>NW_028324187.1:0-10000000 GCF_054372755.1 Phalangium opilio | reverse complement strand
GTCGCCTGAAGTGAAAACAAAATTAAAATTTAACCCGTTAACTAGAATCTGATTATATCAAAAATCAAATATGATGTAATTTTGGAAACAACTAAAACTGCAAAAAGTGTCAAGGTGCGTATTTGAGCTACTTTTAATTTCATAAAAAGCCAATTTTGAAATCAATATCCGCTCAAGAAATAGGGCGAAACGCTTATTGCGTTTTAGTGGCTTGGAAGCGCCCTTATATATCGTTATACGCTTTGAGAGCCTTATACTGATAATTTACATTTGCGTAATTTAAACATTAGTACTATTTTTAGTGGGCGGACTTTTCTTTATACACTTTGAGTGACTTAGACCGAGATGGACGATTTTAAGTTTAATAAGGGCTATGACATTTTCCCATAAGGGTCACTCTAAATAAGTTGCGATTGAATACAAGCCACTTAGGTTAACGCAATAAAAATTTATTTTAAAGTTACGATTGGTGTATTTTATCGATGACCCCTTTTCGGAATACTTTGGGCAAAGTCTTAAAACAAAACTAAATAACTGTACCATGCAATGGCCATTTATTATGCATACTAAGTACAATTTCGCACTTCGAGTAAAAGTTGGAAGTTGTTCTTAGAAAACCATAAATATAACTTTGTTTAGCTAAAGTACATAAATTTTAACATGCGATTAATGAAGTAAAAGTTTGTTTTATCGCTACAACAGGGCAGTTGGTAAATCGCAAACCTTGACTTGGCTATCATTTCGAAATTGGCTCGAATATTGGTGAAGACATTTTTTAACTATCCACCCTAAACTAGTTATAAAATCTTACAGAAAACGTGAAATAAATCATGAATGAATGCGCCAATAAAACTCTTTTTGTAGCTGCCCTAGACGTAAGTACCTTTTTCTCTTCCCAAATTACGAGGTCGAAGGGGTCAATTTAGATACAATATTTAAGGAATCTTAAAACATTTTGACATTGAACTTACGATCTCGGGGGTTAACCTTGACGCTCAAATAGCTTCGCGCGCAAGTTTTTAACCGCTAATTATATAGTTTTAACTTAAAAAGAGGATATTTAGTTTTAAAAGAAGGATAAGTCAGTGATAATTTCAGAAAAAGCTGACAAGGTCTCTGTACCCATCTATAAAATATCGATTCCACATTAATGGATAAATGATTATTTAGCCAAGCAATTTAAATTTAATCAAAATTAAAAATAGCTCTAGGCAATCGTAGAGTATCGTTTGAAGTAGAAATATAACTTAGCTAATCTCTGTAAAATTATTAAATCCACCAATTAGCAAGCAGCTTTTCACTTCATCAATGACGTAAATAACAACACGGAGGTACCGAGAAAACTAATTGGTATTTCCGGCCGGGATTATCAAATTCTGAATATACTCGCGATGAAAATGACCTTCAAGTAATTACCCTTAATTAACTTCTACACTAATTACTACAATAAGTCGGCGCAGTTATTTGATAGTAACACCAGCGGACAAACAATGGGGTGTTTGCAACGATACGGGTTATTGCAGCGGTTTAATAGGAATGGTACAACGTAACGAAGCCGATCTGGCCATATCAACAATAACCAGGACAGCTCAAAGGTCAAAATACGTGGATTTTTCGTATCCGTACCACCAAGACGAGGTCATATTCGCTACCAGGCAATCTGAGATTTATAAAGAAGTTAACAGCACATTTTTCACGGAGCCCATGGAAAGACCAGTACATACACGCACCTTAAAGGGAGGTGAAGTAAAAAATCAAGTGATTTTTTATCGATTCTTCTGTAAATTATAATACCAGTCTGCATAGTGAAACATTCAGGAAATACTTCTGAATGATTTTAAAATTCAAATTGGGTTCAGATTTTAAGTATAATTTTAAACAAGGACTGCAGACCAATCGTGTAACGCCCTGCCTTTTTGTTAACAAAATTCTCGTGGCACGTTCCATGTCTCGCGCCACGATTGTCACGTCGCGCGCCTAATTTTATCAAATCTCGTGATAAATTTCATTCGGCATGGATTGTGCCACGAGAATTTTGTTAACAAAAGGGCAGGGCGTTACGCGATTGGTCGGCAGTCCTTGTTTAAAATAATTCTTAAAATTTGAACCTAATTTGAATTTTAAAATCATTCGGAAGTATTTCCTGAGGCTGGTTTTATAATTAGTAGAAGAATCGATAAAAAATCACTTGATTTTCCACTTCACCCTCAATTTAATTACACCATCCCCTCACTAATAATTAATAATAAACAATTAACTTTAATATTAACAGCTTTGGATTGTTATTTTCATTTTCTTGGTCATTTTCATATCAACAATAAAAATACTTGAATTTAAAAAACTCTTCTTGAAGAACGAGTTCTTTCAACTTCGAACTTTAATCGCGATAATCCTACGTCAAAGTAATTAATTAAATGGGAAATTTATAAAGGCCAGGACGTTTGTAATTAACTAAATTGCATTAACGTATATAATTAGACGTGTATCTCGAACCGGCAAAACAAACTTCAACTACGGTGACGATTTTAATGGTCATCATAGTATTTGCCGGTTGTACGGCCAAAATATACGAATGCATGTTAACATCGGCTACAAGTATCGCGCCCGCTTCGCAACCCATAGATACTCTGAAAGACATGGCTGACGTCATACAAAAGGACAAGTACGTCATAAGTCCATCCGAGGGGAGTTCGTATCAACAAATAATAATGGTAAATTATTCCCAATTACGTATAATTAACGTCCCTGACTAATTTCTAACGCAATTTACAGTCCTCAACAACGGAGTACTTGAGAATCTTCGCGGATTCTACCAGAAACCAGAGTTTCCGGGCACCGACGACGCAACTGGAAGGAGTTGAACGGGCTTATAGGGAAAAATTCGCGACAGTCGGTGCCAGAGAATTTATACAGAAAACCGTCTTGAACATGAACCTAACGTTAAAAACATTCCACTACGCCAGCGAGTACTTATTCTTGGATCAGAATTCAATGGCGTTTAATAAGCAATTACCCTGCAAGGACGCTATCAATAAATGGTAAGTCCGCCCAAGTGGGAGTCATGAACTTCAACATCGTCTTAACCAATAACCACTTTCTCCCCCAAACAGGTTAAATATACTAGCCGGTTCAGGACTGCTAAATAAATGGCAATCAGACGACATGAATCTCTTTAATAAAGAAACAGAAATCAAGGACCGATTCGCGATGAAGTACATCGTACTCAGCGACTTAAAATTGGTTTTCGCGCTCCTTATTCTAGGTTGCGGTATCGCGTTTGTCGTTTTGACCCTGGAGAGACTAAATAAACGATATAACCAAGGCGTCAAGACCGACGTTAAACAAGTCGAGGACATCCCAAAAATTGCTAAACCTAATTGCGTTGAAAATCAACGTAAAAACATTACCTAAATGTATAATAACCACTTCGGTATCATTTGGTTTAAAAATATATAAATAAAATATTGCGTTATTGCATGAATTTATTTATTAACGGTTATTGATTTTCACTTAGGTCTATTTACTAAACCAAGAAGTTATATCTAGTATCTATCAGCTTTATCTCCAGTCCAAACGTAGGTCCGGAGTCAATCCCCGTCTCTAAATAACAACCAGCATCTCATTGGTTCTTGAAAACTCACGTCAGCACGACGACGCGAGTGACGAAAATTACAGTCATATTTTCCGACTGGGGAGAGGCGAAATAGCCCGGCGCCTCCTTTTACGTCCCCCTTGTATTTTGAAAGGGGGACTGGGACTATGGCGCGCGAATACAAAGGCATCTTGTACCTTCTCTCTGAGATACTGATATAACTTCTTGCTAAACGTAGTAGCATTTCCTGTTTTGACAATAAATTGTACAGAATGGTTAAGCTATATCTCCTTACGTATTTGGGGCAACAACTATACCAAACCCTCGCCCTACTTGTCCGGTATTCGACGGTACCAAATACTTGGACCTATGACAATCAGAACTTGAGAAATAAAGGTTTAACTTAATTACGTCAGAACCGTGATTTCGTTTGAACGCGACCCATCGCGAGGAAACCATTAAATTATAGTAGAACAACACAACCCCTCGAATAGCTAACCCACCTTATTATGTGGTTTTTTTTTTCGCATCTCAATGTTGCTGTCAGAAAATGTATAAGCAAATAGTCACTTTATAATTAAACTAGCTGTTACCCGCGGCGTCGCTCGCGTGTAATAAGAACTTCCATCAAAATGATATGAAGAATGGGTAGATTTTACTGATGACTGATATTTTTGTAGCACCCTAGGAGCGAGCGCACTCGGCGTTGCCCGTCAGCCCGTCGGGACATTTTTTATTATTTTTCACGCGGACATTATTCTATAAAGAAGGGTTTTAAGTTTTTGGCCGCCATTTAAAAAGATGGCAACAAATCGAACCCGAAAGACCATTCAACCCGCCTATAGGTCAAAGGAAACCAGTGTACTAAATATTTGCGAAATCGTTTGAAACGCGCGGACTCTGTTGCATAGAGAAGATTTTTTACATTTCTGGTCGCCATTTTTTAAGATGGCGGCGGATGGGAAAAACCTTTCTTAGTACGCGCCTACTACTTATGAGTAACGTTCCTGCAAATTTTCAGCCTTCTAGGGCAAGCGGTTTTGGGCTGGGCGTTGATTATCAGTCAGTCTGTCAGTCAGTCAGGACTTTGATTTATATAGATATAGATTTGCTTTTCAAGATAACATTACATTTTTAGGGGAAACTTCAATATAATTCTAAACAACATGGCAACAACGTGTCAGTTAGACAACATGACAACAATGTGTCAGTTCTTAACGGTGGTGGCGATTAACGTAAGTAAAATATTTAATTAAAATTAAATCTTAACCAATATAATTAATTTTTTTTCCCCCAAAAACAGCACTCAGCGTTTCAGTTTCAATTTGCAAATGAAACGAGAAGAGTTTACAAGGGCAGAGATTTCGAATTACTAAAAGTGTTATCGCACAAAATGAATTTTAAGTAAGCCCGTGTGGATTAACTTTAGCGTTAATTACGTTAAATGCGCTTAATTTTAATTATATACAGGTACGAGATAATGGAACTCGAAGATGGACTCTGGGGCCATTGTCTGAATGATTCTAGATCGAGTTGCGAGGGACTAATTGGTTTCTTGGCCAATCATGTAATGTGGTTAGAGCTAAGAACAAATGAATTACCACGTGGTCTTAAAAAACCACGTGGTAATTCACCGTAAACTTTAGGACAGTAAAAATTACGTTACCGCGTTTTAAGTAAATCTCTTCAATGATTGTAGAAGGCGGACATTGGCATCTCTAGCGTATCCAGATCGGAAAACCGCGAACAATTCGTGGGTTTTTCTTATCCTTACATACAAGATGACGTGACCTTTGTGACACGAGCCCCGGCACTCTATCAAAGCTCCAATGAAATGTTCTTTACCGAACCTCTAAGTTTTCAGGTCAAGTATATTCTAAAATGGCCATCTCATTAAGTCTTATTTCCTAAATTTAAAACATAATACAGGCTTGGTTATGCGTCGGTTGTATTTTGGCCATCGCGTTGTCGGTATTAAAAATGTGCGAGAAGCCAAACTCGATGAAACCGAAGCGACTGGACTTGTTCGCGATCATAATGATACTACTACAACAAAGTAGGTGGCGTATTGCAATAGATGAAAATGCTAAGTTATAACTTTAACGATGGCAGATCCTTTGAGCGTAAGGTCGAGTCACAAATTGTCCATCGGGTTGACCGTTCTATTCCTGATTGTCTTCACGGGATCAGTCGCTAAATTCTACGAGATAAAGCTAACTTCGACGACCAGTATGACGGAGGTTACCAATCCGATCGACACCCTTAACGACATGGTTGAGGCCATCAGACTTTCGAACTACGTCATAAGCGGAACTAAGGGGAATTTCTTCTCGGAAACTATCAAGGTACAAGTACGCGTTTACCTTTGAAAATTCATTTTCAATAGGCATTTATTTTTTGCAGTCGGCCGGAAATGGGTATCTGAAAATCTTCGCGGAATCCAGTAAGAACGTTGACTGGTTTAGAGAACCAAAAACGGTCGAAATAGGTCTGGAAATGGTTTTGAAGCAAAATTTTGCCTTGATTCAAACTCGATCGTGGTTGCAAAAAACTATTCACGAAAGTCATTTCAAATCGCAACAATTTCACTTCGCCAGCGAAGATATGTTCATGGATCAGAGCTGCGTCGCTTTCAAAACCAATTTAACGTGCAAATGTGAAATTGATAAGTGGTAAGCGATAAGTATAGTATTATCCTCCTGTAACGCGATGGTTTCCTACTATAGATACTAAGGAAAATTTCTCCACTTCCGGTCAGTTTTGATACAACATTGTAGGGAGAAAACCACAAGGGTTACAGTAGGATACTACTACACCTTCCCTAGTAGTGCTTTCACAGCCTTATACTAATAGCTTTGACCATTCATAAACCAAGGTTGAGTCGTCTTAACAGCGCTGGACTTTTAGAGAAATGGGAAAAGGACGACATGTACAATTACACAAAGGCCAATTCTTTCCGAGTGAATAAATCCACGAGCTACATAAATCAGCACGATCTGTACCTAATCTACGCGGGACTTCTGACTGGATTTCTAATCGCGACTATCTTCATTCTTTTGGAATCGATTTGCGTTAAGAAGAACAAAAAACGTCAAATAAAGGGCAACTTTTGGTTAATAGACTTTCACAATTAAATAAGATGTTCCATAAGTGTGTCACTGGTTAGAAACTGGAGCTTGTCACGAATGAAATGACGTAGGTCTTAGATTCTCGTAAAGCGACGCCTGGTGACTGGGACGCTGTCAAAGGGGGCTTAGTACAGACTAATTAGGAAGATGGAAGTCCTGCAAAATTAACTAAGTGTAGGACTTCAATTCTCACTTGTAGTTCTCGAACTAGCTCGAGCTGTAAGTCTCAACATTACGAAGTTTAGGTAGTGTCATACTTATGGAAGGAACATATCTTATCAATTTATGATATTACAAAGGTATAATATAGTTTCGTGTACTCCTTCAAATCTCAAAATAGTTTCGCTCATTTGAACTTAACAATGCTATACATATTTGTTTTTCTTCACTATTGTTAAAAATGGGAAACCAAGCGTTCATAGAAGCTTGTACTATTGATTTCTTTACAACGCGACAAACACTTAAAAAATTTTGCAATTCCAGAAATAATGCTCGTATACTCTCTATATTCGCACTTACGCTTCACCATAAGCTAATAATAAGTCGTTAATATTAATAATAAAAATAAATGTATGTTCATAATATTGTATATACCAAACACGGTAACACTCCAATGTCTAATTTATCCGAATCTATAATAAACTTATGGTTATAGTCTGAACGTGACTTATAAGTAGCTTAATATAAGGGTCGATATCGGTATACCAATAAAATTGTGGCACGAAAGGGTTGATTTCAAACATACTTTTTTTAAACAAACCTTGCGAAATCAGAAATCTTTATTAACGCGAAACCTGCAACGACGAAAACAGAACGCGTCAGCAACATTTTGCAGTTAAAACCGCGCCAACTAAATCATGGATATTTGCGTGAATAAAACCTTAAGAGTTGCTGTTTTGCACGTAAGTACGCCTAATTGCTTGATGCAAAGCTGTCATTGGTAAGGATATACCTTACCAATTACCTTTACGATAGCATGCCGCGTTCCACTTGGAAAAAATTGGAAATACATGGACAGGTGTTAACGGAAGAGACTTTGAAATACTCAAAATACTTTCGAGTAAAATGAACTTCCGGTAAGTCCGAGTTTAAACACGAACAAGAGCGTAATTAATTAAGTAAGTACTTCCTTCTAAATATTATAGATATGATTTAGTTCCCTCTGTGGACAAAAAATGGGGTTCTTGTGATGAGGAAGGTAATTGCGAGGGTCTCATTGGTATGATAGTCAGAGAGGTAGGCCTACCATTTCACTCAACTTTCTTACGCGTAAAACTCGAATTAATTTAAATGGATTAATATTTAATTCAATAGGAAGTCAATATGAGTATATCGTCTCTGACGTCAACAGCTGCCCGGGCTAAATACGTCGATTTTTCGTACCCTTACTTCCAAGATGAGGTCACGTTCGCCACCAAAAACCCCGATTTAAAACTTATCGTTAACACCATGTTTTTTGCGAAACCTTTCGATATTAAAGTTAGTTACTATTTTGGTAACCCAACCCTGATATGACCCTAAGTTTGCTTTTTTCAAGGTTTGGATATTTATGGCATGTTTTCTAAGTATTTTCCTGGTGGTAACGAAAGTACTTAAATGGTTAAAAATCGTGGAATCAACAAAGATATTCCAGTTTAAAAATCTAATGGCGATTATACTACGTCAAGGTTGAAAAAATATATATTATTTAAGTTCAAGTAACCGAGGCTTAATGATAACATTAAATATTCATAGAGGCTTCGTTGGAATTTGTAACTCAGAGCGGGGCGACTTTAATTACAATGTCGTTACTAATTACTTTCGCCGGGTGTGCCTGTAAAATATACGATTGCACTTTGACCTCGGTTACTAGTATGACCTCTACTACAAAACTTGTAGATACAATTCAAGATATGGTGGAGGCCATCTTGGAAGATGGTTTTGTTATAGGCGCCATAAAAGGTACAGCGCCTCATCAAAGAATAATGGTAAAAAGGCCAAAGGTCAAATACCGAACCACAAATAGAGCTAATTAATTTTGTTTTATATTTTCAGACTTCGGATATAGAATACTTGAAAATATTCGCCAATTCAAGCAGGAGTAAAGACAATTACATTGGACACAAGACTCATAAGGAGGGCTTATTGCGGGCCTTGCGCGAAAACTTCGCCGCAATTGCCACAAATTCCTTACTACGAAAAACGGTCATGGAGTTGGGACTAAAAATATCCATGTTTCATTTCGCCAGCGATTACTTGTTTTTGGATCAAAATTCGGTGGCGTTTGGAAAGACGTTTCCGTGCAAATACGCCATGAATCAATGGTATATCAAGTTTGGCGGTACTTAACTTTCAAGTAAGGCTATTTTTAACTTAATTTTATTTTAGGCTCGTCGTGGTTGCCGGTTCGGGCCTCATAGCTAAATGGGATATGAGAAGCAATTGGCTACTAAACAGAGAATCATCGGACACGGTTAAACATAGCTTAAAGTTGATTAATTTAAAGGATTTAAAGTTAGTTTTAGCCGCACTGCTATTAGGCTATACCTTGGCTATTATCGTTCTACTTCTCGAGATTGTTACGTCAAAAATTACGGAATTCATTATGTTTAAACATAATTCCATGTCGGATTAAGCTTTGGTCATTGCATTAATTCAATACGCGACATTACCTCGATTCGTATTGGCTCATCGCAAAGTCAAATTATAAAAAAAAATCCCCCATAAAAATAATAAAATGTGGTCCTACCGTGACTTCATAAGATCTTTCTCAATGATGGTTCATCCACAGTTGAAGAACTTGTCCAGAATTTCAGCTTAAATAATTCATTAATTGCGTCTAGTAATCCAGTGTGTGATCGCGTAATCCAAATTGATGATGATTGAATTCAGATAAATATCAGTTACATTGGTCAGAAAACATTTCACAAAAAATGGCGCCGGCTTCTCTCTTAACTTTCCGCCATTTCGTTAAGCCTAACTCTTCAAACTTTACCGACCATTGTTGAAAACACGCCTAAATAAGGGGCTTATTCCATATTATTTCAATAACTTTTATCAGTCGAATGTTTTTAATCATAATTTGCGTAAGTTTCTGGTCGATAATTGTAATTAGGGTTAGTTATAATTAATTTATAGCGATATAACGCGGAGAAAAAAATCCGACAGCCTCTCGGAGTCCATTTTGGTTCCTAAGCTGCACCCGTCCCGTGACCCGTGGGGTCGTGACACATTACCTCTGCGGCTCTGCCGCAAAGTATGCGCGCGCAGATTTTCCCGCTACTTTTGCTCCGTTTACTGACACGTGATCTCAACCCCGAGGATTTTTGATCTATTTTACATTCTAGACCTAATTTTTCACTGTGATTATGGTGAAAATGTAAAGTCGAAAAATAAAAGATAGCAATATTTATTATCAAAAATTAAGCCTTTGCTTAAAACATGTAATTTTCTTTGTGATAAAATAAATAATTTTATTTATTTTAAAAGTGACTTTTGAAATGTTTTGGGCGGATTTTAAATAAGATTAATTGGTGCCTAGCATAATTCTGGTGTTAAAATTTTTAAATACTTATTTTAATTAACATAAATTAAACAGATCCCACACCATTAGCGTGAAAACTTTGTTGTTGCGAAGATGCGGAAGTCATCAACTAAATATTAATAAAACTAATTAAAGTTAAGCTTACCAAAGGGTGGAACTTTAGGCCTAACTATATCACGTACTGGTACTGAAGATTCGTAAGTCTGTGGTACACTTGACGACATTTGAACCTCAGACGAAAGTCTTTCCGCGTTGGTAATTAGAATCTCCTGGTCAGTTGAGACGAGGTTGCTTATTGAACAGTCAACATAGACGTTGGTACCACTGGCGCAAGTACTCAGATACGGAGGCGTCTTGGGGTATTGGTATTTGCGAAACTTCCTGAGCGCATACCTATAGTATAAATTGGCCTTAAGTACCTAAAGCTTCTTAACCGGAAGTAACGCTTACAGGCACGCTGTTACGACCAGAAAAATGAGTACCACGAATAAGAATAGCATTGTCCAAACTTTGAAGGCAGAAATACCATCTACAGCAAATAAACGTGTTCAAGTACAACATTGAAAACACAGCGCTACGTTTAAGTACCTGGCATAATTTCGATATGTTCAATAGTATACGTTGTATCATTTGCTGTGGAATAAGTACCAGAGTTTTTTTTTTTTTTGATTACTAGATCGGTAACTTGTAACATACCAGCGCATATGTTAACCGATACTGGTCTATAATCGAGACCATTCGCGTCACCATGACTTTGAGGAAAATCGGTACAATTACAATCGACTTCCACGCAGTGAGTATTTGGATATATCCTCAAACAGTCGTCGTTGTTCCAGCAAGTTATCGCGGATAGAAGAGTCATATCTGACTTAGCCGCATTGACTTTTCAAACGTTATAAGGAGTTTCAAGTACATAATTATTAGGCTTATGCCTCAGCATATAGGGCGCCTCAGCAATTATCGTTACTACCAATTAAATTGGACAATTACGTACCCTGGAATATGTTGCACATGAATTTCTCACTTGTCCCGCTTCCAACGCAGCTTTGAAGGTCGCATTTCGTGGTGCGATTGGCGTAAATAAGCGAAGTATTACTTTTCTGGGACCGGCAGAAGTCATATTTAAGGGCATTATGAGCTAAATTAAACCATAACATCTTAAGAGCTAACCCTAACACTACGAACCGTTGCTACGGAGTAACGACGCTTGGTCAACGTTGTCCCGCTATAAGCTGGTCGACATATCGATCCGTGGACAAAGAAGAAGAAGAATGGACTAACCTACTTAGCTTAGGTATATTACTATGTAAATGAGTTAGTCACGCCACATTATTAAAAAATTACGCTTTTTAATAATTAAATGTTGTTCAAGTCCGTTTTTTGAGTTTGGACCAATGTAGACAAAGGCAGCGACATACGTAATATGGTTTTCTTACACTGTGCCTTTATCAACATTAGCTACAATCAATTGAACACGATAAAATAAATGAGAAATAAACCCATAACATTTTCTTGGCACATTAATTCAAAACTTTGAACATCTATGTTAAACTTTGGGCACATGTTCAAAAGTAACTTGATATACACATTAAGATTTATTAACACGTGTGTGTGTTTTCTGATATAGTTTCTTTCCTCAACGACTTGACCTTTCCAAATACTTTGGCATGGTACTGACCTGAAAAATTAGTTTATTCCGCCACGGTTATAAAGAAGTTGACCTTTTGACCTTTGGGGGGAGGTATACTTACTTGAAGGGCAACTTCGTAAGGCGGTGGATCATCACCAGTGATCAAGGCCAAATCAACGTCTTCAATAACGGGAGCTGATTGGTTCAACATTCTGGAATTCACAGAGTCAAAATGGTTGGATTCGCTGGTACCGTCAATTTCGGAGTCATGTCGGTGTTTGTACGCGCAACATTTTTTACGGCTATTGGTGAAAGTCCGGAGTGTCAGAACTAGGTCATGAATGGGCGTCATAGGGGTCAAAGGTAAACTGCCTTACAAGTAGTACATTCCGATACTTCCCAACATGACCAAGGTTAGGCCGATGAACATGAAAAGAATGGGTTCAATTGGGATCAAATTGAATTTTCGCCATGAACCATTTCTCCTGTTATCTAATGGGGTTAAAGGTCATTGTACTTGACGTAAATAACCACGGGGTTCAATATACAAACCCGTTTTTAACGACGGTGGATGTTGAAAGCTCAAAGTTCCTATTAGATTTATTTTATAAAAAAGCATATATATTTAGGGGTTGGGGGTCAGAGTTCAAACTTACCATTATGTTTCGACGCCAAGTTGACTGTAAGGTATTATAGTACTTTTAATTAAGTAAGTTTAATTAATTAATTTAATGGCGTTAAGTTATCTTACCCGCGCAAATGGTAATAGAAGTCTTTCGACGCAATTTTAGTTGCTCTTGCAATGTTTTGACGGAAGCCAAGTGAGATTTGCAATAGCAATCAACTGGTAAACACACGCTAAACTTGTGCAATTCGGCGCAATCGGCGTTGCTTTTGCAACTAACCGCACGTTGGTTGTCTAATTAGGCGCGCAATGTCTTAAACCTTGACTGTTACGAAACCACGATCATTACATAATAATAATAATAATATCTCACCGTGTCTTCCGGAACACAGGACATGCGTGAACTTCAACTGTTCCTCGATGGTATAGGCGCATTCTAAGGAACAGTTGTGTTTATTTTCGACCACCAATGGTGGTTGAATCGCCGCTAAACAAAACGTAAAGCTGACAGCGAAATTAGTTGGAAAAATGGCCACTAAAACGGACATAAGTTAATTAACTATAACGGGTTAATTATTATTTACTTCGCAGCTTAATTACTACCTTTCGGCTCGTATGGAATTGAACCGTCCGAAGACATTGATGGCGTCATATCATTATCCTAATTAACCATTAAATAACTACTAATTAATATACGCGGTTTTATAGCTAAAGGCATATCCCCCCCCCCCCCGTAGGCTTTTTATTACTATTATTATATTATTACTAGCAAGTACTTGTAGTGCGGCTTCCCTACACGGCAGACATTTTAAATACACAAGTATATATCAAAAGAACGTACTTGTATAGTGTTTTAACGATTTTTCCATGGTTGATAACGCAACCTAAACCACCTGGTGTTACGTCAATATTTAAAAGTTCGTCCCACAACGAAACTTCCACGAAATCCTATTGGTTTCAATGGAAAAAACTGGAAGTTTCCGAATGAGACGCGTTTATACACCGTTCGTTTCCCGCGTAAATTTGTAGGCAAAATATTTCACCAGTGTCATGGTGAC
Source organism: Phalangium opilio (assembly GCF_054372755.1). Lineage (NCBI taxonomy): Eukaryota > Metazoa > Arthropoda > Arachnida > Opiliones > Phalangiidae > Phalangium > Phalangium opilio. The sequence continues at coordinate 9,986,444 of NW_028324187.1, read as the reverse complement.
ACGTGACCTTATGAAATATGAGTTTAATGTACTTAAGATGACGTCATTTCATAAAGAAATAAATCAATAAATAAATAAAAACAAAATCATAAATAAATACATGAGCATTTATTGTTTTCAACTGAATGGGTTTTTTTGAACAATTTATTTTAATATCAGTTAATTTAATTTGAATTAAATTAAATTAAATTATGCGTTATTGATGGGTGACCTTGGTTGATAATAATTTTTTTTATAACTTTTGTCTATTGAAATAGACGTAATAGAGGCAAAGGTAGTCTCTTTATTCTTTTAACCAATACTCCCGCCTTCCACTTCACTATCTCTATTTCAATGGACAAGTCCAAATATTTATGGAATGCATTCTCGAGAGTTATTACGTCACTCAAAATGGCGGATGAAACATTGAACAAAACCAAAAACGTAATTTGTTTGTTTGTTTGTTTGTTTTGTTTTGAATTTTGACAGTTTAATATAAAAACTTTCAATGATTATCCTTTGGCAAGTTTGCTGGTATAATAAGACTCTTGACTTAATTAAATTAATGACGTAGCTTGACTAATTTAGTTCAGTTCAGTTCATAAATAATTTATAATTTTAAATTAATTTAGTCCAGACTAAAAACCTCTAAGGCCATTATAAACTTTTGTCTTTTTTTCATCTTGTTTTAAGATTTTTGCTATTGCTAATTTGAAAATGATAATAGGAAATAGGTCAAAATTTCTAATTAGGTCTATTTTCTTAATTATTATTACCTTCTTTTTCCTCCTGGGTTAATTCACCTTTAGGGAAATCTAAATCAAAAGTGACGTATAAAGTTCCGTGTAAATTATTATTATCATAATTAGGCATTCCTTCCCCCTTTTTACGGATTCTAGAACCAGGCCACGTGATTTTATCACGTGATATTTGTACCTTTCAAGAGAAATAATCAATCATCATTATTAATAGTGTTAATTGCTGTTAAGATAATTAATTAATTATTAATTAGTTGTACTTCGTGACCGTCTAAGTGTGTTATATTAGTAGTAAATCCATTTAGAGCATCCGTTAAAGTGATGGTCATGTTTGTAAATAAGTCATCACCGCGTCTTTCAAAGATTTTATGTCTAAAAAGTAATTATTATTTCACGGATTAAATATTAATTGAATTATAAAATAAGTAATTAAAACTTACGGTAATGTTTTAATTTTAACTTTTAAATCACCAGGATCACCATCAATATGAGGTTCACCTTCAGCTACAAATACTTGTTCTTGACCATCTTGCATTCCGGCTTCTACCTCAACTTCTAAAACCCTTTCCTCATTTTCTAATCTAAATTAATTAATTTAATTTAATTATTTAGGGGTTTCTAAACCCTAATTCATAGTTTTATTCTAATTACTTGACATTAGGGCATTCATCACACACTGTTTGTTGAGTCATTTGAAATCTACCGGGTCCTAACTGCCTGGTAACCATTTCTTGTCTACAATTACACTTTCTAGTACCCCTTGCTGGTTTTATCACTGGTTTAAAACGCACCAACTACAATTAATTTTAATTACAATTAATTAGTAATAAATCGTTATAAAAAAAAGGGTTATTTGTGGCAGGTAGAAACCCAGGAGCAATTAATATTAAATTATTAACCCTCTAACGATGCTTGACACTGCCATATTTATTTATTTTTGCATTCTTTCGAACAATGATATCACTTGATATCAATGTAGATACCAAATGCTTATTAATAGCTAATTAATTAATTAATGAATATCAGACTTACCTCAACAAAATTTCCATTATAAAGTTCTTCTAAGGTCACCCATAAATCCATGACTAGATCAGCACCTTTGGGAGTTTCTCGAGATTCTTGCCTCGATCCACCAAAAAAGCCAAAATCACCAAAGAAACTGGCGAAAGGGTCACTACCTCCGACCCCGTCATTCTTAAGACCTTCCTCTCCGTATTGGTCGTATTTTTTACGTTTTTCAGCGTCCGAAAGTACTTCATACGCCGCCCCCAAGTCTTGAAACTTATCTTGAGCATTAGGGTCATTTTTATTCTTATCAGGATGTAATTCTTTAGCTAAATTACGGTACGCTTTCTTAATTTGATTAATATTGGCGTTTTTAGGTACTCCTAGAATCGAATAAAAGTCTCGCCTGTAAATAAATTAATTAGTAAATTAGTTAAAACGTAATTATAATAATAAACTTTAAAGCAACTTTTTCCAAGGTAAAACACCCCATTCAATCACTAAGCCTTGGTAAATAAATTTATATTTCGATTTTCTTTGGGAAATTTACGGGTTTAGGATTAACAAATGGGTCGTAATTTATTAATAATATAGTAAAGTAATTAATCTTACCCGGCTAACGTTTGAATTACGAGCATAAATACCGTTAAATAAAACGTAACGCTGCAAAAAATGCTCATTGTCGTCTGGGTCGACGCCATTTTCACCGGCTACTGGCTGCAACTTTAGAAAACCAACGGCCAGCTTTGACAAGTCCAATGTTATACAAAATACCAATACAAATTGGCCGTACATCCTCAAGAAATTATGTGTAGCAATCTGATTGGCTGAAACTAAATTGTTTCAAGTAGTGACACCTTATACTAACTCCTCATAGACTTTAATACCGTCAAAGGTAGACAGCTGCTATTTCTCAAGAAAATAAATTTAATAAAGAGAAAAATAGACAATTTCAATATTTTTTTTTTAATTTTCTTTTGTCGGGAAAATTTCATAGACACACTCACACACATCTACACATTATATTTACATATTTACAAAAAAGTATTTTTTCTTTTCTCTCTCGTGAATGGATGCATAGTTAAGCGGTTAAATCTTGTTATTTTTTTTCTTCTGAGCTCAAAATTAACAATATTTGTTTGTTTTTTTGAAAAATTATATCTACTCCGCTAATTAATTTCTCTTTGGACTAAAAAAGTGCGTGTTTTTTTTTTGTTGTGTAGAACCATACAATTCAGCATTATAAAGGAGTGTATTTTCATTATGTTTGTCCCATCGATCTAATAGGTCTAAATTTTCATACTAAACCGCTGCTAGAAAGGCTTTAGGGTTGTATCAATAAACAGAAAATTATTATTTTTAATATTTTCTCGACTGTAAAAACTGTAAAATTAACTCGGAATTATTTTCTCATATTTATCTCTATTTACTTTTATAGTTACCAGTATATTATACAACAACAGTGAGCAACATGCTGGTATATTTTTTTTATAAGGTATTTATTTTTTTTATATAGAACTTTTCGCTTCCAGCAATTAATTTTTAATTTTTATTTCTTCTATAATTTTTTTTTTTTTTACGATTTACAACTTTTAATTTTATTGTTTTGGGGTGTTTTTTGATGACGTAATCCTGGGGGGTGACTTTTTGAAATTGTTATTATTATTTTCACGTTTTATACAATTTTTATTTCAATATTTTTATGTATGAAACGAATCTTTATTTTATAAATAATATATATTTTTTTAAAAAATATAATTTGGACCTTTTTTTTTAAATAGAAGAAAAGTAATTCGCGAATATTTTTGGAATACAATAATTATAATAATAAATTAATTAATATATCATATATTATCATTAAAATAATAATAATAATAATAATGGGGTTTAAAAACTAACTAACTAAATTTACAAATCCAAATTATATTTTATAAAAAAAACTTCGCGCCAAAAATGATTATTTAAATCCCTCTACACTATATCTACAATTTTCGTTTACATCTTGCAACAAATATACTCGACCAATTAAAAACGCCCTCCCATTTTTCTTCATATTATTATTATTAGTTATTAATTAAAACTTTTAATTTAGATAATTCTTATCTTACGATTAAGTTTTATAAAAAGGCTGTGGCAAAAATTGGGTTGGATTTATATAATATTTTCATAGAAACGCGACGTAATAGGCGCAACTTTGAAGGAAAGGTCATTCAAAGTTCAATCATTCTTTCACCTCAAGGTTACGCGATGTTCATCTCGTAAAATGGGGGGGAAGGGGGGGGGTAATAATAACAATGATAATCTTAAAGTTTTAAACCTTAATCGTAAGAAAGCTGTCTAAATTGTTTGTCCGGTTTGAATAATTTTTTTTTATTGAAGGATTAGGTAAAGGGGGCGTGGCTTACCTCTCTCGTTGTGGCGAAAGGTTGTTTACGTTCTAATATGTTATTTATTCATTTATTTCTTGGGGTTGAAAAATTTACTGCGTCGGTGTGTCGGGTGTATCCGTAGAAGAAACGGAACTAGGCCTTGGCGCGTGTGGCGCCGTGGTTTCGGACCATCTTCTCAGGACCCCGTCGGTCGCGCCACCACCTTCTTGGAGTCTTAAATCCGCCACGCGATGCACCGTGGCCGAGTCTAAACTGTGACTACTACAAAGAGCTGACGCGGATGTTGTTGAGGCCGATGCCGAGTTTCCTCCAGTAGCGCCACCAACTAAGGAACTGCCATTAGGGGCGGAAGTAAGGGTACCGTTGCTTCCCTCCCCCTTCGATTTGGGTCTCAACGTATTTCGGAATCCTTCGAAGAAGTTCTTTTTACCTTTAGGGGGACTTTGTTGAGCGGCGATGGACGCCATTTGTCCTTGGTTGTTGGAACCCGATGGAAAGGACATTTTTCGTTGAGCAGGGTCTAACGTAGCGGCGGAAGCGGTGGCACCGACGGGACTCGTGTCTCCCCCGGTAGCCGAGGCAGCCATATTGTCTCCGGACGCGGATGAGGAAGTAGTAGTAGTTAGTTGCGCGGAAGAGGAGCGCGTTTGGTCACAAAGTCCAGCCCCGGAAGCTGACGCGACCGCTTTCTTCAAATCAGCGGCGGTAACTTCGCCGGAACGCGATTTCTTATCACGTCCGCCATGACGCATTGACTTGGAAGTGGAAATAGAGGGGGCGACACCGCAGGCGGCGTCAACGTGAGCCGCCTTCATCTGTTTTTGATGAGCGGCAGCCGGATGCGATAATGTTTTCCTCAAAGACGGGTTCCACAAAGAAGCCAAGTGCTCCGGAGCGGAGCTAAACCACCATAACACATTCCCCGGAATCATTAAACCATTTCTTTCTCCCTCTTTTTTTTTTTAACTCGCGATCAATTTAGTCTTAGTTAATTTTTTGTAATTAAAAATAACGTTAAACCAAGAAGAATTAACGTAATGTAATGTAACGTAACTTAAGAAACATAAACCGTAGTACGTGCACCAAACGCGTCATGGAGTTAAGTAAGTATAATGTCAGGGGTTAAATAAAACGTTCCTCCGGAAGTGGGCAAGTAAGTACCCGGGTTGGTTTCAAAAACAAAGTCAAAAAGGATAATTCGCAATTACTTACATATCTTTCGTTAACTCTTTGTTTTTGTGGTATTCGATTGGAGATTGCAGAGCTGCGAAACCGAACAGAAATAAATTGTAAAGGTTATTGAAACCCCAGTACTTTCACGGAGGTCGCGACATCTTATTTGGAGAAAGGAATGGTGAAAAGAACCGATGGGTACTTACCCCTGAGAAAGTCCATCTGCGTATCGAGGATGGCTCTAATACTTCCGACCCATTCGTCATGGACTTCTTCGGATGGCGCTTGCATGACGAAAGTCAAACCATCCTGATGCGGATCTTTAGACTTGAGGATGAATTTACAGGGGTCATCGGGGACATCTTCCAAGGCCATTTTGTTGACTTGCAAATGATTCTTGTAGATGTAGACGGGATTAGAGAACTGCGTCTTTGGTCCGACAGCTTCGCTTATAATGATAATCTGTTCGAAAAGGAACACTTGACGCTCTTTCGGTTTACTAGCCGTCGCCACGTCATTAACCAGAAGTAGACCTTGCAACATCAGTTTCCCTTGAGCCGTTATCTTCCCCTGAGACCAAGTACATAAACATCCATCGACACTATAGAGCGCACTATTCCAATTTCATTTAAAAACGAGTTTAGGACTTACATCGAATCCTTGTAACCTTCCAACATTCATCATGTCATCGGCCGCTTTGGGGACAACATGCATAATATGGACGGCTTTCCTCAAGTTGGCAGCTTCCTCCTCTAGACCAGCTCGTTCGGTGTATTTCAAAATGTCCTTCAAGAGTAGCTGGTACTTCATTATCCTTTGAATGGGTTTTATGAGCAAATCCGGTAACTGAAGTTTGTGGCCTAATTTCTGTCGTATTTCTTCAAAGTACGTTTCCATGTATTCGGAGACGATGTACTCTGACTTTGGCTTATTTTGGCAGTAAACGATATACATATTGAGTCTCCTTTCGTATCTCCTGAAGAGTAAACCGAGTCTTTCCGGTTCTTCCAAACATTTCTCCAATTCCAAAAGGAAGGAATCGCGATGCCATTCGTAGATGGCTTCGATGTTGCCGAAGATGATCTTATCTTTACCATTCTTCAAGTCCTCGGGAACCGGGATCTCGTTCGAACAATTCCTCATGTAATCCATGTACCCTTCAATAACCAGACCCAAGTCGCGAACGTAATCCTTTTCCGTTTTGACCAGTTCATTCAGCACGAAACTTTAATTTCGAGTAATAAAATTAAACCTTTCCCAGCTCTCCCCAAAAATAAATATTTCTTAAATCAGGGTTCATACAACTTATGGAAAACAAATTTCCCTGAGATTTCCATGAGGTTTTTCCCCCCTTATACTTCCCTGAGTTTTCCAGGTTTTTCCAGTATATGGAGTATCCTATGGAGCAAATGTTAACCAAGGAGGGGGGGTGGGCAAATATGACTATTACATACTCTAATACAATCAGAGTTACGAGACTCCAAAGTATAGTGTAATGTTAACCCTATGGAGGGGGTTGTTTGTTTACGTTTTGCTTAAATACTCGGCCCCTGTTTGTCGTAGCCCTAAGTTTTTAGTATGGTTGGATGGTGGCAAATAGGACTATAACATACTCAAAGGACATCCCCGTATCTCTAATATAACCTAAGACCATTAAACACAGATAACCAGAGTTATGAGCCTCCAAAGTATAGTGTAATGTTAATCCTGTGGAGGGGGGTATGTTTACGAACATTTTACTTAATTACTCGGCCCCTGTTTGACGCAAATTTCCCTGAATTTTACTAAAAATTCGAAATTTCCCTGAGGTTTTTGTCCACTGTTTATTTCCCTGATTTTTCCAGGTTTGTATGAACCCTGTAATTGAACAATTCATCTCATCTTAACGCGTACTTTCTTTTGTGAAGGATTTTTTCTTTTTCGGAATTAGCGCCTTCCTGACCGGAATCGGTCCACGAATCTTCCGTTTCCCTGGAAGGAGCATTGGCCCCCGTTTCCTCCGAACTCTGACCTTCTTCCGGGCATTCCGAATTCTCTATATGATGTTCCTAATTATAACCCAAAAAACGCCAGCGTAATTAATATCCCTTCACTACTACTACAACTACAACAACAACCACCACGCAACGACGATTCTTTAAGCGTGCAACTTGTAAAATACCCCCAACGGAAACACGTAAGAGTATTTTACAAGCCACTCAAGTAGTATAATTAATAGACAAACCATACCAAAAATAAAATAATTGAACTTTTAAAACGTGCTATTCATAGATTAAACATTTTTTGTCGAAAAAATCATGTTGCGTTACGCATCATGCTAAAATAGTGCAGCGCAAGAAAAAATATGTCGAATTAAAACGGAAGTTTATATCTACTAATTTCACTTCCGAAAACCACATTTTTTTATATTAAATATTAATGAATCGTATAAATAATTAAAAGCTTAAATAAATAAATATAAATTAAGGAGATTAAAAAAGAAAAATAATAAATGCGCCTTTAGGGTTAAACCATTTAAAGATTTAAACTAAATACGATTTTAAAACGGTTTGGGTTTGGGAACGTCCATAGTAATAAATAAAAACCGGTTTTCTTTATCAGCTAACCAAGCCGATAAATTAATATAACATTGATTATGTAATTTATGAAAACCTAATAATCTAGATTAATTAAAAAGTCGTAAAGTATATCGCGTAATTACTACTACTACATTACGTAATGACCCCAATTTAATAATAAAATAAAAACTATTAAATTCAAATAATCCAACGAGGGGCTAACCACAAAATAAAAATAAGAATAATGTGCAGTATTTTCCAAAAAATATCAATCGTGCTTAAACACAATTAAATCAAATTAAAATTAATTTCAAAAATTATTGCGATAGCGAAAGAAGGTACACGTCGCAATCGCACACCTTCATGCATCATATTTTGCCGAAAAAGCCAAGGCTTATTATTATTAAATCATAAATTAAATATCGAAAGTCACTCCACGAAAAACGAAACACTAGAAAAAGTACTTAAATTAAACGGAATACTTCCGGTCTAATTTAAGTACTACTTCCGGTTTAATTTCATAAACGCACCATTCTCTCTTTGACGATTTGTTCAATTTCCGAAGCTAATTCGGCCGTATTGGTGGTACCAACGTCATTCGTCTGAAAATTACACCACAATTGCAAGAAACGCGATGATTAAACGCCACCAAATATCTATTCCCTTTTTGATTGATCGAGCGACGCGATTTAATCGCAATTACATAATTACAACAACCGACTGACTGACCGACCGACCACGGCAACAGCAGAAAGGACCGCGAAGTACAACAGATAGGACAGAATAATTGTATCGCAATACATTTGATAAGATAAACATGATTGCGCATTTTTTTTTAAAAGAGAGCTCTAGTTAATAGATGACCGCGATAAAAACATTTCAGTTCAATTTTCGTCGCAAAAAAAAATATGTATAAACCTCTACCAGGGATAGATTTAATTTTAGAAGTAGGAATGGAGAACAGAGTAATATCTGGGCGCGCGTCAAAGTCCCGGACGGACCCCCTTCCACGGGACGGAGGGGTGTGTGAAAGAAGAGGTGGTGGGTCATAGCGACAGAGGTAAAAAAGAATCGCCGTCCCCGTCAGCAACGTCATCAAAACGTAGTTTAAGTAAGCCAATAAGACAATTTGAACTTTTCGTTACGTGTTGGAGGGAGGGGCTCTATTACTGAAGTAAATACTAACCGTTCTCCATTCCTACTTCTAAAATTAAATCTATCCCTGATTTAACAAAACCGAACTGATTTAGACACACGTGTAACCCTAATTGGAATCATTGGAGAGGTACTACTTTGCGTTTGACTTTGACCAACTCGTTTACGATTAAAAATAGGTCTACCAAATCTAATTGTACAATAGATAAATAGAAAAAGGCCATATAACTCACCCCTTTCTCCAGACTGTTCTCGGCTAAAGGTGTCGGCACGGCCGAAAACGAATGTTCCTGAATCTTCATCGGAGGTGGTAACTCCAGTTCGGAGGTATCCAATTCCTCCTCGGTCGTCGTGGTACAAGTCGCGTTACTGGCTGCCACCGTACCAGGCGCCGAAGACGCGGAGACACCACGAACACCAGGACCGGCGGCACCACCGAGTGACGTCGAAATTGCGCTACTACCACTACCACCATCCAGATCCAACGAACGTGATTTATGCGCCAATCGCGGTGCCGTTTTACCAGACGCGCTTCCTTCAACGGCCCAACTCGAATTTTGACGCTATATTTCGGAGAATTTCACAAACGCGAACGCGTCATAGGAATATCCAAGTGGCATCATCAATTCGTCGTGCGCGATTTGAAGATAACAAGTTGGTTTTCAAGACGTCACAAAAAGTTTAATTGGGTTTTTGGTTTGATTGAAGAATTTTGAAAAAGAAAATAAAATGAAATAATTTTAAAAATAGGCATTACTTCTTGTTGTGGTTTACATTTAAAGGTGCTGCATAGAGATGTGAAATTACCGTAATTTTTAAAAATGGTAATTTAAATTACCAGGAAAATTACCGAAAAATTCCCGATTAAAATTTTGAAATTACAAAAATTACCGTAATTTATGGTATTTTATGTTTTAACAGGTTTATTACCGCGGTAATTTTGTAATTTACCGGTAAATTACCATTCTAAGGTATAAATCGGTAATTTAAAAAGGTATTTGGTAAATTACCGACTCACATCTCTAAAGGTGCATCATTATAAACACATTTCTGGTTATTAAAGTCCCAACCAACATCGTTTAAATTTAAATCTACCAAGTTTAATTATAACTTAATAATTAAAAGACATTAAAACCAAACCAAACCTCAAGAGCATTTTACAAGCCTCGTTTTAAATTGCTAAGAAACCCCTTAATTACCCCTAAGTATCTTGGTACATTCCTTTAAACACCATTTTAACCAATCAACAAAGATTTTGAAAAAATGTACGGCTCTTTTAAAGAAAAATAAACAAACATTTTTAGGGTACTATGCCGAACTCTATAGTCATTGAGCATCCTTGGAAAAATCCCTTACCCCAGAAGACGATAAGGACATACACTAAAATCGGTATCCTCACGACGGGCAGACCAAGACGCTAAAATGCTATACACAGTAACTAAGGTTAAATACTTCCGAAAGAAAGTCACGATTCTAAAAATAATTTTAGACTGACGAAAATCATCTTAAAATATACCACAACATATTTTTTTCCCCCACCAAAAAAACATATTATTTTCGGGTATAGGGTACATACTTTAAAGTCGAAATTCAGTAGTTTTCCACCTAAAAACAGTACCAGCGTTGAAACCCAGCAAAAACAAACTAACAGAGGTGGGAGAGGGGATATTTTAAAATAATTACACTGGGATATATGTTTTGGCAAACAACAAGCCGAGCTTTTCACAGAGACGTGTTTCTTAACGCGAACCCTACGTCGAAGTATAAACCCCCAAAAAATTTCTTCCAAAATTTTCCGTATCTTTTTCTTAGCGGTTTGTTTTTCAGTCCCAAGGAACAAAATTAAGAAGTACAAGGGGGGAAACTAATGAAATTGTTAAGAATGTATGTATGTATGTCCGGATTTAAAAGTAATACTGTAATAACTTAATAAACAAGTGGACGTTAACCCACGTCACGTCTTGTTTCAAAATCAAATGCCACATTACAAATTTTCGGGATTATGAATCTATTACGAAAGTCACGTTTATCGCTATATAGCAACTAGCCTTAACTTAAGACGAAGAGGGTGGCTTGGTTATTCGAGTGTAGTAGTATTATGGTTTTAAACATATCACCGAATCAATGGATTAGTGCGATGCAATTTAAACATGGATGAAACGACTTTTTAATACAACCGCGTAAGTTTATAGGGCATGTTCCATAAGTATAACACTACCATAATGCTACACTTACAGCTCGAGCTAGTTCGAGAATTGCAGACTACACTCGATTAATTTTGCAGGACTACCACTTCCTATTTAGTCTGTACTAAGCCTTTGACAGGGCCCCAGTCAGTCACCAGGCGTCTCTATGCCCACGTCACTTCATTCATGACAAGCTCCAGTTTGTAACCAGTAGTAGCTTCCCACTATAACGTAGTGGTTTTCCAACTATCTTAAAGATAAGTTAGCGTTACGCAAAACTCGAATAGCTAAACCACGACGTATATATTTGAAACGCGCCGTATTTAATTAAGCGGCCTTCAACGTGTCTGTTTAAAAGTGACATACGAGGCTACAGCTGTTTTGCTCAGTTTCTAAAAGAACCCAGGGAAGACGGGGGGGGGATAAAGTGATAGGCAGTGGTGGGGGGGGGAAGGAAGTTTATTTCGATAATAATATCAATTTTCCTGTCGTTTCGAATACATACTTTCTATGTATGACCCGATTTCAATAGAGACCCCCCCCCACCCAACTTTGAAACGTCTCAAATAAATCTCAGTAAGACTACATGAAGAAATGAAACAACTCCTTTTAGGCTAGATAATAGGCCAAATTGCGCTCTATAAAACGATACTAATTACTCGGGGCTAACTCAATTAGTCCGTGAGAGACGTAGAGAACTTTGAAAGATTAGAGCAAAATAGCCTAGCCCATATTGTCCTAAAAAGATGGGACTTACGTTACGTCTTATAGGGGGTTGTGAAATTTATCAAAATGATCTCTTTTTAAAAAGTACACGTATCCTAAAACTTTAAGTTCGTCCGTCACACGCCCACTCAATTTTATTTTAAAACAAAAACATTCGTATAAACTTTGTTATAGAAAAACTGGTTTCTTAAGAGGCCCTACCTATAAAAGGCTTTAAATCATTCTTAAAAATGAATCTTTCACCAAAATAAATATAGTCTACATTTAGTCTCTAAGCTAAATTTCACTTAGAAGAACTTATCAGTTACAAAAAAATGTATTATGGAAAATTACCCAAGATTACAAAAATTTCACGTTGAATTATTAATTTTTCTCTCTCTCTATAAACGATTCGACCCCATTTTTAAGCCAAAAAAAAATCACGAAGATTCATATTTTAACACCTTTGAAATTATAATTTAGATCCCAGATTATTTCTCAGTTTAACACGATTTACACAGAAATTAAACTAAATTATAATTTACGACCAAAATATATTAATTTTCGTGGTTTAGGGAAAGGGGGGTCTTCCACTAATAATGCCATTCAAAAGAAAGTATGTCTAACTCTCTCAAAAATTTTTAAATTAAAGCGTCCGACCCCTCTAACGATAAGGTACGGTGTAAGAACATTTTAAAATTCAAATTCAAATTCACGATTATCGTGAATATCGAATTTTTATGATAATCGCGCGAAACGATATTATATTTTAATAATCACGATATTGATAAATTACTAAAAAAAATGTGTCTGACAACCCTGTACAAGTTTGCGGGTCAACACCCTTAACCTATGAAGAATACTGCTTAAAACACTTTTGGAATAATTTGATAAAACTAACTTATTATTATATACTTATGACCTTAATCCCACAAATGTTTCGGAGTTAGGAGACAAAAAAAGGCGCCAATTCTAGAACAATTTGGCGCCAGTCAAAGTCAACCAGTACCGCGTCTCAGTAGCAGTCACTGAATTCACTTTTGTACCCTAATGACTCTACCATAATTAGGCTTGAAAAAATATATACATATTCTCCCTTTGAAGAAGTACTAAAACAAGCGCGAAATATGTATGTTTCAAAATTAGACTCACATCAACTTCGGCCTTGAGAGGTGGAGCACCGGAGGAAGATGTCTTATTGCCCATTTCCTCTTTGCCACTCAGTAACTGCCACAAAAAAAGGGAACCATAAATTGTAAATAAACTTCCTTGGACAAGGCTTAAGTTAACGCAGGAAAAACAGCTAAAGAAAGCTAAGCCTATTTTTCAAACTTTAATAAAGGTTATGAACTCTAGTCTCGTGCAAAAGCGCGCGCGCAAGATAATGAATGCCCCACCTGCCAAAAAAAAAAGAAAAAAAAAACGCGGGAAAAAAATGTTAAGCCTATTTTTCAAACTTTAAAGGTTACGAACTCTAGTCTCGTGCAAAAGCGCGCGATAATGTCCCACGTGCGAAGTAACGTGAGTGGGTTGTTGTTTTCAATCAGTTCAAGTTTGTACATTTAAAGTTGTTTACTAACCTTCCAAGTTGGCGGTACTGCGGCGGAGGATGGAGCGGTTTGGGGCGGTCCTTTTTTGGGACTCGATTTGGCGGCTTCACTAGCAGCCCTCTCCAAGCGTCCATGACTCAACTTGCGAACCGGATTCGACAACCACTTCCTAAAAGTTCCCCTTCTTTTATTAGCCGGCGAAACCGCGTGTCCACCTTGTTGGACAGTCTGGGACAAAGCTTGAGTGGCGGGACCACCCGGGCCCCCGAGGGCGTACGAATTTGAAGAACCAATACCACCACTTTCGCTAGAACCTCCCGCACCAACAGCATCTAGAAAAGAATAGAAATAAATAAATCAATTAACAAAAAACAAAGAAACAAACATTAAAATCTCTTAGATCTATTAATTATTTAAGAATAACCAGTCATAATTCTTATCAACAAATAGGAGACTTTGAGATTTATCTATTAGAGGTAACGTAAAGATCTTGAGGAAGGTAAGTAGTTAAATGTCATTCGGTGGCTTGGCAAACAGCCCGGGTGCCACCAAGCCGGTGGTGGTGATGTTATATCCTACAAATTATGAACTGTTTCAAATCGAGTCACGCTTAATGCCTCTTCACTCTATTTTTAAATTGACGCGTTTACGAAGTGATAGCAAAAAATTCACTCTTTCAAACAATTAAATACATTGTAATATTTAATTTACCGCACCTTGCTCGATAAAAGGTGTAAAACTTAAATTCCTCCAAGGAAGACTAGCCTAGTTTAATTCTCGATTGATTACAGTCCATCCAAACAAACGAGTAAACAACATAATTACTAGTTTAATAATTGTTTAAAAAGGCATACATACCGATGGCGAGCGAACCTATTTAATTCAATATCAATTAAGGGGTTGAGACGCGATATCACGGGGGAAATTGACAGGATAACAAGGTGTTTTAGGCTTAACTAGCTAGAGTTTAGGCATCTTCTTAACTGATGTTAGGAGAGTGGATAAAACGCTTCCTATCTAGAGATAGTAAAGGACTTAAATAATAATGACAGTGCAGCAACTAGAAGAAAACGGGACCGGGGTTTAAGCGCTGGTCTCCCTTCTTCGCACAACTATATTTTAAACAATATATATAAATTATATATATATATATATATATAAGAGTTGGAATGGTGCCCACACTGACACTGCAGTCAGTCAGTTACTGCTACTGAATTGTACTATACCGCCGCGACTACTCAACTCTTAAGCCTTAGCTACTTAGAGAAAGAGAGAGAAAGGGGGCCTTGAACCTTAAAAACCGTTCCCCTCACGAGTTTATACGTTTCTGGTGAATTTATATTAAGGTTAGCGTTTTGATAAGGAATTGCTAAATTTTGTTGTTCATTTTGCTTAGGAAAGACCGGAACCGGAAATACAATTTCTAATTTTGTACATGACGCGTCAGAAATGTACGGTTTCGTTCAAACGAGTCTATAACTTTATTTCCAAAACAATTCTACGCTAATTTATAATTTCCCTCCATTAAAAAAGGGGAAAAATGCAATTGCATCATGTAGAGGTATTTCCAAAAATTTGGAATTCCATTCAATTCAAACCCGATTAAAACAGGAATTGGATTCTGAGAAGTTACGGACATATAGGTCAAAGTTGAAATTATACTATTTTGACCACCTCATAGTTAACTACCCTTATTTTAAGGTAACCAAATTAAGGGTTAAATACTTGACATAAATAATAATAAACGGTGTCAAAGGTTAAATCCAAACCTAAAATTTAAATAAGTTAACGACGAGTTCATAATTCATCAAGTTCAACCCACATTTCTAGGTCAAAGTTGAAATTATACTATTTTGACCACCTATCATTATTTTACCAGCAAATTAAAGGTTAAATACTTGACAAAAATGATAATAATTCGTGTCAAAAGTTAAATCCAAACCTAAAATTTAAATAACTTAACGAAGAGTTCAAAGTTCATCAAGTACAACCCACAAATAATTAAATTAAACAAATTATCTTCGTACCTTGATCACTATCTCCTTCAGCTTCAACTAATTCGGTCGAATCGAAAATATAAAACTTTGATTTGACCCTAACCATAATTTAAAATTAACTTAAAACTCTAACGTTACATGAACGTAACCTAAATAGCTAAGCCTAACTCGTAAGTAACGGGAGTAAAATTAAAGTCTAATATATCGCTAATCAGTCTCTCGAGCGTACCTTTCACCAACGATATCTAACTCGATAATGATTCAATACGTCAAAAGATAAAACCGACCATAAAAAATAAAGGCTACTTCTTATCTACAATAATTTCTTTCTTTTTTTAATTACGATATCGCAGCGTATATTTTTACGTTTGAATTTTTCCCGACGCCTATGACTCAAATGTTATATTATATATATTTTAGACAGACATAAATGTAAGTAGACGGCGTATTTTAGTATATTAGACCATGACACAAATATTTTAGATCGTATTTTACTATTTTCATGATCATCGCCAATTACCTGATGCGATAACCGCTTTATTTCCAAGGTCAGCTAATATTATGAATTTTTGTATTGCTTTTATTTGAGGTGTGAATCAATAGGGTTCGCCGAAAACATGGATATTGTGTCTAAAAAACACGAAAATTCTGTATAAAGACACTTATTTGTGTTTAAAAACATGTAAATTCTGTCTGAAAACATTTATTTGTGTTTAAAAACATGTAAATTCTGTCTGAAAACATTTATTTGTGTTTAAAAACATGTAAATTCTGTCTAAAAACATTTATTTGTGTTTAAAAACATGTAAATTCTGTCTAAAAACATGTATATTCTGTCTAAAAACACGTATTTGTGTTTAAAAACATGAAAATTCTCTCTAAAAACACGTATTTGTGTTTAAAAACATGAAAATTCTCTCTAAAAACACGTATTTGTGTTTAAAAACATGTAAATTCTCTCTAAAAACATGTATTTGTGTCTAAAACCATGAAAATTGTGCCTAAAACCATGAAAATTGAGTTTAAAATTCACCCTAACTCATTTACAAAATTCCCTGTCTTTTCCTTTGCATTCCATTTATACTGCAACAACATTTTTACTAGTTTTTAGGGACTAAAATCCATCCACACATAATATTACATAATATCATATAGTGTCCCTTTCCCCCAAATCAGTAAGTAATTTAGTATAATCGAGGTTATTGTGGTACTAAATACAGGATAAACGTAGCCCTATAAGGATGGGGTGGGCCAAAAGTAGAGGACATCGGAGATAGAGAGAGCGGGGGTGAGAGGGGGGGTTAGAAGATGTTTCCCCAATAATCAATGGGCTCGGACGTCACCTTGTACTAAATTTTAATCAATAAAATTCGCGGTCAAAAATTTAAAGCGATACTAAACAACCCTATACATAAATCCCCCCGCTCGTATACCCTAATTAAAATTAAATATAATTACCTAAATATAATCAAATGTATTGTATATTCGAAATAATTACATTTCCAGTATACGCTAAGCCTAGGATATCAAATAATAATAATAATAATAATAATATAGATGGTAAATCAAATGAAAATTTAATTTAACTCACCGTTTAAAGATTGGCGATTTTTTGAATAACGATTTAATGATCATTATATAGTTTAATTAATCCAGATAGATTTATAATAATCATCGCGAATTCAGCACCACGCGTTTGTAATATCCGAGACACTCACCGTATTACCTAAATACAGTCATAACCTAAGCCTAACCGTGATTAAAATTAACCACCACCACAACTCTTTTCTCTATATCTTAATTAACGTAACGTTTAATTCTATTTATATAAAAATTATTTAAAAATATATATATATTTATTTAATAAAGACTTGATTTCTTTTCTCTTAATTAAACCGAAAGGGTTAAATCGGATATCTAAAGATGATTTGAAATTGTAGTTGAAGGAAAGAAGGTCTGATTTTTAAGGATGCTTTTTTGAGAGGGGGAAGCTGAAGATCTTTCCTTCGGCGCACGGTGGTCGGTTTCTAGCTGCAACGGCGAAAGGATGGGGTTCGCTTTCACGCCCACACTACTACGGGGTCGACCGACACACAAGCGCGCCCCATGATTCTGCGCCGAAGAGATCCCAATTCCCAACAAGCAACGGGAACCTAAGAATGAACCAGGATGGATGGATGGATGGGATGCATGCATAGATGGATCTATGGTGGCTACGGTACGGATATCCCGGCCCGTTATAAGCCAATGACAACGCTAAATATCCACCAGTTAAGTTGGTAAGTATTCACTCGAAGATAACCTTCAAGAACGGAATTTCATTTCGAAGGTTGACCGGCATTTTTTAAAAATCATTTTCATTTTGATTATTATTTTTTTGTCAAAATTAACAATTCTCTATTGGGAAAATTTCGATAAATTACCTGACCTATTATGATATAAATGAGATTCCCTGAAGCTTTCCAATTTCCCTGACCACTGCCCTGACCAATAAGTACCCCACCTCCTTCCTATTTAATTTGTTTGTGTGGTAGCTAAACTTCCTACAACCTCCTGAACCGCGTCCGGTCTTAATGCAATAAGTTTCCATCGTAAGTGCAACTTGCAAGACCAGCAGCAAAATTGGAAAATAACATTAGAGAGAGAGAGAGAGTATGTCCGAACAGTAATACTGACCACACACCCACACGAAAAAATACCGCCGACAAAAATGATACGTGTCTAGCAGCTCTAGAATGGTTCAATCAGGGAGGAGTTGAACGGGAGTCGTATTACACCGCCCGTGAGCATAAACTCTTACAGTGGGGGGAAGGAAGTCGAAGGGGTTAAATTCGTTCCGTTATCGGCACGAGGGTTTCTGTTTGTATATTGAATAAGTATTTTGCGCCCTCTCTCCATCGCAAAATGTACTATTTCCAAAAACGTTAAATAATAAATTACATCTAACGAATGCATTTTTCCTTATTGCGATTCTCACGAGATGGCAGTTCGTAGCACGAGACCGCTTGTCACGTGTCAGTTCGTAGCACGAGACCGCTTGTCACGTGTTGCCAGTAAAAAAAAGGACGTAAAATTTTACGCCTTCCCTACTCGTCCCTGATTCAATAAAATGATTTAATCGTAGCAGGCAGTCAGTCAGTATTACCAGGGATAAAAATCAATACAACAAAGAATGTATTTCATACTCTAGAATCAAAACTACCGTGGTCATACTTAGGAATAAAGTACTACCTAGTTCTTCCGTCGAAGAATAATTAATTATTAACCCCCATTGATGTCGGGGAGAAAAGAAGAGGATGGAGAGAAGGGAAGCTCAAGAGCGTCATCATCTTTTTGAAAAGTTCTCTTTCAAATTCAGAGGGAACTGATCCTCAATGTTATCAATGTTCTCGAGACTTTAAAAAAGGAAGTGGAGGGGGGATAGTACTCCAGCTTAAACGACCATTTCCGAACCAACTTGGAAAGGTCAGAACTCCGTTATACAGGGTGTTACAAAAAGGGGTCAGTTGTACCAGCAAAGTATAGTGGTTCTAGGGTCGAAAATGCAACTGCTATGACCGAAAAGTCATAAACCTCTAATTTAACAAAACATCCCCAGGGATTATCCCTAACCAAGGGTCTACGTCAGTCACGGCCAAAGATAATCAACTTTGAGGGGTGAAAAGTAATTAATATTCAAAACCTCTTTATTAAAAAATTGTTACGGCTGTCAATTTTAATTTCAAATTTAAAAAAAAAATCTAAATCGAAGCTCTGAAGCGTGATTTTAAAAATACCCATACCGATTCTATTAAACAGATTTTAATCATGAAACCATAAAAAACTGAGGAAAAGATAGTGTGACATTGTTGGGTGTGAAAAATAAATCATAGAATATGGTTGACATTTTTTGGAGTACTTGAAAGGTTTAACGCTATTATTCTTATTTCCTATTTTATCATTTTTTTGAAGGGGCCATTTTATCCCGAAAAATCGAAAACTAGGCAGGGGCTTGCTTGCTTGCTTGCTTGTCATAAGTACGTACTGTTCTTTTATTTGTAAATAAAAATAAAAATAAACGTTACAGGAAGTGACGTTTCATTTTAAGAGTAGGACACGTTTTCAACGAGGCTTTTAATCTTTGTCGACTAGAGAAAATTATCGTTCTAGAATCCGCAGTTAGAAAGAAAGAGAGAAATAGAGAGACTGAGAGAGAAATAGAGAAAGAGGAGAGAGTTCTTGTAAAACGCTGGATCATCAGTTCTTTAAAGACTTTCCCCAGTTATTTTTTTATATTCCGATTCAGGGAATTAGGGAGGAAAGAAGATATTTAAGCCTAATTTATATTTTTCAGAGACTATTTTAGAAGCAGGGTTAAATTTTTGTAAATGAATTTCTCTCTCTCTAAGAAATCTCTTCTTTCAATTCTATAAATGAAGTTATTTAAGAAGAAAATACATTCTAGGAAATGTTTAGAAGAATTGCCTATTCTAAAACTGGGCCACCAGTCATATAACCAACCCCAACCAACCTATAACGTCGCCGCTCTTATATTTTTTGGCGGGAAAAGTACACGATGGAGCGCGTGCGCACGCGCGCGCCATTTCATCGATCGCTAAAGAAATCCGAGTCTTTTCTTTTATATACGATAAAATTGCGCCAAAACGACTATAGAGAAACACGAGACGTCGAAACGCACGCGCGCGAAAAAAACTCCACGCGATTTTAAACGCGCCAAAATTAAAGGCTATGATGACGTAAAGTCAACCGGCGCACGTGCTATTTAAAAGGTAACTCCGCGTGACTCCAAGCCCGCCAAAAAAAAAATATATATATTATTTTAATTAAAATTTGAATACTTATTTGGAAATAAAATTTATAGTAGATAAATTAAAATTAAAAAAAATAAACCGGGACTTTTAACATGAAAAAAACAGCTAGGCCCTTAGTTTATAGGTCAATAAGTAAATGTGGAAAATTCACCTTGTACCGAATTAAAATAAAACGAAATATACAGCAGCCTTACAAACACCCAAATAGATAAGAAAATTTTATTGAATATTTCCACGGGATTTCCATGGGAAATAAAAAAAATTGTGACAACGTTGATTTATATTCAATTTTACCAGAGGAAATTGACAGATATTTTATCTTTCAACGTCGTTTTAAAGGGATACTAGAACCTCACTCACTTTCTCTCTCTCACTCTCTCGCTCCTGGAAAATATATTTTCAATTTATGCTAAAATAATCTCGTTGGCGCGAACCCAATTTTTAAGACTCTAAAATAAAAGCCTGGGGACGAATGATTCTCTTAACATTCTCAAGGTTGTGCTAAAATTATAACCAATTTTCTTTTCCAAGTATTGTTTAAACGCTAAAAATGTTCCCGTGACTAACATTTAAATATGCACAAACTTTTATAATATACTAACGGCACCCCCTTATAATCTTCCAAAGGTTTTTACGCGCAAACATAGAGACATCTGTCAGTACTCTACAATATATATAAAATGTTTTAAAAACCTACCAGTAGGAGAGAGACAAACTGCAGTGATCCATTTGGATAGACAAACGCAACTCACGAAACTCATGTGTTAATTAATTAATAAATAAACTAATTCTTATTATTATCGCAAACTGAAACCGCGACTTTAAAGCTACTAAACCCACGAGCATCGCAAACTTTGGTGCCAGCTTCTGAAACTGATTTTCGCATTTAAACCCGCGCGAATCTAACTCCCGCCAAAATAATTTCACCTCCCATACTCCCCCTCGTGGTGTTGCGAGATATTTCACGCGCGCGCTGGCGGTTAAATTTTTCCACGAGGAATTTCAGCCTGTTGCCCGCCCGAGGAGGTTCGAGTGACGTCACGGATGACGTAAAAACTCTTGCCGAATGATTCGAAAACAAGACACGAGGTGATGGGGGGAAGCTAACGAGGAAATTAAAGGCGAAGAGAAGGAAATCGAAATAAGTAGAAGGTTGGAGGGAGAGTGAACAACCATTGATTGAAAATGGAATTGAAATTACGTAATGTTTTACACAACGTCAAGGTCATTCAGGGGTCATCAATCATGACTCACGAGATATAATACGCAACTTTGGGGGGTCGTAACCCCGGTATTGGAAACCCCGTGTTGGAAAGAGTAGGACCCGGCTGTCTGTCAGATACAGGATTTTAAAACGTCTCATCAAATATTTTATAGATTTATAATTGAATAAGTCATAATTTTTATAAATGACACCGGATGTTTTAAATCCTTTCGATATAAGATTGAGAAAGGCGGATAGGTGCCAATATCGTAATACGTTTCAGAGGATTCAGTTTCGGAGAAGATAAAACGGTAACCATAGCAACCGTTTCCATAGATTTTTCTACGGTACTTAAAAAGCGACACCTAGCCTGTTATCCGCGAACTTAACACACACATTTAGTGTCTACCCGTTTCCCTCTCCCAAGTTAAAACACCGGGTAAGCTTATAACTAGTTTGAAATGAATAAACTGGTCCATAAACTCACCCTCATCCATGGAGCCTTTACTGGAGGAACTCCTCATGCCCGGTGTTGGTTTTAAACAGGCCAAAGGCACCAATCCCTCGATGGGTAAATTGTTCAAGTTGTTGTTGTTGTTGTTACTTTGAGTGGGTCCGGCAGCGACGACGCCATGAGAATACTGTTGTTGAGGCAATAGAACGTCCTCTGAGTTGGCGTGACCTTGAATTCGTACCAGGCACCAATCAGCGCCTCCGGACCCGGTTACGACTTCGAGGACATCAACTTGCTGTCCCACGCGCACTTGTAATTGCGGGAATTGCGACCAAATCGGGGAAGCGCTCGCGCATATCGGGGTAGAACCACCGGAACTTGTTGGGAAGAAGTCTTCCACCACCAAAGTCACTTCCACGCTAGCCTGTCAAATAAAATTGTACACAAGCTTAAGTTAATTTATACATTCTACTTCTTGAACAATAGGGGGATAGTATTATTCTTTCTATAATATAGGAGCTTTCCTACCATATTAGGCAAATTTATTCAGCTATTTAAATTAATTTTCCAGGTATAAGGAAATGAGGAAACGGAATTCAAGGTAATAAAAAAAAAACGGAAGTAGATCTCGAATTGCAATGGGACCACACACAAAAAAAAATAACTAATAAAAAGAAAAAAAATAAGACAAAGCGAAAGCACGATTCCGTTCCAATGGATAATCAAAACGTATAAAACACACAAACCGAGGGGCTCGCCACCCCTTTTTCACGTACGCAGTTACGTTACGCGTTTTATTATTAAAAGAAGTTAAGACACGTGATTTCTCGGTAATTTCCAAATAGTTTCGCGGTTATTTAAGGTCCCTAATCGAGATTAAACAACGGTGTTGAGAATTATTCTAAACATATCCGAAAACTAGAGTGACCAATCCCTCGAGACACACACAGACCACTGTCCAATCAATATATAGACCCGGGGAAAATTAGAAGCAATCCAGCGACCAAATTCGTATTTTCGTTTAAATGTCGCTTCAGACGGTACAAAGCTTTATCTCAATCAGTGGACTATGGCAGAAAGAAATAGGACTAAAAAATTTACTCATAGGAGTTTCCTGTATGTCTTATAGAACCAAAGTTAAAAGCTGTCGGCGTGTAATAAAAAACCCCGTGTTAATCCTTCGGAGAGGACGTTTATGAATATTCTGCTTAATTACTTTTGCCCAATGTCTGATTGCGCCCGTAACCGTGATATTGGATGAGCTGTACGCGTCTGAGAGGAGATTTACAAGGACCTAGCTTCATAAAAGACCCCATCCTTTCCTTGAGAGTTCATCAAACATTATTTGCCTAAAGACACGCAAAATCTATATCCCCGTTTTTCTTTTCACATTCCCTAAAGGTCAAGTAAAATGATCTTAACCCTAACCCTAAAAAAATATTGATTAAATGCCTTATACATTTAAACTTTTTCCACCTTAAATCCCAAGTACAACCCATCATAGTTGGTATAGGCTGTAAAAATGGCACTTCGAAGCCTTTAACCGTATTAACCTCTATGGGAAGATATCATTAGACGCTACTACTATGCTCTTTGTTATGTTTTGAGGCGGTTTGTTTGTTAATAAACGTTCCCCGTAACGTTTAATAATTCGTAGCCAATGAAGACAAAGGTAGGGACTCACGTTAACCCTTGCCCCTGGACCTTAGCCATAAATCCCGCAATTATAGTTGTAATACAACAGACAAATATCGTAATGGGTTCTATACACGCTACACCAACTGTGTTTTTATAATGATTCTTGCTTCTCGCATTACAAGAACAGTTTAAAAATCTTTGCTCAAGCTTTGAGCCTCCATTTTCTACTCCTAACTAGACTGGGACTCGGTCTACATCCTCCTTGGTATATCGGGGGACATAAAAGAATGCGAGCAACGAAAGGACAGGACAGGAGGTCGTCTTCTTAAATTATTAGGAAGGGAGACATCGTGCCCAGAAAACATTAAAGGCACCGATGGGACCCATTCCGGGGGACCTTTTTGGAAGGGGTTTCCGAGTTTTTGTTTCTATTTTTTATTTTTAGGACAGACTGTTACGTTAGTTGCCCTGTCCATTCTAAATGAATCTTTCTATATCAGAAGTACGTAATGTGACGTAGTATTTGATCTTAATCGGTTTGGTCTGCACCAAGACACAACTTTAGGTTCACGGAATTTTTGATGTTATATCTTCTAGGAAAGCTATAGAGGTTTTCAGGGAAAACTAGAACGTGCAGTGGATGGATGCTGCCTTCTAAGAAATAGGTGTTTCACATCAATTTAGAAATAGATCATTCCTTCGAAATACATCTATATCTATCTAAATCAAAGTCCTGACTGACAGACTGACTAATAATCAACGCACAGCCCAAACCGCTTGCCCTAGAAGGCTGAAAATTTCCAGTTAAGTTACTCATAAGTAGTAGGCGCGAACTAAGAAAGATTTCCCCCCAATCCGCCGCCATCTTAATAAATGGCGCCCGAAATACAGCTAATTCCCACGCCGAAATACAGCTAATTCCCACACCGAAATACAGCTAATTCCCACACCGAAATACAGCTAACTCCCAACAAAGCATAGGTTTTTCCTACCAAAAAATAGATGGTTTCTTACTTCCAATACATAAATAGCTCGATATAGTTCTTTCCTTCCGATAAATAGCTTCTTCGTTCCTCCTACCAACACAAAAAGCAACCAAAACGGTCCGCGCTTGAAAAGTGGTGCAGGCGACTAGAATTTTATATATTCACTAAAATGTCTCGGATAAAAGTTTACGACACCCGAATAACTTGACAGCGAAGTCAAACTTGAACAAACACTGACCGAACCTAAGTTAATAGAGCCAAGTAAATCGTGACCCGAATTTTCAACGGGCAAAAAAAATCCTCCAGTTTATATAAACAGAATACAGACATAACAGTGAAGGGCTCTCTCTTGGTTATATAAAAAAATCAAATAAAGTACAGACTCATTTTTTTCAACCGGAAATTAAACCAGGGGTCAAGCCTGAAATCAACGTTACTCGAATACAATACAAATTACATAGTTCGCCTCCCTTGAACTATGGTAAAAACTTAAGATTAAATTAATCCGGGTTAAAAAACGTACGGGTGTAATCTCAATGGAATATCCTAGATGGTTTAGTTATTCGACGCGTAGTATTTATACTACTATAATTTAGTAGTTTCCTACTGTCAGCGCGTAACTATGATGAAAATAGCACCGAGATATTTAATATTATTGGGAATAATTAACAGCTATAGATAGTGTGCATATTACAAGCGTTGCCAGTGCAATTGTGAAAATTGCGTAACTCAACCGCTATATACAATAGACTGAAAATATTATAGTTCTGTTCGATTCAGATCGCTCTCTCGGAAATCACTGGCAACCATCACGGGCCACTAAACTAAGTTCTAGTTTAGTGGCCCGTGCAACCATTAAGCGCGGATAAAGTTAAATGGGGGACGAAAGAGTTAGCCTAGTGTACAGATAACATGGAAGGTGTTTTATCAACTTTGTAGGGGGAAACCACTATGTTATAGTAGAATAATACTACATTATCAACTTTGTAGGGAGAAACCACTATGTTATTGTAGCATAATACTACTTTATCAACATTGTAGGGGGAAAACCACTATGTTATAGTAGCATAATACTACTTTATCAACTTTGTAGGGGGAAAACCACTATGTTATAGTAGCATAATACTACTTTATCAACTTTGTAGGGGGAAACCACTATGTTATAGTAGAATAATACTACTTTATCAACTTTGTAGGGGGAAACCACTAGATTATAGTTGAATAATACTACATTACCGCCCTTGTATACTACCGCTTAATATTAACTTAAGGGAAGTAGTCCAAAATGTTCCATAGGGGGAACGTTACGTACTACCTAATAAACGGGATTACACTACTTTAGCTAACCCACGCTGTACCGCCCTCGTTAAAAAAAGCACAGCCAGGCAGGCACGCGTTCGCTGCTTCGAAAAGGGTTTCATAAAAAATAATATATAAACTTGGGACGTTCGCCGTCCAGTGGGAACTCCCGATGAAAATTGCCACGAATTTTGGATTTAATTTTTCAATTTAAGTTTAGATTTAAGAAGGAACTGGAGTGGGAGTTCGGAAGAATAACGTCGCCACTGTTACGAAATTGTATAATTTCAAGTACCTATAGGCCATTATAATTTTAAGAAAACCTAGCTAGCCTGCCTATATGATGCCGGGCCGGGGGGTTTCGAGTTTCAAACAATACGTCTACATCACAACCTTTCATTTCAATGACGTATATTCGCCAACGTGCATGGATTAGAAGAAATATTTTGTGCATCAATTTATGTTATTATTTATATTATTACTTCGTATTCATTTCTCAATAATTTCCAACATTATCTACAATATATTTATCGATAAATTTCCTACACTTTTTTCAACATGATCCACTATACTTTTCTCAACAATATCCAATATATTTCTCAACAATATCCACTATACTTTTCTCAACAATATCCAATATATTTCTCAACAATATCCAATATATTTCTCAACAATATCCACTATACTTTTCTCAACAATATCCAATATATTTCTCAACAATATCCAATATATTTCTCAACAATATCCAATATATTTCTCAACAATATCCAATATATTTCTCAACAATATCCAATATATTTCTCAACAATATCCACTATACTTTTCTCAACAATATCCAATATATTTCTCAACAATATCCAATATATTTCTCAACAATATCCAATATATTTCTCAACAATATCCAACGCATTTCGCCTGATTTCCTGATTTTCCAACTTTCACAATATCTCTTCCGACACATCGTCGTCTATCGTAGACCCGATATCTTAAAAGGCTAGTAGTCCCTGATGAAAACCCTGAACTTATAGGCCTAAAACTGACCAACGCGTTGAAGAAAACACAGTTTTTTTCCCAAGGTTATTGTAAGGTTAGAAAGCCAATTTAGGGCGAGCATCCCGACAAAAAAAAATATAACGCTTCATTCATCTGACAGACAAGAAGACGGATTACAAATAAAACATCCGATACCTAAAAAAACCCTACGCTAACAAAATGACGTATCTCGAGTAAAATTTAAGGTGAAAGATTACGTAGTTTTGGCTCTCATTTAGCAACCCCTTATATTTCTTCCAAAATAATATCTGTCAATTTTGAAGAGACCGAGGTGTTTTCTACGTCGGAACCAATAGAGATCCGATTTAAGATATAATATAACACTAGGGGCGTTATAGTTATCGCTATAAAGGGAACCTTCAGTCTGGGGGTCAAAGGTTAAACTAGTATGGTATTGATCTAATATTATTATTATCGTAGACGTATTGCACCCTAATACGGTACACGTTTCTACTTAAAACAATTGGCAATAAACCGAATTCTTACAATAATTATGTAGTATTCAACGCTTTCATACTAAATAAATTCAAAATAACGTACCTTGTGAACCGATTTGATTAGCTAATGCAGCTGTTAATCCGAGTAAGTCGTTTGTAAATGCTAATTAATAAAATTAAACTACGAACTAAATTCTTTAAATTAGTTAAAACATGATTTTTTTTGCCGGGAAAATTGGTCCTTACGTTATGTCTGGCGCTCGGCAGCCTCGCGTACTTTCAACTCTATAAGCGCGCCAAAAACTGGAGGGAAAATTTTCGCGCGATTCTGGGGAGTAAAATCGTATAGGTAACCATGACGACGGAAAAGTCGCGTGAACATTGGATAAAAGATTCCGTTCAAGTAAAAATCTTAACCAATCAGCGTTCGGAAAAGAAGGCGGGTGCAAAAAAGTTCAAAATAAAATAAAAGAAATGGCGACTCGATTAAAATTAAGCCTAATTATTTTTAAGAGAGTTTTATCATATGATTTACAACTAATTACTAACGTAATTAACGGTACACGTGGGGGGGGGGAATCCAACCAAAATTAGCGCGGTGTTAATTTAACATCCTCCGAATTAGAAGTAATACGGATAAAGGGCCAGGATGAATTTAATCTCAGTAGACAATAAAAGAACACGTCGAAATTTGATTATGCTAATTTTTCCTTTGGAGGCGCGCGAAATTTATTCGAAATACCGTTCATTACCACTACTTTTATTGGAACCTAAATTTCTTTTTGGGAAAACTATGGGGGCCCCACCCACCGTCAAAAGAAAATGGGCATGGGCAAAATCATTATTGAAGTTTCTCTTCCTAGGCCTACACAGACTTCTTTTTTCGCTCTTTCTCTTTTTTATTATAAAAGGGTCAAATCTGTTTAGGATTTAAATGCTATTTTTTAACGTAACAGAAGTAAATTAAGCAAAAAGAAATAAACCAAAAAAAAAACGTAACTCTTAAGTCAAAACAATAATTTATAGCTTTCTTACAAGTATATACAATCTGGTCTAAAAATGGCCTATTTTTCTGGCCTAATAACTAAAGGGTTAACTTATATTAAGTACAGTAGGAACTTAGGATTATATTAAAACCATTGTAAGTCTTATAGTCAAGGTCTAACGCGAAGGGTGGTATGAATGGATCAAAGGTCAAGCAAGGGTTACGGAGGTTAAATGAGGGAAAGTGTTTTTTTAAATAAAGAAACAAGCAGGGAACGTGCTCTGACCTTGTCACTGTCCGTTGTGTTGCCAGATCCGAATGACGCCAAGGAGACGCGTTCCTGGTTTTCAATGCTTCCTTCATCCATGGAGGATTCATTTTCCATGTCCCTGAAAAATAGAACACAGCGCGCGATATTTATAGGAGATTCTAAACTGAACTGAACTACTTTGAAAAATCACGACTGGGGTCAGAAAATAACAACCAGGGCCGCGATGGGTGGATAAAATGTGTGTAATAAATTGAAGATTTCCTCACCTGCTTGATCTATTGCTAATACTTTGCGCCGCTTTGGCCGCCTTGGCCAGATTAAAACTGGACAGGGCCGAACTGAAATAGGTTTCCTGTACGACTTGACGCAGTTTCTTGACCCAGGTCTGTTTGGTTTCGAGCGACGAGGCCTTCAAGATGATTTTATTCTCGGAGAGAGGCGCTCGACCCGTCCAAACGGCGAATTTGCACTCGTCCCCTTCCACGTGTTCGGTAATGCCAATGGCCGACGTTAATAACTTGTGTTTGTAAAGGTACTTGGCCTTCCCGGAGGAATCTTTCACTTCTTTACTGAACAACAAGTACAGTTCGAACAGGAAAATGTGGCGTTCGCGACCCTTTCTAATCAAGGACTTTGGTTCCAGGACTAAGAAACTGTCTTGCAAGATAACTTCACCCAATTGATCCAACGACAACTAATGACGATTAAATTTAAAGAAATACCGTTCTAATCAAAACCGTTACTAATTATTTACGAGTTAAAATCATCAATCGGTGATAAAAAGGTTGAATACTTAAGCCTTTGTCATTATAGGGAGCTAACAACTGGCTACCGGGGGAAGAGATAGTCTGACGTCACGCATTCCCCCCTCTTTGGTTGGCATTTTTTGGCGTAGAATACTGTTTCCAACCATTAGGGGGGGGGGATGAAACTCCAGTAAGAGAAAGAAGGGTGTGACCTTTCAGGGTCAGAACTGTAGGGAGCTAAAAACCTAAGCCTAACTAGATAAATTAAACACTCCACTTAACCTTCCCGTTCATTATAGACTAAAGTATAATAGTCCAACATTTAGACGCTATATTATAATATAATAGACTAAATTTACCGATATAATAGGCCAAAAGTGATAATTTGATCTATTTTATTAAGCCTTGGATATACCGTGATATAATAGGCCAAAAGTGATAATTTGATCTATTTTATCAAGCCTTGGATATACCGTGATATAATAGGCCAAAAGTGATAATTTGATCTATTTTATTAAGCCTTGGATATACCGTGATATAATAGGCCAAAAGTGATAATTTGATCTATTTTATTAAGCCTTGGATATACCGTGATATAATAGGCCAAAAGTGATAATTTGATCTATTTTATTAAGCCTTGGATATACCGTGATATAATAGGCCAAAAGTGATAATTTGATCTATTTTATTAAGCCTTGGATATACCGTGATATAATAGGCCAAAAGTGATAATTTGATCTATTTTATTAAGCCTTGGATATACCGTGATATAATAGGCCTAATTTCAACAACAAAGGAGTTTCAAACTTGGGCTTACCTCACATCCTTCCAGCATACTCAAATGCATGGCGTCATTGGCTTTCTTGGGGACGCTTAACATGACGTCTAACCCGTCTTTGATTTCACCCTGATCTTCTTCGCAACAGGACAACAAGTCTTTCAAAAGTAACTGGTACTTGGTTATCCTTTGAACCGGTTTAATCAAGTAGGCGGCGATCGGATGGGGCACGCCGTGTTTTTGTTGCACCTCTTCGAAGAATTGTCCCGAATGTTGAACCAAAAGCATATTCGACTCGGGTTTATTTTTGCAATAATTGACGTAAATTTCGAAAGTTTGAGCCCAAGTAACGAAGCAATGTCCTACATCTTCGGGCATCGTTTCGTACTTTTCCAATTCTTTCAAAAATATGCTGATGCAAACGGATTAAAAAAAAAAATACACAAAAACCCTCGTTAAAATCAAATCTCAGCCTCCATTGCCGAGGACCGTTAACAAGGAGTAATAAACAATACACGGGTGTGGAAATAGACACCGAGCGTATTAAATTTAAGTAATAAACGATTTAAAGCGCGGTTAATATAATTTTAACAAGGAGAAATAAATACTGATGTAGAAACAGACGATAAGTATATTAAAATAATTAATTAAAATTAGTTTCTCTATAATTAAAATTAATTCCGAGGGAAGTTAAGTACTTCGTCTCCTTATGAGTAACAAGGTGTAATAAACACCGGTTTGGAAATAACCGATAAGTATATTAAAATTAGTCTAAGGGTCTATAATTAAAATTAATTCCGATTGGATTAAATTGTTATTGGAAAGTCAAGTACTTTGTCTCCGTATGAGTAACAAGGTAAAAATGAAAGCGGACAAAGAAAAAAAGGGTTAATTCACTTACTTTTTATGAAATTCGCATATTTCCTCCATGTTTCCAAATAAGATGTGATATTTTCCCACAATTCCTTGAGGGGCGGTGGTCCCGGGGTTTCTTAATTCCGCCATGTAAGTACGTATGCACGTTTCGAGATCTTTCACGTAAGTTCTCTCAGTTTGAAGGAGTTCCGCCATAATGAATCTATCAAAGACAAAATAAAAACCAAAGGCCAAGGCTTAAACCTTAAACCTAAGCCCCGGTGGTTGACCAAAAAAACCAGCAAGGTCTCCTTACTCTTTCCGTCTAGCCGAGCGTCGTTTCTCTTCGTTCATTTCTTTGACGGCGACCTCTTTCACTTTGGTTTCCAAGGAAGGGTCACTGTGTCTATCCAAGGACAAGTCGCGTCCCTCACCCTCGGACTTCAGGCCGAGTTTTCGTTCCAGTTGAGACCGATAACTGTCAATCCTCATACTGAAGTCCTTGTACCTTTCGTCGACGATGGCGACGTACGCTTTGATGGCGTTAGCGTGAGTGTGTCCTCTTTCAACCAGACTATCAGCCAATTGCAACAACAGTCGGACTTTTTCCCGCGTTTCTTTCGCGGTACATTTGAAATCATTGTGTTCCTTAAGTAAGGCTTCCGTCTCCTCAGTCGTCTCACCTACGCCTTTACGACTGGCCAAGTAACGCTCACCCGTGTCTTTGATCCAATCTAACGCCTATAGGGACAAGTGTGACGACGTACATTCGAGTTAAACCATCCAGGTCGGTTCAACTCGATTCAATTCTTACCTGTCGCGCGCTTTGTTCAAAGAGGACAAACTGTTGGCACTGATCCAGACGCTTCTTCCTACCAGTCCAACATTCGAGGACCCGATTCTCTTGCAGAAGTAGTTGCTCCAAGATGCCCTTAACTTTCGACTCGGGTCCACGTTGGGCGGTCAATTCTCCGTGGGCGCTATAATACTGAATACATCTGGCCGTGTACTTGAGGAATGTCTCAGCCGTTCTCCTGGCTAAAGTACACGCCTTCAGGAAGGCCTCCTTTTGTTCCTGGTGTTTGGTCAATTGTTGAGAGATTCGGGAAACTTTGTCCGTTTTGACGACAGACGCGTCTTCGGAAGCGACGCCACCTTCGGGTACCGCGCCACCGGGAAAATTAGCCTGACCTTCGACTGACGGGGTCAAAGGTGGGATTTCCGTCGGGGTTCCGGCACCACCTCCGCACCAGTCCTCCTCGCGACGGTACTCCCTTTCTAAACTGTCCAAAACTGAACAAACCTTGAAGTAGACAAGGACCAAACCAACAAAATTAAGGGTATCAGCTAGGCGCTTCCCTCCTGAGGTGTTAACCAAAAAAGATATGTTAAATATAAATCACCTGTTCGGCGGTTTTATAGAAATTAAGCGAGGCCATGACTAGTTTGTGTCTATCTTCGGCGTGACTCATAAGTTGATGCCATCTGGAATTAACCTCTTCGGAAATGGCTCTAATACGGTCAGGATCGTAATGATTTGATTGGATAAGAGATTCGGCCTTTTGTTGAACTTGAACCGCGCTACTGTGTGTCTTCTACAACGAAAACAAAAACCCGCCCACGCAATTTAATTTAATTAATAAACATTCCTCCCTCAAAAGATAAATTAAAACGGACATTAACCAAAAAATAATTAAAAGGCCTACAATTACCACAACATCCTCCTTGGGTTTAAAAATATTTAACTATATATTTATCGGTAAGCCTTACTTAACTAATTAACTATTTAAATTAATTAAAAATTAACGAGACATAGGCATAATTAGTAGCAAAATAACAGACAGATAGAGAAAGAAGAAGAAATAGAAGAAAAGGGGTCATACATTAAGAGGCAAGATCTGACGTATTATTTTTATTGGTTAGTAATTTGCAAGAACGTAGTAGATTGATTTGGGTTGAGCCCATCAAGATAGAGCGACCGGTCATGAAAAATACAAGAAGAAACACAAAAGAAAAAAGAATAAACACGTATGAATAAATTCAAATCATTATATTAATTATAATTAAGTAATTTTCAAGTAATTTTAATAGGGTTCAACTGAATAATATTTAAAACTTAAAGCGAAATAAAATTACGCCAAAAAATAAACCGTGCAAAAGCGATAGATTAAGGACTAGCTATTCAGACAAAGAAACGAAAAAAAAGTGCATTCGTATAAGGTCACGTGATGCGAAAAATCTTAACGTCACGTGATACGAAAAAAATTAACGTCACGTGATTAACGTCACGTGATACGAAAAAATTAACGTCACGTGATTAACGTCACGTGATACGAAAAAATTAACGTCACGTGATTAACGTCACGTGATACGAAAAAATTAACGTCACGTGATTAACGTCACGTGATACGAAAAAATTAACGTCACGTGATACGAAAAAATTAAAGTCACGTGATACGAAAAAATTAACGTCACGTGATACGAAAAAATTAACGTCACGTGATACGAAAAAAATTAACGTCACGTGATACGAAAAAAATTAACGTCACGTGATACGAAAAAAATTAACGTCACGTGATACGAAAAAAATTAACGTCACGTGATACGAAAAAAATTAACGTCACGTGATACGAAAAAAATTAACGTCACGTGATGCGACAAAAATTAACGTCACGTGATGCGACAAAAATTAACGTCACGTGATGCGACATTTCATAATTAAACTAAATTATTTTATATATAAATTCGTTACCTTACCGTCTTAAAGACTAATTACAATCGTGCAATAATTAAGGGGCGCGTGAATTTTCTAATACATTTAAAATTAATTTCTACCAAATAAGTGATGATTAATTAATAAATAAAATAAAATATTAATTTGGTGGTGGTGGTGGAGAAAGGGGGGGGGTCGAAAATAAAAGACGCCTAAACTAAACGTACCTTGTAGTACTGGTTAAAATTTTGCGTAGAGCCAATGAAATAGAAAAATATATTTAAATGTACTTGAGATATTCATTAAAATAATTAAAAACAGGATAATAAATGAATGAATGAATGAATGAACGGATAAAAATTAAGATATTGTTTTCCACAAGCATAATATAGTTAAAAGGAAAATGAATAATATCAAAGTGATATCTCACCTCAATGGCCAATTGGAATTGTTCGTGTTCGGCTCGAAGTTGTTCCGCTTGTTGTAAGGTAGCCGGTATTAATAAAGTGGCGGTTAACATGGCCTCCCCGTTACGTATCCAACTTATGACTTGATTGGCGTCATTTTCAAACTGACAAAGTTGCACGCATTGTTCCAGCTTGACTCTCCGTATCTCGGCCATGTCCTCCAGATCCATCTCGCGTTCGTGAAGAAATTCCAGCAGTACTTGGACGCGAGTTTGCGCGTCGTATTGACTATCGGCCATCAGACGTAAACCGGAAGTTTCGAATACTTGCGATAGTTCCTGTCCTCTCTGTAGGACTTCGAAGGTGGCTTGTTGCATACGCGACACGCTTTGACGATGAAGATGCAGGGTACGTTCCGCATCTTGCATCGTTTGCGCCAAAGCGCCAACTTGAAGTTCTTCAGCCCAGATTTCAAGTTGGGACGAAACCTGAACGCGGTTAACCCACCAAAGTTGAAGTCCTTTTTATCCGTTCATTAACAATTACAAGGGCTGCCACAATTTCAGCTATTGAAATTTACCTGGGTGGTTTCCCCGAAGGGGTAGACGCTCTAGATCTCTGTGTACACCTGAGTTCAAAAGAGTTCGGCTTCGACAGTACATTGAGTTCAAAGCCTTCGGAACTCACAGTTCAGCTTTGACAGTACATTGAGTTCGAGACATATTGTACACCTGAGTTCTCAAGTGTCTACCCCCTCGGGTTTCCCTGACTATTTCCCGGAATTTTCCCTGATCTAAACGCTACTTGTCAATATTAACAGTACCTTCTTAAGTTATTTTTAATAATAAACTCGAGTCTGTCCCATTTTTTAATACCCTCCTGACTTTTACACGGGGTTTTGACCTAACCAGTGGCAACCCTATATGGTCTATTTATTTTTCTTAGTTTCCAAAATGGTCCTAGAACCGTTAGAGGGGGATTCGAGTACTTTTTAAAAGAAACTGAAGACGTACCTCCAACGCGTCTCTTTCAAAGAGTCTCAATTGTAAGCACAAATCGAGTTTAAGTTTTCGAGCGGCCCATAAGCTCTCCAAACCATCTCTGGCTTGACTGAGAGATTCTAAAGTGCCCTCAACGGCCGCGTAAGAACCACTCGTATCCGTGTCCGCCGACATTCCCGCATTCCTGACGTGAACAAAAACACAACAACGGAACCCAACCCCCGTTTTACAGTTACAGTTACATTCTTGTCGCCTTTACCACCACCGCGGCGGCAAATAGTATTATCTCTCTATAACTTAGTAGTTTCCTACTATAGGCCTTACCTTAATTCTTGAAGAAGGGTTTCACCTTCGCTTATAGTACTGACCGCCGCGTCTACCGTTGAATCGCGCTGTTGGGCAAATTGATCCAACGCCTCTTGAGCACTTTCGACACTATCCGCTATTTCATCACTAGGTAATTCCTGTCTCAATTCTTCGAACCAGGATGTCAACTGGTACGCGTTAAGTACACATTAAAATTAAAGAAATTGTATTTATCCATATTGTTATATTATATTAATTTGACAGGTAAATAAATACAGCTGAGCTAACCCTAATGGTCCATTTCTATAATAATTTAACGGCGCTTCAATTTTAACTGTAAAATGTATTGTTAAAGGTATGAAAAACTATCGCTCCACGCGCGTATTGAACCGGTTCATAAGGAATATTATTATTTCACGCGCTGTACCACCTTTTCTATGATAACTTAACAGCGCTTTTCATCAAGCTCAATTTTATTTATAAAATGCATTGTTAAAGGTACGAAAAACTATCGCTCCACGTGTGTATTGAAACGGTTCATAAAGAACTAATTTCACGCGCTGCTTTCAAAGGTTATAGTTATTAATTCTCGTGCAAATAAAAGCAAGGAGTAATAAAGATTTATCGATTGATTGGAGTGTCAACTCACCTCTTTATCGTGGGTAAAAAATAACACGGCTAAATGCAATAAACTACGACGTCTTTCGACTCTGGCTGCAAAATTGGCAATATGTTCTTCTAATTCCTGGGCCACACCGTAAATTTCATCGGCGTTGCATTCCCCAGTTTGCGCTAATTCCTCGGCAGCAGCTAACAACTTCTCGGCATTCGTGTAAGTATTCTACAGCAAAAAAATATAATTAAAATATTCTTAATTCAGTCGGAAAACAACTACAGTATAGTAGAATACTACTATACTCGAATAACCTAACCACCCTATAGAAAAAATATGCGAAAAAAATAAAATATATTTTGACGGTTAAAAGATGACAAAATAATTAGACCATGTCACGGCAAGAGAAAAAACCGCACAATATTAAGATTCAAAATTTAGCATAAACCATTTCTTCACGCAAATTATAATAAAGAGAAAAAGAGAACTTTTTTCTTCTTATTTCTTTGAATAAAAACATTATGGTTGTCAGATTAAACCAAAAATTGTATTTTTTCATTTTTATTAAACTCTGGTGTAAATCATTTCTTAATGAATTTGTTACTGGAGTTTTATTTACTTAAATATTAAGGAAATTTGAGAAACACCTGCTTCAGGAGTCAACGCTCGAGAAGCAAAGAAAGAATTTCACGAAAATGACCCGGGCCAAACAAATACAGGTGAAACTATAGAACCTATAATGTTTTTTATTATTATTTTAAACGAGATGGGTCAAGTCAAAATTATACGCGTATCTTTAATTATTATATAGTCTTCGAGTAGTTTATCTTATTTAAAATATTAAATTAGCAGCACAGTCGTCCAAGCCACTAAAATACTATATTAACATTTACGATGCGATAACTATAAAATTTGCCAAGTCCAAGCCGCCAAAATACTATAATAGTCAACAGACAATCAACGATTTCACGAAGGTACAACGACCCATAGTAAAAAAGATTGTTCGGTTAAAATCATCAATTCATGGCACGAAAAGCATTATGGGAGTAACGAAAAATTTGGGAAATTATCGTTTCCACCGTTTTCGTAATAGACCATTTTTGAATGATAGTTCAGAGCTAGTTGAACTAATAGCTACTTAAACTGTTAATACGTTTAAAATTCATTGTTTTAAAGTTCCAGAAAAGAAAATTGACAATGGTCTACATAAAACGTTTTGAACTTTAAAACACGAGAAAATAAGAAGGGTGCCTTTTCGTAATTAAATTTTAGGCCGGGGGGGGGGGGGGGGGTAAAGATACGTGATTATTGCTATTATACTCTGGACCAGAGTTTTTTAGATAAAATAAGACTTAACTAGAGATACGTAATTATTGCTGTAAAATAAACCAAAGCTATTCAACATTTTAGATAAAAAATAAATAAGTAGAGTTAAAGATACGTGATTATTGCCGTAAAACCCTACATTGAATATCTTAAGATCAAAAGGAATTAAATAGACATACGTACTTATCGCTATAAAACGCCCAAAAAACCGCTTAATTTTAATACAAAAATTAAAAAAGAATTAAGTAAAGATACGTGATTATTGCCATAAAACAAACCATTGAATATCTTAAGATAAAAAGGAATTAAATAGACATACTTACTTATTGTTATAAAACACCAAAAAAAAACCCTTAATTTTAATACAAAAATTAAAAAAGAGTTAAGTAAAGATACGTGATTATTGATTTATAGGCTAAATAATTCTCCGTTAAAAATACTTAACCTTGAATATCTAATATACAGCTACTAAAATTATAGAATGTTAGATATTTAACCCCTCACGTTTAGTTACAAAAAAAATAGAAATTCAATAAAAAATAAAAAATTCTCATTCTCAGAATTTCTTAAAATGGGGATTGAAAAAGGGGGGGGGGTGAATTAAATTGTCCCCTTAAGTAAGAAAGAATAAATTCGTGCTTTGGCGATTAGAAAATGTTGGGAATTTGGCGAACCCACGCTCGAAATTCCATTATAGCAAGTAATATAGGCAATCAGTTAAGAAATATTGCCTGTACAGGGTGTTCATATAAGTACGTTATATAGTTAAGGTATACCATAAGTTCATAAGATATGTTCATTCCATAAGTTTGGAAATCTCTGGTAACTTAGAAACTGGAGCTTGTAATTTTGAAATGAATGAGGTAGGTCATAGATTCGGGGTAAAGCGAGGGAGGCCTGGTGAGGCGCTGCTGTCAAAGGCTTAGTAACGCGGACTAAATAAGACCTAGATGGAAGTCCTGCAAAATTAATAGAGTCCGAGTGTAGGACTCCAATTCTCGCTTCCGTCGTTCACCCTCGAACTAGTTATCTCGAGCTGCAAGCCTCTCAGTAGCATTACGAAGTATTAGGTAGTGTCATACTTATGGAAGGAACATATCACTTATAAACTTATGATACACGCTTTCCGTTAACAGTCACACACACCCTGTACACTTTCTTTTTACCCTATATATATCTTTAAACAAATCTCAGAAAGTTAAATTCCCTAATTTACACTGACGTTATTAAAGTAAAACCGAGGGTCTTATCATTCGCGACTAAAATTACCAATATAGAAGATAACGGTTGTTCCTTTCAATTAAAGCCAGCGTCAAACCCCTCGTTAGGTTATAGTATTAGTTTGGTGTAAGATTATTCTACTTGTGGTTTGGTTTCGTTTTGTCGGGAAAAAAAACACAAGACAAGCAATTATAAAGTTGTCAGATCGTGTCGAGTTCTTCGCGCCCAATTTTTGAGCTATAGGGCCCCTTTGATGACAGGACTGGCATTGATTGCTAAAGAAAGCCGTCGCGTACCCAAACGGGGGCCCAATTGTCTTCCTCCCCCCTCCCCATTTCTCGAGGGGGCCAGCGTCTTATTTGAAAGCAGTCTATTATTATTAGTTTTAAATCTTTACAATTTATAAACAGGGGTTGTGATTTTCTGAAGGGTTTTAGGCATAGTATTATCATTCTACAATATAGTAGTTTTCCCCCTACATCCCTGAATGAATAATGAATGGATGGTATCATAAGAAAATAATATATAGCTCCCTATAAGTATGAAATTCTCCATTTAAGCCAAGTAAACAGCACTTGCCACCTTTTTGATGTTAGAAAGATGAAATATTATTTTCTTATGATGGTATACAATTTATCTTCAAAAGAAAAATCCCGGTCTCTACAGTACACCGTAATAGTAGGGGGAAAACCACTATAATATAGTAGGATAATACTACGCCCAAAAAAATGGTACTATATATATTTAGCGTTTCCTCAATATGGTTAAAACCAAAAAAAAAGAAACTAAACCAAAACTTTAAAAATTTGAAAAAACGGAAAATACCTATTAAGGTCAAAATACTCCAAAAACTATTTGGTATTCCATTTTTATAAATATCAGAAAATGCACGTGTAATTACGTCATAAATGCAGTAGGAAAAATATCCCATGCATCTAAAGTAAAACTGACCCCGGGGCAAGAATTAAATATTAGTTACTTATGACTAAGTACCGAAAAAACTTGAAAAACCGCGTTGGCCCTCAACAATACCACAAAGGTAACTAGAGATTGCTTAATTAAATATTCAATTCAGTTTTGGTATAACGTTCCCAAGAGAAAACTGGTTATTTAGATATCTTCTTTTAAACTACAGGAAATTGTTTAATACTTCGGGTGTGATAAAAGTTAATTTTTTTTTAAAAAAATATTTGGCCCCATTATAATTAATATTTTAAAGAAATTTACAATTAACACAATTAAAATTAATGGTGTTATTAAAAAAAAAAATAGAATATTGTTAAGACGCCAGGCTATTACTACGATGTTTATATTTATTATTATGTCATTAAAATATTAGATATTAAAATCGTATATTTCGAATAAATGGCCATAAAAGGTTTTGTTTTGTGTATTTTTGACAGATAATAAATAAATAAAATCATAAGTGTATAAATTGAGATACGTTCTATAAGTTCGACACCGCTAAGTATTGAGAACTAAACACGGAGCGCGTGAGTGACGTATTTCATAGATTGAGAGCTGAAAGGCTTAGCTAAAGACTTAACAGATACTTATAGAATGTATTTTATAAACTTATGATACAAATATGCAAATTTTAACGCGTGGGAAGAACTAAAATAATATTTACCAAAATATTTTTCGGTGTCAACTTAAAAATCAATCAAATTTCTGATATTATTATAAATACGTCATAATACTTAAGAACTTTCGCGAAATTTCCCAAGAAAATCAAAATACCAAAAACACAATAAAATATAAAATTTACAAACCTATTTATATATATTTGAAACAGGGGAAAAAAATCCAATGTTGAATGTTGAAAACACGCGTATAAATATAAAAGCCAGACGTACACAAACTCCAAACACCATTCCACACCACCGTACACCACCGTAACACCCCCGTTTCTCTCTGACAAAAACCCTTGAATAGTCTGGTCTGGTATCGTCGACCGTTATTTGGTCTGGAGGTCAACTTCTGACCCCTACAACGCAACGGAACGGTCTAACCCGCCAATCAATGAGAGACCATGTCAAGTAACTCAAAAAGTTCCTTCTAAACTAACAAAACCTTCAAATATCTCTGGTGGTTGGTAAAACTTGGGAAAGATCTGCACAGTGCCGACGACACTGGTTTCTCGGGGAGTATTTTATTCCCCCCCTACCTTTATTGTCGTCCCCCCGTTTTGTAACGCGTTTTTAATCTGGTTTTTTTATAGGGTCTAAGGGGGGGTCGTGAATAAAGCTCAATTTGCGATGGTACAATAGGGGTAAAACGACTTAAGGAGACTATGAGGATGTACTTAACGCTTAGTTATTTTGTGACAGTCTACTGAAGCGTGCCACCAAAGCCGTTATAATTATAACAGACACTTTTTTTTCTATGCAATTTTCCACTCTAATTACTCAGTACAACTACAACTTTCGTTTAATGAGATCATTTGATTCTTTGAATCAATTTCACGGCGATATTTTCAAGGTTTCTTAAAATTAATTTAGAAATTTATTTATCTACGCGTAAATTAAATTTTATATAAGATTCCCGCCATTAAAGGGAGCCAGGGCCGGATTAAGAAGATTATCGCCCGGGGGCAGTGGCTCGATGGGCGCCCCCTCCCTTGGCCCCATAATTTATAAAAACCAGCTAGAAATTTTAACAATTTTGTTTTTATTAGAAATATAGGGAGCTAACAGTTCTGACCCTGAAACGTTACACCCTTCTATCTCTAACTGGAGTTTCATACCCCCTAACGGTTGGAAACAGTATTCTACGCGCAAAAATGCCAACCAGAGGGCGGCTGCGTGACGTCAGACTACCTCTTCCCCCTAGCCAGCTGTTAGCTCCCTATTGTAATCCCTATGCATGGCTGATACTCACTCATACGCTCAATTTTAGTTGAATAAGTGACTAATAAATTTAAAAATAGTAAGCAAAAAGTGACTAAATAAGGGCAAATTAAGCTATAAAATAAGGGCACTTTATGAAACGTTTTCAGACATGATCGATTTTCATAATTATTTTCAGTAGTTAAAGATATTTTAAAGGTCGGTGCCGTAATTAAGCCCAGATTAAGATATTAAGCTTAGATATTTCCAGTCAAAGGAAAGGTCTAATCATAAAATTTGAATTGAATTAAATAATAATTGAATAAAATTGAATTAAACCATTTTGGAGCACAGCTCAGAATGCAAAGTAATTGATGTCGTTTTAAATCAAAACTAAAACATTCATTTGAATTGGATTGACTACAAATATTAAGTTAAATATTTGATGAGCGAGCGAAGCGAGCTCCACAATTTTTTGGGTTTATCAACTGTAATCTCGCTGTTTTTGCGTTTAAACCGTCATACAGTCAAATATATTACGTATAACCTTGTGGTCGAG
The DNA here is from genome assembly GCF_054372755.1 of Phalangium opilio. Classification (NCBI taxonomy): domain Eukaryota; kingdom Metazoa; phylum Arthropoda; class Arachnida; order Opiliones; family Phalangiidae; genus Phalangium; species Phalangium opilio. The sequence continues at coordinate 9,944,497 of NW_028324187.1, read as the reverse complement.
AAGATAAATAACACTGAAAGACTCAAAAATCCAAAAAAAGTGACAAATAGTAACTAATTTTTGGAAAAGTGACTTTTAGTAACCGAATTTGAAAAAAGGGACTTAGTATCAGCCCTGCCTATGTCTTTGAATAGGCTTTTCTAGATTTAGACTCGGAAAATCTATTTATCGTCTCCTCCCAACTAATTTGGTGTAATAAATTGGTCTCGATAGCTAATATACCTATTTAAAAACGAAAAACAGTCCCGTAATCATTCAAAACTAACGTCATGTTTTTGAGTTTTTCGAAAATTTAATAAAACAATCGCTCAGATTTGGGTATCACCAGACATCTTGGGCGCCCCTATTTTGCTGGCGCCCGGGGGCAGGTGCCCCCTCTGCCCCCCCCCTTAATCCGGCCCTGAAGGGAGCCAATTAGAAACGAGAGGAAAGTTAGTTCCCCCTTTCTCCTATAGGTGGCGATAGCTTTCAGGGAAAGACAGAGCTTTTAAATGGCGGGAATTTTGAAATATTTCGCGCCACGTGGTTTGCTAAAATAACTCGTTTTTTCCCGCGTTTTTTAATATTTCGCGCCACGTGGTTTGCGTTTGTTTGAGATTTAATTTTTACCATTTAATATTAAGGATGCTTGAATAGAGGACAATTAGGGATATGTCACGTGACCTCGAGGTATTTTCCCCAAAATAAAATAGACAAAAGAGGGGGTCCTACCTGAGCGACATTTTCAAAATGTTCGTGGCTACGTTGCAAAGCTCTGGACCTTTGTAGATTTTTGCCGACGCCGGTGTTCTTTCTGAGGAAGACCTGTCCATGGTTGGTCAACCAATCGAGGACCTGTTTAACGTCTTCTTGAAAGAGCCCCAGTGCCAATCTCTGATGCAGTTTGATTTTCTTTCCGTGCCACAGAGATTCCAAATTTCGATGTTGTCCCAAAATACGATGAATGACGGCCAAGACGTGTTTAGCGCCTTCCGAATAATCCGCAGCTGGATTGGTATAGTGACCACCTTGAGCTCCGCGATGTATCATCTGTAGGCTCTCCAGGATGGCTTTACCTTCGTTCATCATCTGAAAACGTCACCCCAAAACAAACAAGATCATCCCTAGTTAATTAATTAGTTATTAAATTAACAATGATTTAAATCAATTAATTATTCGCGTCTAGAAATGAGAGATCGTAAATATACGACGACGTACGTGTTTTCTAGGGGCCATTTCTTTTTGCTGATGGCAAGTTTGAACCAGATGGTCCAATTGGTACAGTAGTTTTTTACTGGTACTATGCACCTTTAGAATAATAACCAGAACCCACGGAAGACACCACCAGAAAAGAAACCGCGGAAGAAAAAGCGCCATTACAAACCATCCAACCAATAAAAAGCTTTGAAAGTTTACGCGTTAAGCCTTGGCCTCATACGTTACACCATTAGTTAAAACTTAACCCTAACAGGCTAACACTTAAATATTCTAAACCTTTTGATGAAAGCCTTACCTTACTTTCGACAAAGGCCTAACATTGATAAATGACAAAACATATGTTAACCCTAATATTTAAAACAAAGGCTTAATGATTACAGAATCTAAGATGGCAGGTCAAAATTTTAGGCCTATCATCTCAAAGAAACTCCGAATCCGAAAGATAAACCAACAACGTAAAATAGGCCTAACGATTAGGCTTAAGAGTTTAAAATGATGAACCCGCCAAATGTCAAAGAAAACATATTTTTACCGATGTTTTTAGGGATTAGAAGGATTGTTCTTACCTCGGTGTAGGCCTGGCACATGGTTTCGTACAGAGTCTGATGTTGGTGAATGATCTCTTCCAACTCATTGACTTCGCGAGGCACGACTGTTAATTCGCAAGCTTGACTCCAAGGAGCCACGTTGCTTAAGTACTGTTCAGCTTTTTGATGGAAGACTACAGACAAGGCCAGCACGGTCGTCCGCTCGTCCAAACCGGCCGCGAATTCCTTCCACGCCCGGTCAAGACGAGTGGCCACCTGCTGCAAAATGGCCGCCGCGTAATGGCCACCTTCAATCATCCTCCCCGCCACCGTCAAAATACGGTTAATATTAATGTAAACATTCTGGAATTAAATTAATTAAACCTAACGTGATTAATACACTTAATGGCAATTTTCTCAAGTTCTAATTGAGATACGCGCGTTCCGTTAACTTTATTTTATAGGTCTAAATGTCTATTTTCATGATATGTCCAATTAATACGCGAATTAAATATATTTAATCGCGATTTTACCTAAGTTCTAATTGAGATACGCGCGTTCCGTTAACTTTATTTTGTAGGTCTAAATGTCTATTTTCAGGATATGTCCTTAACTTGGACATTACGCAAATAAAACCGCTGTAAAATGTAAAATCTAACTTACCATGGACGCCATTGTAAAATGGTTATGCTCTTCTTGAAGTTCCTTGGCTTCTTGAAAAGACCGACCAATCTCGACATAACTGACTAGAAAAAGGTCTCTATTATGGTAAATCCATTCCAGCATCTGTGGAGGGGCGGAAGGAACAAAGACCATCCATTAAATTGAAAAGTGGTCAAGAAGTCACTCGAGGTTATTTGTAGATTTTTAAGGGGCAACTGGACTGACCTTTTGCGCGTCTTGGTCTAATAGCCTCAACTGCAAACACTGGTCTAATTTAACTTTACGCAAATGCCAATACTGCAATAATTGTTGTCTAGCAACGTGGACATTTTCTAGAAGGCGGACTACGCTAGGGATGGCGTTTTGGAAGTCGGCGTTGCCTCCCATCCCGGGAGGAACGCTGTCTCTACTGGAGTAACCGGAATCGCAAGAACCTCCGCTGCTACCACCCGTCAAAAGGCTTAACCGGTGAAGTACTTGTTGTCCCTCGAGGTCCACGTCCTCGACGGGAACGCGCATCATCCATTTCTTCATGCCCCCGTGTTCTTCGATCATCATCTTGGCACCGGAAATATCACCCGCGAAATCGTCGCAAATCAAGTCTTCTTTCACGCATTCCATGCGATCCAGAAGATCAGTGGCTTTCCATACAAAATTTTCGTAAGCCTAACCAGGGCAGAGCGAGAGAGGGAAAGACAGACAAAGAAAACAAGTTGAGGAATTAGGCTTCAGTAGTAGTTAAGGATTTAACTAAGTTTAAGGACATAAGACTGAACAGGGATAATCTGAAAGACAAACTTACCAATCTTAACTCTATCCACTGGTTGTGGTCATAAGGCAATGTTCCATCTAAATCACTGGTTAACTGAGAAGCGTCGACGTACTTTGGAAGGGTTTCGACGGATATCATGCTAGTCTATGGACAAGACAAGTAAAAGAGAAAAAATCCAATCAATCAATTGACAATGGACATCGGTAAAAAATGTTCCTTTTTTTTTCAGTAAAATGAATCACGTTACAATTACGCGGCCCGTTTTGTGGTTTTATCAACAAGGTGCAGTAACTAACCTCAAACTTGTACTTTGAACTCCCGATACTGGTTCGTTGCTTTTGCCAAAAATTCTCGGGCTTTATTATGTAAGCCGTATGAATTTTGGCCGGGAAACTCTCTTGTAGCACCTTCAGGATGGGTTTAACCGTGTTCCAAGTGGTTCCTCTCATATCGATTACCACCGAGAACCCCAGTTCTTTAGCTTCCTCGCTGCGTGGACGCGAAATAAGTGGGACAACACGGATCTTAAAACATACTCTTCAACAAAGGGGCAATTTAATCGCAAGTACCTACCAAGGTACGCTCGCCAAATAGGCCAAAAGCCGTCGCATTTCCTCGACTTTTAACCTTTCTGGACGTGTCCTTGATGGGAAAGTAAGTACCGGTCCTCCGCGTCTATCTCGACCGCCTAAAAGTAATTCAAACAAAATCTACCTTCAGTTTCAACCGCGGCCATAACCTTTTGTTGGGATAATTAAGATTAAAAACTAGTGATTTATGTTCAAGTATTTCACAATTCAAATAGCGATCGACAACCTATCGCGACCCGATACAAATTTTGGAATTCTTTCACGAGCACCGAGTTAAGTACTTACCAGATAGTATGGCGATCTTTTCTTGCAACAAGCCCAACATGTGTCCGGCTCGAAGACCCTCCAACCTTCGTGCTCCTACAAGACAAAGAATTTAATAAAAATCAAATAATGCAGACATTTATAATGAAAATAAAATAATATACGTGAATTTGTCATTTGACCAATTCAATATTTTCTTAGTTTAATTAATATTACAATTAAAATATATAATAACTTAAACTATTACCTAACAACGAATTGAAAGATAATGGCCAAGTAATTAAATTGTCTATATCTCTTTTAAAAAATACATTTGGACTAGTCTATTATTATATATTTTCTAGTGGGAAGTATAAACATATATTTGGCGGTTCTACATGACGTAGCCCTGTCCCGTGTAGACCGTGATTTAAGACTCCTTTTGGTTGACGCGCTGGCGTTGTGACGTAACTGGGTAAGAAGAAGAACACTATGGGGCTCCTTATTTCCTAAATAAAATTTCGGTGTCGCCCCACAAAATAGTCTTATTATAGCGAACATGGGTGGGCGTGCAACATTTTTTGTTTTTGGGTTTTTATTTTGGTCGTAAATTATACTTATACGTGGTTGCCAGTCAGATTTGAGGCGTTAATAACAAAGAAATCTTCTTTTAGTTAATTAATATACGGCGTTATAATTAACCCCAGCATGCAGACGACATTTACCCAAACCTTTGGAGCCTTTCATTAAGGGATCGAACGCGCCGTTTAATTTCCGGTGGAGAACCCAAAGTATTAAATTATTAAAAAAACTAGCTCCTACACATACCATTAACATACCACAGCTCGCCCTCGTGTCTATTTTTGGTCTATTTCTTATACTGTATAGTTAGAGGGTAGAAAAACCCTGTTAAGAAACATATGTTGGTAGCTCAATTTAAAAGTAGAAATTTGAACCTTTAAATTAGGCTTATTTTTAAGCCTAACGCAGGGAGGGGGGGTGTATAAAATTCCTTAACGTATCATATTAAACGCCTAAAAATAGACATTTCCCGACTCGACTCGACCAGACACGCAGCACCCTTAATAATATTTAAAACCTAGAGAATAAGATACGAAACGTCTTGTCAAAGAAAAAACACACGATAGAAATATTAAAATACCATTCTCGATTCAAACAAATTTTCCAGAATGCATTTTGAGCTAAAAGAAATGTCCCGCTTCCTTGATTTCCTGAATGTTCAAGGAAATTTCCCAACAAAAAGGAAACTATATGGAAATATTGTTAAACGCGTAAGAAATTAGGCTGGAGGATCGAAAAACTACCAACATATTTTCGGGATGGGGAGATGATAGAGACGGATGCGGTTGCTATGGTAACCAACCAATCCAGGAAAAGAGGGGAGATGCGTGTAACAAAATAAAAGCGCGCAACAGGATAAAGAATAAAGTCAAAAATACTACACGTGACTTCTTTTGGGACAACTAATGGCAACCGATGTAGATTATAATACAGTCGAAGGCATGGGGTGTCATTATTGCATACGCGCGCCATTGTGGTCAGAAAAATGTAACCCCCATTGTTGTAATCCCAATTATTTAGTATCCTTGGAAAGAGGAGAAATAGGGCTATCACATACTGAAAGGACATCCCCGTATCTCTAGTAGAACCAGAGTTATGCGCCTCCAAAGTTGGGTGTAATGCTATTCCTATGGAGGGGGGTATGTTTATGAACATTTTGCTTAATTACTCGGCCCCTGTTTGTCGTAGCCCTACGTTTTTAGTATGGTTGGATGGGGGACAAATAGGACTATAACATACTCAAAGGACATCCCCGTATTTCTAATAGAACGAGAGTTAAAAGGAGTTTTATAAAAAATATGAAGCATTTGTATTCATTCAGACAGTATTGCAGGATCTATTTCAAGGACATTTAATTCAAAATAGATTATACGTATATTGACATTCACTTATTCGGCTTCTTTGAAGAAACCTCACGCTCCTAGCCTAATGACATTGAATTCAGAAAAAAAAAACTGAAATCGCTGACTCGATTGAAGTCTTATATATTTAAATTGACAGCCATTTTTCGATCTAGATTTATGACCTTTACCCTATAAATAAAAACCCTGGGTACAGAGAAGTGAAGTGAATAACCCCCGCTGCGATTTTATGGGCCTTTATAAATTAATTTTTGGGCGAAAATTCGGGCTTTTGAAACGTTTTAAAACATAATATAAACCACGTAGCTATCGCTTCTTTTAATCATAATAAATTTTTGAGGCAAAGAAATCAAAAAAGGCGGGAAAAATAAAATACTCGCGCCTGGCCTTATTAAAAACACCTGCCATAAAAGCCCGCCAAAAATAAAAATATAATAATAAAAAAAAGTCCATTTAATCGAGCTGAACTATCTCCAAGCTTTAAACCAGGTGGTGCGTCCGCCCAGCCGTGAAAAAGCTCTCGCAGCAGCAACACCGTGTTCCTTTCAATATATGTAATATCATTAAAAGAGGGGAAGCCGTAATAACTCGTCGTTTACCCCCCCCCCCTTCTACTTCAATAAAACTTAAAACGCGAACAATTACTCGTAAAAGGCTCGTGCACGAATCGTACATACATCCAAGGGGAGCAACACTCGGTCAATATCTTTAAAAAACGCCTTTAATTTCGGGTTAAAATTGGAACAGTGGCCATCCCCTCGTTTGGTAAAGTTTTCAACAATAGCACGCGCTAGAAAAGGCGGGAAACCGATGATGAAACCACGTGGGGGCAATACACTCCCGCTTTTGTTTCTAGTTTAAATTTTCTTCAGCAGCATCCAGTTTAAGGGATAGTAAGTAAAACGATACATAGTACGCATGGAATAGCTAACCCACCCTATAAAGTAGAAACTGGCTTTTTCAAATCGCCTATAGCTAGTTCATTTTTTATAAACCGTTAAAAATCTAACCCCCAATTAATAAATAACACCTTTAGGCATAATATCCGCCATTAAAGGGTACGTACATCCCAACCCAATGTTCTTCAAACTCAATTCCGGATTCCAGAAATTCATTTATAAGAGAAATCTTTTCAATATTTATTATTTAGTCTGTCAAGAACTCGGAAATTTATTATATTTACCAAATACGTATTCTTTATATTTAATCGGGTGTTACGAGGGGTCAAGAAAATTTTCTCGTTTTGAACAAAAAAAAAATAAATAAAATAAAATTCAATAGAAACATTTTTCAGTCACGACTCGTGGATACTTGTATATTGAAATATAATAAATATAGATGGTTTTTTAACGCCTTAAGTTGTTTTAAGATATTCCCAAGGTTTTACTTATTACCAAGCGTGTTTTCTTTACAATGCATTGTAAAGGTTTGAAATTTCATACGTAAGTTCGTTATAATCTATATTAAATTTCACCTCGTAAAATATTTGTTAAATTTTTAAAATTAAGCGATGGCGATAAACAAGCCTTGACGTTACTAAACTCAATAGGAAAATGACATACGCCGCTGATTCTACGTTAAAACCTATAAAAGAATATTATCCTTGACTTCAATTTGAATTTAATTTTCTATAAGACTTGGGTATGTCTTTGAAGGTTTTTCTATTAAAAATATCTAATTTCGTCTACGGTTGAAAGAAATTTAGGTTTTGAAAGTGTTAAGCGTGACCACTCCCGCCCGGGGTCACAGCCATAATTCAAAATCTCCCATTTATCAATGATACCATAAGTTTATTTATAAGATATGTTCCTTCCATAAGTATGACACTAACTATACTTTGTAATGCTACTAAAAGACTTCCAGCTCGAGCTGGTTCGAGGAGTCTGGAGAACGACGTAAGCGAGAATTGAAGTCCTACACTCGGTGGTTAATTTTGCAGCTAGGACTTCCATCTAGGTCCAATTTAGTCTGTATACTAAGCCTTTGACAGCGCCCCAGTCACCAGAATCTATGACCTACGTCACTTCATTCGCGACAAGCTCCAGTTTATAACCAGTGACAAACTTATGGAATGAACATATCTCTTATGAACAAGTAACTCTTGTCCATCATTCAACAGGGACACGAAAAATATTACCTCAAAAGTTAACAGCACGATTTTAAATAAACTTTTTATTATTATATGTCTTTTCCATAACGTTGCAACGAAAGAAACCCTTTGGGAAATACAACGATAGTACCTTACTAGTCATTTTTGAAGTAGGGGCGTTTCCGCGTTTATACAACCCTACATATATTTCCCACAAGTACCTAAAGCCCGAGCGAGTAACCAGTACTTTTAAAACGAAGTAGAGAAATAAAACCCTAATGGTTCGTTGACCTTTTGGCAAAATTGTGAAAAAGCCAAGAGCAAGATCGGCGGGAGATACTGACTAGTGACTATACGCTAAGTTTACACACACCGATCGAAGTAAGAAACTCGCAGACATCCCTGGGGAAACTACCCTGGGCCCGTAATCTTAAAGACATCTTTTCAAAATCAACGCCTTTTCAATTCGAAAAACACGACAAATTGATTTATAGCGTATAATAAGTGAAAAAGAAGGGGGAGGAGTAGACCCCGTCAAAGTTTGCCATTCAAATTTACCCCCAACTTTCTTATCTGGGCCGGTCCCAACCGTATTTCACACCCTTTTAGTACTGCACATTTACGACGGAAGATTTGTTTGTCCGATAGCGCGTCTCAGCATGAATAGGTAGGACAGAGTTTACACAACATGGAGGATTCATACCATTTACACTGCAGGAGACCGGGCTACCTGGGGACTGCTTTTGTCCTCTAGGTAGCCTGGCCTTCAGGTGCAACTGGTATGAATCCTCCATGTCTGTAAACTCATCTATTTAAACCATTTTAAAGCCAATAAATACTTTTATACATAGTTTTCAGACTAGAATAGATACATTGCATTTACACTGCGGGAGACCGGGGTACTTAGCGGACTAGGTGCAGTGCAATATAAAGTACTCCTGCAGTGTAAATGGTACCTATCAATTATCCTAGTCTATATAGTCTGAAAAGTATGTTTATTAAAAATAAACATACCAAAGTAGTTCAATTTGAGAAGAGAAATATCCGGAAAACCGTGTTGTTAATGTCATTCGAAAACATTACAACGCGTACTAGTTGCGTTAGGTTGACGTAAAAGAGTGTACTAAACCCATTAACTAAATTAAACAATATTCCCTTAATTTTTTTGGTTCTTAGTAATTTCTACGGAAAGTTGACTAAGGGGGTCACAACAAAGAAATCATCCACACACGTGACCAACAAATTAAACCGCGTCACTTATTCATTACAGAATAAGAAATCGTTAAGCTTTAACCACCACGAGAAAATTTCGCGCGTGCGACTGTCGAAATTCGCGGGAAAAATGATACAACGCCGACAGAGGACTCATCTTTGGCGCCAAAAACTTTACCCATAAAAAAACGGGTTAAAAAATTACTTTTTCCCTCGCGATTCGCGAATGTATCTCGCGCGCGCTATATTGAGCTACAGCCAGCGCGTGAGACCCAAAATGTATACGTCATCACGTACAACACCGCAATCCACTTCCGTTCGGTTTTAAAGAAATTTGACATTAGTTGGCGCCAAAATAAACTAAACCTATATAGCTAATTAATCAAAAATGTCTTGATTAGAATCAAGTCCTAAAAAGTATCGATAAGACTGAGGTTATCACTTGACTGAAGGATCAGATATTAACTTTTCTTTTTAATTGAAACTTAAAGGCATGCTTAAGAAAAAACAACGTTCCATTACCGTTTTCCGTTGAAATAACTTATTTTACAGGTAATCAATTTCAAAAATTTACTTATCTCGGGTTTTCGGGCACAATTCCATTCCCCCAAAACATTTTATCATTACATTAATCACTTTTGAGAGAGTACGTGTATGACATTCCCTCATTTGTGCCCGGCATGCTTCGCAGTGGATACGTTTTAAAACAATGGCGGAAAATTAAGTAGGGACAGTTAGATTTTTACTCGTGGTTATGAAAAATGATGTAATGTCTAGTGTACTTCAGTCAACAGTCATACTGTTCATTCTCATAGCTCAGGACATGATTAATGCTGCTCACTATTTCTCTCTCTAGTTTCAAACAATGGTTAGAGACCATTCAGTGCCGCGGGTCGCACATGAATATATTTCAACTACAGTTTACATCAATTCTCCGTGGTCGTACTATTAGCGGGTTAAGCACTAATTTGTTCAGAACATGTCTCGAAAGTGTGCTTGTTGTAAGTTTTTAAAGCAGTGTTGCAAATGTGTGGGTAATTTCCCACATCGTGGGAGATTTAGGTTTGGTTTTAGGCTCTGTGGGGAAAAAGTAATATTTTTCCGAAATCAATCAAATGTCGGAATTTTCCTGTTCAAAATTTTATCCGGTTTAATAATTTCAAGCGACATTTTGAAATAAATTCGGTGATTTTAAGTTTGGCACTGAAAAAAAAGAAAGCATATTTTGAGAATTTTAAAGCTTTATAGCATTTGTACATATTGTCAAAGCCATGCGGAGTGATATTCCATATTAAACTTAGTATGATAAAATAGTCCAGATAAATATGACTGTAAAAAAGGGGGTGTGGGAAATGCGGCAAATTTTTAAAATGGAAGTGGGAAAATCCACTTTCTAACATTAGCAACACTGATTTGAAGGTTTTGGTCATGGCTAAACAGACCGCTCATTCAGTTTTCTATTGTTTTAAAGCTTATTTTGACACGTACTCTCTCAAAAGTGATTAATGTAATGATAAAATGTTTTGAGGGAATGGAATTGTGCCCGAAAACCCGAGATAAGTAAATTTTTGAAATTGATTACCTGTAAAATAAGTTATTTCAACGGAAAACGGTAATGGAACGTTGTTTTTTCTTAAGCATGCCTTTAAGTTTCAATTAAAAAGAAAAGTTAATATCTGATCCTTCAGTCAAGTGATAACCTCAGTCTTATCGATACTTTTTAGGACTTGATTCTAATCAAGACATTTTTGATTAATATCTGCTCCTTCAGTCTTCATTTTAATTAAGATTGTTAAGAAACTGTTTTACATTTTCAAAATCTACACTAAGCAGAAACATATAAAAATGGGACCGTAACTTTTGCTCAATCAGTCATTTATTTATAATGATACTCCAAAAAATAAAAACGTAACTCATTGAAAGTTTGTATTCTTATTGTAATTAACATAATACAATTTTTTACAACCCTTTATTGAAACGCGAGGCGCTCCCCTAAAAATTCCACAAATAGGACCAAATTGACAGTTTTACACAATTTTTTAAAACGCTGATTTAGCCTATGTCTGTTTAACCTTTAGCTCAAACTTTTCATAAGCCCAATATGAAATTCGGATGTCCTTAAAACTTCTCAACGACGATCCGAGATTTTCAATTTCGAACTTTTTTGTAGCATTAACTAACGTCTGTTTGATATTAAGCTTATAAACCTTAAACACAATATAGTCAGGGCAATGCCGACTCAATTTTTAAGGGCTACCCTAAAAGTCCACAAAGGTGATCCAAGATTGTTAATAAATACGCCTACAAAGTGCCCTCTTCAAAATATGTAGCCGGGGAAAAGAGAGCGTGATCGAGTGGGCTATGCTAGTGGGTATTTTGGTAGTAAGTAACGGGGGTTGGGACTCCAGGCATAGCCCGCTCCATCACGCACTCGACAACGCAAAGCAGCTCGTGCCAGCGTGGGAAATAAGGCGGTAACACAGGGCAAATGACGAGTTTAAAAATCGCCTGGTACAGTTCAAAAATTAAATCGGAGGGGGGGGGGGGTCAGTGGTCCACGAGACTACTAAAAAATTCAAGGGTAACCAGAGTCCACACATTAAAATTCTAATATTTTAATTATCCACTTCCTTAGCTTAGCAGACGACGTGCTCTGGCCAATGGTCACGGACCAGTTTATTTATTCCAAGTCAGGAGGGTCTCTGGTCTAATGTCCAGTTTAAAAAAATCCTTATTTCCCACCCTGACTCGCGCTATAGGGCAAGCAGCTTGCGACGTGTTGCGCGTGATCGAGTAGGCTATGGTCCGGTCAAAAGAAATCTTCAGTTCAGCCAAGAAGTTATATCAGTATCTCAGAGAGAAGATATAAGATGCCTTTGTATTCGCGCGCCATAGTCCCAGTCCCCCTTTCAAAATACAAGGGGGGACGTAAAAGGAGGCGCCGGGCTATTTCGCTCTAGTCAGTCGGAAATTTTCCTCACTCGCGTCGTCGCGCTGACGTGAGTTTTCAAGAACCAATGAGATGCTGGTTGTAATTTAGAGACGGGGATTGACTGCGGACCTACGTTAGGACTGGAAATAAAGCTGGAAATCTGGCGAATTTATATCTTCTCTCTGAGATACTGATATAACTTCTTGGTTCAGCGTTGTAAATAAGGCGGTGGCACAGGGAAAATGACCAGTTTAAAAATTAAATCGGAGGGGGAGCAGTGGACCACAGGACCACTAAGGAAATTCTAGGGTAACCAGGGTCCAGACATTATCTCAACTATTTTAATTACCCACTTCTTTAGTTTAGCAGACGCCGCGCCCTGGTCAATGGTCATGGACCAGTTCATTTATTCCTGGGCAGGGGGTCGCTGGCCCAATGTCTAGTTTTAAAAAAATCCCTATTTCCCACCCTGCTTCAGTTGGGAGTCTGACTCCTGGAGCTCCTAAAGTCCAGAGATGCATATGACAAGGATTCATTTCTCATAAGCGAGAATGGCCAACTCTGTTGTGTTAGAGACAGCCTGGCAGCCTGGTATTTTTTTACTTCTAAACAGGCTGGGAAATAAGGATATTTTTTAAACTAGTCCTTTGGACCAGTGACCCCCTAGTGTCTGAAATTATTTACTGGTCTCCGGACTGGTCCCAGCCTTTGCTCTCCAATAGATTTGCAATTAATAAACTGGTCCCGAGGACCAGTAACCCCCACTTCTTGAATTAAAAAACTAGTCCAAGCAATTAATAAACTGGTTTTGGACCAGAGGAAGTGTGCTATTTCCCAGCCTGCTTCTAAAGTTCTAAGTCAGCTGGGTTTTCACCTTTAAAAGTTAATACATCCCTTTAAAAATGTTATTAAATGAATGAATCTATACGGTTGCAGTTATGTCGAAATGAGAGCAATTAAATATGTGTCTTTGATATTTAGCTCTGATAATTTCAGAAACTTAGTAAAAAGTAGTGTTATGTATTTAACCAGAATTTATTTTATTGAAATTTATTAATAATTATTTAATTAAAAAAATTGTAATACTATTTTATGTTTTAAATTTCACAAATAAAATTCAAAACAGTAAACATAGGGCAAAGGTTATATTGTATTATAAATAGCCAGTGGGATTGATTTTAGCTATATCGCAATTAGAGCTCGACATTTTCTATCCATTATCCACAAATTAGTAATTAATTTGAATGAAAATAAGTGGATATCTTTTATTAATTGGGAAATAATGCACACACTTTACATTTAAATTTTAGAAGTTGAATTTATTATTTACTTTTTGTATGTAATATTCAGCATTAATTTGACTAAGACAATTAACTAATTACCTACGAGGAATTAACTAGTATATATGTTTAAAATTATAATTTAATCGTTTCAAAACTAATATGGTTTTGAACCGGTTTTAATAATTTAGTTATTAAAATTTGTGATTATCGATTGGTCAATATTGAAAATCAACCAATGGTGGAACGAATTTTTTTTAAACTCAATGAAACTGAAATATCAATGAATCATCTACTGAAAGAGGTATCAACCTATTATTTTTTTCAAAAGAAGGTAAATAAGGATTAGATGGCTTGCTGCTTCAAACAAGATTTTTAACCATGAATAGAATATTTTGTTAATTTTAGTCAAATTTAGATATTCGGTAATCGAGTTGATATGAATAAAGCCGTTTTTGCTCATGTCCATTTTAAACTTTAATCACAGATTTCGCTATCCATTTCACAAGCATAATAAACACTACTGAAGGGCGCAAATCTATCTGTGATCGGTAATTGTGACCAAAATAGCAATTTGCCCAATTAATCAGTTTGAACTTCATTTGCACATTTCTACTCGTTAATTAGAAATGTTGCGAGAAATTTGAATGGAATATAAGTAGATATCTCTTTTAGTAGATAATTTTTGATGATTCATTGAGTTAAAAAATTGGTATCAGTATTTCAATTAAGCTTTGATATCAACAGCGGTTAATTTACGATATGGGCTTATGATAATAGTCTGTTTATAAGATAAAATCGTTACATCAAGTGTCACAAGACAGTATCTACCTCCAAAATCGAGTGTTAGTAACTTTAAAACCACCTCCTCGTCACAGGATATCCGAGGGTGAATTTATTATATCATTGATAGATAGACAAGATAATCTGACAAGGCGCAATAGCTCAGTCAAGTTTTGGCAAGGCCTAATACCGTTTTGCTTGACTGCATGGCGCGGTCAAATTCCTTTTAAAGCATAGATCATGTAGTATCCACCCTTGATTTTCATTTCGCAACACACGTTGGATTCGTAAACCTCGACGCGCACCACGATTTTCTAGAAGCATTAAAATGCAAACACAACAACACACTGAGCGCATACATTTTTAATAAATAACATTTCTAAATTCTCACTACAGCTGTTTTCGGGCTGAAGCGACCGAAAGACGGCGATAAATAAAAATTCTTCGGGGGGGGGGGTAGTTTCGAGGGAACGAAATTCAAATGCAAGGCGCGTCCCATCAACAAACAAAATTGAATTCGTTTTATGCAATTATAATATTGAAATTTTATACAATTAAGTAATATTTAAGAAAACAAAGCACTACTTTCAAAGTCTAAACTTTAATTAAAAGTACGACGATACGAGAAGGCGAAGTAGTAAAGGGCAACGAGAGGTAAACATTTTTTTAAACGGCAAAAATGAACGTTAAGCCAAGGCTTAGCGCAATTTCACCGCCTTAAAAAAAGTGCCTAGTTTAGAAATGGATTGTGGGACAATCAAAAGGTGGAAAATTATGAAATTAGGCTTATATTAAAGCTTGAAACCTACTTTAAATTATATTTAAAATCCATCCATGAGCAAATCCTCAAAAAATATGAAAATGGCAACGAAAAAGGACCCACTCTCAAATTTTTTTCCCCTTAAAAAAATGGCGGCCACAAACGGGGTAATTTGTCACGGCGGCAATATTAAAGCAGTCTTATCTCACTATCGATAGGCCATTTCAACCAAAAGGCATTAAGAAAAAACAATCGGATTATTAAGACGCAACTATACGTAAAAAAAGGCCAATATTGGTCTCGCTGATATTTACCAATAAAACAGCGTATCCATGCTAAAATATCGCAGATTGGGGTAGTTTTTAAAATTTAAAATTAAACATACTTAAAATTAATTTTTCTCAAAAACCTTAAAAATGGTCCTAGAAAAAGGTTTAAATTTTGATATAAAACCGTTCCCAAACGTAACAAACGAATATTTCATTTCAAAAGGGTTGCGACAAAATGGCTAAATTTGAAAAAAACTCCATGTTATTTCTATGGGAAAATTTAACTTTTTCACCAAAAGGGCTGAATCATTTTATGCAAATGAAAACCACCCTTAGCAACTTTATTTTTTATAAAATAAACTAATGAGTGGATCTTTTTGAAATTTTAACCACATATTGAGGGCCCGAATTGTAGTTCTGTGGAATTTTTTCAAAGCAGTTAATACGATACAAAAAAAGTTATAACCAATCAAAAAACCATCCTTATACATTAAAGTCGGTATGAGGTCTTATCTAAGAGAGCTATCGCTCTCCTAGAATTAGACCCAACTCGTTACGACACTAGCTAGCCCGTTTCCCAATTTATTAAAAAACAATTTGGGTGTTTTTAGGTCGGTTTTTACTCCTAATAATTGGATAGGGAATTTTTTCAAAACCCATTTGAAGAAGTATTGACAAAGAAAACCCTGATACGAAAGCATTGTTCAGTATATTAGTGTACAAAGCTCATCTCTCCCTGACCCTGAAAATGACCCAAAGATCCTTTCAAGAGTACTTGGGAGCTAGCTAAAACTAACCGGAAAAACACACACACACACTCGTCGTGTCGCGTGACTCTGACGTCTGACCTCTAAAAACAACCTGGTAGTGACGTCACAAACAGATCGATTTCGCAGCTATGAAGGAGAGGGCGGAAAGGGCCAAAAAAAAAGAACCAAGCATATATACGTATATAACCTTGAAAGCAAAAAACAATGAGTACGCTATTTCTGCGAATTCAATTAGAACTGCCATAACAGGAAATTTGCAAAGAAGAGTGTTACCGAAAATATTTATTTCATTTGGAAAATCTCGGAAATTTAGAATTAAATTGTTTTTAAGTTTCAAATTAATTCTAGGAGCTATAGTTGTGTTTATAATACGAATTTAAATGTTATAATTTAACTGTATTCGGCTTTATGGTAAAATAACATAACATAACATAATATACTCTGTCACTAACTATATAAAATTTAGGTCACGAGACTGACTGTCCACTATACCAACAATGAAGAAATCCATAACTGTATTACACCATAAAAATGTTTCAATCATTGGAAGCTGATTGGAGGGTCCGGTTGGTCATAAGAATTGCATGGGCATCGCGATGGTACCAGACCCAAAAATACTTTCTATATCCAGTCTAGTATCTATGGCCTGCCTTTCGAGGGGTCAAACTATTTTTAGGTCCACCGTCCCAAACCAATAACACCCCAAGTTATTTTAGAATCATTGAAAGAACGATCAAGGACCATTTGCAGTTTACTTTATCTATCCTCAAACGCAAACAAAACTACCAAAACTTACCCGATATATTTAAATATCTCGAGTTCGAAATAATTTCACCGCATTCTGTTAAAACTTGGATCGTTTTTGGGACTATGAAATCCAAATATTGTTTACGACCCATTGTTTTGATTTTTTGGAAGGAGGGGGGGGGTTATTAACTGAACTTTCTCCCAATTAAATCACGTGGTAACGCGTTAACTTCGCGTAATAAACTGTTATTTAAAAATGTCTCAATATTTTCTTTCAAAATATATAGTTCTTTTTTAACTAAAATATATTAAAATTAAACTCAATAATTAATTATTTTCAATCATTGAACATTTTAAAATTTTAAGAAACATGGAGCGGATAACTAACCGCTTATCAAAAATCGAATGGAGTTCAAAAATAAATACTTGGATTAAAAGCAAAACGCGACAATTTTTCTATTTTTTTTTTTATTTTTAAAATGACAATGACCTCTAATATTTTTGATATAAAGTTTCCTGATGGTAATTTAGTTACCTAGTGATCGACTACGCGAAATTATTGAGACATATTTCAAGGAAATACCCCACAAAAATAGTAAAAAAAAAACCAGCTCCACTACCCATAAGTTAAAGTAACACTGTCATCTAAATTACACCTCGGGACATGTGCTATTGTAGCAAGCCAGACGGGTTTAAAGATTTAAACTTATAATATATACTTATGTTAATAATAATTACTCTAACAAAATTACTTTGATCTTTAGCTTGGGGCGTCCGTTTTTATGAAACTGTTAAAAACTTGAACTCAAATGAAATTCAATACCCCGCGCTTATTTTACTTATTAATATTCAAGGGAAATATCTATCATTTAATAGGTGATGTTCTTTTTAATTCTTTTAAAAAAATACTTGGTACCGTTGAATTTATCCTAAACTGCTCTTTATGTGCGCACTTCCATAACTGGTTTTAGCGTAAATTCGCAAAAATTAGTGGGAGGGATTACAATTATGTAAAAAGAAACCACCGAATTTGTTTGAGCTAGACACTACTAGACTACAAGCTAAAGTGGGCGATTACCTAATTTAAGTAATGGTTGCGGTTTTACAAACTTTAATGACAATATAGAACGACTCCTGACATTTCAAACATCGTAGAAGGTGTTGAAATAAATACATTTCCTCTCTTAATTTCGTTTATTATATTTAATTATTCATACTAGGGAGGGAAATAACCCTTTTCCGTAATTCTACACCCCCCCCCCTTCCCGGTGCAGGATTGTTAGGGGTGTTAAAACATTATAAACACAGGAAGGTGTCGCAAAAACATACCACTGAAGCCATATAAGGGTATATTACATACGATTTAAATAGAATTTCTAAAGAAAGGTTTCTTTTTAGCCTCAATTGTTTAAAGTAATGGATGCTTTTAGTTTAAAATTAAATGGGCTAATTAAAATTACTTGACTAATAATTAGTTTAATCATGATATTCCGTATTATTTCGCTAGGAATCAAAATAATGTATAGGTTTATTCAGGGCATTAACACCTATCGGGTAAGAAAAACCCCTAGACAACATGTCTCCAAAATTTATCCTAATCTAGGTTTGAGTTAGGCCTAATAATCTTTGATATTTCAATAATTAACCGGCTTTTTCATGCAAATTAGCTTCAATAAGCCGTTATCCTACGTAAACTTACGCGTCTAAAATATTTTACATCGGAAAATACTAAATTATTAACGCGAAAATAGCGCGAAACATTAAAAAATAATGATTATAACCAAGGCTTAACGAAACGTCTGAAAAGTCAGACTGTACTGTTACGATAAATTCGATTATGTGTTGAATCATGACTGTTAAGCCTTGGTTATGATATGTTTCCATGGGCTCACCCCCTTTGTAGTAAAATGCTCCATCGCTGTCACTTGATAAATCCGTCGAAGATTCCGTAGCACTCATTTTTAACGAATCCACGGGTAATTATCACCGATTATATTGATGTAATCCAAACATTTTTTCGCATCACGACGCGAACGCGACTCGAACATCAAACGGGCTTCCGCCAATCCGTTACTAATATAAGAAGAGTCCTAGCAACCTTAACAACACACGCTCGACTTTGGACCCTCCCGCACTATACGCCAGGGACGCCCGATTTTTGACTTCCCCTACCTCATACCCCCGTTCAACATTGCTGCCAGATTCGCTTACAAAAGTTGCGTTTTTTCCAATTTTTCTGTACTTAAAAATAAATATATTTAGACCTAACTATGATATTAAAATATTGAACCCTTTAAATACGTTTTGAATTAAATTACCACTATAATACATCCACTGAAAAACCATTTATAAAGGTAGGGTTATGTCTGGTCCTTCTTATTAAACATAAATCCAAGATGGCGGGTACCAGCGTTCCAAACCCATCGACTTTGCTACCGTTAGGTAATTAATTTAAACATTATTATAGAATTTATAATATATGATTTGATATTGGAAGTATTATCTATTAGATTCGCTGTTTAGTTAACATTAATTAACGTAAACTTAGCTTATACCCGATGTTACCGAACCTCCTAAGCAGACTATTTTTTGTAGACGCCTAGCTAAAAAATTCTGTGATGGCGCTATTTTTAAAATTTTGACCAAGGCTACAAGTAGTCAATTTGAGTTAAATTTTATTTAATTTAGAATTAATCGATACCTGTATCGGATCGAGGATTCATATAATTATGAAAAATGATAAAGAAGTTGTAGGAACACTATTGGGTTTTGATGATTTTGTTAGTATCCTTTTTTAATTGACATAACTGTTAATTACTGTTACCGGCCTTAATTAAATCTTAATAGACATGGTACTGGAAGACGTAACGGAATAGTAAGCGTTAATAAATAAATAATTACTTATCTTTAATGACGATTAGATTTAAATTCTTATTTGATGATTTTGCAGTGAAAGTACACCTGAAGGTAGACGTGTTACCAGGCTGGACCAAATTCTATTGAATGGAAATAACATAACAATGGTAAGTAAGAATTAGGCTTAACATTTAAAATGTATTTGACTAAGTGGTGAAACCTTTTTGCAGATGGTACCAGGTGGAGAAATGCCTGATACATAAATTCCACTCTGAAATTATCTCAAATGTTCATTTTTTTGTATTGATTAAATCATATTAAAACATTCATCAACTTTGATTTCATGTGTTACATCTGTTCTTGCTAAGCCTACTTTAATGTTAAGCCTAAATCGAAAAACCTTTATCACTCTTATACTTACTTGTTCTCTTCTAAGCCTTGTCTATTTTAGGCCTACTCCACTCTTATACTTACTTGTTCTCTTCTAAGCCTTGTCCATTTTAGGCCTACTTTAAAACGACGGTCGATCCGAAGCCTTTGCGGAAAATTTTCAAGGTTGTTTTAATTTTAACTCTTTCAACATTTAAAGATTTATTTACGACTCTTAATTCATTAATTTATTTACAAAGACGGTTTGTAAATTAGAACAAATCGTCATTAAAACTTTCTAAACTCGAAACATATTAGTTAAATATTAATTTAGACTAGCAAAAAGCTGAAATTAAACTCTTTATCGCGATTTTTCTTCAACAACAATAACACGCTAAAGTAAATTTACAAAAATAAGTCTTTTAAGTACCATATTTCAGTGCTCTTAATTTTTATAGACTAAATTAGGCTTAGCAGCCTCAAAATAGGACTTTTTTTAGAACGGGAAGATCTAGGCGTATTTATGTAAAATATCTAAAATAAAACCTATGGCTATGGTTTGTTGGTTTTCTACGTTTCTTTCTTTCTTTTTTGAGCAAAATATTCAACAGCTTTCTCTATATATTTCCTTTCGTTTATATTAGTTATTATTTTTTGTTTTTGGCATCTTAGAAAAATTAATTTTATGAATTTCACTAAAATATTTTGGCAAATTTTTAACCGCATGGTTAATTTTCGTTCTGAGCAATTTAACATATGTTAAACTTGTATGTTCACACGACGAGAACACGTTTAAACACCAATTTTTAACTTTTTTCTTGAGAAACACCGATAATCGATAATAGACTCGAAGAAAAATTGAAATATGATTGTAATTACCCATAAAGTTCGGGTGATAATGATTTAATTACTAACTTTTAATTAGATGACGTAGTTTTTTAATACTGGGGGGAGGGGAGGGCTGATATTTAAAGGAGGAGGTCAAAGGTTAACTGTGACGCTTGAAATTTGTGTAATTTATTATTAACTAGGAAATATCTATATAAAGGTCGATTCTACTTCGCATTATGTTAAAAATTTAACTATAATAAATAAACTAAAAATTATTATTAATTAGGTCTAACGAAGGGGATTAAAGTTCAATCGGTAAACCTACGCTAAATCACCTGGCGCGTTCGCTTTCTCCATCAACTGGTCCGCGGAGGAATCTCTACAAGGATGAATTGCCGCCGCTCTTTGACGTCTCAGATCCGATTTGATGAAAGCTGGACGGACAAAAGACGCGTTAGTTATTAAGTACTTGGACAGATTTTAAGTACGTCCAATTACCTGTTAGAATAGATCCAATGACTAAAGTACTTATTAAACCCAAATTGGTTACTAAGTCGCCGTGCGCGTCGGTAACTACTGTACCGACCATGGTGAAGAGGATACCAAATACCTTAAAAAATGGATAAGTACTTAGGGACAAAGTAATGGTAAAGAAATAAGCGTAAAAATGGTTAGAACTTGAAATTGGAATTAAGTTTATCGCGGTGAAACACTGAACAATGGTCTAAATTAAGAAAGACATCAAAACTTGAGGACTTACTTGAGCGGAAGCATTCAGTAATCCCGAAGACGTTCCTTCAGATTCTGGGTAAGTAATTTCGGCTGCAAACTCGAACCCGATCGGTAAATAACCCGTCATGAAGAACCTTTTTTTAAAAAAAAACAAAAACGGGGTCTAAAACCCTTCCTGAACAAAAATCAATAAGTCCATTAGCGCTAATGATAAGTACTTACCCGAGAAGGGCGGCCATGGCAAAGACAATCCAAAAACCAGATAACCTTAAAGCGACTGCGAAAGCCACCATACCAGCCAAAGACAGTACATAAACAATCAACGTTGTCTCTCTAAAAACAAACCCCATCCATTATTGGTTTCCAATATTCACTCGTTTTAATCGCCGTATCTTTTATACTTGAATCTATGTGTCTTGTCCAAGATGAAACCGCAAGCGACTGACCCTGCCATCCCAGATATGACAATAACTAGACCCATCCAACCCACTTCGACCTCGGTTCCCTTAATTCAAAATCAATTAAAAGTTAAGTTCCATAAGTAAATAATGATATCCAATAAGTTCAACTAGGCCTATAGGTAAGTCATAATAAGAACTAGAAAATACTTGCCGGAAAATGTTCCAACACGATTTGGTTCAACAAAGTTGAGATTGCGTAAAAAACGCCAACGTTAATGCCTAAAATGTTAATTGGTTATAAAATTAATATTTGTAGGCCAAACGCCTAATAGTACTTTTCTACTATAACATAGAGGTTTCCTTCTACACCGCATTAGAAGAAAACATAGAAGCAACACTAAGAATTTTTGAATTGCAGCGATAATACTTTGAAATATGAGAGGAGCTATTCCCTTATTGATATCACCAGTCATAACCTAAGTTAGCGTAAGATTCCCTGTGTCGCTTCTATTTTTCCACTGTTCGAACCTAGTTAGTAGGAAACTACCACAATACAGTAGTTAAATACTACCATCCAAAGTAAGACGCGTGTTTCTAACCGTAAGTGATTAGGAGTACGACGTAGTTAACATTTTTAACTAGATTAACGACTGATTTCAAATACTCCTCTTGAACTTCATTTTCGAGCACGGCTTGGGCCCGACTGGGCGGATATTGGGGCCGATCCTTGAAACCTTAAAGATAATGGGGGCCCATTAAAAAAACTGTACACACATCAGCGGTTACCTCCTGAAAAGCTAGGAACCATAACTAACAATCCATCGAGTAGAAATTACAATAAAAGATTATTTTAGTATTCAGCAAAGTTCTACAAGTTAAGGGTCACGGGGGGTCAGTTCTTTAATTTTTATCTAAAGTTTTGAGTTTATTGACGCCTTTGGAAAATCGAAGTAGAAAGTTAACGCAATTCTATATCTTTTAAAGACAAATTTACTATAAACACCAGAAAATTTATATCCTATCAAACGGATTATCAAGACATGACGCTAGTTACTTAAATTTATAGATAACTAGATAATTTTCATTTCTATTTGCCAATCAAAAGGAAGCTAAACTTGGCGGCGTGCGAAGAGTTAGTTATATATTTAATTAAGATAATTAACTTACCAACTAAGACCAGGACGAATAATAAAGTTGTGATACCAGCTACTCCGTAGAATAAGAAATTTATGTGACCACTCAGTTCGTCTTTGTTTTCCACATTTGGCACGATTATCGGTGGTAACAAAAACCCCAATGCAATTCCAACCTGATTTTGGGGTAGAAAAACCCCTATAATGTAGTAGAATCCTTTCTAATACACTTTCTAATAGCTAAACCACCCTGTTCCCGTTGTTTACTAAAATATTTTTACTCCAGTCTTAACCTCGCGATGTGGAAAATTTCGCAAGCAAGCTTTATCGTATTTGCAAAAATAATAAAAACGTGCCATGACATAAGTATCTAGTAATTTTTATCTTGTTTTTGGTTGTGTTTAAAAACAACAACTTTTAGGGGACACTATCCGAGGTAATCACGTCGATATTAATGTATTATTCTTAAAAAAAAAGGCAAGTGTTCTACACCTTGACTATTACCGCCCGGTATACTTTCATCAAGTCTTCAAATTATGGTGGGTTTAGCTAATCTAGTGCAGTAATGGCTGCCCCTACAGTATCAGGGAATTACGATGCAGCGCTATGATTATTTCAAATATAAACTCTATTGAAACACCTGTATGATAATACTACACCTCGAATAGCTAAGCCACTCTGTATGAACCCGTTTGACGTTTTGGGGACATTCGTTAATTTAAGCTCTAGGATATGTTTTCGCGTCTCGATTACCTGATTTCCAAAGACTCCAACGGCGCAAGCTGTCGAAACTTCTTTATCGCTAAACCAGACAGCCGCTAACCTTGGAGGGATCCCCAAAATAAAGATCTGCGAGACGGCCACTATCGTTTGACCAACCATCGAAACGATGAAACGGTCAGGGGAAACGCTCAAACATTTCACCCAAGAACCTGTTAATTAAGATTAAAATAATTTAACTTAGTAGACGTCCTAATTACTTAAGATCACGTTACATAAGATGACTGACCCAGACAGGTTCCGAGAGAACCAATAAGAACGACGCATCTTAATCCCTTCTTGTCCAGTAACCAACTGGCCGGGAAGATGAGAGGAATGTACACAACCATAAAGATGACCGACGTCCAATTGACGGCCATGGTGGACACGTCGTAATAATGGCAGAATATGTTGTTGATAATGGAGTACTCGATCCATTGAAACGAATTGGACATAGAGTACAAACAGAAGAGCAACAAGATGACGAAACGGAACTTGGTCACCTGAGCCGATGACGCGAATTTATCCTCATCAGGAGTGGTTACGTTCTGTTCAACGCCTTTGTACACTGAAGAAGAATGCGCGGAGTTCACGGGCGGAATTTTAAGTAGCGGAAGGCTTTCGTCGGACATGATTTGAACTTATTAATTTTAATTACCAGTTTTATCGAAGTCATCGCAAACTGGTTTGAGCGAGGCGGAAATGCTTTTAACTTCCGCTTTATTCCGTGTTGGGGTCAAGTACTCTGTCTCGGTTATATTGTAATCCATGGCTTTGAGTGGATATCCGTTTGAACCCTTGGAGATGTCGTCGAGAGACGCGTCGTCAAGTTTCCTAGTCCGTCCGCTATCACCATTTGGGCTGCCTCCAGAACTCTCCAGTTTGGTCACGTCGAGAAAGCTGCAAAAGGTGGGGGGGGGGGAAGCATACACTTAAATGGTTAAAAACAAGTTGGTCCGAGTCAAACATTACAAAACCCTGAACACAAAGGAATGGTAAGACGTAAAACTAACGTTGCCAACAACCTTTGTGGTCAAACCTTGATCGGTACTAGTTAGGCAAGGCGCCATGAATATTTCGGCCCAGACAGAGGTCAAATTAAAGATTAAATACCACGTGTACTTTTACAGTAAATAACCCTTAAAACTAGTGAGTTTTAAAAGGGTTTAAAAGTAACCCTTTGCTTACAGATAATAGTAGCAAATGGGTTACGTAAACGCCCTTAAGGTAAGAGTACGATATACCTCAGGTTAAAAAAAATGCCAATGCCTTCATTAAAAAATAAACCGGTACATATATAGAAGTTTTACATCTCATTTACAAAATTCCGTAGTATCTACGCTTATATCAATCACAATTAAATCAGGATTACGTGAATTATAACCTTGAGACTGACGCTCGTTAATAATTTTGAATTAATCAAAATTAAATATATTGGGGCAAAAATCTAAACTCACCATTTTTAAAGACGTATCTATTAAACTCTACAAAATTTTAGTTTATACTAAAAAAACAGACACTCCCTCCCCGAGATTCGATAATCGAGATTGGAAAGGAATCAGAATTGAGTCACGGAAAAATCTCTTCGTCAGATTATAAAATATATATCTCTTCCAAAAATTGTCAACCCTCCCATAAAATAAATGTAAATTATCCCGATAATCAATAAATCGGAAAATAAGGCAAAAAAAGATCTCCAGGGGTTTGAGTTTGACACTTTTCAATTAAATCACCCGGCATAATATAATGACGTGATAAATTAGTCTATTTCATGGTGCCGGCAGATCGCTAGCAGACAATTAATATACGCATTAATGTCTAATACAATATTATACGTTTAAAATTAAATATGAATCATTGTGACAACAAAAACCTTAGTGTTATTTAGAAAGTTTAATAAAATTTGCATAAAATCGCGCGCGAAATAAGTTCCTACAAAAGTTTAACGCGGGAATAATGACCGCACGTGCTTTTTTATATTTTCAATTCGAGATTAGGCTTAACGATCGCAAAAGTTCTGGTGAAATTTAAACTTAACTACATTAAACCTCGTATTAATTAAATAAGTTAAGTTTTAAAACTCTCGATTTAGACTAATTAAACAACTTACCTCATTTGTATGAGAAGTTTAAACCGAATAAAGAAGTATAGGAGAGATTTTAATCAATTGAACGTCTCTAGAACGATGTAGTTTCTGTTTTACGATGACTTATAAATCAAATTTTCTAATCAGTTTGTTGAATAAAATTAATAATTATTTTTTATCTAATTCCCCGTTACGTCCGTTGAACCACCGCGACTTGACATTTAAAACAAATGAATTCAGAGTAAAAATGAAATTCTATACATAACCCTAATAACGAATTTGAATTGTTGATAAACTATGGTAAAAAGGGAAGTCTAAAGTATATTTTTATAGTTTGGCATTTTTTTATCAAAGATATCAGATAAAATATCTTAAACACGTCTAATAGAGATGACGTGGAGACAGTCTGAAGTATTTCTTTTTTTTACAAACATCATAAACACGTGCAAATATTATGATGGACTTTGAAATAACAAATTCATAAAAATTATTTTTCTCGCATTTTAATTTTTTTATTATAAAACAATTTAGTTGATTGTAAAACAATTTATAATAAATATTTCGTTAATTAAAATTCCCACCTGTTTAATTAATAAGAAAAGGTCTTCCTTGGTCATAAAATTATCACAAAGTGCATGTTACTGCGGAGAGAACACCTATGATTGGATCATGAAATTTTCTTTACTAAAAAAAAGCAACCCCTAAATTGTGGGCTATATAGACTAATGGAGGTTTGAAATTTTTTAGAGGATCTAAAAAAAGGAACACGTGGCCTTAAAATTAACGATTGAATCGTTGAAATGTGAATTCGGTCGCATCATCATCATCATCATCATCCATTTCGCAAAAGCGTGTCGAATTAAAGGGTATTTTCTCAGGTTGTTTGATGGAAAGTACATAGCTTATTGAAGATCATCTCTTTTTTTAACTTGGCAACAAACTGGGGTATTTTAGACTTATCACCTTCGAGTAAAGCCCGGGAAAAAATGTATACATATCTAGCTGTTTTATTAAAGAGAAGGTGAAACTTTGAACGGTGTTTTACAGCAGCCCAAACTGTACTCTATCCAACATAACTTCATGGGAGCTTAGAAGTCCATAACTTTGGTGGTATATTAATAGATACGGGTTTAAATCCTTTCAGGGTTTTATAATGGCCTAAATTGTCCTCTATCTAAGCCTAATGTAACTCGAAACTACGTCAATTAGGGTTAAATATATTGGGCATTAATTGAAAACAGAATGCCACGCTACAATTGGTGGAGTTTGAGATGACCAATTTTGTAACGTCATAACTCTATCTTAACAATACTTCCCGAAAAAACTCTTTACCATATGATAGTCCCAACTGTCCTCTACGCAATGATACCAAAAATATGGTCCTACAATAATTAGGGACTAAGATAATTAACTTTAAAATAAAATCCATATTTTCTATTTTTTTTTTTTTTTCATCTTCGAAAGTTCTTCGAGGAGTAATAGTTGAACCTCTCTTTGCCTTCAAGTTTTCTTATCAAAAATGTCTATAAATACTACCGACGTTTGAGCGTCAAGTAATTTTGAGCTTCCTGCGGTAGTCGATGCAGCGACGGACGTAGGTGGATGGTTGGTGGATTACAACGTTATTAAGCCCGGGGGTCCTCGAAATAACTTTTAGAATTGAGGATTTAAGAGTAGCGAAGCGAGATCAAAAAGATATTTGTAGTAAGCCCATGGATTATTATTTATAGCCTTTGAGCAAAAATTGGGTGAAAAACGTAGCAATGAAGAAAAATTCAGGAAAACAAAATTGCTGAACAAACAATTTTTTTGACTCGTGACAACTGATTTTGTTACAGATGCTCTGCCAAAAATCATAACCTACACGGTTTAACTAAACCCCTCGACGCGATGTCAAAATCACTTTGCAGTTTACACGCGAACGTCAACCAAGGTCCTACTCTAGCCTTCTACGACACTGCCAATTGAACCAGACCTTCCCGTCCGGGTCTCGGTGTCAAGAGGGACTTTTGAAAATGGATTTTGCTAATTTTTGGGCGGGTGAAAATGGAGGGGAGGGTTGAAAGTCATCAGTCTCTGTCACACGGCATAAGATACGTTTAGAGAAACTTAGGATAACCAGCGTGCTTAAGGCAGTTGTCAGGGAAACTAAGCGGAGTGCTACATTCATGTAAAAACCCTTTCAAAATTAAGACTGGTGTGTTGACCATGCTGCACCTTGGTGTGTCAACGCAAAGACATTAGATGTGACTTTGACCCGGGACTGGTAACGTTCAAGCCCTATCTGAAGTCTTTGTTGTCCACAAACCAATCAACTGGACCCTATAACAACTGAAGCAGACGACACTGCGGTGTCCCTGTTTGAAAAGGACCTCCTGAGCAGTGTGTTCATGCAATGTACACGTCTTTAACTGTCCGCGTATCATTTCGAGGCCTACAAATTAACTAACTATATTCACTTATTACCATCAATGGCGTTTTACCACGCACCCTATCCTATATTGGCATCATGCCCCTTCCCCCGGGGGGGGGGGGGTTTCCAGATTTCTGGAATTTCGGAGCGCGTTTCCATTATATTTGAGAAATTACGCTACATTTATATTCAAAATTTAAACGAGAATCTATGAGGGGTCCATTTATTCCCCAAAAAGGGAAAGAGGGGCAAGGGCCTCGTTCGCATCACGCTTCATTTCCCGCAACCACTTTGGCGCCTTAACCCTTTGCTTACCCCCCGAGCGGAACCTCAACCCTCCGGGATATAGTTTAGAAAAGAAAAGAAAAAAACAGAATGGCATCAGAAAACCCGGAGAAATTTCCGTCTTGGACTCTAGGTGGTTCCATAAGTAACGTAATAAAGCATAAGTATGACAATTCAGATGAATTAGGAAATTATAAATTTCTCAAACAAGGTTTTCTTCCCACGATCAAGCAGACGTCTCTTTGGAAAGGGTCCACTAATTGGCATTAAAATTAATTAACAAGTTGAGTTGTAGGAGGCCATACTCGGACATGAACAGTGGGCCTTCATTAACGTAACGGGTTTAGCGTCATACTTATGGACGGTGCGGGTCCCGTATAAACTATGGATTGAATGGCCTTAGGATAAGGATATGTCGTCATTGTGGTTGCTATGGTAACCTTCTTCTCATCTCTCCAATCTTCTCCGGGAAGCGGGCTCGTATCCTGATAGTTGAAGTGGAAATCTTTAAAATGGGTATTTTGTGCCTAGCTAAAGAGAGGCCGACCGACCGGTGAAGAAATGAAAAAAGAAACACTAGCTCGAGAGTCCCGACTCCCGGCCGGGTCTTTAAACGACCCGTAAAATGGCGACTCATTTATTAAGTGTCCCTTTTTTTGTGGTGGTGGTGTGAATAGCCCCATTGGCTAATGGCTTAAAACGATTTTAATGTCACCTAAGACTAGAGATTTAACGATGCCGAAATTTTAAACGTAATACATAGTTAAATTCAGACTAGGAGGATTGATACAATTTACACCAGGAGGCGAGACGTAATTTGGTACAGTACTTTGTCCGCCAAATAGCCTGGACTCCTAAAGGGTAAAAGGTATCATTTCTCCTAGTCTGAATTTAACTATGTATACTCTTAATTTTTCTCACGAAATACTGTATGTAGTTAAACTAATCAATATTAATTAAGACTAATCAATCATGGCACTAGAATTAAGCCTAATTTTAATCTAATCAATCATAAAATTTAGAATTAAACGTTCGCGAATATTCTAACTTTGAAATTAAAGGAAAAATTTACTAATTTAATTTTGATCTTATGGT
The DNA here is from genome assembly GCF_054372755.1 of Phalangium opilio. Classification (NCBI taxonomy): domain Eukaryota; kingdom Metazoa; phylum Arthropoda; class Arachnida; order Opiliones; family Phalangiidae; genus Phalangium; species Phalangium opilio. The sequence goes on along the minus strand of NW_028324187.1, from coordinate 9,914,760 downwards.
TTTCTTAATAATCAAGATCCGGATGGTAGTTAGAGTGTTAGACAACAAAGACATTAGATATGACTTATAGGTGGACTAGTAACGTTGAAGCTCTATTTAACGTCTTTGCGTCTTCCCTCTTTCGAAAAAGGGTTTATTAAGGGTTACTTAAAGTCGCGGGTTTTCGGTGTAGAGTATACCTTTAAACTCAAGCATAACCCTTTTGGAAACCTTGAAAATAATTAAATTCCAAGAAAATTAACTTTAGATTCATTAATAATAAATTTGAAATTGTAATTTTTGGTTTCAATAGTCTTAAGATAGGACGAAGTGTCTTTTTAAAAAAGTACATCGACTTCTCCAGCGAAAGTTCAGAGTTTAAAATTCCGATCGTAAATCGTTCAAGTTTCCATTTCAGAGTCGAAAAGTCGAAGAGATAAAAACCTTCGAGATATATATATACGTTATGTATTTCAGGGCAATTCGACTCGATCAAGTTCGTGAGAAAATATGTTTTTTTAAAATAAGGCAAAATATAAACAAGACATAAATTAGTGGAGACATTAAGCTTTCACTTTAATACGTAATCTAATCTTAAAAGGCTGCTTCAACAACTAAATAAATAAATTTTTTACGGAATTTTGGAGACAGGAATCTGCATGGATTTTTAAAATGTCTGGCTGTGGAATTTGCAGTAGAACTGTCCTTAAAGGGGCTTTATATCCTCTTTTGGGAGATACAGGGAGTAAAAGAGAGAAAAGGAGAGAGACTCAGAGAGAGAGAGAGAGAGAGAGAGAGAGAGAGAGAGAAAGAGTGAATGATGGCGTTTCAAGAGAAAAATACAGAAAGAGCTATGTATAAATTTATATACATAGTTTTCACCATAAGTTTATAAGTGATATGTTCCATAAGTATGACACCTAGTATACTTCGTAATGCTAGAGCTAGTTAGAGAACGACGGAAGCGAGAATTGCAGACTACACTCGGTGGTTAATTTTGCAGGACTTCCATTTCCTATTTAGTCTGTACTAAGCCTTTGATAGCGCCTTAGTCACCAGGCGTATGTCGCATTACCCCAATCTAAGACCTACGTCACTCACTTCATGACAAACTCCAGTTTGTAACCAGTGACAAACTTATAACCAACATATCTTATGAACTTACGTTATCACTTAAGAGATTTGTTTATAGTTACCCCAATGTTACCAGGCCGCTTGTGAGTCAAGTTCAGTTCACTTATAACTTGGTTAACAGAGGGCCTGACAACACTGCACTGATCTGAAGTTAAAACTCAAGGATAGAAACAGAGTAGAGCGATAGTCACTCCAGAGAGAGAGAAAAAACATATTAAACTACTTAAATGTGCATTTACGACTTTATCATATATAAGTAAATAGTACTTGTTATGCAAATTAAGCATTTAAACGATACGTCCCTCCATTAAGATAAGTAAATTATTCCGATTAAAAAAAACCACAAAAGCTTATTTTAATTTCCACATCTTTCTAGACAACTTGGCATTGCATACGCAACACACTTGCCCCCAAAAAATAAAGCTACCGTTCGTAGTTTTTTACTATAATCTAATCAGAATATTGAAGGAGCTAAAGTAGATAGAGATCCGAGGTTTGAATTGCAAATTGTCAAAATTGGTTTTGACGGGGGTGATTTCTCAAGTGACTGCGATTTTCGAACCTCTTTCAAGGAATTCTCGATAAAATTGCGGCTGCGCAGCAATTGCACCCTTTAAATAAATTTATCAAAAAGCAACCGCCGGAATTTGCGCCAAGTTATAATTCAAGAGGGGTTCCCATTCCCCAAAATTAATTCTTCTAAGAGGGCTTAGACATCCGGGAAATATATTTTAAAACATAAATCAAGGGAACTCGGCGTATGGTGTAATTAGCGCCAATAATTAATTTTCAAACTGAAATCTTACTCGAAAGTCAGCAGTTTACCATTACGTAATGGTTGTTTGATTATTGAATTCTTCATTTTTACGGGAACTGTATTAAATTTAAGAGATTAAGTTAATTATTAAGAGTTTGTTCGCAGTAAACAACCTTGCCGTACAACGTCGCGTTATTATTTGTAGAAACCGTGTAGGCATAAACCTAAACACAGATGCTGTTATGATGTTTTCATCAATACACGTACATATAGTGTTTAAACGGCTTGTTTCAACGGAAGTTTTATTTTCTCTTTGGTTTACCTATCTAAAGTTCCCCATAGAGGTATCAACAGTGGAACGTACTGTTCTATATGGGAAATAAATTTTGAGTAAAAAATGTAACTTTTATAACATTTTGTTCCGCAAGACTCACCGTAAACGAGTTAAGATTGGATGTAGTATTTTAGGGATGGCCCCTTAATTAAATTAGCTTCATTGTCTTTGAATTTCTTAAGTAAATTTAGGGGTCATCAGTAAAACATGTCTCCAATCATAATTCGATAACAGTGTCTCTTAAGGCAAAATGGAGATAAAACATTTTTGACCTAAAATCGGCCACGAAAACTAACCAAGGAACTACCTTACACCAATTATAATCTTCTTAAAGGTAGGATTTATAAAGCGGGCGCATTCATAAGCTTAAAGCCATAGTCAAAGCTTAACTCCTTGGTAATCCTCTACTTATAGCTTAGCGTGTTTGGAAAAAACATTCTATCTTTACTCGTGTAATTATACGACTAAATTCATGGTCAAAATAATTTCAATGTAGTTTTTGAAATAAATGTATTCAACATTTAATCTAGAACTATATTATAGCGACATCAGATTTAGGATTCCCTTGACATAAAATTGTGTCACGTCGTGATAGGATACCGCGTTTCAGTTAGAAGTAAAGCTACAATTAAAAGTATACGCTCTCAAAGTTTGCCATTTAAATTAATTAGGTTGTTAAAACCTTCTCAACTGGTTTTATTAAATTATGTTAAACAACACAACGATTTCTAAGTGTGTTTTTTTTCTTACTCGATACTGTCTTACTTATAAAGGTTTATGTTACTTTTAGGGCTATTCTTGCAAAGAGGAAATACTTGAAATAGAGATTGACAAAAGAGAGGGACGCTAAATGGTACACGACACGCTAAACCCCTTTTAAACCCATATGATATTATGACAATGACACAGTGACGCGTTCAGAGAAAGGATTAAATGAATACCCTAGTCTTCCACTATAACACACAGTCAGCTCGTGATGACAATGAAAAGAAAAATAGGCTTAAATCGTTTTGGACTGACTAACTGACTGGTCGCTAGACAAAATCGTCGTTTCATCACGCGCTAATAATTATAATATAACACGTGATATTTTTCCCGCCAAATCAATAAAATAAAATACCGCGAGATATAGCGCGAGATTTTCAATTTGCGCGTGCTCTATTCTTCTAAATAATTATATTAAATTTTGCACGAGATTCTTCCCGCCAAAAAATAATCCCAATTTTCGCACGAGATATTTCCCGCCAAAAAATAATAATCCCCAACTTTCGCACGAGATATTTCCCGCCAAAATTAGCGCGCGTTAATTTTTCGCTCCATAAAAAAAAAATATTAAAAATCTATTTCATTAATACACTGTATCCCAAAAAAAAAACCAAGACCAAAACAATTCAATAAAATTACGCATCAATCAAAAGAAGAAGGGACACACGATGAACCATTACTCTTACATCTATACTACAACTAGATCTGGTCTACTTTCAGCCCGAGACAGTAGGTCAAATAGACGCGCGAGACGTGGGGCCCCCCAAAAGAAGAAGAAGAAGTAGAAGAAGAGGAGATGGTGCGATCCATCCATGCGACTTACCGGATGCTGGGCTGTACGTCTGTTCCGTTTAGAGGCTCAAGATGCGATGCGTTCGGTCCTCAGTCTTCAAGTTGTAATAAAGGAGTCCGGTCGTAGCACCCACCATATTTCGAATCTCTCTCAGTCGTCGGAGCACGTCATGGAGTAGTCTCGCTCGTAGCGGGGAACGAACCAGCGGCATTTTCCCTCGGTCAACTGTAATGTTACGAGGGGAAACTCCCAATGAAATTTAACGTTTCTCGTACGAGACAGGCGCACACCATGCGTGCAACCAAAGTCTATCTAGCCTCCTTGCCTAAACCTTACAGCCCCTATACAATGGTATGGTACCTCCCAGCATAACCCAAGATCAATTTTGCAATCAGGCAAAAATTCAACACGGCCCACCTCGCGCGCGGCATCTACAGGAATGGAAATTCAACCTACAACCACCGCTTAAGAAATCGATTGTAGCCTTTAAGCGCCTTGGAACGACCAAAATAAGTCAATGCAGAAAGAAAACCTACCTGTATTATGCGTCCTACCAAGCCAATAAAAGGCTAAGGAATAGATTATCCCTTAAGCGGCTTGGTAATGACAAAAAGGACCAGGTAGAAAGAAGACCTGCCTGTTTATGCGTCCTACCAAGCCACTAAAAGGCTAAGGAATAGATTATCCCTTAAGCGGCTTGGTAATGACAAAAAAATACCAGGTAGAAAGAAAACCTACCCGTTTGTGTGTCCTACCAAGCCACTAAAAGGCCAGGAATAAATTATCCCTTAAGCGGCTTGGTATTGACAAAAAAATCAAACTGAGAAAGACAATATACGCCACACCAAGACGCTAAAAGACTATAAAATCTACCCGCCTTTGATAGTTACTTTCCCATGATTGAAACTCATTGAAAAATATTTACCCCCAAAAAAAACCCGGCGAGAAAATAACCTACAATATCATAATTTATTGAAGCATATAATTTCACTGTACCATGCACAATTCTACCGATGCCAAATTTTTACCAGACATAGGCCTATATATTATTATTATTATGAATTTTATTTATTTTGAAAAATGTATTAAAATCAAGTGATGAATATTTAAAAATAAAAATTGAGTTTAAAAACGATAAAATTATGAAAAATTAAAAATTACTTAAATGATGAATAATTAAGATGAAATGTCTCTCAGCATATCGAGTAATTGGGCGGCGGAAGGACGCTGTTCCTTTTCAGATGACCAGCATAATTCGGCGATATTAATCAGTTCCCGTGACGTAACATTAAAATTAATTTGGGAAATTTCTGGTCGCTTGTTAGTGGAAACAACCTAAAGACATGAATTAAATAGACCCAAAACCATTTAAATTTTTTGAGAGATTTAAAAACAATTAAATACAATACTACCTTATATATGACGCTATGAGCCGGTTCACCATCGTAAGGTACCAAACGCGTCACCAGTTGCCAAAGTACAATTCCCATGGCGTAAATATCGACCTTGCTGCTCGTTTCTTGACCTCTGAGGAGTTCCGGGGCCAAATAAGGTACTGTTCCGACCATGGCTTCCTTGGCTTGGTTCAAGGGTTCGTTCAGATTCAAGCTACATCCGAAATCTGTTAGCCTACAAACGCCCTTGGATGAAACGACGATGTTAGCCGGCTTGAGGTCACGATGGATGACCTTCAACTGGTGGCAGTAGGACAAGGCGGACGATATCTCAATTGAGCACCTTTAAAACAAATAAAGACGAGGTGATTGGTTAATTAAGATCTATGGTGGGCGTGGCCTAAAACGTAACAGAGTTAGTTCGAACCTCAGTTTAAAATTCCACGTCAGGTCAAGGTCTGGGTTAATCAGCATTTCTTGTAGATTCTGATTTCCGGCGTATTCCATAACGACGATTCTGTTTTCATTCGCCTCGTAAATATTTAAAATTTTCACCACATTTTTATGGTTCAAAACCACGGCGTTCCAATCACCACCGCATGAATTGCCGACTTTGGCCTTCTTAACGGCAATTTTTTTACCTGCAATATTATATCTAATCAAATTAATTAAATTACTTCGAATTATAACGTCAACGTACCGTTCCTGAAGCCAAAAACAACGACACCGAATGATCCTCGTCCGAGAATCCGCAATTTTTGGCAACTGGAATTGCTGGAGTTTCTTTTCAGCAATTCTTTGCACAATGGTGAATCGATTTCGGGTCCTTCGTTAGGACTATCTTTAAAATCTATCGAGTCACTGAATTTCGAAGAATTTTCCGGAGATTTTGTAATCGCGGATAATTGCTGTTTTTTGCAGTTAATTGGTGGCGATACATTAACGATCTCACGAAATAAGCGCCTCGGCAAGAAATTGCCAATGGGCGAAACGTGATTAGGTGTTTGCGAGTCCTTAACATTAGTCTTTGAAGGCAAGGATGAAGATGCAACTATTAACCGCAATTTATTTCTGATTGCCTGACTTTTCTTTTGAGTTGACATGTTAAATCAATTATATTAAAATTATTAATTTACTTATCCGCCCTACTTATTTAACTCGATTGCTTAACTTAACTACAATTAACAGGGTTAATCATTCTTAATTAAAGTAAACGCCTTAATAAAAATTGGAATTCATTCTGTGCTAATTTTAAAAGGTTCTCGCGTATTAGTAACCTCTGACCCCTTCCCAAAAAAATGGGCCTAAACAGTAAACCTAAATAAAAATTGTTAAAAAAAAAATTTTAAAGGTACTCACGTGACACGTGCAAGATAACCTCTGACCTTTTTCATTGCAGAAAAGAATTTACAATTGGTGAAAAATATTCATAATTTATTTATTAAAACTTTATATAAAAATTCGTGGTCTAATTAGGTCTAATCGAGTCACTTTCGCCTGTGACGTAATAAGCAAACATGGCGTCTAAAGCGTACACTTTTTCAGGGTAAATAACCCAAATATCTTCGCCATATTTCTTAGCGACGGCGCCATTTATTTGGTAAGTGGCGACTGACTTATTGGCGCGATGCGTTTCGCGTTCAAAGTCAATGGCTTGCAAAAGGTCAAATCCCGTTTGCACAGGTTGAACTCCATGAGCGCAACCCAGCGTGATATGAGCTCGACGCCCCACACCGTCCGATGGGTAGAATCTCTTTTTGGACTTGAGATTTGGGTTAAGAGAGGATTTCATGGTGGGGATACAAGTAGTTTCGTTGCGCGTACCACGTCCCATGACGCGTTCCGGTTTTGATAATTTGCTACTGTTCCTCATGACGTCTAAACCAACCTGAAATTGGTTATGACGGCGTCAAGGAAAGGGGGCAAACAAAATTGGAGAATGTTAGGCTTGCCTGTACAGGAGGTGATTTTTCTTCGTCATCAGAACCCCAAACTCGGAGTTGTTCGGGGTTAAGGGTCACCCTGGCCCCTAATGTATACGGGGTCAAAACGAACCCGATTACTTTAAGCGAGCTAACAGACCCGTACGCTTTTTTAACAGCGTCTAATGACTGGTAACGGTTAATTTCGGTTTTTGGTACGTTCCCTAAGTACTTGGCTGTGACGTGTAAGGATTTCACCTTTTCAAGGTTGTAATAACCCTCCAAACCTGGGGGGGGGGGGAATTAAATATTTATTACCACTGTTTAGGGGATCGTGATTTGAACTCCAACTTTCATACGTCATAACTTACTGGTATCGCCGCTGAAATTAAGCTGATCTTGTATTTGTTTATTAAAAGCCTTAATTTTGTAACATTCCTCAAAGTATTCCATGGCTGTCTTAATTAAAACGAAAGAATCCTCGTAATTAAGGAACCATCCGTAATAAAGAGGGACCACTCTTTGCCATTTCCTCTTCCGTTCTAGTAACTTATCTTCCTCAATATTATGAGAGGTCACTTTGGACAAGACACTAACGTCCGTTTTCCAAGCAGTCTTGGGTTCAATGACCAAAACGATATAATCGTTCGCATTGGCTAATTTGACGTAAAATTCCATTTCCCATAATTCAACGTTAGTATTGTCTATAATAATCAAATGTCGTCCGCTGGAAACCGCCTGCCAAATGACGTCATGTCAAAATGAAAAGGTACCACCGACCCCGGAGTTAAGATAAGTACCTGAACGGCTCTCTGTTGACACTGCCCATGAGCCTCTGGTAATCTACTAGGGTTAAATCGGTACATTCCTCTTTGGTTAAAGTAATCATCCGAGGAACATATAATGGTGCCACGACTGAACTCGTCATATATGACGCGTGATAAATACGTCTTACCACTACCGGGTAACCCACGCATTATAATCATGACCTTAGAGCATTTCATAAAATGCTTCGTTCTATTTTGCTATTAGTAGTTAAGTACATTACATTAGAACTGGTTCAGAATCGCTTGTTGGGGATACGAGGAGGACAATTACTAACTTGTAGGAATGGAAAATCCATCGAATCTTTAGTACTGGCGTCAACTTCCGGTATTGCGGGTTGCGTTTGACTTTGATAGTTCCCCATAGCTGGTAAGGATACTCTGTGTCTTCCCCTGTTACTGTTCCTACCCTATAATAGCCAGTGCCCATCTGAATCGTCTATTTGGTTCAAGGAAGGACAATTCGTGGAAGCGTACCTTTACGTATATGCCCTGTACCACACGTCCAGATGACGATGTTGGTTGAGGAGGTGATTCATTCAGAGCTTCACCGGACAAACTGGTTCGTAATTGACGAGTATCAAAGACAGTTCCGGCATCGAGACTACCGGTACTAAAACGGTGCTAAAGTAAAAATGTATACACCATCTTCAACCAATGATTGAAAAACAACATGACGCGCGTTCCTCGAGGGTTAAGACCTACACGAGGTACTGGTGGACGTTGTCCTCTAGGGGGTGCTCTTTGTGGTGGCTGGGACTGCCCAAAACTGTACATAGTTACCAATGATTCAAACCAAATGAAAGGACTTGTACAAGTTAACGCGTAAATACGAATAACTCTAACCTAACCCTAGCTAAGTCAGACACAATACAAAGGTACGTCAATGGCCTTGAGGCCTCAACTTTATCGTGCCAACTACGTAACGTTTTTATTTGTTTGTTTCTTTATTTAAAGGGATATTAAACTAATTCGATGCGTTATTAGATTTAAGTTTCCTCATTACGCGTTTAAACAAATTAAAAATTAGTAGTACTGTTCAGTGTCCCTTCAAATACCTACGAAGTTTGAGATTGCAAAATTAACAGTACTTCTTTATTGTAGGTTAATAAAACCCACCTTAATCTATATCTACACTGGTTTTGTTGAAATTAATATTATCAATAATTACCCGTAATTAACCTTTGCTCAAGTTACTTAAGGTATAAAAAAAATCGCGGTAAAGTTGTATCTTGGTATACAGAATTATTATTTTCTTATATAGCCTTTTGGGGAGTTGTTTGGACGGTGATAAGATTAAGTACCTACAACGCTATAAAATATATATATGGTACGGTTTTACTTACATCAGAGTTAAGCGAATTTTTCGATGATAAAGTTACGTGTAATAAAATTAAACTGAAAAACAGAGTTAGGTATGACATTTTTGTCTGGAATGGACCGTCATAATGGATTTTTATTACCCTTAAAAGCCCGAAAGACCTCTTTAATCTATGAGATAAGACACCCTATGATAGTTTAAGACGCTGGGAAAATAACGTATGCAACTTTATCTCAGGGAAAAATATTCGATATTTGTTGTTAGGTGTGTGCCCATCCCAAAATTTTAAGACTACCTACACTTCTTATAACGCCTTCGCATTTTTATTACTCAGATTCAACTTAACTTGAAAGCACTATCAAAGCCTGGCGGATATTCTTGTATCCGCATTTCCCGCGCAATATTTGAACCAAAGTATCCTACGCGCCTGGGCAGTAAGCTGTATTTTTATTAGAACCCCCCCCCCCCCTTTTTCAAAAAATGTACACGTAATAGCTGGAATTGTGTATTTTTCATCAATATAATACAATAATAATAACAACACAAAATATAATATAATATATAAATTGGTATAAAATTAAATTAATTTCATTTAAATAATAGCTAAAAATGAGTCCACTGGGTCACGTGATTGTTTTATTTTAAAGCAGGTGCACGTGGTGACCTTTTATTAAAAGGATGGCGCGTGACCTTGAAATAAGCTGATATTGCTTTTTAAACCCCTGGGAAATGAAAGGTTTTCAATTATATTGACTTGAGCTTTTTGGTCAAAAATTTTCGAAATAATTAAAATTAATTTTAACGTAATTTTTTTTAAATATTATGAGATGATTATACAGGTTATTTTCCCCTTATAATTTCACGAGTGTAAAATTTATTTTTTTGAGCCACTGGTTTTTGTTTGTTTGTTTGTTTGTTTAATAGTTTTAGAATCACAATATATTTTTTGGGAGGATTTTATATTTTAATTATTTTTTTAATAATTAATTATTATGTCTAAAATTTTGCCTAAATTAATTAATAATAGGTCAAATTTTCCTGTTTATACTATATATGCCTTGTAACAAGCCTATAGGTTAAAAACTGGCCTACAAACTAAAATGTATTTAAATCCTCAATGATACTTTGGCCTACAAACTGAAAATGTTCTCTAAAACGTTTTTTTTTTTGACCTAATTTAGGTCTAATACTTGAATAAAGAAAGAATAGGCGTAGAAGCAATGTTTTTTTGAATGATATTATTGATTGTGTTGGTTTTTTTGGCAAATTGTTGTCTGGAGTGTTTTGATTTAAAAACTCTTTAAATAATCCCAATTTCCCCCCATTTTAATTAACTTTAATTAAACAGTGGCATCACTATCTACATTATGTTTCTTATAGAACTCATCTAAAATCCTTAGAAGGTTATCCAAGCTCTCAGTTTCAGTTTTTCCATCATCAGAAATTTTTTTAATTATTTCCTCCTCAGTTCCAGACTTAATGGGAGCCAAGGCATCAATGAATGACACCCGACTGGGCATAGCTCGAACTATGACCTTTAAAAGGGTCAATTTGACTTAATTTAAATTGGTTTTCCCCAGAGTTTAAGGGTCAGGAAAGGTTAAAATGTTACATACGGTAAAAATACCCCTAACAATCCAACCATGATACGGTTTAAGAGTTTCAGTATAAGCCGTATTAGCGCAACTACAAAGATCATGGCTACTTTTCATGAATTCCTTCAGAAAAACGTTGATAAAGTTTAAAGCCCTTTGAAACCGAAATAGAATTAGTCTTAGAACATTAGGGGTCAAGGCCAGGGACAGTAGAGAGCTACCTTTTCAACCATAAAAGTGCATCAGTTGCATCAACTTCCTTAGGTTCATCTTTATGCTCAACTTCGTACAAGACCAAGTCTTGAAGAGTTGGAAACTTTGCGGTATCACTCTTGTATTTTTTATTAATTTTCTATTTAATTTAATTTTCAAGGTCATTTCTTAGAAAATTAATATGAAAATAATTAAGTGTATTTAAATTAAATTAAATTACATTGATATTTCCTTGAATATCTTTATTAACTGGTGAAAATAATGTTGGACCCAATAAATCTGTCAAATTTATTAAATATGTTGATTTTACTCGTTAAAAATCTCAAATATGGTTTCAAAAAAAGGTTGGGTGGGCGTAAGGGTCACTAACAAGATAGGAAAAACAGCCAAAACTAACCAAAAATAGGTACAATGCTCCGACAAGCATTCAAAAATGGTTCCACAGGGATTTTTTCCTCTTCAACTAGTATTATATCGGAAAATCTAAATTTTTTGGTTTAAAAAGGGTAGTGAATGTTTAAAATTACGTAAATATATATATATATATATTTCCCCAAAGGTTATTTATCGCGTACTTATGTTGCATTTGAGAGAAGAAAGTTGATATAACAACAGGTTCGTTACTTTCCTCAGTTTTAGTTGCATTCTCAACTGTACTATTACTACTTTCATCTGATTTTTGAACCACATCGGGTAAAACTGTTGTCTGTTCGCTCGACATTTCCTTAATTTAAGTTTAATTGTAATTAAAACACCCTAATTAGACGGTAATTGTAAAGAAAAAAAAACACTAATAAGCCTAAAATTAAAATTTCCAGTCAGAAAAGTAGGCCAAAGCTTAAGCCTTGGTCAAAAAAATTCAAAATCAATTTATAAATTAATCCATGAAAAAATGGCCAAAAGAAAAACGAATTTTAACCCATTTAGTCTTAAACGATTAAAATAATTACCAGAATTCGAAGAAAATACGATATTTATACCTAATTTACTAAAAACTTTATCCCTAATTTCACAAACCTAACGGGATTACTCTACTAGCTGCAGCAGACTACAGAAAAAAAAGGGAGGAGAGATCACGTGATTATTGCAACTTTTATTTTAAAAAATTCCGGGAAAACGTTTCCCACGTGTTAGGGAAAAAAATAAAAAATGTTCAATTATAGTTTAAGATATATTTAATTCCGTAAAAATTTACAAAAATTTTATAACAAAATTATGGTCGCAAAACGGAAGGGTCATTCAAAACAGCGGCCAACAAGTTTTTATCCCTTAGAACAAATTGCAAGTCATCTTCGTTAGTTTTTAAAACAACTTTTGTCAATCTTGACTCTTTGGCCTTTTTCATGTTAATCAAACCACGTGATTCGATTAAATCGCATAAACTTAAAAACTCCGAAGGTTCAACTTCTCCAATTTGTCTTTTACGACAAACTCTCCGGTGAATTTCGTGAAGCTGCAATAAAAAGAGATAAAATACAGCTAAGCCTTGGCACGTGCATGGCGATTAATAGGCCTAAAAATTACCTTTCCAACAGTGATATCTTTAACTTTGCTGTGTTTTTTCATTAAAAGTAAGGCGCAAAGGAGCAATTTTTGCTGAATTGGCATTGTGGTATCAAAATTTTCAGATTTTGAGGGTCCAGCTGATAAAACTTGGGAGTTGTAGATATCATGCAAGACTGACATGATCTGTGGTAAGCCTACAATGGCTGTCGGTTGTACTTGGTCCTTTCTTGGACTATTTTCAATATTTCCTTCGGCAGAGGAATGTTTCATAAATACTTGCTGAGCTTTTGCCCCCTTTTCAGCAATATCAAGAGCTCTTCTGCAAGTGTCCAAGGCTTTTCTGATATCTCCCGTTGAAGCTGCAATTTTTCTGGCACAGAATTGAACCGCTTCTGGTTTAATAATAGTTGTTTGTTGACTCGAACTTGGAAGGACTTCTTTCAACCGATCTTTTAAAATCTCTTGAATTTGCGCTTGAGAATAAGGCATAAAATGAAGTAATTGCGGTTTGCTACCGCAAGCGTGTAACCTTGGTAATAATCTGTCAGTTAAATCCAAGGCATTTGCAATTCCAATAAGAATTAAACGCGATTTTGGGAGACGGGGCCAATCAAAGATGGTGTAAAGAATTTCTTGGTTTTTCGTGCTTAGTTGGTCCATTTCATCCAAAATCATGACACTGTTTCATTAAAAATTAATTAAACGAGTTAATCTTAATAATAACTCGAATTAAATCTTACACTGGGTCTCCTTTCATGGTCAAACGTGTCTCGATACTTTTCACAGCCTCTTTAATAGTCTGACTAATGGAACACCCCAATTCTTGACCAATTTTGTCATAAATTGACTTGCTTTGGCGCATAGTCATGCAGTTAATAAATATATACGCAAACTTTTCCAATTTCTGTAGAAAAATAAATACAATTAAAACAAATTGAAATTTGGCTTAAAAACCAATGGTTAAGTAAAGAAACGCAACATTACCTCGTGTGTTTCTATGAAACTTTGCAAACAAGCTGTTTTTCCGGTACCGGGAGCCCCAGATATGTACAGACAACCCGGGGTTTTGTTTTTCAAATGTTCATTCAAGAATTGGTCTAACTTTGTTAATTCTTTTTCCCGACAAAGAATTTTTGAAGGGGTTGATGTATGCAATGCTTGTTTTGCCTTTTGATAAGGCGTAACTATAATAAATATACCACATTAAATCACAATTATCCTTAATTAACGATGTTTAATTGACATAACTAACATACCATCTTGTTTAATGAGAGATATAACTCTATTATTGACCGGAGTTTTTGTTAAATTTGAACCAAATTCCTCAAAATCTAATCGTCTAGCTTGTTTAGGGGGTGAATGGTTTGAACTATTCTCTATTTTAATTATAATTAGATTAGAATTTAATATTTTAATCAACTGAAATAATAATTAAACTTACCAAATGGTGTACCATTGTTTGTCCTTTTAGGTGTTAGAGGAGATCTAGGGCTGTTGTTATCACTGATAAATTTATTTAATTTCACGGGGGTTACGTTAGGGCTAGAGTTCTCTGCCAATGTAATGACATTCTCCTCAATTTTTTCTTTTTCCGGGCTAATTGCGGTCTTAATTGTTTTCGATTTAGTCTTTTTAGTCACTTTTCTAACTGGACTAGCTTTGAGTATCACCCTGCCTTTATTATTACCATTTTGAGCCTGTTTCTTAGCTTGAGAACGCGTTTTACATACGCGGAAATCTATGGTACTTTGTACTAAATCCATATTAACTTAAACTTGATTAAAATCAAAGTTAATATAACTAAAAAATCGCCACCAAACGCGACTGTACACCCTCCACGAACGCCGGAGTTAGGATAAAGATGAGAAAAGGCGCCAAAAATTTCCCGCGAGATAACAGGCACGCGCTGATTGAGTGAAAGAGCCCACGTGACAATAGTTCCCGCCTCAGTCCGAATTCCGGAACTCCGGATTGCTGCATAGGCGGTTCCCATGGTTACCAGCCGCGTAAACAATAGCCACGTGCGCGGAAACAAGTTGAATAAGACCGGGCATAATAAACCACCCAGATTTTTATTTTTTAAATAATTTTAATTTATTTTTATAAATCACAATTATTCTTAGATAAAATTTTAATTATCCAGCTCCCGCAGCTGCAATTATGGCCAACAATATTATTGGTCCAACTGCGTCAATAGTGCACTAAAGAATTAATTTACTTAGAGACCAATTTAGTACATAAATCGAAACTTACAACAACCATATCTTGTATGCATAACGTTTGCTCCATGCTCAAAGTCTACAATATATTTACGAAATACGACGTCACTTAAGCAATATAGAGAAGTTAAGCGACGTTCCTTGGATGGGAAACATCGCTTAACACTTCTATAAAAATAAAATTATTCCTAACCGTATTATCTGGAGACGGTTCGGCACCTCGTAAGCAAGGGGTCATCTCCATCATGCACTAGAAAATGGTTCAACTCATTATGCAAATTAGACCACCAGCCAGCCAGAGGAGGTTAATGGCGGCAATAATACCTCGAAGGTAGCTTTAATGGCGCCTGGTCCCGTTGATCTAGCCATAAAATCCTTTATTCTTTGTAACAGCGTTTCGTAAACACCTTCTACATTTTGGTTTGGCCTAGCCTTAACAACTTTTAACAAAAATCCCCAAAATTGCAAATAGAAAGATATTCAAAAAAAATTGAATAATATTTTAATATTTAACTATAATTATTATTCAAATTAAGCTTACCGACAGCTGTAACGAATATTAAAATTAGAGATAACTTTAATAATTTCCCGACTCCTCTCATATCGACGTTTTTCGATGAAATGGTTAAAATATTTTTCAAGAGCAATAAAAGTTTATAAAGAAAATTAAGGGTGGTCCGCACTGATTATTTAATGGTCATAGGCATTGTAAAGTGCACTTATATACGGGTATTACTTAATATTATAAGGGCATTTAATAATACCACTATAGCTAAGCCTAACTGTTGATTAAAAATTATTTCCCCCAACGCGTCAACTGCAACTCATTCGGTATAAACATCAAAGATACGTTCCTGGAATTAGAAAGAAGGGTACAACGCCCATGTCCATTTTTAGATCTATTTGTTAGATTAAAACGGAAATATATATATATATATATCAAATAGATACTGTTCCAGGAACCATATAGTACTTCCGCGACTTGGAAACGAAGGTAATACTTATAATTGTCGTAGGAATAGGATGGGGCTTTACAAGCCGCTAAAAGAATAGGTAATTTTAATACTCCGGCTATACTTTTGATGGATTCATTTTGTAAATTCCGAGTATCATTTAGGGTTCCGGTTAATTTTAGAAAATAATAATGACCCCTCGATCCCCCTCCCATCAGACGATGCTAAACTTAATTGATTTTGCCCTTCCACTGCGGGTTTTTTTCTGGCATCCACACTTTCATCCTAAAGATAACAATCTCACGGCCCTCCTTTTCTATCAGGCAATAATTGCGTTTTGGCGCGAAAGCGAGATTGGCGCGTCATTTTCTTCATCTCGATGTACCCTAACGATTTAAAGCATGAGCCGCTTCATACTCGGCTTTCAATAAGCTTACCAGGGAATTTACCGGAATAGGAGGCGAGCTCTTTATCAAAATGGTGTATCTATAACAAGTGCACGCGCTTTCGTTGTCGCGAGATTTCTTGATTTAAATGGGCCTTTTCGATATAAACTTGGAGTAGCTTTATACCCTGGCTTTAATAGGGTTAATCGGTATACACCGTGAGACTAATATAGAAATGGTCTATTTATTTATATAATGGTATATATTTTAGCCCACGTAACCTGACAGTAAGTAAATAAGGGGTTGAAGGAAGGTTTATACGTTTGTTACGCTGCTAGGTAAGGTTGGTATTAATTATAAAGTACAACGTTACTTGTCCCTAGGTAGCGAAGCTCCGTGTTTAAAATATTGAGATGTCCCTGTCGTCCTCCGGCCCTGATTAATGGATAGTTCAAGGTAGTCATCTAGGCTAATTAGCCTCTTAAAATTGCCAAGCCTTTTGTGTTACAAGGCTATTTAGGAAGACACTAGTAATACGTCATAATTTTTCTCGAGCTTGTTGAATAGGGATGTTAAAATTACTTAGCTATCTCATCCATCACTAAAGCACGGTTTAAATTTGAATATTTTAGGGCAAGTACAAGTAAAATGGGGGTTGGAAGACGAGATAACTTTGGCGTATGGTTAATTAAAAGTTTGATGATGGAGAAGTAATCGTAATATAATTAAGTTAATTTTAATTATTTTTGGCTGTCGCAAATTTACTGGCAACCTTGTGAAACGGGGGTGGAAATTTCTCTAGCACCCTTAGTGTCAGTACTACGTAGGCAAACGTCATATCCTTCTATCTCTTAGGCGCGTAGAGTAGCCCCCCCCCTTCTGTCTATAGGAAAGTTACCAGAGTTTTCCCTTGAAAATTCCACATGGTTTTCAAACTAGGAGCAATGATACCATTTACACTACAGGAGTCCTGGCTACTTGTAATACCAAGTAAGCCTTGCCTCCTGCAGTGTAAACTGTATCAATCCTCCTAGTCTGAAAACTACGTATTTATTTCTCGCAAACCCCGCTTCGACTTTTCTCGCCAAAAACACGTCAAGTCGAAAAATAATCGACAGAATTCGTTAGCCTAATTAATTATTTGCACGGAAAATGATTTTAATTTCAATTATAAGTCGAGTACATTAATCTTAAAAATAACAAAATAGACGCCAACGAAATAATCCTTAATTCCTTTTGACGTAAAGCTCGAAAATTTCAAAAGGACCACCATCACGTGGTAGCTCGCATGCTAGCCGCCTGATAGGTAGGGGGTTCCGGTTAACAAATGGTCAACGCAGATGTTACAAAGAGATCTGAACCCCAGGAGGGGGGAGAAGGGGGAAGATCGACCCCGGGGATTTCAACATTGCCCCAATTTTCATCGGAAAGGGTTAGGCCTACTTCTCCAAATAAAAGAAGGAATTTCTTGAGAAATTGTTTGGCTAGCTTTGTTTCGTATATAGCCCAGATGGTAGTATAGGTAAATAAGTCTAGTCTAACCTTTCACCCTTTCACAATAGATTTATTTATATTGCAAACGCAAAGTTGAGACGAGAGTGGGGGCTAAGATATTTAAACCGAGTGTAGTTAATTTAAATTGAAATTAAACTTAAATAAAAAGGTTTACTCCGAATCCGAATAGCTAGATCACTCTGCAAATTTACCAAAATGAAATACATACAGAAGGATTAATTTTAATTAATTATAATTAAGTACATTAATAATTAAAATAGGGTGGGAGTACTTTGCACCCCCCCTCTTCCGTTAAAAATTAAGAGAGACATAAATTTTCCAAATTACCAAACGTAAAATTACTAATTAGGTAGTAGGTAATTATTTTGAAGACGGTAAAAGGCAAGATTTGCGACTACCAAATAAAAAAAATAAAAGGGAAAATTGTGGATTGTGGATTAAGGGAAAAAAGGGCAGGGCGTAGATGGCTTTGTCAAAAACACCTGCTCTAGTGACGTATTGAATCTTGACCCAATTCCAAAAAATAGGAGGGATAATCATTTACACATCATTGGCTTAAGGGGATAAAACCGAGGTCAAAGGTTAAAGGTAATGGAATATAATTCTATAAAATTAAACTCAACGACGAGATCTGAAGGATTTTGGGACTCTGAAACGTGACAAAACAACGCGAACTCAATTTTAAATTAGAGATTATTTGACAAAATCAACTTTAGAAAAATAAAATGAAATTATTAAATTTCCTCGCGTTTTGAAAATGATTAGCTGTAAATTAAGCTATGGACAAATATTTTTGCGTTCAGTTTTGGTATTTGAAAGCGTCAACAACTGCTATTTGATTTATGTTTGATAGCGGAATGCGTAGCTACGTGTCAAGATTGAACAAATAAGGTTCACTTTTTTGGGTGGGGATTTTCCATCCATTTCGAAGCTAGGGTTATATCGGAACTTTCTCTCTCTCACTCTCACTGTCTCTAATGGTTGTCGCCAAGTAAAACGTGACAGGCTTAAAATTTGCCAACGAGAAGCTAAAAATCATACGTAGGAAATCGACAGGCCAAAACTGTAGTAGTAGTAGTATCTTCTTAGGTAGCAAAAATCAAAGGAAACCAAAACTTTTCCCAACAAAGTTTATAGCTTGGTTTGGTTATCATCAAGTAAGGATCAAGATGGTTGGCGTCGTATATTCGCCATTCGCCGAGGTGCTAACAATAGGGCGCGAAACTATGTCGCCATTCTTAGAGTTCCCTCTATACAGGGTTTTCCAAAAAGGGGTTCGTGGGTAATTATAGGACCGAGGTAAACACGAGTGGAATGGAATCCATTTTGAGTGGAAAATTTTCCGTATTTCTATAACCAACCGAATAAACAAGTTATGAACATTTACGGATGACCCCTATGAAGCTGAAAGCGCAATAACTACTAACTTATTTAAGGGGTCATGCCTAAAACACTACTCCAATGTTTGTAACTTGTCAGGGGTATCCCAGCTTATTAGGGGTCAAAAATAATCTGTCCTAGAACTTAGAAGTGTATTACATGATTTTCGACGACTCAAAAATGATTTCAGATTTTTAGGAACACAACAAAAAGGCTAACGAAAATACGCCTCCTTTCATTCTTTCATCTAATACCAGCAGATCAAAATATTTCTAAGTTAAACATTACACCTTACGTCGCTAAGGTCAAAAAGTTTTCATTTTATGGAAATACTGTAGAGAATATTTGAATTTGAAATTCTGTACCAGCGAAACAAATCATGTGATATCTAAATTCGAAAGTAAGTTTTCTTTTTTTTTTTCTCTCTAACCCTAGGGTTAAAAGAATGCCTGATACGTCAGTTAGGGGGCGTCAGGGACAGATGTTAGCTAGCTAGTAAAGCCTTATTTTTAAGGCACAGGCTAAAAAATAAACAATATATAAAAGTAATCCCACGTCGATTTGAAAACAATACCCGATAATCCTACCATGGAAACGTCTTACTACGCAGCTTTCAGACTAGGAGGGTTCATACCATCTACACAAGGAGGAGAACGAAAATTTACACTACTTTCTTCTCAAAGTAGCCTGGACTCCTGGTGTAAATGGTATGAACTCTCCTAGTTACACCTCGTTCGTTGTAATAAAGGAAATATTGGTTATTTCCACTGTTTAATATTATTTTTTCTCTCTGACATGCTCCCACGGAAGCTGGGGGTTAAGAAACTTCTTAAAGATTTAACTAAGAACTGATAGAACTCATAAAACGATACAGGGTGGTAATATCCTTTGTTTTACACCCTGTATATATGAAGAATAAAAAAAATAATATTCGCCTCTTTAAATTGAAGTAAGAAAAGCTTTTAAAAAGGCGATATTGGTGATCTGAACCGCAAAAAAATCAATATATTAAGCGGGGTTCAATTGTCAAAATTTTTAAAAATTTTAAAAAATAAAAAAAAATTACATCGATTATCTTTCAGGTTTTCAAAGTACAAAAAGATAATTAGGCCCTAATTATTACTTCAAATTAATAACGAATGTGAGGTGGTATAGAAAAACAACTATAAAAATATATATTAATTATTAATTAAACTATTGGCATGTTATCAATAAAGATCATCAATATTTTCCCCTTTATTAAATTCATCTAAAAATTATTCCTCATTTAAGATTGTTTTCAACAATTATTATTAATATGTATTAATCGTCTGTTTAAATCTTAATTAATTAATTATCCATATAGGCCTATATCTTTACATTTAGATTTCCTACAAAAGACAGACATTATTTCGAAATAAAGTTTCAAAATGGAGTCTTTTTAACAAACACCTGCAGTCTAGATTCGTTCTGTCTGTTACGTGTGTTACCAAGCGCCATGGTTTCTGCAACGCGAGAATTCAATGCGAGACATTTTCCCAGGCTGCTTCTTATTTTATTGAAGTTCAATTTTTAACCCATCACCCCTCCTTCCCAAAAATGGCAATACCCAGCGAACCTATAAACCGCCATCATGAACTCCTAAGATTAACTGAGATTACACCTATTATGTTGGTTCTTAGTACAATGTTATTATTGAAGGTATTTACGCATAAAACATATCAAACTTAAGTATTCAATAAAAGTAAACCACACCCAAAAACCCAGAGTTTAAGCTTATAGGAGGGGTCCTGGGAAAATCATAATTTCAATTATTATTTTAAGTATAAATGACGTAGCTTGTTGTTGTGGTGTGACGTGGATGGTTCAATTCAAAAAGGTGTATTTCTAACGCGTGTACTCTGTCAAGTTCCACGTCTATTTTTTCAACGGCTAATTTCCGTTTTGGGGGAGAATTCGAGATGCGTTCAGGGGTTCAAGTGTTGAAAGATTTAACTACAGTAGGAAAGGAACTGAGAATCACGACATCATGTGTGTTAAAAACCATGACAGCTGGAAAACTACACTACACCCCATACCCAACCCAAATATAACCCATACCAAACACCCC
This sequence comes from Phalangium opilio, assembly GCF_054372755.1. NCBI lineage: Eukaryota > Metazoa > Arthropoda > Arachnida > Opiliones > Phalangiidae > Phalangium > Phalangium opilio. Next base: position 9,893,681 of record NW_028324187.1, on the reverse strand, counting down.
TAAAATAATGATTAAATATATTAAAATTTCAAGTTTGAAACTTAATTCTAACTGTCCGGAACCACAATTAGTTAAAAATAATAGACTAAAGTTCTTTTATTTGAAGCTATCTATCATAATTAGTAAAAAAAAATGGGTTTTTTCATTGCATGTTTACTTTAAAACATGGCAGGGTACCTTTAAATTCCGTAGAAAAACTGTTTTTCTCTTTCCAAAATTCCCCTAGTAACAATAGACCTACCCAGTGAACAAGTGCTTACAAGCCTACCCCAAAACATTCCAAACTGGCAAAGAAAGTTCTAGAACTTTACCCTGTATATTAACACCAACCCGATAGAAAGTTTTTCCCAGGACAAAACGTGGGAACGAGGGGCATGGCGCCCTTTAACACCCCCACAGGTGCGTGGAACGAACATTGCCAAATACCACGTGGTCCCGGGCCACTCTTACCTCCCCTACCTCCAGTAAAAAATGGCTGACCAATCAGATTTCGAAAACAAATTTAAACTTTCAAATTCAGCCGAATACGTCATTGAAAAGGGTCACGATTGGCCCATATGAAAACGTCATCAGTCCCAACATGCCTAGCGAAAAAGCAAAAGGTATAAAAGCCGATGTCTGCCTAACCGGTCTTCATTCTGTTCTTTCTTTCGCTACAAGGATGGTCTCCCGTTGGAATCGAGTAGTTACTTGGTAAAGGTGCATGATGCCCCATTACCACCATCATCGTCGAGAGCCAAGTTTTCTTCTACTTCGTCCCAAAACTGTATTTTTTTCCCGCGCTCACCGTGGAAGTTCTTTGTACTTCAAAAAAACTACGTCGCGCTGCCTCTTCGGGAGATCAACTACGCTGGGATACCTTAAAATTACATTACAAAACCCAGACTCGCCATGTGAAAACTCTTATCCGTAAAGCTACCGAAAAATCTCAACAACGTAAATTGAACTCTGTTCACACTAATCCGCGCGCTTTCTATCGATTTGTACGGAGTCAAATTCGGTCTGTACCCTCCCGGCTCAATATCCATCTTCGAAACGGCCAGAAAACTGACTCTAACTATGATATGGCTAACTGTCTAAATGAGACTCTTGTTTGTAACTTTAATATCTCCCCCCCAGACCTTACAGCTCTCCCTGAAACTAAACCCTTTTCCATGCCTGACTACTTTCCTACCCTCCCGGAGGTCTATAATATTTTAAAAAACCTTGATTCGAAAAGTGCTTCAGGTCCTGACGAAATACCAAATCGCCTTCTAAAAAACTGTGCCTCAGCCCTTGCCCATCCACTTCACACTATTTTTAGTATGTCCCTCTCTGAAGGTTCTCTCCCCTTAGATTGGTGTACGGCTTATATTACCCCTATTTTTAAAGGCAAGGGTAGCCGAAGTGACGCCGCCAATTATAGGCCTATTAGCCTTACTTCGACTATTTGTAAAGTATTTGAAAAATGCCTCCGCGCCCCTCTTTTAGAATTTGTCACCCCGCACTTTAGTATATTCCAACATGGATTCCCTAACAACCGGTCTGTTGAGTCTAATCTCTTATGTGCCCTTTACGATTGGTTTCGTGCTTATGATGAAGGCCATAGGGTTGATATCATTTACCTTGACATAGCTAAGGCCTTTGATTCTGTGCCTCATACGCGACTCCTAGCCAAACTCCACGCTTTAGGCATACACAACAACATATATCGTTGGATTGAGTCCTATCTAACGCGCAGAACCCAATCGGTTCGGGTTGGCAACTGTCTAAGCAAACCCCTTCCCGTAACTAGTGGTGTCCCCCAGGGGAGCGTTCTTGGGCCCCTGCTATTTCTTATATTTATTAATGACCTTCCCGATAATCTAGTCTCCCATTTATGCCTCTTTGCTGATGACCTTAAGCTATATCGCGTCATACGTTCATATGATGATGTAAACCTCCTCCAATCTGACCTGAGCCGCCTTGAGGATTGGTCCAAGGTAAATGGTCTGGCCTTTAACGGCCAGAAATCAATGGTACTGCAAATCCAACGATCTAAAGTCGACACTGCTCTCCAGTCCCCTTACTTTCTAGGCGGTCAAAACATACGGCGTGTAAATGAATGTCGCGATTTGGGTGTACACATCTCGCACAATCTCACCTTCCATTCCCATATTACAAAAACCTGTAGTCGTGCCAACGGCCTGCTTGCGACCATTAAAGCAAATTTCCCCAAAATTTCTAACGCACTCATGACACGTCTATTTTCAAGTTATATTCTCCCCATTGTAGAATTTGGTAGCCAACTTTGGAACCCTTATCAAGCCCAAGATATCCGTCAGCTAAATAGTGTCCTAGGTCGAGCGTCAAAAATTCCGTGTAATCTACGTCACCTCCCGCGATCATCTAGGCTTTCCTCTTTGGGCTGGGTTCCATTGTCCAATCGGCGGGCCTATCTTGACCTTATCAGCCTGTTTCGTATACTACACACAAATGGTCAAAAATATTTTTCGCGCGCCCCGTCAAACCATGCCACCCGGGGTCATTCTTTCAAGCTCTTCCTGCCTCCCTCGCGTAAAAACCCGCTGAAGCACTCGTTTTTTCGACGGTCCATTCCCCTATGGAATTCCCTACCCTCAGACCTCGCCTCCCTAACGTCCCTAACAAAATTTAAATTAGGCCTCAAAAAATTACTTTTCGCACCCTCCTCTTCCTAGCCCCCCATTTCCTCCCTATGGAGCTGTAAGGCTTGTCAAGCCCTAGCTCGTCACCCTCAAACGGAACAAAAAAAAAAAAAAAAAGTTTAATCGAGTAGTGTTTAACAGTCCTGAGTCCTTAGCGGCCCGTCCGGTTCATTGCCGAGAAGTGTATAGCATCCATGGGTAACCCATCGGACATACCCAAGTTTTTTTTTCGTATTTTTCTTTCACTTCTTCAAATATTGTATGTATTAAAACTGTATTTTTCCCGCGCTCACCGTGGAGGTACTTTGTACTTCAAAGCTTAAGTTGAGTAGGCTCCATCCTCTTCCCGCCGTTCCCGGCTTTAAGCAATTGCTCGTTGTGGTAACGGTTCGTGCCGCCTTCTTGTAGAAGTTGTACTTGTTTCGAAGCCACTACAACTAAGTCGGAATCGAGTCGCGTATAGTATGGACCTGTTCGTGGGAAACGTGAACGTATTTTGCCCCAGATTTTACAATCGGTGTACTGCGCGCGAAGTTTTTTTTTTTCAAGACTCGGACATTTTTATTTTTTATTGAACTGTTTTTGGTGCTCTTGCTGCTGCGAAAGAAGTACTTGGGTTTTGAAGAGAAGCATTTGTACAACAACAACGTAAGTAAAATTAAATATAACATTATTTAAATATCTTAATTGAAAACGGACTTTAGAGAAGAAATAGAATAATTTATATTTTTTCGGTTTTCGGAATTTGCGTCCTAGCTTTAGACATTAAGCCTATTTGTTCAAAACTTGTAGCATGGTTTACCTGTTTGTAAATGGTATGAATTTTAGCCTAGTGTTAATCATTTTGAGATCTCCCCTAGCCTAAAAACTTTTTAATTACTAATTCTAAATTTAAATTTAATTAATAGTTAAATGCCGGATGAAAAAGAGGATTAGGAAGCAAGCTACCAATGCTCCCGGCCCGTAATAGACCATTCCATTATTAACATGAGTAAAGAGAACTTCCACCACGGTCCAGCCCTGTTCGTCCACCTGGGCTCCCCCTCTCGTGAACCACAACGGTTTAAGAAGTTAGAACAGGGGAGGTGGGAGTCTGGTGGACGAACAAGGAAAGGAGGGAAATTTTCAGTTATAAAACGTAAGTAAATATAAATTCAAATATGTTAATCGGAACCTGGTTTTATTTTATGGTAAAACAAGGCAAATATCGGGATTTTTTTTACTGTTTTAGTGTTAAATTCAAATATGTTAATCGGAAACTGGTTTCAAGGTAGAACTAGGCAAATATCGGGATTTACTGTTTCAGTGTTAAACATTTTTTAGCCTTAAAAACTACTTAATTATTATTATTCCTTAATTGATTCCATACCCTTATTCTAAATTTTATTATTAAAAGTTAAAACAGCGTGGATGAAGACCAGATTAGCAAACTACCAATGCACCCGATCCCTGGTGGACATTAACATGGGTCAAGAGGACTTTTACCTACCCGGTTCGGCCACTACGGTGGGTGGGTGGGGTGGCTGGGCCGGGTTTGGACGAACCGTTAACACCACGAGCAATTTCTTAAAGCTAGGAAATCTCGCCGGGTGCACCAGAGGTTCAGAGCCGTCTGAGAGAGAGGGGGGGGGGGTAATAAATACAGCCCTACAGGCGACGCAGAATCGCCCCCCCCCCTACTCTCTCGCCGGCTCTACCTCTGGTGCCAAGAACCAAAATTGGATTCGGTACCAGTCCAACCTCTAGAGGATTGGTACCGAATCCAAAGCTATATTTGTGGATTCGGGTATTGTCCAGGTTGTAGAAACAAGTATAATATTGTCTCGCAGGCAGGGAAGTTATTCCAAAGGGGGCCCCGGACAAAGACTGTCAGGTAAAGAATCTACACCACCCGGGACCCGCCCGAAATGCCCGCCTCTCTCGACGGCCCCGCCTGTGGTGCCTGATCCAAAGTTGTTCAGGCACCCAGAGGGTTAGCGGGTACTGTCCAAGTTGTAGAAACAAGTATGATTTCGGCTGCAAATGTAACCAATGCGGAATGAGTTCATTGTAGAAAAATTCTTTGGAATAACATCTCCGGCCTACAATCAATGTCAGGAGCCAGCTAGAGCCCCCCCCCCCCACCATAGGATATAAATCCCTAAGATAAGCCTGGGGGGCCCCCTGGACACCTACCACCCCTAAAATAGAGGGGCACCCATTTTTTATTATTTCAATTTTAATTTTTGTTTTTAACTTTAATTTTGTTTTTATTTTTTAATTTTCTGTAACTTATTTTTTCATTCTACTCTAATTTTTATTATTATTTGAACTTAATTTCTTCAATTTTAACTTTAGTTTCTTTACCTTAATTTTTATTTATTTTAACTTAATTTTGTGTACATATTTTTTTAACTTTTTTTTTTTATTATTTCAACTTAACCCTGTAATTGCAAAGCTTAGGGCTGTTAGACACTACTCGACTTAAGCTTTCGAAGTACACCCCCCCGCCCCCAGTTCGTCCACCACGGCTCCCTGAAATAAAACAAGTGGCTGAATACCGGCAAGTTAGGGAGTCGTGGTGGGCGACAAAGAGTAATTCTTTGAAGTTGGGCTCCTGGCTTGTTGGACACTACTCGATTCCAACTAAAAAACAATGCGACTAAAAAAGGTTCTTTTCAGCATCAGGGCAGGAACTTGGAATCTGTTCAATATGAATACACCCAGCCCTGATGCTAAAGCAATAGCAACCTTGATAGTTCTGGGGTAATATGAACCTTTACCAAAAAATAAAAATTAATTCGGGTATACACCCAAATTGTTAATATATTTAATTTTAAATTTGTTGGTTTTTAATTTTGTTTAAATGTAATATCTTGTAATTTTTTATTGTATTATAAATAAACATAAATTTTAATTACACTTCAATTTTGTAATTTTTTGATATTGTTATTTTAACTTGTTCATATTTAATAAATAAATATACTTCAAAAATAAAAATAACATCCTTGTATTTGATAATCTTGACCTATACACATAATTAAATACAGAAAACTAATCTTAGTTATAATTAAACAGGGTCTTAAATCTCTGCACCAAACAGCGGGGGAGGGAGAACTTTAATTTTGAGCTAGTAATTAAACTCGAATCAACTAAAATAAAAACTTACGTAACAATAGTCCTAGCGCTGTCCTCATAAAGGTAGAAATAGTAAAAATTCAATATGACATTCTGTTGTTGAAATGTTTACAAACAAAAGAAAAACCTTAAACAATAATCCCATATTGTAAGTTATTTCACCATTTTCCAAGTACCTTTATACTAAAATATCTTTTCTCCCGTCGCCGGGGGCTAGAACCCCCATGGTCCCCACACACCCCATTCCCCCTCGAAACTCCCCCCTATTCAAAGATACAACTAGGAAAGATAAAGGCTAGATAGAACGTTACAAGCGTGGACATCCGAGGGGCCGCTCACTCATTGTAATGAATGTACAACCTTAGACGGTACTAAAGTGATTACCCGTAATCTTTAAAAGCCCTGCCCTTAACAGTGCTAAAATGATTACTCGTAATCAGTAATAGGTGTACTGGAATAGGAATCTGACAGTAAGTGATTAGCCCCTCGTGGAAATCCGTTTCCTTGTTGTAAACTTTGGGATTCAAACGTCACACGACACTAATACGAAAATCGGGTTTTAACCGTTTGACACCCTACTCGGGTTGCAAACGAGCACCAGCGTGTTGTTTTTTATTTGACCTATGACCCGGTAATAGAAAAGAATTTTGGGAATTCCGGAGGAAAACTTTTATGGCGTTTTGTGTCAAGTTCCATAGCGGGAAAAATTCAAAGGCGAGTAATTTAAAGCGCATATCGATCTCAAATTTGAGACTGTCGTAAATGCGAGACGGGGAAATGCTTTTGAGAATGTAATAATTATCTTTAATTGTTCTTTTTCCAACGATACATTGTACATGGGGCTCCTGGAATTAAACTAGATCTGTTGCAAAGATTCATTTAAAAACCAACCGAGGGAGGTTTTTAATTAAATTGGAATATGCAAATTAGGTTTGGTTTCAGTTTCAGTTTCTGAACGCGTATCTTTCAACAAACTAAAACTCTTTGTATCAAAGTTGAATTGCCGCATTAAAACCTAAACTTCTAAACTCGGAGACAAACTTTTTATTATTTTTTTACCAAAAACGACAAATTTCTAAAGATAGTACGCGAAACCAACATAAAGTTATTTAGTTAGAGTAGTGGGGGGAAGCGGGGGGGGGGAAAGACAGACCAATAACAGCCATAGAAACTCATTCGTGAAAAGAGGATATAGGAGAGGAACTAGCTGGTCCTTTCCACTTCCGTCGATAATGGAAGTTAACAAGAATAAACTCAATTCCCCCAGTAATATTGAAGCAATTTCATTTCACTCGTCTCAAGGACATAGTAATACAGTATACAAGTTGAAAATTCATTGGTAAAATTGTTACCGATTCTGGTAAAACCGCCAGCCGGTAAATGTACAGTTAGGAGAGAGAGGAGCACCCTTACCAGAAAATGAAAGTATAGTTCCTAACAAAAGGATACAGCCGTTTCCAGCTGGCCCGAGCTTCTCTATTGAAGGTACCCCATTTTCTCCGATATGACAGTCGTCGGGTACACCCGGTGCACGCCTTATTTCTGTCACACATTTATGGTGCTTCACTTTCACGTTCAATTCGAATCAGAGGTTAACATTAAAGACAACAGTCAATGAAGACTTACAGATATTTTGGGCTTAATCTTAAAATATATTTATTTTTAACCACAATATTCAGGACAACAAATTTAATTCCCTTATATAGTATCAAGAAGTGATATCTAGTTTATTAGGGAGTAGGTATAAATTCGTCACATTTCCAGCTTTATCTCCAGTCCTAACGTAGGTCCGGAGTTAGTCCCCGCCTCTAAAATTGCAACCAGCATCTCATTGGTTCTTGAAAACTCACGTCAGCGCGACGCGAATGACAAAAACTACGTATTTTCCGACTGAGGAGAGGCGAAATAGCCCGGCCTCCTTTTACGTCCCCCCTTGTATTTTGAAAAGGGACTGGGATGCGCGAATACTTTGGCATCTTATACCTTCTCCCTATTAAACTAGATATCACTTCTTGATAGTATAGTAGTTTTCCCTAGCTAGTAAACAAGATTGTATTTACTATACCCGTGTTTATTTCTTTAAACAAACATTCAAACACAATTCGTTTTTAAAAAGGTTATTTCTTTCACGCCAAGAAGTACCGCTAGAGGCGCCTCGGTATACGAGGTTGGAGAGACTCCCTTTGGAGTCTGGAGTTGCCTCTGATCGTAAGGGAAATAAGTTACCCAAGATGGCGGCCTCCCCCCCCCCTATGTGTTGCTTGTTTGTTTCTCTAAGTAACAACGGATAAAATTCCTGACCTTTACGAATACGAACCCTGAAATTTAATGAATGAATATTTGAAGGAAATAAAAAATAGATACTTCTGAAACGTAAACGCATTTATTAAGTTACGATTTATATTCCGAGACGCGCGTTTGAATCGTAATAAAATTTAAATGATTTATCTACCGTGAAAAGAAAGATAGCTGCTATTCGAAGAATCAGCTAGTACCGTTCTCCCCATAGGCGCGACGCCAGAGGGAGTAAAGAAATACAGATATCGTAAAATGCATCTCTCTTTTAAAATTTATAGTCAAACGTCTTACTATTTGTTTACTATTCCCTCCAGGTTAAAGAATACGCGAAGATTTTTAATAAATAAATAAATATAGAAATAAATAATAAATTGACCTTTTAAAGACTTTTTTTTCAAAGATCAGTTCAGTTCATGTCACGATTATTAAGTTAAATAGCAATTAAATTAGTAAATTCATCACGTCGGCTGAATTGGGTGAGTGAAACGTGCCATTGAATAACTTAGGTGTTATTTATAACGTGTTATCATAAGTTTATAAGTGATATGTTCCTTCCATAAGTATGTCACTACCTATACAAGTTAGTAATGCTACTGAGAGACTTACAGCTCGAAATAACTAGTTCAATTAGAACGACAAGCGAGAATGGAAGTACTACACTCGGTGGTTAATTTTGCAGGATTTCTATCCAGGTCCTATTTAGTCTGTACTAAGCCTTTGACAGCGCCCCAGTCACCAGGCCTCCCTCGCTTTACCTCGAATCTATAACCTACCTCACTCACTCACTTCATTACAATCTCCAGTTTCTAAGTTACCAGTCTGACAAACTTATGGAAGGAACATATCTTACGAACTTATGGTGTTATATTATTCACGAATATAATTATATTATATTACATAACTTTTTTTTTTCTCGTGGCGGTTTGGTGGTACACACACCCATTTCATTTCGGTAATGAAGATATTAAGAATTTACAACTTTTCCTAGGCCTACATTTGTATATTTAGTTAAATGCCCAAGGGGCTTCCATAAAAACACGTGGTTTATTCTAAATTGCGCCTTTTCTAGCACGAGATTATTAAAGAGCGCGAGCTAGCACGTGGGTTTGACAGTACATAAGTTTGATCCTCATCATGAATAGGCATAATCAGTTAAAATAATTAGTGTATTGAATTCATTGACTGGTTAAGTTAGGTTAGGTTTCACAACGATGATTGATGTAAACCGGAAGAGAAAAAAAGGGCGAAGGGAAAGGTCATTTATACTTTGACCTTGATATAATGATATCATCATATCGTCCATAATAAAAAAAACCCGATGGGGTAAAAATAATACTACAGTCAGCTATCTATCCATCAATTCGATATTATTCAATAGATACCAATAATACGGAATTATTATACAATATAGAAGATTTCCCCATTAAACGTTCGACTCTTAAATTAATCTTCATTCCCCCTGATTGTAATCCCCCTCCCCCCAAAAGAACACCCCCTGTAGGTCATTTTGGGCCAAAAAGACCATAAAGCCCCCCTGAACAAAGATTCCGTGGTGTCTCAATTTGAAGAGTGCATCATATGAAGTAAATTTGTAAGAAACAAATTGGGTAAAATACGATCGGGGTAATTAGATTCTTACTTGGTATTAATTCATCTCGGGTTTCTGTCTTAATTTTCGTTTTAATTAAACGAAGGAACTTTTCCTAATTAGCGTAATTAGAATATCTGAACCCGAATCCGTCCTTATTTTTACGATAAACTTCGTAATTACGAGGAAGGCGCAACCACCAAAATAAAGATCAAAGAAAATTAAATCGTGTTAACGAAAATTTCCCAGAATTTAATGTACTTCGAAACCCATGAAACCATCTGATTATAATTTTCTATTTTTCTTTTTGATTACGAAATTATGGGAACTTAGTGCAGTGTTACCGGACCAAATCGGTGAACCAAGAGATCGAGGTTAGTAGTTCAGTTCTTTGAAGTTGAACTGAACTAACTTAAAGGGGGATGCAGAAGTAGAACGCGTTAAGTATGGACGTCTCAAGAACAAGTGTACTATTTTCTGGAGTAGTGATTGGGCAAAGTCACGTGACATATTCACCGGAATAGTCTACGTATATAACAAATCTTCCCTGCACACTTCAAGAGACATACTTCTTAAAGACCCAAAGTCCGAGGACAGTATAGATAAATGGTAGCCTATAAATGTCCCCCAAGTACCTTTTTGTATAAAGGTCTTCCTGAAGAATTATGGTCGGACCAAACTTGTCCTACATGTACTGATGTACCCTCCCTAGTTCGGTTGGTAATATTTTTCCAGATTGGTACAAGCAAGCAAGCACAGGTCGGCCGGCGTCCCAACAATTTAGAGGATTTTTAGGCTTTAGGGGTGCTAGTGCCCCACACAGAAAGAGGGTGGGGCCAAGTAATCGTGGACTTCTCCAGTAACCAACGGAAGCGTCGTAGATCAGGAAAAGAGAATTTCCCCGTCCAAAGAGGCGATAGCTCTTCAGTCCTGACTACTGACTCCTCAGAACTCAGACCTCAGTCGGTACGTAACTTCGGCTGACACCGGACCGTGGTGGAAAAACTGTCTCATCATAACGCGGCGGTGTACTAAACGGATGGACAGCGCTTGTGTATTTTTAACAACGTTAACAAACCATTACATCCTGTTTCTTAATTTATTTTTTTAATTTTTTTTTAATTTTTGGCAAATTGGGATCGTTTAGTTTTTGGCATCCAGCCCTAGATTTTTCGATAGCATTTATTTTTGGGTGTTTAAGGACCGGGCCGTGTTGTTGAGGTGCGTGGCTTCAAAATTTACAAATTGACCCTGAAGTGATAATTACCGACGATGGAAACACCGTTAGAGGATGGCGTTGAAACAACAAGTAAGTAATTAAGATTATTATCCTTAATTAGTCGTAATTGTTTTGATTGCGGAATACAGGGGGTTTCTGATTAGTCTGGCATGCGTAAATTAATGGGGATGTTCTTTGGGAAATCGATTTTGAATCGAAAATGTACAATTTCTATCTCCATTTTGCCACAATTAAGGGGCACTGTTTTAAGTTAAGAACTTAATTAAATATTTTAAGGATTATCCCTTAAATTTAATTAAGAAACTGAGCAAACTATCATTTCCCCTTGATTTTTAAATTATGTAAAGGTCAGTAGGTCACGTGATATTAAGTTCACCAGGAGTTTTCTATGGAATTTGATACCAAAAATGTACAAATAGCCTAAGACTTAAATTTAGTTTAATTAAGTTTTGGGTTTAAAATTATTCTGAATATCTTTAAGTGTGTATATATATATATATATATATATATATATAACCAAAATAGAAATTTAAATAAAATGGATTACTTGTACTTACATTCTGACGCCGTTTATTCAAAAAATTCATGGATTCACGAACCTATAAATAATAATAAAATAAAACATTTAAAATTTTAAATTAATTATTTATATATTAATGTTAATATTAATACGAAATTCTTTGATTTTAAATTTACGGAGCGAAAATATTCTTGAATTATTAAATTTGAACTAAACCTAAACCCACATATTTCCTAATCTTAATAAACTACTCATTTAATTGAAGACAAATAATTAAAACACGCTACTAAAAAGAGAACTAATTAAACAATCGGGAATTGATTAAGTTTATTTATCAAATTGAATAGATTAAATTTAAATAATCTTTCTTTTCTCAAACCATTTTTGGCGAATTTTCTTACTTACAAAGCGAAATAAAGGAAGGAGCTAGCGATCTGTAAATTCAACAAGAATTAAGTCTTCCTGGAAAGTTGCTTAAAATTTCCTTTAATCCTTTAATTATAATAACGTTCCGGAAAGATTTTTACATATTAATTACTTATTGAAAAGACTAGACTGTAAGATTATGCAAATCAACACCTTAGACCAGATTATACTACAAACTATGGCCATCCGAATCACGTACAACGTCAGACGTCTGATGATCAATTTTAAAAGAAAAACTGCCAATAAATCACAATAACTTTAAATAAGAAATAGTTCAGACTGTTCCGAACCACTTTACATATCAATGAAGTTGAAACTATAGAGGTTCTGGCTAGCAGACGACACTAATCCAATGGCAGATGGGGCGGTAGTCCTCGTGTTTAAGTCTAATTAAATCCTAATTAATTAATTAAGCTTTAATGTTACGTTACCTAAACTTTTAATTTAAGTAGTACGAAATAATTTTGCAATCGGTGGCCATCTTGTAAAATGGCGCTCATAAATGTAAATTATATAACATCAGTACGTTTCAACTGATTCGTTACTTATTGACCTTAGCCTGACCTTTTTGTTCCCGTAATATTACGTTTCCATCACACAGGGACTCGAGAGAGTAAATGCAAAAATGTCAGGTGTCAAAAATGCGGCGTATGTACACAAGAAATTTTCAAATAATATTGTCACACGAGGGTTAAAAGGATACAAAATAGAACTATATTTCATACCGTTCCCACTCTGAGATAATACTTAGATAAAAGATATATTCAGTATTAAGAAAATCCCGTCAGGGATTTTCTATTTATACTCAATCCGAAATCGTAATGTTAAACTCTATGGAGCTTAACATTATGAGGTGGAAAAGTTTTTGCGAGTTAGACCCAAGGTTTCGCGACCAAGGGGGTACACTTTTTTCACAGCCTAACTTTACAGCACTAGCAAAGGCTGAAAAGGTATAGTATCTCATTTCTCGTAGTGTAAGGTTAACTTGGCCTTTTTCAAAAAAAATATTTTTAAAACACGCGCTAGCTCACGCGCCAGCACGCGCTGAATTTCAATAAAAGTTTCAATTCAAATCTCGCGCTTAATTTCACCATTTTGATTCTCCAAGTAAGTTCACGTGATTTTTTTAAAACTTTTTGGGCCTATTTTTTGTCTTTCTGAGCCTAAGGTTAAATGATCACAAAGAAATAGTTGGAGAATTTTTATGATTTTCACATGGTTTCAAGTCACTTTCAACGAATATTTAGCATAGTGTGTTTTTATACAGTGCATTGTATTATCCGACCATTCCAATTTCCAAATGTAAGTTACGATTTAGTGAAATACTATATAATTAGTCTTAAAAAATTGGACGATTGAGTTTGACTATTCCAGAACTAATTTATTCCCAAATAACGTTTCTCCCCAAAAAGGGACAGATATTAAACAAAAACGAGTTTTGCTTCGCAGTCCTTAAAAAACTGCATTTATACACAATCCGCGACACTTTTTCAAACCCACAAAGGGTCAGAAACTAGAAATTATTATATGTATTGCAATTTGAAATGAAGTTTAATGGTTATGAGAAATTTGTTATGATTAGAAATTTTACAACAAAAACGGGTATAAATGCGGCGTTTCGGAACAAAGAGCTAAATCAAGGACGATTATGACTCGAGTTCGAATTGAAGTTTAAAACTTATACAAGATGTAACAACACACATATATGAACACCTTTTCTGAATATATGATAAATGTCAGAAATACGACACTGCTTTTAAAGCCACAAATCAGAATGCGGGACCTCATTTTAGGAGTAGTAAAGCGACATTTTACTCGAAATAAGTGTTCTTCTTATCTGTTCCACCCTGAAAAATTAAAATGCTAAGAGCTCATTTTGTATTTTTTCGCCTTAATTATTTGACAGGGATAAGTTTTTACGGGAACAGATTCTATATATTTTCATACGTGAAAATCTAAGCTCTCTTTATCTCGAAACGCCGCATTTATACCCGTTTTGTTGTAAAATTTCTAATCATAACAAATTTCTCATAACCATTAAACTTCATTTCAAATTGCAATACATATAATAATTTCTAGTTTCTGACCCTTTGTGGGTTTGAAAAAGTGTCGCGGATTGTGTATAAATGCAGTTTTTTAAGGACTGCGAAGCAAAACTCGTTTTTGTTTATAGATTAAAAGTTAGGGGTAAGCTTCGCAGTTAGTATGAATTCGAGGTAAAAAAATTCAAACCCATTTTTACCCGGGGTTGATTTTAGGTTGACGCCCTTTTAGGAAAATGTTCCTTCGAAATACGAAAATAGAGAGTTTAAGCAACAACCTCCAAATATTGTAGTCTTCGAGCGGGTTAGCTTTCGACACTGCGAATAAAGACTATTCAGGATGTTCTAAGATTTAATTTTATAGGATACCAATTAACAACTAATTCTTGTTAAAAAAATGGTTAAGTCTCTGAATGATAGTACTGTACCAGCCTCGGTAGACTATAGACTTTGCATCGAAAATTCGTCCGCTAATTCTTCAGTCACTACATATTTAAAATTTTTATAAGTCGAAATTAAAATTCCTTAGAACAATATAAATTTTAAATTTAATTAAGACAAATATTTAATTTTAATTTTCACGTATCTTCGTGGATGTGAATTCATCTTAATCTCTCCTTATTTCTTAGAAACACCGATACCGAGGGAGTAACGGCGTCGCAGGATTTCACCTGTTTTACAATAGCGACGATAACATGCCATAACGCTTACCCAACAATCGATTATATTTAATGTTAAAGGAAATATGTTAATATCCACTTATTTTTAAGCTACCCACACACACAAAGACATCCAAAGTTTATGCCATAACCTTTCCCGAGAAAGGCTTCGCGTCGTCAAGTCAAAGGTTACCTCTTTTTACGGAAAATAATGAAGCCGTAATAATAAGTGTCATTTTTACAACCAATATCCTCTTTACGATGTTTTTACCATGATGAGATCTTTCATATTATATATCAACGAGAGATATATCTCGGAGTTATTAATCAGACTTTAACGACCCTTTAGGGTACCGAGAAAAAACTAATTACGTATTCTGGGTTCTTCTCGGACGACACGAGTATGTACTAGATAATGGGCAACAGGTTGGAATGATGTAATAACAATTAAGAGCATTGTCTCCACTATACCCTTGGTCTCGCGCTTAAGTATTTCGTTCCACTCATTTGGAAGTTTGTATAGTTTTGTTTATGGATTATTTTCTCGTCATTTATTTGTTTTAAGTACCAAGTATTTGGTATCGTCCAATTAGAGAGTGTCTAATTACAGATATCATATTCTCAAAGTATTGTTAAGATAAAGTTATAATAACCTTCAAAAGTTGGTAGTCATCTTTAAATAAATTAGTTATATTGACATTAGTGTTTGCAAAAACGCATTCTTTCCAATCAGGATTAATGAAGACCTAGGTTATCAAGTATTTACTATACTTAGGACAATATGGGCTACCAAAAACTCTGTTAATTTACCCATTTAGTAGTCCCCCCCAAACCCCCGTTAGGGAAAAGAAATTTAATTAAAAGTTTTAACTCGTTTCTAAATTAGTAAAAGGTAAATTTAATTTATCTGCCAACGAGGTACCCACGTTAACTAATCTAGGAAAAGTTCATACCTGATATTTCCCGTTGCTGGCCGTATGAAATTAACAACTCCTCATCTGAAATTTCCCCTCCTAATTCATTAATGAAACATTACGGTTCTGTTTGCATTAGGTTAGGAGTCCCCAATGGAGGGGACGCCTATGCCCCTAAAGCGCAATATTTCATTCAACGCCGTAATAATTTTAAATCAAACACGATTGCAAGCTTCTTTCCATAGTTGTCCAAGAGAGGGGGGGGGGAGAAGTATTTGACCCCAAGCGCAAAAACCATAATCTTGACCGGTTTGCAAATTATTGTAAGAACAGATAGTGAATTAAGGCTCTGACATCCTAGGGTTCGAATTGCAACGCAGATACGAGTGTAAAAAGTTGGGTGTAACGCTATTCCTATGGAGGGGGCTATGTTTGTGAACATTTTGCTTAATTACTCGGCCCATATTTGCAGTACTGGTTCTTTAAAAAAATAATTAATATTTTAGTGTCCTATATAATCCTATAATTCAGGAAAATCGTCCTATAAAATCCTAAATTTTCATGGAAAAAATCCTATAATTCCTATAAATGTTTTAGAAATTCGGCTGGGGCCCTGAACGCTGTATAACTAATTGGTTTGGTTAGGTTAAAGAGTATAGTAATCCGAGCAGCCCACGTGCAAAATGACTCTCTTAACAAGTTTATATACAGTATACACATTATTTCTCTAAACTCTATAGAATAGATAGTACAGCAATGCATTATGGGAAGGAAGAATGGTACCAACAACCATGCAGTCTGTCTCAGACCTCGAGGGGGTTTCGAGACCCATCAGAGATTAAGGGATTTATTACACGCTCATGGTCAAAAACTAAAAATAGATTTAATAACGGCTTATAGTCAGCTATAGCCATTAATTTACCTTGAAAGTCTATGGGGGTTTATATTATATCCAAAAACAGGCTTGGAGGAGGTCGAGTGTCATTTCAATAACAAACTAAATATCGAGTAGGCTACAACCAGTCTGGGAAATAAGGATATTTTTTAAACTAGTCCTTGGGACCAGTGACCCCCCCTAGTCCCCGAAATAATTAACTGGTCTCTGGACTGGTCCCTGCCTTTGTTCTCCTATAGATTTGCAATTAATAAACTGGTGCTGAGGACCAGTAACCCCCACTTCTTGAATTATAAAACTAGTCCAAGCAATTAATAAACTGGTTTTGGACCAGAGGAAGTGTGCTATTTCCCAGACTGGCTACAACATTGTTTCCGACCTCTCGGATTTTCCTTCAACATAAAGGATTAAAATTTGAACCCAAAGTCCGTCGTCCGTTGATTGAGTAATTAAATCCGATTTAAGTTTAATGTCAACGCTAATTAGAGACACGCGATAACAAATTTAATTCATTCTTCCCCAAAATTTTCCAATCTCTTTTACGCTAAGCGATATATGAATCTTTCGGGGTATAATTTATCAACAGAAACCTTATCTTCAAAAATATAAAAAAATAAAATAAAAATAAAAATTAAAGATTTCCTTCTTAATGTAAAATTCAATTAATATAACATTTTTGTATACATGTATAGTATGGTTTAGCTATTCGAAGCTATGTAGTCAATTTTTAAAAAATAAATAAACCTAAACACTCCTATTGAAGTACGTCCAAGTACTTAGTATCGCTGTTGGACAATGTTCTCGAGGGCCTAATTTTTCAAGATGGCGCCCATCATGGGATTCGAAATACCATTTCTAATAGTAATTGTAGGTTACAGTAGGATACTACTAACTCCTTATACCTAAGTCACCCTATAGTATACAGTGTATGTATGATACGAGCCCCCAAAATTAAATTTAAAGGAAAAGTACGTCAACGTAAACATTTTCCAGAAATCAAAGCTTAAAATTTACGAAATTGATAATGTTGTCGTATCTTTCCTTTAATAAAAGCGCGAGTTATCAAATAGTAAAAGATTACGAGTGTTTTTGATAAAGGCCGTAAGTGGATTTGAAATCCTTTACATTTTGCAATATTTTATTCATAAAAACACCGCGGGCATTTGTAATGCATAATCAAAACCTTCCGACTTTCAATGTTGTTGTTTACAAACGACGAAACAACGGAACCACCATTATTAAAGGTAAATTTTAATTTTAGTTATTTTCGTAGTGTTATTTCCACGAGCAAATATTCGTTATTCGGCGAGCCCCGAGCGACAATTTCTATCTGTCCAGCAGCAGCTTTTAATTTACTTAAAAAAATATTTTCTTTTTAAACAAGCATCACCTTGAAAGTTTTAAAATTAACGGAAAAATTCAATATAGCTATAAACTTTAGGGACGGTTTTAATATCGTAAACGTATTGACATACGTGGCGCAAAAACCTGTCTAGGGGTCCCAATACGTTCGCGCCAAACCAAAAATGCAAGGACATTTTATTACGAAACTTTTACAAAGTTGGCGTTGAAGTTTCTGACTTGACATCGAAAAAGAGCCCCGGGAAAAATTCAAAGTCTTATGCACCTAAATCTGACTGACTGACTCGCGGCTGTAGGCAAAGGGTGAAAAATTGCGCTGCCCAAATTTACCTAATATCATAAGTCTCATGATTTTATCCAAATTTATAATACGCTGATCAAAGATTTGTAATAGAATATGTTCTCGTAAAAACTTATCCGTGTCAAATAATTAAGGCGAAGAAGTACAATTTACTGAGCTTTTAGCATTTTAATTTTTCAGGGTGGAACAGAACACTTATTTAGTACGGGCAAAGGCAGGGCGTTGCGCGCAATATAATAATAATAATAATAATAATAATAATAATAACAATAATAATAATAGTATGAATTCCACCATTACGATAAAAATTTATTATTTTTATTAAAAAAAATACTGTTATTTTCAAAATTCCCATTAAACTTGTCTCTAGGGCGAAGGCCTAAATCATCAACTTCTTAAAGGGTTTTACGGTCAACTAACAACAGTTCCAAATATATACTCCACGCTAGGGGATTACCCCGGTATTCGGAAGGGAAGGCGCACGCGCGGCGGCACCTTTGAGCTTTGAAGGCGGGCGCAAGCGCGGTGGGGTTTCCCAGCTGCAAGGCTCGCTAAACTTCAAGGATGCCGCTTTAACAGTGTAGATACTACATACCAACGGGTTGGAGAGGGATTTCCCCAAGAATGTAGCATACCCCAGACAGGCACAATAGAAGCCGACATTTTGGGAATGCGGAAAAAATGGTATACCGGAAACAGACGCCATAGAATGCAGATAGATTACGTAACACTTTCTTTTTAGCTCCATCCACAATTGTATCGTCATGACTGACTTATAATTTAACGCCCAGACCGAACCGCTTTACTTAGGAAGTTGAAATTTCGCAGGGACGTTATTCTTAACTAGTAGATGATCATTAAGAAAGAAATTTTGTAAAACCTATACAAAAAGATCAACTTAACTTTACAATACGAGAAATGAGATACTATACTTTTTCAGCCTTTGCTAGTGCTGTAAAGTTAGGTTGTTGAAACGTGTA
Source organism: Phalangium opilio (assembly GCF_054372755.1). Classification (NCBI taxonomy): domain Eukaryota; kingdom Metazoa; phylum Arthropoda; class Arachnida; order Opiliones; family Phalangiidae; genus Phalangium; species Phalangium opilio. Next base: position 9,874,694 of record NW_028324187.1, on the reverse strand, counting down.
CCCCCTTGGTCGCGAAACCTTGGGTCTAACTCGCAAAAAATTATCCACCTCGTAATGTTAAGCTCCATAGAGATTAACATAAATTAAAGACAAAATCATTACACTTATGCTTTCGAAAGTCAAGTTATAGTTCCAACAAATATAGTAAAGAGAAAAAAAAGGATACGGCAGTCGTCGGTGACCACCACTTTGGTGGTTTGACATTAGATTGCAAAAATCACTTCGTATCTATCCTATATATATAAGTCCTCATTCGTTTACTTAAGCAATGGGTTAGGTGTCTATCGCATAAGTGTACCCAACACCCGAGGGGTCTAACATAACTCCCCAATTGTCAAAAATTCAACACAAAAGAAATTTTGTTTAATTGTACATTTCATTTTCACAATCGAGTATTCTGCAAAATATTAATTCGTAGTTTTGTAGGCTTATGCAAAATGTTCGCGAGAATTGTCAAGCTAGCTACCCCTTGGTTGTGGTATACAGTATGTGTCGTTCAAGTCCAGATGGACAAGGACAACGTACAGATCGCCTAGGGACCACATTGATTACTTTGCTTCAAAAAAAAAAATCAAGATCGAATACGTCCTTATTGGTTGCAAAAAAATTGTTACAATTTCGACTCAAAATAAATCGTCTGTACTTCCAACTCTACCACCTTTTCCGGAAGATTAATTTTTTTTTCAGCCAATTTGTTTAATTACTCGAGCGAAGATTTTTGTAACCCAAAGTATTTGGAATAATTTGAAAAGGAATAAGTTTTGGCTAGTCTATACTTGAAGGATTTCTTTTAAAACTTTCTTTAGTTCAAACATAAATTCATAAGATATGTTCATTCCATAAGTTTGTCACTGGTAACTTAGAAACTGAAGCTTGTCATGAAAGAAGTGAGTGAGGTATGTCATAGATTCGAGGTAAAGCGACGCCTGGTGAGGCGTAGCTGTCAAAGGCTTAGTAAGTTCAGACTAAATAGGACCTAGATGGAAGTCCTGCAAAACGGAGTGTAGTCAATTCTCTAGCTGTAAGTCTCTCAGAAGCATTACGAATAGTATAGGTAGTGTCATACTTATGAAAGGAACATATCTTATCAACTTATGATTCAAACACTTAAATTAAGGCGAACGAAACTACTTAAGACGTGTTACTGTTAACCGACTCGGAGAATTTTATTTTTCAGTACAAGTAAAATCAATTTAAAACTCAATGTTAACACCGGAAAATGAATTTTTCTCGTGAATATCCTGCATCAGTTTAATAAACCTTAAAAGTGCCTCGAAAATTCTTTTTAAAATCAAATAAACCAGCACCGAAACCATTTCAATTTCGGAATCAATCAATAATTAACCGTATTATATTATAGCCTGCATGTGAACCTCATTAAAAATGTACGAACCTTTCTTAAGTGATTATAAGCGGCTTAGATGCTTCAAAAAAGAGAAACAAGAAAACTAAAATTGAAATATTTTTTCTGAAGTATTTACACGGATTTAATGAAAATTCTTTCGCATTTAAAACACATTGAGCCCGGCTTTGGCTTCTAGTAAAGTTTTAACTTGGGAAAAAATAATAATAATAAAAAAAGAGGGCGATACAAAATTGTATAGGAGAAAAAAGGATTTGTCGAAAATTTAACAAAGGGGGATTGCGAAAGTAGTTTTTGTCGAGTTTCGAATCGGAAATAAAATTCGAAAGGTATTGTGGGGGCGAGATAAAAGGAACCTTACATTCACGGAGCTACGTCATTGGACAGTAATAATATATTTAACAAGATGGCCCCGGTCAAACTAAATCCCACAAAAAACCTTAAAGCTGTTACCACAATCCATTCATCCAATGTGATCACAGCTTACTACAACAATTGAATATTTAAGGTCATAGACTTAAGCCCGAAAAATCTAACACGTGATAGAATAAATGTAGCAGACCTACGCAATTTATGCTTTAACATGTGATATACATATGTGAACAGTTAAACTCGTATACCTAAGCCTGCAGAGACTTTCATTCTTTAAACTGTAAAACCTTTATATGTCGAGAGATAACGTTAATAAAAACCTTCACCATTACCACAGCTACAACTACTACTACTACAACAACAACATACGCCTCGGCTCAAAGTAATAGCCACATCATATAGTATATACGATGAAGCTAAAAATGAAGCTAGTCTTCCGTATAGTTCATACGTTCTAACTAATCAAGGAAGCTTTTCAAGGAGTAGCAAATAAAATATTATGTACTTTTCTGGGTTCTGTCGAATACGCGGGGTCAACTATTTATAAATTATTTCTTTTGCTGCTTAATAACATCGAATGTTTGTGTCTGCGGTTAGTTAAGTTAAGTTCAAGTTAAGTCTGTACGATACTATAACTATACCGAGGTAGCCAACGAAAAGGGGGATTAAATATGGATTATTTCTTAGGTTTAGGTTTTAACTGCATGGTTCTTTCGTGAACCGCAAATCTTTTTTTCGTTTCGGATTTCTTATCGAGAAAAAAAAAACCTGATGAAATAAATATGATATCGTTGAATTATTTTGGGAACTCTGGTATATATTACATACAAGAAAAAAGATCGTGGCCGGAAAAAAAAGGGGGTTCTTCGGAAATGGAACTAAAGTCATACATACCGAAGTAACCATTTCCTACTATCATAAGTTTATAAGATATGTTCATAAGTTTGTTAATTTCTGCATGGTAACTTAGAAACTGGAGCTTGTCATGAAGTGAGCGAGTGACGTAGCTCATACATTCGAGCTCTCGCTTGTCATTCTCGAACTAGCTCGACCTGTAAGTTTCTCAGAAGCATTACGAAGTATATAGGTAGTGTCATACTTATGGAACTAACATATTATCAACTTATGCATATAGATATAAATGTATATATATTTAACGAAAATAAAATCGCCAGGGAAATAAATGCTAGAGAGGAAAAAAAGTCAAAGAGGCTAAAAGCTTAGTGGTCACGCGATGGTCAACTCTAATCAACGAATTAAGACGCGATAATTAATTAACGTTAAGAGATAATAAAACCAACAGAAATAATACTTTTAATCAATTAAGTATATTAAAGAAAACGAATTATATGAAAACACTGGTGATGTAACAGATCTTAGATAAGATAACCATGCATGATCACTTTCACGCCCTATAATTGATTAAAAACACCTTTATAAAAGATTTTACGTAACTCTCGGGGGGAGGGTATGATGGCATGATCCAAATCCAATAATTGAAGGCGATCATCGATTTTACGTTTGAAGTAATATAATTTGAAAGCGGCAGATCATCACCATAATAATCATCTTTTTAGAATATTGAATTTTTTTTTAATGAATGTGCACGCGACCATATTTCATTTTATAAAAACCTCGGAGTCTCGTCGGGGCTCTTTGAACTTTTCTTTAATGGAAGAGCAATTTTTAGCCCCCCCCCCCGGTCAAACTATTAGGAGGTTTTTCCTTACAATTACAAAGACGAAAAAGAGGAAGGATATAAAGGGTTATATAGAGACACACTCATCAGGACTGCACCAATTTTTCTTTCAAAAACATCCACCCCCCCCCATGCAAGATATTTTTAAAGAAAAGAGAAAACGTTTCCAAAACTTGGTGTGGTGGTTCTAATAAAGACAGAGATATGCCTAGTGATAAAGGGGTTGGAAAATAAATTTTGAAACTTAAGTTTACTAAAGGCAGTGCAACAGTTCGATCCGAGGGGGGTTCGATCCTATAAACAAACCCTTTCGTGGTACTATATCAATAAAGTCTATATTATGCGTTTCCCTAACATTTTTTTGCGATTTTCCCTGACTTTTTACACCCAATTGTTATTGTTTTAAATATAACTAGTGTTTGGTTAAAGGTGATCTCTCTAAAACTTGGGTTAAAATGTCACCCATATAGCTTGGTTATTTTAGTCAATTTAACTAAATTCCTTGACTTTTCCCTGACCTTTATGATCTATTTTGAAATTCCCTGACCTTTCCAGGTTTTCCCCCAACCTTTCCCGGTTTTCCCTGACCTTTCCGGGGTTTTCCCTTGACCTTTCCAGGTTTTCCCTTGACCTTTCCGGTTTTTCCCCGACCTTTCCAAATTTTCCCTGACCTTTCCAAATTTTCCCTAACCTTTTCAAATTTTCCCTGACCTTTCCAGGTTTTCCCTGACCTGTGTCAACCATGATATAGCATTCCGCTATAAAGGAAATTAACATTTCATAGTAGACTAAACGCCATTATGATTTGCCAGTAAGTTTTACACATGACGTGTGTCAATGGACTCTATAGTGGGTTTCGGTAACAAGTATCCGACCCCTAAGATCATTTTGAGCCCAAATAGGTTATAAGAAGCAGAACCGAGGGTATACAGTATGTACTGTTCGGTTCGGTCGACGTTCTTAGGCTAAAAGCAAAGAGGATACGCTCTTTTCATGGGGATTTCTTTGATGATCCAACTAAACTATAACAGCCTATATATCCTATATAGGAATTGATTGCTTCGAAGCTGGCTTTTACTTCCTACATGGACAAAAGGATACGGGGTTAAGGTACCCCCTATATATAAGTAAATTAATTCCGTACAAAGTTCCCAAAAGAAACGCTTATTAAAGCTTGTCCCCTAGCTCTAACTAAAGGGGGGGGGGGGCGTTTCACTTATTTCCTCGTAAAAATTACGGGTCAAGTGACCATCTATACCGGAACTGGACATCCAAACATTGTGGGGGTGTTGACCATTCAAATTGAGGTTATAATAATAATAATAACAAGTTGGGAAAACCAAAATATTACCTCTCCGAGTCAAGAGAAGGACTACCTACAAACTTATTTACCCAGTTATGGAAATGTTTCTTTTTTTTATGAACAAATACTGAAGTTAAAATTTATGAAATATTAAAGCAGTATACAAAGCATAGCAAATATACTGTAAATCAGACGACATTTTACATCCAATAAGGATATACTTGTACACATTAAAATCATCCGATGGGGGAAAAACGGGAAATGAAGAGATAAAACTTTGGAGGGATATTACCTTTACGTATTTGTAAAGGCCCAATTTGCTACTCCTCAACTGTATACCCTCTATGTTCAAAGCCATATTCACAACAGGGTTGCCATGTAAACACTATCCTCTCCTTTCACCTCAACAATTTTCTTAGTTTGTCAACATGACGATTAAAGTTACATAACACCAAAGCTAATTTGTGGCTACACACACTGAAGGTAAATGCGCACCATAAAAAGCATGAACACACGAAGCTATAATCCGATTACGATCAGACCTTTCACTGATCTGGGCTGCGTTCAGCAGAGCTCACCAAAAAAGACAGCGGATTTTGGAAAACGTTTTCTGGTGAGATCTGTCGTCATAGCTTTTCTCCGGTCATCGGTCTTTTAAAAATGAAGCTAGCGCAATAAAGCGTGCAAGGTACAAAGGCTTAACAAAAATTGTATGATAACATATTTATGGAGATAGATAAGAACAACTTTTATAATTAAACATAGAAACTAACATGTCTCTTAAACTTCTCGCCGCTCTCGCGTGATCAACTTGTTTCACGCCAATTAAATAGCTATAGTCCCATCAGAATCAGCAAGAGCTATTTGTATTAATTCCTCCATGCTTTTTCGCCAAGCTGAGAACTACGCGTTTTACGTCACGTTATCCAAAAACCCGACTATTTTCCTTGAAGACCGCGCTGGCTCACTGAGCACCGTGACGTCAAAATTCAATAACAAAATCCCGTTCTGGATGACACTGCTAACAGCGCCTGACAGCGCTGAGCTCTGCTGAACGCGGCCCAGATTTCCACCATGATTATAAAGTCTAAGCCTAATTATTTAAAAGTGTATTTAACTTTCGGCTCACTCTGAACCGTTAATGTCTCTGTATTACAGAAACGAAAACCAAACCCAAGCGTTTACTTTTTGGTTCACTAGGCCTAATGACAAATAAAAGTTCATTTGCCCAATATAGTTGCGTTCTTCTTGAAATCACTTTAGAAAGAATTATGCTATAAACAGATGTAGTATAGCTTAAGTAATATATAAACATCGATTTCAAATAATAATAATAAAAAATATTCTTGGGATATCAGAATGAAACAGAGCTTTATAGCTACAAAACCACTAAAGGCATCGAAATTACGAAAAATATTTCCATATATTAATAATATATTATGAGAAAACCAAATATTAAGGTTTTGTAGGATTTCTTTCCACAAAACAAAGCGAACTGCTAACGCGGTGCACTAACGGACGGACACACACAGACTAAAACATAGGCTGCTTTTTAACTCTTTCCGTTTTAATTTTGAGTTGAGAAACTAGATTATCTTAAATATTAAAATAAATATAATTAATATTAAATATTTTCTTCGTTAGTTGTTCGCCTTATAGAGCGTTACATCGCGTTGATAAAGAACAATTAGACATTCTTGAGAGACTTGACTAATTTTGGCGTTTGAAATGAAGCATACGCCGGTTGCATTACCTTACTCAAATAGGTAGTATATAAGGGTGTCGAACTACAGCTAAAAGCAAGAACAACCGCAATTGCGAAAACCTTTGGTGGACAACCCACCCTAGGGAGGCTAGACGTTTCTCGTAACCCTAGCTGATCGCCGCGAATGTCTTAAACCAAACGATGACTATGGAGTTAGAAGCCAATAAGACAGATTGGTGTCCATGTGGAATAGACGGAAGACCAGTAGATGGTGGTGTTTAGAAGCCAGTATGTACAGACTGGTGTCCAAGTGGGATGGACGAAGACCAGAAGATGGTGGTGATTAGAAGCCAGTATGTACAGACTGGTGTCCATGTGGGATGGACGAAGACCAAAAGATAGTGGAGATTAGAAGCCAGTATGTACAGACTGGTGTCCAAGTGGAATGGACGAAGACCCGAAGATGGTGGTGATTAGAAGCCAATGAATACAGACTGGTGTCCATGTGGGATGGACGAAGACCAAAAGATGGTGGTGATTAGAAGCCAGTAAGTACAGACTGGTGTCCGTGTGGGATGGACAAAGACGAGAAGATGGTGGTGTGAGAACTCAAGTAAAGGAGCCATTTCCGTGACTGTGAAAGCAGTTCGGAAATGGCGAACACGTTTGCTCCAATTTGGAAACTGCGAACGCGGTCACGTGGGTGTAACAACAGACAAACACACAGACAGACACACACACACGTCGAAATTAGAACCTCTCCGTGACATACGTCACTCGGAGAGGTAATAATAATAATCTGAGCTTTGTCTATGAAGGGAGCATGTGGCATGTTTACAGGTGGGTCCCTTTACGATGCATAGAGGGGTGGTTGCTAGCCCCTATGCCACAGCTAACCTTCAGCGCCCTATACTAACTGCAAGTTTTGATGGAAAGGAGAAACCGGGTTAGACCGCGGAGGAAAACTCCTTTTAACAAGCGGGGAGAGAACTTGCAAACCCTATATACGCAAAAGGATTTGTTCCCAGATTTTCACCCGGTGCCACAGTCCGGGATCGAACCCGGGATCCTCTTGCTGCGAGGCGAAAGCGCAAACCGCTTCGCCACCCCACCTTTGGGTCAAATGTTGTGCCGCGTCAAAAAAAACCTCAGTTCTATAATAATAATTTTTAAAAAATAATTAACACCAATTTAAAAGGTTTGCCCCAGATTAAAAGCATTCCATCACCGTTATAAGTATAAGAGGTCAAAGTTCACCCATTATATTATATTTAAATTTAACCAATTTTCAAATTAAAGGAATAGCGACGTGATTTAAAAATTATCTCAAATCTAAAGAAAACCTTACTTTTTTGAGAGTTTAAACTCTTCTGATTCCAAAAATATGCTTGATAAATATTTAAATATGAGGGAAAACACAGAAAAAACACTTCAAACATTTGAAATTTGGGGGGCAAAAGGAAATTTGCGGAGAATATTTTTGGCGGGTTTTTCTCTTCGATACGTCACTCACGGCATCTCGCGGGAAAGCCAAGCGCGAGCGCACGAGACTCCCGAGTCTACTAATGCCGCGCGAATCTGAATAAAATAGGCTTAACAAGGCGCGGAGACACTAACAGGCGTCACGTGAGCGATATCTAGAGAGAAAATTTCTCCTTACTACGTCATCAAACGAACAAAATTTTAACTAAGCCTTTTCCAAACACAATACTTTGATTGCAATTTTCTAAATTGCTTCAAAACCAAATAAAAAAGTAAACATATGATAATAAACTAGATTTTTCAAGGATTTTTTTCACATATTAAGTTTGTGGATGACGAAAATTATGTCACTAACACTTTAAATTTGAAATATTAGTTTTTAAACTTATTGAAAGATTACTTCGCTTATGAATCTGATTATTTCTAAAAACGTATATAAATATATTGGGATTGAAAAAGATCGTGGAAATATTTTTGATGACGACAATTTGTCATTGAAGCTATTCCGTTATCCGTGACGTAACATTCGCGCCTGAATGAGGAAAAAGGGACAAACCTCATTGCCTTTCTGACGAATCGTCTCTTAAATTTCGACCAACCCGTCGAGTCTCCACGCAGCAGCTCCGTTCCTTTTTTGATACACGTTAAAAGCTAAGCATGGCCAGTCTAAACCTTCGCAACAACGTTTTGTTTTATCGGAAAAAGGGATTTATTTCCCCAATTTGTTTCCTTAAAAGAATGAATTTCGCTACAAGAAGAAGAACACTAAAAAAAAAAGGTTGAGCTATCCCTACTTTAAAATCGCCGAACTGAGGAAAACTTTGCGCTTTCAAACAATCTTGGACGTAGCTTTGTATATTTTAGTTTCGATTTCTTTAGAACCAAGGTCTCATTTGCGATGCGGGGAAAACCTATAAGAAACATGGTCACGTGCCCATAATAAAGCAGCCAATCGTTATTGACGTTTGTTTTGCACTGTTTGGGTCAAAACAAAGTTGAATGTTGCCGCAATTTGAATTTTACCAACTTCTCCCCAGCTATAGAACAGTCAAAAGTTCTCAAGGTTTATACAGTATATTTAATGTACCCCTTCCTTTCTTTCAAGCGCCAAATCCTTGCGACGCGAACCTGGACTCGTCTTTATGCGGATACGAAGCCGGTTGTCACCCGTTAGAAGGAGGGGGGTATATTTGTCTTTGTTCCCATGACGTTTTGCCACCCAATGACGACGAAGAACGCAGTTGTACCAGAGAAGAAGGTAAAAAAATAAATAAAAAATGTAATTCAAAATTTTACAACAAAAACTGAGCCCAATTTAGGTTTTGGCAATCCACCATTGCCGTCAGAAATACCGTCTCCGACCAATTCAACGGACGAAGCCAACGTGAACGACAATATTTATCAAAATAAATCGTCAACGAAAATAGAAGTTTTAATTAGTCAGGAAATTGAACCAGCCACAAACAGAAGTACCGCCCAAAAAGTTCACCCAACTGATGCCGTCTTTGGAAAGGGAAAAATGGAAAAAATTTTTGGTAAAACCGATACGGTAAGTAAATCGAACTTCGTAAGTACTAGGATGTGTATTAGTTAAAAGTTTCTGGTATACATTTTGCAGAATTCTACGTTACAACAACAAAACTCGACATTCGTCATGAATTCACATTCGGGAAACATCGCTTCAGATTCGAGTACAATTTTGTCGCATTCCTTACCAATCCCCCTTCTACTTTTGACCATAGTGGCCTCCGCTGTCGTGGTATTTGTCCTGGTTTTGTCCACGGCGTGTCTCGTTGGACGATACCGTCGAAAACGAAGATTACGGGTAAGAGACTTAACGCGTCGTAAGAAAATATCCATTTCAAAAGATGACCGAAACTATAGCATAAGTTTATGATGCCTCTAAGTACACGCATATGGGTTACAACTGGGCATCTTCTGCAGGCTACTGTGACGTCAGAACTCGTATAGCGCTAAGATCCGAAGAGAGAAAAATTTTGAAATTTCTGTCGCAGTGCAGCCACCAAGCGGTCGAGACGATTACTAAATTAGTCTCATGAAAAAAAATCATCCAATGGAATAAATGAGATTTTTACGTTTCGTATAGGCAGGCATTGGGGGGGGAACGAATTTTACTTAAGCAACCCCAAAATCCCTCTCTCTCGTGAGATAGAGGCGGTTTCAGTCCTGAAACATTCTAAAAGGGATAAAAGAAACGCTAGGCTAGGCGGTACAATTTTGTGTTGAAGTTGAGGTGATAAATGATACGGAGAGAGTATAGGGTTTCATCAAAGGGAGCCAGACAAACACTATTGCCATAGGAGTAGCAGCCATTTCTCTACTTAGAGGCATTATAAACTTATGACTATAGTGACAGTACAATCTATATCTATATAAATCAAAGTCCTGACTGACTGACTGACTGACTGACTGACAGACAGACTGACAGATAATCAACGCCCAGCCCAAACCGCTTGCCCTAGAAGGCTGAAAATTTGCAGGAACGTTACTCATAAGTAGTAGGCGCGTACTAAGAAAGATTTTTCCAATCCGCCGCCATCTTAAAAAATGGCGCCCAGAAATGTAAAAAATCTTCTCTATGCAATTAAGTACGCGCGTTTCAACCGATTTCACAAATATTTAGTACACTGGTTTGCTTTAACCTTAAGACGGGGTGAATGGTCTTTCGGGTTCGATTTTTCGCCATCTTTTAAAATGGCGCCCAGAAATGTAAAAAATATTCTCTATGCAATAAAGTCCGCGCGTTCCAACCGATTTCACAAATATTTAGTACAATGGTTTCCTTTAACCTATAGACGGGCTGGATGGTATTTTGGGTTCGATTTGTTGCCATCTTTTTAAATGGCGGCCAAAAACTTAAAAACCCTTAATGTCCGCCTGAAAAGTAATAAAAAATATCCCGACGGGCTGACGGACTGTGCCGAGTGCCTTCGCTTCTAGGGTGCCACAAAAATATTAGTCATCAGTAAAATCTACACATTCTTTATATCATTTTAGATGGAAGTTCTTATTACACGCGAGCGACGCCGCGGGTAAGGGCTAGTTAAACATAAGTTTCAAAGGGGCCATATATAACCAAATTTAATTCACGCCTATTCATCACGTTTAACTCAATTACTAATAAAGCAAATTGTGTCAATGACAGGCGTCATGTCGCCACGGTCGAGGAAGCGTTGAAACCGGAAGTGTATGTTGTCCACCATTCGGAGACAAAAACGTTTCGCCACCTCCTAGTCCCTTTGGGCCCTTCGGTCCCTTCGCCAGTACGGCATTGGGTAGTGACTTGAGCAAGTGTTTAAGACAATACGTCACCAACCCCAACTATTACTCGAGCTCTCCCGATGGACCGGCTTGGTTGCGTCTAGTACGGGATATGGAGATACCGGCCGAGAGTTTAACCTTCGCCCAAGAAGTAGGCGAAGGTTTTTTCGGAAAGGTACATAAGGCGGAGTACAAAACCCCGGATGGTACCTCCGTCAATGTCGCCGTTAAAATACTTAAAGACGGCGCGTCACCCGAAGCCCAGTCGGATTTCGAACGTGAAGTGGAAATCATGTCCTCGTTTAACCACGAAAATATCCTACAACTCATGGGAGTCGTCATACAAGGTACGTAGTAACCCTTATAACACCCTAAACATTAGAGAACTTTCAGTTGGATAAGTACTAATACGTCACACCCTCCTAAATCTTACTACACTATTCCGCGTGCTATCCATATTCGTGAGTTCCCCCTGCATTCAAGCGCCCAAAATGGTCGTGCAAATTACCCCATGAATCTTAGCTCCTCTTCATTTTAAATTAAATTTCAAAGATATGTAAAAAAGTATGATCTGCATTTTTCTGGTATACTAAACATAATGGAGGGGGGGGGGGCTAAGGTATTGCAATAAGCTAACTGTACTTGGGTTGAAATTTCAAAGTTCACCTCACCAGTAATAAAATTCGAACTCTTTCTGCGAGATATTGGTACTACATTACCAAACAATTCCCGAGGTTGCTAATGAACAATGGATATTTATTTGTAATCCTAATTACAGAGTAACTAAGCCTATTATTACCTTGGGAACTCAAGTCTTGGCAGCCTTAATGGTGGGGATAAGGCGGCTTAAAAGCATTTTAGTCACGGTTACCGAACCAGTAACGGTCTCTCGGCTACAGGAAGACTTTTAACGCGAGCTTATTAGACCAGATTTAGCCCCCGCAAAACCTTTCTTATTTGATAATCAATACAGCTTTGCGATTATCTTTTTTTCTTCTTTTCCGTCCTTTTGCTACCAAATATCGAACTTTTCTTGTTAGGGGGGTTATTTTAGGTAGAATTGACCTCATTTTCTTGTCAGGGATATCTTAGCAAGAGACTACATTATAATAATAATAATTAAATATGATAATTAACAATAAAATTATTATATTATCTTCAATTTATGACCTTCTAATTAAGAAAAAAACAAAATTCAAAGAAACTGCAGCCTAAAAATAATTCAAGGAAACCAAAAAAATTGTTTTTTTAATTTTTTTCATTTCGTCTGAAAGATTAAAATAAGTGAGGCGAAAATAAAGACTGGATTAAAAAAAACCATTTTTTCAAAATTGGACTAAATTTTTCTTTTCTTAAAAATATAATTTAATTAATTACTTAGATCCAAGTACGACTCCTTGGATGGTTTTTGAATTCATGGAACTGGGAGACTTGGCCGAATTATTAAGAAAAAACAACAGTTGGTTGGGGAAACCGCCCACGCTGGCCAACGAAGAAGAAAGGCAAAGATATTATCGTCTGGAAATGGTTCGTATCTCACTAGCATCATAAGTTTATAAGATATGTTCATACCATAAGTTTGTCACTGGTTACAAACTGGAGCTTGTCACGAAGTGAGGTAGGTCATAGATTCAGGGTAAAGCGACGCCTGGTGACTGGGGCTAGACTAAATAGGACCTAGATGGAAGTCCTGCAAAATTAATTAACCACCGAGTGTAGAACTTCAATTCACGTCGCTTGTCGTTCTCGAACTAGTTATCTCGAGCTGTAAGTCTCTCAGTAGCATTACGAACTCGTATAGGTAGTGTCATACTTATGGAAGGAACATATCTTATAAACTTACGCTAGCACCTAAGCCTAAGCCTAAATTAACTTTATCCTAAACTGTAATTATTTTTAAGGGCGATTTAATATGGGTGGCGACTCAAATAGCCAGTGGTATGGTTTACTTATCAGCCCAACATTTTGTCCATCGCGATTTGGCCTGCCGTAATTGTCTAGTTGGAACTAATCTAATGGTCAAGATATCGGATTTTGGAATGTCCAGAGATATTTACACTTGCGATTATTATAAGGTAACTTCGAGTTAATTGACTTCTTTTTATATCCCAATCGCGAACCGCCAATAAGGCAGGCAGGCGACTTAGATTATTTCCGGTACATCCGAAATACAAGTCTACTCGTAGATTTAATAACGTTTTGGGGAGAAATAACTGGATTGGCTTTAATAATGCTCTGATCAAAACTAACAGAGCGGAAAATTGGAGTTTGGGAAAAGAAAATTGGCCACCAAAACAAACACAATTCCCAATAGAAATAAGACAACTTTTTTTTCTGATTCAAGGATAGCGTTACAACTTAGTGCCTGGCTTTTCAATGTAGTCCAAACTGACTTTAGTTCTTACCAGAGACCTTTTCAGATCAAACGTTTTCATTATATTTATTAAGAATGTTATTTGTTAAAAAAATCAACTCCTCAGGGTACGTTTGAGAAGATATTTATTGGATAACGCGCAATGCCGGAATGTGCAACGTTTTTATTTTCCCCACCAGAGATAGATTTAATTTTAGAAGTAGGAATGGAGAACAGAGTAATATCTGGGCGCGTGTCAAAGTCCCGGACCCCCCCCCCTTCCCACCGGGACGGAGGGGGGGGGGTATGAAAGAAGAGGCGGGAGGGGGTCATAGCGACAGAGGTAAAAAGGAATTACGTATTTTTCTCCGCCGTTCCCATCAGCAACGTCATCAAAACGTAGTTTAAGTGAGCAGCCAATAAGATAATTTTAACTTTTCGTTACGTGTTAGAGGGAGGGGCTTTATACTGGGTGGGCTATGAGTAAATACTAACCGTTGAGCTCCATTCCTACTTCTAAAATTAAATCTATCCCTGTCCCCACTAAAATAAAGTACCCTGACCTTTGCGACCTTTTCCCCGACCTATATATGTATATAAAATATATACACACTGGTGTCTTAACAGATTGGAGGTTCCCGACTACTTCCGGTTCGTTGGATGGCCCCTGAGAGTATCATGTACGGTAAATTTACCCTGGAGTCTGACGTTTGGTCTTACGGAGTGGTCCTATGGGAGATATTCACCTACGGCAAACAACCTTACTACGGTCACTCGAACGAGGACGTAATCAAGTTAATTTTACAAGGGGTCCTTCTATCACCTCCCGAAGAGTGTCCCCCTTTCATCTGTACCATCATGGCCGGGTGCTGGAGAACGGAATCCAGAGAAAGACTTAAATTTCCCGATGTCTTTAACTTATTGGTAGCCAACTGTCCTTACCGGCAAATCGCCGGTTCCAGTTGCGGGGATATGTATCAGGAGGAATTGGACGCTGACGATTACTTATTACCCAATTCATCTCGGGCCATTAACTTAGGTAAAATCGGTTAAACAACACCCAGTGACGTCATACTCATAACTCTTGACAAGACATCGAGTGACTTACTACTTGCCAGTTAATTACGAGCTTTTGGACACCGGTGTGACGCGCCATGCAGTATTAAAGACGCGATTGGTCAGGTTACCAACTGATCATGACGTATTTCGGACCAAAGATACAATGAAGATAATTTATGATACATTTTTTACCATAATATCTCTATAATATAGTATAGTTTTAACCTTTAACCCTAGAATTTCATTAAGTAAAAACCAATAGAGGCTTAATTTGTTTGAGAATATTGTGACTTATAATAAAATAATAATTAAAAAAAAACCCGATTTGTCGATATAAAAACTATGGCAAGGTCATATCTATTCCCCCAAATTCATTGTGTAGGGGTCACAAAAAGGTCTACTTTGCTTTTTAACTACAAAGTCCGTGATAAGGCACGATAATTTGGCCTATTTTACCCTACTGCACATTCTTCAAACCAGAACGTATATGAAAACGAATTAAATTCACTTACCAGAAGCTGTTGTATGGTTCCATACTGTTTTCATGATGATCAGCGTTATTAGATGGGTAATTTGGTAATTAGTCCCGTACCCACACAATTACCACAAAATCGCGTAATTTATCCACCACTATGTAATTCCCGCACAATTACCACATAAGTATTTGAAGTTACTCGCGAGTGTACTGTACGCGATAAAAACCGACATCGAATTACACAGAAAACGCAATCCATAGGGCAAAGGGCACCATTTCCAACGGCATCCCTCATTCCAAATTTAGATGTAACCAAGGCCTAAGAATGAGGAGATTCAAGCATCTCCCAAATTTAATTTTTTGATTATAAAAAAGTTCTAAAAACTCACCGTAACTATTAAAAATAGTCTCCAGCCATTTTTCTTTTTCAATAATTATATAGTTTATATAATTAATCAGCATTTAATTTAAGTTATTACGCTTAAAACACTATCCTAGCCGTGCAACAAAGCCAAGAATTACAACGTGAACTAGCCTGTTTGAAATTTGACGTTTTTGAAATTCTTGGTGCCGGCGTCGACAAGACCGAGAATGCCACATTCTTTATAGAGTCTATCATAGGGTCGAGTCGCAAGTTCTAGATTCTCGCTATATTTTATATGTATACTTGTAAAAAGGTCCTGGGTCCGACTTTTCGCTATATAATATAATGTTAAACTATTAGCAATTAAATTTGAAACTTTAATTAGAGCCATGACTATGGGAAAATATTATTAATAATTAATATAGGTTAGAAAACTAGATTTTATAAAAAATTATATAGAACTATTTAGATTAACATCAAAAAGCGTAGCAGACAGCCTGTAACGTTTTCCACCCTCTTCCGGTCTTTCGGCGAAATTGAATCCGTCATCTTGATTCGCCACGTAAGTTTAAGAGTGATGGTAAATAAACAAATTAATTACGCTTAATTTAAATAAATTGTTTAGTATTTAAAGCGAACAAATAGGCAACTATGGGAGGTACTCAAAGCGCGCCTATACCAGGCGGAGGTACCGAAGGATATCACGTTTTAAGAGTACGTAATAATACACGACCAAGGCTTAGAACTTTGTACAAATTTTGAAACGCAATATTTTTATATTAAAACCTAAATTTCAATCACATTGAAGTTAAATATACCCTAATTATTATTAATTTCTATTTAAAATGTAAGGTTCAAGATAATTCGCCTGGTTCTAGGGCTGGATTGGAAGCATTTTTTGATTTTATCGTTGCCATTGGTAACACGAGACTGGTAAGTTCAATTGAATCATTTCCACTTTAAACATCGATTAAGTAAAAATCGATATTTCTAAATTATTTAGAACCAAGATAACGATACCCTAAAAGAAATGTTGAAAGCTAATCTCGAAAAACCCTTGAAAATGACAGTTTATAATAGCAAAGCTCAAAATGTACGAGATGTAGAAATTGTCCCCTCAAATATGTGGGGTGGTCAAGGGTTACTCGGGGTTAGCATTCGTTTCTGTTCATTTGAAGGAGCAAATGAGAATGTTTGGCATGTTCTGGTAGGTCTATTCTCCTAATATAACCATTCTTTTAAACCTATTAATGTCTTAATAACAATTTAAGGAAGTAAATCCAACATCTCCGGCTGACTTTGCCGGTTTAATCGCGTACAGTGACTATATTATTGGGGCGGATTCAGTTTTACACGAATCTGAAGATCTATTTACCTTAATTGAAACTCACGAAGGGAAACCTTTAAAATTATACGTTTATAATGCTGATACAGATTCTTGTAGGGAAGTTACTATAACTCCTAATAGAAATTGGGGAGGAGACGGAAGGTAATTAATTCCTATAAATTATAAATTAATTAATGTTAATGTTAATTCCTTTTTACAGTTTAGGATGTGGCATTGGTTATGGTTATCTTCACCGTATTCCAGCCAAACCCCCTAACACAAACAAAGTTATATCTTCAAGCACTATTCCCGCATTACCAATTTTGAAATCGGAAGTTGCTGCTGCCGTAACTCCCGATGGATTTTCAACAGTATGTTCGAAATGAGCTCCTTAAGAGGTCAAACTACAATCCCTTCATTATAATTAGGTTCAATTGACCGCCCCAACATCAGCATCTCCAATTAACAACATAGAACAAGGTGTCACCGCGTTAAATTTAAATGATTTAATTTTAAATAACACTCCAGGTAATTCCTATTAATTAATTAATTAATTAAACGTTTCCCTTTAGTAATTAAAATTAAAACTAATATTTCTTTTGATTGGTTGTTTGTTTAGAAGGGGTTCTATCAGCTCCGAGTATAATTAACGAGATGCCATCAGCTCCTCAATTAGAAAAAGGGGGGATTGATTTGCCATTAGGTGGTGGAATTCAACCGGTGGTAACACCATTAACTATCCCTGGCAGACCCCCCATTACCGTTAGCGCCTCTCTTCCTGTTGAAACTTTAGTTGGTTTAACAACGGCCCAAAATACATCAGCGCCTCCAGCACCCCCTGGTTTGTAAAACATTTCTTTTTTTTTTTAATAATTAAAATTAACATTAACTAGCACGTTTTGACTTTTTGTTTATATGATTTTGGCGTTTTTATTTTTGTTTGTTTGTTTTTGTTTGCTTAGTGCAACTTCCTGAAACTTCACCCGTCAGAGCTGCCATGGCTGCCCCGCAACACCTTTAATTAAAAACATATGCCTTATTATTTTATTTTCTTCTTTGAGTTTTATTAATATTAATTATAATTTAACCAACCCAGCTTGTCAACATTTATTTTGTATAGTTATTAATTAATTAAAAAGAAAAAATTAAAAATGAGTTGAATATATAATTTTTTCTGGTCTATATTAATATTATTATTACTTTGTTGGCCAAGGCTTAACCATTTTTATTTTTATTATTTTTTTTTTGCAGATGTTACTAACTAACTAAATAAATAATAATTAAATGGTTATTGAGCCCACTACTATCCATGGCACCTGTGCTAAATTATAATTTTGTAAAAAATAAATAATTTTCAACCCTTTTTGGCTGCATTTTTTAAATATCACCTATTTTTATTTATCACTGGTCTTTTATTTTTAATCTAATAGAGTAGTGGCACTCCATGTTAATTTCTCATAGAGCGTAACGTAGCCAGGCCCAGGGTAGGGTTCTAAATCGGTAAATTACCATGGTAATTTACACGGTAATTTACCAGGGTAACTGTAATTTACGGTTTTCTCGGGTAAATTACGAAAACGGTAATTACCCTGGTAATTACCGTGGTAATTTACGCTGGTAAATTACCACGATGGTAATTTACCACCGAATTTTCATTTCCTTCACTTGGAAAATGGTCTAAAAGCTCCATATTTTGCTCTACCCGTGCATGCACACTTATTTCTTCCCATGAGACATGAGTTAGTCATAAAAGGTCGAACGGCAAGAGTGGGAAAAATTTGATTAAGGAAATGAAATTTGATTTTCTCGTCTATTCTTGTTGTCAAGTTCGATGCTTCAGCTGGAAAGCTGTAGTTGTTAGAAATTTCTAGAGACGGGCCCATACCGATACCAATATCGGCAACGAAATTTGACTAAACCGATATATCGGTGTCGGTTTAAACTGGTATCGGCCCTCCTCTAGAATTTGGTTCTAAAAACGTGAAATAGCAATAATTCGCAAAATTGGTAAGAAGAAGAAAGTGGATGTTGCTGTTCAAAAGTATTTTGAGCTGCAAACAGCTGCAAACATCAAAACTCGGTGTTTAAATAATGTAAGATACTATGCTATAAAAAGAATAGCTGTGTTCAAGTGATATTTTTCATTTTTTAGCTTAAAAACTATCAATATAATTAATTTTCGAATTTTCGTAAATTACCATGAACGGTAATTTACGCGGTAAATTACGGCGTAATTTACCATTTTCCAAAATTACCGTAATTTTCGAACCCTAAGCCAGGGAGGTGCCATTACTCTATAGTAGTACTTTTCACAAATGGGGGGAGGTTTGTAATTTCTGCCGTCCCCCAGTCTTGCCAGGCCGTTAGTGAGCCAATAGGGAGCTAACAACTGGCTAGGGGAAGAGATAGTCTGACGTCACGCAGCCCCCCCCCCCCGTCTGGTTGGAATTTTTGCGCGTAGAATACTGTTTCCAACCGTTAGGGGCGATGAAACTCCGGTAAGAGATAGAAGGGTGTGAAGTTTCAGAGTCAGAACTGTTAGCTCCCTATAGATAGATTGCAGAGAGAATGGGTATCAGTTCAGTTCAGTTCAGTTTAGAACTAGTCAATACTTGTCTAACAAAGGGCCTGGCAATGTTTCTATCCCTACAACAATGTCAAACCAAGAACATATGGGTTGTAGTGAACACCACGATCTCAAGTTCTTTCTTTCCCCCTCCACTATTTCCACTGGGTTTCCTCGGGCATCGCCGCCATATTGGATTGGCAACCCAGTGCAAAAGTGGCCAACAAAACCTAAAGATCTCATCTCTTGAATGGGTTCTTATACCTACTTTTCAGATGTACTTCCGGTACTCGTTTCTCCACACGTGTCCGCCTCAGTTTCCGAGTCAAATAGTGGCGGCGTCAATAATGTAGGGTATCTGCCTCCACCACCGATGTCCTTGCCGCCTCATTTGGTCAGCATCGACCATTCAGCGGACGGTAAAGACCCCATCAGCGTTCGCGTCACTCCTTTACCGCAATTACCCGAGCTTCACGCGAACAACAGCGAGTCTTAGCATCGCTGGCAAGTTACCTAACAGGATATGTTGTAATTAATTACTCGAACGCGACTCAGCAGGGGGACGACGAGTTAAAAAAATAATATAAATTTAATATTAAAACGGAGCTCGTGCCTTTTGATAGGAAAATACAAACTTTATATTTAAATTAAAATTAACTTGGAAAAGATTTTTCGAATGACAAAGGCTTAAAAACGTTAATTTGGTTTTAAAGTTGGCCCGTACGTATTCTACCAAAATATATCGTAATTCTAGTCAAATTGTAGTTGAATATCCCGACGCAAAGATTTAAATGTAGTTTTTAATCACGAGTTAAATACTGACGCACGCTAAGTTCGCTGCTCGCATTTCACACAAAAGACAAAGACCGAGGCTTAGCTTTACCGCCGGTTCGAAGATTCATTCAGCAACGTGCGCCTTTCTCTCACGTTACGGCACCAAAAAATGCAAGCCCCGCCCCGTGACCTCTAATATTTTAAATGAATTTTAGATCAAATTGTAAAACCCATCCTCCCCCCCCCCGGCTTGTCATTATACCTAAATTTCAACTTAATTTTCGCGAAATATGTATAATTTAAGATAATTAAAAGAGAATTGAAAAACCCGACCCGTTTTTATCCTTTTTTTTAATAGTCCGTAAAATATTATATTTTTTTTAATATAAATATAAACGATAAATGCTTATTTTATTTAATTTAATTTTTGTTCCGGTGGCATTCGATTTAGCGGCTAACCAATTTAATAATACTTTTAATGTGCCAATACGTAATTCAGATTAGGCTTAGGGTTAAGTTTTAAAAGAGGGAATGATTGGAATAGTCTTAGTGAGCCGCCCCATCAAAAGGCCAAAGGTTAAACGCTTAAAACATTAAAATTAATCAACTAAAATAATAAATTAACCACGAAATTAATCAGATCTTAAATTCGTGGAAATTCATTGGAACAAAAAAAAAAAAAAAATACCCCGATTTCTGGTTTAAATATACAATTAATTAATTAATTAGGTTAATTTCTAACACTTAACAATAATTTTCACTATTTTTGTTTTTGGATTAAAACGGCTACCAAGTTTAACTTATGTATGTATGTACATTAACAATTAACTTTCGATAATTAACAATTAGGCTTAGAAGTATAGCAGCCGACGCATTCATTTTCCGTTTATGAATGTTCATTTTTTTTTTTTTTTTTTTTCAGTGGGTAAAAATGTTTTTTCTTCTTTTTAATTTTAATTCTGGTAAATTTTAGGTTTTAACCGTAATAGCTTTTTAATTAAGATTTAAAATAAGGGTAATAATTAAATAAAAAATAGGTAATTTAATGAAGTAATTTAAAAATTAATTTAATTTAACTGAAACTCCGAGATAGAGGGAGGGGGGAGGGAAATAAATAATACTAATAAAGGGTAACTAAATTAAATTAAAAAAAACTAAATTAATTAAACGAAATTAATTAAGAAGATAAAACAAAGGCGCGAGATTCTTTATCAGTCAACAACTTCTATATATTTTTTTTCTGGAGGTTTAAATTTCCTTCCGTATTTCAAAAATAGTTCAACATCTCTTTTTTTTCCACAAACTACGTAACTTTCTCAACATATTTTTCGCGTGTTACTAAATTAAAATATTTTCACTTATTTAAGAAAATAAAATGTTACCTTATATATCCGTTTTAAAAAGTTATAGTTTAAGGAACAATTTGTTGATAAAAATCTGGTTCCTCTTCTTTCTCCTCTTGATCCGGGTTTTCACCATCCAACTATATAGATCACAAAATAGGCCAAAATAGGCTTAACATCTTTATCCCCCTCGCTTTCAAAAGGAGATCCGACGCGATCTCAACTCTGACATTGCAATAAAACTTCAAGCAAGAACGCGTTAAGTAACAAAAAAATAGGCCAAAATAGGCTTAGCATCATCATCGCCCTAATTACTTTCAAAGAGACCTGACGCGACCCCAACCCTGACATTGCAATAAAACTTCAAGCAAGGACGCGTTAAGTAACCAAAAATAGGCCAAAATAGGCTAATCATCATCATAGATACATGGACCTTGCTTTCAAGGTGACCTGCCACGACCTCAACCCTGACCTTGAAATAAAACTTCAAGTAATCAAAATTAGGCTTAGCACAGAAATTAGAAATGCCATATACTTATGGTTCCGTTTCTTAGGAATTACGCAGAATACTTAGGCCTACATCAATTACGGGTCAAGTAAATGACCTTTTAGTTGAAAACCCTGAAATATTACTTACCGCTTGCAACTCCCTGGGTGTAAAGAAACACTTGAGCTGCAATCGTAAAGGCACCATCATAAGCAAAACGAATGGGAAAGCCAAGGCGGCTTCCGTTGATTTCACAACCCATAGAACTCCTAAACTCAACAGTTGAATTAAAGTGTACGCGTGCATTTTCCACGTTCGAACCTACAGAAAACAGATCAGTAAGTATTTCCGGTTAACCAGATCCGATTTCAAACCCATGATTACTGACGCACCTTACGGACGTACACGACGTCAGGGTGATGTTTATTTGGCATAAAGAGCAAGTACATACGATCAAACAGTTGAATACCACTCATGGATGAGATACCCATGTAGAGGAAAACACCAAAGAGACAGGCCACCGGAACTTGACGCAAAAGTGGCGCCATCAGGACAGAGATTCCTTAATTGAAAATCATCGCATTTTCCGCGTCACATTTCGAAGTCCGGTTTGGTTTTGTTTTGCCTAAAGACTAGTACTTACCGATCATGGCGGCCACTAAGAAGCTAGTCAATCTTTGTTCCTTAACCTCCGTGACGTAGGGAGCTTGACCTGGCGCGTGGGTTCGACTCATAACGGTCAAACTGGCCAAATGAGAGACGGAACGGACAGTGGCGGCGCACAACCACGGACCACCGACGATTCCCGTCACAACTTGAAGATATCCCAACAAAAGTAAATCCAAATGGAACCCGGAACCCTTTTTTAACTTGCGATCTTTCTTGAACATGATTAACCTTACGGAGGACGCGTATTGGTAAGTAATTAACCAAAAGGTGGGGTTGGTTCGCTCTAGGGGACACTAATTAGCCTTATTCCTGATCAGCGCCACCTACTCATAGCGGTGACTTTGAGAACTACTGTAATATGCAAGCCAACCAGATGTCGCTAAATTCTGGTGACGTCATTTTTGATAAGACCCCGAGAGTGCCCGGCAGTGACGTCACCAGATTTTAGCGACATCTGATTGGCTTGCATATTACAGTAGTTCTCAAAGTCACCGCTATGAGTAGATGGCGCTGATCAGGAATAAGGCTAATTACTTACTCGCAAATTTGAGTTTCTAAAAATACTAGAATAAAAAGTAACAATGCGGCAACAGCCGCGGCGAAAACGTGCCACACCGCGATGGATTTTTCTAATCCAAATGGAGAAATTAACCAACCACGTATGGCCGGATTGCTAGGCGTCAGACCAGTAGGGACGCTGAGTTTCTACGTATAATAATAACCAACCAGCAATTTTAACTACTACATTCTGATTATTGCCGGAAATTGCGTCAATTACCTTAGTGTAAGTATCATTAGCTAAGTATCCCAAAGTTACCATAAGAATCATGGCAATTGGAACCCCAAAATCACCTAAAGCCCTTCTGGCCTGTGAAGAATATTAACTCCGTTACTTACCCGATCCGTTAAGTACTTAAAAAAATAATAATAGACTTACGCTACGTCCGAGGAATTTACTGTTCCTAAATTGTCTTAAAAAGTAAGCGATGAAAAACGTTCCTATGGTCAAAATGAGTGACAAAAGAGCCGTGTTGGGTTCGTTCCGACGTACGACAACCGCTTCGACGAAAGCCTCGTTGTACGGTGACGTGTAATTGGCATCCTCGTCGAAATAAGACGTCCTATTGCCAGACACAAACGTCTCGTTCGACGTAGAATTGAAAGACGATTCAATTACGGCTAAGTTACAATAATCCGGCAATAAAGGATGAGTTCGGAATACCTGTTCAATCATTTTTAGATCAAATTGCCGTTCATGGTAACAGATGGACAGTTCAATAAGTACTTAAAGGGACTGTAAAGAAGGCATCGGCGGGTGGGTTAAAATTATTTGAAATACGTCAGAGGCACGTGACCGACGAGAGGCGTGGTCCAAAGAAGCTTAGTTCGTTTTATTTCGAAAACCACCACTTCATGGAATTGGCGCTGCAATCTCGCGAAAAACAAGGACTAGATGTCCAGTTCCACTCCATGAGGAGTCTTTGTATCTTGGCATCACGTGATGTCTGTGACGTATTTCACATAATTTTTACCCACCCGCCGATGCCTTCTTTGCAGTCCCTTTAATATACAAGGGAGGTACTTACGATAACTACTTTGTCGATACACTCGTAGATATAGAGCAAGGAGATGAGAGATGCGAATATTTCTTGAGTAAAGCGAGTAAAAAATCGAACGAGACTGCTCCCTTCGAAAGCGACGCATCCCGTCGTGATCAGACCGAACCAAAAACCGATCCAAACCCTCATGGGTAAATACTCAATGGCATTATCTTTACAAAACTATCAAAAAAACCACGGGGGAACAAAAATAAAGAAATCTACCCTGAGATTATTCGAAAAATTGAATATAACGTTTAGGGACTTGGAATGGTTTAAAAGTATTTACATTGTACAATATTTCGTCGTATAGAAGTAAGGGACCCGTGGCGCCAATGATAATCAGCGGTTGACCCGCTAACAAAGCGAAGACGCAACCACATACCGAGGTTACGATTAAAGTTTCCGACACTCCTATCATATTACTAGTCTTATCGCCTGTAAACCCCGCAAATACCATCGTATCGTTTAAGTAAAATAATTAATAAGTAGGCCTAAGTTCAATTACCTACCCATAAGACCACCAAAAGTAATGGCTCCGGATAAGGCCGCGAAATAAATGAAGATGGCCGCGGCTATACACTGGGCGTTAAACCCATCCAATAAGTCACTGACGTACCAGGGATATCTTTGTTTGATGTCGTTCATCAAACCGCCAAAGAGGCAACCGGATCTCTTTAACGGGTCGTAAGAAGGTGGTTTCTCATCTTTCTCGTCAATCTCCAGCTCGTCGTCAGTTGGCTCCGTTAGAACTTTCGCCTTGATTTCCTCGCGTCTTTTTCGATTACGTATCTCCATGCTTTTTCTGCGAATGTCGTGAATTGGCAATAGAGATTGTCTTTCCCAATCTCCGGGAGGTAAGACAAGACTGTCGTCTAAAAACTCGTTTATGGCCCTTAATAAGTCCTTCCGGTCTTCGGCTTTGTAGGCCACGTCGTGAAAGTACTGAACGCCCCCAAAGAAAACATTGTAGGTATTTATCGCCTACTTACCGGGAGTTGAGGAAATCTTACCGAATTGGCCATTAGAGTAGAAATGGATCTACCAATTTCGTGGTAATCGAGATCCGTATTGATTGGTCCGAGTAAAACGAATAAGAAACGCACTGGAATTGATACCTGCAATTTGTTAGTGAAATTGAAGCGGACGTCGACCGGCGAGGACGGAAGGTTCTCGGCGTTACGGGCTCATACTAATTACTTACCTCCATCAAGTTGGGCATAGTCAATCCGGAAGCCAATCGCACAAAAGCGATGGTCGGTTGCTCCAAGAAGTCTAAAGCTCCCACCAAGACGGTGGTCGCTTCGGCTCCTTCCGGAATCCTACGAAGAATGTTGGTGTCCATGTGAGGCAAGTCGTCAGTCGACGAGTTACGGAAAATCTTTTCCATGTCGTGACTCTGAGGATTTGAAAGGAACTAAAAGGCATCAGCGAAGATAGGCGTTGAACGTATTGCGTGTAAGGTTAGCGGGGTTAAAGGTTAAGACAAGCTTGAAACAACGACGGTTTTACTCCCAAGGATTACTCGAGTGTGAAAGCGCGTTACGTACCGGTCTTCGACCAGAGTCCTCCAGGGTTATTTTGATTTCCGGAAGGAGTTTAGAATTGTTGTCCACGGATAACCTTCCATTCTTGTCGACTACGGGGAAACTACCATTGGCAGGAATCAATTTCGGTGACCTAATGACGCAAACAAGGGAAAAGGGGAAGGGCGGGTGGAAAACAAAACCAAGATGCTTAGGGTTAAAGTTCACGCTGGTTAGTCACGTCTCAAAACTATTTATCAATGATTAAATATTAATTAAAAAGGGTGGTTCGCTAATGTCCAAGTTTTAACTGCGAAACAAGAACTGAAAGAACTAAATGGAGAAATTATGCACCCTTAAAACCGGAAGTGACAATTGAGTAATAAGTAGAATTACTTTTCAACTTTCCAATTATTTAATGGCAGGCTGTAAGAATGTTTACCATACCAAAAGAAGGGTAGAGTTAAAGATACTGATAATTATATTAGTTAAAAGTACCTCAAGCAATGTTATTTAATTAACGAAGATGCGATTAAAAAGATAGATTGATAGAGAGTGACGTGGATAGACACCTTTAAGGAACTAACTTTTTGTCGTGCGACAGCAAGTTTAAACTTCCGTAACCCGAGTTGTTCCTCCTCATGGCAAATTGGGCGAAAGATCGTTCGTGGACGTGTCTATGACGCAATAGAAGGGCTCGCATGACGGCGCCTCGGTTATCCGGATGCAACTGGTCAGTTATCACCATGTTCTCGACGACTTTGTAAGCGATGCCAGCCAGATCTCGTTCTTCCAGATCCAAGAGGACGGTGCCTTGTTCCAGACACTTCCTCAAGGACAATAGGCTATGGAAGGACAAGGAAGCTACGTGAGGTTTACCCCATCTCTCCGTTCCTTCTTGGACATTCTCTTCGTATTTGATCCATCGAGCAGTTTCTCTCCATTCTAAGTCGTCACCTCCATCTCCCGGTAACAGTTCGTCCAGTTCCACGAAGATCTAAGGACGCCGATTTATAAGTACTCGAGAGGATTTTGAACCGAGGAGGTTAATTACTTCGTGAGGTTTATGGTCGAATAGTTTCTTAACCAAAGGTCCCTTCTCATTTCCGTCTTTTCTACTCAGATGTATGAAAGAGGACACGGAACTTTTGGCTTGGATCTTATGTCGACGGATACCTTTCGGATCTTCGAAACGCCTGCCTAAATACCGACTGGGTTAGCCAAAGGTCACCGTTGTTGACCTCGTACTAAATATAATTACTGGCGATATCTTCAAGGTCGGCAGTTGGAAGCATTTCCGCTTCCTCGGGCTCGACTGCCCTTAAGAAGTAATTGTCCGTTTCGACATCGGAACCCAATCTCTGTCTCCTGGGATGTCTTTTTGAATGGTGGTGGTGATGGTGCCTGCCGTGATTCTCGTGTCTTTCCTTGTGACATTGGTGCTTGCCCCCCTTGGAACCATCAGGATCAGCGTCTTCCTCCTTGTCCTCTTCGCCTGAGAGACGAGGAGGTGAGGAAACATTCCGGGGGAAAATCCTTAAGGGGTTCAGTGAGATATTTACCCAATTGAAACTTGACCTTCGCTTTCTCCGGTTCTTTGGGGTCTGGAAGGTGAGCTCCCGCTCTTTCGGAGACGAGAGTCTCGGCTTGAGTGTCTTTGCCGCCGGACAAGAGAGGCGTTTCCAAGATGGTCTCGCTGGCCAGTCCATCGTGAGACCTTGAAAAGAACAACGAGCGTGCACTATGGAACACCCGATGACCGGGAAGAAAACCATTTTAGATTTATTGTCCACAATTACGTTTGACCCGCCACCAAACCAAAAGTAAACAGAAAACGCCAAAGTATCTTCGCGATCGTATTTCAAGATTCTAGTCTATTCCGAGATGAAAAATGACCGAGGAATCTTTATTGTTCCGTACAAATAAAAACTATTATTTATTTCTACTCTTATTTTTCTTTCTCGTGTCATTGACCAAGTAATGGTACAACCTAAGTTATAGGTATGATTGAAACCAAAACAAGAACGCCGCTGTCGGCCGCAAATATTAATGAAAACGCCACTTCAAATTAATACGCGTACGCTGTCAAATGTATGAAAGGTGAAGACAGCGAACATAGTGTACTCATAGTTTTAATAATTTTAATGGTTCAAGTGTCTCTTGGCATTACTTCAAAACTATTTTAACCATTCTAACCAACCGAGTACGTCCCAGAAAATAACTTAATTCCTCTTATAGTTACGTAACCGTAAGCTTGAAAAGTCAACTATTCATGGACGAGTGGAGTAGATTCATTTCATACTAATGTTATGTCTACAACATTCCTCCGACCTAAACTGGTTCTTTTAGGATATGTTTTTCTTTTTCTCGCTTGTACGTCTTTGGGGCAAACGGGAAGGGAATAAGTCGTGTTATTATCTAGGATTACTCTCTCTCGATTATAAATCTTCCTTGTGGTAAGAAGAGACCTTGAAAATTCCCCAAAATATCGGGGGTGGACACGGACGGGTACGCCCAGCCGGTATATGGCCGACACTCTCTTCTTTTCCCACACTTTTTTTAACTTACGCGATTGGATTTCAAAGTCAAGGCCGATTTTTAAAAAGAAAGTCGTTAGGAAGTTTGGTAAATACAGAGTTGGTTAGCTATTCGAAGACGCGATAGTATCTTTGTAAACCCTATAAAGAGTTTAAGATCAGAGTAGGAGCTAAGATCTAAGATTGGTCAGATAATTTCCGCGGCCATACTGGTGGGTTCAATGCAAAGGGAAAGCTGAAATCCACCAACAAAATGGCCGCCAGAACAGTGGTAAGACTTACGATTGAGTGACGTACCACTCACCCAATGAAAGTCCTCTATAGAAGGGGGGGGGACTGGGTAATTTCTGTCCCGATACAAAAATAATCCACGGAATGCACACAAGCAAGGTGTCGTATATCAAGCTCATTTATCATTCATTAACAGGTAGAAGGAATAAATTGTAAATAAATGGGGCCCTGTATTTTTTATAATATATCAAGGTTTTTCTTATTACTAAGCCTCTCTACCTGAAACACCTTTCTTTAACAACAAGTAAGCCTATAGGAGCGTGGGTTTATTCTCTCTCAAGAGTTCGTGGGAGTTGTTAGGGTATATAATATTGGAAAAATGTCAGGCTGGCGCAAATGATCCGGATGGTTTAAGCTTACCTGGCTTTGTCCGTGAGTTTAGTGGTGGGTAGAGACGGTTGCTTCTTCAAGGATGGTCTCAAGGGTCTTTCCAATAAACTGATGACCGATCCAGGCTTTGAGGAATCGCTTCCTGACCCTTTCTTCTTTTCCTCTTCCAATAAGGGACTGGTAACGTCGATGGAAGCTACGCTTCCGCCAATACGGAACTTCTTTCCGGAACCGGAAGATTGAACCTGAAACGGAAACGAGAAAACGAGAAATTAAGAAATTAAGTATTTAATTAAATAGTGTAATAGTTAATTTAAATTCTGACATGGAATTATTGCTTAACTATACACCACCCATTGATTGCCCCGAGAAGCTCGGTTTTAATAAAAATTATGAGTCATTATTTCAATATCAAGTTTTAGAAAATAAGTAACTTATAGCTCGAGGGCGTATATTTTAACCCAAACCACTTTCGCTTTCGCTTTTAGCTTTTTTTCTTAAATTAATTTTTCTAGTTTCTTCCCAGTATATAAGGACGTTAAACTTGACGTGATTTGAGTCCATAAATGTTACCATAAGCTTATAAGATAAGTTTATCACTGGTTATTTAGAGATTGAACTAGAGGTCAAGCTACACCTGGTCAGGCGCTGTCAAAGGATTAGTACAGTACCGCTATACCTCATTTGCATATTATTTCCTTTTTCAATATAATAAAAGGGTCAATATAGACAAATGATTATTATAAAAATGAGCTTAAAGTGTAGGTTATTACTAAATTTTTGAATTTCGAAATTAGGGTGTGTACATTATATTAGCTTTTAACACCTTTTTTAGAAGAAACCGATATAATATAAAAATTTGAAATCCCCAAATTAAATGTGTCAAAAACATATTTTGCGAAAGCATTTTTTTTCTTATATCTAGATTATTAATTCTTTCTTGCACACGTTAAAAAGTGGGCTAACAATATAAAGTTACCGTAGCTAAAAAAAAAAAAGTCCACAGGCGAATTTTTAAACGGTGTAATTGTTTTCCAAGAAATATTGGAAAATATATTTTTCCACTCGTTAAACAATTTTTAATATATGCCGAAAGGTGTATGTATACCTTTATAGCCTTATAATTAATTCCTTTCAAGTTAGTTCAGTTCTGCCAAAAACTTTCAAAACTCTAAATTAAATTTTACGTGATTTATATACAGGGTATTCCAGATAAGTACGTCGCAAATAAAAACAAAAACACCCTGTAGACGTAAAATTAAACTTTACATATACAGTGTAAATAAAGATTAAAGAAACCAGTTTTCGAGTTTGTTTTTTAAAAAAATAAATAAAATATAAAGAAAAGCAAACTTGTCCCAACTAAATGTTTAAAATTTTGTTTAAGGTGTATTTTAATTTTTAATTTAAACAGGTGTAAGTCAAGCTTAACTAAACCATAACGAAATTAATTTATTTTATTTTTTTTTTTAGAGTGGAACCGGTTTCTACCGGTACAGAAACACTACCTAGTTTCACACACACACACACACCGATTTTTACATAACCTCTAAAGTTATTTCAGGTTATTTCCAAACATAACTCGGCAGCAGCCCATGGGTTATTAGGCAATATTTTATCTTTCGTTTTTATTTTTTTCTTATTTTTTAAAAAAGGTACCACGCCTATTTGCTTACTTTCCGATAGAAAAAGTGGAGGTAATTTAAATTCCAAGGGGATCGCCTACGATATCATTTATTTTGCTATATTTCAACAACCTTTAAAATGACACCGAATACCCTATAGTGTTAACCCCCTCGATTAGTGACACATACATTAAAATTATGTAAAATTTAACCTTAAAACTTGTCTTTTCTATTTAAGATTAATTAACCCTAATTATATTTAATGAATCTCTACTTTTTAAAACTAACTTATCAATATTTATTTTTACACCACATTTTTTTTTAATTTAACACGACCTGGGACGTATTGAACACGGTTTTGGGCCAAGTTTCAAGTACTAAAATTATAATCTCATTGTTGCACTTGTTCATAGCCGCAAAATCCCAATTTAACTTTTAGGAACGTGCTCGCGTCAGCTAGCCTCTATGGCGTCGAATAGGGGTTCGGGAAAGAAATAGGTTCAAATTCAAACTCACCGCCATATCGGAAGCGCTGTTCTTCATAGGCGGAAGTAAAGGGGTGGAGACTTCCGGTCGTGGTTCTCCTCCTCCACCAACGTCTTCTCTTCCACCACCTCCACTTCCTCCAGTGTTTTCTGGGGATGTCTTTTCCATCGATGGATTTTCGTGGTCCTCGGCTTCCTCGGGTTCTTCATCATCATCGTCACCACCCAGAAGTATTTGAGATGGACGCCGTTTGTGATGGTGAAAGCGTTGCAATGGTTGGTGGTGCTGGTAGCTACTTGTACGATGCACTGATACGAAAAAATAAATGTAATACAGATATGTATTAATAAAATAATTAAAAGCGGTTCCTGTTTCAAACTCGGTAATAAAAAGGGTTAAAAACGATTGAAATCACAAGGTTACCCAAAGAACATTGTCAAAATGTCACTATATTATAAACAACAGACTTTTTGGCAGACAAAACCTCTCAAGGTTTCTTACACTTCAGAATTGTTTTACCCGCATACCGATGGTAAATGTAGATCACGGTGGTAAGTGCCAACTTTGTCACGAAAACCACAAAGACAAGACCCACGTGATAACCACGCGCGCGCGAACGAATTAATGCACTAATTACGTAACAAACGGAACAGAACGGAAGTGGAGAGGAGACAAAAGACACTGCGATAAACATATAGCTTGCTATACTGCCTTGGAACTAAGGGGAATTACGGTGCGAAGCTTTGTTCGACGGAGGGCTATGCTATTTTGGGGTACGGGGTATAATTAGATATTCCCCGCTAGGAAGGTCTGATCTGATGCCTCGATGGCTTTTGAGTACTGTCCAAAGAACTCTATATTGTTACAGAAGTAGTTGTTAGTATAAAAATCGGAACTAGATTTTAAAAAGGGTGATTGTGGACGTCCATAGGACCGTTCGTTTCCTGTACAAGGAACACTTGGCTAGACAGTATAAGCCGAAGAAACGAGGGGTGACCTTTCGACTGGTAGGTCAAGGTATCGCGTCTATTTCCTTACTTTGGTAATCATCTTCGTCGAATTTGGGCGCTCCGGTGTATCCTTTATCGTTCTTTCTCAACTCATTGATAGAGAACTTGTCCGTCTTGGGGTGGATGATGCCTTCCATGGCCTCGTCGATCGATTGCGCTTGCCATCTACTCGAAGACGGCAAGTCAGACTCGGGTGAAGTGTCCCGTAACAATAACTGTTAATTAAACACATCAATTACCATCAATAATGAAGTTGAGTGAGAAATGCCCTCCAGAATAAAAACACTTCCCGGAGTTCTCCCTGATCATTTTATATCAAACTTGTCAATATTAAAGAGTATATTTTTAAGAACTACGTAACGTCCAATAGAGGAATTTTCGTAAACCAAATTCCACGATCTTTTTGACCAATTTTTAAATCTCCAAATCCCGAATTCATATTAGGCCTAAAACAACACCCATTCTACAAAAATAATCCGCCTGAACATCGTAAAGGGAAAACGAAAGTTAACACACGCGGTTCTTGTTACGATTTTAGTCAGAACTAAGGTACGTGATATAAAACGCCTGATGAATAATTTATAGGAGCGGGAGTATGTATAGGCTATATGAAATTCCGCGAGCTTAACTGGAAATATATTCCGAAAGTTTGCCTTTTCGTTTTTGAGAAAAGAATTTATATTAATATTTCATTTTAGAGTCAGACCTCTATTGTTTCACAAAATCCCGTACGAGATTTCAAAAACAGATTTATTTGGTTATTTTTTTTTTGGTATTTGAATATTGAAATCACGAAGTTAAAAAGAACATTCTCTCTTCCGTCTCAAAATAAATAAATACGGTTTTTCTTTAATGTCTAAAAATAGATTCTGAAAAATTGACTTAACATTTAAGCTTATCAAATTAATTAAGTCTTTAGAAATTCGATATAAAAGCAACTTTTTTACAAGCTAGCAAAAAAATTACTCTCTCCTTAAATCTAACTTTAATCAATTGGGCGTATCTTAAGCCCGTCACTATTTCGAAATTGAACGTCGCCTGAGATTATTTACTTTCAATTTTATGGGTGCGTGTGCGACGGGCTTAAGATAACAGTAAGAGTCACTTGACCTTTCTTTTGGAAACGAAATTAAGCGTGAATCAATAGTTTACCGAAACGAATTGGTATTTGTTTAACAAAGCGATCTAGCTCATTCATTGCTAAATATACACGACAAAAGGTTCGTTCAATCAGTACTTGGCCTTACAAGTTGATACCTAACAGGGTTGCGACGGATATTTGCATATAAAAATATCCCTGACTGTTTGCAGGGTTTCCTTAACAATCTAAAGGCATTTTCCCTGATAAATATAAATATAAACGACAAAAGGTTCGTTCAATCAGTACTTGGCCTTACAGGTTAATACCTAACAGGGTTGCGACTTATTTTTGCATATAAAGATCTCCCTGACTTTTCCAGGGTTTCCCTAACAATCTAAAGGCATTTCCCTGATAACTTTTTATAGTAGAAACGTCCCACTGATGTGGTATCTAAAAACTACAAGTACCACGAACTTATAAATGCATAAAATCCCTGACAAACATTTGCAAAAATATCCCTGACAAACATTTGCAAAAATATCCCTGACTGTTTCCAGGCTTTCCCTAACAATCTAAAGACACTTTCCCTGATAAAGTTTCATAGTAGAAACGTCCGTCCCACTGATGCGGTATCTAAAAATTACCAGCACCATGAACTTGTAAATATATTACTTAACAGGACAATTTCAAAAAAATCCCTGACAACATTTGCCTGGAAAAGTCAGGGATTTTAACATTTGCAAAAAATCCCTGACTTTTCCAGGTTTTCCCCATTTGCCCCGTATATCACACAATTTACAGTATCGATAGTACACTAAGAGTAACCTCAAATCACTCATGGAGGGCAAATAAAAATATTATCTAACCCGTCATAAATACTTCAAAAAACGGAGGAATGGCTTCATTAAAGTAGATTTACGATGGTCAGAGCGTGTCACACAAAAGGAAGACTTACGTCATGGCTACTTGCTTCAGATGTTGAGTGTTTTCTCTGGTGATCCATAATTACATCCGACAAAGAAGAAGAAAGGGAGACCCTCGGAATTAACTCTTTACAGGATCACAAGTACTTTCTGTACGGTCACTGGTCCAAAGAACGTTAGATTTTATTGAATTCCCGGTTGGTTGCTTGAATTCCTCTTCGTTCGTAGGCGCCACGTATCTCTCGCCCAAAGCGAAAGAATTTTCTGCCGAGAATAACAATTTTTAGAGATATTGTTATATTTTTTATCGTAAGTCAGGATTTCTTGGAAAAAATATAAATAATACAACTTTAACTCTTTAAAGATTATCGTCATCTTTAAAACAAAAGATTCTCGAGGGGTAAATCACGCCTTCAACACGCGTTTATTAATTTTTGGTCGCCATTTTAAAAGATGTCGGCAAATTAACCCCAAAATTAATAGGATATAGAAATCAACCAGTATAGTAAATATTAGTGAAATTGGTCGAAACACGTACAGAAGTTGTTCCATAAAGGAATTATTTTTTTTTAAACATTTTTGGCCGCCATTTTGCAAAATGGATGCCGATTACTTAAGAGTAAAGCCCCTGCAAAATTTCAGCCTTTTAGTTTAAGCGGTTTGGGCAGGGCGTAGATTATCACTGAGTAAGTCAGTCGGAACTTTTATTTTTCAACTTATAAAAAAAAAATTGAAGTGATTTTTATTCATAAAAGTGGCATACCCCTCGAAGACACGATTCAAAATGAGTTTTTATCAATTGGCCAATTCATTCTTTACGGGTTGGGCGGTTATTGGTGTGACTGTGTTGTTCTTATTGATCTGTCAATTTACACAAGTAAATATTACTAAAATGATGGATTTAAAATTGGTGATTTTTCGTATTCTTTGAATTTTTATATTAAATATAAAAACAATAAATAAATATAAAATTTTTTTCTTGTAAAAAAATAAATATTTGACCTATAAATTGACGATAAATTATTTCCCTTCGATTACGTCACCACGTTCGAGTTGTTATTATAAATAAATAAATAAATTTATTTATTTATTTAATAACTAATATTGGGTCTTATTTTTAAATATTATTATTCAAGTTTCTTTAAAAGGTTTATTTTAATTTTTGAATTCTATATATTCAACTTTTTTAAACTCTGAAAAACAGACTGTTTTTCTAACCTGGGTTTTTTCAGATATACTTCTGCATTTACTAAACGACTCTTTTTCAACTTATTTTTGGAATATCTGCTAACTGGATGTATACTGTACCTAAATTCAAACATTCCCGACTTGAAAAACGTAAATATTTCTATTCGTAATAAAACGTATTTTTCAAATTCAATAACACCGAATTTTACGAGCATTTTACTACCGAAAACCAAAAGTATTAATTATTTAAAAAGGTTTGGTTTTTTAATTATAGGTAAAAAATTTAATATTTAAGAAAATTGGGATGGGATTTAAAATTTTTACAAAAACTCTAATCTGCATATTGGATAGTTTAACATTTTCATCTTTAATTTAAATATATAGGCCTATAAGTTGTTAGCCAACAAAAGAAGATTGATTTGAAATAAAGCTATATACGTAGTTCCGGTTTGGGGAAGAGAAAACGGAAATAGCGATTTTGTTTTTATTTCTTTCTAGTTTTAATTTCCGTAAAAACTACCGCTATTTTAGTGGGTTTTTTTTTTATCTACTACATTGGCTGGCAATTGTTGATTGATTGTGAAACTTAAACTAAACGAAAAGGAGTGTCATTAGAAAAAAAGGAAGATATTTTATCGATTTGCGATTACAGTTAATATATGCAAGGTTTTCACGATCAAATAAATTTCCGATCAAAAACCCCTTTTGACTTTTTAAAAATTATTTCTCAATTTATAAAAGCTCTTTAAATAAAGTTCAAAGGTACAACGAGACGAGGCATCTCGAGTTCCGGAATTGAGTTTTCATTTTTTTTTTTCTTCTTTCAAAAATAATTAAATTAAACTTCAAAGGTCAAAGGTCACAATATAGT
Organism: Phalangium opilio; assembly: GCF_054372755.1. NCBI lineage: Eukaryota > Metazoa > Arthropoda > Arachnida > Opiliones > Phalangiidae > Phalangium > Phalangium opilio. Next base: position 9,838,605 of record NW_028324187.1, on the reverse strand, counting down.
ACTAGAAATACTTTGGAATTTTCTCTCAAAATTTTGATTGTGGATTAGATTTCAGTCAATAATAACTCTTAGACGTAGAAGTTTCTAGAATCTTTCTATGTATTTTTAGTTTTACCGTGTACCATAATAGAACAACAACAACTGGTGGTACAAAATTTATAACAACACCGGTACTTTATTATATGGTAACAGCTGATATTAATATTAATATTAAACTTCCAAGGTTTTAATATCGCTGTAATATATTATGAAATATTTAAAAATAATATAAAGAAAACATACGGAAATTTCAGTTTCACTTTCCAATTAGTAACTATCGTTCTAATTAAGATAATAATTAGCTCTCAACGCTATATCACAGAGCAAAATGTCCTCTTTCAAATCATATATTAATATTTAAAATAAATAATAATTCAAACTTTGAAACATCTTCGAGTCTTTGAAAATTAAATAATCCAAACAACCATTTTAAAAATAATTGAATAATTGCAGTTGTAATTAAGTTATCTAACTGTTCTCAACGCCAATAGATAGAGCGAAATGTCCTCTTTCAATACATATATTTGAATAAATAATTATTCAAATATCGAAACAGCGTCGAGGCTTCAAACTCAACACCTCCAAATTAAAATGGACAATTTCAAATTGACGAACGCGGATAATAAGCAATTCAATTCAAATTACAATAACGGAGTACCCTTTCAATTCCTCTGCCAATAACTGGCACGCAATTGTTACACAAGGGACCGGGAACCAGCCTGAACCAACAATCAATAAAGTGGACGTCTTCAAATCGAATAAATTTTACGAGACCACCGTGACGCGAGTATTACCCGCCACAACTAAAACCCTTTCTTTTTCTCAATTCACCTAGAGGCAAGGATAACTCTTTCTTCTTAATTAATAGCTTAATTCTTATTAAAATTAATTGGGCAAAGGTATTATTATCATATATAATACAAAGCCATTAATTTCAATTAATCTTTAGAAGTAATTAACCGCGTGATGGATGAAGGGGTTAGACTTTCCTTATTTTTTCTAGAGGAGAGTTAATTGTCAAAATAGTGTGTTGTGTAATTTAAGAGATTTCAGGACAAAACACGTGACGTCATGTAGTGGACGTTAGACATCGATGTCCTTGAGCCTCTTTGGGAGATGTATCACTGGATACCTTAAGCCTTAATGATGTTTTCAATGAGTTGCCATGGCTACCATCGGGTTAAACAACTCCGTAACCCTAGCTGGTATTATGTTCTACAAAACCCCGGTCCGGTCAGTATTTCTAAATTTTTTTCTTATCACAATAAATATACACAATATTAATAATTAAGTTACCAGATTGACCCCCCAATTTTTGCGCGTAGCTTGGTTTAATTTCTTAACCGTTTTAAGCGGGTTTCTGAACAAATATTTGATTAGTATTACTAAATTAACTATTACACGCTATTCCAATTAAGATACGGCGAATTAATAACTTCCGTTTATAGATAATATAGTTCCTTAGGACCTTGCTAGTATCTCCATATCGAATTACCTTAGAAGGTTCAAATTTCAGTATAACTCACGCCCTTTCAAGTTCAAAACGGTTCGTTGCATTATAACAAACTTCAAAGACTCAAAGTCCAAGTGATTTGCATAAATTCAACACTACTTATTTAAATGTCGAATACACATTAAATCGTATTTCTACTATGACAAAAATATATCGGGAAAGAAACACGGTTGGTTATTCGTTGACGTTCGGAATATAAACCGCCCATTTTTAACACGCAATTCAATATAAAAAGGGGTCGGATATTAGCCAAAATAATAATAATAAAAACGAATTATTTCAATATAAACCTTAACAATTAAATCTTACCTTAACGCCTAACTTATAACTCTATTTTATAGCTTAACCCTCGCGGTAATGAAATGCACCACCACCAAAAAAACACTCCGTGTGGCCGTCTAAGTTTTCATGGTACATCCGGCAACATTAAACTAAAACCTTTGGATCATACGCAGACTGCTTTAAAGGTCAAGTATAAAGCGATAAAAATCACAATACCTTCTCTTCTGTAGACGGTAGCAATTGCATCGATTCACTAGCACTTTAAAAGCTTAGTCTACAGGGGCGTATAACTGTGTTATGTTTACGTTTTTTTATTCGGTCAAATCCGAAAAAGCGCGGATTAGCGTAGCGTGTAACGCGTAATCCAATTTACAATGTAAGCGCGTTAAAACGTAAATGTGTATAAAGTACCTGAACCAGAACTCGTTATATTTAGTTAAAAACATAACTAACATCAGAACACCAAAAAAGAAAGTACATAATAACAATATACATGAAACGTTAACTTACTTGCTTAAAAAACAGAGTTTCACGGCGTAAAACACAACCTATTATTTTAATTTTAACTTTTAAAATGTTTTAAATTAATTGTGTTAATTATTTTAATCAGGAAATTCTGAAGAAAATTGATTTAAAATCGTTGAATTAAACGGAATTTTAAATTATATTTTTATATTTTTGGTGGTAAACGAAATGAAATTAAATGAAATGTAAAAAGGCACATGCTTTTGAAGCCGAGTTCCGCGGTAAACTAAAAGACGGGGAAGAATTTTGCCGGCTGCCAGCTGCGACGGCGTACTTTAGTTAAAGTCAACATCTGCCGGTTCTGCAGCCTCTCTCCTATGTAATTTCAGAGACCTCCACACTCTACTAGTCTGCACTATGCTTGCCGTGCCGCAATTTTTACCAGCTAAAAAATTATGTTTTCTACCTCAAAATCTATACGGTTTTGATTAAGGCACGCCATCTATTTAATACAGCACAATTTTGAAATTAATTATTGTATATTATTGTATCTTTGTAATTTAGGAAAATAGGCATAATAATAGGTCAAATATTTATGACCTCTTTACGTATTAAGGGTTGTTGAAAACTGGACCAACAAGGGGGGAGAGGGGAGAGGGAGGAAGGACATATCGAACAGCACTACAGACTTTGTATTTCAATTCAAAGTATTTTTACTCTCCCTTGATTGCTTTGTAATTAACTAATTTCGAGTGACCTTGATGTACAAGAACAAATACAGATACTTAGTTTTACGTACCTTTAAACAGTGCTGAATAACCTTGATACACTATAATTTCCTGCGCGCGCACCTCGTGTAGACCAAATGAAAGGATTTTTATTTTAGCCAAACACAAATTAAGTTTAGATAATTTTGTTCATAAGTTCAAATGGGTCATCAACAGTCGATACTGAATGTGTTCAAAAGAAAGTGTTCACAGTGGTCACAATGTCAACTGAGTTCAAATACGTAGCATCGAGAAACGCGTCGTCGCAAGTACATCTTAAGTACTTACCCAAAATGGTACGATTCCTGATTAGGTAAGCGAGTATTATAGGCCAAATAAAAGGGTCTGTTGACGAAACCCCTACTCTGCCTTCGACGCATGGACCGACGTACGACGAACCCAGTTATCTTGTCTCCTTCGTTGGTCCTAGCGTCAGCCGTGGTCAAGGACATTGTATTTTTACGTTTCCGGTACCCGACGTCGTTTTCAAGCTTATTGTTGGATAGGTAAGTGTAATGAAGACCTTCGATGACCAGTAGGACGAGGGCCGAGGTCATGCCGTACAACCAAAGCAGCAACATTCCACGGACATCATCCAGACTCATGGATCCACCACCCAAGGCCGGTGACAGCATGCAATTCACTTTGGTATTCAGAACCTTACGTAACATGGACTTGAAGACGCCTTTTTCGTACAAGTTGTATAAACTGAGGAGAAACCAACTAACCAGTTTGAGCCGTCGAGATGTCATAAGTACCTGATCAAAAATATAAATAGATATCTTACGCCAAATCAATTTTTCGCCTCAGCGTGTAGTTCATGTTTTTGGCATAACCCATAGCCATTTCTTTGGTAAAAGTGTAGGAATCAGCACCAGTGTTGAATTCGCATATCTTCCTGTCCGTGAAGCGTCTAGACACTGCCGTTTGAATATCCGAGCGAAAGGCCACGATCGCGTAGTCTCCATAGGCAACTAAATCCATATTAAAATCGTTCAGGACATCACTATCGGTACCATTGTCCGATTTCCCTCTTAATATCATGTAGAGAGACTTAACATCCTGTAAGGGAAGTACTTGTCAACCAGATGGGGAGGGGAGGGGGGTTCGTGTCTCGACTTACTTTGATGTCCGCCAAAGTACTCGACGAGATGATGACATTTGTACTACTCTCTGGTCGCAATAAATCCTCCAAAGAATCGTAACTTCTGACGGTGACCATCAAAGCGATCAACTTGCTGTTGTAATAAGCCGTTATGATAATTGCCAGTAACCACCAAAAGGAATTGAGGACGCGAACCGGGCATCTTGTCGGAGGTGAACTCATTCCCTGACTAACCATAACGCCGAAGAAGAGCCAAAACTGTTCAATGGCAAAATCCAGGGTCAAAGGATGGTTTTTCTTGGGATCGGGTCCGCAAGTGTACAAGAAAACCGCCGTGGCTCCGACGCAACACAAAGTGAACAGTATAACCAGCCACACCTTGAGAAGGCATCGTAAGAAAAAGTACTTAGACGCGTGTATTTGTTGACAAACCTGCCAAGTGAAGGCTTGGGCGTAATTATAGATATTTCGACTAACAGTCGGTTGCCCGAATAGGGCAGCCAGATTTTCAAAATGAACAGTCGTCGAGAATTTCATGATTTTGCTCCGATCAACAGTTCGGAATATTGGTCCGAGGACCATGTCGACTTCGTTTCTTTGTATCATACCATAAACTCCGGTATAGGAACCGTTTGCATCTCTGGTACCCCAACCCTCATCTTCATTCCGTACCAAGCAATACCTAAAGTTACGTTCCCCCAGTATTTAGATTAGAATTTGATTCAATTAAGCGTCAGACAATTACTGGAAATTGATAGTTTGCGCCAGGAAAGCTAATAGATCAGCCATGGGTCCATGTATCTCAATATCGAGACTAGTGTTACCCGTCACGTTGATATAAGGAGGCCACTTCATATATATAGATACGAAACATTACCATATACGTCAGAAAGTCACGTGATTTGTGGTTACCTTTTCAACCGCGATTAAGATAGGTCTAAAACGCCAATCGTAATTTGGTCGCCTGTCAGCTGGTGGATGGGTGTCTTTGCAAACGTTTCGACGTCTGTTTTTACCATTAAGAATGGTTTTATGCGGGAGCTCCTCCGCTGAACACGAAGAACAGCAATTGCAAGATTGTCCTTTCACTTCCGAAGAAGTAATTGCATTGGCTATACAAAAAAAGTAATTGATTTTTTTTTCTCTTTTCAAATTAAATGTTCGCGTGATGATGATGAAAAATCTTTCTTCGGAGAAATTTTGCGTAAACAAGATAATTTAAGATTTGTCATTGATTTATGGCACTTGCAATAACCATACGAACTTCTACCCTACAGGTAATGGTTACCATCTTTAATTAATATGACTACTAAAACTTAATTAAAATAATTTATAACGACGCTTCTGTATTTTTAGAAATATATTCGATTTAGCCATGAAACCTATAAGGGGTTTTAGCGTAAATTATTCTGAACTGAACCGAATTGATACGAATACCGCATTTATTGTGTAATTAACGTAATTAAATAGTTTAATTAGTACCGAAAAATTCAGGCAAAAATAGAAGAATTTAAGTTTAAAACTCGTTTTTAGTAAAAAAAATAAATAAAAACATTATGCAAATTACTTACAATTTGTTATGTCGATAGCGTAAACAAAATAAGACAAAAGAACAATTATTATAAACAATAGACCGTAAGATTCGCGCATATTTAACATTCGTTCAAGGTCCGTTTTTCCCTTGGACTGGCTGGTGGTCAGTCCAAACTCCGAATCTAAATTAAACTACCTTTATTTGTAAAATAAATTCTTTTTCGAGGAAAAAAATCGAATTTCCTTTCGTGTTTGACACTTTCTTAACCCAAAAGAAAAAGGTCCCGGCCTTAATTTGACATTCCATTTTAGGATTGGTCCATTATGATCGGGCCCAACCCATCCAATCACATTTGACAGTGGTGACTGGTGACTTTCGGACAGACAAATAGACAAGTAAGTTGTCTCGGACGCTATACCCCCCCCCCACCCCCAATAACGAGTTTCTTTATTGACGTTAGAAGTAAATAAATTAAAGTAAACGAAAAAAATAAACAAGACAGGATTTCGTGGAATTTTATTTTCAATATGTACAAAGATGATCAATTTGTTTTTTTTTATAATTCTTGGCGTTCAGCTTTGTATCTCAAATGAGCTAAAATGGTTCCAGTTGGATTTGACTTGAAGACATCGTTATTGGCGATTTTTTTAAACATATCCATTTCAGCTAACATGGTCTTTTGTCTGGCCTTAAATGATATACTACTTCTGGGTTTTTCAGTCTTTTTTGCAGCCCTAAAGTAACCAATTTGAATTCCGGGAAAATTATAAGATTTGAGGGTCTTGCTACGATAGTTTATATAGTCTTTGAGAGTCTTGGCAGGCTCCAATTTCCAAACAACAATTTAAGGGCGTTTTCATTACTTACTCGTTTTTAGCATCAAATGACTCCTTCATCAAAAGTTCTAAAGTAGGTAGGGCATCTTCGAGTGGTTTCATGTCACCCACTACGACAGTTTCGCGCCTTTTCTTGGCGTTTACCGCCTCTTTTTGCGCCGAAGTTACCACATCCAATTCTAACCAATTTTATTTTATGGTAATTTGTATAATTATAATTCGGGCCCATGTGTTATTAAAAATAACAAATAAAAACGTACTTTTCATAAACATTTCGTGTCGAATTTTACGTTTTTCACGTTTTTTCAGTTGAAATCCCAAAGATTTGGAAGATAAAATACTTTTGGTATCAAAATCAGGTACATTTTGATTGACAGAACTCAAATTTATGTTCAAACCAGCGAAAATGTTGGTTTTTGGCGCATTCGTGTTTGGAATTTCCTTCAGTTTAATAAAATTAATATCAATATATTTTGCCGTAAAATATATATAAAACCATAAGTTTATGGCAACCATAAGTTTATAACTTATCGTAGATAAGTCGTTAACTTATGATAAAACCAAGGAGCAATAATACAAGTAGAGGAAACAAACTACTATTGATTATAACTCCAAGTTTTTAATTAATTTTAATTACCGTAATTTCTTCTTCCATTTGTTGGTTTGTTTCATTATTCGGAATGGATTTTCCATCTTTTTTCAAAGTTGACGCGTGAAATTTTTGTCGGGCGCGTTTAATTTTTCCCATCTTAGATGGCGTTAGATGCCTTGCGAAGTTTAAAGTCCCAACAAAATGTTAAAATACACGTGAAGAGATGAGATTGCAAAGGCCCGAATTTTATCAAACCTTAAAACCGCGATTTTTAAAGCTTTTTCTCTTAAACTTAACCCCGAAAATGTTTCAAATCGATAAATTAACGCTTAAAGTTAATAAATTCACCCTGAAAACCGTTTTGTTTTAGAGAAATTGCGAATTTTAAACCTTTTTTTCGGCTACGAAATACTCATAGACAAAATTTCCCGGATCTTTCATAGCAGACGAATGACGATCGATTCCTTTAGGGTTTAGTTCAGTTCAGTTCAGTATAGTATTGGGAAGGGAAATTTCCCCATCGTGGTACTTTTGGCGGATATTTTAAATTATTTATAAAATAATTATAAATAAATCCACGTTGTTTGGGGTCTGATTAATACAACTACTGAAGAAATATTTAGGTTTTAAGTGGCTTTCTAACCTAACATAAAGTGAACTAAACTAATTAATATGTTAAGGTAATTTTCATCATATACTGAATAAATGTGAACGAGTCTTGGGATATCCTTGAATCCCGCGTAACAAGCAACCTTTTTTTCACGAAAGCGTTATGTGAATTTATATTTACGCTTATGGTACCCTCTTGCCTCTCGAGTAAGATACCATAAGCAAAGTAAATACCACCAAAGTCTCTGAGAAATGCTTCCCAAGGCCATCATCCCCCGGCAGAACGTTTTCAACACTAGTTATTCTTTAGAATCAAGAAAGACTAAACCAAGCCCACTTTATTGACGACAAAAACCAAGGGGGATCAGAATTCTAGAATATCAAGGCCATTAGATTTTTAAACACCCTTGTTCAACCTTTTCAATGCGTTTTCTGGTATTTCAAGGTCACTCTAAATTAACGTGACTGTTTAAAGATAGAAGTGAATGCATTCCATGGCCTGAACAAAAAACTTAGTTCTTCGCATAGTTTTGCAACTTAGCAAACGATAAAATCGAAAACATCAACATTTTAACGACACGTGGTAAGTAAGACGCGCTCTTATAAACTTCTTAGTGTCTCATTTTACTTATGATAATGTATAATGATAAAGGGAAGAGTATCGTTTTAGACCCCCTTAAAACTCGATTCACTCTCGTCGTGTCCTCCACACAACACCACTCATCTGGTATCTGGCTGGTATAAGCATAGGCATTAGTACCACCACCAGCAGCACCAGCACCACCAGCCACCAACTAGTTATCACTAGCAGCTTGCCTTTTCCCCAAAATATTGGCGGGTCGGTCTGTAACTGGACGAGGACGGCGGCTCAGTTAAGTCTACAGGACCATCCGTAATCAGCTGTCGTCCTAAAACGGTCTGGTAGCGCGAAGTGAGCGAGTGAGTTCAGTTTTTGGAAACGTGAATATCCCGTTTCTCGCGGCAAGCAAGCAACTCTCTTCATAAGGGATTTCCCCGTTCCGTTTACTTCCCAAGTACTTTCTTTTAATGCTAAACAATTAGCACAGCCACGTTATAACTTAACAGTGTTCAGTGTGTGGCTACAATATATATATTTAATTTTGCAATTTTATTACTTATTGGAAGATATATTTCAACACACGAAAATGGGTGTAGGAGCTAAAAATTCACCGTAAGTTCATTAAACTCTTTATTCACTCGCGGGGAAAAGCTCCCGTACGCGTACGCGTGTATCTTCTTATATATCATATGAAATTAAATATCGTTAGCTAAGAATTAAAGTAAGAATTAATTAACCAACGAACCAAATAAAACTAACTCCAAATTTAAATATTGTTGGAAATAATTGAAATTTGTAGGCTCTGTTTTGTTGGTAGCGATACGTGACGTCTATTACATTATCACAAGTCAATAATTATCCCCAATAAGTGGTGTCCCGCGTAAATTAACAATTCTTCAAAATGGGCTCAATTTAAGGTAAAAATGTATGATTTTTCAAGATAAAGCTTAAAATTTATGAATTTTCAAAGATAAAACACAATTTTAGCTTAAAAGTGTATGATGTTACAAAGATAAAACTCAATTAAGCTTAAAAGTGTATGATTTTTAAGATGAATCTCAATTTTCAAGGGTGCAGAGGCCAACAAGCCACAATAGATTATCCCATTGTGACCAGAATAAACACGATCTGTCCTCGTTAGGCTTAGAAAGTTTATCGAGAGACATTCAAACTGTTAGCCTGTTGTAATTAGGGGGTTAAGTATAGGCTCATTAGTACGCCAAGCGCGTAACGCAAACGTTTTTCTAACTGCCAAAAGGATAATCCGTAACCCGAGACTACGCAGTGATAAAGAACGAATCGAAATTCCCAAGGTTCCTTAAAACCAAATCACGCTACAAACTCTGCACGCTGCACCGCGTAATACATTCATGGCCGTAAAGGGTTAACTCTCAATGGCCATGAAATGAAAGAAACGTTATGTCGCTAGCTATATCATGTTACGTATCAATGATTAGACCACCAGGATGTGACGTCATATCATACCCGATCACCCAACCGGAAATGAATCTACATCTCCCCCCCCCTTTTCCCTTTCCTTCAAGGCTAAATATATTAATTGTACTAACCAAGAGAGACCGTTAACCCAACAACGATAATTGCCTCGGTTCAATTCAGTTCATTAACATCGTTACAATTTTTTGTAATATTGTCGCTTTGAATTTGAATGATTAAACAGTACGTATGCTTAAAGGGTTCAATATATTAGTAATAACGGGGTGTGCAAATCTTAATAGCGTCGTTTTAAATTTAATTAATGAAGTTACTAAATGAATAAATTAAATATAAATACAATTTATACGATATCATATTCTCGCTTGAATTTTTGACGCGCGCGTTGAAGGGCCCCATGACGTCACTTATTTGCTTTTAGCTTTAGTTATACCCCAGGGTGCTAAAAAAATAGAAGAGACGCTTAAGCCAGCCGCGTCTCTCCGCTAGAGGCACTAGTCTTATCGAATCCCCAGTTTTAGCTATGAAGGCATATATACTTTAACAGAGCAAAATGGTAACCATGGAAACGGCTTACTTTAAAAAAGGGATCAGGTAACTTTTCCATTGATTGCTCTTGAGCTTCCCGTTCAAAATATCTCCTTCAAGGTAGCTCTTCTAGTCTAGACATATTTCCACGTATAACCCTTTCCTATTTGCCCTTAGGGACGGTATTATCCCACTATAATCCCGAGTTTTCCAACTAAAACGATGAGTTTGAATAAAATATTGCGGAACTTACTTTAAAATTATGTTAGCATAAGCGAAAAACGATAAGTACGCGGTAGTATTATCCACCTATAATCTAGGGGGTTTCCACCTACACCGGTTAACAAATACCCAATTAACTCGGTTGGATTAATGATTAATTAATTCATCGCCTTCTTAAAAATGCAATAGGCGAGATACGGAGAATATTTTTAAATCTGGCGCGTTTTTCCCGGCGAACGGTACGACGTCATTGTCGCAGCTCCCTTCTAATTGGTTGAATGAAAAGGGAAAAGCCGGGTTTCCTACCAATCACGGTCGTACTGCAGTGGAGCCCGCGCGCGCGCTATCGTACAAAAACGTGTCCACGGGCCAAAGCCGAATTGCGCCAAAAAGCTAAACACGCGCGTTCTAGATGCCGTTTTGACGCGCTTTTAATTAATTCGGCTTAGCCGAATGGATAAGCAAATATCAACCAACCCGGAAAAGCGAGAGGAAACCTTACCTATAACATAACCCAGCTTCCATCTTTTAGTCTGGTTTTTACACAGAGTCGGCGACGGAGTCGGCTTGGTTCTCCCCGTACATATTATATTTACGCTTTTGAAAAAAATACCAAAAAAAAAAAGAAACAAAATTAAGCCTAGCTTTAGTCGGGATTATTTTAACATAGAGAAGAGTTTTATGGGATGTCCATGCGTTCCAATAGTACGAGGAATTGCTCTCCTCAACGAGATACGCGCGTCAAATCAACCATTTAGAACTAAAAATCATCACACCGACTTATTCACCTTAAGTCATCAAAATCGTTCTTCAAAACCACCCGAAAATTCCTAAAACGATCGGTTGGAAAATTGTCTTTTAAATATAAGTGTGTTCATCAAATCGGTACTTAATTTGCAACGTTTTAATATAATAATAAGTATAAAGTCGACGTGGTTAGACGTATGTACATTTATTAGGACGAAAAGCCAGCATTTTTCCCCTTCTGTCGCGGCTGCAACGTAAAAACAAAATATATTTTGAGGCCCTCAGTTTGTGCGTTACTAGTGGAAGAGAACGGTTGTGTTTTTGTACTTTTTCTTCTAAAATACCGATTCGAGCACAAAATATCTATAAGCGCAATAATATAAATAAATATATACTTAATTATCATATATAGCCTGCACGCGAATTTAACTTAATTTTAATTATAATATATATATTTGAATGTACGCGTCGCATTCTAAAGTACGGTTGATTGTCATTAATTTAATAATGGTTAAATATAATTAAGGTAGCTCGGCGGCCGGTTGCTATTTTTGGTTCAATTTTTTTTCGGTTTAAATAATTATTTAAAATATTATTAAATCAAATAAGAAACTTTGGATGAGACGTCAATAAATTCATTTACGCAGCATTAATAAATATATACTCGGTGAGTAATAATTATTTAATTTTAATTAGGTATTAGTTTATATTAACTTCCGGGTTATTTTTTTTAATAAACACTGAATAAATTCAGCTTTGAATTATGGTTAAGAAATACGTTTTGGGATTGTGAGTGTGGCGGTTTTTCAGACACTTTAGTGTTGTTTTCCCAGCTTGTTATCAATCGATTTTTTTTATCGATTATTTAACTAGGTGCTATAAACAAGAGCAGTTCGCGATAAGTTCCGTTTGATTTAAATTAAATCAAATGAAATTAAAATTGAAATATATTACCATCCCAAGAATATCAATAAATTTTGCTCTAATTAACCACCGTTTATGATTTGAATATTTTAGGGATGACTCTTTAATTAGATTAGTAATCATTATCTTTCGGTTTATTATTTAAATTTAAGGGGCCATCCGTAAAACTCACGTTGACCCTTTGAACCCACCGTTTTTATAGAACCGGTAAACCTTTATAAAATTCATTTTGCAAATTTCACGAACTCGCGAATTAATAATTAAATATAAATATAACTTGTCCTCAATCCTAGATATTAATATTTCTTAACAGGTGTTTGTGTTTTCCTTAAGAAACAAATGTTAATTACTTAAACCATGTTCAACAATCTTAGGGAATATTAGGCTTAAAAAGTGGGTGTAGAATCCATTATGCTAATATAGATATAACCAAACATGATCTAGTTTTAGGGTTGCTTTATATTATGATTGGCGTATTTACAAAGACGTCACTGGTGTATGTTTTTAAAAGTTTTAAAATTTGGGTTATTGGTCCTAAAAGCGCTTTAAAACGACTCAAAAATGATGTTGACTACTTCAACAACCGTATTTTATTTTTTTTATATTCGATTTTTTAAAATAAAATGGGGCGAATGTTTCGAAAGACATTGGAAAATAAAACTCAATTTTATAGTACGCTTAGCATAAGTGAATAACCACGATGTTAAATAGAGTAGTGGCACTCCATGTTAACCTAACATAGAAAGTTATACAGTCAAAGGCAGGACGGTGCCATTACTCAATACGTGGTAGTAGGATTTTTACTATAACGTAGTGGTTTTCCCCCTAACTACGTTACATTTTCTCTTAATTAGTAGTACGGAAAAACCAGTTGATTACGGTGGAATAATACCACCACTACCACCACTACTCTACACGAGGTAGTATGATTCTACTATAACGTAGTGGTTTTCCCCCTAACTAACTACATTTTCTCTTAATAATAAGTTAGGAAAAACCAGTTGATTACGGTGTAATAATACCACCACCACCGCTAATACTAAACCAACCTGTACATTATTCGTATTAATTAAAATGATTAAAGTCTAGAAAGAAGTAATAGACTTATAACCATAGAAAATACAACGGGAATAGAAAATAGATTCGATCATACAAAACCCCAAAAGCTAATTTCAATTTCTCTCCCCCATTTCTGGTTACGAGAGATTCAACACCAAACAGAGACAACCAACCAGAGACAGCCAATAGGAAATTAAGATAAAAACCTAACGAAACGCGGAGTCTTCTATTCCAACACACAATTTTCTCTGTCGTAATAAGCGCGTGTTGTTGTAAAGTTTAGTTGATTTTAGACTCTGGGTCTAGACATATATATCTGTATATAAGTATAAGATAGATGCCAAGAAAAAACGAATTTAAAAACTCATAGTTTCGTCAGTATACATTTTTAAAAATGCCTCATTAATTTTCTAGGATTAAAGTTAATTCTTTTAAAATAATGTTTCGTATCGAGTATAGCTTATACGATAAAGAAGTGTACGTACAATATGTAAGTGTATACTTTTCTCGTAAGCTTATAAGATGTTAGCCATCATAAGTTTGTCACTGGTTTGTTACAAACTGGAGCTTGTAATTTTGAAGTGAGTAAGTGAGGTAGGTCATAGATTCGAGGAGGTAAAGCGGCGACGCCTGGTGACTGGGGCGCTGCTGTCAAAGGCTTAGTATGTACAGACTAAATAGGAACTAGAGATGGAAGTCCTGCAAAATTAACCACCGCTTGTCGTTCTCGAACTAGTTATGTGGAGCTGTAAGTCTCTCAGTAGCATTTCAAAGTGTAGGTAGCGTCTTACTTATCTTATAAACTTATGGTTTCTGTAAAAGACGCTTGTAAACCAGTTTTAAAATCAAAAAGTTAAGATTATACATTTCTTGGAAATGTATTGGATTTACCGGTACATTGTTTTCGAAGAAATTGGTTGATATTCAACTTGAAATCGTCCCCGAATATTCGATATAAAATTAACACTAGATGTAATAAGGGATACAAAGTAATTGCGGCCGCGTATTACGTATTTTTAAGAATTAAAGGTTCCATGACATAATATTAGGTAATAATTTCAACCGAGACTGAAATAGTAATTTGTTTTTCAAGGAAAATGGTCATAGCTTTAGGCTCACTTCGAGAGACTATCTTTGGATTTATTGTGTTTAAATTAAACCCTTCATTTAAAAGTTAAACCTAATAATTTTCTCTAGTAAAACGCATTGTTTAGTACTTGGAAAATAGGTACTACTACACGCGTTACGTTAATATATAGCAAATATATAACAATGGACTTAAATAAATAACCAGCTTTACTGGATAGCATACTATTATTACCTCCTTAAGAAATAACCCTAATAAATGTACTACAGAATCCTGGCTGGTTTGGGCTTGGAAGAGAGAAGTTACTTCCCTCTTCCAAGGTTTGGGGTGAAATAAGGAATTGGCGTTAGCTCAGTGAATAATCCAGTAAAGCTAGTTTATAATACATCCATGGTACCACAAACCCGCCCAATAAACTCAATAAATATTAAATATCGGTGTCAAATTTCGCGATAATGGCCTGGAGCGGGCCAAAGACAGAGAGAGAAAAAATATTTCGACACTTTCTTCATATCGCGTAAGACGAGATAAGGCCTAAATAACTAATTAAATCGAAATAAAATTGATTAAAACGCATAATTTGAGGAGACTTACATCAAAATAAAATAACTAAGCCTCGGTTCTTAATAATTTGAACCTTTCTTAATAATTCTCGCGCCTTTTTTGAATAATAATAAAAAAGAATCACGTGTTTACCTCTTGCTTTGTCAACCGTGATGATTGGGTGGATGGTTTTATTTTAGCGCGCGCGCGCTTTTTGAGACGATTTTGAAACTCCCAAGATCACGCGCGTGGCCATGGAAACAGAAAAATTCTAAATTTAGACGGGTTGCCATCAACTGCACCCCCGAGGTCTACATATATGATCTACAACGACTTATCTTGTAGTTGTTTGATTCCCAAAGTAAACCGTACAAAACCCCAAAACTTTGGAACGTCATAACTCTAGTTCTAGTAACGACAATTCCAGTTAAACCCTTTGAGGATATGATAGCTAAAATAGTCAGGCTGCATTCTTCTCCACAAATGTTAAAATCAATCAGGGACCAGTGTTGGAGGTTTAAGGTCAATAAAAAATGTTTTAAAGCAAAAACAAAGGCATTCCGCTGCCAGCAGAGACTTGTTTTAAATTTAGTAAGGTTCGGAAATACTCTGAATTGCAATTTTGTTTATTTTTCTTTTTAAAATGATGTATAGGAGAGTACGTAACAAGCAGACGATTGTTATTGGCACGAGCTGTTTTTAAGACATCACGTGTTACGTAATAAATTGTGCCAGGTTTCTGAAGTTACGCTTGCCAAAATTTAACCGAATATTGCGGAAATGTTAACTAATACTCGTTGGTAGCAGCTTTGCTATTTGAGGAGTATGGTAGTGGGAATCTACTATAATCTAGGGGGCTTCCTACTATTTCAATCAAATGCGCTTTTTAATAAAATGGTCTCTACTTCAACGTGAATAGGGTGATAAATTCATTCCACTAACAATGAAGGGTAGCTTTGCTATTTGCGGGTTATGATTGGTAGCAGGAATCTACTATAATCTAAGGGGTTTCCTACTAAATTAGGAATGTATTGGACACCATTTTGAACAACGTGAATAAGGGGGATAAAATCATCATATTCGAATAGGTAAACCTAAACCTCTCTGTATACACTTTGAAATTAAATCCAGTGGAATTCTGGGTAAACATCACGATTCCATAGATTAGCGTCTCTATTCTAGCGATAAAGGAGCAAATTTTTTTTATTATTAACTTCAGTCAATTCACGTCACGCTCTTGGATTTAAAAGTAAACCTTAGAGACTTACGGCAATCGCCTGCCTTAATTGATTATAAACTGTACGGGGCTATAAGGTAGAATGCCAACCCTGTCTGTCTGTGTATTGTTATATGCCTAGACACGAGTTGAACTAATCTATAAAAGAATTGATTTCATTTACGGTTACTTATAAGTATAAAAATTATTTATAAAAATTTCTTTGTTTGATAATTACTCGAAAGCAATTAATTACGCCTTAGTTTAATCATAAAGACGCGCGTGCCAACAGTAATTACCAGAATCTAAACATGGTCAAGGTTGGATAATTATTTTCAGACCAAAATATATACAGTAGACTCAAGGACGTTTCTATAATGACCAGTTTGAATAGTCCGAGCCTGTGGTTTAACTGTTCAGGAAACGATTACGGGATTAGGCTTAGCTATTCGAGGATAGTATTATACTACTGTAACATAGTAGGGTCCCCCCCCTACCCTACAACACCTTGAAAAATAACTATATTTATCTTTTGTTAAGTTTAACCATAATTTCGGTATTAAACCTAACATGGATTTAATGACTATATTTAAAACACTATAGATTAGCATTATCCTAACGTAATGTAGTGGTTTTACTCCTACAACATTAACGATGCGGTAACTTATCATCTTCAAAAATAACTATATATTTATCATTTGTTAGGTTTAAATTACGTATTTAATTTACATAATGATTTAAATACTCTATAACAATAGGCGGAAAACCACTAGATTAGTATGATTAGACTAAGAAGTGTAATTTTCCTAAACCTCCACCTGAAATTATCGACGACAGCTTTACCCGTGATAATCCATCCCCTTATCGCCAAAAACCGAGGGGCGTTTCACTACTACAATCTTTTGAGTGTGTGTAACATGATTTTTTTTCTTGTCGAAAACACTACTACAGACTATATATGATCAATGTATATCGCGTGATTCACTCCCGTTTAGTGTAGCCTCCAAAATTGAAAGGATGATATGATGAATTATCAGTAATATATTTATTGATGACGTTCTAATCAATATCTGTCAAAAGGTGACCTTTTTTTCCCAAGAGAGAAAGTTTGTTATCTGACCTTCTGAACACCGTATATATAACTCTTTTATTTACTGTGTGCAGAAATACGATTTGAATTTACTATACCGTAAGTAAATTAGTTAAATTTTTGATACTTTTGAATTGATTTACTATTTAATTATGTTAAATTGATTAAATTTAATGATATTTCTTCGCTAAAAATATTTAACTTCAAACCTTAAGGCAAAATAAAAAACAATTAAAGATTACACTGTTATTCGAAATGAATTTAGGATTATGGCCCAAAACAATAGCTGTAAGCGTAATTTGAATAATTCAGTTAAGTAATTAAGTATTACACGTTTTGATTTTTTGGGTCTTTTTAAGAAGGGCGGGCGGAAGGAGTTTGAATCTAGTTCGCAATGTGTGTCACAAACATTTGTGGTTCCTTTAAAAAAAACTAGAATTTTTGATTGTATAACCCTTTCGTTTCCATACCGTTAATTGGGTGATATTAGCGTTAGAAGATTATCAATTGATGTAAATGAATCTAAAACGTTAGGGAACTTTAGTGTGTTTTTACAAGTCTAGAAACGTACATGTTTTTACTATGTTTTACAACAAAAAAGAAAGGTTTTTTACAAGCTAAAATAAGTTGAAGTTTTGACTAAATTTTACTATACCAAATTACCATTAAAACTTTCAAACTTATATCCATAACTACTGATAAGAAACCCGTATCTTTTAAAAAATTCAAATTAACCCATCAAAATCAAAATAATATAAAAATTGAAGCCAGTTTGGGAACTAAACCAAATTCGTCCTAGATATCATAATTTGTAAAAAAAAACATATTCCGAGACTCGATGGTGATTGAGTGCATTTAATTATTTAAGTAACTCGCGTATAAATTAACTTAAAAGCAAAAGAAAAACACGAATAACCGGAATATTTGATAGAAAACCGTTAACCCTTTTTTACTCCCCAAATATTTCGTCAGCACGGGCCATGCAAGTTGTAGTAAAGTGACAATAAGAAAAAAAGGGTATGTGGCTGGTTAGCCTATAAAGTGAAACTTGCCCGGGTCTCTTTTTGAGGTCAATATCAAGGTGCTATTGCAGTCCAACTCGGCATAAAAGTATTTAACCTACATTTAACTTTCCAACCTGATATTTACCTGGAAGGCAGAACCCCCCCCCCCCTTTTATCGCAACCGATTTACTTCGGGTCTAATTGATCGACGCCCAAGTATTTGGTATCGTTGCGTAGAGGACACTTTTACCTATTGTGACAAAGTCGAGGCCAAGCCTTTGACCGCACCAGGCCTACACCGACGTCACTTGTTTAACTTCACGACACGACCAGTTATCTCTAGCCATTATCACACTTAACTTATGTACAGGAGACAATTTCGAAGTAGTATAAGTATAACACACTCAATTACAACTATAGCAGTTGGAATTTATACTAAAATCATGATTGGCATTTTTATATAAAATATAAAATATAGATTTTGTAATAGGAGAAAATCTATGAGGTTCCATAATATTTTACCCAACCAATATTTCTAGAGAGTTTAAGAAAGTGTCAATATTTGCTTAATACGTGACTGTATGCATGGCCCTTGAAATTTTATTATTATTCATTAATTTGAAAAAGAAAAAAAATAATCGAGAATTTCAAAATCTTATCATGATTTTTCTTCATTTAATTTAAATATTTTGATTTCTTAAACTGTCTACAGAGGAATGTAGTTCACTAGTAATAAAATGTAATAAAAATATTACATCTTCATAGCAGCAGCACCGCCGCTAGGAAATGTTGAAATCTGTCCTTCCAGTAAATATACGGGCTATCTCCCCCTCTCCATCCAAAATAAACGATGTTATGACTATGGACCTATAGCGGTTTTAGTTCGGGCCTCCAGCAGGCTCCGGGGACATGATCTGCAGGCTTTTCTTTATTTAGTTTTATTATAGCTAAGACAAGTAACTAATACAATAGATCTTTACGGAATTTGGAACAAGTGGAAGAAGTGAACAAACAAAACTTGTACCGTGATTTATTGATTGATATCGACCAATAATACTTATAACCCTATACTTCCCAGAATGCCTGGCGGCGGTGATAAATACTCCTTGATATGATTTAGAACAATCAATACATTGCGATTTGTCAAGAGCTGGAGTGTATATAGATAAAGTTTAGTAAGGTTTGAAATAGGACGTACAATTTGGTCTCCGAGTCGCGTCCCTACGTCTGTTAAATTGCTAGGGTTATCCGAGGTTATCCTGACGTGACCCCATGACCCCAGGGATAAAAAGAAATGCTCTTTTTCTAAATCCTTCTCGACCTTTTGTTATAAGTACATTACAAAGTTCATCCCATCAAAATATATTACTTAGAAGATGAGGGAGGGCCATTGAGTTATTTTATTTCCCAGACTAGAAACTCCCATCCCATCCCATCCCGGAAGTAACTTCCAATTTAAAAAGAAGAAAAGCTAGACCCTTCCCCCTAATTCTGAAAAAAGACGGTTTAACTTCAAAGATAAAATTGACTCGTTAACCGCAAACAGAGAAAAAATAACAAGACAAAGGTACACCCAAACACATACGTAGATTGCTTAAATGTCATATTGTCACCCCCCCCCGCGGGGATAAAACACTATTGAAAAAGACTTCTTTCAAATTGACCCCACGTTGGCGGCTTTTTCTATAAAGGCGGGAAACAATCGCGGGGGATTCAGTAGCAGCGTTGGAAATATCGGGAGCAAATCATCCTCATCCCTTCTCCGTTACCATGGGAACTAGCCTATTCTATTCATCTCTCTCATCCCATCTCCCGGCACGTGCCGTTTCTTTTCAAAAGGGCTATTTTGACAATAAGAAGGCGCTACTTCTTCTCCCGCCTTCAACAAGGTTATTATTTTTTTACTTTAAAAGTCGCGAGGAAAATTAATCGTAGAAGTCTATTCTATTTTCTGTTGAAAGCGCGCGCGCTTCTAGTGTTAGAGGGGTTGAATACTTAGGCACGCGCTATTGGGTTTTTTATTAGGTTTTTCTAGGCGTTTTAAAGTAAGTGTTTCACCCCTCGATGAAGAGAGACTGAGCGCGCGCGCTTGAATGTATTGATGACGTCTGAAGTGACGTCAATACATCGATAAGAATTAATGGAACAAAACGTATAATGTACTCAATCAAATTGAATTGAGGGAGGAAAAGATAGTTAATTATTCCGTGTGCCACAACAAGTCTAGTCCTAACAAAGGCTTAACGTATTTGGTTGAAGAATACAATGAATTCACGATCATATTTCGGAGAATATTAACAAATGTTCAGGGTCAATGTCGGGTTCAAATCACTCCTTAAATAGAGAATATCTTATTCTATATGTTAATGCAACCTTTAAAACGGGGGAATAAATATACTTTTAAAAAGAAAATTCATTCCCTTTTAAGATTAAGACTAACTATAAATATAATTCAAGGTTTTTCTTAATAATGCATTTTAAATTGGCTTCAACTTTTTTGAATTAATAATTATATTTTACGAGCGGATGGCGCCATGACGCTGGGACATCATGGAAATAGACTAATTAAAATACCAATCTACAGCTTCTTTAAAGTGATAGTGACACTCCTTTTTTTCTCTTTTTAAAAAAAAATGCAAATTAAATATTGAATAACACTGAATACCAATTAATGCTGTATTAGAAGTTCCTGAATAACTAAACCACACTGTATACAACTTTGATAATAAAAATGTGTTCAGCTGCTCTATAAGCTTGAAAGTAATGCGTTCCTTTGAATGTAGCAGCGTTTGAAATGTGGATTGACTCGAGTCACGTTTAGCCAACGAGCAAGGTCAATCGAAAAATTCGCCGAATAAATGTTATGTTACTGTCGTTATATAAAAAACCTGGCAATCTACTTATAAAGACACACTACATTTTTTTTTCAAATGAGTGCACTGTGTAAAATAATTCCAAGTATTAGTAACATAGTATTTGTTAGAGGAGAAATTGTGAGCTTCCCTGGAAGTATTTTCGAGTCTGTTGATGGGTTATAAGTATAGGGTTGCGAACTTATGGCGAATTTTGTAACTTCAAAATTCCCTGACTTTTCCAGGTTTTCCCTGACCATATAAAGTCATTTGCCTGACTAATTTAATTTCTAGAAATATTATACACAATGATATGACTGAAAATGACGAATAACACGAACTTATAGATATTGCTTTATATGAAAATCGCCGAACTAACATGGAATTCCATGACACTTAAAACAATTTTAAAATTCCCTGGTGTTCCAAGCATCATGGCAACCATAACGACGTTTCAAACCCCCGATTACGATTGATTTTCCTAATTATTTATTTGTAAACAGTGACTTTGAAAGGTCATTAAAAATAATAACAACGGTATATTTCCAAAACTTATTGATTTTCTTTTTGGGTCTAATAATGATATCATAGTTTTAGGACGCCGTTCTAAATGTTCAATGACCTAAATAAACTCATTGTCATGGTTCCTTATTTGTTTTTTTTTTTGGTTTTTTTTCTTAAAGTCTAGCCCATAGTCTCGCAACTCTTTTTTACTTTTTGTTAAAAAAAAAAAAAAGCCGGTGACGGACGTTCAGTTATGCTTATTTAAACATACACGCTCTGAAAACTTTCACTACGTCAATTGATAATGCCGGGTAATTTCGATTTTTAAAGTTAATTACACGAATCAAAATAGAGAACCTACGCAGGGCTCCCACCAAAATCTCAAAAATAAATAGGGGAAAAAGGGACTTTTCACGATAAAAATAGGGTAAAATAGGGACCTAAATTCTAAAAGTAGGAACCAAAAAGGGACCACTGGTAAAACCAAATGATATCTATTCTGTGAAAATATCACAAACAGTTAGGAACCTATTACTCTTTTCTATTTTTTCGACAAAATATGATATTATTTCTGACTTTCTTTTGTTTATATACTTATTCTAAGGGAGCGATAGGTAAGACTTGATACTGGCTCTAAGGTATAAGGAAGGTTTTTTTGATTAGAAGTAACTATTTTCGTATCATGTTTACTGTTTTTTAAAAAATCCACTGAACTAGAATTTGGACCTTTACAGGATTCGTACAAAATGTTTGGAATGAAATTCCCTGACTTTTCCAGGTTTTCCTTGACTAACTTGAACAAATTTCTCTGACCCTTTGCAATAACGTACATGGCGAACATATATGAAAACCAATCTAAATTCAGTCGAATAATTTTTGCAAAAGTTGTTATTGTTATAAAAATTGGCCAATTAATTCGTTTAAATTTAACATTAAGTAAATCATAAATAACCGGAGCTATGGTCAAATCTCAGACAAGACATTTTCAAGTCACCCTTATACTTTTTCTGAGGTTTATAAAAATAGGGTGATTTAAGGACCGAATACCAATTTTAGGGTAGATTAAGGACCTTGTAGGAAAATAGGGACTTTAGGGACTTTTAGGGACCTGGTGGGAGCCCTGACCTACGGCGCCACGAGTTCGTAAGAACTAAGAACCTAAAATATCTCGAAAAACAGAAGTTTCGCGTTGCATCGAATTCAATTATGACGTATTCTTTCGAAAAAAAGAATCAAATTTAAGTTTCGTGTTGCTTGAACCGAATACAATGGTATATCAATTAAATTGTTGTATTTCTAAATTAAACAATAACTTAGCTTCTGATTGGCTGGGGGCAGTTGCCAGGGATTTTTGGGGAATCTACCAGCTGATTCAATTAATAAACAAATCTCTCTGCAAATTTAAAATAATTCTAATGGAAGTCGGCGTTGTTAAGGTTTAGTTTTGTAATAAAAAAAAAAAACACTTTTAAAGTCTCTTATTTGGCCTTTTTTTTGGTTACGTTAACCTAGTTGAGATACAGGTATGTTAGTAAAAGTCAACCCGCAACATTTAGGCGGCTAAGGTACAAGCGAGATTATGACCCGGTTTATTATATTATACCGCCCGGCGTATTAACCCAAAATTATCATATTTGTAAAATAAAAACATTATCCCTATCGGTATCTTTGACTATATTTGCTAAATAATTGGGGTGCATTATCTATGGTATTTAACTACTATAATGTGGTATTTTCCTACTACAATGAAGTCTTTTCCTACTACAATGAAGTCTTTTCCTACTACAGTATATTATTTTCTTACTATAATGTAGGATTTCCCTACTATAAATTAATGTTTTCTTACTATAATGTAGGATTTCCCTACTATAAATTAATGTTTTCTTACTATAATGTAGGATTTCCCTACTATAAATTAATGTTTTCTTACTATAATGTAGGATTTCCCTACTATAAATTAATGTTTTCTTACTATAATGTAGGGTTTTCCTCTCTGTTTTCCTACTATAAATTGGTGGTTTTCCCCTACGCGGGTGATTTAATTATAGACTATTAATGTTTATTTTGTTTCTTTCTCTAGACCTTGGATGGAAAGCAAGAAAATGGAGGCGTCGTCCAATTTGGATGAAGCGCCCATAGATCCCGGTGCCCTAACCACTCATCATAGCTACACCGACAAAGATTTTGAAGGTAGACTTACCAGAAACTCGTAAAAATACACTTGTATATATGTACACAATGAAATTTAGAAAAATATCCAAACTTACCAACTGTCGTAGTTGAATCGCAGAGGGTTTAAATTCCATTGGTTGAATACTAAGTGACGTCAGGGCGGCCACGAATCTGAAAAATATCATTTTAAGGGACAAAATTAGGAATAATTTACGATATAATATCAATAGAATATTTTTAAAATGAAATATTACAAATTAAATTTTTTGACGTCGGCTGGACACTTGCCAGGAGTGCGCGGCTTTGGAAAAACCACAAAGAAAAATAGGTTGACATTGTCTATATCTTAATACATACGTCTTCGACGACAATTCAATCCCGTAAATGCTTTAACGTCCAACGTGATAACCCCTATCATAAATAAGCTTAAATCGGAGCAAATTCCGACTGGACCTCGACTAAAACTATGGATATCCTTAGGAATAAACCGGGACAACCTAGAACCGATGTCAATTGGCCATGTAATTAGGTGTTTAAGGGTATAGACAAATAGGTTTAACCTTACGGTCAAGAGACGAGGGGTTGACGTGTATGAGTTATGACGCGGTTTAGAGATATAGAACAAAGCTTGCAAAAGGCAAATTACGTTGAATCAATATTAGAGGAAACTATTATCAATGGGTTATGATTCCCGCGCGCCCGGCGCTACGCTTTAGTTACAATCGGCACTGATGCCTCCGAAGAAACCTCGTAAAAAACGTAAGTACTTGAAATTTTAACGGTTTTTTGTACACTGGCAACGCCGCGAACCTGACCAACTGATCACTTCCATCAACTTCGGTACCGAAAAACAAATAAACCCCGAAACCTTTTCCATGGACTAGCGGTTTTTTTTAATTTATTTAATTTACAAGTACTTTCGCAACGATATTTAGATTTCTGACGCGGCTAAGGAATCCTAGGACAAACTTAATAATTTCTTGATTAATTTTTGCCACAGGTCACAGAGCTCACACCGTGTACGTGGGACTTCACGTGCCCAGTTACAGAAGGCGTGGCCATCACCGACGTCACAGACACCATCATGCCAAGAATGGAAGCCACAAAAGAAGGGAAGATGGTATGGCAACTGATTACGTTACCGATCTCCATAGACCAGGTGAATATATTACTTTTCCCAAATGACTATGACATCTGTTTATCATCTACTTATCATCAAGTCCCTTTTAATTATTAGTCACGCCCCCGGCGGAAAGGGTCCACTTTATCCTGGGCGAAGAGGAAGATGGAATGCACGAATCTCACCCCTTGTTCAGCGAAATGGAAGAATTGCACGTTGACGGCGATGAAATGGAATGGCGCGAAACGGCGCGTTGGATCAAATTCGAGGAAGATGTTGAGGAAGGCGGGAATCGATGGTCCAAACCGCACGTCGCCACCATCTCGTTGCATTCCCTCTTCGAGTTGCGAAGTTGCATACTCAATGGTACCGTCATGTTGGACATGGAAGCCGGATCTCTCGACCAGATTGCCGGTAAGTACTTCCTCATGGTGTCCTCGTATAACTTTAAAACGAATCTTCTTGGGTTATTCTCGCGTAGATCTTGTCCTCGAAAATATGATTAACGCGGGTCATCTTCAAGCGACCTTGCGGGAACGCGTCAAAGAGGCTCTGTTACGACGTCACAGACATCAACACGAGCCCCGACACGACAAGGGCGAAAAAGGTTCCCGTCTGCCGTTAATCAGATCTCTCGCTGACATCGGACGAAACTCCAGCAAAAGCATGTTTTCCTCACACAGTAAGTGTCCCCGACTTAAATCGGCCAATTACATTTAACGAAGCTGACAATTTTACAAACCGCGAAAGGATGATAAGCCAGGCTATAAGAGGTGCTAATTATTTTTGGCGCCACTTTCCCTTTTTCGTATTGGGCCCATTAGGTACCAGCGCTCTTGAAAGAGCATCGAGCGGGATATGGTACGTGTCCTCGCCTTCTTCGCCCAATAGTCTTAAAGACTGGAAACCGGATTTTATCAAGTTACCAATCATTCACGAACCAGAACACTCAATTGACAGTAAAAGTTTAAAAGATATAAGCAAGAATTGCTAGAAATTAAATGGCCCACCCCCAAATATACGACCCCGATACCGCAACGGACTAAGTTTAACAAAGTTTACCAATAAAACCCTGTCTAGTTAAAACTAACAGGAAACTATTTACTAACGGAACATTTAAAAGATACTGGATCAATGTCCCGGAAAAACTGTTCATTTAATGCTGGGCATTAATCTATTCATTTCTTATGACGTTTTAGGTTCGCCGTCGACCGTCAACCCTGAAACTGGTAACGGGAACAACGCGAGTAACGGAGCGATGCCCCATAGCCCAAGCTCAAATTCCTTGCAGGGCAATCAAGGCACTAATAATCTGTTAAGCGTTGGAGGGGGTCACCAAGGGGTCGAAGTGGCCTCAAACCCCAGTTCGGCTGACTTACACAAGACAAATCACCCCTTTATGAAGAAAATTCCCCCGGGGGCTGAAGCCTCTAACATCCTGGTCGGAGAAGTCGAGTTCCTGGACCGGGCGGTCATCGCCTTTGTCCGATTGGGTCAAGCCTGTCACTTGGGTGATTTAACGGAGGTACCGGTGCCCACTCGTTTTCTCTTCGTCTTATTGGGACCCACGGGTAACTTGGGACGTTATCACGAAATCGGACGAGCCATGGCCACTCTCATGTCCGACGAAGTATTCCACGACGTGGCCTACAAAGCCAAAAGTCGGCAAGACTTGTTAGCCGGCGTCGACGAATTTTTAGACGCCGTGACTGTTTTACCACCCGGTGCTTGGGATCCTAGCATCAGAATCGAACCGCCAAACCAACTTCCATCGCAAGTAAGTCAACTGGTAGTTAACCAATCAGTGTCGTTCTATATAAAAGACCTGGGTTATTTTGGACAAATAGGAGTCACGTAAGAAGGCTGACCAAGAAGTTAAACACACGATTGAGGAGATTGAAGATGAGGAAGATAAAGAAAGAGAGGAAAGTGGTCTCAAACGGACAGGAAGGTAGTTAAAAACTCAATTAAGTCTTCTAATTAGGGATTCGATTTATAATGACGTTTTTTCATCAATCCCCTTAGGTTATTCGGTGGTCTAGTCAACGACATAAAGCGCAAGAAGCCATTCTACCTAAGTGACTTTAAAGACGCTTTCGCTCTGCAAACCGTCGCTTCCATTTTTTTCCTATACTTCGCTTGCATCGCGCCCATCATCACGTTTGGCGGACTGCTCGAAGACGCGACGGGTCAGAACATTGTAAGTGTCCAACAACCACAGACATTCCATCCGATACACCCCTTGACACCGAACGTTTTTATAGGCGGCGATGGAAAGTTTGTTGTCCGGAGCGATTTGCGGCGTCATTTACGGACTCTTCAGCGGTCAACCCTTGACCATTCTGGGGAGCACGGGACCAGTACTAGTCTTCGAAACTATTCTATATGATTTTTGTAGGTGAGCCCCCGTAACGTCGACCATTACCCGGGGGGTTTAACTACGCATAAACTCTTAAATCGAATCATTCAAAACAAACATTTCCATTGGTGATATATTTAACAACAGAGACAACGGTCTGGATTATCTACCATTGCGCTTATGGATTGGTATGTGGACCTCGGGGATACTAATGCTTTTGGTAGCGACGGACGCCAGCGCTCTCGTCTGCTACATCACGCGGTTCACGGAGGAAAATTTTGCCACCTTGATTTCCCTCATTTTCATATACAAAGCTATAGAAAAGGTACCGTTCACTGATATTGCTCTTGCTTTGGCAAATTCAAATATTTGACCGTGTCTACGTCCTTAGGTGCTGAATATCAACACAAAGTACCCATTACTGACGGCGGCGAGTAGCCCCATCAATCTGGCCTGCGTCTGTACGCCTCCCAATGGGACGGAACCAATCGAACCCAACGATTTATTCAATTGGACGGCGGTTTCCAAATACGAATGTCAAGCTCTGAATGGAACCATGACCGGGACGGGTTGCGATCAGGTTCCCAATGTCTTCTTATTCTCAGTAATTCTCTTCACCGGGACATTCTCTCTTTCCGTCTTCCTCAAGAACTTTAAGACATCGTCATTCTTTCCCACCAGTGTAAGTTCTTTTATTTAAATTAACTCCATTAATTTAATTAAATTAAGCTGATGGCGTATTTCCTTTAGGTTCGTCAAGTAGTCAGCGACTTCGCTGTCGTTATCGCCATCGTCACTATGACCTGCACCGATGTCATATGCGGAATAAGTACACCAAAACTACAAGTCCCGGCTGAATTCAAGGTAAGTCTTTGTAAATAGAACAAAGGGGGGGGGGGGTAATCATTTTTCTAATTGGATTCATCACGAACAGCCTACGTCTCCTCATCGTGGTTGGTTAGTTCCATGGTTCAAAAACAATCCTTGGTGGACAGCTTTAGCCGCACTCGCGCCGGCACTGTTGTGTACCATCCTTATTTTTATGGACCAACAAATCACGGCCGTCATTATAAACCGGAAGGAGAATAAACTGAAAGTACGATCGCTAATGGGCGTGTACTTCCGGTTGTTGACGCGCATTTTTTTCATCTTAATTCCATAGAAAGGCTGCGGATATCACTTGGATCTCTTTGTTCTGGCTTGTCTGATCGCCATCTGTTCCATCCTGGGTCTACCGTGGTTCGTCGCAGCCACGGTTCTAGCCATGACGCACGTCAACTCGCTCAAAATGGAAAGCGAAAGCGCCGCCCCCGGAGAAAAACCGCAATTCTTGGGTGTACGCGAACAAAGGGTTTCGCAAATTATCATCAATTCCATGATTGGTCTCTCCGTATTCTTCACGTCAGTCCTCAGGGTAAATTACATCAAGTACTACAAAGTGACGTATCTAATAAGGCGTCTTTCGTTGCAGTGTATTCCAATGCCAGTTCTGTACGGAGTCTTCCTTTACATGGGAGTGTCTTCGTTAAAGGGTTCCCAAGTAAATTCTTAATTCTTCAACTTATCTCGTAGATAAGTCATGACGTAGTTTTAAAGTCATTATTCAAACCGTTTCTTACAGTTCTTCGACCGTATTTTGATTATGTTCATGCCGCAAAAATACCAACCGGATTACATGTTTTTGCGTCAAGTGCCCATCTTACGTTGCCATATCTTCACCTTCATTCAACTAACCTGTCTCGTTCTATTATGGGTCATAAAGTCTTATAAACCGACATCCATAGCTTTTCCACTCATGGTAAATTTACATAATAAATGAGTTTTAAACACTTAATTAAACCAATTTATAATTAATTATTCTAAACAAAGTTGGTGGTTATGATTGGAGTGAGAAAATGCTTGGATTTCTTCTTCACTCAACGCGAACTTAAAATTCTGGATGACGTCATGCCGGAACCGACACGGCGCAAACGCGAAGAAGATCAATTAAAATTGGAAGAGGAGGAAAATAATAAGGTCAGTAAAGTTGATAATTACCTTTGACCCCTGAGTTACCAAGCCCCAAAACTTTTAAAATTTAGAAATGTAGGTAGTAATTGAATTTTAAAAATAGACCAATTGGTCTATTTCTATGGGGGGGGGGCAAACATATTAATTAATTAATTATCATTAGAATATTATTTTATAGAATTTTTTTTCAAACATCAATTAGAAGGCAGAACCGGTAATTTAATCAAAATAATAATAACTTAATAATTGTATTTAAAATTAATGGGTGTTAGCATGTACGTGTAGTGTTTATATATCTATAATCCACAAAACGCATGAAAACACGTAATTTGGTATGATTTTGATTGGTGTAATTAATTAATTAACTGTGGGATAATTACGACTAATTAATTACAAGAGGGGAATCCGCTACGCAACTTCACTAGCAATTACTTAAAAAAATCACGTGACACGCCCAAAAAAAAAATTCGCAATTGTTCCAATGATCACTGTAACCTAATTGTGAACACCTTTACCTTTTTCCACAGGATAATTGCTCCGATCCCCAGGTAGGCCCCCTTTCATTATACCAAAAATTTCCAAGAGTATGCCACACAATTCAATTCACCTTCTTCACCTGTCTCTCTCTCTCTACTTTTGCATCCATTTGCCCACCAAGTTGTTAAAGGAATGGCGTATACTGTTCCTTTAACAACAGGGTTTGGTTTTTCCGAATGAATTTCGTTCCACATTTTTCACATGAAACCACTCACTATCTTCTACATATATTTTTAAATTGCATGAATTAGTTTTTTTTGGGCATGAATTTGTCTTTCCTAATAATACATTTACCAATATTTATAGTTATTAGAAAAAAAAATGGTTTAATAGTTAGTTAGTTAGTTGTAGAGTTTTGATTGAAAAATGTTTACCTCTCGCAATTATTCTTGAATTTTTTATTAAGAACACGATTTTATATAATATTCTAAAATAAATTCAAGAATATAAATGAATAATGAATATCGTGCAAAATAAATTCAAGAATGATTGTAAATTTAATTTTAATTTGTGTTAATTAATTTAGATTAAGAGTCGTTTTTGTAAATGTTTGCAACATTACAGTCGAAATTTTTGCTCCCTTTTCGATTTTTACACGCATGTTTTTGACGTGTGATTTTAATTGTCAATTAGTAATTATAAAAAAAAATAGATATTTTTGTGATGGAAATATGTTTTTTCTTTATTAAAATAATATAACTATATTTAATTTAATTTAATCTAAATTTAAATTTGAAGGAAAAGAAATAAAGAAAATGGCTTTTAATTATTATTATTATTATTTATAATTAATAATTAATGTACGGTGGGCGCTTGAGAAGTACTTTTGGCTAAAATATAAATATTTTAAATAAAAAAATTTTGACTGTAATATTCGCAAACATCTATAAACAAAACAAAACAAAAACGAAACTTAATTTATTTAATGACTAAACTAACTAATTAATATTTAACTAACGGATGATGCTTTTTTAACTATTTTTAATTTTTTTATTGGTGGATTCGTGTGTTACTTCCTAACTTCCTCTGGGTTTTTGGTTGATTCCCAAAAAAAAATAAATGTTTTTCTAAAAAAAAAAAAAAAAAAATCAGAAGAAACATAAAAAAACCAAAGGTGTACGTTGAATTTTTTTAAAATAATTTTTAAAACTAAATAATTAATTAAAAATAGGGCAAATAATTTTTCAAAAAATTCAAAAAATCATAAGTAAATAATTAAACATAAAAATAAGTTCAACAAGAGTAATATAAAAAAAAATAAACACGATTTGAATTTTTCGAAAAGAACTTTAGTTAGGTTAGATTAGATTAGGTTACTTTTAAAGATATCTACACACTCGGGGGTCTATCTAAAAACTATGCCCTTTTTTTTTAAACGGGGGAATTCTAACAGGGCATGGTTCCAAACGCCAGTTCCGGTAACGTGGCCATTCCATTGGCCAATGGGAATATTCTAAAAGTTCCCCTTGAACGCTTCAAGGAAGAGGACCAGTCTAATATCAACATAACTGAACAGTTGTCAAAAACCCAACTATGGCAAAGTATCGATCAACAAGTTCAAATAACCCCAAAGTCGCAACCAAAAGCTAGCGTCGTCGTGCCAATTCCAGCAAGGTCGGATAACGTTTAAATTTAATTAAATTCATTTAAAATAATACATTTAAACGACGCAACCCAAAAACAAATATATATACTTATCGCTACTTAATTAATTTATATTTTAAATATTGGTACTTCTCAGTGTTCGCTACGTCATTATTATATATTTTTTTGAACCGCGAAATTATATATTTAATTTTATACTTATACTTATTAATTATTGTTTATATTTTGATATTTTTTTTGATTTTGAGTGGGGGATAAAAGGGTTAAGGCAATTTAATGGCAACAATGTCTTAAATTTACTATCATTTTATCAAAAATCCAAAACAGTACGTCTCTCTCCCTGCCTACGTTTATTATTTAAATATATATTTATTAAAAAAATATTTATGTAACAAGTTTTCTACGTTACAAATAAAGTATATTTTTCTACATCTATAAATATATACATATTTTTTTGGTTTTTCTCAATATTACATTTGCTTACATTTTGATTGATATTATACTAACCAATTTTAGTAGTAAATAAATAAATAAATACTAATATTGGCGGGATTTTTAAAAATATAAACAAATGTGCGAGAGAGAGAGAAAAATTAAAAAATATAAATTAAAAAAAAACCATTAGGGAGAGAGATAATGCGTTTTAAATTGACCTATGACCTCAATTAACCGTATAAAACACTGAGAAGTACAAATTCCAATTACCTAACAAAATTTCAAGGGGGTTTTCTGCTAATAATGCAAAGAAGTATCGCGTTCACGAAGGCAATAGATCAAGAAGTGATATCTACTATAGTTTATTAGGGAGAAGGTATAAATTCATTCATCCACATTTCGAACTCTTTATCTCCAGTCCAAACAAACGTAGCCTGTCCGGAGTTAATCCCTGCCGCCTCTAAATTACAACCAGCAGCATCTCATTGGTTCTTGAAACCTCACGTCAGCGCGACGCGAATGACGAAAATTACAATCATATTTTCCGACTGAGGAGAGGCAGCGAAATAGCCCGGGGCCTCCTTTTACGTCCCCCCTTTGTATTTTGAAAGGGGGACTGGGACTTGGCGCGCGAATACTTAGGCATCTTATACCTTCTCCCTAATAAACTAGGTATCACTTCTTGATAGACCTTTTCGATGTAAAAAAATTATTAAAAATAAATATACGCTTTAGCGGATAACGTAACTTGGGGGGCCCTTTTCCCAATTAAAATAATGTTTTTTTAGACTAATTATTAATTAAATTCGCTAATTATTTAATTAATTAGCAAAAAGAAGAAAAGGGGAAGTAAAAAAGACGCGATGAATGACGAGGAACGAAAAAGGTTATCTACAATGGCGGAAGATGAAGAAGACGAGGATGATTGCGGAATTACCATTCAAATCGATTGTCCGACCCCTAACCCCCCTTCGACCCCCAATGACCCCAGGAGGCGAAAGTCTACCTCTTCAAATGGCAGCCATAACGAAACTTCCGTATGACCAAAAGCCCCCAATGATCACGTCAAAATAATTTAATAGCAACAATATTAGACAAAAAAAAAAAAAACAATTTTAAACAATTTTTGCGTTTGCGAATATAAAACTAATTTTGCAATTGCACCTTTATAGTTAATATAGGCTAGAATGTCCAGCATTTAGGCAAATTTAAAATAACAAATTCTTTATTACGTAAGTAAATAATTAAATTGCCATTAAGTTAAAGTGAAAATAATAATAATTAAATTCAATTAAGCCTTGGTTTCATTCATAGAGAATAAATACTGGGGGGAGGAAGAATTTGCTTCTAATACCTGAAGTACTTTCCTAAAACAGACGAGCGGCTGTTTAGAATGTCTTTAACTTATTGGCGATTATTATTTACTTATGATTATAATACTACGAATATTTATAGTCTTTGAGTGGCATAGTAAATTTAAAAACCACCAAGCCGCTAAAAGACTATATTATTCTTTCCGTCGTTTACTTATAGGTTATATTTTGACAGTGACGTAATTATGATAACGTCAAAACTGTCAAATTTAATTTATTTTGACAAACATTTCAAGCCAAATTTTGACATTTTTAAATAATAATAAAAAATATTTAGGTTTAATTTTTGTTTTATCATAAGTAATTAAACGTCTTGACCATAAGTGTGACAGATTTTATAAATAAATAAATAAATCTATTTAGATTTGAGAGATTATAATTAATATTTTGTTGTTTCAAGGGGGCGATACTAAATTACGTTTCGTCAATATTTTGAATAGTTTGAGGATAATCCGTCACACTTTTAGTTGATTTTTTAAAAACGGTTACTTATGATAGTACAATAATTTGAAGAGAAAAAATTCATTAATCATATTTAGGAATAAATAAAAATGTTTTAGTTACCTCAATTATACGTCGAATTTTGACTAAATAAATGTTTTATAATTAATAAATTCAATTAAAAAAATCGCGTTTATTTATTTGACATTTTTACGGATATCTCGACGTGTAAAATTTAAACAAATAACAAACAAACACTTTAAATTTTAATTAAAAAATAAATAAAGTTACGGTGATTTTTACGGAGATATTTAAAAATAACGTTGATTTTAAAAAATTCAAGGAAAAAAATTATTATCGGCTTTAAAATTAAATTTTATTTGAAATCAAAATGAGGGGGTTTTTTTGGAAGAAATAAATAAGCAAATATAAAATATTAAATGCCAATAAAAATTTTATCGACGTCACGTGTGATAGGGGTTTCGATTTGAATGGTTTGTAATTAAACTAATTAAGGATGATGTTAATTATAAAAATGGATGAAATTAAAATGCACGAATATGTCAGGGCAAAAATAAATAAAATAAAAAAAAATTCACGATGTAAATATATATATTACCAATCAAATTAAACTGTAATTAAGCCTAATTAATTAATTAAACGCCAAATCTTAGGCTGAATGACTTAAAAGGAAAAGGACAAATATTGGCAAAAAAATAAATAAATGTATTATACAATCATGTTAATTAAAAAAAACTGTTTAATTTTTAAATGCCCCCTAGCAATTAACTATAAAATTAAGAATCCCGCAGAACCAAAGAGCCAAAATAATTACTCCATAATTATCAACCGTAATTAGCCAATTAAATTTTATCTGTTAATTTTTTATTTTTCCTTGCAGTTTTAAATTAAATTTTAGGGGTCCAAAAATTTTGAACTAAAATATTTATTTCAAATTAATGTGAGTGGTGTATTTCAACTAATAACCCTTTTAAACGAATAATAATTAATTAATTAGCATTATTAATTAGCCAAATAAATAAATAATTACAAATTAAGCGCTTGAAATGTTGTGAAATATAAATATTGGTAAATATAGAAATTATGTTTTTTCAATTTGGTCATTAAGGAATTTTGAAATAGGCCTTAAAATTTAAAATTAGTGTTTAATAATTAATGCGTGGTGGTAATTTTAGCATTTGGGCCTTAATTATAATAAACTGATACGTAATTAATGGTGAAATTCTCAATTAGAAAAATTCCCCATTTTTCTCAGCTATTTTATTTTTTTTAAATCATTTATTTCTGGTTGTCTATATTCATTTAAAAAGCATTTAATAACCATTTAAAATAATTAAATTCGGTCTAAATTAGAGACCAATTTCAATGCTGTCAAGTTGTAGACATGACCTTTAAATTTATTTAATTTAAAAATAGCGCGGCTAAAATTATCTAAAAACATAATTCTAGTTTCATCCTAATTAATTTAATCAATTTTAAAGCTTTAAAAATTATATATTGACCCCTGGTCACCCCCCTGACCTTTGTTGACCTATTATCACGACGAATTTAATTAAAATATAATGAAACCTTTGTAAATAATGACGTAAATAACTAAATATTATAGTTTCAAATTTAATTATTTTGAAGAAATTTCGCGGTTTTTTTATTAATATTATTATTATTTTGTTTTTAATTTTCATCACTCAAAACTGATTTTTCTTTTTCATTTTTAACTTTAGGAATTAAATAAATAATTAACGTTTTAAGAACTGAAAAATATTTGAATGTCATACGAAACCCTCCCAAAACTAGGATATCTAAGATAAAAATAATTCAGATATGACCCCTAACATCGTGTAAAGTAATATCAAAGTAGAAAAAAAACTACGTGAAAGTAGTCGATTTTAAATGTGTCAGAATTTAGAGGAGTAACAAATACCTAGTGATTGTATAAATTGATGAAGATTTTAGAAGAAAATGGTTAAATATGATTAAATAAATTATAATAAAATTTACTTCCACGAGGAAAAGAAAGTACTTGAAGTGGCCTTATTATTTTTTTTTAGGTATTGCAACATTTCTACATTATTTTATAGATTTTTAGGCCTATTATTGGTCTACGATACGCTACGGTCAATGTGGTCTACTTTTGGGTCGGCTTCATTATGAAGGGAACACGTTGACAAATTTACCCCCCCCCCCTCTCCTTTCTTCTCATCAATTGTGCTGAGTCATTAATGAGCGATTGTAACGCGAAACATGCTAAAATTTTAAAATTTAGACATACCTAGTGATGTGTAGTCTTGTTGCTAACGATTCTAATGATGTATGAAGTCACAAAAAACTGCACTTTACGGTCACGTGGTACTATTAACGGATTCAGGCCTATTTCAAACATTTTTCGTTTTTTGTGCCAAGGCTTAGCGAAACTTGTCCAAAAATCTTGATTTTTTTCGACGAAAGAAACCGTAACAGCACAATATATTACCATCTGGGGTTAAAATACGTCCTAAGAAAGACAATTCGACGTGAATTTAACTTAATTACACTCACTTAATTACTAAAACGTTAAATTAAATGGCTTCAGAAATGAACGCGCGTCCCGCAATCGGACAAACTTGAAGTTTCGTTCGCCGCCTCAGCGCGATTCCTGATTGGTTGGCTGGGCGAAGGCTTGTTTCGTCACCGTGAAGGGGGAAAACCTGAAACTGACAAGCTGTCAATTTTTGCAAGTGAATGTATCGGTTATTTTGAGATTTTGTATTTAAAAACGAAAGAATAACATCAAATTTAGTTTAAATAACTTCAATTTAAGTTAATTTTGCCTCGTGTGCTATATAAAAGCAATTAGAGCGGTAAAATTAAGTTTAAATTAGCTAAATTCGTTAAGCCTCGGCTATTTGTTGACAACTAAGAGGGCAGATGGACATTTTTAAAGAGACTCGATTGTCTGTTATTTCCCGTATTATTTAAATAAATAAATAAAATATTTAAATGGAAGGAGTTTTATGGAAATGGACAAATTATTGGAATGGTAAGCCTTGAAAGTAAATTGGAATTTAAACAAATTAGGTTAGCTGTCTTGCTTACTAAAGTTTATTTAAACATACTTAACGTAGGATGGCAACCAAGATGGTTTATTTTGGATGGTGGTATTATGACTTACTATAAATCGCAAGAAGAAGTTAATCAAGGTTGTAAAGGCTCTGTTAAATTATCAGCTTGTGAAATAGTTGGTAAGCTAGCTTTGGCAAACTGCCAAATTGACCTCCCACAAAATGAAATTAACCTTAACGATGAATGATTCTCACCTTATTCTTGAAAAAGTTCATGGGACAGACAATCGTAGACTCGATTTAGTGATTCCTTCGGAACAACATTTCTATCTGAGGGCGGCTACTCCTTCTGAAAGACAAAAATGGATTGTAGCCATTGGTTCAGCCAAAGCGTCATTAAGTTCCGATCAAAAAAATGGTTCCGCAGGTATGTTAAGTTAAGTATAAAATCATAATAATGTTTTCAGGGGCAAAAGTAAAGTAATCGAGTAATCTTTAGGTGAGAAAGGTCCAGACAATTTAAAGCTCAAGAAATCTGAATTAAGACTTTACTGTGACGTTTTAATGCAGCAAGTTCATGCCATCAAATCTTCCGTTACCACTGAAAACTCTCATCCAGAATATGAAGTAAATAAAATATATTTTATATTAATTATTAATAATTAAATTAACCCCCAGTGATTGTTAAAAATTGAACAGAAAATGAAAGAAGCTGCTGGATTATTAACAGCAACTTGCGACACCTTCATTAAGACATTGGACGAGTGTATGGAATTGGCTAATGCTAATTTCACCTTTGAATTGCCTCATCAACACGTCTGGGATTCGGCCTTGCCAACTGACCAATCAGGAGCCAGTATCCCTTCTTCTCTACAATCTTCCAGAAAGGTAAAAGATGGAGACGGAGAGAATAAGACCTTAATTAATTAATTAATCTAATTTTTTAAACTTAATTTAGTCTGCCAAGACATTAAGCCAAGTTACAAGGTCACTTTCAACTGATAGATAGCTTAGCTATTTCATTAATTTAAATATAATTAATAAAGTGTCCAGAAGAAAGGTCAATTAAAATAAATTATAGCTCTAGTCCAATCAACTCGAGTTTTAAATTTAGATTTAGTGATTCATTTGTTTTTGTTTTTGTTTTGTATCTTATTGGAGTTTTGTTTGTTTGTTTGTTTTCATCGTAAATAAAAATATTAAATAAAATGGTGTATAGAACTTTGTAGGCAATAAATAAATATTTCTTTCTTGTCTTAAATAATGTGTTATTGTTATTAACATTTAACATAAGTGTTTTTTTTTTTCAGTTTTACAAGAATAACATAAGAATATTCATATATATTAATGAGGTATATAGTTTAGTTAACATATATATTAACTATTAAGGTGGCTTGAAGGAAAATCCATGTAACATTACATTAGGCCTTTTTCTAAATTTAAAAGAAATTAAACATTAAAATTAAATAAATGATCTCTTATTAAAAATAATAATAGCATTTAATTAGTCTTAAAAAGAAAAAATAAATCAAGGACTACAGCGCCGCCATTACTTTAGTGACGTCAGATAGCCACCCCTAAAGGGATTGGTTGAATTCTCTGGCTAGCAGACGCCACTTAACCAATGGCGGATGGCGCACTAGTCCTTGATTGTTATTAATACTGATTAAATGCTAATTATCATATGGTAATAAGGGATTTAATATTTAATTTCATTTATATTTAGAAAAAGGCCAGTCCTTAATTTTAAGGTATAATTTTTAAGGTATATATAATAATATAGTAGACCCTTTTCTTTAAAAGTCATTATTAATCATAAGTTGCCATCCGTAACTCTGTAACAATATTAGCACGCAAGTTGTTTGTAAATCCTAAAATTGACAACCTATTTTTTGTTTTTTTTTAATTTATATTTACATTTTTTATGTCATCGGGTACCCATGCAGTATTTTCTTCAGTAAATGGTGTGGGTTTCCAACCCAAAACCTTCGCTTCTTCAATTAATTCAAACTGAGTTCCAAGTTTATCAAGAGGGTGGTCTATGTCCAGCCACAATTGTTCCAACTCTTTCATAACTTCATTCGCGTCACGTTCTATCTTGGCGCTACTGGTTTTGGCTCGATTGTCTTCTGTCTTTCGATCTACCTTAACAATCTTGGAAGGGGGTTCATATTCCGGGCTATCATTGGAAGAAGGGGGTTCAAATTCCCAGCTATCATTGGAAGCTCCTCCCACTTCCGCTTCTTCTCCGCTTTCCTACACCAATTAAAAACTTTGAAACATTTTACTCATTATACCAAGGCCTATATATTGAAATATACATCAGAATCGTTGCTTCGGGACGAACTAGGCCTAAATTTGTCAGTTTTGTAGCTCCATGTGCAGTTCCTATTACGTAGTTTCGGGAACTTTGAAACCGGTTCGTATTCTTTGGGAGACTCATCTTTTTTAGGTGAAAAGTAGATGATGCTTCGTCTAACCTCGTCATAGTTAGACTTTGATGCAAATATGGGGGATTTTCCCGGGCTTTTTCTGTTTTCCAGACGCCTACGCGAGGTACCGTTATCATTTACGCGGCGCAAGGAGTTTGAAGATGTCCCGTCTTCGAAATAAACTTCACTGTTGAAGCTAACACTTTTTAACACGGCACTTTTCCTGTTTATTATCATATTTATTTATGGTAATATAAAGTTAACTATACCTACATGCGATTTATCATTAACCTATGTTAATTATGTCAAAGTACCTGTTGTGTCCGGGACGTTTCAACACGCCTTTTAACCGTTTTTCATTTATCTTCGTAGCTTTCCATTTTTCAACCGCCTTAGCTCGGATTTGTTGCGCGGTTAACATCGGATATTGTAATTTCAGAATTGCAATTTCATTGTTAATAAACATTTGATATTTCGTAGGTTTTTTAACATTCGAAGATGCCGTCAAACTAGGTTTCGCCATTTTAAACTAGCAAGCAAGTCAATGACCTTTAGGCCTCGGCAATGTTTAAGTTAGTTGGGATCTGACTAAATATTAAGTAAAAGACAAGAAGAACGGTTCAATAACGCTGAAATTGACTTAATAAAATATTATTAATTATAAATGACTTGAAAAATGTTTTAAAACTTACAAATTGAAAATTGCTACGAGAAAACCGTTGCCTTCTTTCCCATAAAAATCCCGCGGTTTTAGGCCTAACCTCCCGTTGCAAAATTCAGTTCAGTTTAGTTCTTCCAAACTCAACTGGACGTTGGAGGAACCGAACGGGTTGTGTAACTTGTGTTGTTTCACCGTTCACGTACATTTTCTCTAAATCATTAATTCATTATTAAATTTCATTACAATTAATATTAAATAAATATGGCATCGGTAAGAAAATCTCAATTATTCCATCTTTAAAAATTAGTAAATCAATATACCAATGGGATAATTTTACAAAGCAAAAATAAAAATAATACCGTTAAGCCTTGGCTTTGTTTACAAGTCAATTTTGCCCGTTTATTATTAAATATTAACGATGGATCTAATTATAATTAATAGAAAGATAAACCGGAAGATCACAGACGAAAATGGGACAGAGAAGAATACGAAAGAATCGCTTTAGAAAGGCTGAGACAAGAACTAGAGGATGAAGATGACGATCTTAAAGCTATACCCATAAAACGGGATCTTTTAAAACCCCGAGAATATAAAGTAGATCTTGATTCCAAATTAGGAAAAACTACGGTTATCACTAAAACTACACCCGCCTCTCAAGCTGGAGGGTAAGTATTCAATAATAATTAATTACCCTTATATTAAATTAAATTAAATTCAAATCTAATGTTGATTAAACCTTCAGATATTATTGTAATGTTTGTGATTGCGTGGTTAAGGATTCCATCAACTTTTTAGACCACATTAATGGAAAAAAACGTAATTACCGAGTAAATAATAAGTTAAATATAAACCTAACTTAACTTTAAATTAAATTAAA
This sequence comes from Phalangium opilio, assembly GCF_054372755.1. Taxonomy (NCBI): domain Eukaryota; kingdom Metazoa; phylum Arthropoda; class Arachnida; order Opiliones; family Phalangiidae; genus Phalangium; species Phalangium opilio. Next base: position 9,797,974 of record NW_028324187.1, on the reverse strand, counting down.
ATAGATCAAAGAAATTTGGGGATGTCTATGAGAGTGGAACGGTCCTCTTTAGAACAAGTTAAAAGCAGATTTGAAAGCAATAAAAAGAAAATGGAAGAGAAACAGAAAGAATATGACTTTGAACAACGTATGCAAGAGTTAAAAGAAGAGGTTAGTCTTTAAATTAAATTAATTTAAGGTTAAAAGATATTAAATTCTTTTAATTTTAATTATATTCTTTAGGAGGATAAGTTAAAAGAATACCGAAGAGAGAAACGTAAAGAACGAAAGAGAAAAGCTAATGAGGAATTAGAAGGGGACGATTTAGAATCAGAAATGGCAGCTGTTATGGGATTTTCGGGGTTTGGTTCGTCTAAGAAATGACAAACTTGACATTGACATTGACAGACAACAACATCAACATCTTTGTCACATTTATGCCTTTGAAAAATAAAAAGAAAAAAAAACACCCTTGTTCAAATCTTGTAAATAAAACTAAAATTTCAACAAAAGTATTAATTAATAAATAAATGACTGAACATTTAATTAATTTTAATAAGTGCTAAACTCAATAAAATATGGTTATTAAAATAATTTGTCACGGGTTGGAGAGGCGGGGGTGTTAAAAACGTCATTGGAAACCCTTCCATTGTCTGACAAAGCCTATGGAGTCTGGACAAAATAACTTCCTGAACACTGACAATTGGAAGTTATGGTTCGCGTACCTACACCAGTGCTTTAAGGTTAAGTTGACACCGTTCCGTTTTTTCATGGGTCCTTCAACAAGGTAAGGTATGGAGAGAGACTTAGCGACAATATAACTTTCTTAACACTGACAATTGAAGTTATGGTTCGCGTACCTACACCAGTGCTTTAAGGTTAAGTTGACACCGTTCCGTTTTTTCATGGGTCCTTCAACAAGGTAAGGTATGGAGAGAGACTCCGAGATATAGGTGGGGGGGGGGGAATTTCCACCTGCGGACTAGAAAAACCGGTCTACCAGACTTGTATGCAATGTATGCTCGGTTGAACTTATAGTGGTAAGCCATCTCTAAGACTCTTAGAACTTGAATGTTCGTTACATGGCCACCTAAAAGACTTGAGCCTAGCTGCCATCGGATGTCTGTCGTTCAATTTTTAGTTGGTCATCTAAGAGGACTTTGACTGGATTAAACCAAAACCAGTTAAGGTGAATCAAAGGTAAGTTATCCACGATTATCGTGTTGTTCAAGGTGAAGGGATTCAAATAATAGTTTGTAACGGAACTAACCAACAATCCAACCGCATTTCGGTCGGTCTAAACAGTACTTAACTACTTTGGGACGGGTTAGGAAATGAAGTAATTAGCCCCGGAAACAGATAAGAAGCGTTTCCTTCGACCCCCGACGCTCTGCTGGCTTCCACTACTCTATAAGAACTTAGAACCACCGATATATTTCTCTGTACAGCTCAGATTTCTCTGATTCTGTTAGTCAGTGACTCCCAGACCCAGAGGGGAATTAAATTACATTGGCAGTCAGTCCCAGCAGAGGTCCAGGGTTAGCTTAGCTTAGTTTGTAAATGAAAACGGGTAGGGGAAGACCTTCAGTCTAGTAACAACACCCTTCTTAATGTTGATCTAACTAACAACTTGGTGGCCGCGAAGAAGAACTGTAAGATATATTTTTTTATTAACTTAATACGGGCCCCGATTGATATACCGGTTTTATATTCGGATTTTTATTTGTAAGTCGAATAAATAGATAAATATGTAGCCTCAGGGAGAGTACTTTAACCTAAGATTATTTGAAACCCAATTAAAAATAAGTGACGTAAGTTTTTGACCAAACCAAATTTACAGATTTACAGAAGAAATACGGTTTCGATTTTTAGGAGAATAATTTTAGTACACGCTTATGCTTGAAGCGGCTTCTGAGGGGCCTGCCTAATTTAAAATTTCATCCCTCGTTCTTTGAACCAGGGACCTCCTCCCTGTTTGAACCATTCGTATTTATCTCCTCTATATCCTTTTTCGGGACGCCGACGTTTTGAAGGGAAACCCATAAAGAGAAGTAAACTGTTAATAACAAACGGCCCATTTCCGTAGTCCGGACTCCGTTAAGTTACTTCCCCTTAATGGTGGCTTACTTTACTTTATTTACTTCTGGAGTTTAAGCGGCGAGAAGTGTATATAGTATAACAATGAATCAATGAAGCGTACCCAGTTTTCTGAGAAGCGTTAACTTTTCACCCGTTATAAATTTCTCTTTCTTAGTAAATAAAATTTTTAAAACTTAACAGTTGTTTAAATTTGATAGCGTGCCAGGCTCGGTACACGAACTTGTACTACCTTTTAGTTTCGATTTATTAGTCTTAGATATTATTTATGCTTAACCTAATTATGATAATCAGTTATCAAGATTGACTTGGGGAATTTTACTCATAATTGAGTCAAATGATTGGTTGTTTTTTCGTGTTAACAATGTTAGAGAGGTTTGTATAATTTAATAGACCATTGTGCACGTTTCAGTTGGTTCGTTTGCCAACCGGAAATGGCCTTTCTCCCGCCTTGACACGATTGTCAACCCCAAAAGTGTTAAGGGGGGCGTAAGTAGTTTTAGAGATAGTTAACTTACTTCAAGATAACCTATTTCTGATAAGACAAGAATTAAGCATGCTAGCTAGAGTCTCCACGTTTCGTTGAACTTAACGCCTCTTTTTTAAAGAATAAGAAAAAATAAATTTGATTTCTAAATCGTTGGACTATGTACTCAGAGTCTAATATTTCAGATGATGCGTAATATAACTCGTTTAATTGAACATAATTTTGAAGCAGCTATAGTTACTAACGTGAATCACTTTTTTCTGGTTCTGTTAGCACAGTACTTTCGTGGAACGAACCTTGTTTTTAAATTATCCTGTTTAACTCACGAGGGACTGGTTATACATTTATGCCGTTTGTCTTTGTATCGTTTTCTACCCAGGACTGTCTAGACCTTTTAGCACCATGACTCAAAGTTCAAGTGCCCAAAACTAAATGGTAACAACAACAATGGATCCGGGTCTCAGGGATGGCCTAAACCAACGTAAGAAGAACGGTACAAATAACCACAAGGATTCGTGCAATAGTCAAATATGTTCTTCGTACGTCGTGGGTTTGTTGGCTTGCGTACTTATCATTGGAGGTGTATTTCTGGCCTTTCAAAGATGGGACTATATGTGGTTGGTCGTTACCCTCATTGGAATCATTCTAACCTTCGTTGGTAATTGCTTAATTGTATAGTTGGGTGTACCGCGGGACATAACTAACATGACGTGTTTTAGGGGCATCGCTTCATTACTGCGGGACCAAGGAATCACCCGATAACGCGGGTAACGCGACGCGAGGTGGTAGACAAGAAGTTAGTCATAGTCAAAATGAGCACTTACTTGGACCACCGTCGGCTCCCAATCTCGGGGCTTTCTCCAGCAGTCAATTGTCTCTTAGTATGTTGCCACCGTACTTTCCGTCGTATGACGCCATGTCCATGACGGCGAATGGTAACGGTGGCGGGGCCATCAACTCTTCTATGGTCGGTTCATCCGGAGGAATTAGCCCCATCATGCAGATTAACGGTCAAAGTTTCCTCTTATTACCCATTGGTCGGCAAATGTCCACGGAAGATGGTGGAGGTTCAGTTTTGACGCCTGATGCTCAAAGTATCATCGCTTGTAAAATGGCAAATGGTGTATCAACCCTACAACTTAATACGAATACGACCCTCAGTGAGGTCGCCAACGAGCAACAAAGAGGGTAAGTGACGTTAAAACAACAACAAAATTCGGCTGACCAACATTTTCGTTGGCTAATCAATGGTCCCAAACTAATTATTTCAGATACATCATGATCAAACCGCGAGACTTTCAGCAAGCACCATCGCAACCACCTGAACCGCAACAGGGGGGAAACAACAATCACAATCAATCCAATGTAATTGCGGAACCTAACCTAAACGTCACGTTGGAACCAACAACACCGTCGGTATCCCAAAGCACTCAAACGTGTACGTCCACGTCCGTTGACGTACAAACAATTGAAATAACTACGCAGGAAGTAATTACTCAAAACGCGAATGCCAACGCGATTCAAATAGAAACTGAGCCAATCTACGAAGTGCCAAGACTTGTTTCAGTCCATCAACGTCAATGTGTCTTATCAGAGACTAATCATAATGAACCAAGCGCTTCCCCAACTTCCGCTTCGAATTCGGGGTCCAGTGCGGAATCAGTCGTCGCGATAGAAAACGGCGGCGACTGTTCCAACGTGGTTGAGGCCCCAAGTGTTGAAACGACCATGGTCACCTCCAGGACTGACTCTGTGACTGTTCCCATTGTGATAGAAGATAATGACGCGTCCGAATCGCGCGCCACGTCTCCGGACGTGGATACTATTGAAGCTGACGATGTTTTAAGTCCACCTAGCTATGAGGAGGTCGCGGTTATGCCTCCGGGAATGGCACTTAGGTTAGGAATGCCCAAGTATGCCTATGAAACAATGTAAAAACAACTTCGGAGTTTTTCTTTTTTTTTAAATTGCGGTATTTTAAAGCCTGGATTGAAGGTCAAAATTTCACCTTTGTTTGTAATTACTAATAAATAAATTGTAATCTTATGACCTACCCATGTTCCCGCCAATTTACTTACTGATTTGAAAGAGGCAATGATTTATTCCCCATAGGAGAATACATTTCGCTTTTTCATTGTTCAAGGGGAAAGGGCGCAACACAAACTTATCATGACGCGGAACTAACCGATGTGCTTAGCAATCTTATATAAAATTATCTGTTTATTTCTTCTTAGCTTGTAATCCAGCGCCGGCGTTGAATTTGAAAAAAATAATATCTCCGTCTTCCACAACGTAATTGCGACCTTGCTGACGGTATTTGCCAGCCGCCTACAAAAATTCACGTATTTTTCAAGTTTTAACGACCACAAACTCACTAACAAACACACAGACACACACACACACGCATAACGATTACGTAGTTTTATATCTACGTGTGCTAATCACACGTAGACAAGAACTACTAAATTTCGTATTGAATAAAATGTACCTTATCCCATCTACCGTGGGTTTAAATAACATGAAAACATTTAAAATAATGTTAAGATTTCAGCTATTTCACGATTATGACTTACTATAAACTAGTTCATGGGTACACGCAGTTAATTTCTTAACTTATTAATGCACTATGTACTAATTTTAATTACTTTTAAACGCGATAGACAGAGGACGCTGAATTCTTAACAGTCAATCGGGTGGTAGAAAACAAGTTAGTTAACACCGCATTCATAGTTTACTTCGGGTTGTTAAGATATCGCGTTAACTTTTCAATTTCTTGAAGTTGCGGATGTTTGTCACACCCAGAATTAATAACATAACAGAAGTAAGTATGACACTTAATGAAACCCTATTTTAAGGCCAAACCACGTAATAATATAGGAACAATCCTTCCTTAAGAAATGGGGCCCTGGGTAGTGTCAAACTTAATTTTACTACGTTACTTATATAGGCCTACGCGGGAATGTTTAAAAGGTGATTTATAATAAGTTTTAAAAAGCTTCGGGCAAAGAACTGATTAAAACTTACTTTAACCGCATTTTCGGAGCCTTCCTCTTTGAAATCATCGAATTTCATCACTTCGGCCATTATGAAACCTTTCTCGAAATCCGTATGAATTTTCCCCGCAGCTTGGGGCGCTTTAAACCCTTTCTATATAAAATAAACCGAATCAAAATTAAAGATAAGCGCCATTTACATGGCGTATTTTGAAGATTGAAAACGGGACTTAATGGGAGGTTCTGAACAGAATAGGATAGGTGGGGCGACCCCTGATGGGTGGTGGGGGCACGGTGGCTCATAGCGGTGGTGTCAAAAGCAGACGCCAAAAGTTAAAGACAATACCACAAGCACGGGAACAAGGCTTGGGCGGAGACACACTGTCATCTACGGCCAGCAAGAGCCATCTTCTCCAAACTGTTCTAACCGACCCAAGAATAAAAAAATAGGTCTAATATTCGCGCCTAAATTGAGTCGAGTTCGCACTGGGTAACGCTAACAATTGACCTTTTAAACGGACCAATAGGGAATGGTCTCAATAACAATGGCCTCGTCGACACGTGGAGTCGGGTGGGTTGAGGCGTTCAAAGCCATTGTACCGTCCAATTTAAACGGGCATATAAGATAACAGTAGGCGAAATGACGCGGGATAGACAATTTTTTTGTCATAAGGCGTTAGAGTATGGGATAATAGGATCGCGCGTATACGATTTTCAAAGTGTGCGTTTGACAGAATAAGTTACGAAGCCATAAATCAATTCCATTTATACGCAAATTTATCTATCTCAAAGTCAATGTTATCACGCGTTAAATGCGCAGCTTGGTTTAGATATTCGATGGTCACATGGTTTAGAATTATATATACTTCGTCTCTATTAACTGATTCTGCAAAAATTGGCTTGCCATTTAGTTTTATCAAGAAGTGATATCTAGTTTATTAGGGAGAAGGTTTAAGATGCCTAAGTATTAGCCGGGCGCCGTTGTCCCAGTCCCCCTTTTAAAATACAAGGGGGGACGTAAAAGGAGGCCCCGGGCTATTTCGATACACTCTCCTCAGTCGGAAAATACAAGTAATTTTCCCGTCATTAGCGTCGCGCTGACGTGTACGAGTTTTCAAGAATCAATGAGATGCTGGCTGCTGGTTGTAATTTAGAGGCGGGGATTAACTCCGGACAGGCTACGTTTGCTTGGACTGGAGATAAAGCTAGATAATAAATGTGGGGCGAATTTATACCTTCTCCCTAATAAACTAGATATCACTTCTTGGTTTTTATCATAGAGCCGAGGTATTAAATATTAACCCGATTTCAAGTAGCTAAACCAACCTGTATAGTCTTTGAGCAACTTGTAAATCGCCATTTGTAAAAATAAACCTGTTTTTGGCGTGTGTGCTAACGCGAAAACACCTTTTAAAGGAGTCTTTAAAGCTTGTAGCGCGAAATAGCGGCTTAGTATTGAGAAAGTGGTGACCTTTCGAACCCTGTTTGCGCATTTCAGTTTTCCCTCCTTGCCAAATCAATTTGTCTTTTTCAAGAAATTCTTTTTTCCGACCGGTACCAGTCTGAAATATCCCGTTCACACTGACTTGTAAGGGTCTATTTTAAACCAACGGTTGTTAATCTGGCCTCGGTTTACGTTATCCGAACGGGACCTTATTAGGTTAGCATTTAACTGAACTGTCAAATGTGTTCAAATGTATTAACATTCCAAAGAGCGGCGCAAAATAAAAAATTGCATTGCATTTCTCAAATATTTAAACGGCTACCGAACTTTGATCATCACCGCCTCGAGTCGCATCCCTTACCAAGGCTTAGTGCTAGTATTATCAGAAGTTTATAATTATAAACTTCTGATATTATTCACTAGATCGAATCCTACTACCCCAATAATGCTCCCTTGGACGACGAAAGTCTATCATGTTCAGCAATTTATGTAGCATTATTCTCCTACAATCAGGTGGTTTTACACTACATTAAGTCCCAAATAGTATAATGGTAGGAAAACACTAGATTGTAGTAGAAGAATCCTACCCAGGCCCATTGAGGTTCAATTAGACGGTTTAAGTGAACGAGGCCTAGCAATATGTAGAATTATTCTCCTACAATCTAGTGGTTTTCCACTACACTTCCGTAATAGTAGGAAACCACTAGATTGTAGAACAAACCTACTACTACCCTTTAGACTGATTATTTTCCTAAACCTCCATCATAGTAAGAAACCACCAGATTCTAGAAGAATCCTACTATACCCATCGAGGTTCCCTTAGACAAATTATTTTCCTAAACCTCCATCATAGTAAGAAAACACCAGATTTTAGTAGAATCCTACTACGCCACTGCGAAAAAAACCAAAAACAATAAAAAACAACTTGGAACATTATCAGTGCATTGACTCGTAATTAACCCCGGTGTTATGTTATGTTGAATAACTAAATTTATTCCGCGTTCTGTCAATGTTAACTCTCTCTGGGAGTTTCTTAGAAAAACGTGATGGTAGTAGAAGCTTCGGCAGCGGTAGTAGTAGTAGTCGCTTCGTCTATTTCCAACTCAATTCCAAGAAATTCGAAACGAGTTATCATATCACGCGAATCTCGTGATGTTAGACAAAAGCCCAGACAAAGTGCTATACCATTTCCCCCTATGATATAAATTATGCAACATTGGCAAGTGTTCGACCCCTCCACGCCGGATAGACTGGCGCCGTAGAGTTATTATCATAAGTAAATAATACACAGATACACTAAGTTTAGGACGACGCTAAGCGGAGTAGACTCTTCCAGGGGCTTCGTAACTAAACGCTGTCGGGGAAAGAGTTTCTTAATAACTTACGAGGGGTTGTTAATTTACTTATCATGATATCAGAGAATCGACATAAATTCCGGGAAAAATACCTATTTTCAGTTACACATTAAACAATGTGTAGAACATTAAAATGGAATACGAATGGTTTTAAGGTTAATAACGGCACAACTGAATCGAATGCAATCAAAAACTCGACTAAAATAAGTGAATTCTTGGTATTTAAAAGTAAATTAATTCGAAATAAGTGAGTGAAGTTTAAATCATTAGTTTCTAATTATGTCTACGCTTTCGTTTGGGGTTTTTTTTTTCTCCAGGTTAATTTGTTTTTGCTTTACTTATCAGGGAGTGAAATTCTTAGAAATTGGTACGGTTGGTTTGGTTTGTCGTGGCAAATCGTACATATAGTACAATTAGCATATTTTAATTTTTTTTTTATTATTACTAACCTGAATAGTCCATGCTTTGACTTCGTCTTTACCAGCCGTGAAGAAATATTGTAGTTGCAAAGCTTTGTAACCATTAACGATGATTTTGTCCAAAGCGCTGTTAAATAAAATTAAGCACAAAATTTAATTTAAATGCAATACGCGCAAATTACAATATAGAATTATCATTTAAAAATTCCATGACAGTTTGAACACCTTTTCCCTGAACAATTTCAATTTTTTTAATTTAATTAAACATTTAATTGTAGAAATAATCAGAATGTTAATTTTGCATGGTTAAAATGACTATAGTTAGTAGTAACAATAATTAAAAAATTATCGAGCAAATAGTAAACTACGCGAATTCGGTTTCAATTTTAAAATTATATAATTCCCTGAGGTGTTGAAATTCCCTGAGGTATTGAAAATCCCTGAGGTATTGAAAATCCCTGATCCCTGACTTTTCTTCCCCAGATATTTCTAGCAACCATGTAATAAATAAATAAATAAATAAATAAATAAATAAATAAATAAATTGATTGACTCCTAAGAATGGTGAATATTTCTGGTTATACTAAGACAAAATAATTTTCCCACGCGCTTGTTGTGTTGTTACTCTATAGTACATATCTCTAATGATAATTTAATTATTTCACGGTATATAGCGACTCGAGAGCGGTGAGTATTTAGGAAGTATGTCAGTGTTAAGAAGATAAGCGACGTCTGTTAGTTAGCATACACGAAGTCAGTCGGCGAATACCGACTTTAATGAATGGGCGCAGGCATTTTTCTTTTTTTTTTTTTGACAAAGGAAAGATTATCTCATTGTGAGGTCGCCACCCGGACCAGCTAAACCTCTTAGTTCCGCTTGTCTGACATCGCAACCACCACCACCAACATCCAAGAAAAATTCGCTAAACTCATTATTCGATCAAAAATGATTCCTTTTTTTATATATATAATGCTGTCATAAGTTAATTTAAAGTAATTCCCGAATAAGTCTACCTTACTAAGTAGACTCGATACAAATGTTTCAGGATTCAAATTTTCTTCCCTGGTTTACGGGTTTTCCCTGACCAGTAGCATAGAGCGATCTCAGTTGTGATTGTGACGTCAGTGTCTAGATAAAACGTGACGTCACGGGCTTATCTTTGGCAGTGGGCCGCCATGTTTGGTACCGTTCTATGGGAAAATAGCATGGGTGACGTCACACTAATTAAGGCTTTTGAGTAGTATTGACAAATTGGAACGTTTTGTAGGAGTAGGACCATGACAACGCAGTTCTAAAAATCCTCATAGTTTTAAAGTTTAGACAGTGATATCTGAAATTAACCTTGATATACTATAACCGTCCTAATCCAACCCATTGCTCGTGTGTCCTAGATCCCCTACAGGGTTTGTACAAACCGACCGCGTTTTGTGTGTAAGGGAGAAAACGATAATCGGCTTTAAACCTTACAATATCAAAACTAGCTGGTCTTTTATGGAAGGTTTAAACTTCATTGAAATCGAATTATCTTCGCCAATACATCAAAAATGTTTTACGAGAGTACAGCATGCAACCGTTTTTAGTTTTCGTCGTCGTATGACCGACCCCTCGCCGCTTCACTTTAGGTCCAGTTGGTATATCGTAGCAAGGAGCTAAGTGATTACATACAGAGTTTAAAAGGAACCGCGCATGCAAGGCTTAAGTAAGACTCAACGTATGCCTTCCTTCCTTCCCTTCCTAATTCATTGTTAAGACTTTTAACAAAAAGATATAATCCCAATCGGGGTTGGTTTGCTTCCTTTGGTTGGTGTTAGACTATAATCCAAACCAAACGTCGACTGCTTTATCAAATTCAAAAAGGCGGTGACGGCGTGGTGGTTTTTAAGCCTTGGCTTGAACTTCATTCATATTTTAACACTATATAGGGTCTTAACATTAATCCGCGTGAAAAAACGGTTTAAACGTCTGTATTCAGAGTCCCAAACTATACAGTATGGCTTAGCTACGGTGTAGTTGGATTCTACTACAATTTAGCAGCATTAGATTACAGTAGTTTAATACTACACTCGAGTGTCTAAACCACCCTGTCAATTCTCAACACGATAAAAAAACAATGCAAATACTAATTTAGATAAAAAGGGTTAGATCCTAGTTAAGATAAGTTACTTACTACAATGTCATGTCATCATAAACCAAACGGAATTTGATAATAAAGTTATTGGACTTAAGTTAGTGCGGCGCAGTTACCGCCCATTGTAAAGAGTAGAAACACTACATCATAAAAACCCCTTAAATCATACAAACCATTTAAAACACCATAAATTCCGAGCTCAAAATCCTTTCACGGATTATGAACTAAAAAAAATAAGTTAAAGCGTATCCTACGAAAACGAAATATTTTCGACCCCAATGGGTTAATAGAGATATTGCTATCTCCTAGGCTACTTTAAAAACCACGTATACCAGGTTTTAATTAATTCAATGGGTGTTCGCGAATACGATAAGGAATTTAACTTGACAGCGATGTAAAAGCTACGATAGCCCCTATTAAATCTGAAGTAATATGGACAGGTGATTTAGGGATGGTACGGAAGACTAAAGGGAACCACGCCCGAAATCGTATGGGACGAAAAGCACCAAGAAAAAAAACCAGAGCCCATTTTTTAATATAAAACTTCTAGGGGCCTCTGTTAAACCAACCCGAGTTTGCAACGAAATTAAAGTTAATTCAATATAGAAATTTGTATTAATTTAAGGGGAATTTTACGATTGTTTTAAAATTAAAGGAGGTGTTGGTTATTTTCAAAGGCGAAAATTACTCTCTTTGAACGGCCACCACCTAGAGCTTAGCGCCCGGGGCATAATTTGGTCAAAAACCAACCTAGTAAAGGTCAAATAATTGGAATTGTTAGGCTTTACAAAATACCTTGTTTTTGCCCAACGACCCCGCCTTGTTTGAAAACACCACTACCATCATCCATATCTTTAATAGTTAAACTGCAGTACGGTCCATAAGTGGATAATTATACCCCTACAAATAAGTTAAACTAAATTCTTTTAAAAACAAAACAAGTAACGCCTTAAAAACAATTCTCGAGTTTTAAATAACAATTATTTAAGGCCTCGTTTATATTTTAAAATAAATAACAAAGATTTTTTGTTTCATATCAGTATATATGTTTGTAACTTATTGTAAGATATTATTTACTTATGGTTCTTCAGAGTTGTAGAGGGCGTTAGGGGGTGACTATTATTGAACTTTAAAGTTGAATCTATAATTCACGTGACAAAAGTTGGGTCTCCTATTTCGATCTCTCTGTTTGTCTATAGACTCAAGAGAAACTAATTTTGAATTCAGAGTCCCTAGGGATGGTTGTGATTATAAAAGAGGAGGTCATATGACCTTCGACCCTGAACGGATTAAGCTCCCAAGTTGATGAAATAGGAGAGAACTAAAACAGTTAATTTCTATCAGGGGGTCATTTCATTGACAATGCACCCCATTTCAGATGAAGTCGGATTTCCATGCAGATATTCAAATTCGATACTCGGCGAATAACAAATCGTTTGGCAGTGTACGAATAACAGAGTCAAACTTTCGACTGATGTTTCGTTACTTTTGAAATTAAAGGGAAATATTGCGTCAAGGTGACGAAATTTGCGAAATAAATTAAGTGATTTTAAAATGAAATAGGATGTACCTGCAATCGATGATATTTCATCGGGTTATTTTTTTAAACTAAATTATTAAAATGATTAAAGATATAGGTTTTTTAAGGGAATATCCGAAACTAATAATTACGGTTATAAATGGACTCAATTAGATGGGTTCGAATCCGGGTATGATTTAGGTATTAGTAATTCAATACGCGAAAAAGTTCTACCTCCCCCCTCTCTCTCTCTCTCTCTCCTGGAAATTTACCAAATTGGACCCACACATATTATACAACTAAAAGTTTTCTTATCAATATATAACCGGAAACGATCATAATAGCGAATGCCAAATACGCATGCCCTTATCTGACAAAAAGTATTTTTAATATTTGGCCCCGGGATACAAGCTGAAACCATGATAATTCATTTCGTGAAATAGATAGCCCTTATAACGACTATTAAAGGGACAATTCAGATATACGTCTCTAATATCAAAACCGAGCAGAGCAGCTAAGGGATACTTGGTTTTCGGTTTTTCTCTGATGCGCAGAGCGATGCGCTATAACCCAACCCAGTCCCCTTTAAATTATCTCTGATGCGCAGAGCGATGCGCTATAACCCAACCTAGTATCGGTTTAAATCATCTCTGATGCGCAGAGCGATGCGCTAATAACCCCCGAGCAAAGTTCATGTCGCAGAGGCTGCAGAGCTCACCATTTGGGTTGCCCTCACTATAGTGACTTACAACATTACCTCGCACGCTTCCATGGCCCGAGCGTTACTTACCTACTTAGCTAGAGGCCCTTTTATTTTTTTTGGACCGAGTATTTCATAGTCCCTTTGCGAAAAGGCGCATTTATACGGAGAAAGGGGGCGCTGACAGAAGCTACCACCACCACGATAAAAAATAAGAGAAATAGCGCGCCCAAAAAATGTAACCCATTGTTTGGAGTCACAGAAGTTGGGGACATCCGAGTTTGGAATACCAAATCGGATTACTACAATCATAAAACAGCAGAAAAGTCTAAAGCGATAATTATATAAAGAGCCTGCTCTTTTTTTGCGCAGCTTTCATTTGAATATATTGTATCAAATAAACAGAAACGCCTCTCAACTATCTCGAAACCGTGAATAAATAAAATTCATTATAATCTTTCTCTCCCAAAGACAAATTGTTTCCATTCGGCGATTATAATAAAAAGTCATAGTATCAAAAAAACTTGCAAATGTACGAGCAATTATAAATTTCAAAGTGGACTTTTCATAATTGGACTGAAAATAATACCCCCCCTCCTTTTTATTTTAATTCAAAGTTGATTATCTCGGCAACTGATTTATGTAGACCCCAAGTATTTAGTATCGTTGCGTTGGATACAGTACAATTTGAAATAGGGCTATCATATCCCAATACGAATTACCATGGACTTAGAACGGAAGTTGGGTGTTCACGTGACGCGTATACCCATGATGGAACACATTTTTAAAAAATTTATTATCCAAGGCTCTAAATGTAGACACGAGTACTTAATTTAATATCGTTGGATTAAGTGGATTAAGAACATTTACAGTAACAATTTTGTCCGTTAAGTTAGAGATATAACCTTTGAACTTAGTGCGCCCCCCCGACCCCCCTTCTGAGGGAATAAAATTGGTCAAGGAACGCAATGTGACCTTTCTTACTTGTACGAATTATTATTTTTTTCTTCTAGTGGTGTTTAGAAGAAGAAGTGCCACTATAAAAGGGGTGTAAATTTCACGGGGTGAAAGGTTATTTCGTTTGACGCCAATCTAAAAGCGATTAAGGACAAGCACCCATCAAAAAAGCCAAGACAGATCTCTTAACAATTCTTTATATTTCTTTGGTTGAAACGATATATATTTCTAGGGAACTTTCATACATATCTTGCTGTAAAAAAAAACCCCAACAACCCCAAGAAGAGTCTAGTAGACTTTTCTAGAGGTTCGACCCCTCTGTAACCTTTTTATTTTCTTCTGTAGTCAGCTAAACCTAATCGTAGTTAGGGGGTGCATTTCGCTTCAACGAATTCGGGTTGAAACGAATTCTATCCCTAATAATACGATGGCATCCAATAGGAAGCCGGGAAAGAGTAGAAGACGCGTGGCAGGCAGCTAGCTAGCTAGCGTAGAGCGCCTCCTCGTGTTTACTTTCGGCACATGGCAGTTCAACTGTCATTGCTATATATCTAAGATTGATTACATTCTCGGTATTATTCTACAATTCCTCTCTTTCTCTCTCTCTGTGTGCCTTTAACTATCTTATTATTACGTCGGATTCAATACAGCCCCCTTCTCCCCCTCTCCCGGGGGTTTCAAACCCCCACGTGATCCGATAATTATACCTTTAGCCCCTGAAAACCTATACCCCCCCACAAAAGAGAGAAAAAATATAATCGGACATTTTCATCGGAGACTTACTTCGATACAAAGTTAGCTTGTAATCCAATAGTCGGTTGAATGAACGGGGTGATGGGTAAACCATAAGTTAATAATTACCCCTACCTAATAAGTTATTATTAAACAATCGGAGAACTATAACTTCATCTCGTTTTATAATCGCAAAACAATCCCATAGAGAATATACACCGACAAATGTAGTAATAGCAACCTATTGTACCGCATCTCTTTAACTTATTGGGTTGGGGCTTCTCATTTACTTATGTACGGGGTTAAAGGTGACTCGGTATCTCCACAAATGAGGAGTCCTTCGATCTTATCCCTTCATTGTAAATAAATTTTTAACCTCGACAATGTTTTTCCTTTTCATCTGGATGGTCCAATTGTTTTGACCTTTCTCGGTTTACGAGACCCACTATTTCAAAGATACGTTCGAGGTATCTGGGGGTCTACCTTTGACCGTACATGACGTCTTTCAATTCTCCCTCTCTCTACCAACTCTCATTTCAAATCGAATCGAACTGGTTGAAGAATTTTAGAAAAATCCTCTTTACAAAGATATCGAGAATTTTCCGTTCGGTGGAAAATTGGTGCCTTTGAGTTTCAACTCGGGAGAGCTAGGGGCTGCTAATTGCAGAGTTGTCGCGTCAACGCCGTCGAAAAGGACCCCCTGTTATGGGCGGGGACCCCAACTTTCCCCCCGAATTTCCGTGTCCCTTTCTGACAAATCCCTACAATGACGTCATAGTAGGTCTAAAATAGGTCAAAACAAATGCTCCAAATTTCTCTCTCTCTAAGGAGAAAGAGAGAGAGCTAGAGAGAGAGAGAGGGAAGAATAAAAAAATGCACCTGTTCGGATTGGTGTTTCAAAAACGGGCGCCGTTCGGGATCAAAGCTTCGAAATCGAGACGACACGCTAAATAATCTCCGTATGAATGAACCATTTCGATGTGTACTTTGAGCTACAAGTTTACCAGCTTTCGCGGGGTTGAATATACTGGGTTTAAAAGAAGGCGCGTGTTTAGAGTGAACGAAATGGTCTATGAAGAGAGAGGAGAGAAGATGGGTTCCTAAAAATTAACGCAGCAGCAACTCGCACGAGGTTTCCCAAAAACTCCGATCCCGAGTTCCTCCGTGATAATAGCGGACAATCACGCAATTCTTTTTTTTTTCTTCTTTAAATACCCGGGAATAAGGGAGAATAGAGTCCTTCGCGCATCATTGGGCGCAAATATGTATACGAGACAAAAAGGAAACCACGCGGTTTTATATTTTAAGTGACGCGGTGGTCGGTGATGGACGTAACACCTCATTTTACAAATTACTAATTACGTCTCCCCTTTCGCTATCCTCCCTGGATCAATGCCGCCATTAAAAATTCATTCAATTGTAAATGAATGCAAATCGAGGTGCCCAGGTAATTTGAGTTAATCATATGATTAAGGGTTGCCACAAAAAATGTAGGTACATCTTCAAAAATTCCCTGACGTTTCCAAGAGGTTCATTCAAAATTTTTGTAAGTTACTGTCAAAAACTATTCAGATCCCTTAATGTTCCCTGACCCTAGACATAACATTTTGGGCAAGGTACCAAATTCTCTGAAAATTCCATAACCTTTGAGGTCAACTCCCAAATTCCCTGATCTATCCACAAAAATGTAGGTACATCTTCAAATTCTCCGTTAATTCCATGACCTTTCAGGTCACTTCAAAAATTCCCTGATCTATCCACAAAAATGTAGGTACATCTTCAAATTCTCCGTTAATTCCATGACCTTTTAAGGTCACTTCAAAAATTCCCTGATTTTTCCATAACATTTTAGGGCCCTACCCAAAATCCCTGATAAAAAAGGCACATCTTACCTTGTGGTTTTATTTTCTTCGGCCCATTTTTTACGGTCATCGGCGCTCATTTCGGCCAATTGCTGTTCAATGGCTCCACTGAACGGGATGACCAATGCCCCGGGATCATTCTTATCGACCCACTCCTTGATTTTTGATAACCTTTAACGATTAAAAACTAAGTAATTAAAATTGTTGCTAAGACAAACTAAATATAATAATTCGGTAGGCGAAGTTAATTAGTAAGTTCGTTGGGCGTACGGCGGCGAGGGGGCCTTAAGTCAATTATTTCGAATTTAGACTAAGATAGACGGGGGCGCGTGGATTGTTAAGTAAAAGGTTTGGACCACCAGAGCGAGCGAGCCAGCGAGTCAACGCGACTTTCCGGAGCCACGTCATCGCTAATTAGCTACTCCAATTAAATAATTATCAATTCAAAGCCAGCTCCAACACCGTAACTTTCCGACTATACACTACCAGACTAATTTAATTACAACTATTCAGTCTTGAAGCTAAATTTTCAATCAATTTTGAGTCTACTCTACCTAATTATAAATGCCTAAGCCCAGTTGTAATTATTTACTTATTTTTTATAATACAATGTTCACCTTAAGCAAAGTGTTTATCCCCTCGATTTAAAGGTAAAGTATCACGCTTACCATTTATTTTTCTTTCTAATGTAATCCTTATCAGAGAGATTAACCAAGTAAATCATGGGTTTCGAAGTCAAGAACAGGTGTTTATTCAAAACCTCAATCTGTTAAAACATAATAAAAATAAAAAGAAATTTCTTTTTAATTAAATAATAATTAAGAAGTGTTGACGTATCAAATAATTAAAAAAATTAAAGAAATTAACGGGGACAGATGGTAGACGTATTTAAATCATTTAAGATCATTTACTATTATTAAATTTGTCATTAAATATAAATCAAATTTGTAATATAACAACTTGTAGTTAAAAATAGTTGTATCTTCAGACAGACAGACAAAAGAACCATCAGACCACACACGCAAATAATTTAATAGTTAAAATAAATAGTTAATTACCTCAGCTGCATTCCAGAATGAAAACCTTATGTGTTTCTTTTCCTCGACTAAAAGATTTCTAATTTTACATAAAATATCCTGGAAGGAAATTTAAATATTTTTGCATATGATTAAAAAATAAATAAATAGATAAATAAATAAAAATAATTAAAAAATAAAATAGATAAATAAATAAAAATAATTAAAAAATAAATAAATAGATAAATAAATAAAAATAATTAAAAAATAAATAAATAGATAAATAAATAAAAATAATTAAAAAATAAATAAATAGATAAATAAATAAAAATAATTAAAAAATAAATAAATAGATAAATAAAAATAATTAAAAAATAAATAAATAGATAAATAAAAATAATTAAAAAATAAATAAATAGATAAATAAAAATAATTAAAAAATAAATAAATAGATAAATAAATAAAAATAATTAAAAAATAAATAAATAGATAAATAAATAAAAATAATTAAAAAATAAATAAATAGATAAATAAATAAAAATAATTAAAAAATAAATAAATAGATAAATAAATAAAAATAATTAAAAAAATAAATAGATAAAAATAATCAAAAAAAATAAGTAAATAATTAAAAAATAAATAAATAAATAAAAATAATTAAAAAATAAATAAATAAATAAAAATAATTAAAAAATAAATAAATAAATAAAAATAATTAAAAAATAAATAAATAAATAAAAATAATTAAAAAATAAATAAATAAATAAAAATAATTAAAAAATAAATAAATAAATAAAAATAATTAAAAAATAAATAGATAAAAATAATAAAAAAATAAATAAAAATAATTAAAAAATAATTAAAAAAAATAAATAAATAACAATAATTAAAAATAAATAAATAAATAAAAATTAATACAATTTAATTTAACTTACGTATTCGGGCTTGGATTTCTTATCGGCGCCTCTAAGAACAGTTTTTTCCATTTTATCAAGATGGGCCAACAAGTATTCTTCATCCTTCAACCTTAATTCCTCGTTAATGATTTCAATGTCCCTAACAGGATTGACGTCCCCTTCAACGTGGGACACGTCCTCGTCTTCGAAACAACCTACCAAGAAAAAACGTAATTTGACCCTGACATACTATAGACTAAAAACAACAGAACCTTACAGTAAGCCTAGCTTAAACAGTGCCGAATAACCTTGCAATACTATAACCGTAATCTCCCTGTTGTTTTAACAAAAGTTTAACACGGTATCCACTCTATACATGCTCCCTGGTAAAAAAAAATATACGTTTTCGTGACTTGTCTAAAAAACAAATAAGAAAAATTATTTTCTTTTGTTGTTTATGACGTATTAGAGTTTGTAAGAATTACGGCACTGATGTACTTAGGAATTTAGGGGGGGGCTTGTGATAGGATGATTTATAGGGGGGTTGTCCCCTTCGTAATATCAAGATACAACTTATTATTACATAATCTAGTCTTTGATATCAAAAAGACAGCGCGCCTTTGAACCAGGGGGAAATAAAAAACACAACCACGAAACAAATTATGTATAAAAATAATACCATGGGCGGGCCTCGCGTTTAGAGAGATATCATTTGATATCTTCGCGGTTGTAGTTGCTTAGTACATTGTTAAAAAAACTCCAGGTCTAGAGGTTTAACAAATGTAGCTTATGATAACCCAATAAAACCATGTTGTAGTAGGATTCTACAATAATTTAGTGATTTCCGACTATTTGACGAATATGATGAGAAAATTGTCTGGTTTTAAACACGATAAATTGTAAGTGTAGTAGAAAACTACTAGATTATAGTAGTATAATACTATACCACGCTTTACAAAACGCGCCAAATTTAATTTTCCCAGGTTTTTCAATGAAAATATTTGGGGGTATTTTTTGATCATTCCTAAGGCTCGGGGGCAGATTTGGGGCTAAGGCGGGGCCCGGGCCAAACCCCTTATAAGATAAAAACACGTAGACAAAACAAGGGCTGACCCCTCCCTTACTAAAATACCCCTTGAATAAAAACCCTCACCCTGGACAGAATCAGCTATCGAAGATTTATCCCTACATTGAAAAAGATTAAGTACATACGCGCCATAGAGTACGTTGAAAAATAATTATATAGCTACGGTTTTATTTTCATTCTAGTTACAAATTATCTGGAGGCATATTTCTCTTAAAAATAACCTAACCCACGTTCCCAATGGATTAGATATTCGAGGGCTAGGGATATCGCGTCGTAGGGTTTCATTCTTTTCCACGTCTTGAAAAATAAATAACATTCCATGTTTGTATTTTAACAATTTTCTCCTGTAGTGGGAAAGCCCCTACATCATAGTAGAATCCTACTATATCATGTATATTTTCTCCTATAGTGGTGGGAAAACCCCTACATCATATCCTACTACATGCCTTTTTTCTCCTATAGTGGGAAACCCCTACATCATAGTAGAATTCTACTACAGCATGCCTTTTTTCTCCTAAAGTGGGAAAACCCCAACATTATATCCTACTACATGCCTTTTTTCTCCTATAGTGGGAAACCCCTACATCATAGCAGAATTCTACTACAGCATGCCTTTTTTCTCCTATAGTGGGAAACCCCTACATCATAGTAGAATTCTACTACAGCATGCCTTTTTTTCTCCTAAAGTGGGAAAACCCCAACATTATAATAGAATCCTACTATACCAATGTCTGGAAAAATTTAATACCATTTACATGATAGCATTGATAACTTTCTCCTATAGTGTGAAAAACCCTGCATCATAGTAGAATCCTACTCTCCCGTGTCTTTGCCACGTTTTGAAAAATAACTTTTCCATGATTACTTTGATAGAACAAGTTTGTAAACCAATGATACAATTCTACTACGTCATATAAATGCAGAACATTTCGCGAATAATTGGGTGGGGAACACAACAAGGGTTATTCAAATAGCTAAACCACCCTGTACTATTTTAATTTTAAACCTGGTTAGCGCGTGTCGATCTTAATAACAGTTGCGAACCAAAAAAGTAGGCGAATAATTGCGAGTCTACGAGGAGGAATAAGGTTTTCAGAGTTTAAAAATATATATTATTTTATATGTACTTGTCTAAACTGAAAAACAGTTATCTTAAATGAGTTAGAATCACTACCCAAATATTTCTTCTTAATTAAATAATGGTTCAAATTGTACCCCCTTAATAAATGACTATAACCCCTTAAGAGTTCAAAGGTTACATTATACTTCAGTGGAATTTATTTTCGTTGTTTTTTTCTAAGTTTTATATTTTTTTTAAACTCAACAAAATTTGAAGCTAATTTAAATATAAGCATAAGCATAAGGAAAGCTTAACAGCGCGAAAAATTGGGCATACAAAAACAATGGATAAAACCTCATAAGTAAATAAATCGTACACTATAAGACTATATTATCTCATCGTGAATAAGAACTAGATTAGGAAGTTTATAATATTTTCTTTACGCGTAAATAAATTACTTACTAAAGAATAATTTATTTATGCATTGCTAATACGAAATTGGCCGGTTATGTTTTTTAGATATGTTTATCACGTAGTATATATCATATATATTCGTAAATAATATTCTAATTCGTGTGTGAATATACCGCGACGTTCACGTATAATTCAGATAATTGGATAATCAACCTAATTTGCATAATATTTTAAATTAGGATGCGGCAATTTTCATACAATATTTATATATTCGAGAATAATGATATTATTTTGGTTGCAATTTTTGAAATATACTTAAGCAAGCAGCTCCCGTTAAGGAAAGAGTTACTTAATTTCAGATAGTCTAAAACAGATGATCTTTTTAAAGGCGGCGGTGAAATGGCTTCCGATTTTAATTGGAAAGGCCCATCCTTATATAAAGTGACGAGTTGACGCCCCAAGAAGAGATATCTTAGATTATAGCAAATTCTAAATGAATGGATCTTCTAAAGAGGGTGATGTTTTACACGGGGACGGGTGGCCTTAGAGCGTGATCTTCATCGTGAAGTATTTTTGCCCAATTAAATCGCTCTCTACGTAAAAAGGGGGGACTATAGTCCGTCCGTCCGTCTTTAGACAGACACAGCGAATGTTTTCATGTGTATAAAAAAGCTAAAACCTTTGGCCACACCGGCTTCGAAGTTAGTACGTTACGAAACAAGATAACGAAGCCCATAATAGCGTTTACTCTTTGCCTTAACACGCTTTAGAGCAGGGATAGATTTAATTTTAGAAGTAGGAATGGAGAACAGAGTAATCTGGGTCCGGACCCCCTTCCACGGGACGGAGGGGGGTATGAAAGAAGATGCGGGAGGGGGTCATAGCGACAGAGGTAAAAAGGAATTACGTCACTATTTTTCGTCGCCGTCCCCGTCAGCAACGTCATCAAAACGTAGATGTTTAAGTGAGCAGCCAATAAGATTAGATAATTTAAACTTTTCGTTACATTACGTGTTGGTTGGAGGGAGGGGCTCTATACTGGGTGGGCTATGAGTCGGAATAACTGAAGTAAATACTAACCGTTGAGCTCCATTCCTACTTCTAAAATTAAATCTATCCCTGTTAATAGAGCAAAGATGAACCAAAGAAGTATTTCAAGTACAAGACGGACTCACACCCTAATGTATAAACCTCGTAAGACGTGGATGACTAAAAAAAGATTGCATTTTCCTAGAGACCTAGACGCTCTCTTTTCAAAGGAAATTCGAACCTCATGGGTCAAACATAAAGGTCACGTTTTACTTTCGGGGAATAAACGTAAGAACATGGTGTACTTTTTGGATGATCCCTGGCGTGCATTTTTACGGGGGTGCGTGGATCGGGCGCGTCCCTTTTACTTGGCGAAGACGCTGGCTAGAGCAGCGCGGCTGGTACCACGCACCCTATAATCGGGAGTATGACGCGAGGACCCCCCGACTGGTGATTTTAGTCAGCCAGGACCAGGGGGAACGGGGTCCTATAGCTTTTTAATCACGGACAGATATAGATTTGGGAGCGCCCGTTGCCAACGCCCCGAATAATACCACCACTACCACCACGACCACCATACCATCTTTAGACGCCAACGGATACCTTACTCGATCTAAAGTCCACCACGTCTTTCTTTCAAGCGATCCTTTCTTGAACCCCTCTTTTTACAGAAAAACATTTGGACTACTGGGGACATCGTTTAAGTCCATTGGAATAACGTTCCACCACATTTAAGTGACTGATAGCAGGGTTACCACAGAATTGTTATTATTTCAAAATTCTCTACCATTATGTTCAGCATAGTAAAAAGCTACAGAACTATGCTAATTAGAAATCCCCAAACTTTTCACGTCCATTTTCAAATACTATAGAAACCCTTTTTCAAATTAAGAAAGCCTATGGCGTATAGGTTCTGATCCCCGAATGCGTATAAACTTAAGTCAGTCACAAATTAATTAATTAATTAATTAATTAATTAACAATATATCCAATTAAATTAAGAGTTAGGTTTCTCTGACGACGTATTATATTCGGAATAGAAAAAGGGGTCAAGGGTCAAATACTCTTTCAATTTAACTGAATTACGACGGTATACTTAAATTTGCGTATAGTCACAGTCACAAATTAATTAACAATATCCCAATTAAATCAAGAATTAGGTTTCTCCGGTGACGTATTATAAGGGTCAAGGGTCAATTACTCTTTTAATTCATCCGAATTACGACGGTATATTTAAATTTGCGTGTAGTCACTGGCAAATTAATTAAGAATACCCCAATTAAATCAAGAGTTAGGTTTCTCCGATGACGTATTATAAGGGTCAAGGGTCAAGTACTCTTTCAATTTCCGCAATTCTGACTAAAAATTGGAAAAAATATTAAGCTATATTCCATAACCGCGGCAATCATGGACACTCATACATCCACCAATAGTAAGTAACGAAAAGAAGGTAACATTCAGGATTACACCCGAGGGCAACGTTTACAGTCCATTAACATCCATTTGCCAGAACTTCAAAAAAAAAAAAGACGGGCTAAAGAAAAAAATCTCTAAGTCAGAAGAAGAACTGTCTGTCACTTAAATTGGCGTAATTGCCGTAGATACACATATAGGTACAGCGCTAGACATCAAGGTTCCTGGCTCGTTCGGGATATGCATGCAAGCACCAGTCCCGAGACAGACACACCAGACAAACTGACGGACGGTGTATACCAGCCAAGATTCAGGCTTTTTAAAAAGTGAAATGTTAACGTCAGTCCAAAAATATAGAAAGGCCATCAACATTCAACAGTGCAGTTGAAAATTTGCAATTTCAATCCATTAGCGTGTATAAAATCTTGTCAGAATTTTAGCCTAAAGTTTGCCCTAGTCTTCTTCTATGGAACAAGTTCCGGGTACCGCGTGATATTTCAATGGACTTACTGGTCAGTAAAGACGCTAAGTTCGCGACCCCCCAGAGGTCAGAGAGTTGGACAAAGAATTAAATTAACCTGCAGTTTTTATATCTGACCGTGCAGGTGATTAAGATGACCGATACAAATTTAAAGATTAAAAGAAGATATAGATAGTACTTACGACATAAATGAAATATGGCGTCGCAGGCTTTAATATTAGCCAAGAATGCATTTCCCAGACCTTGACCTTCACTGGCACCCTTGACCAATCCGGCGATATCCACGATATTCAAAAAGGCAGGCACACGACTGTAATTAAACATTCAAATAAAATTAAATTCATTAATAATTAGGAAGTAAATAAAATTACGCCAAATTACGAAAAAGGCGTAAAATAACAATCAAACAAACTGAATATAAGATTTTATTTCAAATTAAAAACTCTCCAACTCTCTTCTCAGGTACATCAGTGTACGGAGGGGTTTTTACTTAGCACCTGGGCCAAACGAAATGGGCGTTTCAAAAGAAAAGAAAAAAAATTGTAACAAAAAATATGATACAACATTAAATTATATCAAATGGGCGTGACCAAAACCATCCTTAAAAATAAAAAAAAAAACGTTTTGTAAGGATTGTCAAGCCAAAATGTCATCGCTCTTGAAAAAGGAAGAAAAACTGATGGCCCACGCTTATCTTAAGGTTCGGCCCACCCTGGAAATAATCTACCAGAGGCACAAAAAACCACGCAAGCAAAATGGAAGATTCAAGAAGTCTTCCATAGCCTGGAGCCAAACAAATTAAAGGCGTACGTCGCGTCCAGCTCAAAGTGTAATTATATTCCGAGTGTAAATTGAAATTGTGACGCTATCCCTTTAAAAAATACGATATAAGGGGGTATCCCTTGCGAAATGTAATTAAACGAAGAAAGCCTAGCGCGTAAACGATTAAGGTCAAGCAGGGGTCAAATCGAGATCGTTCCGTCAAAATTGAAATTAATAATCTTGAAAAAAAAAATAAAAATACCTAAGAAGCGTCGATATATTTTAAGGAATTCATTATTTCGTGTCAAAATTAAAATTAATTAATACTAGCGTTTAATTTATTATTTGCTAATTACGACTCGAGATTAAGTTGAGTTGAATAAAAGTCATTTGATACATTTTATTTCGTTCCTAGAATTTGAGACATCAAAAAGAAAAAATGCAAAGACATTGAGAGAGTGTGTGTCTGCCCAAGATGTTTTGGTTAGAGAATAAAAATTAAGAATTCTAAGAACATAGAACCATTTACGATGTATATAATTTAGGGTGTTTTTAATTACCAATCTTCCCACCCATTTACCACCCCCTTTCATTAACGATCGATGGGATATTCCAATCACGTGGTTTAGTACTTCGCGTTACCAGAAAAATCAAAAATAAGGTAAGGTATAGAGGCACCCAACGCAATCAAAGACCAAACTTGTATTTAAATATAAATAAGTACAAACTTAATTTGTTGAAGAATACCGTCTTACCTTCATAAAAATAAAGTCTACCACAGGAGTATATGATCTACTATTAGCCTATTTTAAATAAATTAATATAATATACCAAAATTTTAATTTAAAATTTGGGGGTAGGACAAAAAAATTAAAATAATAATAATATGAAATCTAATTTCGGATTAATAATACTTTGGAATGGATGGTTTGGAAAAATTTCAAAGTCAGGTATAAGGGGAATTGGGGGGGGGGGGTGTTTAATCGCGTTGGCGTTGATAAATTTGAGGCCAAAAGGTACCCTGGAAACTTAAATTTCCACCCTTCGATAATTGCCCATCATATAAACCAGGGGGGCAAGCCGCTCGGCCAAAAAAAAAATTCCTCGTTTGACGGACCCGCAAAAATATATATAAAACGGTTTTCATATATTAACTACCAACGATATTAGCGCCCCCTAAAAAACAAAACGGCCCCGTTCACACGAGTCAATAAAATACCCAGGGCTCGAGCAGGGTTCATACAACTTTTGGAAAACAAATTTCCCTGAGATTTCCAGGTTTTTTAACATATACTTCCATGAATTTTCCAGGTTTTCCCGCCGTATATGGAGCATCCTATGGTGCAAATGTTAACCAAGGAGAGGGGGGAGGCAAAAAGGACTATTACATAATCAAAGGACATCCCCGTATCTCTAATATAACCAGAGTTAAGAGCCTCCAAAGTATAGTGTAATGTTAATCCTATGGAGGGGGGTATGTTTATGAACATTTTGCTTAATTACTCGGCCCCTGATTGACGCAAAATTACCTGATTTCCCTGAATTTTACTAAAAATTAGAAGTTCCCCTCAGTTTTCCCTGAGGTTTTTGTCAACTATTAATTCCCTGATTTTTCCAGAAACTAATTTAATTTAAATTAAATTATTTTATGTTCAAAGAAACAACACGCGTAATCACTATAAAAAGAATATCTATAAAATATCCTGCGCAATAATGAATTAACCACGTAGATAAAAATTTACAAATACTAAACGCCACTAATGCGAACGGAGCTTCGATATTATATTATCCGAAGGTGAAGATGAGCTCACGAAAATCTTTTCAGGGGGAGGGGGGGGGAACGGATTTTTCTTCTTTAAAAAGAAAAAGAAGAAGGTAAGAAAGAAGGCCGTCTTGATCAGAGAGTAGCTTTGATGATAGCGAGCCGAAAGAAGGTAGGGTAAGCTGTTCTAATCCTACGAGGTAATTTTCACACGTGAAGTATTTATTCCATCATAGCCCTCTCTCTCTCTACCTGCCTGCCCCCCTAACGGAGAAGAAAAAAAAATACATTTTCTACAAAGATGGAGAGAGATCCCGAACCGAGATAAGACAAGCGAATGCAGCTTCCATCTCGGCTGGCTCGAAGAAAGTTTCACGGAAAACATTAAAACATAGAACTATAAGAACTTAGTAGTAGTAGTAAGTAGTGTGGGGGTCTTTCATAAAATTAATATGATAATAAATAAATAGGGAATAAATATATTCATAGTATAATCTACGTATATAAATCAGTTGTACATTGGTCAATATCAACTTTTCAAGATGAATTTTAAATGGGATAGTAGGATTCTACTACAGTACAGTAGTTTCCCCCAACCATGGGATTATCCCATAATTAACAATAATTCATTGGGTTCGTGAAATGATGAATAAAAAAATAATGATATCAACTTTTCAAGATGAATTTCAAAGGGGATAGTAGGATTCTACTACAGTACAGTAGTTTCCCCCCAACCATGGGATTATCTTATAATTAACAATAATCACGGCATTCATCGGGTTCGTGAAGTGATGCGTACGAAAATGAAACAAAAAAGGATTTTCACAGAAAACACCGCGGGGTAGTATTAATCCCCTATAATATAGTAGTTTTCCCCCTGCAGTATTTGGTTAAAATGTAACGCGGTTATTTGAGATATATTTCAAGGGATGAAAACTAATCTAGGAACGTAAGAGGGTAAACAACAATACTATAGATTAATTTAATAAAATCCCACTTTGGCGTTGTTTGTAACTTTAGGGTTAATTTACTTCGGGTTTAATTAGGAAATGTTGACCCCTTAAGGCGAGTCTTTAGGAGGTCAAGTAAGGGCCGCTTTTTACCGATTGTTTCCAATAAAGATAAATGAGTCTCGCTGGATTTAGAATCGTTTCAATTGCGAGCGAGCGAAAAGATGAAACAAGGGATAAAATTCAGGGCGGATGGATATCGTTAGCCCCCATCTCTTCAAGGAATAGTATTCTTAAATACACGGGGAATAACTATGCATTCGTTACTCGCCAAATAACGAATAGAAACGAGAGAGTATTTACAATACAAATATGGTTCTGCACTTCTCAGATCAAGGGTGCTTACAGAAGATTTCTTAAATATACGACATACTTTTCCTTTAAGGGTCAAGATAGAGGTCAAGTTAGAAATACACGGGGAATACTACGAACTCGTTACTCGCCAAATAACGAACAGAAACGAGAGTATTTACAATACAAATATTGCCACTTCTCAGATCTACCTCTGCTTACGGGAGATTTCTTAAATATACGACATACTTTTCCTTTAAGGGTCAAGATAGAGGTCAAGTTAGTCGAAGGTGATTTGGGGAAGAGGCGAGGGGGAGAGAGAGAGGGGTGAATGTTTGGCCCGGCGCCTTAGGTCTAATTGAAGTGGCGTCCATCGCTCACCCAAGTTTATATCGAACTGACAAGTCTGACCCCTTGAATCTGACCCACAAATTTTTTAAACCTAACCTAGCTGTACAAACAGAAAAATAAAATAATATATATGTTCCCCAAATAATAATAATAGCATTAACATTGTTCGTTTAGTTTAGTTAAGTCTTACATAGTCCATAGAAATTAAAATCAACGTACACAGACCTATATAGGGAATAGCTAATTCCTATGGCATTTTACAGACTAATTTATATGGAATTAAATTACAAAAAAGAAATTGTATAATTTTTGGCTTACCTAAGAGGTTGATGATATTCGCAGAGGAAATCGAATCGGACGTCCGGTACCGGTACACGACTTTCATTTGGATCGATGGTACAAAAGGCGAAGTTTGAAGCCGGTACAGACATTCCGGTCAAAACGTTGAAAAACGTAGATTTACTATTTTTTTAAAAAAAATTAAAAATATATAAAATTAACCATAAATTCTGTAAACATAAATCAGAAAAATCCATAAAAAATATCTGAAATCTGAAAAGGTTCAAGTAATATGATAGAGACAGGGTGGGTTAGCTATCCGAGTGATGGTATTTTACAGGGTTGCAACGGAATTTTCAGAACCAAATTCCCTGACTTTTCCAGGTTTTCCCTGACCTTTTTCTGCGATTTTCCCTGACCTTTTTAGGCCGAAAGTGTCAATGCACGTTTTAAGTGCTTATAATTAAAGAAACTCGATCTACATTAAGTTTTCCAATGTATTTGTTGCACCAAATGATTAAGAAACATTTTAATAATATAAATAACAGTCTAAGAGATTTTTTTGAGAGCATTTACTTCACATAAAAACAATTGTAGAGAGCATTTTTAAGGATTGCTCTGTGTTAAGAAGAGAGGATGAGGAGAAACTTTCATTATTCTTTCAATAAAGACTTATAAACCCGAAATTTTACCCACTAAAATCAAATTCCCTGACTTTGCCGAAACTTTCAAAATTCCCTGACCTTTTCGGTCCATTTTTAAATTCCCTGACTTTTCCAGGTTTTCCGTGACCCCGTGGTAACCTTGTAAGGGGGCAACCATTAAACTACACCGGCTTTAAATAGCTAATCCAATCTGTATTGATGATATACGCCCGCGAATAATTCCCCGTTTATAAAAAATTAAGAAAAAAAAAATTGTATAAGAGGGGGGGGGGATGAAATTAAAATTCAGAATATAGCGTTTGTCGGATCGGATCTTTTAACGTGCGAAGCATATATTATTTTTCAAAAAAAAAATTTATATATATATATATTTTCGTAGAGGTTCTCAATTTTTTTCTTTGCTGTTTAAAAGTTATGATAGCCTTCTACCATAAGTAAATATCAACTGTCTATAAGTCCATAATAAATTCCCACTGCTATCCCACGTCATAAACGCGACCATTTCGGACCGAATTGCGCAGTTACTATCGCGCATGTTTCTAATGACGTCACTAGAAGGCTATGCTGATTAAATCATGATCACATATAATAATATTTTGGTTTTAATTATGTAGAAAAAAATTATAATAAATAAATAAATAAATAAATAAATAAATAAATAAATAAATAAATGGGATTTTACTATTGAAAGAGGAACTTAATTAAAATATAAAATTATAAAAAATCCTCATCGAACTCCGCAATTTTGGTGTCTAATGAAATATCATCTTGATAAAATAAAAGAGCTAACCAAATTTTGATAAATTTCATGATAAACTTTACGAAAATATAAGATAATATAGGACAGGTTCAAAAATGTAGGATTTTATATAGGAATTACAGGACCAATGGTCTCTCCCTGTTAAAGCTATCGTAAACAAGATTGTAATTGGTAAGATTCGCTATAGTTAACTTAGTCTAAAATTAATTTACTTGAGGAGGTCGGATCGGCCGAAGCCATTTTGGCAGCAGGAGATAGAAAATTTATATATATACATATATATAAAAAATATATATTTGGCGGGATCATTAATCAGAGCGAGACTGCATGAACACGAGAGCGTGATAAGAATAATCCTTAACCAATTAACGCCGATTTTATAAATGTTATAATGTTCACCGTTTTCTCTTCTTCTCCTTACCCATCTCAAAGACGCTATAACATCTCCGTGGTATTAACAACCAACGACGTCATAACTCTGCTATGTTTGTAATAATAAGGCAAAACCGTCCTCTAACCAATCATATTAATTTAAATACTCGCAAATAAAAACAGACAGAGGTCGAGATATGGATAGGGAGTCATGTCGTCTGCTACTAAATAGGTGAAATTATTTCGCACTGTTTGACAAGAGGCGTGTCCTTGTGTACAAGTTTCTTCTTAATCTTATCTGGACCCTTTTAGCACCAAAATAAAAAGGGATTTCAACAATTACGCCCTCTTCTTTAAGACACACCCCCATAAGCCCAGAGACAGAGTATTGGCAGTTCACTATCTTCGACTGTATTGATGGGTACAATTAGGTGTCACTACTGCATACCCCCAAAAAACTCGTGACGTATAGCAGCCAGCCTTAGGTTATTCGAAAATAAATTCGCATTTAAAACCATCCCGTAGCGACAACGTAACTTGGAGTAACTACACTATACTTGGTATATTAGTTCACTCGCTTTCAAGTTAAGTTGTCCTAATTTTGATTTCTAGATTATTTCGGGGCGAGTTGGGTTGGGGGTTGTTGATTAATGGATTAAGCTAATAATAATAATAATAATAATAATAATAATAATATTTATTTCGCAAAAATAATTCGCTGGCAACCACAGAGGCAAGCCTATATGTGGTGGTTACCGGGACAAAACGAGACAACAATAAAGAGAACTATACAGAAAAAAAAAAATTAAATATATAAATAAAATTACAAATTTTCACGTAACCAATTATTGAAGACAAAATTAGACACTAGAGACCGAAATCGTGGTATTGAAAGTGTACAATTTTGACGAATGTCGCAGGGCAGGCTATTCCACAATCGTACTATTCGGTAGAAATACGAGTTCTTTAAGGCCAGACATCTTGCGTATGGGACGAAGTAGGTGGGGACAGAATGCCTCGAGCTAACTCGGACAAAATCATCTAGATCAAAGAACGGAGATCGCGCAAGCCTAAGAAACGTCACTAAGTCAGACACGTCGCGGCGAGTCGTTAATGGTAAGAGATGGAGATTCTGTAGACGCCTAGCATACGGGATGTGATTTGGTTTTCCTGGTCTGGGTGACTTCAAGTAGAAACTCGTGAAACGGCGCTGGACACCCTCAAGAGAAGCAATGTCCTTCTTTAAGTAAGGGTTCCACACCGGAGTAGCATACTCTAGGACAGGTAGGCACATAGATCGATAAAGGGTGATAGACGCTTTGGAGTAACCGGAGGTTCGACGAATCAGACCACACAGACGTTGCGCTCGATTTCTAGCGCGAGTGACATTAGAGGACCAACTTAAATCGCTTGATATCTGGACACCTAGGAGTTTCATGGAGACAACGCGATTTAATGGAACGCTCTGTATAAAATAGTGAACGTTATCCCTTGGGCTCCGTCGAGAGATGACCATAAAACAACACTTATTGATGTTAAGGGAGATGTTGTTAGCAAGGCCCCACGTGAAGATATTGTTAATGTTATTTTGCAATGTCAGTTGGTCCGCCGGGGATCGTATAGCTAGAGATATGTAACTATCATCGGCATATTGATACAAGGAACAGTCCTCGGAGAGTGCACCCGGCAAGTCTGACACAAATAGGTTGAACAACAGAGGTCCAAGAATGGAACCCTGTGGAACCCCAGAGAGGACAGGGCGACACTGACTAAATTCGCCACGGTAGACGACACGTTGAGAGCGGTTAGCCAGAAAATCCTGAAGCCAGCGAAGAACCACACCAGATACCCCAGCCTTCTCCAGCTTGAAAATCAATCTCTTGTGACACACTGAATCGAAAGCTTTTGACCAGTCGAAAGACACAACGTGTATGTCTGGGGGGTTACGTTCATCCAACGTGGAGGCCCAGTTATGAAAGGATTGCAAAAGCTGTTGAGTGCAAGATCGTCCCTGCCTGAATCCAAACTGGGAAGCAGGAATTAAATTGTTCTCTTCAAGATAACCGCTCAGTTTCTCCGCTATTATCGCCTCCAAGAGCTTCCCAATTACCGATGTAAGAGATATCGGACGATAGTTCGAAATATTATTTCTCTTTCCTGATCCTTTAAAAACCGGAACAACGTTCGCAAGCTTCCATCCCGAAGGAAGAGCCGATAACGAAAGAGATTTATTGTAAAATTGCACCAAGGGGTCGATTATAGCCGGCGCCATCGCCTGGAGAAGTCGAGGAGTGATGCCATCTGGTCCACAAGCAGAACCAGTCTTTAAACGCGACAAGGCACGAGCGACGTCTAACGAATCAATGGATTCCAAGGTGAAGCATCTGCCAGTTGATGGCAAAGTGGGTAGCGTCAAAGTTAGGTCCGGCGCAATGAAACTTCGGTAAAAGAAGTCACCGAAAGCAGCGGCTATAGCCCGAGGACACGACAGTTGACCATTCGAAACCACAAATGATGACGGTGGAGGTAATTGCGATTTCGATCGAACAAAACTCCAAAAGCGTTTCGGATAAGTTGCTAGGGTGTCATGCAAGTTGGAGAGAAACGCATCATAAGCTTCTCTTGTTTTCTTTCGAAGTGCATTATTAAAGCTCTTGTACTTAAGCCAATCAGAGGGTTTGCCAGTCTTCTTGGCCTTATTGAAAAGGGAACCTTTCTTGTGGCTCTGGTGAACAAGATCACCGGTAATCCAAGGGCAGCGCTTTTTACCGCGCAGCGTTACAGATGGGATGTTATCCCTCACGCAGGCCCAAAAGATATCAAGCCAATTCTGCCATATCTCATCGATATCGTCAGTAGTATAGACCAAATCCCACGGTGCATATCGTATAGTATTACGTAGATACCCAAGATCTAGGTTCTTATAGTTCAGGATGGTACGATTCACAGTCTGGGTAAATCTTTTAGGTATGTTAAGAGAACCAACAATCGCTAAGTGGTCGCATCCAGGAAGATTGTCTCTAGTCGTAGTCTCATTTAAAAAACGTAAATCGTTTATGAAGACCAAATCCAGAATGTGATCGCCCCGGGTGGCGGTAGTAACCGTTTGTTCAAGACCAAGGCCAAGGATTGTGTCGCAGAAAAGTTGTTCCTCAGCAGTACGAGGCGATGGATCCGACCAAGAAATATGTAAATTGAAATCACCCATCAAAAGGAAAACATCATGCGGCGGGAGTGTCTCATGTAAAAATCCCAAAAGGTCGCACAAAGATACCATGTAAGCCAAGGAAGACCTTGGAGGTCGGTAGACGCATCCAGTGACAGCAGTGCGAGTGCCACATGTGAAGAGAGCGAATACCGCTTCCAAAGGTGTGCCATCCTCAGCGACAAGTCTTTCCTCTGGGATGTCTATTGGTACAGGAAGAAGGGTGTCATGTATCGCCAGTAGGACTCCACCACCCCTCTTCGGGCGATCTCGTCGAAAAGTAACATAGTTGGACGGAAATAGCTCAGAGTCCAGTACCGTCCCATCAAGCCATGTTTCCGTGAGGCCAATCACGTCGTACTGTATTGAATTCAATAGGGACAAATCCTGCAATTTATTGCGGACACTTCGAACGTTAGAATGCAGGTATGTGACTGTCCTCGAACGTTGCAGAGTCAACGGAGAAGAACGGGAACTATCTGATTGTGAGTCATGGATGGAGAAAAACGAGTCACTAAATGCAGGCAAGGAGCACATTGGACAAAGGTATGGTTCATCAGAGGAACCAAGACGGCGATATTCTACACGTTGCATGTTAACGCATTTCGCATGAAACCATCGCTGGCAAGAAGCACCTTCACAGAAAAGCGCCATCTGGTTATCCAAAACTGGTTTTTGGCAATGACCGCAAGGCCATTTAACATTGAGGGGAGGGCCAGGATTAAGTTCAATATCACCACAAGAACCGATGGCATCGAAACGGACCGCTATCAAATTGGGTATGGTACAAGCGATCGCGTAGAAGGGTAATAGCGTCGGGAGCGAGCGGAGGCGGAATCCTCGAACCTCAACATAGCACGAAGTTGAGTAAGAAACCAAAGGCGCGTAGAAATATGTGTCATCCAAAGGTCGAACAGTGAATTTCAGAGTCTCAAAGTCACCACTGAAGAAGTACCCGTGGAATAGAAAAAGAAGCAGTAGAATCCAGAGACCGGCGACAAACGGGACCCTAAATCTAACCCTGGTTCTGGAAAAGGGCGCCACTAAGCCCCCACGCCAAATTGGGGGCTGCATTTCCACTAAACCAGACCACTCCGCTAATTTTGTGAAAGAAAACTCCGAAATTTAAGTAAAATTAAAAATTTTGAATTAAGCCTAACGCAAAAGGTTGAAAGTTTTAAAAATTTAAAAAAAACCGCGCGAATAAAAAACATGCGACCTCTCGAGACGAAGTCACGTTATAGTATATATAGTATTGGCATTCTTAGGAGCATTCTCGCTGTCTATTCACCGAGGGTCAAAGGTCAATCACGCTTATCTCGTCTCGTTTCACACTCGCGGATATTTAGTTAGAAATAGCTGTTTTTATTTTACTAGAAGGGTGTAAAAGTGTAAAGGGTCCTTTCCAATAAAAGCTGGGAGCGTCTCCAACCAGGGCTCAAATACAATTATTAAATGTATTGCCAAAGTTGGCGAAAGCTTACACTCAACAAGGTCTATTTTAGTTTTTAGGCACTACTTTCAATAGACTGACGTATTATATCGCGTTAAAAATGTAAAAAAACAAGCAAGGTGCAATGACGTATGAAGTGACAGTGAAGTAATTAGTTTGGTATCTTTTAAACCCGTTCTCGTACGATGTTTTTGAAAATTAAATTTATCCTAAAAGATAAATTAAAATTAAAAGTTCTGGAATTTTAAATGGCTAGCTAACTAAGGGTGAAAATATTTAAGACGGGGGTAATTAAGTATTCGTACGCGTTAAGGCAACGAAATTAATCACGGTAATTAATGAAAAAAAAGTGGCATTCTTAACACGGTCATTTATCAAACTAGCCCTGACACCAGATTAAAACTTTTTTCTTTTAATCTCAACTACGGAGATGAGAAACATTTTAGGGATTTTTTATTTTTTTTTTTTTGCTTTAAAGACTCCCTAAAGATCTTGGCTTGAATTATAAGTAACCATCAGTATAAGCAGGAGTTCATAATAACCCCCCTTCGGGGGGGAAGTACGAAACTAGTTAAAAAGCCCGTAACAACAAAGTTTCGCCGTAAAGCTCAGCGGATTTATACATCGCTTAACTCCCAAAGAAATAGTTACCCCACGCGCATTAATTTCCCATATTCCGGTTTAGCACTATTTTTATCTTGTGATTTTGGGACTCGGGAGCGAAAATGGCTCGCGAGTCGCGTCTGTCGGCGCGGTCAGCCGCGGTGTACATTAAGCCTTGGCTAAGAAGTTGGCTTTGCGATGGTTTCTAGTTTTCTACAAAACATTTAAACGATAGTCATTAATGTTTTCTTGTGATATGTGTGAGAATTCCGTGGTTAAATTAAAACGGTATGGACAAATTGATTCCCAGTATCTTTAATATAAGAATTCCATCGTGTTTCTACGTCCACATACTCGCCATTTTTCTTAACGACGGAGATCCCAGGCTCCCAGCCAAGTTTTGGAACGAAAACCAAGGAGTATAGATACTACTACAATCTACTGTAAAGTTGTATGTCCATCAACAGGCTAGTCCTTTGTATGCGCAACGACAAAATCTTGTTGTTCGCGATTTTTACCATTAGCTCTATGGCAAGTTTCGTACTTCCCCCCGAAGGGGGGTTATTATGAACTCCTGGTATAAGTAAAAGATTTTACGAGAGAAAAATACTTAAGTAGGTTCGTGTAAGGAACGTCTAAATTTGAAAAAATATTAAATTGGCTTTTTGGCTAAAATTAAAACGCCCTAAAGTGGCATCCTAAGCAATTGTATAGGAGAAATTATATTTCTGAGCGGATTAAAATCGTCATAAAGTAAATCACGTGATTGATAAACTACTAAACGTTAAATAATATTATTTTCGTCTGCTACAAATAAAAATGTCTTCCCATATTTGATTGTAAGTATTTAAATTAATTTAAACAAGCCATGACAAGTCACATCAATAGCCCAAATGTCAAACTAAATACTATGCTATGCATTTTTATTTTTAAACCTGCTTATAACAACTATTTCACACACTTTAGGCTCCCCCCTCCTTATTTTATTCTAAAAATTTAAATTAATTTAAATGTGTTATGACAACATGCATTGCATCTAACGAGTTCATCAATTACACTAATTCTAATTCATAAGAAATGTTAAAGGAAATCCTTGGCTATAAATTTTTATACTTGAACCTAATAATAATATCTTTTTCTCACTCTAATTAGTAGTAATTAACTAACGAATCCACTTACCCAACATTAGGTAATCCAACTATTCCAACTTTTAAGTTTGTTCCAACTCTACCAAGTAAAGCCGGAGTTTCATGGTCTTCCTCCTTTTTCTTTGGTGGCATTATTAACTGAAACGAAAATATATTCATTTAGAATAAGATCAAATATATTACAAGATAAAACAGCTGATGATTTTTAAAAAAAGACACATAAATGCAACTTTAAATGCACTAGCGTGGTTCTATCACATTCATATATGGGAACGTTAGGCTTAACAAAAAACGGCTGGGTAAATTGTATTTTATGGTATTTAAGGGATATTTTTGTGATAAAACATAAGACTATCCTTTAAATATTATTACTAAATAAAGTTTTACCTTTATTCTAAGTAAATTAGAAGATTTTGAAGTGAAAACGTGTCAATTTAAAGTTTCCCTTAAGCCTAACTACTCTGGCAACTCTCTCGCTCGGCACAGACGAAGCTAGCAGAGCTGCCAGATCCCGGCCGGCGAAAGAGAGAAATTTAAAGTTCCTAGTAGTCCATTCTCAATGAAAATAGGAGACAAGCCTGACTGTATTCTCTATCTATACTTGGGATGTCTTTTGCTAAAAATCTGTAACCATGGAGTAATAATACGGGATACTAAATAAAATTTATAAAACATCTTTTCAATACTTAAAAGA
This sequence comes from Phalangium opilio, assembly GCF_054372755.1. Taxonomy (NCBI): domain Eukaryota; kingdom Metazoa; phylum Arthropoda; class Arachnida; order Opiliones; family Phalangiidae; genus Phalangium; species Phalangium opilio. Next base: position 9,760,550 of record NW_028324187.1, on the reverse strand, counting down.
CAGATTTAAGCGAATTGTTTTTACGAAACTTATTATTAAGAACGATTGCAATTCAAGTATAATTATATTGTTGTCATTAATTCTTAATTAAGACAATAAAAATGAGAAAATTTTCTTAAATAGATTTTAAAATGACAATAGAATGGCCCTGCTATAAAACAACCAGCCCTTCAATTACTACGGCGGTTTCAACTACGGAGTAGGCTAATTAAGAATATTCTAGAGGTAGGAATTAAATATTTACGTTGAGGGAGGGAAAATTAGTAGAAAATAAAGGCAATCATTTAAAACAAAGTGGGAGTGCGTGTTAATTCTTTGGTCAAACAAATTCCGCCCATGTTCGTGTTTAATTAAATTTGCATTTAAAGATAATTCAAATTGATATAAATACTTGTCGTCGGCGCTTGGCGATAGATAGCGAAAGCTAAATCCGAAGAAGGGGATTGGCGCCTCCCTAGGGCGGATTATGGTCCATACCAGCTCCGAAGAGCACGCGCTTCGCATACCAAAACGAGCCCGTGATCCCCGTAAAAAAGCAGCGACTAAAAGTGGGCGTCGAAAAAGCGGCTGATCACGGTCTTTAAGAGCTTGTTCTCACAGACTATATTTATTCAATTAGAAAACCAATAATTTCCATTACGGGCCTCAAATGATGACGAAACATCAAACCCGGCAACACCATCAGCCTTCACTACCCTACTGGCATTATCCCCATTTCTGAAGATGGGACCAGTACCCTACTGGACTCTTTCTTACGAAAACCCACCAAGATATTATAAAACCAAACTTCATCGAACCCATCAGTGAATGACCTAAAGAGAATCAATCGCTTCGGAGGGAAGGGGTTAAAATCTACGACCCAGTAGGTGACGGGGTTCAAACCAAGAGTGTTGAAGGGGTTCAAATGTATGACCCGAGAGGGTTGAAGGATTCAAATGTATGACCCGAGAGGGTTGAGGGATTCAAATGTATGACCCGAGATGGTTGAAGGATTCAAATGTATGACCCGAGATGGTTGAAGGGTTCAAATGTATGACCAAAGAGGGTTGAAGGATTCAAATGTATGACCCAAGAGTGTTAAAGGATTCAAATGTATGACCCAAGAGTGTTAAAGGATTCAAATGTATGACCCAAGAGGGTTCAGGGGTAAAATGACCCAAGGATAACGAAGGATGGAATTTCCATGATGGTAAATTGGGTAGGGTGGGCTAACTGTTAGCCCAGGAGTGAGGTGCTATTCATTTCTGTGACCCAAGGACAGGTTGGGTACGTTCATTATGACCGAATACGTCATAAGGTCCGGTCCCTTTAAGCCGAAGACGGGAATGTCCCTAAGTACTAGTCAATAGTTTTCCGGGATTGTAGTTACGTATACATTTCGAGTCTCGTATCTTTTGAAGGGGGCGACCATCGTACGGTGCTTCTACCTAGCGGTCGTTATAGTCTCCACAAAGAGAGAGAGAGAGAGAGGTCGGCCTTTGAAAATCAGCTATTGGTTCGAACCTTTTACCAACTAAATCTCCATTCTGGAGGAACTCGACTCTCGAGGCGTTTACCACCATGGCTAGAAAAACGATGGGGGAAATCGAATTTGATGATGAAGTCAAAATGGGGGCCATATATATATATATATATAAGTATCCTATACCGTATAAAAATTAAGGGGTCGCAAAAATAATAGAGGGGAGGGGGGAAGGGAAGAGGGGAAAGCCGGCGGGCGCCAAAACCTCGGACGGACTGGGTGGGAAAAATCGGGCGGGAAAAGAAAAAGCTTGGCGAAAATAACACGCGCGAAACGGGCTTCAGTGCACCGCGAAATCTCGCGACTAACGCTGCAACGACGCGCTAGCCACGCCAAAAAAGGACCAGGCGCGTGCGTGTGACCGCTATTTCCCGCCAAAATAAACCATCCATAAGTAACCCTTCTTCGAAACAAAGTGAGTGACAACAAAGAGCAAAACAACCTCGGAAGAATTTGGTTCCTCGGTCCCAGGGTTGGTTCGATCCGCGTGGAAATGTGGCAAAGTGCGACCACGACGCGTCTCAGTACGTAACTCAGCGGGTGTTTTGGCTACTTATCGCGCGAGTTTACCTATCCACCCACGGGGGTCCACTACTACTCCTCCTCCTTCGGTGGTCAAACGATTTCCGAGCGACTCTTCCCTATACACTACACTTGACCCTCTTTGGGAGCTGAGCGGCGGCGACGACGCTTTCATCGCTGGAGAAAGATACCTTACGAACTAAAAATATAATAAACCAAGCATGCAGGTAAGAAAATAGCGATTCCTCATTCAGTCAGTCAGTCAGTCATACGTCACAGTAAGGGCGCGCGCGCGCTATTCACTTGTCTTCTCTCGGTCCGTCGATACTCGCGTTGACAAACTCGCGCCATTCGATTAGTGAAAATCTAGAGCGCGCAACCCAACGGCAAACGGGCAACTATTTCTTTTGATAAAATTCAACATGAAAGGTAAATCAATCAATCAAAACCTTTTTTTTCCATGCAGACCTTTAAAATTCACGCGCCCGCTTGGTTGACCCTTCACGTGACCACGCCGCGTGTACTTTGACCTTATATAGCTTTAAAAGATTTTTAACTGACTAAATAACGGGATACAATAACGTGGTTTCTTTACCGTATGACCTTTACCTTTAAAGTATTACTTTGAACTTGAAGGACATGGCTTATATTTATAAACAAACCATGACCTTCCATCTTGACCTCTATTTAATAATAAAACGACACGCTGATTCATTTAAAGTATAAATAAGGAGCTCAAGTCCTAATAGATTTAAAGTATGCCTAAGTAGGTATAGTACTTTCCTTCTATGACCTAGTGGTTTTCCCTCTACACTCTCCAACTAATGATATAGTACATTTAGAGTTAATTACTATTACCCATCCCTCATTATAGTAGGTAACAACTAGATTACAGTAGAATCCTACTGTCTTTAAATAACTAAACAACTAAATATCAAGCGAGCGAATTTCATGGGGGGGTTCTTTTGTTGATGCGAAAAATCCGAAACATATTGATATAAACATAGCTGACATTTGACCTTTGAAGAAGTCAGGAGCGTTTAAATTTGAAGATATTGTTTAATTTCCGGGTCCTATTGAAAGGGGCCCATTCTTTATTTGGCGGGAACTGCTGCTATATAGAGAGAGGGCCTCGTAAAAAAGGGCCTGTCCAATTACACGGCCATTGAAAGATATTAAGCGTTATGGTGTCGAGGCAGCGAGGGTCGGATCTGTCGACGCGGCGTCGTCGGCTTGCCTCTGAAGCCAGGAGCAGCACCAGCATCCTCGCATATCCCGAGCCCATCAAACCGACCCCGTCTCTCCATCAAAATATGATCCCTGACCAAGGGATGCCATCCATGCATGCGCGATCCCCAAATTTTTATTCTTTACGAGCTAACAACGTATCTAGAGATGGGTCTTTAATACTCTACATTTAATACTCGCGGTGCCTTCTAAGGTTGTGATGAACAAAAACATCTTAAAATTTTTAATTTCATATTTTTTTTTTGCTTTTTACGAATTCCGAGGGGATGATAGTCGTGTTGGGTTGGGTTGGTAATGTATGTCTTTTAAAGATACTATAGCTGTAACCATAACCAGAGTGGTCAGCCTCTTGAAAGTTCAAGAGTCATAAAAAAATGAAGCCGACAAAGACAACGACGTATTTGACAATTTTACGTTCTTAAGAACTTAACTTCAGTAGCGGTTACGGAATTTTTTTGAAAAGTTATGATCTCGACTACAAATATTTTTTTAAATATTGCACGTTGCAGCTTCAAGATGAAAGTAAATAAATATTTTCTTAAAGGGATAGTGACATGTTATAATTATACTAACAGTCAGGTGATATCAAAACATATCATCATCATTCCGTGTTTGTGCATGGTTCAATCAAGCTAATTCAATTCAACTCAATTACGCTTTTAGATTAGTTAAGTCTGTCTATCCATATGCGTATTAACGTCTTACCAATCAAAACAAAGCCATAGTCAACGTAAGCCTAATGGCTATAGACCCAAAGACCTCCATCTAAGTCACAATATTACAAGCCTGAATTTTGACCAATATATCTTTCAAGCCTGTATACATTTTTGACCAAATCATAACACAACATTACACTATAGACGTTCCAAATTTTAAACATCATGCAGTCTCGTGAACGCCTGCATGCATACATCTATCCGCGCAGCCGCATGGGAAGAAAACGTTTGACCCCATTCTTGACCCTAGCGAATTTCGGTGGTGTAAAAGTATTTTAAAAGAAGTCTAAAGTTGGCTAAATATAATTAGTATACTATAGCGCCTTATGAAAAAGGAAAAATATCTTAAAGATGTACGTACTGGCGGCCTTATAGGAACCGGGGCCTATTTTGTTTTGCAGGACTAGCTATAGCTGGCAAAACCGAAAAATCGTGATGCAAGCATGTAACAATTTTCCCCCTGTTAATACGAATTGACCCCTGTATGATAGGGGGCCTTTCCTTGCGTGCTTTAAAGCCTCGGGCCATGGCTATACAGTTTCAGACGTCCAAACCAAACCCCGGCCTGCTCAAACACTCTCTTGGCCAAGCAGACTAACGTCTAGGCCTGGCCGGACCACATACGAGAAAATAGCTTCTCCTTATAAATGGGACTAAAGAGACGGTGAAATATCAATATTATTATTATTTCAATCTTTACAATTAGTTTTAATCGTGAAATTAACGTCATAAGAAACACCTAAGTGGGTGCAAAATGGAGATTGTAATTTTTACAATTTTTAGGAAATTCGAAAACTATATATAGTCTATTATATTAAGGGCATTCGAAATTTCAAAGCACCTTTTAAAGATAGACGTACGTAAATTATTATTTTTCGTGGTATATCAAGGTCACCACTGTTGAAAGAGTAAGTGGGTGCATGAAGATTGTAATTTTTACAATTTTTAGGAAATTCTAAAACTAGTCTATTATAATAAGGGCATTTGGAATTTCAAAGCACCGTTTAAAGATAGACGTACGTAAATAACGACCTCTATTTAATTTTTTTGGTGGTATATCAAGGTCATCACAGTTCAAAGAGTTAGTATGAAATAATAACTTAAATTTCCAATTGGTATAAACCTATTTTTACCAGTAAAATATTGTCTACTAAACTTTAATTTAAAATTCATGGCAGCACATGCATGGTCATCTTTCAACCTCTCTTGAATAAAAAATTAGTAGGAATTAGAATTAAATACCAGTGGAAGGGGGGGGGGGTTAGTACTACTTTCAGAAGATATTTAACACTGTATTACTACGCTCTAAGTCTCTTAATTTTATTCCCCCCAATTGTTTTTGCATGCACTGAGGGTATAGATTAACCGCGACCGCGCGATTCAAAACAAAACGTGCAGCTTAAAATGTTTCTAGTTAAAAATGATAGTTTTGTCTATAGGGCCCGGGTCCCGTTCGAACTTAGTCCTCTTATCCAGTTAACTAAGGGCCAAGGCCCGAGCGAATATTCGACCGAAATAAGGGGAAAAAAATCGCGGCATCTCGAATCGGATCGTCACCGCGAAAATCGTGCGTGAATTTCGTGCTAAGGTTGCGCAAAAGGAGCGCGTATTTTTATAATTTTTTGTTGCAAATTTCGCCGCGATTTTTCGGCGCAAACCGGTTGGACGTGGGCCATTTGCGGTGAGGTGTATAAGCGATCGAATGTATATACTTTCTTCTACCGTAATACCACCAGCGTTCGGTGTATCTTCTTCTATGCAGAGACGAAAATTACAACTCAAATTAAATCGGGGAATTTGAGCGGGGGATTTGTTAAGCGTTTTATAACACCGATGTTTTAAAATTTCTAGTCGCGTATCACGCGTTTTTACGCGTTATTAAAGAGCTATAGATATATATGTATGTATATATACACCGTGAAAAATTATGCCTTTTTAAAAGTAGATAAATATATAGACGAGATGGAATTATAATATTTAAACGTAATTTGGGTGTAATTTAATTTCAAAGAATAAATTATAATTAGGATTGGTTATATACATTCCAAACTGCCATAATAAGTTTTTAAAAACTTTTAAAAGTGTTGGTTTTACTTACGCCTACGATTTGCCATCATTCAAAGTTATACGCGCGTAAATGTATGATGTACTCTATAGTAAATACATGTCTGGTTCTATGAATTATTACAGTACTTTTGCAATTCTTTGAACAATACGACGAAATACCCGACTTTTCCACTGCCCATTTTTTTTTGCAAATATTGGTGACAAGTTTTAGGTACACTTGATCATGTCCGCTACAGTATATTTAGCATTGGTTTGACAATGGGGGGGGGGGAAACACTGGTTAGTCTCTGGTTTTGCATGAAATATAATGAAATAATGACCTCTTCAAAACATGTTGCAACTCCCTGACCTTTTCCCAGCATGTACCGTGTATCCCTGACCTCTTCACAGCATGTACCATGTACCTCTGAACTTTCCCCCCAGCATATACCATGTATCTCTGACCTTTTCCCAGCATGTACCATGTATCCCTGAACTTTTCCCAGCATGTACCATGTATCCCTGAACTTTTCCCAGCATGTACCATGTATCCCTGAACTTTTCCCAGCATGTACCATGTATCCCTGACCTTTTCCCAGCATATACCTTGTATCCCTGACCTTTTCCCAGCATGTACCATACCCCTGACCTCTTCCCAACATTTTGCAGAGCCCTGGACTTATCCAGGCTGAATAATTTGTACCTTCTCTCTATTTGTAGTGTCATAACTCTGGTTCTATTAGAGATACGGGGATGTCCTCTGAGTATGTTATAGTCCTATTTCTCCCCTATCCAATGATACTAAAAACTTGGGGTTACGACAATCAGGAACAGAGTAATTAAGCAAATTGTAACTGTTAAATAATAACATTATTGCCAACTCTATTTTTAAATTCTTATTCATTTGAGTATGTTATAGCCCTATCTTCTTCACAAAAACAAAAATGTTGGACAACTGTATAGTCACGTGGGGGCCGGTCCGAAGTACCCATCCCCTCGATTGCAGTGTACCACGCAATTTTGCCGCCATTTCCTCGAGGAAGTAAGGGACGGACAACACACGACACGACCGGAATCGGTAGCTATCTCTTTGCGATGGTAAAATTTCGACGTCATGATGATGATTAGGGCTTCACTCGTCCATAACTAATGAATCTTCCGCATTTACCAACCACAAAACTACATGACGCAACACGCTAAATAACCTCGTAGCTTTGTAATAAAAACCGCAACAGTCTGGTTTAGTTATTCGAGAATAGTATGATAGTAGTTTTCCCCCTACAGTTCTTTACTTTATACTTTTCAAGTCTTTTAAGAATACCAATTTAAGTTTAATCGCGCATGCCTATTCTTTATCATCGCCGTGTAACATTTTCCCAAATGATAGGGGGGAAACTACTAAGTTATAGTAGATTCCAACTACAGCACGAATTGAATCTATTGTTCTGTAAAATTTAAGTTTGAATCGCGTCTCGTTGCTCAAAGTACTATAGTAACTCCGTATCACTTCCCTAATAATAGGGGGAAAACTACTAAGATATAGTAGATTCCAACTACAGCACGAATTGAAGCTATTGTTCTGCAGAATTTAAGTTTAAATCGCGTCTCTCTGCTTTGAAGTAGGAGTAACTTCGTATCAGTTCCCTAATAATAGGAGGAAACCACCATAGAATCCTCCTGATCTCAAATAGCTCAACCACACTGTTGTATAAGCCGGAGATATCATTTTACTATAGAACAGTCGATTTTTCTAAATCGTCTCTACGTGAGTGAATTGTAAAAAAAAATGGCACCCCGTTAACCGGTGCTAAAAAATGTTAAGGTTTTGAAAATGAAAATGAATAAAAAGAGCCTATCCGCTCACGTATTTATTCGTGCTAACCGAAAATTATTCGGTAGAATACATCCCCCTGCAGGCCGGGCCACGGCTTCTGAATGTCTAATATAATATTTGGTTGAAAGACAATTGGTGTTTTTTGCTAGTTATTGCGGTTTGTTTTCTGTCAAATATTCGATTAACGGTTATCACGCTTCATTGGTTACGTAAAAACAGTTGACTCGGCTGAAAAATATTAATAAATCTATACACTTTTGTTTCACGCCACAACTTGTTGAAATGAAATGCGCTAAAATTGGCGCAACTTAAACGGACTATACCATAAGTTTATAAGATATGTTCCTTCCATAAGTTTATCACTGGTTACAAACTTGAGTTTGTCATGAAGTGAACTAGCAGGGTTCATACAACTTTTGGAAAACAAATTTCCCTGAGATTTCCAGGTTTTTCCCCGTATATGGAGTATCCTATGGAGCAAATGTTAACCAAGGAGAGGGGGGGGGGGCAAATATGATTATTACATAATCAAAGGACATCCCCGTATCTCTAATAGAACCAGAGTTATGAGCCTCCAAAGTATAGTGTAATGTTAATCCTATGGAGGGGGGTATGTTTACGAACATTTTGCTTAATTACTCGGCCCCTGTTTGACGCAAATTTCCCTGAATTTTACTAAAAATTCGAAATTACCCTGAGGTTTTGTCAACTATTTATTTCCCTGATTTTTCCAGGTTTGTATGAACACTGCCTATAGGCAGGTCATAGATTCTGGTGACTGGGGCGCTGTCAAAGGCTTAGTAATACAGACTAAATAGGATAGGAATAGATGGACTGCAAAATTAACCATCTAATGTAGGACTTCAATTCTCACTTGTCTTAGCTCGAGCTGTAAGTCTCTCAGTAGCATTACGAAGAGTTTAAATAGTGTCATACTTATCTAACTTATAAACTTTATAATGGAATTCTCGATCCAATTGTTAAACCCTGAATTGTTTTAAAGAAAACTGTATACATACATCCAAAATAAAAATTACATAATTAAATTCCAAGGTTATAAAACGTGAATACGTTTAAATATTTGAAAAAACAAGGCAATAGACGTACGCCGAAGGCAACAAATTGCTTATTATATTATATATCTGTAATGTTTCCGCGCGTATTCTTTCTTTCTTTTATCGTGACGTCACGCGGCGGTGTACATGCCATACCGCGTGTAGAGTATAGTATATAAGCTAGACTATACATTATACTTTTCTGAGAATTTGAATGACGTGACTGAATACATTAGAACAGTCTGAGTCTGCCGCCATTAAAGGGTAGGTGGAGGAGATGGGGGAGGGGGGAGTCAGATAACGCCAACCAAGCGTACTTACTCGCTTCCAAGTGTGTCCTGTTCAACTACTGTTTTTGTAAAATACCATGCACTCATGCAATGGAAATAAATAGACTTCAATATTTTCACCAATTCCGTATAATAATTTCCTTTTACAAATTTAAATTTCTTTAAAGTAGTATAGTTTTGATTAATTGCCAAATATATTTTAAAATTTATATGACCTCTAATGTTGTTAACAATTTCACTAAAACGCTATGGGAAAAAAATCCCCCCCCTCTCTTCTAGTTTAACTTCAGGGCTGCAGTATTATTCTACCATTATGTAGTAGTTTCCTCCTATACTGACCACGTCGATAAAGTTCTTTATGGATAAATGATGTTAAAGAATTTCGTGCACTTACCCGAAGCTATAACAGTGTTCATACAACTTTTGGAAACCCGATTTCCCTGAGTTTTCAAGATTTTTTTCCCATATATTTCCCTGAGTTTTCCAAGTTTTTCCCCATATATTACCCTGAGGTTTCCAGGTTTTTCCCCATATATTTCCCTGAGGTTTCCAGGTTTTTCCCCATATATTTCCCTGAGGTTTCCAGGTTTTTCCCCATATATTTCCCTGAGGTTTCCCAGGTTTTTCCCCATATATTTCCCTAAGTTCCCCAGGTTTTTCCCCATATATTTCCCTGAGGTTTCCCAGGTTTTTCCCCATATATTTCCCTGAGGTTTCCCAGGTTTTTCCCCATATATTTCCCTGAGGTTTCCCAGGTTTTTCCCCATATATTTCCCTGAGGTTTCCCAGGTTTTTCCCCATATATTTCCCTAAGTTCCCCAGGTTTTCCCCCATATATTTCCCTGAGTTTCCCAGGTTTTTTCCCATATATTTCCCTGAGGTTTCCAGGTTTTTCCCCGTATATTTCCCTGAGTTTCCCAGGTTTTTCCCCATATATTTCCTTGAGGTTTCCGGGTTATTCCCATATATGGAGTAATAACAACAGGAGTGGTTTTTTTTAACAAATTTTCATGAAATTGACTAAAAATTAGTTGTTTGTCAACCATTTATTTCCCCGAGTTTTCCAGGTTTGTATGAACCCTATATAATTACCTCTCCGAGTGACGTATGTCACGGAGAGGTTCTGTAACGATCGTGTGTGTCTGTTTGTTTGTTTGTTTGTTTGTTTGTTTGTGTGTGTGTTTGTGTGTGTGTTTGTGTGTCTGTTGTTACACCCACGTGACCGCGTTCGCAATTTCCAAATCGGAGCAAACGTGTTCGCCATTTCCGAACTGCATTCACAGTCACGGAAATAGCTCCTCTACTTGAGTTCTCACACCACCATCTTCTGGTGTTTGTCCATTCCACACGGACACCAAACTGTTTATACGGGCTTCTAATCACCATTATCTTCTGGTCCTCGTCCATTCCACTTGGACACCAGTCTGTACATACTGGCTTCTAATCACCACCATTTTCTGGTCTTCGTCCATTCCACTTGGACACCAGTCTGTACATACTGGCTTCTAATCACCACCATCTTCTGGTCATTGTCCATCCCACATGGACACCAGTCTGTACACCTGGCTTCTACACCACCATCTTCTGGTCTTTGTTTTTGTCCATCCCACATGGACACCAGTCTGCACACCTGGCTTCTACTCCATCGTCATCGTTTGGTTTAAGACATTCGCGGCGATCAGCTAGGGTTACGAGAAACGTCTAGCCTCCCTAGGGTGGGTTGTCCACGATAGGTTTTCGCAATTGCGGTTGTTCTTGCTATTAACTGTAGTTCGACACCCTTATATACTACCTATTTGAATAAGGCGAAGCAACCGGCGTATGCTTCATTTCAAACGCCAATATTAGTCAAGTCTCTCAAGAATGTTTAATTGTTCTTTTTTAAAACGATGTAACGTTCAATAAGGCGAATAACTAACGAAGAAAATATTAAATATTAATTATATTTATTTTAATATTTAAGATAATCTTGTTTCTCAATTCAAAATTAATACGGAAAGAGTTAAAAAGCAGTCTATGTTTTTGTCTGTGTGTGTCCGTCCGTTGTTACAGTAGTGCGCTGCGTTAGAAGTTCGTCTTGTTTCGATGTGTAAAGGAATCCTACAGAACCATAATATTCCCTTTATCCTTAATATAAAGTGAATATGTGGAAATATTTTTCGTAATTATGATGCATTTAGTACTTTTGTAGCTTTAAAGCTCTATTTCATTTTGATATTCCAAAGATTTTTTTTAATATCATTATTTAAAATGGATGTTTATATATTACCTAAGCTATACTACATCTGTTTATAGCATAATCCTTTCTAAAGCGAATACAAGCACAACGCTACTATGTTAGTCAAATGAACTTTTATTTGTCAATAGGCCTAGTGAACCAAAAAGTTAACGCTTGGGTTTGGATTTCGTTTCTGTAATGCAGAGACATTAACGGTTCAGATTGAGCCGAAAGTTAAGTACACTTTAGGCTTAGATATTATAATCATGGTGGAAATCTGGGCCGCGTTCAGCAGAGCCCAGCGATGTTAGCAGTATCCTACATAAGGGGTTTTTGAATTTTGACGTCACGGTGCTTAGCGCTTAGCTAGTGCGGTCTTCAAAGAAAATAGTCGGCCTTTGGATAACGTGGAGTAATTAATACAAATAGCTCTATGGGAAAATTAGAGATACGTTTAGGACATTTCATGTTTTTTAATTAGAGAGACTAGAGATTAAATAAAGATTTATGATTTGAAAGTGAACTTTAAAATTACCGATATAAACCTATGGTAAAAGAAACCCCTTTCAGTTCTATAACCTTGAAAAACTGATAAGGAAAGTTCAGTTTTTCGTTAGAAAGGAAACAAGATCTTCTCGTAAAGGTATGTTCTAATGGAAATCGTGTCTTACAGATTTTATTCTGAATTAAACGTTATATAAGGCAAAGCTAGTGGTATGCATCAGAGAATAAAATTTAACATAGAACTTATATATTCTTTGTAAGTAATGATTTGAAACCTAGGATTAGTGGATGATTATATATTTTGACAATGTAGAGAAAACTTTTCAATGACTTAAGCCTCGTTAGACAAAACAAAGCGAAAAAATGTTGGTCTAGTATTTCGATATTGAGTGGTCTTTTCCCCGACTCGGAGAGGTAATATTTTGGTTTTCCCAACTTGTTTTATAACTAATTTTAATACACAAGTATCGTATCGTTATAGGAGGAAAACTACTACACAATAGTTGAATAATACTAGAATATTTCAAGCTAAGTTGGAATTACGGGACGATTAGTTTCTGGCTGCAGACAGTAGCCAAAATACACGATGGCACCGCCGCGCTAAATTGGTTAATTTGAATCAAGCTCGTTAAAAATATATATTCTGTACCACCACCACCACAGAAGGAAAGCTCCTCAAAAACATAACTGCATGCAGCTGCCACCATGAGCTACGTACGCACCCTTTCCGAGCAGCAACTATAATATCCGCCTGGGGGTAACAATCCTAAAGAAACCCCCTGCAAGCGCCCCCATCTTCATTAAATCAAACTTCAACGCTATAATTATTTAGACAAATTTACGTTTTTAGAAAGAAAAGAAAAATACTAATAATTCATAAACATTTTCACTATAAGTTGGAAATGTACAGGCTGGCTTACTGGCTTGTTTAACAGTATGGAATTATCCTTCTATAATACAGGGGTTTTTCAACTACACCGCCCACCCCTGAAATGAGGAGGATAGTGTTAAAAACCTCCATGTTTCTTAAAAGTTTAAATGGCATTGGATTTTCATTTTATGAAATAGCTGAGTTAATATAGGTGGAAACCTACTATAAATTGTAGTAGAATTCTACTATACCCCATTAATTTATGATTAGGTTTATCTTTAAATTACGCAATTCTAAATGAACCCGCATTACATTCCATGTAACAATTTCAATTTTACAATTAACATGTGACTCGTTCTTTTAAGAATTTAGATATTTCTCCTTACGAGAATAAGATTTTTATTTTATTTTATATAAAACTATGTGTACTACCTAGCAGATACTCCTTGTATTGTTGTGGTACACAATAAATATTATTATTATTATTATTATTATTATAATAGTAGGAAAACCCTACATTATAGTTGGAAACCCCCTATATTATAGTAGGAAACCCCCTATATTATAGTAGGAAACCCCCCTATATTATAGTAGGAAACCCCCCTATATTATAGTAATAAACCCCCCTATATTATAGTAGGAAACCCCCCTATATTATAGTAGGAAACCCCCCTATATTATAGTAGGAAACTCCTACATTATAGTAGAATATAGTTACTATACCTTGCACAAACAGGAGATTTAAAGACCGCATTACACGCATTTCTCAGCACAAAACTGTAGGAAGTTGTTCAAGGTGCAGTATTTGTTTATTGACAACAATCCAGCAGGTAAATATTGGGGAAAAATAAAAACACTAAACTAAGAAATGGGTCATAATAGTAGACGGAAACTGCGCATAATCCGGAGGAAAATTCTCGTAATAAAATAAATAAAGAAAGTTGTTGAATTAATGCGAATTATTTCAAAGCGTATTTTTTCCCCGTTGCTTTGTTCAACGCGCCCTCGCGCTTAATATCAAAAGAAGTTTACCGCCAAGAGATAATGGTACACGAGAAAATTACTTAATTTGTTCGGAATGAATTAAGCTATACACCAGAATTACGTTTTTAAACCGTTTTCTCGAGCCAATTTTAATTACTTACTAAAGCTTTCAATTGACGGATTGATTGACTTAGATAAAATCAGTTTTGTTGATACCACCTTAAGAAGGTTTTATCAGAGATACGGCATGGAAATCCTTTAAATACGTGATAGCTTCGTCATATCTACATATTAAACATAGGTTTATAAGATATGTTCCTTCCATAAGTATGACACTACCTATACTTCATAATGCTATAGAGACTTACAGCTCGAGGTAGTTCGAGAACGACAAGCGAGAATTGAAGTCCTACACTCGGTGGTGGTTAATTTTGCAGCTAGGACTTCCATCCAGTTCCTATTTTAGTCTGCATTACTAAGCCTTTGATAGCGCCCCATTCACCAGGCGTCGCTTTACCCTGAATCTATGACCTACCTCACTCACTTCATGACAAGCTCCAGTTTCTAAGTTACAGACTTTACAAACTTATGGCTAACATATCTTATACACTTATGATGATATTAAGAACTTTTTAGAGGTTCAAAGTTGACAATGTTTAGAGTAAATAGTTCAGACTATTTCTAATTATAATTAAGTTAACCAGGCCTAACTCTCCGGGAAATTGTTTTAACTTAGATTCAATAACCGATTCGGGAAAATCCGCTTTGTTTGAATATATTTAAATCAATAATTCTTTAGCTCAAATTTGTTATAAAAATTAGAAAAACGTTATCAACGATTAGATAATAATAAATCATAATTCCACGGACTCTAAAAAAAGGATTATTTCTTGGCAATTTGCCGTCTTAATAATCGAAGGGATTCATTTAATAATCGTACACGTTTGCGTTTGTACATCGGGCGACAAAAATCATTAGTCGACTCCGCCTGTTTTAATAGGAAAATTATATATATTTAATATTAATCGATATTTATCAACGATTTATTAACCATTTTTTATTTCGCGACCGAGGCTTAAGAATTTTGATTGATTTTTATTTGGGAATTTTAAGCTAGAGAGAGACTAGTGGGTGTGTAACTTCGCATTTTATCAAAGGAGATTATAACACGCCAAATAACTTTTCAAGTAAAAATAATTTGAAACCGGTTAGACTATAAAATTATATTTATATATTTTTTAAATTTTTCATTTCTGCGGCCTGACTTGAAAAAATGAAAGAAGTTTAAAATTATTTAGGAGCATCGCGTGGGAATACAACATTTAACCATCAAAAATATTGCAAACGAAAATTTTATAAACTCAATATAATTTATTATAGGGCTAATACTAATTGTTATTTATTTTTGAATTGGCAAAATTTGATATTCGTAATCAACTTTCAAAGATTCGCGAGATTTTTATGTTATCGGAATCATTTTGAAATATTCTCGAGATTTTGATGCAATCGCAATCATTTCAAAATATTTTCGAGATTTTGATGCAATCGCAATCATTTCAAAATATTTTCGAGATTTTGATGCAATCGCAATCATTTCAAAATATTTTCGAGATTTTGATGCAATCGCAATCATTTCAAAATATTTTCGAGATTTTGATGCAATCGCAATCATTTCAAAATATTTTCGAGATTTTGATGCAATCGCAATCATTTCAAAATATTTTCGAGATTTTGATGCAATCGCAATCATTTCAAAATATTTTCGAGATTTTGATGCAATTGCAATCGTTTCAAAATATTCACGAGATTTTGATGCAATTCGCAATCATATTGAAATATTCTCGAGATGTTTATGCAATCGCTATCATTTCAAAATATTCTCGAGATTTTGACGCAATCATTTCAAAAATTCACGAAATTGTGACGGAATAATTTCAAAACATTCACGAGATTTTGACGCAATCATTTCAAAAAATAATTCACGAGATTTCGACGCAATCATCTCAAAAACATTCACGAGATTTCGACGCAATCATCTCAAAAACATTCACGAGATTTTGATGCAATGGCAATCATTTCAAAACAAAATTCACGAGATCAATGTTGTTAATTTCACGAGGGCAAAAAACATTACGAACAAGTTGCGCGCGAGCGAGACCATATCTATTTTACGAACTTGATTAAATAGAGTATAAGGCTGTTTAAATAGTCTAATCATAATAATTATTCTATAATTGAATGAAATAATTTGCTGTATTAGTAGAGGCGTGCGAGTTTTGGCCGGGCGCGTTTTTTTTGGGCTCGCGACGGTAGCGCCCCGCGAATCATTTTAAAAAGCTATAATTTTGTACATTATAATATTATAGATTATATAATTTAAGTTCTTATAATTTATATATTTTTGCCAGGCATCGCGTCACGATCTTAAGCCCCTCCCTCTCCCCCCCGACAAGATTATTTTTCTTTATTTTTAAAAAGGAAAAAATTATAAGATTCGAGAATATATACCCTATATACAAGCGCCTACGAGGGGTTATTCACTCCTTTATAAAGACATAGGCCCATAATTGAACTTTGAACAGATAGAACCAGGGAGAACAAAATTTGAATACAGGTACATTACGGTATACCGTATTAAAAACAGCTGTTGGTTTACATTACATCTGCGGACGCCATTTTCAAAAAGACTAAATATATACACATATAGTTAGCTTTACAAATCAAAACCCGACGAGGAAATAATTTAAATAAATAATATTTTAAATACTTCGCAAATATTGATTTATTTAGATTCTAGGACGCCATATTGAAAAATGGCGGTTCTTAAAGGGATCTAATTTCTATAGAAAACTCTCACTTTCACTAGTGTAGAACTATCTGCCACTAACCACGCATGCGCCTTACCGTTACATAAAGGTGGCCGAGTTCAGTCCCGAGTAAGATTAAGGGGGTGCGAGTTGAACTTGTGTAAGTGGTTATCCCCTCGGTTTTATATAGCCGCTTCTAATGGTATATTTTTTAAACGGTCGAGTTTAGCCTTTAGTCGGTGGGGCTATCTATTATAAAAATGGAAAGTCTATCAGATAAGAACGCTATAGTACGAGATAGGCATTCTCAGGAGCGCGGGCCCTTGGTTTTTCCCGCCAATATGCCGGTCACGTGCGAAGTCGCTTCATCATTTGGCGAACTAGAAAGAACCCTCCAGCTCCTCTCCCATCTCTCTCTACCACAATTTCCCCAAAAGCCCATATAATACTTGAGCAACATTTTTTTTCATAAATATACTACAGAGGGTGGAATTAAAAATTTCGACCCAAAAGCGCCCATAATACGTGGTTTAGCTATTCGAGAATGATGTAGTATTATCCTACTATAATATAGTAGTTTTCACCCTATACCTCCCTCCTGAACTTAAGATATTAAGACCAGTTACATAAACACGAAGTTTCGAGTTAGACGAATATTTTTCAAGCTACACCGGCCATCATATTTCATATTTAACTAATAGTATAAAACTACTATATTATAGTAGAATAATACTACACACTAATTTTTAAATAAATTTTATCTTGAAAAATAAATAAGACGAGTATTTTTCAAGCTATCCCGACCATCACATTTAACTAATAGTATAAAACTACTACATTACAGTAGAATAATACTACACACTATTTTTTTAAATAAATTTTATCTTGAAAAATAAATAAAATGTTTCGTTTAACTTAATATCGCAATAACTGTTTGCAATTTAAAAATATTGCATGAAACTAAACTATTTGCTAATTCTCAATCTAAGTATCCGTAATAACAATATTTTAATTCGGGCAGTTGAATAATTTTCTCATCAACAGTTGATTATATTCACCGCTTTGAAACGTAAATATTTTGCTCACCAAAAAAGAAAAACATAAACACGTCGCCAGAGCGGGAGACACGCGGAATCTTATGCAGGGACAAATATTTGACTCAGCGTCCACGTAATTGCAAAAATAGAATTTATAATATGGTTGATCGTAGCTTGATTAAATTACTGAGCAAGTCAATATTTGGTTGCGAAAGTTTTAAAACAGGTTTCGTGACATTCGTGTTGGTATAGGCCCCTACAGGGTACGTATACTTGAAAAAAAAAAAAAAAAGGTAGTATGATTCTACTATAATGTAGTAGTTTCCTCCTACTATTAAGGAAAACCAGCTACGATTCAAAATTGTCTATAAATAATATTGTTGTGTTCTGATACGCAATTTACATTTAAAAAATATGTTAGAAGGATTCAACTACTATCTAGTAGGATGCTACCATTATCCAGTAGGATGCTACCATTATCTAGTAGTAATGTTGCGATAAAATCCGTGTTCTGAAACACGACAGAGGATGGACGAGATGTTTCTTTAGACACAGAGAAACTACTCTGGCGCTGTTTCTAATTTGACAAATATTGTATTGTCGTTAATTTGACAAGGATAATGGCGTGAAATATTACAGTTGATCCGCAAAGGCTTAGCACCCTGAATATTTGGCGTGTATGGCAGGCAGGCATCGGTGTGTAAGCGTTTAAAAAGAATAGGCGGCGGGAGGTGGTGCGCATGCACGAGGGGTTGATTTTCGATGGAGCGTTTCCAATTAGGAAAGCGCACGTTTTGCACTTTTTCGTGATCACAGTGTCGAAATAAATTGCGCCCTTTCTGACACCACGCTTTCGAGGACCTACAAGAACTGCAGCTATTATATATACATACACTTGGTACTCTATAAGGATGTATAATGCTATACGTAATCTATTATCTGTCTGAATATTTTAACAATGCCAATGTATCTTTGTAAATTATAACATTTCTGTCTCTGTGGATTTTTATTACAGTTAATACAACTGACTGATTATGAAGGATCGTCTGTATATAATTTTAACTAATTTACTTAATGAGGCCTGTTACTTAAATACGATATCCCATAACCATTTATAAATACAAAATATTTTTAAAACATTATGTCTCATCGTAGCACGAGCTCCCGATGTCGAATTCGAAATTTAGCGCGAGATTTGATAAAAATTGCGCGTGGAGTAGGTCACGTGATTTTTGTTAACACGAGGGCATAGCGTCACGCGATTGGTCGGAGGTGCAAATTTCAAATTATCCATGAAATCTCAAACGAAAAAAATCACTTCATTTTCCCTAAAATAAATAAATAAATAAATAAATAAAATAAATTTTCCTTTTCAACCTCCCTTTAAGTGGCTTGGTTAATTAAAATAAAAACACGGAATATATTATTACACACTCTAAGCCGCTGAGAGACTATCTATGGGTAATGTAATGTTTTCGCTTTTCAAGAAAGGGGGGGCTCAAGAACTATATCTTTAGGTGATGCTAAATCTTAGGCGACAATGTTAGACAGAAAAGTGGAACTACAGAACAGAAACAGCGCTGAAATGATAAATCTGTCCAAGATTGTCCACCCCTTTTTCTACCCCCCTCTTCCACATTAACGGCACTGATGTGTGCAATTCCCCCTCCCCCTTAACCCCCGAAGAGGGAATAATTCCAACTTATTTCCAGCTCCTCATTAAACGAGTACGCGACGGAGCTATAGTCGGGGTGCGAGATACAGACAGCGGAGCGAGCGCGGTGGTTACGTAACTACGCGCGATGGAATGCGTCCCCCACCGCAAAGGGGCGTGGTTAATCAAGTGCCATCCTTCCAACCAATGAGAGGGCATTTCCCCTTAGTTCCAACTTAATCCGTCGCGCCTCGAGGTGTGTGTTTGTGTGTGTGACGTCATTAAAACAACCCGAAACGCTACCGCGCGCGGCGCCGCCTGTTGTCCAATGAACAAAATGGATGGGGGATCTAACCCCCCACGCCCCGATTTCGTCACTACTAATTTACTAAAATAAAATAATTTTTTGGTATACGCTTTTATTCTTTTTGGTTTTTAATCACTATGTGGCGCATGCCCAATACCTATAACCCATCTATCTCTTTTTTAATTTTTCTAAGTGGGGATTTACCCCACGTATCGCTACCAAACCCCACACTTATCTAGTTAGATAAGTTCACACTACGCTAGTGCCTACAAGATTTTTAATTATTCGACCCGTATTTTATATCGAAATTTTGTTTCTGCTGTTTCATACATTCTTCCACGTTTGTATTATTGTTATTGACGAGTTTATAATGGCAAAATTACTTATCGAGGCGCGAGCCACGAATAATTCTCACAGTAGGAAACTACTAGATTTTAGTAGAGTCCTACTATACCCCGTCTTTAATTAAAACAATTTATATTAAACAATCATCCACATATCAAGTATAGTTTACGAAATTTTAGGCACGAATTATCCGTTATAACTGCAGTAATATTTAAGTAAAAAATAAAACGGCATTAAAACAACTACAATACAGTAGAATCCTACTACCCCTTATAGAAAAAATACTCGTTTTAAAGTCTGAACTTGGTTATTGGGGACAAATTTATTTTGGGTATGCATGCAGCTATATCGGTACGGGAGATGGCGGGAAAATTATTAAAGGTAATGGGAAAGGTATGTAAACAGAGTTAAGAATATTAATGATGGTATAATGTAATGTCCATCATAGGAAAAGGCAACTCCCTGTCACGTATTACACTTTGAAAAGATCGCGCCCTCATGCAGCAAAGAGCTATACCTACCAACTCATAAGCTATCTCTCCAGTCTCTACCACGTTGTAGAATCACCGATGGAATTACAATTGTTTAATTCGAATGAAAGACAGCGGAGCGTGGCCGTGTCGCCAATTAATTATTACCCCCAAAAAGTGTACAATTATAAATAATTATCAAGGGGCTTTTCAAACCTTAATTCTATACCTTACTATAAATAAATAGTAAAAATAAAATGGTCACGTGGGATTGCTCTGTATATATCGCTTTCAAAATGCAATAATCCAAATTTTGATCATCGAATTATGCGTAACTTAACTATACTCTAATTGGGATTTTTCTGTGTTTTTCTCTCTTTCAAATCAATTTTCCTAAAACCTATATAGATTTCCAATTTCTGTATTTTGTATCGACGTCACGAAATTTGTAAGTTTTAAAATATAATTTCTCAATCACATAATAAAATTAAAAAATATCCGCGCACAAATTAAGTAATTTCTTTATTTAAATATAGATAGATCTGTAGTGTCTTAAGAATAGGTTGTAAATTACATTAAAAGGGGGAGGGGAGGAAATGCGGAAACAATGGAACACTTCCAACAACCCCCCCTCTTATACAGCCCCCCCCTTCAAATTATATTTTATAATTTTCGAAACCCGGAAAAAATAAAATAATCGCATGCACGGCAAACATCAATAGAAGTTGAACATCTCTTCCTTGTAAATTATATTGCTTAACCTTAATATTTCGTAGACTAAATACTTTATCTTATTAGCTGACAGTATTTCTTTAAAATTCGCGCTGAATTTTGAACAATCAACAATTAGAGATTTGGCAAATTAATTAAAAATAATATTAAATAAAGACGACGGGCTGAAATCTTAATCCAAGGGCTTCGTGTTAAATGAAGATTTAGCAAATTATTTAAAACTAATATTAAAAATTTAAAGTCGAAAGTAAATACTTACAATTAAAGGGGCAATATCAATGTATTAGCTAACGGTATTCCTTTGAAACTCGGGCTGAATTTTGAACAATTAAATCGTAATCCAAGGGCTTCACTCGTATTTATTAGAGATTTGGCAGAATTTATTTATGGTTAGGTTAAAAACAAGTTGGGAAAGCCAAAATATTACCTCTCCGAGTGGAGATGACTATCACTACCCCTTAAACAACCTAAATATATGCATCTATCGCTTTTTTTTAATTCTTTGCAAGTGCAGGAATTCAATTTTAAAAAAGTCAATTGTTCAAGCCTTTTCAATATCTCTCACTTGCTGTGGAAACTCTACCCCCCCCCCCTTTTATTATAAAACTTATCGACTTCATACATGTATATTATCATCATTACTTGTCTTAAATTACCTTCGACGGCCGAACGAGATTCATCTTACATAATATAGGGACGATGTCATATATTTTAACGTTCACTTTATTTACTTTTCATTTAATTCAAGACCATAACATTCTGAAAGTACATTAGGCTAAGAAGACAGTATTTATAATATTACATTAGGCTCTATACTCGGGATCTTGGCGCTTAGCCGCCATACCCGTCTGGTTTCTAGCACGTTCAACATCTCTATACTCGGGATCTTGGCGCTTAGCCGCCATACCCGTCTGGTTTCTAGCACGTTCAATATCTCTAAACTCGGGATCTTGGCGTTTAGCCGACTTATACAATTGGTTTCTGACACGTTCTCTTTCCCTATAATTTGGATCTTGGCGTTCAGTAGCCTTACTTATCTGATTTCTTACACGTTCGCTTGCTTTATACCATTCATCAACCCTTTTTAATTTCTTGGTAAATATTCCACCCTGATTTTCAATTTCACAATTTGACTCATTCTCTCGCTTTTTCCCCTTACCTAACGACTCCCTCTTACTGCATTCTTCATTTTGTCTCAAGATTCTTAATCTTTCTAAGGGATAGACATTACCATGGGACGTACAAGGTACTTGTTCATCGCCTTCCATTATTTCACTAATATTAGCATTATCATTTTGAACATTATTGGGTTCCTCATTAATAGATATGCCTACGCTTACGGTACTCTCAATAGAGCTTTTATTTAATGCATCATCTTTCGCAGAATCATGGCCAACTGGCCTCGCGGTAGGACCAACATTGGGTGTGCTAGAACCTGTTCCCGAAACAGCCTTTTTTTCAGCTGCTAACACTCTTCTCCTTTCATTTTCTCGTTTCCTAAATTCAGGATCTGACCTTTTTGCCCTCATTCTTTCCCTCGCTTTACGTTTCCTTATTTCCTCTTTACTTAAATTATTATCTTCCTCCATTTTATTATTCAGTTAAATACTCACAAAAATTGCCAAAAACAATCTCCTTCAGTAATACGTAACGCTGAAATATATTATTTGCCGAACAAAATTAATCAAGCAAATCAACGCTAACTTCTGCTTCTGAAATTCTATGAAAGAATGATTAAACTGTTTAAAAAAAGGTTTTTTTCGCGAAAAAGGCGCTATCATATCAACCGCAATTCCGTCATATTTAAAAAATACACATTGTCAACACTTTTTTAGACACAATAGTGGAAGTTTTAGTCTCATTTAAAACATGTAAAACAATTATCTCATCTACAAATAGCTTACACATGTCTTTTTTACCAATATCTAGCCGTTTGCATTTTTCTAAAGCAACCTACACTAATCTAACAAGGAGTATAAATCCACTAGTGGAAGCGGTGTTTTTATTGAAAATATATTTTTTTAAGCGGTTATCATGATTACGCTCTACAGCTACACTAATCTTACACAAACAAGGAGTACTATAAACCCACTACTGGAAGCGGTATTTTTATTCAAACGTAAAACAATTTCGCTTAAGCTTAACATCTCTAGACATCGGTAAAAATGTCTCTATCACTCCTAGGTAACTGTATGCACAGGATTTTGGGACATTGTAACTCAAATTCATCTGATTATGTTTTAACAAGGTTAAATCTAACTGGAAGTAAGATGAAAGGAGTAGAAGCTTATCTGTCTTAGGAAATATAAAATTTTATCTTAACAGTTCGTTAAATCATAAGTTTATAACGAAAAAATGCGGAAGGGGAAAATGAGCAGACAACAGCGATTTTTGGGGGTAGAAGTTTAAGAGCGCCATCTGTCGTCCGTGCCAAAGTTGAACTTCCACTCGAAAGGTAATGAGAAAGTGGATAAAATAATGCCATCAGCTATTTAACTGCGTCGATATATTTAACGACTTGACCCATGACATGCCCTTAACACTGGCTTCTATGAATCCTATTTATTCTAGGATGCTAGGAAACTTGGTAGACGTAACAGTCTGTACCAAGTACCCAAGCATCCTTCAATAAACGCCTGGCAACATTGTGGTACGCATGGTACAACTAAAAAATAGGATGTGTATTTATCTTTCGACTCACTCCAAGCCTTTAAGCCCTCATTACAGAGGATTTGAAACACTATCGTAATTCCTAGTGTCTTGAATCTCTACGTTCCTGTCCATTATGAACAGTGCTGAGAGAATGATACATCAGAAACAGCCATTCAAATCGAATTGCCGAAAATATTATCCATATTTTCATTTCATATAACAGAGAAAACAAATTATTGTGGTTCTGAGAGGAGCTTCCCATTTTGGTTGTTGTTCTCAAAAATATATATCAATGCACGGGCCTCGATAGATATGAAGGAAATATATCACAACGCGTGGGCCTTGATAGATACAGGAGGCAATGTAGGAAATATAACGCAATGCACGGGCCTAAATAGATATAAGAGACAATGTAGGAAATATAACGCAATGCACGGGCCTTGATAGATATAGGAGGCAATGATTTAACGACTTCGGTACTTGGGTTTATCTTTAATATTTAAATAAATATAATTATTTTTAATTATTTTAATCGCCAGTAAATAACTTTAAAAATAGTTAAATCGTTTAAAATAAAGTTGTTCCTATTATCTTTCGAAACTTTGCTAATATTGACGTTTAAAGTGAAGGGTACCCCTCTTGCCCGCTTTTTTCAAATTTTGGGGTATATATACGTTTCGTTTCCTTTATAATAATAGATAAAAACGCATTCGCGTGAACCGATGGTGGAAGCCCTGCCATTGGGAGGCTAGACGTTTCTCGTAACCCTAGCCGATCGCCGCGTATATCTTGAAACCAATTATAGATAAAAACGCATTCGCGTGAACCGATGGTGGAAGCCCTGCCATTGGGAGGCTAGACGTTTCTCGTAACCCTAGCCGATCGCCGCGTATATCTTGAAACCAAACGATGACGAAGGAGAAGAAGACAGAATGGACTGACTGGCGTCCATGTGGAATGGACAAAGACCTGAAGATGGTAGTGCATAGAAGCTGGTGTCAATGTGGAATTGACGAAGAACAGAAGATGGTGGTGCATAGAAGCTGGTGCAAGGTGAAATTGACGAAGAACAGAAGATGGTTGTGCTTGAAAGATAGCAAGTACAGACTAGTGTCCATGTGGAGTGGACGAAAACCAAAGCTGGTGGTGTTGGAACTCAAGTAGAATAGCCAGAGGAGACAAACCCAAATTTCCGTGAACTGTCAATGCAGTCCGGAAATTGGGAACACGTTTGCTCCGATACGCAAACTGCGAACGCGGTCACGTGGGGCGTGACAGACACACACACACACACACACACACACACACACACACACACGTCCAGTGTAATACCTCTCACGTGACATACGTCACTCGGAGAGGTAATAAGAAGCGTGGTTGGCGTATTTAGTAGCAGACGAATGTTCGATTTCTTCCTCTTTTTTTTTCTGATCCTTAAAAAGGTTCCTTGAAATATATATCGACTCAATCAATATTGAACCGAGTTCCTTTGGAAGAATGTACCGGTGTTCGTCGACTTAAAAGTAATACAGTGCAGCCTGAAAGAATAGCCATCTTATACCTCCGCGCCGCCTTTATACCCACTACTTCCAAATCACGAGGATATCTAAACCGAAAATGTTCCCCTAAATTGACACTACAAACATAGGCTATAAACCATACTCTTAAAAATACGTCGTTCCCGTATTCCCTTCGGTATAAACTAAAGTTAAAATATAAATTCCACCACCCTCGTCTAGCCAAGAAGAAATCTTCCAAGGAGAGGGAAAAATTATTTTTATCCATCGATTTTTCACTTTAAGATTAGACCGAAATAAAGCCGAATACGAATGCGTTTTATCTATAGCCTAGCCTACTTTAACTTCAGTAGCGAATAAACTTGAAAAAAATGTGTTTTACATAGAAATAGTCGAGTATGTCTGTCTGTCTAGCTGAAACAAGGGTGGAAAAAGAAGAGACTGGGATTCCGAGGGGCGATTCACTATAAGACATTCTCTTCTATGCCCATACTGCACAGAGAAGACAGCTGCTAATAAGGAGATGTGAATTAAAACCGATCAGAGTTATTTGGTCCAAGATGGTTATTATTATCTTCTCAATCTCAATGTTAGTGGTTAGCTCCTCGGATCTTTCAGGGGGGGGGGCAGGTTTTTGGGGGTGGGTTAGGCGTGTGCGGGGTTATATTGTAAATGGGAGTGGTAGAGAGTGTGTTCGTTGGCTGGTTTTCCAAGTTGGTCGATCTCAATTTTTCGCCCCTGGTAGGCGGCAACCCCGAAACGCAAAAAGAAGAAAGATCTTTCCCCACTCTTCTCTTTCGTGTCCTCTCTTCCCCCGGCCGTCTCAGTCTCTTACAATCCCTGCCCTGCCTTATTATCCAAGAGGATAACCCCAAAGAAACAAGCTACAGAAATGAACTAGTCATCCAAGCTAGCTGAGGGGGTTCACGAAGAAAAGAACAAGATGGCCGTGCATGGAAAACCCCGAATCATTCTTTCGATTTAAAAAAACCAAAAACCAAAATTGATAAAGGTTCATTTGGGCGTTTTCTGCAAAAGTAATTGTCACCCTTTCGTGTCCTTTGGTACTTAGAGGAATTGTCAATTGACCCCAAGAGGGTTATGGTCTTCATTTAGATTTACGCCAGTTGGGTTCCACTAAATTTAGTAGGGATTTACTACTATTATAGGGGGAAAACTACTATACTAAAATAAAATACTAATAGGGGCCTAGCTAAGATAAAATGATTAATTCATTTGATATAGTTGGATTCCACTATATTTAGTAGGGATTTCCTACTATTAGATGGGGAAAGTATAGTTCTACATACTAGTATAGGAGGAAAACTCCTATATTAAAATATAATATTACTAATAGGGGCCTAGAGCTAAGATAAAACGATTAATTCATTTGATATAGTTGGATTCCACTAAATTTCGCGATTTCCTGCTATTAGATGGGGAAAGTATAGTTCTACTTACTATTATTATAGGGGGAAAACTACTATATTATAGAATAATAATACTAATAACTAAGATACCGTAATTAATTCAGTTGATATTTACCAATTTAAGCTGAAAAAGCAAGTAGGTAGGGAAGCCCGTTTCCAGGGTGAAACGGACTAATGTATTTTGCCATAGCCCCTGTAGAAAGTGCTTTCCCTCATAGTAATGCCCAAGAACAAGTTAAAAATATAAATAAATAAATATTTCTCGGTCAAAAACAAACTCTAAGATACGTGAAATAATTTGGTTCTTGATGTCTTTCGAGATGGATTTTATCAGTGATTTCGGATTCACTTTTCAAGATCTGAAAAAGCTTCTTTCTTTCTTTCTTTTTATATTTGAGTATAGAAAAGGGGCCGAGCTTTTGAATTCTATATTTTGACTCTATTTTAGAAGAAGTATAAGGAAGGGAAGAGGGGGGTCGAAAGGAATGCTGGGAAGCGAAAAGAAAAGTGTCTAGAAAGGGCGAGTACTCTAAAAAAAGCAGAGAGTCGTCTTCTTCCGCTTCTATAATCAATACTTGTCAAGTCAAAACTCGACCCAACCCTAAACCTATACCAACCATGGACCATTTTACATCAAACTTCCAGCTATCTAGACCCCTACCTTTTATTTTGCAAATCCCTTGGTTCAAATACAACTGCATACCCGCACCGAATTCATCTTAAACTTAATTCTAAATATAAATCGGTAGCTATTTCACGAGTTCAATGATGTAGTATTATCCTCCTATAATATAAAAGTTTCCCCCTACAATGATGATGTGGTTTAAAACATAATTTAAAAATTGTATCAGTATACTTAATTCGTGGAATTCCAATGAAAACAGGGGAACGACTATAATATAAAGGAATCATACTATAGCCCATTCTATTACGGCATAGTATATAGTGGGAAACGACTAGACTATAGTAGAATCATACTACCATAATTTTAAATACCAAATCCACTCGCGCGCCTTTGTTAACCAATTTTTTTGTACACCATGGATTAAGGCTTATAAATGATATATCACGGCATAGTATATAGTGGGAAACAACTAGATTATAGTAGAATCATACTACCATAATTTTAAAATAGCAAATACATTAACCAATTATTTTTTGTACACCACGGAATGAAGGAAGGCTTATAAATGATTCGTGTACATACGCCATGGGTTTTGAAAAACTTTCGCCGCAGCAGAGCGAGTGAGATGATGAGATTTAGGTGGAAAAGGATGAAAGATGGAGGTTTTTCTCCGCAGCGCAGTCTTCCCCCCCCCCCCCAAATTTTTGCGCTAACGCGTGAAAGCACGCGAGTTCATCCGATCCGGTGATCCTTCACTCGCACCCGTCGCCGCATCGTGGAGGCTTCGAATTTGGCCGGGGTTGCCAAATTAAGGACAAACTAGGCGCTAAACCGAGTTCCTAGCGAGAGAGGGTCTATTCTATTCACACGGGGCATCTATTATTCCCGTAGACAGAATATATCTACCGAGCGTGGCGACCTCTACCCTGGGGTTCCCCCCCCCGGCATACCCATCCCCACCACGATACAATGCAAACTGAGCTTGAAAAGGCGTTGAAATAATTTTTCCCATGGTCGGCGCCCCCCCCGGCTATAACCCATCATTCTTGGCGTTAAATTTGATTATATTTATATATGTATATATACGCAATGCAAACTTGAGAGATTTTTATTACAAATTAAGGAATACCGAAAGGCGGGGGTTTCAAACGGTTCATCTGTTTAATCGAAATAGCCTATCATAGTAAAAATCTTTGATCCCGGTTTAGTTTTATATTATCGTTAATGAAATTAGGAGAGCGTGTGCATGCGTGATGGAGTGATTCCGATTTTGGGGTTTTAGACGAGGGGTTTAGCCCCCCAAAAGAAGGATGGGAAGCGGTCATTTCTCGCTTCAAGCGTATAATGAATGATTTGCAAACAATTCCCATTATCGAAAGGCATTCTTGTCTAAAAACATTCAACTAGCAGTAATTAAAATTAATATTAAGAAACGGGTGTCATTGTGTCTTTTATAGGGTTGCCACAATTTGAAATAATTTTAAGATTCAAATTTCCTGATTAGCCAAGTTCTGCGATTTTCCCTGACTATTTCCCATGATTTTTCCCTAATATTCTTGAGAGGTCAAAAGCTAGTTAAAACATTCAACGTTGGAAATTTCTCAAACCCAAGAAATTCCCAAACTGATATAAAATTCCCTGATGTTTTATTGCCCTATTTTTTAAACCCTCATAGTTTCCCAAATTTCCCTGACCGCAGTTACAACTGCATTTAATCCCACCCAAAGTTATACGTATAGTTTAGTTTCAAACAGATCTTTGCAGGTATACAATTACAAAAGCTCTTATAAACCAAACTGTATCTATAGACAGACAAGTACTTGGTGGATTACCATATTAGCGACATTGAATGGACCCATACAGAATAGATCGCGGCGATGACTTGAAAATTGTATGCAAATTGATATATATTGTCCTGGAAATCATGATATGAATGGAACGGGTCACACACACACTCGAGTAGGGAACGGATGGGGATCTAGTTAAAAGGAACATCTTCAGGACAAGGCTTAGCGTTAAGCCACTATGGTCAATAGATTGAGGTTGCATGAACGGGCTTTAGTGAATCTGAAGAGATACGTCCCTGGCGCAGTTGGGGGCACCCACAGCGCGTGCGTTTGATAGGAAGGGGGGGGGGCAGAAAACATTAAAGATACTTAGCCGAATAATAGGGAGCTACCAGATATACATAGCTAACCATAGCATGCACCCTGGTCATGGATATATAGGGAACCCCCGCTGCAACGACGTTGGTTGGTACTAACTTCAATGATACTCGGTACCATTTAGGAAGCCGTGGCGACACTTTCAATGCCTCTTTCACTATCTATACCCAAATTGAATCATATACGGATGACCCATGACCAATTGAAGACTCGATCGTATATGTTATATCGGAAGTGAAAATGTCCTCTCATAGTTTCTCATACAATATTACTAATCTGCATAAAACTATTTCGCTATCTGTTCTGTATATATATCCTCTGATTTATTCTTATTTTCACTTATATATTGTGCCGAGTTTGGGATATAGTTTGAGGCCTAAGTCTGTTAAATTCTTAGTAATAGTTTACTAAATATCTACTATTTCAGGTGTTATATTAAAATTATTTTTATAAAGATTGGATTAAACCTCACATAAATATGTTATTTAAAAATAAATGTGTTATTATGATTGGTAGGTCCTGAGAATCTTTCTTGTCCTGGGTTGAGGTCAATTTCAGCTATGTGCTAAATAAAGTTGACCCACACAACGCGTATTTCGATAGCATAGGGTTACAACGCAACTACGCTGATATAATTACAACCGCGCAAGGATCTGTATAAAGAAGGGAATTAACAAATTGGGAAATATATGGGTTAGTTTTTAAACAACGTTCAGCTATAAACCTATAAATATCCAAGATGCTGCCAAAACCCTTTCATTTTGCAATATATAATAATATTACATATATCAAGTGGGACGTATTATGATTCAAAAAGCGTGCACACACACCAGAAACTTTGCTCAAGGTATTGGGCAAGGTATACTTGAAATTCAGTTCGCGTATCCGAGCGCATACTGTCAGGTTCGGAAGCTGATAGCAGAGAGTCCGCGCGTTCGGAAGCTCCATCAAGAATCAGTGTCATTTTCTAGAATGTCATGCAATGCACGCCTCGTTTTGCAAAGTGTAGCGACTAGCGACACAGAGACACGCGCAAGGCCCATACAGAGTAGCTTAGCTATTTGAGGAAGCCGCGGTCTAGATTAATGGCTCCGGGTTATTGTAAAGGATTATAACTATAATCCATTTCGTTTCCGAATTAATATTTCGAGATGATACTGTATCTTTGAATTTAACAAAGATATACCTTAGCTGTAGTATGATTTTAGTGGATTTCCTACTATTGTGGAATAAAGTCAGTTTTCTTTCACGTAACTTCGGTTTCAAAACGAAATTACTTATAGGGGAATAAAGCCACTAAATTGTAGTAGAATCCTACTACACCCCTATTGTTCTTCTTAAATCTATGTTATCCTTGACTAAAGCCGCGTTTACACGACACTTTGAAACCGTTTTGGCTATGTTATCCTTGACTAAAGCCGCGTTTACACGACACTTTGAAACCGTTTTAAACCGTCCTTGACTAAAGCCGCGTTTACACGACACTTTGAAACCGTTTTAAACCTACCTTGACTAAAGCCGCGTTTACACGACACTTTGAAACCGTTTTAAACCTTCCTTGACTAAAGCCGCGTTTACACGACACTTTGAAACCGTTTTAAACCATTTTGGAAAAGTACAAAAATGAATATATTCATAATACGCTGAGATCTTTCACGAGAAAATACAAATATCACTTTTCAAAAAGGGTTAGGCCTTTCCAAAATGGTTCCAAAGGATCTCGTGGTAACGCAGCTTTAGTCAAGGATAACGTAGATTTAAGAAGAACAATAGGGGTATAGTAGGATTCTACTAAAATCTAGTGAATTTCCTACTATTAGCTTATAAAAACTGTTTTCTTTAATAATGACTATTTCAAAAACGAAACAATTGAAAAGGGGTTTGAATTATCGATAGTTTATCTTTTGCTTTCAAGCTGGTTTTTGGGGTTTGAGGGGGGGGGGTTGGCTAGATAGGAGTGGCGAGTATTTCGGCGGAGCCGCCACCGTGGGGCTAAAGTTCATCCCCTTTTCGACGGAAGCCCGTTATTTGGGCAGAGAAAAAAATGATTTAGGTTTTTGCAAAGGATGGAAATTCTCGGCTATATTTCGGCATGCAGGCAGTAGGGCCATTATTCTTTCAAAAGAGTCGAGGCTGGGCGCTTTGCTTTCTAGCGAGCTAGCTATAGAGCATCGATCGAGGAAGACCCTAAATATAGGGTTGGCCCATCAACCGAGGCCTAGCTAGCTATAGGAGAAAGATTTCCGCTATAGTTAAGCCTCGGTTGGTTCTTTCTTCTTCATCTTGTAGTAGAGATAATAGATGTACCACCACCATGCACCATGCAGTACGCCGACGAAAATTGCTTGTCAGATAACTCGAAAAGAAGCCCCTCCAACTCCAGGAAAGAAAGAAAGAAAGAACAAAAGCGTGGTTGCCAGTTAAGTTAACCTCTCGCAAATGTAGAGTTATAATATCGTTTCGAAACGCGGTATTGCCACTTTGAACTTCTCTCTCCGTCGTTTTAAATTCAAACGTTACGTTACGTCTTTGTTCCGGGTATTCTCGTGGCTCTTCACTTCGGACAATTTGAAGGGATCTTGGATAAAATTAAATATAAATCTAATCCAGTATAGTTTAGGACA
The DNA here is from genome assembly GCF_054372755.1 of Phalangium opilio. Taxonomy (NCBI): domain Eukaryota; kingdom Metazoa; phylum Arthropoda; class Arachnida; order Opiliones; family Phalangiidae; genus Phalangium; species Phalangium opilio. The sequence continues at coordinate 9,728,375 of NW_028324187.1, read as the reverse complement.
ATTTGCATTGTAGGAAACCTTGGGTCATAGATTCTGGTAAAGCGACATACGTCTGGTGACTGGGCGCTGTCAAAGGGCTTAGTACTGCTGACTAAATAGGACCTAGATGGTAGTCCTGCAAAATTAACACCCACCGAGTGTAGTCTGCAATTCTCGCTAGTCGTTCTCCCTTGAACTAGCTCGAGCTCTAAGTCTCTAAGTAGCATTACCAAGTATAGGTAGTGTCATACTTATGGAAGGAACATATCACTTATAAACTTACGGTTTTAATATAGGGAATTTAATTTTTAACGACGATATCAGCAACCCATTATTTAAAAGTTTAATATTTATTTAATTGCTAATTAAGATTATAAGTGGGTCAATAAACGTAAAACTCATAAACAATCGTATATAGCCTTGAGCTAATTTTAATTTTAAGGGTTTGTTTTTGGCCCACGGAAAATAAATAATTAGTGAACTATATAATTCAATTCAATGTGGGCGAACGAAAAATGACCCAAAGTCTAATTACGTAGCATTAATTTCGAACACTTTTGGAGAAACAGCGAAATTCCTTTAGTTAAAATTTATATAAGGGATTAATTAGGGCCCCTTACTTAATTTCACGTCGAAACCTTTATGAACGTCCCCCCAATTTTGAAATAGTCGAGAGAGAGAGAAAAAAAGGGCCGAAAACGGATATAAAATAAAGAGCTCAGGAATAAAATTCTAAACTAAATTGAAATGGCTTTTCGCGTCAGTTCAAATACAACGCGGGACAGGCACTAAAGCGAAGGGATACGTAAGGTTAAATCGTGTAGGAGATAAAATAGATCCTGAAAGAAGATTCGAGGTCAATTTCGAGTTTGAACCCCGCGCGGACTGGTTTCCACTAAAAGTCGAGGGGATATAGATTACAATAAAGCACGTAGTACCGGGTCTATAGTTTAACTCGAGTCGATTTAGTTGGGAGCGAGGGTTCCCTCGGCAGCCAGTTACAATGGCCGACCGTGATTTCACCTCGTTACTGTCATTGTCTCTAAGGCGGCCGCGAGAGAGAGAAAGAGAGTAGAGTCAGAATGCTATATTTACGGCCATCTTCTATAGCTAAGGGAAAACGCGGGACACGCGTAATTACAGTTGGCCGATCAGCAATGGAGGGATAAATCTTCTAAGTTACCTCCACCATGGAGAAAAGCCGCCGCCACATTTCTTGGACTAGCTCAGCTGCCTTCCGCGGTACAAACTATTTTTTTTATTATTCCCATAGAGGATGGAATTATATTTATAGAGAATGGAATTATATTTATAGAGAAATTAAACTTGGTTGGATGTATAGAAAACCGTGGTTGCTATAGTTTAAGTTAAAATAGGCGAAATGATATCATAAGTTAATAAGATATGTTCCTCCATAAGTTTGTCACTGGTAACTTAGAAACTGGAGCTTGTCATGAAGTGAGCGAGTGAGGCAGGTCATAGATTCGAGGTAAAGCGACGCCTGGTTTTGGTGCTGTCAAAGGCTTAGTACAGACTAAATAGGACCTAGATGGAAGTCCTGCATGCAAAATTAACCACCGAGTGTAGTCTGCAATTCTCGCTTGTCGTTCTCGAAAAATCTCTCAGTTATAGTCTCTACCATTACGAACTCTTATATGTAATGTCATACTTATCTCATAAACATATCTTATAAACTTACGAAGTTACTAAATAATCCGCAGCTAAGCCTAATTTGAAATTTTAGTCCTAACAACAAAAATAACAACACCTCGTTCCCGCCTTTTCATTGTTTACCGTTTTTCACGCGCGCTCCAAACAAAGCATGCAACTTTGAGTTAGCGCGAGCAAAAAATAACAGTTAAGACTAATTTAAAAAAAAAGTTAGTGAATTTAGGCTCAGGTATTTATACCTTTAATAGCTTCGACACCCCTGAATTTCTTTTTCGATAATTGTATAAACGATGTTTGTCCCACCCAACCCTCTCGGTGTATTTGAAACTTATACTTCGAAACAAGGCCCGACGCTAAATATCATTGTTCAAATGGGATTTTCAGTGAATTCCGTGGGAAACCGACAACTAAAGCCGAAAAGAGAGCAGAAAATCATTAGGGTCCGGTGGTGGTGCTATATCGTTTTAACTTCAATTTTTGGGCGGGTCGAGGTGCGCGGCGACCATAAAAAGGGGTCAAGTTTTTTCTTTCTTCTTCTGTTATTTACAAGGGGTCCTAGATCAACGGGGTCCCCCGTTGAGCGTTAGCCCGTGAGAAGACCCACGCCCTGAAACACCCTTTTGCCTTTAAATAGATAGTAAAGTCACTATTTTTTGATATCCCCAGTATATCACCACTTCCACCACCTTAAAAAGTATTTCGGGTTACTCTCCCTTTAAATAAAAATGACCGTACAACAATCGCATCGCAAAATCGAAGGAAAGTGAAAGAAAAAAAAATCATTTGAAAAAGGTTCCGAAGAAATTTGAGAAGACGACCAAGACCAAAACCAAGGACCGACCGACATAGTGGCGCTAACGGCCTCTAAAATGACTTTTACTTCCTTCGGCTTTACCCCCTGGGGGCACCCATCATTTCGGGGGTCGATACGATAAATCACGACCCCTAGAAAAAAAGCCCAGAGCGGTGCATGACCCCTGTATGCCCAATATAAACCGAAACCCCTTCTTCCTAAGCTCTAAAGTTGGTTTTTCCTAGAAAAAGGTTTACATCTATGTCGAATTAGAAACGGCGGTGACCGTGCTATACCGTTCCACCGTTGTAGATTTTAACATGGGCAAACACCTGAGGCCCCCAACTCAACTGTATCTAATGGGGGTATAGAGATTTGCCCCTTTAGTGGTTGGTTAGCGCGGCTTTCAAGGTCGAAATGTGAAAGTTGTATTTATTGACGCCTTGACCCTGCGGCTACGAGTCTATTTTTATATTATAATAGGTTAGTAGAGCTGTAGGTTATACCCTTTCTTTTGGGCCAATTTTAAAATTCCACGATTTTTCCCTGACTATTTAAATCCAATTTTCAAATCCCCCCTGACTTTCCTTGATATTTTAAGGTTCTCTTTCAAATACCCTGACTTTCCTTGACACTTTAAGTTTCTTTTTCAAATCCCCCGACTTTCCTTGATATTTTAGGGTTAATTTTCAAATCCCTGACATTTTCCTGACTACTTAAAGCTCTTTTTAAATTTCCCTGACTACTTTTTCAAATGTATCGGAAATCATTAGGCGAAAGGTTAGACCTGAATGCGTTTTTCCTTTTCGACATCGAGTAAATTGAACTTTTGGCGGACAACAAAAGATTGTTGTTAGAATGGAGGCGTTGTCAAGGTGGGGCCCGAGACCCTAGAGTAAAATCTTTCACGACTACAGTAGTAACAAGTCAAAATAGGTGATATACAAGTTCAGGAGCGGTAAAAGCTTTCGCAGTTTTCATGGGAAAAAAAAAATAATGTTAAAAGTTCTTATAGAGAGGTGCGATACAGGACCAAGATGCCCATTAGTGTACTCGGATCTATTTCTAGCATTGATGGGACCACACGCGAGAAGTTTCAACAGGGAGGTTGGCTTAGCTATTCGAGGAAGGTTAGGATTCAGTAGTTTCCAACTATTATTGAGGAGAAGTGTTTGAACATTACGAAGCTACTATGGATAATAGTTAATACGCGAGAAAAGAAGATAAAACACTGCGATTAGTATTATTCTACTATAATCTAGTAGTTTCCTACTATAAAGTATAATTACGAGAAATCATCATAAAATTCAAACAGACGATTTTTGAAGATGAACTCCGTCAGTATAACGGTATGATAACACTACAATCGAATAGCTAACCCAAGCTATAGCTACAACATTCTATTTCCTTTGGAAGCTTATTATAGATTACACCGGTGAAGTGTAAGTGTATACAGCAGAGTATGTCACGTGTACACTCGACAATAGGAGGATTTTTAACACGATCGTGTGAATACTTCTTCCCTTGGGGGCGTGGTAAACAGATCAATAGAAGGTTGGATATATTCCATTTCCTTTCAAATCTATTCATACGTTTTTAACTTTTATTCATCATTATCAGAGCGGAGATTGCATCTGTATGTATATGTATATATGTCTATACATCATTCCCCCCCCCCCTTCCGTGTGATATACACTTTATTTATATATATATTATCAGATACGAGAAGTCACGTCGTGTATACGTTGAAATTTATACTATACCTAGTTTCCCACGAAAAAAAGTGTTGGTTTTTATACCTTGATTATAGTGATAGTATGATTAGTGGGTTTCCTACCGTATTTTATAAATATGCTTGCGTATATAACTTAAGGATGGACACGAACATGAGCTCTATAAATTAATTAAAAAGGATAGTATAATTCTATTATAATATAGTTGTAAACTGAATATCCCGGGCAGGGGGGAAACCACTAAATTCTAGGAACATAATACTAACAATAAAAGTTTGTTAAAATGGCTCTCACAAACAAAGAAACTTAATTTTCACCATGAAATAACGATTCGAAAATCGATATAGTAAACTTCGAGCATAGTATAGTAAAATTAGGAAGGAATAAATCGCGTATGGCCGATCGAATATACATTATAGTCGTGTCTTTCGCGAGTATTCGTCACTCGCCAATTATACTACGAACAACGGACCCCTACAACTAATTTTGTAGTACCAACTTCATTCATCTCGATAATAAGGATCCAATTCAGGAATTTATTCTTCATACACCCTGGAATACTACTAGTTCCATAGTATTATCCTCCTATAAACTAGTGGTTTTTTTTACAATACGCAGGTGAACATTTAATATTTTAATCGTAGTTACATTACATTTACAAATTAGTAATAGAAGGGAAAAAATACAAAATAGTAGAATAATACTACCACATTTGTTTAATAAAGTTTATCTGGAAAAATTCGTCACAGAAAACCCCTAGAATATAGTAGAAAACCCTAAGACGATAGCAGAAAACCCCCTATAGACGATAGCAGAAAACCCCCTATCAATACGCAGGTGAACATTTAATATTTTAATCGTAGTTACATTACATTTACAAATTAGTAATAGAAGGGAAAAAATACAAAATAGTAGAATAATACTACCACATTTGTTTAATAAAGTTTATCTGGAAAAATTCGTCACAGAAAACCCCTAGAATATAGTAGAAAACCCTAAGACGATAGCAGAAAACCCCCTATAGACGATAGCAGAAAACCCCCTGGGCTATAGCAGAAAAACCCCCTGGACAATAGCAGAAAAACCCCCTATAGACTATAGCAGAAAAACCCCTAGACGATAGCAGAAAACCCCCTATAGTAGAATCCTACTACAACGTCCCTAATAGTACGAAAAATCCAAGAACATTTCTTATAGCTAAATAAATATTCTTGGATAAAATGAGGGGCAATTCAGTCTAATTTTCTCGGTTCCCTCAGATCGAAACAATAGAGACGGGAGAAAAAGAAAAAAATTAAGGTTTTACTTTTGGGGGAAACTAAAATTTGAGTCGATCAGCTCGGGCTCTACGGGGGTGTTCGGTGTTGGAGGTAGAGGATGGGGGTGGGGGGGGGGTTAAAAGGGGCCAATTATCTTCTGCCGGGGTCGAATTTAAACCCGGGGTTGGTCCCCGCGAGGGGATAAATATATATAGTCTCTAGAGAGTAAAGGATGAGAATGAATAGAGAGAGAGAGAGAGAGTGAGAGCGGGGCATCCAAATGGCATGCACGGGAATAATTCCGACTAGCAAAAGTACAGGGTAAGAGGGATGACGCGGCACAAGAGGTGGGGGTGGAGGGGAACAACGATACAGCTAAGCCTAACCTAATTCCACCCGGTAAACTCTCGGTGTCCTCCCTGCCTGAAGCGATGATGGAGCTAGAGCTAGGGCCAAAGAAAATTGGTCAATTATCACCACACTCTAGGATAACAATGCATTGACAATGCGGCAGAGGCAACCAGCCCTTCTTATAAAACCCGAGCTTCCTCCCTTCGCCTATAGAGATTGCACGGCGAAAAGGTCCAGAAGAACCTAACCCTTTCATTCATGGTAGGATATATTTGCGGGGACCTTATCCCGAGATAAAAAGTAATTGCACCGCAAAAGATAATTAAAAGATTCTCTGACTGTATAGTTCAGATTGGTTAAAATTAAAATTACCGTAAAATAGGGGAGAATTAGTAGAATAATTGCTTGAAACTAAGTTTCATTATAGTTTCTACGTTTAAATTCGCATTAAAAAAATTCAGTAACTTATAAAGTCAACACCATATTTAATTGGTTATATCTCTGGTTCTATAACAGATATAGTAAAATTGAAAATATTACGCGAAACTAGACATTATCTTTATTATTAACTTTAAGTTTAATTATATTCCTATTTATAATAAGATCCAAGCAATCAAATGAATTCAGAATTATTTCGGATTAAATTTTTTTACGGGAGTGCAGCGGGAAAAACATTTCTACAGGGGCCATAGAGATAACACGGGGTTGATTCAGCCTGGAAGTTGGCTTTCCTTCGATGCACCTTAATTTCGATTTTATCTTTAAATGCTCGTATCTTTTGATCTAAATTAGTTAGAGAAAAAATTAAAATACGCACGTAAAGTAGACATTCGGTAGATTATACCCTCAAAATTTCAATTAAGTCGTTTAAATTATAAGGCTGCAATAAAATCATAAAGTCCAAATTCAAAGAAACCAAAAATATAATTAAATATTTTGTTCTTTTTTTTTTTAGTTTTCTACGGGTCACAAACCAAAGGCGGTTTTTTAGTTTAAATAAATATACGGGAAAGGTTAAAGGTCGTAATCATCGTGAATGATTCGGAAATAAATGACAGTTTTAACTGTTGGGTTAGCTTGCCTAGAAAAGCTATCTCTATTAATCTTAAAAAGCGAAAGAAAAATCAGAGACGGACGGAGAAACGCCTATCTACCATAATAAAGAAAATATCTTCGTTCGAGCGTGTTAGACCCACTACTACTGCAACCCTGCCCACCCATCTTTATCTTCAAGGAACAGTTTCACTATAGGAGGATGGCGTGACTATTCCTTTATGTTCTTAAGAGCCAGCAACTAAGTCGAGGTTAGAATTTCGTCGCCCAGAAAATGAACAGAGAGATGAGACGAAGGTCTCTCTCTAGTTTAGTAGGAGTATGGGGTGGAGGAATTACTAATACTACTACTACTACCGCCGTCTTTCTTTCTAAGTCTCTCTCTACAATTTGTCCTCCGCCCAAGTGGGCCCCATTCCGCCCACTTCAATCCACGCGTCGCTTCCAATAACGCCCAAAGCGTTACGCCGACGCCAGAGGTCGTTCTCCGCCCTCTCTCATTGGTCCGCGTACTACACAATCTACCGGATTTCAAACATATCATACCCCGGATTACTTAAAAATACCAGAAGCAAATAACTCCAAAGTTAGTATAATAAGTCTAAACTGAAACTATTCAATAAAGAGATTTCCTATGGGGATTTCTTCTAAAATTTCCATAGGATGCCTTCATATTGAAATGCACCAAAAGGCACATAGGAGAAAGACAAATACGGAATTCCTATGGGAATTTTTGTATATAGATAGTTTTCACACATGGAGGATTCATACCATTTACACCAGGAAGCCGGGCTATCTGGAGGACAAAGGCAGACGGGTTTTTGTTCTCCAGATAGCCCGGCTTCCTGGTGTAAACCGTATGAATCCTCCATGTGTGAAACGTATCTATTTTTACACAGAGAAAATATACAAAAAAAGGAACCAATTTCCATAGGAAAAAACTGTTCTCCTTACCTTCCACGAGAGGAAAAAAAAAATCACTACATTTTACGTACTTCTGGAGCAGTTTTTCTTCTTCTTTGAAACTTTTGGGTGGTGAGCAAGGTGTCCGCCCATATTCGAGATATAAAAGTCCACTACTAAGCTAAAATCCAAAGGAAAAAGGTGCTGCTGGGGGTGCTTGATTGTCCCCCCCCCCGGCCATTTTGGAGAGAGAGAGAGAGAGAGAGAGAGATGGAGAGAGAGAGAGAGAAAAAAAAACAAAACCTGGGAATCTACTAGGTTCTCCGAGGGTGAAAACGTTCTGAACAAGGACTCTAGGTTGGGCGGTTTGCAGCCGCCTATGGGCTGGATTGGGCAGTGCTGGGACGAACCAACCCGCCAATGGTGGCAACCATGACGCGCCCCCTTACCCAGATCTGCCGGTAGTAAGCTCATCATTTTAAATCCCGAGGGAGGCGATCGTTACAACCCCCTTCAATTCTTCCCAACAATCGAGCTAGGGGGGAATAGAACGTGTGCTGTCCCCTAACAACTCGGGGGAAAATGTTGTATTACGCGTTTCCCAACCATTCTATAGAGACCTACTAAGGCGAGTAGTTTGAATTCGCTCGCGCCGGTTCAGATCCCGCGAGTTGTTCAAGTATTTACTAGGCTCTCCAACTTAAACCAACGCGTCGGCCATTACAAGGAGACGGTGGTAGTGTAGCAGACGATTTTTTCCCGTTGGGTTTTATTTTAATATAAATAATTTTGAAATACGCCGTTGTGAACTTAAGTGCTATGATTATTTAACAAGACTCTATATTTCGATTTGGACTAAATTTAAACAAACGTCTTCCGTAAATTTGGTGGTTTGTTTAATATTTGTGGGAGCCATTGAGCGGTTGAACGTAAATTCGGCAGGCCCTACGGGCGCCGAGCCGCAACGGGACGGGCTAAGGGACGAATCACCCATTGCCGCCGCGCCAAGAACACTTCAACAATTACAAGACATTGATAATAATCGACTATTTCATCATTTTGATAATTCAAACGCCATTGGCGAAGATTACATGGCCGGTACTCTTATTGGAGTCAATTACGTGAGTTACCAAATGTACTGAATATATATCTATATATACTACCATCATTATATTACGGTATTATCCTACTACGATCTAGTCGTTTTCCCCCTAACTAATCACGTATATATCTTTAAAACAAATTAATTAAATATACCCATAATAATCCCTAAATAGTATTAAAACCACTAGACGATAGTAGAATAATACTACTCCAAGCTCGTTTATTCAGTTTTAAAAATAGGTATAATTTAATTTAGAAACCGAAAAATTAATTATTTCTATCGCTAATTACGAATACGTTAAATTAATCTAATCAGAGTCGACGGTACATTTAATTTGGGTCGCGTTCGGTTTAAAGCTAAGGGAATTATAAAAGCGCGTACCCCGCCTAAAGAATATGTGGTAATTAAATATAATCCTCTTTTATACGAGAGATAATTACTCGTCTCTCAAGGGGTCATTCTTCATATCCTGGCCGTTTTTATCCCGAGGTTAAATGGCAATTTCCTACGTTTTCCCTAAATTAATTCCTTTTTATATAAATGAACAACCTTTTTCGTACAAAATAATAGCGTTAATCATACCCGCCTTTCATTAGCCCGCTTAGAAAAATTGCCATTGCTGGCGCGCGTGTTTTGTTGAATTAGTCTAATAACTACAGAAACGGATGTATAACCGAGTAACAGCACCACGGGTTATCTTCCCTTACTATAAAAGGCACGAGCTGACACTACTAGATTTCTTTCACAATATATCACGAGACTTCGTAATAGCGCGTGCTCATCAAGATAGACAGACAGACCTTTTCTGCCGTAAGAAAAGCGTGACTAAAACGTATACCTTACTGTAACACTAATAAAGGGGCGTGCGTAATTCGCCCGAACTTTCCGTAGAAATACCCCATGTATTATTATTATGAGTATTGTTTCAAGGTAAAGTTTCAGGAGTAAAAAATGAAAGAAAAATGCGATTGTCATTCAAACTAGTAATTGTCCAATTTCTTTGACGTCTATGAAAGAATTAGATGACACGCGACATCAGGGCGGTGACATCAAGTCAGAATTAAATATAGACACGAAAACGCATTACGTCTTTTACATTTCAAGCTAAAATAAAACCCCTTTTAAAAGTGCAAATCCCGAGCGTGTAAAAATTCTTGCCAAACGTCTCAAATAACTGACAGAAATTTAAATAGCTTTTCCACCCATAGTGAACGGAGATTTTCCATTGCAAATTTTACCAAAAAGCGTATCTAAAAACAGCATCGAGAAAAACTGTTTCCAAACGCTAGAACACGGTACAATCTCAGGGTCGAATTGAGCCCCCAACACAGCGGGGTATCCTCTAAGAAAGTTTGACCGGCTACGCTTACATCCAAACGTCCTTTCCTTTGAAGAAAACTCTATTGGCATACAGCTTTAATAAAGCATAGATGGACATACAGATAAATAGGGGGAAGTGCCATCTTAGCAATACATTTTACAAGATATCTTGACAAGGCTGACAAACACATGTTGATGGTTTAGATGGTAGCTAAGGTTGTCCGTCCCGGGACTAGGGCTAGGGCCGGGGACGGGTGTGAAAAGGGAAGGGCCCCCGTGACTTTTCAAACATGACGTCATTAAAAGTTCAAGAAAACCTTTTCAGGTGTTGATACAGTCAGGCTATTTTAGGAAGAGAGAAAGAACACACAGCTGCATTTTTAAGTTTAACTCTAAGTCAGGCCTTTGTGTTTGTGGCCTCTCCCTGATTTCAATGGAGTTTGAAGAAAGGATTAAAAGTACTTTTCGCTACAGCACTCAATAGAAAATGTTCTCGCTTTTAAGCAGAAAAAGGACAAAAAAAATAAAATACAATTACTTTGACCCCAAGATAAAATCGTGTACGTAAACAAAGCAATTTAACGACTGTTTTCTAACACAGCTGCGTCAAACTCCATTCACTAACTGCGTGTGGAAACCACTACATTATAGTAAAATACCACTACCCGAAAAATTTAACTGGAAAAATGAAAAATTCGTAGGTAGGGGGAAAACTACTAGGCCGTAGTGGAAAACTACTAAATTGTAGGGGAAAACTACTAGACTGTAGGGGAAAACTACTAGACTGTAGGGGAAACTACTAGACTGTAGGGGAAACTACTAGACTGTAGGGGAAAACTACTAGACTGTAGGGGAAAACTACTAGACTGTAGTGGAATCCTACTATCCCTTACCTTTCACGGAGTTACCTTTAAAATCGAAAATATTTCGATATTAAATATTCCCGCGTTATTACATTAGAAAATACTTAAAAATAGTAGTAAACCCCTAGATTGCGGTAGAATAAAACTACCCTCGTTTTAAACAGTTAGCTAACCTTCTTGAGATTTAAATTAAAGATGAACAAATGTAATTTGGTTACAAAAATCATCGAAGCGAAATAAATTTTAAAACTAATAATAGCCGAATTCGAAATTCGTGATTAACCCAGATACTAAAGATAGAGGAGGAAATATACATATTTGGACGCCTCTACGCTATCATTATTGTTGTTAACTTAATCTAGATTACGTTAAAAGAAAAGAAAGAGAGAAATAAAACGAAAAGAACTTATAATGACTTTTAGACACGAATAAAGACATTGCTACGGTGTTTGTTATTCGCGTGGATATAATCATTTTTTTGACCATAACAGTTAAGTAAATAATTATTATTCATTATTTTCGACACTCAAGGTGAAGCCAGACTAACTATTATAATTAAGTATAATTTAGTTTTGCAAAAAAAAAAAAGAATTACCCCTTTCCCGGCATGCATTAGGAAAACAATGCAATTCCAACACCTTCGCCTTGGTGGTGGCTTAACCTAACCATACACTTAACTTAACATCAAAATGGACTAAATTTAATTACAGATAATCACATAGTTTAATTTAAACGTATTTTGGTCGCTAGTATACCATTTTAAACCACGTGTATCGACACCCATATAGCAAAACCTAGTCTTATCCAGGACCGGAAATGTTTATAGGACTGTGTCCAGTGGCCCCCTTAGTTTCATAAAAACATTTATGGGACATTTTAAAATTTTATTGGACAATGTCCAGTGCTTATTTCCGGCTCTGGTTCTATCTGTCCTGGAAGATTTAAGGCCTTTTCAGAAGATCCAACTTTTTGACTCATTTAAATGAGTCAACTTGAGTTGAGTAAATTAGTTGTGTCAACAGAAGTTGGACAAGTTGATTATTAAAAATTGACCACTGACCAATTTTGCCTAAATCAAAATTTTTAACCCTTCTAGTTCAGTCACTTGTACTGTCTGAAAAGTTCTTAAGTATGAAGTTCGAAAAGAGTGTTTTAGGGTTGAACCCATAAATTTAAATAAGAAACTGCAAGACAATGATTTCTAATTTAATTTAGGGATCATCCATAAAACACAGCATTCGTAAGATTCGTAACTGGTAAACGGTGTGGCCCTACATAACAATAACAATGGTGTAAGGAGGTTTAAAATAATACGTAACATACAAGGAGTATATACCCGGGTTTCTATTGTTCGTAACATTATGTGACGGCATTGAGGCGTTACGTAAAAATCTATTAAAACGTTACAGGGGTAAAGAAGCAAAGAAAAAAAATATGATGAAAAATTTGTCCTATCGTGTCGCAGGGGGCAGACAATTCTGTCCTGTTCTGACATCAAATTGATTTTAAATCCGCCCTTTTAGTCTTAGATACCGATCTATCTAACGTAGCGTGGAAAGCTATGCACAACATTGCTAAGCCTCGAGCGCCGCGCTGCTTGCTTGCGAGTTGCGTGCGCTTTTCCATTTTTATGGATTATGCAAATAAGAAAGAAAGTCCGAAACAAACCCAGGACTGGGAGTGAAGAGGAGAAGAGGAGTGTTAGGGTTAGGGTTAGGACCTTAGTCTTCTTAAATGATACTGACAATAACATTACGACCACCACCTATTTTTGAGTAACGTAGCTTAATTTTAATTGCAATCACAGTTTTTGGACCAAATATCTCTCCCAGAAGACAGTCTCAATTAACATAGATAATTTCGTATTAATAACCTTAGTATAAGCTTAATTAATTCTAATTATACTTTAGGCTTAACTATTCTTACAATAAATATTGACGCGGTAATGAATATGTTTTAAAAAAATCAAAATAATAATTAAACTTAATGAGGATTTTCTTCGCAAACAAATACAGTTACAGCGATTATTATTATCATTATTTTTTAATATTGGCGCCTAAGGTAAATATTAATACCGCGATTACCTGAGTTTTTCTCCGTGACCCACAATATTTTCTGTAAATTTTAGGCCTAGAAACTTTTATTTTGGATTTGTTTAAAAAAGAAAACAGATTGATTCAGTAACTAAAAAGGCAAGAACGGGAGTTCAACGGCGTGAAGCGAGTCTAAACGGCACGAAAAGGCGCGAAATCCAGCCCCCAATTCAACGCCGGGTACCCACCATACACGGGGTCACGACCTCTAGCACCCCCCCCCCCATCACTACCAAAAACCACCACGTTATTTATGAAGAGAGGCCAACTGAATACGTTGAAAAAATCTTTTCAGATGCCAGAGAGAAAATATAATATTGGGATGTCCATCTTTTATGGTCAATACATCTTATTAGTGTTATAACCCTGACGATAAAGTCCCTTAGAACTAGAGTGTGTCCATGAATCTGGACATCAGCAGGGCCCAAATGTAAATTATTCAAGCATCTTTTTAACATCAGTATCTACAGTAACATATCCCCCAAAATTTTCAACCCCTAAAAACAGAAAAATCTTTATACAAAGCAGTTCACCTTGAGCTGGAAAAAAGAGTCCTTACCGCAACCCAAAAAACATCCTTAAATATCGCATTAACTAGGCCTAACTGAACAGAACTGAAGAAAATTTATAAAAATTCCAGTTTCTGAAATGAATGTATGGATTTCAAGACACGAATTCATTAAAAATTGACAATAGAAATGTTATATAGATAGTTAATGATCATTACAAACAAACAGAAGTCGATCATTTCGAAGTAAAGTAAATTACGATCTTATTATTATTATTATTATTATAAAAGTTACTCCACTCGATCACAATCATAATACAACCCACACACTAGATGTGTAAATTTAATATTAAATTTGTTACATTGTAATTTTCTAATTTCTCGGGACCTACACACAAGAATTCGTGTATTTTGAAAAAGAATGTGTGGTTTTAAATTGGGTGGGGTTTAACAATAATAATAATAATCATCATAATAATAATAATAAAACGGGATGACGGTAGGTAAGCTCGTCCGCCTCTTAAGGTGCAACTGAGCTGGGCTTCCCAAAAAGATAGGTACTCATTGGTATTCCATCCATGTCCTACCGTTATATAAATTCACGTGCTGTTCTTAAGTACTCGCTGCTATCAATCATTGCTCTTTTTCTCTGCTACTATACAGTATATACATAGTTGCAGTCGTTTTAGAATTATATTAAATATATATATAGTGGTTGGGGTTTAACCGTAATAATAATAATCTTTAATTTTAGGTTATTATTATATTTATTAAAGTGGGATACTTTATTTAACGAAACGAAAACGGTGACCCCCCTAATTTAAAACGAGAGGTCACCGTAGTGGTATCCTCCTGTAATATAGTTGTTTCTACTACTTAAATAAAATTATGATGATCCTGTAACTGTAATATAGTGGTTTTCCCTCTAAACCCTTTATAATTTGACGAATACTTAAATTTCTCGTTATCAATGATTTAAATTCACTAACAGTATGAAACTACTAGATTATAGTAGAATCATACTACCCATATATGGGGGGAGAATGTAGCAGAGTTCTATCGCTGGGGACAAATATCATTTAATTTTAAACTAAACTACACATCGCTATGACACGGAGAAAGTCGATGATGGATATAAGTTAACACGATCTGTTTTAAAAAGTACGGTCTACTTGCTTGTTGGCACGACAAGGGGGACTCAACGGGACTCAAGCTGTAGGAGCAGCACGACCACCAAAAAAGAGATCCCCTTCGACAGATAAGAGAGAGAACGACATACGACTTTGTTAAATTCAACCTGACACTAGGGGTAATCTGATCTGAATATTCATCTTTGTATTTGACACGCGGCTTTCCAAAGGTCATTCGTCTTCAATTCAGTTTTATCTACATCAGTCTTTCAACGCACGTGTTTGACCCCGCAAACAAAACCTATCTGATCTCGATAAGTATCTCTAAAAATCAACTTTAGAGGACCTACTTAGTTGCTAGTAAGTAACCTTTGGGAACCCCTCCCCTAACACCATAGATATTGAGGTGGTTTCGAGCTTTACCGAACATTTGTGGTTTGGTATTAGAGGATATGAATAAGGTAGTAGAATACTACTATAGTATAGATGTTTCCCTCCATTGTTACGATGGAAATTTAATTTAATGAAGTTATTCTTGGGGTTAATAGTAATTGAATCTTAAGATACGAAATTAAAATTTTAAAATAGATTTAAACATTTAATAGATGTTTTAAAGCGTTTAATATGGTAGTAGGTTTTACTATAATCTAGAGGTTTTCCACCTAATAGGGTAGTAGGTTTTACTATAATCTAGAGGTTTTCCACCTAACTGTCTAGAAAATGGCATATTAAGTTAATGTATCGCGCAATTTAAATATTGTCAAAACTAAATTTGAGTGAAGTTAAACAAGATAGAAAAGGTGTTTGTTTGTTCACTTTCTCCGGTTATATACAGTCCTCTTTAGTTTGTGAAGTGTGGAACAAATATTACAAGAAGGGTGTTTTTAAATAGTACTTTAGTTAACTCCCGTGAACCCCTTAAAAACTTTATAAGGCGAATCGAATGCCCCCGAAACCCCTAGCCAACTTACCAAGCATCGTAGGTACGAGTACACGGAGTTTAGTTTACTCAACCACTAGACATAAAAAGTAAGGATCCCATCATAGAATGAAATGAATGGCCCCTGGGGCCTTGGTCGCCCCTATTGAATTTAATCTATTGACTGTGGGGTCCCCCCATCTTTTCCAACTTATAGGTGTCACCTAGACACAATCCCTTGCCGTTGGCGGTTTTTGCGGTGTTAGTGGTGGTGACAAAAACGGCACGCTAGATTTTAGCCGATTTTGGGGTCCCAAAGTGAGGATAAGTCCGCTAAGCTACACAATATATGGTTGGTTTTCTGGTCTCCTTTTAGCCGGCTATATCCCCACCGAACAATGAATGGCCCTTCTAAAAAGCTCAATAGACAGCTGCTTAGGAACGTTCGCATTTGGGACTTTCTTTTGTCGACCGAGTTGTTGGACGGTGCGGTTCAAAAAGCGGTAGCGAAACTAGGGGAAGCCTTTTTTAAAAGTAAACCCGCCCGACCCCCAAAATGGCGGAGAAAAAGCGAAGACACACTAGAGTGTCCAGTCAGTTGCGCCGAATATGAATGAATCGATGCCTTCCAAAATGAACCGCCGTAGCCTAAGTTTATAATAACAACCAATAAGTTTAACTCCAATAACATTTTAAATAATTTAGCTTTCATATTAGAGAAAAATAATTGTTAACTATCTATTTTTAATCTACAAGTTATTTATAATTAAAAAACTGTCTTTGTGGACAAAGACTTAAATGTTATAGATAGATATAAGGACAAAATGGATTGGCTGAAGTTGCAGATATTAAAATTTTTAGTTTTATATAAAACAGCAATAATTTCAGCACAATAACGCAATCGGCCTATTTCCGTAGACAACTTATTGCGGGGTTTATTATAAACTTATGGGCATTCACTAAGGGGCTGCATTCGCGTTTTGTCAATGGATATTTGGTAAAAGGGGGTCCGGTCCATCTACGCCATCTGTTGGATCCACAATGCTACTAATTTGACAAGAGGACCGGACCAGCTCCATTTTGATTTTCACGCTCATCGATGTTGAATGTTCAAAGAATTAGAAGCGGTACAGTAAAAGGCGGGCAATAATAACCTTCGGTATCTGGGACCCTAAGCTACCGTTTATTGCTTCTAGTTAGGATAGTATTATGGGATAGATTCGGTCGGGGGACCCCGAGGGGTCGGTCATTCATGAAATCCCGTACGCTACCCGTGAAATCCAATTTAAGAAATCCGAAATCAATGCTGATTTCGAAATCAATTAAAAAAATCCGAAATCAGCAACGAAATCACAAAATCAGTAAAGAAATCATAAAATCAGTAAAAAATCACAAAATCAACAAAGAAATCACGAAATCAACATAGAAATCACAAAATTAGAAGCGAAATCACAAAATCAGAAGCGAAATCACAAAATCAGAAGCAAAATCAGTAAAGAAATCGTGAAATCCATTACAATATTCACGAAATCCAAAATCAAAAGAAATCACAAAATCCGACGAAATTACGGGGAAAAATCTCAAAATCCGAGGAAATCACGCGAAAAACCTCAAAATCCAACGAAATCAAGGGAAATATCGCAAAATCAGTCGAAATCACGGTAAAAATAGCAAAATCCGACCGAATCACGGGGAAAATCTTAAAATTCGATGAAATCCATTGGATTTTATCGAATTCTGAAATCAAACAAATTCCGACGAAATCAAACGAAATCCGATGAAATCAAGTGAAATCCGATGAAATCAGACGAAATCAAACGAAATACGACAAAATCAAATTGGATTTCGAAATCCCGTACACTTTTTCCTAAACGTCCGACCCCTCGGGGGACCCCGTTCCGGCCTGGGCTATTATTGGCAGGCGTAACCTTTATTTGGGGGTCCATTCAATTCGATTCTGATGGAACTCGTGTTGATACCAAAATGTATCTTGTCGTATCTTCAATAGAAGACATCTACGATAAGAATAGCACCCGGGGACACAATCTACGAGTCTAGCTAGCAAATTTATAACTTCCTGTATGCTCTTTACACATTTCTTCAAAGAAATACTTCTTGTAAGTTGTTACTCTACACTGAAAGGTCGCTTAACTATACAGGGTGTTACAACCGAAGTACAATTGATTTTGAGACGAAAATGTAACTTCTATGACGTTTTGCCCTAAGGCACACCGTTTAAGAGTTATAATTGGAATGTTTTAGTTATGGGCCCTTAATTAAATTAAAGCATTTCTTACTTAAAAGGGGTCATTCTTAAAGGACTAATTATAACTTGTAAACGGCGACCCTAAGGGCAAAATGGCCCATATAAGCACATTTTCGACTCAAAATACCCCATAGAAGCACGTTTTCGACTCAAAATACCCAATAGAAGCACGTTTTCGACTCGAAATACCCAATAGAAGCACGTTATCGACTCGAAATACCCCATAGAACCACATTTTCGACTCGAAATACCCCATAGAACCACATTTTCGACTCAAAATGGCTCACGGAACCACATTTTCGACTCAAAACACCCCGTAGAACCCAACTGTTCTTCGGTACTCATACCCGCACTCTTTCTTAGAAGGAACACCCTGTAGAATTTGTTGTACGTTCAATTTTCGCAAATAAAAATTTGTCGTTAGAGTTACATTACAAAAATCCGTACGTGTTGAATTGAGTCGGGTTTTAAACTTGATATTCGGTGAGCTGAGCTAAGTCGTCGGTAAGTCAAGTATTCGCGTACGTTTTTTGAATAAATTACGAGGGCATAGCACGCAATGGCGGAACGATATATATTAAGCGTAACTTCCTCCTTTCGTCACAGACTCGAGTAAAGATTCAATGATAAGAGACTTAAGCGCTAATTAAGATACACGACTATTTTGGCCAAAATGCAATACGACTTGGTACGTGCGTTTCCGTACACTTTCGGGCGAAATGGCTTAGCTATTCGAGGCTCAGGATAGTATTAATCCTTCCATAGTTTAGAGGTTTCCCACTATCATAGCCACGACAGAAGGAAACCACTACAGGGAATTGCTAATCGTCATAAATGTCAGGGAATTTTATATTAGTTAGGCAATTTTAATGGTACAAGTAAATTTTTTATTGGAGATGAAGATAGTATTAATCCTTTCATAGTTTAGAGGTTTTCCACTATCATAGCCGTTTGTCAGAAGGAAACCACTACAGGGAATTGCAAATTTTCATAAATGTCAGGGAATTTCAATTTCATATTAGTTAGGTTATTTTAATGGTACAAGTAAATTTTTTAATGGAGGTTAGGATAGTATTAATCCTTCCATAGTTTAGAGGTTTTCCACTATCCTAGCCGTTTGACAGAAGGAAATTACTACAGGGAATTGCAAATTGTCAAAAATATCAAGGAATTCCATATAAGTTAGGCAATTTTAATGGTACGAGTCAATTTTACAACCCAGAACATTATGACTTTGTTCCACCAACAAATAAAAGCATAGGAAATTGAATGGCTCCATGGGGAAATGCAAGGTAAACCCTTTTAAAAGAGTCGAGTTATTTCAAAATGAAAAAAAAAAAAAAACATTATGTCGCAATGTTCTATAGTATATAGTTATAATAGTATCGTGTTGAATGCATGGTTAAGGTCATTCAACAAAAACCTCGTAGGCGAATTAATCCAAATCGATTCCAGGAGGTTATAGTCCTAGAACCAAACCAAGCAACCATTCTCGTAACAAACATTCTAACGTAGAAAATCCAATAATACACTAAAATCGATTTTTTGGGACAAAAAGAGAGAAAGAATTTCTGCTAACCCTAAACTCTTTTCCCCTCTATCGACGGCCGGGGCTTCATTTTGTCAAGCGGCTAGTAGTAATGTCGTAATGTCCAACTCCATCGTGGCTATAGCAGCACTCTAGAGTGGATCTTTTGGGGCGTGGGACCATTTATCGGGCGCGTAAAATATAGTTCTCGCGCAGCAACCTGCATGCCTGCCTTCTACGCAACTACTACGCAAGGGCGTAGGTGGTCGGACGACGGACGGACCCTGAACTGGATGGAATGGAACTACTACTAAATTCCACCAGCGCTCGCGCGCAAAAAAAACACAGCGTCATTATGTTAGCAACCACCAGGCGGCGAACCAAACGACTCCACCCTAAGCCTTTTCTTTTTGTCTTTTTGGGCTCAATTTATTATAGCTTCGGTTAAGAAAGACATACATAGCGCTCGCGATCAAAATGGCAATGGATAAAATTAGTCGCTCGTGTTTAACTTAATTTATATTAACTTATAGGTTATAATTGGAATTCAAGATAATACAAAAAAATTGCAAATAAAAACGAAACGAAGTCATTCAGATTAACAAACGAAAACTAATCTAAGATACGACGTTGTTAAGAGGTCGATGTTGAGTTTGTGAGTGAATGAATGGGCAGATCGTTGATTTAAATAGCGTTACTATATGTAACTTTTAACAAACGATGCTGTTAGTACTTTTTAGGCAGTTGCCAATCGCTGATAGTGTATATAATTAAATAGGTCCACAAATTCTAGTATTATCTTTTCAGAAGTAAGTTCATAACATTATGTTATTGCAATAGGAAGGGACACACTTATGATTCCTATATTTACCTCGTAAATAAACAATTGAAGAGTCTATCAGTTTTATAAATAACAAGTATTAATTCTTTATAGGCTCGATAAGAACTAAACTTAGTTTTGGATTAGACGTTTGATAAAAAAAAGGAACCGGTCAGAAACAAACAAACCTTAAGATATTCAGGATAAACTCGAAGGGGCATGCACCGAGTATAATATATAGTCATTACGAAAAACTCAATTATAATATCGAGTTAATTAACAATTCAAAATTTTGCACGGTAAGGACGCTTCTGATTGGTTCGTTAGAAGAAAAAAAAATTTAAAGGATATCAAAATTCGGAATTATAGTCTCTTAGATATAAAATTCTACAGAACGTGACTAGTGGGTTGGACTTTGCAATATAAAATCTCGTCTGATCGAAAGTAAATCAAACCCGAATTGTCTCCCTATAGGTGGATAAGGAGGGGTTTCGATTACTTTAGTTAGGATTTGATAACTTCGATGGTTAATCGAGTTCTCGGTCGTCGTGTTAGGACGACGCGGCCGCGCTGTAATAATCATTATAACTTAATGACATTTCGTTTCGATGCGATGGTTTATAAAATATCTTAATGTTTCCCCCCGTTTTTTTCTTCTTTCTTTTCCGGTTTGGCTGCGCAGGAACACCCTCGTCTCGGTGGCACTCCACTCGCGATGCTAGCGGCTCAATGCAACAAGCTCGCTAGCAAAAGTCCGCCTCCGTTAGCCGACGCCGCAGTCGGCAAAGGATTCCACCCGTGGAAGAAAGCCAACAACAACAGTTCGGGGAGCATTCAGGGAGGACAACAAGCCTCGAGTCCCGGAGCCCCCCAATCGGGGGCCAATAACCCCAACAACCCCAATAATCATCAACCTTCTTCGCATTCGCCACTTCAACGCGTTTCTTCCGCTAATAATTCTTCGAGTTCGCTGAGCAACACGCCCGTTTCGCTGGCGGGTTACAACCGCCCGAGTCCCGTCACCTCCTCGGCCTGCGGCACGCCGACCTACGGGGGTGGCGGAGGACACGTCGTCTCGCCTTCCGCCGGTCCCGGGGACCTCTTTTACCCCACCGGGACATCCGTCTCCGACGCGGCTTCGAATCAGTCCTCGCATTTGGGCTCGGTCTATTCGCGAGTTCACGCGCCGCATCCTTACGAGAGTTGGGCCTTCAACGCCATTAAACCGGAAGTTTCTTCCTCGGTCAATACGCTCAACACCGCTTCCTGGTGGGATGTCCACGCGGCGGCCGCCGCGGCCGGTCCCTGGTTAGACGCCGGGGCAGCCGCCCTTCATTCGCAAGTCAATTACGGGCCATCGGCCGAGGCTTACGGCCTGGGTCCGACGTTAGCGGCGGCCGCGGCCGCTTCCGCCACACCGGCGGCAGCCGCGCATTTATTATCCTCCGGCCAACATTTGCTACAAGACACGTACAAGTCCATGCTCCCAACGTCTCAAGTCTCGTCTCAGGGACCGTTCGGCTTGTCGCAGCAGTCTTCTCTGAGCGCGACGGGACATCATCCGGCTCACCATCACGCCCATCACCCGACGCATCCGGTGCCGTCCCCCAGGTCCCAAAGGAGATACACCGGAAGGGCCACTTGCGATTGCCCCAACTGCCAAGAAGCGGAGCGCCTGGGACCCGCCGGGGCCCATCTCCGAAAGAAAAACATCCATAGTTGCCACATACCCGGGTGCGGCAAAGTTTACGGCAAAACTTCGCATTTGAAAGCCCATTTACGATGGCACACCGGAGAGCGGCCTTTCGTCTGCAATTGGCTTTTTTGCGGCAAGCGTTTCACGCGTTCGGACGAATTGCAACGTCATTTGAGGACGCATACCGGAGAGAAGCGTTTCGCTTGCCCCGTTTGCAATAAGCGTTTCATGAGGTCCGACCATTTGTCGAAACACGTTAAGACGCACAGCGGAAGCGGCGGAGAAGGCGGCAAGAAAGGCAGCGGAAGCGGCAGTGGAACTTGCAGCGACTCCGAAAACGACAGTCAGAGCGAACCTCATACTGTCAATTCACCCAATAACGTCGGAACGCCACCCTTAATCTCCGGTGGCGGACCCCCGGGAACCGGAGTACCTGGACCACCTGGAGGACCCTTAGGTCTGGCTGATGGACCACCAGTTGATCGCAAGTAAATACAATTCCAAACTTTATTATTATTTCTCGTGTGTACTTTCTTACCAAGTTTCAAAGCTCTTAAATTAAATTTATTTCAAACATAAGCCAGCCATTATTTAGTAGTAGTAGGATTTTTGGTTGAATTTTAGGCCTAGTTCTTTCTTTCTTTCTTTCTTTCTTTCTTGGTTCTTACAAAATGTGGTGGTTAATTTGTAGGAATTCTTTCTATCCGTAGACCGAAAATAAAAGGCCGACCTCAGGCTGAGAATTCAAGCAACAATCACGACTTCCCGAGTCTTCAAGCGCGACACCACTATTACACCGCTATGTTTCTTCATGACATTCGACAGTCGTGAAAATTTTTCATTTTCTTTTTTGCGCAGAAATCGGGTAAAAAAATATCAAAAACAAAAACATTTTTTGCAATTAATTTTCTTGTTATAGCTAATAAATAATAACAACAACATCGGCGGGTATTTTTAAAATTCAAAAAATAAAATTTAAATAATTTGTGTTCGACGTCTGAAAATTCGAGAAATTCTTGAAATCGAAATCGTGATTTGCGGGATGAGATTTGATGAAAATGAATAAATAAACAAATAAACATTACGGAGTATTTCGTGCCATTGGTCGGTCGGTCTTTTATTATAGAATTTAATCGGACAGACGGAAGTTAATTAATAGAAAGTATTAATGAACGATAAATAATTAAAAAGAATACTACTAAAAAAAATAAACATAAAATTGATCACGTTAAGGTCTTCGTTGGATCGTTCCTATCATTGAATAAAAAAAATTGTGTGCCATTCAATTGACTCGAAAAAAAAAAATGAATATTAAAAACGTCGAACTACCAATTGAAAAATAAAGAAAAGAATAATTAAAAAATCTACGAGCCGTGCCCGTAATTTTTGGTGTTAAATAAATATAGGATAATCAACGTATTTTGTTAATTAAAATTCATAAATGGATATTAAAATTTAATCGCCAGGAACTTTTAGGTTTAAATTATAAATTAAATTTGCCCCTAATTTTACTGTTCATTTTTATCATTACAAAAAAAAACCATTTCAGTTTAATTAATTAATTAATTATATGTAAATAGGTGTATTTAAAATTTAATCACTCCCCCCTGGACTACTACAACCCCATTTAAATTAATTGTTAAAACAGCAAAAGCACGCGTAAAAATACTAGCTAAAAAAAATTCGTAACTATTTTTTCTCGCGAAAATAAGGACTAAAACGTAATTTGAAAATTAAGGGGTATTGTACATATCTTTGATTAATTATTAAATTGGGTTTGATAATGTAATAAAAAAAATCGCGGCGGTTATGAAATTTTATAAAGAAAATTTGAACACGCCCCCCCTTCCACAGTGTGTGCGTGTGACGTCACGTCTTCATGCCCCAACCCCCGTGCGCGATTATTTGCCCCCCCCCGTAATTTCATTTGAAAATTACTTAAAATAGATTATAACTAATTTTGAAAATGTAACCGCGTAGAACGCTGATTATGAAAATTTCTTTTTTTTTTAAATTCCTAAATTTGTTTTGTAGAAAAAAAAAATTTCAATATCGTTTATAAGTTTTTGCCTATATTAGAAGTGATTAAAACAAATAAATAAATGAAAAATTGAGAAGAAAAAAACAAACACTAATATGTCCCTGTTGTTTAGGGACCCCAAAGTGTAAATTAATTTGAAAACTGTGAATAAAAATTGATGAAACCTCAATATTTTTTTCGTAATACTTGATTATAAACCTAATTTAAGTTTATTTCTTCGGATAGGAAGTTCGGAATCAGGTAAAACTTAATTAATATATTACGCTTTATATACACTCCAATTTTCAATACTCCTTGCTTTAAATATTTTTATATATATAATTTCCACGTGAAATATATAAATAAATTTTAAAATAAAGCACGTGCAATATTTTTCTTTCTGGAGTGTTTCGATTCGCGCTTGGAGCGTGAATTTTTCGTACCTTTCACAATGCATTTTACATTCAAAATTGAGCTTAATGAAAAGAGCTGTAAATAAAGATGCTCCAAGAATTTATGGAAAAGGACCTATAGCTTCCCGGCAAACACTAAAAGGCCTAGGATACTTTTAATAAAATATTTGGTATTAAAGCACCCAAAATAGTATCAATTTTAGTGACAAAAGATCCTAGCCAAATAGGTATGTATGAATTCCATCCGTACAAATTGAAGATGGAATTTATAATAAGGGTATCCATGCTCCATTCATCCGTGGTGCGGATCCCATACAGGGAGAGCAAGGTGAGCCTTAGATCAAATAAGAGGGCGTAATTCTAAGCTAGCAAGGGGTCATAAACTAATATACCCTTATGAAAGACGGTGTAAGGAAGGGGCTAGTTGGCGCCAAGGGAGCGAGAGAGCGAGTCTTCCTGGCCCTTTGATGGTGGCGAGAGAGAGAGGGAGAGAGTGGGGCCGCCTCGAGGTGGCAAGCCGCAAAAGGGATCAATTTCTCTTGAGAGAACAAGGGAATGTAACACCACGTGAATAATAAAAAAAAAATTTAACCGGACACTTGGATATCAAATTTATATAATATTATAATATAATTAAATATAATTAAATAATTGCGCAAGTGGCCCATAATTTATTATTGCTAATCAACAGTATGTAAGAAGAAAAAGGAGCATACAATTCTTAATAAAATGCGCAATTTCAAATTTATTCCTGTTAAATAAGCTTATGAAATACGTCACGTGTTGCCAGTGAATTTGCACGACCTTTCCAACCCTATAGCTAGCTATTCGTGTCACTACCCCTTTAAAAATTCAAGAGAGAGAGAGGTAGCGAGAAACGTTGGTGAGCTAGGACTGGGGTATACGTAAAAATTTATTTCGACTTGACCGAATTTTAATCTCTTTTTCCGTCTGTAAGTTCCCTAAATTTTAGCCCCGGCGCATGCAGTTCTCTAGAGTTTCATTACTTTTAAGCTTTAGTTTTATTTCTCTCTCTCTTTCTCTCTCTCTTTTTTCATTTTATTTCAGTTCATTGTAAAGTTTCCCCCTTTTGGCAATAAGATGGCTTGAAAGAAGCCGACCCAACCGCCAGAAGCGAGCTAGCTAGCTAGCTATAGTAGTAGCTGATTGAAATTCAAAAGCCTGTACAATTTACAGTATAACACACGGAGAAGCAGGCGCTGTACACAGCACACACCCGACAAAATTAACATATAATGAAGAAGCTAGCCGAAACTCGGCTCGGGATGTTGCCGTGTGGAAGAGAACCGCGTGGTTACCGCCTGCCTGCCTTCGTTATAAAATGATTTAGAAGCTCCCCGGAGTATTATTACAATTTCAACAAATTTGAATTTAAACTCCTCCAGTTGAAATAAGGCTCAACAAACTAACTCAAAAAGATACGTGAAAAAAAAATTAACATAGAGTGTGTGTGTGGCTCGTGCCACGTGAGAGGAGAGATTATTTACATTACATCGCACGTGAATTATTTTATTTTAAATTTAAATGTTAAATAATGAGCGCGTGAAATTTTCAATTGATTTTTCTTCTCCAAATGGCGCGTGAATTCTTAATATTTCACGCGGATCTAATTTTAAATTTGAAGACGATTAATATCATCGGGGAGTTATTTAACCTCCTGAATAATTTTCGGTTCAAAAGCTCAAATTTGTTAATAAAATTTGACGGTGATGTTTAGGTTATATATTATTATGAAACTAATTTCGAATTTAGAGATCTTAGAATTTAATGAAACTATGAGGGTACGATCCACCAAATGCCTATACCTTCTGGGAGTAATTTAAAAATTTAATTTATCTAATCTAGATTAAACGTTTGCAAAATTCAAAATTTATTTCCAATTTTTTTTTGAGGGAAAGCCAATTTACAGGGTGAATCAAGTCCATGTTATTCCTATGGCCCCTGTAAAAAGGCTTTACTGCCAAGCTCCCGTGTAGGCAAATTGAAAAAGTAAGAAATTCGATTAGGGTGGTTTTTCAAAACAAACGGATATAAATAAAATAATGAAATTTGGACCTAATAATCTACCGAATGTTTATTATTAAATGGTATTTTTAGATTTATTGTAACTATAATAGAACCAGAGTTATAACCAGTTTAAACCATCGTGAGATGATTTTCAAACTGAAATATCTCCTTACGATTGTAAGGAGTTTATTTAAAACATGAATTTAATAAAATTTGGAGGGATTACTGTAGGGAACACCCTCTTTATCATGGTAGACTCAATTTTACTCTATCTACAATAGAACCAAAGATACGTTGGAAAATATATACGGTAAAATAAAAAAGTACGACCAAAAAGGTTTAAAAAAATAAAAAAAAAATGTTTAATGTCTGAAGATGAGTATGCGTGTTTATGGGCGCTCCTAAGTATTTTTCAGGACAGCGTGACGGGGTTTGTTAGTAGCTAAGCTAAACTAAGCTAGCTTATCGTCTATCGCGAGCATCGCGGCGCTCGGGCAGCGGCAAAGCTGTCTCGTTTCAGGCGGGAAACAGTCTGTCACGAAATTCATGAACCGTAAAGTTTTCTAGCAAGACCGAGCGAGTGAGCTCGGTTTGCCATAGCTCGCTCGCTCGCTCCGGGGAAGTCAGGCCGAGCTAAAAACCGCCTTGGTAGCGAAGAGACATCGTCGATATCTGACAAGACAGTAGTGTGAGAGAAGTTCGAAGCGTACATCGGCATTACTGGAATTTCGGGCACCCACTAAGTCCATCACTCATCGTTAATCAGATCACCCGACAAAACCCTCTCGACTTGACGCTCCCATCAACATGCGTGCCCTAATATATTCTTAGATAACCAAGACGTTTGTAAACTTGTAATTTAAAAGGCGATAATTAATTCGTATTGGGAACTTATAATAAGAATGGACCAAGGGTGAAATTAAGGTCAAATTTTTAAATTGAACTCTCTCACAGCTATTATAAATTAGGCTTAAGTAGTTAAGAGCTCAAAAATAAAGTGAATCCGACGGATAATCGACTTTTGAAAGCAAGAGCAAAACCGGCGGAATTTAATTTCAAAATTCCCTAAATTTTCCCACGCGTTTTTAAAATTCCCTAAATTTTCCCAAGTTTTTTCCAGACGATTTCCGTTACAAATGATATCACTTTGATTAATTGTAGAAAAGCCTGAATGTTCTGGCTGAAATGATGATATGAAAATAATTTATTTCATGTATCAGCTAGTACACATATAGAAAAAAAACTACCTGACACATCAAAAATCTCTCTTCTCCCCAGCTAACTTTGAAAACTTCCCAAGACCCAAGTTCTCATAGGCTTTGTTTCCTATTATAAATTTTCAATATACACCTTCAACTTGAAAATCTCGAGATAGCGCTACTGCAATTTACACCCGCAATTCCTTTTATAGGAAGCTGCATTTAAATCGCTTGCTGTTGGTAATACCCGTCACTGAGGGATTATTTTCTGATAAATGCGTGTTGTCAATTAAGAAACGGTGAATTACAAGCTATCTTGGGTAATATTCGTGTTGTGACGAAAAAGCGGATGCGGATGCATATACTGACAAGTACTCGTCGAAGGAGAGAAGCTTGAGAGTGAGAGTGAGGGAAAACTTTACCAGTAGTAGGGCTCTGGGATCTTTGAATTCCCAAGAAGAAGAAGAAGATGCTCTTTGGAGCGTGTCTCTCGGCTGACACTGATGGAAAGAGTTGGGGCGTCGGAGGAGGTTGCGCCAGGAGGATCTTCTTCTTTTTAAGAACGTAGACATCGGCACGCGCCAAATGTCTTCATCAACGGGAGGCAAATATATGTATAAAAATACATACTGAAATAGCAGACGATATCGTAGACAATAAGAGGAATCTATAATAAACGATGCGTTTGGCAATATGCCCGGATCCTTATTTCGACACCATCGAAAATTAAAAACTAAACTCGCCGTGGTGCATGTCGCCTCGTAATGGTGTTAATTTTATGCCACTGATTTTCTCTTTTTACAGGTCGTAAGTCATTTGCGCACTTTTAATTTGCAAAAAATAGAATGTTATCGCTAAAAACAACCAGTACAATCTATGAACCTTTTTTAGAACTTCGTGCTATGTGGAAAATGACCATTATGAAAAATTGTACACGCATTTTTTCAAAATTCAGCGGATTTGCCGCAGCCAGGTTTTCTATATAGGTTTTATGGGAACTAGCTGCGACAATTCTATTCAATTTACGTTAAATTATTTATTTTTTAAGTTTAATTAAATCTAATTATCCCAGAATAGAAGACTAAGACCCTTAATCGTACATTTCCATGCATGGTTCCAACCATATTTCAGCTTCGCCGATCCCGTGTCTACAGCCAAGTTTTATAAAGTTTGTTAACATAAAAAATATTGTTGCACTTGGCTATACCGTGCACCCTTGCAGATATATATTTTAATCGTATCTTCATTAGAGAATAGTTCGTAAAATGAATCTAATTATCATTTTCACCTTGAAAATTTAAACTTTTATATATTTTATTGTCTGGTACATACGTTCTCGGAGCTATAGAGCTCGGGTAGATGGAAGAAACCGGGAAGGAGGGAGGAGGGGATGGGGCGAAGTGGGTCTAGATCGACGACGCCAAGAAAAAAAGAGCTCCTCGTAAAGATGGGTAGTATCCCGAATTTCGCTCTAATTGACGGAGACGAAGAAAGAGAAAGAAGTAAGGAAGAAAAAAATAAAGAAAAAACTGAAGAACTATAAGTATAGAGCGCTATAGTAGCATTTCTAGAAAGGCTGTCGACGAATTGGATGGCATGGCATGGCATGGCACAGAGAGCGCGGTGGCGGTGACGGCCAAAATAATGGAGTGGAGATTGTGTTTCAAAAGATATAATGCTACGAGAACTTAACGAGGGAAAGCTATCCTCTACCCAACAACAAAAAAAGAAAAGAAAAGACTTCGTTAAAGCCACTTCTTCTCTAATACCCAAGAATTTCAAAACAGAGACAAGACAAAATAACCACCGATAACGTTCGCACATACGCGAACGCAAAGACCAAAATTAATTAACATAATGCGTATAATTGCGCAGAACTCGTGTAGAAAGAAAGCATGACGCGCAACTTACACAGGGTTCGGATGAAATTTTTATATTGAAAATCCCCGACTTTTCCAGCTTATCAGTTATCGCTGACGAAATTTTTCCGCAATATCCCTGACCATTTTAAGAGCCCATGCACTTCATGATAATACCTGCAGCCCATAGCACGGTTTGATATGCCAAACGAAATCCCTGGCATATCCCCGATTTTTTAGGACAAAACCTTAAAACCCAGACTTATCCCTAACTCCCCCTACCCATTTTTGTAATCCCTGACTTATCCGGGTTCCTTACGAACCCTGTTACAATGTCTCCAAAGTCCAAATATATTTCATTTCAAAATTTTAAATTAACAGTTCTTCTCCCAAGCTTCTAAAAGCCAATTTCCTTGATTGCATTTCATAGAATTTAAATTATAATTAATAACAATTTCAAAATTCCCCTATACACCTATCTATTGAGTGTCTCTAAAAATTCCGATTCACAGAATGGGTATAAAACAACCCATATACAAGTGTGAACTGGGGAAAAAGTGATTTTAACGACATCAAAATGGTTTTCCGAACGTTGTTAAATGGGAACTTGACTTCATATATATAGATCACGGTTAAGAAGATAGGTCCACGTGAAAACAAAATAAAGAAAGAAAAAGAAGTGTCTTTTGTGGTTTGGTATGTCGGCTAGCTAGATAGGAAAGCTGTAAGCGAAACCATTTTGAAGAAGCTAAAGGGAAGGAAGAAAAAAATGAATGTATCCCGACATCAGGGCTGTCAAACTAACGGTTCCCGGGTCACGGTTCCCGGGTCCAGGCAAAAAAAATGTAGTCGGAGGGATACCCAAAAATAGATCACTAGTGGAGTGAGTGAGAATATAAAAAAAATTCCGAGGGTTTCACCACTAACTCTACTTTAAATAATTTACCATAAGTTTATAAGGCATGTAAATGTTTAATAATTTAGTATGACACTCCTATATTAGTTCGTAATGCTACTGAGAGACTTACAGCTCGAGATAACTATATTCGAGGGAGAATTGAAGTCCTACATTCGGTGGTTAATTTTGCATAACTTCCATCTAGTCCCTATTTAGTCTGCATTACTAAGCCTTTGACAGCGCCCCAGTCACCAGGCGTATGTCGCTTTACCCTGAATCTATGACCTACCTCACTCACTTCAAAATTACAAGCTGCAGTTTCTAAGTTACCAGAGATTAACAAACTTATGGGGAATTTGGGGTCTCTTTTTCCCTTTTAGTGGCGTACCCCTCGATTGACACTTTAAAGGCCTAAGTACGGAATCTTGGTATTACTATAAAAACTTCAGTTTCGTTAAGTGACAAACATTTACCGCCTATAATCACTCCGCTCGCGGGAAAAAAGATCACGAGCACGCGGCCAAGACTCCCGCCATTATTATTTCCCGCGTAAAATACATGGATGGGCCTTTTTTGGCGCGTGAGTGTTATTCTTTTTCAAATCTCGCGCGTGCACTGAAACGTTGCTTCAAATACGCAGGCCCGGAAATGTATTGGGAAAGGTTAGAAGAAATATTTCACGCGCGCTGTCTCTAAAAAGGTCCATTTATTCCGCCTCATTGTCTTAAGAATTTTGGTTTCTTAGAACGTCGAAAATAGAGAGAGAGAGGACGAAAGAGAGAATGCCGACGGGTAATGACGACGTCTGAATACTGACAACTTGATTGACATCAAAGCGAAATAAATAAATATCAAATAGCGCTCGCTATACACTCTCTTTCGAGTCGATGTATATACAGTACGTTTTACAATAATTACGCCCAAAATAGAGACACAGCGTGGATTAGCTATTCGACCTTCATTCAGTATTTACTCCTGAACTGATGAAATTCTAGTCTATGTGTTGAAAAAATTTTAATTTCGAATTAGTATCATTATATACGTATAAACGAAATGATTAAAATTATTAGCGTAAAATTTCCTTAATTAATTTTAAAGGGTACCCAATAAATTATAGTATAATCCTACTATATATCCTACACTATATTTTATTTATCTTAGTAGGAAACCACTAGATAGAATTAAGGAAATAATTTTAAGAATTTGCGCCGAGGGTAAATAACTTATTAAATTAAACCTTGAATATTTTAAATTAAAAATAAATTTGAATATTAAATTTAAATTATCCTATTTCCTGTATAGTAAGTTAAAGCTTTGGCTTAATTTCAATATTTAATTGAATTTAAATTAAACTCGGTTTTCTTATTTATTCTACGTCAATAACTCCATTTAAACATCGTTATAAAATTAAATTTAACATCGTTAACTCTCTCTCTAATGGTGACGTTTTGAAAATATTTTGGGGAAATCCCAAGAACGTAAATTTATGTCTATTAAAGTACAAAACAAAACGTAACGTTAATTTCCCGTAAGACGATAAAACGTCAAACGGTAAGCGAAGAATCAAACCCAACAACGTCATACAAAAACCCTCAATGAAAAAAATAAATATTGTTTGAATTGCAGCCAGATGTTTAATAGCTCTACGAGTTTTATAAAATTCATTCTTAATCCAGTATAAGGAATTTGTTAAAACAATAGAAGATGAATAGAGGCCGCTGATAAAGCTCCCCAATAACTTATGTCAAGTATATTAATTAATCATGTCCGAGATATCAAGTAGTCATAATGAAAACATTTCAAATAATATGTTGTGTTTCTTTTTCACATACATACATACATATTCTTACATCTAATATATAACAACATTTTTGCACGTGAAAATAATATCTTATCGCATTTTTTAAATAATCCGAACCAGATGAGATTGAGATGAGAAGGAGAGACTTTAGTTTTAGGACCATAGCTAAAGATATTTGGGAGTTAAAATATGAGGAAGCTATCTGGGAACTATATGGATGGTTTAGCTAATAGAGGACAGGGTAGAATTATACTCATAATATAACTCTGGCATAAATTAGTGGGGTGTTCTTTTGTAAATCAATTTTGAGCCGAAAATGAATAATTTCTATCTCCATTTTGTTTACCCTAAGGGACACTGTTTTCGAGATTTTATGATTTGATTTAAGTGTTTTAGGGATGACCCCTAACCCTTAATTAAATCATTAATCATTACCTTCTAGTTTCTTAATTAAATTTAAGGGGCCATCCGTAAATTTATAGATGTATATAGTAAAATATTATTACTTGAAATATCATGGCTAATAAGAAAACCCCCTCCTCGTTTAGCTAAGCCACCCTGTAGAAGCGTATCGCCAGGTCATCGCACCTAGGTATTGCGTATAAATAACGTATAATGACAAACAACCGAACGCACGTGTTCAATGTTAAACCATGTATGTACACTCTGCGCCCGCGCGAACCTAATCCGAGATTTTACAAGCCCGGTTTTAAGCGAGCGTTAAGCCTAACCGGATAATCATAGCGCGAACTAACTTTGTAATACAGAGGGAACTGTTCCACCTTAAGAAAAAGGTAATTTGAAACCGAAAGTGTCATGCAGCTAAAAGATACGGGTCATTTAACCTGGTTATACTGAAGAAAAAAAAAGAGATTTAACTATTTAATCGTAATCGTAATTTAAAGATTTCTTTAGTAAATTACATCAAATCCGTTAAATTATATACAGAAAGGTGAACGGTACAAGTCTCTTTTAAACTCTAAAAAATTCGACACGGTAATAAATTTCCCAAAAACTTTTCAATTCAAACAGGGTTTTTATTTTTACCGCTTCAGTCAGAGCGAGAAAAATGCAGTATTTTTCTACTATTATCTAGTAGTTTTCCACTAATATCAAGGCAATGTAATGTAAATTAAATCATTATTTGATCGATGTGTTATGAGCGTGAAACAGAGACGTTTTAACGCAAAAATTCTATATCAACAACATCAGAGTGTAGGGTAAAAACTACTATCTTATAGGAGGATACTACTAAGACATCCTAAACCGAGGAAAATATTCGCAAAGGTTCCATTATACAAAGATGGGATGGGGGATATGTTTTGACAAAACATGTAAGAAATTTTCGATACATTAGTTCTTAAGAAACGATATTTGACGAGGACCCCAAATACCAGGCCAGGGCAACCTATGGAGTATGGACCCCCAAAAATGTTGAAAAAAGTATTCAATATAAGTGCGGGGAAACCCCTAAGGAACCCACTGGTGCGATAAAATAGCCCGTTTATCAACGTCACCAAGAAACCATTTACTAAATTTTTGTTATTTGGGGGCCCCTAGCATAAAAATTCTCTTTGCATGGTCCACGTCTTTTATCATGATACCCCCAATGTTTGCTTGTCCGGGGCATTTCCACATGCCCTCTGCAGCCTCCTTTCGAACGGTCTAATAACTTTCAATAAGTTTGCTAATTTTATTTATGACTTAAAATGGATTGAAAGAAAATTTCCATCGAAAAGGTCCATCCGTTCGTTATAAAGAAATAAATAAATAAATAAATACCAAAATGAAAATGAAAAATATAATCGAGAATCGATATTTGACTTTTCATTGAACAAAATTGTGAATGGAGAGAAAAAGAGTTATGTACAGTTAGGGAGGGTTGAAACAAATTTATCATTTCTAAATTCCCAGAGACCCAGACTTTTATAGAATTTCCCTGACAGTTTAAAGTATTCCCTGATGAAATTTTAATGTCACTTTTATTTGTAGAAAAATCCGAATGTTATGTCTAAATAGTTTTAGTTTACTACTAAAGAAAAATAACCGAGCTTTAAAGACTATTTTTAGTTTCCCTGACTTTTCCCACTCATTTAAAAAAATCCCTGACTTTCCCCATGGGTTTTTCCCCTGATTTCCATCTAAATAGTTTATTAGTTTACTACTAAAGAAAAAAAACCGAATCTTGAAGACAATTTTTAGTTTCCCTAACTTTTCACAAAACCCCCTGACTTTCCCAGGTAAAATTTTTTCCCTGATTTCCAGATCAGTGAAGATCGGGCTGACGGAGAAAGAAAACCAACAGCGCGCATGCACTGACAATCTAGAAGATAGCGAAGAAAATCGACCATTCTGATTCTCTCTCCGTTGAATTTTCGACAAAATTTTAGCGAAGGCCTTTCTGCCATCTATCCAAGTTATCTTCAACTATGCGAACTTAAAAGGCATATTTAAACTTAAATTAATTAATTTAAAATAAACGCGATTAAGGATAAATAAAACCTAAATTGGTTTAAAGTATTTAATTAAACTTAAATATATAAATACTTGTATATACGCTAGAAATTTAATCTATACCGTTTTGTTGTTATTATTGTTAATTAATTTAAAATTAGAATAACTAGAGATTAATCAACATTACCCCGTTTAAATTCTTAATTAAAACTTAAATGGATTGATGTAAACACTCGGAATAAGACAAAAAAATAAATATAGAAACACAAAGAGTACTAAATCGGCAAAAACCTCTTCACCGAAACAGGGGCGTTTTAACCAAGTTGCTAAAAAGTCGTACACGTGTAATTCATTTAACTATTTTTAACTATATCCGGCCCCAACTAATAAGTCACAAACAAACAAACAATAAAAAAATAACCTTGAATAACTAATAGCTTCAATATTCGTAAACGCATCTTGTAGCTATTTACATCGTTAGACACGGACGGGGTCCTCGCGCGCGCTGTATCCCTTTGAACTATGACCTCCTAATACCGCCCGTGAAGTGACCCCCCATAAAGGAAGTTACAACTGGTAACAAACAAAAAAGGGTCCCAGCTGACACACGACGACGAAATATAAGAAAATAACACTCTTAAAATGATTACGCCAAGTACTTAAACCCTCGTATTTTTACTTGTCCTTTCCAAGATGGCATGCAACCATAAATACTTTTATGGTTTAACAGGACATGAGGAAGGTCCGCGGGTACCGACGACCGTTCGGTAGCATGTCTCAATATATAGGAATGCGTCGCGCGCCACGATCCCTGGCCTCGCGTCATCCAAATTAAAAAAGAAACCCTGGTATGCAGGCAGGGTTGCAGGCAGGGTGTCACGGGATATATTGGGATGGTACGTGTGAGGGAAACCCCGAGCTAGGGCGGGATACGAGGACCGAAATATGATTGAATGATTGCATTTCAAACTAACTAAAAAAAGGTCTTAGCTGCATGCAGCCAGCACCCCGATCCGATACACGTGCCAAAAACGAATATTGAGTAGTTTGAAAAATATTTTGGGCTATGAACCTTCACGTAAAGGCCCACTGAAACGTATTGATACACGTGGAAAAATTTACAATTGACTCCTGAAGAATACGTTCTCTTTTAGTTACAATGAATGACCATTGGCCACGCGTTGCGTTCAACCGACACAGCAACTGCATTTGTACGCTTAATCTTTATAAAGCTATTTATTATTTTGGACCCCTAAGTCTATGAGGGTCTCATCTAGTCTGGCATGATCACAGATTCTACGTCGCAATTTGCGAAATTCTTATTAAGTCATTTGCTTTAAACCTTTCAACAATGGTGTACCGACCCTGAAGCTACGATGGTCTCATCTAAAACCGTCCGATATCATGCTCTATTACTGTGTTTTAATACTGAAGCAACAATCAAAATGGTGTCTCTTCTAACAGAGTTTCTTTAAAGGAAGATATAATTTTGCCACAAATTCCTTGATTTTCCTTGCAGGTATTCAAAGCTCCTTTTTTCCCTAACACTTAACGAACAATATAGGTATATCATGTGAACCAACCATAATCCTAGATAAAAAATCTAGTTGGGTATGTGTGTAGAAAATTCCTTTTAGATTGAGTTTATTTCTACACAAATCCGCGCTTATATTGAATTCGGTCGCCATGACAACCGGCATCCTACACTAAACTTTACCGGGAGTTTTAGCCGTCGAATAGCCGCCAGGAATTTGTCGTATTTCGCTTGTTCTGGCGCCTTACAATTACCGCACTTTTTTTTAGTACGGGCGAAATTCTTTAACCTTTTTGGAGGAAAAAAAGAAAGAATTTCCCAACAACTAAATTAAATTTTTGGGTAAATCTAGGCCTACAAACTAACGTTAATAAAGATCAAGGAAAAACTTTACGGTTTAGCTCATAGCACATTCAAAATACAGTTTTTCCAATAAATATAATTTCTTGGAGGTTAATTATATGATAATTAATTACATTTAAGTCGCGGCGGAAACTACTTTAATCAATATTTTCAAGGCCATAAAAACCACCCGACCAGTTCCTTCTTCCTAGCCACCAAATACCATATAATATCCAAAAATATAACCTAACCTAAACTAACCTATAATATGAGAATAAATGATATTTATTGAAAAAAAAAACTGTATTTTGAATGTAAAGTTTAGCCAAGATGAAATCCAGCAATATACCTCACCATGAGGCCGATCCATTTATTTATTTACTAAGTCCTGACAATTGATTAATAATAACAATTAATTATTTGTATACCAAACAAGTAGGTAACGTTTCTGATTGGACGCCTTTAAAGAAGATATCTCAATAGGCATGTGAGATATATAATTTACAGCATATAAATAACACTAATTTCGCGCTATCATAACACTTCTAAAAAAAAAACAAATAATTTGAATATCTTAATAACACGTATTCATTTTGGTCATGCGCGGTTAAATAAAGCTATTGTTTAACCCTAAATTATATAATTATAGCAATTTGAAAATAAAATAAAAAATATAGTACAACGAAAATATGGGTTATTTTCCTTGTAAATTTAACTAAGACAACTTAAATATAATCAAAAAAGAAACGTAGTAGCAAGCGGCTCTAGCTGCGAAGTTGTTTGTTATAACGCCCTTTGCTTGTATCCCAATTGATAAGAACTCGAAACATGACGCCCTAAACGAGTTACTTTTATAATATAACAGAATATAAAAGAAATGAATTACGAACGAGTAATTATGATGAATACAAATGGCTGGAGATAGTTATTGGGTACACCTTTATAACAGCTACCCGAAAACTTAATTAAAATAATAATTCGTTTAACTAATACTACTTAAACTCCTAATTTCTTCAGATGAATATTATAGTTAACACCCCTTTAAGCACAGACATAAACGTATTAAATAATTAAATACCTAATTAGCACGCGTTAAAATCAATAAAGATTGCAATTATGGATAATTTATTTTTTTCCCATAACCCTTTCGAGTTTCTATCCACAGCAAAACAAATGAACGAACTAATAATAATAACAATAACTTATTTACCGCAATAATAATTGGAAACAAATTTATACAATATAATGGACTTACTGGAGTTTTAAATTTAATACGCGGACCCGGATTCAAAAGCTTTTTGAAATACCCGACGATGAAGCTATATAGCTAGCTATACTTGTTCTATAGCTCAGCATGCAACAATCCATTAAGGTTTTGATACAAAGGCTTTCGTGTCATTGGACATTAAGAGATACGTGCTAAAAAGGATGGTCCCGGCGTTATCCAAGATGATGCCGTTTGATTACGAAGATCTCTTACTATACGAGTGCGGGCGAGCTATAGGTCATTTAATCCAGCACCAGCAGCTCGCCAATGACGCGTTTTTATGGTAGCAGGGCCTTGTCAAGCGTGTTCAAAACGCCATATCGTGACCAGTTCCGTGTGATTGTCGCGATGGAGGGCCAGCCAGCTACCATAGATAATAATGGACATGGCGCGGCAACAACTAGCAGCTAGTGGCTCGCTACTGGACCATTAAAATCCATTTCTACCAAGTTATCTTCATATTTTTTTATATACATAATAGTAAAAACGTGCAAAGAGACATTTCTAATTGGCCCATGCAGCCAAGGGAACTCGACGTTACGTAGAGTAACAAAGTAACAATTATAATGTCTTGGAGACCCGCTAAAACTCGGGTGCCAAAAAGGCGGACGGGAAACTTGGAAAAAAACACTACTATACCAATTGTCGGGCGGAATTTCTTTCAGGGCGGATTTTTTTTTCGGTAAACCAGAATAATTTCTTTTTTCCCCAAAACAAAATAATAAAAAAAAATGTCCACGGTTTTATCATGCACGTCGTTGACGTTTCCGTTTGGGTCCCTCGCTTGCTTCTCTATTTGTAGGTGGGACCAACCAGAACTGAACTCGGGGGCCCCTTATACAGCTCTTTTAGACGTTCTTAGTCCGAAAGTATGGGTGGGACGTAGGCGATTGCTAACTGTCCAATTGACGCGTATCCCTTTTGACAGATATGTCAGATATAAACATCATTAATCATATTTGTTGTCAGGAAATAGTACGTCATGGAAGAATATATAAACAGGGTGGTTTAGCTATTAGAGTATAGTTTTATCCTACTACATCTACCATGGTTTCCAACTATTTTCCATGACTTGAAAATTAACACGTCATAACGTTTAAACTATTAGTACATAAACCCAATGATTAAATGGCTATTGCCTATCATAGGCGCTTATATTAGGAGTAAAACTACTAAACTGTAGGAAGATATACCCATAAATAGTAGCTAACAAACCCAATGATTAAATGACTACTGTCCATCATAGTCGCGTATATTAGGAGGAAAACTACTAGACTGTAGGAGGATATACCCGTAAGCATAGCAGCTAAGATGTCTTATATGTTACATTACTTTAGCTGTCAAATTCGTTTGCACTAATAAATTAGCAACCTAATCATTAAATGACTATTGGCCATCATATCAGCCTATATTAGGAGGAAAACTACTACACTACAGGAGAATATACCTACACTAGTAGTAGTATAAACCTTATTAAACTATATTACGTTATGACTATAGTTATCAAATTCGTTTGAACGAATAACTTAATAACGCAGCTTTTTTCAATAACAAAGCTGCACGTTACATCTCAAATTGCATTAAATTTTACAATTAATTAAATATTCGAGTTGATAATTCTAAAACCCTTAACGGCTTTTGAATTTTCATTTCCCCGTATTTCTAGGCGTAAAAAGCGGCGGTCGACGCGAGATTTTAAAAGAACGGAAGCCGAGATCGCACCGTTCAACCTGAGGCAAAATCATTCATATCACGTATGTCTCTAAATACCTTTTTAATATATATATATATTTTTTATATACATATATATAAATGATCAACAATGATACAATCGAAACGAGGTAAGAATATATATTGCCAATAATTTTCAATGACTCATGTTTATTCATGACAGCGCGTCACTCAAAAGTGGTCGGCGGCCGCAATTTCGCTCAATTTCCCCTAATTGATAGCTAACGAACTATATATCCGTTAATTATCTTTAATTCCGGCTAATTTAAATTATTTGTAACAAAACAATTGATTCTCATTATTTAACGTTTACAAGAAATTCGAAGAGAAGGTGACCCGAGTGTAATTAGAATTTGCCATTTTACATAAAGTCACTAGGTGCATGTTTTCGTCCGCTTACTATCCTAAGTTCCTAACTAAACCTGCATATCAAATCCTTAATCAGTCAACTAGCTTCTTAATTAAATACTCTTAATTAATTTGTTACTAACTATACACGGATAGCTAGTCTATTCTTCGAAACAACAGGATCATGTGAAAATACGCGTGGGATTGCAGCGCAATTGGCAAGAAACAGTCTCAAGGTGAAACTAAGTCGATTAAGAACCTCTATAAACTTTATAATAAAAAATAATAATTAAGGCTTCGAACTAATTGGCAATTAACTCCACATGTGGCAACTACAAGAAAGGCTTAAACGTTTTTCTCAAAAAAGTAAAAACTCTAGTATCCCGCATGCAGAATTCTTTTAGACCCAAAATTTTTAACTCAAGGTGAAGAAAACCTCAATAAACTTTGCATACATAAAAAGTATATATTAAAAATCTTTGTACGCTGTTATATTTGCATGGAGCCAACCGCATAATAAAAGAAAATTCGGCATTAACCGTAAACCCTGGGGCGTAATTATTTAAATTCAAAATTAGTCGAAATTAAAGAGCGTATCATATCAAATCGTATTATTATTAGCGGCTAAGTACTTAAAAAAAAGGCCTTTGCTCGATTGAAGGCATTGTCGCCCGAAGGTATAATGTGGTTACTGAATTTTGGGGTATATATGTATGAGCAATTGCTTAGTTTGGTAGGGGCCATGCATGCACCGCGTGCCCTCGCTAAGTTCCTTCGTCAATGTATTTATATAATAGTTAATCAAGTTACGCCCCCTAAATAAAACGGACCGTTGACTTTTTCAACATCTTTAACGAGAAATATACTTAAATAGCGGATGTTAGTGGTTGTTACTAAGGGATCAAGTATTATATAGTTTTAATAATAATCGTATGGGTGGTGTGTGCAGGTTTTTCACACAGGCGCTAAATGCTTCGCCCCCCTTGCTATAACGGTTCCCTAATTCGCGTCACAAGAAAAAACCCAACCCGAGACGGCTACTGAATATCTAATGATATCAGAATCGGCTTATTGATGGATGGATGCATGGATTGAAAGATCTTGTCACACCCATGCATGCATCTATAGATGAACGATGTTCCTATTCAAAAATAATTCAAATTAACGCTGTAGTTATATAATAGAATAATATTTGGATCTTAATCAAGGTAAGTCAATTTAATTTCTATAATTATAATAAGTTGAAGAAAGATGTTGGGGTAGAAAATTAAATCAGCTATGCTGGGGTATAGGTGCACGGTTGCAATCAAGGTTTCATATTAAAATTTCCCAAACATTTTCCTAAACGAATTTGAGTGTAATTTTGCATACATATAAATGTTAAGTTCCAA
Source organism: Phalangium opilio (assembly GCF_054372755.1). Classification (NCBI taxonomy): domain Eukaryota; kingdom Metazoa; phylum Arthropoda; class Arachnida; order Opiliones; family Phalangiidae; genus Phalangium; species Phalangium opilio. Next base: position 9,687,100 of record NW_028324187.1, on the reverse strand, counting down.
TTAAGTCAATTTAATTTGTAATTACAAGTTGGGAAAACCAAAATATTACCTCTCCGAGTCAAGACGACTACTTACAAACTTATTTACCCAGATATGGAAATGTTTCTTAAGTTAAAATTTATGAAATATTAAAGCAGTATACAAAGCATAGCAAATTTACTGTAAATCAGACGACATTTTACATCCAATAATGATATACTTGTACACATTAAAATCATCCGATGGGGGAAAAACGGGTCATCGGCGTTTTATAAATGACGCTAGCGCAATAAAGCGTGCAAGGTACCAAGGCTTAACAAAAATTGTAGGATAACATATTTATAGAGATAGATAACAACTTTTATAATTAAAATTAGAAACTAACATATCTCTTAAAATTCTCGCGTGATCAACTGGTTTCACGCCAATTCGCCTTATGTTTAATCAGCGCCACCTAAGGTGTAGCGGCGACTTTGGGAACTTGAAAAAATCGCGACCAATCAGAGGACGCTGTTTGTCCGACTATTTTTTTTATTGGGGATATTTGGAGAAAAAAATGTTTAGACGAGTGTGATGTAGATTTTAACCATTTTCGGCAACTAAAACGGCTGATTCTCGTTAAAACGGTTAGAAAACTGGCAAATCGTGTTATTCTCGAAGATATATAAGCGTTTAAAACAAGTAAGACAACTTTTTATTCGTTTTATACCCGTTAAATCCATCAAATCGCGTTAAGCCTTGGCTATTTCTTGCAGCATTTTCCATTGATTGACGTCGTTTTCACTGTCCAAGATTTACTTTTCGAGAAATTTAACATTTTCTGTGAATTTACTTAGATCGAACTGTTTTGTTTTTGCGTTAAATACGTCCTAAGCTTCATATTGTTCATAAAATCTTCATGATGGCTTTGCCAAAACGAAAGCTGGCTGACGTTGTGTCAGCGAAAGTGAAGAAAAAACCGTGTGCGTTTACAACTGCAAGTACTTTGGGAGATGATTCTCCTAGGTTGTATTGCCTGTGCCAGCAACCAAAAGACAACTCCAAAAAGATGGTGCAATGCTCATTGTGCGTAGAATGGTACCATCTAACTTGCGTGAATTTGGATGAAGACAGCCTGGACTTAATAGATGATTATATGTGTAAAGCATGCATCGACGTAATGGTTGTAAACCCAAACATGTCAAAAGAAGGTGAATGAAGTTGCTGATATTCATTATGGCCACCAGCCTTTTTGAAAATAAACCAAATTTGTTATTTCATAAAAAGGACTCCTTCGTTTACAAGGAAGAGTTACCCCAAAGGAAGGATGGGGTGAAAACGTATTTCTAACAGATTTGTCAGATGGGATTGCCGAAAGTCACTCAAAGACAAAGCGTGAGAAACAGGAAGGATTCATGCTTTTTAGGGAGGAGAAGATTTTAGGTATTCAAAGCAACAGAAAAGGTATGTCACATTATGACATTTTGATTGATTGAGATTAATTAGAGTTGAACCGGTGCTCTAGGAAATGTCATTTTCATAAGAGCTACATGTGACGCGGATAGAAGACCCAAAACCTACAACATGTTTGCCTGTTTCAATATCGCCAAAGAACCAAATCAATTAAAATGGATAGCATGCTCTTGCCCTGCGGGAAATGACGGTGATTGTAAACATTCGATAGCACTTTTATATCAACTCATTGACATCGTAAGAATAAAAGCTGAAACCTTGCCGCTACGTGGGACGTGCACCAGCAGGCTTCAAATGTGGCATGTCAAGAAACCAAAAACAGACGAGCCGTTTCTTCTTAGTGATTTGGAAATTGTTAAACACGACCCAGCCAAACCAAGGAAAGCTCTTTTAGGGTGCGCGGTTCGTACGTTTAATGTGTTGCCACCGGGGTCTCAACCGATATCTAAAGAAAAATTGGAAAATTTCGTTAAACTCTTTGACAAAATGGACATAAGTATGCCAGTCATCGGTACAATAAAATCGAACGAGTGTATTCCAGTCCAACCTAAAATACACCAAAATACATTTTTGATCGACAAGTTGTGGGAATGGGTAGCTAAAACTCCAACGAGGGAAAGGAATGAAAATTTTCTGAACATTTCTGATAATGAAATTAAGGTATTGAAAAGTATCCAAGTAGATTTAGCTGGATCAAAATATACTGAGGTTAAAACTCGCTTACAAAGCCGCTCACATTATTGGCATAAGCAGAGGAGTCATCGGCTCACGGCATCCATGTTTGGAACTTTTGTAAAAATGCGAGATGAGACTGATCCAGTAAAAACATTTCAACAAAAGAGGAATTTTGTTACAGCGAAATCATTGGATCATGGGTTGAAATACGAGCCGGCAGCTTTCTCGTTATTCACACAGAACATCAAGACCCAAAGCCACACTTCTGTTGGATTAATTGTCAACCCGCAGTTTTGTTTTCTCGGAGCTAGCCCTGATCGCCTTGTATTGATTGAAGATCAACTATACCTAGTAGAAATAAAGTGCCCGTACGCTATTTTTAAGAATAAGGAAACTATTAGGACAAAAGCTGCCTCTGGTAATTTTTATCTCTTTGTGGATGAAGAAACTGAAGAACTTGAGCTTAAGAAAAATTCGGATGTGTACCATCAAATTCAGGGACAGCTTCTAGTTTGCAATATGCCTGTGTGTTTTTTGGTGGTATTTGTACCACCTGGTGACATTGAAATTTTGATGATAATGAAAAATAACAATTTCACCAACGGCAGCTTACTTCCCAAACTTTCTACTAAATATTACATGCATCTCTTACCATCCTTTGCCAAGGAAATGTTTGAAAAACCAACTGAGTAAGAACGTAACTGAAAATTTGGTGTATCATCCTAACCATTTGTTTTAAAAAATAAAATCTTTATGTCTAAATGATAACGGCAGTAGGCAATGGGACCTGCCAAAACAAAACTCCCAATGAGTAACGATCAGGCTGGGAAATAGCACACTTCCTCTGGTCCAAAACCAGTTTATTAATTGCTTGGACTAGTTTTTTAATTCAAAAAGTGGGGATTACTGGTCCTCGGGACCAGTTTATTAATTGCAAATCTATTGGAGCACAAAGGCTGGGACCAGTCCGGAGACCAGTTAATTATTTCGGGGACTAGAGGGGTCACTGGTCCCAAGGACTAGTTTAAAAAATATCCTTATTTCCCAGCCTGGTAACGATGTGGTGTTTCTCGTGTCACATCTTTTTGTAAGCCTTACGAATGAGCCCGTTTTTATTAAAACCTCTCCAAAAACATAATAATAATAATAATAATAATAATAAAAAGCTTTTATTAGGATATACCTTTAAGTCTGAACTTATTTACAAAGGTGTCCTGTAGTTTAAATTATTTTACACTTCATTATGTATATTCATTTAAAATTATTTTACACTCCAATATTTATAATCATTTAAAATTATTTTTCACTTTAGAAATTTTAAAATTAATTATCTTTAAACCATATCTTGTTTTATGTATTGGTTAAGCCTGTTTTTAAAAACATTTATAGACTTTTCTGTTTTGATGTCCATCGGTAGATAGCACAATCTACTTTTAATCCAATTTTTGAACCAGCTTACCGGTGAAATTTGACAAATGGCAACATACTACATATATTTTCTCGAGCATAGGTGTTAAAGTCAATGGAATTTCTCCTTTCAAAATTTTAAATTCTTTAACCCGACCAATAGCTCTTTCTATGTGTATTCTGGCAAAAGCAATCTTGCGTGTTTCGGAGAGTTGTGATGCGGTGAACTGGTCACGACCTTGAAGAAATTCAGGAATGTATAGCTTCAGTTTCTTCAAAGCAAGTTCTTTAGCGATATCAAAACCCCGGTCAGCCATGATACCGTCACCTTCTTCCAACATGTCCAAAAGGCCACAATGAAGAATAAGTTTTTTATCAGATGTTCTTCCACAGTATAGGTTTGAACAATAAGTTAAGTGTCCTGATCCAGCCATTCCAACAAGCGCTTTGACCGTGTTGCAATGCTTATAAGCGCTGAAGGTTTCTCGTTGAGCTTCTGACGCAGATGGTTTTTCAAGTTTAAACTCTGTACAGTCTACGATGATCCGTAAATCTGGATAACGTTTTTTTATTTTGGCCGAGGTCAACTCGAGAGCCCTTTCCAATGAAGCAAAAACTGGTAGGTGAAGGCAACGTTCGTAAAGAAACAACACCCACGTGTTAATTATTCGTGAAACATGCCCTTGCGACAAATTATACAGATCAGCTAAAAACTGTTCCTGGGTTCCCAATCTTAATCGAACCAGTGTCAAGAAAAACTCCTCTATTGGGTTTAATTTTCTAGGACGGCCGGGCTTGACAACTTCATGAAAGTCTTTATCGGTGTTATCTCTTATTTGGTTCGTTTCCTGACCAACATAGTTTAATTTTGCGCATTCTGGTAACAGAAGTTGATAAAACGCCCAAAAAACTTCATATGAAGGGAAGCCTGTATAAAATCTAATAGCAGTATCATTGCTAACAAATCTAGTCACAGTAAATTTTTCTTTGGCACGCAAGGATAGTAATTCTAATTGTTTTCTCACAAGTTGTACTTTGCCAGGGGTATTAGGAGTGTATGTAGATTTCAAAGAAATTCCGCTGCTAGGTAACGACAAAGATTGGCTTGACTGCACCGAGGCAATACTGCTTCTCTGAGACTCAGATTCGAGCTCATCAGCATCGTGAAGGCATATAATATTAGGTAATGGGTTTTCTGGGTCGGGATCTTGCAACTCCACCTTCTTAATATCACCGCCATTTGATTCCTCAAGCTCTTCCAGATCAAAAGACAAAGCTCCCATTTCTTCCAAAATTTCAGTTCTTTGTTCAGGGCTCAAACGACAGAAAGGCTGTTTCGGAACGTGTTCATCAGTTTCAACCATTACGTTAGTATTCCGAAATACAGACGGACACGACTGAGGTTTTAAGCGTTTAGGCTTTGGTTTAGCGGTGGGGAAATAATCTGATTCTATGAAATGTTTCGAACAAACTCGGGCGCTATACAGGTCGGTGGGCAACGGTCCTAGTGCGTTAGTTATGGCATCAATCCATTTTTGTTTCATTGTGGCGTCTTTTGGGAAAAAATGGTAAGAAAGGGATTTCAAACTGTTGTTGCAGCATTTTAAGAAACAACGGTTCTTTGATGCCATGTTTCTTTAAGTAAAATGTTAAATTTCTCGAAAAGTAAATCTTGGACAGTGAAAACGACGTCAATCAATGGAAAATGCTGCAAGAAATAGCCAAGGCTTAACGCGATTTGATGGATTTAACGGGTATAAAACGAATAAAAAGTTGTCTTACTTGTTTTAAACGCTTATATATCTTCGAGAATAACACGATTTGCCAGTTTTCTAACCGTTTTAACGAGAATCAGCCGTTTTAGTTGCCGAAAATGGTTAAAATCTACATCACACTCGTCTAAACATTTTTTTCTCCAAATATCCCCAATAAAAAAAATAGTCGGACAAACAGCGTCCTCTGATTGGTCGCGATTTTTTCAAGTTCCCAAAGTCGCCGCTACACCTTAGGTGGCGCTGATTAAACATAAGGCGAATTAAATAGCTATAGTCCCATAGAGCTATTTGTATTAATTCCTCCATGGTTTTTTCGCCAAGCTGAGAACTACGCGTTTTACGTCACGTTATCAAAAAAGCAGACTAATTTCTTTGAAGACCGCGCTAGCTCAGCGCTAAGCACCGTGACGTCAAAATTCAAAAACAAAATCCCTGGGCCGCGTTCAGCAACGCGAGGCTCTGCTGAACGCGACCCAGATTTCCACCATGATTATAAATCTAAGCCTAATTATTTAAAAGTGTATTTAACTTTCGGCTCACTCTGAACCGTTAATGTCTCTGCATACAGAAACGAAAACCAAACCCAAACTTTTACTTTTTGGTTCACTAGGCCTATTGACAAATAAGAGGTCATTTGACCAACATAGCAGCGTTATGCTTGTATTCACTATGATTTTAGAAAGGATTATGCTATAAACAGATGTAGTATAGCTTAAGTAATATATAAACATCCATTTTAAATAATAATATTAAAAAAAATCTTTGGAATATCAAAATGAAATAGAGCTTTAAAGCTACAAAAGTACTAAATGCATCATAATTACGAAAAATATTTCCACATATTCAGTTTATATTAAGGATAAAGGGAATATTATGGTTGTGTTGGATTTCTTTACACATCAAAACAAAACGAACTTCTAACGCAGCGCACTACTGTAACAACGGACGGACACATACAGACAAAAACATAGACTGCTTTTAACTCTTTCCGTATTAATTTTGAATTGAGAAACAAGATTATCTTAAATATTAAAATAAATATAATTAATATTTAATATTTTCTTCGTTAGTTATTCGCCTTATTGAACGTTACATCGTTTTAAAAAAGAACAATTAAACATTCTTGAGAGACTTGACTAATATTGGCGTTTGAAATGAAGCATACGCCGGTTGCTTCGCCTTACTAAAATAGGTAGTATATAAGGGTTTCGAATCGCAGCCATGGATAAGAACAGCGCAATTGCGTGAACCTTTGGTGGAAGCCCCACCTTAGGGAGGCCGGACGTTTCTCGTAACCCTGGCCGATCGCCGCGTATGTCTTAACCTTAACGATGATGATGGAGTAGAAGCCAGGTGTGCAGACTGGTGTCCATGTGGGATGGACAAAAACAATGACCAGAAGATGGTGGTGTGTAGAAACCAATGTGTACAGACTGGTGTCCATGTGGGATGGACAAAAACAAAGACCCGAAGATGGTGGTGTTAGAAGCCAGGTGTACAGACTGGTGTCCATGTGGGATGGACAAAGAGCAGATGACGGTGGTGATTAGAAGCCAGTGTGGACAGACTGGTGTCCATGTGGGATGGACAAAGACCACAAGAGGGTGGGGATTAGAAGCCAGTGTGTACAGACTGGTGTCCATGTGGGATGGACAAAGAGCAGCAGATGATTGTGATTAGAAGCCAGTGTGTACAGACTGGTGTCCATGTGGGATGGACAAAGACCAGAGGCTGGTGATGTTTGACAGGCAATGGAGTAATAGCCTGTAAGTGTAATACAATTTTCGAAATTTCCGGAAATTGAGAACACGTTTGCTCCGATTTGCAAACTGCGAACGCGGTCACGTGGGTGTAACAACAGACAGACACACACACACACACCCACACACACACACACACACACACACACACACACACAGACACGTCGAAATTAGAACCTCTCCGTGACATACGTCACTCGGAGAGGTAAAAATTAGTTGAAGAAAGATGTTGGGGTAGAAAATTAAATCAGCTATGATGGGGTATAGGTGCACGGTTGCAATCAAGGTTTCATATTCAAATTTCCCAAACATTTTCCTAAACAAAATTTGAATCTAATTTTGCATTCCTCTAAAAGTTAAGTTCAATTAAATCAATTTAATTTCTCATTATAATAAATTGAAGAAAGATTTTGGGGTCGAAAATACGAAGATTTATCAGCGATGGGGGCGCAAGGTTGGCAAAAAGTTTCATATTCAAATTTCCCAACCTTTTCCTAAACTATTTCGAGTTTTATTTTTCATACCTCTAAAGATAGCTACAAAAATAATTAACGAAACTTAAATTAGTCTAGGTTTGTAAATTCCGCTATATCCGTTCATTTTGTAGGGGGACCAACCACAGCTACAGTGCAGATAAGCGCGTGCAACCTTACCATGCAATCTCGCGTATATACTATTTCCGAAAACGAAAACGCATTTCAACTTCTTTATATTTTACTGAAAATTATATACCCTATATATATACCCATAGACGTTTTTTCTCATGGTTATCTAGGTATATTCCAATCGTAAAATGCCCCAATTTCCCTGAAAGCTCAAGACGGGATCATTTTGAAGGCAGTATCAATTGCAATGGCAATCGCGAGTGGGTTACACCGCGAGTTCCTAGCTATAGGACTCCACCTTTCACAGCCCCTAAAACCTATATATAAAGTATCTCGTTCTCATCAGCCATACAGGTAAAACTTTCTATATACCTAAGATATACCATTATTTTTCTTTTAAAAATTGCTACATACAGTATATACCTTTCCTCGAGGGATTCGGTACTATTTTAAAACAATCTTATTGAAAGCTAAGAAAATCTAGAAGTATAAAGTCTATTTCAACTCGTACAGCGTTTGTACGTATCCCCTCGAATTCGTGATATCTCCGAGAGTATATCATTTTTAAGAGGGACAAACTCATTATAAGCCCGTTTGTGGTCACGTTGAAACCCCTAATTTCGGCCGGCTAAAAAGTATTTTCTTGAAATTCAAGATGTATATACCGCCGCCGCGTCTCTTTTCTCTTATTGGTTGTTTAGGAGCCCGATCCGCGTTCAAAGGTCACGTTGGGCCCCTTTAATCGAGACTGAGATAGACGCCACAACCATCACGACAAGAAAAAGAAAGAGATCGTAAACTGAAGTAAATCCATGCATTTCCCCGAGTTTTCCAGGTTTTTCCAAATATTTACCCGAGTTTTCAGGCTTTTTCCCATATACATTTCCTCGAGTTTTCCAGGCTTTTTCCCATATACATTTCCTCGAGTTTTCCAGGCTTTTTCCCATATATATTTCCCTAGTTTACCAGGCTTTCTCCCATATACAGGGTGTTTGTGAAAGGTCCATCAATAATGAAAGGGCGTATTTATTGGGCCATTTTGAGTCGAAAATGTTCTATGACATTTTTCCGTTCGGGCCACTGTTTTCAAGTTATGATTGGAGTAATTTACGGATGACCCCTTAAATTTAATTAAGAAATTGAAAGACAGCGCTAATTTAATGAAGGGGTCATCCCTAAAATATTCAAATCATAACTCGAAAACCGTGGCTCGGACGGCAAAATGTCATAGAACATTTTCGACTCAAAATGGCCCAATAAATACGCCCTTTCATTATTGATGGACTTTTCACAAACACCCTGTATATTTCCCCTAGTTTTCCAGGCTTTTTCCCATATATATTTCCCCTAGTTTTCCAGGCTTTTTCCCATATACATTTCCTCGAGTTTTCCAGGTTTTTTTCCATATATATTTCCCCTAGTTTTCCAGGTTTTTCCCCATATATATTTCCCCTAGTTTTCCAGGTTTTTTTCCATATATATTTCCCCTAGTTTTCCAGGTTTTTCCCCATATATATTTCCCCTAGTTTTCCAGGTTTTTCTCCATATATATTTCCCCTAGTTTTCCAGGTTTTTCCCCATATATATTTGCTCTATTTTTCCAGGTTTTTTCCCATAAATTTAGTAATAACAACGGCAGTTGTTTTTTTATAGTTGAGGCAACCCCATCAGAGCAAACTCACTCAAACTACACAAAATCCCCTGATGTCCCGAACGTCAAACATAATTTCCCCGTACTTCAATCTTACGAGCTTCTTTAAGGTACGTTTTTAAACCGCAAAACGTTAATACACGTTGTAAAAAGTATATACATGCACGGCTGTCGATTATAATATAGGCATAGTTTGTTATATACGAAGCTACACAGGGGTATATATATATATCGGTGACATCCGCTTTCTAGGATAGGAATACGAGAATTTTTTCCATCCAAATTGCCTATCAATTTGGATGAGAAAATAAGGACCTGTCTAAATGATGGCGCACCACAGCGGCCGCTTTTCTGATACAGACTCTTGGTAACGCGCTCTGCATGCTCAGTTTCAACTTTTTTAAAAAGACAAGATTCGCATTTTAAATATAACCCTTGCCATTTTAAAATAACTCACTATTTCAGAGCTAAAGGGGGAAAATGGGAGATAGATAATCAAGAAACTTTCAAACCATTTTTTAGAATTAGAAATATTTTAGAAGCTATTTAAAAATTCCCGTAAGTAAAGTAAGTCTTAATCAAAATTAACATTTTCTTTCTTATAAAAACTATATACTAGGCCTATATATTCTAAAACTATCTACTATATATACTAAAACTGTATGGTGAGATAATTCCCTATTAGATTATTTTGATATCAAAATGGGTCGCGTAAACCATACCCGATGGTTTAAAATTTTGTAACTAATATTAGGGATGGACCAAATTATTTTCAAACGAGCTCAATCGGAGAATTAGAATAAAATAGGTTAAAGTATGTAGAAAAATAAGGAGCAAAGATACGAATTTAAATCGCCATAACTCGAGCTCAAATTTTGACAAAATCCTTGATTAATTAAACTAATTAAAGGTTAGTTAAATAACTTATTATATATTTCATTAACTCGGATATCCTATAAGCGTTATACATTAACACTAAACAAATATACGCATAAAGCTAATGGAAAACTTAATTATTAGTAGGAAGGTTAACCAATATAGTCTTTTATATGAAATACAAAAGAAATTCATGCACACACACAAAGCTTGCTCGCAATTTCTATTGAAATAAGCACATTTTGGGGTATGGCGATCAATGATCACAGGCGATTAAAAAAATTGATCGGCGTGCCGGGTTTTTCTTTTTTCTTTTCTTCTCAAGTGGTTGCCATAGTAACAGAAACCCCAACATTTAACTATAAAAACATCTTCTATATTTAACTACAATCGGTGATCCAATAAAGCAAACGAATTTATAACATATACTCATTCCAAATTTATACTATAGAACCGCTAAAGGCGCCTATATATACATCCAGTACGCCTTTTTGGCAAGTATTCCTTTTTTAAAAAGCATAACCCTCTCTGACTGTCACTGACCGTTAAGTAGACTGCAATTCAACTTCGATTTAGGTTGAGTTGAATAAATGAAAATAGACCTATTTTAGACCTTATTTACGAGTGGAATTCATTCATTTCTAATTATCATTTTATAGTTAAACTCTTATATAACTCATGGTTCTACAATTCAGATCTTCCCTTTCAAACTATACTAAATATTTTACGTTAAAATTAAGAATCGGGACTCGAATAATTAGGTTAATTAAGTGAAATAAATTATATACTCTGCAAAATTACTGGAAAATATCAGAATTTTAGTAAACTACCGAGTTTTAAATTAATAATTATACTACAAGTGAAATATTTATGGGAAAAATTCGAGTCAAAATTAGCATATTTTCCTTGAAAAACAATTTTATCGTGGCGGGTCCGAACGGCGCTTGAATAATTTATATTCATTTAAACAGAAACAAAAAGTTGCAGCGCCTGAGAATCCATCCCTTTTACGGTTACGAACTAAAAACTTATAAGCTTTAATAGAAAATTAAATCGGAATGGCCAAAAATTTACATTCAACAAGAGGCTTGGCTTACTTAACCCGCCTATTTATTATACTCATAAATGGGGACCTTATATATAAAGATAAAGTCCATCAATAGAAGTAGTAACCATAGAGGAAATGCCCGATATGGGACCTCAAAAACTGATATATATTTAATTAAGATTACGAGGCTATTTGACAAAGTTAATTATTTGTATATTCTTTAATTTGGCAAGTATGACCAAAAGGCATGATTGATATCAGTAGAGCCATAAGTTTATAAGTGATACGTTCCATAAGTATGACTCTACCTATACTTAATTCGTAATGCTACTGAGAGACTTACATCTCGAGCTAGTTCGAGAACGACGAAAGCGAGAATTGCAACGACTACACTCGGTGGTTAAATTTGCAAGACTTCCATCTTCCTATACTAAGCCAGTGAACTCATGGAACATATCTAATGAACTTATGTTAGAAGACTGATTAGAAGTGGTAATTGGTTGAGTTCCTCAATGTTGGTACACATTTAGTCTGTTCAGAACGTACTATTCGCGCATGCACCCTTAGCTAAAATTTCACCTTTATAATTAACCCCTAATTAAATTTCGCTGTATTGAATTTTAAAAGTGCAATGCAATGCAATGCAACATTATCATACGGGGCTGCTCAAAGACTATCTATAGTGTTTAGTGTCCACATGACAGGTTCATAAAATCCCTTAAAATTAAAATACGAGCAAGCTAGTTCATATCTAATACTTCACGTTACACACTTCCATTTATCATTATTCAAAGAATAGTAGGTGGGGCGATCATAGCGCAATATTGCATATAAATATTATTCGATCCGTATTGGATGAGTTCGAGCAACGCTTGGCTTATTTCAGAAAAAATAAAGGTTTCTAATAATTCCCGGTTCGGCTGCAGCCTGCAGCGTCAAGGTAAAGTTCGTTTAATACCGCCATGCACCACCCACGCCCGATAACGTATGGGAATAAAGAGCTGTTCATTCATTGGATGATAAAAATTGAATCCACTTGCAGAAGCGTAGCGTAATACGCGTGCCATAAAAATAAGGCGGAATTATTTACGCAAATTTAAATATGAAACGATTTATATTGACCAACAATTCCATAAATGCTATATTTTTCCTTAAAAAAATAATATTTTTGAATTAATTTTCAATAAAAATCTTACGGATATGATTCCCGTAAATTGATTTTTCAACGCATATTTAAAATTATTATTATTATAACGAAATTATATACACTCTTTTCTTCTAAACTTTTTACAAAGAAATAAAATAAAAAACTTGACCGTTTTAAAGAGAGGGACAATACTAAGGCGTAATGTTTATTAAATACCTTTTTTTATTTATTTCCTCATCTTACGCAACTATATTTGGGTCGATTAACCTTATTATACTATTGTCCTATAATAAGGCAGAAATTGCCTGAAATTAAAAATTAAAAATTGAAGTTCAAATCATCACGACCCAAATTTAAAGACATCGTCTTTAAATGATTATATCTTTTGTTCTACAGTATATACGATATAATTTAAAGTACAGTGCACGTGCGGGAAAGTGTATACTGTATATATGCGATATATTATTACAGGTAAGTTTAGTTAGTTAATTTTGTGGTTAAAATAAGGCCGCGTTAATAAATAATTTCGAAATCTCTTGAAGAAAATTGAAATAACCTTAGATTTGCAGATATGCCTACTTCATGATCACACCTGGCCTATATCTAGCATTGTTTGAAGCATAGTTTGAATCCTTACAACAGGGTTCGTATGAAATTTTTACATTCAAAATCCCTAACTTTTCCAGGTTATCCCTGATCAAATTTTGGCAATATCCCTGACCATTTTAAGGTATTTACCAGAGCCCACTTCATCAGACCTGTCTCATATTTAGCATTGCTCGAAGCATGGTTTGATATACCAAACGAAATCCCTGACATATCCCTGACTTTTTTAGGAAAATATTTTAAATCCCTGACTTATCCAGGTTCCGTACGAACCCTGGCCTTAACGTTTATTTAAAAAAAACCCCTTAAACTCCGCAAATAATCTCCTACTAATTAAGATGGCACAAAATTTAAATTAAGACAACTTCGTAAATGCATTAAGACACTTAGACAAGACCTAATTAATCTACTACTAATTAAGATGCCACACGATCAAAATCAAAATCAAAATTAAAATTAAGAAAACTTCTTATCTAAAAAGCATTAAGACAGTAAGTACTTAGACGAGATATAAGCCAGTCAGCGTATGGAAACTAAAACTATAGATTTCACGCTGTTAAATATTTGCGTGTCTTTGAGGTAGGTGGGCGATTAATGAAAGTATAATAGGGGCATGGCAAAATTAAACTTACAACAAGTATATACGCTATATATATATACAGAGCCTAGAGCGCGAAGGTGCAACCAGCAAGGCGTTATATAGCTATAGGAAGTTCCAAAAATCCTCCACTGCACTGCACCACCGAACCTTTTTAATCACTCATCCTGACGCGTAACATTTAACGAGATACAACAAGACGATCGAGCCGGGCCGCCCCGCATGCTGGATTGCGTGCAGACCAATCTAACTTAATTTACATGAAAACTACGCCCAAATCGTTAGTTTTATTCACCTGTCATAAAACTCGGTGGTCGCTTAATTCTTCCTATAAACTATTGATAAACTATAACATGAAATAAATATATACAGGGTTGCCACACATTTTTCATTTCAAAATTCCCTGATTTTTCCATGGTTTTCCCTGACCATCTAAAGGCAATTTTCAAACTTACACTAACAGACAAGTAAGAATGCAGTCTATAAAATTATGCTTATTTTATCACAGTTTTTAATTGAAACTACTATTTAGTAGTTAATTAAACTTTATTAGGAACTATCAGTCTAACCAGTTGGTGTAGGCTTATAGGAACTTATCATTGTCCCGTATTTGAGCTGGTGCGCCTATAGCTACACATTTCTCAAGTCGGTATGCAACGGAAATTCCCTGACTTTTCCCTGAATTCTACGACAATTTTAAAATTCCCTGACTTTTTACACCCCTTTTCAAATTCCCTGACTTTTTACACCCTTTTTCAAATTCCCTCACTTTTCCATGTTTTCCAGGTACTGTGGCAACCCTGATATATAAAAATAACAATAATAAAATCATAATCGTTTTAATTTTCAAAAGTTGTACTTTAAAAACTAAATTGAGTTAAACAATGATATTAATCATATTATACTAATAAAGTTATAGTTTAAAACTTTGCAATGTTTACGATAATCGCTTTAAAAATTACCTCTCATAAAAAAATATAAAAATAAAAATTAAATTGTCAATTTTAAAAACAAATTGCTAATACGATCCCATAACTATATGAAACAATATCATACCTATTATTAACCGAGTTATATATTTTAAATTATAAATTACGTTTTTCCCATAAATATATCGTAGTCTTTAAGTCTCTTGGTAAACCCTGCCCGCTCTAAATCAAATTTCTAGCGTAAAGTTACACCTTTCCAAGCACCCAAAGGTGTATATAAATTGGATTATACCCCTAAATAAAATTATAAATTTAATATATAAAAATATAAACATTGTTACGAAGCGCTCAATTTTAAAATTGTGACTCAGAAGTTGTTATACAGCAAGCGGAAGATAGCGTGCGATTATGAAATTAGAAGACAGTACGAAAAGGCGACCTTAAATTGCAACAGACGCAATTGGGGGAATGTATTAAAAATTACATTAAAATTAAAGATAATCGCGGTTGAAATTTCCCAGACGCCCGTTTGCCGCCGCCGCAAATAAAATTTTGGTGAACTTGAGCGCCGGCGAAGCGTCTTTGAAACGAGAACAACGACATTTGTGTATACAAAAAGCTTTACACGCGGCGGCGATATAGTTCACCGTGCACCGAGGAAAATTATTGACCATTCTAATAATTAAGTTACATTTGGATGATTCCCATAACGACTCGCCGCTACCGTGACGAACTTCAAATTCTAACAAATCGACAAATCGTGCACCCATTGTACAAAAAAAATAAAAAACCTTGTAGAAAAATAAATATAATAATAATAATACTTAATTATTTAACAAATATTAAGCACGGACGGTGTAACTATAATTAATTAACGAATCATCTCAGCCTAAACTTAAATTTTAAGAGATTTACTGTATATAGTTTGGAATTATTCGTGCACACCCATGAACAGCGTGAAAAGCATTATATTTCAATAAAATTTTCAAAGTTGCTATAGCTAGCAGCACATGAAAATGATAATACTTGAAGAGTTTTTTTATATAAAGATAAATGGGCAAAATTAACCGAGTGTGAACGGGAATTAAACCTACACCCTATTATTTATCGCTTGCTATATAACAAGACAATACTTGACTATATTGAAAAATTTAAAAGAAAAAGGAAGATAAGGTAAGGGGAAATTCCTTCAGGGTGTTGTTGTTAAAAAGGTATAAATTTCTATTATTTAACGACACCTTGAAATAAAATAAAAAAAATTAAAATGGAGTGGAATTGCCTAATTTAGGCAAATTTACCCAAGAAAATCTCCTGATTGTGTAATAGATAAAACGGTCCTCTCTTTATCGACGCTAAATACTCAAAATTATACATAATCAATTTAAATTTTTAAACTAATCGTGTAAAAACAAAAATTCACAATTTTAACATCGGGATAAAAAACATCGAAGTTTTAGTTTGAACACCAAATTTGAAAATAAAAAAAAAACACCTTCACCCTATCCTAACCCAATAACATATATGACATAAAATACTTGGGTCTTACATAGGCTTACAATTACACCTTTAACTTAAAAACTATGTCCGTAATTTCAACGGCAAGTGAATGCCGGATGACCGCCCATAAAACTGACCAACGGAAATTAATTAAAGTCTAGACGAATTAAAAAAAAAATAAATAAAATAAAAGATTAACTTCCAAGGAAACGATTAAATTGGTCTGAAACAAAACTGAAATTTTTTGGAGTCGAGGTGTTACGACTTCTTTCGAGTTTACCGAGAAAAGGGGGTACACATAAAGGGGTGAATTATCTCTTAATGATATTCGTGCATGTCGAGCGAGAGAGACCATTATAGACCATTTCGACCGAGAATTAGAGCCGTTTTAGAAACGACTTAATAACCGTAATGATCTTTAAAATAAAAGAAGTATTTTTTTGGCTCGGGACGCTAGTTACCTTCAAAAATAGACACGTGGTACAGATGACAAAAATTCAGCTAACAAATTTGAATAGAGAAGTTTGCTATTTGAAGAAAATAAATTCCTTATTCAAAATATCCAGGAGAATTTAAAGACTAATTAAGTTAAGACTAGGTATAAATAAAATTATTTAAAACTTATCAAAGTATTCAGAATTCATAACTGAATGGAGAATCATTTTGCTAAATAAATTTTTCCCTGCAAATTTTTGCCAACGTTCTGGACCAGAAAAACGACCCAATTAAAATTAAGTATTCTAATTTATAAAATTAATTGCAATATATCAAAGAAATCGAAATTCATAAGCGAACAAATTTGGTATGGAGAATTAGTTTTCCAGATATTTTTTTCAATGTTCTAGACTAAAAAAAAAATCACGGAAATTTAAACCCCAATTAAAACAAAGTATTCTAATTAATTACGATACATCGAAATATTCAAAATTCTTAACTCTATCGAAATGGCCCATTTATATATATATATATATTACTCGACTGTTAATATCGTTAAATGGTTTTTAGGTATATGCACGTATATAATGAGTCTCTCTTATATAATAATATAATATATTTTTTTCTGTTGGCCCGGTCTTATTATTTTTGATATTTAATCCGGGGTTGAAATAGCGTCTCGTGATTGGCTGCCTTTTTAAATATATCCCAAGCCGCCTGAGCTCGAATTCCGAGAATCGCCAGTTCTACCTCGAATACCTGGGCGTTTTTAGTAAAAAAAAAAAGGCAATTACGTGACGTCACTATAGAATGTATTGTCGTAAAGACTATATACAGCTCTTTCCCCGTATAATTTATAGCGGCCGCACTAACCAATAGAAGAACGCCTAGACTCCTAACTTCGTCCGCCCTTCACCGGGCTACAAAAATTAAAAATATTTCGCTAAGGGCCTTATAATATCGAACCGTAGCTGACTTTCTCATTGGTCGTTAAAAAAACCTTAAGCGTGACGTCATTTACTAACGTCACGCGCGAGTAACTAAGGGCCGAATATACGAATATATTCTTTTATTTTGTTTCTAAATTAAATGCGAACATTTTTTTATTTAGGATGGTATTTTAAATATGTATTGAAAATAATTAAATACGCATTGTGTTAATTTAATTAAGATTACAGTACTCCTGGCGTTTGAAGTGAGAAACGTGTACGTAATGCGGTATACTCGTACGACAACATCAGACCCCCCCCCCTAAAACAAACAACGCTGTATAACCCCTTTCTAATCAAACAAACACGGTTGCGGTGAGGTTCATGGAATCAATTTCAATAAAATGTAATTTACTGTATCAAAGTGTGTCTAGCAAATATGTAAATTTTGCCTGCCAGGTTGAAAAATATAGAAAAAAAAGGGTTTTCTATTTATTAAGGTTGTTGCAAACAAAATTCGGCTTTGTTTAAATTGTTGGCGAGGGTTGGTTTGTTCGTTTCGTTTCGTTTTAAATATCAAATATATTTTTCTGCTAAATAATCCCTTATAGGCCTAGTTTTCGCTCGAAAAAAGCCCTTTAAATAGCGATTACACTTACATACTTAAAGCATACACACTCGAATACGCACGTCATAAAACCCACGTACGTGTGTCATCATATTTCACCCCGTTACTATATAATTCCTCAAAAAAACAAATAGAACCCCATATTATTTTCACATAATTTTATCTAGTCATAATCCTTCGCTTTGTTTTCTATATGCCTTGGAAACGTCGTTCTTGTAGGTGCAGGGTTCATACAACTTTTGGAAAACAACAAATTTCCCTGAGATTTCCATGAGGTTTTTCCCCATATACTTCCCTGAATTTTCCAGGTTTTTCCCGTATATGGAGTATCCTATGGAGCAAATGTTAACCAAGGAGGAGGAGGGGGGGGGGCAAATAGGACTATTACATAATCAATGGACATCCCCGTATCTCTAGTAGAACCAGAGTTATGAGCCTCCAAAGTTTAGTGTAATGTTAATCCTATGGAGGGTATGTTCGTTTACATTTTGCTTAATTACTCGGCCCCTGTTTGACGCAAATTTAACTAAAAATTCGATAATTTCCCTGAATTTTTTTACCACTTAAAACGA
Organism: Phalangium opilio; assembly: GCF_054372755.1. Taxonomy (NCBI): domain Eukaryota; kingdom Metazoa; phylum Arthropoda; class Arachnida; order Opiliones; family Phalangiidae; genus Phalangium; species Phalangium opilio. Next base: position 9,668,531 of record NW_028324187.1, on the reverse strand, counting down.
CATGATAATTTTGAGTTTAAAAATAATTACCACGAACTAATTAATATATTACTTCTAGCAATATAGAAAAATTACTGAACTAATATAAATTTCCCTGATTTGAGTTTCTTTGAATGATTTTAAAATTCCCTTATATATCCATTTTCAAAATCCCTGAATTGAATCACCCCCATGTTTTTCAGATACCATGGCAACCCTTAACATCATACAACGTGTGAATTTAAGATTAAAGTATCCAATATATTTAAAATACTGCATATCGGTTTTGTTTGTTTTTATCTATACACGATATATAATTAAATTAATACTAAGTTTAATAAAATATATATTTTCAGCGGAAAAAAAGCATACACGATACGATTCCCTCCTTTTTGAAGTTAATTCTAATTACTTTGTATCAAAACGACCAGACAGTTATTTAAAAAAAATAAAATATAAAAATTATTGGCCATGTAGTTCTCCCAGCATGCTGTTATTAAAAAAGGTAAAAATGCAGTGTACCGCTTTTTAAAAAAGGAAACTTTGTGTAAACGATATTTTGCATGTAGCCGAAATGGCGCCGCGCGTTGCCAAAGAAATACAAAACGTATCCATTGTTTATCGAAGCAAAAAAAAAAAAAACTTATGAAAAATAAAATGTCGAATCACCTTGAAAGTAATTCCAAATTCTCCTTATAATGTAATGTAATAATGTATAACGTAAAATGTTCCTTAACAATAATTTAATTTTAAAATTATGTCTGGTATCAGGTTTTAAAATCGTCAAATCGAGTATGTACAGCTACATAAGTCCCCCAAATAGTAGGAAAAACTCTAAATGATAGTGTGATCATACCATACCACGTTGTTCCGATGTAAATTCGGGGATCAGGTTATGAAAGCGGTGGTAAGTTGTAGTATAGGCCTATAATACCATGTAACCAAAGAAAAAAAAAACCATAATAAATCATATAACCAAAAAATACGCCTCAAAAATACACCCAAGATGTTGTAAATTCAGGAAAATGATCTTCACACTGACTTATTACGCAAGTTACCTCATAGTAGTAAAGCCCCAATTTACAGTAGTATAATACCATAGCATTTAAACAATATTACACCCCCCAAAAAAAGATATAATCTAATAATTTACACAGCTTTGGTTGGATAAAGAAAAACAAAACCAAAAAAAAATAAAAAATAGTTAGAAATTAACGTATATTGGCATATTGGCGTGGGCGAACTTGGCGTCAATGTCTTTTAAAGTCAGCTCCCTCCCCAGTCTGAATGACTTGACGCCTTTTGACAAGCCAATCATTTACATATCCCATAAAGGGGGGGGGGGCAAAAACAAGTATAATGCGCGCGTATGTAAATTTCGTAGGCGTTGAACTGAACATTTTATTTTTTTTTATTTTTTACTATTTTGGCAATATTATAATTTTCAAAAATATTTTACCTTTTAAATTTTAACCTTTTTAAGTTGTCCTATATATAGCTTATGTCCTTCCAGTATAAGAGGCTAGTGTATAATGACCAGTACTCACGCTACGGTTCCTCTTAGGTTTTAAGAAGTTGTTGCACCAATTAGAGAAACGCCCTATAACCTATAATATTTCAACCAATGCAATAACAGAAAGCTCTTAAAGAATTGTATGCAGTTGAAGAAGCCAAGTCTCCATGAGGAAATAAATTAATCTTTGAGACAAAAGAGTTATCAAATGCATATATACGGTGTGTATTGTTATAAACAAAGATATATAACCCGTTATACAACCAGTTCGAATTTCTGGGAATTAACGTACCTTCACAAGCCGCGCTATTATATAATTAATTGAGAATAATGTTAATTAAAATTAACATTATAGTAATACGCGAAGTCACCTTTAAAGGGTGTTTCGAAATTAATGATGGTAGCACGATTAAAAGACGGATGCAAAACAGATAAACAAATAAATAAATAAATAAATAATAAGGAAGAGAATTTTATAATTGACCACCCATTGAGGATGAAATTACCCTTTATAGTATTTGAGTGGCTTGGAAAACGTTGCGAAAAAAGGGCCCAAGGTATATGGAATATCCGGGAAAATATATTGTTAGTGTGCATGCATGGTCTTCTTCTTTTACTACAGATATTATGGCTGGCCAAGCGTGGGATCATTAATGTTTAAATATGACGTCACATCGAAACATCCCTTTGAAATTCGCCGCCACCGACGACGACTCTTTATACGTAATATCATTTTGATATTATTATAATAATTTCAGTTTGAAACAGCGACCCACTAAAAAAAAAAGGCCGAGCTATACATAAAGGCGGTCTTTTTTATTCCCGTCGTCGTCCGCATCGCGCACTGCCCTCTATATTCTAATCTTAATTAACAATTAGTTAAGCAATTAATATTTAAATTAAAATTCAGAATTAATCGAATAGCACATAATTATAAAATAAAGAAAATAAAATTTCATTAAAAATATAAACAGCGTGATTCAAACTGAAACTAAAAATAATAACCACACGTTTCCAAAAACATTCTAATCGTAATTAAGAATTAGTTAAGAAATTATTATTTTAATTAAACTTCAGAGTTAATCAAATGTGAATTAATTAAAATTCTATAAAAATATTCACAGCGTATTTCAGACGGGAAAAATTACACCAATTTTTCGAAAACAATCCAGATTTTCCGGTGACCTTAGCCTTTCAGGCCCCATTTTAAAATTTCCTGATTTTTCCATGACCTTTCGGGGGTCTATTTCCAAATTAGCAACTTTTGCACGTGCAATATTGCTAGGTAATATTTTCCATTAGTTTTTCACGAGTTAAGAGACCTGGTTAACCCTGTACAATAGAATTTTTTTTTTTTCTAATCTCCAAATATCTCGTATCATTGAAGAAATTCCACGTATATGGTCATTTAAATCGTTTCTATATAATTGAACTTAATTTTAATTCTAAAGTATGTCTTACTAATGGTTTTCTTATTGTTCAACTCTTAACTGGTCTTATCGTTTGTACGAGGTTATATGATTGCGGATAAGAGTATAATATAATTGGGAACTTGACGTATTAATTTCAAAGCGTATCATATACGTGCTATCTCCAAATACAAAAAAAAAATATATTGAAACTAGCGATTAAATTAACCTTTAGGCAGTTAATAATGAAAACCCGAATTGCTATACTTGAAAATTCTAAAAATTATAGGCATATATTAAATCCGATAACAAAATTAAGATACACCTAGAAAATTAGATTTAATCATTTCATTGGGGTAAAAAATTTAATCTTGATTAGCATTATTTAAAATTTCAGTAGAGAAATAGTACGGAAAATAATATTTGGCGAACAAAACGTTCAGAAACGTGAAAATGTCAAAATAATCACTTAGAGATGACCAAACACTAAAATAGCACAACCAAATTTACAAAAAGCGTACTAAATAAAATGTGAAAATATAAATAAAATCCAGGTGCGAGAGAAATACTTCTGTAAAAATGTGATTTCAAACACTAATCAAACGTGAAACTAAAATACCACAATGAAATTTACAAAAACAGTACTAAATAAAATGTGAAAAGCCAGAAGAAAACAAGGTACGAGTGAAATACTTCCGTAAAAATGTGAAATTTACCAAAATAATCGAATGAACTGAAATTAAACCCGTACAAATGACTCCACGGAAATAATAAACACCACCAACCGCAAGCAAACCACCAATTCATCGAAATATAAATATATTGGCAAGAAGAGCAATCAATATATTGCAGGAAACGTATAGAGACGGTCCTACCACGTTAAGAAAACAGCATGCTCGAAATGATCCTAGATGTTGCGAGTACAAAGTTCCGACTGGAAATACAACCCCGAAATTATGCAAATGAGGTCCCGATGTGCATATACGGAGGGGGGTACTTTGTTATGAAAAAGGATGAGTTAGAAGTGGGGTGGGTTCCATGAGAGAGACCCGACCAGCTCCAGACTGATGACAGGGTAGCAGAGACTGGACCATCAACGATGGACTGACTGAATGAGCTAGATATACGCTCTATTTTTCGGGGATGGCGCCACCGTGGGAGGACCACGGAGTCATCAACATCGTTACCACCGTAGACTCACTATACAGCATCCCATGATCATCACTTCAATGGATATACATATACATACATACAAGCAAGGAAGATTGGTTTCAAGACAAATTATACTACAAGTTACCAAGAGAATACAACGAGCTTGTGTTGATGACCAAAGTATTTTGTACCAAGTGGGCCTATAAGTAAACTTGGTTGTCAGTAAGGATTAGCGTAAGGGAAAATTGAGGGAATTTTAAGGGAAGATTGTGGGAATTTTAAGGGAAGATTCAAGGCTTCAAGGGAAGATTGTGGGAATTTTAAGGGAAGATTCAAGGCTTCAAGGGAAGATTGTGGGAATTTTAAGGGAAGATTCAAGGCTTCAAGGGAAGATTGTGGGAATTTTAAGGGAAGATTCAAGGCTTCAAGGGAATATTGTGGGAATTTTGAGGGAAGATTCAAGGCTTCAAGGGAAGATTGAGCGAATTTTGAGGGAAGAACGGAAGATTCAGGGCTTTAAGGGAAGATTGTGCGAATTTTAAGGGAATATTCAAGGCTTCAAGGAAAAATTGAGGGAATTTTTAGGGAAAATTCGGGGCTTTAAGGGAAGATGGAGGGAATTTTGAGGGAAGATTGAGGGAATTTTAATGGAATATTCGAGGCTTTAAGGGAGCTTTTGGACACTTTAATTGAGGAAAGGCGAAAATTTCTCCATTCTGAAGACATAAACTTATTCTAAAAGTAAGGTAATTTCCGAACCCTTCATTTCAATACTTCGACTTGATCTAAGTATAGAATTTCTCTATCTTTCCAAAAAACCCAAAATAAGCTTTAACTTGATTTTCTTTCCCACTAAACTTCAGGGAATTTCCATACATAAGTAATCGTGAATGGGGTGCCGGCCACTTTGCTCAAATTTTAAGATTAACAACTATCCTAGCTCGGGTTTGCGCCGGTCTGTGGTGTCAGACGTACGTACGACGTTCTATCCATTTCATAGACGGTGCCGGAAATCGAAACGAGTCGTGTCGGCTATAGCGGCGCGCCAAAACAGCGTCGAGACCATAACCATAATAAGGAGAGCGTACTATATATGTAATTACAATTTTTAAAACTCAGTGGGATTTTACATTCACCAAAAATTTTACACAAAGTAGGAGGAAGATAAGATAATTTAGAAAGATTGTACATCCATTCGTGGAAGTTTGCCAAAAATATATATATGCAAAATAGACGTGAGAAAAACATGACGGGCTGATTTTCTTGCAATTTTATCATTAAAAAGGTTTTAAACTATTTTAGTATTAAACTGAAAGGGTTTATCCCCAATATTAAACGCTATGGAGTTAGAATTCACCAAATAATTTCAATCTAATTAAAAATTTTACTTTTACAGCGACTATATAAAGTTTGTTTGGAAATATTGCTGGTACTTTTTAAAACAGCACACGCGATCACATTGGGCAAAAATACACGATGAACAAAAACAGCTGTTTTATTATTTTTAATCAAAACGTGTTGTAAACAATCGAATAGTTGCAAAAAGACCATGTACTATTTTCCTGCAAAAGGGGAAATTAAAGTCCTCAACTATAAAAAGTCTACGTGGAAGTTCAAAATACTTTGAAATTAGAGGTAATTTCTAATTAATATTAGGATGATTTCATCGACCTTTCAAGGCCCATTTTAAAATTTTCCTGACATTTCCTGACCTTTACATGACTTTTAGATCAAATTTTAAAATTTTCCTGACATTTCCATGACCTTTAGATCAAATAAAAAATTTCCTGATATTTCCATGACCTTCAGAATCAAATAAAAATATTTCCTGACATTTTCATGACCTTTAGATCAAATCAAAAAATTTTCCTGACATTTCCATGACCTTTAGATCCAATTTTAAAATTTTCCTGACATTTCCATGACCCTCAGACCAAATTTCAAAAATCCCTGCCATTTCCATGACTTAAGATAAAATTTTCAAATTTCCCTGACACTGTCTTCTATATTTCACCAAATAAAACCTAAAAACAACGTGTCAAATATCCCAATTAAAAATATTCTATACTATAGTTGAATTACAATAAATTAAGTTTTATCTAAATTACTAAATAAGAGTATTAATTAAAAATTTGCGGAGCTCGGACGACAATTAAACTATCAATAATTAACAATTAAAAATTTATATACTTAACACTAATTAATCCAAATCAGTGTGATTGTTTAACCGCGATTAAAATCGTAATTTAAACTAAACTACCATTCAAAATTCTTCAAAACCCTTTACCTCCGTAGAGGTTAAAAGGTCACGTATCTATACTAAACAATATACAACGTAATAATAATAATAATAATAATAATAATAATAAGAAATAAAAATAAATTTTTAATAAAAATCCCTGCAGATGCCTATTTATTTTTATATTCTTCCAAGTTCTTTATTTTACCAACAGGCGGCGAAACTAATCAGCGTCATAAACTTTAATATAAAAATTCGTCTGCTATCCCCTACGTATTAATTTCCCCAAAGGGGGGCGTGACTAACCACTCCTTCGGAACACCTCTTTGGTTGCTACTGTGCAGAGGGAACATATTCTTAAACCCCCCCCCTTGCCAAATTCCATTTCTTATAAACTGAATTAGGCATTTTATCCCCCCCTGTCTGGATACAACACCGCTTCTGGAATTTAAGAAATATTAATGCAAATATTAAGAAATAAAAAATTATTATACACCTCCCACTTTTACCTTATTTTAAAGGTCTACTATAACGCATCGATTGAAATTTTATAATATTTGGTTTCGTAAAAGACTGAAGAGTTAACATTACACGTTAACAAATTTTCCATATATACCACACATTGGGGCAAAAAAAATAAATAATAAATTTTATTTTTAATTTTTCTTTGTCAACCTAGGTCCCCTATAAGAATGTCACTGTCACTTTAAATCTAAGGTCCGCATGAAAACTTTAACGCGACTTCAGTAATTTTATATAATTGGCTTCTGGCTACCTGAATTTTCTCGCGTTAAACTTTAATCTTTTTTATTTTTTTATTATTATTACGATACCAAGGCGTGTTATGTTCGCATTGACGTTAATAATTCAGTTAAAGGAGGTTGTTATAAAGGCTCGGACCTAGGCTTAGCATTTATGTGGTGGAAGCGAACGGGCCTTTGTCAGAACTAATTATATCCATATATACATATTTATTTTTAAAATAAATTTTCTCAATCATGCCGAAACTCAAATGATCTTAAAAATACTAAAAATTTTAATACGCGTCTAGGTCTATAAATTTTATAATGATATTGCGTTGTATTAAATTTTTCTCTTACAATTACCACGTTCAGTTAATTATTTAAAGTTAATTTAATTACGTAATTAAAGAAACCGATCAAACCAACGTTCCATCAAAAAATGAAAGAAATAGTTTCATATCAAACTCAATTTACTTAATTGTAAGAATAAGTTTATAAATTTTGGTTTTATTTAAAATAGGTTACTAAATAAAACTTTTAGCCTCAAAAAGCATGGGAAAATATGTTTGTAAGTTTAAAAATAAATTATAAATACCGCTTTACTTTGAAAGCGGTACTTACATGGGAAAAATATAATTGTAAGTCTGTAAATATAAACACAGCTTTCCCCTGAAAAGCAGTAATTAACAGGGGAAAATAGTTTGTAAGTTTAAAAATAAAGAATAAATACCGCTAGCCTTGAAAGCGGTACTTACATGGAAAAGAGGTAATTGTAAGTCTGTAAATATAAATACAGCTTTTCCCTGAAAATCAGTCAGTTTGTAAGTTTGAAAATAAAGAATAAATACCGCTTTTCATTAAAAGTAGGTTTGTAAGTATGAAAATGTGCCATTCTCGTTGAAAAGTGTACTTATGGGATAATAGGTCTATGAAAACAAGTATAAATACCGCTTCCTCCAAAAAGCAGTACTTATATGGGATTTGTAGGCGTCAAAATATGAATACCGCTTCCTCACAAAGACGGTACTTACGGGAATATAGGACTATAAGTCTGAATACACATAATAATTACCTCAGTACTTGTGGAAAATATAGGAAAACTGTTCTGTTTTGTAAGTTTGAAAATAGATTATAAATACCGCTTTCCCACAAAAAGCAGTACTTATGGAAAAATATGCTTGTCTAAGTGTGAAAATGAAGAAAAATAGGTTTAACTGTATAAGACCTACTGAAGGAAAAATATGCGTGTCTAAGTGTGAAAATGTTTTATAAATACCGCTTTCCCACAAAAAGCAGTACTTATGGAAAAATATGCGTGTCTAAGTGTGAAAATGTATTATAAATACCGCTTTCCCACAAAAAGCAGTACTTATGGAAAAATATGCGTGTATGTGTGAAAATGAAGAAAAATAGGTTTAATTACTGTATAAGACCTACTTAAGGAAAAATATGCGTGTCTAAATGTGAAAATGTATTATAAATACCGCTTTCCCACAAAAAGCAGTACTTATGGAATAATATGCGAGTCTAAGTGTGAAAATTAAGAAAAATAGGTTTAATTACTGTATAAAACCTGCTTATGGAAAAATATGAGTGTCTACGTGCGAAAATGTGTTATAAATACCGCTTTCCCACAAAAAGCAGTACTTATTTAATAATATGCGTGTCTAAGTGGGAAAATTAAGAAAAATAGGTTTAATTACTGTATAAGACCTACTTATGGAAAAATATGAGTGTCTACGTGTGGAAATGAAGAAAAATAGGTTTAACCATATATAAGACCTAAAAATGTTGCCAATGATGACATGATATTTAGGAAATGTTGTCTGACTGACATCCTTAAGTCATTCAAAAATAAACAATAAAATTTTATCGAGCGTGTCAAAAAGGTGTTGTAGGTAATTCTAAAATTCCAGCACCCTTTTAAATAAAAAGGGTCAGCTAGAAGTATAGGGCATCATGTTGATAGAAGCGTTTGATATGGTCATCAAGTGGCGTTAGTCCGCGACCAAAACAATAAAAACACTTAAAATTTCCAAACACTTTCCAAAAATATACATACTTCCGGCGCGGCTTTTAAGATGTAATATCAATGAAATTAAAATAAACGCCAGAATACAAATAGCGAAATTAATTTTATAGCTACAATAAAATTTAATAACGGTAATATTAATTATTTGCGGTATTAAGTAATTAAAAAAATTATATACAACGATTTCTATTTCGAACCCGCGTTCACAAATTTCACGTGCGAGAATATCAAATCACGTGACATTTTTTTCACTCGCCAATTTACCACGTGACAAAATTTCACGAGACCCGCGTGAAATCCCTAATTTTAATTTATTTACTCGATATTAAATGAACGATATTAATATTACGCGGCGACTGATAATTAAAAAAATAAGTTTGATTGAGAAAATTCACTGCAAAATAATCTGGTTTACTTTTTGGAAGAGTACCTAAATAGACGCACAAATTATCTCTTATTTTTAAAAATTTTAAAAACAATTAAACGCGCTAAACTTATTCTAATTAATTCAATTAAAATATTTATAAATAGTAAATTGTATATCCTTAAATAAACTGACCCAAATTTAAATATATTTTTTTCTTCTTTTCAAATCCTAATAATAAAAATACTTAAAAAAACTTATTCGAAAGTCGTTAAGCGAGAAAATTGTATCTTAACGACGATCGGTTATTTTATTATTTTGAATCATTTTAAAAATAAATAAATAAATAAATAAACAAGCAAACCAAGCAAGCAAACAAACAACTACTAGGGTTGATTATATTGACACAAATGTTTCCTAACTCGTAAAAATATGACCAACACAATATTTTCAATAAATTTCCGTATTTTAAACAAAACAGAGACCTTAACTATAATAAAAAAAATAAATTTGGAAAAAAAGGACCCATTCTGATTAGGAGCTATAGGCGCCCGGTATCCCATAATAAAATGTTAATACGTTTCTAACACGCGATTCTGTTTTTTAGAACAACATCGCGTCTAAACAACAATAATGAGAATACTAATAAATCAGAGAGGTCGGACAACTAAAATACCTTCTTAAACTAAATAAAACTATACATAATCCCAGAACTACACTTACACTTTCACTGAATTCTAGGCGAGTATCCGACCGACAGTAGCCATGCAAATAATAATAAAAATACTAATAAATACAGCGGTCAAAAAAAATGAAAATTAAACCACAGCACCACCACCAAATTCGGTAGCTTGGGGCGGTACGGTTAGAATGATGGTCATTTTGAAAATATATTTACAAGTCAAAAACTTTTATATATATAGGTCCCTAAATTTCAAATTTCCGGCCCGGGCATAAGCTAGCTAGGTATCTAGGTACGGTGAAAATAAATAATTTCGACGGTAAAAAAACTGTTCACCCTCGGTTATAGTTGGGACTTTGGGAGCGGCGATTTCGGCGGCGGACCACCGCTTCAAGGCACCGAGAAAATATTATATATATAATATACACATTTCGCTGAATATTCATAGAAAGTATACCCCGTATAGAGCGAGAGAGAGAGAGCTTTGGCGACGCGTCGCTGGCTCGTTTCTATATACGCGGTTATTTTCGCGGCCGACGAGGTGAATTCAACAAGCTGTTACATATTTTCTTAAAGAAATAATCGCGCTAGACCCGACGTTACCAAAAAAAAAATATATATATTAGCATTTTGGAATAATAATTTTCAAGGTAATTTCATATATATTTTTGTTTATTATTTATGCTCGGCAAATATACTTCTCTTATACACGACGTTTATTTTGCGGTTATAAAGAGTATTAATGGCGTGACCGAGGCTTACGACGGTTTGTTTCGTTTTCTTTGTTTCTAATATTTTACGTTTGTTAATAAAGAAGATAATAACATATCTTTCCCAGCGTGCACGAGTTATGTATGTCTTTGAGTTTGAGAGTGTCATAATATACACAATTTTAACTAAAAGTTACGTGCGGTGCTCATATTGTGTAAGGTTAAAATTTATACTAGCCTGTTTTTAATATACCATATATTAAAAAAACCAAACCCATTCATTAAATTATGATTTATGTCTTAAGGGGACTCTAAATAATTAACGTACAATTTTTAATTATGGCGTAAAATTGTCATTTTATTAAATAAAACTAATCGTATTAGGCCTAAATATCGTACTCAAAAATTCCCATGGATGCACAGTCTTATTTGCAATATCCCACAAATGCCCACAATTTTATCAGTTATTCTTACGAAATGATTAGATTTCAATCTAATAATTTCAATTGCAATATCCAGCAACGTTTTCCAAGTAAATCCTTAAATATCCGCTATTACAAAATATCACAGATACAACAAGTATAACTCTTGCAAATTGGTTCGTGGAACCAACCATCAGCGTTTTAAAATTCTCGGTACTTGGCAAAATTAATTAAAAATAAATTAAGAGATAAGATTGTTGGTTAACCGCGAAGAAAACCCCCAAATGAGATCTTGTTGAAACCTTAAATACAATTTAGGTTACGAAATTTAAAATGTTTCTACTCAATTACCCTAAAAAACATGAGTTATATAATTTAAATCTAAATAACCAAACCATTTAATTGGCCTAAAAATTATTTACTTAAGTTAATATACTGTATATAACGAAATCCTACTGGGCCTATACCTCCATTATTATTTTTATAGTAAAAAAGTGATTCTTATATCCATATAAAATACTGTTAAGTGTATATCAATAGTAGGAAATCACTACAACAACAGTAAAACCCTACTACAACCTAAAAAATAAGAGTCTATATTTAAGAAACATGATAGAATTTCATACACAATGAACTAACTCCTAAACTAATCCTACCCTGTACATAAAAATGTTACGAGGTGTATCGCGTACATATTATGGGTTGTATACGTTTTGTATAGAGCAACGCGTTATAGAGGTGAGAGAGTGAAGGAGGAGTAGGGCGGGGAGAAGGCTGAACAAGCAATATTATGCAAATGAGAATATCCCATAATATTCTACACGACGGCGACGGTATATACCCTTTCCCCGACAACAATGAATTGCACTCTTAACACCCCCTCTCTCAAGGTTGAAAAGTGTGCATGCCGGAGAGAGAGACATACATCGAGGGGGACACAAAACGTAATATTGATAATAACACTAACACTAAAACTTTCAAGAATAAATTCAATCTGAACCTGTATGTTTCATTAATTCTGAGATGTGATGACCATTGAAGTTTATTTAATGCGCAAATTATATGGATAGTAAGGGTACAAACAAGTGTTGCCATTCTGTTGCCAGCGCAACTCACAACTGAATGGCAAAAGCTTGTAGTTACGTTCAATTCAGTTCCCAAACTCGAGATGCTAATGCTATAGAGTCACAAATTACTGACAAAAAGTTATATCATAAGATATGTTCCATAAGTATGACACTACCTATACTTAATTCGTAATGCTACTGAGAGACTTACAGCTCGAGATAACTAGTTCGAGACCGACAAGCGAGAATTGAAGTCATACACTCGGTCATTAATTTTGCAGTCCATCTTCCTATTTAGTCACCAGGTGTCGCTTTACCTCGAATCTATGACCTACGTCATTCAATTCATGACAATCTTTCAAGCAACCAGCGACAAACTTATGGCCAACATATCTTATGAACTTATGGGCCGCATTTTGTCCCGTTTTTAATTAGCATACGAAGTTTTACGCATTAAATATTTAATTAAAGATTCATTTCGATATGTAATAAATTCAAAAACGCGAAGAACATGTAGGGGTAAAAGAGAGAGAGAGTCTGCTTCGTCGGCGAGCTCTTTTCATGTCATGGTATATTTTCGCTGTGTTCTGTACGGGTATTATACACGTATATATAGTGTATAGTATAGTAGAGAGAGATATACAACGGTAAAATAATGAGGCTACACTGTAAGTTTTTGTATGGAGAAAAAGGTCTGGCTACTTTTAACCGTAATGGGCGTTTTTCGCAGTCTGAACTTACCCCCTCCTTTTCCCCCGGGTTAGGGGGGGGGGCAAAACGGGGGGTGCAATTCTTTTTTTTTTTTCGCGACACGCTGGCGTCGCCCATTAACTTGCCAAAGGAATTCCAATCATTGCCAACCAACCGCGAGTATCACCCAAAAATAACGAAATAAACCGATTTCAAATTAATAAATTTATATTCAATAGAAGATAGATCAGGGTTGCCACGGAATTTTCAGAACCAAATTCCCTGAATTTTCCAGGTTTTCCCTGACCTTTTTAGGCCGAAAACGTAAACGTTTATAGCACGTTTAATTAAATAAACTCGATCTAAATTAAGTTTTCCAATGTATTTGTTGCACCAAAATGAATAAGAAACATTTTCGTCGAAGTGTTACGGATTGGATTCGAAAGAGTTCCTTAATTTTTATTTTTTATTCTAATTTTTGTTTGTTTATTTGATGTACCTTATGCTTTTTGGGGGGGGGGGGTTGCACACAAGCCGACTTGGCTTAGTGACCCGATCCCTCAGTTCGAAATAAAAAAATAAATTTTAACTATAAATAACAGAGATTTCATTTAAAGGCATTTACTTGACATAAAAACAATTCTAGACAGCATTTTTAAGGATTGCTCTAGAGTTCACTCTGTCTTAAGCTAAGAGAGCATGAGGAGAAACTTTCATTACTCTTTCAATAAAGACTTATCCCCAGAAATTTTACCCACTTAAATCAAATTCCCTGACTTTGCTGAAACTCTTACTTCTTCTCTATCAAATGACACTAAATACTTGGGAGTTACTTATAAACAGTCAGATTTTAAGAAAAAAAAAGCCAAGTTGTAGTTTAATCTCCATTATAATAATTACGAACGTTAATTGTTTACACGGAGAATTTTATGTAAGAAATAAATAAATAAATAAATAAATTGAAAACATTCCTGGTCGCTAAATTAACTCTGTAAGCTAGGTCGTGCAGTTTAAGAAGCGGCGTTGACAAGAGTCTGGGGGCGTGACGTCGTGTACGTCGCTCTTCGTCATAATCATAGCTATAGTAGTAAAGGTGGTGGTATATCGGTATATAAAAAGGCTATTTATTAACGTTGCCTACGTGACTGGAATACTAAAAGCAAGCAGCGTGTTTTATCGACTATACACAGTTCCATAAACGCAGATATATAAATTCGTTCCGACCTTCCCTAAAAGAGTAAATTATCCCCGAGAACAAAGTCGAGGGAAGAATTTAATTCAATTGAAAGTCTGCGCATTTTAAATGTTTTCAAACCGTAAATTATTTATTTCAGTCAGGGTTCGGACGAGATTTTAATATATTCAAAATCCCTGACTTTTAATTTAAAGCTTATCCCTGACAATATTTTGCTGCAATATCCCTGACCATTTTAAGAACGTGTTTACCCCCAGAGCCCACTTCATGGTCACACCTGCAGTATTGTTCGAAGCATGCTTTGATACACCAAACGAAATCCCTGACCGTTTAGGAAGAAACTTAAAATCCCTGACTCTTTACCCGGTTTTCCAAAAATCCCTGACTTATCCCCGACTCTTTACCTCGTCTTCCAAATCCCTGACTCTTTATCCCGTCTTCCAAAAATCCCTGACTTATCCCCGACTCTTTACCCCGTCTTCCAAATCCCTGACTTATCCCCGACTCTTTACTCAGTCTTCCAAATCCCTGACTTATCCCAGACTCTTTACCCCGTCTTCCAAATCCCTGACTTATCCAGGTTCCTTATACGAACGCTGTATTTGTTAGCTCATAATATGATTTTATAGTGTTTAGGCCTATTTATGGCAGTAAATAGTAAATAACAAAGAGGAATTAGCCATTGATTTTGCCGTAAAGAGACGGGTATATACTAAATCTTTTAAGGAAAGAAATACTCTGAAAAATATTAAATAATACTAAAATCAAACTAAAAATTCGGTATAGAAAAACCATTCCCTCAAATTTCAAAGACGACTTAAATTAAATTGATAAAACCCCTAAAAAAAGGTTTTAGGTATCGTTAATTGAAAAATCAAGAAGAAAGCGTACATACTCGACGGTGAAATTATAGACTAAAACTAAAATCAACTTAATTTCTTATTAAAAAAAAAATAATAAGCGGCCATATTAAAGTTTAATTCACGTATAAATTTTGATCATTCGCCAAAAAAATAAAATAAAACATTTCATCAATTCACGCTCCATGGTCAAATAGACGACGATAGGGGGGATGGGACTAAAGTTATCTCCCCCCCCCAAGGTAGATATATATAAATCGACATCGCAGAGTGATGTGGTGGTTTGGGTTTTGTGGTAATATAAAACTCACAATTTCATTCGCCCTTACCGAAGTAATCGAGTTACATTCGTGGCCGGGTGAAATATAAGATAGGCGGGTGCTTTTAGAAGCCACCTTGCCAATGTTCAACGTCTATTAGAGCTAATTACTCGAATAAGAAATTATCTTACCCGAGGGGATTGTAGAATTAAAATACTAATACAGACGAAACCAACCGCAAAAACCAGTTTGTATTTGGATACAAAGAGGGGTAAATTACTTAAGACAATTGTAAAGAAAATAATTACAATTACCTCTTCGGGGATAGACTTACGAGTAAATTACCCCTCGATTAGATGGATATACAAGAAGCAGTGCGGTGCGTTGTACGTGACGAGTATCAAAAAATAAAATATAGACACACAAAAAAAAAGAAAAAAGCAGAAGACCTTCAAAAACGTTTCGCACGCATTCAGTCGTCGAAAAAATTATACAACAATTATCTACTTTTTTTATCTGTAGTATAGTAGCTCCCGATTGGCCAATATATCCAACACTGAAACTACACAGAGTACAGACCAACTATAATAGCTGACAATCTTTTTTTTATTAAACCCCTTAGAAATCTTAACTTTACGATGGTTTATAATAATAATATCGTCTTTATCCGATAATTAAATATCTCCATTGACCTTTCAACCCGTCACCCCGTTATCAAATTCCACACCATATTTTTCTGACCACTGGTCACTCTCTATATCATCAAATCAATTTAATTTTACACTTTAATTAAAATATAAGAAGCTATTTTGGTTAGGGTTTTATAAATCATCGCGATCACCTTGTTTCGCGCGTGTCTTTTAATTTTTTTCTCTGTCAACTTATAGCAATGACAGCTAGGTCCCTTTGACAAGACTCGAGTCTTAAGTGGCCGTAACAGTAGTTGTCACTACTCTATAATATAAGCGAATTATACCTGTATTTTTCTCATATTTCTCGGAATTGTTAAATGGGGAAAAAATTTGTCACGCTCGACAATAATTAAATTTCTTTTTTTTAAAAAAAAAAATAAAAGAATCCCAGTCAGTCAGTCAGTGTCTTTTCAAGGACGAAATTTTGAATTTGTCATTGACTTCAGAAAAATTGCTATCCCTAGCATTGGGGGGAGGGGCCCTTTTTGTAATAGGGATGGTACTAAGGGGATAGATGGGGGTATGACGTTGAAGCGTGTAGAACTGAATTTACTCTATACAAATCTGAATATATTAAAACAAAAATTAGGCATACTAACAAATTATAAATTCCGTTTTAAATTCAATACTAATGAAGATGCGGCTAGACCAGGCTAGCAGACAATAAAACAATAGAGTTAAAATATTAAGCTACTGGTTTTCTCAAAGGGGGGGGGGGGTTACGCAAAAGTTCTTCAAAACTCCATTATAACCAATTTGGACGACTATACTTGTTGCGCCTCTCAAAAACAAAATATTTAGTTTCGAAAGAAACGTACCTATGTTACATTTGAGACGCGAGACCCACATGAAAAAATAGCGTAAAGTTTCGCCAAATCAAATGGTTTTTGGTATAATAATTATTTCTATAATTTGAAATAATAAGAGAGATTTCATTATATTTGATCGGGGCCCATCGAGACGACTAGCGAATCTACCAAAAAGATCTTTTTTTCTTTTCCAAATTTGAAATTCAAATCTATTAATGGACTCGTAAAAACCAAGGAGAACAAACGAATACTGTATCGGTATTTACAACGGTGGTTTTCGGGGAAATATATGAAAAATTAATATTGCACGCGATACACGTGGTGGTCAAGTTTTGTAAACAAATGACCTTAACCCTAAATCACTTTAGTTTGACGTTTTCAAAACACCAATAGACCTTTTCTATGCAAAAAAAGAGGGTAGACAACAATTAGTATTGGGACATAGGAGGATATTGATGCATCGTCAACGAACCGTCTCTGCGCACTCTCATAATACAGCGCATGCGCCACACATCAAGACAGAAGGAAAAATGTCACCCCCCGTGTCTTTCCCTCTTATAGTTACATCGAAATATTCCATTGCAACTCCATTATCAGTTAAATCCTCTTTGTTAAATCATCATTACATCTCGGGAGTCTATCCGAAAGTTCCGATGCATTTATAAAAATGTAAATATATTCATCTCGAGAAATCAAGAGGATTTTTTATAAGGGGGGGGGGGGTATTAATAAGACGGCCCTAAGGGTGTCCCGGGCCGAGTGTATTCTGGTAGCATGACGCTTTAGGCTTAACGTTTTTATATGGTTTTATACCTTTAGTCAAGAAAAAGGACCAAAAAGAACCGGGGGTCGGATATGACACGGGATTTAAGGGAGATAAGCCGAGGCGAAAGTGATATTGTTAAGTGGCGGGTCCCTCGTTTATTCGTTTTGTCGTTTGGGATGGGCTAAGCTTCGGTAGCGATGGATAGATATTACTTTAATGAAGCGACAGGGCCGCGTCTCTTATAACTTATATTTTACCCTTGGGGTTAGGAGTTGAATATAAGGATTCAAACAGAAAAAAAATGAAATAATATTTTTCTTTGATATTTTTTGACGGTCCATAATTTGAGGGGCAATTTTTAATTCGCTAATAATATAATAAATAGTGTCGTAGCCCTAGCTAGCTATAGAATGAAATGCGTGCTATTTTAAACAACTGACATAAATATAAAATGAAAAATTTTATCGTATACTTGTATCATACGTTCATAAGATATGTTGACCATAAGTTTGTCACTGGTAACTTAGAAACTGGAGCTTGTCATGAAGTGAATGAGGTAGGTCATAGATTAGAGGTAAAGCGACACCTGGTGCATGAGGCGCTGTCAAAGGCTTAGTAATGCAGACTAAAAGTACTGCAAAATTAACCACCACCGAATGTAGTCATTCAATTCTCACTTCCGTCGTTCTCCCAGGAACTAGTTATCTCGAGCTGATCTGAAGTCTCTCAGAAGCATTACGAACTTATTTACGTAGTATCATACTTATGGAACGTATCTTATGAACTAAGGAAGAAACTGAATTACGTGAAAGTGTTTTTAACTTATCGCGGAGTTATTATTTACTTATGTACCATATCGCTTATAAACTATAGAAGAAACTGAATTACGTGAAAGTGTTTTTAACTTAACGCGGGGTTACTATTTACTTATGCACTATATCGATTATATATAAAAACACCCAAAATCTTCAAAGAAATTGCGGTAAAATAGTAGTATAACGCCTCCACGGATTTTTAAAAGTTTATAGTCGTTTCCTATAGTAAACGAGGTGGGGAACACGATGCCCTCAAAATTTTTCACAGCAAATGATTATGAAGTTTTTTTTTTTTTTTTATGAAAATTGCAATATTTTGGAAAAGGACAAATCTAATAGAAACTGAACCTAACCTAAAACTAACCTAACCTAACATAACTGTAATGTTTTGGAAAAGGCATATTATTTGAGAAGTGAGTGAAGCTAAACATGAATATTTTGGAATCATAGTTAAATGATTCATAAAATATTACTAACCTAACCTAACCTAACCTAACCTAACCTAACCTAACCTAACCTAACCTAACCTAACCTAACCTAACCTAACCTAACCTAACCTAACCTAACCTAACCTAACCTAACCTAACCTAACCTAACCTTACCTTACCTTACCTTACCTTACCTTACCTAACCTAACCTAACCTAAAATATCCCAAACATAATCTAAACAAGTGTATGCGCCCCAAATATCAAATATAAAAACAACCATAAGTAATATGTGCTACCTTTTTTTTTTTTTTTTATTTTAAAAAAAATCATTTGCGGTGAAAAATTTTGACGGCATCGTGTTCCCCACCTCGTTTACTATAGGAATCGACTATAAACTTTTAAAAATCCGTGGAGGCGTTATACTACCATTTGGCCGAAATGGCGGTTTAAGTTTGTAAATATTCGAAGAAATAATAAATATTTTCAAAAGAATCGTCTTTCGAACTTTGATGAAATTTTCTTACTAGAAATAAACGCGTGAAATTTGAAGGTTCACGCGAAGACTATACACTATATACTCTGCAGCATCTATAGGGCAATTACAGTGGCGCCAAAATTTCGGTTCACGATCCGAAGAAGAAATTACGTGACTTCTTTTTTTTTCTTTAAATTGGTCTAAAGGTAATTGCGATCCGGCATGGCGGAGAGGGAAGAACTTTCGCAATTCGCCGACTTAAAAACGTTCCATCATTTACCACCGAGTGTCTTAACGTCTACAACGATTGGCCCTTTACAAAATATATATTACAGCGCAATTTTTGGGGCATTTGGACGAAGCCGCGAGCCGCTATCTTCGGAGAAAGAATTAACCAACCATCTTTGACGTTAAGTTTGCCTATAAGATACCGAGAATTGACTAATTTTTACCTAAGGATATTCAACTTGTTAGTGTGGCCTAAATATTCTTTCTACGAGGGTTAGTATTATCCTCCTAAAAATATAGAGGTTTTATCCTACACCACAGAATCATGTAAAATTCTACAAAGACGCCCATCTTCATAACCCCATAAAGACAGACGCTCGAGCCATATAGTTTGCCTACTTTAAAATATAGGCTTATACGTATGCTGATTAAAATAATTGTGTTCACTAAATTGACCAATAACACTAAAAGGTTTGGAACCCGAACTCAAAGACGTCCATCTTTATAGCCTCATAAAGACAGGCGCTTCAAGCCATATAGTTTGCCTTAAAATATAGGCTTATACGTATGCAAATCAAAAGAATTGTGTTCTTTAAATTGACCACTAACACTGCAAGGTTGTGAACCCGAACTCAAAGACGTCCATCTTCACAGCCTCATAAAGACAGGCGCTTCGAGCCATATAGTTTGCCTACTTTAAAATATAGGCTTACACGTATGCTGATCAAAAGAATTGTGTTCACTAAATTGACCACTAACGATAAAAGGTTTGTGAACTCGAACTCAAAGACGCCCATCTTCATAGCCTCATAAAGACAGGCGCTTCAAGCTATATAGTTTGCCTAAGTTAAAAAAATAGGCGTAATCGTGCAAGTTGAAAGGGTATAGGATATTCAAAGTTGTGAACCCGAACTCAAAGACGTCCATCTTTATAGCCTCATAAAGACAGACGCTTCGAGCCATATAGTTTGCCTAATTTAAAATATAGGCTTACACGTATGCTGATCAAAAGAATTGTGTTCACTAAATTGACCACTAACACTATACAAGGTTGTGAACCCGAACTCAAAGACGCCCATCTTCATAACCTCATAAAGACAGGCGCTTCATGCAATATAGTTTGCCTACTTTAAAATATAGGCTTAAATATGGAAATCAATAGGATTGTGTTCACTATATTGACCACTAACACTAAAAGGTTGTGAACCCGAAATCAATTTCTTAATATTGTCGGGTTAAATTGATTCTAAGTCAACTATTCCAAATCAAGAAGTTTCAGTCAACGCTTTGATTTTAACTATTGCAAGTTCTGAGTTTTCAGAATTTTCCCTGGCCAATTTCAAAGAATTTTCCCTGGCCAATTTCAAAGAATTTTCCCTGGCCAATTTCAAAGAATTTTCCCTGGCCAATTTCAAAGAATTTTCCCTGGCCAATTTCAAAGAATTTTCCCTGGCCAATTTCAAAGAATTTTCCCTGGCCAATTTCAAAGAATTTTCCCTGGCCAATTTCAAAGAATTTTCCCTGGCCAATTTCAAAGAATTTTCCCTGACCACTTTCAAAGTCCTTTCCCTGACCACTTTCAAAGTCCTTTCCCTGACCACTTTCAAAGTCCTTTCCCTGACCACTTTCAAAGTCCTTTCCCTGACCACTTTCAAAGTCCTTTCCCTGACCACTTTCAAAGTCCTTTCCCTGACCACTTTCAAAGTCCTTTCCCTGACCACTTTCAAAGTCCTTTCCCTGACCACTTTCAAAGTCAGACTAATCACTCTCAAACTCCTTTCCCTGACCAATTTCAAAGTTATAATGTTGTTGCTATAAAAATTACCAAACCAATACGAAATTCCCTGACTTTCATAACAACTTTAAAATCCCCTTATATTTCATAATTCACACCCAATTTCAAAAATCCGTAATTTTCCACGGAGTCACTGTGGTGCAACCCCTGGTCAAGTTGTTAAACGATACGTTACGTCATTAGGGTAGGGGAAGGGGGGGACCATTTCTATAATAATATCTTCTTTCTATTATTTTTCATTTCGTTTCGTTTCATTTAGAATGGCATTAATTAAAAATTGCGGCGCGGTATTATATATACTGACGGTGGTTGATTTTTATTTCTTTCTTTTTCATTTCTATAGCGATATAGACGCGAATTAAGGCCCTTGGGCCATGGACAGAAATGGAATACCGTGTGTGTAATAGGTAAGCGACGCGTCATGGGCTCAAAACCAGAAGCAAAAAGGGGCAGAATAAAAATATCATCGAGATATATTACATTAAAACACGCGGCAGCCAAAATCTCCACCCCGAAATAAAAAATAAATATGTCAATTAATTCAATAGTAACAAGAATATTCATTAAGAATTTGAAAATATTCACAAATTAACTCGTGTCATTTGAAGACAAAGTCACACGATAAACCGAGATAAACAATTAACCCGAAATTTAGTAATTATCTATGTTTATTAATTTACAGGGTTCATACAACTTTTGGAAAACAAATTTCCCTAAGATTTCCATGATGTTTTTCACCCCATATACTTCCCTGAAATTTCTAGGTTTTTCCCGCCGTATATGGGGTATCCTATGGAGCTAATGTTAATCAAGGAAGGGGGGGGGCAAATATGACTATAACATAATCAAAGGACATCCCCGTATCTCTAATACAAAGTTTAGTGTAATATTAATCCTATGGAGGGGGTATGTTTACGAATATTTTGCTTAATTACTCGGCCCCTGTTTGACGCAAATTTCCCTGATTTCCCTAAATTTTACTAAAAATTCTAAATTTCCCCTGAGGTTTTGCCAACTATTTATTTCCCTGATTTTCCCGGTTTGTATGAACCCTGTTAAACCCATTCGGATATGGAATTTTTTGGTTATAAGGTGCGAGCCGAATAAAATATATAAATTCATGTCAAACCGTAGTTAATTCTTCTTTTCAGTATCTATCTATAATTTATTCCTCCTTATTAAAAACCCCCTTCTCTTGAGCCAACATTAAAAATTAACATTTAAAAAAACTGGGCGTCCGAATTATTATTATCCCTCTATAGGAATTATTTACTAGGACGACAATTCCGCGTTACCCGCGTCGTCGTGCGGTGCAAAAAGGTTAGTTACATAAATGGTACGTGACTACCTACTACCGAATTTACAAAATTAAATTATACCAATTAAAGATGATAGTTACAAATTTCCTTCCACTGCAGTGTTATCAAACTGCAAATGGCTGACACCGTCAAAATTATTGACGAATATTTAGGAAAGTTATTGACGAATATTTGGGAAAGTTATTGACGAATATTTGGGAAAGTTATTGACGAATATTTGGGAAAGTTATTGACGAATATTTGGGAAAGTTATTGACGAAATTTTGGGAAAGTTATTGACGAATATTTGGGAAAGTTATTGACGAATATTTGGGAAGTTATTGGGGAATATTTGGGAAGTTATTGGGGAATATTTGGAAAGTTATTGGGGAATATTTGGAAAGTTATTGGGGAATATTTGGAAAGTTATTGGGGAATATTTGGAAAGTTATTGGGGAATATTTGGAAAGTTATTGGGGAATATTTGGAAAGTTATTGGAAAATATTTGGGAAGTTATTGGAAAATATTTGGGAATATTTGGAAAGTTATTGGAAAATATTTGGGAAGTTATTGGAAAATATTTGGGAAGTTATTGGAAAATATTTGGGAAGTTATTGGAAAATATTTGGGAAGTTATTGGAAAATATTTGGGAAGTTATTGGAAAATATTTGGGAAGTTATTGGAGAATATTTGGGAAGTTATCGACGAATATTTGGGAGCTTATCGACGAATATTTGGAAAGTTATAGGAGAATATTTGGAAATAATGAATGAAATCAGATGATCTGAAATTGTAAATTTTCCTCTGCCAAAATGCATCATCTTTTCTCGGATACACTATTTATATGGAAAACATTAGTGACGTCTAGGGCGGCTAATACCAGTGGCCATGCGGCGTATACGTCGTCGTCCCATTCCCAAGGCTTCTTCTTTCTTATTAAGTGGTCCAGTGGGGGTAACTCGAGGGGTCGGTCATTCATGAAATCCCGTACGCTACCCGTGAAATCCAATTTAAGAAATCCGAAATCAACGCTGATTTCGAAATCAAATAAAAAAATCCGAAATCAGCAACGAAATCATAAAATCAGTAAAGAAATCACGAAATCAGTAAAGAAATCACAAAATCAGTAAAAAATCACAAAATCAGTAAAAAAAATCACAAAATCAAGAAAGAAATCACGAAATCAGAAGCAAAATCAGTAAAGAAATCGTGAAATCCATTACAAAATTCACGAAATCCAAAATCAAAAGAAATCACAAAATCCGACGAAATTACGGGGAAAAATCTCAAAATCCGAGGAAATCATGCGAAAAACCTCAAAATCCAACGAAATCGAGGGAAATATCGCAAAATCAGTCGAAATCGCGGTAAAAATAGCAAAATCCGACGGAATCACGGGAAAAATCTCAAAATTCGATGAAATCCATTGGATTTTATCGAACTCTGAAATCAAACAAAATCCGATGAAATCAAACAAAATCCTATGAAATCCGACGAAATCAAACGAAATCCGACAAAATCCGACGAAATCAAATTGGATTTCGAAATCCCGTACACTTTTTCCTAAACGTCCGACCCCTCGGGGTAACTAGAGGGTATTTATTCCTATACGGATCGGTGAATACGGGTAAAAAAATCAGCCAATCGGAAAGAAGTTAAAAGATAAGTCTGGTCTCGCCGGGCGGCCTACTGGCGCCAGGATACCTTCATTAGTTCGATCAAGTTTTGCAAAGTTTCCAACTAATTTCATAGAAATTGAGGATTTCACTGTTTTTTTTTTTCTTTATTTAAGTTTACTTATTTTTTTATTTTTCTGTGAAAAATAATTTAAGACTACCAAACAAACTATTAAAAATCGCTCAGTAGCAGACTTAATTAATCATGTGCAATTATTGCACTAATAACAATTACATAACTTCATAAAATAGACGATTTTCGAATATTTGGATCGAGCTTTGTTAATAATATTTCGAAACCAGTAGTATCAACGGGTTTTATAATAAATTTCTAAGCAAATTATAATTAGAAGATTTAAGTGAATCTGAATAACGT
This sequence comes from Phalangium opilio, assembly GCF_054372755.1. Classification (NCBI taxonomy): domain Eukaryota; kingdom Metazoa; phylum Arthropoda; class Arachnida; order Opiliones; family Phalangiidae; genus Phalangium; species Phalangium opilio. Next base: position 9,643,853 of record NW_028324187.1, on the reverse strand, counting down.
GACTAAAGAAAATTCAACAACTATCAACAATCCTATGGCGAAAGAGGGTATACAAAAGACCATACAGTTGCGGACAACACCAAGGACATCTTTCAATACATAATGACGTTTCTACCCTGGGCCTGGCACTAACTGAGATTAAATTTTCAGACTAGGAGGACTAACACCATTTACACCTGTAGGTCAGGCTACTTGATGGACAAAGAGTATAGGACCAAATAGCCTCGTCTCCTGGTTGCAGTTTTAAAAACACCATCGTGTTTCTCCATTAAAGTCTTTTAAGTATTTTCAAATGGTTTTATACCGTAGTTATCCGCATTTTCCCAACAGATATTTAAATGAATATTTATAATAAATTGAATATTTAACGATTCTGAGTGGCAATTACACGCTGTCATTAAATAAAACATACTTAAATCGTTAAAATTCTGCAATGTCATTCGTTATCAATTACTTTGCAATGACGCGCGTAAAAACCTACTAAATTTAACAATCCTTTTTTTAGGGGGGGGGGGGAAATCAGGTTTCAAAAATTAGTTTAATATAATTTCTAATCCGAATTAAAAAAATAATACTCACAAAGCTATATATACAGCAAAGACGAAAGGTAACGCGGAGTAAACACTAAAAACAATCTAGTTACATTTAATCCTAACAAGAAAACTTCAAAAGACTCCTTGAGCTTACAAGAAAAAAATAACAGCAACAGCTGAGAAATGATTTTCATATACCTAAATATAGCCAAGGCGTAGTTTGCTACCGAGGGGATAACCACTAACGACTCCTAACCAAGAATTCCCGAAATCATAAACTAACGATTAAAAACCTTAAAACTATATTTAAACAAAAGTAATTATTATTATTATGACGCGGTTGGTTGTTAATATTTTTTGATAGCGAAGGTTCCCTCGTTTTTCGGGGGTCTGAAGAAGAAGAAAAAAAAAAACCGAAAGGCATTGTCCGTTTGACGAGTGCCAATTCCAGGAAAAAAAATCATATACTTCGCAAAATTATACACCATCGGCAAAAATATAAAAAGGCGCGAATATATATATATATAAAACGTGGCAGCGCTACTGACATCTACTAAAAGACGGAGCAAAAAATAACAATAACAAGATGGTCGTTGCAATATAGGTAAGTTCCACCCAAACAGAAACAAAAAATCTCCCCAAATTGAAATTATACCTAATTTAGTTCACTTAAATCCTGGCATAAACTCCCTCGGTAATAACTACATCATCAACTTCTACTACAACATCTTCTACTACAACCCCAATTACATAAACACCGCGTTATCAAAATTCGGGGTGCAACTAAATTATAAAAAAATTAAAAAAAAAAATAAAATCCAAATTTCGGTTCTTAGACCAAACACACGATTATTATAATTAAGGGGTGTGACCCGCACCCAAAATAGTCCTTGGGGGGGGGAGCAGTAAAGGGGGGAGTTAAAGGTTGAGAAAGGTCATAAAGTGGTTGGTTTCTAACCTAACCCCTAAATTAAGCCTTTGGCGTCTGAGTGTCCTGTTCTGGGGTTTCCGGACCCTTTAATAAGGTTCTTCCCGAGCGCTATTTTCAAAGAGAGAAAAGGGGGGGGGGGGTATAACCCTTTGAAACCCCCCCCCCCCCCGACCAATTAACTACGGTCTGGTCTGGTCTAGCAATAAGAAGAAAAAAAATAATAAGAAACTAGAATTTATTCAAATTCTAAGAAATAGTAATTTATGGGAGGCAACGAACGGACAAATATAAGCCACGCCCTTTATGATGATCTAAAAGCTTTGCTATTATGACAACTTGTGATATTTTGTCATAACCTAACGTTTTTCGCCCACAGTAGCGCAAAATTTGCGCTATACTTATTTAAAATTAACTTACACTTACATTTATTTACTTCTACCCCCTTTAAATGTCAAATTAAAAATTGGAGCGCACATAACTAGCTGCCTTACATCTATCTGTCCCCGTTGCATTGAAATTATTGTACCTGTGTTTTAGGTATGGAACATTTTTCTCTAAGTCTAATGAAAAATGTGGCGTACTTATAAGTAATTATGTTACTTTCGCACCTATTGGCAATGGCTACGCTATGAATTACTTCAAATTCAATTTTGGCGCGCTGTATCAGCTGAATTCGCAAGTATAGCTTTAAAGCGCCATCTATCATCCCAAATGTGCAACTATATTAAACTAAATCGTTCTTTTTAAACCTTATAATTTATAGGTATTTATTTAAACCTATTTTTAAAACTTCTAAAATTTATATTTTAATGTTAATTTAAGTCCTAAATTTTAGCTTTATTTAGGAGATAAGATATAATGGTGATAGGTGTCGCTAGTACCGCAGTGTTTTTGACCTTTCACATCAAATCTCTATGTTTCAAAGTTGGATTTGAATTGTTAAAAGGCACATTTCCGTAAAAGGAACACGGGTTTAAATACTTGAATTAAATTAATTTTATCCCTGGTTTAGGCTTAATTATTTGTATGTAATAGTGGTGAACGTTAAAGTCAAAATATTATGACATTTAACAGTTCGTAAAACTAACGGGGAAAATCTGCATTTTTGACTTATTTCAGCAAAAATTGACTAAATTTCTTTTAAACCCCTGAGACTATCATCTAATAAGTCTTTCTTAATCTTAATTAAACCGAAATAAGGATTAAAGTCGCTTTATATCCTAAAATACCGAAGAATAATGGAGAGTTTGCGTTGATTTTTGAATTGAACAGTCAAATGTTCAAAATAACACTCTACATGCAAAATAAAACCACCACCAGTACCCAAAAGGTACGTACAAGGCTCCAGCGTTGACAATCGTTGACGACTTGACAATTATCAGATGCAAGGAAGGATATCTGTTCATGAACAGTGTCCAGAATGATATAAGATTCCGGCAGATTTGTTCCACAAGTTGAAAAGCTGAAATTTGTCCACAGATGTCCACAGTCCAGTTGAAAAGGCGTATTTTATCCACAGTTGTCCAGTTGAAAAGGTGTATTTTATCTACAGTTGTCCAGTTGAATGGCCATTTTACTCAAATTCCATCTGTATGGATAAAAAAATCACTATGGTTAGCCTGCAATGACAAACGAAAAATGTTAAGCCTTGGCTATTATTACATTTTTAGTTTAACGATATTTCTGGCCATTCTAACCATCGATTTTGCTTTAATTCTACTAAATACTTGTTAATTAACTAAATTAAGTTAAAATTTTCAAGTATTTTAAGTAAAAAACAAAAATTTTCTTTGATTTTCGGGGCAAAGGTTTTTGAGCCAACTTTTTCCCTCCGAAAGACTTCTTGAAAATGACGTAATGATCTTTTTTCCTCGGTTGCTAAGCGACCAAAAATGGCAACCAATCAGGAAGCGAGATTGGTTGTAGTTTAGAATTTGAAAAATACCGGCATTTCTTAAATGGAAAATGCCGAATTTTATTGAATAATAAATAATTTATTATTGGAATATTTTTGTTCAAAATTATATTGGAAATATTTTTTAAATATTAGGCCTAACACATAATTATTAAAACTGTCCCTAGATGTTCCCATATTTGTTTTTAGTTCAAGAACCTTTAAATGTAAAAGTACAGGCTTCCATGCATTAAAATATACATGTTGAACATATAATAATAGAAGGTGTATTCCATCAAAGTATCAATTACAATTGCTGTTCAAGTTACAAGAGTTAATAAATAAATAATTGAAAATTTGCTAAAATCTCACCATCTTCTCAGCTCTGTTCACATTAACACTATGTACTTGGACATGTAATTGTCTTAAAAAGGGGGAGTTTCCTCCATGGTTTCAATGATTAAAAAAACATCCCACAAAATAGTATTTCAAAAGTATTCTTTAGTTACGGGTTAGTAAAATGGCTTCTCATAAAGAAGCGATAATCCTCAATATTTCCATTATATTTCTATGTATTTACCATATAACTGGAGAAGGTAAAGCTTGAGATAAATTAATCAAACATTAAATTTAATTATTATTAATTGAAGGGGATGACATCGTCAAGGACTTGCGTACAAAACTCTTGCAAAACTACGGCGACAAGTACGCCAGACCAATTATCAACGACAGTGAAACTACCGTTGTCAAGTTAGCCTACGTCCCAAAACATATCTTGCATATGGTAAAGTAATTATTAAACCTTAAGTACTCAAATTAAGTACTCGATCTCCAGGACGAAGAAACATTAACGGTGAAGATAGAGGGTTTCGTACGAATGGTAAATGGCCTGCCATAATGATCTTGTACTTGACGTATTTAATAAATAACGTTGTAGACTTGGACTGATCAGAAATTGGTTTGGGACCCGGTTAACTACAAGAACGTCAAGACTATCACCGTGGACGCCCGCAAAATATGGCAACCCGATATATTTTCTTTATTCAGGTTCTGACCATCTGAAATTCTAATTCACTTTAAATCATAGCACTGACCACAGGCTGATTTAACTTTACAGCGCTGGTCAAAACGAGATAGACCAAGGTCGGGACAGTTTGGCTTACGTCAGTCATGACGGAAGGGTTGATTTTTACCCTCCCACGTCTTTCGAAGCACCCTGTCAAACTAATTACAGGTAAATGAAAATCACTATCAGTCTGAGGTCAAAGGTTAACGAGTCTTTGAACTCATAAAGGTATTATCCCCTGGACGAACACTGGTGCTATTTGGAGTTTGGTTCTTGGGGTCATAGGGGAGATTCAATATTCCTCAACGTTTACGACAAGTATTGCCTCATTGGGTATCAGACTAGGCGCAATAAAGTCTTATAAACTTAATTACTTTCTTCAGTTTCACAATTGACAAAGATAGCGTCTTGGGAACCAAATGGAAAATGGTAAAATATCGTTACCACGCCAGAGTACTTTTCCAAGATGAAGCGGACAAGTATCCGTATCACGCCATCACCTTGGACATGTTTTTCCGTAGAACTTCGATTTTGAACGAGCTCACAACCGTGGTACCCGTTTTGGCCAGCACTTTCATGACTTTGTCTGGTAAATAATTATCTACCCAACCCTAACTTCCCAAGTAGTATCCCTCCAATGACCTAATAAATAATTATTCCATGAAGGTTTCTGGTTGAAGCTTTGGACAATTCCTCGATACATTATGGGTCTTTCAAACTACGCCATGATGTCAATACACCTTCTACGTCTGGCCACCTCCATCCCAGCTGGGATGCAATTACCAATACTGGCTGAATTCTCTGCCACCGCCTTAGTCATGACCATCGTGTTTCTGGCCGAAACTGTCCTCTTGGACTCAACTGAAAGAAGACGCGACGGACCACCGGAAATACTGCTACGAATCCTCAAGGGTGTCCCGGATAAGTTACTATTCGCTATGCCAACGCAAATACCCCAACAGGAAGTGACCACCACCACCACGGAAGGTGAAGGGACAAGCGCTGAACCAACTAATCAAGCCCAATCTGACTGGAAAATTGTACGCGTCACCATAGACAGATTGTTTTTCTACGTGTTTACTGTGGTGTACGTCATAATAATCTCTTGGTTATTCTCATCGATGTAATTGTAATCACTGTCATTGCGAAATAGTCAATAAATCTATATGTCTAATATAATCTCACACTATATTTGTAAAGAAAAATCTGTTGGTCAAGGGGTTGTTGTTCCCCTTCGAACTTTTGAACGTCGCAATTGAATTTCTTCTTCGGAATGCTATCAGAGTATTTTTGATTAATAATCTTGATCTTAAATCTACCTACACTTTTTGGAAATTCATCCATAAATGGCACGGACATAAAAAACGGATTTAATAACATTAGTGGAGAGAGAGGTTCAAAATTAAAGGGGGAACACCCACGCGGTACGTCACGACTTTCGTTTGGACGTTTACAATCAAATCTGTTAGTGAAACCAGCTGTTGACTGCTTTCTACTGTTCCATAAACAATAGAATTAATTCCACACGTTCCGCGGGCTTTCGTTCAACTCTGCACTTTGAAAGTACTTAAAAGTGAAAAGGATAGCTTGGCAATTTATTTGAGAACCAGGGATGTATTGGTGATGCCTGACATCACCACGTCTACATAGATTAATATGCCTCGAATAGCTAAGCTAGCCTGTATAGTTGACCACCCCTTACATGTTGTACAGAAAAAAAACGTCTGTTTTCTTTCATATAATTTGCAAAACAATGAAATTTCATTGTGAAGAATACGCTAGCTAATCTTATAATACTATAAGATTAAAACGGAGAATGTTTAGGCTTAGCAACAGATCAGATAATTATTATACACAGTACACACCATAAAAGTTTAAAATTCTTGAATATTTTTCAATTTTGAAATAGGATATATTTGGCGTGTCGCTGAACATGTGGTATCTAAGAACATATTTAAGTCTTCTTATTTTTTAAAAAACTTGAGGAGATAACACGCATGGCATGTTGGTCGCATGTTTTCGCCTGGAACCTTTTAAAAAATGTGTCCGTCTTTTAAAACCCCTAAAGGCGCCGAATGACTATAGGATGTGTAGTCTAAACTTCAGCTGATACCCAAGGACTGAAGAACTGATCCCGGGACCGGCCCGAGGGGTGCGTCGCGTACGCCAGGGAAAGTATTTTTTTAGGGAGGAAATAGAGTCACGTGGTCGATCCCGCCGGAAGCTGGCAATATTCTAAGAAGAAAGAACCCCACAATCCCCCCGAAAAAATGGCGGGAATTGACCCCAAAGGAAGCTTTAAGGACTTAGGCTGCTTCCAATTCCAAAAGGGCGAAGATCCTGTTTTCTGGAAATCCAATTAAGCGTGTTTTTACTAAAATTTAGTATATAACGGAATACGACGGTTTATTGGATTAGAGACTACATTAAGGCCAATTACTTCAGATCTGGGGCTTCCTAAGTAACCATTAAGATCTTTCAATTATAAATATAAATCTTATTTAGCCGGGAATATTCGAGTATCGGTGAAATATTCGACAACACGAAAATGGACGAAAGGACAGCTTAATTAGTTTCAACGTAAGTTCATAAGATATGTTGACCATAAGTTTGTCACTGGTTACAAACTGGAGCTTGTCATGAAGTGAGTGAGTGAGGTAGGTCAAAGATTCAGGGTAAAGCGACGCCTGGTCAGGCGCTGTCAAAGGCTTAGCTAATACAGACTAAATAGGACCTAGATGGACTGCAAAATTAACCACTGAATGTAGTACTTCAATTCTCGCTTCCATCGTTCTCGAACTAGTTATCTCGAACTGTAAGTCTCTCAGTAGCATTACGAAGTATAAGTAGTGTCATACTTATGGAATACATCTTATTAACTTATGGTGCGACTAGTCCGTGGTAGGTATCCATACACACCAGGTTTTTTTGGTTAGATATTCAAAAGAATCCAAACAACTAACCGGTTACCGATATTAAAATTTTGGGCAACCCTAGATAAACCGTGCAGTTGGTTCCTGTTCAAGGCGATACTTCCGGTCGCGCGACTAGACCTGGGCTTGGCGACAGCTGGTCTTCATTTTCTCACCATCGGGGGAACAGCCTGGCCTTTTAAATTTCTTAGAGGGGCCCTCGATCCCAACCCTAACTTAGCGGGGCTTTATGGTACACAATCACCTTTGACTAGTCACTAATACCAATGATAAACTGACCCAAGATCTCTTTTTCATTCTAGTCTACAGTTAAGTTGAAACTGGGTTGGTTTAAAGGTCTTGTTATAGGGTAATGGAGGCCATTCGCGTTTCCCCGAATGAAATATAAGGGAAGAAAACGTGAGAGTGCCATTACACCCCAAGTCGACCCAAACAAACAAACCATGCATGTCCGCTTTTCTATAATATTTCTTTTTATCTACAACGTGGATTTCTTAGATATTTCAAAAGTCTACCCAAGCCGCTAGGGTAGTAGAGTTCAACTAGGCCTACTACGATGGACACTAGTCGAATTTATATCATTAGGTTTGTTTTTATAGCATATTTAGATGTAGGAACCTGCGCTAGAGCATTGAAATAAAGTTGAAGGTCATAGGTTACTTCTTGACGCGCGTGCAAACAAAACGGCTATGACATTTTTAAGATGGAGAAGTTTTTCAAAGAAAAATAATGAATGAAAGAACGGATGTCGGTTGGTCGGGTTTGCTGTTATTTTTATATCTATATTCGTTGCGGCCGTAATATTATGACTGAGGGTAGAGGGTAGAGGGTGCATGCACTAGGGCGCCCCAGAGCACAGCCTGAGAATGTTAACGCTCTAGTACTTATTAGTTAAGAGTGTAGATCTGAGATGCGAGAGGAAAAACCTTTCTAGTAACAGATGCGCTCGGCTGCAGCCTGTCTTAACCTCTCACCCCGCGCAAAACCCGACGGACTAATTTCTATTCTTGGATTTTATATTTTTCTATACTTATACTATAAGAGGCTACTATATTTCGCGCTTATGTTTATAAGGATTTCGCGGTTCGCCAACCATCGCGAAACAAGACCACGCTATTTAGTTATACTTGAAAAAGGAGACCAGTTCTTACTACATGACTATAGAAAGGTCTGGCGAAACTTAAGCCTTTGAATGTTCTTTTAAAAATCAATTTTGTGTCGAAAATGGATAATTTCCAACTCCATTTTGTTGACCCTAATGGACACTGTTTTCGAGATTTATGATTTGATGGAGTGTTTTAGGAATGACCCCTTAATCGAATCATTGTCTTAATCAGTTTCTTGATTAAAATTAAGGGGTCATCCGTAAAATACTACATCCAATCTTAACTCGAAAACAGTGTCCCTTGTGGTAAACAAAATGGAGATACAAATTCATACAATTTCGACTCTAAAATATTCATGTCATAATGCATTTAACAGCTAGGAATTCAATGATATTGTATCGATTCAAATATTGAGGCCAATAGCTTCAATGTAATGTTAGAATTTATATATATAGTAGTTTAATTCCATCTATGTTTGTGGGGAAATCAAGTGCATAATTCAGTTAAACCAAACACCGTCTTTCTATTTCCGGTAATTGTAGAATGGTCTTTAATTGTTTAGAGACAGTGACCTACTTTATACCGACTGCCATGGTAAAATGGGGGACCAAAATGGGTTATATAAGTAATTATAATTCCGAATACAGTCTAGGAACGTGTGTCATCTCGACCCCGTTTATTAAAGATGATAGCCGCGTCTTTTGATATCAAGGGAGTTTCTGTCGCATCCAACAATTGTTTTATTAATTTAATCCCAAATCGACGACGCGTTTAAAACAGGACGAACTTCGCTATACCTCCTCAAATGGTTTCATTTATTCAAAATATGGGTTAAGGGTAAAGAGCATACGACAAAATATTTATCCAAAGGTTATATAATTTATTCGTAATAAATTAAAGAATAAACTGTAGCAAATATTTTTTCTTTAAAATTATTTTCTTGGAAAAAACCGTTTATTGTTGGGCAAGTATTGTTTGGAGGCCCACGCTTCAAACTTAGGGAAGTTACGTACGCTAATAGATTTTCATTCATAGATAACTATAGCAGATAAAAGAAGTCCTCAACAACTTTTATCCAACGACAAAATATCTATTCCTAGACACGGCGTCAATAGAAAAGTTGCCCAATGGCTAATACAAACAAACTCCCACTCACACCAGGAGAGCGAGCGCGCGAAGCAAGCTTCATTCAATACACTAAATAGGGGCGCGTGGGTGATATCCTTTATCTAATATTGATATCCTAGTACTCCAGTTAACAATTTCAAAGAGATATGGTATTGGTTGGTATATTTGTTCAGTCCCATTCAAAAACAATGTCCTTTAGCTATTCGAGGAAGGTGTCGAAACGGCTAAGTGATGAAATTATACGCTACTATGATGGTGGAAAATAATAAATAAAAATATTAATTTAACGAGACATGGTATTAAAACCACTAAATTATTGGAGGATAAGTTCATTAACCTACGGATTTAATTTAACCTACCTGACATGATAATATTTATCTAATCTTAACGGGGATGGGGGTCCAAATATTAAAATATTAATTTCCCATTATCTTAATCGGCTCCTCTTCCAAATTCAACTTTGACCCCTCAGAAAAACGTGCAATACTTTAAATGAAATCATCACTTCGAATTAATATCAAATACGTTTCTTATATCGACGAATTAACCAACAATCTGGAAACAATTTCGATGTATTAAAACAATCGGTCAAAATATGTCAGCGAGAATAATGGTATTTAAAACATAGCGGCGGGTAAAGGTCAAATTTCTATCATGGGCTAACCTTGCAAGGGATAAAAGACGCGTTGCTGATGCAGCATGGGAACATTATATAATCAGTTTGTCGTCGAGCGTGTAACTCGTCACCTATTCAAAATCACCGACCAACAAGTTTAGGGATGAAACACAACTAAAGAAAACGTGGTACGCGTGTTTGAATTTAAAAGAATTGGTTGGAATCCCTGTCTTTTATATTAAAAATCCCTTCTTAGATAAAAAATAATAATATCATATCCTTGACCCTCGAGGGCGTTGTCCGAAGCTAGCGCAAACCGTCCGTTAAAAATCGCCCACAATCCCTAGCGTGACAAGATTTACCCAAGAAAGGCGACAACTTCAATTCCTTCAAAGGGTCGGCCTTCGAACCCGGACAAACATAATAAAATAATAACAATGGTTAAGATTTGAAATGAAAAAAATAAATAAAACATACGTGTAGGTTTGTTTAATGAGGAAACCTTAGAGTTTCCAAAGTAAACTTATTAAATGATATTTAACTTCAATTAAAGACCTAATTACTAATTAATACAATTTAAAGTAAATAGATGTGTTGGTATAAAGCCATTTATGACAGTACAGGGTTGTAATGATATAATCTCCATATTTGGGAGGACCAAAAAAAGAAAACACTTTCTACTTTGGGTATGCAACAGACATGTCGTCAGGCAAAGTCTTGGTTTTAACGGTTATGGTCCACCCACCCATCTTGGTGAACTATTGACCTTTTGCAAAAACGGGGCAACACCTTATAGGAAAGTAAGCTGAATAGAGAGAGGAACCCGGATCCTTTTTGGGCTGGGACCATCAACCAAAAGATTCGAAACCCATATATTGAATCAAGGGGACACACACTCACGTGCAGAGGGTATACTAAAACCTTAGACTAAACGCGAGGGTTTCATAGAGTGAATAACCCCTCGAAGCGTAATTTTGTCCAAAGCACGAGATAGTTGCCAAAAACGTAATAATAATTTCATAAAGTTTTTAAAAAATTCGGAAGATCAAACAAGTAGTATTAAATTTGTTTAAGTTTTGAGAAAAGAAGGGAAGATTGCTAAACACGATTTAAGTTTAATTTTAAACGTCGCGTCAAAGTCAAACTCGAGCAACTTTATTGAAACAAAATGTCATAGCAACTTTAACCCGAAAAGGAAGATTTTTTTCCTTACTTAATAGATACAAGATTGACACGAAGTTACGCGACATAGAGCACAGTACCAGCGTCTCTTCCCCATGTGACTAAACTTCCTTATATCACAGTGTCAAGTCGTATTGAATCTCGATGTATATAAAGTCGTGTGGTTTAGCTATTCGAATCCAAACGGATATTCCATTTTTCATGTTTGCAGCACGTTTTAAGTGCTTATAATTAAATAAACTCAATCTACATTAAAGTTTTCCTGTGTATTTGTTGCACCAAAATGATTAAGAAACATTTGAACTATAAATAACAGTCTAAGAGCTTTTTTAAAGGCATTTACTTTATAAAAACAATTCTAGACAGCAGCATTTTTAAGGATTGCTCTAGAGTTCACTCTGTGTTAAGAAGAGAGGATGAGGAGAAACTTTCATTAAAGCCGGTTTTCACGGGGCGAAAATCGGGGCGAAATCGGGCGAAAACCTGCCGCCACCGAAAAAAATTCGGCGCGCCGAAACGAAAAGTCTCTTTTCGCCGGAGTAGGCTGGAGCTCTACTTTTTGGCCGCCGAATATTGTCGCAGCCAATAATAGGGCCGTATGATCGTACGTCACTCTGACGTCGTTTCTCGATCTTTTGGGGTTTTTTTTTTGGTAAAATAAAATGGCGGCCGCGATGAAGTTGATAGTTTTAAAAAAGGATGTGAACAATGAAGATTTTATCGAGAAGATTCCCTCATTTCTCTGATGAGATTAGAAAAACAGCCTTGTTCTTTTCTCTTTCGAAATATATTTCTCACCCATATGGATTTTTTATACTTGCGATTATTCCTATTTAACACCTGAGTAGCCAATATTATAACCGCAAGGTTAATAACTCCTAAATTGGCTCTAATTAATGCTTGGCTATTGTTATCCATTTTATTTTTGGGAATATAAATAAATAATCAAGCAGACCATAGAGCAGACTACTGAAAGAAGAGAGGAAAAAACGGGCAAGACATACGGAATTCTCTAAAAATGGAAGTTCAATAAAAAATAAAATAAAGCAGACGACAGAAAAGAGAGAGAAAAAAATATTGCTCGCCGAAAAAACTGCTCTGTGAAAACCTCTCGCCGCGGTGATAAGCAAAATTTCGGTGCGTGAAAGCGGAATTTTGCGCCAAATTTCGGTCCCGTGAAAACCAGCCTTTACTCTTTCAATAAAGACTTATCCCCAGAAATTTTACCCACTAAAATCAAAATTCCCTGACTTTTCCCGGACCTTTTCGGCCCATTTTTAAATTCCCTGACTTTTCCAGGTTTTCCCTGACCCGTGACAACCCTGGGGTCACCGTGTTTCGTTATCTAATGATTTAAGGACAAAGTTGAAAAGATAGGAGTAAACCACTATTACAATCCCAGTACTACCCTGACTCGAATAGCTAATCCGTACTGTCCTGTATTGGCATCCTTCAGAGAGGTTTGAGGAAAACGTTGGACATGCAGCAAGGGAGGGCGCGCCATCAACAAACGAGCTTAGAGAAAGAGAGGGACGGAAAAACCTCTCCGTGTCCTGACTCAGAATACGTACGGAGTTACGTAGTACGGGAAAGTCAGTTCAGTTGACTCGCGGAGTTGGTAAAGTGCGGTGTGTTCGTTTCGCAGAGAGATATCCATTCATTCATACCATCCGTCCACTCTATATTGCTATGGTGTTCTTAAAAGTTCCGAAGCTACTAATGTTTTTCTCAGGTTAAATAACCCTAATTAGTAATTAAATACGTTCGAATTACGAATTCTTGACTAGAGTGTGTGCCTAACACGCGCGTGTGACCATCCACGTTAAAATGACCTTTAACCTCGTGACCAGTGTGCCTAAAATGATCTTCTAAAACTATTTGGTTTTTAACAATCAATCGATAAATATATTTGTGACAATAAAAATTATGTTAAAACACGTGTCTTCGTCGCAACTGTCCCCTTATAAGGGACACGTCCCTCATGGAAGTAGCGGCGGCAGCGTTAGCGGAAGTTCCAGCGGGAAGCTACTAGGAGGAAGTGGCGGAAGTATTTCCGGGACATTAAGTAGTCGACAGGACTCGGTCAGTTTGGCGAGTTTCGGGAGCAGTGGAGGACACGAGGCTTTAAGTAGTCGGTCGTCGAGTACAAGTAGCATTCACGAAATGCACCATATAATGCATAATAGTCATCCCAATCAACATAAGGTGAGATTACAAACTTATTCCTATATAAACCAGGGGGTTTTCCCTTCTATAACCTTTGACCTACTGTCACAATAGAATTAGTACCCTTTAATTTTCAGCCCAAAATCGGGCGTCTTAAAATTTGGCAAAAACTTATGAAAATATAGAAATAATGTAATAACCCGGATTGTCAAAAAAGGATTCAACTTTCTTTTAAGGGTTGTTTATGTTAAAATCAAGGGGGGTCGATTATACGGATGTTATCAAAGAAGAAACCCATGGCCCCGTTCACACTACGCAATGTTATCTTGCATAATATCTAGGTGTATGCGAGGTTTAATCCCAATTGCATATTCAATTAATAAATAGTTTGCACTATAAAGGGGCTAAATGAAATTCCTCCCAGTTTTAACATAATCAACGTAACGCTACAGTGTTGTCAGACCCTCTGTCAGTTACAAGTAATTATAACTAGTGTGAAAGCCTGAACTGTTATCACTGCAGTGCAGTCAGGGTGTCTTTTCTGGCCAATGGTCTGGTAATTTAATTATATAATGAAAAGGGTTCAACTTTGATCAAAAATTGATATGAACTTTAAATCGACGTAATTACATAGTCTGAACGAAGTTCATTTTTATTTTTCACTGATGAGACCATGGATTGTATAACTTGCTCGTCCCACTTCCAAAATTTTCATTAATTTCAAAGAAAAGTTTTAAACGTGGGTTTGTGAGAAGGCGTGGGAGTTAAACACTCAAACCAAAAGAGAGTCAACTGCAATTTATACTAACTAACATCTCTCTAAATTTAAGCATGAACGGTTTGGTTTCAAATAACACACCCCGTTGATTCGTCAAAAAAACTAATTAGCAACTTCTCCCCCATCAGTTAAACTTACTACATAAATTAATGCACCAAGCCAGAACCAAAACGAAACTCCGAAAATAAAATGTACTTATGATTTGACTTTCAAATGAATACATGAATATTGAGGCTAGGATGATGGATGTGTACCACGCATTTACACCAGGAGGACAGGCTATTTGGTAAGTGTACTTTCGCTACTAAGTAGCCTGGCCTCCAGTTGTAAATAGTATCAACCCTCCTAGCCTAAAAAAACGAAGAAATCAAGGTTAAGTGTAGCCAGCCTATTTGTGAATATTAATTTGTTTACATGTACATAAATTAAACCTCCGCCGTAGTAGCATTGCATACCCTAATCTTAATGCGATAATACATACAATTTTTTTTTTAATATTGTTATTGGAATGTTGTCAAACACCTGGGAAAAGGTTAAGTAATTTTTTTTTATGTTCTAGGCTAGACATGGATGGCAAAAAAGGTTTTTAATTTTATATAATCATTGATTGGGCTATAAAATAGCCCTAGGGTCAAATTCAAGATATCTTTGAAATCCCCGAAGGAAAAATACGCGGGCGTTTAATACGATAATACGATCGATTTTAAGACTCGAGCCCGAGGATACGCAAAAAGGGCATCATCCCTAAATAGGACGTCTTCAAAAGACAAATTCCGGTTAAAACTATATCTCAAAAGGCTGAAATGGGGTTTCATGATTTTTTTTTCTATAAAGTATACAGGGTGTTTCTGACATAAGGGACACTGTTTTCGAGTTAAGATTGGATGACCCCTTAAATTTTAATTATGAAACTGATTAAGACAATGATTTTTAATTTATTTTAAGGGGTCATCCCTAAAACACTTAAATCAAATCATAACTCGAAAACAGTGTCCTAAGCTTAGGGTAAACAAAATTATGGAGATACAGAAATTATACATTTTTGACTCAAAGAATATCCCAATTAATTTATGCATGCAGACTTATCAGAAACACCCTGTATAGTTTATAAAATCGATTTCTATATACCCGGTAATTGTCGGAATAAAAATACCCCCTATCAAAAAATTTCCCCCGAAAAAATTTAATTTCGAAAAATTTGTATTCTGAGAAAAAAATACCGCTTGGGATTTTTTTCTTTTACCGATACCAATCGAGGTCGACTAATTTCTAGAAATACGTCATGACGTCACGTCACAATGACGTTAAATTACTCAATATCTTTAGGCTAAAACCCAAAGGTGTTGAATAAAAAAAAAAGAAAGAAAAAATGTGATTTCATCATATTTTTCTAAATATTAAATTAAATTCAGTTTTTCTTCAGAGATGAATAAAAATTCTTGAATAATTAATTTTCTTTTAAGGGACAATAAGATTGTCGTCTGCTTTTCTAGGGGTGAGAAAAACCCCCCGTGGGTTTGAACCGGTTGGAATTAAATAAAAGACCTTAACAAACGAAGAAATCCATTATCGCGTTGATGCCACTGCAGTGCCAAAAAAAAAAAAAAAAAAACACATCCATATTTTAATTTTTAATTCAATTACGTTATGGTAATTTTAATGTAGGTACCTCGGGGCAGATAACCTCGTAACCCCGAATTACTTTATAATAAACTTACCATACGGTAAAAACATCCATTTTATAAATTAAAACTAAATTTTAATTGTGTAGTTAAAAAAAGACGATTTTTTTAATTATTCGTGTCCCCAATTAAATTTTAAAATCATACCCAATTATTTTAGAGGTTATAGTTAAATGATTTGCAATTACTACGATGTTATTTTTAAAAGGAAATAATTTCGCTTCAGGCTATGAATTGAGAGATTTTTGAAAACAAAAAAATTCACTCAGGCGGCTTTTGTCAAAAAATAGAAATTTGTCGGAATTTCTGGTAATTTTTTTTTAAAAAAAGTTTTAAAACAAGTTGAAGTTTAACCTCAATTAAGAAAACGAAACATTCTTCAATTGGGCTAGAAGTATTTTTAAGATTACGTGACATTTTGACATCATCATTTAAATATTCCAAAAAAGAGATTTCTCTTTCTTATAGTACTTAGCAACTTCTACCGCTATACTCTTTCTTAGTATAAATTGTCAAGCACTGAGTCAATCCCTTTAATTACCAAAGAAAAAAATCCTCAATGCACGTGGCCAATAAAAATCTTCAATGACGTTTCAAATTCTCGCGCCAATAATAAATAAAAAAAGTAAATTAGGCGCGAAATAAAGCACGTGCGAAATAAGGGAACTATTAGGCGCGAAATAAAGCACGTGCTGCACAGTAAGTAGGCTTATAGCGCGTGAAAGTTCGCGGATTTTTAACGAAGCATCATGCACCTGCATGGAAATTTAATTACATTATATTATTATCAGATACATTCATTCTGTTTTAGAGTCTGGTTGGTGACCTTCCATTACTTCCTGAATAAAGATCATTTAAGACCGGTATAGAGTTCAATAATAATTTCATATCGTCATTTAATTATGACGAATCAGGAATGATTTTCCAGCTAATGCGTTTATCGAAATATATACGGGTTTAACTTCACCTAACCCTGATGGGATGATATAATTATAATTAATATATAGGGGTAAATATCGTCCGTCCGTCCGTCTTGAATTTCGCATAGCTCACCCAATTTAATCTACATAGAGATTTTTAAAATCTTTATCAAGCTGACATTTGCGAAAAATTTACGTACCATTGAGAAATTTGAACTTTTTAAAATTTTTAGAAAAACTTGGGTGTGTTTGTAATTTAAATTCAAAGCTCGTTTTTATCATTTTTATTTGTCAAAAATAGTTTGTTATTTCAAGGTATTTCGTTTTACTTTTAAAACGGTTTTTCAATTCGAATTTTTCCTTTCCCAGAATTATTAAAACATTTATTTTTTTGAATATTTTTGTCTGAATTGAAATATATTTTTCCCTATTGGCATTTGAGCCTCGGATATTCATTTTTTCCCCTCTTGATCCGGGTAATAAAATAGTTAGAAACAGCGGCTCATTAAGTTTGACAATATTAAGTACTACGGGTGAATAACATTGGGTGCCATTTCAATATTCTATATAAAAAAAAAAACAAAAAAAAAACGCACGCGATGCAAATTATGCACGCGACAATAAAAAAAAATAGGCTTCTTCGATTAAAACCACGAGCTGTTTTCATCCTTGCCTTTAACTATATCAATCATTAGCAATCGCATTCCAACGCGTCTGGTATAACATAAACGTCCCCTCCCTTGTTAGGCTTCTAAGTAGTAATATTATTGGCAAAACTGCACCCCTTCTCGTGAAATTATCACTGGGGAAACGTTGTAGCTAGCCCGCGGTGAAAATCTGCAGACAGCTTGATTCTCATACATTTTTAACAGAGGCCCTAACCCGACCTACCCGGTCCAACCAACCAACCCCTTTTGCGAATTAAGTATAGTTAATTTTGACAGGAGTAGATTCTTAAAAACAGGTAGTGCTAAATACCTAAGTCTTAATAAAACAGGTGTAAGGTATTTGCCGAGTCATAAGCCTAAATTAATTCTTTTATATTAAAAATCTAACAGTCCTAAACTAAGTAGTATATTAAAAATTGTCAGAGGTAAATAAATACCAACCGAAGTCTTAATAATAAACAGGTGTTGGCCCTTAAGACTTAAAACTTAAGTCTTTAAATTCTTTTTAAATTAAAAATCGAAGAGTTCTAAAATGAAAAATAAAATCTGACCCAAATTATTAATAAAAGTCACATTATTGAATGAAGTCCTGGTTTGTTTTTTTGAGAAAAATGAGAACTTCCGATTCGGAGCAAAGATTATCGAAATTGAAATAAAAAAAATTAATAATTATTATTATATTTCGCTAGAAGGTTTAATTTCGGCATTTTAATATCTCACGTTTATTTACGGAAGTTCTAAATTATTTTTTTTATGATGACGATGACACGATTATTGTAAGTCAAAATGAGGACAAGTACTATACAACAATATATATTCATTCTCTCCTCATCAAATAGGGATTATTTCTAAACCAATTTATTGAAGCGTGCATGAGTACTGAGTACTAGCTGTTGGGAGTGTTATATTTATAATAAATTTATATTCAGGGTCTAGGTTCACTATAGCGTCAAGTGGGCGGATACTTAAATACGTCTTAAAATTAAATACGACACTGTCACGAATCTAATTATAAAAAATGCGACGGTGACAAATGAAGCGTACTGTTTAATTGTCACTCTACAACTCGACTTTTTCAACCAATCTGATAAAATACGCTGAGTTTAAAGGTCAACGTGTACACCAACGTCTAGGAATTTTTCAATCAAATATTGAACGTCAGGAAATTATTTGTCCACAACTTAACCAAAGCCTAAGTTCAACAACGTGTCACACGTAGACGTAGACGTTTGTCATTTAGTTTCTTAAGGCTCTCGTTAATAAGAAATTGAAGCCGTTAAAGACAGAAACTTTCCTCTCTTCACTCTTGTGCAGGAATGGAGATACACCACTCACCAACCCGCAACCGTCTCAGGGTTGCCAGAAATAAGCGTAGTTAGTTATGGATATATTTTTGCTTGGAAAAAAATTCAACCGGAGATAGGGTGTTTTGAGCAAGATTTTGACGCTAAAAGTCTTTCTAGCGTAACTCCTTATTTTTAAATAATAAATAAAGGAAAACAAAAATGGTGGACTCCCGGAGTCCTGGAGAGTTGGACAAAATATTTAGTTACCATCATCATGTGTCAATTGATAAACACGTAATTCTTTCATGGCGTACAAACACCACCACGCAGAGGGCGTGGTTTAAAATGGGGTAAACTGGACATGGATGAAACATGACCTTCACAATAGAGTAGCTACTAGGAAAATTGTTCTGACGTCACACATCCTCCATATTGGAAGAAGTCTATGTAGACTATACTAATATTGACCTCATACCACGTGACTCATCTCCCTAGTTGTACAGTAGCAAACTATGGTGGTCAATTAATCTACATCGAGTTTACAATGTTTTCACTGACCTATGATGGTAATAACGCAATCACCATTATATTGAAATTGTTGCCATCACTATTGCTTTTGAGTCCGAAAGTGGCTTTTAGATTTTAACGTATTAAGTAGTGGCACACCGCGTTATATTTGGCATAGGTAAAGGCTAGTAACTGCCATTTCTGCATAGCGGCACTCTATTTCAGGAGAGGTATAGGCAAATGAGCTTTGAAAGGCTTTTAAGGTCTTCGAAAACAAAGTGGATATATGCTATGTGCCAAAAATATATAAAACTCCTTAGGACCCGTTTGACTTTGAAATTCGAATCAATTTAATATGATAATATTACAATGAACATATTCATATAAAGTTAGGAATAAATTACGCGATGAACTCTAACGACCCCCTCTATCTATCTAGAATTCAATAAAAATTTCTTTAAAAATAAATCTAAGAAAGCTATATAGTTTAATTAGAGCGTGATGTTAGAGTAAAAATAATAAAATTTAAATAATAACATTAATAGCAAAATCAAAACAACAGCAGCTGTTGATTGACAAAATATCGAAATATTAGAAGTCCATTTAGACTCGGGTCAAGTTATCTTGTCCATACATACATAGGGAGAGTGCCTAACGGGAAAGGTACATACATCCCATTCCGCCTTTAATAAGGCTGCAAAGTGATAAAGGTATTTCCGCGCCGCACACACCTGGCGGATGTTGTAAGCCTAAAGGCCCTTTGTTCATTTAAAAAAAAACCTTCATTACAATCAAAAATACCTGAATAAAATATATAAAAAAATTATATCAAAATTCCCTTTAGGGTTCTACATATATATTTATATGTAATTATAAATCTTAAATATATCATACCACCCCAAATAACGGGGAATTGAATTAATTTTAAGTACTTAAGAGTCTAGCGCGCACCTGTTCTAAAAAAGTTAAGTTTCTTACAGAACTTTTCTATATAGTAAATTTTTGTGTCTCTTTCGGGGGTGGACCAAAAGGGTTTGGGTTTTTTTTTTTATTTTTTTTTATTTATTTTAATATGGGAAAAACGCAGTCAACCGAATATTTCAACACCGCCTACAAATCCTTAATATTTCTCAAACACATCGCGAAGAGTTTTCAAAGTTGACTTTTATAAAACTTTAAAAATGTTTCCAAAAAACATTTATTTTAAGTCTCTAAAGAGTCTATGTAAAACTTTCCCATACGAAAAAATATTGAAAATAAATAAAAAAAATCCCAGGGTTTATGGAGCATGATGGGAAATGAATCCGTAGAAATGTAAGTGTAAATCCATTAACCTTAGACTAATATACTTCTAGCGCATTTGTACAACTTTATTTACCAATTTTAAATTATTAAACATAAAATAAATTAATTCCGTTCACTTACTAGTCATGTCTAACTAACTTATTCTGGTAATTATTTACTTATGACAGTACTATAATAATGTATAAACCATGAGTGCATAAATTATTATGATTAAAAGTACGTTCAATTTCAAACTTTGTCGTTGGTATACGAGTCAAGAGAAAGGAATTAAAATGAGACTGGTTGGTAAGAAATTCAAGCTTCCTTGACCCCCCACGTATGTTAAGTAAAGTTTACCGGGTTGCCAGACAGCAGATGTTGAGACGTCGATGGTTACATTAAGCCAAGAGGTCGAAGCACTCACTCTCCCATGCCACGAACTCCCGGGCGACTCAATCTAGACTTATATTCCTATGTCGCTTCTCAAGAAAGCCGTTAAACGATGTTGCGCAATAATAACTACTATTTTAAGCTAATAATAGTAGAATCCCACTATCCAAGTTATTTAAAAAGTTTAGCTTCAACATATTCCTATTCCACTATAATTTATAGTAGGAAACTACTAGATTACAGTAGAATCCTATTATTCACGCTTTTTTTAAAACGTTTAGCTTCAACATATCATTATGCCACTATACTTGATAGTAGGAAACTACTAGATTACAGTAGAATCCTACTATTCACGCTATTTTAAAAAGTTTAGCTTCAACACATTCCTATGCCACTATACTTGATAGTAGGAAACTATACTAGATTAAGTATAATCGTACTATTCACGGTATTTTAAAAAGTTTAGCTTCTACATATCCCTATGCCACTATACTTGATAGTAGGAAACTACTAGATTACGGTAGAATCCTACTATCACCATTGTTTAATCCACAGTAAATAGTAGGATAATACTACTCGTATTAGCTAAGCTACTCTGCACAGTATTTCTGCATGAACAGACAGAATTTTTTAGGAACAAAAACTATATGAAAAAATTCCATTTCTTTTCCACTGAAAAATGAAAAAGGGTGACAATTTTTTGTTCAAATGACTTTAGAAGATTAATGGACGTTAACTTTATCACGAGCTAATGACGCTCTAGGAATTCTGGGATACAGCGAAAAAGAAAGAAATAGAGAAAGATAAGGGGGTCCTTTTGTACTGCCTGCAAAACTGGAAATCTCTATCTTATTGTTAGGGAAATAAGTCTGGTGGTTGGACAACGGACAACGACATTCCTTCGCGGCGCGTTACGCGTCAGTGATCACCTTTAAGGGACCCAAAAAAAAAAGAAAAACACAGCCTCGGCTAAATCTATAGCTTCTATTTTAATGATTATAATAATCACCCTTCCCCCACCACTAGCGATACACCCACCAGTTCTGGACTCCTACATGGTCACGTGACACGAACCCACGCCGTGTAAATAAGACATTATAATGGTATAAGGGACTCTTAGCTAAGAACTACTATATACTTACAAGGGAATTATTTACTTACGATATTATACCAAGTCTGTCTAAACATAGTAAATATTTTGGCAAAAGTAAATATAAACTTTACTTTTGGTTTAGGTCACGTGACTCCAACCCAAACCCAATTAAAGATGGCGGCATAATT
Source organism: Phalangium opilio (assembly GCF_054372755.1). Classification (NCBI taxonomy): domain Eukaryota; kingdom Metazoa; phylum Arthropoda; class Arachnida; order Opiliones; family Phalangiidae; genus Phalangium; species Phalangium opilio. The sequence continues at coordinate 9,621,502 of NW_028324187.1, read as the reverse complement.
TAATATTTAAAAAATTTCTACTGGGCAAGAACTTGCAGTGAACTTAAACATTCCCAGAACTTTCCTAATAGGAGACCAAAACAACACGCAGTTTTAGGAAGGGGGGCATTATGGCGATGTACGAATTCAATCGGGCCTAGATCCCATCCACGCATCCATCCCATGATTCCATGGAAAAGGCGCCATGAGAAAATCATCGTCGTAATACAAAATAGGAAGCGGATATCGCCACCAAATGAACTGTTTCCTCTTTAACGTTTCCCTACAATAAAGTATATACCAAAGACAATGTCATTTGGCATTACTACAATTGTAAATAGTCAGTTTGAACTCCCACGTTATCCTAGCCGACAGAGATCCACCCATCCCTTGATGATTTTATATATCTTAGAAGACAGAGCGAGAGAAAAAAATATACACGACTCACTACGGTACGGTACTTTAATTCAACATATCCCGTCATTAAAAGAAAGATATAATTTGGATTGATGTCCCCTATATACTGCAGCGTGTATTTGTTATAAAATAAGTTCATAAGATATGTTCCATCCATAAGTTTGTCAGACTGGTAACTTAGAAACTGGAGCTTGTCATGAAGTGAGTGACGCAGGTCATAGATTCGAGGCAAAGCGACGCCTGGTGACTGATGCACTGTCAAAGGCTTAGTAATGCAGACTAAATAGGACCTAGATGGAACTTGGTCCTGCAAAATTAATTAACCACCACCGAGTATAGGGCTTCAATTCTCGCTTGTCGTTCTAGAACTAGTTATCTCGAGTACTGTAAGTCTCTCAGTAGCATTACGAAGTTTAGGAAGTGTCATACTTATGGAAGGAACATATCACTTATAAACTTATGGTGTAGTTTTATCGAATTGAATATCAAGCGAGTTTATTGAAAATGACAAGCCTCCTTATTGAAAATTTCTAAATCAAAATTATATATTTGTATTTATACGTTTTAGATAATGGATTATGTAAACAAATTATCTTCGAAGGTATTTTTTTTTTTCAAAAAGTTTCAAAGTTTCAAAAATCCTCGAGCGATTTTTCAAATGAGTTTTTACAGCAAACATTCTTTGACACGTAATTATAAATATTTTCGTAGTTGGCCTAGGCCTAGACTTGAGTAATTCAATCTTCTAAAAGTGTCAGTATGTTTTATTAATTTAAATTTATATGAAACGAAAGTGAAAAGAGATATTTATAAAGAACTTTGTCTTATCGGATATCAGGCGCCTAAGGGTCTGTCTACTCTGCTGCAATCATTAAATTTACCAAGTTAAGTAAGATCGCGTACACACACACACACACACACCACTCGAGCTTGTTGTCCGACTACTTGGAACAATTTTTAACACTCCCATAGTAAGTAAGTAACACGATACTCCTGTCAACTTTTAAACAAACTTCGTCAAAAACGATCTAGCTTCATCAATGACTCAAGGAAAAGGAAAAATCAAAATTTATCCCACGGTTCAACGAAATACATCTATTTTAAGAGATTTAATGAATGAGAAACGTTTATGTTAGTTAAATAATTTTGGTTAATCTAAAAGCATTCGTAGATTTAGAGCATAAGTTCATAAGATATGTTCACCATAAGTTGGTCACTGGTTACAAACTGGAGCTTGTCATAGATTCGGGTAAAGCGACGCCTGGTGAGGGGCTGCTGTCAAAGGCTTAGGACAGACTAAATAGAGGAAGATGGACTTGGCAATTTAACCGAGTGTAGTCAATTATCGCTTGTCGTTCTCGAACTAGCTCTCAGTATGAGTTCAATAAAAAAAATATCTACGGTATCTGAGCACGAACCTTCATTATAGACACGACTTCACCGGGCACCATGATCCACTGTGGGATACTGACCACTTCAAGCACCGATCCATTGTGGGATACTGACCACTTCGGGCACTGATCCACTGAGGGATACTGACCATCTATGAAGATTGATCTTTTATGCATTGGCATTCAACGGCTCTACCAACTGAGCCATGATACACGATGTTGAGACCTCTTTGAGCTAACTTAGTTGTGAATTTAAATTAACGAGCTTAAAATAATTTCTCCGGACCCACGTGGTCTCGAACCTGGGTCCTTCCGCGTATGAACCGGGTGAGATAACCACTACACAGCCGTTTGACTAAACCTTTTTGAATTAAAAACTAACTTACAGTTGGCATTAGGAACTTAAGTAGAGGTAGTGTTTTACTTATGGAAGGAACATATACTTATAAACTTATGATGGAATACGCGAATGGCAGAAAATAATGTTGGAAGTTGATCAGGCGTGAATTTAGTTCTAGTAATTAACTTTACAAGCTCATTAACTTCGAGATATGTTCAGCAAATTTTTAACAAGCAAAAGGAGAAATTCTCCAAAATTCTTATGCCTTAATTGGCTCGTGCGTGAATGTCGAAATAAAAACAAGGGGTTAAACACTAAACTCTATTCTAACATAATAAATAATTAGTATAAAATAATTTTGCACACCACTCTAAATCTCCGTAATTACGTACGTTACGTCACGCTAATTTAATTAATTATTTTTAAAAACGTAACAATCATAAATAAAAAATTCCTGTGGTTAGATTTTAAACACGGAAACTCAATTTCTTTTTCATTTCTTCTAAAATGTCAATTAATAATAACAGAAATGATTAAATTTAAAATGCTTAATTAAGGTTTTGCACGCGTGGGAATTTATCATAAATGTTTTTCTTTTCATTTATAGAAGGAACTTTTAGGGTTATCTTTTCTCTAACTTTATATATTCTTAGCGTGAGAGTGAAATTTGGCTGGCGGTTATAACGTAACTTCTCTCTTGCAAAATCGACAAATCGCCCAAGGCCAACTTATAACTATAAGATTAAACTACTAAAGATTCTTGGCGTGAAACTTAACTTTAAATAAAAATAAAAATAGCGAAAGGAAAGAAAAAGGAATATTTGATTATATAAAAAGAATATAAAGCAACCAACCACGCTTAGAGAATAAACCGCGACCTTCCCAAGTACGTTTTTATTAAAAGACAATTCTCGGATTTCCCACGCCTGGAGATAATAAATATATTCAAATACTTAAGAAATATATTCATAGGAAGAATTTATTGAATTATTGTCAGGAATATTACGGGTTTCAATTGAGAGACGCGTTATAGTTGTTGAGTGGCTTGGTTTTTATGCAATTCCGATTTTAAAACAAAATAAATAAAAAAAAAATTAAAAAAAAAAAAAAACCAAACTTCTAAACAGAGAGAATTATAGCGAGAAGAGCGGAAGGTTGACCTAAAGCCGACCTTTTGAATACGTAGTTTTCAATAAAAAAGGGCTTGGTTCACGGAAGGTCTGGCAACACTGCACCGAAATAAAAAGCTAAGAAAGAGGGGAGGGGGGGGGAATTTAATCCCTTTTCAGCGAAAACTATCAATAAGTTATACCGTAGAACTCTGGAACTGGAACTCAAACTGTCACGTTATATTGTTTCCTACATCAGTTACCAAACATATAGTATCATTTATAAAGCGCGCATGTATACCCTGGTTCCGTTAAGTCCTTCCTACATATGGTATGGTATGGTATGGAATAGATAGCCGAAGATAGCGTTGTCCCTTTTTGGTATAGGGGGACATATTTTGGGCGCCTGGTAAAGAAGGGTCACTTCCCAATGTGGCCCAAGGGGAATAAACGTGGGGTTTCTTTTGGCTCCGGAAAGACGAGGAGGGCAGAGCGGCCTGGCTACGCATTTTTCTATAGCTTCCCGCGCCGGAACTATTCCTAGCTGTTTGTAACACGCGTTGACATCTGGGCAAAAATAAAAAAATAACTTCCGAAGGAAAGAAAAATCACTATCGATTGAGATTGAACATTGTAAAGAATGCGTGGTTTAGCTATTCGATGACTTTTGATTGAATCCATTAGTTTTTCGCTAATGCATTGGCTTCCCCAAAAAGGAACCTATAAAATATTAGCTAGAAAAAAGGACCATTTTTCCGAATCATTAGCCATAGTTATGGATGAGGAGAAATGCGCGGTTACCATGGCAACGATTACGCATTAACGGATAAAAAAGAACAGTTCAAAATGATGGGATATATTTTTTTCGAAAGGATTCTTTAATTACTCTTTCGGATATGTACACGTATTTTCATCCTAATGACACAAACCCACTTTATACCCCCCCCTCACCTTGTAATTAATCACACTGATTAAAATTAGGACCAAGTAGACCTACACGTCTTTAATACTAAACACTTAACTACTAGGTAGAACTAAGAAGCGATATCTAGTTTACTAGGGAGACGGTATAAATTCGCGTCATATTTCCAGCTTTATCTCCAGTCCAAACAAACGTAGGTCCGTAGTTAATCCCCACCGCCTCTAAATTACAACCAGCATCTCATTGGTTCTTGAAAACTCACGTCAGCGCGACGCGAATGACGAAAATTACTTGAATTTTCCGACTGAGGAGAGGCTGCGAAATAGCCCGGCCTCCTTTTACGTCCCCCCTTGTATTTTGAAAGGGGGACTTGGACTATGGCGCGCGAATACTTAGGCATCTTATACCTTCTCCCTAGTAAACTAGTTATCACTTCTTGGTAGAACATTTTCTAAAAAACATCTATTTAAAAATGTCTTTAATTTATTTTCCCGAATTCTATGGCAATTTCTTAATTTCTGTAAAACTAATATCTCTTTTTCTCAAATTCTCTCTTTCTTGGTGTCTTTCTTTCTCGCTTCCGTCTTTGTAGCTGAGACTAAACCCAACTCTAAGTCCGCACATCATAATTAACCGTAACGAAAGGGTCGTAGTCAAGGTAAGACATTGTCATATGTATATGCAAAATAATTATATTATACTATTATTTACTTGACATCTAAAAGATTGATTAACCCATTATCATTTAGGAAAATTCCTTAATGGTGTCGTAGATAAAATTGTTTTCTTTCCAATGATATTAGGTAGGCCTAAATCCTTGGGGCCTTAAGTTACATCAATCTGGGCTCGAAAAACGAAATAAATTAATAAATAAATAAATAAAAAAGTGGTCAAAGTCATAACTTCCAGGTAGACCCTTTAAATGAAGCTTAAATGATATAATTTTAATTAAAAATTAAATTAATTAAATTAAATACCTAAAGGGGGTTATATTACACTGAACAAGCGAATTTGCAATAATTGTAATTTTTTTAAATACTTGAACCATTTAATATTGATCATTTTAAAATATACATTACAAAATCCCCTATAGGAACGCGATAGCCCAAATCAAAATAATTTTCTAAAATATATAAACTTTAGATAGCACCGAGCAATTGCCCTGAAAGCCTCAAATTCCGATTTCTATCTCTGAGGTAAAAACATAGCAAGGTCGCTTGTCACAATTAATAAAGCTACCTAATACCATTTTCCCGTATTAATCCCATTGCAAAGCGACAACGTTAATAATCTATCGGTTAACGAAGATGTTCACGCGACAATGAGAATTATTATCAAGGTCGGTTGACTTCCGTTTCCGGCGTCATATTATTTAACTCTACGGGGAGGGAGGGCCAGAGGGGAAATGCCCCCAATTCGCCTGGGGCTTAAAAAAACCTAAACCAAACCCCGGCAGGGTCGGTTATTAAAGATACCATAAGAAATGTACTAAAGTTCTGCTGTAAGTTATAGGCTATAGACCTTCGAGCTTGTTGTACTGCAAGAATTAATAGGCATGCATGGGACAATATGTCAGGAACTTATATAGAGGTTTTATTAACATACGAGGTATTTTATCTGACCCCCCAAAGGCATATTTCGGACAATGAAAGGCGAGTTTGAGTTTCTCTCTAAGAAATGGGAGATTTTTAAGGACTTCGTGACGCCGTTCGTTGGTATATAACCAACTAATTTGAAATATCACGCAATTGTTAGGAATTAAAAGATAAAATCCAACACGCATGCGCCAGTTATTCAATAAAGGTTAAAGTATCCCATCCTTATGGTACGTTTGGTTTGAAAAGGTCATTAAAAATTTGCCATCATTTTCGATTGAATTACGAGACTTCATAGGGGGGACCATTTGTTCAAGGTTTTTTTGGGGAGAAATTCCTTTGGGTCTGAGAATTCGATTCGAAGATGTTTCGCAGTTAAGATTTTTTTTTTTACTGGGAAAGTTTGAAGTCGCATAAATAACATCGCGTAACGGAATTACCTATCTTCATTTGCATAAATTAAAAGGATTTAAATTATGGGTTGTTAATAAAAAAAAACATTTCTCTATAATAAACGCCGCTGCTACTATCACTTTAAATTACAAATAGTCTAAACTTTTCTATTATTTAATATACTGAAAAATTAATTACTAAAACACCAACAAGAGTGAGACCTTTTCAAAAGGTCGGGAGTTCAATTTAGTTTTGCCATATGCATATTCTTCAGACTTGGAGGATTGATACCATTTAAACTGCGGGAGTCGAAGCTACTTTTTAATACACTTTGTCCTCCTGGTGTAAATGGCATCAAACCTCCTAGTCAGAAAACTATGTATTGGTTGGAAAACATGGTTGCAAATTGCAATAATGATAGTTATATCCCGAGTATTTCATTTCAAAATTGTTTTTCTCCTTATTAAAGTTTATTTAAAAGCTCCGGAAACGAAATAACCATATATATATTTATAATTTTGGGGTTTGAAAAGAATTCGATAAACTCGACGCGTCCATCCCGTCGGAAGTGGCAAGCTTCTAAATTTAAACCACATTATTAGAGGGGGGGGGGGTCAAATAAAATTCCTGAGCGTGTGCCATTCATACCCTCTCTATAGTCAGTCAAAAGCATAAACTAAAATAACATTTAAATTCCTTTTAACGCTACGATCAAATTTCAAAAATAAAAAATCCTTTTTATTTATGGTTAGCTAAACCAACCGGAAAATATCAAAATATCATTCTTATATTTTTCAAACGGAAGTTCTTAATTCAGCCGACTTTTAACCGCAACCATCAATTATTAATGTTTAATCGAATTAGGCTTAGCGCGTTTCATAATGGTGGGTTTTTAAATGATGTTATGAATAATTTAACATCAACTTTTTTTTCAAATTGATTTAATATATTTAATATATTTAATTTTATTTATTTCTTTATTTTCTTGTTGTTGTTTAGGTGGTGGTCAAGATCTACGCTCGTGTATTATGCGCGGACATGGAATACAAGACATTGTCCATCTCGCAAGGGACAAGTAGCCGCGAAGTCATTAAACTATTGCTCAACAAATTCCGAATGAAACACAGAGATCCAAATTTATTTTATTTAACTATGGAAGTTTGGGTCAAAAAAACAGGTAAGGACATTCAATTTTCACTTTATTGGCTATCTAGAGAGAGAGAGTAGATCGTTGGTTCGAATCTATCTAGCTAACCACTGTTCAAACATCGCATTATTATCAAATACAAATTGTAATAAAAGAAAGTGTGGCACTGGGGAGAATTTTTACCACGCTGAGTCCATAGCTTCTTTGGTATAGATAGACCAATCAGAGCTCGTCTTCAATATTACGTCACCTTTTTCCTCTTTCAACGAAAAAAGATAGTTCAGCTTTTAAGGCATTAGAATACGTTTGATTCTTAATAATGACAGATTTATTAGTGAAAACCTGATAAACGTGACCCCCTAGCGGTGGGGGCGATAAATATGGGTTTATTTAATTGTCTCTCAGAGGCAGGCAACTACACTCCGCTTCACTTTCTATTCATACCTATTTACTTTTGATATTATTGTCTTAGAACTACAACAAATCGCTCTAGTTTTCGAGACCGAAAACCAATAGAACTATACGCAATTTAGGTCGTGTGTAAATAAGAGCGCTTAGAGACTAAAGTCGGCTCGGCAAATAACTTTACGGATATCACCTCCTACTCCCACCCCCGTTTGGAACAAATATGCTAATTCATACATGTCCGTCCGCCAGCCCGCTTTTCCCCCAAAACTTTCACCGCCGCTCGTTGTTTGAAATCGAAACAACTATACCCCGACACAAATTCGGCGTGGTGTTTGTTAAGTAAGTAGGCAAGCTAGCTGATTCGTCATTTTTAAATAATAATCAAAATTCAGTTTCGGAGTATCGCTTTGCTTTGAACTAACTAGATTCGAGAAAGCATAGCGCATTTGCATTTACATTTCGCATCCCTGGGTCCCGGGGAATCCCAGGGAACCTCGCTCGAGTCGCAATAGGGGTCAAATGGAAACCCGCGGGGTCAAATTTCCGATGTTTCAGTTGCCGCCGGTATCTCTTTAAAGAAAGACGTACACACGTTCACCAGACCAAAGAGGCAAAGATGCTTTAAACCCAATTGCAAATTTAGAATGGTTTTGTAATAGGATATAGCAAAAGTCCCCGGGAGTTGAGAAAATTTAAAATGTTTGTCCTTTAGCTAACTTTTTCAACTTAACTTGGAATAACCAATAGACCATTTCGATGGAGTTAACCAACGTACTCTGCCCATGCCATTGCCATATCCCCTATGCCCATTAAACGTAGCCAGTCCCGGACAATTCAACTTCACACTGAAGTCTAAATTCTAATAAAATCTTACAAGTGGTTGCCAGATGTTACGTTGGGAAGATATACCGAATATATTATTACACAGTAGTGACACCACGTGTTATCTTCGAGTAGAATATAACAAGGGTAAAGGGAATAGGCTTGCCATAAAAGGGTGAACGATATTTCTTAGATATTAAATCCATTGTAATCCATCCATTCCAATCGGATTATTTTAAAAATAGCTTCTCTCATTATTAAAAATAAGAAAAAATAGAATTTCCATCCATTGTCTTTAAATCGCCAAAAATTCCTTGGGCTATAATTTTCCCCGTTCAAATCCAACCACGAGAATGTATTTTATTTAATCCAAGAGTGTTTTTTATATTTAAAGAAATTAAAAAGCGCAAAATTGCGCTATGAGTTTAAATAAGGAGTTCAATATTCGTGTAATAAATGAATTATAATCACATAGCAGTTCACTAAACCCCCGAAAAACGACAACGAACGTATACTTTTGTTCTTCAAAGCTACTAGATTTACCCAAAGAGAAAAATATATTTCTGAAAAATGTTTTTTGTCTCTACGCATGAATGATTTTTACGATGTGTTTTTGTCTTTAACATTCTTTAAGAATGTTGACTGTTAAGAGTTCGTTTCATCTCAGTTAATATACAACCCTGATATATCCAAGGCCTACCTACGTCTCTATCGCTGTCTAAGTATCCCTCAGTTGTAAATAAAAATATAATAACAATTATATTTAATTTATTTTGATATCTTATAAATTTGCTTAAAAGTAAGGATGATTTAGAACAATTTCGGTGTGAATTTAAATTAGACAATAGGTGAATGTAAAAGATAATTAGGTAATACTTGGGAAATATTAGACCAAGGACCCTAATTTCATCTAGTTTTCTCGAAATTATGGAAACAATGGTCAATAGGTACTGAATTAATATAATAAAAATTAAATAAAATATTTCAATTTTCGCTCCACTTTTTTCAAAAACAATTTAATATTGCCCAATTTTTTAAAGTCATTTCGTTGTACCATATTTCTATTATTTCAAAGAAATGAATTTTCACGAATTTTCCAATTAAATTACTTTTGTAGGTATGCCAATTCGTACGATAATGGTCCTAGATGACGAATCGAGACCGGCCGAATTACAAGCTTGTCATCCCAGAGGCGATTCAAAGTAATTTAACGCTAATTACCCCAATAATTACTTAACTTAATTCGATTCTAACTGTATATCGACTTATTTTTTGGTAACCAGATTCTGTTTACAAATGAGAAGAGGTGGATTGGTGAAAATCTACGATGGTTGCTTAATGCAAGGGGTAATTAAATTAAAACTATTAAGTCATACCAAAAGGGAAAGTCTCATTAATATTTCGGAACTATTTCTCTATTAGAGTTTATACAAGAGCCTTCTAGTCTCGGACAGAACGACGGTTGAAGAATTAATCCAACTACTTCTGCATTGTTATAATTCTCAAGAATGGGCCGCCAAATTTTCTCTCTTTGAAGTTTCGACCACTCAAAAATGTAAGAATAATTTATTTCTACCGACTTCGGACTAATTCTAATGGTTATTTAATTACGTTTTGAGAGATTAACGAAAGCCGAATTCGTTTAATTTAAATTTTTTTCTCAGATGAAAGGCGGTTACATCACAGAGATTATCCGTTACTAGTGCAGCAGGCCTGGCCTAACCCTCAACAATTCGTCTTTCAACTCAGAAGGAATAATGCCGAATCAACGCAAAAGCGAAGGGTAAGTTACGCCTCTATTTCGTATATTACTGACACTATGTCTTTAATTCGAATTTTATCGAAACTATGCCTTTAATTCGAATATTATCGAAACTATGCCTTTTATTCGAATATTACTGAAACTATGCCTTTAAATTAAGTATCTAAAGCTATCCCTTTAAATGGAGTACTTCAAAACCGTGCCTGTAAAATGGAGTAACCGAAACTATGCCTTTAAACTGACACATCTTACCGAAACTTTGCTTATAAATGCAGTACCTCAAACTGTGCCTTTAAATGCAGTATCTCAAACTGCGCCTTTAAATGCAGTATCTCAAACTGCGCCTTTAAATGCAGTATCTCAAACTGTGCCTTTAAATGCCGTATCTCAAACTGCGTCTTTAAATGCAGTATCTAAAACTGCGTCTTTAAAAGCAGTATCTCAAACTGTGCCTTTAAATTCAGTACCTGAAACTGCGCCTTTAAATGCAGTATCTGAAACTGTGTCTTTAAATGCAGTATCTCAAACTGCGCCTTTAAATCAAATCTATGCCTTCGCATTCGAAAATCTGAAACTATCGCTATAATCACTTCTTTCTGGCAGCACTGTCACCCAAAATAGTATAGGGCGCGCGCTAATTATTTCATCTTTGGTCACTAAATTTATCTCTATCACGACTGAGGAAATAATTTCAAATAATAAATATATGGCATCACAATGAATGAATGAACGAATGCTTTGTTTCACATTTACAATAACGCGAAACTCTAATTAGTATCGTTTTTCCTTGTTATGGTCTTTCCTAAAATAATACTTCAATTGAAAACTAATCAATAATTATTTCCCTTAAAAAAAAATATCAATGGCCCCGGGCCAAAGGGAATTAAGTATAAATAAACACTTGAATATACCGGTGGTCACGTTTAAAATTAAATTAGATTTGGGTTAAAAACAAACGGACCATCTATTTCCATAAGTTACTTCCCTTTTAAACGGTAATAGCCAGATTCAAAAAATGGCCCACGAGTGCAAACAATAATTTATGCAAAACCAAAATAAATAAATAAAAATTTATTTGTACTCACAGTTATGCGTCAAAAAATTGTCCACGAGTTAATTAGCTTCTAATTTAATTTGTAAGGCACATCGAAGACACTTTAATCTAACTTCCGCACCGGAAATTAATTTTTCCGACCTAAACAGTTAATTAAGATGGTTTATTAGTAACGAAAAAAATTAAATATAAATATCAAAAATTTAATAATAATAAAAGTCTTGAATAAAATAAAATTAAGTAGAAAAAGTGAAGGATTATCCTGATGCTGCTAATGTTAAAAAGGTTACAAAGCCTGACAAGAAGTAATTAGTGGTTGGTTATAAGAAAAAGGGTTTTATAAATAATTGAAAACTTTCTCATTACGCCAAAAAAAAAAAAATTCGAAGAATAAGCGTTGTTAAAAGTATTTGAAGTATTTCGCGCGTCAATGAACAAGGGAGAAAATAATTACCAGTTCTAAGTTTTTTTAATTAATTAAGAACATACATTGCACATGCGCACAATTATTTCTTTTAAAGCATTGTTTCTAAGCACGGGCTATTTTGCCTATTTTATTCCATTCCACGCAGGATTGGCATGGCTCTCAGAATTCTGTCACCTCTTTTCAGCTTTATGTATGACCCCCTTATTAAAATTCATATGATTCCATATCCATTTTCATAGTAAGTAAGAATTCCCGCCAAAATAATGTGCACGTGAAATTTCAAGGGGTCATTAATAAAATTTATTTATTTTTTTGTGTTAACAGCCTTTATGGTTAAGAAGTCTGGATTTGGAAGGACAAATAAGTTTCCGTTTATGCGTTCGAGACGAAGTATGTCCCAGCGCTATACATTCACCTACACTCAAACCGCAATTCAATAACTACGAAAATTATTTCTACATATGATTCATTAATTAACACGAGCCAAAAACTCCCCAAAAAATATCTGCCACTAGTCAAGAAGATTCCAAGATGAAAATTAAAAAACCCAATTAATTCATGAAATGTATTCACAAATGTCGGCTAATTATTAAGCCAATCGTATTAATCATCATAGTCGGATTTAATCAAATTATTTTTGCTCATTAATTCCTCCCCCCTCACACACATTTTTGATTTTAATATCGATTTAATTTTAATTAATTAAATAAGTGTAATTAAAGAATTAATTAAGTGCAAGAAATGGCTAGTCCCCAATTATGTACATAAATAAATAAATGAAAGATATATTATATAGTCTTATACTACATTAAAAAGGAATAATAGATTCAGTCTAAACTTGAATTAAAATTAACGAATGAAGATTACCAGTATTTTGGCATTGGACTGTTTAATTACTAGTCTTGATTGGTAATAAATTAATTAAAAACAACAGCTAATTGAAACCAAAGTATCGCGGATTTAAATTTAATCGATTAGAATTCATTTTAAAGAGTATTTATTGTATCGTATATATAAGATTATTTCACTTTCACTGTTAAGCACTAAAAGAACTTTACCTTTGATATCTGCAAAAATATAAATAATTGTACCTGTTAACTCGATAAGATGTAAAAATAATAAATACGAGTGATTATCTAAGTAATTTTGTCGAATATTTGCTTCAAAAACTTCAATTCTCCTTTGAAACTTTCCCTTTAAAATTCTGACACTTGCCCTTTAACACTTATTTTTAATAATAACTAGCGCCATCTATAAGCAACGGAGAGAAGCTAAATTCAATTTTAGTGGAGAAGTTAAATTCAATTTTAGTGGAGCTACTGGCGCCATCTATATGCAACGGAGAGAAGTTAAATTTAATTTTAGTGGAGCTACTGGCGCCATCTACACGCAACCGAGGAAAGCTAAATTTATTTCAAAAAGGCGCCAAAAGAAACAACCAATGAGAGAGCCGCGTTTCGGGCGTCGCGCCTTTTAATTGACCTCCACGTGCTTTCCAGGTGTTTTCGCGTCGTCTGCAATGCCCAACCTATTTAGTTTCATGTTAATTTGACATTTACGTTTTGTTTTCAGTTTCTAGTGAAAATTAAACGAATAAATCAATAAATAATAATATTTAAGACCTTAATATGGATAAAGACGACCCAAACGATTCAATTTCGGCACATTTATGGAACTGCTGTTCGTCAAATAATGTTATAACAATTAGTAATCACAGAATAACTTCATTAGCATTCGGTAAGCACCACTGTTTGTTCCTAACTTCTAATAAGCGGGTCTTCAGTTTTGGGAAAAATGATTACGGACAGCTTGGAACGGGTGATTATCAAGAACATCTTAAAGAACCATTTTACATTGAAAATTTGCCTCCAAATGTTAAATTGGTCAATTGTGGAACTTATGTATCATTCGCGATAACTGAGGATGGTTTATTGTACATGTGGGGACAAAATGAACATGGTCAGTGTGGAATTGACGATGAAAAGTGCGTGCTTATTCCAAATTTGGTTAAATTTAACGAAACTTCTGAACATAATCATAACCCTGCTTGTCAAAGTTCCAAAAATAAAATTAAAAGTGAGAGAAAAGTTACCCAAGCATCCTGTGGTGCTTTTCATACATTAGCCCTTATAAATTTGGGTGAAATCTGGGTTTGGGGTACTGGAATTCAATTGGGAATTCAAAATATTCGTCAAACAAAGCCTGTTCGCCTTAGTTTTTTTAGTGGAAGGAAATTAGTTTCCTTAGCTTGCGGTTATGACTACAGTTTAGTCGTTTTAGAATCGCAGTTAGCTAATGACGATGAAAATAGCCCTAATTCATGCGCAGACTGTGACATAACAGAATTATGTCCATTAGGACTCGAAATGCCTATTGTCAATAAGACCTCAGATGCATCTAATCTAGATGAAAGTGAAGTATCCAAAGAAAGCGAAATTGTTAAATTAGATAGTCCAAAGCTACTGCCTGATTCCCCTAGAAAGTTACGGTTTTCTACCCCTGAAGTTAGCCCAGAAAAAAATCACACAGAAGTAGACCCAGAAAATCGTAGCCGCAGTCAAACCCCTGAAGTTGAACTGCGTCAAACGTCGCGTAATTTAATCAAACGAGCGGGTTCAATATTAGACCCTGAAGTTGCTAAACAATACCTCGAAAAGCTAACAGATCAAGAGCCTCAAGATACCTCGGACATGAACTACGATGAAAAACAGAGTGACAACAACTTAGAAGAACAACGTAATGCACCTTTCGTCTGGAACGTGGTCTCTAAAGTCCGAAATTCGTTAGACAAAATACAGATGACCGGTTTGAGCGTTTTGGGCGTTTCGAATTTGGAGAAGTCGAAGTCCTTAGACGAGAGTTCCGAATCGTTTGAGGTTTTAGAAACTAATCTCTTGGATACGGAAGCGTCGAGTTTGGACGGAAGTGTTGCCAGTTTCCCGGGGTCAACGGTAAAACGGACGGGTTCATTAAAATCCTTATTGGAGTTGAAACAAGGACAGAAACAGAAGGACCAACAAAGACAACGTTCGAATAGACCGAGAAAAATAAGCATGGAGGCTTTTATCACCTTAGGAAGAGCTAGAGGGTCCGGAGCCAAGAAAAAAAGCGATTGGTGGAAATCCTCACAGACATCCAAGAAAAAGGACTCAATCACTTCGCTTCACAAAAATGGCGGGCTTCCGGTATTAAACACTGAAGTTTGGTCATTTGGTTCGGGGAAATATGGTCAGCTCGGACACGGAGATGTATTGGATAGGTATGTTTAGACACGTTTTCCCCCATCATGGTACCCGGGTTCGGTTATAGCTAATCCTTAACTGAAAACTTAATTTAATCTCGTCTAGAACGATGCCTTGTTGCGTGAAACAACTGTCCGGTCAGGGGGTGGTACGCGTTTTAGCTGGAAATGGTCATTCAGTGGCTTTGACCGCGGATGGGAGGGTCATTTCATGGGGAAATAATTCAAACGGTCAATTGGGACATAGTTTTAAACAGAACCACGTTCTAAGCCCCAAAGCCATCGAGGTAATTGCGAAATTACCAACCAATCATAATTAACGAATTAAATAATGGTTAATTAACGATTAGCTTCCATCTAATGAATTAATTTGGGACATTGCAACCGGAGAAAATAGAACCATATTCTTAGTGGACCATAGAGCTCCCAGAGTTGCTATGTATTACTGCGGTTCCCATGAAATGCGAGTATAATTACTAATCATTACCCATGACACTGACCAATCACAAATCACTAAATTAACCGCACACTGCTATTGCAGTTTGGATGATAATACCGTTTGTATTTGCCCAAAAGAAGATGGAATCCATCAATTAAATATTTTGAAAAAGGTCTTAAAATTTATTTAAAATAAAAATAATAATAATTATAGTTAAAACCACGGTTTTCATTAATTTTAATTAGAGCGGCTTAATTGAACGCGTTTTTGGAGGTGGTCCATACTTGGGGTGCTCGGTCAATCTAAAAGGGTTAAGTGAAATGCCCCTCATCCACGAATTCGCGGCAACTGAAAGATGGTTCCTTTATCAACTTCAGATTCTGCTATCGAAACTACTAAGCCCCTTATTAAAAGGTACATTAGTTAGACCTATTTAATAATTAAATAAATAACTTAACGAGTTATTAATTGCCTTCCTTAGAAATCCAACAATTACCGGAAACGTTTTCCGAGCCATTAAAATCCTTAATAGCTAAACTAACTTCGATTATTGATATTACGGCGGTCAATTCCTACGATTTGACCACCGCTGTCCTATCACGGGGAAATTTGGATTCGATTAACTTTGTAACAAACGTTGACGAATGGGTTGAATTATTTTTAGTATATTCTGAGAAATTAAGTGACGTTATCGCCGTAAACGGTTGCCAGCAACTGGCCAAAGAATGGAGGTTAATCTAAAACACAAACTAAAAATTAAATTTAATTATTTTTATTATTAAAGTACGTTAAATTCCAGCTGGACTCCGAATAAATTAAAAACACTGGCTAGGGACACTTTAGGGGAAGCTACGACCGAGTACAAAACGTCTGCTGAAATTCTACTACACTTAATTTCAATTCCAATTAGAAGGGCTAAAGATTATCTTAAGTTAATTATTAAATTCGCCGCGTCAAATTTAAAGGTTAAAAAGGATCAGGGATAGATTTAATTTTAGAAGTAGGAATGGAGAACAGAGTAATCTTGGCACGCGTCAAAGTCCCGGACCCCCTTCCACGGGACGGGGGGAGGGGGGTTTGAAAGAAGAGGCGGCTCATAGCGATAGAGGTAAAAAGGAATTAGGTATTTTTCGCCCTCCCCGTCAGCAACGTCATCAAAACGTAGTTTAAGTGAGCCACCAATAAGATAATTTAAACTTTTCGCTACGTGTTGGAGGGAGGGGCTCTATACTAGGCTATGAGTCGGACTGAAGTAAATACTAACCGTTCTCCATTCCTACTTCTAAAATTAAATCTATCCCCGGTAAAAATTATTATTCATTTATAGGATATCAAAGATTAATTTATTCATATTTCTGTTAGGGAGTTAAGGAGGCCAACTGTCAAGAATTGGTGGTCAAAGCTCAGGCCTTAATTGACACTATTACCTATAACTTCAAATTAGCCGAGAGGACTAAGTTATTTTGGGAAACAGCGCCGCAAAAACTAATTGTACACTTTTAAACTATATATATATCTCGGAAATTATTTTAGACTTAAAAATTAAATTAATTAACAGGAAAACTATCGAATTCCTTCAAGGAGGTTAATTAGAGAGAGTAAAACTCATCAATTACATTTGCAATCGTCTGGGAGATTCACTTCGCATTGGTTTATACTATTCAATGATATACTAGTTCACCAACACGTAAGGGATTCGTGTTTCCAAGGGCAACCCTTTCCAGGATATTTATTTTAATCAGGGTTATTATTAGTTTTCAGGAACAGAATGTTATCCTTTACAAATAGTATGGATTGAAGCCTTACCAGACACTGAAGCTGTCAAGTACATAAAAACGGTCCATTGGTATTTGAAGCAAATATTTAACGCGTTAATTTTACACTCATCAGGAATGCCTTTCTGTTGAGAATGCCCGAGGATATTCTGACCCTATTGGCTAGCGACTCTTGCGAAAAGACGGAATGGATTTGCGCCTTCAACGCGTCAATCCGGGATCTCTTGGACAACGATAAGGACCCTCTTTCCCGTTTAAGAAGCCCTAGTTTGGAATCCAGGAGACTTTCACCGCCGTTACCACGAAATGGTTCCTACACCTTCCAAAAAACAGCATTTTTCAAGGACGCCCGGTACAGTGGCATGTGGTTGTGTGGAAAAATACACGGACAGTAAGTACTTTGCCAAGCGTAGGTCGGACATCTTCAAAATGGTAAATTTCAGGGGAACAATGATATGGCCGGATAACAAAAAATACATTGGTAAATTCAAACAAAATTTCCTGCAAGGAGAAGGCGTCATGACTGTTCCTTACGGTGACCGCGAGTACGTCTACGACGGGTTCTGGATGGACAATAAACTCAGCGGATTTGGTACCATACGGTATCCAAATGGTGACCTATACGAGGGTTATTTCCACGAAGGTCAAAGAAGCGGGCATGGAATGCTTAAACAGGGTCAACTGACCATGTCAGCTGCGAGCATTTACATTGGTCAGTGGTGCAATGACCAGAGGAATGGATACGGGGTTTTGGATGATATTCCCAAGGGAGAAAAATTCATGGGCCTTTGGGAAAATGACGTGAAACAGGGAAAAGGTCTGGTAGTGACCATTGATGGGGTTTATTACGAAGGAGTCTTTGTTAACGACAAACTACAAGGGTTTGGAGTTATGATGTTTGAAGATGGTACTTTTTACGAAGGGAATTTAGGAGCTAATGGTTCCTTGGATGGACAGGTGAAAGAAAAAAGACGGAAAATTAAAAACTCAATATAATTGGTTTTGGGGTTATAGGGTGTATTATTTTTATCCAATGGCGACCATATTGATGGTAATTTTAACGGAATCTGGAGCAATAATATCAAAATCAACGGACATTACCATAAATCCACGACTATTTCTTCGGCAAATGACTTTAAAATCGCGGAGGAAAAAAAGAAATGGTAGGCCTACGTTCTATTTTAATATTTTTGCCAGCAAATTTTCTACGCGCGCATTTTTGATTTTTTCCCAGGACTTACGGTCAACTTTGCGTTCCGGCTACGTTAAAATGGGTGGACATCTTCAAGATGTGCGAGGATAATTTAGGAATAAGGGGGATCAATTGCGATCAAGATAATCGTAAAGCCTGGGAAAATATCGCTATAGCTTTAGCTAAGGGTAAAAAAGTGCGAAGCAAGAAACGATATAACAACAACCCAGTCGCAAACGCAAGTCGTGATGTTTTGGAAAGAATCCCTAAAACAAGCTCTGTAAAAGGATCCCTAACCATCGAAGACTACAGAGAAATTGAGGAATATCTACATAGCGCCAGCAATTGTTCCGGAACGCACCCCATTGGTCAATTAATTGAGAATATCGTTGATGTTTACAGGTAAATTAATCCCCCATCCTAATTAGCCTTATTCCTGATCAGCGCCATCTACCCATAGCGGTGACTTTGAGAACTACCGTAAGCGGCAAGCCAACCAGATGTCGCTAAAATCTGGTGACGTCATTTTTGGTAAGACCCGAGAGCAGGCTGGGAAATAAGGATATTTTTTAAACTAGTCCTTTGGACCAGTGACCCCCTAGTGCCTGAAATCATTTACTGGTCTCCGGACTGGTCCCAGCCTTTGCTCTCCAATAGATTTGCAATTAATAAACTGGTCCCGAGGACCAGTAACCCCCACTTCTTGAATTAAAAAACTAGTCCAAGCAATTAATAAACTGGTTTTGGACCAGAGGAAGTGTGCTATTTCCCAGCCTGCCCGAGAGTGCCAGTCAGTGACGTCACCAGATTTTAGCGACATCTGATTGGCTTGCCGCTTACAGTAGTTCTCAAAGTCGCCGCTATGGGTAGGTGGCGCTGATCAGGAATAAGGCTAATTTATACGATTCTATTTTTGATTTCCTGTTCAGAGCGGCGTACTTGGGAATAGGAGCTCATAAATCGCTGTTACCACACGCGGTATCTGAGATTCAAATGTTCACATCGAGAACGTACCAAATAATAAGGTGTTGTAATTGTAAAGGCTTTCCTTATTTTGTTTTAAGCTAAAATAATTTATTCCTACGCAGAGTTTTATTTCCTGATTTGCCAGAAGAAGGCGATCTTTTCAGCATATCAATATCATTGAATGAAAGTGCGGAAGATACCAATTTGGAGGATGATAGTGAAGAGTAAGTTGCTTTAATTTTATATTTAAATTTAAATCGTAATTAAAACTAATTTTTAACTCAGGGAGATCGTAAGCCCGAGTAGTTTACTGCACCCTATTTTGCTGCCACGTTTATACCCGCCTTTATTCACATTGTACGCATTACATAACGAAACCGAGGACACCGTTTATTGGAAGAGAATTTTGAAATGGAATAGACAGAGTGATATTTCGCTCTTGTCCTTTTTGGGAGTTCATCAGTAAGTACCTGACCGAGTACTCAATCTAATCTCGATTAAAATTAACTTAAATTTAATTTTTCAGGAAATTTTGGATGATGAGAGTGAAATCTTTGGATCTATCTGACGCCGCTAAATTACAGAGCTTATCTTCGTTTAAAGACGTCTATTTTGAAACAGCAGTTGAAATGTTGCAGAGAATAAGCACTGAATTTACTCCGAGAGATAAATTAAAAACAATTCATCAGGCATTCAAAGAAATAAACGAGGTTTGTTGTGGCATTCATTTTCAATGTAAAATTAAATATCTTAACGATAATGAATGGTTTTGAATTTGAAATGATATACAGGAAGTTCAACGGGGTTTAAAAGAACCCGATTTCTTATGGAATATGGATGACTTATTTCCAATATTCGAGTATGTCGTTGTCAGAGCCAGAATTCGACATTTAGGCTCAGAAATTCATTTAATTTCCGATTTAATGGAGAAACATTACGAAATGGGTGAATTGGGAATCATGTTCACCACTCTTAAAGTATGTTCCCTTCCCATTCTAAGTCCATTTACGAGGGGATAACTCTAATTTTAAATTTACTTCAATATAGGCTTGCTATTTTCAAATCAGAACGGAAAAAGCGCAACAAAACTGAACACGTATCATCATTTATCAACTTAATTTTAAACAAATTATTTTGCTAATCAAAACATAATCTATATATATATATTTATAGTGATTAATTATGGTTTAATTGTAACGAGCTGGTATAGTCATTAAATTAATTTGTAAACAAGGTGATTGATATATTATATTAATTGATAAATAAGAAATAAAATGATTAACTATAATAGATTGATTGATAAGATTTTTTAATAAGAAAACAAAGAAACACGAAACATGCATCAAGGCATACATTTTAGAAAAATAAAAAAATGCATTCAATATTTAAGAAAAGCCATTCAATATATACATTACAAAATAATAATATAAAAATCTTTGAATTTACTCACCAACTTTGTTGAATTAAAAAATATCCTTTGTTGAAACAGTTCACAAGTTCATGGAAGACATGTTGGATCTGTCAAAACTTTACGAAGTTGCAACAAGTGACGTACACGAAAAGTTACCCACTGCGCATGACTACTACTTTGTTTACCTTTCCTAAGCCTAATGGTCACTTTTTCAAGAATTTACAACAAGCATTTTTTTTTAGACATCCCGATTTAAAAAAACTACGCAAACTTTCGAAACGGAATTTCATAAATGGGTTATCGGAGTACTTTAGAATGATTTGGCCAAACATTTTTACACAGACAATAGTTTTTAGTTAACAAAAGTAATTATAAAGTTCCCGAACTCGCGAATGGGACTGACCTGTCAAAATGCAAACCAAAGACTACTTGATATCTAGTAATTCAGGGCTGATAATAAGCAAAATTTTAACAATCAGAAAGTGATAAATAAAACTAAATTTCGATTACAATTAAATAATTACTGTAGAAATTAAGACAAATTAGCATTATTTGAACTAAAATTAATTATTTCAAACGGTTAAATTCTTAATATTCTCGATTTTTTTTATGTCTAGCCCACTTGCTTAATTTTCGGTTTTCCAACTTCGTATGGGAAGAACCCTATCTCAAGGGTCAATGAAGTAGGCCGTGAACCCCAGGATAGGATCATTTAAGCCTTGGCCTTTCAAAATTTAAGCCTTGGCATTTGACAATTCGAGAAATAGGCCTATTTTTCAATTTTTAGGCTTATAATAATTGAAAAAATTAAAAATATCTTTCAAACTGGTTTATTTCGACTGGTTTTACGTACAATATCATTAATAACTATACAAAAAAACGGAATGTTTCGCTTATAATATTATAAAACACTGGGGTACCAAATATAACGGCATTGGAGATTCAAAAGACGTTTCCTCGAAACTCTTATTATAAAATAACTGTTTATTCATTTTTTATAAACCTACTATATCATTCGATAATTGGCACTTGATATTATTATGATTTAAATCCCCAAATAGAAACGTTGACCGCAGCTTATAACGGAGTAAAAACTTCCAAATACGATTCGCGATGCTTTTAAAGATTAGTGCCATCTATAAAACTTTTATTTTTTGTACCAATTATTTCGATTTTCATCTAAAAAACACTATAAATACTGACAAATTACCATTTTAGGGTTATTTCTAAGCCTCGTTACAAGTTCAATGCCTGGGAACACTAACATCAGATTAATTTAACTATCATTCTCTATATAATTTATTCAACTATTCGTACTATTAACTTAAACACTCGGGGTTTTTTTTCATCTCAACGATAACTAGGGGACATTCTCAACTTTACGGGGGACATATTTCCATCTATAACTACCAAGAGGTGATATCTAGTTTACTAGGGAGAAGGTATAAATTCGCATGCACATTTCTAGCTTTATCTCCAATCCAAATTAACGTAGGTCCGGAGTTAATCCCCGCCGCCTCTAAATTACAACAACTAGCATCTCATTGGTTCTTGAAAACTCACGTCAGCGCGACGCGAATGACGAAAATTACAGTCATATTTTCCGACTGAGGAGAGGCAACGAAATAGCCCGGCCTCCTTTTACGTCCCCCCTTGTATTTTGAAAGGGGGACTGGGACTATGGCGCGCGAATACTTAGGCATCTCATACCTTCTCTCTATTAAACTAGATATCACTTCTTGTAACTACTTAATATTAACTACAATCGCAGCCTCTCTTAACTTAAGACACGTCCGTGTCTCTACTTGGATACATTTAAGTTTTATTCGCAATTAACAGCCTTACAAACGAAAAAAATATAAAACAAGCTAATAAAATCTCCCTTCTAAGGCTGCAATCGACCTAACTATAGTTAGATTAATAGTAATTCTTGGTTGGCCGACCTATTTGAGCAAGGGATACTGATCTAAAAAACCACGGCGAAAAACTAATTAAAAAAAAAAGAGGTTCCCTCACCTTCTAAAATATCTATTATTTTCTGACGTTATGTAAATTTAAGTACAAAAACACGTATTCTGTACCGAAATTTCAGTCTTTTTTTGTTCACCTGTCCATCTAAGGAACTAGTTAGCTCCTAAAATCTACATTTTAAATATTTTGGAAGCATTTATATATATAACCATAAGTGTATAAGATATGTTCCATAAGTATGTCACTACCCATACTAGAGGCTTAATGAGAGCTAATTCAAGAACGACGTGAGAATTGACTACACTCGGTTTTGCAGTCCATCCTCCTCTTTAGTCTGTACTAAGCCTTTGACAAGGCCTCACTACGCGTCGCTTTACAAGAATCTATGACGTTTCACCTACGCCACTTCATGACAAGCTCTCATTAACGAATGACACACTTATGGAACATATCTTATAAACTTATGATATAACTAACACCGGGGATATGGATCATTAATCTTAATTCATTTCCAAATCGACTAATAAGTTATATTTACAAATATAACGCGTGAAAATTAAACTAAATTAATTCCACTAAGAATTAATCTATCTTAGAAATTAAAAACCAACGAGGCGCCCTTGAATTTTAATTAATTTGCAAAAAAAAAAAACGAGCCATAATTTAAAATGGACGGAAGGGCACTTGACCAGGTACAAACTGGCCATTTCGAAATTTCTTGACTAGACCATTAAAGATATATATATGCCTTTCCAAATTTTGTAAAATTAATATTATTTAAATACCGTTTGACATTTAAATAATAATAATAATAATAAAAAACTGAAATAATCCCCAATTAATTAATTATTTTGAATTTAATTATTAATTAACGCGCAATCCGTAATTAAGTATTCTTGAATCCGTGTCCCAATAAAAGGAGACAAATGAAGAATAATTCGATCAGGGATAATTAAAAATGTTTTGGCACTCACTCTTAATTACTACGATTTTTCTCGATTAGGCTTAAGTTGATGTTGTTGTTGTTGTTGTTGTTGTTGTTGTTGTTGTTGTTGTTGTTGTTGTTGTTGTTGTTGATGTTGTTGTTCAATGGACGGAAATTCTTCACTGACAGAATTATCAGATAGCAAACCGTGCTCGGCTCGTCTCTCCCAATAAGACGCGCGTTGTAAAATGTTCTTCGACATGGAATTACGTTTATTCTTTTGTCTGGGTAAACTCGATGACGGGTTACTGGTCGCCGAGCTCTCGTCCGAAGTGTACCCACCACCACCAGCGGGGGAAACGTTGGCGAATTCGCGATCATTGTGGTTGCCCGAATTGACCTTGACAACAAGGTTATTAGGGCTAAGGGATCTATCGTGATCAGTATCTAAACTGGTCGGTTGACTACCGCTACTTATTGATAGAGTTCGATTCATGGGTCGGGGGGTGTTACGTTGGGTCAGTTGACGAAACTCCTTCGAGAGACTTCGAGCTGTTAAACTATGAACCTGAAAAAAATTAATTAAAACTACAAGGTTAATTTCACGTGGAATTAATTCGGAAGCCAGGCTATAGCTGAAGCTATACTATTCTCCACGATACGCGTACGTCATATTCAAGCGATTGGTGACCATAGACGCGTGTCTAAAAATCTACTAGAAGCTGCGAATTGCTAAATTAGCCTTATTCCTTATCAGCGCCACCTACCCATAGCGGCGACTTTGAGAACTACTGTAAGCGGCAAGCCAATCAGATGTCGCTAGAATCTGGTGACGTCACTGACTGGCACTCTCGGGTCTTACCAAAAATGACGTCACCAGATTTTAGCGACATCTGATTGGCTTGCCGCTTACAGTAGTTCTCAAAGTCCCCGCTATGGGTAGATGGCGCTGATCAGGAATAAGGCTAATTAAATTAAATTCGGTCCATCCATTCTAAGATTGGAAAATGATGAAGTAAGGTTCTCAAAAGCGTCTGCTACTACTTAAAATCAACCCTAAAGCCAACCGGAATAGCGAGAACAAAGAGGAAAAACAACCCTAGAGATCTATTCTACTGTACTACAAGTTTTTGTGCGAATTCTAATCTACAGACTGAAACGAAGGGTGAACTGGTGAACTAAGGCGCATTATTTTTAAAAGAAGCCTTAATTTGAATTTATTATCTGACCCTTTGAACCTGCGCCACTCCTGCCTGGCTCTCTTCATTGGCGAACTGTCTGGAAAGGATTCCCACTCTTTTCTCATTGGGATTGTTATTAGTATCTTTACGATGGTGGTTAGTATTCCGATGCCCCGGGTTATCCTGGATTGGGACGGAGATTTGTACCTGGTATTTGGTGTTGGGAGGTGCCGCAAACTGCCTACTTAAGGCTGAAACTCCGGGCATTTGAGGTGGCAAGGAAGATAAGTGACCATTGTTCCTGAGGTTGTTCGATGAGGAAGAACTGGCGTCACTTTCAATGATAATTACTTCCTTGTCGTCGTCCAAGTAAGACGAGGCGTTCTACGTACCATGTTTACAAATAAAAACCCATTTTGTCCCCAATCCCCCAAAATAGAACTTAATTAAAAAAATTAATTAAGCACAACTTACATTAATTGACAGATGATGTTCGGAATTCTTATCCAATTTCGGATCAACGAACAAATTGGCCAGTTTCTTAACGGATGGTAACGCGGAGTTCATTTCGTCATCGGAGCTAGCGGTGTACGAACCCCTCCTTCGTTGGTAATTACCACCACCACCGTCGTGATTACCGTAATTGCTGTAATCCGACGAAGAGGAACAAACGGAGCTCTTCCTGAACAGCTTCCTTTTTTCCTGGATTTGTTTCACTTCCGATTCAACTTGGGAGACTTTCCTGCGAGCGATTTCTTCTTCCGCCAGCGCTTGAGCTACTTTGTCCTCCAGTTCCTTGACTCCGGTCAAATCATTGGCTCGAATCATTTCTTTCTGAAGTTGCTGGACTTCATTGTCCAATGAAATCAGTTTACTGGCGCTTTCGTAGACCTGTTGAAAGAAGTGTCTCGCGTTCTTTAGTAAGGATAGGGTTACGAAGCCGCCAGTGCTAGGGTACGACCATCCTGTCTACAAAATATATCGTAACAATACGTACCTTCTCTTCGAGATGGTTTATGACGTTCTTAGACTGTCCAGTCTTAACTCCGTTCGATTTGGGTGTTCCCTTATTGGAAGCGGGTCTCCTGGTGTACGTTGAGCCGCTACTACTGTTCCCTGCGCTATCGTGGACGTAGTAATCCCTCTTATACCTTTCGTACTCCTTCTCCAAGGACACGGCCAAACCATTCCTGCCCAACATGGCTTCATCGCGTTCGTCCCTTTCTTTGGTGAATTCTTCGAAGCTCATTGGGGAATCGCTTAAACTCAAATCGGACACGCGACGTTCGAGTTTCTTCTTGGTAATATTCTCTTTACTATAAGGATTATTCCTCAAGGGTTCAGCGTTTAACCATTTCAGATGTTCTCTCTCGGCGATGGTGAATTTGGGGACACTTTCGCTAATGGTACTTTTAGTTAAACTCGACGATGACGTGGAATTTTTAGTTATTACGTCGTTAGTTATGTCAGCGTGGTTATAATTGGTGCCGTTAATTTGATTTTGACTATCATTGTTGTTATAAGAAGCGCCGCGATGTTGGTTAACATTGTTGCTGCCATTGCCAGATTTAAGTCCCTGATTAAATTTAATTAAGATTAAAATAGTTAAGTCATTGAAGACTATTTAGTATCGCTACGGCAGTCGGCAATTAAGTTTCAAAGCAGCGTGAGTGGTTTAGTAATTACTGTTCAAGTCAAGCCAAGGAAGTGAAGACCACAAAACGTTTTCTATACTACAACTACAACTACAACTACTTCTAAAATAGATAATTATTCTATAAAATCTCTACGTGTCTAATTAGATTTCCAAGTGTTTTAAATCTTTGCAATGAAAAGACGTGTTTTTGGGGGTGCAAAAGGGGTAGGTGATAATATTGGTACTGTGGTGGGTGAATCAGGCAAGATAATATTTGATTGAATGAATAACGTGATATGGTATAATTTTAAATACCGAATTATGTAATTGAGTAACTGTACTTTCTTCAGGGAGCAAGTAGCTAAAATATCGAAGGCAAAAACGCAGCGTTACGGCCAAGTACACAAAGCCTAAATTACTGTTTATTTGGATTGGTTTGGTTGGGCGGGGGCGGAGGGGGGGGGGTCTAATTATAATTAAATTACCTGCGTCTGTTTGTTAATCTCTTTTTGTCTATCGAACCACGTTCGTTGTATTACATTAGGGCAAGATTTGGGTAAAAAACTTTCCGTATCGGGCGCTGGAGGTCTCAATACAATGGTTTCTCGTTGCTTTACAGCGAAAAAATAACGTTCATATACCAACACCATTTGTTAATTAAAGAAAGAATTAAACCATAAGAGAGAACCCTCATTAGTAAACCCAATTAGTTATTACGCAATCATTCTCTCCCCCAAAAGACACTCCTACGATATAATTTGATATCTTACCTCTTTGGGACTCTTGGGAGGAAGAGCCTCGGACACTTTCTTCTCAGGTTTATCATTAGAAACAGATGGTTGTGGCGTCACTTCGCCTACATATTGTTATTTAAAACTTATTTTAAACCCCAATTTGCCGTTCGAAATTAAGTTTTTCAATCCTGAGATGATTTTCGTACCTAATCTATGAGTAACCGAAGAAACAGCGTGTCCCATTCTATTGCTAGCCACAACTTCGTACCCTCCTTCGTCACTCGAATCCAAATTAAAGATTTGCATGACCCATTCGCCATAACCAACATTCTCTGTCGAAAAACAAAACCCCCAAAAAAATGGTACCGTCTCAAACTGCGCCACATAGTTCTTAAACCTTACAATGTTCACCCAAGTAGGTAATAATAGACATATGCAAGTACGTTCGCGATTAAACCACACTTCAAACAACACTCACCGCGTACAACCTTAAAGATACCCACAAACCCAACCGTATCTCAAAGAAACTCGACCCCATTCAAAGACAAATAGTTGCACTCACCGATGGAATGTTTGGAAGACGTGATTAGCTGCTTTCTGTTATGAAAGAGGGTGATCCTGGGTTCGGGGTAACCAGACAAAGTGCAGGACAACTTTGCACTATGTCCTGGTACGGAGGACACAACTCTTAATGGCACGATGAATTCCGGTACGCAATTCCCTCTGCTGCTAGCCTTCACTTTCAGCGAGAAATCGGCCCAATCTTGACCACCAGCTTGACCGTAAGTGACGCAAGAATAGATACCAGTGTCGCCAGCGTCGGTATCGTATAGGTTTAAAATGTAACGACCCTTCTCGGGGAATTGGATAACTTCGTGTCTACCATCGTCTTTGATCAGTTGACACTCCCTAAACCAGGACACCCCTGAAATTGACCCCGGAGATTCAAATTCCGCGACATCCGTAGGTTGTCTCTCCCTGACCTTGTAGTGACCCTGAAAATATTACTCACCAATCGGACGCGTTCCTTTAACTTGGCATGTAAATTGAGCCATTTTTCCAGCGTGAATCGTGGCATTTTCAGGGGGATAGACAAAAACGGGGTCCATACAGGGTTGGCGGCGTTCAGGGTCAACGTAACGGGGAATTGGTAAGGTCACCGGAGGTGGTGTGGCGGGTTTCCCAATATTTTTGGTCGTTTTCACGGGACTGGAATGTAATTGTTTCTTAGTCGGTGTCGAAACTGTGATACGTCCACTTTTGGGGGCTGTTTGGACCACGCGTGGGTGTTGAGGTTTTGGGCTCGGAGGTACGTCCATCTCGTCAACATTAGAGGCGAAATGTTGCGCCACATTTTGGGCCAATTTGACCAATTCCTTCGAATCGATTTCGTTTTCGGATTCAACATCACTTTCGTCGGAGAAATCCAAAGACCCAACCGAGTTTTGTTCACTCAAATCAGACAGTTGGTCAATATCTCTGTACGACGAAGGACACACGTCAATCAATAATCACACCCCCAAATTAATTGTTGTAGTAGTTTCGCTAACACCCTTATGATCATACCTGGAATCAATTTGAGCGTGGGAATTATTAGAATCCTGCGAATTGGGAATCAAGAGACAAGGCGCTTCACCGAAACCCAACAACTGATGACGCAAACTTCCGTACGGAAATAGCTTTTTCTTCCTGAACAACCAATTTTCTTCCCATGCTCTAGTCGCTTCCGGTCTGGTCCCGACTTCATCTTCGTGTTCGTTATCACCGTGATCACCATCTTCTTGATCACTATAATCCTCGTCGTGAGGTGACACGACAAAATCAATCCCAAATTCGGGAAAAGGCACTCGATCGGCTCTCTCTTCGACCAAATCCCAGGCATTGAGAAAATCCAATTCGGGAATATTTTGACTCGATGTCCGGTGAATTTCGTTCTTTCTAACAGGTTCCTCGTCAACCGATGACGACGTCCTGGTCAATGGACGCCTACGTTGACCAGTGGTCTCTACATTACTGGCGGAACTACTCGATTCCGTTCCATTTCCGAATTGTTCTTGAGTGGTAATTTCTTCAATACGTTCTTCGATCTGTAGTACAAATTTAGCGGACAAATTGACGAAATGAGCTCGTATTAAGGAGCAGACGAAATATAGCCCGGTTACCAAGGAAATTAACATCTTTTCCGTGAGATTAAATATAATTAGGCTTAGCTTTTTAAATGGTTTTAAACAGTTACGCGTAAAAATGCGATTGCGACTAAAATCCATGACGCGAAGGACTACATCAACGAACCGAGACATATTTAATCTTATCTTAAATTCAATAAATCGGTAATATAAACAATTTGAAAGCCAAAATCCACACACAACTAGGCCTAATTAAAAAATAAACCAATCTATTTCGCGATTTCCATTGCTGGAATAATTGCTCCTCCAAAGGAGCACGGCGCTCGATGTAATTTTTGATGAAACGCAATATTTCTCAATGTTATACTTTGCCCTGACGGCCAAAACACTTCAAATCTTTTTGATAAGAACATTATAATCTACACGCCGCTCTTATATTTGGGAGGGGGGTTCGGGAAACTGCGTAACTGTGAGATAACTTTTCAATTTTAACATAGAAATTCTTTATCAACGGATGCCATTTATATGAGAAAAACATATATTTCTAAGGAGATTTCGATTTGTAGGTTTTCGTAATTACGATAGGTATAAGCATAAGTTTATAAGGTATGTTCCATAAGTCTTTGACAGTGCCTCTGTCACCAGGCGTCTTCGCTTTACCTTGAATCTATGACTTACGTCACTCACTTCGTGACAAGCTCCAGTTTATAAGTTACCAGTGACAGACTTATATGGAACATATCTTATGAACTTATGATATAAGGTAGGCCCAGATAAATTAATTGATAAAATTCCGCGGAATTTTTTCTAAAGTGTTCTTAATAATATAATAAGTTCATAAGATATGTTCATTCCATAAGTTTGTCAGACTGGTAACTTAGAAACTGAAGCTTGTCATGAAGTGTGTGAGTGACGTAGGTCATAGATTCGAGGTAAAAAGACGCCTTAGTACTTAAAGGCTTAGTAAAAAAACGGACTAAATAGGACCTAGATGGAGGTCCTGCAAAATTAACCACCACCGAGTGTAGGACTTCAATTCTCGCTTCCGTCGTTATCTAACTAGCTCTCGTTAAGTCTCAAGCATTACGAACTTGTATAGGTAGTGTCATACTTATGGAGGAACATATCTTATAAACTTATGCTATAGTAATAAAATTAAAATACACGAATTTTGCCCCAAAATCAACCCAAATTTCGCGCAAAACAAATAAATTCAGCACAAAAAATATGAAACATTCAACTTTCAATGCAAATGATATAAAAACTTTATCAACTTACTACGTATTCGACTCTAGGCGCCGTGGCTCCGATATTTGTGGCCCACGAGAACTCGTCGGCCGCGTCCACTCCTCCGCCCAAACTGCCCGTTTCGCCGTCAGACTCGGAATGTTCGCTATCGGTGCTACAACTGCTGCTCTGATGATTGGTTTTCATCTTAATGGGGACATCATTGTCCGATGTGGAGACGTCCGAATGGCTAGCGCTTTCCCGGCCACCACCACCACTCGTCCCGTACTGAAGTTTCTGGCTTTGATTGACCAGCTGCCAAAAAAACAATAAAAGGAACCAGCTGAACAAACAATAACATTACAAATTAACTCTGTTTCCTGTTTTAAACGCATTTTCACCTTATTTTTTTAGATTTTATTAACGCGTGTTTAATATTCCTACCTTACCCTAGGCCTTCAATTTAATTTAAATTAATTTAAAGTAAAAGAAATTTCTTAATTATTACCATTAAAAAAATTAAAACTTAAACAGAAACACAAAATACACAATTATAATGTCCACCAATTGTTGCAGAAAACGGGTGAAGCTAAAAGAAGCACGAGTAATCCGGTTCCCGTAACCATGGTTACCGAACGCACTGAAGAAGAGGCTTCAACCGCATTACAGGCCCAGATTGCGTAATATTACGGAAAATATAAAAGCGCGCGAACTATTGGTGCGTTCAAGGCGAGTAATCAAACTAAGCGCTGACACCGTAGTACGGAAAAACAAGTTGGGAACACCCATATTAAGTACTTCACATGTGTTAAATTTTTATTAAGTGTTTTAATTAAGCAAAATTAAACTAAAAAATATGTAAATATAGGTTTTCAGGGGCGGAGAATCCGAATAAAATGGTTTCAAACGCGTAATACGAACCGTTCAATAGATAATGAAATATGTAATTACCTTATTAATTAAGGCAGAAGCTAGTAATTGTTCGTAAGACTGAAAGATACAGCTATTCATGAAATTTGACATCTCTCCTTCGTTAGTAGGCACACTCTTTTCCTGGTTATTAACTTTTTCCGCCTCCCATCTCTGTTTTTGTTTTGACAAACAAACAAATTATGTGACTTTCATTGTCGTGGTGATGGTAACCCCCAAAGTATAAGAGAAACGCAACGTACTTGTAGGCAAGGAAGTGCCGCGACTTTCTCTCCAATTTGAACAATGAGGTGTTTTAAAGTAGCGTGCGCCGTTGTAGGAGATGGCTCACCTTCTTCGCAGGGTTTATTCAAAAGAGCTACTTCCAAAGCTTTACGCAATTTCAACGTGGCTTCAACCAAAGGAACGTGGAAATCGGCAAAAATTTGCGCATCTAGTAAAACCAAGAAGCGATGTCTAGTTTACTAGGGAGAAGATCTAAGTATTCGCGCGAGCCATAGCCCAGTCCCACTTTCAAAATACAAGGGGGGGGGCGTAAAAGGAGGCCGGGGGCTATTTCGCAGTCTCCCCTCAGTCGAAAAATACCACATAATTTAATTTTCCCGTCATTCGCGTCGCGCTGACGTGCACGAGTTTTCAAGAACCAATGAGATGCTGGTTGTAATTTAGAGGCGGGGATTAACTCCGTCCGGACAGGCTACGTTTGTTTGGACTGGAGATAAAGAACTAGAAATGTGCAGGCGAATTTATACCTTCTCCCTAGTAAAATAGATATCACTTCTTGGTAAAACTATATTTATTTTCAGAGGTATCAAAATTAAATAAGAATTATTCGACCTTCAACTAAAACCACAAGACGATAGTGTCATCTTTAAAATTTACCGGCACACGTACCGGTAAATTAAAAAAGAAAATGAGGAAAATTTCAAGGAAAAATATTTCAAATATCTTTAATCGTAGTATTCCTAGCATCCCCCAAATTTATTCCATCCCCCCTTTAAAAGTATTAAAGAGAAATTTCTACTCTACCCCTCAGGGTCAATATCTAACGAAGGAAACTGGTTTGATATGACTCTGCTGTGAAAATCGAATTTTAAATAAACATATCCTACTACCGAAAGTATTTAAAATTTGTGGATAATTTTAATTTATTTTTGTACTTACATAAGGGATGAGTGTAAAATTGATCAACTCGAACGGAATCCAAATCTTCCCCAACTAGACCTTCAACGACCGTCTCAATGTGTTTCTTAACTTCCGAAATTTCCTCGTCTTCTGGTGAACCTGTTTTAATTATAATATAGATTATTAATTGAAATATATTTATATATATATCAATTAATAATATATATATTCAAGTTTCAGGCTCTTATGCTACTTCATTTTTTAATTAATAATTAAATATAGGGTTTGGCTTTAAAGGAGAGAATACGTCAGTTAATTTAATTACAAAAAGGGTTAATGATCTATTGAAGATTGGTTTTTCATATAATAAAATCGAAATTTCCCGAATTTCAAGCTCTTTTTCCCAAATGTCAAATAAATTCCCAAATTCAAAGATTGCTTGTTTATCTTACCGCTTGTTACGAGGTCGGTATCGCCATCAATATCGTCTTGTTTTTGTCCACCAGACGTTAATTTGTCTCGCACTTTCATCGATGGGAAAAGTAAGTGTAGATTTACGGGGCTTAACCCCCCGTAGTAATTACCCCCTCCCAGTTTCTCGGAAAAAGCTGGACCATAACCGGAATCATTTTCGCTATCAACACCACCGGATTCTTTTCTCTTTTTACGTAATTGGTCCAATATTTTGGCGCTACCAAAACGCTGGAATCTCCGTTGAATATTCTCGTAAAACCATTCGCAAGATTGAATATACAGAAGTCTAAATAATAATCAGGCATTTTTTTTAAAAAAAAAACCCTTTAAAAATTGCCTGATTTCATCGTTTGAAAATACCTCTGTTGTTCGCAGACTTGACACAACCATATTTTATGATTACTCTCGTAAATAGCGCAATTTCGGCAAACGAAAAACTGGCAATTGCCGCATCGCAATTTCTTATTGAATAAAAGATTAAAGGCCGAGCAACAGAGAACGCAACATTTCTCATTAAACTCCTTCCTTTTTGATAAAATACTTCTTTGATTGGCAGCTTCGTTTAATTCACTTTCAATTTTACTGTTATCGTTACAAAATTAAAATTAAAATTTTGCCATTAACTTTAACCTAACACCTAAATTAATGTTAATTAATTACTCGAGTCTCTCTCGTTCCCTTCGCCGTAAATCGAAATCCCTGTGTATTACGCCTAAAATCCATTCGCATTCTTTTTCGTCTAAACGTTCTTGACTCATTTTCATTTTGCGGCCCATAATGGCGACCCTTCACCTTTTTAAAATAGATACCGCCGCCATTACGAGGACTCGTAGACGTTCCAAATTAATTGTAATCTCATATTTTATCTGAATTAAAAAATAGGAAAAGCCTCGGTATGATATACGGACTCTCTCACACCTGACAGAATACATTTATTTCTATTTAGGTCATTCTGCGTATTACATTATCTTTTATAAACTTCGAATTATAGCCTTCTAAAAAAGGCCTAACAGTGACAAAAATTTGAAACAATACCCTCGCAAAAAAAAAGGGTTTTCAAGATTGCAAATAACTATATAGAAACTAACCTTGAGTTTTAGTAATTTTAATTAATAGCTAACGAAGTTTTCAATAAACAAAAGGGAGCTTTGGCGGTTAGATTCCATTGTACTTCTAATTTTCTTCATAGATCTCTATTCTCGCTTGACTAGCACCTTTATCATTGACTAAATTTTTCAATTATCTGTCTATGAAAAGATTATAAGATAGGCATCTCATCTTTCGCTAGTAGTTATCTATTTTTATTAATAAGAATATGACGTATGAGGTTTTTTTCAAACACCTGTTCTTTATTTTCTCTTTTTTATTTTTCTTTTAATTCAACTAGTAGCGGCACCTAATATTATCTCCGCCTTATCTCTCCCTATACGTTAATACATTTACTGCCCTTAGAGCATATATTTTGAAATGTAATATTTGAACTATACAGTAGAGAAATTTATAGAGAGTGTACTGTTTAGTCATGATTATGTTACGAAAGATATTTATATTACCAACTATGGGATAACCTTTAGAAACTATATCCTTAAACACAGCGTCTAAAATAAGGTAATGACAAGCCACTTATAAACTCTATTGAAAGATAATTAAAGGTGCCACTACTCAGAATGAAACGAATCCCTATCGCTTAAAACATAAGTTGATAAGATATGTTCACCATAAGTTTGTTACTGGTAACTTAGAAACTGGAGCTTGTAATGAAGTGAGTGAGTGAGGTAGGTCATAGATTAGAGGTAAAGCGAAGACGCCTGGTGACTGGGGCGCTGTCAAAGGCTTAGTACAGATTAATTTAAATAGGACCTAGATGGAAGTCCTGCAAAATTAATTAACCACTTAGGACTTCAATTCACGTCGCTTTTCGTTCTAGAACTAGTTATCTCGAGCTGTAAGTCTCTCAGAAGCATTACGAAGTATATTTAGTGTCAGACTTATGGAACCTTACTTATAAACTTATGCTTAAACGCGATATAAAACGTATAGGTAGAGGTTAATAAAAGCAGGTACACCGTTAAGCTATACGCGATGATTTGAATTTTTTTTAATATTGGAAGCAAATAAAACAAGGAAGGAAATTATAATCAAAATTAGCATTATTTTAAATTTAAACTCTATTTAAACGGATATGGATGGCCCTGGGCCGCCAAATATGTTTCCTTAAGGAAAAATGAAATAGAGGAAATGTTTCTCTATCGTTAAATCTTAATTGATGTCAAGCTTGTTTAAACGACTTTGAGAAAAGAATTTTACGCTTTAGAGGTTTCGGCAACTCGGGCTTATAAGCTCCAAAACTACTTTTACTTAAGCATTCTTAACCTCTAAAAAATTAAACTTCTTTCAGTCGGAAATTGTACGAATAATTCTTGTTATAAAAAAGTCTATTAGGTTTTCTTTTTAAATTATTTGGGATGGATGGGTTATCTCATACTTGGGAAATAAATTTTATCCGAAGCCCTAGCCTAGTTTTAAAAATGGGACTCTAAAAAAAAACCTGGCCGCAGCATCGTGTGATGAAATGGTGCTAAAGATTCATATCAAATTCTAACCAAACTTGAAAAGAAAAAATAAAATAAATTCAAGATCGTTTAAATAAAGTTTCGAACCCGGATCAATTAAATTTTACAAGGATGGACCTTGAAATCGCGTCGTTAATAATTGAGTCTCCCTGCCTTATTTACACGAATTTTTAACAAGCATACTGTTTAAAAAATAAATTCAACACTCTTCAAATGTAGATTTTGACAGCTAGGCAACGTTAACAAGTAGTTTTGAGTTTCTCACTCAAAAAATACGTAATAAAATTGTAATTTTTAACTAAAAATTAGTATTCCTCCCCCGAAAATGTTCACGAAATACGTGTATAACTAAAATTTATGGTTTTATAGTCAAACGTATACAAAATAAATGTAAATCGGTAGACTAGCTAGACGGGAAGGTTTTTCAATACCAGATTAACAGGTTTTAAAGTAAAATACTAAGTGGAGTTGCGTGTAACTATGAATTCTAACAGATATTTAAACAATTTAGGGATTTGGAACTATTAAATTCATTACAAACACTGAGAACACGTTAGGAATAGATCTGATAATCGAACTTGGACATTGTTAACTAGTTTTAGACATAAAGATCATCGCTTACCATTTATGCCGCAATCGGGATATCCATATATTATCTTGACAAGTCGATGGTCCACGAAATAGGCGTTTTATCGTGGAAATTAAGCTGGTTTTTCAATTCACATAACACGACACAAAACACTCGGTAGACCTTTACCAGCACATACCGCCGCAAGTTGATGTTCTTTCCCCGTCAAAACATCTACCTAAGCCTTGGGCACAAACATTTTCGCGTTTTCACGTACGAAACCACCACGTACTCCTAATTTTTACTGTTCATATAAGCGCTGCTAAAGCTTTACTATTATATTCGTTAAATTTTAAAAATTTAATACGATTACTGGACTTAATTACTGAATAACGACTTTGCTTACGATACCGACGATACGTAACCTTTCGCGGCGGACGCGTAACTAATGGGAGAGGGGAAATTTCCTCCCGCTAGGATCGCTAAAGGCGGGAAAAGTTGCAACTATGACGTAGGGCCTACTAAATTTGAATTCGAGTTTTAAATATAATATGAAATTCGTGATTTTAAACAATGAAATTAATTATAGAATCACAGATTATGGCGTCATAGGCAAGTTAGCGTAAAAGAGGTCCAAAGGGAAGCGTATTAAGTGAAATTTAGCCTCGCGCAAAGCAGAAAAAGCGTGAAAAATCAATTACACGCCTTGCTTGGTAAAATTACGACCAAAAGTAAATTTTGTTACGACTGAGTCATTGCTCGAACGAGGTGTTATATAGACCGAACCAACCAAATCCTTTAAAACACGTACCATTAACTACTTAATTGCACGATGAAAGCTATAAACGACATAGCACGAACCAGAAACTGAAAACCCCCTTGGGACTTTGGGCACCCGCTGCTGTACTTACTGCAGAAACAATATACCTGATTCCTTCCTGTCCTGGAGGGAGTTTTTATCGTCACTTCAGCTTTTCAAATGAAAGGCCTAAATTCAACATAAAAGACTTTTTATCAACCCTTTGGCGTATTTGAAAGGAACCCACCATTCACTCTCTCCTCAAGAGCCAAAGGGCTTTGATCCACAAAGTCACGCAGTCGACAAAACAACCATTATGACCACCAACGTTTTATTGAAAAGCTAGTAAGGACAGTTTCCTGCCTTGATCGCTATTAGACTTTATAGTAAGAAAAGATTAGGTGTCACTACTCAAATTTCAAATGTATTACACTGGGAAACATCTTCCTACGAATTTAGTTCCATGTAAATAACACTAATAAAAAAATCTGTTTAACAACGTCCTAGAAATGTCTCTTCATAGATTTAAATGAAACAATGCATGCTGGTCCCACATTTCTTAAAATAATACACCGTAGTCCATTTTGACACCTAAATACCTCTACGTGTTTCTTCTAAATAGGTCGTCACTCCGTGATAAATAACAAATAAAAACAGAACGATTCAACTTAAGTCTGTAGTATGAACAAGGCTGATAGCGTTCTCTAAGTAACCATACGTATTGACATATCTTCTGGCGATTTCGGTGAAATGACTTTGGGTTATATGGAAACCCTTAGAGATCTTCTTTCCTTCAACACAGTACTTGGGGTTACAACAATTAGGGCTAGAGTAATTAAGCAAATTAAAAAACGATTGGCAGACCAGTCTAGTATCATAGAGTTAACATTTGCCATAGGATTAGCAAATGTCGTAGAGTCAAAATTCAAAGTTTTATTGAAAGTGGTTCAAAACAATTTTTATTTTCAAAAACTAGGAGCAAATGTACCAATTCAATATTTCCTCCGCTTTTTCAAATACAATAGTTCTTGCAGATTATTGTTACGCCAAAATAGGGTCGGGTTTTATTTTATTTTTTATTATTGAAATAACTGCATGGGTTATTTTATTAAAATTATAATAGAATAGTTTTAGGTGTCAGCTAGTTGTAGCGAGCGAGATTCCCTATCTCTGAAGCGGGCTAGAACGTGACTAATTATTTCCCATTGTTTCACACACGGCCAAGTTTGAGGATGAAATGGGGGTGAAAACTTTAAGACAGTGAAAATACAAGAAGTTCACAGGGACCGTAAAACTTGAATTCGAGCGCCAAAATCATTAGAGATTTAAAAGGAAAACAATTAAAGCACGCTATAATTTTTTAATTATAAAATAAAGGTCAATGTATGGTCGGTTTCAATCTTAGATAATCCCCAAGGTTTTCATGTTAATTTTAATCTATAAATATAAGCCTAGTACTAGAATTTGTACACATTATATTTAAATAACTAAACGAAGCTAAACGAAGCTAAACGAAGCTAAGCTAAACGAAGCTAAACGAAGCTAAGCTAAACGAAGCTAATAGAAGCTAAACGAAGCTAGACGAAGCTAAGCTAAGCTAAACGAAGCTAAGCGAAGCTAAATGAAGCTAAAAGAAGCTAAACGAAGCTAAGCTAAGCTAAACGAAGCTAAGCTAAGCTAAACGAAGCTAAGCTAAGCTAAACGAAGCTAAGCTAAGCTAAACAAAGCTAAACGAAGCTAAACGAAGCTAAGCTAAGCTAAACGAAGCTAAACGAAGCTAAGCTAACGAAGCTAAACGAAGCTAAGCTA
Organism: Phalangium opilio; assembly: GCF_054372755.1. NCBI lineage: Eukaryota > Metazoa > Arthropoda > Arachnida > Opiliones > Phalangiidae > Phalangium > Phalangium opilio. The sequence continues at coordinate 9,582,634 of NW_028324187.1, read as the reverse complement.
AGCTAAGCTAAGCTAAGCTAAACGAAGCTAAACGAAGCTAAGCTAAGCTAAACGAAGCTAAGCTAAACGAAGCTAAACGAAGCTAAACGAAGCTAAGCTAAACAAAGCTAAACGAAGCTAAACGAAGCTAAGCTAAGCTAAACGAAGCTAAACGAAGCTAAGCTAAGCTAAACGAAGCGAAGCTAAGCTAAGCTAAACGAAGCTAAACGAAGCTAAACGAAGCTAAGCTAAGCTAAGCTAAGCTAAACGAAGCTAAACGAAGCTAAGCTAAACGAAGCTAAACGAAGCTAAGCTAAACGAAGCTAAACGAAGCTAAGCTAAACGAAGCTAAACGAAGCTAAGCTAAACGAAGCTAAGCTAAGCTAAGCTAAGCTAAACGAAGCTAAACGAAGCTAAGCTAAACGAAGCTAAACGAAGCTAAGCTAAACGAAGCTAAACGAAGCTAAGCTAAACGAAGCTAAGCTAAACGAAGCTAAACGAAGCTAAGCTAAACGAAGCTAAACGAAGCTAAGCTAAACGAAGCTAAACGAAGCTAAGCTAAACGAAGCTAAACGAAGCTAAGCTAAACGAAGCTAAGCTAAACGAAGCTAAACGAAGCTAAGCTAAACGAAGCTAAACGAAGCTTAACGAAGCTAAACGAAGCTAAACGAAAAGGAAAACAATTAAAGCACGCTATAATTTTTTAATTATAAAATAAAGGTCAATGTATGGTCGGTTTCAATCTTAGATAATCCCCAAGGTTTTCATGTTAATTTTAATCTATAAATATAAGCCTAGTACTAGAATTTGTACACATTATATTTAAATAACTAAACGAAGCTAAACGAAGCTAAACGAAGCTAAGCTAAACGAAGCTAAACGAAGCTAAGCTAAACGAAGCTAAACGAAGCTAAGCTAAACGAAGCTAGACGAAGCTAAGCTAAGCTAAACGAAGCTAAGCGAAGCTAAATGAAGCTAAAAGAAGCTAAACGAAGCTAAGCTAAGCTAAACGAAGCTAAGCTAAGCTAAACGAAGCTAAGCTAAGCTAAACAAAGCTAAACGAAGCTAAACGAAGCTAAGCTAAGCTAAACGAAGCTAAACGAAGCTAAGCTAAACGAAGCTAAACGAAGCTAAGCTAAGCTAAGCTAAGCTAAGCTAAACGAAGCTAAACGAAGCTAAACGAAGCTAAGCTAAGCTAAGCTAAGCTAAACGAAGCTAAGCTAAACGAAGCTAAGCTAAACGAAGCTAAACGAAGCTAAGCTAAACGAAGCTAAGCTAAACGAAGCTAAACGAAGCTAAGCTAAACAAAGCTAAACGAAGCTAAACGAAGCTAAACGAAGCTAAGCGAAGCTAAGCTAAGCTAAACGAAGCTAAACGAAGCTAAGCTAAGCTAAGCTAAGCTAAACGAAGCGAAGCTAAGCTAAGCTAAACGAAGCTAAACGAAGCTAAGCTAAGCTAAGCTAAGCTAAACGAAGCTAAACGAAGCTAAGCTAAACGAAGCTAAACGAAGCTAAGCTAAACGAAGCTAAGCTAAACGAAGCTAAACGAAGCTAAGCTAAGCGAAGCTAAACGAAGCTAAGCTAAACGAAGCTAAGCTAAACGAAGCTAAACGAAGCTAAACGAAGCTAAGCTAAACGAAGCTAAACGAAGCTAAGCTAAACGAAGCTAAACGAAGCTAAGCTAAACGAAGCTAAACGAAGCTAAACGAAGCTAAGCTAAACGAAGCTTAACGAAGCTAAACGAAGCTAAGCTAAACGAAGCTAAACGAAGCTTAACGAAGCTAAACGAAGCTAAACGAAGCTAAGCGAAGCTAAACGAAGCTAAACGAAGCTAAGCTAAACGAAGCTAAACGAAGCTAAACGAAGCTAAGCTAAACGAAGCTAAACGAAGCTAAGCTAAACGAAGCTAAACGAAGCTAAACGAAGCTAAGCTAAACGAAGCTAAGCTAAACGAAGCTAAACGAAGCTAAGCTAAACGAAGCTAAACGAAGCTAAGCAAAACGAAGCTAAACGAAGCTAAGCTAAACGAAGCTAAACGAAGCTAAGCTAAACGAAGCTAAACGAAGCTAAGCTAAACGAAGCTAAACGAACCTAAACGAAGCTAAGCTAAACGAAGCTAAGCTAAACGAAGCTAAACGAAGCTAAGCTAAACGAAGCTAAACGAAGCTTAACGAAGCTAAACGAAGCTAAGCGAAGCTAAACGAAGCTAAGCTAAACGAAGCTAAACGAAGCTAAGCTAAACGAAGCTAAACGAAGCTAAACGAAGCTAAGCTAAACGAAGCTAAGCTAAACGAAGCTAAACGAAGCTAAGCTAAACGAAGCTAAACGAAGCTAAACGAAGCTTAACGAAGCTAAACGAAGCTAAACGAAGCTAAACGTAGCTAAACGAAACTAAGCTAAACGAAGCTAAACGTAGCTAAACGAAGCTAAGCTAAACGAAGCTAAACGAAGCTAGACGAAGCTAAACGAAGCTAAGCTAAGCTAAACGAAGCTAAGCTAAGCTAAACGAAGCTAAGCTAAGCTAAACGAAGCTAAACCAAGCTAAACGAAGCTAAGCTAAGCTAAACGAAGCTAAACGAAGCTAAGCTAAGCAAAGCTAAGCTAAACGAAGCTAAGCTAAGCTAAGCTAAGCGAAGCTAAACGAAGCTAAGCTAAGCTAAGCTAAACGAAGCTAAACGAAGCTAAGCTAAACGAAGCTAAACGAAGCTAAGCTAAGCTAAGCTAAACGAAGCTAAACGAAGCTAAACGAAGCTAAAAGAAGCTAAACGAAGCTAAGCGAAGCTAAACTAAGCTAAAAGAAGCTAAACGAAGCTAAACGAAGCTAAGCTAAACGAAGCTAAACGAAGCTAAACGAAGCTAAGCTAAACGAAGCTTAACGAAGCTAAACGAAGCTAAACGAAGCTAAGCGAAGCTAAACGAAGCTAAACGAAGCTAAGCTAAACGAAGCTAAACGAAGCTAAACGAAGCTAAGCTAAACGAAGCTAAACGAAGCTAAGCTAAACGAAGCTAAACGAAGCTAAACGAAGCTAAGCTAAACGAAGCTAAGCTAAACGAAGCTAAACGAAGCTAAGCTAAACGAAGCTAAACGAAGCTAAGCAAAACGAAGCTAAACGAAGCTAAGCTAAACGAAGCTAAACGAAGCTAAGCTAAACGAAGCTAAACGAAGCTAAGCTAAACGAAGCTAAACGAACCTAAACGAAGCTAAGCTAAACGAAGCTAAGCTAAACGAAGCTAAACGAAGCTAAGCTAAACGAAGCTAATCGAAGCTTAACGAAGCTAAACGAAGCTAAGCGAAGCTAAACGAAGCTAAGCTAAACGAAGCTAAACGAAGCTAAGCTAAACGAAGCTAAACGAAGCTAAACGAAGCTAAGCTAAACGAAGCTAAGCTAAACGAAGCTAAACGAAGCTAAGCTAAACGAAGCTAAACGAAGCTAAACGAAGCTTAACGAAGCTAAACGAAGCTAAACGAAGCTAAACGTAGCTAAACGAAACTAAGCTAAACGAAGCTAAACGTAGCTAAACGAAGCTAAGCTAAACGAAGCTAAACGAAGCTAGACGAAGCTAAACGAAGCTAAGCTAAGCTAAACGAAGCTAAGCTAAGCTAAACGAAGCTAAGCTAAGCTAAACGAAGCTAAACCAAGCTAAACGAAGCTAAGCTAAGCTAAACGAAGCTAAACGAAGCTAAGCTAAGCAAAGCTAAGCTAAACGAAGCTAAGCTAAGCTAAGCTAAGCGAAGCTAAACGAAGCTAAGCTAAGCTAAGCTAAACGAAGCTAAACGAAGCTAAGCTAAACGAAGCTAAACGAAGCTAAGCTAAACGAAGCTAAACGAAGCTAAACGAAGCTAAGCTAAACGAAGCTAAACGAAGCTAAGCTAAGCTAAGCTAAACGAAGCTAAACGAAGCTAAACGAAGCTAAAAGAAGCTAAACGAAGCTAAGCGAAGCTAAACTAAGCTAAAAGAAGCTAAACGAAGCTAAACGAAGCTAAGCTAAACGAAGCTAAACGAAGCTAAACGAAGCTAAGCTAAACGAAGCTAAACGAAGCTAAACGAAGCTAAGCTAAGCTAAGCTAAACGAAGCTTAACGAGGCTAAACGAAGCTAAACGAAGCTAAGCGAAGCTAAACTAAGCTAAAAGAAGCTAAACGAAGCTAAGCTAAACGAAGCTAAACGAAGCTAAGCTAAACGAATCTAAGCTAAACGAAGCTAAACGAAGCTAAGCGAAGCTTAACGAAGCTAAACGAAGCTAAGCGAAGCTAAACGAAGCTTAACGAAGCTAAACGAAGCTAAGCTAAACGAAGCTTAACGAGGCTAAACGAAGCTAAACGAAGCTAAGCGAAGTTAAGCTAGGCTAAGCTAAGCTAAGCGAAGCTAAACGAAGCTAAGCTAAGCTAAGCGAAGCTAAACGAAGCTAAACGAAGCTAAGCTAAGCTAAACGAAGCTAAACGAAGCTAAGCTAAACGAAGCTAAACGAAGCTAAACGAAGCTAAGCTAAGCTAAGCTAAACGAAGCTAAACGAAGCTAAACGAAGCTAAGCTAAGCTAAGCTAAGCGAAGCTAAACGAAGCTAAACGAAGCTAAGATAAGCTAAACGAAGCTAAACGAAGCTAAGCTAAACGAAGCTAAACGAAGCTAAGCTAAGCTAAACGAAGCTAAACGAAGCTAAGCTAAACGAAGCTAAGCTAAGCTAAGCTAAGCTAAGCTAAACGAAGCTAAACGAAGCTAAACGAAGCTAAACGAAGCTAAACGAAGCTAGAAGAAGCTAAACGAAGCTAAACGAAGCTAAGCTAAGCTAACCTAAGCTAAACGAAGCTAAACGAAGCTAAAAGAAGCTAAACGAAGCTAAGCTAAACGAAGCTAAACGAAGCTAAACGAAGCTAAGCGAAGCTAAACGAAGCTAAACGAAGCTAAGCGAAGCTAAACGAAGCTAAGCGAAGCTAAACGAAGCTAAAAGAAGCTAAACGAAGCTAAAATAAGCTAAAAGAAGCTAAACGAAGCTAAACGAAGCTAAGCTAAACGAAGCTAAACGAAGCTAAGCGAAGCTAAACGAAGCTAAACGAAGCTAAACGAAGCTAAGCGAAGCTAAACGAAGCTAAGCGAAGCTAAACGAAGCTAAGCGAAGCTTAACGAAGCTAAACGAAGCTAAGCTAAGCTAAACGAAGCTAAACGAAGCTAAGCTAAACGAAGCTAAACGAAGCTAAACGAAGCTAAGCTAAACGAAGCTAAACGAAGCTAAACGAACCTAAACGAACCTAAACGAAGCTAAGCTAAACGAAGCTAAACGAAGCTAAACGAAGCTAAACGAAGCTAAACGAAGCTAAACGAAGCTATACGAAGCTAAGCTAAACGAAGCTAAACGAAGCTAAAAGAAGCTAAACGAAGCTAAACGAAGCTAAACGAAGCTAAGCTAAACGAAGCTAAACGAAGCTAAACGAAGCTAAACGAAGCTAAGCTAAGCTAAGCTAAGCTAAACGAAGCTAAACGAAGCTAAAGGAAGCTAAACGAAGCTAAACGAAGCTAAACGAAGCTAAGCTAAACGAAGCTAAACGAAGCTAAGCGAAGCTAAACGAAGCTAAACGAAGCTAAGCGAAGCTAAGCGAAGCTAAGCGAAGCTAAGCGAAGCTAAGCGAAGCTAAGCGAAGCTAAGCGAAGCTAAAAGAAGCTAAGCTAAACGAAGCTAAACGAAGCTAAACGAAGCTAAACGAAGCTAAAAGAAGCTAAACGAAGCTAAACGAAGCTAAACGAAGCTAAACGAAGCTAAGCTAAACGAAGCTAAGCGAAGCTAAACGAAGCTAAACGAAGCTAAGCTAAACGAAGCTAAACGAAGCTAAACGAACCTAAACGAAGCTAAGCTAAACGAAGCTAAACGAAGCTAAGCTAAACGAAGCTAAACGAAGCTAAACGAAGCTAAGCTAAACGAAGCTAAACGAAGCTAAACGAAGCTAAGCGAAGCTAAACGAAGCTAAAACGAAGCTAAACGAAGCTAAGCTAAACGAAGCTAAACGAAGCTAAGCTAAGCTAAGCTAAACGAAGCTAAGCTAAGCTAAGCGAAGCTAAACGAAGCTAAACGAAGCTAAAAGAAGCTAAACGAAGCTAAAAGAAGCTAAACGAAGCTAAGCTAAACGAAGCTAAACGAAGCTAAGCTAAACGAAGCTAAACGAAGCTAAACGAAGCTAAGCGAAGCTAAACGAAGCTAAACGAAGCTAAGCTAAGCTAAGCTAAACGAAGCTAAAAGAAGCTAAACGAAGCTAAACGAAGCTAAACGAAGCTAAACGAAGCGAAGCTAAACGAAGCTAAGCGAAGCTAAACGAAGCTAAGCGAAGCTAAACGAAGCTAAGCTAAGCTAAACGAAGCTAAACGAAGCTAAGCGAAGCTAAACGAAGCTAAGCGAAGCTAAACGAAGCTAAGCGAAGCTAAACGAAGCTAAACGAAGCTAAGCTAAGCTAAACGAAGCTAAACGAAGCTAAACGAAGCTAAGCTAAGCTAAACGAAGCTAAACGAAGCTAAACGAAACTAAACGAAGCTAAGCTAAACGAAGCTAAACGAAGCTAAGCTAAACGAAGCTAAACGAAGCTAAGCTAAACGAAGCTAAACGAAGCTTAACGAAGCTAAACGAAGCTAAACGAAGCTAAGCGAAGCTAAACGAAGCTAAACGAAGCTAAACGAACCTAAACGAAGCTAAGCTAAACGAAGCTAAACGAAGCTAAACGAAGCTAAGCTAAACGAAGCTAAACGAAGCTAAGCGAAGCTAAACGAAGCTAAACGAAGCTAAGCTAAACGAAGCTAAACGTAGCTAATCTAAGCTAAACGAAGCTAAGCTAAACGAAGCTAAACGAAGCTAAGCTAAGCTAAGCTAAACGAAGCTAAGCTAAGCTAAGCGAAGCTAAACGAAGCTAAGCGAAGCTAAACGAAGCTAAACGAAGCTAAGCTAAGCTAAACGAAGCTAAACGAAGCTAAAAGAATCTAAACGAAGCTAAAAGAAGCTAAACGAAGCTAAACGAAGCTAAGCTAAACGAAGCTAAACGAAGCTAAGCGAAGCTAAACGAAGCTAAACGAAGCTAAGCTAAACGAAGCTAAACGTAGCTAATCTAAGCTAAACGAAGCTAAGCTAAACGAAGCTAAACGAAGCTAAGCTAAGCTAAGCTAAACGAAGCTAAGCTAAGCTAAGCGAAGCTAAACGAAGCTAAGCGAAGCTAAACGAAGCTAAACGAAGCTAAGCTAAGCTAAACGAAGCTAAACGAAGCTAAAAGAATCTAAACGAAGCTAAAAGAAGCTAAACGAAGCTAAACGAAGCTAAGCTAAACGAAGCTAAACGAAGCTAAGCGAAGCTAAACGAAGCTAAACGAAGCTAAACGAAGCTAAGCTAAGCTAAGCTAAACGAAGCTAAACGAAGCTAAACGAAGCTGAAAGAAGCTAAACGAAGCTAAGCGAAGCTAAGCTAAACGAAGCTAAACGAAGCTAAGCGAAGCTAAACGAAGCTAAGCGAAGCTAAACGAAGCTAAGCTAAACGAAGCTAAACGAAGCTAAGCGAAGCTAAACGAAGCTAAACGAAGCTAAGCTAAGCTAAGCGAAGCTTAACGAAGCTAAACGAATCTAAGCTAAGCTAAACGAAGCTAAACGAAAATAAACGAACCTAAGCTAAACGAAGCTAAACGAAGCTAAGCTAAGCTAAGCGAAGCTAAACGAAGCTAAGCTAAGCTAAGCGAAGCTAAACGAAGCTAAGCTAAGCTAAACGAAGCTAAACGAAGCTAAACGAAGCTAAAAGAAGCTAAACGAAGCTAAAAGAAGCTAAACGAAGCTAAACGAAGCTAAACGAAGCTAAGCGAAGCTAAACGAAGCTAAGCTAAATGAAGCTAAACGAAGCTAAAAGAAGCTAAACGAAGCTAAACGAAGCTAAAAGAAGCTAAACGAAGCTAAACGAAGCTAAGCGAAGCTAAGCTAAACGAAGCTAAACGAAGCTAAGCGAAGCTAAACGAAGCTAAACGAAGCTAAGCGAAGCTAAACGAAGCTAAACGAAGCTAAGCTAAGCTAAGCGAAGCTTAACGAAGATAAACGAAGCTAAGCTAAGCTAAACGAAGCTAAACGAAACTAAACGAAGCTAAGCTAAACGAAGCTAAACGAAGCTAAACGAAGCCAAAAGAAGCTAAGCTAAACGAAGCTAAACGAAGCTAAGCGAAGCTAAACGAAGCTAAACGAAGCTAAGCTAAACGAAGCTAAACGAAGCTAAACGAAGCCAAAAGAAGCTAAGCTAAACGAAGCTAAACGAAGCTAAGCGAAGCTAAACGAAGCTAAACGAAGCTAAGCTAAACGAAGCTTAACGAAGCTAAACGAAGCTAAACGAAGCTATGCTATGCTAAGCTAAGTTAAGCTAAGCTATGCTATGCTATGCTATGCTATGCTAAGCTATGCCATGCTAAGCTAAGCTATGCTAAGCTAAGCTAAGCTATGCTATGCTAAGCTATGCTATGCTAAGCCAAGCTAAGCTAAGCTAAACTATGCTATGCTAAGCTATGCTATGCTAAGCTAAGCTAAGCTAAGCTATGCTATGCTATGCTAAGCTAAGCTAAGCTAAGCTATGCTATGCTATGCTAAGCTTAGCTAAGCTAATCTAAGCTATGCCAAGCTAAGCTAAGCTAAGCTATGCTAAGCTAAGCTAAGCTATGCTAAGCTAAGCTAAGCTATGCTATGCTAAGCTATGCTATGCTAAGCTAAGCTAAGCTAAGCTATGCTATGCTATGCTAAGCTAAGCTATGCTAAGCTAAGCTAAGCTATGCTAAGCTATGCTAAGCTAAGCTATGCTATGCTATGCTATGCTAAGCTAAGCTATTCTAAGGTAAGCTATGCTATGCTAAGCTATGCTATGCTAAGCTAAGTTAAGTTATGCTATGCTAAGCTAAGCTAAGCTATGCTATGCTATGCTATGCTATGCTATGCTATGCTAAGCTATGCTATGCTATGCTATGCTATGCTAAGCTATGCTATGCTAAGCTATGCTAAGCTATGCTATGCTAAGCTAAGCTAAGCTATGCTATGCTATGCTATGCTATGCTATGCTATGCTATGCTATGCTATGCTATGCTATGCTATGCTATGCTATGCTATGCTATGCTATGCTATGCTAAGCTATGCTAAGCTATGCTAAGCTATGCTATGCTATGCTAAGCTAAGCTAAGGTATGCTAAGCTAAGCTATGCTAAGCTATGCTAAGCTAAGCTAAGCTATGCTATGCTATGCTATGCAAAGCTAAGCTATGCTATGCTATGCTATGCTATGCTATGCTATGCTAAGCTATGCTAAGCTATGCTAAGCTATGCTATGCTATGCTAAGCTAAGCTAAGGTATGCTAAGCTAAGCTATGCTAAGCTATGCTAAGCTAAGCTAAGCTATGCTATGCTATGCTAAGCTAAGCTAAGCTAAGCTATGCTATGCTATGCTATGCTAAGCTATGCTATGCTATGCTAAGCTAAGCTATGCTAAGCTATGCTAAGCTAAGCTAAGCTATGCTATGCTATGCTATGCTATGCTATGCTAAGCTATGCTATGCTATGCTAAGCTAAGCTATGCTAAGCTATGCTAAGCTAAGCTATGCTATGCTATGCTATGCAAAGCTAAGCTATGCTATGCTATGCTATGCTATGCTATGCTATGCTAAGCTATGCTATGCTATGCTAAGCTAAGCTAAGGTATGCTAAGCTAAGCTATGCTAAGCTATGCTATGCTATGCTAAGCTATGCTATGCTATGCTAAGCTAAGCTAAGCTAAGCTATGCTATGCTATGCTATGCTATGCTATGCTAAGCTATGCTATGCTATGCTAAGCTAAGCTATGCTAAGCTATGCTAAGCTAAGCTAAGCTATGCTATGCTATGCTAAGCTAAGCTAAGCTAAGCTATGCTATGCTATGCTATGCTATGCTATGCTAAGCTCTGCTATGCTATGCTAAGCTAAGCTAAGCTATGCTAAGCTAAGCTAAGCTAAGCTAAGCTAAGCGAAGCTAAACGAAGCTAAGCGAAGCTAAACGAAGCTAAGCGAAGCTAAACGAAGCTAAACGAAGCTAAACGAAGCTAAGCTAAGCTAAACGAAGCTAAACGAAGCTAAACGAAGCTAAAAGAAGCTAAACGAAACTAAACGAAGCTAATCGAAGCTAAACGAAGCTAAACGAAGCTAAACGAAGCTAAGCGAAGCTAAGCGAAGCTAAACGAAGCTAAACGAAGCTAAGCTAAGCTAAACGAAGCTAAACGAAGCTAAAAGAAGCTAAACGAAGCTAAACGAAGCTAAGCGAAGCTAAACGAAGCTAAACGAAGCTAAACGAAGCTAAGCTAAACGAAGCTTAACGAAGCTAAACGAAGCTAAACGAAGCTAAGCTAAACGAAGCTTAACGAAGCTAAACGAAGCTAAACGAAGCTAAACGAAGCTAAGCTAAGCTAAGCTAAGCTAAACGAAGCTAAACGAAGCTAAAAGAAGCTAAACGAAGCTAAACGAAGCTAAGCGAAGCTAAAAGAAGCTAAACGAAGCTTAACGAAGCTAAACGAAGCTAAACGAAGCTAAACGAAGCTAAGCTAAACGAAGCTAAACGAAGCTAAGCTAAACGAAGCTAAACGAAGCTAAACGAAGCTAAGCTAATCGAAGCTAAACGAAGGTTAACGAAGCTAAACGAAGCTAAGCTAAGCTAAACGAAGCTAAACGAAGCTAAGCTAAACGAAGCTAAACGAAGCTAAACGAAGCTAAGCTAAACAAAGCTAAACGAAGCTAAACGAAGCTAAGCTAAACGAAGCTAAACGAAGCTAAGCTAAACGAAGCTAAACGAAGCTAAACGAAGCTAAACGAAGCTAAGCTAAACGAAGCTAAACGAAGCTAAACGAAGCTTAACGAAGCTAAACGAAGCTAAACGAAGCTAAACGAAGCTAAGCTAAACGAAGCTTAACGAAGCTAAACGAAGCTAAACGAAGCTAAGCTAAACGAAGCTAAACGAAGCTTAACGAAGCTAAACGAAGCTAAACGAAGCTAAGCGAAGCTAAACGAAGCTAAACGAAGCTAAACGAAGCTAAACGAAGCTAAGCTAAACGAAGCTAAACGAAGCTAAGCTAAACGAAGCTAAACGAAGCTAAACGAAGCTAAGCTAAACGAAGCTAAGCTAAACGAAGCTAAACGAAGCTAAGCTAAACGAAGCTAAACGAAGCTAAGCAAAACGAAGCTAAGCTAAACGAAGCTAAACGAAGCTAAACTAAACGAAGCTAAACGAAGCTAAGCTAAACGAAGCTAAGCTAAACGAAGCTAAACGAACCTAAACGAAGCTAAGCTAAACGAAGCTAAGCTAAACGAAGCTAAACGAAGCTAAGCTAAACGAAGCTAAACGAAGCTTAACGAAGCTAAACGAAGCTAAGCGAAGCTAAACGAAGCTAAGCTAAACGAAGCTAAGCTAAGCTAAACGAAGCTAAACGAAGCTAAGCTAAACGAAGCTAAACGAAGCTAAACGAAGCTAAGCTAAACGAAGCTAAACGAAGCTAAGCTAAACGAAGCTAAACGAAGCTAAACGAAGCTTAACGAAGCTAAACGAAGCTAAACGAAGCTAAACGTAGCTAAACGAAACTAAGCTAAACGAAGCTAAACGTAGCTAAACGAAGCTAAGCTAAACGAAGCTAAACGAAGCTAGACGAAGCTAAACGAAGCTAAGCTAAGCTAAACGAAGCTAAGCTAAGCTAAACGAAGCTAAGCTAAGCTAAACGAAGCTAAACCAAGCTAAACGAAGCTAAACCAAGCTAAACGAAGCTAAGCTAAGCTAAACGAAGCTAAACGAAGCTAAGCTAAGCAAAGCTAAGCTAAACGAAGCTAAGCTAAGCTAAGCTTAACGAAGCTAAACGAAGCTAAACGAAGCTAAACGTAGCTAAACGAAACTAAGCTAAACGAAGCTAAACGTAGCTAAACGAAGCTAAGCTAAACGAAGCTAAACGAAGCTAGACGAAGCTAAACGAAGCTAAGCTAAGCTAAACGAAGCTAAGCTAAGCTAAACGAAGCTAAGCTAAGCTAAACGAAGCTAAACCAAGCTAAACGAAGCTAAACCAAGCTAAACCAAGCTAAGCTAAGCTAAACGAAGCTAAACGAAGCTAAGCTAAGCAAAGCTAAGCTAAACGAAGCTAAGCTAAGCTAAGCTAAGCGAAGCTAAACGAAGCTAAACGAAGCTAAGCTAAACGAAGCTAAACGAAGCTAAGCTAAGCTAAACGAAGCTAAACGAAGCTAAGCTAAACGAAGCTAAACGAAGCTAAGCTAAGCTAAGCTAAGCTAAGCTAAACGAAGCTAAACGAAGCTAAACGAAGCTAAACGAAGCTAAACGAAGCTAGAAGAAGCTAAACGAAGCTAAACGAAGCTAAGCTAAGCTAACCTAAGCTAAACGAAGCTAAACGAAGCTAAAAGAAGCTAAACGAAGCTAAGCTAAACGAAGCTAAACGAAGCTAAACGAAGCTAAGCGAAGCTAAACGAAGCTAAGCGAAGCTAAACGAAGCTAAGCGAAGCTAAACGAAGCTAAAAGAAGCTAAACGAAGCTAAAAGAAGCTAAAAGAAGCTAAACGAAGCTAAACGAAGCGAAGCTAAACGAAGCTAAGCGAAGCTAAACGAAGCTAAGCGAAGCTAAACGAAGCTAAACGAAGCTAAGCTAAGCTAAACGAAGCTAAACGAAGCTAAGCGAAGCTAAACGAAGCTAAGCGAAGCTAAACGAAGCTAAGCGAAGCTAAACGAAGCTAAACGAAGCTAAACGAAGCTAAGCTAAGCTAAACGAAGCTAAACGAAGCTAAACGAAGCTAAGCTAAGCTAAACGAAGCTAAACGAAGCTAAACGAAACTAAACGAAGCTAAGCTAAACGAAGCTAAACGAAGCTAAGCTAAACGAAGCTAAACGAAGCTAAGCTAAACGAAGCTAAACGAAGCTTAACGAAGCTAAACGAAGCTAAACGAAGCTAAGCGAAGCTAAACGAAGCTAAACGAAGCTAAACGAACCTAAACGAAGCTAAGCTAAACGAAGCTAAACGAAGCTAAGCTAAACGAAGCTAAACGAAGCTAAGCGAAGCTAAACGAAGCTAAACGAAGCTAAACGAAGCTAAGCTAAACGAAGCTAAACGTAGCTAATCTAAGCTAAACGAAGCTAAGCTAAACGAAGCTAAACGAAGCTAAGCTAAGCTAAGCTAAACGAAGCTAAGCTAAGCTAAGCGAAGCTAAACGAAGCTAAGCGAAGCTAAACGAAGCTAAACGAAGCTAAGCTAAGCTAAACGAAGCTAAACGAAGCTAAAAGAATCTAAACGAAGCTAAAAGAAGCTAAACGAAGCTAAACGAAGCTAAGCTAAACGAAGCTAAACGAAGCTAAGCGAAGCTAAACGAAGCTAAACGAAGCTAAGCTAAACGAAGCTAAACGTAGCAAATCTAAGCTAAACGAAGCTAAGCTAAACGAAGCTAAACGAAGCTAAGCTAAGCTAAGCTAAACGAAGCTAAGCTAAGCTAAGCGAAGCTAAACGAAGCTAAGCGAAGCTAAACGAAGCTAAACGAAGCTAAGCTAAGCTAAACGAAGCTAAACGAAGCTAAAAGAATCTAAACGAAGCTAAAAGAAGCTAAACGAAGCTAAACGAAGCTAAGCTAAACGAAGCTAAACGAAGCTAAGCGAAGCTAAACGAAGCTAAACGAAGCTAAACGAAGCTAAGCTAAGCTAAGCTAAACGAAGCTAAACGAAGCTAAACGAAGCTGAAAGAAGCTAAACGAAGCTAAGCGAAGCTAAGCTAAACGAAGCTAAACGAAGCTAAGCGAAGCTAAACGAAGCTAAGCGAAGCTAAACGAAGCTAAGCTAAACGAAGCTAAACGAAGCTAAGCGAAGCTAAACGAAGCTAAACGAAGCTAAGCTAAGCTAAGCGAAGCTTAACGAAGCTAAACGAATCTAAGCTAAGCTAAACGAAGCTAAACGAAAATAAACGAACCTAAGCTAAACGAAGCTAAACGAAGCTAAGCTAAGCTAAGCGAAGCTAAACGAAGCTAAGCTAAGCTAAGCGAAGCTAAACGAAGCTAAGCTAAGCTAAACGAAGCTAAACGAAGCTAAACGAAGCTAAAAGAAGCTAAACGAAGCTAAAAGAAGCTAAACGAAGCTAAACGAAGCTAAACGAAGCTAAGCGAAGCTAAACGAAGCTAAGCTAAATGAAGCTAAACGAAGCTAAAAGAAGCTAAACGAAGCTAAACGAAGCTAAAAGAAGCTAAACGAAGCTAAACGAAGCTAAGCGAAGCTAAGCTAAACGAAGCTAAACGAAGCTAAGCGAAGCTAAACGAAGCTAAACGAAGCTAAGCGAAGCTAAACGAAGCTAAACGAAGCTAAGCTAAGCTAAGCGAAGCTTAACGAAGATAAACGAAGCTAAGCTAAGCTAAACGAAGCTAAACGAAACTAAACGAAGCTAAGCTAAACGAAGCTAAACGAAGCTAAACGAAGCCAAAAGAAGCTAAGCTAAACGAAGCTAAACGAAGCTAAGCGAAGCTAAACGAAGCTAAACGAAGCTAAGCTAAACGAAGCTAAACGAAGCTAAACGAAGCCAAAAGAAGCTAAGCTAAACGAAGCTAAACGAAGCTAAGCGAAGCTAAACGAAGCTAAACGAAGCTAAGCTAAACGAAGCTTAACGAAGCTAAACGAAGCTAAACGAAGCTATGCTATGCTAAGCTAAGTTAAGCTAAGCTATGCTATGCTATGCTATGCTATGCTAAGCTATGCCATGCTAAGCTAAGCTATGCTAAGCTAAGCTAAGCTATGCTATGCTAAGCTATGCTATGCTAAGCCAAGCTAAGCTAAGCTAAACTATGCTATGCTAAGCTATGCTATGCTAAGCTAAGCTAAGCTAAGCTATGCTATGCTATGCTAAGCTAAGCTAAGCTAAGCTATGCTATGCTATGCTAAGCTTAGCTAAGCTAATCTAAGCTATGCCAAGCTAAGCTAAGCTAAGCTATGCTAAGCTAAGCTAAGCTATGCTATGCTAAGCTATGCTATGCTAAGCTAAGCTAAGCTAAGCTATGCTATGCTATGCTAAGCTAAGCTATGCTAAGCTAAGCTAAGCTATGCTAAGCTATGCTAAGCTAAGCTATGCTATGCTATGCTATGCTAAGCTAAGCTATTCTAAGGTAAGCTATGCTATGCTAAGCTATGCTATGCTAAGCTAAGTTAAGTTATGCTATGCTAAGCTAAGCTAAGCTATGCTATGCTATGCTATGCTATGCTATGCTATGCTAAGCTATGCTATGCTATGCTATGCTATGCTAAGCTATGCTATGCTAAGCTATGCTAAGCTATGCTATGCTAAGCTAAGCTAAGCTATGCTATGCTATGCTATGCTATGCTATGCTATGCTATGCTATGCTATGCTATGCTATGCTATGCTATGCTATGCTATGCTATGCTATGCTATGCTATGCTATGCTAAGCTATGCTAAGCTATGCTAAGCTATGCTATGCTATGCTAAGCTAAGCTAAGGTATGCTAAGCTAAGCTATGCTAAGCTATGCTAAGCTAAGCTAAGCTATGCTATGCTATGCTATGCAAAGCTAAGCTATGCTATGCTATGCTATGCTATGCTATGCTATGCTAAGCTATGCTAAGCTATGCTAAGCTATGCTATGCTATGCTAAGCTAAGCTAAGGTATGCTAAGCTAAGCTATGCTAAGCTATGCTAAGCTAAGCTAAGCTATGCTATGCTATGCTAAGCTAAGCTAAGCTAAGCTATGCTATGCTATGCTATGCTAAGCTATGCTATGCTATGCTAAGCTAAGCTATGCTAAGCTATGCTAAGCTAAGCTAAGCTATGCTATGCTATGCTATGCTATGCTAAGCTATGCTATGCTATGCTCAGCTAAGCTATGCTAAGCTATGCTAAGCTAAGCTATGCTATGCTATGCTATGCAAAGCTAAGCTATGCTATGCTATGCTATGCTATGCTATGCTATGCTAAGCTATGCTATGCTATGCTAAGCTAAGCTAAGGTATGCTAAGCTAAGCTATGCTATGCTATGCTAAGCTATGCTATGCTATGCTAAGCTAAGCTAAGCTAAGCTATGCTATGCTATGCTATGCTATGCTATGCTAAGCTATGCTATGCTATGCTAAGCTAAGCTATGCTAAGCTATGCTAAGCTAAGCTAAGCTATGCTATGCTATGCTAAGCTAAGCTAAGCTAAGCTATGCTATGCTATGCTATGCTATGCTATGCTAAGCTCTGCTATGCTATGCTAAGCTAAGCTAAGCTATGCTAAGCTAAGCTAAGCTAAGCTAAGCTAAGCGAAGCTAAACGAAGCTAAGCGAAGCTAAACGAAGCTAAGCGAAGCTAAACGAAGCTAAACGAAGCTAAACGAAGCTAAGCTAAGCTAAACGAAGCTAAACGAAGCTAAACGAAGCTAAAAGAAGCTAAACGAAACTAAACGAAGCTAATCGAAGCTAAACGAAGCTAAACGAAGCTAAACGAAGCTAAGCGAAGCTAAGCGAAGCTAAACGAAGCTAAACGAAGCTAAGCTAAGCTAAACGAAGCTAAACGAAGCTAAAAGAAGCTAAACGAAGCTAAACGAAGCTAAGCGAAGCTAAACGAAGCTAAACGAAGCTAAACGAAGCTAAGCTAAACGAAGCTTAACGAAGCTAAACGAAGCTAAACGAAGCTAAGCTAAACGAAGCTTAACGAAGCTAAACGAAGCTAAACGAAGCTAAACGAAGCTAAGCTAAGCTAAGCTAAGCTAAACGAAGCTAAACGAAGCTAAAAGAAGCTAAACGAAGCTAAACGAAGCTAAGCGAAGCTAAAAGAAGCTAAACGAAGCTTAACGAAGCTAAACGAAGCTAAACGAAGCTAAACGAAGCTAAGCTAAACGAAGCTAAACGAAGCTAAGCTAAACGAAGCTAAACGAAGCTAAACGAAGCTAAGCTAATCGAAGCTAAACGAAGGTTAACGAAGCTAAACGAAGCTAAGCTAAGCTAAACGAAGCTAAACGAAGCTAAGCTAAACGAAGCTAAACGAAGCTAAGCTAAACAAAGCTAAACGAAGCTAAACGAAGCTAAGCTAAACGAAGCTAAACGAAGCTAAGCTAAACGAAGCTAAACGAAGCTAAACGAAGCTAAACGAAGCTAAGCTAAACGAAGCTAAACGAAGCTAAACGAAGCTTAACGAAGCTAAACGAAGCTAAACGAAGCTAAACGAAGCTAAGCTAAACGAAGCTTAACGAAGCTAAACGAAGCTAAACGAAGCTAAGCTAAACGAAGCTAAACGAAGCTTAACGAAGCTAAACGAAGCTAAACGAAGCTAAGCGAAGCTAAACGAAGCTAAACGAAGCTAA
Organism: Phalangium opilio; assembly: GCF_054372755.1. Lineage (NCBI taxonomy): Eukaryota > Metazoa > Arthropoda > Arachnida > Opiliones > Phalangiidae > Phalangium > Phalangium opilio. The sequence continues at coordinate 9,565,340 of NW_028324187.1, read as the reverse complement.
ACGAAGCTAAGCTAAACGAAGCTAAACGAAGCTAAGCTAAACGAAGCTAAACGAAGCTAAACGAAGCTAAGCTAAACGAAGCTAAGCTAAACGAAGCTAAACGAAGCTAAGCTAAACGAAGCTAAACGAAGCTAAGCAAAACGAAGCTAAGCTAAACGAAGCTAAACGAAGCTAAACTAAACGAAGCTAAACGAAGCTAAGCTAAACGAAGCTAAGCTAAACGAAGCTAAACGAACCTAAACGAAGCTAAGCTAAACGAAGCTAAGCTAAACGAAGCTAAACGAAGCTAAGCTAAACGAAGCTAAACGAAGCTTAACGAAGCTAAACGAAGCTAAGCGAAGCTAAACGAAGCTAAGCTAAACGAAGCTAAGCTAAGCTAAACGAAGCTAAACGAAGCTAAGCTAAACGAAGCTAAACGAAGCTAAACGAAGCTAAGCTAAACGAAGCTAAACGAAGCTAAGCTAAACGAAGCTAAACGAAGCTAAACGAAGCTTAACGAAGCTAAACGAAGCTAAACGAAGCTAAACGTAGCTAAACGAAACTAAGCTAAACGAAGCTAAACGTAGCTAAACGAAGCTAAGCTAAACGAAGCTAAACGAAGCTAGACGAAGCTAAACGAAGCTAAGCTAAGCTAAACGAAGCTAAGCTAAGCTAAACGAAGCTAAGCTAAGCTAAACGAAGCTAAACCAAGCTAAACGAAGCTAAACCAAGCTAAACGAAGCTAAGCTAAGCTAAACGAAGCTAAACGAAGCTAAGCTAAGCAAAGCTAAGCTAAACGAAGCTAAGCTAAGCTAAGCTAAGCGAAGCTAAACGAAGCTAAGCTAAGCTAAGCTAAACGAAGCTAAACGAAGCTAAGCTAAACGAAGCTAAACGAAGCTAAGCTAAACGAAGCTAAACGAAGCTAAGCTAAACGAAGCTAAACGAAGCTAAGCTAAGCTAAGCTAAACGAAGCTAAACGAAGCTAAACGAAGCTAAAAGAAGCTAAACGAAGCTAAGCGAAGCTAAACTAAGCTAAAAGAAGCTAAACGAAGCTAAACGAAGCTAAGCTAAACGAAGCTAAACGAAGCTAAACGAAGCTAAGCTAAACGAAGCTAAACGAAGCTAAACGAAGCTAAGCTAAGCTAAGCTAAACGAAGCTTAACGAGGCTAAACGAAGCTAAACGAAGCTAAGCGAAGCTAAACTAAGCTAAAAGAAGCTAAACGAAGCTAAGCTAAACGAAGCTAAACGAAGCTAAGCTAAACGAATCTAAGCTAAACGAAGCTAAACGAAGCTAAGCGAAGCTTAACGAAGCTAAACGAAGCTAAGCGAAGCTAAACGAAGCTTAACGAAGCTAAACGAAGCTAAGCTAAACGAAGCTTAACGAGGCTAAACGAAGCTAAACGAAGCTAAGCGAAGTTAAGCTAGGCTAAGCTAAGCTAAGCGAAGCTAAACGAAGCTAAGCTAAGCTAAGCGAAGCTAAACGAAGCTAAACGAAGCTAAGCTAAGCTAAACGAAGCTAAACGAAGCTAAGCTAAACGAAGCTAAACGAAGCTAAACGAAGCTAAGCTAAGCTAAGCTAAACGAAGCTAAACGAAGCTAAACGAAGCTAAGCTAAGCTAAGCTAAGCGAAGCTAAACGAAGCTAAACGAAGCTAAGATAAGCTAAACGAAGCTAAACGAAGCTAAGCTAAACGAAGCTAAACGAAGCTAAGCTAAGCTAAACGAAGCTAAACGAAGCTAAGCTAAACGAAGCTAAACGAAGCTAAGCTAAGCTAAGCTAAGCTAAGCTAAGCTAAGCTAAGCTAAACGAAGCTAAACGAAGCTAAACGAAGCTAAACGAAGCTAGAAGAAGCTAAACGAAGCTAAACGAAGCTAAGCTAAGCTAACCTAAGCTAAACGAAGCTAAACGAAGCTAAAAGAAGCTAAACGAAGCTAAACGAAGCTAAACGAAGCTAAGCGAAGCTAAACGAAGCTAAGCGAAGCTAAACGAAGCTAAGCGAAGCTAAACGAAGCTAAAAGAAGCTAAACGAAGCTAAAAGAAGCTAAAAGAAGCTAAACGAAGCTAAACGAAGCTAAGCTAAACGAAGCTAAACGAAGCTAAGCGAAGCTAAACGAAGCTAAACGAAGCTAAACGAAGCTAAGCGAAGCTAAACGAAGCTAAGCGAAGCTAAACGAAGCTAAGCGAAGCTTAACGAAGCTAAACGAAGCTAAGCTAAGCTAAACGAAGCTAAACGAAGCTAAGCTAAACGAAGCTAAACGAAGCTAAACGAAGCTAAGCTAAACGAAGCTAAACGAAGCTAAACGAACCTAAACGAACCTAAACGAAGCTAAACGAAGCTAAACGAAGCTAAACGAAGCTAAACGAAGCTATACGAAGCTAAGCTAAACGAAGCTAAACGAAGCTAAAAGAAGCTAAACGAAGCTAAACGAAGCTAAGCTAAACGAAGCTAAACGAAGCTAAACGAAGCTAAGCTAAGCTAAGCTAAGCTAAACGAAGCTAAACGAAGCTAAAGGAAGCTAAACGAAGCTAAACGAAGCTAAAGGAAGCTAAGCTAAACGAAGCTAAACGAAGCTAAGCGAAGCTAAACGAAGCTAAACGAAGCTAAGCGAAGCTAAGCGAAGCTAAAAGAAGCTAAGCTAAACGAAGCTAAACGAAGCTAAACGAAGCTAAACGAAGCTAAAAGAAGCTAAACGAAGCTAAACGAAGCTAAACGAAGCTAAACGAAGCTAAGCTAAACGAAGCTAAGCGAAGCTAAACGAAGCTAAGCTAAACGAAGCTAAACGAAGCTAAACGAAGCTAAGCTAAACGAAGCTAAACGAAGCTAAGCTAAACGAAGCTAAACGAAGCTAAACGAAGCTAAGCTAAACGAAGCTAAACGAAGCTAAACGAAGCTAAGCGAAGCTAAACGAAGCTAAAACGAAGCTAAACGAAGCTAAGCTAAACGAAGCTAAACGAAGCTAAGCTAAGCTAAGCTAAACGAAGCTAAGCTAAGCTAAGCGAAGCTAAACGAAGCTAAACGAAGCTAAAAGAAGCTAAACGAAGCTAAAAGAAGCTAAACGAAGCTAAGCTAAACGAAGCTAAACGAAGCTAAGCTAAACGAAGCTAAACGAAGCTAAACGAAGCTAAGCGAAGCTAAACGAAGCTAAACGAAGCTAAGCTAAGCTAAGCTAAACGAAGCTAAACGAAGCTAAAAGAAGCTAAACGAAGCTAAACGAAGCTAAACGAAGCGAAGCTAAACGAAGCTAAGCGAAGCTAAACGAAGCTAAGCGAAGCTAAACGAAGCTAAACGAAGCTAAGCTAAGCTAAACGAAGCTAAACGAAGCTAAGCGAAGCTAAACGAAGCTAAGCGAAGCTAAACGAAGCTAAGCGAAGCTAAACGAAGCTAAACGAAGCTAAACGAAGCTAAGCTAAGCTAAACGAAGCTAAACGAAGCTAAGCTAAGCTAAACGAAGCTAAACGAAGCTAAACGAAACTAAACGAAGCTAAGCTAAACGAAGCTAAACGAAGCTAAACGAAGCTAAGCTAAACGAAGCTAAACGAAGCTAAGCTAAACGAAGCTAAGCTAAACGAAGCTAAACGAAGCTTAACGAAGCTAAACGAAGCTAAACGAAGCTAAGCGAAGCTAAACGAAGCTAAACGAACCTAAACGAAGCTAACCTAAACGAAGCTAAACGAAGCTAAACGAAGCTAAGCTAAGCTAAGCGAAGCTAAACGAAGCTAAGCTAAGCTAAGCGAAGCTAAACGAAGCTAAGCTAAGCTAAACGAAGCTAAACGAAGCTAAACGAAGCTAAAAGAAGCTAAACGAAGCTAAAAGAAGCTAAACGAAGCTAAACGAAGCTAAACGAAGCTAAGCGAAGCTAAACGAAGCTAAGCTAAATGAAGCTAAACGAAGCTAAAAGAAGCTAAACGAAGCTAAACGAAGCTAAAAGAAGCTAAACGAAGCTAAACGAAGCTAAGCGAAGCTAAGCTAAACGAAGCTAAACGAAGCTAAGCGAAGCTAAACGAAGCTAAACGAAGCTAAGCGAAGCTAAACGAAGCTAAACGAAGCTAAGCTAAGCTAAGCGAAGCTTAACGAAGATAAACGAAGCTAAGCTAAGCTAAACGAAGCTAAACGAAACTAAACGAAGCTAAGCTAAACGAAGCTAAACGAAGCTAAACGAAGCCAAAAGAAGCTAAACGAAGCTAAGCTAAACGAAGCTAAGCTAAACGAAGCTAAACGAAGCTAAACGAAGCCAAAAGAAGCTAAGCTAAACGAAGCTAAACGAAGCTAAGCGAAGCTAAACGAAGCTAAACGAAGCTAAGCTAAACGAAGCTTAACGAAGCTAAACGAAGCTAAACGAAGCTATGCTATGCTAAGCTAAGTTAAGCTAAGCTATGCTATGCTATGCTATGCTAAGCTATGCCATGCTAAGCTAAGCTATGCTAAGCTAAGCTAAGCGAAGCTAAGCGAAGCTAAAAGAAGCTAAGCTAAACGAAGCTAAACGAAGCTAAACGAAGCTAAACGAAGCTAAAAGAAGCTAAACGAAGCTAAACGAAGCTAAACGAAGCTAAACGAAGCTAAGCTAAACGAAGCTAAGCGAAGCTAAACGAAGCTAAGCTAAACGAAGCTAAACGAAGCTAAACGAACCTAAACGAAGCTAAGCTAAACGAAGCTAAACGAAGCTAAGCTAAACGAAGCTAAACGAAGCTAAACGAAGCTAAGCTAAACGAAGCTAAACGAAGCTAAACGAAGCTAAGCGAAGCTAAACGAAGCTAAAACGAAGCTAAACGAAGCTAAGCTAAACGAAGCTAAACGAAGCTAAGCTAAGCTAAGCTAAACGAAGCTAAGCTAAGCTAAGCGAAGCTAAACGAAGCTAAACGAAGCTAAAAGAAGCTAAACGAAGCTAAAAGAAGCTAAACGAAGCTAAGCTAAACGAAGCTAAACGAAGCTAAGCTAAACGAAGCTAAACGAAGCTAAACGAAGCTAAGCGAAGCTAAACGAAGCTAAACGAAGCTAAGCTAAGCTAAGCTAAACGAAGCTAAACGAAGCTAAAAGAAGCTAAACGAAGCTAAACGAAGCTAAACGAAGCGAAGCTAAACGAAGCTAAGCGAAGCTAAACGAAGCTAAGCGAAGCTAAACGAAGCTAAACGAAGCTAAGCTAAGCTAAACGAAGCTAAACGAAGCTAAGCGAAGCTAAACGAAGCTAAGCGAAGCTAAACGAAGCTAAGCGAAGCTAAACGAAGCTAAACGAAGCTAAACGAAGCTAAGCTAAGCTAAACGAAGCTAAACGAAGCTAAGCTAAGCTAAACGAAGCTAAACGAAGCTAAACGAAACTAAACGAAGCTAAGCTAAACGAAGCTAAACGAAGCTAAACGAAGCTAAGCTAAACGAAGCTAAACGAAGCTAAGCTAAACGAAGCTAAGCTAAACGAAGCTAAACGAAGCTTAACGAAGCTAAACGAAGCTAAACGAAGCTAAGCGAAGCTAAACGAAGCTAAACGAACCTAAACGAAGCTAACCTAAACGAAGCTAAACGAAGCTAAACGAAGCTAAGCTAAGCTAAGCGAAGCTAAACGAAGCTAAGCTAAGCTAAGCGAAGCTAAACGAAGCTAAGCTAAGCTAAACGAAGCTAAACGAAGCTAAAAGAAGCTAAACGAAGCTAAAAGAAGCTAAACGAAGCTAAACGAAGCTAAACGAAGCTAAGCGAAGCTAAACGAAGCTAAGCTAAATGAAGCTAAACGAAGCTAAAAGAAGCTAAACGAAGCTAAAAGAAGCTAAACGAAGCTAAACGAAGCTAAGCGAAGCTAAGCTAAACGAAGCTAAACGAAGCTAAGCGAAGCTAAACGAAGCTAAACGAAGCTAAGCGAAGCTAAACGAAGCTAAACGAAGCTAAGCTAAGCTAAGCGAAGCTTAACGAAGATAAACGAAGCTAAGCTAAGCTAAACGAAGCTAAACGAAACTAAACGAAGCTAAGCTAAACGAAGCTAAACGAAGCTAAACGAAGCCAAAAGAAGCTAAGCTAAACGAAGCTAAACGAAGCTAAGCGAAGCTAAACGAAGCTAAACGAAGCTAAGCTAAACGAAGCTAAGCTAAACGAAGCTAAACGAAGCTAAACGAAGCCAAAAGAAGCTAAGCTAAACGAAGCTAAACGAAGCTAAGCGAAGCTAAACGAAGCTAAACGAAGCTAAGCTAAACGAAGCTTAACGAAGCTAAACGAAGCTAAACGAAGCTATGCTATGCTAAGCTAAGTTAAGCTAAGCTATGCTATGCTATGCTATGCTAAGCTATGCCATGCTAAGCTAAGCTATGCTAAGCTAAGCTAAGCTATGCTATGCTAAGCTATGCTATGCTAAGCCAAGCTAAGCTAAGCTAAACTATGCTATGCTAAGCTATGCTATGCTAAGCTAAGCTAAGCTAAGCTATGCTATGCTATGCTAAGCTAAGCTAAGCTAAGCTATGCTATGCTATGCTAAGCTTAGCTAAGCTAATCTAAGCTATGCCAAGCTAAGCTAAGCTAAGCTATGCTAAGCTATGCTAAGCTAAGCTAAGCTATGCTAAGCTAAGCTAAGCTATGCTATGCTAAGCTATGCTATGCTAAGCTAAGCTAAGCTAAGCTATGCTATGCTATGCTAAGCTAAGCTATGCTAAGCTAAGCTAAGCTATGCTATGCTATGCTAAGCTAAGCTATTCTAAGGTAAGCTATGCTATGCTAAGCTAAGTTAAGTTATGCTATGCTAAGCTAAGCTAAGCTATGCTATGCTATGCTATGCTATGCTATGCTATGCTAAGCTATGCTATGCTATGCTATGCTATGCTAAGCTATGCTATGCTAAGCTATGCTAAGCTATGCTATGCTAAGCTAAGCTAAGCTATGCTATGCTATGCTATGCTATGCTATGCTATGCTATGCTATGCTATGCTATGCTATGCTATGCTATGCTAAGCTATGCTAAGCTATGCTAAGCTATGCTAAGCTATGCTATGCTAAGCTAAGCTAAGGTATGCTAAGCTAAGCTATGCTAAGCTATGCTAAGCTAAGCTAAGCTATGCTATGCTATGCTATGCAAAGCTAAGCTATGCTATGCTATGCTATGCTATGCTATGCTATGCTAAGCTATGCTAAGCTATGCTATGCTATGCTAAGCTAAGCTAAGGTATGCTAAGCTAAGCTATGCTAAGCTATGCTAAGCTAAGCTAAGCTATGCTATGCTATGCTAAGCTAAGCTAAGCTAAGCTATGCTATGCTATGCTATGCTATGCTATGCTAAGCTATGCTATGCTATGCTAAGCTAAGCTATGCTAAGCTATGCTAAGCTAAGCTAAGCTATGCTATGCTATGCTATGCTATGCTATGCTAAGCTATGCTATGCTATGCTAAGCTAAGCTATGCTAAGCTATGCTAAGCTAAGCTATGCTATGCTATGCTATGCAAAGCTAAGCTATGCTATGCTATGCTATGCTATGCTATGCTATGCTAAGCTATGCTATGCTATGCTAAGCTAAGCTAAGGTATGCTAAGCTAAGCTATGCTAAGCTATGCTATGCTATGCTAAGCTATGCTATGCTATGCTAAGCTAAGCTAAGCTAAGCTATGCTATGCTATGCTATGCTATGCTATGCTAAGCTATGCTATGCTATGCTAAGCTAAGCTATGCTAAGCTATGCTAAGCTAAGCTAAGCTATGCTATGCTATGCTAAGCTAAGCTAAGCTAAGCTATGCTATGCTATGCTATGCTATGCTATGCTATGCTAAGCTCTGCTATGCTATGCTAAGCTAAGCTAAGCTATGCTAAGCTAAGCTAAGCTAAGCTAAGCTAAGCGAAGCTAAACGAAGCTAAGCGAAGCTAAACGAAGCTAAGCGAAGCTAAACGAAGCTAAACGAAGCTAAACGAAGCTAAGCTAAGCTAAACGAAGCTAAACGAAGCTAAACGAAGCTAAAAGAAGCTAAACGAAACTAAACGAAGCTAATCGAAGCTAAACGAAGCTAAACGAAGCTAAACGAAGCTAAGCGAAGCTAAGCGAAGCTAAACGAAGCTAAACGAAGCTAAGCTAAGCTAAACGAAGCTAAACGAAGCTAAAAGAAGCTAAACGAAGCTAAACGAAGCTAAGCGAAGCTAAACGAAGCTAAACGAAGCTAAGCTAAACGAAGCTAAACGAAGCTAAGCTAAACGAAGCTTAACGAAGCTAAACGAAGCTAAACGAAGCTAAACGAAGCTAAGCTAAGCTAAGCTAAGCTAAACGAAGCTAAACGAAGCTAAAAGAAGCTAAACGAAGCTAAACGAAGCTAAGCGAAGCTAAAAGAAGCTAAACGAAGCTTAACGAAGCTAAACGAAGCTAAACGAAGCTAAACGAAGCTAAGCTAAACGAAGCTAAACGAAGCTAAACGAAGCTAAACGAAGCTAAGCTAATCGAAGCTAAACGAAGGTTAACGAAGCTAAACGAAGCTAAGCTAAGCTAAACGAAGCTAAACGAAGCTAAGCTAAACGAAGCTAAACGAAGCTAAGCTAAACAAATCTAAACGAAGCTAAACGAAGCTAAGCTAAACGAAGCTAAACGAAGCTAAGCTAAACGAAGCTAAACGAAGCTAAACGAAGCTAAACGAAGCTAAGCTAAACGAAGCTAAACGAAGCTAAACGAAGCTTAACGAAGCTAAACGAAGCTAAACGAAGCTAAACGAAGCTAAGCTAAACGAAGCTAAACGAAGCTAAGCTAAACGAAGCTAAACGAAGCTAAACGATCGAGTGGGCTATGTCTTGACACTCCATGGCAGGCTGGGAAATAAGGATATTTTTTAAACTAGTCCTTTGGACCAGTGACCCCCTAGTGTCTGAAATTATTTACTGGTCTCCGGACTGGTCCCAGCCTTTGCTCTCCAATAGATTTGCAATTAATAAACTGGTCCCGAGGAGCAGTAACCCCCACTTCTTGAATTAAAAAATTAGTCCAAGCAATTAATAAACTGGTTTTGGACCAGAGGAAGTGTGCTATTTCCCAGCCTGCTCCATGGTGTCAAGTTTTGTCAACAATTAACAAAATAACGCGCTTGTGGCGCCATCCCGGTGCAACCAAAGGAACTAAACGAAAAGGCGGGAAGACCAAATTATCCACTATATCACGCGCTTGTGGCGCCATCCCGGTGCAACCATGGGAACTAAAAGAAAAAGCGGGAAATTTGACTAGGCTTCAAGATGGCGACACCATCGCGTGATAAACTTGGAAGTTGTCCGTCCGTCCCAATGTTTTCAAAAGTGTCCCATGTACCCAATAGGCAGGCTAACGCAAAAGCCACTCTAGTGGTACTTTTCTCAACTCAGTGAAATGAATGAATAAAACAGGTGTAGAAGCTTTTTTTCGTCGAAGAGATTGTTGTGTTTTGCTGAATTTCAATGCTTTAAATGCAACGGAATTATTTATTAGTTAATTGTTGACAAATCTCTATAAAATCGATCATTTTATAGGACAAATTCAAGTCGAAATACTTAATTACGTTTGAAAATGATTGTGTTGTTTTGAATTTTCATTATCCAATGAGCGGCCTTCAAATTTAGCGCCAATCTCAAGTTTCCCAACGGAACTTTTTGACTGTCGAGAAGACCGCGCCGAGATGCTCTCTCATCACCCGTCGTAATTAATCAATTAACGGTAATTAATTAAGTTATTTTAATTGAAAGACTTAAAAAATAGTATTTATTAGTAATCAATTTCACATCGAGAAGGGCACCGTTTAGTTTATTACGAGTTAATAAGTTATTTTCAAAGAAGATCATCTCTTTGGCCCATTACCATAAGAGTGGTTAGGCTCAATGAACTGACAAAAAGATGTGATGTGATAAGTTGGTGAGCGTAATTAATTTAATTTCGTTAACTTTGTCGTAAATATTTCTCTAAATTTGAGTAAGAACTATGGTAGTCCTATATTAAACACTATATACAGAAATACCCCTTTGGGAAATGAGGAGTAAGAATGGAACTCCGTGATTGGTTGACCCGGAGATCCCGGATTATTGCAACTTTGCCTGGCGAAAGTGCGCGACCTCCCTTATTGGCCAAATAAGGTGGGAGTTTAAATTTTGGAGGGAAAGTTTTTTCTTCTGGTGTTTACGGCTTTACGCGTGTTTTGTGACCAAACTTGGATAATTTGTGCGCCTTTTGTGACAATTCGGATAATTTGTGCGCGTTTTGTGACAATTCGGATAATTTGTGCGCGTTTTTTGACAATTCGGATCATTTGTGTGTTCATCATTAGATCACCAACATACAAGTTTATCACGTAAGTCCAGATTTTAACCTATAAGGGAGCTAACAGTTCTGACCCTGAAACGTCACACCCTTCTATCTCTTACTGGAGTTTCATCTCCCCTAACGGTTGGAAACAGTATTCTACGCGCAAAAATTCCAACCAGAGAGGGGCTGCGTGACGTCAGACTATCTCTTCCCCTAGCCAGTTGTAAGCTCCCTATTCCTTGCTTGTTTGAGAATGGTTTTTGCGCTGTCCTTTTACTGTCGGTTTTGCGTGGGTTTCGAGAATCACTCTGTATTATAATTATACACGCCTAGTACTTTTTGCATTTGTTAAATTTAACATCAACAATAACACGTGGTTAAAAAGCACGTGTTGATAGTTCACTTTTCCTCCACGAGAGCTCGTTGAAATCATTACGAGTCTGTCTTCTTGAATAAGTCTAGATAGTTTAGCCTTGGCCATTCCAGAAACTTCAAATTTGCCGCGTTTGCGACGTTTTTCATAATTAAGTTTAAGTTAGTCATATAGTTAATAATCTTCGACGATGGATCACGAGACCGCCCGTAATAGAACAGTTTGGTGCGGAAATTTGTCGGAGAAAATCAGTGAAATCATTCTTTACGAGCTATTTTTGCAAGCTGGTCCAATTGAGGACATTCATATCCCGAAAGATAAGGATGGTCGCAAAAGAAACTTCGCGTTTGTCATTTATAAACACCTTGAAAGTGTCCCTTACGCGATCGAACTTCTAAACGGCATTAATTTATACGGGAAACCCTTGAAACTCGATGGCAGAGAAGGCAACAAATTGAATGACAATCCATACCGGTTAGCCCTAATTCGTCACCATAGAAAAGACTCCCATGAAAGGAGTATTTCGAGTTCAGAGAGACCGCCAGAACGTAGCGAACGTTCTTCCCCCAGAGTGTCACACTCTCATTCCCATACTGGGAGCTTGGGTGCCATCTGGCCCCCTCAAAGTCCCCCTACTTGGGCAACAGTCGCTTCTCAAAATGGTCCCAATGTTAGATTACCCCCGGGAATGTCCAGATTCTCACCAGGTGGACTTTCATTCCAAATGAGTCAAATGACATCCTTTATGAGTGGATCAGCGGCACCGGGGGGCTTCCCCCAATTAACCCCTGCTCAAATGTTCATGTTAGGAGCTGGTGCTGGTGCAGCCAATCCTCCAGCCATGTTTCCATGGCAAGCTGCCGCTGCTGCTGGCTTGCCAAGTTTGTCACCCAGTCAGTTGGGAAGTTTGGGGTTACCTCAAGAACAATGGCCCTTCAATCAAAGAAGATTTTAAATACTTTTATACTTTGTAGAATGTGACATCAACCCATTGTTAAGGTTGAAATCTATAGCGATACAATATTGTTCAAGGCCAAAGATTGCCATTTCTGTATTGGCAATATTGTATTAAGATGAATACGTAACATTCTCTTATTTTGATATTATTAAAACCAAGAATTTCCATAAATGAAATTTTTAAACAAACTTTTATTGAAATGTTAATAATACATTTAACAGATTAGCAAAATTGACTTAATTCTTCTTGAGTTTTAATCAACATTAAACAAATACTAGAATTCTAAATTAGCGGCAAATTGTTGCAATTGAGCTGGCAATGATGGATATATTTTCAAGGCTTCTCTGAGTTGATTAGGTTGCAATGTTAATCTCATAGATCTGTAATCTTTCTGACCCTTGAATGTTGTACTTAAAATTGAAGAATTCTCAACTGGTATAATTAATTCTAATCGTTCCATGTTCTCATACGCTTTGCTAACTACTGCCTTGGGAAATTCTCTCATTCCTGATCCAGTTTTGTCATTCTGAACTAGTTTCTTGTAATTTTCATTGATAGTTCTTAAGTTGAAAGGTTCCCCTTCATGGATACTTGAGTGTTTCATCATGACAATTACTAAGGTTAGCTCTAATTGAGATAGACTGCAAATTACAGTTTCTTTGGAATCATTTTCATTGTTTTCCACGAGTTGCTTTGGTATCTGAAAGTGGTCAAAATTTTGGGCTATGTTATAAAGAGGAAATTTAATTCAAAAAAATTCATTTCAAACCTTAATATTTCTTGGAAGTAAGTTTGTTGAACTTATTTTCATGTCTATTGAAAGTTGTCCAATTATGGGAAATAGAAGTTTCTGCAGTGATGTAAAATCCGGGCTAAAATCAAACTTTTCTTTCAACAATGTTAGAAAATGTTCATCTTGAAACAATTCCTCTACAAAATTATTCCAGTTTTCTTTGAGAATTGAGTTTGGTGTGTTTTCTCTAAGTGTTAACCAATGTTTAGCCGTTGCCATATAATCTTCAAAGGTTAGGTTAGCAAAGAGATAAAGCTGCCGATGAGAAAATCTAGATTTGACACGTTTTTCTAGTAATTCTAATACATCTAAGCGACAGGTGATACCAAATATAACAATAGGCGTTTCACTATTTAAGGCTGAATCAAACAGGTTGTAAAGTAAAGTCTGATTTTTATGTTGAGAGAATAAGTCAAATTCTTCAATTGAAAAGATCAGTGTTCCATTATTGTCATTAGATTTCAATGTTTCCAAAATAAGTGACATATTTTCAGCAAAACTGCCCGTAACTTTCTCATCATTGATAACATTGCTTAGATTTAATTGTCTCGCTATATCTTTTAAGGCGATATTATCATCAGTATGGATTAACCCATTCAGATTCACTATTCTGAGGTTGATATTTTGGTTTTCAAAGTAGTTAAAAGCGCTGTTTATTAATGTAGATTTCCCCGAACCTCTTGGACCCACGATAAACAAAGAATTACTTTCTCCGTTGGTTCGGGTATCGTTTATAAGTTTGGTTACCGTTTCAAAATGGGGTTTAAATATGTTTGAAGTTGGAATTTCCTCATAATCTATGATTTTTTTAGTTGATAACTGCTTTCTCAATATTTTAAATAGTTCACTTCGTGACATTTTACCTTCATTTGACACCTTTTTGTTTGACATTGTATAATTTTCAAGTTAAACGCCTTTAATGTCGTTCAATTCAACGTAAACGCAACTTTTGAAACTCCCGCGAAATCTAGTTGACAGACGACGGGAATTTCCCGCCAAAAGTTATGTACTTTGTGGATTCCAGGATAGATGGCGTTAAAAACCCATGGAAATTTCCCGCCAAAAATTATGTAGTTTGTAGATTCCAAGATAGATGGCGGTAGGTGTTTTAGGCGTGGAATTCCATTTTGGCGCCAAATAAGGTAAATCCGTGGAAATTTCCCGCCAAAAATTATGTAGTTTGTGGATTCCAGGATAGATGGCGGTAGGTGTACTATTATCAAAGTTTTAGGGGGGAAATTCCATTTTGGCGCCAATAACGGTAAATCCATGGAAATTTACCGCCAAAAATTATGTAGTTTGTGGATTCCAGGATAGATGGCGGTAGATGTATTATTGTCGAAGTTTTAGGCGGGGAATTCTATTTTGGCGCCAATAACGGTAAATCCATGGATAAATAATCAGGGGGGCTATTCTGTAATTTTCTTAGATGTCGATCTCGATCTCGAAGCGAACACGATCTCGAAGATAGTCGTATCGATCGAGATCCTTCTCGAACGAAAAATGGTATTCTATAACATGTATCGTTCGAGTTCGATACCGGAGTTCTCGATCTTCGAGAACAGCATAGATGTCGAAAGAGTGACGCACTTCCGTTTCATGGGACCAATCATAATAGGACTCTAGGAGGCGCGAAACTTGAAACTATTATTAGCGGACAAAAAAATAAGATCGTTTATTTTTGTTTAGGATGTGAGGGTTTAGTTTAATTCTTGCAGGTTTTAAGCCATCTAATTTGAAGTAGGATAGACAGTATAAAAATAAGTATTTAAAAGTAATTTGGCTAATTTCGCTTTGTTATTGTTATTATTAGTACTTTATGGTTTTTTCTGTTTGATTTCATTTATTATTCTTATTATTATTATCATTTTTATTATCATTATTATTATTGTTATTTTTTTTTTTTGCTTTTTATTTCTCTGCTGTGTATCGCTGTTTCATTATTGTTATATTCATTATTGTTTTTTAGAGGGCGGTCACACAGGGGCCTTACTGGCTCAGTGACCACGCACCACCTCGCCAATTGCTAAATAAATAAAAATAAATAAATCCCATATTATTATTTAATATTTACATAACCATAACCTATGATCTACAGGCTAAAGTTTTTATTCGACTGCTCTAAACGTATAGATTTATCTCCAACTAGTAGGAAAGGGGCATAACATTAGTGTTACTTTTTCGACCGCCATTTTAAAAGATGACGGCATGTTAAACCCGAAAACCCATAAGACACTTTTTATTTTTAGTCGAACGGTTTCGAGAGTAGGACGTTATTCCGAAAGGATAGTTATATTTCTCGCCGCCTTTTTTCAAGATGGCCGTGCATTCAAGCCATATTTCTTGATGTGCACCTACGACTTAAGAGTAACGTCCCTGCATAAATTTCAGCATCGTTGCCCGTCGGGACATCTTTGTTACTTTTTGGGCCGCCATTTTAGAATATGGTTTCAAATCATACCCCAAAACTCACAAAGCCTGTATATTTGATACCGTGTACCGGTGGGTGTACCTAATGTTCGGGGAATCAGTTGAAAAGCGCAGACATTATTCCACATTTCTTGCAGCATTTTTCAAGATGGCTATAGATTAAAAGCAATTTATTTAACGTCCCTGCAAAATTTAAGGGGGACTGTTTTGCCTGGGCGTTAACATTACAACACCAGAGGTATATATGAAATTTTATATACTTCTGACAACACGGTGTCTTCGTAAAATTCACGTAAAAATTTCTCTAGCTTGATTATCTAACTCAAAGCGAGCTAAATGTAGAAGGGCAGCTATTTACACTAAGATTAAAACTCATGAAAGAAGGGTTACTCGAAACGAAAAGACGATCTCGACAGCTACTACCCTGTCGATATCTAGTTCGACAACTTTGTCGATAATCGAGATGTTTAAGTTCGACAACTTCTTACAGAATACCATTTTTGTGATTTTCGAGATCTCGGTTCGAGATCGAGAGAGATGTCGATCGACAACTCGCTTTCGAAGCTTACAGAATAGGCCCCCAGGAAACAGTTTTGAACTCGGAAAAATTAGCTTTTATATTATAAACGTTTGAACAAAATACATTTTATCGTATGGAATATTTAAATCTATGATAAATTAATGAAATTTTGTTCATTTATTTTAGACAAAACGTTACATTCTTTATATTAAAAAAGTTTTATGTTTTGCAGTGACTAGTTTAAACTTTTGATAACAATCTACTTGGCGAAACATTTGTCAAATTCTTGATATAATGAGGAAGCATTTTTTTTCTGAAATTACTGATTTAAAATAGGCCGGCTTGCTTTTTTAAATTTTGCTGTTTCCAATGTGGTATGTCTAAAAACTCCGAATAGGACATACCAAAAGCAATTTTAAAATCTTCCCCGCTTAGATACAGCTGTAATTAATTAACAATTAGACAATTTAAGAGTTACGGTATTAGTCAAAAGTAATGATTACCTCTTTTTGAGTTGGATTCACTCCATCTGGTAATTGGGAAGGATCTTTTACTAACAGGGCTTCTAATGGAAATTTTTCGTATTCACTTATGATATCCGAAGAAGTACCCCCTCCGTTAGTTTGGGGCTAAAGTAAATTAAGTTAATTAGGAGCCTTTAATTACTAATTACCGATTTAAAAGCATAGACTCACGTGGTAAATGAATAACCCTGGGTTAGTAGCGGCCAGTTCCGATCGAATTTGTTCGTAGGTCTTCTCATTCTGTGATAAATTAAAGTTTTGGAACCCAAACCATTTATTAATTTAAATATAGTTCTTACGTTCCAAAAAGAGGTGTCCCAGGTGCCAAAAAATCCGACAAAGTTTGGGGGTTCGTGACCTTGTCTTAGTTTGACCACCGGGGTATTTACGTCCCTTCCACACGGGTCCGTTTTCAAGTAATCCATGGCCATAGCCGAGGCGAATTTTTGTTCGTCAGCGTTAGACTTGGCGCCGATCCAAAGAAACAAGACGTCCCACGCGTCTAGTAACATAACGTCTTCCTCAACTAGGTCACTCTGGTCAAAATCCATAATTTCCTCCACCGTGAAACGACCGGAAGCGTTGGAAATTTGATAAAGTCGTGGAAGATAACCAGAATTGCTATCCTGATTTAAAAGAAAAGTATTTCAATTTACCCCCAAAATGGTGGCGCTATTACGACGTATTTACTTGAAGTCTTTTATCATTGGCGTATGGTTCCTTTCCACCAATGGCGTCCCAGAAATCACCTTTCTCTTGTCCTTCATAAACTAAGACAATGTCCCTGAAATAGACACATCCGAGGTTGATCGAGTAATCAATATTTAATTATAAATTAACTTACTTTTTATTCTCATTGGCGATTCGTTTGGCCATCTCCCTTTCGTCCCCGGTACTTCCCTAAATGACATCATTAGTATCTATCATAAATTTACTCAACTCGGAAGTAGACCAAAGATTAGAACTTACCTTTCCGGCCCAAATGTAGGTCGTATCCCGAGTAGCCATGACAAAAACGTCATTCGAATTGAGACTTCCGGCCCGGAAGTCAACTTGTATCGCTTTCGTGTTATATTCGGAAGTTCCCCTGACTTGTAACAAATACTTTTCACCTAAACCCGATGTCCTCGATGTTTCTTCGGTGTTATTGAAACCACTCTTTGCACCACCCTGCATGCCGGTTAAGGGATAAACTCGATGTACCAATAACCAACTTGTAATTATAATTAACTTACTTGAAGTATAATCATCTTCCCGCCAAAAATGGCCATGAAATGGGGCGGCTCCTTTCCCTGAACGACCCTGACCTTTGAAACCAATTATACGATTCAGTTACATTCTAAAACAATGATAATTAACGTATCTGGACGTACTTGTACGGCTTGACCGTGTAGTTTGTCATCAAGTTCAACCGTTTTCATGGCAGCCGTCGCTTGTTCGTCGACGCTTGAATGTAGACCCTGAAATAGGCGTGATACGCTTGTTTAGAGGTCAATTTTTAGACACTACTGTTAATGGTTCGTACAATCCAATAGTAGACGATGTAGTGATCCTTTTTGCCATCGGAATAAGCGTAAACGACCACGTAGCAATCCCCGCTGTAGAAATTTCCCCTTTCGTTCTCTTCCAGAGGAACCAAATCAAAATTGACCACGTGAAATACTTCCTTACTTCCGGTTCCGTCGTCGACCATTTGCATTTCCGCCGCAAGATGAGTGTTTTCGTGCAAGGTTGAGGCGTCAAACTTTGTCTGGACTGTCTTAGCTAGAGAGAAAGAAGATAAGATTTTTTTAGCGTGATTACTTCGACTTGTAATGAGAAATAGACCTTCTGACCTATTTTTCCCGTGGTGGAAATCTGCCTTTGAAATCCGACTGTTTGGTTAACGTCCAGCCAGGATCTGAAGAGTGACTTGAATTCCGATGGTTCACCACCATCGATGACCCTGGTCACTTGCGTATGGTTGGGGTAGCCTTTCTTCTTAACGAATCCCTAATGGAAAAAGATTGTTCGTTTAACTTCCGGTTGAACAGTTATATATACTATATATAGTATATATAGTATATATAACTATATATATATAGTATATATAACTATATATACTATAGTTTTATTTTAATTACTTGGGCATTCCTCATGGCTTCGCTACGTTCTTTGTTGCTAGCGCGTTTACCAACCCAGACCCAAATGCCCGATTCACCATTGTCAATTATAAAGGAATCCTAATTAACACACAGGAAAGGATTAAAATTTACTGTCCACTTCCGGTAAAAGATATTTCAACTTTCATACCTGCGATTGTAAATCCCTTTGATCTAACGGACCATTCTTGACCTCGGTAACTTTCAAAGTACCATCCTCGTCGGAACACCTAAATTGAACATTAATATAAACACCAATTGTCCATTCGAAATCGGGGTCAAATGTCATCGTTACCTGTAGAGCTTAATATCGGTATGAACTTTTCTCTCCACGACCTCATCTTGACCTCCTTCGGTATGACTCTTAATATTTTTTTGATTTACGGGCAATAATTTATTGAAATACTGAAAGTTCAAAGGTCAAGTCATAATATGATTTCACTCTGACGTTAAATTATTATTCTTAATGTACTGTACCTCTCGTTCGGCTTGGGGTAACGATTTCTCGTGTCCATCTTCTACGATAATAATGGGTCGCGAATTATTTCCGGCTTCGAATCGAAGTTGTTGCGCCACTTTGGCACCCTTCATTAAAAAAAAAAAAAAAAACAACTCAACTTAATTCATTAGAAACTTTGATTTATTAACTTATGGTGATTTTACCTGTATTTTTTCCATATTATTTGAATATTTTCCAGTCCATATAAAGACGGCTTCATCCGTATTGACCAAAAACACGTCTCCATCGTTCATCAAACTCCATGAAATGCTCCCTAATTGTTTAACAGTTGGTTTTCTTTTTCCTTTAATTTGGAATAATTGCGGTTCCAACGTCGTTATCACGTGGTTTAAACCAGAGGCAACCCCACCCTCTAATAATCTTAAATAAATTATGATAATTATTAAAGAAATCAAATAATTATTTTTATTTGAAAAATTTACCTGATTCCTTTTTTAAAGTATGACAAAAATCTCTTGGTTTCGAACCCTTGAGCTTCGCGGTGTTGTATGGGAGTTCCACCCATGTAATCGTCGAGTTCTACAGTTTTATAAGCGGCTACACCAGCTTCATCCTGTTTTTAAATTAATTATTTAATTAATTATCATTCTAATTAAAATTAAATTTAAATTTTATTAATTACTTGGGAGGTGAATTTTCCCAACCAGAAATGGATATGAATGTTCAAGTATCCTTTAGCTTCTCTGGGCTAATTAGAATTAAGTTTAAACTAATTAATCATTTACTTAATTAATTATAATTAATTAGGGTTACGTACTGTACCTTCATTTGAGACCATCCTTTTTCATTCCCTTCCGTCGCCTTTTTAATCACGATTAAATATTAATGTTAAATTAAATTAAATTGATTTAAATATATTTAATTCGAGTGTTATTAATTCTTACGCAAGCAATTATGTAAGAATCACCAGTGTAGAAAATTCCATAGCTGTCTTTAGGCACGGGAACCACTTGCATTTTCTAGATAGTATTGTAATTGTAATTTTAATTTTAATTATTTTTTTTAATATTTGGTATATTAGGGTTGTTACGGGTCAGTTAATTTGATAATGTCATGGAAAGGTCAGAGAATTTTTGGAAATTACAGGTAGTTAGGAAAATCCTTTTTGACAGGTAATTTTGGTTATAAAGGGGTCATGGAAATGTAAACAAAGATGTTTATTTTACTGCAACAATGTAATCTTTGATTATCGCCAGAAATATAATTTGTTTGTCAACGATGCCAGGTGTTACGTTAAAACTTAAAAGTGACATTTATTCTTTTTCTTTCAAGGGAGATTGAAATGATATGACAACTAACTAAGAAAATTTAGTTAAACTTAACGGTTAATTAATGTTATTTTTAATTATATTATTACGTTCTTTATTTAATTAATTTAAAATCGATTAAATAGTCAGTGTTGTGATACCATTCCATACTCCCTTTAAGCGGCGGCGCTTATTTGACCCATTTAATATAATTTAAGTTAAAATACAAACCTCTATTCTCCATATATAAAAGAACGTGGAATGTTTGGGAATATGTCTAAAGGCTGGATCAATAGCTGCCATTTTTAAAGCTAAAAACAAAACGAAAGAAAACACGCTAATTAGAAAATTTATAATTAAACCTCGTAAGGGAAGTAAGACCTCCGATATTGCTTATTCAAGATAAGATATATTTTGTTCTAGGCCTACAAAGATTAAATTAATTTGTTTTTAATCAGTTAGCGGTGGTTTTACACGCTTCCACCCACCTTTCGATAAAATGTATGTTGTAAATGCCTTGCAATTGTCATCTAAATAAAATTTCTGACTAATTGACAAACTGATAATCATAGCCCTACCCCAAACCGCTTTACTTAACCCTTAACCCCGTTCAAATACCACTTGATACCATCATACCAATGTAATGGTACCGACTTAACCGAGATTTATATTTAATTGACAGCAAAGTTTTAATGAATGGCTTAAGGATATGTTTTCGCCGATAAGGATATTTATCTAGTTGTTCTTAATCCCTCCAAATATTTTATTGCGTTTTTCTTTTTATTATTATTACTAGATTTAAAGAAACTCCCTTTTTGCATGCCAGAGGCAAGACGAGGTAAATTATTTTCCTACTGTCTTTAAAAGCCATAAAGATAGCGATTTTTTTAAAGGACACTAGAAAGTAACTTAGAATCCAGAATAGCGGTGGTTGTAAAGTGAACTAGGCCTATAGCTAGACAAGTACGGGATTTGGGATTTTAAAATTCGCATGGCCATTGGCGATTTTTAAGAAAGTCTAGCTCACTGTCTATAATGGTTCAAAATTGAGTTCGTGTTAAATTGTTAATTGATGTGCGGTCAAGTACTTAGCACCGTTGGACAGAGGACAATCTTGTCTATCAAACCTTCAAAGGGTTTCGTCGTAGCTTGTAAAGTGCCAGAGTTCTGGCGTTTCAAAGTTTTCCCATATTCTGACCGCTTAACCACGTGGAGTCCAAATCTTTTTGGTTTTATTCGAACCTTTATTACTTGAGATCGGGTTGTTGTAGACCCAAGTACTTAGTACCATTGGACAGAGGACAATCTTGTCTATTACACATTTAAATAAGGGATTTCATCTTAGAGTTTAAATTGACGTTCCAAAGTTCATTCAAATTTGAAAAATCGTTATTATATTTTTTAAAGGCATTGAGAAACCAGCTGAGTTGGACATTTGGTGGTTTAGTATTCTAAGTAACGTGTATTGAAATGGGAAGCGCTGATAAAGAGGAAATAGAGTTTCGGTTTCATTGTTTAGGAAATGCAGGTGAATTCCATGGAAAGTTCGTTATTTAAAAAAAGGTATCGAGGCGTAACGAACCGCATCTCCTATATCGGAACGCGCCGTTTTAATTGGCATAATCCATCGCCTTCCAGAGTAAAGATATTTCTAAACTACTAAAGGCGGTAACGAAACGGCTCTCCATTTGAATCGTAAACGTCTATGAGATAATAGGGTATACGTAATTAACTTAACAATGCTAAGGGTATTTATCACTACGGGAGTATTATTATTATTATAACCCGGGCCAAATTCGAAAACTCCCAAAAATAGTTAGGATACAGCGGTCATTGTTTTATAGCCAATACAAGGAAAGGCTGAAGTTTTGATTGGATAATAAGTTAGTAACGTCAGTTTCTGAGATCGGTACTTCGATGAAATGTCAGGGAATTTGAAAATCAGATCAGGGAATTTCAAAAATAAGATCAGGGAATTTCAAAAATCAGATCAGGGAATTTGACAATGGGACTATGAAGGCAAGGGGATTTTGCAAAGTAGGTCCAAATAGTTACTGAAAATTTGGGGAATGTAAAAATTGGTCTCAAAGTTCAAGGAACTAAATATTTAATTAGCCTAGAAATAATTTTCAATTAAAATATAAATCCATTGTTTGAAGTTGAATTTGATTTCAATCTTTATTTCTTTATTTGTTTTTTTAAGTTCTAATTTAACCATAATTAAACCACCGTTAATGTAGTTCTATCAACTGAATTATATTTAATTTGAGTTTTAATATCATTTATTGGCAATTGAAAGTTCATGATTGAGAAATTATCGAACCTTCACTCGAATTAGTTCTTTTATACTTAAACACGAGCCTAACAAATTCCTATTCTTTCCTTAGACTGAATACAATAGAGAATTGACATTCAATGTTACGCCCCCATAGAAGTTAATATAGTTTAATAGGAAACAGAGCCATTAGTCGCTCGCTTATTATAAAACAACAATAATAATACAGAAAAGGTAAAAATGACTCATGTAAATTTACAGGTACTCATACAGAATGGGTTAGCTATTCGAGTCCGTAGTAGTGGTTTCCTTACACCCTTTAAACCGATGATATTACGTTGACCATTGTCCATCATAAGTAATGCGGAGAGAAAACCACAAAAACTCGAATAGATAATCATACTAAACAATAAAATTAACTTTTTCACACTTACCTTGCTTAGTTTAACACCGCGTCCTTGCACGTTACCGGCTTGCCAGAAAGGCTGAATGCAAAAAAATTGCTACAAATTTCTTTCTTTCACCAAGCTTATCTGTGATGTAATTAAAAGGTTTTATGATAAAACTCTTATCCAACTTCGTAAATATCTATCCTCTACTTTTCTTTCCACCTCAAATATAACGGGACAAGTACAAGTGCAAGCGCGTTAACCATCCTACAATTACCTTACAAACACACTTCGTTAATCCAGGTAGGATTAATTTTTAAACCTCTACTATTAAAGGTATTTCCCTTTCTAAGTCAAATAGAAACACTGATCCAGGATGAAAAATTATGTCAAACGTACTACTTTTTACATCTCCTTTAACGGAAAAAATGGGGGAGGGAGGTATTTGTGTCCCTCCGCGCTTTTATTGTACAGGTGGAATAACTTTCAAAATTACTAAAACACGCCGGTGATGATAATAGTTGTTATCAGACTGAAAGCGAAAAGGTCGTAACTTATAGCGTTTATATATGAAAGATACTGCGTTTTGGCCTTAAAGTTGGGCATCGCAAATTACCTTAGACATGCAAATTATCAACATATCCTTACAGTACTTATAAAGGTACAGATGACAGGTGTATTTCTTACCTTCCAGTCTAAAGTAATTATAGATTAAGGGATAGGTAAGAGGGAGGGGGTCACCAACTTCCGGTTAGTTCATTCATACAGGCCTCTTTATTACGTAATGGCATTAAAAACGTTTGCCTCTATTACAGTCTATGGGAAAACAACGCAATTGCCATTACTATTTGCAAGGCAAATAAATACCAAATTTTTTTTTTTTAGAAAATACACAATTTTTATTTTAGAGATCCATATATTTTCAATATACATCGGTATAATCACAAATTTTATTCCCGGGGAAATAACAAATTTACTTTGAAGCAAAACGAAACTGGCCTATTTTCTTGTAGGCCATTTTTTTTTTTTCAAAAACCAAAGGCTTGTGTTTTTTTTTTGTTTTTTTGAAATTAATTAAAAATTTAACGTAAAAACAATGAATTCAGATCAGCAAAAGTTGAATGAATATAAAGTTATTAAAAGTTTTTTATTTAAGAAAGAAATAAAATTAAGTTAAAAAAAAAGAAAGAAACGAAACGAAATGAAAAACAAAATGGCGGCTTTTTTGTTGACAGACATTTTTCCCGAATGTAGTAGGCACTAAGTAGATATATAGGTATATTTTTTATAATTTCTTTTCTTCAAATTGGTTTTTTTTTTCTTAAAACCCTGACAAGTTTGTCAACTTAGAAATATATATTTATTTACAGTTCATTTTTAGGAATATTTATTTATTTATTTATTTATTCTTTTATTTAAAAGAACGTTTTAACGAACCGAGTGTCTGTTAGTTAGTTTGTTCGTTCGTTTGTTAGTTAGTGGCTTCCTAAAATTTCACTTGTTTTATGTCGCGGTGAAGTGGAAAAGGATCATTTTATTTATTTTTATTGAACGTAAGATTCGGTGGCGGCGTTTTCTTTTTTAACCATGACGTTCTCGAGTAATTCATATTCATTCGCATCCGCTGTTTGCATAAATTATATTATATTATATTAGTTTGAAGTATTTAATTATGAAAACCCATTTATAACAAAATGAAGGGAAGGGAAAATACTACAGGCTTTATGGGGAAAAGGATGCCACAAGTCGTCAGGGAAAAGGATACCACAAGTCGTCAGGGAAAAGGATACCACAAGTAGTCAGGGAAAAGGATACCACAAGTAGTCAGGGAAAAGATTTTAAGGGACTTGTTAAAATAAAATGTCGTGATAATTGTGGTATCCCTGTTATAAATAGGTTTTAACTTGTTTCCACTTCACAAACTAAGTGCGTATCACGCTGTAAGAGCTTGGTGGTTATGTTCCTGAGCATCCATACCAGTTTCATTAATGGAGAGATCGTTATCCTGATCAGTTTCATCAACAGACATGGCCAGGTCGCAGCTGTCACCTCCAAATTCGTCAGGGTTCTCTTCCCCTTCCTCGCACTCCTCTTCTTGGTCTTGGATGACGTCCTCGGACATTCCTAGGCTGACCCCCACATTGACCCCACCGACCACGACACCGCCCGTTCCTCCCGGACCCCCCATATGTACCGCCCCCGTTTTACGAGTTTGATGAGTTTTTAAATGCTTTGATAAATGGTCCGAACGCATGAAACGTTTTAAACACTCTGCGCACTGAAATCTCTTTTCACCTATAGATATTGAACCGCAATAACGACAAACTAAGTATAGTAATACCGACGGAATAATAATATTCCAAGTAACTTACCCGTGTGTGTCCTCCTGTGTC
Source organism: Phalangium opilio (assembly GCF_054372755.1). NCBI lineage: Eukaryota > Metazoa > Arthropoda > Arachnida > Opiliones > Phalangiidae > Phalangium > Phalangium opilio. The sequence goes on along the minus strand of NW_028324187.1, from coordinate 9,540,594 downwards.
TTTGTAACTCGTCCGACCTCGTGAACCTTTTCCCGCAAAATAACCAAGTACAAACGAAAGGTCTCTCGCCAGTGTGCCACCTCAGATGGGCCCTCAAATGAGACGTTTTGCCGTAGACTTTGTTGCAACCAGGCACGTGGCAAATGTGTTGCTTTTTCTTGGCTTCACTGACCCTTCAGTTGGTTTGGGGCGATACAAGTTTAACAAAAATTAAAGTTCGAAAGACAAATTATGTCTACAAAAGCTCAAAGGGAGTTGACAAGTCAGGGACTTTAAAGCCACATGTAGAATGATCCATGAACGGAAAACATTGAAAAATGTTTTTAAGTTAAAGACAACTTACTTTCCTTCACCGTCTCGGCAATATGGACAAGTGCAAGCCACCCTCCTGACGCGTCTGGCGGCGCCTCCTGAACCGCCTCCATTATTATTTCCATTATTCGAGGTTGGAGTAATTGTCACTTCGGTCGTCAAGGATTGAGAATCTGTCGAAGTCGACTGCGAACTTTGATTGGATCCCTGCGGTTGAGGGGTGGACGGATGGGAGGAGACTGACGAGGTCGTCGTGACGGTGGCGCCCGCCGCGATGGCCGCGTTAATCTGAGCGGGGGTGGCGGCTACTACTTGCCACTTGGTCGGGTCGTTCAAGTCCGGTTGGATCTGCTGGGCTGATGAGTAGTATTGGACTTGAACAACATCTTCCTGGTTGTTTGAGGATGGTGAATATCTATGGTTGGACATCTTACCGACTAATTGAGTTCCCGAGATAGTTTGCACCGCTTGCATTGGACTTAAAGGCCCCACGTGTTGACCGCCAGCTGACCCCATCCCTGGTACCGACCCCGTCGCGATGATACTGGCCCCAGGAGGCAAGTTTAACCCCTGAAGTATTTGTTGAGCTTGACCACCGCCTTGTAACTGAAAATAATTTGAGTTATGACGCGATCAACCGTCACTAAAACTTCGCTACTACCTGAATTCCTTGAAGACCACCGGGTAATCCCTGCACTTGTATGATATTTGACGACCTCATTCCACCCAACTGCGGCATATTAATCGCGCCCATTGGCCAGAAAGTGGCGCCCGCTCCAGCCCCCAATAACTGCCCAATTTGTCCTTGTATTATTTGTCCATTCGGTAATTGTAAACTAGCCATCGCGGTTAAAGGTTGTCCCAATAAGGTCGCGGTACCACCTTGGCCATTATCAGCCTGAGTACTAGTGGTAGTTTGAGAACCCGACGTAGTTGTCCAGGTAGTTGAGGTCGAAGCCTGTGACATTGATTGGTTAGCTTGACTCGTCGCCGCCTGCGTCATCTGAATAGGCGTGGCTACTTGCACTTGTTGCAGTTGGCCCTGAGAAGCCATCTGAAGAGATAAACCCGAACCAAACTTTTTCGTAAACAAAACAAAACAAGACGGGGGGCGGAGGGGGAAACGACGAATTAAACGAGAAGGGTGAAAATAAATTATAACGTGACACGTGATGAACGATGACGTAAAAAAAGGGGGAAGAAAAGAAAGAGTAGATTATATTAGTATTTACTTCGAAGTATGCGCTTCTGGTTAGATTTAAGATTTGGGGAATCGTAAAGTACTTGTTTAAAATAGATTTTATTTTTATTTCTAGGTAATTATGGATGGAAAAAAGTTGTCGGAAAGCTCACCTGAGCGACTTGTCCTTGCATCTGAGGCGAAACGACTTGCGCCGTCATTTGTCCCGAGGTAAGAACATTTCCCGCGGACATTGTCTGCATTGTTTGCACTGGGAGGTGTATAGTTTGAAAGATAGTCTGTCCATTAGAGGTCGAGATGGGTACTTGCACGGGAATAGTTTGTTGGACGGCCGCGGCTCCCATTGGTAATTGAACCGCCTGTAGTACGTTACCCCCGCGAATGGCCACGTTTTGACCCCCGATCTGCGCGAAGGTCACGTTGTTTCCCAATCCCATGTTCTGAACAACCGCCGTCCCAGCCTGACCATTAGCTTGGACGGAATTTTGGCCCGAATTGTTCGTGGCTTGTTGGGGCGCTGCTGATGCCCTGATATATGTCTGTCCATTTGGCCCCGTAAAAATTGTCTACAAGGACAATGTAATAAAGAGTTACACCCCGCTAGCCTGTTAGTCACGTGGGTTCTCCCGATTTATTACTTAACAAGCTAGGAATAGTCAAAATTCGAAACTTACTTGATTTCCACCAATTTGAATAGTTTGTTGTCCAGTAAAGGATGATGGTATGAAGAGGGCTGATGTTTCTTGGCCATCAATTTGTATGTTTTGAATTTGAGGGATGACATTGTAGGTAAGATTGCCACCGGCCGTTTGCGTGGCGTAGACCTGCCCGTTGACGTTCTGGGCGGCTGAAGTGGGCACGGAGATGGTCTTGAGGGTTTGTTGGTTGCCGGCCCCCTGGGCGGGGTGCCCCACGCTCGTTACGGGGGTCACGGTACCGTCGGGGTTCAATACGCCCAAAGTCTGCGCCCCGGCGGACTGTACCGGGACGTAATGCGCCTGAGCCCCGCCGGGACCGGCCGTGGCGGTCGCGGCCGACGCCGTGATTTCGGCTTCCGGCCCTAAAGGCCCTTGATTATTAATTCGCGTATTTGTCTGCGCGTAAACTTTCAGGCCGGTTGAGGAGTTTGTTAATCCTTGGGCGTGGGCACTTTCTTCACCAATTTTACTACACGTAGCGGCTAAAAGAGCCAAAGGAGATGGTCGAGGCTGTAAAAGCGGTAAAGGCGGGGTCAATGCCGTAGAAGGGGGTGTCAACCCGACAACCCATCCGCCATATTGTTTTCTAGAAAAAGCGGGGAGGGAGGTCCCCTCGGAGGGAGTACCCGGAACTTAACTAGGGCCCATCTCACTCTCTGGCACTCACCTGTGACGTATTAGCGGGCATATCTTTCAAAATCCACCCTGGATTAAAGTTGATCCGAAATCTGTCGGATTCGGACCATTTTCGCGATAATCTCCCGATGCACTCATTCTACAACGACCGCCATTAAAGATCAACCTCGCGAGAATATCTTCGAATGCTAGAGAAAACTCGCCCAAATTCTCTCTCCCAGACCCCTAGTATTGAAGGACCAAATCCCTACGCCCCAGAAAGTAGTTCCAAAAGAAAAGTCTAACGTTAAACGCGCATTCCAAATCGAATTAATCTTCAACTATGATATTCGTAAAAGCAATGTCACCGCGAAAATAATCATAAGTAACTATTTAATTCTAATTTTCAAAGGGATTTAATCTTCGTGCGGATTCTTACGAGGATATTAGGTGGTAAATCGGTTTTAGTTGGTAGTCAAGCCGTGGGAAGGCGGTTCGTACTAGGCGTGAACGTCATGCGCGCGCAGGGGGGAAAAGGGGGTTGAAAAAAAATCGAGGACGCTACTACCTACGTTGCTTTTCGCGTTTCTCGAACGGGAAAGGGGGAACCTTCATCCCCCGCCCCGGACTCTTAACTGTGTAGAGGTACTGATTACAAAATGGAACCCTCCTAGCTGGAGGAATAGAAGGAAAATCCGCCTGGCTCCAACATCTGTCTACTCCGAGTTCCCACGATTTTACCCACCCCTTTAAAGAAAGACTCTCAGACCTCCTATCCATCAACCCGACTAGACCCAGACTACAATGTCTATGGAGGAAGTTAAACCAGCGCGGTGAGGCTGTCCCTTTATTGGCCCCTAAGGTTATTTTTACCCCGAAAGAGGCTGGAAAACTCGCTTGACTGCTTCTACTAGAGAGGCAACCGAAAAATACTTTGGGCGTGTAAACCCTTATCTTATCACAAAGTTTTGGCGCAAAATATACCAGCCTCTCCCAAATTTTAACATATCTTAACAAAAGCAAACTCTTAAGAAATCGTATCGTATCGTAGTGGACCTATTTCCAAATTTATAAGAAAGTGATAAAAGAATTTACATTCATTCTAAAAATACCATACATTTGGAAAACTTTTCAAAATACGAAAACTAGGAAATAATCAATGTTTTGAATTTAAGATAGCCCTGACCTATTTATTGCAACCCCTGTACATTTATGGGTCGCCTGCCTCTTATACCAACACCCTGTATATTAGAGCGGGTTGGGTGGGTAAGGGGTTGGTGTCGTCTGCTCTTCTCGTTTTGGCGCGCCGCTCCGTAGAGGTCGAGGCTGAGCCGAGGCTATGATGGTCACCACCCACGCGCCCAAAGGGGGAGAGGTTAGCGGGTGGTAGGCGAGATCGAGTACCGGGAGGGTCGGCCGAAACCCCGCTTAAAATCGCAGCCACCGACCGACAAGTAATAAAATTTTTGGGCAAGGTCTTCCGAGTCGGACACAACGATATTTGAGGATTTTGGGCGTAGCCTTACTTTTACGACACCACCAGAGTCAGAAGGAAATCTTGAATCTTGATTAGAGGGATGTTCCTCCCGCTTAGAATTTCATTAATTAAAGTCTCTGTCGTCTCCGTCGGTGCTTCAGACCTATTTATTTCTTTATAGAAACGCGCTAAAACTAATCCCGTCGCAAATGTCGCTTGACTAATTTAAAAGGTTGATTTTGAAATCGCGAGACCCTACCAAGTACTCCGTTTTAAGCGAAAAGTCATTTTATGTTTTGTCGTTAAGCCTATTTCCTAAATCGATTTATTTAATCGATTTTTCCCACTGCCAAATTTAAAACAAGTTGGGCTAACCCCAAGAACTAGTATTGGTCACCGCCAGCCAAGCCTACCACCAAAGAGTGCATTAAGAAATGGAGTAGAAGCTAACAACTTTCGCGAGGCATTTTATTTATTTTTATTTTTATTATTATTTATTTATGTTCTAAGTTTCCTCCTAATAACTGGTTAGTCATATTTCAACCAATAAGAGAGCAGAGATTATCTTTCTCTGAGCCTATACCGGAAGCTGGGAGGGAAACGAATCAATGCGGGTACTATTCATCTCAGCTTTCTACTCCTTCTCTTTATTCACTCCTGTCTCTTGGAGAGGAAAATGGGACGGATGAAGAAAATACGGGTTACATAACATTGATTAGCTTTTGTCACGTGGTTTACTGTTGGTATATCGCGCCCTCTCTCCACCACACGAAGTGGTATTTTCAAAAAGTAGCCAGACACGTGTTCTTTCACGTACTCAATAGTCATAAGCTAATTACTATGGAATTATTGGGTTAACAAGTTAAGAATGTGATCAAAAGTGCATAGAATATGTTAGCATTTACCGGTTCAATCTCTTGAAGTGGGTTTGACTGTTCAATATCTTGAAGTAGATTTAGCTGTTCAATCTCTTGAAGTGGGTTTGACTGTTCATTCTCTTGAAGTGGGTTGGACTGTTCAATATCTTGAAGTGGGTTGGACTGTTCAATATCTTGAAGTGGGTTGGACTGTTCAATATCTTGAAGTGGGTTCGACTGTTCAATCTCTTGAAATGCGTTCGACTGTTCAGTCTCTTGAAGTGGGTTTGACTGTTCAGTCTCTTGAAATGCGTTTGACTGTTCATTCTCTTGAAATGAATTTGACTGTTCATTGTCTTGAAATGGGTTTGAGTCTTCACTCTCTTCAAATGGGTTTGGTATTTGAATCTTTCGAACTGGTTTTTGCTTTTCAATCCCTTGAAATATGTCTGGCAAATCAATATTAAATCTAATTGGGTAGGGATGTTCTTTGGTTGGACCTAATCCATTAACGAAATGTTTTGAACATACGTGATGATGCGATTTAATGTCGGTTGGCTTAATATCACTCCGGTTAATAGCATTTAACCATATAAGGCATTTCCCATAGTCTCTCGATGGTTTTGGAACAGGGTAAAATAGGAGATTTGGGTTGCGTGTAGCCGCGGAAGTTTCACGGCTTTTACACAACCTATACACGCAATACTTCACCATTTTTCTAAGAAAAATCAGTGGGGGGTTTGAGAATTTAGGCTTAAGCCTATAACTTTCTAAAACACTCCAGCCACCGCGTTTTATTTGCCTGTGTACAAACACAAATTTAGCACCTGCGACGATGCTCTGTCTGTGTATGTGTATCTTTCCTGTTTATGTGTAGAGCTCGTATACACGAAAAACAAGTTGGAATACGCGCCTTTTTAAAGGGTACTGGCAATGCCGCTTGCCACCTGATTAGTTCAAAACAAGTTCTTTCCCCCCCCCCTATCCCTATCTCTGCCGTTGTAGGCGTTTTGAACTGTTGTCAGTCTAAAAAGGGCGTACCGTTACGTATCCCTGCCCAAACTGAGACACATTTATTTTACCATGCCTATTTTAAATGACAACTTGTGTGTGAAATATATTGGCGGGAAAAGTTTTTCTTTTTTCTTTTTCATAAGCAATTCAAATTTCGCGGTAATGTCACGTGGTAGAATGACATCAATGCGCGAGAACCGCGACGCGTAGAAAAATTAATCTAGGGATCGGGTAGACATTTTGTTTATCGAGTTTTGGTTTTTTTACGACTCGGTTGCGATGTTTTAATTAATTTTTGCACGTTTTTAATCGCAATTAGGCTTCGCTTATTAGCGTAAGTAATTTATCGTTTTCGGGTTAATATCAAAAATCACGGTATTAACAGCCCTATGAAAGATAAGTCGCGATGAATGAAAGTAAAAAATTTAAGCTTTTAAGCCTTGGCCACTATGGAACTAATTGCATAATAATTGTTTTGGTCACATTTACTACGATGTCTTACGGTAAGTTAATTTTTAATGACGTTAATTACGAAGTTTACGTCTTAATTAAACGTAATTACGGTATTTAGCCAACATCATGGATGATATTCATTATATGAAAGCTTGTTTTCCGTGGTTCAGACCTTCCGAATCTAAACTAGGACCTTATAATTGCTCATTGGGATGTAGTTTACAAATGGCTTATACCCATCAAGAAGTCGCTTTATGTTATCGTGGTAATTTACTTAATTATCATAATTAACTTTAAAGATAATATTAAAATTAAAAAACCCCTTGACAATACAGATGGTAGAACTGGAATTGAATGCAAAACAGACAATGATTGCAAACGGTTATTTGAAATGTCATATTGCAAAAAAACACTTTGTTTATGCGAAGATAAAGCTGCTGACCGTTATACTTCTATTGATGATTTAACTGCTGATTCTAAAATAAATTTCTGCGTTGCTCCGGCTGATATTAGAAGAAGTATTCATATCCCATTACTTCCTTTGTTCCCATGGAGAACATTATTGATTATATTTGGAACATTAGTCATGACTGGACTTTTACTGATGACCCTAAAATGGATTTCACCAATGTAATGACTAAAATTGACCCCCTTCCTTTATCTTAATTAAAAACCACTAATTGTTTTTGGTTAAATTAATAAATTTCTTTCAGAATTAGTACAATCAGAGAATACCAAGGTTCCGATAATGTCTCCCAACTCCGCAGGTTAAGAATTGACGAAGTTAATGAAGCAATTAGGAACTCAAACCTTTCCCCTCAGGAACATTGTCACCCCCCAGGACCCCCTCTACCGGATAAACCCCCGCCATACGAAGCTGCTGTACAATTTTCAGATTCTTTGCCCAGTTATGACGAGAGTCAGAAACCCTCGTATTTTCAAGGAACTCCAGGAAATTCAGTTTTGAGTATTCCCTCTATGAGATATCATCCCGGTCAGAACCCACAAGACCCTCAAAGCTTGACCATTGACCAAACTCCGTCCTCTAGTAGTAGTAGTAATGTAGAATCTCCAGAAATTGCAATAACCAGTACCACAAATGAATCTGAGGGAGCCACTACTTCAAATGGAGATATAACTAACACTAGGGTCAAAACTTAAAGTTAATGGGAAAGTTAAAGTTAATCCATTATTTGGGTCCAATTTTATTGCATTTTCATTGTTAGGCCTAAACTAGAAATTCCTTTATATAACTTTATATATAAAAAATAGGCCTAGTTTACAATGTTATACATAGTATTTACAACGATTGTTAAATATAGAAGAAGAAATCTCAAAACATACACGATAAAATAAAAAAAAATGTATATTTTTTAATATTGTTATACTACTGTTAAAAAAAAAAATCCTGACTTTTTTAGGTTTATAATATTATTAGGAAGATGAATATTTCTAATAAAGATACTTTATAGTCTACTGTTTCATTTATTTAATGATTTCTTTTTTTATTTCAGAAAAATAGGCCAAATTAGGCTTAGGAATAGCGTAGACAGATTAGGCTTAGGAATACGCGGGAAAAAGTTTCGCGGTCAATATTTGAACTATTGAAAAAAGCGCCATCTTTTGACGAACTTCCGAGGTTTATGTAAAATAAGCCAAGCCAAGGCTTAAGTGACAAAGTCTTTGTTTTAGTCTCTCGACTATTACGACTTCTTCCGTTATTAAAAAGTTAATTACGTTATAATTAATCGAAATTAACGACTGTTTTACTAATAAGTACTAAACAATAATTACTTAACTTTAAATACAAAGTTTTAAAACTAAATTAACACCCTGAAATTATCGTAATATTCTAAGCCTAATTTATCATGGCGTCTGCATTAACACCATGTACTGATAGTTCCCAAGATACTTGTACTAGCGAAACAAGTACCGGCCATACCCCGGGTAATTAACAGTTTATTTAATTATAATTAAGTTAATTTGAACGATAATTAACCAAGGTACAATATAGATTCATCTCCGAGCGTCAATATGGGGGCTTTAAAAACAAATGCATCATCAATGGGTGGGAATTTTACATCATCTTTGCCACAAACATCGGCATCTCATGGAACTGGATTAAATAATCAAAGTGTCAGTAACATGGAATTGTTACAAAAAAGGCGAAGTTCCTCTCGATCTATAAAACGAAAGAAATTTGATGATGAGTTAGTGGAAAGTTCGTTTTTTAAAAGTGAAAGAAGATCAGGGAGTGGTTCAGCCGCAGGTGCAGGATCGGGGACTTCTAATGTCACAGCTAGTGCCAGTAGAGTCCCTTTACCCGCTGGGGTCATTGGAATTGCGGGTCCTAATACTGTAGACTTATTTCCGACCACAAATTTAAATACCTCTACTGACATATCAGTTAAAGATACTTTGACACCAGCCATAGCGGAGAAGAAAAAGGTATGTTTAATGTTTATTATCATTTATCAATAACTTATTCTTTAATTAATTAATTATTAATAAAATTAGCCACCTAAATCAACACCAAAGAGGCTAAAGAAAAGTAAAACTGCCCAATCAGTTTTAACAAAAGATTTGGGTCGTTGGAAACCAACTGATGATTTAGCGTTAATCATTTCCGTTCAAAGAACAAATGATTTAGAAGCTGTTCATAGAGGGGTCAAATTCTCATGCAGATTTACATTGCAAGAGATACAAGAACGGTGGTACGCCTTGCTCTATGACCAAGCTATCTCAAAGTATGACTGGAAATTAATTAAATCATTTGATTTAATTAATAATTTAAAATTTTGATTAAAAAACCAATAGAGTTGCACTTTCTGCCATTAAACAATTGCACCCTGATTCAATTTCTCAAGTGCAAAGCAAAGCACTCTTTAGCTCGGATGAAGAGAAAATATTGAGCACTGTCATGTCTGTACGTGATATTTAAATTAGATTAAATTAATTAGTTAATTAATTAAATGCGATTTAATTACTTAAAAAGACAAGTCAACCAACTTTGGAAACATTCCAAGAATTATTACCAAAACATCCCGATGTTTTTTTGGCAACTAGAACTGCAAAATCATTATTATCTCATTGGAATTTAATGAAACAATATAATTTATTACCTGATCAAATTGGTATTATCTTAATTAAATTAAATTAATTTTATTTTAAAATTAATCCTATTTATAATTACAGTTCAACCTTTGCCTAAAGGTGATCAACTCTCAAATTTTTCTGATGCAGAAGATATGCTTGAAGATAATGAATTAATGTAAAATTAATTTATTTATTAATTAATTTAATGATTTAAATTAATTTATTATTAATTAATCTAATGATTTAAATTAATTTATTATTAATTAATTTAATGATTTAAATTAATTAATTATTAATTAATTTAATGATTTAAATTAATTTATTATTAATTAATTTAATGATTTAAATTAATTTATTATTAATTAATTTAATGATTTAAGCTAATTTATTATTAATTAATTTAATGATTTAAATTAATTTATTATAATTAATTTAATGATTTAAATTAATTTATTATTAATTATTTTAATGATTTAAATTAATTTATTATAATTAATTTAATGATTTAAATTAATTTATTATAATTAATTTAATGATTTAAATTAATTTATTATTAATTAATTTAATGATTTAAATTAATTTATTATCATTAATTTAATGATTTAAATTAATTTATTATTCATTAATTTAATGATTTAAATTAATTTATTATTAATTAACTTAATGATTTAAATTAATAATTTTAATTTTAGGGAAACTCGAGATGAAGCTTTAGAACATGGTATTAATTTTAATTATTAAAATTTTTAATTGATTTTTTTTTTAATTTATTGTAAATATTTTTTTTCCAAAAATTGAAGAATTGGCTGTAATGGATAGAAAATCCAAATTGGAAATTCGTAAATTGGAAAATGAAATTCCAAAATGGCAGGTTTTGGTTGATACTATAACCGGGGTTTCACCCCCTGATTTTGATAATCAAACTTTAGCAGTTTTAAGAGGACGTTTAGTTCGTTATTTAATGAGATCCAAAGAGGTAATTAATTTTAAATTAATTATTTTTAATTACAATATTTGTAAAATTCATCACTAATAATTTTTTAAATTCAGATTACAATTGGTAGAAATACAAAAGTTAGTAAAGTAGATGTAGACCTATCTCTGGAGGGTCCAGCTTGGAAAATATCCCGTCAACAAGGCACAATTAAATTGAAAAGTAGCGGAGAATTCTTTGTATTTAATGAAGGAAAAAGATCTATTTATGTTGATGGAAAACCAGCCTTACCTGGCAGCAAATATAAATTGAACAGCAATTCTGTCATTGAATTTTCAGGATTAAAGTTCATTTTTCAGATTAATCAAGAATTAGTTAATGCAATTAGACAGGAAGTGGCAAAAACAGCTGCTTAAAAAGAAACATTTTGTAAACATATTTGTAAATAAATTTTATACCTATTTTGTTGTCTTAAATTTTTTTTTTGTGTTCCATTCCTATAAAAACTTGCGTAATTTTAATTTGCTTTTGAGAATTTTAAAATCGGGATGGGAAACCTATATTTATGGTGCAACCAACTTGTTTTTCCGAAAATACGCTTGAATTTAGCTTCACCCTTAGTTCTCAATAGGGGTGTATTATAATTGAGCTTTTGTAAAAGTAGAAGTTAAATTCCTTTATAATTTTTTACTTTTGTTTAGCAGAGGTAATTTTGTTGTATTTCCATAAAAACTTACATAATTTGCTTTTGTAAATTTTGAACTCGGTGGTCCGGATGGGAAACCTATATTTATGGTGCACCCAACTTGTTTTTCTGAACATACGCGTGAATTTAGCTTCACCCCGTAATTCTCAATAGGAGTGTATTATAATTGAGCTTTTGTAAAAGCAGAAGTTAAATTCCTTTATAATTTTTTTACTTTTATTTAGCAGAGGTAATTGTGTTGTATTACTATAAAAACTTAAATAATTTCCTTTTGAAAATTTTGAACTCGGTAGTCGGGATGGGAAACCTATAATTATGGTGCAGCCAACTTGTTTTTCCAAAAATACCCGTGAATTTAGCTTCACCCCGTAATTCTCAATAGGAGTGCATTATAATTGAGCTTTGTAAAAGTCGTAAGAATAGTAGAGTGTAAATTCCTTTATAATTTTTTACTTTTATTGAGCAGAGGTAATTTTTACAGAAAATAGTTATTTAGTTAGTACCTAGGTTCCTAAAAGTTAATTAGAATTTATAAAACAGAATTTTTAAAGGCGTAGTTTTAAAACAAACTTTCAAATAATTAATTTTAATTGAATAGTTGTTAAAAGTAATAGTCCCGAAAATTAGGAAAAATATTAAAATTAAACAGTCATTAAAAATTAGCCTTTAATAGATTTGACTGATTTAGTTTGAGGAGTTGATTGCTGTTCGGCTCCAGTATTTCTTACTGGTACGCCCAATAACTCCGAAATGTAAGCGGTTTTGGAAACCAATGGAGTGGCGTCACTCTCTTGTTCTTGGTTTAGTGATTGTTGAGACAATTCAGATGGTCCTGATGGTAGGCTAACAACATTAACTTGTTCCAAAGGAGCCTGTGACCTTGGTTGACTTTCTTTAACCCTGAGAGACTCGAAATTAGTTGGGAATGCGGGTTCCTGTCTGAGTTCTTCAAGTACCGCGGTGGACTTTTGTTGGGTTAGGGGCGTCGAATCTTGTTCTTGAACCAAAATGGTACTTTGTTGTTGAGATACTTGGGATTGTGTTGGTAACCTTCTCACGGGTGCTTGTGTTGGGGCTGGAAGGGGGATGTATCTGGTAGGTTGGCGTTGAGGTTGGGAAATGGCGGATGACGCCTGGCTTGAGCTTGGGGCATTTTGTCTGGTAATACCTGTTGATGGTCTTCGGGTTTGTGGTGCTACGAAAGCTGGCCTAGCTGGCTGAGGGCGAGGTTGTTGGGATGTCGCTAAAGAAGCTGGTCTAGCTGGTTGTTGGCGAGCTCGTTGGGATGACCCAACGGAAGCTGGTCTAGCTGGTTGAGATCGTATCGGGGCGTAATTGTAGCCACTATCCTGTCCAGGACCCGCTTGTAGTTCGATGTAACCTCCGTCTTGGTTGCCCGATCCCTGATATCCTTGTCCACCTTGGGCGATAACGAATGAAGAACCGCCTTGTTCTCTCAAATATCCTCCCGCTTGGTTTCCATCATCTAATACTACGATTTGACCACCTTGTTGACCACCGCCAATTCCACCTTGACCATCTAATACAACGATCTGATTTGCACCTTGTTGAGAGCCACGCTGGCCTTGTCCAGCTAATTCTACAATTTGACCACCTTGTTGACCACCTCCGTATCCACCTTGTCCATCTAATAACACGATCTGTCCTTGTTGAGATCCTCGTTGACCTTGTCCATCTAGTTGTACAATTTGACCTCCTTGTTGACCACCTCCAATTCCACCTTGCCCATCTAATACTACGATCTGACCAGCACCTTGTTGAGATCCTCGTTGACCTTGTCCATCTAGTTGTACAATTTGACCTCCTTGTTGACCACCTCCAATTCCACCTTGCCCATCTAATACTACGATCTGACCAGCACCTTGTTGAGAGCCACGCTGGCCTTGTCCAGCTAATTCTACAATTTGACCACCTTGTTGACCACCTCCGTATCCACCTTGTCCATCTAATAACACGATCTGTCCTTGTTGAGATCCTCTTTGACCTTGCCCATTGATTTCTACAATTTGACCCCCTTGTTGGCCACCTCTAATTCCACCTTGGTCGTCTAATACCACGATTTGACCAGCACCTTGTTGGGATCCTTGTTGACCTTGTCCATCTAATACCACGATCTGACCACCACCTTGTTGATAACCTTGCTGACTTTGTCCATCTAATACGACAATCTGTCCTCCTTGTTGTCCATTACCTCCTTGAGAATCTAAATAACTTCCGTATTGTGGTGGGAGTAAAAGCGGTCTATTGGCTCCCGAATTTCTGTTTCCGTTAGATACAGGGCGAGGTCTAGGTGCCTGTTCCCTAATGGTGGTCACTGGTCTCGGGACGTAACGAGCTGGGGCGGGTAAAGGAGCCGGGAGTTTGCGAATAATCGGTGCTGGTCTGGCCGAAGATAGTGGACCGGAACCTCTCAAACTTGGACTGGCCAGGGAATCTCTGGGAATGGTTTTACGAATAATTTGAGGTTGCGATCTTGAACCGAAACCGGATGGTGAACCAGCTGGTCGACTGATTGTTTTGCGGACTACTTGAACTGGTCCTGAATTTCTTTGAGTAGGAGCTGATGAGCTACCTGATGTTGTCTTGATAGAAATTGGTCCGGCGTTTCGTAGAGATGGAGCTGATGAGCTTCCTGATGTTGTCTTGATGGAAATTGGCCCGGCGTTTCGTAGAGATGGAGCTGATGAGCTTCCTGATGTTGTCTTGATAGAAATTGGTCCGGCGTTTCGTAGAGATGGAGCTGATGAGCTTCCTGATGTGGTTTTGATGGAAATTGGTCCGGCGTTTCTTAGAGATGGAGCCGATGAGCTGCCTGATGTTGTCTTGATAGAAATTGGTCCGGCGTTTCTTAGAGATGGAGCTGATGAGCTGCCTGATGTTGTCTTGATAGAAATTGGTCCGGCGTTTCTTAGAGATGGAGCTGATGAACTTCCAGATGTTGTCTTGATGGAAATTGGTCTACCCGATGCGGAAGAATCCCTAATGGTAGTTTTACCGGAGCTCCTTAGAACTGGAGCAGGCGCGGAAGTTCTCAGAAAATCTTGAGGCTCTTCGATAATCACAATTTGTTCCTCTTGTTGGGGTACCTGACCAAATGAAAGTGGTCCCGATCCCAAAGACGAACCGGAATCTAAGGATTGGATAAGAACTGGGGAAGCGGGAGCTTGCTCTTGTATAAGTACTTGTTGAGGTTCGGATTGAATCAAAATTTGCGCCTGTTGAGCTTGAGAGTTCCTTAAAGATGGCGATTGGTTAGAATCCCTGATGATAGTTTTAACACCTCCAGATTGTCCAAGAGAGTTTCCGATGACACTCGGTGATAATGAAGATCCTGTTTTGATAGAGATTGGTCCAGAGTTTCTGAGACTTGGTTGAGATGATGAAGCTGGTTGGATTGTTTTGATTGAAATTGGAGCTGGACCAGCTGATGATGGGGATAGTGAAGATCCAGTTTTGATAGAGATTGGTCCAGAGTTTCTGAGACTTGGTTGAGATGATGAAGCTGGTTGGATTGTTTTGATTGAAATTGGAGCTGGACCAGCTGATGACGGGGATAACGAAGATCCAGTTTTGATAGAGATTGGTCCAGAGTTTCTGAGACTTGGTTGAGATGATGAAGCTGGTTGGATTGTTTTGATTGAAATTGGTGCTGGACCAGCTGATGATGGGGATAACGAAGATCCAGTTTTGATAGAGTTCCTAAGACTTGGTAAAGACGATGAAGCTGGTTGGACTGTTTTGATAGAAAGTGGTGCTTGACTTCTTGAAGATGGTGACTTAATGGAAAGGGGCGAAGCGTTTCTAAGTGACGGCAACGAAACCGAGCCTCCATGAACAGCCTTAATGGATATTGGTCTTCTATTTTTTATAGAAGGAGCGTTTCTTAAGGATGGTGAGGCAGATTGGTCCCTATTTATAGTTTTAGTTGAAGGTCTAGGTTGTCCCGCGTTGCGAGAGCCAGCTGCCTCAATTTGTTCGATTGGTACCAAAACCAACTGTTCCTGTTGAGGTTGTTCTTGAACCAGAACAATTTGGGGCTCTTGCTGTTGTTGTTGTACTTCTTGGATTATCACTTGAGGTTCTTGAATACTCGCGCGGTTGAACGATGGTCTACTTGGAAGTTTGCTGGATGAACTGGGGCTAACGCTTCTAGCTGGTCCCTTGGCCGATGGACTGGGTGGGCTTTTGATAGAGACCAAGGCGGGACCGGGTTGAGATGCCCTTGATAGTCCGTCATTGTTGATGTTAGATTGAGTAATTTGTTCCAAAGGTCCGGATGAACCGATGTTCTCTTGAATAAGAATAGTACCAGGTCCTTGACTGCGGCTAAGTTGATCCTCGATAATAATTTGGTCCCTAATAATTGGACCCCTTAAAGCCGGTTCTCCCGAGAGTGAAGATTGTTCCAATGGCCCGCTTGATGCCGATTGTGAAAGAGGACCTTGGCTAATTTGTTCCAAAGGTCCGGTAGACTGTTGAGAAATTGGTCCTTCACTGATAAGTACAACTGCTGGGCCACTCGATTTTTGTTCGACTTCTTGGGTTAGAGCTCCTTGACTTATTTGTTCCAACGGACGTGAATCGGACGCTAGAGATTTTTGGCTAACTTGTTCCAAAGGCCGCGAATCGGACGCTAGAGATTTTTGACTAACTTGTTCCAAAGGACCGGAATTCAATTCCTGAACAATCGGACCTTGACTGATGACTTCTAAAGGACTAGATCTGAGGGAGGCAGCGGGAGCTTGTTGGATAATTTGTTCTAGAGGACCGCTTGATTGAACGGATTGTACCAGAATAAGTTCTCCTTGGTTACCAGCTCCGGAGTCTAAGCTAGACGCTTCTTGGGCGATTGGTTCTTGGCTTATCTGTTCCAAAGGTCCACTCGATTTGGAAAGCGAATCCGATGTATCATCCGCACCTTGGCTTATTTGTAACACGATTGGTCCGGAATCGCTGGCGGGTCCTTGACTAATTTGTTCCAACGGTCCGCTTGATTTTGACAATGCATCGGAACTACTATCAGGTCCTTGACTAATTTGAACAATTGGTCCAGAATCGCTGGCGGGTCCTTGACTTATCTGTTCCAACGGTCCGCTTGATTTTGACAATGCATCGGAGCTGCTATCAGGTCCTTGACTAATCTGAACAATTGGTCCGGAATCGCTGGTTGGTCCTTGACTAATCTGTTCCAGTGGCCCGCTCGATTTCGACAATGCATCGGAACTACTGTCAGGTCCTTGACTAATTTGAACAATTGGTCCGGAATCGCTAGCGGGTCCTTGACTAATCTGTTCCAATGGTCCGCTCGATTTCGACAATGCATCGGAGCTACTGTCAGGTCCTTGACTAATTTGAACAATTGGTCCAGAATCGCTAGCGGGTCCTTGACTAATCTGTTCCAATGGTCCGCTCGATTTCGACAATGCATCGGAGCTACTATCAGGTCCTTGGATAATTTGAACAATCTGGGGTCCTTGACTTATTTGTTCCAATGATCCGCTAGATTTTACCAAAGCATCTTGAGAACTGCTATCGGCTCCTTGACTGATTTGAGCAATGGCTTCGGAATCTTGCGTGGAGGGTCCTTGACTAATTTGGGTCGGAGCCTGTTCTTGTACCAATACCAAAGCCGGTTCGGATCTGGATGAAGACTTGAAATCGACTTCTTGTACCTGAACGCCTTCCGGTTTAACCGATCGAAGTTGAACTGGTTCTGGTAAAGACTCGATTCTGCCTTCTCTCGGCGAACTAATTCTTCTGGCGTATAAACCGGGGCTCGGTGGCAATGGACTCTTGACCTTGAATACGTTATCAGATCCTTGGGCTTCGCGATCCGCCTCAGCATCTTTGTCCGCGAAATCCTCGGAACTTCCTAACAAACTGTTCAGATGGTAATGCGAAGGGGCCTCCTCGCATTTAACATTGTACCAATAGTCGCACGTCTGCGTTCTTTGATTGAATATTGTCCCGGTGACGCACATGAAACTAGTCTTTTTGTTATGATGACAAACGTGGTAGATCTATAAAATCATTTTAAATTATTAGTTTAAAAATAACCTTTATTTTAAAATAAGTCTATTGTTTTACCTGACACTTGGTCTCAGTATCCGCGTAGTGTCCGTCAAATTCTTGATCGGAACACTTAAAACTAGTTTGGGGGATTTCCTCGTAATTGGGGTAATGTACCCCAGGTTCTCCCGCCCCCACCATGTGTTTGCCTCCGTCATTGAACTTGTACAAGCCGTCGTCATAGTATTTCTGTATAGGAATGTATATTTATTATAGAATCGTTAACATATCCCTGGAGGAGGTAGCGATACTGACCTCTAGTCCATCCGGTCTGTAAGAACCATCATCGTAATAACTCGCTTCATCTCTGGGACGATTGTTACGATTCTGGATAAATATAATTAATTAAATTAAGTGTCGATTTGAGAACATCAACTTGGAAATAGTATTATTCTACCATAATCTATTGGTTTCCTACTACACCTTTCTAAATCTGACCTATGAACTATCATGAAATCATTAGGTTAATGTACTGATACTCAATTTAATTTAAATTATTTTCCAAGATATGTAAATTTGGCACCATCATCATCAACTCGGGTATAGGATGGAAACCACTAGATTATAGTAGAATAATACTATGTCCTTCTTGAATAAGTCTTTACCGAAGTCTCTTGGGCGTGGTTTACGGTTGCGGTTATACCAACCACTAACAAGCAGATAAAACGAACCCTCATTTTAGAGTCTGAAAATTAAATTAAATAAATTCCATGAAATTTCATGAAATATTTTCTTCCATCATTATAGAATCATCCAATTATTTCAAGGTAAATAACATTATTTATTTAAATTACTTAAACCTAATTTCGCAAAAAAACAACTCTAATCTAATTGGTCGAAACCACAAGTTCGTAGTTTGAATTAAAAACCATAAATTCTAACCTAAAACCTAAATCTAAGTTGAAAAATTAGCATATGACATTGAGAATTAGTATAGGGTTTTAATGTTTTCTCGATTTTTTTCCCTTCCCAGTAAGATATATAGACTGTATCCGGATTCTGTATTATAAGAATGTTTCTGACCTTTTTAACCCTTTCGAAAGAAAAAGTATTTTAAATCAGAGATGAGTCAAAAAAAA
Organism: Phalangium opilio; assembly: GCF_054372755.1. Classification (NCBI taxonomy): domain Eukaryota; kingdom Metazoa; phylum Arthropoda; class Arachnida; order Opiliones; family Phalangiidae; genus Phalangium; species Phalangium opilio. The sequence goes on along the minus strand of NW_028324187.1, from coordinate 9,522,062 downwards.
TCAAAAAAAATCTAGGATAAAACTGGATTTGGATTTTCTTTAATCTTAAAAAGTTTCGGTTGGGAAAGTTTGTGAATTCCGATACGGTTTGGTTTATTTTGCAAGAGTGAAAAAATATTAATCAGATAAAAACAGCTAGGGCAATAAGGTCGTCCGACTGACTTAAAGAAGAAGAAGATACTAACCACCGAACTACTTAACTGTAAAGAAACTAGCGGGATTAAATTTGTGACTCCTAGACTTCAAGTCGAGCTATCAAAGTTTTTTTAACTTCAATAAAAAGGGAATTTTTGAGTTACCAAAAAAATATATTAAAATTCGTAACGTATTTTCAAATAATGTTAGAATCTTCTTCATTTAATTGGGAATATAAACTGATTAATTAGTTTATTTATTTTAACTAATTAGCGCTTCCTCCCCCCCCCGAAACCTAACCTAACCAAACCCAATCAAACTCCTTATTTAATTTAATTTAATATTCTTATAACTTAAATTGTCAGTCATATTTCTTTGAATCTTCTTCACGAACTGATCTGTTACAAAAAGAGTTATATAGCCTATCTCAGAAGTCTTGGTGTGACGTCAGCTATGCTATTTGCCCGTAGAACCAAAGTGGTACCAAACATGGGTGCCCACTGTTAAAGCTAAACCCGTGACGTTTTACATAGGCACTGACGTCACAACTGAGGTAGCTCTATTAATTTTTATTAATTAGCATCCCGGGAACCTATTTAAAGACAACTTGCAGTTGCGCAAAGTTGGTTTTGAATATGCAATTGCTATTTGAACGAGTTAAAACAGTGATTGTTCGGTGATAATCATACACTATTCCTTTAAAGAGAACAATCATTACGTACGCTATGAGTATACCAAGAAGCGATATCTAGTTTACTAGGGAGAAGTTGTGCCTAAGTATTCGCCGGGCGCCATAGTCCCAGTCCCCCTTTCAAAATACAAGGGGGGGACGTAGTAAAAGGAGAGAGGCCGGGCTATTTCGCTGCCTCTCCTCAGTCGGAAAATACAAGTAATTTTCGTCATTCGCGTCGCGCTGACGTGAGTTTTCAAGAACCAATGAGATGCTGCTGGTTGTAATTTAGAGGTGGCGGGGATTAACTACGGACCTAGGTACATTTGGACTGGAGCTAGAAATATGGCGAATTTACACCTTCTCCCTTGTAAACTAGATATCGCTTCTTGAGTATACTTAACTGTATTTCCAAATTCGACAGGGTGATTGATTTTTATCTGTATGTTCAAGTCTCATCATACGTGATTTGTTCGATTCGTTTTAAAATGTAAGGACGGTATCAGTAGTAAAAAGGGTTTTTACTGGGAGTTGTCGTTTTTAGAAGTCGTAAATTTTACCGGGTTTTTTTTTCTCCCCCCCCCCCCCCCAAAAAAATCTCAAATGTTTTTATTTTAATGGGTCAGAAAAGTTTGAAATCACCAGATTTAATTTCTTTTTTTCAAAAAAGAATTCGGAATTCTTTAACGAACATCAAATGTTTAATTAGTAAAGTTCTTAAAATATTAACGGAAATGGGATCAATGAAATCTTGATTAGATTATTTAATCTTTCATTGGAATTTAACGTAATTTTGCAAAATAACCGGAAGTTAACAATACGATTTTTTACCAAAAGATATAATTTTTCCAAAAATCGTTTATGCAAACACTAAATCGGTAAATTTTCCATTTCTACAAAAGTTTAGAATAGTTTTGACGAAAAATGCGTTGAAAAACCCTAAGTTGAAACTAAAATTTTAGTTGAAATAAATAAACAGCAAATTTTGAATTTTTATAGTGTGGATCTAATTAGCATACTCCTAACTATTTATAATTTTATGCAAATTACCAAAACACAAGAACGATATAAAATGTCTAGGTTATAGTTTTTAAAATTTCGTAAACCAATTCAGGTTTGTTTTTGGTTTTTTGCGAAATTTCGTGTCAGAATTAAAACTAAATACGATCTCTTTTTCCAATTTAACCTTAAGAATATAAATCTAGTTTTTCCAGTTAAATTTTAAAAATTTCGTATTCCTAAAGAGACCTGACTTATTTTTAAATAAAATGTTAGTAAATTCAATTCAAAGTAAGCGAATTAAAGTCGACACAAACGGTAAAGGGTTAAATTTGAGTTGCACCCGGAAACTCTTAAGTTATAGTCCGATAATTTGTTAAAAGACTCTTTCTCGACATATTTTGAAATTGAACTTAGCGTGACCCGATCTCAGATTGTCAAAAATCTCCTACAAAACTTTCTCTCTCTTTTGATTAACGAGGTTGTTTTTGGGTGACTCCGGTGACATTTTACAGTTTAAGGAATTTGTGATACGATTTAACTTTAAAAGATCATCACGTAAATTTAAACTATTTCCTTGTAAAGTCGGAGTCTCGGAGATAAAGCGGCGACACAAGAAAAGACACGATCTGACCCCTTTTTGACCCCCCTCTTTAAGTTGAGATCGCGTGACCCGCTCGCGTCAAGTCTCTAAAATTAGATAGTTTCATTATAATAATAAACAAGTTCCCAAAAACCGAATTAAAAAGGTATAGATTGAAGTATTTAAGTCAATTATGTTCTCTGACCCTCTAATATCGCACGCACCCTTTAATTAAGTTTAAATTTAATTAGAAATCATTGTCTAAATCAGTTTCTTAATAAGATTTAAGGTGCCATCCGTAAAATACTCCATCAAATCTTAACTCGAAAACAGTGTCCCTTGTGGACCCAAAAGAACACTGTCCACAATTTGAAATTAGAAACTGCACGTGCATGGATTTGATAATTAAACAAGTTAAATTATGAAAGGAAGGCGCAATGTTTAAATTTAAATTTAAGAACGCGTTGAAATAGTGAAATAGGAACCACTTCCGGTTGTTCCTTTAACACCACTTCCGAAAAATTATCGAAACTTACTTCCCCTTTAAATCAGATACGCGTTTATAAATCAGTTTGAAATAGAAAGTACTTACGGTTCTTGGGTGCAGTTGTTCCCAGCTGGAAAATGGCACAAAGAAGGGAAACTTGGTATTTGCTACAATTACCAACGCGTACCTTTTACCTTTTATACAAATATCAATGTCTTTCCTTGTTTACCCGATGTCCCCTTAACGCTAGAAAGTTGGGTCTCCTTTGAGAGGAGAGACCAAGGAACAGTACGTTACTAAAAGAAGTGGGTAGACAGTAGCGTCTTTTATAGGAACAAGAGTCCTGTCTTAAAAAGTGCAACGCAACTCTATCATCCCCTCATGGTTACCTTCCTTTGCAATCGTGGTTGGTTGATCACACACTTCAATTGCGCCATTTTATTAAGCCCCCCCCCTTTATCTCAGCCCCCTTTTCTTAATCCAAAGTCAGTTTAAGGAATTTGGGATAAAATTCGGTTAAATTCTTTTAACGGTACCATCTTCCAGTAAGAATGTCGTTACGATCGGATCTTTGTGTCAAGGACAGAACTTTTTTAAAAAATACTTCAAAATTATTTATTTCTTTTTTTTTTAATTAAATGTTTTTCGAGTTAACGGGACTTTAAATTTATTAACTTATTTATTTAATTATATGCAATTTTATTATATTATTGAGTAAGTAAGGTACCAAAGGGTTTATTTTTCAAAGAAATGGACAGTAATTCTATTAAAAAATGGACCTTGTAGGTCTGGCCGGAAAAGAGGGAATTTTAAGAATGTTAATCAAGACAACCATTTGATTTTAGGTTTAACAATAGTTAAAAGTTATTACAGAGTTGCGCGTTCTGTTTTAAAACGTATCCCAAAGATTTGACTTGTTTTTCATAGAAAATAACATTGAAATTGGTCATTTTTGGCCTATAAAAGGTCAGGGAAAACCCTGTAAAAGTCAGGGAATTTGAATAAGTAAGGTTTATGGCCACTTTATAAGGGATAGGAGGAAACCCCCTAAATTATAGTAGGATAATTCTACACTATTAAACCTCCTACGCTCGAGGGTGGTCCTCATTCCGGATGGGATTAAAATTAAATGTGAGATAATCCTTTCATTTTGACACCCTGATAAATATACCACCGACTTTCTATAAATTAATTTTAAAAGAAAGAAGAAAATTTCTGTCAAATTAAGATCTTTTATCAACAGCCAAGAAATGCTAGGATTAAATCAACCCTTATGACCCATTTTAAAGAGTGACATCGTAATTTCTTGACCAAGTCGACGCTGGGTCACCACATTGGCTTCAATTTGAACATCGAAAAAACCCTGGTTTTCTTTGAAATATTTTTACGAGAAAGTTAGCTTAAATGAAAGGCTATCTTGAAATAGTTTCGGTTTTAAATTAAAACGGCCCATTTCTTATATGGGCGCCACAAATTCTAGGTTCGATTGGGAGGAGGGGAGGGGGGGTTGGAATATCTGTTTAAAATCTGCGCCTAAATCTGATATAGTTTGTGTCACTAAAATGCCTCGTCTTCTCTGGATTTACAGCGTGGATAATGAGATAGAAAGATTTCGTTCCCTTAATCTGTTGGTGCCATACCGTTCCTAAAGTACTTAATTTTAAACAAACGAGTTTCGAATGTTAATCGAGTTTTTACGACAAATATTTCCACTTTTTATTTCAATCGTTTCCCCGTCAGTATCTAGGCAGGCGTTCGACGTAATCCTTTTAATTACCTATCTGTAAAAATTTAAACCCAACACGGGTGTCAAAATGGCGTTAGGCGAACTGAGAAGCTGTCAAAGAAATTACCAAAGACGGCATCTGGTAATACAACTGGCATCTGGAATCGAGTCGTACTAAGTAGGAGGGGCGAAGAGCTTGACGTTGCACGTGCAGGAGGAGAATCTTACGACGTAGATCGTTAGCCCCTCCCCTTTTAGACAATTACGGCTGGTTAAAATTTATAAAATAAACTAGCTTATTAATTATTTACGTTATTATGTTATTTATTTTAAAACAGAGGCCGAGTAATTAAGCAAAACGTAAACAAACAACCCCCTCCATAGGAATATCATTACACTAAACTTTGGAGGCTCGTAACTCTGGTTCTACAAGAGCTACGGGGATGTCCTTTGAGTATGTTATAGTCCAATTTGTCCCCCATCCAACCTTACTAAAAACGTAGGGCTACGACAAACAGGGGCCGAGTAATTAAGCAAAATGTTCGTCAACTTATGGTATCGTCTCACTTATTGTTATTATGTTACTTTTGATTTTTAACACTGCACTTTGGAGGCTCATAACTCTTGTTCTACTAGAGCTACGGGGATCTTCTTTGGGTATGTTATAGTCCTCTTTGCTCCCCATACAAGGCTACTTTAAACTTGAGGCTACGACAAACAGAGGCCGAGTAATTAAGGAAAACGTAAACAAACAACCCCCTCCATAGGAATATCATTACACTAAATTTTGGAGGCTGGTAACTCTGGTTCTACTAGAGCTACGGGGATGTCCTTTCAGTATGTTATAGTCCAATTTGTTCCTCATACAACCATACTAAAAACTTAGGACTACAACAAACTGAGTTTCGCCATGAAATTGACCATCGTGTCACAATTTAAATAAGTGTAACGTCATAACGAAAAGTAGATATTTAACCCCCTCCCCTTTAGGCTACCTACATATTGCAATATTGTATAAATTTATATGTACTAGCTTATTAACTACTTATAGTAAAAAAATCTTCTTTTTTTTTCAGAATTTCTAGATGAAATGGATGGATTATGAACCCTGGTTTCTTAAATCACGTCATTGGTAAGCTGATTATTTTTATATATTTAGTTTGTGGGTCGAATTTAAGGGCATGAAAATTAGTTTAAAATTTCCGCCCTTGGTGTGAACAATACACCAAAAGAGTGACGACATAATATTTAGTACACCATGGACATTTTGATCACGGGTTACCATTCCAATGTTACAAAAAAAATATGAAATTTAATTCTAAGAAAACAAAATAGTTAACAATTGAATGAAAATAACACACTAAGATTATAGTAATTTCAAGGACAACTTTTTGGTTGGTCTAGTTGAGGGGATGACCTCACGATGACAATTTTGTATATAAAAAGATACTGAGAAATTTGGGAGTTAGTATATTTCTAACCCTTTTTCTGATTGGATCATCTTCACGACGTAATTTAATAAATTGAGGCAATTAGTAGTCTAGTAGGAAAGTCGTAAATCTGTCAGAGGAAGCGACGAAAATTTGAGGGGGAAAATTTCCCGTTATTTACCATCTCTTTCATCCGAGCTTAAAGGCAAGGTCACTATTCGACCTTCCAAGGAGACGCGCTGTCGTGAAAGAAAAATGGCGACGATTTCTTGTACCAAAATAAGTTGAAATTTGTAACTCATGTACAGGGTGTTTATGATAAGTCTGCACGCATAAATTAAGCCTGGGGATGTTCTTTGGGAAATCAATTTTGAGCCGAAAATGTATGATTTCTATCTCCATTTTGTTTACCCTAAGCTTAGGACACTGTTTTCGAGTTATGATTTGATTTAAGTGTTTTATGGAGAACCCCTTAATTAAAATATTAGAAATAATTGTCTAAATCAGTTTCTTAATTAAATTTAAGGGGCCATCCCTAAAACACTCCATCAAATCTTAACTCGAGGGTAAACAAAATGGAGATAGAAATTACACAATTTTCGACTCAAAATTGATTTCCCAAAGAATATCCCCCAAGCTTAATATATGCATTCAGACTTATCTAAAACACCCTGTACACAGTGTTTGTGAAAGTGATTTGTTACGATTTAGTAAATATTAGAAAATGCGCATTAGGAGCTGCTCCAATTGGTATGAAATACTATTTTGACCTCTCCAAAAATTGAAATAAATATCCTGGTGTGACCCGACTGGTTATAGGTTAAAGTTCAACGTTTCTTTTAAGCGCTGGGCCAAATACCTTTTGATATTATTGAGAAATCAAAAATTTAGGGAGAGAAATATTTTTTTACGGAATTCTCTTGCTTGTCGTCGGTATTTATGCCATATCGAAATCGTAGAAAAACCACTTTAAAAAAAGGTCTGAGACATTTTAAGAGAAATTTAAGTTTCGTCAAACAGGAAAAAAATATAATCTCCTTGGATTTTAAGAAAAACACCATCATTTTGGGGAAAAAGAAGTACATTTATTACGGAATATAGCCCTTTTTTTAATTCTAAAACCCAAGCTGCTCAAATGTTATATAATTAAGCAATTTCCACTAATTTTGAACAAATTATTTAGGTTAAATTGAATTAGAATCAGTAATTTATAGTGCAACTGCAAATATTCTTTTCATTGCACATTGATTCGTTGGTATTGAAGGCTTTTCGACAAGTTGTGGCGCAGACTTCGACTTCCTGCTCAGTCTTGGCGACCTCGCACGCTTTCTTACTATACAAGACGCTACACCGTAAACCCTTGACGCAGTGACTTTCGTCACACTTGGTATTAGACGAGCAAAAACAATTCTGAAAAGTCACAGCCAATATTAAGTTATTAAATTCGTATTCAAATATATTATATAAAATCAACCTTTTTGGGGGAACAAAATGAAAAACCAAATTTCGACTTTAAATCGGATTTGCACTGATTTTCACACTCTTTTTCCGGATTAACGTGATGAGTGGCGCAAAAATTCTTGTGTTCTGACACGTGACCCACGTACTTTTGATTCTCTAAAACACGTGCCAATTTATTAGTTCATTATCTCGATCCCGGGTTGTTTCAAATCCGTACTTGGGGGTGCTACTATCTTCATCCGTTCAATTAGCTTTGGAATCGGTTTTGGCATTATAATGGTTTGTATCTTCGGAATTGGTTTGGGTTTTATAATTGCTTGTGGCTTCGCTGGCTTTGGGGGCACCGGGGGTAAAGAAAATATTTCTAAATATGAAGAAAATACAATGTTACATTTTGTAGAAATCTCGCTTATATTTAAAACAATAACAATTGGGCCTAAAAACGTCATGGAAAATCGTACAAAAAGGTCTGAAAACCTCGTGGTATTACGGAAAATATAAAGTGTCATACTTTTTGTTATTACGTTACTTTTGAGGGAATTTTAACTTACTAAGTTGAGGCAAATGTTCAACCACATTTTTCTGAATGACGCGTTGTCGGTGTGTTAGTGTCACGACGTTTTTCTTGACGCATACGCAATCTCCGTTGGACACGCATATCGACGTCAGTAGGTTCGTACCCATTCTAGAATCGCAAAAGTCCTTGCATTCTCTTTGACTAGTACATTTAACGTTGCTAGTCACAACGTGTTCATCGTTTGAAATAGAACCTGAATGAATAAAGGTTCCAAAGTTATATATTTAAACACGTCTTCCGTGTTCACGCACGTTCTTATAGTTACTTTTTTCGCAAAAACAATTAGTCCCATCGGGATCGCAAACGAATGTGCGTGAACCCACGAGACTCCGGCAAAGAAATAAGCATTTGAGTCTGTCCTGAACGCCAGGTCCACATCGGATCGAGTCACCCATCGAGTACAAACTAGTGCATAAATTAGTGTCCGGTTGACACCTCTCTTTCTTTTCGGATAAGAAGTGATTATTGACGCAGTAACAATCTCCCGCTCGGCAGATATACGAGCCCAAGTTCCCTATACCACCCATCTGTCGCAAACAGCGTTTGATACACATTTCCTCGCGAGGATAACATCCACCGGAAATGAGGTTCAAAGGTCGACTGGCATCCGTAATAGTTGGAATATCTAAAAGTTGATTGAGAAAGGTCAAGGCTCTAAAAACGTAGTTTGACCGAAACATGTACTACTATACTTACCCGTAAAACAAGCGCATCGTCCATCTAAGCCACAAAATGGATTATCAACTGAGTCAACCAGTTTTTGACATAGTTCCCGGCACACTTCCTTGTCTCTTTGAGAAGCGGTACATTGGACACCTTTGCCCATATCGAAACTGGTGATGTCCCTGTAATTGCTGGGATTTCTTGCCCTTTTCCCAGACATTCGAAACTTCTTATCGATGCAAAAGCAACGCTCGTCCTTACCCACGCACATTACCGTTTCCAATTGTTGGATTGTCATAATTTCGATGCACCTCTTCCAACGATAGGCGAAGTTCGAGTAGTTCGAGGACAGGAGAACAATTGGTTCCGGTTTAGGCGAGGGAAGGACTTTGAATGGTACACCGTAGCAATAGCAATCGTTGTTTTTCCTGCAAAAGAAAGATTCACTTCCGGTGGTCATTTCGCAAATTTTTCGACAAATTCTTCGTTTTTTCTTCGAAGGAGAACATCGTATTAAACCGCCAAGGGTAAAGACGTTGTAGTGAAGCCCATTTTGGGTGTCCTGGATATGTCGACGTGTCGCTAAATAATTTCGATGAATGCACAAGCAATCTCTGTTCTCAACGCAATAAGAATCTTCCAAATTCGACCCAAAATGCGAGTTGCAAAACTTCAAACACTGGGGCACGCCCGCCAGACATCTTGTTTCGTCGTATACCGCGTAGTTTCCGGACCAAGACGCGTTCTGCCAGTTTTTCAATGTTCTATCTGTATATGAATGTGTCGGTGACAGGTGACCCAAAAATAAAGAAACCCCAAGAGTATACCATACCAGAAGACGTGAAGAAGTCGCAGTAACAAACTCCATTATCATCCCAAGAAACGCCGCTTCCTGGAAGAACCTTGCGGCAAATGTCCCTGAATCTGCTGACATTTTCAGTGGATTTCCAGCAAGACATTGATGAACCTAAGCTAGAGTGACTCATAGGAATGTCGTCTATTTGACGCCGAAACCCGGGCTGTAGGCAAACGCAATCTTGGTCCCTGTAGCATAAGTGTTTGTTAAACGTTTGACCCAGTTCTGTTTGACAATGCTCCAAGCATCCTTGGGGTCCTTTAGAGGCGCATAACTGTTCTTCTATTAAAATTGAGCTAGTGACATTGCTTTCAGCCGCTGATATCGCAGAAAATAGAGTCAAAATTACGAACAACATGTCGGGAAGGTGTTTAACTTAAGAATGAAAACTAATTTAAGGAGATAGGCAAAATGAAATCTTGAGTGTTTCAATAAGAACATTGAAGAATATTTTAAGTCACGTTTCGACAATTATTAATTCTATAAACTTTAATTGTTATTTGCTTTCTCGGGTTTCATTTTATGTTCGGTTGAAATTTAATATTTATTTTTAAGTTGAATTTTCCATTCGCAATTAATTTAAAAAAAGATAAATTGCCAAATTTATTTTATTATTTTTTTTTACATAAATTGAACTATAATTCTTCGATTTTTGAAGATGCAAGTTTAGAATTTTCGTTAATTGAAAGTTCCGGGATTTATTTATGGGTGTAATCACTTAATGTATGATTTTTTACTACTGTCTTTTTACTCCTAGCCTTATATTTGCCAGAACAGTCTGCTAGTATTTCCGAATTCAAACGTCATAGAATATTTGGAGCCTTGTGATTGGTTAACGTGTAATGGCGACGGGTTAGAAGGAAATTTGACGTTTACTGTTACCATGCGTGGGATTACATTATTTAACTTTAAGTATTTATGACGGAATTGAAATAGTAAAGGATAATTTAGGTCAAATAGAATGACTCTATTGTATTAAGTTAGAATTTTATACACGTGAACTTATACGCTTTAATTTATTCTTTTCGAACATTATTAAACCGGTGACCAAGGCTTATCGTAGTTTCCTTAATTTGATTATTTGAATTTCTGAGACGGAATACATTTTCTTCACATATTACTTTAATTCAGATAATTAAATAATGAAGTACTGCAAAATTAACGCGGAGTATCTTGCGCTATTGGTTTTTATTATATTCTGCCCAATAATCGTTTATTCAAGTGATTATTACGAACTTTTGGGTGTTAAGAAAGATGCAGATTCAAAAGAAATTCGTAAAGCATTTAAAAAATTGGCATTAACAATGCATCCAGATAAAAACCAAGGAGATGAGGCAGCTCACGATAGATTTATTAAGATAAACAAAGCCTACGAAGTCCTCAAAGATCAAGAAACTAGAAAAAAATATGATACTTATGGAGAGGAAGGTTTAAAAGATGATTTTGGCTCAGGTTGGAAAGGAAATTTTCATAGTTGGAATTATTATTACGAGAGTTTTGGAATATATGATGATGACCCCGAAGTTACCACTCTTACAAAGAGTGATTTTGGTAAGTGATTCTTTCTTTAGTAAACCTAATTTTTAGTGCTAAAAAATTGTCAGTGTTCATGATGATGCATTGCAACTAGGCCTATGTTCCATTTGTCTATAATTTTTTATTTTATAACCAAAGAGCTTAGTACTAAAAAAAAACTTTAATAAATATACTGAGAGAGCCTTTATATAATTAAAATTAATCCTGGTTTAAAATAATTGCGCAGAACGTATTGTTGAGGGATCAGAAACAATTTGGTTTATCAACTTCTACAGTCCTCAATGTTCTCACTGCCACACTTTGGCACCAGTTTGGCGCCAATTGGCGCGTGACCTTGAGAATGTAATTCGTATTGGCGCCATTAATTGCGAAGAAGATTGGCATATCTGCCGCCAATTAAATATTCGCTCCTATCCCACCTTAATGCTCTTCCCTCAAGAATTAAAATACCACAGTCAAAGAGACCTTGAATCTCTGACCGAGTTTGTCCTTGGAGAGATTGGTGATCCCTATTACAAATTAACCAAGGATAACTTTGCTAATTCTTTGGATCAAGTGCTTAATGTTGAATTACCTTGGTTGATCTATTTTTGCGGTCAAAATTCTAAAAATAAGAAATCAACAGATTGTTGGGATTTAGATGAGGTCAAGAAGTTGGCCATTATGGTTGTAAGTATTAACTAGAGGATTGACCTTATATTGTAGGCATAGAATTTAGAATTTGAATGATTTTAATCTCAATTAAGGATGGTTTAGTGAATGTTGGCTACGTAGAATGTCACCAGGAATCCAAATTATGTGATTCATTATCATTTAGCCCCAACAAATGGCTTTTATACGATGAACTAAAATCAAATGGTGAAAATAAAGATAAAACTGTAATTGAGGGTGAAGAACGGAAAGAAATCTTTGATAACCTTCTTAAAAGAATGCCAGAACCCGAGCTTTTAAACCAAAATGACTTTGAACAACTCAGGCTCCGTTTAAAAACATCCAACAATGATGAAGGGGACGGAGACGGAGAAAACCCTCATTTAATTTATTTCCACTCAAAGACGAACTCTTTGGATAAAGAAGTGAAGATTCTCCAAACTCTAATTGGATATGTTAGATTAAATCGTGTTGATTGTGATGAAAATGAACACACGTGTTCTTCCCTTTACTTGGACAAAAAGAAACTTCCAATTTTTGTCATATTTCGTCAAGGAGGGTCTTATGAAATTTTTCACGGAGAAAAAACTGTCCATGATATTTCATTGTTTGTTAAAGAAACTCTTGAAAGTCAAGTAGAAACTTTAGAACCAAGGGATTTTCCAGGAAGAGTTGTTCATTCCGATAAAGCCTTTTTTGTTGATTTCTTTGCTCCTGTAAGAATCTTTCTTCCTCTTAAGAATAGTCTAAATTATTCCCCCAATTAGTAATATTAATTAGGTAATTAATTAATTAATTAAATTAGTGGTGTCCACCTTGCATGAACTTGCTGCCAGAATTCCGTAAAAGCAGCAAAATTGCTGCTCATTTAGCAAACTTTGGAACTGTAGATTGTACAGTTCATTCTGGATTATGTTCTAGTGTAAGTTAGTTTGAACATAATTAAGTAATTACTTAATTATAATAACATGTTATTATAACACAGTATTCGATCAAATCTTATCCTACAACTATTTTATTCAACAACACTATTCCCCATCAATTCCACGGTAGACATTCATCCAATGAATTGGTTGAATTTGTGGAAGTGAGTCGATCTTTTGACTCAAAATGGTGTCATTTTATTTTTAATCTAATCACGATTAAAACCATTAGGATACGTTAAATCCATTGGTGATTAATCTAACTCCGTCACTCTTTGCAACGTTAATTGAAAACAAAGAGAGTGATGTGATAATTGCTGTTGATTTCTTTGCCCCATGGTGTGGACCTGTAAGTTTCATACTAGGCCTAATTTAATTCATTAGGCTTAAAATTAATGTTTATTTTCAGTGTAATAAGTTATCCCCTCATTGGAGGCGGATGGCTAAAGCTCTGGTCAAAGAAACAACTATTAAAGTAGCCCAAGTTGATTGTCAAGCTCATCAAGACATTTGTCGTGGCAATGGAGTCAGTTCCTATCCTACTCTAAGAGTTTATCCACTTGGATCCACTAATAATCGTGATTTTCGGTAAGTTTTTCTCGTAATTAACCATCAAAATGGCCGTCTTAGTCTTACAATTGTTGAAAGTATTTTATTTTCCACTCCGATAATATTGCTCCATGTTATTTTTAAATTATTCGCTTATGTCCAGTCAAGTTCGTGAATTGACTAAACTTACAATGGATCCGCGTTGGGTTAGCTTATTTCCAACTAGGCCTATTCCGTCTGACATTTGTTGGAAATATTTTATTTTCCACTCCAATAATATTACTCCATGTTATTTTTAAATTATTCGCTTATGTCCAGTCAAGTTCGTGAATTGACTAAAGCAATGGATCCGCGTTGGGTTAGCTTATTTCCAGCTCTTAATCGCGAGTTTTTATTCAAAATTTCCATACAACATTTGTTTCTGGTGTTTTTATTTTCCATTGTAATAATATTTCTCTCTGCTAGGCCTATTTGTATTCGTTTGAATTTTTTCACGCTCAAAGCTGAATCAAAAAATAGTTAGGTTGCAAGCAGCTTGCGTCGTGACGCGCGTGATCGAGTGGGCTATGACTAAACGTAGCAATGGCTCCGCGTTATGTTAGCTTATTTCCAGCCCTCCGTCGCGATTTCTTAAACCAGCAGCATTTTCAAACAACTCTCTAAGGGTCTCAAATCGCGAATCATTAGTTTTTTCGCTTTAAAATGGGATAATTATGCAGAAAGCTTATTAATTTTAGTTTTAAATACGGAATAAGCATATTTTCGAAGAAATTCAACCTTAAATTTTTATATTTATCGTATGAACTGGAAAAGCTCGGGTAAGAAAGTTAAGCCTTGGTCAAATGACTATGAGAATGAGATCCTTTCTTAGTTCTAAGCAATGAGATAGAATATATATATAAACCTAGAGTCACAACGTGGAATCTCGAGATCGACGATTCGCGATACACTTTTTGTCGAGCATGAATCTTTATCAAATACGGGTGGCGCCACCTATTAATCACTTGGAGAACTTTTTTATTGCCGTCTGCTGTCAAAATAGTTTTTTAAACGTGTTAAATAAAATAAGCAAGTTAAATAATAAAAACTCTAGTCCTTTTTAATCTACTAAATAGGTGAAATAAAAATCATAACGATGTTTCTGATTGAAAATAAGCGAGTAAAAGTTGTAATTAGTTCCGCTAGAGGTCATAGGTGGCGCTGTCATGTTTTGATAAACTTGCTTGATAAAAAAAATGTGTATCGCGGTAAGCCGATTTGAATTGGAACTCTATCTATCTCATTGGTTCTAAGCCTAACCCGTCCCGAAATAATTATTTCAAGCAATAAAAACACGTTAAATACAGGCTTAATAATTATTAATTTTAATTATTTAGAACATTTAATGGCTGGAGTCGTGATTCAGAATCTCTTAAAGTTTGGGTTCGTAGCTTTCTTCCTACTGTTGCTAAATCATTGTCTTCCAATGAATTTTTGAATCAAGTTTTGGTCGACGAATCCAGTTGGCTAATGTAATTACTAATTACCCTTATATCTTAATCTCGATTATTTATATTTATAAATTTATCGTAAACAAGAATGTAATGATAATTTCCACAGTGATTTTTACGCGCCATGGTGTGGCCATTGCACCATGTTTGAGCCTGTCTTTGAAGAAATAGCCAAAGTAAGTTAAATTAAATTAAATTAATTAAAATTTAGCTTAAATATAATGGTAAGTATCGTAATTAATTAAGGAACTTGAAGGGAAAGTAAAAGCTGGTAAAATAGATTGTGATAAACACGTCAGTGCTTGTCAACAAGCTAGTGTTAGGGCCTATCCAACTTTAAGGCTTTATTCGGGCTCCAAAGATGGAACTACCCAGAATCCTTGGGGAGAGGATATTGACAGTCAGGATGCCCAATATATATTGCATTACGTCAACAAGAAAATACCGCGTCAAAGAAGGGTCAGTACTCAAAATATTTTATATTAATTTCTTTGAATTTATTGGTGTTCTACGTTTTTTTTGCTGAATTTTGCGCATTTGCAATTATTTTAATGGCGTTTTGCGTAGTTTTTGCTGTTTTTAATGTGTTATCACTTGTGTTATGGTGAAATCATGGGTAACTAGTAGAAATAGGCTTAGTTTTAGTAGGTGTCTTTAGTCTTTGGTGATATTTTGGGCCTTGGCACCTTCATACTTAAGTTGCATAATTTTTATACATTTTTGTATAAAACTCGGTGATTTTGGTGAAAAATTGCAGGTGTTTTGAGCGTAATTTTGGTTATATTAGTATTTTTCCCGAATTCGGTTGTGAAATAACATTTAGGCCTAACTTCCACCTGTTTGGCTTCACTTTCCCTATTGGTTGAAATTTTGGTAATAATTTCACGCTTGCACTAGTTGTGAAATTTGGTGCTTCGATCTCAGTTTGTGAAAGAAAGCACTTTTTTTTGGTCACATTTGGCTTGAAATGATGGTCAATTTTTCCTGGTTGCAAAATTTAATCCCTGGCAATTTGCAAATAAAATGTCTTGCCAGACTTTGACCAAATTCCACTCCGCCATTTTACAGGTTGATAATCTCAAAGATGAGTTATGAAATGTAGCAGACGACAAAATGTATTCGCGTCTATAAGATCAAAAATATTGGTGCTTTTTTTTTTTTTAATGTTTTTACAAAACTTATTTCGTAAATTAATCGTATTTAACTTATTTACCTACAAACAAACAAACATACATATATTTTAAATAAATATAAATACTTGTAGTTAAGTTTTAAGCCTAACCAATGAGAGACCTGCAAAACCTGAAACCAAGAGTAGTTAATATAGCTTAAATGTTATTTATTTAAAATAACAAAAATGTGGTAGCTAAAGATTTTATAAGTCATTTATATTTAATTAAATTAAATAAAAATTATTAACGTGGGCATTTATAAACAATGTGGGCGTCAACAACGAAAAAAAAAAACAAAAGAACAATTGTAAAAGAATAAACACCAATTTTATTTTTGAATTAAAATAAAAAATAATCTACATAATTATTTAGGTTTGGGACCAAGCCTAGCAACTCTATCAGGTTAGTATAATTAATTATTGTTTTGTTCAATTAAATATTAAAATAAAAAAATCTAGGAACATTTTTATCGCGAACTCTATATATGTAAACATATCTTCGTTAACTTTTAATTTCACTCGGAACTACTTTCGATGGGGGGGGTCAAATAACTGCTAATTGCCTACGTAATTAAGAGTAGCGCCACACTGGGGTTTTAAAATAATTACATACATAAATATATATATATTTATATCAATAAATAAGTTTAAAAAATATACACGAACCGCGGCCAAGATATAATTGCAATCTTGGAAGTTACAAATTAAAAAAAAAATACGTCAAATGGTGCTAATATATCCGGTTATAGATTGTGTAGATGGCGACTGCATCGCTTCTCAAGGCCCAATTCTTTGTCTGGTTTTTGACCAATAGGATAGCCGGATAAATTATAAGCAGACTATGATTAATTTGGCGCCATTTTGCATTTAGCAAACTTGCACGGGGCGGGAAATTTGAAAAGTACACCTAAATGATAAGTTTGATGGCTCAAGGTGCTCTTAAAACGCCAATAGTAGTCACAGGGTTTCTTTTCTATTTACAAACGGTGACCCATTCAACCGTGTTACAAGTTGAACACGAAACGGTGCAACACCAAGTGAAGGTGCAATTGCATTTGCGACTACGTTTTCGTCTAATTGTATCGTAGCCCCTACCGCAACATAAAGAAGAGCACCCATTGGGTCTTCTAGCCGTTTCGGGTTGCAAGGCGTTATGGGTGGCGTTGCAAACCCTTCCTTGGGTCCCTTTCCAGCCTATTTCTTCGTAGGGGTCGCAAAAGGTCGGCGAACTCTCGTAGTAAATCAGTTCCTTGTCCTTAATGGGTCTTGGGTTGGAACCTCCTCCCACTGGTTCCAGGTCGAGGTTAATGTTCAAACGCGAACCTTTGGCGGCGGCCACGTTGGACAGCGAAACTTGACGCGCCCTGTAGTACCGTTTACGCAACTTACGTCCCGTGTGCCTAAAATCGGTGGGCGATTTCCAACAAGTCTTCATTTCGCAGCTACCGGAAACGCCGTGACACTTACACTTTAACTTAGCCGATTCGAACAGGGTCTACGAGTTAAAATGAAATTAAATGAATTTATCACGCTCATTTTCTAATAACGAATAGCTAACTTAGGCCTATTAACTTACAATTCGTCCAACCATGTAATTATGTCTTTTGACCACGGAGTGTAAATCTCTGGACCTTGTAACGTCGGAACCTAAGAATCTCCTGGAGAATCTGAGTCCGTATTCCAAGGCCCCTTGGGCGCAACCACCCCAGGACCAAGTTTTGGGTACTTGTACAGACGCTTGTCTCTGTTGGTTCGAACCCGAACCTCCGTCCCGTTTTCTTTTAACCGTGCCGGCTCGTTTTTCCGGTCTGATTCGGTTATTTAGTCCCTCGTCCGAGTTAAAGTCCTTGAAATCGTCTTCCAAGGGAGAGTTGCACGATATGCCGCACGATAATATTTGTCCCAAACTGCAAGCGCGTGCCACTGCGTGAGCCACACTCGCCGCTGATAATGCTTGGGCGAAGGAAGTTTCCTTGTAACCTAAAATCAGTCGCCATTACTAAATTAGATGCTATTTTTGAGACATCCCATGCGAAACTTTTGGAATTGAGGAATAACTAATTTTTCAGTTTAAATTCTGTGACGTAGCGAAATCGTAAGAATGCCACGTGATTGGATATGTCCTACAGTTTGTTTAAGAATAAGTTGGCTTAATCGTGGATGGTTAGTGTTTCAACAGCTATAGATAGTTTTCACACATGGAGGATTCATACCATTTACACCAGGAGGCCGGGCTATCTGGAGGATAAAAACCCGTCTGCTTTTGTCCTCCAGATAGCCCGGCTTCCTGGTGTAAATGGTATGAATCCTCCATGTGTGAAAACTATCTATAGAGCGCGCCAAAACGAAATAGTGAATGATGCTCGCTATAACCAATGAAAATGACCCTATCACTTAAATGACACCACTTAGTGAAAAGCGTGTAATTTTATCATCCTTATTAACGGGGACAGATCTTGATTTCAACCGCTATTCTTTAGATTTAATACTTAATTCACTTCCCCTAACCAAAATTAAAGTGCCAGAGCTCTGGTTATGTGCAGAGATAAAGAGAATAACTTCCCTTTCCAACTGTACTAAGTACTTTTGTTTAGAAGAATGGGGGCTTGGAGTAATTAAGCAGCAAAATAGCCGCGCGTCATGCGTCTTACCTTTTCTAAGAGTAGGGCTATCTTGCATGGTTTTAGCGGCTTCTCCGGTGCGCAAATTCGAGCAATCCCATCTGGAGTAACGAAACTGACGATTGCATTCCTTGAGAGCCGTTTTTAAACCAAATATTGCCACGGCGGTCACTTCGGGGTTTTGAAAGCACAACTTTCTTTGAGATTTGACCAATAATCTCGGACTGGTCCGGCAAAAATCTCGGACAGTTTGCGATTTATCCATAATATTTGTCATTTGTGATTTGCCGTGGTGGTTAGACGTAACGACATTTCCAAAACTCCCTCGATATCTGCGGCCAAAGATAAATAGTCCCAATATAAATAAATAAAGATAATAAGAATATTTTAATCAATCTTTATGCAAAGGGGTAATTAAATGGTAATCAATCAGATATTTAATAAATTATAAGTGTCTTGGAGTTTTCGTTTAAAATGGCTTTAAGTTAGGGCTAACGCGGGGTTTTGTTTTTAAATGGAGCTATTAAACTCTTGAAATTCGTCTAACGAATTTTTCCTACTTATTATTAAGTCATATTTATTTATTTATTTTCTTGTGTTTGAACAAAATATAAGCGTTTAAAAACTAGTTTCCAGTCAATAATTTGCCAATTTTAATGTGTTGTTTATATTTATAAATACCGACATTATACTCTAATATTAATTTAATTGCGATATGTGATTGGAATTTGTAATTAATCTTAAAATTAAGGTATGATTTAAGGTAATACATCTTCATCTATTTTTCTACGATTTCTCAGTAATTTAATTTTTAAATCAAATTCTCCGATATTCGGGTTGCAATAAGAGCATCTTTTAAACTAATTTGAATCCCCCACACAATAATTAAAAACACAATTTACAAAAACAAAGCAAATAAATAAATAAATGGCAATAATGAATTAATTAATTAATTACCTGAATTCCGCGATGAAGAACGCGAAAATGACCAGAAGGGCATTTCGAACTCTGGCCATATTAACTTCAGCGTATAATTAAGTCCGTTTTTAATTGACATTGCAAACTGAAACCCAATCAATATCGTTTGATTAAAATTTCGTTTCTCTCCTTTCAAAATTAAATTATAATACCGTCACTAACCACCAACAAAATTATTTTATAAATATTTATATTAATTTTAATTGAATTTCCGTAATTATAAATTTAAAATAATTAAAGTAAAATTTTCATTAAAAATAAAGTTTTTTCTTTTTCAAATATTATTTTAAACAACCTTGAAGGAAAATGACGGTAATTATAATTTAAAAATAAATTAATTAAAATTTAAATTAAATTAAACTAACGCGAAAATATAAATTAATGAATACAGCTCAATCCATTTTCCGTTATCGAATATTTAATTTCGAGATGGAATAAATATTTTAAGCGAAGGTTGTATTATATTTGATTTTTGGAAGAGACGTTTTCCATCCGATGGACTGATAAGTTAAAAAAGATGATCCAGGATGGGATGGTGATGTCTCGATCCTTCTTCTTCGGAGTAGGAGGAGGATAAGAAGGATGATGGTGTTGGGGATCTGCAAAAGTAACCACCCCTTATTGTAGGCAGGCGAGGAGGGGCGCTAGCTGGAAGGTGGTTGAGATCATGGGATGAAGGAGAGAATGTGTATGTGTATGTGTGTGTGCGCGCACGGGCTCTGGTCTGGACTCGACTCTCTGGTTCTTCGGCTACGCTCCATCCCTCAGTCTCAGGACAATGCGGAACGAATCCTCCTTCTCCTCCAGAAGTCGAGGAAAAGATTTCATTCAACCTAAGACCACCATCATCATTACTATCATAAGTAACCTTATAACAATAAGTATGATACCGCCGTATTCCAGGAAGTACATCTTTTGGGGTTTAGTCTTAAGAACTTTTCAGACGATATGGGTCAAAAAGTTGGTCAGTACTCAGTCATCAAGTTTTAATTTGGTCATTCAACTCGTCAAACTTCTATTCACACGTCACTACTAGTTTGAGTCATCTAAATGAGTCAAAAAGTTCTATCGTCTGAGAAGGCCTTTAGAAGTTCCGGAAGAACAACTCGTAAAGCTATATTTACTCCTTTACTAGTGTTTACTTCTATTGGTTCTTCCTCATCTGGGAGTAACTTCTACGAAAAGCTAGCAATAATAATTTGTTTGGAGGAAGTTAATTTGTACCTACCCTGTCATACTTATTGTTTTTGCGTTACTATAGTACCTACATATCTCCGAGAGATAAATTTGCCTCTCTTGCTTCAATCAAGAGATGGCATGGCATGCATACCTCGATTGAGACTTCGTTTATTTTTTTGGGAAAGGGGGGGGATGGTATTGTGGTATTAAATGGATAGTTGCGACCGGTGATTTTTAGGTCAGCTTATTTCGACAAGTCAGGGGAATTTTATAATTGGTTCGAAGTGGTCAGGGGAATTTTATAATTGGTTCAAAGTGGTCAGGGGAATTTTATAATTGGTTCAAAGTGGTCAGTAGAATTTTGTAATTGGTCCAAACGATCGGGGGAATTTGGCAATTGGTCCAAAGTGGTCGGGGCAATTTTGTAATTGGTCCAAGTGGTCAGGGGAATTTTTTAATTGATCCAAATGGTCAGGGGAATTTTTTACTTGGTCCAAATGGTCAGGGGATTTGGAAATATGCGCTAAAAGTGACCAAGTGTTTTTTAAAAAAGGCCCGACTGTTTAGTTTTTAATTTGAAACGGGTCGCGTCTATCCCTTTAAATGTCCTACCCCTCTTCTTTCATCATCTAGATTTTGAAATCATTCCCTTTTGATTAATTTTTTGTTTAGTCCTCTTTTTCTTCTTGATGCTATTCCTCTATGATTATGTTTCTTTAGGAATAAAATGAAACTACATTTTTTTTTCTTTTTTTTTCTGATTTCTTTATGAATGAAAGAAATTCCAGTGGCGGGGAAATTTTTATTTAGTAATATCAAAATTCATTGTAGCGTGACAACCAAAGTTTCCGTATCGAAAACCCCTTTTTTATTATTATTATTTATTTATTTAATTAAATTTTATTTCGATTATATAGTCGGGGGTATTTGGAAGGAAATATTAAAAATCAGTCCAGAAAAAAAAATTGAAAATCTAAATTGACAATTCCGAATTGTTAGCTTTATTTTTATTAACTTAAAATCCTTATATTAAATTTTTTATTTAACCTAAAATATTAATTATAATTAAAAATATAAGTTAATTTAATTTAACATAAATGATTGATTTCAGTAAAAAAAAATATTTAGTTTATCTTCTAGACCTTATTTAATTTTAACCTACAATACTAATTATAGTAAAAAAATGTTAAATTCCTATTCTTAATTTTAATTTAACCTAAATTATTAACCATAATTAAAAAATAAATAAAAGTTAAATTCCAGTACTTAATTTTAATTTGACATAAATTATTTTAACCACTAATAATAATTATTAAGTTTGTCCAACTGTATGCAAAGAAGTATCACTTTAAAAGTTATACGCGTTGTATGACACCATTTTGATATATTTCTAACACTTCACTTTCTCTTTGACAATATCTCTTCTCCAGGTTGAAATAATAATACATAGATATTTTCCAAATTACTGGTATGGGCCAAATTTTTAATGGTTCTTTTTTTTTCCCCGAGAGAGGCATTCTTTCCTTACATTATCCTAAATGAAGAAATTAAAAATTTTCGTGGAAGAAGTTTAGGAGGTATATACGTGACGGTGACCTTTGACCGGGCCAGCCAGCAAGCCAGCCGTTGTTCATGGTGCTGTGTTATAGGCGTCCATCGCGCCCGGTGTATGATTTTTAATTCCCCAGCAGCGGCAGCGCGGTCTCTTTCTACCTGGGTGGGCGAACCAGGAGGTGTCAGAGAGGCCCAAGGCCCTGTTTGCCAAGGTGGCGAATGTGTATAGAGGGGAATGGAATTTTTATAGCTAAACCCCCTAAGGGGAAAATTATAATTATTAAATAGATAGGGATAAGGGATGAATATTTCATTCCATCCAGGACTAATTAAGTTTTTATATCGCTAGCCATAGATGGAGATGTTAAAGAAAAAAAAAAATAAGAAATATTCAATTATTTTGTCACTTATCTGGAATTAAAGACACCCACCTATAGTCGAAATTACCATGGCGAATAAATAACTCATTAAGATTCTATTTGAAGCCAGGATAGTGTTTATCCCACTGTAATTTAGTGGGTTTTCCACTATACTTATTATTATAGACGTCGTCTGTAATTAAAACTAGTGAACTGATAATTAAGAATATTCTAAGAAGCATTTGTCATTTGTCGACGAACTCTGTAGTAGGATTATACTGTAATTTAGTGGGTTTTCCACTATACTTAT
Organism: Phalangium opilio; assembly: GCF_054372755.1. NCBI lineage: Eukaryota > Metazoa > Arthropoda > Arachnida > Opiliones > Phalangiidae > Phalangium > Phalangium opilio. The sequence goes on along the minus strand of NW_028324187.1, from coordinate 9,499,154 downwards.
TATTAGAGACGTCGTCTGTAATTAAAACTAGTGTACTGATAATTAAGAATATTCTAAGAAACATTTGTCATTTGTCGACGAACTCTGTAGGTGGATTATACTATAATCTAGTGGTTTTTACCCTACAATAATAGTTAATGTACAATGCAATTTAAGTTTATCTGGTTGAAGATAGTACAACCCGAGCCTTGAATGGAGAAATTTCAATATTTATCTTTGATTTTTATTCATTTACATATATCGCGTCTTAAAAGAGATTACCCCTTGACCTTTACCAGATTCGTAAAGCCACTTAAGTCAGTCGAGATCAGGTGGTTCCAAACTGTAATGGGCCACGGATCTCGTGGCACCTTAGAAGCTGGTGTGGGCAAATATACAGTATGCCAATTATGCCAAACCAAAGCATGAAGCGTCTTTAAGTCTGGAGCCAACTTGAAATTAAGGTTAAAGGTATATTCTTGGTCTAGGACGTTTTGACGAGAGAGTGTCAAAGAGATTCATTTTTTTGACCTATAGGTGTCACTTCCTTCGTTCTTTTTAAAACATATCATCACCACCGCCCTTTGTACAAAGACTGCAGTAGGTACCTGGGAATATTTTACAACATCTCGACGTCGACCGGATGTAATTTCGTGATGAAACGCGTTTTACACTTTGAAATGAATCCACTCACTCTGTTTGGTAGGCCTATAGATAAGCAAGACGAGCGGGCCAGTTCAAATATATTTGGGATTGGGTGGATCCCAAACTCATTTTTGCTTCCGAGGTGCCAAAATTTCACACTAAAGTATTTTATACTGATGGGGTGTTATGTTTTGAAAGGGGTTGGTTTCGTCACAAATTAGAATTACCTGTTACACTAAATTTTCCCTGAAAGGTTAATTGCGAAATGACAATTTTGTTAACAGTTGACCTCTGTCGAAACGTTGTCCGTTGACATTGGTGATCTTACTGTAACACTATGTCCACGTTTCTCTTACAGAAATCTATCGTGTAAATAGGACATATCATCTCAAACCATTATGTCATTGAAGGACGTAACTAAACCTATTGTAATGGATCAAGTGGTCAGGTAGGACCATATTTTTTCCTTATTATTTAATGTCTGAATTGGACTAAATCATTTAATTAATTTGAACGACCGAGTTGCGTCAGATGATTGTTTTTCCAAAACGGGTTTTTTTTTTGCAATCAAATTTATACATCACGTGTTAAAGCGGTCCTAAAAATAGATCATGCAATTGTGTGGTTAATCATGATTCAAACTTGATATTACGGTCTTATTTACATAACCATCGCGAGCACCTTTAATTTTATTACCTCAAAAACGAGGCTTGTACACTGAAACAAATTAATACATGGCATCGCGTGTATGACGTTTGATCCCATCGATATTTGGGGTTAAAAGTAGAAGTTATCGTGATTTGACTATATAGGTAATTTTATGCGCTACCCCCCCCTTCCCACCCTAGGGTATGAAAACGTCTAGGTATCTTGGCCGCAATGCATGCTGGTGATGACCACACACGCTGTTGTTTCGTGCCTCCCATTTCGTTTCGTTTATACCTCAAGACGAATTTTTATCGAAATATTCTTTTTTTTTACCCTATAGTTTTAAAACCAAAAAGAAATTTAGTCTCTCAATCCATATGTTCCTTAAAACACTGAATGATTTCATTGTTTTAAATTTTTAACGACTGACCTAACCAACTTTACTTAAAAAAATAATATAATATTAAATTGGATAGCCCGACTTAACTAATATGAAATATTACTAAAAACACACCAGGCATTCCATAGGCATTGGTATTTTTTAATTACGATTTTTTTTGGTACATATAGGCTGCTGTTGGACTGACTATACAGGGTGTTTCTGATAAGTCTGTAAATATAAATATAAAGCCTGGAGATATTAATTCTTTGGAAAATCAATTTTGAATCGAAAATGTACAACTTCTATCTCCATTTTGTTTACCCCAAGGGACACTGTTTTCGAGTTAAGATTGTTCAGAGTACTTTAGGGATGACCCCTTAATTCAATTCAAAAACTGAAAAAGACAATGATTAATTATTAATTTAATTAAGGGGTCATACCTAAAACACTTAAATCAAATCATAAATCTCGAAAACAGTGTTCCTTAGGGTAAACAAAATGGAGATAGAAGTAGAAGTTACATTTTTGACTCAAAATTGATTTCCCCAAAGAACTGTCATCCCCAGGCTTAATTTATACATGCAGACTTATCATAAACACCCTGTATATAGTCTGTATGGGGGGTTTATAATTTCATAAGGGCAAAACGTCTCTGTTTAGTGTTAAATTATGAGAAAGAGCTAAATATTTTGAAGGACTCGAGTAGAGAACGACGCTTTTTCCTGACGTTTTTTCGGGGTTATTAAGAACGATTTTAACAATCTTGTTTATAGTGGTTTAATTCCTTCTATAGCTAGCTACCAAGACCGCCCGACATAATTGATGTTGAATTTACTTATTTGAAACAATGTCATAACTTTTCCCCTATTACATTTAAATGGCGCATTCAGTATCGGTGAATCTAAGACATTTTTAATAACAGAGGGAAAACCCCTAGATTCTAGTAGAATATTACTATACTAACAATGCAATAGCCAATGTCGTATAAATAGAGCGCACCACGTTGTAGGTAAAATGGCTTAAGCTCATTCGGTACTTTTAATAAGAACCCCTTCTTTTCTTGATCTTGGGAAATTCTTATCTGAACAACAGGGTCTTTAATAGTCGAGTTCATCTAGAATTTTCCCTTGCTTCTAGCTGTTTAGTCATTCAAGCGACGCCAGGGTGGTGATCTGGCCTAAGATATGTTTAGTCTGAAGATTCAAGTTAACATATTTGACAAACTTCTTGTCAATTGAAACCACATAATAAGTTAAGCTTCTAAACCCATTATTTAAATTAAGTTAAATTAAACGATTAAGTTGAAGTTTAGACGAAGCTGCCCCCTTAAATTGTTAAAATGTGCACGGGAAAACAGGAAGCCGCGGTTTTTTTACTTAATTTACAACGTAAAGCTTTAAAGATCTCTGGATATTTTCGAAGTCACGGGCACTCCAAGTCCTTTAAGCGTCTTAAGTACTACGCATTAACCATACGAGATTTTGCCTTAATTTGCGGCCAAAAAGCGGCAAGTGCTCGTATAGTCGACTGATGGAAGTTCGCCAAAAAAACCTTTTTCCTCGAATCAGAATTCGTCAGCGAATATCGCTTTTAACTTAGTAAAAGTGCACCCAGCACCACGCCACCACAGTCAGTATCTTCAGACATCCTCCTTCAACTCCTCGTCTTTTACAAAAACTTTAAGCTTTGACGTTTTCGGCACCTTTCAGACATCCTAAAATGCTTTTAGGTCTATAAGCATAAGTCAAATAATATTTGAATAAGTTAATTGTTTATACCAGGGATAGATTTAATTTTAGAAGTAGGAATGGAGCTCAACGGTTAGTATTTACTTCAGTCTGTCCGACTCGTAGCTCACCCATGCCCCTCCCTTTAACACGTAACGAAGAGTTTAAATTATCTTATTGGCTGCTCACTTAAACTACGTTTTGGTGACGTTGCTGCTTGACGGAACGGCGAAAAATACGTAACGTAATTCCTTTTCACCTCTGTTGCTATGACCCTCCCGCCTCTTTTTTCATATCCCCCCCCGTCCCGTGGAAGAGGGGGTCCGGGACTTTGACGCGCGCTCCTGCACATTACTCTGTTCTCCATTCCTACTTCTAAAATGAAATCTAACCCTGTTTATTCTGAAAAATGTTGGTCTTTCCCGCCGTACATGTTGGTGTATCTCTTTAGTATATTATATTTGTCCTATCGCTAGCCGATACCCGAACTTCGCTTGATATTGCTCGGGGAATACTTGGCGAATAGCGAATAACAAATGGGGGCGCGAACGCAATGTGGTTATATATTAACTTGGTGAAATATTTCATTTACTTATATAACTCATTTCCTCATTAAGATTTCGCACTTTTTAAACGACGACGAACTTCAGAACTCTATTCTTAGAAAATGGGCGATGGTGTCAACGAAACCATTATATTATATATACGCTCAGTGTTTATATTGTTAGAGTCTATGTACCGCGTGGTTTAGCTATTCGAGATCACAGTCCCATCACCCTGAAATCAACAGATTACAGTAGAATCTTACTACTACACTTATTAAAAAAAAAAATTCTTATTTCACACTCACAGTACACGCGACTCTATCCGCCATAATATATGTAGGGTTAAACCACTATATTATAGTTGGATCCTATTGTAATGTAAAAATATTATTATTAATTCTTAAAGATTAAATTAAGCATTGCGCTGTTAACCTGATTTAATAACTATTTCTCATCAGGTGTAACCATAATAGTTATAAAGGGGCAAGGAAACCCCTATATTGTACATCCGAAATTAGCTAAGTCACTCTGTAAAGCTTGTATATTGGAAACCACCCACGCGTCTATATATTATATAAAGAATCAAGCCTCTTAATTTTTATTAAGGATATCAGGATGAGGCCTACTACACTATAGTAGGTACTATACCGCAGTAACCAATTTAAACAGAGCTCGCGAGATTTGGCGGGAATGAATTAAGATTACTTAAATCTATTATGACCGTCAAAATAATCATATTTATACTTTAAAAGATTATGATTCGGTATACAGTAGGGTCAATAAACAAATACGCTATTTAACTTTCGAAATTAGACTGATATTTCCGCTATCCCCGACGTCACTATGTATAGTTACAAAATATCTTACACACTCAACAATGAACTAATTTAAGGACCACAAAAAAAGAAGAAAATAAATTACAGGACCACTTAAATTATTTCTAAAACAAGTCGTTTAAAAGAGACTACACCCATTACAGACATATACTCACGTTGAAGCCTGCAACTGCATGTAGAGCTGCCAGAGCCAGCGTTTGTTTAAACGTATCCATGGATCTTTTAGAATCTTTTAGAGGACAGGAAAACCGGGTGATGTGATTAGTTCAGGGAAACTATTTATTATCAGAAGGGGGTAAGAGAAGAAGTATGACACTCTGTATCCTCTTAATATTTTAGTTATGGACATCTATAACTGTGGTACTAAATCCTCAGCAATCAACCCACAAACCTTGATTGTCTTGACGTGGAACAAAAATCATTGCACAAGCGCATGCGCCTTGGAAAATAGTTAGACGCAAATAGAGTAATGATGAGGGAACTATTTATCGCGTATGTGATCAGATTTAGTAACCTTCTTTCGAAGAGAAGTATTATTATATACTTCTGTTATACTTATTATTTTCTTTACTGGTCCCCTTTGAGAATTATATAGAAAGTCCATGAAACTACATTCTTTATAATGAAGTTTAACGTTATGTAATCTTACGCCCCGGCTTTGGCGATTGCTGCATGGCGACTATATAGAAGGTCTCTTTTTTAGAAGTTTAAAAAGAAATGAGCTTGAAGGGCTGAAATTAAATTATGGTTTGAAAACTAACAAGTACCATAAAAACGATAAGATTAGGAAATTAAAGTCAACACCCCTTTTTTAAAGCTTGTCACAATCGGTTAGTGTTCATTTGAAACGGATTTTGTCTTATAAAGACAATGTTCCCAAACAAGGCGACCAATTGGCGCCGTGTACCTTGACGAGCGTAACGGCGCCTTGTTTGACGCCGGTTAGCTATAGGCAACGAAAAACAAGCATTTTCCTAGTATAAGATTTAAGGGTAAGGGAATGTTTGAAACTAGGCCTAAAATAAGTCTGGAAACACTGAAGTTAATTGACCTAAAATGGGTTTGGAAACGCCGAAGAAGTTGAAAATTAAAGGCCCGTTTTCAATCAAGCTTTTCTAGTTGCTTTTTTTACTAGCTTCGCTTCAACAGTAAATCGCGATTTGCCTGACAAAAACGCGATTCAAATGGTGAAGCAAAATCGAAACTCTTCACCCGTTTTCAAATTCACTTCTCTCGCCTCTCCACGCTCGTCAGGACCCGTGTTTATATCAGTTGTCTTCTGTTCAATATTTAGGCTAGTTAAAAAATACTCATAAATATCTTTAAAATAGTTAAAAACACCATTAAAATGCTTCTAAATATCCTTAAAATAGTTAAAAACACCATTTATATGCTTCTAAATATCCTTAACACTCGATATTGTTTTTGAAAATTAGGCCTATTCTCACTTTAAAACACGCGGCGCCAAAAAATTGCTCGAGAGAAATAACGTACCCACGTGACTACTAGGCCAAGCGCTTTTTCGGATAAAAGCGAAAGCAAATATCTACCCGAGGTAGATACCAGCTTTTCGATTATTTCACGCGAATCTGATTCAGAAGCGCCCAAAAAAGCGCGTTTGAAAACGGGTTCCGATTTCGCTTTAGCGTTTTGCTTCAGTTTTTGAAGCAAAAGCTTCATGAAAAGCTTGATTGAAAACGGGCCTTAAGGCTTAAAATAGGTTTGAAAAGCTGAAGAAGTGTAAAATTGACCTAAAATAGGTCTGAAAAGCGGGAGAATTTGAAAATTGGACCACAAAATCACGAAGTTTTGAAAGTTATCCTAAAATTGGTAAAAAGGGAATTAATGTAACTTACAAAACATCATAGTGAAGTTATTATAAGATTAAAGTGAATTATAAACAGTTGTAGAAATACAATGGAATCTTCGAGGAAATTTATTTACAATATTTTACAATTTTTCAACATTTACACAACCGGATGGTGGAAGGGAGAGAGGGTACCTTTTAGACACCACTCGCTTATTTCATTAATTTAATTATATTTTAAAAATAGAGAGTATTTTGTTTTGTCATTTAGAAAAATACACTGTTGCTTGTTAAAGACTTATTGTTTCCGCGTTAAAAAATTCCAAACCGGGTTAGTTTAAATTAAATTAAGTTGAAAATAACTTTAATTACGAAACCAAAAATGAATATTTAATATCATATTTTTGGAATTCTTAATTTTTTTTTTTTGGCACTTTTTATAATAATATCAGTTTGGCCGGAATAAGTTAGGCACGCCTATTTAAATATATAGTAAATGCGTTTTTTTTAGTTAATTAAGTACAATAATTAGTACAAGTAATTGTACTTTTTTCACAACCCCGTTTTAATTAACCATTCATTTTGTTGAACAAAAGAAAAATTGGATTTAAGTTAAAATGTAATAGAAATGCTATGATACGAGTGCGGCTTAAAAATATCGTTCAAGTACCTTCAATTACCGCGCTTTATACTAATTGACACGAATTAATTAATTCACGATTTTAATTTAATTACACTCGTAAAAAAATAAATAACTTATCCAATATGGCTCGCCGTTCACTTGGGTAATTTTTCAAGTACTTATCCGCGTTCGTCACGACACGATATCTTGGTATTTGACCAGTCGAAACTACACCGAAAGAAACTCGAAGAGTTTCAGGGTATGGTCATCGCGAACAGAGCGTAATTGTCGCGATTACGAAGTCGGAAGTTGACCGAATTAACAATTGGTTATTTCACTTCTTCACAAACATTGCGAAATCGTTCTTTTATCGTGGCAAGTTTCGCATTTTACGTCGCAACACCATTGGAAACGGCACCGGCAATTATAGGAGACGTTGACGCGCGACATGACGTGTCCTCTACCGCAACATAGCAATTCGCAGCCTTCAACGCCCATGGAAGTGTGATTACAAAGACGTCCCGTTGTACCCAAGGAACCCGTGGTACGATTAGCGACGCAAAAATTGGGTGATTCCTCGGCGTACACAATGTCTTCCGTTTCCGGAAATTTAATGGTGGCACCGCCTTCCGGGACGAACGTTTTCCCATCGTTTCCGGCGGTAACTTTAGCCGCGCCGTCGAACCGTTCTTTGATTCGATTTCCGACATCGCGAAATGGTGGTAATTTACGCCAACACGATTTAACCGTACACGAACCGGACATACCGTGACACTTACACGTCGTTCGCATGTAGTTTTTAACAGCCTGAAAAGGCAACAATCGTAAACCTTTGGTTAGTAAAGGACATCGCTTTAGAGAATGGAATATCTCGACCCTCGCGATGGTAAATGAAGAAGAATAAGGTGCGATTAATGTACTTACCATTCTTCCTGCCTCGTAATTATGCCGAAGTATCATGGTCTTAAGGTCGCTTCTCTTCCGGAACCGTTCCTCCAGGAAGGCCTTGGATTTCTCGTACCCATACTGAACATTCTCGCCGCATCCACCCCATCCGTACTGGTTCGTCTCCAGAATCTGATTGCCACCATTCGGGTTGATTTGAACTGACCCGTGCTGAGTACCACCGTTACCCCCTATGATTGACCCCTGACCACCACCCGTAACGGACGGATCTAAAACGGGACCGGCGGAAGTCGTTCTATCGCACGGACAATCGTTCAAGGAACCCAAAGTACACGCTTGCGTCACTTTATACGTCATACCAGCTGCCGTTATCGCATTCAGGAAGCCCGTTTCCCTAGTAGCTGAAGAGAAAATCAATTTGCAATTTGGAGATTATTGAATCTACGTTGTTGACGCCTACGTATCAATGCCGCTGAAAATGTTAACTAAAACACTTACCTTTTAAAAGTATTTTCTTAAGCGACCTTTTATCAGCGGTACAATTCCATCTTCTGTTCCGAAACTGATGTTTACACTCTCCTAATCCTACGGAAGCCCCTTCTTTGATGGCTTTCACCACATCCTTCTCGTTCTGACAGATGCGTAATGTTTTGCCGCGCAAACGTCGCATTTTGCCACATATCCTTCTCGGCTCCCAAACTGCCCTGTACCAAATTAAACCCATCGTTAGACGCAGTCCCCAATAAAACGGTTTAAGTTATTCGACGTGACCCTTAATTAAATTACGCGGGAAAGAATAGCACGTGCAAATTGAAGAAATGGCACGTGCTAGTTGCATCTCGTGACCTACACAAAGGTCATCCATCATTTTGTATTTATATAGCATTATCCCGAATTTCGCATTTTTTAAAGGCGTCTGACAAAGTTAACTATGGGGTTAATTAGGAATTATCGGGGTTAGCTAATTAGTCTCTGACAAAATCGGCGCGGTTTTACAAAATAAAAGCCTACACATTTATTATCGTTGTAATTTATGACAATACTAGGTATTCAGGATAGGATATATACATATATATTTTCTTTTTTGATTTGCAATATCGTAAATAATATTTATCTGTATGTATATTTGTTTGGTGGATTTGCTATTCGAGGATATGGTAGTGGGGGGAAACAACTAGATTATAGTAGGATAATACTATACCTCTCCCCCCTTAGACTCGGAATAGCTAATCCACCTTTATTGTAACAGAAGGTCCGCACCCGAATTGAAACAAGACCTTTTTACAACCCGGCGCGGTAGTTTCGATAAGGTATTCTGATTTATCGTAATTAAGATAAAAATGTTTGTTCTGCAAAAATTCCCATTAGCCAAAGAGTCTAACCAAATTTGGTCTTAAAAACGATGGCAAATATGTATAGTTACTTTAATTATACTAAATATACTTAATTAGCCTCATTTGTAAATAATCTTACCTTATTAGAGTTATTACTGTAACCAAAATATTTGTAATCTTTATTTTGGGGTTGATTATAGTTAGACTAGATTTTATAACTGAATTGACAGAAATATCCATCCAAATAATAATTAGGCTTAGCGACGGATGTTTCCCTATATGAAAAAAAAAATTATAGGCCCTGAAAATTTTGCGAGCACGTGTATATAGGTCTAAAAACCGTCATCGGACATTCACATATTGCGTCAACGCCATGAGTTTAGGCGCTTTTCTTTAAGCGCAATTTTAAATGCAAAAATGCACTGTCAAAGCTAGGAATATCCGAAGCTCCAAGCGCGTGTTTAAACGGTCTAAAATGATATTTCACGCGCTATTATTATGTCACGAGGAAAATTTAAAAGCAAGGAGAATTAACACTGATCGATATTGGAGTTGATTTAACAATGAGCTAGGATTAAGATGGGAGTTGAAAGGCGCTCCCGGCCGTCTCCCAATTTCTCAGGGCCTATAGTAAGGCTATTAAAATTTCCCTTGGATATTTAATGGACCGGTTAAAACGTGGCCGTAAAAACGCCAAAGATATTTCGTTCTTGACGTAAATCAAGGCTCGCTTTCTCGGTAAAGAAATTAACTATCGCGACGGAGTGAGATAATTTTTTTAGCCCCAAATTTGTTCGGTGTTTATCGCTATACTTTGGATAAACCAAGCGAGTAACGTTGTTTGGTCCTAAATTTGTCATAAAGTATCGAAATATCCCAATGCCTGTCTGTGTATACATCTTACCCCGACGTACCCTTTTTTATTCAAAGACGTTTCTTGTTAACTGTCAAAATAGCGGTATATTTATTAATTTGGTTATTTATAGACCACCCCCCTAATCTAAATATACTGTTCAAAATTGCACCAGGTGTCTATATATTTATGACTACATTTTAACTCCAAAAATAGCTACCTAGCTACCCAAAATTCAAGCCTGCGCATGCGCTGTAGTTGGATTCTACTTTAATTTAGTTAGGGGTTTCCCTTTTATTAAATTTTCGTCTAACCTACGAATTGTTATTGATTACAACAAAAATTATAGATTCCAAAAGTCGACGATCGAAGTAAAAAATATATTGATACTTTATAAACAATAATTAAACCTTTGATTTCTGACAAAATTAGAATTTTTAGTCACAATTTGTTTATAGCAACAATTAAAATCGTGTCTGTTAAATTTTTTTATAAACAGAAAATTTTATAAAACCCACCACTCCAATCTGTATTACTCCTTGCTTATATTTTTGTAAAGCGCGTGCAATAATACTTTGAAATTAGCGCGTGAATATTTTTTAATATAATATTTTTTTCATGCACTTTTTCGGCCCGCGTGTCAGCTTAATTTCCCCTACCTTTCACCGTGCATTTTATAATTTAATTTAAGCACTGCCAAAGTTAGAGTCTTTGACGCTTTAAGGACCTATAGAAAAGGACCTTTAACGTTCCCACACACACATATAAGGGGGTAAAAAAAAATCGACGTTGTCGTAAAAGTTAAATGATTTTCGAAAAGCGAACGAGTTTAAACTTTGAATAGAATTCGAAATATTTTTGAGAGAGCGCGGGCTCGATGAATAATGTATTAGTTCGAGTTATTTACGACGTAATTAGTCCCCCATTAGTCATGCTAATTAAAAACCAGGAGTTTAAAAATTATTTCTGAAACCTACATCGACTATAGAAAGAAGTAGATACGAATTCAAAGTTGAAAAACTCTACAAACGCCTATAGCTCCTATAGTTATTATGATAAATAACAATTATAAGGACACTTTATATAATTTAATTTACTTCTGACGGGTTCACTTAAATTTCATTAATAGGCGCGTATCCTCTCGCCTAAACTTAATAATTTAATAATTATTAAAAGTGGAAATGCACCTATAGCTTAAATTAAATTAAAAAAAATGGTTAATTTGCGTTGAGAAATTTTCTATAGGCAATTGTTTTCAAAGTTCAAACCCGGAACTTATATTGAAAATTTACGTTATACCAAAGGTTTTACCCAAAACCAAGGCTTAACTACAAGGTTAATTTTAATTAAGAAAGGTATAAATTAAATTAAGTTATATTTAGAATCACAGCGTTCTCTGAAAGATAACGGTTGAAGAAGTCGGAAAAGCAAATTATTACTGGCGTGGAATTTATGGTCAAATTTTGGGTCTACTCTTTCATAGTTTTTAAGATTTAATCTCGCCTTTTTTTTTTCAACTTTTCCGCCATTGTTAATTGAGCACGTGCTTTTAAATTGATTCATTTGACGTATTTAATCGTAATTAAATTAAATGCCGTTGATTAATTAAAAAGATAATTAAACTTACCAAAAAACGGAATCGGCTGTAACAACGTGTAATATGCAGACCATAGCCACAATTCTAATCCAATGATTCCAATCCATGTGAGGCTTGACCCGCGCCCAATTAATTATTTTAATCCTTAATAATTAAAGTAATTAGCGACGAGAAAGATGATGATGATGGTGATAATAATAACAATGTCCGTTCATCAAGATATATAGAAATGGCTTCCGGGGGTACGGGACTATCCGGCACTCGGGGCGGGGAATGGAAGAGGATGGGGGGTAATTCCTCCAAATACAAAATGGCCGCCACCAGGGGGACAACAGGGGTGGCAAGTAATTTTCACCCCCCAGCCATCGGAATCGCAATCAGTTTCACTCCGACTTTTGTAATATATATAACAGTTTTTTCCGCAACAAGCGATACTTATTTCTTCCTTGCTATTATCTCGATCCAGAATGCTTGTCGCAACTTGCGTCCTCGACTCTCTTTGTAACTTAAGTACTTAATTAATTAGTAATTAAAGTCCTTCGCGTCAATTCCGATTGATGATTACACGGCGTACGTAATTAAAGAAAGAATTGTTATACTTTTTTAAATATATAGATGAGATGGTAATGGTGATGCTAGCCAAAATTACTGTTTCTTTTTTTTTTTCAACGGGAGTTTTTAATCTAACGCGACTATTAAGTTGTTAGATGAGGTCGGTGGTCGGTCTACTTGGGAGCTACTTCGGCACCCTACGCTCCTTGGAATCTCGTGAATAACTAGTCGGCGCTGTGATGGAATCGCTACGCGCCTCCGAAGAAATCCCTCTTTAAGACCATCGTCAAAAACTCCGCCCTCGAAATATCGTTTCTCGCCACGCTCCTTCCTTCTCTCTCTCTCTCTCTCTATACCTCTCTCTCTTTCTCTCTCTCTCTCTCTCTCTGAGTTTTTCTCCGTATACTAAAGTAAATTAACAACTGAAGTTAGTTACTTAGTTACTTAGTTAATAGGCTTAGGAGTGTCTGGTTTAAACGACCCTAATATTTATTGAACTTTGATTTTTCCTAATTTTTTTTTTATTTAAACCGGGATCATCTTCGAGAGTCATCGTCTATGGTTGTAGGTTTATTATTTTTTTTTCTAAATATAATTTTGTAATTTGATATTACTCAAGTTCAAAGTTATTACTATGAGTTTTGTTGCTTGGTGTTGGTGGTGATATAAAAGCGTGACGTATCCATGAGGTTATAATAATTTGACTGTTTTTCATAATGAGACAGCGCGGTTATAAGTTTAATTCCTAACAAGGACGAATTTTATTTGAACGGATATACGTCATCATAACGTTTCCGGTAAAGTTATTATAGATTATAACTCGGATTTTTCAAGGCCCATAAAAGCATTTCATAGAAATGAATTCCCGCATCACATAGTCTTGACTCATTATTACGAAATATTATTTAATTTATTTATTTTTAAATATAGGTATATTATGCATAAATCTATACTTAATTATTTTACATCGATAAATCGAGTGCGTAAATAACAAGTTATACACTCGTACTGCTTTTATAACAATGGCATCTTGAAGACGCGATATTTTTTATATTGTAATGGGATCGAATGAATCAAGGTGTACTCGAAAAGTTATCCGTATCTTTAATATATTTTTTCTTTCTTTCCCGTTCAAGAGGTTATAGATTTGCTGGCATTATTCTTAGAAGAATAGGTCCTCGAAACTAAACAATCGTCACTCGCTATTGTTCAACCTAGAAATGACAAATTTTTGAAATTACACGTTTTTTTATAAGTAAATTAACAAAGTTCAAAATTAATAATTCAAAAATTTTCCTTCCAACTAACACTTAAGCTCTGAGCGGGATCTTTGCTATAGGCTTATTGCTTTTAAGGCAAAAAATAACGTACCTTTCTCGCAACTGAACACGCAATTATTTATAAATTAATTAAGGGGTCATCCCTAAAACACTTAAATCAAATCATAACTCGAAAACAGTGCAAATGGAGATAGAACTTACATTTTCCCAAAGAACTGTCATTCCCCTTAATTTATATTTATATTTACAGACTTATCAGACACACCCTGTATAATCTGTATTGTAAGCTCGAACGCTAATAGTTACTTAGAACCCGTTGCTAGCTGCAGATTTTCCAAAAATATTTATTTCAACTAAACTATATGAACTTAGATCGAGATTTCTTTACTTGTGCTAATACTTTTCGTTATCTGCGAATTGATAAAATATAGTCCTAATAAGAATTGCGAATCCCTTTCTTATAATTATCTTATTATTATATTTAAGAATAAGAAGCTCTCTGTGTTTGTATATGCGTGACAACTTCATCTGACAAGATGATGTCAATCAGTCAGTGTGCTTGTGAATCAATTCAATTGAGTTTTCAAATCTTATTGAGATAGAAATAAGACTATACTGTTTAGGGGTTTTCCCCTCATCTGTAGAATTCTTGGGGATAAAAACTTAAACTAGGCCTAATTTTAGTTAAAATAAACTAAATTAAATACAAGCCTTGACTTGAAAAACTATCTTGAAGTGACTTAGCCCCACTCCTTAATTCAAACGTAAAATTCTAAAGTAAATAAACAAACTGAATTGAATTGAATTGAAAGAGTCCTATAGCCCACGGACTAGCTATCTTAATTGGTCTCGTTATAACTTTGATTTCATATATGTTTTTAATCATTTTTTTTTGTATTTGAGAATGGAGGAAAAACAATGAATGTACGATCTCTCACCCCTTAAAGAAAGATAAGTGTTCTTAAGAGTGTACCTTACTTTTAGATATCAGAAGACCTTATCTCAAAATCACTCGATAATTATGAAACAATTACAATGGGTTTTTGACTCGATTCGATAATCTCCTAGGCGCCTTTGCCTGCACCAGCCTCCTTACGTCTAACGGTAACGCGAGACTATCGCGTACTCGTCTTAAGATGGCTCGCGTTGTAATCAAACGTAAGACCAGTACTATTTTAATACAGGGTTCATACAAACCTGGAAAACCTGGAAAAATCAGGGATATAAATAGTTGACAAAAACCTCAGGAAAAATTCGAATTTTTAGTAAAATTCAGGGAAATCAGGGAAATTGCGTCAAACAGGGGCCAAGTAATTAAGCAAAATGTTCATAAACATACCCTCCATAGGATTAACATTACACTAAACTTTGGAGGCTCATAACTCTGGTTATATTAGAGATACGGGGATGTCCTTTGATTATGTAATAGTCATATTAGCCCCCTCCCTCCTTCGTTAACATTTGCTCCATAGGATACTCCATATACGTAAAAAACCTGGAGAATTCAGTAAAGTATATGGGGAAAAACCTCATGGAAATCTCAGGGAAATTTGTTTTCCAAAAGTTGTATGAACCCTGTAATATAAACGCAACCTAAATTTAATTTTAATTTCTTGCAAAGATTTTGGGTTATCGAATTCGCCCCTAAAACTTAAAAGGGACCTAATTTATTAACAAAATTGCACCACCCATGGCCATGTATTGTTGTCTTCATGCAGTCCTCCTCGCCTTGAGACTATACAGCTTGGTTTAGCTATGCGAGTGTTATTTAATGCTATAGGCTTAACAATTGCCTCTCGTAAGAGTTTTTAACTCTTTATGTCTATAATCGAGACTCAATACAGGTTGGTTTAGCTATGCGAGTGTTATTTAATGCTATAGTTAAACCACAAAAATGACGTTGGTTCGAAAGGCTTAACAAAAAAAAAATTATATAAAAATATTTCCTCTCTTTCTGTCATACTTCGTGGAATTAACTTTATTTTTGTTGATTGCATACGGCATCGTATATAAAATTTAAAAATCAACTCGTCTCAATTGAATCAGGCTGCACTCCCCCTTTCTGTTCTGGTTAATTTAGAAGGATACAAAATTTACCTCAAAAGTCGATAAAGACTTAAACATGTCTCTGGAGTTTGGTTGGGGCTTCGGGTGTCGGCGTCTTTAAGATGAAGATCGAGGTAGAGGTGGGGAGGGGGGTAACAATTGTTAAATGATTCGGAAGGCGTCAAAATTGATGTTTTAACTTCAATTTTCTCTCTAGATCTCGTTTTGGCCTGTAATATTAAAACGTAGCCGCCAAAATGGACCAGTTTGCGAGTTTTCAACATATTGGGTGGTTTCTAGTTGAAATATATCTCGTACTTAGGTGTCTCGTCCCCGTTGCTATAGTATAATTTCAAGTATAGCCGCGTCTTACGTCTAGGGACAGGGTTTAAGCGTAATTCGGTGTTTCTGAGGTAACGTCTCTATTTTGAGTCGGCTTTTTTTGGTGTACTATAGACCAGGTATGGAAATACCCCTCAGGGTATAACTCGGACCTCCCGGTAAGCCGAAGCAATTAGGTAGATTCCCTATAGCTTGGCTGGATGGATATAAGAGGCCCGAGCCAGCTTTTTCTTTCTCTTTTTTACTTCAATTTATAAGGGACCAAACCTAAATTACGTCATGTTAAAAAGTGATTTTCATTTTGTAATCATAGGGTTTGTTGGGAACGGAGCAGGGTGTCGAAGAATATGGAAATAGAAAATATACGGTTTTTTTAAAATGTGTTCTTGGGAATCGAGGAATGCTCAGGGAATTTGAAATTTTATGTGTTTTGGGAATTTTTGAAACTGTCTCTGGATATTTGAATTTAATTAATTTTAAATTATCAGAGAATTTTATGATTGATTTCAAATGGTCGTCGAATTTTATAATGGGTTTCAAATTATCAGGGAATTTTATAATTGGTTCCAAATGGCCAGGGAATTTTATTATTGGTTTCATATGGTCAGGGATTTTTTTAATTGGTTTCAAATTATCAGGGGATTTTTTAATTGGTTTCAAATTATCAGGGAATTTTTTAATTGGTTTCAAATTATCAGGGAATTTTTTAATTGGTTTCAAATTATCAGGGGATCTTTTTAATTGGTGTCAAATTATCAGGGAATTTTAAAATATGTTTCAAATTATCAGGGAATTTTAAAATATGTTTCAAATTATAAGGGAATTTTATAATCGGTTTCAAATGGTCAGAGAACTTAAGAACAGGTTTTGAAATATGTTTTGGGAAATTATATCGATTTAAAATAGTCAGGTAATTTATGTATAAATTTATAGGTAAATCAGGAAATTGTATAATCGGTTTAAGATAATCACGGATGGATCGTTTTGAGAAATACTAAAATAGTCTTTTAGAGTTTTTGAAAACAAATTTAGGAGTTGGGATAAAAATTTTCTGTTATACATACATCTTTTGTCGATGGCCAAAAAGAGCTCTTTTTTTCTTCTTTCGCTTCTTTTGCTTTTGCTTCTTAGAGCTAGGGTTAATTAAAATCGGTTCTTTCGGTGAGAGAGAGCTAAGACCACCGAGGAACTTAACGTGCGTGCCGTGCAACAACCGCACCGCCAATATATTTAAATTATTTTTCTAACCCTACGAAAAAATTTTTAACTATCTGACTAATTTATAAAAACCAAAAAAATAGAAAAGAAAGATACGTATGTACACTTTCGTTGTAAAAAGCCCTGGGAAAATCATGAGCTATAAGAATATAATCGTTTATTGATGATATAGTCAACTAAGACTTTGAAGGAGCTGGTGTGTTATCCCAAACATCATCTTGGGGAGTCGACCTGTTTGTGAAACAAACGTTAAGAAAAAATATATATCCAAAATTTAATCCCGCTAAGAATTTAAAGATTATAAAAGACAACTTTATGGACTGACCAAGTATGAAATGTAAAAACGTTCTATCTCGAGATACGTGCTTTTGTATTTTTCTATTTTAAAGTAATATTATAATATCTATATAGAGAAAAAATAATTTTGGTTTTAATTAAATTTTCGCGTCGATTTCGTAAAGATACGTGCTTTTGGAAAATATAATTTTTCTTCTTGCATTTAGGATTTATTTAAGAAATATCTTTGTATAATAAGTATTTATGGAGCTCAATTTAGCTTATATATACTCGAGAACTGGATTGGGAGTTTTATAACGTCCTTGTTTGTCATATTACAAAGCCGGGGTACGACAAAAATTGGGGGATTATAAAGATTGCACGTCCAAAAATGTCACGACTATAAATACAGACTATACAGGCTGGATTAGCTATTCGAGTTGGTGGTGACTGTTGTCGAGGGGGTAGACACTTGAGAACTCGGGTGTAAAATATGTCTTGAACTCAATGTACTGTCAAAGCTGAACTGCGAGTTCCGAAGGCTTTGAACTTAATGCACTGTCAAAGCTGAACTGTGAGTTCCGAAGGCTTTGAACTCAATGCACTGTCAAAGCTGAACTGTGAGTTCCGAAGGCTTTGAACTCATGCAATGTACTGTCAAAGCTGAACTCAGGTGTACACAGAGATTCAAAGTGTCTATCCCCTCGACTGTTGTATACCCAATGTACGTGTAGTATTAATCTACTATAATGGTAGGATTCAAGTTATTCCAACTGCTATTGGGGGAAGTTGCGGGCAGGGGCTAGAAAGGTGATGATGATGGTATGTCACCTTCCCTTTGACGTTCAATACGGTATATAGTTTAGTGTTACCTATCTATTGTAGAGTTTACTAGGAAGATAAATGAGTTGTAGAGGATAAATAGAGGTAAATCCTTGGAGGTACATCCTTAAAGCCGTCTACCAATATATCAAGCAGCTCCTGCTTGTAAAATATCAAAATCGCATTGATGGTGGCCGTTCACCAAGCAACCAAAAACCTATTCAAGGTAGAACTCCCGTCGCGATACAACCATATACTTGTAACTTATAAGCGATGATTCAAACTAATATATTCAACGGAGGTACACCTTAAACCACCCCGGGGGACCATCCTTAAAGATTTTCAAAACCCAAAAATTTAATACGAAGATATTTTAATCAAGTGGAATCTTACACTAATTCACGGAGCGTGTAAAACCCTTAATAATTAATTATATTTCATTATAAATAAAAATTTAATCTAAACAACTCCATCTTTATTCGCTAGTATCCCACCCACAATAATTATAAGATTATACGTACCATTTTAAGTGTTTTCCTAATTAAAAATTAATAATTTATAATTAGCAAAATTCATTCGATAATTAAAAATAATTAACAACGTAAAGCTATAGCGCATGAATATGCAAATTATACTTGCGTACTAAATTTCGCAGTAGATTGGATTTGGAAGTTCGCGATCCGATGAATATTATTATTATTTAGTTGATTAAATTTTATTTATCATTTTGCGGGAATTGCCCCTGGCAAGGTGTGGGGTCCCCAAAGGGGGGTCTTGAGTCTGTAAAACCTCCAGAATGATTGGACCGACCCCCGTGAAGGAATCCCCTGTCAACGAAGATATAATACCTTTTTTCAGCGAATGAAAAAAAAATTCAAATAATCGAATTTGCTTGCTACTAAACGATTATTCATTGGATTCAAGTTGAAACGTTGACGTCTCAATTCTGACACATTCACACTATAGCTAGCCAAGAAAAAAAATATAACAGACATTCGTAAAGGTGTACTGTATGATACGTAAAAAAATAATCAACAAACGAACAAATTGTTTTTGTTAGAATTATGATCTTTTTATACTGTTGAAGGTATAATAAATGCGGGTTAAAATTCATTTAAGTTAAATCGAAGCGATGGTAAATTAAAATAATAGGATGATTAAAATTATAATTATAATTATAGTACAGCACGACGATACACGAATAAATAATCACGATTGTACGTTGTTATAAACGGAAATATAGTTTAAAAAATATATATATATAAATATATATCAAACCGGTTTGCTTATATATACTTCTATAGTTAGTTACAAGCTTGGATGTTAGATAAACCCAATGTTAATTTAAAACACCTTCCAAGCCTCTAATTGACTATAGTTTATAGTGGGTGTAAAAAATCATCGGTAATTAAAATATAATTTCCCAAATAATTAATTCACATTGGCGTATTGTTACTTATGGCAAAAAAAATGATAGTCGTTATGTTTATAAACACGTATGGATCGTTCTCCTAATCTTGCAAATCTTGCACTTTACTTGACAACACCAGTGAAAGGTGCAATTACACCTTTCCCATTCCTCGCGCACTTCTGTCCTGTGTCCTCGTCCGCAACACATCAAGTCGCACCCGTCAACCCCGATGGAGGAATCGTTACACTGTCTGCCACTTGTCCCCAGGACACCCAATTTCGGATTGGGCGCGCAGAAATCGGGCGAGTTCTCGAAATAAACCAAGTCCTTGCGCGATGGAGCTTTATGCTCGGGATGAAACGGTTTCAGTTGAAATCGGAATTTGCGTCGAAATCGGCGAACACTTCCCTGGTTTGTCATTTGGACGCGTGACGCGCCGTCAAAGCGTTCTTTTAAGCTATTACCCACTTCGCGAAACGAAGGTAGTCGCATCCAACACGTTTTAACCGTACACGATCCGGACATACCGTGACACTTACATTCGCGACGCAGTTCCGAAGTAACGTGCTTCAAAAAAAAAAACAAAATTAATTAATTCAAATGGGCCCCTATACTTCTGTATTATTTTAATTATTATCCCAACTTACTACTCTGCCAGCTTCGTTATTATGCAAGTTGATAATGAATCTGATATCTCTGCCCCTTTCGGCAGCGTCCACAAACTGCCGGCTGAATTTATAACCAAAATCGGCGTTGTCGCTGCAACCGCCCCATTCCCAATCGACCCCGGCGTGTAAATCAGATCCGGAAGTAGATGAACTCGAACCAGCGCGTTTTAGGGCGGCGACACTGGTGGCCACCGGTTGAGATACCGTAGACGAACCGGTACCTCCTCCTTTTCGGACACCGGCTACCACGGCCGATGATCCAACTCCAGCGCCTCTGTAATCGCAGGTGCAAGTATCGATGATACCTTCGCTACAGGCGCGACTTACAGCGTGGGCCACACCTGCGCTGGTTATGGCGTAAACAAAGGAAGCTTCTCTGCAACCTGCCAAAGATAGCGTGGATTGTATCATTAATATACGCGCGAATAGGTCCTTTATCAAATTAAACTCCGCTGTTCTTAATAATAAAGAACTTCCTGAAATTTAAGACAATTACAATGACCCCCCATGAACTTGAAGAACGTTTTTAGGACTTGGTTTCAAGTACATTAAGATAAACCGCGATCGGCTATATTAGAAAGTCTAGAAAGACGTGTCGAACAAGTATCCACATTTATCTTGGGCATGAACAAAACGTCGTAGTTCCTACAGATAATCTCGTCTCTTCATCTAGACTTTTGACTTCTTTTCTGATTTACGTCTTTCCACGCGGTCGGGTCTTTCGGGGGACCACCGCGCGTCTTTTGAGAAGATCGCGATAAAAAAAGGACTTGACCGGAATGTCTAAATATCTCCTAAACTATTTTGTTGCTATTATTTAAAATCATAAGAATACGTAAGGTATCGCTAGACATAAGTTATAGACACAGTACGATGTGCATGTACGTTATGGGCGGGGTAAATTCCTCCCCCGTATGAGGCTGCGATAGTACAGTTAATTTTATGTAGGCGGAGTCCGTCTATAAATGCGTGTTATGCTGTTTCTTCTCGTATGTTTAAAATAGGCTTATGTTCAAACAAAACTGCACTCAAAAATTGAGGTACCTTCATAGGAAAATAAGATATTGCTATTTATACGTGGGAGATACGACCTTTTAGTTTTAAAGCGAGTTAATAGAGTTTTAGGGTATGATAGGCGAAACACCGTAACTAATCGCGCGTACGACGTGACGTGGGTTTGTCCGCGACATTAAGTTGTATAATTGAAAAGCGCTAATTACGTCATCTCAACGTGTCCCGGAACAATGGTTTGCTATAGCTCGGTCGCTGCTGGCACACCCCTTTACTAGGTGACTCTCTCTATAAGCTTCATCATTATTAAATACCTTTTCGGCTACGAAAGCGCCTCACTTCATCCCAATCTTTCTGACAAGTTAATGATCCTAAATAAGGGTTCACAATCTCGCCATAGCTCTCTCTCTGATTCCAGAATAATATTTCTAGAGCGTGGTTTAGCTATTCGAGAGGTATATAGTATTATTCTACTAGCATGTAGTGCTTTCCCCCTACTATTAAAATAGGTTATGTTATCTCAGCTATGATTGGCAAGGAAGACTATATGTAAAGCAGTAGGATTCTACTAAATATAGTAGTATGGGATAATTAAAACCTTTATCAAGACACGTATTAAAATTCTATATACATTATCAGAATGAATCTAAGAGTGTAGAAGGAAAACTACTATATTATAGAAGGAATAATACTATAACCTGGCCTCCAATAACTAAACCATACTGTATAATATACCTACCATTAAGGTATACACGAAAAAAAACCTGGTATACTAAATTAAATATTAAATAAAGAAAAATAGAAAAAAATATGTGTGTCTGCCCACGCGTTAATTATTAACGCTCTCGCCACGTCACTAGTCACTAAACTCGGGAAAAAGTTAAGCTTGGTTTCTTAACAGTCTTTACCTCGAATCTTGGTGCAATTTCAACTTGAAAAATCTGTCTGTTATGTATATTATTTAATTTGTAATCTTTCGTGGAAGATACGTGCATGCCGGTGCCGCGACCGGAAGTAATTGAAAATGACGTTAGAATAGCCATTACGAAGCTACAGTTCGTGATTTAAGATTTTGTATTCTATGGGGTGCAGACACGGCTTCTTATATATGATTCACTAAGTAAGGGTGTGAATTTGTTCATTGAATGACGTAATCAGACCATAGATACATTTTTATGACCCGGATTTAAAAGTCAATAGTTAGAATTGACATAAGTAAACAATTTTCCCTTATAAGTTAAATAAACTTATTTCAAAACCCATAACTTTAGTAATGTAAAATTTCTTATGATTTTACCCACCTTTATGGACGATTTTTCCGAATATGGATTTTCCTCTGGAATAATCCGACGTTGGACAATTCCATTTTCTGTTTCTGAATTGATACTTGCACTCGCTGATGGCCATTCGAAGTCCTTTAGCGATAGCCAATAAAACTCCCGGATTGGCTTTGACCAATCGGCGTTGTTTCCGTCTTAGTGGCACGTTAATGTCCATGAAATCGCGGTTATTTCCTCCCCTGATCGAGTTTGACCTCTGACGAATTGGCGCTTGGGTGACCACCGTCGGAGGTTGGAATTGGTGCCGATAATTGTTGCTGTTAGCGTTGGTATTGAAGGCTCGTCCATCGTTGGACATTTCGGGGGCTCGATGACCTCCGGGAATGTACGGATTAGAATTAGTAGAGTGCTGCTGACCACCGGTCAAATGGTCCGCCGAAGAGAGGACCAAGTTGTTAGGTTCCCCCGAATGAGCGATGCCCCTTCGGTAAAAAAATTAAATATTTTTTTCATTAGAATTTAAGACGTTTTTTTAAGTCGATAACATTTATTGAGATAATCGTCTTATTTAAAAACCTAATTTTATGAAAATATTCAAAAATAATCTACTTAATATCTACTTTCTAGTGGTATTTTCAATTTTACTCTATCTGCTTTAGATCAAAAGTTATAAGCGTTTAAAATTAAGTTTGGCATTAATAATACGTCGGGTGAAGCCAACTTCCAGGCTGAAACCAGCCCATGTTATTCCTATGGCCCCTGTAGAAATGTCTAACCGCAATGCTTCGGAGTGCTACAATTGAAATTGTTTACCTCGACTGTGTAAAATTTAATGAAACCCAAATATCCTCCGCTATTTTATATCAATTTAAATTTTACTATGCCTAAATTTATCTATTATAAACCCAAAGATATAACTATACTTAGATTTTGTCATCGTGAATATACTATTTTGAAATAATTTTGAAAATTTCTTAATTTTATTGTAGGGAGTTTATTTAAAATAGCAATTTCACGAAACTTATCACGATTACTATAGAAAATGTCCTCTTTCTGGGGGTACCTTCAATTTTACTCTATCTATAACAGAAGCCTAGTTATAACCAGTTAAAGATTTTTAACAGGAAAATAAAAAAACGTTTCTGCCTGTTGAATTAACATTATAGTTATGGGAAAGGCATACATTATTATTGGGTAGTTTTGCATAATAGAATGGAGTATAGGATTACTTTGCGGGTTGCGTTATATACATTGTAAAGAGGCGCTTTTAAAAGCCCCTAGCTTTTAAATAAATTTACGATGGGAATAGTTTGAGGTTTCTTCGCCATTGTGATGGATATGCATCCACTCGAACTTGAGCGCGGGATTATAGATACACACGTACGTGTACCGGTCGATTCCATGGCATCTGTCTCTTCTATTCACTTTTTTTTTGTTATAAATAGGCTTTTAGGGACTATTCGTTTATTCAGCGATACATACACCCGCCTAATGGAGCCGCTATTATTTAACTAATAGAGAGTTTAAGCAGCTACAGCTTGGATTAGCTATTCGAATTTAATATTATCAAGAAGAGATATCTAGTTTACAAAGGAAAAGGTATAAATTCGCCTGCACATTTATAATCTAGCTTTATCTCCAGTCCAAACAAACGTATATAGGTCCGGAGTCAATCCCCGCCTCTAAATTACAACCCGCATCTCATTGGTTCTTGAAAACTTACGTCAGCGCGACGCGAATGACGAAAATTACGTATTTTCCGACTGAGGAGAGGCAGCGAAATAGTCCGGCCTCCTTTTACGTCCCCCCCCTTGTATTTTTAAAGGGGGACTGGGACTATGGCGCGCGAATTCTTAAGCATCTTATACCTTCTTCCTAATAAACTAGATATCGCTTCTTGGTATTATCTTGAAAACTACTTCTTGTTAAGCAAATTTATATTGAACTAGATAACAATTTCGAGCCCTTTTTTTTTAAAAAAAATAATTAGACCTATGACACCATTTTATAATTGTCGCTTTTTAATTAGCAAAATTAATCTAGTTATTATTCTAATTTGAACGTCCCAATTTTAAATAAATAGAAATTTTATCTTGAAATTATATTTCAAACAAATTCAGTCAGCGAATTCTTGGAATTATCGTAACATTAATTCGAGCTTAAACTGTCTATAACAACCACCGTGACGCTCTTTCTTGGGATTTTACAATGAAAGCTAAAAAAAAAATAAAATGTCGTAATTCTATTCGGAAATCCATTAAAATCTCAATTCAGTTTCGGTTTTATTCTTATAGAAGTAACTTATTAATCATCGATGAAGTATATTATTGTAACGCGGCTAAACTAAAAATTATTTAAAATAAGATCAATTTAAAAATAAAAATAATAATAAAGCAATTTTTTACTGAGAAAATTGGCCCAACCCAAAAAGGTCAGGTCTTGATTAGGAGATTTATTTAAAAAAAATAATTTAAAAATTTTTAGTGCGGAAATTTTCGAAGGAAAAGTCAGTGAATTTGTTAGTAAAAGGTCAGATATATATTTTTCTCTTGAAAAATATGTTTTAAATTCGCGTTATACAATAGCGGATGTAAAGATGCTATAGCCAAGGCCCGCGAAGAAATAATAATAACACAAAAGCCAAGGAGCTTCCACTATAGTAGCTATTGAGGAAAGAATTCCTTTCTATAAACTACGTCGAGATGTGTTTTTTCTTTTTCTTTATTATTTTTATCTATCTCTTTGCGCGGCCCCATTGAAAGAAAGCCAATTTCTCATGTTTCTATCCTTACGATGACACCACTCATTCTTCACAGAGCCCCTCAACACCCCCCAACCTTCCTTTCAAACCCCTCCCCCCAATATGGCTAGAAAGAAAGAAAAAACAGGGCCAGATATATATCGTGGGAATCGCGAGAAAGAAATTCAAAAATTAAATCTAGACGCGCGTAATTCTTTACGGAGATTTTGCGATTTTTAGGGAAGAAAAACTTTATTTGAAAAGTATGGAATTAATTGGATATTTTTGGACAATATGGATATAATTATTGTACTACAATCTAGTGGCTTTCCTACTATAATCTAGGTGTTTCCTACGATAACGTAGTGGCTTTCCTACGATAATGTAGTGACTTTCCTGCGATAACGTGGTGACTTTCCTGCGATAACGTAGTGACTTTCCTGCGATAACGTAGTGACTTTCCTGCGATAACGTAGTGACTTTCCTGCGATAACGTAGTGGCTTTCCTACTATAATCTAGGTGTTTCCTACGATAACATAGTGGATTTCCTACGATAACGCAGTGGCTTTCCTACTATAATATAGGTGTTTCCTACGATAACATAGTGGCTTTTCTACGATAACGCAGTGGCTTTCCTACTATAATATAGGTGTTTCCTACGATAACATAGTGGCTTTCCTACGATAACGCAGTGGCTTTCCTACTATAATATAGGTGTTTCCTACGATAACTTAGTGGCTTTCCTACGATAACTTAGTGGCTTTCCTACGATAACTTAGTGGCTTTCCTACTATAATCTAGGTGTTTCCTACTATAACGTAGTGACTTTCCTACTATAATCTAGGTGTTTCCTACTATAACGTAGTGGCTTTCCTACTATAATCTAGGTGTTTCCTCCTACAATAAGGGAATTACGAAAACTTGTAGCAAGATCTTAGTACCCTGGTTTTCGAATAGCTAAACCACCCTTGAACGTTATCAATTGAAATGTCCGGGAGCCAAAGTTGTAATAGAGACATTTGCAATTGACGTAAATCAATTGAAGATCGATACGATATCGAAGATATCGTCTAATATCCCCCTGCCTTTGAAAGCGTTGCCAAGTTAGATTGATAGACGTTATAATATATCATATCATATCATATCATATCATAGGAGGGTATGCGGGGTATCCGTTCGGAATTTCTTTTTGAAGGTTCCTTTGGTCGGTTGGTTGGCCCGGGCCATTAAATTTAGCAAAGCGTGATATCTTCACCACCTAAAACCTGTTCTTTTAAAATTTTCCGAATTTTATATATACGAAAGACCACCCACCTAAACAGCCATCCCTATAAGAGTATTTAACTTAATTATAACGAAATTAGGCCTAACACCGATTTTTAATCACCCCCCCCCCTCTCTCTATCTCTGACTGGGGGTTGACACGGGTCAGGGAAAAACTTTAAAAGGTCAGAGACAATTCGGGCGATTGACCTCTAAGGTCAGGGAAAACGGAGTTGCTTTGAAAATAGGTCTAAAACGGACGGTGTACAGGGAATTATATAATTATAATAGGACTTGTAGGTCAGGGAAGTTTAAAATTTTGAGCTCGCAGAGATCAGGGAATTTTGAAAATTGGAAAGTCACAGTTAGAGATCCCGTGGCAACAATAGCAATCCAACCTTGGAAGGAGTAGAATTTAACGTAGAAAAACTGGTTTTCTAATGGAAAATTTACCTCTTTCAAGGCTGATTTGCTATACAAATGATTTATTTCTATTATTTATTTTTATTGGGAGTGAAAAAGTGCAATAAATGCGATAGATTTAAAAATGATGTTTAGAAAACTATTTTTAAATCAATTACGTGTATGACAAAGAATGATTGTGAAAAATAATTGAGCTATAGTTAAATGTTGCAAAAATGCCTAATGCGAACTTAAACTCGTTGGACCACCAGACTCTTAAGTGCCTGAATAATCTTTAAGAAATAGAAAAAAAAATAAGTGCTGGAATTCAAGATGATGATGATCAACTATTAAAAACACCTTGAAATAAACGCGTACCGCTCCGTTTCGAGGGATCCAACATTACCTTACTAAATAACTAAAATTCAAAATAACTATACAGCCTACTCCGTTGTCATATTACGAATTTAATTCATCTGGTATTAATTAATCAAGTCAGTATAAATTTTTCCTGAATAAATTATCGCATTATCTAATTTAAAATTTAATTGAAAACCTCAATTTCTTTTTTAATTTTTTTTTGTTTTTCGATGAAGCGAAGTTAGCGACCCCTCGTAGACCACCGCTATACGGAGGCGAGAAATGTATAACCCCCCTTTTCTATTGGCGTCCCCCCTCCCTTTGCCTCAAAGAATCCGCCAAAAAAGGAGCCAAGGTATGGCTGGCTGGGACCACCCGGTCAATTCGACTTTAATGAAGACGTTAGGCTCTAATCATAGGTTTCCGCAAACCACTCGGCCACCTCTCTCTCTATCTCTCTCTCTCTCTACATGCGCTAGGGGGCAATTTTGTCTTAACACTCCGCGTAAAAAAATAGTTCCTAAAACATCACCATTATACCACGTTCCATATGTTAATAATAAACAACTATAAGTTCCATAGAAATCCTATGTACCAATCTCGTGCGATCACGCTCGAGAATTATGCTGCTACATCTCACGTGATCGTAAAGCGCGTGCGTCTCGTAACCGTGGCTCGAGCTCGTGATGTACACCTTTTTCTATCATATTTGTGTAATTAGGAACTTATTCTCTAACTTTTTAACTTATGACACAGTCCTACATTACTAATAGTATATTTTTAAAAAATCAAAGAATTTGGGATTACAATAGAATCTCGGATAACTGTATTTAAATCCCCTTATGTATACGTTTTATTTAAGTTTTTTTTACTGACACAAATATATAATATATTGGTTGGAGTTTTGAAGGAACACAAATTTTATAAATTTGTGTGATCGGCACCTTGACGAAATGATTCCATAGAAAACACACTTATTGTCATTATTGTATTTTTTCTAAGCAAGCAGAATAGAGAAAAGTCGTCACGTTTTTCGAAACGCGTGATCGGGAGAAGTTATTTAATTCAAATATTTCTTTATATATTTACCCCCCCCCCCCCACCCGCTTTTTTCACCTTTCTTTAAAAAATTTGTTCACGGGGGGACCATTCATAAAATTCATATTAAAATATTGAATTTTGTTTTTACCCCCTAAAACTTTTACTTGTCAAAAAATGAAATTAAGTATAAGTTTTATAAAGGATTACATTTTTATAGCTGTCATTTTATCTATCGATATTACATTGTAACATTCCTAAGCGTAGATATTTCCCACGGAGTAATTCTTTCATATTATACTATACAGTGTGGATTAGCTATAAGGGGTGATAGTAGGATTCTACTGTAATTTAGTAGTTTTCCATCTACTCTATATATAATAGGTTAATGTACTAATACGTAATAAATCGCTTATAATTAATTTTTAATGATAAATTCATTGGGATAGTAGGATTCTACTATGAAATAGTGGTTTTCCCTCTACACTATAACCGGTTCACGTACTGATAAGCAACCAGAAGATCTAATAAATGCACAGATAATTTTTTATTTAAAATATACAGTATAGCCTCAATGGGATGGTAGGATTCTACTATAATGTAGTAGTTTCTTACTATTACAGCTATATTAATTAGACGTCTCTATATTCACGACTAAATTGAAATGACTTCATGTGTACACGTATCATCCATGTGTGAAACGATTAATATTACCCAATTTTAACCGGAAATCTATGCACCTTTATCTTTCTTTAAGTTTATAAAATTCAAGGTTTTTTCCTAAAATTTAACCGTTATAAGAATTGATATATAGTATTTGATGCATGGTTTTCCTTAATTCCATCCATGCCCCAAAACATGGGACAACTATTACTCGCATTGGAATTTCTCGTCGCACCAAGCCGCTAAGAGACTAAGCTAAAATTAAGCTTTCCATCGCATCGCGTGCAGGCTTACGTTTCTTAAAATGCAATGCAAATTTATTCGTCTATAGGCGTTAACGAAAACAGAAAAATTAAACGCTAACGTTTTGTCTATACCCTGAATATCGTTAGAAGTATATTAACGCAAAGTTGTAGATAGTTTACAAGCATGGAGGATTTATTCCGTTTACACCAGGAGGCCGAGCTATTGGTGTAAATGGTATCAACATGGGCAGGAAATAAGAAAAATTTCTTATAGAACATGTGCCCAGTGATACCCCCCCCCCCCCTTTGACTGCAAAATTTATGGGACATTGTCCACTGGAGTGTGCAAAAATTGTGTCGCGTCTTCATAGTCAAGCTAACAAAACTCTGGTTTAAAATTTATAGGTCAAAATGTCCAGTGACCTCCTTAGTTTTTAAAAAAAATTATGGGACATTTTAAAATTTTATTGGACAATGTTCTGCAGTGTCCTGATGTGCTTATTTCCGGCTCTGGGTATATGAATCCTCCATGTGTACAGCTAGGCCTAAAAGTCGGAGAATTTTACATTGATTCTTTAATTTTTCCATAAACTAATGTATTTATAAGTTATTTATTTATTTATTTTGCACCGCAATATTCTGTCTTTTCAAATAACAAATAAAAGTGGAATTAAAATGACAATATTTAGACGCGGTCAGGAAATTATAAAATAAAAAAAATAATAATTAAATTAAGTAATTCCATATTAATTATTTTGTTGGTGAATATTGTTTTAATTCATGGTGTTAGCTGCATGGAAGGTGTCATGTCTTAAAAGTGTTGCCCCGATTCGTTTCCGTTGTATTATAGCATAGTATATTTGTGGGGGATATGTCTATTATTTTGGCGGGAGCGTCAGGTCCGTCGGCGGGTTCGCGTGTTAACCTGATATTAAGTTAAAGCGCTCGTGGAAATGAAAAGTCACTCGCCCGTAAAAGAATCGACGACACACGTTTGTAATTCCCAGAAAGTTTAGCGCCTTTTTTTCATTATTATTATTCCTTTTCTCTAGTCCCCCTCGACAAAAGCTATATTACTATTATTATTCTTATTACTTCAATCTAATCCATGCCTCGCGCCTGAATTCATATCAATTATTACCCGAATATATAAGGAGAAATTGAATTTAAAATAAAACCGATATCAAATTAATGAAACATTAAACTGTAAGCAAGCAGTTGTAAAATTAATAATTAATAATGAATATCAAATACCACGCTTTAGTTCAATTGCTTAATTTGATTATATTGTTATGTTGGGTTTTGATATTCGTGTAGTGGTTGAATAAATTCATAAGGATATATATATATATATATATATATATATATATCTATATTTATAATTTAGTTATATATACATCGTTATTTATGGAAGTGTTTCATTGCGTTGCCGGAGAATTGGGCGGGAAATTGGGGGGTTGATTTAAGTGTTGCCAGTTTTCCAATTGTTTCGACGCGTTTCTCGTGTATACTTTTCGGTATTGATCGAGTTCGTCTAACGCCTAATTTTAGCAGCCATTGTTTCCCTAATTACAAATATGGCCTGATATATATCGCGTGTAATACCTTCTTGCCGGCCATATACTTATTTATTTCTATTATTTAACAATATAGCGTAAATTCGCTTCTCCCAGCTTAACCCAATTCGGAGGAAAATGAGAGTTATTGTAAACAGATGCATGACCAAAGTCTGAATTGAAAATTTTACATGATATAATTTGCTAATCTAAGCCTAGTTTTAATTTTTAGGCCTAAAATATTTTGGCACGTTATTTGAATTTTTAGGCTTAGGATATCTTGGGCACGTGAATCCGAAATAACCAATATTTTATTTAATGATAGATAACATCTTTCTAAGCCTAATTTGAATTTTTAGGCCTAAAATATTTTGGCACGTTATTTGAATTTTTAGGCTTAGGATATTTTGGGCATGTGAATCCGAAATAACCAATATTTAATAGACAAATAGAAAAAGAAGCTGGCGGGGGCATTTATTCGCGAGAAAATTTTGCGAGTATATTTGATAAAGTACTTAGGAAAACAAGTATAGATAGACCAGTACTTACCACCACCTGGAACCTCTTCCGCGTCCAGATCCTCCTCGATTTCGGCCAGCCGTTTTGGCCGCCTGACACTGAAACATCGTAGTTTGTAATACTAAGAATGTGACTAGAGTTCTTTTGACATTGATATTTTTGATCCAGGAACGATATTTGACTTTATTCCGATATTTTAATCGTCCGTTCGACGACGACGATAAATAAGGATCGATAATTGTTCGATGAAATAAAATGATCATGGCTTTTAAATTCACCGTTTTGACCTTTCGAGTACTTTATAATCAACACCTCGATGACGTATACTGATATCGTCATACGAGGTCATCTCGGGGTCACTTCCTAACCGTTAATGACGAAGAGAATCACAATATGGATGACCACTCGCCAGCCAAAAAAACATACCAAAAACCGAATTTCGCGTGTATTTTTTTTATCTTCTTTCTTATATATATGTATAGTTAAATATACCTTTTTGAATTACCAACTATAGGGGGCTATAGGTTGGTCGTTGTCGGGGGTTTTTATTGTAGAGGGTGCCATCCTCAATTTTTTTGACCAATGAGAGAACGGCGTGCAAAGTTGAGATATAACAGCAAACACCCAGCAGCTCGGAACAATATAGTATATGTATTTTCTTTGTATATTTTGGGGGTATACAAATTGCATCGGGTACAAATTGCCCGCGCGAACTTCTTCAGCTATTTTACACTTCACTTCGACCCCTCGAAGTGCCCGAGTCCCGACATTATATTTATTTTCTGGATTTAGTTGCGAGCTAGGCGTAATGTTTAACACTTATTCCCATAAACGTTTGCTTTTCTTTATAAATAGATTTAGAATTTGGGCTAAAGTTGTTGGGTTCAATTCCTTCCTTAAACGACGGTCCGATCCAATTTGTTTCTAAGGTAGATTTTAACCTGAAACGGAAACATTATAATTTTAAAATGATTTATCTTTAAATAATATAATATAATATGAATAATTAGTTCTCGTTGACATTATATATTCCTACCTGAATTAATAACAATATATATTTAAGAATATCGTTAATTTAATTTAAGTAAATAAATAAATGTCTCGTGAATTAGGAGCTGGGGGCTCGAAAACAAACTTGTTTGTTTATTTATATTTTCGCGGTTTCTGCCCATATGCAATGGCGAGACAAATTTGTTTTAATTTGCGACAAATTTGTTTAATTCACGCGTATAAATCGGCACACGCGCGGCTAGCGGTTGCGGTGACGGTGACGGGCGGCTTGTCACCTTTGAAGCTCGAGATGTCGATTGTTTCTGCAGTGTGGAGGACTCGCGAGCCAGTCAGCCAGGTTTGGTTGGCGCCAAAAATCGGAGCGCGCAAGCTTAGAGCTAGGGCCGAGAAGGAAAGCACGCTCGTGTACTAGGCTACTATTCAATTGAAGAATTGGTTGGTGGTGGTGGCGGGAGTGTCCGTGTCTCGATCCCATGCACCGCCGCTTCGGGATTTCGCAGGTTCTTTTCTAGGCGCGAGAAACGTAACGTTCGTTCGTTCTTCTCCGACAATACTCCTGAGTCGGAGTAGCCAGCCAACCACCCGCTCTTGCTTGGACCGTACACTTCGGTCACCGAACCAACTTTTATAATAGCTTATAACTCGAGAAAAGAATTTTGCCATCTTCCATCGTTGGCGTTCATGGCCTTAACTAATTCAGTATGCCTTCTTCTTTAGATATAGGAACATTACCGGACTGCTTTGCTAGAAATTGATATTATAATGTCGTGCAGGGGCTTCATGGGAAAAAAGAAATCTCTTATCACGTGCTGTTCTTGACATTATCTGTCCCCTTGATGGTTTATTTTTAACACTTTAGGCAAGGAATTAACCAATCTTAGACTTATTTAACATGTCAATTAATTATTGTACCAAATCCAAGTGTATTTTCTCAACAACCCAGATTCAATTATACTAGAGGTAGAACTACCAGTCGAATATCTAAGCCACCCTGATATCCCTATCACGCACGCCTTCTATCGGAGTAGACGTCGCAACCGATTACATTTCTACAACTTATTTATAACACTTGAGGGGGAAGGAGGGGTTAGTAAAGAATAATCGATTTTTATTGTTCAAAGTAACGTCCGATACAAACGGAATTACGGAATCGAATTGGGGCATATACGCACCTGCGAGGGGTGTTACCCAAAGTGACTCATTCGTATCATTGGCAAAAGTACAATAATATCTAAAATTATTTCAATTTATACCTAATAATAGTGTGTAGTATTAGGTGTTTCCCTATATAAAAAGTGTATAATACTTAACACGTTAAGTTTAAATTTACTCTTGACAATTAATTATAGGGGGAAAGCGCTAAATTTTAGTAGAATCCTACTATACCCATTACTTCCAATAGCTAAACCAAACAGCTCTATATAGCGTGCGTGCAAAGTATAAAAATAATTACCCGAAGGACGTACGTTTAACTTATATCGAAGTTATTATTTACTTATGAGAACCTCGCGCCTGTAAGTTATACCGGCGTATACGCATTTCGACTTTTTAAAAGGAAAATAAGTTTTCATAGTTTTAATTTTAGTCTGTCAGGAAAGACTTTGTATGATCGTAACTCGCCGGCTTAGAATTACCCCGAGATGACTATAGCACGCATAGTCTTTGGCAAGTCGAGATCGTAAATTAGCCTTACTATAGGGGGCCAAGAGACTCCATGAGGGTGGTGCTGCTGGGACTGTTGCATTGCGTGCAATCGGATCTTTATGTACAGATAATCGCTGTCAAATTCTAGCTCAATTGAAATTGCACGCGACAAACATAATTTCTACAATCTCTTCGTTCACCTTGCTTGGTTTTGCTATTCGAGGCTTCGATTATTCTTCTCCTAACTGCGTTTTTTCCCTACTATAAAGTCTACTCGTATGAATGAATTTAATCATCAAAGATTGATTCTTTAATTATACGTAATTAATAAACGTAATAGGGGGAAACTACTATAATATAGTATGGTTATAATACTCCCGTCGTTGAATAGCTAATCCATGCACTCTCTAAGGATAAAGGCAGGCGCCTTCGAAATCCAAATTTATGGTTCTTCTAAATTCTAACTATTCTCTCGGTTAAGTTTTTCTCTTAAAATCTGACTCCGTTTATTTACTTCTGATTGGAAGTCATGTATAAGAAAGCTAACTATTTTAGCTCCTATAGGACATCTTCAACTTATCCACTGCAAGAACCGATTTTAGAATTAAGAATGATAGGTACCATCTTAAGTTGGTCGTCACCAATATGGCAGTAGGCCTAGTTGTAATATCTTCTAATGTTCTCGAATCTTATATGGGTTCTTGCTTGCTTTAACCTACAAGTAAATTTTACAATAGAAGGTGCGACTATAGCAAAGGTCACCAATTTCTTAAAGTTAAAAAAGGAAAGAAGTTCAAAAATTATTCGAGATACAACGTGTTTTCTTTGTTATAGTTTGAAATTTCACACATACTCGTGAAAATTGCTTTCTATTCAACAAAAGCATTTTTTTCTTTTAAAGTTTTTAACGGATAGTCACTCCGCTGTTGCCTCGCGTAGAGTCGTAGGTAATTGAAGGTAATTAGATTGTAAAAAAGTAGGGCGTTTTTTGAAAGCATACCCTCTTTACATGGTGGAATAACTATATAGCTGTTTTAGCAAGTACTTGTCGAAAATAACATCAACATCTTTTCGCTGTCGATTTTAATTAGAGCTACAACAAAGTTTTAGAACTATGTTCGAGAATTCTTTTATAGCCCGTAATTTCGGTGTGCACGCTATAGCCTGCCTAGCTCGTAAAATAGTCAACAACAATGTAGGTATGACACATTTTTGCGCTGATAACGTACGCCTTAAGCCTTAAGCCTAAAAATAGAATTCATCCGAGTAGGTACTTAAGATTATTTTTTTTTTCTTAAAGAAAGTACCGTACCTATTGAGAAGCGCATGAAGATATATTTCATTGTAAAATTCTACCAAATTCAACCATGCGACTAAATAGCTATCTATTCGCAAACACGGGGTAATGGTTTAGCTATTCAAAGGTAGTATTATCCTTCTACTTTGTACTGAGGTTCACTCCCCCCTAGATGGCGAAACGGAGCCGAATAATTTTAAATATACAGGGTGTTTCTGATAAGTCTGCATGCATAAATACACCCAACCAACAAGTCTTTTGAATTTTTTGGGAAATCAGTTTTGAGTCGAAAATTTCTATTTTGTTACCGGTCAGTCCTGTCTTCAAATACCTCAACCACCTAGAACTCACCCACGCATTTAAAAAGGTATATCATAGACCGGAAGAGCCATCTCCTCGAGGACACGGCCGGTGTTACCGTGTAAATAACGCGTGATTGAACATACGCAGCACCACCGCTGAATTCAGAGCGTATGTTAGATTTCGGCGAATTCATTCATATGGGTCCTTTTTAGAAGAGTCCCATCGCGGTATTTAACAATACCTTGAGGATGAGCAAGGATTGCTGGGAACATGCATGGTCTTTGTCCCGTTTATTATCAAATGGACCATGGTTCTATATCACTCGGAGCTCGAATCTGATGAAAGCTATTCAAATAGTAAATCCTTCAGGGAACGATCGAGTACAATCATTTTGTACGAGAATATAACTTAATCCCGATGTTAATATGAATTAAATTCATTCATTCGTGAATTTATACCAGTAAGAATAACCCCGATGAATTATAATGGGAACCCCGATGAATTATAATGTGTCGTTGGGTCTTGACCATCCACGTTACAAACATCTTGATAATTGGTAACACCAGGCATGCACTGTGTACTAATATAGTATAGGTATTGTTATTAATGGGGAAATATCCACGCCCCTTTTTAGTCTGGAGAGAAGATGGTGCGTGGAGTGGTGAGATCTCGGAGTGGTTACCATGACAACCCGGTAACTCGATAGCCCTTCTCTTTATTCTAGTTCTCTCGCATCTATCTCTTGTCGGAGCAGTCTCTCGGAACCGAGCTCCGAGCTATATAGTGGGCGGAGTTCAATCGCCTATGTTTTCAAGATCCTTTGATATGAAATTGCTTCGGCTTTTATAATTCCCAGCAAACGCTTCGGGCCATAGCCTTCATATTCATTATAACAAGGAATTTATTCGTGTATCTAAGAATATTAGGGACGCGTATTCTGTTATGTTTGGGGTGAAAGAACATTCTGACGTAGATTTCCATGGTGTCAAAAGGCTCAATTAAGAGAGCGCTAGACATCTCTCCGCGAATGATGAAACCTCTGATGAAACGCATACGTTAAACATCAAACTTATATTCTTAGATACTCTAATGAATCCTTTACAGTAGACCAGCAATTCCCCCTGCTACTAGGCCTAATAATAATAATAATAATAATAATAAGCCTTTAGAAATTTACGTAAATTTGGTTATAAGTTCATAATTGAGCGTTTCTCTCTTTTGAGAATATTCCCATTCTTTGTTATCCGTAGTCTCGAGTTATTTTAATAAAAATACTTGAAATTCTTAACTTTAGAAATAATATAAAAGCCTATATATATTTTTCTCTCTCTCTCTCTCTCTGGCCTCACACGCTGAAAAGAGAGACAGAAAAAAACACTCTTTTTCTTATACTGGTAAAAGTCGATTCGTCTAAAATTCGTCTCACCTCGTTTTTGGCCCGGGGCTTTTAAAGGGAAAAAAATTCGGGTTCGTTTTATCAAAAAAAAAAAAATTGTTTGTTAGACTTCGCCCCATACCTTAGGGGTCATAGGGGTCGTACTCAGTAAGGTACCATATAGTAGTAGTAAAATATAGGCTAAACTCATTTCCACCTATTGGAACTTTTTTATTCGGTTTTGTAGATTTTTATCTAAAATTAAAGTATTTATTTATTTATTTATTTTGAATTACAGAAAATGGATGCCTAATATATTAACTTTGGAAATTCAGGATACTTGCTCAGGTAAGATAATTTTAATTCATTTACTAATAGACCTTTCAATAGGGCTTAAAGATACCACCAACCCACCAAAATTAATATCCGGTATGTGAGATCCAAATGAATTCAAATAATACATAGTTTTCAGACTAGGAGGGTTGATACCATTTACACTGCAGGAGACGAGCCTACTTGGTACTGCACTTTATCCACCAAGTAGCCTGGCCTCCAGGTGTAAATGGTATCAATACTCCTAACTGCGTGGTGTTTGAAGTCATTTGGATCCCATGCACATATCGGATCTTAATTTTCTTTTAATAAAACGAATGTGGTCAGAAACCGGATTCTATTTTACCCCCTCCCCCAACTTGGGGGTCTATTACGTCATGACGTGTGTATGTGTGTGTCACATGGTTTAAACTATAATATTTAGAGTGCTCTTATACTGTTTTGGGTAATGTAATAGGCTATAGCCTTATCGAAAATGGATATTGCTGTGTATGCTACAAGTATACATTTACAAAGACATACACACACAGGCCTTCCGCTTTCTTTGGTCTTGTGTGTCTCTCTTAGCTTTGATGCTATAGCTATCTGGATATTGTAGTGCCATTCTTTAAGACATAAATCGTTAGTTTAAGATAAGGGAAGTCGTGGCGGTAAAATGCATCCCAACAACAAAATAAAAAGAAATGGTTTCTCTTTGGGTTGAGAAGTTAATTTATGAAGTTGTCAACGGCTCTTACTATTAACTGTATATAGAGAGGTTAAGAAATTACTCTGGAAAGTTAAAGTTAAGCCTTGGTGAAATTTTCAAAGCCACCAAAAGTATCTATGAAATGGGACGTACTTTTATGGTCTCGAAATTTTCAAATTCTTTATTTATTTTTTTTTATTAAATTCAAAATTAAAGTTGCAAGGTGATAATTCATTATTCTCAAAATCGCCAGCCATGAATATGCATTTTGAACTCAATATATATATGAATGGTTTTTTTTTTCTGGTAAAGTAGTAATTTTCTTATGGGTGGCCCCGGTATGGTACACTCCATTTGCAAAAAAGAGGGGGTCTCTCCTTTTGTAATTTCTAGATGTTGGTTGGGGTCATGGACCAATAATTCGGCGTAGATCCCGGGCCGGGCTGCTCTATTAACAGTTCAGTTTAGGCTGCAGGTTAAAGGTATCTCTAATGAACTGCCCTGGAACACTTCGTTCGTACGTTCAAGGCGATATTTTAGCCGTCAATGACAGGGTTTAGACCAGCTAGATCGGATAAATTCAGGAATTTTTCCTGCCTAACGGACCTCGAAGAGCGAAGAAAGGGCTGGGTTGGGCGGACCGGACCCTTAAAGGGAGGGTGACCTTCACTCAAATATTACTTTTGCTCGAAATTAACTCGGTAGATAAATTTGAACCACCAAATGCTCCAAAACACGCTTCACATTATATAGTTATCATTATTAATTTATAGGTTAATTCGTTTAAATTAATTTAACTAATTATCGCCAAATCTATTTCTATACGCCTACATTAATTAATCTCAATATTTCTTAAAACCGCGTGGGCCAAAATAAACGAAAATTTCATTAAATATGCTCCTTAACCCGCTCTACAATCTGGACGTATCTATTAATTAATATGATAATTAGTTTAGGAGAAATTAATTAATTAATTAAATTCTAAAACGTTTTTCCATTTTCATAAATTAATTTTGTCGTATAGTATATATTACCAATTGATTCTGATATCTCATTCAACAAACTCTTAAGAAAGTTGCGACTTAAAATTTTTTTTTTCCAATTTGGCCACTATCAAGTACCCTTCTTTTTCCCCCCTTAATATAGTTCTCCCCCCTTGGGGGTGAATCTAGTCTTAATAGAGAAAAACAGGGTCTTTTCATCATTTACATCAAACACGAAAAGTAATATATATTTCCTCCCCTCTCCGGTAAAAAAGCAAGCGCCAATTCTAATTCGGGGATTTTGATAAGGGACCAATCAGGGATATCCTTCACTTTCGGGATCCGATTCCCATTGGTTCGTTGTATTTCGAAGCCCTACGACACCATGGCCTGAAGAGCTAGCTACTACTCTCTACAGGGGGAACAACATATAAAAAATATCCAAAAAGAAATCACGATTTTTTTAAATCTATCTCTCCATCTTGATCTTTTTTCTTTTTTTAATCCAAGGGATGAAGTGAGAGAGGGAACGTTAATAAAGTTTCAATTGAGAGGAAATAATATTAAGGTGACTTGAATACTAACGCTATCTAGCGGTTATTGAAGGAACTATGGAAGTTACTATGACATTTGACCTTTTTAAGGGTTCACGGACGAAGTAAATACGTAACTAAAAATTCGTATTTAGCGAAATGGCTTTCGCTTATAGTTAGAAATTTTGCATTCGTGACGTCATAAACGAGCCGTTTTAGGAACTATGGAAGTTACTATGACATTTGACCTTTTTTACGGGTTCAGGGACGAAGTAAATACGTAACTAAAAATTGATTTTTAGCGAAATGGCGTCTGCTCATTGTTTGAAATTTTGCATTCGTGACGTCATAAACGAGAAAGTACATCATACATCGTATTATTTATTAATTGAGCAGACGATTACGAATCTAGCTAAGCCGGACAACGAAAGATAATTATAATAAAACTTACCTTAATTGCAAATTAATCCAAATAATTCAAATTTAACTATTGACTTTTATAAAGACTTGAAAAAGGAACGCGTCCTGAGTCGCCAAAATCCAAAGATGGTATGAAAACCAAAGTTCGTTTTTGTTTAAT
Source organism: Phalangium opilio (assembly GCF_054372755.1). Classification (NCBI taxonomy): domain Eukaryota; kingdom Metazoa; phylum Arthropoda; class Arachnida; order Opiliones; family Phalangiidae; genus Phalangium; species Phalangium opilio. Next base: position 9,458,833 of record NW_028324187.1, on the reverse strand, counting down.
TCTCTTGTAACAAATTACGCATGGACCATCCCGTAAAATATCACGTCTTACCTTTACTAGTTGTTTCCAAAAATGTTGGTACAATGGCTGTGAAACGATGGCTTAGGCTTAAAATTAAAGTAGTCTATTGGGAGAAAATAAAATTGAGAGAGAGATAGTCCATTAGAGAAATCTGAAACAATAAACAATTAGGGTATAGGACCGAGGGGGTCAAGAATTTAGAAAGCTTATTACGATTTTATTACTTTATTATTAAATTACGTACACCTCGAAACAAGCGTTTGGAATTGTTACAAAAGTGCGACGTGTCTCACAGGGCATGCAATTAAGAAAAATTTAAAACATTTGTGTTTTTCTTTCTTTAATTGATCTTAATGAAAACAAGAAGTGATATCTAGTTTATTAGGGAGAAGGTAGAAATTCGCATGCACATTTATAATCTAGCTTTATCTCCAGTCCAAACAAACGTAGGCCAGGAGTTAATCCCAGCCTCTAAATTACAACCAGCAGCATCTCATTGGTTCTTGAAAACTCACGTCAGCACGACGCGAATGACGAAGATTACTTGTATTTTCCGACTGAGGAGAGGCAGCGAAATAGCCCGGCCTCCTTTTACGTCCCCCCTTGTATTTTGAAAGGGGGACTGGGACTATGGAACGCCGCGCGCCATTACTTAGGCATCTTCTCCCTAGTAAACTAGATATCGCTTCTTGATGAAAAGTGACGTAAGAATGTCTGTTACGCCTTCGCTAAAACTATAAATGACATTCCAAATCAAATTAATTTACACGTTTTAAAATAAATAGCTATAGGCCTAGTAATTAACAATTCGAAATATTCGATACTAATCATTATTATTGCAATCTACATAAGAAAAACTATAGTATTCGAGTGACTTTGGCAAACCCTAACCTAAAAGTATATCAACTCAATATGTATAGTTTCATTGCAGGGGATGTAGTGTAATTCTACTATAATGCAGTATAGTTTTCCCCTTAAAAGAGTCATTTTTTGGAAGATGATAAAGATTCGGGAAAACCATGCACTAGATTACGGAAAGAGCTGTTCCTATTTGCAAGTGTAAAAATCCTTACGCGTTACGCAGACGTCGCATCTAACCGAACAACACCATAGCACGCGACAATGACAAGAATTTTTGACAGTTTTCACTTGAACATTGTAACCCCTTCCGCAACACATAATTTCGCAGTTTTCTCCTTTAACGCAATCGCGACCGGAAGTTCCCGGTCCGTAATTGTTGGCTTCGCAAAAGTCCGGGGACGTTTCCAAGTAGAGTAAGGATGTTTGTCCTCTCTTTGATTTACGAATCTTGGTATTACCTAATTGGACACGCGTCCCATCGGTCAAATCTTTCTGGTCGTTTCTAACAATAGCGTTACGCGCCCGAGTCTTGTTGATCAGGTGACCTTGCTTAGATTTGCGATGTCTTTTCCTGCAATACAAAAATAGGTACAGTGTGTCAAACCTTAAGAATTTGCCACGACCCTTAACTTAGTTAGTCAAAGTATTTTAACCAAATTACCCGTATTTTCTTTTTACATTCAATAAGCGCGTCGTAGTCGAGGACCCTTGCCTATTGGTGGAGGCGTTTTCGAAGACTTCGTTACCTCGAAATCGTCCGGCGTGATTGGCTGTTTTAATTCGAACGGCTCGTTCGTACTTATCTTTTAAAGTCGTGGCTGTGACGACGAAATTTGACAATTGCTTCCAACAAGTGCGAACGGAGCACGAACCCGATATCCCGTGACACTTGCAAACTTTCGCGACTCCTTGACGCAAAACCTGATTGGGGAGTTAAAAAATAATTAAATTAAATTAAAATTAAGGTCGGTCATTCAGGAATATCGTTGGATTTTTAATTATAAATCTGGGTTTTCTTTTTTCTTTTTTTTTTAAATTGTTTAAAAAAATAAATAATAAAAAAGTAGTCGGGGTAGATTTTGAGATCTGTATCGTACAGGAGAAGGAGGGTTAGGGATGGGACCTCACACGTTGGTCTTCAATGACTCCGATCTACCTACCTTTATGTATGTGATACCTGTCTGCGTGCGCGGCGTTCTTGGATATGTAGAGGGGCTACCGGTTAGCGCGTGTCGCAATTTAAAACCCTTAATAGACCCGTGTTTCGAGATATTTAAAGCCCAGACAGACGCGGGGGTCCAACCAAAAAAAACCTCTCACTATAGAGTCCCTTCCCAATGACCCAACTTAGGACTCTGGAGTTGGGAAGTATAGTAAATAACGATTGAGATGAATCAGTGGACAGAAACTTTGGTGCTTATGATAGCCATATTTTCCCCTATACTCGGGCCTCAAATCAATCCGAGCTCAAGATAATCAACTTTGAATTAAAAAATTTAAAATTAAAAATAAATTGAATAACTCTATAACTTTTGTTTAACTTAACTTATAAAGAAACGGTTTTAGGGTATGATAGTTCAAATACTCCTCTAACCAACGATACTAAATACTAGGGGTCAAACCGTACAAGAGGTCAATAGAATGGCATTTGAAGGTATTACATGGATTTCGTTACATTGAGGCATGCACATCAGACATTCCCCTCTCGCCATAGGATATATCTCCTTTATTTTTCCAGTAGCTAGCTAGCTTCGATAGCTTATCAATACGATAAGTTCGTCTTTTTTTTTTACGACCGGGGCCATCTTAGTGGGAGATCCGAATTAAGACATTAAAAACGAAGCGTGAGTTGAATTTCAAACGCGCGATGCAGTTAACTAACTACATACTAAATGAATTCAACTGAAACATTTTTTCTTTATTTCTTTTTACCGAGAAATGGAATCTCTATAACACGCCAAGAAGCGATATCTAGTTTGCTAGGGAGAAGGTATAAATTCGCATGCACATTTTTAGCTTTATCTCCAGTCCAAACAAACGTAGGTCCGGAGTTAATCCCCGTCGCCTCTAAATTACAACCAGCGAGATATCTCATTGGTTCTTGAAAACTCACGTCAGCGCGACGAGAATGATATAACGAAAATTACAAGTATTTTTCGACTGAGGAGAGGCAGCGAAATAGCGAGGCCTCCTTTTACGTCCCCCCTTGTATTTTGAAAGGGGGACTGGGACTATATGGCGCGCGATTACTTAGGCATCTTATACCTTCTCCCTAGTAAACTAGGTATCGCTTCTTGAACACGCTAAGTATTCTTACGGACCGGTATTTACTCGTAACTTAAAAAGCATTCCAAAAATGTTTAGTTACAAGTGTATAATTTTAACGTCCAATTTTATTGGTCATCAGATTTTAGACATACGGGCCAAAATTACATTGTCATAAAAATGTATAAAAGTGCTTGGAATTATTTGGTATACTACAAAAGTATATACGGAAGGTATTATTAAATTGAATATAGCGAATTGACACTACGTGTTATTAGCCGCCTTAACTTTTGTACTGTCAATTAAACGTAACTGCCAACGCTTCGTTAAAAAGACGTAAAAAAGTGTGCCCCGAGAACGCGGATAGACAATTTGTTTTAACAGAATTCTTTTGACAAGGAAAGACTTTACAACAAATCATCGTGTCACGATTTAAAATGCCCTTTTGTTTTTTTCTTCTTCTTCTTCTTGACAAAAGGCGGATATCTTTTACCTTTCGCTAAGCCTAATTCCATTGGATTAAATATAAATTTGATTGATTAAAAATCTGGCTATTAAAAGAAAACCATCGTGGGAATAAAGGAACGATATACGCGTTTATTTAACTAATAGCATCCCCCGCCTTTTATAGCGCTAAGTTTAAAGGTAAATTAATACTGTACGCCGGTTCGGTATATCGCATTGACAAAGTCTTAAAGAGATCTTACGAGGTGATAAAAATAATTCTGACAGATTATTGGTCGGATTAGTTCAAACCAGTAAAGCTTTTAAGCTCCCATTATATAATATCATTGCCAAAAACCAAAATATTTTAGGTTTTAAAAATATACGTCCGTCTAATTTATCATAGCCCGGGACAAGTACATACGCTCTTGGATTAGCTATTCGAGGACATGCTAGTATTATCTTGCATGCCCCTGCATAACAAGGTTTCACTACCTAAGAATTTAAAACTATTGAATTAAATAAACAAAGTTTTAAAAATAATGGTAGGATTTTTTTTTCAAACATAACCTATACGTTTGTTATTGTAGGGTTCTATAGTATTTTTCATTTTTCTCGGATAGAGTTCGAGCTTTAGTTCAAGTTGACGCGTGGTTTAACAAACAAGGCACTTTCGAGTCTAACTTAACGCGTGAGAAAAGCATTTTGAAAAACAACTTATATCGTCCAAAACTTTTGAACGAGAAAATGTGTTTAAACTAAATAGTTTTTAACCTTCCATAGCTCTCTTCTTACTACTACTACTTTACTTAGGTCTTCTATACTTATTTTGTTTGAACATTTGGCCGCCCCAAGTTAAACATTAAGATACCCTACGTCTCACGCTGAGAAGGTGATCGGGAGGATACCGAGCTAGGATGCTGCATCTCTTAATGCGGTGGTTGCCAGGAATGGGATACGTCCTCCTCATCTCTTTCCCATGCTTCTTATTCTCAAAGAAAGTTTTTCTTTAAATTCTATATATCGATTAAACTTGATCGACCACGATGAAAATAATCGACTCCTTTTTAATCGAGCTACGTGGAATTTGATATTAAACTAGTTTACTAATTGACTGTCTAGAAAGGTATCAATCGCTACCTAGGGCTCTCTGATTGGCTGTTTCTTTCTTAATTAGGATTTACATATAAATACTTAATTGTTTAATCATTGGAATTATATTGAACGTGGCGTTTAGCAAAGTGCACTTGGCTTACGCTAAAACGTAAAATTTGGGGGGGGGGGAAGCCGGAGTTCAAATAGTTCGATCATTTTAATGTCTGGCACGACGGGGAACCACCACTTATTTGACCTTTGAAGATTTGACCCCGTGAGAGTTTTCTATTCCAGATTTGACTAACTGACGCGGTCGGTTGAATTGCTAGCCGGGATATACCTGCCCCGGTGTATGGTTTAATGGAATTGAGTGTTTCCCACTTGGAATCTTTTTTCTTTTTTTTAAGAATGACGGGCAATTTCTTCCCATCAAGTACTTACTTACCCTTGTGAAACAACTTGATCAAATTTCAATATAGGGTAGTATTATTTTACGGTCGTTTCTCGCTATTAGAGTTGCAAAGGTACTGACTGATACGCGATTTAAACGTGGTATTTTTCAAAGATAGGCCGGAAATAAGGAGAAAGTACCATTTGTATTTATTTATTTATTTATTTCTACCTGAAGTCCAACTTCGGAGTTGTGTCTTTCCAATCTCGCTGTGAGGTCGCGACCTTTGGCCATGGCTCGACTCCCTATTAAACGGCGACATCCCAATAAGAATCTTCTTACAAATCGAACTCCGTATTTGACATTGTCCCCGCAACCTCCCCATCTCCAAGCCTTTCGCGTTTCCTCGGCCGCCGGGCTCGAATCGTCGCAAGTACAATAGGCTAGTCGACCACTCCCGCAACCTCTGGCCACCGTGTGCGCCAACGATGAAGAGACCAAAGCGTACAGAAACGCCGTTTCTTTGAAAGCTATACGTGCCAAGAAAATTATAGTCTCATGATGATTCTATAACAACACCCTTCTTACCTCCTTTAAGAAGATGAACCCTCGAACTTTCAACTGAACAATTCCAACGGTCGTGTTCGAACTGTTTACGACACCAAATGACCCCTAATCTCAAAGCTTCTACTAGAGTTTCGGCCAAATCCTTATCACGTCGACAAAGACGCCTTAAACGTCTGTGTCTTAAGTGAAGTACTTCGCAAAGGGACAGTGAAGAAGCGTTGACGCTCGATAAGGACAACGGCACCACCGTCTCGGGTATCGGAACTCGTGAAGTCAAACTATATAAGTACATTAAATGTTTGTCACAAATTTAAAAAAAAACTACTCGTGGTGAGGCCAGCCATTTTTACTTATAGAAAATGTAGGAAGTGTCATATTTAGGGTTAAATCCCTTCATGTATCGACGTTATTTAATTAAAAAACAATCTCGTAATAATTTCATACGGACATGGTAACTATTTTTGGGGCCCAGTTGAGACCAAAGACCTTAGATAAAAGAGACGAAAAACAGCTTTCTCTCTAGTACACTCTCGTACTGAAACCGAGTTCCTTAATTGAATCATTTTCCACCAATATCTGTCTATCTCAAACTCTCGAACCGGTAATTAAAAACCCGGCAGTTTAAAGGGGGGGGGACCAAAAAAACCAATTACGGAGCTAGAACTATACGTTTAACAAGGTGCTTTACAGCGTTATCGAAGTTACGGCGGACTTATACCTTTATAAGAGATAACGTAACGTCAAACGGTAGCCACTGCAAAGTTAAAAGCGGTGTTGACCAAAGATTAATGGCACTAGTTCGCCTTTGAACGTAGTAAATTCTATAGGGGGTTTACGGGCGGTGCTGATTAAGGTGGGTTTATTAGGTTAAGTAACTGGTGGGCCACCTACAAATTCACAATTGACGTCTTAGGAGCCCCGTGGCGTTTCACGTTGGGTGTTCTCGGACGTCTGAGTTCTTCGTCTCGCGGCCAACTCGACTCGGAGTTACTTCTAACCGTGACGAAATCGTTATTTACGATAGAAGCATGTTTAAATTTTAAGTCCAGCTAACTTTACTTACGATCATTTTTAATTTAGGGTGGCTTAGCTATTTGACAATGAGCTAGTATTATCCTACTATAATCTAGTAGTTTTACCTCTATACTCAGCTATGACAAACGAAATAAATGATCATACGCAATCAGTTTGGGTGTAGGGGAAAATCACTAGATTATAGAAGGATAATACTACTATGACTTGGAATTAAGAATTAACGGAAGATGTTTTTAAAGAATCTTCAAGCCATTCCGAGTAATTTTTACCCATAATTCATAGCCCAGGGTTATACATGTATACCCGCCCATTTTTAGCGATAATATAATTTAAAAACGTATATTAAATTTTAATCTGTATTTTTTTAAAATGAAAATTATACGGGTAGCTATATGTTTAAAATTTGTTTAAGGTAACTACTTGATTTATCTCTTGAGTTTATCTTTATTTATCCAACAGAAGAGAATGGGCTAATATTTCACGTCACGCTATCTTATTGAACACTAATGTCCGTGAAGTTGCGATTGTCAGGTTTAAAATGCAAGCCGCTCAATGACTATACTATATACCTTAATATTTGTTTCCCAATGCGAATTTTGTAGGATTCCACGAGACTCAAGGGATATGCTACCTAACGACTATATGCTATCTTAATATTAGTTTTATATTTTAATTTCGTCGATCAAAGGGTATATGCTAGTTATCCCGGCTGTTCTGCGTAATTTTAGTCACTTCCAAGTCTCTCAAGTACTATACTAACTTATTTTCGGTTTCTCTATACGCTTCGAAGTCGCTCAAGAACTATCAAACTACAATTTTTATGATTTTCAGCTTGGACTAATTGCAAATGAGTCTTAATTAAATTAGTCTAATTATTTTTAAGGATAACTTACCCAAAATACGCGTAAACTTGTATTCGCGACGAACACAAATTAAGAGCCAATATGCACCAAAAAATTGTATTCATGACGCGTAACGTAATTAACCATTAATTGTTATATATTAATTTAAATCTAAGAACATATTAACGTATTAAGAAACGTTAGTAAAGGGTTACTCGGAACTCCGCTACGATTTAGTTGAATAGGTGTACCGTAATAGTACTTGTATGGAAACATTTGGTGCAAAAACTGCAAAGTACTCATATTGTAAAAGCTAGGTATCTCTCCCCAACAAGGAACGATTTGGTGTTACTTTTTGAAAGTATCTGGTATTCGAGCCCCCTTTAGCTTTTTGGGGAATAGCGACTGGTCAGGGTGGGGGCCACTTTCAATATTAAGACTTTAAACCAATGGCGTCAAAGTTAAGGAGGAGCTACAGGTACGACTTACAAGTTCTTCCGATTTAAAACGATTCATCTCCCAAATAAATATATAAAAAGAAATTGCTGTTACGTATCTCATTTTGTAGATCGCTCCTTGGAACCCTAGACTGCAATCAATAGATTAATCGCGTTTCATTTTCCCTTTGTTATTTGTTACATATCTTAATATGTAAGGAAAAACAGCGCTTATTAATGGAAATAGGCCTAAATGTCTATTTTTTCACCTATTGTAGTTTAATCTTCGGAATTCTCAAAGAAAAATGTCATTTGCGTGTCACTTTCCCTTACAATAGAGTAATGGCACCTCCCTGCCTTTGGCTACGTTATGTTATATGAGAAATTAACATGTAGTGCCACTACTCTATTTCACTTGTATTTGTAACACATCGCGGTGTTGTCAACTTCAAATACAATTTTAACTAAAAACACCTTAAAGTTGAACTTATATGTTAATTTATATTAATTAAATTTGAATGATTGTAATTATTTTTCACCCTTCAATCATAATAATGACTGGCAGTTCTTCGTTATTACGTCATTCTTCATATGACAACAATTACGCATATGGTACTGGTTGCCGTAGGAGTCTACGTTGACATTGTAAACTGTGCAATACCGACGAAGCCAAGTGACGAAATAAGCAATTATTATATTTAAACAAAATTTAAGTTGATATGGTGTTTGAAAACGTTAAAAATCTGCTTTAAATTGAAATGCGGGTAGGTTTTAAGTTTTAATATCGCGGTTTTCGAATCTTTTCGGCCAAATTAATTCGGGCCTTGGTCTTTCTTCTTCCAGTTTGAGAAAAATCGAGAAGGAACTTCAAGTCAAGGAACCACCTCTATAAGAATCCGTATTAGTAAATCAAAATCGAATCCTAAAGAAATGTCTACATCGAAACCGAATACGTCGGAAACCATGGAAAATACAAAGCTGGAAGATTTTGAAATTCCATCAGATGCTGGGAATCATTCAGTATCTGTGACTCCCGAACGGGAGGAAGTTGTACCGACTCCGAGTTGGTTTTCAAGTTACATGGAAAAGGTATGCCTATTATTTAGTTCCGTGAAAATGAGCCCCTGAACACCTTAATCGTGATCTTTATTTTTCAGTTTAAAGTTGAAGTTAAAAATGAAGTTGCCAGTGAAGTTATAGAGAAAGTTTCAGAAATCTTGTTGAAAAACACGGAGATCTTCAATTTGAAAAGCAACTCATCAAGACTGTCGCCTCCCAAAGAAACTAATTACGCTTCTCAAAGTATTAACGGGGAAGAAGCTATTCACGTTGGAATAACTTGTGATAATTGTGAAAGACCAGTCATTGGAATGAGATACAAATGCTTGTAAATTGAAATTCGTTAAGCTAACGTTTATGTTTATGTATGTTAATCACTCGACAACTCTTTTACTCCTTTAGCGTGTGTGTTGATTATGATTTATGTCAAGATTGCGATCGATTACCAGATATTCACGACCCCAGACACACATTTTATCGAATCCCCATTAATTGGAACTCCGAACAGGGATTAAATGTTGGTGGTAACGGGTCCATTAGCCCAGCCTCTTCTTGGGTCTTAGCAGGCGCATCAAATGGCGGTTGCCAACGAAAATTGCGTCACGCTTATCGTAAGGCGGCCTCCAATTCGTCTACTAATTGTTTTAGAGGCAAGAAAACGTCTCAGATGAATAAAATTATGAAAGTCAATGATCATCCGAGAACCGTCAATGAGGCTAAATCAACACTACCAAAAATATTGAACGAACAGAATGTTTTAGCTTCGACTAAAGTTGTTGTTGACGGAATCCCTGAGAAATTGTAAGACTAGCTTATTTGGGTTTTTTAGAGTTAACAATTTTCAGCAATCCTGTTTCAGAAGTCTCGATTATGAAGTAATTAAAAACGACTCTGTCCCTGATGGCTCATTTGTCTCACCTGGGGCGCAATTTGTTAAGTTTTGGCACGTTAAAAATACTGGAAGTCAAGCTTGGGGCAATGATACTGTGGTAAGACAGTCCCCCAATCCCCCGGAATGGTAAAGCCAATGCAAAACATTGTTGGATTGCCCCTTTAGTTGCGTTATTCTTGGGGTAACCTGATCCTGATGACTGAAGGCATGGACCGACCAGTGCCTCCTTTGAAACCTGGCGAGGATTGTTCCATTGGCATTAAGTTCTTGGCCCCTCTGGTACCCGGAAGTTACCAGAGTAACTGGCGTTTCAAGAGTGAGGGAGTCGTCTTTGGACGGAGATTGACTTGTAGTATCATTGTCGTCAGTTCGGGGGAAGATCAAAGTGTACCGGCGCTTGAGACAAATAAAATGGATCAGGATGACAAGGAAAAACTCGGGGATCTTTCCTCTTCTTTATCGCAAATCCATATTGACCAAGAGAATGGACATATCAGCAACCGAAAAGTGTCCTCATCATCTAACCAATGTCAATCCGAGAGCAGTCCCAAAGCCCGCTTTGAGGATAGCGACGACACGGCTAGTATCCTGAGCCTGAGCGACTCTGATAGCGACTATGTTAAAATTCCCTCGTCACGTCCGCCTCCTTGTTTCTCTTGGTCCACCCCATTTGGAGCCCCACCCATGGTACCCGAAGTTAAACACCACCCAGTCCCTCCTCCTAAGGCTCCAACCCCGCCTTTGTCCCCTAATGACGTCGTTGTTGGGAATCGCGTCGTCACCTTGGAAGAAGTCAAAACCGATACTGACGGAGCCAGCATTGGACGCGCTTCCAGCATTGAAAGCCCACCTTTGTCTCCTGTCAGACAGAATCCTAATGCTATTTCCGTTTCTCAAGAAACTGGAGCTCCCGAAGAGGCGGAACAACAACCCATAGAGACGCGTCACGACGCGGATGAAACGGGTGAAAGTGAGAGACCATTGACAAAACAACCACCAAAGAAACGAAGAAGTCCTACACCAACCCATGGAGATACTTATGACGAGTATAATTCAGAGTACGAGCGCGGATTTATATTTAATATGGGGTAATATCATGGGCTTCTAATTTGGGTATTTCCATCATAGAACGGTACAGGTTTTACCAGAAGGATTGGTAACTGGTGCTTTAACAGCCGCAGCTTCTGTTTATAACACAGCCAAAGCCATTTTCTCGACAATTCAAAATCCAGAAGTAAAAAACTATAATTAACATTTTCTTTAGTATCTTTAAGTAGGCCAGTTGACAATTGTCTCGCTGTTTCTTAAGGGAAACGTCCCACTCCCAATGTCCGAGGAAATCGTGACACGCCCACCTCCCTCTTTGAGTCCAATGGGACAGTTGATGGAAATGGGTTTCTGTAACCGTGAATTGAATGGTACTTTGTTGTCAAAACACAACAATGACGTAAATGCCGTTGTTTCCGAGCTCTTATCCATGGGAGATAATAATTGGTACACCACTAGACACCGACAACCTGATTTTGATTAAAATAAACGTGTAAGATTGATTGATTGTTAACTAAGCCTTGGCCAACTTTAAAGGCCAGTCAAGGCTTAGGAAAACTAGTTGTTCAACTTCTTCCTACAGTATCTATTCTTGCTCTTGTTTAATATATAATTTTATCTACAAATAATATATCTATAATCGTAAAAAGTTTCATTTTTAGACCAGAATGATATTTAATTTAATTAGTTTGAAGTGAATCAAATGACTCGGTAGTTTAAAGTAAAACTTTAAAGGCTTTTCTATGTTAGGCCTAACTTATAATTAATTATAGAGGTAAGAATATGGGATCAAATAATTCATCTATTCGTTCTATGCCTGTACTTAATACAGTTTTCTGTAAAATGGTCATTGATGTTAAACAATAAATATTAAATTCAGTTTAAATTAATAGTTATACTTTAAATAATAAGACTGAAATAGCGCGAGCGGCTTGCGTAGTGTTGCGCGTGATCGAGTGGGCTATGACTGAACGTTTTCGCTCTCTCGCTCTCCAACAACCGCCATCTTAGCCCGTATGTTTCAAACCCTTACAAACCATGCCGATTGATTAATATCGTTAATGGAGATTAAACTTTAATTAATTGTAGACATAAGTGAAGTTATTATTTATAAAAGGTGTTTGGAAAACTTTATTAATCTTTATGATACATAAAATAATGGTAAATATACATGAACTGTCATGTTTGAGAACGATAGGCTTCCACGTTTTGGTATATTAAGCCTTGGCGTAAAAAAGAAAGGTTGAGGTTGAAAAATGGCGGACGACAAAGAGACCTTATTCTTTGCGTTTTCCGTGAGCAAAGGTGTAGAGATTTAGTTATTATTCGGTGGTTGAATAATTTCCGTAAATTCTTCCTCCAGCGTTGGCCCTGATGTTGAGGTTACATCTTCATTTTGGTCCTCCTCAAAAGAATCTTCCGACTGTTCGTCAGAACCTTGTTCTTTTTGCTGGCGTATTTTCGTGTCCCGTCGCCTTTTCCCACTGTTCCTTTGTGGCAAATCCGCGGCTTCTGGGTCTTCCTCGATGCAGTCCATTGTCTCATTGTTGTCCCGCGTCGAAGTCGATGGCTTCGAAAACTCTCCTGTTTTAGATATCTTGGCGACCCTAGAGTCTCTTTCACTCTCCATTCGCCGATAAGCCGCGTCTTGTCGCCTGCGTCGCCTTGACGCGTTGTCTCTTTCGCGGGTCCATTGTCTGTATTCCTCGTTCTCCATTCTTTTTTTTCTCGTTAAACGTTCTTTCATGTTTTCCTTTTTGCGGTAATTCTGGTCTTGACGACGTTGTCGGCGGCGTTCGTTGTCTTTTTCGCGAAATTTTTGTAGTTGGCGTCGTTTCCGACGAGCCAAGTTTTCTCGTTCCCGAATAGCTTTGACGTAATCTTCACTTTCGCGGAGTTTTCTTCCAGTTCCGTTGGATTTAACGTGATAATCCGGGTCCCGGTCTTTTTCCGACTGGGTTACCTTAAAACTCGTTAAGGACCTTCTAGGATACCGCGATGATGTCTCGCGTTTCTTGTTGGCAGTACCATCCATAATTTGTAATTTTCGAGCTAAACCCCGTACCCGCCATTTAAGCCTGATTAATTTGCGAGTGTCACTGTCCTCTAGACGTTTTTGCAACAATGTCCTCAGACGGTCAGGGTCCGTTTTCTTTTTTTTAAGTTTTTGCTTGATGAATTTGTTAATCTCCATTTCGGTGAAGGGTTTCTCAAACAAGATGTCCTCGTCCCCAAGTAGTTCGCGTAGGTTAACATCGGCGTTTTCAAATCCTTCGATTATGGACACTATGTCCGTTTCTGTGGCTTGATTTTTATCAACAGGAAGGCTTGGACCATCTTGCGATTGTTGGGGTACATTGTTGACAGTTTCATCAACTGGATCTTGTTGTTTAGAAGTGTCAGTTTGTCCATTGTTGGCAACAGGCGCGGAAGAATTATTGTCAATAGTTGTATTTTGGACAATGTTAGTGTTTGTGTCAAGTGGTATGAAGTTGGTAGTGTCCGACGTAGTATGGTTTGAAATGTTCTGCTTTTCCTTGTAAGTTTGATTGTTGCCGTCATGCATTAGACCTAATTCATCTTTTAACATGTCTTGTACCATATTTTCTACGCTCCCACTCATTTTTCTTAGACTTTTTTACTGTTTGATCAGTAAGTCATTTAAATTGAGTGAGTAAACGTGGTTGACTAGGCCGGGGGCAAGGAAAATGATTCGAAAATACTAACAAGCAGACGATACTGGATGCTTGTTTTTGGAGCAAAACTCATAAAAAACTGGGAGCTGAACTGATCCGAACTGTTTCCTCTTGCAATTTAGCAAGACGGCTTCGTTTTGCAAATTGTTCGAGTCAAACACCTAAAAATATGCATTCCAATGAGAAATTCTTATTTATCTATCTCAAATGTTTATTATACTTGACCATGATACCGTTATGTAAGTATTAAACAAATGAAATACTTTAATTTTAGTTAAATTTAGGCCTAGTCCTTACAAATGCATAAGCCTTGGCCGATACTTGCATTCTTCTAGAGACCCGCCCTTAGCTCTAAATTTAATTATAATTAAAATTCCGCTCTAAAATTCAAAAAAATAACTACGTAATTATTTCAGGTACCGGATTAGAGTGCTACGTTTGCGTTAATCAAGAAAATAACCTCGATAAATGCGTTAAAACTATCATGACATGTGATGTTATGGATGATAGATGTTTTTCCGAAGTCAGATGGGGCAGTAAGTGTTAAATTAGAGTTAATATCATTGCACACTTTAATTAATTAATCGACAATTAACCATTTAAGGCACACCTTATTGGGCACCAACTGGTGAAAAACAATTTTACATCACAAAATCATGCGCTACAAAAGCAAAATGTGACAGTGCATTAAGAAATGTTTCTAAACGGTGTGATAGAATATGGTATAATGATTGGGAATGTGCTGAATGTTGTTTCGGAGATAGATGCAATTATTACGTCACTGTAAGTTTAACTACCTTTCCAACCAAATAATTAATTAATTAATTAATTAAATAATTTTAATTAAATTTTAGCTTTCTGGGAATGCAGTTGAAACCAGTGTAATATCCATTGTATTTGCCCTACTTTCACCCCTTATCTTTAGGATATTCACGTAGCAAAACCCGTTAAAAAAACACCCATGACAAACACTTAATCAAGATCTGTTAAATGAAAATGTACTGTGTAGTATATTTTTTAAATTCATTTTATCATAATTTTAATTAATATTAAGGAAACAAACGTCTCATCATAATCATTGTTGAATGTTGAATCTCATTTTTGTTGAATGAGGGAACTTCCGTCCATTTTTCTCAACAGAATATTTTTATAGCATTTTTTTTGTATTTATACCTTGAAAAAAAAATCAATATTACTTATCAAAAAAAAACATACTTTAATAAAGTATTTTATACACTTTTGTCTTGGAAATTTCATTCATAATTAATATACACATATTTTTAAATAAATTTGATTGAAATTGTGTGCTGAAAATAATTTATTTCAATATTGCGTTATAATTTCAAAAATTCCCGCCATTTACGTTGCATCTGTCAGTTTTGGCGCTACTGCAGCTGTACATGTGATTCCGAACAGGGTGAGAAATAAGGCGGTGGCACTGGGCAAATGACCAGTTTAAAAATTGCTTTGACCAGTTTATTTATTAAATGCCTGGGGGTCCAGTGGTCACCGTGACCACCTTTTAAATTCCCTTTCTTTAGTAAAAAATAAATTCCCAGTAGTGGGTTATTGAAATTAATGCTTATAAAACAAATAAACAGTATATTAATCCATCCCTTGAGCCATTTCTGTGCAACTCTGACAGTATGTAGAAATATTAAGTGGTCATTGACCAGTTTTTAAATTAAAACCCTTGGGCTCTACTGGTCAAATGACCAGTTTAAAAATTTTCCTTATTTCTCACCCTGATTCCGAATCCCTTTCCACCATGCTTGCAGCCCGCCGCTCCTTACGCAATCTCTGATTGGCTAGAATCATAGCGGAAGTGTAGAGCGCGCCTTTACGCAAGTTGAGAGTTAGACCCCCTGTGAAGATCCCTCTCTAGGAAGAAAAATATTTCTAGACGCTAAGTTCGCTAACGGACCGTTTTTTTGGCGGTAAAAACGCAGCTGTTGCCCGTGAGGAACAATTTTCACTATCGAGGAACAGTACCGCGAGTGCCTTAACTTGGGCGGAAGTACTTGAAACCTACACGCGACTTGTGGACAACAATTACAATTACCTTTATGGACATTACCAGCCAAGGAGACAACGTTTGTTTTAGCTTTAGGTGAGTTTTTATTTTACCGTTCCGTTTTTGGCATGTGCTAAAAGTCATTAGTGACAAATTATAATAAAACTCGTAAATAATTTTGTTGGTTACGTTGTAAGACTTTAGAGGGGGGGGGGTAAAATTTTGACCCCTGATGACCTACACCCGCTATAAACTTCAATTATATCGTGCAGTTGTTGTTTTCTGAGTAAAAATAAATGTATGTTAATTTCATTTCATCCGCAAATGTTATGAAGGCCTTGAAACCTTTAGGTAGAGGTACAATGTAAAAGTATTGTCAAAATACACACAGATGTTTCCTTGTCAACAGAGGAATATTTAGTAAAGGCAAACTACGTTATCTTCTCTAGACTATAGATTAGTACAGGTACATCTATTGTAGTAATATCTTCCTATAATATAGTTGTTTCCCCCTACAACTCCGGGACCCCCTGAAGTAATGATTGTCCAGTACACGAGCCTAATGACTTTCATACACAATAGTAGGGAAACTCTATATCATAGTAGAATACTACTACACGCATTTCTTTTGAAGCAAATCCAGCCGTAGTATTTATCGAACGTAACGTATTTTTATTTACTTATGTTGTCAATAAATAAATCCTTAAGGTAAGACACTAGTCGCGATTCTACAACAATACACTAGTAAGGTTTCACCTTGAAAAGTTCACCCCCTTCAGTGTCAAATGTAAAAGTATTATTTGTTTAAGTGTAGAAGTTTGTACGTCGATGCGACACATCGCTACTTCCAAAGATTACCCTTCCCGCGTTTAGTTAAACATAATTTTCCCATCGCTATTAGTTCAGCTAGGAAATATGGAAAAATGTTTTTTTTTAAATAAATGTGAAAAATAGGTATAGCATATTCACGCTTCATCAAACGCGGTCGAAGCCATACCTTTACCGTAAGCAGTCCATTTGGCCCACGTATTATTTATATTATTGCCTTTGTCGGCAAGTTTAGCCGTCGATGAGCTAGCTATAGTTGTCGGGGTACACATTGTTTCGCCCCTAAATTTGACAGTCGTAGAGTCCATCTTACCATAAGTTCACAATCCATAAGTTTGTCACTGGTAACTTAGAAACTGGAGCTTGTAATTCTGAAGTGAGTGACGTAGGTCGTAGATTCAAGGTAAAACGACTGGTGGTGAGGGCGTGAGGCGCTGTCAAAGGCTTAGTGCATACAGACTAAATAGGAAATAGATGGAATTAAGTCCTGCAAAATTAATTAACCACAGAGTGTAGTACTTCAATTCTCGCTTCCGTCGTTCACTCGAACTAGTTATCTCGAGCTGTAAGTCTCTCAGTAGCATTACGAAGTATAATAAGTGTCATACTTATGGAAGGAACATATCATTTATAAACTTATCCTTTGATTAACTAAAGAAACAAATTTTTCAAGAATATCATCAGCTAAGGGTGTAGTAGGAAAAGTACTAAATTGTAGTAGCTTAATTCAAGGAATCAAACCGGCAAATATTATAACAAATGAAATAAAAATAAGACGTGAAAAATCGTACAAATTGAACCGAAAAATGTTTACAAATTTCAGGAGTTTAAAAGGGTAGCTAGCTACTACTTATAGGAACATATCACTTATAAACTTATGATCTTACCATTATTTCGATATTTACTTATTTTCACACGTTCCCTTAACTTCCAGGAAAAATTCGAATGTAGGTAACGGACTTCGATAAAAAAAATTCAAATAAATTCAGTGACAAAAAAAAATGAAAATAAAGCTAAATTTACTTTACACATGGTTAACTCTTCGACCCAACAATAAACTCTCGAAACTCTTGGAATTAAATATACGGTTGCTTAGTTATTCGAGGCCATACAGGGACTATATTTTCTAGTGGTTTTCACTTAGATTGACTTAATTTTTTTGGTCCAGTCCATGCCTTGAAAAATAACCCCTCCATGCATATTCCCTGGCTTAGTTGGTGGTGTACTGTAATTTGTTAAACTCGAGTGTTTTTTGGATAGTTGACAAGTTTTAGGGTCTGGAGAGGGTAAGAATTGATGACGTAAGTTTCAGACTACACACGTACAAAGGTCAAAGAACAGCAAAAACAAATCTTGGCTTCCAGAAAGAGTTTTTTGGCACATGGAAATTGTTAATTTAAAAACTGTATTTTGTTTTTTTCTTTAATTGAATTCACAATTTCAAAAACACCCCCGCGTTTGTCAGAATTGGAATTGGAATTTTGAGTGAAATAACTTAATTAATTCCGTATAACTAATTAATCTTAAATTAATTGAAATTGAATAGAGCATATGATTACGCTAATTAGCAGGGTTCATACAAACCTGGAAAACCGGGAAAACCTGGAAAAATCAGGGAAATAAATAGTTGACAAAAACCTCAGGGAAATCAGGGAAATTTGCGTCAAACAGGAGCCGAGTAATTAAGCAAAATGTTCATAAACATACCCCCCTCCATAGGATTAACATTACACTAAACTTTGAAGGCTCATAACTCTGATTCTACTAGAGATACGGGGATGTCCTTTGAGTATGTTTGTTATATTCATATTTGCCCCCCCCCCTCCTTCGTTAACATTTTCTCCATAGGATACTCCATATACGGGGAAAAACCTGGAAAATTCAGGGAAGTATACGGGGAAAAACCTCATGGAAATCTTAGGGAAATTTGTTTTCCAAAAGTTGTATGAACCCTGATTAGCCTAGCTAATTCATCTTAAAATAATTGATATTTAAAATTAAACGAGAGAGGAATCGTTGACGTGGATATTACGCTAATTAGCCTGGATGTTCAGATACAAATTATGCCCTTGAATCTAACATTAGATTGACGAAACCAAGTTTAAGGAATCCTTGAACCAGATTAACAATGACTTTATTTCAACCGATGTTTTTGGTGTAAAAAAAAATACCTACTTAACTAGAGCGCTTGATAAACTTGTAATAGACACTTATTGAGTATCGTGTCTATTTAGGAAACAGACCGGAATGGCTCAAATTCTAAATTACACTCCAGATTTAGGCTTAGAAAGAGAAAAAACAAATAAATATTTTCAAATAAGGAAAAGTTTAAAGTTACGGTTCTCAATTTTGCAAAGAGCCAAAACTACTTATTTTTTATTTCATTGAATCAAGGTTGCTAAAAAAAGTGACTGCCTTTACATGGATATAATTCTTTCTGGTAGAGAGAGAGGTGCTTGGTGTATTTCGTGATTATAGTATTTTAGCGGCTTAGTTAATAGTACAAATTCCCATTGATAAAACCGGTTATTTAAGGAATAAACCAAGGCTCTCAACATGAATGACGAGGTCAAATCGTAGTATATCTCAAAAACTCGTGTCTAATTTCACCTGCTGTTCTTGGATAGATGATTGTTACACTATATAATCAATGCTAGACATTAGACAATCAAACTTTGGGGGTGGGGGGATTGAATTGAAAACCCCCTCGCCATCCTCTAGAAACCTCCATTGAAAGATTTCAAACCTTTAACCTTTGGAGGAAAAAAAACCTTGACTGTGCCACTTTGAAAGAAAACATTAATTGCCTAGATCAAGTTGAGGTTTTGATTTCAAAGTTGATTATCTCGAGTTCTATTCGATGTAGAGCCAAGTTTTTATTATCGTTGGATAAAGGACAATTTGGGCTATGGTGTCCTAAAAGGGTTTCCACGGAAATCAAACTATACTAAAGTTACGACGTTTCAAAGTTGGAATGACCGCCTGGAAAATAATCAAAGTTAATTATCTCGAGTTCTATTCGATGTAGACCCAAGTTTTTAGTATCGTTGGACAGAGGACAATTTGGACCATCGTGTCCTAAAAGGGTTTCCATGGAAATTAAACTATACTAAAGTTACGACGTTCAAAAGTTGGAGTGACCGCCATGGAAATAATGACTGGACCATGCATTTCAGTTACTATATTGTTATGGGCGCGTGCAGTTTGTAAGAAAGGATATATTGAGCGAAGATATGGTTACGTTTAGGAGTCGTAGGAGTTGAATATTGCGAGGCATTCCTTGGCTCAAGAAGTGTTAATGTCGGGCGGGTCGTTGACTCAAGATGTTTGAATTCGGAAATCTCTCCTTTCCAATGTTTTTATATTGAGGCACATTGTAAGATGGAGCCTTCTTTTTTAAAAGGATTTCTTCTTAGCTGCTGAGACGAAGATCCCCTCGATCGCGCCCCTTTTGGTATAAATAGCGGGGAGGCCCTTGGCCCTATAAGCTCTAACCTCGTCAATTTCCTTAATTGCCCAACATCTCAACATTTAAATAGAATCCATTTTTAAGTTGTTTTTAAAAACGTCTATCTCACATGAGATCCGGAGTAGATAGAGTAAAACTAATAAAACTAGGAGACAGTACACAGTCCGTGGTTTATTACCTACAATTTTTGTTCAGTCACTATTTCAAAGAAACTCACAATAATCAAGTAGACATTCGGTAGATATTTACATATATCTTTTGATCTGGAGTAGATAGAGTAAATTTGAAAGAACCACGTGAAAGTAGAGAATCGGTAGATTACTACGTCCAATTTGCATCAAATTACTACTTCAAAAAAACTCTCAAGAGCCAAGTAGACATTCAGTAGATATTTACCTGTATCTTTTGATCTGGAGTAGATAGAGTAAATTCGAAAGAACCACGTGAAAGTAGACAATCGGTAGATTACTACGTCCAATTTTCATCAAATTACTATTTCAAATAAACACCCTAGAGCCGAGTAGATATTTACTCGAACTTTTCCAAAAAAAATTAAAAATTGAATGGAACAATTGGCTGTTTTCCTCGCTAGAATAATTCCATTTAAAAAAGTATAAATGGTATATATATATTTATTTATTTATTCCCGCCTTTTTTGCTCCAAAAAAAAATGAAAAATTCTGAAAAGAATTTTTATTTTTGAAAACAAGAGTATTTGTTGTTCGTATTTAACAACTTTCATTTTTCTTCCCTGAAAAATTAACTAGGTTGAATGATTTTATTTTTATTTGCTATTCCATTTTAATTCTTTAACCATGCAAAGAATTACCAAAGAACCAAAATCTATTGAAAAGAGTATAAAGCAACGCAAAATGCGAGGCTTAAAAAACATCCACTTAACTCAAATAATGAAATTAAATTCACTAGAGAGTGGGTGGATCACGTGACTCGCGTTGGAAATATTATTAAAACCCACCAAATCCACTTTAGACCCATGCTCGCTAATTAAGGCTAAAACTCTTTTAAGTGAGTTACTCACGAAAATATGATGTAATCAGAACAAACTGTACTTAATTGGAAGACATTAAATAGACTCATTTTGAACCGCCTTGAATATCTACACACCAATTACACTCGGTTTTATTATGATAACTTCGGGAAAAGTTAATTATTTACTTCTGACGATGATGATGATGGTGGCGGTGATGAAATTGAATCTAATACGCATGCGTGTAATAGTCTCAGAACTTAGCGAAAATGATAAGTGCCGGAAATATCAATTTGAGTATAAAAAAATATGTAGCCTGTATGGTTTTTGGAAGATGTTGTTATGAAATTTTCATTTGAATTTTGGGAGCTTATTTGAAATGCAAATGAAATGAAATTTTCAGGGAATAATCTACCGAATGTCTACTTTACCATGGTACTTTCAATTTAACTCTATCTGGTCCAGATGAAGAATTATAATGAATTAATTTGACCCCAACAAAGCTAGAGCTCTAACTCCAAAAGACCGAGATTTTATCATGGGATGTGTTGCGTTTAAAAATATGTACATGTAGGTCCCTAAATGTTTCAGCTAAGAGAGAGAGAGAGAGTTACTCGGGAGTTGTTATTCCTATCCTAGGTCCTCTAAGATTTCAACTTCCATCCGGATAGGGTCTCCATTAGGGCGGGAAAAAAGTACAAAAATAAATACCGTAAGAAAGAGGCCTTATAGCTAGGCCTAACTAAAAGTTAGGAATAAATTTCGTGACAGTTTCGTTTTTGCAACTAGCAAACTTAGATGACGTAACGATTCCGCGAGTCTCGCGACATTCTGTGATATACAAGCACGCGCCCTTGTGAAACCCCTACCCCTACAACGCCGAGCGCCGAGCGCGTGAGATGCATCTTTTTCTTTGTCGGGTTCTAATGAATCGGCACGGTGACAAGTTTGACAGTTAACCTCGCGACCCCCTTCGAAACAGTTAAGACTAAAACCAAGGCTTAACATTGTTAGTATTGCTGATATTCTCCCGAAGGGAAGGAAAAAAATGGATACATCCTTGGAATTTCCAGAGCCTCTTCAATTTGGAAGTGTACGTTTCTACGTCGATTTTAAGTACTTCTACTCAGTTGATATTTTTGTAATTTATAGACAACACCCCGCCACCACCATCTTCTGTATGCTTTAACTAAAATTAGAATACTGCAGTAGGGGATGCCGGGAAGGGAATGTATAAAGAAAAATCAGCAAAATTTGCAAAATAAAAATAAAAAAATTAAAACGGTTTACGAGCGAAGTATAGCAAAATTATATAGATCTTTCATTGGCTAAAGGCCAATCAATGCGTTAACTTGAAATACAGGAAGATACGCGAGTGCCCCGCCTTTCTCTGTATCGCATGGAATTCGAAAGATAAGTTATACAGGGTGTTTTCGAAAAGTCCATCAATAATGAAAGGGCGTATTTATTGGGCCATTTTGAGTCGAAAATGTTCTATGACATTTTGCCGTCCGACCCACGGTTTTCGAGTTATGATTTGAATATTTTAGGGATGACCCCTTCATTAAATTAGCGCTGTCTTTCAATTTCTTAATTAAATTTAAGGGGGTCATCCGTAAATTACTCCAATCATAACTTGAAAACAGTGGCCCGGACGGAAAAATGTCATAGAACATTTTCGACTCAAAATGACCCAATAAATACGCCCTTTCATTATTGATGGACCTTTCACAAACACCCTGTATACTTCGAGGGGGAATTTACTCCTGAATCAGAAAATCTGTAGGAAAAGTTTTGTCTGTGTTTTGTTATTAAGTTTAATGACGATAGGCGCGTTCTGCATCTCAAATCCTGTAGTAGGAAACCCCTATAAAATAGTATAATCCTCCTACCCTGATTCAAGTATAGGTAAGCTACCCCGCATGTACCAAGTCAATAATATAATAACTCCTTAAGTCTATATAAGTGATAATATAATATGTTTTTATGAACATTTTTCTCGTATGGTGAACCATGTGGCGAACTTGGGAACTGTTCCAAAAGATTCCGAGAGCCTGTCTCATAGAAATAAACTATTTCCATTAAGGTCTATGTTTAGAACTTTAGCCCTGGCTCCCAAAACGTCTGTCCTAACGCGATAAATTTCGACTATGTACTCAGGGAGTGTTTGAAACCATTTCAGTAGGTTTTCGTAGTATGTTTAATACCATGCAACAAAATAGGCCATAGACCTAGGAGATAGGAATATTTGGAAATCAGATTCGGATGTTCATGCGGTTTATCGATTTATAAATGAGTTTAGGGGGACGTTTAGTGACCACACCCTTAAGTTTGGTCCCTGCCCCTTTAGGACCCGAATCGTCCGTGAGCGACGTGTAAAATTCAACCAGAAACACGTACTCAGTACTGATCCCTGCTCCGCGCTCTTAAGAGTCCCAAGTTCATCAAAAAATTATGGAAATTACTGATGAGATTATGAGCTTAAATTGTCTAGACATAAACCCCATTAATTTTTACCCTTTTAATTAATTTACGTTTACAGTCCATTAAGCAATTAACTAATGAATTAATACGAATTAATATTTTTTTTAGTTTAGTTTTTGAACCGTGAAAAATGGTCACGTATTTTGTTTTTTAAAAAATTTTATTATTAATTTATTTATTTTTATATTTTATGATGAATCGAGATTTGTTTTACCTAAATTCAATATTTTTTCCTTGTGTTTTTCCGCGGAAGCACCTGTTTTTTTGTCTTTAGCGCATGACGCTAACGTTTAAAGCCATTTATAAAATAGATTCACCTGCCATTATGATTGGGTTACCAGGTCAGGGTTACTTTAAGGATATGGTTAAAGCTACTGTACCTTAATACTTACTCCTTTAACTCCTTTACCCGAATCGATATTAATATAAGTAGGAGCTAGCTACCCTTTTAAACTCCTGAAATTTGTCGACATTATTCGGTTCAATTTGTACAATTTTTCACGTCTTATTTTTATTTCATTTGTTGCGGGTTTGATTCCTTGAATTAAGCTACTACAATTTAGTAGTTTTCCTACTACACAATAAGCTGATGATATTCTTGAAATAAAATTATTTGTTTCTTTAAGTTAATAATCTAAACATAAGTTTATAAGTGGTATGACACCTATTATACTTCGTAATGCTACTGAGAGACTTACAGCTCGAGCTAGTAGATTAATATTAACGCCATGATTAATTTAGTAGGTCAATTTATTAGCTTATATTTGCGTCATTATATATATATATATAGGACTTTGGCAGCCATCAAAACTATACCGATTCATTTAACGCAGTCAAAGACGGGGAGGTGCCATTACTGTAATAACGATGTTAAACGATTTTATCGCGTGATGCAAATTCTACAGTAAGTCATTAGAAGAGTTCTGAAAAGAGGCGAAAGTCTCGAATCTCCATTGTTCCCAATAACGGGCGAAATTTTGTGGAAACTCCCTGACCATCAATTCACGTACTTTGCCAAATTAAGAGTAAAAGAAAAAATAAAGGTTTTTCTATCTTCCAGGGTTAATTAGTCACGATTGAATCAACCTCTATTGTTAGAATAAATTTAAAATTAGCAGCTAAGAAACCGTGGTTTATATTCTACTACAATGTAGTAGTTTTACCTATAATTTTATCCAGCTACTGCTAGGCATTAATAACAAACAACAATAATTTTCCTTTCTTTAAAAAAAAAAAAATTATACCTCATCTTTTTATATGGGTACAGGAGGAAACTACTGTATTACAGTAGGATAATACTACACGTCTTATTTAAGTAAACCATTACCCGGAATACTTCCAATTCAAGATTATTTCGTAAGAATAAAAAAGTTCAGCTGGAATTGAGCGCTATTTAAATAAACTCTTGACACATTTCGAATTTCTTCCAAAAAAAAAGGCATCGAATTTAGAATTATTTTTGATAGCAGGAAAAACAACTACTGGGGTTTGAAAAAAATGTTTACGTTAAAGCAAGGAGGATAATCCTCCTTGGTTAAAGGAACACCAAAACCACCAAACCTCACTAGTCCTTGCTTACCCACAAAAAGGTATAATGAAATACATTAATTTAAAACGTTTATAAACCGGTTTTCAATCCAATATTCATTGCGGTTCGTTACACCTTTAGTAGTAAAGTAAAATCCAGGTAGGCATAAATATGAATCCAAGAGAGGGGGGGGGGGTTTAAAAGTACCTTAGCCGAGTTATCCGTGATTGTAAAACGATGGTGTAAGGGGGGGGGGTTATTTTAATGATTTCAAGCCCCTTTTCCACTAGTTTTAGTTTAGTTTATGGCCGATAGAGTGATTCTGATTTAGTAAGTTCTATCCTATCTCTCGTTGGCGTTCTCTTATAACACTCTCGTATAACATTAAGGAATGACCGCTATCTTTATAGCAGACGACAATTTACAGTTAGATAATCTATATTTCTCTAGTAATACTCGTTCTCACATTAACAGGATATCGACTCGGCCTTTTTTTTTTTCGAAATATAAAAATCGTATTTTTGTTATCAGTTAATGTTCGGAAATTGCTTAAGACGGATTTAAAATTTGTGATTTCTTTTTAATTGTCAAGTCTTTATCTTATAAATTAATTATACATTTAACGTAATTAATTAATTAATTAATTACCGGTTAATTGTGACGTATTTAATGTTATTTATCGCGCGCGTTAATTAGTAACCGGTGTGTTAATTTGCGTATTAATATTAATCGAAGTGATTTATTTTACTTTAAATTTCATAGGAATAATTTTGTTAATTATGGATAACTTTAAAAGGTATTGTATTTAATTTTAATTACTTTTATAGTTAATGAGTTAGGCTAACTTAATTAATTGTTGGAAATTAAACTAGAGTATACTTTGAATTCGGTGGAAATTTTAATGGGAAATTATTTATAAGCATACGTAAAATATTTATGCATTTATTAAATGAAAAATAGGCGAAAATAGGCCTTAAATTTTATATGCAGGATAATTTAATATAAACACGGTATTTTGTTTGAAATATTTCGTAATACCGCGTAGTCGTAGCCTTAGGATAAAATTCGCAGAACTTGACGACAAAAAATACGTCAGCAAATTTGGAAACCAAATCCATTCGTTTTTATTAATTCAATAGATAAATAAATTTTCTAGCAAACATTTTTCCCCCGTATTATTGAATTAAAATTAGTTTTTAGACGTTGTCAACTTTGAATAAATTAATTTTAATATTAATTCAGTGGAATCTAATCAAAACTTAAATGGATGGATTGCCACGATTGAAGTGGTTAGCCCCTCGCAAAACTTACAATCGTATCTTATCCTTAGTACACGTACAGAGCAGAGCTAGGGCCTTCAGTTAATTTATAACTAAACCAAAATTATTAGTATTCAGTATAAATTACACCGGTTTAAAATTATAAGCGTAACCTGTAAGTGCATGCCCTACTTTGACGGTTGTAGACCCACGTCTCAGGAGGACAATTACACTTTGAAACTTCGTCGTGTCAAATTTTTGCCACCAAGTGAATTAAAATTACACTTCTTTAATTTTAATAATAACAGTACCTTGGGAATACAATTGGGAGTCTAATATTAGGGTGCTATTTTCGAAAAATGTAGGTCATTGGGTACGCGTCCCTTTTAAGAACGCAACGCCCAAGATTAACCTATTCGTCTTCGAAGTCGGACGAAAGGAATTAACTAAAAAGACTTGACAGTTACTAGCAAGAAGTGATATCTAGTTTCTTAGGGAGAAGGTATAAGATTCCTAAGTATTCGCGCGTGCCATAGTCCCAGTCCCCCTTACAAAATACAAGGGGGGATGTAAAAGGAGGCCGGGCTATTTCGCTGCCTCTCCTCAGTCGGAAAATACAAGTAATTTTCCCGTCATTCGCGTCGCGCTGACGTGAGTTTTTTATGAACCAGTGAGATGCATGCTGGTTGTAATTTAGAGGCGGCGGGGATTAACTCCGGACCTAAGTTTGGACGGGAGATAAAGCTGGAAATGTGTGGCGAATTTAAACCTTCTCCCTAGTAAACTAGATATCGCTTCTTGACAGTAGGTAGAATGTTACCTGAGCCTATTGAAATTGCGCCGCGAGTTCCCAATAGTTCAATTGAATTTAGTTTCTACTGACTGTAAGAAAATTCCATTGGACATGAATACGTTTTAATACATTCACCATAAGTTCATAAGATATGTTCATTCCATAAGTTTGTCACTGGTAACTTAGAAACTGGAGCTTGTCATGAAGTGGGTGTGGTAGGTCATAGATTCAGGGTAAAGCGACGCCTGGTGACTGGGGCGCTGACAAAGGCTTAGTATTGCAGACTAAATAGGACCTAGATGGAAGTAATCTTATAAACTTAGGCATTCATGAGTATTCCTTGACCTTCGTGTCATTTTCCGTCAACTTTTTAAGGAAAAGGTTAAATTATTCCTTAAACGGGCGAGGTTGGTTATGATTTCGCAAACTAAAATCCCGGTTTCAGTTTATGTATGTTTGTCCAATTCGTGAAATCATAATTTATCGACTGCTTTAGCGAAGTTTGCGCTGTTTCTCTCTCCCTCTCTCTCGAATCTAGGTCCTGGTGACCCGTTTCATTTTATTCCCCTAACGACCCGGCATACTTGCGCAAATTATTGAGCAATTACTTGTCAACTTAGTACTTAATGATGTAATGTGAAATATTTTAAATGTATGGAAAGGCCCATAAAATTATTATTATTGGAGTTACATTTTAATTCTAGAGTGGTCCTTTAATTTTGGAAAGAATAACTAGTGTCCTTTCATAGACCTTGAAGAAGGAAAGTGGCTATCTTGAAATTACGATTAAATTTAACGAGACAAAATAAATTGTACAGGGTATACAGTATAATTTAGGCGGATTTACAAAACGTATTTGCGGAGTCTTATCTCTCTCTCTAGAAATTGTAATGCGTACAGTACACTTTTGATTATGATTAGGGAATCATTATGGTGTATATGTAGATAGACGTGAATACAATATAATTCACTCGAATTTATTCACTATAGAGTATAGACACTGCGAGCTGAGTGGTTCGCTCATTTGATGCGTAAAAACATTATTGTATAGTAATGGTATGGCTCAGTTCACACGGTATATGGCTAATTTTGAATTTTTATTACCAGTGCATTTCCCGAGCCTTATATAAATTTTTTTTGTGTAGCTGTCAAAAGTTCTAGGATTTAATCCGAAATAATAAAACCCATTCACCGTGTAGTCACAAAAATAATTTACAAAGAAAAAAAACCCACAAAAATAATTATTAACCCTTGACTTGGCCCATCAACCTGTACAGTACATAAATAAATAATTTTAATATTGATTAATAAATATTTATTTTAAAATAGTTGTTTATTAGGTTATTTTAAGTATTATTGACCTTAATCGTTAGTAGTTATCCCCTCGGGTTAGTCAAATTCAACGGTACATCCGTTGGAAAAACAAAAGACCACGTGTAGTCCGTTTTTCGCGCCCAAATTGAGGTGAAAGACCTTTTCCCGCCAAAATAATACAATATATATGCCTATGTATGTATATATATATTTTTAAAATATGTATTTTACCCCGCGGCCCCTTTAAAGAAGAATGAAAAATAATAAAAAGTAGGGTTAGGGCTCAGCTAAGCCTAAATTGGTTTTGCAATAACCATTAACTAAAAAAAGGAAATCTGCCCCGCTAACTTCCCTCCCACGATTGTACTGGAAATTAGCTCCACTTGTGATTATTAAATTCTGGGATTGTTACTAAGGTCGGATAACCTGTTATCAAAAACGTCAAACACCCAAATTGGGACTTGTTAATAAAAAATTACAGGGTGGTTTAGCTATTCGAGGATGATAGTATTATCCCCTGATAATAGTAGTTTCCTACTATTATTATCTGTAAAGCAATAATGTGACTCGTTAAGTTTAAATTACGAATAACTAAGCAATTCTGTATGCAAAACTCGAGATAACGAAAGATATGATTTATGATTGAACATTTCTCATAGTCACGGTTTATTTTTGAAGTCGGTTAGTCTAAATTGGTCTGTTTTTCTATGTATTTGAACAGAAACCATCGCAATTTGTCAGATTGTACCGTCATCCTAAATGGACCTACTTGTTGGAGGTGTCCGTCGTCTATCGGAGTCCAGAAAGAAATCCCGTAGCTTACCTCTAAGTTCCAGGTCTAATCCACCTAATTTTTCGTTGGCCAGTTTTGAGGACGATGGGAGCAGGTATATTGTTTGTTTTATTTTGGTTTTCAAAAGCGGGCGGATCTAACGCCTCTATTCTGTTCCCTGAACCGATTGATCATGGAAGTAATAAGCGAACTTCCTAAAACCATTTCCTTTTTTGTTGTTGTTCGTAGTAGTTTTGCGGAACAATCATTCGACAATCGCATTAAATCACCGCCTACAAAGGTCAAACGAAAAAAACGTCGAAGTTCTTGCCTACCACTTCCTAAAACGAAAGCGACACTCTCTTCGAACTTCCGGGGAAGCCGCGATTCATCCGAAGACGAAATTGGCCAGGAAGGTACCTCCAACTCGGACACTTCCTGTTCCTCCGTCGAATTCTTACGCGTTCATAGTGCGTGCGCTAATAAACTGCCAGTAGCCTTTGACGAAATTATCGGTTCCGGAAATAGCTTCGACGACAAAGGTTCTCGCGATAGTTTAAGTCGCAAAGAACGTTTAGAAGCCTTGAAAGCCAGAATAGCCGCTGAACGGGAACGAGTACGCGATTCATCGGACGAGGAATTACGCTTAAGACAAATACCACTCGAAACCACCCCTAAAACTAAATTAGGTATTTGGAGATTTCATAGCGACGAAGCCTTGAACCGTGGTGGTGGTGGTTTCGCCTCGGGACATCATAAGATCAATAAAACACGCGCGGCACGAACCGAACGCTACTTGAAACGCAAGTCTCAAGAGGACGTCTCTCTAAAACACGTCACTCATTCGGATCCTAATTTGGACTTTTTGGAATACACCGCTCCACCCTCGGCTTCCTGGTTGTTGACACCGCGACAAGTCACGACCAGTGTAGCGGAAATCAGTCCGATTAGTGAAAATCCGATCCAAGAACAATCGCCTACCATTTCAACTTCTAGTCCTAACCCAGTTACTTGGAAAGAATCCCACGCCTATGAGGAACCTAAAATCCCACCTCCAAGTTCGTTAGAAATTAATTCATCCAAAGAACAAATTAACCTACCAAAGAAAATGTCTTCGCCGTCGAGAAATTCGACTAGTTCTTCCAACGTCCAACAAGGTGGTGGTCACAGTTTCCTGCCTTCTCGCAAGCCATCCCCATTAACCGTCCGAACTGTTTTCGGGAGTGGGTCACCTTTCAGTATGATGGCCCAACCTTCTCCGTGTGACTCGGGGCTCAGTTCCCAATCCATGACGTCTAGTCCAAGTATCGGACGAGCTCCGACTCCTCCTCCAAGAATAGTCAAGGGAAACGGCGGGAATACGCGGCCTCAACGTCCAGCGTCATGCGCCCTTTCCTCACCCACGACGGAGAACCTTTACGGTCGTATCATTAGTCGGTCACCAACATCGACGTTGCAGAGCGAGTGTGGGGGAAGCAGTTCGGGTCGTAGTTCACCTTGGTGGCATCGCGTTAACGTCCAGTCACCGGGGAACAGTAATAAGCCACCAGTCAAGCCTAACAACGCTAAGACAGTTCAGAATTTGTACTATTACACCGACGTGCCTCCTACTAAACAAATATATTCCTACACGGATCAAGCTCCCGCTATGAATACGGGTAGTTTTAAAAGTACTTGTAGCGACACTTCAAGCGCCTATATGAGTGATTCGCAATTGGACTCGAAGAGATCGCCCAAGTACCACATTCATCAAAGTAGTCCCAGTTTCTTCCCAGTTAAACAAGCAAATACAACAACTCCACCAACATCGCCTCCTAGTAACTTCGCGGTCTATTCGGTTTCAAGACCAAGCTCGTTGTTCAATTACTCTTCGGGATTGAAGAGTCCACCCATTAACCAGAATGGTAGGCCATTATCCATGGTCCTCGAGAAAAGCGAGTCTTTGGAGAGTTCCATCAACAATGGCCCTCGAGCGGCTGTCAAATCTAAAGAAGTTAAATCACCTCCCGCTACACCACCCAGGAAAGTCACCCCCACTTCGACGCTTCAGGTTCAAACGCCAAGAACACCAACCTTCGATATGTCCAGTGAAGAGAAAGAACGTCGACGCAGGACATCGGAAAACTTCGAGGACGCTCTGCAAGAACTGGAACAAATATACCAAAGTTTGGGTTTGAATGACGAAGATCTTTTAGATCGAGCCGAGAGACGGGATTTACCAACTCTTCACCAACTAAAACGTTTCAGTATCGCGGACCCGATGGCCTTGCAAGTCAACGGCGGCTTTCCGTTGTCCAGAAGTAGCAGCGAAGGTTTCTACAGATCGCCTCCGAATCACTGGGACAATCGTACTAACCCTGAAAACGCGCATTGTCGAACCCCGCCCAATCGACGCTCAGCCATCCCGGATAAAATCTCGGACGATTTAGCTATCCGTAGGTTACAAAGAACACCGTCATCAGCGTCACAACAGCCTTGTAAAAGTCCCGGGGGTCCTGGTATGGACACGAAACAAAGTTACTTGCAATGTTCCCCGGCTTTGACTCCAACCCCAACTTCTAAAGTCTTCAACGCGTTCTTCCCACAATACGAAAATAATAACAATTCGGACGAACCGGACGTGAATTTAGACGACGTCACTTACCGGAAGTACACGCAAGCCGATTCGGTCAAGGTTCCACCCGTTCATCCGCCATTCGGTATCCCGTTAGAACCGGTGACGAAATGTTCCCCGAGTGATTATTTACACGCGACACCCAGCGACGACGACAAGAAACGGGCACGCGTCAACTTTTACAAACCGGAAGCCAATCCCGACGTAATTAGGGACGACATGGCCTTTCGAAATCTGAGAAGGCAATCGAAACCCAACGGTATCGGTCCTTTAGACGCGGCTTGTCAGGAAGTCGAAGCCTGGAGGAAACCACCCAGACGCAAGGACAGAGCGGTCAAGTCTTTATCGGCCAATATGGATAATTTCGCTTACGAAACGTACGACTCCATTTTGAACGGCAACGTCGACGTTAATGGCGGTCCCGTTATCCCTCTCGATAACGACAAGGCTCAGAGTATGTCCGATTTAATCGCCGCTTTGGAGAAGGAATCCAAGAAATGGGAGGCGTTCGTCAAAGAAACCGAAGTTACTACCAATACCGACTCGAACAAGATTAACAACAACAACTTGGGCAGTAGTACGGAAACATTGACGGAACTTAGTGGACATAGCAACACTAAGCAGCCGGTCAAGATTATTTCACTTCCGGAACCAATTAAGGGCAAATCGGGCGCCATTTATTCCTTAATGTGCCTTTCGGACATTAAAAAACGGAAGGAAGACAAGAATAACTCTAACAACATCGAGAAATCAAAGTCACCTCCTCCGGTACCCAAGAGGACGTCAACCATTATCCTGACGAAGAGACCACCGCACCCCAAAGGTTTCTGGTCCGATAGCGAGACCAGGTCATTCGGTGACGATATCTTGATGACGCCGTCGCTTAACGTCAAGACGGGCGAAGAATTGAACGAGAACATGGTCACAGGTGAGCCGCATGGAGTTACGGTGTCATTGTCAGTTCAGGCGGAGGCGTGACATAAGGCTCGTTTATCCATTGTCTTCCAACAAGATATTTAGCGTCGAGACCAATTGCCTGTCTCTCTACGCTTGTAATTGTTTGACTGTGTGATCGGGTGTTCTTCCTATAGTGTTCGTCATGGCTTCCGGCAACGCATGATTAACTTCTTTCGGTGCAGACACACCTGTTTTATATCTAAATTAACAATCATTAACTTCGTCGTAAATAACTTCGATATTTTTTGTCATTAGCTCTTCTTCGGCTAATATTGTATTTCTTCGACCAATTTGTGTGGGGGTCAATTTTCTGTATGTTTTTTTGTTGGTTTGTGTTTCGTTTTTCCAAAATAGACCAATTACACCCTTGCGAGTGTACTGATATTCCTTTAAAGCTTGCAACAAACAATGGTGGCTTACGCTGTCGAATTTCTTATATAAATATTTGATATTTTCGCTCGCGAATCAATGAATTATATAATTATTTCAATTAAACGTTTTTATTATTATTATTTTTTTTTTAAATAATTTAATAGATTTATGCCGAATTGTACTAATTGAAAAATACGCGATTTTAACATAAATTTACGGGGTTCCGTAGAATAGATATTATTTAGAATGCGCTGTAGACCAAATATTAAGAGTACAATTGTTAGGCCTAATTAGAAAAAGTTATAATTAATTGAAGAGTTCTGTAGGATTCTAGGTAGACGTATCTTACATATAATAATTGTTAACACATCATGCAACTTTGTAGTTGAAATTTTATAGTAGTTTATTCATAGATTGAGATTTTATTTACAACTGTTTGAAGAAAAAATACACCTTAGACCAAAAAATAAATAAAATACAAATATTTCTATAATTCTCTCTAAATTAATCTTCCTTGCTTAAACGTTTTCCCGCCAAAAAAAGAAAAAACTCCCGCCAAAAAAAAGCTCCCGCCAAAAGGCGAAGGGCACTAGTGGCGACCCCAAGGGACCAAAGTGTTTCCCGGGATCTACTATTTCCTCCCACGATAATCGCCATTAAAAACAATACATTACTCGAAATAATTAAAACTAAATCCAGTATTGATAACTTAAAAGATTAAAAGTACTATTATTTAAAGTAAACAGTTCATTTATAGATGTCGCTGTAAGCCTAGTTATTTTCTCACGCTCAAGAGTCTAATCAGTGATGCAATGTTAAGAGGGAAGTGGCGGGAAGCAAGCAGACGTCAATCGGCGGTATAGACTCAGTCGTGTCTGTGTCGGCTATGTGAATGAATCAAAGACAGTGGCGGCTCCCGCGCCTTTAGTAGTTTAAATTTTTACGTGTGTATTTTAAGCCTTTGTCAATTGGATACAGTGTGTGGTGTTTAATATTGCACGAACCTCTCAACCTGTCAAAAGCAAATATTACCGGACTTTATGGTAAGCTCGTTAAATTAATAACCACATAGGCTTAGCTCTACTCCTGTCCCTGGTAGACGACTTGACGTTTATCTTAGTTATGACAAAGGCTTAGATCAACGTCTCTTTCCTTGAAGAAGAGCCGCGTAAATCGCGCTACAGGGGGCTTGCTTCGGAGGTGTTTCCTTGTTTTGGCCTATTTTTATGCAAATTTTCCCCAACATAGACATAATAAATAATATTAAGGTTAAGATGGAAGTTTTAAATTTTATCTTTGGAGATAACGATAAATCTTGTTACAAATTTATCTTAAAGTGTATGTACATGGAAAAAACACGCTTTTTTACATGTACATATCAAAACTTAGATTTTTTTAACCGGTAAAACAAGTTCATTGGCCAACTAGAAAAGTGCCCTAGGCACTGGCAACTATGAAATTTGAATTTTAACGTCATGTGGTATTGTCATGTCATTAAACTACGGTTAAGAATAAGGTTAAATTAATATAAGGTGGGTTTACTTTAAAATTCAAACTAAATAAATTCCACGCTGAGGAAACTTGAAGGGGCCATCCCTATCTTGTCCGTACGTATTTTGAAAATAGTAGTAAATTGAAACCCACGTAAAAAAATCTTTGCAAGGGCCTCAATGGAATTTTAAAGGAATAGTAATAGTTTTTTACACGCGGTAAACTTTCAACCTCTCTTAGGTCAGACGACCGGAGATTTCTTTCGTCGATTGTTGCTGGTTTTATGGCCCCTTAGTGTATATAGTTCGCCCCCCAATTGCCCGGGGATTTGATTATAGGGTGGTTTAGCTATTCGAGGTCGCGCAAACATGATTTCTTTGAATATCCCTAATACCACAAGAGAAAAATTACCAAATTATAGTAGAATCTTACTGCATAGCTAATCCACCCTGATGATTATAAGAAAGATATAAGCACTATGAGTCATCCTTTGAAAAAATGTTATCCGTTATCTTGGTCTAAAAAAAGGTGTTACTCACTATGAACCTCTCCATCGCGGTTTTTACTTGTTGATAAGGGGACAAATACGAAGATAGAAGAATCCCGTGTACCAGGGATCATCGCGGGTGATTTAATCTGACCCTTAACCTAGCAGACGAAAATAATTGCGATAATTAACCATACCCCTATACTTCCTCCAATTTTTCCTAGAATTAGTCGAGTATAGAAGTCGTTTTAAACTTATTATTATTTACTTACGTCTGTGTCTTCGCTCGATTAGACCTTCAAAATAATTCATAATACCCGTACACATCCGTTTATTTCTGTTTATGACGTAAGAATAAGACTTTTTTATATAATATTTCATCTCTATATACATATTTATACATGTTTCATTCATCTCTACATACATTATTATTATTATATTTTTCGACTTTATTGAATTTTTTCCGAAATATTTAGTAATTCGCATTTATTAGTTATAGGTCTATAATACTAGTTAATGGAGAAATTCCCACGGCATTATTTATTTAAACTAATCAATTACTTAAATATTTAATTACTAATTATTATTATTTGCGTTTGAAGTTGTATAACTGCATTATACTAATGTGTAGGTTAGTTATTTTGGATGGTGTTTTAGGAAGGCGTTGATATTCGCAGATATCCTGGTTTGAAATATGTACAGGTGTATTTTTTTATTGTTTAGGACTTTTATATGGTTTCCCTGTGATTTTTATGTATAGCTAGTTTAAACGCGCGTCCGTTTCGCCTCTGTCTTTGTCTGTCTGTCCATAAGACAAACGTTTCGCCCGACTTATTAATGGTTAAAGTGTTTTAGTTTGATAAGAGGGGTCTGGTTTCTATTATATTACGTCACTAGTTAGTAGAGACTTACGTCAAATTAGTTATTAAAAGCAGACGCGATATAAAATCTAAGAAAAAAGAAAATAAAAAAAATATAATTATGTTATTTTTATCTTTCTATATCGTTTAAGGATTATTTGTTCAACCAAAGAGGATATAACGACACGGGAGTGTTTTTAAACACTTATTTAGTAAATATCCCCAGTTAATACGAAACTTTACAGTTACGTCTCTCTTTGTGTATAGTTTCGATTCGATTGAAAACCGGTTTTTATTTTATTTGGGGGTAAGGGGGGTTACTTTATCATTTTACAATATTATATTAACACGTCCCTGGTTTTTTGGTTTTTTTTTTTCAAATCAATTTTTGAGACTGTTATCTTTGACCCCGTTTTATGTTTAACTCGACGAACGTCGATTTGGGCGGCCCGGCATATTTAATAATCTTGTTATTATGATTCAACACCTCGGTAAAGATCAAAATATAAACTATAAAGTTTTGGTTATAATTATAAAAAAATTTATAGCGGTTTTATTTAAAGTAAGAGATTAATGAAAATTTGAGGGAATGATCTTTGGAATGTCTACTTTCTGAGGATGCTTTTAAATTTTTTCTATCTATAGTAGATCAAAAGATATAAGCCTTTATAAAAATATTTATTTATTTATTTATTTTTAAATTAGGTTCGAACCAAAAGTGTGACTTTGTTACTGAAAACAATGCCTTCTTAAACCTTAACCTAAATCAATCATTAAGTGAAAATCCCCACAGTGGTAAGCCTAGTTTTTAATTATTAATTAAAATTAGTTAAAATCATTTAATATTAAATACCCTACACACCACTTGAAATTAATTTAAACACGTGTACAAATTAATTAAAATTACTTAAAATCATTTAATATTAAATACCCTACACACCGCTTGCAATTAATTTAAACACTTGTACAAATTAATTAAAATTATTTAATTAAAATTATTTAATTAAAATTAGTTAAAATCATTTAATATTAAATACCCTACACACCACTTGAAATTAATTTAAACACGTGTTCATATTAAATTAATTAAAATTAGTTAAAATCGTTTAATATTAAATATCTACACACAATTATCGATTAATTAAAACACGTGTACCTATAGTTGGGTCAGGTCTTATTATAATTTTTCGTTAAAAGTGTATTACCCCTCGAATAAATCTTACCTTGCGAAAAGGGTTAGGGTTAAACTTTAAAACGAAGGTCGTTATGTCATATTTATTTGTATTTAACAAAAAAAAAAGAAACTAAGACCACCCTTTTTTTAAACCCCAATAGCCTCGAGTCATGTTGAAAATGCGACATTACCAGCAGCTGCATTACCAAATGAGTGAGTGTTTTTATTATGTTTTATAAAAATTAATTAACCTTAGGTGGAACCGATACAAGGCTTCTCGGTTTAACAAATCCTTGGCGCTGCCTTCTTTCGAAATTTATAATTATTTAACCTTTTAATTCCGGTTTTCTTTTTAGGCCTAATTCCTTAAGTGCCCATCAAGAAACTCCTCCGCCGAAGTGTAATTCCCAAGTCGACAACGACGTCATGAGTGCTCAGACACTTAACAGTTATGGAGTTAAATCGACGCGTTCAAATTCCACCACCACCGCTACCAATAATAGGTTAGTCTCCATTTTCATTTATTTTTAATTATTATTTTTTTTTTCCAATTTTTTTGCGTTTTATTTAATAATGTTTACCTATCGGATTCAAATTTAATTAAAATTATAATTAAGTATGTATTCTTAAAGTACACATTTCACTCTACATTTTTATTTTTACACGTAATTAAACACCTTAATTAGATCAGGATTAATTACCAAAATAATTCAAGTTATTTTCTTTTTCTTTCGATTTTTGCGTTTTATTTTATAATGTTTACTTGTCGGATTCAATTTTAATTAAATTTATAATTAAGTATATGATCTAAAAGCACTCATTTCGCTCTTTACAAGCAATTAAACACCTTGATTAGGGCAGGATTAATATCCAAATTAATTAGGGATTCGACCGGTGATTTTTTCTAAAAATATTAATTTCGTATTCAAATTCGTACCTTCAGTATAATTTTAATACATATTTAGAAAGTAGACATTTTGCTCTACAAATCTACGTTGACGACAAATTGATACCTTAATTAGTACTCTAGTAATTAGCAAAGATAAACTGTAATTACGACGTGTTTTAGTTTTAGATATTGTGATATATTTGAAAGCCCCTAATATTACGTTCAGATTAATACATTCATTTAATTTAAAAGTAGACATTCCGCTCTACAAATCTATTTTGACGACACATTAATTAGTTCTTGATTAATTAGCTATAAAATTATTGTCCACGATTGTGATATGAAAAGATAACCTTTATTCAAGTCTAGACTCGTGGCAGACGGCAATTGTTAAGATATTTCCTTCTTCTTGGTCTTATATAGATTTATTTCGAACACCAGCAGTCCCGCGTCGATTTTAGGAAGTTCAAACCCTTTGGATTTGAACAAGCCCCGTTCGGACAGCATGCCAAGTACCTTATCCTCGGTTAACCCTGACCGGGTAGCCAAGATCAAAGAAGAACGTCGTAAATTACACCAAGCTCGTTTCAACGAAGCCAAAATAAAGTTTGAACCCGAAACGAACGCCTTGGGTACCGAACCCCAATTTTTCAGACGTTCTTTGAGACAATCCAATAAAACAACGTCTTCGGATATCGATGGAGGTATCCAACAACAACAGGAACAACAACATCAACATCAAGATACTACAACCGCCGAAAGTGCCTTGTTATCGAGTCAACAACCGCCTTCTTCTAGACGTAGATTTATTAAAAGAGAGCCAAGTGAAAGCTCCGATACCGGTACATTGCCGCCGACCAACAATGCGTCTAACCCTGGATTAGTTAGGTCAACACGGGCGTCTAGGTGAGTCCAATTTTTTTTTTTTTTGAAAATATTGAGAATGAATACGGGGTTAAATCGGGGATAGATTTAATTTTAGAAGTAGGAATGGAGAACGGAACGGTTAGTATTTACTTCAGTTATTCCGACTCATGCCCCCCCCCCCCAGTATAGAGCCCCTCCCTCCAACCAACACGTAACGAAAAGTTTAAATTATCTTATTGCCTGCTCACTTAAACTACATTTTGATGACGTTGCTGACGGGGACGGCGGGGAGAAATAGTGACGTAATTCCTTTCTACCTCTGTCGCTATGACCCCCCTCTCGCCTCTTCTTTCATAACCCCCTCCCCCGTCCCGTTAAAAGGGGGTCCAGGACTTACGCGCGCCCAGATATTACTCTGTTAGAACTCCATTCCTACTTCTAAAATTAAATCTATCCCTGGTTAAATTGAATCAATTCATGTGTGCGGGTTTAGGCTTAAGAGGAGCGGGGGGCTAAATGTTTTTTGTATTATATATTTTTCAAAGAAACAAATTGAGGTTAATTTGGTCTCGACCCACTGCGCTCAGGCGTGCCTGTTTTTGTTAATTCCTTTTCTGTTATTATTTCATTTTCATTTTAAAAGGATTTCAAAGCAAATGAATTAAAAGAATGAAAGAAATTTCTTTTTAATCAACTTTCTTTTAAGCAAATAATATTCTTTTTTCCTTTTATTATTATTATGGGTGGGTTAGTTATTCGAGACCACAAATACTGAACTTGTAAATAGTTTTTATCTTTTTTATTTACCAAGAAGTGATATCTAGTTTATTAGGGAGAAGGTTTAAGCTGACTAAGTATTCGCTCGTGCTATAGTCCCAGTCCCCCTTTCAAAATACAAATGGGGGGAAGGCGTAAAAGGAGGTCGGGCTATTTCGCAGCCTCTCCTCAAGTAATTTTCGTACTCATTCGCGTCGCGCTGACGTGCACGAGTTTTCAAGAACCAATGAGATGCATGCTGGTTGTAATTTAGAGGCAGCGGGGATTAACTCCGTCCGGACCTACGTTTGTTTGGATTGGAGATAAAGCTAGAAATGTGCCGCGAATTTATACCTTCTCCCTAATAAACTAGATATCACTTCTTGCTTTTACTTCATAATTTGAGAAATTATGGGTTTTCAGGTTGCGAGCCCAAGCGGCATCGGTTTCTAGCAACAACGTACCACAAATCGTAAAAAATAATTGTAAGTATGGGTATAAATATACGTTTTAATATATTATTCAAATTGCCTTTCGTGAGTTACCTTTGACCTCTGTCCTAAATGGATTTTTTTTAAAGAGAAAAACGATTTAACGATTTACTTACAAATTAGGCCTATGTCTTGAATATATTAAATTTCAATTTGAAAGCGGTTATTGCGGGACCGTTTGTTTCTGGTTTCTTTGAGTTCATCTTACAGGGTTAGTTTAGACGGACCTTGAAAACTTAATTAGATGTGAAACATTAGCTTTTATAAATGTGGTAAAAGTATACACGTATTTTTTAAGTTACATTTACTAAAGTCCTTCATTGGATGAATGGAAATAATTTTCAACCGACTTTAATTGGTTATATCTTTTGATCTAATTTAGATTGAATACATTTGAAAGTACCACTAGAAAATAGACATTCGGTAGATTATTACCATGTAGTTTTATTAAAATCATACCAGTAGAACATTCACCGTAATTCAATCAACTTTAGGACCTACCAAAATGTTTGTTTTTTTCGAAACTATTGTATTCTTTAAATGATTATATCTTTAAATCTATATTACTTAGAGTAAAATTAAAAATAGCCCATTAAAGTAGACATTCCATAGTGTATTCCATCCAAGTTTTATAAATTTCCTATTTCAAATAAACCCACTATAATCGAGTAGACATTAAGTAGACCTACCCTATATTTTGACTCCTAATTAAAATGGAGCAAAATCGAAAACCAAGCAACAAAAATTAGTATATAATTGGCCTCAAATTTCACCAGCCAGTTTCAAAATAAGAGTGTGTAATTAATAATGACTTAATTGTCTTGTGTTTAAACAGCGGATAGCTTATCTCGTGGTACAGACATCAACGCGTGCTCTCGCAAGATAACACCATCAGATAGCGATGTCCCTCGCGTTCCCTCATCATCAGCCAATCAAAAGTCAATTACAAACGACTTGAACGATAATCTAACGGCGTCCAAAAATGTAAGTACTTAACAATATTTCATCCCATATCATATCATATGAACATGTCTTTATGGTCTGCCGCTATACACTATCTTTATCTTGTAACGTGTAGCTGCCTTGTTCTCTTTAAACATGTCTTCCTTATTCTAGTATGTCTAGGGCCTATTATTGGTGGATATTAGTTAGCGCGGCGCGTTTAAAATTAATGATTATCTATTTTTAATCGTGATTAGATCGCCGGTAGTGGTTCTCTTCCAAAAATTGGTCAAGATGACGTGGGTAGTGACGCTTCGGAAGTGTCCAGTTTGGGGAAAGCCAAGGATAAAAGTGGGAAACGAAAGTCCAACTTGAACCGTGCCAATGTACTGGACGAACCTCGACCTATTCCGTCCGAAGCTCACGGTAAGAAATATTTCTTTTAAATTTTAAACTAGTCAGCTGTGCCTTGTTTGAGTTAAGATTAAAGACGCGTGGGTGTCAAAAGTTGCCTAAACTTCAAGTTAATGCCAATGTAGAAGTTTGTTTAGAACGTAGATGATGACACTAGCAACCGGTTGGGGTCCGTTATTATACTGGGTTGACACTGGTTCATATGAAATAGAAAGTTCTCGTAGGCCTTGCTAGTACTGCCAAGTGTAGTTCGCAACATAAGTTAATCATTACTTCCAATAAGTTAAACGAGATCAGTTACAAGTTTCTCCCTTTTATTGTCTGCTATTACGGACTTTATCGTGACGTCACACCATTCTATCTCTTACCTCGGTTTTGGCCAATATATTGGAAGTCGTTAGCTCAGGCCGTGCAATAAAGAATACCAATATTGACGTCACGTCGTAGCTCCTCCCATTTTAGTACCACTCTATTGTATTGTTTTTCAAAGTTCAACCTTGTGGTGTTGTAAAATATAACAGCAGGTTCGATAGACAATAAACACGGGGATTAACAATGGCAAATGAAATTACATTTAAGTGTTAAACTTATTAAGATATTATCATTAACTTATGGTGGTACCCAGTTGGCTATTATCCAAGAAACAAAATTAGGTTTGGCATCCCCAAAATATAAACTTTCTTTAAAAAAAATTAAAACTGGGAATATCTTTAACACTTCAGTTTAAAAGTTGAGAAATTCGGTCGAGCCGCTAACAAGTACCGACGACTCGGCCCAAGTTTAGTTAGTTAATTACGCTTAGTAATTAACGTTAATTATGTAGGTTTAAATGATATTCGAATTGAGGTAAGTCTTCTTTCGTTTTATAATTTATTTTATCATATTCGCAAATTAGAATTTGGAGAAGGTTTTAAAGTACTTCAGATAGGCCTATAATAAATCTTTATCGTTGGATTAACGTTTTTAGATTAGTATTTATCCTTTTAAGCAGTTTTATCCCCTTATCAGTTAGTTAACTTCCTGATCTCGCTGATATTAGCTAAGGTAACGTTTCCCCTAAATCAGCCCGGAATTAATAATACATCAAATAGCTAAACCATGCACATTGTACAAGTAATGTCGTTCGACGCTATCCTTGTAAAATCGTATCCCATTTCACCAATCTTTAATAATAATATAATAAACCTCGGGCTAAATTTTTGAAAATTACTTAAACATTGACCCAGATTATGGTTGATTTTTTTATTTTTTAAATTCGTCGATCAAAATTTCGTTGCAAAATTTCCATAGACCATATAACGCCTTTAAAATATCGTAT
Organism: Phalangium opilio; assembly: GCF_054372755.1. Taxonomy (NCBI): domain Eukaryota; kingdom Metazoa; phylum Arthropoda; class Arachnida; order Opiliones; family Phalangiidae; genus Phalangium; species Phalangium opilio. Next base: position 9,416,100 of record NW_028324187.1, on the reverse strand, counting down.
TAGTAAACTGCAATATTATTACAACCTCGGGGTGCAACCAAAACTGATTTATTTCAATAGTCCCTTATGCCATTGCTAAGTTTGTCTGTCTTTCTGACCCCCTTAACCTAAGTTAATATGAAATATTCTAAGTACAATTATGATGATAGTATTTAAAAAAACAACTAAAAAAATGGTGGTGTTTTTTCGTGGAACTCGAAATTTTAAACGCTGCAAATGTAGGCCAACAACTTTCAAGCTGTTGATGCTGCAGCTAGGTTTGCGGTTTTTCTTGAAACCCGAAGGAGTTTGGTCGGATCTAAAATTAGCGCCAAAAGGGGGACAATTTCCTCTGAAAGACTTTTTAAGTTACTTAAGACTTACAAGCTGACTTTGTAACTTAAATATGGATGGATTATTACAACAGGAAACAAACAAAAGGAATTAGAATTATCTTGTCTAAGAATTACGCGGACTTACTTCAATTGTTACTTCATTCTTATCACGTGTCAATTTTTAATGGACATATGTCAAGGGAAAGGTTATGGGGTAGGTAGGGTGACGTGGGATAGTTCAAACATAAGTAAATAATAACCCGTTTTATGTTAAGCATACTTTAACAAAGGAAGTATATAATTTGAAAATAAACACTCTAAAAATTGTTCCCTTTTTTGAATGATGTTTTTAATAAAGTTGTCGTTACATCCCGTGCCCTTGTTGACTTTAATAATAATAACAATATAATTATTTCTCTACTTGTACCTTAACTTCCTGTTTGAAAGATAATATATATTTTAATTTACAGATTGGGTTAGCTATTAACTTAAATTATATTATTGATAATGTTGTATTCTTGTCCGTGTTTAGTTAATTATTTTAAATTAGCTAAGTCCGAGTCCGTTAATGACTTTTCAGAAGCTGCTAGAGTACGGAGTCGTAGAATTCGACGGACAAGTGAATCGTCGCAAACTTCCGGTTCGGATAAGTTAGATAAACGTGACAATCCGTTCGCCAGGTCGGCTTCCTTGAGAGTAAATGACGTCACAAAAACAAATATCACCGAAAGGTTGTCCTTGTTGACACCGCGCGTCGCGTCACAACCAATAAATCGCAAAGGATCCTCCTCAGATTCACCAGTAAGTACTATGACAATTATTATTCAAACTTATATTGTAGAGACCGACAAGACCTGCATGGGTCGAACACCATTTCTTATCTGGTACGTATTTCATTAAAACAGGGCGAAACTTGCGGGAGTTTAACCAAGAAACGAGAGTCCACGGATAAAACCTTGGGTAGTTTATCGGCAAGTAACAAATCAACGGACTTAGACAGTTCAAGACGCGTTAAACCGTGGGCCTTGAAGAAACCAGATATACCGGAAGTACTTAAAGTCCAACAACGTCACAGTCCCGTCCCCTCACCGACCTCCTTTATCTCAACGCTCAACCAAGTGCCAAAGTCAACCCCAAACAAATTAATTGCCCTTAAAGAACCGAAACCCGTCCTAGTAGAATCTATCGTCAAATACGTCCATCAGAGTTCGACGACTTCGACTTCCGTAGAAAGCCACGGTTCTTCGTTAACGTCCACGGATGTACAAGTACTTGATGATAAAGATAAAGCCATCGAACAAGCCAATTCCTCGAACGACGATATCTTCGCGACACCACCGGATAGGTTAAGTCGGGATAATACCGTCTCACCTACCGCAACTTCCGGAGTTTTATCTTCAGAAGTCGTCAATTTTGTGCCCTTCACCTCAGTACTTAAAGGTATTTGTTATTAACAGCTTATTGCTAATTACTAATTACTAATTAGGTAGTAATTTCTCTTCGCCTCGAATGCAGGAAGCTCGAAAGAGGCATCAAACTCCGTGGTCGAGAAGCTCTCTGAGAACGTTTTAAAAACCCCAATTCTTAAACGACGTAGCATCGATGAGGAACCACGTGATGTTATCTGCAGTAGCATTTTGCGTCCTTTGAGATCTCCACCGGAAGAAACTGTACCGGTAGTTGTCCAATCGGAAGCGGATAAGAAACCCTCGATCTTAAAGAAACGAGGAAGTTCCGAAGAGAAGGAATCATCTGACCAGGCCATCGTCCATCCAATCTTGAAGAAACATTCGATTGACGAAACTGGAAGTCCCGTTCATTCGATACTTAAAAACCGGACGTCATTGGAAGATTTGGATGTCGTGACGGGTGCCCAAAGTGACCAAGTACCCAAACCGATACTTAAAAAGAGATATAGCCAAGAGGAATTGGTCGACCTTCCAGGGTTAAGGAACGAACCCAAGAAACCCATTCTAAAGAAGAAAGGCGACGAGGACAACTGGGACGAAAAACCCAAACCGATTTTAAAATCGCGTCGCAGTTTGGACGAACCTTCAACCGCCTTAGATGTCCTAGGACTTAACCGTAAATACGAAAGTTGCCTTCAAGAATCGGCCATCCGCTCCATACTCAAGAAGTCGGTGGGAAGTGAAGCCGAAGAGAGTGACGTGGATAACCAATCAAAACCATCCATTTTGAAAAGCAAGAGTGTACTTCCAAGTTCTTCCTTGTACCCAAATCGACGCAATTCCGAAGACGCCATCGTATCGGATTCGTGTCTGGTGACCTTGAATCGACCTTCCAATTTGGCCTTTCAAGGTCGTAGAGGTTCCGTCGATACTGATAATAGATATCAAAACCAGTTCCGAACAAATCACAACCAGTCTCCGGTTCACTTTCAACCTTTGCCTTCCATACTAAAGAGAAAAAACTCAGCCGAAGTTGAACTTACCTCCAAGATAGAACCTGATACTTCACTTGGACTGGAAAAGAATCAACCAGCTAAAGGGTAAGTATTCATTTTTTGACCACGCGTCATCTTACAAGATAAGGAGGATTTAGTCCGGTTTAAAAGACTTGGTTATCTTGGGTCTCTTTGCTCTGTTAGGGTCGTCCCTCGCCGCGGTGGTTTAAAAGTGACCGACGGTGTCGGACCAAGTCACGTACTTAGGGAACGCTTTAATCGTCGCAATGCCCCTCGCTATCGAACCCAACCCGTAACCCAAGTAGAAGTCGAGGAAACAGACAGTTTAGAATCTGTCCAAGCCTTCAGGGCTCTTATTATGAAAAAGGCCTCTTTGAACGTCTTCGAACAAGGTCACATCGTACCCAAAGTAACCCCCGTTGTTCCCACCAGACCCTTGGAACCGGAAGTACTCGGTCTCGTTAAACCCGAGTACCCTAAGCCTTACCGTTCGGAACGCAAGAAAAGGTTCGATAAACGTCAAGACAGACGAAATAACGCCAGGTACAGAACTCTACCAATCACGGTGGAGGAATTGGCGGAAGCCGAGAAGGCCGAGGCCGGAAGAACCAATCATTCCTCGGAGTCTTCCGATAATCATCAAGAAGGTCAATCGGAAGGGGTTCATAGTTCAAGTAGCGACGAATTAGTCAAATTGAGCGTAGCAGCCAAGGCCTCCTTGTTTCAACAAAAAGCCGAGGAAGTCAAAGCGTCCGCCGAGCCACGAAGACTAAGCGGGGGTGATTCCTCCGTCAGAAACCGATTCCTGATGAGGCGAAGCTTAACCAGGTCACAAACGCAACCCGTCACTGAAGAAGAAGTTCACGAAGCTGCCAAAATCGGCAAGGTTGAGGCGACCATTGATGAAAAGGTAAGATGCGTGATTGTACTTATTACAAGACGCGTTTCGCTGCGACGATATTTCGCGTCATGATTTAAATTTTGGATTCCAAATATATAATTTTGACGCAGACTACTTCGAAGGAGGAATTAGCTTCCCCTACTGAAGAACCGTCCAAACTTAGTCTCGTCGAAAAAATGAAATTATTCACTCAGAAATCAAAGGCGGAAATTGAAGCCGAGAAACCGGAACTAATTCGGGGTCCTTCGATCCGTCGATCCAGAGGAAATTCCTCTCGATTCAGGACGCAACCCATAACGACCGAAGAAGTTCAGAAAGCCAGTGGTCTATCCAAAAGTGGTAGCAAAGGTGGTCTTGCCGCCTGCATTTTAAAATCGGCCAAAGAATTATCTTCCAAAAACGATTCGTCCATACCATCGACTCACGATGTCCAACAAGAACTTAAAAGTAAGCTCCGACCACTTTCCCAACCAAGTGAAGTAAGTATATCTAACCTGCCATCTTGTTTTTTATGGACTTATTAGGTTTGTTTTCAACGCCGACGTCGTCGCAAAACGGGGCCAACGTTGCGGCTTTATCATCGCAGTCGGGCTCTAATCGTTCAAGCGTCGCGAACGAGAAAATTGGCGGGAACTCGCCTAAGACTGTCACCAAAGTAGTCGCGAAACAAGAGGCTAAGATGTCCACTAGCGAGTCATCATCCAGTTCGGAAGAGTCCGCCGAAAGCAGCGGCGATGAGGATGACTTGGACGAATCCAAGACTGTCTTGGCTGGAGGACAGAGTCATATCGTCATCAATCAGATGACCGGAAGTAATTCACCGGCCATGCCCAAGAAGATAACGAATTTGGCTGTCCAGAGGAAGTACAATTCTTCAATGCGACAAAAGGAAGAGAGGTCAGAACCTTTTACCTTATTGCTTATTAAAATATGTTAGTTGTAAATGACGTAGTGACGCGCGAAACCAAACCAGTACCCCCTTTTATATTTATATCGCGCCCTAGTTAAGTTCAGAGTGACGGCCTCACTTACCTTTAACAGTACAGTTAAGTATATGTATAACACGCGCGTTGTCATCCCCATAAAGTCGCGTATCTCCACCGTGTCTGACGTACTCTGACTAGGTAGGCCTAGTAGTACAGCGCTGCGTCCCTAGCTGTTGAGTATTGTTGGGGGAAATTATTATCTCAACGTATAGGCCTACCTGTGTACTCGTTTATATGATATAATTTATCACTAAATTAACACCTGTATGATAATATATAAGTCCTCGATATCTTATCGCCTGCTTCACTCCAAGAATAACTCGTCAACGCTGAATATTATTCTAAGGTGTCAATATGGTTGGTTAAGTTTAATTATACCTCAATAAAAATGTACGTGATTCCCAATGATTTCGGGTGACACAATCAAAATAAACCAGCCCGGAACTTATTTTAAAATACCAATTTCTTTTAAATTGAAACCACAAACTTTCCTAAAGAAATTAATTATTTCAGTGTCTTACTTATTATTTAATATATCACTTATGTTTGGTAACGTTTTTGGGGGGACCAATTATTCATTTATGGTGATGTAGCTCAAGGTTTCTGGATTTCAATAGCGCTTTATTGTAGGCATAGAGTCCCAGTTTTATTACACGATACATATATGGACATATATTAATATTAATAATAAATAATATAATATAATATATTTCATACATCGGGTCAGTAATACTTCAAGCGCGTCCAACACCGCGACGAGTGTTGTTAGTGTTACTAAACGCGTAACTTAATTTTAAAATTTCATAAATTTGCGCAATTAAAACTGATCGAATCAAGGAAAATTAAGTAAGACTTTAGAGTTTATTTATTTATTTTTAACTTTTATTTCGCTTTAAAATGAAAATTTTAAGGTAAATTTTATTTGTAGGGGAAAATTGGGTTGTTTTTACGCTTTTTAAAACGATTACAATTACAAATTTGGGAATTTTGAAATATTTTCGTTCGGGTTAATTGGGCCTGTTATTTACGCTTCAATGATTAGCGGAGAATTTAATGACTGGGCCTCTAGACGTTAGACGTTAGACGTTCGCGTTAGTTGCAAAATATTATTATTACAAACTGAACTGGCTGGCGTAGGTGTCTTGTTTCTTTTTTATTTTAAATTATTTAAAAAGTGTGGGACCACCAAAAGGGGCAGTGTCTTTATAAACGGTGTAAAACGTCCCACGTGGGCCGTTTATGCCACGTACTTGAAGGACAACCCTTTATAGTTTAGATCGTAGACACGGTTTATTTTTTAACCATGCGACATTCAAAATCAGTTGTCTTTAAAACCTTCAGGAAATCGGTGGAAAGTCATAATACCGAAAGGGAAGAAGTTGAGGTCACCACCAAAGGGAGGTCGTTTAGTTCCTCGGATACCCATAAGTCCAAGTACAGTTCAAAGGATGAAAAGAAACAAGGACCCCAACGGAGTCTGACTCAACCCGTGCTGATGGCCGCTGACCTTGAAAAGGATGCCAAGAAAGGAAGCATCGCGGATAGGTAGGAACACTGAAACCCCCCCCCCCCCTTGACCCTGTTGACCTTTTCACCAACCTTTCGCCGCAACTTTCTTCTGTTTTTTTCGGCTATCAATTTGTAATGTTCCTTTTGTGAATGTATCTTTTATATTTAAACAATTTCCCTTTTTATTATTATTTGTTAAAAAACAAATCAAAAACAAAGCACTTTTCTATTGTTTTTTTTTGCGGCAATGCTTTTTCCTTCTAACGTATTTTTCTTGTATCTCAATAAACATTTAATTTAAATGTTTAAATTTAGTTTAATTAGAGTTTGTTTTTCTTTATCGCACGTCTCCTATTTTCCCGTTATGTTAAATGTATCGTTGCGTAATTAATTAATTTGCAACAATTAAGTCTTGAAGTATGGGTCCCCGTTTTTTCGCGCCATTTCTTTACAGATTAGCCGCTTTGCAACGCAGTGGAACCGAAGATTGGCAGAAACGAATTTGCAAAGTTAAACCCGAAACGCCAAAGGCCACGGCGCCAATTCCTAATCCAATTCGAGATGAGCAAACGCCAAGTACTCCAACTTCGGTAAGTTTTATATTTTTTTGTATATACCCTGGCTTACTTTAGTGTCCGGTGACAATTCTTACCGACGTATCGTGACAGATTGAGAAGTCGGCAAGTATCTTAGCTTTGAAAAGTAAATTAGAGGAATCGGCTACTCAGTGGAAACAAAGGGTTGAAGAGAAAGACGCGGTCAAATTCACAGTGGCCGGGAAAATGGGGCATCCTTTAGCAACCGTCCAAACACCGGGTAACGGAGGTAGTACACCCGGAAGTCGAGGGCAAACTCCTCATACCACTCCTGTGCTTGACCGCAAGAAAAAGATGCCAACGCCTGTGGCCTTCTCTAGTTCCAAAGGTAAGGATAGCATATTAAAACCCGCCAACAAAGAGGTTAGGTAAATACGCGTCCTTAACTTCCCCGGCCCGTCTAGCTTTAAATGGTGCTTTGAAATTTCGAATGGCTTTAATGTAGGCTCCTCTCTCCCTCCATCGCGAAATTTCGAATGACCTTGATGTAGGCTCCTCTCTCCCTCCATCGCGAAATTTCGAATGGCCTTGACATAGGCTCCTCCCTCATGAATTTTCTAATGGCCTTGATAAAGGCTCCTCTCTCCTTCCATCGCGAAATTTCGAATGGCCTTGACATAGGCTCCTCCCTCATGAATTTTCTAATGGCCTTGATAAAGGCTCCTCTCTCCTTCCATCGCGAAATTTCGAATGGCCTTGACATAGGCTCCTCCCTCATGAATTTTCTAATGGCCTTGATAAAGGCTTCTCTCTCCTTCCATCGCGAAATTTCGAATGGCCTTGACATAGGCTCCTCCCTCATGAATTTTCTAATGGCCTTGATAAAGGCTCCTCTCTCCTTCCATCGCGAAATTTCGAATGGCCTTGACATAGGCTCCTCCCTCATGAATTTTCTAATGGCCTTGATAAAGGCTCCTCCCTCCCTCGCGAAATTTCGAACGACCTTGATACGTGAATACCGTGGTTTTTATATCGACAAAGCGCTCTCTGTTTTCTCATCTCCAATAATGTTTACGAGATTCCGTGGTGTCTTTCTTCTTAATTAATTTAGCGAAAATCACGAATGATTTCGACGGTATTAGCAGCTCCGTTAAAGGTCTTCCTCAGGGGATATCGCCTCTAGTTAAAAGCAAGTCCATGCCCGTTGCCTTAAAAGGTAATGTCAAGCCCAAATATGGTTTACCCTGCCATTTATGTCCTCTCTATATTTTCGAATGTGGTTGACAGATTTATCATCGGACGACGATAGTTCCTCGGACGAAACTGACTCCCCTAGTTCGCGAGTCTTAGTGCCAAAAGCGGATAACGAGACGTTTAGCTCTTTCTTCGATTCCCGGCTGGTCCAGAGAATCCAAGTGGACAGATCGAGCTCCACGTCGTCGCAGACACTCGTCATTAGCGAAGATGTCTTCAAAGAAGTCGCTTCGCAATCCCATCAAATGTAAGCGTACTTAATTAATTAGCGCATTTAGGGAGGAACGCCGATGCTCAGAATTACGAATCGCGTATATAGGCTGGTCCAGAAAAGGACGGTCCAAAAGCAACGCAGAAAACACGCGGCCACTACGCGTAATCCAATCAAAGCGTTGGCTTCCCGAACCGATTTACAGCAAGAATACACGGAAGTTAAAAGCGGAATTGCCGAGAAGGAAGTGAAAAGACTTCAAATTGAGCAACGTAAGTAATTATTAAAATGTTATTTCCGGTAAATAGGCCAATTTTCAAGTGAAAACCAAATTAACACCATTAATTGAGTGTCATTAACGGTATTAATTAGTGGCCAAGTCTTCCAGCAAGTGCCTCTCGGCTTTAGCCGGTTTAGCCAGTACGGAAGACTTCAAGTCCGTCTCCTTACGCAAAGGAACGATAGAAGCGAGTCCGTTACTACCTCACAGTGACGTCATGTTGGTTCAAGTGAAAGGTCGACGTCACGTTCAAACGAGACTAGTGGAAGCCACGTCCGCTTCGGTCAATTCCGGCGATAGCTACGTTTTAATCACGCCCGAGAAAGTCATCTGTTACGTCGGCGAATTCACCAACGTCATCGAACGTGCCAAAGTAACGGAAGTGGCCTCCGTTATTCAACAAAAGAAAGATCTGTGCTTCAAAGGAAACGCGGAAGTAATTCTAATTGATAATGAGAAAAACGCCGATCAGAAACAAGTCGCCGAATTTTTCGAATTACTCGGAACTGATTCCAAAATACCATGCAAAGCTGGTCCACCTCACGAAGACGAGGTAAGACAAAAAAGTTTTATTAAAGGATACGTTTTATACGAATAACCGGTTTAAAACCGGAAATAGATTTACGAAACGGAAGTAATCAGTACCAACAAGGTTTACACTTTAAAAGACGATGCCTTAGTTCCTCTTGAAGGTGTTTGGGGTTGTTTGCCTAAAATTGAAATTCTCGACTCTCAGGAGGTAATTAAGAGCCAAAGGAAATTGAAGCATTTAGGCTTAATTACAATTAAATTAATTTAACTTAATTTTCATTATCAGATCGTGGTATTTGATTTTGGCAGCGAATTCTACGTTTGGAATGGTAAACAAGCTCCATTTGAGAAACGAAAGAGCGTGGCGCGATTGGCCAAAGAATTATTCGATCAAGGATACGATTATTCCGAGTGTGATATCAACCCTTTGTGCCCCAGAATGCCAAGTGGTAAGCCCCCCCCATTCATATTCATATTCTTGTTCAAATTAATAGTTAGAATAGTTAAGCCTAACGCGGGACTAATTTTAACAGAGGATTACAAGCCAACGTTAGCCGATAAGTCGTCAAGTCGGCCATCTTGGGTCGTTTTCGCCAAAATTAACCAACACATGGAACCCGTTCTCTTCAGGGAAAAGTTCTCGGATTGGCCAGATTTGACCCGGATTATCAAGGTTAAAGGTCAAGACGAAGAATGTAACAAGGTAATTAACGAATGTAATGATGATAAGGTGGTGGTGGAGGTGGAGGAGGTTAAGTCGGAGAAAAGTTCTTCTGACGAAGATAATCTCGCGGTTAAGTTACGTAATAACAGAATACAATTAAGTCAATTACTTAAAAGTAATGACGAAACCGCCAGAATTAAAAGCGAAAAACTTAAGGCGCGGTTAGATGAAATTAAGAATAAACACGCTAAGCCTAAAACGGAGGAGATTAGGCCTAAAGATGAGGATGTTCTCGCGAAAGATGAAGCTAAGCCTAAAATTCAGGAAGGTGTTAAGCCTAAACCTAAAGTAGATGACGCGGCGAAATCTAAATGCGTTGTTGAGAATTCTAAGCCTAATTCTAATGAAGGAATTAGGGCTAAATTAGAAGATGTTCTTACGAAAGATAAAGCTAAGCCTAATGATGAAGGAATTAGGTCTAAATTAGAGGATGTTCTTAAAGATAAAGCTAAGCCTAATGATGGAATTAGGAGTAAATTAGAAGATGTTCTTAAAGATAAAGCTAAGCCTAATGATGAAATTAAGTCTAAATTAGATAATCTTCTCACGAAAGATAAAGCTAAGCCTAATGATGAAGGAATTAGGTCTAAATTAGATAATCTTCTTACCAAAGATAAAGCTAAGCCTAATGATGAAGGAATTAGGTCGAAATTAGATAATCTTCTTACCAAGGATAAAGCTAAGCCTAATGATGAAGGAATTAAGGCTAAATTAGAAGCTGTTCTTACGAAAGATAGAGCTAAGCCTAAAGAAGATGACGCGGCGAAATCTAAAAGCGATCATAATCCTAAGCCTAAATATGAGGATGTTAAACACAAAAATGAAGGAATTAAGGCTAAACTTGAGGATATTCTTACGAAAGATAAGGCTAAGCCTAAAATGGATGACAATACTAAGCCTAAATCTAAAATTGAAAAGGAAGTCGGTAAAAGTAGTGAAAGCGATAACTCTACGGAAACTAGCGAATCTAGTGGTAGTGAAGAAAGTAGTTCATAATTTTACAACCAAGGCTTAACGCTTAATTTATTATTATGTCGCCAAATATCATAGCGTTTGTACTTAATTGTAAAAATACTTGCAAAATATTGTAAATTAGATGACTTTTTTGGTATATATTCCAAAATATAACGTGATATTTATAATGCGGTAGTTTTAACCCAAAGTATTTGGCTATACACCCCGGCCTCTAAAGTCCTTACACTTTTGCTTAAATTATTTACTTTTGGTATCTTTGTTTTCTATTTACGTATGTCTATACTATTTCTGCTGTTTTTTTTTCACTTTCTTTTAAGTTTTCTTAAACTTTAAATGCATTTCTTTCTTTCTTTCTATGAGAGGGGGGGGCAGAAAACACTTTTTGTTAAGGTAAAAAATGATTTTGTTTTTAAAGTTATATAAATCTCAATTTGAAATAAACGAGATTAAGGATGGACTTTATTTTAATTAGTCTATTTAAAAAATAAGGCACGCTATAGTTCTAATTTAATTTAATTTAATTAACCTTATTTAATATACTAATTAATTAATGTTGATTGTTTGTATTTGTAATGTCTGAAGCCTTTGTTTTTTAAAGCTTATGTCTTCGCGGCCATGTTGTTCGCAAACGCAATTTTAGACTTTTTGAAAAGTAGGCTTAACAAAATTGAAACAAAGTAGCTAGCCAAGGCTTAACGAACGTATCTATTCTAATTTCTAACCATAAACTAGCTTTATTAACATTTGCATTAACCAAACCTTTTGGCCGCCCATAAAAGACGGAATCCATCGCGGACTTGAAAGCTTTTGACGCCCGCGAAATGTTCAATTGGCAACCGGAAGAACCGGACTTGTGTTTGGAAGGCAGTCATCTAGGCCGAGGCTTAGAGTATTACGACGAGGAGGAACGGAGAAACTTTGAAATTGTCACGACATCCGTCGACGTTTGGCACATATTGGAATACGAACGTCAGCGACTGGTCCCCGAGAGCCACGGACAGTTCCATTGCGGAGACACTTACGTCGTACGATGGAATTACACCTTGATGCAAATTGGTCGCGATTTTTACGGAAACGTTTCTAAACATTCTTTCACGGGTCGAAGTCGTTGCGCCTATTTCTTTTGGCAAGGAAAGAATTCTAGAATCACCGAGAAAGGCGCCTCTGCCCTCATGACCGTTGAACTTGACGAAGAACGAGGTCCTCAAGTAAGTACACGCGAGTTCCTACTCTATGCATTTTGCCGCCGCGTGTATTCATCCGCGCGTTGTTTGCCTTTTGACAAATAAGGTTCGTGTGGTCCAAGGGAAAGAATCGCCGTGTTTTTTAAACGTGTTTGAAGGTCGAATGGTAGTGTACTTGGGCGAGCGGGAATGCGCCGAAACTAACACTCCAGGTAAATATCGCGTCATTGCTTGTTGACGTTCGTTACGTAAGTATACCTAGAGAGGGACGATCTATTTTGTTCAGGACCTTGGAAATTGTTTATGGTTCGTGGTGAATTTCCGTCCGAGGCTATGCTAGTCGAGGTCAACAATGGGTGTCAATCGCTGAGAAGTCGAGGCAGTTTCGTATTGGTCAATGTCCAAACTGGAATTATATTTCAATGGCACGGTTCCAAGTGTCACGGCAAAACCAAGAAAGTTGCTGATAAGGCCGTGGAAAACATTTTGGACAAGTAAGTTAATATTTTAATCATAAAAGTCTTCTTCCTCCGACCGATCTTATTCTCTTATCAGGCCACGTTGCTATATTATTTATTAAATTGCCCTTAATTAAAAAAGGGTTAATGAATGTTTCAATGTGTTCACGAAGTACTTCCTTGACATTAGGAATTGTTATTTCTTATAAAGTTCCCATAATTTTGGGGTGCCGACTTCCAGGGGTAAAACTAATAATGTATTTCCTACGGGCCCCTGTAGAACTTTTTCCCGCGATACACCGGTGTATGATTTTATTTTATAATCTACATTTGTTTCGTACTTTCCTTCAAAGTTCTATAGTTAATTTAAGTAACGAAATTAGGTTCATTTTAAACATCAATTTAATTAGATTAATTAGTGTAAATTTCAAAAGATTTCACCGCGAGGGAGACGAGATATATACCCTATTTTATAATGACCCCTGTTTCGGAGATAACGTACTTTCCTTCTTAGTTCTTTAGTTATTTTAAGTATGAAGGAATTGTCTCTCTTTAACGAAATTAGGTTCATTTTAAACATCAATATAATTAGAATAATTAGTGTAAATTTTAAAAGATTTCACCGTGAGGGAGACGAGATATCTCTTACTTTATATTACCCCATCATTAACTTCTTAATTTTTGCGATCAAATTTCAAACCCTAATTACGCTCTAAATATAAAAATTGGAGTGCCGACTTCCAGGGGTAAAACTAATAATGTATTTCCTACGGGCTCCTGTAGAACTTTTACCCGCAATGCACCGGTGTACGATGTTTATAATTTATTATATAATTTTATTTTACGAAATTCCGTTCTAATTTAATCGTTTTTGGAATTAAATTTGAAACCCTATGGCTAATTACGCTTTAAGATAGGAAATGGAGGCTTTAGTAATTAGTAATTAGTTGAAATTATAACACGCTAGCGAGTCGATTAGTATAAATGAACGCGTTTTAGGAGACCGGAAGAAATGATGTTCTCGCAGCATTTGGACAAGTTTGTCGTCAAGGTGACTGAGGAGGGAAAAGAAACGAAGGAATTCTGGTCGGCCATTGGTGGAAAGAAAAGGAGGAACTACTTTTCACTGTCTAAAAGTACGTATCCGTGCGCTTTAGCTTAGTTTAGTTCCTGTAGATTAATTAATGTCCGCCCCAATTAGGCATTCTGTCTTACGACTACACTCCGCGACTCTTTCGAATGACGAGTATCAACGGAGTGTTCGAAGCCAGCGAGATATTTTGTTCTTACGGGACCACGAAGCACGCGTGCGCTTATCCCTTTTTACAGAGCGACATTTACGGAGTACCCCAACCTGGTACGTGTCCGATTGAAGAAGCTCAGATCTCTTGGACCAGGGGACAAAATTGATTGTTTCGTTTCAGCATTGTTCCTACTGGACAACAATTCCGAGGTATTTTTATGGCAAGGTTGGTGGCCCGAAGGTGATGAAGAGACGGTGAATGTCGCCACTGGATCAGCCAATCAGAGGTTTAATATGGATAGAAGATGCGCCATGGAGACGACGCTCGAATATTGTCGAGGTAACTAAAATTTAAGACGACTTAAGGAGAACGCGCGAGATTCTTAATGTTAATTATTTAATCGCAGTCGCGAATGAGTCGAAGCCGCCGAAAGCCTACGTCATTCACGCTGGTCGCGAACCGTTAGTTTTCACAAACTTATTTCCCGAATGGGAAACTGTCCAAGAAGTTGTCCGGGTCAGCTCCCAGAATGAAGCCCTTTCCAAGCAAAGGCATCCTTGTCTCGTTCAAGACGTTCTTGGGAAACTGGAACGCAAATATTACAAGTTGGAGGAACTGAGAGCGCAACCTTTACCGGAAGGCGTCAATCCATCCAACTTGGAAATTTATTTGGACGATAATGACTTTTTCGTAAGTAGAAGACTGAAAATTAGGGGGTTTTTTTGGAAGTGGGTTAATTAACTTAATTTTGAATTGGTGTTTTTCAGAATGTGTTTCAAATGTCAAAAGACGAGTTTAAAAACTTGGCGTCCTGGAAACGAACCAACTTGAAGAAAGAGGCTCAACTGTTTTAAGTTGAACCTGCTACTTTTATAATAATAATAATAATAATAAAAAAAATATATAATAATAATATTACGCGTGGGTTTTTTGTTAAAGTTCGCACGCGCTAGTCAAATTAATTTAAACATTAACTTTTAACATTTAATATTTTTTACATTTTAGTGAAATAAAATTTATGAGAAATCATTTCAATGTTGTTGCCTAATTATTCAAATACGTCTTAAGCCTAATTATTCAAATACGTCTTAAGCTTTATTATTCAAATACGTCTTAAGCCTAATTATTCAAATACGTCTTAAGCCTAATTATTCAAATACGTCTTAAGCCTAATTATTCAAATACGTCTTAAGCCTAATTATTCAAATACGTCTTAAGCCTAATTATTCAAATACGTCTTAAGCCTAATTATTCAAATACGTCTTAAGCCTAATTATTCAAATACGTCTTAAGCCTTATTATTCAAATACGTCTGAAGCCTAATTATTCAAATACGTCTTAAGCCTAATTATTCACATACGTCTTAAGCCTAATTATTCAAATGCGTCTTAAGCCTAAATATTTAAATACGTCTTAAGCCTAATTATTCAAATACGTCTTAAGCCTAATTATTCAAATGCGTCTTAAGCCTAAATATTTAAATACGTCTTAAGCCTAATTATTCACATACGTCTTAAGCCTAATTATTCAAATACGTCTTAAGCCTAAATATTTAAATACGTGCTAAGCCTATTTATTCAAATACGTGCTAAGCCTATTTATTCAAATACGTTCTAAGCCTAATTATTCAAATATATGTGCTAAGCCTAATTATTCAAATACGTGCTAAGCCTAATTATTCAAATATATGTGATAAGCCTAATTATTCAAAAATGAGTTAAGCCTAATTTTTCAAATATGTGTTAAGGCACAAGGTGAGCTTGAGTTTGTGCGGAAAAGATTTTGGAGATTTCAAGCAAAATTCTCATTTTACGAGCTAGGCCTACAATCGTGCATGTAAATAAGCCTTCAGTAAATCTCTAGCATTACCAAAAGTACATAGATATAAATACAAAAAGTACACTTCGTTAAGAATTCCCTGCCTTTGGCTGTAGACGACATGGAAACTGAGAAGCAAACTACCCTCCGCTCAACCCCCTACACGAACTAACCAATCAGGGAGTAATAATCATACACATTAAAGGCTATTCACTAATGAATATTTTCTTTGCAAACGCTTCTGGGCATACGTCCTTGTTAGAAATTTATAAGATGCGATAAGTAAGCCTGGCCATAAGTCTATGTTGTAAACTAAAACTTTCTGTACCTGTATTCAAGGGGCTAAACACTAATGACAATTTTCCTTCATATAGGATTTTCATAGATGCTACATTATGAGCCTAATCACGGCTTGTTCCCTGTGCCACGGTCGGGAAGGTACGTCGACACTATTGTGAAATAAAGGAGGGCTTCTCATATTACACGGCGCCAGCAAATTTCAACGAAGCGTACTTTTTGTTTTTATATCTATATACTTTTGTTTGTACTTCATAAATGTACTATAGAATAAATAAAATGAAATAATTGTTCGTCGATTTAATGAATCTCATTTTTATTGCTTTTCTTTTCAATAAAGTTACAGGCATACATATGATCATGAATAAATAAATCACTTTTTAGCACTGTTAAAGGCAGTGCGTCGAGGGGCTATTCACTAATGAAAATTTTCTTTCATTGGTGATTTCTATTGATGCTTTTTAAAAGCCATTTAAAATGGATTTGGATTAATGGTTGCCTCTGGATTACGAGTAATCATCGAGGGGCTACTCACTAAAAACTCGTTAGTGCTTTTAAACGGGATTGGGATTTGGGGTTACTTAGGGGCTATGGGTTATTATTATTATCATTATGAACGGTTAATTAAGCATTAACACATTTGCCACTAGGGGCGCTGTATACGTAGTTACGTATTTACTGACATCTAAAGCGTGAAAAATTCTGCTAGACTTTCGTGTAAGCAATATATATAGTTCATAAATTGCCGTTAGGGGCGCTGTATACGTAGTTACGTATTTACTGACATCTAAAGCGTGAAAAATTCTGCTAGACTTTCGTGTAAGCAATATATATATAGTTCATAAATTGCCGTTAGGGGCGCTGTATACGTAGTTACGTATTTACTGACATCTAAAGCGTGAAAAACTCTGCTAGACTTTCGTGTAAGCAATATATATAGTTCATAAATTGCCGTTAGGGGCGCTGTATACGTAGTTACGTATTTACCGACATCTAAACATGGTCAATTTTTGCTATGACGCCATATACGGTGACGCGTCATGACGTCAAATCCGGTGACGTGTCATAACGTCATATCCGGTGACGCGTCATGACGTCATATCCGGTGACGCGTCATGACGTCATATCCGGTGACGTGTCATGACGTCATATCCGGTGACGTCACCTATGACGTCAAGGAGGTTATTGACTTGTGACGTCACGACAGATGTTAATGGTAAAAGGTAATGATTGACCATTCAGTTATGCCTAGCATCCATTCATATAGGCCTAGCGTTCATTCATTTAGGCCTAGCAGTGTTCAGCTATTTGAATTTCGTGCCCGGGATATGGTGCACCCGAGTCCGCTTTTAGCGCCCCCGACGCAGGAAATTTACGCAGTTGTAAGTTGCAGGCATAGGTCAACCGATTCATTTCGCTCCCTGGAAGCCGTCGAAGAAGGTCGCTCGGAGAACCCTTTCACGCTCAGCTGATGGTGATCGTGAACCCGGCTTTTGAGGTCGATTCTTCATCGTTCTGCCATTTCGTTGATCGTTTTTGCCGAGGACGCATGCTGAATTCGAAGCTCTTCAAGTTATCTGGCGGCCATTGCTTTGCCACGTGGTGCTTTACCAGTCCGTAAGCCTAACCTTTACAATAATCCAAACTCATCTAGCTCCCCTTAAATTATTTATTTTATTTCAAGTATTTAAATTAATTAGGTAGGGTTAAATGTTAGTAAATTTTATTTATTTATTAAAAATCAAGTACCATAAATAAAATTTTACAACGAGATGTTGAACAAGAGAGAATCCCTTAATAATTAGTAAAGGAGCTATTGTTTAAAGATAATAAACGGAATACGTAATTAATTTAGCGATATCGCGACAGATTTTCGGAAATCAAGTCCCGCCGAACACGAGGGCCGTTGGCCTAAGCCTTGTACCATTTAAATTCTAGTTACTTAACGGATTCTTTCTGTGGGAATAAATTTAAAATAAATAAATAGCAGGGTTTTCCTAAGATTAGTTTAAGGGCTATAATTAATTAATTTAGAGCTAAAGCGACAGATTTTCGAAAATCAAGTCCCGCAGATATCATTTTAAGACACGAGGACCGTTGCCCTAAGCCTAATCCCATTTAATTCTAGTTATTTATGGGGTCTAAATAAATAGCAGGGTTTTCCAAAAATTAGTTTAGAGGCTATAATTAATTAATTTAGAGCTAAAGCGACAGATTTTCAAAAATAAAGTCCCGCAGATATCATTTTAAGACAGGAGGACCGTTGCCTAAGCCTAATCCCATTTAATTCTAGTTATTTATGGGGTCTATCTGTGGGAACAATTTTAAATAAATAGCAGGGTTTTCCTAAGATTAGTTTAGAGGCTATAATTAATTAATTTAGAGCTAAAGCGACAGATTTTCGAAAATCAAGTCCCGCAGATATCATTTTAAGACACGAGGACCGATGCCCTAAGCCTAATCCCATTTAATTCTAGTTATTTATGGGGTCTAAATAAATAGCAGGGTTTTCCTAAGATTAGTTTAAAGGCTATAATTAATTAATTTAGAGCTAAAGCGACAGATTTTCAAAAATAAAGTCACGCAGATATCATTTTAAGACACGAGGACCGTTGCCTAAGCCTAATCCCATTTAATTCTAGTAATTTACGGGGTCTATCTGTGGGAACAATTTTAAATAAATAGCAGGGTTTTCCTAAGATTAGTTTAAGGGCTATAATTAATTAATTTAGAGCTAAAGCGACAGATTTTCGAAAATCAAGTCCCGCAGAGATCATTTTAAGACACGAGGACCAGTGCCCTAAGCCTAATTAAGCCTTCTCCTATTTAATTCTAGTTATTTATGGGTTTCTATCTGTGGGAATAGTTTTAAATGACCTGTTTTCCTTAAACTAAATTAGGGGATATTTTAAATTTTCATTATTCCAGCTATGTATTTAATTTAAAACTAAACGGCAGTTTCCCTTAAATTTGTTTAGGGGGTTTTTCCTTATATTATTTTAATTCATTTTGTTGGGCCCAAAAGTAGGCAATAGTTTAAGATGTGTTATTAATATGTTTTCATTTATAGATGCAGCTGATATTCTTGGATTTTTCTGTCGCTGGTCATTCATAGACGGATCATTCCAGATGACTTATCATTCCTGATGACATTCTTTGTTGGATTGACGTTGCACGATGACTTCCGCTGTTCTGGACTCGCTACGTATCATTCCTGATGACAATTCTTGGTTGGATTCCGTTACACGATGTCTTCTTCCGGACTTGCTATCTCTCTCAACATTGACCCGAAGATCCGGAGAAAATCATCGAAGCTAGAAGACACAAAATACATCTTTTTTACTTGCAAATTTTACATGTAACCACTTAACTTAGTTTTTTTTCTTGCAAATTTTATTTGTAACTACTTATTATTTTTTTTGCGTTCAAACTTTAATTTACCAAACTCTTTAATAATAATTTTTTTGTTCGAAAATTTTTGTAAACACTTGGTTTTTTTGTTTCTTATTGAATAAATTTTGCCTTAAACCTCGTTCTTTCTTTTCTTGAATTTTTTTAGATACTAGACTTGGTTTCTTTTTTTAAAAGTCTGGACTTAGGGAGTTTTTTTTGACCCCTTTTTTCATAATTTTTACAAAAAATTAAGCAAATAATTCAATAAAAAAAAATTTTTTTCAAAAAAAAAATTATTTTTTTATTAAAATTATAAAAAATATAAAAAAAAATCAAAAAAATTGTAAAAAGAAGCATAAAAAATATCAAAAAAACTACCCCAAGTGTTTTTCTTATGTTTTTGTACCTTCCATAGTATCGAAACTTTAATTTTAAACTTAAGCTACCACCCCCAAAGTAAGCCTTGCGAGCCCAATTTAAATTTTACAAGTCCCTGGGACAAATCGGGAAACGTAAAATTTAAACTAAGGCCCGCTGTAGAGCCCCCAAAACCAGGAAACTTCGTCCTTAGCATGGGATTTCCAATGAGAGTCCACTCGCTGTCGTCCATAGCATGGGATTTCCAATGAGAGTCCACTCGGTGTCGTCCACAGCATGGGATTTCCAATGAGAGTCCACTCGGTGTCGTCCACAGCATGGGATTTCCAATGAGAGTCCACTCGCTGTCGTCCACTTCTTCCTGCGCAAGAAAAATTCGAATTACTATTTGGAAAAGGCACACGAATAACTTGAAATTAATTACCTTAATTAGAAAATCCAGTCGAGTATTTTCACAAAATGTTCAGGCAGAAGACAAATGACTATTTTTTTGGCATAAAAGGCACACTCGTAACAGTAATAGGGAAAGAATAGCGTAAAAAGCTAAGCCTCGCCTTAAACCCCGCTTAAAATCGTGTTTACTTTTAAAGGACAAAGCGTATAAGCAACCTTCTACCTTAAACAAAATCATAAATTTATTTAAATCCTACAAAACTCCCTCAAAGAGTTGCCAAACGCTTTTCCCCTAAAAATATTTATAATTAAAACCATAAACTAGATACCTTAACACCGCAAAGGGAATCTCACCCTTGAAATCCTGATTACGCGTTCATTATTCTTAAAAGGGAGGGCTTGGACCAGTGTTCACCTATTCCATAAGTAAGATTTTATTTATGTCCTGGCGAAAAGAAAAATCCCTAAAACTTCAAGGACACAAAGCCGCTTCCCTTCTAACAATAAATAGAATAATAAATAATAAACTAAATACCCTAATAATTGCCTAAATGTCTCACAGGCTGTCTAAATAGTCTTTTTCGCTAATGAGATTCCCTTTCACGGATAAAATCAAAGTGTAGACCTCAATTAAGAAGGGGATTGTAATGGGTTCCTTGACCTGATTAATATTGGGTGCCTTTTGCCAAAAAAATAGTTATTGATTCTAGAATCCAACATAAATTTCTCCTTTGGAAACAGATGGTAGCTTTAAAAAAAATAAAATTCAAACAATCAAATACAGATTAAAATTATTATCAACTTAAAGTATTTCAGGGCTCCCAGCGCTTAGTGCACAAAAAATAATAGGTATTATAGGTCTAATAGGCTAAAATTATAGGATATTTATAGGTCCAAAAATCATCAATTTATAGGTTCAAACTTATGTTATGTAAATTTTATACATTTAAAATTACGAATTATTGGAGTTTTACAGGAAGTATATTATATATTCGAGAGTAGACTACAACTTTTAAACATATTTAAAAAAATATGATCATTAATTAATTTACTATTTACCATGCATGAAATTTTTTATAGATAACTACCTTACATTTTTAAAATTATTTTAAATGTCAGGTACTTTTGACTTTGGACTAATTCAGGGTTACCACGAAATTTTCAGATTCAAATTCCCTGACTTTTTCAGGTTTTGTTGGACTTTTATTACGATTTTCCCTGACATGTTTAGGCCCAACTGTCATTATTCTAGAGCGTTCAAATCGCCTTCTTGAATGTATAACTTAAAACGTAATCTCGCTAAAATTTTGAAAAAAGAAATGAAAAATTTTGGATTGTTTTTGAAGTTTCTCAGTGTTTTTAAACCAACATATCCAAAATATAGGTATTATAGGATAAATTTACGAATTATAGGTTTTTATAGGACCATCTCAGAATTATAGGTATTTATAGGTATTATAGGTACTCTGGGAGCCCTGGTATTTTCAGGGCCGGATTAAGCAATTTTGCAACCGGGGGGCCGGGATAATGCGCACCCCCTTAAGTCGAAAAAAAAAATAGGAACAGCAAATGTTGCTAAATGGGGAATAGTTTGAATCAATGTGCCCCCAACAAGCGTTGCACCCGTGGGCCAGTACCCCCTCGCCCCCCCCCCTTAATCCGGCCCTGACTAAAACATACTGAAAGGGTATCCCCGTATCTCTAGTAGAACCAAAGTTACGAGCCTACAAAGTTGGCTGCAATGATATTCATACGGAGGGGGCTATGTTTGTCAATATTCTCCACAATTACTTAGCTCCTATTTACTAGATCCCCAAGACTTTAGTATGGTTGGATGGGGGATAAATTGGACTATAACATACTGAAACGGCATCCCCGTATCTCTAGTAGAACCAGAGTTACGAGCCTACAAAGTTGGCTGCAATGCTATTCCTACGGAGGGGGCTATGTTTGTCAATATTCTCCACAATTACTTAGCTCCTATTTACCAGATCCCCAAGACTTTAGTATGGTTGGATGGGGGATAAATTGGACTATAACATACTGAAAGGGCATCCCCGTATCTCTAGTAGAACCAGAGTTACGAGCCCACAAAGTTGGGTGCAATGACATTCCTACGGAGGGGGCTATGTTTGTCAATATTTTCCTCAATTACTTAGCTCCTATTTACTAGATCCCCAAGATTTTAGTATGGTTGGATGGGGGATAAATTGGACTATAACATACTGAAAGGGCATCCCCGTATCTCTAATAGAACCAGAGTTACGAGCCCACAAAGTTGAGTGCAATGACATTCCTACGGAGGGGGCTATGTTTGTCAATATTTTCCTCAATTACTTAGCTCCTATTTACTAGGTCCCCAAGATTTTAGTATGGTTGGATGGGGGATAAATTGGACTATAACATACTGAAAGGGCATCCCCGTATCTCTAGTAGAACCAGAGTTACGAGCCTACAAAGTTGGGTGCAATGACATTCCTACGGAGGGGGCTATGTTTGTCAATATTTTCCTCAATTACTTAGCTCCTATTTACTAGATCCCCAAGATTTTAGTATGGTTGGATGGGGGATAAATTGGACTATAACATACTGAAAGGGCATCCCCGTATCTCTAGTAGAACCAGAGTTACGAGCCCACAAAGTTGGGTGCAATGACATTCCTACGGAGGGGGCTATGTTTGTCAATATTTTCCTCAATTACTTAGCTCCTATTTACTAGATCCCCAAGATTTTAGTATGGTTGGATGGGGGATAAATTGGACTATAACATACTGAAAGGGCATCCCCGTATCTCTAGTAGAACCAGAGTTACGAGCCCACAAAGTTGGGTGCAATGACATTCCTACGGAGGGGGCTATGTTTGTCAATATTTTCCTCAATTACTTAGCTCCTATTTACTAGATCCCCAAGATTTTAGTATGGTTGGATGGGGGATAAATTGGACTATAACATACTGAAAGGGCATCCCCGTATCTCTAGTAGAACCAGAGTTACGAGCCTACAAAGTTGGCTGCAATGCTATTCCTACGGAGGGGGCTATGTTTGTGAATATTTTCCTCAATTACTTAGCTCCTATTTACTAGATCCCCAAGACTTTAGTATGGTTGGATGGGGGATAAATTGGACTATAACATACTGAAAGGGCATCCCCGTATCTCTAGTAGAACCAGAGTTACGAGCCTACAAAGTTGGGTGCAATGACATTCCTACGGAGGGGGCTATGTTTGTCAATATTCTCCACAATTACTTAGCTCCTATTTACTAGATCCCCAAGACTTTAGTATGGTTGGATGGGGGGGGGGGGAATTGAACTATAACATACCAAAAGGGCATCCCCGTAGAGGCACATACATATAGTTTGAGGTACTGTTTCAGTGCTGACTTAAATTGGGCAATAGATTTTAATGATACAATCTCAGGGGGAAGTGAATTCCAAATGGGGACCGATCTACGAAAAAAGGAGTGCTTAAGCTGGTCTTTATGGGCATATCAGTGGAATAATAAGTTTTTACCATGACCCCTTGTGGGAGCGATAGAGGGGGCATCAGAAAAATAAGTTTGATTAAAGGAGTTTAAGATTTTCAACACGCTTAAAAGGTCAAAATATTTGCGACGCGTTGTTAGGGAAGACCAACCAAGAATACAAAGTTGTACTTCCCATGGTAGGTGTCGGAGTCTAGTTGGGATTTGGTGTCGGAGACGGAGAGACAACCCTGGATATTGTTTAATATCGAAAGCGGAATGGGGGTAACTCTTAATTTCCATTCGGTTACGATAAAACTTTGCTATTTAATCGAAATTAACCCTTATATATAAATAAAATATTTACCTGGAAAGATCTCAAGCTTCAAGCCAACAAAGACATAGGATACTAAGCCTTGGTCGTAGTAACACCTGCAGGCTGCACCATCATGGATGTACTAATAACTATCGTAACGATAGTTATTAGCAGGGCCGGAAATAAGAAAAAAATCTTATAGGACATTTGTCCAGTGACCCCCCATTTGACTGGAAAATTTATTGGACATTGTCCACTGGAGTGTGCTAAAATAGTGTCGCATCTTCATAGTCAAGCTATCAAAACTTCGGAAAATTTATTGGTCAAAATGTCCAGTGACCCCCTTAGTTTTTTAAAAAGTTATGGGACATTTTAAAATTTTATTGGACAATGTCCAGTGTCCTGTGCTTATTTCCGGCCCTGGTTATTAGTACATCCATGGCTGCACTGCCAACGGCAACGTGGGCCCACTAAGCCTTGGTCGTAATTACCAAACGTATTTGGCACGATTAAGCATAAATTTTCCACTCGCGACGCTTAATTTCCGATCGATTGCGATAAAACATTGGTATTTAATACAAATTAACCCTTAAAATATAATTAAAATCAAAATATTTACCAGCAAATATCGGACAGAAAATCGCAGCGGCCACTTCAAACGGAAAACGACCCCAAAAACGACCTTGAATGATAACCTGCAAACACGTACCGCTAGATGGCGCTGCTGAAGTTAGGCTTAGGCAGACTTCAAAATATGGCGGGAGCGTGCGTTTCAATTATATCGTTTCTATTTTCGAATATAATTAATAATTCAGTTAATTATAATTTAATAATGTCTTCTAAACAGTCCAAAACACTTTTCTCCACTTTTAAAAAGTGGTATCGGAGTTTATGGATTCCTACAGCTGGGAAACTACCCTATAAACATGTATGTCCAATAGGTCGAACTAATTCCTATGAAAGTTAATTAATTTTACAGGGGACCCAGTTTTACGTTGATCTAGATCAAATAAAAGTTCTGAAATGAGAAATGTAATATATTCCAAAATCTTTGTTCGTTTTTGGCCTAATTGTTCCTGTTCTTAATTAGAAAACTAGTAAAATAAAAATAGTAATGAAGAAAGAAGATGCCGCCCCATAAGTAGGGTGTCCTGTTGCAATACACGTCAAAATGCTATCAGAAATTCCACCTAAAATGGTTCAATCGCGAGAGACGCGAGTCTTCCCTCCAGTATTGACATAAGTTTATAAGATATGTTCCATAAGTATGTCACTACCCATCCTTCGTAATGTTAGAGGCTTAATGAGAGCTAGTCCAAGAACGACGTGAGAATTGACTACACTCGGTTTTGCAGTCCATCCTCCTCTTTAGTCTGTACTAAGCCTTTGACAAGGCCTCACTACGCGTCGCTTTACAAGAATCTATGACGTTTCACCTACGTCACTTCATGACAAGCTCTCATTAACGAGTGACACACTTATGAACCATATCTTATAAACTTATGGTATTGACAATGGTTAAGGTTAGTTTCCCCGAGAAACGAAACCTCAAGAGTACATTAGAGCCAAACCTGAACCAAGTTTGAGTTTTAAATTCACCATCGGAGGTATTTCCGGAATGTTTGACTGTGCAGACTGGTCCTATAATTAGAAGAAGAATCGATAAAAAAAATCACTTGACTTACCACTTCACCCTCCCTTTAAGCTCCCTAGAGATTAACATTACGAGTTGGGATTGAGTATAAATAGAAAATGACTGACGGGATTTTCTAAATTTCACTATTTTTACGAATTTTTGTATTTCGCCGCTCTCCTTTAGCTTTGATACAAATTTTCTTTAAAAACTACGTGTATAAGCAAAGGTACAAATATATTTTCTTAATTTTAACTCTGTTATTTAAGCGGAAAACATCTAATAAATTAATAAACGTGCTTAATTTAAAAGTAATCAAGTAACAACCAAGTTGCGGTAATATTTGAAAGAAAATATATTTAGAACATTTTCTTGTATGGAAATTTGGGATTTAAATAATAACATAAGTTTATAAGATATGTTCCATAAGTGTGTCACTCGTTAATGAGAGCTTTTCATGAAGTGACGTAGGTGAAACGTCATAGATTCTTGAAAGCGACGCGTAGTGAGGCCTTGTCAAAAGCTTAGTACAGACTAAAGAGGAGGATGGACTGCAAAACCGAGTGTAGTCAATTCTCACGTTGTTCTTGACCTAGCTCTCATTAAGCCTCTAACATTACGAAGTATGGGTAGTGACATACTTATGGAACATATCTTATAAACTTATGATAATAATAATAATATTTACCAGAAGGGGATAATGGAAGAAGGATGACACTCTGTATCCTCTTAATACTTTAGTTATGTAGTTTGCTTTCCCGCTAATCAAACTACAACTAGGCATCGCGCCGTAAGGTGAATTCAATAGTTGTTTGGCACAGCACTAAATACTCAGCAGTCATCCCACAAACCTCGTCTTGACGTGGGACAAGAATGGGCAAGCGCGTCTTCCCAAATATTTAAACGCTAATAGAGTAATGATGAGGGAACTATGTATCGTGTATGTGATTCGGTTTAGTAACCTTGCTCTTAATGATCCGATGTTGTTAGTAACCATGCTCTAAATGATCCGATGTTGGGAAGAGTGACGTTAAACTTACCCCGCTTTGTGGTACACTTCTCTCGAAGAGAAGTATTATATACTTCTGATATTACCAAAAAATGGGAAAAAGCATCTATGGGAGCGGATCTTTCCGAGTACCAATATTCATAGACTAACGTTTAAGGATTCACGCGTGAATCCGGGTAATATTGGCCGTTTAAATGGTCTATTTCACGCTGCGTAATTCGAGCTGGCCAGCCTCTAACTTTCCAAGAAATAGGCTTCGTATTTTCATCATCTACTTAACATTAATAAATAAAAATTACCTTTGCTCTAATGTACTCTAGAGGTTTCGTTTTGTACAGTGTTGCCAATGTGTGGGAAATTTCCCATATCGTGGGAAATTTTGGTAAGTTTTAGGCTCTGTGGGAAAAAGGTAATTTTTTTCCAAAATTGGTCAAATGTGGGAATTTTCGTGTTTAAGTGTTAACAGTGCAGACTATGCAGTTAAACATAAGTTTATAAGATATGTTCCATAAGTATGTCATTACCCATACTTCATAATGTTAGAGGCTTAATGAGAGCTAGTTCAAGAACGACGTGAGAATTGACTACACTCGGTTTTGCAGTCCATCCTCCTCTTTAGTCTGTACTAAGCCTTTGACAAGGCCTCACTACGCGTCGCTTTACAAGAATCTACGACGTTTCACCTACGTCACTTCATGACAAGCTCTTATTAACGAGTGACACACTTATGGAACATATCTCATAAACTTATGGTTAAAATTATTGAATTTTCGAAAATTAGGGTAGTTTTTCCAGCTGTAGGAATCCATAAACTACGGTACCACATTTTAAAAGTGGAGAAAAGGGTTTTGGACTGTTTAGAAGACATTATTAAATTATAATTAACTGAATTATTAATTATATTCGAAAATAGAAACGATAAAATTGAAACGCACGCTCCCGCCATATTTTGAAGTCTGCCTAAACCTAACTTCAGCAGCGCCATCTAGCGGTACGTGTTTGCAGGTTATCATTCAAGGTCGTTTTTGGGGTCGTTTTCCGTTTGAAGTGGCCGCTGCGATTTTCTGTCCGATATTTGCTGGTAAATATTTTGATTTTAATTATATTTTAAGGGTTAATTTGTATTAAATACCAATGTTTTATCGCAATCGATCGGAAATTAAGCGTCGCGAGTGGAAAATTTATCCTTAATCATGCCAAATACGTTTGGTAATTACGACCAAGGCTTAGTGGGCCCACGTTGCCGTTGGCAGTGCAGCCTGCAGGTGTTACTACGACCAAGGCTTAGTATCCTATGTCTTTGTTGGCTTGAAGCTTGAGATCTTTCCAGGTAAATATTTTATTTATATATAGGGTTATATCGCAACCGAATGGAAATTAAGAGTTACCCCTATTCCGCTAACGATATTAAACAATATCCAGGGTTGTCTCTCCGTCTCCGACACCAAATCCCAACTAGACTCTGACACCTACCAAGGAAAGTACAACTTTGTATTCTTGGTTGGTCTTCCCTAACAACGCGTCGCAAATATTTTGACCTTTTAAGCATGTTGAAAATCTTAAACTCCTTTAATCAAACTTATTTTTCTGATGCCCCCTCTATCGCTCCCACAAGGGGCCATGGTAAAAACTTATTATTCCACCGATATGCCCATAAAGACCAGCTTAAGCACTCCTTTTTTCGTAGATCGGTCCCCATTTGGAATTCACTTCCCCCTGAGATTGTATCATTAAAATCTATTGCCCAACTTAAGTCAGCACTGAAGCAGTACCTCAAACTATATGTATGTGCCTCTACCGGGATGCCCTTTCAGTATGTTATAGTCCAATTTATCCCCCATCCAACCATACTAAAATCTTGGGGATCTAGTAAATAGGAGCTAAGTAATTGAGGAAAATATTGACAAACATAGCCCCCTCCATAGGAATAGCATTGCACCCAACTTTGTAGGCTCGTAACTCTGGTTCTACTAGAGATACGGGGATGCCCTTTCAGTATGTTATAGTCCAATTTATCCCCCATCCAACCATACTAAAATCTTGGGGATCTAGTAAATAGGAGCTAAGTAATTGTGGAGAATATTGACAAACATAGCCCCCTCCATAGGAATAGCATTGCACCCAACTTTGTAGGCTCGTAACTCTGGTTCTACTAGAGATACGGGGATGCCCTTTCAGTATGTTATAGTCCAATTTATCCCCCATCCAACCATACTAAAATCTTGGGGATCTAGTAAATAGGAGCTAAGTAATTGTGGAGAATATTGACAAACATAGCCCCCTCCGTAGGAATAGCATTGCACCCAACTTTGGAGGCTCGTAACTCTGGTTCTACTAGAGATACGGGGGATGCCCTTTCAGTATGTTATAGTCCAATTTATCCCCCATCCAACCATACTAAAGTCTTGGGGATCTAGTAAATATGAGCTAAGTAATTGAGGAAAATATTGACAAACATAGCCCCCTCCGTAGGAATAGCATTGCAGCCAACTTTGTAGGCTCGTAACTCTGGTTCTACTAGAGATACGGGGATGCCCTTTCAGTATGTTATAGTCCAATTTATCCCCCATCCAACCATACTAAAATCTTGGGGATCTAGTAAATAGGAGCTAAGTAATTGAGGAAAATATTGACAAACATAGCCCCCTCCATAGGAATAGCATTGCACCCAACTTTGTAGGCTCGTAACTCTTGTTCTACTAGAGATACGGGGATGCCCTTTCAGTATGTTATAGTCCAATTTATCCCCCATCCAACCATACTAAAATCTTGGGGATCTAGTAAATAGGAGCTAAGTAATTGTGGAGAATATTGACAAACATAGCCCCCTCCGTAGGAATAGCATTGCACCCAACTTTGAAGGCTCGTAACTCTGGTTCTACTAGAGATACGGGGGATGCCCTTTCAGTATGTTATAGTCCAATTTATCCCCCATCCAACCATACTAAAGTCTTGGGGATCTAGTAAATAGGAGCTAAGTAATTGAGGAAAATATTGACAAACATAGCCCCCTCCGTAGGAATAGCATTGCAGCCAACTTTGTAGGCTCGTAACTCTGGTTCTACTAGAGATACGGGGATGCCCTTTCAGTATGTTATAGTCCAATTTATCCCCCATCCAACCATACTAAAATCTTGGGGATCTAGTAAATAGGAGCTAAGTAATTGAGGAAAATATTGACAAACATAGCCCCCTCCATAGGAATAGCATTGCACCCAACTTTGTAGGCTCGTAACTCTTGTTCTACTAGAGATACGGGGATGCCCTTTCAGTATGTTATAGTCCAATTTATCCCCCATCCAACCATACTAAAATCTTGGGGATCTAGTAAATAGGAGCTAAGTAATTGTGGAGAATATTGACAAACATAGCCCCCTCCGTAGGAATAGCATTGCACCCAACTTTGAAGGCTCGTAACTCTGGTTCTACTAGAGATACGGGGGATGCCCTTTCAGTATGTTATAGTCCAATTTATCCCCCATCCAACCATACTAAAGTCTTGGGGATCTAGTAAATATGAGCTAAGTAATTGAGGAAAATATTGACAAACATAGCCCCCTCCGTAGGAATAGCATTGCAGCCAACTTTGTAGGCTCGTAACTCTGGTTCTACTAGAGATACGGGGATGCCCTTTCAGTATGTTATAGTCCAATTTATCCCCCATCCAACCATACTAAAATCTTGGGGATCTAGTAAATAGGAGCTAAGTAATTGAGGAAAATATTGACAAACATAGCCCCCTCCATAGGAATAGCATTGCACCCAACTTTGTAGGCTCGTAACTCTGGTTCTACTAGAGATACGGGGATGCCCTTTCAGTATGTTATAGTCCAATTTATCCCCCATCCAACCATACTAAAATCTTGGGGATCTAGTAAATAGGAGCTAAGTAATTGTGGAGAATATTGACAAACATAGCCCCCTCCATAGGAATAGCATTGCACCCAACTTTGTAGGCTCGTAACTCTGGTTCTACTAGAGATACGGGGATGCCCTTTCAGTATGTTATAGTCCAATTTATCCCCCATCCAACCATACTAAAATCTTGGGGATCTAGTAAATAGGAGCTAAGTAATTGTGGAGAATATTGACAAACATAGCCCCCTCCGTAGGAATAGCATTGCACCCAACTTTGGAGGCTCGTAACTCTGGTTCTACTAGAGATACG
Source organism: Phalangium opilio (assembly GCF_054372755.1). Taxonomy (NCBI): domain Eukaryota; kingdom Metazoa; phylum Arthropoda; class Arachnida; order Opiliones; family Phalangiidae; genus Phalangium; species Phalangium opilio. Next base: position 9,385,701 of record NW_028324187.1, on the reverse strand, counting down.
GGGGATGCCCTTTCAGTATGTTATAGTCCAATTTATCCCCCATCCAACCATACTAAAGTCTTGGGGATCTAGTAAATATGAGCTAAGTAATTGAGGAAAATATTGACAAACATAGCCCCCTCCGTAGGAATAGCATTGCAGCCAACTTTGTAGGCTCGTAACTCTGGTTCTACTAGAGATACAGGGATACCCTTTCAGTATGTTTTAGTCAGGGCCGGATTAAAGGGAGGGGGCGAGGGGGTACTGGCCCAAGGGTGCAACGCTTGTTGGGGGCACCTTGAGTTAAACTATTCCCCCCTTAGCAACATTTGCTGTTCCTATTTTTTTCGACTTAAGGGGGCGCGCATTATCCCGCCCCCCCCCCCCCCCCGGTTGCAAAATTGCTTAATCCGGCCCTGAAAATACTTGTGCTATTTAAGTTGATAATAATTTTAATCTGTATTTGATTGTTTGAATTATATTATTTTTAAAGCTACCATCTGTTTCCAAAGGAGAAGTTTATGTTGGATTCTAGAATCAATAACTATTTTTTTGGCAAAAGGCACCCAATATTAATCAGGTCAAGGAACCCATTACAATCCCCTTCTTAATTGAGGTCTACACTTTGATTTTATCCGTGAAAGGGAATCTCATTAGCGAAAAAGACTATTTAGACAGCCTGTGAGACATTTAGGCAATGATTAGGGTATTTAGTTTATTATTTATTATTCTATTTATTGTTAGAAGGGAAGCGGCTTTGTGTCCTTGAAGTTTTAGGGATTTTTCTTTTCGCCAGGACATAAATAAAATCTTACTTATGGAATAGGTGAACACTGGTCCAAGCCCTCCCTTTTAAGAATAATGAACGCGTAATCAGGATTTCAAGGGTGAGATTCCCTTTGCGGTGTTAAGGTATCTAGTTTATGGTTTTAATTATAAATATTTTTAGGGGAAAAGCGTTTGGCAACTCCTTGAGGGAGTTTTGTAGGATTTAAATAAATTTCTGATTTATGTTTAAGGTAGAAGGTTGCTTATACGCTTTGTCCTTTAAAAGTAAACACGATTTTAAGCGGGGTTTAAGGCGAGGCTTAGCTTTTTACGCTATTCTTTCCCTATTACTGTTACGAGTGTGCCTTTTATGCCAAAAAAATAGTCATTTGTCTTCTGCCTGAACATTTTGTGAAAATACTCGACTGGATTTTCTAATTAAGGTAATTAATTTCAAGTTATTCGTGTGCCTTTTTCCAAATAGTAATTCGAATTTTTCTTGCGCAGGAAGAAGTGGACGACAGCGAGTGGACTCTCATTGGAAATCCCATGCTAAGGACGAAGTGGACGACAGCGAGTGGACTCTCACTGGAAATCCCATGCTATGGACGACAGCGAGTGGACTCTCATTGGAAATCCCATGCTATGGACGAAGTTTCCTGGTTTTGGGGGCTCTACAGCGGGTCTTAGTTTAAATTTTACGTTTCCCGATTTGTCCCAGGGACTTGTAAAATTTAAATTGGGCTCGCAAGGCTTACTTTGGGGGTGGTAGCTTAAGTTTAAAATTAAAGTTTCGATACTATGGAAGGTACAAAAACATAAGAAAAACACTTAGGGTAGTTTTTTTGATATTTTTATGCTTCTTTTTACAATTTTTTTGATTTTTTTTAATAATTTTTTTTTGAAAAAATTTTTTTTTATTGCATTATTTTCTTTATTTTTTGTAAAAATTATGAAAAAAGGGGTCAAAAAAAACTCCCTAAGTCCAGACTTTTAAAAAAAGAAACCAAGTCTAGTATCTAAAAAAATTCAAGAAAAGAAAGAACGAGGTTTAAGGCAAAATTTATTCAATAAGAAACAAAAAAACCAAGTGTTTACAAAAATTTTCGAACAAAAAAATTATTATTAAAGAGTTTGGTAAATTAAAGTTTGAACGCAAAAAAAATAATAAGTAGTTACAAATAAAATTTGCAAGAAAAAAAAACTAAGTTAAGTGGTTACATGTAAAATTTGCAAGTAAAAAAGATGTATTTTGTGTCTTCTAGCTTCGATGATTTTCTCCGGATCTTCGAGTCAATGTTGAGAGAGATAGCAAGTCCGGAAGAAGACATCGTGTAACGGAATCCAACCAAGAATTGTCATCAGGAATGATACGTAGCGAGTCCAGAACAGCGGAAATCATCGTGCAACGTCAATCCAACAAAGGATGTCATCAGGAATGATAAGTCATCAGGAATGATCCGTCTAGAAATGACCAGCAACAGAAAAATCCAATAATATCAGCTGCATCTATAAATGAAAACATATTAATAACACATCTTAAACTATTGCCTACTTTTGGGCCCAACAAAATGAATTTAAATAATATAAGGAAAAACCCCCTAAACAAATTTAAGGAAAACCTGGCGTTTAGTTTTAAATTAAATACATAGCTGGAATAATGAAAATTTAAAATATCCCCTAAATAAATTTAAGGAAAACAGGTCATTTAAAACTATTCCCACAGATAGACCCCATAAATAACTAGAATTAAATAGGAGAAGGCTTAATTAGGCTTAGGGCAACGGTCCTCGTGTCTTAAAATGATATCTGCGGGACTTTATTTTCGAAAATCTGTCGCTTTAGCTCTAAATTAATTAATTATAGCCTCTAAACTAATCTTAGGAAAACCCTGCTATTTATTTAAAACTATTCCCACAGATAGACCCCATAATTAACTAGAATTAAATAGGAGAAGGCTTAATTAGGCTTAGGGCAACGGTCCTCGTGTCTTAAAATGATATCTGCGGGACTTGATTTTCGAAAATCTGTCGATTTAGCTCTAAATTAATTCCCTAAACTAATCTTAGGAAAACCCTGCTATTTATTTAAAACTATTCCCACAGATAGACCCCATAAATAACTAGAATTAAATGAGATTAGGCTTAGGGCAACGGTCCTCGTGTCTTAAAATGATCTCTGCGTGACTTTATTTTTGAAAATCTGTCGCTTTAGCTCTAAATTAATTAATTATAGCCCTTAAACTAATCTTAGGAAAACCCTGCTATTTATTTATTTTAAATTTATTCCCACAGAAAGAATCCGTTAAGTAACTAGAATTTAAATGGTACAAGGCTTAGGCCAACGGCCCTCGTGTTCGGCGGGACTTGATTTCCGAAAATCTGTCGCGATATCGCTAAATTAATTACGTACCCCGTTTATTATCTTAAAACAATAGCTCCTTTACTAATTATTAAGGGATTCTCTCTTGTTCAACATCTCGTTGTAAAATTTTATTTATGGTACTTGGTTTTTAATAAATAAATAAAATTTACTAACATTTAACCCTACCTAATTAATTTAAATACTTGAAATAAAATAAATAATTTAAGGGGAGCTAGATGAGTTTGGATTATTGTAAAGGTTAGGCTTACGGACTGGTAAAGTACCACAAGGCGAAGCAATGGCCGCCAGATAAGTTGAAGAGCTTCGAGTTCAGCTTGCGTCCTCGGCAAAAACGATCAACGAAATGGCGGAACGATGAAGAATCGACCTCAAAAGCCGGGTTCACGATCACCATCAGTGGGAAAGGTTTCTCCGAGCGACCTTCTTCGACGGCTTCCAGGGAACGAAATGAATCGGTTGACCTATGCCTGCAACTTACAACTGCGTAAATTTCCTGCGTCGGGGGGGCGCTGAAAGCGGACTCGGGTGCACCATATCCCGGGCACGAAATTCAAATAGCTGAACACTGCTAGGCCTAAATGAATGAACGCTAGGCCTAAATGAATGGAAGCTAGGCATAACTGAATGGTCAATCATTACCTTTTACCATTAACATCTGTCGTGACGTCACAAGTCAATAACCTCGTTGACGTCATAGGTGACGTCACCGGATATGACGTCATGACACGTCACCGGATATGACGTCATGACGCGTCACCGGATATGACGTCATGACACGTCACCGGATATGACGTCATGACGCGTCACCGGATATGACGTCATGACACGTCACCGGATATGACGTCATGACGCGTCACCGTATATGACGTCATAGCAAAAATTGACCATGTTTAGATGTCGGTAAATACGTAACTACGTATACAGCGCCCCTAACGGCAATTTATGAACTATATATATTGCTTACACGAAAGTCTAGCAGAGTTTTTCACACTTTAGATGTCAGTAAATACGTAACTACGTATACAGCGCCCCTAGTGGCAAATGTGTTAATGCTTAATTATCCGTTCATAATGATAATTAAAGGAAGAAAACTCGCCATTTCTGTCAATAAAACAGCATGAAAAACAATAAAATAGCATTAATCACAATACAATAGCATAAAACAAAATAAAATAGCATAAAACACGACAAAGCAGCATTAAACACACTAGAATAGCATAAAAACACACTAAAATAGCATAAAAACACAATAAAATAGAGTAAAAACACAATAAAACAGCATAAAAACACATTTAAATAGCCTAAAACACAATAAAACAGTATGAAAAACAATAAAATAACATTAATCGCAATAAAACACAATAAAACAGCATAAAAACACAATAAAACAGCATGAAAAACAATAAAATAGCATTAAACACAATAAAACACCTTGTCACTCGTTTAACTAACCCACTCTCTCACCTGGTCATTCGTTTAGCTAACCCACTCTCTCACCTCGTCACTTTTTTAGCTCACCCACCTTGTCACTCGTTTAGCTCACCCACCTCGTCACTCGTTTAGCTAACCCACTCTCACCTCGTCACTCGTTTAGCTCACCCACCTCGTCACTCGTTTAGCTCACCCACCTCGTCACTCGTTTAGCTCACCCACCTCGTCACTCGTTTTAGCTAACCCACTCTCACCTCGTCACTCGTTTAGCTAACCCACTCTCTCACCTCTAACTCGTTTAGCTCACCCACTCTCACCTCTAACTCGTTTAGCTCACCCACCTCGTCACTCGTTTTATCTAACCCACTCTCTCACCTCTAACTCGTTTAGCTAACCCACTCTCTCACTTCTAACTCGTTTAGCTTACCCACACTCTCACCTCTAACTCGTTTAGCTAACCCACTCTCTCACTTCTAACTCGTTTAGCTTACCCACACTCTCACCTCTAACTCGTTTAGCTAACCCACTCTCTCACTTCTAACTCGTTTAGCTAACACACTCACCTCGTCACTTGTTTAGCTCACCACTCTCTCACCTCGTCACTCGTTTAGCTCACCCACTCTCTCACCTCGTCACTCGTTTAGCTAACCCAATCTCTCACCTCGTCACTCGTTTAGCTCACCCACTCTCTCACCTCGTCACTCGTTTAGCTCACCCACCTCGTCACTCGTTTTATCTAACCCACTCTCTCACCTCTAACTCGTTTGGCTAACCCACTCTCACCTCTAACTCGTTTAGCTAACCCACCTTGTCACTCGTTTAGCTAACCCACCTTGTCACTCGTTTAGCTAACTCACTTTCTCACTCGTTTAGCTCACCCACCTCGTCACTCGTTTTATCTAACCCACTCTCTCACCTCTAACTCGTTTAGCTAACCCACTCTCTCACCTCTAACTCGTTTAGCTAATCCACCTTGTCACTCGTTTAGCTAATCCACCTTGTCACTCGTTTAGCTAATCCACCTTGTCACTCGTTTAGCTAATCCACCTTGTCACTCGTTTAGCTCACCCACCTTGTCACTCGTTTAGCTAACTCACTTTCTCACTCGTTTAGCTAACTCACTTTCTCACTCGTTTAGCTAACTCACCATGTCTTGTATGGCTACCTACCACTGCATGAACGCAACAAGGAATGATTTTTCCCAAATGGACCAATAGCAACGTATCGTTTTCTTCTTCGACTTTGTTGTCTTTGCAAAAACGTTCATTTTTAACATATAAATAACGATTACACCAAACTTTTTATTAAACAAATTCGTGTTAACTTTACATTTTTACAAATTTAACTCGATAACACAAACGCCTTTAATTAAAAAACATAAGAGTCGAAAAACATCTGTCGAGCTGACCAAAACCAAGCCCATGACGTCACGATTTCCTCGATTCCTATTGAGAGCTTTCAGATGGGATAGTAGAACGTCACACCCTCCCAAGTCTTACCGCTGTTTTGGTAGCCATATTGGGTGGTCTCAGCTTCATGTCTGCTAAATTAAACCCACCAATATGGCGGCGTAAATTATGTCACGAGACTCAGCTCCTCCTCCAACTTAAGCTCTCTATAGAGTGCTGTCAGAAGCGCGGGTGTGACGTCACCCATGCTGTTTTCCCATAAAGAAAAAACGGTAACTGTCATGGCCGCCCATTGCTAAAGGCAGACTCGTGACGTTTAACCTTGGATCTGACGTCACAACTGACAGCACTCTATAGGGAGCTAACAACTCGGCTGTCAGAGTGCTGTCAGAAGCGCGGGTGTGACGTCACCCATGCTGTTTTCCCATAAAGAAAAAACGGTAACTGTCATGGCCGCCCATTGCTAAAGGCAGACTCGTGACGTATAACCTTGGATCTGACGTCACAACTGACAGCACTCTATAGGGAGCTAACAACTCGGCTGTCAGAGTGCTGTCAGAAGCGCGGGTGTGACGTCACCCATGTTGTTTTCCCATAAAGAAAAAACGGTAACTGTCATGGCCGCCCATTGCTAAAGGCAGACTCGTGACGTTTAACCTTGGATCTGACGTCACAACTGACAGCACTCTATAGGGAGCTAACAACTCGGTAGAGGGAAGAGTTAGTCTGACGTCACTCAGCCCCTCTGGTTGTCATTTTTGCGCGGGGGGGGGGGATGAAACTTCAGTAAGAGATAGAAGGGTCAGCCAACGACGTCTTGGTTGTTAAAAGCGGAGGACAGATATGGGTGTTATTTCAACCATGGAGACAATAGGCTTACAGACACTGGATACGCTACTCCATTTTAATTAATTTTTAGTAAGCCTACAACAGATTTAATTAAGCAATTAACAACAAGTTCTTCAAAAAGTAATTTATTTATTTTTTTTAGCTGTCAAATATCTTCCCAAAATGTTTTACGCGTAATATGGTACGTAATATATTTATAAAGTATCGGAAGAAAAACATTACCTAATTTATTTCAAATATTTATAGTCTTTTTTTTTTTCAAACTCTTTGTTTCCCTTTCGTTTCCGGTAATTGGCAAATTTAGTTTCATTAACTTTTGTGCCAAAAAAATTAAAATTAAAATTAAAATTAAAAAAAGACAACTTGGACAATAAAATTTAAGTAGATATATTAAACAGCTACGATTAAATATGCCACCAGTTTTTTAGGTTTTTTTTAGAAGATAATTTTACAAAGATAATGTTCTTAAAGTTTCAAATTATTATTATTATTGCGCGTTTTTAATTGCAATAAAAAATATTTAAATTAAACAAATGGCGATGTTAATTGTAATTTAATAATTAACTAGAACTAGAAGCCCTAATAAATCAGGTATTCGTTAAACTTAATTTAATTTAATTAAAAAGCGAGTATTTTAAATTTTTACGTAGACATCTACATGTAGAAATGAAATGTTTTTTAGGGGGGGGGAATTGTTTTTTCCCCCATTTTTTTTATAAAACACCTAACAATTAATTTTTGCATCATTAACAACATATTTAAGGCGAGAGATATTAATATTAAAAAAATTATTTTGGCTTAAATTAAATTTAATTCAAATATTTTACGTCAGGGTGTAGGTGATAAAGGGGGGGGGGTCTTAAGATTAATTCTATTTACGAACAATATAAATTAATTTAAAAAACCCAATTATTTCTTTAAATATTTCCTTGTAGTTTAGTTTAGTTTAGTTTAATTACTTATTTTTTTTTTACATTTAAAACTTATTTTTAACGTCTATACAGAAAGCGTTATTTATTTTAATATTATTAATTATTAATGTATTGATAACAAAAAAAAAATTACGTATTATTAATTATTATTTACAATAAAAATTAATTATTATTAAAAGAAAAAAAATCCCTTAAAATTAATTAATTAATTAATTAATTAATTAATTAACTTAACCACAATATTCCGTATAAATTTTGACGTTAAAAATTAAAACTAATTAATTATTACGTAATCACGGCGTATTTCTCTTTTAAAACTCTCGTAATTTTATTATCATTATTATTAGATTTATTATTAAATTGTCACGCACGACATCTTTAAATTTTAATTTTAAAAATACCAATACAAAGGTTGGAAATACATTTAATTAAACTAATTAAAAGAAAATTAACAACTTCAGAGTCGAATTAAATGAAATTAAATTAAAGGGGCTTAAAGATTAAATTGAAATTTATTGCTAATTTGATCATTTAATTTAAAAAAGAAAATATATGAAATAAAAGTGACATTTAAGGCTGACGTTTTTATTTTATTAATTTTTTTTTCGATATGTTAATTCACTTTCCTTTCGCAAATTTAATTTTAATTTTAATTAAACTAAAAAATAATATTATATAATATGCCATGCTTATTGAATGAATTTTTCAGTACCAAATTATTAGACAAAAGAAAGAAAGTAAGAAAGAAAGAAAAAACAGTTGGTTTGTTTTCAGAATATTCCTTTTTAATTAATGAATTATAGACTCAAACTTCGTCAATTTTTTTAATGAATATATTGAGCTATACAATAATTATAATTATAATTAATATAACTATGAAAATTTAAATTTATATCTTTATTTCTCTTATTTCGTTAGCAAATATTCCCATTTGATTTGCGTCTACACGCACTCGAACATCCACACAATGAGCAAATATATATTTATATAAAAAGATTTTGTCCGGGTAAGAAATTTAATTCTTCAAACACTTCCTTTAATTAATTAGTTAATTAATTATCTAGTTAAGTTGCCTAAGAGATTAAATACATTTGAAATTAATTTAACGTAATCAATTTAATTTAACGCAATATTCATTAAAATTAAAGTATTAATTAAATTAAACTAAAATTAATATAATTTTAATTTAATCTCTTTAGAAATTTAAACTAGATAACTAATTAAATAATAATTTGCTGAGATTTCATATATAATAATAATAATCATCATATCATATCTTTTCGGGTATCGTAAAAACAGATGCTTAAAGTTTTAAGGGGGGTGAAAGGGTTAATTAGAAGGGGGATTTCCCACAAATATTTCCTATTAAATCACAGTTTTATTTCATTTCCTTCTCTTGGATTTTTTTATTTTTTATTTCGGATTTATTAACTTTTCAAAATTTAATTATTCTTTAGTGTTTTTTTTTTAATATAAATTTTATTTATTTATTTTCTCTCCCAATACCTAGGGTCCTGTTATTCTGATTCTCAAAAAAGTGTTCGATAAGTTTTGGACAAATGGCGGCCATATTTGTTTGTTTGTTTGTTTTTTGTCTCCCTAACACGCGGCGATGTTATTAGTTATATTTTTTTTAATTATATTAAATTGTGCTTGGAGTGTTTGTTTGTTTATTTATTTATTTATTTGTTTTGGGCGCGCGCGTGCGCGTTTTGCTGCGAGTGGCGGCGATAGCTCCATTTTATTTACTTGGCGTTTAACGGATACTTAGGTTATTTTTATTTACTTATGGTTAAAGTTTCTTTTAACAATGACGTGGGATTTTGGTTGGTTTTTTTTTAATTTTTTTCTTTTTAATAAACTAGAAAGTTTGTTCGTCTTTTCTTAATTAAGACTCTGATCGAGCTGATTTTTAATTTTAATAATCGTAACCTCTATAAAAGGGCGCATTTTATCCTTTTATGATTATGTCTTTTCTTGTCTTTACCTTTACGTTCCCTCTGGGATGAAATAATCGACAAATTTTTCAATTCTTATCTCAAAATAACCCTCCAAAACTATACTTAATAAATAAATAACTAATTAGTACTTACATCTTTTCGAATTTCTCTAACAAGGGTATAGAAAGCGTCATCTACTCCCATTCTTGTTTTAGCGGAGGTTTCTATGAATGGAATCCCATAATTCCTCGCGACTTCAGCGGCTTGTTTCATGTCTACGGCTCGCGTTGGTAAATCACACTTATTCCCTACCACTATTACGCAACAATAATTTATTAAAAAGCTATTCTAAAACTGCTATGTCTCTGTGATTCTTTAAATCATTACTTACAAACCATAGGGACATCATCCGCGTCTTTTACACGTTTTATCTAATTATTTAATTAATTAAACTTAATTAGGTTTAACGAGGGTTTTACGACACAACAATATTTTGATGGTAGCTACGTATTTTGACACATACCTGTTCCCTATACATATTAATATCTTCAAAAGATTTAGCATTATTGACGGCAAAAACTAGTAAAAATCCTTCACCCGTTCTCATATATTGATCTCGCATGGCACTAACATTAACATTAATATTACAATTAATTTAGATTAAATATTACACACTTTTCGTTTAACTTTACGGCTAAACTTTACTTAAGCTCGCACATTCAAAATACAATTTTTTCAATAAATATCATTTATTCAAGTTTAATTATAGGATAATTTGTTAAAACAGGGATAGATTTAATTTTAGAAGTAGGAATGGAGTTTAACGGTTAGTTTTTACTTCAGTCCGACTCATAGCCCATTATAGAGTCCCTCCCTCCAAGACGTAACGAAAAGTTTAAATTATCTTATTGCCTCACTTAAACTACGTTTTGATGACGTTGCTGACGGGGACGGCGAAAAATACGCAATTCCTTTTTACCTCTGTCGCTATGACCCACCCGCCTCTTCTTTCATACCCCCCCCCTCCGTCCCGTTAAAAGGGGGTCCGGGACTTTGACGCGCGCCCACATCACTCTGTTCTCCATTCCTACTTCTAAAATTAAACCTATCCCTGGTTAAAATTAAGGTGCGGAAATTAATTAAAATATATGTTTTCCATGTTTTTTTTATATTTTACCCTTCATATTATAGGTTAGGTTATATTTTTATATATTTTATGGTATGGTCGGGTTTTATGGTCATGAAAATATTGATTAAAATAGTTTCCGCGACTTAAATGTAATTAATTATCATATAATTAACCTCCAAGAAATGATATTTATTGGAAAAACTGTATTTTGAAAGTGCGAGCTAAAGTTTTTCCAAATTTACTAACCTATATTCCTCTTGACCCGCTGTATCTAAAATATCTAACAAACACGTTTCTCCGTCAATCACAACTTGTTTTCTATAAGAATCCTCTGAAACACAATACCGAAAATATTTGCAAAACTAACTCATTTTCTATTCGTAATTTTTTTTACGGTACTAACCAATTGTAGGATCATATTCATCCACAAAGCTACAATTAAAATTTAACGAATTATTTTAATTAGTTTCTAAAATTAGTACTCAGTCTTAAAGGTCAGATTACGTAACATGATACACCTTAAAAGAACGGCCTTTTTTTAAATATAAATGGAAAAAATACTAAAATAAAATATACGACCTCTTATTACAAAATAATTAGCATTAAATAAGTCTTAAAAATGAGGACTACCGCGCCGCCATTGCTTTAGTGACGTCTGATAGCCACCCCTAAGAGGATTGGTTTAATTCTCACAGGATGAGAGGGGAGGGTGGTAAGGGTAAGGTAGCATAGCCAACTCGATCACGCACGTAAGCAATGGCGGATGGCGTAGTAGTCCTCGTTTTTAAGACTAATTAAATTATTATTATAATTATAATTAAATACCGTTCTTTTAATGTATAATGTTATGTAAACTGAACTTTTCCTTCAAGTTTAAAACTAAACTCACTGGTTCTGTATTAATTGAATTGTAAGGGCACTTTTGCCAACGCCACCAGCTAAACAATAATTTTAAGCTAAGAATTAGAAACAACCGATCATTCATTTTAAGACTGAAAAGTCGTAGGGAAGTTTAACACGTATAACAGAGCTTGGTTAAAAACCTCAAATTTCCAGAAATCAAAAAGAAAATAAACCTAGAACATCTTTTGATTTAATCACCTTCCACTCCTAATTTTATTAAACTGAAAACCCTCCAAAAATAAATCAAACATTCAAAACTGTATAGAGAGATCTCAAGCCCGACTCTTTGAAAAACAAACCTAAAGATATTTGTGAAACTTTCAATGTTACCATAGTAACGGATCCCTGGGAAAAAAACCTTCCCCTTAAGACGTATTTCTACCTTTATAACTCTCTCTCAATTTAAAGATTCAAAACCAATTAAGCTTTTCAAAGTTTAATTTCAAATAAGTGCATTTATTAAAGGTAAATTACTCCTGATCTACGTTTATTGTACTTTAATTTAATTCCCACCCCCAACACCTATGATGACTGTTTAAAACAAACAGCAACTGCTTTGGAATTATTATAACAAATTTACATATATTTAAAAGCTAATTAAAAACTCTTCTGGCTTCCCACATAACAAAAACAGTCTTCAAGGATTTCTTTTTAAAGTCAAAGTGATAGTGAAACGTCAAGATGATTTTAAAATTAACAATAGTTTGAGGTTTCATAAATATTCCTTTTCACCCTCCCTTTAAACGTTTTGCATTTCAAAAAATAATAAAAAAAGGAACCTTACTAATTTGTTTACTAAAAACGGGCCTAAGAAAAATTTCAGATATATATTTGAACAGTCTTGCAACCTTGAAAAGGGTTAAAGCTGAACTCCGCGTTTTTATAAAAAGAATTTTGTTTCTATTGAAAGACAGATATCTTTCTAGCAGGTATCTTTTATGCAGATTGTTTGTATTTCATTTTAAATTCCCAGAACCTCAAAATAAACAACACCTTGTTTACGGAACCAAGGTTTCAAGCTGCTTCAAAAGCAACCCCCACTGAATAACTACGTATTTTTTTCACTAACAATGTTTTTTAATTATGTTCAAATATTGCCATTACTAAATAGTTTCTTTTAACAAAGATTGGGAGCTTATATGATTGTCAAAAAGGTTCAATAAAATATTTCCGACATAATGCTAACAAGGAAGTTGGAGATCAACTTGTCAGTTAAATCTAATTCAAATTCAGCTTAGTCTTAGGACAGATTCCGACTTTTATAGAATGTATCTGAACGTAGAAAATGACTCATGTAGCGATTAATAATAATGAGTTTCCTGATATTAATCACGCAAAAGTTATTTTCACGTTTTTTAAGCTGAACTTTACAATGAATAAAATGTGTTTTTTTTTTTTTTCATTACATCACGCATATTATCGCGGGGGCTCGTAAAGGAATTTTAAAATAAAAATAAATTGTATCACTTACCGCCTACAACCACTAGTTTGTATTCTGTCATGTTTAATATCGCCGGGGGTATACCACCGTTGGCTTCCCAGCACCAGCAGAGCAGACAAGTTTGGGCGCTAAGCCTTGGCTTGCCTTCAACTATTTTTCCTTTCTCCTCCCGCTCCGGCTCCGCTCCTGCTCCTGCTCCTGCAGTCCCGCGTCCTGGGCCTTAAGCCTTGGCTCGTTCTATTGTTCAAGATTCCTGATTTTATTGGTAACGCCCGCACATATGCGCGTTTATTAAACTATTTTCACGTATTTCGACAATCGCGTTATTAAAAGTAAACTTATTTTAACCGCAAATTTAATAAATTACATCGAAAAAATGGCTTCGCGCACAGCCCGTCACTAACACAACGCTCCACCCACCGTACACTGACTGACTAAAATTTGCATATGAGAAATGTCTGGCCCGAGTCCTGACTGGAACCCCAAACAATGCGCGCGCACCAGACGATAAATGACGTTTGTTTGTAAGGGTTCGGTGTAGCTAATCGAAATAATCGTTTATGTTATGAATTCCATTTGATTCAGCGCACTGATCGAACCCAATTTAAAATACACAGTAAGGTTACTCCTTAACAGTGATGGGCACTATCATATCTTTTTTGAATCTGATACTTTATTTGATAGTTGGAAAAAAATCTACCTATCATTTGACCGATTTTGATAGTGATAGATCAGCCTATAAATGATAGGCTTGAAAAATTGAGTTTGAAAGTTCCGATTCCTAAGGAATTTTTTTGATACTTTTCCTGATTCATTAGTTTTTAAGAAAATTTAATTTGATTTAAATTTGATAGGTATCGCTACCTATTAAAAATATTTGAAAGCAAAAATGATATTTCTAATATATTTAATAAAATTTTAGTGAATTCCTTCCTTCCCTCTTCCCGGTAGCTCTGGAGAGAGATCTACCCGAGGCCGACTAGTAGCTACTACGCATCAGCGGTGCGCAAGTACGTCATCAGTGACGTTAGAGAAAGAGAAAACCAAGTTTCAAATTTCTAAGCCTAACGACTCGCGCCGTCGCGACTCACGCGAGAGTAAATTTTAGCGGCCGACGGTCCGGAGAAAAAAATCGCGCATGCGCCTGAAAAAAAAGAGCCTCGGTTAGGTCTCAGGGCTCTAACCCAGAATCTGCTAACTCTCGCCACCCCTCCCACGGTCCGACGGTTCCCACCGTCCCGGTGTGAACGAAAGTTTCAAGCGATGGACAATATGCCGAAGAAATGAAAGGCTGTAACTCCTCAGTTATTTTGAAGCTGTCCCTTTTCGCGGTATTTCTCCCTCCGAAGCTAGCCTGCAGATTCATTGGATTGTTTCCGCGAATCGGTTTATTTATTCTAGTGATCAGTCAAAAGAAATTACACATAAAATTAATCGGAAATTTCGCGGTAGTAAGTTAGTAACTAAGCTCCTTCTCCTTATTTCTGTTATCTATTTCATCACGGGAACTTGTAAAAACCTATCATTGATAGATAAAAAATTGATAGGTGCAAAATCCAAAATATTTTGATAGGTAAAAAATTGATAGGTGCGAAATCCAAAATATTTTGATAGGTAAAAAATTGATAGGTTCGAAATCCAAAATATTTTGATAGGTAAAAAATTGATAGGTGCGAAATCCAAAATATTTTGATAGGTAAAAAATTGATAGGGGCGAAATCCAAAATATTTTGATAGGTAAAAAATTGATAGGGGCGAAAACAAAAATATTTTGATAGGTAAAAAGATATATCGAAATAAATGTGCCCAACACTGCTCCTTAAGGTATCGCGACTCAGTGAGGACTTATTTCCAGGCCTGTCATCACTGCTGTCAAGTGTTCCTGAGCGCGTGATCTAGTGTGCTATGGTGTAACGAAAAATGTTTACAGACTGCCCTCCAAGGCTGCTCGGGAGTCGTAATAGATTTTCAAATCGTGATTAATCTAATCAGTAAATAATTAAATATATATATATACTTAAATGTTGCTGTCAGCTCTAAGTAGGCTTATCATTTTATATTCTTTATACTAACATTCCCTCTTTATTCTGTAAAAAACAAACTAATAACGATATACGCGAACGGGTGACCTTGAAAAATTGTTAGGCCTAATTAGGTTTAAAGAAATATTGCGCAATAGTTGTATTGGAAATTTTTAATCAAGACAATAAATGTTTCCTATTGTAATTAAGGTCGAAAACTTTTAACACCACGCTCTATCGGCATTGGAACTTGCGGGATAACGCTTTTATCATTGAAATTATCAGCCATGGTAAATTTTATTTAACTAAATTGATTATTGATGAGTCATGTTGTAGTGAAAGGTATTAACTGAACATTGAATCAAAAATTTTAGGGGAGCAATGTCAGTTCGAAATCAAAAACTACCGTAACAGAAGTAACCTTGATTAATGAGGAGGTAGTTAGTTTATATAACAAAAACAAAATAACCTTCATGTTTACATGTTCTATTGGCTTTGCTTTGGTATTAATTAATTAATTAACAAACTAATTCCAAGTAACGTACATTTGAGTACATGTAAATTAGGCTTTATTTCAGTGGTAGGAAAGGTTATTATCTCATTCTTAATGCAGGCTCACCTGATTCGTCGCGTTTGTTGCGTGTTTTTGTTGGCCTTTAGTACCGGAGTTCTACTGGCATTGATATTATTCGCTTTCATATATCCATACATCTTCTCATTTTCATCTCAGGCAGGTAATGAAAACTGGAAAACAGCCTCATCCATCTACGAATTCAATGCAAAGGATATTGATGGCAATGATGTTTCCCTTGAAAAATATCGGTACTTTGAAAAAAAAAAAAAATACTGATTAATTAATTAACTTAATCCTAAATTCTTAATCAACTTGAATCAGGGGACACGTTGCAATCATTGTAAATGTCGCCTCAAAGTGAGGTTTGACCCCCCAGAATTATGCTGAGCTCCAAACTCTCTATGAACGCTATGGAGAGTCTAAGGGCTTGCGTATTCTGGCATTTCCCTGCAATCAGTTTGGTGGACAAGTATAGACAATTAATTAATTATTAATTAATTGTCAAGTAGTACCTAATTAACATAATAATAATTTAAGGAACCTGGAACTGCTGCAGATATCAAAGAGTTTGTGAAAAAATGGAACGTTCAATTTGATCTTTTTGCTAAGATCAACGTGAACGGAGATGATGCTCACCCTCTTTGGAAATATTTAAAACACAAACAAGGGGGAACATTGGGAAATTTCATTAAATGGAATTTTACCAAGTTTCTAATTGACAAAAATGGACAACCCGTTAAAAGATACGGTCCTAAAGATCCACCTCTGGTAAAGACTAGTCTGTCTAAAATTAACTTGTAATTAAATTAAATTAAATTAAATTAAACTATTATTATTTACAGGATATTGAGAAGGATCTCCCCAAGTATTTCTAAGTCATTTTAAGCGGCACTTAACGAGATTTGGTTTCATTTTACTTTTAAAATTTTGGGACTCATTTTTGTATGAAGAATATGCTCTGAATCCTTCAATTGGACCAGCTTATTCCGATGTTCTTGTCTTAAAAAATTGGCCCAAAATTTAAATAGAATTAAATTGAAATCTCGCTAACTACTTTAATTAAAAAGACAAACACTATAGTTCAATCTTGCTTAATAAAATTAACAATAACTGCCTTATATTAATTATGAATAAAATTCCTCAATTTTAAATCAAATGTTTTCCTTATTTCCTGCCCTGCCTTGGATTACATCATTGTGGTCAACCATGGAATTGAGAAAAGTACCACTAGAGTGGCCTTTGCGTTAACCTGCCTATTGGGGTACGTGGGATACTTTTGAAAACATGGGACGGACGGACAGCTTCGAAGTTTATCACGCGATGGTGTCGCCATCTTGAAGAATAGATAATAAATATATAAGTACATGTATTCTTGAAATCAGTCAATCAATTTCCCGCTTTTTATTTTAGTTCCCTTGGTTGCACCGGGATGGCGCCACAAGCGCGTGATATAGTTAATTGGGTCTTCCCGCCTTTTCTTTTAGTTCTCTTGGCTGCAATGGGATGGCGCCACAAGCGGGTGCCACGAACCTCGTGACCGGCTGAGTACCGCCACAGCCCACTCGATCACGCAGGTTAAGTGCTCGCCCCACCCACAGTGACTTGTAGCTTTTTTTTCTCCGAGACTTCAACATGGTAAAGGAAGATTTAATTCTCATTTAATTGTTAATTAATTGTCATTAAGCCTCCCGCTTGGTTCATGGTTTATAATAGTTGCACGAGCTAAGCCTAAATGGGGAAATTTAATTTTTAGGTTTTGCAGGTGTTGTTATGCCTTGTTATTTTAACCTTAAACATGCAACTATCATTTTCATCCCAGGCTGACAATAAAGATTGGCAAAATGCCGCTTCAATCTATGATTTTAGCGCGAAAGATATCAAAGGGAACGATATTTCATTGGAAAAATATAGGTAAGAATGTCAGGAATCCAAAAATCGGCAATTTATGTTAATTTTCTACCTAAAAACACTTGTGACTACACAGAGGGCACCCAGTAATAATCGTTAATGTTGCCTCAAAATGTGGTTTAACTTCTTCAAACTACGCCGATTTAAACAAACTCCATGAAAAATACTCTCAAACTGAGGGATTACGTATTTTGGGCTTTCCCAGTAACCAATTCTTATCCCAAGTAGGCTATTTTTGACCTACAACCAAAGGTCACGGATAGAGTACTTACCTATTACTTCCAAATTTGAACTTAGGAACCTGGAAGTGAAACCCAAATCCAAGAATTTTGCCAAAAACTAAACGTAGAATTTGATTTGTTCAGTAAAATTAACGTTAATGGCGATGACGCTCATCCATTATGGAAATATCTTAAAAATAAACAAGGGGGAACTCTCGGAGATTTCATAAAATGGAATTTTACTAAGTTTCTAGTTGATAAAAATGGACAACCTATTAAACGGTATTCTCCTAACACTTCCCCATTGGTAATTAAATACTTAATTAAATTAACTTAATTTAAAAGAAGGAAAATTAATAATTAATTTTTTAGGATATTGAAAAAGATTTACCGGCAGTTTTCTCTCAAGGAAAGAACAATGAACTTTGAACCCTGGGTCTTCTTGCAGTTGCCATAATACGCATCTATAATAAAATTTAATTTTGAATATTTTTGTATTAAAATTATAATTAAAATCAATTTAATTACTGAATTAAATGATTAAATAAAGACTTTATATTAAAAATTAATGTTTGTTTTTATTTTATTTATTTAAAAATAAAAACAGTGCTTGAAGTTTAATTAAATATATTTCTTGGTCCCATTATTTTTAATTTAGGGGTGAAAAATATATTTAAAATATATATTTACAACATTTAATAAACATTTAAACAAAAATGTAATGTACTCTTAACAAAAAGGAATGATTAAGCCTAACGAGTAATGCTTTTAAAAATAAATCATTAAGGCTATCTTAGATAATTGAAGTAATTAAACAAAGAGATTCTAATCACTTAAGCCTTAATTTAATTAATATCTCTTTTTTTTCTTGAACTAAGGTTGAGTAAGTTTCCTTAAGTTATAATAAAACATCAATTAATATTTGTTTAATTAAAATATTAAAAATGGAATATTTTAAGTGTTAAATTTCTGTATCGTATATTAATATATATAAATTTATAATATCACATTAAAAATTCATTCACATTTAAACTTTGTTTTTCTTAAATTTTAAAAAGGCATTTTTGGAATTTTAAATTTTTTGATTTTCCCTTTAAATTATTTTATTTTATTTCATGATGGACCGTTTTGTTTTTTTAGGTTTTGTTAGTTAAAATAATTATTTTTACAGTAAAATAAAATAATATTTCACTCACCATTTCATTTCATCAATGGATTTAATTTATAAAATTAAAAATCTTTACCTTAAATTCCATGATATGAGAAGGAACATTTTTACATTTCTTTTTTAACTTTTCTCTAATGTTTAAAAATGTCCATAAGCTTTCGCCAATGCGCAACCAATTTCATAGAGCCAACGATATTGTTCCTTTAATTAAAATTAATTAGCATTAATTAGGATCCTAAGATCAAACTTAATTAAATTAAAATTAAGTTAATTGTAACTTTTTAAATTCTTACTTTGGGCACAAATTGTGGGCGATTTAATCTAAATATTATTAAATAAATAATTAAATTTACATTAATTTTAAAAGAAAATTAATTAAATTACCTTATTGTTCGAACAGCTGTAAAAACATCAACTTGTTTTTCATTTAAAATACTATCAGACATGTAGGAAGCGGCGCAATAAAGTCCGCAAGCTTTGTTGCCATTACTGAAAAAAAAATTTAAAAGTTTAAAAAACAATTTAGAAAAAACCAAAAAACCATCGGAAAATAAAAACTTACAAACAACAAACAATTATAGGATGATTTCCCGATTTGGCTTGCCATTTTTCAACTTTCATTAGCAACCTGATAACACCTTCAACGCTGGGTAAGGCTACGTCATCTTTCAACCAACCAGTCATGTGAAATTGTTTGATAGTTCGACTTCGTTTCGACTGAAAAAAATTTAAAAACGGGGCGAAATATTTAATATTTTTGAACTAGATGGCGCCATTTACCAACACCCCACGCGACGCCAGCTAAAATATACATAGAACCCTGGTATTACACCCCATCTATCGGACAAAAAGAGAACTAAAAATGGCGGGAAATTCAAAAAACGTGCAAGCCACGTGCTCACTTCATCAACGTTTTTAAGTTTCAGTTGTCTAATTTTGAAGTTTGGCACTTGATCCGTCGTAGCGTGATCTAATTTAATGCTTCCGTAATAAACACTACCAGATTCAGGCCAAAATACTGGACACGTCTATTAATAATAAGTAATGGTTAAAGAAAAAATGTTAATTACAAATAGGCCTTTATCTTACTTCGTCATTTTTGGGAATTTCATTCAAAGTGACTATTGTTCTGGCCCCAGTTTCATAAACTAATTGCCAAAAATCTTTCACAGTTTCGTGTAATGGAAATTGCGTCGCAAGAAACGCGTTCTCTTTCCCATAACCCTAAAATAAAAATATTATGATATAATAAATAAATTAAAACAAATAAATAAGTATTGAACTTACATTAACATAAACCGCGTTTATGTAATTTTGCGAGGCACCAGCTCTTAAAACTGGTCTTCCACATTCAGCTTTTAAATAACAATATATTAATTAAGTTATAATTAACTGCAATTAAAGCTAACTTACGTGATAATATTAATTCAGTTCGATTTTTGCACTTGTAATCGGGCGCTTGAGCAGCGATAAAACGTTCGTTTGGTAATGGCGGAGTTAGTTTCGTTAATTTCTAGAATTTGCCGAGTAAACAAAATATAACCTAATCTCAATTAAAGTATAATTAAATGTAAAAACTAACCTCGTATTGCAATTGCAACCTAGTTTTTTGGTTATCTTTCTCAGTCAGTCTTAATCTGTTATAATACATAACTAAATGTGTAACCGGAACGCAAGGAACGTCTCCAAATAAACTTTCCGTTAAGGTTTTATGTACGAATATGTACTGTTCCTATGAAAATAGGAAAAAACCCTCGTTTAAGCCTTGGCAAACCCTAACCAAAAGAAACTTACGAGAGTTTCAACCAAATTTATTCTCTGTTGACGCATTTTATATAATAGGCCAAATATGTCTACTTTCTTCTCGGCAACGGCCATATCGTAAGCCGAATCGAGTAACATAACAGTTCCTGAACGGCCAACGCCGGCGCTACAATGAAGCACAACTGGGCCTTTGCTATTTGGTTGAAAGCTTTTCATGGATTTTAACATGTACAATAAAGAGAGAGGATAGGCGGGGACACCGTGATCTGGCCATCCCGTAAAATGAAATTGACGAACTAAACGTCGGCATGATTTTCCGACCTATAAATATTTAAGCCTTGGTCCAAAACACGATGGAAAAAAATTAGGCTTAGCTTTTAATACCTTTTGTACTTTAAACGTTCGTATTGTGTAGTCTAAAAATATCGATTCTGATTGTAAAGTCACTAAAATATCACCGTATTTTGTCGTGGAATCTGGCCAGTATTTTTCACACTTTTTCTAAGAAACATTAAACACTGTTAAGCCTTTGCACTTGAAAAACATTGACCTAAGGCGTGACCTGACGGGCACTCAAATTTGGCGCCAATTTCTTAAGTCACCTGTTCCTAACGCTAACTTACTTTTCCATACTCTATTATATTAGCTGCCATAACGATTTTACAAACGAATTCTTGCCAAATCATCCTCCAAAATTCATTAACCGTTTTCTCCAAAGGCCCTATATACACAGTAAACTCTAACTGGTCACAAGTTCACAACAAAACAAATTTACGCGCCTAGCTTAAGCCTTAAACACATACCTTGCGTGCAAATGTAGCCATTTGGATGGTTGTACGCCTAATTTTAGTTTAAAACGAAAAACTGTCATTAGCTTTAGGAAAAGTAGGCTTAGGATAAAATCTATATAAAAAAAAATGTTCCTCTAGGCCTAGGCCTAATTTGTTGCATAAAATTGTATTCTTACGTCGCAAAAATTGGCATTTATATAATCAGAGTTTGGATCGTCTTTAAGTGGTTGTAAAACGACTCTAGTTTCGTCATCTAAAAAAAAGTATTTGATAGGCTTAAACTAAAAATATCTATCTAGGCCTTTGTCGCAAGAATGACTAAGCAATTTTAAAAGGAATTAAAGAAAAGGCGGCAAAGCGTTAAGCCTAATTAAGAAAACTTACAAGGCAACAAATCGAAGTAACGATTTTTAGGTTTGTTTTCAGGCTTAGTACCTTCGGTACAAGGTTTTTGAGGTCCGAATTTCAACATCTAAGAAACGGCAGCGTTTATGTTGATATTCCCATTTAATTTAATTTAATTTAATATTGAGATTAAAATACTTTACTTAACCTACATTATATTGATCTTTAAAACCGTGGTTTTCAGTCATGGTTTTAACGTAATGTTCCAAATCTTCGCATTTTATCAAATTATTTTTTTCTCGACCAGGTGGTCTATCGTACTCTTGTAGTTCCATTTGAGAAATAGACGAAGTTAAGGTCACTTCGTCGCTATCAACATTGACGTTACTGCTGCAGTGACCATCTGACCACACGATTAAATTATGGACAAAAAAAAAACGACCAAGATATTGTAAAGGTCAGTTGGATAGTGACCCATCGACCTTTTACGTCACAGTACTACCACCAAATTTTGTGATTGAAATTCCCAGACTTTACGTCACATTTTTAGGCCGAAAGTTTTCCCTGATACCTGGCAACCCTTTACTAACGGTAAACTAAACAGTTGGAAATAATTACGGTATTTTTATGACCACCAGGACCCTTAAGCCAATGTTGGCATCTGACCTTTCATGAAGATAAAATCATAAGCTCATAAGATATGTTCATTCCATAAGTTTGTCACTGGTTAATAAGAGTTTGTTAAGAAGTGAGAGACGTAGGTCATAGATTCAAGGTAAAGCGACCCCTGGTGACTGGGGCGCTGTCAAAGGCTTATTACAGTCTAAATAGGACCTAGATAGAAGTCCTGCATACAAAATTAAACACCGAGTGTAGGCCTAATCAATTCTCGCTTACGTCGTTCTGCTAGAACTAGCTCGAGCTGTAAGTCTCTCAGTAGCATTACGAAGTATAGGTAGTGTCACACTTATGGAAGGAACATATCACTTATAAACTTATGATAAAATGAACAAGACGTCCCAATAATCAGGAAGAACATAAACCAAAAATTTAATTTAACCGTTCAGTGACAGTTAAGTTTAAAAACGCGAGTTGAACCGACATTTCAAAGTTCCCAAACCATAAAAAAAGGTATAAGTGATTCCGCAGTTGAATTTGCATATGACATTTATTATAATTTTTGCTATTTCCGGCGGCGTGTGCCTGCCTGCCTGTCAGATAAGATAAAGGATGCCCCCCCCCCAACTAAAAAAAGGCGCAGTGTTAGCCCCCCCCCTTGCCAAAGGTGGGGCAGAAACTCCACCCATCTCTCAATGTAACCTGATTCTTAAATGATGACAGAAAAATATTGATCCGATATTGACTAACAATCAAGTCAGAGATTCAATTTAACTTGTCAGCGTTACGAAAGGCGGCCAAGTAATTATAGTATATACCTTTCCAACCTGAGAATGGATCAAATTTTACAAAGAAAATGAAAGAATTTTAACCCATTCTTAGGTTGATTTCTTTCTCTTTCAAATATGATCATAAGTTTATAAGATATGTTCACCATAAGTCTGGTAACTTAAAAACTGGAGCTTGTAATTTTGAAGTGAGTGAGTGACATAGGTCATAGATTCAGGGTAAAGCGAAGCTGTCAATGGCTTAGCTAATATAGGTAGTGTCATACTTATGGAAGGAACATATCACTTATAAACTTATGATATGATTAATAAAACTGGCGCGCGTGAGCGCGAGATAATTCATTTCATCCCGATATTACAATAAAGATAAACGCTAGAATCATTAAGAAACTAAGGTAAAGTTAGCTAACATTCCCCGTGATACGAACTTGCTTGCTATATACTTCCAACAAAAGGTAATGACATAGAGTATCATTTTTCTATCGACCTTAAGGCGCTCAATCGCGTAGTAGTGCCATTACCCGAATTTTAACGGGGCCATCCATTAAGAAATATTGCTTTTTTTCGCCCAAAAGGGCGTTAACTTTCTCGAGGATGATTAAAGGGAGTATAAAAGAAAATTTATCTCACTCGTTTTCGATCCATTTTCATTCTTATAATCCATGTTATTTTTATCATTTATGTTGTTATTAAGTTCACTGTCCATTTTCTTTTTGCGTCGACGAGGTCCTGCAAAAATAACTAAGTAAATAAAACCACCATTTTTAACTATTAAAGTTAACTTAAAGTTAAGTTCTTAGACTTTAATTAATTGAATTAAATGGATTTTAAGCTAATATTTACTATATCCCTATTAAAAAAAACCTTTGATCGTATCTGATAATAGTGCAACATTCCGAAAATTAGGCCTATTTTTGATCTATTTTGTTTTTACAATTTTTGGCGGGAACACCAGCTGGTGTAACTGAAACTTCATTCTTAAAAACCCATCTTCAGTTCAGTATGGGCAAAAGTAATATGGTTAGGGGTAAAAATTTTGGAAAGTAGCCAATAAAAATTGCTCTAGAAGCAATTTGCAGTTGGGAAGCCGAGAAAGTTGATTACTTTCTGACACTCGGGCAATAAACGATAACCACCACTTTTGCCAAAAGCAATTTCCTTTCAAGGTGGACGTGGAAGGGTCAGCTCAATTTTTAATTAAGTTTTTAATTACTTTTCATAATTAAAAACCAGGAAATTCGCTGCCTGCGGCTTGACCAATTTATAAACGGTCGAATTTATTTTGCCGAATTATTTAAATATTCAATTGGGTTTCTTTCATCAAATTTAATTAATTTCATTAAAAAAGAATAAAAGATGATTATTATTTTCTTTCCGATGTGAATTTATTGAGACACAAGAGTTTAAAAATATCAAAGAGATAAAATTAATAGATACCGAGTTTTAATTAATTAATTAAATTAAATTTTAATTAATTGGACTCGATGGACTGTGAATATTTAAAACAAAAGATTTTCCTGCACCTAAATTTACGGGAATGGCCTAAATTTTCACTTTTAATTCGAAACCCAAGACAAAACAAACGAACCCGCACGTTTCAAAATGCAAATAAACAAAATAGTTGCCCCATTAACTTGTAACTAACAACAAAAACGCCGTAAAAGCGCAAGACCCTAAAAATCGTTAATAGTTCAGTTTTCCCGTCTAAATATTGGCCAACTGAGGGTGCCCAGTATCGGGAACTTACTATACATAATAAACAACTCCACAAACTATCTAAAAAACCTCCAAAAAATACTTAGTAACAAATATTGCCGGTGTTCATTGTCATTGACCAGAGAGTAGGGACAGTTTGACAAAAAATAATCTAGGTTACGAAAAGTTTTGATAAAAATAGGTACCTCTTCGTGGTTCCCATCTGCACGTGCATGTAGCCGCGTTTATCGTGAATAATAAAGCCATTATCGATTCTCAATATCGAGAAATCAATTGATATCGATGTTGACCTGACTGGTACGTCAAAAATAAATCAAAGAAGAAGAAGAGGAGGCCAATGTTCCGGGTGATTAATTTTAATACGGGATTTGTTTTCCGATAATATCCAGAAGGACAGCTGCATAGGTAGTGTGTAGTGGTTCGTTATGACCACGCGGACGGACTAACGGGATATTTAAAGGCGGGAAAAACACGGTACTAGGACTCTAGGAGCGGCAAAACTACCCGCGCGCGCGCCGGTAACCATGACGACCAAACGACATACAAAAAGGCGGGAAAGAGTCACGAGGGTCAGAGCGCGCGCTCTCTCTTTCAAGTCCGTGCGCAAATAAGAAGACGTACCGGACATAAGTCGATACTGGACTTTAATTTTCTCCTGCTCATAACTTTCCAACGAATACAAATATAGTTAAAGCGCTAGTACCACCATAAACTATACATTCCATAGAGTAATTGGACTAAGTTTCATATTCCCAGCGGTCAAAACAAGATAAAAACTAAGTTTCAACGATCCTTAAGTACCCTGCTGTTGACATTATAGGGTTTCATAAGATATTATTAAGAAATAACTAAACCTAGCACCCACATTGTGAATCTCGAAGTTAAAATAGTAAAACAACTAAACTGAAACGTGGAGCAAAATGAAAATGAAGATAAGGTAACGTGGGATATTTTCAAGGTTTTCCGTCATGACATTTTAGGGAGTCCTAATTTTTATGTGGAACACGAGCTTATTATGTTTTTTACGTCGAGTAGTGGGACAGTTGTGTAAAGATCAGGTTACGAACCCGTTTCTGTTATATTGACCTAGAAATTATATTCACAACAACTGTCCGAAACCTCCAAGTAAAATTGAGAATGAAAAAAAAATATATGAAAGAACCAATTTTGTTTCTCTATGCTATGCCTTACTAACAAAACATAATGGGGAAGAGTTAACAGGGAAATACGATTGCTTAATTATAAACAACGTTCACGCAATCATCTCTCCTACATTAAAACTCGTTGATTTTATTAAAGGCAGTATATCATGATACAATATAATTTTGCAATCAGAAAAATGTACGGGGTTTCGTTTGACGTATCAACAGGTGGCTTCAGGATGATTTATATTATATTTAGTACTACGCAACGAGTATTTGGATTTAACTAACTTTTATTGGGTTTAAAATACGCTCGCTACCATGTAGGTTAAGTAGTATGGCCCTGTGTGGGGCTTCAAAAGTTTCAAATTTGACCTCGCGTGACATGATCAACTGTCAAAATAAACATTCAACTTGTGTTCCCGCCTAAATAATAACTAACCAACATTACAAATAAATTCAATCTTCATTGGGGTTTAAGTTCAAAATTAGGCATGGTAAATTAATTAAACTGTCAAACAAGGGATACTATTTAAACGCGATTTACGACATTGTGTTACGCTTGGGGGAAGAACAGAACGATACACGAGAAAAGCCTAGGCCTATTTTTACTCACTGTAACTTAACAACATCATGTAAGTTAATCCTACCTCAATTTCAGGCTGATTTTCTTCCAAACTTCGATGAAATATTAACACAAATGTCTTCAGTAGTCTTAACACAATTATTCCGGGGTCTTAATTAACGCGACATAATTAAAATTAGGCTTAGAACATCCGTTGGAAACCACCGCTACAAAAACTCAACCGTCCTATTCAACCCGTCTTGTGAAACTTTACAAACTTCCAGCTGCGCGCGCACCGTGGCGGCTGGCAGCGGGACACTTCAAAGGCGGGGAGGGTGAAAAAAGGTCCAAGGGGTTGCGAGAATGCTCTGGTAGACCTAGGCCTAAAATTGACCTACTTATTGAAGCGGGTAGCTAGCTGACGATGTCTGACCCCAAGCCATAAAAGAAGCTTTATGATTTCCCTATTATTGGTTGAGAAACTAGGATGAAGCTAAAAGCCCCCCTCGCATAATGCGCTCCCCGCTGTCTGCTCTGAGGATGAAAAGGGCAGGAAAGATAGGGGAAAGGAAATAAGACTAAACGTAAACGTTACCATGGAGGAAGCTCACTAATATTACTGTCTAGTTTGAATGAAGGATTATGCAAATTTCAGAGCTAGATAAAGGTTGCAAATTTGCATGAAAGGGCGCGTATAAGGTAGCCCAAAAAAAAGATCTTTTGAAATTAATGTTTTTGAAATGAGCTGTAAAATTTAGGCCTAATTTTATTAGACTTAATAGGTTAAAAAATAGGCCTAATGTATACAAAAAATGTACTTTATTTTAGTTTCAGTTTATAAAATCTTACAAGCTTTATAATATAGATTTAATCAAAAATACTCGTTACAAAAACACCTGACCTTAAATACCTCCAAATCTATTATTTTAAAATATGTTAACTATTTTTTATTTATTAATTAAATGCAACTAATTAATTAAGCTTTATAAAAAGCACTGCAAACCACGACTCTAAAAAAATTTATTTACATTACAATATATATATTATAACACTGCAATAACTAAAATAACAAAAAATATTTTTACAGAAAAAATAAATCCGTGTTAATTGTTAATTAATTAATTAATTAAATTTAATTACTATAATTAATTAGTAGTAAAAAAAAACTGATATCCAACTGTGCTTAGTGGCGTGTATTAAAATTAAACCATTTAAAGAGATACTTAAGTTTAATTAATTTAAAAGGGTTGGTAATGTTGTAATTAATGGCAAAATTTAAAATTAAATCTTACTTCACCGGGAATTTTGCTTTTAATTTAAATTAAGTTAGTTCCCCGTATCAAATTAATTAATTAATTAAAAAATATTTAATAAAAAATTTTGTTCTATAACGTAAAAATATTTTAAAGATTTAAAACAAATCCCAGAAACATTCAGGAACCTGAAATTTAAATTTTATTTTCACGTTTTTTTTTTTTCAAAAATATCAAATATTTTTAAACAAAATAAAATAAATGCTTAACCAAGTTAGTAAGTTTAAGTAAGTAATTAATTACTTAAACTAAGTGCTAGTGCGTAATTAAAAACATCAGGCAATTAAAAATAACAACGCATGCATGCGCTACTAAAAAAAACTTTCATCAGAACTTACAAGAAAAAGGGAGTTTAAATGCAAAAGCTGCCCAACCCTCAAATGAAATGGTTTGTGTGTTTTTTTTTATAAAAAAATTGGAAATTCCGATTTCACAAATTCAAAGCTCTGGGTTTAAGATTTCCCTGATTTCGAATCCATTGTTTAGCGAGTTCAGTCATTTCTATTTGATCCAAGGTTTGACCAAACGCCACCTTCCGCCATCGGCTATCCAACTGCAACAAGATAGCCACATACAAATTCTCGAAATTTCTCATTTATTTCTTATTTTTTTCCTTTCTTTCAATTAAAGCTAAAATTGTTCCTAACTTTAAATTATATTTTTTTACGACGCCATTTTGGTCTCCTGAGGGTTGGACATTTGCCGGGTTAATAAAAGATAAGATCTAGGCCTAGAGGGAAAGGCTTAGGATGGATTTAAGTGGGGAATAGAGTAATGTCAGTTCCACTATGCAAACGTCATACTATAGAGCAGTGTCGGTAAAGAGGGGAGTAGACTGTGTATCCCTCCCTCTAGGCGCGCCTTTGTAAGAGGGGATACTGTACGCGCCTGATAGGGGGGATGACACTTAGCTAAGAGATAGAAGGGTATGACGTTTGCATACAACTGACATCTAGCTCTAGCTCTAGCTCAGTGTCATCCCCCCTAACAGGCGCGTACAGTATCCCCTCTTACAAAAGCGCGCCTAGAGGGAGGGATAAACAGTCTACTCCCCTCTTTACCGACACTACTCTATAGTTTCCCATTTACCAAAAGGGTGAGTGAAAATATGGTGATATTTTATTATCAGTTAGTGATTTGAGATAAAAAGGTTGTTTAGTAAGAATTTCTTAGAGAGATTTGAGATATTACGTTTTAGAGAGATAGAGAGAGAAAGATTTGAGATGCGTGAAAAAATTTGGAAGGGAGCTAACAACTGGCTAGGGGGGAAGAGATAGTCTGACGTCACGCAGCTCCCCCCTTTCTGGTTTGGAATTTTTGCGCGTAGAATCAATAGAGCTATCTCAGTAGTCTTAATGTGACGTCACCCATGTTATTTGCCCATAGAAAAAACCAAAGCGGTACCAAACATGGCCGCCACTGACAACACTAAGCCCATGACGGTTTTACCTAGGCACTGACGTCACAACTGAGATAGATCTATACTGTTTCCAACCGTTAGGGGGGGGGATGAAACTCCAGTAAGAGATAGAATAGAAGGGTGTGCCTGTTTCATAGTCAGAACTGTTAGCTCCCCATTGGGTTTTGTTAGCTCCCTTTTGGGGTGTGGCGTGTAGTAGTTAGTTTTGAAGCGATTATCGAGCGAGGGGGGGGAGAGAGAATAAAGTAAGATAATTTAATTTTTAAATAGGTTTAAGGTGGCAAGTGTCCGACCACACAGAACCAAAATAATTAAATAATTCTTTCTCCTAATTAAAAAAAACAAAACCCAAAAACAACAACCCCTAATCTAAATATATTTCACCAACCTTAATTTTTTTGTGTGGGGTACTCTCTTCAAAACGTATGCGATGTGCAACCCGGGAAGATTTGTGCAATTTTAGCTGAAAAGTTTAGTATTGTAATAATAACAAACTAAATGCCAGCTACTGATAAGTAAAGCTACTAACTACAGTAGTGTGAATGTGAAATGGTGCAAAATTGAAAAGCAAAAATATTAGAACAATCGGTGGTGCTTTATTTCATTTCTTTTCTTAATATTTATTTATTTGTTTATTAACTAACCAACCTAACACCCGAGTTTGGAAAAAAATCTTAAAAGTATTTGAAATAAAAGAGAGACTTACTTTGGTTTTGGGTTGATTATTTTGTACCGCGTACAACTGACTTGTAGTATTTTGATAAACTTCGTCCTGCAGGAGAGTTTCTCTTATGATTGAAGGAGGTGAGAACAGGACCGAAGTGTCCACCAAACTTTTGCTCTGAAGAAAGAAAGAAAGGGGGAGGGAAACCGGGGGTTAAGTTAAATGTAACTAAAGTTGGGGACTTTTGACTGACGGTTTGTTTGTTACTTTGTTACTCCAAACCCCTTTAAGGTGGACAAATGGACAAATACAACCCCCAATTACCATGTCAAGCTGAGACAAATTGTGGGAGGGGTTATAAAGGGGGGTAGATAAGATAGCAATCAGAGGGGAAAGGGGGACCACCCACTGTCCAGTTTAGAAAGCCTCCGAAAAGTGAAATTTATTTGCAATAAGTTACGCTACGCGTTCTGCAGTAGTTTCTTTTTGAGACGGATTAGAATCAGTACCCAGCGCGACACACATATCATCCCATGCCCAGTATTCTGTGTTGAAATAGGCCTCTAACAAGAGATAAGAAAGGAGAAAGCGAGGGGCTAATCACTGTCAAAGTTCCTGTACACCGATTACGATTACGTGTAATTATTTTAGTACTGTGAAGGGCGGGGCTTTTAAAAATTGGGCGTTATCAATTTAGTACAGTCAAAGGTACAGCCCCGTACACTGAGTGACCAGCCCCTCGGGAAAAAGGGGAACCAAAAGTGAGTGAAAGAAATCAAGAAAGACCATACATTGAAGTACAAAAGTACTTAAAATTTGACTTACAGGAGTTTCTGGGCTCATATTCAAGGAAGATTCCATATTATTAAACATCTCGGGCATCGAGGTTAAACCTGGAACCGTAATCTCACCAGGAGTCGACCATGTTCCGTGTAAAGACTTCCTTACCCTTTTACTGGGAGAAACATTCTGTAGAAAAAAGAAAAAAAAATACCAGTACAATTAAAATTAGTTAAATTAATTAAAATAATTAAAATTAAAAGATATATTTACGAACCTCTTTATTGCCTCGTTTCTTGAGAAGAACTGGGAAACCATTTTCATCCAATTGCGTCTGATTTTCGAAAGAATTTAGGCGAGTTTCATTGGAATCTTGTTCGATAATTTCGCGAATATCTTCTAAAAAAGGCTGTTGATGCTTTTAAAGTATACGTAATTAGTTAAGGACATTAATTAACACTAATTACACATTATTTTAATTACCAATTTCATAATAGCGCCCCCTTTCTTCTCCATTTCAGCCATGGCATCCTTGAAAGGAGTCGGAGTCCTCGGAGAAGATTGTTCCATATTAGACCTTTTACTTTTGGGCGTCCTCCAAGCCCTTAACAATTAAATTAATCATTAAATTCTAATTAATTAAAGGGGAAATCAAATTAAAGATATTAATCTTTACCCCGTAACATCTGGAATGGAATCGGGTAAAAGATATTCCATTTCCGATGACGAGTAAGATCCCATTCCCGTCATGGGTGTCGAAGTTACCATATTAATATCGCAAACTCGCGTATTAGGGCTATTTAAAAACTAAAAGGAGAAGAATGAAGAACGGAGCTTAATTAATTAACTTAATTAAAAGGGGGAGGGGCAACGTATCAATTAATAAAGAAAATATTGAACACACCTGGGATGGAGAAAATGGTAATTGTTTAACGGGAGTCCCCTTTAAAGGCGTGGTGACCTGCGTAGGGGACTGTCCCGAGGGGTTCCCGCTAGCGAAAGCCAGGGCAGCAGCCACACCCGAAGTCAGGGTCGTGTATTTGTTATTATTTTCAATATAATGATGAGCATCCCTGGACATCTCGGATAGAGTTTGTTTTCTCTGATGATGAGTACGAGAGGAGTTGGAAGTGGAAGTTGTTGTACTCGTTTCGCATTCAGAATTAACAGGGTTGTGGTTGTAAAGGTGTGAAGAAGGTTTTGAGATGTTGTCAAAGTTGTTGTTGTTGTTGTTGGGGGGACAATCATTTTGACGCGAGTTTGTGACGGTACAATTTGATGAAACCGTAGATGAGGAAGGGTCAGTTTTATATATCGTATGATGATTGTTTATGTGACCACTGTTTGTAATGTTACTAGAATTAATGGGTTCAATACTAGTGTTACTTAAAGATGAACTTGATTTCTGTTCGTGTATCTTAGTTAAGAAGAAAATCCTTGGTGGAATCAGTCAAATTTTAGGGGAAAAGTGATCAGTTACTTAACATTATAGCTTAAAAGAATGGCCTGCCCTTTTTCTTAACTCGAATAGAACCTCTTACGCGCGCGCGTGATCGAGTGGGCTATGCCTGTAAGAATTCAACCAATCATTGTAGGGGTGGCTATCAGACGTCACTAAAGCAATGGCGGCGCAGTACTCCTCGTTTTTAAGACATTAAATGCTAATTATTTTGTTATAAGAGATAATTCTTTTCTTTTTATTATTTTTCCTTTTATATTTTGAAAAAGGCCGTTCTTTTAAGGGATATAATATGTTATGTTAGGTGAACTTTTTCTTTAACCGATTTTAAATTTTAAAAAAAGGATACGGAGTGTTTTTTCCTCCTTAAAATTGGAGGTGTGGCCGATTTATTCATTCCACTTTGATTAGCGGAATGTTTTTGGTTACTTATCGTGGATGATAAGTGATTATAACGAGAATCATGTTGATTTGAACATTCATCTAAAGATTAATTCATCCATGTTTTTATTTAATACGCAACGCAAATATGTTTTTGTTGCCAAATTGCAAACACTACTAACCTTCCAAAATTTCCTTTTTAATATTAAAATTAATACTTCCAAACTTAACAGGGGTAACGCTGGGTGTAACGGATGTCCCGCAAACTAAATCTAACGCCGACATTTCACCAAAGCCTTCACGATGGCTTGAAGTGGCTATACTATCAACATCAATATCCCTAATACCAAAAAGTGTCGTTGTCGTTTTAAATTAAGAATAAGAAAACAATAGGTTGAAAACTCAGGGAGAAACCATAAGTTCATAAGAGATATGTTGGCCATAAGTTTGTCACTGGTTATTGAGAGCTTGTCATGAATGAAGGGAGTGACGTAGGTCATAGATTCAGGGTAAAGCGACGCCTGGTCAGGCGCTGTTATAGGCTTAGTACATCATGAAGTGACGTCACGTAGGTCATAGCAAGGATATGAGGGGAGGATACGAAATCTGTGTAACAGTTCAGATCCGGTGGGACACTAGAAATGGGGGAGGAATACTCGGGAAAATGGGGGCAGTCTACTTTAGACGAATAACGTAGACCGCCCGCCATTTTCCCGAGTATTTTTCACCCTATACTAGCGTACCATTGGACCTAAACTGTTCCACAGTTAGCGCGCCGAATTCCCTCAGATTTCACTCCCCCCCCAAAACACCTGGTCATAGATTGGAGGTAAAGCGACATACGCCTGGTGACTGGGGCGTTGTCAAAGGCTTAGATAAGTGGCATACTTATGGAAGGAACGTATCACTTATAAACTTATGGATAAACAAATAGGGCATACTTAAGAGGCGAAAGTAGAGTTTCTAAATCGACATAGTCATCATTATTAGCGGAAACAATCAAGTCTGGACTGTTCATTCCATTATTATGAACTTGGAGACTGATTGAAAGGGGTAATTTTCGTACATCAGGCGATAACGCGTTCCATATATTATAATTTTGATTGTCACTGTTATCGTACATGAAGGATACTGGGGGGGTTTCATTAACGCTAGATGAAGGTTTAGCGTCTCTTAATGCAAAGACGTGATACGATGATGTAGAATTGTTCTGACTATTACTATTATTATTCTGAGCTTGACTGTAATTGATCTATAAAAGTATTTACACCAGAAATTGATTTTAAACTTAAATCGATTTCATCTGTTTCCCCACTTTGAAGTTGATGATAAGTACCTGAGAATTATTGCAGCTATTTCGATTTGAGTCTCGATTAGAGTTCCTTCTTCTCGGGGGTTCAGTGATACCATTTTCTTCCATTTCCATGCGTTTTTTTAATGTCGAATTCCAGTGATTTTTGATAGCATTGTCTGTCCTTCCCGGTAAGAGTTTAGCTATCTTGGCCCACTGATTCCCCCATTGTTTATGAGCTTGATATATAACTTTCTCTTCACTATCGGTCCAAGCGGTCTTTTTTATGGCCGGATTTAAGTGATTATGCCATCGTTCGCGACACTGTTTCCCAATCCTTCCTTTTAAATGCTTAGCGATTAAAGTCCATTTCTTGGGACCATATTTTCTAACTAGTTCCACAACTTTTTCATCCTCCTAAATTTTAAATTTTACAACCATATTTTACCCTATTTCAAACGTTTTTCCGTTATTTTTAGGCATTATTTCAAAAATCACCCTACGTAAAACGCGCGCTAAAACTCTAAACCAATGAGAATGGTTCATTTCATTTTATTGCGCAACAGGCAAAAGCCATTCAACCACGTAATACACCTATTCCCGCCTTATTTTACAGTATTTACATTATTTTTAGGCCTAATTTCAAAAATCACTGTTCATAAAACGCGCGCTAAAACTCTAAACCAATGAGAATTGTTTATTTCATTTTTATTACACAACAGGCAAAAAGCTAGCTACACTTATTCCCGCCTTATTCCCATTATTTTTAGGCCTTATTTGTTCAAAAATCACTTTTCATAAACCGCGCGCTAAAACTCTAAACCAATGAGAATGATTCATTTTATTATATTACACAAGAGCGAGAGCTAGTCAATCACGTGATACACCTATTCCCGCCTTTAGTATAGTGTAGCAGTTGCGCAAGCGCTCTAAGTACCTTGGCCTTGAAAAACCGGGAAATATGAAGAAGTCGAGTAAAAAAAAATGCCTTTTTTAACATAAAGCGCAATTCCTGTTTCAAACTTTCTTTAGGGCTAGGCCCTCCTAACAGCACCCTATTCAATTGAACTGTCACACCGAAAAGTAAGTAATAAAAAAAATTTCAAGTTTAAGAACCAGAGGAAGTTACTTAGCCCTTCCCCTTAACCCTTGGCAACGCCGAAACCCTTTTGAAACCATTAGGCTTAGGAAAAAAATGTAGGATGAAAGTGTAATTATTGTAATTAACGCGTGGGTGTTACCAACGAGTACGCCTAATTTATCCTTGATTTTGGACGTTAGTCTTTTCTTAACCCTAACACGTCAAACAAAAATTTGAAACAAAGGCTTAACAAAATTTTCCCGCCATTTTTACAATTACGTAAGTTTGAACCGTACTTTTTATTGGACTAAGGGGAGAGACAGTCACTATACAATGGGAAGGCACCCTATATGATTCCCTAAGCCTACTTTTTCACGCATGGTTGCATTGGTGTAAGGCCAGTTTTTTCACACGCGTGTGAATCTGAACTCAACTGAAGCTTGGTAAAAAAAAAATTAAATTCACTTCCCCCGTTTTTGAAGACTTCCCGTTCCGGTTGACTTTTTTATATGAAACTGATACAAAGCTTCCTAAAAAGGAAATATCACCTGCATCGACACTAAGCCTAATTGTCAGGGGGAGGTTTATTAAATAGCTTTAATTAACTGACCCATTTAAAAACTATGAGACTGTGGGAAACATTATTTATCAAATGTTCTTGAATAAAAACGTATCTAGTGATTATTTTTCAACAGCTTGAAAACATATTAGTAATCCAATTTTATCTTTGTAAAGTTTTAGGCCTAACTTCATAAGATTAAGCCTTTTTAAGATAACAAACCCACTTTCTTAAGAACATATAAGGGTTAGCGAGATAAGGGCTAAGAAAAAACAGTGAACACTACAAGGCCTCTTTTAAATTGTTTTGCGCGTCTGAAGCGTAATTGTAATTTTATATTTCTTTCCCGGATATATCTAATTATATTTGACAGTAAATCACCGATGCATGCTAAGCCTTGTCACGGAATTATCTATAATAATAAACTAAAGGAAGTACGGCGCATGAGCAAGAAATTTCGCGGGAAAAATAAAAGCCATAATATATAAAATGATGGTTTAAGAACAGTATTTATAGTATCCGTGGGAAAAAGCCTTAAAAATTCTCAACTGCTGACAGACATCAATAAAAAATGATAAACTAACCTCTTTAGTCCATGGTCCTTTGATCAAATTAGGATTGACGACTTTATGCCACCTTTGTTGGCATTGAATGTCAGTTCTGTCAGCAAAATTATCAGCTATGGCTTCCCAATCATCAGAGCCACACTGTTCAACGATATTCTTTAATTTTTCATCCTTTAAATTAAATAAAAACAAAAACAAACATTGGGGGTTATAAACAAGTTGTAAGTTTAAACCCAGTACACAGAATTGTTTAAAATAAAGTTATTTGAATGTTTAAGTACCTCTTCTTTGGACCATCTGCCTCGATTAATTGGTTTCTTTTGATTTAGCCCCTGGCTCTGCAAAAGGTGACTTGTAATGGCGGTATGATAAGTAGGGGGGCTTAAGGAATCTTCCGAGTCATCATCCTCACTGGAATAGTAATCATCTTCCCTGGACTGAGATCTATTTCCGAAAATATACTTCTCTCTTAATCTACCATTAAGTTTAATAACATTTACTTCATTTCATAACAAGCTATTATATTTCATTAGCTACCCGAGGGTCTTAACAAAATTTGTATTTTCACCATCAATGTATTATAATCCTTATTTTGTAAAATTATCTTAACAAAGTTCAGACTTACTCATTAAAAATCATATTTTCGTAATTCCACATCAAAATTTACACGAAATAGGCTTAGCAAGTCGACATTTTTGAAGTTACATTCGGGAAGCCGGGTAAAATGTTCGCGGAAAAATTCAAAAAAAGGCGCGACTTTAGGCCGGCTTCCCCGCGTAATCTGGCTGGCTGGCACGCGCGCCGCGAGGCTCAGCAGCTCAAGCCACAACAACAATCCCGCGCCAAAAAATGGGGGACGTCACGATTTCCCCATCATGAGTCACACAATACTACGACCCCCTACCTACTATTAATTCACAAAAATACAGATCCCCCATCTGCACGACGGGGGATTAACAGGGGGCCCTAGACGTAAAGGGGCTGCCTTCCGCTGACCAGGTGCTACATTTTGAAGCACGCTTTCAAATCATATATATTTTCTAGAAGTGGCCCTAACCCCCCCCCCCCTTTTCCCGCCAATAATAAACTTAAGCTAAGGGCAAAAGGGGGGGGGGTAAACCAGCTGCGTATTGAAAATGGTTCCAAAGAAATGATTAAACTCCTCTCAGAAAATAAATCAGATTTTTTTTTGAATCAGAATGATATAATCTTACTCTTACCTCAAGTACTGTGTTAGGTCTAACTAAGATAAAAATTGGATTTGATTTCTTTGGAGGTTTCTTTATATACAATAACTGTGATAACTATAACCATTAATAATTCATTTTAAAACTGGAGTTAAGAAATTTTTGGGCATTTGAATTCTGACATTATCTATCCTACATTTGGAGCTGTAAGGCTATACAAGCCCTAGCTCGGCAACTTCGTTGGAGCAAAAAAAAAAAAAAAAAAAAATTTGTAGTACAAGGCGGTCTTCAAAAGTCAAACTATGACTTTATGTACCAAACAACAAATAAATAAATAAATATAATACTGTTTAACTCATGATTTAAATTGTCATTAAATTGCACAACTAATAACTGAGCTATTAATTAGTCCAGTTACATAAATTATTCTTAAAAGACACTGAATAGTAAACCCTATTGATTTCTCTCCTTAAATACACTTGACAGGGATGTCAAATGTCAACCTTTTGTTTAACAACACACTTTTCATTTTCTTAATTAAAAATATCGGCAATATTACAACATAGAATCAGTAATTTTCCAGGAGATCAAAGTTCAAAGCAACCCTACAAAACATTTCCCGCCAAATTCATAAGAATTGGCCAATGCAATGCATGGTAGAACCCAGGTAGGGCAAGTAAAGAAATTTGATGCATTAAAAAACATCTTCCACTTACCGACTGGTAAAAGTTACTTGTTGAAGCTGTGGCATGATCACTGTGGAACAAAAACAGTTCCAAAATACACTTAATCCATTCGTAACACAATTACCGCACAAAATCCGGTCAATTAATTAACAATAATTAACAAAAAATATGCGAAAACATCAAAACGCGAGAGCGATTCTCTACACCGACTGCCAAAAGCCCAAAACCCGACATCCCTAAAATGGCGCCAATTTCCCGCGTCTTTGTCAAACCGGGAGCTCTGATTGGTTGGAGAGTCACACGTGCCACTCTAAGTAGATGGACCCTAAAAGGCACACCTGACACACTAGCACACTTTACACACTCTTCTGAAAAACGCTAATTCGTACATTGAATATCATTTTTCACACTGCAAACTCGTACTATACATCCTAGCTGTCAGAACGATGCACAAAAGCTTAGTATACAGCATTTAAATTAATAGCAATTGAAATTATAACGTTGTTCAGAGTAATTAGAGAATATTAAAGAATTTTGGTATCTGTACGAACTACGAGGACTTCTATCAACCTTAGTGCGAAGAATCCTGAGTCGACGGAGGTGTGCCTTTTCCATGCCGTGCACACCTCTCTTCTCCTCGGCGGTGTATTTTGCACACCTCGTCGACGACCAAGACGAAGAATCCTGGGCCGTCGAGTTTTAAGGAGGTGTGCCTTTTCCATGCCGTTGCACACCTCTCTTCTCATCGGCGGTATATTTTACACACCCCGTTGAGAAGTCCGATGACTAAAGTACGCTAATTCGTACATTGAATATCATTTTTCACACTGCAAACTCGTACTATACATCCTAGCTGTCAGAACGATGCACAAAAGCTTAGTATACAGCATTTAAATTAATAGCAATTGAAATTATAACGTTGTTCAGAGTAA
The DNA here is from genome assembly GCF_054372755.1 of Phalangium opilio. Taxonomy (NCBI): domain Eukaryota; kingdom Metazoa; phylum Arthropoda; class Arachnida; order Opiliones; family Phalangiidae; genus Phalangium; species Phalangium opilio. The sequence goes on along the minus strand of NW_028324187.1, from coordinate 9,346,595 downwards.
TTAGAGAATATTAAAGAATTTTGGTATCTGTACGAACTACGAGGACTTCTATCAACCTTAGTGCGAAGAATCCTGAGTCGACGGAGGTGTGCCTTTTCCATGCCGTGCACACCTCTCTTCTCCTCGGCGGTGTATTTTGCACACCTCGTCGACGACCAAGACGAAGAATCCTGGGCCGTCGAGTTTTAAGGAGGTGTGCCTTTTCCATGCCGTTGCACACCTCTCTTCTCATCGGCGGTATATTTTACACACCCCGTTGAGAAGTCCGATGACTAAAGTTATGTTCGAAGGTATAAGAAAAGAAAAAAATGTATGCGAATTTTATAAGTACTAACAATCTATGAAACTTGTAATCATTTATTTATTTATTCCGCAGAAGCCATAAAACTAATGTAATTAAAGATTTTTGCTGCGAAGAATCCTGAGTCGACGAAGGTGTGCCTTGTCCATGCCGTGCACACCTCTCTTCTCCTCGGCGGTGTATTTTGCACACCTCGTCGACGACCAAGGCGAAGAATCCTGAGTCGACGGAGGTGTGCCTTTTCCATGCCGTGCACACCTCTCTTCTCCTCGGCGGTGTATTTTGCACACCTCGTCGACGACCAAGGCGAAGAATCCTGAGTCGACGGAGGTGTGCCTTTTCCATGCCGTGCACACCTCTCTTCTCCTCGGCGGTGTATTTTGCACACCTCGTCGACGACCAAGGCGAAGAATCCTGGGCCGTCGAGTTTTAAGGAGGTGTGCCTTTTCCATGCCGTTGCACACCTCTCTTCTCATCGGCGGTATATTTTACACACCCCGTTGAGAAGTCCGATGACTAAAGTTATGTTCGAAGGTATAAGAAAAGAAAAAAAATGTTTGCGAATTTTATAAGTACTAACAATCTATGAAACTTGTAATCATATATTTGGAGCGTGATATTCCGCAGAAGCCACAAAACTAATGTAATTAAAGAATTTTGCTTTTTGTACGAGGTGTGCTATCATTCATGCCGTTGCACACCTCTCTTCCGACCGGCCGTGTATTGCACACCTCGTCGACGACCAAGGCTTAGTGCGAAGAATCCCGGGCCGTCGAGTTTTAAGGAGGTGTGCCTTTTCCATGCCGCGCAAACCTCTCTTCACATCGGCGGTATATTTTACACACCCCGTCGAGGACCAAGTACGATGGTATTTGTAAAGAAACTTCTTGGCGAAGTATATAACATGAAATATAAGTACCGATAATTTGACACAGTAAAAAAACTGAAACCTTTTTTTCTATATTAAAAATCTACGAAACTTCTAATCATTCTTTGGATGCCTGAGATTCCTTAGAAGTGTAGAAAAAGTTTCAAGTGAACTTCTCCAGAAATGAGTTTTTCTCCATGGAAATGGTACTTATTGGTCTTTAAAATTCATTAACAATTATTTCTAATTATTGTTTATTATTTTGATAGGATTTAATGGGAAAAAAAAAGAAAAAAATCGATTTCTCAGATAGCCTTTTTGGTTAATTTTTCGGAAAGCTTCTCCAGAAATGAGTTTTTCTCCATGGAAATGGTACTTATTGGTCTTTAAAATTCATTAACAATTAGTTCTAATTATTGTTCATCATTTTGATAAGATTTAATGGGAAAAAAGACAAATATCGAATTTGCAAAGAGCCTTTTTGGCAAAATTTTCTGAAAGCTTCTCCAGAAATGAGTTTTTCTCCATGGAAATGGTGCTTATTGGTCTCGAAATTTAGTTAATAATTATTTCTAATTACTGATCCCGACTATAAGTCTAATTAAAGTTTCCAATTATGTAAACTTGGATTTCGACCCTTTGGCTACGTAAAAACAAGGTGAAAATATTCTTCAACTATTATCACCTTTATTATAAGAAATTCGACAAACACCTTATGAGACACGATATTAATCCTAATTAAAACTAATTATTAAGTTTTATCCGCACATTTGTTTTACCAGACTTGCTCGACAGTGGCGAGAATGTATGGTCCATCTTTATGGCGGGCGTTTCAAAAAATTCCGAACTTAGTCAGCCTGGGCATAGGGTTGTTTTTAACCATTCCTGAGCAAATTAATTTAAATACACGAGTTGAAAAAACTAATCAGGATAAAAAACCGACCTATTCAACCACTCTAATAATTATTCCACGATATTTAAAAATGTTTCACCCTTGGACATCCTTAAGGAAGTGTAGTTTACTACTTAAATCTCTATAATTTTATTAAGAAAATCCAGTCATGTATTTTATATTCATAATTTCATACCCATTAAATATATCCCATCAGGGATTTTCTATTTATACTCAATCCAATCTCGTAATTTTAATCTATATGGAGTTTAACATTACGAGGTGGATAATTTTTTGCGAGTTAGACCCAAGGTTTCCCAACCAAGGGGTGCACTTTTTCACAACATAACTTTACAGCACTAGCAAAGGCTGAAAGGTAGTGTGAAGTTAAGTTAACAAATTTGAATAGGTTTCAAAAAAAACTTTTTTTTTTAAACTTTTTGGGCCTACATTTTATCTTGCTAAACCTAAGGTTAGATTATCACAATTAAACACCTGGAGAAGTTTTATAATTATCTTGTAATTATCATTTACAACAAGTCCTTAAAATTTTAATAAATAGTTTTAATTAGGATTAATATCGTGTCTCATAAGGTGTTTGTCGAATTTCTTATAATAAAGGTGATAATAGTTGAAGAATATTTTCACCTTGTTTTTACGTAGCCAAAGGGTCGAAATCCAAGTTTACATAATTGGAAACTTTAATTAGACTTATAGTCGGGATCAGTAATTAGAAATAATTATTAACTAAATTTCGAGACCAATAAGCACCATTTCCAGGGAGAAAAACTCATTTCTGGAGAAGTTTCAGAAAATTTAAAATCTGCAAAATTGATTTTATCTTTTTTTCCCCATTAAATCCTATCAAAATGATGAACAATAATTAGAACTAATTGTTAATTAGTTTTACACGCCAATAAGTACCATTTCCATGGAGAAAAACTCATGTCTGGAGAAGATTTCCGAAAAATTAACCAAAAAGGCTATCTGAGAAATCAATTTTTTTTCATTAAATCCTATAAAAATGATAAACAATAATTAGAAATAATTGTTAATCAATTTTAAAGACCAATAAGTACCATTTCCATGGAGAAAAACTCATTTCTGGAGAAGATTTCAGAAAATTTTGCCAAAAAGGCTATTTGCAAATTCGATATTTGTCTTTTTTCCCATTAAATCTTATCAAAATGATGAACAATAATTAGAACTAATTGTTAATTAATTTTACACGCCAATAAGTACCATTTCCATGGAGAAAAACTCATTTCTGGAGAAGCTTTCCGAAAAATTAACCAAAAAGGCTATCTGAGAAATCGATTTTTTTCTTTTTTTTTCCCATTAAATCCTATCAAAATAATAAACAATAATTAGAAATAATTGTTAATGAATTTTAAAGACCAATAAGTACCATTTCCATGGAGAAAAACTCATTTCTGGAGAAGCTTTCCGAAAAATTAACCAAAAAGGCTATCTGAGAAATCGATTTTTTTCTTTTTTTTTTTCCATTAAATCCTATCAAAATAATAAACAATAATTAGAAATAATTGTTAATGAATTTTAAAGACCAATAAGTACCATTTCCATGGAGAAAAACTCATTTCTGGAGAAGTTCACTTGAAACTTTTTCTACACTTCTAAGGAATCTCAGGCATCCAAAGAATGATTAGAAGTTTCGTAGATTTTTAATATAGAAAAAAAGGTTTCAGTTTTTTTACTGTGTCAAATTATCGGTACTTATATTTCATGTTATATACTTTGCCAAGAAGTTTCTTTACAAATACCATCGTACTTGGTCCTCGACGGGGTGTGTAAAATATACCGCCGATGTGAAGAGAGGTTTGCGCGGCATGGAAAAGGCACACCTCCTTAAAACTCGACGGCCCGGGATTCTTCGCACTAAGCCTTGGTCGTCGACGAGGTGTGCAATACACGGCCGGTCGGAAGAGAGGTGTGCAACGGCATGAATGATAGCACCATAGACATTATAACACTATTAAAGCCTAGACAAACTATTGGGGAAAGCGGTCCTTGAACGTTTTTGTGAGGGATTTTTCGCTTCTCCTCCTTCGCATGTGTGATAGGGTGAATGACTGGTGGCGCCCCCTATCGACGAGCGAAGGAGTTATTAATAAGGAGTAGTGGCACTCTATGTTAACTCCCTATAGGGCATAATAAGTCAAACCCTCGGACATGGAGGAAGGATACGAGCTATGGGCTCTATAGGAGAGGCCAACTAATAGGCGCGCGGGAAGCCAAAAAGGGTCACGGTGGCGCCGCCAGACGGCGAGTAAAGTAACTAAAGTTCAAACAAATTATTGCTCTATAACATGTAAAAAACAGGTATTTTTGGGTAAATCGGAAAAAAGACAAATTTCTAGCGTTTCCTTTATTATTTTTGCAGTTAGGAGCGCTGCAATCAATAATTAACCACATGTTTCGATTTGTTGTTCCCGACATGGTTTTGAATTTACATTAAAACTTTAGTTACTTTACTCGCCGTCTGGCGGCGCCACCGTGACCCTTTTTGGCTTCTCGCGCGCCTATTAGTTGGCCTCTCCTATAGAGCCCATAGCTCGTATCCTTCCTCCATGCCTCGGAGATGCCATTACTCCATTTTATACGAGCTAAGAGCGGAAAAACGTATTTTTAAATTTTACACCTGTAAAATCTTTTAAAAAACACTTGGAACTTGTATTTCTACTTACTTTCGAGGAAATACCACAGTTTTCTGAAGGTAAGAGTCTTTTTTTATACATTTATTAGTAATAAAAACATTTAAGGCGAGCTAAGCCTTGGTCTTGTAAAACACGGCAGATGAGTGATTTTGAAAACGACGCTAATCCTCGCGCTAATCACTAATCTGCCGTGTTTTACAAGACCAAGGCTTAGCTCGCCTTAAATGTTTTTATTACTAATAAATGTATAAAAAAGGACTCTTACCTTCAGAAAACGGTGGTATTTCCTCGAAAGTAAGTAGAAATACAAGTTCCAAGTGTTTTTTAAAAGATTTTACAGGTGTAAAATTTATAAAATACGTTTTCCGCTCTTAGCTCGTATAAAATGGAGTAATGGCATCTCCGAGGTTTTGACTTATTATTCCCTATAGGGAGTTAACATAGAGTGCCACTACTCTAAGCTCATCCTTATTAATAACTCCTTCGCTCGTCGATAGGGGAGCGCCACCAGTCTTTCACCCCATCACACATGCGAAGGGGCGAATGCCCTAAAACCGTCACAAAAATGACTCTCAACTGTTCCTCTTGTATCTCTATGGATAGCACACCTCGTACAAAAAGCAAAATTCTTTAATTACATTAGTTTTGTGGCTTCTGCGGAATATCACGCTCCAAATATATGATTACAAGTTTCATAGATTGTTAGTACTTATAAAATTCGCAAACATTTTTTTCTTTTCTTATACCTTCGAACATAACTTTAGTCATCGGACTTCTCAACGGGGTGTGTAAAATATACCGCCGATGAGAAGAGAGGTGTGCAACGGCATGGAAAAGGCACACCTCCTTAAAACTCGACGGCCCAGGATTCTTCGTCTTGGTCGTCGACGAGGTGTGCAAAATACACCGCCGAGGAGAAGAGAGGTGTGCACGGCATGGAAAAGGCACACCTCCGTCGACTCAGGATTCTTCGCACTAAGGTTGATAGAAGTCCTCGTAGTTCGTACAGATACCAAAATTCTTTAATATTCTCTAATTACTCTGAACAACGTTATAATTTCAATTGCTATTAATTTAAATGCTGTATACTAAGCTTTTGTGCATCGTTCTGACAGCTAGGATGTATAGTACGAGTTTGCAGTGTGAAAAATGATATTCAATGTACGAATTAGCGTACTTTAGTCATCGGACTTCTCAACGGGGTGTGTAAAATATACCGCCGATGAGAAGAGAGGTGTGCAACGGCATGGAAAAGGCACACCTCCTTAAAACTCGACGGCCCAGGATTCTTCGTCTTGGTCGTCGACGAGGTGTGCAAAATACACCGCCGAGGAGAAGAGAGGTGTGCACGGCATGGAAAAGGCACACCTCCGTCGACTCAGGATTCTTCGCACTAAGGTTGATAGAAGTCCTCGTAGTTCGTACAGATACCAAAATTCTTTAATATTCTCTAATTACTCTGAACAACGTTATAATTTCAATTGCTATTAATTTAAATGCTGTATACTAAGCTTTTGTGCATCGTTCTGACAGCTAGGATGTATAGTACGAGTTTGCAGTGTGAAAAATGATATTCAATGTACGAATTAGCGTTTTTCAGAAGAGTGTGTAAAGTGTGCTAGTGTGTAAGGTGTGCCTTTTAGGGTCCATCCTCTAAGTATAAGCGCACGCGCAGGAGCTACACGAGGTCTTTAAAAACAAGCTGGTTATGCTACCTATAATAAAAGTTTCGCAATTTTTATTTCAAGCCGGAATAAAAAAAATTATTATTATAAAAATAAGTTTTTAATTTTTATAAACATGACAAAATAATTCCGGATACACGAAAAAAACACAAAAAAATAACAAATCCACGTTTTAAGATTAGAATTATTTTCATTAAAAGACAATTAACCAAAATTATCTATTTACAATTAAGAAAAATCTTTATATTCATTAGCATATTTTTATTTTTTTCATTTCAACTTTTTATAAATTTCTTTTTTATAAATTTATCCAAAATATTTAACTTTATAAAACTAGAATAAATTGTAGCTTTGAATAAAGCGATTTGATTGGTGGAAATTGGAAATTTATTGTGCTGAAATTAAATTAACATATTTTAATTAAATCATTAAAAAAAAAAACTCTAATGGCGTAAATTATTCAATTAAATAATTAAAAAAAAGCCAGTAACCGTGCGTTCAAGGCGAAATAAGCCAATCAGGAAAGTCCCCTAAGAGATTAAGCAATAAACCGAGAGATTTCATTGGGTTGTTGTTATTATTATTAAACGTGCAGAAAAATGTTTGTTAGAAAATGTGTGTAAAACTAACCGGAATCGTAAATGACCTTAACTATTACGGCAGCCACAAAACCCAAAATGAAAACCAAAACATAAGACATTCCACTTGGAAATGGGTTTGACCGTTTCTTCAATAAACGGTTCAAATACTTTATTTTCTTCTCAGAAAATGGTGGGTAACGTGGGCTGAAATTAATTAATTAATTAATAAAAAACACACGTGAAACACACTATATTTAAATTTAATAGTAATTAACACGTATTAAATTAAATACCTCCCAATTTTTTCAGCAATTGGATTATAATTTCTGATCAAAACAGCTTTTTCATGAGAAAACGTCAAGAAGGAATATTTTCCATGATACCTTCCAATACCACTCATACCAACACCACCAAAAGGCAAAGCATCAACTGCAATTAAGATTTTTAAATTTAATTCAATCAAATTCCTCCCAATTAATTCACTCAAATTCCTCCCAATTAATTCACTCAAATTCCTCCCAATTAATTCACTCAAATTCCTCCCAATTAATTCACTCAAATTCCTCCCAATTAATTCACTCAAATTCCTCCCAATTCATTCACTCAAATTCCTCCCAATTAATTCACTCAAATTCCTCCCAATTAATTCACTCAAATTCCTCCCAATTCATTCACTCAAATTCCTCCCAATTCATTCACTCAAATTCCTCCCAATTCATTCACTCAAATTCCTCCCAATTAATTCACTCAAATTCCTCCCAATTAATTCACTCAAATTCCTCCCAATTAATTCACTCAAATTCCTCCCAATTAATTCACTCAAATTCCTCCCAATTAATTCACTCAAATTCCTCCCAATTAATTCACTCAAATTCCTCCCAATTCATTCACTCAAATTCCTCCCAATTCATTCACTCAAATTCCTCCCAATTAATTCACTCAAATTCCTCCCAATTAATTCACTCAAATTCCTCCCAATTAATTCACTCAAATTCCTCCCAATTAATTCACTCAAATTCCTCCCAATTCATTCACTCAAATTCCTCCCAATTAATTCACTCAAATTCCTCCACTCAAAAAATTCCTCCAATTCATTCACTCAAAAAATCCTCCAATTCATTCACTCAAAAAATCTCCAATTCATTCACTCAAAAAATCTCCAATTCATTCACTCAAATTCTAATAAAAATCACTCACTAGATAAATGAACGACAGTATCATTGACACACAAACTCCCACTAGACGTGTTTTCCAAGAATGATTTAATCACACTTTGGTTTGTGGAGAAAACATACAAAGATAATGGCTTATCCCTAAAATAAAAATAATGTAATTAATTAATATTAATACGTTTAATTAAACTTAACCAATAATTAAGCATTGAATACTTTGCTAGAATAAATTCTATGGCCTCTTCTGGTCCACTCACGGTAATAATGGGTAAAATTGGACCAAAAATCTGCCAAAAAAAATAAATAAATTAATTAATTCCAAAGTTAGACTAAAATTATTAATTAATAATTGATTAATTAATTATAATTACCTCTTCTTGCATGATTGGATCAGTGCCTTTAACATCAACCAAAACTGTGGGATGAATAAAGAGGTCTTCTTCATTATGTTCTCCACCAATAACAGTTCTTCCACTGTTAACTATCTTTGATAATCGTCTGTAATTAAAGATAATTAAAATATTAAATCGGGAGACTTTAATAAGATAAAAGATTTAGTTATATTTCTATTTACTTGAAATGTTTGTTGTTAACAATTCTAGCTAAATGAGGTGAAGTTTCCGGAGTTTCAGAGTAAAAAACCTTCAAATTCTTCCGAATATTCTCAACTAGTTTCTCTTGAACATCAGCTGTGCATAAAATATAGTCAGGAGAGACGCATGTCTGTCCTACATTGATAAATTTCCCCCATAGAATTCTTTTAGTAGCAATATCCATGTTTACACTATCATCAAGGTAAACTGGGCTAAAATTTAAAAATAAAAACTAAAGATTAATTACTCCTCTAGGAAGGAAGGGGTAACTAATTAGTTACTAATTAAGATTAATTACTCCTAAAGTAAGGGGTTAACTAATTACTAATTAAGATTAATTACTCCTCTAGGAAGGAAGGGGTAACTAATTAGTTACTAATTAAGATTAATTACTCCTAAAGTAAGGGGTAACTAATTACTAATTAAGATTAATTACTCCTCTAAGAAGTAAGGGGTAATTAATTACTAATTAAGATTAATTACTCCTCTAAGAAGTAAGGGGTAATTAATTACTAATTAAGATTAATTACTCCTCTAAGAAGGAAGGGGTTAACTAATTACTAATTAAGATTAATTACTCCTCTAAGAAGGAAGGGGTAATTAATTACTAATTAAGATTAATTACTCCTAAAGTAAGGGGGGTAATTAATTACTAATTGAGATTAATTACTCCTAAAGTAAGGGGGTAATTAATTACTAATTAAGATTAATTACTCCTAAAGTAAGGGGTAACTAAATAATTACCTTTTTCCACCTAACTCCAAGGTAACGGGTGTCAAATGTTTATTAGCAGCATCTCTGACAATTTTACCAATAGCCGAACACCCAGTGTAAAAAATATAATCAAATTTCGCTTTCAAAAGTTCAGTAGTTTCTGGAACACCTCCGGTAATTACGTGATAACAATCCTAATTAAAAACTTAAAGTTAATTTAAACAAACTTAATTTAATTTAAAAGTTTGCATGGAAACTATACCTTATCCAGATATTTTGGGAGTAATTCAGAGATAGCCTGAGCCGTAGCTAAACTGACTTCGGATGGTTTAAGTATAACGCAATTTCCAGCTGCAATTGCACCCACTAAGGGGCTAAGGGTCAATTGAACTGGGTAATTCCAAGCCCCAAGAATTAAAACCAATCCATAAGGTTCGGGAAAGACAAAACTTTTATCAAATAACAGCACCAAATTTTTCTCAGTCTTTGAAAAAGCAAATTAATTTCTTTTAGGTTTAAGTAATTAATTAAATTAATGTCTTATTTTAAAACTTACAGGTTGGGGTCCAACCCAACTTTTGATGTTATCAAGAACCCCACGAATGTCATTTCTAACATATTCAATTTCCATTAACAAGGATTCAAATTTTGGCTGTTAAAAGAAGAAATTGAATTTTTTTTTCATTAATTGGGTATTATAATTTATTCAATCAATTTTATGTCCTTCGATTAAAGGAAACTTTGAATAAAAACATGAGATAAAACTCAATATGTAAATCATATGTTTGTCAAAAAACACACCATGATAGGAAGTTGTAGTCAAATATGATGTTTTTTTAGAGGATAATTTTTGGGTTACTTAATTTTTAAGGCATTTAAAAATAAAAAACCCATATTTCAGACCATTTAAAAACAAAAAATCTATATTTTAGGCCATTTAAAAACAAAAAATCTATATTTTAGACCATTTAAAAATTAAAAATCTATATTTTAGACCATTTAAAAATACAAAATCCATATATTATACCATTTAAAAATATAAAATCCATATATTATACCATTTAAAAATATAAAATCCATATATTAGACCATTTAAAATTAAAAAATCAATATTTCAGACCATTTAAAATTGAAAAATCAATATTTCAGACCATTTAAAACTAAAATATCAATATTTCAGACCATTTAAAACTAAAAAATTCATATTTTAGGCCATTTAAAATTAAAAAATTCATATTTCAGACCATTTAAAAATAAAAAATCTATTTTAGACCATTTAAAAATAAAAAATCTATATTTCAGACCATTTAAAACTAAAACATCTATATTTTAGACCAATTTATGTTTTTCTGGCATTAAAATCATAACTCCAAATTTAAGAATTAGGCTTATAACTCAAAATGTTTTCTAAAACATTTAAAATATGTTTTAAATCATTAAAAGAGAATTTAAAACTTACTTTATGAATATCTTTGTACATAGCAGCGGCCAAAACCTCTTCATTTTCATCCAAAAGCTTCAAAAGTTGCTTTAATTGTTTAATTCTAAACTCAACTGGTTTAGTAACACCTTTATCAAAAGATAGACGAGCTTTGGACAAAATCTACAGAACAATTTAAAAAAAAGAAAAATACAACAAAACATAAAATGTGTAAAAAAATGTAAACAAACTGTATAAAATCACGCTTGACAGAGCCAATAATGATATACCGTAATTTCAATGCTAAAAACCACTCCCATAACTCAACAATTGAAACATAAAATATAAATGTTTAAGACTAGTTTTGAAAGTTAAATAATAAAATAAATATTATTAAATTAATAAATAATATTACAAAATTATTATGTTAAATAAAATTCATTTTATTAGAATATTACTTAACATTCTGAATCTGATTTTATTAATTTAATTTCCAATTCAAGGTAATTAAAAACTTTTAATATACAACCAATATTACTGAATAATAAATAACAAATTTAATTTAACTTACCTCAGAATATTTAGTGTCCATTTTTTCACCACTGAGGTTTGGAACAGGATATTGGATCTTCTCTACCGAGCTACAACCAACCGTAAAAATTACCCAGAAGGAAAAAAAATGGATATAAAAACAAGATACAAGAAAATAATGTAATTGTTAATTCTCTAAGTAGGTCATAGCTATTTTATATGAAGGGAGGGTGGGAATATTTGATTCTGTATTCAACAGAGATGTTTCTCTATTGTCTATTGAAAGACTTCATGGATTTAAACATGTATAAAATGTACTATAATACTAAGAAAAAATGTACTATAATACTAAGAAAAATATGACATTGCAATATATCAGATAGAAGCATTCATGGAACTAATTAAAGGAAAATGCAATAACCATAAAAATTAAAATGGGTAAAGCTTCCTTTACCTAAGCTAACTTACATGACACAAGCCATTTTACTTAATGGGGAAATTAATGGATCTTTTAAATGAATTTTAGCTTAATATCTTCACAACAAAATATTAGTTCCAAAGTATTATTGATATGATATCAAATGATTGTACTATGGTCCTCAAAATGAGGAAAAAAAACAAGATATTTGAAGACATACTCCAAAACAAGTATTTTACCAAACCCACTTGGCTTATTTCATTTAAAAAAAAAATATGGCTTTCAATCAAAAACCCAATCATATAAACCTTGAGAAATAATTGATTTATAAGCTTAATTAACCTTGTTGAGAACCTTGAAATATTTTAACTATTTCCTACTTTCATCTGAATCTTCACAATAAAATACCACATAGTATCATTAGGCTTAGTGCGTACACGTATTCTAAATTCCTAACCTTTGCCCCTGAGGGTTTGACTGTTTTACCCCTCCTCCCAGGCTACCACCATTAGCAACAAGTGGTTTTTAAACCGATTAAATTAAATGAAATGAATGATATCCTTCAAATAATCTTTATAAACTTTTCATTTTATCAGTTAATCAAAAAAATATCATGCTTCAAAAATTTTTAAGTACATTAACCTTTAACACTGACTAGGCCCCTTTAATTCAAGGCAGGGATATGTTCAAGGCCATATCCCCTGCCTACCCTACCTTGGGAGCTTGACAAGTTGACAAGCTAATTGTCATAAAGCCAAGGCTTATCAATTAATATGATAAAAAATTAATATTCACCGATAATCGAGGTTCCAACGTTGGAATTACGCTAAAAAACTACGAATCTAACTTTAAGAATAATAATAAACCACTGAAATAAATTATTATTACTTAACGAAAAATTAAAATATACTAATACGATCAAAATTCAAAACTAACCGCGGAATGAACGATGAAGCCGCGACACCACGGACTAATGACAGACAGTGACTGTACGTTCTCGCATGGTTCGAATACACATGTAGTGTCAAGTACGAATCCGCCAATTACAACGTAGCTCGAGGCGAGAATTCGTCTTCTTCCGGGCGCGAACCAAAATGCGTTCAGAGTCATCTACCGCTGTAAGCCTTGAACTATAGATTTAATGCTATTGCATAGAACCGGTTTTTTTTGCTACTATCCACGGAACGCAGTCCAACATAGGTCTTGTTCGAATTGATAAAATTGAACTTTTTTGAATAAATCAACATAATTTCTTAGTTTTATTTAATTTTAAACATTGAAATGTTGCATTTTCGTCTAAAATCTGCATTAAAATTAGGATTTTACCGAATATTTTCACAAAATCAGCACCATTCATAATATACACTTTATAAAAATTTAAACAATGTCTTTTTATTAAGCGCCTGAACTTACCAACCAATCAAATTAAACTAAACTAAATTAAAATTTTATTTAAAAACTCTCCTTAATCTTAAAAAATTTAAAACATTTTTTTTTTAATTCTTGGTGATTTTTAGGACAAATATCACTTTTTTCTCTGATCAGAGAGAGTTAAAATGTTTTCTAGCAGTATCTATCTTTCCATTTGGAAAAATGTATTATTATATTTAAACAGGTACACGTAACATAAGCTTTGGGAGGAACAACCATCTTGGTTGGAACTAATTATTATATATTTAGTTCCTTTTAAGGCTGCAAACTGACTACAAAAATATCTAGTAGTAAAAACCTTTAAACTAGTGTAAAAAAAATGCTATTAAACTTAACAATCCTTGAAAATAAACTCTAGTTTGATTAAACTCAAATGTAAACTGACGAAAAATTAGTCTAAAATTAAGTAAAAGCTATTCAATTTAAACAGATAACCTAACATTATACCTTAAAAGAACCGCCTTTTTCTAAATATAACAGGAAAAATATTAAAATAATAATAAATTATCTCTAATTACAAAATAATTAGCATTTAATTAGTCTTAAAAACGAGGACTACTGCGCCGCCATTGCTTTAGTGACGTCTGATAGCCACCGCTAAAATGATTGGTTGAATTCTAACAGCCTGAATATGGCCAACTCGATCACGCACATAAGCAGTCGACATTAAAGCAATGGCGGATGCCTCAGTAGTCCTCGATTTTAAGAGTAGACTAATTAAATGCTAATTATTTTGTAATAAGAGATCATTTATTTTTAATATTTTTTCCTTTTATATTTAGACAAAGGCCTAAAAAGGTACAATGTTATGTTACCTTACCTTTTCCTGTTAATAACTGGATAATTCTAAGCTTATATGTTTTTAAGCCTAAACTCAGACTCACCGGATAGTAATTAAAACGATAATTAGTAACTAAATTAAAGCCCAAAACCCTACCCTAAAGATAAACTTATAATTATTTTGCATATAAGAGAGCCAACCAATTAATTAATTAATGAGATATGAAATATAACGTAATAAAAACTTAATATTTAAATTTATTCCTAAAGTAAATACTTAGCATATATCTATATTTTTTAATCCTGTTAGAAATCTATTTTATATTCATTGCCTTTTTAATTATATTTTAATCAACTTAAGGATGTCCATTAATCCCATTCACGATATCTTTGCTGTCATTTAAGAGTTTATCTAAATCGTGAAGGACTTCTAAAAGAGACGAGTGACTCCAAGCCTGAATTGGGCAACTATCCTTACAATAACTTCCGTTAGAATTTGTTAATTCGGGTAAACCCTTCCAAATGGAAGACTGAATCTCTCTGAAATGACGGGCCAACGTTTCTTTCACGGAAGAAACGGTTTCTTCCATATTTTTACCCAATTTATGAGAAAAGTAGATTTTGGCACGCAGGTAGAAACCCATAGGCCAAAGCCATTCCTAAAATAATAATTAATAACCCGCCCTTAACAGAGATTAACGTTTCATATTAATTTAATTAATTTGTAGATACTTACGGGGCCTTGATGATAATTAAGACCGTGTGAAACTTTCGGATCATGAGAATCATTTGAATTATCGTAATCACCGCAATAAGCCCAATCCCTTTAGAAAATTGACAAAATTTTAAATTAAACTTATGCTACTACTAATTAGCCTTATTCCTGATCAGCGCCATCTACCCATAGCGGCGACTTTGAGAACTACTGTAAGCGGCAAGCCAATCAGATTTTAGCGACATCTGATTGGCTTGCCGCTTACAGTAGTTCTCAAAGTCGCCGCTATGGGTAAGTGGCGCTGATCAGGAATAAGGCTAATTTAAATTATATATTAGTCAACTGCTAATTAAAATTAAACCCAAAAATTAAAATTATGTAAAAAAAATCTTACTTCCTAACATTAAAATAGCTTAAATTTCAAAAATCTTACGATGGATCTAATGTTTTCATTCCCAGAGGTCCAACTAAAATTTTCTCGGCATTTTCTAAGGCAATCCAAGCATTTTCGGGAGTAAACAACTCAGGTGCCTTTGTTAATATTAATTAACAACTACATTTAGTTTGTTAATTACCCCAATAAATCAAAATTGAACTCACAACAGCCATGGCTACGGCAAAATTAGGTCTAAATTGATAATCAGCCCATTTTTGCGTGGCATTAACGGAATCCTTATAAATTCCTCGTCGATTAATTAATTTAGGGGCTGGTTCGAGTTCAGGTACTGGTTTAGTGTTAATCCAAAAATATTTTTCAAAGTTTTGTTGAACCTGCGCCTCCCATTGCTCGTAAGTGACCAGGACAGTTTGGCCTGAAACCAAGCAATTATACTCGCGATTTTAAACGTTTTTCGTTTAAATTGAAATAATAACCGTACCATTTTCAATTCTTTGTACGCTATTATAAGGAAAATGTCCTTGTTTATGGCTTTGGTTCAACCATCGTAAGGTACTTTTTAAAAGACCGACTAATTCAATGGCCGACCCATCTCTGGGTGTGGCGGGTATTCCTTTAGTCCCCGCTTTATCCGAACTCCCCATTTTATCCATCCAAGTACCGCAATTGTGTTCATTTCCTCCAAAAACGAAACCAGTCACTGGATCAACGCCAATTTCATTATTAAACCCTTCGTATTTCATTTGGCTATCTAATGATGGTCCAGCGTGTCTTTCCCTAAATTTAACACCCTGAAAGTGTCTTTGCATCGCTTCTTGGATCACATCGTACAAAGGTTGGATCTGTAACAACTCGCGTATCATTTATAAACCAAGAAACCCAATGATGGACACTTACGTGAGCGTTAACTTCTTTGGGAGACGAATCGTCTTCGGGAAAAATTCGGGAGACATCGTCTTTAAGGATAGAGTTTCCATTTGGCACTTCTTTGCAGAAATCTTGAATGCATTGCAACCACCACCATACAGCGTCGCGGCAATTAAATCTAGAGTTATATCCACGATCCAACAAATTCGGGATCAATCCGTGTCTCATGCAAGATCCAAATGCGAGGATGATATAACGGGCTTCTTGATGACGCCCCGTAATTAGGAACAAACCGCGTAAAGAGATAAACGTATCTCTACCCCAATTTCTCATGTAACCAGTTGAGAAATGTGGTAGGCCTGAAAATTGTTTTTTTTTTTTTAAGCCTTGGTTACTTAAAACGCCGTTTAATAATCTAAATCCGTTTTAATCATCGAATTTAATGTACTTTTTAAGTAAAATAAAGTTAATATATTACTAATAAGAGCTTAATTTTTATGAATTAACGTTTATTTACCCTAAAAATGAACTTACCAGCTGCTAAAGTTGTGCAAACTTGTTCTTTCTTCCCAGTTTGCTCGTTGACGCAAACCGGCGGGGATGGGGCGGCTAAACGCGAAGATAACGGGGGTAATGACGCGCTTTTGACGAAACCACTTAAGGCAACGGATCCCAATGCTAATGCTTTGACAAAATCAGATCCTTCGGCCACAAATCTAACGAAATAAATCGATATAACACGTCGCGAATAATCCCAAATAAAAAAAAAACCCGCTTCTTACTCGGACATTCGTTCCCAAACCGCTGACAGTAAGATACTATATGCACCGGTAACAATGGTATCAAAATAACATGGGATCAAGTATCTAGGGATATCTTTCAAATGTCTAAAAACATTTTCAAACCAGTCCCCAATCTATATATATATAAATACAACGATGTCCCGTTATCAATTTTGAGAGGTTATCATGGGGGGATATGAATTTAACGTACAGCTTTAGTAGAAGGATGATTTCCAAGACGATTGGCCAAATAACCGGGTAGCCAATCACCTTGTCGAAGATTTTCACATAATGGGTGACCCAGATTGTTAATATGTCGAACTTCGGCCAAAATTGACATTACACCTACAAAATTATTAGGTACTTAGGTCCACAGCTAGTTCCGAAGCCATTCGTTCCGCCATTTTGGTGGTAAAAGTATTATAAATACCTTGAAATCCGCAATAAACTAGATTTCCGTAGTTAGGAACATTATAAGAACCACCTCCTTTACCCTCATCAGCTTCTTCTTGGTTACAACGAAACAAAACTCTGTTAAGGTCAGCCAAATTGAGATGACCAACGATTGTATGAAAGTCATTCTCTTGAGGACGAATTCCAGTTCCGCTGTAAGACCTCATTCGGTAACCAAACTGGGCTACGCACGTCCTCAACTTCAAGATGGCTCCTCTGGCAGCCGAATTCAAAGAAACTCTAAAAGCCACCACGGATCCAGGCGGAAATGAAGTGAAATCAACTTCCTGGACACTGCGATCTCCATTGTTGTTTAATTCAACCATATCGCTTTCGTAGAGTTTAATATGTTCCCTCATGTCTAATTGGTACTCGGTTAGACCATTTATGACGTCTTCGTCTTGCTTGAATGGTTTATTGGTGGAATTTGACTTAGAGACCAAACGTCCTTCGAAGATAATCTCTTCCACAATCCCCGGGACGCATAATGGAGGGATATGTCCCGTTTCTTTAGGGTTATTCGGCATAGAAAAGGCCGTTCTAGCTACTAAAATGACCGATTGATGCGACACTGGACAATGTCGAGTTACAGCGACAATATTTTCGTCTACTTGATCAACGTAGATCTTTTAATTAAATCCAAAAATTGTATTAAAACTTATTTTCCCAAATTAAGTTTAACAATTAAATTACTTGACTGAACCCTTCTGCACCCAATTCTTGATGAAGTTTATTTAAAGCGCGTTTCCCGGCTATTATTCCCGATTTCATATTAACCGATTTGTTTGAATTCGAGCCGTTTTTGCTCCAAGACGCGTAAGATCTCGTTTCAGTTACTACGTGAATCTAAAACAAAATTAATGACGGTTTTAAATATATCTAAGGCTAATTATAAACCGTTTAAGTAATTTACATGATGTGGTACAAGCTCGTCATATCCTCTATTACTGCCGGTAGCGCATGTCGACATGGCTACCAATGCCGCGGTAGGTAGTAAATCATAAACTGAACGTTTCTATGAGGAATTGAAACCGAGAATGAAATGTTGAAAATCCAATGCAGTTTAAAGAAACGTTCATGTAACGCAACATTATATAGCTTAAAAGAACGGCCATTTTCTAAATATAATAGGAAAAATATTAAAATTAAAATAAATGATTTCTTATTACAAATTAATTAGCATTTAATCAGTCCTAAAAACGAGGACTGCGGCGCCGCCATTGCTTTAGTGACGTCTGATAGCCACCCCTAAAATGATTGGTTGAATTCTCACAGCCTGAGAGGGGTGGGTGGTAAGGGTAAGGTATGGCCAACTCGATCACGCACGTAAGCAGTCGCCACTAAAGAAATATGGCGGCGCAGTAGTCCTCGTTTTTAAGACAAATTGAATGCAAATTATTTTGCAATAAGAGATAATTTATTGATTTTGATATTTTCCCTTTTATATTTAGAAAAAGGCCGTTCTTTTAAGGTACAATGAAATGTTATCTGAACTCTTCTTTTAATATCACTTACAACAACTGGCGACTCATTATCATGAGTTACATCCAAAAATATGGCGTGGGCTACGGAAGGGGTTAAAGGTCGAACAATGGGTTGTATGAAAGCTCCAACCGGTTCACCTCCGTAACGATAAACTAATCTACCTAATTCGTGCGAATCATACGCACTCATTGCCTCTAAAATTATAATTAAATAAAATTTAACCTTATCCAGATTCTAATTAATTTCTCATCTAATTTTACCTCTAATTAAGGAATTAATTCCTAATCTATTGACGAAGATATTATCAACCGATTCGTTTGATGTAAAAAGTTCCGCGATAACGTATAGATTTTCCCTGACTTTTCTAGCAGAATCCATCATGTACTAAAGTCGATTGCGTAAAAGTTAATTACATTATAAAGTAATTAATTTAATTACTTCCAATTCTAACCTCGGCTACGTGTAAGGGAGTACTGTGACAATTATCTAGTCGTAAACCGTGAAAAACAGTGGCCATTTCTTGGACGTATTTGGACATATGTTCCCAAAGAAAAGGACAATCTTCGGGTTTTTGTCCAAAACGTAATTTGACGCTATCCCCCCAAGATATCAATTCCCTTCTCAAGTAAACGTTTGAACTCTTTTCGGCAAAATTCCTTAATGGATCGTCTCCCATGACCCAACCATTATGAGCCATCAAATAGCAACCTTTGTCCGAGTACATCAACTTTTCCTCTTCATCAAGTTCTAAATCAGGCCCATAATGAGTGAAATACGGCGATACAAGTGGATATTTCTCGGAAACTTCTTTCACTTTCGGCCCTCCTTCTTCAATTCGTTGATAATTCATTCCAGCTATAACATTATTGACCGCTGCACCTAAATGAATATTGACTTCTTTCTCAGCTTCAGAGTTTAAATGGTATAAACGTTCGCGTAAACTTTGGCAACATTTTTCAACCCTGTCTTCCTCCGAATTGGCATCATTTCTTGTGAAAAAAAAAATAACTTAAACATTATAGTAGTTAAGATTCAAACACTACAACAGACAGGCGTACCTTTGTACGTTATAAACTTTAAGAGCAACTTCAAAGTCTATCGTGCTCTGAAGACGTCGGTAAAGTGTGTCCTGAACCAAGTCGACTACTAAGTTATTACGACCTCCTTCATTGGGTCCATTTAATTCCTTGACTTTAGCTCGAAATTCAGAGACAACTTTCTCAACATCCATCATAAACAACTCGTGAATCTTAGCAGTTGGTAAAAAATGTTGGTGCAAGACTTCCCGGACCTTTTCCAGTTGACCAGTTTGGTCTATTATAGGGGGAAGTCCGCGATTGACCCATTTGCCCTCTGATATTTCTATGGCAAAATGATGGAGGATTCTATCCAGCAAATATGCCGGACGTAAATGAGGAGAGTTAAGAGTATTGTACACGCATTCAGGGTGCTCTTCCAACCAAGGACTTTCATTTGCGGTGTGATTTAGAACTACGTCAGTTATGGACATAACCTTGATATTAAATTTATAATATTCCCATTAATTTAAATTAAACCGACGAGTTAATTTTAATGGATAGTAATTAACCTTCCATTCCATTCTCATTTTTTCAATCAACACCGCAACGTCTTTCACGTTATACTTTTGATCTTTGGTATTGAAAGAAGGGTTTAATTTCAATTGGTGACGTAAAGAGTAAGAAGATTGAGAATCGCCTAATTCTTGAATAGGAGTGAAATGAATCATGTTATATCCACTTTCTTTGCCAACTAATAGCTTATTTTCCCATTCGTCAAAAGTGCCTAATGATTTTGTCAAATACGTTTGGCATTGAATACAATCCAAAGACAATGTTTCGTTCGCTCCATATGATAATATGGGATCAACTAGGAGATATCCACTACCATTTTGTTGACTAGAATGCCAATTATAACTTGAATAACCACTATATTCGAAAAATACCGAACTAATTGTTACCTTTTATCGCAGGTAAAATAGTAGTGAAACGAGCCAACTCTAGAGATAGCGAAAGGTGCGTATAATGCAGTGTCATCCGCTTTATTGGAACTTTCAGTTTTCCATATAAGTTCCTGGTACCGATTTCGTTCAAATTTGTCATCAGGATTTTTAGGATGATTGACGAATAATTGAACTTTCTTCCCGAATAAAGAAGGGCCCAAACGAAATTGGACCGTCCAGCCTTTTTGCAAGCGAAAAACGGCAGATTCCAAATTTTCCCCGTCATTTAATTGCAAAACCCTAACTTGAAAATCGTCTTTGTTTGGGAATATCAGGGTGTCCGCGGGTGACGTCATTTTGCGTTTAAAGAAGGCTAAAGGTTTTGTCACAAAACGCGTTAAACACAATATTAAACTAAATAATTTACACATTATGTGGTGCAAGATCATATCCATTCAATTTGGGTTAGGGAAAATTTTTAAGGAGTATAATGAACTGTTTGATCTAATAAACAGCGGTAATCTGAGACTGTCAAATACTTAAAATTGATAAGACAATTTGATAAATTAACTGTCTCTGATGTACTTCACGTGATAATCTTTGTTAAAAAGTGGGTAATAGAGAAAATATTATAAAAATGGTGCAATGTTTTAAGTGAACTCGTTTTAAAATAAACAAACGGGTCTACGTGATTGCAAAATATTACAGTATTTCTTAATAAGCTTGCATAATTTTTAATGTAATTAAAATTAATAAAAAACACACAGCATAAATTAAAAATTTTGTACATCGTTTTTTAAAGGTCGCTTGCCCTCCCTATCCGCCTACGCGTATGCACAGTGCACTACGCAGGGGTCAAGTTCATGCCTTGATTTTTTTTAAATATATGCTTATCGTAATATTACATTTGTAACCAAGCCACGGTAACAATTAACAACAACAACAACATCTTTAATTCTTTTTTTGATTATTATCTTACATTATTTACTTACATTTAAGTATTTACGATGATTTTCTAAGCGTGAAAAAAACGAGCCTGCCCTTCCCTCCAGAGAGAGTCCGTAGTCCAGGCAGCAACAACCCCGGAGATACGTCGTCTGCTTCAAAACATTTACAACCAATCACGGCACTCTCAAATTCAATCTTATCACTATAGGGGAATTGTAAAGGGAAGATGAAATGTCAATGAAAATTTTAATTGATTTGACCTTAATTAAATTTGACATTTAAAATATTAATCTAACATCAAAGAAATATTTATCCAGCTAAATTTCTCAGGGATTCAGTAGTTATCACGGAAATATTTAACAAATAACATTTTAACCTTGGATTTAACAAACCACCATATTAATTTTCAATAAATAAGTATAGCATAAGTAATTTAATTATTGATTCAGCCGCTTTATAACTAAAGGATGGGAAAATTTCATCAGAAATATGGCATGTTTGACTTCAATTAAACCGGAAACCGATGATAAAACAATGAAAAACACAATTAATAATTTACATAAATAAGATACCCTATATATCATACAATGTTTCTCCAATCTCGAGGCACTTATTCGCGGTTAGGCAACATTACGTAAACTCCAAAGCAAAGTCGATATAAAAATAATTAAGATGAAATCTGCAATTTTTTTCGTAATTTTGTGCCTAATTTCAATCAGTTTTGTAAAAGGTGAAAGCATAACTGATAAAATCCCGAAATCATTTTACCCTTTCTTGAGAAAAGCATGCGGTAAGTTAAAGTCACGTGGCGTTTAATGATTAAAAAGTCATTAAATATTAAATCCATAAATTAATTAATAGAGTTAATGGATAAATTCTTGGAATGTATGGTTGAAAGAAAAGCGTTCACAGTTTGTAGAAAATTCATTAAAATATTCGTGGAAAATTTAAAATAAATTCATTTAAGTTATTAATATATTAGCAAGAGGAAGCTGATGGTTTGAAAAAAGAATTTATGGAAGAATTTAAAGTTTGTCCATTTGACGAAGATGATGACGTAAGATTAATTAATTAATTAATTAGCGCTATTTCATAATGAAAGCGTTAATTTTAATTACAATTAAACAGAAAATGAAGGAACAATTAGCAGCCTTAGGAAATAATCAAGTACGAAATGAAATCGAATTTTTATTAATAAAATGACGTTAATTTCATATTTAAACGCCAGAAACTTATGGCCCGACTCAAAAGTTTCACTAAACATCTTCGAAACGTTATTGTAATATATATTTAAACAATATTGCCAGTCAAAAATGTCCTAATTTAGACGAAGTACATTACAGGAATGCGCTAAAAAAGTTCTATTCAAATTAGAAAATCTTCCAAAGTCGTTTTATCCAAATATGCGTTCACTTTGTTTCCGTATTGATGAGTTTAAAAATTGCATGGTGAAAAAGGGAGCCGTTAAAGTAACGACGATCATTTAGTTTTAAACGATAATTAAATTAATTAAATTAGATTTAATTAACGGCGTAGCTGGAAAAAGCCAACAAATTAGTAGAAGATTTCAACTCCATCAAAATCTGCCCATTACCGGAATCGGATGATGTAATTTACCCTTACAAATAATTTTAATTATTTTGGTATCGGTTCAATTCAGTTCTCAATGGGAGAGCAGCTGAACTGAACCGATGCCCTTAATCAGCTTAATACGACTCGATTAAACTATTTTAATTAATTTTAATATTTAGGAAATGGAAGCAAGACTTAAAGAGCTTTCAAAGGACGAAGTATTAATATTATTATAATTATTTTTTAATTATTAAATTTAGCGTGAAATTATTTTGACATATTTAATTATTTTTAATATAATTTTAAATTTAGGCTATTACAAAGAAAATGACTTTGTTTACAAAATACATGAGAGCCGCCGGGGTTAGCTATTATTACTAATTAATCATAATATATTAATTACTAATTACATTTAATTATTTTGATATTTAGGCGTGTTTGCAAGAAATGATGAAAGATTGATTAGTAAGAGAAAATAATGTAGACAACGATATCGTTCAGAATTGCTGATTAAATAAAATAATTCTTATCATAATTACCAGTATTTCATTTTAATTATATGCGTTACTTTTCTGTAAAAATCATACATGGGTGCTCAGCAGTGAAAACGTTTTACAGGCGTACTATGGGAAACTAAGGTTAGACTTTCAGCCTGTAAGTTGGCTTCTCTCACAGAGGAATAATTTTGGTTAAACAATAAACATGAACGGGTTTTGCGCCAAAGTATTTAATTCAATTTAATTCAATTAATGTAAACGGATAGAGGACAATTAGGGATTATTTCCATTGCAAATTTTGTTACGACGTTTCAGAGTAGGGGTTCAGGGAGGCCAAAAAAAAAATAATTAAGGTATATTTATGTCAGAGAAAAACTAAAAACTAAAATAACAATCATCTCGTATTTGTTTGCTAAGCTGACCACGAATCCTTAATGATGTCAACATATCAATTAACCTTTTTAAGTAATTACCTAAAATGGCTTCAAATATTTATTAAGTTATAGCAAAACAAGGCACTTAACCGGAGGAAGTTTATCAAATTCCACTATACTTAATTAAAGCTGATTAAATATGAATATAAATTCTACGAATTCTTAATATACATTTACTGACGAAACCACGTGTTTACTATATCTCGAAGCTCCCTCCCCCCCTCTATTTCTACGCAATGGAAAACGGAATGATGATGGTTCCCTGCTTATACAGGATGTTTCTGATAAGTCTGCATGCATAAATTAAGCCTGGGGATGTTAATTCTTTGGGAAATCAATTTTGGGTCGAAAATGTATAATTTCTATCTCCATTTTGTTTGCCACAAGGGACACTGTTTTCGAGTTAAGATTGGATTTAGTATTTTACGGATGTTCCCTTAAATTTAATTAAGAAACTTATTTAGACAATAATTAATTACTAATTTAATTAAGGGGTCATCCCTAAAACACTTAAATCAAATCATAACTCGAAAACAGTGTCCCTTAGGGTAAACAAAATGGAGATAGAAATTATACATTTTCCCAAAGAACATCTCCAGCCTTAATTTATGTTAGACTTATTATAAACACCCTTTATATTTCATGAATATTTAATAAGAAAAATATTTTTCATGAATGTTTTATGGGGCTAATATTTAATAAGACATTAAAAATAATGAATTTAATGTACTCAGCTGTTAGGATGGCATATCGTTAAAAGAATGAACTATAATTATCAAAATGTACTCAGATGTCAGGATGGTATACAATTAAATCTAATTTAAATAAAATAATAATGATTTGTTCAAGTGGTTATACATCGCGTTCGCATTGCGAATAAAATTCGAATCCACTAATGTTCTTAAAGCAAAGAAACCTCGTTGTTGAGGATCCATATTTAATTAGCGATAATTAAGATGGACTTTTTATATTCAACTACCACGCGATGTAATATTAGCCTTTCATAGTGGATGCTTCAAACAAGCTTGACACTATTAAACTTTTTCTCATCAAAACGGTGCATCAAGAAAATAATTTTAAGGTCTGCATATAAAAGGGTGAAGATGGGCTATTCCTTATCAGAAACACGAAGTAACCATGAAGCTCACGACTTTTAATTGGATTGTTTTGGCTTTGTTTTTAGGTACTTGTTACGTGGCAGATGGAGGAATTGTTAGTAAAATACCAAAGGCGATGTACAAGTACTTGAGAGAATTATGCAGTAAGAAATACTTGGTAATTTTACTAATTTAAACCGTTAAGTAATTTTACGTAATTATTAAATGAATTAGATCATATCGACGAGTTCAAAGATTGCATGGTTAGAAAAGGTTCCGTAACTGTAAGTGATCATTTAAAAATGTTACGGAACGGGTTTAGGAGTGTGTTAATTAAGATTAATTAATTTTTAATTAGGCGGAAGAAGCGGAAAATTTAAAAACGGAAATAATGAGCAAGAATATTTGTCCATTGCCAGAGAAAGACGAGGTAAATTGATTTCAATTATGACTTAAAATGGAATTCTTTGATTAATTTTTTAATTATTATTAAATTTAACAGGACCTGAAGGCGCTTTTGGAAAAATACGCGTCGGACGAAGTAATGTGTTTAAGTTTAATTATAAAAAATATTTTTTTATAACTTGTTTCCACTTCGGAACAGAAATTAATGGCTAGGCTTAAAAGTATGTCGAAACACTTGAAATCCGCCATTGTAAGCCTTTTTTCCTCTTTTTCCTACGCCAGTTTTATTCTTAATTAAAACTAATTAGAATTGATATTAATAGGAATGTTTCAAAGAAGTATTAGGTCTTCAAGGACAGAAGCTCACTTAAAGACTACGTGAATTAAACTAAATGCTATGAAACAAAATCTTTCCAATGTACAAGTGGTTTAATTAAAAATAAAATAATTTGTAAAAGACCTCTACCCAATCTTGGAACTTTTGATTGCTTTAATAAAAGTCTAAATGCGTATCAATTTTTGATTAATATATCTATCTAAGTAGGTCTAGAGTCAAGGTTCCTAAAGAATAAAATAGCAGTGGGTCTAGAGTGACGTCACAAAGACTATTGTGACTATATGATACCCAAAATGGCCGCCTACTGACTAAGGCTAAGGCTTTGAAGTTACAAGTTCAAAATTGAACTGAGAAGGCTCAAGTTACGTTACTACTAAAGTAAAATGTAAAGGATCACTAATCATTCCGACAAGTAAGAAAGCTCGACAAATACTTATTTTACAAACAATAACTAAAATTTTCAAACGATAAGGTTAGAGTACTGTTTTAAATTATCCTTATGTACAGCCCCAGTCGAAGAGATACTAACTTAGCGTCTACTGCTCGAACTTAGGTCGGCGCTTTTTATCTTGCTCGTCAAAGCATTTCACGATTTTACAGTTAAATTAACATAATATTAGCTGTATTTCGATGTACACACCGTTAGTTAATATAAGACCGCTACAAAAACTTGTATTACCTTGTAAATTGCAGCCGACTTCCAAAAAATCCAAATTACTCGTTAAGCCTCGGCTTATTCAGCATGCTTATCAAAGATTTATAACATCGCGCCTTCGCGGTGCTAATAATAATTTAATTAACTGCTGCAACAGGAAACGAACGATGTTCGCGACTAACTATACGATTAAACAGCAAAATTACGATTATTTCCTCATTTTAGATTTTGAAGCAACGTGTGACATCCCTTACACTCCAAAACCTCAGGTAAAACTAAAATTTCAAAAATGACCCTGCTCTAGTCACGTGATGCCGGAATTTTAGACGTAATTTGAATGTGATTGCGCCACTTGGCCGCGTACTTTTTTTAAAATTCGAACAATTCTTTGGTCATAGGAAATAATAGAATTTCCAGTTTTAAAATTGAATGGCAAGACATTTGACATTGAATCAACATTTCACACTTACGTTAAGCCTAAAATAAATAAAGAATTATCATCATTTTGTGTCGAGGTTTGAATAAATAGTACAACAGTAATGCGCATGTCTCACGTACAACTAATTAAACACAAATTTTAGCTAACAGGTATTATTCAAGATAATATAGACAATGAACCACATTTAGAAGAAGTTTTGACTAAATTTAATCATTGGTATCAAAATGAAAATCTCTCCAATCCCAATATTAAATCAATTTTTGTAACATGCGGTGATTGGGACCTTTATACGATGTAATACACGAAACCTTTAATAAGTATTAGTAACGAAACTTTAATATTTGAAGCTACATTCACAGGTTACCTGAACAATGCAAATATTTTGATATTTCACTGCCAAACCACTTCAAAAGATGGATTAACATTAAAAAGGTCATTACTAATTACTAAAAATTTATAATTATTGTATTAAACCGGCAAAACTAATGACGTTTTTACAGAGTTTCGCGGCTGTTACCGGTACATGGCCTAAAAATCTTACTTTTATGAATCAAGAATTAGGAATAAATCCAATAGGGCGTCTGCACAGCGGAATAGGTTAATTAAAAAAACGATAAATACACTTAAATAGTTACCCAATTTAATTCAACTCATTTAATTATAGACGACTGCAAGAACATCGCAGCTATTATGAAAAGATTAGCTGAAAGGGGTCACATTTTTTTACAAACAAATTCTATGTAAATGAAACTTAACTTATAAAATAAAATAAATAAATTGTAGAACATTTATTTTATAATCTGTTTATTGACGTCATATACACAAAAGAATATTTGAAACTATTATTTCTAAAAGATACCAATAAATGTTAAAAATTTGAAAAACGAAAAAGAAAGAGAAAAATGTATGCATTCTAATTTCTAAACTTGTTGGTGTGAAACATTTAAGGCACCCGTGACTTTTTTTTTATGTCGAATTTACATTTGATGATAAGAAGAGAACGTTAATGTTAATGTTAATATTAATATTAATATTATTAATTTTTTTTCAAACTCCGTGAACACGGGAACTTAAATTTCCAAATTGGAATTTACACACACAAAAAAAAAAAAGTAGAAAAAGAAGTTAAATGAAAATACAAGTACGATACGATTATTTACATTAAAAACGTTTTTTTTTCTTAATACGTTTTTAATATTTGTCAAAAGTCTCAAAACTGTTCCTTTATTTTCTGGAACTGTAAAAAATATACGAAAAATTAACCCCTTTTCACCAAAATGGCGGCAAACTTCACAGAGTGAAAGGCTCCCGTGAGGGTCTGCCCATTTCCAATATAAATATATATTTACCGTAACGTTCTCTTAGCTTTGGGCGATTTTGGTGGCGATTGGCCTTTCTTAGCCTTCTTGACAGGACTTTTCCTTTTCCCTCCATCTGAAACGTCAATTTAAAATAATTACGACTAAGATACAAATTAAGGTTGTAAATCCACCGACTGATTTACCTCCTGAAGCATCAGAATTCACGGAGACTTCCTCTCTTACAGGGCTCAACCCAGTTTTCTTCTTCACAGTTGTTTTCCGTTTAGCCGGAGCTTTCTTGGCAGCCTTAGTCGCGGTTTTCCTCGAAGACGTCTTAGTCTTAGCCTTGTCCTTCCTCAATTGTTCAATTAGGTCTTCTTCATCCTCAGTGTCTTCTTTTGTACTATCAACAAGGTTTTTTCCGCCACCTCGCGTGGTTCTTGCCTTCTTGGGTGATTGGGACGCGACTTCTTGAGCGCGTCTTTTAGCTCGCCTTGGCGGAGTTGGACTTGGACTTGCTTCAAAAACAACTACCTTTTTGTTTCCACGCGCGCCTCGTTTGGGGGTAGTCGCTTTCTTAGCTGGAGATGGTGATGGTGATGGTGATTTTTTAGGGCTTGAAACCTGTTTCTTCGCAGCGGCTTTACCTCTAGTAGCCTTTCTTACAACAAGTGGACTCTCCGATTTAGGCGATTCCGTAGCAGCTTTCTTTCCAGCGCCTCGTTTGGGGGTCGTTGATTTCTTAACAGGAGAAGGCGGCGACTTTTTGGGACTTTTAGTCGCGGCTTTTCCTCTGGTACTTTTTTTCGCGGCAACTGGACTCTCTGATTTAGGAGAGTGCGTAACAGTCTTCTTTCCAGAACCTCTAGTGGCTTTTTTAACTGGTGTTTGTTTCTTAGGCGAAACAATGACCTTCTTGGTCCGGGTTGCTCGTTTCAATGGACTCTGAGAAACCGAGTCAGATTGCAAAGAGTTACTAACGTCGACTGACGCGTTTCTCTTGGTTTTAGCTCCACTACGAGTTTTCCTAACCGGACATGGTGATTTAGTATGTGAGGTGGCGATAGAGGTTGAGCTCAATTCCGATTTCTTGGACCTTCCACGAGTCACCTTCTTGGGAGGTGATGGGGTTTTGCTACGAGAAGACGCTGTTGAAACCACCGATATGTTAGTAGTATCCTCATCAGAAGCATTAATGGATACCGTCTTTCCTCTCGCGGTTTTCTTAGCTTTAGCTTGGCGTCCACGTGTGACAGTTTTCTTGGTTATGGCGGGTGATTTTTTAATGGAAGATATGTCGTCTTCTATGTCTTGTTGGTAACTGGTGGATGGAGATTTGGTCGACATGGATCTACTGCCGCGAGTCGTTTTTGGAGACAATACGGGTGATATGGTAGGCGTTTTCTTCACTTTTCCCTGCTGAATGGGTGTTGAAGTGGTTTCTCTAGAAGATCGACTTTCCCAGGGTTTCGCTTTCTTAAGTGGGGTCGCATTTGCCGGCGAAATGAGGATCTTCTTAGGCGGGGAAACTGGTAAAGGACTGGCGCTTCTTTTGGACCTTCGACTGGTCGAGGCTGATGGAGTGGCGGATGTAGATGTCGAGGACGATGGACCAGCAGATGTAGATGGACCAGGAGATGTAGATATCGAGGCTGATGGACCAGCAGATGTAGATGTCGAGGCTATCGTCTCGGGACTGACCAAGTAGAAAACAACCAGTTTAGCAGGTTCCGGAACCTTCGTTTTCTCCAAGATGTCGTGAGGATCTGAATTTTGGGTAATGATGACCTTGCTGGTGTTAGGCAAGATTGATTTCTTCTCAGGACTCAAATTTTTCCTTCTCCTTGGGGATACTTGATCCTCTATGTTGGACATAATATCGTCTAAGGCATCTCTGGCTGCTTTTTGTCGTCCAATACTGCCAGATCTTCGAAGATGCGCTCTGGTCAGGGCCTTCACTGGACTAGTACTGGGTTTTATCGGTGTTGTTGATTTTGATCTAGTCTTGGAGGTATTTGGACTGTTTTTAACTTTCAAGGCCGTCAAAGTGGGTGAATTAAGTGAATTTCTAATGGGTGTAGCGATGCCAATTGGTCTAACATAAGCGCTAGCTGAAGCTCTTCCAGATTTCCTCTTAGACGACCCTTCAGGGTAAGTTTTCACTGGAGAAACTGTACGGCTAGTGGATGTTGAAGTTGAAGTTGATGGTGAACTAAATAATTGAGCAATTTCTTCGTCATTCAAACTGCGACGCGACGAATTCAGTAACTCCTGAATATCTGAACCTCCAGATCGTCTACTACTCTTAGTTGACGTAGTGGGTTTTGGGGAACCAGAAACTTTATTAAGCGAGGTGTTTACTCTATTTCCTCTCCACGAAGTTTCACCACTTCTTTCTGGTGATTTCAACAATTCATCAACACCGTCAACATCGGAATAGTCGACAGTTTGTGAGGGACGCGATCCAAATAATCTTTTCATTCCCCTGACGTTAGTATAATTGGGAGTTTTACCCGAGGTTCTCATTAATCTCTTGATGCCAGTTGGATCCACGTATCCTGGTCCTGATTTTGGCGATTTACCACCTTCCTTCTTAGCTTGATCTTTGATGAATCTTGAGATCATGGCTCCCTTATTGCGTCCGCCTTTTGTCGCGTTCGCGGAAGATGATGGTGATACAAAAACATCAGTGGTTACGTTTGGTGTTTTAAAGGCGGAAACGCTCAAAGATTTTTTCTTTGCCAATGTAGATCTTTTTTCATTCACTTCGGCAGTTTTAACCTTAGTGGTCACGTGACGTACCAAGGGTTTTCTCTTTTGAACCGGCGCTATTTTTCTATTAATGGCCAACTTAACCAACTTCTTAGCGACTTTGGGCGTTCTTCTTGATGGTAATCCTTTTTTTAACATTGACGTAGCCAACTTTCGTGTTACTTTCTTAATAGGCGTTTTTGCTTTACTCTTATTCAATTTTGACGCGTGAATAGCAGCCAATGCCTTGATTTTCTTGCTATCTGGAGATTTGGGTGTAGGTATTTTCCGAGATGCTTTAGGGCTTGGGGAAACTTTCCTCGGTGTAGTTTTCCTTCCAGGAGTCGTTTTAGCTGAACTTTGAGCTTTGTTGCTTGACCTTGGAGTCTTTGGACTCATTTTAACTGGACTTGGTGTCCTCAAATCCTTCTTAACTGGGCTGGGCGTCTTTGAGCCCTTCTTGGCCGGGCTGGGTGTCTTTGAAACCTTCTTAACAGGGCTCGGAGATATTGAGCTCTTCTTGGCTGGACTGGGAGTCCTTGAGCCCTTCTTGGCCGGGCTGGGAGTCTTCGAAACCTTCTTGGCCGGGCTGGGAGTCTTTGAAACCTTCTTGGCTGGGCTGGGAGTCTTTGAAACCTTCCTGGCTGGGCTGGGAGTCTTTGAAACCTTCCTGGCTGGGCTGGGTGTCTTTGAAACCTTCTTGGCCGGGCTGGGTGTCTTTGAAACCTTCTTGGCCGGGCTGGGAGTCCTTGAGGCCTTCTTGGCCGGGCTTGGTGTCTTTGAACCCTTCTTAACAGGGCTTGGAGTACTTCTTCTAGATCTTGGTGTACTGGCTGTAGAAACATCTGAGCTACTACTTAAGTACAGATGCATTGAACTTGATTCAGGAGAAAAAATACTCTTATCAGGGGAAACTTGTAAAGGCAAAGACTTCCTCTTGGGCGATGGGGTTTTTTGAGAAGGTGAGTTCTTCATTCCAGGTGACAAAGTTTTCCTTCTATTAGCGGAGGCTGGTGACTTAGTTACCCTTTCTTCCAGTATTGGAGTAACGTTAAAACTTTGTTTCCTTTTAGCCTGATGAACTCTGCCAGATGAATAAACCATGGGTGAACCAAAGTATTTAGGCGGTTCAGAGACTCGTCTAGGCGTGGTTCCCTTTTTGACAGGCGTATTGGCGGGAAGATTCAAGTCAAAACGTTCCGGACTAAGGTAAGGTCCAAATGAAACATTCTTTCTTCTTGAATTTACTTGTCTAACTGATTTTGGGGATTTGATTATCTTCCGTTTTTTAGTTCCAGTTGCGGGAGTTTCAGGCTTAGGGGATTCTGATTGACGTTTTTTATTTTGATTGCTTTTACCACCCATTTTTGCAGCTGGTGAAGATACTCTCGATTTTCTACTTGGTTTTAACGCTATAGCTTTAGGACGCGGTGTACGACCCGCGGAAGCTGGGGCTTTAGGAGGGGAAGTATCCTTAGGGGTTTCCAAAGATGGTCCCAAAAGATAAGAACTAGTACGGGGGGGCTGAAATTTGGTTTAATTACATGTATAAATGCAGTCGGGGCAAACCTTATTTGAAACCTTACCGGAGTACTAGGTGTGGATGTTCTAAAAACCGAGTTGGGTGGGTATTCAAAACGAAAAGATCTATCAGACACAGTCATGATATCCTTGTGATTGATATCAGTCCGGCCATTAACTTCTACGCCATTAATCAATGTTCTATTATAGGCATTTACAGAAACCTTCCCATCATCTCCCACAACGATTGCGCAATGTTTTTTAGAAACATTTGGTAATTGTACACGAATATCGCAAGAGTGATCCCTGATTAATTAATTATCAGACATTACATCGACTATTTACGCGACTACAAAGAAAAGTTAACTCTTAACGTACCTTCCAAACAAACATAATTGGGCCATGAGAGGGAATGTGGTCCCATCAACACCAGTTCGCTTAATTATCACAATTTTTCCGTACAGCGGCATAATTAGCTTCAATATTAAATTAAATTAGGGAAAATAAACCCACATAGAAAAATAATATAATCCGCGCCTAAATTTTAAACGGAAAACGGACCCGGCCCGGGTCGAAGAAAAAAAATTATCCCGCTCTCATCTCTCTCTCGTCCAAAACGCTGCCCTCTTAAGCCTAACGACTTACTTGTTGATTCGCGCAAAAAAGAAATGCTTTAAATTAATACTTACTCGTAACGATGCTCAAATCACGGATGATTGCGATAATAACTTAAATTACATTTAATAGTCGCGACTTAAACCTAAAATTAACCGCGATTAAAATCTTACAGCCGCGGTCTTCTATATCGCGAAAAAACCGTTAAAACCTAAGCTTAGAATGTCGAAACTCGAATACTCGATAGAGAAGCGAAAATTTCAAATGGCAAATGGACTATAGTACGCGACGCCCTCGCTAGGGGACCGACCAATAAGAAATCGTCTTTAAGCTACGTGGTATTCAAAATTTTGCGCCAAAAACACATACGCCACCATGGAGTAATAATAAAGGAGACCACTCCGGATAATTTATTGTAATAGTAATGAAAAGGTCCTAAAAAAAGAAAATTAATTAATTTAAATGAATAAAAAACATGTGGAAAATTATATTTATTCACGAGATTTGTAGCTGCTTTTTATATATAGGTATTTAGTTGGTTTTTTATATATATTTCCCTTACGACACTTTTTTTGCCACTACTTATACTTAATTTTTTTAAAACTGACATAATTCCTAAAATAAATACGTTTTACGTATCACCGTGATTCTTAAATAATTATTTCTTTACATAACTAATAAATAAACTATCATTTTAAAATGTTAATAAGACGTTTAAGAAAAAATTAATTACTCGGAATAGGCAATAATTATTTCACACAACCAACATGAACGAGTACACACTACACAGCGCGTCTCGTATGTTAACTATAACCATAACATTGTGTACAAACAAACAAACAAACAAACAAAGACACAACTTCAAACTTATATGGAACTAATTACGCGCGTCGTTTTTCGCAACAATTTCATGTCATTTTGGGTTTATATTCATAAATTTATTATGTTAATTAGATTTTTATTTTTAAGCTCCTGTGGGGTATTGGTTAGTAGTTTATAATTTAGTTTTTCGTTAAAACAACCCTATTTATATAGCAATATGATATGGGCTTTCATTTAAAATTACAAATACGTGTACTTTGGAATACGTTAAAACCCCGAAATCATTAAATCTATGACAAACAAAACAAAACCTTTGGACTAGAATCACACCTCAGAGATTTTTACGTATTCCTAGATAATTTTAAAACAAATATTTGAAATCTCTGGTCCCTTTTCATAAACTTAAAAGGAATATCATACATTATCTCCCATAACAAATAATATTTTCTTACTTGAACTACGAACCATGATATTACAGGAATAATATAAATTAATTAACAAATAACAATGGTATGTATACACGCTAGGAATTTGTTCCATTCCTCCGAGCTCTTAATTAAAATTCGATATGTATGTTATGTAATAATAATGTATTTCGATTTATAGACGTTGGATTGCGGTTTGTATTCAAAAGGAAAATCCACAAAAATACCTATTTACAACTTGGTATCATAAGCCTATTTAAAACGGTTGTTAATAACAAGAGAGAATAGAAGAGAGTATAATTTAACTTTAGCCCCGCTTTCCACCGTAACCTCATTTCATTTGGGGGTCGTTCTAGTTTTTTACTCCCCCCTAAAAGCGCTGCTCAAGGGCGAGGGGCTAGTCACTTGAGTAATCAGGTGTACAAAACCGCCGAAATCGATTACTTGATTTCTAGAATTCTAAGAAATTATAAGTAATCATAATCAATTTTGTGAGTAATCAGAAATCTCCGATAATCACTGGAAATCACATGGAATATTGAGAGAATCAGAAATAATCACATGATTTTCTAGTAATCTTTTGTAATCATCTCGGTAATCACATATTTCGTCAAATAATCACGCATAATCAATCGAGGAATTCGAAAATCCAAAATAAAAATCGTAATCAGTTGAAATGGAGTAATCAGTGGAATTCAAATAGTAATCACGAGTAATCAGTGGAATTCAAATAGTAATCACGAGTAATCAGTGGAATTCAAATAGTAATCACGAGTAATCAGTGGAATTCAAATAGTAATCACGAGTAATCAGTGGAATTCAAATAGTAATCACGAGTAATCTGCGGCAATAACGGGAAATCATTGTAAAGATTATGGAAATCACCTAAAATAATCGTAATCACGGAAATCAAGAAATTCATTCAGTAATCAACGGAATTCACATAAAAATTCAGAAATCAGAAATCAGGTGTACAAAATTTTGGAGAATGACTAACCCCTCGCTCAAGGGAATCTGGCACGCCGGCTCTAAGCGCCCCGTAGTCTGTTTTACGGGAACTATTTTCCTCTCTCTCTCTCTCTCTAAAAACTGCCAGGAGGCTGTTATGGGAGGGGGGTAGAAATCTAACCCCCAAATGAGACGCAGCACGCGGAGGCCGTAATATTATACTCTCCTCTATTTTCTCTTGTTAATAACAAACATCGGAGGATAACGAAAATAAGAATGACGAATCTCACTGCGCTTGGAAGAAATACTTTGAAGAATATCAATAGCAAATAGAAAAAAAAATAAGCGTGTCGCAGCGGTATTTGGGAGTGACAACGAAACGAATTCGCAATTAATATTAAAGAAAAGCGCTCGCTGATCGGTCGACCAAAGCATCTACAGAGAATGCGATACTCATACCCCAGTTACTTACTTTATATGTATATTTTTTTTCTATTTGCCTTTTGATAAAAGTAGGCCTACTGGTCCATCAAAATATACCTTACCAAATGATAGATTTGGATTTCGACACCATAGGCTTTATAAATAATATCTAAAACCAAAAAGTTAAATTCTAAAAAAACCAAAAAAACAAACTTACATCGTTTACCTTTTAGTTCTCAGTTTTGGGAAATATTTCTTCAGATATTTCTGCGTTATTACATATTTTTTTCTGCAGAAAACTTTTGAGAAGCAACCGCTAAAAGCCTACATGGGCTTTTGGGTTCGCTTTCATTTTTTTTAAGAGCTTGGATGAAAAACATCTTTTATTATTTCGATACCTGTATCGGTTTCTTTCGTATTTATTTTTAATTTTCTAGACGTTATCTCGTAGAAAAAAGCAATCGTATCTATCTTTGGGTGAACAGTCGTGTAACTTGGCCACGACGGAACGCTCTTGGAAAATTGCCTCCGAGTTGAAAAACTGTGGCTTGTACGAAGACACCGTTGTAGTTTCGCAAAGAGACGATGGATAGGCTAAACCACCGAAAGAATCGGTTTCGGTACTAGAACAACCTAAATACACAAAGGCAACGGTGTGTCTGATAATTTTGCATCCATTAATTAAGCCTGGGGATGTTAATTCTTTTGGAAATTAATTAATTTTGAGTCAAAACTGAATAATTTCCGGGATAGACTTAATTTTAGAAGTAGGAATGGAGAACAGAGTAATATCTGGGCGCGCGTCAAAATCCCGGACCCCCTTCCACGGGACGGAGGGGGGTATGAAAGAAGAGGCGGGGGGTCATAGCGACAGAGGTAAAAAAAAAATTACGGGTATTTTTCGCCGTCCCCGTTATGCAGCAACGTCATCAAAACGTAGCTGCTGTTTAAGTGAGCAGCCAATAAGATCATTTAAACTTTTCGTTACGTGTTGGTTGGAGGGAGGGGCTCTATACGGGGGGGGGCTATGAGTCGGAATAACTGAAGTAAATACTAACCGTTAGACTCCATTCCTACTTCTAAAATTAAATCTATCCTTGATAATTTCTATCTCTAAGGGACACTGTTTTCGAGTTAAGATTGGATGTAGTATTTTAGGGATGACCCCTTAATTTTAATTAAGAAACTGATTTAGACAATTATTTCAAATTTAATTTAATTAAGGGGTCATCCCTAAAACACTCCATCAAATCTTAACAGGAAAACCGGTCTTTAGTTCGGCCCCATGGTTTTCAGTTGACCTACTAACTTACCAAGGAATTCTTCTTTGGTGACAATTTTAAAATTAGGAGGTGGGAATGAACTAAAGGAGGTTTGTTGCTCGACAGATTTCAGAGCCGGAGTAGAGGAAGATGCGGGATTAGGATTGGTCCAGATAGTGGTGGTACGTTCGCTGATTTCTCTGGCCCTTCTGGAATGACATAAAATTGCCAGGGCCACCACGACACCAACCAGTACGCCCACCGTGATTGGAATGCCGATCATAACGGCGTCTGGTTGACCCGGTCGTAATACAACCGTCCGCTCCCAGTTCAATATACCAGTATGGGGTCCTACAAAATTGAAAAACGAAATACGCCTTTCTCAAAAACTGAAATCAAAATTATTAAAACAAAACAGAGAACGCGTCAAAGTTACTAATTATTTGCGGCGGTCAACTCCGAGGGGCAGGTCACTCAGTGTAATAGGTATACACGGCTGTATTTACCTTTGACTGTACTTAAATGGTTACGCGTTATATTTAAATGCCCTGCCCTTGACAGTGATAACACTTAATCCTTAATCGGTGTACAGGAACTTTGACAGTGGTTAGCCCCTCGTCATAAAAACTCGATTATAGTTGTTGAGCGGTTTGAAAGCGAAAGAATCTTTGAATAAAGAACTGAAAGAAAGAAACAAAACAGCGGTCTAGGGTTCTAGTTAACTACTAAACGCGTTGTTAACGTTCTTTTGTCAAAATTTGGTGCTGTCCAAGGCGCTAAAAGGACTAACTACATGTTGGTAACGGCTTAATACTCCTTCATTCTCCTGTCGTCTTTTGAAATATCACCATCTTACACAAAACCGTTAAACCGAAGTTAATTGAGACGCTGGTTGGTTGTTTGGTTTGTTATGAGGCACGGTTGGAAAAATCCATCAAGTAGAAGAAATTAACCATACAGCGAAATACCCATGGACATCAACATCACAACCCATAATAATAATTCCAGAGGCTTGGCTTCAAATCTGTCTTTGTCCAAATCAAATGGGCGGCAATGAAACGGGCAGTAAAGAGACGAGTTGACATCCCGCTGTTACAGCGTGGCTTAGCTATTTGAGTGTCACCACAGATTTTTTTCATATAAAATCTCCACCCCGCGATCTAAAGTCACCCATTTTTACGATTGTGGCCAAAATTCCCCTTTTCAAAAAAATCCTTGATTTGAGTCGAGTAGTAGTTGGAATTGTTTTTGGAGAGAGGCGAAAATAGCTAATCCATTCTGTATATGCTAATATTCTGGACAACTAGCACCCTCCCTAACAGCAATTGCAAACTAGAGGACAAAGGTCTGTCCCTGGTAACGAACGTGATGGCAAACGAAGCGGCGGCGGCGGCGAGAAGCGGAGAAACTCTAACCCTTGTTTTATGTCCCCATCGCTCGATAAAGCGGCCGGAATGTCAGAGCCGTCGCTCGACGCTCTTTGATTAACATTGAATAGCTTTTCCTTCTGTTAAAGGGCTCTAATTATCTTCGCCTTCTATCCTATAACTACCAACCAAGAAGTAAATAAACAAGAAATAATTCACGAAATTCCACGGTTTTATCGCAACCTACCAGACTACCACGTGATTTCTTTGTCGATACAAAAACCACGGAATGCACCATGCAACATGGGAGATTATAGACAAGTGTCGTTAGAGAGGGGGGTGTAGACTGTGTATCCCTCCCTCTAGGAGCGCTCTTCAAGTTGTAAAAGGGGATACTGTACGCGCCCAGTAGGGAGATGACACTGAACTAAGTGACTGAAGGGTATGACGTTTGCATACTAACACTACCAGGGCCGGATTAAGAAATTTTAGGTTTTCCATTCTGGGATATCAAAGTCATTTAGACCTTCATGGAACAGCTTCAAGTCCTGATTTTTTAGTTCCCTATAACTTCGGGGTTAATTTACTTCTGTCTTATCTATACTTCCTATCCCCTCTTACTCCCCCCCGTTAGATTTTTCTAGCGTTGACTCGAAGTTTTAGATGACTTAATTAGCACGCCAGTTAGTTTCTAGCTAGAGCTCAGGTTTTTCGAGGGGACCAATTTGCTCGCTGCATGCATGGACTTTTGAAAGACCTGGACTGACTAATTTTTCTGTCTGTTGTTAAACCCTGTATACGTTATTCACCTGGCAACCCTTTTGAAAGAGGATTCCAGTCCCTGTATCGAATTTATGGTCACTGATGGATGGCGTAATTTTACTACTAAATTTTTAACGACCCAAAGAGTTAGTTGGTGGAAGTTTTGTGACGGTCTAAGCGGGTTTACACGTGGTATTAGGTTCTATCTTGTTTCTACAATAGTTTTATGTTTAGCATAGCTAGGGCGGGACTTCTTTTTAGCAGGAGTACATAATAACCCCCCTTCGGAAATCACTGTTTAAAAAGATAGAACAGGTTAAAAAGACCCTTCATTTAGACTAAATAACAAACCTATATGCTAAAACCATACGAATACTCTCATAAGTTTATAAAATAAGTATGACTGTACCTATACTTCGTAATGCTACTGAGAGACTTAAAGCTCGAGCAGTTCAAGAATTGAAGTCCTGCACTCGGTGGTTAATTTTGCAGGACTTCCATCTAGGTCCTATTTAGTCTGTATGTAATAAGCCTTTGACAGCGCCCCAGTCACCAGGCCTCCCTCGCTTTACCTTTAACCTATAACCTACCTCACTCACTTCATTCACGACAAGCTCCAGTTTGTAACAAACCAGATTTTACAAACTTATGGAATGAACATATCTTATAAACTTACGATACTATATAGGCCGTCTCATGATCATCCTCATTGGAATTACATATTCCATGGCCAAATAGGTCAAATTTTCAGTTTTCCATCATGGCATGGCATGGTACGCACCAACACGTAATTGAAACATATTACGTGGAAAGTTATTGAAGCCTTATAAGCAAGCGAAACTAGTAATTTCCGGCAAAACGTTGCAGGAATTCAATAAATCACCAAGTATCTCTAGCAATTTTGATATACGCCAGTGCGCCTTGGAGGAAATTAACGTGGAATGAATCAATCTTATACACATTGACTTTCTTCCTTTAACAGGATATTAGTCTTAGTCTTATCCCATCTCTTTCTTATTTGTTTTCTCCAAGAGAGCATCATCTCTTATTGATAATTTATCAAATTCCGAAGCGATCTAACTTATTCTAAATATGACGTAGGTAATACGAGTTTCAATATATAGTAATGACAACACAGTGACGCATCTTACTATACACAAACGGTCCAAATGCCGGCAATTGCCATTACTCTATAAATTCCCAAAAAAAGTATACTTGTAGAATTACTACAACTTAAAATGATAGATATAAACAGGGATAGATTTAATTTTAGAAGTAGGAATGGAGAACAGAGTAATATCTGGGAGCGCGTCATAGTCCCGAACCCCCTTCCCCTGGATGGGGGGGGGTATGAAAGAAGAGGCGGGTCATAGTAGCGACAGAGGTAAAAAGGAATTACGTATTTTTCGCCAATTTTTAAGTGAGCCAATAAGATAATTTAAAATCTTCGTTACGTGTTCGAGGGAGGGGCTCTATATTGTGAGGTCTATGAGTCGGAATAACTGAAGCAAGGATTATTTAAAATGTCTAAGGATAAAACGCAGAGAAGGAAATATCGAAGGTAGATGTTCCAAACGGTACCTAGCGGGCACAATCGGCAAACCGGAAAGCCAATATTTTTGAAGCGTCAACACGTGACCGGGTTCTTGAAAGTTTTGTCGCTCTCTGTCTGCTCTAGCAGATCTACCAAAACCTAAGCCTTGCCTATTAAACTAAATTAGCGTAAACTCACCTCGTATATTTTTGCACTGAATGTTTGCTTTAGTCAAGGATTATTGCTTTAATCTATTATTAAAATTAAATTATGATTTTTAGGAACTAACCTCATTCTTGAATCTTGAACTAAATGTTCTAAACGACCGTTGACAATTCGAAAAAGAACTCTATACAGCATGCTTTCTAAAACTATCTCTCTTTCGTCTATGCTTTCGCGATAATAGGATAGGTGGCGCCATAATTATATTTCTTTTCCGTTTGACGCACCAAAACAGTAGGTGGAGAAGAGGGGGATGGGTTAAAATTTCGGAACAACTAGAGAACATTCCCTTACTATAGAGATCTGTGTGTGCGTTTTATCCTTAGACATTTTAAATAATCCTTGACTGAAGTAAATACTAACCGTTGAGCTCCATTCCTACTTCTAAAATTACATCTATGCCTGGTATAAAATTAAGTATCATATCACGAATTTTAGCGCATGCGCTATAAACGTTTCGTATCATGACAGGGCGTGAGGAAGAAAGGCCGTTGTATGGTAACGTTGCGAGGCATTATGGGTATATTCTTTGTACCGTAAATAACTATAAAGTAAACAACAAGCTTGTCTATAGTTTCTTTAATTTCCATTTTCTTTCAGGAAGTTTCTCCTCATTTTATTTATTCTTTTTTCCCACGGCTTTTGGAAATAGGAACTAACAAAACTAAAGTAGAGAAAATATAGGAAGAAGAATAGGTTTTTGTTTCAGAAAGAGAGGGAGAGGGAGTGAGTGAGTGCCCGGGGGCAATGTGGAACTTTAATAAAAAGGGAGATTAAGGCTTAGAAGAAGAAGAAAAGACAGAGCCATACGTAACAACACGGTACGCGCTTTAGTTCAACTTTCTTTTCGTCAATTGTCTTTCGTTCCCAAATTGATTTCTCCATTTACTTTTTGCTTTTTCTATCAGCAAAAAAACAAGTTGGTTTCAGGCAAAATGAAAAGGCTTAATGCATTTTTCAAAATACTAATTGCATTTTTTTCACAACAGCTAGTTCAAATTAAATATGTTTCGAAGAAATTGTTGAAAACGATTTAGAAGTGTCTAATGTAAACGCGACTTGAAGATATGTTCATAAGTTTGTCACAGGTTAATGAGAGCTTGTCACGAATGAAGTGACAACGTAGGTCATAGATTCGAGGTAAAGCAACGCCTGGTGTGTGGCGCTGTCAAAGGCTTAGTACATACAGACTAAATAGGAACTAGATGGAAGTCCTGCAAAATTAATTAACCACCGAGTGTAGGACTTCAATTCTAGAACTAGTTATCTCGAGCTGTAAGTCTCTCAGTAGCATTACGAATTAAGTATAGGTAGTATCATACTTATCACTTATAAACTTATGATAATACGCTAGATAATTTTAAACCCTTGTCTCTATGTACTAGCGATTTCCAATTCAGGCTATGTTGAAACGACCTCTCAAACCCTCCCCCGCCAAAAAAAAAAAAAAGAAAGACCATCTCTATTTGTCCACTCGACCTGGACTGGTAGACTTAAAACTTTTTCTCTGTTTTCCTGTGAATTGCATTGCGTGCCGGTAGAGTTTGAGAGTCGAGTGACCAATGATCTATAAGTAATCGATAGAGCCGACACGGTCGTAGTTATGTTAGTCGGACCAGTGGAGAGAAAGGGGGTGAATCTGGCGACTGTGACCTGTCTACCAGTAAGACCGAATGACTGCGTCCACGATTGATTTGGGTCTAGTTTTTTTCTTCGTTTTTTGGATTCGTGGTTTTGAGGTGACTTAGTACTAAGTTAAGACTCGGGTTACTTTTTAGCCCCACTTTTAAAGTTTCAGGAAAATACGTAAAGGTATTTTATTGGTTATTGAATTCGAGGTTTCATTGACAGCCCCGGATTTTTTTACAAGTTTAAATGCGCTGTCAAAGTATAAAGCAACCCGATACTCCGATGTGCCAGTTGTGTTTAAATTTTTAAAAAGAGCCACCACGAAGAAGATTGGAGTGGTACTAGTACTGTACAATTTAATATAAATTAAATAAATTAGAACTTACTGCGCATGACTGTAAGGAAAGCGCTACGGTAACTGTATCCTAAACTGTTGGCGCCGACGCAGATGTATTTCCCGGAATCGGATTCTCTGGCTTCTCGAATGTACAATTTGTTTAAAAAGGATCCATCCGGTTTTGATAAGACTTGGGAAGATTTCAGAAACCGAAATGGTTCTCCTTGTACTATGATGACCCTCTGTTGTTTGTTGGCTTTACCTCTCTTGCCCTCTGAGGCCTCTTTTAACGAAGCCAATTCTTTGGCCTCCAATTTCTTCAACCACTAGATATGCAAGAAATATAGAAAAAACCCCCACTCTTCTGTTAATTGACTTTTGTCAAAAGGTTAATTGATTTAAGCTCTCCGTAAGACTAGCGCCAAAAAGTTTCTTAATTAAGTTTTAATGTTTAATGAGATTAGCGCGTTTAATCTTTAACCTTTAGTTCCCTGTGAATTAATTACTTTACGCCATTATTTACTCAAAGCATCAAAGGGAGTATAAAAGACGAGGGAACTTGAGAAAAAAAATCTGGGGCAGTGCCGAGCGGACCGGTCACGTGTGTGTGTGACGTGTGTTTGCCTGCAAAATTTGAATTGCCTTCTACCATAGACCACTCGATCACGACATAAGCTTCTCGCAGAGCGTGGATCAAGTAGGCTATGCTTCAACTCCCTACTAACTTATATTATACAAAAACGAGTTTTGCTTCGCAGTCCTTAAAAACTGCATTTATACACAATCCTTGGCGACACTTTTTCAAACCCGCAAAGGGCCAGAAATTAGAAATTATTATATGTATTGCAGTTTGAAATTAAGTTTAATCGATATGGGAAATTTGGTTTTAATCGCGTAGTTCAAACGATTGTTATTATTAGATATTTTACAATAAAAACGGGTATAAATGCGGCGGAGTTTCGAGATAATTGAGGTTAGATTTTCACGTACGAAATTGTATAGAATATGATCTCGTAAAAACTTATCCGTGTCAAATAATTAAGGCGAACAAATACAATTTAATGAGCTTTTAGCATTTTAATTTTTCAGGGTGGAACGGAACACTTATTTAGTACAGGCAAAGGCAGGGCGTTGCGCGCAATATAATAATAATAATAATAATAGTATGAATTCCACCATTACGATAAAAATTTATTATTTTTATTAAATAAAAAAATAAATACTGTTATTTTCAAAATTCCCGTTACACTTGTATCTAAGGCGAAGGCCTAAATCATCAACTTCTTATAGGGTTTTATGGTCAACCAACAATAGTTCCAAATATATACTCCGCACGAGGATTCCACGGTATTCGAAAGGGAAGGCGCGCGCGCATCGGCACCTTTGAAGTCGGGGCGCCGGCGCGATGGGGTTTCCCCAGCTGCGAGGCTCGCTAAACTTCAAGGATGCCGCTTTAACAGTGTAGATACTACATACCAACCGGTTAGGAAACCCCTTCTGGAGGGGTTTCCCCAAGAATGTAGCATTCGCCAGACAGACGCAATAGAAACCGACATTTTTTGGAATGCGGAAAAAATGGTACCGGAAACAGACGCGATAGAACGCGGAAAGATTACGTAACACTTTCTTTTTAGCTCCATCCACAATTGTATCGTCATGACTGACTTATAATTTAACGCCCAGACCGAACCGCTTTAGCTAGG
The DNA here is from genome assembly GCF_054372755.1 of Phalangium opilio. NCBI lineage: Eukaryota > Metazoa > Arthropoda > Arachnida > Opiliones > Phalangiidae > Phalangium > Phalangium opilio. The sequence continues at coordinate 9,301,869 of NW_028324187.1, read as the reverse complement.
AAGTTGAAATTTCGCAGGGACGTTATTCTTAACTAGTAGATGATCCTTAAGAAATCTTTTTGTAATCCGTTGCCATCTTGAAAAATGGAGGCCATCCCTCCCTACCCTAGTCGCTATTTACGTTAATCGCGTAGTATATTAAGTATATGATTGTAACTAACCCTTAACAATTTGTAAACTTTGACCTTTACTAAAACTCGGAACGTTACATTTTTGCTAAAGGTTCATTCCATTAAAAGCCAAGGCCTATATCGTAAATTTAGAAAATCCATTTGGTTGCAAAGGCTTAATGGGGTAGAAATAAATCAGGACATTAAAAGTCACTTATCTAAAAATCAGAGCGCAAAAATCCTAGACAGAGTTCTAATGTATTAACCTCAAATGTTAGTTTTTCAAAATAAAGTTTTAACTACTTATCGTGAAGAGTTTTGATACTTGTAAGGCACTTCATATAATTTTTTTTTGTTATAAGGTAGGCCTAGAAAATTTACTGTCGACTTTAAGATATACTTTAAAGAATGTACACATCGTTAAGCCTAATCTTATATAATTAGTCCAATTAATATCCGTTGTAAATAAAAGCTAGTGTTGCATATTAATTAGTTTACTACAGCTTTAACACCTGATTTATTAACTCATGGTAAAGCAGGTGAGGCGAAACCATTTTAATTATGGACCTGCATATAGGATATAGGAATCAATTCCCTAGAGTATTAAACTTGCCAAGGCTTAACTGGTCAACAAGAACCCACCCGGCCTACACTCGCTCCAAACCAGAGAGAGACCAGACTTATCCTCGTCCTGGTAGACCGACCTACCTAATTGAAATGGTAGCCGAGGGAATAATACAACGTCATTCAGAACGATCAATATATTGCTAAGTTTAGTTGCTAATTAGTGTTTGTGAAACTATTGTAAAATTGGAGGTAAAATCCTCTACCAGGATATTATAGAATGGACATGTGGGAAATCCCTATCTCCAGTATGTCTAAACTGTGTACGTCTCGGCTACAGAGGCTGCGAGTAACATGGAGGAATAATGAGAAATCCCTGAGCCACTTCTTAATAAAACTGTCCAACTATAGGCTCTTGCTACTACTACTCATTTTCGTTATTCTCTCTGGTTAGGGGTTTTTTGTTAAGCTACGTTGAAGAAAGAAAAAAAACCCCAAAAAACAATAAAAGGTTTGGCGGAACTCAAAAGGGGACTTTTATTGCATTTCTTCCACCAGGGGAAAATTAAGCGCGGCTTATTTTTGAAGAGCCATTTTAATTAAACTTACAAAACCGTGGCAGCTTGCGGCTTTTTTAATTAAACTTTTATTTGTTACGCTGATTCCCGTTTCTTTCATTCATTGTAGGAGCTTTTTTTATTTTTCAAATGGGATTTTAATTTTTATTTCGATTTGGTAAGTTGGCTGGTTGGTAGGTACTTGCGCCAATAAGCAATAAAAAAAATAGGCCCCAGGCGACTAACCTTTATATGAGGTGGAATTTCGCTTCGAACTCTGCATTGGAATGTAGCAGACGAACCATATTCAACAGTGGTGTTTAACGGGTGATATCCAGTTACTTCTGGTTTAGTTCCATCTATTTGTAAAGAAAAATAAATATTTGTTGAGTTTTTATATACGATAACGATAAGCAATATGTATTTATATAAGCGTTATCATTATCATAATTTATTGTCAAAGGTTGTCTTATAGTGCATAGGTTTTTTGCCGTTTGAAGTCACGAGTTTTTAGGGCCACGCCTATATTAATTTCAAACAGGCAAGCATGGAGAAAGGATACTTGACACTGGAGTGGAATGGTTGGTATAGCCGATTAAAAATATCAGCATGCTTTTCGGGGTACTATGGGTAAATTTTACGGCCATACGTGGGAAGAGCAATCTCTTGTTAATTACTCCAGTATAAATTTCCCTCCTCCAATCGCTGAGAGACGTCTGTAACCCTGGAGCAATATTTTAATTCTGTACTTTGTAAAGAAACCTTCATTACCAATACGATGAAAATACTCCATGGCTAGTTTGTTTCGCTATAAGTGTCGTCTGCTCATTGGCGCCATCCCGCCATGTCAAGCACGCAGTTAGAAGGAAGGCTAAAAGGCTGAGCTTTCACGTATGTTTTATAAAAATTGCTGTTTTTTTAAAAACGGATTCGAGCACTTGAATGAATGAATTTTAATATTCAATTTGTTACTTTAAAATCCATGTCTTTGTCAAAAGCTAGTTTTAACAGTTTTATCCATAAGTGTTATTACTCATTTCCCGCGTTTTTAATAATCAAAACAAGACCAGCGACGGAGAAATTTGTAGGAACTATTTAAGACCCAACTCGTTACTATAACCGCAATTACGATGGAACGAGAGAAACGTATTTTAAAGTGTATAGATTGCGGATATTCTACCCGACACAGAAATTGCATAAAGCAACACACAAATCCAAAATCAGCGACAAAGAATGTTAAAGGAGAAATAGACCTTAATTGCAACGAATGTTCGGCGGTTTTTAAGCTTAAATCTTGTCTGTATTATCACAAACGCCAAGTTCATATGAGAAACAAAGTAAAGGTTGCTCAGAAAGTACCCATTACTCCTAAGTTTACCAACATTGCTAAGAACAGAACGAAGAACGGAGAATTTCAATGCGATTTATGCAATGCGAAATTTCCTCTTCAATCAAGTTTATATAATCACAAACTTCTAATACACGTTGATAATCCTCGTTACGCGTGCGAAGATTGCGCCTTTCGCACCAATTTCGGCTTTCGTTTCAAGAAACACTTGGCCCAACGTGTTTCTGAAACGTGCCAGAATTGCGGAGTGACTTACAAATATCAGGAATGCCAAAAATATCACGAAAAATGCGTCAAAAAGAAAGTTAAAAAACGTACTAAAAACCTTAACAACCAACACGTTAATGGGGAATACGATATCAAATACTTCAAATGCAAGTATTGCTACACCATCATTACGCGATTGCAATTCTATAAAAGGCACCTTGAAACTTCGCATGGCGTCTATGGGGCGACAAATCTTGACAACGATGAAGTTGGTAAGTATTAATTTATATCTAACCCAATTAGGCCTACAAAATTAATTAATTAACGTTAATATTTAAGCTGGAGAATCACTATTCGATCAATACAAGGATGGTGACAGTTTCAAGTGCAAGGAATGCGAAACAGTTTGCGGAAGCCTGGCAAAGCTTAAGATACACGTTAAACGCGTTCATCATGTCCCTTATTTTAAATGTCATCTTTGCGGTTCGTACATAAAGGGTAGATACGAATTCAAACGTCACCAAAAGACGTGTAAGTTGAAGCAACAGAAGAAGAGCATTACGGGTTTAAGATTTAAATGTATTCACTGTCGAGTGATTTTACCGAACATTGTCGAGTTTTTAAACCACGAGTTAACACACTCTGTCAAATAACGCGCAATATTTCTGTTCAAAATGATGTATTTTTTACTTGTTTCTTTCAAAATAAACTTCGTGTGAAATTTTTACTTTTTTTCGTTGTATTTACTTCATAAATTAGCTAAGTCTAACAAAAGCCATACCTCTTTCGTAGTCAGCGTTCCTGCTTGATAAATCGCTACGCCACACTATGTAAGTAGCCCGTTTTAATGACTACCCTTTAACGTGGTTAACACTTAAAATTAAATGAAGATTTAATTGAATCTCTTAAAAACTAATCAAATTCATCAAAATAATAAGTTATTATAACTTTTAACACTAATGTTTTGGCCTTATTTCGAAATGTTTTCACGATATGGTGCAACAAGTTCATTATGTCTTAGAACGCGTTACAAAGCTAAACCAGCGCGGTAGAAAATAATATGGCCTGCTTACGACGCTACTAAACAAGAACTATTTTTCAGGTATTGCTACGACACGTTGAGACAGAACTAATAATGTCTCTAGGAAGGTAATTATCTTTTAGAATGAATCCAGCAACGCTGTTTTAAGGGACTTAAGTAAGTAATTGTCCATTTACAGCGGTAAAGGTTCACCTTACAAAACGCTACTAAAGTGCGAGCAATGTGGTGCAAGACTGACGAGTCAAACGAACTTAGAACATCATAAAAACACTGCACACGCTCGTGTTGGAAAACGTTTCAAATGCAAATCTTGCAATTTCGTTACGAATTATCTAACGGACTTCAAACGCCATTTGAAAAGATCGCATAAGAAGCAAACGGTTTCAAATCCTGAATCGACCAATTGTAATCCATTTAAATGCGTCGCCTGCAACCTCACCTTCGAAACCAGGACCTCTTTAATTGACCATGCCGAGGAATGGCACAGTAATTCGGTCAAAATAGAGGTCGATAATAACAAGTATAAATGTTTGGAATGTAAACGCTTGTACGCTTCTTGGCTCTTGTTCTACAAACACAGCCACAAGGTTCACGGTGGAGTTTACATTTGCGGAGTTTGCCATGCACGTTGCAAAAATTTCGGTGTTTTTCAAAATCACCAATACGCTCACGATGATAATAATAATATGCCCCGAATGGTAATGGTTAAGCCTAAATTTGAAAAGGTCAATGGCGACATAAAGTTCAAACCCAAAACCCAATCTGGCGAAATTGTTGGGTACAAATGTCCTCACTGTAGCGTAATATCTTCCAATATAACATTGTTCCTAAGTCACGAAGAGAGAAAACACACTTTTCGATGCCTACAATGCCCAAAAATATTCAGAAGCAAATCCAAGTTGGAAATACACGATTTAAAAGCCCATCATCGCGAAATAAAAATTATTATTCCGAAGTTGGAATAATTATTTCGTTTTTTGATTCCATTTTTACCTCAATTATGAATTATGACACAATTATGTTTTTTTTTACAAAGTTCCTGATCTCAAACCTTATTTTTTTAAAGTATTATGTTTTTATAACGACGTATTCTACCTCCGAATAATGTAGTTTTGTGATTCAAAGCACAAATCATAATTTTTGATAAATAAATCTTATTTTTTCATATCTGACTTGCAATTAATGTCTTAATTACCGACTAAATTGCAAAGTAGGAAAAAATAGACTTACCAATTACTTCTAAGAGGAAGCTGGTACTGATTGACCCATAAGGGTTCCGCAAAACGCAAGTGTAGTTGCCACTGTCGGACTTTCGTAATTTCTCCAATTGCACGAACCATTTTTTACGAATAATCCTCGAAGATGGTGCGATTGTTGGCGTCATTTTGTGAAAAATCCGCGTGTCGTTGGAAGCTCCGTCTATTATGACTGGTACGGCGTTCGGTGATTTGAATCGAACTCCATTCTTCAACCAATAGATTTTTGGCGCCGGGTCCCCGGTTCCCGCGCATTTTAGACGAACCGAACCACCTGTAGAACTCTGAATAACGCTACCATTAAAGCTCGTTACGAAAGTGAATCGTGGTGGACCTAAATTTTTTAAAATTTGCCTCTCTTAATTAAGAAATTAACTATAATTAAGGATTTAAAAATTGATATAATTATATACCTCCTGATTCGGCTACTTCGGCGAATTCTTCGCCATCGGTTTGATTTGAATTATCGTATGATTCGTTTTGATCTAGACAAAATAGGTTAAAAATAGACCTTAATTAGGGCCGATGCAGCTTTTGGAAAACCGTTTTCCCCGAGTTTTACAGGGCTTTTTTCCTATATTTTCCCCGAGTTTATTTCTCTGATATAATAGACTTTTGGTAACTTCTAGTATAATGTACTTTTTATCTCATAAGAAGAAGCACGGTATTGAAAAAATGAAGACGACTAGTGTAAAGATAGGTGCATGGTACGCGCCGTTGTCAAGGAAAAAATAGCTTAACGAGGTGTCGATAGGATAGGACAGAGGAAGAAAGAAAAAGAAGAATCGATAAACACTGACCAATGACCAATAGGAAGACTTGTATTTGTACGCTTCCAAAGCCGTTGACCGCCCTGCACGTGTAGTGACCAGTGTCCGAAGACGTGACTCTTCTGATCCTCAAAGAACCGGACGGGGTCAGTCTGTACTTGCCGACCTCGCTCAACGGCCGGTTTCCTTTGAACCACTCTAAGAATAAGGTCGCCGGATCGGCACGAACTGGACAAGGAAGAACCGCGTCCTTGCCCGATGAAACCACCTTACGAAGGTCATTGCTGGGTAATCGTAGACGAGGTGGACCGTAGGCCACGGCCAGAAGATTGTCTACCAGCAACCAAGACCCGACGAAACACAACCAGACCAACCGGAACGAGGAGCTCTTTCGCATACCACAATTAACTACGCCCAAGACACTAAAAAGGAAATAAATAAACAATACATTGAAAAACTATTTCCTCGTGTTTAAAATTCATCTAGATAAACATTTGTTTATTTTTAATATTTTGCGCGGTTAAGTTATAAACAATAGCGAGATTCAAACTTAAAATGTATGAAAACTTACATAAATATAAACATAAGTTTATAAGTGATATGTTCCTTCCATAAGCATGACACTACCTATACTTCGTAATGCTACTGAGGGACTTACAGCTCGAGATAACTAGTTCTAGCAGAACGACGGAAGCGAGAATTTAAGTCCTAAGTACACTCGGTGGTGTTAATTTTGCAGATAGGACTTCCATCTAGGTCCTATTTAGTCTGAACTTACTAAGCCTTTGACAGCGCCCCAGTCACCAGGCGTCACTTCATACGTGACAAGATCCAGTTTGTAAGTTACCAGTGACAAACTTATGGAATGAACATATCTTATGAACTTATAGTAATATAAATAAAAACCACTTCTAAAAATGTGTGAATACATTTGAATTTTGATCGAAAAACTTTCAGTTCTATTTCTTAAAATATTACCGAGTAAGAAAAAGTAAGAAAATTCCTTGTTCTCTGTTAAAACATTGACCACCGCTTAAGAAACGCGACAAATTTTGTGATATAATATTTAGTACTCCTTTGAGTAACAAACCATAAGGATGTTTGTCTGATTTTATTTATCCTTCAGTTACTTCCTCCAAGTCTCTTTGATACGGTACTTGGGGTAAAAACGGAACTTGTACTAGTCTCAGGGCAGGTATGGGAATGGGAAAAGATTTTCGCATTATGGGAAGGGGGGTAGCCAATCTTGGCCAATTATTTTGTTTTCATCGCTTGCACGGGCGTAAAGATAGTCCTATTTTTAGGACAAAAAGTATGCCGTAGGAGCAAGGCGATAATATCAAAGAAAAGAGACACCACGCTTTGGCGCTGTTGGCCTCGGATATATCGATTGAAAAATCCTGACTTATCTCTTTTGAGGAAGCTTCTTTGAGATCCGATAGCCTCGGACCTTTTTCGTCTTTTGGTAAAAGCACGAATCAGTTCAGTATATACAAATAGTGCAAATGGGGGAAGTTTCAATACGAAAATCACGCCTTGCCATTGGATCCCGTAAGTAACGTGGTTCATCCCCAAGTTTCTTGTAGAGTATTCTATTTACTGCATGCTCCGAGGTGTCTTCGGAGCGCTCTGAAAAATGTTTCGTGTTCCATTTATAGATCCAGATCAGATCAGATCAGCTCTCGCCAGGATTTCAGTTTAATTTCTATTTGCTGATGAGATCTGCATGCTCGGAGCTGATCTGGATCTAAAAGAATGGAACGCCAAACATTTTTCAGAGTACTCCGAGAGCACCCCAGAGCAGCAAGATATTTAACCTACCAGGGTTCATATAACGTTTGGAAAACAAATTTCCCTGAGATTTCCAGGTTTTTCCCGTATATGAAGTATCCTATGGAGCAAATGTTAACCAAGGAGGGGGGGGGGTAAATTGGACTATTACATAATCAAAGGACATCCCCGTATCTCTAGTAGAACCAGAGTTATGAGCCTCCAAAATTTAGTGTAATGTTAATTCTATGGAGGGGATGTTTACGAACATTTTGCTTAATTACTCGGCCCCTATTTGACGCAAATTTCCCCGATTACCCTGAATTTTACTAAAAATTATAAATTTCCCTGAGTTTCCCTGAGGTTTTTGTCAATTATTTATTTCCCTGATTTTCCAGGTTTTCCCTGTTTTCCAGGTTTGTATGAACCCTGCCTACTGAAGTTAAACGCGACGAGACTTCACTGCAAATAGGGAAAGATTTTAAGCATAGTTAGAGCATTGCATTGCATTTAAGGGTAGCCCCTATGAAATTCTCAACCACACTTGATCATTCTTGTATAGCGCTCTTTGCACTGTACCTTCGAGACACGGGTCACACGATTTCCACCGGTTTGTTGTATTATTTGACGTAGTTGTTTTTTTGTGTCGGCGGATTTGAAGGAAAGCACGTCTTTGTTTTGTAGTGAATTATTTAGTTTCCGGGATTTGAGTTTGAGTTTGGGGCAAGTTTCCTTTATATTTTGGGGTCTAGACTCTCGAGTATGAAGCGACCGTTGTTTTTCGTCTATGCCTATTTTAGTCTAGAATATATTTAAGAATATTTAAGTACTAACATAAGAATGATTAAAGGTATAGAGGGATGAAAGCATTGTGGTCAGCACACCACAAATGTGTATTGTAACTTAAAATTAATATATAGCCTACTGTATTTCATATGAATGCTAGTATATACGTTTGGTATACTATTATCATAAGTTTATAAGTGATATGTTCCTTCCATAAGTATGACACTACTTATACTTAATTCGTAATGCTACTGAGAGACTTACAGCTCGAGATAACTAGTTCTAGCAGAACGACGGAAGCGTACTCGGTGGTTAATTTTGCATGCAGGACCAAGTTCCATCTAGGTCCTATTTAGTCTGCATTACTAAGCCTTTGACAGCACCCCAGTCACCAGGCGTCCCTCGCTTTACCCTGAATCTATGACCTACCTCACTCACTCACTTCATGACAAGCTCCAGTTTCTAAGTTACCAGAGATTAACAAACTTATGGCCTACATATCTTATGAACTTTATGTAAACATTACACTCTGTAACAACCCCATGTTGGTAAAAAGGACTGTAGAATATTACTGGGCACTCTGAAATAACTCTCTGAACAAAACAAGAACTACGTGCTATGGCGATTTCTTTACCACCAAATCTTTTGACATCCTATTGTATCTAGTATCTTTAGGAATAAGTATATATAGACGAAGGACGAAACGCGTTCGATATTAGGCATCTTTTCATACCTTCCCTATGCACTCGTTAGTCACGAGTGAAGGAAAAAAATTACGACTAGGGCCTATAGCAGCAGAGCAGCGTGGGGGTGTCTTGGAAAAGTGACTAGAGAAGAGAAAAGGTATAGGAATATCTCCATGGCATCGAGCATCGAACGTCATCAGAAAATTCCATTCTGGCTTCGACGCAAGGTGTGGAAAAGGAACATTGTTTCAGAAAAGGCGTCTCGGATTATTGAATTACCTTCTACGTTCGAGGGAACCCATGGGGGGACGGATGAGCTAGCCCCCTTATCCCCCTCGCACGACAACCTACATTTCATACCACGAAAGTTCATAACTAGAAGTGATTTTCTGATTTTTCACCTTTGGCTAGAATTTGCATAGTTTTCAGACATACCATTTACACAAGGAGGCCTGTTGGCTTTTGATTACAACAGAGAGTCTGGCCTAACTCCTTGAGTAACACCTGAAGCATGGACTCCTTGTGTAAATGGTATTAATCCTCATAGTCTGAAAACTATGTATTGATTAACTTAATTAACGGTACCCTGCATGGTATTTGAAAGACAGAACTAGACACTTGAGCCACCAATAGGACGTTGCTAATTCCCTATAGGCTGTGATAGACAAATTTACCCCTTACACAATGATACTAAAAACTTGAACCTACATCAATCAGGATTAGAGATAACGACCTTTGAATAAAATAACTTTTAAACCTTCAGTTGAAAATTAGCGAGTAACACAAATTCATTCATAATTCTTCCATTGGTGAACATCTGACGTTGCAAACTCGTACCGTAACCTTTGCCTTACTGACTTCTCTGGCAAGCAGCAAGCCAGCAAGCCACCTTACTCTCCCTGTCGTCCAATCTCCTTTGAGTATGGCAATGACATTTGACTTCAACGTCTCCCTAATACTGTTTTTTTTTTCTTTGGTCCCTGCATGGTTCTTTTCTCTGCCTGAAACTCAAACCCCGGACGTAGCTGCTACAGCAAGGGTTAGCCGTCTTAACGGCTCCCAAAACAAATTTACGGTGAGGGGGGGGGGGGAGGTTAAGCAACGGCTGTCGACATTCTAAACCATCTAGTGTGTATATTCCCCTCTCATTTTTTTATTAAAAAGGTAGGAAAATATGACAGTTTTTGGCGGCCAGGGAATTTTTATACTCAACTCCCAACGCATCTATTCTAGAGAGAGAGAAAATTGGACTGCAAAGAAAAAGGGTTTGAAGCCTTCCTACGTTGTTTTAAAGATTAGACGTTCATATATCAACTGTATATCTATTTAAGTCCCCAAGTCCTCTAAGTTGAAACGAGATATTTGTTCCCTTATGTATTGGTAAAGGTTAAGGTAACTACTACTCTACTGTATAATCCTCTATGGTTGCGTTGTTCAAAAATAACTAATACCATACATTAAGAGTATTTACTTCAATATGTCGAACTTCTACAGCTAGGGTTCGGACGAAATTTTAATATATTGAAAATCCAGGCTTTATCCCTGACCAAATTTTGCCAGTATATCACTGACCATTTTAAGTATGTGTTCACCTGAGCCCACTTCATGATGACACCTGCAGTCCATATTTAGCATTACTCCAAGCATGGGTTGATATACCAAACGAAATCCCTGACTTTTGAAGAAAAAACTTCAAAATCCCTGACTTATTCCCACATTTCCCAAATCCCTGACGTTTTCCCACATTTTCCAAATCCCTGACTTATCCCAGACGTTTCCCCACATTTTCCAAATCCCTGAGTAATCCCAGACGTTTCCCCACATTTTCCAAATCCCTGAGTAATCCCAGACGTTTTCCCACATTTTCCAAATCCCTGAGTAATCCCAGACGTTTTCCCACATTTTCCAAATCCCTGAGTAATCCCAGACGTTTTCCCACATTTTCCAAATCCCTGAGTAATCCAGACGTTTTCCCACATTTTCCAAATCCCTGAGTAATCCCAGACCTTTTCCCACATTTTCCAAATCCCTGACTTATCCCTGACGTTTCCCCACATTTTCCAAATCCCTGACTTATCCCAGACGTTTTCCCACATTTTCCAAATCCCTGACTTATATAACCCTGACGTTTCCCCACATTTTCCAAATCCCTGAAAAATCCTGGTTTTCCAGGATAGCCAGGTTGTGTACGAACCCTGTTCTAAAGGGTTATATTATATGATATAACTTAGGCTGTTTCTGAAGTAAAAATAAATTCAACAAATATTACTTTTGGTATTTTTGATACAAGACGTTTTTTCATCATAGTTGACTTTTTCAGTTGGTTTATTATATATTTCTTTCCCTATTTAGTACAGCGTCTGACCCGGTAACATTTTCCTTAGGTATAAGGCAAGGGTCTCTGTAAGTCTAAAAGGTAAAATGGATTCTTTATAATGGAGTGAGTGAGTGAGTGTACGGTGCTATTTCGAATTTTATTTCAGAAGCAAAATAGAAAATTCCTTTTGTCGGATGATTTTGAATGAATTTCGTTTTTAGAAAGTACATCTAGGAATATTGGAGGAACTAATACCGGGATATTTCGTTCGTCTATGGTGTTGAAGGTTAATTCTTGTGTATATTTATGACCTAAATACGGAACAACTTCTACAGTTATTTTCTCTAAAGTAAAAGGGGCGAAATACCTTGGAAATGGAATGCGAGTCGCAAAAAATAAAGTTCCTAGAATTCGAGTATTTTTGGTTAGGGAAAGGTTTAGTTCAGGGGAAATCAGCAGCCTTCCCGGACTGCCGTGAAATTACTTTACCAAACTTCAAGAGCAGTTTACGTCGAATAATTTTATACCTACAACGTTTTACGTCGCGCGTACTTGTTATTATCAGTAAGCAAACTGCTCTTAAATTTTTGGGCAAAGTTTCGCCGGAGGATTTAGTCATGGTTAGTTGAATAGACCAATTTTAAAAACGTTTTTAAAAGTTGCTCAATTTAGCATTTGTAGGCCTATTTCTTGTTTATTCAGCGTCGAATTTCAATTTATAAATAAGACTTTTTAGTCCTCTGTTAGAAACTCTAAAAGACTAAAACTAAAATCAATTTTCTTAGAAAAATAATTAAGACTTCGTTCATCACAGAAAAAAATAGCGTGTTAGGTGAAACGCAATTCTTTAGCTTTCTTTGTGATTGAGTCAATCGGAAAATGAAATGAAGTCAAAGCTAGGCGTAGTTATTCTCAGTGTTATTTGCAATACGGATAAAAATAGATCGGGGAATTCTATATACTAAGCTAGGTATATAGAATTGGTTTGTTTCTCGGCTTTAGCCTTCAAAGAAAACTCGCTAGCAATCAATCTATAAGAACCAAAAAGCGTTCAGTCGAAGCAGCAACGCAACGTGCTCAAGAAATTGGCGGGAAAAACTTGGCGCCCAATGTTATGTTGTTGTTGTTTTTTTCCCGCCCTTTTTCTCTTTTCAGTTGCAAAAACTTTTCTCGTCTGCTTGTAAGCTTATTTCTTAGCGGTGGTTTCGGTCCTAAGGGTATTAAACCCCCTATCAAATCAACATCCATGTCATGGTGTGTTGGGTTGCGAGCGAGGTTTTAGTTTTTTAGGGTTAGTATTACAACCTAGGCCTTGGCTAGACCAAAGAAAATAGCGCTGGAATAGATAGATGATCTGAACAACTAGTTAAGCCTCGTTTTGTTTCAAAAAATCAAAACTGTTCATTTATTACTTTATTTAAAAATTAATAAATACTATTGAACTAAACGTAAACGAATTAGAATCAGTAGGAAACGACAGAACCAAAAGAAAAAAAATTACGAACGAAAAATTTTTATACTGAAAAAAGACAGGACTGTGGCACTACTACTACTACGACGACGACTACTACTACAGGACAGGTCAAACTAAGAGCCCCATAGTAGATATCCATCATACGATGTGGCTAAAAAACCCTCGTGTACAAAAATCAGGACCTTCAATTCCAGTTCTGTTTTTTTATCTGGCAATACTTTGGCTGTTTCAATTGGTTCAGGACTGAACGTACATACATATCCAAGTGTTTCTATATTGGTGGACATACGCCGCCAAAAATATCAAATATAAAAAAATCGAGCAGGCGTGATCTGTTAGCTTAATTTCATTTTCAAAGTATTCCTAGTGATTTTATTCCAAGTTCTTTTCGTAAGAACTATACAAACACGTACGGTGGTCATCCATGGCAAGGATCGAGAAATCATTTTAAAAGGGGTTAGGTACGCGCGCGTTTTTGGTAAAGGAATCAAAAAAATGTATCGTGTCTGAATTTCAAAGAAAAAATAGAAAAAGAAAGTGCGGGGTTATTTTAGAAAATATAAAAAATCCAGATCGGTTGTGTAGTGATTTTAAAAGAGTCTTTTGGGGTTTCTTTTCCGGAATATTGTTTCTAAAGCTCCGTTCACACAATCCTTGAAATAGTTTAAATATAATAGATCTTACTCTAAATTAAATTAAAAAAAATTGTAGCTTAGAATTTCGGCTTAAATCTATATCTATTAAATCAAAAAAACTGATAATTAACGCCCAGCCCTAACCGCTTGCCCTAGAAGGCTGAAAATTTGCAGGAACGTTACTCATAAGTAGTAGGCGCGTACTAAGAAAGATTTTTTCCAATCCGCTGCCATCTTAGAAAATGGCGCCCAGAAATGTAAATAACCTCTTCTCTATGCAACAAAGTCCCCGCGTTTCAACTGATTTAGCAAATATTTAGTACACTGGTTTCCTTTAACCTATAGACGGGCTGAATGGTCTTTAGGTTTCAATTTGTTGCCATCTTTTTAAATGGCGACCAGAAATGTAAAAAACTCTTCTTTATGGAAAGTAATAAAAAAATGCATCCCTAGGGGCTGACGGGCGACGCCGGGTGCCTTCCCTCCTAGGGTGCTACAAAAATATTAGTCGAATCAGTAAAATCTACCCATTCTTCATATCATTTTGATGGAAGTTCTTATTACACGCGAGCGACGCCGCGGGAATAACAGCTAGTACTATATAATTATTCAATCAGGAAAAGTTCTAATTTATTTTTTTAACCCTTTTTTAAAACGATTTTTTCTCCCATACTTTAAGTGTATGAACGGGTCTTCAGTATTGGGAATATTGATTGTACGTGGATAGTCTGTGTTCTTTAAAGCTCCCTTTATATACACACCTTAATTGAAATTCGAAACGGTTTCGAATCCCACACTTTATAGGAACGTACGTGGAATCTTCAAAGTTCATGGACCCGGTGGGAGAATGAAGAAAAAATAAAATAGAAATTCAATTCGACTAAACTTTCTCTGGATTCTTTAAGTGGCTATATAAGAAGAAGTAAATAGCATCAAAAGCAAATAGAAATAATTGAATGTGACAATGTCACTGGGGAGGTTAATGAAAGGCTTCAATGGTACTGCCACCAATATCATGTTTACCACGACTTTCTCTAGACTAGCTTCTTTGGTACCAGCAATCTATACTTAAATATTACCAAGAAGTGATATCTAGTTTATTAGGGAGAAGGTATAAGATGCCTAAGTATTCGCGCGCTATAGTCCTAGTCCCCCTTTCAAAATACAAGGGGGGGGGCGTAAAAGGAGGCCGGGCTATTTCGCTGCCTCTCCTCAGTCGGAAAATACAAGTAATTTTCGTTATCATTCGCGTCGCGCTGACGTGAGTTTTCAAGAACCAATGAGATACAGCTGGTTGTTCTAATTTAGAGGGGGGGATTTACTCCGGACCTACTACGTTTGGACTGGAGATAAAGCTGGAACCTTATACCTTAAACTAGATATCGCTTCTTGATATTACGTAAAGCGAAAACACCTGATGAGGCGCGGTCAAAGGCTTAGTAATGCAGACTAAATAGGACCTAGATGGAAGTGAAGTCCTGCAAAATTAATTAACCGAGTGTAGTCATCAATTCTCGAACTAGTTCGAGCTGTAAGTCTCAAGTAGCATTAAAAACTAGTATAGGTAGTGTCTTACATATCACTTATAAACATATCTCATAAACTTGTGCACTAATAAACAAGTGTATATAGTTACTTATTTTTGTTAAGATGAAAATGGAATGTGGGTATTTTAATTAAGGAAATTATTCGAGGTAAATAAAACGCGACACTAGGGAAATATACAGTATAGTCTGAAAACGAAACGAATTTCGCCAGCCTTTAATTATCTTTTCCAAGAAAACGATATTGTTTTGAAAAATTTTAGGCTTAGCAATTAAAATTTCTCCAGTAAAAAGAATTCTTGGAAGTTGTGAAACTAAATTCTACATAGGATCTTTGGGAAAAAGGGTCGACTTTTCATTAACTCTCTTTTCAACATTCCTTGCTCTGTTTAAATAATAAACACGCGACTTTTGTCTGTCTATTAGTAACGCTTGAAGATTTATTTGGCGTATATTTTTCGTTTATTTATTTATTTATTTAAGTAGACATATTCGCTAAGCCTTTTATGTGTAGGCTTCTATTTTCACGAGGTAGGGCCAAGATGGGCATGGGCCCAGGGGCCCCGCAAACATATATAGCCTTTAAGGGGCCCCACGATACGTATAATTTGAAAAAATATATATTTAGGCTACAAGTGTTAATATAAACTAAGATAGAAAAAACTCCAATCCTAAAATCAAACTTCCAAATCTCGTATAAAAATCATTGAAGCATTAGTAAAAAAATAATAAAAAAAAAAATTCAAGGGGTCGGATATAGTGTTAGATTTCATTCAAAAATGGGGGCTAGTTTCGTACTGTCAATATTTTATAGGGAAGTTACTCAACCCTCAGTAGGGAAAAATTCAAATCCAATATTATAAAGTTCTTTTTCATTTCTTTTTTTTTTTTAAGAAAAACTGAGAAGTTTCTTTCAAATATTTGGGGATAAAAAGAAACGCTAGGATTTCTTCTCTGCAGAAAGTCAGTAGTTAATCTTTTCAAAAGATGAAAAATTGGTTTAAAAAAAAATAAGAAATGCATATTTTTCTTGTAGAAGTCGAGAAAATTTTAGTTTTCACGCCATTATTCCCAATTTTATGAAATCTATCGCTATAAAGATGAAAAATTATTTTTTTGCCAGAATTCCTTACATGGTTGCCAGAGATTTTATTCCAAAATTCCCTGACTTTTGTTAGTTTTCCCTGATAGTCTTAAGTCAGAACCAAGAACTAATAGATACGTTAGTTCATGGTAGTACTGTAATATGGGAAAATTACGTCACCAGCATCATGAAATTCCCTGATATTTCAAACGCATCTTGCCTATCCAAAAAAAAACCCGAAAAAGTTCTTCTCATTGTAAGGTATATATCGAAGCGTGAAACGTGCTTAGCGCGACATGTGACAAGCATCTAGTCGTTATGGGACATCCTTGTCATAGTGTCATTGAAGAGAAGACGAAAAGGGAAGATGGGACGTATTCCCTTGGCACGTTACCTTCCCAGTCTCTTCTCGAGCTCTCCTGTCTTTATTATAGCGTGAAGTTACTCAATACTCGCATGAAGATAACCCTCCCCAAAACAACATTATTTCAAATATTAGTCAGAAAATTACCTATATAGTTTACGTCACAAAGAGTCTCAAGAGTCTCATTAGCTAAAGGACAACTGCCAATTTTAAAGGGTAGTCGGATTCTATTACAATCTAGTGGTTTTCCCTCTACCATTTGGGGAATGTTACGGGGTATTGTTTTTCGACTTTTTTAACTAGTTAGAATTGTAGGGGAAAAACCACTATATGATAGAAAGAAAACCACTATATGATAGAAAGAAAACCACTATATGATAGAAAGAAAACCACTATATGATAGAAAGAAAACCACTATATGATAGAAAGAAAACCACTATATGATAGAAAGAAAACCACTATATGATAGAAAGAAAACCACTATATGATAGAAAGAAAACCACTATATGATAGAAAGAAAACCACTATATGATAGAAAGAAAACCACTATATGATAGAAAGAAAACCACTATATGATAGAAAGAAAACCACTATATGATAGAAAGAAAACCACTATATGATAGAAAGAAAACCACTATATGATAGAAAGAAAACCACTATATGATAGAAAGAAAACCACTATATGATAGAAAGAAAACCACTATATGATAGAAAGAAAACCACTATATGATAGAAAGAAAACCACTATATGATAGAAAGAAAACCACTATATGATAGAAAGAAAACCACTATATGATAGAAAGAAAACCACTATATGATAGAAAGAAAACCACTATATGATAGAAAGAAAACCCCTATATGATAGAAAGAAAACCCCTATATGATAGAAAGAAAACCCCTATATTATAGAAAGAAAACCCCTATATCATAGAAAGAAAACAACTATATCATAGAAAGAAAACAACTATATCATAGAAAGAAAACCCCTATATCATTGAAAGAAAACCCCTATATCATTGAAAGAAAACCCCTATATCATTGAAAGAAAACCCCTATATCATTGAAAGAAAACCCCTATATCATAGAAAGGAAACCCCCTATATCATAGAAAGAAAACCCCTATATCTTAGAAAGAAAACCCCTATATCTTAGAAAGAAAACCCCTATATCTTAGAAAGAAAACCCCTATATCATAGAAAGGAAACCACTATATGATAGAAAGAAAACCCCTATATGATAGAAAGAAAACCCCTATATCATAGAAAGAAAACCCCTATATCATAGAAAGAAAACCCCTATATCATAGAAAGAAAACCCCTATATCATAGAAAGAAAACCCCTATATCATAGAAAGAAAACCCCTATATCATAGAAAGAAAACCCCTATATCATAGAAAGAAAACCCCTATATCATAGAAAGAAAACCCCTATATCATAGAAAGAAAACCCCTATATCATAGAAAGAAAACCCCTATATCATAGAAAGAAAATACTATGTACAACGTGGTCTAGAGAAACTCTAGAATAACTAACAAACAATTCTCTGGGGGTATTGAGTAAATTCTTTCTTATATATATATAAAAGTTTCGACCAATTTGAAGATGAACTTTCTCTCCATCTCTCTCTCTCCATCTCCATCTCTCTCTCTCTCTCTCTCTCTCTCTCTCTCTCTCTCTCTCTCTCTCTCTCTCTCTCTCTCTCTCTCTCTCCCTCCCTCCCTAAGATGACGTCGTTATGGAAGTTTTTCTTTGGTCTCTTTTCTCCCATAGGGACGTGCACGGTTATATAAGAATGGCAGCTAGTTCATTCATTAATCCCACAAAATTCCCGTCCCCTTAGTTAAAGAAGGTCAATGATGGAGCTTCGGTTCGACAAAAGAAAAGAAATAGTTTGGCAAAAGATTTGCTAAAGCGCCTGTTTACACTCTTTTAGACGGCTTAGAAGTTATAGTACGGGTTTTTTCTTTTTGGCGAGAATTACGGTTGACTTTAAACGTTCCACACCGCTCAAAGTGTATGAAAAGGGACCCTGGAGGTTTTTTATCTTTCTTGCTATATAGGTGGACATATAGTTAGAAGGGATTTATTTGTTATATCCAAGACGATAAAGCGCTTATCTTTCCTAACGATATTTGAGTAAATACTTCCAAAGGAGTTGCCAGATCTTCCAATCGACCCCCTTAGTCTATTGACCGTTCATATAACAAGGTCGCTCTAAGTTACCCCCCCCCCCTGAACTGTTCAAAATTCAAAACCACCATTAAGAGAAAATTGTTAACTCAAAAGCAAACTGTAAAAATCAATCTTGAAAATGAAAAAAAAAAAACATAATAATTTTTAATAAATGTTAGACCTGGCCCAAGAAGTGATATCTAGTTTATTAGGGAGAAGGTGTAAGATGGCTAAGTATTCGCGCCAGCCATAGTACCAGTCCCCCTTTCAAAATACAAGGGGGGACGTAAAAGGAGGCCGGGCTATTTCGCTGCCTCTCCTCAGTCGGAGGAAAATAACAAGTAATTTTCGTACTCATTCGCGTCGCGCTGACGTGGGTTTTCAAGAACCAATGAGATGCTGCTGGTTGTAATTTAGAGGCGGCAGGGATTAACTCCGGACCTACTACGTTTGTTTGGACTGGAGATAAAGCTGTAAGTAAATGTGACGCGAATTTATACCTTCTCCCTAATAAACTAGATATAACTTCTTGGTTAGACTCGATACAACCACCACTAGTGGATGAAGTAATTAACTTTAACTAAGATAATTAATTGTAAACTTCACTCGATTTAATTAATTAAGTAAGTAATTAATGCGTTGTTCAAATATTACTCGCTACCCCTTGGCAAAATTTTCTTCCATTTTTGGTTTCTGATGTATTTTTAAAAGCGAAATCGAAATTATAAGCTTGAACATTTGGTTTGAAAGGAGCTGGCTCTATTGGGTGTGCATATCTAATGACTTATTGCCAGCGGTGGAATGAGGCTTCAGTATTTCAAAATAGCATCATACCCAGCGGGTAAAATTGAAACTCGAAGTGCAGGGGAGCCTTTTCAAAGAGAGAGAAAGAGAAAGAGAAAGAGAGAAATTTTCATTCTCACAAAAGGATTAATGTTGACATTTATTTTTGCTTGGTTTCCCTGCTTCGTTACGAAATTGAAAGGGTTAAGGTTCCCCCTTTATGTTGGTTTAACCATAGAGTATTTACTAAGGAGTGGTGCTATTATTTGTACCGGAAGCTAACCTATAGAGTATAGAGTATAGAGCGTGTGGAAATTTTGGCATACAGCTACACTTTCCCAGGTGACATTAAATGCATACCAGGGTTCGGAAGAAATTTTAATATATTGAAAATCCAGGCCTGACTTTTAATTTAAAGCTTATCCCTGATGAAATTTTGCTGCAATATCCCTGACCATTTTAAGTACGTGTTTACCTCCAGAGGCACCACTTCATGATCATACCTGCAGACCATTTTTAGCATTGCTCGAAGCATAGTTTTTTAGGACAAAACTTGAAATCCCGGACGTACCCCCATATTCTCTAAATCCCTGACTTATCCAGGTTTCGTATGAACCCTGAATACCCCCCAATGTCACCATACCATTGCTATGGCAGTTCAGTTTGAATCAGTACTTAATAGGGGCATGACAAAAGTGCATTGAAGTTAAAACTAAGAGTGGGGATAAATTAATTCTCAAGCCTCCTTAAGGGAATACCACTATTGCCAACGCACAACGCACCCTTGACGGTTTAATAACTATACCATAGGCCTATACCTCTCAATAAACACCAAGGCCCCTGCAACGAAACACACTGCAACTGTCTTGGGGCAAACTAGATGATAAAAGCCCTTCCGGGGAAAGGCTTAGCACTGCACGCGATGTATTCCAATTGGTGGTGGGATACGAAGTCGCCTTTTAAGCTCCTTAAAAGATTTAAAGGAGTAGCCAACTAAAATCAACCGCGATAAAACAGAATAATCTTATCTTCGTCTTTAAAATTGAACGTTTATTAAAGATATAAGAAACTATTGTACCTAATTAATTTAACAATAAAACCGTTTAGGCCTAGCAGGGATAGATTTAATTTTAGAAGCAGGAATGGAGAACGGTTAGTATTTACTTCATTGCCCAGTATAGAGCCCCTCCCTCCAACACGTAACGAAAAGTTTAAATTATCTCATTGGCTCAGTTTTAAACTACGTTTTGATGACGTTGCTGCATGACGCGGACGCCGAAAAATACCCGTAATTCCTTTTTATACCTCTGTCGCTATGACCCGGCATCTTCTTTCATACCCCCCCCCGTTCCGTGGAAGGGGGTCAGGGACTTTGATTATTACTCTGTTAGAACTCCATTCCTACTTCTAAAATTAAATCTATCCCTGCTAGGCCTAGTAAATGAAGCTTGAAAAGTGATAAGAATTACTGAGACTGTACCTTTAACAATATAATCCCCCACACTTAATCTCCTCCCCCTCCTTCATCTTGAACCAATCAATAAAATGTTGCTAAAGAAGTGGGTGCATGGGTGGTTTTGATCGTGTAAAAAATTGATGTAATAAACTAGGATATGTTTTACTTGAGCAGAAAAAAAAACATGAAAAAGTCCAGACAAGGCAAGTTACTTTAAAACCCATATCGCATCTATATAAGATAAGTTCAATCTTAGAAACTATCAAGTTTTACGTAGAAAAAAACTATTTGTCAATAGAAAAAGTAAATCTTTCGTAGGTTGCAATAGCGAAAAGGTTCCTCTTGGAAATGCATCCTTTTCTATATATTTATTTATTTACTTTTTTCTTATGGAGGAAACTTGTTTTCTATAATATATGACACTACTTAGAAGCGCCTTCCGGTGTTGGCGAGCGCCGACGGCTCTATTAAAGAGCCACTGGCTAAGAGAAACGCATTTTTCTCTTTTGGAAAATAGTGAATTTTCATCATTTTCTCATGAAAAATTAACCGGCCAAGCCATACATAATTTTAATTACTAAACTAATCTACACGGTGTATTGCACTTATTTCTAACCCGAGGGGGGTAGACGCTCTGGATCTCTGTGTACACCTGAGTTCAAAAGAGTTCAGCTTTGACAGTACATTGAGTTCAAAACCTTCGGGACTCACAGTTCAGCTTTGACAGTACAATGAGTTAAAAACCTTCGGGACTCACAGTTCAGCTTTGACAGTACAATGAGTTAAAAACCTTCGGAACTCACAGTTTAGCTTTGACAGTACATTGAGTTCAAATTAAGCCTTCGGAACTCACAGTTCAGCTTTGACAGTACATTGAGTTCAAATTAAGCCTTCGGAACTCACAGTTCAGCTTTGACAGTACATTGAGTTAAAAATCTTCGGAACTCACAGTTCAGCTTTGACAGTACATTGAGTTCAAATTAAGCCTTCGGAACTCACAGTTCAGCTTTGACAGTACATTGAGTTCAAATTAAGCCTTCGGAACTCACAGTTCAGCTTTGACAGTACATTGAGTTCAAGACATATTGTACACCTGAGTTCTCAAGTGTCTACCCCCTCGTTCTAACTAACCCCACCCCTTAACAATTCATAAATCAAACCGAAGTCAATTTACACGAACAGAACTGAACTGAATCGCACTGCATATAAACATAATTGCAATTATGATTGCATTTTGTTTGTTAAATAAACCTAAGTTGTAAGGCAATTCTTGCGAACAGAACAAAATTAAAACTCGCCAGTATTGAAGGTATTGAATCAATTCTGTATTGCCGTTTTTCATCGTGAAAGGCAAAAAGACAGGAGGGGGGGGTTAGGAAAATAAATGGGGTTGTTGTCTCTAATTTGCCATTTTTAAGGCTTTTGGATCACTGATCCGAAGAGACAACGCGTGAGGATAAATTTACACACTCTGTCTTATAAAATAAACAAAGGCAATGAAAGAGTGCCGGCATTCAGGCGTTTGTTTCGCAGATAACGCTACGTAACGTTATATCTTACTTACGATTTTTCCAAAAAAAAAGGGGGGGGGGGTTTCCAAAACAACAATGACGTATCATTATAAGAACCAAGACCGAAATATACGTCATTATAGCCACGTCATAAATATATAAATCTTATTCCCCAGCTGTTTATATCGCGCGACGGATTATGGGTTGTCCCAATATCTACCAAGGCCTTGAATATTAATTAAATTATAAATTATAGGCCTTGTTATAATGACCTGGGATATATTATTACCCGTGATGCATTTCGGGCAAATATAGGCGAATTCATGGTCACCATTTGGGACTCGCGTATAATTTAAAATGCAAACATCAAGGGGATCAAATATGCATGCCTAAATCGTTTAATTTTAACAATTCTAATTAAGACGTAAAGTTTAATTTGCATAAAATGGTATGTAAAATTTAGAAGCGTTTACCATGGATATTACAAACGTTTCATGGGTGGTTCAACGAACGACTTATCAAATAAAAATCCTGTATGAGTTAATTAGGTTATCTAAATCAACCTTTGTGACGTCGCATCTAAGCCTATCCTCTTGAAGTGAATTTTATCATAGTTATTCGATTATTTGGTTGTACCAGGGATAGGTTTAATTTTAGAAGTAGGAATGGAGAACAGAGTAATATCTGGGCGCGCGTCAAAGTCCCGGACCCCCTTTTAACGGGACGGAGGGGTATGAAAGAAGAGGCGGGGGGTCATAGCGACAGAGGTAAAAAGGAATTACGGGTATTTTTCGCCGTCCCCGTCATGCAGCAACGTCATCAAAACGTAGTTTAAGTGAGCAGCCAATAAGATAATTTAAACTTTTCGTTATCCGTGTTGGTTGGAGGGAGGGGCTCTATACTGGGCTACGAGTCGGAATAACTGAAGTAAATACTAACCGTTGAGCTCCATTCCTACTTCTAAAATTAAATCCATCCCTGGTTGTACGAAAGTTAAGGTTTCCAAGCCTTGGTCCGTGCACCGCGATTTTTTACAAGCCTATATCCTGTATTTCTAAAAGACGGTGCACGGGGGGTCACGTGTATTTACTATATATATATGAAAACCTCTCCTAGAGTCCTAGTTCGGGGCTCGGGCTCTATCTCGAGAGGATTACAGACCCGAATCTTAATCCGTTAGAAAAGGCCTCTAATGAAAGTACCCATCATCCTTTAGGACTAGGTTTCCGTCCCTATTTTCAATTAGAGTTGTCGTCAGTCGGGCAGTTTGAGTATGACTGTCGTCAAGTCACGTTTTGAGTTCAGTTCAAACCTTAATACTCAGAAGGAAGGGCTTTTCCTTTTTATTTCCTTCCTTGTCGCAAAGGGAATTAAAAACCCTAGTGAATTCAGGACAACTGTTCTTCCTTTTCATCATAAAAAACTGCACTTTTAAACAGAAGGGTTTCCTGCTTGGGAATTTACGAAACAATGGCGAGGAAACCGTTAAGAAACGGACTTAATTTATGTGTACTTTTCTATTTAGGCATACAATGAATGAAGTTTTTATGTCATTTTCAGGGGGCAAGGTGTATTTCAAAGGCCATTTTATATTGGCTACCTAATTAATTTTTTACCCCATCTGCTAATTAAGGTTAAACTTGGACCCTAATAGGGCCCGGGATAAGACTGCATTGTATTTATTGTATTAGTTTAGGTAAGGGCATAAGTTTATAAGTGATATGTTCCTAAGTGATATGATACTTACTGAGAGACTTACAGCTCGAGCTAGTTCGAGAACGACAAGCGAGAATTGAAGTCCTACACTGGGTGGTTAGTTTTGCAGCAAGGACTTCCATCTAGGTCCTATTTAGTCTGCATTACTAAGCCTTTGACAGCGCCCCAGTCACCAGGCGTCGCTTTACCCTGAATCTATGACCTACCTCACTCACTTCATGACAAGCTCCAGTTTCTAAGTTACCAGACTTTACAAACTTATGGCGAACATATCTTACGAACTAGGTTCAATGAAGTTAAGTTGTCGTCTTGTAGCTATAGCTAATATTTCTTACATTGCACCGAAATCAATGACAATTTCATTGCAAAATTAAACTTACCTACAATTTGAATTACCTAGATTTCGTTGTATTCATTTTTACTGCAACCCAACTGAGACAGTTCACGCAAGGCTGACTCGATGGGCAAATTGTACTATTTACTACAATCTTCGATTCAGGGGCAAAGGCTTATCCTTAGAGGTTTCCTTTCTATAAGCCAAGTGGCCCTTAAAAGGCTCATTATAAACCAACCCATAACCAAGTAGGTCCTAAATCCGTCGTTATTCCTACGTGAAACCTAATCCCGCCTCCTTTATAACAAACAAACCAGTAAAACCCACTACTCGGTAACGAGGAGCTTCATCCAAAAATAGACACTTTTTAAGTCGGCTATATCTCCATCTAATATCGCGACCAGCTCCACCACCATCACGCGACGACCAAACTTGCATGATATAACAGAAAATCCTAATTTATTGTCTAGACAAATAAACGGGGAAACCATGTTAAACTCCCGGGAGACTAAAAGCGCGGCTATGAATTTAAGCCGTAAAGCTAAAATATATAGCTACGTTTTACAATCTTTCCTTATCTCTCGCAAGTATAACCGATACCACCGTGAATTAATTAAATATATCTATGAATTTTAAACGGCGAGAGACTGCAGTACTATTATGCAGGATTTCCGCGAATTCAAATAATTTTCAACTTCGAATTTCTAGCTTTGTTTGAGGGCTTTCCCGACTATTTCTTGCGATTTTCTAATGATTTTTCCCTGACCATTTCTCCCGATTTTCCCCTAACATTTCCTCGAGATTTTCCCTGACCATTTCTCCTGATATTCCCCTAACCTTTCGTCGAGATTTTCCCTGACCATTCTAACCAAATTTCCCTGACTATTTCTCCCGATTTTCCCCTGACCACTTCTCCCGATTTTCCATAACTATTACTCCCGATTTTCCCCTAACTATTTCTCCCGATTTTCCCTGACCATTTCTCCCGATTTTCCCCTAACTTTTCCTCCCTATTTCCCTAACTTTTCCTCCCTATTTTCCCTGACCATTCCACCCGATTTTCCCTGACCATTTTCCCTTTCTATTTCACGCGATTTTTCCTCACCATTTCACGCAATTTAGTAAAATATTCCAGCGTAAATGAATAACAATTCACGAGTCGGATACTCTCTCTAGTGGCCGTGAAGACGTCCGGATCCAATCACCATGGTAACGGGGACTAAATCCTATACTAATGGCGGTTGGTATATAAACTACCGGATATCCCTCCAATGTTACGTATATATACTTTATAGTTTCAACGTAAAAGAATACTAAGCTCGTAAGGCGGGGATGTACGCTTTTAGATAGGCTATTTATAAATAATGTAGCCCCTTATCCTCGGGTTATTGTCAAAAGCTATAGAGAAAAAGATTACTCGAGTGTCCCCTGTTATATAAAGATAAAACTTGCTTGCATTTTATGATTTCAGGGATTCATGGTACTCGCTATCTCAGTTTGGACGAATTAATTGTGTAGCATTTTATTAAAAAACGTTTTGGGGGAATTTTACTCGAGTTGATTTCTGAAAACTCTTACTCAAATTCACTTTTACTGACTGTTGAAAACTTTAGAGAGTTCTGACGTTACGAGAAGAGGCTCGATTTGAGATTAGATTACCTACAATGGTGATACACCATACTTGCTTAAGCTGTAACTTAACATCTCCTTACAGTTATTTCGTTCAAGTCAATTCATTGGTGGAAGTCAGTGTTACAGTGTCGCGTCATCAGCATTTGAAGGTCCCCCCTGTTTACATTTAATGGTTATTAGTGTTTGAGACATTACAATTTTACGGTTTGAGGAAGTGTAGATGGGCTTTCCTCGACTGGTACCGGTGGAAAGATAACATTAATGGGCTTTCCTACGTCTTAACGGTTGTAAAAATAGAGAAAATAGTATAGAGGACCAGTACAAAAGGGAAGCGGCGAAGCGGCGGCCCTAAGAATGGCTTTCTAGAAACCTTTCCCTCAAAATGGCGGAGAACTTCACAGAGTGGAAAGGGGATTCTGAAAGACGCACGATTAGCAATAGCTCAATGGAGAGACGACGTTTAGTAGAAGGGATGGGTTGCTTAAAATTCGCGAAATTTCAAAATTATAGAATTTTGTAGGATTTTTGCCATAAATATAGGATTTTATAGAATTTTTGCCATAAATATAGGATTTTATAGAATTTTTGCCATAAATATAGGATTTTATAGGATTTTTGCCATAAATATAGGATTTTATAGGATTTTTGCCATAAATGTAGGATTTTACAGAATTTTTGCCATAAATATAGGATTTTACAGAATTTTTGCCATACATATAGGATTTTATAGAATTTTTGCCATACATATAGGATTTTATAGAATTTTTGCCATAAATATAGGATTTTTGCCATAAATATAGGATTTTATAGAACTTTTGCTACAAATATAGGATTTTATAGAATTTTTGCCACAAATATAGGATTTTATAGAATTTTTGCCATAAATATAGGATTTTATAGAATTTTTGCCATAAATATAGGATTTATAGGAATTATAGGACCTTTGGGGGCCCTGTAATTAATTTTTTTTATAACAAAAGACTCGGGCGATTTTTGTTAAACAAGTGTTTTACCTCTCGCCCAAAGGGGGAAGGGGCAACCGTAGTAGCTAAGGGGGGGGGGGGGGTTGGATCCTTGCGGGGAATTGAAGCAAATGATAATTGCTTTTGTCTTTCGGTTTTCGATTGGATTTAACTCTGGATTCTAATCATTCTCCGAAGAGAGTTAGTCCACCACGCTAGCGACTAAATACAATTGGCTGCGGGTATTATCGTTTCTTGGGAAGAAGAAGAAGTAACTTGTTTTCTCTCCCTCCCCCCTCCCTCTCTTATCCTAATTACTAAGGAATTAACGAAACTTTCCGATTTCTTAGCTGTGAATTTTCTTTTATTTATTCTCGGGTTACTCTGCCGACTTGGGACGAAATAAAATTATATCATAAGTTTATAAGTGATACGCTCCATAAGTATGACACTCCTATACTTCGTATTGCTACTGAGAGACTTACAGCTCCAGATAACTAGTTCGAGTGAACGACGGAAGCGAGAATTGAAGTCCTACACTCGGTGGTTAATTTTGCAGGACTTCCATCTAGTTCCTATTTAGTCTGCATTCCTAAGCCTTTGACAGCGCCAACTCACCAGGCCTCCATCGCTTTCGGCTTTACCTCGAATCTATGACCTACGTCACTCTTTTCGTGACAAGCTCTCCAGTTTCTAAGTTACCAGTGACAAACTTATGGATGGAACATATCTTATGAACTTATGATTATACTGGTAAGCCTTTGCCCAACCAAAAATATTTGGGTAAAGTACTAAGATGGGAGCGTAGAAAACTGTGGCAAATTTCTAAGCCGATAAACCGCTTTGTAATTATTTTTTTAAGCAAAGTAAGGTTATTTAGGTTAATTAGAGGGTCGAGTTTAATTTTTACTGGGCGTGGTTAAAAGTAAGTTAAAGTTTTAATAATAGATTAAAAAAATTTAATCCAAAAATAAAGTAGACGACCGGACACTATTTTCGAAAATATCTGTTTGCAAATGTTTAAATAAATAAATAAATGACCAACACATCGTTACTGTTAATTATATAAGTCCATTAACCTTCTCTCTCTTTGTCGGGCCAAAATCTAAAAATCAATAATTTGATGGTATTTTTAGAAATTTGGGGGGAAAATAAACGACTGAATGATGGTGAGGATTGGATTTTTCAATTATTCAAAAACCCCAAAATTCAAGAACTAAAAATAAACACTTAAACTGCTTCCTTTGAAACGTGTTAAAGGAATTTTAAATTTCAGTCGCGAATAAATTACTGGAATTCATTCCATCTGAAAAGTTTAACATATTAACGGGAAAACCCACATATTTCTGGACGTCTGGTTAGGTGCGGGTTTAAAATTTATTCAAACATGTACATAGCGTCTTAAATAATTTAACCCTTGACCTTTGAATATATCACGTAGAAACCGCTCCCATTACTATTATAAATCGCGATTAATTTTAACTTATGGATACAAAGGGATTTCAATTTAAAGAAACGGCTTTTAGCTCCAGAGATTCTTCAAACTTTCTAAGGATTACTTTATCCAAGGTATGAGATAAATCAATAGATCATTATTTATTAAAGAAAGTGTCAGAATACGTGCCTCGCGGGAATAATTCGGGTGAAATCTTTCAACTCTGATGGGATTTTGGTGCGCGTGTCTTAGACGGAGGCGAGAGTTTAAGTTAAGGGCGGTATCTTTCTTATGTCAGTTTCTTAAAGGTGTTCAAATTAATCTTAAAAGAATCTTCCCAATATTTTTTTGTCCTTCAGGGATGCCTTAAATAGTTTTCCCTGACCTTGAACATCAATGTCGTCAATGATTTAAAAATCACTAAAAAAAAAGGGGTATAGTAGGGGGAAAACCACTACACAGGGTGTTTTTGATAAGTCTGCATGCATAAATTAAGGAGGATGTTCTTTGGGAAATTAATTATGAGACGGAAATGTGCAATTTCTATCTCCATTTTGTTTACCCTAAGGGACACAGCTTTCGAGTTATGATTTGATTTAAGTGTTTTAAGGATGACCCCTTAATTAAATTAGAAATCATTGTCTTAATCAGTTTCTTAATTAAGTTTAAGGGGTTTTCTAGCTAAGATTGGATTGGAGTATTTTACGGTGGCCTCTTAAATTTAATTAAGAAACTGATTAAGACAATGATTTCTAAATTAATGAAGGGGTCATCCCTAAAACACTTAAATCAAATCATAACTCGAAAGCTGTGTCCCTTAGGGTAAAAGTCATAAATAGAAATTGTACATTTTCGACACAAGATTGATTTCCCAAAGAACTGTCATTCCCCTTAATTTATGCATGCAGACTTATCAAAAACACCCTTTATAATATTACACACTAGAATCCAAGCACCATTCCTTAAATTCTGTCGTCTGCAAAATGAAACTCTTCAATCTTTTTCTTGTATAATTCCATTCACGCAATACCTCGAGTGTTGTTACGTTACATTCCGGAGTAATTCTAACAACTTCCGATCCAACGTACGTTATTACAAAGACAGGACACGAGCGATCCATCAACATTTTACTGAGGCTTAACAGCAGCCGTTCGCAATTAACACCCCGACTTAATTTTTACTGACAAGATTCTTCCGTCGTCAACTAGGGAATAAGGAAGTTACTCGAGCTAGGCGTACACCCACACCATAAGCTTATAAGTGATATATTGCTTCCATAAGTATGACACTTATTATGCTATTCGTAATGCTACTGAGAGACTTACAGCTCGAGATAACTAGTTAGAGAGAAAACGACGGAAGAGAGTCAATTGAAGTACTACACTCGGTGGTGGTTAATTTTGCAGGACTTCCATCTAGGTCCTATTTAGTCTGCATTTCTTAGCCTTTCACAGCGCCTCAGTCACCAGGTGTCGCTTTACCTCGAATCTATGACCTACCTCACTAAACTTCATGAAAAGCTCCAGTTTGTAACCAGGGATTAACAAACTTATGGTGACCATATCTTATGAACTTATGCCCACATTTACGTGCTCAAGAGGAACATATAGTGTAGTAGCCTTGGACTTATCACTTCATGACAAGCTCCAGTTTGTAACTAGTTACAAACTTATGGAGAACATTATCATATGAACTTATGCCCACACTTACGTGCTCAAGAGGAAGATATATAGCGTAGTAGCCTTGGACTTAATAGTTACCCAGTATCTTTACGAAACAAAACTAGCTTTGACGGTGATGAAACTATAGTATACGTTCACCTTTAATGACTAAAAACATAATGAAGGTGATAGATCACCGTCAATTTATTTCTGTTATCGTCAACTAAGTTCCAACAAAAAAAGAAATACTGGCGAAAGACCAAAAAAACCAATAAAGATAACGATGGTCCCATATAACGGAAACCCATAGGTAAAAAAACATTCCCAGGCCGCATTGCGAAGCTGGTTTCCTGTTCGAGCCTTGACAACATTTTGTGGAGTAAAGAATAAAATTTAAAGATAAGTCAGTAGAACACTTTTAAATTGTTGACTTGAACTGCAACATTTCAGTGAAATCAGGGGATTATAATTTAAGGACCAATTACTTCTGCCAGGGATGGAGAACGGTTAGTATTTACTTCAATTATTCCGACTCATAGACCACCCAGTATAGAGCCCCTCCCTCCAACACATAACGAAAAGTTTACATTATCTTATTGGCTGCTCACTTAAACTACGTTTTGATGACGTTGCTGCCAGGGACGGCGAAAAACACGTAATTCCTTTTTTACCTCTGTCGCTATGACCCTCCCGCCTCTTCTTTCATTCCCCCCTTCCGTCCAGTGGAAGGGGGTCCGGGACTTTGACGCGCGCCCAGATATTACTCGGTTCTCCATTCCCACTTCGAAAATTAAATCTATCCCTGTTTCTGCCTTACACAGAAAAGGCTGCTACAGATTTCTCTATTCAAAAACCCCTTGAATTTTAAAATTCCCGAACTTTTAAAACCATTTTAAAATTCCCTTAGGTTTTCAAGGTATTACAGGTAAATCGGCAAACCTGACAAAACTAGAATAAAAGAGATAGAAAAACAGAAAACCCTCATATTTAACTTTGAAGCAAAAAGTCAAGTCAAGACTCAGAACTACGGAAAGAAACCCCCGAACCACATCTCGAACAAAATTGTCTGGCAAAAATCTCATCTATTTCGTGACGTTTCCATGCAGGTAAGGCTTTTAACTTCAAGCCTATTTTTCTCTATGAAAGCCACGCGGCGTAGCAATCTCGATATTGGAGCTATATAAATGCGAAACGTGCGTGAATTTCAGCGGTTGCCATAGCAACGCGGAGCAAACACACGTAATATGTTCCCTCCAAGGAAATAAAAAAGAAAAAAAAAAGGAAAAACAGGTTCAAGAAAGCGTCATCTGGCTTCTCCAATAGACTTTCGGGAAAAAGCTTTGCGGCCAAATGGATGGCGTTGCATTGCATTGCATTGCATCCATAGATGCACTCTCCCGCCAATAAAAATGAATGAGATGAGAAAGAAAGACTTCGGAGACGAGACTAGATCTCAATTTCAACCTTATACTCCTAAAAGTACCTTTCAAGTCAAAGTGAAATATACCTTTTCATGCACCTAGCGTTTCTTAACCATATTTCATATTAGAAGAACTAGGTCTAGCTTTTGTACACGTTCACGTTTCAGCGTACCTTTTCTTTAGGTTGAATCCTTTTCTTTTATGGGTAGGCTAGTACCATAAGTAACTTAACAACAATAAGTCTGTCTGAACTATAAAATTATTTCCAAGGACAAACTTAATTGTTATTGTTTTGTAGCGAAATTTTCATAAACCTTCTAAATGGGATTAACATGGTTTTATTTGCACCCCACTTTGGAGGCTTATAACTCTGGTTCTATAAGAGATAAGAGAAAATCCTTTGAGTATGTTATAGCCCTATTTCTCCTCTTTCCAAAGATACTAAATAATTGGGGTTACGATAATTAGGGCCCGAGTAATTAAGCAGAATCTTCATTGGTATTCCCTCCATAGGCTAACAACATGTTTTTATTTACTTATTTCTTGGATGAGATCCCTGGAGAGGTAGAGCTAAACACCAACTTAACCCTTTCCCTGTACAATCCCTATGGGAACAAACCATCCATAAGAACTTCAGCAAAATATGGAAACCATAGGAAGTGTGTCATACTTAAATTGTTAATATGTTACTTATGATAAAACCCAGTACTTGCTACTAGTAGGCCTACCTGGTCTGTTTGAAACGTGGTAAAATTTAAGGTCGTATGTTATCTCGCAAAAAGGCCCAGGATCAACTCATATTGAACCATGCACTCGAGAATGACTACTTTCATTTCAGTTTGCTTTAGCGTTAGATATTCATGGGCTTCACCTTTGGCTACGCCTTTTGCCTCCCTTCAAGTGGGAGATCGTACACTTGAACAAAACTAGAGCTCGAAATATCGAAAGCTTGTTTGCTTTTGTCGCTCTCGACCATTTTTCAGTTTGCTCGAGAAAATGAGATAGATATAACTGAGGAAATAAGACGTCGCGAGTGATACCCTTGGTTCGGGGTCATACTAATATCAGGGGTCATTTTCGGAAGTCTGTATCGATGGCCCTAACATGGACTCTAAAGAGAGGAGCAGTTTTTCCAACCCATCCGAGTACAGCGAACTTAGGGGAATTCATCTCTCAGGGTTCATACAATTTTGAAAAACAAATTTACCTGAGATTTCCATGAGGTTTTTCCCCATATACTCCCCTGAATTTTCCAGATTTTTCCCCGTATACTCCCCTGAATTTTCCAGGTTTTTCCCCGTATATGGAGTATCCTATGGAGCTAATGTTAACGAAGGAGGGAATATGACTATTACATAGTCAAAGGGCATCCCCGTATCTCTAATATAACCAGAGTTATGAGCCTCCAAAGTATAGTGTAATGTTAATCCTATGGAGGGAATATTCACGAACATTTTGCTTAATTACTCGGCCCCTGTTTGACGCAAATTTCCCTGATTTCCCTGAATTTTACTAAAAATTCGAAATTTCCCTGAGGTTTTCGTCAATTACTTATTTCCCTGATTATTCCAGGTTTTCCCGGTTTTCCAGGTTTTTATGAACCCTGTCTCCACTTCTGCCAACTCGCTTTGAAATTCAAAGTGACCTTGATATACTACAATACAAATCGTAATTTCTCAACAAAAAGAAAACCCCTACAGAATTTATATCACCAGTAATTTTACTATTTAATTTTTTAATATTTACCTTCCAATTTCCATTTTGATAACTTCCTGAATAATTAGTATTAATTTATTTCCGAAATAATTTAAGGAAATTAATCATTGAGTTTATGGAAAATTAAATGTTTGTCTAGTGGGTACCCGGTGCCTTAATTTTTCCGCGCTTACAATATTTGCTTTTGGAAATTAGTTTATCGAGGAAGACCTCTTACAGGGGTAAAAGAACTAATGTATTTTCTATGGGGCCCCTGTAGAAATGTTTACCCCACCACACACCGAATTTGAAAATAAAAATTTAGTGAAAAGCATCCCCTACCGGGATACAAATCATTTCTGACACACACAGAATGATGGGAGTATTTTTGTATTTTCAATTTTTTATGGAAAATTGAAATATCAAAATACAAAATCTCTATTGCGGTTGGTTGGTTGGACTGATGTCGGCGCGTTCAAGTCAAGATTGATGACGTGTGAGTGAGAGGATGGTCTATTCAAAAGACTACGTTTATCTACGTGTAGTATGACGCGTAAAACTCCGCCTTACCTTTACCTCTGGTACGCTTTCAAACTGAAATTTATGGTAATCTAATTTTCTCGGATATAGTTTGTCATTTTTGTCAATATACATCTTCAAAATTTGATATATATATATATTTCAATTCAAAATGTTTTCCTGACTATTCCAATTGAAGTTTTTCCCGACCGTCTAAAGTCGCTTTCCCTGACCCTTGACCCCGTGATTATTTTGTAGAAAATACAGAATTTAGGGACAGACTATGGGATAATTTGGCCCATTCCCAAAACCCCAAAAATGGTAAATGAAAAACTAAATTAAATCAGTGATCAATTGTACTTACATAATCTGAAAGAAGTTAGGTCCAATTAACCACGTCCAATTCGTAACAAGAATATTTCCACATTGTTACTACGCATGCTCCAAAAATCTATAGAAAGAAAGAAAGAATGGTACATCATATTAAACACGATCCTCTCAGCTGTTACCCCTAAAGAGGACCAAAGACGACAACGGACCCCGTTCTTAATTTTCTAGTCTATAATTAATAAGAAAATAAAGACATTGACAACGTGAAAAACTAGGCCTAAGCTCAGATTAATTTTTGCGGCAAGCAACAGAGCTTATATGCTTACACAATGACATAAGGTGATTAAAAGGCTGCGAGAAAGAAAAAAATGACAATGCCGCCTCGAGGGATTCTGGGAAATCGTGCCGTTTAAGGTTAGAAGTTAAGACGAAGACAGCATTTTCCATTCATTCAATCGCCAGGCGGAAGCGACTCTCCATCCTCCGTCTTTATGAACTAACAAAACGCTGACTATATACTAACGTCGCTATTGGTCTAAAAAACAGTTGGACCATTTCTTAGAAAAATATAGGAAGATACGTACCGAGGGGTTAATCACTCGATTCCCTTATGTACATGTCAGCGATTAAGGATTACCTAACGCATCGAAACCATATTGCAAAATTAGTAGGGGGGGGTGAAATATTATGACGGTTATTGATACCAAGGATGATGAGGGTAGGATATGAAATCTGAAAAAACTAGGTGTGCTAACTGTGGAATGGCTCAGGTTGGGTGGGACGCCAAAAAATGGGGGAGGAAAAGTCGGACGCATTGGTCAAGAAGGGATACAGACGAACCAATTACAACGGAGTCCGACTATTCTCACCCCCATTTTTGGCTTCCCACCCAACCTGAGCCGTTCCTAGCCTATTTCTCTCAGATTGAGGCTCCTCCACCCCATTATCCTTGTTGATAAATTCTCTAGTTATACATTTGTTCTGGCAACAACGCGTAACACCTTTCCTTAAAAGCACACCGAGTGAATGTCCCCTCGAAAAGCGTATCAAAAAGCTACTATAGCCTATACATTATTTCTTTTCACGATAAAGTTAGCACGAGCGATTAAGCGTGCGACTACACGCTACGTAGCAACGGTGATAAAAGATATATAGATTCCAGTTCAATTCCATCGCCTTTTTGATCCAATAGTCCTTGAGAAGCTTAGCGGGGTTTGAAACGGAAGGTCCATAGAGAATATAGGAAGAGGAGTAGAGGACAATTACCTTTTCTTAACGCCTTGGTAAAGACTTATTTTCTATTCCAATGGCTACATTTTCTACTACAGTGAATTTGCCAAAACAGACAGACAAACGGTAGTTGATTTTTGGAAAGTAATTCACATCGTTAAGCCTAGTTATTCACCGGAAAATTCCATTCCATAAATTATAGGAACACATATTGATTTTACAAAGACCCGCGTCGCGTCGCGTTAGTAGCGTCGCGCGTGTATCGTTTATACAATGTTAAGAGAGAGATCTATTTATAGAGTCTTTACAAACGGAGAGATTCTGCAACATTTTTCATTATTTTTCAGCATTGACAAATTTTAACCGAGGCACGAATCTTTGGACCGCCGCTTTTAAAGCTATACACGCGTCGATAAAAGGAGCTTCGAAATTAGAGAATGAAGATATCTTTTGAGAATTAAGACATACGAGATATTGTCAAAGCTAAGGTATATAACGCAAACCACCAACCAGAATTCATCGGGGTATACCTTTTCTTTTTAACTGAGGCAATAAAAGCGAAAGAAACTAAACTAAAAATAGGTCCTATTATTATTAATGAGGATGCTAAATCTAGTCTTTTTAATTAGCTGCCAGAGCGATAATGGCGCGAATTTCTCATTAAGATCTCGGCCGTAGGATCATCCATCTTGGACGATTTATAAAATGGATCTGATTTTCTATGAGATCTTTATGTTATCATCACCAAAGGTGAATAGAAATGAAGGAAAGTGTTCAGGCGATACACGTTATTCACGTTGCCTCTGAGCTAACGAAAAAATAAAACCATAGCATAAGTTTATAAGATATGTTCCTCCATAAGTTTGTCACTGGTAACTTAGAAACTGGAGCTTGTCATGAAGTGAGGGAGGTAGGTCATAGATTCAGGGTAAAGCGACGCCTGGTGACTGGGGCGCTGTCAAAGGCTTAGTATGTACAGACTAAATAGGAACTAGATGGAAGTCCTGCAAAATTAATTAACCACCGAGGACTTCAATTCTCGCTTCCGTCGTTCTCGAACTAGGTCGAGCTGTAAGTCTCTCAGTAGCATTACTTATGGAACATATCACTTATAAACTTAGTATTGTTAAATTTTCTGCTTTTCCTTTGGAATATTTTAAAGTGATTGATTCTAGTCCATGAGCGAGATAAGCGTCTGATTTCCCCCCTGGTTCTTTTTAATTACAAAAAAAAATATCCTAGGTGAAATGGCGGGAGAAATAAGGGATGATGTTATAGAAAGGCGGGAAGGGTCCCTTAAGGTGTTGGAAGTAATTTTTTTTTGTTGGTCTCCCTCTTTTCACATAAAATTTTCTTTCAGACGTGTGTGTATGAATGTACGTACACTCCCATAAGGGGACCAGCCCAAGTATCTAATTGCTGTCGGGAATTCTTTGGGCTTTTAGTAAGCGCTGATTGGAGAGATTTTTTTATTTCTTCTAATTTTTATATAGCAGACTTTAATCTCGGTGGAAGCTTTTATTTATTTCTTTTTTCTTTTGATGAATTTTGCGTGAACTGTGTTTGCAAAACTGGCTCGAAATGGATCTAATCTAGCGCGAAATAATTCTTTGTGCAGTATATACACGGGTAATTGCCACACAGATTTTTTTAATTTCAAACTTCCTGACCTTCCCAATACCCTTGGCAAAGGCTTAAATATGTTAAACAAATGTCCTTGGTAAAGGCTTAAACTATGCTAAACAAATACCCTTGGCAAAGGCTTAAATATAGTAAACAAATACCCATGGCAAAGGCTTAAACTATGCTAAACAAATACCTTTGGGCAAAGGCTTAAATATCCTAAACAAATACCCTTGGCAAAGGCTTAAATATCCTAAACAAATACCCTTGGCAAAGGCTTAAATATCCCAAACAAATACCCTTGGCAAAGGCTTAAATATCCTAAACAAATACCCTTGGCAAAGGCTTAAATATCCTAAACAAATACCCTTGACAAAGGCTTAAATATGTTAAACAAATGCCCTTGGCAAAGTCTTAAATATCCTTAGAATAGCAAATACCCTTGGCAAAGGCTTAAATATACTTAGAATAGCAAATACCCTTGGCGAAGGCCTAAATATCCGTAGAATAGCAAATACCCTTGGCAAAGTCTTAAATATCTTTAGAATAGCAAATGCCCTTGGCAAAGGCTTAAATACCCTTGAAATATAGAAAGTAAATTATCTTCTAAGGAAACTACATATACTAAGCTTAAGGGCTCTTGTTTCTTATAGATAGTTGTTGGGCTATAAGCTTCTTTTCCAACAAATTGGAAACGTACTTTTAAGAGGCAATTTCTCCAATTACCCCCGATTCAAGCTAAGAGATGGAAAAAAAATAAAACCCGCATTCCCTTTTCTATTCCGTTTCTAAGCAATGCCCCTAAAGAATTTTTATTATTCTATTTCACTTATCCTTACCGATAACGGTAGTTAGTGATCGTAAGTAACGATAAATGCACCTAGGGCACAAAATTAACTATAGGCTAAATAGCCTTCAATCATGGACTCAATTCAGACTTACTTATAGAGAAAAAAGCGGTGCATGGAACTTCGCAAATTACTTTTCCGTTCATGAAATAAACAAGCTCCTCAAATTACCCTAATAGCTAGCTACTCTTTCTTTCAAAAGTAAATGTTAAGAAGGCATAGGTATATCGCTACCTATTGAGGCGTAATTAATACCTATACTTGTAGTAGTAGTTACTGTAATATTGATCTCTAAAATACTAATTACTTAGTGTAATCTATAAATAAAATAATAATCGAGCAATTTATATATACCATTAGTTAAGGGGTCCTTTTTTAATATCAAAATTAACGACTTTTTCCACAACAGAGTTTAGCTTCGTTAAATTGGTTCTGATTTTTATGGTGAAAGTAATCTTGGGATGTATATACTTGGGGGTTAACCTTGGTTTACGTTTTCCTTCCCGGGCAACCTTTGGTAAATGGGTTCGTAAGCGGAAATTACCGGATGTAATAAAAACCGTACCGTATTGGCGGCGGACGAACACAATCACGTACGGCTCACCCATCACGTACATCAATTCATTGAGATATTCCTACGCGCATTTACGTCATCGGCAAATGTATAAAAGATCACTATTCCGCGTAGAATCATGCAAAGACGGTGGAAGAATGCATAGTGCTATCACAATACTTTTAACACCAATATCCTACCCAGGTCTTTTACCAACTTCTAGCTCTATCTTTCAAATATTTCGGATTTCTAAGCATTTATATCTGCTTCTCCACTTTGAAAAAAAATCTTTTACATCCTATACGCGATTCTATCCTGGACATGGACTTTGTTATTCTAAAGCGAACCAGAGGAATATGTTGAGTACATTTAATCCCCCTGCCGCACTTAGCTACCTTTTCAGACGATACAACGTTTCACCAAGAAGCGATATCTAGTTTTCTAGGGAGAAGGTATCTCCAGTCCAAACGTATAGTTGGTCCGAAGTTAATCCCCGCCGCCTCTAAATTACAACAACCAGCATCTCATTGGTTCTTGAAAACTGACGTCAGCGCGACGCGAATGATAACGAAAATTACTTGTATTTTCCGACTGAAGAGAGGCAGCGAAATAGCCCGGCCTCCTTTTACTTCCCCCCTTGTATTTTGAAAGGGGGGACTGGGACTATGGCGCGCGACTACTTAGGCATCTTACACCTTCTCCCTAAAAAACTAGATATCACTTCTTTTTCACGCAGTTTTTCTATGCCCTATATGGTTCATAAGATCCGTGAAAAGACATATGGATTGACAAAACGCCTCGTCGTAAATGGAATGAAAGGGGAAACTAAAGATCACGTGATTAAATCGGAAAGAGAAAACTCGAAACTCATTTCACGCGGGCAAAAAATACAAAACCGGATATTAGAATCGGCTAATGAATAAATCTAAAATTCCCTGAGTCGCGAAACAAGATGGCAAATACGCGAATTAATCTCACACACAAACTTAAATTGGACCTAACTATTTTAACTGGTTAACCACATCATCGTCTGGGGTCTTAACTTAGACAAATAACCCTGCACTGAAATGGTATTAATACAGTAAAGAAAATCAAGAAACGTAAGAAGATAATGTTCATGAAAATCGTTTGTTGTAGACACGACTAAAAAATAAGAAAAATAAGAAGGAAAGGGTTTAAAAAAATTGGGGCATTAGTCCGCGGGTATCCTGAAGTACCGAGGGACTCTCAATCATGTACTTTGCGTTAAAATATTAAGGGTGTCCAGGTGTCCACTTAATAAAGAAGTAAAGTAAAGACCCCCTCGTATGTAGTTTTTGTAAAGGATTTACCTCTTTTATACAAGTCTAGACAGGCTATATAAAGTTTTTAGTCAATCTCGAGTCATACCCGTTGTTCCAAAAGAAAAAGAACGTTGCAGAGAGACTATACTGACTGGGTTTTTTTTAGTTGTCTTTAGTTAATTATAGATTCAGCTAGAGCCATTAAGCGCAATCCCTTTCATCTTTAAGGGCCATTGAACATTTTACGAACGTATTAATCATTTACTCGAAAAACGTTAAGCTTTTTACTCGGTGGG
This sequence comes from Phalangium opilio, assembly GCF_054372755.1. Lineage (NCBI taxonomy): Eukaryota > Metazoa > Arthropoda > Arachnida > Opiliones > Phalangiidae > Phalangium > Phalangium opilio. The sequence continues at coordinate 9,261,895 of NW_028324187.1, read as the reverse complement.
ACCCCCCCTAAGGTTCGCGCAAGTGCTTATATAGGGGACCACGGAATTAAAATAGATGTTTCTATAGACTATGGGCTTAAGAGCTTAATGTCCTTCCGTCCTACAACAACGATAGAGTATTAATAAAGTGTCGAGATGCTGGGGAAAATGGGAACCCAAGCACAAGGGGGCTCGCCCGAATTCATTATTCTTTACGACCTTACCTTATAAGGTAAAAAGAAAGGACTATAGCCAAGCCATCTTACAAATGGAAGGTCGTAATCGTTTAGATTTTAGATGGTCAGAACTCTGGTTTTATAATAGAGAGGATGTCAAATCTCTGTTTCTTCCTTTTCCAATTAAGGGTTTAAACAATTAGGGGTTCAGAACTATGGTGGTAGCAGACAGAATTAAGGAAATCCTTTTTAGTATGTCAAAGCCCTATGTCTTCTCTTTCTAATTTAGGGTTTCAACAATCAGGGGGTCAGAACTATGGTTGTTTTATAGCAGACAGAAGGAAATCCTTTTTAGTATGTCAAAGCCCTATTTCTTGCCTTTCCATAGGTACCTCCTAGTTTGGATTACAACAATCAGTGTCTGTGTAATTAAGCGAAATGTCCATAGAGGTCCTCTCCATAGGATTAACATTGTCTTATTTACACGACACTTTTTAACTCTACTTCTATAAGAGGCAGGGGAAGTCCTTTGATTACGCCATAGCCCAACGACACTAAATATTTGGGGTTACAACAAAGAGGGCCCGAGTAAATACGCAAAATAAGGCATTACCATTAACACGTTCTTCTTCATTCTAGACTAGCATGCACCGAGCGCTGGTAAACCCAAAAGGTCGTCCCTTCAACTTTGGCGAAGGATTCATTTTTGTTTATTAATGACCAAGGAATGTATAGATTAGACACACGGAGGGCGTCGCACCAGCCGTTGGGGGTTTACCTGATTGGTTACCATAGAAACCTACCACGTTACCGCAGGCCAACCCCTCCCCCCCCCTCAAACCCAAACGACGACGGTATGGCCAGATTTGAGCTATCAAGAGAGACACGAGTATTGTATGTACATCGAAGCGGGGGCCCCCAAAGGTAAATTCCCACAACACGTAACCGAAAACCACGCAAAAACCTAAAAGAGATGGGTATGGACTTTACCATTTCAAGTATGTGTGTACTTCCCCAATCAATAAATACTTAGGCTATCAAGAGTGAATAACCATGAGTATAAAATACTCCAGGCTATCAAGAGTGAATAACCATGGGTATAAAGTACTCCAGCCATTTATCTTAATTCGAGAAATGAAACGTTATCTCGTGCACGAAATTTAATTCACGCGCTTAAAAAATTTCCTCTATACTAGGCGTACAAATTCGATTTATTCCCATCTACATCTAAGAGTGTTTGAAAACCTCCTATAGTTTAATACCACCAAGATTTCAGCATGTTTATTGAATATTCTAAGGAACTTAAAAGCATGCATGCAGGGGCGATGTTTTTAATTAATTGGATAAAAGTCTTTGAATTTGATAAGGTTTTGAATAAAGGACTCCTTAAGATGCACTTAAAAATCGGGACCGGGTAAGAAATTCGGGGAAAATGTTAAAAATACCTTTGGACATCTATCTATTGTATTCTCAATTTATACTTGGGTGGTTTTTAACAAGAATGTTAAGTAATATCTTTTGTTTATTTAGGACTGGGATTTCTTGAAAGAGAAAAGGGAACTAATGTTACGTAGGTTTCGTTGATATGGCAACCATGTTCTGAAGTGTACTTTTCAATAAAAAAAGGGTTATTACTGCGGAAGGAGTTTTTAATTTTTTTAAAGTGAAAGACACCGTAGCTTTAAAAGAAACCAAGGCTAAGCTACTATATTAATTCAGAGAAATTCCTGGGAAAGAGGTGTCTATAATTACCTAATAACTAAAGGGGGAAGTTAAGCCTTGCGCCATATGGAATTACGTAACTACCCTAAATCACGTGGTTTGTTTATTTATCAAGGTCAAAGGTCAGGAAATATGATAAGTTTACGTATGTTACGTTTTTACCTCATGTCAGGGCTCAGGAAATAGTATAAACTTATGTAATGCTTTTTCGTCAGGGTCAAAGGTCAGGAAATATTATAAACTTATGTAATGCTTTTTCTCGGGGTCAAAGGTCAGGAAATATGCCAAACTTATGTAACTTTTTCCTCAGCGTCAAAGGTCAGGAAATATGCCAAAAGTTATTTAATGTTTTTCCTCCGGGTCAAAAGTCAGGAAATATTCTAAATTTATGTAATATTTTTTCTCAGGGTCAAAGGTTATTACTTATTAAATATGATAAACTAATATGATGTAACGTTTTTTATTCACTAAAACAACGTTTCATACTAAACTTACTATACAAGCTCGATTCAGTTTGCATTGGTGTATAGCGTGTGAAACACTTCTACAGGGGCTCCATAGAAAAAGCATTAAATTATTTCACCCTGTTAGCGAGCTTCCCCAGGCTGCAACTATTGTGTCTAAACTTTTAATTAAATTTCAAAGGAAATTTCTGATCCCTGTGCGGTATTTGCCTTTAATTATCAGTTTTCGACTCATAAGTAAAGTAAAAAAGTATAAGTATGACGATAATTAAAAAGTTATTTCAAGGATTAAATTGGATTTAATAAAGTCAATACGTTATTTGTCACACTTTTTTAAAATTAAGGTTACTTATAATAAAATAAATCTAGCCACAGGGGAAAGAGGAAAAATAATTAATTTCGCCTGAGAACTGTTTCCCTGCAGGGGAAATTGAGCGCTGAAAAATATATTTTTAAAAGGGCGTTTTTAACTTCAATCAAGACCTTAATTAAAGTAACACAGCAGCGAGTATAAAAAAATTAACAAAGAGGAGATTAATCGATGAAACCCGCTAAAAGCGAGTCACGAATAATATGTATTTATAAAAAAAGTTGGAGTCGACATCACAGTTGACGTCAAAAGACAAAGAGCAGAAGGAAATGAAACCCGAAGCTATGAAAATCGGAGTTTTGATCGAAAAGGGGCGGGGCAAGTTCTTAAGCAATTATATAGACGAAATTAGGTCTAAATAGGTGTTAATTTAATTGATTTAAAGCGTGAGAACTTTCTCCAGTGTTCATTTCTGCGTCTCCATAAGAATCCAAAGTCTTAGAAGAAGTTTATTCTTAATCAAGAAGTGATACATATTTTATTAGGGAGAAGGTAATGTTTAAGATGCCTAAGTATTCGCGCACCATAGTCCCAGTCCCCCCTTTCAAAATACAAAGGGGGGGACGTAAAAGGAGGAGACCGGGCTATTTCTCTACACTCTCCTCAGTCGGAAAATACGCAATTTTTTTTGTCATTCGTGTCGCGCTGACGTGAGTTTTCAAGAACCAATAAGATGCTGCTGGTTGTAATTTAGAGGCTGGGATTAACTCCGGACACGTCTACGTTTGTTTGGACTGGAGATAAAGAGCTAGATTATAAATGTGGCGCGAATTTATACCTTCTCCCTAGTAAACTAGATACCGCTTCTTGGCTTAACTATGGCTAACATGGAGCCTAAGCAGGTTATAGGTCAAAAGACTCAAAATACTTATTAATTAGGAGAGAATTAGGTCAAAGTAATTGTAATTGTTGGTTTGGATCTAGAACTCAATTAAGAGCCCATTTTTACGCTTCCAAAAAAAAACCGACACTCTGATGATAACGCGGTCCTCTAAGCAACTAAGGTTTGTGTGTCTAAGTAGGTAGTAATAATAGGTCAAGATAGTTGATTATTTAGAGCCTGAACTCAATTTTCGATTGAGACGTCTACGTATTAATTAAATATTAAGAGAAAGTCTAAATATTTGGTTGTTTAGTAAGCAACGAAACTTAATTAAAACAGTCTTAATTAAAAATTAATTAGTTTGGTCTCTAATATAATTCTGTGCCCAAAACACTTGCTATTCCATACATACACACAGGAAGTTCTTTTGATATATCATCGCAAAGTGGATAAAAACATTTGTTTTCAATTTATTAGGGTTTTTTTTTCTTTTTTTGGTTTAAAGTTAGATTTACGAGTTTTTCAAAAGCACAAGCCAAGGAAAATTGATATATTTATTTTGAGCGCTGGCTAACAACTTATTGAAAGGAACTCTCGATCAAGCGATGCAAAAATTGAAAAATCAATTTAGATTTTCCGTTTTAAGTGCGTATAGGCCTAGCTTGGGCTTTTCCCAAATATTTCTCTTTCTCTCTCTATCTCTCTTACTCCATAGAAAATATATATTTTTGAAAAGATAAAAGAGGGCGTTGACAAAATTTGCATGTTTAAATTCACCAGGGAAATCGTAGTATTTTTCAAAGAGCGCACGATGCATCGCGCTGTGAATTAATATTTATTATATGAAGGGAAAACCCAACCACCCACCTAACTTTTATTTATTTCAAAATAAGTTTTCCTGCAACCAACGTTTTTAAATTCAGATTTATATAACCTAAATTAATTCTTAGATCGAAGTTACACGTTTTAAAGAGGCTTAGATAAGTAACTTTAAAATCGTAGAAACAGAGAGCCTTAATTTAACAACAGTTGTAACTAACGTATAGAAAAGCCCGTAGAGGGTGTTGCTAATTAAAAATTATGGATGGTGACGTTAATTTTAAGTAATGCCATCCACGTTCCTTAATTCTCAATATTAGATCGATAAGCCTTAGTTTCTTTGAATTTTGAAACACCCCCTGTCTTCAAAAGTTGAAAGAGTAACTAACCAGGCTTGACACTAAATTTTCAAACTGGGATTCCCTAACTTCTCCAGGTTTTCCCTGACCTTTATCTACAATTTTCCCTGACGTTTTAGGCCCAGTTATCATTGTTCCAAATAAAATTAAACTATTGCGTTTAAATCGCATTTTTGAATAGTTAACTTAAAACATTAAGCCCTTGTTAAAATTCTTAAAATACACTGACCCGTGGCAACCATGACAACGTATAACGAAGTGATTAGTGAATACGGTAAGTCTCCAGGTAAGTAACAAAAAGATATATATATATATATATATATATATATATATATATATATATATATATATATATATATATATATATATATATATTAGCTAAGAATTCCCCAAATTGAAGCGACCTACCCTCACACAAATATGGCCAACTACGGAACAAAAGAAAACCTAGCTCATCAGTCAAGAAAGCTACAAGTAAAATCGTATCTACTCTTTCGTGTTTTCGTGCCATAATATAACAGAATTCCCTTTGTTTGTTTCTCAAGAAAAAAAATTATGGGCAAAATCGCCAAATGTCGTTCGTTTACTCGTTTGGAAAACGAAGCTGATATCATGTAAACGCACGAAATGGGTGGAGGAAGTAAATTTAAGCGGAACACGCGATGCGATTCGAGAGCAAAATCTCTTAAAACGATATTACTACTACTAGTCTACTACTACTAGCGTCTACCATACCAATTTCCGTTTTAAGACCGAAATTATGGTCCGTGAGAGGCGTAACAGCCAATCACACAGCGTGGTTTGTTTGTTGGTTTACCTAAAACTTGCGCAACTGATTGAACAATAGGGTTAGGGTATAATCAGTAATTACCTACAAACACGTGTTCTCGAGACTAAATTACTTGGATAAATTACGACATAGTGCATTTGTTACTCTATGGTACGATGCCTGTCCTAAATTCTTAATTATTGCGATGACAGGACGCAGTAGGTCAAAAATAGACGAAGTATAGGTCAATGAACAACAAAAAAGGTTCGGAGATAAGGTGTTCCCTCGATATTTCATAAGGTATAAGCAAGGTTCCGAGAAGAGGGTGTAAGGTACTACGTTACTTCTCAATTGCTTCGATATCAGAACGCAGTAGGTCAAAAATAGACCGGGAAAGGGTCAACAATGTCAACGTGCAACAAAAAAAAGTGTGCCCTCGATATTTCATCAGGTATTGGCGAAGTATAAGCAAGGTTCCGAAAAGAGGGTGCAAGGTACCACGTTAATTCTCAATTACTTCGATATCAGAACGCGGTAGGTCAAAAATAGACCAGGAAAGTGACAACAAGGCCAACGAAATGAACAACAAAAAAGGGTCAGGTGATAAGGTATGTCCTCGATACTTCTTTGGGTATAAACAAGGTTCCGAAAAAGAGTGTGCAAGAGTGTCTCTTACCTGAGTTACCTAGGTCCTAAAGAGTTCCTACATTCTTTTCTTGTTGGTTTTTGCTTCTTTTGTTGTCAAGATTGTTTCCAAAGGACACTTCAGGAATGTCCTTCCTTCGCTACTTAGCCACTGGTAACGAGAGTATCTCCTTCGCTTTTTTAGGGAAACGATAGAACAGTCTCTCGTATCTAGTAGCTGCGAGGGAATTCTTCCAAGGCGACGGTACGTACCACCACCACCACTGGTAACCTCAAGTCTCGCGCGCGAGTAAAAAAAGGGGGAACGCGATCGCTAGTATCTCGAAAGCCACCCGACTGGCGCTCTTTCGGAGTCTTTTCCCGTTCGCTGCTCCAATGGAAAAGTGGATGATCTCGTTCCGACAAGCCAGGCATGGACTCTAGCGACTGGAGAAGGAATTTCTCCATAATTTCCGACTTTGGCCGCTTCACTCGTGGTGGCGCTACCATCCTCGGTAACCCGTGCACCTTCGACGAAAACGTTACCTATTCGGAAGGAGAAGTAAGTTAATTAGAAGTTATTATAACCCAGAATTCTGCTCTGTGCTTGAAGATATTAAACCAGCATTGTGGTCTATGCTTATGAACTTAAAAACTGCATCTTTTACCGAACTATATTCAGGTTTAAAATACCTCAACAGGACCAGGTGTTGATAGATTTTTGTAAGGGTTCAAAAACGAATTTTCAAATCAAATCGAAACAAGATGGAAGTAAAAAGACAATTTCCGTTTTACTTCCGGTATACTTATAAACCTTAAAATTGACCAATACCTTCGTTTAACATGATACTCTCAACAGGAGCAGGTGTGGAGAGATTTTGCCATGGTTGATACAAAATTTCAAATCGAAAGAAGGAAGTAAAAAACCATTTCCGTTTTACTTCCGGTATATTTATAAACCTTAAAATTGACCAATATCCTCGTTTAAAATACTCTCAACAGGAACAGGTGTTGAGAGATCTAGCCAGGGTTCATACAAAATTTCAAACCCAAAACAAAACAAGAAGTAAGGAAGTAAAAAACCATTTCCGTTTTTACTTCCGGCCAGGTGTATTATTGAAGCGGTGTAGCGGGAATCTCACGACAATTCGGGGGTTGAGAAAATACCTATAATTTAGATACGGACAACGAAAACCTACTTTCATGTACTACAAATTCAATTAGGGTCCTTAGTCCACAAGAGAGAATTTAACCCTGACTTCACCGGAAATAATTACGACTTTTCCCGAGTTTCTTTAACTCTAAACCCCACTAACTATCTTTTTTGGTGAGCTGCTCTTCCTAGTTTTAATTTTATTCGTAGTTCTGTCCATTAATCCAATGGTTTTTACGTCCAAAACTCGCCAGGCATTTGAAATTTGGGCGTCAAAATGCCCTCTAGCGCAGTTCGTAACCCTTGGAGATTGATGGAACGCCTGTAATTACCTTAAACTGCCGAACCAACACTTTAAGGGGGAATGAAAGGGACGAAGGCCCAAGCCACTCCGAGCTTAAAATGGTTCTGATTTAATCTTGAAGGACTATCCGTGGTAAAACGTGCACCCCCTCCCCCCTCTATTACGTCGCAGTAACAGCACCGTACATACCAAAGGGCATCTCTCCTAGCAACCCATCCAGCGACTGGGCTCTTTTGAAAATGAAAATTTTCCCATCCCAAATCCCAATATATAAACCAGTTAAATCCCCTGGCAAACTGAAAGATTTTTATGGCCTCTAAAAGCGAAACTTAATTGCAAAGACGAAAATTGCAAATTGCTTCCAAGTTCCTAGAGAGCGCGCGCGTGTTGAAATGGATCAAAGTTCTGTGGACGCCTTTTCTTCCTATAGGGATAAAACTCCTTCAAAGGAGTTCGAGCTAAATAAATTAACTAGGCGTGTATAACTCTATATATTACGTATATAGTATCTCGCTGGCGCGTGAATAATTTAAAGGGAAAATCCACCATCCGTCGATTCGTTTCATTAAACTTAATTTCGGTTTACTGGAACTTGCTTTACAAGTATTTGGTTCGCGTCACTTTTAACACTCGTTTACCGCATCGCTGGTACTGTACATCTAAAAGCATTACTAAACAGAACAGAGTACCAACACGGACTTCGTAATGCGATAGAGGACCAGCAAACAGAAAGGAGATCTATTCAAAGACGGAAGGTAATTATAACGGTACAGCCTGGTATCTCTCTCACGCGCACCTATCTCGACGCACAACCGAGGAGAGCCAGACGTTACGTGATCCAAGGCAGTGTCAGCACGAATCGCCTAAGCATCGGCCGTAAACAAACTTTTCTGATTTTTTTTATCCCCTCTCTGTTGCGCCGTTCGCGCGTGCGCGGAATTATGATACAGGTTTTGAAAGTGGGAGGAGCTGACGGAGTATTTTATCTCCTACTTATACTTGCTCTCTGCAGCAAAGAAGTAAATTTAAGTTTACGTGTCTCATTTACTTCCCCTGGCCAGGAGTGACCTTGAAATATCAGTAAAAATACAGATCCTTCGTTCTGTGACCCTTTGCGTGACTATACCTTTCAACAGGGCTTAAATTAAATACTTAATTTCTCGAACCGTGCAATATTATATTTTTGTATCGACTATGAAATAAGCCATGGCAGATTTCCAGTCCTCAGCAGGGTTTAAGCGATCCGTGGTAGCGAGTATGGGTACGACCGTGTTAAGCCTTTTAACTAGAATTTGCGCTTAAAAGGGTTAGGGTTAGCTCTTTATATTTTCACTTCAGATCTCCTTCTTCCCTTTAAGGTTTTGGTGTTACGTAACTCCCCGTAGAGCTAGCCACTAACAACGGTGAACGCAACGTCGTTTCAGGATTAGTTAATCGACTATTTCTAAATGGTAACCGCGAAAGATTTTCCACCGAGGAAACTGTAATTACCTCTTAAAGAAGTCTGAAAAATTTCCAGTAATGGTGAATTTTAATTTTAATTTAGTACCTACATTTAACTTAAGAATCTACGGACGAGGTTTGGCACTGATTTTTCACTTCAGGTTTACCCTGACCATCTAAAAAGTAATTTTCTCTGAAAATAGCCGAACCCCCTGACGATTTTAAAATTCTAAGACCTTGATAAAGGCCAGGTCAAGCTAAAATCAATCGAGGTCATGAACTGTCTTATATATGATAAACCTTGGAATACCTTTTCTTTCCAAAAACCAAATTCAATTTGACAAGCTTTTTACCGAGGACCTAAATTTTTTGGACTTTAAGTTGGTTCAGCCCTTGACGATAAGTAACCTAAGAACTCATCCGTTCAAGTAATTGGGGCAAAAACAGTAGGTTTTCCTCAAGAAAGTTCATCACAAGTTCTTATAATTTATTACTCCAATATTAAAACCCGCCTTTTTTAAAACCAAATAAAAATCCGTTTTTGAAATAGAAAAGAATTTATCTCGCCAACTGTACAGTTGCCCATAAAATATAGCCAATTTTCTCGTAGCAATCTTCCAAGGCGCTCAAATACTATATAAGCTATTCAATCGTCTATTGTTTGTTCAAGGTGACTTTAAAATATTCAAGCTGGGGCTTATGTGAGGCCTGGACATAATGTAAACAGCGAAGAAAATATTTTAAGTAAAAATTTTCTAGATTTCGCTTTTATCGTCATCGGCTTTAAAGTTAAAAATTTCCGCTCCAGGGAACATTGGGGAAGGCAATGTTGCCAGAGCCTGAGAAGGGAGCTCTGTTGTTCAAATAATCAATACACCATCCAGTTATACTAACAATCTATTGGTAAACAAGCCGCGATATTTGTCAACAACACCAAAGGTCAATCGGGCGAGTGTCGCCTTGTGGTTAACACACTCGACACAATATAACTCTCGTTTTAACTCTGTTTTCCCGTCCACGAAAGGGTTAATTAGTAATTAATTAATTAATTAATATTGGATAAGTTCTTAAGATATTTGTTGTATAAACGTAATGAAGCCGTCATCATAAGCACATACAGGGTATTACAAAATACAAAGTTGGGAAACAAAAATAAACCTCTCCGAGTCGAGACGTAATTAATTAACAGGTTTTTCTTAAATAATTAAATATAATTGATATTAATCATTTTAATCGTCATTAATTTATCTTAATTCCAATTAAATCGTTTTAAGAAACTTTGTTCCTAAAATAATTTTAAACATAGCTATTGTTGACGTTTGAATTTAAGCGTATGCCTCTTTTTAACAATTTAGGGTATATAATGCGATTGATTGACACTATGGTATGAGGTTTTACCTGGTAAATTATGATAACTTCTGTAGCTTGTCAAGTTAATCCACTTCCAACGGTAAAATTTATATACAATAAAGTGAAGGAAATGTCTGTTATATTTTCTCGAAAGTTACTATTCTTTCTTTCCCTATTTCTATCCTAGTAACGTTTTGTGCTCAAAAGCAAATTGAGCATTATCTATTTCTAAACAACTCCCAAGGGGGCTCTTCCCCCCATAAAGAAACTGTTTAAAGAAATTTATGGAACGAAAAGAACGAGTGGGATCTAGTCGTACCCATTTTTTCTACAGAATTACCGCAGTAAATAAGGGGATATAACGGGTTAAATGCGGAAGATTACTTTTCTACTGTTTATCCAAGTTATTAAGCTTAATTTGAAGCTATTTCTCATATTAAAAGCGACTGTATTTCCCTCGTTTTCTCCAAATTAACAAAAATATATATTTTCCCGCCATTTCTTTAAATATAATAATTATTTCCCGCCATTTCTTTAAATATAATAATTATTTCCCGCCATTTCTTTAAACATCATAATTATTTCCCGCCATTTCTCAAGTTAAATTAGACTGATTTTCGCGCCATTTTCCCCGAATACTACGTCATAAAACGTCACCGTACCTTTAACCAGTGCTTTAAAATTTCTTATTATTATTTTTTTTCTAAAATAAGTATAATAAGAAACATAAAGGCACAGTAAAGGCATTCTTTCGTTACAAAATTGAAATTGCGAAATTGGTAAGTCTGACGCTTGTCGCACACATAATTTTCACGTGCTTTAACTTTAATTTACCCAAGCTAGAAAAAAAGCTGTCTGACGAAACTTTTCACGTTGCGATTGCCTTAACGTCGTGATAACACGTAATTAGTATTCTGTCTCATTGGCGGGTGGCCGTCTGAATCAACAATACTTGTAAGTTAATTAAATAAAAAACTGTAATTAAAACTGTTGACATCTACCAAACAGGAGCCTGTCAGGGGGGGGATTCCATTATGTTAATAAGTTAAAAATTCTAAACGACACTTTGTCATTTCTGAGTTTGACGCGTACGTCACTCGACAATTCCTTCAAGAGGACATGAATGTCTTAGAGACAGCGATGGTGGTCGTTTTGACGACACTCGTTCTTACCAACGAGGTTCATGGTCAAGATCAAGGTAAAACTTTGTATCACTTGTCCAATTACTTAAGTAGACGTTGCGACACATAAGTATAATTAAATCCATAATGTAGCCGAGACCGTGCAACAACTTCGGTCCATGAAGCAATCCTTCCAAAGGCTTAAGAGCAAATTGCAAACCGAGGAACAACGAAAGAGTGTCGTGCCCAAGCGTCAAAATCAACAACGACAACTTTATAAAGTTGTTTACGTCAAAACTGTCAATGGTTAAGAATAAAGAAAGCACTTTGGGTGCTTTAAAACTGTATATTTTAAAATATTTATTAGTTAATAAAAAGTGCCCATCAACTGTTTTATGACTACGATGAGTTTTGTGTGATAACTTTATGCTTTAGACTTTCTTTCTATCTAGACTTAATGTTTTTCCCGATTGTGTGCTTGGTGTAGCAAAGAATCTTTGTCATATCGAGTACTTTCGTAAGTAAATGCGCAAGTTTGATGACAAATAACATTATTTCATGGTTCATACCACCTTTGGATTCTTTGGAAAACCGATTTCCCTGAGTTTTCCAGGGGTTCTTTCCCATATATTTCCCTGACCTTTCCAGGTTTTAATTACAACGGGGGTGATTTTTTAGAGTTGAAGCAACCCCTTTAGAGGAAACTTACTCAAACCTCACAAATTTCCCTGAACTTTCCAGTTTTTTTTCCCGTATTTTTCCCTGAACTTTCCAGGTCTTATCCCATATAAAAGGTGTGACTTTTTCTTTAACATTACGGAAGGGTATCAAGTCATATCTACAAGGGCCTACCGGTCCTGTATAATATGGAGTAATAACAACTGGAGTGGTTTTATATAGTTTGAGCAACCCCTTCAGTGCAAACTTACTCAAACCTCACAAAATCCCCCAAGGTTTTTTTCTGGCCAACTATTTATTTCCCAGGTTGTTAACCAGGTTAGTATGAACCCTGTATTTGTACAAGATAGTGCCTAAATTCGATTAGACCTGGATCATCTTTTTCTATTTACGAGCGCTTGTTTAAATATCTCCGCAATTCTTCCCAAGGTACTTGTAAGCCAAAATAATTAAATATATCCATTTAAAGTTTAGTTCTTAATACTTAAATCCTTCAACAAAACGCGTGTGCTTGGGATTAGACCATAATCCTAATGGTAAAAAAAGAAGAAAACACCAAAAAAACCATTTCCGATCGAGCACGTCAATCAAATATTTACTTAAGTTAAAACCTACTAATAAACAACTAATCCATTAAAACTATACGTCCTTAAAAACAAGCTGTTGCGATCGTATAAACGTTTCCCAAACCCAAAATAACCTACAGGCTACATAACAACCTTATTAAAAAGCCAGTTAAACCTTGAGGGTCTAAACTAATACTTTCCTAAACAATTACGATGTTTAATTAAAAATAGCAACTGATAAAACAAGAAATTAATTTCCGAGTCACGAATAACATTCCTAGCTTAATGATAATAATGAGGATAGGGTTTAAGACACACGTAGAGCTTTTTCCAATACTATAAACGTTACTTCAGTTTAGAATGACGCAAATTATTCTTAACTAAACGGCCCAAGTGGGCCCTTGCCTGCACTAGATACGTTGGAAGTCTCCCGCGATTTCTTATATAGAAATTTAATGGGTCGGTTATGGGTTTTCTGTTTGGTCGCGTTTATGGCGGCCATATTGGTGGCGCGTCTAACAGAGGGGCAGGAACCGGTGAGTCTCTTTCTTCTATTATAGTTTTATTGTCGAATTAAAATACGAATTGTATTTTGTTCGACAATATAATCGGTGAGTCTCTTTCTTCTATTATAGTTTTATTGTCGAATTAAAATACGAATTGTATTTTGTTCGACAATATAATCGGTTCTAGTTTTTGGTGAAGTCAAAATTAAGCGTTAAGCCTTGCCTTATCTCATGATAAAAAATCTATCTATAGGCGCCTGAACCAGCGGGTGGCGAAGGTGGAGGTGAACCAGCGGGTGGTGAAGGTGGAGCAGAACCAGCGGGTGGGGAAGCCGGAGCAGAACCAGCGGGTGGTGAAGCGGGAGCTGATCCAGCTGCGATGGAACCCGCTGCGGGTGGTATGGATCCCGCGGCGGGTGGAATGGATCCAGCTGCGGGTGGCATGGAACCCGCTGGTGGAGGTGGAGGCGGAGGGGGCGGTGGAGGTGGAGGAAAAAAGAAGAAGAAAAAGAAAAAGAAGAAAAACATGAAACAATTAAGAACCATGCAAAACATGCTGAAAACAATGCGAAGAATGGAACAAAATAAAAGAATGCGTAATGTTAGACCCGGCCAAACACCCGTTATAGTCGGTTAAATTATAAACTACCGTGTCTTTAACTTTTTCTTTCTTAAGTATTAGTTAAGACAATCATTTTTTTTTTCTAAATCGTAATCTTAACATGACTGTTCGAATAATAAAATCTGGTGTTTCATTCCCATTGTAATTTTTCTTCCTTGAATAAAATTATATATTTAAACAACTGAACTGAATCTAGCTATAGTTAACGATGATGACATATTACACAATGCTAATATTAAACTTACAATCATTAACTTCGACATTTCAAGGCCAAATTATGACTTATTAAAGAGCGATGTTAAAAAAGGGTCTTGAAATTGGAGATACGCTAACTACAGAACCTTTCCAACGAAGTTCCCGTCTCTAGCAGAGTCCAATATCAACGTATTTTTACCACTGTTCTTTTATTTACTTTTCAAAACCTGTATTTAACGATAATGGACTAAACGAAGTCCTTTAACTCGGAAAAACCCTGAACAATTCAAATTAGGGGTTTAATGCCAATTTCAACTGCTCTGTTCACACAAATTAAATTAAATTAACCTAGAACTATAATATTAATTAACCCCCTAAATTGTCGTAATTAGCAAAATCAGGGTCATCTTAGGATATATATAAGTAAGGAAATCAATTCAATACACGTCATCCAGAACCAACTTTGAAATGGATAAGTTTTGGATGATTTTAGTTTTAATAGTTACGACTGTTCTATGGCAGACAAGGAAAGTACATGGTCAAGAGAGTGAGGATGGTGGAGGTGACGGAGAAGAAGATGACGGAGGTGAGGATGACGCTGGTGATGACGGTGGTGATGACGAGGGTGGAAGTGACGATGGAGGAAGTGGTGGAGGAAGCGGAGGAGGAAGTGGTGGAGGAAGTGGTGGAGGAAGTGGAGGAGGAAGTGGTGGAGGAAGTGGTGGAGGAAGTGGAGGAGGAAATACGCCAGTTATACCTCAAACCTACTCAGTTTTGGATCTGTTAAGACTTCTTCTAAGTCAAACGTATTTGGGAGGTGCGGGTTACGTCAGACAAATTGGCAATGATGGAAGATATACTTATTACTTGGTGTACGGAAAATAATTACCATTATGTAAAATAATGTGAAATAAAATAAATAGTTTATTAAGAATTGTACTTTGGAGACAGATCTGAAGCTTTCAGCCTACAAACTCCACAATTTCTAAGAAGAATTCACATTTAATTGTCCCATAGAGACAGACCCAAGGATCGAGTCTGTCCTCACAGGGATAAATTGAACGTCATATAAAAAACAACTAAAAAACATTCCGTGATTTACAGAGTAGACACAATAATCGAAAATACCATTGTTACTTCAACTACGGTCACGATAAAAACGCCCATGTTTCAATCAAATCAAATCATTGTTATAACTGAATAGACGTCAAATAAAACATAGATATTTGTTTGCCATGGCTTTTACCATAAATACCTTTGTTAAACATTAAAATTTCCAGTCAGTATTTTTCGAAATGCATTGGTTATTAAATTTTGCTATTCTAACCGTCCTTGTCCCTTCTGGTTTCATAATGGGACCAGGAATTGACGCTTGGAGCTTATCTTCGCTTAAAGGAAAAGTGGAAAACCTTTTTCGTACTACTACTACGTCATCATCGGGTACGTAAATGGAATATTTGTATTTCCCTCAATTTTAATTTTAATTTAAATTATTCGTAACGTTACTTAGTTACTTCACCGGCAACGACCCCCGCGTCAAATAGCCAATCAACGTTTAAGGAACAAGCTACGTCTGCAGGAACGGTGAAACCTCAGACAACATCGAAAATCTCAACCTTACCAGCAAGAAGTAATTCTAACCCTACAGTATCTTCGACGAGGAATGTATCAGATACATCATTAGGAACCACAAGTTCCTTGAATCCAACAAGTACAAGTCGTCCTGCATCAAGGCAAGTTCTACCAAAAGCTAAAACTATTCACCATGCACAAACAGACAGACTAAATAATTATTTCTTTCGGTACCATTGCAATAATTACCCTAACTTCTAAGCCTTGTCCGACAACAAACGGCAAATAACAAATAAAACGCAATAGCTAAGCCTAATCTCACAAAATTAGGTCCAAAAATTTCAAAGACGCATCACAAACTAGGAATTCAAGCTCGAATAGAAACAAAACTCAACCATCACGACGCGATGGAAGTCAAAGGCCTAATGCAAGGGACAGGCGACCAGTACAAAAACTTAAAAAGGTCCTGAATGTACTCGAAAACATGAAGAAAGTCGTGGATAGTCAGAAACAAACGGTTAACACGCGTCCTAGACAAAGAGTTGGATAATTTTAAAATTCTCGATTCACCCAACTTAAACTGCTACATACTCCCTTTAATTACGTAAACTTTCTGGGTTTTAAGGTGATAGTTTTTATGCAAATAATAATAAATTAATATTGTGTAATTAAAATTTTAAATTAATAAATCCTTGATAATAAAAGACTAATAAAGATTATCGAAGAGCATTTAAATTTATGACTTCATTGCCACGTACGTTAATCTATGGGATTAAGGTAATCCGAGTGATAACACAATGAAAGCGAGTGATGGCAAGATGGATAATCCCATACCAACCAGGATCTCTGATATAGTAGGCCTATAAAAGACGGGAGTTTGGTTTTTTTGAAACACATAGCTTTAAACCATGCGTTCAGCTACAGTTCTAGCACTCGCGTTGTGCCTTTGCATTGTGACCGTTTACGGTAAGTAAAAGAGTACTTAATTTTCTAGATTGTCTTAATATTAAGAGACATCAAAATAGGTCAAAAGTGTGGCCAAAAACCGAAGGTCGGTAGCGCACCATGGCGTATAGTTGGGGGTGTAAATGCCGAGAAGGGTGAATGGCCTTGGCAAATTTCCTTGCGTCTTAAAACCTGGTTGGGAGCCCAACATATCTGCGGAGGATCTTTGTTGAGTGACCAATGGGTACTGACCGCGGCTCATTGTGTTGATAGGTTAGTTAAAGTACCACGCTGCCTGCTATCAATCAACTAATCTAAGATTTATCTATTTAACAATGACTTCAGCTACTCAAGCCCAAGTTCTTACACCGTTCGTCTTGGGGAACACAACACCAAGGTTAATGACGGTACTGAAGTCGACGTTGGTGTCACTCAAATCATTAAACACCCACAATGGAACAGCAAACTTATCACCAACGATGTCGCCCTATTAAAACTGAACCGAAAACTAAACCTGAATGGAGCTGAGAGTCATTTGAGCCCTATTTGTTTGGCAGAAAAAACCATGAATGTCGATGGACGTCTTTGCACAGCTACCGGATGGGGACACACTCGCTACCGTAAGAACTGACCACGTTAATTAAGATACCCCAAAATCATGCCTAACTTATTGGTGTTTTGTTACAGAGGGAACCAGTCCTAACATTTTGCAAAAGGTCAATGTTCCCGTTTTGGAACCTAACACTTGCGTTAGCGCCTACAAGGAAATTCACCCAGTTACTGAGGGCATGATTTGCGCTGGTTACGATCAAGGTGGAAAGAGTGTTTGTCAAGTAAGTTCATTAGGTCAAGTCATAGCCCACTTGATCACGCTGGCTGCACGCGCTATAGAAGCCCGCTCAATCGACCCTAAAAATGAGAATAACATAGGTCGGTCTAAAATTCAAACCCGTCTGGTTTTAACAGGGCCGTCTATGGGAGGGGACCAGTTTTTTCAACGTTTTTGACAATATTAGTGCATCTACTGGTTCAAATCTCTTGAGTTTTTAATGAGACGTGTATTGAAAGGTTTGATATTATCCTGTAAAATTTAAAGTCTTCAGCTATAATAGTTTTTTTTATAAAAAATAAAAATCATCACATAGTAGAGAAATTGAAGGGGCAAAATTCTCTACTATGTGATGATTTTTATTTTTTATAAAAAAAACTATTATAGCTGAAGACTTTAAATTTTACAGGATAATATCAAACCTTTCAATACACGTCTCATTAAAAATTCAAGAGATTTGAACCAGTAGATGCACTAATATTGTCAAAAACGTTGAAAAAACTGGTCCCCTCCCATAGACGCCCATGTTAAAACCAGACGGGTTTGAAAGTTTAGACCGAACCTATGTGACGCGCCGCATTCGCGAGTTAACATGTAAAAAAAATCGTTTGGACGGGCTTCTAGAGCGCGTGCAGCCAGCGTGCGTGATCAAGTGGGCTATGCTTATGATAATACCCAGTTGGATAATTTTAATCAATTTCTACCCGTCAGCTTAGATTTTATAGAAAACTGACTTACCCAACTTCCAGCGTTGGCTTCTTTCTGTCCTCTAAGCGAAATATAGCTTTCTAAACTACTCATAAATAGCTATTTATACACTTTTACAGTTATTTAATATATATTTAAAATTTATTTCACGACACTCGCGATTTTACCGATAAAAATACACAATTATTCTTGGTAATATCTTACGTTAACTCGTGAATCTTTAGATCGGCCGCCATATTGTTTTTGGGCTTTAAATTTAGGCGGAATATATGTGGTCCGGGTCGGTTCTGTTCTAAATCAAAATATCTCTCCCGCGCTTTGGGTCACGGGTCGAGTTCGGTTTAGTTCAGTTTCAAATTCATATGTTTCTCATTTAAATAATACCCGGGAAAATATAGAAAAGAAAGAGGCAGCTGTCTGCCTTGAACTGTAGGAGGCCCTATGAGTAAACAATATGGAGTGCCAATTCCGTAAAATTAAATTTTCTGCGCTCGTTTTTCTTTTAATAGGGAGATTCTGGTGGACCCCTTCAATGTGAAATGGAAGATGGTACATTTTACCAATTCGGAGTCACTTCTTGGGGTGTTGGATGCGCTGAACCTGGTTATCCTGGTGTTTACGCCCGTGTCACTACTTACAGAGATTGGATTGCCAACACTGCCGGTCTGAACTAAATTCAATTATTGGAAAAAAATCGTGTAAAAATTAAAATAAAATAGTTATTTCAAATATTTAATCTCGATTTTAATTTTAATAAATAATTAACATACTGACATGTATTTACAAAAAAAGTGTGGGCCTAATATAATTGAAGGAACTTAGAAGACTAGATCGCTAGCGTTTTCCCAAATAAACTTACAATTGTCATACGATTTAACCAAAACTTGGTTGAACATTAGGCGTAAGTACTGGCTGAAGTCCCGTTTGACCTATGCCAGTACTTAAGCCTTGTTGAGCATACCTTATAGAGCCAGCTGGAACGTATCCAACTCTATACGTTCTTCGACGAGATTGTTTCAAATTTTGGCTAGTTCTATTCAACGCGTTCCTTAAACCCTTTAGTAATCTTCTGAGAAGTCGTATAACCGGTGTAGCTGGCTGCTTTTGACCAGCACCACCACCACCACCAGCTGCGCCACCTCCACCAGCTGCACCACCTCCACCAGCGGCACCACCGTCATTTTGACGAGCTGATCCATCCGCCTGTGCTGGTCCCTGGTTCAGTTTGACCTCGGTAGAGACATTTGTGTCCACCTCTGAATCTTGAAGGTCAACTGTGCCCTCGGCACTAACATTCGCTTGCACACTGGGAGCTTCATTTTCCAATTGGGCCTTGGTCATTTGACGGGCCAATATATTAGCGAAAATTACCAGGCTTACCGTACCTAATACTACATTGTATTTTAAACGCATTTGACACGGTACTAAATGGTTCCTTCGCTTGAATGTATCAACTTTTCCCCAATATGGAATCAAATATTCTACAATTTTTACTCTTTCCTTGAGAGATTCTGGATTAATATTGAGGGTCACGCGTTGACTGCGCCGATAAGCATCGCGTTTCGTTCAACGCAGATGAGTACATAAAAATGTACATTACGAAAGTCGTTTGTTTTTCTTCTTTCTCGGTGCTAGTACGTACCTACCTCGTAATAAGTTAATGAAGAAATTTTAATGTAACAATTTGGAGGAAGTAATTCCGAAGATTTTGTAATAAAATATTAAAATAAATGATTGTTTTGTTCCTTGATTGTAAATGAAGCCAAACTTTCAAAGCCTTCCCAATTCTTTCTTCCAATCAATGTTTAAGTTTCGAACAATGAACCTTCCTCTCCATTCAACCATCGTACGCGAACATATCTAAGTAATCGCGTGTTCAAACAGTATAACTTTGGCAACTGTAAATTTTATGTAAATCCCTTTAATTCAAGTTTAACATGTAATTTAAACCAACATATTCCAGGCCTATCCTATACAATAAAGACAAGATTAATCTCACTAATCTCTTTTGGTGACGTCAAACTTTTATTGTACTCAAGGACATTCAAAATAACAAAGTTAATTAACCAATAAAACCAACAGATACCTTAATGGTGATGTCTTTAAGAACGAATAACAGAAGTAATTGAAGAAAATTCTAATCCCTTTTTTGTTTTTTATGATATATGCGGATTAGTAGATAATAAACGTTAATCCATATCCTTTATTAATCCTTACTATTTATGGCATACCCTATTAAAACGATTACCCACTAATCTATATTACTGTAGGACATAAAAGTTTGGGTCCCTGAGGTTTAGTATAAATAGAAATGCAAAGTGGCACGATGGTACACTGTTTAAAATGGCAGCGCTCTTTCAAATCGTGGTAGTTTCGCTTTGCGTCGCGGCATTAGCAGCACGCGGTAAGTACCCAATAAGAAGAAACGCTAAGTACTTGAATAACAATTGATACAATTGTACCATCGTACAGAATGTGGCGTTAGATCTGCGAGATTTGAAAAGCCTGGATGGAAAATCGTTGGAGGTGAGGACGCGGAACCATTGGAATGGCCCTGGCAGATTTCCCTTCGTTTACTCAACTTGGACACTGGTGCCGTAAGAGGACATATCTGTGGTGGATCAGTCATTGACAAGGTACCTATTACTTCCGTACTTGGAAGGACATAGAATTCTAATTAGTTTATGAAATAAATTAACAGGAATGGGTTATGACCGCTGCTCATTGCGTTGATGGGTAAGTAATTATACTTTATAAAGTAATTAAAACTTCGTTATTAAAAAAATTAACTTAACGTGTAGATCGGCTAACCCTAAATCATACCAAGTTCGAGTTGGAGAACACAACTTGAAAGTCGATGATGGTACCGAAGTCGATTTGGCCGTAACCAAGGTTAGTCTTGCAATGAAACGTTAATCGGTGGTTGAAAGGTCAAAGTTAACGCGGCCGGGTCAATTTATAATACTAGGTCATCAAGCACCCAAGCTGGAACTCTAGAACCATCAACAACGACGTTGCGCTTTTGAAATTGGCCACTCCATTGGACTTGGATGGAGCTCACAGTCACATCGGAGTTTCTTGTCTCGCCGACTCGAGCGTCAGCTTAGACGGACGCATGTGTACCACCACTGGATGGGGACTTACCAAACACCGTAAGACAGCAACATCTCTCTAACAAATAATTACCTCGTCATCCATTCATTCTGGTCTTTGTATCGTAGAGGGTAGCCAACCCGATGTTTTGCAAAAGGTTGACGTACCAATCTGGAAGAACGATGTCTGCCGAAGAGCCTTTTTGTTTGTCAACACCGTTACCAACGGTATGGTTTGCGCCGGTTACGATGAAGGTGGAAAGAGCGTCTGCAACGTAAGTTTAACAATTGATTCGGAATTATATTTTATCAGAACCTTGACGAACGTCTTTGAAAAATACAGGGTGACTCTGGTGGCCCACTTCAATGCCGATTGGACGATGGCAAATGGTACCAAGCCGGTATTACTTCTTGGGGAGTTGGTTGCGCATGGCCTCGTTACCCTGGCGTTTTCGCTCGCGTACCAACTTACCGTCAATGGGTACTCGATACCATTGGTTCCAATTAAGACCATGTATTATTATTATTATTGTAAAAAAAAATTGTATAATAAAATAAAAGGCATTTAAGCATAAATCGAACTCAGTTTTTAATTTAACACCACCTATACTTTGTAATGCTACTAAGAGACTTTCAGCTCGAGAACGACAAGCGACAATTGAAGGACTACACTCGGTTTTGCAGTCCATCTTCCCCTACTTACTCTGTACTAACCCTTTGCCTGACCACAGCGTCTGACCAGGCGTCGCTTTACCTTGAATCTATGACCTACGTCACTCACCTCATGACAAGCTCCAGTTTGTAACCAGACTTTACAAACTTATGGCCAACATATCTTATGAACGAACTTCTGCCGCTTTTAGAGCGGGTTAAATTGGTTTGGGAAGACAAGTAGGGACTAGTAAATAATTAAAACTTATATTTAAATATATTTAATATATCTTTAAATACAAATGCACGCGCGCCAGTGAAAAATGTATTTACAATATTACAAGCCTACGCCCCGCGTTTAGTCATAAGTAAAAAAAATGACTTATGAATGATCGATCATAAATTTGTGACTTTTGAGTGTAGCACGATTAAAAGCTATTATAAATTTTGGTATATTAAGGTTTCAGAACTTGTACATGATCTGAAAAATCTTGGAAGTGTACAATTAACAATTAACAATCACAATTTCGGGGTAAATATTTAAAAAGCTAATTATCAATCATATCAGGAATAGACATACGCTAAGCCTTAATTTGCATTTCGCGTGATAAGGCCAGTTGTCTTTCCAATCTGTCTCTAACAAGGCTCCTTCACGGTGGTCACATTCACGTCTCAATTACTTACGTTACGTCACCACAGCATCTTTTTTTTTACAAGAGCTTCGCCTGCGCATCACGTGACTATCGTACAAATGGTGCCCCTCGTATAGAGCTATCTCAGTTGTGACGTCAATGCCTAGGTAAACGTCACAGGATTAGCTTTTACAGTAGGCGGCCATGTTGGGGACCGCTTTGGTAGGCAAATAGCATGGGTGACGTCATACCAAGGCTTCTGAGATAGCTCTATTTGTTTTTAAATAAATAACCATGAATTAGCCATATTCCTGATCAGCGCCATCTACCCATAGCGGTGACTTTGAGAACTACTGTAAGCGGCAAGCCAATCAGATGTCGCTAAAATCTGGTGACGTCATTTTTGGTAAGACCCGAGAGTGCCAGTTAGTGACGTCACCAGATTTTAGCGACATCTGATTGGCTTGCCGCTTACAGTAGTTCTCAAAGTCGCCGCTATGGGTAGGTGGCGCTGATCAGGAATAAGGCTAATTTATATATTTTTAACAATTTTTAGACCTTATTTTAGGTCAAATAATTCAAGGTTATTTATTTATAAACAAATTTTCTCTATTTTTTTTTGAGGTAATATAAGTTACTTGGCCTAAAAATAATATTCCTTGAGCGGGTTTTCTAACGGGAAATTGTTAGCTCTAAACCGCTCAAAGACTATAGAAACTCCTGAGAGATTCTCTGTAAAATAAAATTTTAAAAAACAAATTTTCAACCCACTGTTCACGCTAGGAATTTTAGGATGAATAAAATTGAGGTTAATAATAGACAAGTCATTTCCGGTTTGGTTCGATAACCACCGGAAATGTCCCGACACTCTTCGGGATCGATGACGCGCATGGAGCTTTCAAATTCGTCCCCCAAAATGGAGTCGTACGTTTCATTCATGGCTAGAACTCTTAAATTTTGGGTCCTGTCCATAAATATTAAATCGGAGACACCTTGATAAGTACCGAACAATTTAAACAAGTACGAGGTCGTCTTGGGTCCGAAGGCGTCCGCGATCTTAGATAAAAATAAGGCAGCGTCCAGTTGAACCTCTTCGGACGCTTTCTTGGATATCATCACCTTTGGAAACGAAGTTAAGTTGAAAGAACGTTGAAGTGGCTTATTATCCGTCAAGGACTTACGTAATGGGCTGGAACTCGGGCCAAGTGACAGGTTTCGTACTCCTGCAAAGTTGCAGTGCCACCTCCGAGGCATAAGAGTTTAAAGTCCATGGACCTCAAACCTCGGGCCCAATTAAGTTTATTCCTTCTCATGGTCAACTCCGTCGGTGTCCATTGATTAAGGAAGGCCACGTCACCTAACCTATCGACTAAACAACGGAAGGCACCAGTTTGTCCACTGTACACCTCTTCTCTTCCCTTTGAGCACCGGTATTTACCAATCTCATCCCCTGAAGTAATTAAAATTCCTAAGTACTTGTCGCTATAAATAAATAAATAAACAGTTGAAACGAGGAGCTGGTGCTTACCTTGACATTGTTGACACAAACGATCTATGACAGTGGCGTTCTTAACCAAATTGGTGTTGTTAGCACCGGGGACGCATGACGCGCTGAAAAAATCCGCGACTGGTCCCAAGCGGTCGCAATTTCTACCAGTTGTTTCTAATAGATTTTCTTTAAGTAAGACCGCGACTGGAATGTCCCAACCCGACGTGTCACCCAAACCAGTATGACACGAATGTTTTCCTGAAGCGAAAACACGTTGCCCACCATCAAACCCGGGTACTTTTTAAGCCTATCATAGTCACAAAGCAAACAAACCTTTCAAATCTTCAAGTTTATCAATGTTACTATCGTCTCTAAGTACAGCGACAGAGTAATACGATATTTCATTATTATCGTAAATCTCCCCTGCTAATGGCCTAAGTCCTTGGTCCCTGTAAAGGCCAGCCACTCTTTTCAATTCAAAAAGCAAGGTGAATAAGAAGCCCAGTATAAATACCTTCCGGTTCTAAAAATGTCACTTCCGTCCAGGACCATCATATCGGCTTCCCTGTTAGCTACAGCCTCAATGCATTCCTGGTCCGAGCTTTCATAATGACACTTGAGAACTGGTCGAATTCTTCGTGTAAACGCGCTCTTAGAAAGTTCCTGGCATTTCTTTTCCTCAACGCTGGACGTGACGCACAAACTGACGCTTTTACTGTCGCAGTTGGGTAAGTCACGTTCAATTGATTTGATGTAATCCCCTATATGAATACAAGTACAGCCCACGCGTCATGAAAACCGCGTCATAAACTCTGGAAAGGCTACACGAAATATACCTAAGTAATCACTGTAAACTTGACGAGCACGTGGTACCACGACTAAATCCGTGGTACTCGAACTTCGTACTAGGACTTTTTCGAACCAATCTGGTCTGGGGTTTTTAAAGTTGTTGTAAATTTGGGTTAGTATCCTGTGGAAGCCGGCCATGTCATCGGCTGCGAAAGGTTTCATTTGAGATGGTTCACCTTTAGTTGAACTATTCAAAACAAACCTTTATCAGGTGCCCCCATGAACGCCGTGGTTGGTTTGCGAGCCCAACTGCAGAGTGGGTGACTATTTGCGCTCTCAGCTGGAACTCTACTACCGTCTTTGCATAAGAGGTCGAACTGGTTAACCATATTGGGGTTGTCCTTAAGAAATTCATCAATGGATTCTATTTTGGTGAAGGCGACGTCACCGTGTCCTTCAATTAGACATTTCATAGCGCCTTTGTAACCAGCGTATTCGTCTTTGTCATCGCATTGCGAAGGATTCTTGCATAAGGAGCATAAATGGGGTTGTTCGCTTTCTGTGTGGAATTTAGGTAGGTTTTGTCTTTTTATTGAATTTTTTCTTGAACTCAAGAAACACTTTTAAAATTTTATTATGATGTAAGTTCAAGAAGTAATTGGTACCGTTGAAAAGAGGACACTTGTATCTACGACACCTTAAAACTTTTTCCACCTTAACTTAAATATTGCGAGAGTTCTGAAGCCTCAAAGTTGTTAAGTCCGGAGATAGACAACGCGAATTTTTTTAGTAACATTGTATAAAGAACAATTTGAACTATCATATCTTGAAGGGAATACTTTTGTATCTTCAAATATATAAGAGTTATGCCGTCTCAAAGTTTATAGGCCAATGGTGCGGGTTTGCTTCTATGTTTAACCGAATTTCCACGTATTTAATAAACACCATACATCAATCACTCAACGGCAAATACTTTTCCCAACCCAAACCCCCAACCCCCAACTGACAACAAGTTTGGTTCAATTTCCAGCATAAATAAACAAAAACTGACAGGCACCCGCGCTGATGTCTTTAAAGGGAGTATGAAATGGGCCTGACAACTGAATTGACGCAACCTTTTATTTTAATCGGTTTAGTTTGCCAAAAAACTCAAAAAACATTCATTTAGCGTGCCCAACCAAGCAGAGATAAAATAAGGCTTCCTAAAAAAAATAATACGTAGCCTAAAAGTACTTACTGTATTTTTCGTCTAGGATGGGGCTGGAAGTCCACGATCCGGGAATGCAGCTGGAGTTAAAAAAACGGGCTACAGTGTACAATTCGCCCCGACAATCAGGTGGCATGACCCCGGCGGAAATAAGCGTAGCGATGGGCACGTTGTAACCAGCTGTTCGACCCATCCCCGTGTGACAAGAGTTCTTCATCCTCAAATCTCGTAGCGACCGGATATTCGAACTTCTCTTGACCACGGCCACCGGATGGTACGCGTAATCCGCTAACAAAAAAATAAACGACCAAACGACCCCCTCCCGTTAAATGCTGCATTTTTAACCGCAAGAATAATTCGACGAATAAGAATCTACTTCCGCGGAAATAATTCACTCAAAACCCTTTAAGTATCCCACTCAGTGTCGTACATACTGTTGTCACGTGACTACTTACGCTTTCACTGATATCTAACTTACATCTATTAATTTCTTCCATGACGTACGCCATGAGATTATAATGTTTTCCCGCTACGTAAACGTCATCAACCGGAACTTGAACCAAGTCAGCTAATTGCCGTTGCACCTTTTCCATGCAATGTAGCCTAAAAATCAAGATTTAGTTCGATTAGGCCTAAATACGCGAATTAATAAATACCACGTGTAATATGTACCTATCCCTGCCAAATATACATTTCAATTTGTCCCCGCCTATTGCGGACTTCATACTCAAACAATCGGTGTCCAAATTCTCCGGAACGCATAATCGTAGTACTGAAAATTAATTTAATTACTTTAGTTAATTAGTTATTTAAGTCGTATTTAAACCGTGGGGGACAAACCCTAAATAGGGGCTGAAATGGGAGCAAGGGTGTGGTGATAACGTAAAAATAACAAAAACATATCGAACAAACATAATTGAAACTTTCTAGATTAAGGGGTCAAAAAACCCGCATTATGCAAATGGATTTGAAGATAATTAATGATTATATCAAGGGTAATCATTGGTGAAATAATTAATGCGGTACAATATTTTAAACTTCGTGGTTTTCTTCTTAGAAAAATCTGGCAAAAATATCAGATTTCATATTTGAAAGTAATTTCATATTTATTTTTCTACCCTAACAGACGTTAATTTGTGTTTCTGAATAAATTACGTATTTACTCGTAAATTCTACTCCATCTAAGTTATAATAGCGCTGGGAAACCAAAATTTCAAATTCAAATCACTTACAATTACAACTACAACTATTGTTTCCAAATTTGAAATAAAAGTTTACGAAGAAAAATATGGGAAAATTATACCAAAATAAAAAAGAAAAAATGTTTCCTGCTAACCTATAATGTCAAGGCTACGTTATAATAAAGACCTGGGTGAATTACAATTTCAGCTTTTATAAAATAATCATGTCTCTTAATAAATGTATTAAATTTCAAGGCTAAGATTATAATTTAACCTTTTAACCCCGGCCTTATCGTCGTGCGATGCGATGGTGCTGGTTTGCCGCCAATTAAGCAATTAAACGAAAAATAATTTTCAAAATTTGCATATCAAAAGAAAAGAAATTATATTAAATTTTTGATAAAATAATTTTCGAATTTTACATTTACGTTGTAAAGGGATAATCGCGTAAAATAAGAATATTAAATAGAGATTACTAATGAATAAAGATTTATAAGTTACATCGTAAATTATAAATTACGTGTGAAAACTTCCCCCAAACAAAATGAGTATATGCGTATTTTATTTTAAATTATTTTCTCAATATCCTCTTTGAAATATTTAGAAAACTAAAACTTATGTTAATTACACTGTAAATTATGTACTGTAAAACAGCGAGGAGCAATGAGCTGTACTTAAAAACCACAGGCCCAAACCCTACAAAAACAAAATTAAGTATGCGTTTGATTATAAAGAGTTAATAAAGATGAAGTCTGAAGATGCGTTTTTATACGAATTTCTTAAGTATTTCTTTATTAAATTATTCACCGCGTATAACCAACCGAACCGAACATAAGTACCTACAAGAAGCGATATCTAGTTTACTAGTGAGAAGGTATAAATTCGCCACATTATCTCCAGTTAAACCGTAGGTCCGGGGTTAATCCCCGCCTCTAAATTACAACCATCATCTCATTGGTTCTTGAAAACTCAGGTCAGCGCGACGCGAATGATAACGAAAATTATTTGTATTTTCCGACTGAGGAGAGGCTGCGAAATAGCCCGGAACCTCCTTTTACGTTGGTCCCCCCTTGTATTTTGAAAGGGGACTGGGACTATGGCGCGCGAATACTTAGGCATCTTATACCTTCTCCCTAATAAACTAGGAATCACTTCTTGGTACCTACCAACCAAGACCTCCCCCGCACGCTCGTAACTTGAAAATATAGGCCTAACACTTTCGTGAGACTTCAGATTAAAGTGAAACACACATAACCGGCTGGTAATGGGGAAACGTGGAAAACGTCATTATGAGTCAAGAGTAGACTCAGGCAATACTCATTTCATTAAGTTAAAACCATATTAAAGTTATCGATTCAAACATCGTATTAACATTTACACGCAGGAATGTTTATGACAAACATAGTTAGATATTCAAAACAAATTAGCTTAAACAATTGAAGTAAAGGTGATCTTCCCTTTAGTTTCGTAACGTTGCATTAGAACCTTTACGCGCAATCTTAATCGAAACAGGATACCATATTAAAATTAAAAATGTTTTCGTTAGTTGTATTATTTCCTGGTTCGTTTTAGAAACGGAATTTCCGACTTAAAATTATACAATATGTTTCTGATAACTTTTCCAAATGATTAAGAGTAATGATTTCTAATTTAATTAAGGGGTCATCCCTAAAACACTTAAATCATAAATCTCGAAAACAGTGTCCCTTTGGGCAAACAAAACGGAGATAGAAATTATACATTTTCGACTCAAAATTTATTTTCCCAAAGAACATCCCCAGGCTTAATTTATGCATGCAGACTTATCAAAAACACCCTGTACATCATAAGTATTTTAGCTTTAAAAATATTACGTAATAAATTTCCATATTTAATTTAAGAAATTCACCTGAAAATTACGTGAAAATTAGACTTTATTCCCATGGTTTTAAACAAATTATTATTCAACTCCAAAACCCACATATATTTTTAACAATGGCTAGTTTTATAGTTCCTGGTCAATGGTATCGCCCCGTGAGATCAAAACAGAAAGAATGAAAGAAGAGACCATCTCTGTCACAAATAAAAAAAATAACTTGTCTGAGAAGTTCTTTACGCCGAATTTTCCTTGTTCAGTCGCCTGAGACAAGGATGGGTCTGTTAGAAGGATGTTCTAGCCTTTCATAGTGGTCTAAGGTTAAGCTGAATAGAACGAAATGTGTAGGGACAGGAGAAAACCCTTTTCAATGTATTACTTGACAATTCCCACGAGATACTTTGATAAAAATAACAGAACGTGAAAAATGAACAATGGAGGCGGTGAATTTTCATTTTTTAACGATCTTAGAATGATTTTACGGTCATACAAACCTTTAAAAAAAGCAAAGACATACACAAAACACCAAAAAAAAGGGGGAAATCTTTTTCAGTTGTTTCGTCATATTTTAAATTTAAAAACACATTAAAAGATGAACATTCCATTAATGCGTGTTTAATTCGAGTTTCCATGGATACCAGAAGTGTATTAACCGCGAGTTATCCCTCCCCCAAAAAATAACTCAACCTGGCTAACGTTTAATTTCATTTCTATTAACTTTTGATAACTTCTGGTTCCTCAACTTCATTCGTGACCAAACCAACAAGGAACTAAAGAAATTAATAACTAAGATTGCGCAACTTAGAGAGAGAAAACAACCAAGTAGCCTACTCTTAAGGGTTTTAAATACGAACACAAGGATTTTAATTCAATTATTTTTGAAGGCCGATATGCCACTTTATAAAAATCAAATCAAAAGATGTCATGAAAGAAATTAGGGTAAATTAAACCTAGTTCTTATCCCCTATCAAGAATTCAGCGCTACTATACTGACAATTATGTTTATTTAGGTCTAGAAGGGTTTAAAATAAAGAGGATGTAACATAAACATATTATTAATAATAAAATATCAATAAACGGGCAACCTTTAACCCTTTTTCCAATTCGCTCCCCGATCTTTCACAGAGCAAAAAGAGGCGCCAACTTACCCCTTCTACCCACCCCATTAATTCCTACCTGAATTATAACATTAAACCATGATTAAAAAAAAATTGTCCCCCACATTGTCAAATTAAAACCGCACGTATTCCATGATAAATTATTAACCGTGAATCCGGTTGCCGCCAAAAAATATCGTTGCTGCCAGAAGGCAATAGGCCAAATTAATGAACCAGGAAAATTTTCAGTAAAATACACCACATTTTATATATTATCCTTAAATGATCAAAATTCAATACTCAACCGCAACGCGTACCTAAGTCTATTTTCCCGAGAACAGTAGGCCAATGTCATTACCACTCCTACGATCGAAAAATCAATTTCGCCTACTGGTCTTTTGACAGTAGTTGTATAGAGGCGGGGTCATGACCTCGTAAAGATTTTTCTTTTTTTTTACATTGCGAAGGAAATAAAAATATAAAAAACTCACATTGTTGTTGGCTTTCACCCAGCGAAAAGATGCACAAAATGAAGAAAACTAACGGTACGAAAATCATCATGCTTTATCCTTTAAAAGGCGCGAAAAACGCGCGACTACTTCCCGCGGCCCGGGTTCGTTTGAACTCTGACAAGTCGCAAAAACCAGAAACGAATCAGACGAATAAAGAATGCAGAAGCGACATTACGACATCAAACCAAACCAAACGTCTGCGCCCCGGCATTCAGGCACCGCACCGCGCCACCCGTTACCATTAGATTTAAGCCTAATCTAGGAGGAACAGACGGAAACGACTTTTAGGCCTACACCCATAAAAAAGATTGGAATGAAAAGGGCTCGACCAATCGCTGCGCTTTTAACACAGGCACATGGTCCGACTCCGTACCCTTTTTCCCGCCTGTTATTATAGTGAATCTGCGTCCAGTTCAAATCAGTTCAGTTCAGTTGAAATTTCAGTTTTTGGCGGGAAATTTGAATTAAAAACAAGGCTTAGCTGTTTTATTGCCTATAAGTGTATAATTTGTTTATTAAGGCGAAAAATAAACTCTGAAAAACAAAAAATTATTAACATTGTACAGTGTGTTATGAAAAAACATTCTTTATAATAAATAATAGACACTGTGTTTGTTTTTTTTTAATTGGAATAAAGCCCTAGCTTTTATATATATACGTTATCACAATTTAAATAATATTTGCGTTATAGAATTATAGTATTTTGGTCTATTTTACTGCGCTAATAGTGTTGATATTTGTATTTTGCCATCTGATGATCCTGTAAGGCAAGTGCCACAGTCGACAGTGGTGGACCAATCAACAGAAACAACGGGCCAACGATGCCCGCCTAGACTCAACATGGGTTTCACGTTTTCAGTCTGAGAGTACTGAAGAAAAAATTAAATGCGTATGACTTGTTTTTAGGCCAAATTTGCTCCCAAATATGGGAAGTTTTTTTTTGGGGGGGGGAAGCTTTGGGAAATATTATTAGCAATACATACTTTATAAATGATCCCTCCAGTTGAACCACAGGTCAGCACATTATGCCCATTAGTATCAAAAACGAATGTTTTCCCTAAAGGATTATATCTATAACTTGGTGCTTGACCACTAACTGTAAATGGTCCAGTTGCACCAACGTGTATTCTTAATTCGGACATTTTCTGACCAGTCATATTTATATTCCACTGAATAAACTGAAAACATTTGAGTCAAAACTCGTTAGAATCAAAGGTTTTCATACAAAAAACCTGTTCGTTTTACTTTTCCATCTGATCCCATACTAAAGCACGATGTTTCATCAGCACTAAATTGCACTGAAAATGTTTCCCCATTATGAGCATTCCAAGTTGCAATGCAATTGCAAGTTCGTAAATCTGAAAGAATTTAGAAGAATAGGCCTAGAAATTAAACCCTAAATCTTCCCATTTCAAAAAGAAAGTAATCTTAATTAAAATGACCATAGAGCATAACATTGCCGTCTGAAGTTCCAGTTACCAATAACTGTCCATTATGATTGAAGGCACAACAATTTGTTATAACTGGACTACTTTCTGGTGGCAAACTTCTCTACAAATACCAAGGAAATTAAATTGAACTTTAACAGTTTTATTTTAAATCGAAAGGATTTAGGTAATATAACATTATAGTTTAAAAGAACGGCCTTTTTCTAAATATAAAAGGAATAATATTAAAAAAATTATAAATGATATCTTTTTACAAAATAATTAGCATTTAATTAGTCTTAAAAATAATCAAGGACTACTGCGCCGCCATTGCTTTAGTGACGTCTGATAGCCACCCCTAAAGGGATTGGTTGAATTCTGACAGGTTGAGAATTGCGACAGAGGGCTGGAAATAAGGAGGATTACTTATCATAAGGATGTGTTCTTTGTGTAGCAACTTCATAGTCAAGCTATCAAAACTTTGGAAAAATTATTGGTCAAAATGTTAAGTGACCCCCTTAGTTTTTAAGACAATTATGACTCTGAGACATTTTTAAAATTTTATTTGACAATATCCAGTTTGTCATCTGCTTATTTCCGGTCCCGGGTAAGGTTTGCAAGGCACACTCGATCACGCGCGTAAGTGGTTCTATTTCGAAGATGCCATAATGGCGTGGCGCCACTAAAGCAATGGCGGATGGCGCAGAAACCCAAGTTTTTAAGACAAATCTTTTGTAATAAGAGATAACTTATACTTTTCCTTATATATTTAGAAAAAAGTTGTTCTTTTAAGGAATAATCTTATGTTACCGATACTTTTCCTTCTAAATCTTACATCTAGTTGTTGATTTCTTAGATCAAAGAGTAAAAGTTTCCCAGAAGCAGTGGTAGGAGTTGAATTAGGCTTAACAGGGGTTATCGTTGAACAAACAAAGTGCGAATCACTATGATTGCAAACGATACACCGTATATGTTGATCTTTTAACGGGCTATTTGTATCAAAACCAATATCCCCAACAGTTTTCTTGTCTTTAACATCATAGAAACGTATATGACCAGACATATTACCGTGTAATAGCTTTAAATTCAGTTTATAAGTAACTTTTAATAACCGAAACCCTTAATCTTAAATTTAATACCAATTTTTCCCTTTTTGAGGCCCATTCTAGCGACAAAATACTGGACCTAGAAACTACACTAGTGATTGTTTGTGGAACGGGACTTGGAGACCAAATCCTGGAAAAACTTTTTTTTAAATAAAACCCCCGATTAGTTTTAATTAAAACTTTACTTAATAACTCCTTCCATATCAGAACTAGCTGCGATTGTTCCTGAGCAGTTAAATTTGCAATGTGTAATACAAGCTTGATGTTCGCTAAACTCTTCTTGACTAAGTAATAATAAAGGCCCTTTTTGTTCTGTAAAATTTAATTTAATTTCATTTAATTTAATTTAATTAAACGGAAAAGCTAATAATTAATATAAGCGTAATAATTTTAGCAACCTTCTGCAGTGGCTGTATCGGTTGTATTAGCATTAGCACCACTGACAATTGGACTAGAAGATGTATTAGCTGTAGTAGTAGTAACGGCTCTTCTACGTTCAGCTGATGAACTAAGTTGAGTAGTTTGTTGCGAAACTCTGGCCCGATTTCCACCAGATTCCGAGTCCATTTGGGGCCTAACTCTAGCTACATTTACTAAGGAAGAGGCGCTGGATGATGTCGAAGGCCCCGTGTTGTGGTGGGATGGTACGCGTATCTTAGGTTTGACGGCTGAAGTCGGTTTACCTTCGGGAAGAAGTTTTTATAACTAAATATATTGCTAAGGTACTGGAAGATCGCTTGATAACGAAGAAAAGTGCAGAAAATATGCCTCACTGATTGCAGAATCGTCAACTGTATGCCTTCGCGTTGTAGTAGTACCGTTAGCCTGTCGCCTACCTAGTAAAGGAGAGGTTGGTAGCCCACTGCCTATGTTTCGAATTAAAGAACGTAAAGAACGAGATTGAGTTTCAGCCACAGGCGTCTCTCTACATATTTTAAAAAAACACATTTTTTTATATCACAAATTTCCCCTTTATTGACGTGTGAGAGATGGTATCTTACTGCGCAATAACGTAAAAGTCATCCATAAGTTCATTATGGCCTAGAAAATTTCTTTGGTCCCCTTTATCAAAGTCGGTTATACCATTTTGAGCCAACTATCAATTAGTTAAAAACCATACCAATTATCATCGTAATTCCTATAGGAGTTTATTTATAAGATCTCATTTAATTACTTTTAATTTTAAAGCTTCATTCTCTTCTTTAAGCGCGCTAAGATGAAGTAATTCATCTTCGTAACTTAAAATGGTTGGCATAGCTAAGAGAAGACAAAGACAAGCGACTAAATTTTTTTAATGTTTTTTTTGACGTAAAAATTATAATTTTTTGTACCCATGCTTTGAAAAACGACGCTTAGGAAATTTTGTAATGATAATAACATCGTATCTTGCCACTGACGCGTAAAATACATATGAAAAGTTGGGTTTTCTTCAACAGATTTTAAGAACGGTAACGCTGCATCGTAAAATTTGTAGGCTTTAACAACTGTACAAGTATGGGTTGAAGGCATATTTAAATAATTACCAAACCAATCTTTCCATTCAGGCAACGCGTGTAATTCAGGCATCATTTTTTCAAAAAAATCATTTAACTTATCGGCTCTATTCTCTTTAATACACGTAACAACGTACATGCGAAACAAGGCAGTTTCCAATTTTCGGGCTGCACTTGAAAACGAATGTTCTAAGCGACAAAATATTCGTTGGTCGAGATGGGCCCATGTTTCGCGGAGACCGATTAAATCTAAGTTTATTATGCAAGTGGTCAGATGCTCGACGATTTTATCCGCCTGTTAAAGTTAACGGGAACAAAACAAATATTACTTAACTTGACATGATGGGAAGTTTTTGATAGACCAAGGCTTAGCTGAAGAATGATTCTTGGAGTGCGTTTTACACCTTCTATTTTTATTATATCTTAATTTTTTCGATAAACCCGATACTTACTCGAAATCCTTTATCTTTATCAGCTTTAATTTCCGTATCAAAAGCTTTTAACGCATTAACAAATCCACGAAATAATAAATAATCTCGCACTAAATCGTCTGCAAAACTAATAGCAGCCATTTTGTAATGAGTATCCACAACAACAAATAAGAGCGTAATAAGAGTAATGGCAGCCCTTTACGTTCGACTGTATTAAAAGGATTGGGGAAATAACATGGGATGCCATTAGTCTATTTTATACCGCGTGATCGAGTAGTCCGTGGCAGAGAAACGGAAGTCAGTACTCAGAAGCGAGGGAACCCCCTTGGGCACAAATATTGCACACACATTCTGTAACAAATATTTTAATAATTTAAACGTTTTCATATCGTAATGGAAATTATACTTTTACTTTGAAACAAAATTCTTCCACAGCTGCTCATAAAACCTACGATTAAAGGGTGAGTTGCGTATTTTTTAAACGCGAAAATAAGTTTTTATCGTCGGTCTTCAAAGCAGGCAGGCACCCCACTAGTATGAATACGAAATCGCTTCCCATCCCACCCACGCTTGGAGACCACCTACTTCCCTTTTAATTGTCATTTCCCTGGCATAAAATTAATGATAATTTAAGAATTATGTTACGGTTTAATAGTACATCCGCGAACTTTCACATTGTGTTAAATTGTAACAGACTCTTTTAGTCAAAATTGGCTTACAGTTACACGCGACTTGTTTATAATTCGGCCCCGAATTATTATCAATTAAACATTAAATATCAATAATTAAATACTCCGAGGTTAATATTATTACCTCGTATTAGACAGTTGTCACGTATTTTCTCCTGAATTTTTTAAAAAAAATCGGGACCCATTTGGAAAGGTTATCATTCATCAAAGCGCTAGTGGGAGTGTTTGAAACGTTTTTACTCAGTCCAGTCTATTAATAATACTTTTTAACACGCGTGAATGGTCAGGGTAGCAAAGCGGGATCTCTATCGGAATACAAAGCGTCCTTTGTACCTTTTTGAATTGAAACCTTCATTTGTAGCAACAGCCAGCTGCAAAAATGAGTTCAATATTACGTCTCTGCCAAACAAGATGAACATAGATGAACTCCGTCTCCAATGGGTTACCTGGACTTGTGTGCCATTTTGTTTCGTCGCAGAGCCTACCAAATTATTAAAACCGCTTTATTATTGTTCACGGTATCGTTTTTATGGCTTCAATTACGCGTTGCCAATATCGGGACAGATTTTTTTACAAAAGAAAGTCCTCTGACCTCGGAAGCCGAGGTCGCGGTCTTTCTGGCCAATTTTACAAGTTTCTCAGCGCATCATCGTACAGTTAAAAACAACGCAACAGTCGCGCCATCACCCTTTCTTTTACGTCGTATAGTTCAGAAACTTAATGAAGAACAGCAAGTTAGGTAAGAATCCTCAATCCCCAAAAGAAAAACCAAACCTTTCAATTGCAATTGCAAAATCAACTTATTTGAATATGACAGAAACGCTAAACTCTTTGGTCCTTTGCAACCTGATGACGTAGTTATTATTGTTCAAGTACATAATCGAGTTCAATATCTGTACGCTCTAATTGAATCTCTCAGGAAAACTCAAGGGATCAATCAAACTCTCTTAGTCTTTAGTCATGACGTTTACGATAATAATATAAATAGTTTAATACAAGATATAGATTTTTGTAAGGTAATATATATATTATTATACATCGTTCTAGAACTTATAGTCGGTCAATTTTCAGCTAGAGGAAGTTAATTAAAATATTATTAATTAATTAATTAGGTACTACAGATATTTTACCCATATTCTATTCAATTATATCCAAAAGAATATCCGGGACACGATCCAAATGATTGCCCAAGAGATATTAAAAAATTAGAGTGGGTATTCATTTTATGATTCTATCAATAGCGCGTAAACGTACACGAAGAATCTAAATAAAATTATAATTTTCAGCGCTTTACGTAAAGGCTGTAATAACGCGCTCAATCCCGACTCTTACGGTCATTATAGGGAAGCTAAATTTACTCAAACTAAACACCATTGGTGGTGGAAAGTAGGAAACAGTTTATATCTATCCAAGAATGATGGGGAGGACGCGTAAGCTAAGAAAAATCGGTGGGAACGCGTCGCTAACTGCGGAACGACTCAGGTCCGGTGGGATGCTAGAAAAGGGGGAGGAATACTCGGAAAAATGGCGGTCGGTCTACGTCGGACGAATCAGGAAGACCGCCCACCATTTTTCCGAGTATTCCTGCTCCATTTCTAGCGTCCCACCGGACCCGAGTCGTTCCACAGTTAGCGTCAATCAGATTACGCATCTTCGGTCTACGTCAGACGAATCAGGAAGACCGCCCGCCATTTTTTCCGAGTATTCCTCACCCTTTTCTAGCGTCCCACTGGACCCGAGTCGTTCCACAGTTAGCGTGCCCACCGATTTCAATCAGATTACGCGTCTTCCCCCATCATTCTTGATCTACGATAGTAGTTAGGGAAGACGCCTGATATCTTTCTCTTAAATTAAGATTAACCATATCATGGATGGAGTTCGCGTCACAAGAGATCATAAGGGTTCATTCCTTTTTCTTGAAGAAGATCATTACGTTTCCCCTGATCTTATTCATGTCCTTAAATTAATGCAAGCAAAGAGAAAAACGTACATACATATTTTATTATATTACGTTTATTTCCGAACCCATCCATTTTCTTCCGTAACTTTAACTTCCTTCTTCCGTTCTTCCGCAGTGATTGCAAACAATGTAGTATGCTCTGTATGGGAACATACGTTAAAGCGTATAATTACGTTTCGTTAGGAAGACACGTAAGCGATTTTGTAGCCCGATCGGTAGTTAGTTCCCTTAAATTTAATTATAATAATAATAATTTGTTGGTTATTTTAATTAAGGCTGAATACTCTAAATGGATTTCGAGTAAACACAACATGGGGATGGTTTTCGATAGAGATCTTTGGTTCAAAATTAAAAATTGCACAACTGTAAGAAATTAGGCTAAAATGCTGCAACTTGTAGGCCTATTTCTTAATGTTATTTAGAGCGATTTAATTATTTTGAAATGTGCAGAAATTTTGCACATTTGACGATTATAACTGGGATTGGTCGTTACAACATATAAGTTCAGCGTGCCTACCAGCTCCGTTAATAGCTATGGTTTCAATCGCCCCCAGAGTTTTTCATATTGGAGAATGGTATGTATTTAATGTTGTCCACAATTCCCATCCCGTGTCTTTAATGTTAATGTTAATGTTAATGTTAATTACGGAGTTTATTTAATTGGTGGGGTGGTTTTAAAAGCGGCGTTCATCATAAAGGAAGGGACTGTTCTAGTAGTCAAGTAGTTAAAAAAGTCATCAACATTTTGAATGGATCGTCTCGTTACTTGTTCCCGTCCAAAATGACTTTACGCCAGGGCCATCCGCGACCCATGAAACCGCCCAAAGGCAACGGAGGCTGGGGGGATAAAAGGGATATTAATCTTTGCCTTAGGCACGCCTTCCCAAACGTTACCGCCATTCCTAAGCCGCAAACATAAAAATGAAACGCTACCCAAAAAGACTCAATTGTTACTTACTTGTTATCTACATAAGTTGACCAAAAAAAAAAAAAGAACCGTTGTTTTTGCCTACATTTGTTGCCTACAAACGGGGTTTCAATTTATACTTAATCCCAAACAAATTTCATACGATATTAATTAACTAACATTAGGTTATTTGCAGTTATTGCTGAAAAAGATTATTATTGCCGCCATTTAAATTTTTCTTAGTAGTTGTTACCATACAGATATACAGAAATTCAAGATGGCGGACGACGCCAAGTCCCCATTTATCCAATTAACTCCGACCCACAAAGTCCCAGTTAAGTTTCGTGATTAAAAACAAGCATAAGTCAATTAAGTTAATATAAATCGTGTTGTTTGTTCTTTAATTTCGACGGTGTCGCCTATTAGAAGCCTCTTAACATAATTTAAAAAGGTTAATGTCAATGTTACTGAAAGAATCGGAAAATGGGTGGGTAATTGACCGCCATTTTGAATTTGTAGCTATCTGTATAGTCTTCACTACTTACGCCAAACTTTTTTCTCTCCTTACGTTATCATGAATATTTGATCGGTTATTATTATATTATATTATTTTTTGGGTGCAATATTGACTCTACCTTGTCGCAAAAATTATCTGTAAAGATCAATTAAACATGTAAATAAATAAATAAATAAATAATTATATATAAATAACCCTTTCCCCGGACGCGCGCGATGTAACTATAACGAACGTTAATCAAACGGTACGTATAACTTATAGATTAATAAACAAAAAATTATTATAGGCCTTATAAGCCGCCGAACGTGCTTTTGTATACGAAAGTGTATTTTGAAAAAAAAAAAACATTTGTGAGACTGTCTTATAAACAAACGAAAACAAAATGGGGGAAAACTTCGTAAACAGTTAAACAAAGTTTACGGAAAATATATAAGATGGGTTTAGTTATTTTAGTTGACGGATTTATCATGAATATTTATCTAATTAACCAAGTTTTGATTTTTTTCTTTAACTACTTAACTATCATTTAGTTTGTTTAAAATAAATATAATCTAAAGAATTAATTAAGTTAATGGAAGGTAAACGTGCCATGTTTAGATAGTGTTTAGGTGTTTTTTTTCGTTTAATCTAGATTAAAGTTAATTAATAATTATTTTTTTTCGTTTAATCTAGATTAAATTTAATTAATAATTATTTTTTTTCGTTTAATCTAGATTAAATTTAATTAATAATTATTTTTTTTCGTTTAATCTAGATTAAATTTAATTAATAATTATTTTTTTTCGTTTAATCTAGATTAAATTTAATTAATATTAATTTTTTTCGCTAGTCAGAAATATTATTTAAAGCATAAATTAAGGAAACCATAATTATAATGTTAATTTAAAATTGCGCTGATGCCAATAAATAAATGAAAAAAAAAAAAAAAAAACCCAATACGAAAATCAAAGTAATTACAACATTTAAACGGACAAACAATTTTAACTTTTTTTAAAGGTGATTTTAAAGGATGGTTGACATTTTTCTTTTAGTTATCTTGAAATTAATATTAATTGTTCTAATAAATAACATAAGATTATTATAATTAAGTTAAGTTAAATATTAATCAAGATTAATTAAGTTAAAATGTCAACCATACCTTAATTGATTATTAGGCAAAGTATCAACCAAAGATAACGTACCTTTAAAGGAGGAAGGCTCTGATTCTATTTTACGTTAATTACGTAATTAGTACTAATTACCTTTTTATATTAAAAATTTGAAATCAAAAGGTTTATTCAATGATAATAATATTTTTTTGGGGGGGTTAAAGGTCGAGAAAAAAAAATGTCTTCTTGACTTAATATGTTGTTAACGGAAACATTTTTTGTATCGATGTTGATGTACAAAATAAAAACAATCTTGTTGAAAATGGGCATTGTTTGTTTCTTTCTTTCTTTGCACTTTCTTGTGTAAAAGTAGACAATTTAAATGATTTAAATAAAAAGAATTAAATGACGTACGTTAAATCTCACTATATTCGTTAAGTACCATCCATGAGTCATCATGAAACAATCCTTGATTAAATAGATTAGACGCGGAAAAAAGTGTGTTACTTTCTACATATTTCATTAAACCGTCTACTTTTAAACTTTCCTGAAAAAGCATAAATCTAAAGCATAAATATTCACGATCCTGACGAAGCTATCACTAAAATTACCGGTATAGTTTAATTAACATTATTTCTTAATTAATTACTTTTCTTTTTTCTTTATAAATAATTTAAAACTTATGTACACGTCATTAATATATATATAATTATAATCAATTTCATTCTTAGAATGGACATATTTTCGCGTTAGAAAGCGAATGTACGTTCATTTCAAGCGTGTAACCGAGTATATATAGTCTGTAAATTCATCATCACAGCTTAGATATAAAATGATTGATAAATGCAGACGTTAAAAGAAAAGTTCGGGTAACGTAACATTATACACCTTAAAAGAACGGCCTTTCTAAATTTTAAAGGAAAAATATTGAAAGAAATAATAAACGATCTCTTATTACAAAATAATTAGCATTTAATTAGTCTTAAAAACGAGGACTAGTGCGCCGCCATTGCTTTAGTGACGTCTGATAGCCACCGCTAAAATGATTGGTTGAATTCTGACAGGTTGAGACTTGAGAAAGAGGGCTGGAAATAAGAAATTGCATGGCCCACTCGATCACGCGCGTAAGCGATTCGGGCTAGAAGATACCACTAGAGCAATGGCGGCGCAGTAATCCTCGTTTTTAAGACTAAATGCTAACTATTTTGCAATAAGAGATCATTTATTTTTTCAAATATATTTTTCCTTATATATTTAGAAAAAGTCCGATCTTTTAAGGTGTATAATATTACATTACCTGAAAATTTCCTTTTTGAATTTTCCGATGATAATTATTAATTATCAATCATTATTTAAATAAAATAAGTGGGCATTCATTCAAAACACTTTGTTATTTTTTGTTTCCCCAGACTCTCATCTGGTATATTATAATATATATTTAAATCTCATATGATAAACTCGCTATGTATTTTTTTTTTTTTTTGTTTTAACAAATATTTGTTTTTACAAGGTGTTGTTAAATATTTTTTTAATTAGATATTCTGCTTTATATAATTTGGTTGTTGTATTTTTTTTTTTACAAGTGGACAAAAAACTACACATCTATGCATACATTAATTAATTATAACTGCGGTCTTTGTAACGTTTCCCTCATTGTTAATTAATTAACTTCTCTACTTAATAATATTAAATAATAATAAAAAAATTACCTACCGACGACTTTTATTTTGATTGTTTTATGAATTATTTTGAACTAATTAATGAAGTATTACGATTTCCTTTCATTAACTCCTTAATTAATTAATTAAGTTTGTCCCCGAGTTTATATTTACAGAACGTGGAATTCTACTCCTAATTTTTATTATTTTTCTTAAATATTTAGCTTTAATTAAGCCTAATTAACAAAAAATAACTAACTCAGAATAAAATAAAAATTAACGCAAAATTATGGTTTGTTTCTTAATTAATTAAAGACTAGCAATTAATATTATATATATAGATATCGTGACCCATTCTGTTTCTATTTGAAAAATTGTGTATCAAGGAGCGATCGAGGAAGTGTTAATTTCTAGGCCTACTTTTAATTACGTAATAATAAATTTTAATTATTTCTTTCACTTTCTTTCTTAGTTAAAATTTGTTTTCGGTTTCTAACACGTTTTCAATTTAATTAATCGTTATTAATTTTTATAACGTTAACGTCTCTATAAACAAACCGCGAAGGAACGAACAAACGTATAGTTGTAGTATTGTTCAAGCAGCGACCGAATGACGCATTTATACTTGTACGATGACGCTCAGCTGCCAGCGAGAAGTGTTTAATTGTGGACGGGACTTTATTAATAAAATTAAGTTTAATATTTTCAATATTGCGTCAAGAAACATACCAAAACCCCCCCAAGGTCAAAGGTTAGACGATACTTACCGCAATAACCTAACAGCGGAGACTTTTACTCGGAAAATGCTCAATCCTCAATCTTTAGTGTACGATTATAAATAAGCGGGGGGGGGGGGGGGTTTTGGGGGAGGGGAAGGATAAAAAGGTGGGCGTGATTAATTAATCAATCAATTATTCTTGATCAGAATCTCCATCGCTAGAATATCCTTGCGTAGGAGAGTCAACAACTACGTTAGTAGAGGAAGGTACCACAACGGACGAATGTTGTTGAAGTGGTAAGCTTGAAAGACTCGGGATTGGTCGATTGGCTTGATGATGAACTAAAGATCTATAAACGTCCAACCATTCTTCCAACATTTGGGCAACTAAAACGGGTCTTTTGGGGATTTTTTGTTGAGCTACCAGGATTCCACCTTCAGTAACGCAGCAATCCAGCCATTGTCTAATGATTTCTTCCTCACGACCCAACTAAAATTCAAAATACACTCTAATATCTCTACACGGAACCAATAGGCCTAAGTAAAAACGGACCTCGCTTTGAGTGAGAAAGTGTAGAGGTAGAAGCTGTCTATCATGCGTCATTAACGGTAAAAACACGACTTGTAGGTCATCATTGGCGCGTATATTAGCTCCCGCTTCTAGAGGATCACCGGAATCGGGTTCCATGGGAACGAGAGCGGAGAAATGTCCTCTGGTGTAACCCAAGGCGATGGGTGACTTCCAACAGAAATTTGGCTCCCATAACAGAGGTAGATAGATCCCTTCAAATCGCGCGTATCCCAAGGCTTCTCCTCTAAAACTCTTAACGTATTTCACACCGTAGACGATTATAGGTCGTCTTAGGATATGAGCTAACGTAAATATATGCATTTGCTCCAAGGCAGAACCCGGTTGCGTAGCTAACGATAATAGAACCGCCCAATCT
Source organism: Phalangium opilio (assembly GCF_054372755.1). Lineage (NCBI taxonomy): Eukaryota > Metazoa > Arthropoda > Arachnida > Opiliones > Phalangiidae > Phalangium > Phalangium opilio. The sequence continues at coordinate 9,218,352 of NW_028324187.1, read as the reverse complement.
TCTTGCCATTGAGATTCGTCCAATGAAAAATGAAGTAAATTTGCCTGAAGCGTTTCAGCTTCTTTCCAGCGAGGATACAACCTAATGATATCAAGACATTGGTTTACAATCCGCCGCAACAGCTTCGGGAACCCGTTTATAATGTTACGTACACGGCTGCAGCCTCGCTTAGACTATCACCCAGCGCTCGCCTAAGAGTATTATCTCTGTCAAATACACCCCAAGTGGCTTGCAAAGCCGAATCTAACAAACAGTCGCCGGCACTACGATTCCATAGAGCGTAAAGTCTAGAACCTAATCTCTCCGTTAACTCCATGCTCCAATTAATTATTGGAGACTCTTCATCAAGCTCTTTATGGATTAAAATTGACACGTTTTGGTTTAACGAACCAATTAAAACTACCGCCCCTAACAATTAATTACCCTTACCTTTTTGTACATCTCTATCCAAAAGCTCATCAAATAACCTTTCTTGAATTGGTGGGGGAAAATCTTCTATTTCTAATTGGAAATTCCAAGCAATTTCAAACTTAAATGTATCGAGGAATACGGGCAGGGAGCCCAGCCAAAAAGGTGTCATAACATTATACCTTAAAAGAACGGCCTTTTTCTAAATATAAAAGGAATTAGCCTTATTCCTGATCAGCGCCACCTACCCATAGCGGCGACTTTGAGAACTACTGTAAGCGGCAAACCAATCAGATGTCGCTAAAATCTAGTGACGTCACTGACTGGCACTCTCGGGTCTTACCAAAAATGACGTCACCAGATTTTAGCAACATCTGATTGGCTTGCCGCTTACAGTAGTTCTCAAAGTCACCGCTATGGGTAGATGGCGCTGATCAGGAATAAGGCTAATTAAATATTTAAAAGAAAATAAACTTTCTCTTATTACAAAATAATAAGTAGCATTTAATTAGTCTTAAAAACGAGGACTAGTGCGCCGCCATTGCTTTAGTGACGTCTGAGAGCCACCCCTAAAGGGATTGGTTGAATTCTCACATGGCCAACTCGATCACGCACGTAAGATGTTCGATTTAGCGGACGAAACTAAAGCAATGGCGGATGGCGCCGTAGTCCTCGTTTTTAAGACTAATTAAATGCTACTTATTATCGTAATAAGAGATCGTTTATTTTAATTTTAGTATTTTTCCTTTTATATTTAGAAAAAGGCCGTTCTTTTAAGCTATAATCTGTTATGTTACCTGAACTTTTCCTTTAAACTACACGAAAACTTCGACTTAGTCAACAATATAGGATATTATAGGACCTTTCACGAACTTATAGGATAATATAGGACAGGTTCAAGAATATAGAGATTATAGGACAGCTGGGCTCCGTGGGAGTAGGGGGTTTAAAGTTTAAAGAGAAGCCTAACCTGCAGGCAAGGCAAAGGTGACAAACTCTGTGAAAAAGTAACAAGGAAAGTCCCCTTTTCTTTGCCTTAGAGAGGATCCGAGATGTCGCGTGATCTGAGCAGCAACATCCCTACTGATGTCAGAAGGAACTCGTTTAGCTACTGGTTGCGAAACGCTCGTGTTTGTTAACAAAATTGAAAGTAAATCTTCCCTCTAAAAAACAGACAGACAGACACGGGCCGAGTAACCACTTTTTTTAAAACTTTGGACTTCACTCTGAGTGACCATGTTGCCAAAATACCTGAAATCTAATGGCTAAATGCACGAGAGTGTGACCAACATCGAACGCGGATGGTCTAGCTAACAAGGAGACTTCCCCAGCAGTTAATTGACGCGCTGGATCCCCACCAGATGACAGGTACTGAATAATAGGTTGTGGGTTGCCTTCAACAGCGGCTAAACACGCGTTAAGCCATAACCAATCAGCCGCTTCTCTGGCTTTTCTGCGCATATGTCTCAATCTCCTCTCTTCCAGATAATTATTAGCTATGGCTTGAGTACTAACACTCGGTAATGAATTTGTAACTTGTATATCGGCTCTGTCCAGGCTTCTATTTGATGGGACGCGACGTATCCCTCCAGCGTGACTTCCCCCCACAGGACTTCCACCCCCCGAATTGATGTTGTTATTATTATTACAAGGAGATATCCTGCCGGGAGGTGACAGTCTTAGGTTTCCATTGTCACTGTGGGGGGTAATGGGTCTCCTTTTATTTTCTTCATTCTCCGATAAAACTGGGCTTCCAGGCTGAGCGTCTCTGGGTCTTATAGTATGACAGATAACACACTAAAGATATTCATATTTTATATAAACGACGCTGTTTGTTGAAAGGCGGGGAGGGGGGGGGGTGATTATCAATTACTTTTTGAGATTTTGGCCAATTTTCATAAGTACAGGCGACACAGTTCCATTTTAAAGTACGTGACCAGCTTTTGTTACGGTCATTGTTATCAGACACGTTACTACTGGTGCCTGTTTCTAATTGACCAATTTCAAGTTGATTCTGATGAAATAGTGGACTTCTAGCTGGGCTTACGCAACTTCTAAGTGATGCCAGGTTAAATTTGGTTTTACCTTAGGTCAAGTAACCTATTTTTATTATTTACCTTGCATTTTCAATATTAACAACGGATCTAGGGCTATTTGGCGATGTTTCTGCGGAGGATGGTTCAGGTTTATTTGTAATATCTTGGGTGGAGGTGGAAGAGTTCCTCCTTTTAGGATTTAGGCACTGGGTGCACTTAGTAGATTTAGGCCAATTTAAAAATGTGCAAACTGGGCACGACCATTTACTCAGAGTAACCCCAAAGGCACTACTACTACCGCTCTCCGAACTCTCCTGTTCTTCAGAAGCTTTCCTTTTTTCCTTACCACATTCGGTTATTAACGGTGCCATCTAAGGTTAGGTAGAGCCAAGTTTATACCCATTTCACTCGTAGCATTCTTGGAAATGGACCTACTTTATAAATATCTCTCTCTTCACCCAAAGCGGCCTCGCAAATGACTTTAGATGGCTTAGCCATTTGACATATAGTACATTTAAGAGCTTTGGGCCAATTTTCATAGGTGCAACATTGGCAAACCCATTTACTACTTTCCTCCTCACTCATCTTAAGAGCGGAGGCACAAAGGGTGAAATAGAATTTCCGATTTTTTATATTCCCCACAATCCCACCCCCAAAATTTGGTACAATTTATATATATATATGAAACTAATTTAAATAAGATATGACGGGATCAAATTAACCATAAATATTTTTTCATAACTAAACTTTAGAAATTGTCAATGGAATGGGCCTAAAATTAAGACTAGACTACATATTTTGCTCATAGGTTCAACAAAATTAAATTTTTGGTGATGGTAAAATGGCATATCGCGTCTCAGGATCCAAGAGATCAAGAACATCTGAAAAACAATAACACAGGGGAAAACCAACTTAAACACAAGTCCAAGTTCCAACTAATCAGAAAGAAAAGTTAGATTTGGTGATGTCTCTCCTCTTAAGTTAAATTTTCTTGAAACAAATCTTGAATCGGGTCAAACTCATCACCTATGATCTCTGGTTGGTTCTTTTAATGATTCTCATTGTCTAAGAGTACGCTGAGCTACGCTCTTCTCTCACTTAAAAAATCTGCCTGACCAAGGCTTAAAACCAAACTAAGAATCAGCAATTTAGGATTGATGACTAAACTTTATTGCTTAACTAGTTATTTAGATAACGAACTGAACTATTTCAAATAAATTCGCAATATTTACATTTAGCATTAATAAGCCTAATACACATTCCAATATCCAAGGTTATTTCAAAACAAAGAAGCTAAGCCTTTGCCAGGAAGTCAAACAGTTTAACTTAACCGAGTCCGTTTTCATATTTATAATTTAAAGGGAAATAATTAATTAACTTTACCAACCTTTGTAATTTATCACATGAACCTCTTCACAAATTTGGCATCACAACCCACGATTTTAAACAGCAAAATACTGAAATTTAAAACTAATCGTACCTTATTTTAATATTAAAAAGACAGAGCTTTAATCTTCGTCTATACGAAAACCATGTCGATGTGATTATCTCTCATTGGTCAATTGAGGTCACGTGCCTGGAATGTTTCCTTTATTTGCGTTTTCCAGGGAGTACTTTTTATTGGAGTAGATATATGAAGTTGTCTCGAAAATGATGGATTTTTGGCGGTCGCAGTCTCGCGGAACCTTAATAGTTCCGATTGAAATTATCACTCAATTTCTATGGGAAAAAATGCACAAATAAAGCACATAATTTACACAGCATTAAACATTGTCATTTTATTAATTATTATTATTTTTTGTTGTTTTTTTATGTTTTGTTTGCTCCACTAGGTACAAAAACCTCAACAAGTAAACGTGGGACAGTACTTTTTCATTTTTGATGTCCATGTTAAAAAAAAAAATTTTTAAACGAAAAAGAAACCAACGAAGAAATAGTTATGCACATTTTACACAATTTGTTTAAAAATATTTACACGAAATAAAATGAATTTTTTTTTGTTGTTGTTTAATTTTTTTTTAAATAACCTAGTGTATTTATACGTATATATACTCCTAGGTGTACGTTTTATTTTAATTATTTGTATAATATACTTAATACGTTGAAAATTGATGAATATATAGGATTTCGCTTTAAATTAATTAAATTTGGACTATATTTTAAGCGATTAATGATTAACAAGCGTAAATCCTATACAGTTAAATTTTAAATTCCCGCAAATAAAAGAGCTAATAATCCAAATACAATTTGTTTGTTTGTTTGTTTGTAAATACTTCTATATCCTACATCGAAATGTTTCTTTTTTTTTTTTTTTTTTTGCTTTCATATTTTTTTTTTTTTTTTTGATAAGAGAACTATATATAAACATTTTTTTTATTTAATTCCCCGTTATTATAGAACATATAGGCCTACTAAATAATAATAATAGACATTTTAATGTAGATTTTTTGGACTAATTTCGTACCGTTTAAAAGGACCTGTATTTTTTTTTTTTTGGAAAATATCGCGTTCTTAATGGAAGGAATCGAGCCAGAAATTAAACAAACACAGAGGAGAAAGTAAAAAAAAAAAAAAAAATATTTGAACGTAAACAAGCGTATGTAATGTATAAACAACGAAAAAAAAAAAAAAAAATTGGACAAAATAGGCAATAGGAAATTTTGCCATACAAAAATGTTTTAAATAGTAAAATTAAAAAGAAAAAAAAAATTATTTAAGTGTTTGAGGTGAATAAAAAATCAAACGTTGTTTCAAAAAAGAAAAAAAAAAAAAAAAAAAAATATTCACCTCTGATATTGTATTATTGTTGCCGTCATCCAAAATTTTTTAATATAATTTTTCCCCCGCTGATTTGCTTTTATTTAATTATTTTAATTAATTAAAATGTTTATCACTGACGATCGGATACATTTAAGCTCAGGGAAAATTATTTTAACGTTGCCACTTCTTTTTAATAATAATGTTTTTTTAATTTTAAACAATCCCCATTTAAAGAAAATAAACAAATTCTAATTATTTAATTAATTAATATTTTTTGTTTTTCGGTATTTTTTTTTAATCCACAAAATTTTGCGTTGTGTACGTTAGTTTCATAATAATTTTTTTTTAATCGGGACTTGCCACGCTGTTTTTTTTATTTAATAGTTCTTCCCTAAAAATTTTAATTTCCGAGTAAATTTGTTTTTCATTTTTATTTTTTTTTGTTATTTTCTCATTTTAAACACGTATCATACGACTTTGTCAGCAACCAAATTTTTTTTTATGTCAAGTTTTATTTATTTATTTGTTTGTTTGTTTATCAATAATAGCGACATTGGCCATAAAACGTTTGTTTATTTTTAACGTCCACCTATGATTGGGGTGACACGATAGAAAATATTTTAGAAAGAATGACGAGTAAAGAGTGTGTCAAATCTAACATAACGTAAAGCAGTGTATAAAATTGTAGGCTTAACTATTAAAAAAAAAATGACAATTAAAACTTACGTCATAGACAAAGCAAGCAAAAGGCAAAAAGCCGTTCGCGTTAATTAGCCTTATTCCTGATCAGCGCCACCTACCCATAGCGGCGACTTTGAGAACTACTGTAAGCGGCAAGCCAATCAGATGTCGCTAAAATCTGGTGACGTCACTAACTGGCACTCTCGGGTCTTACCAAAAATGACGTCACCAGATTTTAGCGACATCTGATTGGCTTGCCGCTTACAGTAGTTCTCAAAGTCACCGCTATGGGTAGATGGCGCTGATCAGGAATAAGACCGCTAATTACCGAGTTATCTATTAACTACGTTGTGTAAATAATAATAAATGGAAATAATAATAATAAAATTTGCGTTCTAGACAGCGGCGTATGCGTATTGTAGTATAATAAAATTATAATTATAATTAAACACTACAGCAATGTAAATGTAAAAATAATAAGAATGTACGTAATAAAAATAAGAACGAACTAATCATTTTTAATTAATAATTAAGCAGCCAGCAGCGGCATTCAATAGCTTTTTGATTACTGAAGGAAATGTTGTTAAGTAATCAAGTTCGATAACATACCTTCCCATTTTTAATGTACGGCTAGATGCCCAATTTTGTTTTGTCTAAAAAAACCTCATTTTCTTTCTGCGACATAAAAACACACAGACACACGTTAAACTTTCTCTTTTCTCACTCAAAACTAAACTTTCTCTTTTCTCACTCAAAACTAAACTACCTCTTACTCAAAAGTCAAAACTAACTAAAGTCTATAGACAATAGACGAAAGAACGAACATGTCTACGAAATAAAAGATAAAAACCATAAGTAAGCTTGAATTATCGTAGCTTATTTACCAGGGGTGGCCACGGGTTGCGACGTTCCTCCTGCTTGCGCCGCTGATGCAGCCGCCTTTTGTTTCAACATGGTCCAATCGAAAGTGTAATCGTATTGATGATTTAGGGTTCGGAACAGAATACGGAAGAGTTGCCGTAGGTACATATAGTCTGGCGCTTCTTCGAAACGAAGACCTCGACAATAGTTGAGGTACATTGTAAATTCCGGTGGATAACCCTGTGTAAGACAGACCCTGACGCTGTTAAAATCACTTCCAAAGCAAGCCAACTCAACCCCTTAATTACCTTGCAGAGTACTTCAATCGGCGTTGACATTTTCTTTTCGCTAATTTTTTCGTATTTTTGTTTCTTAGTGGCAGCTTTTAAACCTTGCCACGGTAAACTTCCGCGGTTGAAGTACATAAGCACGTATCCTAGAGACTCCATATCGTCTCTTCGACTGTTGACAATTATAAACACGGGCTTTAAAAGCGGTTCAAACGAGCACGTCGTCGAAATTAAAATAAATCACCTTTGCTCAATTCCCAGGTGAGCATTTATGCTGGCATAACGAGCCGTCCCTGTTAAATTTTTATCTTCGCGGTAAGGAATGTGTTGACGGGTTCGGTTGTCACGATATTTTTTGGCTAACCCAAAATCAATCAAAAACAACTGAAAGTAATGAACGGTAATGAAATATCCGTTGTACAACTGGTTTTTGGCCCAAAAACCTTTCAAACCTAAAGACGAAAATAATCTACCTTGTTACAATGTCGCCCTATCCCCATGAGAAAATTATCAGGTTTAATATCTCTATGAATGAAGTTTTTGTTGTGAACAAATTCTATACGGCCAATCATCTATAATTTAAATATTTAGGGTTAAATTTCGTTTGGCCAACCTTAACAATATGTTAAGGTCGATCAGGTGCCGTACCTGATCAGCCAGCATCAAAACTGTTTTCATTGTGAAACGGCGAGAGCAGAAATTGAAGAGATCTTCTAAACTTGGACCTAAAAGGTCCATTACTAGGACATTGTAGTCCCGTTCTTGTCCGTACCATCTAAATAGTTTTAAAAATTAAATTGTAAAACACGAATAATGACGTGTTTTTCTTCCACAACGATACAACAATAACAACAACCGAAAGAGAATTATAAAAGTTGTCAGTTAGTCTTGAAATTTCTCGATTTCAATAAGAATAAGCGAGAATTCAAATCACGCAATTAATTTTCACCCGTAAATATTTGTATGCCTGACGTGAAAAGTGAATGAATTTCAAAAGCCATGTTCAGTTTACCCCGAGGTTCCGAATAAAATTTATAAAAGTGTGTTTAGAAATTTGATGGATCAGAAACAACAAACAATTTATACGTTTAAAAAAAATAAAAGAAAAAATTGGCAAGATGAGGCTTTGTTCCCCGAAAACCAGTTCGTTCGTTCGTTTCATCTCTCAGCCGCGAGGCATGATGGTAAGCCTGAGAGAAAAGCTATTAGGCCATACAGCGTTACTACTGTAGACCAGACCTAAAGGTAAAAAGCTATAGGAAGGCCAGTGACCCTTAAAAGAAACTATAATATAAACCTGACATTATTTCAAAATAGGTAGGGCAATTCAAATGTACCCCTACATCAATAAATTGTCTTTACGAAGTCAAAATTGAATTATTGTATTTCACAATCGCAGTACGATGCTCGCTCTGAAATATATTTTTTGTGATTTGAAGATGCACCATACATATAATAACATTAAATACATCGAAGGATAACGTGTTGTGACGGAACAATACATTTTCTGTCGAAAAATAGCGTGTTGTGACGCTACAATACATTTTCTGTCGAAAAATAGCGTGTTACGACGCTACAATACATTTTCTGTCGAAAAATAGCGTGTTACGACGCTACAATACATTTTCTGTCGAAAAATAGCGTGTTACGACGCTACAATACATTTTCTGTCGAAAAATAGCGTGTTACGACGCTACAATACATTTTCTGTCGAAAAATAGCGTGTTACGAAGCTACAATACATTTTCTGTCGAAAAATAGCGTGTTACGACGCTACAATACATTTTCTGTCGAAAAATAGCGTTTTGTGACGCTACAGTACATTTTCTGTCAAAAAAAAGCATGTTGTGACGCTAAAATAATTTTTCTGTCGAAAGATAACATGTTGTGACGCAACAATACATTTTCAATCTAAAAATACCATGTTGTGACGCTACAATACATTTCCAATCTAAAAACACCATATTGTGACGCAACAATACATTTTTAGCTGCAAACAAAACTCAAAAACCATATAATACATAATAACTAAACTATTTCCGTTCTTTCAATAAAATAACAGCGGTAATAGCAGTGTATTACCATTAAATACATTATGTTCAATCGGAACATAACATGGGGGTGACACTACAATACAATTAAAGCCGAAAACAAAACACAAAAACACACAAATTATTTTCATCTGAAGACAAAACAACCTCCGAAAGAAATGATATATTTAAAACTAAAATAAAGTAAAAAAACCGGTTTTATTTCCCGATTCAACAGAAAAAAAAAATATATACGAACTTCTCTTTCGTTCTTATACCCAAGTAGGTCATGAGTATGTAATGTATACGCTTACAATATCAAATAGTACAGTGAAAAAAAGGTGTAGGTAATATACTACAGGTGTTCATATACCTGCGCAGGTTGCTATTGTGTCTTGGCGCGAAAGGGTTAGGGGTATGAACGGAGAAAAAGAAAAAAAAACTGCTAAAAAAATTTATACCCAGTTTTTCCTTTGTTCAAGAAGGAATTTAAATTCGCTTTTAGTTTTAAAACAAAGAATGTACGCTAACAATACTCTAGTCAGACTTAGCCAATCGTAACACCATAAGTTCATAAGATATGTTCATTCCATAAGTTTGTCACTGCTAACTTAGAAACTGGGGCTTGTCATGAAGTGAGTGACGTAGGTCATAGATTCAGGGTAGAGCGAGCCTGGTAAGGGGCTGTCAAAGGCTTAGTACAGACAAGAAGTGATATCTAGTTTACTAGGGAGAAGGTATAAATTCGCACCACATTTATAATCTAGCTTTATCTCCAGTCCAAACAAACGTAGCCTGTCCGGAGTTAATCCCAGCCGCCTCTAAATTACAACCAGCATCTCATTGGTTCTTGAAAACTCACGTCAGCGCGACGCGAATGACGAAAATTACTTGTATTTTCCAACTGAGGAGAGGCAGCGAAATAGCCCGGCCTCCATTAAGGTCCCCCTGTATTTTGATAGGGGGAATGGGACTATGGAACGCCGCGCGGATACTAAGGCATCTTATACCTTCTCCCTAATAAACTAGATATCGCTTCTTGGTACAGACTAAATAGGAACTAGATATAAGTCCTGCAAAATTAACCACCGAGTGTAGACATTCAATTCTCGAACTAGTTATCTCGAGCTGCATTACGAATCGTATAGGTAGTGTCACACTTATCTTACAATCTTATGGTTTCACGTAAAAATAATATATGCCTTGAAACGCGACACAAATTCATATTAAACGTAACCCACCAAATAAGGTTTGTAATATGAAAAAAGTATGCAAAAAATGAACGAAACGAAATAACAAATTTACATTAAATTTGAATAACTTCCAATTAATTAAACAACCCCTTTTCCCCACAACCATAACGTTTACTATATAGCCATATCCATCACGTAATTTATCTAAATTAGGTTGCAACATAATGATTTACGAATTTTCGCATATAAAAGGGTTCAATCCTGAATATATTTTTTATTAAGGGAAAAATAATAAAATAAAACGGAAAATAATAAGTGGGGAAACGACCAGGCCTAGTATCTTAAGCTGCCATTGAAATACTTTTAAATGATATTGAAAGGGGGGCCTCATTAAGACGAACGAATTTCCTTCTATCACCGTGAAGTTAACGCTGCTGTTGATAGAAATTAGGACAACGGTGGGTAGCGAATCCAAAAGAAAAAAAACCAACCCTCGCGTAATTTTTCAAGACGTATATTTTTTTTTATTATCTATACCGGAACCATTTGAGCGAGTTTTAAGACTACGACGACGAAGTACCTACGCGTTGAACAATTCAGTTGGTTCCTGATGGCAATATTTTAATTTTTACTCCAAAAGAAAAACACTTTTCCGAGGGAGCTAGTTTAGGCTATACCGAGTCGACCTTTTTAGTTTAAGTCTTTTTATTTTACTTGGGGCGTTTGAGGTTATTTAATACCGGTTAGCTTGTAGGCCTAAAAATCCCACGATATTTAATATTAAATTAAGTATTTCTAAGATTAGAGCAGAGTAGAGTAGAGTAGACAATTTTTGAAATTGATAAATATTAAATTAAATTTTTGGTTGGTAAAAAGTAAATTGCATTGGTGGACTTTTGAAAATCCGTTGGACTTATCTACTATGAAGCCCTAAAACAATTCTAACACCTTAACCTTCAAAATTAAGACATTAATTTGGTTAATTAATGACGTTTCTATTTGTAGCTGCTGCAAAAACGCTCGTATCTCGTTTTGAAAAGCGTATGGAGCTCGAAAAAGAAACTGTTTGCTCAAGAGAAGGAAATTGAAAATACCGAGGGGCTAATCACTGTGAAACTCCCTGTACACCTATTACGGATTAAGTGTAATAATTTTAGCAGTCAAGGGTAGGGCTTAGTAGGGTTTAGTACAGTCAAAGGTACACCGATTACATCGAGTGATCGGCCCGTCGGAGGAAAAGGAAATTGCAAATACCGAGGGGCTAATCACTGTAAAACTCCCTGTACACCTATTACGGATTACGTGTAATAATTTTAGCACTGTCAAGGGCAGGGCTTAGTAGGGTTTATTACAGTCAAAGGTACACCGATTACAATGAGTGATCGGCCCCTCGGAAAATACCGAATATATTGCCATTTGAAAATAATAACAGAGTAGCTACAAACTCAAATTTCCCGACTTTTTTTGGTGGTTCAAGAAGTTGACAAAATTTCTTGACCATTTCTGCCTATTATTAAAATTCCCCCACTTCTCCAGGATTTCCCGTACCCTCCCTGACCCTGACAACCCTAAGTAACACCACCTGCACCACATCGCGCGCACTTACCTTATATGAGGTATTCCAACACCACCTTGAAGAATTTTGTACAATTTACTTTCGTATAGGAGTTGTGGGTGTCTGGCTTTTGTTGACTCAAGTTTGACTGCCACTTCCTAAGGAACGGAAATAAATAAAACGGAAGTTATCAGTGAAAAAGAATAAAAAACGTGGAAAGTTGATTCCAGTTTAACAAACAAAATAAAACCTAACAAGGGGAACTCAAATCTAAACATGACGCAAGCACAGAAAAACAAATCCAGCTGTTTTGATAACAGTGGTACGTAAAAATGATTCCGTCAAATTTAATCTCTCTACATCTACAGTAACGGATTTTCTTTCCGTTTTCAGCAAACTTTACATTATAATTTACTTCCTATATCCTTTCCATTCCGTTTTCTTTTAGAATAGGGATAAAAATACCCAACAATTTCTTTCTTTTAAAATAGAAGACAAAGTGCCTTTGAGTGCCTAAAGGGTTACTTTTAAGCTGACAATACAGTAACTATAAAGTAGCTAAATTTATCACACCCTAAATATTTAATATGGATAAAAGGTTTAGCCCTGTAACTCGCTAATTCTACGCAGAGTCGTAAAATGGTGTATAATTAACGCACCACCGGTTCATAGAGCCCTTAAACTAATCATAAACTAAGTATAATTAAGGGTGTAGCACCGTTGACTATTGCACAACTACCTTTGTAATATTCTGCACGTAGAACGCACGCTAAGGGTATATTAGCAGTGTATAACAGCTTTTAGTTTATTTTTACTAAGCATAATAGCAAATGAGCATAACTAAACCTTTTGCAAATATAAAACTATGACGTGCACTCTACTTTCTACCAAAAAAAACGACCCTGGGAATGTGCCTTAAAATTTAGCCATGAGATTAATTTTATAAATAAATCTCCGACTCTCACACACACCTGTGTTTCAAAAGCGATAATTTTTCTGTATTAAAAAATTAACTACACTAAGCCTTTGTCTACCATCTAAGATCAAGCTAACCAAATCTATTGACAGACACAAACCATTAAACCAGAAAAAATCTGGTTGGTTGCTTGGTAGAGGAAGAAAACAGGTTTTACAGAACTATTCTTTTAATATTTTGAATGATAGGAGGACTGATAGTTCAGATTTTCATCAATCGTTACTTTTATATATTTGCATATAATGTGAGCTAGGCCTTACAACAAGAAAAACTAAGAGAAGAAATACTGGATTATCTAGATTTGTTCCGCACTGGGGTACAATATAATTTCAAATGCAGCTGTAGTCCGTTGTGTTGTTTTAAAACTGGTAACGTTAATTCGTAATGAGATGTAAAAAGTTATTATAATTTAGTAGGGGCTGAGAAAAAACATAACCAATTTTTATTTTCCCTGAAAGCTTTCTTGAGATCTTAACAATGCATGCTCAATTTAAAGAAAAAATCACAACTCATTGTTGATTTGATTTGATTTGAGTTAGAATGACATGCAAATAAACGTGATAAGCAATGTCATGTGACCATGGAAACATTACTAATGCTAAATATTACCCATTTAATTGAAATTTTTGAAAATAGGCTTAGATAAGCGACACATACATTATAAAAATTACATTTGGCAGGTTCAGGGGCTCTCAACATCAATAATAACAACACGATATATGACTTGACTTAACCCGAGATAAGATTAGATTAGGCCCTAATTAATATTGCATTAAACCAACACTTTGAAGGGCCATAAGGCGAGAAAAATGTTATGGTATAAAATTCTAATATACATTTTACAGTAAGCCTAACCTTAAAATCTTGGGCACACTTCTAAAAATAAAATTACTTGTTTTTGTTATCCTTTCAAGGGAAGGATACATACGCGACTGCCCTTGTAAAACTGTCACTGTACAGACAACAGTGACAAAAGAAAGACCTACTCGCGTCCTAAAATCGTTAGGACTAATTTACTACGAGCATAAGGGAGTCAAAAACTATCGTTTTAAAAGCGAATTTCGCGTCGAAATTTTAGTAATTTAAACAAAGAACGTAATAATAAGTTTGAAATGGACTAGATCAGCCGTGGCTGCTAGAAATTTTAGCCCTACAATGACCTCACCTCGCCATTTGTAACGTTTATCCCGAGGTAGATATCCCCGAAGGATCCGCTTCCTATTTTTCGCACAAGACGGTACTTTCCTCCGACTATGAATTCTGTTCTCGATACACTCGCGCTCGCCATTATTCCACTTTCGGAAATAGTCTATTTTAAATAATTAAACCTTTGAAAACGCGATATATTCTTCTATAAAAACTAAACAACGCAGGGATGGCGACCCTAAGAACACATCGCCATCTTGATTATCGCGACTATGACGTCAGCAACAGCAAAACGCGGCCCCGAACACTGAAACGTGACGAATCCACCAATGCGGGGTGCGCTATGCTGGTTTTCCCTATCAAGCCAGCTTCAAACTTTGGGCTTTATTCCCCACCTCAATTTTTTCCCTACGCCACTGGTCATGTGCGTTTCTGACGTCACTACTTGCCTACACGTTTCGATTTTACCAAGACCTCTACCAGGTGTCGCTAAGCGCTCCTCACGTTACTCCTTTTTGCATGGAGTAGTTTTTCTGGAGTAGAAATGCAACTTACCATGAAAAAATCCTTTCGAGTTAGTTCTACTCAAATACCGCTCCATGGTGTCAAATTGCTAGAAGCGAGCCAATAGAAAATGACACAAAACAATCAGAGCTGGAAATAAGTTAAATTTAAATTTTTTCCCAAATTTGATTTACTTCCAATTACAGTCGCCGGAATCGTCGTGTCGAGAAGGCGGAAAGCCTAGTCGGTGAAATTTGAATTTGTTTACTTTTGGAAATTGATTGAAATATAATAAATCGGCATAATGAGTACACCGACTATGGAAGTGTTAATGACAGAAGATTTCTACGTAATCGTGGATAACCAGCACAGTTTGTGGTGTAACAGAGTAGATGGGACTATCACACCCCGAATCGGTACGTTAAGCCTTGGCGTAAAATTGCGAATATTATAAAGTAAACATTGAAAGGCTAGGCCTATCCATGGAAGAAAGTATGGAAGGCCAACTCCCCCTTTGAGATGTGAAAGGTGGTTTAAAAATAGCGACGGGTTCGCCCTCTGTCCGTCATACTGAAAGCGACCGTTTCCAGGCTGTCAAAAAAGGCGGGATTTTTAAAATTTCAAATTTCCCGCCATCCCGTTAATATACCCACCCTTTTCACCAAAAGAAATAAGGAGGCCGCCATGTTTGTTTTCAGTATGACAGCTAGGGGCGCTGTAGTATGCAGGGCTACCAGTCACCTTTCAAAAAAAGGGCTGAGTTGGCCTTCCATACTTTCTTCCATGGCCTATCTGTCAAGTTTATCACATATGAACCATATTAGAGAGGGAAATTTAAATGTTATTTTGCCATTACATTAACTCCGCACATCATCCAAATTGTTTTTTTTACAATTCAAATAACATGCCCATAAATTACGCGCTTATTTTTATTAACAGAAGAAACTTTCGTTATTATTATTATTCATGTAGTAATGAAATAAATTCCTGTTCAAAAAGTAAAACCTTAATGGGAGATTTAACCATAAATTTTTACGAATATTGTTCTTAGACGCGGATATAAAATCGCTCCACGAACCAGTATGCTTGGGTATGGTTTTTGGAGTCATAGGAAAAATTCAAGCTCACCAAGGTTAGTAAATCTTAAAATATATATTAAAAAAAAGAAAAATTTGCATACTGTAGGGACTATTTTCTTTGGGTAAGGTCTGGTTCTATATTTAGAAACAACTTAAAGAGTCCCTATCGGTATATATTTCCTCCCAAATGTTTTGCCAGTGCCACCTCAAAATCTCTTTTACCCTTCTCACTTCCTGATTCTTGGAAGGGATCAATAAATCAATAGTTGCAAAAGCAATGTTAGTATATGTTACAGGGGGTTTATTTGGGGCAATGGAGCTTGGTAGTTTCTTTCAATCTGTAACAAAAAATATAACACATACATTCAAGGTTCATATAAATACATTCATAACATAAACACCTACACGCGTTATTGTTCAACTTATGCGGTAAAACGATCGCGAACGCGTGTCTTCAATAGACATTTTTATAATGAGTGAAATCAGAAGGGTATAATAGTAGAAGGATGACACTCTGTATCTTCTTCATACTTTAGTTTATAACATGATTCTTTCTGGTCTCACCCCTTTTTGTTTGCTCTGGGGCTTATTAAAGGGGCTGGCCGGAGCTGTTGGGGTGAATGGGGGGGGGGTCAAACTGTTGGTTGGCATATTACTTACCCGCCCACCGCGACGGTGGCGCCATTCCTTATGGCCAAAGACCTGGGTGTTTTCCCCCTGAACTAAGGGCGGTGTCCCCCCAACAGCGCCAGTGAGCCCCTTTAAACTTCAGATGGGCATCGCACCGTGGGGGGGGGGTGAATTATTATTCTATAACTGTTTGGTACTAAATCCCTTTGCAATCAACCCCCAAACCTTTATTGTCTTGACGTTGGACAAAAATTCACAATCGCATGCGCCTTGGCGAATAGTTAATAGGGAACTATTTATCGCGTATGATGTTGGGAAGAATCATGTTGCAGTTATCCCGTTTTGTGGCACACTTCTCTCTAAGAGAAAAAGTATTATATACTTCTGCTAAAATGTACGGGAAGATTCACACCGAAATTCCTTCCACCCAACTTTTCGACCCCCCTTTTTTGTACAAGCAGATCTTGAGAAGAAATTAGTTCTAATTAAACAACAAGGAATCGTAGGTCGATTACCTGGAAATCACGAAACTTACAAGATACAAAAAATCGCCTTGCTTCCCTTATCGCAACATGAGCTATTGGATTTGGAGCTTGAGGTTAATTGTTTAGCTATTTAATATAACTTGTAGAACGCGTTAATTGGTTGGAAAGTATTGGGAAACATTTGTTGCGTAATTGCAGAACTGCAAACATCACAATAACCCACGTAAATCGGAAAAAACCACACCTTCAGAAGGTCTACAAAAAACGTGGAATTCAATTAAAACCGCCACGTCACAAGTCAAACCAAGAAAGGTTTTGATCCTAAATTAATTTTATAATTGGGGAATTAATCGTGGTTCTGGTTATTATTAAATACTGTGATATTAATGTGATCCACAGAAAGACTTCGCAAAGGATAGGGAAAAATTTGACAAAAGAATTAGTGATGTAAGATTAACAACGTCTTGCCAGGGATAGATTTAATTTTAGAAGTAGGAATGGAGTCTAACGGTTAGTATTTACTTCAGTTATCCGACTCATAGACCACCCAGTATAGAGCCCCTCCCTCCAACCAACACGTAACGAAAAGTTTAAATTATCTTATTGGCTCACTTAAACTACGTTTTGATGACGTTGCTGCCAGGGACGGCGAAATATACGTAGTTCCTTTTTACCTCTGTCGCTATGACCCTCCCGCCTCTTCTTTCATACCCCCCCCCCGGTCTCGTGGAAGGGGGTCCGGGACTTTGACGCGCGCCCAGATTACACTGATCTCCATTCCTACTTCTAAAATTAAATCTATCCCTGGGCTTGTAATTGTTGATAAGGACATTAAAAAACGTAACCGGCGGTTTATAGGAACTGTACAAGATGTTTAACGACACAGATTCCTTTTACTATTCACTAACGGGCGATGTTACAAATAGTTTACAACGACAATACAATCAATCCCAAGAAATTCGGGAAAAACCTCTTTGGGCCCGAGTAGACGAAAGATTCTTTTGGAATCGACATATGCTTTCGGACCTTATAGAGTTAAATGTAGGTTTTGCGATTTTTTCACCAGTAAAACCCTCACTCCCCTATTCCACCGAGATTGTAATGTTCAAATGAACCAACCTTCCATGCAGCAACCGGAAGCCGATTTTTGGATAACACCCGTTATCCAAGGCTACGTTCAAATTGAACGTTGTTGGATAGATATAGTAGACGATTTAGATTTAACCCCTCTACACGACGCGGGCGCTGGTCCCATAGAGGTCAAACAACCTGACCCGACGCAACAACAGGGGAGAGAATATACCATGATATTAATATCAAGACGTAGTAGATATCGAGCTGGTACTCGTTATAAACGTCGGGGAGTTGACGAATCGGGGAAATGCGCCAATTACGTCGAAACGGAACAAATATTCGAATACCCACCTCACGTGGTATCGTTCGTACAAGTCAGAGGATCTGTACCAGTGTTTTGGAGTCAACCTGGTTATAAATATCGACCACCACCTAGACTCGATAAAGGTTCGAGACAACGACAACAAATTTTAGACTGATAAAATTTGATTTGACGATTTAAATCAATGAATAGGAGAGGATGAAACCCAAACTGCATTTGAAAAGCATTTCGAAGAAGAGGTCTCTGTTTATAAAAGCGTGGTTATCGTTAATCTAGTTGAACAAATCGGAAAAGAGAAAGTTATTTCCGATGCCTACATAAATCATATATTGAGATACGATTGTCCCTCGCTTATCTACGTCACGTTTGATTTTCACGAGTACTGGTAAGTAGTGTTATAGGTTGTCGCGCCCGCTTTAAGTTCACACATGGAATCTCTTGGGGGTTTTTGTTTCAGTCGAGGAATGAAATTCGAAAATGTGTCGGTTTTAATCGAAAGTATTAAAGATTTAGTCAGGGATATTCGTTACTGTTGGGTGGACAGTGAAGGGTTGATTTGCGACCAACAAGGCACCTTTAGAGTCAACTGCATTGATTGCCTTGATAGAACTAATATTGTTCAAACTGCATTAGCCAAAACAGTCATGGACATACAGGTCAGATTAATTCTACTCAAATAGGCCTTTTCGATGTTAATAAAACGGGATAGGTAACACAAGGGGGTTGAGGTACAAGAGGGTTTGAGGCAACCCTCGGGATCGGGACTACAAGAGGGTTTAAGGTAATCCTCGGTATCGGGACGTACAAGAGGGTTTGAGGCAACCCTCTGTATCAGGATATAGAAGGGGGTTTAAGGTAATCCTCGGTATCGGGACGTACAAGAGGGTTTGAGGCAACCCTCTGTATCAGGATATAGAAGGGGGTTTAAGGTAATCCTCGGTATCGGGACGTACAAGAGGGTTTGAGGCAACCCTCTGTATCAGGACATAGAAGGGGGTTTAAGGTAATCCTCGGTATCGGGACGTACAAGAGGGTTTGAGGCAACCCTCAGGATCGGGACGTACAAGAGGGTTTGAGGCAACCCTCTGTATCGGGACATAGAAGGGGGTTTAAGATAATCCTCGGTATCGGGGACGTACAAGAGGGTTTGAGGCAACCCTCAGTATCGGGACATACAAGAGGGTTTGAGGCAACCCTCAGTATCGGGACATACAAGAGGGTTTGAGGCAACCCTCAGTATCGGGACATACAAGAGGGTTTGAGGTAACCCTCAGTATCGGGACATACAAGAGGGTTTGAGGAAGCCCTCAGTATCGGGACATACAAGAGGGTTTGAGGCAACCCTCAGTATCGGGACATACAAGAGGGTTTGAGACAACCCTCGGTACCGGGTCATACATTGTTGTCTCTGCGCTGCACTCTCATGGATACAAAAAAGACTACAGCGCAGGCGCTTAAAACGAGATGGAAGGCCTCCGTGTCTTTCCCCCTAAGTTAAATCGAAATGGTCTATAGGCCTACGTCATTCTTGACACTTAATAAGAACGCGTACTTGTACAGTTTGTACGTCTTGGGCTAATTCCTCCGGAAGGAATCTTACCCGCTGGTTGCCGTCGCGTTTTCCAAATCATGTGGGCTAACAATGGCGACATTATAAGTCGTCAATACGCGGGTACCGCGGCTTTAAAAGGCGATTTTACACGTACTGGTGAACGACGCATCGCCGGTGTTATGAAAGACGGTTACAATTCGGCTAGCCGGTTAGTCCCAAACCCAAGCTAAATACTTTGGTGGAAATTACATTAAAATAAATTGGCGTAATTGCAGTTATTACGTAAATCGATTCAAAGACGCTTACCGTCAAGCCACAATCGACTTAATGCTCGGTAACCCCATTACCGAAGACATCAGCGCAGTCAGCCCGGAACGGGAAGAGGCCGAACATGACTTGGAGTTGTCTGAAATGGAACATCACGAAAGGGTTAAACAATTAATAGAAGATTGTAAAAAAATCTTGATACCCGAATCGGAAACCGTTCTCGGTGGATGGGCCCTGATTGACGCCGATCCTGTGTTAGTTTTTATTCGATTATTATTAGTATTTATCGTAGATTTTAAATTCAATGTTAATTTATACGAATTAGATTAGGCTTAATCTTAATCTAAATGTAATAAATAGTTTGTTAATTAATTTATTTATTATATTTAATAAAAATTAATTTTAACGGTTTCTCTTTTTTTCCCCATTTATTATTTAACTATTAAAGGACTGGAGATCCAAATCAACACGACATGGACACTATTTTAGTTTTAACCAAAGAATCGTATTACGTTGCAGAGTAATTACTAATTAATATTTATTTATTATTAATTTAATTAGCTTAATTTAAATGTAAATATTTGACGATTTTCCTTGAAGATATGACGACGAAACTGATCGTATTACGAGATATCAACGTGTTTTGCTCGAAGACTTAGAAAGGATAGAGCTTGGTAATTAACTTATGTTTATGTTTATGTTTGTGTTTGTAGCAAAAACAAGCGGTTGTTTTTTGTGTGTTTGTTTGTTTGTTTATTTATTGATGTTTATTAAGGCTTTGGGTTGGGGGTTTTTTTCTCGACACAAATTTTTAGGTCCCGAACCTTCAATATTCAAATCAAAACGTCATTGTTTACGACTACATTATTTGGCGAATGGTTTGAGTGGATTTTTCCAAATGTTTCGTTCCACTAATACTCGTTTCTTCAACAACATGGCTGTGCCAATTAAAAATGACGAAGAAGCAGCTGGTACGTTCCGCCATTAATTCATTCATTTTTAATGGATTAAAACACTATTAATTAATTTATAATCAAAGCTACGTTAATTAGCCTTATTCCTGATCAGCGCCATCTACCCATAGCGGCGACTTTGAGAACTACTGTAAGCGGCAAGCCAATCAGATGTCGCTAAAATCTGGTGACGTCATTTTTGGTAAGACCCCCCACCGAGAGTGCCAGTTAGTGACGTCACCAGATTTTAGCGACATCTGATTGGCTTGCCGCTTACAGTAGTTCTCAAAGTCGCCGCTATGGGTAGGTGGCGCTGATCAGGAATAAGGCTAATTGTTAATAAAACATTCCGCTGTCTGTTTGCGTTTCTCCGATTAGAATCCCTGAAAGCGATTTGCGAAGCTTTCAAAGTAGCGTTGAGCGTAAAGAGTTTGAACGTTCCATTTTTCGAGGGGAGATTGGAGCGTCGACGTAGTAAATTACCATTGGCGCAAGGCAGTATTCACGGTAACACGGGTGGTTATCGAGCTAGCCGTTCCCATTTAGTTTCATTCCATTTGGAGCTACCCTCTTTAAGTTCCATGCCTCGGAATATTTCCGAGGGTCAACTCGTGAACCTTAGGAACGTCGGCTCTAGAGCCATGAGCAACATGACCTCCCAAATTGCTAAATTAAACCCTATTAGAGGAATTCGAAATCTTAGCAAAAGGGGAAATGGAAACGCTTCGCAAGGTGGAATGCTAGCCGCCGTTTCCGAAACTGGATTGGTAAGCCCGAACTAAGAATTCCATCCCGTGTATTTTCCACAAACGTGTTCCTATTATTATTATTATTATTATTTTACGTTGATTTTCTTTTATTTTAAATCCTAATTTTGAATTTGTGATAATAAATTTTTAGTAATTAACTAATTATTTTTTTTAATTTGAATAAAATCGTTTTTTTAAAAAAAAATTTGCATGAAAATAAAATTTATTTATTTTTCACCGCATGTATTATTATTATGATCATAAGTTTATAAGTGATATTTATTTAGTAATTTAGATAACATATCTTATGAACTTATGCTATTATCAAGGAGCGATATCTAGTTTACTAGGCAAAGGTTGCATGAAAATAAAATTTATTTATTTTTCACCGCATGTATTATTATTATTATGATCATAAGTTTATAAGTGATATTTATTTAGTAATTTAGATAATATATCTTATGAACTTATGCTATTATCAAGAAGCGATATCTAGTTTACTAGGGAGAAGGTATAAATTCGCCCCACATTTATAATCTAGCTTTATCTCCAGTCCAAACGTATAATAGGTCCGGAGTTAATCCCCGCCGCCTCCAGAGAGAATTTAAAAAGGGAGTGGAAGGGGTGGTTTGGAATGTAGCTCAACGTCGTCTGCTAAACGTTATCTAGGCAGGTCGATTTCCGGTATGATGCGTTTGTAACAGAGAGATTTTAGAACACGTGACCGGAAACTCGCCTACCCCAAAAAGCTCAACGCGACATCTTGTTTGGGCGTCATCACGTTTAATAGAGTCAAAGAGGGGACTTTCCTCTCCCCTTCTAAATTCTCTCTGCCGCCTCTAAATTACAACCAGCTCTCATCTCATTGGTTCTTGAAAACTCACGTCAGCGCGACGCGAATGATAACGAAAATTACAGTCGTATTTTCCGACTGAGGAGAGTGTAGCGAAATAGCCCGGGGCCTCATTTTACGTCCCCCCCCCCTTGTATTTTGAAAGGGGGACTGGCTGGGACTATGGCGCGCGCGAATTAATACTTCGGCATCTTATACCTTCTCCCTAATAAACTAGATATCCCTTCTTGCTATTACCCAATTAGTTTTATCGATAAAGAAAATTATTTCAACTACAAAACACGACCACCACTTTTCAGTTGTTATTATTTTTTTGTTAATGTTACATAGACAACATTCCACATGGACAGTTCCTCAGACTCGGAAGATGATTCATTAAGGAAAGTTAAAAAGCACGGCTTGGGTGTTGTCGTGACGAACAGCGGAAACTTTATACATCATATTAGCGATCGTACACTTAGCTCCGATTATTCGGAATGCAGCGATATAGACGAACACGAATTCGTTATGATTTCGGACAGTTTGGAAAATGACGAAGAGAGTTTCGTGGTAAGGAGCGAGTAATATACTTTGACCCCCCCCCCCCAACCTATTAGGCCTATAGTCTGCTACCACGAACCTTTTCGTGACGTCACACCCTCCTATCGCTTACTTCGGTTTTTGCGGCCATATTGGAAGTCGTCAGCTCAGGCCTGAGGCCATTACAATTTAGACTACCAATATTGACGTCACGCCCCCGTAGCTCCCCCCTCCCAGTACCACGCTATAGAGCTATTTCAGAGGGGGTAATGGCTACGTCACCAATGCTATTTGCCCATAGAGAAACCCTCACAAAATGACCGCCCTCTACACTCAAAGGCAGGCCCAATTTTCGTAGCAGACGAAATTTTTCCCCCACTGAAATAGCTCTATATGCTTGGGAACAATTTGTTCGTCTCGTTTTAGGGTAGTCAAGATAAACTCTTGGAGAGTTGCGGTATTTTAGCGACAAGTCCGGGGTTATCTAGTATACACGGTGGTAGTAGGGACAGTCTGAATCAAGTTGTCCGCGCGAAAAGTGTGGAAGGAACGCATCGGATTCATCATTACCATAAACACGGTCATCATCGACATCCTTACCATCATCGACGTTATCAAAATTGTCCCGATGTCGATGACTTTGTCTTAGACGCTATGAAGAAGGCCAGTTTACGCTCTTATCGCCGCAGAAAAGCTAGTTCAACTTCCGCCTCGACGCATTCGCTGACGTCTACGTCTAGTACTAGGTGAGTTCCATCATTTGGGGGATGTCCTTTGAGGACCAAAACGACGACTTCAATCTCTTTAAAGAGCTCAACAAATGGCGCCAGCGATTCAAATTAGCTGCGAAAACTTGTCAACAACAGGCGCTAGTCAAAGTAGCAGCCGTCTTTTAACGGTCGAGGACATCGTGGGTCGAGCCGGTCGTAAATTATCCAAATCCTCGGAGGACCTCGAAGTGCGATCGACAGTAAATTTAGCTTGCTCCTCGAACGAAGTCTCGCATTTGTTGGTCCACGAAGAGAATATCCCGTTGGACGCGGCCGAGTCTTTGACGGCCAAAATGAAGACCTCACACAGCGAGAGTGCCATTCAAGACTTTTCATTCCCTTCCCTCAATCTCCCTAACCCTTTGGCCTCTCCCATCGTCATTAAAAAGGATCTGGTGCTCTCTCCGCTATCGCGAATCGCTAAAGGCGTACAAAACCTTGGCATGAATTTAAGACCCAACAGAAATCAGCAAAACATGACGCCGGAAGAGTACGAAAAATTGAAAGAACGCAGGAAAAATTGCAAAACGAGAATCATCGATTTGTAATTAATAATTAATTAATTAACTAATTAATACATTTAATTTTTCAATTTTTGACTCGACCCGGTGGATGAATCAACTCGTAACCTTTCTGCGTGAACTCAAAGGTAATTTAGTTTTACTGTTAGAGCAAATTGACGCTGTAGACATTTTTATCTAGGCCTAAAACGCGTACTTGATTTAGGCTTAACAATTAAAAATAGAAATATCAGAGTAAATGAGACATTGAAGTGAATATGAAAGCCTTAAGTAGTTGTCTCCGACGTTTTCTAAGACTTTTAGGCTAAATTTGAATAATTTTAGGCCTTGGCGTTAGACTATTTTTGGTTCTTGTAGATTATAGTAGGCCTAGAAAGTATACTTCATAGTATATAACCCCAGTAGGCTTAATTATACGCGTTTTTCCCTCGCATACCGCGTAAATTTGTCGCCGCCAACGCTCATTTTCTGGCTATTCCTATACGTCTTTGAAAGGTTAGGGTAGGGTTAACTTCGGGTCAAGTACAATTTTGTCAAAAACGAAAACGAAAACCAAAAACAAAACAAAAAAAATCTCGCAAAGGCTTAGCAAATACCAAATATGGGAAAAAGGGACGCCATATTTTTTTTTTTCATCAAATGGGGTATACATTTTTATACAATACTTCTTTAAATCCCCCCCCCCCCCCAAAGCTCGCAAATACGCGTTGACTTGGATATGTAAGCCCCAGGGCTACCTTTAAAATTAAAATTAATATTAATATTATCCTAGAATTAAATTTCTAATTTGACAAAAATTAACTTCGGAGTTAACGAAAAAAAGCAGCATTTTATATATAAATAAATGAATAAAAAAATCCCCCAAAATGGCTGCCATTTTCGTAAAGAAACGCAACATATATATAAATATATATCTATTCAGCGAATTATTAAATTTAGCAAATGTTTTCAGTGCAATTAATAAACAATAAACAATGATTATTTTAGATATTCGATAAACAAACAAACAAATTAGGCCTATATATATTAAAAATTAGTTTTAGGGCCTAACCCTATCCCGTCTAGGCCTAGAATTAATTACTTTTGAAACTTGGGAGATGTTGATTGATATACAAATTAAAATATATATCGTAAATTAACTAGTTTTAATTACCCTATATATCTGGTGACGGGTTTTAGCCTAATTATTATTTTTTCTCGTAAAGCCTTAAAATAAAAAAAATTGTTAATAGTTTTTGAAAACGTCTAAGCCTCTCAAAGAGTATAATGCCTGGGTTGTCCGCGACCCTACGACGTCTAGAACTCTAGAACTCTGGAATTCGTAGATTAGATTGTAAATTAGGCTTAGCTCGGACAAAGTTAGAACCGTAATAAACAACATGACGCGATCGTATTAATTGATATTCAAGAGCAGTTTACAAACTAGTGTAAAATTGTAAACTGCGCTTAATTTATTTCTATATAATTATAAATAATATAATAAACGTAAGTTAATAGCGATTGGTTAAAAATAAACTGATGTCAGACGTGATAACGAATATATGTTTAAACTCAAATCCGTAGGGTCTTAGCCATAGAGGCGTGGCTTAAGGTATACTCCTCCCCTTCCCCCCCCCCCAAAAAATGGCGGTGATTTTTACAAAAGAGTGGGAAGTTTGGGGAACGAACGCACCCGATTGGTTAACAACCCCGTAGGTTCTTAGCCATACAGGGGTGGCTTAAGATAAACCCCTCCCCCTTTCGCCCCAAAATGGCGTCGAATTTTTACAAAAGAGTGGAAGTTGGGGAACGAACGCACCCGATTGGTTAACAACCCCGTAGGTTCTTAGCCATACAGGGGTGGCTTAAGATAAACCCCTCCCCTTCCCCCCCCCCAAAATGGCGGCGAATTTTACAAAGGAGTGGAAGTTGGGGAACGAACGCACCCGATTGGTTAACA
Organism: Phalangium opilio; assembly: GCF_054372755.1. Lineage (NCBI taxonomy): Eukaryota > Metazoa > Arthropoda > Arachnida > Opiliones > Phalangiidae > Phalangium > Phalangium opilio. The sequence continues at coordinate 9,192,199 of NW_028324187.1, read as the reverse complement.
ACCCCGTAGGTTCTTAGCCATAGAGGCGTGGCTTAAGATAAACTCCTCCCTTTCCCCCCAAAATGGCGGCGATTTTTACAAAAAAGTGGAAGTAAGTTGGGGAACGAACGCACCCGATTGGTTAACAACCCCCTTCTCCCACTTTCTGTAGACTGTAGTGTCATAAATTGATTTATTATATTACTTATGATTGCTAGTATATTTAATTCATAGTTAATTAGATATTACGCAATAGAATTGCGGAAAAATTGCGAGATAAGTGGAGCTAGTCAGTATAAGCAACAAGAGTGAGTCACAGTCTGTAGTTGGGAATCAAAACAAATAAACAAACAAACAAAAAAGATTAAACAAACAGAAGTAACATTCCTTTGAAATTTTACTATAATTTTTTAATCTAGAATAGCTCAAAAAAACGTTTTTCTTCTAAGAAGTCATTCATTCATTCATTATTATATGAAAATATATTATAAAATTGCATTACGCCCCTCCCCTTAACCCTAAAAATATTGTGATGTAATAAATAACTTCTTCGTTAATTATATGAAAATAATTATATATAAGGGCCTCAATGTTTAAAAGAAAAGAAAATAAAATTAAACAGAAAAATATATAAATAAATAAATAAATGAATATATATTATAATCAAGATACTGTAAAATATATAAAAGACTGTATAATATTTTATTTTAAGCCCCGCCCTCCTCTGGTAGTAGTAGTAGTATTATTATTATATTGACGGATGTAGCTATAGCTTTAAAAAGAACGAACGAAGAAAATATTCAATTTTGAATTAAAATTAAATTAAATTTAATTACGAAAGCTTTCTGTATCTTTAGAACCAATAACAAGATTTTGTTTTTGTTAAAAAATAAACAAGACGTTCTGTAGTATTTAAATATTGTAGAATAAATTATAAATTACAATGTCTATATTTTGTTCTTTAATTAATATAAATTAATTTTTCAGATTAGTATGGTTGAAACTAGAGATGTGAATTACCGAGAAATTACCGGTAAATTACCGATTAAAATTTTGAAATTACAAAAATTACCGTAATTTATGGTATTTTATGTTTTAACAGGCTTATTACCGCGGTAATTTTGTAATTTACCGGTAAATTACCATTCTAAAATTACCGTAAGACATAAATCTGTAATTTACGCGGTATTTGGTAAATTACCGGTAATTTACGGACTCCCATCTCTAGTTGAAACCATTTACATCAGAAGATTACTTGACAGAGAAAGTGCAGTACCAATAAGCCCCACTTCCTGGTGTAAACGGTATCAATACTCCTAGTCTCAAAACTATGCATACTAGCCAAGCTACGGGGGTCCGGTATTGGCTATCTCACCTTGTTTTATTTAAATAAGGTATACCAAAAACGTCACGCGGCCCGGGGGGTCTATTTTTGACCGGTACTCCTAAATATAGTAACCGAGAAAACCCAAGAATAATTCAGAAGAAGGGAGGCAGAAAATGTAACAAAAGCAAAACGAGTCTTATAACTGCGGACAAGAACCACGTATGTCAGAAACGCTATGATTATCAGATACTACCTAGAATCCTAGAATGTTTTAAAATGTTACTTAGTGCGTTTTACCTCTGAAGTTAAAACGAATTCGTTATATTTTTTTCTATTCCCCGACCTCTTAGGTCACCCCCCCCCTCCAGCAACTGCTGATATAATTGGTAGTCGGAAAAATTCTATTAAGGTGCCTTCACATTGTATTACAACAGCGCCATTTTAAGCGTGACTAAGTCGACAAAATCAGTTCAGACGGTTGTAGGCCTAGTATGATCTCCGAAACTTGTAACTAATCAATAGGGAGTTAACAGTTCTGACCCTGAAACGTCACACCCTTCTATCTCTTACTGGAGTTTCATCCCCCCTAACTTTTGGAAACAGTATTCTACGCGCAAAAATGACAACCAGGGGGCTGCGTGACGTCAGACTATCTCTTCCCCCTAGCCAGTTGTTAGCTCATCGTGTCATGAAGAATGTTGACTGTAGGAGAGTGATTGTGTGAAGGGGCCTTTACATTTTTTTGGTATGGCGCGCTAGATCGAGTTTGGTAAGATTTTTTTGGCGATGGCGGTAGTAGCTCTAATTAGTACTTTCGGAAGCGGAAATTGCTCGTTTTGGTGCGATATTTATAGATTCTTTTGAGGGACTTTCAAATTAATCAGCTTCAACAGTTATTTGCCTAATGGTCCCTTTTCGTGCGTGAAGATCCCGCGCGTTTACACCCTAGGGACTCGCCTGGCGAAGACACTATTCGTATAACCCCCAAATAATGAACCCTACCTGCCGAAACAACGTATTTTACACTCTAATAAACTCCATTTTGTTTTAAAAAGAATGTTAACTCGCATATCAATTGAATACGCAATACCAAATTTGGCAAAACTGACTGAATTACGTCGTAACTCTATAGCAGTTGGCGGCCATGTTTAGCAAATGGCAATGACGTACGTTTAGGGCTGTCGAAAGAGTTTGTGGGCCCCAGGAAAATAAACGAAATCGCGGGCCCCCATTTAGACACGATCCGGGGAAACTTGACCGAATTGCCCCCCCCTCTCTCGACGGCCCTGCCTTCCGCGATAGCTTTCTCATTATATCATAGTTAAAAAAGAACATTAGGCTTACCTTTGATACACTGGCTTTGCTGGATTTCTAATTTTTTCAAGTTAAAAAATCGCCTTCGACACAATGGCACTTCCGATGAAACTGCGAAAGGAAACGACTACAACCTGAGAAATACTTCAATTTAGAGCCTAAAGTCCGTTCCGAATCTAACACAGCCCCGAGCAACATGCTAGTGCTAGCAGTGGCTGCGAGCTGCGCACGTGTTCAATGCCTCATTACAATCTTTAGAAGTAAATAGCGAACTTAAGCCAGTAAGAACGGCCGGCGCCCAGGTTCTTTATCTACCCTCTCTATCTATTTGCACTAGGCTGTGAAAAATGTCAAAACTTTCTTCGCTCGCTCGCTCGCTAACAAAGGACAGTATAGCTTCGGGTGGTCCAAAATTCTGGGAACTAGATGAATCCGTACCATGGGGTTATTTTAGGGAACGACTGGCGCTTACCCACCCCAAGAAAATGGTTTAAACCTCAAGGCCAACTCATAGACATATAAAACATATATATAATTGTAATGGTCAAACCATTCCGGAATCTGCACCATTTTACAGACGATAAGAATAACCGTAAGTTATTTTCATTTTAATTATTAGGCTTAACAACTTGATTTATTTTTAGATTTAAGAATTAGGCTTAACAACTTGATAATATTTTAAATTTATAAATTAGGCCTGGCCTATTTGATAATATTTTTGATGGATTTCGTCATTGTTAGGGTTCATTTAAGATACTTACTGTATTCTTAATTGTAATTCATGTAGTTTGTCGTTATATGATAAGCTGAAAATATTTTTAAATGTTTTAATTCGAGGATTATGCTGTTTACATTAATTTTTATTTTGAGTTGTTAGGTTTGAATCTTCGCTATTTTTAAAAAAACCCTTTTCGTTCGTAATGTAATGACGGGATCTTTTCAAGCTTAACTTCTTAAGACGAGATAGCGACGAACTTGTTAAGAGTCATATAAATAGTTCGAATAACAAATGGATGAAGGGAAATTTGAGTTTAATCCTGTACGCTAGCTGCAAAAGCACTTAATCGAGGATATAAAGACGAGATCAAAGAACACGCCTTTCTTCTTTTCTTTTCATTCCAAAAGAAATAAACTCGAAGTTATCGAACTAATCTTGGCAATTCACTCCGAGTGTTTAAGTCTCGCTTGTCGTTCTCGAACTAGTTATCTCGAGCTGTAGCATTACGAAACATAAGTAGTGTCATACTTATGGTCTCGACTATAGTCGGAAGGAGTTCACGATAAAAGAATCTATAACTTCCGTGTCAATTTACTTTCTATTTCTATTTATAGGCATTTATTTTGAAATACTTTTCATTTCTCAAATCATTTGAGATTTTTTTTTCCTATAGAGCCCTGGACAAATAACGCTCTTTGCTTCGATCGGAACTAATCAACTTCTATTTTTATTTGTGAAAGGAAATGTAGGCCTTCTTATGTTTATTTGTGAATACAATATTAAGACGATGAAAAGCTCCTAACGAAAACGTTTCTCGATTTAAAAGCATGGCAACCCTGTAAAGTAACTCGAAGAATTTATATCCACATCACTCGATAGTTCTTGGTGGAAGCTAAACTTCCCACGCTTGAATTCTAGAATTACAGGAAGGAGTTGGGACTAATTTGAGAGTAACACGCCACTTCCTTTTTCTTTGCTAAAATGGTAACAAACGCGTCACGATTAATCGAAAATTATCCACGTATAAGTAATATTATTATAATAATAAACTTCAGGCGCGGCGAAACGTGTTTCGAGGAATCTAAACCTTTCCTTAATCGCTTCCCGACCTTTCCCCCCTTCGTTTAACCATTAAAAGAAAGTTCATATACGCCATACATGGCAGCCATTATTAAAACCTCGCGTTTACTTACTTCAAACGATTTTAAAGTTAATCACGTTTTAATCAACTTCTATAATTCTATAATTAAATTCAAATTACACGCTAGGCTAAACGTCTAATTAAATTCCTAAATAACCAACGAGGTGTTTGGTTTTGAAGGCTAATAATATCATAAGTAAATAATAAGATATGTTCCTTCCATAAGTATGATCCTACCTATACAGTTCGTAATGCTACTGAGAGACTTACAGCTCGAAGTAGTTCGAGTGAACGACAAGCGAGAATTGAAGTACTACACTCGGTGGTTAATTTTGCAGGACCAAGTTCCATCTAGGTCCTATTTAGTGTGCATTACTAAGCCTTTGATAGCAGCGCCCCAGTCACCAGGCGTCGCTTTACCTCGAATCTATGACCTACCTCACTTCATGACAAGCTCCAGTTCGTAACCAGATTTTACAAACTTATGGTGAACATAACTTATGAACTTATGCTGAAACTTAGTACTTATTTCACTAATTATTCACTTATGATAGTGGTAATAACATTTGGGCCATGTTTAATTTTAGCTTATACGAATTGTATTAAGTGTATATACCCTAATTTTACCAAACGCATTATGATTTGACAGAAATATCTTATCCCTGAGATTTAGCGGGATGCAACAGTTCAATATGACACGATTCTGTCATTTGGTAACTATATTTACCAGGAGCAAATACCTAGGGACTGGTAGCTGGATTTATAAAGACGTGTGCTTATTAATCCTTCATAATTGATTTGACCCAATTCAATGGTCTCAAGTCTTCTATGCGTTCTTGGTTTAATAGGGTGTACTAACCGACTCTATTCTCTAATCACGTGATACTACAATATCAATTGTTAATGAAAATTTCAAAATTTCAAAGAGAAAGGCTTAACGAATATTTGAGCGGGGAAATTTAGGGTGCCGACTTACAGGGGTAAAACTAGTAATGCTTTTCCTATGGGCCCCTGTAGAACATTTACCCGCAATACAGCAGTGGATGATGTTTTTAAAAAATTCATATCTTTCTTAATTCTGCACCGAATTACATGTAGTTTAGATTAAATTCAATTAAAAAAATCCTCTTTACGTGTATTTGCAAAAGAGGTGGCATTGGAAAATTTAGGGTGCCGACTTATAGGGGTAAAATGAATAATGCTTTTCCTATGAGCCCCTGTAAAACCTTTACCCGCAGTACACAAGTGTATGATATTTTTAAAAAATTCATATCTTCCTTAATTCTGCACCGATTTACTTGTAGTTTAGATTAAATTCAATTTAAAAAAATACTCTCTTTACGTGTATTGACAAAACACGTGACATGATTAAAACTTGCGAAATATCAAAATTAAAAAAAAAGGTTTTCGAAATATGCCAGCGCCTGTTGTACTGGTTTTTCCACTAGTAACGTATAAATAACAGATTAATTTTCGACGAGGAAATTTACCCCTTCTACGATGTGATTAACTTTTATATGAGCTAAAACTAATTAAGGATCATAATCCCCTAGATTGCTCCCACGTAATAAACTCGAGATGATAACCCCCCGCGCAAAATTGTAAATCCCTAGACCTCCCATATAGCAGACGACAATAATTGACACCCTAGAATAGATTGAAAGTTTTGAAAGCTGATGAGATTTGGAACCGAGCAACAAGTGCTAGCTTGAATCTTAAGTTTTGACTTCAATGTAAAAACTGTAGACCATAAAATTAAATAGACGTTGTATTTTAAAGAGGATCAGAGCTAAAATTTTCATGTAGTGACCTTAGGGGAATACTTACCCCTAGCCTAACTTTAGCACGTGCTTTTAATCATTGCATGACCTTGATATACCATACAATCTAATAGCCGTTGGTCACGTGTATCGTCGGTTTTCCAATCCCCTCTAGGGTTTATAAGTACCATGGATTGTCACATCGTAAAACACAAACCAAAAGCAATTTCCAAGATAATTTTGTGTATAGTACCCTAAAACGAAAATTAAAGAACAAATTTATCCTAACACCCTTAAACATTGGAGGAAATAAATTAAGGAAGTATTACGGATAAAGAAGTTATACGTGCATGAGTGTTTCTTAATGTTTCTTTTTTCGTGCAGCCTTTATAATTCGAAACTTCTTTACTTACTTTATCTAAACTTAGGTGGATTATATACCTTAAGAATTGCTACGGATGTTCGTCATTGGAGGATGTTTCATCACGTGACTCCTAGGCTTTCACCAATGGGGCGTTACCTAGAGAGCGGGCTTTTAATTCTCTCCTTTGATGTTGGTTGGGGTCTGAAGGTGGAGTGGGGGGAGTTACGAGTCTTAAGGGTTTAAAGGCAGCCCATAATCCTTTCCTTTTTAGCCTCCGAGACGGGCACTAAGTTACCTTCCCACTTGTATTTCTCTTCTAGTTTACGAGATTTTGTGGACCGAGAAAGGTGAAGAAAGATCGCACCCGCTATCGTCAGAAGGGAAAATAGAGAGACACGTCCGTTTGCCAGGTTGACCTCGGTAGTACCGGAAAAGTTCCCCAATTTTACTAAAGGAAAACTCGCCAATAAACTTCCGAACTTCAAGAGCGAAACAACTCCGAATTTTTAAGCGGGTTTAGAAGCGGCATATATCATCCGAAATTTCAGGTAAGACGCTAAGATTTTTTTCATGGTTCTCAGTATGATCTTAAATTGTGGACAAAAATGTCTACTCTACGTCAATATCTTTAAATTAGTCGTTGACAAATTTTTAATCACATGCCAAAATATTTATTGAAAATTTCACAATCTTTATTTTGTAATGATGACAATATATTAGTTTCTAATTGAGATACTCAGTCGTATCTTTTCTTAAACTGTAAACCAAAATGTCTACTTTACGTCAATTTCTTTAAATTAATCGTAGACTAATTTTTAATCGTTCCAAAAAATTATTGAAACCTTCCAATCTTCAAACATTTATAACGATGACAATATATTAGTTTCTAATTGAGATATTCAGTCTTATGTCATCTTAAATTGTAGACTAAAATGTCTACTTTTCGTTAATATTATCTTTAAATTAGACGTAGAAATTTTTAAGCATGCCCCAAAAGAATTATTGAAACCCTCACAATCTTAATTTTGTCAATAATAACGAATATATTAGTTTAAAATTAAGATAATAAGGTGTATCTAGTCTTAAATTTTAGACCAAAATATCTACTTTTTCAACGTCATAATTGTTAGTCTAGTGCATGCGTAACGAAGCTCAAATTCGCAAATATATCTCAAGCTGTATCTATAAAAGTTCGAGGGCTTATTTGCCTCCGGAAACTTATCTTATTCCATCTTCCGCCAATTTGTCTCTCGCAGCAGCGTGTTCTTGACACGTATCTATTTAACTTAGAAATAACGAGGGAAAAGTGAGACGTAACCTTTTAACCTTCAATCGAAAGTAATACCTCTTTGTAAAAACTTCATTCAAATGTATTATTCGCAACCATTATCCGGATAATTTGGTTAAAAGAATCAGTTAAAATACGCCTAGATTTATTTAAAGTAACTCCTTTTTTGAATATGATTAAAATGCTTTTAAGGTTTAGTTTTTTCTCTCTCTCTCTAAAATGGGTTTAATGTATTCGATCCCACGTCTTACCTGTTGGAGATAAAAAGCTTTTTGTTCCGTTATGGAGAAGCACTCGTTTTAAAATCGAAATATCACAAAAACGTGTCTGGATGAAAATGTCAGGGTGAAAGTCAATTTACAGTTATCTGCACTCATATCAGAGGATTTTAATAAAACAGAGAGAATTATATCAATGGAAGTAGAGTTTATTTGATCAGGTGAGAGGCCAGTCACTTAATGAAATCCGAACTCGGCAGAGAAAACTCCACTAAACAAAGTTAGGAAAATTTAAATAACTACACTTACATTTACAAATGTACTCACTCCTCTAGCTATAATTCTCTTTGATAAATTTGAAAGCGGAAATTAAAGTAAAGAGAGTCAAATGCAGATTTAGATTTTATTCATAACGTGGGTAAACTTTCATTAAGGCAAACGCATACGTTAAACGAAATATTAGAAAAAAAACCCACTACCATGGTCTTATTTCACGTAATTCAGAAGCTATTTATAGCTCCGAGGAAACAGAGCCAAAGCCAAAATATTAATATATCTACTAAGAATTGATTAGCTTAAAACCTAATTCAGTTCTAGCTGTTGACACGCTTCAAGTACGGCTAATTACAATTCCTTTTTTTCTTGCAACACCACCGGCAAATGTTTTTTTTTTTTTGATATTGATAGGATAATTAGCTTATATAAAATCAAAGCGTAAACAATATTAGTAATTTATAAACAAAATATTTCCACATTTCAATAAATGACAATGGGAAAATGAGTATACATGGTCAGGGAAATCAAGGAAAGTCAGGGAAAATCTGTGGCAACCTTGGCCTACGTTTCTCCCTGACAAGGAGACCCAGGATTGATGTTAATCTTGAAGTTCAAATTAAAATTAATGCCATGTTTCTTTTATAATGCAAACATTCTCCGAAATTATTTATGATAATTACATTTTTTCGTTGGAATATTTGTTTTGTACGTGAAAATACGGAGGATATTTTTCGCTACATAAAAACTTCCCATTTTAGGAAATTTATGCTAATGAGGTGGAATAATTAAAGAAGCCTTTATTTTTTTTAGTTAATGACCCGCTCAAGTCCCGAGAGTGCGCCTTCTAACTTTAAGATTCTGTTCGGTTTCATACCGAGCTATCACTTCCAAGGCGCACTCTGAACTATGTTAGCCATAAGTTTATAAGATATGTTCCTTCCATAAGTAAGACAGTACCTATACTATTCGTAATGCTACTGAGAAACTTACAGCTCGAGATAACTAGTTCGAGAGTGAACGACAAGCGAGAATTGAAGTACTACACTCGGTGGTTAATTTTGCAGGACTTCCATCTTCATACCTATTTAGTCTGCATTACTAAGCCTTTGATAGTACCTCACCAGGCGTCTTCGCTTTACCTCAAATATATGACCTACCTCACTAATTTCATGACAAGCTCCAGTTTCTAAGTTACCAGTGACAAACTTATGGAATGGACATATCTTATGAACTTATGGTTACCCAATTTGCACTTTAGGTTACTCAGAGAAAGTCTGAGAGCAATTTAATCTAGTTTAAACAACAACGAAGAAAACCAATTAATTTTTAATCAACTAAAACATTTTAATAATTAATATAGTTCAATTTAATTTAATTTAATTTTCTTTCCAGTTTATCAAGAGTAACTTTCGAGATTCAATTCAATAAATCATCTCAAAACGTCAAAATTAAAACTGAGAAGAGAGGAGAGCCAATCAGAAGCGAAAGAAATGATTACGTCATCAACGCATAATGTTGTTGTTAATCGAGCTTGGTTATGGTTGGCGTTTTTAGCCTCTTTTAGTCAAGTGGATCTCGCTTCAGCTAGGAGTAAAGATTTTCTACAAGAAGTAGAGGTAATTAAATTTATTTTAAAATCAATTTAATTAGTTAATAATTAATTTGGAATCGTTCATAAATTACGTCACAATATTTAAGGGAAGGTGAGTAAAGTTTATAAAATAAGCGTGACGTAGTTTTTGAACGTGTAACTAAGTTTGCAAACGTTATTGTGGACTATGAGGGGAAGCATCTTACAGGCTGAAACTCGCCCATGCTTTTTCTACGAGCCCCTGTAGAAAAGTTGTTCCTGCCAAACATCGGTGTACTGGGAAAAACCAACTTACAGGGGCTATGCCATTTATTTTTTAAATTTTGTTTGAAATTTAATTTTTTATATTTTTGAACGGAAATAATTTAAGTAAATATTTGAAATTAGTGATTTTGAACTAACTTAAAATTTAAGTAATAATAGTTTTGCATTATTTCAATAAGATTTTTTAAAATTAGTATTTTTAAAATTCAAATTCACAAGTGGTAAGCTGTAGCTCTGATCTCTTACAGAAAGCATCTTTACAAAATTATATAATATTTAATATAAAACATAACAACTTCGGAGATTTTTTTTACTAGTTTGACAGCATTATAAATATACAGTATATTGTTACTATGGAATTATAGTGACATTTCTACGAGGAATCGAAAAATTTATGGCAGTATAGACAAATCTTCCAAATCCCCAAAAGTAAAAATATAGAAACAAGGTTTTTTTTTAAGAAAATAGAAAAATAAGCCACGTTAGAGTAAAATCACTTGGATGGTTGGTTTTTAACAAAGTTCAATATAGTAAAGGTTAGTGACTCATGGAGGAGGGGGGGCAACATTCTTAGAGTTGTTAGGAACTTCTTAACAATAAATCATTCAGTTGCCCTTTCAACCCGCCCGACTTGCTTTCCAGAAAAAAAAAATATATAAAAATCCGGTGGAAATAGCTTAGTACAAAAATTCTTCAGTATAGCAAGAGCAAATAGTAGTAATAGAAAGTAAAGCTCTGGAGTAGAAGAAATCTTTCATAGCGCCCTCCCAGTATGATGTTTACGACTAGACGAATTTCAAGTCTCTCGAGCTCCTTTAGTCGACCAATCAGAGCTCCGTTATTTTCTACCTTTATCAAAGGAAAATAGAGAATTCGACTTTTGACACATGTGTTAGAATATGATATTGATGATTTTAGATTTTAGATTTCGTAGTACAGATTTTATAAATTTGGTCTGCCTGCTCTAATAAACAGCTGCTGTGAACTTTAATTATTGTTTTCGTTATGCCAGAGACAACGTGAATCACTTGATTGTGATTATCGCGTGAACTTTCATTACTTCCTCATTCCATTTTATTTTTATTTGCCTCTGAGTTTAATAATCCAAAAATACTTGAGACAATCCGAGGAATTTTCAGAAATACATATATATATGTTGTACTATTTTTTTTTTTTTTTACTATACTTCAGCTTTCCTGTATATTTTTTTAAATTTGGGGAAGAAAAATAATCTTCTTTTATATGTTCAATATTGTCAGAAAAAATATCTTCAACTTTCAACTTATATTTAGGCTTAACCACTAGTCCATCTTCTATAAACGGAAGTGGCGTTTGCCGCTTTTGAAGTCTTAGGTTAATGTCGTTGCTTATAAGGCAAGCTTTAACTAAAACTGAAAACTAAATCTTAAGTCGAAAGAACCGTAACACTATGCAGAGGCCCGAATCGCGGCGGTTTAAATAGTTTTCAACTAACGCCTATGCTTCTCTCTAGCTTTAACTTCAGTACATACAGTGCTGCCATAACCCTACTGATTGTAGTTTAAATTGAACTGCTTGAACTGAAGAAATAACAAACCTTTAGTGTATGAATATATGCGTAATAAACAAACATCGTAAGTCTCTGATGTTTATTTCTATAGCAAAATGTATTCAGTCCTTTAATGATGAGACGGGGCTCTTGTTGAAACCCTCAAAAGGTATAACAACCTGTTTCTCAAGAACTAAAGTTCCCGCTGTGACAGAAAAGATGAATAGAAGCGACTATATAAGCTCTATGGTTTCGCGCTCGGGCATTTTGGATAAGCGGGCGGGGCAAACCGATTATGAAAGGTGGCAATTAAAAGGCTATATTTAGTTACTTGTTCTATCCGCACCTTCGTCGGAGATTAATGTTCAAAACGCGTCTTGAATTTGGTTGAGAGAGAAACTCGAGACAGAAGCGTCAGCCGAAAATATCTTTGGTTTCAACACACGTTTCCTAAAATAGAGATTAACTCGGAGAAAATTTGCTCTATATAGTCGTGTATTTCAAATTTAATCCTTAAGTTAAGCCGTATTAAGTATTACCATAAGTTCATAAGGTATGTTCCATAAGTTTGTCACTGGTAACTTAGAAACTGGAGCTTGTCATGAAGTGAATGAGGTAGGTCATAGATTCAGGTTAAAGCGACGCCTGGTGACTGGGGCGCTGTCAAAGGCATAGTGAAGAATAAATAGGAACTAGATGGAAGTCCTGCAAAATTAACCACCGAGTGTAGTCCTTCAGTTCTCGCTTGTCGTTCTCGAACTAGTTATCTCGAGCTGTAAGTCTCTAGCATTACGAAGTGTCAAACTTATGGAACATGTCTTATGAACTTATGATATCTCGGTATCGGATTAAAAACGCCCAGTGGTTCATTTTTAAGGATAAGTCTAATCTTAATCGAGATTTATTTTAATTACAGCAGAGATTACCCGATTGCGATTATCATAATGTCTGCGGATACGTGCAACTCAACCCTCAAGGCGTTAGTGTCCAACCTCTGTGTCGTTGTCGAAGAGGGTCATCTTGCCCCTTAGTCTGGGATCCATTAGACGGAAGAACAATCTCACACGGAAATGACCAATATAAGGTCAAAGGGTCACTTTTATTTAAAAAGAAAAAAAGAAAAATACGCTTATAGTTACCGTTGCAGTATTGCGAAAGAGCGCCTCGTCTCGATTTGTGCACCATGAAGGAAGCGGTCTACAGTTCGTATATGGAAATGTCATTGCTAACTATGGAAACAGTGGTCAACAAGGTCAAAGTTCACTGCCTATGTCCACCCACGCATCTCTTCACTAGAAACCATACCGAATTTCTACAGTTGGAAGGTGTAACGGCTTTCAGTATCGGATATCTCTGCAAACCTGTAAGTTCTTTTAAATGCACCAGTAAGTTCATAAGATATGTTTGTCGCTGGTTACCGAGAGCTTGTCATGAAGTGAGTGACGTAGTTCATAGATTCTGGTAAAGTGACGCCTGGTCAGACGCTGTCAAATTTGGGCTTAGTACAGTCTAAATAGGGAGCTAACAGCTCTGACCCTGAAACGTCACATGCACCCTTCTATCTCTTACTGGAGTTTCATCCCCCCTAACGGTTGGAAACAGTATTCTAGGCGCTAAAAATGCCAACCAGAGAGGGGCTGCGTGACGTCAGACTATCTCTACCCCCTAGCCAGTTGTTAGCTCCCTATAGGACCTAGATGGAAGTCCTAGCTGCAAAATTAACCACCGAGTGTAGTCGTTGCAATTCTCGCTTGTCGTTCACTCGAACTAGTTATCTCGAGCTGTAAGTCTCTCAGTAGCATTACGAAGCATAGGTAGTGTAGTAATACATATCTTATGAACTTATGCTAATAGAAATAGTTTATCTACGATAATACCTAACCATCCGCCGCAGCCTCCCATCTGCGCCTCAACGGACGCGTGTATGGCCATCACTCGATCTTACCACGAAGCCACGAGTTTCATCACCAGAAAATGCGCGTGTCCACTCGGTTTATTTTGTCCCAATCAAATCAGGATGGCTTACGAAAGGGTTGACTTGGATAGAGGAGCGTATTTTGTAATGAGATGCGTTTAAATTATTCGGATCTTTTGGAGAATTTTACCGTAAACCGCCCAAACAAGGTATTAGACCATTTGAGACTATCAGTTTTAATTTTAAACTAAATAAAATTAAAATAAAATGAATAAGAGAGAAAACCAGTTTCACCCATCCAGTGTCGAGTAATTCCTAATTATCTTTCGTTTCGTTTAATTAATTTATGGATAAGTTAATTATAAAATTTTAAGTTATCTAATAGCTTAGCTGGATGTTTATAAATACGTAATTGGGTAAAAAACGCGCCAATAAAAATGGAGAGGTTTGTTCTATAGGGATGACCCAATTACTTACTTACGGCCCCTTTTTTTCAACACACTCCTTTATTTTTCTATTTATAATCCATTCCTGAACGTACCGTACAAAACAGAGCCACCAGATATGTACATAAAAAATATAGACGGTAGTAGATTTTATTGTAAATGTATTTATTTAATTTCCAAAGGCAAGTTACAAAATTACGAGTGATGTCCTATACACTATAAAAAAACAATTAAATAAAAATGGAAATACAAATACAATTAATGTAATAGTTTTATTATCTTTTATTTTAATAAGGTGTTAATTAATTAATTAATAAAAAAATACATTAAGGCTGGTTAAAGAATCCTACAACAAAATCGTCTATTATTCGTTGGGAATGAGGTACTGTTTCCGTACTTTCATTCAAAATGGCGACAATGTCCCACAAAGTTCGGGGACAAACTTGTTCAATTTCACAATCGAAGGTATTTTTCCATAATTGACATTTCGCGGAATCGGGTTCAACTAGATTGTACAAGACTTTCAAAACGTATCGCGGTTTAATTTCAACCTCGTGACCTTCACCAAGGTCACGTAGGTCTCTGACAGCGTAGAACCTAGGTAGGTTTCGATCCATCAGCCATATCAATAGGCATTTCGAGGCTTCTGTATTATTAACTTCGAAACAAAATTTAGTCGCCATTATGGGGGAATCAACTTTGAGTAATATTTTTGCAACCATATCGTTAAGTGATTTTTTACAAGCGGCGCTGTTTATTACTGGCGGGATGTCCTTAGAATTAAATACAATGGTATGTTTCATGAAACATAAGTATAAGGCAGATTTTTGCGTTAGTGGGGACTTTGTTACGTATCCCAATGGTGTTAAACATCTGTGACATTTAATTTCATCACCTAAATCACCAACTTCCTTCAAATCACCCGTATCACTCAGACAATTTTTTTGAAAATAGATTTGTGTTGGACCAACTACAAAGTCGCCATTTTTAAAGTCCAAAGTTTCTATTTCATCTTTTTCATCGGATTGAGATTCCCCGTGCGAATGTTTATGGCAAAACCATTCCGATGCCAATTCCCGCCAATTTGAAGAAGGTAAATCCACCAATCTCGCGCAATTTACGCTTCCAATTTTGCAACCGCAGCAAGCGCAAAAACAAAATTTATCCTCAACATTGTGAGAGTAGATTGTAGATGAAGTTGTACTACAGTCTGATTGTTCAAGTTCTAATAGTTCGCTTCTAATATTTACTCTAAAACTTAATTCTTTCAGCGATTCTTTAGGGAAAACTCGACCAGAAAGGTTGCATAATGTTGTGCTTTCAAGTTCAAGATGGTTTAAATTAGATAAGCAAACCCGGAAAGTAGTGTTCTTATTGTTTTCAGTTAAGGCAAACGTTAAACAGTCTTTTTCTACAGTTAATAATGAAGGCGTTATATCTTTGTCCTTTACAGTGAGGCAAATATTAGCAACGCGTACAAGTTTTTGTATTTCAATAGCAATGGAAATCATTTTTAACTAGGGCAAGGCTTAACAAACCACAGTAACTAAGTAAATCCGATTTTGTTAAAACCCTGTATAAATACACAAATTATTAATTTACCTTAACGTTCCTAATCACGTTTGGTGTCGTTCAATTTGTCTATATACTCTATAAACGATTTAATGTAGCTTAAATAATTCCACACTAAATAGCTCGTTAGTTTTCAGCGTTTGAAACACCCGCCACTTATTCTGCACCTTAGGCTCAAATGTAACCGAATGTGTAGCAGACTACGTCCGACACCTCTAAAAACATTAGAAACTACTAAATAATTGCTGTTTTGGCTCCGAAATGAATGAAAATTAGTTATATGATTAAATACTATGTGTAAGACGGCTTAATATAAGGGTTAATAGCAAAAACACCTCTTAAAATTCTTAAGGTAGATTTTCAATTACTTATTTTCAGCTTTCTTCCATATACAAGTCAGTTCATTTCAGTTCTGGTTTTACTGATACTAAACATTTTATGGCTTCTCCCCCTGCATTCCCCCTTTAATGTACTAGTTTTCCTCTGCGAATTGTATGGATTTGGGACCACGTAGGCCTGTGCCTTTTGCCCTAAAATCTAAGATCAATCGATAAAGACGTTTATAACCTAGGATTTAGTAATAATATTTCGAGAAGAAACCCCAAACTAATCGGATTAAAACAAAATAATGTGAATATAACCGCAAACGCATCCGTCGGAGCAACATTGAAGCGTACGTACATTGTAATGTTAAGCCTTTGCATCCGCCCAAACTTTAGCCTAATTAATTAGGAAGGAAGCCAGGGATTTCCTTCTAAATCTAATTAATATATAAATATCCATGAATATTTTGAAGAAAATATGCCATACTACGATTTATCCGCGTCTGAAAAATACTTAATATCCTTTGAAAAGTCTACTTTTTGTACTCAAAGTTAAGTCTCTCTAGTTCGTGCTTTGGTCCTTTGGACAAGAACTGTTAACAAAATTAAAGACAAATAGGCATAGCTATTAAACTATCGAAGATAAATTATGATAATACTAAAGTGCGCGCTCTTTCACGTGTAAAAAAACTGTAAATGATAGCGACAGCATGTCATTTCTGAGTAACTTCAAAAAAATATTCCATATCGGGGGAGGGGCTGGTGGATCAGATGCCAAAAGAAAGAAAGTTCATCACAGTATAAGATTTGATGAAAATCCTGAGGATTTTTGGGAACTAGTTAGTGAAATTGGCGATGGTGCCTTTGGAAAAGTGTATAAAGTAAGTATTGAAAGGCTATTACAAGTCAAAAATGTTAAGCCTAACGTGACTTAATATACATAGGCTCAAAACAGAGAAACGGGGAAACTAGCTGCGGCAAAGGTTTGCGAATTAAAAGGGGAGGATGAGTTAGAGGACTTTTTGGTAGAAATCGACATATTATCCGAATGCAAGCATCCGAACATTGTAGAACTTATTGAAGCATTTTTTTACGAAGGAAAACTATGGGTAAACGTCAAAATTATGATATAATTTTGGGTATTTGTATCTGGTATTATAAATTCATAAATAATATCATGTTTTATGATTCTAGATGCTCATAGAGTTCTGCGGAGGAGGCGCTGTAGACAGCATAATGGTCGATTTAGAAAAAGCTTTAACAGAACCTCAGATAAAATACCTTTGTAGAGAAATTTGCCGCGGTTTGGAGTTTCTACATAAATGTAAAATAATTCATAGGGATATGAAAGCGGGAAATATTCTATTGACTCTGGATGGTGGAGTTAAAATTGGTACTAAATAACCCAGAAAGAAAAAAAAACACTACAGAAATTAACTAAAACTATTGGTTTTTAGCCGATTTTGGTGTTTCAGCCAAAAACAAATCAACCCTTCAAAAAAGGGACTCCTTTATTGGCACGCCTTATTGGATGGCTCCTGAAGTTGTCCTTTGTGAAACATTTCGCGATAATCCTTACGATTATAAAGCCGATATATGGAGTTTAGGAATCACCCTGATAGAATTTGCTCAAACTGAGCCACCTAATCACGAAATGAATCCTGTTAGAGTACTTTTAAAAATTCAAAAATCCGATCCTCCCTCTTTGGATGAACCCTCCAGATGGTTTGTGATTAAATTTAATTGGGATGATAATTTAAAAACACTTTACTTATAAATAAGTTGATTTAGGACCAAGGAATTTCGTGATTTCATTTCTCAGTGCCTCATTAAAGACCCTCAACAAAGACCAGACGCAACTACTTTGCTCAATGTATAAATAAATTCAATTTACTAAAAATTAGCCTTATTCCTGATCAGCGCCACCTACCCATAGCGGCGACTTTGAGAACTACTGTAAGCGGCAAGCCAATCAGATGTCGCTAAAATCTGGTGACGTCACTGACTGGCACTCTCGGTGGGGGTCTTACCAAAAATGACGTCACCAAATTTTAGCGACATCTGATTGGCTTGCCGATTACAGTAGTTCTCAAAGTCACCGCTATGGGTAGATGGCGCTGATCAGGAATAACGCTAATTAGCCAGGATTTTAAAACAAAAACCCTGATATCTGGTCATTACTGATAAATTTATTTATTTATTTATATTATATTAAAAAAACTAGCATTCATTTATCAATGGCCCAATTGACAGTAAACCAATACGTGAGCTTATCAGTGAATACAGGGCTGAAATTGTCGAGGAAGTTACGGAAGAAGTGGATGATGATGTGAGCAATTTAGTTCCTCTAACATTGGTGGCTAAAATCTGTCTTAATTAAGCTAGCTAATTAGCTATCCTGTGAAAGCTATTTTAGTCTGTCAAAACCCATTCTCTTTAAATCCTTCTCTTTTGTTTCCTGTTTATTAAAATTCTCATTACCACTTTGTGCTGCGTTTGTCAGCTCAGGCTGAAGAAACGGGTACGTTATTGCTAAACCTTTCCATTTTCCAACACCTGCCACTGGCTTTTTAAAAAAATTAGTCTTCAAGTTTGTGTCCCAAAAGAGTAATTAATGGGAAAGGTCAGGTAACGTAACATTATGCCTTAAAAGATCGGCCTTTTTCTAAATATAAGAGGAATTAAATATTAAAAAGAAATTAAATTATTAGCATTTAATTAGTCTTAAAAAAAAAAAACGTGGTCTACTTGGCCGCCATTGATGGAATCCTTACGCGCGTGATCGAGTGGGCTATGCAATCAGAGAGAATTTAGAAGGGGAGTGGAAGGGGTGGTTTGGAATGTAGCGCAACGTCGTCTGCTAAACGTTATCTAGGCAGGTCGATTTCCGGTATGATGCGTTTGTAATTGTAACAGAGAGATTTTAGAACATGTGACCAGAAACTCGCCTACCCCAAAAAGCTCAACGCGACATCTTGTTTGGGCGTCATCACGTTTAATAGAGTCAAAGGGGGGGTCTTCCACTCCCCTTCTAAATTCTCTCTGATGCAATAGTTACTCTTACCCATGTCCGGAAATAAGCACATGACAAACTGGACACTGCTGAATAAAATTTTTAAATGTCCCATATTTTTTTGAAAAACAAAGGGGGTCACTGGACATTTGACCAATAATGCTTCCAAAGTTTTGATAGCTTTACTACGAAGATGCGAATCTATTTTTGAACACATGTCCTATATGAAATTTTTCTTATTTCCGTCCCTGCCCTTAGCTCTCTTGGCCTATGAGAATTCAACCAATCCCGTTAGGGGTGGCTATCACACGTCACTAAAGCAATGGCGGCGCAGTAGTCCACGTTTTAAGACTAATTAAATGCTAATTATTTATTAATAAGAGATCATTTATTTGGTTTTTATAATTTTTTCTTTTATATTTAGAAAAAGGCCGTTCTTTTAAGCTATAATCTGTTATGTTATCCAAACTTTTTCTTTTCACATGTTGAACTTTGGCTAACTTATCTTTGCTTTAAACTTCACTAATTGAACTCTTACGGCGTCAATAATTTATAAAAAATGTTTGACATTGCGGGATAAGGAGTTGACGTCAATTTTCAAGATTTATAACTGTTTTATAATTAATAATGAAACTGTAGGAAGTTGGGCAAGTGGATGTATCTCGTGCTTCACAGCTGAGTGTCGACAGCGAGCTGGCCGCAGATAGCGTTTCTGTCGCTAGCGAACCTGTGGGGGAAACCAACAAGGAGTTGGATGTGTTAGAAACTCCAAAAGGTATTCTATAATATACCTTTAGGACTAAACAATTAATGTTAATTGATTATGATTGCTTTTAAAAGCAGGAAGCAAAGAAAAATTAGTATTAGTCCCCGAAACAGTGTCCACCCCGGTGGCTGTCGCGACGCCCGTAGCGAAACCAGAAAAAGAAAATACGATTCCTCAGAGTAGTAGTAAAAAAGCACCCGCTCCTCCCCCACCCATTCAGATTCCATCCCCGGAAGTTACTCCTGTTTCTCAACCTCACGAAACGACTCCCATTGCCCCTCAACCACCTCAACCTCCACCACCACCACCACCAATACCAATACCTTCCCAAAAGAAATTCCCCGCCCCCAAGACGCCAGTTGAAAAGGTTTTGGAAAAAGCGGTGGATGTACCAATCCCAATCCCAATTCCAATGGTTGATAAGATTGAGGAACAAAAAACTGTTCTTAAAGAAGAAGAAGATAAGAAAGACATTGCTGAAGCCGGTCACATTAAGGACGAGTATGTATTGGGTGGTTAATTAGCGGTCTTATTCCTGATCAGCGCCACCTAGCCATAGCGGCGACTTTGAGAACTACTGTAAGCGGCAAGCCAATCAGATGTCGCTAAAATCTGGTGACGTCACTGACTGGCACTCTCGGGTCTTACCAAAAATGACGTCACCAGATTTTAGCGACATCTGATTGGCTTGCCGCTTACAGTAGTTCTCAAAGTCACCGCTATGGGTAGATGGCGCTGATCAGGAATAAGGCTAATTGGCCATATGTCTAATCAGCGCCACTAGCGGATGGTCTGAAAACTACTCCCATAGAGACTAGGTATATTTAAGAGGGTTTGCAGAATTTCCGTCAGATGGCGCGGCGTTCGAGCCACCTGGCGGAAATTCTGCAAACCCTCTTAAATATACCTAGTCTCTATGGGAGTAGTTCTCAGACCATCCGCTAGTGGCGCTGATTAGACATATGTCCAATTGCGAATTGGTAAGGGTTTATTGACCTTTTAATTAATTAACTTTAGGGCATTACCTTTACCTAAAAGCATAATTAATGATTCTGCTGCTCAAAGCCATAGAGTGATTCAAGATGGTGAAGTAGTTATTATTTCTGGTAAGTATTGTACTTGTACTTGTCAGTCAGAGTGCAGGGTAAGTATCTTCTATTTGCTACAGAGTCATCTCTACTGGATGAAGAACAAGAACCGGATGACCAACCATTTGCAAAGTCAACTCCTGGTTTGGAAGATGAAGGTTTTGAAGATGGTACCGCGGAAGCGGTTAATTTGTTAGTAGGCGATAATTTAACGACGCCCTTGTCTCCAAAAGTGTCTTCAGAGTAGGCTTTAACTCGTGATTTACGAACAAACGAATGTTTCATTGTCTGACCCGAATATTTTTATAGTAAAAACTGGTCCACTGGTCAAGCGGAAGTTACAGTTTCATCCAATCATAGCTTTTTAGAGATAGGTGACGCTGATGACCTTGATAGAAGGTTACCCCTTTCGAATGACGCTTCATCCATATTGGCTGATACTAGCCACGTTTCAATTGTGACTGTCGGAGATGAACTTGTTGAAGTTAAAGACTCTTCCATCGCCCTGGATGGAACGACGACATTAGCCAGTGACGTCGATGAACACGAGTCCTTTGATGACGCGAAAAATATTTCATTTTCTGGTTCCAAATTGAAACCTTTAATAGAAGATGAAGAAGTTGTAGTGATTCAACAGGGGACTAATGGTTCTTCCGTTTGGTTAACGGGACCAGAGGGTGTTGAAGTGAATCATCCTTCTACACACCTACTTTCTAACAATTCGGACATTGTGACCAATCCAGATTTGCTTAAAGAATTGGTGGTTTCTGGTAAGTTTGTCCAAGGAAACAATCGCCCTCTCTCTCTCTCTCTCCCTCTCTCTCTCCCCCCCCCTCTCTCTCCCTCTCTCTCCCTCCCTCTCTCTCTCCCCTCTCTCTCCCTCTCTCTCTCCCCTCTCCCTCCCTCTCTCTCCCCCCTCTCTCTCTCCCCCTCTCCCCTCTCCCTCTCTCCCCCTCTCCCCCCTCTCTCTCCCTCCCTCTCCCTCTCCCCCTCTCTCCCTCTCTCCCCCTCTCCCCCCTCTCTCCCCCTCTCCCCCCTCTCTCTCCCTCCCTCTCCCTCTCTCCCTCTCTCCCCCTCTCTCCCCTCTCTCTCTCTCTCCCCTCTCTCTCTCTCCCTCTCTCTCCCTCTCTCTCTCTCCCCTCTCTCTCCCCCTCTCGCCCTCTCTCCCTCTCCCTCTCTCTCTCCCCCTCTCTCTCTCCTCTCTCTCTCTCGCTCTCGCTCTCTCCCCTCTCTCCCTCCCTCCCTCTCTTTCTCTCTCTCTCTCTCTCTCTCTCTCTCTCTCTGAACGCCAACGAAATCGTCTTTAAAGGTAAAGTGTTAGAAGAAAAGCAAAGTCCAGATGGCTCTTCAGTCAAAACCTTCAGTAGTGGCGGTTCATCAAATGATGAGAAGCCAAAAATTAAAGTTAACGTCAACCTGAAAAAGGACCCGTCCATTATCACCTCTGAAATGACAATCGTTCAGGACGGGGAAGGAGACGATTCTAGTCCACCTACCGGTACTCCTCCGCCCCGTGACACCGTCCATAGCAACGTGCCAAAAACAAAGGAACAGCTCCGAATGGAAAAATCCAAAAATAAAACATCTAGACCCGAAGGTTTGTTTCGTAACTTAACATTGATGAATAAACAACATTACGTAACTGGATGGACAAAATAACGTCTTATTTACAGGAAGTGATAACGAGAGCGTGTCAACATTGGGCAGCACCGGAAGTAGTGATAAAGAAAATCAAATTAAAGCCGAGGAAAATGGCGAAAATGGTGGTCATAGTGTAATTCTCAGAAGGAAATCGGATAATAATGGCGCCGTGACAACGGGTGTAGCTGGAAGGACGACCCAAGCGAATATCGCGAAAAAGGCCGTGGGAGCTCATAATGTCTCTCAGAAAAAGACTCTAAAACGAACGAGAAAGTACGTCATTGATGGCGTCGTCGTCACTACAACAACCAGTAAAGTCATATACGGTGACGAAGATAAACAACCCAAAGAAGAACATATTGTTAGGAAACAAGAACTGAGAGACCTGAGATTGATACAGAAGCAAGAGATAAAACAGTTCCAGGATTTGGATCTAAAGGCTCAATTTGCCCGAGAACAACAAGAAAAACGCTTTGATCAAGAAATGACTGTAAGTTATTACTATTAGTATTACTTTTATTAGTATTATTATTACTAGCTGTTATTCCCGCGACGTCGCTCGCGTGTAATAAGAACTTCCATCAAAATGATAGAAAGAATGGGTATAGTTTTACTGATGACTAATATTTTTGTAGCACCCTAGGAGCGAATTAAGGCACTCGGCGTTGCCCGTCAGCCCGTCGGGATGCATTTTTTTATTACTTTTCACGCGGACATTATTCCATAAAGAAGGGTTTTTTAGTTTTTGGCCATCATTTAAATTTAAAAAGATGGCAACAAATCGAACCCAAAACCCCATTCAGCACGTCTATAGGTTAAAGGAAACCAGTGTACTAAATATCTGCGAAATCGGTTGAAACGCGCGGACTTTGTTGCATAGAGAAAAGTTTTTACATTTCTGGGCGCCATTTTTTAAGATGGCGGCGGATTGGGGGAAAAATCTTTCTTAGTACGCGCCTACTACTTACGAGTAACGTTCCTGCAAATTTTCAGCCTTCTAGGGCAAGCGGTTTGGGCTGGGCGTTGATTATCAGTCAGTCTGTCAGTCAGGACTTTGATTTATATAGATATAGATTACTCTTACTAGTATTATTATTATTACTCTTACTAGTATTATTATTATTACTCTTACTAGTATTATTATTATTACTCTTACTAGTATTATTATTATTACTCTTACTAGTATTATTATTATTACTCTTACTAGTATTATTATTATTACTCTTACTAGTATTATTATTATTACTCTTACTAGTATTATTATTATTACTCTTACTAGTATTATTATTATTACTCTTACTAGTATTATTATTATTACTCTTACTAGTATTATTATTATTACTCTTACTAGTATTATTATTATTATTAAATTGTACGCGTAATGTAATTGTCACTTTTAGACTCTTCTAAGAAATTACGAAACTGACGTTGAAGCTCTCAATCGAACTCAAAAACAAATGGTAGAAAAAGCCGAACAACAACAAGACATGGAATTGAAATTCGCCTCCAAGAAGATTCGATATGACCAAGAACGTGATTTGCGTCAATTTCGAGAAGGACTTAGAAATGAACTAAAACTTCTCAAACAGGAAGTTGAAATGATGCCAAAGGATAAAAGGAAAGATGTTTTCCGCGTTAGAAAAGATAAATTGGATATGGAACACGCCGAGAAGGTCAGTTCACTTCCAGTCTTACGATTCAGAATCAAAAGACTTGTTACAAAATGATTTTTGACTTATAGGAACGCGCCTTTTTGGAAAAACTGAATGAAAACCACGAATTATCGTTAAAAAGGCTAACGGATTCGCATCGGGAAAAGATTGCGCTTTTGGAACGACAATTCTTGCAGCAAAAACAGCAATTAATGCGCAAAAGAGAAGCGACAGTCTGGGAATTAGAAGAACGTCACATGCACGAGAAACATCAACTTTCCAAAAGACAATTGAAGGATATCTTCTTTTTACAAAGACATCAAATGTTAATACGTCACGAAAAAGTAGGCTTAACCATTAAATTTGTTATTTAATCCCGACTGTCTTTAATTTATAACGGTTTTAATAGGAATTGGAACAAGTTCGCGCCATGAACAATCACAAGGAAGAGGAATTACTTAAACGTCAAGCCATCGAGAAGCGTCAATGGCCAAAACGAATTCGTTCCGAGATGAAAACGCGGGAATTAATGTTCCGAGAGAGTTTGAGAATTAGCGTGGCTAATTTACCGGAATCTCCCGAACAGGAACGAGAAAAGATTAGAAAGTTTCAAGAAGGTGAAAAGAAAAGGTACAGAGCCGAACAACAAAGACAAGAATTGAAACATAAAAGACAGTTGGAGGAGTTGAAGGCCGCCGCCGACAGCATGTTGAAAGAAATGGAACAAATGCAGGTACGCTGTCGCAATTATTATATTACCAACAGTAATTTTAACCTTGGATTAAATTTAATCTTAATTTTATTGATCTGTTTAGAATGAAAAACGCAAAATGCTGATGGAACACGAGACCATGAAACTGAAACGTTTGGATGAGGAACATTCGAGTGAATTGCGTGAATGGAAGGCGAATTTGAAGCCACGGAAACAGGTAAATAATAATCGTTGACTTTATTAATTAAATTCGTTTTAAACTGGTTTAAATAGTTTAATTACGCGACTGATATTTATTACAATTACTCGGCCGAGGTTGAATGAATTTCGGGCTAATTACGCGGCCGAGGTTGAATGAATTTCGGGCTAATTACTCGGCCGAGGTTGAATGAATTTCGGGCTAATTACTCGGCCGAGGTTGAATGAATTTCGGGCTAATTACTCGGCCGAGGTTGAATGAATTTCGGGCTAATTACTCGGCCGAGGTTGAATGAATTTCGGGCTAATTACTCGGCCGAGGTTGAATGAATTTCGGGCTAATTACTCGGCCGAGGTTGAATGAATTTCGGGATAACGACGCGGCCGAGGTTGAATGAATTTCGGGCTAATTACTCGGCCGAGGTTGAATGAATTTCGGGCTAACAACGCGGCCGAGGTTGAATGAATTTCGGGCTAACGACGCGGCCGGTTTATATCGAAAGTCGGGCTAATTACGCGGCCGGTTTATATTGAAAGTCGGGCTAATTACGCGGCCGGTTTATATCGAAAGTCGGGCTAATTACGCCCCCGATTTATATTGAAATTCGGGCTAATTACGCCCCCGATTTATATTGAAATTCGGGCTTATTACGCCCCCGATTTATATCGAAAGTCGGGCTAATTACGCCCCCGATTTATATCGAAAGTCGGGCTAATTACGCCCCCGATTATGATCGAAAGTCGGGCTAATTACGCCCCCGATTATGATCGAAAGTCGGGCTAATTACGCCCCCGATTTATATCGAAAGTCGGGCTAATTACGCCCCCGATTATGATCGAAAGTCGGGCTAATTACGCCCCCGATTATGATCGAAAGTCGGGCTAATTACGCCCCCGATTATGATCGAAAGTCGGGCTAATTACGCCCCCGATTATGATCGAAAGTCGGGCTAATTACGCCCCCGATTTATATTGAAATTCGGGCTAATTACGCCCCCGATTTATATTGAAATTCGGGCTAATTACGCCCCCGATTTATATCGAAATTCGGGCTAATTACGCCCCCGATTTATATCGAAATTCGGGCTAATTACGCCCCCGATTTATATCGAAATTCGGGCTAATTACGCCCCCGATTTATATTGATTTCAATTCCAAATGCTAACAGAGGCTAGAAGAGGAGTTTATCCGTCAGCGTGAGGAACAAGAGAAATTTTACGGTCCATTGGGTAGTGTCTCTTCTATGCTACACGATTACGCGGAACCTGATTCTCTAGAAAGCCCTAAAACACCGGAAACCCCGGGTTCCGATATAAGTTTCCCCCCAAATTTCATGTAATATATATACATATACATATTCCTACTTAGACTAAAACTAAAACTAAAACCAAACAAAAATTAAAGAAATTAGGCTTAGCAAATAGAAATTTACGAAAGCCACCACCTGTAAAATAAAAAAAAGAAGCAAATTAAACCCAGATACCTAGCAACCAAGGCTTAGAGTAGAAAAGATAAAAAAATAGTTTTTAGTTTTATTACGCAGTGCCTATTAATAATCTTTATTTAAGAAAAAACGAACATTGTTTTTATTTTATTAATAATTTGACCACGCCCCCGAAACCCCTTCTTTCCCCCCCTCTCCACCCCGTTTCATCTTGTCAATCGAAACCAAGGAGTATAGATAAGTGTAGTAGTATTCTTTATTACCCCTTTAAAATCAATAATTACGAAAGAGCAGCCGATGAGCGTTAAGAAATGAAGGAGCTCTATGCAAATGAGGTGGTTTATTGGATTATTATTGTAAGAAAGTGTTGTTTTTAAACCTTCCCGATGACTTAATTATATTAAGTTATGCATGAATATTAATTATTATTAAAAATAGATCATTATTAAGAAACGGTTTTAACGTTTCGTATGGATCGATTTGAAAAAAAAAATAATAATAAAATTGCTCTCTGATAATAAATTTATTGTATATCTAAGAAAAAGAACCTAATTATAATTTCTTTGTAAAACGTGTTAAAAAAAAAAACAATTTTCTTTACAGTGTTTGTTTGTTTGTTTGTTACTTTGTTTTTGTTTTTCTATTGTATTTTTCTCTCCATTTTTATGATCAGAAAGAAATTGAACCAAGAAAAATAAGTGCTTTATAGATTAAAAAAAAAAGATAAACATTTATCGTAAACATAACCAAACTTCTTTAGAATTATTTTCAGCGAATTTGATATTTTACGTTTTGCTGTATTATATAGTAAACATTCCTGAGATTAAAAAGAAAGAAATTTAAGTTTGGTAAATTTTGTCAAGTTAATTTAATAAATATTAATTAAGATACAGGGTGTTTCTGGTAAGTCTGTAAATAAGGTTAGTATTTACTTCAGTTATTCCGACTCGTAGACCACACAGTATAGTACCCCTCCCTCCAACACGTAACGAACATTTTAAATTATCTTATTGGCTCCTCACTTAAATTACGTTTTGATGACGTTGCTGACGGGGACGGCGAAAAAAAATACGTAATTCCTTTTTACCTCTGTCGCTATGACCCTCCCGCCTCTTCTTTCATACCCCCTCCCCCCTTCGTCCCGTTAAAGGGGGGTCCGGGTCTGGGACTTTGACGCGCGCCCACATTACTCTGTTCTCCATTCCTACTTCTAAAATTAAATCTATCCCTGGTCAAAAATGTTAATTTCTATTAGAAATTAAATTAGAAATCATTGTCTTTCAGTTTCATAATTAAATTTAAGGGGTCATATATAAAATACTCTAGACAATCTTAACTTGAAAACAGTATCCAGGACCGCATGCGCAGTTTAAAGGTTGGTACGTGTGTAGACGGTGGTATAAGTGTTCAAGAAACAATTCTAAGAAAGTATGTTCATATTTTTATTTAAACGATTCCAAAACGCGTTAGTTAATTTAAACACAGTTAGTTTGATCGGTATCAACTAATTTTTGGATCAAATAATCCAAATCTCTGTGTTGATCGAAGTAGTTTTGTACTTCAGACTCGGCTGCCTGAGGCAAGACACGTGTTCGTGAAAGAACCCATAAAATGGCTGCAAATAAAAGTTTAAATTAGGTCAAAAATCTTGTCTGCTATTAAACATTTAAGCAAATTTACAATAATTCGCCATTCCTAAGTCAGTGCAGGATAAAACGATAGCGTAGCTCTTGTAGTCTGACGCGATGACAACGTATGGAGCCGGCATTGGAGCTTTTGAAGTAAAAGAATGTGATGTTAGAAATAATTAAAATATGTGGTCAAGAAAAGGGCAGCTCGATAATTGATTGACGCGACCTTTCTCGTAAACCTCAGAACTTGGGGAGAGAAAAGGAGAGATTTCTTACCAACTGGGAAGGTGACCAAAAGTCTTGCGGGTTCGTTTACAGGGTCGGGTACGGTAGCTTCCCCAAGAATATCTTGAATGGTTCCACTGTAATGTCAGGTCAAACCGGGTCAAATTTCAGATTAAAATACATTAGTCGTAATTATTAAAGATGAAATAAAATCATGGATCTTATAAAGCCTATCGGTTATGGGGAAAACTAGGGGACATTAGAACTATACTATATCAAGGTCACTTTGAATTTCACAGCTGAGTAGGTGCAAGGGATGAGGAAATAAATGACTTTTTCTTTGCCTGTCATTTTTAAAATTACGAAAATGAGAAATTAGATTCGTTTAAACTGTCACCAACTTCGCTTGTTGCCCTTTATTTTCGACAGAAATTTTTCCGGCGGCGATGGCAGTGTAATTAGCTTGGACACATTTCAAACCTTCTTGAAAAGCTGCTGGAGTGTTACGGATTTCGTACCAGACACCGGCGTACTAAAGGCAGAAAGAAAAATAAATCGCGTCTAGTTTCAATTTTAATTAATTAACGAATACCGAAGGTATTAAAATTCGATTTATCAACTAATTACTTGAGCTAATTCGAAAGGGTTCTTGGGTTGAACGCTAGCTGGACAACCACCTAAGTGTACTTCGCATTTGGCAAGAGCCAAAAACGAGCAAAGAACCGCCAGAGATTTAACTATTGAAGATACCATGGCTGCAGCTGTCTTGTAAGTTAATTGTGCCTAATTGAATCGAATCCACGCTTTTATAGTCAGAAAATGAGTCCACCCCCAATAAATTATCTTATCACCTTCAATGTTAGATAATACCATAAATATATACTTAATCTCAGGTGATTATATTTGGCTTACATAAGTATTTATATAAATTTTGTTATAAAATATTTATATAACTCTGTACTTTTATGTGGATTTTAATTGCGACATGGACAAATAACATTCTTATGTAACAGGATGCCAATATTGATTGAGCAAATTTCGGGTTGGTTACTCGACAGAAATTGATTAAAAATTAGTAGGGGAATTGAAATTAGAATTATTTTACTCGAAAGTGATTAAAATTAGAGGTTATGATTCTACCATATGAAGGTCATTCAAAATTTCACAGAAAACACTGGGGTCACTTAAAATTAATTATTCCCCCCCCCCCCAGCTATCGCGGCTCTCTGTCCAGGACTTAGTTGTGTAGGTATCCAATATGAATGATAGCATTAAATACTCAACAAACAAACAATTCAAAGAAAGTACTTTATTTTTATTGAAACAATTCCAATCGCGTTTAACCGCAGTTAGTTTGATCGGTATCAGCTAGTTTCTTAACCAAATAATCCAAATCTTTGTGTTGAGTGAAGTAACGTTGTACTTCAGATTCGGCTGCTTGGGGCAAGACACGTGTTCGTGAAAGAACCCACATAATGGCTGCAAAGAAAGGGTTATCAACATTATCGCCTCAAAAATGTACTACGTCGCCGTTAAAACTCATTAGCAATTACAGTAATTAGCAAAAAATAAGTCAGTGCAGGATAGGACTATGGCGTAGTTCTTGTAGTCAGTGGCTATGACAGCGTATGGAGCCGGAAATGGAGCTATCGAAAGAAAAAAGAGGAACAGTGGTGAAATTGTGACAATGTTCTTTGTAGAGCTCAGTACCGGAAGTTGGGAAATAAGGGACAAATCTTACCAACGGGGAAGGTGACCAAAAGTTTAGCGGGGGCGTTTATAGGATCGGGTACGGTTGCTTCTCCCAGAATACCGTCAATGGATCCACTGTAAAACGAGGTCAAATCGGGTCAAATTTCAGTTACAAATACTTTAGTTTTCTTTTATTAAATACGAAATGAAAGCATGGATGTTATAGACCCTATAATGACAATCTAAATTTTAAGGAGCGTTTAAACTAAATTAATATTCCCCTAAACCATTCCTATGCTGGCTGTTCTCGGGTTACAAGAAATTACTTCGAAGAACTACAAGGACAGCGATGAAATGAATTAAATTAGAGTTAACTTAGTACACACTCTGCTTTTTGCCCTTTGTTTTCGACAGAAATCTTTTCCGCCGCGATGGCAGTGTAATTAGCTTGGACGCATTTTAAACCGGTTTGGAAAAATGCTGGGGTATTGCGGATTTGGTACCAAACACCGGCGTACTAAAGATTACGTTTTTAATTAATTAACAAACACTCTCATTAATAATCCATTAATTACTTGAGCCAAGTCGAAAGGATTCTTGGGTTGAACGCTAGCTGGACAACCACCGAAGCGTAATTCGCATTTGGCAAGAGCCAAAAAAGCGCAAATAACAGCGAGTGATTTAACTACCGAAGATACCATGACTGCGGTTGATAGGACTTGTATCTATAAAACCCTTGCTTTTATAGTCTGGACCCCAACAATATATATATGGCCTTGTATTCTTGATAATAATTAGCTGTCGCCGATGACAACTATTTATATATATATATTGTCACATAAATGTATTCATTTGATGACAAGTACCTCTGGATTTTTCGCCTTTTTAATCGCGTCATGGGAATTATGTCTCGCGTAACAGGACGTTGGATTGAAGATAAAATTCGCTTTGTCATTAAATTGTTCATTCCTAAAACGAGACCGAATAATTTCCCTGGAGAAATTTGTTCCTAGGAAATCTCGAAATGCACCTGCAGAATTTTATCTATTTCTTTTTATATATATTGAAGTCGTTTATACTGTATAATACAATCTTGGAAGGTTCAGTATTTTAGACACAGTTTACCTTGCTTTAGAGTTAAATCAAGACTGCAAACTAAATTTCTTTGTATCTAATCGAAAATCCCTGAAATTCTTTTGGGTGAAAAAGTTCAAAAAACGAAAGCTGTCTTAGTCTTAGTTATAAATGTCCTTGACCAAACAAACCATGAATCCTAAGCCTCGTGCGTTTAAGTTTATCCCCACGATTTATATATCCACATAAAGTTTTCCAAACTTCCGTTGGCTTTAGAAGACCCAAGCAAGTAAAGTTTACGTCATGGCTATTGTCATAAATCTCAACTACAAAGTTGAGAAACGCCCTTGGGAGTTAAACCAAGGAATGTCTGAAGAAAGTATAGGTCTACTCCTTTCCAGGAACACCTTAGGGATCTATAATTCTGAAGGTTGACAACAAACAAACCCTCCTTAGTTTTTTCCTCCAATGTCTGAAAGAACTTTTCCTAAACTTTTAGATTTGCTTCGCCGGACATTAAGCTAGCTGCGAGAGAAAAGGTCAACCAACAAAAAATAAGATTGTAACATAATTAAAGAAACGGTATTTCTTTAACACAACTTTGATATAGTTCAAGAGACTGTGTTTTTAGAGCGTAAAAAATTCATTCAATTCCTTATATCGAATACAAAAGTTTTTTTAGGAAAATAAAAATCATCTAAACAAAAAGATTTTAGGCCTATTCGTGCAGAAATAGGTCTATTCCTTTAATTTAGGCAACCGAAAGTGGCGTAAACGCCTTTTTATTATGCTTGGATAAAAGCCATATATAAGAGTTAGTAATTCAATTAACGCCAACCAACGTTAAACAGAGAAGTTTTCATTAAGTTCTGAGTGTAGTTTAACTTAATTGCTTTTATATATATAGTCACGATGTACGGCGGTGGTGTAGTTTTACTGCTTTTGGTAACATTTGTCAAGTCTTCGGAAAGCGCTTCTGCCTTCACCGCCATAAACGGATTAGTTAACGGACAACATAACATCGGATTAACTACCTTGGTTACGTCAGTCGATACTAATTTTATCCCTCAACTCGGTGTCTTTCGAGCTTTAAGAGACGGGGTTTATTTCTTCATTTTCAGCGCGTTATCGGCTGAAAACGTTGGTTTTAGGTAAGCCTATTATTACGTAATTTTATAACCTATTTCTGACACAAATAACTATTTTAGAATTTCTTTGCGTAAGAATGGTCAACCGGTTGTAACCGGATTCGCTGATAGTCAAGGTTTCAACACGGCGACACTGTCCTGCGTTGTCCATATGAGACGAGGTGAACTAATGTACCCCTACCTGGAGGAAGGTGGATTGTACGAATCGGAGAAGAGAGATAGAAGTTACACCACGTTCACCGGATTCGAGCTATTTTCATTTGATGGTAACGTTCTTCAAGGTGAGGGACAATTTTTCGAAACCTCAGCCGGAGGTCAAACGTCATTCCTAGCCAGTGGTGACGACAACAAGAACAAGACGTCGCCGTTATTCGTCAATCTACCAGTGGCAGATCCAAATGATAACATTCAACAGTTGGTACAACAGGAATTAGGGAAAACGTCCAAAGGGAATGATTAATTATTTAAAGTTAAGTAATATTCTTTGAAATTTATTTATTTGTACCAGTTTTAAATGGAAATTTTAGTAACTTTAAATTAAATTAATTCGTGTTTACGCTACAGTCATTTCCTAGACTAATTATTTTAAAAGCATACCAAAGTATAATTCCCTTAACGCTCGCTTAATATTCTATTCACAAAATGGAAAGCCCTAATACAGGATTAAATACGGCAATCTCCTAGAGAACCCATGGGTTTTTTTTCTTCGATATTAAAAGTTATTCAAAAGCTCGTAATGTAGTGAGTGTATGAAGAATGCTTCTTAGCAAAGGCAAATATGAGTATCAGAAAGTGTGACACTAGCAAGCATGTTGTTAATACTTTCTGTTGTCACGTATTCAACTTGAATCACACGTCTCACTTTTTGTAAATTTGTATTTGTTATCGGAGAGTTCTTCTTAGCTTATTTACTCAATTACGTACACTGTAAAAAAAAGGGGTCGGAAACGCACCTTTAAAGGTGTTTTCTTCCCCCACAGGAGACGCACCCTTTTAGGTACATATTCGCACCCCATATTTAGGGTGTTTATAAATACCCTAGTATATGGGGTGTTTTTAAATACCCTAAGGTGCTTAATAGAACCCTTAAAGGAATTTAACTGGACCTCAGAAATTCTGCTTAGGGTGTGAAAAAATACCCTTTCATCTTTTAAGGGTGCGAATCGAAACCAAATATGGTATTTACCTGTACCTGATAAATTCGGTTGGGGGGTTCGAAAAAATACCCTTTCAATTGTTGGGGTGTGAATTGAAACTATTTATGGTATTTAAATGTACCTGATGAATTCTGTTATGGGATGGAAATTGAAACCAAATGCATTGACCTGTACCTGAAAAATTCCCCCTGGGGTGCAAGAAATGGCATTTCGGCCATTTACGGGTACTAACAAATATAAAATTTGCTGTGAAAGGTTTAATTATTATCATACATGGTTCTTTCTTATAGTAGAAAAATGTGGTTCACTGGTGTGAAAACTTTGGCACTTTTGTGTGACTAAATCGCTACGTAATATATATTACACAAGAAGTAATAAATTAACTTTTACATAAAGTCTTTAATTCGAGGTTCAGAGACAACAGTGTTATAATTCATTAAAAATAGTGAAATGACATAGACCGCGAAATTCAAAACCAAAAACTTTAAATCATTTAAAAATGCAACAAAACTAGTATACAATCAGAACGTCACTTCGCAATTTTTCGGTTTCTTCGTTATCTGCGATGGAGTACTTCTCAGAGGCAAGTTACGCTCACCATCGGCTTTATTAATCACCCGTTCTATAGCTGTTCTGTGACAAAATGGTGACAAGTCTTAAAAACCTTGCTTGGCACTTTCTATCCATTATCTACGCCATTTGTATCTCTATCCATACTGAAATATTATCCACAGAAGTTGTATTATAATTCTCATATATCCACCACTATGTTTATAAGGAATTAATGAATAGCCATGCCTAAATCTACACGCAAAAAGAATTAAAAATTACTTGTTCGTTATTTGATTTAATCTTTTAATCATAAATTATAGTCTGATTTATTATTCATGGGCTCACGGCTTTTATTGAGACGTTGAAACTTCTCGAAGAAAACTTAAGTCAAGAATCAAAATGGTTCACATCCGCATTGGCATCAGGGCTACGGAGGCGTATCTTCAAATGTCCACGCGGTTAGAAGTAGGCAACCTAAACCCCAGCAAAATGAACCCAAACTAAAAAAAAACACGAATGGCTAAAAGTGCGCCTCTTTTTATGGTAGAAAGAAACTAAAGATAATAATTTTTTGGAAAAGGTGGCAATGAACAAGCTAATTAGCGATAATTTGGAAAGGTATCAATAATTAGGGGTAAAAACATATTCTATTTAGTAAAATTTTGGAAAAGGGGAAATTTATTCAGTTGATAAAACTTGATAATAACAAAAACAGGCGCACATTTAGCCGCTCATAAAAAACCTAGCCAAAACGTAAACCTAACCTAACCTAACCTAATTTAACAAACCGTGATTACTATGGATAGTTGCGAACGTTTCCCGGTCCAAGCTGTTAAAAAGGTTGGAACATTTTCATAAATAGAAGTTAAACTTACAAAGAGTTTAGTTAAAATAATTACCTTTCTTAAGTGGTTTGATAACAGTGAAACACAGACGCAAGTACACCGACCGTTAAGCCTATTTTGAATTTGAAAATCATCACGCCTCGTGAATCTGCGTTCGCGAGCTAAATAAAAGAGTGCAACAGCGCGTGCGCTGTTGTTTGGGGTATAAAAATACACCCTTTTCCCATTTAAAACACCCTCCATGCGTTAAACATCTACTAAGGGTATGATAATACACCATCAAATATTGAAAGGGTTTTCATTAACACCTCAGGAGATGCTAAAACGCACCTAAAGGATTTTTTTGACAAAAAATACCTTTTTAGGTGCAAATTTACACCCCCAAAATACCCTCTTTTTTTACAGTGTATCGTGAACCAATATTATTAGCGTCAAAATCGTTAACCTCGTTAGAGCGGTTTGTTATCATAATGGCTGGTTTCTCCACTGTTTCCCTGGCACCCCATTCGTCTCGCTAAATCGGTCTAGCTAAATCGCCTCTCGTAAGTACACGCCATTGAGAACGCCATGGTTCAAACTGGAGGAGTGAGTACACGGTGAAAGGTTACAGTAGCTCGGAAGCAAAATTAATCCAACACACAATCTTGACACGTATCGCGTCCGCGAGAAAATCCACTCGATCAAATCGAGAGGCTAGTGCAGAACCGCATTTGTAAACGCGCACCAACAACGAAACACTCTAAACATATTTCAACGGTTACTACCCGTTCCGAAGCCCATTGAATAGAAGTATACCGTCTGTTCTCGATTCATTCCGTATGGTATTTACATTGAAAATACTTCCGCCAGCTTATGGACTTCCGTCGCACGCGACAGGGGTTACTGATAGGTGCATTGGGACGCGAGATATTATTGAGGATAGAGAAAACGATACTTTCGGCCATTCCTTTGAACTCTCCTGGGAAATTTCTCACAGCTAGGCGTATCACATCAAAGTTGATGAAAATACATTACCACTTTGTTTGGTATTCTGTATACCTCGAACTATCATATAGGCAATGATTAACTTACGCTCTTGGCCTCGGTACCAACTCCCTTGTCATCACGTGGGACGAAAAGGTCCGTGTATTTAAAAAACAATTTACCAAAACTTTTAATTTCAAGATACTTGGGTCGGGGTTAATGTGACGTAAAAATTAGGTGAACTCGAGCTTTTATAATCAAGATAAGTTGACGTGGACAAGCTGTTACGCGTTAGTCGGGTTTTAACAACACCTACAAGAGGTAATATTTCTTACCTGTCTTAACTAAACACGCTTTGAAGGTTTTTTTTTTTGTTTTTTTCTTCTTTACATTTGCTGCTGGAACTTGAATGGACCTTCTCCTCTAGACTAGAGCTCATCCGTCAGATGTCTTGGGCTCCTTTTACAAGCCTAAAAATTCTAAAGAAAGGGGCTGGGCCAACATCCGCTAGAGAGCGCTATACGGTCAGTCTCGAAGACTCAAACCCAGAGGATCGAGTTAGAGAGATGGTAAGAGAAATACTCAAAGCCAGAGACTCCTGTTTCTCTCCAGAGTCTGGAATTCTCTTGGATGAAAGTCTGAAATCCGGCGAAGAGTTTTAGGATAGAGAACAGTCAGTCAGTTACCGGTAGGATGCGAATGTGATAAGACGACGTTCCCGAAATCCGAACCTAAACAAGTTCATCCTTGAAACTCTAAAGAACTCATCGTCACTCGTGTCCGAATATATATTGGGTTCTCCATATGCCAGGCAACCATCCTGCTGTGAAGAAACATCGCTATTAATAGGGTTAACGGACCCGAAACTCATCAAGTCTCGAGGCCTTGACTTTGCCGAGCCAATCAAGTGACAGACACGGACCACAAATTGGGCGGATAGTTGTTGGAGCGCCTGTCAACAGTTGCTAACTTACTACCAACAAAGTAAGCTGATCTTTTTGTCTAAATTGCTTCAATCTTCGTGGTAATTTTTTATTTTAAATTGGTGCTTTTCGATTATACAAGTTATGTTGAATCATAAGTACAATGGTAGAATTAAGTAATTAATTACACTTTCCCTAGAAGTGTAGTTAAGATAGTTTTGTTATTTCAAAGTTGGAGTGTTTAGTTATCAAGTTCACCATTTCCCAATAATGTGCTTAAACTTTATAAACACGATTAACAATTAAGGGGGTTTCAAACACAGCTTATCGCATTCCATTTGGGAATGTCATAGCGAAATTTCAAGTCTTATTTCTAAAAGGTGTTTCGATAGAATTCAATTCGAAAGGCTTGGATATATCCGGAATTCCAATAGTAATTAGAGCTTTTAACACACATCAAAGGCTCGATGGAATTTGGTAATCGCCTTCTCTCTCTCTCTCTCTCTCTCTCTCTCTCTCTCTCTCTCTCTCCATCTCTATCCGAGCTTCTTGACGTCCGGAGTGTTTACGAGCTTCGGAATATTTAATTTGAAATAGGAATAATTCGTAGACGTCTGTCTGAATTCCCACGAATCTGTTATTTAGGTTAAGACTTAAGAGTAAACGTTTGAGTTTCCATTAACATTTTTGACTTAAGCACGGAAGTTAGATTGACGTTAAGCTATCTTGAAATGTAGTTGTTATATTCGGAGAAGAAATTGACTGTGGCATATGATGACCTTATTAGATGGTCATCTTTGTTCTACGGAGCTAGAATTAGGAGCAATAATTTTATGATATCTTCTATTTCAAAACTAATTGATATTAAACGCCCATAAAGTTCAAACCGATTCAAATACTAAAGTAGTATCAGAAATATATAATAATAATACTTCTCATGGAGAGAAGTGTACCACCACAAAGCGGGCGTGGGAATTGCAACATGATTCTTCCCAACATCATTTTACATTTATTATAGCAAGGTTATACTAAACGGAATCACATACGCTATAAATAGTTCCCTCATCATTACTCTATTTGCCCTCAACTATTTGCCAAGGCGCAAACTAGCGCTTGTGGATTTTTGTCCCACGTCAAGACGCGGTTTGTGGGTTGACTGCTGAGGATTTAGTAAATACCAAACAGTTATAGAATTCACCCCATGGTGCGATGGATGCCCATCTGAAGTTTGATGGAGCGGGAGAGCAAACAATAGGGTGGGCCTGGGTATTATCTTCTTGTGATACTAGGTGTTATATGATATAAGAAAATTTGAATTTGAATTAGGGAAGGTATGGTTCAACACTTAGACCTAGTGTTTGAGCCATTCAATTTTGGCTCCTTTAAAGGCTAGATAATGAACCTTTACTCACGGATGCGGAGATACGATTTCCCATATGGTCTTCTCATTCTCAACAGTATCTTTATTAAAATTAACCCGCACGGAAACCAGTCAGCACGACAACGTCAAGTCTTATTAAGCTAAAAGTTTAATTTACGACTAGATGTGATAAGAACTAGCTCTCGAAACCTTGCTTGCGTGGAGTTTTACTTGACATACGTACTCAAACAAGCTGTCAACTGTGGATAGATTAAACTCCTTTAATTAGTGCGAACTTCATACGCCACTCCACTCTTGCACGGAATTTGTAGTTTCGTAACGACGTATATATTTTTAGCATCTGCAATATATAGTTTTAAGAATTAAACAAATACATAAATTAAGGAGGTTCTATATAATAAATGTCAAAACAAATCCAGGATTTATATTTAGAATATCGGAGGCTTTAAGTCTAAGAAGAAAGGTCAAAGGGTAACGCGCGTCAAGTACAGGCTCGCGTAAAGATGATTTTATTAGCTCTGGGTCCGGTTTGATACCCAAAGAAAAATGAAGCTTGGAACCAATATTCTTGCGACTAACGATTCTCGGATATGATACCTCATCTTCAACGTTTTCTTTCTGCCAACCAAAAGAAGAGTTAAGGACCACTAAAAAACCGTCGTAAAAAACCCCTATATGCCGGATATTAAAAAATGGGAAAACAACGTGAATAGGACTACCATATTACATTCTCTTTTCCAAAGAATTGTTTGTTTTTGACATCCTGAGGTTTTGGGTCGGAACTTTTTGAATGACCTGGTGCATGGGATGTTTCGAAGCCTAAAGCTCCCTTACACAAACAAATTGCAGAGTAGCTTCGTTCCGGAGGTGTCAGTTCTCAATGTAATACGAACTGGTATCTCCTACTAAACCTCAAATGCGACTTGGTATCAATGGTTCCCCCCCCCCAAAAAATAAGAGCAGAAGAAAAAGTGAGTGGAATGTATTCTAGAATGTCTTCGTATGTGTGTGCCATAACCCATAATGCAAAGAAAAAAAGGGTTAGGGTTTGGTGCCAGAAATGGAGAAGAATAAGAATGATATTGAAGGAAAGAGCTAGGGAAACCCTTATTTTTCTTATATCCGGGAATCGAGTTTGTACCAGAGATTCAACAGGCACCGGGAGCTAGTATCCTCGAAAAAAAGGGAAAGAATTGAAAGTTCCGTCGACGAATACGTCGTGGCTCTAATGGACTTTTTCTAAAGATACCATATGCCTCCAACCTTTGAGACCAAAAACTGAGTGGTTTCGAATATAAATCGGATGACTATGATAACCCAGCACCGAAAAAAATAGTCTCCTATTCACTTATAGCAACTCCTATAGTTGATTTCTCCAAATATCCACTCGTGGATTGACAAAGCTAGGATCGCGTAACAGAATCGTTTCAGGTCGTGAAGAGTTTGGCAAACTTGTCAATCTCATCATCTGATAGCGATGAAGTCGTCAAAGAGAACAATTAGGGTTAGGCCTAACCAATTCCGAAAGACCAACTGCTCTTTTTTTTTTGCCCCCTGCCATATTTGATTGGGACAGAGTTGCGGAGAGGATGGTGTCAGATGGAGATTAACAGAAAACTATTGGTTTTGGGGTTTTGAAAGAAACGAAATCATCCCATTTTTGAAAGGGCGCAAGAAAGGGGAGGGAAAAGAATGAAAGTTGTTCTTTGTTCGTGCGTGGAAAGTAGCCAGACACTCGGTCATAAATCATAGACAGGATTCAAGGGGTTTGGTTAGCGGAAAACCATTGAGCTTTTGAGCTGACCACGTAAGAGCCAACGTTTTTAGTTATAGCCGGAGCTCCACTTGCTGGGATACGAAGGGCAAAGAGTTGAAACTGAAACATATATTCGATTGCCATGGTAAAAACCTGTACTGGAATAGAAGGTACACGCATCTCGTGCCGCTGTGGCATTTTTGATTTGTCTTCCTTTTCCTGACTACTTCTCTCTGATTGGCTGGTACTTTTACGCCACATCTTAATCACCGGAAATTGAGAGAGAACGCTTTTAGTCGTAATAACACCCTAACTTCCATTCCGGTACTATTTTCTCTGTTATTATGACTTGACCGTGACGACGACTAGTAGAGGAGAACTTACAAAACCGGATGAACCGAAGGTTCCTTTTTCTGGTTGGTATATATAAAGTGGTACTGTACGTGTTTCTGGACTTTCTAAGTTTATAGTTTATGAAGAAATACTAAGCCTAGCTGGTGCCTTAGAGTACGTATATACGTATTGATCCATTATGAACACGATATCGAAAAAATGAAGAAATGCTTTTAAATTCTTTTCTTTCCCTTGGGTACGTCTTACCTTTTTCTTTCGCTGTTGCCTTAAGGCAAGGTTCTATTATGGAGCTTATATATCTTACTTAAAAATATAAGTACCCGTTTTGTTCTGGTATATCAAGGTCTCTTTAAAGAAAGGCTAAAGTCACCGTGTACGGGCAAACTTTAGAATTGCAAAGTCCGAATAGGAAATACTTTTTGCCTTTTGAAATTTGTGAGGAGCTAGGGTTTCTTTGAACTGAACAACGACGTCAAGTAGCAAACTTCGCTATTAAACTGAACCATTTCATTGGCCCGTTAACCTCGAAACTACTTACAACAATCACTTTAATGGGTAAGCAATAAGGACGAACAGCTGTGCTCAGAGGGAGATATTCCTTGTGTACTTCCTTTATGTAAGAAGTTGTAAATGGAATTTTCTGTAAAAACCCAGACCTACATGTAAGTGTATATACTATATTGAGGTAAATGGAACAAAGACTTTCGTTTTCTATAACAATGAATGAAACGTTGCATTTCAGGGACTTATAATGGTAACACGTAATTTGGACTTTCAAAATCCAATAGCCTTTCCTAAGAAAGTACCATAAGTAAACGCAAAAATCTTCAAGTTTATATACAAGATTCACAAAAATTACCATTCGTGTAACTTCTTGTCCAACACATAGTTTTCAGACTAGGATACCATTTACACAAAGAGGACTAACTTTTGACTTAACAAGTGAGTCAAGCCTCCTAGTCTGAAAATTATGTATAGATTATTGATTTCAGTTGCTACTTAGAAACCTCCCCTTCGCTAGTAAACAGTCCAAGCGTAAGGTCACGTCATGAATAGCCAGCATTGAAAAACTTAGTAACTGATTAATTTACTTATGTAAGAACTTATTCAATTTTCTAGTGGATATTGAACGGCAACTTCTAAGGAAAATTTATCGATAAATTTTGTTTCCTAAGATACGGCTATGGGCACGAGCATTTTCATGTTAGGCTTAAGGATTATATTTTCGATGCATTTCGTAGCCTAGGCAAATGTATCCAGTTACGTAATACAATTAGGTTAGTCCTTTGAAGGATGGGAAACACGTGACTAATTAGGGAATATTTGGGTAACAAGGCACCTCCAAGGAGAACCTAGTGTTGAAAAGAAAAGACAATTTAATTAACGACAGGACACAGTCTAATTACGGGGGACTGTATACCTCCAGGGCGCAATGACAATGGTGTATCCAAGTCTCGCTTTGAGCTACGCGAATTGTTTTAATGATGTTATAAGGTTCTGCTAATATTTCTAATTATCCGGGAAATGCACCGTGGGTGCGTAGCCCCGGGACACGGTAACCTAAGCCAACACGGGACATGGTGCCGCGCATTGGCCCACAAAATTGGATTAAAAATATTGAAAGAATCAATTAGATCAGAGAGAAACCAAACCATTATTTACGTTTTACTTATCTCTGTTAATGTTACTTATGGTTTTA
Source organism: Phalangium opilio (assembly GCF_054372755.1). Classification (NCBI taxonomy): domain Eukaryota; kingdom Metazoa; phylum Arthropoda; class Arachnida; order Opiliones; family Phalangiidae; genus Phalangium; species Phalangium opilio. Next base: position 9,150,261 of record NW_028324187.1, on the reverse strand, counting down.
GTTTCAACCTAATTTGTTTTACTGTAGGTTAAAATTAGCCCTGTGACTTAAAAGAAAAATTTTAAATTATACCATGTTTAAGCGGAACTGCAAATGCGTATGCAAATCCCAGAATCCCCAGGGCGCATTTTAAATATAGTCCAAAAGAAAAGTTACAGTTAGTTCTACGAATTCCAAGAACTGAGTGTATCTTTTTAAGTCTTTATAAACAGTTCCTATCCTCTAGTATTTAAATCTTTATAGTACATATTTGGTTGTGACACCATAAGCAAAATTAGTCCCCAGCAAGTTAGTATCTTTCTTTTCAATGACAACCCTGGACATCATTTGTCAAGTCCAGGACACAATTAACCCAAAACGTGAAGAGGTTGGGTCAGGAATGTTATTAACATATGAGTAATGTTCTAAAGCTAAGAACAAAAAGACGAACGGAGGAGGCATTTATGGGCTCTTGTTAATTATACGATAGAGAGTTGAAATGGGAGGGACTTGGTCATTTTAGCATGGCGTGGAAAAATGCCGCTAGATTAACGTCAGACCCAGATAGCTAGGAACAGTTTAGGTTTTAACTAAGATAAATGATGCCTCGCACTCGGAATAGGCTGGAAACTAAGTTGATTAAAAATAAATCTCTTTTGATAAATAAGGTTAGTGGGCAGGGAATATCTTCCGTAATGAGCGTCAAGGTCTTGAGAGGGTAGACACTCTTGTTCAAGGCAGGCTTTCATAATTAAATAGGATAAAAGAATAAATATATAAACCGTCAGACGTGGGGAATAAATATCCCCTCGACGCGATTCCAAAACTCACTCGTTGACTGTAACTAAATTCTCATTAATTATTCTACGTAATTGGATTATACGCTACGTGGATAAATTTAATTATATCGATAACCCCTAGTTAAAATCCCGGATAAAATTTTCAATTAACAATTTTAATAAATTTAAATTTTTAATTTGATTTTCGAAATATTTAAGCCTCTATCTTTATCTATGCTTGATTGAATTGTCCTTTGTTGGTTTATTTTAGTGTTATTTAATATTATAGGGCTGATTTGAATATAGAGAGCGTTTCTGATAAGTTTTCCATAAATTAAATGTTAGTCTTCCCCTCTCTTTGCATTGTCTATTACCTCATGAACGGTTTTCCAACAACGGGTTGAAGTAAGTTGATTTATTGTATACAATTTAATGTCATGTACATACGTTCTCTGAAATACATTTGCGCTCAACTATACAGTATAAAAACACTTTGCCATCAGTTTATCACGATGTATATTATCTTAACACCAACTTAAACCCTCTTGCATCGCTACTAAAATCGTCGATTTCCATTGAATGTAAAACTAAAATATCCTCTAGATAACAATTCGCTAAGGGACTATGTTAGTGAGTGCAACCGCGCGGGTTTCTTCTTGATTTAACTCTTCGATTTCCCGCCTCGGGAGTTCGTTTACAGTTATTTAAGCAAGTAGCCGAACCATAATCATTCAGCGCACGCTGGCCTAACCCTTCGCACCCTCTTTCCGTCTCTTCACCGTCTGGCTAGCCACACAGCGAGAGAAAATAGTTTTGGAATAGCAGGTAGATCAAAAAGAGTTCTTCCTCCATTTCCGGTTAATTCAGGGCCGTCGATAAAGGGCCCGGGCCATCTGTAAGGCTGTCTTGATGGTGGCTCATGATATCCCCCGTTGACCACAAACGCTCTCGCGACAGAACCAATCGGAATCTTCTATTCCAGGACTAGTTTATTTGAGGTAGCAGGATCTTTTATCTTACATGGGAATACTTCATAACGTTCTCTTTGTCCATGTACCTAAACCCCCCTCCCTCCCTCTCCCTCTCTCTCCCCCCTCTCTCTCCCTCCCTCCCTCTTAAGGTAGCGTTTTATAGGTCATAGATCAGCTATACTTTGCATCGTAAAGTTCTCTGGCCTTTTAAGTGGCCTATTAGGCAAATTTAGCCTCAAAGTGAAACGAAATTGGTTCAAATTATAGACGCCCCTTTTACTGGTATCCTTCTAAGAAGCTATTTGCTTATATTAATACCGGCTTAATGGAATAGGCTTTAGATGTTCCCGAAAACGCGCATATACGTGAGAAGAATATTTCAAAGCCTCTCTAGTCGAAGCCAGCCATTCGCTAAAGAGCAGTTTGCGAAGTGATAAATTTATGCTTTTCTTTATCCTCAATCTGATCTCGAAGAAAATATAGGTCTACCCAATGAGGCGTTACGTTGGAAAGAATGATTAATTATTTTCAACTGAGCCTTCTTTACAAAACTGAACATTATAATAAATTACAATCGTTTATCTTGGTACGGTTGTGTTACGCATACGACATTAATTCATCGTTGATTTATTTCTTTCGTCTGGACCCATAATGATAATATTATAAAGTGAATAAATATTCGCCTTTACAAATGTCTTTGGTAATGTACATTTACAGTCGACCTAACGTCAAGCAACAAACGTTGAAATATATTCGGGTCCCTTAAAAGCGTAATACATTTTTCACAAGACTACTGAAGGCGAAATGTAACGTTGATTATATTTATTCGTGCCTAAAAAATCAATATTTCAGACTTACGAAGGTGTCGAGGCATTGTAAATGCGCTTTCTTTCATAGGCCCTAGAGTTCGAATAAAAATATCTTTGAAAAATATGCAAAATGCTAGTATTTTTCACTTCTAAAGCAGCTAGGCCTCGGTGGAGTCTGCATTGTCAGAACTTCAGAAGTCGCCCGAACTCTAGGAACATTGGAAAATGGGATAGAAAATTCTCCAGTCGATCTCCACCTTTAGACATCACCTCACCTGAGGCTTTGCATTTAAGCCTTTTATACTAGGAACTCTAGATGAAAAAAAGAAAGAAATAATGTGATAGGATAAAGACAAAAGAATGGGGTCACATGTGTAGAAGCTGGAATACACTCTAAAAAGCTTCGGGAAAAAAATATGTTTTTGACAAGAAAGATCTGTCATAGAGGGAAATGCTAACTTAAAAGATGAAAATTTTACCGAGAATTCTTGAAGGGTTCCAAAAAGGGTTAACGTATCTGCCTTTTAGTTCTATTAAAATACGTCATCCTTTTGTCAGTGGCGCTAGTTTCACAAGACTAGCTATACCGATTTTGGAATACTTTTGTGAAGATGGTTAAGCAAAGGTCTATCTAAAGTTCACAATCTCTATTATGTTTCGCACAGTTTTAAAATGCAGCCAGCAATCATGGCCGAAGAGGAAGTAATATCATTTGCGGTAAACGAAACGGAAGAGTATAACAGTTACTTCCGACCTTTCAACGGTACCATCGAGGCGAACCGCTCGCATTTCATGACAAAAGTTCAGGAATTCATGAGCAATCGAACAATCGACGATAAATCTTTAATAGGACTACTTATCGCCTACGTATTACTTATTCTAACTGGGGCCACCGGCAATGGTCTCGTGTGTTTAGCCGTGGCTAGGAAACCCCAAATGAGAACTGCCAGGTAAGAGCGTAATTTACACGTTACTTAATCCTTTGACTTCAACGTTTCGCGCACCAATTTCAGGAACGTATTTATTATAAACTTGGCCATTTCCGACTTGATACTCTGTCTCTTTACTATGCCGTTTTCATTGGTGGAGATTGTCCTCAAGTTTTGGCCTTTGGGTCTCTTGACGTGCAAGTTGGTGGCGGGTCTCCAAGCGACCTCCATCTTCGTCTCAACCATCAGCATCACGGCCATCGCCCTTGATAGATACAAAGTAACGCGTCGCTTATTCTTACCGTTATACCGTGATTTGGAAACATGACCTTTGCATACCTTTTAATCGAAATAGGTTATAATCTACCCGACTCAAGAAAACTGCAAACCCTTGAACGCCATTTTAACTCTATCGAGTATTTGGTTCTTCGCTCTGTTATTAGCGTTTCCAATGTTCTGGTTTAAAACCGTGGATCGTCTCAATATGAAAGAACTTCGCATACCAATGTACGAATACGTCGACTTTTGCTGCGAGAAATGGCCAATTGAATACGGTGGAGGATACTATTCAATCTTTACCATGGTATTTCAATACGTTCTACCAATTGTCATCGTTAGTGTCGCGTACGCTCGCATTTCCAAGAAGCTCAAGTATCGAATGGTCACCAAGGTAAGTACATGGGGAAAATTTCATTCGAGATGTTTTTTAAATGACTCGCGGTGCATGGTATGACGCAGGGAACGAAACTTCAAGAGAAACAAGAGCGTGATAAGAAGCGCATGCGTAAGACCAACAGCCTGTTGATCGCCATTGCCATCATCTTCGTCATCAGTTGGCTTCCCTTGAATATCTTGAACATCTTGGCCGAATTCTACTTTCCCTTTGACAACTCGGAGTTCCGAATCGTTTTCGCTTGCTGCCACATGGTCGGCATGAGCTCCGCCTGTTCCAACCCACTACTCTACGGTTGGCTCAACGATAACTTCAATAAAGAGTTCCGGGAAATCTTCTCGGCTTGCGCATCGGGGTCACCGAGTAGTTGGGGTGCCAAGATGGAGACGCCAGGTGGTGGAACGACTAACGGTCGGGATCGAACCGAATCCGTCATCATTTTCACGAAAAGTACAACCGCAAATGAAAGTAACGGCAGTCCCAAGAACTCGCAATCGGTCGTCAACACCGCGACTGTCACGGAAAAGTTTGACACAATCGTCGTGAGTTCCACTTCGAAGTGAATATAATCCACGAATAGAAATTGACAATATTTTTCTATGAACTGAACTGAACTGATTAACACGTACCTTATCCAAACCACAAAAGCCGCGTACCGCGTACCTTTAAGAGACACAAATGCCGTTCAGGGTTACAACATGGTCACCCTTAACCCATGATTTTGATTTAGTTTGAAACTAAAGTTTATTTCCAAAATAAAATAAAAAGTGTTTTATTTGAAGATGTGTATTTACAAATCTACTTAAATTGTAAATAATTGTGTTCAAATTTATGTAACAATAACCTTGGTCATAAACAAGAAAAAAAAGATCTTAAATTCTTCACCAAATCAAACTGACGTGTGTAATTAAATAATAAAATTATTCGAAACTTTATTTCGCAAGATGGTGATCTCATTTTGCGGAGCCTTGATTGATAAGTATCATTGAAAACAACCTAGAAGCGACACCAGGAATATTTCTCAAGCCGTCTGCACCGTGTCAGGATGATACTTCGAAAAATGGGCGGGTTCTCCTGCGAGCCGACAACGTTTGGATCATTTTGACGTCAGTAAAGAGAAATGATACAAGCTCCACCCACATCAGTAAGTACCATCATTTCACCACAAAGATTCAGTTTTAGGGTTGACCAAATCAATTCTGGGTAAAAGAATAGGTTCCCTTTATCGTGTCCTTCCGGTTGAAGACCTCCCGAAAATATATTTCGAAATTTCGAATTGACAATTCAGTCAAGCGATTACAAAAATCCAATATTTCTTAAGGATTCTGCGAAACAGGACTAAACAAGTTGGGAAAACCAAAATATTACCTCTCCGTGTCAAGAAGATTATATAAACTTAAGTATCCAATGAAAACGTTATTATGTTTCTGAGTTGGGGTTTCCCATTTTTGTTGTTGTTTTGAAAAATATATCGCAATGCACGAGCCTTGATAGATATAGGAGGCAATGAATGAAATATATCACAATGTACGGGCCTTGATAGATATAGGAGGCAATGAATGAAATATATCACAATGCACGGGCCTTGATAGATATAGGAGGCAATGAAGGAAATATATCGCATGCACGGGCCTTGGTAGATATAGGAGGCAATGATAATCTCTCTCTTTGCACGAGAGGTTTATCTTTAATATTTAAATAAATATAATTATTTTTAATTATTTTAATCTTCAATAATTAACATTAATAATAGTTAAATCGTTTAAAATAAAGTTATACCTATTATCTTCTCAAACTTTGCTAATATTGACGTTTAAAGTGAAGGGTACCCCTCTTGCCCGCTTTTTTGAAATTTGGGGTATATATACGATTCGTTTCCATTATAATAGTAAGGAAAAAGCGCAATTGCGAAAACCTTTGGTGGCGATCCCACCTCAGGGAGGCTAGACGTTTCTCGTAACCCTAGCTGATCGCCGCGTATATCCTAAAACCAAACGATGATAATGGAGTAGAAGCCAATGATACAGATTGGTGTCTATGTGGAATAGACGGAAGACCAGTGGATGGTGGTGTTAGAAGCCAGTGTAAGTGCAGACTGGTGTCAATGTGGGATTGACAAAGAACAGAAAATGGTGGTGATTAGAAGCCAGTAAGAACAGACTGCTGTCCGTGTGGGATGGACAAAGACCAGAAGATGGTGGTGTGAGAACTCAAGTAGAGGAGCCATTTCCGTGACTGTGGAAGCAGTTCGGAAATGGCGAACACGTTTGCTCCGATACGCAAACTGCGAACGCGGTCACGTGGGTGTAACAACGGACAGACAGACAGACACACAGACAGACACACACACAGACAGACACACACACAGACACGGCCGTTACAGAACCTCTCCTGGACTACGTCACACGGAGAGGTAAAAATATAGTGACATATTTCTGGAAAACATTTCAACTTCCCGCAACAACTCTTTTAATGGGCAAATCTTCACCGTTATGAAATATGTGAAAGGATATTGTATCCCCCAAAAAAACTGCCTCTTAAATTCCGACAAAAAAATAACCCTAGTCAATTGGCAACAAGAAGTCCCCTTCTTTTAGGACCTGTTTACACGACTATTTTTGCCAATTCAATTGCCTGGGATCAGTTTCGATTCTTTTTTTATAGTTTGTAAACTGCTCTTCAAAAAGATAAGAGGGAGTTGTAAAAAAATGTGACAATGCCATTTGATTCCCAAAGATAGACTCGAAAAAGCGTGAAAATAATGATTCACCAAAAAGAGAAATGACATAAGTTTTTCCTTGTAGTGACAGGCGACAAAGTTTCAATTTAGCGACATAAAAAAATTGGGAAAACAAATGATTTTCAATCGGGCAATTAAGGTACGATCCATTTTCTCTGTTGGTGAAGGTTGCACTAAGGTAATTGTTCGAATTAAATACAGTTTCGAAGTTGTAAGTCTAGCGGTAACAGTGTTTGAGAGAGAATTCGAATGGGTATGTTGTCTTCTATTTTACGTTATACAAGCTCTATAATTTAATGGTAAAGTTTCGTAAGGCTTTTAGTTTTCAAGTTCGACTCGGAAATCTACTCGCAGTTAATTCGATTCTCTTTCAAAGACGTGTAGGCGCTTTAGGCCAACGGTGACCAATGCCTTTGTAAACAAAGTTACAAAGTTACAAAGTTAGAAGAGAACTTTTAGCCGAATCGAATAATTCGGAAAAGTTACTTTGTTTGAGTTGAAGTGTAGCCCTATAGTGAATTTTCTCTTGTAAGTAGTTAGAAAATGCAACTGGGAATAACTAGCAACTGTAGTAAGATTCCAGAGGGTATTGAAACTGAGTTTAGTGCCGTTCACACAATCTGGTTTGGAGATTCTACCAATACAAAGCTCTGACATTTTTGCTAATTCGTTTAATTACTCTCAAGTACAGATTGTCGTAACTCCAAGTATTAACATAAGTTCATAAGATATGTTCACCATAAGTTTGTCACTGGTAAGTTAGAAACTGGAGCTTGTCTTGAATGAAGTGACGTAGGTCATAGTTTCTAGTAAAACGACGCCTGGTGACTGGGGCGCTTTCAAAGGCTTAGTACAGAGTAAATAGGAACTAGATGGACTGCAAAATTAGCCACCGAGTGTAGTCCTTCAGTCCTCGCTTCCGTCGTTCACTCGAACTAGTTATCTCGAGCTGTAAGTCTCTAGCATTACGAAGTATAGGTAGTGTCATACTTATGGTAGGAACATATCTTATAAACTTATGTTTCACAGATATTCTAGTAGACGAAATTCAAGTGAACTTAATTTTTAAGGTAATAATTCACCGTGGATTATTTCCAGCTAAATGCGGTGATAATATAAAAGTAAAAGTTTAAAATGAAAGCTGGAAGACTAATGCCACCCCAACGGGGAGGCGGCAGAGGATGGGAGGCTGCGGTGACTCGAGACAAATTTCCTGAGGGTTCCTCCTCGTTTGTTATTCCAATTTCGACACCGCGGGTTGCTAACCTACAAGGGTTTCCGTCCTTACCCGTAATGCCTCGCGATACATGTACGTTACTAGTAATAGAAGAAAAAGGAGAAAAGACTGACTGCCTTTCTTCGCTGGATAAAAGGCTGGAAGCCTCCAGCAGTCGCTTTTCAAAAGAGCGCATCACGGTAGAAACAAAATGTCGTATCTCTTTCTCTCTTCTATACCCTTTAAGTAAGCGAGCAACCAATCAGAGATGAGTTAAGTCGTTTTTGAAACCCGAAATTTCTTCGGGAGTTACGACACCTTATCATTGAAACAGAAGAAGGAGATCAAATTTCCCGTTACCATAAGCTACCGAAGAGAGAATAGATGGTGGTGGTACTCCGGAGTCTTGAGAGGACACGAGGACCTGAAACTCGACCGAGGCTTTCGTTTAGATAGCGTTTGGATGCGGATTGCGGATAGTACGAGATCAGAGACGAACGCTCCTACGCGCTCACAAACGGAAGCTACATCAAGTACTTTCACGACGACTCCCCATTACGACACGCGAGGGGCAATACTGTCATCAGACGTATAAAGAACCGTCGCTGTGTACCAACCCGCCTATTTGAAAAAAAAAACATATCCTAAGGACAAAATATTACCAACCCAACATTGTTCTATTTCAAACTATTTCTTGTTTTTTTATTTGATGATAACGCCACTGACATTCAATCGGACGTCTTACGACCTAAGACAAACAATCGAACGAAACATCATTCCGAAGTAGTAAGTTGATGTACGCAAACAACCACTTCTCTTTGTACGTCATGACCTTAATGTAAACACGAGTAGTGATGTCTGAATTTGTAAAGATGTTAAAGGGATTCTAGGTCCATGCGAAAACGTGCTAAGCCTAAATTTGAAATTGTTTCAAAATAGGCCTAAAAGTTTCAGAATCTTTTTTTTTTTTTTTTTTTTCATTTCATTTCACGAGGAAACTTAATTTGGTATGCCTAAATTTCAAACTTTTTCAAATTTATGTTGGTTTCTATGTTCTTGTTGCTGTTATTGTTGTTAATCTTTTACGCACCAAAACTTCAAAGGGAAATTAAAAACAAAAGAAATTTGGGGATAGAATAGGGTTCATTTATTTGGGGGAAGAGGTCGGTTTAAAGTTATCGTACCGAAAAATTCATCCAGGATTAAAAAACAATTTGTTCTAAAATATTGAAACGATAATGAAAACCATAGATTTTTTTTCTCTCTCAGGCGGAAGTGAACTTCGCGATAAAAAACCGCGAGTTCCGCCTATAGTTAGTTCTGATTTTAATTTTTTAGATAAAAAAATAACGGAGGGGGATTCGAAACTTTTCATTATAATAAGGGACCTATTATACCGCCTCTCGTTAAAATTTCACGCTATTCAAATCAGTATTAATTAAATTATAGCTTAAAATATACAGTTGATCGGTTTGATTTTTCAGCTGCCGATAAAAGGAGATTGACGCGTCAGCGTCTGGGATTCCATTATCCAAGTAAGTAAATTTAAGTCTTAGGTAATGAGATAACGTCTAAAAATACATCGAGTAATAGCGATTAAATTGAAATTTTTCCATACAAATAAGCAAGGAGGAAAAGTGAAAAATATAAAGTTGTTAGTGAATGAAACGAGATAACATATTTGTCAGGTTCTTTTTTTTTTTTTTTTGAAAACTGGCCTAGCTTTTCAGAAAACTTAGTTTAATATAATTTAAAAGGCAAATTCGATAAAGCTCGAGTTTCCTCTTGCTTTCAAGGTAACCCTGTTTGCTCTTAAAAGCTTTATCGCAAATTTTGTACAAATATATATATATGGTGGTGGGTGTAGTAAAATGCATGAAAATTTAAATGAATTTGTTTAGGAGGATATTAAAAATAAATTTAGGAGCTGCTTATATCGTAACTTCAGTAAAAATCGATCGTAACTTGCTAAAATGGTTTTACATACAGATATTGACGCTGTATAGACATAACATATTAAGAAAGATAAATATTTTTCAGTAGCAACAAATTTAAGGCCCGTAACTCATTTAAAAACGTGACCTGAGGCAAATCGAACCCAAAAAGCTTATCATAAAGCAGGTCTATCGGGTATAGAAATCAACCAGTGTACTAAGTATAAGTGAAATCAGTTGAAACGTCCCAACTTTTTCCATAAAAAATGTCTTCTTGCATTTTTGGCCGCTATTTTTCAAGATAGAAACGGATTGAAAAAATCTTTCTTAGCATGTGCCTACTATTTAACATTAAGGTCTATGCAAATTTTCAGCCTTCAAGGGAAAGCGGTTTGTCATGGGAGTTGATTTTAGTAGTCCGTCAGCCTCAGGACTTTTACTTACTAGCTATAAATTCCCAAGGCGCGAAGTGCTGAAAAACATTCAAAAAAATATTTCTGAAAATTGTCAAAGCAAGGTATATTTTTGAGTAATACTCCTGAGATTTGTAAAATATTGTATTGTTACGGGGAAAAAGTGCAAAGTTTCAAGTTTCTATAGATGGATATGTTTGTCAAAAATATCTTACTATATATAGATCCTCCAATAACTGCATGACTCTTTCGACTTTTAATGTATGGCCTAGTATTATCAGAAGTGAGATGAGACCAGAAGTACTGAGCTAACCAAATTCTTCACTCGGCGAAAGTGAATATTTTTGATAACACAAGAACGGTTGGCCCTCTAGTAGCGGTTTCTGAATTTTCCCTCCAAAACGAAAAACGCTCGCGGTGGTAGACGGCCGAACTAGATTCAAGCACCCGCGCCCGTGTTCCGCCGCTTTAGGTTGAGGGGAAGGGGGTAGGAAATGTTTTTGGAACTCGACCAATTTTTTCTCAGTAGTGTAGGCGCGTGGGAAGCGGCATAAAATCCTTAAATTTGTTCACTAGTGACAGGATCTACTATCAATGCTAGAGCCCTTCACTTCTAGTCTCATCTCATTTCTGGTATTATACATTATGGATGGTTTACTTTATAAAAGTGTAGTTTTTAGGGTATAGCCTGCTGTTCGGTATAAGTGTGTGTACATAGAAAGGAAATTAGACCTAAGGGAAAACTGTAGGCGTATACGGAGGAGGGTATATAGATTTCTTGGTATAAACGACCGCTTTTAACGGATTTGCATAACGCTGGGATACGCATTCTGCATGCTGCTTGAAGCCATGGAAGATATGTACATTTTCCAAGCCAAGGCGCGTGAAAATTATTCTATATTCGTAACTCTAGCTTATCAACAACCCTTAAGGATATAATAATGCGTTTAAAATTATATACTAATATAGCTTGGGTATAGAGTTCTTAGTGTCAAAATTCAATGAAGTTCTTCGAAACTTAGTAACTCTCTGAGTTGAAGATGTTTTCAAAGAAACCGCCGCAGGATGTTAAAGATAAAATTGACCTCTTTCCAAAGATACCAAATACTTGTTCATTACTTTAATCGTGGTTCGAGAAAACTAGCTTTAAAGTTTTCAATCCCTGGGGTAGAAGAGCATTCTTCAAGTACAAATAAAAAGCTCTTACATTTTATCGAGTTCACATCGTATACCGTTTACTTAACAATCAAGCTATCCTTTGAAATACCTTAACCATCCAACTGTTTACCGTATTTCTAGAACTCCTATGCTATCTTAAATTTGAACCTTAAGTCGAACAATTTTGAATAGGGTATTGATACATGTTATTTACAAGTCCCATTCAAAGTGGATTCCTATGTATTCCGTATGAAAACAACACCTCGCGGATCAAGCAGGGCGTGTATACGTATCTTCGATAAACGTGTTTCACACGAATGGCACGAGGAATGTTCCATAAACAACCCCTGTAAGTCCTTGACTTGTCGAGAATCTAAAATTCGGAATACGGAATTCGGAATTCGCTTTTTAAAAGATTCCATAGAAGTAAAACTATACGCGGCGGCTTTCTTGAAACTGTGAAGCCTTAAATCGTTCGCGGTCACGTTTCCCTCTTAGCTATTCGATATTCTGCCGGGTCCCATGGTGCCCAAAGCCCTCCCGGAGCTTCAATTTCGAGTAAAACCTTTCGGGGTCCCTTTGGGAAGATTGAAGTTAAGCCACGACGTGATTAACATAATTGAAAACCCAAAATGACCTTAAACAAACCTTTTTTGGACGTCTTTTTCAACCCATATTTACTCTCGCGTGCGAAAACACCAACAAAATGTTATCGTTGCTAACCCGATTTTTCAAACTTAGGCCTAACGTAGTAAGGACATTAAAAAATGTTTTCGTGCCCAGAAATTCTACTTCAATACATGAGTGGGTTGTTTTGGTTCAAAATTAAGATTTTAAAGTCAGTTTTAACAACGCGGGAAATGATTCACCAAGCCACTCAAGTGCAATAGATGGTGATGAATGTTTAAACATACGCGCCAGTATGTGTCAATAATTGACATGTGGCGAGGCAACCACGGTTTACAATTTCAGAAACGGTCCGGTGACTACACGAGTATATATAATTTGAAGTTTCCGTGATGATTTGATCTCACCACAACCCCTTTTCGCAAAGATCAATTCAAGCTCAAGTTGATGACAACTTAGTGTAATCAACTATATATAAGGAGGGTCGAATTCCCAATATCTTTCAAATTACAGTTTTGTAGAATAGGGATATAGTAACTGACTCCTTCAGTTACTTATTTCTCACAGGGAGGAAGTGAAATGAATAAGTGTCGATCATAAATATTTCCCACTTCTGAGTTTATCTTATCTTATAGAAATTCTCAGAGATTCTGTCGTAAAAAAGTTCAACATCTGTTGGTTTGTTGCAACATTTGACAAGGTTTCTTTGCAACTTTTGACTATTTTTGAAGCGTCATTCGGATTGCTTGGGTTTCTATAGAACATTGCAATCGTAAATAAACGAGGCCTGGGTTAATCAGGATGAGATTGCTTTTACATCAATTAAAAGTTAGTCTACTGTCAAGGCCAACCATTTTTAAAAGGAATTGGGGGCTGCTAGTCTCGAATGTTCAAGAGTGGTTTCTATATTGAGGTTCCCAATGATATGTTTAGTCATAAGTTCAGAAGAACTGTTCCATAAGTTTGTCACTGGTAACTTAGAAACTGGAGCTTGTCATGAAGTGAGTGACGTAGGTCATAGATTGGAGGTAAAGCGACGCCTGGTGACTGGGGCGCTGTCAAAGACTTAGTACAGTCTAAATTGGAACATATCTTATGAACTTATGGTTTAGTTCATTGCTCCCCCGGCCCTTACTGAAAGTTTTCCTGTAGAAGTATACAATCAACAAGTCGAAAACATATCGTACGTTACATAAAGCCCAAATTTTCGCGACTGAAAATGAACTGTTATATCATTACGGCGTCGATCGAAATTCAATTTAAACCGAATAATATATATCAATTTTATGACGACGATCTGACGATGGCGCAACACGTATTGAAAAGCCGCTATTAAATATAAATTTGAAGGTCCTACGATCTAATAGACAGTTCGTAAGCGTAAATATCAGCCCCGCCAATCTATATTTATAGCTGTAATAAATATTGGTATTTGTCACTTTAACGCCGCACTAGCTTTGAGAAGAGGAGAAACGTATTCAATCGAAAATTCCCTCCCTCCTAGCTCTTGACGCGATCAATAATGTAAATTCAGTCCCCAAACAATCCGTCAAACGACTCTCAAAATCCAGTAGGAAGATTCCAGAATCCAAGAACAAATCGGTTCATGGGATTTCAAAGTGATATCGAAATGGAACAAAATTTTGCCAGATGGAAGTGACGTATGTACGTCATACCGTTTTGTACGTTTCTCCAAATTCATCCGTTCTTGACATCATAAGTTCATAAGATATGTTCCATCCATAAGTTTGTCACTGGTAACTTAGAAACTGGAGCTTGTTATGAAGTGAGTTAGGTAGGTCATAGATTCAGGGTAAAGCGACATACGCCTAGTACATACAGACTAAATAGGACTAGATGTTAGTCCTACAAAATTAACCACCCAGTGTAGTACTTCAATTCTCGCTTGTCGTTCACTCGAACTAGTTATCTCAAGCTGTAAGTTTCTTTTGTAGCATTACGAAGTTTAGGAAGTGTCATACTTATGGAAGGAACATATCACGTATAAACTTATGTTGACATTTAATACACCTTTGAAAACTAATTTCAATGAGCGTGACCAGTCCAATTTGATGGACTGATTTGCATCCCATTTCTAATCTTCACTCTATTGTCTTTTAAAACAAAATAAGTAAAATTCGATAGAACCAATCATTTCCAAGCTAAAGTATTAAATTTCCTTTTGTGGTTTGGATAAAATCCAAACTTTTCAATATTCGTCATAATTCACAAAGTTAGTAAGCTACTTAATGGATTAAAGTCATTAAATTTCTCGGAAAAGAGTTTAGCTTGTACTTCGGTATACCTTAATTGTTTTCCGTTAATTGAAAAACGATGCCAACAATATGTAAACTTTGGTTAGCTTAAATATACTTTTCCATGGCCATATTCAAAGTATAAGCTAGTTGAGTTTAATTTTGACGTTAAACTCGTGGCCGGAAAAGATAGAATTAATGGATAAGAGAGAGAAGGAAAAGGGATAAAGAAAAAGAGAGATAAGACAGAAAGAGGAAAAGGTAGAAAGAGAAAACAAGAGAGAGAGAGAGAAAGATCTTGTCGCTAATTAAAGTTATTAATACCGAAATATCGTGCCCTCTCTAGTACGCATTAGCCTTCTTGGAATTTTCGTCTACAGGTTTCTAGTTGGTAGTTCTCTTAAGCCTCGTTTCCACAGAATTAATTACGTGTATTAATTAAGAGATGTCTTTCATCATGATTGATATATTATCATTTAATCTCTGGCGTCTAAATTACCTCAAATTCAACAACGTTTACCTGATAGTTTTGGTTAATTTTATCTTAGAGAAATTATATCTCAAAATACGTTGTGAAAATACTAGAACAATACTTGACTTGGATTTAATGGGATACAATTTTAGCATAAAGAATTCAATGTGAGTTGCTTAATTGTTCCGTAAGGATTAAAATTCCTTGAATACATTGATTAGTAAAGCCGCATTTAAAAGATATAGGCTCTAGGAATAAAGATAAAATTTAGTTTCGAGTTTCAAAGAAAAATATAAAGGCATTAGTTAATTTGAAACATTTTCTAAGAAGTACTTAGATTAATTAGTACTAAAACCACGTGTTTATTTATGTCTTTCAAGCACCCGGCCACTCGCGAGTGAAAGATAATTTTCAAAGCAGACACGTAAAATAAGTTTATTTTAATTCAATTACATTAAAAATAGAGCCTTTTTGATATAGGTAAGGCGTCTAAAATTTATTTTATACGACAACTTTTAATGTCATGAAGGCTCGAAACGACTTTCTTTATTTATTCCTTTTATTAAAAGGAATAAATTTTTCGCTTTTAACACAACGCCAGCTGTTAAAAGTACTTAAGCCATGAAGTACAAACATCTAAGAGTTGATAGAGAAAAGTAGGCCTAAATCGCGTTTGAATTAAGATTCACGAGACCTTCACTATATCTCGTGATAATGGAGGGTAGAATTTAATCACCTCGTGAAATAATTTTGTCACCGCACGTGAAATTTTCAGGTCGTAAATTTGCAGAAAGATAACCTTAACACACACACTCTTTTATACACTCCTGATACGATGGTATCACATACCAAAAGCTAGTTTTAAATGTGAAGAACATTAGTTAATTCGAGGTGGCCCCATTAAAAATTCGTTACCAATATTTAGGGTTTGAAATCGGCTATGAGGGTCAATAGCTGGACAAAATTTAAAACTTCAGGCTGATAAATTTTGTGTATAGTTGTTTATCATGACGTTTCCCCAACTGCGCAGGTCTACCAGCGTATCCAGTATCACTGGCCAACGATAAACTTAGAATACGGACTATACAGTACTCGAGTGAAGTGTTTAAGGGATTTAAACTACCGCACCATTGCCAGGGAATAAACAGACTTAGAGGTCTTCGCTTTCAAGGCATCAAATTGTTTATTTAAAAGCTTTGGTTTAAGTCTTCCTCTGATAAGTCTGTTTATTCCCCTACTATAGCTTTAACTAAATCAATTTCCGTTCCTGTTATATAAAACTGAGGCTGAAAATTTTTCTCTCCAATCCTATATATATATATTTGAAGTCTCAAGCGAGGAGCTATACCGAACTCTTCTTAAACCGAAATCGAAGTTTGAAGTTGATTTAAGGCAAGGTTTGATATATATTCCCTTATATTGGATTTAAGAAAGGAAATTGAGAATCTTAAAAAAAAAACACTTCTGTTAAGCCTTTGTCCAATCTTGAGATAAAAGTAAAAAAGATACACGAGTTTTAAAATCCGTTCACATCAAACTTAAAACGGTAATTAATCAGTAAATATCCATGGTGGAACCTTTAATACATTTAAACCACTGTTTTGAGACAATTTTTGACAGGTATGACGTTTATATGACGTCAAGGATGTATTGTTTACCGCAATAACTTTATGATAGTATCTTCCTCAAAAAGACCTCCGGCGTTTTGCAATAATAATTATACTCAAGATGAAGATCTGATACTAAAGAACAATTACTCTTGTTAGGATAGTTTTGAAGTAAACACGTTCAACTGGAAACTGGATAATTTCACAAAGGCCTATTGAGTTTTCTCTGAATTACCCACGTACTAACATACCCGAAATAATTGGCGCGAAACGGGATACCTTAGGCGAAAAGGCTCGCTTACTGGAGAATCATATTAGTATAGGCCTATAACTAAGCCTATTTCCCCCCGCGTTGTTAATTCGGGAAAGGGGGAGGAGCAGGTTCCGTATTCGGAAATCCGATATCCATCTAGTTTATTGGTTCGTTTGCTAACTTAAGTTCCACTTCAGCGATAAAGTTCTATGCTTGATAATATCGTGGAAAAGGCTTAACTTTTGGGTAATTAAGTTCTTTCAAGCGAAAACTTCAGACTTCTAAACGGACAATATTAACCGTTTGTCTGAAAATAAACACAACGACAAAAATTGTAGTCTACGAGTTCTGGAATCTTTAAAATTAAATACGCCTTATAGTTTTAGAAATTAAAGTCTTAAATTTTATCGCCCGAAATTAGTTTCATGATCGTCCATAAATTATACAACAAATTAGGTCAAAGTTTAAATTAAAAATAGAGAATTACAAAATTTTGAAATAGGTACAGGCATACGGGTATGACGTAAATACTAACCCGCCTCATTACTCTCGCGTTTAAAATCAAGTTTACTCATAGATATTAGCAATAATATCTTTAAACTGATTCACAGTAAAATCAGACAGGTATAATTTTGTTAGTGCTTATTTACAATGTCCATGAGACCAGAAATAATGGCACGAGGTACTGTGGTACAAGACGATCTTAAATTCCGTCAGGAAGTAAAAGTTTGTGGAGCGCAAATGTCCAACAGCGACATTAAACATCCCAAGTTGAGATGTTAACACCTTACGGCGTACTTTTCTCGGCTTTTTATGACTTTTAGAGTCAGAATCGCATGCAATTAACATTCGGAGTACGTAACATTTTTTGTTGGCCGTATTTAACCCCTGCGGTTTTTTGTACAAGTAATATGTTTCGGTACAAACCTTTCAAGTAGATTAAAAATAACTTTTATGATCTTGCATGCTACATATCGCTCAGGTGTTTAGGGACGGAAGACATTATGATGTTTAGTATACATGGTTTTAATGATAGTTTACTCTAAAGGTTCTAGGGAAATTCCGCCACTACTTTTAGCTTGAGTGTTGTCAGACTCTCTCTCTCTCTCTCCGACTACCTTAACGGACGTAGCTATGTCCGTTCTTAGAAACTCAATACAAATTTTAAATACCCATCTATACTCAGGCAACTAATACACATTTTAACGCTTTTACAATACTCAATTTCTTTTGATTTTAAATATATAATGCCATAAATATACTATTATAAGAAAAAAAAATCACATACAGAAAATTTTAAAAATAATAATAACGATGTCGATAACCGATTGAATGGTACGCTGTGTGTTCACAACCTTGTATTGTCAGGGCAGCATACTTGTTTTTTTTTTAAATAAAGTATTTCATCTCTCTCTCTCTGTCAGTCAAGTTGTCAGTATTGACTGACTATAGTTCAAACTGAACTGATGCAGTCTATTCGCTTACCAACACTGCATCATTGAAACACTAGGGAGATAAGTGAATTGAGGAAAAAAATATAAAACCTTTAGTGAAAATATTTATGAGAAATAAATTTAAAAAACCCAAAGTATAAATTTTTCCTTTCCATCCCAAAACACAAAATTTCAACTTCGGACCGTAAACTTTAATTCAATTTCAAAGAACAGAAAAAAAACCCCTGAATTTCCATCATCTAAAGTATTTCGAAAGCGTAAAATTGTTTTCCCGCGTGTTTCGACATCGGAAGACGATCCGATTTAAGTGAGGGACATCCTATGACAAACATATGTACATATCTTTTGAAAAGCAGAAGATTTTAAGTCCCTAATACAACTATACCCTTTCAGTTGTTTTTGGGGCTTTGTGATCCGTTTTGTTTCCTACCCTCGGGGGAGTTGATTTCGGTTGTCTCTCTCTCTCTCTCTCTCTCTCTCTCTCTCTCTCTCTCTCTCTCTCTCTCTCTCTCTCTCTCTCTCTCTTTCTCTCTTTGGAATTGGATATCTTTATAAGACAGTATGTTAGAAGCTTATGCCCCTAAGGAATTGGCAAAGTAAAAAAGAGGATTAAATGGAAACAACAAGCAAGCTGGGTTTGAATAAGTTATGATGAAGATGAAACTGAAGTCCTAAGTATGGCCAGTATACATTGTATCCATAAGCCAAAATTCAGAACCTTCAAAGATAAATTTAGACCCCATGGAGTCCCTTACGTGTATAGCGACCAAGCGCATGCGCAAATGTATGCAACCGTGGTAAACCTAATGGCGATTCATACGTCCTTGGGTATTCTATGATTTTTTGGTTCAATCTCGAGCACTTAGATTGTTCTGACAAATTAAGCTAATTGAAGCTATTTATACGTTGCTAGGTGACGGTCTTTTATGGATTCTTGATTCAATCTCATTCCAAAAAACCCTGGGCAAGATTGTTCTGGAAAAATTAAGCAAATTGACGCCATTTTCTTTAATGGCGTCATGCCGTTGCGACTATCATTAGAAAGACGCCGGTCGTTCCGTGGTAGATCTTATGTACTCTCATATGAATGAAAGCTAATAAGTATATACACGGTAGATTTAACAATCATGGGGCTTTTCGGTGTAGCTCTTGTTTGACTTCCAATTTGAAAGAACGGTTGCATAAACCATAGGCTTCACGTATGTTCCATCGAAATGGTCCGTGACTCGGAACGAACGCAACATCAAAGCAGCGAATACGGTGGTCCCTAAACAGTTCTCACACTAATACCCTTGACAATAACGCGAAAGGAAAGATAAGAAAGTCCAAGGGAATTATTCTGGTATGGAATTGATTAATTTGGTATCCCTTGCACCAAGTCCAATTGCCTTTACACTAATGCTCTACCGTAACCTTGGAGTAACTAATTAAAGAAGACAGAATTGGTTCAAGGAGGTCACGAAAGTCCCTGACTAGTGGGGTGAACGACTTACGTACTTCATCACCAACAGTTAATTATACGTAGTGACGTGTACTCGGTCCAATATCCGTCTTAACTCCGCGTATCGACAAAGATATGGATGGTTTGTGTTACTTCCACGGGGAATAGAGGGTTGCGTGATCTCTGGGGACTTATAGAAAATACTTATTCATTAACCATGCACCGCAAGCTCGCGAAACGGTCTTCAATTCGGATATAGGCTGCGCGGACCGCGTGTTATTTCAGGAAATTTTCCCTAGCTTTAGGCCTAGAAATCTTTGCTCAAATTCTGAAAGGGTTTTGAAGATAACTTCGTGTTATTCTATATAATTAAAGTTCTTGTTAAGACAACGTAATCAAAATGAAAGCAAATCATCTGTCTAATGTTAAGAAAAAAATTATCTAGGACGAAAGACAGATTGGAATGGGCAAACATTCCAGCCCACGCTTTAGGGTTAAAGCTCAGGGCTCAGTTCCGCAATATGAAACTGACCAAAGCGCCGTTATCTGAGAGTCACAGCTTTTTCGACAAATTCCTGCTCAGTCCTAACATTCTTCTCATTCCAAATGAACGTATTTGAAGCGTAAACGTATCTTTCAAAACATTATTTCTTCAGCTTATATATTTATAGATTTTTCTGAACTCTTTATTTATCTTACCAGTTGGTCAAGTTCTTTTGAAGAAAAGATATCATACGTATGGGAAACTTTCCATCCAAAGTTTATTCTATTTTAACAATTTTACATATTGGGAAAAATTTCAAAGTAATATTTAGGTACGGATCGATATAAAGTTTGCTCCAAAAAAAATCAAAAGAACCGCGTATATTTTGATATCGTATAGATCAAATATTAAAATTGCAGAAAACTTATATTCAAAAATGTAATCAGAGAAAATGGTACTGGAATAGTTTAGTCGTTAGTTGTTACGACCAAAATCGTTCTCCCTCCATGCATTTCCGGTGATGACGTCGCTGCTACACAGCTAAAGGCTAACCAATCAGAAGCAGATAAAATGAAAGGAGAATCAAAAATCAAAATCAAGTGAAATTCACGTACCTTCTATTCCAGTACTAGTTTCTCTATTGTAATACGAACACGTGATGCCGTGGGATTGTATAAAAAAACGTAGGCATACTATTTTCCTTTTACAATGGAAATTCGAAACTATAGCTGATTGGGGAAAACTGTAAAACAAGAATATATTGGGTAAAAAGACCAGAAATAAAAGTATACCTAGTAGTTCAAATATTTTTAAGTCTATATTGTTTGCTACAAACGTTAGAAATACATCGAAATTTGATCTCTTGTATAAACTGGCCTACATCAAAGGCAAACATTTCTCTGTTTTATCCCTGGAGAGTGACTATATCTAACAATGTCCTCAGGGAAAAATATAGAATTACTTTGAAACCGGCCGAGGGGAAGAGAGAAAACGAAACGCGATATTTTCTTGCTGCCTTTTCCTAAAGAGTAAACAACATAGTTCGGCTAGTTGTATACTTTTAGCTGTGCTGTCGCAACTATGTTTTATTACATACCATCTAGAAGAATTTGTCAATATAATTAAATTCATTTGAAGCGTAAATGATTGCGTACATCAACAGAAAAACTTAAAATAACTATGTACAGTGAATTCCTCAATTTACGTGATTACTTTCTTGATGAAAGTATTCCGTTGCGAGAAGACGTGTTGCCTTAGCTATTTCTGACCTCAAATAACCTTTAATAACATTAAAATAACTATATACAGTGAACTCCTCAATTTGCCTGACACTTATCAGTATCTTAGCTATGTTTTGACCTTACTTGACCCTTAATACCATGAAAATAACTTTACAGTGAACTCCTCAATTTTACTGATAACTATTTTTTGACCTTTCTTGACCCTTAACACCATGAAAATAACTATACTAACTCCTCAATTTGCCTGCATGACAACTACGTGTCTTAGCTATTTTTTGACCTTACTTAACCTTTGGTACCATGAAAATAACTTCAGTGAACTCCTCAATTTGCCTGACAAGTGATCAGAGCTTTGACCTTACTTGACCTACGACCACATCCCTAAAAGGTTAACGACTCTAATCTTTAAACTTTACGCAACTTCGAATAGAAAATCAAGAGAAATAAATTTAAAATTCGTTTTCAAGAAAGAAAGACATTTCAGTAACTCCGCCTAGCTGTTTCATATTGAATACCCCTAAAACTTTTACCATTACTTTGTTTTATAAGTTTCTGATTGAGCAATTGTAGAGGAATGACTGGCTTCGAATCACCGTTGGTGGTGGTTCAATTTTCCTTATTCTTTTTTTATTTATTCTGAATTTTGAAGGAAAGTTTTCTTTTTGAAAGAAAAGCAAAAGAGATTGCCTCGATTCCTTTTAAGGGGAGAGACTATAGACGGTTGAATCAAGAACGATCAAAGGAGATAGATGGTTAGGCTTAACTATATTCTGGACCCCCGAAAATTGCCTCTTTCATAAATTTTAAGTTCAAACGCAGCTGGTGAAATCTCAATAATGTAATAAAACCGAACGATAGAATATAACCTCCTCGATCAATATCGTCTATTAATCGTCTACTATCGCTATTTTAACCTGACCCAATCATCATATATTAACTATAATATTTTAAGATATCCCGTTATCATAAGTTACGTCATCTTCTCTCTAAGTATGTCTAGCATATTTTTAACTTTAGGAGAAGTTAAGAAAAACTTAAATAAGTTATATAGCATAAGTTTATAAGTGATGTGTTCCTTCCATAACTATGACACTACCTATACTTAATTAGTAATGCTACTGAGAGACTTACAGCTCGAGATAACTAGTTCGAGAATTGAAGTCCTACACTCGGTGGTTAATTAAATTTGCTGGACTTCCATCTAGGTCCTATTGAGTCTGTACTAAGCCTTTGACAGCACCCCAGTCACCAGGCGTCGCTTTACCTCGAATATATGACCTACCTCACTCACTTCATGGCAAGCTCCAGTTTCTAAGTTACCAGTGACAAACTTATGGAATGAACATATCTTATGAACTTATGGTGTTATATTTACTATTACTTTTGTTATTAGACTTCTTATGTCTTCCCATCATCCTTTGCTAAAAAATTGTTCAATATTTCTTTAAAAAAAACTTGAGGTCATAAAGGTTTTTCTGTAGGATTTTACAAAATGAAATGTTTTCCCCCAAACCAAAAATGGTATAAAAACTAAAATCATTTCACCTGCGAATGTGCTGAGTAGAAACAGCAAAACGCGCCTTTCTTCTAAAATTGTAAGAAAAAGAAAAAAATATTCTAGTGCAAATAATACCTTCCTGACTCGACAAAGGCCTAAGTCCTAATCCCGGGCTTCTCAGATATGCCGAGATGCAGTTCACTAATAATTTGAACTCTTTTGAGTCTCGATTCCAAATAATTCTGATATTAGTTCGCGATTTTCCCGGTTTATTTTCAACTCGGGTATCCAAAGGTTGTAGGTTTTTTTCTTCTAATTAAGTGAATAGCCTCTTGATCCTCTTTCTCGTATCTCGTAAGATGAGAATCTGAAGTTCAGAATATGAGAAAACTTGGTATGTAAAAAAAAATCTCTCTAGAAGATATTAAATTTTTGCCGTCGCGAGCTTTTCTGTTTCTGGTCAAATTTCGACAGCCTCAACCTCGTAGCGAATAGCGATAGAGTTCACAAGAGGGCGTAGTTTTTCTTCTCTATACCACGTGCAGTAGCAATTGCGCAATTTAGTAGAAGGCAGTGAAAGAAATGTGACGTCGTATCACTTCTCTGCCTGCATATTTAAAGACTGACTTTTAATTTGGTAAAAGAAAACCACTCAAAGACTGATGTTCTTCAGTTAATTTACCTTTTTCATTCATTCTTTATTAAAATCTGCTCAAATTCCAGAGATGCCAACATCCAGGGGCAAAACTAATAATCTATTTCCTATGAGCCCCTGTAAAACGTTTACCCGCAATACATAGGTGTACGATATTTTTTTATAAAATTCATAACTTTCTTGATTCTGTACCGAATAAGTCGTTTTTGGTATCAAATTCAACACAAAATTAGCCTTTACATGTATTAACAAAACAAGTGACATTACAAACGCTTCAAAACGTATTTAGAAAAAAATATTCAAGAGATGCCGACATCCAGGGGCAAAACTAATACAGGTTTACAGGTTTACAGGTTTAATTGTTCGCCGTACAATGGTACGCCCTTTTGAAACAGGGCGGCTCCCTACAATTGGGGGAGCGCAGCAGAAGTTAAGAAGTCCAACAAAATGCGCAAATGTTTGTGGTGGCAGCGGGGGACGGAAGTCCTGAGACCTATCGGTCCAGATAATGTGGTATGGACGAGTCAGGGTGGGCGCGTAATAATGTATTTCCTATGAGCCCCTGTAAAACGTTTACCCGCAATGCATAGATGTACGATTTTTTTTTATAAAATTCATAACTTTCTTGATTCTGTACCGAATAAGTCGTTTTTTTGGGATCAAATTCAACACAAAATTAGCCTTTATATGTATTAACAAAACACGTGACATTAAAAACGCCTGAAAAGATATTTTGAAAAAAAAATTAAAAATTAAAAAAAAATACTGAAGTAAAATGAAATGTAAAATAATTCTCCCTTATTATGAATATTGATTTTTACAAATTAGCGGCTAAAAAAACAATATTGCATGATAAGCTACCTTATCAAATTGATTTTATTTAAATATTTAAATTTTAATGAATATTAAGGTATAAAAAGAAGTTTCTACATTGGAATATTAAATCGCCTCGGGTCCTAATTATTTCTTCTCCGGATATTCTTAATCATCCTTCATTTTAACGAACGCGATGGAGCTTATTTCTATTCCATATTTTATCTTTCCATGGCAACCCATGCATCTTTTTTCTTCAAGACCAGACGAAGAAAAGGTTTGAAAGAGTGAAAACACCCCAAGAACGCAAAGGTAACACTAAAAAAAAGAAACGAAACGTAACGTAAAACACCCCTTTTCTCTTTTTCGCTTTAATGTGCCCAAATTCGATAAAAGAAAACTTTGACCAGACCTCGAGGCCCCACGTTTACCCCTTTTTTTGTTATTTCGTATTTCCATAAACCTCTGAACCAGATATATTTTTGTCTTAGATAAACTAACTAAGGGTAGGTAGAATATTGTATCAATAGCATACAATGACACTAGCCAAGGTAGGAAATACGTAGTTATTTACTTCCAATGACGTGAAATGGTTGCGGGAAGAGATGTTTCAAGTTGCGATTTACATGTACGTCATTTCTTTTATATATGGGGTGTGAAATGGTTTTGTATTCGGGCGTCACGGAAAAAATAAAGGTGCATGGATCGAAATAAGGTTTCAAATCGTTCAGTTTAAAGATATGTACAGGGGGTTTCTGTTAAGTCTGGCTTATGTTAAGTTGTATGTTCTTTGGGAAATAAATTTTGAGCTGAAAATGTAACTTCTATCTCCATTTTGTTCACCCTAAGTAACACTGTTTTCGAGTTTTGTTTTGATTTAAGTGTTTTAGGGATGACCCCTTCATTAAATTAGAAATAATTGTCTTAATCAGTTTCTTAATTAAATTTAAGAGGTCATCCTTAAAATACTCTGCACAATCTTAACTCTAAGACAGTAGGGCCCGACCAGTTACAAAATGGAGTAAGAAATTATACATTTTCGACTCATAGAACATCCCACAGACTTATCAGAAACTCCCTGTACATATATATTTTTGTTCTAGTGCCCGCTATAATATATAAAGTTTCTGTGAGTCAAAGAAATAAAAAGAAATATATAGTTGCTGTATACGACAAAGAAATGATAGCGTGCCGTGCATTGGACTGAAACGTTTGTTGTCACGCTGTTTCAATCACCAAATGGTTGCTTGCAACAAGACGTTCCTTTAAAAAGGTTGAAGGTTAAAGGTTATAAATGATAGAGGATACCCCAGAGTTCATCAATGATGAGTCGTGCATGGTTCTTATGGAAAACTCATCACCCAAATTATTTTGAACGAACGTATCCTGGAGAGTTGCGGTTCGCGCTCCAATGGTGAGGATACGTATCTGTTATCGAATTTATCGTTATACACGTCACTAAAAGTATCGAAGATAAAAACCATTACATATCTCTGAAGAGCCAGCCATACAGACATTGACACCGTATCACTCTTAAACCCCTGGAGAGGCTTTGAGGAATGAAACTTACAGTAATCGATATGAAAGCTAACAGTATAAGACCATCAACAAAAGCAAATATAAATAAGGTAGAGTAAGCCAATAAGAAAAGCGTCTGCACGTGTGATTTACTCTGCCTCTGAGCTTACGAAATATACGCTACAGAAGAAAATCCCCGTATATGAAATGTAATTGCATTTACCAGGTCTGTATGCGAAATATGTGATAACTAAGAACATAGATAACCTAAGTGTAGAGGAAAAATATAACCATAAGTTTATATTTCGTAATGCTAGAGGCTTACTGAGATCTAAGTTACCAGTGACAAACTTATGGATCATATTATCTTATGAACTTATGATATAACGTAGAGTCGACGAAAGAAGTTTTTAGAGAAAAAAACAAAACGGTATCTGGCGTCGCAAACATCATTCTGGGCACTACAGTATGCCTTCTATTATTAATGTTTGCATTTGATACTATCAAACATCAGCTACATTCGAGAACCAACGGTATATTTATAACCAGAACAAGAATCCTTTGAGCCACGCCACCGTGCATCTGGCAGAAAAAAAATAACTCAAATAAACCACACCCATAAATATATAGAAAAAGAGAGAGAGAGAGAGGGAAAGTTATATTAAAAAAATTATCCGGAGTGAATTACTCTAGGGGCATAGGGTTAGGCTTAGGCTTAGGATATCAGCATCACCAAGATGGACATTCGAAACTAATGGATTGTAAACTATCTACCAGGAACCGTGCTATAACCCACCGGGGATTGGTGAACACTGCGGAAAATAACGTCTCAAATGGGACTGCAATTGACCCCTTTCTATAGTTAGTTAGTAACTTGGTAGTCAACGAAAAAAGTAAATTACGGAAGGGTAGGTTAGTATCAGTTTTTCTGGCGTCTATTTCTTTCCAATGTTCTAAGAGATTTTAAGCTAAAGGAAATTGGACTGAGGATATCAAATTTCTTTGTAAGGGAGTATGGGTAACTGAACTACAAGGAACTAACTCGGTATTGCAAAATATCTCTTGCAATCATGCGAGGTTTCCCTGTTAAAGGAAAGGTTCAAGTTAATAACTCTCATGCAAATTTGAGAGATTAATTATTGATTCTAGCATTTTTAGCACCGGTATAAAGTCCAAGAAAATTTTATCGATTCAACTCCGGGGACATATTCATAGCTGACTTCTGCCAGGGTTTGATAATGACTACGCCATTTCACTAATTAGTCATTTCCGGTAATTGTACGATTAAATTAGATCGTTAACCTTAAGTATAACGATGGTAGGCTAATCACCTGGCAATGTTAGCGATAATATATAATTGTAGCGATAAAAAATCCTTGTAAAAAAGGAATTTCTTAAGCCTTGTACGGAGGAATAAATTTAGCTGGTGGTTGCGAGCGAGCAAGCAGCCACTTGTGTTTTTAATCTAGATCTCAAACGACTATAATAAAAGAAAAAAAGCAAACGAAACCACATCGCTTCTCTATATTGTGTTGTAACTAGGGGTCTCTCGACTTCTTTCCATACGTCTTATGGGCGCTTCTATAAACACGGAAAAACTCTTAAGCCTTGGGTAATTGCCACTAGTTAAGCTTCCGAAGCTCTGGGATTTCTAGAGACAGCAGCCCAAGGGCTTGCAATAAGAAAATAATTCCTTATAATCGTCTTTTTCTACCTCGTCCAATTCATCTACTTCAATTGGCCATTATAATAGATAGATAGAAGACTATTATAAGAAAAAAAGGTTTTAAAATATATGTCTAAAGTATAGTAGGTAAGATTAGGCTTAGTACGAAAATAGGCGAAAAACAAACTAAAATATTGTTTACGTTTTGGAGCCTTTTATACCATTCTAGCTAAACTTATTTCAACATGTTTTACTTCCCTTGGAAATAAATGATTTGTAAAATTCTACAATAACAAAGTAAGAGTGTGACGTCTTGTTAACGGCGTTCAGCGTGGCAAACCGATCACGTGTTCCTTTTGCCAACCAATCCCTGTGTGATGTCAACAATAGCAGTAAGTAAACAAGTTATGGGGTTCCCCGAAACAATTTCTATACACTTATGTTTGTTTGTAAAAAAATGTATCTTTAGCTATATACTTCAAGGGTGGTCCAAGCTATATTATGACTACTACTTCTGATGGGGAAAAATAAAGACCCAGAACAAAGAGAGCCGCGAGCTAGACAAATGACCGTCGATTTTAAATCGCTCCATAAATAATACGATTTAAATCTACTCGAAAGTACTTTTTTCTTTTGAAAAGTAAAAAAATGAAAATAGTAAAGCACGCATTAGATATCGTTAGGGGAGTTGTAGTATTATTTATGAGAAATTGAGGCTCGTAAAGAATAGAGAAAGAAAGAGAAAGAGAAAGAGAAGAATAATCCAGATCCCAAGAGATAATGTTCCAAAGAAAAAACACAGTACCGTGGATGAAATAACAGCTTCGCTCGCAAAGGATAAGTTCTATTATATCTTCGGGTATACCACTTTGGCAAATTACGTGGCATGAAATGCGCTAGTTCCGTGCGATTATACAAGACTTGGCATTATTGGTAGTAAAACAACCTTAACCGATTCTGAATTTGAAAAAAAAAACCCGTATATTAAATTGTAGCTCTGCAAAATTACCCTACTAGATATTGCGTTATTAGATTTTGGTGTTTGGAAATGTAAGCTGACAGAGGGGTTTATCACTTCCAATTTAATTTTGCAAACGGCATCTTCCCCTCGTGCAGCCAATCTAATAGTGAGTGGTACGCCCCTTGAAGGGTGTTTGTACTCAGACCGGTTCCAGCAATTTCTCAGAGCTTAAAGCCTGGATTGCAATTAAAGAGAGAAGTAATTAGTTGAATTCATTCCAAGAAAACTTTGACTTCAATTTAAATCCTAGAGATTAATGTAGATTCTTCTCGCTTATTCCAATTACTCGAACGTCATTTAAAACAAAGATCTGACCTATATCTGTTACATGACCTCCAAGATTGAAAAATTGTGTTATGCAAATTTAAGTACCAAAAACGATTAGATTTAAACATAAGTTTATAAGTAGTATGTTCCTTCCATAAGTATGACACTGCCTATACTTCGTAATGCTACTGAGAGACTTACAGCTCGAGAACGACGGAAGCGAGAATTGAAGTCCTACACTCGGTGGTTAATTTTCCAGGACTTCCATCTAGGCCCTATTTAGTCTGGATTTTTAAGCCTTTGGCAACGCCTTACCAGGCGTCGCTGTACCTCGAATCTATGACGTTTCACCTACAGATCTCAGTAACCAGTGACAACCTTATAGAACATATCTTATGAACTTATGATATAAATTACAATCAATAGCTTTTAGTAGGGCATACGTTTATAAAATAAGTTCTATAAAAGTTTGACATTTATAGAACATATTTTCTACTGATGCCTTGAAGAAAAACAACACCTGCCTATTTAGTTGGCCCTAAGTCTTTGAAAGCGTCTCACGACTACGTAGTATCCAGTGATGAACTTATTGGTCTTATGGTACTTATACTTATGTGTTTCTAGTTAGGAAACCGTTCGATTTTAACCCTTGAAGTATAGGAAATGGATGTCTGTTGTACCCTTTCCCCATTAGAAAAGTAATCCCACACTACCTATGTAGCAATCGCGGGAACGAGAAAGAAACAAACTATGAAGCTTTAAGCTTCACCGACGTGGTCCACTTTGGAAAAAACAAGAAAGCCAATAAGGCTTAGCACCAGATGCTGAAAATAGTACCTAGTCTCTTACGGTATGAAGGGAGGTCAGTGCAATGTTGAGAAGGTGACCTCCTAGTTATGGGTCAGAAGGTAGTTTCGTAACTCTAGCTTTTTATCTGGGGGTGGACTAAGTGGTTTCCAAATATATATATATATCTGTGTATCAAAAGGAAACGTCTAATATGTCAACTTTTCCGGTGTACAAGGACGTAACATGTTACGGAAGAAAATCACAACGCGGAAGTAAAGTTCGGATGCAATTTTCAAGTATAGGATTTGTTTAAATTTTCAGGAATCCTTATATCATGAATAGTATGAATGGGTACCGGATATTCAGTCGTAAGAAAACAAGCTAGTCAAGGGTCGATTCTTCTATATTTGATACTGGACTTTGGTCAAATCAAATCTTTTCTTTCTTTCTTCTTGGATGATGGTGGCAACGCAAATATTACGGTCAAGCTGAATAAACGGAAGCAGGCTATAGTCCGTGGGGTAATTGGTCCTAAGTCGATATTGGCGTGTGTGCTGGCTGTTGATTTGTCGGTTTTGTTTTATCAAATCCAAGTAAGTCGACAGCTTGGCGTTTTGAAAATAAGGGACTTTTGCATTCGCCAAGTCTTAGCGTTATAAACGGATGTTAAGTCTGGAAATCAAAGGCTAGCCTGGGAGGGACACCGAGGGGATTTGTCGCTTTTGTTTTTGACATTATTGGATATGGGTTTCTACGGAATTCCAACTTACTGCCTGGGCCGTTTTAACGAAGGGGTTATTTATGGGTGGATGACGTTACCACGGAATGGAAAGAGAAAAGTGGTTAAAATATAGGTCACGGAGATTAAATGATAGCAAATTGGTCAAGAATTGGATCGTGGATAAATTAATCAAAAGGTGTTTCGTTTCATAGACAGTTTCCAAGAAGATTTGGTAAATACGCGTTAAACCGCGTCTTTTAGTTACTTCCGTCCAAGGGAAGCTTTGCAAAGAATAGATATAAATTATTATTCGGAAAAATAACCGAATTAGTCAAACACTAATTTCATAAATACTTAGGAAAAATTAATGAATTTCTCTGGAAACCCTGTGAAGTATTTTAATGGATAAAAATACTTCCAAGAACTAAATTTTTATATTAAAGTCTGAAATACATTAAAGGGATAGTGTAAAGGAAATGAAGTGATGTTTATCGATTCTACGTGCATCTTTTAAAATAGGCTTCGAATCAAAATAAGTTCAAGTACTACACCACCTCTGACCAATCACTTAACACCGTGCCTTCTAGCTATCAATATCCCTTTAAAGTCCGTTTATAAAAGCAAAATTTTTTCGTATAAATTTAGATTGAAAAGAATTGAACCGAGATTGAAAAATATCCCCCGAATGAAACCCGTCAAAGATTGAATTAATATCTTCGAGTTGAGTTACGGCGGATGAAGACGTAATATTTAACCATCGTAGAAAGAAAGTAGTTTTTCCTCAAGCACGGTTGAACACGGAAAAAAGGATGAAGCCTTACGCAAAATTCGAGTAAACACGTTTCGTAGGAAACGGATTAAAATCGGGTCCCCTTTCTAAAAACTTGTTTTTGATTCCGATATATATTTACCCAAGTACGTGGGGGTTAGTTACTTCTTTCGCTATCAATAGGGGTCTGTTTATTACGGAGATCTATTGAACCGTGACTAAAAAGAGAACTTTAAACTGATAGAACCATTACTGAGCTTTAAAATCGATTGAATTTTTTTTAAATTACATTAACTCGCTATACCAAAAGTAAATAAAGAATTTTGGAGGTGGGTTGGTAACCCTAGTTTTTCTCGCGTTCATGGCAAGGACTGGGAATCGTTGTGGATGGAGCTTGTATCATATTCCCTTCTTGACGTCACTATGTCACAATCGTCGCCATATTGACAAGTTCTAGATAACTTCATCGCCAGAGGGGTAAAGATAGGTGTAGCTTCTATTTTGTCCTGTATAAGTTCATAAGATATGTTTAAGCATAAGTTTGTCACTGGTAACTTAGAAACTGGAGCTTGTCATGAAGTGAATGAGGTAGGTCATTGATTCGAGGTAAAGCGACGCCTGGTGACTGGGGCGCTGTCAAAGGCTTAGTACAGACTAAATAATAACTAGATGAACTGAAAAATTAACCAATTTGTAGTTCTCGAACTAGTTATCTCGAACTGTAAGTCGTCTCTCAGAAGCATTACGAAGTGTGTCGCACTTTCTCTATTTTTATTTACTCTTAATATATATACTAAAGTACAAATTGATACTGATTTTTTTATATTATTATTATTATTCAAAGGGGCACTTTAAAGTAATCCGATTTTGACAGGGAAAATAGAATTTACCGTTATAGGCTTAGGAGCTAAGGGCTTTCAACTATAGTTTCTTGTTTGCCTAAAATCCAGGCAAAGCTCACATCCTAAGAAAAACCTCCCGTATTCCATTTCTATCATCCTATCGTCGTGTTGAAGAGCTTTTAAAAAACATTTAAGGAGCGGCAAGAAGAAGGGAAAGAAGCGGCTTGAAACAAGCTCCCTTCAAGTTAAGAGTGAAAAGAAACGCGCAGAGTAAATTCAATTAAATCTCCGAGAGAAGACGCGAGTCCGTCCGTGACTAGAGTTTTAAAACAAATTTGTTCCCGGTAAGGAAGGACAAAAAATAAAGGGTGAATTTGAAAGACAGCCTGCGAGAGTGAAAGTGACATTAGAGAGACAAAACCACGTAACTGCAACTCGCTCGAAACGTTTATGTTAACCATTCTACTCGCAAATTTCTATGAAAACTCTGTTGATTTGGTATCAGCATAAGTTTGACACTGGTAACTTAGAAACTGGAGCTTGTCATGAAGTGAATAAGAGAGGTCATAGATTCAGGGTAAAGCGACGCCTGTTGACTAGGGCGCTGTCAAAGGGAAGGACATACTAAATAGGAAGATGGACTGCAAAATTAACCACCACCGAGTGTAGGACTTCAATTCTCGCTTATCGTTCTCGAACTAGTTCGAGCTGTAAGTCTCTCGGTAGCATTACGAAGTATAGGGGTGTCATACTTATAGAACATATCTTATAAACTTATGGTAAGAGTACTTGGAAAATGAATAGGTTTTAAGTTGAAGTGTTCTTGAATATGACAGAAGAATTCCTCTCGTTAAAACTAATTTAAAACTTTTAATTAGAAAAGTCATTAGAGTGGTTTAATTAATTTATAAGTTTCAGGTTCATACTTTAATTAAGATATTTTATACAAATCTTGATTAAAAATTTTCTACAATCGTATATAAGTAGTGTTTCTTAATTTATCTTTAACAGAGTATCATGTCCTCCCAACCGAAAGACGAAGAAATCTTCATGTCCAACGAAAGTCAACTGGAAATCGCAAACCACGCCCATAACCTATCGCAGGCTCAGACTGTTCGGAACATGACTATCTTAATGGATAGAGTCCGAGCTCTCATGAGCAATCGAACTATTGACGACAAAGCCCTGATTGGTCTACTTATCGCCTACGTATTACTTATTCTAACCGGGGCCACGGGGAATGGCCTCGTGTGTTTAGCCGTGGCCAGAAAACCACAAATGAGGACTGCCAGGTAAGAGCGAAATTTACAAGTTACTTAATCCTTTCTCTTCAATGTTTTGCGTACCAATTTCAGGAACGTATTTATTATAAACTTGGCTATTTCCGACTTGATACTCTGTCTCTTTACCATGCCTTTTTCATTGGTGGAGATTGTCCTCAAGTTTTGGCCATTGGGTATCTTGACGTGCAAGTTGGTAGCGGGTCTCCAAGCGACCTCCATCTTCGTCTCAACCATCAGCATCACGGCCATCGCCCTTGATAGATACAAAGTAATTTATCTGCATGGTACTAGTTTTAACAAAGATATTTAGAACTAATCTTTATTTCAAGGTCATTATCTACCCTACCCAAGAGGCTTGTAAACCGTTGAACGCCATTTTAACCTTGACGAGTATTTGGGTATTCGCCTTGCTGCTAGCTTTCCCCATGTTCTGGTTTAAGACCGTGGACCACGTCAATATCGCCGATTTTAAAATACCCTGGATCGATCACTTGGATTATTGTTGCGAAAAATGGCCCATCAAACACGGTGGAGGATTTTATTCCATTTTCACCATGCTCTTTCAATACGTTCTACCCATTATCATCGTCAGCGTCGCTTACGCTCGAATTGCCAAGAAGTTAAAATACAGAGTCGTATCAAAGGTAAAGAATCTCTTAAAATTAGCAAACTTTTGACATTTCTTTCGTGTCAACTAGTTTTTATTAACTTATTTTACAATCTAAAACATATTCTGGTCAAGAAAAAGAATAGATATCTACAATATACAATTTTAGATGATTTAGGATAAGATCTTATCAAATTTCTCGGTTAGGACGCTTATTGTAAACCTACTAAAATATACACAATGTTAGTTGGCACGCATTGTTAAAAATGTCAACTTCAGCTTTCGCGTTCTCGGCTGCTAAGAACGATGGGTCCCTAGTGACGTTCCCCGCATAAAAGGACCGCAAAACAACGAAGGTAATGCTGACATTGCGAAAGAGATAAAAAACATTGAACAATAGAACTTGGTCATACACCAAGGCTTACAGAGTAAACCTTGGGATAAAATTTCCATTCCATCATAAAAGAAGCCGTATGAAGTGAGAAACAAAAATGAATATCACTAGTAAAGTAAACACTGTTAGCTAAAGCCCGCTTTGAGGTACAAGCAAAAATATATCAAAAACAAGAGAGCCGATAGCCTAAGGACCTCTGTACCATCTACTGAAGGTCATTCGTGCGAGTGAATTAAGAACAGATGAGTACGAAAAAGTTTCCAACGCTTACTTTATTTCGGATAACAGGTGGCAAGTGTTAACGTGTTTCTTACTTGAGTACCCCGATGTCCAATTACAGTTTTTTTAGTAATGCCAAATACGTCAAATTATAGACTTTAGTAACAAAGAAACCCGGGGAAGTAAACTCAACTAAGGCCCTACAGGGTTGCCACAGAATTTTTATTTCAGAACTGACTGACTTATTCAAGTTATCTTAGAGCATTTAAAAGTCAATTTCCTAGACCAATTTTGCCACTAATCTTTTGTCTAAAAATGGCTTATAAATTTAATATTCTATAGCGCTATAAAATTCACAGGAATCCCAGGTTTTCCAGGCACTGTGGCAACCCTGTCTTATAGGTGACACTGATTAGCAGTGGATCTCTCGCTTGTACGAAAGGTAAAAGAAAGAAGAAAGGACCGAAGGAAAGGTTTTTGTCTTTTCTAAACGAAGATTGCCTCTAGAAATAATGGTACCTAGACTCCTAGGTCACTTGCAGACAACGCTAAAGAATAGTTAAGCCTAAATCATGTTTTTCTTTTGTTTTAACCTTCGTTATATCTAAGTTCTCGTGCTCCAAGCATCTTTTGATGAGAAAGTTCAGAAAAAAATAAAAAGGTGTCCTTGTAGTAGGTTAGAAGAACTCTCTTGACATCCAAAGTATTCAATCCTCTTTGATGTCTATCCGGATAATGCTGTTCTTTCTTTTGTTCTTCTTATTAGGAAGCTTTTAACTTAACACTCTTGCCTTCTATTCCAGTACTATTAGACTAATTGTACTTTCATCGTCAGGTTAATATTGTAAACGTTTTCTTTTTACTCTCCCGCGTGTATACAGGGAACGAAACTTCAAGAGAAACAAGAGCGGGACAAGAAACGCATGCGTAAGACCAACAGCCTGTTGATCGCCATTGCCATCATCTTCGTCATCAGTTGGCTTCCCTTGAATATCTTGAACATCTTGGCCGAATTCTACTTTCCCTTTGACAACTCGGAGTTCCGAATCGTTTTCGCTTGCTGCCACATGGTCGGCATGAGCTCCGCCTGTTCAAACCCACTACTCTACGGTTGGCTGAACGACAACTTCAAGAAAGAGTTCCGGGAAATCTTCTCGACTTGCGCATCGGGTTCCGTCACAACTATGACCACATTTAACAAAAGCGAAACGTCCGCCGCCATGGCAAATGCTCGGGATCGTACAGAGTCCGTCGTACTTTACAAGAACAACTCCGAGGCAAATGGTAATGGCGGCAAAAGCCTTCCGCAAGTAGACTCAACTACCGGAAGGTCAACGGAAAAGTTTGACACCATTGTTGTTAGCTCCTCGAAATGAGTAAATCTGTAACCCCCACGGTCGAATGAATGCCTTTAAATATTTAACTTTGATTGTTGAAACCGAACCTATATAAAAAGAAAAAAAATGAGTATTTTTATTGTGATTTGAATTAAATACGCGTAATTACATAAGTTTATAAGATATGTTCACTATAAGTTTGTCACTGGTAACAACCTGGAGCTTGTCATGAAGTGACGTAGGTCATAGATTTGAGGTAAATAGATGCCTGGTGACTAAATAGGAACTGCAAAATTAACCACCGAGTGTAGTCATGCAATTCTCGCTTGTCGTTCTCGAACAAGCTCTTAGTAGTAAGTCTCTAGCATTACGAACTTGTATAGGAAGTGTCATACTTATGGAGCATGTCTTAATAAATTTATGGTATTTATCGAAGTAAATTAAGCCAAAGTCATTAATTTTTGGCTTAATTTAGTTCTGACGCCGATAATTTAAAAGTTGCTCAAATTTATCCAATCAGTGTGAGCGGCTCATATGGATCATGATGGAAAGAAAGTATGTAAATGTCTGTTTGTTTTGTAAATCTTTGAAAACAATCGCCATATGTAAATAAGTGATGTTGTAATTAAGCGGCCATCGTTTTGAACAGTGCGTTTAATAAAATACACATACTAATTTATTTTAAACGATTCAACAAATTTGAATACATTATAATCACGCGCTATCGTACACTGATTTAAATTTTGATTTTTAATTAATATTTTCGGAGCTCATTGCTGATTCTAAATAAACATGAATATATTTAATTAATTCGAGATACATGTGTATAACGTTATATTAAATACTATTAAAATTACAATAAAAGTTCCACTGGTGTGTCTGTGTGTTTGTGTAGTTTCTCAAATCCGTTATTTATTGTAAGACTTTGAAAATTGGCACGAAATAACAACTTCTAATGTGACGTCACGTATGGTGTCAATACATAAATAAAACGCGTAATTTTAGCTTTAATTTGACCCCAAAAACGACTAAATCGGTACAGATTTAGGGAAAATACGAATATTATAAAAGAGTATCGTACACGCGTGTAATGCGGGATGGAGTTCTACAGGGGCCCGTAGGAAATACATTATTCGTTTTACCCCTGGAGGCTCGGCACACGCATTTCAATGGACGTCGTGGTATCAATCCTTCTCTAAGTAATTTGGCATAACAGCAGTGAGAAGTAGTAAAGGTATAAATTCCTGGTCATACTTATATTCTAATTGATCAAGCATTTGAGTTTTACTGTTATTTAACGTGTTTCATTTGCCAATTCATATTCATAGCTTGTTTCCTGTGCCACGGTCGGGAAGGTAATCAAACGAAAGAGGGGATCGACACTATTCTGGGATAAAGGAGGGCTTCTCATATTACACGGCGCCAGCAAGTTTCAACGAAGCGTACTTTTTGTTTTTATATCTATATACTTTTGTTTATGCTTTATAAATGTACTATAGAATAAATAAAATGAAATAATTGTTCGTCGATTTAATGAATCTCATTTTTATTGCTTTTCTTGTCAATAAAGTTACAGGCATACATATGATCATTAATAAATAAATCACTTTTTCGCACTGTTAAAGGCAGTGCGTCGAGGGGCTATTCACTAATGAAAATTTTCTTTTATTGGTGATTTTTATTGATGCTTTTAAAAAGGATAGGGATTCATTGGTGATTTAAAATGGATGGGGATTAATGGTTGCGTCTGGATTACGAGTAATCACCGAGGGGCTACTCACTAAAAACTCGTTAGTGATTTTAAACGAGATTGGGATTATGGGTTACATAGGGGCTACGGGTTATTGTTCGTATTCACACATTTGCCGCTAGGGGCGCTGTATACGTAGTTACGTATTTACTGACATCTAAAACTTGATAAAATTCTGCTAAACTTTCGTGTAAGCAAGATATATAGTTCATAAATTGCCGCTAGGGGCGCTGTATACGTAGTTACGTATTTACTGACATCTAAACTTGATAAAATTCTGCTAAACTTTCGTGTAAGCAAGATATATAGTTCATAAATTGCCGCTAGGGGCGCTGTATACGTAGTTACGTATTTACTGACATCTAAAACATGCTGTAAGATTTGCCGCTAGGGCGCGCTGTCTTTAAAATTTAATAGGCCTATTTGAATTAGCGCCTACGTCACTCTTAGTAGGCCAGAATTTACTATAAAACTCGGACACCACTTGTCCAGTCTTCTTTTCTCTCTGCACCGGCGACCAGTCAACATCGTTCCCTGATCAGCTCCTCGTAATCCGGACTTTCGAGGCCAATATTGGATGGAAAGCCACGTTTTACGCCGATGTTGGGACGTGACTCCAAGCTATCCGCCATTGAACGCCCATTGGAACGTTGAAATCAACGCGAAAGGTTAAGCCTAGTACGGTATGTGTGTTTAAGTCTTTCAATAATCCAAAGCCATCCAGCTAGCATTTTATTATTTTATTTAATCGTAGAGTTTAAATTATTTAGGTAGGGTTAATTGTTAGTTAATTATGTTTATTTATTGAAAATTAAGTACAATTTGAGGAAATTTCCAAACACAAGGTCAGTGAGACAAGGCTTAATTTAGAACATCTTAAATCAAGAACTTGGGCCTAAATTACGGGAAATTAAATTCTTTAAGTATTTTAAATAATAAAAATATAATTTTTGCAAATTAGGTCTCAATTAACGGCGCGAAACAATCTAAATTAAATCTCATTTATGATGTACGGGGGTGAGATTAAGTTGCATTAGGCTAAACCTTTAAGAATATTTTACCCGGGCCTCGGCCTAATCTTCAAGCTTTAACTTTACGCCGTCACTTTAAATTTGAATTAAATTAATGAGGGTATTTTTGAATTATTACGCGCAAATTAGAGATTCTAAAATTTCACTCATTGTGGCATATAATTATTTTAGATAAATTAAATAGTTTAAATGAAACAGCCAGGGTTAATGGGGTTAGTAAATGGACTTAATTTGCAGTAAATAGTAATCATTTAATTTTAATATGAACGGCGACCGCGAAGTTAAGGCTTGAGATTTCTATTTATCGGAATATTTATTTTTTTCTTCTTAAATTTCCGTAAATTATTATTTTGTTAGGACCTTAAAGTAGCCCTTAATTATTATTTGGCAAGGACTTAAATAGAATTTTAAAATCTCACTAAATATTATGGGAATATTATACTTCAATGTTTTTCTTATATTATTTTAATCTAAGGTATTTTTTTCCGTTAGTTATTATTTTGTTAGGACCTTAAAGTAGCCCTTTAGTTATAATTTGGCAATAGCTTAATATTAGTGAGATTTTTAAATTCTATTTACGGGAATATTTTACATAGTTTTTTCTAAGGTATTCTTTCCGCAAACTGATATTTTCTTAGAACCCCTTTAATTCTTATTAGGCAAAGGCTTAATATTTGTTATTAATATATTTTAATTTCTAGATTCGAATGATTTTCCTGGATATCGTGTTGTTGGTCATTCAGAGACGTTTCCTGGTAGATGACTTCGACGTTC
Source organism: Phalangium opilio (assembly GCF_054372755.1). NCBI lineage: Eukaryota > Metazoa > Arthropoda > Arachnida > Opiliones > Phalangiidae > Phalangium > Phalangium opilio. The sequence continues at coordinate 9,110,872 of NW_028324187.1, read as the reverse complement.
AACTTACTTGGGAGTCCATCCGCTGTTAGAGGCACTCATTCCAGATGACATCTTCCTTGGATTCGCTATACAAGCTGTTTTCAACCTAGAAGAATTCATATATTTTTTAATATTACACTTGCAACTACTTAACTTTTTTTGAGCGTTAAACTTCAACTTACGTAACACTTTAATTATTTTTTTGTTGAAAATTTTTGTAAACACCTATTTTCATCTTTTTCTTGAATAAATTTTGCCTTAAACCCCTTTATTTATTTTCTTTGATTATAATTTCGATAAGATGGAAGGTTCAATTTTTTTCGCTTCAAACAGATAGCCTACATTTTGGGGTCCCTTTTTTAGGCTTTTTCAAGCTTATTAATTGAAAAAAAGGGCCAAAAAAAAAGGCAAAATTGGTAAAAAAAAGGGGCCCAAAAATACTACCCTAAGTCCAGCCTTTAAAAAATTGAAACCAAACCCAATATCGAAACTAAATCATGAAAACAAATAACGTGACCCAAGAAAAAAATTTTTTATTTAGAAAAAACAATTGAGGGGTTTACAAAAATTTTCAACAAAAAAATATTTAAAGCCTTCCGTAAATTAAAAATTGACCGAGTAAAATAAAATGAGGTAGTCACCGAGAAAATTTACGAATAAAATTAAATTAATCAGTTGAAAGTCTTCACGGTAATTCTCCAGATCAGCTTGATGGCCTTGTGTTTCGCAAATTCATGACAGACGCCATCTGGAATGAGGATCTTTAACAGCGGATTAACTCCCAAGTCTATCGAATGTTGAAATCGTCTACCAGGAAACGTCTCTGAATGACCAGCAACAGAATATCCAAGAAAATAATTCCCGTCTAAAATAGAAATAGATTAATAACAAATATTAAGACACTGCCTACTTAGAATTGCAACTTTAAAGGGGCTCACCGGCGCTGTTGGGGGGGAGACCACCCTTAGTTCAGGGGGTAAGCAATATGCTAACCAACAGTTTGACCCCCCTTCACCCCACCAGGTCCGGCAAGGCCCTTTAAGCCTAACAAATTTGGTTTATTTATCTTTAATTTAAAATAATTAGCTAGACTGAATTTGTGATAAATAATAATTAACTAACAATTAACTCTGGCTGTTTCATTAAAACTACTTAATTTATTAAAATAATAATAAACTATTTATTATTAAAAGGCTTACACTTGCTGCGCATTAAGAAGTTTGTTCATTCCAACATGGCGTCGCTTGATTCCAAAAGAGCATTCAATGGCGGAAAAGAGCTCTAGATTCTGGATGGATTCCTTGACGGCAAAGATCAAAATGGCTGACCGGCGACGAAAGGGGCCTTTCTTGGTTTTAAACGACTTCAAAATTCATAATCAAGTGATTTTCCAAGAGCAGAGAAGTAAACAATCTTCACTCCACGATGCCGATCATTGGAAAGAAAGAACTTTCGGCTTCTTCAGAACAGAAAGCAGACGATACAAATTGTTGTAAATTTAACCATGGAGTAATGACATTTTCCATGGAGTAGTTTAATTGGAGTACCATGGAGCAATATTTACGGAGATATATTGTAAGAAAATATAAAGGAACTCTCCTTCTCGCTCCAATTAAACTACTCCATGGAAAATGCCAATGGAAAACGGCATTACTCCATGGTTGAACTTTCTTTTATCAACTTGTGTCGTCTGCTTTTATGGAGAGACTTTTTGTTCTGGCATAGCCCACTCGATCACGCGCGTCACGACGCAAGCTGCTCGCGAGCAAGGCAGCGTCCGGGAGCACGGATCGAGTGGGCTATGGTTCTGGAGAGTGAAGAGGAGACTGGAGTAGACGATTCGACTACTCCAGTCTCCACTCTCCAGTAGACTACTCCAGTCTTCAGTCTTCACTCTCCAGAACAAAAAGTTTCCCCTTAAAAGCAGACGACGATCCTCCTGCAATCTGCCACCATGGAGCAATATTTACGGAGATATATTGTAACCAAATATAAAGGAACTTTCCTTCTCGCTCCAATTAAACTACTCCATGGTTGAATTTACAACAATTTGTGTCGTCTGCTTTCTGTTCTGAAGAAGCCGAAAGTTCTTTCTTTTCATTGATCGGCATCGTTGAGTGAAGATTGTTTACTTCTCTGCTCTTGGAAAATCACTTGATTATGAATTTTGAAGTCGTTTAAAACGAAGAAAGGCCCCTTTCGTCGCCGGTCAGCCATTTTGATCTTTGCCGTCAAGGAATCCATCCAGAATGCTCTTTTGGAATCAAGCGACGCCATGTTGGAATGAACAAACTTCTTAATGCGCAGCAAGTGTAAGCCTTTTAATAATAAATAGTTTATTATTATTTTAATAAATTAAGTAGTTTTAATGAAACAGCCAGAGTTAATTGTTAGTTAATTATTATTTATCACAAATTCAGTCTAGCTAATTATTTTAAATTAAAGATAAATAAACCAAATTTGTTAGGCTTAAAGGGCCTTGCCGGACCTGGTGGGGCGAAGGGGGGTCAAACTGTTGGTTAGCATATTGCTTACCCCCTGAACTAAGGGTGGTCTCCCCCCCAACAGCGCCGGTGAGCCCCTTTAAAGTTGCAATTCTAAGTAGGCAGTGTCTTTATATTTGTTATTAATCTATTTCTATTTTAGACGGGAATTATTTTCTTGGATATTCTGTTGCTGGTCATTCAGAGACGTTTCCTGGTAGACGATTTCAACATTCGATAGACTTGGGAGTTAATCCGCTGTTAAAGATAGTCATTCCTGATGGCGTCTGTCATGAATTTGCGAAACACAAGGCCATCAAGCTGATCTGGAGAATTACCGTGAAGACTTTCAACTGATTAATTTAATTTTATTCGTAAATTTTCTCGGTGACTACCTCATTTTATTTTACTCGGTCAATTTTTAATTTACGGAAGGCTTTAAATATTTTTTTGTTGAAAATTTTTGTAAACACCTCAATTGTTTTTTCTAAATAAAAAATTTTTTTCTTGGGTCACGTTATTTGTTTTCATGATTTAGTTTCGATATTGGGTTTGGTTTCAATTTTTTAAAGGCTGGACTTGGGGTAGTATTTTTGGGCCCCTTTTTTACTTTTTTTTACCAATTTTTCACAAATTTTTTTCTTTTTTAACCAATTTTTCCTTTTTTTGGCCTTTTTTTTCAATTAATAAGCTTGAAAAAGCCTAAAAAAGGGACCCCAAAATGTAGGCTATCTGTTTGAAGCGAAAAAAAATTGAACCTTCCATCTTATCGAAATTATAATCAAAGAAAATAAATAAAGGGGTTTAAGGCAAAATTTATTCAAGAAAAAGATGAAAAATAGGTGTTTACAAAAATTTTCAACAAAAATATAATTAAAGTGTTACGTAAATTGAAGTATAACGCTAAAAAAAAGTTAAGTAGTTGCAAGTGTAATAATAAAAAAAATATATGAATTCTTCTAGGTTGAAAACAGCTTGTATAGCGAATCCAAGGAAGATGTCATCTGGAATGAGTGCCTCTAACAGCGGATGGACTCCCATGTAAGTTGAACGTCGAAGTCATCTACTAGGAAACGTCTCTGAATGACCAACAACACGATATCCAAGAAAATCATTCGAATCTAAAAATTAAAATATATTAATAACAAATATTAAGCCTTTGCCTAATAAGAATTAAAGGGGTTCTAAGAAAATATCAGTTTGCGGAAAGAATACCTTAGAAAAAACTATGTAAAATATTCCCGTAAATAGAATTTAAAAATCTCACTAATATTAAGCTATTGCCAAATTGAAACTAAAGGGCTACTTTAAGGTCCTAACAAAATAATAACTAACGGAAAAAATACCTTAGATTAAAATAATATAAGAAAAACGTTTAAGTATAATATTCCCATAAATAGAATTTTAAAATCTCACTAAATATTAAGTCATTGCCAAATCAGATTTAAAGGGCTAATTCAAGGTCCTAACAAAATAATCATTTACGGAAAGAATACCTTAGATTAAAATAATATAAGAAAAACATTGAAGTATAATATTCCCATAATATTTAGTGAGATTTTAAAATTCTATTTAAGTCCTTGCCAAATAATAATTAAAGGGCTACTTTAAGGTCCTAACAAAATAATAATTTACGGAAATTTAAGAAGAAAAAAAACTAAATATTCCCATAAATAGAAATCTCAAGCCTTAACTTCGCGGTCGCCGTTCATATTAAAATTAAATGATTACTATTTACTGCAAATTAAGTCCATTTACTAACCCCATTAACCCTGGCTGTTTCATTTAAACTATTTAATTTATCTAAAATAATTATATGCCACAATGAGTGAAATTTTAGAATCTCTAATTTGCGCGTAATAATTCAAAAATACCCTCATTAATTTAATTCAAATTTAAAGTGACGGCGTAAAGTTAAAGCTTGAAGATTAGGCCGAGGCCCGGGTAAAATATTCTTAAAGGTTTAGCCTAATGCAACTTAATCTCACCCCCGTACATCATAAATGAGATTTAATTTAGATTGTTTCGCGCCGTTAATTGAGACCTAATTTGCAAAAATTATATTTTTATTATTTAAAATACTTAAAGAATTTAATTTCCCGTAATTTAGGCCCAAGTTCTTGATTTAAGATGTTCTAAATTAAGCCTTGTCTCACTGACCTTGTGTTTGGAAATTTCCTCAAATTGTACTTAATTTTCAATAAATAAACATAATTAACTAACAATTAACCCTACCTAAATAATTTAAACTCTACGATTAAATAAAATAATAAAATGCTAGCTGGATGGCTTTGGATTATTGAAAGACTTAAACACACATACCGTACTAGGCTTAACCTTTCGCGTTGATTTCAACGTTCCAATGGGCGTTCAATGGCGGATAGCTTGGAGTCACGTCCCAACATCGGCGTAAAACGTGGCTTTCCATCCAATATTGGCCTCGAAAGTCCGGATTACGAGGAGCTGATCAGGGAACGATGTTGACTGGTCGCCGGTGCAGAGAGAAAAGAAGACTGGACAAGTGGTGTCCGAGTTTTATAGTAAATTCTGGCCTACTAAGAGTGACGTAGGCGCTAATTCAAATAGGCCTATTAAATTTTAAAGACAGCGCGCCCTAGCGGCAAATCTTACAGCATGTTTTAGATGTCAGTAAATACGTAACTACGTATACAGCGCCCCTAGCGGCAATTTATGAACTATATATCTTGCTTACACGAAAGTTTAGCAGAATTTTATCAAGTTTAGATGTCAGTAAATACGTAACTACGTATACAGCGCCCCTAGCGGCAATTTATGAACTATATATCTTGCTTACACGAAAGTTTAGCAGAATTTTATCAAGTTTTAGATGTCAGTAAATACGTAACTACGTATACAGCGCCCCTAGCGGCAAATGTGTGAATACGAACAATAACCCGTAGCCCCTATGTAACCCATAATCCCAATCTCGTTTAAAATCACTAACGAGTTTTTAGTGAGTAGCCCCTCGGTGATTACTCGTAATCCAGACGCAACCATTAATCCCCATCCATTTTAAATCACCAATGAATCCCTATCCTTTTTAAAAGCATCAATAAAAATCACCAATAAAAGAAAATTTTCATTAGTGAATAGCCCCTTGACGCACTGCCTTTAACAGTGCTAAAAAGTGATTTACTTATTAATGATCATATGTATGCCTGTAACTTTATTGACAAGAAAAGCAATAAAAATGAGATTCATTAAATCGACAAACATTTATTTCATTTTATTTATTCTATAGTACATTTATAAAGTGTAAACAAAAGTATATAGATATAAAAACAAAAAGTACGGTTCGTTGAAACTTGCTGGCGCCGTGTAATATGAGAAGCCCTCCTTTATCCCAGAATAGTGTCGACCCCCTCTTTCGTACGATTACACAGGGAACAAGCCGTGAATAGGCTCATAACGCTGACGATCTCCAATATTATATCATAAGTATATAATATATGCTCCATAAGTATGACGCTTCGTACACTTTTTAATGCTAGCATAAGTTTATAAGATATGTTTCATAAGTGTGTCACCCGTTAATGAGAGTTTGTCATGAAGTGACATAGGCGAAACGTCATAGATTCTCGTAAAGCGACGCCTGGTGAGGCGCTGTCAAAGGCTTAGTATAGACTAAATAGGAGGATGGACTGCTAAACCGAGTGTAGTCAATTCTCACGTCGTTCTTGAACTAGCTCTCATTAAGCCACTAGCATTACGAAGTATAGGTAGTGACATACTTATGGAACATATCTTATAAACTTATGATGCTAGAGACTACAGCTCGAGAACGACGGAAGCGAGATTTGACTACACTTGGTTAATATTGCTGTACTTCCATTTTCCTATTAAGTCTGTACTAAGACTTTGACAGTGCCTCAACAGGCGTCGCTTTACGAGAATCTATGACGTTTCACCTACGTCAGTTCATGTCAAGTTCTCAGTAACCATTGATAAACTTATGGAATATATCTTATTAACTTATGGTACTATCATAAGTTTATAAGATATGTTTCATAAGTGTGTCACCCGTTAATGAGAGTTTGTCATGAAGTGACGTAGGCGAAACGTCATAGATTCTCGTAAAGCGACGCCTAGTGAGGCGCTGTCAAAGGCTAAGGACAGACTAAATAGGAAGATGGACTGCAAAACCGAGTGTAGTCAATTCTCGCTACCGTCGTTCTCGAACTAGCTCTTAGTAGTAAGTCTCTAGCATTACGAAGTATAGGAAGTGTCATACTTATGGAACATATCTTATAAACTTATAGTACTATATAAAACTCAAAACGGTCATGGCAGCAATTCTCTCAGATTCCCGCGTAATTTCAAACAACTCATCACGTGGCGTAGGAAACTGCGTGACATACTTTCCCGCCAAAATCGGACCTACAGATTGGAGTAGAGTACGCAGCGTCCGTCCACTGATAACCGCGACATCTGCAGGCCGTGTCCACAACTAAAAACAATAACAAACTTAAAAATAAAAATAAAAATATTTCGCACTATAAAATAAATAACAAACACTTTCCGTATTTTATTAATTATTTTTTTTCTCACAATTTAAATTTATAATAATAACAAGTCAATTTTGTTGTTTTTAATTATTCTTTTGAAAAACAAAAGAACCACCCAGCAAGGTTACAAACATTGGCGGGTTTTAAAGAAAAGCAATGAAATAGCGCGAAAAAGAAACTAGTTTAAGTTTAAGTTTTAATTTAAATTCTAATCCCTTTTTTTAATATTACTTATAAATAATAATAATAATTATAATAACAGCCATAGCATTTTCTTTAAAGTTTTAAACTTAAAAAGCAAATACCTTATGATGAATTTTACGCGTATTAGCACCTAATGTAGGTCATATACTATTTTTTATTATTATCAATATATTTATATTAAACACTACACCATGTCCATGAGTGGCGGACTGTTCATTTCCATTTAGTCTCGCAACGCAAAAGAAGAAGAAAACTTTTTTAGTCACGAAAGAAAGAAAGCACTCTGAATTGTTTAACGGTTTCTTTTTGTGTTCTGTTGTTTGAAAAGCATTACATCATGTTATGTTATGTTACTATATTTTAATCACGGTGATCAGATTGTTTTTCATGGTGACCATTTTTCATCGTAGTCAATTGTTGTAGTTGCTTAAGGAAAGTTTCGTACTTTTTCTTTTTATCCCGACTATTTTTATTAAAAGTTGATGAAAAAAAGTTTTTCTTTTTATCCGCTTCTCGAACTCTGAGTTTCAAAAAGTTTATAATTAATTATTATTTAATTAATTAATTAATTAATAATTACTTTTCCAATAAATTTATGACGAGTTGAGGACTAACTCTTGAATTTTTATTGTCCCTCGTTCCGTAATCTTTAATATATTGATGAATTTTATTTTCCCAATCTTGATCGAAAAGATCCATTAATTGACGAAGTTCGCTAAAACAAATTTGCAATTCTTCTCCATCTTCGCCGCCACCTTTTGTCCACGAAGTTTGTGACGTTGCAAACTCTATTTATATTTAAACATCAGCAAATATTAAGGATTTTAGTTTAAAATATTAAAAACTGCGTGAGTTTCGACTTTTTTAGTCCTAAAAACGGGTTAACGGTACTTCACTTACGTTCACACTGAATAACATCAAGATTAAACTGTTCAATAGCACCCATAGAAATATATTTTAGGTTCTTATCTAGAATCATTTTCATTAATTTGCTCGCCAAATGCGCGCAAACTGAGAGACAAGCCGAATAAGCGACTTTGTCCTAAAAATAAAAAACCCCAAAAAGTTGGATTAGAAATAATTTGAATATCTTAACGGGGAAAACAAAATAAAAATAGTCCACTCCACTCACATCTAGATTTGTAAAGCCTTCAAAAGTAGTATTGAGAAACGAGACTAGATCTGTTAAAAACTCGCTGGCGTGACCTTTTGTTTCAACTAAGAGCCAGTCATAATCAGCTGTAAATTAAATTTAATATTTAATAATTAATAATCAAATTAATGATTTTTGTTGTCGGATAATTATAATTATAATGTTACCTAAATCCAAGAATTCATCAATTTTTTTGTTTAGTTTAATGTAGATTTTGTTCTCAGCAGCTTTACGTGTAGCCTGAAATAAAAATAAACAATAATTAATTGATTGAAACATTTAATTAGTAATTATTAATTAATTAAATAATTAAATATACTTTAAACATTGACTGTGCTTGTAATCTTCCAACGTGAGAACTTTCACTAGTGGACCTTTAAACAATTAAATAATCATAATTAATTGAAATAATAAAATAAATTAAATTAATCTAATTAATTGAAATAATAAAATAAATTAAATTAATCTAATTAATTGAAATAATAAAATAAATTAAATTAATCTAATTAATTGAAATAATAAAATAAATTAAATTAATCTAATTAATTGAAATAATAAAATAAATTAAATTAATCTAATTAATTGAAATAATAAAATAAATTAAATTAATCTAATTAATTGAAATAATAAAATAAATTAATCTAATTAATTGAAATAATAAAATAAATTAAATTAATCTAATTAATTGAAATAATAAAATAAATTAAATTAATCTAATTAATTGAAATAATAAAATAAATTAAATTAATCTAATTAATTGAAATAATAAAATAAATTAAATTAATCTAATTAATTAAAATTATACCCAGTCACTTTAGAAATGTACTCTTCCAAAGATACGCAAGCATCCTCTAAGTAATTAGTGTTGATTGTCACTTGAATTAACTATTTTAATTTAATTTAATTACAATTAATTTTAATTTCGAATTAAATTAAATTAAGTATAATTAATTAATTAACCTGTAATAGTCCCAAATTTGGTTTCTCAATTAATCTGTTAAGGCAGTCACTTAAAACATTCTTCAAAAGTTGATTGGTTGATTTTCTAACCATATCTTCAATCTCCGTTTGACTAAGATTTAAATCTTTGCAGAATTTCAAACATTCCGCGATAAATTCCTTGACTTTAGCAAAAACTTTCGGAACAAAAGTAGAAAATGGAAGTTTCCTTGGGTAGGAATTCTTTAATTTAAAAGAGATATTAGTTAACTTAAGATTATTTTAATCAAAAGTTAGTTCAAAACCATTTTTTAATTAAAAAAAAAAAAAGAGTTAAAACACGTTACTTTTACTAAGGCATCATCGTTAAATGGGAAAACCCTAAGCAAAGCTTGATATTTTTGTTCCGATTCCACCTCAACGGGTCTGTAATCATCTTCATCAAATATTTCCTCAAAAACTTTGACCCATTCTTTCATAAGGAACTCGCTGTAACGGTTACGAATCTCCAAGAGTAGATCATTTAACCTACTAACTTGGTATCCGTAGCTCTACAAATTTTAATCACCCAAATTAATCTAAAACATAAGTAAATTAATTAATTAATTAAATTAATTAAGAGCAACCTGAAGTGTATAGCTGAATAAAGTTATCAGTTTTTTGATGTCCAGCATCAAATCCGCGTCCTCGCAATTGGTCAAACTTGTCCGTAAAGAAACATTAATTTCCGACAGAGCTTTTTCCCAGACCTCGTCCAAATAGGGGCGATTAACTAAACCATCAGCTGTATTCAAAATATGATCCTCTACCACAAAAAAACTATCAGGAGATAATTTATATTAATTATTAATTATAATTAAGATTTATTTAATTAACTGAAGTGATTATACAAAATTAAATTACAAACCCTATTATGCCACTGAAGAAATTACGGAAATCTTCTATTCCTTCCATATTGGGAGGAGGAGCCAATGCTAATCTAGCCTGTTCTTCACGTTGGTCGCGATAATAGGTCTCAAATTTGTCGCGAGCTCCCTAAATTAAAATTTTATTGTATTAATTAAATATTAATCTGACATGAATTCAATTAAAACCAGACGAAATTGGGTTAGCTGTTTCTATTTAGGAAGAAGTTTTGGGTTTATATAGCCAAGGGACAATATTTAGGCCCAAATTTTAGGCTTAAACAGTGTTAAAAGATTTATTTAAGCCTAAATTTTCGGCCAAAATTGTGTGAATGCTTTATTTAAGCCTAAATTTTGGGCCTAAATAGTGTAAATGATTTATTTAAGCCTAAATTTTCGGCCAAAATTGTGTGAATGATTTATTTAAGCCTAAATTTTGGGCCTAAATAATGTGAATGATTTATTTAAGCCTAAAATTTGGGCCAAAATTGTGTGAATGATTTATTTAAGCCTAAATTTTGGGCCTAAATAGTGTGAATGATTTATTTAAGCCTAAATTTTGGGCCTAAATAGTGTGAATGATTTATTTAAGCCTAAATTTTGGGCCTAAATAGTGTGAATGATTTATTTAAGCCTAAATTTTGGGCCTAAATAGTGTGAATGATTTATTTAAATCTAAATTTTGAGCCTAAATAATGTGAACAATTTATTTAAGCCTAAATTTTGGACCTAAATAGTGTGAATAATTTATTTAAGCCTAAATTTTTGGGCCTAAATAACTGTGAATGATTTATTTAAGCCTACATTTTGGGCCTAAATAACTGTGAATGATTTATTTAAGCCTAAATTTTGGGCCTAAATACTGTGAATGATTTATTTAAATCTAAATTTTGAGCCTAAATAATGTGAACAATTTATTTAAGCCTAAATTTTGAGCCTAAATAATGTGAATAATTTATTTAAGCCTATTTGGTCCTAAATAGTGTGAATAATTTGATAAGCTATTGAAGCCTAAATTCTGAGCCTAATTAGCCTATTATCTTGTGAGTACTATTTTTGCCCAAAATTTAGGCCTAAATAAATAGCCAGCTTGTTTATGCCCAATTTTTGGGCCTAACTAGTACACCTGATATATTGGCCTATATATATATAGGCTTAAAATTTGGTCTAAAATGACTAACTAAAAGTACTATACTACTTTTGCCCAAAATTTGGAACTAAACAAATAGCCAAAGTCTGTTTATGCCCAATTTTTGGGCTCAATTAGAGTACACCTAAGATATTGGCCTATATAGACCAGATCTTGTTAACTATACTACTTTAGCCCAAAATTTGGGCCAAATTTTGAACTATAACTAAAGAAGCAAGAAATTTTTGATTACCAAAACGGAATAAATATGAAGGCATCTGTAAACAGGCGAAAAATCTACCAAATCTTGAGCACTTCTTTCATCATCACCATCCAAATTTAAGGCCATCTCCCCTGACCAAGTAGGGTCATCAATTTCACCCGTAAAAGGGTTTGGAGGTGGTGGTGCTTTTTTCTTCTTTTTCTTTCTAACTTGACCAGCTTCTAAACCTTGTTGTTCACTAGCCTAAATTGACCAATTAATCATTTAATTAACTAATCCAATAAGATAGAAGCTTAAACTTACGTGTTTCATGGCAACTTTTCCAATCATTGGGGAACACTTTCTAATATTTTCCAAGAAATCTTTCAAATCAGACATGGAAGCCACTTTAATTTGATCACGGAGTAATGGCACAGATGACCTCATAGTTTGGGCAAAGCGATAATGGGATACTCGAGGTAAATAGGTGTGTTCCAATTGCTCCAATGTTTTAAGAGCGGGGTAATACCTTAACAATATATATAATTAATCATAATTATATTTAAAATAAATGGGGAAATTACCTCTTCTCTTTCATCTGTTTACTCAATTTGCCATACATTTCTAGCACCGGTAAACAATGGCTTAAATTTTCTATGGCTCTCTCAATATTGTGTTGAATTTTCCGGTGTTTTACCAAATCTTCCGCCATTTGAACCACCTTACGGCTAGCACGTTGGAGATCATCATCCGTGCTTTTAACAGTCCGCTGTTAATCAATTACAGTTTAATTTACGATAAAAGTCTCAAAGATAATTACAGTAACTCACCCTGAGTCTCTCAGCTTCCGTTCTAACGAGCAATAGCTTCTGGATGGAATCAATGAAGCCCTGGTAATGAAAATTGCACATCCTTTCAATATCTCGATCGTGATTTTTAATCCTGGCGTCCAAACGCTCCATAAACTTTCTGTGTTCGTCTCCATCGTAAATTGCTCTGATTATAATTAAACTAAAATTAACATTGTGTCGGCGACTCCGATAAAGGGGTGGTACTAGTTTACCTAATTTTTTTTGCTACTGATTTTTTGCTAACCCGGCATAACTCTCAGAATTTCTCAGAAAATTAAACGGCGTCTGCTTATGCGTCTGCTTATATTATATTAAGCCTTTGACAAATCTGAATGAATATGAATTAACGTAAATGAATATAAATTAAGCGTTAGTTGTTAATTAAAATAAAAGATGCAGAGTAAATAATAGAAAGGCGACTTCCCACAATATATTAAAGTAATTTTAAAGTAAAACTGCGACTAAATAACTGTATTTAAACCTATTAATTTATTTATAGAAATACATAACTCTTTAGTACACAAAATTAGGATGGTATTACCAAGAAACACTTCATGAAAGTACTTTTCGCAGAGAAAAAACCGGGAAACATTAGAAAATACATTTTTAATTGATACTTAATTGTTCCCAAGCGATTTTACTCCTTTGCTCGTTAAATTAAGAGGTGGCATAATGATTTTCTACTTGATAACCTTTTTTCTTTGAGTGCTTGAAGGGGAAGTGTACGGGTATGGGAACTATTGTGGAAGGGGAGGTATACTAATTCAAAATGAAATAGTTCATAAAATTAGTTTTTCCAGAGATACATTACTGTTATTTAATTGTTCCCAAGGGTTTTTCTCGTTTGCTCGACATACACTTATGACAGTAGTAACATTTTCTAATTTATCAACGCTTTTTCCCAGTACAAACACCAGAAAACTTTAGAAACATAATTATTTATTGATATATAATGATTTCCAAGCGTTTTTACCTGTTTGCTCGCTTAATTACGGGCTGGAATAACGATTTAATTTTTGCTAACCATTCTTGCGTGCTTAAAGGAAAAGCGAACTCGTAGGGGAACTATAGGGGGAGGGGAGGTATTACAAACCAAAATTAAAATATTGAATAAAATTGGTTTTTCCCAACAATTTCTCAAGAAACTTCGAATACATAATTAATAACTCATATTTAATCGTTCCCAATCGTTTTTATAAGTTTGCTCGTCAAAATTACACCCGGCATAACGTTTTAGTTTTTGCTAACCGTTCAGAGATGGCTATAGCTCTGCAGTGGGATGAAGGCTCGCCACAGTTCGAGGCAGCTAATGGCATAAGCGTTTAATGTACGTCCGTAATGACAGTAGTGACATTTTAAAATTTATCAACGCTTTTTCCCAGTACAAACACCAGAAAACTTTAGAAACATAATTATTGATTAATATTTAATGGTTTCCAAGCGTTTTTACCTGTTTGCTCGCTTAATTACGGGCTGGAATAACGATTTTATTTTTGCTAACCATTCTTGCGTGCTTAAAGGAAAAGCGAACTCGTAGGGGAACTATAGGGGGAGGGGAGGTATTACAAACCAAAAATTAAAATATTGAATAAAATTGGTTTTTCCCAACAATTTCTCAAGAAACTTCGAATATATAATTTATAACTCATATTTAATCGATTCCAAGTGTTTTTATTAGTTTGCTCGTCAAAATTACACCCGGCATAACGTTTTAGTTTTTGCTAACCCTTCATAGATGGCTATAGCTCCGCACAGGGATGAAGGCTAGCCCAAGTTCGAGGCAGCTAATGGCATAAGCGTCAGATGTATGTCCGTAATGACAGTAGTAATATTTTCTAATTTATCAACGCTTTTTCCGAGTACAAACACCAGAAAACTTTATAAACATAATTATTGATTAATATTTAATGATTTCCAAGCGTTTTTACCTGTTTGCTCGCTTAATTACGGGCTGGAATAACGATTTTATTTTTGCTAACCATTCTTGCGTGCTTAAAGGAAAAGCGTTCTTGCAGGAGAACTATAGGGGGAGGGGAGGGATTACAAACCAAAATTAAAATATTCAATAAAATTGGTTTTTCCCAACAATTTCTCAAGAAACTTCGAATACATAATTAATAACTCATATTTGATCGTTTCCAAGCATTTTTATTAGTTTGCTCGTCAATATTACACCCGGCATAACGTTTTAGTTTTTGCTAACCGTTCATAGATGGCTATAGCTCTGCAGTGGGATGAAGGTTCGCCAAAGTTCGAGGCAGCTAATGGCATAAGCGTCAGATGTACGTCCGTAATGACAGTAGCAATATTTTCTATTTAATCTACGCTTTTTCCCAGTACAAACACCAGAAAACTTTAGAAACATAATTATTAATCAATATTTAATGATTTCCAAGCGTTTCTACCAGTTTGCACGCTTAATTACGAGCTGGAATAACGATTTTATTTTTGCTAACCATTTTTTCGTCTGCTCGAAGGGGATTTGTTTTTGTAGGGGAAGGGAGGTATTACAAACCAGAATTAAAATATTGAATAAAATTGGTTTTTCCCAACAATTTCTCAAGAAACTTCGAATATATAATTTATAACTCATATTTAATCGATTCCAAGCGTTTTTATTAGTTTGCCCGCCAAAATTACACCCGGCATTCTCGCTAACCCTTCATAGATGGCTATAGCTCCGCAGAGGGATGAAGCCTCGCCAAAGTTCGAGGCAGCTAATGGTATAAGCCTTTAATGTACGTCCGTAATGACAGTAGTAATATTTTCTAATTTATCAACGCTTTTTCCCAGTACAAACACCAGAAAACTTTATAAACATAATTATTAATCAATATTTAATGATTTCCAAGCGTTTCTACCAGTTTGCACGCTTAATTACGAGCTGGAATAACGATTTTATTTTTGCTAACCATTTTTTCGTCTGCTCGAAGGGGATTTGTTTTTGTAGGGGAAGGGAGGTATTACAAACCAGAATTAAAATATTGAATAAAATTGGTTTTTCCCAACAATTTCTCAAGAAACTTCGAATACATAATTAATAACTCATATTTAATCGTTTCCAAGCGTTTTTATTAGTTTGCTCGTCAATATTACACCCGGCATAACGTTTTAGTTTTTGCTAACCGTTCATAGATGGCTATAGCTCTGCAGTGGGATGAAGGTTCGATAAAGTTCGAGGCAGCTAATGGCATAAGCGTCTAATGTACGTCCGTAATGACAGTAGTAATATTTTCTAATTTATCAACGCTTTTTCCCAGTACAAACACCAGAAAACTTTATAAACATAATTATTAATCAATATTTAATGATTTCCAAGCATTTCTACCAGTTTGCACGCTTAATTACGAGCTGGAATAACGATTTTATTTTTGCTAACCATTTTTTCGTCTGCTCGAAGGGGATTTGTTTTTGTAGGGTAAGGGAGGGATTACAAACCAAAATCAAAACATTGAATAAAATTAGTTTTTCCCAACAATTTTTCATGAAACTTGAAATATATAATTTGCAACTCATATTTAATCGTTTCTAACCGTTTTTATTAGTTTGCGCGTCAAAATTACATCCAGAATTCTCGCTAACCCTTCATAGATGGCCATAGCTCCGCCACTGATGAAGGCTAGCCAAAGTTCGAGGCAGCTAATGGCATAAGCGTTTAATGTACGTCCGTAATGACAGTAGTAATATTTTCAATTTTATCAACGCTTTTTCCCAGTACAAACACCAGAAAACTTTAGAAACATAATTATTGATTAATATTTAATGATTTCCAAGCGTTTTTACCAGTTTGCACGCTATATTACGAGCTGGAATAACGATTTTATTTTTGCTAACCATTTTTTCGTCTGCTTAAAGGAAAAGCGAACTCGTAGGGGAACTATAGGGGGAGGGGAGGTATTACAAACCAAAATTAAAAAATTTAATAAAATTGGTTTTTCCCAACGCTTTCTCAAAAAACTTCAAATATATAATTTATAACTCATATTTTATCGTTTCCAAGCGTTTTTATTAGTTTGCTCGTCAAAATTACACCCGGCATAACGTTTTAGTTTTTGCTAACCCTTCATAGATGTAGAACACCCCACGCGCGGTTGTTTTAAACATCTTGGCAACCTAACGAAGTTTCTCAGTGCTTTAAAAACAGTCTATTACGAAAAGCGTACATTAAATATTGAATTACAATTAATAATTAATTAAAATAGATTATCGTTCCTTTAAACTAGTTTGCTAACAAATTTTTCAATTAACCCGACTTATTTAGAACTCCAATATGCTAAAAACGTGGCTCTTTCTCATTAAAATAGCCAGAAAACATTAAATTAATCCTAATTAATTTGAATAAATTGATTCTTGCATTTTTTTTCGTTTGTTTTGTAAATATTCGATATTACAAAAATATTTATTGCTAACGATTTATCACTCTTAGGAGAAGTATACGACCAGGGGCGGTCTATGGGTGTGAAAGGGGAAGGGGGAATGTTTTGGTATATTTAATAACTTTATAATACAACTTTTTCCCACTACAAACACCAGAAAACTTTAAAAACATAATTATTGATTAATATTTAACGATTTCCAAGCGTTTTTACCAGTTTACTCGCTATATTACGAGCTGGAATAACGATTTTATTTTTGCTAACCATTTTTTTTTTCAATGCTTGAAGGGGAAGTGTTCTCGTAGGGGACAATAGGAGAAGGGTAGGTATGTAAAAATTGAAAAGGTTCATAAAATTAGTTTTTCCCAACATTTTCTCAAAGAAACTTCAAATATATAATTTATAAGTGATATTTAATAGTTCCAAAGCGTTTTTACTCGTTTGCTTGCCAAAATTACACCCGGCATAACGTTTTGGGGGATTTTAATAGTAAGCTTAAGCGTTGCATTTAATTGTACTAATAACGTTGCAACGGAACGTCAACTCACTCAGACATTTACTCTGTCAGGTTATAGGCCTGGCTGTAGGCTTAATTGTAGACTTCACTGTTGGCCTACTCTATTATCTTTCTAGCGCTTAGAGGGCGATTAGACCATTGCCCTAGTAGGAGGGAGGTCCTAGCGCGGGCTTATAAAAACCTTTGACAGTCATTGCAGTCATTTAGTTAGTGCACGGAGTGAAGTTGAGACCTACTCGGAAGTATAGGACAACAGACCATCTAAATACTGTTTAGTTTGCGCTCCACTTAAGCTTCGACCTTCTTAAGTTGCGGGTTAAAGTAAAAGGTTCCTTTTACTTTACGAATTGGTGTTTAAGTTCTTCAATTAAGGAATATCACTATTCATTATTGTCATTGACTAAACCTCTACCTAACCTCCGTATTTTTCTGCAACACTGCTAAATAACTAAGAATTTAAGCAATGTATAGGATTCTTAAGTATACGACATTGCGCCCTTATTGCCTCCCGCGCCATTGGTGTTATCGGAGCTCTTCGCCGAAATTCATCATTTTTAGACCAAAAAACACCAACACTACTATACAATAAATTTTTCAGGCCCATTCTAGCCTATATGGCGTTCATATCATGTAAAAGACTCTTCTCCCCTAGCGTCGTTACAATCTCGGGCAACCAAGATCCTCCCGTCCTTGAGGGGGTTTTCTCGTACCTTGCGCCTGGAACAATGAGGTTGGCCCACTTTATTCTGCCGCTGGGACACAGCAGACCTTCTGCTTCTCTACAATATCTTGTCAGATCCCTCTCAGACCTATTTCACTACTAACCCTTCCTCCTACACGCGCGGCCACTCGTACAAATTATTTGTTAGGCGACCACGTCTAAATGTGATAAAACTAGAACGTAAAGTTGGGAAACCCAAAATATTACCTCTCCGAGGCAAGAGTACTACGTACGAACTTATGGAGGGGTTGGAATGGCTAAGGTCAAATCCTAATCGGCGTGAAATGATTTTGGAAACAACTGGTGTGGCTTAATTTACGCTAATGACGTCTTAGCCTGACGTAAAAACCGTATTTACCACTTAAATTATTTTCATTGATTCATTGGCCGCCAAAAAAAACTTGTTTGATGTAATTCTCCACCCTCTACCCTAGGTACTCTGCTTATGCTGAGAGAATCGAATATGAACGCGAACGGCGGCGAATCAGCGTATTTAACTTTAACAAGATGGCCCCCGGCCAGATTAGAGCCCCATCGTTTGTAAGGCTCCATCTATCGAGAACATTCTATCTTTGGAATAGGTATTAGTTACCCTTTATCCCCATTAATTTTAAATCATTAATAAATCCCTATCACATTTAAAAGCATAAATGAAAATCATGGAAAAATCTTCATTAGTGAATAGCCCCTCGACGCGTTGCTTTAACAGTGCTAAAATGATTGCTCAGAACCACTAAATAGCCCCTATTCCCAATCCCTTTTAAAAGACTTATGTCCTGAACCTTTTGAAGGAGAAAGTTTAATTATAGTGATTACCCATTTTAGTGATTATCCCTCCTGCCTTTAGCAATGCTAAAATGATCAAAAGCATAACGCTCATTTAACTTTACAACGTAAACTTTTGCCAACGCACACTTATCGCATCTTATAAATTTGATAGTTTTAGTTTAGCCTCTCGATGAGTTGACAAAATAGACTTATGCGGACGCATACATATCGCACCTTATAAATTTATAACATGGATTTATGACCAGAAGCGTTTGAAAGAGAAAGAATTCGTTAAAACACCCAACTTGAGTTCTTTCTTTGTGTAAACCCCGAACTTTTTTTGTATAGAAAGTTCGGAATGAGAGAATGAACTTTCTCGTTTTAGGTGAGGCAATATGATAAATTTGCGTGTTCATAAAAGACTACAGATACGAGGGGCTAGTCACTTGAGTAATCAGGTGTACAAAACCGCCGAAATCGATTACTTGATTTCTAGAATTCTAAGAAAATCATAAGTAATCATAATCAATTTTGTGAGTAATCAGAAATCTCCGAAAATCACTGGAAATCACATAGAATATTGAGAGAATCAGAAATAATCACATAATTTCCTAGTAATCTTTTGTAATCATCTCGGTAATCACATATTTCGTCAAATAATCACGCATAATCAATCGAGGAATTCGAAAATCCAAAATAAAAATCGTAATCAGTTGAAATGGAGTAATCAGTGGAATTCAAATAGTAATCACGAGTAATCAGTGGAATTCAAATAGTAATCACGAGTAATCAGTGGAATTCAAAAAGTAATCACGAGTAATCAGTGGAATTCAAATAGTAATCACGAGTAATCAGTGGAATTCAAATAGTAATCACGAGTAATCAGTGGAATTCAAGTAGTAATCTCGAGTAATCTGCGGCAATAACGGGAAATCATTGTAAAGATTACGGAAATCACCTAAAATAATCGTAATCACGGAAATCAAGAAATTCATTCAGTAATCAACGGAATTCACATAAAAATTCAGAAATCAGAAATCAGGTGTACAAAATTTTAGAGAATGACTAACCCCTCGTACAGATATTACTGTTTGTTCATTAATATTTTCACACTGCGTCCGCATTGTACTGTTATAAGAGATGGATCATAAGCCTTTCCCCTTAAAAATCACCAATTAATGAAAAATATCACCTTAACACAATTTATCCCTTTTCACTCTAAGTGCGTTCATTAACATGTGCAGAGTACATTCGCATTGCACTGTTATACCTAGTAAGACCAGAAGTATATAATACTTCTCTTCGAGAGAAGTGTACCACAAAGCGGGGTAAGTGTAACGTCATTCTTCCCAACATCGTAATATTTGGAGCGAGGTTACTAAACCGAATCACATACGCGATAAATAGTTCCCTCATCATTACTCTATTAGCGATTAACTATTTGGCAAGACGCACTTGTGGATTTTTGTTCCACCCCAAGACGAGGTTTGTGGGTTGATTGCTGGGGATTTAGTACCAAACAATTATAGAATTCACCTTACGGTGCGATGCCCATAAGAAGTTTGATGAGCGGGAAAGCAAACAAAAAGGGTGAGCCTGGGAAGAATGACGTTACATAACTTAAGTATGAAGAGGATACAGAGTGGCATTCTTCTTCTATTATCCCCTTCTGGTAACACTAATTAATTTTTAGCTAGGTGTGGTTATGTAATCGCACATCGTTCTTGCGCTGATGGATTTTGTTATTTTTTTTTTGTTCCGGTGGGGGGTGACGAGCTAGGGCTCAAAAAGCCTTACAGCTCCGTGAATATAAAGTGCAATTAAGTAATTGAAAACCTAGAAACTGCCGCAGTTTGGACTTAAAAACAGAGATAGATCTGACCGCTACAATTTCTGAAGGGAGGGAGTTCCAAATAGGGATCGACCGACGGAAAAAAAGAGTGCTTCAGCTGGTCTTTGCGGGCATATTGGTGAAATAATTTCCGACTGTGACCCCTTGTGGGAGCATCAAAGGGAGGGGGGGTGAAATAACTTTGCGAAGGGGAAGTTAAGATCTTGAATAAGCCCAGAAGGTCAAAATAGGTACGGCGGGTTTTTAATGAAGTCCAACCAAGTGTAGAGAGTCTAGTGGCCCTGGGTTGATGTCGCAAGCGGGATGGGGGACGAGACAGAGAACCCTGTTCATTGTCGAGGAGTTTAACATCAAGGGCAGAATGAGGGTTCCAGATGGGACACCCAAATTCCAGTACGGGGCGGACGTAGCAAGCGTAAATCCGGGTAAGAAGTTCAGGTGTGAAATTGGGGAAATTGGCCCCAATGGTAGCTATGAGACCTTTCGCACTGTAGCGGCGTTTTAGGTGGTTTGAAAGACAAACTTACTAACTACATAAGTGTTTGAAATCAATGAAATAGACTACGTTCGTAGAAACAGAACCTTTATTCTCCAAGCTCAAGCCAAAACTGACTGTTTCCCCTTTCCCGTCTCTCGCACCCCGAAGGCCCATCCCTGGTTAAATCTAGGTGGTCCTTCCTAAACTATCTCCAGACATCTTGGCGACACACAAGAAAGGAGAGAGTCCTTTCCCTAAGAAAGGAAATAGTCCGTGAGCCACGGAGCCACGCTACAGCACGACCACAAATGTTTTGGATGTGAGAGTGGAATTTGAGATTATGATCGACCTGAATGCCTAAGTGTGTGTGTGGGGAGGGGGTGTTTGTTAGTTAACTCCGGATAGAGATGTGAGTCGGTAATTTACCAAATACCGCGTAAATTACCGATTTATATCATACCGTAATTTTAGAATGGTAATTTACCAAGAAATTACGTAAATTACCGCGATAATAAGCCTGTGAAAATATAAAATCCCATAAATTACGGTAATTTTTGTTATTCCATAATTTAAATCGGTAATTTACCCGGTAAATTACCATTTTTAGCTAGGTGTGGTTATATAATCACACCTAGTTATTGCGCTGATGGATTGTATGTGTGTGTGTGTGTGTGTGTGTGTGTGTGAGTTAACCCCGGGTACACGAAAAACAAGCGTGGATAGAAAGCGATTAAGGCAAGATCCACTACCACGTTGGAGCTCGTAATTTGAAAGAATTGCGAAAGGAAATACATTAACGCTATGACATGAGTTAAAGGCAATTTTCCGACTGCGGATGGACGTAAAACAAGTTTGTCTGGACCTATAGTTAAGAAAAGATCCTCTTTATAGGCTCTTCAAAGCTTTTATCGAGCTTCTTCACAAGGCTCGAAAACTTGTCGAGCCCTTAAAAAGTTGCTTATCGAGCTTTCGAGTCTTATCGAGGGCTCGCACAGGCCTACTCTTTACTCCGGTTTTTGGGGTTAGCGAGGGTGGATGGGGAATACGGGCAAGGTAGCTTGAATGAGAGATTGATTTAGAGGCGGAAAGGGCACTATTAAGGTTGGGTTTCTGTTATTTATTTATAATTTTCGTTGAAAACATCTCCTGACCCTTCAATAGCTTCAAATAACGTTGTAATCTGGGTGCACGGCAGTACCACTAAGCATACAAGCAAAGGGAAAAGTCCCAAAAGCGGGAGTTTCCCCCTTTTAGCCCCTGAAATGGGGGTTTAAAATTAGAGTCATCATCTATACCTCTAGGGCATTTCCGGTGGTGCTAGAATGATGAAATTTGGCATACTTGTACCACTAAGCATACAAGCAAAGGGAAAAGTCCCAAAAGCGGGAGTTTTCCCCTTTTAGCCCCTGAAATGGGGGTTTAGAATTAGAGTCATCATCTAAACCTCTAGGGCACTTCCGGTGTTGCGGGAATGATAAAATTTGTCATACAAGTAGGACTTAGCATACAAAGAAAGGAAAAAGTCCCAAAAGCGGGAATTTTCACCTGTTAGCCCCTGAAATGGGGGTTTTATAATTTATATCCCCTCGTAATAGGACATAATTTAATTTTTTCGTCTTTTAATATTAATATTTTTTACTAATATGATTCTTTCGTATTATTGCAAAATTTATGTTTTTTACATAGTGTTTTAGTAATTAAATTTTTTACTCATTTCCTTTTCATTTCGTCTGAAATGGTTCTAAGCGTGTTTTGATTCATTTAGTTTTTCTTAAATCTATTTATAGAAAATCCTTATAGCTTTTGGTTGGGATTTCTAGGGTAATTTTTATGCTCTTGGGAGAGACTTAATTATTTAATAAACGTACCGACTGAAAAATACGTTTAATTTGTTTTGTTTAATTATTTTAAAATTTTTCTAAGTATTTTTCTCCATTTGGGAGAGGGTTGAGAAAAACTCGAGAGCCTATCCTTTTTCGTTGACTCTTGCAAGCATTCTGGTTTATTTTTTCAAAAACTTTTACAATCTCGGTCCCGGACCGTACAAAAGGTTTTTTTATAGCTAGAGAGCGTGGCCCAGGGGAATACCGAGTGACCACCCATTTTTGTCCGTGACGTCGAAGATGTTTATCTTACACGTGCGTCACTGGTAAATCCCTGGACCCCAACTCTCTTGCTTCACAAAGGTATTTTTTGAAGTTTACAAAAAAATAAAAAATAGGATTAGATACAGTATTGAGAAAAAAAGAGTTAAATAGTTTTATTTATACAGGTGTTTTTTTTTAGGATTTTAAGAGTTCGATAGTTAAGAAATAAAAAAATAAAAAATACAAAGAAATATTTGAATATTTCACACTATTCTGTTGATTATAAGTTTTACTTGCCACAATATTGTGTTCTTCGAATAGAAATACGGTTAACAATTATCACAGCCTGAGAAAAAAAAAGAAAGTTGAATGCAAAAAAGTTGAAAAAGGCAAAGCCAAGTAAAACTCTTGGAAAGAACAAATAAAAATCTAAAAGTACAAATGTTTATTTCACTTCATAATCCTACTTCTATAAATCTACAAGAACATGCACGTACATCTCTGTAAAAATATGCCAAGTTGTTTGGCCGTAAAAAGAAGTGAGATCTAAAATACGGCCAAGTTATTATCTCCAGGTGAACCAACATTTTATTCGACTTAAAACTTCTCAAGAATGTTTTTCTGACTTGGCCATTAGCATTCCAAACTTGCATCCTTCTTCTTTGCAACCACAAAGGCTTATCAAGAATATTTAACCAATTTGATTTAATATTTTAATTTCGATCCATATCTGGAATGAAACGAATCCTTGATATGCAAATGGCCAAGTCAGAAAAACATTCTTGAGAAGTTTTAAGTCGAATAAAATGTTGGTTCACCTGGAGATAATAACTTGGCCGTATTTTAGATCTCACTTCTTTTTACGGCCAAACAACTTGGCATATTTTTACAGAGATGTTTTTGGTGAGATTATGTTCACTACAAATTTTATTTTCCATTCAAATACCGCACGAAGGATCGAATCTGGTACAAACCTCGTTAGATTTCCCCAGGGCCCACATCATATCATGGTCAGAAAAGGAAAAAAGTTTCTCTACATGTTAATGGTCTATAGCGCGTGCACGCGCTTTGCACGCTTTCATGGATATTTCTAATATTATTGGGGACTAGAATAGTGTCCAATTGCGACATTTGGCTGTACAAAACTCGAGGCACAAACACACCTTCAATTTTCATTTTTCAGCGTGAAGGTTTGGCTGTATAAGAAATTGTGAATTTTACCTTAATAACAATTGAGTAGTGCAGAAAAATTTCGTTCGAATTGTAGAGGAATTTTTAGCATCGTTTGCCCGTCCCTATGTGGTTATTAAACTGTCCCTTATTTCCTTCGGTACCAGTTTTTTCTTGCTTCAGTCCCGCGCCTTTGTGTGAGGGGCAGATAGAGTTCTGGGAACAATGCGCTATGCTATTTCACTACGAATAAGCTAGTACTACGCTAACAAGTTCTAGTGGTGAAGTGCCTATATCACGCTAGTACTGCACGTTGCAGGTTTATCAGGTTAAGGTGAATCTTTAGGTAAATTGGTGTCGAAATATACATATTTACCCTGCGGTTTTGCTACTTGATGGCGAAATATCTTCAAGTTTCTGCCATTAGAGAGTTTAAGCATCCCCTATACGCGTACGTGTAGCCACCTTTGACAATGCATTAGTCTAATGCACTGTGGAAGGTAGCTACACGTACGCGTTTAGGGGATGCTTAAACTCTCTAATTTATTTCGTTTCTGGCATATACGTTTATGAAACCAGGATAGTAAGTGCGTTGTAAATTATACTTTCTGATTCTAGAAAGAAGCTTAAACTGATTGAACACTTTCTGCTTTCGAGTTCAGCTTTGTGCTTCAGAATCGGAAATTCGTTTCTGATTCTTTCCTACACTATCGCATAGGCGCACTTAATTATTTCCAAGGATATTAAAGTTTGCGGTCCAACGCGCCATTTAGTTAAAGAACATAGTTTGTAGAGATGGCTAGTGCAAGAGATAAGCGTTTGTTAATGTTAACGCACTGTATTAAAAACATTGAAAGTTAGGAACAGTCCTCTATATCGTTAGTGGGTTCATCCCATTTTGCGAAATAGAAAGAAAGAAGGGGATTTCCATATTATATAGAATATTCTCTGCTATGCAAGGTTTTGAAACACGATCCTTGATACTTTCACAACCACGCAAGGATGTGTCCCATACTATTTGACAAGCTTTTAGCACTTTTTTCTTGTACTAATGTTTTGGCCGATTTCATGGCAGAAAAATAGCTCTACTTAAGTGAAGTATTAGCTACCCTTAATCCCCATCCATTTTAAATCACCAATGAATCCCTATCACTTTTAAAAGCGTCAATAAACTTCACCAATGAAAGAAAATTTTCATTAGTGCATAGCTCCTCGACTCCTTTAACAGTGCTAAACACCTAAGTGACCCTTAATAAAAGAACGAAATTTTAGTGACTATCCCCTCCATCAGTTACCTTTAACAGTGCTAAACTTACAACATAGACTTATGTCCACGCATACTTATCGCATCTCATACATTTTTAACATTGGCATATGGCCAGGAGCGTGTGAAAGAGAAAGAATTCGGTAAAACACCCCACTTGAGTTCTTTCTTTGTGTAAATTCGGAAGTTTTTATTTTATAGAAAGTTGTTCGGGCTCTTGGAATATTCATGTCTTAAAAGGCGAGGGGCTAGTCATTCGCCAAAATTTTGTACACCTGAACTGATTTCTGAATTTTTATGTGAATTCTGATGATTATTGAACGAATTCCTTGATTTCTGTGATTACGATTATTTTCGATGATTTCCATATTCTTTACACTGATTTTCCGTTATTGCCGCGGATTACTTTTGATTCCTGTTTGAATTCCAATGAATCCCGGTGATACTTTTGGTGAATGCAGTGATTACCACTGGATTCTTCGTGAATTTCGATGAATGCCGTGATTATAGAGCGATTATTTCTTTTCCAACTGATTACGATTTTGATTTTGGATTTTCGAATTCCTCGATTGATTATGTGCGATTATTTCACGAAAGATGTGACTACCGAGGTGATTACAAAAGATTACTAGTAAATCATGTGATTTACTCAATTTCTGATTTTCTCAAGATTTCACGGGATTTCCAGTGATTATCGGAGGTTTATGATTACCTTTGATTACCTACAGAAATGATTTTGATTACTGATGATTTTCTCAGAATTCTAGAAATCAAGTAATCGATTTCTGCGGTTTTGTACACCTGATTATTCAAGTGACTAACCCCTCGTTAAAAGGCGAGAAATTTTAAAGAGAGAATGAAACTTTCCATTTTTTGTAAGGAAATATGACAAATTTGTGTGTTCATAAAAGACCTACAGATACTAGTGTTTGTTCATTAAAGGGTATGAGAAGCTTCGTTTTCATATCATATTTTACCACGAAAGTGGTATTATGTTACACTTTCAAGTCTCTACTTTCGAAATATCAAGTTTTTAATATAATTGAACCAAAGTGTCTATTTTTTAAAATCCATTGAAAAATCACGAAAACTCAGTTTCGACATATCAATAATTTGGTCTTGTCGAGCTTGTTCGCCCGTTTGATGACGTCACTATGACGTCAGGAAAAAAAGCGTGGGAATCCTATACCCGTCTCGAGCTTCTCTGGGTCTGATAGCTATCGTCATCTCACGTGAAAAATATATGGGACGTCAGCCAACGGGAAACTTTTTAGGCTTTCATAAAAAGTGGATTTCAAATTGTTTCATATGAAGCATTTTCAAACGCATATTGCCAAATAACCAGAAATCGGAGAATTAAAAGCTTGATATTTTTGAATCCACAGAAATTAATTCTATCTTTTGTTATATAGGCCTAAATCAGAGGTTTTTCAAACGAAGCTTCTCATACCCTTTAATATTCTCACAGTGCATTCCACATTGTACTGTCATAGATTAATCATAATCCTCTTCCTTTAAAATCGCCAATGAATGAAAACTATCACCTTAACACAATTTATCCCTTTTCACTGTAAGTGTGTTCATTAATATTAATATATTATGCCGGGTGTAATTTTGGCAAGCAAACGAGTAAAAACGCTTTGGAACTATTAAATATCACTTATAAATTATATATTTGAAGTTTCTTTGAGAAAATGTTGGGAAAAACTAATTTTATGAACCTTTTCAATTTTTACATACCTACCCTTCTCCTATTGTCCCCTACGAGAACACTTCCCCTTCAAGCATTGAAAAAAAAAATGGTTAGCAAAAATAAAATCGTTATTCCAGCTCGTAATATAGCGAGTAAACTGGTAAAAACGCTTGGAAATCGTTAAATATTAATCAATAATTATGTTTTTAAAGTTTTCTGGTGTTTGTAGTGGGAAAAAGTTGTATTATAAAGTTATTAAATATACCAAAACATTCCCCCTTCCCCTTTCACACCCATAGACCGCCCCTGGTCGTATACTTCTCCTAAGAGTGATAAATCGTTAGCAATAAATATTTTTGTAATATCGAATATTTACAAAACAAACGAAAAAAAATGCAAGAATCAATTTATTCAAATTAATTAGGATTAATTTAATGTTTTCTGGCTATTTTAATGAGAAAGAGCCACGTTTTTAGCATATTGGAGTTCTAAATAAGTCGGGTTAATTGAAAAATTTGTTAGCAAACTAGTTTAAAGGAACGATAATCTATTTTAATTAATTATTAATTGTAATTCAATATTTAATGTACGCTTTTCGTAATAGACTGTTTTTAAAGCACTGAGAAACTTCGTTAGGTTGCCAAGATGTTTAAAACAACCGCGCGTGGGGTGTTCTACATCTATGAAGGGTTAGCAAAAACTAAAACGTTATGCCGGGTGTAATTTTGACGAGCAAACTAATAAAAACGCTTGGAAACGATAAAATATGAGTTATAAATTATATATTTGAAGTTTTTTGAGAAAGCGTTGGGAAAAACCAATTTTATTAAATTTTTTAATTTTGGTTTGTAATACCTCCCCTCCCCCTATAGTTCCCCTACGAGTTCGCTTTTCCTTTAAGCAGACGAAAAAATGGTTAGCAAAAATAAAATCGTTATTCCAGCTCGTAATATAGCGTGCAAACTGGTAAAAACGCTTGGAAATCATTAAATATTAATCAATAATTATGTTTCTAAAGTTTTCTGGTGTTTGTACTGGGAAAAAGCGTTGATAAAATTGAAAATATTACTACTGTCATTACGGACGTACATTAAACGCTTATGCCATTAGCTGCCTCGAACTTTGGCTAGCCTTCATCAGTGGCGGAGCTATGGCCATCTATGAAGGGTTAGCGAGAATTCTGGATGTAATTTTGACGCGCAAACTAATAAAAACGGTTAGAAACGATTAAATATGAGTTGCAAATTATATATTTCAAGTTTCATGAAAAATTGTTGGGAAAAACTAATTTTATTCAATGTTTTGATTTTGGTTTGTAATCCCTCCCTTACCCTACAAAAACAAATCCCCTTCGAGCAGACGAAAAAATGGTTAGCAAAAATAAAATCGTTATTCCAGCTCGTAATTAAGCGTGCAAACTGGTAGAAATGCTTGGAAATCATTAAATATTGATTAATAATTATGTTTATAAAGTTTTCTGGTGTTTGTACTGGGAAAAAGCGTTGATAAATTAGAAAATATTACTACTGTCATTACGGACGTACATTAGACGCTTATGCCATTAGCTGCCTCGAACTTTATCGAACCTTCATCCCACTGCAGAGCTATAGCCATCTATGAACGGTTAGCAAAAACTAAAACGTTATGCCGGGTGTAATATTGACGAGCAAACTAATAAAAACGCTTGGAAACGATTAAATATGAGTTATTAATTATGTATTCGAAGTTTCTTGAGAAATTGTTGGGAAAAACCAATTTTATTCAATATTTTAATTCTGGTTTGTAATACCTCCCTTCCCCTACAAAAACAAATCCCCTTCGAGCAGACGAAAAAATGGTTAGCAAAAATAAAATCGTTATTCCAGCTCGTAATTAAGCGTGCAAACTGGTAGAAACGCTTGGAAATCATTAAATATTGATTAATAATTATGTTTATAAAGTTTTCTGGTGTTTGTACTGGGAAAAAGCGTTGATAAATTAGAAAATATTACTACTGTCATTACGGACGTACATTAAAGGCTTATACCATTAGCTGCCTCGAACTTTGGCGAGGCTTCATCCCTCTGCGGAGCTATAGCCATCTATGAAGGGTTAGCGAGAATGCCGGGTGTAATTTTGGCGGGCAAACTAATAAAAACGCTTGGAATCGATTAAATATGAGTTATAAATTATATATTCGAAGTTTCTTGAGAAATTGTTGGGAAAAACCAATTTTATTCAATATTTTAATTCTGGTTTGTAATACCTCCCTTCCCCTACAAAAACAAATCCCCTTCGAGCAGACGAAAAAATGGTTAGCAAAAATAAAATCGTTATTCCAGCTCGTAATTAAGCGTGCAAACTGGTAGAAACGCTTGGAAATCATTAAATATTGATTAATAATTATGTTTCTAAAGTTTTCTGGTGTTTGTACTGGGAAAAAGCGTAGATTAAATAGAAAATATTGCTACTGTCATTACGGACGTACATCTGACGCTTATGCCATTAGCTGCCTCGAACTTTGGCGAACCTTCATCCCACTGCAGAGCTATAGCCATCTATGAACGGTTAGCAAAAACTAAAACGTTATGCCGGGTGTAATATTGACGAGCAAACTAATAAAAATGCTTGGAAACGATCAAATATGAGTTATTAATTATGTATTCGAAGTTTCTTGAGAAATTGTTGGGAAAAACCAATTTTATTGAATATTTTAATTTTGGTTTGTAATCCCTCCCCTCCCCCTATAGTTCTCCTGCAAGAACGCTTTTCCTTTAAGCACGCAAGAATGGTTAGCAAAAATAAAATCGTTATTCCAGCCCGTAATTAAGCGAGCAAACAGGTAAAAACGCTTGGAAATCATTAAATATTAATCAATAATTATGTTTATAAAGTTTTCTGGTGTTTGTACTCGGAAAAAGCGTTGATAAATTAGAAAATATTACTACTGTCATTACGGACATACATCTGACGCTTATGCCATTAGCTGCCTCGAACTTGGGCTAGCCTTCATCCCTGTGCGGAGCTATAGCCATCTATGAAGGGTTAGCAAAAACTAAAACGTTATGCCGGGTGTAATTTTGACGAGCAAACTAATAAAAACACTTGGAATCGATTAAATATGAGTTATAAATTATATATTCGAAGTTTCTTGAGAAATTGTTGGGAAAAACCAATTTTATTCAATATTTTAATTTTTGGTTTGTAATACCTCCCCTCCCCCTATAGTTCCCCTACGAGTTCGCTTTTCCTTTAAGCACGCAAGAATGGTTAGCAAAAATAAAATCGTTATTCCAGCCCGTAATTAAGCGAGCAAACAGGTAAAAACGCTTGGAAACCATTAAATATTAATCAATAATTATGTTTCTAAAGTTTTCTGGTGTTTGTACTGGGAAAAAGCGTTGATAAATTTTAAAATGTCACTACTGTCATTACGGACGTACATTAAACGCTTATGCCATTAGCTGCCTCGAACTGTGGCGAGCCTTCATCCCACTGCAGAGCTATAGCCATCTCTGAACGGTTAGCAAAAACTAAAACGTTATGCCGGGTGTAATTTTGACGAGCAAACTTATAAAAACGATTGGGAACGATTAAATATGAGTTATTAATTATGTATTCGAAGTTTCTTGAGAAATTGTTGGGAAAAACCAATTTTATTCAATATTTTAATTTTGGTTTGTAATACCTCCCCTCCCCCTATAGTTCCCCTACGAGTTCGCTTTTCCTTTAAGCACGCAAGAATGGTTAGCAAAAATTAAATCGTTATTCCAGCCCGTAATTAAGCGAGCAAACAGGTAAAAACGCTTGGAAATCATTATATATCAATAAATAATTATGTTTCTAAAGTTTTCTGGTGTTTGTACTGGGAAAAAGCGTTGATAAATTAGAAAATGTTACTACTGTCATAAGTGTATGTCGAGCAAACGAGAAAAACCCTTGGGAACAATTAAATAACAGTAATGTATCTCTGGAAAAACTAATTTTATGAACTATTTCATTTTGAATTAGTATACCTCCCCTTCCACAATAGTTCCCATACCCGTACACTTCCCCTTCAAGCACTCAAAGAAAAAAGGTTATCAAGTAGAAAATCATTATGCCACCTCTTAATTTAACGAGCAAAGGAGTAAAATCGCTTGGGAACAATTAAGTATCAATTAAAAATGTATTTTCTAATGTTTCCCGGTTTTTTCTCTGCGAAAAGTACTTTCATGAAGTGTTTCTTGGTAATACCATCCTAATTTTGTGTACTAAAGAGTTATGTATTTCTATAAATAAATTAATAGGTTTAAATACAGTTATTTAGTCGCAGTTTTACTTTAAAATTACTTTAATATATTGTGGGAAGTCGCCTTTCTATTATTTACTCTGCATCTTTTATTTTAATTAACAACTAACGCTTAATTTATATTCATTTACGTTAATTCATATTCATTCAGATTTGTCAAAGGCTTAATATAATATAAGCAGACGCATAAGCAGACGCCGTTTAATTTTCTGAGAAATTCTGAGAGTTATGCCGGGTTAGCAAAAAATCAGTAGCAAAAAAAAATTAGGTAAACTAGTACCACCCCGATAAAGATAGGGCGGATTTATTTATAAACACCCATTTCCGTCCAGGCGCTAAGCCTTGGCCCGACGTTCTATATCACTTTCACGACCGGAATTTCCCACGTAATTAAAATTAAATTGGAAAAAAATTAAAAACGAACCTTAACACAAGTCCCACGCTGCTCGTATCCGATGTTTCTAATTCGTAAAGTAAATGATCGTGCTCCGGATTTGATTGGGAAGTTGCATTTTCCGCCATGATATTCAACTTCTGCTGTCAAAATGAGATTAGTGGGCAGGGTCTATTTCACGGTGAAAATGGCTTATGTCCCGCTCCAAAACAGCTGTGAAAACCAATTTCCACTCCAGGGTTTAAATTATACTACACTTCAACAGTTTTGAAAGCGACATCTATGTGCAAACAGTTATCTCTAAAAAACTTTGTTGATTAAAATTTTAAATAATTTAATTAATTTTAAATAAGCACATTCAATTTTTATAAGTAATAAAATTATTGTAGTTTATATTTTGATATATTTGAATTAGATTTAACTCGATAGATGTCGCTGCTTGAGTGGCCTTTTCAATTCAATGGAAAAAACCGGTCCCTGGCAACACTGCATCACGGAAGGTCGAGAGAAGTTTAGAGAGATCTGGTGGAGTAAATTTATTACTGGAAATAATTGGAGAATATTTAACCAAATTTTGCTAACAAAAAGGTACTTTAAGTAATCCCATTTAAATCTAAATAAACTATCCAAATTCTTATTAAGAAAATTAAG
This sequence comes from Phalangium opilio, assembly GCF_054372755.1. NCBI lineage: Eukaryota > Metazoa > Arthropoda > Arachnida > Opiliones > Phalangiidae > Phalangium > Phalangium opilio. The sequence goes on along the minus strand of NW_028324187.1, from coordinate 9,078,260 downwards.
AAATAATGTCTTTATTTGTTAAAAATCATATCACTCCTAAGCCTTGGTCGTTTGACCCCTAAATTCCCCCCCTCCGACCCTCCTCGTAATCGTAATTAATAATTAATTTCTTGTTTATATTTAAAATTAGTAAGTTACCATGTCTGGCGAACAATTAACCGGTTTTTCCAAACATTTCAACTCCAGCACCATGTATGGAAGAGCAAATGTAAGACACTAATTAATATGCATTAACTTTTAAACTCATTTAAATTAAATAAACATTTATTAAAATAGGTAGCCAAAGCTACTTACGCATTAATGGGAGTCATTGGCCTATACTTCTATATGAAACCCAAGAAACAAGCTGCACCAGCAAAGAAATAAAGATCTTAATGAATATAATTAATGTCAATTAGAAGACTATGATTGTTAATAGCAAAAAAAAAAGATTCATTGTCTTATGTTTGAAGAAACTTGTTAAATAAAATTATTTCTAATTTATTTGAACATTTTTATTCAACTTTTAATATAGATTTACATTTTTTTTTTCACACTCACAGTTTTTGTTTGTTTGTTTGTTTGTTTTTCTATACCTAATTTATTTAAATTGAATGTTGTTTTTTGTTGGAATGACATGAATAATTAATAAACTGCGGCAGATAGAGATACACTATCTAAATTTAAACATGATATACAAAAAGGCACTGCCTCAAAATTTCTTTACCCTTTATCAGTTTCTAATTTAATTTAAAACATAATTAATTACTTAAAGAATGAGGGGGGGAGATTCTATTCTACTCTAATATTATTTATTTTTAATTTAATTTAATTTAACTAATTATTTAAATTAATTTTTGAAAATAAATTTGTTCAACTTCTAAACTAGAGCTGATAAGTTAACTTAATCAGCTCTATTTATTTAATTAATTAATTTTAAGTCTTAGGAGGCCGTAAAATCACCATTAAATATTATAATAAATGACTCTTATATACAAATAAACTTGTTTGATGATTTAATTAATTCCCATTAAACTTAATTTTAATGATGCAAGTGCGACGTGTATTTATTTATTTATTTAATTAATTAATTAATATTAATTATTCTGGACTAGTTTTTCGTTTTTTTTTCTTTTAACAATAGGAGTGTAACTTAAATCTGTTCATCCAAAAAGAAATAATAATCTAAAAACCATTTTCCCATTTAATAATGAAACTAATTATCACTAAGTAATTACTTATAATTATAATTAGTGATAAACTTATATTAACTTAACAGTTAACACTCCCCATCCATTTTCTTTTTTTTTTTTAGTTAACTCTTATCATAAACAGACACAAACACGTAATAGATGAACATTACCAACAAATTTATTGCTTATTTTAACTCCGTTAAAGTTATTCCTTGGCCGCTGTATTAGCCCCTCTCCTACTATCTCGGGGGTAAAATTCAGCCAAAGTACTTTGAGGAATACGTTTCAACATCTCCTTAGGGAAGATACGTAGTAATTGCCAACCAATATCTAATGATTCAAAGACCGTCCTGTTTTCATAATTTCCTGAAAAAAAAAAGAAAAATAAAAATTCCACCGTAAAAAGTTAATTTTATTAATTAATTTTTGAATAAATTAATTAATATTAATAATTTTTGAATAAATTAATTAATATTAATAATTTTTGAATAAATTAATTAATATTAATAATTTTTGAATAAATTAATTAATATTAATAATTTTTGAATAAATTAATTAATATTAATAATTTTTGAATAAATTAATTAATATTAATAATTTTTGAATAAATTAATTAATATTAATAATTTTTGAATAAATTAATTAATATTAATTATTTTTGAATAAATAAATTAATTAATATTAATTATTTTTGAATAAATTAATTAATATTAATAATTTTTGAATAAATTTATTAATATTAATAATTTTTGAATAAATTAATTAATATTAAAATTAAATATTCATTTTCATTTCAATTTCAAACCTTGAGAAATAAAGTTTTTCTCGAATTTTGTTAAGAATTCCAAATATAAAAGATCTTCGGATGAAAGAGCTTCTTCTCCGACAACAGCTTTCATGGCTTGAACATCTTTGCCAATGGCATAACAGGCATACTATATTTTTGTAAAGTTTAATATTAATTAACAAAATATTAATGAAATAAGTTAATCAATAAATTGGTTAAAGTTTAATTTAGTTTACCAATTGATTAGAGACATCAGAGTGATCTTTACGAGTCATTCCTTCACCAATGGCAGATTTCATCAAACGTGAAAGTGAAGGCAATACATTAATAGGTGGATAAATTTGTCTGTTATGAAGCTGACGATCTACGTAGATCTGTCCCTCGGTAATATAACCAGTCAAATCAGGAATGGGATGAGTAATATCTGCAAAAAATCAATCAGAATTGAACACTTCTACTTGTGTTGGAACCCTTATTGAAACTCAATTACCATCATTTGGCATAGTTAAAATTGGAATTTGAGTAATGGAACCATTTCGACCCTCAACACGTCCGGCTCTTTCATAAATGGTAGCTAAATCAGTGTACATGTAACCAGGGAAACCACGACGACCGGGTACTTCTTCCCTAGCAGCTGATACTTCACGGAGAGCTTCAGCGTACGATGACATGTCAGTTAAGATGACTAAAACGTGTTTTTCACATTGATAAGCCAGAAATTCGGCAGCAGTTAAGGCCAAACGAGGCGTGATGATACGTTCAATACTAAGGGATAATTTTCCTTATTCAAAGCTATTAAAACTATGAAGGTAAGCTCAAAAACCTACGTGGGATCATTGGCTAAATTAAGGAACAAACAAACATTCTCCATAGAGCCATTCTCTTCAAAATCTTGTTTGAAGAACCTAGCAGTTTCCATGTTAACCTAAATAGTTCTAAAAGCGTTAATATAATGTTTTAAATAAGATGATTGGCTGGCTAAGTAATCTTACACCCATAGCTGCAAAAACAATAGCAAAGTTATCATGGTGATCATCCAATATGCTCTTTCCAGGAAGTTTAACTAAACCACCTTGACGACAAATTTGGGCAGCAATCTATTAACATCATTAATATAAGAAATTAAACATTTACTTTGCTATAGACTATCTAATCATAGTTCATACAACTTTTGGAAAACCGATATCTCTGAGTTTTCAATAAATTTCCAGGTTTTTTCCCCATTATTTAGAGTGATAACAATATGAGTGGTTTTTTTAAAGTTCAAGAAACCACTTCAGAGCAAACTTACTCAAACCTCACAAATTTCCCTGAGTTTTCCCTGAATTTTAGTAAAAATTCTAAATTTCCAAGTTTCCCCTAAAATTTACTAGAAATTCCCTGAGTTATCCCTGAATTTTATTAAAAATTCTAAATTTCCCTGAGTTATCCCTGAATTTTATTAAAAATTCTAAATTTCTCTGAGTTATCCCTGAATTTTATTAAAAATTCTAAATTTCTCTGAGTTTTCCCTGAATTTTATTAAAAATTCTAAATTTCTCTGAGTTTTCCCTGAATTTTATTAAAAATTCTAAATTTCTCTGAGTTTTCCCTGAATTTTATTAAAAATTCTAAATTTCTCTGAGTTTTCCCTGAATTTTACTAAAAATTCTAAATTTCTCTGAATTTTACTAAAAATTCTATATTTCCCTGAATTTTACTAAAAATTCTATATTTCCCTGAATTTTACTAAAAATTCTATATTTCCCTGAATTTTACTAAAAATTCTATATTTCCCTGAATTTTACTAAAAATTCTATATTTCCCAGAATTTTACTAAAAATTCTAAATTTCCATGAGTTCTCCCAGAGTTTTTGGTCAACTATTAAATTCCCAGAGTTACCCAGGTTTTCCAAGTTTTTATGAACCCTGTATCTAACAATGATCCAAAACTAGTTACATCATTGTGCGGAAGTCCAGCAGCTGAGAAAATTGGAATTTTCTGACCCCTAGCAATACTGTTCATGACATCAATAGCGGAGATACCAGTTTGTATCATTTCCTCAGGGTAGATACGAGACCAGGGGTTGATGGGTTGTCCTTGAATATCTAAATAATCCTCAGCTAAGACGGTAGGACCCTTATCAATGGGTTTTCCAGAGCCATTAAAAACTCTCCCCAACATATCTTCCGATACCGGGGTTCTCAGAATATCCCCGGTAAACTCGCAAATAGTATGTTTAGCATCAATTCCGGATGTTCCTTCAAACACTTGGACAACAGCTTTTGAGCCACTGACTTCCAATACTTGCCCAGTACGTATGGTGCCATCAGCTAATACTAGATTAACAATCTCAGCATATTTGGGGAACTATAAATGTTTAAAATAATAAGGAAACGGTTTGAGACTATTCTCTTTATTAATGTACGTGTAGTTAATTGTAATTATTTATGCCTAGTCATGGATTTGACTTGAGCTAAGTCACGGTTGAGAAAAGTTGGTTGAAAGGTATGAGAGAGGTGCTGAGACTTTTTACAAGTGGTTAAAGGGGGTTTTAAATTAATTTAAGTTTGTTTTAATTAGTAGATTCTTATTAAAGCTAGATTTTAATACAATTATTTATGTTTTAAACTTTTAACACTATTTTTATTACTTACTTTTACATCATCCAAAATGACCAATGGACCATTTACACCACTTACAGTCTTATAAACTGGAAATACGAAAATTAGACATTATTTTCACACAAACTTAAAATTTAATTAAATCTATTAAAACGCCGGTATTCGCAACACTAATAAAAAAATGGCCTTTAATTTTTTTTAACCCAGATTATGCCAGATATTGACCAAGGCTTAGGGTTTCAAAGCAACGAAACCACCGATATTCTAGGTTGAATTTCTCGTATAATTCTAAATTTTAATTAAAATTTTTACTTACTTAGCCTAGGCTGTGAAATATAATCTCTAGTTACTGCTAATTGATGTTCTTTTAAAGCAGCGTGAGGAGTAATTATACTATTCATCTTGAAACGCCTACAAATTCTGACTTCGAAAATCACCACACAAGAAGTAGGCCCGAAGGATTAAGAGTCATATGACTTTTGGTTACAAAATCAATACGATATCAGACGACACTAGCGACATCCGTGCTAACATTTGACCAATCATATTTTAGTTAAACAAAACCCTCAGCCAATCGCATTGCCATCCGTCGAGGGCTGAGATTTAGCGGGAAATTTGAACAGTGGAAATCGAAGACGGTATTTTTCCAATCAGTGGAAGACAAATATTGAGCTAATTAAAGGGAAATTTTGGTAAATTTTATCTAATGTAACCTCTTAAGAAGTGAGAGTAAAGGAAAAATTAACACCCGTACTTGAGAATGTTGAAATCAACATATTGTTTAGCTACAGCTAGAAGAAACCATATTGTCTAGCCTTATCTCAACCGCTAGTATGAATTGTTTCGTATTATCTTTTCTGATTGTCGATACAGTGAACTTTAAACTTAAAATAAACGAAAAAACATTTCCTATAATCCATCGAGTAGATCCACTTATTGCTAACACTGAAAACGATATTGGCTGTATTCTGCAACAAAATGTTTCCCAATTTTCGCTTTGAGCAGAATACGGTCTCCAATCTTGTACCAAAAAACTGCAAAAAAATAAAAAATGTTCAACAAAAAGCGTTTATATGAAATAAAAAACATTTGTCAACTTGAGGGAAACGTTTTAAATAGAACCCGAATATGAAAATTTTGATCAAAGAAGGTATTTACCTACGCATCATGAGTCATTGTTCCTTGATGGCGTTTGCTCTGGCTTTCGCTTTGAGTCAGGTAACGACGCACGCCCAAGTGACGCGTATCACAACGGTAGATCGCCCGCAATGGCCCATGAAGTCTTGGCCCAACTTGACCAAAGACGAGCCTATCGAAATTATAACTGGAACTTCGGTTGATTTAAGATTACGTGGTTCAGGTTTTAGTTCCAACACAAAGGTGGCTTTCACTCGGTTAGCAGGTGTACGGGGATCCTTGTGTAACATTAGTGACATGTTGACCCCGACTTTCGGATTGTCCGGAGCCGATCGCTTGACCACGAACTTCGCGGACTTAAAAATAAAGTTACTGGGCACAAATATAGCGGGTGGTGATGTGGAACACGCGTACGTGTGCATTTTAGACTCCGCGTCGGAGGTTAAAGGTGAAAGAAAGACTGTTCAGCGATGGGTCCATCAAGGGGACAAGGTTAAAATAAGGATAATCAGTAATTCGTTTTACGAAACTAGGTAGTCATGTCTTATGTTGATTCTTGAATCATATATAACGAAAAATTTTCTATAGCAAAATCAGCGTTCATGGCGTTAGAGGTGAAGCCAACGATCGTATTTACTTGGCCGCGGATGGTACAACAGTCATACCTGCTGAAGAAAAAACTATTCTACGGTTAACTGGTGACTCATTCGTCCCCGGTATGTTAGTAGCCTTAACACGAACGCGTCGAAAAAGAGGAGACAATTGCGACGATTTGCCAAAGACGTCAGTTTACACTCTCGACGGTGTTAACGTCATATCACCGGAAGTAGCTGTCGTAGAAGTCAATCTACCAGAACTAGAGGATGACAACGAATTCTACTTCATCTGCACCAAGGAAAAAGCTTCCTCGAGATCTTCCGTATTAGAAGCGGCACATAGACATTGGTTACATCAAGGCAACGATAATTGGGTAAGTCCAACGCATACACGCCGTCCGATGGTCCGTGAGACAACATGCGTTTAATTACAGGTTCGAATCCATGCTGAAGGAAGATTAATACCAGTTTGGTTGCAAATTTGGTTAATTGTCTTTTTGCAAATAATGTCTGGGTTGTTTAGCGGTCTTAACTTGGGGTTGATGGCCCTTGACAACACCGAACTAAGGATAATAGCCAAGTGCGGGACTGACCAAGAGAAGGAATATGCTAAAATCATAAGCCCGTTGCGAAAAAGAGGGAACTACTTGTTGTGCTCCATCGTTTTAGGTGATTAAATCTGTAATTTATCTTTATCCTGTCTAATTAACTATCCTTTTACGCAGGCAACGTACTGGTGAACAGCATACTTACAGTTCTACTGGACGATCTGACGTCAGGTCTAGTTGCCATCTTCGGATCCACAATCGGGATCGTAATTTTCGGCGAAATTATTCCTCAGGCCATTTGTTCGCGACACGCCTTAGCTGTTGGCGCCAGAACGGCATGGGTGACTAAACTTTTCATGGTCCTTACCTTCCCCATGTCCTTCCCCATCAGTAGGATTCTGGACTGCGTCTTGGGTGAGGAAATAGGAAACGTTTACGACCGAGAACGTTTGATGGAGTACATCAAAGTCACAAAGGAATACAACAAATTGGAGAAAGAGGAGGTGAAGATTATATCCGGGGCTTTGGCGCTTAAGAAGAAGACGGCCGCGGACATCATGACACGCGTTGAAGACGTCTTTATGCTACCTTACACCACTATTCTCGACTTTGAGAACATAAACGAGATTATAAGTCAGGGATTCACCAGAGTACCCGTTTTCGACGGTGTCCGAGATAACATCGTCGCTCTGTTGCATACCAAAGACTTGGCTCTTGTTGATCCGGATGACAACACTCCTTTGAAGACACTCTGCGAGTTTTACAATCATCCCTTAATATTCGTTTTTGAGGACGAAACATTGGACAGTTTATTGAACGAGTTCAAAAAAGGTTTCAACTTTTTTTTAAGTTACTTGTCACCGCCCTAATTACGTACTTATTAACAACAGGTCGATCGCACATGGCTTGCATCAGGAGGGTAGAGGATAAAGTCGATGTTGATCCGTTTTACGAAATCACGGGAGTTGTGACGTTAGAAGATGTGATAGAAGAAATTATTCAGTCTGAGATTGTGGATGAAACCGACGTCTTAAGTGGGTTATTGCTTTGTTAATGTCGTTATGGAGATAATAAGATAGCAACGCTTTCATTTTATCAGCGGATAACCGTCGGAAACAGAAAAGAAAAGGTATCCTCCACGATTACTCTGATTTCATTCGAATTGGAGGTGGCGAAGGTAAAAATGCCATCTCACCTCAACTGGCTCTCGCTACTTATCAGTACCTTTCAACTGGTAAGCTTAATTACCACACACTTTAAAACCTCCTACTAAACTAACTTTACTCCCTTTTATAAACAGCGGTGGACCCGTTTACTCGCAACTACATATCCGAGACGATTCTCCGACGCCTTTTGAGCCAGAACATATTTTTCACCATTAGATTCAAGTCCGATTTGGGACCAAATACCAACGCCCAACCTCACGAAATCGCCGTTCCCACAATCTACAAACTAGGGCGTCAAGTAGACTACTTCGTTATGATACTAGAAGGACGCGTCAAGGTCACCGTGGGAAAAGAGAAACTAGTCTACGAAGCTGGTCCATTCACCTACTTCGGAGTACAAGCCATCGCCCAAAACACAATAGATTCTCATAACCAATTAGCCACGCCCAGGGGATCATCAAATAAGAGCTTCAACCAATTAGAAGGCTTCATACCCGCGTCACCATTCCTCCCGGATTACACCGTAGTTCCAGTGTCCGATGTGGTTTACATGAAGGTGACCAAGGCGGCGTATTCGGCCGCTTTACGCGCCACGTTGATGGAAAGACAACATAGACAGGATTCCAGTATAGAGGACTGCTTCAATGAACTGGTATCCCCTACAAGGTCCGCGTCTTTCTCTTATTGCGAGGTAACTGCCGCAACAATCACTGGCAATGTGCAACTACCCAAATCCATTGAAAAATCATTGGACTTACCTGATATAAGCTGCGAAAGTAATGGATCTAATTTAGATGGTCTCTGAAATCCAAAAAGATACATTTTAAAATATTATTTAGTTTTAAATTAAATTAAAATTTTGCATGATCTGTTTTAAATATTTGGTTTGTAAACATATTGTTTTTTAAATTTAATTCAATTCAATTCAAGGTTTAATATTTTACGTTTAAGAAAACTTCTATTACCACCACCAAATTATTTATGTAAATGTGTTTCTTCTCTAATAAATTGATTTGATAAATACATTTTTTTCAACATGTTTTTTAATGTTATTTTACCTCGTAATTAGCCTATATTTACAGTCATGTATATATCTTTTTCATATATTTACATAAAAACAAATAAAGTTTAAATATACAGGTATGTAAATTATAATTTATATATTCGGAATTAATTATACGATAATTAAAAAAATTAAATTCAAAATCTTTGGCTGAAAATATGGGGGCTTTTTTGAAAAGTAAAACTAATTAAAAAAACCAAAAAATAGAACTTATATTAACGTAATTAATTATTATACAAAAAATTAAATTCAGTAATATATCACGTTAAAAAAGACATTAATATTTTACCCAAGTACTAGAAAACTTTAGAAACGACTAACTATTCCCTTAATAGTTTAGCACCAATTTATAAATGTTTATATTAATTTTAGTTTTTCTTAATTAATTTAATTCTATATAAAAATGCTTATATTGCTTTAATTATTTTGGTTTTTTTTTTAGGAGAATTAAGCTAATTATGTTTTACTTGGCCCCTAAAAAATAAAACTGCAGCTTAGCTTTTAGACAGATATCTCATTTACGAGTTAATAATTATTAATTATAAAAAAACAACCAATTAAAGCCTTACCAGCTTTAATTACTTTCGTAAAACACTTTTAATATAATTATTTTTGTGTCAAAAACGTGTGTTTTTTATTGATCATTCTAGATCAGATCAGATCAGATCAGGCACTTACTAATTAATAAATTTCAATATTCGAAATATATATATTTAATTTAAACAAATTAAACATCAAATTAAACAATATAGACTTTTAAATATTTGTTTTTATTATTTTATCTTTTTTTAATATAGATTAAATATTAGTCTTTTGATTTAAAATTAAGTTTTTTATGTTATTATTAAGTCAGTTCAGTTTGGAACTATTTTTGATTATTTCTTGGGTGTAATTACTATTTTGTTTTATTCTTATTATTTAATTAAAGTGCTATATTAATTAAGTAAATATTTGTTTGTTTGTTTGTTTAAATTTTAAGTCGGGATTGCGATACATTTAAATATAAGTGTAGAATTCGTATTTTTTAATCCCCCTCCCATTAAAATAAAAAAAATAGTGAAAAGTTTTAAGTTAATTTAATTTAATTTAATCAAGAAGTTTTAATTTAAACCAGAAAGAAAGAAGGTTTAATTTTGAAGGAACCTTCTCTCCATGGTTTAAATAATTATCTTCTTGAGTAATTAAATTAAATTAAAATAAATTTAACAATAAATATAAATGCAATATCGTTTTTTTAAAATAGTAATTAAGTGAGGAGAATAAATGCAGTACTTTTAATTTAAATACCATAATAAAATAAACGAGGAAACGGGGTAGATATCTAAAATGTTCAAATCGGAATTGGTGTTTTTTTAATATTTTTTTAAGACATGCGTATTTAGTATTTATACGTAATTTCAAATTTCGTATATTTTGAATTTTATAATTCTCCATAAAATAAATGCACGAAGGGGAAGGGTTTAACTTTAATTCAATTGATTTGACTTTAAATCGAATTAATCATTCGTAGATTTGACATTTTAGTTCTACCCACCCACGTGGTAGGAAGGAAGGAAGTAAATTAACCCCGGAAGTAATTAAGTAACGACCCCTATTCCGCCTGAAGTAGGTAACTTACTTCGGGAACTAATTCACTTACAAAGAGGTATACTAATTATTAGGGAGAAAAATGAACTAAACGTTAAGATAATAATTGACTTTTCTCACTGACTACGGAACTGTTTCTCTTGAAAGAGTTCTTGTTGGAATTACTATTATGAAATCGTACGGAAGGTGGGCTTACCTCCGGGGAATCCCTAGCGGATTCCGCCATGATTTCCTCGAGCGATCTTGACTCTCGTCCCCTTCTGCGCGTCCTCCCACCGCTGTTGACCGATCCTGGACTGGAAGAATTATGGTTGGAATTGGGTGATTCCGAAGCGTGTTCCGCGATGGTATGGTCTCCGTTCGGGGTAGTCAGTTCGCTGCGGAGGGAGGCGGCTGATTTGGACTGAGTCGACCACTTCCGACTTCCGGTTCGCGGTGGCGCGTTTTGTTGGTGTTCGTCCCCGTGAACCCCCGCCAAACTCCCGTTCCGGTTAGGCGCGCTAGCTGAAATTCGACGTATCAGGCCGTCGGCGCAACTGGAGACGCTGTTCTTATGGAATGGAACGTTGACCCCGCCAACTTCGATGCTAACGCGCTTACCCGGCTCGACGCCAGTCGGGAAGTGTCGGTGGTTACCGGGACTAGTCAACAAGCTCGAAGAACTAACGCTGGTACTCGGTGGCATAATAGCCGAGGGTTTCATAATCATAGTCAACTCCGGTACGTAAGGACTCGACACCACGGGCGTCAACTCGAAAGGGACATCCCGACCTTCCATGGCCATCGCGTCCGCTAAGTTATTATCGTTCACCGCTGACACCACATTTTCCCACTCCGCGCGCATGTTTTCGTCCGCGTTAACGTCCATACTACCCCGGGTCTGTTCCAACATGGTGGCCCTTAAGGCCGCCAAGTACACGTTACGATGTACCTTCATGAAGACCGTGTCTGCTACCACAACCACGGAATAGTCCGGGATAAACGAACCCTTGCTGGAAGTACCCGAATCGGCTGGACTAAAAGCAGCCGCTGGAGAATTGAAACTGGCACTCCGGACCAGATTACCACTATCTGATACCTCGCCTAATATAAAGCGGTAAAAATACGGCGGGTCAACTACCAAAAACTAAACTTTAGAACGACACGCGATCTATTTTTCCATGAAATGACTTATAATATAAAATAGAGTATATCTCGTCTCCCTCACGGTGAAATCTTATAAAATTTACACTAATTAATCTAATTAAATTGGTCTTTAAAATTAACCTAATTTCGTTAAAGTGACACAATTCCTTCATACTTAAATTAACCATAGAACTTAGAAGGACAGTACGTTATATAAGCAAAAGAAATTTGGTACTTACCGACAGTAGGACTTGGTAAATTAGGCGCGATGGCTGGTGCACCGAAACAAGTGAAGGGTCCGGCTTCAAAGACCAAATTTTCCTTACCCACAGTGACCCGGACACGACCTTCAACTATGAGGACAAAATAGTCGGCCGGTTTACCCGCGCGATATAATGTCATGGCTGGTGCGTTGAAACTGTCCTCCGTCACGAATTTCAAAGAGAAAAACAAGTTTTGCGTCAAAAGACGTCGTAGGACAGTCTCGGAGAGGTATTCCTTTTTAAACGGTTCCACGGCTAAGAGAGAAAATGGTACGAAAAAACAAAAAAGGCAAATGAATTAGTATTTCGGCCTAGAAAATACCAAAATAGATATTTTATTTCTTTTTAATCTTTTAAATTATTTGGCCCCATCAAGTTTATGTTTCATGAAGTCATTGCTCCCGAATTGTTAATACAAAATGATACGGGTAATGAAATTTGAAATTCTTACCCGTGGACAAATATTGGAAAGTCGCTAAAGCCAGTTGAGGCGAAATAATATTGTTGCCTTGAACCCCCGTACCGATTTTGGCAAAATCAGAGAAGTCTTGTTTGTTCTGAATCTCAAAACGTCGTAATTTGCGACGATTATCCGCTGAATTAAAAGAATTAACAGCTTGAATTAAGTACTAGCGCCAATTAAAATTAATTACACTCGTTTAGAGTAAATTAAACGCAGGAAGGAACAGATATTAAAAGCAAATTTCCTCAAAATAAACTTAATTGCGGAATTACAAGAATTAAATGACGAAACAATTTTAATTAAGTACTAGCGTCAATTAAAATTAATTACACTCGTTTAGAGTAAATTAAACGCAGGAAGCAACAGATATTAAAAGCTAAAACAACTTAATTGCAGTTAAAACAATAACAACTCACTTAAAATATCAGATTCGTCAATTATCTCTGATTGGATAATTTCTTCGATGACATCTTCTAAGGTAACGACACCCACTATTTCGTAAAAGGGGTCGGTATCATCTTCAGTGTGAACGTGTCGAACAAACGCCATATGCGATTGTCCTTAAAAAATAAGGTGACATTGGAGAACATTACTTCTTTTGATTTGATAATCTACTTCTGACATGAAACCATAGTGAAATATGAAATATAACCTTAAACAAAATTGAAAATATGATTGAAGTTCATAAGTTCATATGATATGTTGGCCATAAGTTCATAAGATATGTGGGCTATAAGTTTGTCACTGGTTACAAACTGGAGCTTGTCATGAAGTGACCTACGTAGAGCCACGCCTGGTCATGGCTTAGGTCAGACTAAATAGGAAGATGGACTGCAAAATTAACCACCGAGTGTAGCCATTCAATTCTCGCTTCAGTCGTTCTCGAACTAGTTATCTCGAGCTGTAAGTCTCTCAGTAGCATTACGAACTTACGAACTTGTATATCTAGTGTCATACTTATGGAAGGAACATATCACTTATAAACTTATGATAAACCATAAGATTTTATTTATTTTTTCATTGTTTTATAGCAAAATGTAGTAAAAAAAAAAAGGCTACAAAGTGCTATGATTTATCTAAGATAGAAAGTGACCCATATAAAGTCGGACTAAAAAGGCCCAAGTAAAATCTTTTTATCAAATTTCTTATTTTATTTTTATTTTTTTTTTTCTTATAAAAGTAGGTCTATGTTACGCTAAAAAAAGGGGATCACTTAAGATTTGGTAATATGGACCTTGAGATTGCCATTGCCAATTTGCGCTTGCTCTCTCGAACCGAGACTCTTGTTTATTTCTAAATCGTGGGAATTAAATATTTATGACAAATATATTTATTGAAATAATACTTGTTTTTGCCATAGAATTTAGGCCATAATCGGGAGGCGACATATTGGCGTTGCTAGTTTTATCTGTACGGGTGTGAGTGTGTGTGTGTGTGAAATTTGGTTTATTAGGGTCACAAACCGGCGGTTCTACTTATACTGTCAATGTACCAAACTAAACCAAACCGAAGTTAACTAGCAGTATGTATTAATATCGAAAATGTTCAAGTTTGGCCTAATTTTGCATTAAAGCATCTACAGTATTTTCATTTCATAATTCGACGACTTTCCCTGGCTTTCCCAAAAGAATGTCTAAAGCTTTTCCAATTTCCACTTTTATTTGTAGAAAACTCCGGGAAATGTTGTTGCTAAAAGTGTCTATAGTACCGTGAAGTTTCAATTTCAAATACACTAATACTACCATAAGTTTATAAGTGATATGTTCCTTCCATAAGTATGACACTACCTATACAAGTTCGCAATGCTACTGAGATGGACTTACAGTACTCGAGATAACTAGTTTTAGCAGAACGACAAGCGAGAATTGAAGTCCTACACTCGGTGGTTAATTTTGCAGGACTTCCATCTAGTTCCTATTTAGTACTCTGTACAAAGCCTTTGACAGCGCCCCAGTCACCAGGCGTCGCCTTACCTCGAATCTATGACCTATCTCACTCACTTCATGACAAGTTCCAGTTTCTAAGTTACCAGTGACAAACTTATGGCCAACATATCTTATGAACTTATGACCAAACGAAAATGAAAAATTCCCTGATCATGTATTAAACGATTTAATTCAAATCTCGCTTCAAATTCCCATAAAATTATTCCATTAAAGAATCCCTGATGGTCTTTTACACAAACATTACATCACCATCGAGCGTAATCGCAAATAAACAGTTTCGTATTTGAAAACATGACGTAGCCCTCGGTTTCGAATTAGGCTAAACAAACACAATCGAAAAGTTGCTCATAATAAAAACTAGACCTTCAAAAATAAACGATATCTGTATAATTGCGACGCAATAGTTTAGTTTACATTACAAACCTTAGTACGTACGTACGTACGTCATCTTCCTAATAAACCGACAACGTTTGTAACCAGATAGGACTAACTTCTCTCAGAATTCATAATATCGTATTCTTAATCGAGGACAAATGGGTATTATTCTATTCACTATACTGAGTGAGAAGCCGCAAAAGTTAACTTGACCTAAGTCATCTTTCAACATTTGTAATAAAAATAAATATATATTTCCACCAATCAGAACGCAGGATTCCAGGAATATAACGTTACATGTATTATTTGAAAACATAAAATTGTTTTGACGCCATTCATTTACCCGAAGTTAAGGTTCATTTCGAAATACAATACTTTTGTCGTTGTTGTTAGGATCGAAGTACTTATGGCAAAATATCATGGAAAAATTTAAGACTCAAAAATCGACCCTAGAATCAATAACACCCACTACACTTTGATCCTACCATCCTTTTTTTGGAAATCACCCTGTATATGGCTCAGTGGGAAAATAATTTACAGAATTCTACGAGAACTTTCAAACTACCAACATACATTATAATAATATTATTATAGTATTATAAGTAAATAAATAACAAAGGTAAGGTGAAACCAAGAAGGGATATCTAGTTTACTAGGAAGCATGTATAAGATGCCTAAGTATTCGCGCCCCATAATCCCAGTACCCCTTTCAAAATATAAGGGGGGACGTAAAAGGAGGCCCCGGGCTATTTCGCTGCCTCTCCTCAGTCGGAAAATACAAGTAATTTTCGTGACTTTCGTCATTCGCGATTTCGCGTCGCGTTGACGTGAGGTTTCAAGAACCAATGAGATGCATGCTGGTTGTAATTTAGAGGCGGCGGGGATTAACTCCGTCCGGACAGGCTACGTTTGTTTGGACTGGAGATAAAGCTAGAAATGTGGCGCGAATTTATACCTTCGCCCTAGTAAACTAGATATCACTTCTTGGTGAAACACAAAACAATCACCGAGGAAAACTGTAGTAAAACGGATTAAACGTGACTCTGAAAGCCCAACAATTGTATAATAGACTGCACGTGTGTACAGGTAATCTAGTAATAATTATCTCCTCGTATGCAGTATTTTTACAGTGTTATAAAAATAATGAACATTATATTATGTCTTAAAACCACGCCATAGATAAGTATTATAGCTTAGTCAGGGTGGGTTATCATTAGGTAAAATGGTATAATTTTAGTTGACTTAAAAAAGAAACTTAATTACATACAAATAATGATAAGACAAATACTAGGGGTTTTTTTATCAACTAAAACATATTTTAAGTGCCTCTTAGTCTAAAGAAAACCGTTTTTATCAATTCATGCATTGCCTATCGTAAAACTTCAAGTTTTACAACGAAATTCCTGGTTAGTAACTCGAAGTAATAACCAATGTCGGTAAATAATACCATAAGTTAATAAGATATGTTCATTCCATAAGTTTGTCAATGGTAACTTAGAAACTGGAGCTTGTCATGAAGCGAGTGAGGTAGGTCATAGATTCAGGGTAAAGCGAAGACGCCTGGTGCCTGAGGCACTGTCAAAGGCTTAGTATACAGACTAAATAGGAAGATAGACTGCAAAATTAACCACCGAGTGTAGTATTTCAATTCTAGCTTGTCGTTCACTCGAACTAGTTATCTCGAGCTGTACGAAGTATAGGTAGTGTCATACTTATGGAAGGAACATATCACTTATAAACTTATGCTCGGTGGATATATTTTACTTCAATTTATGGATTTCAAACTTACGCGAAGGGCAAACTATATAATTCAATAAGTGAATGTTAGAATAAACCGAAATTTGCTCAAAATTTAATAGAGAGAAATTGTCTTTTTGACGAGGGTTCAATCACTCCACGTAATAACGTAATAAGTATACACATTCTGACTGTACTAAAAGGATTACACGTAACCCATAGGCGAAGCGAACCTAAGAGTGAATAGCCCCTCGCGTACGAGTCGAAAGGTTAGCCCGAAGAACAAAGAACAAAATCCTTCGGTTCCCGAATTTTATATTTCAGTAAATTTCATATCCTATCCAATCAATAACCGAGTAAGGTTGGTTCCAGTATTATTTGAGCCTACATAGTGACGTCAGACTCCACGAACAAAAGAATGAACGAAAAGAAACATAAGAGGACCACTTACCCTTCTTGAATTCGTTCAACATGACATCCAGAGTTTCATCTTCAAACACAAAGTTAATGGGATGGTTATAAAACTCGCATAGCGTCTTCAACGGGGTATTGTCATCGGGGTCCACAAAGGCCAAGTCTTTGATATTCAACAAGGCCACGATATTGTTGCGGTCACTGTCGTAAACGGGGACTCGAGTATAACCCCTTTTCATGATTTCGGACATGGTTTCAAAATTCAAATTGACGTCGTAACTGATCATGTAAACATCTTCGATTTTAGTCATGACGTCAGATACAGTCTTTTTCTTCAATTCCAAAGCTCCCGATATTATGTTTACCTTTGTGAGAACGCAAAGGTCAAGGTGTAAGAATCATAAGGTCAAGTACCGACTTCGTAATTCTAAAGGCCAATAAAGAAGTAACTTTTTTTGCGATTCGAGTAGAGAGTTATTTCAACTCGAGAGCCTAGTTTTGAACAGTGAAATTTAGAGTGACCTTGATATGCCAGAAAAACCCCGCAGAGATCCTCCCATCCCCCTACAGGGTTCGGACGAATTTTTTTTTAGTGAAAATCCCTTACTTTTCCAGCTTATCCCTGACCATTTTAAGTACGTGTTTACCAGACCCCACTTCATGATAACACCTTCGACATATTTAGCATTGCTCTTAGCATGGTTTGATATACCAAACAAAATGCCTGACCTATCCCTGACCTTTTAGGAAAAAACTTTAAATCCCTGACCTTTTAGGAAAAAACTTTAAATCCCTGACATTTTCCATGTCCCTGACTTATCCAGGTTTCGTACGAACCCTGCCCTAGCTTTAAACAGTGCTGACCTTGATATACTGGAATCATAAAACGGTTTTGGTATCTTTGAAAGCGCCCAGTTTTCCTACCCTCAATAGGGTTTAAAAGATCCATGGGTCAAGGTTACGTAAATACTAGGCCTAGTCTCGCCATTGACACGATGAGGAATTTGTAAACAACAAATATTCGAGCCGAAATAAAAAATAACGGGGTCAACATATAAACCTTTCGGCAGCTTTATAATATACATTTGTTTTTCTTTATAATTTAATTGGATTTGCCATGTACGTTGATGACCCCAATGATATTATATACAGTTTGGTTATGATGAAAAAAAAATTAATTTCGTTGATGGATTGATATCCATACGACCGTAGTGCAACTGAACCAAATTATAGTAAACAAATTTCTTCACGCGATCTAAGCCTAAAGGTCACGTGGATAATGGCGGATCATATGAAATTTAACCTCAAAGGTTGATTGGTTGGTGATTATAGATTATATAATAAGTTCATAAGATATGTTCCATAAGTTACTGAGAGCTTGTCACGAGTGAAGTGAATAAGGTAGGTCATAGATTCGAGGTAAAGCGACGCCTGGTGACTGGGGCGCTGTTAAAGGCTTAGTACATACAGACTAAATAGGACCTAGAAGGAAGTCCTTCAAAATTAACCACCGAGTGTAGGAATTCAATTCTCGCTTCCGTCGTTCCTGAACTATCTCTCAGCTCTAAGTCTCTTAGTAGCATTACGAACTTGTATAGGTAGTGTCATACTTATGGAGGGAACAAATCTTATAAACTTATGGGTAACATAGTTCACAGTGCGCCTTGGAAGGGATAACTCGGTATGAAACCTTTCCTAAAACCACGTCGTTCTCGAACTAGCTATCATCGCGAAGGGTAGGTAGTGTCATACTTATCTTATAAGCTTATGATTATAATATACGAGCTTTTTGTAATAATAATTAGGCCTACCTCTTCGTTTTCGAGTTTGTTGTAATCTTTGGTGACCCGTATGAACTCCATGAGTCGTTCCCGATCGTAAACGTTGCCAATTTCCTCTCCGAGTATGCGATCCAAGATCTTGCTGATGGGATATGAGACGGGGAAGGTTAACACCATAAAGAACTTGGTGATATTCACCGTCTTGGCCCCAATAGCCAGACCGTGTCTTGAACAAATGGCTTGAGGTATAATTTCACCGAATAGAACGATCCCGATTGTGGCGCCTATAACGGCCACCAAACCCGAAGTTAAGTCATCTAGTAAGATAGTCAATGACGTATTGACCAGAACATTGCCCAACAACAAAGAGCACAGCAAGTAATTACCGCGTGAACGTAATGGCGCGATGGTTTTAGCGTATTTCTTCTCCTTATCCGAACCGCACTTGGCGATTACTTGTAGTTCCGTTTTATCCAGGGCCATCAACCCTAAGTTTAAACCGCTGAAGAGACCGGATAATACCAGCAACAAAGCGATCAACATGACTTGAAACCATAGCGGTAAGATTGGTCCCACGACTTTAATCTTCATCCAATCATCGTGTCCTTGATGTCTGAAGACACCACCGCTGTAAGGCGAACTGGGGTCTCTTTCTTCGACGCAAATATAATATTCGCTGACACCGTCTTCCGTTTCCGGAAGTTTGACGTTTAAAAGTAAAACCGAATCGGACAGTAGTTCGTCCGGGGTTGGTTGGTAAGTGGCTGTCACTTGTTGCGTCACGAAGGATGGATCGCAAGCTTCCCCGCGTTTTTGACGCGCGGTTGTAAACATTATACGCGTCCCATTCGTTGGAAAGTGTCCGTATAACCTTAAGGGTGTCACTGTCTTGGCGGCTATGATGGACGAACCATCTTCGGCGATATAAGAACGTTCGCCTTCCGCACGAATCCCGATTATAAACGTCTGAAGGGGTTCCTGCCGACTTTCCACGGAACGTCGACTGAAAACGTGGACAGGAATACTTAGTTTTTAGACTAGGAGGATTGATACCATTTACACCAGAAGGACAGGCTACTTGGCGGACAAATTGCAGCCCCAAGTAGCCTGTCCTCCCGGTATAAATGGTATCAGTCCTGCAAGGCTGAAAACTTCGTTTCTCATATACTTCTAATTCTATTTCTAACGTATCAGTATTTTTTTTTATCAATCAGCTACCAAGCCTTCTTGACAAGCATCTTCTAAAGGTGAGTAGTCTACAATCTAAAACCCATTCACGTGAAGAACACTCCACCATTTTTTTCTTCTTTACCCCTCCCTCAAAGGGGTCGTCTACAACCCAACTTTAACCCCTTATAACTATAGATTAACAACACTTCCAGAGTAAGATTTTTCCCGGAAATGATAGCTAAAAGTGTCCTCTATGCAATGATACTAAGTACTTGGGTAAATATCAATCAAGGGCAGAGATAATAGCATTCGAAACAAAAAAGAAAACTGAATTTTGGACGCAGTGGAAGTTTTGTAGGTGTCATTGAAAAGACAAACTTTGGAAAGTTATAACTCTAAACATTCATAAGATAAAGGATAATTCCTTTCAGGGTGTTATCGTGCATACTGCACCTTATTCAACTATTATAAATATATAATTTGAACCTGCACCAATAGGGGCCCAGGGGTCAATTACAAAAAACAGGTTCAAAACGCCTCAATTCCACGAATATATAAAGATTTATTCCCTTAAGGGTAAATTTTACAGATAAAACAAACAGGTAGGCCTATTTGTAGACTTTGTAATGTCGTAAAATATTCTAGATAAGTTTGACGCGTGTTGAAACTGGCATTGATTTTATTCGAAAATACCTTTTCATCGTTGAATGACTTAGTCATTTGTTTTTATAACAATGTAAAAGTGTACCTACAATTTAACGCAATGACTGAATGAATCACGAGATTCTTATGATGAAACTATACTAAAATAGGCCGATTTATAACGGAAGTGAACCTTACAGCGCGATTTATCACCTAACTATTGAAAAAAAAAATTGGCAAACGTTAATAGCGTTTTCCTTTGGGTCCTCGCGGAGCGCTCCCATGGAGGAATAAAACCAGGAGATCCTATTCTTCAAAAACAGTCTTTAACGAAGCTGGAAACTACTACTACCATTTTTATTGCTCCTTGGGAGCGCTCCGCGAGGACCCTAAGGAAAACGCTATTAGTTTGGGTTATGGGGCAAAAGAAAAACTTTGCTCTGTTTATAATAAAAATAAACACGAAAACATGAAACCTCAAATTAGTCATTGGCTAAGGGGGAGATTACGGATAGCTAATGAATCACCAATGTATGTCAGTCATTTAAAATTATAGCTAAAATGTATTGGTAAAGGATAGAAGAGTATAAATTTTATAAAATCGAATTGTAGGAGTATAGCGAGCAGCGAGCTAGAGTTGACCTAAAATCAATGCGTATACACATATGCGTCGTTTTAGGATCATATTGCAGTCCTACAAATAAGGGGTGAAACCATAAAATAGCTTTATTGCAGCAGGGAATAAAAAAACGGGCAAAAAGCCCAAAACCATTTCATTTTGTAACAAAAATAAACCCGTTGAGGGGAGGGGGGATGTGTAATTAAAATCTAGATTTAAGAGAAGTGGAAAGATATTTGGTATTCAGCCAAAAAATACAGTTATTCATATCAGTCTGTCTTTGGTAATATTAATTAAAGATTATTAAAGTGTTAATGATTGCAAATTCATTTTCTATATCAGTAGTTCTGCCTACTTTTGGTTGGGAGGGAATAGGAGACAAATTTTCCACTAATTAGTGAAAAGAATTTGACCTACTTAATTGATGTACGCGCGCATTTATGTTTAAACTTTAAAACAAGATTATTTTAGAGCCAGGGTTCAAGTTAATTATAACCTTATTTTTGCAAAAACAAGAGTTCTTTTCTTAATAATTTAATGCAATCTTTACAGTTATTATAACTTTACTTTTGACTTGATTTACATGCATTTCTAACTAAATTTCCCAGTAAATAAACTTGTCATTATTTTTATTTTAATTTCTTTAAAAGCGAGATAGAATAGCTTAGCGATAATGAAAGGGTTAAGTAACTGGTGTACTTACAGTGCCGACGTTCTCGGGGTCAACCAGGGTGAAGATCGGACCTTGACAACTAGCCCTTGGTGTGTCCATCTCTCTTGAATTTGATCGGACACGCAAGCGTAGAGAAATTGATATTCCGGAGAGGTAAAAGTCGCGTTAATTAAAAGCAATTGATCGTCGTAGGATTTGTACCCGTGTATCGTAATGTGTTTGGTATCCAAGCTGCTTTTCGGACAAGGCTCGTTGGCTTCTAGCCGAGTTCGGGAAAAGGCCACGACCGGTTTCGCGGGTAAATTGACCAATCCTCGTAATTTTAAAACTACCGGTACATCGACGATAACCTCTACGGGTTCTTCGTAATTCCACGCTCCTCTTTTCACGTTTCTAGCTTCAATTAAAACCGCAAAACATAACGCAAATGCACAGAAGAACGTACAAACGATGCGATGACTAAAACCAGCCGCCATATTATGACGGCGCGCGTCGGGAAAATTTTCCTCCGCCAATGATATGAAAGCGATCGAAGCGCGGCCTTAAATAAGCGGTCTTCCGAACCACAACCATGCTCGATTTGTTTACTTTCTGTTAGGCCTAATACCCCCTTTTAAACACCCCCATGATGTATCTCTCTCCCGCCACTTTGTTTCTCGCGTTATCTCGGAAAAATCCATGAGAAATAAGATAACGGAACCACAAAAACCTTTATTGCTGCGCTTTCTTTAAAATTAGTAAATAATTTTCTGACAAAAAAGAGTCAAGAGACTTTTGTGAATGAGCGCGAAAGAAGCGCCGTCTGCCACTTTACCCATTTCCCGCCTTTCTGAGAGAGCGCGCCCGCACCACCCGCACTGGGCCGGCTTTATGACACTTGAATAGTTCAGTTCAGATCTGTTCATGAGATTAGCGCTTTCTACATATAAGACTATGTATGAACTGCATAAATTCAAAATTTAAGCGGGAAAGCTATTCAGTAGTTTAAATAAGCTCAAAACAGGCTTTTATAGGTACAAAACGTAACATCTATTAAGTACTTATTATAGTTGGTTCCAATTTTAGTTGGAATGTACTATAATTACTAATTAGGCTTACAAAACTAAATAAACATTTTGTAAAAATTAATTAATTATCACAGAATAAAGTCAAACAAACAAAAAAATAACCTGAGTAAACTCCTGACAATCTTATAACAATAATTAATAACTGTGCTAATTATAATATAATTGCATTTTTAAGGCTTAAATATTAAGATTTCTTAATAATTAGTGTATATAAACTGTAAAGATTATTTTTCTTACTTCTTCGACTAAAAAATCTAATAGGAGTTTTTTTTCATGGCCTAAATGGTTGTTATTATGAAATATTTCCAAAAATTCTGCTGTCTTATCTTTAGATGTGCCAATTAAAAAGGCACGAATAGAAATTTTTGTCATAAACTCTCAACACTTTCTTATCAAAACATCTGTGAGTGTTGAGTAATTAATTACTTAATCAAGATCAATTCCTTTTAACCAAGATGACAGATCCCCAATTTTTAATTCTCCTTCCTTGTTGACAGCCCCTCCTTCTCCATCGTCCTTTTCTAACAAAATATCAGCTGCTTTAATGCCTGATAAATATGCTCCATGGACGGTGGAATAGAATGTGGAATGAGTAGCTTCACCAGCAAATAATAAAACAGGCTGTTGAGAAATTGAAATTTTGAAACTCTAGAGTCTAGACTTATGTAAGATTAGCAGACGATAGGTGGCCACCATTTTGTGGTGGAATAAAAAAGAACCCTTACTTTATGATGGTAAGGGTCGACATAGACTGGTTTCTCCAACATTTCAATATCTTTTTGAGATCCTCTCAAACCAATAGAAGTGTAAGACCCTTGTGTGTAAGGGTCTTGATGCCACATTGTCCTTAAAAATTAAAAATAATTATGATAAATATTTCTTAAGCCTTGGTTTCAATTCCTAAGCCTTGGTTTCAATTCTTAAGCTTTGGTTTCAATTCTTAAGCCTTGGCTCCATTTCTTAAGCCTCGGCTTCATTTCTTAAGCCTTGGCTCTGTTTCCAAAGCCTCGGCTCTGTTTCCTAAGCCTCGGCTCTGTTTCCTAAGCCTTGGTTTCAATTCTTAAGCCTTGGCTCCATTTCTTAAGCTTTGGTTTCATTTCTTAAGCCTTGGCTCTGTTTCCTAAGCCTCGGCTTCATTTCTTAAGCCTTGGCTCTGTTTCCTAAGCCTCGGCTTCATTTCTTAAGCCTTGGCTCTGTTTCCTAAGCCTCGGCTTCATTTCTTAAGCCTTGGCTCTGTTTCCTAAGCCTCGGCTTCATTTCTTAAGCCTTGGCTCTGTTTCCTAAGCCTCGGCTTCATTTCTTAAGCCTTGGCTCTGTTTCCTAAGCCTCGGCTTCATTTCTTAAGCCTTGGCTCTGTTTCCTAAGCCTCGGCTTCATTTCTTAAGCCTTGGCTCTGTTTCCTAAGCCTCGGCTTCATTTCCCAAGCCTCGGCTTCATTTCTTACCTTAAAACCCTGCATGGTAATGGTATATAAGGATCCCTTAAGAACTTCCTTAAAGCATTGGTGCAAACTTCCCCTATTTCATCTTCACTTAATGTTTCTGCATATTCAGCTTCATCACCGGAAAGCCACGCGACTAATATTGTATCACTAATTTTTCTAAATGAGTAAATTTTCCGGAACCAATTTTCCTTAATGTCCGCACTAGGTTCAGCCTGG
Source organism: Phalangium opilio (assembly GCF_054372755.1). Lineage (NCBI taxonomy): Eukaryota > Metazoa > Arthropoda > Arachnida > Opiliones > Phalangiidae > Phalangium > Phalangium opilio. Next base: position 9,053,665 of record NW_028324187.1, on the reverse strand, counting down.
TTCCATAAAGTAACTATCTCTGATATATTTGGATTCAAAAAAGGTCTATCAAACTCTAAAAAAATCTTGTTAACGGAACCAAAACACAACTTCTTAACACTATCTAGTTTGTAATCTGGTAAACTTGGTTCAAAGAGAGCAACGGCTTTGGTTTTTAACACACCCAAAGGTAGAGTTACAATCACGTGACGGGCGTAAAATACTTTCCCATTTGCGCAAACTACTTGAACCTGGGCATCAGGAACATCGGAATAACAATCCGAATCTTTGCTATTATAGTCCAAACTGTGACTAATTGTGTCAGCTGGACTGTCAACTCTGTTCCAATAAATTTTGGTCACTTCGTGCTGTTTCCTGATACAATCCTCGGGTAATTCCGAGACCAAACATCCCACAACTGAGTAATAAGAGCTAGGAATGGTGACATTTCCACCCGGAAGTTCGGTGTAACTCCCAAAGTCTGATAATCCTGTTTCATTCATATTTGCACATCCAGTCACACACGTTTCGCGATTTAGTAAATGGTCGAAGATCATACGACGAAGATGTTTCTCATCACCAGAAAATTGTTCCAAATATGATGAAATATCCATTTCTAAGTGTTTTCCAACACTGTTCCTAGCTTCTGGTGGGGGTTGTAAACGTAACAGGAAGTATTCCTCACAACGTTTACAGAACCAAAAATACGCGCTGTAAACTTCTTCTACAACCTAAATGCGCGTAATTTTAATTTGTCTGATAAAATTACGAAGAAAGTTAAAGAACTTACCTGTATTGGCACCCTTTTGCCTTGCTCCGTTGTTGCAACAACTGTGTGGCATTCTTGTTCCCGGTTTACTTTAATCAAACCACGCTTCAATGTTATTTCGTAAATTGGGTTACCTAAAACACCGTGTATCCACTCGGCACCTAATTCAACTCGCTGGTCACCTGTGGCATTAGTTTTAATAGCAATTAGCGGCAGGGAGTTCCCCAAAGGCATGGCTTCAGTTTGACAACTGATGGCCAAGGCTTAGCAAACTCACCCATAGGCACGGACGAAATTCGGCCTCCAAGACGATTTCTCGCTTCTAACAATTTAAAATCTAACTCACCCCTTTGCATTAATCTTAAGCCGGCCGCGATACCACTCATTCCAGCTCCAATAATTAAAATTTTACAAATATTACCCACTTTATTTCCATCTCCAGAAGACTCGCTATCGTCTGCTACACCCGCCATTTTTTAGCTTGCGCTCCCCAATTCCCGCCCTCCCAAAAACGTTCAATTAGTTCTCCATCTTTTCCATAGATGGCGCCTAATGCAACATTTAGTTATTCCTTTTCTTCAATGTTAGATCTTGTACGACAGATGGCGCAGACAACAAATCAAAACCGTGGGAAAATAGTAACGCGCCAAAATTTAAACGACAAAAACGTATGAAAAAAAGAGAAAAGTTGCGTATTTTAATAACAAAATGTTTATTTTTCATTTTAAAACAGGGGTAGCTTTGTACAAGGGGTAAAAGGGCAATAATTTATAGTGTGGGGGCCGTATCCCCGTCGGTATTAACCGTATTATGGCATATTTAGGCTCTCAGCTATTTTCAACAAAGACACGTTTTAAGACTGTGGACCTTAGTGATAGTGATAATAATACGTCTACTAGGCCTAATTACTAATTTTTTAAGGTACTTACAAGTTCCGAAGTAGAAGTCCTAACCTTGTATGTCATCGCTCTACCCTGAATCTTTGGTTCATCTTCAATAGGGGATTTTTTTATTTTGCTCCGTTTATTATGTCGAGCTAGGACCAAAGAAAGGAGTGGATTCGGCTTTAGTTGCAAAGAAATTAAAAGTGTCTCATATAGCGAAAATAACCCAGAATAGATGAAAATTGAACGAAATCACGACACTATTCTCATTTTTATTAATTTGAAAGTCAATAGATAGTTTACACCTCAGTTTACACACATGGAGGATCCATACCATTTACACCAGGATGCTGGGCTAACTGGAGGACAAAAGCAGACGAGTTTACGTCCTCCAGGTAGCCCGGCCTCCTGGTGTAAATGGTATGAATCTTCCATGTGTGTAAACTATCTATTATCTCATTTCGAAATTCCCTGGCCAATTTTAAATAAACTTTTATTTGTAGAAAAATGAGAATGTTGCCTTTACAATTAACTAATAACATGCTCTTATTAATACTAACGGGCACTACAATAGGGGGAATTACCGAACCAAAACGCAAAAAAATTCCCCGAGACTAAGCAATTTTAAAATTTCCCGACTTTTACTTCATATTTTAGATCTTTTATTTTAGAATTCCCTGACTAAACCACGCATGCAGGTACCCTGATCTTTGAATAGGGAGCTAACAACTGGCTAGAGGGAAGAGATAGTCTGACTCTCATGTCACGCAGCCCCCCACTGGTTGGCATTTTTGCGCGTAGAATACTGTTTCCAACCGTTAGGGGGGATGAAACTCCAGTAAGAGATGGAAGGGTGTGACGTTTCAGGGTCAGAACTGTTAGCTCCCTATATAGGCATTTCATCGTTATACTTACATGATTTACTGCTGGATTCGTCGGAACATAAATCGATTAATTCTTTTTCCAATTTGGTCCAGTTGGAAACACTGCTGCAGGGCTCGTCGCCAAATTCGTCGGAACATATTTCGATTAAATTTTTTTCCAAATTTTGCCAGTTGTAAACGCTGGGGGCATTGTCGCGAAATCCCTTAACTTTTCCCGATTTTGTGGAATTTTCATTAACAATAGGGAACAATCGATTGAATTCTTTTTCTAATGCTACGGCTACTTTCGGGTTATCCGAATAGAACAACATCCTTAAAACTGACAGAGAAAAACTAGCAAAAGCGCGGAAAGATATTTAGAGTTCCGTAGCTGAAGCAGCTCTATGAGAAAATGATTATTATGATTCCATTCCATCATATATATAAACTCAACGCTTACTGCGCAGACTCGCATTTTGATGGAAACGAAGAATATAATGTTTTCCCACGCCTCTGCCTTTTGCATCCATGGATGTAAAAGGCTTCTGATTGGTCAGTAACCATGAGAAAAAAGGGGATACTCGCAATAAACATAGGGTTAAGGTCACTATAGGTTCACTTTCAACTTATACATGTCCGAATATTCGTAGAAAAGGTCAGATGATGACCCTGTACTTTATTTTCTAAGTCGCTTAAAGAGTATATACTCTATGACACGAAGGAAGGTGTTATATTAACATAAAGACGTGTAAACAATATAAACAAACGATTTGTAAACAAATCAAAGAGACGTAAACAATCTTTGTAAACACGATCGGAACATAACTTTGTAAACACGGTCGGAACATAACTTTGTAAACATGATCGGAACATAACTTTGTAAACACGATCGGAACATAACTTTGTAAACATGATCGGAACATAACTTTGTAAACACGATCAGAACGTAACTTTGTAAACATGATCGGAACGTAACTTTGTAAACATGATCGGAACGTAACTTTGTAAACACGATCGGAACGTAACTTTGTAAACATGATCGGAACGTAACTTTGTAAACACGATCGGAACGTAACTTTGTAAACATGATCGGAACGTAACTTTGTAAACAAGATCGGAACATAACTTTGTAAACACGATCGGAACGTAACTTTGTAAACATGATCGGAACATAACTTTGTAAACACGATCGGAACGTAACTTTGTAAACACGATCGGAACATAACTTTGTAAACACGATCGGAACGTAACTTTGTAAACACGATCGGAACATAACTTTGTAAACATGATCGGAACATAACTTTGTAAACATGATCGGAACCAGCCTATATCTAAATATTTTAATTGGAACTACAGCAGATTTGATCATCCTGGCATTGATATAAATAATCTAATCATGATTAAATCAGCTGAGGGTTGATCCACGCCTCGCCTGCAAGATAAATTAATTTATAATATTTAATAAAACTTAATTCTAAGATTATTTTGTTATAAAATTAACTCAAATAAATCCTTTTTAAAAAAATACAGTTAAAATAACTTTAAAATAAATACCGTGGGAAAAGTTCTAGCGCACTGACAAAACTAGACGGTTGGTAACAAAGAGATAAGAAAGGGTAATGGCAGCCGTGCTTCCTCTCATATATATAAAAGATGGTAAAAATAACAAGGGCTGCTATTTGTATAGGGTTTTATTGCCCGGCTTGTTTTGGTAAACGGTTTACTATGGGAAAGAGTATAAAGTGAGCGCCTTTGCCAACAAAAACCACGTGACTCCCTCCCTATGGTAGAAATATCTCTGTAAAGCTCATAATAAACGTTTATTAATTGAAGTAAAAGTACTGAGGGAGCGAAATTAAAACAAAATAGTTATTGGTTATCACCAATTTATATTTATTGAACCTATATCAACTTGAAGCATCTGATTCTTAGGCGCTTCTTATCACATAAAATTCTTGGAAGCGACTGCTTACATTTTAAACCTTTTTAGGACCAAAAATTCAACTCTGACCCTATATAGTTCTCTTAATCCGTGCCGCTAATTGCTTAAATACAATTGTATACCATCCATGGCTTGGATACGATTCAAATTGAAACCAAATGTTGTTTTTTTTTTAAGGTCAAGGCTGGATATGTACCTGACTTTCTTTTATACCCTAACAAAGACACCGCTTAAATTGAACCCCGGTGAAACATTTTGTCAAATTGGCGCAAACAGACACAGACTGCAGCATACACGCACTTTGGTGCCTGAAAGGTTTTAGAAGTCCTCATCAATTTTCTTTAGCCTAACATAGGTACCACTAAAATTGAAAATTGGGTCGGTGTATTTTTGTTAAAATTGTAACAATCAGACTGCACGGTGGCTGAAAAGTCTTCAATGCTCTCCTTACATCTTTTACCACCCCAAAAAAATCACACAATAGGTTAATGGTTGCGCTATTGCTTTGAATGTAACCTTAAAATAGCACTGTGCCATTAGTCTATGGCTTCCAGATGAAAACATTGACAAAAGTGTCTCTGAATTTCTTGGAAATGGTATGATTTTGTACCTAAAGAATAGATTTCAATCATCCCAAGAATATTTCACATCTTGATGCGAGAGACCAAGGTACTGTTTACCTTTCCCACGTTATGGAAGAAATTAAGAACCGAGGGGACACCTACCTACTTATTGGTGCACGCAATACCCTAACCCGACTTGTACTGTACAATCTTTTAAAGTTCTACCATACGATTGACACTTGTATCTCGAAAATAATCAGGTGTACAAGAAATCTTAGAGAGTGTTTAGCCCCCCACGAATTCTAGGAAACAAGTGCAACTGTCAAGACCCTCTATAGAAACGGAAACGTTATGGACAAAATTTTAGATATATCTCCTTGGGGAGTTAAAGCGGAGTTTTGTATGCTGTAAAATCCATCCAACCTTTTGTATTAGAGACGCTTACAGCTCAGGAGAGAAGCATAGACATAATAAATATAATTTAGCAACTAACTATATATCTATATAAATCAAAAGTGCTGACTGACTGATTGATAATCAACGCCCAACCCAAACCGCTTGCCCTAGAAGGCTGAAAATTTGCAGGAACGTTACTCATAAGTAGTAGGCGCGTACTAAGAAAGATTTTTCCAATCCACCGCCATCTTAAAAAATGGCGCCCAGAAATGTAAAAACGTCTTCTCTATGCAACAAAGTCCGCGCATTTCAACCGATTTCGCAAATATTTAGTACACTGGTTTCCTTTAACCTACAGACGGGCTGAATGGTCTTTCGGGTTCGATTTGTAGCCATCTTTTTAAATGGCGGCCAGAAATTTGAAAACCCTTCTTTATGGAATAATGTCCCGACGGACTGACGGGCAACGCCGAGTGCCTTCACTCCTATATGGTGCCATCAGAATAATTTCTGTATAGATGAATTACATATATCTATGATTTTCAACTGCATCCTATATATAACTCGCACTTGCTCGATGAAACTTGGCCTTTCAATTTGGTTCCCAGGTCTTCGTTGTATTTACTGATGAAAATCTATACAAAAAAATCAAAAAGGGCTTAGTTCTGGCTGGATTTTATTTTTACCCAGCAGTAAGTCCCCGACTCTCTGGCGCCTTCGTATCCCAGGATAATAGGTAGAATGTAGATCAAGAACTCCCAAGTTTAACCCCTTGAACCGCCATGCCCTGCCTTTAAAAAAAAAACCCACTTAATTTCCACTACTGCGCTAGTATTTTTAAGTGTACAGGGTGTTTCTGATAAGCCTGACATAAATTAAGTTGGATGTTCTTTGGAAAATTATTTTCAGTCAAAAATTATGTAACTTCTATCTCCATTTTGTTTACCCTTAGGGACACTGTTTTCGAGATTTATGATTTGATGGAGTGTTTTAGGGATGACCCCTTAATTAAATTAATGATAAATCATTGTCTAAATCAGTTTCTTAATTAAATTTAAGGGGGTCATCCCTAAAATACTCCGATCAAATCATAACTCGAAAACAGTGTCCCTTATAGGACAAACAAAATGGAGATAGAAATTATACATTTTCGACTCAAAATTGATTACCCAAAGAACATCCCCAAGCTTAATTTACTACAGACTTATAATTTAATACACCCTGTATATTTTCCGAGGATATTTTCACCAAAATGTCGATTGCGGTGTTTTCAGTCACAGACTCAGTGTTGCCAGGGAATTTTCGAGCCAATATGATAATTGCCGAGATAAAAGACTAGTATAGTTTGATTGGTCCAATTAGCTAGCTGAACTTTATATTAATAAAATAATCGACTAATTTTGGGCTTGGGCCAATGGACCCATGGCATTAAACGGCTATAAAACTAAGGGATAAAGGGATCGGGGTGCCGGTAGTCCCTAAAATTGGACTTTGATCATGCAGCTGCATGGTCCGACAGTTTTACAATTGGTACGTCGTACTTAAAAATAACATTTTAGAGGGTAATCAAAGGGGCCAGTCACTAAAAATCTCTACCTAAATGATTAGACGTGACTGTATCGTGGAATAGGAGAGTGATTAGCCCCTCGTGGAAAAAGTGTCCAAGTAGAAAAAGCCATAAATTTTTCAGAATTTTCTGAGTTCTGACTCTATTTGACAAGGCGACCTACCCTGACGTTGCCCGGGAATTCTAAGGGGCAAGAAATCGTCCCGGCCTAAACACTATATAGTCTCTACCCCTACCCCTATGATATAGCCGCATGGAAACAACCATTTTTTAACAACTTTGAAATTGAATAAAACTATTCTTAATAGACCATTTAGATGTAAACAAGAGGGTAAACCTTTGCCTTCCATCTCGCTTCTTGGCGCCTGCGCTCTAGGCGGCAAAGATCCCGATACTTAGGGTTGCCTACCCCCCTTTTTTACATAGAAAAGGTCTATTAGGGGTGAATCATGTCTATAAAGAATTAACAACAAACAACTTTGTGAAATTAGATGATATATTTAATGTTTAAACTTAACCAACAGGTTTAAAACGCGTCATATTACAAAAATACCTGAATATTTATTTATTTATTTGTTTACTATGTTTAAAAATGCGGCAAAATACAAAAATACGAGTAAAAAAATAATACAAACATGAAAATATTAATATATACATACAAGATGTAATTTAACAAAAAAATTATGTAGGCCTACACTGTTTTAGCTCGAGCAAGCGTCCAGCCCAACTACTACGTTTGTTTTCAGGGCAATATCTCTTGGTGTGTCCATCGTCACCTCCGACTTTCTTGCAAATGGGGCAAAAATAAGCCCTTAAGACTGGACAAGTGCATTTACCGAATCGGTCACGTGTCCGGTGATTTTCGTACTCCTTGGCTGGACGTTCGTTGTTCTTACAAAAGACGCAGAAACTTGGAAGTTGTTTGGCCAGCGCTTTTTCGCGTTTCTTTTTATCGTAATTAAAGGGCCTTCCGGTGATTTCGAGGTCTTCGACGTATTCTAGCGTTTTACCATTGTTTTCAAACTCTTCCCATACTATATTGGAACGATATTAATTGAAAAAAATTAACCTTCACCCCTCATAAGTAACTTAATTGTGAAAATAATTCTAAAACCGAGCTTTGATTTTAAAATCATAATAATTCACGACATTAAATTGTTTCTTGCCACGCAACTGAGTGAATTCAGAAGAGTTTCAGAAAGTGATTTTAGCGAAAATTTTGTTGATTTCAACAATTCTAGAAGTCAGTTGAAATCGCTTAACTAGAACCATAAGTTCATAAGATATGTTCACCACAAGTTTGTCACTGGTTATACTGAGAGCTTGTCACGAAGTGACGTAGGTCATAAATTCGAGGTAAAGCGACGCTTGATGAGGCTTAGTACAGACTAAAGAGGAAGATTAACTGCAAAATTAACCACCGAGTGTAGGACTTCAATGTAAGTCTCTAGTATTACGAACTTGTATGGGTAGTGTCATACTTATGGAAGGAACATATCACTTATAAACTTATGATAGAACCGACTTCGTCAATTCAAAAAGTTATGAATAAACATACCTTTATCAGGATTTTCTGGAAAAAGTTCATGATATTTTGAAATTATTCTTGAGTTGGAAATCGGCTTCGGATTTAAATGAACATTGGAGAAAACATTGCAATTTGTTGCAGGCGTAGAATAGAGCGGTGGACTGGCATGAACCTTCATATTTAAACACGTTCCAATTTCGGGTAAATTTAAGTACAAAGAGCTGAGTAAGTTTGACTCCGAAGTCATGTTTCTATAATTTTCTTCTAAAACCCAAAAGTTACTCCGACCGAAGAGCAAAGGATTTAGAGAATAAATGAAGGAGAATCGGGGTTCCCTTTTTATTGGGGGTTCAGAGAGCGATGTTTGGTAGAGGGACGGAGCTGGTCCGCGGTTTCATCCATGGTAGGGGAGGCTCAAGAAAGACCTTGGCATCGTAGAGGATGGGGCAAGGATTCCAGGGCAGATCTGGAGAGGCGGTGTAAACCCGCATTCTGATTGGTTCCTAGACCTCTATAGCATCGTCTTAACCAAAAGTCTTAACCCTAGTTTTACGTCTTCCTCCTATTCCAATGCGCGCGCAAACTTTGGTCAAATATATCGCGTACCTTAAACAATATTTTCTTCCAAAGTTTAAATATAATAGCTAATTAGTATTTTGTAAAATAATCAAAACAGGTTCTTAAGAGAACTGATTCAACTCTACTGATGGAAAATCCAAAAACCTTTCTCTATATAACTTAATCCCACCACCCTTCGCACTAACCTATGAATGTATTGCCTTCTGCCATGAATTTTATTCAAACCATCAATAATAGCATAAGTTTATAAGATATGTTCCTTCCATAAGTATGACACTAACTATACTTCGTAATGCTTCTGAGAGACTTACAGCTCGAGCTAGTTCAAGAACGACAAGCGAGAATTTACTACACTCGGTTTTACAGTCCATCTTCCTGCTTAGTCTGTACTAAGGCTTTGACAGCGCCTCACCAGGCGTTGCTTTACGAGAATCTATGAGGTTAGCAATGGACAAAGCAATGTATTGTTTAATCTACTTCACTTCATGACAAGCTCTCAGTAACCATTGGCAAACTTATGGAACTTATCTTATCAACTTATGATTAAAGGTTTTGCAAACGAGTCAATATTTGGTCAAGTTTATTGCCTATTTTTTATTCATGAGAGTTTTAATTAAATTCATGACATGATGTAATTCGAGCCGAGTGAAACCGAGAATATCATTCTAATGGGATACCGTAGAGAGTCAAAGTTCATTCTATCACAAAGTTTATTTGTGTTTCTTGAAGCCCCTTTAAAAAACGTACCCTAAAATCGGTGAATAGAAAGTAAGGTCTCTAGTTACAATAAACATATAGGCACCTCTAAATTTTTAATCTATATAACTGCAAGGAAAATATTTAACTAAATATAACCTCTCAAATTTGGATTTTGATTTAAACAGATTGAAAATTACGAAATCGGAGGAAAATTTAGCTAAATTTGTATCTGTCCTTTCGTAGGATGTGAAAAACTCTTGGGTTTTCCATACTACCACGCCTTGGCGACACTCCGGCGCCTCGTAGAGTCTTAATCTTAAAGGCTTTTATATATTTCATTCCAGTAACCCCAAATTCTGGTCCCGGGACAAGTGTCTATAGTAACAGGTTGGCTCCACGCTTTCGACTGTACGGGGGGCTTTAGAAGGCACGCCTCTATTCCAGACAATCTGGCGCCTCCGAAAAACTAACCATAGAAACTTCGTTTTTCATGGTTTATCTCCAGAAAGGTCAGCTACCTAAAGCCTGTAGTTATTATAAGCGTAGGAACTAGTAAAAAAAAACCCCCAGCTTAAATCCGATTATTATGTTTCAGATATCTATCACGCGGGAAACTAACCCGCATTTTATGGGAACTTTCAAATAACGCGCAGAAACTAGTTGATTCAGTTCAGTTCAAATCAGGTCCAATGGAGTAATAACCTAAGTGGCGCTATCTATGCAATCAACGCGGCGTCTCAAGATTCTCTTGACATGAGTAGGGTGGACGGTTATCGTCCAAGTTATTAAACTAATTTAGTTAATTAAACCAATTAAAATGTCTTTACTCCTTAATCCTCAATACGACACTATAGGTCGTACCTTCGTCCAGCAATACTACGCGGTATTCGATGACGCGGCCCAAAGGGCAGCTTTAGCGGCTTTCTATAATGTAAGTACACCTAAGCCTTGGTTAATTTTTAAATACAAAATGTGCATGACCAAAAATTTAAAATTACGAAAAATCGTTTTTAAGATAAAATTCTTCTCTAATTGTAGGAAGAAAAATCATTAATGTCCTTTGAAGGTTTACAGATAATGGGAAGAACCAAAATAATGGAAAAAATCCAAGTAAAATTGCTTTGGAATTGTCAAAAATATGAAACTCGCTTCCCGGAAGTCTAATAATGCCACACTCTTTTCTATGATTTTATAGAGTTTAACGTTTCAAAAAATAGCTCACATTATAACCGCCGTAGATCCGCAACCAATGTTTGATGGTGGAATACTAATATCAGTTTTAGGCCAATTAAAGGTACTTAATAATTAAGATAACAAAATAAAATCTTAAATCTTAAAAACTTTTGTGAAAATTTTAGACTGACGATGACCCACCCCATTCTTTCAATCAAGTTTTTGTTTTAAAACCAATTGCAGACAGTTTTTACGTCGAACACGATGTTTTCAGGCTTGCACTACATCACCAAGCTTGAATATGAACTATATTAAAAGGATTTGTGCGGTTAAACGCGCGCGTGCTTTTGTTCAATTTAAAAAAAATTGCGTTTAGTTTCGTAACAAAACAAAAAAAAAATTCAAAGTGCTTCTCAATCTCAAGAAAGTTTAAATTTAAACTTAAAGGGTATCAAAAACTAAACATTTGGAAATGATACACTTACGTAAGAAATTTAATAATTAAAAGTTGGAAACTTTTCACCTCTTAGAGTTAAAAAGTTTCTTGAATAAATTAAAAAATAATAATTAATAAAAAAAATGAGCTTTGTACCATTTAAACTATAAAAAGAATTCTAATCTTATTAGCTAATGAAGGTCGTCAAATCCTTTTCATTCTCTACTATTGTATAAGAACACTTAAGTCATTAAAACATTTTTTTTTGTTAATTTCATTTGTGACTCTCCAATTATCCTAATTCTACCTTTGTAATATTTAAATATCAAAGAAAAGATATATTCAAACAAACAAACAAACAAATCCCTGTTTATGGAATGTCAAATAAATATTTTCTCGCATTTTATATAGTGCATAAATTACACTACACTGCACTGCGCTAACAAGGTCAGAGTTCACGCTATTGTGAATGGGTGTGGGGATTGGGGGAGGAATTATTACCATCCATCCACTCCAAATGTCAAAAATGGGAGGCCAAGGCTTAGCAAAGAATTCAATTCACTGTTTGTAACTTATGGTTTACCTCTTTAAGTTACACTGGGTTAACAAGGTCAGAGTTCATGCTATTGAGAATGGGGGGGGGGAGGAATTATTACCATCCATCCACTCCAAATGTCAAAAATGGGAGGCCAAGGCTTAGCAAAGAATTCAATTCACCCATTGTAAAAGTTTCATTATGGTTTACCTCTTTAATTTTGAAGTTAATTGACAATCAAAGAATGTCTCCCCATCCATTTTTAATACAAAATAATATATAAAATACACTTACCACGTGACAACACTGATAAGCATTAAATTTAATTACATTGTAATTACCACAGTTCAAATAAACACGGGAAGGAGACCGCCAAGGCCCAAGTGCATGACTTTGTGAAAAACAACCAGTGGGTGCTAGTTCTCTGGAAACAGGGCTGAAAATAAGCAGATAATTTTAAAATCTCCTATAACTTTTCTTTAAAAATCTAAGGGGGTCACTGGACATTTTCACCAATAAACTGAAAACCTTTCAGTATTTTTGATAGCTTGACTATGAAGATGTGACACTTCTATTTTTGCACACTCCAGTGGACAATGTCCAATAAATTTTCCATTCAAAGGGGAGGGGGGTCACTCACTACTGGACATTTTTCTTATTTCCCGCCCTGCCCAGAGAGGGAGCTCTGATTGGTCCAAACTCTATTGTAGGGGTGCTAGAGTTAGAAGTAGGCCTATTTCACATTTAGGCCTATTTCAAAATTAAATCAACTTTCAAGAAAACTTCCTTTGGATTGTGTCATGAAAAATTGCAATTAAATTTCATTGCTTTGAAAAATAGTGGATACAAAAACCCAAAAGGCATATATTTAGTTACATAATAAAAAATTGTTAATGATTTTCATAGACCAAACAAATTAATTTTAATTATTATTACAATTAAGAAAAAAATCATTTCTTTTGTTTCTTTTTCTCAGCTTCCTCCTCCTTTTCTTTTTCTATTTCTACAACATATTTGTCAATATCTTCCGCGTCTAACATCTAAATTAAAACAAAACATCAAAAACATGGTTAATTCTAATTCTAAAAACCTCAAAAACATGATTAAACCTAATTAAAAAATCCCATTAAAAATTTAATTACTAATTACCTTCAATCTTTCTCCTTTCCTCATAATAGCCACTTCCAAATTCTTGCCCTGAACTACCTCTAATAAGGCTTTAATGGCCAATTTGATTGTAGCTTCGTCAGATTCAACCAATTCAACATTGTAATTTTTTTCTAAGTATTCCCGAACTGTTTTGGCACTTCTGCCAGTTGCATTAGCCTAATTAATAATTAAAAACTTACCATTAAATAACACTTGGAAATAATTAAATAATAAAGTAATTTAATTACCTTCCATTCGTGATAAACTCCGGATGGATCAGTTTGAAATAAATGAGGTGTTCCGTCAAAATCAAAACCAGCTATTAATGCAGAAATACCAAATGGACGGCGACCATTACTTTGAGTATATCTCTGAAAAATACCACAAATAATTATATAATCCCCAGTAAATAATATTAGACTTTACCTGTTTAAGCTGAGCAATGTATCTTGTAACATATTCTAACGAAACCGGATCTTCTACAGTCAATTTATGACTCTGACACTCAACTCTTGCTTTATCAATTAATATTCTGGCATCAGCAGTTAGGCCTAATCATCATTCAACAATGACAACTATAACTTCTCAATTTTAAAGTAGTAAACAAGACAAAATTGGACTAACCAGCAAATGCCATAACTACATGATCATCCAATAAACAAATCTTTCTGACTGTTCTTTCCTCTTGAAGTTTAGCTACAGATTTCTTCTCTACAGCTAAAACAACTACACTTTTACCTCGTACACCAACCTAACATTGAGGAATTGACGAAATAATTCAGAGTTTAGGGGGAAAATCCTATTGAGTTTGGGAGTCAAGTATTCAAAAACAGAAACTCACCGCAGTTGAACCTTTCTTGACAGCTTCTTGGGCATATTCAACTTGAAATAGATGTCCATCTGGGGAAAAAACCGTGATAGCGCGATCGTATTTCGCGGTACCCATGCTTAAAATTAATTGATACCTGAAAAAAAATCAATTCAAATAAGAAAAATTATAACAATGAATGCACAATTTTGCTAAGCCTTGGCTAATTAATTGCCGATGCCATCATTGTCATGATGTTGGGGTTTAAATTAACAGATAAATTAAGTAGAACTACAGAATACTATTTAATTAAAAGCTATCTGAGAATAATTAGATTAATTTTACTCACTAAATATTATTTAATGATGAAAAATTAATTGCAACTTTCAATTCCAGCGTCACCGGATTTCAGAATCCACTTCGTACAGAATGACAGTGCGGGAATCAAAACGGCACGGGCGGCGCAGCGTACCTATCGCCTTGGGTTCCGTAGTTCCAAATTCCCTCCTTTGGTTTATACTCCTTGGATTCCTCAAGGTCATCACGGAAAATGGCGGGAAAATCATATATAATTTTTTTGGCGCATTTAATTTAAGACGATGCTCATTAAGCCTAAACATCTATCGACCAAAACCCCATAAGACCGACATGAGCAAATTTGACCAATAAATAAAGATAGACATAAATATATATATTTAATTATTTTTTAATAATCATATCAATTATTAAGGACAGTATAGTAACATTGTAATTTTTTTAATCATATAATAACACCACGAGAAAGTAAAAATATATAACAACGAAATATTTAAGACGGAATATATTATTATATTGTTCTAAATATATATATATATATAATTTATTGACCAGTATAATTAATTATTAATTATTTTTTTTGGTTTTAAAAAAGTATAATTACACTCTACTAGTCTACTATAATAGGATTGGAGGCCAGAATACTAATAAAACACGGGTTAGGTACATCAGGATCAGGTTGGAAGGAATTCCAGTAAAAATTTAGAAGGTCAGAGTTCAATGTTCAAGTGTTTTAAGTTCACGGACGTTTTAACGACTAATTACGGTTAATAAAATAAATTAATAAATTAATTAATGCGTTAATGTTATTGATAAAATAAATATTTACCTTTCCACTTGTATATTTATAAATTCGGAGAAACATTTTTTCTAACAATAATAATAATTAATAAGATTCGTTTGCTGTTTTGAGTATTTCATTGTTTGTCGAAAGAGGTATTTAATAAAATTAAAAATTAAAATAATTTACTTAAATCTAGGCTACGACAACATTTTACGGATATATTTTCAACTACGTATATACAGGGTGAATTTTTAATACGTGCTAATTAAAAATCCTTAAGCCTTGGTCTCCAAAATTTCAATATTTTTGAAACCAAGGCTTAAGAAGCGAAATTAAATAAAAGACATTTTTTTTATTAACAAGACGAATAACTTTGTACCATTTTACATTTGTTTTCACATACAAATGATATCTTTTCACTATATATTACGTAATATATTAAGACGTTTTTAGGTTAGTAATACCGTATTAGGAAGTTTTTAATTGTGAATTTCGAAGGATTTTTAGGGTTATTTTATCATATATAAATATCTACGCCTAAAATTCTATTTTAAATAGACGAAATTGGACACGCAAAGACGTTTAATATTTTTGTGTTTTTTTCCCCACGTTTTGTTATGTAATGTATATATATATATTTTTGGTCGGCCATTTTTGTATTTTAATTAGACTAAAAATTGTTCGTTTATTAACGTTTTTATCATAAAACATTGGCAGCTAAATGTTAAAGCACATTTTTTCTTATTTATTTCTTCGAATTTTCATTAAACCTCGTTTATTTATTTGTTTAAAACTATCACTAATTAATAATTTTTTTTAATTTAATACTTTTAATAAAATTTTATGCGTTTATAGACGGCCATTTTTTATTTAATATTAAAATTAAATTTTTACCCGTTTAAGAAAAAATTCTCGTAAATGGGACGAATTATTTGAGGAGTTAATATTAAATATATTTTAATAATTACTATAATCCTGAACTCTTAAAAATAATTTTAAAATAGGGATTAGTTTTTCAACGGCTTGAATCTCCCCCTTCCCCCCTTTAAAAGAAAACCAATTTTAATTAATTGGGTACAGGTATATTTACCTATATAAAGTTTTTAAATTTTGATAATACTCTAATTTGGCGGTTTTCAATTTCTTCTTTCTTTCCTTTGTTCCTTAAAGAATATCTTCGTAATCTGAAAAAGAAAATTTAATTTTATACTTTATAAAGAAATATCTAGACCTTGGTCTAAAAGTTTCATTTCTAAATTTAAACTTTAAGAATAATAGATAAGGACGGATAAGTCGTTAAAATCGACACGGAATCTAGGTCTCAAAAGAACGAATAACCTTTAACCTTTTAAGAAAGTGTGAGTCATTAATTTCACAAGAATAAATCGTCTTTATCACGGATGACCGACTTTTTGTCTTTCAAGAATATGTTTGACAAATTAGGCTTAACATCTTAGTGTCTTAGAAACTTAGACAGCCTTTGTCTAAGCAAGGAGTATAGGAAACTAACAGGTAATTATCATACCTAAGCCTTTGCATAAATTTACAGCAAATTATAGTTTTATTTAGTCGTAAATCACTGTCTTGACCAACCAATAGAATTTACGCAGTTTCTGAACTCGTGACGTAATACGTAATGAGCTACAGTTTCGATATCGCGTTGTGACGTTTCAATATATGACGTAACTGAAGCCCTAAGCCAATATTTTATGAGGAAATTGGTATTCTATTGGTTTATTAAGGTTATCGTAGATCAATATGTTAATAATTTAGACTATTGACTTTCATAATAGAGGTTACGGAGCAGCGCAAAGAGTAACCGTGCCATATTTCTAGATCTATAAATGTCATGGTATTGTTTCTAGCATATTTCCTAATGTATTTCATCTGAGCGCCTGTAAGTGTTCGCATCTGCAACACACCCGTGCTCAGGGAGAAGCCAACTTCCAGGGTAATGCTAACGTACGAGCCCCTGTAGAAGTGTTCGTATCTGCAACACACCCGTGCTCAGGGTGAAGCCAGCTTCCAGGGTAATGCTAACGTACGGGCCCCTGTAGAAGTGTTCGTATCTGCAACACACCCGTGCTCAGGGAGAAGCCAACATATAGGGTAATATAACGTAGGGGCAGATAAGTTTATGGTTTTATATAATAGACCCAATTCTTCTTTTCCCAAGGATATATTACAAACATTGGATTAAGCAATAGGCAACCTAAATAGGTCTAATATAACGGTCAAAATAGAAATTACTCAGACTAGTTCCTTTCCATTTTATTGGGAAAAAGGAGGCAGAGTTCTTATTGGTTAGCACACTTTATCATATGAGAAAAAGAGAAGAAAAAATCCTCTTTATTTCTCGGGGACCCTAATGACGTTTGGAAGCTGATTTTCCTTTTCCCTTCTTGGAGGAGATGATCTTGGAATAATTAACTAAGGAGGTTTCATGGATGGCTGGCTTACACCAATAGGAACCTTATCCCTAGAACTCTATTGGGTTGTAATCCACACTACCGTAGTTAATTTCTCCAAGGTTGACGTAATCAATATTCCCATAAAGTCTCGCGCTTGGCGACCCCCTATACGACTCCTCTTTAGTCTAGCCTTATAAAAAGCCTCAATTTTTCCATCATAGGACTAGATTTCCAATGTTTCCCCCAGGGAGGTCCAATATCTACATCGCTAGGGGTTCGAAGACCCTGGCTTGATTATCTAACTCTCCCAGACGCGACATCACCAATAATTCCATAGAAAGACAATGATTATTACGTTCAAAAATCAAATTTAAAATATAATTTGGGTTAAAATAACAAAGGAATTGTTAAAGGAGCAATTTGAATACATTAATTTGAGACCGCACCGTGATATTAAAAAAGTTTGGGATTATGAATAAAATTTGCATAAATTAACGTCAAAAATGATAGACTAGGCCTAATGGGGAGAATTTTTTTCTACTCATTAAAGAGATGATTTCGTGTGTTTAACTTTTGTTTAAAATATTTTTCAGACGCCATTTTGAGGGTTTGAGAATGAGATCACGTAGGATCGTATATACTTATCTCTATCTGAAACGGCTAGAATGTTCTAAAGTCATAAACTCAAAATGGCGCTGGTAGCTGTAAAAAGAAATAACTACAAATTTAACAGAGTTTTTATCCCAGAATTCAACGCATTTTGCCACGTATGTTACAGCACTGATAAAAATATATCTTCAGAAGTTAATAAATTGAAGTATAATAATGCTACCAGTTCAGTTATTTGAACTATTCAGTACTTTGACTGTGGCCTGACAACACTGTGCCTGCAAATATTGAGGTTAAAGTCGAGAGAAGGGTGCATGGTAAACCTTTCTATTAAGAATAACAACTCAATTTATGACCTTCTGTTTGCGTCAACCTTTATATAAACTGACGTCTAGGGAATACAACTGAGGGGAACTAATTTATTATTCGATAAAAAAAAGAAGTAGGCTTAGGAAACAAGGCTTAAACTAAATATCATTTTATTAACCCCGGGAAGTAGCAACGGCCCAGAGAGTTCGCTCAAATTAACCGTGAATTATGTAATAAGCGAGACGGGGAGAGAGAAAAAAGTGAATGTATTCAGTTCTCCCATGATAGTTGAAGAACAGCAAATAATATTAAACAATGAATAGCATCACTTAGTTTATAATAATAATATACGTTTTATAAGTATATTCATAATGAAATGAAGATTTATTCTTGTTGCGTGTTGTCGAAAAAATAAGCTTAACGAAAAGATGAAAGACCGTATCACAAAGAAAAGGAAAAAATATTTATCCAAATCTGCACTAGAGTCCCTAAGGCATGCTGCGGAAAAACAAATTCATATTCACTCCAACTTTGCAAAAATTCTTCAAGCGAACTGAACTTAAATTGAAATTTATAACAAGAAAAAATGTTATTAATAAACAAGTTTTTTGAACTCGAAGCGGCGTTGTAAGAAACTTAAAAACATCATTAATAAATGAGTGAATATATTGAATTAATTTAAAAATAAATAAAAATATAAATAAAAAAGCCTAATCTAATAAATAATGATTTGGAAAACTCTGAACTTCGTTGTTGAGTGAACCGAGAAAGTTCTTACTAAAGTGAAAATACATTACAACCAAGGCCTAAGTTACCGAATGTTGTCAGTAGGTGTTTAAGGTTAGCAGGGTTCATACAACTTTTATAAAACCGATTTTCATGAGTTTTCCAGGTTTTTTTCCCCATATATGGAGTAATAACAATTACGGGAGTGGTTCTTTTATAGTTGAAGCAACACCTTCAGGGCAAACTTACTCAAACCTCACAAATTCCACTGAATTTTACTAAAAATTCTAAAAATCCCCGAGTTTTCCCTGAATTTTTGTAAATTTTCAAAAAACCACGAGTTTTCCCTGAATATCACTAAAAACCCCTGAGTTTTCCATGAATATCACTAAAAACCCCTGAGTTTTCCATGAATATCACTAAAAACGCTGAGTTTACCCTGAATATCACTAAAAATCCCCGAGTTTTCGTCAACTATTTATTTCCCTGAGTTTTCCAGGTTTGTATGAACCCTGGTTAGGGTAAGTTCAAATCAATCTTCCTAACGCAATATTCGCAAGGAAAAAGCTGTCTAGAAGGAAGAGGGTATAGGGAACAATTCGCCTAAGGGAGTATAAGCAGCGGCACCAAGGTCTAAAAGTTACTGCAGGCCAGTAAAGCCCGCGAAATTAATCAATGATGCCAAAGTAACAGAGATGAGAAGTTAAGGGCCTTGGATCTTGACACGGGCTTTCAGGCCCCAAGGTTCTTCCGAGGTCTACTACTAGTTCACGTCGTGGATGGATGGGTGCTGGGTAGGGAGTGTATGGAACTCCACTTCCATAAAGATTTGGGGATTAAGTTAACCAAGGCTTAAGAGACTAACGTTCCACTATTGCTACAGTCCCTGGTGTCAAACTCTGGGTTTATAAGACACGCGAGGAAGGTGTGGTAACCCTATTTATGCCTTATCCAACGATACTAAATATATTCGTATTTTTTTTAAACGTAGCTCCAAAAAAGAAAAAATAACAATACTTAAGATACCTTAACTTAGTCGTGTTATAACTCTACTTCTATAATAAATACAGCTAAGTCCTTCGAGTATGTTAAAGCCCTATTTCTTAGCTTTATAACGATACTAAAAACTTTGGGGTTACGGTAACCAGGGCCCGAGTAATTAAGGACAATGTTCATAAACATGTCCTCCATTGGGTTAACATGGAATTTTTCACATTACTATGAATACTCATAACTCTGCTTCTATAATAGATACAACCAAGTCCTTTGAGTATGTTATAGCCCTATTTCTTAGCTTTCCAACGATATTAAAAACTTGGGATTACGATAATCAGGGCACCAGTAATTAAGAAAAATGTTCATTAACACTCTCTCCTCTGGTTCTAAAGATACAGGGAAGACTTTTGAGTATGTTATAGCTACAATTCATCCCTTAGAGACGACACTAAATACTTTTAAACACGCATAGAATAACAGCGTCTGGACAGTAAACAAAATAACCTTGGAAAGTATGAAGGTGAATGACATTTTAAAAGAACTTCAACTTTTCCTTTAGGTTTAGAAAATTCTATAAATAAATTTCGTTTCTACGAAGTTGAACTTATTTTGTAAAAGAAACGAACAAAATAAGAGTCTTATTTCTCTTCCTCTTGAACATTATGGGGGCATCGATTTTTAAATGTATCCATTCTCTCTCTTTAAGTCAGAAGTAAATTAACCTAAAACAATCCATTCCTTGAGATCAAGAAGCGATATCTAGTTTACTAGGGAGAAGGTATAAGATGCCTAAGTATTCGCGGGCCATAGTCCGAGTCCCCTTTGTGAAAATACAAGGGGGGGGGGGCGTTAAAGGAGGCCGGGCTATTTCGCTGCCTCTCCTCAGTCGGAAAATACAAGTAAGTAACGTGCACGAGTTTTCAAGAACCAATGAGATGCTGGTTGTTGTAATTTAGAGGCGGCGTGGATTAACACCGGATCTATACACGTTTGTTTGGACTGGAGATAAAGCTAGATTATAAATGTGGGGCGAATTTATACCTTCTTCCTATAATAAACTAGATATCACTTCTTATTGAGATCTTTTTGATCTGTCAGATAAGATAAGTGGGCGGGGGAAGAATTAATAACTTCAAACTATTACACTTTTACTACCATTAAAATACTAGAGAGAGAGAAACGAAAACCTTGAGTCACGTAACAATTTATATTCTTCTTTGCAAGAAGAGGAAGAAAGAAAGATCTTGGTCTTATCTCTTTCACATTGAGTATTTTTTATTTTTTATAATTCTCAAGTGTATACGGCTATTCTTTTCGTTACGACAATAGTTAGCTTAGTTCTAACGTGGTTAAATTAGGTTCGAGTCTCCGAAGGTAAATTTCTAATTAATAAAATCTAATTAAAAACAAGGGTACCTAATTAAAACCCATCCCTTTAAAATATTCCTATTAAAAAAACACAATGTATGTATTATACCTTTGATGTTGAACAAAGTTACTTTATAGTTTTTAAGTTTTAATATATTTTTTTGCTCTTTGTACGATGTACTTTTTTTCCAAAAGAAGGAGGTTTTAGTTACAGATTTTATTTGATGTTGTTTTTCTGCTCCTTAGAGGTTTCGTTAAAGGTTTTCACCAAAGATGTAACCATAAGTTTATAAGATATGTTCCTTCCATAAGTATGACACTACTCGTAATGCCACTGAGAGACTTACAGCGAAGAATTGAAGTCCAACACTCAGTGGTTAATTTTTAACTTCCATCTAGTTCCTATTTACACTGTACTAAGCCTTGGACAGCGCCTCACCAAGTCACTTTACAATTAAGAATCTATGACCTACCTCATTCACTTCATTCATAACAAGCTCCAGTTTCTAAGTTATACCAGTGACAAACTTATGGAATGAACAAATCTTATGAACTTATGCTATAACATGCCGTGTAACAGACCTTAGCCTCTATTTTTGTGTGGACCCAAAAAATAATAAGGACCCAAAAAATAATAAAATTCCATTAATCATGTTTTTACACCGAAAACTAGATACCCTAGATCTAAAGAGTTTTCCACGTTAAAAGTTACGAGAAAACATTTGACGTTTGAAGTATAAAAAAAAATATATAAGGGCTTGTATAAACGCTCTTTTCTATCAGGGCTTGGAGCTTGAGCTAAGCAGCGCTTTTCTTATAGCTAAATTTCAATTATAAAAGGCACTAACAAAGGTAGAAATACAGTAGCTTCATTCGCGAATTGAAATGGTCTAGAAAGATTTATTAAGCCATTTCACGCGCTATTAAAAGGGAAGCAAGGAGCCATAAAAATTGGAGTGGATTTTTACACGAGTTAAAAATGAAAAAAGGATTATAAAATTTGTAGCCTACTCACCATATTTAAAACGCTGTCGTTTCTTCCTTTGATGTCTTTCAATTCATATCTTCAACAACAAATAAAAAAATGTCTCCAGTTATCCAAAAGAAGTTCAAAGTTCGTAATAGAAACAATTAATTCACGTATTTAGCTAAATTTATCAGTTATTAAGCGTTACGTATTTTTGAGGCTGGAAAGTTTGTCACGGATAATTTTTAATTATCCGTCCGCTAAGGGTGGTGTCACCCATCCGTATTTTTCGTGCGTCTTGACTAGTGAGCGGAAGGAAGCCTCGGCCAACTTCCGGTTGAATTCCTTGCCACTTTTACACTTTCTGGCCACGCGACCTTGACCCTTGACCAAACTAGCGGCGAACTGCATGATGACGGCTTCGACGGTGTAGGCGCTGGCCCAACCGCGTGGCGTTAAGAGTTCCATACAAATGGCGCCCCCTTCCATGACGAAACCTTTCTCAATATGTGGCGAAATGACCCTCATAAAGGGAGGTGAAAATGGGAAATTGTCCGGAAAAGCTACGTTGAGCAATATAGATTCGATTCCCGATTCGCGCATGTCACGATATAAATCAGACTCGGGGTCAATTTGAAACAATCGAATGTTCCATTCGTAAAGATTGTCCTCGACCAACTCGACCGTAAAGGGTGGCGTATCGCTCAGTCGGCTGTACTTGGCGATGTCTTGAAACTCCTTCATTAAACGTCTGGTGCGAACGGCTTGATTGTGTTTGACCACCGTGTCCGATACGCGGACGTTACCATTACGATCGGACGCGCTCGAAGGCGATGGCGCGTTGGCCTTGCCGTTCTTGGAAGAAGAATTATTCTTGGACTTGAAGACCACCCCTAGGACGCCTCCCCCGCTTCCGTTGGAGCCGCCAACGCCTCCGTTACCATTTCCGGTCGTTCCACCACCGACGGCGTTCTGCAGCATACCATTTTTGTTGGCGATCGGTCCCGTTTCGGCCGGACTTATTTTGGAATCGCGTCTCGAGTTACGAGGACTGCAATGATGGCCGAAGAATCTTCTGGTCGGATGGTGAGCCGGTGAATTTCCGGTGTTGTTATTAAGGTTATGAGACTTGCGCGAAGTCCCACCTTCGTCTCCTAAACGATGGTCGGAGCTTTTAAAGAGCTTTTTGATAGCGAATGCCATCGTCAAGGATTTGCTTTTCACCTGCGATCAAAGATAAACCCCAAGGAACGTTTTACTTCGACATAACACCCACGAGGGTCAGAGGTCAAAGAACGTGGTTGCAAAAGGCTTAACAATTAAGGGTGTGAGGTCAAAGAACGTGGTGGTAAATAAAGGCTTAACAATTAAGGATCAGAGGTCAAAGAACGTGGTGGTAAATAAAGGCTTAACAATTAAGGATCAGAGGTCAAAGAACGTGGTGGTAAATTAAGGCTTAACAATTATGGGTCAGAGGTCAAAGAACGTGGTGGTAAATTAAGGCTTAACAATTATGGGTCAGAGGTCAAAGAACGTGGTGGTAAATTAAGGTTTAACAATTAAGGATCAGAGGTCAAAGAACGTGGTGGTAAAAGGCTTAACAATTAAGGATCAGAGGTCAAAGAACGTGGTGGTAAAAGGCTTAATCATTAAGGGCCAGAGGTCAAAGGGGGTGGTAAAAGGCTTAATAATTAAGGATCAGAGGTCAAAGAACGTGGTGGTAAAAGGCTTAACAATTAAGGGTCAGAGGCCAAAGAATGTGTTGATGAAACAAGTAAAATAGGTAAAACTAGGATTAAAAAGAAACATTCAAAAGCTGGACGATGGAAATAATATACTCGCAAAAGAATGGAATACATTCGTGAATAAAGAGGCCCTGCATAGGCCATTAAAGGAGATTGAGGGGGGAAAAATAAAGCAAGACGGAGTTATAGAATTTGTGGGACGGAAACTAACTTGAGGCGATTGATCGAGACGAAGGGGTTTGACTTCTTGGCTTGTCAGCTCATCCTCATTTCGAACGACCTTTTCACCTTGGTCCGCTCTCTCCGAACGACGAAAGCTTTCGCGAGAGCTGCGAGCAAAAATAACAAGGAACGAAGCAATAAACGCGCTAATCCTATGAAGAAAAGAACTTCGATACAAAAAAGTGGGGGAACAAATATGGGAAGGCATATATGACAGGTGACATATTAAAGGATACCTTTTTCCTGAAATTGTAAAGGCCCCACCGGGATGGGGGTGGACACTTTAACAAACTCATAACCAATAATTGGGAAATGAAAAGTATAACTGTTACAAAATCCCCATCAACTTACTCAAAAATATCCTGTAGTCGATTAAATTTTAAAATGTAAATATTTAATGTGGGGTTATAAACCTCCTGTACAATTTCAACTCAAAATAGGCTTAAATAAATCTATAAAAATAAGTTATTCTCCTTCAAAGGCCAAGGGATTATTATTATGCAAACGAAACTTCAAGCGTTGACTTCAGGGCTGTACATAAGGCACTAGTTAATCACTACTAAAACAAATCGAAATTCGGGGGAGCTTGATAGTCAACTAGGCCACTAAAATAATAGGCTTATGTACAGCCCTGTAGTCGCACGATTAATAAAAAAAATATCCTTATGTACAGCCCTGTTTGTTATCGACATCAATGCATGCATAATACATTAAGCCATTGCTGCTATAAACTATAGGTACCGAGGCTTAAGTGAAGCCAACCAAAATAGCTTGATAATCCGGGGTCTTTTAGATTTAGGCTTAAGAGTTCTTGGAGAGAGAAGATGAATAAGGACAGGTGGAATTAAACCCCTAGCCGTGTATACAGGGGGGGGGGACACGAAATAAGATATAATGTAAATATTTAATGACTGTAGAAGTTTATCATTTTTGAACCTAACGCGTGGCACGCGATAACCAAGGCTTAGCCAAATTTCCAACACGCCTTAAGTAATTTTAACATTCACGAAAACGTTTGACTGACACCTGCAAAGTTTCTTGAGATAATATTAGATTTAGGCTTAACAACCCATCGGTCAAATAAAATATGGTTGACGGGTGAAATTAAAACTAGTTTCTATTTATAAATGATATTAAAGTGTTATTTTAACTCGTGGATATCTTATATTATTTGATATACTTTATCGTTTGATAGGAATTTTATATTAATAACGTTTTCTTGGGAACGGATTTTTATAGTAACAGATGTCGTATCGACTCATTTCTTGGAAAAGCAACCGTGTCACGTGTCAAACAGCGTTGAAAATTAATTTTCGAAATGTTTCTTTAAGATTAATTTTTAAAAGAGGTGTACTGCAGATACGAACACTTTTACAGGGGCTCGTACGTTAGCATTACCCTGGATGTTGGCTTCTCCCTGAGCACGGGTGTGTTGCAGATACGAACACTTCTACAGGGGCTCGTACGTTAGCATTACCCTGGAAGTTGGCTTCACCCTGAGCACGGGGGTGCTGCAGATACAAACACTTCTAATGTAGATGTAGCTGTAGATATTGAAATTGCTGGTATAACCAAATCTCTCTTCGAAAAATGGGCAAATGCTCGCCTCCAGCGCCCCCCTTAACCTGTTCTGTGATTTGGTGGTATATTGTCGTCATAAAGAGTAATTTTGTTTAGTATACTTTCATAATTTTGTTGTAGTTTATTTACATTTTTTCCGGACCTGTGAACCCAAATAAGAGGGTTCCTCCCTGTTACAAAAGGGATTGTAATTTTTCAAGGGTCAATAAATCATTCATTCATTCATTCATTCATGATAGCAAATACATTAGGAATGCAATTTTTATTTAAATAATAATCGATGGTTTTTTGTGTCTTATATCTCAACTACTTCAGTTACTTTCTCAAAGACATAAGCCAGAGAAAGAACAGGCGAGGCCTGTACAGAGTCACGGAGGGCGCCAGGCCGAGAAACATTAGTCTGTCCAGGAGACAATGCAATAAGTCGGCGGAGTGTTTAACAATGTAGAGCCAATACTGTACAAAAGGTTTAAACAACACCCAAGGGCATATAGATAACCCACTAGCTACAGTATCAAAGGCATTATATCTAATTACACTAACACTAGGCGTGGTATCAATCGCAAACCAGGCTCTATTACTCAAAGTGTCTCAGCGGCATGCGTCTCATTGGGAATTGAACCCGATTTCCAGGCTCCTAGTCTAAAGGGTTACGGACTTAATGGAGAATATTTTTAACACTCACTAAGTCAA
This sequence comes from Phalangium opilio, assembly GCF_054372755.1. Classification (NCBI taxonomy): domain Eukaryota; kingdom Metazoa; phylum Arthropoda; class Arachnida; order Opiliones; family Phalangiidae; genus Phalangium; species Phalangium opilio. Next base: position 9,027,069 of record NW_028324187.1, on the reverse strand, counting down.
GTCTATAAACGCTTTAAACGCGACTAACCCTTTAAGCCAAAGTAAGGGTCGCGCCCGTTCTTGCTATCTCAGTTTAGATTGCAAGAGAGCGTGTCCCTGATTTCCAAAAGCCACGCAGCTATAACACCTCTTAATAGGGAGATAAAACGAGAGTAATGTATACCGTAAGCCTCGGTCTTTCTTAATTACCGTAGAAAATAGATAACAGTTCAATCACTGCTTTACTTATTTTGATTAGCAAGTGAAGGATAATATTATTCTACTAAAATAAGTGGTTTTCCTACTATAGTATTGAAATGTTATTATGGAGAAAATATCCATTAAATAAATAGGTCGGTGTATACTTATACTCGACAATAAAAATGCACTTATTTTTGTCTAGCACCGATAAGTTTATTTCAAACAAGAAATAAAAAACCTTGAACTTTTCCGAGCATGTATATCGAATTTCGTACTAGGCCTTTGCTTTTTAAAAAACAAACTATACCTACATTATTCTCGCGCATGTTTGATCGATTAGACAAAAGGTAGGCGGTACGGTAACTACATAGGATATCCGACATAACTTGCAAGAAGTGAAGTGCTAAGGTCGTTTCCTCAAATAGACCGAATATGAAATGGTTTTCTGACAGGGTTGCTACAGTTTTTCTTTTTTCATTTCAAAATACCCTGACATATCCCGGTTTTCCATGAATCCTGATTGTCTAAAGTCATTTCCCCTGACTAATTCTAATGACCCTTTTATTTGTAGATAAATCAGAATGCCATGTTTATAAATTACTAAACCATGAAATTATAAATATTCACGGTAGAACTGTACACATAGTTTTCAGACTAGGAGAATTAATACCATTTATACCACGATACCAGGCTACTATGAGGACAAAGCTCAGGAAGAAGTACTGTCAGGACTCCTGGTGTAAATGGTATCAATCCTCCAAGCCCAAAAACAATTCCCTGGCATTTTCTACTAAATCCCAGAGATTTCCACGCGGGTCTGTTCCGTACAGTGGCAATTAAGCTGGTTCTGTCCCATATATCCATCCAACTAATGAATTCTCTAGAATTTATACCAATGAAAATAGAGTGAGTGAGTGACTGAGGGCTTCGATACTTGGAAGGCTTTGATGTCGTAATAAAGCCGGAAACGCCAGGGAGCACCGACCGATATAGCCCCTTTGTCAATATCCAACTCAATAAAAGGCTTCGCTTTCCTATCCAAATAGCTACAAACACTCAAACATATCTTACTGCAAATACCACGAAACACGTCCTACTTTAGTCCCTCCTTCAACGCGGAAGAGCTCGCAAGCCCGGAAACTTAAAGAGTCGACTTTCAACGTGGGTCGACTCCATCGCAACGAACTCAAAAAATTGGGCGAGAAAGAGAGAGAGAGAGAGAGAGAGAGAGAGAGAGAGAGAGAGAGAGAGAGAGAGAGAGAGAGAGAGAGAGAGAGAGAGAGAGAGAGAGAGAGAGGGCTCACTTTGAATTCGTACATTGATTTCGTACTAGGCCTAGGAGGCTCTAGGTTATTTTGCAATCGATGTTTGCTCCAAACTCTATTTATTTACTAAAGCGTTATAGGTAGGAAGAATGTTTGAAATAAGAAGTATCAGGTTATTTCGAAATGATTTATCTCGTTGAATTCAAATCCAATTTTAGCGACGCATCAAAGTTCAAAGATCGGTTTGAACTACGCATAAAAATATATAAATTTACGCGGCTAAATTTGTAATCGAACCCAATAATACAGCGTCGCTCCTCTGCAACATCTAACCATAAGTTGATAACATATGTCCCTTACATAAGTTGGACACTACTTATACAAGTTCGTAATGCAACTGAGAGACTTACAGCTCGAGATAACTACTTCGGAAACGACAAGCGAGAATTGAAATACTATACTCGGTGGTTAATTTTGCAGGACTTCCATATAGTTCCTATTTAGTCTGTACTAAGCCTTTGACAGCAACGCCCCAGTCACCAGGCGTATGTCGCTTTACCCTGAATCTATGACTAGCTACGTCACTCACTTCATGACAAGCTCCAGTTTCTAAGTTACCAGTGACAAACTTATGGATGGAACATATCTTATAAACTTATGATAGAACCTTCCCAAAGTCTTGTATTGGGTTAGGAACATTCTCACAACAAATAGTCCAATTACTACTGGCTGACAAAATTTTATTCTGAAGGACGATGGGTATCGTAGCTTAGGTTGCCAAAAGAACAAATTACACCAATACAGGAAATTGCCATTTAATAGCGAGGTTCCTCTTGGGTAGAGATAAAACAATATCAATTGGAGATACACAAGAAGAAATGCATGTGGTTCTCCGAGACAGTTAATAAAAATAGATAAAGGTCACTATATCATTTAGGACGTAACATATCCTTGAATGACGAACGATTTTCCAAAGCGAATATTACGATAAATATAGACAATAATATATATTGAAAATCGATCTTGGGATCTTGATATTTATCAAAACCATGCGGTACATTTACAATCTAGGTTTTAAATTACAAAGGCTTAAGTTTCAAACATCGTGCAAGCAGAACCGGGGGTCACAATCATTTACGGGTAATTAAACCTCTCCATTTTCAGTGCAACTGTGCATGCCACGAAATAATTAGAACAAAAGAATGTTGAACCATACAATAATGAAAGATATGGTCATTAACTTTGACCCTGTTGGCTCAAGTCCACCCCAACCCTTTTTTTCTTCTTTTTTCCGAGTCTTTCGCGATTGACCATACATACACCGTGTCATCCAAATTTAAAAAGGTCAAAAAACAACGACACTGTGTAATAGGAAAGTTCTATTTACGTAGATAGTGGGGGAGTGAGGGGGAACAACTGGACGTTCAATATATCGGCTGCTAAAAATTCTGTACATATGGATTTCATATTATTTTTTTACCCCCAAAGGAGACCCGCACGACAAATAGATTTATTGGAAAGAAAAAATACACGTTGGAAAACAAATGGATAGAGTTCAATTTTATCTCTAAGCCTTGGACAAAAGCTGACGGTGTAAAAACAAAAAGGCATAACAATAAAAAGAAAAAAAAAACCTTAGAAAATAACTGAAAAATATATCGAATTATCGATCCGAAAAATAATATGCAAATTAGATTATTTTTATCTAATAGAAAACTTTATAATAAGCTAGGGGATTTTCCCACTTTCAACTGAGTGAATGAATTATACGAAGTTCTTAATTATGAATTCATTATAATTTGTAATTTACGCAATTTTAAAATAGAATATTTAATGAAATACAGGCAAATGTAACTATTTTTCAAGACACGTGTTATAGTGTTTAGAACCTACTGTATTATAGTAGGATAATACTATAACAATTACAACGACGCAGTTTAATTTTGTCTGTCTGTTAGTAACGCTTTGAGCCTCGGATAGCGTTTAGCTGAACAAAACATTAGTAACTTCAGTAATAATACAACAACATTGCAAATTAGGCATTATTGCTAATTACATTTTAACTTCGGGGGGGGGGGGTGTCTTTCGCACTCCCAACACCATGGACTACACCATTTAAAAATTATACTAACCAAGGATGATTAAGCGTGGAGTGGAAATACGTTTAAAAAATTAAATCTAATATAATTAAGAATAAAATTAAACATCTTGGGTAAGAATTAATAAATTAAAACGTGTATTTAATTTTTAATAGGTCTAAACGTTACCGGAAAATAAAACCCATAAATTAAAATTTATATAATTCACCCAAAAATATTGTATTGATTTCTATAGAAGAAGAAGAAATGAAAAAGGATTTTTAGTCTAAAATTATAAGATCACACAGAAAAAGGCTTAAGAAATTCCTTTTCAAAATCGTTATTTACCGTCTGGAGAACTTGTCTTCCGGTGTTACGCCAGAACACAGTATTAAAGCCAGTTGATAGCCTGATAAAACGGCTGATAACTTTATCACTCGTATCAGTTACAAGGCTTCCTTATAAATTTAACCGTATAAAAACTAAAACCAACCGGGTTAAAATCAAAATATGTTTTCAAAAAGGCGCGAAACGATAAACAAGTAAGAATTAGGCGGGAAAAAACGTATCTCGGCACCACCAACAACGCGGCGTAGTCTTAATAATTGGGAAGTCGAAACCGTCAATGCGGAGAATGAGAATATGCCGCCTCGCAAGAGAGAGAGAGAGAGAAAATTTCCAAGGAGTACCCTACCACGTGACCTAGAATGATTTTACAGCGGAAAAGAGAACAGATAGAGATTGGGGTTACCATGGAAACGAAAACGGTATGGAAGACTAGACTGCACGGAGAGAGCTCGCGCGCCATGCACACACAGAGAGACGGAGAGATAGATCCGGACCAAGGGATGTTTAGCCAAAGTTCATGAAATGGAGGGGAAAGCCAGCCCGCATCATCTTGGTTGGTCTCTAGGACGTTTATGAGGTACGGTTAGGGTTAGGTTTATTTTAGTTTGTGGGCTTCGGATAGGTTCTAAGCTCAGTTATATCGGAAAAGTATTATTTAGAGGTCGTGGGGAAAGGGGGTATGGGGGAAAGGGGGGGACGGAGCTTGAGAATCGTCTTGGCGTGGGTCTTCGCGTTAATACATTCACGCCACCGCTTAGACCCATAGACAAATAAAATAATCAGGGATTTACTAACAGAGTATTTTCACTGCATAGTCGAGCTAAATTATGCCTTAATTTATTATAAGGATATTCAAAAATAAGGGTCAATAGGTCATATTTATTGTAACGTACAACGCTTTAAGGTTCGATGTTTATCCCAATAAAAATCAAATTACCTCATTTTTATCTGATATTACTTAAATTTCTCTACCTTTTCCCTTAAAAATTGCTTAAAATTCCCCATACATTTTTCCCTAAATTGATTAAAATTCTCCATACATTTACCCCTAAAAATTGATTAAAATTCTCCATACATTTTCCCCTAAAAATTGCTCCCCTGAATTGTTTAAAATTCCCGACATTTTCCCCCTGAATTGTTTAAAATTCCCGACATTTTCCCCCTGAATTGTTTAAAATTCCCGACATTTTCCCCCTGAATTGTTTAAAATTCCCGACATTTTCCCCCTGAATTGTTTAAAATTAATTTTAAGCAAATAAGTTTTTAAATTCCCTTCATTTTCCCCTGAATTGTTTAAAATTAATTTTAACCGAATCATTTTTTAAATTCCCCATATTTTTTTATTCCCCCGAGCTTATTGTAAACCCATTTTAAAATTTCAAATCCTGTAAACACTTGGGACGGGGGGGGGGTCAATTCTTGTACACGCGGTATGTCCCAACGAAACCGGAAATTGTCTAACATTAGCGGCGCGCTTACCCCTTTCTCTCTCACTCGGGCTACCTCACGCTATGATTTTCTACATTCTAAAACTTCGAAGGAGGCATTTTTATTCTATGCCTAAAAATAGCTTACGCTGCCAAAAATGTTTCTTACATGGCTCTTTTTATAGATCTCTATAAAGAAAAGACCCCCACTTGCCTAGAACAAATTTTCATACGATTATAGTAAGCTCAACTCCTTCAGATAAAAAGGAGAACGAAAAAACTTAAAAGAAAAAAATCAAAATCTTGTTTCACTTCAAAAAGATTAAAAAAAATATTTTTTTTTTTAAATATATTTAAAAGGAAATAGGTGTAATGACGTCATAAGAAATCTCTATACAAATATTACTTAAACATACGTAGTAGTATTTGAGTGGCTTGGTTTATTCCATTAAGTGGCTTAAAGACTGGAATGCGCGAATCTAATAACAACTGATAACGGGGTTTTTTTTTTCTTTATTTTTCAAGCGACCTTCGATTCGACTCCAGTTCAATAATATCTCCTAGGTTTTTATTTATTTTTTAATCAATTTCAGTTTTAGAAGCGATACTGAACCGCTATCTATGGGGAAATGAACCAAACCACCACCTAAATTCTAGCAGACGACGCCGGGTTATATCTAGTAAATTTGCACGACAAGGCTTAAGATTAATGTCAGTTGTCACAATTCACGTGCTATCATGGAAGGTGGACCCTTGGAAATTGTTTCTTTACCAACTTGTTTATCGCCGAATGTTAAAAATTTAATAATGGAAGCGGGAATATCTAATTCGTTGCTAGATTTAATTACGGGTATTACGATTGATTGGGAAAAACTTGGAAATCATTTCATTTCCGATCCTGGTATGATAATTAATTAATTAATTAATTACAATTAAGCTTAATTTAATTCTTTTAATTTTTACTCGGTTTTAACTGCAGATGTAAAAAACTACCTATCAGAAGTTCCAAAGGACAAAAATGTCTATTTTTTATTGGTTAAACATCTTGGACCTTGTATTAACAGCGTTAATGTAGTCTATAATAATTTAACCGGACAACAGATTGACCAATTAGAATGTTCGTTAACGTGGACCACTTTCGAAAAGGTGGCAATAGGCGCGGTTCTGCAGATTGAAAGTGTAGAGCAGAGTCTTGCTTTAAAGAATTTTTTAATTTTTTTCAGGATTTTATGAGTTGTTACGAATTACTAAAATCTGACCAAGATATTGATACAATATTAGGAATTCTTATAATAACGGCCTATACGGAGAGATCATTGGGAAATGTAATTTAACAGTAAAGATTTTGAAAAAAAATAAAAAGGGAGTATCTGCTAAAACAAAATCTCAATTTTCAAAACGTCGTAACTCCGCTTTTATAAGAGAGACACGAAAAAAATCACTACACGATATGATAGCCCCAATTGTCCTCTATTCAATGAGACTAAAGTCATGCCCCTACAATAAGTAGTTCTTGAGATAATTAATTTTTAGTAAATGAAGAAATATTATAAATACTCTTAAAAAAACTACAAAATTCAGAAAAATCACTTTCTCTCGAAAATCGAAATCGCCCAAAAGAACGTTACGTCCCCCTTAATTTATGTCAATCTTATCAGAAACATCCTGTAGTTTGAAAGCCCAACCCCTTCAGGCTCTGACTGTAATGACCATTTTCGCGGCGCCAGGGGGTCAAAGGGGAAACCCCTTCAAAGTGTCAAAGATGAAATCGCATAGAGAAGCTAATAACCCACCCTCCCATTTCGTGAAAGGAAGATAAGGCTTTTTTACTGATTACAAGTATAGCACGCGGACACCGGTCACGCGCGGTGACCAGCCCCTCGATTTTTCCCCTCTATAGAACCAACCGATTCTAAATACTTGGTCCGTTCTACACCAATCAGCTTCTTTCTCTTTTAAGATGGTTTTGGTATAGATACTCCCATTGGCCTTAGCAATAAATTAAATTTTCAAGCACACTAAAATATTTATGCCTATTTATTTTTTCTCTTTCAAGTTATTTCTATTGAAAGGAAAACAAGTTCCGTTTCTAATAAAAGATTTAATAAACTCCAAAGAACTTAAGGAAATTATCGGAGTGATTCCCGTAAATTAAACTAATTAATTAATTATTCAGAATACCTAATTACTTGGTTCCTAATTAAATAAACACAATTCAGGTCTTAGCTTTGAGAATCGTAATGGGATCACCTTTATTTTTAAATTTACGTAATATACTGTGGCACGGTTTCGCGGGTCATCGTGAAATACATAAAAGGTGCGCAAAGAATGAATGACCACTGGCTATCCCAAACCCGGGATAGATTTAATTTTAGGAGTAGGAATGGAGAACAGAGAGTAATGTGGGCGCGCGTCAAAGTCCCAGACCCCCTTCCCCGGGATGGAGGGGGGGGTATGAAAGAAGAGGCGGGGGGGGGGGGGGTCATAGCGACAGAGGTAAAAAGGAGTTACGCATTTTTCGCCGTCCCCGTCATCAAAACGTAGTTTAAGTGTGAGCCAATCCTACTTCTAAAATTAAATCTAGCCCTGATAATACCAAACTTATTAAGTGTTACATGACGTTACAGATATGGCTACTTTTTACTGGCTATTTTAGCAAGTATAAAGATAAGAGACACATTGCATATCAAACCGAGAAAACAGTTATTATTTAACAAGTTCGTCCACGATTTCAGCGGTATACTTTAGCTAGCTAATTTTCCTCTAGCTACAATAGTATAGTTTTTTTTTACCAAACTTAATTATTACAGCTAATGAAGAATACTATAATTATAATTATGAGGTTCACGAAAATTCCCCTATAGTTTATGAGCAAATGCTACCGTATTGGGCAGAATCTATTAAGTTATGCCAATGTAAAAGGTATACTTATAGAGGAGCTAGTTTTAATTATTATTCATTATTACGTTTAATTTTAATTATTTAGATGGGGTCAAAGTTTAATTCTAAGTTTACCAGCGCTAGAAAATTGCGTTCGAGTATTATATGGAACACTGAACAACAGTCCAAGGAGTATATTCATAGCGGAGGTGAGACCACTAAATCACATGTAAAATCGGAACCCCAACAATAAGATGTTGTATTTTCTATTTCATTTCAGAACGAAACATTGTACTTAACATTTGACGAAGTATTAATTAATTCTATTTAATTAAACCCACTTAGGCCTACTAATTACTAATACTTTTATATCAGATGTTTGCCGAAAATTCGACGTCAGGAGTAAATAAACTAAGGAGTTTCTTAGGGGACAACTTACTAGTAGGTATCTAAGATGGTGTTAGAAAAACCAAAAAATTGGAAACTCACCATGTTTGCAGGAGATGTTCCTGGACTTGTTGATGTACGAGGAAGGACCACGTCTCAGGGATCGTGTTAGTCACGGAGAAGTTAATTTGAAGGACATTCCAAAGGAATTGGCCCAGCATGTGTTATACTTAGGAGCTGTTCTTTGTTACAAAGCGACTGAATCTAGAAAATATGAAAAGAAGTTCATGGGCTTAGAGATAGCGGAATACGAAGGAAAATACCATCCTTCTTGTCAATTAAGAAAGCAAGTAAGATAATGAGCTGATTTGTAACTTTTAATTGAAAAAAGATGCTATACGACTTTCGATTTCAGATACTGGAAATTCTAACGAACTTAGAAGCAATTACCGATAATAACTCTATAAAAATAATTTCATTCGAAATGGATTCATTAAAAACGGAATTACTTAATTACAACGGACTAAACCGCGAAGAAAAGTCTACAATATTAAAAACGTTGGAAGAAATTAGAAATTTGAAAACACCCCCATCCATATATTCGACACATCGTGAACTTTTATTGATAAAAGCTACGAGACAAATCACAAGAAACATTCTTGAAATAACAATTAACGTTAAAAACGCCTTAATTAGTAAAGAATTACTAATTAAAGAAGGGAAATTACGTTCTAGGCAACGAACGAATTACGAAAAACTTGTAGAAAGGTGAAAACAACAACCCAAACCATACTATTTTTTTTTATACTGATTTCACCCGATTTCTTTACAGTGTGCCTTTGATAAAATGTGGCTTACAAATATTAACGTTAGTTACAAACTACGTTTGGTTAAAGGTGAAAAAATTAGCCATTGTTGATGGTTTAACTGAGACGAAACTTTTAAAGTAAGCAATTAAATTTGTAAAACGGTTTTTTTGGTTACAAATTATTTATTTTTAAATTAAATAAATCATTTAGGTTCCTAAAGAAGCTTTTGCAATACGCGGAGAATTTGAAAGTTATGACTGACTCAAATAACAACGAATGGATTAAAACTTGCGATACTATAAATATTGCTGTGAAATATATTATTAACTATTTTTCAAACGCTTTATGCGCGTTTAAAGTTATAAATAATTAAATCGGAGTCAATAAATAAATTATTATTTATTTAAATCAGTATTACAACAAGTTCTTCTTTAAATAAATACTATTTTTATTAGGATCTAAATTAGTTGTTTTTAAGTTAATTGTAGTATTTGGTGGGGGTGGTGGAGGAGGGGGTGCAATATTTCCGGTGCAAGGTGCAATTTGAGCATTGTTATGTGGGGTATTCGGTTTTATATTCTTAACACCGGTGTTCTCTTGTACGTGAAAAAGACCCTTGAGTTTATTCAAACTACCATCAACCCATTTTCCTTCCACCTTTAATTAGTAACATAATATAATTTAAAACTAACCCTAAATGATTGTTAACAGACGACTAAGAAACTCACCGAACATACGGGGTCAGAGTTCACGTACCCTAATTTCCTATAAAACCCCTCCTTATCATCTGTGACGAGATACGAGGTTTTAAACCCTTTCCTGATTTATAAAAAATGTTCATTAACTGGAATGTAGGGCACCGTTGTCAATTAATTTAATTAACCCTTACTGTTTAGCGTAATTTTCGACAGCCTCCATTAACCTACGACCTAAACCGCAATTCCTAAATTCAGGTTTAATAATAACCGATTCTATCCAGCATGCGTGTTCATCAGTAAGAACTCTGCATATTTTAGCATAGCCTACGAGGCATTTTGAGCCATTTTCACAGGGTTTTAAATAAATTAACGATGTTGGTAACTCTGGACTAGATTTTTGTAGACTATGAAGGCTGTATGTCCAAAAAAAATCGTGGAAAAGAAACATTTTTAACCTATTTTAATCTTTTTTAATAAATTTTTCCTAAGCCTTGGTCAAAACATTAGTTCAAAAATTCATTTTTCAAACTAACCGGGCTGTGTTTGACCTTTGCCATTCTGTATTTAACACGTGACAACATTCAATTTCGAATTCCTTATGATTGTGAAGTTCTAGTAGCTCGTAATCAGACATTTCAAATGAAAACGGCTCTAAGAAATCGATAAATTTCTATCACGGCTCAGTTTCTAGGTCAACATTTACATATTAAAAGGCCTCTACTGCTTTAAGTTCTGCTTCCGCGAAATTTGGTAGAGGCCACAAAATATTGCCATGGGAACGATACACAAAATGATATCGTATCTATTTGGTCCAAATTTTTATAAACATTAAATTTGATTATTGCATGTAATCATTCAAGACGGTCCCTCGCAGTTGGTATGATTTATAAAATCTGTGTAACTTAATTAATTAAGTGTATAAATTCTAATTAATTACGGCGAATTAACCAACACCGAACGTAGAACTAAACGGGGTAATTATGTCGGAATCAATTTGGAACCATTTCTGTGGTCAAGAACTTAAAACCTGGACATCAAAAGGCTATATTGATAAGTGTTTTCGAAACCTAACAATAACATACCCGACTCTCTCAATTTTGGCAATAATCAGCGCCTATTTATACGGTTATTCCTTAACGAAACACCGTATTACTCGAAGCAAATCACAGCTACTAATTTTAAAATTCAGAATCGCATTTAGCATAATTCTACCAATTTTCTCAATAATTCAAATAATTTCGTTGCATTTTTTCGCCTCGGCAAATGCGTGTTTATTTTTAACGGATTACGTCGAATGTGGACTAAACGTTTTTGCGTGGATATTACACTTCATGTATTTAAATACACTTAAGTGTCGCGGTGTAACATTAAACACTAGGGGGATTTTATGGGCAAATTTAACAGTGTTTCTAGTCGGTCTATCGGGTACCTACAACTTATTATGCATTTTATCAGACTTAAAAAACAATTTCGAAGATAGCGTCAAATTATTCTACACCGCGTTTGATTTGGGTTTCATCGCATGTTACTTAATAACTTTAATACCGAAAGAATATAATTCAAATGAATTATCATCGTCGGAAGAGGCATTTTTTAACATTCCATCCACTTCCGGTGGTATTTCCGGTAATCGTAATTACGGCTCTATTAATTACGATTACGTCCGTACACCTTCGCCAACTTTTGATTTTGAATCTGATAAACCAAATTGGTTTTCGCGATTAACATTTTGGTGGGTGTTTCCTTTACTATCCAGGGGCGCGCGAGGAACTCTGGATCAAATTGATAATCTATTTAATCTACCCGAAGACATGAAAGTTAAATATATAAACGAATCATTTATTAAAAACGAAAATATAAATAAATTTAACACCGATAAAATTAAACATTATCTAGCAAATCAATTAAATAAAACATTCGGATTTGAATTCTACTTCCTAATTATACTCAAATTAATAACAGACGCTCTAAATTTCTCCGGACCTATTTTCTTAAACTTGTTATTAAATTTCTTAGAAGCTAAATCAGAACCAATTAAAAACGGTATCTTATACGCGTTTGGTATGAGTTTCGCCAGTTTATTGGCGGCGTTTTTCGCGACGCATTTTTCCTACCGCGTTAATTACGTTGCGATTAAAGTTAAAACCGCAGTAATCGGTTGCATTTATCGCAAAACTCTTGCCGTAACCAGTACTTCGTTAAACGCCTTCAATACCGGAGAAATTGTTAATTTTATGAGCTGCGACGCGGACCGAATTAGCAATTACTGTCAAAGTTTCCACGAGTTATGGAGTTTGCCAGTTCAAGTCGTCGTGGCGTTATATTTGTTGTATCAACAAATTGGATTGTCTTTCCTAGTCGGACTAGCTTATACAGTTTTATTAATACCCATTAATAAATGGTTAGCCAATAAAATCGGATTTTTAAGTCAATCGAGGATGGATGCCAAAGATGGAAGAATTAAAGTAAATTAATTTTAACTAATTTCAACTTAATTAATAAGGCAAGACTTTATTTTATGGCTGCAGTTAATGAACGAAGCTATCGCTTCAATCAGAGTGATCAAAATGAATGCCTGGGAACCATTGTTCGTAAATGACATCGTAACGGCTCGAAAGCGCGAAATGCATTTCTTAAAAAAGCGTCAATACTTGGACGCACTCTGCGTCTTTTTCTGGGCAGCAACGCCCGTCATCATTTCAGTCTCAACATTTTCACTATATTCCCTTTTGGGCAATCAATTAACAGCGGCTAAGATATTCACGTCCCTAACTTTATTCGAAATGATTAGAAAACCGCTGAACGCCTTTCCTTGGGTGCTAAATGGTTTCGTCGAAGCCTGGATTTCATTAAAACGCGTTGAAAGGTTCCTAAAACTCGAAAACTTTGACGCCAACGAGTACTTTTCGGAAATAACTGGTAAAGACGTCCTTGCTTTGATATGTTCCTTCCATAAGTTTGTTAATCTCTGGTAACTTAGAAACTTGAGCTTGTCATGAAGTAAGTGAGTGATGTAGGTCATAGATTCAGGGTAAAGCGAGGGAGGCCTGGTGACTGGGGCGCTGTCAAATTTGGGCTTTGTAATGCAGATTAAATAGGGACTAGATGGAAGTCCTGCAAAATTAACCACCGAGTGTAGGACTTCAATTCACGTCGCTTGTCGTTCACTCGAACTAGTTATCTCGAGCTGTAAGTCTCTCAGTAGCATTACGAATCGTATAGGTAGTGCATATCATACTTATGGAAGGAACATATCACTATAAACTTATGCTTTGACGTGTCAATCGCGAATGGATTACATTATTACAAAATCTCAGGTGGAAATCAGAACGTATTGGAGATGAAAGACGCGGTTTTTAGTTGGAAAGACGAGGAGACATCCACGGAAAATGTCTTCACTCTCGGGCCAATAAATTTGGACTTATCCATGGTGACCCCGACTTAAGAGCTTTGATTAATTCTCAAACTTGTTACAGAAACTTATATATCCATCTTTTCGCGATGATAGGGGCAATTAATAGGTGTAATTGGAGAAGTTGGTAGCGGTAAAACATCCCTTCTACTCGGGGTCATCGGCGAATCGTACTTAAACGACGGTGAAGTATTTATAAACACCAAACTGGCTCAAAAGGGTGTGGCTTACGTACCCCAAGACCATTTCCTAATGCACGCGACCTTACAAGACAATATTCTATTTGGAAAACCAATGAATTATCTCAAATATAACATGGTCCTCAAAGCATGCGCTCTTCTGGACGACTTAAAGGTAGTAGACCGACGAAGAATTGCAATAAAACTAACGGTAATTACAATTAGACTATACATGTTTATTTTTTGGGGAAGCAGAGTTTACCCAACGGAGACTTAACGGAAATTGGTGAAAGAGGTATCAGTTTAAGTGGTGGACAAAAAGCCAGGATATCCTTAGCGAGAGCCGTTTATCAAGTAAGTAATTAAATTAAATTAACCCAAGTTTTAATTGTAATTTACGTTAAAGGAGGAATGAATATTAATAGGATTTGGACTTGTACTTATTGGATGATCCATTCTCGGCGGTTGACGTTCACGTTGGTGAACATATCTACAATTACTGCATTAAAGGACTACTTAAAAACAAGGCCGTCATCTTATGCACTCATCACACTCGCTTTTTACAAGACGCCGATTCAATCATAAGCCTAAAGAATGGGGAAGTGCAATTTCAAGGGAAACCAATTGAAATATTACCGGTTTGCCAGACGTTAGGATTGAAATCTAATGAGGTAATTGAGGAAGAGGCAACTGGATCAAAACCAGGTTCGAAAGAACAGAGCCCGGAACCCGCGGTCGGCAACAACTTAACTCGTTTAGTGGAAGAGGAAGGAAAAGAAACCGGAAGTGTCAAGTTATCAATTTACAAGTTGTATTGTCTCGCTGTGGGAAAATGGTTGACTATCATAGTCTTAACTTGCTTTTTACTCATGACCGGTGAGATAATAAATATTGCAATGCAATTACCACGCGGCTAATTAACATTTAATGAAAGGTTCCAAAGTTTTCTCCGATTGGTGGTTAAATTATTGGATCTCCCATGATACAACAGATAAAAACGGAACTGCTTATAACATCACAGATTTTGCGGATGAATTGTAAGTATAGGCTTGATAAACTGAGGAATCGAAATATCTTTGGTGGCATTCACAACGATTTTCATTTAAGAACGAAACCGAACCAAGCCACGACTTTCAACTTCTACTTGTACGTTTTCATTGGTACTGGAGTTCTCAACAGTATTTTCACGTTACTTCGAGCTTTTTCCTTCGCGTATGGTGGAATATGCGCGGCAATTAGCTTCCACGATAAATTACTTAACACCGTAATTAAGGTAGGTATTTAAACTAATCCGCATAACCCAAAAAACCCTTTAAAAAATTGGATGTCTATTTCAGGCACCGATATATTTTTTTGATAAGACACCATTGGGTCGAATTCTTAATCGATTCTCATCCGATCTTAATATGATCGACGACACATTCCCGTTCATATTGAACATATTTGTAACGCTAGCTTTCAACGTACCGGCTGCGATTATCGTCACGTGTTACGGAATTCAATGGATGATATTACTATTCATTCCTTTGAGTGTAGCTTACTATTACATTCAAAACTTTTACCGACATACATCGCGGGAAATTAAGAGATTATCTAGCGTTAGTCTATCACCAATTTACGAGCACTTTTCCGAAACTATCGATGGATTGATAACAATCAGGGCTTTATCGAAATCAAAGAGATTTATCAACGAAAATGAGGTCAAAGTTGAGACGAACGAAAGAGCTTTGTTTTCAGGGTTAGCCGTTGCTCAATGGTTAAGTCTTTTTTTACAATTAATCGGAGTTGCCGTTGTTACCGGTATGGCATCAATGGCTATTGCCCAGCATTATTACTCGGGTGTCAACCCAGGTAAGTTGAAAAAATTCATAGCTAGGGCGAGGATAGTTACTTAAAAATAGTTTTCCCTCGACTACCATAGGACAAATTGGACTTGCAATGTCATACGCGTTGACAGTAACCGCGCTTTTAAATGGTTTGGTTTCGTCTTTCACGGAATGCGAGAAAGAGATAGTAAGCGTCGAAAGAATAGCTCAATATTTAGACGTGAAATCGGAGAAAATTCATGGAATTATGAAAGTACTTAATTTCTTAGGATGATGGGGGATGTTTAATCTGAGGGAAATCGGTACCTGTGGAACGACTCAGGTCCGGTGGGACGCTAGAAATGGGGGAGGAATACTCGGGAAAATGGCGGGCAGTCTACGTCAGACCAATCAGGAAGACCACCCGCCATTTTTCCGTGTATTTCTCCCCCTTTTTCTAGCGTCCCACCGGACCTCAGCCGTTCCACAGATAGTGGACCGATTTCTCTGGGATTATGCATCTTCCCCCAGAATGGTTGATTTTAATAGAGGTGGTTTTAAAGCTGACTGTATTTTACTAGCCTTTAGGTTTTTGGCCCACTAAGGGAGTAATTTCTTTCGAAAACGTCCATCTACGGTACCATAAGGGTTACTTAAAGGCCTTAAACGGAGTATCGTTTGAAACTAGACCTTCCGAGAAGATCGGGATAGTTGGGAGAACAGGGTCCGGGAAAAGTAGTTTATACCAAGCACTTTTTCGACTTGTTGAATTAGAAGAGGGGAAAATAACCATAGATGGGATAAATATTGCCCATTTGGACTTGCATCTGTTAAGATCGAATTTATCTATTGTACCCCAAGATCCTATTCTGTTTAGCGGCTCAGTTCGCAAAAATTTAGACCCCGCTAATGTTATACAAGATTCAGTTTTATGGAAAGTACTGAGACAGTGTAAAATCAGTGGTGCTATCCATCAGTTAGGTGGTTTTGATACTGAACTAGGGGAAAAAGCTCTGTCACTCAGTGCCGGACAAAGACAACTTTTTTGTCTAGCTAGAGTTCTTTTATCAAGCTCAAAGGTAAGTGTGTTTCTGTTGATATTTACTTCAAAGGTCATATTTAAAACTTTTAAGGGCAATTTTCGGCAATTACAGATTTGTTGCTTTGATGAAGCAACTGCTAATGTAGATGCTCAAATGGATAAAGCTATTCAAGAGATTATCAGCCAGGAATTTCGCGACACTACGCTACTCATTATTGCTCACAGGATTCAAACGATAATGTTATGTGATAGGGTAATTGTTATGGGTGATGGGAATGTGCTAGAAATTGGAGCCCCAACAGAACTTATGAAGAACAAAAGATCTAACTTTTACAGTTTAGTCAATAGACCAAATCTCAATGACTAAAAAATATTACGATGTGATCATGCATTTCATTTATGGCTTTGTTACAACTAATGTTAATTATATTTTTCCTAAAACATGAATAAAAAGGGTTTAATACCATTATAAAACCCGTGTTAAATGTATTCACATATCTAAACTCAATAAGGTGTTTGGGTTAATTGATTTTTTGCAATTTAGGGCCGGATTATTAGAAAACTTTGATCCTTTGTCTAAACCGAAACTACACTCAAGTTCTGAACTGTCATTAAACAAAGGCTTAACCGTTGTCTATAGCAATAAACCTTTTCTGTGAATGTTAAACCCGTTGTCATATGAAAATGGCTTACCTTAATTGGTGTCCAGTCCTTATTAATAGTGATGCTAATTAACAATATGTTAATTACAATAACGCGTAAAAATAAACTTTTACACGACCGCGTTACTGACTGAGAGGATTTCCCGCTAAAAACGCGCTACCGAACTTTATGCAAATTTTTGATTGAAGGGTCACGTGATGCAATCTTTTCTGACGTAAATCACGACCTCTAGCGTAACTTTTCGGCCGGTTTGCTGAGTATTTTCCTAAATCCAGGGAGTCGAGTTTAGCTGGCCTTTGGCTAATTTTAATTAAACTTTCTTTCGATTTAGATTAGTTTTCAAATTTCAGGCGCTGGTTGTATATTTCGTCTCTCGATCTTTGTCTAAAAACCGAGAAAAATGGTAAGAAATTTGTATAATTGGTCATGTACTTCACGTTTTAGCATTAAGCCTCGGCCCTTGTTTAAAAGGTCAATCACTTAAAAAAAAAAACGTCTTGATAGATTCTTAAGGAAATTTAATTATTCCATTGCCCTCAATAAAATTTCTTCATATAAGGTGAAGAAATACCTTTAGAAATGAATAATATTGGGGTATTTAAGCGTTAATTCCCTAACTTAATTAACATAGATCCTAGAACTTCTTGTGTACCGAAGCTTGTTTTGTGTGTTTCATGGTGACTTAAGTTGTAGGCTAGGATTGTTAATAAAACCCTTGAAAATGTATTTAATTAGGGAAACGAGGCATCATTACCGATGGAGATGTGCTCCAATTGTAAGTGGTTTTAATTACCAAATATTTACATCTACTAGCTTGCTTAGACTACTTCCTTTTGGCAATATTCTATAACTTCTTTCCTCATACATTAAACAAACAAACAGTTGATGTGGATGAAATTAAGAGACTTGGAAAACGATTTCGAAAACTTGATTTGGATAATTCTGGCTCTCTTAGTATAGACGAGTTTATGTCCTTGCCAGAATTACAACAAAATCCTCTCGTTCAACGAGTAATAGATATTTTCGATACAGATGGCAACGGTGAAGTGGATTTTAAAGGTGATATAAACCTTTTTATATAGGCCTAACCTTATTAAAATTAATTTTAACGTTTAAATTAATGTTTTTAAGAGTTTATCCAAGGGGTTTCTCAGTTTAGTGTCAAAGGAGATAAAGATTCAAAGCTAAGGTGTAAGTACTTAAGTATTTTCTCACCAATTATGTCCTAGGGTTGGGTTTTAATTATTAATTTTAGTCGCATTCCGAATATATGATATGGATAATGATGGATATATTTCCAATGGGGAGTTGTTTCAAGTTCTTAAAATGATGGTTGGCAATAACCTAAAAGACACTCAACTACAGCAAATTGTGGATAAAACAATCTCATTAGCCGATAAGGATGAAGATGGAAAGATCTCATTTGAAGAATTCTGTTATGTAAGTTAAATTTCATTCATTTAACCTTAATCTAGTTAGTTTCCTTCTTAATTAACAGTTAATTAACTAATTAATTTCATTAAACAGGTTGTAGGTAACACAGATATTCATAAAAAAATGGTTGTTGATGTTTAGGAATTAACATTTAAAAAAAAATACATAAAAACCAATATAAATCCCGGTTTTTCTCAAAGATTTTCTTTGGTATGTTTGTGATTTGATAAGAAATAATTTTTCCCTCCCTTTACAATGAAAAAAACCCCAAAAAACAAAAAAAAACCCAAGAAAAACCCCAAAAAATGAAAAAAAACCCAAGAAAAACCCCAAAAAACAAAAAAAAAACAAAAACCCTCATTAAATAGTTTAAAAATAAAATAACCAAAATCCTTTCTTATCTTAACTATTTCGCTCTAAGCCTTTTACACCTTAATTTCAAATTAAAAATAAATATTAGTATTTAAAAAAAATAATTATTAATTAATTAATTAATTAATTAATCAACAAAGGAATAAATAAAATAATGAAACAAAAAATTTGCCTTTTCATCTAAAAAAATAGGCATTTTTTATAAACTAACAACATCCGCTGTACAAAATGTAAATTATAATAATAATAATAATAATATTAACCATGTAAAAAAAAAACATGAACTTTTGTTAAAAATATATTTGGTAAAATCATGTACAAATTTATGTTCATACACACTCAAGTTCAAGTTCTAAAAAAAAACTAGCGAGAAAAAAATTAGCTTGTTGTTAATTGTTGGTTTTTATTTTTATGTCCTTTTGTTTCGTCTTTATGATAAAAAAAGAATTAATTATGAATAATTTTCTTGTCTCTAATGAATTATTATTATTAAAACTTTAAAAAAAGCTATAAATATTACCATAAATTATATAATTTGGGTACTTTTTACAATTTTACGTCTCTCTCTGTACCATTTTTAAGTTATTGCGTAACTTTTATTATTTTTTGTCTACTATCATTTGTTGGCAGTTAAAAAAATATAAATTAACTAGTATAACTATTAACTATACACATGCAAAGAACTGAACACTAAAAAAAAGTTAATTAAAAATGGTCTAGTAATTATTTAATATCGGTTCGTTTTTAATTATAAACTGTTTAAATGTAATAACTAAAAAAAAAACAAATTAATCCTTCCTGTCCTGAATCCATTTTTCCCCAAAAATCGTCAAAAAAATATTCAAATTTCCTTAAGGTAAGGTTCTCCCTCATTTTTGGAAAATTCTTTTCCAAAATCATGTAAGTTTTAAGCAGAAAAAAAAATATGAAATGTTGTCGCTAGTCATTGGATTACATAAAGATAATGATAAAAAAAAAAATTAGATATTTGAAAAAAAAAACATTACATTTTTTGAAAACTAATTGCCTTCCGCCTAATTACGCTAACGGAGAGTTTATCTCTATATTTGAATGTGTAAGAGATTGCCTGATTATGATTAATAAAACCACCTTTCACAGTTTTACTGTTAATACTTAAAAATATTATTATTTCATTTAAATTTTTTAATAATTTCTAATTATACTTACCATAGAGTTAGCCCTGAAAAGATGACCCTGGTACATTAAAGGTAAAAGGTTAATAACATAATACCTTAAAAGAACGGCCTTTTTCTAAATATAAAAAGAAAAATATTAAAAAAATAATAAATGATTTATTAATACAAAATAATTAGCATTTAATTAGTCTTAAAAACGTGGACTACTGCGCCGCCATTGCTCTAGTGTCGTCTGCTAGCCACCCCTACTGTGATTGGTTGAATTTTGACAGACTGAGAGAGGTGAGGGCATGGCCAACTCGATCACGCGCGAGGTTCGATTTAACAGACGCCAATAAAGCAATGGCGGATGGCGCAGTAGTCCTCGCTTTTTTAAGACTAATTATCTTACCTTTTCCTTAAACTTATAATAATTAATTTAACGAAACCCTTAAACACATTTATTTATTTTTTTTTGTGCCATAACATTTATTATGCAGTTTCATTAACCTTTTTTTATACATTTTCAGAATCAGTTGTTGGGTGGGGGAATGACTAGAACTAATTAAACGTAACATTCAACAATGTGTAAAAAATATCACAAGGTTGTTCTTTGGACGGTTATAATTTATAATTTAACATTTTGATTATTTTTAAGTGTATCACAATTTCGTAGTGCGTCAGACTCATTTTATATTTCTTTTACAATACACCCTTGTAGTAAAATTTAAATGCTCTTCAAATATAAACGTAATTAAAAATATCGTGATTTAGTGGGTGGTTAATTTAATCTGACTAATTGTAATTGGACGGAGACGGAATCCCTATATATTTTAGATTAATTTAATTAATGACTACGTTTTCCTCGTGTCTATTGCGAGGACATACATATCAATGTATTTAATGATAACCGTACGTGCATTTGGGTGGTGTACTAAATTCTTTCGTCAATATATAGTTTCGTGACTAACATTATTGGCTTAATTAAATTGGACCTCCCGTTATAATTGCAATATTAATCCCATCTTAACACCGTGATAAACATCTCTTATATATATTTCTCAACATGAAACTTAAGTAATAAAATCTCAACATAACAATATAGTTATCTATTTGTTAAACGTAACAAATAACTTGGGAGTTTTTGTTGACCCTTTCATTCAGGATCAGGGCATTTCTCCTGGACCCTAAAAAAGTATTTTAAACTTACTTGTCTTTGTCTACGTCATTCGCATCGGAAAATTAGGCCTATTTGCGCGAAAATAAACCGCACAGTAGGCCTAACTCGACTTACCTTACGTCTGACGTTTTCTAATATATTAAGAATATTGTTGACCTTGCTAGAGGACACGTGACGTTTCAAAATACGCCAAAAATCAGGGTGTGTTAACAGCACACTAAAAATTCTTCGTCCATAGTATCTGTAGGTGTAAATCCAAGTTTAAGGGTTATAGGTAGGCCTACAAGACAAGACGACAAACGGAAACAAACATTTCCGAATCACCTTGTTAATGGAATCCTATCCATGATAAAATTAGCGCTAACTGGAAGTAGATTTTGCGGGATATCTTTCCCAGTTAAACATCTAGGCGCTCCCATACTCTCCACAACAACGGAAACAAACTGAGAAGTCGTTTTGCGAACGTTGTCATTTCGATGGCTGGTAAAATTATACACATTTGCGCATGGTCAGTCCATCATTCAAATTCGCAAACCTTACCTTCCCCCTCCAATTAACAAAGAAAGAGCCGCTTTTTGATTAGTTATATTCTCCACCATTTGGTACAAAGCCTTGTTGACATCGTCTCTGATAAACCCGGTATTTTCCCCGGATTTGTGTAGAAGAGCTTGAGTAACCAGATCTAACTCCTAACGCGTAATTAACAATTACCCAATTAAATTACGGTATCACTTAAGTTACAATTTCTAAACCGTCCGTTAATCTTACAGGTTCCATTCCCTTTTTCAATTTTGTAAAAAAGAAACCCAAAGTGGTGACAGCGGATCGGGAAAGGGATGAACGCAAATTTTTAACCTCTAAGGCGATTGCGGAAACAATTGTGTGTAATTGGTTCATAACTGAAGCTGGATGATGAGTTACAACTGATTGAATCAATTTTAAACCATCCATTTTCTTATTCCTATGAAGAAGTCGCGATGGTATTTCTTAAAGAATGGTCAACAACGTGGATGGAAACAAGTTCGGATAACATAACATTATACCTTAAAAGAACGGCCTTTTTCTAAATATAAAAGGAACTAAATATTAAAAGAAATAAATGATCTCTTATTACAAAATAATTTGCATTTAATTAGTCTTAAAACGAGGACTACCGCGCCGCCATTGCTTTAGTGACGTCTGATAGCCACCCCTAAAGTGATTGGTTGAATTCCTACAGACTAAGAGAGGTAAGGCCCACTCGATCACGCACCGCACGTAAGCATCAGATGCAACTAAAGCAATGGCGGATGGCCCAGTAATCCTCGTTTTTCAGAAATGCTAATTATTTTGTAATAAGATATCATTTATTTCTTTTAATATTTAATTCCTTTTATATTTAGAAAAAGGCCGTTCTTTTAAGCTATAATGTTATGTTATCTGAACTTAGTTCGGATTTAAATACCATTCAGAATCGGACAACAATCTAAGAGAAGATTTTATAGCTTCATTTGGACTAGTGTAAGGAATGCTGGTACCAGAGTCAGTGGTAGAGTTAGGAGTACTAGAATCTTCTAAAATTTGTATGGAAGAACTGGTGGATTTGATAGAAGAATCACTCTTTTGACGGCTAAGTTTGTAATTAAAAAGTTTTCGTGAAGTTTTAATTCTATCAAGATACTAGGTAGTCCTACAGGTAAGTACGTACGTGGGATTACGACGTATTTGGGGTGGTCTAATTTTAGAAGAACGAAGACTAATGCCTGAAACGTGTGAAATATTCATTGCAATAAAGATATACCTTTCATTAAATGGCCTAAATTATCATTAATTACTTTTCCGGCGTTCAAGATTGGTTTCACTCGGTTTCCTAACCAATTGATGAACTGAAGTTTCAGAAGAGCTTTTTCGGAGAATCTCAGATTCGGAATTTTCTTGAATTTCCTGAACATTCTCCGTCAATACACTTTTCTCTTCGACAACTTCTATTACTTCTTTTTGTACAAGTGATATTTCGGTGGGTTTAACATCATCGTCACCATTAACCTCCGCGACAGGCGTGACAGGTGCGCGTCTCTTTGTAGGTGACGAAACCTTGGCTAACACCGGTTTTCCATTAAATAAAGCAACAGGCGCGCCCTTACCCCTAATAGATGACAATAATTATGATGACAATGAACTAAACGTAAAAGTCATCAACAGCCAATGAAGACATACTTATCAATTACTTCCAAAGATTTTGATCTTTTAAGTGTAACTAAGTGATTTACGATAGAACCTAAATCCAGCTTCTAATAAAGAAACATCGGAATTTCTTGTAAATAGGACCCAGAGTGTAAATTTTTAATTTAATTAGCCTTATTCCTGATCAGCGCCACCTACCCATAGCGGCGATTTTGAGAACTACTGTAAGCGGCAAGCCAATCAGATGTCGCTAAAATCTGGTGACGTCACTGACTGGCACTCTCGGGTCTTACCAAAAATGACGTCACCAGATTTTAGC
Source organism: Phalangium opilio (assembly GCF_054372755.1). Taxonomy (NCBI): domain Eukaryota; kingdom Metazoa; phylum Arthropoda; class Arachnida; order Opiliones; family Phalangiidae; genus Phalangium; species Phalangium opilio. The sequence continues at coordinate 9,003,292 of NW_028324187.1, read as the reverse complement.
GACATCTGATTGGCTTGCCGCTTATAGTAGTTCTCAAAGTCACCGCTATGGGTAGATGGCGCTGATCAGGAATAAGGCTAATTTAACTTGTACCTCCTTATCGTCGATTAAAGTAATTTCATCTCTTAAATTTCTAGCAGTTGTTGGTACAGACCGAACTAATCTAGGCATAGCTTTGTTAGTATTTCTGGACGGTGAGGATAAAGAACCGCGGGCTAATATTGGTTTTAACGGGAAAGGTGAAGGGTTAGGGGACTGGGAGCTTTTGGGGAAATCGGACGACGTGTTGTCACCTTCAACACCACCTTCTTTACTATTTTCTAATTTTTCCTCATTTTCGCAATCTTGGATTCCAATATCCGTTTCGGGTGTCGAATCTTTATGTTCCTATAATAATCGTGATTAAAATCGAAAGATTAATTAAGTCAACTCAAGTGTGCACTAGCTGCGTCGTAAGTATAAGTTCCGAGGGGACAATTACTGACCTCTGGTAAACAAGGAACCGACGCGTTTTCAAAGACTTGTTCTTGATCGTGTTCTTCTTTAACTTTACGATTTGGGGGTGTTGTTTCCTGTCCACGGTTCGCGTTAGGGGTTGTGTTTCCGGTTGATCCAGTCGCTGTTAAAATCCAATCAACATCCGCTCCGATTGTTGACGTATGCGAGTGAGGACTCGCTGATGAAGGGATGGTAATAGAATAATTAACCATCCCATCCGCCGTACACCTTGGCAGTATTTTGCGGGCCATTCTCGATTGCACGGCTAAATGTAGGCCTTCTTCTTCATTCATAATCTCAACTTGGTCAACAGCAGCCAATAAGGGGGCTACTTTAGAAGGTCCCAATGTTTGGGCCATAACGGCGACACATTCCATCGCGGAAAGTCGTACACGACGTCGCCTGTCAATTAAAGCCGGTACAACCGCGTTGGCCAACGAAGAAAATTCAAAGTTGTAGCTTGGATATGTCAAAATAGCCGCGGTGGCCCGGTTCAAGATCTCTTCCCTTATTCTAGGGTTCCGACTATTACGTTGCTCTAATAGGATATCAAGTACGACTTTTGGGTGCGTTTCGCACATTAATTTATGAATGACCTATATGGACAGTAACGTCAAATTAAACAATTTTATACAATGTCCAGGTTAAGCAATTATACCTTTATGCTTTGCTCTTTAATAACAACTCTCATATCACCCAGGTATCTAACCAGAGTACTAACAATAGCTCTGATATGTCTTGTTAATTTATGCTTCATTCTTCTTATTATCAATTCATAAACGTCCAAAGTAACGATGACGACTTTAAAACAAGTATCCTCCATAAGTTTCGAAAGTAAGGCGAAGAAATTATCCAAATGATACGCCAATGGTGCCAAATCAGTCGTGTTCGCGATGGTCATCTTTAACTGCTCCGTTCCTTGGACTCTGGCCCTCCAATCGGTTGATTTTAACTTATTCACGATGGAGGATTCAAATATTCCGTAACTGTAGGTCACTCTTTTAGGTGGTGATTGATTCGGTTCAATTCTAGTTCCAGTTAAGATGTAATTATCATTGGAACTACCCTCATCGTCATTAGCGTGTGTTCTCGAAAACTCGTTGCTAATTTGATACAAAATACGTTGGTACAGAGTTCCCAGGGAATCGTCTAATTGTTTTAAGTAGAAATGGAAAACGGGTGGTCCAATTGTGTTGCTGAGGTATCTGATTGCGTTTAAGGTTTGGTACAGTATTCTCGTGTCACCACTGACTAGAAGTTTCATCAAAGATTCGATAAGGAGGATTAAATTTTCGTTGGCAAACTCAAAGGTGAAGATTGAGTTGATACTATTTAGGCACCCTTTTCTAATGGAAATATCTGGATTTTCGATGCCATTTTGGATAAAGGCTTGCAAGAAATGTTGCCAGTTATACGTGTGTCTCATATAAGTCTGCAAAACTTGAATGACCGCTTCTTTAAGTCGAGGAGAATTCCTGTTCAATAATGCCAAAATCCGAGGCAAGATGTATAACATGGCTTCATCAAGATCTTCCCCAAGCTGGGTATTTGCTACAGCAATAAGTTGCAGACATTCTAAGCAGACTTCCTCCTTGGGTTCCCCAAGAATTTGCCCAATTATTTCAAAGTATACAAGGGGTATTCGGCCACTTTCGTATCCGTTAAAGGGTTGGACCCCATCCTTTTCTCTCATGTTTCGTTTTAGAAGTAAAAGGACATCGCGGTAGGCCACTGTATCAATTTTGGATAACAGTTTAAAGAGGAGTGTGTTGTGATCCAAATCACTGGTGGAGTTTTCATCTTTCCCCCCATTTTCTGACGGTTTTAGCTGACCAAAAGATTCAGCTTCTGATGTAGCTGATGCCGCAGCCATTTAAGTTACAATGGATTCGGAGTAAATGGCATTTTTGATATCAATTTTCATTATAACAAATATCCTTCCAAGTCGCGAAGTATTTGAATGAAATAACCTACGTAATTTTAAATAAATATCGTTCATGACAAAATATTCATTGTCATGAATTTATCACACAGTTTTCACACACGTAACAACTTAAACAAGTCAAGTAGTGTGTGTGTGAAAGGTTAGGTAACATAAGTGGTACAGTAGTTAACAAAAACAGTTTAGTGTTTGAGTGACCAAGGCTTAGCAATAATTTACAACGAAAAACAAGCTTTATTTGGCGTGTAAAAGAAAGCTGACAGCTTATTGTGCTCCGAATTGTGTACAAAAATCATAATAAACAAAGGCAACAATAAAAATAATAAAAACAAAAAAACTATAGCAAAAACAAATGCCATTCTGACTGCAATTGTAAATCAAATTATCAAACCTCACATTCATATTTCATTTGCTTACATATACAATATTATTATAGAAGATAATTAATATTGAACGTTTAAGTTAAACAATTTTGTTAAATTATATCTTAGTTAAATAACAGTAATTAAACATTGAAGAAACGCAATCAACCGACCTCGAGTCCTCAGACTCCTCACTCCTCATCATCCTAGACGCTAAGTTCGCACCGCACTATGCGTAGAAGCGGCAAAACAAACCCGGTTAAAGAGCTTACGTAACCAGACCGCACCTAAAATACCTATTCTTCGTTTCCCACCTTACGCAACCTAATTTGCATTGTTTTAAGGTAGGATTGAAGAACAATTATATTTCGGTGCGGTTGGTGCTAAACAATGAAAAATAATCAATGAATGAACGACGTAGATGACGTAATAATATTGTGACCTCCCCATTTTACAGTCTGTACCGGTTGCCTGGGCACCCGGGTGGTAAATGAAATTAACTATTTTTATTTTGGAGCCTCCATGTAGTTGACGGGCTAGGTTTTTAAAATGTATTTAATTAAAAGTTAAAATTAATTTATGCATAAATGAATTACCCATCAGCTCACCACAAAAATCATTGGGTTTAAGTAAGAAAATAATTTTGAAAGTGCATGTCTATGGATGCATATGTTAATTTTATTGGCTGGGTTGGGCAGTATAATCCCATTCCCGAGGGGGTAACCACTAATTCACTTTTAAAATGATTAAATTGATTTCAGACTTCAAATATATAAGTTCCCTACAATTTTAAGATTTCACAAAGATTATATTAATTTAATTAACCGCGGCTTCACTCAACCCATTTCACGCATGCTTAAAATCATGACTACCTACTTGCGCACCTTCCCGATTTCCTATAGTACTTGTCCCAATTATTTTACCGTTTATGACCATAAAGATAGAACCCTCATTATATGAACACAAAAACACCAGAAATTTGTAAAAACCATAGGTCACTTGACGGGTTTGTTCAACATAATGGCGTCAAACTTCATTCCAATGCTATCAGCGAGCCCGCCACCACTAGATGACACGGGCTCCATTGACGATGACGACGATGATTTTCACGATTTCCTAAGTGCGTCAAAAGTACTTGACTCTCCAAGCGACTCACCAGTTAAAACTCCTCCCGATTCAACTCCAGCAAAAACCAATCTTGTCAGTTTTGAAAGAAAAACTATGTAAAACATAGTGTAAGTACTTAATGAGCTACCTTTTTACAGCCAATTGAAAAGACTGCCCAACTTAAAACGTCGAGTGAAGAAAACCTTACTATAAGCGTGCAAAATGACGATAAAGACAACTTAGACTCTATTTCAATTACCAATTTTCAAACTAGTCATAATGATAATGATAATGATCAATCTCCGGAACTGAATAGCTCAAAAGAATTTACCGAATTTTACACGTGTAGTAGTAAAACAACCGACGATGACTTAGATTTCAATATCCCACCGTCTAACGGTTTTTCCGAAGACGAGTTTGAAACTGTGTCCAAAAGCGAATGTGACACGGAAACACTCAATTTTGAAATAAACTCGAAAAATATAATTTCTCAACCCCCGGTTCCTCAAGATGAGGATTTGCATTTTGACTTAGACCGTGATGACGACGACGACGACAAAGAGTCAGTCCCTCGCGATGAGGAATACGTTATTAGTTGTGATAATACTGCGGACATTCCAATTCCAAATGAGGTTGAACCACCTCAAAGTATTGAAAACTTTGATGATGATGACGATGAGGATGATGATTTTGCTGACTTTGAAACAGCCGCATTCGCAAAAGAGGAATATTGCGAAACTGTCGCGTCTTTGGCAATAGAAAAAGACGAATATTCCGAAACAGTTACGTCTTTTACAAAAGAAAAAGACGAATCATTCGCTGATTTCGCAACCGCGTCATTTGATCATGATCACGATGAAAATGAAATGCAGGAATCGTTTACCGAATTCGAAACCGCCGGCAGTGACAATCAATGGGCCGATTTTACATCAGGATCTACTAGTCATCTTGACATCCAGGACACTTCACTTCCTCCTGGACAATTACTCCAAATTTTCACCACCGCTTTTCCCATTTCAAACGATGAGAATAGCTTTACTAAGCAAGAGGAGGTTTTATTGCAAAAATTATCAGATAGTTTGAAATCCGCATCTGCATCTGCATCTGCAAGTGGCGCTAGGTATTGATAAGTTCAGAATTAGCATTAGAGTAGATAGATACTAGATAAGTAGATATTTTTTAATAAAATGACGCAAATTTTCAGCGGCGCTATGATATGGCCCAAATTAGAGGATTTAGATCAATCTTTAAGTTTACGTCATCAGTGGATAGGTTCGGAAGCATTCCAAAAAACGCTACAATCATTAAATATCGATTCGAGAAATATAGTAAGATTTTGTACAGTTGTTTTTGTTTCGTGTCCTCGCGTAACACATTCTCGCGTCTGTGCAAAATTTTAACACTTTTAGGGCAGTTTAATATAGGGCTTTTTTACATGTACATGTATCTTTAAGTCTAATTAGACGTAAAATACTTATCCAAAACCAATTAAGCATCTTTAACACATTTGCGCATGAATTATCGGAAAGAAAAAGGCGCCAAAGTGTTAGTTAAAGTGTCAAAATTTTCTTAAATTACATGAAATTCTCTATTTCTTTTTATGCCTTCTCAAAGGAGTAAAAAAATAACAGATTCCTAACATAAAAAATATTTTTTTATAAAGTAAGGTGATTGTCTTTCTAAAAATAATGTAACGTAGCTAGCAGCCATTTCACACGTCCTTGGTTAATTAATAGTTTTTTTCTGGGAGGGTAATTAAAAATTTACGATCCATGTACATGTATTATATATACGACGGTTAATTTTAATTTCTTTCTCGCATTTAATTATTAATGGGGTTTGATTTAAACGCTTAATTAATTAACAAAATTAGCTATTACGACGTCTGTCTGTACTTAATCATCGGAAACTGAAACTTTTGGCTTATTTTTCTAAGCATTCTTTTTTTGGGTATACTATTTTTAATTGCAGTTACGCAATCCATCTATTCCTTTATTCGCTTTGGGTCTCGGGCCCTTGCTGGAACCGGTGAAAGTAGATACTGGTCTGGAGGAAACCACCTCTTACTCTATTAAACCTAGCTCTCCTAATAGCCTCGAACCTCATGAGGTAACGGGAAAAGCAGGCCTTAATTATTTATTTTCTATTATAATTTTCATTTACTAATTAACACAATCAAAGAGGCTGGGCTTTTCGCAGCTAGCTTTTGAATTCATTCATTCATTCTTCCTTTCGGTGGTAGATTGCAAATAGTCTTTGTTTTTTTGTGCTGTAATTGCAAAATTTCAGAACTTCATACCTCCGGCACAGTTTGATTGGAATTCAAGTGGTCTCGTCAACCCCTTGGATCCCACTCAATCCAGTTCTAGTCTTCTCGATTTGGATTTTTTCAACGCGGACTACGCGTCTACGTCCAAATCCGTGGCCAAAACATTCAGTAATATCCATTGCAATTAGCCTTATTCCTGATCAGCGCCACCTACCCATAGCGGCGACTTTGAGAACTACTGTAAGCGGCAAGCCAATCAGATGTCGCTAAAATCTGGTGACGTCACTGACTGGCACTCTCGGGTCTTACCAAAAATGACGTCACCAGATTTTAGCGACATCTGATTGGCTTGCCGCTTACAGTAGTTCTCAAAGTCACCGCTATGGGTAGATGGCGCTGATCAGGAATAAGGCTAATTGCCAAAAAAACGCAAACCACCTTTCGTTAATGATTTTTCATAACGAAAAAACAATTTTTAGGTTTAGAAGAGGAACTGTTGGGCCACGATTCAAAGTTTGACTTTAGCAGTCCGCAATCCAGTAACGCTCCAAGCCAACAGACAATTCTATTAGAGCAATTAATGTCTAATATAAAATTGACCAATTCCTCGACATTGCCGCCTAATCGCAAACGCTCTGAGAATCTGAGCGAAGGCGCTATTCAAATATTAAAACGAATTCCCGATTTGTCCTTCGTCAAAGCCAAAGTTCTTATGTTTCCAGTTCATAGCGACGAAGTTTCTTAATTTATAAATGTAAATTGAGACTTAAATTAATGATAAAACCCCCTGACTTTTAATTAAAATTAAATTACGCAATATATATTTGTTATTAATAACTTTTACGTAAGCCTGATTTAATGGCAGAGTATTATATTTATAAATAAATTAAGATTTTTAATTTTCTGTTCCGCATTTTCTTTTCTTTTTGGTTTAAGAGTCGTAATATCATCATAATAACAATATTCATGGACTATAATTACCCGAGAATATTTGTTTTACAGAATATTCTTGCTTAGATTAGAATAAAACCCCCTTTCTAATCTACGAAGCGCGTACTATAAATGTATATATATATATATTACTATTGTTGAAATTGAAATCTTAACTAATAAAATATGGTTAATGGTTGGAACTTAACGTAGTTGCTCTTATTTACCTTGGTTATTTGTGTTTGTTAGCAGTAACATTACAATAAACATTATCAATTCACGGTAAGTATTCAAATCAACACAAGCAGCGTTGATGCAACCGATTTCCCTTAGTTTCCTGGTTTTTCCCCATATATTTCCCTGAGTTCTCAAGATTATTTTTCCCCATATATTTCCCTGAGTTTTCCAGGTTCTTTCCCATATATTTCCCTGCGTTTTCCAGGTTTGTATGAACCCAGAAGCGTCTCACCTGAAAATGAACAGAATTAGGTTCTGATTAAAAGTGTAGGAAAAAAAAACATCCCACAATTACCTTTTGGGCGCAAAAAGGTTTCACCTTAACGTTTAAAGCTTTCATAATCTGAAAAACTACATTTTTTGGCAATTGAATTATTATATAATCTGGAAGCAAGAAGTGATGTCTAGTTTATTAGGGAGAAGGTTTAAGATGCCTAAGTATTCGCGCGCCATAGTCCCAGTCCCCCTTTCAAAATACAAAGGGGGGACGTAAAAGGAGGCCGGGCTATTTCGCTGCCTCTCCTCAGTCGGGGAAAATACCACGTAATTTTCCCGTCATTCGCGTCGCGTTGACGTGAGTTTTCAAGAACCAATGAGATGCTGGTTGTAATTTAGAGGCGGTGGGGATTAACTCCGGACACGCTACGTTTGGACTGGAGATAAAGCTGGAAATGTGGCGAATTTATACCTTCTCCCTAATAAACTAGATATCACTTCTTGCTGGAAGTAAAATTAAATATGGACTTGGGCTCGACAAATTCGTTATTTTTTAATACTCTGTACAAAACAATACCAATTTTATGGGTAATTTTTTATCTTGTTGTTGTTGTAGTTTTCTTTTTTTTTTGTTTGTTTGTTTATCTCTACATTAGCTCGGGAATTGCTTTGTCTATCCTATAATTAATTAATTATACTGAGATTTAATTAATTTAAATAGGGCCCAGGATAATGAACCAAAAGCTATAGTCCCCAAAAAAACCAAAACGCCGGGGAAGTTTTGGGGAAATATTCATGTGTTGTTTGTTGATTTTACAGCGGAGAACAAATTAAAAAAAAAACTATTTCCCGCAATTTTTTATTTACACTACGGCATTCAGTTAATTAATTTAATTTGGTTTAATCTTAATTACTTTAGTCTTGTTTTGGGTATGAGCGTGACAAAAAACAAGCACTGGAATTTCTTTTTTTTTGTTTTTTTTTTGTATTTCTTTTTTGTTTTTCCTTTTTTTTTGTAAGGTATACAAAAATGGTTATTCATTTATTTATTTTTTCGTATATTTTTGTTATCTTAGAAGACTCGTACGTTTTGTCACCACTAAATTTGTTTGCATTAATAATTATTTTTTTTTTAATTATTATCTAATTAAAGGTTAATAAAGGAGAAGAGAAAACCAAGGTTAATTAATCTAATTTTTTTTTAAAAAAAGTTTGAATTGATTTTTGCGTTTTTGCGTTTTTTTTTTGGTTAAAACACAGACTTGACTATTAATTATTATTTTATCATTTATTTTTAACGTAGTTTTTTGAGTATTAATTAAATTAATTAATTAAGAAAAGATTGTTGTTGAAGAAATTTTCTAAATTAACTACTTAATTAAAATTAAAATTAAATTAAATTAAAAAACTCCCTTAAAATTTAAATTAAAATTAAAAAACTCCCATAATTAAAGTTAATTTTAAGGGAATTTAAATTTAGAATGTCTAATTAGTAATTTTGGTTAAAAGAAAAATACAAGGTTAGTTCTAGAATAGAAAAACCCCCGTATACTTTTAGGCGTGCCATGATTTTAATGAATAAAATTAATAATTTTTAATTAAAAGTTAATTTAGTAATCATAATGATTCTTGAGCAAAACAAAATTAAAATTTTTAATTTCTTTTGCAACTATAGGAAGAAGTTTCTAATTAAAAATAAAATAAAATAAAATAAACAAACATTAAATTTTTGTTGTTGGTTGGTAATTGGTTGTTGAAAAACATTTTATCACTACATTGTCATTGTTTTTAATCTGTTTTTCTCAATCCCTTTGTATTTATTTTCATTTTTTTTTCAGACCACAATAATGTTGTTTTTTTAGCTACTAGTTGTCACAAACATACAATAATTACAAGAGAAAATTTTCTAGGATTAAATTTAATTTGTTTGTATTATTCTATATGGTTTTTGTCATCATCATTTAATTAACTTTATCTTTATCTTTTTTTTAATGTGTTTTAAATTAATTAATTAATTAATGTTTTATTGGATGGGATACTTTGTTTTTTTATCTTTATCTTATCTCAAAAAAAACACAGCATTTATTTATTCATTTTTATTTATTTTTTATTTAATAATTTAACCCATCTCTCAAATATATATTTGTATATTTTATTTTTGTATTTATATAATTTTTAATGTTATTTTTAATTTGTTTTTTTTTGTTTGTTTGTCGAGGAAAAAACCGGGGTGGTGGGGGGGGGGGGGTTCATCATTACAAAGTTCCATCGATCGTGGACCGAACTGCGATTAATTTTTATTTTATTTTTTATACCTTAATTAATTACGATTAAACTAAGAGGTTAATTAATTAATTGTTAATTATCTATTACTAAGTACCTAAAAAGATTGATAGTGAGTTTGTTACTGTTAAAATAATAGTAATAATAATAATAATAATACAAGATGTGATTGAAATTGAAGAGAGGCAAAAATAATAGAATAAAGAAGAGTTCTCGATATCATTTTTGTATCTCGCTGCGTCTAAACTCTCCGGCAGTTACCTAATTAATTTTTTTTTCTTTTTGGTTTGGTTTTTTTTTTGTTTTTCTTGTTAGTTTTGGTAAAGCAGTTGATGCTGTCTTTTTGTAGTAGATAGAGTAGAGTAGATCGTAAATAAGCGAAAAAGTTTGCCGCCGCGTAATGAATAACACTTTTACACACATTTTTTTTTTTTTTTTGTTAAAACCGCATAAACCTATATAGTATAGTATTTTTTTTTTTATAGTTGAAGTTATTTTTTTTTAATCCCCCATTGCCGTTAAACGCGTAGATCCGCGTACGAAACCTTTGTCAACACCGCGTACTATTTTCTTTTACGTCATCATGTTTTTTACTTTAGTTTATTACTCCGCCGCGCAGCACACGTGACAAATTTATATATATTTTTTTTTATTTTAATTTCTTAGAAATTTTCAATTTTCAAAATTCAAAATTTCAAATTTCAAAAAAAATTCGTTCGTTCACGTATATAATTGTAATTGGTTGGCATATTTAATTTTGCTCAGGGAAAAATTAAAAATTAATTAATTCATTCAGAATCAGAACGACGTCAGTTTGTTTTTGTTTTTTTATTCATTCACACATTTTTATTTATCCGTTTTAAATGTTGTTTGTTTGTTTGTTTGTTGTCTTGTATTTATTTATTTATTTATTTCGCACAAAATAATTAACGGCATAAATAGGCCTAAAAGTTATAATTAATTAATTAATTGATAAAAAAATCAATAAAAATCCTTAAAAGACGACGAAATTTTAAATTTCTTCCAGTGTTGTTGTTGTTGTTGAAGTTGTTTCTCATTAAATCTATCTTGATCTTGATTTAAATTAAATTAAATTAAATCATATCGTATTTAAATAATTAATTAATTCCCGTTAAAATACTTAATTATCTCCGTTATTAATTAATTTTCAAATAGGAATTTTAACGGGGTGGGGTGGGGTTTGCTGCTGGAAAGGGAAGATATATTTATTTATTTATTTATTTATTTGTTTTTTAAATGAATAAATATTTGTTTGTTTTTTATATACGCTGCAGTTCATTGCAATGAAAAAAAAATTTCGTTTGTTTTTCTTATGTTTCCTTAATCTACAACAAGCGTTAATTAATTATTTTTACTGCACTGGCAAAAACCGTTTCTTCAGGACGGGAAAAAGGTCGGTTTTTTTAAGGTAGATTTGAATTATTTTTTTTTCTTGTTATTCTACTTTTGCTGGCGGCACGAATAACTGTATTTTGTATATAGCAGTATTGTTTTTTAGATATATCCTCGTAAATAACACATATTTCTTTTTTTAAATATATTTTTTTTTCTGCGTAATTAGACTTAGTAATTAACACAAAACTGATATCCTCGTAATCGTAATCGTAATCGTAATATATTTCCTTGTTTTTCATTTTTTGTTTATACCACAATGCCGTTGTTTTTGTTTTTTGTTTTGTTTACTTACGTTTTGTTTGTTTATTATAATATTATAAATAACCCACCAATTAAAACTATAATTAGGGGTACGTCGATTCGATAATTTACTGTAGGTTCACTATTTTATTAATTATTTTAATTAGGCCTAATCTGTGTTACGATGGTTTAATTAATTAGTTAGTTCTGAATTATATTTTATTAATTGTTCGTTAATTAATTAATTAATATCTAATTAATAGAGTAGTAATGCGGTATGGTATTATTGATGTTAGCTAAAGAATTTTACTTTACGTTACTTTTTTAATGTAGTAGTTAGTAGTAGTAATTAAAAACTTTTATCCGGGTTGGGGGGGGGGGGAGTAAAAAGGGGGAGGGGGGGGGAATAACCTACTATGTACCAATCGTATCGTACCAAATTTAATTGGTTTAATTAACAATTAATATAATTGTAAAAAAAATTAATAATTCTTACCTTTTTTTTTAAGACTAAATAGAATAGGCCTAAAATAGACGTGTAGAAGTTCTGTTCTCTATTTGAGTAATTCTAATTATTCATTAATTAAAATTGATTAAACTAAATTAAAAACCAATATTAGTTATTTTTTTTTCTGTTGGTATTTAAGTAATTGGATGAAAGATTGATAATTAGTAATATAAGTGTCTCTGATTCGGAACCGGAATCGGAAAGCCGAGGCAATTATAAGTTGTTGTTTGTTTGTTTACTTGTGGTATTTTTTTTAAACAATGCATTTGTAGTATAGGTGTGTATGTATGTATGTGTGTATGTTGTTGTTTTTTCATATAATATAACGCAGGCGAAAGAATAAACAATTTTGTCTTGCCCCTTTTCTTTTTTTGTTTTTTCACTTTTCTGTATATATCTCACGAGCATTTTTCTTGTTTTTTTTTTAGATATTAGGGTTGTTTTTTTCATTTATTTATTTTTGTTTTTTTGAAAGAATTTTTATTTAGAGAGTAGAAGAGAGAGAGAGATCAGTTCCCCTTGGACGCGGCAGCCCTGGATGAAGACGTAGTGTTATTTGTAACCAGCAGCGTAGCAGCAGCGTTTCCCCCACCCGATCCTGCGGCAGTGGCCAAAGGTAAAACTCCGTTGGCACTGTTGTTAACAGTCGGGGAGGAGGTAGCATTCATTTTGGCCTTATGATTTAATTCTAACTGCGAGAGTTTTTTCCATAGTTCATCACGCTCTTTTTCTTTCTTTTTCTCTCTAATGGTTAAGGAACAATATATACGTTTTTGTTCAATGTTTTGTTGCGACAAATTTGTATGATTTGCTATTATTGTATTAATTGCTATTGTAACTGAAACTATAGGCCTTTCCCGCGATAAAATTGCTGCCAAAAAAACAAGGTACTATAGGTAGTTTTTCACAAGCACGGGTTGAGGATGGATATTGCGCAAGAAAACGGTGTCAAAACGCAAAAGCAAAGTGCTGAGTACGAAAAACAAAGTGCTGAATACGAAAAAACAAAAAGCTGAATACGAAAAAACAAAGTGCGGAATACGAAAAAACAAAGTGCCGAGTACGAAAAAACAAAAAGCTGAATACGAAAAAACAAAGTGCCGAATACGAAAAAACAAAGTGCCGAATACGAAAAAACAAAGTACCGAATACGAAAAAACAAAGTACCGAATACGAAAAAACAAAGTACCGAATACGAAAAAACAAAGTACCGAATACGCAAAAACAAAGTATTGAATACGCAAAAACAAAGTATTGTATACACAAAAACAAAGTATTGTATACACAAAAACAAAGTATTGTATACACAAAAACAAAGTACTGAATACGCAAAAACAAAGTACTGAATACGCAAAAACAAAGCATTGAATACGCAAAAACAAAGCATTGAATACGCAAAAACAAAGCATTGAATATACAAAAACAAAGCATTGAATACGCAAAAACAAAGCATTGAATACGCAAAAACAAAGCATTGAATACGCAAAAACAAAGCATTGAATATACAAAAACAAAGCATTGAATACGCAAAAACAAAGCATTGAATACGCAAAAACAAAGCATTGAATACACAAAAACAAAGCATTGAATACACAAAAACAAAGTACTGAACACGCAAAAACAAAGTCCCCAACACGCGTCTTTCTAAACAACACCCCAATTGCAGCAATATGATGAAACCGATACCGATCTCAACACAGGCCTTTAAAAAACTTACCTACTGTTATTAGTAATTAATTATAATTATATGTAGGTGATATATAGATTAGTACTTAAAAGAAATGAAAGTTAATTAAAGTAAAATTACTTTTGCCTTTCCGATTTGTAAGAGGCGGTTAGCTCATCAAAGAGCTTGGAATTCATTTCCATAAATGTCTTGAGGACATTGTAGACTAGGGCAATGATTGTTTGGTTCCAATGCTCTTTAGAGATACGATAAAGCGCCGGGAACATGACAGGCATTGTCACGGCGTTGCTGTCCTCAATTAGACTCAAAATATACTCGTTGTTCCAAAAGTATAACGCTCGCTCAGCCACCTTGAACATTTCATCGTAACAATACTCTCAATACCTCAAAAATGGTAGCAGCTCCAACCGCAGAGAGGCAAAGACCCTTTAAAACACTATACTACATTACCTGAAAATGGGGACTCGAAACACACTTTGCAATTTGTCTGAAAAGGGGCTCTTGAATTTTGACGAACTGAGAAGGCTCTATTACGTCTAAAATTTCCTCTATTTCTCCAAGAAACATAACCTAATGAAAAGAAATGCTTTTGTGTCAATTTCGAAGCAAAGAACAACGTTACTCTGACGTTGCGTTTACTTCTTTTTGGCTGCACGTTTTGGGCCAAACTTTTAACAAACCGCGTATAACCTGAAATACAACAGACTTGTTTCAAGGACGACGCAAATCATTCGTATCAACATGTAGCCAAATAACTACCTGCTCCGTAAGTGTAGCGTCTTTCTCTAGAAATTGAACTACGCAATAAGCCAACTGAGCGTGATAGAGGCCCAAACATTTCGGTTTATGTAGGGGAATAAGAACTTTCACCAAAAATTGTTTATGCTCCGATTTCAAAGGCAGAGCAAAACCATTGATGATGCTATAAAGGTTTCGGAAAAAAAGTCTTCGTTTCACCCTTTTCCAATTAGCCTTATTCCTAATCAGCGCCACCTACCCATAGCGGCGACTTTGAGAACTACTGTAAGCGGCAAGCCAATCAGATGTCGCTAAAATCTGGTGACGTCACTGACTGGCACTCTCGGGTCTTACCAAAAATGACGTCACCAGATTTTAGCGACATCTGATTGGCTTGCCGCTTACAGTAGTTCTCAAAGTCACCGCTATGGGTAGATGGCGCTGATCAGGAATAAGGCTAATTGGAAATGATGATGGTAATGCTTCAATTACCTTCCGAGAATTTCGAGTAATTCTCCAACTCCGTTAAAATGCTCCGTTTCATAAATAAACCTTAAAAATATGTTGTTGATCTGTTTCCTAATGAAGGCTCTTAAGCCTAAAAATTTGCCATATATTCTGTGCAGGACTGTTTTTAAGAAATCACGCTCTCTAGGATCTTCGCTATCGAAAAGATCTAAAAGCTGCTCACGAAGAACGAACCCAGAAATACCTTTCAGTATCAAAGGTAAACCTATTCAAAAAAAAAATTCCCCCGTACCTGAAGAACAAATTTCTGGTCGATCACTTTTTTCCCTATGCTAGGTTGGAAGTCTGGCGATTCCAAGAACCTAAGGAAGAATTCGTACACAAGCTGCAAATGTGGCCAAGAAGCTTCCAGAGTAGGATCATCTTCTTCAGGGTCAAAATCGGGGTTTTCACTCGGAGGTAGGGTGCGGAACAAATTGAAAGCAATCTAAGAGAGAATACGTCGTCAACAAACACCGTCTCTCTCTCTCTCTCTCTCTCTGGCAGTCAAGTAAAGATTCGTAAACGAACCATTCTAATGACTTCAGGATAAACCGCTTCGGTGATAACTCCACGTCCATTCGTAACATAATCGACAAGTTCGTTTAAAGTGGCTCTTTTAACTTCCTTCCCTTTAATATCCGCGACAGGGTCCATAAAATCAAAGACAACGGAACACTGTCGCAGTTTACGAATAAAAAGGTCTTCTTGCTCCGACGCTGGTACATCTGAAAGAACAGCGTAACAACCATTTCAAATTAACCCGCGGACCGGATTGAATCAATCCTAGAGATCAAACCTTTCAACTGTGGAAGAGGTTGTAATTCAACGTCATTAGCCGAACGATACCGCGAAGATCCTTGCGACTTTTTCTGTTTCCGTTTCAACGATCCCTTTTTAAAGGGATCTATCTTGTCGACGAATGTCGTCGACGTTACCGAATGGGATGTATGCTGTGACATCGTTTCGGCCGCAATTTTGGTATTTTATAATAATAACTTCTTCGCGATAAAAAATAAATCTAAACCCTTCTTTCTCTGGTATTAATTTCTCGCGTAATTGTGATGGATACAGAAATATTAGCGTCTAAAATAAGATTTCGTCCGAGCCACATGAATATGATGATTCAATTTACGTACACTCGTCACGAAAAAAAAAAAAAAACAAACCCAATCACCTCGGTTTAGTTAAGGTCGTTAAAATCGTGAAAAATGGCCTAGATTTAGGCCATTCAAACTTCATGTCCATAGTTAATTCACATCCGACAAAATATAATAATCGTACTCAATGTTAATGCTTTCTTGTATCGAACAATGACTGCCTTACAAGTTTTTTAAAAAACCGTCTTTATTAAAAAGTTTGTGAATTTATTGTTTTTAGTTCTTTGCCGACGAGACGAGTCAAGAAATCACAGTGTGTTGTCAATAAAATTGTTAGAATCTGAGAATTAAAAATATTGAATAACTCGTTAGTTGAGTTGTACTTGTAACACGATTAGTTACAAATTGCTTCGTTCGTTTCTTTCAAACATACACTTATATCAAAGATATGCCTAGATTTTTTACAAGATATACGTTGAGTTCGATGAAGTTGTATTGACATTAGTCAAAAAGGCGTTAATTAACTCGTAAGTTGATGAATTTTACTTGTCGTAACACGCTTAATTACAAATTCCTTCGTTCGTTTCTTTCAAACATACATTTATATCAAAGATATGCCTAAATTTTTTACAAGATATACGTTGGTAACTTGGGTTCGATGAAGTTGTTGTATTGACATAGCCAAAAAGGCGTATCAATATAGAATGTAGCCTTAACAAAAATGCAAGTAAAGAATATTCCCAAGACTTTACTTTATCCTTCAGTCTCAGGCAAGGTTCGGACAATACTTTTATATTGAAAATCCGCGACTTTTAAAAGTTATCTCTGACGAAATTTTACCAATATCCCTGACCATTTTAAGTAAGTGTTTACCAGAGACCATTACGTGATAATACCTGCAGCCCATATTTAGCATTGCTCGAAGCAATCATGATTTCGTATACCAAACGAAATCCCTGACATATCTCCGACTTTTAAGCACAAAACTTTTAAATCCCTGACTCCCCCCCCCCGTTTTCCAAATCCCCGACTTATCCAGGTTCTGTACGAACCCTGGTCTGGCATCAGTTAACCTAAATTACCGCTTTTTTTTAACACCAAAACAAAGATGATGGGATAATTTTTTTCGCGTACTTTGCAACGTAATGGCTAATGCTAGCTTAATTTAAATGTCAAATTAGCCAGTCAGAATTAGTGCGAATGCTTTTCTATAGCAGAAAACATAAGTTTATATGTTCCATAAGTATGACAATACCTATACTTAATTCGTAATGCTAGAGACTTACAGCTCGAGCTAGTTCAATTAGAACGACAAGTGAGAATTGAAATTGAATGACTACACTCTATGGTTAATTTTGTAGGACTTAAGTTCCATCTAGGTCCTATTTAGTCTGTAAGTACTAAGCCTTTGACAGCGCCCCAGTCACCAGGCGTCGCTTTACCTCGAATCTATGACCTACGTCACTCACTTCATGACCAGTTGACAAACTTATGGAATGAACATATCTTATAAACTTACGCGGAAAATTATAAAAAAAGCGCCATTAACTATATAAGAGTTAAAAGGAATAGAATGGTAGTCTTTTCCAATATTTCGGAGTACTGTTACATATATCATAATCAATAAATATAATGGATATCTTATTTTTTCTAATGGGAAAGCTTTTCCCAATTTGTTTTTGACGTTTGTAGTAAGTATAAGTTATAGATTCGACTTCTTCTTTGCAAAAAACATAACAAAACTCAAAGGGAACATAAAGCAACTATAAAATACCCTTATAAGACTTCGAATGCGGAGAAATTTCCATATAGTGGGGGGTAAAAAAAAGAAGTAGATACTCCCACAATTAAAGAATTTAGCTAACGATGTTATGGGATGGGAAAATGAAACGCAAATAGCAGAGCTAATACAAAAATGACGCCCATTTAAAAGATACACCCACGCAAATTATAGTCTCTAGGTAGGTTGGATTCAATTTATAGATTTACACAGTGCCAACTGTCAATTTTTTTACTTTTTGTTCTGGTATGTATGTTATTATCTCATCTGTTATTCTATTGAAATGGTGCAAGTCCAACAACTCATCAAATTAGTGTGATGTACACTTATAAATGGTGGGCGAATATTTTAGGGTAGTATAATGAATTTAATGGTTTCTTTCTGGTAGTATCTGTAGTTATCAACAAGCCACCAGGACACTGAATTTTTATAAATCATGTTTTCTTTACACTCATGAGTTTTTGCTAAATATCTTTAGTATCATTAGAGAGATATCACTATTAAATTTCAATGGGTTCCACCATCTTATGCAAAAGTTATGACATTTCATAGTTAGTCAATGGTGGGTGGGTCTAGAGTTCATTCTATGTTCAATTTAAGATCTATTATCAGGATACCTGTATGTTTTTCAAACTATATTTCATATCATTTGGGAGAGGATGATTTGGGCCAAATATTTTCTCAATAATAACTGAATTTGTAACCAAAACTCTCTAATATAGTTTCACATAAGAATTTCATGGCAATAACTGCAATCCAGTTATGAATTTTGCATATATACATAGTTTGCATTAAAGGGGGTTTTTCTCAGCATTTCTAGACTATTGGTTAGTCAAAAGACTACAAAGATTCTAGAATGGTCAGCAGTTCAGAATTAGTTTGAATCAGAACTTGATTATTATAACTTGGTTCTGACAACACTGCACTGAAGTTACAACTGAGAGATAGGGGAGGAATTTCTTGAGATCAATTTAATGCAAACGAACTATAGATAGATAAGCATACCTGAATATGAATTTAAAGAGAACTCTTCTAAATTTCATGAATGGTAACCTAGAGTTCATTTTCTAATGTAAACTGAACAGATAATATTAACTATTTGGATATGGCTGTGGAGCTAATAATGCTATTTGAGTGTTCAATTTTAAACCATTGCATCAATGTTCTCAAATATTTTAGACCAACATGAAGTAGGAATTCCCCTTCTCTCATATTGATAAGGGCAATTCATAGCAATAACTATAAAATCAGATTAAGAGTGGGCCTAGGCTTCCTACCAGCTACTTATTGACTTCCGAGGGACATTGCAATCATGATGAAATCAACAAATACAAACAAACCTCTACACTGAAGTCAAACAAATCACGTAAAACGATTAAAATAGCAGGTGTTTAAAGACTGAGAAATACTGCTGATGACTGATTAAGAATTATGTGGTTATGGATGGTAAAAAAGGTACAAGGCTGATAAGGGGAATGACTGAGAAAATACAGTTTTGACACAGCAATTAAGGCCAGTGTGGATTGATCTTGATAATGGTCTAATTGACACGAAATTAACTTTAATTTAATGGTGATTATCTAGCGGCTTTCGGGCCTTGGTTCGAGTGTTGGAATCTAGGCTATCTTCAAGCCTTGTCCAGCGTAAGTCGCCTAGGGATTTCAGGCTTAAAAACGCTGAATTATAATAAGGTGGCTATGGGCGATTGATATAGGGAATTTGGGGGTTAATGGTAATGGAAATTTTGCGGTTGAAATTCGGAGGAATAAATATCTGACAAAATTTCTCGAATACTTTCTTTCGTCAAGGCCTACAAATGGTGAATTTGGCAACCGATCTCCGTTCTCCAAACATTCTTCGCGAAAACGGCAGGGGTAGCTATTTTTCCAAAAAGATTACGCTCACCTTCTCGAAGCCTTGGCGTCGTCCAAATTTGAAATTTCCGGTGACGTACTTTTCATATCAAATCGCGACTTTTCCGTTTACGATAAAAAGCGCGACAATCTTAATAACTTTACGTATAAATTAGAAGAAAACATTTATTTACAAAGTTTTCATTATTGATTTTCAAATTCGCTTTTCCAGCCGTAGCCTCTCGACTCTCCGAGCTACGGCAAGCCGAATAGACTTTTTTCTACAGCAAGATGGCGGTGAAGCCAGTAGTGGAGTTCCATCACGGCCAACTTTAGTACTCGTATTTGAGAAAACTGAACTGACTTCTTTCACCCCGCAAAATTTAAAATGGCCGAGGCTTGCTCTATATATCACGCGGATAAGTAATTTAAAATGCACTAAAAATCAAGGAAGATTAAGCGTGGAGTTGCATAAAACGTCATAAATATTCAAAACCAAACAAAATTAGGCCTACGAGTAAAAGGAAAAGTCCCCACCCCCCATTGAACGGGCTTCCGTAGCGCGAGTACCTCGCGTCCGTGAACGTCGATCGAGTGGGCTATGCTTTAGCCTAATTGTACGCAATTGTATTCAAATGATAGATAATGAAACAAACAATTTACTTCTTTTATAAAATTTTATTATTGGTTCCACTTGCTACTAAAATAAATCTAGTACAATTACTCTTTTGTACAATAAATAATAAAAAAGTATATTAATTCTCCATAGCTAGTAAAAGCAAAACATATCAAAATCGCGATATTTCAGCGAGAAAAATTAGATCTTTACAACTGAAAGTATCTTCATTTTACTATTTGATCGATTTGATAATATTTAATTAATAGATTATGTCATTGGAGTTAGCTTTTTTCATGCCAGGCATACTTTTTGGTCGCAATTTTTTCGCTCTTCTTTCCAAGTAAAAAGCGCTTCCGGCAAATATGGATAAGGCCATTGAACATCCCAGAATGATTCCACCAATAACTGCAGTCGGAATATTGTATTTATCGGCCAAAGACATTTCACCAGTTGATGGAGAAACTGTTAACAGCAAAATTCCGCCTAAGAAGCCAGCGACTCCAAACAATGCTGCCAAATACGCGAATTGCGGCGCTTGGAAAGTTTTCTCTTCCATTGTTTTTCGCGTGAACAACAAACAAACTTTTTCACCAAAAATGTACGCTTCGGGATTGCGTCTAAAACGGTTTAAAACCAGTTTAGAAGTGAGATTAAGTTACTTAAGCATATATTCTCAAATGTTTTATTGAAAGTTTTTATAACTCTCGTATCTATAAAGATAGGAATGGTCGGTCGGGAACGTATTTTTTCTTCACGCTTAAAGCTGGTGGTTCTTTTATCTCGTATTGAGTCCAAAGATTAGGTCGTCTTTAAAATTGGTTTTACCTAGTTTGCTAAGCTGATAACATTATTATCTTTCGACTAGACTAGGCCTAATACGGTTAACTCCACTTTGAAAACTGTTTAAAGCTCGAACATTGAAGAGACTGTAAAGATATAACCTTGAGTGACTTTGGTCAGATATTTGCTTTCATAGTGGTCATAAAATACAATTTTTTTTTACGATATAAACAGAGATAAAGTCTGTATAATCAAGTTTATAAAATCTTTAATAAATCCGATTGAGAAAATAAATCATTTCCACATTGAAAAACGTCTTATCTCATTTTCTTAAATTTAAAATTACCGCGTAAAGCGTACGCTAATTTCATTGGTTTATGAGATCATTTTTCATTGGTTGAGCTTCGGAAGTGCGTTTTCCTTCAAAATGATAACAACCCTCGAAGTCTATAAGCCACTCTGCAATTTTCCACCCGCTTTCACGTTATCTTGTCGCGATTGCGAATAGACCGGAACTTGGCAGCCCTCCTTCTGTCTCTTTTTCGTCAGAATCTGCCATCATCGACATGGTGACCGCTGGTGTAAGATTTTATATTCAATTAATCCTTTAATTTTAATGACTTTTAATTCGAAATAGTGTTTAAATGTTAATTAAATAAGTCATAATTAATGTTTTATTGATTTATTTCTGTAATTTTAGACGCTTTATACGTATCCTACTCCCGGCAACTTCAGGGCTAGCAAAGTCCTAATCGCCGCCGAATATGGCAAGACTTCAATCAACGTTGTTTCTCAAGCCCCAGATTTTGTTTTGGGAGAAACTAATAAAAGTCCTGACTTTTTAAAGAAATTTCCCCTTGGAAAGGTGAGATTTAATAATTAAAATTAATATAATTAATATTAAAAATCCTCTCAACAAAGGCATCTTTGGTTTTTTTTATAACCAAAGGTGTAACATCCTGAGGTACATAAACATAAATGATTACTATTATAAAAGTGGCTTCATTTTTAATTTAAAATTAAGTTAATTCACGATCATTTATGACAAGAAATATTAATAATTAATCATAACCTAAACTTATGTGTGTTTTTTAGGTACCAGCTTTCCAAACTCCCGATAACCAATACATCTTTGAAAGCAATGCCATTGCTTTTTATGGTATAAAAACTTTATTATAATAATTGTTTATAGGGAGCTAACAGTTCTGACCCTGAAACGTCACACCCTTCTATGTCTTACTGGAGTTTCATCCCCCTAACGGTTGGAAACAGTATTCTACGCGGAAAAATGCCAACCAGAGGGGGGTTGCGTGACGTCATACTATCTCTTCCCCCTAGCCAGTTGTTAGCTCCCTATTGGAACCTTAAATTAGTTTGTTGATTGAAGAATGCATAAATAATATAAAATTCTCGACTTACGGCATGAACAGCAAATTATGTTGCTGTTTGTGTAACCAATTCGAGTAAAATTATACAAGTTATAGGCTTGTTGCATATTCTAACCCAATACTAATGTTTGGATTTGATTAAGCATGTTTAAATTGACATTAAAAGCCCACAATCCCAATAATAATTATAATAAAAGTAGATTTATAGTTACTTTATGTTAAACTACTTATGATTCTTAATTAACTTCTTATCCCTTTTAATTAACTTTGATATAAAAATGAAGTATATTAATGACTCTGAAGTAATTACAATTAATTTTTAATTTTAGTTGGTAGTGATCAATTGAGGGGTAAAAATAAAATAGACCAAGCTCATGTAGTTCAATGGCTCTCGTTTGCCGATAGCGAACTTCTTCCATCTATGGCTGCCTGGGTTTTCCCAGCCATTAGTATCATGCAATTTAACAAATCTGTACGTTAATTTAATTAATTTTTAATGAAAAAACTGTAATTCTAATTAAACTTTGTAAAAAAATGTCTATTAGGCAACAGAACGGGCCAAGACTGATCTGAAAAGAGCCTTGCAAGCTCTTAACGATCATTTACAAACTAGAACTTACCTTGTTGGTGAAAGAATCACTTTAGCTGATATCGCTACCAGCACCGTTCTAGTTCCTCTCTATCAAAATGTCTTGGAACCTTCATTTAGGGGACAATTTGGAAATGTTAATAGATGGTTTACAACATTAGTTAACCAGCCTGAGTTTAAATCTGTCTTAGGAGAAGTTAAATTGTGCGATAAGGCTGCTCAATTTGATGGTAATAATTTGATTTGTCAACGCAAGAGTTACGGGGACGTTTTTTTAAAAGTTCTTTCGGAACTACGTAGCCAAGAAATTTGCCGAAGTTCAAGGAGGACAAGGTGGAGGAAAGGGACGTGAAAAGAAGACCAGTGAATCAGGTGGAAAAGGCGAATCTAAGCCTAAGGAGAAGAAAGAAAAAGCTCCGAAGAAGGCTGAGAAGAAAGAAGAGGAGGAATTGGATGAAGCTGATTTAATTGTTGCCAAGGAAGAGAAGTCAAAAGATCCATTTGAGAAATTCCCTCCCGGGTATAAAAGCTAACCACAAACCCAGGGCATCCTTTTGACTGTTTTAACACACGTTTTTTATTATAGAACATTCAATATGGATGCCTTTAAACGTTGCTATTCCAATAACGATGTTGATGTTTCCATCCCTTACTTCTGGGAGAATTTGGACAAGGAACATTACTCCATTTGGTTTTGCAATTACAAGTACACTGAAGATTTAAGCATGGTTTTTATGACCTGCAATCTTGTTTCCGGAATGATGCAAAGGCTAGATAAAATGAGAAAGAATGCTTTTGGTAGTATGATCATCTTTGGTGATGATAATAACAACTCCATCTCCGGTGTTTGGGTTTGGAGAGGTCACGACCTTGCCTTTGAAGTAATTGATTGATTTAATTACTAATTAGATAATTAGTTTTTATTATAATATGGTCTATTTTCAGTTGTCTCCCGATTGGCAAGTTGATTATGAATCATATGAATGGAAGAAATTAGATCCATCTAAGGAAAGTGATAAAACCATTGTCAATGAGTACTTCTCGTGGGAGGGCAAGTTTGATGGCAAGAAATTCAACCAAGGGAAAATCTTCAAATAATTTTTCGTTCAATTGTGAACATTAATGAAATAAAAATATAATATCTACAATATAACAAATTGTTGATGGGTGGAAAATGTTTGCCAAGCTTAAACTCTCCTTAAATTAATAAAGAAAGTTGGTTACTGCCTTGTAACAATGCTTTGTTTACTTTTCTCAAGACTAGTTATCAATTGGTTTCTTTTTTCCCCTAAGCCTATTAATTATTTGTCTTGTGAATGCTAAGCTTAAAATTTTTAAAGTTAAGCCTAATATTGCATTGTTTTTGTTAAGCCTAATGTTTCTTTTTTTTATGTTATTCACTTCTTTCTAATCATCCCTTTGTTTTGTTAAGCCTAAACGTCACTTTTCGATCTCTTCTTAAGCCTAAACCATTCCATTCAGTTCTCATCTTGTCTAACACTTTCTATTCCATTCTCATCTTAAGCCTAACACGTTCCTTTGTTCTCATCTTAAGCCTAACACATTCCTTTGTTCTCATCTTAAGCCTAACAGTTTCCTTTGTTCTCATCTTAAGCCTAACACGTTCCTTTGTTCTCATCTTAAGCCTAACACATTCCTTTGTTCTCATCTTAAGCCTAACAGTTTCCTTTGTTCTCATCTTAAGCCTAACACATTCCTTTGTTCTCATCTTAAGCCTAACAGTTTCCTTTGTTCTCATCTTAAGCCTAACACATTCCTTTGTTCTCATCTTAAGCCTAACAGTTTCCTTTGTTCTCATCTTAAGCCTAACACGTTCCTTTGTTCTCATCTTAAGCCTAACACGTTCCTTTGTTCTCATCTTAAGCCTAAACCATTCCTTTGTTCTCATCTTAAGCCTAAACCATTCCTTTGTTCTCATCTTAAGCCTAAACCATTCCTTTGTTCTCATCTTAAGCCTAAACCATTCCTTTGTTCTCATCTTAAGCCTAAGACATTCCTTTGTTCTCATCTTAAGCCTAAACCATTCCTTTGTTCTCATCTTAAGCCTAAGACATTCCTTTGTTCTCATCTTAAGCCTAAACCATTCTTGTTCTCATTCTCACCTTAAGCCTAACACGTTCCTTTGTTCTCATCTTAAGCCTAACAAACACATTACTTTGGACCTAAAAACCCCAATCCATTCTCTAAGCCTTAATTGATCAACAGGCAACAATCTTTTTAGTGTAACTGCGCCATTTATTTATTTTTTGTTAGCCTTGTATTAAAACTGTTTTGTTTTTTTTTTGTCGTTATTTTTTTACCAACATCAAAAATGTAAAAAATAATCTACTTAAGATCTAATATTTCTAATTCTATAATTATCGTTAATATAGAAAAAGTTTAATATAAGGAGTCAATTTTAATTATTTTTTTTGCCAATTAATTAAGTAATACGGGGGAGAAGGGAGGGGGGGGGGGAATAATAAAAGAGTAACTTAGAAACAACATAGATAGATACGTAAGAAAAATTACAACATATTTAAGTGTCGCACCATATTACAAAGCTATTAGAGTTATTCAACGTTATGTTCATGTTTTTAAGAACATATTTAAGATATTTCTTCAACAGAAAAAATAAGAAACAAACACATTTTTTTTTATTTAATAATATTATTGTTAATTCGTAGTGAAAAGTTCAAGCAATTTTTTTTTTTTTTTCCAAGCTTTTCCGGCAATTTTTTCACTCTTAAATTTAATTGGTTTTAACTTTGTTTCGTTAAAGAAACTACCGATATTTTTTGTTTTTGTCCTATTTTTTTTTTTCTACTGCTGCTTACATTCTGGGGGTGGTTGCTGATTTTTTTTCCCGCCTTTATCGGCCTATAAAAAAATATAAGAGAAAAATTCCAAAAATACGTATATTAATTCAAATTTTTTAAATTTTTTAATTCAAAAAGTTTGTTGTTCATTTTTTGATTTGCTTTCTTTAAAAATGAGAAAGAAGATTTGTTTAAAGAGGAAATGAAACTTGGAATTATAAATTTGAAAATAAATGAAAAGAAGTTGAACTAAGTAAAAATTTGGATTATAAGCGGAACTTTCTATATTTTTTTTCTTTTTAAGTTAACGTTAAACCATTTTGACGTAACTTGATATAAAAAAGGGATTAAATTGAATAACAAAAAAAAAGATAAATGAAGTTTGATAGAGAAGTTACTAAATTACATTCGGTGTAAAGTCAGGATCATTCTCCTCATCTTCTTCATCATCTTCCTTATCATCATCATCGTCATCCTCATCTTCTTCATCTTCATCATACTATAAGATGAAAATTCAACCTTTAAAACCGGAAATTTAAAAGAATAGCGTGTTCTTACGTCATCATCATCCGCTAATGCCTCTCCAGTAAAGAATAAAACGGCTCTAGGGATAATTCGTTCCCTGATAAAATGCCCAATCTCAAAATCAGCCGTTAAAAGTGTTTGCATATCTTCATCCTAAAGAAATTAATCAAATTGAAATTAAAATTAATGACACCAGATGTTGATGTTTCATTCTACAACTTACAATTTGATCTTCATCCTCTGGAACTGGTAATGAAATAAACATAATTAATTAAATGATTAGTAATTAATTAATTAATTAAAGAGTAAGTAAGTAAGAAAAACTTACTAGCAGGAGGATTAAAAAAGTTGAAGAAGGAATCATTTTGAACAGTTTTAGTGATGGTACGGACGGATCCGCGACTCTTATGCTTTTGTTTCTTTTTAATGATTTTTTCCGTTACATTCTTTCCCTTTTTCCAGTCAATAGTGCAACCTTTACACTTGAAAATTTCGGGTCCTTCAAATGAGAATGGGTCATTTTCCTCCGGGACACATTTCATTTCATACTGTTTAGTCAACACAGTGTTCGTGAAATATTCATTTGGCTCAAACACAAACTCCAAAATGAAGCCCTGATTAATGGAGAAATTTAATTTAAGACATTAAATTGATTATTATAAGGTTAGGTTAATTTACCATGGACTCTTTTTCAGGGAAATTAACCCTAATATCAGTTAAATGCTTGAGAATTGGTTCATCGTGTTCTTGGATGAGTTCAGCTAGCATATCTACATTCTTAAGGATGGTCAGCCAAAACTCTGGAACTCCTTTGATGTTTCCTATGAAAATGCAACATTAAACTAATGTTTTAACTTATAATAATTAAAAAATAATTAATAATACTAACCATCAGCTTCATCTTCATTTTCTTTCTTAGTTTTATCATCTATAGCAATTTTTTTGACGTCATCGGAAAGCTCATTTTCAGAATCTGAAGGGAATTCGCATTCTTCATCAGTAGGTTCAACATTTCCAGTTGTTACTTGATGCCTCTATAAGATTAAAAATTAATTATAGTTTAATTTAAATACTTAGTTTTAATGAGATAATGTTTAAGGGAACATACTTTTTCATAGTAAGGCTTGTAAAGGGCTTCGTATTTACACTCTAAATTGTGAATATCTTCGTAAAACTTGGCTTCTAGTTTGGTACATTCTAGCTGAATCTTCTTAAGCGCCTTAAGTCTCCTTTTGACAGACTTAGGAAGGCTTTCAATGTAGCCAGAAGGAGTTCCCACCATAGAACCTAACCGAGACTGAAGTGCGGCTAAAACCTCAGGGTTTTTCATCATTTCAGCAGTTAATTTTGAAGCTATAATCA
The DNA here is from genome assembly GCF_054372755.1 of Phalangium opilio. Classification (NCBI taxonomy): domain Eukaryota; kingdom Metazoa; phylum Arthropoda; class Arachnida; order Opiliones; family Phalangiidae; genus Phalangium; species Phalangium opilio. The sequence goes on along the minus strand of NW_028324187.1, from coordinate 8,975,537 downwards.
TTAATTAATAATATAATTAACTAATAATTAACCATTATCATTTCAAAACCTTACTTTTAGCATCATCATCAGCATCCTCCATATCTTCAACACCAGGGTCACTTTCTTCAGCAGCATGTTCTAATGCCCTTAATTTTAAATTTAATTAGTTATACAATAGAAGAAGTTAACTAATTAGTCATTAAACAGCTTACTTTTCAGGGTCAGCCATGATAAAAAGGAACGTTTAAAACCTTAAATATTAAAACCTTATATTAACTTAATAAATAACAAAAGGAATAAACCTGTTACAAACTAGAAAAAGGACTATTGACCCCTCAAATAAAGGATAAATTCAGGTTTTGTAAGGGGCAGTAATTGTCTGGCGAACACAAAAGGCTTTCAAATGGTTCTCAGCCCAAAACGTGAGACAACAGACAACTGCGAAGTTAAGTCACAAAGCTAAAAGCTAGGCTTCGGAAGCCAAGGCCCGAATGTAAACTATTTTAATGTTGAAACTTAACCCGTATCCCCTCGGACATGCACAAGTTACAGTAAGTTAATACTAAATAACACACTATCATGGAATATTTCTAAATATTTAATAATTAGGACTGACTTTCTTAATTAATAAGAAAATTAATTACAATAACTTGCCGACAACGATGATCCACCACGAGGAAGCTGAGAGAAAGAAAGATTCAGAGAACAAGGCGCGCGCGAAACTATGCGTCAATACTCATCGCTGGTTGGCTGCTTTTTTATCCAATCCTATTACACATTCTTAAGCCTAATTTTAAAACAGGCGCCGCGGCGCGCAGTTTTTACTACCGCAGTTGCAATTACAAGACATGTTTTAAACTTTAAACTAATAAAAAATTTAATACCATCGAAGTCTTTAAAATAGATAAACTAAAAAAATAAGATATTGGCTTTGCTTTTTTCATAATTCGGTTATGAAATTAGTATTATTTAGTATTTTATTTCGGTAATAATTCGGACACTACATTTGAAATGGAGTTTTTTGGTGTTGGAACTTTTAACTCTCTTTATAATGCTCTTAACTTCAACAGCCCTCATAAACACTGTGCAAAAAATCAATGTGAAATGGAAAACATTGAAAAAACATTCTTAAGCAGTTCATATGAGGAAATACGCGAAAAAAATAAGAACTGGAATAGACTATGAAAGCTTGAATCATCGTTTTTAGGCGACATTTATATGGATCCGTGGCACTTCTAAGAGACTATGGAAAATCTCTTAGTAAAAAAGAAATTAATAATAATTAATGAAAGTTCATCAAAGGATATAAATAAAAGAACTAAAAGTAGAATATACGAAGTAACTATCTGTCTAAATTCGGTAAGTAGACCTAACTTACTTTAATAAAAAATAGAATATTTTGCGTTGGGTTGAATTTGTTTTATCGAATTTAAAATAGATGGCGCCACCATATAATAATTTTATGATTTCCAAGGTTGATTTATTCAGGTTAAGCCAATTTATTCATGAATATTTTTGAGTAAATCGCGAAGGCTTTTCATTTTAAAGTACTACGCGTTATATCAACGGGGTGACCTTTTAATTTGATAAAAACTTATCATTTGAGTGAATCCACCACGTGCACGATTTCTTCGCGCTATTTTTAACGAGGTTTCCCCGCCAAATGTCTAACACTCCATCCATACCCCCCTGCCCAGTGCCAGGGTCCGTATAAACGCGCCAACTAGAAAGGAAGGGAGCCCAATTTTCGGAACATCGTCGAAACTAATGAGGGCAGTAAGAAGAAAGTATGAAGCGCCGGGGCCCCGCGTTAGGACGGTGTGTGTCGTGGGGGGCTCGAAATTAGGGGCGGTCTATGAGCGATCACGAAGGTGTCCGTGATCGAAGCTGCCTTTCTGACAAAGCTTCAGACATCATTAGTCCTTGCCTGACAAAGCCAATTATTATTTTTATTTTCTCGCCTATCTTGTTAAACCATATATGGGTTTTGAAAAATCGGAAAAACAACGTATCTGTTGTAAATCAACTAAAATGGACCTTTCCTCTCCTTGAATGTTTACTGCCCCTAAAACCTCTTAGTGAAGATAGTAACATTAACCTTTACATACTCAAATCATGAGCAAAACCATAGTGACTTAATGTAAAACCATCTTAAATTACTAACTCTAAAAACTACCACGGGAAAAAATTAAATAGTTTAATAACATAATATCGACTCAATAAATACCCAATATCGAACAATTTCGATTATCAACAACAAATATAACACTTTACACGTCTGTTAAAAGGGGTTTTCTTGACCCCGAGGAATGGGCTCGTACAATTCTACGGTCGTGGGAGCCTTTTACCAGTTCTTCATTGTATTCAGACCGTTTTGTATGTACAGCCCGTACCTCAAGACGTTGTGACAAGGCGTTGACAACAATATAACTCCATGCAGAATTCATAGGAATGGAATTTGATAGAATGCTACGATTACTGAAAATTGTTACAATTGCACTATGCTTTAGGAGTTTTTAGACCACATAGCATCGATGACCTATTGGTTTGACCTATTCTGTACTAGGAGTAGAAGATGTTTTAGTACTGTACATGGAAGGCATTGTTAGGCATCATGATTTTGTTAGTTTGAAGGGGAATTTTTCAGTAAGAGGTAACATTTTTACAATTTTCAACTAGGTGTACATTTTTAAAGGTATCATAATTTTGTTTCTTCATTTTGAACTCTCAAATCGACTTAAGTTATTACGCGTCAAGTGGCCATTGGCCGTCTTGTTTAAGAGTTATTTTCGCTCACTATTCCGTAGATCTAACCCACGCAGATGAGATTCTTGGTGTTGTACATTCCTTTAACCACGAAAAAGTCTCTAACTAAACTGCTCGCTAAACCGATAATGCGCTAGACCCGAACCATCTGATCTATTTCTGGCTTCTGTGATTTTGGATTCAATAGAATCGAATGTCGAATGATATTTGTTCAATGAAAATACGTTTTAGTTTGATGGCCCACTCGTGACACGCTTTGTCCAAATATTTTGAGTGTTCCCTCCTTATTTTGCGTTGACGTTGAGAATTTTTAGAAAAGTTTAGAAAATCGACTGACATTTTTTTTTGGGTCATAATACAGATAAAAGCATGAATTGAAAAAAAAAATTAATAAAAATGATGCTACTAGACCTATAATTATTACGTAGTTTGATAATTTACCAAGGTTCATTATTAAAAGCGGTACGGTCTAGTATCTCAAATTCCTACGTCACGTTTATTTATAATAGTTTTAAAAGTATTAACCCAAAATTACACTCATTATAATTTAATACATTGAGACTAAAAACCAACCGCTACATCATAAGTAACGTAAGTAATTGCAAGTGTGACGTTTTGCCGAACGAATTCAACTAACTACACAGCATGAACTTTCCGCTGCCGGGTCATTTCGATTGTGGCGCACTTATACCAGCCTGCTACGTGACAGTGGCCGCGGCTATATAGCTATTATAAAATTTTGATGAAATACCGTATTTGTTTCTAATATTTCATTTGATAATTGCAATCAGCCGCTTGTAATTAGAAGATTGCCTTTACAAATTACCAGGTTGTACATACATACGCGAAAGTTAAAATAGTTCGTTAAAAGCGAATTTGCCTAAAGAACATTAGGTCCCACCCATATACGACCGAAATAATTGCACGTGTATGTACAAAGGTTTCGGAAATACATTGACATAAGTAAATAATCTACTCCTATAAGTTGTAAAGGCATCGGAGCTATTTGGTTGCCATTGGGTGTGCAGCAGTCCCAACGGCTCGCTTGGGGCATACCGTCCCTGCAGTTAAGCAATTAACACTATCAGAGAATCCCAAACAGTCAACTTACTCCTCAATAAATATTTTTCAGACAAGGAGTGTTGATACCAGTTACACCGGGAGGCTAGGTTACTTGGTACTGCACTTTGTCCGTCAAGTAGCCTGACCTCCTGGTGTAAATGGTATTAATTCTCCTAGTCTGAAATCTATGTATTAATTGGATTCTGAAATATGACGCAATTAGGGGATAAAGCCGAGCTATACTTTTCGTAGAATTTCCCCTCATTCGACCAGAAAATGACCACGCGCGTATTTTGCATATTCTCCCAGAGTCCCAGTGCTTGCAACCAAAGTCAACTGAGAACTTGTTGAACTTTTCAACAATACTGAAGGGATGTTATCTAGCCAACCGCTTAATAAAACTGTATGATCTGGTTAAACGCCTCTAACTTATTAGAGTTAATGATTCACTTATGGTAAGGGTCATGATAGCTGATCTCCTGACCATTCCCGTCCGCAAAGACAATAAGTACCATACACGGAGCAAATATTAGATATAATGTCCTCTTATTAAACAGTCATTAAAACCGGGGCAGTCATTAAAACCATATAGTGGAAGATTAAATTGCTTACTTTCTCTCTTTTGTCTCTGAAAAGGGATATCGAGTTACATTACCCCGAACCCCCCCCCCCGAACCCCCAGCCCCCTCTGTAAGGATATATGTGACCGACATGCGAAACACCTTTCGTTTCTTCATAATTTTATCCCAAAAATAAATATAACCAAAACCGAGGAGGCCAAGTTTTGAACAAGCAGTCCAGTTGTAAGGATGATCCATTGGCGTATTTAACCATAGAAGTTTTTATGCCTTTGGGGAATGTGATCGTTGGTTATAGAGCGTTGATGAGGGACGGCTTCTAATTGTTGTACCCATTTTTTGTATCATTTTATAAGGGAAAAAGTATATACAGCTTTGAGTTACTTCAGATTTATAACACTGTAAATTGGAAGTGCAATAAGAAGTAGGATGGAGACATTAGAGATACCATGTGTTTAAACCGATACCGATATATCGGTTTAGCCAAATTTCGGTACCGATATGACATCAATATCGGCCCATCACTATATATGCTCCGATACCGGTTTAAACCGATAACGATGTATCGGTATCGGCCCATCTCTAGAAGACATATAATTTTTTCTATTTTGTTTAATTACTCCGCTAGAGCCCTGATTATTGTAATATCCAATATTTAATATTTAAAATTAAGAAGTTGGACGACCCCACCCCCTTATCTTTCTTAGAACCATAGTCTATAAGAAATTTAATAATAATAATTACAGTTCTTTATACGTATATCCCCGTAGATTTATTTCGTCCAAGAACCGTCGAGTTCCCCCCCCCCCCCCCCGAAATATTGGATGGCGCCCACGGGTCTGTCCATCAAAATAGACGGCGAAATTGGCGCCGTCCGTCGTACTCCGCGCCTCAAAAATCCCTTATTGAAAAAATAACTACTTTTTTCGTCCCACTGTTTTAAAAGTTGGTATCTTCCCTTTTCGTGTTATCCCTGATTTGAGTGCTAATGCGCGAATAATTTGGAGCGAGCGGAAAAAAACATAAACTGCACGGTGGGCCCCGCCGTTTATGAGCTAAAAATAGGAGCTACTTTTTCTAATCGTCAAATATAATTTGTAAAATTACTCTCTCTATTTCTTTATTTTGCTGAACTGAGGGTTTCATTTTCATGTATTTGTTCCTCTAAATACGGATGATAACGCGATTTCGAATTGTGTAATAATAATAGTAGATTATCTTTTAAATAATTAAGACATTAAACGTAAATAATCTACTAAAATTCATCGCGCGACGCGACGGTGTAATACCGATTTATGGAGTAGCGTAATTTGCACCAAAGATGGACATTACCGTTAACCAATTATTTTAGTATTTTATTTATTTATTTTTGCTCTCAATTATACCAGGGCGTTTCTGATGGGTTTGTAAATATAAATTAAGCCTTGGGGATGACAGTTCTTTGGAAAATCAACTTTGAGTCGAAATTGTATAATTTCTTTCTCCATTTTGTTTGTCCTATAAGTGACACTGTTTTCGAGTTAAGATTTGATTGGAGTATTTTACGGATGACCCCTTAAATTTAATTAATTAAGAAACTGATTTAGACAATGATTTATTATTAATTTAATTAAGGGGTCATCCCTAAAACACTTAAATCAAGTCATAAATCTTGAAAACAGTGTCCCTTATAGGTAAACAAAATGGAGGTAGAATATTATACATTTACAGCTACCCAGTCACCTGGCGTATGTCGCTTTACCTCGAATCTATGACCTACCTCTATCATTTCATGACAAGCTCCAGTTTCTAAGTTACCAGTCTGACAAACTTATGGAATGAACATATCTTATGAACTTATGTGGAAATATATACTTGACTTCATGCGAACCAATTGGAGAATGACGATAAGTTAAGTACGTCGTCGTGCCCAACACGTGCTGTTTTTAAAGCATGAACAATTCTTGGTTTTAGAGGACAAGAATACGAGCGCAAATATGTCTAAGTATTTGTTTGTCTTAATATTAATTGCGTTAATGAATGAAAAGCCGAGTATTTACTTTATCTTCCGTATAGGACCATTTTTAACAATGATATACTAATTAGTTTTTGTTGAAAACATATATCCTCAGTTATGTAATTATTTTGACAAAAATCCCGACTTTCTCGCTTGATAATAATTTTTTTTTAATTCATAAGCTCCTGCAGGGTTGCCATATTAAATAGAAAAAGACAGTTATATTTTTGATGTTCGATGTCAGAACCGGAAATAGTACATTATAGGGCTGTTGTTTTTATCTCGATCGTGTCAAAGAGAGTTCAAAGTTGAAATCACGTATACTTAGAATGTAAAACTGAAATGGTCCATCTGTTACCAATGAGAAGTTTGGCGCCAATAAACCCCGCATTCATTTCTCCTTATACTTGAAACATATTTTCTTTTTCTTCTTGGAAAGTTCTGTTACTTTTTAAATATCCTCGTGTACGGATTACGGAAGTGGGGTTATTATATTACGTTAGTATTTTGTCCAAGGTGATAAAGGCTACTTTATAGTTTACATTTCTATATTTGAGGAACAAATAGTGCGTAGTTCCATTGCTCAAATATGAAAAATCAATGCCAATTAAAACCGTATTTACATATTCAAACCAAATATTGATATTGCTAAATCATATGAAATGTTTCAATTAAAAACTATTCTTTACACAATTAAACCAAATTTATCTCTTGTAGCAAATATAACATTTATTTTAATTGATTGACGTTCCTAAAATTTAATTGCTTCATAATATCACACTTTCAGGGAAATATTAAATTTAATTTCAGGGAAATATTATTTTAATTTCAGGGAAATATTAAATTTAATTTCAGGGAAATATTATTTTAATTTCAGGGAAATATTAAATTTAATTTCAGGGAAATATTAAATTTAATTTCAGGGAAATATTAAATTTAATTTCAGGGAAATTTTAAATTTAATTTTAGGGAAATATTAAATTTAACTTCAGGGAAATTTTAAATTTAATTTTAGGGAAATATTAAATTTAATTTCAGGGAAATTTTAAATTTAATTTTAGGGAAATATTAAATTTAATTTCAGGGAAATTTTAAATTTAATTTCAGGTCGATATTAAATTGAATTTCAGGTCAATATTAAATTTAATTTCAGGTCAATATTAAATTTAATTTCAGGTCAATATTAAATTTAATTTCAGGTCGATATTAAATTTTAATTACGAGTCATTATTAAATTTTAATTACGAGTCATTATTAAATTTTATTTAAAAGGTAATTTTCTGACCAAATTCCATTTAAAAGCTCGTTAGAGCCGTTTGAGGTCGTATTTCAAATTGTGTTGTTTAAATCCCGCAGTTAAAGGTATATGAGATGAATACGTAAACAAAATCTCGTTGGGATAAACAACCAGCTGAATTTATAATTTGCAGTTATGAGAGAAAAAAAACCATTATGCTGTCACTCCATCATTCCATCTTATTTAATATGATGATAACTTGATTACAATTGCGCTGACAAGCAAATTTAAATTAATAAAATATAATTTAATTTAAAGTCAACTTCTAGCGTTTTTTTCCGTATTTTTTGACATGGATATGTACAGGGTGTTTCTGTTTAGTCTGTAAATATGAATTAAGGTTAAGGGGGATTTGCTCTTTGGGAAATCAATTTTGAGACGAAAATGTATAATTTCTATCTCCATTTTTAGCCACAAGGGACACTGTTTTCGAGTTAAGATTTGATGGAGTATTTTAGGGATGTCCCCTTAAATTTAATTAATTAAGAAACTGATTTAGACAATGGTTAATTATTAATTTAATTAAGGGGTCATCCCTAAAACACTCCATCAAATCATAAATCTCGAAAACAGTGTCCCTTAGGGTAAATAAAATGGAGATAGAACTTATAGAAGTTACATTTTCGACTCAAAATTGATTTCCCAAAGAACATCCCCAGCAGTCTTAATTTATATTTATGCTAGGCTTATCAGAAACACCCTGTATAATATTTTAACCATGATAAACCTGAAAGATATAGAGAGTTTTAAATGAAGGTATAGGTAACGTTGCAAGAATTTAAAATATAATTAAAAGGTTTTAACATTAATACTCAAAAAAAAAATAATAATAAATAAATAAAAATTTGAGCGTTATTGGAAAACAGATGGGCTATATAATTTCTAATTTAAAAAAACCAGAATTGAATGAAAATTGAAAATTGGGCTATTGTATAAAAATTTATGTTTGATCCCAATTTATTTCTGAGCTGCGATGAAAAACTCCCATAGGCCTATACTTAAATTTAATATGAAAAAAAATTTATTGATCTAGAGGCAATATTGGCTGACGTTGTTGGATTTGACAAGAGTGTCGGGAGCAAAAAAAAATTCTATCTTTATAACATCCTAATGCAATAGTGGCCGCCCTTATCTGTCCTCCTAGATCCAGTCTGTACTCTGTAGGGCTTCGGTTCCCGCCTTTTCTGATTTGGCGCCCTGTGATTTTTATTGGCTAATACCAAATCCTTATAGAACTTACACGCACCGCCTATATCTGTCCAATACGGCTAGCAATTTTAAATTTTATACCTAGTTGGCATTTTTGCAATAAATAAAAAAAGAAATGGGCTTATACAGGGTTGCCACAGTACCTGGAAATCCAGGAAAACCTGGAAAAGTCAGGGAATTTAAAAATGGGCCGAAAAAGGTCAGGGAAAAGTCAGGGAATTTTAAATGTTTCAGCAAAGTCAGGGAATTTGATTTTACTGGGTAAAATTTCTGGGGATAAGTCTTTATTGAAAGAGTGATGAAAGTTTCTCCTGATCCTCTCTTAACACAGAGTGAACTCTAGAGCAATCCTTAAAAATGCTGTCTAGAATTGTTTTTATAAAGTAAATGCCTTTTAAAAAATCTCTCGGGCTGTTATTTATAGTTAAAATGTTTCTTAATCAGTTTGGTGCAACAAATACATTGGAAAACGTAATGTAGAGAGTTTATTTAATTATAAGCACTTAAAACGTGCTGTAAACATTTACGCTTACGGGTTAAAAAAGGTCAGGGAAAATTTCAGAAATAGGTCAGGTAAAACCTGGAAAAGTCAGGGAATTTGGTTCTGAAAATTCCGTGGCAACCCTGTTATAGCAAATTTCTAGTCAAATCGATTTAAAAGCAGTTTTTAGTGATCGCGATATATATTTTGCATGCATTCGTATTTTTTAAATCTTTAATGAAATTAGTTAGTGATTTATCGTCTTTTGACTTTGATTATTAATTCTGTTTTTATAATTTAGCGATATGGGAATTAAGAGTGAGGTCAGAGGTCAAACAGTTCTCCCTATCTCTCGGAATTTTTTTCAAATTTCGAAATCACAGCCATTTGTTATTGGAACCTTTCGTTCGTATAGTTAATTTATAACTCAAAGTTCAGTTTTATTAGGGGGAAAAAAATTAATTTACCTATTTTTGGTGAAAACAATAAGGCTCAGATAATATCAGTTGACCCAATGAAAATGCTTTGATAAAAGAAAGAGTCAGAAACCACGAGGGCACAGATAATACTAATTAAGTTACTCCCACTATACTGTAAGATAACTAAGATTATTTGGAATTTAAGTTTAAGCCGGTTTATGAAGTAAATTTTGTCAATTTTTAAATCTTTTTTAAGACGTGCATTTTTTTATCAACATGATTCACAAAATGAGATGATGTTTTCTGGGACTAAAAAAACACTCGGCCACTTTTGATCATATAGTTCACGGCCAAAAGCTTCCCGTTATTAAGGCTGTAATTAGTTTATTCGTTAATTAATTTGCTTAATTAATCTTATCTTTATTTGAGAAAGGGTGCTGGGTTTGTTTAGTATCACTAACACCAGTAGAAGGTTCTGGTTTGATTGAGTTACTTAACCCTCGACGTTGGGACCACCGCGAACTCATACTATAATAATTTATTAAATGAAGGTTATATTCGGGACCCGTAATATTTAACCCCTAATTAGGCATCGATTTAGTGAATTTGAAAGTTACTGTAAAACAATTAAAAATTTTCGGTTTAAACTCGCTTAAAACACCCGGACATTTTTCGAAAATCAATTAAGCAACTCTAATATCACGTTATAGAAAATTAGGCAACGTTTTAAGAACATCAAATATATCACTTAATGAATTTATTTTTTTATGGGTTATTTCAATTAATACTGCACTGATATCGCTGCTGTATGCAAACCCAACCCAGATGTTTCCCAAAACCGCAGCAGATGTTAATTTTAATATACTGTTATGTTTTAAAATAATTAATGTATGCATGCACCGCTCTGTACAGCGAAGTTCAACCAACTTCTCGTATAGCTGTATCGCTTTGAGGGTATATTTTAAATCCAGGTTATTTTGGAACAGGTTAAGCCCTAATAGAGCTATCTCCGCATGCAGAAGCATTAGTGTGACGTCACCCATGCTATATATTTGCCCCATATAACCAAAGCGGTATACCAAACATGGCCGCCTACTGCCAAAGCTAAACCCGTGACGTTTTACCTAGGCACTGACGTCGCAACTGAGGTAGCATGTTTAAACGGCGTTTTCACCTGCAACGCAAAGTGTATAGCTTAGAAATATTGTATTGTAACGCTGTAATTAAAAATTTAGAATTACCACGTAACACAATTAATGATCACCATAATCGGGAAAACAAAATTGGGCCCTTATTCAAAACCCCCAAAACAAAATTTCTTTAAATCATCGAGCTTAGATCATTAAGCTTAGATCTGATACCTCAAAATAACACGCCATAAATGATATAGTATTTCGATAAACAAAATTTCCCTTTTTTTATATTTAAAAAAAAATAAAAAATAAAATCCTGAAGGAATTTTCCCACATGCTTCATCGAATTCTTGAAAAATAAGAACCCCCTTAGAACGGTTCCTTAACAGCCCCCCCCCCAAAAAAGTGATATATAATAATCTGTATATACATATAGTAAATGTTCCCCCCATAACAAATGTAACGTTCATTCTATAAAGAGCCTTGTTTGCGTATTTGCGAAATGTTGTGAACATTAAACCGAGCGTATGGCGGTAGAAAAACATAATAAATCCCCCCAGAAACTAGATATAGTAAGAAAAAACTTCAAAAAATGGTTCGTTTGTTACTCAAAAGATAAGTTATAAGAGAGAGCTTTCTCATAGGGCGCCTTCCATTTCACTATCGTGCTCCTGATAAAAGTAATTCTTCCTTGAAAATCGAACGATTTCGGAGCAAAAACGAAGTATATTTATTAATATCCGTTTTATTGGTGAGACTACATTACAGGGTTCGTGCAGAAGCTGGATAAGTCAGGGATTTAGAAAATAGGGGGATATGTCAGGGATTTAAAGTTTTGCTTCTTAAAACGTTAGGGATATGTCAGGGATTTTGTTTGGTATATCAAGCCATGATTGCTTCGAGCAATGCTAAACATGGGTTGCAGGTGTTATCATGAAGTGGGCTCTGGTAAACACGTACTTAAAATGGTCAGGGATAAGTTGGAAAAGTCAGGGATTTTCAATATAAAAATTTAGTCTGGACCCTGAGACTATACAATAGTATAACAATTTTATTATGTTAAAATTCAGTTATTGCTAGAGATCGTGTAGCTTGTAGAAATTGTTTGTTGTTTGTATGTATTTGTTTGTGGAGATTGTGTACGCGGAAATCCTTGAGTTTCGAGAGAGGAACGGGTTAGGAATATATCCACAAAAGTAGGCGTTCACTTTGGCTTTTCTGCGTGGGGTCTCTCAGTTCTTGGCTAAATACCCTACCTCTTAAATCCACACTGCATGCCAGATCGAATGGACCATTTCCACGTAAATAAAGGGGGATAGGCAACCCTCAATATTTGGGTAAGACCATCCTATAAGTCTTACCTCAGTTCAGGCAGCCATATTGATGGGTTTTAACTTCAACCTCTCGTTCAACCCACCAATATGGTCGTGTATATTATCTCACAAAGAGAAACCAACGCTCAAGGGGGGGGGGTGCGAGATAGCCATGTAAGGTTAATTACTTCCCTGGTACCAAGACTCAACTCCAGTACATGCGGGATCGAGGCTAGCTATAGCCGACTCGCACTGCCTCTAGCGGTGCTTCTTGGCATGGGTGAAATAACCCTGCACTGTTTATTTCTCTGTAGGAATTACGGGAATGGTCTATTTAATGTTAAAGTTTATCAAAATTATTGTGAGAAAAGCTGAAAAACACCTCTTAACCCTAGGTATACCTCGTGCAAATACTTAATTATTAAATTAAATCAATCAATGACTTTCTACGTGGTTGCAACATATGTTCAACAATATAAACAGCGATTGATAGACTCTGAGTGGCTTGGTTCACCCCGAAAATTCCCAGTTAATTTTCAGGCAATTCATGGCACTGAAAGACTATAATACGACGCTAAGTAGAGAGCCGTGCCGAGATCTACAATCATAAACTGGAAATATAAATTTGTCGTGTTACCGCGTTTACCCTGAAATTAACCCTGACGTCGAGACGCTTAAAGGGATCTACAACGGAAAGGTTAGAAATTGACTCCACCCCCCTCGAAACGTCACGGTCTCTTCGGGGCGTGCCCTTTAAATACACCATTATATAAATTCGCCATTACTCCTCCTACCCAAGAAGGGCAGAGAAGCCAATTGGAAAACGGGGGTCGAAAGACTCCGTTAAGGGGAGTGAAAAATTTGCTATCAGTCGAAGGTATTCGAGGCTTGGGAACCTAGCGGGAGCGAGACAAAGTTTTGGTACGCCGCTATCTCACCGTGGAACGCTAAACGATCCGACTACGGTTGACGTAGGACTCCGTGTACTTTCTAAGAGGATGGAAATCCAACAAGAACGGAGAGGCAAAATGTTCGAACCAGGAGTCAGGACCTGAGAGAGTGTACTGACAGACACATTCGGTTAAACAAACATCTCGTCCGTGGAACGCGAAGATTCGGGTCCTCGCGACGATTTAACTTACTTTAGACTAAATAGTTTCGACGTTTTAAATTCGCGTTGGTGATTTTCTCTACCCATGGACGTGTTTCTCGTTGATTTATTGTCGCCTTCCGGTTTATCACAACGGTGTTAGCAACGTCGGATCTGACGCCTTTACGTTTAGACTTTGGTGGTCCGGTCGGGTTTAACCCGTTCGGACCCATGGTGTCCGTTATGAACCTCCTACACGGAGGGGGACACGATCATCATCGGACGTTAACCACCGGTGGTACACCGGCTTCCAGTACCGGAACGGGTCCTCCTACCGTACCACCGCCCGTTTCGTTACCGCAGAGATCACCCTTTGCCATACACGAACTATTAGGTCTCGGTAATAATACCAATAATAATAATAACAACAATAATGTTACGAATAACAGTGAGAGTACTAACAATTCACCGTCACCGGCGCACGTTAGGGTTTCGGAAGGCTTACCGTATAACGGTAGAGCGGCGGTACCCGCGACGTCTTCTTCGACGACGACGTCCGCTCTTGGTAACAGCAGTTTTCCCGATCATGGACACGGAAGAGTGTATTTCGGCACGGCTTTCATGCATGCCAATATGCCCGTACACGGAATGGGTCCTGTGCCTTCTATGCCCTTGTTGGGTTACGAACATCAAGCTTTAGGTGCTAGAGCGGCGGAAGCCGGTGCCGCTGCAGCCTCGGCAGGTGAGACATCCTCGCTTATTAAAAAAACACGCGATATACCTATCTCGAATAATAATTTGTTATTTTCATGTTACGGCTTGTTACACCTAATTTACTCGTCTCAAACTGATATAATGTTTAGTTAGAAATGTCAATGTGGGCTTCGTGTAACGGGCCATATAGAGAAAGTGTTTCTAACCCTGACTAAATTGGGATTAAACATTGTCCCGTTTAATTATGTTGTTATTTTATCTTAACCCTTATCTAAATATATAAACGTTACTCTAATAACGTCGAGTGTTATTTTTATTAAATATTATTTTTATTTAGAGCTATGATTATCCTTGATTAATTTAGAATGCGTATTATTAGTCAATTTCATGAATTTTTATTGAAACTTCATGATTGCGGGTTTGACGATAAGAGAAATTGAATGTTAATTGAACACTCACTCGTCCGTAATCGTTTTGATACGTGGTTTAGATCTAATTAAGTATTTCAGACAAAACCATGCATGCATTAAGGGTCTCAGTTGAAGGGGCAGATATTTTAGAGACTATATTGAGGAACATGGGTTTCATTTTGACTAGGTCCCTTCTTTCTGCATGCAGTGATACGTAGTAAGTCATGGGTCGCGAATGTTCCTTTTGTAGGATGTATATATATATATCTCATATCGTGCATGCACGTGCTATATCCTCAAAATGATATCATTTAATATACTTTTACAAAACCACACACGCATGCACTTGACTTCGAGAACTGTCGGCGTTAATTCATTCCGGAAATTTTTGTAAAATATCTCTTAAGTTTTAAGAAGGAGAAATATTGAGAGACGACGATTGGAGTGTTTATAGAATCTGCGGCGGGGTTTTTTCTTTGATATTTGAATTGATTTATAAGTAATTCTTAATCGGGACGGCGGAATTCAACATCGTTACAAAAGTGAAGGAAATCCTCACTTATTTCACTGTAAACAAAAACAAATTTCATTAATTTTTTTATCTGAATGACACAAATAACAATATATATTTTTATTGCGGTTTGGGTTGGTAATACATTGGAAAAACCCGTATTGCAATATTTTGAATTTAAAAATTTTGTGAAGGACGAGCTAGTTGCAATTACGAAAAAGGATTAATTTTAACAATATCGACTCTAAATCAAAATTTGAGGGTATTTATAACCAATGAACAGCTTCTATATAGATGAACGGAATTAAGATAACATTAACCGAGTTAAACACTTTGTTCATCGTTTAATTCAGACATTTTTCAATTAAAAATTGGAAATCATACATTGCGAATCATGTCATAGATGCGAAAAGCAACTTTTGGAAGCAATTTAAGGCAATTTGTTTAGAAGCTAAAATGATTTATCATGGAAATAGGTGCGAACACAGCGACTTTTGGTATAGTAGTATATAGTAACCGTCGAAATCATTTCATGTTATGGGCCTTCCCTGAATTCAGACAGAATTCCTTTCTTGACACTCCACCCACCTTGTCAAATATTCATTTATTATAGAGCTGGCAACCTTCCGTTCAACGCGGGACAAAGGACAATTTCCCCTTAAACTGGTACGAGGGGCTTTTGGGACCCCCCCCCCCCATTTATTGTGTCTGAAACTCCTGAACTAGAATCTACAAGGGATGAACTTGATAATGTACCTCCACTGCTTCCCAGAACAAATAATTTATTTAAAACTTACTTGAATACTTCTTTATATTTATTATCACAATTGAAATTTTTTCCTAATCAGGCAAGCAAGGCTAATATGATAATTTCATAAGATATGTTCACCATAGATTTGTGACTGGTAACTTAGAAACTGGAGCTTGTCATGAAGTGAGTGAGGTAGCTAGTCATATATTCAGGGTAAAGCGAGGGACGCCTCGTGAGTGGTGACTGGGGCGCTGTCAAAGGCTTAGTAATACAGACTAAATAGGACCTAGATGGACGTCCTTGCTGCAAAATTAACCACCACCGAGTGTAGGACTTCAATTCAGGCTTGTCGTTCTCGAATTAGCTCGAGCTGTAAGTCTCTCAGTAGCATTACGAACTTACTTATCTTATAAACTTATGCAAATATTCATGTGAATTATGAGTAAATTCGGTTAAATTTTGTCCGGCTTGCAGTCATCAGATAGGTTTGAGTGACAGCTTTGATATATATTTTTTTCAGAACACGGAGTTCTAGACTATGTCCCGGGAACCTATCCCGTTCGGATTTTGGGTTAACACTGCAGGCTTATCCGCGATTGTTATCTCTGTACAAGAGTACACGCCGCGTGCGCCGGGTTTTTTTGGGTTTTGTTCACTAATTTGTCAGTCGTGTTGAAAGACGTATCCCCAGAAAAAGATGCGGACCATTTCTATATATGGGACTGAGGTAAAACTCCGCGATGTACCTCACGATACTGCGAGTTGCCTTAACCCTTTATTACCGTCGAAATGGTCCGTTATGTCGGGAAACTCCCGCGATAATCTAAGGATTTCTTGTTAAAGATAAATCATCTTGAATTGCCTTGAATGATGGAATATGTTTAGGTATCACAAAACATTCAAATAGAGCTATCTCAGTTGTGACTTCAGTGCATGCCTAGGTAAAACGACACGGGCTTACCTTTGGTAGTGGGCAACCATGTTTGGTACCGCTTTGGTTGGTTCTATGGGCAAATAGCATGGGTGACGTCACACTAAGGCTATAGAGTCTGTAAATTAAGGCTTGGTACCAATCTGTGACGCTATAAACGGCCGTGAATTCCATTCCCAAACATCACCGATTTCTTTAGTTTAATACAAGTTTTATAATAGCATGCAGGATTGATACCATTTACAGCGGGAAGTCAGCAGCCTACTTGGCAGACAAAGTGCCTTACCAAGTTGCCTCACCTCCTGGCTGGTGTAAATGGTATTAATCCTCATAGTCTGAAACTATGTATACTTATTTATTCGCTCAATTTATAGCACAAGCCAATTGTTTAATAAAAAGAGATCTTTAATTAAAAATCCAGGGGGTCTAGACGTAACTTCCGCACTTTAATTTCATCTCCTGCAGGACAAATTCGAAATATCTTATTACGTCTAGAGCTACGTTTCGTTTTTAATGACTCAATTTATCTTAAACTCTGTCTAGCGAAAAACACATTCATAGGGACGAGGGAAAACAAATGAAATTTAGTTTCTAGCATCTCGTGACGTTGGAAGGAATCGATTCTGCTAATCGGGTATTTCTTTTCGGGGGCCTAAATCGCTACATTAATCAGTTAAAAACCCCTTAACCGCATTGCTGGTCGACAAAATGATTGGATCATGAGACCACTTTGCTCCATTAGTCCCATAGCGGGCGTCGCACCGCGCACTGTACTGTGCTGTACTGTTCGCGAAAACGGACCAATTCAATTTCCTGACCCAAGAACTCGTATGTTTGGCAATCGGAGCGGCAACTTCCCCAAAAGTTAGACCTTAGAAAGAAGTCAAAACAAAAACTATATATGTTTACGAAAACCAACTTGGAGTAAATAATCAAAGTGTATACAATTATCTGAAATCAAAGTCAACACCGCACAAACAACAGTTACCAATGAATTTGGTTCTGTGATTGTAAAAATTATCAAATTAAAATATTTTGGAGATACAAATCTGTTAAATTGATTAATTAGGTTTTTTTCATTAATTGGAAGATTTTTTTAGTTTACGCTACGATTTTGAGTGTACTATTGCGATGGTATAATACTGTCGTTAATTTTGATAAGACATCAGTGTTCTGTTTTAGATTTTCGTAATCGTAACTCTGCTTATTTATTAACTTCTAAGGAGAAGCTCCATATTAGGTTCAATCTAAGAAAATGGCAATAAAAAACGTTTTAGAAATCCATTAAGGATCGTGATATATATACGCAATTCGCTAACGGGCAATTGCGTCCGTGGTCACTGCAAAAACGAGCCAAATGGGTCAAGTCAATGTATAGAAAAAGCCCCATCGAAATGTTCGACTCCCATTGAGATCTTAGCCCGGCCTAGCCTTCATCTTCATTCCTTGGGTTATAACAAAACATCGGTCCAACTTCGGTTATACCAAGAGCAAATAGAAAATAACAGAAAGTATAGCATAATTTCTTTCTTCGACCTATTATTACGTTTTTCGGTTCTAAAACAAAAATATAGTTTCGACTTTTTGTTGTATTCTGGGCTTTGGCATACATTTCGTAAATTGCAAACTTGAATGGTAAAAACATGTAATTCAGTTCGCCTGTGTACTTGAGGTGGTATAGTTAATTGGGCAAGTGTTGCCAGTCATTTGTGACGCGTGCAATTCCACCCCTATCTATTTACAACAAATTGCAGTACTTGTAGTATTCTGTTTGAGTCAGTGGTCATTCAGTTCAGTTCCAAACCAGAGATGCTATAGAGTGACAAATTATTGGCAACCCTGAAGCCCATGCGGTTGGTTATAGTTAAGAAGTGGGGGAAGGAAATTTCTCTAGCCCCCTTTAGTGTACGAAGGGGGGGGGGGTGGCTCAAAGGCAACGTGCTGTCCGTACTGTCTTACTTTCTGTTATTTTCTATTTGTCTCTGGTTTTACTATGTAATGCGTCCCACAAACTTCTTCCGGGCGATTTAGCCGCGCGTGGACATCTCTTCAAGCAAGCTCTAGGGGGTTGTTTGGGGAATTCCCTCTTAGCTCTCTCTCTATCTCTCTTTATCGAGATTATCGACAGACTCAAATGTTCTCCGCAATATCATTTGACCTTTGGGGGTCAAACCTCGGGTAACAAAACAAGGCCTATTTTGTTTTAGTTTGTTTGAATTTATACGGTGGGTATTTTTTCATGGTTACAATTTATGGAAGGAGTCTATTTTCTGAAAATAGTGAAAATAAAAGACCTTGGAATTGGAGGTCCCTGTGGCCAATTTATTTACTAAAAATGTTCCATGATTAACCATTTTATTAGGTCAATGTCCAGTTTATTTAATAGAAGTGCTTGCAGGGCTCTACTGGCCATATGGTCAGTTTAAACAAGGATGATAGGGGGTGGATACGAATTCTGAGAGAAATACGCGCCGTAACTTCGGACGCGATTGGGTCTGGTGGGACGCTAAAAATGGGGAAGGAATACTCGGGACGAAAGGCAGGTGGGCTACCTCAGAACTAGACCATACTTAGCGCCATCGTATTGGCCTAATTTTGCATGCATATTGCCAAAGTTATTTTAAACTTTTTTCTCATAAATAAAACTTGCAATTGAAACATTTAATTTTATGTAGGGTTAATATTTAATAAATATTGCTTCGAAATTGTTCCAAAAATAATAGTGTACGTAGATGACGCTGCAATAGGGAAACGCCGGTAGGGATTTATTTGAACGCACTGGGCGTCACCTATAGTTGTTACTTCCTATTTCAAGGACGATTGAAAAGATTAGTCATTTGATGAAAAATATGGAATTTAACTACTAACGCATTGTAATGAAACCAAACATGATTTTACTATGTTTAAAAAAACTTATATTGATTATTAAACCTTTTCTTCTTTCTCGCATAAAAATGATCATTTTACACCATAGTTTGAAGTTAAAAACATTATTTAATGAAATATTTGATCTTATAATCCCTTCAATCCCCCTTGAAATAGGAAGTAACAACTATAGGTGACGCCCAGCGCGTTCAAATAAATCCCTACCGGCGTTTCCCTATTGCAGCGTCATCTACGTACACTATTATTTTAGGAACAATTTCGAAACAATAATTATTTAATATTAACCCTACATAAAATTAAATGTTTCAATTGCAAGTTTTATTTATGAGAAAAAAGTTTAAAATAACTTTGGCAATATGCATGCAAAATTAGGCCAATACGATGGCGCTAAGTACGGTCTAGTTCTGAGGTAGCCCACCTGCCTTTCGTCCCGAGTATTCCTTCCCCATTTTTAGCGTCCCACCAGACCCAATCGCGTCCGAAGTTACGGCGCGTATTTCTCACAGAATTCGTATCCACCCCCTATCATCCTTGGTTTAAAAAGGGTGATATTGGTTTACTAAGAGACGTAGATGGCGTTCGAAAATGGTCCCGGTCCTTTTGTAAATTTAAATTTGATTGAAATTGACTCGAAAAAGTGTATCTAATTTTGCCTCGTAATTATTAGCTGATTCGAAATTTTTCCATTCAAACAATATTTGTCGATAGAGTTCAATTTAGTACCTACTTACAAGTTACCATTGGTGGTAGTGGCATCGAGCCAGCATGTCTGACGTCATGTGACGTGTGCTTGAAAATTATGTGAACTAATTTCGTAAGGAACCTCGGTTCGATACCACTCTTTTGTCGAAACTATTTTTTGTTAGAATGAAAATACGTGAAATTTAATTACTCCGAACTCGTTTCATAAATTTATTTAATGAAATTGACATTAAAAATTATTCAAAATTCTTCCATATAGTTTAAGATAACACAGTTAGCAATGATGGCGTCGTGGTAGAGTTTTGGTTACAAAGTGCGAGAGGTCGTCGGTTCGATAACGCGTGATTCTGATGTCCTTTTTTTTCGAAACTAGGTCCTATAATTAACGGTTTTGTCAGAGTGAAAATACATAAATACATTAACCTTAATCGCTCGCGGATATTTTAGTAATAATTCGTAAATTTAAATTTGAATCGAAAAATACGAAATCCGTGCATCTTCTTTGCTTTTTGAAAGACTAGGCCTACAATTGCCAATAAATTCGATTGTCTAGCGGCCAAGACCTGAGGCGTGTGTGTAAATTGTGTGATTGAATTATGTGAATGGCCTTGACTTAGGGCCTATTGTTTTGTCGAAACAGTTTCTTTATAAGAATACGAAAGAAAATACGTGAAATTTAATTATTCTTAGGATATTTCCACCCAACTGTTTCATAAATTTAATTAATAAAATTTGTTGAAAAGTGTTCGAAGCTTTGAGATCGGTAGGGCCCGGGTTCGATACCGCGAGAATCTGATGTCATTTTTTTTCGAAACTATAGGCTAATTAACGTTTTTGTCAGAGTGAAAACCATAAATACATTAACTTTAATCGCTCGGGGATATTTAATTAATGAAATTGGTGAAATTAAATTAAAATCTCCGTTCACTTTGACAAATTGATTTGATTAAAATAAATTTTTTTAAAATATTTATTTGTATATTATATAACTATTATTATTTATTATTTTTTTCTTAATTCATGATACGTAATTAATTTTAATTATTAATTATAATTTCAGATTACTTTTGGCATTATGACCGATTTAGCAGTGGAAGTTCGAGCCAGGATTTCATTTCTCCGCATCCTTCTAATTCTGGTAAGTGAAAATATGTATTTTTGGTTTTATTTAGTTTTTATATCCTGGAGGGCGCCTTTTTACGCTTTTGCCTAAACGTCATGTTTGACCCTATGGTCACGTGATGTCTCATATTTTGATTCCATAGAAAACAAAACTGCCTGTAAACAGAACAGAAAAAAAAAACATATTCGTAGGTATGGGATAAAAAAAGCAATATTTACGACACAGAAACTAATTATCGTAATAAGCCATTAGCTAAATAAGCAAGTTTACTATCAAAAATGCGCTGAGAGAAAAATAACACGAGAGATGAAATAGAAAAATGACCCCTTACACGCCCATAGCTGCTGTAACTATGGTTAAATAATAAGTAATACTAAAACATAAGTAAGTTTTTTAATTCGCCCTGATAATTAAGCAAATATCATACTGGGCACTACGTGAATCACTTTCCTTTAATTTTATGTTTTTGCTAATTAAAAAAAAATTGAAAAAATATTGCAAAAAATTCAAAAGTCTTCAAATACGCGAGATTAAATTTGGAAAATTTAATAATTGAAGGTAAAAATTTTCGGAATTCAATTGCCATGCTGGAATTGATAACTCATAACCCTCAAATTTGGCTGGGTAATTAACGATTTGATTTTAATTAACAATAAGAAAAACCTGCTAGATTTAATCTCCATAGGCGAGCCAGCTTCGTTTTCTACAAGCAGTTTAGTTGCAACCTGGCTTGCCTAACGGAGATGGAATCCTCCAGGGTTTGTATATAATTGATAATTAAAAGCAAATAGTTAATTACCCATGCAAATTTGAGAATTATTATTTATCAATATAATATTTTTAGCAGTAATGAATCGTAATTGAATCCCCAGAAATTTTTAAATTCGAATCTTTTCTTGTTCGTGGAGAAACTAAGAACGTACAAGCGGGAGTTCACCCTGTTAGGTTAATTCTATGGTGCCTAGAATCAACGGTAGATGGAGCCCGAGTTCACTAAAAGGGGGAGGGAGGGAGGCAACAGCCTACTCGCGCTTCCTCTGTATAGCGGCGATTCTTGGCGCCATGGAAATAACCCAAGAAGACAGACCTCTCCCCTGGAAGGGTCTATTGAGGTCGGCATACTTATTATTCATTTGTTACTTAACTATGTCGGTGGTATATTCTTGGGCACACAGCGACGTTATTAAATAATGGGCCACGCTTTCAACGCGGGGGTGAATCTTCCGTTTTTCGAGCCTATAGCAGTTATTCCCGAGAGATATTGGTATACGAGCGAGCGGGCTTTCCCGCATAGCAAACTCCCTCCTGTAAAGTTGGCGCAACCGCCGAGCTGTTCTAGACTAAAAGGCGTTTGGTTTTTGGCGATGCGCTGTTGGATGATGTGCAACGCGCCTTTAAGGGATGACTAGGCTAGCTATAATGATTAACGAGGTATGATCGTGTGAAAACGAACGCCGACGCCGACGTCCTATCCCTTCTAATTGCTCATCAATTTTCGATTGAATTGGCGAAAACTCGGGCTCGTATTTTGATTTGCTTCAAATATCGAACGGATATTAGAAGACTTATTACTGTTATTAGCTTTTGTTCATGCAATCTCCTCATCCTTTTTGGATGGATGATTTCCTTCTCATTTCCCAGATAGTATCTGCAATCAATATCTCTTTGTTTGTCTTTAATTTTTAATTTGGTTTGGTTTTTTTTTGGCTCTACTTGGCACGGTCGGAATGAAATTTAGGCTTATTTTAATTGTCTCGAAGCCGTGGTGTCGTTTGATAAACAGGCCGGGTTAAGAGTTAAGAAATTTGAAATGAAAGATCTGTGTGTAGAGAAGTTTTGGGAAAAACCAAGCCGTGACGTGTTATTTAGGTAATTTGAAGTGATTTTTGTCCAATTTCTGTTTTGTTCGAATTGAACGAATTACCAAATTTGTTTTTAAAACCGAATTCGTGTAAAACATTTGCCGTGGATGGAGTGGATTCACTTCGAGAGAATTAAGTTATAAGGCGCGTTGTCAAGTAAAAAGCAGTGTATACATGACTCGCGATCCGGCCTGACTATATCTTAATTCAACAATTACTAATAGACAAAGAGACCTACTGCAGATAAATTCCCCAAAACTAAACTGAAAGCGTATATACAGCTTGGGATGTCGTTTCACAAATTCGTTCCTTAAATGACAGTTGAGACCTAACCTCTAGCTCCCCTAACTCCCGCCTCGGACAATTTAAAGTGCCAAATTTCACAACATGAATTTATTCAATCGTACCGTGAGAGAAAATAAGAACTGATAATGGGACCCCCGGCCCAAAATTTAAAACTTGTTATATATCGGAGCATGCACCTAAGTCACGTAGTTAGATTGGTGGTGTTATTCTACTACAATCTAGTAGTTTAATACTATTAAAACACGAAGAAACAACATTCTTGTAGAGGAATCTACTATAGGAGAACAGGGATAGATTTAATTTTAAAAGTGGGAATGGAGAACGGTTAGTATTTACTTCATAGCCCAGTATAGAGCCCCTTCCTGCAACACTTAACGAAAAGTTTAAATTATCTTATTGGCTCACTTGAACTACGTTTTGATGACGTTGCTGACGGGGACGCGGCGAAAAATACGTAATTCCTTTTTACCTCTGTCGCTTGCTATGACCCGCCTCTTCTTTCATACCCCTCCGTCCAGTGGAAGGGGGTCCGGGACTATGACGCGAGCCCAGCTTACTCTATTCTCCATTCCTACTTCTAAAATTAAATAAATCCCTGAGGAGAATAATTCTGTATCGCTTGAAGTGTGTATTCTAGTGAGACTTTAACAAATTCTTGTTTGCCCTCGACGTAGTGTTAAAGCCAGCAGCTATGGTCCCCTAAAAGACGCGCCAATTTATCACCGGAGTTACGCCATTAAATTCCATTCTATTTCTACGAAGTATCACCCCAAATATAGGAGGTCTCGCGACTTTGAAACTTTTCACGCTTTTGGGGGGAAAAACGTCACTAAAAGTGCAATGTTTTTTCCATTATGAAGTTAAAGTCAGTCTTCCTTAAGTGAGTCGAAATTGTTTTAGAGAAACTTAATTTAATTTGATCAAAATATCTTTTGTGTCCTTCCACGTCGTCCCGATCTTAATTCGCATTTTCCAAACATTAAAGTCAACGTGAAACAATGTTTCCTATGTTATTTGTTTTGGTTAAAGAAAAAAAGGCAGATAACATAAGATTACACCTTAAAAGAAGGGACTTTTTCTAAATATAAAAGGAATTAAATATTAAAAGAAATAAATGATATCTTATTGCATAATAAATAGCATTGAATTAGTCTTAAAAACAATCAAGGACTACTGCGCCGCCATTGCTTTAGTGACGTCTGATAGCTACCCCTATAGGGATTGGTTGAATTCTCACAGGCTGAGAGAGGTAAGAGTAAGGTTTAGCAGACGACACTAAAGCAATGGCGGATGGCGCAGTAGTCCTTGATTGTTTTTAGACTAATTAAATGCTAATTATTTATTAATAAGATATCATTTATTTTTGTTTTAATATTTTCCCTTTTATATTTAGAAAAAGGCCGTTCTTTTAAGGTATAAAATGTTATGTTACTTGATGTAGATTAAACAACAAACTTATTGGAATAGATTTGATTTTTATTATTTTTTTCTTCTAAATTTATTTCAGTTTTCCTTTTTATAAAAATGTCTTTGGAATTTGGTTGGGAACGCGAAACGAATATCGATGTTGTTGTAAATTCGAAAATGATTATAGAATCGTTCTTTTTCAAGTTAGGTTCCGGTCCTGTCTTATATATATATATATACATATAAAAATCGCTTCAGTCGTTTTATTATAACACTGACGTTATTTATTGCATTGCATTGCATTGCGCATTTCGATTCTGTTTTTGGAATATATATATTGAAATTGCGTGTTTATTTCCGATTTTGGGAAAGAATAAAAGGAAAGAAATATTTGGGTGTCGACGCCTTTTCCGGAAGTTCAGAAACGGAAGTAAACAATAGAAATAATAGGGCAGTAATATTCATTGGTTGAAACGTTTGGGGACAATTTCGGTAACTGTTTATTGTCATATATACTTACTTCTAAGGATCAACTTTCAGGGTATATACTTGTGAATTTTAAGATTTTATTTATTTGTGAAAGAAAGGGTTTTATATTAAAAGTCCACTCACTCCTTGCGCACTTTTTAAAGCTGCATGGGAATTGAGCTATGAAAATTGATGTTTATAAAAAGGGGTGTGATTTTGTTTAGTATTTGCGACATCCGAGTGTCACTTTCAATTTAGGTTTTCAAAAGCTATATAGGGTTTTTTACGTGGCTGTGTACAGTATATTCCCAATTTATAGAAGAGTTCAAATTTGAGATGGTTGGTTGTTTTCTTCCTAGTCTTTATAGAGTAAATAGTACTAGGTAGAAGAGAATTTAGCGTTCACCATCGGTTTCTGGTTATGATAAACGTCAGGAGTGAAATTGAACAACTAATCAGATCAGAGATACCGGGATATTTTAACGAAACAGGAGCAAAAAGCCAAGTAACATCTTCTATTTCGAAGTATACTATTTCCTCAACACGCTTAGTGTTGAAATAATGAAAGAGGTTGACTAAGTGACACCATACATCGTGGTCTTACGATACAAAACGACAAATTTCCAATAAGTGATAAGAAAGGTAGTGTTCTACCACTGTTCCATGGTCTTACTATACCTATCTCTGACCATGAAAGGTAGTGTTTTACCACTGTTTCATGGTCTTACTATACGTATCTCTGACCATGAAAGGTACCACTTTTCCATGGCCTTACTATACATATCTCTGACCAAATATGGATATTTCTTCAAATTAGTGATGGGGCCCTTGGAATTGGAAACCACCCTGGCCACAGTCGTCTTCCCCTCTCAAACTTGTCACGGGTTAAAAACTTAACCATAGAAGGCCTAGCTACTATAACATTTTCTGATGGCGCGTTGAAAATTAAGGTAGATATACCTGGAGATGGGTGGGGGGTCAGTGACGATGGCATCCCCTTTAAACAAAGATTGGGTGAGTTGAAAGTTCGAAAAACAGAGGAAGATTTCTAAGAAATGGATGGGAAGATTCTCTAGGGGGGGAAAGAACTAAGAAAAAAATCCATAACTCACGCTCCTTATGCACGATAAATTTTTGTTGCGCGCCAGTTCCACTTGAAAGAGAAATTTGAAGAGGAATTGACAGCGGGCGGTTTTCCAAAATCGGATTCTATATATGCCTACTATATAGTATACTACTCACTCACTCACTCACTACCTGGCTTGATTTTTTTTAAAAATAAAGTTTCTTTAAGCCTGCTTGGTTCGCCTACAAACCCCTGGGCCCCCATATCCTCCTAGACAATTTCCTTTCCACGGTCAGGCTGCCCCTTTCGTTTCAAAAGCCAACTAAACCGAAGTGTATCTGCTGACTTCATATCAGCTCATTTAGGTGGGTTCTAATACACCCCCTTTTCCAAAGGTTGAGGGTTTGACAGGGTTCATACAAACCTGGAAAAATCAGGGAAGTAAATAGTTGACAAAAACCTCAGGTAAATTTAGAATTTTTAGTAAAATTCAGGGAAATCAGGGAACTTGGCGACAAACAGGGGCCGAGTAATTAAGCAAAATGTTCATAAACATACCCTCCATAGGATTAACGTTTCACTATACTTTGGAGGCTCATAACTCTGGTTATATTAGAGATACGGGGATGTCCTTTGACTATGTAATAGTCATATCCCCCCTCCTTCGTTAAAATTTGCTCCATAGGATACTCCATATACGGGAAAAACCTGGAAAACTTAGGGAAATCTCAGGGAAATTGTTTTTCCAAAAGTTGTATGAACCCTGTTTGACCAGCCCAATCACCCGGTATGGATAGACCTTAAGTTGCGACTTGAAACAATTAATACGGATCAATTTTGGTGGACTTTGAGTTACTAATGTCCTTGTCCAATCAATGTGGGTATATTTGACCCGGGATCCTTTTTGAAAAGGTCGATTAATGACGTGGCTTTTCTATAATGGGCTACCGTACATTGTAGAAGTGACATGGGGAATATTTTTTAGGCCGTCTTGTCTACTTTAAGTTTAATTCATTTCTGTGCAACTACTTCTTTACTTATTATTTTCTCCACCCCCGTCAGTCAAAATCTCTCTTTTTTTTGATCCCACTCCCGTTCTGATTTCTCTATATATCGAGGTCCCCCAAGTTGAATTTTCATCTCCCGGGCCACACGTCACGCCTTTAATTCGGCCACCGACCAAGACTTAAGTTGTACTACAAAATTGCCCACGGAATTTCGTCAAAATTCGACGTCTCCCCCCCTCTTGAATTGTTTTTCTTAAATTTAACGTTAAAATAATCCAATTTAGCCTTTTTATCGATCAATTAGAGATTTTTTGTTGCTAACAATTCTTATAAGCACTCTCTATCTTTGCTTAACGGTGATTGGCTAATTACAAACTTAACAATATATACTTGAATACTTCACGTTGTGTGTTTTTCTCTTTTAGAACTTTTGTTGTTTTTAGGCTACTGCAATAATTTGGGTTATGTCTTTTTTCTTATCTTTGTATTGCATCGTGACGGAGGTTTTTTTCTTCTTAATTGGTGATTTTTATTTTGGCGTTGTTGGTTGAATGCATGCTCAAGCTACGCTAATTGTTTTCTGTAAATTTAATTAAGGATTTTAAGCAAATACCTTAATGAGTGGTTGGTTGTTATGGAAAGTTTTTTATTTTTTGTACATTTCATATTTACACAACACAAATTAATTTTTTCAAGATGTTTGCTCGATTATTTTGGGGGAAATTTAAACTTACTTCATGTTTTATTTATTCCACAAATATTTGCTCTTCAGCCTGAGGCGCCCTCAAAATATAGCCCTGGAAAATTCCTGAATTCCTTGAATTTGTCTACAATTATTCCCTTTTTTTCCTTAAATGTTTGCCTTTTCCCTAAGGAATACTTGAGTATATTTACATATATTTGCATTAGTAAATAAATTTGCATTAGTAAATAATTGAGACTTCATTCTCAAATTTGTCTTAGTAAACATTTGAGTATTTATTCCTAAATTTGGCCAAAATACTTAACTATATTTTGACCAAAATTTGCTCCTGAAATACTCTTGTCTATATTACTTGTAAAATTTCCTGAAACTCTCAGGGATACGATAACCGTTTAAAACTCAAACTTTTTCTCATACAAGCATCCTATTTGAACTTCTGATGGTATAAAATTTGTGTGGTCAGTAATATTTTTTTTTTTTGACGTGTCTAAATGAATCCTTCTTAGTCTTGTTTATTATTTCCCCTTTTCCTTCAATCTCACGAACACTCGAAGGAATAAATAAATATTCAAGTATACCTGGTCCAGAAGTAAGTCATGTCATGCCGTTACCATAACCGAACGCGTAGATCTATGAGTTGTTAAAGAGCCTTCGTTATTGGCGTTCAAAAATTATGCCAGCTAGTAAAGTAGATAGGTTTGCACGAGGCATTGTTGAAAACATATTCGCGTAATTTTGGCAAAACACGAGTGCATCATGCGCCATATAGTACCTTTAAGTTCAAAGCGTACCTACTTGGAAGTTCAACAACTTCATGATTATTGAATTGACGATATAGACGTTGCTGAAGAAAAGGTTTGTTCTTTCAAGCTTAAGACTTCCATAGCTCATCACTGTCATAATTTTCATATTTTTTGGAACTCTTCTAAGATATCCCACGTGTTAGCACGGTTTTATCCTTCAAATTTTCACCCCTGGACAGGTTAGATTTAGCGTCGTAGGTAAATAGTTTTCTATAAGTATGCCATCGAGGCAGCGTATTGCATAACTATTTTCATGTCTTGAAAGTAACAACAGCTCGAGCTAGTTCGAGTGAACGACGGGGGCGAGAATTGAACTCCTACACTCGGTGGTTAATTAATTTTGCAGGACTTCAATCTTCCTATTACTGTATGTACTAAACCTTTGACAGCGCCCCAGTCACCAGGCGTATGTCGCTTTACTTCAAATCTATGACCTACGTCACTCACTTCATGACAAGCTCCAGTTTCTAAGTTACCAGTGACAAACGTATGGCCAACATATCTTATGAACTTATGATGACATCAACTTTAAGATGCGTATACTTTTAGTTGTTAGGTTACTCGTGTTAGTAGTTTGCATCTGGTGAAAGCAAGCATGATGTAATAGAAAAAAGAAAAAATTACAAATTTTCTTTATTTTAGTTTTGAAGACGTTTTGACGTGAAGTGGTTGGTACTAGCTGCATGCGTGGCAGAGAGGGAGAGAGTGCTAGCTGTCTGATTATGATTGCAATTTTGCACGCTGATTGGTTGTAAAAAAAGACACCCTTATAATCAAGCTACTGGAAAAGATAAAAAAAATGGGGATATTGCATGGGATCTGGGATTTGCAACAAAGCGTTGGTAGATCGGAGAAATTGAAGCTGAGGAGATAGAAGAATTAATAAGATGACGTTTGTAATGTAAATTGACAATTCAACGAGTGAAGAGAAACATCCCTTTTCGTATCATCTTCGGAGACGATTTTTTAAAGGGGCTATGAAATATATCCTAGGTAAACAGCGATTTAAAGATGATTTTCTATAGACTTTAATCAATTATAGTTTATTAGTGACGATCGCCTTGAATCTATGACCTACGTCACTTCATTCATGACAAGCTCCAGTTTCTAAGTTAACAGAGATTAACAAACTTATAACCAACATATCTTATGAACTTTTACTTTATATTCAATCTGTTCTATGATCAAATGAAAACAACCCCTGTTTAGAACAATTATCGGTCGCTAATCTTGTAATTTTAGGAGCTCAATAAAGAAGCTGAAGGCGTAAGGGTGTGGATTGGGAATATACTAAGGCGGAATCGTTGCGTGGTGGTGGTGGTGGTAGCTGTACCTTTAGCAGCTATAGCGTAGCTCGATCAGCAGCTAGCGCCTCTCTGAAAATGACAGCTGAAAGCCTCCCCGTTGAGACGTCTGACTGCGTAACAGTAACACCCCAGACTTTATCTTCCATCCCTATACGTAATCTTGCTCGCTGCCTCTACAAATTGGATGGCCAAATCTCTCCCCCCTACCTTATTTCTGATACATAGCGTCTTCATTTCGAAACTTGGAACAATCGTAGCTACGGTACGGTAAGGTATGGTACATACATCCAACAAGCCAAGTTCTTTTTTTATTGGTTTACACCCTCCTGTTCACGCGCGCCACGCTAATTTGAAAGATTAAATATAGAACAAGTTGTCCCTTATAGTGTTAAGATACAATTAGGCTTAATTTATTTATCAAATTCTCAAAGCTTTTACACGTGTTGTCGTCGACTATGTTATAAGGTTAAATTAAGAAGTGATATCTAGTTTACTAGGGAGAACGTATAAATGCGCCACATTGTAGCTTTATCTCCAGTTCAAACGTAGGTCCGGAGTTAATCCCCGCCTCATGAGATGCTGGTTGTAGTTTAGAGGCGGGGATTAACTTCGGACCTACGTTTGTTTGGACTGGAGATAAAGCTGGAAATGTGCCGAATTTATCCTCTCCCCAATAAACTAGATATCACTTCTTGGTTAAGCAAACCTTAATATCTCGAGATCTATTTCATGCAAATTCATGTATTTAGTATCGTTTAAACAGGTCAATTTTAGCTACCGTATCCTTAACGCATTCCTCGGACCGCATTTCTTAATACGACAGAATTATGGGATTCAATTGATTTCTCCTAAACATTTTAGGGTACTTATTGTACTGCATTTTGGAAACCCAAATGTGCTTGTCGATGTACAACAAAATAAGTTAGAGAAGTTGTCGGGGTTAGGGTTCAGGCAACCTTTTGAACTCCGAGAATAAACTGATGATGAAGTCCGAACTTTCAAACACGGTGACACTTCAATTGATGACATACCATGCTTAAAACCTATTTCTATTGATGAAAAAATCAACGCTTCTTAAAGGGTGTATTTTTGATTTGATTTGTACGTACCTTGAACGTACAGACACGAAGGGCTTTATGTTTGGTGGATGACTGCCTTTTCCAAGGGTACACTGTCCTTTATCTGACAGAAAAGTATAGAAAAAAACCGTACCGGGGCCACTGTGTTTGTTCAACACCTTTTAAATTCAGTGGGCTTCTTTTTTTGTTGGGTTAAGTGGTGTTCACGAGGCAAGGAGGGTAATGATTGACAGCCCGCGTTCCCTCTATGTTTGTTATTTGTACTTTACTTGCGCGTCCTTTTTTTACCAGGACCAACCAAAGGACCAGTTATTGTATTTTTTACTACATACAGGATTTTCAGACTTATTTCTAGCGTTTTGCTGTACCAGGTACTTAGATCGGATAGTGGCCGAGACTTAGTGTAAGCTGAAATCGGCGTTCAACCGCGTTCAACTTATAGAGGATATTATTTGAGTTAACAAAACTTTAGTTTAAAGAAAATTCTTAATAGATAGGTGAGAGCTAGTTAGGCGTTATACACTTAATTCGTTCACTAATGGGGAAAATTAAATGTAATTAAAGAGGTATCGCTAGGGGAAACCAGAAATTAGTCTAAAGTGTAGTAAAAATATATATAGACAAGCGTTGAAACTCCTAACCTAAAACTTCATGCAGGAATCAAAAGTAAATAAACCCAAAGTATAAGTAACGTTCCGAGCTACGTTTCTAAGCGTTGTCTTCATGAATAATTCGCGAAGATCGTCTGCTTACTTTGCATTAATTTATTTTTTGGGGTACAGGGCTAGTAGAATGGAAAAATGTCTACATATTTAGAATAATATTGAGTTAGTCCAAGACGAGTTTCATAAGCCAATGGGGCTTAAAGGAGAGAGAGAGAGTGTGTGGGTGTTTGGTTGGGGTACAACCCCCGACGTGTAAATATAATTCCCAACTTGTCAGAAAGCATTTTGGCGCCCTTTCTTGACGCTAGTTTACCCCCCGAAGCAGTCTTCCCTTCAGGCTCTCCTAATACGGATGTAATTTAATTATATATACAGAGTTTCTAGCTGCTAAGTTCCCCGGTTATATATATATATAGAAGTTTTATATACTATAGGGGGCGCTGCATGCCTCCTCCCATTTTTGGAAGGAATTATTATGCCTATAACCCTTGTTTCTTTACTGCTGGTAAAACTAACCTAGGTTAATACGTCCAAGAGTGGTTGGAAAGCTTGGTTAAAATATACTGCAGGGACTGTGCTGCAATTTCGTAGTAATATTCTTATGGTCAAATAGCGGTGGTTCATTATACTGTATATTATTAATTTATTTGGTTAGTTAAGTATACATATTCGCTAAGCCTTTTGAAATGTTCTTGGGTCATACATGGGTTCTTAATTTAGCATTAAATGATTGCAAGCCATTTTATTTTCGAATAAACTTTGAGACAACAATTTCATGGGAAGCACTTTAAGATATGGTATTGATATAGTGGTCCTTCATTCGGTGATACGTCAAATTTCGGATATTCCGGTTGAATTAGAAACCGAATTTCATGGCTGAGAAAACTTTCATGAAAATTCATTTGTTTCGCGATGGCTAAGGCGCATGCGTCAACGATTGTTCATTGGATTAGTTGTAAACATGAGGATGATAAGGGTTTTCTACCACGTTTCTTACTGTCGAATTGATCAAATGAACGACCTTTTCGAGTCGCATCTAAAAACCAAGAAATGGTATCTAGTTTACTAGGGAGAAGGCATAAGATTGCTAAGTATACGAGCGCCATAGTCCCAGTCCCCCTTTCAAAATACAAGGGGGGGGGACGTAAAAGGAGGCCGGGCTATTTCGCTGCCGCTCCTCAGTCTGAAAATACAAGTAATTTTCGTCATTCGCGTCGCGCTGACATGAGTTTTCAAGAACCAGTGAGATGCTCATGGTTGTAATTTAGAGGCGGCGGGGATTAACTCCGGACCTACGTTTCTTTGGACTGGAGATAAAGCTGGAAATGTGGCGCGAATTTATACCTTCTCCCTAATAAACTAGATGTCACTTCTTGTTTATACGTTATACTTGCGTCTGGACCCGAGAATTCCCTTTAGTTAATGATGGTGCATTGAGAAGAATTGATAGCTGTAACTTCCTCTCCTTCGCCACAATTTCGGGGTTACCACTGAACAGTTGAAGCCAGACACGCTTTATGGGAACTATAGGGAATTGGTGCGCCTCGCAGTTATAGTTAGATGAGGGGGCGTACGTCTTGGGAAAGACTTTGTCTTCATTGCGAAAGTGCAAGGACTTTGCGGGATTATTTCAAATTGTTTCGATTTGTTTATATGGAATTTAGTCCGGAAAACGTGCTCAAAATTGCAGGAGACGGACTTATTTACACTAGATGTATTGGTCAACTTCGAATTTGCGCCAAACAATTAGTAAATTGCTTAAATGCACCTCCCCCCCTCATAAACAAAAACATCAAAATTTCTTCAGACTTTTTAATCTTTATTATTTTTAAATCGAATCTAATCGCTACGAATTCAATTTGGTCAATCAAAGTCCTATAAGCACACAAAGGGAAATTGACGAATTTATTAATTATTTTTATGTTAAAATTTCAGTGTAAATTTATTTGGTATTTTTACTGAGAAAAATTCTTTTGAATTGATATGATAGCCAATATAAAAAATAGCTGTATTATCCGACCGGGTTTTGAATAAAAATAAAAATGAAAATAAAATAAAATACGATAACCACTTTGATTATATATATCGACGAGAGCCATCATGGTTTCTCAAAAACATTTTTTTATTAGAGTATTTCCGAGTATTTCCCAATACCACTAAATTATTATTTTTATCAATACTTGTCCTTTGACAGCGTATCATAAAAATAGAATTAATAGGCTACGCTACTAAAAACACTGAAGAAGCAACCATTGAACCGCCTAATCAAAGCATTATTAAAGACTCCTTTTCAGTATTTAGAAAAAGAAACCCACTTAAGCCGCGTTTACACGACACACTTTGAAACCGTTTTAAACCGTTTTGGAATGTACAAAAAATAATATTAAGCTGATAAAACCAGAGATCTTTCACGAGAAAATGCAAATATTATTTTTTAAAAAGTGTTAGGCCTTTTCAAAACGGTTGAAAACGGTTCCAAAGTGTCTCGTGTAAACGCGGCTTTAAACGGCGTTTTCCACAAGACATTATTTTTAATGACAATGCAAGGTTATTCCCAAAGAATAGTACAGTATCATTTTGCTTAATTATTTTAGTAGTAATTGTTGCAATTCCAGGTATTATGTAGGCCTATATCGCTGGATTGTTTAGAATTAGGGGCTATCAGGTAACCGAATAATTTCACCGTATCTCTTACGAAAGCTGACTTACGGCACTAATACAAATTGGAACACGGCGAAATATGTTTACAAGTTTTAAAGTTCCAAACCTTGTAGGTTCATAAGATATGTTCCATAAGTTTTGTCACTGGTAACTTAGAAACTGGAGCTTGTCACGAAGTGAATGAGGTAGGTCATAGATTCGAGGTAAAGCAACGCCTGGTGAGTGAGGCCCTGTCAAAGGCTTAGCTAATATAGACTAAATAGGACCTAGATGCATGGAAGTCCTGCAAAATTAACCACCGAGTGTAGGACTTTAATTCTCGCTTGTCGTTCTCGAACTAGCTCTCAATAGTAAGTCTCTAGCCTTACGAAGTATAGGTAGTGTCATACTTATGGAAGGAACATATCACTTATAAACTTATGGATGGTTATACAAAGAACCCATATAAAGCCTGAGAACATTCAATAATAGATTAGGGCCGTTAACTCGAATCTCTGCTCCCCCCCTTTCCTGGTATCTCCGCCATATTGGCAAACTTAAAACAACCCAAAACAAAAGTGCATGTAAACTCGTGAAAAACCTAAAATATCACGGTTCTTGCAGGGTTATACTCCCTTTATCAAAATGTCCTGTGTTTTTTTCTATAAAGATGATTTCGTGCCTTTGGATCGAGCATTCTTTCCGGATGATTATGGATTCGTCCATGAGGTTGGTGGCAGCTATAGCTAGTGACTCGGGGGTTCTCCCCCCTTTACCCTAGATGGTATGCGGGGGTAGGGGGGTGTAGCTCCTCTCTAGCTAGCTGAAAGGCGCTGTGTGAGACTGCGCATTAGTTGGCTTAATAAGCTCGTTCCTAATAACTAATAACTGGGGCTCCCAAATACCTTCCAGCTGAATATTATATATGGATTGGCTTCGCCTGTCGATGAAAACGAAGCCGCGGGCCCCCAGAGCTAAAAATGACTTTCCATGGTGCTGTTTGCTGGCAAAATTAACCGATGGAGATGTGTATAGTCGACATTTCCAAACTTCTGCATGCAGTCCCAAAGGTGGAATTCATAAAGGTCGGACTCAACGCAATTTAGTACAGGCAAAGGCAGGACGTTTGCGCACGACGCCCTACCTTTGCCTGTACTAAATTGCATTGCGTCCCACGTTTATGAATTCTACCTTTCGTCATTGATAGTTTTTGGGTTCTCTCCCATGTCACTCAACTGCAGTGTTATCAGGCATTCTGTGAACCAAGTATCTAGTCTATACCTCTCTCTGTAGTTTCTTGGTTCATCAAAGGCCTGGCAACACTGGGGAATGGCAAAACACCCCTTTTAGTGTCCAATCTCACTCGGTTTTTTAGTGCATGCTGTGTCAAAGAGGACCCCCCTTTAGTGTTAATTATGTTTATAAAAGGCCAGAGTACAAAATTGTACCAATGCTATTGCCACTGCAGTTTAAGGGTTAAAAGCACTATGGAAGTCATCTTTTGAGCATTCCTTGACACTTTCACAGTTAATTCGTCCAATATTATGACGTCGCGTATGTAGGGGGGAATTAAAAATGAACTTTGTCGGCCCCCTCGAAGCTATTCAGGGGTGTTTGAAGGCGAAGTCACATTCCAAGGGAGATGGATGAAATATTTTGAGAGTAGGATGCTCCTCGTATTAACTCCCTTCTCCTGGAATTCCACGCAGCCACTTTTCAAATGAACAATGGACCAAATTTACTATACCTCCTACCCCCACATACGACTCTAATATGGCTGGCTCAGACTGATGCCTTTCCTAGAAGTATTACGACATATTTTTGACCGGTCATATCATTTATTAGGTCTTGCCTGTTTCGCTCTATAGACATAAATAAATAATAAACTAACTCAT
Organism: Phalangium opilio; assembly: GCF_054372755.1. Classification (NCBI taxonomy): domain Eukaryota; kingdom Metazoa; phylum Arthropoda; class Arachnida; order Opiliones; family Phalangiidae; genus Phalangium; species Phalangium opilio. Next base: position 8,938,975 of record NW_028324187.1, on the reverse strand, counting down.
AAGTTAATTCAGTATTGGAAAATACCTCAAGCAGACACAAAATGTTAAATGGTGAAGAGGTCTTCGTAATACAATATATTGGAATATTTTTGGTTGGTAAATGTAAATCGGTTTGCCAGCGTACACTCGCTTGTATTCCTACGCCAAGTAAATAGTTTTTTCGTTGGAACAAAGTCCGCTGCACTCTCCTTACTTTCTGTTTTTCCTATTTGCTTTTCATAGTGTTAAAACGCGGTATATTTCTCTAGTCGCTATAGCACGAAGAAGTTAATCTCGCGGATTAGACCTTAATCCATCTGTACAATTTTCCTCTCCGCCAGGAGGCGATTCTCTCCCCCCCCCCGTTTTCATGTACCAATAAGAAAGCGCTTTCCCTATACGTCATCGATCATTTTCAAACGGTATACCACGTTCAAAGTCATATTATAGCTTTTCAAGTATTTGTAAAATACGAAGAATTTAACGTTGTCTCTAATGAAAACGCGAAATGAGATGAAGTATAACGTCATGTTATAGTAAGCGGTGAAACTACTCGGTTCTATTATTGAGAATTATACGGATAGGAGTAGAAAGAATGACGTTACTTGAAAAAATATTTCAAATTTAGTTGTGGAAGATTAGTCTGCACTAATATTAATTTAAAATTTAAACAAGGATACTTTGAAGTGATCATTATTATTGTAACGCTTCGAATAACCTAGAGCTTCTACTACTATTGCAGCCATATAGTTAGTTCTCCGTGGTTGTTCTGCGAGCTGCAGCAGGGTTTTAGAAAGCAATTGAGTTGGGGCCGTAGGACGCAATAGGGTGAAAGAGCTAGAAGTTGGACCTAAACCCAAATCCGACAATGGTAGACTTTACACCGTGGTTGCAATTGCTATTGGGATGTATAGCCGGAGGTGAGGGATGGGTAGGGACGCCGCGGGGTGGGCTTTGCTTCCGGAAGGACGGACCGGTATTTTCCGGGTATTAGGAGATCGGGCTTGGGAAGGGGTGCCCAAGAGAAAGGGGGTGGGGTGGTGGGGGTGGAAAGCAACATGACGATTACGAGGCAATCATCGAGGGCCTTGTCGGGGTTCCCGCTTATCGGATTACCCTGGTCAACTAAATCCGGTCATCTGATCGAAAGAGCTTCGGCTATATAGTTATAGCTCCACGAAGGCGTGTCTCGTAGTAACCTTCGCGAACATTGTATTTTATCGTATGAAAGTAGTTGAAACCGAAGATTTCAATATGTTTCTTAGATGTCTCTCAGTCCCGCCTATAGACGGTATAGAAGATAACAACAAGACGTTGTAGAAGTTAATTCCACTTTGGTTGTCTGTCCATTTTATTCCCTCCCTTTGAACTGTTTGTTTCACCCATTTCATTCTCCCTTTGAAGGCTTTCTTTGAACCATTTCATTCCCCCTTTAAAAACATTATTTAACCCATATCATTCTGTCTTTAAAACCTTCTTCAAACTACTTATTTATCACTTTAAAATTTTTCATTGAACCATTTCATCCTCCCTTTGAACTGTTTGTTTCACCCATTTCATTCTCCCTTTGAAGGCTTTCTAATTATCACAGGGAAGCCCACTTCCAGGGTGTCGAAATCTAATGTATTTCCTACGAGCCCCTGTAGAACTGTTTACCCTGCTGAGCTAGAGTTTTAGAGAAAAATAAATTTAAGGCTTTTAGAGTGTTACGGGGTTGCGGATAAATGGGGGATTTAATGTTTAAATTATTTATTAATTAATTTGTTTACTTATTTGTTTATTTATTTAGGCATGGTGCAAGGCGAATTCGGATCGAAGAGCAGCCTCGGAGGACCCATGGACGAGATGGGAGGTCCTGCAGGAATCGGAGCTCATTGCAAAAAGAAGAAGAAGAAACGGAGGCATAGGTTTTTTAATTTTACCACCTATAAATATAAGCCCCAAATTCACTGCACAAAAACATCATACGACATAAAGGCTTACATTTTTTAATGTATGCATATATATTTATTTACCATTTAAACCATAATAGGGTTGTCATAGGTCAGGGAAAACAAGGAATTCCAGGGAATTTAAATATGGCTAAAGGATAAGGAAATATCATGGAAATTTAAAATGGCTTAAAAATATCAAAAAAAAAGTCAGGGAATTTAAGAATGGCTTTAAAATATCAAGGAAAAGTCAGGAAGTTTAAAAATGTCTTAAGGATATCATTGAAAAGTCTGGAAATTTAAAATAGGCCTTAAGAATATCAATAAAAAGTCAGGGAATTTAAAAATGGCTCAATAATATCAATGAAAATTCAGGGAAATTAAAATAGGCCTAAAAATATCAATGAAAAGTCTGGGAATTTAAAAATTACTTGAAAATATCAATGAAAATTCACAGAATTTTATTTTAGGGAAGAAAATTTCTCTGGTTTATTAGAATTCCCGACTCCATGAGTCATGACACATTAGTTTTCCAAGATTAATTGAAGAGAAATTTAAAGTGTATTTAGCCAATATTAAGGGACTCACGACTAAAATTTAAAGTTTTCATTAACGACCCGAGAAATTTAATTGCAAATTTTATCAAAACATACTCCTTTGAATCGTCATTGATTTTTCAGTTCACGCGAGCAATTTAAGGGGAGATATTTTACCTTGTGGTGTGTTTATAAAGAGAGCTCCCTCCTCGATCGTGTTTAATTCACTTAAAGTTGGGAAAAGCGCCGCGCGGAACGAAAGACCAGCCTCCAAAAAATGTGTCCTCGCGCCCTAAATACAAATTACTTATCACCAAAATATTGACCCAATAATAAATATAACAACATAAAATTATTACTCGCTTAACGACGCGTAAAAAAATCTAATATACACATCTATCGAAGTTTTTTTAATCTTTCATTCCTTGATAATGAGATTATTATATCAACAAAGACAATATTTTATTGTTAGGTTTTAGACTGAATTCTAGAAGGTCATTTTCTATTTGAAAACTTCACTAATTTTTTTAAAGTAGATTCAATTTTCCAGAAAGGTGCTAAGTGTTTTAAAAATGTTTAGAATTAATTTATCTATTTTGAGAATTTGCTTTAGAACATTAGGATGTGGTGCTAACTTAAAGGAATAGCGAACTGATTTAAAAATTATCTCAAATCTAAAGAAAACCTTACTTTTTTGAGAGTTTAAACTCTTCTGATTCCAAAAATATGCTTAATAAATATTTAAATATGAGGGAAAACACAGAAAAAACACTTCGAAAACTTGAAATTTGGGGGCAAAAGCAAATTTGCGGAGAAGATATTTGGCGGGTTTTTCTCCTTGCTACGTCACTCACGGCATCTCGCAGAAAAGTCAAGCGCGTGCGCCCGAGACATCCGAGCCTACTAATGCCGCAAGAATCTGAATAAAATAGGCTTAACGCGCACGCGGCGACACTAACAGGCGTCACGTGAGCAACATCTAGAGTGAAAATTTCTCCTTACTACGTCATCAAACCAAACAAAATTTAACTAGGCCTTTTCCAAACACAAAACTTTGATTGCAATTTTATAAATTTCTACGAAACCAAATACAAAAGTAAACATATCATAATAAACTAGATTTTTCAAGGATTTTTTTCGTATTTTAAGTTTGTGGATGACAAAAACTATGGCACTAACTCTTTAATTGAAGTTCGAATACAGTACGTGTTTTCCAATTGTTTAAAACCAATTCCTTTTAAGACCTTGGCTTATTACGGATTTAGCCGTCTTGTTCCTTTCGATTATAATTTCATCTGACAGGACGAAGAAATATTTTTAATCATCTTTTTGGATCTAGATAAGCCGTCCATTTCCCCCATATACACCCCTTATTTTACGACAATTGAACTTGGCAATGCGATGCAAAGTATACAACCGCATTGTAAAACCAAAAGTTGGTAACTTGAAGTAAATCATTTTCATATTTGTTAATTTGTGGGGATAAAAAAAAATGATACACGTGTTTTACTTCAACTTATCACTTTCTAACGCCTTGGTTCTGTCTTCGATGCATTATGGAGGTTGCATATACCTAAAATTTGGCTTTGAAAGTTTATTCGGAACGGAAATTCGGCTTGGGTTTTGTAGTATTTTCCGGTTGGTAATTGAAGATGGTTGCGGAAGTAATTAGATGACAAGGGGGCTAGTTTTAAAGACATGTCCGATTTTAGTTGGGTTTTCTTCTTCCATAATTGAAAAAATTGATTTTTCTTATTATTTTTCTGCGCTCGAGTAAATTCTAAAAGCCTTTCTCTCCCTACCTACATCTCGAGTCTTATTGGGTTAACTTTGAGATAATTGGTTTAAAAAAAAAACTTACATACATGTTATATACAACCCTTAGGCAAGGCTTACAATTTAATTCGAATGGTATTTAGCCATACATTAAATATATACACATATAATTGTATATTTATTTATTTATGTTTATTTTCTTTGTTGTTGTTGTTTGTTTGCAGGACAATATTTACAAGCTATCAATTGGAGGAATTGGAAAAGGCATTCAAAGAAGCGCATTATCCGGATGTTTACGCTAGAGAAATGTTATCGCTCAAAACTGATCTACCAGAAGATAGAATTCAGGTAAATAAAAATAATTTTTATTTTTAAATTAGCAAATTATAAATTAATTGAACTTCCTCGTGTAATTTAAAGGTTTAGTATAAATGTTTAACGCGACCCTACGTTCATTCAAATTTAACCAACTATTAAATTTTCTATCAATTACTTTTAAAGACGTTGCCCAAAACACATTCATTTTATATAGGGCCTATATACTCTTTTTGAAAATATGATAATAGCGATCCATTTTTGTCGGGGCGTACTTACGTACCTTAATAAGCGTGTCACACCTTCGGCTCGTTAAATGTTAGCTTCCAGTACGCTTTGAACTTGTCTAGAAGCGTGACTTTTATATCATGGCGTATAACGACTCGGCCATTATCTCCTTAATTTTCCTAAGTTCACTGCATTGTACTTTAAAAACCAACCTCCTCGTTATTTCCCTTTTCTTTTTTTTTATTCCATTTCGCGCCTTTTTAAAGATCACGTGGCTATTTGGCACGCGCCTTAATGGCGCGCGCAAAAAAGTATAGGGCGCTAAAAAACAAGATGACTACATCTATAATATGGTTCCGTTAGTTACACATTACGGGGAAATAGACCACTTGTATGTAACTGCAAGAAGTGATATCTAGTTTATTAGGGAGAAGGTATAAGTTGACTAAGTATTCGCGACCAGCCATAGTCCCAGTCCCCCTTTCAAAATACAAGGGGGGACGTAAAAGGAGGCCGGGCTATTTCGCTGCCTCTCCTCAGTCGGAAAATACAAGTAATTTTCCCGTCATTCGCGTCGTGCTGACGTGAGTTTTCAAGAACCAATGAGATGCTGGCTGGTTGTAATTTAGAGGCGGCGGACTCCGGACCTACTACTTTTGGACTGGAGATAAAGCTGGAAATGTTGCGAATTTATACCTTCTCCCTAATAAACTAGATATCACATTGCCTTTCGACGAGTAACTACCCGAACATGTCGCTTGATAAACTCCTAATACAATAGCTCAGTTTTCAATGATTTCCCGAATTCAAAAATTTGGTGATAAACTAAAAAGAATATATATTCGGCTGGCGACGTTCCTGGTCGGCCATTTTGAATCGGAGACGATTATTAGAATAACTTTCTTCGTGGCGGCGCAATCATCTCTCCACCTATTTTTAACGAGCTAAAAAGAGAGGGGTCCATATAGAATTGAGGATTTCAGTATATATGCCCATGCAGGGAAAGCGGGACGTAGTTTCAATTCCTTATATAGTTTTTTAGCCTTCCCCGGAGAATCTTTTGTTCAATGGACTTTTTTTAAAAAAAAAACCTAAGCCTTGGTTATGCTGGTCCCTAGCTCAATCTCGCTATGGTCACGGAATGGACTCAAAAACTATAGGGCCTTACCCCAGTATATCCACTGGATATTTTTATTCTACACTATAGGTACTCCTTACCAAGCTGGTAATGTATTTATCTTCTGGGGTTAGTTCTTCCAAGGACTAGGCCTAAGCCTTTTTATTAGGCCTAACCAGCCGGAGCGATCACGAAAAATTGGAAATCTTTTTTCTTAATTTATTTTATCGAACTATAAAGTTGTACGTGTTCTTAAGCGAATTTCATTTTAAATTGTTGTATTCTTACTCATACAACATACTGGTATAGTGTTTAATATGTGCCTATTGAACATTGTATGTACAAAAAACCTGTTTTACTTTAGGTAACCTTATATGCAGCTAGGGTAGGCAATTCGAGGCTGTAGTATTATCCTAACTATGTATTGTAGTGGTTTACCTCCTACACGCGAAAAACACTGACGATAGAACCAACTACTTTACACGTTTCTTGTTGAAATGATTTAAAGCATCGCATTTTATTGCGGTATAACCACTGTATACTACTAACCATAAGTTTATAAGATAAGTATGACACTACATATACTTCGTAATGCTACTGAGAGACTTACAGCTCGAGATAACTAGTTCAATTAGAACGACGGAGCGAGAATTGAAGTCCTACACTCGGTGGTTAATTAATTTTGCAGCTAGGACTTCCATCTAGGTCCTATTTAGTCTGCATGTACTAAGCCTTTGACAGCGCCTCACCAGGCGTATGTCGCTTTACCTCGAATCTATTACCTACGTCACTCACTTCAAAATTACAAGCTACAGTTTCTAAGTTACCAGAATTTACAAACTTATGGCTAACATATCTTATGAACTATAAGCAACCCCAAATGTAAAGATGCATTACCATTAAAACTACATTTTGTAGCGGGGGAAACTTATTTCACCCTGTCCAAGAAGCTATAGCGAGAGAAAAACGGCATGCATGGTGCCAAAACCAAGTTCGCTAGCACCATTAAATATTGCCCTATAACCTTTTTCAACGCTGACGGGCGCTATGGTGCATGGCATGATGATGGCTATAGTCGTGTCCCCTTCACGATTCCAACCAACGTGAACGCATTCACGTTTCCCCTCGCCTCGTTGATCGACTCTTTTCAAACATAACTCCTTTGGGAGTCGCGGAAGGGAATGGATGGAGTGAGAATCGGGGTCCACCACCACTATACACCATACACCATCGGCGCACGCGTCACCAGGCACGAGAGCTGCAGAATGAAAAGCGTGGGTTCACGCGCGACCCCAGGATAAAAGAGAGCTTGGAATTTAATTAACCAAATGACGTATAATCGGCTATAGCCTATATAACCTCCCCAACACCAGCTCCCAGCTCTCTATTTCTCTCATCTGTGCTGTTATAGATATACTCATCGTACAAGACCAGTTTATTTGATCTATATTTATTAACTATAACTAACTTTCAAGATTATGTTTTTGATAAGTGAAAGCTATATATGGGTGGTGTATATTATTTTTCTGTCAAATGATATATATATAGTATACAAAGATTGGATCTCATCAAGAAGTGATATCTATAGTTTACTAGGGAGAATGTTTAAATTCGCGCCACATTTCTAGCTTTATCTCAGTCCAAACGTAGGTCCGGAGTTAATCCCCGCCTCTAAATTACAACCAGCATCTCAATGGTTCTTGAAACCTCAGGTCATGACGAAAATTACAGTCATATTTTCTGACTGAGGAGAGGCGAAATATCCCGGCCTCCTTTTACGTCCCCCCTTGTATTTTTAAAAGGGGGACTGGGACTATGGCGCGCGAATACTTAGGCATCTTATACCTTCACCCTAGTAAACTAGATATCCCTTCTTGGTGTGATGGTTGCAAAAAAAATTAACCTCCGTTTTCGGACACCTAAACTTTATTTCAATTGATTTGCATGATAGTCTGTTGTTAAATTGTTAGTTCTATACTTAGGTGTGAAAAATACATTAATTAATATTATTTAATTGAAATTTAATGGTATAATAGACAAATTTCCGAAGTTATAAAGTGAGTTATGCTCAGTTTTTTTTTACGTGATGAGAGTATAGGTACAAAATCATCCGCGAAAGATGCGACGCAGGTGTTTAGCGAAACAACATACATGGCGGGTGTATAAAATTCAACAGCCTGTCACGAAACAAGACAGACACCATATTATACTTACTTATTCGTCCTTCTAGCGCATGCATGCGTACCTTCTTCCCAAGTGTAGTAGTGTAAGCGCCATTTTTGGTTGCTTTATTTTTGGCATTTTGAGTGTACAGCGCATCTGGTCGTGTTGTACAAAATATATTCGCTTTTAATCTAGATTAAGAACCATTTTTAATTGTTATTGATATTAATTTAGCATGTCAGTCGCGTTTTTACAAGGAAATGAGAAAGAGAGAGCTCATTTAAAACAACGACCAACTGCAACGATAACTCGCTACAACAATCATAAGTAAATAATACTTTGTGATAAGTTAGAGATTGAAGTAATGTAACGTTCAGATTTAGATAAAACAAGGAAGACCTATAAGACTAGGAGGATTGATACCATTTACACCGGGAGATCAGGCTATACTTGGAGGACAAAATTGCTGTACCAAGTAGCCTGGCAATGATCCTTTTGTAAATGGTAGCAAAGAGAATATACTAAGAGGAGCAGAAACTTTGGAAATAGGGACCGGCTCTGAATTTGGAGAAACTAGTTCCGGTGTTCACGTGACCGTGTCGTCTGCTTAAAAATTACCTTTGTACGTCAACGGTCAACCCAGAGATCAACCCTTTGCCACCAGCAAAAATAAGAGTCGACCTAATTTAGCCAATCAACAAAAACCGGATCTAGTTACTCCAAAATCGTGGCCGGGCTTTTCAAAAGTCTTGTGAAAGGCTAAACTTTCTGCTCCTCTTGGTAACAGTCTGAAAACTATATATAATTACATAATTATTTACTTATGATATGTATTTTGAGGTTGCAAAAAATCATCTCTAGCATTCAAATTAATTTACTAAAACGCCAGCATGACAGCTAGGGGGCGCTGAATTGTCAAATGGCAAAAATATCATACTTGTGGCAATTGCAACATTATGACTGACTTTCGGATCGCTTACACACTTTACACACTTTACACAATTGACTTTTAACTGGACGTCCATAATCGAAATAAATGTCAAAACTCTCTTTAGCCAAGGCTTAGGATCAACGTAGCGTAACGCGGACCGACCGACCGGGGGACCTACTTTACATGATTGCAAACAAATTTGCTCTTGCGTGGAACGTTATAAATTGGGGTGTCGGATACTTAAACAGCGCCTTTGTAATTGTTAACTATAAGCTGCTTTGAATATAAGTTGGTTGGGTTAGCAAGTAGGGGATTCTTCGACGAATCGAATTAAGGGGGTCGAAAGGGGTCAGTTAGGATTGGGAGACCGGTCGCGGTTCAAATACCCCCCTCCCCCTAACACTAAATGGCAATTAGATAAAACGTTCTAAAGAGGTTTTTAGGATGATATCATTGGGATATACTATAACTTATATTGTGCTGCTTCTAATATAACAGCTTGCTTAGGATAAGTATATATATATATACTGGATTAAGTAACTTATTAACATTAAGTATGCCACTTTCAGTTCTATTTCTCAAGGAAGATTAATTTTAATAGACCATTTTCAAAAGGGACAAAATGATGTGGTCAAACACCATATTTTATTTAAATTATATGTAGTTCACCAGGGGTTAGGCTACATCCACGCTGAATTTTTTATACCTATTGACTATTCGTCATCAAGGATAAATAACAAGTTGGGGTTGACGAAAACATCGAGTGTCACACTTATTCTTTTTATTTTACTTATGGCATATCTTATAAAGAACTGGTTGACGAGGGGTGTTTAATTGAATTGGTGTTATTTACAAAATTATACACACCACTATCAGAAATAAGTCGAATACCGAGTAATGAAATCAATCACATATATAAGCGGCGCGTGTACACCCCTATATCTCCCTACATTTTCCCTCGAAATTAGTTCCACCATACCAGATGTACACTACAACGTGTACTAACTATAACACGCGGCCTTTGTACTTCCGGCATCTTCCAAATCATTAGCCACACACACACACATACACATCGACATAATTCGGGACTAAATTTGCGTATAAACGTGGTAGGCCTACATTTTCATGGGAAAAACATTTCAATTTTGTCACGCCAAAAATTAATTTTTCGAATTTTATACTAAAATTTTATTTTGGATATAGGCTACGTAAACAAGCTTTTAATATCAGCAGAAGTGAGATGAGTCTAGAAGTGAAGGGCTCTAGCATTGATAGTAGATCCTGGCACTAGTGAACAAATTTGAGGATTTTATGCCGCTTCCCACGCGCTAAAACTAGAGAGAAAAAAAAATTGGTCGACTTCCAAAACATTTCCTATCCCCTTCCCCTCAACCTAAAGCTGCCGAACACGGACGCGGCTCCTTGAATCTAGTTCGGCCGTCTACCACCGCGAGCGTCTCACGTATTGGAGGGGAAATTCAGAAACCGCCACCAGAGGGCCAACCGTTGGTGTCTTATCAAGAATATTCACTTTCGCCGAGTGAAGAATTTGGTTAGCTCAGTACTTCTGGTCTCATCTCACTTCTGATATCAGTTACGTAGACTGCTACGTTAGTTGAAATTTATAGCAAGCCGAGGTCTGGTTTTATAAGTGGTAAAAGTACACTAGCTCTGTATGATTTTGCTTTTACATTTATAATAATATATTGGCTGTTAAGCCAATAATGAAACGAAATGAAAAACAATTTTCCATTTTTATTATCGCTAACTATTTTTGTTAATCAAATTTTTTATTATTAAAATTTTGAACAGTTTATAATGCGGATTATTTATAGATTTTTCGTGCTTAAGTACTTGGGTGGGTTATAACTACTTACGAAGCGGATTTGGTTATATAATATGATTAAAATGAAATGGGACCGGGAATTGTTGAGGGTGCTGACAGGCGTGCCTGGGTCCTTGGAGAAATTAACCGCATGGAGATACGACATTTTAGCCCCATCTTGTATCTCTTTAGTTAATTATTCCAAAGGGTTCAGTGCCGTTCTAATAATAAGAGTTTAAGTAATTGATATTAATTGACGAATTTTCTATGGCAGAATTTCTTTGATAGAAGTTTTTAAAATGGGATATTTTATCTTAAGCTTGGGAAAAACCATCGGAAAGAACGTATTTTTTCATGAGTCAGTTGATGAAATATACTGTTATTATATTTTAATTGATTTCTATTTCGATTTTACTGTGAAATTTGAAAAAAAAAACCCGAGAAATTGCATGCAATAATAATAAGCACGTATCTCGATTAAGTTACGAGGGTTTTGTTTTTCGGGTCCCGAATTTTAGGGGGCCTTTTCCTCCCTGTATGCTACTCGTATTTCAAAGCGGTTTGCGGGGCTATATAGAGAGAATTATATCGGAAGAGGAGTCGAAACTATCCGTATGCATGGTTTGAGAATTAATTAAGAAACACAAACGATTTGAATTCATTAATTTTGAAATTTTAATTACGTATTTCAATTTTAAATAAAATTCGGATGTATGGCTGAGAAGTTAAGAGTATAGCAAGAAGCGATATCTAGTTTACTAGGGAGAAGTTATAAACTCGCCATATTTATAATCTAGCTTTATCTCCAGTCCAAACGTAGTAGGTCCGGAGTTAATCCCCGCCTCTAAATTACAACAACCAGCATCTCATTGGTTCTTGAAAACTCACGTCAGCTCGATGCGAATGACGAAAATTACAGTCATATTTTCCGACTGAGGAGAGGCGAAATAGCCCGGTGGCCTCCTTTTACGCCCCCCCCCTTGTATTTTGAAAGGGGGGATTGGGACTATGGCGCGCGAATACTTATACCTTCTCCCTAATAAACTAGATATCGCTTCTTGAGTATAGTTTATTAGTCTGGAGGATAGCTGAAATAATCATGCACTTTTTCAAGAAAGCATGAAACTTGGTATAAAGTTAGTTTGAAGTATATTAAGTCAATTAAGGATTGGAGGCATTCCGTATCTCTGTTGTGACAGCCGTGACAAGCCGTCAAAGCGGCCGTGAAATTGTAAACTCACCTTACATCATTTTAGGTAGCACCCCTCGGGATACGCCGCCTTCGAGCTATAGAGAAAATGTAGGGGTCGTGTATAAAGCAAAAATCTCTCCGATTCGTAGGAGCTCAGTAAGGAATGTAAGAAATTTTCAATAGAAAATCAAACCACGCACTACAAAATGAAAAAATAATTTAATTCTTAACTGCCATTATTGAACATTTTACAATAACAATTTGGCAACATAATTAAAGGCATAATTTCGCATAAGCACAACTCCAAGTAACACCTGTTACTATTATCAATAAAAATATTTAACCATAAATATTATTAGAGTTGTAAACAATTTTTTTTGATCATTCATGTGTAAAACCCTCTATGGGTTTCGGAAATTGTTTTAAAGCCAACTGCTTTAAATCTATTTTCATAATTGCCAGGGCAAGTCAGTTTTTCAGTGGTATTTTTTTGACATAAGAAGCATATTTCCCAGTTTATCTCGGTTTCTTCGTTTCCTTTTAAATTTAGAGAATCGTCTTTCACTATCGCGAACTTATTCATAATTAAGCCGAAGTATAATTTAACTACGACGTGAGCTAAAATCTACTTTTGTAAAAGAAAAATTCCGGTAACTTCATAGTGAACCACGCTCTGCACTATAAAACTATGATATCAAGTCCTGATAATTTTTGTCATGCAAAAGATCACTAAAACCCCGTAAATAACCTAAAAAACCAGAAAAACATCCATTCTATCACCGCAATACCAAAATTTACCATGAAGTTTCAGATCTTTACAACTAAACAAGCATTAATTATAGCAGTATTGGGATACCGAATTTCTAAATGAGTGCCTGTATCATAAAAATATTTTTCGATCTTTAAAATGTGAAGAATAATTAAAATGTTCTCAAATTATTACTTAAAAATGTTGACAGCAGTGGCGTCGCTAGGCCTTTTTTGGGGGTGCTATAGCCCCCCAAATTCGAAACTTAGCCCAAAATAATCCGTAAAGCTTACCAAAAATTGCTGTTAGCAACCTAAAATTCTGTAGCAATATATAAAAAATTATAATGATAGATTCGTTAAGTTTCATCTCTGCAGAGATGAATTTCAACATCAAACAGTACAATTTTGAAGAAAAGAACAGATGGAGATAAGTAAAATGTTTCATGTTCTTTCGATGGGACTCCCAGTGTGGACTTAAAGCTAACCAAAACTAAAAATAAACTTAAGACGAGTGAAAATCCTTCATAATCGGTACCGTAGTTTTTATCAATAAAAGGTTGTATATCTTTAAAATACGAATAATTTCACGTTGACACAAATTTACGGATAGTTTTAAAGGTCTACACATTTTCAAATGAACCCATTATGCATTTTTTTATTAAGTTCTTATAATAACTAGTTTTCCCAGATTTAGCCACCCCAAATTTCAAACCCTAGCGACGCTACTGGTTGGCAGTTGTTTATTCTCAAATGTTGCGAAATTATGACTTTAATTTTGTTGCGAAATTATGACTTTAACTATGTAGCGAAATTATGACTCTAATTATGTTGCGAAATTATGACTCTAATTATGTTGCGAAATTGTGACTCTCATTATGTTGCGAAATTGTGACTTTAATTATGTTACGAAATTGTGACTTTAATTATGTTACGAAATTGTGACTTTAAAATGTTCTCTTAGATAAGACTTCATATACTGGCTTTCATGTATAAGGAGTGTTTTTTATTGGAAGTAACTTTTTTCCTATTGTGTTTACTGCTATGAAAGTGGAATACATTTAAACCATAGAGGGTTTTACACATGAATTATTAAAAAATTTGTTTGCAACTCTAATAATATTTATGGTTAAATATTTTTATTAATAATAGTAACAGGCGTTATTTAGTGTGCTTATGCGAAATTATGCCTTTAATTATGTTGCCAAATTGTTATTGTAAAATGTTCAATAATGGCAGTTAAGAATTAAATTATTTTTTCATTTTGTAGTGCGTGGTTTGATTTTCTATTGAAAATTTCTTACATTCCTTACTGAGCTCCTACGAATCGGAGAGATTTTTGCTTTATACACGACCCCTACATTTTCTCTATAGCTCGAAGGCGGCGTATCCCGAGGGGTGCTACCTAAAATGATGTAAGGTGAGTTTACAATTTCACGGCCGCTTTGACGGCTTGTCACGGCTGTCACAACAGAGATACGGAATGCCTCCAATCTTTAATTGACTTAATATACTTCAAACTAACTTTATACCAAGTTTCATGCTTTCTTGAAAAAGTGCATGATTTTATTGAAAATCGACAGTTATCCTCCGGACTATATTCCACTCCTTTTAAAATAATTCTTTCTGTATAGAGAGAGGAACTTGCTGCTTAACGAATACAAAGGCTCATTAAATAATATTCTTTTTTTTAAAAAGCGGGGTAAATTGATACGATGGGTAATATTACCTCATGATATATATATATAGTATATTACTACCTTAGAAAGACGCTTCCACGTGACCGGTGACGTGGTTTGGCGTCATCATTATTAGACTGTTATTCGCTATACACCGCGATCAAGTTCAGTAATTCAGTATTTTTATTTTTTTTCTTTTTAATTTCTATTCTAACCAATATATTGAATAGAATAAGCTTGTAATTGAGTTACGACAGAGAATGAGGGGCTTATAAGAGGAATCGGTTTTCAATTAAGGTATAAAATTCGGGACATTGTTAACCTTTAATTTAATATAAATGCGGTAGTGGCGTTTGAACAATACGCGATATACTTGAAACGTGCCATGAAGGTATTTTAATTATTTTCAAATCTATTAATAGCCTAAATGTGATGAAATTCAAATTCTATTCTTATAAAACAGTAATTTAATTTGAGAAGATGTGCATGCTCCTTAATGCGACTATTTAAGGGTATAGTAATTTTAAAGAATTGCAGTGCAATTAAGATATTTTTAATGTACCACCATAAAACAATTGCAATGAAATTAACAAGTATATTTATTATTTATTATACAGGGTGTTTCTGGTAAGTCTGCATGCATAAATTAAGCCTGGGGATGACAGTTCTTTAGGAAATTAATTAATAAATGTATAATTTCTGTATCTCCATTTTGTTTGCCCCAAGTAACACTGTTTTCGAGATTTATGATTTGAGTATTTTAAGGATGATCCCTTAAATTTAATTATGAAACTGATTAAGACAATTATTTCCAATTTAATTAAGGGGTCATTCCTAAAACACTTAAATCAAATCATAATGGAGATAGAAGTTACATTTTCAGCTCAAAATTGATTTCCCAGAGAACATCCCCAAGCTTAATTTATGCCATACTTATCAGAAACACCCTGTATAACATTTTTTCTGGAGGCATCACGACATAATTTACATTTAAACGCTAATACATCGCCTGAAATTTACACCTTTACACCAAAGGAAACTATAGTACGCCGCGCGGTTAAGTTACAGACTTGTTAGGCTAAATGAATAAGATCCTTTTCGTGGAAGAGATAAGGAAGCTGCAATTGCCATTGCAGTTAATAATTGATTAAGCCTTTTACTACTACAGGTTCACTTCCTCCCTCACGCATCCATCCTCTCCGGGGGATCAGATCGAATCCCTCGCACAGACAATTCCCCCATTTAATAATAATATGAAAAAGAAAAAGGACATGGAATGGTTAAGTAGGAACCACAATCTTCTTCTTCTTCATCTCCTCCTCCTACCAACAATTAATTATCGCTCCGTTTTCTATCCTATACCAATTCCCAAATGATTTCGGAGCAGCTCTTTTATTACTTTGGCCCGCATTACGGTTATACGGCTTCGTTTTCTTTGAGCTACAGAGAGAAATATATACTGAATCAGAAATAACACGTGTTAATGTGTAATGTGTACACTCTTGGATGGCTAGATGCTGTTAGTTAAAGGGTTAATATTAGCGTTTGTATACCATGTAAGGTTTTGGTTGATTTAAAAATAGGTAATAAATAAAGTCTAAATTAGTTTTGCTATTTTGGAAAAATTAAAATAAATATATATAATGGGTGATAACGAATTAACATTTATGTTTTATGAGTTTTTTATGAAAGTAAATACATGTAATTAAGGTTTTTGAAAATTAAAAATTATCGACTTCTAATTTAATTTATGCAGGGAAAAATTATTTTTTAGTTCAGCTGTTAAATAATAAGGAAAAATGCTGATATTATTACTATTATTCTTTTAATATAATTAGGACAACAACAAACATTATATACTTAAACTGTAAGAATATATTTAAACTATATATAACAAAAGATGATTCACGCGAGCTTGTAACAAAATATGCAAAAGTGAAATGCCCAGCAGCGCGTGAATTCCCCGTGGTTTTTCAAACTAATTCTAATTAGGGACACTTTTTGAAACGAAAGAACAGCGGAGTGCATGGCTTGCTTGCTTGCTTGGTAAAGGTAACTATACGAAGTCAGCGACAGGAGCTCGCCCATATAGTCAAATATTAGACTGAATAATCCCGGAGATGTGCTTTTTTGATTGCTTCCAGTGAAAGAGTATACGAAAAATATTTTTTTAGTTTTCCGGGATGTATGACTTCAAACCTACACAAAAACAAATTTGATCATTCATTAGAATTCGAGTTATTGATGGTTAATTTAGGAATCATAATGTGATAATAATAGCCGTGTTATATCAAAATTTACAACCGCTTTAACTATAATTTAAAGACGCAGTTTGAAAGCTAACATTTAGACCTACAAAATAACATTAGTTTCAAATGAATAGCTTAATTAGAATTCGAGATATATCAACTTTTGTAGTCTACAACATTTTCTTATTTATTTCAATAATTAGTTCATTTTCGTACTGTGAATCGATATATATATACATTGTTTTCGGTTAATTACTAAATTACGACTAATTGAAAGACATATTCTGAAAGTAGTATACATTTAAAGCTTCAATTGGATGTAATAATTAGATGGACACCATGATATCCTGCAAATTTTAGATATCCTAGTTCTACTTTGGTTATTTTCTCCATTATTTTTGGAAAAGGAGAAAATACAACATTCTGTGTGTGTGAGTAGAAGCCACGAGAGAAAGTTATCCTCTTCAGGGCGGTGAATTTTGGTCGTCAAGCTGCGTTGAGGGTCACGGATGCTGCTAGCTGCTGCCTATAGCACACAGAGTAAGAGAGAGAAGGAGAGAATGATGGGATAGAGCCTGTAGGTAACCATGGTAACGTCGCGTACCTTTCACCTACGGATCATAACCCGACGTATACGTAGGGCTTATTACTTTGAAAACCTCCCGTAATACACGTTCCAACAATTTCTTCTTTTCCGGCCAGCGTTAAGATTTCAATTGGGTCGGCTACATTCTAGACTGCAGGCGTGTGCAGTGCAACCCGCTTTGCCAAGGCCTATGCCTGACTTGAGAAAAATGCCTATATTTAAAAATAAAAAAAAACCCGATAAAATATTCTGGTTTTTATACGCGTATAAATATATATTTGCGGAGAAATTCTTTTTATTTCTTTTAAAACTTCAATAAATCCAAAAAAAAATTTATGACAAAGCCAATATTTTCAGGGTGGGTGAATTCATTGTTCAAATCGATGTTTTAATTTTATTTAAGATATTTACGGGGTTTTATTGGTAACAACTTTCTTAGTGCATTAATTAACAGCTTTAAGTCTTTAATGACTGATTGTCCCAATTGAACTAGTTGTCTCGAGCTGAAAGTCTCTTAGTAGCATTACAAAGTTAGGTAGTGTCATACTTATGGAAGGAACATATCTCATAAACTTATGATTATAGTGAAGTTATAGTTAAAACTTAACTATAACACGCTTTCTATGTATGTAAATATATATTTATGTAATTTTCAAGTGTGCATGTTGCGTTGAAAATCATCAGGGTCACGTATGCGTTATTTTTGCAAAACATATTACACTATATAAGTGTGGGAAAAAAATGTAGTCGTGATAACCACCACCAAAAATATGGTCAAAATTTCTATAATCATTTTGAACTTCTTTTATAGTACAATAGCTATCCTTTACCCATCATGCATTTCGTTTTAAATATATGGCACTTGACCTCAAATCGTGCTTGAGTTTCAAAGATATTTGTTTATAATTTTACAGTACAATATTTGTAATTCAAATAATAGTGTTTGAAAAAAAGTTATTTAACACTTAATCTTAGTTAACGTTTATATCGGTTGAGAAAAATTAAATTAACTTATAACGGACTTTTCTTTTTTCAAATATAACTTGTCTCACGCCGAGTTTATTTGTAAATAATTACACCGAACGCGTTAAAATCACGATTCGCGTATTTTTAAAGTGCTTGTATTCGAGACGTTCTTCTTTTGAAGTGATTATTATTATTGAATTTAGGAGGTTTTGTTTCTTTAAATATTATTATTATTATTCGTGATTAAGATAAGTTAACCTTGCCCATCAAGTTAATGGACTTTACGGTCATATTTTGATTTATTATTGTACTTAATAATATGAAGTGTTTATCGCTTACTTACTTTTCTAAATAAGGCAAAATACCCCTTTAAGTTGACTAGCCGAAAAGTCAAACTGTATTGCGGGAAAGGCATCTTTTAGGATAATACATTTTATTCATTTTTTCGAGATTTTTTTTTTAAATTTCGTTTGTTATTTTCGTTTGTTAGTGTCAAATAAACACATCATACTGAGGGGCTAATCACTCTGAACGCTTTTTAGGCCTAATTATGGTATACAACAATCGAGTGATTGGTCCCTCAACACAAGCGAGGTTCCCAAGACAATTAATTAAATAAATGTTCATGGTATCGAAAAACTGATACACAAAGATGAAAAACAGTCATTTAGTTTCCTTTTTAAACATATTTTATTGAAAGAAATAAAATTATATAAATTCTTTTAAATAATTTAATTTACTAAATAATTTTTTATCGACAATAAATCAATTCCCCAATTTGAAAAACTAATTAGTCGTGATAGAAAAATACTGTTATTGTTAAATATTAAATCAATAACGCTTATTATTCGCACCTAATTAGTCGAGTAGACTTTTTACACCCCTCGTCCTTTGCAAATACGCCCTTATTACGGGAACTGAAGTTTTCTGACTCATATTATACGCTTTTGTCTAGCTAGCTATAGACCAGACCAGACCGTACCGTATAACGCTATGAATGGAAGGTATATATACATACATATATATATATATATATAATGCACTCAACGTGACCGAGGCTTAGCGCCTTCCTACCTATATAAACACCCTTTTAAATAGATTAACTTTTAGCTAAACAACGCGACGACGGAATAGATTTTTTTGCCTCTTCTTTACCATGCACCCTTGTTCCACAATTTGGCTTATATAATTCTATATACGCGAATTAACGGCCTACGTATAACGTTTATACTTCAATTATGGGGAGCTAATTACCATCCGTGGATCCTTAGAATAAATTAAAATTAATTTGAATAATTTTTTATGGAAGATAATTTGAATTTTTAATTAGTAAAGATGGTTTATTTTTTTATAAAAGATAATTTGAATATTTTTTATAAAAGATAATTTGAATATGTTTTGGTTGTTTGTTGACTTCTAATACAAAAGGTGTTCCTGAATTGGTGGTAGGAACCAAGTATTGTACATTAGGGTCTATTCGGAAATCAATTTTGAGTCGAAAATTGTAACTTCGATGATATTTTATCCTAAAGAAGTTATTATTGAAGTATTTAAGGGATGAACCCTTGAAATTAAGTAAGAAACTAAAAGAAATTGCCTAGTATAATTAATTATTGGGTCAATAACTTATTTAGATTGACCCTTGGGGGGCAAAATGTCATCAACGATACATTTTTGACCCAAAACCTCCCGTAGAACCAACTGCACTTCTGTCCAATACCAATTACCCTTTTCGGAACACATTGTAATTACAATGGAACAAAAAGGGACTTCAGGGGAGTTATGTTTTTATTTATAGATTTTATTTTCAATTTAAAACAATCAGACTCAAGTTAAATATTTGTCAAATGTATGTTGAAATGATGGTACTTCATGCAGGTATAACTGAATTAAACCAACCCACACCTGTTAGTATATAGCTAGGATGTGGAGAAACCTTTACCTCGACACCTGTACCTTAATTACAAAGGTGCGTCGCGTCGTTGGGGTATATACATATACGTCCGTCCAGTATGTCTCTCCCTTCTGCTCGGGCCATATAATTTGGTGATCGTCTCACACTAGCAGTCATGCATATAGGAGAGACACCAAAAACCTCCTACCAAAAATCCTCAACCCCCAAGAATTTCCCCGACGTGAATTTGTGAACCAGGCTATGGCTATAACATCGTTGACTTTTCCCAACTCCCAATGTATATATACTCTTTCCATTAACGTTATTAGAATGACCCCTTTTTAGAGCGAGAGGTGTGTGTGACGTTCCCTTTTGCACGGTAGCTTTCAACGCGTGGTCTATAGCTTATTTCATTAACGGTAAATCTACAAGCGAGAATTCAGACCCAATAGAATATAAGAAAGATCAAATGAGATACTGTACTTTGAAACGTCAGAACTCTGGTTCTATGAGAGATACGGGAAAATACTTTGGGTTGGGATCGTATGGGATATCCCTAACTATGTTAAATACTTTGAGTTTTAATAAACAGCAAACTGGCAAAACGGTAGTTTCTATTCTCTTTGGAATGTCAGAACTCTGGTTTTTTTAAAGGCCGACTTCCATCGAAAAGAATTCTAGCGAACTGAAAACCGAGCATCGAGATTAACAATGGAGCGACCGTGCCGATTTTCGAATCCCCGCTGGGATAAAAGATGGAAGGGTTCAAGCTAACTGAAAGCCATGCAATGTGGTTCTAGCGAACTGAAGATACGCAATAGTGAATTTCCTTCAGGGGAAAGCAAAAATTCGAGAGGAAATAAATTTAAATTTTTTTCTTTTGTTCATCTTCAGTTCGCTAGAACCACATTGCACGGCTTTCAGTTAGCGAGAACTCTTCCAACTTTTGCCCCAGCGAGGCTTCGAAAATTGGCACGGTCGCTTCATTGTTAATCTCGATGCTCGGTTTTCAGTTCGCTAGAACCCTTTTCGCTGGAAGTTGGCCTTTAACAGAGCTCAAAAATATAAGCAAGCTGTCGAAACCAGGCAATATAGCACCTGCACTCTCATTTTGATAGGGCTCTAACTCCAGTTGAAATCTTAAAATTGAAAATGGATTTTGTTTCTTTGTTTCTACGCAGGTATGGTTTCAGAATCGTCGAGCGAAATGGCGTAAGACGGAGAAATGTTGGGGTAAAAGTACGATCATGGCCGAGTACGGATTATACGGGGCGATGGTACGTCACTCTTTGCCCTTGCCCGAGAGTATCTTGAAGAGCGCCAAAGAAGGAGACGTCTCATCGTGCGCGCCTTGGCTACTCGGTGAGAAGCTTCGTGAACAAATCCAACCTTCTATTAACCACTTCTCCAGCCCATTCTTGACCCGAGAGTGGGCGCTCGACCCAGCTAGCCCGACCATCGCCCAATCCGAAGGGCGACGTCCCAAAAGTGAGCTGGGCCGAAAAAAATCAGGGCGCCGACAAAATTTCTTTCTCGTACATCGTCGTATAACCAACCGTGATCATTACTAAAATTCAAAACCCACGTGTGCCCAAGCTTAACTAACAGCTTATACTAACTATTACTCTAACGCTAACTAACTAACAACACGCGGTATCCCAGTACGATCAAGAGAATTTTGACTCGCCCTGTATGCCTAGGCCTATTTTTCTTTACTAATAAACTTTTAAACTTAAAATTATCTCGGAAGGTCAAATTAGTATTTAAAACCTAACCTAATTTAACCCACATAATATGACGTCACTGTATGACAAATTACTGTATCTAACTGAGCAAGCTTAGTAGAGGGTTCTATATCAGGGACAGGACTTAGCTCACCTCGCGTGTCTCCTCAAATATTCGGTATTCAGCGATTCCCGAGTCACTATATTAGCAGAATCCCTAAATAGTAACTTGAACAAAATATGTACAGGAAAACGCACGTATTTGGTATCCGGCAAGTATATGGCGCATGTACTTGTGAAAGCGAATTTATTGTAACTGTTTAATAAGCGGTTTTTGATTTCGACAATTATGCCGGTCCCTATAAAATTTAATTAAACAATTAATTATTAAACCGTTGCAATTTGGTCAATTGAATATTCATGTTATGAAAGGAATCAACACAGCATACGAGTCGAAAAAAAATTATAAAAATATTGGCTAATTGCTAATATACAATATAATTGCTAATATATTCTGATATAACGATGGTATCTTCCATGAGGGCGTGAGCTAGTACCTGATGTTCAGTGTAAGTTCAATCACCCTGTCAAATTAATTGACGATCTATGGTATACGACGTACAAGTAGCTCCCATTGGCGCGATATGGTTATTACAACAAGCGCAAGAGAAAAAAAATATGTACAGCAAGCACTCCATCTCTACTCTAGGAGGAAAGTTATTAGATAGGCAATTCTGTCCTAATCTACTTAAGCTAAATTAGGTTTCAGCCCAATTTTTTCATTATGGCAACGCGTCAAGAGCAAAAGACCGACCCACCTTCTCCCTCCCAAAAAAGAGAGGGGTCGGACATAAATGCAATTTGCAATAATGTATACGTAACACTGTTGTCTAAGTTAAATTGCTTCTTTAGTTTTGGGGCAAAATTAAACATGAAAATGAGCTTGACACCTTAATAATTATTCAGCGATAGTGTCCGACCTCTCAGGGAAAAACATTAACTAGCAATCACGTCAATTTGGTTTTGGCAAAACCGGAAATAAACTAGCTTCCTCTTTTCCGACCTTTTCAAAGTAGCTCGCATCCGCCACCGTCGCCATATATAGTGATGTCATATTCGTTTTCGCGTCGCGTTATCAGAAAGTCGTAACTAGAAATATATAAACACAACACATTCCTTGCTTATATTTATTTATTTATTTGTTTATTTACTTTCGTTTTAAAATAAACAGGTATGCATCGTAAGAGCATAGAAGCAGCGGACAAACTTAAAGACTCCGACGCCGAACAAGATGAAAATAGTCGAGATGGACAACAGGATAGTTCCCAACAACAACTACAACAAGCGCGGCAACAACAACAACATCTTCATCATCATCATCCACATCATCTTCAAGGACACCATCATCCCGGACATGCCCAGTTGGCAACGTTACATCAACAAGGACCTCAAGCTCCTTTATTAAGTATAAGTAACGCTTCGAATATGTCTCCGCGTCAGGAACGATCTAGAAATTCTAGCCCTGAACCTTTAGCCGCTACTTCTTCTTCGGCGACGGTTTTGGTGGTATCAACGTCTCCTTCTTCGCGCAAATCACCACCGTCTTCTTCAAAAGAAGAGCTACGTTCGACGAGTATCGCTTCGCTACGAGCCAAAGCTCTAGAACATAGTGCCAAAGTATTGAGCGAAGTTACCAGTAGCAGTACCGGCAAATCGGCAACAACAACTACGGTGCGAGAAATTTCTCGGTCGGTGTCTCCTCATCCTCAGCCTGTTGCAGCAGGAGGAACAGCTTCTTCGCCACCGGTTCCGGTAACGGCGGCAAGAGGAAACCCTACTAGAGTTTCCTTACATTCTATTAGTTCGCTTTTCTGAGAATCTCTTGGTGAATAATTAATTAAAAGATACAATTTGTTCCGGATTGATTGATTACGCGGGGAAAGGTGAACTTTAATTTTTTTTTATTTTTTTTTAATTATCCGAATTATTTTTTCTTAGACACTCGCGAAGGATTTTTTAAATGCAGTTCAAAGTGAGTGAGTATGAATTAACAATAATTAAGTTATTGGAGCGCCGGTTAATTAAGATTAATTAACTAACTAATTAGTAGCTATACAGGGTGATTCAAATTAAACATGAATTAACATTAATTAAGTTATTGGAGCGCCGGTTTATTACGATTCACTAACTAATTAGTTGCTATACAGGGTCATTAAAATTAAACATGAATTAACATTAATTAAGTTATTGGAGCGCCGGTTAATTACGATTAATTAACTAATTAGTAGCTATACAGGGTGATTCAAATTAAATAATATAACACGTCATTTAACTGAGTGGGTTTTAATGAATTTTATAAATAAATAAATAAATACCGGTAATATTAATTAAAATTGATTTAATTATAATTTTTTTTTAATGGATCACCCTGTTTTCAAATCTATTTTTAATTTACGGGTTTATACTAAAAACAAAAAAAAAGATTTCGAAGCTAATCCGAATTTTTTAATGAAACGAATTAATTAATAATACAAGCGTATTTTTTAATTATTTTGCCTTAATTATTTTAATTAAGGCAATAAGACTCCGGAATAAAGAAACGGTATCTTTATCTTCTCAAATGGTTCTATTTAAAAATGATACGAGAATTTCATAGATAAATTAATTAATTTATAAATAAATAAGTAATAATTGTGTATATTTAAATAATGAGCGAGAGAAAAAAACAACAACCAATAAACAAACAAACAAACAACCTTAAGGTTTATATATAATACATTATTACTAATTAAACAAGGGGAATAAAAACTCAAATAATTATTAAATTAATGGGAAAATAAATTAAATAAGGGTTTCAAATTAATTAATTAAATAATTGAAATGAAATATTGGGACTAAATTAAATTAATTAACAAGTGTTTTTAGATGTACCTATAAGCCTAACTTGTAAATATTTCAAACCCCCCCAAAACAACAAAAAAACAACAAAAATTGTAATTGGTAGACGTCGTGGAGAGATAATAATTATATATATATTAACGATTTATGGTATTTCAATAAAAATAAGTATTAATATTGAATATATATGTTTTAATATAGGCATACGTTATTACGTATTTCAACTGATGCGCCCAGATTTGGTGACCTTATCAGGAGTGTTAAACCATGACCCTTGACCTATAGAACATCATCCCAGGCATTTAAGGAAATTTGAGATGGTTATATGATGATTACACAGTTCATTAAAACGGAAACAATAGAGAGAAAAGCAGATAAAGAGGATAGAATCGAGGTGAATTGAATTACAAGTCCAATATTTTAAGGTAAGGTTATCGGTATTCGCAGAAGTTTTCTACCCTTTAGAACGACCGGGTCAATTGGCAATTTGAAATCGAGAGACCAGCCTCTAAGTGTTGAGTTTAAAGGATTACGCGTAATATCCGAGAGTGATTAGCCCCTCGTTTGCAGAATACCTTATCTAACTCTATAGTTACTAATAATGCCGGAATTCAACGTATGGGTCCAGTTCAAGCAATGTCTACGGGACTTCATTTGCAAGCTCTTTGGGAATAGAGCATGAATCCCCCGGATATTCCAATTTGTTGCTCCTAATTTACACAAATCCCCGTGACCCCATCATCAAAGTCCATCTCATCATCAAGGTAAATAGGCACGAAACAAAACACGTCGTTTTAGTTTTATTTCTCCGCATGCAGTTTTCGCTATAACCTGAAAGGTATATAGGGGAATCTTCCTGGAAAAGATAGGCTTATATGTAACAGTTTTATGACTGTATTTCCTTGGCGTTCCTCCATTCCATCGGAGGTGTCCCAATGGGTTTACGTAAAAGTCGCTTAGACCGGTAATGGCCCGTTACCATTCTATCTATTCCATTCGCTTTAGGAATGGAAAAGGAAGAAAAAAGTGGGGGACGCCTTTGGCCCCACGCTTTTCCGGGAGTCACGGGAATATTCTGATGACAAAAAAGTACTAGGGCCTAGACTCCTGCTAGCAGCGAACGCCGAGGACCGAAACTTAGCGCGGGAAAGGGAGAATGGGGCTGGCTATAAGGGTCCCGGGAGGTTGCGGGCTCGCAGCGCGGACATGATTAAATTGGAAAAGGTGTGTTTCTACCGTTTTTCTCCTCAATTGGGATGAAAGCTACGTTAGTTCGCGCCTATATACCACTCGGTACAGTAGATTTGCTACTGTCCTACACCCCACAAGTCTCTTTATTGACTACTATTCTCTTCTTCATAATCTAAGGGGTCGAGTTCGGACGGACGAACCCAAACTAAACTAAGGCCTAATTTCATTTCTCAGGTTAGATACGCAGTTAAGTGAAAATAAACTTAACGAATTTAAAATGAAAAACGTGTATATGGTGTTACGTGTTTTCGTGAAGATTCAATTACTTATTTCCAGCTTCTATTCTGTCCCTAAGAAAAAGTTTGGCTGCTACCTTTTCGGTTTTCACACAGAATTTCAATTTCTTAAAATTTGCAATTACTTATTTCCAGCCTCTTTCGTCTTTCCCGGAAATTCCCGCCAAACAAAGTTCGGCTGCTACAATTTTTAAGACGGAAGGCAGAGGAACACGTGGTTACTCGCGTTGGAGTTTCGGAAGTTAATTAATTAATAATAAACTTATAATTGGTTTAAATAATCGAGGTTTAATATTAAGTGAACTTCATTAGTATCGGTTACGCGAGATTTTAAGACAGAATGAAGGATAATTAGTTCCTTTAGTTGAATATAAGATGTTTCCTCCTAAGCCTTGGTTTATAACTTCAAGGAATCAAGAGGATGTGACATTACAGTTCGTAAAGACAGAATATAAACAAAGTAAGAAAATTTTGTCTTTATTTAACATAGAGTACAATCTTAAATCAAAGATATTTGTCGTGTTTTGTGTTCGAACGCGACTAAAGACGGAAAAGTAATCCATAACTCCGCGATGAAGTTATATTGTAGATGGATTGGTGTAAGAGCAACGAAAGGGGTTCTATGCATGTCGTGTCGGAATCCTCGATAGGATTTTAGGGCGATAGTAGCCGGAGTTGTTTATAAGTTACGATTGCGAGGTACATTACCCTTATGATTACCCTTTACAGTCCCAAGAGAAGAAGCCTTTGGCCCCAATCGGCCCCTCAAAAAAGCTTTCACAATATCAAGCCTCTTTCTCGTTCTGCTAATGGCTTTTGCGTTCCCTTCCAATGGCGTAGGCCTATAACCTTACCACGTCTATTTGTGGCCCGCGTCTTTTGAAAGACTTATAAATTCATAAATTTAAACTCCGTTCATCATTACTCTTCAAGAATTAATTTTCTTGGGTATCGTTCGACGGTTGGGTGCGCGGAGAGGGAGTTGACTAGGGGTAGAATGTTCCTAATAAATTTGAACCATGGGAAGGAAGTTCCTTAAACGGTATAACTAATAGGTCGTTGGTCGTTACTCGAGCGTATAAATAGAGCAAAAGTGGCGGCGACTAGGTACATCGTTCGGTCCGTGGAATAAATTGCCGATCATTATGCTAAATGAATCGAGAGTCAGCCATGCCAAGGCTTAGAGGAGATTTAGGGTATATCTCTCTTCTTAGAACAAACGGTGGTCAGTTTTGCGTAACTTATTCGACTCCCCCTAACCCCCCCCCCCCCGTTGCAAAAATCTCTCCTCTTCTCTTGCCATTTTGGATGAAGACCATTTATCATCGTTAGTCCATAACCCAATTGCGTTTTTTGGGGTTTTCTTTCTATAAAGCCCCCGAACCATCTCTTCTCCTCCTCCTCCCGCGTTGTCTATTCTTTTTTCGCTCTGGTTAGTTCCTTCCCTCAAAAGCAAGCCCCAGCGACTGCGTATTGGGCTGCGCGTCTGTCTATATCCTCGTCTTTGTCTTAGCTATGATGGGATATCCTTGGAGTGGAAATTGGTCGTTTGGAGATGAAGGGAATAAAGTTCGTGCGTCATTCAAGTTTGTCCTAGCTGTTATATGCCTATCCTTTAAGATATAACTGTTCTCTATGGCGTGGCGTTATGACCCAGTTGCGTTTGAAATAACCCTGTAACTTTGAAAGTTAGAACCTGGTTCTTTATGTTGTCTTCTTGCTTTGACGCATTGTGGTTGACATAACCCAATAGAAAACAACCTTCATTATGTTTCAGGAGCAATCGAAATTGTATGGAAAGTAGTTAGTTAGTTATCCAGGGTTCGCTATAGTCCATCCTCCTAGTCGCGTAAAAGAGAACGTATAGACTGATGAAACATGTATCAACGTTAGCCGCACTGCATCGTAACTGGCAGAGACGCTGCTTTAATCGGATTTGGACCGTTTCTTCCACCTCCCCCGCTAAACCCCCAATTTCGATCTAATTTACTTTCAGAACTAGGAAATTGCGCATCGCATTAGAATAACTGGGTTCTCTCTCTCTCTCTCTCTCTCTCTCTCTCTCTCTCTCTCTCTCTCTCTCTCTCTCTCTCTCTCTCTCTCTCTCTCTCTCTCTCTCTCTCTCTCTCTCTCTCTCCGGTATGGTATGGTAGAGTAGAGAAGAGAAGAGCGACGACGAACGGACACGGACTCACTTCTAGAAGCCTAGATTTCTCTCTCTCTCTCTCTCTCTCTCTCTCTCTCTCTCTCTCTCTCTCTCTCTCTCTCGCTCCACACTCTTGACTCGAGTCCACACACACGAGCTGCGAGTCTCTGAAGGCACCACCCCCTTTTAGCGCGCGGCGCCATCTCGTTTCTATTAGCGGAAAGGCGACGAGTTTTCTCTCGGCTTTATCCATTGTTTATAGGCTTAGTTCCGTCGGGCGGTTAAAACCCTTACTCCTTAAGCCTTGGCTTTCTCGGGCCTCGGTCCGTCCAACGAGCGATGGGCTTATAAGCGTTGATTTCCAGGATGGGACCTGGATTTTAGGAGAGTAATTTAGGGGTTCCCGGATAAAGTGGATTAATTCCTTCTCTTCTTACCCCTTCCCCCCTTAACCCATCCCGTTCTCCTTCCGGCTTGGCTTCCATCTTCTTGACTAGTTTGACGTAGGAGGCGCTGCCTGTTTACCCGCGCGTCGGAGACTCGGCGTTCGTCGCTCGTTGCTAGAGTTGTTGGATTTTTAATTAGGCTTCGCGACCCCTTTATAATCTGATTAATTTCTTACCCGCCTAGATGAGAGAAACGTCATTGACGGCATGGCATGCCATGCCCTCCATCGCCTCAAACCCCCTCTTCGCGCTAGATGGAGCTTTTAACGACTAAGAGACCTAATTGATTTTTTTTATTTTTTCTATTTTTGACAAAGGCCTTTTTTTAGTTTTTCCCTAGACTAAGACTAGCCCTTCATTTTTGGTTCCTAGTGGTTTTATTAATTCTTTTTTTTTTTTTTCATTATTATTATTTCCCTTCCTTATTGGTCCTAAATTGCGAAGATTAATTTTTGGCAACATCCTTAATGAAGTTTATTTATAAATAGTGTTATTATTTAATTCGTCATAAAGAAAGGTCAAAGTTCAATAATCTAGAGTTAATTTAAAAGCTACCGAAATCCTACTTAACTTTAGCGTTATTATTTAATTCGTTCGTCAGAAAGAAAGGTCAAAGTTCAATAATCTTGAGCTAATTTAAAAGCTATCGAAATCCTTCTTAACTTTAGTATTATTATTATTATTATTTAATTTGCCAGAAAGAAAGGTCAAAGTTCAATAATATTGAGTTAATTTGAAAGTTACCGAAATCCTACTTAACTTTAGTATTATTATTTAATTCGTCAGAAAGAAAGGTCAAAGTTCAATAACATTTCGAAATAAACATTTTATTAAATATAATCTTGGATATCGTCAGCGTTTCAAAAACTTTTTAACTTTATAAGATTCGATTTCTAAGTTATACTATGGATTATAGAGTTTAGTTCTAAAATGATGTAACTGTGTTAGGCGTAAAAGTATCGAGATACGACGTTTATACGCGATGACCAAAGCTATCTATATAAGTTCCCCTTCTCTCTATGTTCTGGGAATAAATGTTTAAGGCCATTGAAAGTGACATATCCTCGGTCGAAACGTCGTTCTCGAACTATAGTAACGAATGGAACATTGCCTTTTACCAAGAGCGACACCCGCAAAGAGTCCTTCCTTCCTTCCTTCCTTCGACATTCCCAAAAACACCCCTGCACAGTAGCACCCCCTAATCGAATATATATTAGGTAACCGCGAAGCCCTCAATACACCCACTGCACCCACTGCTATAGTCTAACTCAGATCCCTTAAAGACAATAAGAAAAGCCGGGAAAACTTTCATATCAGTTACGAGTTCGGAAAATATCTTGAATTTTATATACATATCCATTCACAAGTAAAATAATATTCATATAAGTAAGTCCATAAGTTTGTCAGTGATTACAAACTGGAGCTTGTCATGAAGTGAATGAGGTAGGTCAATGTCATAGATTCGAGGAGGTAAAGCGGGGGAGGCCTGGTGACTGAGGTGCTGTCAAAGGCTTAGTAAATACAGACTAAATGGGACCTAGATGGAAGTCCAGCAAAATTAGCCGAGTCCGAGTGTAGGACTTCAATTCTCGTTTGTCGTTCTTGAACTAGCTCGAGCTGCAAGTCTCTCAGTAGCATTACGAAGTATAGGTAGAGTCATACTTATGGAAGAAACATATCACTTATAAACTTATGGTAATGGATTAGATCGCAATTATTGGGAATATAACAGTTTAATCTCTTCTGATACAGTATACGACGATGCTATAGTATACAAATCTCTTAGAAACTTAAAGGTTTACTTATTAACTTATGATATAATCGTCGGTTGAGTCAGTCCTAGTTTGCCTTGTGTATTCTATAATATTTTTACGACTTTTCATTGTTTATTGATAGCAAACTCAGGCTGCGCGACGGTATTGCAGACGCGTTTTATTTGCCGACTGTGTTTCGCTGTTGTGGGTGTAACTGTAAGCCTGCATGGTCTCGGGTTGCGTTAAGTGGAATGCTATCTAATTCTATTACCAGCCTTTTACCACTTTCGAGGCTAACAACGTTATAAGCGTCAAAGGGTTGAATTTGTTGTTTTACCCAGTAGCTATAAGAAGACGAAAGAGTGTCTTTCGCGCGCCATGCAATTGCAGTATCGTCCCTAACGTTTTCTTTAATCTAATTACATAAACGTGTATATACGATTCAGAATCCATGTGATATCCTTAGACCTTTCTAGCTGCTGATGTTGAGAAATTTAGAATGAAACAATAGAGAGCTTTCGGTTGAAGGAAGAGCTGAAATACGCCGCCATATTGGTGGGTCTTTAAAGTAGGAATGAAGCTGAGACCACTCAACCAATATGGCTACCAGAACAGCGGTAAGACTTGGGAGGGTATGACACAACTATCCCGTCTGAAAGCTCTCCATAACGTTGCCTTTGGTATGTCCCATCTGAAAGCACTCCATAACGTTGCCTTTGGACCAAAGGCAACGTCCCATCGTGCTGATCGAGAATTAAAACACTAATTACTGTGGGTAGGTAGTTAATTATCTCTTTTGAACGTCCATACATACATTCATGCACCAAGGAAGGAGCCGTTAATATATTTCTTCTTAAGGTGTTCTTAGCTAAGCCTCGGTTATAAAACGGTACTCTTTAGGGTGATATAATTGAATGAAATGAGCTATTAATAGATATGATAGTAATCATGGGCCACTCTCCTCTGTGTAGCACAGCACGCCCGGGCCTACGTTCCGTCCCGTCCCACTCTCCAAAGTCTAATTTTCCCAATCCTATTCTTTTAATTTCCCTGGGGTGTAGTTGAAGATTACTCCTAAGCTAAGCTATAGGCGCCTTAACCGTTACCACCTACCACCTACCATCCTGGATCAAGAATTAAAAGGGACGAATCAATTTGCTAGGAAGTATAGTACATGCACCCCACTCGGTATTGGGGTCCCTTCGATTCACCCACGGACTAGTGTTAGAGCGGCCATGCAAGGCTTAGGGACGGTGACTTTAGACAAGGATCTAGTCATTTATTATAAGAGAGCTACGTAATGCCTCTCGTGAGACCAGCGACGCCTTCTCTAATGAACTAATTACTAAGATTGTCCGAGCACGCGTCTCAGCCACCAATCAGGCGCCAGAATCCCAA
This sequence comes from Phalangium opilio, assembly GCF_054372755.1. Classification (NCBI taxonomy): domain Eukaryota; kingdom Metazoa; phylum Arthropoda; class Arachnida; order Opiliones; family Phalangiidae; genus Phalangium; species Phalangium opilio. The sequence goes on along the minus strand of NW_028324187.1, from coordinate 8,907,008 downwards.
AACCACCTCTATACGTTCTGCAGGAAAGGCTTCTTTACAAGAATTATTGAAGTCCTATAATGCGAAATGTGTTAGAATGTGCTAATCACGGATGCATTTCGCTGATACGCGTCAGAGAAATTTAAAATATGTCAGGAAATTTGGAAATATGATTTTAAAGGTTATAGAAAATTTGGGGAATTTGAAAACTTGATTTGAAAGCTACGGAGAAGTCAGGGAATTTTACAATATGATTTAAAAGTTATGGAAAGGGTCAGGGAGTTTGAAACTATGATTTGAAAGTTATGGAAAATGAAGGGAATTTGAAAATATGCTTTAAAAGTTATGGAAAATTCAAGGAATTTGAAAATTTGATTTGAAAGCGTGGAAAAGTTGGGGAATTTGAAAATTTGATATGAAAGTTATGGAAAATGAAGGGATTTTTAAAATATGATTTGAAACTTATGGAAAAGATCAGGGAATTTCATAATTTTATTTAAAAGTTATGGAGAAGTCAAGGAATTTTAAAATATGACTTACAAGTTATGGAAAAGTCAGGGAATTTTAAAATATGACTTACAAGTTATGGAAAGGGTCAGGGAATTTGAAAATATGATTTACAAGTTATGGAAAAGTCAAGGAATTTGAAAATATGATCTAATGTTTACAGAAAAATTTGAAATTTTGCTTCAAAGGTTGAAGAAAAGTTTGAATTTTAAATTTTGCTCAAAGGATCACGGATAGGTCGTTGAATTACTAATGTATTCTATACTTTGAAAAATGCATTATAAATTATCCGAGATAATGGTTGAAATTCAAGAAAAACCTGGAAAAATCAAGGGATATAATATTAGGAACTTTGGTCATCCTCAGCTCGTTTAACTTCAAGAATCTTTGGAGTTGATACGATGTCGAGTGGGTCACGTATTTCCTTGGAAACGAGAAAGAGAGAGAGAGTGGGAGGGGGGTGTGTGATCGAGGGCAGAGGTGAGTTAGAAAAGGGGTTAATAAGGAGGTGTGAAGAGTCGTTCCTAGTTCTTTGAATAGCCCGAGCTAAAGCTGCTTCATTAATAATTAGACGAAATTAGTCTGTCTCGTCCTCATTAAGAGCCCATGCAAAGCCACGTCGCGTGTCTTTTGAAAAGTCTGCGGACCAAAGCTGCTGCTGGCCACCAACTGCATGTACTATATGGTTCTTGACGAGCTCGTAATTAAACGAATTGAAAATTTAAGTACCGACAAAGTACCGGTAGAAACGAGAGTTCTAAATTTAGTTGGCTGTACCTACCCTTAATTAGAATATTTGAATTAGAGATCTCGATTCATATACGAATTCGTCAAAATGTAGGCATACATTTTATTTTCATTTTTATATTCATATTTGACAGAGCTGATTGCCTTACCCTTTTCTTGATCAAATTAATGACTTAATTCTGGAGTCTTAAGTAATTAAATTAATAGCAAGTTAATTGAAGTCATAGAGATGGGAAATTGGCCATATTTTAACAATTTAGTTGGCTGTACCCTTAATTAGAAGATTTGATTCATATTCAAGAAATAACTAATTTGGCAAAATTTTGATTATTTCCTCCCTTTTCATCAAATTAATCACTTAATTCTGGAGTAATTAAATTAATTGCAAATTAATTAAAGATGAGATGGAAAATTAGCCATATTTTAACAATTTTTAAGATGAAAATTTTTAAGAATTTTCACTAAAATTAAGGGGCTAGAGAAAATTTCATCCCCCAATTTCTTTTAGTGCAATATGTTGTCAGGTCTTCTGTCACCCGAATAAAGTAACTGATTTGAACTGAAGTGGCAAAACGGAAGCTACGCCATTTTATGGGTTTAACAGTAAATTTTAGGATATGGTACAAGTACCATATGTTGCTATATAAAGTACTTGAAACGTAAATAAATAGAATAAAAATGCAACAGGCTTCGAAGGAGCGTGTACTTCATATCGGAGATAAGGGAAACGTAGCTAGTCAATGAAATTGTAAATACCATCACCATTGCACTACTGCTCACGCAAATCCCTAAGAAAAATTCCAAGAAATTACAATTGAGCCTTTTAAAGTGCGTAAACATGGGCCTCCACCATTCTTATCTCATAAAATAGATGAAGAAAAAAAATGTTATGAAATAAATTAAACCGAAGTTATAAAAGATCTACGAGAAATTATGGGAGTTACGATTATATTATTAAATATAATCAAGAAGCGATATCTAGTTTATTAGGGAGTAGGTATAAATTCGCCCCACATTTATAAACTAGCTTTATCTCCAGTCCAAACAAACGTAGTATATAGGTCCGGACTCAGTTAATCCCTGCCGCCTCTAAATTACAACAACCAGCCAGCATCTCATTGGTTCTTGAAAACTCACGTCAGCGCGACACGAATGAGTTCGAAAATTACGTTGTATGTTCCGACTGGGGAGAGGCAGCGAAATAGCCCGGCCTCCTTTTACGTCCCCCCCTTGTATTTTGAACAGGGGGACTGGGACTATAGCACGCGAATACTAAGGCATCTTAAACCTTCTCCCTAGTAAACTAGATATCGCTTCTTGATATAATTAAGAAACTGAAAGACAATGATAATTAAAACCCATAATTTCATATCGATAACTTCGGTTTTACGTCTAGGCCTCTATGGGTCTTTTTGGGGGTCCGATTGGGGTGGTGATATTTTTATATAGGTTTAACAACTTAACATGGTTAAATCATGATGTTTTTGACAAGAAACGCTATGGGTACGTTCAATCCCTATTATATTATGATGAATCCAAAAGGTGTTGGCAAGAAAGTTAGGGGGGGACCTTAGTATATCTCGCCCCCCCCTTCCCGGGTTTGGAAAGGGAAGAATACCTATAAAAACCTCTTGAACTAACCTTTTTAAACGCATCCCTCGAAGCGAGTTGTATCTCAAAGGCTGCTGTCACTCATAATTTTCGGGGGTTCATTTAGGGGGTCAATCTTTTGGGTGAAAAGCCCCCTCTTTTCAATTGTCCGCCTGTCAACGTCTTCCTAACCCCGCGCGGGAAAATTGGGGAGCTTGTCACGTGGTCTAAGATTCTTTTGCGCGTCACGTTTTACTTCGGATTCGGAAAATCATGGAAATTCTCGAATTTTTGGTTTTTCGAGTTTTAATTTATCATAAAAATAAATAATTTGTGGAGTTGAATAGATATCTATTGTTTTTAGCTTAGAATTTTAAAAATTTGTTATATATACAGACTTAATTAGTTATAATTCAAGTATTATGTTGTATTATAGTAGACCGTCCTTGCAAAGGGTTGTCACAGGACCTGGAAAATTCAGGGAGTTTTTAAATGGATTTCAGGGAATTTGAAAATTGTCATTAAAGTCAGGGAACGTTCAGATTGTTTGCGAATTATAGTTAAAAAAAATTAAAATTGGAATTAGTAGGTTAAAACGCGTAAAATTTAGGGAGTTTCGAAATCACAGTACCTGGAAAAGTCAGGGAGTTTCTAAATGGATGCCAGGGAATTTTAAAATTATCATGTAAGTCAGGGAACGTTCGGATTTTCCGGGAATTAATGTTAAAAAAACAATTAAAATTGAAATTGGTCAGTTAAAACGCGTAAAATTTAGGGAATTTCAAAATCACAGTACCTGGAAAAGTCAGGGAATTTTAAAATTGTCCTAAAAGTTAGGGGACGTTCAGATTTTTTTTTTGTGAATGAAAAATAGCCTAGGTCACTGAAAACATGTAAAAATTTTGGGTTATTATTATTTGAATTTCATTTCAAATAATCACCCCTTTTGGTACTAAATTAAATATTATATTTTAATGTAAATTAATCACTATATTATTAATTAATATATTTTCCCTTGAGCGTAAATAATTTTAACTTATAACCTATTTTTATAAAATTTAATTATACATTTTCCCTTGAGTGTAAATAATTTTAACTTATAACTTATTTTTATAAAATTTAATTATACATTTTCCAAATCATTAATTTTATTCATTTTTTTACAGGATTCTAATTCGGATGGGTAGAAAAAAAATCGAAGACAAAATTAAGAAGACAAAAAATCAGAAAAAAAAAACTATTTTTTACAACAACGTTGAGTTTCAAACCCTCGCAGTTGTAAGGTAAGTGAAGGAATATCTTTATTATTTTTTTTTCTCATCACCCATTGCATGCCGGGAAAGAAAAGGAAAATCTTAATGATTTATCTTAGCTCGCCCCCATTTTTTTAACGACTCGAAACTTATTAATAATTTAGAGTTAAATTTGTAAAATCCCCAAAGATAAAAGTCGAGGAAAGAAAAATTAATTTTAATGACGAAGTTATTGTTTTTAACGAGATGATGAAGACGACTTTAAAAATTTAAATTGGAAATAGTTTTAACGCAATAATACTTCGTACCCTAGCTTGGTTTGTCATCCAATTACAAACAAATTCTTGTTAACTCCATGTTCGTTACTGAAATAATCATTATTATATTTTCTAAGAAAAAAATGTATATATAATGTTTTATACAATATATATGTGTCTATTAATTAGAGACACAATCGTTAAAAATGTAGAAAATCACATAGAGAAAGCCAAACGGTAAATACTTATATTTTGGTTTTTAAATTATGAATTATTTTCTTGGATGAACTAAGCCCTATATATATAAGGAGGTTTGGTTTTATATTTTTAAATCTATGCCCATATATACAGTATATTGCTAATCCCATTAATTACCGAGGTTAATTAAGGCTCTGATTGCGCACTTCTTAACGTATCGTAATTAAAACATGACCAATAAATTGAGGAGTTAGTTGAGGGGTTAAGTTAGATTTCTCTGATGACGTAAAGACGTGTTGTAACTTAGGCTTTGAAATATATTCCGCCATTGGAATTACCGTATTTATATCTACAAAATGGTATTATTTACCACGATTTACCATTAATTATACTCCTGGCTGAACTGGAATTCTCGGCTTAAAGATATTGTTATGAATTTCCTAATGAGAGGCATAACTTCTTAAGTTATCGATAAATCACTCTACTCAGTTCCAGGAGCTTAGCGACCTCTCTTAGACCCTGATTCAAAATCCATTTTTCACACCATATTTATTTATATCTACTTGAGATATAAACAAATATAATTAAACATTCACCTTTATTAATTTTCCCCCAATGAATCAACAGAAATATTTACATAGGTGATTTTCTTATATAATTTACCGAATATTTTTTCGGAAGTAAATTTCGGAAATAGAGTGCGGCACTTTAGTTCCGCTTTCAAATCGATTCCGGGGTTAACGGGAAATTGTAAACCCCGCGTTATAAGTGTTATTTCTATGGGGTATTTAATTTATTTTAGTGCCGATATGTTATTGGTGTTTTGATTATTATATTAACGTGGTAAGATAGCTAACTTGAAAGAACTAAAAGGCTTAACCATTCAGAGACCGGAAGTATAAATATCTTGACCACTTCCTAAGATGATCAACGCTATTTCCGGATTAATTTATTTTAGTGGTGATATCTTATCGGTATTTTGATTATATTAACGTCGTAAGATAGCTAGCTTGAAAGAACTGAAAGGCTTAACAATTCAGGGACCGGAAGTATAAATATCTTGACCACTTCCGAAGATGATCGCCGCTATTTCCGGATTCCGGAATTGAATATTGTTAAGAATTATAACCACGCACTAATTCCTTTTAGTTTCCGTGCGCGACTTCCGGTGATAAGGTCGAATTGTCTGTAGGACTAATTGTGGTTCAAGAATTTGCATCTTATTAATTTATCGTGGTACTTCTCCTCCTCCTCGATGTCTCGAGGAGGACTAGAATAGCTCTAAGCCTCTTTAGTCGTAATTGCTTTCAGCTGATATCCACTTGCAGCTCTAGATAATTGCTATACCTTAAAGGACACTTTTATAGTTGACAAGAAAGTCTGTCGGGCTCAAAAGAACCTGGGTAAAGAAAAATAAATAAAAATGTCTTCAAGGGGCAGTCTTCATGGCGCGAGTAATTGGTACCTTTGGTCATTGGGCTATTTTATTAAGGCGTGTGGAATTTCATGGAAAAGTCAGGGAATTTTAAATTGGTCATAATATGGTCAATGAATTTTAAAATGCTTATAAAGGCCAATTAATTTTAAAATGGACATAGAAATCAGGGGAAACCGACAAAATCAGGGAAATTTTTTAAATGGTCTTTTTAAGGTCAATGAATTTTAAAATGGACATAAAAGTCAGGGAAACCGACAAAATCAGGGAAATTTAAAATGTTCTTGAAGGCCAGGGAAATTTAAAATGTTCTTGAAGGCCAGGGAAATTTAAAATGTTCTTGAAGGCCAGGGAAATTTAAAATGTTCTTGAAGGCCAGGGAAATTTAAAATGTTCTTGAAGGCCAGGGAAATTTAAAATGTTCTTGAAGGCCAGGGAAATTTAAAATGTTCTTGAAGGCCAGGGAAATTTAAAATGTTCTTGAAGGCCAGGGAAATTTAAAATGTTCTTGAAGGTCAGGGAAATTTAAAATGTTCTTGAAGGTCAGGGAAATTTAAAATGGTCTAAAACTTCAGGGGAAATAAACAAAGTCAAAGAAATTTAAAATGGCCATCAAAGTTGGGGAATTTTAATTGGTCATAAAGATCAGGGATTCTCTTCAAAGTCAGGGAAATTTGAAAAAAAAATTAAAGATTTGTGGTATCCTGACCCTTCAGATCCAGTGACGTTCAAAACCACGTCAAATTTAACTGATATATTTATATTTATATAAAGTTGTGACACTTTTCCTTCCTTAAAGATAATATTGATCCAACACTATATAGCTAACGGTGACGTCTCTTGTAAACAAGAACGCTTTTTTATCGATATAGTGTTTTCTTCTTTGCCATGCAGTTGAGCTAGCTGTACCGCTGATCCGCGCGATCGTGTAGTTTATAGCCTTATAGGCCCGTCTGTACACTCGAGTTTAAACTCCCCCTCCTCCCACGCTGTTTCCGGTTCCTTTTGTTTAAAGCCGTTAATGATAAGAGGCGATTTCCCCCATCATAGCTAGCTCAGTCTCAACCTGGAAGGACCCAACGTCGCTCTAGCTATACCCGTCACTGACAGACATAGAGACACACCAAACGTTTCCAGCAGTGTATCGCGTTCAGGGTTTTCGTCAGACTCGTGAAATGTTTTGTAGGAATAAGATGTAAAGTATTTAGGCTTAAGCAGCGCGTGCGTTGGTAATTAAACCTTGCGTTTATTTTAGTTTAGTTTAGTTTAATTTAATTTAACTTAATTAAGTTTAATTAAGAAAAAGAATCAGATTCGTCTCTGATTTTTTTTTCGGACTGTCATATTTATGGGAATCCGCATATCATCCATTTACAGAAGTGTAAGTAGAGATGTCTTTTAAATTCAAGAAGTGTTGACTAAATAATAGTGTCACGTATGCTAGAGTTAAAAATTAACCAATATTTTACACCATAAGTTTATAAGATATGTTTTATAAGTATGAAAGCTAGTTCGAGAACGACAAGCAAGAATTGACTACAGTCGGTTAATTTTGAAGTCCATCTTCCTATTTAGTCTGTATACTAAGCCTTTGACAGCAGCGCCTCACCAGGCGTCTTCGCTTTACCCAGAATCTATGACCTACGTCACTCACTTCATGACAAGCTCCAGTTTGTAACCCGTGACAAACTTATGGTGAACAACTAAATGCACCTATTTGTTGTGTAGAATATGTTACCCCCTCCACAATCCCGTGAAACTTGTTACTAGTATAGTATTACTTTCTGTTCGTGAGTATTAGGAGATTTGAAAGAGGTTTGAACTTTGAACTTGGCATTAAATTCCTTTTGCGTGTCGCGAAAGCACGTTCCGAAATAATGGCGGTAAACCTAAAAAAGACGTCTTTTGAAGAGCTCCCCTCCTGGAAACAGTATAGGTGAAATACCTATCCAATTACTATTTTATGATAAAAACCATTTGTGGATGAAATAGAATACCAATAACAAAACATCAGAACGCTTGAAAACATTACAGACTGTATCTGTAGAAATACTCGCTCCCTTTACATAGAGGTGATTGGTCGATCAATTATTACGGCATACTTTGTGTCGTAAACATCATACTGGGCACTACCCCTTGCACTAACTACATTTACATTTGGTACAACCATGAATATATGAAGATAACGTATCCGGAATTTTTCTAGTAATAAGTAATTTAGGATTAAATATAAAAATTCAAAACAAAACAAAACCGTAAAATAAGACTGGCATCTATTCGTTTTGAGATAGGCCTATCTAGAAAATTTATGTTTGGTAAAAGTAGCTTCGCCTCTCTTAAGCCTTAAAGCGAAGCTTTTCATTCCTGTTCCATCTGTGTTTCTTTCTCCAGCTGTTCATATCCAATTTTAGACTAAAGTTTAAGTTAAAGCAAACTTACACCGTCAGTTAAGCCTTGGGTTTATGTTGGGATAAATTAGGCTTAGGAACCTTTAAACAAAGAGCTCGTGTTTTCACTTTTGGCGCGCTTTGCGTGGCGCGAGATTGAATAAAAGGCGGGAAAGCTATAGAGGAGGAGGGAGGAGTAAAAGGGTGCTGATAGAAAGCCTTTCTTAAAACATACCAAACTCGAAATAATGTTTGCGTAGAACGGCTGCTGGGTTGGTGTATGTATGTATGTGTTTAAAGGCAAACAAATGAAGATTATATTTGTAGTGCTTCACTTAAGTATACCAAGGTTGTTTCTTTTTAAGTAAGGCGCAATATAAGTAAGGTTAGATCATTTCAAATATTTTATTATTCGTCTGAAAAGAGGGTAAATTCCCATTAATATAATTTAATCTTAAAAAAACCCCTTAATTATTCATTTAATTTTAATTGGGGTGTTGTTCAAAATTATAGGAGGATACGTCTAAAAAGTAAATTCCCATTAATATTAATTAATCTTAGTCAATTTGAAAGCAAATTTACGTAGCTTGTAGTCTACTAATGATCTAAGAGACTAAATAGTCCTTAATTTTTCTTGGAGTCTCTGTTAATTGTTTATGAAAGAAAGAATTTTTTTAACCCTTTACTTTAACATCGAAACTTTTTTGAGAACCCTTTAATGCTGCCAATTAATTCCCCTCGCATTTCCGAACTACATAAGTTTCTAATATACGAAAGCCGAATTTTAAATTAAGGGTTATTCTTTGCCAAAGTAAAAATCCATTTGATGTTACTAAAAGTTGGGGACCTGCAATGGTTGGTTCAGTTTTAATGGAATATCCATCGAATCCTGCAAGATTCGCCTATAAAAATAGCCATAAAACGTAGACGAAAGAACACACTTCAAAAGCTATTCCGAATTTTAAGAACAGTATATGGGTATTGAAAACACAAAGCATTGAGCGCTACATGCAACGAAAGAGAATGTACTTAATTTTACTTCTACAATTTCACGATTGTTTCAAGCATAAGTTCATAAGATATGTTCATTCCATAAGTTTGTCACTGGTAACCTAGAAACGGGAGCTTGTCATGAAGTGATTGATGTAGGTCATAGATTCGAGGTAAAGCGACCCCTGGTGAGGCGCTGTCAAAGGCTTAGTAAATGCAGACTAAATAGGCACTAGATGGAAGTTATGCAAAGTTAAGTTCATAAGATATGTTGGGCATAGGTTTGTCACTGATAACTTAGAAACTGCAGCTTGTCGTGAATGAAGTGAGTGAGGTAGGTCATAGATTCGGGGTAAAGTGACTCCTGGTGAGGCACTGCCAAATTTGGGGTTAGTAATGCAGACTAAATAGGACCTAGATGGAAGTGCTGCAAAATTAACCACCACCGAGTGTAGGACTTCAATTCTCGCTTCCGTCGTTCTGCTAGAACTAGTTATCTCGAGCTGTAAGTCTCTCAGTAGCATTACGAATTAAGTATAGGTAGTGTCATACTTATGGAAGGAACATATCACTTATAAACTTATGTTTGAAGTTATACTGTATAGTTCGCACTCTCCCACCACTCTTTCTTCACTGAAGTTTTTATTTTTTCACTTTTTTTATTTTTGAGAGGGAAAAGATGCATTATAAAATCGAAAACTTTTAAAAGGGAAGTTAGGTTTTGGGCGTGAATTAAAGCATAAACGTGACTGGAATAAATGAAAATGTAACGCCCTATGGCTCGACATGCCTTCTCGATTATTTTATTTTTATTTATAGACTGGGTATACGGTTTTTATCATAAGTAACAATAATAATAATAAGTAATTTATTTATTTATTTATGCATTCCTATATAACATGGGAAGAAACCTCTAAGTCTCTAAGTAAAAATTGCCTTACAACAAGTATTTCATACTTATTTTTAGTATGTTACTTTTGGTTATGTCGATAAATGCGTGTTCACAGTTAAGTAATCGTTTAAAAGTTAAAGAAAAAAATGTTTTCCGCGCAAAATTTATTAGTCCATTTAATTGTAGAGTAATATTGGGAGGTTTAATTGTTTTTGTTGGTTTTTAATTCATCTTGAATATACTAATACTTCAAGTCAGGCATTGGGCTGTTGCTATGTAAAATTTACGTGCTTTTAAACAGTATATCAACTTCTAACTACATCCTCCTTGGTTCAAAAGTCCGCGCTCGAGGCGAAGGCATCTGTATCAACTCCTAACTACATCCTCCTTGGATGAAACGTAAGCGCGTGAGACGAAAGCAGTTTAATTTTCACGCGACTTTTTTAAGCCTAATTAGGCCTAAAAACTGAAATGTTTTTAGTTTTAAATTAGCCAAGTCTTACTTATATGTAGATAAGATGCGAATTTATAATACTTTTACAACGTGAAGAATATTTTTTGTTGCTTTAATTTTCTAGTCACATAATAATCTCCATGCAGTTTTATTATGACTAAGGGACACGCGTTCCAGTAATTGGTCGAGTCTCACGAGAATTCCTCGTTAATGTTACCTCTATCGTAATTCCACTCGGAGGAACCCTTCAACCAATTGCGATACCTCTAATTTTATAGAGGTCGTCGTGTATATAGCTATAGACATCGGACCTTTCTTCCTCCCCCATCCCCCTTAGGCCATTATAAGAGCTGTTCAGTTGCGGTTACAGTAACGACCGATCCCTCGAGTTAACGACCAGGTCATAGAAGTATTATATAACTAATTAATATTGTACAGGATGTCTCCGGCATTTTTAACGACCTTAATTTAAAGTTTACCCTTAATGACCAAAGCGTCGGTCGCGAACTTAGTCTAAATTATGCTTAAAAACACTTGAGGATAGGTTATTCTATAGTATATGTACTAAATATCAGGCAGTCACCCTTGTTTCTCTTTCCCGCCCAATTTCTTAACCCCTCCCACTTAATTCAGCCAGGTAATTATGGATTACTACCGTCGGATATCTTAAGTTCGCGTGTTGAAGTCGTTAACCCCCTTAAGTTCATTTCATTGTATTTATTAATGTGTCTAATACAGCTGTTCAAATTTGAATATTATTTTTTTATATGTATAATATTAACTTTCTTGTAGCTATATTTATTCACATTTTCGCTTCACGTGTGCCAGACGTTTGTCGTTGGGGAAAGCTCGCTTACAGGCTGAAACCTCCTAATGCTTTTCCTACGAGCCCCTGTAGAAATGTTTAACCCGCAATACACCCGCGTTCAGGGAGAAACTAACGTTTAGGCTGACGAACCTATTCGAATTTTTTTAATTGAAACTTTATTTAGTGAAATTGAACTTTAAAAATTATTTAAATATAATTTAAAAGAAGAGACGACCAATTTTAATAATTAGTAAATATTATACTCGTATTTAAACTATCGCGAGGCATTGTGGGATAGAAGAAATTAAAGATCAAAATACGTATTTGATAATTTCTAATAAATTTCCTTCGTAGAAAATTCTTTAAAAATTTATAGAATCAGCTGGTTCTTTTTCTACTCTGTCGATTAACTATTCGGATCGAAATCTTTAATCGATTATATTTGGACATCATTATTAATGTTTATTTCTTTCTTTCTTCTAAACTAAACTAAAGGAACCGCCCCCTTTCTTAAGGTCATGTCATGCACCCATTTTTTCCTCTTTTTTTATCAAATCGATTTCCAATCAATCGATGACGAGAAACTATAGGGACTCTTTTCAAATCAGAGAATGAGTGACATACATGACCCCATATTTGTTCTATCCCTTCCGTTGTCCGTCTATTTTATAAGAGAAAACGTAGGCTTACACCTCCCATACTTGTTTCTTATGTTTGTTTTCCCCTCGCCAAGGCTTAAGATCAAATTGATCCAATACCTTAATTGATCTGTATCGATTCAATTATGTAATATATGCATATTTTAATGGATATATCAGTTGTTGATTTCATGAATTTATCTCTATTTATCCATGAATAACTTTGAGTAAATCTCAAGAATCTGCAAGAACCATAAACACTATATGTATAACAAGCGTGGGAACATCGGGATTATAGTATATCAAGGTCATACAGCAATTTTTAAAGCTAGGCACGTGTTACGGAGTTAATTTCGAAGTATTTGGCCTAACAAGTTTGCAGTAAACCATTTAATTGATTATGGTTTTTTTGTTTAAAATGAGTTAAATTTATGGGTGACCTCGCCCATCGTTGATATGCGAAGGCGTAACCGTTTAACTTCCGAGAAATTGACGTGACATTTTTCTAATTTTATCTCTCCTATAAAAAGTATTTGCTTCTAAGAATTGGAATAATCAAAATTGGTATACAGGGTGTTTCTGAAAAGTCCATCACAAATTAAGGGGCGTGTTTATGGGACCAAACTGAGCGGAAAGTACCAAAGAACATGGGGTGTACAACATTTTGTTACGGAGATATGGCCTTCCAAACATTCGCCCCTAAAACAAGGAAATATCCAAAAATGAGGAGTAACACTTAAGACCGACTAACCAGCTTGTTTAAAATTACTAGACAATTTCAATAGCCTTTAATCGAACAATTGATTTCTACCTTTACTAATCAGAAGCGTATAAATGAGTAGAAGTATGCCTACGGTGGTAATGTAAAATTAATCCCAAGTGACATGATGTTTCAAGATCTTCCCAGCACCAAGTAAAATGGTTCTGATTGAAGGGACTTTTATTAGCACAGCGTAAACAACGTTATTTTCAGGAATTAGTCCAAATGTCCACGGGCGGCATTACAAAAACGAGGCAGTCTTTCGAATGATACTTGGACATGTTGGAAGATCCCTGGCTTGTTCCTGTTATCTCAAACCGTAAAAAGCTACGCAAATCTTCATCATCACGGACAACACTCTTGTACGTTAGGTATGACCTTGAGAAAACCTAAAAGGACATCTCGAATGTATTTGAAAAACCCATCTCCAATTAAGGGGCGTGTTGTTTGTTTCCAACAGAGTAAACTCGCCCAGAGAACAATTACAATGCAGAGCCACGTTTAGGCGTTAATGGCCCACAAAGGTGGTCCCAAAAACAAGAACAAACTTTAATTTGTTTCGTTCAGTAAGTGTTTCATGTGTCATAGATAAAACGCCATGATTAATGCACGAAGAAAATGAATTTATTGACAAGTTTTAACATTTAATTGCAACTAGTTACAATTAGTGGTTTCTGGCTAAAGTAAACGATATCGATTTCCCACGGGATTTGTTGGTTACTGACGAAGCTAACTTTTCACGGGATGGTATTATTAACTTACATAATAAACATCAATGGTCCCAGCTAAACCCCCACGCAACTTGCGTTAGAAGTCACCAAGTACAATTCAGTTTAAACGTGTGGTGTGGTATTGTGGGTGACAATTTAATTGGGCCACATTTCCTAGAGCCCAGGTTAAACGGTGTGGCTTACTTGCAGTTCTTACGGGACGATTTACCGGAACTACTCGAAGACGTACCCTTAGGTTTGGTAAACAGAATGTGGTTCATGCACGATGGTGCACCACCACATTTCAGCATCGCGGTCCGAAATTATCTTAACGCGACCTTCCCTTTGCGGTGGTTAGGTCGAGGTGGATCTGTGGAGTGGCCTGCTCGATCACCCGATCTGAACCCTTGTGATTTCTTTTTTTGGGGCCACCTGAAAGACTTAGTTTATCAGACTGAAGTGCCCGATGTTGAAGAGCTACGTCGACGAATAATTCACGGCTGTCAAACAATTCGCGAAACTCCAGGCATTTTTCAACGTGTAAGGGAATCATTTGTAAGACGTGCTAATGTGTGCCTTAACGCGGGTGGTGAACACTTTGAACAATTTTTGTAACTAGTTGCAATTAAATGTTAAAACTTGTCAATAAATTCATTTTCTTCGTGCATTAATCATGGCGTTTTATCTATGACACATGAAACACTTACTGAACGAAACAAATTAAAGTTTGTTCTTGTTTTTGGGACCACCTTTGTGGGCCATTAACGCCGAAACGTGGCTCTGCATTGTAATTGTTCTCTGGGCGAGTTTACTCTGTTGGAAACAAACAACACGCCCCTTAATTGGAGATGGGTTTTTCAAATACATTCGAGATGTCCTTTTAGGTTTTCTCAAGGTCATACCTAACGTACAAGAGTGTTGTCCGTGATGATGAAGATTTGCGTAGCTTTTTACGGTTTGAGATAACAGGAACAAGCCAGGGATCTTCCAACATGTCCAAGTATCATTCGAAAGACTGCCTCGTTTTTGTAATGCCGCCCGTGGACATTTGGACTAATTCCTGAAAATAACGTTGTTTACGCTGTGCTAATAAAAGTCCCTTCAATCAGAACCATTTTACTTGGTGCTGGGAAGATCTTGAAACATCATGTCACTTGGGATTAATTTTACATTACCACCGTAGGCATACTTCTACTCATTTATACGCTTCTGATTAGTAAAGGTAGAAATCAATTGTTCGATTAAAGGCTATTGAAATTGTCTAGTAATTTTAAACAAGCTGGTTAGTCGGTCTTAAGTGTTACTCCTCATTTTTGGATATTTCCTTGTTTTAGGGGCGAATGTTTGGAAGGCCATATCTCCGTAACAAAATGTTGTACACCCCATGTTCTTTGGTACTTTCCGCTCAGTTTGGTCCCATAAACACGCCCCTTAATTTGTGATGGACTTTTCAGAAACACCCTGTATAGGTACCCTTTTTCTCTTTCTGTTAACTAATATTTAGTGTGCACCATAAAGGGGCTAGTTAACCGGGCTTCAGTGTTGCCAGCAATTGCAAATCTTAACTTTAACGTACGCGTTTCAGGGTTGCCAGTAATACGCGATTCTATCATCTCGGGTTTGGAACTGAATCGAACAGAATACTACAAGCTTTTAAGTCTGTTATAGATATTCTATTATTGAATTGCATACGTCAAAAATGACTGGCAACAATTGTCCGGACATTATTTAGACGTACAGGGTCACTGAGGTTAGAACTGTGTGGTGCGTATTTGCATTCCACCAATTGAAGAAAGCTCGTAGCTTCGACATCTATTAACGTTTGACAGGTCGTGCATGCAATTTATGGGACACAATCACGTTTATTTTTATAACTTCCTAACATTCTAGGGCTATAGGGCGTGTTTTTTTCTCTTTCTGTGTAGCTAGTTCAGTCCAGAACTAATTCTATATTTGCACTTAATTGAGGTCGCAAAAAAAAAAAATACTCGGAGAACCGATATCGATCAAAGATTTGACCCTTCTTATATAGTTAAAATATTTTTACTCTATTGTACATTGTTATATTTTGTCATGGGAAAGTTTGAATGTCGTAACTAAGCTCATTTTTTATCAATTCTTGATTGAATAATCGAACCAAGACTTAAAATGTCTCGGGCAACACAACTGGTACAAATTGAAATTTTAGGACAGCAAATTGAAATCCGAGAAATCTGATATGTTATTTATATTTAATTCGATTTTTATTATCGGTTGTAAGTTAGTAACCTTAACAGGCGTCTTAGAATCTGCCTTAAGGTTAAGGTTATTTATTATAAGGCAAAAATAACAACGGTCTTTAGCGACACATGGGAGCAATTCTGTGAACAAATACTTCGTGTTTTTTTACTTTTATTGAAGATCAATATCGCATGCTTTTAATTTGAAAAATAAATAAATATGTGAATCAATAAATTGGGGGGTTTTTTCTGGGCCTTTCTGGAAAACTTCAAAGGTGTTAAGAATTGAATTGAATTGAACTGAATCGATCTATGATCAAATTCACCACCACCAGATGAGGCAACTTACGATACTTACGACCTAAGTTAACATTTGCCTGTAGGAAAATCGTTAATATCTACAAGTATAGCCTTTGCCTCTATTCGCGAAGTATTTCTATTCGCTAAGCGTTAAGAGTAGATTTATGGATTGAAAGACAGATAAACACAACGTAAGAGACCTTACTGGTTGAGAGAAAGTGTTAGGTTTATTTAGGTCTAGTTAAAACGTCGCCTCCCCTAGTTTAAGGAAAGGATTAGAAAGCTTCTGGGAAAACACTTATTATTTTTTTTTATTTCTAAATTTAAATCGGTACGATTCTGACGTGAGTCATGTGACGTAGACATAAACAGGTCGTAAACACTACATACACACTCGTTGCCAGCACCTATGGAATCTGTTCGTTGAAAAGAAGTATAGGCATACAGTTTCCTTAAAAAAAGATTTAAGAGTGTAGGACTAGGAAAATTCCGCGTATGATTCACGTGCAGGTGGTAGGCCTACGTCATGGCACTCGCGCCCTGCAAACCCAAATTAATCTTTAATCCACGTGAGTTTGACTCGCGTTTCATTAGTGACGTCATGAAAGTTTAGAGCCCGCACGTGATCCCAGTGAGATTTTAATTAAAAATAGCAGCAGGAATGCCACGTGATTAAAATTAACCTTAAGATTTACTCTACAGATAATTTTAACTGTTGGGACTAGAGAACATTCCCCCCTACCTTCTCTATCTCTGCTTTACATTCAGTGCAGTGTTATCCTACCCTCTATGAACCAAGTTTTTAAATCAAGTACTGATTCAAACTACTTGCCTTTTTCTCTACAAGCCAGTAAATAGAGAGCTTTCAGTTGAAGGAGGAGCTGAGTCTGTGACATAATTTACGCTGCCATATTGGTGGTGGGTTTAAAGCGGGAATGAAGCTGAGACCATGCACCAATATGGCTACCAGAACAGCGATAAGACTTGGGAGGGTGTGACGTACTACTATCCCATCTGAAAGCTCTCGATAACATAGAAGAGACCGGGAACGTTTCTACCTCTTTTTCTCGGCTCATCTTTCGTCAATCGTTTCGAATCGTTTCCCGCCTTTTTTGTGTGTGCACGTGGTTTATAGTCGACACGCTTCTTGACAAATTGACATACATATATATCCTTGGGTAGAGCTCTAAATTACTCCTTTAACAACATTGCTCGTAAAATATCGGTTTAGTACTAACTTTTCTTAGATTCGTTTACGCTCTGTTGAAAGTCGGAAACAGGCGCGCGTCTTCATCATTCTGTGATAGTTTAACCCGCAATCGCGTCTGTCTGTTTATAACGCCAAACGGATGTTTAACCCTTAATTTTTTTACGGATTTATAATACCAGAGTTTTCCAAAATTAGTTTTAAATAAATCTCAAAACTGTTACGCTTTCTCAAGTTTTTCTATTGCGCATGCCCGAGTAAGAACTCTTCAAAATTCGAAACCTTTCATCTCCAGCCCGGGTTGATATGTGGACTCAAGTACTTGGTACCGTTGGACAGGGGACAATTACTTCTATGACACCATCGAAGTGTTTCTCATTAAAATTTATATTTAAGTAGGTGTGACCCCTTAGGTCTAAAAATTATAATATTTTTTTTAAACCCTGCTTGATCTGTGATAGGAAATATTATTTTTGTGTCATAGCGTCATAGCGTGAAGGACAATTATTTCCATGACATCCTTAGCACCCCCTCGCCCCCACGGTATCTTTGATTACGTCAACCCCTAGTATGACGTAATCAAGTCTAGCCTAGTAACAAATACTCACTCACTCACTCTTATCACACCCAAAAAAAATACATCGGCGGTAAACACGAAAGAAAAGTGGAAAACCCATCTCAGAGTAACCTACTTTATATCTATCTTCAAGACCGTAACTTTCTACAAGAAGTTAGGCCTACACTCCCTCTCTCTCACATCCGAGTTAGCGTTAACACCTTGGATAAAATAACCTTAGGAGTTATATCAACCTAAGAAATTGCCTTAATACTTAGAATCAAAACCCCGGATTGAAACTAAACAGCATCCTAATTTAATTCATCCAATGTTTAAGTTGCTTCCTCTCTCTGTATACTGTTTTTAGTCAATCTTTATTCGACTCACATTTTATCGCCTTGCTTGGAAATCCAACGGCAGAGCAAACAAAATAGAGAGATGAAAAAAAAAAGTGTTTTTGCCCAATTTCTTAGAGTCCATAGCTGCTACACTCCATTGCCATGCCATACCAGCAAGGAGTTGTACTTATTTCTCCAATTTCCTTGAGTTGTGTGTAACTTCAATTTGTACCGGCTAGAAATTCCAATTGAATTTTTAAACTTGATTAGTCTTACCCCTCTTTCGAGCTAGTGGCCCTCTAAAGTATCGTCAGGGGAAATTTTACTATTGATTAAAAAGTTTCTGCGTCATTGGACGGCGGTTCAAACCAACGTAACGTAACATTGCGTTTTCGTCTGCTAGAATTCCACGAGGCGCTTCGTTCGATTTTGTAAACTTACAGACTCAGAGTGTGCGTGATGGTGATAGTTTTTGCTCTAGTTTTTCTCTAGAACTAATTTGGAATCAAAGTATTTCTGTTTTGGCGGCACGTTTTTGAAGGAAGGTGTTTGTTAATTCGTGCTCTGGCTGATGTATGTTTCGGTCAAGTTCTGTTAGTGTTAATTGTTATATAGTTAATTTTAAAAATATCTGGGTGATTATTAATTGACTCTATATTGCGACAAAGGACAATACAATAATGCCATTGCCAGCAATTTTTAATAATCCTAAAGGACATCAGGTAAATATTAAGTTAATGTCAATTGAATTTAACTCTATATTATATTATCAGAGTTCAAATATATTTATTAATCCACAATTTAACCCCGGAACAAACGTTTTATCAGAAATTAGACCTAACCATCTGCTTTTCTTATCAATTTTGTAGTGTAGAAATAATTAAGTGTTATGGTTTTTATATTAAGGAAATTAGATAAAAACGGAGTAGCAGCTATATAACCATAACTCTCTCGGATTCAAGATATTCGGTTAAAATCCTGGAAACTGAATTCCTTATATTAAGTTTATTATTTTATTTAAATTATATTCTGATATTGAACCACTGTTTAATTTTTTTTAGTTATAATACTTTGAATAATGTAATTACGAAATCGCGTGACGTTTTCATTGTCTAAACACGCGGAGTATAGGACATAGTACACAAACTAAAGACGAAAATAGATGCATGCTAAATTACACTGAAGTGTTTTAATTACGCCTTCTTTTCTTAAGTTTTTCAAACTTCGATTTTAATCGTAAAATGCACTATCGAAGGTAGGAATAACTGATGCTCTTTATTCAAATTGAAATGCCCGATAAAGATTGATATTCACGCGCTACGACCGAAGATAATATAGACCTATTTCACGTGCAAAATTTAAAATAAAACCAAGGAGTAATGACGATAGGAGTGTTTATTGCGATAATAAATAAAAGATATTGCATATAATTAAGAACAACACTTTTGTGAAATTAACCATGATCACTTGACCAGTATAAATTTAACGTGACGCGTGATACTGTTAATGATCATTTTCGTTAAAAATATTCCGCCTAGTCCTCGTAACTCAAATATACGCGTATAGAAGTATAAATTAAACTGGAAGTGAAGCGGAAAACAGAAAACTTTAGGCGCCAAAAGTATCGTGTTTTATCAGTGACCCGTGGCGAGAAAACAAAGCGATGTCCGTCAAGCCTTCGTTAAATGGTCAAGGGAGAAATTTTAGAACAAAGTAAATTAGAGTTGACTTTGAGAGTAAAGGTATACGTATGGATTTTGGAATATACTTTTGTTTTTAGCGCGATGTACTGAATAGCTATCGTCACGATAGCCGCGTACGTCCGTAGCTATACTCTTTCTCTGACGCGCTATATAGGGATTACAATTACTTGGACTATAGCTTAGTCAGTCATGTAAAGGAACCGCGACTCGAGAGCTACAAGTCGTATATTATACGTGCGCGAGATATTAACTGGCAACAATGTACCCTAACACACAAGTAAGTCTATAAATAATTATGTTTAGTGGATGCACTCGCTGCTCTGTGAACACTGCAACACTATTAAATGTGCGTTAGAAAAAACTTTCTACTTAGCTTTCGCTTTTGGGAATTAAAGAACTAAGATTCGTGATTATATAAATATAATTGTCATCATAACCATACTGGTGGGTTGAATGTGATTTTAAGGAATGTTGAAACACACCCCAATATGTCTGCTTGCCAGAACAGCTAGGGTGTGACGTAGCACTCAGCCAACTGAAAGCTCTCAAGGCAATAAAAATTATTACCTGCAGATTTGCATTACTCAAATTTGCGATAATCTTGAAGAACAAAAATTATTCTATTTCTAACACCCCTGATTCCCGAATTGCTCAAAATCCGAACCAATTTCGGTGACGTAATATTACAGTAGAGCTCTGATTGGTCGATCAATGAGAAGTCGCGACGTAGTTAAATATTCGTACTGGGTACTTTTGGTTTATTTATATTTGTATTTGGTTACGATAAAAAGCTAATTATTTAAATAAAAATTAGGCAACAGCTTCATATTGATTATTTTAATTAAAAAAATAGGTAATTTAAAAAAATTACAGAATTTTAATCTTATGCCGTTTTGCATTGACTGCTAGCAATCAGCCACCATAGAGCAATATTAAATTAGATAGACATAGATGCATGCATTTAATGTCATTTTCAACTGTATTTAAAATACCAATGGAAACTGCATTTGATAAATACTATTTTTAAAATCATAGTTTTAACTTGAAATTTTTGGGCTATTGGGTGCATGCATATCCACTATTTTAAGCCCGTAAACATGATTCGCGACTTTGGTAGGTCGTGAATTTTTAAGGAAATTGAGAAATAGCGTGCTTGGCCCGCATCGCGTGTTTTCAAAACTTAAATACGTAGAAAGAAAACTCCCGCGCAGTTTTGTACTAGTGGTCATCTCCGAGCGAGCTATAGTGGAACAGAAAAAAACCAACCCAACCCAACCCCGGACCCGGTATTCCGTTTTGATATATAGCATAGCACGGCTGCGTAATGTGTTTTAATATTTATGAGAAATAGTATAGGTGGATATAAATTGCTTAAAGTATAACTGCCCAACCGGTAGCAGCCACTACAAAACTTACTAAACCTCTTAATTGCAAGGTGAGATGGTTAAGAGCCAGCGAAGTTTGAACTTCGATACGAGTGTTTTTACTTTTTGTCGCACCGTTTTGCGACGTTGTATTGGCTTTAAACCAAATTTTATACAGTTGTACTAAAGATTATAATGAACATTTGTACAAAGTTTCGTAAGGATTATGTGAAATTTACGAAAGTTATAGCGGATTTCAGAAAGACGAATTTTTCTTAGGACATAAGTTTTTTTTTTCTGGTTACATTTCCAAGCGCCATTTTACAAGATGGCCACGGATTTAAACCAAATTTTATACAGTTGTACTAAAGTATATAATGAAGATTTGTACAAAATTTCGCAATAATCGGTTCAAATTTACGAAAGTTATGGCGCTTTATTATAAAGAAAACATGAACTGGACAAAAATCAATGTATGCCCAATCATCTAATCTGTGGCGCGAAACAAACAGTACCGACGCCAAGCTCTTTTTCCGTTCCCGACGCTGATTGTTGGGCTTTTCCCAGGTTTTAGTTTACGTCACAGGGGTGTGAGTCTTGGTTGGTCAAGCCTCGAAGGAAATGCATTTTGAGCGTCCGTTACTTTATAATTCTCCGTTATACAATATAGTAGTACCTCTACGGTCGAGTTTTGTTAGTCGCCAGTCGAAGGTCAGTTTTTCCATTATTTTACGATAGCCTAATAAACTTATCGAATTCATATCCAATATATTATATAAAATGTTAAAAGTTTTACGTACGGTTTGAAGAAATAGAAACTAAATCGAATAAACTTAAATTTTCCGTTTTGACTAATTCGATAAAATGATTTTTCATTTCAAAAGGTCAAATTATGAAATTGATTCTCAATTTTTATTTGATCTATCAAGTATCTAAAATTTGAAACAATATCATAAGTTTATAAGATATATTCTGCAAATAAGTTTGACACTATCAATACCGTACTGGGAGGCGCTACTTGTAGAACGACGCCAGCATTTTAAGCCTTGGACCAGGCGTCACTTAACACACAAGAATCTATGAGCATAACCAGCTTTCAATAACCAGTGTCAAACTTATGGAATACATCTCGCGGTAATACGTTTCCCAATCACAGTTAAATACAATTTAATTTACTGGAACGTGGTTTAATAAATTAAAAATATTTTATATTTAGGCCTAGGCCTAGTAATGAAATTTCTATATGCGTGTTTTTGAATTGTTCGTCGTAACAGATTACAGGTATCAGGAAAAGATGAATATATTCGTGAAAAGAAGTTTAGAGTGTTGTAGAATTGGTGGTACTCGTTTGGTTTAAATGGAATGTACGCCTTTACTTCCTTTCCACTTCCTGCAAAGGTATACACTGTCGTTCGAGCTACGATTTAATAATTACCTACCATAGAAACGAACGCTGTTTTTCGTTGGGCATATTTCGAGCTTCGAGTTAATCGCTTACCGCTTTCACGCAAACCGTATTCATTAAAACTGTATAATATAATAATCGATTGTGCACTCCTAACGTCAGTCTCGAGCAATATTGTCAGCAGCCCTTACGGTTAAACTTTGAAGTTAGAAATTGGGTTGATTGTTTTTTCTACCCTAGCACTCTTAACGTTTCAGTCAGTAAAAAATATTTTTGTTCCAAGTCCTCTTCAGACGATACGTATCAAATTTTGACTCAAGTAGATGATTCAATTTGTCCAACTTCTGTTAATCTCACGACCCAGCTAGTTTACTCAACTCAACTTGACTCATCTAAATCAGTCAAAAAGTTAATTGCATCGTCTGAAGAGGCCTTTACTCCACATAAACGTTGGCTCGCCTAAATTTAATTGGCGATTATTAATAATAAAATTGGTACTGACCAAATGAACTTAATTACCTCCCATGACCTAACTAACCCACACCTCGCGAGATTACCCATCTATATTCGTTGATTAGAGCAATTATTTCTATTTAATTAACAGACTGTAATAGATGGGACTGGAAAATTGGATGTGGGCGAATATGAACTTCAATTATTCGATTCGCGTTACATGATTAAAGAAGAACAACCGAAACGTTTCACTGGTTGGTTGAAGCCATCTTGCATACCCATTACCATCATATTGGTTCTTATCTTCCTCGTGGTTTTGTTACCACTTCTGGAATCTCGACAAGAACCACCCGCCGAACCCTTGGTTTCCTATGAGTATCATAAACTATGGAAAAACTGTTCCAGCCCGTGCGTGTAAGTGTCCTTGTCACGCCATCATCATGTCTTCGTCATAGCGACAAGTGAAATATTAGCGGATTTGCATTTATAGATTTACTCTAATCGAGACGCTACCGACCAGTTTCTTGTCGTTCAACTATCAACACCGACACCAAACCATTTTCAAAGGATGGTTGGAATTGATAGGTCTAGCCAGAAACAATATCTTCGTTGCCACCTCTGACTTTCAACTACTCGAAGACCAAGGCACCGACAGGCTTTTCAAAGATTACGAAAAATGGGAGGTAAGTAGTAACCCGCCTCTTCTTTGTGACGTGGTTTGTTGGGAAATTCAGATCAGATGGTTCGATAAGGCTAGGGTAGCTTAGGGTTTGGTTGAATGGGAGTGGGTCTGGTTGCCGTCTTCTAGAACCCGTTTTCAAATGCAGGGAAAAGACATTTACCAACAACTGAAAGATTTCGGAGTTCAAGAAGGCGTTCAACTACAAATTGTCACTAATGAGAAAAATGAAAGTCGTGAAATTGAAGAGTTAATAAACGCTGGTTAGTATTTATCACTACGACTTAGTCACGTCCTTGGCAAGTATTTAAGTTGGTATGATAGGGGCCGCGGACATCAGGTTCCTGGACATGACAACCCTGACGGGAATGACGAGTTTGTTGAGATCAAACATGATTATCGTGGATCAGCGTCATTTTTATTTGGGAAGCGCCCCCTTACGTTGGAAGAGTCTCTTCAAGACGAAGGAGCTGGGTATTTTGGCTTTCAATTGTTCTTGTCTCGCTCACGACTTGAAAAAAATCTTCGACGTCTATTGGCTCCTGTCGGCTGAGAATCGTACCACCGTTCCTATAAAATGGCCTTACAAAACACACACCGCCATTAACAGGAGTAACCCCGTTATTGTGGAACTGAACGAAACTAGTTCCAACACTTATTTCACCGTAAGCAACTTTTTCTTTATTGTTATGTTTAGTCCCTGTGTTAGGTAGACGTAAAGTCCTTGATAATGACACTTCAAGTCACACCCTAACTGTCCCCTACCTTGTCTTACTGTCACATACTTTGACTTCTCGGCGAGTCCATTTTTATAAGAACAATACACAGAAGGTTTTGGGGGCGTTTAAAATGTCACTTTTGTTTTTCGTTTCATTTCACTTAAAAATTTTCATTACTTGAGCTACACGTGCACTTTATTTTAAAGGGATAGTATAAGCTAAGAGAAAGTTCTCGTTTTTAAGTAGAACTTTGAATTATACTTCTTTAATATCGCGTCTGCACCTGCAATTTTTCATGAGATGAACTTTGACACGCGCTGAATAGATATGATAGATTAAAAATAACTTTTATTGGTTGTAAGTCTGCAGTAAGTAGTTTTGTAGTAACGCCCCCTTTTTTTGTAACGTTTCTCGCCATCTGTATCTCTTGGGATATAAAAACTAAACTACAACGTCCGTTACATTTCTAATAATAGAAGCCGATGTGTCCCAGTAGACCAATGAGAATCATCATTTAATGTAGTGGTTACACAAACCCTTTTTTATTATTAATAGTGTTAAAGTCGATTAATTTCTTAGATAAATCTAATAAAAATGTAATAATCTATATTACACCACCATGCGTCTCAGTGAAAAGAAAATTTAAAAATTTATTTCTATTTTGGTTCAAGGCCCCGTACGCTTTTAACGACTTTAAAAGACGATTAAGACACCCACTAACAATTAATTTTAAAATTTAATCTTAGAGTTCACCACCGGTGTTATCATCTACTGGCCGTTCTAGTAATTTAGAAACAATTTTAGACACGATTAATCGAGCCAACAATTACGTGTACATATCAACGAATGATTATTTTCCCATAGCTCAAATAAACCAAAACACTACGTAAGATTATAGAATATCAAATCAGGAGTAGATTTAATTTTAGAAGTAGGAATGGAGAACAGAGTAGTCAAAGTCCCGGACCCCCTTCCACGGGACGGGGGGGGGTATGAAAGAAGAGGTGGGAGGGTCATAGCGACAGAGGTAAAAAGGAATTACGTCACTATTTTTCGCCGTCCCCGGCGTCAACAACGTCATCAAAACGTAGTTTTAAGTGAGCCAATAAAATAATTTAAACTATTCGTTACGTGTTGGTTGGAGGGAGGGGCTCTTTACTGGGCGGGCTATGAGTGGGAATAACTGAAGTAAATACTAACGCTCCGTTCTCCATTCCTACTTCTAAAATTAAAATCTATCCCTGATATTATATACAGGGTGTTTCTGATAAGTTTGCATGCATAAATTAAGACTTGGGATGTTCTTTGGGAAATTTTCAATTTTGAGTAGAAAATTCAAGTTGTATTATTTCCCAAAGAACATACATCCCAAGGCTTAATTTATGCATACCAGACTTATCAGAAACACCCTGTATTTATTTTATTAATAATTTGATTTTTGTACAGCACTGGCTACTGGTCAAAAATAGACGACGCCCTTAGAAAAGCATCCATTAACAAAAAACTGGACGTTCGTATCTTAACCGCTCAATGTTTTAACAGTACAAATCCAATTAGAAGAATGGATTTTCTCAACTCTTTAGTCGCTCTCAATGTTTCCGTGGTAAGTATTGCAGTTGTGACGTCACTTAATGCACTAAGACATCGTTGTCCGTTGTCGCATCCAACTTTAAACATTACGTAATCGTTCAGAAACTGTTCATGGTGGAGGAACACGTGGACGCTGAAAATCAGCCCGTATGGACCGAGCAAAATCATTACATTTTGACCGAAGAACGCGTTTACTTTGGTAAGTATTAACATAAGTTTATAACTGATAAGTATGACACTACCTATACTTAATTCTTAATGCTACTGAGAGACTTACAGCTCGAGATATAGTTCTAGCAGAACGAACAGGCGAGAATTGACTAGGCCTACACTCGGGGGTTAGTTTTGCAAGACTTCCATCTAGGTCCTATTTAGTCTGTATGTACTAAGCCTATAACAGCGTCTCACCACGAATCTATGACCTACGTCACTCCATTCATGACAAGCTCCAGTTTCTGAGTTACCAGTGACAAACTTATGGATGGAACATATCTTATAACCTTATGGTATTGGGTATATAATCAGGTACGTCATCTTGGTCCGGAAATTCGTTACTTCACGACGCGTCAGTTGGAATTTTCGTTGATCAGTCAGATGCTAATGGCGGTGGTGGTTTTGTGCCAATTAGGGAACAGTTTGGTCAACTGTTCCTTCGCGATTGGAACTCAAAATTTGCGCGATCCATCAAATTAACAAACGTCTTGGACTTAGAAAGATGAGTGGAACTTCAAAAATATATATATTAAGTTTATATTTATTAATACAGTTTTTACTAATTAAGTAAAAAAATCAACAACCCCCTCCAATCAATATATATATGCAAATTTTTAACGATATCACCAAGAAGTGATATCTAGTTTATTAGGGAGAAGGTGTAAGATGCCTAAGTATTCGTGCCAGTCATAGTCCCAGTCCCCCTTTCAAAATATAAGGGGGGGGGGCGTAAAAGGAGGCCGGGCTATTTTGCTACACTCTCCTCAGTCGGAAAATACAAGTAATTTTCGTTATCATTCGCGTCGCGCTGACGTGAGTTTTCAAGAACCAATGAGATGCTGGTTGTAATTTAGAGGCGGCTGGGATTAACTCCGGACAGGCTACGTTTGTTTGGACTGGAGACAAAGCTAGATTATAAATGCGGTGCGAATTTATACCTTCTCCCTAGATATCACTTCTTGATATCACCTTTTAATGACCAAGGAATTAAATAACATGATCCCATTTTCCTGGCCACTTTCTTAAAATTTTTCCAAAATTAATAATAAATAATAAATTTAACACTTAAATTAAATTGCACTAAATTCTTCCGTGAAGATAATGTATAATGAAAGGAGGAAATAAGATGCACTTTTTAAGAGCCTTACAAGCACACCCATAAATTTTCTACTTTTCTATATGTATATAATAGCCATTCATGAATTTATTCGTGTTTCTATATGAATTAATTCATGCTTAAATCAATAATAAGAATCTTCTTCAAGTAATAAGAAATTCCTTTGGAAACAAAATGAATTTCTACCATTTTTCAATAATGGTATTTATTTATTTATTTGTTTATTTGTATTTTTTCTAAACCGAGGGGCTGGTCACTTAAGCGTAAACAATGTAAATTACAATTACGCGTAATTCTTAATTAGAATTTAAAAGTGATTAGCTCCTTTTCTCGGACTCAAAATTGACAATTTAATGACTTCATTAAAGACTTATTAATTATTAAAAAATAGACATTTAGGCCTACTAATTAATTAACAGTCATCGCCATAGCTAAAATAAAAGTCGAAATTTTAAGTAATTTATTCATGAATTACAATAAAAAAATAAAAATAAAACACCTAATAATTAATTAAATAATTAATTAATTAAATAATTAATTAAATAATTAATTAAATAATTAATTAAATAATTAATTAAATAATTAATTAAATAATTAATTAAATAATTAATTAAATAATTAATTAAATAATTAATTAAATAATTAATTAAATAATTAATTAAATAATTAATTAAATAATTAATTAAATAATTAATTAATTAAATAATTAATTAAATAATTAATTAAATAATTAATTAAATAATTAATTAAATAATTAATTAAATAATTAATTAAATAATTAATTAAATAATTAATTAAATAATTAATTAAATAATTAATTAAATATTTAATTAATTAAATAAATAAATAAACAAATAATTAAATAATTAATTAAATAAAAAATTAATTAAATAAAAAATTAATTAAATAAAAAATTAATTAAATAATTAATTAAATAATTAATTAAATAATTATTTAAATAATTAATTAAATAATTAATTAAATAAATAATTATTTAAATAATTAATTAAATAATTAATTAAATAAATAATTAATTAAATAATTAATTAAATAATTAATTTAATATTTAATTAAATAATAAATAAATTAATTAATTAATTTTGAATGTAAGGAATTCGTAAAGCAATTTTTTAAAGCAATGTAGCTAAAATTCCTCCATCTATTAAAATTAAAATTAATCTTTTTAAGTATTTGTTTTTTTATTTTCTTATCAAAAGTCAACTAAACTGAAGAAGTTTGCTTTAAGCTTTTGAAGGAGTCGTCTACGTTTACACGTAATACATAGCGGGATATATTACGCAAACATGTATAGCTATCCCATAGCACCTTGCGAAAGATCTTCTATTTGAAACCAGTTGAAAAATAGTTGAACTAAGAACTAATATAAATGGGATTAAATATAACATTTTTAATATAAACTTCGGTTTAATATGGTTCTAGGATAGTCATATCAAATACATACAGACATAATACAGAGGGTATGGTAGGTGTATTATTTTTTAGAGGCCCTTGCACTTAGTTGTCCTTCAAAAATAAGCAATATCATCAGAGCGGAATACACGCTGTACGGTTTTAGTCCTAAAATGTCTGCTGATGAGTGTAAAAAGTTAGTTAACGCTCCCAGCAATTGCGTACGGGAAAATTGCCAGGGTTTCGTATTGGGACACGCGCCCTTATTGCAATTAACAAGCAAACGCAATATTGTTTTAAGATCCGATTTAGATGATGTTAGTAATTGCAATAAGGTTTTGTTGCTGTCAGGCGGTGGGTCCGGACACGAGCCTTCGTTTGCAGGTACGTTGTTGCTTGCGCCAGAGAGAATTATATTATTTGCAATAAGAGGAGTAGAAAGTTAAATCCTTCTACTACTCTTTCATTTATTATAGTATTTTATAAGTTAATGAAGAACAGTTTGGAATTAAAACAATTTAGTAAGGGTTTAATTGAATTTAATAGGATTTGTTGGTAAGGGTATGTTAGCAGCTGCAGTTGCAGGTGAAATATTCACGTCACCAGCACCGGAAGTTGTTTTAGCGGGACTAAGAATATTGGGGAAATATTCCAAAGGTATTTTGCATTTTTAATTAATTACCAATTAAGCTTCATTAGTAAAACATTACGCCTAATTAACAATTTAATTAATTGCAGCCGGTGTTTTAATTGTCATTAATAATTACACCGGGGATAGATTAAATTTCGGCTTAGCCATGGGTCGAGCTAAAGCTGAAGGAATTAAAGTTGAAATGTTAGTTAACCATGACGACTGTGCCTTGCAAAGTAGGGATAAGTCAGCTGGTAAGCGTGGTGTTGCTGGCTGTCTATTAGCTATAAAGGTACATACAAGCTCTATTGACATAATTAAATTTTGATAATTACACAAATTAAATAATATACTAATAGATCGCAGGCGCCATGGCCGAAGATGGCAAAAGTTTGGACGAAATTTACTCTTATTGTACAAACGTTTTAGATTCATTTGGTACGCAATTATTTTGCAACTTGAGGAATATATCTCATTTATTCCATGAATTATGATTAGGTACAATTGGAGTTGGTTTGTCGGGTTGCAGTATTCCAGGAGTTGGTTCATCTTTCACTTTGAATAAAGACGAAATAGAACTTGGATTAGGAATTCACGGAGAGGCCGGAATAAAAAGGCTTAAGGTTTTATTTAATTAGTTTTTAATTAAAATGTATTAATTAATTCGATTATTAATTTAAGTTAGGGACAGCTAAGGAAGTCGTAAAAATAATGATAGATCACATGACAAATGAGTCATCGGCGACTCGTTTTAATTTAAACTCTGGTAATTAAGTTATAGGTCTATAATAGCCACGTTGTTGAGAGGTCAAGGTCACGGTAAAGGTTAATTGTAAATCTTCGCTGTTATTAATGTTTTAGGAGATGAAATCGCGGTTTTTATTAACAATTTGGGTGGAACGTCGCAATTAGAGATCAATATTGTCGTTAACGAAGTCATGCAGTACTTAAGTCAACTGGGAGCTGTTGTCCAAAGAATGATAGTCGGAACTTTAATGACGTCTTTAGAAATGGCGGGGATATCCATATCCCTTTTAAAACTAAATGACCAAGTCAAACGTTACTTGGACGCCGAAACAAACGCCCCTTCATGGCCCAGAAGTTACGACACCAGCATCGCACCCAAAATTTACCAGGAAGTCGAATCGACATCCGAATCGAATTCCATCGACTCCGGGAAGAAGTTAACTAAAGGTAATTAATATTTATAATGCCTTTTAATTAATTAGTTTTATAATATTTACAGCTATTTTTACAGAACAGGGTTCGATTCTGCTTAACATAATCCTAAGCTTAAGTGACGTCATGAAAGACAATGAGGCGCTGTTGAACGACTTGGACCGCGAAAGTGGAGACGGGGATTGTGGTTCGACGCTCAAAAGAGGTTTCGAAGCGGTTAGTAACTACCTTACGTCAGACGATAACGGAAGTAATTGCGTTTTGCACCCGAAATTGCTACTATTACTCGTCTCGGATTTAATGGAGGGGTCAATGGGAGGGTCATCTGGCGCCTTGTACAGTATCTTTTGCAACGGGGCCTCGCGAGCCTTCGATAAAACTGGAGAAATACGTAACGGCGACTGGAAAGAAGCTTTGAAATTGGGTTTAGAAGATATTTGCAAGTTTGGTGGAGCCGAACCAGGAGATCGAACGATGGTAAGTAACAAGTACGCGCGTAATTACTCCTAAAAGACCTAAGTTACCACCCCTTATTTATAGGTGGACCCATTACACAAATTCCTCGTAACACTCCCCGATGATTTAAATATTTCAAAGTCGAAATTAAACGAAGTTTGGTTGAAAGCTGTTAATGAAGCTGAAAAAATTACAGTTGAAACTTCAACAATGTCAGCCAAGGCAGGACGTGCCAGTTACGTTGATAAGTCACTTTTAAAGAGACCCGATCCTGGTGCGCAAGGCGTGGCCTTATGGCTTCGCGCCGCCTTAGAATCGTATCAAAAAGAAACGAAACAACAAGAGTAATTAAGGAAATATTGTTTTTATTTAACGGTTTACAATTTAACTTTGAAAACTCTTAAATCCCCCAACAGAATAGAAAAACCACTATCTTTTGTAACATTCTTCGAAAAAATTCTTAAAGTAATTTCTCTTAAATCCAAACTCTTTGATTTAACTGATCCATTTGCGTCCTGAATAACAAAGCACCTGAAAAACATAAAACCAGGTTTTCAATAAGGTTAAGGTTAAGATCCAATTTGCCTTATTTTGTTACCTGGTTATCCACATTGTTTCCGCATCAGCTACAGGTATGTCTAGGGCGTATTTTTCCATGACGTCATTGATGTCACTCGATGGTATTTGCGTATCTTCAAACTCAAATTCTTCTCCGACATCGGTAAGTAATAAATTTGGCGTCGTGTCTTTAGTTCCCAGTAAAATTCCCACATTGGCTTCACCCGATTCGACTTTAAAAGTGTAAGAAACGATTAAAGTCGAGTCTTGAAGAACAATTTCCGATTTCAGGAGAAATATTCTGTTGGAATTTTAATAAGAAATTAACGTTTCTGTTAAAAAAGTCAGGTAACATAACATTATACACCTTAAAAGAACGGCCGTTTTCTAAATATAAAAGGTAAAATATTAAAATTAAAATAAATTATCTCTTATTAAAAAAATAATCGGCATTTAATTAGTCTTAAAAACGAGGACTACTGCGCAGACAAGCTTAGAGGCGTCTGCTAAATATTACGTGCGTGATCGAGTGCGCCATGCCTGTGAGAATTCAACCAATCCCTTTAGGGGTGGCTATCAGACGTCACTAAAGCAATGGCAGCGCAGTAGTCCTCGTTTTTAAAACTAATTAAATGCTAATTATTTTGTAGTAAGAGATAATTTATTATTGTTTTAATATTTTTCCTTTTATATTTAGAAAAATGCCGTTCTTTTAAGCTATATAATGTTATGCTATCTGAAATTTAGTCCCGATATATACCGAAAATCTTTGACGTTTTGAGGTACAAATTCGTTTTTAGATAATTCACCGTGAAATCTTAAACAGTTTCCGCCATTAAAGGCGTCGTTTAAGCTAATTTCAAAGCCTTTGTAGCTATTTTTGTCCGGAAATGAAGGTTGAATTTCTTGACATGAAAGATTATGCCAAGGTTCTTCACTAATAACCTTAGTAGTTAAATTTGTCCGTTAATTAGCTTCATTTTGTTAATTGTTCTATATACTTCAATAATCAATCACCGATTATTGTATATAATTGCATAGCATAGCGTACTTTTCCCAAATTAAATTTTTTCAGCCCAAATCCTTGACAAAACGAAGTTATAAGTGGAAAATCGCAAAATGCTTTTGAAGGTAAAAGTTCACCCAAAAGACTCCAAAAGCTAAAAAATGGCCGACAAATTTTATTTTTTGGGTTTGAACCTTAAGAAGGCACATAACTATATGCCTTCCAAGGCTGTTATTTGTTGAACCTCTTAAATTGTTCAACATGATACCACTATTACTTGCACTCGTTGCTGGTAAACTCTTCCTTCCCTTGAACCTCGTAAACCCAACCAGGTGCAAATATAGCGAGTGACATTTTTGAATCGCAAGCTTCTTGAATCGTCTGAAGAGAATGTGTGAAAATTACCACACAAATTCCAATGACCCCAACAATGGCTATTACGCATTATTACTTTGTGACATTCTAAACCTTCAAGCTGTTTCTTGCCGCGCCCAAATACATCAATACCAATATAAACATCGCGATAACGATTCTGAGCTAAATCACGCGTATTTTGTAGTTTTTCGGAGCTCCAATTGTAATTTAGAAATATGCCATCGGTTACGTCAAAGAATGACCTAAAAGTAATTCATTATGCCTTGCGTAATTTCGC
This sequence comes from Phalangium opilio, assembly GCF_054372755.1. Lineage (NCBI taxonomy): Eukaryota > Metazoa > Arthropoda > Arachnida > Opiliones > Phalangiidae > Phalangium > Phalangium opilio. The sequence continues at coordinate 8,873,648 of NW_028324187.1, read as the reverse complement.
GCGTTTTAAGGCGTGTAGAACCTGTTTAAACAATTCAGTTCATCCTGCCACTTTAATTCACCAGTGCTGATAACACTGTCGTACCAAATTACTTCGGAATTAGGTACTTGTTCATGCATTTTGGATGTAAGTGTTTTGGCTAAGTAAACCAACATTTTAACATTATTTTCCTGTAATATTTGAGGTAAGTTAAGTTAAGTTATCAAAGGGGTGTACGTGTTTCGCGATTAAAACATGGTGTAGTACTTCAATTGGATTCTCAATGTTCAATAGCCAACCATCAAACTGGTAATATTTGGTTATTTCACAGATTTGGTCACAAAATTGGTCAACTGACTCTTTGGACTTCAAGAGTTCCTGACAGATTTTAGCTCCGTTTTCCCATTCAGTAATTATTGTGCCTATAATTTTCTGTTTTTTTTTAGATTTCGGGTTGGGTTGTGTTAATGGGAGTGTACCTAACTAACCCAAAACTTTGACACCGTGTTTGTGACCACTAATTGTCCAACAAACTGGCGGAATTGTAATAAAATTATGGCTAAAGTAGACAAAAGTGTCCAGTTTTGACCAATGGAAAAAGCGGTACGCGTCGGAATTATCGGTTCCATCTATATATCTTTGAACCCAAGAACAATTTATATAATTAACGGTACCCAATCACAAACCTTGACGTCATCCTACTTGTCATCCAAATATCCACCCATCATGTCATGACATAACAGAACCTTATTTTTACATGATGAATGAATTTTTCTCAACTTTGGTATATCTTTAATCTTTATTTTTTCAAAATTACTTTCCCAATTAATTAACTCTTCTAAAGTTTCAATGGGCTTTACCATCACCGACTCGGTGGGACAAATTGGCGCCATTTTTCTTGGGAATTACTTTGTTTATATTTACGTTCAAACGCACATGGCGCACTACCACGAGGTGACCCTTGGCCTCTATGGCGGTTGGCGGAAGCTAGAACGTGGGGGTTGACATTTTCAACTTCCTGTTTTTAGTGCCCGAGAGAAGCAGAAAACGGAACCATTACTCCGTGTAAATTTTCATCATTAAATTAATTTTTGGCTTAATCTGTCTTATATCTATCATCGATTGTGAGAATTTATTAAAGAAAAGCAACCTAAAACCGCAAAAACATTAAAGTAAGAATGATTTTGGTGTGAAAAGCTTGCGAATTTGCGTGTTCATTAAGCCTTGGCTCTTCATGGCCAGGCTCCCAGGAATCTCTTAATGAGAAGCCAATTTTCAGCGTTATAAAAACTAATTTATAAATAAAAATTGAAGTCTTTAATTTTAAATAATTGCACAGTGCATTAAAAATAATGACCGTAGCTGTCATGTCAATAAAATTGATATTCAACATATGTACATAGTCTATATAGGGTGGAGTACGTTGATGGTACTTTGAGAGTTGAGAATGGGTGTTTTACTACTATTTTTAAAAGGATGAAACTGCAAAAATAATGTTTGAAATGCATTCTTAAGTTTAAATTTATGTTTCTAGCTGTTTAGGGGTCGAAAATATCTTAAAATTTCTCGCATTGAGGATGTATTCTGGTCCCCAAGTATGGGGTCACTGGTTAAAACAAAGAGAAGAAGGGTCACCAAAAACTTACGGCTATACAAATCGTTTAAGTCGTAAAATCTATAGTTGCGTCAAGTCGGGCTTTTCCTGGAATCCAAATGATTCCGTTAGGCATACCCATCATGGAGGAATATTCAATTTGGAATTTAGCCCTGATGGGTAAATAAGAACCATTAACAAAGGGTTAGGGATGTAGTTAACAGGCATTTCTCCCTGTTCTTTAAGTTCAATTCTAATTGCGGCGACTGAAAGGAAGAGTATTCTAGTCTTTGACCCGCTCAATCACCAACTTATTGATTCAGTTGACCAGGCACATAGTGATTGTGTTAATTATGCCAGGTGGGTGGCTTGTCCGAAGCTGAAGGTCTAGCCAACTCCATTTAGAAAGCTTCAAGACTCTTTAATTTAAGAAGGACTTGATTTGATACATTTCCATAATTTTTGCGTAGGTTTTTGGATTCTAGAATGTTTGCCACGTGTTCAGATGATACCACAATAGCCCTATGGGATATCCGTTACCTAAAAAACAAAATTCGTTCCTTTAAAGGGCACTCTAATTGGGTTAAAAATATAGAGTACGCCGCTCAATCCGGGCTTTTGGTCACGTCTGGTTTTGATGGCAGTGTCTACACGTGGGATATTAATAGTTATTCGGAAGGGGATGTACAATTTCAACGTGTTTTTCATACAAATGGCTTGATGAGAATGAGATTAACCCCGGATAGTTCCAAAATGGTTATATGTACAACTGGAGGGTTTCTGGTGGTTGTACACGACCTGGATTTTGATTATTTAGCTCAAGACTTGCAAGGTTTTAAAGTAAGACATCGGAGAGAGAGAGAGAGATTTCATAGTAATTAAATGAGGTTTAATGGTAATTACCTGGAATGGTTTTTAATTAATTTAGCCCAATATGTATCGCCTTATTCAAATGGGTAACAGCGCGTATCCCGTCGCATATAACTACAATCATTTATTTACCGCCAAAAGAAACCGTGTCGAATTAATATCAGACTTTCCACCTGGGAACGAAGCGGAAGTTATTTCCTCTTTACAAATACATCCTTATGGATGGTGCGCTCTCTCTAGAAATACTAGTACTGACGAAAACTCGGAAGTAAGGTCGACTTAACAAACCCTGAACTTTTGAAACTAATTTTATTTGGATTAAACACTTTTTTTCAGTTTACTTGCGTTCATGACATACAAGAATCTGGAAATGTAAATCATGAAGAATTAATGAATAATACGAGTGATGAGACTGCGAGTGAAACTTTACATAGGGAAAGATACGATTTAGGTTTGGGAGAATTTGTAAGTGGTAGCAACCGAACTGAAGGACGTCATCGACGTGATACAGGAACTAGTACGGATTTCCATGTCCCCGAGGATACGTTTTCACGTACGCTTCGGGACCGTCCTGTCGTTCATATTCAGGTTAATTATGGAACAAACAATAACAGCGTCGCGATTAATAGCGCTAGCGGCGGCAGCGGGACTAGTCCTATGGGGGCCATTAACTCTGACGCGAGTGGTATCCGACGCGTAGTTAATTTAGACCATGTTGATAATTGGAGTCAAGATCAACCTAGTGGTAGCTCGGCCACCAATAGAAATAACCCCGCCGCGGAAAATGACGTTCATACTAGCACTGAAAGTATTAGATTTGGTAATTTTGAACTGAGAATATCTCGAAGAAGAAATCATCAAGTTACCACGACTGTTTCCTCCTCATTGTCAACTCCCAGTACTTCCAGCGGTGGTACTGGTGGTGACAATATTCTGAGCACCAACGTATTTCCTAATCATGGCTCTCCTCAACCAACTAGCATCGCCGAAACGACAATTAATACTAGCACTAGTCACAGACAAGAAGCCGCCGCCTCCTCCTCCTCCTCCCCTAGACGCGTTGTTGATAATGTCGCGACCATAATTGACGGAACCAACCTGAGCGAAGATGAAACGAATCGCATTGTCGCCGCGACTGCCTCCGAGGCTGTGACCAATCAACCCGAAGTTATTATTAGAGAAACATTCTTTATTCGTACAGGGCGTGACGTTGGAGCCCGTACGTATCTGGTATTAGGTCCTTCTAGAGAGTATAGTTCCGGAGGAACGTCTAGATCAACTTTGAGTAGGCATCCGAGGTACAATAGATGGGTTAATACTCACGGTCCCGAAACGTCTGGAAATATATTCGCCCCTCAAACGAGCTCTCAAAATCACAAAAAAATATACAAGAACAAACCTCGTTTAACCCACTTTTCCCAGGAACCTAATGTAGGTCGCGGGTTCATCAAAGAGCTTGGTTTTAGTTCCGACGGACGTTTGATTTGCTCCCCATGCGGATACGGAGTTCGATTACTAACTTTTAACCCGGAGTGTTCCGAATTGAGTGATTGTGTCCCCGCGATTCCTGCCAAATTGTACGAACTTTCGACGCATTTGTCACATTCTAACTTCGTCGTTAGTTCAAAATTCTCACCCGTACATTGCCTATTGGTGTCTGGTTGCTTGAGTGGCAAAATAAGCTTTTACCAACCCGTGCTTTAGAATCTATCGCGGTGGTTAGCTGCCAGACACTGTTCACTAGCTGTACATCAATTACTATGTACAAATTTATTTTCTTTTGAAAAGGGGGTAAATTTAATTAAGAAATTAGTTACCCACCAGAGAAATTGGTGAATGGATCGAACATTACTCAAAAACTTATATATAATAATAATAATACTTTTTTGAATATTTTTCTCATCGAAAGATCTTAGAATAATTAATGGGGACACTTACAACACCATCTAATTAACGTAATTACACAGAATGTTTAATTACAGCAGTCCATTAATTGTTATTTGCAATTAAAGTAACTCGGACAATGTTAGCGGTTCAAGTGTAACATTGGATTTAACAAATTTCTTAGTAATTCATGGTTTGAAGTTACAGTTTTAAAATTCTGGTAAAAAAAGTAATCAATCGAGGTTCCCCGTACTGATTAAATCAAATTTTGGCCCCATACGCGACTATATAAAATACGTTTTTTGTACTCCGGTGTATTTCATTTTTCCCCCTTACTCCTTATATAATTGCGTTCACTGATGATTGATCATGAATAAATTGTGATCAATATTCCGAATTTTTTATAGGCTCTAATATTCTTATATAATATTCTAATTAGCACAGAATGGATAGTTAATTATACAATTTTTTGAAAAGAAAGTACCTTTTCGGAATCTCTATGCAATGAATTGCAGTCTATTATTATAAAGGAAAATGTCAGGTAAGAGCGGCCTTTTTCTGAATATAAATGGGAAAAGATAAACGATCTCTTATTACAAAATAATTAGCATTTAATTAGTCTTAAAAACAGTCAAGGACTACCGCGCCATCCGCCATTGCTTTAGTGGCGGCTTCTAAATCTAAACTCTTTCGTGCGTGATTGAGTGTGCCATGCCTGTAAGAATTCAACCAATCCCGTTAGTGGCGGCTATCAGACGTCACTAAAGCAATGGCGGCGCAGTAGTCCTTGATTGTTTTTAAGACTAATTTAATGCTAATTATTTTGTATTAAGAGATTTAATTTTATTTTTAGTATTTAATTCCTTTTATATTTAAAAAACGGCCGTTCTTTTAAGGTATCCTTAACGCCTCTGCCAGCTTTTTCTAAATTCTATCGTACCTTTTGTTACTTGTCATGTTACGATATTCTTTTTTAAAAAAGTATCTCTTTGTCTTTTCGAAAAGAATGGTTTTTTCTTTAATATATCGATATCTTGTTAACACAATCACAATTTTTGTTTTTTTTTTAGTTTTAATATCCGCGCATTTTCTCAGTCGTCAGTCAAGTTCAATACCACTAAATCTGTGATTAAATTATTTGATTATCAATTAGAATGATTATTTATACATATACGGTGAAATGTCCGAATATGGACCACTTTGATTCCAGTAGTCCACGGCTCTAACTCTATAAAATCCTTCACATTGCGGATTTTGAAATTGATACGAAGCGGAAATTACGTTGTTTTCGTTTATTCTATAAAAAGGACCCGAAACTTTGGGAGAATATTCAATCTCGTACGTCAAAATTGAACGATTTCTTCGTAAACCTTGCCACGTAATTAGAACGTTGTCGTCTTTTGAAATACGTGTAATGTTTACATTAAGTATCTGAAAGTGTAGGCCTATGAAAAGTTACACTTTTATTCTAATTTTCGTCATTGAACGTTACCTTTTTAGGTATTAACCGTGGTTTTTGGGCCAAATGTATTAATGTAACGCTCGGAAGAAGAGTGTCAAATTCGATACGCATATTTCCATTCTTAGTAATTGAAGTATTGGGGTAAAATCGCGCCGGTTCCTTAATTAATAATTAAAAATATTAAGTGATTAGTTTAAAGTATATTAGCAAGTTTGAGAATTTCGTAAACCTCTTGTTTCCTCATTTCATTAAAAACGGATGCATTTGGATAAGGTGGGCGTCCATAGCGTTTCCAAACACGATACGGATTTGTAGCAACGTTATCCAACTTGTAACCTACCACTTTATAGGAATGTACTTGGGTTTGAAGGGTGGGGAGATGCGATGTGAGTATAAATTCATTTAACATATTTCTTTTAGGTTTCTTACTATCTTCTCGTAATTTTATCGTCAATTTAATACGATTTAAACCAGTTTGATTAGTTGTATCGTTGCTATTGTAAAGCAAAACCGCAATCTGATTGCTGCAAGTGCAAGAAATAATGTAGAAAAAAAATACCGCGACTATTTCGGATTCTACCCAATGATACCTGGTTTTATCATTTTTATTCAGTTTTGTCGCGATAACTCCAACGGTACCATTATTATTTACGATCTTTGTACTTATAATTTTATCCCCTAATTTGTGCCAAAGTGACATAACAGTGTATATTGGTTTTTTCACAAATTGCGTGTATTTTGGGGATGTATTGTTAATTTGGAATCTGGCTAGCAATGTTCTTTGGTTGAAATTGTACGGATGGTAGCTTAAAAACGCGTTATCATTGCTTAGTAATTGGAATTTTATGTCTTTCCTCGGACTTTGGTGTAGAAAATACTCCCTGATGTGCAAATCAATTACCTACAAATTCAATTATACAGTATGAAAGCTTGAAGAGTTAGTTGATAATGTCGGGGTGGTTTGTCTTGAGGACCTTTGTGGCAATTGCGGCGTACGTTACGTCCCCACGCCATTCTAAATTTTTTGACCATCCAACCATTGGATCCGCTTCACTGTCCGCGTAAAATACTTAATGATAAAAATTAATTCGGACAATCAAATGGAATCATAGCTAGCTCACTTATTTTGAATTGGCACGTTTTTTAAATTTGGATATCTTCTATGTATCGTATTGACGGTGTCCAATTCTAAGTCAATAATTTTTTGGGAAAAACCTGAACCCTGTTAGACGAATATATATAAAATTTTAAACTAAAAGACAGCGTAATTTTTGATTAGGCACCTTTTTATGTATTGAAATGAAGTCCAATTTAACTTTCGTATTATTTTTGTTACAATGGTCAAGAAGTGCCCAACAGAATGATTGTTTTGACCGGGGATCGTGACATTCACCACCTGGACCTCCTAGTTTTAATTTAGTAGATGCTTTCATTAGACCCTGAGACGACGCGTCATAGTAATTTAGGAAACCTGCAAATGCAATTTAATTTAATTTAATTTTAATCTGCAGGACTTAATTTTGGAGTTTAATCTGAACACCTGTCACTGTCATATTAATGTTGTCGAAATTTTTGATTAATGGCTCATTCCACGACTCAAAATTCCACTTTGAAACATATTCCAAACCAAATCTATCTAGCATATGTAAATCCCAATTTAATTAACGGACAACATAATTTTTAATTGAGATTAACACCTAGATAACGCTGAGCTATATTGAACACCAAATCCCTCCAAGCATAGACCTGATTTTCATTATCAAAATTCGTAAAAATATTTTGGGGATTTCCCATTAATTCAAATCCAGGTTTCAAGCCGTTCATACGAATTAGGTCCAGAAAACGATCCATATAAGTGAAATTAAACCCTGAATTTTCTCCTCTGATAGTTTATTGCTTATTAGAACAAAATTAATGGTGGTAGGCCTACTATATTTGTACCCAGGTTTAATTAAATTCATTAGGTAATGAATTCGGACTTGTAACGGATTATGGGTTGGAATTGCACCTAATAGCGCGATATTTTGTCTCATATCTTCACTCAAGAAATAGTGATAGGCTTTTTCGTGGGGATCTGGAGGGCTACGAAGTGATTTATTAGTATATACCAAGTTTAACACTTCATTAACACTTCATTAACAAACACTTGCCAAAATCCAGTGTTCTCCCAGAATGGTTCTATAAATCCTGCAATTTTATCACCATTTACTATAATTTTTACTGAATTTTCGCCCTGAACATTGTTGGCAGAAATAGCTAATAGTATAAATGTGTGTAGGATCATTTTTGCCCCAAAGTAATTCTAGGCCTACAGACGGATAATTCCAAAAAATCTTTTGGACTCCGTGTAGTGTAGATAATTCACCTTATTATCTCTGTTAGAGAGTAAAGGAATAGTCTCACGATTTTTTATTTTTTTTATAAAGTAGGCCCTGGAAATCATGAAAAATACCATAATTTAATGACAGAAATAAAATAGAACACCATATTTCGCTAATAAGTTACTATATTTTAATTATACCCCATTATATTTTTTTTTTTTACATTACACGCAGTTTATTTGAGTGTACATTCAAAAATTAACAACAAATGGAATGATAAACCCTTATGTAGATCCAATCCAAATGAATCAGAAACGAGAAATTTTAACTTGATTACAAAATAAATTTAAACTAATACTTGTATACAAGAATGGAAGGAAACTCATGACAAAAATTACAACGATATATAACATTTTTATCTCTATATAGTTTATTTATCAACTGTTAAAGCTTTATATTAGATCTCCTAGAAACAGTTACATTAAGTAAGTACTCTTTTTAACTGGATACTACTTTTCCAAACGTAAATTTTGATGCAATTCGGGTTTAATATCGCAAACGAAGGTCAATAGTTGCTCTATAACTTTGTCCTTGTTAGCTTGAACGGAACGAGTCATGGTTTCCATTTTAGCTTTGGTATCAACCTCGATTTTCGTGGCGATATCTTCTCGAGATCCCATATGAGCGGATTCATATTCTCTGAATTGTTTCTCCTTTTCGGCTCTAAATTTTTCAATTTCAGCTTGAGCCTCCTCCTTAGCTTGCTTTAGTCTTCTAGCTTTACGTTTCCTGGCCTCTGCCACTTTTTCCGCGGCGCGTTTTTCGGCCGCCAAAAGTTGCTGAATTCCTTGAGTTTGGCCAGTCATGGTTTTATCTATAATTTAAGTCTAGACTTTGAATTTATTTTCATAAAAAAATAATCGAGATTAATTTAAATTTAATACCCTTAGGTATGATAAATTGAATGAGAGTAGTCGAGCTCGGCCTACTTTTTTCTTTCGATAAAGAGTCAGCTGATCACGGGTCACGAGACTTGATGATGATTGGAGCGCTTTTACGGTAAGCCGGGAAGTTACTGCAGACGACGTTAAAGAGCCAATAACAAGGACGGAAAGTGAAATATGGTGCGAGATGTAGTCGCTACATGGAGAAATGACATTACAAAGAACTTGGAGTGGAGACCTTCTATATTTGAGAAGCCCGGTGCCGGTGGTGTATGAACCACGGTATGCGTTGTAATTATTATTAAAACTTTTAATTTTAATTAATACTCTCAAGGTTTTTATTAAAATAATAAATAATCCATAGGAAATTTGAGTGGAATTAAATTGCACATCAAGAATTAAGAATCTCGTTAGTATGACAAATAAATTCGCTCATATAAATCTGGATGAGCCAAGATGGGATCAAGGAACATATTGGGGCAGAGCGAAGCATTTTTTCGCTGTAACAAACCCGTTGAATGTCCTCGCCACCAAAGAAGATTTGGAAAGAGCCAAACAACTCGTAACCAAATACAAGTAAGTAAAAGAATAATGCTAAATTTTACTTTAGAACAGTTGACAAACAAATACACATGAAACTGCAGAAAAGGGGATGACCTACCGAGCAACATTGACGAAGAGCAATTATGGCGGGCCAAACAACTCTACGACTCCGCTTTTCATCCTGATACTGGTGAAAAAATGATGCTTTTAGGCCGAATGTCAGCTCAAGTTCCCATGAACATGTGCATTACTGGTTGTATGCTAGCATTTTACAAGTAAGTCATCGAGACACCAGTCTATCAATTAGTTCAAGCAAGATCACCATAACCAAAATAATTTTAGAACAACTCCTCAAGTAATATTTTGGCAATGGATTAATCAGTCATTTAACGCATTTGTTAATTACACTAATCGTAGTGGAGATGCACCAATTCCAGTATCGTAAGCAAACATTTATAGGGTAATGGCAGCCCTCTGCCTTCGACTGTATTAAGCTCTATGGGGAAATAACATGGGGTGCCATTAGTCTATAGTACTATTACATAAAAGTACTTGAAGTTAAGGGTTCTACAATATACTTTACAGGCAGCTTGGCATATCTTATGCCATGGCAACTTCGGGTGCCCTAGTAACTGCCTTAGGTCTCAATAGTCTAGTCAAGGTATTGAGATAAATTATAATTAATTAATTAGGCCTATTTGTATTTGCTCAATCTGATAGATTAGGGAATTCCCTCCCTAGAGTGCTCCCCCTCTATTTGGTCGTTTTGTTCCATTTTGCGCTGTAGCTGCTGCTAACTGTGTCAACATTCCCATGATGAGACAAAAGTACGATAAATAAAACTTCCCAAAGTAAGAAAAACACCCTAATTTTCAATTGGGCGTATTTTATTTTAGGGAACTCAAGTCTGGCATCCCTGTTGTTGATGAACAAGGAAATAAGATTGGTCAATCCAAAAAGGCAGCTCAGTGGGCCATTGGTCAAGTAGTTTTGTCTAGAATTTGTATGGCCATGCCTGGAATGTGTAAGAACATCATTTTTATTTAAAATTACCTTTACATAGTTATAATGTTTATGTGTTTGTTTGTTTGTTTGTTTGTTTATTTTCTTGGTGTTTTAGTGACACCTCCGTTTATAATGGACTACCTCGAGAAGAAAAAAGTGCTACAGAAAATGCCTTGGATTAATGCGCCTCTTCAAGTTGCCATGTGTGGTGTTTTGTAAGTATTAGGGATAAAGGTAGGTTCAGGGTATCTAATATTATACTTTAAACGAAATATCTCCTTGAGATAGTAAGAAAATCACTAATAAAAAACCATTAAACTAACTGTAATTACAATTAATAATTTATATCCAATTAATTATCCATAAAATTAAAGAGTAGGACGGCGCCATTTTGTTTTTTCTGGTTATAAAAACGTTCACGCGCTGTAATTGGTCAAAATTCTAAGTGGCGACTATTTTGCAGACTATCTGCACGTGTTGTCTGTAAGATTAAAGAGTAGGAGGGTGCCATATTGTTTTTTCTGGTGATAAAGTAGTACACGCGCTGTAATTGGTCAAAATTCTTAGCGGCAACGATATTGCAGACTATCCCCACGTGTTTACTTTTCAAAATAGTAGTATTTCTACTGTAAAATCCTACCATACACAAACATTGACGTTAAGACCATTCGGGGGGGGGGAGGGAGGGGTTCTATATATTTTTTAGTCGGAAATCTACTATATTCGGGGTTTCTACATTGTGTAAATTAGTCTCAGCCAAGGCCCTTTCGTACAGCGTGATCGAGTGGGCTATGATATATTCGTGAGTTTGTATACCATACCAGGGCCGGAAATAAGCACACAGGAAACTGGACATTGTAAGGCGTGATCAATTGGGTTGTGATATGTAGGAGTTAATCAAGGCCAGGCTGAGAAATAAGCACGTGGCCCTGGACAAATCTCAACTTTAAAAATAATTCTTGGGGGTCTACTTAGCCCCGTGGCCACTTAATTAATTAAAAATTCGCAAAGTTTAACCATTTTAAGTGCCCAGTATTTTAATTCTAATTCTTGGGCTCTACTGGCCATCCGAATGTCCAGTTTAAAAATCCTTATTTCTCAGCATGGTCACTGGCAAAGAGTTACCACACCCTCTTTAGTCACGTGTGAATCGTGGATGAGAAGCGTGAGTCTACCAAAAATGGGGCGATGTAGGATGGACATTTTATAGACTCCTTTGGCGGGAGGGTAGGGTCAAAGAGGAGGGAAATAGGGAGAGAGAATTCTGCTTCCCCCCCTGGGCAACATATTCCTTTTGCGGGAGGGAAGATACAAGATACTCCCCCCCCCGGCGATATGGCTATAAATAGTCCTGGCTCGACTTAACAAAGGAATAAAAAATACGGATTTTGTTGGGTATGGTACTATGGGTGTGTTGGGTATGGGACTATGGGTGGTAATTACGGAAAGTTGATGGTTTTATTATCAGTAGTTTCTGAGGTGTTTTGATTAAGCTTTAATGTTAAGTACCCTGAAGAATTAAATTAAACTTTTCTAATGAGTATTTAATAAACTCTGTACAGCCTGGTTTTTGCAACTCCATTATGTTGCGCATTATTTCCCCAAAAGAGGTAGGGATCGAACATATTACTCCAAACATATTTATACGTTTGACGTTAATTATCTAATAATTTATAATTATTTAGCTCCCTTCCTGTTGGAAGTTTAGAACCGGAGCTTCAAGAAATAATTGATAAATTACCCCAAAAACCCCAAGTTGTTTATTACAATAAAGGTCTCTAAATGTTACACGTTACACTCGCCAATTAGGCCTATAATCCCCAGCACAAAATTCACAATTAAAGAAAAAAGGCTAAGAAGAGAAAATAATATACTAAAAAAATATAGTCCGTTGAATTTGAATTTGTTTTCCAATGGTACAAATTTATTTTTTTGAAAAAGGAGATATAAAAATCACCGCAATAATTGCCAATTGCTGATGCTGATGCTGCTGCTGGAAAGAATTTGAGAATTATTTAATTTTTTACTGAATTTTGAGAAGAAAGATTAGATAATTGTATTGTGTTTTTTTATAGTCATTAGTTTACTAATTAATTTTGAAAACTTTTCCCAATTGAGGTGTTTACTGTTTATACTTAGAAATAGTTTAAAATATATTATATCATTCCCCTTTACCGTTAGTGGTTAAAAAAATTATAGACCAATTTATGGAAATTTAATATTTACAACTTCCTCCGACTCCGAGTAAGTTCGTGGGTTTAAAGTTAAACTACTTGTTTGTTTATTTGTTTGTTTGTTTGTTATTGAATAACAAAATACAAAAATTGTTATCTTATGGTATAAACATTTTTATTTACAAAGGTAAACAATTTACATGAATTAATATTATTTCACTGCGTTTAAATAATTTACGACATTGGGGACATTTTTCCGCTGTTCCATTTTGAAATTTGAAGGTACCGGTACAAGTTTTGCAAATAAGGTGTTTGCACGGTAACTGATATTGATTGTTAAGTAGTAATTTGCATATTGAACAACAAATATCATTAGATTCTGATTCTGAAAGTTTATCAGGAGTTTTCGGCTTTTTATCACCCAAAATTGAAGCTACAGCTTCGTCTAAACTAAAAGCTAAGCTTTCATCATGATTTTTGGGTTCCTTCGACAGTTTTGTAGGCTTTTTAATTACTCCTATGTATTCTACATCGTCTATTGCGCGTTTTAGGCCACGTGTTGCCGAAGAGGAAGTTGTTGGAAGTAATCTTGATTGAATGCAATTTGTAGATTGTTCAGTTGACCCTAAAATTCTTGGAACATCGTGATGGACAATTCCTTCGGTAGCTTTTTTAGCTAGATAATTATCAATACGTAATTTTAAGGAAGTGTTCGGTAAAGGTTTTCTCGTTTCCGAAAAGGGTAGTCCAGTGAAAGGGTCAAAAGGTTGCCGTCCTGTTTGATAAAGTTTATCTAAAGATGTTTTATCTATTGACCGTCCTGATGGTAAGAGTATAGGAAAGGTCATAGTGTTGTAAGTTATAGAGTCCAAGAAATCTTCAGGGACAGTTTCATTGTCTTGAAGAGTTATGGTTTGTTTAGTTTCTTTTTGTATGGTTTTTGGAATCACCAGCGGTATATTAGAGATATTTGGGGTGGTAAGGGCAGAAATTATAGATGGATCTGTAGACCTACAAGGTTGACCCCATATCTCGACACTTTTTAGTCCCGGTACTCCGCTATTAGTCATTCGAAGTATTCGCAGTTTTAAACTACCAACAGCTGATAAGAAATTGGCGCTTTTAAAGAGCATTTTCTTGCAGTCTGTAGCAATAATATTAGTTTTACTTCCTCGAAAACGGTTATTTTCAAGAGTTATATATGGCGATTTTAATCCATAACATCTGGCGACATTTGTGTACTCTAAAAGACCATGACAAAATTAGTTGAAAATTAATTACTTACTATGAAGCCAATGAGTAACCTCTAATATCTGCTGGGTTCATTTTGTTGGAAACATACAATTCAAAGGCTTCTACGTGATAAGAGCCGCAAGTAGTATTTAATTTTACGCAATATAAGTTAATTAAACATTTAAATGTGAAAATAATCTCAATTGGGGGTTTAATATAATATTCTACTCTGAAGCCTTTATTGTCTATGGAATTTCCAAGCAGATTTTTCGCGTCATAACCGTCCGCACTAACTTGATGGCAAATTACAGTAGTTTCACAATGTTTTTGGGTAAAATTTATAGACATAATTATGATTTAATTTAATGTTTGAAAAGTATAGTTTAAAATGTTAATTTCCATGACGAACCGATCGTCAAGATCAAAGATTGAAGAACTGTCAAATTTTAGTTCGTCTGCTATTTCATGGGCTTAGACGAGAACCCTGGAAATCACGAATCTTTTAAAGAATAGACCACTTTGATTTAACGAAGGAGGAAAAACATTGCTGGCCCTTTAAGGTTTAGAGATCGTGAGCTTGAGCTGCAGAGACACCCTGAAGGGTTCCTACCCCTTTTTTGCATCGAAATGGTCTACTGCCTAGGCCTTGTCCCTAGATAGCTAGAATGCTTATTTCACGCCCTAACTGATGATCAGAAAGCTGTCTGCTATGAATTCTGTAATTTCTGTTTTTCTATTACAACAAGTTCGCGTTCGTAACATGTGGCAGTAGGATATGACACTCGCTCAGGGTTTCGGTGAGCTTTATTTTATTGGTAATTTTTCTTATTGAAAATTCTCAGATAATTCAGAGAGGAATAGATAGTTCAAGTTATACGCTTAGTTGTTATATTAGCAAAACTATTCTTTATAAAGCCCATAATGACTTTCGTAAATTATGGCTTCTTTGGAAGTTTTAGTACCGAAAAAAGACAAAAGTGACATTATACCAGCTGTCCTAAACCTTAATAAATTGCCCAAATTCGGACAGCCCATTAAATTAGACATGTCAAAATTAGATACTTCAAAGTTTCCCCTTGTATCATTAACAAGATTTGATGAAGTACAAAAATCAGTATGTAAAACTAAAAGAAAAAAAACTAAGAAAAAGGTTAAAACAAAAGAGACAATGACTATTGCTTGTCAAACGGATGTCTCTATATCTGATGATGCTTTTGCTTTGTTATCATCTGATACTGAAACTATCGGTTCAACTGGTACACCTAATTTCGCTAGTCCCGGACCTTCCACAAATGCTTTTAAAAACACTCAACAAAAATCTCCATTAGGAGCAGCTATCGAAATGCATACTCCCATTCTAGGGAGAGTTAAGGCGAAATTAGTTACATTGCCTACTGGTATTCAGCCCACTAACGAGACTGTTGAAACACAGTGTAGTACAAAGGAAAGAGTGACGCGAAGGGGAGCTAAGGTTACTTTACCTAGTGGTTGTCAGGTGACGGAGAACAAAACTGTTGAGAATTTTAAGTTAACGGAAGCGCGTGTTACAATTGAAAGACTCTCAAATTCCGATATTGAAAGGTGGACTAAAAGAGTCAAAAAACGTCCCAGGAGTAAGTCTAGTAAACGAGAATGTAATCGTGAGAGTAAAGAGATAGTAGTTATCCCTGACTCCAGTGAACAGTCTACGAGCTCTTCTAGAGGACGAACAAAGTGTAAAGCTAATAAGGGATCTAAAAGCTCTACCAAAGTTGAAGACAGAGATAAAGCTACCTCTGATAAAGAGAGAGCTAAATCTCCCTCTGATAAAGAGAGAGCTAAATCTATCTCTGATAAAGAGAAAGCTAAATCTCCCTCTGATATAGAGAAAGCTAAATCTCCCTCTGATAAAGAGAGAGCTAAAGCTCCCTCTGATAAAGAGAGAGCTAAATCTCCCTCTGATAAAGAGAGAGCTAAATCTCCCTCTGATAAAGAGCGAGCTAAATCTCCCTCTGATAAAGAGCGAGCTATTTCTCCCTCTGATAGAGAGCAAACAGAGGTAGCGTCAAACAAACAAACAAGGAGCTCTTCTACGGGTAGGGAAAAAAGTACAAGGCAATCACCGAAAAATGGTCGATCTAGCAGTGACATTAGACAAACTGTGAATAAATCTCAAAATAATGTTACAAAGGCGCGAAATGTTTCAAATGACGAATCATCGAGCAAAGTATCTCTAGTTGTTTCCATTGACATATCAGAGATTGAATGTACCAATCAAGTGATTGAATCTGTCTCTGAACCAGATAAAGTTATTGAAAATTCGCGTATTGAAGCTGAAAATATGTGTAGGCCTAAAAATGTTAATCATTGTAAAGAAACAAAGAGTCCCAAGAAAATCAAATCAAAATCGAAAAAGCAGTCATTGTGTGGCAAAGATAAAATCGAAAATTCTGAACAACGACAAAATACTTCTGATAAAAATTGTAATCATATTTCCAAGTCCAAAACATCGAAAAAATTGCCTCCAAGAACAACTGAAAACGGCTGTGAAAGCCTGAACGGCGGCCCTAAAAATGGGAGCTGCGAAAGCCTGAACGGGCCTAATAATAGAAGCTGTGAAAGCCTGAACGGGCCTAATAATAGAAGCTGTGAAAGCCTGAACGGGCCCAATAATAGAAGCTGTGAAAGCCTGAACGGGCCTAATAATAGCAGGTGTGTAAGCCTGAACGGGCCTAATAGCAGTGAAAGCCTGAACGGGCCTAATAATAGCAGGTGTGTAAGCCTGAACGGGCCTAATAATAGCAGGTGTGTAAGCCTGAACGGGCCTAATAATAGAAGCTGTGAAAGCCTGAACGGGCCCAATAATAGAAGCTGTGAAAGCCTGAACGGGCCCAATAATAGAAGCTGTGAAAGCCTGAACGGGCCTAATAATAGCAGGTGTGTAAGCCTGAACGGGCCTAATAATAGCAGGTGTGTAAGCCTGAACGGGCCTAATAATAGCAGGTGTGTAAGCCTGAACGGGCCTAATAATAGCAGGTGTGTAAGCCTGAACGGGCCTAATAATGGCAGTGAAAGCCTGAACGGGATTAATAATGGCAATGAAACTCCTGAAGAAACGAAATTACGAAAAATGCAGGAACTTAAAACAATGTTCAGTAAAGCGGGTATAGATCTAAAAAAGTTGTCAAAAGAAATTGACATAGACGAGTTCAAAAAGAAACTTGAACAACACAACTGTAAAACTATGACTCTTGAGCTAAGAAGTAAACCATCTCTGTAAAAAAAAAATGCAGCACATTCCATTTTCATGTAGTTCATTTTGATATTACGCGTTTCTTTGGCATGTAGCTGATAAACTAAAGTACTATTAGTTCAAAAGCATGCTAAAGTAAAAAAAGGCATTTCTTATAATTTTTTTTCATCATGAACCTTTTTTAAGCGAAATAAAGTTCCAAAATCAAATATTTTGTTCCTTTGTTCATGACACACTTCTTGAAGTAGCCTCCTACTTCTTTTAATGGACTTCTATAGCTCGATGTTCCAGCGTGATTAAGTGGGCCGTGATTTTAGACTCTACTACTCCTCTCATAAGTTCTCCTTGCTCCCACGCACAGTCG
Source organism: Phalangium opilio (assembly GCF_054372755.1). Classification (NCBI taxonomy): domain Eukaryota; kingdom Metazoa; phylum Arthropoda; class Arachnida; order Opiliones; family Phalangiidae; genus Phalangium; species Phalangium opilio. Next base: position 8,856,043 of record NW_028324187.1, on the reverse strand, counting down.
CCAATCGCCATTTTCCTTTCCGTGAAAGTTATAAGCGGGGATTGGCCATTGTTTTCATCGAAGTTGTAATTTGTTGTCAATTCTATCTTGGATGAAGAATAGTTACACTTGGATATATCAGTCGAGAAATTTTTGGACCACAAATGGCTTACGCGACCTTCGCGCCGCGTAGTGTGAAAATCTTGAAACTCCCGTAACAAACAAGAAACACGTGTTTAGTTTAGCCAAGGCCTAGGGCTATTTAAACATCAACTTTACTGGTTTCTTTTATTATAGAAGGTAATTATATTTAAAGTATAAAGTCACCTACTATAATAATTAGAAGAATAATAGTTCATCTTTAAAACTTCCATAATCACAAATCACCGCATAAACAAAAGCCACTGAAAACGATCTTAACCCTAACCGCCGTTTATTTTTCAAATTCAAACGGAATCAGAGCAGACGACGTAACAAACGGAAACCAAAAAATAAACATTTCCGCGACCGCGGCCAGAAGCACACGTTATACTACGAGTGATATATCCAAGTGTAACTATTCTTCATCCAAGATTCTATCAATTGTAAATATATTATTCGCTTAGTTAATTAAAATCTAAAAATTGAGAAGAAAACGTCTTTGATGTGATATGGACGACGTGACTTCTCCTAGTCATCACAATGGAAGTTTTCCAGTGAAATCGGAATTTAAGGTAATTATTATTAAGCCTTGGCCAAGCTGGCCTAAGGTTGTCTGTCAGAGTGTCTGTGTCTCTCGGATTTTTGTCCATTGTCCACTGTTTTATAATATATATACGGAATACGACAGTAAAGAAACTAGAAACCAATAAAAATTTTAGTTAGAAGTATTTACAGGGTTCGTACGGAACCTGGATAAGTCAGGGATATGGAAAATAGGGGAACAAGTCAGGGATTTAAAAGTTTTTCCTAAAAAGTCAGGGATATGTCAGGGATTTTGTTTGGTATATCAAACCATGCTTCGAGTAATGCTAAATGTTAGCCAGGTGTGAAAATTGGGCTCTGGTAAATACCTTAAAATGGTCAGGGATATTGCGAAAATTTGGTCAGGGATAAGTTGGAAAAGTCAGGGATTATGTAAAAAAAAAAATACGAACCTTGCTCTGGTTCTAGTAGAGATGCGGGGATGTCCTTTGAGTATGTTATAGTCCAATTTGTCCCCCATCCAACCATACTAAAAACTTAGGGCTACAACAAACAGGGGCCGAGTAATTAAGGAAAACGTAAACAAACAACAACCTCCATAGGAATAGCACTAAACTTCGGAGGCTCGTAACTCTGGTTCTACTAGAGATACGGGGATGTCCTTTGAGTATGTTATAGTCCAATTTGTCCCCCATCCAACCATACTAAAAACTTAGGGCTACAACAAACAGGGGCCGAGTGATTAAGCAAAACGTAAACAAACAAACCCCTCCATAGGAATAGCATTAGACTATACTTTGCAGGCTCGTAACTCTGTTTCTACTAGAGATACGAGGATGTCCTTTGGATATGTTATAGTGCAATTTGTCCCCCATCCAACCATACTAAAAACTTAGGACTACAACAAACAGGGGCCGAGTAATTAAGCAAAACGTAAACTAACAACCCCTCCATAGGAATAGCATTAGACCCAACTGTGGAGGCTCGTAACTCTGGTTCTAGTAGAGATACGGGGTTGTCCTTTGAGTATGTTATAGTCCAATTTGTCCCCCATCCAACCATACTAAAAACTTAGGGCTACAACAAACAGGGGCCGAGTGATTAAGCAAAACGTAAACAAACAAACCCCTCCATAGGAATAGCATTAGACCCAACTTTGCAGGCTCGTAACTCTGTTTCTACTAGAGATACGAGGATGTCCTTTGGATATGTTATAGTGCAATTTGTCCCCCATCCAACCATACTAAAAACTTAGGACTACAACAAACAGGGGCCGAGTAATTAAGCAAAACGTAAACTAACAACCCCTCCATAGGAATAGCATTAGACCCAACTGTGGAGGCTCGTAACTCTGGTTCTAGTAGAGATACGGGGTTGTCCTTTGAGTATGTTATAGTCCAATTTATCCCCCATCCAACCATACTAAAAACTTAGGGCTACAACAAACAGGGGCCGAGTGATTAAGCAAAACGTAAACAAACAAACCCTCCATAGGAATAGCATTAGACCCAACTTTGCAGGCTCGTAACTCTGTTTCTACTCGAGATACGAGGATGTCCTTTGGATATGTTATAGTGCAATTTGTCCCCCATCCAACCATACTAAAAACTTAGGACTACAACAAACAGGGGCCGAGTAATTAAGCAAAACGTAAACTAACAACCCCTCCATAGGAATAGCATTAGACCCAACTGTGGAGGCTCGTAACTCTGGTTCTAGTAGAGATACGGGGTTGTCCTTTGAGTATGTTATAGTCCAATTTGTCCCCCATCCAACCATACTAAAAACTTAGGGCTACAACAAACAGGGGCCGAGTGATTAAGCAAAACGTAAACAAACAAACCCCTCCATAGGAATAGCATCAGACCCAACTTTGCAGGCTCGTAACTCTGGTTCTAGTAGAGATACGGGGTTGTCCTTGAGTATGTTATAGTCCAATTTGTCCCCCATCCAACCATACTAAAAACTTAGGGCTACAACAAACAGGGGCCGAGTGATTAAGCAAAACGTAAACAAACAAACCCCTCCATAGGAATAGCATTAGACCCAACTTTGCAGGCTCGTAACTCTGTTTCTACTAGAGATACGAGGATGTCCTTTGGATATGTTATAGTGCAATTTGTCCCCCATCCAACCATACTAAAAACTTAGGACTGCAACAAACAGGGGCCGAGTAATTAAGCAAAACGTAAACTAACAACCCCTCCATAGGAATAGCATTAGACCCAACTGTGGAGGCTCGTAACTCTGGTTCTAGTAGAGATACGGGGTTGTCCTTTGAGTATGTTATAGTCCAATTTGTCCCCCATCCAACCATACTAAAAACTTAGGGCTACAACAAACAGGGGCCGAGTGATTAAGCAAAACGTAAACTAACAACCCCTCCATAGGAATAGCATTAGACCCAACTGTGGAGGCTCGTAACTCTGGTTCTAGTAGAGATACGGGGTTGTCCTTTGAGTATGTTATAGTCCAATTTGTCCCCCATCCAACCATACTAAAAACTTAGGGCTACAACAAACAGGGGCCGAGTGATTAAGCAAAACGTAAACTAACAACCCCTCCATAGGAATAGCATTAGACCCAACTTTGGAGGCTCGTAACTCTGGTTCTAGTAGAGATACGGGAATGTCCTTTGGATATGTTATAGTGCAATTTGTCCCCCATCCAACCATACTAAAAACTTAGGGCTACGACAAACAGGGGCGGCGTAATTAAGCAAAACGTAAACTAACAACCCCCTCCATAGGAATAGCATTACACTAAACTTTGGAGGCTCGTAACTATTAAATAAACGACGTTTAAAACTAATGATAGATATATTTTGTAGGGAGCAATGGAATTTGACGATGATCCACCGGTACCAATTAAGAAGTTCAAACATGAGGGTATGAAAATTACTCATTTGAGTTTTTATATCGTTAATTCACGCATTGTTTTTATAACGGTTCAGTGCACCTTAATAATATATTGCCGATTTTATAAAAGTCATTATAAATTCTCGCTTCATTATTAGAGAGATTAGGTTATGCCAAAAAAAAAAAATCTCAACCTTCTGAAAGTCACATTTTGTCTCTCTCTCTTGCGCTTTAAATTTTCTTTAATAAAACGGAACTGGTTTTCGCGCGACATTCGACATTCGGTATTTGTTAATTATAAAAATACCACCGTCAAATTGATTGTTAACAGCTTAAAGCAATGTGTATAAAAACCATAGCTGGGAAACGTGACGTGTAATGTTGGAACGTGCAAAATGGTTTGTACTTTGAAGGTTTTATCACTGTAAATTGCTGATATAATATATATACGTACCATATTTTTGGCAAAATATATATTAATAATAATAATAATAATAATAATAATAATTATAACGGGATGACAAAAAGGAAAAAAAAAAAAAAAGTTTGGAATATATTGGATGAAAAATACGTTGAACTAAGCTTGTTCTTTTTCTTGTTTTTCTTTTTTCTTTATCATTTCAGAGCTGATTATGAGAGAGGGTGCGATCGAGACACACGCAAAATATGCCTCCTCCTCTTCCATTGAATCGCCCCTTTACAAAAAAAAATACCTGATAACAAATTTTGTCGTACCAAAAAACATTTCAATAGGCTTATTGAATTCGACGTACGTGTCGTTTTTATCCCGGTATATTTTTTCAGACAAACAATTTTCATCATTATATAATTTCATTTCTGTACCGGAGAGAAATGTTTATTATTTATTTTAATTTTGAGGATGGTCAAGCCTGCGCCATTTCTGTTACATGTAATCTTATTGCCCCTTAAGAAATTCCTACATATGTTAGAAACAACCCCTACAAACAAACAATCTTTCACCGCATTGCGTTTTACTCCCTTTAATTTTGTTAGATAAGAAAGGTAAGTTTCAAAGATTTTCGCGCTCTGTTCGGTAAATTAGTTTGTATTTTCGTAAATACGTGTCACTTTAAAGGGTTGGCAGTCAACAGTCGCGTACTGAAAGGATAAGTTTAGCTAACATAACATTATACCTTAAAAAATGGCCTATTTCTAAATACAAAAGGAAAAATAATAAAAAAAGAATGATTAGCATTTAATTAGTAAGTTAAAAACGAGGACTAGTACGCCGCCATTTTGTTTAGTGGTGGATTCTAAAAGGAAACTCTTGCGTGATCGAGTGCGCCATGCCTGTAAAAATTCAACCAATCCCGATAGGGGTGGCTATCAGACGTCACTAGAGCAATGGCGGCGCGGTACTCCTCGTTTTTAAGACTAATTAAATGCTAGTTATTTTGTAATAAGAGATAATTTATTTTAATTTTAATATTTTCCCTTTTATAATTAGGAAAAGTGCGTTCTTTTAAGGTGTATAATGTTATGTTACATGGACTTTTCCTATAAATAAATAATATTAGCATGTTTCAACATCGTGTTTGATTTGAGGCAGGCTTGATTCTTGTCCGTCGCGATTTCTCGCGAAAAAAAAAAACTGGGGAAGGGAGAGGGCTATATTTGATCCATCTTTGTTTTTTCCCATCTCGTTTTTTTTGTAGTCGCCTCTTCGGTTTGTTTGCTAAACGCACGCACAATCCTCGCAGAAGATTCTGGAGAGACTTTTTCCTTTCTTCCAAAAATCAAAGGCGCTTCGCCCCCTAAACCAATCGTAAACCGTAGCCAGGACGATACCTAAACAACCGCTATGATCCAAAATTTGTACTTATCTATTTCTAAAACAAATTAACTATCGTTAGTTTCAAATCGATATATATAAATATCTTTTTTTGTGAGAAAGATTCGTTTGAGGATATTTTTTTTTCTACTGTGTTTGATATACAGGGATCCCTGTGCGTGTGCCATTTTTTGGTTGCTGATTTTACAGTTCACGGAATATCATTGGATCGAAATAAAAGGCTCCGCAACTGGATCTTTAATCTTGTTAGTCAGATTGTATTGTTTTAAAACATATTTTGAGGACATAGTTAAGGTTTAAAGTATTTAAAACCGCACCCATCCTGATTTTCCTTCCCAGTAGATCAGAGAAAATTAGTTTAATTAAAATATACGCGGGTAAAGTTTTCATTGGTTCAAAAAACAATCTTGCTTCGATGCCTAAATCTCCTCTATTGTTGCACTCTCTACTCTACATCACACCTTTTTACATTTCTTAGGGAAATTCTTTCAATCTCTAATCTAAATTGGGTCTAGGAAATACCATAAGTTTATAAGACATGTTCCTTCCATAAGTATAACACTACGTATACTATTCGTAATGTTAGAGACTTACAACTCGAGTTAGTTCGAGAATTGAAGCCCTATACTCGGTTGCAGTCCATCTAGGTCCTATTTAGTCTGTAATAAGCCTTTGACAGCGCCTTTACCCTGAATCTATGACCTACGTCACTTCATTCGTGACAAGCTCTAGTTTCTAAGTTACCAGTGACAAACTTATGTCCAACATATCTTATGAACTTATGAAAATACTTAATACTTAACAACAATATTTTGAACCAATTAAAATTTTAAGTCTCAAAAAACATTCAATAGGGTAATAGGCATGTTTTTTTTTTCTTTTTTCTTAACACAATTGCGCCTTAAGCCTATTTAGATTTTAGAGAAGTTATTTCGATTCGCACAATTATAGTTATAATTCCCAAAGATGGACATAAAATAAAATAAAATAAAAAAATCTTGAGAAAACGTATGAAATCGGTTTGAAAGGAAATAATGATGTATTTTTCTCTCTCTCTCTCTTCTTTTTTCTTTCTCTCTCTCCTATTTTTTATGCCGTGTAGTTGTGTGTGACAAAGTTGAAACCGACTTGACTCTCGCAACCCCTAGGTTGGCATCATAATAGGCATTGCACGTACGATACGATACGGTTCTCATTGGTGTGACAAAAATACAAAACTACCAGTGGTAAAAAAACGTAATCTATATTTAAATCCTAACCATCCAAAAAAAAAAAAAAAAAAAAAACTTAAAAGAAAGTGTCTCAAATCATTTGTCTATAAAATATATTTATAATAATGGTGCTTTAATCGCTCTTTTTTTATCTTTTCAAATAGAAAAGTTACGCGCACTCGAATATCTAAACAAACAAATATACCACCCAAAAGGTTCAGGGTTGTTTTAAAACGAACTTTAACGAGCCTCGCGTCATTGTTAATGCTAGAAAATGCAATCGTAAATTTTAATTGCAGCGTCCCTTTTCAACCTCCGTTACTATTTGTCCACCGTTGCTATTTTTGATTGCATTTTTACTTCAGGCTCGTTAAGTCTAATCTATAGTGACTAGTCTCTCTTGTGCCGTTTGTTAGAATAATCGTGGATATGGCTCTACTTAATAGTCTTACCGATGTTATCTAATTAAAAGACGTTGTTTCAGATGCGGGATCTCCCAGCCCACCGCAAGTTGAACAGACTGGACCGGTATTGGCCGGTCCCGGTGCCTTGAGAAGTCCGAGTGCACTCTTGGGTTTAGGACTAGCTAAATTATCCGGCGATCAACATGACATGGTGACCAGAGCAAAGAAATACGCCATGGAGCAAAGTATTAAGAATGTCCTTATGAAACAAACGATAGCCCATCAACAACAGGTATTGCGCAAGCGTTCAAAGTTAATTATAGGTTGAAGGGGTCAAGTTTTAGAGTTTGTATCGTATGTAAAACGTGTCTTTCTCGCCCCTCCCCCCCTCCCCGCAGCAACAAAAAACCCTTCAACGCCACCAGGCTTTGGTTTTAATGTGCCGAGTATATGTTGGCAGTATTAGTTTTGAGTTGAAAGAGGATACCATAAGGCAGGCTTTCCTGCCCTTTGGACCCATCAAGTCTATTAACATGTCTTGGGATCCTGTCACTCAAAAACACAAGGGTTTCGCCTTTGTTGAGTATGAGTTACCCGAAGCCGCGCAATTGGCTCTTGACCAAATGAACGGCGTCATGATTGGTGGACGGAATATTAAAGTACGCGCGTCAATTATGTCCCTATGTACGGTGGAAGTTAGTTGGTTTTAAACTTAAGGTGTTTACGTAGGTTGGCAGACCGAGTAACATGCCGCAAGCGGCTCCGATTATAGAACAAATCATGGAAGAGGCAAAAACTTATAATCGCATTTATGTCGCGTCAGTTCACCAGGATCTCTGTGAAGCCGATATTCAAAGCGTGTTTGAGGCATTTGGAAAGATTCGTTATTGTAAACTCACATCTTCCAGCATTCCCGGCAAACACAAGTTAGTTTTAAGTTACCATAAGCTTATTATACAAGACCCCCCTCCCCGCAATAAGTCAGATTCGCTCAAATATGGTAACCGTTTCTCACTACAGGGGGTATGGCTTTATTGAATATGAGAATAACCAAGCGGCGCAAGACGCGATCGCATCAATGAACCTCTTTGATCTTGGAGGGCAGTATCTTAGAGTCGGAAGGGCAATTACCCCGCCAAATGCGTTAACAGTTCCCAGTGCACCCAGTACAATGCCCACAGCAGCCGCGGTAGCGGCGGCGGCGGCTACAGCCAAAATCCAAGCTATGGACGCGGTGGCGAGTAACGCTTTGGCGCTTGGATTAGGATCCGGTAGCGCGGCGACTACCAATAACACCGCGGCTGCCGCGGTGGCATTAGCAGCCGCTATTCCGCCACCCGGAATCGCTATACCAACTATTGGACCGCCAGGATTGGTGGCGCCTCCCGTTTTACCTCAACCCGTTTTAGCTTCCACGGCTCCTGGTGTCATTACGGGAGTTACGCCAATTCCACCTCCGAGTATCGTCGGATCCCTTCCAGTAGCTACCACCGCCGCGGCCATACCCATCGCCCCTCCATCTATCGTATTACCACCCGCAACTACAGCCACTTCTGTCTTGGAGAACTTATCGCAGCCATCTCAGCATCTTTTACAAGTAACAAAAGTAAGTCTTCGAGACTTACCAATCAACCAACCAGCGCGAAACTGACCACGATAAAACTTCGTATAGCATCTTCAAATGGCGGCCCATCTTCTACCAAATCATTCTATTCCAGTCGTTATTCCTACAGCTTCGACAACCTCAGCCCCCATGCTGGGTAAGGCCAAATCCTTGGCCTTGATGGGCAGTCATTTAACTCTTTACAATACAGATGTTCAATTGAACGCGGCGGCGGCGGCCGCTGCGGCGTTGAAACAATCGGAACAGGAAGAGTTGGAAAAGAAACTCGCGGAGGAAGTTTCAGAGTCTCAGACCTTGCAACAGCAAGAGAATATGGTTATCAAAGGATCAAACGCTAGACAATTATTGATGCAGAAACTTATGAGACGAACGGAGTCGTCCGTAGTTATTTTAAGAAATATGGTTGGAGTTGAGGATCTTGATGACGAATTAGAATCGGAAGTTACGGACGAATGCGGTCGGTTTGGAGCCGTTAATCGCGTTATTATTTATCAGGAAAGACAATCGGAGGATGAAGATGCGGAAATTATTGTTAAAATCTTTGTTGAATTCGCTCATACACAATGTAAGTTTATTATAGATACAGTTTCCTTCAAACTATATGAGTATTTTTGGTCGCATTTCAGCTGCCATTAAAGCGAAAGACGCCCTTAATGGACGGTACTTTGGAGGTCGAATTGTAAGGGCCGAACTTTATGATCAAACACTTTACGAAGCCAATGATCTTTCCGGTTAGACATTAAGTTTCGTTCTATGTATTGACCATATTCTTCATTACCAGTGGATTTATTCAACGAAGAAGACAATTCGTATATGAATACTATAATTGTGTATGAATTATTTCAAAAATTTGAGACAAACGCTGTAAGTAAATCGAGCCCCCATTTTATGTTTTGTTTTGTCTTGTTTTAATTAAACAAGTTTTTACAACTCTGAGAGTTGTTTCAAACGTACAAGTGTTACAACATTAATTAATTAACAACGGAGATGTTCATCCATTGCATTTACAACACTGGATAATGAATCATATTTTTTTCAATATCATCCAAGGCACATGAAATGTTTTTTATCACATTGTTGTCTTTCTTTTCCAAAATGGAAATGATCTTATTCCATTTCTTCTCGGCTGCTTTACCCGATTTCTGATATTTACATATATCGTATATCAAACTTATCAGTTTTTGGCACATTAAGTTTAACAGCGAATCCAATTGTTGTTCTTCGTCGTCTTCTCCGCACGCTATTGATTCGCTTTTGGTGGCGCCTTTCTCCTTCGCTAAACCTTGTTGAAAGATGCATTTGCATTTCACAGCCACTTCCAGCATTTGGTATAAAGTGCGCAGTTTCGATTTGGCTCCAGTTTGCGCTGCGTTTTGTTTCGAAGGAGATTAATTAACTAATTAGCTCGCGAAGAGACGTCTTAATTAGCCTTATTCCTGATCAGCGCCACCTACCCATAGCGGCGACTTTGAGAACGACTGTAAGCGGCAAGCCAATCAGATGTCGCTAAAATCTGGTGACGTCATTTTTGGTAAGACCCGAGAGTGCCAGTCACTGACGTCACCAGATTTTAGCAACATCTGATTGGCTTGCCGCTTACAGTAGTTCTCAAAGTCGCCGCTATGGGTAGGTGGCGCTGATCAGGAATAAGGCTAATCGGTGATACTTACAAGCTAGACTGGCTTCACGAAGAGCTATCCATTTCAATAAGACCGAAACCAATTCCGTCGAACTCCCCACAATTTCGTATAACTTTGCTGCTTCGTCATAGTGACTTTCCGCCTTCTGTTTCTGCAATTTACGACGATGGTCGTTTGAGATTGTGTTACGAAACGCATTATGGTGTAATGAACCCAATCTATGATGTATCGTCGCTGCCCGATACTGGTATTGATATAAATATTGCGGACCTTTTTGACAACCGATATCGCATAATTCCAATGCCTTTTGCATACTGGATACTATTTCGTTTTCAACCTATAAAAATCGCGTGTCGTGTGACGCATTTATTGTAAACGTTATGACGTATAATGGAAACTTACTTCTTCCTGAGATATATTTGCCAATGGTGGATAATCTTGCATCTGTGTCGCTTTAGTGAAGAGTGTTGTGCATAGATCCCAATGGACATTTTCCAACTGTTGCGTATTGTCCGATTGCTTTTCTTTGAGTATTTCCATCGCGCGTTTATAATACTGGATCGCTTTCTGATAGTATCGTTTCTCTTGATTGGTCAATGGTTTTTGGTTTGAGGTCGTATTAGGTAAAGTATGACATGCCGAAGCGCAAACTCTCATTAAACGACCGAGATTGGAGTTTAATAAGGCCGAGTTGTTGACGTCTTTCGTTTCTTCAAAGGCTTTCAAAGACCTTGAGAGTTGTTCCTCGCTGTTTTTCCATAACGTGGCCACATTATCGTTTAGTACTCCGATATCATTCCATATTATAAGGCCTTCATTCATGTAATATATCCCCAATTCGTTGCAAACGTACGCCAGTCTTCTCGTTAAGCTCATGTACGCTTCTTTCCTGGGACCTACACTTTCCGCGGCTTGTTTCTCAAATAAGTTAATGGCCGTCTTATAACAACGTACGCTGAGTTTTAACGCTTCTTCGGTAGTTTTTGGCCATTGATAACACCAATCGTATTCTGTCCGATAGCAAAACAAACAAAGCCTATGTCCAGAAATATCCATAGTTAAACTTACCACCACCATGATCTTACCAATTTCAAGTTCATCGGAGAAATGTTCTTTCAAACTACTATCGAGTATGGAATACTCTTCGAATTCGTCTTTATGCGTTTTTAACACAGTTTCGTCTAAAAACGATCCTTTACTCCCTTCTTTACGAACAGAAATGAAGTGAACGTCACCCGCCAAACCCAATAAGTGAGATATGTAGAAGTTATGGGTTATATTTATCTGTTTGACTGGCATATTGCGGGCTGCGTTGGCTAACAGGAAAGATTAACTATTACACGCAATGTTCCTCTTAGAAATTTAGTAGAAATTGTGTACTACCATCGGAAACTAGACCTAATTGAACACACTGCAGCGCTCTCCCATATTCTTTATTAGTGCAAGCTACTTCTCCTAAGGCGGAATATATTTGTACATTTTTCAAGAACAATACCGCTTTGCAGTAATTTTTGGCTAAGTTTTGTTTAGGGGACATCGCTATAGCTTTTTCGTCCTTTGTCTTATCTTTATCTTTGTTTTTCAACGGAGTAAATGGTAATGGGATTGACTGACTGGGTCTGGCGAATTCAACCCATTCTTCGTTTTTACCACTATCAGTACCAGTTTTATTCGTCGATTCAGAAGGTAGTTTTGTAGGGTCAACTGATGTGGTTGTTTTACTTAGGGTTTGATACTTCAACGCGATACACTTAAGTCCCTATGTTTAATAATGAAATTAAACTATTACCCCTGATAATTAGGCCTAGTTTAAAACTGAACTGACTTCTAAGATTTCTCGCTGCCCTTTCAAACACCTATCTTGCCAGTTTTGTCCAAATGATGGTATGGCTTTTTCGGCATCGCTTAACCCTTCTTTTCCGTGACACGGAACGGGTATACGACAAAGTGACTTGACATCGACGGAAAATTTGCTCTCTTTTTTACTGGCTTTATCGTCTCTGTCGTCACTTTCATCTGAACTACTCTGCCAAGTATCGTCGCTCTCTTCAGATGCCGGTATGTTAAGGGATTGGTGCACTATGTTAGGCTCCATATCATTAGGGAAGTAAAGATCTGCTAAGAGGTAATGAGCCGAAGCAGCGACCTAAAGAAAAATCAAATTATATTTTCAATGACAACCCGAACACGTATGTAACCAAATACTTGTGGATGAGTTTTCTTGTCTATGAGCATAAGACAGTTGCTTAGAAGTTTGAAAACAGTTCCCCTTTTGCCCTGTTTGGATTCCTTCATGTTAATCGCGACTCTGTACAAAAGCATAGCGACTGGTAATGTGAAAGGGTTGCGTTTCAGTCCGTCGTCAGTCGTTTCACTTTCTCTTTCACGTTCATCATCAACTACAACTTCCTCTTTATCCAGGAGTGTTGTTAAGTCGTACAACTTGACAACATCGTCGTGTTTGCCTTTTAAAAGCCAGTATGTATGTCCGCTTTTTGTAGCGTTTGATTTAAGGAATGATAAGAGATTTTGGGCGATGTCTTTGACTAGTTTCGGGGAAAATTGGGACTCCGAGGACATTTTGGGAATGTCCTCAGTTTTAAGGAGTTCGTATTTCTGCAGACGAGTGATAGTTTATTAAACCTGGACTTAAGTCGTATGTACAGTGGTGGTTTTACATACTTTTACTATACCATCAAGGTGATAACACATAACCACTTCAGGAACGTTACACATTAAGTTATCCAACCAATAATCCAACCCTGTTAGAACATTAATTGGTTTTGCCATATCGCGCAAACGTAGACTAACAACTGGATGCGTTCCACCCCCGAAAATTGGCAAATCTGAACCAATTAACATTCGAATATCTTCGAACGTCCATAGAACGTTACGTAGAAATTCGTGGTGTTCATTTCCAGGGTCAATCTATCAACAAAAAGAGTTGACTTTGAGAGTAACTTAATTAGGATCGCGTGTAAGCTAGGTATACCTCTTCGGCACTTCTAGGAACTAACTGCTCGACAGTCGAGCCCCCTTGAAATGTAATGCTAGCTAAGGAAGGCATTCTAATAGGGCTTCCGCATGACGCGGATGCCGCGTCTGATTCATGGAAACCTGTCTCAGGTTGTGAGAAATTTGTGTCCTTTTCCGAATCAGTTTTGGTATCATTATCATATCCTTCATTTACAACGCTATGATACAGAAACTTGGACAACATATTTTTATATTGTAAATATCCACGACTCTTATTTTTTCTCAAACATTTCTTTTCCTACAAATCCAAATCGGGCTTTTGTTAATGCAATACAACTTCGAAATACGATAGAAATTATAATTATATTACAGTTTCCTGCAATTCTGTTAAATGATCGTAGTAAAACTTTTTCAACCATTGCCATTCTTTCTACATGATATTAAAGACGAAATTTTAATTATTTATAATGAAGATAAGATAAGCTAAAACGGAACTGCTGTAATTACTTTGGAAGCTCTTAATAAGTGGCTATGTATATCAAATTCGTCTAATAATATCGTTTTGCCAACTCTATGCACCATCATGCTGATATGGCTATTACAAAACGGTATCTTCAATAATTTTTTAATGTTCTAAAAACCCAACCCAATAATAATTAACTTATCTTAAACTATATTAACGTACGTATCTATATGGTTAAAAAAAATACCTCAGCATCAGATACTACATCAACTTCCCCAACATAATCAGGAAAGTTATTGGCAATTACAAAGCTATTAATATTAATATTTATTTATTTAATTAAATAACTTTAAAGTTATAGTATTTTTATTTCTTTTCTACCTAGAAAATAACGTAGAATTTTGTTTTGGGAATATCCATGGTGATGTAGATTCCCTTTCTTCCTCCTCCTCCTCAACACCTTCATGGTGTCGAGATTCTCTGTTGGTATTGAGTTTATGCTGGTGGTCTCTCTGAATGGCTCTCATTCGTAACCAGTTCGAGGGAGGGTCATTTAAATTAGTGTTACAACTTAATTGTAAGAATCTGGGAGGTACATTAGCTGCCGGTATACATTTTTTGACTACAGCTATTGATTTTACACCTCCAGTATCAATATCTTTATACTTTGAAGAATGATTGTAATTATGTAAGTAATTGTGAATTTGATTGAGGTTTAATCAATTACTTCTGATATTTCCGTGTCAAGTTTGATTGGGTTTTCTTCAGGGAACATTACCTCCTTTTTATTTATTTCTTCAGTCATGTTGGTAAATTATGGGAAACAAATATTTGTCTAAAGATATTTATATTTATGAATTATATTATTAATTTTTTTCTCTCAATTTTAGATAGACTGTTAAGAAAAAATAATATAATTAGATAGAATAATCATCATAATTGTCGTACATTATAATTAGTTGTCGTCTGCTAATTTATAATATTTAATAATTCATCCTCATATAGAGGTTATAATCATTGATGTTATAAAGTACATACTCCTTTTTTTCCGTCGTTGTCCCCGCGGAAGGTTGTTTTCACAATTTTAAACCAATATGGATCCCCAAGGGCGGGTAATTCATATGTATATGTATTGTAGTGGGCATCGGTTAATTTTTACTGAAAAGAAAATTTCTATGGACCCCCGGCATCGTCTGCTTCTGCTAGGAGTCATTGCCGGGTTAAGTAGAGTAGACCCACACAGAGACAATGATTTAATTGGATATAGTTGTGGGTGCTCCTGTTTTGATTGGATACTGACTAAGTCCGCATTGTACCTCGAGTCATCGACCGATATGGGACTTACTAAAAAAAAGTAGAGAATGACTAAACGAAAGGATAGTTAAGCCAATCATAGTAGGTAGTTTGTCAAAGAAAGCCTCCACTACAGTAGGTATTTATCCTCCTTGCTCAAAGCTCACGGCCACCTCGAATCCTCGATTCGGTCGGTCAACTTAGTACAAAAAAATGTTCAGGAAGTTCGCGCCGTACCAGTCGTGGTGGGGTAGTTGACGGGCTGTGGCGTTTAGGTTGAAAAATATATTTTTGGTCCGTCGTCGAGGTCAAAATTTTAAAGATTATGACGATCTGTTTACATCCCAAATGGAATTTTTAACCCGTTGGTATGGTAGGCGAGCGAAATACAAGAATAAAGAGTCGGTTTTGCGTCGCGAATCCGCGTATCCTAAAATATGCGTGATCCTTATTGTTTTGTGGCTAACGAACTTAAGCCTTTGCAATCCTTTCGCTTGTGACGAAGATGACCCCTCAAGACAATGCGTTCATGGGTCTTGTATTAATGACCGCTGCGAGTGCTATAGAGGATGGCAAGGAACATTTTGTCAACAGTGTGGTGGACGTGTAAAGTAAGTGTTCTTTATTTAAAGTTGATTAAGGTACACTAAATAACCAAGCCCTAGTGTAAGTTAGTGTCCGCCCAGTGACCTAGCTTCTATAGGTTCCCATTGAAGTCTAAACCACCGTTAATCCCTCAGTTACATCGTAAGTTCTGTTATGTTTTAGCAAAAGTACTGTTTAAGTAAAATATATTGATGTAGGCCTATTGGTCACCTTACTGTTTAAACTTGTATTAATATGGTTATAGCCATATTAACCTATAACTTATAGGTCACCCACTCACCCCTTATTTTACCACTGATGGTGCATATAGTTTAATCCTAGCTATATATATTCCCCTTAAACTTTAACCTTTTAACATACAACTATATAGTATTTGAATTAATATATTGAAAAGGTGTATTTTTTCTGCATATATTAATGTCGTATTAGTTTCTCAAAAATACGTGATTTCGTAATTAGTTATTTATTAACATCTAACTGCATTTGAAAGGTCAGAGTACCACGTAAAAGTTTTAATTAAAAAACGTCGTAAAACGGTAGCTCCAACTTAATCTTGTTATCTGAAGTCTAGTGCATTGAAATAATCTTTTTCTATATCATACATATTTTATTGCTTTGTTGATTTGCTACGTTATTCCCTCCTCACACGGTACAAAGGCTGTATTCAATTATTTGCTTTAGTTTCGACTTTTAGAGTACAAACAATGAAAAATGTTACTGAATAGTTTTTTTCTTTATTATTGTTGACCTGGAAACGTCAGGAAAAAAATATGTGGATAAAATTTATGTAAAATTGGGGGGAAAAATAAGAAAAAATAGTCTAGAAAACTACCCAATATATTTTCCTCATAAAAAACGTGTTTATGTATGGTTGGAAAAATACATCTGTAAAATTTTTAAAGGCTGATCTGTAGCTTTGAAATTAATTAATATATAAATACATAGTGTATTATGATTAGCCTATTTAGTAATAGTGTAATATGCCAAGAAAAGGTATTAATAGCGGTATAATATTGGGGAAGTTGTTATTACAAATTTGTAGACTGTAGGGCATTATTTAGTAATATAACCTTGGCCCTAATGCTAGAACATGCAAAATTGCTTTGAGGTTTTTAGTATTGTTATTACTCTTATTCAAGGTTAATTACAGGCCTTTGAGAGATAAATTTAAGGGTGTTTCCTTCACTGTACTACGGTAGACGCGAAGTACATTCCTCTATGAATAATGTCCATTTGGAACTATTTCCGTTCCGTTAGTTCTCATGACTACGCGAGTTTATTTTTTATCGTGGTACGTTCCACAGGGTTCGTACGGAACCTGGATAAGTCAGGGATTTGGAAAATGAAGGAAAAAGTCGGGGATAAGTCAGGGATTTGGAAAATGAAGGAAAAAGTCAGGGATAGGTCAGGGATTTGGAAAATGAAGGAAAAAGTCGGGGATAGGTCAGGGATTTGGAAAATGAAGGAAAAAGTCGGGGATAGGTCAGGGATTTGGAAAATGAAGGAAAAAGTCGGGGATAGGTCAGGGATTTGGAAAATGAAAGAAAAAGTCGGGGATAGGTCAGGGATTTGGAAAATGAAGGAAAAAGTCGGGGATAGGTCAGGGATTTGGAAAATGAAGGAAAAAGTCGGGGATAGGTCAGGGATTTGGAAAATGAAAGAAAAAGTCGGGGATAGGTCAGGGATTTGGAAAATGAAGGAAAAAGTCGGGGATAGGTCAGGGATTTGGAAAATGAAGGAAAAAGTCGGGGATAGGTCAGGGATTTGGAAAATGAAGGAAAAAGTCGGGGATAGGTCAGGGATTTGGAAAATGAAGGAAAAAGTCGGGGATAGGTCAGGGATTTGTAAAATGAAGGAAAAAGTCGGGGATAGGTCAGGGATTTGGAAAATGAAGGAAAAAGTCGGGGATAGGTCAGGGATTTGGAAAATGAAGGAAAAAGTCGGGGATAGGTCAGGGATTTCGTTTGGTACATGAAACCATGATTTCTTCGAGCAATGATAAATATGGGCCTAGGTGTTATCACTAAGTCGGCTCTGGTAAACACGTACTTAAAATGGTCAGGGATATTGGCAAAATTTGGTTAGGGATAGGTTAGTTGTTTCGTTTGGTATATCAAACCATGATTTCTTCGAGCAATGATAAATATGGGCCAGGTGTTATCATGAAGTCGGCTCTGGTAAACACGTACTTAAAATAGTTAGGGATACTGGCAAAATTTGGTTAGGGATAGGTCATGGATTGCGTTTGGTATATCGAACCATGTTGTCAGGGATTGCGTTTGGTATATCGAACCATGTTGTCAGGGATTTCGTTTTATATCGAACCATGTTGTCAGGGATTTTGTTTGGTATATCGAACCATGTTGTCAGAGAGAGGTCAGGGATTTTGTTTTGTATATCAAACCATGCTGTCAGGGATATGTCAGGGATTTCGTTTTGTATATCAAACCATGCTGTCAGGGATATGTCAGGGATTTTGTTTGGTATATCGTACCATGCTTGAAGCAGTGATAAAAATAGGCCAGTGGTGACCATGAAGTCGGCTCTGTAAACACCTTAAAATGGTCAGGGATATACTGGCAAAATTTGGTTAGGGATAAGCTGCAAAAGTCAGGGATTTTTCAATATACAGAATTTGGTCCGAACCCTGTTCCAGATTAACCGAAAAATCTGGGTTTATATCGGATGGATTGAAGAATTACAGTATTGACATGCAGTGCGCTTGGCTTATTGACAGCGGAGAAGAAAATGCTACAATTAGACTTAACCTACTTCATTTTGAAACCGAATGTAGCTGGGATCATTTGTATATTTTTGACGGAGATTCGTTATTTTCGAGACTCGTCGCGGCCTTCAGGTGCCACATTTCTTTGAAACGTTTCTCTTTACGGTTGAATTGTAAACGTTGTTAACCTTCCCGTTTATTATACCTTTTAAAATAGCGGTGTCCTTATGAGAGA
Organism: Phalangium opilio; assembly: GCF_054372755.1. Taxonomy (NCBI): domain Eukaryota; kingdom Metazoa; phylum Arthropoda; class Arachnida; order Opiliones; family Phalangiidae; genus Phalangium; species Phalangium opilio. The sequence continues at coordinate 8,837,532 of NW_028324187.1, read as the reverse complement.
AGAATGGGATCCTTCAAAGATTCCAGAAATAATAACGCATTCGGGATATGCCTATTTATACTTTTATAGTGACGCGGCGCTGAACATGAGTGGCTTTAACATATCTTATAGGTTAGTGACGCGTAACATATCCCCTTCTTCTCTTCTTAAACGCGTCAGTAACAATTCCCATTTAGTGTGAATGGATGCCCAAAACAAAATTGTTCCAATCACGGTGTCTGCATCGACTCCGTTTGTACTTGCGACGGAGGATGGACGGGTGATGGCTGCGACATTCCATTTTGCCCAAATAATTGCACTAATGGCGAATGCCAACACGAAGAGCACAAATGTCAGTGTAAAGAAGGTTTTAAAGGTAAGCGATGTTCAGTTTCAGTTTGAAGGATAGAGAGACGCTCGCTGCTTGGCAAATCGCGAATCAAACGTGGTTTGATCTCAAATTTTTGCCCCTAACAAAAATTGACGGTTCAGGAAAAGATTGCAGTTTAAAAGTTGACGAATTGTTGTGGGAAGTTGAGAGTGTGGCCGAAAATGCGTTCGGAAGAGCGTTGCATCAAATGGTGGTTTATAAAGACGCGCTTTGGATCGTTGGTGGCGAGAATTTCGTGCAAAATGAATATTTAAATGTATTAAAGTAAGTCAGTCCAAACACCACCGACTTAGATTAGGGCCGTCCCCTAACTTCCAGGTGTCCGCGTTGCAGGTATAATTTTACAAGTAAAGAATGGGAAGTTTTGGAACCCAGTACTATAACTGACAACCGTTTCGGCCATTCTCTCGTTGTCTACAAAGACAAATTTTACGTCTACGGTGGCATGCTCCAAAATGGTAGCATCATGAGTGACCTATGGCAATTTGACCCTGAAACACGAGAATGGGATCAGGTTCAAGAATCCTCTACCTCTAGTCGCAATCGGGATTGTCAACCTGAACTTTGTAGTCCAGTCGCTTCGGCTGGACATACCTCTAATACCGTTAAAGATAGTATGATAGTCATATTTGGACACCATCTGGTCTACGGATATCTTAATACGGTTCAAGAATTTAATTTTGGTACGAAAATAGATGACGGGGGTGTTGTTCTTTAGCGTAACTATACATTTTTATTAGTTACTGGAAAATGGGAGCTTATCAAAACGCGGGGAGCGATAGTTAAAGGTGGTTACGGACATAGTAGCGTTTATGACAGAAATTCCCAACTAATATTCGTATACGGCGGATACCATTCGACCGGAGCTGACGGTGTCCTCGTGGATTATCTATATAGTTATCATCCTTGGGATAAATCATGGTATTTACGTGAAAGTGAAAGTTCAGATAACATGACATCATACCTTAAAAGAACGGAAAAATATTTAAAGAAAAATAAATTATCTCTTGTTACAAAATAATAATAGCATTTAATTAGCCTTATTCCTGATCAGCGCCACCTACCCATAGCGGCGACTTTGAGAACTACTGTAAGCGGCAAGCCAATCAGATGTCGCTAAAATCTGGTGACGTCACTAACTGGCACTCTCGGGTCTTACCAAAAATGACGTCACCAGATTTTAGCGACATCTGATTGGCTTGCCGCTTACAGTAGTTCTCAAAGTCACCGCTATGGGTAGATGGCGCTGATCAGGAATAAGCTACGCTAATTACTCTTAAAAACGACGAGTACTGCGCCGCCATTGCTTTAGTGACGTCTGATAGCCACCCCTAAAGTGATTGGTTGAATTTTCACAGGATGAGAGAGGTAAGGGTGGGGGGAGGGCATAGCCAACTCGCTCACGCTCCTAAGACGTTCTTTTTAGGTACAATGTTACGTTACCCGAACGTTTCCTTTAATTTAGGTTAGACGTACGTATCTTTTCTGAGGTGAATTTCTTATTTCTGTAGGAAATTGTTGACTCCCAGTTTCTCTCCGAGTTTCTTACATTCCGCTATTGTGATAAACAAGCGAATGCTCGTGTTTGGGGGCAACGTCCATAATGGTACCGCAGCGGGCAGTTCTTACAGTGGGGCGGATAAATGTTTTTCTTCAGACTTTTTAGAATACGATATCGAATTGGACGAATGGCAAAAGTTGAATTATTCGGGACCTTTCAAACACGAGCTCGCTAGACTCGGACAATCAGCCGTTACTTATAAAGAGTAAAAATATTAAAATCATTTTTTGTAGCGTGTTGTTAATTAGCCTTATTCCTGATCAGCGCCATCTACCCATAGAGGTGACTTTGAGAACTACTGTAAGCGGCAAGCCAATCAGATGTCGCTAAAATCTGGTGACGTCATTTTTGGTAAGACCCGAGAGTGCCAGTCAGTGACGTCACCAGATTTTAGCGACATCTGATTGGCTTGCCGCTTACAGTAGTTCTCAAAGTCGCCGCTATGGGTAGGTGGCGCTGATCAGGAATAAGACCGCTAATTAAGTTTATTGTTGGGTAATTGTTGGAACTAATTGTCCTATATAGTTCTGTTTATGTTTTTGGCGGGTTCAACGGTTTGATGCTGAAAGACTTGTTGAAATTTACACCAGGTAAGATCTTGGACTCGTTTAAAAACGGGTAATTTTAATTTCTGAGGAAGCCCTTTCCTACTTAGGAAGCTGCAAAAGCTTTAAATCTCGCGAAACGTGCAAAAATACGGCTCAAGTCATTAAATGCGATTGGGATCACGAAAATTCCAAATGCATTTCCAAAAGATTGTCTTTCTCCAAACATAACTTTAAGAAATTACAAAAAACGGGTAAACATTAGGCCTTACACAATTAGCCTTATTCCTGATCAGCGCCACCTACCCATAGCGGCGACTTTGAGAACTACTGTAAGCGGCAAGCCAATCAGATGTCGCTAAAATCTGGTGACGTCACTAACTGGCACTCTCGGGTCTTACCAAAAATGACGTCACCAGATTTTAGCGACATCTGATTGGCTTGCCGCTTACAGTAGTTCTCAAAGTCACCGCTATGGGTAGATGGCGCTGATTAGGAATAAGGCTAATTACGCGCCCGATTCAATGCCTATTAATTTCTTTCTTTCTTTCTTAACTATCTATAGTTAACGTAACATCACTTTGTACCAAAATTAAAACGTGTCCCACTTGCATCGATAATAGTTACGGTTGCGTTTGGTGCGGAACTAATTGCGCTCACGGAGATTGCATTAATAAATCAACCGCTACTGATAATAGTAAAGATTGCGAAGATCAGGATAGTAGCAATTGCGAAAACTTACATAATTGCCACGTTTGCCACACCGAATACCATTGTGGTTGGCAAAATGATAAGAGGTGTTACACTTTCGTGAAAGATAACGGAAACAAAACGGAAAAAGCCATTTTAAGTGAAGAATTTAGAGTTCGTTGCGAAACTCCTTGCAGCCATTACCGCACTTGCGAAAATTGCACCGAATCTAGGTGCATGTGGTGCAGCAGTAAGAATATCTGCATAGACTCCAACACTTACGTGGCTTCGTTTCCAATCGCGCAATGTTTAGAATGGACAACGCAGAGTATGAAATGTCCTGGTACGTTCCTCCTCCACCTCTTCGCGGTTCTATTTTAGAATTAAGGAACCAACCGTATTTGCCACGTTGTTCCTTGCAGGATTGATGTGCAAAGACATCCAATCTTGCGAAAGATGTCTTCAAAACCCTCGATGTGGTTGGTGCGACGATGGCAGTGGTACTGGTCTTGGTTCCTGTATGGATGGTGGCGGGAAAGGACCGATGGTGCGAAATGGTTCTTTTTCCGTTGTAGATAGTACAATGTGCCCGGTACCGAATTGGTACTTCACACACTGCCCTAGTAAGTGTTTCTATTTTGGGGAATCGTGTAATTTTAAACGTATTCCTCAATGTTATATTTGAATTGTGTGTTTTTCCTTCTTTCTTAAGTGTGCCAATGTAACGGACATAGCACGTGTATTAACGACACTAGTATTTGTATCGAGCCTTGTAATCATTTGACGGAAGGCCCAAATTGCCAACAATGTATGGCTGGTTATTACGGGAATCCCATAAACGGGGGCAATTGCACCCCTTGCCTATGCAATCAGCACGGTGATATGTGCAATACATCAACGGGAAAATGTTACTGTATTGCCAAAGGAATTATAGGAGATCAGTGTGATAAGTAAGATATACTAATCGTCAAACGTTAATTTAAAATGAACGCCAATTAGCCTTATTCCTGATCAGCGCCATCTACCCATAGCGGTGACTTTGAGAACTACTGTAAGCGGCAAGCCAATCAGATGTCGCTAAAATCTGGTGACGTCATTTTTGGTAAGACCCGAGAGTGCCAGTCAGTGACGTCACCAGATTTTAGCGACATCTGATTGGCTTGCCGCTTACAGTAGTTCTCAAAGTCGCCGCTATGGGTAGGTGGCGCTGATCAGGAATAAGACCGCTAATTAAGTATTTAGTAATTAATTAAAAATTACTTAGATGCGATGAATCTAATCACTATATTGGAAACCCTAAAGAAATAGGGGGAACTTGCTTCTGTATGTTAATTGTTGCGAAATAGGTCAAAATTAATTAATTAATTCTTAAGCCTAATTTGGTCTATTTTCTTCAGATAATCTTTCTATAGACTTTCAGTATACTTTCAATATGTCCAAACCGGAAGATAGCTACTATACTCAGATTAACTTTATGAATTCGCCCCCAAAACCGGACATTGACGTAGATTTCACCATTAGTTGTACCGTCAATGCCTTGGTCAACATAACTTTAGGATCAGGTTCGTTTTCAACCTCTTAGGGAACAAAAACCCCGAACAATCTTTACTTGTTATCTTTTAGCACTAACGGGCGAACGCATTTTGCACGAAAATCGTAAATGCGGTTCCTTTAAGCATCGATTTTCTCATAACGAGCTCAGTATTGGATTAGAGAATACGACATTCTACGTTTACGTTTTTGACTTCAAAACCCCTTTCGTCTTGCAAATTTCTTTCTCCCAACATCGAACTCTCGATCTCTTGCAGTTTTTCATCACTTTTTCTAGCTGCTTTCTCTCCTTATTAATTATAGCCGCCATTCTTTGGAAAATTAAACAGAAATACGATTTATATCGTAGACGACAGGTTAGTAATGGTAGAAATGGCCCGCTGCAGTCATCCGCCAGGGGATGATTAGGCCTAAATATTTCGTTTTTTATTTGTAAAATTCGTTAGCGATTGTTTGTCGAAATGGAACAAATGGCTAGTAGACCATTCTCGGGAGTCGCAGTTGATTTTGAGCAAGAAAAGAAAGATTCCTTGAAAGCCAATGCAGAAGGACATACCAAATCGACACCCGTAAGTAATATTTTAAGGGAAAGATCACAGGTAACGTAATATTATGCCTTAAAAGGACGGCCTTTTTCTAAATATAAAGGGGAAAATATTAAAAGAAATAAATGGTATCTTAGTAGGCTTAAAAACGAGGTCTTGCTTTAGTGGGGGCCGCTAAATTGAAACCCATACGCGCGTGATTGAGTGGGCTATTCGATATGTTAGGCTTACTCAGGGCTGGAAATAAGCACATGACATATTGGACATTTTAAAATGTCCCATAATTTTGTTAAAAACTAAGGGGGTCACTGGATATTTAGACCAGGGTGGGAAATAAGGATTTTTTTAAAACTGGACATTGGGCCAGCGACCCCCTTGGCCTGGAATAAATAAACTGGTCCATGACCATTGACCAGGGCGCGGTCGTCTGCTAAACTAAAGAAGTGGGTAATTAAATAGTTGAGGTAATGTCTTTACTCTGGTTACCCTTGAATTTTATTAGTGGTCCCGTGGACCACTGACCCCCCCTCCGATTTAATTTTTAAACTGGTCCAGGCAATTTTTAAACTGGTCATTTGCCCTGTGCCACCGCCTTATTTCCCACGCTGCACTGGACATTTAGGCCAATCTTTTTTAAAAATACATTAAGGGACATTTTGAAATTTTATTGCACGATGTCCAGTTTATCATGTGCTTATTTCCGGCCCTGGGTGTATTGCGTGGCCAACTCGATCACGTCGTAAGTCGTCCTGGCTAGTAATGGCGGCGCAGGAGAGTAGGGATTGGTTGAATTCTCTCAGCCTGTAAGAATTGAACCAATCCCTTTAGGGGTGACTAACAGACGTCACTAAAACAATGGCGGCGCGGTAGTCCACGTTTTTAAGACTAATTAAATGTACTAATTATTTTGTAATAAGAGATCATTTATGTTTTTTAATATTATACCTTTTATATTTAGTAAAAGGCCGTTCTTTTAAGATATAATATGTTATGTTACGTCACCCGACCCTTTCCTATTATTTCCCTTTTAAAATGAAAATGATTGGGTTCTCTTTAGAACCACCCGACACCGGTGGCCTTGGAACCTTGTTCCGGTGGTAAAGCGGCTGTATTAACTTTAATTATTCGTCTATCCAATGGGGGAGAGGAATATACTCCGGATAGCCAATCCGCATTAGCTATGGGCAGTACTTTAGTATCTTTGGGACCTACTTGTAAGCATACTGCCGATATAATTAAGGACGAGACTAAATTTGAAGTCTTAAAAATCTCAAATAACTCAAACGCGTGTATATAAATAATATAAAATAATAAATTTGAAAGGGGGGCGCAACAACGTAAACTAAATTTTTTTATACCGTGAAACTTAGGGATAAACGTATTTCAAATCTTTTCGAGAAAAGTGAAGATAAAATTGTTTTTTCTAAATGTATTATATTTAATTTGTATAATTATAATTAATTTCCTCTTTATCAAAGAAAATCCTGCTCACCAAACAATATAAGTAGTATTTAAATTTTATTTTCTTTTATTATTATTATTATGTAAAGCAGGATGAGTAACGAGAGTTTCTTTTTAAGGGGGAAATTTAACGGGGAACAATTAATTTTAAGAGCGACGACAGACTTTGAGCTGTTTAAAACTCATCTGTAAATAGATCATAATTGTCTATTTTAAATGTTATTACGAGTGTTTTTATTTATTAACAAAAAAAAATAAGAAAAAATAATCAGTTTACAATAAAAAAAAAAATTTTGGGTGAGAAAGATACAAATAATAAAGATATTACAATTGGTATTGCGTTGTTTTTGTGTTTTTATTTAGATCTTTTTATCTTTACCTTCGTAGTTCTTGGCCAAGATATCCATTGAAGCCTTGACTAATTCAATCTCTTCTTCCAGTTTAGCGATGTTCTTACATATGTAGGTAAGACGTCCCATTTTTTCATCAAACTGTTGAGTAAATGCTTGCTTTAAGCCTTGGACGTTGGTATCAATTTTGTCATAAGCTTTGATGTTTAATTCGTTCAGTTTTGATTTTTTCTTCGCCAGCATTTGAGCGTCTTTCATGTTTTTATCCTTGATGGTGCTTTGCATTTTCTCCAATTTCTTATTCAAACCATTAGCAAGAGGGGTTGTAGTGTTTTGTTTGACTGGAGTTGACGTGTTTCGGTTAGGGTTAGCTGATCCTTTTATTCCTTTGTCAATAGTAGACTTAGGCCCGGCAGTGACATTAGGTTTTTCAGCATATTTTTCGTCGGTTTTAGTATTTTTATTGTTTTCAGAGTTATATTCTTGCATTTCAGTAGTTTTTTCAGCCATTTTAAGCGTTTTTTATGTTTAAGATCTGCAACGATAGTTGTTTAAGAAAATTAGGCTTAAAAACTGTCTTTAAAATTCAATTCACGCGGTCACGGGACTGAAATTTGTTTGAAATGGGGCTGAACATAAGAAAACTTTAGGTTGCTTATGCTCAGCCTTGGTTCTATTTTTCCCGCGCAAAACTTTCCGGAGTTGCAGTCTTTATATTCTTGCATTTCAATATTTTTTCAGCCATTTTAAGCGTTTTTTATGTTTAAGATCTGCAACGATAGTTGTTTAAGAAAATTAGGCTTAAAAACTGTCTTTAAAATTCAATTCACGCGGTCACGGGACTGAAATTTGTTTGAAATGGGGCTGAACATAAGAAAACTTTAGGTTGCTTATGCTCAGCCTTGGTTCTATTTTTCCCGCGCAAAAGTTTCCGGAGTTGCAGTATCAGTATCCGGGAATAATCGGGTTTTTGATTAAGTTCTTCTAATTAATGTTAAAAGTTTAGGATAAATATCACACCTAAAATTATCATCATGCCAGGTGTCGAAGACTTCATCAACAAACCACTGGAAATTATTCATAATCTCTGTTGTAAGTGGATTTTTTTCTTAGGCCTTGGTCAAAATAAACCCTTTTGTTATTTTTTCTTTTAGCTAGTTCACCCGATGCCTTTGTTATATCACCAGAACAATGTCAAAAGAGAGCCGCGGAATATTTTACCAAACGAATTATTCAGGAAGGGTTGACGAAGGTAGCCATAAACGCGGTTAAAAAACTTCTTCAGTAAACACACGTCTTCCTTTATCATAGATACCATCTCTGAATGTGAGGCAATCTCACGAGTTACCACCAAATAGCCTTGTAAGGTTTAGATGCATGATTCAAGACATGTATGATCCCGAGTATTTTATGGAATCATACGAAGTTGTTCATGTACCCTCGCAAAGGCGATACATGAGAACAGGCATGTACAAAGATTTTGTGGAATGTCGTGCGGATGAAGAAGTAAATATGGATTCTCCCTCCAACAAAACCATGGATCGTTTGATGTTTTACACCATTTCTGTGCCTGGAGAGAATGATTGGATTCAAAAAATATCCCTTTTTAACTTAAAAAAATCATAAATTTAAGAGAGGAGATACACTGTTAACTTTTCTTAACAATAATATACGGGTATTCAGCTGAGATTCCAGTTTCAACATTCCCAACAACTTCAAGTTGCGAACCAAGACTGAAAAGATCTCATTCTGAAGACTCAATTGATACTAAAATAGATGCCATAGAAATGGACACGGATGCCAGTAATTCGAATGAAAACAAAAGAACCAGGGTATCGGATCAGAGTACATCTGATGCTGCGGCTTCTAACACAAATGTTCAACCACCTCCGAGTAATGATTAATGAAATTACGGGAGTTTAAGGAATTACTTTGTAATTCATTCAAAATTTCAACTATTAGGCTTAAATTTACCTATTCCCGAATCAAATGGCAAGGCTTGTATAGTCAAAATTTATCAGCATCAATCTGTTGACTCAACAAGTTCAGTCGCCATGACATGTGATGATTTGAAAGTCAATGACGTTATTGAAGTTGTGGGAATACTTTCTGTTTATCCTTGTTTGGGGAATGTGCGCTTTAATTCTGACGAATTCGAGTTAGTTTAACTTTGATTCATAAGTGACAAAAGTTTAGATTAGAAGATGGTTAAACTTTAAAAATGATTTCAGCTTTATGAGAGATGATGATACGGGAGAAGTACAAGCCCATAATCCTCCCGCCTCTTTAGTTCCACGTATACACGCCATTGTCATTCGAAAATTAGATCATGTTAACCCTAATTTACCATGGAACATAAAATCTGAAGAGAATATCGCCAGTAATAAACCTTATTTGAAAAAATTCTTGGTAAGCTAGGAGCTTTAATAAGTTCTTTTTTACAGTTCAGAACCAAATTTTGAGCCAAGCACCACAAATTCGGGCTGAATTACATTCATTCCTAACGCAAGCCCTTATGGGTGATCAATTAGCCGCGGAGTATTTACTCTGTCATTTGATTTCTTCAATCTTTGCTAGAAAAGATGTTGTAGCTGTGGGGAAATTTTGCCTTAATCTTTCGAAGGTTCCAACCCTTGAAAATTATACCGTCAAACTTTATCAACTTTTATCTCAGATTGTAACAAAGGTAAGATCATACAGGGAGGGTTGGTTAAATCCACGTGAATCATGGTTAAAAGAAAAGTTTGGGTGACACAACATTATGCCTTGCAAGAACGGCCTTTTTCTAAGTATAAAAGGATAAATATTAAATAAAATAAATGATCTCTTATTATAATATAATTAGCGTTTAATTAGTCCTAAAAAGCGAGGACTACTGCGCCATCCGCCATTGCTAAAGCGATCGGCTTACGCGCGTGATCGAGTGGGCTATGGAATATCTTACTCAGGGCTGGAAATAAGCACAGGACAAACTGGACAAGAAATATTTCTTATTTCCAGCCCTCTCTCGTGATTCTCAACCTGTGAGAATTCAACCAATCACTTTAGGGGTGGCTATCTGACGTCACTGGAGCAAGGCTGGGGAAATGGCGGCGCAGTAGTCCTCGTTTTTAAGACTAATTAAATGCTATTTATTTTGTAAAAAGAGATCATTTATTTTTAATATTTTTTTCCTTTTATATTTAGAAAAAGGCCCTTCTTTTAAGACGTATAATGTTATGTTACCTGAACTTTTTTTTTGGTAATTGCAGAGTCACTGGTTTCCATTGTCATTGTCAAATCTCAATACATCTTGCCTGATACCTAAGAAGGATTTTGAGCTAAATAGGTTACAAACTGGGTTACTACAATTATCCGCTCATACTCATTTCATACTGGACGAGACGGCGCTCTCTGAAGGAAGACTAGAAGCTCTCGGAGTCAAAAATATGACTTCACTCGGAAACTTAATCCAGTGGCAAAGAGTGGAATACGATTTTAGCTTCAATCGAATGGAATTTTCAGCTGATATGGCGGTTTTGGTGCTTTCCGAAGGGAAATCCGTACTTCCTAGCGACTGTAGAGTACCTTTACGTATTTCCCCTAATTTTGGAGGTCCCGAGAAAGTTTTTACCGAACTTCAACTACAAGTAACTGAGAAATGGCTCGAATCTGTTAGGTGTTACTTAACATTATTGAAATTGGTTAATTACTCCATGAGTGAAGAATTACAAAGGGTAATTTAACTTAATTTTCATAATTAATAAGCAATTAATTTAATTTAATTTAATCAAGATTATTTTAATTTCAGAATGTTCAGGAAGATTTCGTTAAAATGAGAAAGGAGAATAATAAAGTTTCTGCGGATGATTTACATTCTCTTCTTTTATTAGCCAGGTAATTATTTTAATTATTGTTAACTATACTTTAATTAAAATAATTAATCTCTTCTCTTCAAACAGATTTATATCATTAAGTAATGGTGAAACAACATTGAGTAACGATTCCTGGGAAAAAGCTAAAAGTTTGGAAAAGGAACGTAAAGAAAGACTTAAAGTTGAGGTTCCATCATCATCATCATCCTGAGGTTGAAAGTTCAGTACTGATAACATAATTATAATGTGAATTGAAACAACTGTTTTATAAAGATATCCTCAGTGTCAGATCAGATACTAATCATTTTTCGTTTATGTAATACATTGTCATTCATTTTGAAGTTTAATAATAAACAACGTTGCTTTCCTTTTAAATTCATTTATTTACAACAAGGGGTTAAAAAAATCATTAAAAATAAAAGGGGGGGGATGGAAAAAATAAAAATACTATTTACATAAATAATTTTGAATTAAAACAAACAAGAAAATCACCTAAAAATTACACCACAAATTAAAAATTCAACTAAAATTAAAAGAACATCGGTAATCAGAGTCGTCAGACAAAGCCAATTAATTATTAAGGCACTTTTTTTAAAAAGAAATGCAAAGCCAATGGTGAACTCTGCATTAAGAAATGAAAGGATTAAAGTAAAATGTGGTCATGAATTCTAATTCTTCTTGATACATACTTGATCTTTAACATTAGATAACCACATTCTTTTTAAACAGTGTGTTTCGGGTATAATTTTTCCATTGCACATAATTCCAACTTCTTTTCCAGCTGCCATGGGCCATAATTTTTGGATGAGTTTTTTAAGGTGATAGATCTGAGCTCGGACTGAACATCTAACGTAACGTAAACGACCCTGCATCATCAGGGCTTGCGTGCTAGGACCATTTCTATTGAAAATTTTCAATGTTTAATGAATGGCTGACTTCGGTCTCTAATAGAAGGGTTTATACCTAACGGGTTCTATTCTAATATGAATCAATTCATCATGAATATAAAGGTGACGGTTTGCCATTCCCGTTTCTTCTTCAATATTACTTTGTGAACCTTCTAATTCTTCTGTTAAAGTAGCGAAGTATAAGTAATGTGTAAGTTCCTACTCCCTTTAAAGTTAAATCTTAATCTTGCCTTTATTAGATTCTGCTAAATTACGTGATTTCTCAAATTCTTGTCTACGTTTCATTTCGTCTATAACATATTTCTAATTACTATAAATTCTAGAAACTCATTCTCGGAAGAATTTAATTAACGTACTTTCCCACAAAGAAGGAACAAGTTTGAAAACTATGTCTTGTAAAGTTCGATCAGCTTTTAGATTTAGTAAAGGTTGCGTTTCATGCACTTTAGTGTTGCAGATAGGACAGTGTTTACTCGTTTGCAAATATTTGACGATGCAACTTTTGCAAACTGCGAAAGAATAGTAAATTGCAATGTGATATCAGGGGTATATGACTTATGTAACAGTAGGGTGTGAACTAAACTAACAGGTATGTAAACATTCGGTTATAGTTGTCGCGTCAATGAAGTAACCGGCGCAAAGAATGCAAACTATGTGGGGATTCAGCTCACGGATTCTCAGGTAGAGACTCTGCAAAATATATTAGGTGATTTTATACTGTCAATTTTTTAAACTGCGTGGGTAGACAAAAAGTAGATAAGATTATAGCCAAGGCTTAACATTGAAACAATGTAAGATAAATTATGCCCCTTGCAAAATATACGAGGCGAATTTTATCCTTCATACCTCATCCATAATGCGGAAAACTCCGCTGTAGGAAAATTAAAACGGCAGTAGCCGAAATAATTCCAGTCATTACATTACAGCGAAGTTCAATGCTCTTGATGAAATCCATACTCCATTTTTAATTTTTTAAGAACGCGGGATTCGGGATTCGGAAAGGTCAAGGGGTCGAGCTGTCACTTTCTCGCGGCATAGCCCCCTCGATCCACGCTTCTCCTGAGTCCTTATGGAACCCGGAAGGGTGAGGAGGGATTTAGTCGCGTCGGCTTTTGGACGGTTTATACGTTCGAGTAACACCAACCCGAGATGCGGATTTTACATTTGGTGAGAGATATTTTTCGTTAAATTGAACGGATTCAATTGTATTGTATATAAAATATAGTAAACTAGTCAAGAAATTATAATAGTTAATTACGTAATAAGAACAATGTTAAGAATCCATTTTGTGGGGTGTTTGTTAAGCCGTGGCTTCTGCCATTACGAATACGAATACGAAGGACCACGGCAGTCTTTGTCGGTGTCGAAATATATAATAATTAATCGTATAAGACAATTTTTCCAATTAGAATATAGGCGTAGGTATCAATAGCCGTATTTATTTAAAATTACGAACTGAATAGTTTTGTTAATATATAAAACACTTGTAAAAAATTTACATATAGCTATAGAAACAAACAAACAAACCAACATGAGTTACATTATTACTCTTGGCTTTAAACGTTTAGTGTCTACGATCGTTGTAGCGTGTACGCTTATTAGAACTAAATCTATCTACCTTGAAACGAAGTTAATTAATTAGTCGTTAATTAAGGTAAATAGTATTCTATGGCTGGGAATATTGACGTATACCAATCAAAAAAAATATAAGTAACTCATCGATGGGCTCTTATTTTTGAGAACATTGTGATTTTGAACTTTTAGAAGACTTACTATTACTATTCATCGCGTTTTAATTATATAATAATAATAAAAAGTACAAAGTATGATGATGGAGGCGTTGGCGAAAGAATTTATGAGGGACTCTGGTCCTATAGGCTCGACGGCTGCATTTCCTATTATAATAGTGCCAAACGTGAACAATTTGTTCGTTTCGCAGTCCCTACATTCCCCCTTAGAGCTTATATTACCGGTTACGACGGAAAACCGAGCCATTTCGGTAGAACAACAACAACAACAACAACAACAAATATCTTCCATCAAAGAAATTCGTATGAGAGAAAAAGTGGATATGTTAGAGAATCAATTTCTAAACCCAACCAAAGTCATAGATCAAGAATTAAAATCTGTCAGCCCCACGCAGCTATTTAATATTCAAGAAAATAACGATTCGGCTTTCCTAAGTCCCGAAGAAGAACCAAATATCCAAAAAATTTGCGAATCAGCCTTGCTTCACGAATCCAGTAAAAACGTTACTCTCGTTAGCGAAAACCAACCAGCCACACTCTTGGACGATATTCCGCATAAAAGCGATTCATTCTCGGATAGTAACGAAATTAGCGACCTCTTTGTGCCAATCGCGGATCAAATGACTCGACCCGTCGAATCAACCAAGCTTAGTCCCAAGAAAATGGAATGCGCCGCTTCTAATTCCAAAAAATACATATCCTCATTGTCGCATTGTCCCGAGAAGCGAAACAACGGTTCGTCGCGACCCGACGTCTCTTCGAGACCCCTAGAAACGGATGAGCTTAACAACCTGAAAGATTTTGACGAAAACTCGTTAGGAAATGATGAAAACTTCGAAGAGAGTCACGCCATCGTCGTTCATTTGCCCGAAGATTCGTTTTACACGACTGATTCCCTGAGTGATTCCAAAGAAGACGTCGAGGTCAAACATAAAACCTTTCCTTTACTCTTTCCGACTGATACGCTGGATCTCAGCCTGATTCCAGTAACATCCATGGATTCCTTACTCCTGGGAAATTTTACCTTACTTCCAAATGCGCAATCAAACATTAAATTCCAAGTTATAGAAGATGATGGTACTGTCAAAAGAATTCGCTTGAATCCCGTATGTCACACTGAAGAGCCTTTAACCGTTTGCGCTCTAAACGAGCAAGGTATACCCCCTCCCCTATTGGCTTTCCACGGAATTCAGTTCAACCCAAAGTTATTGAACCATACCTCCATTTTCACAAGCACCCCCTCTAGCATGTTCTTAAGAAATTCGTCGGACCATTTCGGAGGAAGTATAGGAGGCTGGGGTCAAACCCAAACTCAGCTCGCGCAGGTGATAGGGGTTATGAGGGGTCTTGCCAGGATGTGTAATCTGAGAGAAATCGGTCCGCTAACTGTGGAACGGCTCAGCTCGGGTGGGACGCTTAAAATTGGGGGAGGAATACGCGGAAATCCTGATTCGTCTAACGTAGACCGCCCGCCATTTTTTCCGAGTATTTCTCCCCCATTTCTAGCGTTCCTCCGAACCTAAGTCCTTCCGCAGTTAGCGTGTTGATTTCCCTCAGATTACCTACCCTCTACTGTCGAAATGGTCTCTCGGTGCAGATATTAAGAACAATTGGTGCGAGATTAAGAACAATTGGTGCGAGATAACTTTGGGTTGTTAGTCTAAGGCTCTTAGCTAGGGGAATTCTGTTTGAAACGGCAATTTGCTTTAGAAGATTCTAGCGAGTCAAGTTCATGCCCTCCAACACCCAATATGGTAACGGAAATAGTACAAACGACAACTGAAAAGCCTTTCCGATGCGAACTTTGTAACGCGACCTTCAACAGGCTAGGAAATTACACCCGGCACAAAAAAATTCATATGGTTCCGTCAAAGGTATAAAGAGAATCATGGTTTGTCGCGTTTTCATTCGAGACGCTGATGGCTTTTGCTATTATAATTGGCCTTCAGGAAGATAAACGTTTTCACTGCGACATCTGTGGAAAACACTTTATTCAACGATGCGACTTAACTCGACATCGGCACATTCATAGCGGAACGGAACCTCATCGATGTAGTACTTGCGGCAAAGGTTACATACGACATAGTGATCTAGTCATTCACCAGAGATTCCATAATAAAGAGAAGCCATTCGCCTGCTCCCATTGTACCAAAGGTTTTTCCCAAAGAGGTAGGCCACCCGCGGGCTTCCTTCCATCCCTACCTACCTGCGTCTTTCAGACGCGTTAACTAACGAGATAAATCTTTTATCTCGTAATGGAAGGTGACTTGAACCGTCATCTACGTTCTATCCATCTGCAAGTCAAGCCTTTAACTTGCGGACATTGCCACAAAAAATTTGCCAAAGAAGCCACCCTTATACGTCATATGCAGATTACGCATAGAGACATTATCATCAATTCTTTAACCTTGGCCAAATGGTGAGTCTCCATTGGCTCTTTTTTTTCCTTAGTCTAGACTCGTACCGCCGCGTTTCGTGTTCGCATAATTGGGGTACCTAAATGTTTCCTGAAACACAATCTCTATTAAATTATCTCTCGGCAAACTTTCTAGGGTTGGTAACGTAACTTTATACCTTAAAAGAACGGCCTTTTTCTAAATATAGAAGGAAAAATATTAAAAATAATAAATTATATCTTATTACAAAATAATTCGCATTTAATTAGAATTAAAAACGAAGACTACCGCGCCGCCATTGCTTTAGTGACGTCTGATAGCGACCCCTAAAGGGATTGGTTGAATTCTCACAGGCTGAGAGGTGAGGGTAGGCATAGCCCACTCGATCGCGCGCGCGTAGTCCTCGATTGTTTTTAAGACTAATCAAATGCTAAATATTTTGTAATATGAGATCATTTATTATTTCTTTTTAATATTTAATTCCTTTTATATTTAGATAAAGGCCGTTGTTTTAGGGCATATTGTTATGTTACCTAACCTTTTCTGTTTCAGTAAATTTTCTATTACTAACAGTCTAACACTTCTTTCTCTTTCTATTTCTTTATCCTTTTCTGGACTTTGGTGGCGTTTTTAGCGCTACTGAAGGGATAACAATCAAGCAGGAAAATTGTCTAAGCTCACAACTATCAAATCTTTCCTCTTCTGATTTCTCTGGTTTAAAACCTAGCTGATGTTAAACTAATTTTAATTAATGTTGAATATTACTTAAACACGATCGAACGCGGTGTGTGTAGAGCCAAGAAGAAAGGCTTATATATCCTTCTCTAAACGCTCGATGAAACCAAAACCAAACCAAAAAATTTAATACATATATATTTAAAAATCGCTACTATTTTTTAGAAGCGGGATGTCTATCTAAATATACTATATATCTAAATATATGATCTCCAGTTAGAAAGAATTAAATTTCAAATTATAACTGTTTGGGGTGAACGAAAATATAGTCTTAAAATACACTAACGACGTGTTGTCACCTCAGGTGTCATCACCCAATGAACGATGATAATGGTTTGTCTATTATACCTGAATTAAGTATAAATAAATAAATAATTAATAAAATTAAATATGAGGCGATGTTATATGGTATAAAATATATATATATACACATATATATTTAACAAAAAAATGGGCCTTTTTAATTCAGTAAGTGCCAGTCTGAAATTTTAGCCTTTTTAGTGAAGAAACGGAAAAAATATTAACGAAAAGACCCGTGTAGGTGTAGAGACAGAGAGAAGAGATTTTTTGGGGACAAAGTTATATAAGTTAATATTAATAATCTTTGGAAATATATGGTACAGTACAATACAAAACAACTCGTGATTGTTGTATGTACAATGATGTATATTAGTAGCTATATATATATCGAAATATTTAATTATTCCGTGGATCTCAATTTAGTGTTTTTATAATTAATAATTAATATTTAATTATATAAATAAATAAAGGGTATTTATTTATTTTTTTAGTTAATTTTTATCGTTAAAAATCGTCGTTATTTTGGTTATAAATAACGAAAGTACCTGTATTATTATTATTATTTTTTTTTTCTGAAGTTATGGAAGTTTTTTTTAGTGTAGAGTTATTAAAGTTGGGCCAATTTAAAATGTCTTCCTTTTTGGGGGGCGGAATTAATTGGCCTTTTGATGTTTACTAAATTTTAAACGTAACAAACAAATTTAATAAGGTTTTTGTTGTAAACTAACAAATACTACTATATAATATACTATACCCAAATTGGTTGATTATTTAGGATCTGAGTAAAGGAATAGTTCAACATCATTGGTTAATTTAATTTTGCTTTACAATAACATTGATTAAAATTATTGGAAAATGTCCGATAACTTTTATTTTACTTAATTATTATTTTTAAAGAGTACCTTTGACCTTTAACTTCAAATATCTCAGGCCATAAATAATAGAAATCAATCAAATCTAGTCATAAATAGAAAACAGCGATGTAATAAATTCGTTTTGACCTTTAACCTCAAATATCTCAGGCCATAAATTATAGAAATCAATCTAATTCAATCAATATAGTCATAAATTAATAACAGTGACGTAATAACTATAACCCCCCCCCCAACAAAAAATGGCGTCGCTCGCCTACAATTCAATTCAATAAATGTTATAAATCGTTTTAAACTCTGTCTGGATGTTGAACTATTCCTTTAAATTATTAATTAGACAAGTCGAGTCTGTTGAAATTATTATTAATTAATTAATTAATTAAATATATCTGTGATGTTAAATTTTTGACTGAAAAACAAATCCAACTAAACACGAAAAATTAAATAATATATTAAATTGATAGTCAGTTTTAATGAGGTTGTGTATTACTAAAAAAAAAAAATGTCGTGACGTCGTAAAATAGCCCAAAAAAAAAGTATTTAAAAAAAAATATGATCTTGTTTCATCGCTGGCTGTTCGTTGTATCTATTGTATAGCTCATATTTTAAACAAACAAACAAACACGAGATATTTTTAATTTCAAGAATGGGGGAGATTTTTAATTGATATTTTTCAAAAACAAACGTAACATATCAAAAGAAAGTAATTATTTTATTTTTTTGGGTTTTTGTTAAGGGAGGTTTATACGTTACTTAGGTTTGTTAGTTCTTGTTAATTTTGTTAAATTTTAACAAAATAATTGGGAGAAGAAATATACGTTTCGTTATAATTGAAGATTTGATTGTAATCAAATTTTTGATGATTTTATTTATTTTATTAATTTTGAATCTCACTTAGAAAAGAATTTAAAACAAATTAATTAATTAAGAAGAAACATGTTTAAGAAAAGTATTGTATTCTATGAATACTCGAGGTTATATACGTTATATTTTTCGTTAAGAAGAAATTCAGCGTGACAAATTACGGTTTTTGTGTATGGTATTTACAATTTTTTCAATTAAATATATTTAGAGTTTAATTAATCGTCTCAATTTTTTTATTTAAGACTTATCATAAGTTTATAAGATATGTTCCTCCATAAGTTTGTAATATCTGGTAACTTAGAAACTGGAGCTTGTCATGAAGTGAGTGAGTGACGTAGGTCATAGATTCAGGGTAAAGCGACATACGCCTGGTGACTGGGGCGCTGCTGTCAAAGGCTTAGTACATACAGACTAAATAGGACCTAGATGGAACTCGGTCCTGCAAAATTAATTAACCACAGAGTGTAGGACTTGCTTGTAGTTCACTCGAACTAGTTATCTCGAGCTGTACGTCTCTCAGTAGAATTACGAAATAAGTATAGGTAGTGTCATACTTATCTTATAAACTTATGGTCATGTGTATAGCTCATATTAAGCCTAGTCTCTGGGTATGATTCAATTCAGTTCTGACTTATCCTGGTATCTTAATTTCAAATTTAGACGCTACGTTGGTGGCTTGGTACGTCCATCAACTTGTTCAGTAATCCAATACTAACTTAATAATTAATAAAACGGCAATTTAGTCCCCGGGAAGGAAGATAGTTAAAAGCAAAATAACTCTTAAATTGTCCTCCAGGTGTTTTAGTAAATAAAATAAAAAAAAAATTGCAAAAAAAAAGTGGGCGGTATCTTAGAGAAATAAAGTATGGAGTTACTTCAAGTTCAAAGATAGTACTCGCATCTCTAACTTAAACTAGGACAATTAGTAAAAGGCAGCGATGATGGAGGGTAGGTTTGAACATATCCTCTGATAGTTTCCTCCAAGACAGAATCAGCAAGACTCGTCTAGAAGCCGGCGGGAAAATTGCCAACCAAAGTTAGGATTCTCAAAGTAAAAAGCATCCCTGTCAGAGATCGCTGGCTGCTCGGGTTATAGGAGTTAGTTGCGGATTGTTTTGCCTATAGCTTGCCGCGAGACTTTAATACTGTTTAATTAAAATTAATTGCATTAGGGACTGTTGGTGTTGACTTAAAGTTTTATCGGTGAGATTGTGGTGTGGTTGTTTTCCTGGATTACCCTTTGGGAATATTCGATAATTTTGCCTTACCGAATTTTTATTGCCAATTTGGGAAGGGTAAGTTTCAAACAAATTGGTCCTTCTTTAATGATACAGAGTGGTGTAGTTATCTAAGTAATCCTTATTCTCAAGGTTATTTACGCAATTACAGAACCCAAAGGGGATACGATGTTGTTTTTTATATTATTACGTTACCTTTATTTGCCCTTGAAAAGGTTTTCTCGTATAATGATACCCCTTATTTTGGCCTCTTTTGTGGTGGCACTTCGATTTGCGTGAATGTGCGTGAGTTAGGAGACAGAGTATTTTTAAATTAGGTGTTTTTGGCATGAATATTTGGCGCTATATGTAAAAGTAGGCCCGCTGTCTTCAAATTCTTTGTTTTTAACCCTCGAACAATCCATATGATATACCCGTTACTTGTACAATATATTAATAAGAACTTTCTATGCACCGTTCATTTGAGTATAAACGTTTTTGAGGTGATATTGGTTCAGCAAATCAACAATAACAAAGAAAAAACCGTTAATATTTTGAAGCACGCGGTCTAGTCTGACCCCTCGTGACATCCCCCCGGTCTCAGGCACGTGATAAAAGTCAATTAAACCACTTTATAGTGAGTTAAGTCACTTTTTGCGGGTCGAGAACTTGGGGGGTGTAGCCCGGACCAACCCGCTCCACCGCTCGTAAGTGTCGCGATATGGTATAAAACCTAGATCAATATTAACCACCCCTATACAGTTCTCCACCCTTTAACCATGGGGAAACCCCCACGGGAGTCTTGGTGATTATGTTCTGTTTTTATTGAAGTTAACATTCCCTAACTTGAATTCAAATTCGTGACTTGGTTAACTCCAGCCATGGTTAATTTTGATACCCAAGTATTTGTTAGATCAAACTTTCAAAGATTTTTTTAACTGTTAAGTGTTGTTAGGTTAGTTTCGGGGGTTCCAAATGGTGTGTATACATCGGTAAATTGTAACACCATCACCGTTACGAATCTCGAGTGTGGAGAGGGAAGTTACTAGCGCGTGTCCGAGAGGGGCTCACACTCTCTCAGTCTCAGACTATCCCCGAACTCCTTTGGACCCTTGATATAGAAAGGGCGTCACTTAAGAGTGAGGTGGGGTCCGAAAGAACCCCCGCGCGTTACCAGTAATATATTGCGTCGTTGGTGGTATTTGATTTGGAGAGACGGACGTCTAAGGTGGCCTGGCGTTCGGCGCGGTGTGGTGTTGCCTGCCGTTGTGTGTAGTGTGTTTTCGCGTTTATTGTTCGTTAAATGGTTTGAAGGATGATGTTTTTAACGGTTCGCGACCCTCTTAGGAGGTGTCGCCGTCATGTCGGCCCAAGGTAGTCCCGCTATCCGGTCTCTTCAACGGCCGTTATCGTACCATCCAGACTGGGGGATGCCTCCCAGCGGAACCACCCAATATATCGTCATCAATCCCATGCATGTCGTGACCCTACGGGACAGGAGTCGCACTTTCGCCGTCAGATGCGTCGAGAAAATCAAAGCCATCTCCGAGAAATGGTTCACTCACGTCCTTCTCATACTGTTCCTGATGGGTTACGCGGCGCTGGGTGCCGTCATCTTCCAATGGATCGAGGGACCACTGGAAGACAGAGAAAAGATTATCATTACATCTCTAAGGGATCATATTATCAACGTTTTAGTTAATGTAAGTATTGAATTATTTTATAATCTGACACCAATCGAAGATATCTTTTGTTATGAATTTCCTGACCTACTGTACCCAATCCTCCCTATTTTTGGGGTGGTATGAAACGAGGTTTTTCGTGGGAAAGTTGCAATATGTTTGTGTTGGAAAGAACTTCGCGATAAATAAAAATATAGAGGTTGCTTGTATACACCGAGTTTTAAACGCGGTTAGACCAAGTATTTTTGGGGGTTTTGCTATAATTATTTATTGGACAAGTAAGCCTACATTATGATCTGAACGAAGGAATTGTTTTTCAGGGTACTTGAACCCTCTCTTTAATTATGTACTGCATGTACTATTTGAACGCCATATAACGTGTCACCCCACCATGCGTGCAAAATTCAAATGTTTCTTTTACTGTACGACTGCAGTATAGTCATCAAAGTACTTGGCAAATATTCCCTTTGTCAGTTTATGGTAGCGGTGCAAGCCGCTCAAGGGATATGTTAGGGGCAGTTATATGGAAATAATAATAACATACAGCACGCGCGTGATGTGAGTTGGTTATACTATAAGGTACAGTCAGCGAAGGCGATCCAATCAATTTTAACAATTGTATGGCAGGCGTTGACGCCTTTGTATGGGGGGAGGGGGGACTCGCGAGAGTTTTTAGGTCTAAAAATAGGTCAAATCGTTTATTAAAAAGCATTTTTGGTGTATTCTCGTTAGGCCACATATACGAGGGGCGTAAGTGAAAGGCATTTCAGAGCTCTGGCCTACAGACGACTAAAGGAGTATGAAACGCAAATACAAGAAGCCACCAAAGCTGGGATAGGTACGGACACCGAATCTAGACAATGGACCTTTTGGGGAGCCATGTTTTACTGCGGAACAGTTTTTACGACAATCGGTGAGTACATAAAGCTTCATTGTGTTGTTTTATAGTTGATTTACTGGGAACAGTTTAGAATCAGATACGGTTAGGCCCATAAAGACTAGAGACGTTAAGGTGTTTACTTTGTGAATGGAAAATGAAGTCTAGTTTCACGTGCACAACATTTAAAAATGTCAAAAATACTAAAATTGTTTATTCAGTGAAATAGATGAGTATTTGGTTAGGGTATGTTGAGTATATTCAAAGTGTCTGTGTACATTTTCTTCACAGATACCCCTGAATTTTAACCCATGGTATACGTGGGTTAAGATACAATGAAAAACTGTGTCTTCTTTCTAGAAGAAGTACGCCCCATAGTCTGGAGGATAGCTGAAATAATCGTGCACTTTTTCAAGAAAGCATGAAACTTGGTATAAAGTTAGTTTGAAGTATATTAAGTCAATTAAAGATTGGAGGCATTCCGTATCTCTGTTGTGACAGCCGTGACAAGCCGTCAAAGCGGCCGTGAAATTGTAAACTCACCTAACATCATTTTAGGTAGCACCCCTCGAGATACACAGCCTTCGAGCTATAGAGAAAATGTAGGGGTCGTGTATAAAGCAAAAATCTTTCGGATTCGTAGGAGCTCAGTAAGGAATGAAAGAAATTTTCAATAGAAAATCAAACTACGCGCTACAAAATGAAAAAAATTACTTAATTTTTAACTGCTATTATTGAACATTTTAAAATAACAATTTGGCAACATAATTAAAGGCATAATTTCGTATAAGCACAACTCCAAGTATCACCTGTTACTATTATTAATAAAAATATTTAACCATAAATATTATTAGAGTTGTAAACATTTTTTTAATCATTCATGTGTAAATGTGTATGTGTAAATGTGTATGGTTTAAATGTATTCCAATGATTTTCATAGCAGTAAACACAATAGGAAAAAAGTTACTTCCAATAAAATAAACCCTCCTTACACATGAAAGCCAACCGCTCTCTTAGAATTATTGAACATTTTAAAGTAACAGTTTCGCACCATAAATAGTCATAATTTCGCACCATAATTAGAGTCATAATTTCGCAACATAATTAGAGTAATTAATTTCGCAACATAATTAGAGTCATAATTTCGCAACATAATTAGAGTCATAATTTCGCAACATAATTAGAGTCATAATTTCGCAACATAATTAGAGTCATAATTTCGCAACATAATTAGAGTCATAATTTCGCAACATAATTAGAGTCATAATTTCGCAACATAATTAGAGTCATAATTTCGCAACATAATTAGAGTCATAATTTCGCAACATAATTAGAGTCATAATTTCGCAACATAATTAGAGTCATAATTTCGCAACATAATTAGAGTCATAATTTCGCAACATAATTAGAGTCATAATTTCGCAACATAATTAGAGTCATAATTTCGCAACATAATTAGAGTCATAATTTCGCAACATAATTAGAGTCATAATTTCGCAACATAATTAGAGTCATAATTTCGCAACATAATTAGAGTCATAATTTCGCAACATAATTAGAGTCATAATTTCGCAACATAATTAGAGTCATAATTTCGCAACATAATTAGAGTCATAATTTCGCAACATAATTAGAGCCATAATTTCGCAACATAATTAGAGCCATAATTTCGCAACATAATTAGAGTGATAATTTCGTAACATAATTAGAGTCATAATTTCGCAACATAATTAGAGTGATAATTTCGTAACATAATTAGAGTCATAATTTCGCAACATAATTAGAGTCATAATTTCGCAACATAATTAGAGTCATAATTTCGCAACATAATTAGAGTCATAATTTCGCAACATAATTAGAGTCATAATTTCGCAACATAATTAGAGTCATAATTTCGCAACATAATTAGAGTCATAATTTCGCAACATAATTAGAGTCATAATTTCGCAACATAATTAGAGTCATAATTTCGCAACATAATTAGAGTCATAATTTCGCAACATAATTAGAGTCATAATTTCGCAACATAATTAGAGTCATAATTTCGCAACATAATTAGAGTCATAATTTCGCAACATAATTAGAGTCATAATTTCGCAACATAATTAGAGTCATAATTTCGCAACATAATTAGAGTCATAATTTCGCAACATAATTAGAGTCATAATTTCGCAACATAATTAGAGTCATAATTTCGCAACATAATTAGAGTCATAATTTCGCAACATAATTAGAGTCATAATTTCGCAACATAATTAGAGTCATAATTTCGCAACATAATTAGAGTCATAATTTCGCAACATAATTAGAGTCATAATTTCGCAACATAATTAGAGTCATAATTTCGCAACATAATTAGAGTCATAATTTCGCAACATAATTAGAGTCATAATTTCGCAACATAATTAGAGCCATAATTTCGCAACATAATTAGAGCCATAATTTCGCAACATAATTAGAGTGATAATTTCGTAACATAATTAGAGTCATAATTTCGCAACATAATTAGAGTCATAATTTCGCAACATAATTAGAGTCATAATTTCGCAACATAATTAGAGTCATAATTTCGCAACATAATTAGAGCCATAATTTCGCAACATAATTAGAGTGATAATTTCGTAACATAATTAGAGTCATAATTTCGCAACATAATTAGAGTCATAATTTCGCAACATAATTAGAGTCATAATTTCGCAACATAATTAGAGTCATAATTTCGCAACATAATTAGAGTCATAATTTCGCAACATAATTAGAGTCATAATTTCGCAACATAATTAGAGTCATAATTTCGCAACATAATTAGAGTCATAATTTCGCAACATAATTAGAGTCATAATTTCGCAACATAATTAGAGTCATAATTTCGCAACATAATTAGAGTCATAATTTCGCAACATAATTAGAGTCATAATTTCGCAACATAATTAGAGTCATAATTTCGCAACATAATTAGAGTCATAATTTCGCAACATAATTAGAGCCATAATTTCGCAACATAATTAGAGCCATAATTTCGCAACATAATTAGAGTGATAATTTCGTAACATAATTAGAGTCATAATTTCGCAACATAATTAGAGTCATAATTTCGCAACATAATTAGAGTCATAATTTCGCAACATAATTAGAGTCATAATTTCGCAACATAATTAGAGCCATAATTTCGCAACATAATTAGAGTGATAATTTCGTAACATAATTAGAGTCATAATTTCGCAACATAATTAGAGTCATAATTTCGCAACATAATTAGAGTCATAATTTCGCAACATAATTAGAGTCATAATTTCGCAACATAATTAGAGTCATAATTTCGCAACATAATTAGAGTCATAATTTCGCAACATAATTAGAGTCATAATTTCGCAACATAATTAGAGTCATAATTTCGCAACATAATTAGAGTCATAATTTCGCAACATAATTAGAGTCATAATTTCGCAACATAATTAGAGTCATAATTTCGCAACATAATTAGAGTCATAATTTCGCAACATAATTAGAGTCATAATTTCGCAACATAATTAGAGTCATAATTTCGCAACATAATTAGAGCCATAATTTCGCAACATAATTAGAGTCATAATTTCGCAACATAATTAGAGTCATAATTTCGCAACATAATTAGAGTCATAATTTCGCAACATAATTAGAGTCATAATTTCGCAACATAATTAGAGTCATAATTTCGCAACATAATTAGAGTCATAATTTCGCAACATAATTAGAGTCATAATTTCGCAACATAATTAGAGTCATAATTTCGCAACATAATTAGAGTCATAATTTCGCAACATGATTAGAGTCATAATTTCGCAACATGATTAGAGTCATAATTTTGCAACATAATTAGAGTTTTTAATCATTCATGTGTAAAATCCTCTATGGTTTAAATGTATTCCAAAATTTATAAACAAATTATGTTTAAAGATAGAGAAGTCTATGGCTCTTTAAATAATTAGCGCTTCACAACTCTAGGCACCCTCCACATTTACAAAGCGCAGTGCACGGTAGATTCGCTTTCTGATATTTACAATTACCTCGACAGCCTTTGACGCAACCGCACTTAATTATTTCTCTGCACACATCACCTGCTGGCGGCAAGGCCATCCAACAAACAAGGTTCATACTCAAATAACCCATTTTGGCTTTATATTTTGTTCCATCCGACAGGTACCTGCCCCCAAATATGGCCCGCTTGGTAAGTCAGTTTTTCAGTGGTATTTTTTACATAAGAAGCAAATTTCCTAGTTTATCTTGGTTTCTTCGTTTCCTTTTAAATTTAGAGAATCGTCTTTCACTAACACGAACCTGTTCATAATTAAGCCGAAGTATAATTTAACTTGGATTTAACTACCGTAAGCGATCTTTATGACGGGAACTAAAATATAATTTTATAAAAGAAAAATTCCGGTAACTTAACGTGAACCACGCTCTGCACTAAACAACTATGATATGAAGTCCTAATATTTTTTGTCATGCAAAAGATCACTAAAACCCAGTAAATAACCCAAAAAACCAGAAAAAATTCCATTCTATCACCACAATACCAAAATTTGCCATGAATTTTCAGATCTTTACAACTTAACAAGCATAAATTAGCAGTATTGGGATACCGAATTTCTGAATGCCTGTATCATAAAAATATTTTTCAGTCTTTAAAATGTGAAGAATAATTAAAATATTCTCAAATTATTACTTAAAATGTTGACAGTTGTTTATTCTTAAATGTTGCGAAATTGTTACTTTAAAATGTTCAATAATTCTAAGAGAGCGGTAGCTCTCTTAGATAAGACTTCATATTGGCTTTCAAGTATAAGGAGGGTTTCTTTTATTGGACGTAACTTTTTTCCTATTGTGTTTACTGCTATGAAAATGGAATTCATTTAAACCATAGAGGGTTTTACATATGAATGATTAAAAAAAAGTTGTTTACAACTCTAATAATATTTATGGTTAACTATTTTTATTAATAATAGTAACAGGTGTTACTTGGAGTTGTGCTTATACGAAATTATGCCTTTAATTATGTTGCCAAATTGTTATTTTAAAATGTTCAATAATAGCAGTTAAGAATTAAGTAATTTTTTCATTTTGTAGCGCGTGGTTTGATTTTCTATTGAAAATTTCTTACATTCCTTACTGAGCTCCTACGAATCGGAGAGATTTTTGCTTTATACACGACCCCTACATTTTCTCTATAGCTCGAAGGCTGTGTATCTCGAGGGGTGCTACCTAAAATGATGTTAGGTGAGTTTACAATTTCACGGCCGCTTTGACGGCTTGTCACGGCTGTCACAACAGAGATACGGAATGCCTCCAATCTTTAATTGACTTAATATACTTCAAACTAACTTTATACCAAGTTTCATGCTTTCTTGAAAAAGTGCACGATTTTATTAAAAATCGACAGTTATCCTCCAGACTACCAGCTTTAGAACTCTCGCTAGGACTCGGAGTTGAAAGTAGAAAGGGGACCAAACTAAAAATAGTTACCACAGACCCCGTTTATCATTCTTTTCTATGCCATACACGTAACATTCTTCAGGGTGATGGCACGATTATTACGCTTTTCTAATATAAACCTTTTAATTGCTTTGACTTGAAATTCCTATCATTTTCTTTATTGGATTTCAAAGGACCACATCCTTAATTAATTGACGGTTTGTGGTACACTATAATGTCCTGTTATAGAGTTTCGGCAATTAATTAGTATAGAGTAATTAAAACATTCGAATGGGCTTGATATACTTTAGAATTATAACCTTAATTTCTCGCCATACAATGTTTTTTGTATCGACAAAGAAATTACCCAATTTTCCTTTCCCCTATAAGATTTAAGATCCATGATTTTTGGCGGGAATATGACCGTGTTTTCGCACCAAAATGAAGACTATAACACATTCTGTCATTTTTACGCCGATTGTTTTTGTATTTTACTTGAGTTATCGTCACGGAATTCCTATCTGACTGACCTTATAACGTATCGGGTCATTAATTTAACATTTCCTTAGTCAGGAAGACGCGATAACGGTCTATTTTTGGCCTTGACCCAATACAGGAAAAGAAAAACAGTAGATCAAATCGCGTCACAGCTTGTGCTGTTTTTGTTCTGGAAATGTGGAATGATTTTCCACGTTGCGACGTACATTTTAGATGAGATGAAAAGAGTTATCTTTTGTAGATGCATTTCATTTTTTTTTTTTTTGAAAGATCAAAATGAACCCGATAGTTTTGACGTCTTTTGGTTTGGTACCTCGATGTCTCAACTCGCAGTTCGAGTTACTTTCCTTATTCTTGTTAAAAGGGAAAGTGAATGATTTCTCTATAAGGTTTTTGCTATATAGTGAATCGTTCTCTCTAACGAGACCAGCGTAAGATTGCGCCTTTTTTCACGCCTCATCTCTAAAGTCGCGAGAGAAAGTCCCCGAATTAGATTCCCACGTTTATGTTCCTTTCCTCTCATCATGAAACTGCGTCTTAGATCTTCTTCTTCGTCTTCAATTCATCCCTGTTCGTTTCTGTCTGTCTCCCTACATTTTTTTACGACTAACGCCTCTTGAAAGATGTTAAGTGAAATTGAAAGATTCATTTTTTATTTTTCTTTAAAAAAAAAGGTTAAAAAAATTTCCCCTCAGCACCTCAGTTTTCTTTAATGATTGCCTGACTGATTCCAAAAAAAAACCTGACTTCAGAAAGTGATTGTACACGTGTAATTGTTAATTGCGAAGTTTAATTTTAAACAATCATCGTCTGAATTGTTTCAAATGTTATTGCGGTTTTTCTATACCTTTCAAGTTCCTCAACCTTGATACTTGTCTTCAAGATACCATCGCAACAGGATAAAACTGCTTTGTAGACACGAGGAACTGTACTTCCTTTGAATTTATTGTAGACAGTATCACAACGAACCAACCCTTCCCGGCAATTTTTTTTTTTTGCTTCTTGCAGTATGAGAGGCCTAGCTTTGTCACGTAGTACCCTTGACTCTTTCTTTGAATTCTAAATTCACTACTCAACAATTTTTTCTTGTTCTCTCTCGCTCTCCCTCTCTTTTCTTGAAAATCTCTACAGTTCATTCTTTAACTATATTTTCGCGCCATTTAACCCTTAGAAACTACTTCGAATTAATATCAGAATTGCAACCAAATGGATGTGAAATGTTAGGGTAAAGTCAGAGAATTTTAAAATGGTTGTATAATTGTGAAGTCAGTGAATCTTTCATTGGTTTCAACAAATAATTCTTTGGAGAAATATGACTTGACTCGGGTTCTTAAATTGTCATGGTACTCCATGGGGAAACGTTTAAAAGTCAGGGAATTTTGGGATTAAAAAATCTGTTGCAACCCTTATAATGTTAAATGTGCATTGGTGTTTTGGGGAAATCCTTTATTTTTTTGGGGGGGGGGGGGGGGGTTACAAGAACAGAATTGGAAGGAGCGCCTCTTAGTCGGGTCGAGATGATGACTGTTTTTTATTTTTCTCGTTTCTTGAACGTTTTGGTCCCTTTCCAAAGAAGATACCAATTTACCATGATGTATTTGTCGGAGAGTTTAGACTAGTGTAGATACCGTAGGGACAGTCGCGTGCCTTTCTTCCATGGATTATCTATGATGGGATAAAAATTGGTTCAGTTGAAAGTAAATCAAATCAAAGATATAAAATCAAAACGTGATTTTCTCCTCTCACCAAGAGTTTATAAGATATGTTCACCATAAGTTTGTCACTGGTAACTTAGAAACTGGAGCTTGTCATGAAGTGATTGGAGTAGGTCATAGATTCGAGGTAAAGCGACGTACGCCTGGTGAGTCGCTGTCACATTCTAAGTATGTACAGACTAAGTAGGACCAAGATGGAAGTCCTGCAAAATTAACCACCGAGTGTAGGACTTCAATTCTCGCTTGTCGTTCTCTAACTAGCTCGAGCTGTGTCATACTTATGGAACATATAACACCAGTTGTTTTTGGCAAACCTAACTTTGTTAAACAATGTTAACATTAAGTAACTTTGAGTTAATATACTTAAATTACTTCGAAGTGCGGGTGGGTAAAATACAGGAACTGTCTGTGTTTTTAATTTTTTTTTTTCGTAATTCAAAGATAAAAAATGTTTTGGCACCTTTTTGCCTTCTTTCTAAGTACTTGCGGTAATTTTCTCTCCTCGAGAAAAGACAGCACTAGGTATGAGAAATTAAATATGGGACAATTTCTTTGAAAAACACGTCATATAAACCGTCATATCCTTCCAGACCAGACCAATTACCTAATCCTCTCATAAACTATACTTTCGTTTATATAACACCCACCAAAGACCTAAGGAAACTTGATGACACGTGTTTCATTTTAAAATTTGTAAATATTTGTAAAACTTATTTTATTCTCTTTTGAATTAGTCCTTTTGTTTTATGTGTCTCTAGCCAATCTTTGGCTTTTGAAAAGAGCTAGGGCCTAGTTTTTAACGGGAAATTAAACTCGAAACACTTTTGCCACCATCCGTGGACCTTTTAATAGCTAACTAAGCTATTTTCGTGGGTGAACGACAGATTTTTCGGGCGATATTTCAACTGCCTTTCAGCACCCGAACCCGAACCATCTTGGCCCCGATTAGTATTACACGCTTCGTATGTTTTACAACCCAACCACCATCCTATCTTCGTTAAACAAATCGTTAAAAACTTCGACACAATAAAACAATTTCCGGAGATTTTGAACCTTGTACCGTTTAAGAGAGAGATGTTGTTTTGTCTAAAATTAGAATATCAGACGTGATTTCTTTTACTTTCGGTTATCTACTTTTGGATGGTTGCAGATTGTTAGTGTAAATAAAAAGAGGAGTTGTGACGGATGTTGTTGGGTAATTGCGTGGATAATTTACGTCATTAGTTAGCCAGAATTCCACGTAAAATCGCTGGTTTTTTTGGCAACATTTGCTTAGTTTCGTTAGTAGCGTAAACTTCTTTTGGAAACAAGCTGAGTCACAATGTTGCTCATCCTTTAAGAGGAAATAGGCGAGATACGTCACGGATGTGACTCATCCATCGTGACACGCCCTCTCAAGAGTCAAACCAAGAAACTGAGAACCTGTAAAATCATATCCGTAACTAACCACAAGTCAGAAGTTAGAAATGTTGTCTAAATCTGACAGTTTGTTGAACAGGGTTGTTAAAACTCTGCTGACGAGATGAGCTCGCTGTTTATGATGGTCTTATCAGTGAGATCGAAATTTTATCTCAAACGTCAGTGTCTTGACAGTAGAAAAAAATGTAAGACTATTAAAGACGTGGATTTGTTGTACCTAAGTTCTTATGGTTTTCGTCTAAATTAAGACTGAGGTTGAACTTCAAAGTTTCGAGTCTATTTCTAAATGATCCTAGGATGGGTAGAATAAAAATTCGGCGTAGATAGATTTGCTCTAAAGGAACCTAGTTATATTGAAGTCTTTAAGATGATCCGTTTTGTTAAAAATACACTCTCTGAGTCAACTCAAACTATCGGGGTTGGGGTGGCTAAGTTAAAAACTAGCTGTATACTATAGTCGGTCGCGGTAGTAGTCAGGGTTGCCAGACGCACTCTGAGTTTGTTACGTTGTCTGACTAGCTAGCTCTCTGAGTGACAAGCATTCGGCGGCTATTCTTGGAAAACCTTCCATCAGCTTCCATCCACCCTCGAGCGAGTAATCTTTCGAAAAAAGGGATTTGCCGCTCGCGCAAATCGGTGTCGGCTCTAGCATTGCAAACCGGGCAAGGGGGAAGGTGGGAATGTATAAATTGTGTTGTGTTTTCCCAAAGATCTTTAGGCCTAATTTTTGGGGGTTTCTGGCAACTTGCTTTCAAATACTTGTTTTATTAAGGTTTCCCACAGTTCGGTTCAAATCGGTTTGGGACTAAAACTGAAACTGAACTGAAACTTTTCAGTTAGGATTTTCAAGAACTGAAACTGAACTGAAATTATCAGTTCGGTTCAGCCAAGAAACCGAACTGATCAGTTCAGTTTTCAGTTATAACTGAACTGAACCGAAAACCCCAGATTGTAACTATTAACCACTAACTTTTTCTACTACTACTAAATATTTTGGAATCGTTAAGTGTCATACCTTAAGAGTCATGTTTATTTCACAAACTACTAATTATTAACATTGAACAATTTAACTTTGACTAATTAACTAATTATGATACCCTTTTTCTAATGTTGTTAATTTAAATAAGAACTGCTACTTCATGGAGTAGCAGTACTTATTGAAATTAACAACATTAGAAATATTAAAATACCATGGATCAGAAATTCAATATCTACGATATGATACCCTTTTTAGTTACTAATTATTGGTATTCTTTTAGCCTGTGTCTCTCTGCAGAGGGTCCCAGCTAATCACGGGACTTAAATTAAAAGCTTATTTCTATACATAATTAAATATACGCGACATAAATGATGAAATATACGCGACTCTAATAAGGTAACTAAGGGCTGTGCGAATAGTGGTTTTTCAAACCGCATCGAATACGAATCGAGTAGTAAATCTCCTATTCGAAATCCGAATCGAGTACTCGTTCAAACGAATATTACTCGTTTTTCAAAAATTCTGGTTCGAGTACTCGTTTTTTTCGATTAATCGGTTTTACCAGACGAATATTCGTTTCAAAGCGATTAATCGTTTCCTAAATACACGTAGCAGTCTAAAAATATTGTAGTTCCACATAGAATGGAATTTTTCCTAAAACTGAGTAATTGGTGAGAAAAAAACAAAATATCGCGAATTGCGCAATCGCAATGAAATTCCATAAACAAAACAGCTTCATATATGTCATGTGACCACAGTCCCTCCCATTTCCAATCGATTTCTCGTTTACTATTCGAATTTAGCCCATTGGAAGCGATTAATCGGTTTAGGGAGCTGTATTCGTATGTAAATCGGTTATTCGAATTTCTTTTCGAATAATCGTTTCTTAATTCGAATACTCGTTTTTCTCCAAATGGCAAATTCGATTCGTCGAATCGAATAATCGATTCGAATTAAACGAATACTATTCGAAAATTCGAGTATTCGCACAGCCCTAAGGTAACTTTACGCGACACATCCCCCAAAATATCATACAGCTTGCAATACTAAACGATGCCAGTTTTCTATTTTTCTACTTATGTTTGCGGGAACGTATTGATATCGTTTCTCGCGATAGAGTACTTAACTAACTCTTCAGTTCAGTTTTTATCAGTTCAGTTTAAGAATTAAACCGAACCGAACTGAAAACTGATCAGTTTGGATATGTGCAAACTGAAACTGAACTGAAGCAATCAAATCAGTTTAGTCCCTAAACTGAAACCGAAAATAACTGAACTGAACCGAAAACTGAACTGTTTGAACTGAACTGTGGGAAACCTTATGTTTTATAAACTTAATTGCTAACAATGTTTTCTATCCTTCCCTTTTTTATTTATTTTGAATTTGTAAGGTTATGGCAATATTTGTCCAAACACGGATGCGGGTCGAGCTGCCACTATTGTTTACTCCTTTTTGGGTATCCCTATTATGCTGATGGTATTAGCTGATCTGGGTAAACTCTTCACCAGGGCTATCAAGTATTTGTTCAACGTTGTCCGGCAATTTTACTATACTGGCAAATGCAGGAAAGTTCGAAAAGTTGGAAAGAAGGCTTCTCCTGTACAGGTAAATGAAGGTGTTGACAATTGAGGGCGTGGGGTCACGTGCGACCGAAAAAAATTTAATTTTTATTTCGTTGATTAAGTTTATTACAGTTGCCTGGAACAAAATGCCTGATATGCCCTACAAGCGTAACTCAAAAGGTGATATCTTAGACGATAATCCGACGGCTACGACCGCCGCGGCTAGTAAAACGGACGTGGAGGCCGCTAAACCGGAAGAAGAAAAGGATAAGGTTGACGGTGACAAAAAGAAAAGCAAGGACAAGAAAAAGTTGATGATTCCCGAACCGGATGGGAAATTTAAGCCCGAAATCGAGAGTCCGTCCATAGTGGAGGAAGCGCCTCCTTTCGAAGTTGATGACGAGTTCAATTTGCCCATTTCCTTGGCGCTGATCCTTCTGGTGGCTTACATAAACCTGGGAGCCTTTATATTTACCCTCTGGGAAGACTGGTCCTTCTTCGAGGCGGTGTACTTTGTCTTCATCTCCATGAGTACCATCGGGTTTGGAGACTACGTGCCCCAGCACCCCATGTTCATGATGGCCACCTTTATCTACTTGCTCTTCGGCCTGGCCCTAACTTCCATGTGCATCAACGTCGTGCAGGAGAAGTTGTCCGACGTCTTCGAGGCGGCGAAATTACGCCTGGGAACCACCATGGGCTTGGACATCAATGCCCTTATGGCCGAAGAGGCACTTAACAACGCGCCCAATACCGAAATTGCCGACGTACACGGAAAGAAAGGTTCCCCGGAAAAGGACAAAGATGGTAAGAAAGATAAAGACACGGATAAAGACAAGGACAAAAATGCCAAGAAAGAGGACAAGAAAAATAAAGACAAAGGAAAAGATGACAAGAAGGAAAAAGACGCTAAGAAAGATAAGGACAAGAAACCGGAGACGACGGTGGTCAATGGCAAAAAGTCCACGGACATATAAGCCCTTTGCTTGACTTTAAAACAACATAATATATATATACACACATACTACCAAATTTTTTCTAGGCCTTGTATTTAATATACAAAATCTTAATTACCTTATTTCGGAGACTCGGTAAGCCTTGGCTATCACCTAGACCAAAATTAGGCCCACCGCACCTGCGCTAGATGACGTAGCCAAGGCTTATAAAAATCTTTATGGCAAGGGCCCTAATTTTTATTTAACATAGAAATACATATTCTGTTGTATAATATTACGTTTTAAACGACGATATTTTAACCTTTTTCCTCACTCTTTATTATAGTTTAAAACTTTGGATATATTCATACACCCCCAAGATGGCGGCCATCCATCTTCTACGTTACGTAATGATGTAGCGTCCATCTTTGGGTGGGATGGGGTCTAATTATACCCATTTTTATTTGTAAATAATTTTTATTATTTATTTGAAAATCTTCCTCAACTAGGCTGGATATTTTATCCTCGCGCGTAAATACGTAAATAGGGCCTTGGTTTTTTGCCTACCGCTCCAAATGTCATTTATGGGATGGCTATTTTTAGATTGAATAGTGTGATATTGGATTAGTCACGAGGGTAAAAGAAATACTTATTCCAACTAACAGCAACAAGGGGTTCCTTCTTATTATAGGCCGCCTTCGTAACGCCATGCAATATTGCCTTTTTACTCAAGGCGGGCAATTTTAGCTTCCAAAATATTTCATTAAACCTAACAACGACAGTCTCTTTTCTACACATCGAATTCGCGAAATATTTCCATCAGAAAATGAATTTTTTCATATAGGTAAAAGCTTGATAAAGACTATAGATAGAAACTACTTTAAATTTAATGTAGGTTTTTAATTTTTAACTATTTATTTTTGTGTAAAGTTAAATACGCCGTACTGTGCAATGAGGAGAAACGTTTTAGCCAATTTTTAAAGCTCAATTCTCCGTTTTAAATATTTCCCAAGTAATTTTTTGATCAACGCTAAAAACCAAGAAACCACGTCTGTGATAAAAAATAATTATAATTATAATAACAAAATACCAAAAAAATTATGTTAACTAAATGATAATATATTGAAAATATTATTTCTATTTGTTTCGTTTTTATGTGATGAAAAATTGTGCCGTGCTGTATTTAGTCATTATTTCCTGACCTCAATTAAGTGCCTTAAAAGTTGTTTTGGAAAAACCAAACTCTATGCCTCGTGTTGTTAACGTTTTCATATTTACCGCCAAACCCAGTATTACTTTGCTTATTTCCAGGACTGCTTTTCTCCGAGGGAGTCGTCACTAAGTATTTTTCTTTTAATTTATTCCTAAAATAATTTAAAGGAATTCCCTTAAATTAGGATTGTCTTTAGAATTAGAATAATTGATCACTAATTTAAATTTCATATAATAAACTCTGTTTAAACTCTGTGGAGTGTCTTTGCAGAACGTAGAACGCCGTGAGTACGCAAATTTATCGAGTGTTGAGCCCCTCGTGGGCTTCGACGAATTCTCCGACTCCCAGAAATTCCCGCCATTGTTTCTTTGTCGTCGGCAGTAACTTCGCTACTCCGAATGGTGAATCGCGAACTTTGATTGTAAATTAAATTAAACTGGATTTACGATTAATTTCAACGCAGAGTAACGTGTTTATTAAATTGGCTTGGTTTTAAATGAAGTAACAGTTGTGTCAATGCCAATGGACTATTTTTGAACTGTTGTGCTACGGAAGTTCAAAACAAAAATGATTAACCAAGGCTTAGCATGGATATTGTGATTCTCAACAAAGCAATAATGCGACTTCAAGAACGTCTCGAAGACCATGGTTGAAAAGTAGGTTAATTTTAAGTTTTTTGGAATGCCAATTAAGTGTGTATGTTTAGAAACAAGTAGATCGTGAAAGAATAGTAGAATTTGTAAGTCGCGTTTATCATCCTGAATTTTTTTATGTAAATTTTGAGTGAAATGAAATAGACTTTAAATGGTGTAGAGAAAACATTTTAATTTGATTTAAGAAGTATGTATCCTAAAAAAATCTGTAATCTTCGTACTCAAAAGGAACAAAAGGGGGATGATGAGTGTACAATGGTTGGCTTGTCACACCGTCTTTATTTTGTTCACGCGCACTGGCTAATTCACCAGAGTATGTTGAATTACTAGTACTGTCAGAGTTAGGCGGCTTTTTCTTCTTTCGATTTTGAGGTGGGGGTGGAATGCCTTTATGGCTGTTTGTATGAGTTCTGTAACCACTTTGAGATCTGTAAGCCTTCCCACATTCTTGACATTTGAATAGAGGCTCTTCAGAGTGGGTCCTTGTAGTATGTCGGTTTAATAGTTCCACAGTGAAGAAGGCTTTACCTGATGCGATATTGGAGTAAAGGTTAAAGATAAATTACCAATGCCGGTAATACCGTCTTACCACAAATATTGCAGAGTTGGTCCCGTTCTCCGTGCTTTTTCTTTTTATGTTTGTAAACCAATCCTGAATGAGCGAATGTACATCCACAGATATCACATGAAAATAGCTTTTCCCCAGTGTGAATAATTCTAAAGGGAAATGTTCAGTAAGATAGTGTCTCTCCAACACTTCTTAATTTACACACACCTGTGATTCATCAGATGGTCGTTACGTTTGAAACGCTTCCCGCATATATCGCAGCAGAAATTTCTGGCGTCCAAGTGTACTACTTGGTGATGTTTTAGCGTATGTTTCGAGAAAAATGTCTTTCCGCATTGATTGCATTTCCATGTATCATCTTTGGGTGCGTGCGTTTTTAAGTGGTTTCTCATGTAAATAGATGTTTGAAATTTTTTTCCGCATTCTGGACATTCTTTTGGTTCTTCAGTGTGAACTAACTGAGAGAATTATATCAATGGTTATACTTGGAACTCTTTAGTCTACTCCAAAGTGAATAGGGCATACCATATGGTTCTTGAGGGAACTGGCTAACGCGTACTCCTTTTTACAAATTTCGCACGTAAATTTTTTACCATCGTGAACAGTTTGTACATGCATCTTTAGCATTCCTGGACGATTGAATGCTCTGTCGCATAATTTGCATTTAAATTCGTATCTGCATTAATAGTTTTCATGAGAAACGTTACATTTTCACCTTTATTAAGCTCTAACTAAACAAAGCAAGCCCACCTGCGAGCTGCTAATTCCTTGGAACTTGTTTTGGTAGTTGCTGTACCCTCCTCCTCTTCCTCCTCATCTTCGTAGTCAGTTTCATTTGATGAAATAGAAGCCACACTTGGTGATGGGAAATCACCACTTTCGTCATCTGTGCTGACTTCTTTATTTTCATCATCGGTTAATTGAGGGTTGGAATTTTCCGAAAGATTTACAGTTACTTGTTCCTCCGTATCAGACTTATCTTCGTTTAGTTTA
Organism: Phalangium opilio; assembly: GCF_054372755.1. Taxonomy (NCBI): domain Eukaryota; kingdom Metazoa; phylum Arthropoda; class Arachnida; order Opiliones; family Phalangiidae; genus Phalangium; species Phalangium opilio. The sequence continues at coordinate 8,799,020 of NW_028324187.1, read as the reverse complement.
GTTTCAGTTGCAGTACGCTTCACAGAAGCTCTAGTCTTAGTTACGGTGGTGTTTTTTCCCTTGGTTTTCGCGGTACTTTTAGGTGTATTTGCCTTAATTGTTTTCGTTTTGCCACATTTCCAAAAATTTCGCACTAAATTCTCATCATCATCTTTAGGTTTATCAGAGTTTTTGCCTTTCAAATTTGCATCTGACGTATCTGTACTTTGCGCCACGGTTTCTTCACTAGTTTGTGTTCCAATACTAATTTTATTCGATTCAGTGTCTTCAGCATCAACGTAACATTCGTGGCACAACTTTTCGTGGACGATTATTAAATGTGAAAGCCAATAATCATTTAATTCCGTTCCATGTTCGCAATCGTCTTCAAATGTAAGGTTTTTCGCGAATAATACCGATGCTAAAGCTTGTTCCTGCCTGGTAGAGCTTAATATTGATTCACTCGGTCTTTTAATTGGTGGTTTATCTAAGGTCTTTATATTAACCCAGTTTATTTTAGCGTTTTTCCAAGATTCCATCGTTCTTTCAAATTTATTATTCGTTTTACTAAATTTATCTCGTATCCTGTCACTTTCCGTCATTTTGCGGTTGGTATAGGTTTGTTTATCTGTGGCAGCCATTTTTATTGTAAGTAGGTAGGTGATGAGATGGTAGGGTAAGAGAGGAGTCTCTCCTTGGTGTCGGCACGCTCCTGGTGCGATAGACCTCTTCCGGAACTCCGACGTGTACTCTGTATTGCTTCAAGGATAACGATGTATTTGTTTAATTGCTTATAAAAATGCGCCAGTAATAAATAATCCTATGCATCGACTTTAAATATAGAGCCCCTCCCTCCAACACGTAACGAAAAGTTTAAATTATCTTATTGGGTAGTTCACTTAAACTACGTTTTGATGACGTTGCTAACGGGGACGGCGAAAAATACGTAATTCCTTTTTACCTCTGTCGATATGACCCCCCGCCTCTTCTTTCATTCCCCCCTCCGTCCGTGGAAGGGGGTCTGCAAATTTCACGCGCGCCCAGATTACTCTGTTCTCCATTCCTACTTCTAAAATTAAATCTATTCCTGGTTAAATATATCGTCTACGTTTGAAGCCTGGAAAGACTCGGGATAACTTTCAAAGTTTGTCCCGTATTGGCTGTTGTTGTTTACTGTTTGTTGGTCACCTGATACTAATAAATAAAGACGTACTGTTCCTACTTAAGAAATAAAATAATTCATACAAGATATATGAAACATATTTTATCTGTTTTTATTTACAAAAATAATACAATGATTCAAAAATATCTGTAGTCCTCGTAATCATAATGAACATAGGATGGGTGAGCGGGATGTGGTTGGAAAGGTTGTGGTCGAACCGCACTAGTATTTGCTTCGCGTTCGGTTGAAATAACAACCGCCGCTACTTGTTCCGCCTCGGAAAACATACAAGATTCCACATTGGCGTCCGTTAATGTCTGTTTGTTTTTATCCACGTCTGAAGTGTGAGGTTGTGGTTTCTTTCTGGGTCGCCTACTCTGAGGTTTGGGTAGAATTCCCTTATGAGTGTTCAAATGAACTCTGTAGGCCGTTTCGGATCTGTAAGCTTTACCGCACTCCCGGCACTTGAAATGTGGTTCTTCCGAATGAGTTCTAGTGTGTCGGTTTAGAAGTTCAACTGTGAAAAAGTTTTTGCCGCATATATTGCATAATTGGTCCCTTTCACCGTGTTTTTTCTTCTTGTGCTTGTAAACTAAGGAACTGTGAAGGAATGTGGCTTGACAGATGTCGCAGGAATACGCCTTTTCGCCCGTATGGATGACCAGATGCGATGTTAACCCGTTTTTCCTTAGAATAAGATAGGACATAGATAAGCTTATGTTATGTACTCGAATCTACCTCGAATTATTTATTACCTTTTGAACGCCTTGCCACATTGCTCGCAGACAAATTTTTTCTCTTCGGTATGAACGACAGCGTGATTCTTCAGCGATAATTTGGAACTGAAGACGTTTTCGCAAATATGACACTTGTAGACTTCCTTTTTGGGGGCGTGGTAATTTTTCAGGTGGTATTTTAAATTCTGCGCCGTCATAAAGCTTTTGTTGCATTCTGAACAATGTACGGGGCCCTCGGTGTGTACCACCATGTGGTAACGAAGAGATGCCGCTTGAGTGTATTCGCGTTTGCATATTTCGCATTTGAATTTTTTACCCATGTGACGAGTGTCCACGTGGACTTTAAGTACACCCGGTCTGGAGTAGGCCTTATCGCACAACTTGCATTTGAATTCGTACCTGTTTGGGATTGTGAATGAATAGAAATTAAGAATTAGCCTGGTAATCTACGTCGATTTAATTGCAATTACCCACGAACCTTTTTCCCGAATTTGTTTTCTGTTCGCCATCAGTTACTTCGTCATCGGTGTTCACTGGTGTGCTTTCAGGTGAATCGACGTTGTCTTGAAAATCGTTCTCAGATGGTTCGATGTCTTGATTGTTGTTATTGGTATCATTTACACCATCAATGTCATCAATATTCTTGTCCTCAGTATCAGAGGACACCTTTTCACGCGCACTCCTTAAGTTTCTTACGACACTTCTTGTCAACTTAACTGGAATCTTACGTTCAACAATTGTTCTAGTTTTCGATAACGTTTTCGCTAATCTATTTCTAGAGATAGATGTTAAAAGTTTTCTCCTTGGTTTTAATTTCTTAGCAGAGATATTTCTCGTGGCAATTTTAGTTGCAGTTTGCGTTCCTTTGTCGTTATTACTACACAAGGGAGGGTTGTCGCTATCAGGGTGTTCGGGTAATTCCAACGTGCAATTATTCTTAAAACAAAGGTTGCAATACATTTCATGCGCGATTAAGAGATGTTGCATGAAATACCCGTTAATGTTTGTACCCATAAAGCTCTCATCACTATCAATGGATTTCAAATTCGTTAAAAACACCTTTTCTAGAATTTCTTTGAGATGGACAGCGTCAGTGTCGATTGTTGAAGTGTCCCGTCTTTGCAACGGTTCTTTATTAAATGCATTTATATTTAACCAGTTTGTTTTAGCATCGTACCACGGGTCTAGATTATCCGTAATGACAACAATTTTCTTTTGAGGTTTCGGTTTTATTAAATCCGCGTTAATGTGTTCGTTGCTACACTGCTCCATGATTCTTGGCTTTTTAAAAACGTCCAGGCGGTTTAATATGTTAATTGTTAATTACTAAGCAGCAATTAAAGCTTCCCGCCACTCTTATAGGTACGTGAAGAACTTATCTTGAGGTCAAAGGTCGTTTAAAGTACCCGCCCCTTAAATCTGGGTTAGAATATTGATCGTGGTAAATTATGTTCCCTATTGGATGCCTCAAAATAAACATTATTATGGCCATTGCTGCCTGCATTTTTGCCAGGCAGCAATTTTTTGCCTTCAATTTGTCTTTTCTCTTACTTATCCTCTATATACAATAATTGACCTCTTTATTCAAATAATATCTTAAATATTGTATAATCGTAATAATAAACTAACATTAATTTAACGGTGGTTATTTAACACTGTCGAATTTGATTGAAAAAAATGACAAGCAAAGGCTTAGCGCGTAATTGCTGAATTTCGCAATAAATAACGGAACAGAATCGTGGGAATTTAAGAAACTTACTAAATAATCATGGGAACCAGAGCCGCAGCTTGTAAGTCTAACGGTTGTTAAATAATATTGTGGGGTAGGTAATAATTTATTCAATAATTAACCCCCAAGTCGCTGCCAAAATTCGTAACCTTCAAGATTACCATCATAGAGTACAACATAACATTTTACCCCTCCCATCCGGTATTGATGTGGCTAATACTTTAAAGTATTTTAATCAAACTTTATTGAGGTATTTGATATCTGGAAAATGTAGTAATTACAATTGTCGGTTAGAAAATTCACACCCCCCCCCCCCCTTTCGTGTCTCGGATAGCGTTCTTAAAGATGTTAAAAGTATCCCCCTGGAAATCATGAGAACCGTGGAGAAAGATCATTCAAGGATCTCCCTATTTCCGAGTTTAGATTATAAAGCTCTTTATCACGTTGTCGTTGACCTTGTTGATTCAGTTTCACTTGTTCAATATGGAGCCCATAGTAAGGAAAATATAAACATAAGGGACTAGCAGGAGAGGAAATGGTGTTTGTAGTACTCTCTTGCTAGTTTCTTTAAAGCGAGTGTCGGGCTCTCGGCGCTGAGGGTTAGTTTATAAAAATGCCACTAGGTGGCTGGAGTTATCTGGAGTGCTAAGCCTATTTAGGTACGCCCTTGACGTTAACGAGTTCTGATTGGATACTGCGTTTGACGGGGGAAAATTGGTTGGTGTGTAAAATGGAAGCCAGCATGTTTGGGCCGCCACAAGAGCCGATATTTGCTTTAAAGGGAATATAACCTGCCTTAAAATCTAAGAATTGTTGTTCTGATCATGTAGTTTTGGGGCAAACTATACTTCAAACACTAATGTGTTTAGTTCCATTTTTGGAACACGAATATATGGATACTTTACCTTATATTGCCGCCTCTTCAATGGCGCAATTTCCAAACTCATTACATAAAGACATTATGGAGATAATTTGCAATCATTTGCTACCATTCACTATTGGTACGCTGATAAGAACTTAGGGGGATTTGTTTGTAATGTAGTATTAAATGGTTAAAACCCATCTTGCAGTAAGCTCCTCTAGTACTGCCATCAATCTCGGGGTGACAGACCACGAGAATCAAAACTACGCCAATATGTCAGTAGCCGCAGTCATTATGATGATATTTCAGTATACAGATAATCCTGGTACGCGGTTTTGAACGTTTAAACTGGCAAAAAAAAACAAACCAAGAAGGGATATCTAGTTTACTAGGGAGAAAGTATAAGATGCCCAAGTATTCGCGCGCCATAGTCCCTGCAGTCCCCCTTTCAAAATGCAAGGGGGGACGTAAAAGGAGGCCGGGCTATTTCGCCTCTCCTCTCCTCAGTCGGAAAATACAAATAATTTTCCCGTCATTCGCGTCGCGCTGACGTGAGTTTTCAAGAACCAATGAGATGCATGCTGGTTGTAATTTAGAGGCGGCGGGGATAACTCCGGACCTATATACGTTTGGACTGGAGATAAAGCTAGAAATGTGGGGCGAATTTATACGTTCTCCCTAGTAAACTAGATTTCGCTTCTTGTTGAAAAAACGTAACTTACTGTTTATATGTTCAGAACATCATTGTCAACTCTTGGAATGTCTTATGGCTTTGAAACAAGATATAGTTAAAGATTTATTATGCGTTATCGCGCACGGGACCGCGAAAGCTAGAAAACCAGCGGTTGAATTACTGTTTCACTATTGGCCAACTTTAAACCCGACTTTAGCAGACCGTAAAGCTATGATAGCCAGTCATAGCGGTGAGTTTGAACTACAAATGTTGTTCAAAAAGAATCCTACAATTAGTAATCATAGTAGGTTCATTAAAAGATAGTTATAAGTGCACATCTTTCACAGTGAAATTGTAGTGCAGACATTTTAAGTTTTGTTGAACAGATAGGATAGTATAGCCTAGACTATAAATACGCATGATGATGTATTTTATTTTTATTTCATTTGCATCTGTAAAATTTTAAAATTTCTGTTAATTGCACTGCATTATTATATCCCCATATACATTTGTCCCCTCTTATTGCACAAAATTCCCTGCGTTTCAATCTCGTACGTACACGTTCCACTTCTATAGGACCCTTATACTCTGGTAATTTTAAAATATGCTACGACACTATTTTTCTATTATAAGGTTTCCTTTGTCAACTTTTCTTCTCTTTATTTCTTTTAAACATCGGTATACCGTTAGGTTGGAAACCACTCATTTGTCAAAGAGATAATTGTTTAAATCCCACAAATAATGACGCTATCAAGGTATTAAAAACATAAGTTTATAAGTGATATGTTCCATAAGTATGACACTTCGTAATGCTACTGAGAGACTTGCAGCTCGAGATAACTAGTTCGAGAATTGATTGGCTACACTCGTTGGTGGTTAATTTTGCAGGACCAAGTTCCATCTAGGTCCTATTTAGTCTGCATTGCAGTCACCAGGCGTCGCTTTACCTCGAATCTATGACCTACCTCACTCACTTCATGACAAGCTCCAGTTTCTAAGTTACCAGTGACAAACTTATGGAACATATCTTATGAACTTACGGTGTGAACAATGTCTGTGTTGGTTTGGTGAAGAGAACTTTGTTGACGGGGGGTAAACTTTTTAGATGTGTTTGGATCATTCAGTCGCCATAAGCTCGGGGGAACATCCCCCTCCCTTATACGTATGCGAAGATTGCGCTGGTCAAATTCAAAGGGAGTATCACATTGATAACTTAACTCCCATTCTTCAACCTATGCAAGAGATATCTCTGTATTGCGAATATAAGGTGCGCTGGGTTTTTGAGTTTTTCTGTCCAGTCTTGTCAATCAAGCAGTGCCGGATCAATACCCTCGGGGGCCCACTGCGATAAGACAACTGAGAGCTTTAGGCTAACCATCGTGGCCCCCATGAGCTCCAGGGCCTCTAGGCACTAGGCGTTCGGGGGCCCGTTGCAATAAGACAGCTGAGATCTTTAGGCAGACCGTTGGGACCCCCATGAGCTTAAGGGCCCCTAGGCACGTGCCTATAGTGCCTAGTGGGTAATCCGGCACTGCAATCAAGTTTATGGGACTATGACCTTAATTAAACCTACAAATAGAATTGTAAATCTACGGAAAAGAAAGCCGTCACCACTTGCTTCGCTATCGAATGCGCCAGTTTGAACGGATTCAAACCGATCCGTTTTTGTCATCAATGCAACGTTCAACATCACGGAGTTGGTGGCGCCAAACATATCGCGCATTCTAAAATTCCCAGCCCCTGGACTATGGATCCTGAACAACAATCATTTATGATTGAAGCCATTGTTAGTTTGCTTCGCGAAGCGGAACCTAACCAGGAAAAATCCACAAAAGATAGCTCCGAACGTCATAGCCGTATGGGCCTTTTAGGAGACGAAGGACCCGAAACTGATACTGTCGAAGAAAGACAACTTTTGAGTCGATTTGGAATTTGGATGACTGTTACGCTTTGTACACCTACGAGCGACACTCCAATTGTACGTCGATGCCGCATAAGTTTATTAGTGATATGTTCCTTCCATAAGTATGACACTACCTACGCTTCGTAATGCTACTGAGAGACTTACAGCTCGAGATAACTAGTTCGAGAATTGAAGTACTATACTCGGTGGTTAGTTCCTATTTAGTCTGCATTACTAAGCCTTTGACAGCGCCCCAATCACCAGGCGTCGCTTTACCTCGAATATATGACCTACGTCACTTCATTTGTGACAAGATCAAGTTTGTAACCAGTGGCAAACTTATGGTGAACATATCTTATAAACTTATGGTTAAAGGGATAATAAAAGAAAACGTATTTCCTCTGTCCACGCGTTTAGGAAACTTTGGGTCGTCTCTTAAGCATGCTCTTCCAGTGGTTTCATTACACGGCATGCCTACCTGACGGTATCTCAATCGCGTAATCATTTTTAATTGTGATAGAATAGTTTAATTAATTTATCTATCTTTACTTTGACCCCCAGATCAGTCAGGTAACTCTTTAGAGAGATTGAAATCAGAGGTATTTTAATCAGTGTGATACGTCACATGATTCTTTTAGTTTTTTACATCTGTTAAAATTTGTCTATTTTTCTTAAGTACATTCATGGATGGTTAATGGATATTGTTAGAACTCATTTTGAAGTAATTGTGTCGTGCTTGGTTCCGCATCCCGCTGACTATTCCCAAGTTGGCGGTCACTGGTAGAAATGTTTTGAAATTTTACGCGACACGTGGTACTAGTTTCGTTTTTCGTTAGGGACTTGTGGCCTTCGCAAACAAATCAAATACGAGAAGGTTTCAAGCGTCTTTTGTGCTTGGTTCCATATGATATCATAACACACGATGTAAATAACTTGGGATTGAAATATTTGGGGGAAAAAATGTGAAAATGTTTAAGCCTATGTTCAGATCTGGGATCATATATTCCCCTTTTGGATGGAAAGTTTTCGTAACGAATTGAGTGAGGAAGATCTAGCTGAAATGAAAATTTTGCTTAGTAAAGTCCTGGATCCCGATTTGAGTCCTCTAGGCTTCAATATCAAACAAATGTATCATTTCTTGAGCATCCGATTTGAAAACTCGTCAGCTTCGACCCAAGAACAAGCTCTAAATTGGCTGCAAGTAAGAGCTATTGGGATATCAAGGAGAATGTAGAAGAGGGAGACAAGACTCGGGAGTCAGACAAAATGCACGTAGTCTTCCTACCCCCCCGTTCCTAAAACGGTACTGTGCCGTTACCGGGTTACCATGGTTACCGCTGGCCCCTCACGGCTAGAGAGCGTTCATTCTCGCGCATGCGTTCAAGCCTCCTTTCTCTAGCTTGTTTATAATTTGAGTATCTCTCGTTTCCAACAACACGCGCTTTTACCAACGTCTCGTTTTATTTACCTACTCCCTATTTAGAATTAGTCTCCCCTTTCATACATCCTCCTTGTAGGGATCTATTTTTTTGCCAATGTTAGAGACGTTTTAACTGACAAACGCCTCACTCGACGTAGACTTTAACGTTACTCGAGGTTCCAGTTCCATTACCATTGCTGTTTGGGATGTTTTTCTCCGGTATTAAGTCGACAATCGCCGCTTCGGAAGCGACCGGATCTAAGAAAAGTTTCGATAAACCTTCCGAAAGTGGTGGTATTGGTGGTGGTGCTGGAGTTTCTGCTGGTAGCGCGGAATCAGGCACCGATAACCACTTGAAAAAACAAGCGTCCGGTACTTCCGGAAATACTCCCATTGATGCCGAGTTGAATATCACTTGTTACATTCTAATGTTAGATATTCTCGTGAAACAAGTTAGTTCGTTAGTCGTTTCAAGGAGAGATTTGGGGGAAGTAATCTTGGGTTTGTTAGGTTGAGCTACAGGAAGTCAATGCTCATAAAGGAATAACTCAAAAAGAGGCTCAAGAAGTCATGACGATGTTACGTGACATGATTAAAGCTCCTTGGGTAGGAGTTCACACGTGCGACGCTGAAGGGACCAATGAGGGAAATAATTGCTTATTTTGCGAAATGTGCGCCATATGGTATCAATTGGCATTCGCTATCATGGAATATTTTTGTCCGGCTATGGAAGTGACAATGGCCGATGTAAAAGATTTTAAATGAATGAGTGGATGACTGTAGACTTATACTAATTAAGTTTCTTGCTCAAGATTCCCACCGATTCTCCTCACATTAAACCACTTCATTCGTCACCACTAAAACATACCAGCACCGAGGAACGCTCTCACTCAATACCCCCTAAAGCAACACCAACCCCGCCACCAGCTACAATTACCAGTAAACACGGTCCATTAGCGCAAAAGCTGTCTAGCGAATTTGCTTCGCAGGGTATTTGCGTTCCCTTGCAAGAGTTCGCTTCCCTTTCTCGAGGAGGAGCAGGAGGGGAAGCGGAAACTTCGGTAGTTGAACCCGAGGAGAAAAAATTGCCACAAGTATTAACAGCGACGGTGAAAGAATTCGATAGTCAAATGGATATGGCAGCCGCAATGCCCACTGAACAGGTGGTTACTGCGTTTGCTCGGGCCGTTACTTTGACGGAAGATGACGTTGCCGTTGCGAAATGCACCGTGGCTTCCGCTACCTTAGTTGACGAGAACGACCACGCCGTAAACCAAACCAAGGATGACTCGGACTTTTGGCATACTTCTCAAGGAAAATTCAAATTTACCATTGAAGAATTACCCATTCAATTGCAACTGATTTATTGTTTGCTGAATGAGCTAAGTGTGCGTAAAGACGCCGATGTCTTATACCATATGCTGCTGTTACTGAAGCTGAAATGTCTTCACGCTGAAGTACTCAATAAAGCCGCTAGGGAACACCGTGGTTTCTTAATTTGGTGTCAAGAAAATCTCCTCGTCACTAAGTGAGTACAAAATGCCCCATGACGCGCCCTCGCCACAAATTAGGCCTAGATATTTACGTCCCATTTCGTAGCTTGTGGGAACTATTACAAGCTGAATTCTCCCAAATTTCCCAACTTTGCGTTCCATTGTTATTACATTGCATTACCTTACCTTGCGGGTCCGATATGTTTTGGAAAGTGGTTGAAAGAGATTTTCATAACGAAAATTGGAGAGCTAGATATATTGCCGGTAACTTAAGGCCGGCTCAGACGATACAACTTTTGACTCAATTATTAGATGGGTCAAAGGTTGTGTTTTTATTTTGTGGTTCGACATTGTTCAACTTCTGCTCACACGACCCAATAAGTTTACTCAACTCAAGTTGACTCGTCTAAATGAGTCAAAAAGTTGTATCGTCTGAAGAGGCCTTTAGTCTAACTTGATTAAAATTATAAATTGCGGTAAAACTAATTTTAAAACTGATCTACATTAGTGGAACGAGTCACTATGATAGCCCATTTCGTCGACTCATCTACGGTCAAGAACAGCCCACTCTTACAAATGTCTCTAGCAAATGCTTTCTGCTACTTAGTTCGTTGCTTAGACGACATAAAATCAACTGTAGCCCAGAGAGCCTTGCTAAATCTTGAGAATATTAAGGCATCTTCGCTTAAAGTAGGGGTGGTCGTAAACTAATACTTAATTGTGTGGAATTTATTTAAATTAAATTTGTTCTATTTTTTAGCTATTAGTCTGGTGTCTTGAAATACAATTTGACATGGTGATCATAGATCGACCAATGATTTTACAAACTATTTACCAACTTTATAATCATTTGAGTAATAGACGTTTTCTAACTTGGGATTTTTTTCTCAATAGATTTGATACCCTCTTTGTAGAAGCCCAAATAAATTTAGAGAAAATAGGCGAGATATCCGTAACTAGAGGTACGGTCCGTGGGTAGACTAATGGGGGACTTAGTTACCTCATTCTTCATTACTGTTCACTAGATTTAAAAAACAGCAATCTTCACAGTGAAGTATTTCAAAAGAAATTAACTCGAGCTCACGAAGCTCTATCGTTAACTCATAGTTCGAGATCATTGGCTGCGAGTTTCGGAACTAAATGGCCTTACAAAAGGGCCATGTCCGCCCCAGGTGGAATGATTTCCAAGGCAGATAAGCTAGACAAAGAAAAGATATATAGTCGTCAATCCTCGGCCCCCGTTTTGAAAAGAAAGAGCTCGAAATTAAGCGCCGGGTTATTTAGCGGTGGTCCTTCTATGCAGCATTTCCCCAATAGTTTCTTTCCAGGTAAGTCACTGGCGCTCTTCCCTAAGCCTTTGCGGTGGCATCGTGAATATGTATGGCGCGCGCTATTGTTGTGTTTAGATGGCCACTTGCGCGAATTGGCGCAAGAAGAGACCCAATTCGTTCATATTATTCAACGCGTTATGGATATGGAAGACCACGATCGGGACACACTTCATTTGCTTATTTTCCTGCTGATGCAATTTCTTTCGCGACCCGATCTGTCCCATCCTACGGAAGAGAAAACAATGGGTCGAAATCAGCACATTGTGCTGCGACACTTAAATATTCTGCTCGGTTTCAGTCCCGCTGAAAAGGTCTTCTTAATTTCACCCTTCAAACTCAGGGCCTCACCCGTTTTTAACGCTTTTATGGTTATGATGTCTAAAGTTAGTCATTGTTGTAATTGGGTAGGTATTTGTTGTAGGTTGAGGATTACTTACATCATTTTTGACACCAGGTTTTGGATTACAATTTCAACATGGGGAATATACTACAGAGTATTTTTCTGCCAGTTTTAATTTACTGTCCATCCCCTCAACGGTTCATTCACGAGCATCAGTCGCCAACCTATTCCTTATGGTTGTTGACCTCGCACGTTAGGCATTCTTGGCTTGTCGCTGTTCTGGTTATTCTCTATAAGGTAGTTTAACTCTACTTAGCATTGCCATTTTAAACCCTGGCTAGGATTAGCCGTTGCCTTTTGTTATTTTAACCCTGACAAAGACTTAGCCATTAACTTTATGTTAATTTAACCCTGACAAAGGTTTAGACGTGAACCTTTTGTTATTTTTACCCTGAAAAAGGCTTAGCCTATATTTTTTAACCCTGAATCCCTGATCCCTGACAAAACTATATTTTGCACAAATTTATCGTAATTTCCGCATTTATTTCACGTAGTATCAATATACAACGCCACCAATGTCACGACAAATTCAAATGCTTATTCATATTGTCTTAAACACGTTAGAAGCCCAGTGTCACCGATGTAAACATTTGCCAGAGCCTTTGCTAAGCCCAGTACCTTCTAGATCACGTGGTATATCTTTCTTAACGCGTTGTGGTTTTTGTAAGGTTTGTTTAAGTCTTAATTTAATTTTCGGCGTCTGTATTAAGATTTGAGTACAGCTTCGGTGGACCTTGAAAATATTCAAGAAAGGCATACGCCTCCTTCTGAATCGGTCTTCTCTACCAATGAATTCAAGTTTATCATCGGAGATTCAACTGCAGACTCGAGACTTTTTTTCCCAAAGAGCCTTTCGAAAGACAACGAGGTAATTTTCAGCAAGTCTCATTGTTGTTGCGTATTACTGCGTGATTGCAGCTGTACTGCCGTCCGAACTTTTATTCTGTTCAATAAGTTTTGTAATGTTTTATATTTTTTGTATGATTTATCATTTTAAGTTTTTGATTTTGTAAATGATTAAGTTTTGTAATGTTTTATATTTTTGAGTTTTTAAATGATTAAGTTTTGTATTGTTTTATATTTTTTGTATGATTTATGATTTTGAGTTTTTGATTCTTTATCGACGAAATTTTGTTGGTAGTATGGGGTGGTGTAGTGGTTAGCACTTTTGCCTCATATCAGGAGGGTCTCGGGTTCGATCCCGGACTGTGGCACAGGGTGGGAAACCTGGGTTCAAAGTTCAACCCCTTTTGCGTAAAGTTTGCCTCAAAAGTTGCTGAGGTTAAATGATAATAGTTGATTGCATTGAAATATATTATAGCCAACAGGTTACTATGGACGCGCCATAAAGCTAGATTATTCTTATTATTATTATTAATTGCGGCGTGGTTTCGTCACGTGATACGAGGCTTACTTTTGGCGTTTAGATTGAATAGACCTTTTCGACGTAGGCAACCCTTAGTATCGGGACGTACAAGGGGTTAATACATTGCCATCCGTCTCTGCATACAAAAAGAGTACTGCGCAGGCGCCAAAAAGCTAGATGGAAGGCAGAGTTTTAGGCCCGTGTCTCTCCCACTTAAATATGTCATCGAAATGGTCTATTAAGACCCGTTTTATGAAAGGCATGTTGAAATAACTGAATGTGCAGCGTAATTAAATAGAAATTGAACGGTTCATGTAATATTGTTTGTTGTTACTGCGAGGTAAGTTTTAAAGTGTATATTTTTTTAATTACACACTCGGTAACGGTTCAGGAGCATTATCAAAGGACACCGAAAGAAATGGCCCAATTAAAAGCTCGTAAATTAGCGGAATTTAGCTACTCGAGCGATAATGAAGAAGAGCCCGAACTGGAAGCCATCCCCGAAAGTCCCAAGTCTGAAAGTTCCGACGCTGATAAATCGGAATCTGTTGGCGAATTGGAGACGCTTTTATCTATTGCGCCGGAACAGGCTTGCATTCGTTTGGTGAAAGAAAGCGTACAAGTTGTTGATGACGGTCGAGGGTTGACCGTTATAGACCACTCTGAAAACGTGTCCGGCGTGGCTACCGTCGTGGTCGAAAAAGAAAAGAGAGTGGAAGGTTTTATGAAAGACCAATTGATGTCTTTCCGAGCTTCTTACGGTGGTGGGGACATCGGAGGCGAAGATGAAGAGAGAAGTGACGAATTAATGATGGATTTGGACGTTTTTGACTCTAAAAATTCGCGTACCTCCACTTGCGAACCCGTTTTCGCTATCGCCAGCGAAACTGACGAAGAAGAAGATCAATCGAAACATTACAAGAATTACGTTAACCTGTTGTCAGTCACTTTGTCCAGAAAAGAAGAGAAAACCGATTCAACTTTGGTCGAAATGGAAGGAGACAGATTAACGATTACCACCGAAAGTGGCACCACCACCAAAGGCGCATTCAGGTTACCACCCGCGCCTCCTAAGGATTACCAACAAAATTCCAGCACGTCTAGTTGTGGGGGATCGCCATTTTCTCCAGGAGACCAACAATTTTGTGAGATACCCGCACCTACTTCAAAGTTTGGTGGTACTGGAAGCAGCGGTGGTCTCTTCAGCTGCCAAAGCACCGTTACGCAGCGATACGTCTCCAAGAAAGCTGACGTTACGAAAGATAATAAAAGTACCGAGTCACCAACCAAGTTTATTTTCCCACCACCATCGTCGTCTAAACAAAATCTATCTCTTTCCATTGGTGGTCCTTCGAAAGGCGCCTTAGATAAGAAAGATGGAAGTAGTAGAAGTCCAGTTTCACCACGATCCCCCAAACTTCAAAGAATGGGCGCCTTGGACGTCGGGTCACTCAAGTCTAAAGTCGGAAGAACTCAAAGTTACGAAGTTAAAAGTACGACCAAAACAGAATCGCCAGTAGCTCCGAGAAGAGACGTTTTCTCAGTGGCCAGTAACGTATCGGGAATGTCTGGAAAACTAAGTACCGGGACGCAAATCGCTAGTCACGAGGGATTAACGAAACCTATCCCAGAGAGACTTTTACCCATTGGTCCGCGAAGGAAGGACTCCAAGAAAGGTTTGTACGGCAAGACTAAACATCCTTCAGGCGGCTCTTCCACCAGCACTAGTCACAAACTGCTAAGCGCCGAGAGCTCGAATGTATCCCAAACCACCGCTAGTAGCGAGGCCGGAGCTCGAGACTCTGATTCGACCACGACCAGAAAGGAAAAGGAGTACGCGGAAGTCAGTAAAGCCGTTCAAACGATGAAAAGTTACTCCGGGTCTACTTCGAGTCAGATGGAAATACCCGCTCTAGAACGATTGTTACCCGTTGGACCGTTGCCCGTAAGAAAGGAATCCGATTCAACGTCCCAGAAAAAGAGTTCACCCGCCAGGTCACTTCATAAGGTGGCCAGACAAGAAGAGATACGCGTTTTAACCGAAAGCGTTAAAGTATTGGAGAAGATTGATTCGGTACAGAGCGAGAAGGCCAAAGATGATTCGTCGACGGAGAAGGAGTCTCTTACTAAAGAACCACTTTCGGCGCAAAGTTCCGTGGCGTCTCAGTCAACGTCCAAAAGCTTCAATATTTCGGATTTTCCAATTACATCCAGTAATTTTCAGTATGCGTCATCGAAACCCGGGAAATTTGTCGTGGCCGTTGAAGTCCCGCCATTGCAACCCAGAATGGCACTTGCCAGTATTACGGACTCGGATATCGGAGACCCGTTCTCCGCCTCAACTACGTCCAGCGATACGTCCAAGGAGAAACGTAATATGAAGACGGAGGATGAAAAAACCAAACCTTTACCGGAAACGGAGAAGAAATTGGAAAGTGTAGCGGCGGCGACTGCCAAAGATGAAAAGAGTGAAGCGACTACAAAGGCAATTGAAGATCGGAGAGATATTGAAATTTTGTACGGCGAAGAAGTAGTCATTAAAAATAGCCATCTTCCTTTGGAAGGGAAATTAAGCGAGGAGTTGAATACCGAGCCCATAAGCGATAAAAATGACGTTATCGACGACAAAGACGAAGAGGATGGACAAATCGCGTCGGATTCGGGAGGATTGGACGATTTGAAAGGTAGATTGCATTACCGGCAACGAAGACAACGAAAATCTGGAATTGGAGGGGCGGAAATTCAAAAAACTTTGGATGTAAGGACAGGGACAACGCGGTAAGTGACTACCCACGGGAGTCTAGGCCTATAGGAAAACGGATGGGCTAATTTTGTGGTGTATTCCGTAGAAGAGGGAGGAAAAGCGAGGTCCTTTCGAGCAGCGGTAGCGTCATGGGAATGTCAAAAAGATCCAGTACTAGTCAGTCTTCCAGCGCCCGTTGCTTGGAAGATCAAGTATTAGAACATTGCAATGATTGCGGGGCAATAATGGAGGAATACAGTGACGAAGAACTCGGATTGTGTATTGTCGTTTTATCCACTTTCGTTCATAGAGAACCAACTTTGGCAGCTCCATTATTGCCCGAAATGCTAAGAGCCGTTGCCAGAATTGCTTCGGCAACTTCGTACCCTTGGCAATGCGACAGGTAAGTACTTCTTCCGTCCATTTTTGCGTCTGAGTTGGTCAATGACGGTGAGGATTTTGTATTGAAGTAATATATACCTTCCTGGGGGAGCCGGAAGCGTTGCACGGCAATTTTTACGTTGCGTCTTGCACCAATTAACACCGAATGGAATTTTCGTTCAACTTTTCCATTCGCACTCTGTCGACAGTGAATTTTTCAAAACAATTTCCGTCGCGTTGGCGGATTTTCCCGAATTGAATCAAGTTTCGCCTCTGATGCTTTTGTTTGAGGTGTGTTGTTACATTTATTAATTGTTAATAAATAACACACCGTTCAAATATCGTGGCAATTTTAGAACTTAAACGAAAGAAAGCACTTGTCGAACGAAACCATTTTTTTGGTAACGGAGAATGTAGCGACTTATTTGGAGTGTTTACCATTGGAGAGTAATAGTCCTTCCTGGAGCGCTTTTGTCGCGCAATTGGATATTTTCTTGCGGAAATTGTTACTGATGCTAGTTCCGGGGCAATGCGATTTGAATGCCTTATTGAAAATTATGATATGCGTACTGAAAATGCCCGCCATTTTTTCCTGCAAAGTAATTAGCCCATCATAAGTTTATAAGTTATGTCCCATAAGTATGACCAATACCTATACTTCGTAATACTACTGAGAGACTTACAGATCGAGATAACTAGTTCGAGTGAACGACAAGCGATAATTGTAGTATACTACACTCGGTGGTGGTTAATTTTGCAGGACTTTCATCTATGTCCTATTTAGTCTGCATTACTAAGCCTTTGACAGGGCCTCACCAGGCGTCACTTTACCCAGAATCTATGACCTACGTAGGTCGCTTCATGACAAGCTCCCAAGGGGGGGGGCGAGGGGGCACTGGCCCACGGGCGCAAAGCTTGTTGGGGGCACCTTTAGTTAAACTTAGCAACATTTGCTGTTCCTTTTTTTTTTTCAACTTAAGGGGGTGCGCATTATCTCGGCCCCTGGGTGCAAAATTGCTTAATCCGACCCTGCAAGCTCTAGTTTGTAACCAGTGACAAACTTATGGAACATATCTTATGAACTTATGGCCGTATTATACCGTTATGATGAAATCATTTCAATATGTTCTTCTAACGGATTTTAGTCAATTCTGGATCCGTTTACAAAAATACTGAGTCATTGCTTACAATTCTCTCCAATTCAATACCAACAATTACTGGAAATTTGTCATTTATGTAATCGTGGATTTGGCCGGGAACGGGACAAGTTAACTTTGACGCGTACCGCCATTTACGAACTTCTTCAAATGCTGAAGTTCAAGTCCTTAATTCCCGATGAAACTGTACTTGTATTGGTGCAGTTTGTGCTTCAAGACGCCGGTGGGACTTTAGTACCTTCAGTCATTGTGGAAGGTTTAAACGCCTCTCCCGAGAATCAAAACATGGTAAGTATTTGTAGACGATCCTGACGCGATTTCCGGTTAATTGGTCCATGATGATATAGTTTAACACGGGAGCCAGCGATTGCATGCGTCAAAACCTTAATGACGCTTTAGAATTCGTGGCTGATGTCCATACTCTAAGTAAAGTTAAAAGTAATTTTCACGGGACGCTCAGTCGTCTGAATGAAGAGACATTAGGGGCCCATCTCAAAGCGGGTATGGCCCAATATTTATCTTTGGAAATAACCAAAGGTAATGGTCGAGACAATCGCGCTATCGGTAAATATTTACCGTGGCTTTATCATCCGCCTACCGCTCTCCAGCAAGGGTTAGTCTAATCCTAATTAATTATTTATTAATTGATTAATTAACTGGGAAGTAATTAAATTGGGGCGTCGTAGACCAAAAGAATTTATAGAATGTGTAGCCCACATTCGATTACTCTCTTGGCTTCTGTTGGGGGCCTTACAACATAGCGCCCTGCTTCACAACGCCGCCAATTCAGTGTGCCAACCAATTCCCTTGGAAGCCAACGCTCATATTGCCGAGCACATTCAAGTTATTCTAGCCGGTTTCGCCGAACAATCCAAAGTATATTAAATTAAATTAAAAAAACTTAAAACTTGAGCCTAATTTGGGGTACGTGTTATTATAGGCGTCGGTACTTCACATGTCCTCTTTATTTCACGCTTTTATTCTTTGCCAATTATGGACGATGTATTGCGAGCATATGGTTGTACTTAACCCTCCAGGTAGCGAACAAAATCATCAATGTTGTCTTACCTTAACCGATTTTTGGGCCAAAATTACTCCAGCGATTTTGCAACTCGTTTGTCATTCGAAAGTCGTAAGTAAATACTTGGAATATCCTGAAGAGAAGTTATCTTAAATAATAATAATAATAATAATAATAATAATAATGGTTTTGGTGGTTAATTTTATTTTAGTTAGCAGAAATGGTTAGTTTACATTTTCTAAGTCTTATGGAGGCGTTAATGGAGTGTAATTCGACAGTATTAGCTAGGGTAAGTTGTTTTATTAGTAATTTCTTATAATAACAGAAGTATATAATACTTCTCTTGGAGAGAAGTGTACCACCACAAAGAAAAAGGGTAATTCCCTCGCCTGGGAAGAATCATGTTACATAACTAAAGCATAGAGAGGATCATATAGAGTGTCATCCTTCTCCTATTATCCCCTTCTGATAATAGTTATTATTATTATTTCTAATAGTTATTGCCAATGTGGACTCCCGTTCTTTATAGTTACCACGGACAGGTAAAGAAATGAGTGGTGTATATTTTGTTTGTATTTGCAAATGTTTTTTTAATTTATTTATTATAGCTTCCGGGACATTTGCAAGTTCGTTTGCAAACCTGTTTGAATTGGCAACCCCCGATTCAAACGCGCGAAGAAGCGACCGCGATTACCACGACCTTTTTGAAATGGTTGCAAAGATTGCAGTTTAAACTCGGTCAGATTGAGATGCAATCTTCGGCAGCTACCCAGTTTTATTCAATGTAACTTAGCGCGGAAACTTTGTTATTAATTATTACGTGCCAATTATAATAAAAAACTTAAATAATAGTTACCTATAAGATCAATTATATTGTAAAGAAAATTGATATATTAAAAAGTAGAATGAAAAAAAAACAATCGTTCATGTTTAAAGATTTTTAGAATATTAATGTCTGTTAAATGTTGAATAAATCTTTGTCTGTCAAATAAAAGTAGTTGTGTCTTTACTTTACTTATTAATTTGTTTATAGGTTTATATAAGCATAAAGCAAGTAGTCCACTAAGCCTTGTGAAACCGTACCGTTAACGTAACGTCACTTATCCAAATACGTACAGAACGCCATCTGATAGCGTTTCTTAAACGACGCTTTCGGACTTAAGTAATGGGCGCCCTATTTCGGATGATTTACGAACTTAAAACGGTAACGATACGGTTACGCAAGGCTAAGTGGACTACTTGCTTAAGTCTATTATGTGGGGACCTTACTTAATAGACTTATGATATAAGTTTATGTTCCGTAAGTATGACGCTAGGCCTACCTATCCTTCTTAATGCTAGAGACTTACAGTTCGAGTGAACGACATTAGCGAGAATTTAACATAATTAATAATCGAGGGGCTACTCACTGCCGATATTAAACCGGATTGGGATTAAGGTTTGTAGAGGATACCGAGCATTGTAAAATGCAGCTCTTCGAGGGGCTATTCACAAATGATGATTTTCGTTCAATGGAGATTTTCATTGGTCACTTTCAAAAGTATTTAGATTTTAGACTTAAGGGTTACGCGTAATCATTTTAGTACTGTTAAAGGTAGAGGGTCGAGGGGCTATTCACTAATGAATATTTTCTTTCATTTGCGATTTTCATTGATGCTATATTATGAGCCTATTCCCGGCTTGTTTCCTGTGCCACGGTCGGGAAGGTAATCATACGAAAGAGGGGGTCGACACTCTTATGGGATAATGGAGGGCCACTCGTATTGCACAGCGAGAGCGACTTTCAACGATGCGTACTTTTTGTTTTTATATCTATATACTTTTGTTTATGCTTTATGAATGTACTATAGAATAAATAAAATGAAATAAATGTTTGTCGATTTAATGAATGTCATTTTTATTTCTTTTCTTTTCAATAAAGTTACACGCATACATATTATCATAAATAAATCACTTTAGCACTGTTAAAGGCCTGCGTCGAGGGGCTATTCACTAATGAAAATTTTCTTGTATTTCTGATTTTTATTGATGCTTTTAAAAAGGATAGGGATTCATTGGTGATTTAAAATGGATGGGATTAATGGTTGCGTCTGGATTACGAGTAATTACCGAGGGGCTACTCACTAAAAACTCGTTAGTGATTTTAAACGAAATTGGGATTATGGGTTACATAGGGGCTACGGGTTATTATTAGCTCCTCGTAATCGGACTTTCAAGGCCAATATTGGATGGAAAGCCACGTTTTACGCCGATGTTGCCGCCATTGAACGCCCATTGGAACGTTGAAATCAACGCGAAAGGTTATGCCTAGTTCGGTATGTGTGTTCAAGTCTTTCAATAATCCAAAGCCATCCAGCTAGCATTTTATTATTTTATTTAATCGTAGAGTTTAAATTATTTAGGTAGGGTTAATTGTTAGTTAATTATGTTTATTTATTGAAAATTAAGTACAATTTGAGGAAATTTCCAAACACGAGGTCAGTGAGCCAAGGCTTAATTTAGAACATCTTAAATCAAGAACTTGGGCCTAAATTACGGGAAATTAAATTCTTTAAGTATTTTAAATAATAAAAATAGAATTTTTGCAAATTAGGTCTCATTTAACGGCGCGAAACAATCTAAATTAAATCTCATTTATGATGTAAGGGCGTGAGATTAAGTTGCATTAGGCTAAACCTTTAAGAATATTTTACCCGGGCCTCGGCCTAATCTTCAAGCTTTAACTTTACGCCGTCACTTTAAATTTGAATTAAATTAATGAGGGTATTTTTGAATTATTACGCGCAAATTAGAGATTCTAAAATTTCACTCATTGTGGCATATAATTATTTTAGATAAGTTAAATAGTTTAAATGAAACAGCCAGGGTTAATGGGGTTAGTAAATGGACTTAATTTGCAGTAAATAGTAATCATTTAATTTTAAAATGAACGGCGACCGCGAGGTTAAGGCTTGAGATTTCTATTTATGGGAATATTTAGTTTTTTTCTTCTTAAATTTCCGTAGATTATTTTGTTAGGACCTTAAAGTAGCCCTTTAATTACTATTTTGTTAGGACCTTAAAGTAGCCCTTTAATTATTATTTGGCAAGGACTTAAATAGAATTTTAAAATCTCACTAAATATTATGGGAATATTATGCTTCAATGTTTTTCTTATATTATTTTAATCTAAGGTATTTTTTTCCGTTAGTTATTTTGTTAGGACCTTAATCTAAAGTATTTTTTTCCGTTAGTTATCATTTTGTTAGGAAGTAGCCCTTTAGTTATAATTTGGCAATAGCTTAATATTAGTGAGATATTTAAATTCTATTTACGGGAATATTTTACATAGTTTTTTCTAAGGTATTCTTTCCGCAAACTGATATTTTCTTAGAACCCCTTTAATTCTTATTAGGCAAAGGCTTAATATTTGTTATTAATATATTTTCATTTTTAGATTCGAATGATTTTCCTGGATATCGTGTTGCTGGTCATTCAGAGACGTTTCCTGGTAGATGACTTCGACGTTCAAGTTACTTGGAAGTCCATCCGCTGTTAGAGGCACTCATTCCAGATGACATCTTACTTGGATTCGCTATACAAGCTGATTTAAACCTAGAAGAATTCATTTTTTTTTAATATTACACTTGCAACTACTTAACTTTTTTTGAGCGTTAAACTTCAATTTACGTAACACTTTAATTATTTTTTTGTTGAAAATTTTTGTAAACACCTATTTTTCATCTTTTTCTTGAATAAATTTTGCCTTAAACCCCTTTATTTATTTTCTTTGATTATAATTTCGATAAGATGGAAGGTTCAATTTTTTTTCGCTTCAAACAGCCTACATTTTGGGGTCCCTTTTTTAGGCTTTTTCAAGCTTATTAATTGAAACAAAAGGGCCAAAAAAAAGGAAAAATTTGGGAAAAAAATTCGTAAAAATTGGTAAAAAAGGGGCCCAAAAATACTACCCTAAGTCCAGCCCTTAAAAAATTGAAACCAAAAGCAATATCGAAACTAAATCATGAAAACAAATAACGTGACCCAAGAAAAAAAATTTTTATTTAGAAAAAACAATTGAGGTGTTTACAAAAATTTTCAACAAAAAAATATTTAAAGCCTTCCGTAAATTAAAAATTGACCGAGTTAAATAAAATGAGGTAGTCACCGAGAAAATTTACGAATAAAATTAAATTAATCAGTTGAAAGTCTTCACGGTAATTCTCCAGATCAGCTTGATGGCCTTGTGTTTCGCAAATTCATGACAGACGCCATCTGGAATGAGGATCTTTAACAGCGGATGAACTCCCAAGTCTATCGAATGTTCAAATCGTCTACCAGGAAACGTCTCTGAATGACCAGCAACAGAATATCCAAGAAAATAATTCCCGTCTAAAATAGAAATAGATTAATAACAAATATTAAAACACTGCCTACTTAGAATTGCAACTTTAAAGGGGCTCACCGGCGCTGTTGGGGGGGAGAGCACCCTTAGTTCAGGGGGTAAGCAATTTGCTAACCAACAGTTTGACCCCCCTTCACCACACCAGGTCCGGCAAGGCCCTTCAAGCCTAACAAATTTGGTTTATTTATCTTTAATTTAAAATAATTAGCTAGACTGAATTTGTGATAAATAATAATTAACTAACAATTAACTCTGGCTGTTTCATTAAAACTACTTAATTTATTAAAATAATAATAAACTATTTATTATTAAAACGCTTACACTTGCTGCGCATTAAGAAGTTTGTTCATTCCAACATGGCGTCGCTTGATTCCAAAAGAGCATTCAATGGCGGAAAAGAGCTCTAGATTCTGGATGGATTCCTTGACGGCAAAGATCAAAATGGCTGACCGGCGACGAAAGGGGCCTTTCTTTGTTTTAAACGACTTCAAAATTCATAATCAAGTGATTTTCCAAGAGCAGAGAAGTAAACAATCTTCACTCCACGATGCCGATCAATGAAAAGAAGGAACTTTCGGCTTCTTCAGAACAGAAAGCAGACGATACAAATTGTTGTAAATTCAACCATGGAGTAATGACATTTTCCATGGAGTAGTTTAATTGGAGTACCATGGAGCAATATTTACGGAGATATATTGCAAGAAAATATAAAGGAACTTTCCTTCTCGCTCCAATTAAACTACTCCATGGAAAATGCCAATGGAAAACGGCATTACTCCATGGTTGAACTTTCTTTTATCAACTTGTGTCGTCTGCTTTTTTGGAGAGACTTTTTGTTCTGGCATAGCCCACTCGATCACGCGCGTCAAGACGCAAGCTGCTCGCGAGCAAGGCAGCGTCCGGGAGCACGGATCGAGTGGGCTATGGTTCTGGAGAGTGAAGAGGAGACTGGAGTAGACGATTCGACTACTCCAGTCTCCACTCTCCAGTAGACTACTCCAGTCTTCAGTCTTCACTCTCCAGAACAAAAAGTTTCCCCTTAAAAGCAGACGACGATCCTCCTGCAATCTGCCACCATGGAGCAATATTTACGGAGATATATTGTAACTAAATATAAAGGAACTTTCCTTCTCGCTCCAATTAAACTACTCCATCTTTGAATTTACAACAATTTGTATCGTCTGCTTTCTGTTCTGAAGAAGCGGAAAGTTCTTTCCTTTCATTGATCGGCATCGTGGAGTGAAGATTGTTTACTTCTCTGCTCTTGGAAAATCACTTGATTATGAATTTTGAAGTCGTTTAAAACAAAGAAAGGCCCCTTTCGTCGCCGGTCAGCCATTTTGATCTTTGCCGTCAAGGAATCCATCCAGAATCTAGAGCTCTTTTCCGCCATTGAATGCTCTTTTGGAATCAAGCGACGCCATGTTGGAATGAACAAACTTCTTAATGCGCAGCAAGTGTAAGCCTTTTAATAATAAATAGTTTATTATTATTTTAATAAATTAAGTAGTTTTAATGAAACAGCCAGAGTTAATTGTTAGTTAATTATTATTTATCACAAATTCAGTCTAGCTAATTATTTTAAATTAAAGATAAATAAACCAAATTTGTTAGGCTTGAAGGGCCTTGCCGGACCTGGTGGGGTGAAGGGGGGTCAAACTGTTGGTTAGCAAATTGCTTACCCCCTGAACTAAGGGTGCTCTCCCCCCAACAGCGCCGGTGAGCCCCTTTAAAGTTGCAATTCTAAGTAGGCAGTGTTTTAATATTTGTTATTAATCTATTTCTATTTTAGACGGGAATTATTTTCTTGGATATTCTGTTGCTGGTCATTCAGAGACGTTTCCTGGTAGACGATTTGAACATTCGATAGACTTGGGAGTTCATCCGCTGTTAAAGATCCTCATTCCAGATGGCGTCTGTCATGAATTTGCGAAACACAAGGCCATCAAGCTGATCTGGAGAATTACCGTGAAGACTTTCAACTGATTAATTTAATTTTATTCGTAAATTTTCTTGGTGACTACCTCATTTTATTTAACTCGGTCAATTTTTAATTTACGGAAGGCTTTAAATATTTTTTTGTTGAAAATTTTTGTAAACACCTCAATTGTTTTTTCTAAATAAAAAATTTTTTTCTTGGGTCACGTTATTTGTTTTCATGATTTAGTTTCGATATTGGGTTTGGTTTCAATTTTTTAAGGGCTGGACTTGGGCCCAAAAATACTACCCTCTTTTTTACCAATATTTACGAATTTTTTTCCCAAATGTTTCCTTTTTTTTGGCCCTTTTGTAGGGTAGTATTTTTGGGCCCCTTTTTTACCAATATTTACGAATTTTTTTCCCAAATGTTTCCTTTTTTTTGGCCCTTTTGTTTCAATTAATAAGCTTGAAAAAGCCTAAAAAAGGGACCCCAAAATGTAGGCTGTTTGAAGCGAAAAAAAATTGAACCTTCCATCTTATCGAAATTATAATCAAAGAAAATAAATAAAGGGGTTTAAGGCAAAATTTATTCAAGAAAAAGATGAAAAATAGGTGTTTACAAAAATTTTCAACAAAAAAATAATTAAAGTGTTACGTAAATTGAAGTATAACGCTCAAAAAAAGTTAAGTAGTTGCAAGTGTAATATTAAAAAAAAATGAATTCTTCTAGGTTTAAATCAGCTTGTATAGCGAATCCAAGGAAGATGTCATCTGGAATGAGTGCCTCTAACAGCGGATGGACTTCCAAGTAACTTGAACGTCGAAGTCATCTACCAGGAAACGTCTCTGAATGACCAGCAACACGATATCCAGGAAAATCATTCGAATCTAAAAATGAAAATATATTAATAACAAATATTAAGCCTTTGCCTAATAAGAATTAAAGGGGTTCTAAGAAAATATCAGTTTGCGGAAAGAATACCTTAGAAAAAACTATGTAAAATATTCCCGTAAATAGAATTTAAATATCTCACTAATATTAAGCTATTGCCAAATTATAACTAAAGGGCTACTTCCTAACAAAATGATAACTAACGGAAAAAAATACTTTAGATTAAGGTCCTAACAAAATAACTAACGGAAAAAAATACCTTAGATTAAAATAATATAAGAAAAACATTGAAGCATAATATTCCCATAATATTTAGTGAGATTTTAAAATTCTATTTAAGTCCTTGCCAAATAATAATTAAAGGGCTACTTTAAGGTCCTAACAAAATAGTAATTAAAGGGCTACTTTAAGGTCCTAACAAAATAATCTACGGAAATTTAAGAAGAAAAAAACTAAATATTCCCATAAATAGAAATCTCAAGCCTTAACCTCGCGGTCGCCGTTCATTTTAAAATTAAATGATTACTATTTACTGCAAATTAAGTCCATTTACTAACCCCATTAACCCTGGCTGTTTCATTTAAACTATTTAACTTATCTAAAATAATTATATGCCACAATGAGTGAAATTTTAGAATCTCTAATTTGCGCGTAATAATTCAAAAATACCCTCATTAATTTAATTCAAATTTAAAGTGACGGCGTAAAGTTAAAGCTTGAAGATTAGGCCGAGGCCCGGGTAAAATATTCTTAAAGGTTTAGCCTAATGCAACTTAATCTCACGCCCTTACATCATAAATGAGATTTAATTTAGATTGTTTCGCGCCGTTAAATGAGACCTAATTTGCAAAAATTCTATTTTTATTATTTAAAATACTTAAAGAATTTAATTTCCCGTAATTTAGGCCCAAGTTCTTGATTTAAGATGTTCTAAATTAAGCCTTGGCTCACTGACCTCGTGTTTGGAAATTTCCTCAAATTGTACTTAATTTTCAATAAATAAACATAATTAACTAACAATTAACCCTACCTAAATAATTTAAACTCTACGATTAAATAAAATAATAAAATGCTAGCTGGATGGCTTTGGATTATTGAAAGACTTGAACACACATACCGAACTAGGCATAACCTTTCGCGTTGATTTCAACGTTCCAATGGGCGTTCAATGGCGGCAACATCGGCGTAAAACGTGGCTTTCCATCCAATATTGGTCTTGAAAGTCCGGATTACGAGGAGCTGATCAGGGAACGATGTTGACTGGTCGCCGGTGCAGAGAGAAAAGAAGACTGGACAAGTGGTGTCCGAGTTTTATAGTAAATTCTGGCCTACGAAGAGTGACGTAGGCGCTAATTAAAATAGGCCTATCACATTTTAAAGACAGCGCACCCTAGCGGCAAATCTTACAGCATGTTTTAGATGTCAGAAAATACGTAACTACGTATACAGCGCCCCTAGCGGCAATTTATGAACTATATGTATTGCTTACACGAAAGTCTAGCAGAATTTTTTCAAGTTTTAGATGTCAGTAAATACGTAACTACGTATACAGCGCCCCTAGCGGCAAATGTGTGAATACGAACAATAACCCGTAGCCCCCATGTAACCCATAATCCCAATCTCGTTTAAAATCACTAACGAGTTTTTAGTGAGTAGCCCCTCGGTAATTACTCGTAATCCAGACGCAACCATTAATCCCATCCATTTTAAATCACCAATGAATCCCTATCATTCTTAAAAGCATCAATAAAAACCAGCAATATAAGAAAAGTTTCATTAGTGAATAGCCCCTCGACGCGCTGCCTTTAACAGTGCTAAAGTGATTTATTAATGATCATATGTATGCCTGTAACTTTATTGACAAGAAAAGCAATAAAAATGAGATTCATTAAATCGACAAACATTTATTTCATTTTATTTATTCTATAGTACATTCATAAAGCATAAACAAAAGTATATAGATATAAGACCAAAAAGTACGCTTCGTTAAAAGTCGCTCTCGCCGTGCAATACGAGTGGCCCTCCATTATCCCATAAGAGTGTCGATCCCCTCCGTGGCACAGGAAACAAGCCGGGAATAGGCTCATAATATAGCATCAATGAAAATCGCCAATGAAAGAAAATATTCATTAGTGAATAGCCCCTCGACGCGCTGCCTTTAACAGTGCTAAAGTGATTTATTTATGATCATATGTATGCCTGTAACTTTATTGAGAAGAAAAACAATAAAATATGAGATTCGTTAAATCGACAAACATTTATTTCATTTTATTTATTCTATAGTACATTTATAAAGTATAAACAAAAGTATATAGATATAAAAACAAAAAGTACGCTTCGTTGAAAGTCGCTCTCGCCGTGCAATACGAGAGGCTCTCCATTATCCCATAAGAGTGTCGATCCCCTATTTCGTATGACCGTGGCACAGGAAACAAGCCGGGAATAGGCTCATAATATAGCATCAATGAAAATCGCTAATGAAAGAAAATATTCATTAGTGAATAGCCCCTCGACGCTCTACCTTTAACAGTACTAACATGATTACACGTAACCCTTAAGTCTAAAATCTAAATACTTTTCAAAGTGACCAATGAAAATCTCCATTGAACGAAAATCATCATTTGTGAATAGCCCCTCGAAGAGCTGCCCTTTACAATGCTTGGTATCCTCTACAAACCTTAATCCCAATCCGGTTTAATATCGGCAGTAAGTAGCCCCTCGATGATTAATTACTTTAAATTCTCGCTTCCGTCGTTCACTCGAACTAGCTCGAGCTGTAAGTCTCTAGCATTAAGAAGGATAGGTAGGCCTAGTGTTATACTTACGGAACATAAACTTATATAAACCTATAAAGAAATTAATAAGTAAAGTAAAGACACGACTACTTTTATTTGACAGACAAAGATTTATTTGTGAAATGATCAACATTTAACAGACATTAATATTTTAAATACTCCTAGACATCCTAGACTACAGTTCGTTCATCTTGTCTAATTGCATTATTTTATAAGATATGTTCCGTAAGTATGACAATAGCTGTACTTCGTAATGCCACTACTATAAATATCCATAAAACACACATAAACTACAATAAAAACAAACAAAAACTTCATAAAACACGCATAAACTACAATAAAAAGTTTAAAAACACGCAAAAACTTTATAAAACACACATAAACTACAATAAAACTACAGCAACGTAGTTTAAGTGTGCCAATAAGATAATTTAAAATTTTCGTAACGCGATGAAGGTAGGGGCTCTATACTGGGCTATGAGTCGGACCAAACTTGATCCACTTATGGTCGGACTAAAGTAAAGGCTAACCGTTCTCTATTCCTGCTACTAAAATTACATGGATCCCAGATAAAACTACATAAAACACGCAAACACTACAATATAACACGCGAAAACTACAATAAAGCTCCATAAAACACACAAAAACTACAATAAAGCTCCATAAAACACACAAAAACTACAATAAAGGTCCATAAAACACACAAAAACTACATAAAACACAAATAAACTACAATAAAACACACCATGTGTTTATAAGATATGTTCCATAAGTATGTCACTACCCATACTTCGTAATGTTAGAGGCTTAATGAGAGCTAGTTCAAGAACGACGTGAGAATTGACTACACTCGGTTTTGCAGTCCATCCTCCTCTTTAGTCTGTACTAAGCCTTGACAAGAATCTATTACGTTTCACCTACGTCACTTCATGACAAGCTCTCATTAACGAGTGACACACTTATGGAACATATCTTATAAACTTATGACACACAAAAACTATATAAATATCCATAAAACACACAAAAACTACATAAAACACACAAACACTACTATAAATATCCATAAAACACACAAAAACTACATAAAACACACAAACACTACTATAAATATCCATAAAACACACATAAACTACAATAAAAACGCACAAACACTACGATAAAACACACAAAAACTTCATCAAACACTAAAAAACTACAATAAAACTCCAACTACATAAAACACATGGAAACTACAATAAAAACACATAAAACCAAAAGTAGATAGCTATCTACTTTTGATAAAACACAAAAATTACAATAAAACTGCATAACAACAGAAGTATATAATACTTCTCTCTATTATCCCCTTCTGATAACAATAAAATATTGCTGAGAGCGTGATCGAGTGGGCTATGCTGAAACCTGCATTGCCAGTTTGCCACGGCGTGAATCAAGTGGGCTGTGGGCAAACGAAGCGGGTGGCACTGGCGAATTTGGTGAGAATAATTTAATTTTCAAAAGTTTAACTTAAATTATCTTAATTAAAAAACTACTCAAAAGTTAACTGAATTTAAATCTAACCGGTTTAGCTTAAGTTTCTTTATAACTTTATTTTAATAGGCTCTATTTTTTGTCTTTTAGTTGGCTATTTAATATGTTATAGCTAAGCCTCGGCCTAGAGTTTTTTTTCTTGTTTTTTTAACGGAGTGGAAGATGAGCAAAAATTTCTATAAATTTATTACTTTGATGAGCTTAGTGACCTAGTTTCATTTCGTGGGGTTTATTTCCAGGAAATCTAGTTATTCTCGTATTATTTGTGACGTTTACGTCATTGTAGTGAGGCTATTTTTGTAATAGTTCAGTACCCTTATCGATATTGAATGCTAAATTAACTATTTTTCTAATAGGTTACCTTTCTTGACTATTATTAAAGAATTTCAACTAAAAATTAATTATTAAAATGGCACGGGGTCAACAAAAAGTACAGTCCCAACAACGTAATGCTAAAAAGCAACAGGAAATGAAGCGTCAAGCTGGGCATGATCAAAAAGCCGCAGCTGCTAAAGCTCTTACGCATACGTGTTCCGTTTGCAAGGTACTTAATTTTATAATATAACAATCTATTCTATAAAATATTCCCTAAACTAACTTGTTGTATATTAATAAAAAATTCAGGCCCAAATGCCCGATCCAAAAACTTACAAACAACATTTTGAAAATAAACATCCTAAAATGCCGCTACCCGAGGATTTAAAAGATGTTGCTAGTTAAATTAAATGTGTTACCGGAAAAAAATTTTCTTATTTTAAAAAAAAATGTGGGAGCTATGATAAAACTTCAAAACATTAAAAAGACTATTGCCTCAAGTGGAGTTATTGACTAAAAACAATGTTTAAGAAATTATTATTTGGACTTTTTCTGGAATACCTCTTTTTTTTTTACGTTAAATATTATTATTATTCTATTTTGTGCACAACAACATGTAACCTTTTTCAGATTAATGCCTTTATCCACAAAAATAAGAAAGAAGTTTTGCGTCTCTAGGGGGAAAAATTTATGGGAGATATTGTATATTTCTATAGTAATAGTCATTGATAAACATTTGGCATTTTTCTGCTGTAAAAAGTTTGATTTTATACGATAATAAAAAGAAAAAAATGTAAATTTTACGTATGTAAATTTTCATGTTTCTTACATAAGTACACACTGATAAGTCTACTTTTACTATAAAAATACCATTTATAAGGATTACAATAAGAACCAGGGCTGGAAATAGGGAGGACTACTGCACCATCCGCCATTGCTTTAATGGCGTCTGCTAAATCAAACCTCTCACGCGCGTGATCGAGTTGGCTATGCAATAATTCGACCTTACCCAGGGCCGGAAATAAGCGCAGAACAAACTGGACATTGTCCCTCCAATAAAATTTTAAAATGTCCTATAATTTTCTTAAAACTAAGTCACAGTGGGAGTGGGTCACTGGACATTTTGTCCAATAAATTTTCCTTAGTTTTGATAGCTTGACTATGAAGATGCGTCACACTCCAGTCGATAATGTCCTATAAATTTTCCAGTCGAAGGGGGGGGGGGTCACTGGACAGGTGTCCTATAGGGAGCTAATAGTTCCTGACCTTGAAACGTCACACCCGACACCCTTCTATCTCTTATTGGAGTTCATCCCCCCTAACGGTTGGAAACAGTATTCTACGCGGAAAAATGCCAACCAGAGAGGGGGGGGGGGTACTGCGTGACGTCAGACCATCTCTTCCCCGTAGCCAGTTGTTAGCTCCCTATAATAAATTTCCGTCTTGCCTACAACCATACAACAAAGATATAACGAGTTGTAACGAAAGAACGTACCTGTAACAGCTATTTGATCACCTGAAAAAACAAAATGCAATCTTCTCTTTCATACCTTGATAACTCGTGATCTTCTGTAGATTCTTTCGTACCTTGATAACTCGTGATCTTCTGTAGATTCTTTCGTACCTTGATAACTCGTGATCTTCTGTAGATTCTTTCGTACCTTGATAACTCGTGATCTTCTGTAGATTCTTTCGTACCTTGATAACTCGTGATCTTCTGTAGATTCTTTCGTACCTTGATAACTCGTGATCTTCTGTAGATTCTTTCGTACCTTGATAACTCGTGATCTTCTGTAGATTCTTTCGTACCTTGATAACTCGTGATCTTCTGTAGATTCTTTCGTACCTTGATAACTCGTGACGATCTTCTCTAGATTCATTCATACCTTGATTACTTGGCGATTTACCTGTACTTTGACAACAAATATAACAAAATTAATTCACAATTATCAAATTATTACTTATTAGTTCCAAATTTATTAGACCAACGCTTTAAATTTGTTTTACATTATGTTACAAATGTAAAATTTTGGGTGAAATTTATAATTAGTGAAACAACAACTGCAACTGAAGCCTCGAACTTATTTATAGCTTCATTTGAAACAAAAATAATAATAATTATAATAATAATAATAAAAAAGGTAATTAACAAAAACCGGGTTAATTTTTAGCATCACTGGGCTGAACTTTATCATTTTTTAATTATCCATAATCCTTAATTAAAGCTTATCAATGATATATAATTTATATATAAATTCCATTGTTTAAACAAAAGAAAAAATGACTAAAACGGTTACGTAACGTAAGACTTGAAAGTTATACTTAATTAAGTTAACGTATGAATCGAAATGTTAGTAAAATATGTATTCAGGGACAAAACGTCACGCTAAATTGACTTTAAATCAAACTAATCATCACCAGATTTGACTTTAAATCAATTAAATCTCAAACTAAATTAAGTTTAACTATAGTACATATTTTACGTTATAATTTTTCGCAAAAGCAACCGTACGTGTTTTAAAAATAAGTATAATTTTCAGATACTTTCAAATTCAAATATATATGGGACTGGACTTAGTTGTTTTTTAATTAAATTTCTATACATAATATTAATTAATTAATTAATTAATTAATTAAGACTTACCGAAACAAAATGAAATTAAACTTTCCTCATTCTCTAGAGTCTAGACTATATTACAACAGTACAGATCTTTCACGTTCAAGCAAAGAAAAACGTTTTAAATATAATAATTAATATTATTATTATAAACTGATTTATATACAAGATCAGATCAGGAAGATTTGGTTAATTAAACATTTCCTGACAAGATATTTTGTTATCAGTCGTAAATTACCCATTTTTTTTTGAATATATTTTTAGATATTTACAATAAAGAACGAACGAACGAACGAAAAGAAAAAGGTATAATTAAAAATAAAAATGGGTAATGATTGATGAAGTGATTTAAATTGCGCGCCTTAATTACCAGAAGAAACATCCAAATAACCAATTAAAAAACTGCCTTGGCACTAGTTTCTGTTTTTTGTTTCACGTAATTCACGTACCTATCCTTAACAATTATTGGCGGCTTACGCAGGAACATATTATCAAGTATATACTGTTATAGTTTTAATTTTGGTAGTTTAATTAATTATTTACGTTAATTTTATTTTATTGTACTATATTATTAAAAGACAGGTAGGTATTAATTAATTAATCATTCGTTAGTTAAGTTTTTTTTTAATTAATATTTCTTTTAAGGGTCAATTGACCAAATACGGAACGGAACGGAACAGCTTTAAGCTTAATTAAAAATTAGGAATATATATATTTATATTTATATTTATATAATTTTTGAAGGGGAATATTTATAATATTTTTGTTTAGTAAACACAGTCACTAATCACCGGGTACTTTTTATTTTAATTACAATTAATTTCACTGGGTTAAATTTTCACTAGATGCAATCAATCAATCAATTATTGATTAATCTCGCTTAATATTAAATTTGATACAAAAATTATCTAACGTCTATCGATAAGCTATAAGTGTTAAGATTAAGAAAACCGAAAAGAAGAAGAAACTTAAGTTGAGTAGTATCGTACAAATTTGCCTTGAAATTCATTTTAGCTAAAGTTTGTCTTTCTAAAAAAATATCTAAGCTTTACGATTGTAAGCTTTGTTTTTCTGTTTTGTTTTTCTGTTTTTTACGAGTGTTGTTATAAAGAATGCCCAAAAAACAAGGTATTGGTCCGAATTTTGCGAAAAAAAAAAAAAACCTAAATCCCTTTATTCTCAAATAAATTTTTCATAATAAATTTATGACTAGCTCTCTCTTAATTACTCTCTCTATCTCTCTCTCTCTCTCGTTAAACGCTCACGTAAAAATATTTCTAATCATGATAGAAAATTAATGAATAATGACGTCTAATATTTTTTTCTAATTGGTTTTATCTTCAAAAGCAGTGTTTTCAAAAGAGAAAAATAAAATGGCCGAGTTCAAGATAAAATAAAACCAAAGTTCAATCAAACGAAGGTCCCAACGTTCATTGTTCAATAAAACGATCCCATCGTATATTGTTCAATAAAACGAACGTCCCGTCGTTCATTGTTCAATAAAACGAAGATCCCATCGCATATTGTTCAATAAAACGAAGTTCCCAACGTTCATTGTTCAATAAAACGAAGTTCCCAACGTTCATTGTTCAATAAAACGAAGATCCCAACGTTCATTGTTCAATAAAACGAACATCCCATCGTACGATGTTCAATAAAACGAACATCCCATCGTACGATGTTCAATAAAACGAACATCCCATCGTACGATGTTCAATAAAACGAACATCCCATCGTACGATGTTCAATAAAACGAACATCCCATCGTACGATGTTCAATAAAACGAACATCCCATCGTACGATGTTCAATAAAACGAACATCCCATCGTACGATGTTCAATAAAACGAACATCCCATCGTACGATGTTCAATAAAACGAACATCCCATCGTACGATGTTCAATAAAACGAACATCCCATCGTACGATGTTCAATAAAACGAACATCCCATCGTACGATGTTCAATAAAACGAAGATCCCATCGTTTATTGCTCAATAAAACGAACATCCCAACGTTCAATCAACTAATTTGATATTATTTTATCTTTAACACAATGAAAAATAGGTAAAAGTTTTTGCAGCCATTTTATTCTCTCTTAAACAGGAGTACATACAACAAGTGTGGTTCATAATTTTACACCCTGCCTTCCCGTAAGCTACCGGAAACATTTCTCAAACCTTCTGACTTTGTAAAGTCAATTTCCGCGTAGGATAGAGTGGAAGTGCAACCATTAGCTTCTTCCGATTCGGGCTGCTGATATCCGCTCGTAATTCCATTTCCCAATTTGACTGTTCTAGGCACTTTTTCTTCTCCATCGACAGAAGGTGGTAAATCCAAAGAAGCGTAATTAAGTTCTTTTTCGACAACAACTACGGGGGCTCCTTTGTTGGAACTCGGAGAAGATGATAATGGCGGACCAATTTGAATATTTTCATAGGATACATCGGCTAAACTAGGTTTGCTCGCTGCCGCGGCGGAAGCAAAAACACTGGCAGTGTTGTTGGAATTATTTTTCTCCGTATCTTTCGAAGATACGTTGGTTTTAGGAGCCCATACTGAAGGAGCAGCCTCTGTTGTGGGGAGTGCTTTGATACTCGAGGCGACGTTACTACTTTTACGACCATTCATTTTCCCTCCGAGCATTTCGCAAGCGGCCATAGAATTCTTTTTATTGAAGACACTAGGAGCGATATCGCAAGAGGAGACTGGGCAGTAATCGCTTTCTTCATTCTTTCTTACGTTAAGTGGCGAAGGCGCTGCTACCACGGGTCGATTACTTTCCGTTACAACACACGGATTCAACCTGTCGCTATTTTGTCGCGTCTTATCCTTGTTAAAGTTCATTACAAAGTACTCGCTAAACTGGCCACTTTTCTTCGAATCGGTTTGATTCGAGGATGGTGGAATCATACAGACACTTTTTTGATCGGGGGTGCAATTAACGTATCCGTGAGCCTGCGTTTTGTTATTCATATCCAACACTGCTGTCGGGTTCGGCTCGATAGTAGGCCTTTTGCGAGTGTCTTTTAGTTGCCAGGAAGTGGTTTTACTAAGATCTAAATTAACGTATTCGCCAGCGGCAATATCGGGCGTAACTTTTTCGATATTATCTAGTCCTATAGCGGCTACACTAGGAATTGGTGGTTGTGGCGGTGGCAATTGCGGTGACGCGATATTTGGGCCTTTACTGAAAGACATTTCGAAATATTCACTAGGAGGTGGTGGTTTTTGGGGATACGTAACTTCCTGCTTAACGTTATTGTTAATATTATTCGATGCTGCGCTTCGTTGATTGGCTACATTTCCAGTTTCCACGTTAGTTACGTTGGATAAATATGGGTTTTGTTCGGATTTGGTAGCACCCGCTTCCTTAACGGTGGCGGTCTTGGCCGCCAAATGGTTGTGAGAATTAAGGGCAGCGGCTAAAGCCGAGGATGACGACCTATTACTCGTCCTCTGACGAAGAGAACCGATAGAAAGCCGCCTATTTTCGTGAGATCCGACGCCTCTCTGATGAGAGGACGTCGACGAGGCCGAAGAATCGTAATAAATCTCCATCAAATCCTCTTTTCGATTATCGGAGCTTTTAGAAACGGGCAATTTGTTGGTGTGAAAAGGAACTCTGGAAGCCCCAGCGTTTGATACGGCGGATATATAGTTGCTCGGGTTTAAATTTGTAGAATTAGGCAAAATGGGAGCGCTGTTCGATTTTTTCGAAACTTTCGAAGAGTCTAGACTCTTGGGTACACCCAGTTCCCAGTCTATTCCAGGAACGTGCGGGACACCAGAAACGTTAATGGCTGAGCCGTCACCCGATCGACCAGCTCGAAATCGCGACGAGTGATTCTGACTCCCAAAAGAGTAAGCTCTGACACGGGATTGCTCCAAGTGATTTGCCAAATGCGTTTTGTGCACCTGTTCACCGCGTAAATGTTTAAAGTTGAAGACAATTGAACTACCCAACGCGTCAGATCCCCCCCACCCAGACTAGTCCACGTTTTCCTCACGTCAGATCCCCCCAGACTAGTCCACGTTTTCCTCACGTCAGATCCCCCCAGACTAGTCCACGTTTTCCTCACGTCAGATCCCCCCAGACTAGTCCACGTTTTCCTCACGTCAGATCCCCCCAGACTAGTCCACGTTTTCCTCACGTCAGATCCCCCCAGACTAGTCCACGTTTTCCTCACGTCAGATCCCCCCAGACTAGTCCACGTTTTCCTCACGTCAGATCCCCCCAGACTAGTCCACGTTTTCCTCACGTCAGATCCCCCCAGACTAGTCCACGTTTTTCTCACGTCAGATCCCCCCAGACTAGTCCACGTTTTCCTCACGTCAGATCCCCCCAGACTAGTCCACGTTTTTCTCACGTCAGATCCCCCCAGACTAGTCCACGTTTTTCTCACGTCAGATCCCCCCAGACTAGTCCACGTTTTTCTCACGTCAGATCCCCCCAGACTAGTCCACGTTTTCCTCACGTCAGATCCCCCCAGACTAATCCAAGTTTTTCTCACGTCAGATCCCCCCAGACTAGTCCAAGTTTATAACGAATCCCGGGAGGCTCTCAAGACCACCTACCCCCGTTTGTAAAACAAGACGCGCTTCAAAAACAAAAGTTACCTGAGGTCGACTTCCAATGGAGTAAGCTCTAACAGGCCTGATAAAATCCTCATCATCATCGTTGCTGTTTTTAGGGATAAAAGACTGAACCTGAAATTTCCACGAAAACGCGCGCCCGAATATACGTCAGCACATTTGAAAATTAACTACACCGATATTTTCACGGACGTTAATGTTAAGATATTAACGAAAGAATTAATTACCTTTTCCAAATGAAAGAATTCAACATCAGCCGGGGAACAACTAAGAGACGTGTCTTGAAAACTATGATTGCTGCGTGGACTCGACATGTGTTCGACATAATCGCTAAAGTTTCCGGATTGAGGAATGGACTTTGGTAGCGAAGATGACAAATTAGAGTCCATACAGATATATCCTTGGTACTGAGCTTCGGGATGCGGTGATCCGACAGATACGTTGTTAGAGACGAATGGTGTGGCAACGGGAATGGCACTTGTGGCGGGATTCATTTGAACGTAGCCATCCTTTGGCTTGTGGTTAACTTGATCCCTATCTTCGGCACCAATCATCCCTGGGCTCATCATGAAATATCCCGCGGTAGCCGATTGCGGCGATTTCATTTCTACATAACCGCTACTTGCTTTTCGAGTGACGGGGGTTTGTTCAACTTCGCAACACGGAGTTGCGCTTGGAGAGTTAATGATTTGTTTCGACTCAACAACATTGGCGGCGGCGGTTTGGAAAGAAGTATTAGAAGAAGCTAAATTTAGGAACGTCGGTGGGGAGTTTGCTGCTTTGGGCGTTTTCTGATTTGGTTCCATCTGAAGGTAATCAGACGTGGTTGAAGCGATGGAAGACGCGACTGATATGGTGGACGCCGTAGAATAATTTGTTGAGTTTCTAGATTCCACAACGACTCCACTGTCCGTCATGTTTTCCCCTTTTATTAAAACTTAAAATCATACTTTGCCGCAGCATGTTTCTCCGCCATTTACGCAAGCGAAAAACGCTTAAACATAAGCCCCTATATGCAGGCGAATAGGGAGCTAACAGTTCTGACCCTGAAACGTCACACCCTTCTATCTCTTACTGTAGTTTCATCCCCCCTAACGGTTGGAAACAGTATTCTACGCGCAAAAATTCCAACCAGAGAGGGGCTACATGACGTCAGACCGAGGGGTCCGTCATTGCCAAAAAATCCCGTACGCTCGGGGAAAAATCCAAAAACAAATCCAAAATTCCAGTGAAAATACAAAAAGGATTTTGTATTTTTTGAAAAATCCGAAGATCTTTCAAAAGTTTCAAAATATATAAAATTATGTAAAAAATCCAAAAATCCACCGAAAATCCAGAAAAAAATCAAAAAATACCGAAAATTTTTTAGAAATCCAAAATAATATGTTAAATCCGGGAGTGTGTTCGAATTTTTTTAGAAATCCAAAATTTTGTGAAAATCCACAAAAAAAATCCCAAATTTTGTGAAAATCCACAAAAAAAATCCCAAATTTTGTGAAAATCCACAAAAAAAATCCCAAATTTTGTGAAAATCCACAAAAAAAATCCCAAATTTTGTGAAAATCCACAAAAAAAATCCCAAATTTTGTGAAAATCCACAAAAAAAATCCCAAATTTTGTGAAAATCCACAAAAAAATCCCAAATTTTGTGAAAATCCACAAAAAAATCCCAAATTTTGTGAAAATCCACAAAAAAATCCCAAATTTTGTGAAAATCCACAAAAAATTAAAAACTTCACAAATCCAGGAAGACGATACAAATTACAGTTAAAAATACAAAATCCTAAAAAAAAATACGAAATCCCAAAAAAATACGAAATCCCAAAACAAATTACGAAATCCCAAAACAAATTACGAAATCCCAAAACAAATTACGAAATCCCGAAAAAATACAAAATCCCGAAAAAAAATGCAAAATCCCAAAAAAAAATACAAAATCCCGAGAAAAAATACGAAATTCCATGAAAAAATTCAAAAACACAACGGTTTTTTTGAAAATCCTACTGGATTTTGGATTTTTATAAAAAATCGACAAATCCATTTAAATTAAAAAAAATACGTAAAAATCCATAAAATCCGAGGGATTTAAAAATCCCGTACGTTTTTTTTCGAATGACGGACCCCTCGCGTCAGACTATCTCTTCCCCCTAGCCAGTTGTTAGCTCCCTATACTCTAAAATATAAGCCCCTTTACGCCCTCGACAATGTCTTAAAATAAGACCGTCCACGATCACGACATTGCTTTAAAATACGACCGTCCACGCCCGCGACAATGCCTTAAAATTTGACCGTCCACGCCCGCTACAATGCTGAAACATAAGCCCGTCCACGCCCACGACAATACCTAAAAATAAGCCCGTCCACGTCCGCGACAATGCCTAAAAATAAGCCCGTCCACGTCCGCGACAATACCTATACCCGCGGGAAAAAGTAATTAAGTTACAATACCTAATCCAATAGGAGCCATAGACAGGTAATCATCAGGGTTTTCTTCAGTGATAGTCGGTTCAGTATGTAAGGTGCCATCAGAAGGATGCACCAGGTAACGACTTACGAAATATTATTTCCAATTAAGTACCAACCAACTCCGTGACTTACGACACACACACTGACATACCTATGATGAAAATCGCTCGGACTATCAAATTCATCAATAGAAAGTGAGCTGCCTGCGCTATCGGAAAAGCCACCCGAGCTGGGACTCAGTGGATTTGTGACTACGGGAGGTGAATAGGCGTTCATATGGCCATAAGTACTATGAGGTCGTAGCATTTCAAAATGAAATGGTCTAAAACCCAACCACAAAGATTTATTTTTAGCCTCTCCTAATTCCTAATAAATCTTCCTTCTTTTAGAAGAGACTGACCTTGGGCCAAGATCATGATGACCTTCACTGACAGTACGCGACCTGGTAGGCATACTGTCGCAACGATCTCTTATGGCTTGAACAAACGAGTTTGCTCCCACACTAGTTAAACTGTTCCTTTCAGAACGATCCGTGCAGCAAGATCCCGCGACTGAGCTTGTCGAACCACCGCAAGCGCCTGTAATACTACCGGAGCTTCCTAACGCGCTACCAGCAGTCGAAGTTGTAATCCCCCCTTGTCTTGAGGAAACGGGTTTACCGTTTTCACTCGTTGACGCGCTTCTTGGTCTACTAATTGGACCAAGATCTTCCAAACTTCGACACGATTTCATGGCGCTGCGCATAAAACAAAAATTCTACCAAGAAACTTATTTTCTCAATACTTAAGTATACCTCAATATCACTTCGTGCATATTTTGGGCTATTATAACATCTTCAGTTTGCATCCATATTTCCCCCGCACCCGTAACTGAAGAGCGACCTACTTCCATGAAGAAAAATAGATCGGAATGTCCGCAACGTCTAATCCCCATTAACTGACGAACGAGTAATTATTAGAGATGAATAAATAGGTCAGTTATATTTTCCAGGGTTCATAAAATTTTTGGAAAACAAATTTCCCTGAGATTTCCAGGTTTTTACTCATATACTTCCCTGAGTTTTCCAGGTTTTTTCCGTGGAGCCAATGTTAACGAAGGAGGGGGGGGGGGTAAATAGAACTATAACATACTCAAAGGACATCCCCGTATCTCTAATATAACCAGAGTTATGAGCCTCCAAAGTTTAGTGTAATGTTAATCCTATGGAGGGGATGTTCATGAACATTTTGCTTAATTACTCGGCCCCTGATTGACGGAAATTTCCCTGATTTCCCTGAATTTTCCCTGAGGTTTTTGTCAATTATTTATTTCCCTGATTATCCCAGGTTTTCCCTGTTTTCCAGGTTTGTATGAACCCTGATTTTCTCTTACAGGAAAGTCAAGTGACTCTCTTTCTTCATTCAATTTAACAAGAGAAAGTGTAGTGGAGGTCAAGCAAAGACGTCTTGGACCTAACAATTCGGGTGATTTACTGGCAAGACCTTTGCTTTTAACGCATATCTGCCACATAAACTCTGAAATTATGTTATAGTGTCCTTCTGTATTTAAAAACACCTAATATTCTCTCC
Organism: Phalangium opilio; assembly: GCF_054372755.1. Classification (NCBI taxonomy): domain Eukaryota; kingdom Metazoa; phylum Arthropoda; class Arachnida; order Opiliones; family Phalangiidae; genus Phalangium; species Phalangium opilio. The sequence continues at coordinate 8,757,582 of NW_028324187.1, read as the reverse complement.
GTTTTTCGTCAATTGACTCAAATTTCAAAAGAAATTAAGGAGCTGACCCTAAACACAACCCTACAACACGTAAAACTTACCGAAATGTGGTTTAGGTTTGGCTTCTTTGTCAATTGTGGTTATATTTCCCTCACGAGTTACGTGACCTTGTTGCAAAGCCAATAGCCAAGTTAACCATTCTTCTAATTCCGTTTCCGATTCGGCTACGATCGAGAAGCAATCGTCTTTCGTGTATAAAGCTATAGCTAGTTTATGTTTAGAGTCCAATTTCTTGTTGATATTGAAACAAGCTTGAAGAACTATGCTCCGTTTTGGACTTGATTTCATTCTTTTCTCATTATCATAATATTCCAAACGTGCTGGACCTGATTCGCTACCGGCTCGTAGCACGAAGAATTTCTTTTTCATGGTCTTCATTGAAATAACATAAAAATACATCTTACCCGGAACAAATTTGCAAACCTTCCGATAACGTAACTATTATTATAATACCTTGTACTTTCTGAGGTAGCCACATTTTACAATATCGCTTCTGTGGTCATCAGACGCGTTATCGTTGAATTTAGAATTCGTATTTGAGGAACTAGTGGAGTCTAAACTGTTTGTTTTGCTCAAAACTGACTTGACATTGGGTAACATTTTTTGTCTACGGTAAAATCCAGTAAGACTCATATTTAATAAAATTCTATGACTAAATATCATTTAAATAAACGATATTATTAAGTTAAATATGATAATAAACGCATGGGCGATAAGGATATTAAGTTAAATAACTTCCAAGGGCAGGTTAACACCGTTAACAGGCTGCGTTCGTTCCAAAGGACCAACGGAACAAAATTTGTTTACAAACAATGATACCATTTGGAATTGGAACACACCCTTTATTAAAATTTAACTTATCGATGAAGAAATACACGTAATACCACGTAACTATTGATTTATAATAAACGAATATCCTTCAAAGATAATTAAAAGGTTGCGTAAATGTATGGCAGTTGGCAGTTTAGCATGGTAAAAAAACTAAGCACGTCCAAGGCCTAGTCCTAAAACTAGTAGCCTTGGTTAGTTTTGACTTAGACATACATACGAAGGATACGATAAAGCAAACTCAATGATAATATTTTACAATAAAATGAGTACAATAATCATAAAAAAGATTAATATAAACTTACGGTTCTAATATTTGATACCAAAACGATTTCATCAATGACTTTTTCCCATCGCCAGGCACCAAGTCACGACTCACGAGACGAAATCTTCAAGCACGTACAACAGGAGTAAGTATGAAATGTGAATTTTTCGAAAACAACTTGGAAAAACCAACCGGAATATGCACTGAAGAAAAAGGATCAACGGGGTTTTTCCCAGTTTACCAAGGAGAACTTCGTACTGTATACCCCATTGCAAATACAAGAATTTCGAGGTTACAGAGTGAATATATTAAAATCGATTACATCACCATTGAAAAAGAATTGGAGTGATTAAAAAAAACTGAGGTCTCTTTTTAATTAGTTAGTGAACTGCAGATTAAATAATTTTCATTCACTGACCAGGCTTTGCAATGGTTATCCCATTATCTAACTGACCGCCGCCAAAGAGTTGTCCTACAGGGTCAGCACTCTCCCTGGGCCCCCATTGAGAAAGGTGTCCCCCAGGGTTCAGTTTTAGGTCCACTACTCTTCAATGTATTTATCAACTCCCTCCCTAGTGTTGTTAAATTTTCGCAAGTTTTGCTATTTGCAGATGATACGAAGCTTTCATCCCGTATAAAATCCCTATCTGACTCCCTAAACCTGCAAACTGACCTGGATTCCGTAGAAGCTTGGGCCTCTGAACATGGCCTCAGCTTCAATATTAATAAATGCGCTGTACTTCACCTAGGATCCTCTAACCCACGGTATACTTATCGTCTCTACGGTCAACCTATCCGTGCCACCCTATCTGAATCTGACCTGGGTGTTACAATGGACCCATCCCTTAAATTTACCTCCCACACCAATAAAGTCTCTAAAAGGATTTATTCCCTATCAGGCTTAATTCGTCGTAATTTTAACAACCGCTCCCCAGCCCTCATTAAAACCCTCTATAATGCATTGGCCCTCCCTATTTTTGACTATGCCTCCCCTATTTGGACACCATCTTCCTCCCTTGGTATTACTGCCCTACAGAAAGCCCAAAACAAATTTACTAAACTAACTCAAAAATTAGATAAACTCCCAGCCCCTTCTCGATTAGAAAAACTTAAAATTGATCCCGTCATTATCCGCCATAAAATTAACAACCTATGTTTACTTCATGACTTCTTTAATAACAAATTGGCACTTAACGTTGAAACTTTTTTCCACCCTGCACCGTATCCCTCTACCCGTGGACACTCCCTTAAACTTGCAAAACCACGCGCCCTGACGTCTATCCGCCAACATCATTTCACCCACACTGTTATCTCAGATTGGAACGCACTCCCTGAATCTATTATTACCATCTCAGATAAATCAAAATTTCGCGCTAAGTTATCGGCTCACTTCAATAATACCCCAAATTGACCTGTAGTCATACCGTTTTTTACTTTGTTACTTATCTTTTTTCTACTTTGTCACTTATTTTTTTTTTTTTTTTACTTTGTTACTTATCTCTTTTTGTTTTTTTTTTTTTCTTTTTTTACTAATGTATAACTAAATCGTTAATCTCTGTATAACTAAATCGTTAATCTCTCTCGGTTGTACTAACCAAGCTCTAATGGCTTACCTGTACTGAACTAAATAAATAAATAAATAAACATCTCCCGCGTAATTGTCTTTATCATCCACGCTTTTACCACCCATGCAGCCGGCTTCACTGCATATTACAACTGGTAACGATGGTTCAGCTGCCTCTAGCCGGATCCCCAAGTAAGGGTCCACTTGCATCAATTAATACAGGGAGAGGACCACATTTTGGATATCAAAATGTGTATGAACTTTCGTACGTCTTCCCCCATGGTTGACACCCTCCCTTTTTCAGTGTTGTTATTTAACGGGACTTTTTTTTATTAATATCCGCTTAAATGGAAAGAACAAATAAGGATTAACCCATAAACGTTTTCTGGGCAATTAATGAGTATGAAATTTGCCATAAGCATGTTATTGCAGGATGATTATAATGAATAAAAAAATACCAATTAGCGTGTCGCAATCAATTACCTCTCTAGAATAAACAAAATACACGTACACTGTCTACACTTATAATTAACATTGGCCTTCTTGCTATCTTCATATTTGCACTATAGATAAACGGAGTATCGTTTTGGCCCTGCTGGGAACTTTCCCATTTTGGCTTTCCATCTTATTCCTAATTTACGGACCTTCGTACGCATTTTCAAATTCTAATATTAAAATAATTAAAAGATCCCAGGACAAAATGACGTCAGCAATTAACTGGACAACGGAAAATATGACTAAATTGTCAATTCCTCCAGAAATAAAAGCTAGCATTGATAAAATAGAGGTTGACGAGAAAGTAATAAAATTAGAGGTAATTAAAGGTTTTATGGGCTGGCGGATTAAAACACTTAAATGTTTTCTTATTTAGAATATTTAAATTATATAAATTCTATAATCTAGGATAGCGGTATTGAAGTATTTTATAGAGAACCTATTTTACCGAATGGCCCGACTAATTCTAAAATATCGGTGCTGTTACTACATGGCATGCGATTTTCTTCCAAAACTTGGTTAGAGTTGGGAACATTAAAATTAATCGCTGCTATGGGATTTAAAACAATTGCTATTGATATCCCCGGTAAGTATAGGAAGGGAATGTGCATCCCTAAATTACTTTTAATTTACAAGTCTAGTTTAAATTTAAGGTTATGGTAACTCGCCAAAAGCGGAAATTGGTGACGAATTCGTCAATTCAGTCGTAAATGGACTGAAATTGAACAAACCTGTTGTAGTTAGTCCAAGTTTGTCGGGATACTACACGCTTCCGTATTTAGTCAAACATTATAGCGAAATGGGTGGTTACATTCCCGTTGCGCCTCAAGGTTGGGAAACTCTGGAGAAAGAAAAACCAAGTTCTAATACGAATGACGTACAAAGAGTACCTCAACACTTGAGAGAATTTCTTCCAGAAACCATTCCTGATCTTAGTCATATCAAGGTAACTATATGGCGTCACGACTCGCTTGTACTCATGGCCAAGGTGGTCCGAGTACTCGGAGGTTTGACCAAGGCCGGAATACTCGAAACTCTTTTAGTAGGCCCGACTCCCGAGTTCTCGGAACTCTTTTAGTAGGCCCGATAATCCCGAGTACTAGGAACTCTTTAGTAGGCCCGATACTCCCGAGTACTCGGAACTCTTTAGTCGGCGCGATACTCCCGAGTACTCTCAACCCTTTATTAGGCCCGACTCCCTAGTACTCGGAACTCTTTTAGTAGGCCCGACTCGCGAGTACTCGGAACCCTTTAGTAGGCCTGATACTCTCGAGTACTCGGAACTCTTTAGTAGGCCCGACTCCCGAGTACTCGGAACCCTTTAGTAGGTCCGATACTCCCGAATACTCGGGAACTCTTTATTAGGCCCGACTCCAGAGTACTCGGAACTCTTTTAGTAGGCCCGACTCCCGAGTACTCGGAACTCTTTAGTAGGTCCGATACTCCCGAGTACTCGGAACTCTTTAGTAGGTCCGATACTCCCGAGTACTCGGAACTCTTTAGTAGGCCCGATACTCCCGAGTACTCGGAACTCTCTATTAGGCCCGACTCCCGAGTACTCGGGAACTCTTTATTAGGCCCGACTCCCGAGTACTCGGGAACTCTTTAGTAGGCCCAACTCGCGAGTACTCGGAACTCTTTAGTAGGCCCGACTCCCGAGTACTCGGAACTCTTTAGTAGGCCCGATACTCCCGAGTACTCGGAACTCTTTAGTAGGCCCGACTCCCGAGTACTCGGAACTCTTTAGTAGGCCCAACTCGCGAGTACTCGGAACCCTTTAGTAGGCCCGATACTCCCGTCCCGAGTACTCGGAACCCTTTAGTAGGCCCTAGTACTCGACTCGGGAAAATTTGTACTCAATACCCTAAAAGTGTTACTCGCCTAACCCTAAAATAAAACTAATAATTAATGGTACTTTAAGGTTCCAGCTTTAGTCGTTTATGGAGAACATGATCGCAAACGTAACTCCGCCCTCTGTTCCCTTCTACCTTGGAGTAACCCTCAAGAAATACCCGACGGTGCGCACCCGGCATATTTAACAAACCCTGATTTATGGCACCAACTGATTTACAACTTCCTAAAACTTGCATCCCAGTGAATATACCAACCCCAATCTGAACTCCGGTGAACCAATTAAATGTAACACGAAAACCGGCGAATAAATTTCAATTATATTTTATTAATTACCGGGATTTATTTGACTAATTGTACAATTTGCTAAAAAAAAAAAACAAAACAAAACAACCTTGATTAAAATTAATCAAGATGATGTCTCTTCCGGAAGCTCGGCTTCTGATAATGTCAGGAAAAATGAATTATGAACTGGGGACGAAATCAGCTCTTCAGCTTGGCATATTAACTAAAATTAATCGAAATTAACATCCCTTAATTACTTCCGAGTTAATTAATTACTTCTTTAAATGGAGCATCCATGAAGAGTTCCTGTAAAAACCTTCTAACGGAAAGTCTAATATTATAGATCGTAGATTGGAGACAAATTTCGGAATAGAGACACGTATCATTAAAAATCGTGGGAAATTTTTGTTTGAGCGATAAAAGACCCTGTTCCGCGTTTTGAACTCCAACTGAGCTGCTCAAATTCGTCACAAAATGAAGTACTTCTTTACGAAGTAACACTTTTTTCAAACGATCCATCGCGGTTTTACCGAAACTTTCGCAGGAAGGGGATTTAGTTTTTGTATCTGTAATAATAAAACAAGTACAACTCAAGACACATGTCGACATAAAACACTACTACTAAGAGTTTATATCGTACCTTCGACGTCACCGGTCGTTTTGAACTGTGGCCAACAACACGCGACGCAATTCTCAACCGTATGCAACTCTAACCCATCATCATCTGACGTAATTTCATTCATATCTTTGGTAGTATGAGGAATCCAACTCGGAGAATGTCCTAAATCCTCCATTTTTGGGTCCTCAAAGTTCGTTGGGGTCTTAGAGGAAACTGGAAACTATTGCAGACAACCGCCCGCGTCATATGAATTAAATTAAATTAAATTAATGCCTATTTATTTTAAATTAATTTTAATTAATTAACTTACGGAAGAGATAAAGTTTAAACTGACTGGTAAACTAAGACCCATATAAAAATCGGGACAAGTTTGAAAGATAGGATCCGAAGTTTCTTGGGACGAACCCCTCCGTGAAGTTTCGGAAACCCTTTCCGAGTCTGTTATTTCACCCTGATCAGAACTAAACCAATAGATCCCGGTATTTAACACGACCCATGACCGCGAGTACGGATATTAAAGGGGCTAACCGGCGGTGTTGGGGTGAAGTCCGCCCTTATAGTTCAGGGGGAAAACACCCAGCTCTTTGGCCATAACAAATGGCGCCACCGTCGCGGTGGACGGGTAAGCAGTAACCTAACCAACAATTTGACCCCCCCTTCACCCCAACAGCTCCGGCCATCCCCTTTAATACTTACGAAAAGCTTTCTTTGTCCGAAACGGAGTAACTACTTTCCTTTTCCAAAAACCCAAGCGCCAAGGTCGAATTTCTCAAGGTGACCCCTTCATCAGTCATGGATTGTACCCTTCTTTTTCTTTGAATAGCTCTAAGTGTCGCGTACCCTCTAGCGTCACGCGCGCTGGTAAACCCGTAAGTAGAATTGGTCGCTGGTATCGAGGACACGCCGCCAACGGACGATATAGAACCTTGGTACATGTAACTAGAATATGACGCGCAACTGGCGCTTTGTCCCGTCGAGACTACGGATGGATTCGGCATTTGACTCGAGGACAAAACGACCGGACAATTACGCCTAAAACTGGCTAGAGTATTCAAAGAAGCCGAACTCGGGATAGGACTTAGAACGGATTGAGACGCGGCGGAAGAATCTTGAAAATCACAATGCGCCACGGATTTTGTCGGATTCGCGTTATTAGATTCGCACGAACTTACACCCGAAGTTGTCGAATCGGTACAACTTCCGGAACGACTTTTAATAGTTAAATTTGTAGAACCATCCGTGGATGGATGTCTGGAGCTTTGTATACTTAAAGTCAAAGTCTTATTTTGTACCTTTTTCGGCGATTCTTCCGAAATGACTTCGTTTCTAATGTTCGACTCCGAGCTTTCATCTTTAGACGAATAAAGGGCCGTAATTGGTGAAGGTTTCGGGGGATTTTCCGAAGATGATCTAGGTCTAATATCGGGTGATGGAGGTGATAATTGAATACTAGATTTATTATTCAAAGGCGAAAGGCATATATTTTTTGGCAGAGTTCGATAACTGGGGGTGGGGGTAGAGGTAGGCTGATTTTTCGTGGCAATTACTTTAGTGTAAGAATGTACGTCGGATTCCTCCCTGGCATGGAAACTACGCGAACGTTCCATTGAAGAGAAAGCCACCATATCTTCGTCACTAACATTGGATGATTCGGAATCTTGTCTTACTCTACTGGCTATTCGATCCCTCATAAGACCCTTGGTAAGCCATTCGCTTATATGACTACCCGTACTGCTTATCGACCACGAATGATACCTGACATTCTTAAACATCCATTCATCCGTTAAGGATTCGGTCGAATTTTGACTAAAACCTCCTTGTTTTAAATGTTGATGTTGAGCTAAAGCTTGAGCTAAAACGGGCCATTTTTGATGATGAGAACGACGAACGGCTTCCCAACCGTACTGACTTAGATAATCGGCTCCATCCGCCGTACTTCCAATAAGTCCCAAGACGTAGAAACATGTCCTGTTCAAATTTAACACTAACCACTTCCAAAACCATTAAAAAAACCAATTAACATTAATTGTTTGTCCTTACCCTCTTAGTGTTAACACTGACGATTCCGCTGCAAGTAACACTATTGATGTAATTACATTCGCTTCGACAATTACTCTTAGTCCCAAAGTAGTCATCGCGACGTTTCCCTAATAAATGAGACGCCGCAAATGACGCGCGAGTCTTACATAGACGTCATGGCAATTGCAATTGCAACAACTTACAATTGTCCAAAGCGAGGCCTTTAGTTCTAAAACATCAACTTCAGAAAGATACGCGGTACTTTTGGTTGAAAGTACGCGTTGAAAATGAGCGTTCAACGGATCATGAAGTTGTTGAGTGACCAAATCAAACCCTTCTTGATGACTACAAAGTTGCCCGTACATATGAGGTGGTAAATAGCATTCCCCTAAGACATATCTAAAAAGTGGGGGCCCACCCGGGATGTCATTACTTACCTAATCTAACGTAATTTAAAAGGAAGAAGACGTAACGTACCTTATATTACTACGTCTTCCATAGGTCCCATCCTCACCTTTTCTATGTCTAGTTATAGCTTCGTTTAGAGAGCTTTCTACAATTCTGACGTATTTCAAATAATTAACCTAAATTCATTTAGGGGGGAAATTTTAACCTTGCCAAATTAGTAATTACTAATCATTCTTTGGATTGTACCTTATTCCATTTATCTAATTCGCTGTTAATGAAATTGGCATTACTTAGGAACTTAAATCCATTTGGTAAAGACAGAAAACGAATTAATAATAGAAGACCACGATCGCCTAAATGAAGTAAGGATGGTCGCAACGAAATTAGCGACTCCAAATTTTCCTAAATAAATTGTTAAGTAAATAACGTACTAAAACCATTTAATATCTCCAATTAATTACTTAATTTTTACCTGTAATTCGCAAACTTCTTCTAAAATATCGAGAGAAGCTAGCGAAACTGCCTGACTTTTATCGTAAAGTTGATTGACTAAGAGTTCAATCCCCCATTTACGAAAATCAGGTACCGAAGCCCGTAAAAGAACTCGTAGGTAATTAGTAGCGTATAACCTTCCATTCTAATTAATTTAAAAGACATCTAATTAGGCCTACTAGCTCTTTATATTAATTAATTAATTAATTAAAAATACCAACGTACGTCGGAAGCGGAGGTCAAAACTTTGTTCAATAAAGTTCTGGAAAATTCGTCCTTAGTATAATCAAAGCTTGATACAACTAGGCTGACGTACGCGTCATGCTTTGGCCTTCCTACTATCTCTAATAGCCTAAAATAAGACATATAATGAAGACCTATTCCATTTAGACGCAACTTAGGCCTTACAGCTCAAAAACCCTCGACGTCTCCAATAACTTTTTCCCTTTGTTATGAGCAGAGAGATGTCCAATAAAAAGGAAATAAAATTGGCAACTTTGCGCCACACGACTAGGACTCAAAACCGCGTCAATTCCCACGTTTTCAACATTAACCTTCGAATGCCAAAAGAATTCAAGCAATTTCAGCCAGCGTAAAACCGTGGTCAAGGTTATGATATTACTTGCGTCAAACATTCAACAAGACTACTAAGAAATTCTTGCAGCATATCGTTCGATTTGCTTTCTTCGGCTTCCAATAGAAAGTCAACTAAATTACAACCGACGCAACAAATATCTTGAAGTTGACTATTTTGAGCCGTTAAATCTAACCGAGAAAAACAAGGTCTGATTGTCGTTGAGGGTTTAAAAAATTCGACTAGAATTCGAATGAATGTACGACACGAAGTTTCCTCTAGTTTCTTTAGTATATCTCCCGGAGTCTAAAGAGTTCAAAAGGTTAACGTAATTTAAACGCCATTATATCCCTTGGAAGAAAAGTTCGGATAACATAACATTATAGCTTAAAAGAACGGCCTTTTTCTAAATATAAAAGGAATTAAATATTAAAAGTAAAATAAATGATCTCTTATTATAAAATAATTAGCATTTAATCAGTCTTAAAAACGAGGACTACTGCGCCGCCATTGCTTTAGTGACGTCTGATAGCCACCCCTAACGGGATTGGTTGAATTCTCGCAGGTTGAGAATTGCGAGAGAGGGCTGGAAATAAGAAAAATTTCTTATAGGACATTTTATACTGGAGTGCGCGAAAATAGTGTCGCATCTTCGTAGCCAAGCTATTAATTAAAACTTCGGAAAATTTATTGGTCAAATTGTCCAGTCACCCCCCTTAGTTTTTAAAAAGGTATGGGTCATTTTAAAATTTTATTGGACTATGTCGAGTTTCTCATATGCTTATTTCCGGCCCCTGGTTAAAGGTACCATATTGCAGAGCCCACTCGATCAAGCTCGTAACAGGTTCGATTTAAAAATGGCGGCGCAGTAGTCCCCGTTTTTAAGACGAATTAAATACTAATTATTTTGTAATAAGAGATCATTTATTTTATTTTTAAATATTTCATTCCTTTTATATTTAGAAAAAGGCCGTTCTTTTAAGCTATAATGTTATGTTATCTGAACTTTTCCTGTAAAACATGAAAACCTATCCTATTCACCTTCAACATGCTCGATATTAAAGCTAAATCCCAATTCTCATAGCTTTTGGTCAAAACTTGAGTATCTTTCACGGATTGCAATACAACATCATCAGTTTCCTAAGATTAAATTAACGCGTTAAGTTTTAACTTCTTCGATTGAAATAAAGTTTCTAAGTTAGACTGAAACCTTTCTCATGCATCCTTGCAATTTGGCTTTAGAAACGGCCCAATGATAAAACGCGGCCTTATCCTGTTTTTGCCTTCCTTGGGCATTAGGATACGAATAATTAGTCGTTCTTTTTGAACTGCTCGAGGTAGACATTGGAGAAGTTCGTTGCATAAGATGGTCTAAAAACAAACTGGCTGGAATGGGTCCTCTTTTCTTCAACAAGTGGATTTTGTCTAATCGCGATATGGAAGAACTAGCGGAGCTTTAAAAAAATCAACAACAACACCACCACCACGTTGTTAAATACGTTTCCCTAAGGAGGGGTCCGATGTTCCCTGAACGAGGGGTCGGACGTTTGTCAAAATCCCGTACAGTTCGTTTGAAATCTATTAAAATCTCTCTCGAAAATCTCGAAATCCCGAAATCTTCACCTTAAATCCCGAAATCTCACATTAAAATCTAGAAATCCCGAAATCTCACCCTAAAATATCAAAATCATAAAATCTCCTCGAAATCTGAAACTCTCCTCGAAATCTGAAACTCTCCTCGAAATCTGAAACTCTCCTCGAAATCTGAAACTCTCCTCGAAATCTGAAACTCTCCTCGAAATCTGAAACTCTCCTCGAAATCTGAAACTCTCCTTCAAAATCTGAAACTCTCCTTCAAAATCTGAAACTCTCCTTCAAAATCTGAAACTCTCCTTCAAAATCTGAAACTCTCCTTCAAAATCTGAAACTCTCCTTCAAAATCTGAAACTCTCCTTCAAAATCTGAAAATCTCCTTCAAAATCTGAAAATCTCCTTCAAAATCTGAAAATCTCCTTCAAAATCTGAAAATCTCCTTCAAAATCTGAAAATCTCCTTCAAAATCTGAAAATCTCCTTCAAAATCTGAAAATCTCCTTCAAAATCTGAAAATCTCCTTCAAAATCTGAAAATCTCCTTCAAAATCTGAAAATCTCCTTCAAAATCTGAAAATCTCCTTCAAAATCTGAAAATCTCCTTCAAAATCTGAAAATCTCCATCAAAATTTGAAAATCTCCTTCAAAATTTGAAAATCTCCTTCAAAATCTGAAAATCTCCTTCAAAACCTGAAAATCTCCTTCAAAATCTGAAAATCTCCTTCAAAATTTGAAAATCTCCTTCAAAATCTGAAAATCCTGAACAAAATCCCGAAATCTTAAAATCTTGGACTAGATTTCAAGATTTCTATAATCTCAGTCAGAATCTCAAAATCTGGGGAAAATCTCAAAATCTTGAAATCTAAAAATCCCGTACACTTTAGTGCCGAACGTCCGACCCCTCGTCCCTGAAGTACCTGTACTTTGAGTTATACCTTTTCTGAATTGGATCCGCATTTTGAGAGATAGCTAAAGCGACTAGACTAGGCAGACTTTGACATTTATGAGTATAATCGGATGGTAATAGCCCGCTGCTCAAATGAAGTATTTCACCTAAAAGAACAGTGGCAAATACGGACATTTCGGGGGATTCGTCCGTAGCCACGACTTCTACTAAAGCCTCTAAAATACCCGCGTTAATAAACGCCAGAAGAAGAAGTGCTAAATAGTTTTGTACTAAATTAGGCCTGGAACAAAAGAGAAAGAGACACGTTAAAAAGCGTTTACAACCGTGCACTTTCCATAAAGTAATTATACCTGCTTTCCGCTAAATGAGGTAGAATATCACGTCCCTCAGACGCGACAAATCCTTCGTAAAGCTGCCAAGATTCACGCCACGCGTACGTATCGGCAGATAAAAGAGCTAAATCAAAATCACTAGTCCATTCTGGAAGTTGTAATGCAAAGAGATCGTAGAATAGTTCCAAAACGCTTCTCTGTCAAAGTAAAACTCTTCGTCAGACTTAATTTAATTTAATTTAAAGTCGCTAAAATTATCTATGACGTACTCTGCTGTCGGGATACGGTAATGTTAACATATCAACGAGTGTCTTTATTGCAAAATTTTCGGGATTGCACAAGGCAATAAACCCTGCGAATAGTGTAGATATTCAAGTATACATACTTATGGAGAGTATAATTAGCCTTATTCCTGATCAGCGCCACCTACCCATAGCGGCGACTTTGAGAACTACTGTAAGCGGTAAGCCTATCAGAAGTCGCTAAAATCTGGTGACGTCACTGACGGGCACTCTCGGGGTCTTACCAAAAATGACGTCACCAGATTTTAGCGACATCTGATTGGCTTGCCGCTTACAGTAGTTCTCAAAGTCGCCGCTATGGGTAGGTGGCGCTGATCAGGAATAAGGCTAATTAATTACAATAAGTAATGTTAATTACCAGGCCACGAATGTAACACGATCGTTAACGCAATCTGACTCATTTTCATTCTAGATTCGCGCTCTTGCATTTCTTGAAAATAACTCGTAGCGTAGTCGGTTAATTTTAAACTAGGTTGGCCATCGGTTAATGGAACCATTAATCTTTCTAACTTTAATTCCTTTAATAAAGGTTCGCGAGTCGCGGGATGATTTAACATAAAAAGTATCACGCCTAACAAAGACTCTGGAAGTTGAGGTTGAGTTGGAGAGCATAAAAGAATGTTATTAATCAAGGCATCCATTAAACCGCTACCGTTGAAACAAGAAGATGGATTTAAAAGTGCTGAGATGGACGGAAGAATTCAAATTAGACGATATCCATCATCAGCAACGTGGAATCTGCAGAAATACTTACCAAGTTCACCCAGAGTTCCTAAACAAGCCCTTAATAGAGGGTCTTTTTCTTCAAGACCAGTTTTCGCTAACGATACTAAACAACTTGTAAGAGAACGTGGGAAAAGTTCAGGGTGTATACATAAAATTTTTCGACAAAGTCTCATAGCTTGAACTCTTTCTACGCGATTATCTAAGACAATATCTAAAGATCTGCATATGAAAAAGTCGACTTTAACTTTACAGAGAGCTTCGACTGATTTGGAATCAATCAGTAAGAAACGTATAGCTCGAAAACCAGCTGCTCGAATCTCAAATGCTTCATTGAATAACGCAACGCGTAAACTGAAATAGATATTGTCGATAAAAAGCTTCAAAACTCACGTATAAAATAAGCAAACCATAGAAAGAGTTCTTCTTTCGTGAAGCCAAGTTGTTCGTGATCACTTTGCTTCGCAATTTTAACCAAATACGTCAGATAACTTAGACAACGTCCTTTACTGACACCTTCTCTTTGAATTATGTTGTAAAGTATATCGCGTATGTTGTCATGGGGTGCTATTTAATTTAATTCCTTAAAATTACTTTTCATTACGTACATTAAACGTATAAAACGTTATAAACAAGTTGAACAACACCACTAAAACACATAACCTAATTTCGTCTAAGCCTTTGTTTTACCTTTTGCCAAATCGAGTTTAACAGCATCTTCTTCGCTATCCCGACGTTCTAAATTATATATACGGATTAATTTACGAAGAATATATATTTTAAAACATATTTAAACTTAATTACTCTTCAAAGATCGGCTACTTTTCAAATTTCGCCCACGATACATGAGCGAAGTGGATGACATCCTCCGAGCTTACGTTACGTTACACGCTACCGTTGTTCACGTTACATTGACGTAAAAACCGTCTGCTCAACCATGGCTCAACGGGTTAGCATTATAAAATGGAAACTTATCTTAAAAGCGGGAAAAGGAATATCATCCCAGTCAGAATCTTCGCCAAAGGCATACACTAACATAGCGATATTTCATGTATGTATCACTCCACCGTTGTTTTAACAGTACTGAGAACTATAAATGAGATGAAAAGGAAACCATTTTTCACCATAGTATCTGTACTTCCAGTGGTACCTAGTCTACAGCGTAGATATCGAATAGGCCTATTTAAAAGTGGTAAAAAAGTCGAAAAATGCGGGAAAAAAGCTGCAAATTCAAAGTATATTAGTTTTATTTTAATTATAGATACTAAATTGTAAAATAAATTGACGAAATACTGGCTTTATACCAATTTTATTTTAGGCGATTATACAAACTGAAGAGAAAAAAAAAATAGTACATACGAAACAAAAAGAAAACACAAAAGTTAACAGCCTTTGCATTTTTTATGGTTTTTCTATTTTTTTGTGTATTTTTTATTATTATTGGTTCACGTGGGTGTTTTTTTTTTCATTTTTTTTTTTAAAGATTGAAATACAGAAGAAAATTAGTTCGTCAACCTAAGTAATTCGTTAAAATTATTTAATCTTTCACGAGTAAAAGAATAATCAATCAATTAACAAGTGACAAATATAATAATCCACATTTAACCCAAAAAGCACGAAAAAAAATTAAATTTAGAAACATATATTAAAAAAAAAAAAAAAAATACTAGTCGAACGATACCGAAGTTTTAGAATAATAATAAATCGAGTATAAACTGAAAATTCGAACAACGAAATTTTATTAAACTAAAGGGAAAGGCTGGGATTAAAGTACTTTTCGTAAAAAGGGGAAGAAAAGTTGTCGGGTTGAGAAAAAATCTTTCTTAAAATAACTTTTTTTTTTTGGGATTAATGCATTAAAATTAAGTTTCCCCCCGATGTTTCTAAATGGCGCCGTTAATTCTTTTAGGGGAAAGGGAATGCATTGTCCTTTTTTTCTTCTTACTTAATCTCCTTAATCTTTTTTGCTGGAAGTACCAGACAAAGCCTCTTTGGCTTGATGGGCCTGCAATACCGCAACGGCTTCCTCAACTTTGGCTTTCAAAGCCTCGTGATGTTCCAACATGTGAACGAGCTCGGAGTTATCAATTTCCAACAGCATGCCAGTGATCTTTCCAGCGAGTTCAGGATACCAACGATGGATCAATGGGAACAAACGCTCGCCTAACATTTGTTTCTGCTCTTGAGGATTAGCCTCCGCCAACATGGAAGCTGTTAAAGGTTCCTGGCCTTGAATATGGACAGCCTACAAAGAGAGAAACGATGGTGTACCTTAAAAACTCTGGAATCTCTTGGAACTGAGTTTGACAGCTTATAAAGTTCCTAACTTACTTGTTGAACAGGCTGTACGGCAACTTGGGGAGGATTTCGGATGTTGGAAGTGTACTTGTAGGCGGTGGTACGTTGTTGTCCAGACGCGAGCATCGTTTGTGGACGAGCATTTGGAACAGAGGTCGGGTTCATTCCCTGCATTCTTCCACCAGCGGGTCCGGTTCCGGGTTGTCCTCCAGTGATGGGTCGCGCGCTCATGTTGGATCTGACATTTTGATTTTGATTCGGGGCCACGGGTTGGCGAGGTCCAGGGCGTGCGAAATTTCCAGATTGCATTTGAGGGAATCCACCGGTAGGTTGTCCGCCGGGTCGAAGTTGGGGTTGTCCCGGCCAACGAGGCGCGGATCTCATTTGAGCAATCTGTCCAGGGAAATATCCACGAGTTGTAGGGTTCATGGTCGGGACGAAATAAGAAGCGTTGTTGGGAGGGAACATCTGTCCCATTTGTTGCATCCTCATTCCAGTCATTCGTTGCATGTATTGCGAGGCCAGATGGGCTTTACGATCTTCTTTACGTTGAGCCAATGCGACGTACAAAGGCTTAGAAACGACGATGCGCCCATTCATTTCGGTTACAGCCTTAGTGGCTTCTTCGGGCGAACTGAAGCAAACGAAACCGAATCCTTTGGATCGGCCCGAGCTGTCAGTCATAACTTTGGCGCTGGTGATGGTTCCAAACTGCGTGAATTCCTTGCGTAGACGCTCATCATCAATGGCATCGTCGAGATTTTTAACGTACAAGTTGACTCCTTGATAGCGGTTCAATCTCTCAAGTTTTAATTGCTCAAAACGACGTTTCAACTCCGCTTGGCGTTCGAATTTCTTTTGGGCGCGGCCGACGTACAAGATCTTTCCACTCACTTCCTGGCCATTCAAGTCCTCAACAGCTTTCTCAGCGGCCTCGGGTTCTTCAAAGCTGACGAATCCGAATCCTTTAAGTTTTCCTCCGTCATCAGCCATGGCCTTAGCGCTTATGATCTTGCCATATTTCTCAAACATTTCTCTCAGCTTTTCATCGTCAATATCGTCACCAAAGTTCTTGATGTAAACATTAGTGAATCGACGGGCTTTTTCACCCATTTGCTTTTCGCGCTCTTTTCTAGGGACGAATTTACCTACAAAACTATAAACAGGATCCAAAAACAATGGTTAAAAACAAAGTTATGAACACTTAAGAAGAACCTGGTCAGACATACACTTTCTTTCCATTCAACAACATGCCATTGACTTTAACGATGGCATTAGTGGCGGCTTCTTCAGTTTCAAAATGGACGAAACCGTATCCTTTAGAAGTTCCTTCTTCGTCATTAGCCACTTCGACTTTGCACGATAAAATGTTTCCAAAAGCGGAAAACGTATCGTACATGGCCTTGTTGTCGATACTTTTGTCTAAATTCTTGATAAAAACATTTCCAACACCCGATTTTCGTAAAGACGGATCTCTTTGAGACCACATTATACGAATCGGGCGTCCCTTAATAAGGTCGAAGTTCATGGTATCGAGCGCGCGTTCAGCTGAAGATAAAAGACATTCACCATTGAATAACTCGAAACCCCCAATACAAAGTGGACCTTTCTGTTTAAGTCTACACACCATCAGTTGGCTGTTGGAAATTGACGTACGCGTATCCCAAAGAACGACGAGTGATCAAGTCTCGACACACTCTGATGGACAAAACTGGTCCGGCTGTGGAGAACTTCTCAAACAACATTGCCTCCGTAACATCGTTGTGTAAATCTCCGACATAGAGAGATGCCATTGGATAATTGGGGCCACTTGGATTCATGTTTATTTTGCTAACAATTAAAAATTCGCAACACCGGAAATTTTAAAAATTGCCTCCTATGGACATCACCGTATCTCTAATGTGACCAGAGTTATGAGCCCCCAAAGTTTAGTGTAATGTTAATGCTATGGAGGGATGTTCATGAACATTATGCTTAATTACTCAGCCCCTGATTGACGCAAATTTCCCTGGTTTCCCGGAATTTTGCTAAAAATTCTAAATTTCCCTGAGGTTTGTGTCAACTATTTATTTCCCTGGTTTTTCCAGGTTTGTATGAACCCTGGAAATCCCCCCCCCCCCGCTTCTTTGACTGCAGTTTAGGGTTGGCAGTAATTAGTGAGAGCGTCTTCTCATGTTTGGAACTGATGATCTCAATTGAACAGATCTAAAAACTTTTCAGTCTGTTGTACATAGCGGTAGAAGGATGAGGGGGGGGGAGGATACGAAATGGGCTTAGAGAGAGACCACACGCCATGTTTCCGAATATTCCTCCCCCATTTTCTAGCGTCCGACTGGACCCAGGGGTTCCATAGCGCGCTGCGCTTATTTGCCTGAGATTTCGCGTCCACCCCACATTATCCTTGAAATGATTGACAGCACTGGTCTGCACACTATTATTGAACTCCACACCCCTTTTTGTATGAATGTGAGCTATTTCAGCCTTTCAGGCCTTTTCCAATCTCTCCTGGTATCTTTTCTATCTAGGGTGACATTGCTAAGCCCTTATTTTATCAGCAGGACATCAACCACAACTTTTGAACTACTCAAATGAACTGTTTGAACAAGCTTTTTATACCATGGACCCACCTTAACCTTTTTGGACTGATAAAAAAAAGGGGGGAAACCCTAAGAAGCAAAAAAGAAATTTATCATTCAAGTTTTTTCAATGATCTATCCCATTCTTAGTAAGTAATACAATGAAGACTGTTGAAAGGGGGCGCTTTCCCATGTGGTACCCTTTGTTGAGATCCAAATTCTAGGAATATTTCTTTTATCTCAACAAAGAAAACTAGTTTCAATTTCCCAAGAGATCGCAATAATGGTTCCAAAGATTGAAAGTTCCGAGAGATGAACCGAGGGGCTAACCACACTTAGCTAATAAGCCAGGGTTTCTTTTAAATTTACAACCAATTACAATAGCGTCAGATTGGTTAAAGTGTAAATGGTGTTACGTTTATTAAAAAGTGTGATCAGCCCCTCGGAAGATTATGGCATTTTAGAAATTTAACAATTACATGCTACAAAATGGTGTGTGTTCAAATAGAAAAATAACCCCGAATTTTGGAGCTAGTTTGGGGGCCAGATGGACATTTCATTTGGAAAAAATTATACAACCACTACCAAGATTAGGGATTCCTAAAATATTTCGCGAAAATTCCCAGCTTTAGAGTTTGAGGGTAATATTCCCTTTAAAACTCAAGTGGCCATTGGCAACCAGGGGGAAAAAAATTATATATAAATATTCCTCAAGCGCGTAATTATATAAAAACGTTTTGGAACACTTTTCTAACATCTGGTTTACGCCTTAAATTAGGAATACATAACCAGTTTAATTTAAATAAAATAAAACTTGATTTATGACCTTGGCCTTATAAACTTTCTCTTCTAACGGGATATATTTAATTTAGGGTATATTTGGAATTAAACGAGCGTAACTTACGTATAAAGCAATATTTACCGTATTTTACATTAACAATTGAAGGTTAATTAAAAAAACTAGGGCAGAGAAAGGTGTAAAACATCTATGTGGCGTTCTTTCGTGGCCAAGGCTTACGAGCAACCGAGGGAATACCCACTATGTCATAGAAAACGTACCAACTTTCCCCCGGCCATACGTGCACTAAAATTTTAGGTCAACGAGGCAAGGCTTAGGTAAAATTTTACTTACTTTCTTCGGTTACGATTTCTTCGAAAGTTGTATTAATATTTTTGGTATTTTTATATTTTGCTATTTTTTTGTATTTTTAGTTTTTATATTTTTTTGTATTTTTTAGTAATTTAAGAACGATTTTAAACTTATTCTACAATATTTTTTTCCACCCACGTGAATCACCCTACATGGAGCCGACGAAGCTGGCACTCTAAAGAGAAATTGTTTAAAGCTCCGCTCAATGCCTTCGAAAAGACCCAACTACACGTAGCCTTCCGCGCTCGTCAAACCATATTGTTGGTGAATTATAGGTTTAAATAAATAGTTTATCTAATAAAAAAGTTTAAAATTTATTTTTAAAGAGTTAAAAATTGAAACCGTTGAACCTTAATCATAGTAAATGTTAAAACTAAATAAAACATATTAGAACTTTTTTTGTAGGCGAAATTATACACGCGTGATGTGGCAGTGACGAAGTCTCACGTGGCTGATGATGCAGGGCAGGAAATATTCTCCCTGTTCTTATGAAGTTTTCCATCGGCTGCTAGCATTCCTCCACCATGGAGCAATACTACATGAGACATATATGCATTTAATGCAATTATAAAGCGACCTTTAGTTCTCAGTCCAATAAAACTACTCCATGGAAAATGCCAAAGGAAAACAGCATTAGTATTTTTTACTCATCCTTGAGTGGATTTTCACACTATAGAACTGTACTGAATTGAATTATCGTCTATCAATCGAGCAGATGTTATTTGATTGAAGTTGGCGGGAAAAAACAAAATTCCTAAATACTCGCGCGTAATTATTTACCGAAATTGATTTAAAATTCACAGTTTATCCTTAAGATATAAGAAAATAAATGGATGAACGTTATTCCGCGTATCCTATTCCATTAAAAGGCGATGAACCTAAATGGTGGACATTCTATCAAGGTAAAGTAACAGAAAATGGTGTGGAAGTTGATGGGAATATCAACGAAATCTATTCAAATGGATTCTTCGGAAAAGGAAACTTATCTAAGAATGGACCAACATTTGAAATACCACCTTCTTCTAATCTTTCAGAAGACTTATCACCTGAGTAGGTACTTATCACATTTAATTATCTTTAAATTTGTAAATATATAACTGTTTCCAGATCTACCACTACATTTGATGAATCAGAGTATCAAACAGAACCTCACAGTGAGATAGAAATTAACGAGAAGTTAATTCTATCATTTGAAGAGGTTAATGAGGTTAAAATTAGTTACCATTAATTAATGTAAGAGTTAATGTAAAATTCTTAATAATAGGCATTCTTTTTAATGTATGCTGTACCTTGTATCATAGCCAATGAAAA
Organism: Phalangium opilio; assembly: GCF_054372755.1. Taxonomy (NCBI): domain Eukaryota; kingdom Metazoa; phylum Arthropoda; class Arachnida; order Opiliones; family Phalangiidae; genus Phalangium; species Phalangium opilio. The sequence continues at coordinate 8,736,953 of NW_028324187.1, read as the reverse complement.
TGGATCTGTATGTTAATTAGTAGTTACAGAAATTAATATTACTATAACTTAATTTCTGTTAAATATTTCAGCCCTTAAATTTAGATCAAAGCTGGAAACTTTTCAGCCAATTATCAAGTAATAACTTTCCAACACGTTACGCTGTTTATCATTATTTTAGATCAAAAGGATGGGTACCAAAATCGGGTTTAAAATACGGAGTTGATTATGGTATGATAATTAAGTTAAAATACCATTAAATAATTAAAAATAATTAATATTTATTATTTAGTCATCTATAAGGATGGTCCCGCTTATAATCACTCCCAATACTCTGTTATTATAACTGTTAAAAACTCAAATAAATTAACGTGGATGCAATTGGCTGGTTTAAATAGAATTAACAGCAATTGCAAAAAAGTATAAAAATTAAAATTGCCATTTTTGCAGTTTAATTGCGTGCTAATTTTGTGTTAAATTAAATTAAATTAGGAAATTTTGTTTTGCAATGTTTGGGTTCCTAATAATGTCGAATCCCCAGATTGCATTAAAAATTTTAAAATAGAGGTATTTAATTATTAATTTTAATTAGGTTTAGAATTAATTTAAATTAATTTAATTATTTTTATTTTAAAATAGGAATACTTATTTAAAAGATGGGTTGCAGCGGAAGAAAGAAATTTAATTGATTGTGATAAAGATTTGCCTGTAGAGAAAAAATAAATATTTGTTTTTGTTTAATAAAACTATTTAAATAAATGCTCTTTGTTTTTCAATTATTCAAAATTAATCACTTTAATTAAGTACATGGAAATCGCTGTACTTTTTAAAATAGGCCCATATTTTATTAAAAATATTTCCCATAATTCCTTGAACAAATTTTAAAATATTCCATCAACCTATCATGAAGCAAAAGATTTAACATGAATTTATTCAGTACAATCATGAATCATAGACCTATATCGGATTTAAGACCAGAATTTAATTTAGCTTAACCATGAATAATGAACAGAATTTAATTTAGATTAACCATGAATATTGAAAAAAAAAAATATAATGCGCGGGGATCAGAATATTCATGGATGGTTTAATTTCTTCATAAACATGAATGGTGTAAATCTGCCTTAAGACCTAATGAATTTATTTGAATTTATAAATGAATATTGAGCAAATTTTGGGATGATTGGGGTACTACTGAAACGCTACAATATTCTTGGGTGATTGAAAGCTATTCCCTCAAACTTTGTCACCCAGACACATGGCTTACAGTAGTGCGCCACTCTTCCGACTCGACAATAGGCTTCTTGCCAATTTGTCACGCAAAACTATACCCACGTGCGAGTATAACGTCTCATCTTAACTTCGCACGGACTACTTTTTTCCCTTTGACAGATTCCATTACATATAACTCCGCAATAACTTCGTATTTGGTACACAAGTATAAAGAAACTTCTTAAAGTGATGCAACGTTTCCTGGGGTTTACAGACGAACAAAATTTAAATTTTAAAAGCTACCAAAACTCCCACTAGACTTTCAAGTAATTTAAGAAAAGTATTTAAAATTGAACTTAATACGTAAGTATAAAAAAAACCCTTATATTTTGATAAGATTAAATATCAGCTGCTAATTTGCTTAAAATTTTCCTAAAAATGTATCTTTCTTGAATGGAAAAATATGAAATAAAAAAAAACAAACATTCTAATCTACTTCTTTTCCCCGGTAAATAAAAATTTCGTAGTTCAGAGTTCGGAACTACTTTATCTGAAGCCCTCCATCCACTCCACATTTTTCAAACGCTTTATTTTTTTTCCTTCTTTCTATTTTGCTAAATTTTATTTTAGGTGACGTTAACTCTAAAATTCGTCCGTTTGAGGGCTACGAAAAACTGTACATAAAAATAACGTTTATCTACTCAACGGCTTCAATCAAATCAAACCAAATCATTTTCCAGTTGAAGTACTGGCGGAAATTAGATTTGCAGTGAAATTAAAAGCGATCTCTATTAATTACGTTTACACAAATAGTGGAATTTTATCGAGGAAAAACTCGTTTCGCGCGCTCCGAGAACAGTCTACGTGTTACTCTATTTGTGACCTCGAAACTAGGGCACAAACCGTATTGATTGAAATCGAGGAATTTGCAAAAATTCGAGTCCAACCTTTCCTTCAGCGCTACTAACTCTAAAAAAACTCTTTTCCCGAAAGTGTAATAACCGTATAATTCAAACCGGAAGTGACGTATCATAAGATACAAAGCTTCAATCATGCGAATAGGATTTTTAGGCGCGGGTAAAATGGCCCAAGCTTTGGCGCAAGGATTTATAGCAGCTGGTAAGTACTATTTTATCCACGCCGCGCGTTTGTTACGTATTTTTATTAATTTTATTTGAAAAAAAAAATGTTCGCACGCTTCGCAGGGATTTCTAAACCCGATCGAATAATCGCGGGTTGCCCTGCGCAGGACGTAAAATACGCGGAACAGATAGCGGTAGGAATGGACAGACATTAACGGCTATATCAATAAGAGGGTAGGTTATGGGGTGGTAAATTTGAAAACTTGTTTCGCAGGCTTTCGGTGTTCGCACTACGCACGATAACGCCGAGGTTGTTAAAAATTGCGAGGTTTTGGTAATTGGCGTTAAACCACCCGTTGTACCAAAAGTACTTACTGAAGTTGCCTTTCTCGTGGAACCACACCAACATTTGGTTATTTCCATAGCTTTGGGTATACCAATTAGATATTTAGAACAAGTAAGATTCGACGACTTACGTTTGATACGTACCCGCTCCGACCTGCTCAATTGTCTCTCGGAGCCGTTTGAGCAGCTTTATTTCAAACGGAAGTCATCCATTTACTTATTCCTACCTCAGATGTTACCAAGGAAAAGCAGAGTTGTCCGCGTCATGCCAAACACTCCCGCATTAGTTAAAGAAGGAGCGTCCGTCTTCGCCCGTGGTACCCAAGCCACAGAAAAGGACTCAGCGACAGCCAACCGACTCTTCAGTAGCGTTGGTCTTTGCGAAGAGGTTCCGGAAGTACTTATTGACGCGTGCACGGGTCTTAGCGGAGGCGGCCCAGCTTACGTAAGTCAAAAAACTAAACCAAACCCCACAGAATTAATTAACCTTAACCTTAAGCCTAATCGTATTTTCTCAAAAAGATGTACATGGCCATCGAAGCCTTAGCCGATGGTGGAGTTAAAATGGGTATACCACGTGATCTAGCTATTAGATTAGCGGCTCAAAGTTTAGCAGGCGCCGCCAAAATGGTTCTCGAAACGGGAAGACATCCTGGTGCCTTAAAAGATGACGTGTGTTCGCCAGCAGGGTCTACCATTCAAGGTGTTCATAAATTAGAAGCTTTAGGCTTAAGATCAACGCTAATTGCAGCGGTGGAAGCCGCTACAATTAGGTCGAAGGAAACGGGATTGCGAGAAACGAAATGAATTGCAATTGCAATTGTAAATTAAACCAAAATGAACTCTAACCAAACATCAAATATATTCCTAATTGCGTATCAATTGAGGACGTTGCAAGTCCCGAAACTAATCGTAGTCCCGAAACTAAAATTTGATACACCATATTGGGTCTATTACAAACAAAAGACTTAAAAGTTCTTTGCGCGCATCTTTAGTTATTTTTGGCTCAATTTTTCGGTGAAGTTACTTGTGTTTTCAATTTATGATAGAGCATTAAATGTCATCGATTCTTTTTTTATTTACTGTCAATTTTATCTTAATCCTAAATATCTATAAGAAATAATCACACTATTAGTCATTACTTCGTGTTCAATTACTTCAATTGACACCACTCAAAAACAAGCACTATTATCTCAGATCAAAGCCTCCTCCTCCGTCATTATCAACAAAGGTGAAAACCAGAACCTTTTCCTTGCGCACCTTTACCAGAGCGTTTCAATTTATCAGTTGTTAATCTAATGACGTTTCCACCCCCACAAATTCGTAAGGACAGATACAGATGTGTCATTTACCTTTAAGACTAGCGGGGAAAGTCTGGAACGTAGCTTCCCCCGTAACTTGTCCCAAGGGAGCGGGGTTGATTCGACGTGTGTAACAATGAAAAGGATCCAAGGTACTACCTGGTTTTTTCTTACCAATTACCTCAATCTCTATGACGTGGTAGTTTGCCATGCTGATAACCACCAATGACATTTTACCAACTCGGAATGACTCAAAGGGGTCAATCACACTTTGTTGCTTACTTTTTATCAGCTATAAGAATTCCTCTTGTTTTGTCAAAGCCCAGAGTGTGAGCAGCAATGGCCGCCGCTGCCATTGTATTCACATTGTTAGGAGCTAAACTGCATACGTGTCTCACGGGACCTTGATAAGAGGGGGTATTAAGATCTAAGCTATAGCAAGACTCTAAGGTTTGTTACCGTCATAGATTACAACTTCACTGCGACCATCCTCTAAGAGGACATTTGTTCGAGTCAATTTTAAACTGTCAACGTGTTTCCTCATGGTTACCGTAAGGCTCTTTTGTTGAAGTTAAATTATTGTTATAAGCAAAGACAAATAGAGATAACGGGAAGTACCAGCTAGGTCAGTACCTCAATACTATCATTATCAGCCATTTTTCTAATGTCTTGAAAACCCCAAAGAGCTCCAGCAGGTACGTAAAGCCCATGTCCGAAATTCACGCAAGCTTCACGCAACCCTTTTTCTAATTGTTCGTCGCCAAGTGCAGATGGCGAACAAATCTAAGTAAAACCTTGTTACACTGACTCCTTGGGCCTATGGGTTCAAGGGTGACTGATATCTTACCATAAAGTCGCATATCTCTAAGACACCACGACCGTATTTGGCCACAACATCCGGGTGCGAAACCTCGACAACAATATCCGGTTTGACCAGCTTCAAGGCGGCAATCAGTCCGTCGTTTATGTCTTCTTCATCTTCCCCCGTGATGACGGTGACCTCTGCGACCCCATTGGCGCCTAATTGCCTTAATTCTTGTAATTCTGGCGTCAAACGTCGATTATAAACCAAAACCGCTTCGACGGTATCTTCACCACGCGCCCATTTCAATAAATAACGACCTGCAAATATTTAAACACGACCTCTGCTTCCTTTAACTTTAAAGGGATACTTCAACGCTTCAACAAAGTTCTCCATTCATATTATAATAATATTCCTAAGTTCCTAATGTTGTGGCTTTCGAATCGTAATGTCAATAGCTAGCAGGGTGGTACTCTGACGTTTCTCGGTTACCACTAGCCCCTCATGGAAGACCATAGTGTACATGACCTTAGGTCATTCAGAGCTTGTCACAGAGCACAACGCGCGCGGTTATGTTTAAATTTCACTGGAAAACTGGGTATTGCGAGAAATGGGAAACCATAGCCTTTAATATTCTTATAAAACAACAAGATTTGATTATGAATGACTGTAAACTCATCTCACGCAAGAAGTTATAGACTTTGATGAGATTAATTTCACTTATGATTCAACATATTTCTGTCCCTTATTTGTTGACCGGTACGTTTAAGTATTCCTTAAAAGGTATTTCACGATATTTTTTTCGCAAATTTATAAAAACGCGTATTCAAACAAATTTTGGCGCCTGTCAGTCTTCTTCTAATTGAAATCTCTCGGATAATAAAATATAGATTTTTTTACTTGGGGACGTTTAACTAAAAGAATGTTACTTTCAAATGGATAAAATTTTTAAAAATCCTTGGAGAGTATAAAATTTATGTCCGCGAATTTTTTAAAAGGGGAATTAGAAAACCGTTCAGTAGCGCCTTTCTGGCTCTACTCATTTTTATCGCGAAAGGGAGACTAAAGTATAAGACAGTGTTATACCAAAGGCAAATAGAATTAACAGAAAGTAAGCTAGGCCTTCAATTAATTTTGGTGTATTTCCTTATCTCTATCTTCTTTATCTAAAGACCAATCAGAGCTCTCTACTTTCACATTACCAGTTATCTATATGCTCTCCTTATTTGCCCTTGATATAACGTAATTCCGCTCAATGGAGTCATGTCCCATTATTAAACCCCCGATAAGAATAAACACGTCACTCTCCCTTTAATCTGAGATAGAGGGGAAGATTTAAAAAGTCTAAACATAAAAGCTTTACATCAAGCTGTTATCACCAAAAGTTAGATTTCTATCCTTTATTCCCAATTAATAAAAATGGCGACGCTTAAGTTATAACAGGCGGCTTACCATAATAAAACTCTGCTCTCTTGACCCTGGCGGCTCACCTAATCTCACCCAAAACTTTACCCCTATTAAAACAGGTACCCTACCAAAACCAACACTACAAGAACCACCGAGAGGCGATAGGGTAGTTAAGAAAAAGTCGCGGAATTATTTTAAATTTATAGTTCTTATCAAGGCGTACAGAGTAAGTCACTAACCTTACCTAAATGACCGAAACCTAAAATGGCCAGGCGCCTTTTTATCGACTTCTGCGGGTTGTAGTTGGTTTCGTCATCTTCCCGCCTTTCACAATGCATTTCTTGGAATATTTTTTTAAACAGTCACAACTATGGGCCCTAACTTAAGAAAAGAGATGGATTATTTTCCCTATTTAACTTCTCTCACTCAGAAGTTTTAGAGATATAAACAGAAGTATATTAACTAGAAGTGTTCAGTGTCTACTCGAGCGTTTGTGGACGTAATATTTAAGGGGGTGTCTCTATAGGCGGGTGTTGAAAATAAATTTAGAATGGCCTTCATTTTTAAAAATTGGCTGTGACACCACCAAGTTCAAAACAAATTAAGAGTATTAATTAAGCTTCTAATTAATATACTTTTAATATATTTGAGATATTAGGCTTAGCGAAGCTTAACCTTCAAAATAAGAAACGTAGTATAGAAGATAAGGCGACTTGGAGTCGATTATTATTGCTTACTGATTAACATTTTTTATCGAAACTGGAGACTGCCTTGGTTATTTTCTGCTATTTTTCCTTTTTTCTACGGTTTTTAATGTCTGAAGCACTATCTTGCAGTACTACGCCCAAACAGGGGGGAGTAAATCATGCGGTACTTGTATGAAAGTGTGGTCAAATCGCGTACGAACACCATTAATCAAAAGTTTAAAAAGCGTATCCCTCTCTTACTGACAATAGGCCGTTTTTCGCAGTGCCACGGATTGATCCAAACTCATTGGTTTTATAGAGAGGTTAGTATGCTGAGTCACACTGAACGAACTTGTCTTTCCCGCCAAAGTCGAGTTCGCTGAGTCACACTGAACGCACTTGTCTTTCCCGCCAAAGTCGAGTTCAATCAGTATTAGGCTTGGCCATCTTGTTCGTCAACTCATTGGTTTCATAGACCGGTTAGTATGCTGATTCACACTGATCGCACTTGTCTTTCCCGCCAAAGTCGAGTTAAATCAGAATTAGGCTTAGCGATCTTGTTCGTATATCTTCCCGAGGCCTTGTAAATTTAAATTTCGTTACTAAAGAGGCATTGAAACACGTTTGAAAGTGTTAAGAATTTTCAAGAAAGGTGTTTTAACCACGAGTAATTAATTAACCATAGGTTTCTAAGCGTGTAATTAAGGAGGGGAAAAAAAGTCACACCCAGAATCGGGATGACACACATACCAAGCTAACTTGAAGCGTCAAAATTTATTTCAGAATTTTTTTTTAACTGTCAAACCATAGTCTAGCCAGAATCAGTAATTATTAATTAGAATTCCATAAAAGACCCGACGTGATATGGATTTTACTCTCGTCATTCTCATTAGCAACGTAATTAATTAGCCTAAGTTGTCTCAAATGTTAATTTACACTAGACTATAGATATTTCTCGGTAAAGGTGTTAGAGAAATTAACTCCCCAGGGCCTATAGCTCCCTTTTCCGCTACATCCATTTACTTTTAGCACTATTTGTCTTATCACAACCACCAACTAAAATACTTCTGAACGTACATGTAAACGAGATATACCTAAACTGAACTGACTTCAGAATCAGGAACGTCAGAAAAAAAAACATGCTAAAAAAGGTTAACTCTTACAACTAAATTCTAAAGATACGCCAATCTTTAATTAGGGGTTACGTGGCTCGATTCAAAGACTAGAGGATATCTCAAGAAAGGTGATAACGAACATCACCTATCAATATACTGGAACGTTTTTTTTTTTGGTCCAATAAAGAATCAACATCGAAATTCATTTCAAATCCTGAATGAAAATATAGTATACTTCACTTTTTAAGCTTAAATAGAGTGTGCAAATCCGCAGCCCCTTATCAACTGCTTAGTCTAAGCTGAGCCCCAGGGCACTTTATGGACAACTGATAAGACTGAAGGCATAAGGGGGGGTGTGGGCATTTTGATTTTAGGGATAGTGATTGCCCGAGCGTGGGCCTTTAAAGAACAGGTCTCGTGAAAAAAAAAGACGCTTGTTTTGGTTTAGTTATGACTTTCCTACACGAGACTGCGGTGATTGTCTGTTTCCTTTTGTCAATGGTTTGTTTCACAAGCGTACCACCTCCACCCAAAAACGTACGATGGATCCAAGGTGCCCCGGTTGCGACGCCAGGTAGTCTACGAGCGTGGGGTAGCTGGCTTTAAAGGAGGGACCCTCGTCTCTTTTTAAGATTGCGGTTACGTTGGGATGGATTTGAGAAACAAGTGGAATTAAAAACACGCCTAGCGCTCACAGGGAGGTTTTTTTAAACCCAAAGATCCGAGAGAGGGTTTCAAGGTTTCTTTAGTCGGTTGGAGACTTAAGAAACACTGCAATGTTCATAATTTCTCAACGGTGTCTCTTATGCGACAGACTCAAAATTGACTGCCCATATAGAACAGTCCTAATGTACCTCTGTCCTACCAACAGGCTTTTATGGAACACCATGCTTGACTTGCAACTTGCCTCGTGCCTCTTGTTACTATCTCTTCCGCCCTAATCTTTAAGAGATTCAGTTTGGTCTAACTATAAGGGTAGGGGGGTGCTAGAACTTAGGAAGATTCAAAAGCCCTTGGGTTATTAGATCCACTATCTCAGGCAGTATCTCTGGTCCGTCTTTAGATCATCGACGTCTTTTCAACCTGCTGGCTGGATGTTACAGGTTGTCTCTCCTATCTTAAGGGTCCCTGTGAGAGTAGTAGACCGTCTCCGTCGACGCAGTGTACGAACGAAATGTGGGCAGGTATTATTAGAGGTCTACAAAACGACCGCCAGATCGGCGCTGCCAGTTTACTTAGAATTAAGTACGACCCCCACACGACGACGGCACGCCAATAAATTCGAATTCATCTATCTATAAAAATAATAATCACTAGTCACAAACGACTGTCAAACCGAAAACAACCCCAACCACCGTGACTCTACACCCCCAGCACTTTGACATATATTAAAAATACACGGATGAGTTCCTAAAAAATGTAAACCCTTCCTGGTACAGTACAGTACCATCAGTTTCGTGTCCAACCCACAGAAGAGATTAGAGAGTTTAAAAGCGTGGACTTTGTAATTCTAAAAGGACAAGCGAAATATTTATTTACTAGAAAGCTAGTCTTAATTTCCTTGCTGATATTGTATACCGTTCTGTTATTATTTATTATTATTTTTTTATGGTCAGGAACCCTAGCTTTTCTCTTCATAGCTAATTATAAACTTATTAGATTATCATTTTACTTATGGTAGCCTAGGTATATAATGAAGTATTATATTATGAGCGATTACACAAATGATTTTTGCTTGTGTATGATTAATCGAGTCGCATTTCAATGAGCGACCCTCTTTATGAGAATGAAAGATTTTAGGGGACATATTGACATACAATTAAAATTTATAATTGATAATATACGTCTTTTAACTATTATTACGTTTACTTTGAAAAAAAAAATAAATTGATAATAGATATATTTATAAATTAAATAAAAATTAACATTAAGGAATTCGGGGAACGTAATGGTAATAATAATGCGCTTTATTTAAATGTATATATTTGAGGCGCCGTTCTAGTAATTTAATTGAGTTAAAAAAATCTTTAACTAAAATCTTACAGACTCATTTGTAGATGACTAGATGACATTCCAGTGGTCTCAGAACCTTTTAACGATAACTTCGGTTAAGTTTAAAGAGAAAGTCTCACGAGATCTTGGTTAAAGATTATTTTAGGCTCGCCTACTACATCCATCTCATGGCAAACACTACAAATATCCATTCCCATGTACCACTTCTATATATTTCTCTGACTGCACCCTTAACTATTCCTTTAAAACCAAACCAACCTTAACCACTCTTCAATCTTTAACCAAAAAAAGATGGGAGGAGATTTTCATCTTTTATTAAGAAAAAAACTTTAAATTGGTGGGGACCAAACCTTCCAGTTACTTTTAATCATTCCTCGACCAAAAAGAGAAGAAAAAAAAACCATCTTGAGATTCGTCCATCAAAGAATCCAAAGCTGTAATTATTCCATTAAAAAGTACTACCTAAAATCTTAGACTACGGCAATTTGGCCCTCAATGTATGATCGTTTGTCGCGTCCTTAGATTGCGATAAGAAAAAAAGAATATTTTTCTATATATTTCCAATGAAAAATATCATTTCGGTAATTATTGTAACATCGGTACAGTATTAGTAAGTTTTTATCTACCCTAAACCTCTTTTTGATATATTTATTATTGAGCTCTGGTAATGTACTATTAGGTTCTGAAAATGGGAGATATCAAGAGAAAAAAAACCTATTAATAATAGCGATAATTTCCCCGTTTTGAGACGTGTGTATGTTTTGAAATTAGTTACGCTAAGGTCCTCCTAAGTGACCACGCATACTAGCTAGGACTAGCATAGCTATGAAGAAGTCAGGATCCTATAAGGAACAAGACACAAAATGGTAAGGAAAGCTTTCGGACGTAGGTACGTGTGGACGAAGTGAAATTAAAGATAGTTGTATTCAATATTGTTGTTATCAACTGGTGTAAAGATCGGCACTTGCAAAAGGTGTCCCATGATTTATATATAGTGGGACTCTTCTATTGGCAATCAAGTTTGAGTCGAAAAATGTAACTTCTATGACATTTTCCCAACACCGTTAATCAAAAGTTTAAAAAGCGTATCCCTCTTTTTGCTGACAATAGACCGTTTTTTCGCAATGCCATGGATTGATCCAAACTCATTGGTTTTATAGACCGGTTAGTATGCTGAGTCACACTGAACGCACTTGTCTTTCCCGCCAAATTCGAGTTCGCTGAGTCGCACTGAACGCACTTGTCTTTCCCGCCAAAGTCGAGTTCGCTGAGTCGCACTGAACGCACTTGTCTTTCCCGCCAAAGTCGAGTGCAATCAGCATTAGGCATAGCCATCTTGTTCCACTCATTGGTTTTAAAGACCGGTTAGTATGCTGAGTCACACTGAACGAACTCGTCTTTCCCGCCAAAGTTGAGTTCAATCAGAATTAGGCTTAGCAATCTTGTTCCTATATCTTCTACTAACCTATAAGCTTACGTCGAGTTAAAATGTATTGTACACGACCCCATATAAAGAAAACTTTTTTTCGTTTTTCGATATAGAGGCTTATTTTAAATTACTAATGATGGAACAACATACAATGAGATTCCGTTTTATGTAATGGGTTGGGCCGGAATTTTAAACGCTTATTAGCGAGATTCAGGACCAGAGGGCATGATGGCATGTAAAAGCGATACGGAGAAAATAAAAAAACGAAAAAAGAAATCAATTTCGGAATAATAAGTCTTTATAATTCATCAAGAAAAGAAATATCAGCTTTATATGTACGACTCGAAACTCCCCTTTCGCCTTTATGTGATCTGTTATACCTAAATATAGGCGCAGAGTGGAACAGATCGGACCTTCAACGGTTAATTACTTAAAACTTTTCACCACCTATTTTTCACTTTTCAAGTTTCATAAGCTCTGTGATTTATAATACCCATTTCTTTCGTCGTCAGTACCGCGTTATTCAGAAATGATCTCAACCACACTGCGTTTCGAATCATGAATTCACGTGAAAGGGAATTCGGGTATTCAATTGAAATTGCGATGAAATAGGCCCCTCGTTAAAAGGCGTATTCTTTTTTATCTTTTCATTATATTATAGGTTACTTTATCAATGCTTCTGATATGATTGAATACGCAATTTCAATTTAAAATTCAAAGGTATATCTTAGCTTAAAGCGATTCCATTTAGCGTACAGCGAAGAAATCTGATGTCCCAAAGCTAGGCATAGTTTTTTATATCCACATTAACTCGAGCGATGAGAGTTTTAACCCCAACTAATTAGTATTATTATAAATGTAAGAAATTTATATAACTACACTTACCTTAAAATTAATTGGTATCTTCGCTGTTTTGGCATAAAATAGCTTAACTACCCCAGTATTAAAACATTAATTTCTATATCTATATCTTTTATAAATAAAGTTTTCAATTTCTAAACCTTCTAAATCTTTTTAGCGCTGTCAATTTACTGTTGACCTTTTTGTTGCTAAAGGTCATATTTTCTTTCCTACCTGCCTCCTCTCGACGAAAGATGATTTCAACGTTTGCGAAAACATTCCTTCAAAAGTGTAAATGATAAAATATATATTTTTCACCCATGGGCAAACTTCTTAGCAAATCTCTTAACCCTCGCCGTTCATTCATACCTTTAAATACATCCCACACAAAAATCATTAAAAGTTAACGATCTCTAATTTCGACATGCAAATTTTTTTTCTTCTAGTTCGCCCTAGAGCGTAAATTAGTTTACAATCTCTTCATTCATAAACTTTAGCTTAAAACTTGTTTTAAACGACATGAAAATAACTATTTTTACAACTATAAGAGGCCATTTTAAACCTGCACCGAGAGCTCTCTCATCATGGTGTCTGGCAGATTGAACTATCCTTTTTTCAAATCAGGCTTCAACTCCTCCGCTATTTACTCCCTTCCATCGATAACGATTGCATTTTGCGCAACAGGGAGTTTATATTAGGGATAGAACTTGCAGTAATACATAAAGTTAACAAGAATGATTGTGTACATGCCATTTTCTCAACGTATCTAGGGGGATTTTGTGGGAAGGGCTAGACTAATAATTATGTGTAATGAACTTCACCTCGCGAATTATCTCTCTACGCGTGCGCACCATACCACTTGTTACTACTAATCAATTAAAACACAGTAAGACTGTGACAGACGTCACAATTATGATTATAGGGGGCCACAATGATTCTTGTTAGCTGTATGCATTCCTGGGCTTATTCGTTACCCATTTAGTCTTTCCGACGTACGTCCAACCCTTTGAAACCGGAAGGAGAAACCAACGCCTTCTAAGCGTTTAACTGATCGTTAAACACACTCTTATCCACGGTAATTAACATCAAAACATAATGGGCCTTTGTCTCAAAACTTCCCAACCCATTACATCCAAAACCACGCTACTTTAAAGGATAAGCTTAACGAAAAATGAAATATCAAGATGATGAACAGTTTCTGGGAGGTTTTTTTAAATTTAAACTTTAGTCTAGCGATAATAATTTTTGACGGTTAATTATTTTCTCTCTTGAGAGAAAAAGAGAGAGAGAGAGAGAGAGAGAGAGAGAGAGAGAGAGAGAGAGAGAGAGAAAGAGAGAAAGTCGTGTGGAGATATAATAATGGGGCCCGCCATTTTCTCGCCTAGCCTTAAAACCACGTGCTAGAAGAGAAGGGGTTAAGCAAAAACACGTTCTGGGGTTAATAAGCTGAGATAATACTCAAGAGAAGTATATAATTAGAAGTAAATTTAATGAGTTTGTCCCATAATGTTGGTGTGACCGTCTTTACTCCCAAAGAAGCTCGTAAAGAGATCAAGACTATGGTAAAATTGAAGTCTTCGTAACCCCTCCCTTGCCAAGCTCACCTTCTGTAGAGTTATTTGCCTTTGGTAAAAACTTAAGACCCTAATCTTTGCGACTGTATTACTTCGTAATATGAACTTCGACTAGCAATTTTTAAAATGATTATTATTGACTTGTCTGTTATAGCTCATCTAGGACGGGGTTCGGGGTTCCCGAAATGGTAATAGGTGAGGCGTAATGGTGCGAAAAATTCAATTTTAACTTGACTCTCCCCAAGCTGAAACAATATCATTATCTCAAACTCGAAAAGAAACCTTTGAGGAAGTACCTAATATAGTTTTTCATTAGGAAGTGTGTGGTGGTTGGTTTTCCAACCCTATAATTTCGTTTTTAATGGATATCATTTGGCACGCGTTACAGCGTGGTCTAATCGACAACTTATATACGTATTTTGATTGTATTGTCGTAAGAATGGTATATACTACTAAATGAATATTTGCGCGAACTTCTGTTTGTGATTGCGGAATACTTCAGAGTCATAGCACGTTTGGCACCCACACAAAAGTGATTGACAAAAAATATTCTGACGTCACAAATTGGATATCGTTTGGTATTTCAGAGACAAATTGTAGTAACTCGAGTTTATCGTAAATTGAATTTAAATCAAATGAACCAGATTCATTGATTTCCCAAGCATGTAACCCATTACTTAAATTTTCAAATTAGATATTAAGTTAGCTTTGAGCAATTAATGACTTGTGTTCATTTAACTTCTCCATTAAATGTAATGCAACTACTCATTTAATTACTGTACTACCGCCTGCAAACAAAACGTCTAAACATTTTAACCAAGTAGCTACTTCACACAAATTGAACGCCGGAAACTTTCGCTACTCATTCATAATGTTCTAAATATCATTTTTGAAGTATTTACCCATGGATATGTAGTACCCTATAATTAAATCTATTTTCTTTACATCATGCAAATGCCCTAGCCTATCTCGCCCTAAACATAAATATAGCTTTATAATAATGTTTAGTGTTTATGAAAAGGAAAATTACGGGTAAATTAACCCTTACGTTATATTGCCTGCGAGGCAAACGGCTAAAATGATTTTTAATTCTCTACATTTCCTCTAAAAAAACTGTGTATTTTCTTTCCCTCCAATGAAACCGAACCTTACAATATTATTGTAAAGATATCGAGACAGATATCGAGGTTAACGCGTGGGCAAAGACTTTTTAGAAGGAGTGTATTTAGGAAAGCCAACTTTCAAAGTCTGAACTGATGCGGTTTGAACGCCTGCCTTAACCAAAAATCAAGAACATTATAGAAAGGACAGGAATATGTACAATCAGGGATAGATTTAATTTTAGAAGTAGGAATGGAGAACAGAGTAATATCTGGGCGCGCGTCAAAGTCCCGGACCCCCTCCACGGGACGGAGGGGGGTATGAAAGAAGAGACAGGAGGGTCATAGCGACAGAGGTAAAAAGGAATTACGTATTTTTCGCCCTCCCCGTCAGCAAACGTCATCAAAACGTAGTTTAAGTGAGAAGGCAATAAGATAATTTAGGCTTTTCGTTACGTGATGGAGGGAAAGGCTCCTTACTGGGTGGTCTAGGAGTCGGAATAACTGAAGTAAATACTAACCGTTCTCCATTCCTAGTTCTAAAATTAAATCTATCCCTGCTTATACTGACCAATTTTAACTTTAGCTATAATCTGTTTGTAGCACCGCCAAGCACTCACAGGGAAGTACCCCTATTGAACGAACACGTCAGGTGGTACTAGGCGTCCAATAGGGTACTTGTGGAAAGAACTTCCATTAAAAAATGGAAAAAAACTCTAGCCCTTGAGACTCATCTTCAAGTCCATTTTGAATCGTCTCACCTGTGAATGTAAATGAATTTTGGGATCTTTGCTGAGAGCGTTTAAAAATCTTAGCTTCGAAAGGGGGTGGGTAGGTATATACGAAACGAAATCAGGCGGCCAAGATTTTGGGGAAAGGTGGGCGGCCATAAAAATGTACCGTGGAAGGCAGAAAATTGTTAGTGGAGCCCAACCCATGCTTTAAAAAACCTTTCTTGCCCCCTTTCCCCCTACCGTACCTTTATAACTATGTTTTCCGGCCCAAGATACCCTGACTCGATGCTATACGACACAAAACCTACAACTAACAGCGGTAGCTTCAGGTAAAAATTAAGTATCTCGACAAATATCAGGGTTTTTTTATTTCAAAAGATAAATGATAAAGATATATTATTGAAAATTTGTATTTATCACTTTCAAGAGCTTAGGTTTAAAGAGTTTCGGTGATAAATGTTAGTTTTAAATACAGTTATTTTTGTTCGACAATCAACAAATTTTCAAACTAAAATCTTAGTTTGTACAAATTTTCAAACTAAAATCTTAGTTTGTACAAATTTTCAAACTAAAATCTTAGTTTGTACAAATTTTCACCCTAAAAATCTTAAATTCTACCAATTTTCACCCTAAAAATCTTAAATTCTACCAATTTTCACCCTAAAAATCTTAAATTCTACCAATTTTCACCCTAAAAATCTTAAATTCT
The DNA here is from genome assembly GCF_054372755.1 of Phalangium opilio. Lineage (NCBI taxonomy): Eukaryota > Metazoa > Arthropoda > Arachnida > Opiliones > Phalangiidae > Phalangium > Phalangium opilio. The sequence continues at coordinate 8,720,625 of NW_028324187.1, read as the reverse complement.
ACCAATTTTCAAACTCGATAAACAACAACAAAACATGGAACCTAAGATTTTATAAACGAAGACATTACTACAACAAGGCAGTTACAATATTTTGGCAATCAATTTTAAACCCCAAATATACTAAAATAACCCCTCTTTCGTATTTTAGGGATAAATATACATACACATGCATGCAGTAACCCTGAATAAAATTGTTTTAAGGTAGTTGAGAGAGAATACTCCCGAAAGCTGTACAGTTATTTTATCCCCTCTGTAGAATGATCCCCGCACTAGTACAGCATGCTTAGTGGGCCCTATAGCTGCGCTTAAACATTTTCCTTCTCATTTTGGGTGGGATGAAGCTATTCAAACGCCTCCTCCCTTTTCCCCCTCAACTAAAAACTAAAGAGAAATTGCCAAAGAAATTTTTTGAAAACTAAATTTTAGATTAATTTTGGATAGCAGTCGAGAAAGACAGACCCAACCTTTTCCGCTGGGCAGTGCGCCAATTACTTGCTAGGGTTTACTCACATGGATTACCACGAGTTAAGGTATGTTCTGTCAAGTACTTAACTGCTTTTTGACTTAATTAATTAGTAGATCAATTAACTATAACTTATTCGAAGTTACGCAAAGACTCGTGTTAGAAAAGGGTTCTTCTGAACTGTAACCGCGCATGGAACCGAGCTACCATGACGATGTTGGAGTTCTGAGTGAACTGAAGATGCCTTTAATAGAGTATCTTCAGTTCACTTAAACCTCGCCCTTTTAATGACTCAAATTAACAATTTATTAAATGTTTAACGAGGTTTTTTAGCGATCTTAATGATAAATTGAAACTTTTCTTCACAGGCAACTTGGATATTAACGAAATCAGCGAACGAAAAAGACACAGCGCGTGTAATGCCGTACTACCCTAAAACTCAACAGTACCGTCAATCTTCGGATATAAACTACTTCCCTTCCGGGATTTACTTCCACCTAACTTACGAATGGATTCATGCGACGATTCCAGCCAATTTTCACTACCGGAAATCACCAGAAAAACCTCGGTATCTTCAATAGAAACATCTAAGATAGCAGCGGGCGAGTACAACTTACGACCACGTCGGTCTAAACGATGTCTGGCCGCGACGATAACGGACTTTCAATCATCGGACGGTTCGGACAAAGTCAATTCACCCGTTGAAAATCGTGATCCAAGTAGTAATAAAGAATTTATCGCTCCCGCAAAACGTAGGAAAAAATCCTCCAGATCGTCTGGAAAATGTAAAGCTCCGCCGTTAAGTAAATACAGACGAAAAACGGCAAACGCCAGGGAACGTAATAGGATGCAAGAGATCAATTTGGCGTTTGAACGGCTACGTAACGCCGTACCTCAATTACCAACCGCCCAAGAAGACGCGGCCTCACCGAAAGCATCGCGAAAAGGAAAGACAATTGATAAGAAAGACTTGGATGAGAATGGTAAAATGACCAAAATAACAACGTTGAGGTTAGCCGTTAACTACATCGCCGCTTTAAGTCAAATACTGTCGCAAAGTCAACAAGAATGCCAAGAAAATTATCATCCAAAAATATCGGAACAATCTTCGACAATCGATTCCTTCTCGATGTCGTCTGATCAAACTGAAAGCTTAGATCTGACCGAAGACGATAACGATACAGTGGCTACAACCGAGCGGGTCTCGGTTACCGTAGAGGAGAACTCAGCTCCAAATGTTCCCGCCACAGAATCTTGCCAAAACGTTCCACCGTCTTTCTCGGAGTATTTTTCATCTCGGGATATCGAGAAATCGGAAATTTGTAATCCGAATGATTTGTGCGATTTTGATGAGGATTACGGACGTGAACCGTTGACCGACGAAGAGCTGGCTTTTATACCGGATGAAGCCTTCATGAGAGAACTGTTCTCTTTACACGCGGACGGAGTAGCGGCTACTTCGTCCGATGTCTTTCGGTTAGTGGACCCAAATGGACATCATGATGTCGTCGATTTTGCCTAAATCCCACGGAGAGAAACATTAAAACTTAGGATCGCCTAATTACATCGTTTTGAAAATGATCGATCAACCTATAATATCGTTCAAAAAATATCGATCAACTTACGATATCGTTCAAAAAGTGTCGCTCAACGTATTATATCCTAATAAAAATTATCGATAATCAGAAATCGATTGTCACATTGCATCGTTATTGAAAATCGACACTTTTTTCAAAAAATTATCGATTAATACGATTTGAAATAATGAATTATCCACAGACAATATCGTTCAAAAATAAATCGATCACCTAATATCGATCGAATCACTAGGAAAGTTTCCGATATATAAGATTCCTACTCAAATTTAAACCCATCCGAATTTCAACACTAACAACTAACGATGGAATAAGAAACTCAATTAATTAAAAAATAACCAATTAACCATAAACTTAACACGCCTACAAATTAAACAAATTGGACCTTATAATGTTATATAATTGTGGTACGTGGTTCGAGAGGGTTTTTATGGTACATAGTAAACTACCCTAACACAAAACAGCTCAAATTTTGTTATAACACATCAACTCGGGACGGTTCTAGACTATATATATTAATTTTTCCGATTTTTAATAAACAAAATACTTAATTAATAAAATAATATTTTTTAAAAAAATAGTAAAGATAGTTAAAGATTATTAACGACTGCTGGTCAGTTCGTATTTACGAGATGAACTGTTTTTTATATACATATAAATATACGTCAGTAGAATTATATAATTATAAAAAATTTTTATATAATTATCCATGTTATATAATTTCAATCAAAATTTATATTATTTTCTGTATTTCCCGGTGATCAGATCAAAAATTGCAATAGAAAAATTTATAAGAAAATGTCCAATAAAATTATTTTGCACGAGAATTTGTTTCATAAATAATATTACTAACATCAGATGCATATATAAGCCTTTCGTAGTGCCCTGTATGATGTTTACATGTTGTTCAAGTTTTCCTTTGCGTACTTTCCTATGATAAGTACTAATACTATGCGAGTTTTCTCTAAGTATACAGCAAGGAGGGACATATAGTATATATTTAAGGCGCCTCCCAAAGCAAGCAAGCAATCAAAATTAAATTAAAAATTTTAAAAATTTCCAAATTCGGAAGTCATCCATCAGATGAACCATTTAAAAATACCATCCTTCTTTAAAAATTACACTCAGTTAATTTTAAGAAAAATTCATAACTCATGGCTGCAAGGAGCAATTTAATTTTATCAAAACATTGTCCATCATTATGTCATAACTCGGGCCAACTTAGGACGAATAATTTGAACTATTACTGCATGTTCATTTAGTTTTTGGGGTTTACTGAAGTCTCTTCCCCCTTGTTTTCAGTCTCCCCTGCTTTGCATTTACAATTAAACGACAAAAAGAATTAGTAATTTAGATTCAATATCCCTTTGAAATTACGTCTAATTTATCTATAAAAAAAAAACAGAATTTTTATATTACAGGGAAAATTACCATTTTAAAACGAATGTAATTAATATTCCTACCGTGTCAAAATAGTTAATAAAAAACGGGGGTTCAGGTTATTTTATATCTTAAAGTGAGAGTGAAGAGTGACACTATTAGCTTTAGTAGTTGTTAACTCCTGATAAGACCTATATGCACAGTAAAACATTCAAGAAGTATAAATCTTTCTCGTACGTTACCTCAGAGGTAACTCGAATCACGTGATTTTCATACACCTACGCGCTTCATAATTACTTCCCGTTACTTCTATTTGTATTTGTAATTAGCGCGAAAAATCAACGACAGGTAGCTTAATTTTGCTCTGTAGTTCACCCTCCCTTTAAAGTACCGTATTTAATCGTTTTTCCACCCCATCACATTCGTCCCGGCACTTTAAAAAGTGGGTTGGTATCCAAAAACTCCAAATTAACTCCTTATAAAAAAGGCCTAACCAACGTAAGGGGTAATTGAAAAAAAAATGTCGCAAAATAAAAATTTAATTATCAATAAAAAAAAATTTTATTCCATCGTATAAAGAGGTGGCCAAATTTAATTTCCTGGTGTCCCCAAAATCAAAGAGTTTGAAATTCTTATTAGATATATTGAGGGGACAGAGCATACGTTAATAATACCATAAGTTTATAAGTGATATGTTCCTTCCATAAGTATGACACTTCCTAAACTTCGTAATGCTAAATACTGAGAGACTTACAGCTCGAGAACGACAAGCCAGAATTGAAGTCCTACACTCGGTGGTTAATTTTGCGTAACTTCCATCTTCCTAGGCTATTTAGTCTGTATTACCGGTATAACTAAGCCTTTGACAGCGCCCCAGTCACAAGGCCTCCTCCGCTTTACCCTGAATCTATGACCTACCTCACTCACTCACTTCATGACAAGCTCCAGTTTCTAAGTTACCAGAGATTAACAAACTTATGTAATGAACAAATCTCACGAACTTATGCTAACACTTAGATTGAAGAAGAAAACCAACCACCGTCTTTGGGTTGGTTAAAGTGTCGGAGGAGAAGACGTTCGTTTTGCAGACTCAATTATGTCGAATTACGTTCAAAGATCTTACACTTTTTAGCCGCTAAACATGGTTTTCTAATGGGAGAGAAGTTAGCGCGCGGCGATCCTTGTCATAACACTTAATGTTATTTTAAGTATTAGGTTCGTGCCCAAAAAAGGCTTCGGGTAAAATATGAAGGTGTTCAAAAGCAAAAATTACATTTTTATCTCCTCCAATTTTAATTTGATGGAATTGTTTCAATTCGACTCGCCAATTAAATCTCAATACTTTGATATAAAGTAGGCCTAGCAATTTATTGGATTTGGTTGCCTACAGACAGACTCTAGTCCACCCACCCACCACGGGTGGAATGTTGGGTGAAATTAGATTTGTAACCCAGGACTGAAAAAAATAGGATGGGTCAACTTAAACGCACCCAAAAACATTCTATATATTACTATAGGAACGGGCCTTCCTTATCCGTTTTAAACTTAAGAGGAGCAGCCTCGACATTATTTGGTTTGTGTCAAAGTTACGAGGGAAATTTTTGGGTGTAGCAGAGGCCAACGGAAAGGTCAAACACGCGCGCGCGCTCTGAGATTTACCGGGAAATGACTAGTGTACCATAGCTAGGCTTTCAAATCAAAAGCGTGTTACATGAAGTACTTTATTGTTTTTTGGTGGAAGAAGACATGGGTGAGGGTTTCATATGTCGGTTATTCTGATCAATCCCATTCACTGAACGCGACACCAGTTTTATCTTGGGGCCTTCCCGTTAATGGCGGACTTCTCCGGGACCCTCTACTCCCTTCCTGATAAGGTTGGTTGAGGAAATACTCCAGAACATGTTTACTTCGATTACTTAACTTCTGTTATGACTAAGCATAAATTCTAGCTATCGAAGAGGATCTTATACAGTGTGGTTTAGAAAACCACTACCTTATATTACCTGAATTCATTTTTATAATGGTAGGAAACTACTAAATTTCGAAAGATACAAGTGCTAGTACTACCCCATTGATGTCTTCAAATAGCTAAGCTAACCCGTAAATAGTCTACTATGGCAAGTATCTTATAGACAAGTATATTATTAAATTGCTCCTATATCGAGGGACACGGAGGTGCCCAAGTGCCGTGGAAAGGCGTATTCCTTTACAACCAAAAACAAGGAGAATTCATAAAGGAGAGATTTCGACCTAGATATCTTTAAATCAAAATAGATTTGAAATTGACCCTTTCAAAGGTAGAAGCTAAAATAGCTTCTGATGTTTGACTACCTAAATTTCTTGTGGACAACAAGGCGTTAGACTTAGACATAGCTTCAAGCAAAGGACTGTCTTTGTGTCCACAGCACCCTTTCGAATAGGGTCTATTACTCCTAACAACTCCGTTCGAATAAATTCTTCTTGTTTGTGAAGATTTTTGGTTAGACGTTCCAGGATGATGAGCTACTATGGGCGCGTTCGTTCGTTGAATCACTTTTTCTGGCTTCGAGGGAGCAGAACTTGGTATACCCAAGAAAAGAGGAGTTAGGTTTTTAAAAAAAGAAAGATTTCTTAGTCGGAAAAAGGGAGAAACGCCCAATTCTTAATGCGCTTGCGGAGGCCTTAGTTTTCTAACTAGGAGCGCGGAGCGGGAGGACGCCACGCAGCCAGATAACCGGGTGTTTACAACTTGACCTTTCTTCGGAAACGAGACGACCTTAACTCAACCATGCACACACCAATAGAGAAGAGCACACCACCGCACACCGGCTCTTTTATATAATTTCTCACCCGCCCGATACACAATATATTTCTTAGGCTCGTCTTTAATCTTTGCCACATTTAAAGAAAAATGGGTGAAGCAAACTTTAGAACTTAATAGGCGAGTATTTATTTCAAGATTATGTTAATTGTAACACTTTTAGAGATGTGTTACCGATTCAAATTTTACTACAATTTATATTAACTTACGTTAATTGTTAAAATGTAATTTGAATATTTAGTCTACTAGAAAAGATTAAGGGTTAAAGCTTCAAATGGACAGTGGTGCATGCTCAAACTCCTGGTTCTATTTTAGCCCCATTTCAAGAAGCGATATCTATTTTATTAGGGAGAAGGTATAAGATGCCTAAGTATTCGCGCGCCATAGTCCCAGTCCCCCCTTTCAAAATACAAGGGGGGACGTAAAAGGAGGCCGGGCTATTTCGTTGCCTCTCCTCAAGTAATTTTCGTTATCATTCGCGTCGCGCTGACGTGCACGAGTTTTCAAGAACCAATGAGATGCATGCTGGTTGTAATTTAGAGGCGGTGGGGATTAACTGAGTCCGGACCTACTATTCGTTTGGACTGGAGATAAAGAGCTGGAAATGTGCGGTGAATTTATACCTTCTCCCTAATAAACTATAGATATCACTTCTTCCCCAGACTAAATGATCTTTTAGAATAGGGTTAATTAAGAACTCTTTCTTCAAGTCTTAAAACAAACATGATCACTCGCTCGTCTATACCAGCTAGTCTCCCAGGGTCTTCTTTCTCCCATAGTCTAGGCCTACATCCTTTAAAATAATAATAATAATAATGGGGGAACAATTTATTCAGTTGAAAAACGCGGGGGTGTTGCCCAATAACCGTTATTCATTTAATGCTGGTGAACAAAAGGGAAGCCAACCAAAGATACACACAAACCAAGAGAAGATTGTGGTCCACTTGAAAGGAAATATACCTTCTCCACCTCCTGACTAATTTCGCGGCCTCATTATAAGGTGGACCTTTATGGAACCATACGTGTTGGGTAGAAATACGCGATTACTATCATACCATAAAGGTATACTTAAAGATTGTACTCCGTCGTCTACATGGATTTTAGAACTACGGCTTCCCCTTCATAGATATCAAGATGCGTAATTAGTGGAAGCTAGAAAATGGTGGAGGAATACACGGAAACGTGACAGGCGGTCCTTCTGATTCGTCTGACGGAGACCGCCTGCCATTTTTCCGAGTATTTCACCCCCATTTCTAGCTTCCCTCTGGACCTGAGTCGTTCCAGAGTTAGAGTGTCGATTTCCCTCAGATGACGCATCATCCTTGAAGTATCACTTTAAATAAGGCAACGAAAGGGAGCCAGTTTTAGGGTTAGCGCCGGGGTTAATTGGGCGTTCGTGGCCATTTTATTTTCCCAGTTTTTATTCTTTGGGTAATTTTTTTATACGAAAATCTCGCCATAATTCTTCTAGGGTAACAAGGATAAAAGAGAGAGGGAGAGACCGGGAAAATACCCTTTCACAATAAAATACAAAAGAAACTATTGAAAAATTTAAATTTAATTTGAGATAATTGCTCAAATAATTACGAATAATTAAGGTAATACAATATACGCCTTATACCGGAAAATATACTGGAAAATATTCATAAAATCACAGTTCGTAAATTCAGTTTTGAAAATTATGAACTATGAACTTTGTAATAACATTTCCGACCAAATTAGCATAAATTATGCAGCGAGCTTAGGGATAATACATAATCTACTTTTAAAATGTTTATTCTGAAATGAATTCATTAATTTCTTCAAAATAACCTTGATATACCTGAAAAATACCCATAAATCCTTTTTTACCTCCCAAGCTCGATTACTAAAATCAAACTCAGAATGACCTTGATATTCTAGAATAAAAACTAACCCCCCCTCCTTGCTGGTAATTCAATTCAGTTCAATAATTGGTTTACGTACTAGAACCTCTCTATCAGCAATTAAAACTTAGTGGGGGCCATCTTAAGGAAGGCTAACCCCTTACCCCTACAAACTAATTCGCGAATCCAATCTATTGCCCAAAAAATTAACCTCAACTGTCCCTCTTAATAACTATGAACCCGAAATTAAAAAAGATAGAAAAAAAATTAAATAAAATAGCTTGGAATGTAAAAACTACGGTAACAAAAATACCTTAAAAAGGACATAAAAATTTGGACCCAATTATAATTAAATAAAAAAATAAAAAAAAATTAAATAAACCTAACCCAATGTGCCCAGAAGCGACATGGCAATTTCCAACGTAACGTCACCCTGTCAAAAAAAAAAAAAAAAACCCAGCAAGCAAAAAAGGAACAGGGCTAATTTTAGGGGTAAAAATAATTTTCTTCCAAAAAAAAAAAATATTTCTTTTTACCCCAAACCAAAGTAATCGTAAGTTAAGTTCAATTAATTTTGGCATCCATGGAGAGAAAATTTATATAATTAAACTATTGAAATACTGTCCAAAAAAATATAAGTTTATACGAGATAAGCTAAATATAAATCCCTTTTCCCCCTATTAAAAATTTAATCTACGAATTTATTTTCGCTAAGGTTTATTAGACCTATTACATGGAAGGGATGTCGAGGATTGGAAACAAGGTGCGCCAGGCTATTCACTACCCGTTATAATCTATTACCAAAAAAGTGAGGTTGTTGAGGTGTAATTCCAACTTAAGTATTATACTAGGGGTAATAAAACTTGCCTATGAATATGAGCATAAGTTCATAAGATATGTTGGCCATAAGTTTGTCAATGGTTACAAACTGGAGCTTGTCATGAATGAAGTGAGTGTGGTAGGTTATAGATTCTCGTAAAGAGACGCCTGGTGAGGCGCTGCTGTCAAAGGCTTAGTAATGCAGACTAAATAGGACCTAGATGGAAGTCCTGCAAAATTGACCACCGAGTGTAGTCATTCAATTCTAGCTTGTCGTTCTCGAACTGGTTCGAGCTGTAACTCTCTAGGATAACGAAGTATAGGAAGCGTCATACTTATGGAAAATATCTCATAAACTTATGATAATAGCTACACGCGAGTGCTTGGGCAAACCTTATGACTTGTACCAGCACAAATTGTTGCGACCTCACTTTCCTGTATCTACAACCACCCAGCCGTCACAATCAGACCAATAAACCCCGAAACCATTGGATTTTCTTGGGAGGTTAAAACAGTTGATCGCGCGCTAAGCTGAAAATCGGTGTGTCGCCCTCTCTGAAAGGCAAGGAAGAATGTTAATTTCAAAATGCAGCGATGATCGAACAACTCCAGTCCGATGCTGCTGATGCCGCTGCTGCTTCGAGTCGCCGCAAAAAAATTGCTTTTTTGGCCATTATTAATGGGTGGGGTCACTTTTTTCGTCATCCGTCCTAGCCTAATATTGGGGAAAAGAGAGTTTAATCATTCTACAAAAGTCGCCACTTTCTCAGATAGGGGGTTAAAATATAAAAAATAAAAATAAATTCCCTGAACCTCTCAACTAGTCACTTAAAAAAAATCTCCTCCCTCAAAAACTATCTCTTCCTATATAACAACCATTAATAATATTATTAAGTCATTAAAATACTGGATTTAGATATATTGAAATATTCTCAATTGGTTCTAGTCAATGTTCAATAACGCTCCATTTTTGCCATGGTTTATGAGATTACATCTTAGTCCTACTCTTTTCCTTTATAATGATACCTAATACTTGGGATTACAACAATTAGGGCGCGAGTAATTAAGAAAAATGTTCCTAAACGTCCTCTCCAAAAGATTAACATTTACACCACATCTTTTAACTCTGGTTCTATAAGAGATACGTGAAAGTCCTTTGAGTATGTGATAGTCCTATTAATTCACTTTCCAATGATACGCAATGCTTGGGGTTACAACAATTAGGGCTCGAGTAATTAAGCAAAATGTCCGTAAACGTCCTCTCCAAAGGATTAACATTTACACCACATCTTTTAACTCTGGTTCTATAAGAGATACGGGAAAGTCCTTTGAGTATGTGATAGTCCAATTAATTCCCTTTCAAATGATACCCAGTACTTGGGATTACAACAATTAGGGCGCGAGTAATTAATTAAGCAAATGTTCCTAAACGTCCTCTCCAAAGGATTAACATTTACACCACATCCTTTAACTCTGGTTCTATAAGAGATACGAGAAAGTCCTTTGAGTATTTGATAGTCCTATTCATCCCCTTTCCAACGATACCCAATAATTGGGGCTACAACAATTAGGGCTCGAGTAATTAAGCAAATTAGCAATGACCACAAGGAAAGATGACCTTCAATTAGACTCAATTATCAGAGTAAAACATCGAAGTTCTCCGATTTTCACTTACTTATACCATACACTTACGGCCAGTGCGAACGCAACTATCTCATCCAAATCTCCGGCTGTCCTCCGACCAACAAACCAAACCTTTACGCGACGTCTTGTTTGCTACTTTAAAATTTATACGATATTTTTTTATAGCACATTTAAAACTCTGTTTTATTTCAATGTTAATACTTAATATGATTTTGTCGTTTTTTTGTTGTTGGACTAACATTGTTTTTGCCTCATGTTTATAATAATTGGTGCAGCGGTTTCAGGTTAATATTAATATTAATATAATGGCACTATACTATTTGTCAGTCAGGTAAATTGTTCTATATAATTTATAAATTATATACAATTTATGTTACATAAACTCTATTATATATATATCTTTTGTAGTCTATTTCTTCTTCAGCTTTTTACGGTTTTCTAAATTCCCATTTGAGTATTTAATTATTTAATTTTTACTGCAATTTAGGAACTTAAAATTAATTAAAAATAATAATTCTAGGCAGCAAACTCCAGTTAACTGTATGGTATTATCAAGAGCAGATTAAAATTAGAGAGTGTTAAATTAGTTAGGTCAAATCGCAGAATGATCATTGTTCAGTAAACACACCCATAATACCTTGCGATTACAATTTATTATTTCTGCAAAATTTAATAATTTAAATTGGTTCTAACAAAATTAAAGGGGAGGGGCTTAACTAACGTCATGGTATGTATCCGCCTTATTTTTACGCGAGATATGTTTAAAACCGTGTGTTGTTTGGGAGACTCAGGAAGCAAAGGCGTATGAATACGCAATGTTAAATCTAATAGGCAAAAAGCAGTCTTGATTAACTGAGTCTGAACGCGACAAGAGTATAGACCCCGCCCACTTTGTTCAGCCAGATGAGCCTGCACACTATTTTTCATCTACTCTTGATAATACTTTTCGGCATATTAAATTTTTTTTTTTGGATATTTTGAGTTATTGCCTGTCAGCCTGGGCATTATGATTATTATTTAATATTTTATATTATATATATATTTTATTATTCAAAGCACCTTGTTTTGTATTATATATAGCTTATTTCTTCTCTATTTTCTAAATTCATTCGACTAAACACACTGAACATGATTCCGTCGCAATATCAAGTTATTATCGACCCACTTAACATCTTATTTTCTCAAGAAGGCGAATTAAACTCTAGCATAAGATATTTTAAAGTGCAAGTGAAACGAAACGAAACGAAACTTTTCAGTTTGAAAATATCAGACTAGGGGCGCCATCTATAGACGATCAATGCATGGTTTGATCGTGAACTAACATTACAGGGCGTAGAAGCATGGACTTTGTAATCCTAAAGAGGACTAGCAACTCCCATCACGAGTCCACGACTAACTTTAAAGTGTTGTGAAATTTTAGCTCCCATGGCGCCATCTAGGGGTAATAATGCATGGTTTGACAGCAAAAATGATTCAACTCCCCCTATTAGACCTAATAATAAAGCTATCTCAGAAGCCTAACTGTGACGTCACCCATGCTATTTGCCCGTGTTGTGAAATTTTAGCTCCCATGGCGCCATCTAGCGGTAATAATGCATGGTTTGACAGCAAAAATGATTCAACTCCCCGGCTACTAGGCCTAATAATAAAGCTATCTCAGAAGCTTTAGTGCGACGTCACCCATCCCATAGACAGGCTGGGAAATAAGGATATTTTTTAAACTAGTCCTTTGGACCAGTGACCCCCTAGTGTCTGAAATCATTTACTGGTCTCCGGACTGGTCCCAGCCTTTGCTCTCCAATAGATTTGCAATTAATAAACTGGTCCCGAGGACCAGTAACCCCCACTTCTTGAATTAAAAAACTAGTCCAAGCAATTAATAAACTGGTTTTGGACCAGAGGAAGTGTGCTATTTCCCAGCCTGCCCATAGAACCAACCAAAACGGTACCAAACATGACCGCCAAGTCGCCAACTGCCAAAACTGAGCATGTGACGTTTTACCTGTTCAATGACGTCATAATTAAGATAAATTTATTGAATTCCCCCCCCCCCCCGAATTTTGTTAACATAAAATTAGAAATAAATAATATCTTAGGCTAAATTTCATTCGCCTTCACTGAACGTACAATTACATTAAATTACATTTCCCTATAAGTTAATTAATATTAATTAACGATCATTGTTATTAAGACATCTTGGGAGTACGGTATGTTATGTTATGTGTAATATTACAACGACAGTCAGTTTAGACGGTATAAGTAGGCCCTAACTAACATTACTATTGCTTAATTAGTTTACTAATTCACTCACTGGGTAGCAAAAATAAAATGTTGTTAATTACGATGTATTAAAAATTGGTTTTTGGAGAGTGTTATTATTGGTCTGCTAAAAACTTAGTAAAAATTGGTTCCTTGGTTGTATACTTCGTTAGCACGCACAGCTTAATTACGAGGGGGGTATTTTGTTTTAATTACATTTATGACAACAACACGCATTTATTTATTCTTGAATTTGTTGGTTTGTTTGTTTGTTTACGTAGTACGAAGGGTATGTGTGTGTGGTGTATTTGTATTATTATCTTTTGTTTCCATAGGCCAGTGCGAACATTTAATTTGATATAATTGGTTGTTTATCTTTCATCTCAATTTGTTTGGTGGAATGATTTTGGGTGTAATTTGTATTTGTTTTGTTTTTTTATTACGTAATGAGCAATTTCCCTGATGTTAAGAGAGCGTAGTTGCGGTATAGTTGCATCAAAATATATCCTCGCATTTGGAATAATCGCGTTTCCAATAGGAACCACGGAAAAGCCAGACTTCCTCTTTGGCATGAGCGTGTTTGCCCAAATGAAACCAACTGAAGTGTTCGGAAATAAGTTGGGTTTTTTGGAAAAGATAAAATAAGGGTTTTTCTGGTTTCATGTATTGAATTTTAACTGAATTGCATGCATGATAAAATGTAATGTGTAATTGAGGTAACTTGATGCTAAAATGTGCGAGCGCAAGCCAACTGAATTGCAACTGCATTGTATGATAAAGCGCAATGTGTATTTGGGGTAAGATGTTACTAAAATGTGCGAGCGAAAGCCAACAGAATTTTAACTGCATTGCATGGCAAAACGGAATGTTTAATTGGGGTAACATGTTACTAAAATGTGCGAGAGCAAGCCAACTGAATTGCAACAGAATTTTAACTGCAACACAATGTGCAATTCTGTAACATGTTACCAAAATGTGAAAGCCCGAGTCAATTGAATTTAATCAGATTTGTAATATAAAACTCCGTTAAAATTCAACTTGTACGTGAAAACAAGGCATTCGTGTAAGTACATCGTGCAAATTAGTTACCATATGTGCAAAAGTGTAACAAAAACTATATGGTTGCCAGTATAACTTCGATTGCAAAATAGTACCAAAGAACTGAATTTTAAGCTACCATGTGTGCGTAAGTGCAATCAACATGAGTTACAAAACATGATACTATTATTAAAAAAAAACACGTGTAAAGTGAACTACTTTCATATACCAACATTGAAATCGCTATATATTTGGCAAATGCAATGCTGTAAGCACTTTACATCCCAAAATAAACCAATTACCTCTAATTTTAAAGCAATAACCAAAAAATCCGCAAAATGACACATTGTCAATCAATTTTGCAAACAACAGTCAAAAAAAGCCTCAAAAATCAACGCAATCTCAATCTCAACATTGTAATTCATTACACCATAGCGTGGATTGCATGCTAGGAACCACACAGCACCCAAAAATCAAAAAAATAATATAAAGAGTACTTACAGTGGTTCCCAAGATTCCTTGCCCTTCTTGCGCTGTTTGCGTACTTCCCGTTGCTTCTCTTCCAGTCTGTTCTTTTCAAAAGCAGCACCAGCCAGATCTCCTTCCTCTAATTTACGAATGTCAGGACGTAAACGGGAGTCCGTCCGAGGAAGATATTGCTCCATGCCCGGCTTGAATTCGTTCAAAGCCATGGCAAATATCGTGAAATGATAGTACTGATAACAATGAAAGAAAGCAGTTCTTCGTGTTTTTACGAGCACATCGCGCTTTTCGAACTCAATTACGACTCTATGAGTAGGCCTAGCTGGAGTGGCTATAAAACAATGTATCGAGTTGAAATCATGGGATAATACAAATTAATTAAATTTAAATACTTAGACTTAATTGTTTTTGATAAAAGTTAGAAAAGGCACACCCTGAATAGTTGCTTGTTAATATAAAAGTATTCCGAAACGTAACTTCTCTGTAGTTTTTAAGTAATACGATTTAGTGGACCACCCAAAAACCCATGCTTTTTCTATGGGACGCTAAGCCTAAATATCAAGCCCTAACAGACTGATTGATAATCAACGCCCAGCCCAAACCGCTTGCCCTAGAAGGCTGAATATTTGCAGGAACGTTACTCATAAGTAGTAGGCGCGTACTAAGAAAGATTTTTTCCAGTCCGCCGCCATCTTAAAAAATGGCGCCCAGAAATGTAAAAAATCTTCTCTATGCAACAAAGTCCGCGCGTTTCAACCGATTTCGCGAATATTTAGTACACTGGTTTCCTTTAACCTATAGACGGGCTGAATGGTCTTTCGGGTTCGATTTGTTGCCATCTTTTTAAATGGCGGCCAAAAACTTAAAAACCCTTCTTTATGGAATAATGTCCGCGTGAAAAGTTATAAAAAATTCATCCCGACGGGCTGACGGGCAACGCGTACTTGAAAATTAAAAAACAACTTACTTCGGGCGAGTATTCGGGTCGTGGAATGGCAACCCAGATGGATTCGGAATTGGGAATGTCTAAGGAGAAGGCAGAATCACTTTTGGGAATTTCCGATCCCTCCAAATCAAGGTTCGGTGGTCCGATGGCGCTATCAACCGATTGACTTCCTCCGCCAGTTAGCTGTCGCGTGAAGTTATTTAACTTGGAAACTACTTTCCGTGAGCTGGAAGTGTGAGCCGGGCTTCCCGTGGGCGTGGCGCTTTCGCTTTTAGCCGGTGCCGGTTGCGCTTGCGCCTTGTTCTTGTGAGTCTTAAAATATTCCTCGGCGTCACTAGGGTCAGCGCATTTCATATAATCCGTCCATTTGCCGTACAAAAAACGATGTTTCTTTTTCCTGATTCAAAACAGAATCGCGTACGGTTTTCATTCGGTCAGAGGGGTCACTTAAATGATCACAAAATGGTCAAGGGGTATGTGCTTTTCGAAAAAGTGATCAAAGGAGATTTTGCTTATTGAAAACTGACCAAAAGGGATTTTACTTATTGAGCAAGTGATCAAGGCAGTTTTTACTTATTGAACAAGTGATCGAGGGAGATTTTACTTATTGTACACGTGATCGAGGGAGACTTTTACTTATTGTACACGTGATCAAGGCAGTTTTTACTTATTGGACAAGTGATCGAGGGAGATTTTTACTTATTGAACAAGTGATCGAGGGAGATTTTTACTTATTGAACAAGTGATCGAGGGAGATTTTTACTTATTGAACAAGTGATCGAGGGAGATTTTTACTTATTGAACAAGTGATCGAGGGAGATTTTTACTTATTGAGCAAGTGATCAGAGGGTATGTACTAATGGAAAAACGTGATCAAGGGGTATGTACTAATGGAAAAACGTGATCAAGGGGTATGTACTAATGGAAAAACGTGATCAAGGGGTATGTACTAATGGGAAAAAGTGATCAAGGGGTATGTACTAATGGGAAAACGTGATCGACTTATCGTAGAGTTATCAAGAGAGATTTACTTTATGGAAAAGTGATCAAAAAGGAATTACTTTTCGAAAAAAGTGATCGAAGCACATTAAAAAACACTCTTCCAAAGTTCCAATTCTAAATCCCATAAAGTACTCACTGTTTATCGTAAATGAATCCTTCAATTCGATGCAAATCTCTTCCAAACCAGCCAGCTGGTTTGAAATTCAAAACAGCCTTTAAATTATTTTGATGGCAAACAACTTCCATCACACCATACTAAAAAATCCCCCCAAAAAAGAAAAAAAAAACCCCAAAAAACAGAAAAATATTACATATCCTTCCAAAAACGACAAGACTTAATTAAGAGCCGCGTGCGTGTATTAATTAAAACGAACCTGTTCCAACCATAACTTTCCAACAATGATATTGTGTATACAACAAGTAACGTTATTCCAAGTATAAACTTCTTTGTGACTAGGGAGTTCAACCGTGACCAAACCTTCTGGAATTACTTCTATAGATTTACCCCAAAATTTTAATTTAGGATAAACCGAGCCATAGAAAACAAAGTTCTTTGATTGCGCGTGAAAGGCGCTGATTGGCGGGTGATGACTAACTTGTTCGCAAACTAAACGAAAACCAGATTCTTCCCTAAACACAAAATAAACCACCAAGATTATACCTTAAAGAACGCAATAACCATAAGAAGGGATACCTATAGTTTACTAGGGAGAAGGTAATGTATAAGATGCCCAAGTATTCGCTCGCGCCATAGTCCCAGTCCCCCTTTCAAAATTCAAGGGGGGACGTAAAAGGAGGCCACCGGGCTATTTCGCTGCCCCTCCTCAGTCGGTCGGAAAATACAACGTAATTTTTGTTATCATTCGCGTCGCGCTGACGTGCACGAGTTTTTAAGAACCAATGAGATATCTCGCTGGTTGTAATTTAGAGACGGCGGGGATTAGTTTCTATGAGTTTCTATGTTTTTCTATGTCTTTCTATGTGTTTCTATGACTTTCTATGAGTTTCTGTGTTTCTATGGGTTTCTGTCTTTCTATGTGTTTCTATGACTTTCTATGTGTTTCTATGAGTTTCTATGACTTTGTGTTTTTCTGTGTTTCTATGTGTTTCTATGACTTTCTATGTGTTTCTATGAGTTTCTGTGTTTCTATTTGTTTCTATGTGTTTCTATGTGTTTCTATGTGTTTCTATGTGTTTCTATGTGTTTCTATGAGTTTCTATGAGTTTCTATATCTTTCTATGTGTTTCTATGAGTTTGTGTTTCTATGTGTTTCTATGAGTTTCCATGTGTTTCTATGTCTTTCTATGTGTTTCTATGTCTTTCTATGTGTTTCTATGTCTTTCTATGTGTTTCTATGTCTTTCTATGTGTTTCTATGTCTTTCTATGTGTTTCTATGTCTTTCTATGTGTTTCTATGTCTTTCTATGTGTTTCTATGCCTTTCTATGAGTTTCTATGTCTTTCTATGTGTTTCTATGAGTTTCCATGTGTTTCTGTCTTTCTATGTGTTTCTATGAGTTTCCATGTGTTTCTATGTGTTTCTATGTCTTTCTATGTGTTTCTATGAGTTTCTGTGTTTCTGTCTTTCTATGTCTTTCTATGTGTTTCTATGTGTTTCTATGTCCTTCTATGTCCTTCTATGAGTTTCTATGAGATTATGTGTTTCTATGAGTTTCTGTCTTTCTATGTGTTTCTATGTCTTTCTATGTCTTTCTAGGATTTTCTATGTCTTTCTATGTGTTTCTATGTCTTTCTATGTGTTTCTATGACTTTCTATGAGTTTCTATGTCTATCTAAGTGTTTCTATGAGTTTCTATGTTTTTCGATGTCTTTCTATGTGTTTCTATCTCTTTCTATGTGTTTCTATGATTTTCAATGTCTTTCTATGTGTTTCTATGACTTTCTATGAGTTTCTATGTGTTTCTATGAGTTTCTATGTGTTTCTATGAGTTTCTATGTCTTTCTATGTGTTTCTGTCTTTCTATGAGTTTCTATGACCTTCTATGTCTTTCTACGCGTTTCTATGAATTTCTATGAGTTTCTATGTCTTTCTATGAGTTTCTATGACTTTCTATGTGTTTCTATGCGTTTCTATGCGTTTCTATGACTTTCTATGTGTTTCTATGTCCTTCTATGAGTTTTTATGAGATTCTGTGTTTCTATGAGTTTCTATGTCTTTCTATGTTTTTCTATGACTTTCTATGTGTTTCTATGACTTTCTATGTGTTTCTATGACTATCTATGTGTTTCTCTGACTTTCTATGACTTTCTGTGTTTCTATGTGTTTCTATGAGTTTCTATGTTTTTCTATGTTTTTCTATGTTTTTCTATGTCTTTCTATGTGTTTCTATGAGTTTGTGTTTCTATGTGTTTCTATGAGTTTCTATGTCTTTCTATGTCTTTCTATGTGTTTCTGTGTTTCTGTGTGTTTCTATAAGTTTCTATGAGTTTCTGTGTTTCTATGTGTTTCTATGTGTTTCTATGTGTTTCTATGTGTTTCTATGTGTTTCTATGTCCTTCTATGAGTTTCTATGAGATTATGTGTTTCTATGAGTTTCTGTCTTTCTATGTGTTTCTATGTCTTTCTAGGATTTTCTATGTCTTTCTATGTGTTTCTATGACTTTCTATGAGTTTCTGTCTTTCTATGTGTTTCTATGTCTTTCTATGTCTTTCTAGGATTTTCTATGTCTTTCTATGTGTTTCTATGACTTTCTATGAGTTTCTGTGTTTCTATGTGTTTCTATGAGTTTCTATGAGATTCTGTGTTTCTATGAGTTTCTATGTCTTTCTATGCTTTTCTATGACTTTCTATGTGTTTCTATGACTTTCTATGTGTTTCTATGACTTTCTATGACTTTCTATGAGTTTCTATGAGTTTCTATGTGTTTCTATGAGTTTCTATGTCTTTCTATGTGTTTCTATGAGTTTCTATGAGTTTCTATGTTTTTCTATGTCTTTCTATGTGTTTCTATGACTTTCTATGAGTTTCTATGTGTTTCTATGAGTTTCTGTCTTTCTATGTGTTTCTATGACTTTCTATGTGTTTCTATGCGTTTCTATGACTTTCTATGTGTTTCTGTGTTTCTATGACTTTCCATGACTTTCTATGTGTTTCTGTGTTTCTATGTCTTTCTATGTTTTTCTATGTCTTTCTATGATTTTCTATGTGTTTCTATGAGTTTCTATGAGTTTCTATGAGTTTCTATGTTTTTCGATGTCTTTCTATGTGTTTCTATGTCTTTCTATGTGTTTCTATGAGTTTCTATGTTTTTCGATGTCTTTCTATGAGTTTCAATGTCTTTCTATGAGTTTCTATGACTTTCTATGTGTTTCTATGTGTTTCTATGCGTTTCTATGACTTTCTATGAGTTTCTATGAGTTTCTATGTCTTTCTATGTGTTTCTATGACTTTCTATGTGTTTCTATGCGTTTCTATGACTTTCTATGTGTTTCTATGCGTTTCTATGACTTTCTATGTGTTTCTATGTCCTTCTATGAGTTTTTATGAGATTATATGCGTTTCTATGAGTTTCTATGATATTCTGTGTTTCTATGAGTTTCTATGTCTTTCTATGTGTTTCTATGAGTTTCTATGTGTTTCTATGACTTTCTGTGTTTCTATGTGTTTCTATGACTTTCTATGTGTTTCTATGTGTTTCTGTGTTTCTATGAGTTTCTATGTTTTTCTATGTTTTTCTATGTCTTTCTATGTGTTTCTATGTCATTCTGTGTTTCTATGATTTTCTATGTCTTTCTATGTCTTTCTATGTGTTTCTATGTGTTTCTATGTTTTTCTATGTCTTTCTATGTCTTTCTATGTCTTTCTGTGTTTCTATGTCATTCTATGTGTTTCTATGATTTTCTATGTCTTTCTATGTGTTTCTATGTCTTTCTATGTCTTTCTATGTGTTTCTATGTCTTTCTATGTGTTTCTATGTCTTTCTATGTGTTTCTATGTCTTTCTATGTGTTTCTATGTCTTTCTATGTCTTTCTGTGTTTCTATGAGTTTCTATGAGTTTCTGTGTTTCTATGTCTTTCTATGTGTTTCTATGTGTTTCTATGTCCTTCTATGCCCTTCTATGAGTTTCTATGAGATTGTGTTTCTATGAGTTTCTGTGTTTCTATGTGTTTCTATGTCTTTCTAGGATTTTCTATGTCTTTCTATGAGTTTCTGTGTTTCTATGAGTTTCTGTCTTTCTATGTCTTTCTATGTCCTTCTATGAGTTTTTATGAGATTCTATGAGTTTCTATGAGATTCTGTGTTTCTATGAGATTCTGTGTTTCTATGAGTTTCTATGAGATTCTGTCTTTCTATGCTTTTCTATGACTTTCTATGTTTTTCTATGACTTTCTATGTGTTTCTATGAGTTTCTATGTTTTTCGATGTCTTTCTATGTGTTTCTATCTCTTTCTATGTGTTTCTATGATTTTCTATGTCTTTCTATGTGTTTCTATGACTTTCTATGACTTTCTATGAGTTTCTATGAGTTTCTATGCCTTTCTATGTGTTTCTATGACTTTTTATGTCTTTCTATGTGTTTCTATGTCTTTCTAGGATTTTCTATGTCTTTCTATGTGTTTCTATGACTTTCTATGAGTTTCTGTCTTTCTATGTGTTTCTATGTCTTTCTATGTCTTTCTAGGATTTTCTATGTCTTTCTATGTGTTTCTATGACTTTCTATGAGTTTCTGTGTTTCTATGTGTTTCTATGAGTTTCTATGAGATTCTGTGTTTCTATGAGTTTCTATGTCTTTCTATGCTTTTCTATGACTTTCTATGTGTTTCTATGACTTTCTATGTGTTTCTATGACTTTCTATGACTTTCTATGAGTTTCTATGAGTTTCTATGTGTTTCTATGAGTTTCTATGTCTTTCTATGTGTTTCTATGAGTTTCTATGAGTTTCTATGTTTTTCTATGTCTTTCTATGTGTTTCTATGACTTTCTATGAGTTTCTATGTGTTTCTATGAGTTTCTGTCTTTCTATGTGTTTCTATGACTTTCTATGTGTTTCTATGCGTTTCTATGACTTTCTATGTGTTTCTGTGTTTCTATGACTTTCCATGACTTTCTATGTGTTTCTGTGTTTCTATGTCTTTCTATGTTTTTCTATGTCTTTCTATGATTTTCTATGTGTTTCTATGAGTTTCTATGAGTTTCTATGAGTTTCTATGTTTTTCGATGTCTTTCTATGTGTTTCTATGTCTTTCTATGTGTTTCTATGAGTTTCTATGTTTTTCGATGTCTTTCTATGAGTTTCAATGTCTTTCTATGAGTTTCTATGACTTTCTATGTGTTTCTATGTGTTTCTATGCGTTTCTATGACTTTCTATGAGTTTCTATGAGTTTCTATGTCTTTCTATGAGTTTATGTCTTTCTATGAGTTTCTGTCTTTCTATGAGTTTCTGTCTTTCTATGTGTTTCTATGACTTTCTATGTGTTTCTATGACTTTCTATGTGTTTCTATGTCCTTCTATGAGTTTTTATGAGATTCTGTGTTTCTATGAGTTTCTATGAGATTCTATGAGTTTCTATGAGATTCTGTGTTTCTATGAGTTTCTATGTCTTTCTATGTTTTTCTATGACTTTCTATGTGTTTCTATGACTTTCTATGTGTTTCTCTGACTTTCTATGACTTACTGTGTTTCTGTGTTTCTATGAGTTGCTATGTTTTTCTATGTTTTTCTATGTTTTTCTATGTTTTTCTATGTCTTTCTATGTGTTTCTATGTGTTTCTATGAGTTTCTATGTTTTTCTATGTTTTTCTATGTCTTTCTATGTCTTTCTATGTGTTTCTGTGTTTCTATGTGTTTCTATGTCTTTCTATGTCTTTCTATGTGTTTCTATGAGTTTCTATGAGTTTCTATGAGTTTCTATGAGTTTGTGTTTCTATGTGTTTCTATGTGTTTCTATGTCCTTCTACTAGTTTCTATGAGATTATGTGTTTCTATGAGTTTCTGTCTTTCTATGTGTTTCTATGAGTTTGTCTTTCTATGTGTTTCTATGTCTTTCTAGGATTTTCTATGTCTTTCTATGTGTTTCTATGACTTTCTATGAGTTTCTGTGTTTCTATGAGTTTCTATGAGTTTCTATGTGTTTCTATGTGTTTCTGTCTTTCTATGTCCTTCTATGAGTTTTTATGAGATTCTGTGTTTCTATGAGTTTCTATGAGATTCTGTGTTTCTATGAGTTTCTATGTCTTTCTATGCTTTTCTATGACTTTCTATGTGTTTCTATGACTTTCTATGTGTTTCTATGACTTTCTATGTGTTTCTATGACTTTCTATGTGTTTCTATGACTTTCTATGTGTTTCTATGACTTTCTATGACTTTCTATGTGTTTCTATGAGTTTCTATGAGTTTCTATGTCTTTCTATGGGTTTCTCTGAGTTTCTATGAGTTTCTATGTTTTTCTATGTCTTTCTATGTGTTTCTATGTGTTTCTATGTGTTTCTATGATTTTCTATGTCTTTCTATGTGTTTCTATGACTTTCTATGAGTTTCTATGTGTTTCTATGAGTTTCTGTCTTTCTATGTGTTTCTATGACTTTCTATGTGTTTCTATGACTTTCTATGTGTTTCTATGCGTTTCTATGACTTTCTATGTGTTTCTATGCGTTTCTATGACTTTCTGTGTTTCTATGACTTTCTATGAGTTTCTATGTCTTTCTATGTGTTTCTATGTCTTTCTATGTGTTTCTATGACTTTCTGTGTTTCTATGCGTTTCTATGACTTTCTATGTGTTTCTATGACTTTCTATGTGTTTCTATGTCCTTCTATGAGTTTTTATGAGATTCTATGAGATTCTATGAGTTTCTATGAGATTCTGTGTTTCTATGAGTTTCTATGTCTTTCTATGTTTTTCTATGACTTTCTATGTGTTTCTATGACTTTCTATGTGTTTCTCTGACTTTCTATGACTTTCTGTGTTTCTATGTGTTTCTATGAGTTGCTATGTTTTTCTATGTTTTTCTATGTCTTTCTATGTCTTTCTATGTGTTTCTGTGTTTCTATGAGTTTCTATGTGTTTCTATGTCTTTCTATGTCTTTCTATGTGTTTCTGTGTTTCTATGTGTTTCTATGTCTTTCTATGTGTTTCTATGAGTTTCTATGAGTTTGTGTTTCTATGTCTTTCTATGTGTTTCTATGTCCTTCTATGAGTTTCTATGAGATTATGTGTTTCTATGAGTTTCTGTCTTTCTAGGATTTTCTATGTCTTTCTATGTGTTTCTATGACTTTCTATGAGTTTGTGTTTCTATGAGTTTCTATGAGTTTCTATGTTTCTATGAGTTTCTATGAGTTTCTATGTGTTTCTATGTTTTTCTATGTCTTTCTATGTGTTTCTATGACTTTCTATGAGTTTCTATGTGTTTCTATGAGTTTCTGTCTTTCTATGTGTTTCTATGACTTTCTATGTGTTTCTATGCGTTTCTATGACTTTCTATGTGTTTCTGTGTTTCTATGACTTTCCATGACTTTCTATGTGTTTCTGTGTTTCTATGTCTTTCTATGTTTTTCTATGTCTTTCTATGATTTTCTGTGTTTCTATGAGTTTCTATGAGTTTCTATGAGTTTCTATGTTTTTCGATGTCTTTCTATGTGTTTCTATGTCTTTCTATGTGTTTCTATGAGTTTCTATGTTTTTCGATGTCTTTCTATGAGTTTCAATGTCTTTCTATGAGTTTCTATGACTTTCTATGTGTTTCTATGTGTTTCTATGCGTTTCTATGACTTTCTATGAGTTTCTATGAGTTTCTATGTCTTTCTATGTGTTTCTATGACTTTCTATGTGTTTCTATGCGTTTCTATGACTTTCTATGTGTTTCTATGCGTTTCTATGACTTTCTATGTGTTTCTATGTCCTTCTATGAGTTTTTATGAGATTATATGCGTTTCTATGAGTTTCTATGATATTCTGTGTTTCTATGAGTTTCTATGTCTTTCTATGTGTTTCTATGAGTTTCTATGTGTTTCTATGACTTTCTGTGTTTCTATGTGTTTCTATGACTTTCTATGTGTTTCTATGTGTTTCTGTGTTTCTATGAGTTTCTATGTTTTTCTATGTTTTTCTATGTCTTTCTATGTGTTTCTATGTCATTCTGTGTTTCTATGATTTTCTATGTCTTTCTATGTCTTTCTATGTGTTTCTATGTGTTTCTATGTTTTTCTATGTCTTTCTATGTCTTTCTATGTCTTTCTGTGTTTCTATGTCATTCTATGTGTTTCTATGATTTTCTATGTCTTTCTATGTGTTTCTATGTCTTTCTATGTCTTTCTATGTCTTTCTATGTGTTTCTATGTCTTTCTATGTGTTTCTATGTCTTTCTATGTGTTTCTATGTCTTTCTATGTCTTTCTATGTGTTTCTATGAGTTTCTATGAGTTTCTGTGTTTCTATGTCTTTCTATGTGTTTCTATGTGTTTCTATGTCCTTCTATGCCCTTCTATGAGTTTCTATGAGATTGTGTTTCTATGAGTTTCTGTGTTTCTATGTGTTTCTATGTCTTTCTAGGATTTTCTATGTCTTTCTATGAGTTTCTGTGTTTCTATGAGTTTCTGTCTTTCTATGTCTTTCTATGTCCTTCTGAGTTTTTATGAGATTCTATGAGTTTCTATGAGATTCTGTGTTTCTATGAGTTTCTATGAGATTCTGTCTTTCTATGCTTTTCTATGACTTTCTATGTTTTTCTATGACTTTCTATGTGTTTCTATGAGTTTCTATGTTTTTCGATGTCTTTCTATGTGTTTCTATCTCTTTCTATGTGTTTCTATGTGTTTCTATGTCTTTCTATGTGTTTCTATGAGTTTCTGTGTTTCTGTCTTTCTATGTCTTTCTATGTGTTTCTATGTGTTTCTATGTCCTTCTATGTCCTTCTATGAGTTTCTATGAGATTATGTGTTTCTATGAGTTTCTGTCTTTCTATGTGTTTCTATGTCTTTCTATGTCTTTCTAGGATTTTCTATGTCTTTCTATGTGTTTCTATGTCTTTCTATGTGTTTCTATGACTTTCTATGAGTTTCTATGTCTATCTAAGTGTTTCTATGAGTTTCTATGTTTTTCGATGTCTTTCTATGTGTTTCTATCTCTTTCTATGTGTTTCTATGATTTTCAATGTCTTTCTATGTGTTTCTATGACTTTCTATGAGTTTCTATGTGTTTCTATGAGTTTCTATGTGTTTCTATGAGTTTCTATGTCTTTCTATGTGTTTCTGTCTTTCTATGAGTTTCTATGACCTTCTATGTCTTTCTATGTGTTTCTGAGAATTTCTATGAGTTTCTATGTCTTTCTATGAGTTTCTATGACTTTCTATGTGTTTCTATGCGTTTCTATGCGTTTCTATGAGTTTCTATGACTTTCTATGTGTTTCTATGCGTTTCTATGCGTTTCTATGACTTTCTATGTGTTTCTATGTCCTTCTATGAGTTTTTATGAGATTCTGTGTTTCTATGAGTTTCTATGTCTTTCTATGTTTTTCTATGACTTTCTATGTGTTTCTATGACTTTCTATGTGTTTCTATGACTATCTATGTGTTTCTCTGACTTTCTATGACTTTCTGTGTTTCTATGTGTTTCTATGAGTTTCTATGTTTTTCTATGTTTTTCTATGTCTTTCTATGTGTTTCTATGTCATTCTGTGTTTCTATGATTTTCTATGTCTTTCTATGTCTTTCTATGTGTTTCTATGAGTTTCTGTGTTTCTGTCTTTCTATGTCTTTCTATGTGTTTCTATGTGTTTCTATGTCCTTCTATGTCCTTCTATGAGTTTCTATGAGATTATGTGTTTCTATGAGTTTCTGTCTTTCTATGTGTTTCTATGTCTTTCTATGTCTTTCTAGGATTTTCTATGTCTTTCTATGTGTTTCTATGTCTTTCTATGTGTTTCTATGACTTTCTATGAGTTTCTATGTCTATCTAAGTGTTTCTATGAGTTTCTATGTTTTTCGATGTCTTTCTATGTGTTTCTATCTCTTTCTATGTTTTTCTATGTTTTTCTATGTCTTTCTATGTGTTTCTATGAGTTTGTGTTTCTATGTGTTTCTATGAGTTTCTATGTCTTTCTATGTCTTTCTATGTGTTTCTGTGTTTCTGTGTGTTTCTATGAGTTTCTATGAGTTTCTGTGTTTCTATGTGTTTCTATGACTTTCTATGTGTTTCTATGCGTTTCTATGACTTTCTATGTGTTTCTATGTCCTTCTATGAGTTTTTATGAGATTATATGCGTTTCTATGAGTTTCTATGATATTCTGTGTTTCTATGAGTTTCTATGTCTTTCTATGTGTTTCTATGAGTTTCTATGTGTTTCTATGACTTTCTGTGTTTCTATGTGTTTCTATGACTTTCTATGTGTTTCTATGTGTTTCTGTGTTTCTATGAGTTTCTATGTTTTTCTATGTTTTTCTATGTCTTTCTATGTGTTTCTATGTCATTCTGTGTTTCTATGATTTTCTATGTCTTTCTATGTCTTTCTATGTGTTTCTATGTGTTTCTATGTTTTTCTATGTCTTTCTATGTCTTTCTATGTCTTTCTGTGTTTCTATGTCATTCTATGTGTTTCTATGATTTTCTATGTCTTTCTATGTGTTTCTATGTCTTTCTATGTCTTTCTATGTCTTTCTATGTGTTTCTATGTCTTTCTATGTGTTTCTATGTCTTTCTATGTGTTTCTATGTCTTTCTATGTGTTTCTATGTCTTTCTATGTCTTTCTATGTGTTTCTATGAGTTTCTATGAGTTTCTGTGTTTCTATGTCTTTCTATGTGTTTCTATGTGTTTCTATGTCCTTCTATGCCCTTCTATGAGTTTCTATGAGATTGTGTTTCTATGAGTTTCTGTGTTTCTATGTGTTTCTATGTCTTTCTAGGATTTTCTATGTCTTTCTATGAGTTTCTGTGTTTCTATGAGTTTCTGTCTTTCTATGTCTTTCTATGTCCTTCTATGAGTTTTTATGAGATTCTATGAGTTTCTATGAGATTCTGTGTTTCTATGAGATTCTGTGTTTCTATGAGTTTCTATGAGATTCTGTCTTTCTATGCTTTTCTATGACTTTCTATGTTTTTCTATGACTTTCTATGTGTTTCTATGAGTTTCTATGTTTTTCGATGTCTTTCTATGTGTTTCTATCTCTTTCTATGTGTTTCTATGATTTTCTATGTCTTTCTATGTGTTTCTATGACTTTCTATGACTTTCTATGAGTTTCTATGAGTTTCTATGCCTTTCTATGTGTTTCTATGACTTTTTATGTCTTTCTATGTGTTTCTATGACTTTCTATGAGTTTCTATGAGTTTCTATGTCTTTCTATGTGTTTCTATGACTTTCTATGTGTTTCTATGACTTTCTATGAGTTTCTATGTCTTTCTATGTGTTTCTATGACCTTCTATGTCTTTCTACGCGTTTCTATGACTTTCTATGAGTTTCTATGACTTTCTATGAGTTTCTATGTCTTTCTATGAGTTTATGTCTTTCTATGAGTTTCTGTCTTTCTATGAGTTTCTGTCTTTCTATGTGTTTCTATGACTTTCTATGTGTTTCTATGACTTTCTATGTGTTTCTATGTCCTTCTATGAGTTTTTATGAGATTCTGTGTTTCTATGAGTTTCTATGAGATTCTATGAGTTTCTATGAGATTCTGTGTTTCTATGAGTTTCTATGTCTTTCTATGTTTTTCTATGACTTTCTATGTGTTTCTATGACTTTCTATGTGTTTCTCTGACTTTCTATGACTTACTGTGTTTCTGTGTTTCTATGAGTTGCTATGTTTTTCTATGTTTTTCTATGTTTTTCTATGTCTTTCTATGTCTTTCTATGTGTTTCTGTGTTTCTATGTGTTTCTATGTCTTTCTATGTCTTTCTATGTCTTTCTATGTCTTTCTATGTGTTTCTATGAGTTTCTATGAGTTTCTATGAGTTTCTATGAGTTTGTGTTTCTATGTGTTTCTATGTGTTTCTATGTCCTTCTACTAGTTTCTATGAGATTATGTGTTTCTATGAGTTTCTGTCTTTCTATGTGTTTCTATGAGTTTGTCTTTCTATGTGTTTCTATGTCTTTCTAGGATTTTCTATGTCTTTCTATGTGTTTCTATGACTTTCTATGAGTTTCTGTGTTTCTATGAGTTTCTATGAGTTTCTATGTGTTTCTATGTGTTTCTGTCTTTCTATGTCCTTCTATGAGTTTTTATGAGATTCTGTGTTTCTATGAGTTTCTATGAGATTCTGTGTTTCTATGAGTTTCTATGTCTTTCTATGCTTTTCTATGACTTTCTATGTGTTTCTATGACTTTCTATGTGTTTCTATGACTTTCTATGTGTTTCTATGACTTTCTATGTGTTTCTATGACTTTCTATGTGTTTCTATGACTTTCTATGACTTTCTATGTGTTTCTATGAGTTTCTATGAGTTTCTATGTCTTTCTATGGGTTTCTCTGAGTTTCTATGAGTTTCTATGTTTTTCTATGTCTTTCTATGTGTTTCTATGTGTTTCTATGTGTTTCTATGATTTTCTATGTCTTTCTATGTGTTTCTATGACTTTCTATGAGTTTCTATGTGTTTCTATGAGTTTCTGTCTTTCTATGTGTTTCTATGACTTTCTATGTGTTTCTATGACTTTCTATGTGTTTCTATGCGTTTCTATGACTTTCTATGTGTTTCTATGCGTTTCTATGACTTTCTGTGTTTCTATGACTTTCTATGAGTTTCTATGTCTTTCTATGTGTTTCTATGTCTTTCTATGTGTTTCTATGACTTTCTGTGTTTCTATGCGTTTCTATGACTTTCTATGTGTTTCTATGACTTTCTATGTGTTTCTATGTCCTTCTATGAGTTTTTATGAGATTCTATGAGATTCTATGAGTTTCTATGAGATTCTGTGTTTCTATGAGTTTCTATGTCTTTCTATGTTTTTCTATGACTTTCTATGTGTTTCTATGACTTTCTATGTGTTTCTCTGACTTTCTATGACTTTCTGTGTTTCTATGTGTTTCTATGAGTTGCTATGTTTTTCTATGTTTTTCTATGTCTTTCTATGTCTTTCTATGTGTTTCTGTGTTTCTATGAGTTTCTATGTGTTTCTATGTCTTTCTATGTCTTTCTATGTGTTTCTGTCTTTCTATGTGTTTCTATGAGTTTCTATGAGTTTGTGTTTCTATGTCTTTCTATGTGTTTCTATGTCCTTCTATGAGTTTCTATGAGATTATGTGTTTCTATGAGTTTCTGTCTTTCTAGGATTTTCTATGTCTTTCTATGTGTTTCTATGACTTTCTATGAGTTTGTGTTTCTATGAGTTTCTATGAGTTTCTATGTTTCTATGAGTTTCTATGAGTTTCTGTGTTTCTATGTTTTTCTATGTCTTTCTATGTGTTTCTATGACTTTCTATGAGTTTCTATGTGTTTCTATGAGTTTCTGTCTTTCTATGTGTTTCTATGACTTTCTATGTGTTTCTATGCGTTTCTATGACTTTCTATGTGTTTCTGTGTTTCTATGACTTTCCATGACTTTCTATGTGTTTCTGTGTTTCTATGTCTTTCTATGTTTTTCTATGTCTTTCTATGATTTTCTGTGTTTCTATGAGTTTCTATGAGTTTCTATGAGTTTCTATGTTTTTCGATGTCTTTCTATGTGTTTCTATGTCTTTCTATGTGTTTCTATGAGTTTCTATGTTTTTCGATGTCTTTCTATGAGTTTCAATGTCTTTCTATGAGTTTCTATGACTTTCTATGTGTTTCTATGTGTTTCTATGCGTTTCTATGACTTTCTATGAGTTTCTATGAGTTTCTATGTCTTTCTATGTGTTTCTATGACTTTCTATGTGTTTCTATGTGTTTCTATGACTTTCTATGTGTTTCTATGCGTTTCTATGACTTTCTATGTGTTTCTATGTCCTTCTATGAGTTTTTATGAGATTATATGCGTTTCTATGAGTTTCTATGATATTCTGTGTTTCTATGAGTTTCTATGTCTTTCTATGTGTTTCTATGAGTTTCTATGTGTTTCTATGACTTTCTGTGTTTCTATGTGTTTCTATGACTTTCTATGTGTTTCTATGTGTTTCTGTGTTTCTATGAGTTTCTATGTTTTTCTATGTTTTTCTATGTCTTTCTATGTGTTTCTATGTCATTCTGTGTTTCTATGATTTTCTATGTCTTTCTATGTCTTTCTATGTGTTTCTATGTGTTTCTATGTTTTTCTATGTCTTTCTATGTCTTTCTATGTCTTTCTGTGTTTCTATGTCATTCTATGTGTTTCTATGATTTTCTATGTCTTTCTATGTGTTTCTATGTCTTTCTATGTCTTTCTATGTCTTTCTATGTGTTTCTATGTCTTTCTATGTGTTTCTATGTCTTTCTATGTGTTTCTATGTCTTTCTATGTGTTTCTATGTCTTTCTATGTCTTTCTATGTGTTTCTATGAGTTTCTATGAGTTTCTGTGTTTCTATGTCTTTCTATGTGTTTCTATGTGTTTCTATGTCCTTCTATGCCCTTCTATGAGTTTCTATGAGATTGTGTTTCTATGAGTTTCTGTGTTTCTATGTGTTTCTATGTCTTTCTAGGATTTTCTATGTCTTTCTATGAGTTTCTGTGTTTCTATGAGTTTCTGTCTTTCTATGTCTTTCTATGTCCTTCTATGAGTTTTTATGAGATTCTATGAGTTTCTATGAGATTCTGTGTTTCTATGAGATTCTGTGTTTCTATGAGTTTCTATGAGATTCTGTCTTTCTATGCTTTTCTATGACTTTCTATGTTTTTCTATGACTTTCTATGTGTTTCTATGAGTTTCTATGTTTTTCGATGTCTTTCTATGTGTTTCTATCTCTTTCTATGTGTTTCTATGATTTTCTATGTCTTTCTATGTGTTTCTATGACTTTCTATGACTTTCTATGACTTTCTATGAGTTTCTATGCCTTTCTATGTGTTTCTATGACTTTTTATGTCTTTCTATGTGTTTCTATGACTTTCTATGAGTTTCTATGAGTTTCTATGTCTTTCTATGTGTTTCTATGACTTTCTATGTGTTTCTATGACTTTCTATGAGTTTCTATGTCTTTCTATGTGTTTCTATGACCTTCTATGTCTTTCTACGCGTTTCTATGACTTTCTATGAGTTTCTATGACTTTCTATGAGTTTCTATGTCTTTCTATGAGTTTATGTCTTTCTATGAGTTTCTGTCTTTCTATGAGTTTCTGTCTTTCTATGTGTTTCTATGACTTTCTATGTGTTTCTATGACTTTCTATGTGTTTCTATGTCCTTCTATGAGTTTTTATGAGATTCTGTGTTTCTATGAGTTTCTATGAGATTCTATGAGTTTCTATGAGATTCTGTGTTTCTATGAGTTTCTATGTCTTTCTATGTTTTTCTATGACTTTCTATGTGTTTCTATGACTTTCTATGTGTTTCTCTGACTTTCTATGACTTACTGTGTTTCTGTGTTTCTATGAGTTGCTATGTTTTTCTATGTTTTTCTATGTTTTTCTATGTCTTTCTATGTCTTTCTATGTGTTTCTGTGTTTCTATGTGTTTCTATGTCTTTCTATGTCTTTCTATGTCTTTCTATGTCTTTCTATGTGTTTCTATGAGTTTCTATGAGTTTCTATGAGTTTGTGTTTCTATGTGTTTCTATGTGTTTCTATGTCCTTCTACTAGTTTCTATGAGATTATGTGTTTCTATGAGTTTCTGTCTTTCTATGTGTTTCTATGAGTTTGTCTTTCTATGTGTTTCTATGTCTTTCTAGGATTTTCTATGTCTTTCTATGTGTTTCTATGACTTTCTATGAGTTTCTGTGTTTCTATGAGTTTCTATGAGTTTCTATGTGTTTCTATGTGTTTCTGTCTTTCTATGTCCTTCTATGAGTTTTTATGAGATTCTGTGTTTCTATGAGTTTCTATGAGATTCTGTGTTTCTATGAGTTTCTATGTCTTTCTATGCTTTTCTATGACTTTCTATGTGTTTCTATGACTTTCTATGTGTTTCTATGACTTTCTATGTGTTTCTATGACTTTCTATGTGTTTCTATGACTTTCTATGTGTTTCTATGACTTTCTATGACTTTCTATGTGTTTCTATGAGTTTCTATGAGTTTCTATGTCTTTCTATGGGTTTCTCTGAGTTTCTATGAGTTTCTATGTTTTTCTATGTCTTTCTATGTGTTTCTATGTGTTTCTATGTGTTTCTATGATTTTCTATGTCTTTCTATGTGTTTCTATGACTTTCTATGAGTTTCTATGTGTTTCTATGAGTTTCTGTCTTTCTATGTGTTTCTATGACTTTCTATGTGTTTCTATGACTTTCTATGTGTTTCTATGCGTTTCTATGACTTTCTATGTGTTTCTATGCGTTTCTATGACTTTCTGTGTTTCTATGACTTTCTATGAGTTTCTATGTCTTTCTATGTGTTTCTATGTCTTTCTATGTGTTTCTATGACTTTCTGTGTTTCTATGCGTTTCTATGACTTTCTATGTGTTTCTATGACTTTCTATGTGTTTCTATGTCCTTCTATGAGTTTTTATGAGATTCTATGAGATTCTATGAGTTTCTATGAGATTCTGTGTTTCTATGAGTTTCTATGTCTTTCTATGTTTTTCTATGACTTTCTATGTGTTTCTATGACTTTCTATGTGTTTCTCTGACTTTCTATGACTTTCTGTGTTTCTATGTGTTTCTATGAGTTGCTATGTTTTTCTATGTTTTTCTATGTCTTTCTATGTCTTTCTATGTGTTTCTGTGTTTCTATGAGTTTCTATGTGTTTCTATGTCTTTCTATGTCTTTCTATGTGTTTCTGTCTTTCTATGTGTTTCTATGAGTTTCTATGAGTTTGTGTTTCTATGTCTTTCTATGTGTTTCTATGTCCTTCTATGAGTTTCTATGAGATTATGTGTTTCTATGAGTTTCTGTCTTTCTAGGATTTTCTATGTCTTTCTATGTGTTTCTATGACTTTCTATGAGTTTGTGTTTCTATGAGTTTCTATGAGTTTCTATGTTTCTATGAGTTTCTATGAGTTTCTGTGTTTCTATGTTTTTCTATGTCTTTCTATGTGTTTCTATGACTTTCTATGAGTTTCTATGTGTTTCTATGAGTTTCTGTCTTTCTATGTGTTTCTATGACTTTCTATGTGTTTCTATGCGTTTCTATGACTTTCTATGTGTTTCTGTGTTTCTATGACTTTCCATGACTTTCTATGTGTTTCTGTGTTTCTATGTCTTTCTATGTTTTTCTATGTCTTTCTATGATTTTCTGTGTTTCTATGAGTTTCTATGAGTTTCTATGAGTTTCTATGTTTTTCGATGTCTTTCTATGTGTTTCTATGTCTTTCTATGTGTTTCTATGAGTTTCTATGTTTTTCGATGTCTTTCTATGAGTTTCAATGTCTTTCTATGAGTTTCTATGACTTTCTATGTGTTTCTATGTGTTTCTATGCGTTTCTATGACTTTCTATGAGTTTCTATGAGTTTCTATGTCTTTCTATGTGTTTCTATGACTTTCTATGTGTTTCTATGCGTTTCTATGACTTTCTATGTGTTTCTATGCGTTTCTATGACTTTCTGTGTGTTTCTATGTCCTTCTATGAGTTTTTATGAGATTATATGCGTTTCTATGAGTTTCTATGATATTCTGTGTTTCTATGAGTTTCTATGTCTTTCTATGTGTTTCTATGAGTTTCTATGTGTTTCTATGACTTTCTGTGTTTCTATGTGTTTCTATGACTTTCTATGTGTTTCTATGTGTTTCTGTGTTTCTATGAGTTTCTATGTTTTTCTATGTTTTTCTATGTCTTTCTATGTGTTTCTATGTCATTCTGTGTTTCTATGATTTTCTATGTCTTTCTATGTCTTTCTATGTGTTTCTATGTGTTTCTATGTTTTTCTATGTCTTTCTATGTCTTTCTATGTCTTTCTGTGTTTCTATGTCATTCTATGTGTTTCTATGATTTTCTGTCTTTCTATGTGTTTCTATGTCTTTCTATGTCTTTCTATGTCTTTCTATGTGTTTCTATGTCTTTCTATGTGTTTCTATGTCTTTCTATGTGTTTCTATGTCTTTCTATGTCTTTCTATGTGTTTCTATGAGTTTCTATGAGTTTCTGTGTTTCTATGTCTTTCTATGTGTTTCTATGTGTTTCTATGTCCTTCTATGCCCTTCTATGAGTTTCTATGAGATTGTGTTTCTATGAGTTTCTGTGTTTCTATGTGTTTCTATGTCTTTCTAGGATTTTCTATGTCTTTCTATGAGTTTCTGTGTTTCTATGAGTTTCTGTCTTTCTATGTCTTTCTATGTCCTTCTGAGTTTTTATGAGATTCTATGAGTTTCTATGAGATTCTGTGTTTCTATGAGTTTCTATGAGATTCTGTCTTTCTATGCTTTTCTATGACTTTCTATGTTTTTCTATGACTTTCTATGTGTTTCTATGAGTTTCTATGTTTTTCGATGTCTTTCTATGTGTTTCTATCTCTTTCTATGTGTTTCTATGTGTTTCTATGTCTTTCTATGTGTTTCTATGAGTTTCTGTGTTTCTGTCTTTCTATGTCTTTCTATGTGTTTCTATGTGTTTCTATGTCCTTCTATGTCCTTCTATGAGTTTCTATGAGATTATGTGTTTCTATGAGTTTCTGTCTTTCTATGTGTTTCTATGTCTTTCTATGTCTTTCTAGGATTTTCTATGTCTTTCTATGTGTTTCTATGTCTTTCTATGTGTTTCTATGACTTTCTATGAGTTTCTATGTCTATCTAAGTGTTTCTATGAGTTTCTATGTTTTTCGATGTCTTTCTATGTGTTTCTATCTCTTTCTATGTGTTTCTATGATTTTCAATGTCTTTCTATGTGTTTCTATGACTTTCTATGAGTTTCTATGTGTTTCTATGAGTTTCTATGTGTTTCTATGAGTTTCTATGTCTTTCTATGTGTTTCTGTCTTTCTATGAGTTTCTATGACCTTCTATGTCTTTCTATGTGTTTCTGTGAATTTCTATGAGTTTCTATGTCTTTCTATGAGTTTCTATGACTTTCTATGTGTTTCTATGCGTTTCTATGCGTTTCTATGAGTTTCTATGACTTTCTATGTGTTTCTATGCGTTTCTATGCGTTTCTATGACTTTCTATGTGTTTCTATGTCCTTCTATGAGTTTTTATGAGATTCTGTGTTTCTATGAGTTTCTATGTCTTTCTATGTTTTTCTATGACTTTCTATGTGTTTCTATGACTTTCTATGTGTTTCTATGACTATCTATGTGTTTCTCTGACTTTCTATGACTTTCTGTGTTTCTATGTGTTTCTATGAGTTTCTATGTTTTTCTATGTTTTTCTATGTTTTTCTATGTCTTTCTATGTGTTTCTATGAGTTTGTGTTTCTATGTGTTTCTATGAGTTTCTATGTCTTTCTATGTCTTTCTATGTGTTTCTGTGTTTCTGTGTGTTTCTATGAGTTTCTATGAGTTTCTGTGTTTCTATGTGTTTCTATGTGTTTCTATGTCCTTCTATGAGTTTCTATGAGATTATGTGTTTCTATGAGTTTCTGTCTTTCTATGTGTTTCTATGTCTTTCTAGGATTTTCTATGTCTTTCTATGTGTTTCTATGACTTTCTATGAGTTTCTGTCTTTCTATGTGTTTCTATGTCTTTCTATGTCTTTCTAGGATTTTCTATGTCTTTCTATGTGTTTCTATGACTTTCTATGAGTTTCTGTGTTTCTATGTGTTTCTATGAGTTTCTATGAGATTCTGTGTTTCTATGAGTTTCTATGTCTTTCTATGCTTTTCTATGACTTTCTATGTGTTTCTATGACTTTCTATGTGTTTCTATGACTTTCTATGACTTTCTATGAGTTTCTATGAGTTTCTATGTGTTTCTATGAGTTTCTATGTCTTTCTATGTGTTTCTATGAGTTTCTATGAGTTTCTATGTTTTTCTATGTCTTTCTATGTGTTTCTATGACTTTCTATGAGTTTCTATGTGTTTCTATGAGTTTCTGTCTTTCTATGTGTTTCTATGACTTTCTATGTGTTTCTATGCGTTTCTATGACTTTCTATGTGTTTCTGTGTTTCTATGACTTTCCATGACTTTCTATGTGTTTCTGTGTTTCTATGTCTTTCTATGTTTTTCTATGTCTTTCTATGATTTTCTATGTGTTTCTATGAGTTTCTATGCGTTTCTATGACTTTCTGTGTTTCTATGACTTTCTATGAGTTTCTATGTCTTTCTATGTGTTTCTATGTCTTTCTATGTGTTTCTATGACTTTCTGTGTTTCTATGCGTTTCTATGACTTTCTATGTGTTTCTATGACTTTCTATGTGTTTCTATGTCCTTCTATGAGTTTTTATGAGATTCTATGAGATTCTATGAGTTTCTATGAGATTCTGTGTTTCTATGAGTTTCTATGTCTTTCTATGTTTTTCTATGACTTTCTATGTGTTTCTATGACTTTCTATGTGTTTCTCTGACTTTCTATGACTTTCTGTGTTTCTATGTGTTTCTATGAGTTGCTATGTTTTTCTATGTCTTTCTATGTCTTTCTATGTGTTTCTGTGTTTCTATGAGTTTCTATGTGTTTCTATGTCTTTCTATGTCTTTCTATGTGTTTCTGTCTTTCTATGTGTTTCTATGAGTTTCTATGAGTTTGTGTTTCTATGTCTTTCTATGTGTTTCTATGTCCTTCTATGAGTTTCTATGAGATTGTGTTTCTATGAGTTTCTGTCTTTCTAGGATTTTCTATGTCTTTCTATGTGTTTCTATGACTTTCTATGAGTTTGTGTTTCTATGAGTTTCTATGAGTTTCTATGTTTCTATGAGTTTCTATGAGTTTCTGTGTTTCTATGTTTTTCTATGTCTTTCTATGTGTTTCTATGACTTTCTATGAGTTTCTATGTGTTTCTATGAGTTTCTGTCTTTCTATGTGTTTCTATGACTTTCTATGTGTTTCTATGCGTTTCTATGACTTTCTATGTGTTTCTGTGTTTCTATGACTTTCCATGACTTTCTATGTGTTTCTGTGTTTCTATGTCTTTCTATGTTTTTCTATGTC
This sequence comes from Phalangium opilio, assembly GCF_054372755.1. Classification (NCBI taxonomy): domain Eukaryota; kingdom Metazoa; phylum Arthropoda; class Arachnida; order Opiliones; family Phalangiidae; genus Phalangium; species Phalangium opilio. The sequence goes on along the minus strand of NW_028324187.1, from coordinate 8,683,313 downwards.
TTTCTATGATTTTCTGTGTTTCTATGAGTTTCTATGAGTTTCTATGTTTTTCGATGTCTTTCTATGTGTTTCTATGTCTTTCTATGTGTTTCTATGAGTTTCTATGTTTTTCGATGTCTTTCTATGAGTTTCAATGTCTTTCTATGAGTTTCTATGACTTTCTATGTGTTTCTATGTGTTTCTATGCGTTTCTATGACTTTCTATGAGTTTCTATGAGTTTCTATGTCTTTCTATGTGTTTCTATGACTTTCTATGTGTTTCTATGTGTTTCTATGACTTTCTATGTGTTTCTATGCGTTTCTATGACTTTCTATGTGTTTCTATGTCCTTCTATGAGTTTTTATGAGATTATATGCGTTTCTATGAGTTTCTATGATATTCTGTGTTTCTATGAGTTTCTATGTCTTTCTATGTGTTTCTATGAGTTTCTATGTGTTTCTATGACTTTCTGTGTTTCTATGTGTTTCTATGACTTTCTATGTGTTTCTATGTGTTTCTGTGTTTCTATGAGTTTCTATGTTTTTCTATGTTTTTCTATGTCTTTCTATGTGTTTCTATGTCATTCTGTGTTTCTATGATTTTCTATGTCTTTCTATGTCTTTCTATGTGTTTCTATGTGTTTCTATGTTTTTCTATGTCTTTCTATGTCTTTCTATGTCTTTCTGTGTTTCTATGTCATTCTATGTGTTTCTATGATTTTCTATGTCTTTCTATGTGTTTCTATGTCTTTCTATGTCTTTCTGTCTTTCTATGTGTTTCTATGTCTTTCTATGTGTTTCTATGTCTTTCTATGTGTTTCTATGTCTTTCTATGTGTTTCTATGTCTTTCTATGTCTTTCTATGTGTTTCTATGAGTTTCTATGAGTTTCTGTGTTTCTATGTCTTTCTATGTGTTTCTATGTGTTTCTATGTCCTTCTATGCCCTTCTATGAGTTTCTATGAGATTGTGTTTCTATGAGTTTCTGTGTTTCTATGTGTTTCTATGTCTTTCTAGGATTTTCTATGTCTTTCTATGAGTTTCTGTGTTTCTATGAGTTTCTGTCTTTCTATGTCTTTCTATGTCCTTCTATGAGTTTTTATGAGATTCTATGAGTTTCTATGAGATTCTGTGTTTCTATGAGATTCTGTGTTTCTATGAGTTTCTATGAGATTCTGTCTTTCTATGCTTTTCTATGACTTTCTATGTTTTTCTATGACTTTCTATGTGTTTCTATGAGTTTCTATGTTTTTCGATGTCTTTCTATGTGTTTCTATCTCTTTCTATGTGTTTCTATGATTTTCTATGTCTTTCTATGTGTTTCTATGACTTTCTATGACTTTCTATGACTTTCTATGAGTTTCTATGCCTTTCTATGTGTTTCTATGACTTTTTATGTCTTTCTATGTGTTTCTATGACTTTCTATGAGTTTCTATGAGTTTCTATGTCTTTCTATGTGTTTCTATGACTTTCTATGTGTTTCTATGACTTTCTATGAGTTTCTATGTCTTTCTATGTGTTTCTATGACCTTCTATGTCTTTCTACGCGTTTCTATGACTTTCTATGAGTTTCTATGACTTTCTATGAGTTTCTATGTCTTTCTATGAGTTTATGTCTTTCTATGAGTTTCTGTCTTTCTATGAGTTTCTGTCTTTCTATGTGTTTCTATGACTTTCTATGTGTTTCTATGACTTTCTATGTGTTTCTATGTCCTTCTATGAGTTTTTATGAGATTCTGTGTTTCTATGAGTTTCTATGAGATTCTATGAGTTTCTATGAGATTCTGTGTTTCTATGAGTTTCTATGTCTTTCTATGTCTTTCTATGACTTTCTATGTGTTTCTATGACTTTCTATGTGTTTCTCTGACTTTCTATGACTTACTGTGTTTCTGTGTTTCTATGAGTTGCTATGTTTTTCTATGTTTTTCTATGTTTTTCTATGTCTTTCTATGTCTTTCTATGTGTTTCTGTGTTTCTATGTGTTTCTATGTCTTTCTATGTCTTTCTATGTCTTTCTATGTCTTTCTATGTGTTTCTATGAGTTTCTATGAGTTTCTATGAGTTTGTGTTTCTATGTGTTTCTATGTGTTTCTATGTCCTTCTACTAGTTTCTATGAGATTATGTGTTTCTATGAGTTTCTGTCTTTCTATGTGTTTCTATGAGTTTGTCTTTCTATGTGTTTCTATGTCTTTCTAGGATTTTCTATGTCTTTCTATGTGTTTCTATGACTTTCTATGAGTTTCTGTGTTTCTATGAGTTTCTATGAGTTTCTATGTGTTTCTATGTGTTTCTGTCTTTCTATGTCCTTCTATGAGTTTTTATGAGATTCTGTGTTTCTATGAGTTTCTATGAGATTCTGTGTTTCTATGAGTTTCTATGTCTTTCTATGCTTTTCTATGACTTTCTATGTGTTTCTATGACTTTCTATGTGTTTCTATGACTTTCTATGTGTTTCTATGACTTTCTATGTGTTTCTATGACTTTCTATGTGTTTCTATGACTTTCTATGACTTTCTATGTGTTTCTATGAGTTTCTATGAGTTTCTATGTCTTTCTATGGGTTTCTCTGAGTTTCTATGAGTTTCTATGTTTTTCTATGTCTTTCTATGTGTTTCTATGTGTTTCTATGTGTTTCTATGATTTTCTATGTCTTTCTATGTGTTTCTATGACTTTCTATGAGTTTCTATGTGTTTCTATGAGTTTCTGTCTTTCTGTGTTTCTATGACTTTCTATGTGTTTCTATGACTTTCTATGTGTTTCTATGCGTTTCTATGACTTTCTATGTGTTTCTATGCGTTTCTATGACTTTCTGTGTTTCTATGACTTTCTATGAGTTTCTATGTCTTTCTATGTGTTTCTATGTCTTTCTATGTGTTTCTATGACTTTCTGTGTTTCTATGCGTTTCTATGACTTTCTATGTGTTTCTATGACTTTCTATGTGTTTCTATGTCCTTCTATGAGTTTTTATGAGATTCTATGAGATTCTATGAGTTTCTATGAGATTCTGTGTTTCTATGAGTTTCTATGTCTTTCTATGTTTTTCTATGACTTTCTATGTGTTTCTATGACTTTCTATGTGTTTCTCTGACTTTCTATGACTTTCTGTGTTTCTATGTGTTTCTATGAGTTGCTATGTTTTTCTATGTTTTTCTATGTCTTTCTATGTCTTTCTATGTGTTTCTGTGTTTCTATGAGTTTCTATGTGTTTCTATGTCTTTCTATGTCTTTCTATGTGTTTCTGTCTTTCTATGTGTTTCTATGAGTTTCTATGAGTTTGTGTTTCTATGTCTTTCTATGTGTTTCTATGTCCTTCTATGAGTTTCTATGAGATTATGTGTTTCTATGAGTTTCTGTCTTTCTAGGATTTTCTATGTCTTTCTATGTGTTTCTATGACTTTCTATGAGTTTGTGTTTCTATGAGTTTCTATGAGTTTCTATGTTTCTATGAGTTTCTATGAGTTTCTGTGTTTCTATGTTTTTCTATGTCTTTCTATGTGTTTCTATGACTTTCTATGAGTTTCTATGTGTTTCTATGAGTTTCTGTCTTTCTATGTGTTTCTATGACTTTCTATGTGTTTCTATGCGTTTCTATGACTTTCTATGTGTTTCTGTGTTTCTATGACTTTCCATGACTTTCTATGTGTTTCTGTGTTTCTATGTCTTTCTATGTTTTTCTATGTCTTTCTATGATTTTCTGTGTTTCTATGAGTTTCTGAGTTTCTATGAGTTTCTATGTTTTTCGATGTCTTTCTATGTGTTTCTATGTCTTTCTATGTGTTTCTATGAGTTTCTATGTTTTTCGATGTCTTTCTATGAGTTTCAATGTCTTTCTATGAGTTTCTATGACTTTCTATGTGTTTCTATGTGTTTCTATGCGTTTCTATGACTTTCTATGAGTTTCTATGAGTTTCTATGTCTTTCTATGTGTTTCTATGACTTTCTATGTGTTTCTATGCGTTTCTATGACTTTCTATGTGTTTCTATGCGTTTCTATGACTTTCTGTGTGTTTCTATGTCCTTCTATGAGTTTTTATGAGATTATATGCGTTTCTATGAGTTTCTATGATATTCTGTGTTTCTATGAGTTTCTATGTCTTTCTATGTGTTTCTATGAGTTTCTATGTGTTTCTATGACTTTCTGTGTTTCTATGTGTTTCTATGACTTTCTATGTGTTTCTATGTGTTTCTGTGTTTCTATGAGTTTCTATGTTTTTCTATGTTTTTCTATGTCTTTCTATGTGTTTCTATGTCATTCTGTGTTTCTATGATTTTCTATGTCTTTCTATGTCTTTCTATGTGTTTCTATGTGTTTCTATGTTTTTCTATGTCTTTCTATGTCTTTCTATGTCTTTCTGTGTTTCTATGTCATTCTATGTGTTTCTATGATTTTCTGTCTTTCTATGTGTTTCTATGTCTTTCTATGTCTTTCTATGTCTTTCTATGTGTTTCTATGTCTTTCTATGTGTTTCTATGTCTTTCTATGTGTTTCTATGTCTTTCTATGTCTTTCTATGTGTTTCTATGAGTTTCTATGAGTTTCTGTGTTTCTATGTCTTTCTATGTGTTTCTATGTGTTTCTATGTCCTTCTATGCCCTTCTATGAGTTTCTATGAGATTGTGTTTCTATGAGTTTCTGTGTTTCTATGTGTTTCTATGTCTTTCTAGGATTTTCTATGTCTTTCTATGAGTTTCTGTGTTTCTATGAGTTTCTGTCTTTCTATGTCTTTCTATGTCCTTCTGAGTTTTTATGAGATTCTATGAGTTTCTATGAGATTCTGTGTTTCTATGAGTTTCTATGAGATTCTGTCTTTCTATGCTTTTCTATGACTTTCTATGTTTTTCTATGACTTTCTATGTGTTTCTATGAGTTTCTATGTTTTTCGATGTCTTTCTATGTGTTTCTATCTCTTTCTATGTGTTTCTATGTGTTTCTATGTCTTTCTATGTGTTTCTATGAGTTTCTGTGTTTCTGTCTTTCTATGTCTTTCTATGTGTTTCTATGTGTTTCTATGTCCTTCTATGTCCTTCTATGAGTTTCTATGAGATTATGTGTTTCTATGAGTTTCTGTCTTTCTATGTGTTTCTATGTCTTTCTATGTCTTTCTAGGATTTTCTATGTCTTTCTATGTGTTTCTATGTCTTTCTATGTGTTTCTATGACTTTCTATGAGTTTCTATGTCTATCTAAGTGTTTCTATGAGTTTCTATGTTTTTCGATGTCTTTCTATGTGTTTCTATCTCTTTCTATGTGTTTCTATGATTTTCAATGTCTTTCTATGTGTTTCTATGACTTTCTATGAGTTTCTATGTGTTTCTATGAGTTTCTATGTGTTTCTATGAGTTTCTATGTCTTTCTATGTGTTTCTGTCTTTCTATGAGTTTCTATGACCTTCTATGTCTTTCTATGTGTTTCTGTGAATTTCTATGAGTTTCTATGTCTTTCTATGAGTTTCTATGACTTTCTATGTGTTTCTATGCGTTTCTATGCGTTTCTATGAGTTTCTATGACTTTCTATGTGTTTCTATGCGTTTCTATGCGTTTCTATGACTTTCTATGTGTTTCTATGTCCTTCTATGAGTTTTTATGAGATTCTGTGTTTCTATGAGTTTCTATGTCTTTCTATGTTTTTCTATGACTTTCTATGTGTTTCTATGACTTTCTATGTGTTTCTATGACTATCTATGTGTTTCTCTGACTTTCTATGACTTTCTGTGTTTCTATGTGTTTCTATGAGTTTCTATGTTTTTCTATGTTTTTCTATGTTTTTCTATGTCTTTCTATGTGTTTCTATGAGTTTGTGTTTCTATGTGTTTCTATGAGTTTCTATGTCTTTCTATGTCTTTCTATGTGTTTCTGTGTTTCTGTGTGTTTCTATGAGTTTCTATGAGTTTCTGTGTTTCTATGTGTTTCTATGTGTTTCTATGTCCTTCTATGAGTTTCTATGAGATTATGTGTTTCTATGAGTTTCTGTCTTTCTATGTGTTTCTATGTCTTTCTAGGATTTTCTATGTCTTTCTATGTGTTTCTATGACTTTCTATGAGTTTCTGTCTTTCTATGTGTTTCTATGTCTTTCTATGTCTTTCTAGGATTTTCTATGTCTTTCTATGTGTTTCTATGACTTTCTATGAGTTTCTGTGTTTCTATGTGTTTCTATGAGTTTCTATGAGATTCTGTGTTTCTATGAGTTTCTATGTCTTTCTATGCTTTTCTATGACTTTCTATGTGTTTCTATGACTTTCTATGTGTTTCTATGACTTTCTATGACTTTCTATGAGTTTCTATGAGTTTCTATGTGTTTCTATGAGTTTCTATGTCTTTCTATGTGTTTCTATGAGTTTCTATGAGTTTCTATGTTTTTCTATGTCTTTCTATGTGTTTCTATGACTTTCTATGAGTTTCTATGTGTTTCTATGAGTTTCTGTCTTTCTATGTGTTTCTATGACTTTCTATGTGTTTCTATGCGTTTCTATGACTTTCTATGTGTTTCTGTGTTTCTATGACTTTCCATGACTTTCTATGTGTTTCTGTGTTTCTATGTCTTTCTATGTTTTTCTATGTCTTTCTATGATTTTCTATGTGTTTCTATGAGTTTCTATGAGTTTCTATGAGTTTCTATGTTTTTCGATGTCTTTCTATGTGTTTCTATGTCTTTCTATGTGTTTCTATGAGTTTCTATGTTTTTCGATGTCTTTCTATGAGTTTCAATGTCTTTCTATGAGTTTCTATGACTTTCTATGTGTTTCTATGTGTTTCTATGCGTTTCTATGACTTTCTATGAGTTTCTATGAGTTTCTATGTCTTTCTATGTGTTTCTATGACTTTCTATGTGTTTCTATGCGTTTCTATGACTTTCTATGTGTTTCTATGCGTTTCTATGACTTTCTATGTGTTTCTATGTCCTTCTATGAGTTTTTATGAGATTATATGCGTTTCTATGAGTTTCTATGATATTCTGTGTTTCTATGAGTTTCTATGTCTTTCTATGTGTTTCTATGAGTTTCTATGTGTTTCTATGACTTTCTGTGTTTCTATGTGTTTCTATGACTTTCTATGTGTTTCTATGTGTTTCTGTGTTTCTATGAGTTTCTATGTTTTTCTATGTTTTTCTATGTCTTTCTATGTGTTTCTATGTCATTCTGTGTTTCTATGATTTTCTATGTCTTTCTATGTCTTTCTATGTGTTTCTATGTGTTTCTATGTTTTTCTATGTCTTTCTATGTCTTTCTATGTCTTTCTGTGTTTCTATGTCATTCTATGTGTTTCTATGATTTTCTATGTCTTTCTATGTGTTTCTATGTCTTTCTATGTCTTTCTATGTGTTTCTATGTCTTTCTATGTGTTTCTATGTCTTTCTATGTGTTTCTATGTCTTTCTATGTGTTTCTATGTCTTTCTATGTCTTTCTGTGTTTCTATGAGTTTCTATGAGTTTCTGTGTTTCTATGTCTTTCTATGTGTTTCTATGTGTTTCTATGTCCTTCTATGCCCTTCTATGAGTTTCTATGAGATTGTGTTTCTATGAGTTTCTGTGTTTCTATGTGTTTCTATGTCTTTCTAGGATTTTCTATGTCTTTCTATGAGTTTCTGTGTTTCTATGAGTTTCTGTCTTTCTATGTCTTTCTATGTCCTTCTATGAGTTTTTATGAGATTCTATGAGTTTCTATGAGATTCTGTGTTTCTATGAGATTCTGTGTTTCTATGAGTTTCTATGAGATTCTGTCTTTCTATGCTTTTCTATGACTTTCTATGTTTTTCTATGACTTTCTATGTGTTTCTATGAGTTTCTATGTTTTTCGATGTCTTTCTATGTGTTTCTATCTCTTTCTATGTGTTTCTATGATTTTCTATGTCTTTCTATGTGTTTCTATGACTTTCTATGACTTTCTATGAGTTTCTATGAGTTTCTATGCCTTTCTATGTGTTTCTATGACTTTTTATGTCTTTCTATGTGTTTCTATGTCTTTCTAGGATTTTCTATGTCTTTCTATGTGTTTCTATGACTTTCTATGAGTTTCTGTCTTTCTATGTGTTTCTATGTCTTTCTATGTCTTTCTAGGATTTTCTATGTCTTTCTATGTGTTTCTATGACTTTCTATGAGTTTCTGTGTTTCTATTTGTTTCTATGAGTTTCTATGAGATTCTGTGTTTCTATGAGTTTCTATGTCTTTCTATGCTTTTCTATGACTTTCTATGTGTTTCTATGACTTTCTATGTGTTTCTATGACTTTCTATGACTTTCTATGAGTTTCTATGAGTTTCTATGTGTTTCTATGAGTTTCTATGTCTTTCTATGTGTTTCTATGAGTTTCTATGAGTTTCTATGTTTTTCTATGTCTTTCTATGTGTTTCTATGACTTTCTATGAGTTTCTATGTGTTTCTATGAGTTTCTGTCTTTCTATGTGTTTCTATGACTTTCTATGTGTTTCTATGCGTTTCTATGACTTTCTATGTGTTTCTGTGTTTCTATGACTTTCCATGACTTTCTATGTGTTTCTGTGTTTCTATGTCTTTCTATGTTTTTCTATGTGTTTCTATGAGTTTCTATGAGTTTCTATGAGTTTCTATGTTTTTCGATGTCTTTCTATGTGTTTCTATGTCTTTCTATGTGTTTCTATGAGTTTCTATGTTTTTCGATGTCTTTCTATGAGTTTCAATGTCTTTCTATGAGTTTCTATGACTTTCTATGTGTTTCTATGTGTTTCTATGCGTTTCTATGACTTTCTATGAGTTTCTATGAGTTTCTATGTCTTTCTATGAGTTTATGTCTTTCTATGAGTTTCTGTCTTTCTATGAGTTTCTGTCTTTCTATGTGTTTCTATGACTTTCTATGTGTTTCTATGACTTTCTATGTGTTTCTATGTCCTTCTATGAGTTTTTATGAGATTCTGTGTTTCTATGAGTTTCTATGAGATTCTATGAGTTTCTATGAGATTCTGTGTTTCTATGAGTTTCTATGTCTTTCTATGTTTTTCTATGACTTTCTATGTGTTTCTATGACTTTCTATGTGTTTCTCTGACTTTCTATGACTTACTGTGTTTCTGTGTTTCTATGAGTTGCTATGTTTTTCTATGTTTTTCTATGTTTTTCTATGTTTTTCTATGTCTTTCTATGTGTTTCTATGTGTTTCTATGAGTTTCTATGTTTTTCTATGTTTTTCTATGTCTTTCTATGTCTTTCTATGTGTTTCTGTGTTTCTATGTGTTTCTATGTCTTTCTATGTCTTTCTATGTGTTTCTATGAGTTTCTATGAGTTTCTATGAGTTTCTATGAGTTTGTGTTTCTATGTGTTTCTATGTGTTTCTATGTCCTTCTACTAGTTTCTATGAGATTATGTGTTTCTATGAGTTTCTGTCTTTCTATGTGTTTCTATGAGTTTGTCTTTCTATGTGTTTCTATGTCTTTCTAGGATTTTCTATGTCTTTCTATGTGTTTCTATGACTTTCTATGAGTTTCTGTGTTTCTATGAGTTTCTATGAGTTTCTATGTGTTTCTATGTGTTTCTGTCTTTCTATGTCCTTCTATGAGTTTTTATGAGATTCTGTGTTTCTATGAGTTTCTATGAGATTCTGTGTTTCTATGAGTTTCTATGTCTTTCTATGCTTTTCTATGACTTTCTATGTGTTTCTATGACTTTCTATGTGTTTCTATGACTTTCTATGTGTTTCTATGACTTTCTATGTGTTTCTATGACTTTCTATGTGTTTCTATGACTTTCTATGACTTTCTATGTGTTTCTATGAGTTTCTATGAGTTTCTATGTCTTTCTATGGGTTTCTCTGAGTTTCTATGAGTTTCTATGTTTTTCTATGTCTTTCTATGTGTTTCTATGTGTTTCTATGTGTTTCTATGATTTTCTATGTCTTTCTATGTGTTTCTATGACTTTCTATGAGTTTCTATGTGTTTCTATGAGTTTCTGTCTTTCTATGTGTTTCTATGACTTTCTATGTGTTTCTATGACTTTCTATGTGTTTCTATGCGTTTCTATGACTTTCTATGTGTTTCTATGCGTTTCTATGACTTTCTGTGTTTCTATGACTTTCTATGAGTTTCTATGTCTTTCTATGTGTTTCTATGTCTTTCTATGTGTTTCTATGACTTTCTGTGTTTCTATGCGTTTCTATGACTTTCTATGTGTTTCTATGACTTTCTATGTGTTTCTATGTCCTTCTATGAGTTTTTATGAGATTCTATGAGATTCTATGAGTTTCTATGAGATTCTGTGTTTCTATGAGTTTCTATGTCTTTCTATGTTTTTCTATGACTTTCTGTGTTTCTATGACTTTCTATGTGTTTCTCTGACTTTCTATGACTTTCTGTGTTTCTATGTGTTTCTATGAGTTGCTATGTTTTTCTATGTTTTTCTATGTCTTTCTATGTCTTTCTATGTGTTTCTGTGTTTCTATGAGTTTCTATGTGTTTCTATGTCTTTCTATGTCTTTCTATGTGTTTCTGTGTTTCTATGTGTTTCTGTCTTTCTATGTGTTTCTATGAGTTTCTATGAGTTTGTGTTTCTATGTCTTTCTATGTGTTTCTATGTCCTTCTATGAGTTTCTATGAGATTATGTGTTTCTATGAGTTTCTGTCTTTCTAGGATTTTCTATGTCTTTCTATGTGTTTCTATGACTTTCTATGAGTTTGTGTTTCTATGAGTTTCTATGAGTTTCTATGTTTCTATGAGTTTCTATGAGTTTCTATGTGTTTCTATGTTTTTCTATGTCTTTCTATGTGTTTCTATGACTTTCTATGAGTTTCTATGTGTTTCTATGAGTTTCTGTCTTTCTATGTGTTTCTATGACTTTCTATGTGTTTCTATGCGTTTCTATGACTTTCTATGTGTTTCTGTGTTTCTATGACTTTCCATGACTTTCTATGTGTTTCTGTGTTTCTATGTCTTTCTATGTTTTTCTATGTCTTTCTATGATTTTCTGTGTTTCTATGAGTTTCTATGAGTTTCTATGTTTTTCGATGTCTTTCTATGTGTTTCTATGTCTTTCTATGTGTTTCTATGAGTTTCTATGTTTTTCGATGTCTTTCTATGAGTTTCAATGTCTTTCTATGAGTTTCTATGACTTTCTATGTGTTTCTATGTGTTTCTATGCGTTTCTATGACTTTCTATGAGTTTCTATGAGTTTCTATGTCTTTCTATGTGTTTCTATGACTTTCTATGTGTTTCTATGCGTTTCTATGACTTTCTATGTGTTTCTATGCGTTTCTATGACTTTCTATGTGTTTCTATGTCCTTCTATGAGTTTTTATGAGATTATATGCGTTTCTATGAGTTTCTATGATATTCTGTGTTTCTATGAGTTTCTATGTCTTTCTATGTGTTTCTATGAGTTTCTATGTGTTTCTATGACTTTCTGTGTTTCTATGTGTTTCTATGACTTTCTATGTGTTTCTATGTGTTTCTGTGTTTCTATGAGTTTCTATGTTTTTCTATGTTTTTCTATGTCTTTCTATGTGTTTCTATGTCATTCTGTGTTTCTATGATTTTCTATGTCTTTCTATGTCTTTCTATGTGTTTCTATGTGTTTCTATGTTTTTCTATGTCTTTCTATGTCTTTCTATGTCTTTCTGTGTTTCTATGTCATTCTATGTGTTTCTATGATTTTCTATGTCTTTCTATGTGTTTCTATGTCTTTCTATGTCTTTCTATGTCTTTCTATGTGTTTCTATGTCTTTCTATGTGTTTCTATGTCTTTCTATGTGTTTCTATGTCTTTCTATGTCTTTCTATGTGTTTCTATGAGTTTCTATGAGTTTCTGTGTTTCTATGTCTTTCTATGTGTTTCTATGTGTTTCTATGTCCTTCTATGCCCTTCTATGAGTTTCTATGAGATTGTGTTTCTATGAGTTTCTGTGTTTCTATGTGTTTCTATGTCTTTCTAGGATTTTCTATGTCTTTCTATGAGTTTCTGTGTTTCTATGAGTTTCTGTCTTTCTATGTCTTTCTATGTCCTTCTGAGTTTTTATGAGATTCTATGAGTTTCTATGAGATTCTGTGTTTCTATGAGTTTCTATGAGATTCTGTCTTTCTATGCTTTTCTATGACTTTCTATGTTTTTCTATGACTTTCTATGTGTTTCTATGAGTTTCTATGTTTTTCGATGTCTTTCTATGTGTTTCTATCTCTTTCTATGTGTTTCTATGTGTTTCTATGTCTTTCTATGTGTTTCTATGAGTTTCTGTGTTTCTGTCTTTCTATGTCTTTCTATGTGTTTCTATGTGTTTCTATGTCCTTCTATGTCCTTCTATGAGTTTCTATGAGATTATGTGTTTCTATGAGTTTCTGTCTTTCTATGTGTTTCTATGTCTTTCTATGTCTTTCTAGGATTTTCTATGTCTTTCTATGTGTTTCTATGTCTTTCTATGTGTTTCTATGACTTTCTATGAGTTTCTATGTCTATCTAAGTGTTTCTATGAGTTTCTATGTTTTTCGATGTCTTTCTATGTGTTTCTATCTCTTTCTATGTGTTTCTATGATTTTCAATGTCTTTCTATGTGTTTCTATGACTTTCTATGAGTTTCTATGTGTTTCTATGAGTTTCTATGTGTTTCTATGAGTTTCTATGTCTTTCTATGTGTTTCTGTCTTTCTATGAGTTTCTATGACCTTCTATGTCTTTCTATGTGTTTCTGAGAATTTCTATGAGTTTCTATGTCTTTCTATGAGTTTCTATGACTTTCTATGTGTTTCTATGCGTTTCTATGCGTTTCTATGAGTTTCTATGACTTTCTATGTGTTTCTTTGCGTTTCTATGCGTTTCTATGACTTTCTATGTGTTTCTATGTCCTTCTATGAGTTTTTATGAGATTCTGTGTTTCTATGAGTTTCTATGTCTTTCTATGTTTTTCTATGACTTTCTATGTGTTTCTATGACTTTCTATGTGTTTCTATGACTATCTATGTGTTTCTCTGACTTTCTATGACTTTCTGTGTTTCTATGTGTTTCTATGAGTTTCTATGTTTTTCTATGTTTTTCTATGTTTTTCTATGTCTTTCTATATGTTTCTATGAGTTTGTGTTTCTATGTGTTTCTATGAGTTTCTATGTCTTTCTATGTCTTTCTATGTGTTTCTGTGTTTCTGTGTGTTTCTATGAGTTTCTATGAGTTTCTGTGTTTCTATGTGTTTCTATGACTTTCTATGTGTTTCTATGCGTTTCTATGACTTTCTATGTGTTTCTATGACTTTCTATGTGTTTCTATGCGTTTCTATGACTTTCTATGTGTTTCTATGCGTTTCTATGACTTTCTGTGTTTCTATGACTTTCTATGAGTTTCTATGTCTTTCTATGTGTTTCTATGTCTTTCTATGTGTTTCTATGACTTTCTGTGTTTCTATGCGTTTCTATGACTTTCTATGTGTTTCTATGACTTTCTATGTGTTTCTATGTCCTTCTATGAGTTTTTATGAGATTCTATGAGATTCTATGAGTTTCTATGAGATTCTGTGTTTCTATGAGTTTCTATGTCTTTCTATGTTTTTCTATGACTTTCTGTGTTTCTATGACTTTCTATGTGTTTCTCTGACTTTCTATGACTTTCTGTGTTTCTATGTGTTTCTATGAGTTGCTATGTTTTTCTATGTTTTTCTATGTCTTTCTATGTCTTTCTATGTGTTTCTGTGTTTCTATGAGTTTCTATGTGTTTCTATGTCTTTCTATGTCTTTCTATGTGTTTCTGTGTTTCTATGTGTTTCTATGTCTTTCTATGTGTTTCTATGAGTTTCTATGAGTTTGTGTTTCTATGTCTTTCTATGTGTTTCTATGTCCTTCTATGAGTTTCTATGAGATTATGTGTTTCTATGAGTTTCTGTCTTTCTAGGATTTTCTATGTCTTTCTATGTGTTTCTATGACTTTCTATGAGTTTGTGTTTCTATGAGTTTCTATGAGTTTCTATGTTTCTATGAGTTTCTATGAGTTTCTATGTGTTTCTATGTTTTTCTATGTCTTTCTATGTGTTTCTATGACTTTCTATGAGTTTCTATGTGTTTCTATGAGTTTCTGTCTTTCTATGTGTTTCTATGACTTTCTATGTGTTTCTATGCGTTTCTATGACTTTCTATGTGTTTCTGTGTTTCTATGACTTTCCATGACTTTCTATGTGTTTCTGTGTTTCTATGTCTTTCTATGTTTTTCTATGTCTTTCTATGATTTTCTGTGTTTCTATGAGTTTCTATGAGTTTCTATGAGTTTCTATGTTTTTCGATGTCTTTCTATGTGTTTCTATGTCTTTCTATGTGTTTCTATGAGTTTCTATGTTTTTCGATGTCTTTCTATGAGTTTCAATGTCTTTCTATGAGTTTCTATGACTTTCTATGTGTTTCTATGTGTTTCTATGCGTTTCTATGACTTTCTATGAGTTTCTATGAGTTTCTATGTCTTTCTATGTGTTTCTATGACTTTCTATGTGTTTCTATGCGTTTCTATGACTTTCTATGTGTTTCTATGCGTTTCTATGACTTTCTATGTGTTTCTATGTCCTTCTATGAGTTTTTATGAGATTATATGCGTTTCTATGAGTTTCTATGATATTCTGTGTTTCTATGAGTTTCTATGTCTTTCTATGTGTTTCTATGAGTTTCTATGTGTTTCTATGACTTTCTGTGTTTCTATGTGTTTCTATGACTTTCTATGTGTTTCTATGTGTTTCTGTGTTTCTATGAGTTTCTATGTTTTTCTATGTTTTTCTATGTCTTTCTATGTGTTTCTATGTCATTCTGTGTTTCTATGATTTTCTATGTCTTTCTATGTCTTTCTATGTGTTTCTATGTGTTTCTATGTTTTTCTATGTCTTTCTATGTCTTTCTATGTCTTTCTGTGTTTCTATGTCATTCTATGTGTTTCTATGATTTTCTATGTCTTTCTATGTGTTTCTATGTCTTTCTATGTCTTTCTATGTCTTTCTATGTGTTTCTATGTCTTTCTATGTGTTTCTATGTCTTTCTATGTGTTTCTATGTCTTTCTATGTCTTTCTATGTGTTTCTATGAGTTTCTATGAGTTTCTGTGTTTCTATGTCTTTCTATGTGTTTCTATGTGTTTCTATGTCCTTCTATGCCCTTCTATGAGTTTCTATGAGATTGTGTTTCTATGAGTTTCTGTGTTTCTATGTGTTTCTATGTCTTTCTAGGATTTTCTATGTCTTTCTATGAGTTTCTGTGTTTCTATGAGTTTCTGTCTTTCTATGTCTTTCTATGTCCTTCTGAGTTTTTATGAGATTCTATGAGTTTCTATGAGATTCTGTGTTTCTATGAGTTTCTATGAGATTCTGTCTTTCTATGCTTTTCTATGACTTTCTATGTTTTTCTATGACTTTCTATGTGTTTCTATGAGTTTCTATGTTTTTCGATGTCTTTCTATGTGTTTCTATCTCTTTCTATGTGTTTCTATGTGTTTCTATGTCTTTCTATGTGTTTCTATGAGTTTCTGTGTTTCTGTCTTTCTATGTCTTTCTATGTGTTTCTATGTGTTTCTATGTCCTTCTATGTCCTTCTATGAGTTTCTATGAGATTATGTGTTTCTATGAGTTTCTGTCTTTCTATGTGTTTCTATGTCTTTCTATGTCTTTCTAGGATTTTCTATGTCTTTCTATGTGTTTCTATGTCTTTCTATGTGTTTCTATGACTTTCTATGAGTTTCTATGTCTATCTAAGTGTTTCTATGAGTTTCTATGTTTTTCGATGTCTTTCTATGTGTTTCTATCTCTTTCTATGTGTTTCTATGATTTTCAATGTCTTTCTATGTGTTTCTATGACTTTCTATGAGTTTCTATGTGTTTCTATGAGTTTCTATGTGTTTCTATGAGTTTCTATGTCTTTCTATGTGTTTCTGTCTTTCTATGAGTTTCTATGACCTTCTATGTCTTTCTATGTGTTTCTGAGAATTTCTATGAGTTTCTATGTCTTTCTATGAGTTTCTATGACTTTCTATGTGTTTCTATGCGTTTCTATGCGTTTCTATGAGTTTCTATGACTTTCTATGTGTTTCTATGCGTTTCTATGCGTTTCTATGACTTTCTATGTGTTTCTATGTCCTTCTATGAGTTTTTATGAGATTCTGTGTTTCTATGAGTTTCTATGTCTTTCTATGTTTTTCTATGACTTTCTATGTGTTTCTATGACTTTCTATGTGTTTCTATGACTATCTATGTGTTTCTCTGACTTTCTATGACTTTCTGTGTTTCTATGTGTTTCTATGAGTTTCTATGTTTTTCTATGTTTTTCTATGTTTTTCTATGTCTTTCTATGTGTTTCTATGAGTTTGTGTTTCTATGTGTTTCTATGAGTTTCTATGTCTTTCTATGTCTTTCTATGTGTTTCTGTGTTTCTGTGTGTTTCTATGAGTTTCTATGAGTTTCTGTGTTTCTATGTGTTTCTATGACTTTCTATGTGTTTCTATGCGTTTCTATGACTTTCTATGTGTTTCTATGTCCTTCTATGAGTTTTTATGAGATTATATGCGTTTCTATGAGTTTCTATGATATTCTGTGTTTCTATGAGTTTCTATGTCTTTCTATGTGTTTCTATGAGTTTCTATGTGTTTCTATGACTTTCTGTGTTTCTATGTGTTTCTATGACTTTCTATGTGTTTCTATGTGTTTCTGTGTTTCTATGAGTTTCTATGTTTTTCTATGTTTTTCTATGTCTTTCTATGTGTTTCTATGTCATTCTGTGTTTCTATGATTTTCTATGTCTTTCTATGTCTTTCTATGTGTTTCTATGTGTTTCTATGTTTTTCTATGTCTTTCTATGTCTTTCTATGTCTTTCTGTGTTTCTATGTCATTCTATGTGTTTCTATGATTTTCTATGTCTTTCTATGTGTTTCTATGTCTTTCTATGTCTTTCTATGTCTTTCTATGTGTTTCTATGTCTTTCTATGTGTTTCTATGTCTTTCTATGTGTTTCTATGTCTTTCTATGTGTTTCTATGTCTTTCTATGTCTTTCTATGTGTTTCTATGAGTTTCTATGAGTTTCTGTGTTTCTATGTCTTTCTATGTGTTTCTATGTGTTTCTATGTCCTTCTATGCCCTTCTATGAGTTTCTATGAGATTGTGTTTCTATGAGTTTCTGTGTTTCTATGTGTTTCTATGTCTTTCTAGGATTTTCTATGTCTTTCTATGAGTTTCTGTGTTTCTATGAGTTTCTGTCTTTCTATGTCTTTCTATGTCCTTCTATGAGTTTTTATGAGATTCTATGAGTTTCTATGAGATTCTGTGTTTCTATGAGATTCTGTGTTTCTATGAGTTTCTATGAGATTCTGTCTTTCTATGCTTTTCTATGACTTTCTATGTTTTTCTATGACTTTCTATGTGTTTCTATGAGTTTCTATGTTTTTCGATGTCTTTCTATGTGTTTCTATCTCTTTCTATGTGTTTCTATGATTTTCTATGTCTTTCTATGTGTTTCTATGACTTTCTATGACTTTCTATGAGTTTCTATGAGTTTCTATGCCTTTCTATGTGTTTCTATGACTTTTTATGTCTTTCTATGTGTTTCTATGACTTTCTATGAGTTTCTATGAGTTTCTATGTCTTTCTATGTGTTTCTATGACTTTCTATGTGTTTCTATGACTTTCTATGAGTTTCTATGTCTTTCTATGTGTTTCTATGACCTTCTATGTCTTTCTACGCGTTTCTATGACTTTCTATGAGTTTCTATGACTTTCTATGAGTTTCTATGTCTTTCTATGAGTTTATGTCTTTCTATGAGTTTCTGTCTTTCTATGAGTTTCTGTCTTTCTATGTGTTTCTATGACTTTCTATGTGTTTCTATGACTTTCTATGTGTTTCTATGTCCTTCTATGAGTTTTTATGAGATTCTGTGTTTCTATGAGTTTCTATGAGATTCTATGAGTTTCTATGAGATTCTGTGTTTCTATGAGTTTCTATGTCTTTCTATGTTTTTCTATGACTTTCTATGTGTTTCTATGACTTTCTATGTGTTTCTCTGACTTTCTATGACTTACTGTGTTTCTGTGTTTCTATGAGTTGCTATGTTTTTCTATGTTTTTCTATGTCTTTCTATGTCTTTCTATGTGTTTCTGTGTTTCTATGTGTTTCTATGTCTTTCTATGTCTTTCTATGTCTTTCTATGTCTTTCTATGTGTTTCTATGAGTTTCTATGAGTTTCTATGAGTTTGTGTTTCTATGTGTTTCTATGTGTTTCTATGTCCTTCTACTAGTTTCTATGAGATTATGTGTTTCTATGAGTTTCTGTCTTTCTATGTGTTTCTATGAGTTTGTCTTTCTATGTGTTTCTATGTCTTTCTAGGATTTTCTATGTCTTTCTATGTGTTTCTATGACTTTCTATGAGTTTCTGTGTTTCTATGAGTTTCTATGAGTTTCTATGTGTTTCTATGTGTTTCTGTCTTTCTATGTCCTTCTATGAGTTTTTATGAGATTCTGTGTTTCTATGAGTTTCTATGAGATTCTGTGTTTCTATGAGTTTCTATGTCTTTCTATGCTTTTCTATGACTTTCTATGTGTTTCTATGACTTTCTATGTGTTTCTATGACTTTCTATGTGTTTCTATGACTTTCTATGTGTTTCTATGACTTTCTATGTGTTTCTATGACTTTCTATGACTTTCTATGTGTTTCTATGAGTTTCTATGAGTTTCTATGTCTTTCTATGGGTTTCTCTGAGTTTCTATGAGTTTCTATGTTTTTCTATGTCTTTCTATGTGTTTCTATGTGTTTCTATGTGTTTCTATGATTTTCTATGTCTTTCTATGTGTTTCTATGACTTTCTATGAGTTTCTATGTGTTTCTATGAGTTTCTGTCTTTCTATGTGTTTCTATGACTTTCTATGTGTTTCTATGACTTTCTATGTGTTTCTATGCGTTTCTATGACTTTCTATGTGTTTCTATGCGTTTCTATGACTTTCTGTGTTTCTATGACTTTCTATGAGTTTCTATGTCTTTCTATGTGTTTCTATGTCTTTCTATGTGTTTCTATGACTTTCTGTGTTTCTATGCGTTTCTATGACTTTCTATGTGTTTCTATGACTTTCTATGTGTTTCTATGTCCTTCTATGAGTTTTTATGAGATTCTATGAGATTCTATGAGTTTCTATGAGATTCTGTGTTTCTATGAGTTTCTATGTCTTTCTATGTTTTTCTATGACTTTCTATGTGTTTCTATGACTTTCTATGTGTTTCTCTGACTTTCTATGACTTTCTGTGTTTCTATGTGTTTCTATGAGTTGCTATGTTTTTCTATGTTTTTCTATGTCTTTCTATGTCTTTCTATGTGTTTCTGTGTTTCTATGAGTTTCTGTGTTTCTATGTCTTTCTATGTCTTTCTATGTGTTTCTGTCTTTCTATGTGTTTCTATGAGTTTCTATGAGTTTGTGTTTCTATGTCTTTCTATGTGTTTCTATGTCCTTCTATGAGTTTCTATGAGATTATGTGTTTCTATGAGTTTCTGTCTTTCTAGGATTTTCTATGTCTTTCTATGTGTTTCTATGACTTTCTATGAGTTTGTGTTTCTATGAGTTTCTATGAGTTTCTATGTTTCTATGAGTTTCTATGAGTTTCTGTGTTTCTATGTTTTTCTATGTCTTTCTATGTGTTTCTATGACTTTCTATGAGTTTCTATGTGTTTCTATGAGTTTCTGTCTTTCTATGTGTTTCTATGACTTTCTATGTGTTTCTATGCGTTTCTATGACTTTCTATGTGTTTCTGTGTTTCTATGACTTTCCATGACTTTCTATGTGTTTCTGTGTTTCTATGTCTTTCTATGTTTTTCTATGTCTTTCTATGATTTTCTGTGTTTCTATGAGTTTCTATGAGTTTCTATGAGTTTCTATGTTTTTCGATGTCTTTCTATGTGTTTCTATGTCTTTCTATGTGTTTCTATGAGTTTCTATGTTTTTCGATGTCTTTCTATGAGTTTCAATGTCTTTCTATGAGTTTCTATGACTTTCTATGTGTTTCTATGTGTTTCTATGCGTTTCTATGACTTTCTATGAGTTTCTATGAGTTTCTATGTCTTTCTATGTGTTTCTATGACTTTCTATGTGTTTCTATGTGTTTCTATGACTTTCTATGTGTTTCTATGCGTTTCTATGACTTTCTATGTGTTTCTATGTCCTTCTATGAGTTTTTATGAGATTATATGCGTTTCTATGAGTTTCTATGATATTCTGTGTTTCTATGAGTTTCTATGTCTTTCTATGTGTTTCTATGAGTTTCTATGTGTTTCTATGACTTTCTGTGTTTCTATGTGTTTCTATGACTTTCTATGTGTTTCTATGTGTTTCTGTGTTTCTATGAGTTTCTATGTTTTTCTATGTTTTTCTATGTCTTTCTATGTGTTTCTATGTCATTCTGTGTTTCTATGATTTTCTATGTCTTTCTATGTCTTTCTATGTGTTTCTATGTGTTTCTATGTTTTTCTATGTCTTTCTATGTCTTTCTATGTCTTTCTGTGTTTCTATGTCATTCTATGTGTTTCTATGATTTTCTATGTCTTTCTATGTGTTTCTATGTCTTTCTATGTCTTTCTATGTCTTTCTATGTGTTTCTATGTCTTTCTATGTGTTTCTATGTCTTTCTATGTGTTTCTATGTCTTTCTATGTGTTTCTATGTCTTTCTATGTCTTTCTATGTGTTTCTATGAGTTTCTATGAGTTTCTGTGTTTCTATGTCTTTCTATGTGTTTCTATGTGTTTCTATGTCCTTCTATGCCCTTCTATGAGTTTCTATGAGATTGTGTTTCTATGAGTTTCTGTGTTTCTATGTGTTTCTATGTCTTTCTAGGATTTTCTATGTCTTTCTATGAGTTTCTGTGTTTCTATGAGTTTCTGTCTTTCTATGTCTTTCTATGTCCTTCTATGAGTTTTTATGAGATTCTATGAGTTTCTATGAGATTCTGTGTTTCTATGAGATTCTGTGTTTCTATGAGTTTCTATGAGATTCTGTCTTTCTATGCTTTTCTATGACTTTCTATGTTTTTCTATGACTTTCTATGTGTTTCTATGAGTTTCTATGTTTTTCGATGTCTTTCTATGTGTTTCTATCTCTTTCTATGTGTTTCTATGATTTTCTATGTCTTTCTATGTGTTTCTATGACTTTCTATGACTTTCTATGACTTTCTATGAGTTTCTATGCCTTTCTATGTGTTTCTATGACTTTTTATGTCTTTCTATGTGTTTCTATGACTTTCTATGAGTTTCTATGAGTTTCTATGTCTTTCTATGTGTTTCTATGACTTTCTATGTGTTTCTATGACTTTCTATGAGTTTCTATGTCTTTCTATGTGTTTCTATGACCTTCTATGTCTTTCTACGCGTTTCTATGACTTTCTATGAGTTTCTATGACTTTCTATGAGTTTCTATGTCTTTCTATGAGTTTATGTCTTTCTATGAGTTTCTGTCTTTCTATGAGTTTCTGTCTTTCTATGTGTTTCTATGACTTTCTATGTGTTTCTATGACTTTCTATGTGTTTCTATGTCCTTCTATGAGTTTTTATGAGATTCTGTGTTTCTATGAGTTTCTATGAGATTCTATGAGTTTCTATGAGATTCTGTGTTTCTATGAGTTTCTATGTCTTTCTATGTTTTTCTATGACTTTCTATGTGTTTCTATGACTTTCTATGTGTTTCTCTGACTTTCTATGACTTACTGTGTTTCTGTGTTTCTATGAGTTGCTATGTTTTTCTATGTTTTTCTATGTTTTTCTATGTCTTTCTATGTCTTTCTATGTGTTTCTGTGTTTCTATGTGTTTCTATGTCTTTCTATGTCTTTCTATGTCTTTCTATGTCTTTCTATGTGTTTCTATGAGTTTCTATGAGTTTCTATGAGTTTGTGTTTCTATGTGTTTCTATGTGTTTCTATGTCCTTCTACTAGTTTCTATGAGATTATGTGTTTCTATGAGTTTCTGTCTTTCTATGTGTTTCTATGAGTTTGTCTTTCTATGTGTTTCTATGTCTTTCTAGGATTTTCTATGTCTTTCTATGTGTTTCTATGACTTTCTATGAGTTTCTGTGTTTCTATGAGTTTCTATGAGTTTCTATGTGTTTCTATGTGTTTCTGTCTTTCTATGTCCTTCTATGAGTTTTTATGAGATTCTGTGTTTCTATGAGTTTCTATGAGATTCTGTGTTTCTATGAGTTTCTATGTCTTTCTATGCTTTTCTATGACTTTCTATGTGTTTCTATGACTTTCTATGTGTTTCTATGACTTTCTATGTGTTTCTATGACTTTCTATGTGTTTCTATGACTTTCTATGTGTTTCTATGACTTTCTATGACTTTCTATGTGTTTCTATGAGTTTCTATGAGTTTCTATGTCTTTCTATGGGTTTCTCTGAGTTTCTATGAGTTTCTATGTTTTTCTATGTCTTTCTATGTGTTTCTATGTGTTTCTATGTGTTTCTATGATTTTCTATGTCTTTCTATGTGTTTCTATGACTTTCTATGAGTTTCTATGTGTTTCTATGAGTTTCTGTCTTTCTATGTGTTTCTATGACTTTCTATGTGTTTCTATGACTTTCTATGTGTTTCTATGCGTTTCTATGACTTTCTATGTGTTTCTATGCGTTTCTATGACTTTCTGTGTTTCTATGACTTTCTATGAGTTTCTATGTCTTTCTATGTGTTTCTATGTCTTTCTATGTGTTTCTATGACTTTCTGTGTTTCTATGCGTTTCTATGACTTTCTATGTGTTTCTATGACTTTCTATGTGTTTCTATGTCCTTCTATGAGTTTTTATGAGATTCTATGAGATTCTATGAGTTTCTATGAGATTCTGTGTTTCTATGAGTTTCTATGTCTTTCTATGTTTTTCTATGACTTTCTATGTGTTTCTATGACTTTCTATGTGTTTCTCTGACTTTCTATGACTTTCTGTGTTTCTATGTGTTTCTATGAGTTGCTATGTTTTTCTATGTTTTTCTATGTCTTTCTATGTCTTTCTATGTGTTTCTGTGTTTCTATGAGTTTCTATGTGTTTCTATGTCTTTCTATGTCTTTCTATGTGTTTCTGTCTTTCTATGTGTTTCTATGAGTTTCTATGAGTTTGTGTTTCTATGTCTTTCTATGTGTTTCTATGTCCTTCTATGAGTTTCTATGAGATTATGTGTTTCTATGAGTTTCTGTCTTTCTAGGATTTTCTATGTCTTTCTATGTGTTTCTATGACTTTCTATGAGTTTGTGTTTCTATGAGTTTCTATGAGTTTCTATGTTTCTATGAGTTTCTATGAGTTTCTGTGTTTCTATGTTTTTCTATGTCTTTCTATGTGTTTCTATGACTTTCTATGAGTTTCTATGTGTTTCTATGAGTTTCTGTCTTTCTATGTGTTTCTATGACTTTCTATGTGTTTCTATGCGTTTCTATGACTTTCTATGTGTTTCTGTGTTTCTATGACTTTCCATGACTTTCTATGTGTTTCTGTGTTTCTATGTCTTTCTATGTTTTTCTATGTCTTTCTATGATTTTCTGTGTTTCTATGAGTTTCTATGAGTTTCTATGAGTTTCTATGTTTTTCGATGTCTTTCTATGTGTTTCTATGTCTTTCTATGTGTTTCTATGAGTTTCTATGTTTTTCGATGTCTTTCTATGAGTTTCAATGTCTTTCTATGAGTTTCTATGACTTTCTATGTGTTTCTATGTGTTTCTATGTGTTTCTATGCGTTTCTATGACTTTCTATGAGTTTCTATGAGTTTCTATGTCTTTCTATGTGTTTCTATGACTTTCTATGTGTTTCTATGCGTTTCTATGACTTTCTATGTGTTTCTATGCGTTTCTATGACTTTCTGTGTGTTTCTATGTCCTTCTATGAGTTTTTATGAGATTATATGCGTTTCTATGAGTTTCTATGATATTCTGTGTTTCTATGAGTTTCTATGTCTTTCTATGTGTTTCTATGAGTTTCTATGTGTTTCTATGACTTTCTGTGTTTCTATGTGTTTCTATGACTTTCTATGTGTTTCTATGTGTTTCTGTGTTTCTATGAGTTTCTATGTTTTTCTATGTTTTTCTATGTCTTTCTATGTGTTTCTATGTCATTCTGTGTTTCTATGATTTTCTATGTCTTTCTATGTCTTTCTATGTGTTTCTATGTGTTTCTATGTTTTTCTATGTCTTTCTATGTCTTTCTATGTCTTTCTGTGTTTCTATGTCATTCTATGTGTTTCTATGATTTTCTGTCTTTCTATGTGTTTCTATGTCTTTCTATGTCTTTCTATGTGTTTCTATGTCTTTCTATGTCTTTCTATGTCTTTCTATGTGTTTCTATGTCTTTCTATGTGTTTCTATGTCTTTCTATGTGTTTCTATGTCTTTCTATGTCTTTCTATGTGTTTCTATGAGTTTCTATGAGTTTCTGTGTTTCTATGTCTTTCTATGTGTTTCTATGTGTTTCTATGTCCTTCTATGCCCTTCTATGAGTTTCTATGAGATTGTGTTTCTATGAGTTTCTGTGTTTCTATGTGTTTCTATGTCTTTCTAGGATTTTCTATGTCTTTCTATGAGTTTCTGTGTTTCTATGAGTTTCTGTCTTTCTATGTCTTTCTATGTCCTTCTGAGTTTTTATGAGATTCTATGAGTTTCTATGAGATTCTGTGTTTCTATGAGTTTCTATGAGATTCTGTCTTTCTATGCTTTTCTATGACTTTCTATGTTTTTCTATGACTTTCTATGTGTTTCTATGAGTTTCTATGTTTTTCGATGTCTTTCTATGTGTTTCTATCTCTTTCTATGTGTTTCTATGTGTTTCTATGTCTTTCTATGTGTTTCTATGAGTTTCTGTGTTTCTGTCTTTCTATGTCTTTCTATGTGTTTCTATGTGTTTCTATGTCCTTCTATGTCCTTCTATGAGTTTCTATGAGATTATGTGTTTCTATGAGTTTCTGTCTTTCTATGTGTTTCTATGTCTTTCTATGTCTTTCTAGGATTTTCTATGTCTTTCTATGTGTTTCTATGTCTTTCTATGTGTTTCTATGACTTTCTATGAGTTTCTATGTCTATCTAAGTGTTTCTATGAGTTTCTATGTTTTTCGATGTCTTTCTATGTGTTTCTATCTCTTTCTATGTGTTTCTATGATTTTCAATGTCTTTCTATGTGTTTCTATGACTTTCTATGAGTTTCTATGTGTTTCTATGAGTTTCTATGTGTTTCTATGAGTTTCTATGTCTTTCTATGTGTTTCTGTCTTTCTATGAGTTTCTATGACCTTCTATGTCTTTCTATGTGTTTCTGTGAATTTCTATGAGTTTCTATGTCTTTCTATGAGTTTCTATGACTTTCTATGTGTTTCTATGCGTTTCTATGCGTTTCTATGAGTTTCTATGACTTTCTATGTGTTTCTATGCGTTTCTATGCGTTTCTATGTCTTTCTATGTTTTTCTATGACTTTCTATGTGTTTCTATGACTTTCTATGTGTTTCTATGACTATCTATGTGTTTCTCTGACTTTCTATGACTTTCTGTGTTTCTATGTGTTTCTATGAGTTTCTATGTTTTTCTATGTTTTTCTATGTTTTTCTATGTCTTTCTATGTGTTTCTATGAGTTTGTGTTTCTATGTGTTTCTATGAGTTTCTATGTCTTTCTATGTCTTTCTATGTGTTTCTGTGTTTCTGTGTGTTTCTATGAGTTTCTATGAGTTTCTGTGTTTCTATGTGTTTCTATGACTTTCTATGTGTTTCTATGCGTTTCTATGACTTTCTATGTGTTTCTATGTCCTTCTATGAGTTTTTATGAGATTATATGCGTTTCTATGAGTTTCTATGATATTCTGTGTTTCTATGAGTTTCTATGTCTTTCTATGTGTTTCTATGAGTTTCTATGTGTTTCTATGACTTTCTGTGTTTCTATGTGTTTCTATGACTTTCTATGTGTTTCTATGTGTTTCTGTGTTTCTATGAGTTTCTATGTTTTTCTATGTTTTTCTATGTCTTTCTATGTGTTTCTATGTCATTCTGTGTTTCTATGATTTTCTATGTCTTTCTATGTCTTTCTATGTGTTTCTATGTGTTTCTATGTTTTTCTATGTCTTTCTATGTCTTTCTATGTCTTTCTGTGTTTCTATGTCATTCTATGTGTTTCTATGATTTTCTATGTCTTTCTATGTGTTTCTATGTCTTTCTATGTCTTTCTATGTCTTTCTATGTGTTTCTATGTCTTTCTATGTGTTTCTATGTCTTTCTATGTGTTTCTATGTCTTTCTATGTGTTTCTATGTCTTTCTATGTCTTTCTATGTGTTTCTATGAGTTTCTATGAGTTTCTGTGTTTCTATGTCTTTCTATGTGTTTCTATGTGTTTCTATGTCCTTCTATGCCCTTCTATGAGTTTCTATGAGATTGTGTTTCTATGAGTTTCTGTGTTTCTATGTGTTTCTATGTCTTTCTAGGATTTTCTATGTCTTTCTATGAGTTTCTGTGTTTCTATGAGTTTCTGTCTTTCTATGTCTTTCTATGTCCTTCTATGAGTTTTTATGAGATTCTATGAGTTTCTATGAGATTCTGTGTTTCTATGAGATTCTGTGTTTCTATGAGTTTCTATGAGATTCTGTCTTTCTATGCTTTTCTATGACTTTCTATGTTTTTCTATGACTTTCTATGTGTTTCTATGAGTTTCTATGTTTTTCGATGTCTTTCTATGTGTTTCTATCTCTTTCTATGTGTTTCTATGATTTTCTATGTCTTTCTATGTGTTTCTATGACTTTCTATGACTTTCTATGAGTTTCTATGAGTTTCTATGCCTTTCTATGTGTTTCTATGACTTTTTATGTCTTTCTATGTGTTTCTATGACTTTCTATGAGTTTCTATGAGTTTCTATGTCTTTCTATGTGTTTCTATGACTTTCTATGTGTTTCTATGACTTTCTATGAGTTTCTATGTCTTTCTATGTGTTTCTATGACCTTCTATGTCTTTCTACGCGTTTCTATGACTTTCTATGAGTTTCTATGACTTTCTATGAGTTTCTATGTCTTTCTATGAGTTTATGTCTTTCTATGAGTTTCTGTCTTTCTATGAGTTTCTGTCTTTCTATGTGTTTCTATGACTTTCTATGTGTTTCTATGACTTTCTATGTGTTTCTATGTCCTTCTATGAGTTTTTATGAGATTCTGTGTTTCTATGAGTTTCTATGAGATTCTATGAGTTTCTATGAGATTCTGTGTTTCTATGAGTTTCTATGTCTTTCTATGTTTTTCTATGACTTTCTATGTGTTTCTATGACTTTCTATGTGTTTCTCTGACTTTCTATGACTTACTGTGTTTCTGTGTTTCTATGAGTTGCTATGTTTTTCTATGTTTTTCTATGTTTTTCTATGTCTTTCTATGTCTTTCTATGTGTTTCTGTGTTTCTATGTGTTTCTATGTCTTTCTATGTCTTTCTATGTCTTTCTATGTCTTTCTATGTGTTTCTATGAGTTTCTATGAGTTTCTATGAGTTTGTGTTTCTATGTGTTTCTATGTGTTTCTATGTCCTTCTACTAGTTTCTATGAGATTATGTGTTTCTATGAGTTTCTGTCTTTCTATGTGTTTCTATGAGTTTGTCTTTCTATGTGTTTCTATGTCTTTCTAGGATTTTCTATGTCTTTCTATGTGTTTCTATGACTTTCTATGAGTTTCTGTGTTTCTATGAGTTTCTATGAGTTTCTATGTGTTTCTATGTGTTTCTGTCTTTCTATGTCCTTCTATGAGTTTTTATGAGATTCTGTGTTTCTATGAGTTTCTATGAGATTCTGTGTTTCTATGAGTTTCTATGTCTTTCTATGCTTTTCTATGACTTTCTATGTGTTTCTATGACTTTCTATGTGTTTCTATGACTTTCTATGTGTTTCTATGACTTTCTATGTGTTTCTATGACTTTCTATGTGTTTCTATGACTTTCTATGACTTTCTATGTGTTTCTATGAGTTTCTATGAGTTTCTATGTCTTTCTATGGGTTTCTCTGAGTTTCTATGAGTTTCTATGTTTTTCTATGTCTTTCTATGTGTTTCTATGTCTTTCTATGTGTTTCTATGTGTTTCTATGTGTTTCTATGATTTTCTATGTCTTTCTATGTGTTTCTATGACTTTCTATGAGTTTCTATGTGTTTCTATGAGTTTCTGTCTTTCTATGTGTTTCTATGACTTTCTATGTGTTTCTATGACTTTCTATGTGTTTCTATGCGTTTCTATGACTTTCTATGTGTTTCTATGCGTTTCTATGACTTTCTGTGTTTCTATGACTTTCTATGAGTTTCTATGTCTTTCTATGTGTTTCTATGTCTTTCTATGTGTTTCTATGACTTTCTGTGTTTCTATGCGTTTCTATGACTTTCTATGTGTTTCTATGACTTTCTATGTGTTTCTATGTCCTTCTATGAGTTTTTATGAGATTCTATGAGATTCTATGAGTTTCTATGAGATTCTGTGTTTCTATGAGTTTCTATGTCTTTCTATGTTTTTCTATGACTTTCTATGTGTTTCTATGACTTTCTATGTGTTTCTCTGACTTTCTATGACTTTCTGTGTTTCTATGTGTTTCTATGAGTTGCTATGTTTTTCTATGTTTTTCTATGTCTTTCTATGTCTTTCTATGTGTTTCTGTGTTTCTATGAGTTTCTGTGTTTCTATGTCTTTCTATGTCTTTCTATGTGTTTCTGTCTTTCTATGTGTTTCTATGAGTTTCTATGAGTTTGTGTTTCTATGTCTTTCTATGTGTTTCTATGTCCTTCTATGAGTTTCTATGAGATTATGTGTTTCTATGAGTTTCTGTCTTTCTAGGATTTTCTATGTCTTTCTATGTGTTTCTATGACTTTCTATGAGTTTGTGTTTCTATGAGTTTCTATGAGTTTCTATGTTTCTATGAGTTTCTATGAGTTTCTGTGTTTCTATGTTTTTCTATGTCTTTCTATGTGTTTCTATGACTTTCTATGAGTTTCTATGTGTTTCTATGAGTTTCTGTCTTTCTATGTGTTTCTATGACTTTCTATGTGTTTCTATGCGTTTCTATGACTTTCTATGTGTTTCTGTGTTTCTATGACTTTCCATGACTTTCTATGTGTTTCTGTGTTTCTATGTCTTTCTATGTTTTTCTATGTCTTTCTATGATTTTCTGTGTTTCTATGAGTTTCTATGAGTTTCTATGAGTTTCTATGAGTTTCTATGTTTTTCGATGTCTTTCTATGTGTTTCTATGTCTTTCTATGTGTTTCTATGAGTTTCTATGTTTTTCGATGTCTTTCTATGAGTTTCAATGTCTTTCTATGAGTTTCTATGACTTTCTATGTGTTTCTATGTGTTTCTATGCGTTTCTATGACTTTCTATGAGTTTCTATGAGTTTCTATGTCTTTCTATGTGTTTCTATGACTTTCTATGTGTTTCTATGTGTTTCTATGACTTTCTATGTGTTTCTATGCGTTTCTATGACTTTCTATGTGTTTCTATGTCCTTCTATGAGTTTTTATGAGATTATATGCGTTTCTATGAGTTTCTATGATATTCTGTGTTTCTATGAGTTTCTATGTCTTTCTATGTGTTTCTATGAGTTTCTATGTGTTTCTATGACTTTCTGTGTTTCTATGTGTTTCTATGACTTTCTATGTGTTTCTATGTGTTTCTGTGTTTCTATGAGTTTCTATGTTTTTCTATGTTTTTCTATGTCTTTCTATGTGTTTCTATGTCATTCTGTGTTTCTATGATTTTCTATGTCTTTCTATGTCTTTCTATGTGTTTCTATGTGTTTCTATGTTTTTCTATGTCTTTCTATGTCTTTCTATGTCTTTCTGTGTTTCTATGTCATTCTATGTGTTTCTATGATTTTCTATGTCTTTCTATGTGTTTCTATGTCTTTCTATGTCTTTCTATGTCTTTCTATGTGTTTCTATGTCTTTCTATGTGTTTCTATGTCTTTCTATGTGTTTCTATGTCTTTCTATGTGTTTCTATGTCTTTCTATGTCTTTCTATGTGTTTCTATGAGTTTCTATGAGTTTCTGTGTTTCTATGTCTTTCTATGTGTTTCTATGTGTTTCTATGTCCTTCTATGCCCTTCTATGAGTTTCTATGAGATTGTGTTTCTATGAGTTTCTGTGTTTCTATGTGTTTCTATGTCTTTCTAGGATTTTCTATGTCTTTCTATGAGTTTCTGTGTTTCTATGAGTTTCTGTCTTTCTATGTCTTTCTATGTCCTTCTATGAGTTTTTATGAGATTCTATGAGTTTCTATGAGATTCTGTGTTTCTATGAGATTCTGTGTTTCTATGAGTTTCTATGAGATTCTGTCTTTCTATGCTTTTCTATGACTTTCTATGTTTTTCTATGACTTTCTATGTGTTTCTATGAGTTTCTATGTTTTTCGATGTCTTTCTATGTGTTTCTATCTCTTTCTATGTGTTTCTATGATTTTCTATGTCTTTCTATGTGTTTCTATGACTTTCTATGACTTTCTATGACTTTCTATGAGTTTCTATGCCTTTCTATGTGTTTCTATGACTTTTTATGTCTTTCTATGTGTTTCTATGACTTTCTATGAGTTTCTATGAGTTTCTATGTCTTTCTATGTGTTTCTATGACTTTCTATGTGTTTCTATGACTTTCTATGAGTTTCTATGTCTTTCTATGTGTTTCTATGACCTTCTATGTCTTTCTACGCGTTTCTATGACTTTCTATGAGTTTCTATGACTTTCTATGAGTTTCTATGTCTTTCTATGAGTTTATGTCTTTCTATGAGTTTCTGTCTTTCTATGAGTTTCTGTCTTTCTATGTGTTTCTATGACTTTCTATGTGTTTCTATGACTTTCTATGTGTTTCTATGTCCTTCTATGAGTTTTTATGAGATTCTGTGTTTCTATGAGTTTCTATGAGATTCTATGAGTTTCTATGAGATTCTGTGTTTCTATGAGTTTCTATGTCTTTCTATGTTTTTCTATGACTTTCTATGTGTTTCTATGACTTTCTATGTGTTTCTCTGACTTTCTATGACTTACTGTGTTTCTGTGTTTCTATGAGTTGCTATGTTTTTCTATGTTTTTCTATGTTTTTCTATGTCTTTCTATGTCTTTCTATGTGTTTCTGTGTTTCTATGTGTTTCTATGTCTTTCTATGTCTTTCTATGTCTTTCTATGTCTTTCTATGTGTTTCTATGAGTTTCTATGAGTTTCTATGAGTTTGTGTTTCTATGTGTTTCTATGTGTTTCTATGTCCTTCTACTAGTTTCTATGAGATTATGTGTTTCTATGAGTTTCTGTCTTTCTATGTGTTTCTATGAGTTTGTCTTTCTATGTGTTTCTATGTCTTTCTAGGATTTTCTATGTCTTTCTATGTGTTTCTATGACTTTCTATGAGTTTCTGTGTTTCTATGAGTTTCTATGAGTTTCTATGTGTTTCTATGTGTTTCTGTCTTTCTATGTCCTTCTATGAGTTTTTATGAGATTCTGTGTTTCTATGAGTTTCTATGAGATTCTGTGTTTCTATGAGTTTCTATGTCTTTCTATGCTTTTCTATGACTTTCTATGTGTTTCTATGACTTTCTATGTGTTTCTATGACTTTCTATGTGTTTCTATGACTTTCTATGTGTTTCTATGACTTTCTATGTGTTTCTATGACTTTCTATGACTTTCTATGTGTTTCTATGAGTTTCTATGAGTTTCTATGTCTTTCTATGGGTTTCTCTGAGTTTCTATGAGTTTCTATGTTTTTCTATGTCTTTCTATGTGTTTCTATGTGTTTCTATGTGTTTCTATGTGTTTCTATGATTTTCTATGTCTTTCTATGTGTTTCTATGACTTTCTATGAGTTTCTATGTGTTTCTATGAGTTTCTGTCTTTCTATGTGTTTCTATGACTTTCTGTGTTTCTATGACTTTCTATGTGTTTCTATGACTTTCTATGTGTTTCTATGCGTTTCTATGACTTTCTATGTGTTTCTATGCGTTTCTATGACTTTCTGTGTTTCTATGACTTTCTATGAGTTTCTATGTCTTTCTATGTGTTTCTATGTCTTTCTATGTGTTTCTATGACTTTCTGTGTTTCTATGCGTTTCTATGACTTTCTATGTGTTTCTATGACTTTCTATGTGTTTCTATGTCCTTCTATGAGTTTTTATGAGATTCTATGAGATTCTATGAGTTTCTATGAGATTCTGTGTTTCTATGAGTTTCTATGTCTTTCTATGTTTTTCTATGACTTTCTATGTGTTTCTATGACTTTCTATGTGTTTCTCTGACTTTCTATGACTTTCTGTGTTTCTATGTGTTTCTATGAGTTGCTATGTTTTTCTATGTTTTTCTATGTCTTTCTATGTCTTTCTATGTGTTTCTGTGTTTCTATGAGTTTCTATGTGTTTCTATGTCTTTCTATGTCTTTCTATGTGTTTCTGTCTTTCTATGTGTTTCTATGAGTTTCTATGAGTTTGTGTTTCTATGTCTTTCTATGTGTTTCTATGTCCTTCTATGAGTTTCTATGAGATTATGTGTTTCTATGAGTTTCTGTCTTTCTAGGATTTTCTATGTCTTTCTATGTGTTTCTATGACTTTCTATGAGTTTGTGTTTCTATGAGTTTCTATGAGTTTCTATGTTTCTATGAGTTTCTATGAGTTTCTGTGTTTCTATGTTTTTCTATGTCTTTCTATGTGTTTCTATGACTTTCTATGAGTTTCTATGTGTTTCTATGAGTTTCTGTCTTTCTATGTGTTTCTATGACTTTCTATGTGTTTCTATGCGTTTCTATGACTTTCTATGTGTTTCTGTGTTTCTATGACTTTCCATGACTTTCTATGTGTTTCTGTGTTTCTATGTCTTTCTATGTTTTTCTATGTCTTTCTATGATTTTCTGTGTTTCTATGAGTTTCTATGAGTTTCTATGAGTTTCTATGTTTTTCGATGTCTTTCTATGTGTTTCTATGTCTTTCTATGTGTTTCTATGAGTTTCTATGTTTTTCGATGTCTTTCTATGAGTTTCAATGTCTTTCTATGAGTTTCTATGACTTTCTATGTGTTTCTATGTGTTTCTATGCGTTTCTATGACTTTCTATGAGTTTCTATGAGTTTCTATGTCTTTCTATGTGTTTCTATGACTTTCTATGTGTTTCTATGCGTTTCTATGACTTTCTATGTGTTTCTATGCGTTTCTATGACTTTCTGTGTGTTTCTATGTCCTTCTATGAGTTTTTATGAGATTATATGCGTTTCTATGAGTTTCTATGATATTCTGTGTTTCTATGAGTTTCTATGTCTTTCTATGTGTTTCTATGAGTTTCTATGTGTTTCTATGACTTTCTGTGTTTCTATGTGTTTCTATGACTTTCTATGTGTTTCTATGTGTTTCTGTGTTTCTATGAGTTTCTATGTTTTTCTATGTTTTTCTATGTCTTTCTATGTGTTTCTATGTCATTCTGTGTTTCTATGATTTTCTATGTCTTTCTATGTGTTTCTATGTCATTCTGTGTTTCTATGATTTTCTATGTCTTTCTATGTCTTTCTATGTGTTTCTATGTGTTTCTATGTTTTTCTATGTCTTTCTATGTCTTTCTATGTCTTTCTGTGTTTCTATGTCATTCTATGTGTTTCTATGATTTTCTGTCTTTCTATGTGTTTCTATGTCTTTCTATGTCTTTCTATGTGTTTCTATGTCTTTCTATGTGTTTCTATGTCTTTCTATGTGTTTCTATGTCTTTCTGTCTTTCTATGTGTTTCTATGAGTTTCTATGAGTTTCTGTGTTTCTATGTCTTTCTATGTGTTTCTATGTGTTTCTATGTCCTTCTATGCCCTTCTATGAGTTTCTATGAGATTGTGTTTCTATGAGTTTCTGTGTTTCTATGTGTTTCTATGTCTTTCTAGGATTTTCTATGTCTTTCTATGAGTTTCTGTGTTTCTATGAGTTTCTGTCTTTCTATGTCTTTCTATGTCCTTCTGAGTTTTTATGAGATTCTATGAGTTTCTATGAGATTCTGTGTTTCTATGAGTTTCTATGAGATTCTGTCTTTCTATGCTTTTCTATGACTTTCTATGTTTTTCTATGACTTTCTATGTGTTTCTATGAGTTTCTATGTTTTTCGATGTCTTTCTATGTGTTTCTATCTCTTTCTATGTGTTTCTATGTGTTTCTATGTCTTTCTATGTGTTTCTATGAGTTTCTGTGTTTCTGTCTTTCTATGTCTTTCTATGTGTTTCTATGTGTTTCTATGTCCTTCTATGTCCTTCTATGAGTTTCTATGAGATTATGTGTTTCTATGAGTTTCTGTCTTTCTATGTGTTTCTATGTCTTTCTATGTCTTTCTAGGATTTTCTATGTCTTTCTATGTGTTTCTATGTCTTTCTATGTGTTTCTATGACTTTCTATGAGTTTCTATGTCTATCTAAGTGTTTCTATGAGTTTCTATGTTTTTCGATGTCTTTCTATGTGTTTCTATCTCTTTCTATGTGTTTCTATGATTTTCAATGTCTTTCTATGTGTTTCTATGACTTTCTATGAGTTTCTATGTGTTTCTATGAGTTTCTATGTGTTTCTATGAGTTTCTATGTCTTTCTATGTGTTTCTGTCTTTCTATGAGTTTCTATGACCTTCTATGTCTTTCTATGTGTTTCTGTGAATTTCTATGAGTTTCTATGTCTTTCTATGAGTTTCTATGACTTTCTATGTGTTTCTATGCGTTTCTATGCGTTTCTATGAGTTTCTATGACTTTCTATGTGTTTCTAT
Organism: Phalangium opilio; assembly: GCF_054372755.1. NCBI lineage: Eukaryota > Metazoa > Arthropoda > Arachnida > Opiliones > Phalangiidae > Phalangium > Phalangium opilio. The sequence goes on along the minus strand of NW_028324187.1, from coordinate 8,648,676 downwards.
GCGTTTCTATGCGTTTCTATGACTTTCTATGTGTTTCTATGTCCTTCTATGAGTTTTTATGAGATTCTGTGTTTCTATGAGTTTCTATGTCTTTCTATGTTTTTCTATGACTTTCTATGTGTTTCTATGACTTTCTATGTGTTTCTATGACTATCTATGTGTTTCTCTGACTTTCTATGACTTTCTGTGTTTCTATGTGTTTCTATGAGTTTCTATGTTTTTCTATGTTTTTCTATGTTTTTCTATGTCTTTCTATGTGTTTCTATGAGTTTGTGTTTCTATGTGTTTCTATGAGTTTCTATGTCTTTCTATGTCTTTCTATGTGTTTCTGTGTTTCTGTGTGTTTCTATGAGTTTCTATGAGTTTCTGTGTTTCTATGTGTTTCTATGTGTTTCTATGTCCTTCTATGAGTTTCTATGAGATTATGTGTTTCTATGAGTTTCTGTCTTTCTATGTGTTTCTATGTCTTTCTAGGATTTTCTATGTCTTTCTATGTGTTTCTATGACTTTCTATGAGTTTCTGTCTTTCTATGTGTTTCTATGTCTTTCTATGTCTTTCTAGGATTTTCTATGTCTTTCTATGTGTTTCTATGACTTTCTATGAGTTTCTGTGTTTCTATGTGTTTCTATGAGTTTCTATGAGATTCTGTGTTTCTATGAGTTTCTATGTCTTTCTATGCTTTTCTATGACTTTCTATGTGTTTCTATGACTTTCTATGTGTTTCTATGACTTTCTATGACTTTCTATGAGTTTCTATGAGTTTCTATGTGTTTCTATGAGTTTCTATGTCTTTCTATGTGTTTCTATGAGTTTCTATGAGTTTCTATGTTTTTCTATGTCTTTCTATGTGTTTCTATGACTTTCTATGAGTTTCTATGTGTTTCTATGAGTTTCTGTCTTTCTATGTGTTTCTATGACTTTCTATGTGTTTCTATGCGTTTCTATGACTTTCTATGTGTTTCTGTGTTTCTATGACTTTCCATGACTTTCTATGTGTTTCTGTGTTTCTATGTCTTTCTATGTTTTTCTATGTCTTTCTATGATTTTCTATGTGTTTCTATGAGTTTCTATGCGTTTCTATGACTTTCTGTGTTTCTATGACTTTCTATGAGTTTCTATGTCTTTCTATGTGTTTCTATGTCTTTCTATGTGTTTCTATGACTTTCTGTGTTTCTATGCGTTTCTATGACTTTCTATGTGTTTCTATGACTTTCTATGTGTTTCTATGTCCTTCTATGAGTTTTTATGAGATTCTATGAGATTCTATGAGTTTCTATGAGATTCTGTGTTTCTATGAGTTTCTATGTCTTTCTATGTTTTTCTATGACTTTCTATGTGTTTCTATGACTTTCTATGTGTTTCTCTGACTTTCTATGACTTTCTGTGTTTCTATGTGTTTCTATGAGTTGCTATGTTTTTCTATGTCTTTCTATGTCTTTCTATGTGTTTCTGTGTTTCTATGAGTTTCTATGTGTTTCTATGTCTTTCTATGTCTTTCTATGTGTTTCTGTCTTTCTATGTGTTTCTATGAGTTTCTATGAGTTTGTGTTTCTATGTCTTTCTATGTGTTTCTATGTCCTTCTATGAGTTTCTATGAGATTGTGTTTCTATGAGTTTCTGTCTTTCTAGGATTTTCTATGTCTTTCTATGTGTTTCTATGACTTTCTATGAGTTTGTGTTTCTATGAGTTTCTATGAGTTTCTATGTTTCTATGAGTTTCTATGAGTTTCTGTGTTTCTATGTTTTTCTATGTCTTTCTATGTGTTTCTATGACTTTCTATGAGTTTCTATGTGTTTCTATGAGTTTCTGTCTTTCTATGTGTTTCTATGACTTTCTATGTGTTTCTATGCGTTTCTATGACTTTCTATGTGTTTCTGTGTTTCTATGACTTTCCATGACTTTCTATGTGTTTCTGTGTTTCTATGTCTTTCTATGTTTTTCTATGTCTTTCTATGATTTTCTGTGTTTCTATGAGTTTCTATGAGTTTCTATGTTTTTCGATGTCTTTCTATGTGTTTCTATGTCTTTCTATGTGTTTCTATGAGTTTCTATGTTTTTCGATGTCTTTCTATGAGTTTCAATGTCTTTCTATGAGTTTCTATGACTTTCTATGTGTTTCTATGTGTTTCTATGCGTTTCTATGACTTTCTATGAGTTTCTATGAGTTTCTATGTCTTTCTATGTGTTTCTATGACTTTCTATGTGTTTCTATGTGTTTCTATGACTTTCTATGTGTTTCTATGCGTTTCTATGACTTTCTATGTGTTTCTATGTCCTTCTATGAGTTTTTATGAGATTATATGCGTTTCTATGAGTTTCTATGATATTCTGTGTTTCTATGAGTTTCTATGTCTTTCTATGTGTTTCTATGAGTTTCTATGTGTTTCTATGACTTTCTGTGTTTCTATGTGTTTCTATGACTTTCTATGTGTTTCTATGTGTTTCTGTGTTTCTATGAGTTTCTATGTTTTTCTATGTTTTTCTATGTCTTTCTATGTGTTTCTATGTCATTCTGTGTTTCTATGATTTTCTATGTCTTTCTATGTCTTTCTATGTGTTTCTATGTGTTTCTATGTTTTTCTATGTCTTTCTATGTCTTTCTATGTCTTTCTGTGTTTCTATGTCATTCTATGTGTTTCTATGATTTTCTATGTCTTTCTATGTGTTTCTATGTCTTTCTATGTCTTTCTGTCTTTCTATGTGTTTCTATGTCTTTCTATGTGTTTCTATGTCTTTCTATGTGTTTCTATGTCTTTCTATGTGTTTCTATGTCTTTCTATGTCTTTCTATGTGTTTCTATGAGTTTCTATGAGTTTCTGTGTTTCTATGTCTTTCTATGTGTTTCTATGTGTTTCTATGTCCTTCTATGCCCTTCTATGAGTTTCTATGAGATTGTGTTTCTATGAGTTTCTGTGTTTCTATGTGTTTCTATGTCTTTCTAGGATTTTCTATGTCTTTCTATGAGTTTCTGTGTTTCTATGAGTTTCTGTCTTTCTATGTCTTTCTATGTCCTTCTATGAGTTTTTATGAGATTCTATGAGTTTCTATGAGATTCTGTGTTTCTATGAGATTCTGTGTTTCTATGAGTTTCTATGAGATTCTGTCTTTCTATGCTTTTCTATGACTTTCTATGTTTTTCTATGACTTTCTATGTGTTTCTATGAGTTTCTATGTTTTTCGATGTCTTTCTATGTGTTTCTATCTCTTTCTATGTGTTTCTATGATTTTCTATGTCTTTCTATGTGTTTCTATGACTTTCTATGACTTTCTATGACTTTCTATGAGTTTCTATGCCTTTCTATGTGTTTCTATGACTTTTTATGTCTTTCTATGTGTTTCTATGACTTTCTATGAGTTTCTATGAGTTTCTATGTCTTTCTATGTGTTTCTATGACTTTCTATGTGTTTCTATGACTTTCTATGAGTTTCTATGTCTTTCTATGTGTTTCTATGACCTTCTATGTCTTTCTACGCGTTTCTATGACTTTCTATGAGTTTCTATGACTTTCTATGAGTTTCTATGTCTTTCTATGAGTTTATGTCTTTCTATGAGTTTCTGTCTTTCTATGAGTTTCTGTCTTTCTATGTGTTTCTATGACTTTCTATGTGTTTCTATGACTTTCTATGTGTTTCTATGTCCTTCTATGAGTTTTTATGAGATTCTGTGTTTCTATGAGTTTCTATGAGATTCTATGAGTTTCTATGAGATTCTGTGTTTCTATGAGTTTCTATGTCTTTCTATGTCTTTCTATGACTTTCTATGTGTTTCTATGACTTTCTATGTGTTTCTCTGACTTTCTATGACTTACTGTGTTTCTGTGTTTCTATGAGTTGCTATGTTTTTCTATGTTTTTCTATGTCTTTCTATGTCTTTCTATGTGTTTCTGTGTTTCTATGTGTTTCTATGTCTTTCTATGTCTTTCTATGTGTTTCTATGAGTTTCTATGAGTTTCTATGAGTTTGTGTTTCTATGTGTTTCTATGTGTTTCTATGTCCTTCTACTAGTTTCTATGAGATTATGTGTTTCTATGAGTTTCTGTCTTTCTATGTGTTTCTATGAGTTTGTCTTTCTATGTGTTTCTATGTCTTTCTAGGATTTTCTATGTCTTTCTATGTGTTTCTATGACTTTCTATGAGTTTCTGTGTTTCTATGAGTTTCTATGAGTTTCTATGTGTTTCTATGTGTTTCTGTCTTTCTATGTCCTTCTATGAGTTTTTATGAGATTCTGTGTTTCTATGAGTTTCTATGAGATTCTGTGTTTCTATGAGTTTCTATGTCTTTCTATGCTTTTCTATGACTTTCTATGTGTTTCTATGACTTTCTATGTGTTTCTATGACTTTCTATGTGTTTCTATGACTTTCTATGTGTTTCTATGACTTTCTATGTGTTTCTATGACTTTCTATGACTTTCTATGTGTTTCTATGAGTTTCTATGAGTTTCTATGTCTTTCTATGGGTTTCTCTGAGTTTCTATGAGTTTCTATGTTTTTCTATGTCTTTCTATGTGTTTCTATGTGTTTCTATGTGTTTCTATGATTTTCTATGTCTTTCTATGTGTTTCTATGACTTTCTATGAGTTTCTATGTGTTTCTATGAGTTTCTGTCTTTCTGTGTTTCTATGACTTTCTATGTGTTTCTATGACTTTCTATGTGTTTCTATGCGTTTCTATGACTTTCTATGTGTTTCTATGCGTTTCTATGACTTTCTGTGTTTCTATGACTTTCTATGAGTTTCTATGTCTTTCTATGTGTTTCTATGTCTTTCTATGTGTTTCTATGACTTTCTGTGTTTCTATGCGTTTCTATGACTTTCTATGTGTTTCTATGACTTTCTATGTGTTTCTATGTCCTTCTATGAGTTTTTATGAGATTCTATGAGATTCTATGAGTTTCTATGAGATTCTGTGTTTCTATGAGTTTCTGTCTTTCTATGTTTTTCTATGACTTTCTATGTGTTTCTATGACTTTCTATGTGTTTCTCTGACTTTCTATGACTTTCTGTGTTTCTATGTGTTTCTATGAGTTGCTATGTTTTTCTATGTTTTTCTATGTCTTTCTATGTCTTTCTATGTGTTTCTGTGTTTCTATGAGTTTCTATGTGTTTCTATGTCTTTCTATGTCTTTCTATGTGTTTCTGTCTTTCTATGTGTTTCTATGAGTTTCTATGAGTTTGTGTTTCTATGTCTTTCTATGTGTTTCTATGTCCTTCTATGAGTTTCTATGAGATTATGTGTTTCTATGAGTTTCTGTCTTTCTAGGATTTTCTATGTCTTTCTATGTGTTTCTATGACTTTCTATGAGTTTGTGTTTCTATGAGTTTCTATGAGTTTCTATGTTTCTATGAGTTTCTATGAGTTTCTGTGTTTCTATGTTTTTCTATGTCTTTCTATGTGTTTCTATGACTTTCTATGAGTTTCTATGTGTTTCTATGAGTTTCTGTCTTTCTATGTGTTTCTATGACTTTCTATGTGTTTCTATGCGTTTCTATGACTTTCTATGTGTTTCTGTGTTTCTATGACTTTCCATGACTTTCTATGTGTTTCTGTGTTTCTATGTCTTTCTATGTTTTTCTATGTCTTTCTATGATTTTCTGTGTTTCTATGAGTTTCTATGAGTTTCTATGAGTTTCTATGAGTTTCTATGTTTTTCGATGTCTTTCTATGTGTTTCTATGTCTTTCTATGTGTTTCTATGAGTTTCTATGTTTTTCGATGTCTTTCTATGAGTTTCAATGTCTTTCTATGAGTTTCTATGACTTTCTATGTGTTTCTATGTGTTTCTATGAGTTTCTATGACTTTCTATGAGTTTCTATGAGTTTCTATGTCTTTCTATGTGTTTCTATGACTTTCTATGTGTTTCTATGCGTTTCTATGACTTTCTATGTGTTTCTATGCGTTTCTATGACTTTCTGTGTGTTTCTATGTCCTTCTATGAGTTTTTATGAGATTATATGCGTTTCTATGAGTTTCTATGATATTCTGTGTTTCTATGAGTTTCTATGTCTTTCTATGTGTTTCTATGAGTTTCTATGTGTTTCTATGACTTTCTGTGTTTCTATGTGTTTCTATGACTTTCTATGTGTTTCTATGTGTTTCTGTGTTTCTATGAGTTTCTATGTTTTTCTATGTTTTTCTATGTCTTTCTATGTGTTTCTATGTCATTCTGTGTTTCTATGATTTTCTATGTCTTTCTATGTCTTTCTATGTGTTTCTATGTCTTTCTATGTCTTTCTATGTGTTTCTATGAGTTTCTATGAGTTTCTGTGTTTCTATGTCTTTCTATGTGTTTCTATGTGTTTCTATGTCCTTCTATGCCCTTCTATGAGTTTCTATGAGATTGTGTTTCTATGAGTTTCTGTGTTTCTATGTGTTTCTATGTCTTTCTAGGATTTTCTATGTCTTTCTATGAGTTTCTGTGTTTCTATGAGTTTCTGTCTTTCTATGTCTTTCTATGTCCTTCTATGAGTTTTTATGAGATTCTATGAGTTTCTATGAGATTCTGTGTTTCTATGAGATTCTGTGTTTCTATGAGTTTCTATGAGATTCTGTCTTTCTATGCTTTTCTATGACTTTCTATGTTTTTCTATGACTTTCTATGTGTTTCTATGAGTTTCTATGTTTTTCGATGTCTTTCTATGTGTTTCTATCTCTTTCTATGTGTTTCTATGATTTTCTATGTCTTTCTATGTGTTTCTATGACTTTCTATGACTTTCTATGACTTTCTATGAGTTTCTATGCCTTTCTATGTGTTTCTATGACTTTTTATGTCTTTCTATGTGTTTCTATGACTTTCTATGAGTTTCTATGAGTTTCTATGTCTTTCTATGTGTTTCTATGACTTTCTATGTGTTTCTATGACTTTCTATGAGTTTCTATGTCTTTCTATGTGTTTCTATGACCTTCTATGTCTTTCTACGCGTTTCTATGACTTTCTATGAGTTTCTATGACTTTCTATGAGTTTCTATGTCTTTCTATGAGTTTATGTCTTTCTATGAGTTTCTGTCTTTCTATGAGTTTCTGTCTTTCTATGTGTTTCTATGACTTTCTATGTGTTTCTATGACTTTCTATGTGTTTCTATGTCCTTCTATGAGTTTTTATGAGATTCTGTGTTTCTATGAGTTTCTATGAGATTCTATGAGTTTCTATGAGATTCTGTGTTTCTATGAGTTTCTATGTCTTTCTATGTCTTTCTATGACTTTCTATGTGTTTCTATGACTTTCTATGTGTTTCTCTGACTTTCTATGACTTACTGTGTTTCTGTGTTTCTATGAGTTGCTATGTTTTTCTATGTTTTTCTATGTTTTTCTATGTCTTTCTATGTCTTTCTATGTGTTTCTGTGTTTCTATGTGTTTCTATGTCTTTCTATGTCTTTCTATGTCTTTCTATGTCTTTCTATGTGTTTCTATGAGTTTCTATGAGTTTCTATGAGTTTGTGTTTCTATGTGTTTCTATGTGTTTCTATGTCCTTCTACTAGTTTCTATGAGATTATGTGTTTCTATGAGTTTCTGTCTTTCTATGTGTTTCTATGAGTTTGTCTTTCTATGTGTTTCTATGTCTTTCTAGGATTTTCTATGTCTTTCTATGTGTTTCTATGACTTTCTATGAGTTTCTGTGTTTCTATGAGTTTCTATGAGTTTCTATGTGTTTCTATGTGTTTCTGTCTTTCTATGTCCTTCTATGAGTTTTTATGAGATTCTGTGTTTCTATGAGTTTCTATGAGATTCTGTGTTTCTATGAGTTTCTATGTCTTTCTATGCTTTTCTATGACTTTCTATGTGTTTCTATGACTTTCTATGTGTTTCTATGACTTTCTATGTGTTTCTATGACTTTCTATGTGTTTCTATGACTTTCTATGTGTTTCTATGACTTTCTATGACTTTCTATGTGTTTCTATGAGTTTCTATGAGTTTCTATGTCTTTCTATGGGTTTCTCTGAGTTTCTATGAGTTTCTATGTTTTTCTATGTCTTTCTATGTGTTTCTATGTGTTTCTATGTGTTTCTATGATTTTCTATGTCTTTCTATGTGTTTCTATGACTTTCTATGAGTTTCTATGTGTTTCTATGAGTTTCTGTCTTTCTGTGTTTCTATGACTTTCTATGTGTTTCTATGACTTTCTATGTGTTTCTATGCGTTTCTATGACTTTCTATGTGTTTCTATGCGTTTCTATGACTTTCTGTGTTTCTATGACTTTCTATGAGTTTCTATGTCTTTCTATGTGTTTCTATGTCTTTCTATGTGTTTCTATGACTTTCTGTGTTTCTATGCGTTTCTATGACTTTCTATGTGTTTCTATGACTTTCTATGTGTTTCTATGTCCTTCTATGAGTTTTTATGAGATTCTATGAGATTCTATGAGTTTCTATGAGATTCTGTGTTTCTATGAGTTTCTGTCTTTCTATGTTTTTCTATGACTTTCTATGTGTTTCTATGACTTTCTATGTGTTTCTCTGACTTTCTATAACTTTCTGTGTTTCTATGTGTTTCTATGAGTTGCTATGTTTTTCTATGTTTTTCTATGTCTTTCTATGTCTTTCTATGTGTTTCTGTGTTTCTATGAGTTTCTATGTGTTTCTATGTCTTTCTATGTCTTTCTATGTGTTTCTGTCTTTCTATGTGTTTCTATGAGTTTCTATGAGTTTGTGTTTCTATGTCTTTCTATGTGTTTCTATGTCCTTCTATGAGTTTCTATGAGATTATGTGTTTCTATGAGTTTCTGTCTTTCTAGGATTTTCTATGTCTTTCTATGTGTTTCTATGACTTTCTATGAGTTTGTGTTTCTATGAGTTTCTATGAGTTTCTATGTTTCTATGAGTTTCTATGAGTTTCTGTGTTTCTATGTTTTTCTATGTCTTTCTATGTGTTTCTATGACTTTCTATGAGTTTCTATGTGTTTCTATGAGTTTCTGTCTTTCTATGTGTTTCTATGACTTTCTATGTGTTTCTATGCGTTTCTATGACTTTCTATGTGTTTCTGTGTTTCTATGACTTTCCATGACTTTCTATGTGTTTCTGTGTTTCTATGTCTTTCTATGTTTTTCTATGTCTTTCTATGATTTTCTGTGTTTCTATGAGTTTCTATGAGTTTCTATGAGTTTCTATGAGTTTCTATGTTTTTCGATGTCTTTCTATGTGTTTCTATGTCTTTCTATGTGTTTCTATGAGTTTCTATGTTTTTCGATGTCTTTCTATGAGTTTCAATGTCTTTCTATGAGTTTCTATGACTTTCTATGTGTTTCTATGTGTTTCTATGCGTTTCTATGACTTTCTATGAGTTTCTATGAGTTTCTATGTCTTTCTATGTGTTTCTATGACTTTCTATGTGTTTCTATGCGTTTCTATGACTTTCTATGTGTTTCTATGCGTTTCTATGACTTTCTGTGTGTTTCTATGTCCTTCTATGAGTTTTTATGAGATTATATGCGTTTCTATGAGTTTCTATGATATTCTGTGTTTCTATGAGTTTCTATGTCTTTCTATGTGTTTCTATGAGTTTCTATGTGTTTCTATGACTTTCTGTGTTTCTATGTGTTTCTATGACTTTCTATGTGTTTCTGTGTTTCTGTGTTTCTATGAGTTTCTATGTTTTTCTATGTTTTTCTATGTCTTTCTATGTGTTTCTATGTCATTCTGTGTTTCTATGATTTTCTATGTCTTTCTATGTCTTTCTATGTGTTTCTATGTGTTTCTATGTTTTTCTATGTCTTTCTATGTCTTTCTATGTCTTTCTGTGTTTCTATGTCATTCTATGTGTTTCTATGATTTTCTGTCTTTCTATGTGTTTCTATGTCTTTCTATGTCTTTCTATGTCTTTCTATGTGTTTCTATGTCTTTCTATGTGTTTCTATGTCTTTCTATGTGTTTCTATGTCTTTCTATGTCTTTCTATGTGTTTCTATGAGTTTCTATGAGTTTCTGTGTTTCTATGTCTTTCTATGTGTTTCTATGTGTTTCTATGTCCTTCTATGCCCTTCTATGAGTTTCTATGAGATTGTGTTTCTATGAGTTTCTGTGTTTCTATGTGTTTCTATGTCTTTCTAGGATTTTCTATGTCTTTCTATGAGTTTCTGTGTTTCTATGAGTTTCTGTCTTTCTATGTCTTTCTATGTCCTTCTGAGTTTTTATGAGATTCTATGAGTTTCTATGAGATTCTGTGTTTCTATGAGTTTCTATGAGATTCTGTCTTTCTATGCTTTTCTATGACTTTCTATGTTTTTCTATGACTTTCTATGTGTTTCTATGAGTTTCTATGTTTTTCGATGTCTTTCTATGTGTTTCTATCTCTTTCTATGTGTTTCTATGTGTTTCTATGTCTTTCTATGTGTTTCTATGAGTTTCTGTGTTTCTGTCTTTCTATGTCTTTCTATGTGTTTCTATGTGTTTCTATGTCCTTCTATGTCCTTCTATGAGTTTCTATGAGATTATGTGTTTCTATGAGTTTCTGTCTTTCTATGTGTTTCTATGTCTTTCTATGTCTTTCTAGGATTTTCTATGTCTTTCTATGTGTTTCTATGTCTTTCTATGTGTTTCTATGACTTTCTATGAGTTTCTATGTCTATCTAAGTGTTTCTATGAGTTTCTATGTTTTTCGATGTCTTTCTATGTGTTTCTATCTCTTTCTATGTGTTTCTATGATTTTCAATGTCTTTCTATGTGTTTCTATGACTTTCTATGAGTTTCTATGTGTTTCTATGAGTTTCTATGTGTTTCTATGAGTTTCTATGTCTTTCTATGTGTTTCTGTCTTTCTATGAGTTTCTATGACCTTCTATGTCTTTCTATGTGTTTCTGTGAATTTCTATGAGTTTCTATGTCTTTCTATGAGTTTCTATGACTTTCTATGTGTTTCTATGCGTTTCTATGCGTTTCTATGAGTTTCTATGACTTTCTATGTGTTTCTATGCGTTTCTATGCGTTTCTATGACTTTCTATGTGTTTCTATGTCCTTCTATGAGTTTTTATGAGATTCTGTGTTTCTATGAGTTTCTATGTCTTTCTATGTTTTTCTATGACTTTCTATGTGTTTCTATGACTTTCTATGTGTTTCTATGACTATCTATGTGTTTCTCTGACTTTCTATGACTTTCTGTGTTTCTATGTGTTTCTATGAGTTTCTATGTTTTTCTATGTTTTTCTATGTTTTTCTATGTCTTTCTATGTGTTTCTATGAGTTTGTGTTTCTATGTGTTTCTATGAGTTTCTATGTCTTTCTATGTCTTTCTATGTGTTTCTGTGTTTCTGTGTGTTTCTATGAGTTTCTATGAGTTTCTGTGTTTCTATGTGTTTCTATGTGTTTCTATGTCCTTCTATGAGTTTCTATGAGATTATGTGTTTCTATGAGTTTCTGTCTTTCTATGTGTTTCTATGTCTTTCTAGGATTTTCTATGTCTTTCTATGTGTTTCTATGACTTTCTATGAGTTTCTGTCTTTCTATGTGTTTCTATGTCTTTCTATGTCTTTCTAGGATTTTCTATGTCTTTCTATGTGTTTCTATGACTTTCTATGAGTTTCTGTGTTTCTATGTGTTTCTATGAGTTTCTATGAGATTCTGTGTTTCTATGAGTTTCTATGTCTTTCTATGCTTTTCTATGACTTTCTATGTGTTTCTATGACTTTCTATGTGTTTCTATGACTTTCTATGACTTTCTATGAGTTTCTATGAGTTTCTATGTGTTTCTATGAGTTTCTATGTCTTTCTATGTGTTTCTATGAGTTTCTATGAGTTTCTATGTTTTTCTATGTCTTTCTATGTGTTTCTATGACTTTCTATGAGTTTCTATGTGTTTCTATGAGTTTCTGTCTTTCTATGTGTTTCTATGACTTTCTATGTGTTTCTATGCGTTTCTATGACTTTCTATGTGTTTCTGTGTTTCTATGACTTTCCATGACTTTCTGTGTTTCTGTGTTTCTATGTCTTTCTATGTTTTTCTATGTCTTTCTATGATTTTCTATGTGTTTCTATGAGTTTCTATGAGTTTCTATGAGTTTCTATGTTTTTCGATGTCTTTCTATGTGTTTCTATGTCTTTCTATGTGTTTCTATGAGTTTCTATGTTTTTCGATGTCTTTCTATGAGTTTCAATGTCTTTCTATGAGTTTCTATGACTTTCTATGTGTTTCTATGTGTTTCTATGCGTTTCTATGACTTTCTATGAGTTTCTATGTGTTTCTATGAGTTTCTGTCTTTCTATGTGTTTCTATGACTTTCTATGTGTTTCTATGCGTTTCTATGACTTTCTATGTGTTTCTGTGTTTCTATGACTTTCCATGACTTTCTGTGTTTCTGTGTTTCTATGTCTTTCTATGTTTTTCTATGTCTTTCTATGATTTTCTATGTGTTTCTATGAGTTTCTATGAGTTTCTATGAGTTTCTATGTTTTTCGATGTCTTTCTATGTGTTTCTATGTCTTTCTATGTGTTTCTATGAGTTTCTATGTTTTTCGATGTCTTTCTATGAGTTTCAATGTCTTTCTATGAGTTTCTATGACTTTCTATGTGTTTCTATGTGTTTCTATGCGTTTCTATGACTTTCTATGACTTTCTATGAGTTTCTATGTCTTTCTATGTGTTTCTATGACTTTCTATGTGTTTCTATGCGTTTCTATGACTTTCTATGTGTTTCTATGCGTTTCTATGACTTTCTATGTGTTTCTATGTCCTTCTATGAGTTTTTATGAGATTATATGCGTTTCTATGAGTTTCTATGATATTCTGTGTTTCTATGAGTTTCTATGTCTTTCTATGTGTTTCTATGAGTTTCTATGTGTTTCTATGACTTTCTGTGTTTCTATGTGTTTCTATGACTTTCTATGTGTTTCTATGTGTTTCTGTGTTTCTATGAGTTTCTATGTTTTTCTATGTTTTTCTATGTCTTTCTATGTGTTTCTATGTCATTCTGTGTTTCTATGATTTTCTATGTCTTTCTATGTCTTTCTATGTGTTTCTATGTGTTTCTATGTTTTTCTATGTCTTTCTATGTCTTTCTATGTCTTTCTGTGTTTCTATGTCATTCTATGTGTTTCTATGATTTTCTATGTCTTTCTATGTGTTTCTATGTGTTTCTATGTCTTTCTATGTCTTTCTATGTCTTTCTATGTGTTTCTATGTCTTTCTATGTGTTTCTATGTCTTTCTATGTGTTTCTATGTCTTTCTATGTGTTTCTATGTCTTTCTATGTGTTTCTATGTCTTTCTATGTCTTTCTATGTGTTTCTATGAGTTTCTATGAGTTTCTGTGTTTCTATGTCCTTCTATGCCCTTCTATGAGTTTCTATGAGATTGTGTTTCTATGAGTTTCTGTGTTTCTATGTGTTTCTATGTCTTTCTAGGATTTTCTATGTCTTTCTATGAGTTTCTGTGTTTCTATGAGTTTCTGTCTTTCTATGTCTTTCTATGTCCTTCTATGAGTTTTTATGAGATTCTATGAGTTTCTATGAGATTCTGTGTTTCTATGAGATTCTGTGTTTCTATGAGTTTCTATGAGATTCTGTCTTTCTATGCTTTTCTATGACTTTCTATGTTTTTCTATGACTTTCTATGTGTTTCTATGAGTTTCTATGTTTTTCGATGTCTTTCTATGTGTTTCTATGTGTTTCTGTGTTTCTATGTGTTTCTATGTCTTTCTATGTCTTTCTATGTCTTTCTATGTCTTTCTATGTCTTTCTATGTGTTTCTATGAGTTTCTATGAGTTTCTATGAGTTTGTGTTTCTATGTGTTTCTATGTGTTTCTATGTCCTTCTACTAGTTTCTATGAGATTATGTGTTTCTATGAGTTTCTGTCTTTCTATGTGTTTCTATGAGTTTGTCTTTCTATGTGTTTCTATGTCTTTCTAGGATTTTCTATGTCTTTCTATGTGTTTCTATGACTTTCTATGAGTTTCTGTGTTTCTATGAGTTTCTATGAGTTTCTATGTGTTTCTATGTGTTTCTGTCTTTCTATGTCCTTCTATGAGTTTTTATGAGATTCTGTGTTTCTATGAGTTTCTATGAGATTCTGTGTTTCTATGAGTTTCTATGTCTTTCTATGCTTTTCTATGACTTTCTATGTGTTTCTATGACTTTCTATGTGTTTCTATGACTTTCTATGTGTTTCTATGACTTTCTATGTGTTTCTATGACTTTCTATGTGTTTCTATGACTTTCTATGACTTTCTATGTGTTTCTATGAGTTTCTATGAGTTTCTATGTCTTTCTATGGGTTTCTCTGAGTTTCTATGAGTTTCTATGTTTTTCTATGTCTTTCTATGTGTTTCTATGTGTTTCTATGTGTTTCTATGATTTTCTATGTCTTTCTATGTGTTTCTATGACTTTCTATGAGTTTCTATGTGTTTCTATGAGTTTCTGTCTTTCTATGTGTTTCTATGACTTTCTATGTGTTTCTATGACTTTCTATGTGTTTCTATGCGTTTCTATGACTTTCTATGTGTTTCTATGCGTTTCTATGACTTTCTGTGTTTCTATGACTTTCTATGAGTTTCTATGTCTTTCTATGTGTTTCTATGTCTTTCTATGTGTTTCTATGACTTTCTGTGTTTCTATGCGTTTCTATGACTTTCTATGTGTTTCTATGACTTTCTATGTGTTTCTATGTCCTTCTATGAGTTTTTATGAGATTCTATGAGATTCTATGAGTTTCTATGAGATTCTGTGTTTCTATGAGTTTCTATGTCTTTCTATGTTTTTCTATGACTTTCTATGTGTTTCTATGACTTTCTATGTGTTTCTCTGACTTTCTATGACTTTCTGTGTTTCTATGTGTTTCTATGAGTTGCTATGTTTTTCTATGTTTTTCTATGTCTTTCTATGTCTTTCTATGTGTTTCTGTGTTTCTATGAGTTTCTATGTGTTTCTATGTCTTTCTATGTCTTTCTATGTGTTTCTGTCTTTCTATGTGTTTCTATGAGTTTCTATGAGTTTGTGTTTCTATGTCTTTCTATGTGTTTCTATGTCCTTCTATGAGTTTCTATGAGATTATGTGTTTCTATGAGTTTCTGTCTTTCTAGGATTTTCTATGTCTTTCTATGTGTTTCTATGACTTTCTATGAGTTTGTGTTTCTATGAGTTTCTATGAGTTTCTATGTTTCTATGAGTTTCTATGAGTTTCTGTGTTTCTATGTTTTTCTATGTCTTTCTATGTGTTTCTATGACTTTCTATGAGTTTCTATGTGTTTCTATGAGTTTCTGTCTTTCTATGTGTTTCTATGACTTTCTATGTGTTTCTATGCGTTTCTATGACTTTCTGTGTTTCTGTGTTTCTATGACTTTCCATGACTTTCTATGTGTTTCTGTGTTTCTATGTCTTTCTATGTTTTTCTATGTCTTTCTATGATTTTCTGTGTTTCTATGAGTTTCTATGAGTTTCTATGAGTTTCTATGTTTTTCGATGTCTTTCTATGTGTTTCTATGTCTTTCTATGTGTTTCTATGAGTTTCTATGTTTTTCGATGTCTTTCTATGAGTTTCAATGTCTTTCTATGAGTTTCTATGACTTTCTATGTGTTTCTATGTGTTTCTATGCGTTTCTATGACTTTCTATGAGTTTCTATGAGTTTCTATGTCTTTCTATGTGTTTCTATGACTTTCTATGTGTTTCTATGCGTTTCTATGACTTTCTATGTGTTTCTATGCGTTTCTATGACTTTCTGTGTGTTTCTATGTCCTTCTATGAGTTTTTATGAGATTATATGCGTTTCTATGAGTTTCTATGATATTCTGTGTTTCTATGAGTTTCTATGTCTTTCTATGTGTTTCTATGAGTTTCTATGTGTTTCTATGACTTTCTGTGTTTCTATGTGTTTCTATGACTTTCTATGTGTTTCTATGTGTTTCTGTGTTTCTATGAGTTTCTATGTTTTTCTATGTTTTTCTATGTCTTTCTATGTGTTTCTATGTCATTCTGTGTTTCTATGATTTTCTATGTCTTTCTATGTCTTTCTATGTGTTTCTATGTGTTTCTATGTTTTTCTATGTCTTTCTATGTCTTTCTATGTCTTTCTGTGTTTCTATGTCATTCTATGTGTTTCTATGATTTTCTGTCTTTCTATGTGTTTCTATGTCTTTCTATGTCTTTCTATGTCTTTCTATGTGTTTCTATGTCTTTCTATGTGTTTCTATGTCTTTCTATGTGTTTCTATGTCTTTCTATGTCTTTCTATGTGTTTCTATGAGTTTCTATGAGTTTCTGTGTTTCTATGTCTTTCTATGTGTTTCTATGTGTTTCTATGTCCTTCTATGCCCTTCTATGAGTTTCTATGAGATTGTGTTTCTATGAGTTTCTGTGTTTCTATGTGTTTCTATGTCTTTCTAGGATTTTCTATGTCTTTCTATGAGTTTCTGTGTTTCTATGAGTTTCTGTCTTTCTATGTCTTTCTATGTCCTTCTGAGTTTTTATGAGATTCTATGAGTTTCTATGAGATTCTGTGTTTCTATGAGTTTCTATGAGATTCTGTCTTTCTATGCTTTTCTATGACTTTCTATGTTTTTCTATGACTTTCTATGTGTTTCTATGAGTTTCTATGTTTTTCGATGTCTTTCTATGTGTTTCTATCTCTTTCTATGTGTTTCTATGTGTTTCTATGTCTTTCTATGTGTTTCTATGAGTTTCTGTGTTTCTGTCTTTCTATGTCTTTCTATGTGTTTCTATGTGTTTCTATGTGTTTCTATGTCCTTCTATGTCCTTCTATGAGTTTCTATGAGATTATGTGTTTCTATGAGTTTCTGTCTTTCTATGTGTTTCTATGTCTTTCTATGTCTTTCTAGGATTTTCTATGTCTTTCTATGTGTTTCTATGTCTTTCTATGTGTTTCTATGACTTTCTATGAGTTTCTATGTCTATCTAAGTGTTTCTATGAGTTTCTATGTTTTTCGATGTCTTTCTATGTGTTTCTATCTCTTTCTATGTGTTTCTATGATTTTCAATGTCTTTCTATGTGTTTCTATGACTTTCTATGAGTTTCTATGTGTTTCTATGAGTTTCTATGTGTTTCTATGAGTTTCTATGTCTTTCTATGTGTTTCTGTCTTTCTATGAGTTTCTATGACCTTCTATGTCTTTCTATGTGTTTCTGTGAATTTCTATGAGTTTCTATGTCTTTCTATGAGTTTCTATGACTTTCTATGTGTTTCTATGCGTTTCTATGCGTTTCTATGAGTTTCTATGACTTTCTATGTGTTTCTATGCGTTTCTATGCGTTTCTATGACTTTCTATGTGTTTCTATGTCCTTCTATGAGTTTTTATGAGATTCTGTGTTTCTATGAGTTTCTATGTCTTTCTATGTTTTTCTATGACTTTCTATGTGTTTCTATGACTTTCTATGTGTTTCTATGACTATCTATGTGTTTCTCTGACTTTCTATGACTTTCTGTGTTTCTATGTGTTTCTATGAGTTTCTATGTTTTTCTATGTTTTTCTATGTTTTTCTATGTCTTTCTATGTGTTTCTATGAGTTTGTGTTTCTATGTGTTTCTATGAGTTTCTATGTCTTTCTATGTCTTTCTATGTGTTTCTGTGTTTCTGTGTGTTTCTATGAGTTTCTATGAGTTTCTGTGTTTCTATGTGTTTCTATGTGTTTCTATGTCCTTCTATGAGTTTCTATGAGATTATGTGTTTCTATGAGTTTCTGTCTTTCTATGTGTTTCTATGTCTTTCTAGGATTTTCTATGTCTTTCTATGTGTTTCTATGACTTTCTATGAGTTTCTGTCTTTCTATGTGTTTCTATGTCTTTCTATGTGTTTCTATGTCTTTCTATGTCTTTCTAGGATTTTCTATGTCTTTCTATGTGTTTCTATGACTTTCTATGAGTTTCTGTGTTTCTATGTGTTTCTATGAGTTTCTATGAGATTCTGTGTTTCTATGAGTTTCTATGTCTTTCTATGCTTTTCTATGACTTTCTATGTGTTTCTATGACTTTCTATGTGTTTCTATGACTTTCTATGACTTTCTATGAGTTTCTATGAGTTTCTATGTGTTTCTATGAGTTTCTATGTCTTTCTATGTGTTTCTATGAGTTTCTATGAGTTTCTATGTTTTTCTATGTCTTTCTATGTGTTTCTATGACTTTCTATGAGTTTCTATGTGTTTCTATGAGTTTCTGTCTTTCTATGTGTTTCTATGACTTTCTATGTGTTTCTATGCGTTTCTATGACTTTCTATGTGTTTCTGTGTTTCTATGACTTTCCATGACT
Source organism: Phalangium opilio (assembly GCF_054372755.1). Classification (NCBI taxonomy): domain Eukaryota; kingdom Metazoa; phylum Arthropoda; class Arachnida; order Opiliones; family Phalangiidae; genus Phalangium; species Phalangium opilio. The sequence goes on along the minus strand of NW_028324187.1, from coordinate 8,630,486 downwards.
TTCTGTGTTTCTGTGTTTCTATGTCTTTCTATGTTTTTCTATGTCTTTCTATGATTTTCTATGTGTTTCTATGAGTTTCTATGAGTTTCTATGAGTTTCTATGTTTTTCGATGTCTTTCTATGTGTTTCTATGTCTTTCTATGTGTTTCTATGAGTTTCTATGTTTTTCGATGTCTTTCTATGAGTTTCAATGTCTTTCTATGAGTTTCTATGACTTTCTATGTGTTTCTATGTGTTTCTATGCGTTTCTATGACTTTCTATGAGTTTCTATGAGTTTCTATGTCTTTCTATGTGTTTCTATGACTTTCTATGTGTTTCTATGCGTTTCTATGACTTTCTATGTGTTTCTATGCGTTTCTATGACTTTCTATGTGTTTCTATGTCCTTCTATGAGTTTTTATGAGATTATATGCGTTTCTATGAGTTTCTATGATATTCTGTGTTTCTATGAGTTTCTATGTCTTTCTATGTGTTTCTATGAGTTTCTGTGTTTCTATGACTTTCTGTGTTTCTATGTGTTTCTATGACTTTCTATGTGTTTCTATGTGTTTCTGTGTTTCTATGAGTTTCTATGTTTTTCTATGTTTTTCTATGTCTTTCTATGTGTTTCTATGTCATTCTGTGTTTCTATGATTTTCTATGTCTTTCTATGTCTTTCTATGTGTTTCTATGTGTTTCTATGTTTTTCTATGTCTTTCTATGTCTTTCTATGTCTTTCTGTGTTTCTATGTCATTCTATGTGTTTCTATGATTTTCTATGTCTTTCTATGTGTTTCTATGTCTTTCTATGTCTTTCTATGTCTTTCTATGTGTTTCTATGTCTTTCTATGTGTTTCTATGTCTTTCTATGTGTTTCTATGTCTTTCTATGTGTTTCTATGTCTTTCTATGTGTTTCTATGTCTTTCTATGTCTTTCTATGTGTTTCTATGAGTTTCTATGAGTTTCTGTGTTTCTATGTCTTTCTATGTGTTTCTATGTGTTTCTATGTCCTTCTATGCCCTTCTATGAGTTTCTATGAGATTGTGTTTCTATGAGTTTCTGTGTTTCTATGTGTTTCTATGTCTTTCTAGGATTTTCTATGTCTTTCTATGAGTTTCTGTGTTTCTATGAGTTTCTGTCTTTCTATGTCTTTCTATGTCCTTCTATGAGTTTTTATGAGATTCTATGAGTTTCTATGAGATTCTGTGTTTCTATGAGATTCTGTGTTTCTATGAGTTTCTATGAGATTCTGTCTTTCTATGCTTTTCTATGACTTTCTATGTTTTTCTATGACTTTCTATGTGTTTCTATGAGTTTCTATGTTTTTCGATGTCTTTCTATGTGTTTCTATCTCTTTCTATGTGTTTCTATGATTTTCTATGTCTTTCTATGTGTTTCTATGACTTTCTATGACTTTCTATGAGTTTCTATGAGTTTCTATGCCTTTCTATGTGTTTCTATGACTTTTTATGTCTTTCTATGTGTTTCTATGACTTTCTATGAGTTTCTATGAGTTTCTATGTCTTTCTATGTGTTTCTATGACTTTCTATGTGTTTCTATGACTTTCTATGAGTTTCTATGTCTTTCTATGTGTTTCTATGACCTTCTATGTCTTTCTACGCGTTTCTATGACTTTCTATGAGTTTCTATGACTTTCTATGAGTTTCTATGTCTTTCTATGAGTTTATGTCTTTCTATGAGTTTCTGTCTTTCTATGAGTTTCTGTCTTTCTATGTGTTTCTATGACTTTCTATGTGTTTCTATGACTTTCTATGTGTTTCTATGTCCTTCTATGAGTTTTTATGAGATTCTGTGTTTCTATGAGTTTCTATGAGATTCTATGAGTTTCTATGAGATTCTGTGTTTCTATGAGTTTCTATGTCTTTCTATGTTTTTCTATGACTTTCTGTGTTTCTATGACTTTCTATGTGTTTCTCTGACTTTCTATGACTTACTGTGTTTCTGTGTTTCTATGAGTTGCTATGTTTTTCTATGTTTTTCTATGTTTTTCTATGTTTTTCTATGTCTTTCTATGTGTTTCTATGTGTTTCTATGTGTTTCTATGAGTTTCTATGTTTTTCTATGTTTTTCTATGTCTTTCTATGTCTTTCTATGTGTTTCTGTGTTTCTATGTGTTTCTATGTCTTTCTATGTCTTTCTATGTGTTTCTATGAGTTTCTATGAGTTTGTGTTTCTATGTGTTTCTATGTCCTTCTACTAGTTTCTATGAGATTATGTGTTTCTATGAGTTTCTGTCTTTCTATGTGTTTCTATGAGTTTGTCTTTCTATGTGTTTCTATGTCTTTCTAGGATTTTCTATGTCTTTCTATGTGTTTCTATGACTTTCTATGAGTTTCTGTGTTTCTATGAGTTTCTATGAGTTTCTATGTGTTTCTATGTGTTTCTGTCTTTCTATGTCCTTCTATGAGTTTTTATGAGATTCTGTGTTTCTATGAGTTTCTATGAGATTCTGTGTTTCTATGAGTTTCTATGTCTTTCTATGCTTTTCTATGACTTTCTATGTGTTTCTATGACTTTCTATGTGTTTCTATGACTTTCTATGTGTTTCTATGACTTTCTATGTGTTTCTATGACTTTCTATGTGTTTCTATGACTTTCTATGACTTTCTATGTGTTTCTATGAGTTTCTATGAGTTTCTATGTCTTTCTATGGGTTTCTCTGAGTTTCTATGAGTTTCTATGTTTTTCTATGTCTTTCTATGTGTTTCTATGTGTTTCTATGTGTTTCTATGATTTTCTATGTCTTTCTATGTGTTTCTATGACTTTCTATGAGTTTCTATGTGTTTCTATGAGTTTCTGTCTTTCTATGTGTTTCTATGACTTTCTATGTGTTTCTATGACTTTCTATGTGTTTCTATGCGTTTCTATGACTTTCTATGTGTTTCTATGCGTTTCTATGACTTTCTGTGTTTCTATGACTTTCTATGAGTTTCTGTCTTTCTATGTGTTTCTATGTCTTTCTATGTGTTTCTATGACTTTCTGTGTTTCTATGCGTTTCTATGACTTTCTATGTGTTTCTATGACTTTCTATGTGTTTCTATGACTTTCTATGTGTTTCTATGTCCTTCTATGAGTTTTTATGAGATTCTATGAGATTCTATGAGTTTCTATGAGATTCTGTGTTTCTATGAGTTTCTATGTCTTTCTATGTTTTTCTATGACTTTCTATGTGTTTCTATGACTTTCTATGTGTTTCTCTGACTTTCTATGACTTTCTGTGTTTCTATGTGTTTCTATGAGTTGCTATGTTTTTCTATGTTTTTCTATGTCTTTCTATGTCTTTCTATGTGTTTCTGTGTTTCTATGAGTTTCTATGTGTTTCTATGTCTTTCTATGTCTTTCTATGTGTTTCTGTGTTTCTATGTGTTTCTATGTCTTTCTATGTGTTTCTATGAGTTTCTATGAGTTTGTGTTTCTATGTCTTTCTATGTGTTTCTATGTCCTTCTATGAGTTTCTATGAGATTATGTGTTTCTATGAGTTTCTGTCTTTCTAGGATTTTCTATGTCTTTCTATGTGTTTCTATGACTTTCTATGAGTTTGTGTTTCTATGAGTTTCTATGAGTTTCTATGTTTCTATGAGTTTCTATGAGTTTCTATGTGTTTCTATGTTTTTCTATGTCTTTCTATGTGTTTCTATGACTTTCTATGAGTTTCTATGTGTTTCTATGAGTTTCTGTCTTTCTATGTGTTTCTATGACTTTCTATGTGTTTCTATGCGTTTCTATGACTTTCTATGTGTTTCTGTGTTTCTATGACTTTCCATGACTTTCTATGTGTTTCTGTGTTTCTATGTCTTTCTATGTTTTTCTATGTCTTTCTATGATTTTCTATGTGTTTCTATGAGTTTCTATGAGTTTCTATGAGTTTCTATGTTTTTCGATGTCTTTCTATGTCTTTCTATGTGTTTCTATGTCTTTCTATGTGTTTCTATGAGTTTCTATGTTTTTCGATGTCTTTCTATGAGTTTCAATGTCTTTCTATGAGTTTCTATGACTTTCTATGTGTTTCTATGTGTTTCTATGCGTTTCTATGACTTTCTATGAGTTTCTATGAGTTTCTATGTCTTTCTATGTGTTTCTATGACTTTCTATGTGTTTCTATGCGTTTCTATGACTTTCTATGTGTTTCTATGCGTTTCTATGACTTTCTATGTGTTTCTATGTCCTTCTATGAGTTTTTATGAGATTATATGCGTTTCTATGAGTTTCTATGATATTCTGTGTTTCTATGAGTTTCTATGTCTTTCTATGTGTTTCTATGAGTTTCTATGTGTTTCTATGACTTTCTGTGTTTCTGTGTTTCTATGACTTTCTATGTGTTTCTATGTGTTTCTGTGTTTCTATGAGTTTCTATGTTTTTCTATGTTTTTCTATGTCTTTCTATGTGTTTCTATGTCATTCTGTGTTTCTATGATTTTCTATGTCTTTCTATGTCTTTCTATGTGTTTCTATGTGTTTCTATGTTTTTCTATGTCTTTCTATGTCTTTCTATGTCTTTCTGTGTTTCTATGTCATTCTATGTGTTTCTATGATTTTCTATGTCTTTCTGTGTTTCTATGTCTTTCTATGTCTTTCTATGTCTTTCTATGTGTTTCTATGTCTTTCTATGTGTTTCTATGTCTTTCTATGTGTTTCTATGTCTTTCTATGTCTTTCTATGTGTTTCTATGAGTTTCTATGAGTTTCTGTGTTTCTATGTCTTTCTATGTGTTTCTATGTGTTTCTATGTCCTTCTATGCCCTTCTATGAGTTTCTATGAGATTGTGTTTCTATGAGTTTCTGTGTTTCTATGTGTTTCTATGTCTTTCTAGGATTTTCTATGTCTTTCTATGAGTTTCTGTGTTTCTATGAGTTTCTGTCTTTCTATGTCTTTCTATGTCCTTCTATGAGTTTTTATGAGATTCTATGAGTTTCTATGAGATTCTGTGTTTCTATGAGATTCTGTGTTTCTATGAGTTTCTATGAGATTCTGTCTTTCTATGCTTTTCTATGACTTTCTATGTTTTTCTATGACTTTCTATGTGTTTCTATGAGTTTCTATGTTTTTCGATGTCTTTCTATGTGTTTCTATCTCTTTCTATGTGTTTCTATGATTTTCTATGTCTTTCTATGTGTTTCTATGACTTTCTATGACTTTCTATGAGTTTCTATGAGTTTCTATGCCTTTCTATGTGTTTCTATGACTTTTTATGTCTTTCTATGTGTTTCTATGACTTTCTATGAGTTTCTATGAGTTTCTATGTCTTTCTATGTGTTTCTATGACTTTCTATGTGTTTCTATGACTTTCTATGAGTTTCTATGTCTTTCTATGTGTTTCTATGACCTTCTATGTCTTTCTACGCGTTTCTATGACTTTCTATGAGTTTCTATGACTTTCTATGAGTTTCTGTCTTTCTATGAGTTTATGTCTTTCTATGAGTTTCTGTCTTTCTATGAGTTTCTGTCTTTCTATGTGTTTCTATGACTTTCTATGTGTTTCTATGACTTTCTATGTGTTTCTATGTCCTTCTATGAGTTTTTATGAGATTCTGTGTTTCTATGAGTTTCTATGAGATTCTATGAGTTTCTATGAGATTCTGTGTTTCTATGAGTTTCTATGTCTTTCTATGTTTTTCTATGACTTTCTATGTGTTTCTATGACTTTCTATGTGTTTCTCTGACTTTCTATGACTTACTGTGTTTCTGTGTTTCTATGAGTTGCTATGTTTTTCTATGTTTTTCTATGTTTTTCTATGTTTTTCTATGTCTTTCTATGTGTTTCTATGTGTTTCTATGTGTTTCTATGAGTTTCTATGTTTTTCTATGTTTTTCTATGTCTTTCTATGTCTTTCTATGTGTTTCTGTGTTTCTGTGTTTCTATGTCTTTCTATGTCTTTCTATGTCTTTCTATGTGTTTCTATGAGTTTCTATGAGTTTGTGTTTCTATGTGTTTCTATGTGTTTCTATGTCCTTCTACTAGTTTCTATGAGATTATGTGTTTCTATGAGTTTCTGTCTTTCTATGTGTTTCTATGAGTTTGTCTTTCTATGTGTTTCTATGTGTTTCTATGACTTTCTATGAGTTTCTATGTGTTTCTATGAGTTTCTGTCTTTCTATGTGTTTCTATGACTTTCTATGTGTTTCTATGCGTTTCTATGACTTTCTATGTGTTTCTGTGTTTCTATGACTTTCCATGACTTTCTATGTGTTTCTGTGTTTCTATGTCTTTCTATGTTTTTCTATGTCTTTCTATGATTTTCTGTGTTTCTATGAGTTTCTATGAGTTTCTATGAGTTTCTATGTTTTTCGATGTCTTTCTATGTGTTTCTATGTCTTTCTATGTGTTTCTATGAGTTTCTATGTTTTTCGATGTCTTTCTATGAGTTTCAATGTCTTTCTATGAGTTTCTATGACTTTCTATGTGTTTCTATGTGTTTCTATGCGTTTCTATGACTTTCTATGAGTTTCTATGAGTTTCTATGTCTTTCTATGTGTTTCTATGACTTTCTATGTGTTTCTATGCGTTTCTATGACTTTCTATGTGTTTCTATGCGTTTCTATGACTTTCTGTGTGTTTCTATGTCCTTCTATGAGTTTTTATGAGATTATATGCGTTTCTATGAGTTTCTATGATATTCTGTGTTTCTATGAGTTTCTATGTCTTTCTATGTGTTTCTATGAGTTTCTATGTGTTTCTATGACTTTCTGTGTTTCTATGTGTTTCTATGACTTTCTATGTGTTTCTATGTGTTTCTGTGTTTCTATGAGTTTCTATGTTTTTCTATGTTTTTCTATGTCTTTCTATGTGTTTCTATGTCATTCTGTGTTTCTATGATTTTCTATGTCTTTCTATGTCTTTCTATGTGTTTCTATGTGTTTCTATGTTTTTCTATGTCTTTCTATGTCTTTCTATGTCTTTCTGTGTTTCTATGTCATTCTATGTGTTTCTATGATTTTCTGTCTTTCTATGTGTTTCTATGTCTTTCTATGTCTTTCTATGTCTTTCTATGTCTTTCTATGTGTTTCTATGTCTTTCTATGTGTTTCTATGTCTTTCTATGTGTTTCTATGTCTTTCTATGTCTTTCTATGTGTTTCTATGAGTTTCTATGAGTTTCTGTGTTTCTATGTCTTTCTATGTGTTTCTATGTGTTTCTATGTCCTTCTATGCCCTTCTATGAGTTTCTATGAGATTGTGTTTCTATGAGTTTCTGTGTTTCTATGTGTTTCTATGTCTTTCTAGGATTTTCTATGTCTTTCTATGAGTTTCTGTGTTTCTATGAGTTTCTGTCTTTCTATGTCTTTCTATGTCCTTCTGAGTTTTTATGAGATTCTATGAGTTTCTATGAGATTCTGTGTTTCTATGAGTTTCTATGAGATTCTGTCTTTCTATGCTTTTCTATGACTTTCTATGTTTTTCTATGACTTTCTATGTGTTTCTATGAGTTTCTATGTTTTTCGATGTCTTTCTATGTGTTTCTATCTCTTTCTATGTGTTTCTATGTGTTTCTATGTCTTTCTATGTGTTTCTATGAGTTTCTGTGTTTCTGTCTTTCTATGTCTTTCTATGTGTTTCTATGTGTTTCTATGTCCTTCTATGTCCTTCTATGAGTTTCTATGAGATTATGTGTTTCTATGAGTTTCTGTCTTTCTATGTGTTTCTATGTCTTTCTATGTCTTTCTAGGATTTTCTATGTCTTTCTATGTCTTTCTAGGATTTTCTATGTCTTTCTATGTGTTTCTATGTCTTTCTATGTGTTTCTATGACTTTCTATGAGTTTCTATGTCTATCTAAGTGTTTCTATGAGTTTCTATGTTTTTCGATGTCTTTCTATGTGTTTCTATCTCTTTCTATGTGTTTCTATGATTTTCAATGTCTTTCTATGTGTTTCTATGACTTTCTATGAGTTTCTATGTGTTTCTATGAGTTTCTATGTGTTTCTATGAGTTTCTATGTCTTTCTATGTGTTTCTGTCTTTCTATGAGTTTCTATGACCTTCTATGTCTTTCTATGTGTTTCTGTGAATTTCTATGAGTTTCTATGTCTTTCTATGAGTTTCTATGACTTTCTATGTGTTTCTATGCGTTTCTATGCGTTTCTATGAGTTTCTATGACTTTCTATGTGTTTCTATGCGTTTCTATGCGTTTCTATGACTTTCTATGTGTTTCTATGTCCTTCTATGAGTTTTTATGAGATTCTGTGTTTCTATGAGTTTCTATGTCTTTCTATGTTTTTCTATGACTTTCTATGTGTTTCTATGACTATCTATGTGTTTCTCTGACTTTCTATGACTTTCTGTGTTTCTATGTGTTTCTATGAGTTTCTATGTTTTTCTATGTTTTTCTATGTTTTTCTATGTCTTTCTATGTGTTTCTATGAGTTTGTGTTTCTATGTGTTTCTATGAGTTTCTATGTCTTTCTATGTCTTTCTATGTGTTTCTGTGTTTCTGTGTGTTTCTATGAGTTTCTATGAGTTTCTGTGTTTCTATGTGTTTCTATGTGTTTCTATGTCCTTCTATGAGTTTCTATGAGATTATGTGTTTCTATGAGTTTCTGTCTTTCTATGTGTTTCTATGTCTTTCTAGGATTTTCTATGTCTTTCTATGTGTTTCTATGACTTTCTATGAGTTTCTGTCTTTCTATGTGTTTCTATGTCTTTCTATGTCTTTCTAGGATTTTCTATGTCTTTCTATGTGTTTCTATGACTTTCTATGAGTTTCTGTGTTTCTATGTGTTTCTATGAGTTTCTATGAGATTCTGTGTTTCTATGAGTTTCTATGTCTTTCTATGCTTTTCTATGACTTTCTATGTGTTTCTATGACTTTCTATGTGTTTCTATGACTTTCTATGACTTTCTATGAGTTTCTATGAGTTTCTATGTGTTTCTATGAGTTTCTATGTCTTTCTATGTGTTTCTATGAGTTTCTATGAGTTTCTATGTTTTTCTATGTCTTTCTATGTGTTTCTATGACTTTCTATGAGTTTCTATGTGTTTCTATGAGTTTCTGTCTTTCTATGTGTTTCTATGACTTTCTATGTGTTTCTATGCGTTTCTATGACTTTCTATGTGTTTCTGTGTTTCTATGACTTTCCATGACTTTCTGTGTTTCTGTGTTTCTATGTCTTTCTATGTTTTTCTATGTCTTTCTATGATTTTCTATGTGTTTCTATGAGTTTCTATGAGTTTCTATGAGTTTCTATGTTTTTCGATGTCTTTCTATGTGTTTCTATGTCTTTCTATGTGTTTCTATGAGTTTCTATGTTTTTCGATGTCTTTCTATGAGTTTCAATGTCTTTCTATGAGTTTCTATGACTTTCTATGTGTTTCTATGTGTTTCTATGCGTTTCTATGACTTTCTATGAGTTTCTATGAGTTTCTATGTCTTTCTATGTGTTTCTATGACTTTCTATGTGTTTCTATGCGTTTCTATGACTTTCTATGTGTTTCTATGCGTTTCTATGACTTTCTATGTGTTTCTATGTCCTTCTATGAGTTTTTATGAGATTATATGCGTTTCTATGAGTTTCTATGATATTCTGTGTTTCTATGAGTTTCTATGTCTTTCTATGTGTTTCTATGAGTTTCTATGTGTTTCTATGACTTTCTGTGTTTCTATGTGTTTCTATGACTTTCTATGTGTTTCTATGTGTTTCTGTGTTTCTATGAGTTTCTATGTTTTTCTATGTTTTTCTATGTCTTTCTATGTGTTTCTATGTCATTCTGTGTTTCTATGATTTTCTATGTCTTTCTATGTCTTTCTATGTGTTTCTATGTGTTTCTATGTTTTTCTATGTCTTTCTATGTCTTTCTATGTCTTTCTGTGTTTCTATGTCATTCTATGTGTTTCTATGATTTTCTATGTCTTTCTATGTGTTTCTATGTCTTTCTATGTCTTTCTATGTCTTTCTATGTGTTTCTATGTCTTTCTATGTGTTTCTATGTCTTTCTATGTGTTTCTATGTCTTTCTATGTGTTTCTATGTCTTTCTATGTGTTTCTATGTCTTTCTATGTCTTTCTATGTGTTTCTATGAGTTTCTATGAGTTTCTGTGTTTCTATGTCTTTCTATGTGTTTCTATGTGTTTCTATGTCCTTCTATGCCCTTCTATGAGTTTCTATGAGATTGTGTTTCTATGAGTTTCTGTGTTTCTATGTGTTTCTATGTCTTTCTAGGATTTTCTATGTCTTTCTATGAGTTTCTGTGTTTCTATGAGTTTCTGTGTTTCTATGTCTTTCTATGTGTTTCTATGTGTTTCTATGTGTTTCTGTGTTTCTATGAGTTTCTATGTTTTTCTATGTTTTTCTATGTCTTTCTATGTGTTTCTATGTCATTCTGTGTTTCTATGATTTTCTATGTCTTTCTATGTCTTTCTATGTGTTTCTATGTGTTTCTATGTTTTTCTATGTCTTTCTATGTCTTTCTATGTCTTTCTGTGTTTCTATGTCATTCTATGTGTTTCTATGATTTTCTGTCTTTCTATGTGTTTCTATGTCTTTCTATGTCTTTCTATGTCTTTCTATGTGTTTCTATGTCTTTCTATGTGTTTCTATGTCTTTCTATGTGTTTCTATGTCTTTCTATGTCTTTCTATGTGTTTCTATGAGTTTCTATGAGTTTCTGTGTTTCTATGTCTTTCTATGTGTTTCTATGTGTTTCTATGTCCTTCTATGCCCTTCTATGAGTTTCTATGAGATTGTGTTTCTATGAGTTTCTGTGTTTCTATGTGTTTCTATGTCTTTCTAGGATTTTCTATGTCTTTCTATGAGTTTCTGTGTTTCTATGAGTTTCTGTCTTTCTATGTCTTTCTATGTCCTTCTGAGTTTTTATGAGATTCTATGAGTTTCTATGAGATTCTGTGTTTCTATGAGTTTCTATGAGATTCTGTCTTTCTATGCTTTTCTATGACTTTCTATGTTTTTCTATGACTTTCTATGTGTTTCTATGAGTTTCTATGTTTTTCGATGTCTTTCTATGTGTTTCTATCTCTTTCTATGTGTTTCTATGTGTTTCTATGTCTTTCTATGTGTTTCTATGAGTTTCTGTGTTTCTGTCTTTCTATGTCTTTCTATGTGTTTCTATGTGTTTCTATGTCCTTCTATGTCCTTCTATGAGTTTCTATGAGATTATGTGTTTCTATGAGTTTCTGTCTTTCTATGTGTTTCTATGTCTTTCTATGTCTTTCTAGGATTTTCTATGTCTTTCTATGTCTTTCTAGGATTTTCTATGTCTTTCTATGTGTTTCTATGTCTTTCTATGTGTTTCTATGACTTTCTATGAGTTTCTATGTCTATCTAAGTGTTTCTATGAGTTTCTATGTTTTTCGATGTCTTTCTATGTGTTTCTATCTCTTTCTATGTGTTTCTATGATTTTCAATGTCTTTCTATGTGTTTCTATGACTTTCTATGAGTTTCTATGTGTTTCTATGAGTTTCTATGTGTTTCTATGAGTTTCTATGTCTTTCTATGTGTTTCTGTCTTTCTATGAGTTTCTATGACCTTCTATGTCTTTCTATGTGTTTCTGTGAATTTCTATGAGTTTCTATGTCTTTCTATGAGTTTCTATGACTTTCTATGTGTTTCTATGCGTTTCTATGCGTTTCTATGAGTTTCTATGACTTTCTATGTGTTTCTATGCGTTTCTATGCGTTTCTATGACTTTCTATGTGTTTCTATGTCCTTCTATGAGTTTTTATGAGATTCTGTGTTTCTATGAGTTTCTATGTCTTTCTATGTTTTTCTATGACTTTCTATGTGTTTCTATGACTTTCTATGTGTTTCTATGACTATCTATGTGTTTCTCTGACTTTCTATGACTTTCTGTGTTTCTATGTGTTTCTATGAGTTTCTATGTTTTTCTATGTTTTTCTATGTTTTTCTATGTCTTTCTATGTGTTTCTATGAGTTTGTGTTTCTATGTGTTTCTATGAGTTTCTATGTCTTTCTATGTCTTTCTATGTGTTTCTGTGTTTCTGTGTGTTTCTATGAGTTTCTATGAGTTTCTGTGTTTCTATGTGTTTCTATGTGTTTCTATGTCCTTCTATGAGTTTCTATGAGATTATGTGTTTCTATGAGTTTCTGTCTTTCTATGTGTTTCTATGTCTTTCTAGGATTTTCTATGTCTTTCTATGTGTTTCTATGACTTTCTATGAGTTTCTGTCTTTCTATGTGTTTCTATGTCTTTCTATGTCTTTCTAGGATTTTCTATGTCTTTCTATGTGTTTCTATGACTTTCTATGAGTTTCTGTGTTTCTATGTGTTTCTATGAGTTTCTATGAGATTCTGTGTTTCTATGAGTTTCTATGTCTTTCTATGCTTTTCTATGACTTTCTATGTGTTTCTATGACTTTCTATGTGTTTCTATGACTTTCTATGACTTTCTATGAGTTTCTATGAGTTTCTATGTGTTTCTATGAGTTTCTATGTCTTTCTATGTGTTTCTATGAGTTTCTATGAGTTTCTATGTTTTTCTATGTCTTTCTATGTGTTTCTATGACTTTCTATGAGTTTCTATGTGTTTCTATGAGTTTCTGTCTTTCTATGTGTTTCTATGACTTTCTATGTGTTTCTATGCGTTTCTATGACTTTCTATGTGTTTCTGTGTTTCTATGACTTTCCATGACTTTCTGTGTTTCTGTGTTTCTATGTCTTTCTATGTTTTTCTATGTCTTTCTATGATTTTCTATGTGTTTCTATGAGTTTCTATGAGTTTCTATGAGTTTCTATGTTTTTCGATGTCTTTCTATGTGTTTCTATGTCTTTCTATGTGTTTCTATGAGTTTCTATGTTTTTCGATGTCTTTCTATGAGTTTCAATGTCTTTCTATGAGTTTCTATGACTTTCTATGTGTTTCTATGTGTTTCTATGCGTTTCTATGACTTTCTATGAGTTTCTATGAGTTTCTATGTCTTTCTATGTGTTTCTATGACTTTCTATGTGTTTCTATGCGTTTCTATGACTTTCTATGTGTTTCTATGCGTTTCTATGACTTTCTATGTGTTTCTATGTCCTTCTATGAGTTTTTATGAGATTATATGCGTTTCTATGAGTTTCTATGATATTCTGTGTTTCTATGAGTTTCTATGTCTTTCTATGTGTTTCTATGAGTTTCTATGTGTTTCTATGACTTTCTGTGTTTCTATGTGTTTCTATGACTTTCTATGTGTTTCTATGTGTTTCTGTGTTTCTATGAGTTTCTATGTTTTTCTATGTTTTTCTATGTCTTTCTATGTGTTTCTATGTCATTCTGTGTTTCTATGATTTTCTATGTCTTTCTATGTCTTTCTATGTGTTTCTATGTGTTTCTATGTTTTTCTATGTCTTTCTATGTCTTTCTATGTCTTTCTGTGTTTCTATGTCATTCTATGTGTTTCTATGATTTTCTATGTCTTTCTATGTGTTTCTATGTCTTTCTATGTCTTTCTATGTCTTTCTATGTGTTTCTATGTCTTTCTATGTGTTTCTATGTCTTTCTATGTGTTTCTATGTCTTTCTATGTGTTTCTATGTCTTTCTATGTGTTTCTATGTCTTTCTATGTCTTTCTATGTGTTTCTATGAGTTTCTATGAGTTTCTGTGTTTCTATGTCTTTCTATGTGTTTCTATGTGTTTCTATGTCCTTCTATGCCCTTCTATGAGTTTCTATGAGATTGTGTTTCTATGAGTTTCTGTGTTTCTATGTGTTTCTATGTCTTTCTAGGATTTTCTATGTCTTTCTATGAGTTTCTGTGTTTCTATGAGTTTCTGTGTTTCTATGTCTTTCTATGTGTTTCTATGTGTTTCTATGTCCTTCTATGCCCTTCTATGAGTTTCTATGAGATTGTGTTTCTATGAGTTTCTGTGTTTCTATGTGTTTCTATGTCTTTCTAGGATTTTCTATGTCTTTCTATGAGTTTCTGTGTTTCTATGAGTTTCTGTCTTTCTATGTCTTTCTATGTCCTTCTATGAGTTTTTATGAGATTCTATGAGTTTCTATGAGATTCTGTGTTTCTATGAGATTCTGTGTTTCTATGAGTTTCTATGAGATTCTGTCTTTCTATGCTTTTCTATGACTTTCTATGTTTTTCTATGACTTTCTATGTGTTTCTATGAGTTTCTATGTTTTTCGATGTCTTTCTATGTGTTTCTATCTCTTTCTATGTGTTTCTATGATTTTCTATGTCTTTCTATGTGTTTCTATGACTTTCTATGACTTTCTATGAGTTTCTATGAGTTTCTATGCCTTTCTATGTGTTTCTATGACTTTTTATGTCTTTCTATGTGTTTCTATGTCTTTCTAGGATTTTCTATGTCTTTCTATGTGTTTCTATGACTTTCTATGAGTTTCTGTCTTTCTATGTGTTTCTATGTCTTTCTATGTCTTTCTAGGATTTTCTATGTCTTTCTATGTGTTTCTATGACTTTCTATGAGTTTCTGTGTTTCTATGTGTTTCTATGAGTTTCTATGAGATTCTGTGTTTCTATGAGTTTCTATGTCTTTCTATGCTTTTCTATGACTTTCTATGTGTTTCTATGACTTTCTATGTGTTTCTATGACTTTCTATGACTTTCTATGAGTTTCTATGAGTTTCTATGTGTTTCTATGAGTTTCTATGTCTTTCTATGTGTTTCTATGAGTTTCTATGAGTTTCTATGTTTTTCTATGTCTTTCTATGTGTTTCTATGACTTTCTATGAGTTTCTATGTGTTTCTATGAGTTTCTGTCTTTCTATGTGTTTCTATGACTTTCTATGTGTTTCTATGCGTTTCTATGACTTTCTATGTGTTTCTGTGTTTCTATGACTTTCCATGACTTTCTATGTGTTTCTGTGTTTCTATGTCTTTCTATGTTTTTCTATGTGTTTCTATGAGTTTCTATGAGTTTCTATGAGTTTCTATGTTTTTCGATGTCTTTCTATGTGTTTCTATGTCTTTCTATGTGTTTCTATGAGTTTCTATGTTTTTCGATGTCTTTCTATGAGTTTCAATGTCTTTCTATGAGTTTCTATGACTTTCTATGTGTTTCTATGTGTTTCTATGCGTTTCTATGACTTTCTATGAGTTTCTATGAGTTTCTATGTCTTTCTATGAGTTTATGTCTTTCTATGAGTTTCTGTCTTTCTATGAGTTTCTGTCTTTCTATGTGTTTCTATGACTTTCTATGTGTTTCTATGACTTTCTATGTGTTTCTATGTCCTTCTATGAGTTTTTATGAGATTCTGTGTTTCTATGAGTTTCTATGAGATTCTATGAGTTTCTATGAGATTCTGTGTTTCTATGAGTTTCTATGTCTTTCTATGTTTTTCTATGACTTTCTATGTGTTTCTATGACTTTCTATGTGTTTCTCTGACTTTCTATGACTTACTGTGTTTCTGTGTTTCTATGAGTTGCTATGTTTTTCTATGTTTTTCTATGTTTTTCTATGTTTTTCTATGTCTTTCTATGTGTTTCTATGTGTTTCTATGAGTTTCTATGTTTTTCTATGTTTTTCTATGTCTTTCTATGTCTTTCTATGTGTTTCTGTGTTTCTATGTGTTTCTATGTCTTTCTATGTCTTTCTATGTGTTTCTATGAGTTTCTATGAGTTTCTATGAGTTTCTATGAGTTTGTGTTTCTATGTGTTTCTATGTGTTTCTATGTCCTTCTACTAGTTTCTATGAGATTATGTGTTTCTATGAGTTTCTGTCTTTCTATGTGTTTCTATGAGTTTGTCTTTCTATGTGTTTCTATGTCTTTCTAGGATTTTCTATGTCTTTCTATGTGTTTCTATGACTTTCTATGAGTTTCTGTGTTTCTATGAGTTTCTATGAGTTTCTATGTGTTTCTATGTGTTTCTGTCTTTCTATGTCCTTCTATGAGTTTTTATGAGATTCTGTGTTTCTATGAGTTTCTATGAGATTCTGTGTTTCTATGAGTTTCTATGTCTTTCTATGCTTTTCTATGACTTTCTATGTGTTTCTATGACTTTCTATGTGTTTCTATGACTTTCTATGTGTTTCTATGACTTTCTATGTGTTTCTATGACTTTCTATGTGTTTCTATGACTTTCTATGACTTTCTATGTGTTTCTATGAGTTTCTATGAGTTTCTATGTCTTTCTATGGGTTTCTCTGAGTTTCTATGAGTTTCTATGTTTTTCTATGTCTTTCTATGTGTTTCTATGTGTTTCTATGTGTTTCTATGATTTTCTATGTCTTTCTATGTGTTTCTATGACTTTCTATGAGTTTCTATGTGTTTCTATGAGTTTCTGTCTTTCTATGTGTTTCTATGACTTTCTATGTGTTTCTATGACTTTCTATGTGTTTCTATGCGTTTCTATGACTTTCTATGTGTTTCTATGCGTTTCTATGACTTTCTGTGTTTCTATGACTTTCTATGAGTTTCTATGTCTTTCTATGTGTTTCTATGTCTTTCTATGTGTTTCTATGACTTTCTGTGTTTCTATGCGTTTCTATGACTTTCTATGTGTTTCTATGACTTTCTATGTGTTTCTATGTCCTTCTATGAGTTTTTATGAGATTCTATGAGATTCTATGAGTTTCTATGAGATTCTGTGTTTCTATGAGTTTCTATGTCTTTCTATGTTTTTCTATGACTTTCTGTGTTTCTATGACTTTCTATGTGTTTCTCTGACTTTCTATGACTTTCTGTGTTTCTATGTGTTTCTATGAGTTGCTATGTTTTTCTATGTTTTTCTATGTCTTTCTATGTCTTTCTATGTGTTTCTGTGTTTCTATGAGTTTCTATGTGTTTCTATGTCTTTCTATGTCTTTCTATGTGTTTCTGTGTTTCTATGTGTTTCTGTCTTTCTATGTGTTTCTATGAGTTTCTATGAGTTTGTGTTTCTATGTCTTTCTATGTGTTTCTATGTCCTTCTATGAGTTTCTATGAGATTATGTGTTTCTATGAGTTTCTGTCTTTCTAGGATTTTCTATGTCTTTCTATGTGTTTCTATGACTTTCTATGAGTTTGTGTTTCTATGAGTTTCTATGAGTTTCTATGTTTCTATGAGTTTCTATGAGTTTCTATGTGTTTCTATGTTTTTCTATGTCTTTCTATGTGTTTCTATGACTTTCTATGAGTTTCTATGTGTTTCTATGAGTTTCTGTCTTTCTATGTGTTTCTATGACTTTCTATGTGTTTCTATGCGTTTCTATGACTTTCTATGTGTTTCTGTGTTTCTATGACTTTCCATGACTTTCTATGTGTTTCTGTGTTTCTATGTCTTTCTATGTTTTTCTATGTCTTTCTATGATTTTCTGTGTTTCTATGAGTTTCTATGAGTTTCTATGTTTTTCGATGTCTTTCTATGTGTTTCTATGTCTTTCTATGTGTTTCTATGAGTTTCTATGTTTTTCGATGTCTTTCTATGAGTTTCAATGTCTTTCTATGAGTTTCTATGACTTTCTATGTGTTTCTATGTGTTTCTATGCGTTTCTATGACTTTCTATGAGTTTCTATGAGTTTCTATGTCTTTCTATGTGTTTCTATGACTTTCTATGTGTTTCTATGCGTTTCTATGACTTTCTATGTGTTTCTATGCGTTTCTATGACTTTCTATGTGTTTCTATGTCCTTCTATGAGTTTTTATGAGATTATATGCGTTTCTATGAGTTTCTATGATATTCTGTGTTTCTATGAGTTTCTATGTCTTTCTATGTGTTTCTATGAGTTTCTATGTGTTTCTATGACTTTCTGTGTTTCTATGTGTTTCTATGACTTTCTATGTGTTTCTATGTGTTTCTGTGTTTCTATGAGTTTCTATGTTTTTCTATGTTTTTCTATGTCTTTCTATGTGTTTCTATGTCATTCTGTGTTTCTATGATTTTCTATGTCTTTCTATGTCTTTCTATGTGTTTCTATGTGTTTCTATGTTTTTCTATGTCTTTCTATGTCTTTCTATGTCTTTCTGTGTTTCTATGTCATTCTATGTGTTTCTATGATTTTCTATGTCTTTCTATGTGTTTCTATGTCTTTCTATGTCTTTCTATGTCTTTCTATGTGTTTCTATGTCTTTCTATGTGTTTCTATGTCTTTCTATGTGTTTCTATGTCTTTCTATGTCTTTCTATGTGTTTCTATGAGTTTCTATGAGTTTCTGTGTTTCTATGTCTTTCTATGTGTTTCTATGTGTTTCTATGTCCTTCTATGCCCTTCTATGAGTTTCTATGAGATTGTGTTTCTATGAGTTTCTGTGTTTCTATGTGTTTCTATGTCTTTCTAGGATTTTCTATGTCTTTCTATGAGTTTCTGTGTTTCTATGAGTTTCTGTCTTTCTATGTCTTTCTATGTCCTTCTGAGTTTTTATGAGATTCTATGAGTTTCTATGAGATTCTGTGTTTCTATGAGTTTCTATGAGATTCTGTCTTTCTATGCTTTTCTATGACTTTCTATGTTTTTCTATGACTTTCTATGTGTTTCTATGAGTTTCTATGTTTTTCGATGTCTTTCTATGTGTTTCTATCTCTTTCTATGTGTTTCTATGTGTTTCTATGTCTTTCTATGTGTTTCTATGAGTTTCTGTGTTTCTGTCTTTCTATGTCTTTCTATGTGTTTCTATGTGTTTCTATGTCCTTCTATGTCCTTCTATGAGTTTCTATGAGATTATGTGTTTCTATGAGTTTCTGTCTTTCTATGTGTTTCTATGTCTTTCTATGTCTTTCTAGGATTTTCTATGTCTTTCTATGTGTTTCTATGTCTTTCTATGTGTTTCTATGACTTTCTATGAGTTTCTATGTCTATCTAAGTGTTTCTATGAGTTTCTATGTTTTTCGATGTCTTTCTATGTGTTTCTATCTCTTTCTATGTGTTTCTATGATTTTCAATGTCTTTCTATGTGTTTCTATGACTTTCTATGAGTTTCTATGTGTTTCTATGAGTTTCTATGTGTTTCTATGAGTTTCTATGTCTTTCTATGTGTTTCTGTCTTTCTATGAGTTTCTATGACCTTCTATGTCTTTCTATGTGTTTCTGAGAATTTCTATGAGTTTCTATGTCTTTCTATGAGTTTCTATGACTTTCTATGTGTTTCTATGCGTTTCTATGCGTTTCTATGAGTTTCTATGACTTTCTATGTGTTTCTATGCGTTTCTATGCGTTTCTATGACTTTCTATGTGTTTCTATGTCCTTCTATGAGTTTTTATGAGATTCTGTGTTTCTATGAGTTTCTATGTCTTTCTATGTTTTTCTATGACTTTCTATGTGTTTCTATGACTTTCTATGTGTTTCTATGACTATCTATGTGTTTCTCTGACTTTCTATGACTTTCTGTGTTTCTATGTGTTTCTATGAGTTTCTATGTTTTTCTATGTTTTTCTATGTTTTTCTATGTCTTTCTATGTGTTTCTATGAGTTTGTGTTTCTATGTGTTTCTATGAGTTTCTATGTCTTTCTATGTCTTTCTATGTGTTTCTGTGTTTCTGTGTGTTTCTATGAGTTTCTATGAGTTTCTGTGTTTCTATGTGTTTCTATGACTTTCTATGTGTTTCTATGCGTTTCTATGACTTTCTATGTGTTTCTATGTCCTTCTATGAGTTTTTATGAGATTATATGCGTTTCTATGAGTTTCTATGATATTCTGTGTTTCTATGAGTTTCTATGTCTTTCTATGTGTTTCTATGAGTTTCTATGTGTTTCTATGACTTTCTGTGTTTCTATGTGTTTCTATGACTTTCTATGTGTTTCTATGTGTTTCTGTGTTTCTATGAGTTTCTATGTTTTTCTATGTTTTTCTATGTCTTTCTATGTGTTTCTATGTCATTCTGTGTTTCTATGATTTTCTATGTCTTTCTATGTCTTTCTATGTGTTTCTATGTGTTTCTATGTTTTTCTATGTCTTTCTATGTCTTTCTATGTCTTTCTGTGTTTCTATGTCATTCTATGTGTTTCTATGATTTTCTATGTCTTTCTATGTGTTTCTATGTCTTTCTATGTCTTTCTATGTCTTTCTATGTCTTTCTATGTGTTTCTATGTCTTTCTATGTGTTTCTATGTCTTTCTATGTGTTTCTATGTCTTTCTATGTGTTTCTATGTCTTTCTATGTCTTTCTATGTGTTTCTATGAGTTTCTATGAGTTTCTGTGTTTCTATGTCTTTCTATGTGTTTCTATGTGTTTCTATGTCCTTCTATGCCCTTCTATGAGTTTCTATGAGATTGTGTTTCTATGAGTTTCTGTGTTTCTATGTGTTTCTATGTCTTTCTAGGATTTTCTATGTCTTTCTATGAGTTTCTGTGTTTCTATGAGTTTCTGTCTTTCTATGTCTTTCTATGTCCTTCTATGAGTTTTTATGAGATTCTATGAGTTTCTATGAGATTCTGTGTTTCTATGAGATTCTGTGTTTCTATGAGTTTCTATGAGATTCTGTCTTTCTATGCTTTTCTATGACTTTCTATGTTTTTCTATGACTTTCTATGTGTTTCTATGAGTTTCTATGTTTTTCGATGTCTTTCTATGTGTTTCTATCTCTTTCTATGTGTTTCTATGATTTTCTATGTCTTTCTATGTGTTTCTATGACTTTCTATGACTTTCTATGAGTTTCTATGAGTTTCTATGCCTTTCTATGTGTTTCTATGACTTTTTATGTCTTTCTATGTGTTTCTATGACTTTCTATGAGTTTCTATGAGTTTCTATGTCTTTCTATGTGTTTCTATGACTTTCTATGTGTTTCTATGACTTTCTATGAGTTTCTATGTCTTTCTATGTGTTTCTATGACCTTCTATGTCTTTCTACGCGTTTCTATGACTTTCTATGAGTTTCTATGACTTTCTATGAGTTTCTATGTCTTTCTATGAGTTTATGTCTTTCTATGAGTTTCTGTCTTTCTATGAGTTTCTGTCTTTCTATGTGTTTCTATGACTTTCTATGTGTTTCTATGACTTTCTATGTGTTTCTATGTCCTTCTATGAGTTTTTATGAGATTCTGTGTTTCTATGAGTTTCTATGAGATTCTATGAGTTTCTATGAGATTCTGTGTTTCTATGAGTTTCTATGTCTTTCTATGTTTTTCTATGACTTTCTATGTGTTTCTATGACTTTCTATGTGTTTCTCTGACTTTCTATGACTTACTGTGTTTCTGTGTTTCTATGAGTTGCTATGTTTTTCTATGTTTTTCTATGTTTTTCTATGTCTTTCTATGTCTTTCTATGTGTTTCTGTGTTTCTATGTGTTTCTATGTCTTTCTATGTCTTTCTATGTCTTTCTATGTCTTTCTATGTGTTTCTATGAGTTTCTATGAGTTTCTATGAGTTTGTGTTTCTATGTGTTTCTATGTGTTTCTATGTCCTTCTACTAGTTTCTATGAGATTATGTGTTTCTATGAGTTTCTGTCTTTCTATGTGTTTCTATGAGTTTGTCTTTCTATGTGTTTCTATGTCTTTCTAGGATTTTCTATGTCTTTCTATGTGTTTCTATGACTTTCTATGAGTTTCTGTGTTTCTATGAGTTTCTATGAGTTTCTATGTGTTTCTATGTGTTTCTGTCTTTCTATGTCCTTCTATGAGTTTTTATGAGATTCTGTGTTTCTATGAGTTTCTATGAGATTCTGTGTTTCTATGAGTTTCTATGTCTTTCTATGCTTTTCTATGACTTTCTATGTGTTTCTATGACTTTCTATGTGTTTCTATGACTTTCTATGTGTTTCTATGACTTTCTATGTGTTTCTATGACTTTCTATGTGTTTCTATGACTTTCTATGTGTTTCTATGACTTTCTATGTGTTTCTATGACTTTCTATGACTTTCTATGTGTTTCTATGAGTTTCTATGAGTTTCTATGTCTTTCTATGGGTTTCTCTGAGTTTCTATGAGTTTCTATGTTTTTCTATGTCTTTCTATGTGTTTCTATGTGTTTCTATGTGTTTCTATGATTTTCTATGTCTTTCTATGTGTTTCTATGACTTTCTATGAGTTTCTATGTGTTTCTATGAGTTTCTGTCTTTCTATGTGTTTCTATGACTTTCTATGTGTTTCTATGACTTTCTATGTGTTTCTATGCGTTTCTATGACTTTCTATGTGTTTCTATGCGTTTCTATGACTTTCTGTGTTTCTATGACTTTCTATGAGTTTCTATGTCTTTCTATGTGTTTCTATGTCTTTCTATGTGTTTCTATGACTTTCTGTGTTTCTATGCGTTTCTATGACTTTCTATGTGTTTCTATGACTTTCTATGTGTTTCTATGTCCTTCTATGAGTTTTTATGAGATTCTATGAGATTCTATGAGTTTCTATGAGATTCTGTGTTTCTATGAGTTTCTATGTCTTTCTATGTTTTTCTATGACTTTCTATGTGTTTCTATGACTTTCTATGTGTTTCTCTGACTTTCTATGACTTTCTGTGTTTCTATGTGTTTCTATGAGTTGCTATGTTTTTCTATGTTTTTCTATGTCTTTCTATGTCTTTCTATGTGTTTCTGTGTTTCTATGAGTTTCTGTGTTTCTATGTCTTTCTATGTCTTTCTATGTGTTTCTGTCTTTCTATGTGTTTCTATGAGTTTCTATGAGTTTGTGTTTCTATGTCTTTCTATGTGTTTCTATGTCCTTCTATGAGTTTCTATGAGATTATGTGTTTCTATGAGTTTCTGTCTTTCTAGGATTTTCTATGTCTTTCTATGTGTTTCTATGACTTTCTATGAGTTTGTGTTTCTATGAGTTTCTATGAGTTTCTATGTTTCTATGAGTTTCTATGAGTTTCTGTGTTTCTATGTTTTTCTATGTCTTTCTATGTGTTTCTATGACTTTCTATGAGTTTCTATGTGTTTCTATGAGTTTCTGTCTTTCTATGTGTTTCTATGACTTTCTATGTGTTTCTATGCGTTTCTATGACTTTCTATGTGTTTCTGTGTTTCTATGACTTTCCATGACTTTCTATGTGTTTCTGTGTTTCTATGTCTTTCTATGTTTTTCTATGTCTTTCTATGATTTTCTGTGTTTCTATGAGTTTCTATGAGTTTCTATGAGTTTCTATGTTTTTCGATGTCTTTCTATGTGTTTCTATGTCTTTCTATGTGTTTCTATGAGTTTCTATGTTTTTCGATGTCTTTCTATGAGTTTCAATGTCTTTCTATGAGTTTCTATGACTTTCTATGTGTTTCTATGTGTTTCTATGCGTTTCTATGACTTTCTATGAGTTTCTATGAGTTTCTATGTCTTTCTATGTGTTTCTATGACTTTCTATGTGTTTCTATGTGTTTCTATGACTTTCTATGTGTTTCTATGCGTTTCTATGACTTTCTATGTGTTTCTATGTCCTTCTATGAGTTTTTATGAGATTATATGCGTTTCTATGAGTTTCTATGATATTCTGTGTTTCTATGAGTTTCTATGTCTTTCTATGTGTTTCTATGAGTTTCTATGTGTTTCTATGACTTTCTGTGTTTCTATGTGTTTCTATGACTTTCTATGTGTTTCTATGTGTTTCTGTGTTTCTATGAGTTTCTATGTTTTTCTATGTTTTTCTATGTCTTTCTATGTGTTTCTATGTCATTCTGTGTTTCTATGATTTTCTATGTCTTTCTATGTCTTTCTATGTGTTTCTATGTGTTTCTATGTTTTTCTATGTCTTTCTATGTCTTTCTATGTCTTTCTGTGTTTCTATGTCATTCTATGTGTTTCTATGATTTTCTATGTCTTTCTATGTGTTTCTATGTCTTTCTATGTCTTTCTATGTCTTTCTATGTGTTTCTATGTCTTTCTATGTGTTTCTATGTCTTTCTATGTGTTTCTATGTCTTTCTATGTGTTTCTATGTCTTTCTATGTCTTTCTATGTGTTTCTATGAGTTTCTATGAGTTTCTGTGTTTCTATGTCTTTCTATGTGTTTCTATGTGTTTCTATGTCCTTCTATGCCCTTCTATGAGTTTCTATGAGATTGTGTTTCTATGAGTTTCTGTGTTTCTATGTGTTTCTATGTCTTTCTAGGATTTTCTATGTCTTTCTATGAGTTTCTGTGTTTCTATGAGTTTCTGTCTTTCTATGTCTTTCTATGTCCTTCTATGAGTTTTTATGAGATTCTATGAGTTTCTATGAGATTCTGTGTTTCTATGAGATTCTGTGTTTCTATGAGTTTCTATGAGATTCTGTCTTTCTATGCTTTTCTATGACTTTCTATGTTTTTCTATGACTTTCTATGTGTTTCTATGAGTTTCTATGTTTTTCGATGTCTTTCTATGTGTTTCTATCTCTTTCTATGTGTTTCTATGATTTTCTATGTCTTTCTATGTGTTTCTATGACTTTCTATGACTTTCTATGACTTTCTATGAGTTTCTATGCCTTTCTATGTGTTTCTATGACTTTTTATGTCTTTCTATGTGTTTCTATGACTT
Organism: Phalangium opilio; assembly: GCF_054372755.1. Lineage (NCBI taxonomy): Eukaryota > Metazoa > Arthropoda > Arachnida > Opiliones > Phalangiidae > Phalangium > Phalangium opilio. The sequence goes on along the minus strand of NW_028324187.1, from coordinate 8,606,201 downwards.
TCTATGAGTTTCTATGAGTTTCTATGTCTTTCTATGTGTTTCTATGACTTTCTATGTGTTTCTATGACTTTCTATGAGTTTCTATGTCTTTCTATGTGTTTCTATGACCTTCTATGTCTTTCTACGCGTTTCTATGACTTTCTATGAGTTTCTATGACTTTCTATGAGTTTCTATGTCTTTCTATGAGTTTATGTCTTTCTATGAGTTTCTGTCTTTCTATGAGTTTCTGTCTTTCTATGTGTTTCTATGACTTTCTATGTGTTTCTATGACTTTCTATGTGTTTCTATGTCCTTCTATGAGTTTTTATGAGATTCTGTGTTTCTATGAGTTTCTATGAGATTCTATGAGTTTCTATGAGATTCTGTGTTTCTATGAGTTTCTATGTCTTTCTATGTTTTTCTATGACTTTCTATGTGTTTCTATGACTTTCTATGTGTTTCTCTGACTTTCTATGACTTACTGTGTTTCTGTGTTTCTATGAGTTGCTATGTTTTTCTATGTTTTTCTATGTTTTTCTATGTCTTTCTATGTCTTTCTATGTGTTTCTGTGTTTCTATGTGTTTCTATGTCTTTCTATGTCTTTCTATGTCTTTCTATGTGTTTCTATGAGTTTCTATGAGTTTCTATGAGTTTGTGTTTCTATGTGTTTCTATGTGTTTCTATGTCCTTCTACTAGTTTCTATGAGATTATGTGTTTCTATGAGTTTCTGTCTTTCTATGTGTTTCTATGAGTTTGTCTTTCTATGTGTTTCTATGTCTTTCTAGGATTTTCTATGTCTTTCTATGTGTTTCTATGACTTTCTATGAGTTTCTGTGTTTCTATGAGTTTCTATGAGTTTCTATGTGTTTCTATGTGTTTCTGTCTTTCTATGTCCTTCTATGAGTTTTTATGAGATTCTGTGTTTCTATGAGTTTCTATGAGATTCTGTGTTTCTATGAGTTTCTATGTCTTTCTATGCTTTTCTATGACTTTCTATGTGTTTCTATGACTTTCTATGTGTTTCTATGACTTTCTATGTGTTTCTATGACTTTCTATGTGTTTCTATGACTTTCTATGTGTTTCTATGACTTTCTATGACTTTCTATGTGTTTCTATGAGTTTCTATGAGTTTCTATGTCTTTCTATGGGTTTCTCTGAGTTTCTATGAGTTTCTATGTTTTTCTATGTCTTTCTATGTGTTTCTATGTGTTTCTATGTGTTTCTATGATTTTCTATGTCTTTCTATGTGTTTCTATGACTTTCTATGAGTTTCTATGTGTTTCTATGAGTTTCTGTCTTTCTATGTGTTTCTATGACTTTCTATGTGTTTCTATGACTTTCTATGTGTTTCTATGCGTTTCTATGACTTTCTATGTGTTTCTATGCGTTTCTATGACTTTCTGTGTTTCTATGACTTTCTATGAGTTTCTATGTCTTTCTATGTGTTTCTATGTCTTTCTATGTGTTTCTATGACTTTCTGTGTTTCTATGCGTTTCTATGACTTTCTATGTGTTTCTATGACTTTCTATGTGTTTCTATGTCCTTCTATGAGTTTTTATGAGATTCTATGAGATTCTATGAGTTTCTATGAGATTCTGTGTTTCTATGAGTTTCTATGTCTTTCTATGTTTTTCTATGACTTTCTATGTGTTTCTATGACTTTCTATGTGTTTCTCTGACTTTCTATGACTTTCTGTGTTTCTATGTGTTTCTATGAGTTGCTATGTTTTTCTATGTTTTTCTATGTCTTTCTATGTCTTTCTATGTGTTTCTGTGTTTCTATGAGTTTCTATGTGTTTCTATGTCTTTCTATGTCTTTCTATGTGTTTCTGTCTTTCTATGTGTTTCTATGAGTTTCTATGAGTTTGTGTTTCTATGTCTTTCTATGTGTTTCTATGTCCTTCTATGAGTTTCTATGAGATTATGTGTTTCTATGAGTTTCTGTCTTTCTAGGATTTTCTATGTCTTTCTATGTGTTTCTATGACTTTCTATGAGTTTGTGTTTCTATGAGTTTCTATGAGTTTCTATGTTTCTATGAGTTTCTATGAGTTTCTGTGTTTCTATGTTTTTCTATGTCTTTCTATGTGTTTCTATGACTTTCTATGAGTTTCTATGTGTTTCTATGAGTTTCTGTCTTTCTATGTGTTTCTATGACTTTCTATGTGTTTCTATGCGTTTCTATGACTTTCTATGTGTTTCTGTGTTTCTATGACTTTCCATGACTTTCTATGTGTTTCTGTGTTTCTATGTCTTTCTATGTTTTTCTATGTCTTTCTATGATTTTCTGTGTTTCTATGAGTTTCTATGAGTTTCTATGAGTTTCTATGTTTTTCGATGTCTTTCTATGTGTTTCTATGTCTTTCTATGTGTTTCTATGAGTTTCTATGTTTTTCGATGTCTTTCTATGAGTTTCAATGTCTTTCTATGAGTTTCTATGACTTTCTATGTGTTTCTATGTGTTTCTATGCGTTTCTATGACTTTCTATGAGTTTCTATGAGTTTCTATGTCTTTCTATGTGTTTCTATGACTTTCTATGTGTTTCTATGCGTTTCTATGACTTTCTATGTGTTTCTATGCGTTTCTATGACTTTCTGTGTGTTTCTATGTCCTTCTATGAGTTTTTATGAGATTATATGCGTTTCTATGAGTTTCTATGATATTCTGTGTTTCTATGAGTTTCTATGTCTTTCTATGTGTTTCTATGAGTTTCTATGTGTTTCTATGACTTTCTGTGTTTCTATGTGTTTCTATGACTTTCTATGTGTTTCTATGTGTTTCTGTGTTTCTATGAGTTTCTATGTTTTTCTATGTTTTTCTATGTCTTTCTATGTGTTTCTATGTCATTCTGTGTTTCTATGATTTTCTATGTCTTTCTATGTCTTTCTATGTGTTTCTATGTGTTTCTATGTTTTTCTATGTCTTTCTATGTCTTTCTATGTCTTTCTGTGTTTCTATGTCATTCTATGTGTTTCTATGATTTTCTGTCTTTCTATGTGTTTCTATGTCTTTCTATGTCTTTCTATGTCTTTCTATGTGTTTCTATGTCTTTCTATGTGTTTCTATGTCTTTCTATGTGTTTCTATGTCTTTCTATGTCTTTCTATGTGTTTCTATGAGTTTCTATGAGTTTCTGTGTTTCTATGTCTTTCTATGTGTTTCTATGTGTTTCTATGTCCTTCTATGCCCTTCTATGAGTTTCTATGAGATTGTGTTTCTATGAGTTTCTGTGTTTCTATGTGTTTCTATGTCTTTCTAGGATTTTCTATGTCTTTCTATGAGTTTCTGTGTTTCTATGAGTTTCTGTCTTTCTATGTCTTTCTATGTCCTTCTGAGTTTTTATGAGATTCTATGAGTTTCTATGAGATTCTGTGTTTCTATGAGTTTCTATGAGATTCTGTCTTTCTATGCTTTTCTATGACTTTCTATGTTTTTCTATGACTTTCTATGTGTTTCTATGAGTTTCTATGTTTTTCGATGTCTTTCTATGTGTTTCTATCTCTTTCTATGTGTTTCTATGTGTTTCTATGTCTTTCTATGTGTTTCTATGAGTTTCTGTGTTTCTGTCTTTCTATGTCTTTCTATGTGTTTCTATGTGTTTCTATGTCCTTCTATGTCCTTCTATGAGTTTCTATGAGATTATGTGTTTCTATGAGTTTCTGTCTTTCTATGTGTTTCTATGTCTTTCTATGTCTTTCTAGGATTTTCTATGTCTTTCTATGTGTTTCTATGTCTTTCTATGTGTTTCTATGACTTTCTATGAGTTTCTATGTCTATCTAAGTGTTTCTATGAGTTTCTATGTTTTTCGATGTCTTTCTATGTGTTTCTATCTCTTTCTATGTGTTTCTATGATTTTCAATGTCTTTCTATGTGTTTCTATGACTTTCTATGAGTTTCTATGTGTTTCTATGAGTTTCTATGTGTTTCTATGAGTTTCTGTCTTTCTATGTGTTTCTGTCTTTCTATGAGTTTCTATGACCTTCTATGTCTTTCTATGTGTTTCTGTGAATTTCTATGAGTTTCTATGTCTTTCTATGAGTTTCTATGACTTTCTATGTGTTTCTATGCGTTTCTATGCGTTTCTATGAGTTTCTATGACTTTCTATGTGTTTCTATGCGTTTCTATGCGTTTCTATGTCTTTCTATGTTTTTCTATGACTTTCTATGTGTTTCTATGACTTTCTATGTGTTTCTATGACTATCTATGTGTTTCTCTGACTTTCTATGACTTTCTGTGTTTCTATGTGTTTCTATGAGTTTCTATGTTTTTCTATGTTTTTCTATGTTTTTCTATGTCTTTCTATGTGTTTCTATGAGTTTGTGTTTCTATGTGTTTCTATGAGTTTCTATGTCTTTCTATGTCTTTCTATGTGTTTCTGTGTTTCTGTGTGTTTCTATGAGTTTCTATGAGTTTCTGTGTTTCTATGTGTTTCTATGACTTTCTATGTGTTTCTATGCGTTTCTATGACTTTCTATGTGTTTCTATGTCCTTCTATGAGTTTTTATGAGATTATATGCGTTTCTATGAGTTTCTATGATATTCTGTGTTTCTATGAGTTTCTATGTCTTTCTATGTGTTTCTATGAGTTTCTATGTGTTTCTATGACTTTCTGTGTTTCTATGTGTTTCTATGACTTTCTATGTGTTTCTATGTGTTTCTGTGTTTCTATGAGTTTCTATGTTTTTCTATGTTTTTCTATGTCTTTCTATGTGTTTCTATGTCATTCTGTGTTTCTATGATTTTCTATGTCTTTCTATGTCTTTCTATGTGTTTCTATGTGTTTCTATGTTTTTCTATGTCTTTCTATGTCTTTCTATGTCTTTCTATGTCTTTCTATGTCTTTCTGTGTTTCTATGTCATTCTATGTGTTTCTATGATTTTCTATGTCTTTCTATGTGTTTCTATGTCTTTCTATGTCTTTCTATGTCTTTCTATGTGTTTCTATGTCTTTCTATGTGTTTCTATGTCTTTCTATGTGTTTCTATGTCTTTCTATGTGTTTCTATGTCTTTCTATGTCTTTCTATGTGTTTCTATGAGTTTCTATGAGTTTCTGTGTTTCTATGTCTTTCTATGTGTTTCTATGTGTTTCTATGTCCTTCTATGCCCTTCTATGAGTTTCTATGAGATTGTGTTTCTATGAGTTTCTGTGTTTCTATGTGTTTCTATGTCTTTCTAGGATTTTCTATGTCTTTCTATGAGTTTCTGTGTTTCTATGAGTTTCTGTCTTTCTATGTCTTTCTATGTCCTTCTATGAGTTTTTATGAGATTCTATGAGTTTCTATGAGATTCTGTGTTTCTATGAGATTCTGTGTTTCTATGAGTTTCTATGAGATTCTGTCTTTCTATGCTTTTCTATGACTTTCTATGTTTTTCTATGACTTTCTATGTGTTTCTATGAGTTTCTATGTTTTTCGATGTCTTTCTATGTGTTTCTATCTCTTTCTATGTGTTTCTATGATTTTCTATGTCTTTCTATGTGTTTCTATGACTTTCTATGACTTTCTATGAGTTTCTATGAGTTTCTATGCCTTTCTATGTGTTTCTATGACTTTTTATGTCTTTCTATGTGTTTCTATGACTTTCTATGAGTTTCTATGAGTTTCTATGTCTTTCTATGTGTTTCTATGACTTTCTATGTGTTTCTATGACTTTCTATGAGTTTCTATGTCTTTCTATGTGTTTCTATGACCTTCTATGTCTTTCTACGCGTTTCTATGACTTTCTATGAGTTTCTATGACTTTCTATGAGTTTCTATGTCTTTCTATGAGTTTATGTCTTTCTATGAGTTTCTGTCTTTCTATGAGTTTCTGTCTTTCTATGTGTTTCTATGACTTTCTATGTGTTTCTATGACTTTCTATGTGTTTCTATGTCCTTCTATGAGTTTTTATGAGATTCTGTGTTTCTATGAGTTTCTATGAGATTCTATGAGTTTCTATGAGATTCTGTGTTTCTATGAGTTTCTATGTCTTTCTATGTTTTTCTATGACTTTCTATGTGTTTCTATGACTTTCTATGTGTTTCTCTGACTTTCTATGACTTACTGTGTTTCTGTGTTTCTATGAGTTGCTATGTTTTTCTATGTTTTTCTATGTTTTTCTATGTCTTTCTATGTCTTTCTATGTGTTTCTGTGTTTCTATGTGTTTCTATGTCTTTCTATGTCTTTCTATGTCTTTCTATGTCTTTCTATGTGTTTCTATGAGTTTCTATGAGTTTCTATGAGTTTGTGTTTCTATGTGTTTCTATGTGTTTCTATGTCCTTCTACTAGTTTCTATGAGATTATGTGTTTCTATGAGTTTCTGTCTTTCTATGTGTTTCTATGAGTTTGTCTTTCTATGTGTTTCTATGTCTTTCTAGGATTTTCTATGTCTTTCTATGTGTTTCTATGACTTTCTATGAGTTTCTGTGTTTCTATGAGTTTCTATGAGTTTCTATGTGTTTCTATGTGTTTCTGTCTTTCTATGTCCTTCTATGAGTTTTTATGAGATTCTGTGTTTCTATGAGTTTCTATGAGATTCTGTGTTTCTATGAGTTTCTATGTCTTTCTATGCTTTTCTATGACTTTCTATGTGTTTCTATGACTTTCTATGTGTTTCTATGACTTTCTATGTGTTTCTATGACTTTCTATGTGTTTCTATGACTTTCTATGTGTTTCTATGACTTTCTATGACTTTCTATGTGTTTCTATGAGTTTCTATGAGTTTCTATGTCTTTCTATGGGTTTCTCTGAGTTTCTATGAGTTTCTATGTTTTTCTATGTCTTTCTATGTGTTTCTATGTGTTTCTATGTGTTTCTATGATTTTCTATGTCTTTCTATGTGTTTCTATGACTTTCTATGAGTTTCTATGTGTTTCTATGAGTTTCTGTCTTTCTATGTGTTTCTATGACTTTCTATGTGTTTCTATGACTTTCTATGTGTTTCTATGCGTTTCTATGACTTTCTATGTGTTTCTATGCGTTTCTATGACTTTCTGTGTTTCTATGACTTTCTATGAGTTTCTATGTCTTTCTATGTGTTTCTATGTCTTTCTATGTGTTTCTATGACTTTCTGTGTTTCTATGCGTTTCTATGACTTTCTATGTGTTTCTATGACTTTCTATGTGTTTCTATGTCCTTCTATGAGTTTTTATGAGATTCTATGAGATTCTATGAGTTTCTATGAGATTCTGTGTTTCTATGAGTTTCTATGTCTTTCTATGTTTTTCTATGACTTTCTATGTGTTTCTATGACTTTCTATGTGTTTCTCTGACTTTCTATGACTTTCTGTGTTTCTATGTGTTTCTATGAGTTGCTATGTTTTTCTATGTTTTTCTATGTCTTTCTATGTCTTTCTATGTGTTTCTGTGTTTCTATGAGTTTCTGTGTTTCTATGTCTTTCTATGTCTTTCTATGTGTTTCTGTGTCTTTCTATGTCTTTCTATGTGTTTCTGTCTTTCTATGTGTTTCTATGAGTTTCTATGAGTTTGTGTTTCTATGTCTTTCTATGTGTTTCTATGTCCTTCTATGAGTTTCTATGAGATTATGTGTTTCTATGAGTTTCTGTCTTTCTAGGATTTTCTATGTCTTTCTATGTGTTTCTATGACTTTCTATGAGTTTGTGTTTCTATGAGTTTCTATGAGTTTCTATGTTTCTATGAGTTTCTATGAGTTTCTGTGTTTCTATGTTTTTCTATGTCTTTCTATGTGTTTCTATGACTTTCTATGAGTTTCTATGTGTTTCTATGAGTTTCTGTCTTTCTATGTGTTTCTATGACTTTCTATGTGTTTCTATGCGTTTCTATGACTTTCTATGTGTTTCTGTGTTTCTATGACTTTCCATGACTTTCTATGTGTTTCTGTGTTTCTATGTCTTTCTATGTTTTTCTATGTCTTTCTATGATTTTCTGTGTTTCTATGAGTTTCTATGAGTTTCTATGAGTTTCTATGTTTTTCGATGTCTTTCTATGTGTTTCTATGTCTTTCTATGTGTTTCTATGAGTTTCTATGTTTTTCGATGTCTTTCTATGAGTTTCAATGTCTTTCTATGAGTTTCTATGACTTTCTATGTGTTTCTATGTGTTTCTATGCGTTTCTATGACTTTCTATGAGTTTCTATGAGTTTCTATGTCTTTCTATGTGTTTCTATGACTTTCTATGTGTTTCTATGTGTTTCTATGACTTTCTATGTGTTTCTATGCGTTTCTATGACTTTCTATGTGTTTCTATGTCCTTCTATGAGTTTTTATGAGATTATATGCGTTTCTATGAGTTTCTATGATATTCTGTGTTTCTATGAGTTTCTATGTCTTTCTATGTGTTTCTATGAGTTTCTATGTGTTTCTATGACTTTCTGTGTTTCTATGTGTTTCTATGACTTTCTATGTGTTTCTATGTGTTTCTGTGTTTCTATGAGTTTCTATGTTTTTCTATGTTTTTCTATGTCTTTCTATGTGTTTCTATGTCATTCTGTGTTTCTATGATTTTCTATGTCTTTCTATGTCTTTCTATGTGTTTCTATGTGTTTCTATGTTTTTCTATGTCTTTCTATGTCTTTCTATGTCTTTCTGTGTTTCTATGTCATTCTATGTGTTTCTATGATTTTCTATGTCTTTCTATGTGTTTCTATGTCTTTCTATGTCTTTCTATGTCTTTCTATGTGTTTCTATGTCTTTCTATGTGTTTCTATGTCTTTCTATGTGTTTCTATGTCTTTCTATGTGTTTCTATGTCTTTCTATGTCTTTCTATGTGTTTCTATGAGTTTCTATGAGTTTCTGTGTTTCTATGTCTTTCTATGTGTTTCTATGTGTTTCTATGTCCTTCTATGCCCTTCTATGAGTTTCTATGAGATTGTGTTTCTATGAGTTTCTGTGTTTCTATGTGTTTCTATGTCTTTCTAGGATTTTCTATGTCTTTCTATGAGTTTCTGTGTTTCTATGAGTTTCTGTCTTTCTATGTCTTTCTATGTCCTTCTATGAGTTTTTATGAGATTCTATGAGTTTCTATGAGATTCTGTGTTTCTATGAGATTCTGTGTTTCTATGAGTTTCTATGAGATTCTGTCTTTCTATGCTTTTCTATGACTTTCTATGTTTTTCTATGACTTTCTATGTGTTTCTATGAGTTTCTATGTTTTTCGATGTCTTTCTATGTGTTTCTATCTCTTTCTATGTGTTTCTATGATTTTCTATGTCTTTCTATGTGTTTCTATGACTTTCTATGACTTTCTATGACTTTCTATGAGTTTCTATGACTTTCTATGTGTTTCTATGACTTTCTATGTGTTTCTATGACTTTCTATGTGTTTCTATGACTTTCTATGTGTTTCTATGACTTTCTATGACTTTCTATGTGTTTCTATGAGTTTCTATGAGTTTCTATGTCTTTCTATGGGTTTCTCTGAGTTTCTATGAGTTTCTATGTTTTTCTATGTCTTTCTATGTGTTTCTATGTGTTTCTATGTGTTTCTATGATTTTCTATGTCTTTCTATGTGTTTCTATGACTTTCTATGAGTTTCTATGTGTTTCTATGAGTTTCTGTCTTTCTATGTGTTTCTATGACTTTCTATGTGTTTCTATGACTTTCTATGTGTTTCTATGCGTTTCTATGACTTTCTATGTGTTTCTATGCGTTTCTATGACTTTCTGTGTTTCTATGACTTTCTATGAGTTTCTATGTCTTTCTATGTGTTTCTATGTCTTTCTATGTGTTTCTATGACTTTCTGTGTTTCTATGCGTTTCTATGACTTTCTATGTGTTTCTATGACTTTCTATGTGTTTCTATGTCCTTCTATGAGTTTTTATGAGATTCTATGAGATTCTATGAGTTTCTATGAGATTCTGTGTTTCTATGAGTTTCTATGTCTTTCTATGTTTTTCTATGACTTTCTATGTGTTTCTATGACTTTCTATGTGTTTCTCTGACTTTCTATGACTTTCTGTGTTTCTATGTGTTTCTATGAGTTGCTATGTTTTTCTATGTTTTTCTATGTCTTTCTATGTCTTTCTATGTGTTTCTGTGTTTCTATGAGTTTCTGTGTTTCTATGTCTTTCTATGTCTTTCTATGTGTTTCTGTGTCTTTCTATGTCTTTCTATGTGTTTCTGTCTTTCTATGTGTTTCTATGAGTTTCTATGAGTTTGTGTTTCTATGTCTTTCTATGTGTTTCTATGTCCTTCTATGAGTTTCTATGAGATTATGTGTTTCTATGAGTTTCTGTCTTTCTAGGATTTTCTATGTCTTTCTATGTGTTTCTATGACTTTCTATGAGTTTGTGTTTCTATGAGTTTCTATGAGTTTCTATGTTTCTATGAGTTTCTATGAGTTTCTGTGTTTCTATGTTTTTCTATGTCTTTCTATGTGTTTCTATGACTTTCTATGAGTTTCTATGTGTTTCTATGAGTTTCTGTCTTTCTATGTGTTTCTATGACTTTCTATGTGTTTCTATGCGTTTCTATGACTTTCTATGTGTTTCTGTGTTTCTATGACTTTCCATGACTTTCTATGTGTTTCTGTGTTTCTATGTCTTTCTATGTTTTTCTATGTCTTTCTATGATTTTCTGTGTTTCTATGAGTTTCTATGAGTTTCTATGAGTTTCTATGTTTTTCGATGTCTTTCTATGTGTTTCTATGTCTTTCTATGTGTTTCTATGAGTTTCTATGTTTTTCGATGTCTTTCTATGAGTTTCAATGTCTTTCTATGAGTTTCTATGACTTTCTATGTGTTTCTATGTGTTTCTATGCGTTTCTATGACTTTCTATGAGTTTCTATGAGTTTCTATGTCTTTCTATGTGTTTCTATGACTTTCTATGTGTTTCTATGTGTTTCTATGACTTTCTATGTGTTTCTATGCGTTTCTATGACTTTCTATGTGTTTCTATGTCCTTCTATGAGTTTTTATGAGATTATATGCGTTTCTATGAGTTTCTATGATATTCTGTGTTTCTATGAGTTTCTATGTCTTTCTATGTGTTTCTATGAGTTTCTATGTGTTTCTATGACTTTCTGTGTTTCTATGTGTTTCTATGACTTTCTATGTGTTTCTATGTGTTTCTGTGTTTCTATGAGTTTCTATGTTTTTCTATGTTTTTCTATGTCTTTCTATGTGTTTCTATGTCATTCTGTGTTTCTATGATTTTCTATGTCTTTCTATGTCTTTCTATGTGTTTCTATGTGTTTCTATGTTTTTCTATGTCTTTCTATGTCTTTCTATGTCTTTCTGTGTTTCTATGTCATTCTATGTGTTTCTATGATTTTCTATGTCTTTCTATGTGTTTCTATGTCTTTCTATGTCTTTCTATGTCTTTCTATGTGTTTCTATGTCTTTCTATGTGTTTCTATGTCTTTCTATGTGTTTCTATGTCTTTCTATGTGTTTCTATGTCTTTCTATGTCTTTCTATGTGTTTCTATGAGTTTCTATGAGTTTCTGTGTTTCTATGTCTTTCTATGTGTTTCTATGTGTTTCTATGTCCTTCTATGCCCTTCTATGAGTTTCTATGAGATTGTGTTTCTATGAGTTTCTGTGTTTCTATGTGTTTCTATGTCTTTCTAGGATTTTCTATGTCTTTCTATGAGTTTCTGTGTTTCTATGAGTTTCTGTCTTTCTATGTCTTTCTATGTCCTTCTATGAGTTTTTATGAGATTCTATGAGTTTCTATGAGATTCTGTGTTTCTATGAGATTCTGTGTTTCTATGAGTTTCTATGAGATTCTGTCTTTCTATGCTTTTCTATGACTTTCTATGTTTTTCTATGACTTTCTATGTGTTTCTATGAGTTTCTATGTTTTTCGATGTCTTTCTATGTGTTTCTATCTCTTTCTATGTGTTTCTATGATTTTCTATGTCTTTCTATGTGTTTCTATGACTTTCTATGACTTTCTATGACTTTCTATGAGTTTCTATGCCTTTCTATGTGTTTCTATGACTTTTTATGTCTTTCTATGTGTTTCTATGACTTTCTATGAGTTTCTATGAGTTTCTATGTCTTTCTATGTGTTTCTATGACTTTCTATGTGTTTCTATGACTTTCTATGAGTTTCTATGTCTTTCTATGTGTTTCTATGACCTTCTATGTCTTTCTACGCGTTTCTATGACTTTCTATGAGTTTCTATGACTTTCTATGAGTTTCTATGTCTTTCTATGAGTTTATGTCTTTCTATGAGTTTCTGTCTTTCTATGAGTTTCTGTCTTTCTATGTGTTTCTATGACTTTCTATGTGTTTCTATGACTTTCTATGTGTTTCTATGTCCTTCTATGAGTTTTTATGAGATTCTGTGTTTCTATGAGTTTCTATGAGATTCTATGAGTTTCTATGAGATTCTGTGTTTCTGAGTTTCTATGTCTTTCTATGTTTTTCTATGACTTTCTATGTGTTTCTATGACTTTCTATGTGTTTCTCTGACTTTCTATGACTTACTGTGTTTCTGTGTTTCTATGAGTTGCTATGTTTTTCTATGTTTTTCTATGTTTTTCTATGTCTTTCTATGTCTTTCTATGTGTTTCTGTGTTTCTATGTGTTTCTATGTCTTTCTATGTCTTTCTATGTCTTTCTATGTCTTTCTATGTGTTTCTATGAGTTTCTATGAGTTTCTATGAGTTTGTGTTTCTATGTGTTTCTATGTGTTTCTATGTCCTTCTACTAGTTTCTATGAGATTATGTGTTTCTATGAGTTTCTGTCTTTCTATGTGTTTCTATGAGTTTGTCTTTCTATGTGTTTCTATGTCTTTCTAGGATTTTCTATGTCTTTCTATGTGTTTCTATGACTTTCTATGAGTTTCTGTGTTTCTATGAGTTTCTATGAGTTTCTATGTGTTTCTATGTGTTTCTGTCTTTCTATGTCCTTCTATGAGTTTTTATGAGATTCTGTGTTTCTATGAGTTTCTATGAGATTCTGTGTTTCTATGAGTTTCTATGTCTTTCTATGCTTTTCTATGACTTTCTATGTGTTTCTATGACTTTCTATGTGTTTCTATGACTTTCTATGTGTTTCTATGACTTTCTATGTGTTTCTATGACTTTCTATGTGTTTCTATGACTTTCTATGACTTTCTATGTGTTTCTATGAGTTTCTATGAGTTTCTATGTCTTTCTATGGGTTTCTCTGAGTTTCTATGAGTTTCTATGTTTTTCTATGTCTTTCTATGTGTTTCTATGTGTTTCTATGTGTTTCTATGATTTTCTATGTCTTTCTATGTGTTTCTATGACTTTCTATGAGTTTCTATGTGTTTCTATGAGTTTCTGTCTTTCTATGTGTTTCTATGACTTTCTATGTGTTTCTATGACTTTCTATGTGTTTCTATGCGTTTCTATGACTTTCTATGTGTTTCTATGCGTTTCTATGACTTTCTGTGTTTCTATGACTTTCTATGAGTTTCTATGTCTTTCTATGTGTTTCTATGTCTTTCTATGTGTTTCTATGACTTTCTGTGTTTCTATGCGTTTCTATGACTTTCTATGTGTTTCTATGACTTTCTATGTGTTTCTATGTCCTTCTATGAGTTTTTATGAGATTCTATGAGATTCTATGAGTTTCTATGAGATTCTGTGTTTCTATGAGTTTCTATGTCTTTCTATGTTTTTCTATGACTTTCTATGTGTTTCTATGACTTTCTATGTGTTTCTCTGACTTTCTATGACTTTCTGTGTTTCTATGTGTTTCTATGAGTTGCTATGTTTTTCTATGTTTTTCTATGTCTTTCTATGTCTTTCTATGTGTTTCTGTGTTTCTATGAGTTTCTATGTGTTTCTATGTCTTTCTATGTCTTTCTATGTGTTTCTGTCTTTCTATGTGTTTCTATGAGTTTCTATGAGTTTGTGTTTCTATGTCTTTCTATGTGTTTCTATGTCCTTCTATGAGTTTCTATGAGATTATGTGTTTCTATGAGTTTCTGTCTTTCTAGGATTTTCTATGTCTTTCTATGTGTTTCTATGACTTTCTATGAGTTTGTGTTTCTATGAGTTTCTATGAGTTTCTATGTTTCTATGAGTTTCTATGAGTTTCTGTGTTTCTATGTTTTTCTATGTCTTTCTATGTGTTTCTATGACTTTCTATGAGTTTCTATGTGTTTCTATGAGTTTCTGTCTTTCTATGTGTTTCTATGACTTTCTATGTGTTTCTATGCGTTTCTATGACTTTCTATGTGTTTCTGTGTTTCTATGACTTTCCATGACTTTCTATGTGTTTCTGTGTTTCTATGTCTTTCTATGTTTTTCTATGTCTTTCTATGATTTTCTGTGTTTCTATGAGTTTCTATGAGTTTCTATGAGTTTCTATGTTTTTCGATGTCTTTCTATGTGTTTCTATGTCTTTCTATGTGTTTCTATGAGTTTCTATGTTTTTCGATGTCTTTCTATGAGTTTCAATGTCTTTCTATGAGTTTCTATGACTTTCTATGTGTTTCTATGTGTTTCTATGCGTTTCTATGACTTTCTATGAGTTTCTATGAGTTTCTATGTCTTTCTATGTGTTTCTATGACTTTCTATGTGTTTCTATGCGTTTCTATGCGTTTCTATGACTTTCTATGTGTTTCTATGCGTTTCTATGACTTTCTGTGTGTTTCTATGTCCTTCTATGAGTTTTTATGAGATTATATGCGTTTCTATGAGTTTCTATGATATTCTGTGTTTCTATGAGTTTCTATGTCTTTCTATGTGTTTCTATGAGTTTCTATGTGTTTCTATGACTTTCTGTGTTTCTATGTGTTTCTATGACTTTCTATGTGTTTCTATGTGTTTCTGTGTTTCTATGAGTTTCTATGTTTTTCTATGTTTTTCTATGTCTTTCTATGTGTTTCTATGTCATTCTGTGTTTCTATGATTTTCTATGTCTTTCTATGTCTTTCTATGTGTTTCTATGTGTTTCTATGTTTTTCTATGTCTTTCTATGTCTTTCTATGTCTTTCTGTGTTTCTATGTCATTCTATGTGTTTCTATGATTTTCTGTCTTTCTATGTGTTTCTATGTCTTTCTATGTCTTTCTATGTCTTTCTATGTGTTTCTATGTCTTTCTATGTGTTTCTATGTCTTTCTATGTGTTTCTATGTCTTTCTGTCTTTCTATGTGTTTCTATGAGTTTCTATGAGTTTCTGTGTTTCTATGTCTTTCTATGTGTTTCTATGTGTTTCTATGTCCTTCTATGCCCTTCTATGAGTTTCTATGAGATTGTGTTTCTATGAGTTTCTGTGTTTCTATGTGTTTCTATGTCTTTCTAGGATTTTCTATGTCTTTCTATGAGTTTCTGTGTTTCTATGAGTTTCTGTCTTTCTATGTCTTTCTATGTCCTTCTGAGTTTTTATGAGATTCTATGAGTTTCTATGAGATTCTGTGTTTCTATGAGTTTCTATGAGATTCTGTCTTTCTATGCTTTTCTATGACTTTCTATGTTTTTCTATGACTTTCTATGTGTTTCTATGAGTTTCTATGTTTTTCGATGTCTTTCTATGTGTTTCTATCTCTTTCTATGTGTTTCTATGTGTTTCTATGTCTTTCTATGTGTTTCTATGAGTTTCTGTGTTTCTGTCTTTCTATGTCTTTCTATGTGTTTCTATGTGTTTCTATGTCCTTCTATGTCCTTCTATGAGTTTCTATGAGATTATGTGTTTCTATGAGTTTCTGTCTTTCTATGTGTTTCTATGTCTTTCTATGTCTTTCTAGGATTTTCTATGTCTTTCTATGTGTTTCTATGTCTTTCTATGTGTTTCTATGACTTTCTATGAGTTTCTATGTCTATCTAAGTGTTTCTATGAGTTTCTATGTTTTTCGATGTCTTTCTATGTCTTTCTATCTCTTTCTATGTGTTTCTATGATTTTCAATGTCTTTCTATGTGTTTCTATGACTTTCTATGAGTTTCTATGTGTTTCTATGAGTTTCTATGTCTTTCTATGTGTTTCTGTCTTTCTATGAGTTTCTATGACCTTCTATGTCTTTCTATGTGTTTCTGTGAATTTCTATGAGTTTCTATGTCTTTCTATGAGTTTCTATGACTTTCTATGTGTTTCTATGCGTTTCTATGCGTTTCTATGAGTTTCTATGACTTTCTATGTGTTTCTATGCGTTTCTATGCGTTTCTATGACTTTCTATGTGTTTCTATGTCCTTCTATGAGTTTTTATGAGATTCTGTGTTTCTATGAGTTTCTATGTCTTTCTATGTTTTTCTATGACTTTCTATGTGTTTCTATGACTTTCTATGTGTTTCTATGACTATCTATGTGTTTCTCTGACTTTCTATGACTTTCTGTGTTTCTATGTGTTTCTATGAGTTTCTATGTTTTTCTATGTTTTTCTATGTTTTTCTATGTCTTTCTATGTGTTTCTATGAGTTTGTGTTTCTATGTGTTTCTATGAGTTTCTATGTCTTTCTATGTCTTTCTATGTGTTTCTGTGTTTCTGTGTGTTTCTATGAGTTTCTATGAGTTTCTGTGTTTCTATGTGTTTCTATGTGTTTCTATGTCCTTCTATGAGTTTCTATGAGATTATGTGTTTCTATGAGTTTCTGTCTTTCTATGTGTTTCTATGTCTTTCTAGGATTTTCTATGTCTTTCTATGTGTTTCTATGACTTTCTATGAGTTTCTGTCTTTCTATGTGTTTCTATGTCTTTCTATGTCTTTCTAGGATTTTCTATGTCTTTCTATGTGTTTCTATGACTTTCTATGAGTTTCTGTGTTTCTATGTGTTTCTATGAGTTTCTATGAGATTCTGTGTTTCTATGAGTTTCTATGTCTTTCTATGCTTTTCTATGACTTTCTATGTGTTTCTATGACTTTCTATGTGTTTCTATGACTTTCTATGACTTTCTATGAGTTTCTATGAGTTTCTATGTGTTTCTATGAGTTTCTATGTCTTTCTATGTGTTTCTATGAGTTTCTATGAGTTTCTATGTTTTTCTATGTCTTTCTATGTGTTTCTATGACTTTCTATGAGTTTCTATGTGTTTCTATGAGTTTCTGTCTTTCTATGTGTTTCTATGACTTTCTATGTGTTTCTATGCGTTTCTATGACTTTCTATGTGTTTCTGTGTTTCTATGACTTTCCATGACTTTCTATGTGTTTCTGTGTTTCTATGTCTTTCTATGTTTTTCTATGTCTTTCTATGATTTTCTATGTGTTTCTATGAGTTTCTATGCGTTTCTATGACTTTCTGTGTTTCTATGACTTTCTATGAGTTTCTATGTCTTTCTATGTGTTTCTATGTCTTTCTATGTGTTTCTATGACTTTCTGTGTTTCTATGCGTTTCTATGACTTTCTATGTGTTTCTATGACTTTCTATGTGTTTCTATGTCCTTCTATGAGTTTTTATGAGATTCTATGAGATTCTATGAGTTTCTATGAGATTCTGTGTTTCTATGAGTTTCTATGTCTTTCTATGTTTTTCTATGACTTTCTATGTGTTTCTATGACTTTCTATGTGTTTCTCTGACTTTCTATGACTTTCTGTGTTTCTATGTGTTTCTATGAGTTGCTATGTTTTTCTATGTCTTTCTATGTCTTTCTATGTGTTTCTGTGTTTCTATGAGTTTCTATGTGTTTCTATGTCTTTCTATGTCTTTCTATGTGTTTCTGTCTTTCTATGTGTTTCTATGAGTTTCTATGAGTTTGTGTTTCTATGTCTTTCTATGTGTTTCTATGTCCTTCTATGAGTTTCTATGAGATTGTGTTTCTATGAGTTTCTGTCTTTCTAGGATTTTCTATGTCTTTCTATGTGTTTCTATGACTTTCTATGAGTTTGTGTTTCTATGAGTTTCTATGAGTTTCTATGTTTCTATGAGTTTCTATGAGTTTCTGTGTTTCTATGTTTTTCTATGTCTTTCTATGTGTTTCTATGACTTTCTATGAGTTTCTATGTGTTTCTATGAGTTTCTGTCTTTCTATGTGTTTCTATGACTTTCTATGTGTTTCTATGCGTTTCTATGACTTTCTATGTGTTTCTGTGTTTCTATGACTTTCCATGACTTTCTATGTGTTTCTGTGTTTCTATGTCTTTCTATGTTTTTCTATGTCTTTCTATGATTTTCTGTGTTTCTATGAGTTTCTATGAGTTTCTATGTTTTTCGATGTCTTTCTATGTGTTTCTATGTCTTTCTATGTGTTTCTATGAGTTTCTATGTTTTTCGATGTCTTTCTATGAGTTTCAATGTCTTTCTATGAGTTTCTATGACTTTCTATGTGTTTCTATGTGTTTCTATGCGTTTCTATGACTTTCTATGAGTTTCTATGAGTTTCTATGTCTTTCTATGTGTTTCTATGACTTTCTATGTGTTTCTATGTGTTTCTATGACTTTCTATGTGTTCCTATGCGTTTCTATGACTTTCTATGTGTTTCTATGTCCTTCTATGAGTTTTTATGAGATTATATGCGTTTCTATGAGTTTCTATGATATTCTGTGTTTCTATGAGTTTCTATGTCTTTCTATGTGTTTCTATGAGTTTCTATGTGTTTCTATGACTTTCTGTGTTTCTATGTGTTTCTATGACTTTCTATGTGTTTCTATGTGTTTCTGTGTTTCTATGAGTTTCTATGTTTTTCTATGTTTTTCTATGTCTTTCTATGTGTTTCTATGTCATTCTGTGTTTCTATGATTTTCTATGTCTTTCTATGTCTTTCTATGTGTTTCTATGTGTTTCTATGTTTTTCTATGTCTTTCTATGTCTTTCTATGTCTTTCTGTGTTTCTATGTCATTCTATGTGTTTCTATGATTTTCTATGTCTTTCTATGTGTTTCTATGTCTTTCTATGTCTTTCTGTCTTTCTATGTGTTTCTATGTCTTTCTATGTGTTTCTATGTCTTTCTATGTGTTTCTATGTCTTTCTATGTGTTTCTATGTCTTTCTATGTCTTTCTATGTGTTTCTATGAGTTTCTATGAGTTTCTGTGTTTCTATGTCTTTCTATGTGTTTCTATGTGTTTCTATGTCCTTCTATGCCCTTCTATGAGTTTCTATGAGATTGTGTTTCTATGAGTTTCTGTGTTTCTATGTGTTTCTATGTCTTTCTAGGATTTTCTATGTCTTTCTATGAGTTTCTGTGTTTCTATGAGTTTCTGTCTTTCTATGTCTTTCTATGTCCTTCTATGAGTTTTTATGAGATTCTATGAGTTTCTATGAGATTCTGTGTTTCTATGAGATTCTGTGTTTCTATGAGTTTCTATGAGATTCTGTCTTTCTATGCTTTTCTATGACTTTCTATGTTTTTCTATGACTTTCTATGTGTTTCTATGAGTTTCTATGTTTTTCGATGTCTTTCTATGTGTTTCTATCTCTTTCTATGTGTTTCTATGATTTTCTATGTCTTTCTATGTGTTTCTATGACTTTCTATGACTTTCTATGACTTTCTATGAGTTTCTATGCCTTTCTATGTGTTTCTATGACTTTTTATGTCTTTCTATGTGTTTCTATGACTTTCTATGAGTTTCTATGAGTTTCTATGTCTTTCTATGTGTTTCTATGACTTTCTATGTGTTTCTATGACTTTCTATGAGTTTCTATGTCTTTCTATGTGTTTCTATGACCTTCTATGTCTTTCTACGCGTTTCTATGACTTTCTATGAGTTTCTATGACTTTCTATGAGTTTCTATGTCTTTCTATGAGTTTATGTCTTTCTATGAGTTTCTGTCTTTCTATGAGTTTCTGTCTTTCTATGTGTTTCTATGACTTTCTATGTGTTTCTATGACTTTCTATGTGTTTCTATGTCCTTCTATGAGTTTTTATGAGATTCTGTGTTTCTATGAGTTTCTATGAGATTCTATGAGTTTCTATGAGATTCTGTGTTTCTATGAGTTTCTATGTCTTTCTATGTCTTTCTATGACTTTCTATGTGTTTCTATGACTTTCTATGTGTTTCTCTGACTTTCTATGACTTACTGTGTTTCTGTGTTTCTATGAGTTGCTATGTTTTTCTATGTTTTTCTATGTCTTTCTATGTCTTTCTATGTGTTTCTGTGTTTCTATGTGTTTCTATGTCTTTCTATGTCTTTCTATGTCTTTCTATGTCTTTCTATGTGTTTCTATGAGTTTCTATGAGTTTCTATGAGTTTGTGTTTCTATGTGTTTCTATGTGTTTCTATGTCCTTCTACTAGTTTCTATGAGATTATGTGTTTCTATGAGTTTCTGTCTTTCTATGTGTTTCTATGAGTTTGTCTTTCTATGTGTTTCTATGTCTTTCTAGGATTTTCTATGTCTTTCTATGTGTTTCTATGACTTTCTATGAGTTTCTGTGTTTCTATGAGTTTCTATGAGTTTCTATGTGTTTCTATGTGTTTCTGTCTTTCTATGTCCTTCTATGAGTTTTTATGAGATTCTGTGTTTCTATGAGTTTCTATGAGATTCTGTGTTTCTATGAGTTTCTATGTCTTTCTATGCTTTTCTATGACTTTCTATGTGTTTCTATGACTTTCTATGTGTTTCTATGACTTTCTATGTGTTTCTATGACTTTCTATGTGTTTCTATGACTTTCTATGTGTTTCTATGACTTTCTATGACTTTCTATGACTTTCTATGAGTTTCTATGCCTTTCTATGTGTTTCTATGACTTTTTATGTCTTTCTATGTGTTTCTATGACTTTCTATGAGTTTCTATGAGTTTCTATGTCTTTCTATGTGTTTCTATGACTTTCTATGTGTTTCTATGACTTTCTATGAGTTTCTATGTCTTTCTATGTGTTTCTATGACCTTCTATGTCTTTCTACGCGTTTCTATGACTTTCTATGAGTTTCTATGACTTTCTATGAGTTTCTATGTCTTTCTATGAGTTTATGTCTTTCTATGAGTTTCTGTCTTTCTATGAGTTTCTGTCTTTCTATGTGTTTCTATGACTTTCTATGTGTTTCTATGACTTTCTATGTGTTTCTATGTCCTTCTATGAGTTTTTATGAGATTCTGTGTTTCTATGAGTTTCTATGAGATTCTATGAGTTTCTATGAGATTCTGTGTTTCTATGAGTTTCTATGTCTTTCTATGTCTTTCTATGACTTTCTATGTGTTTCTATGACTTTCTATGTGTTTCTCTGACTTTCTATGACTTACTGTGTTTCTGTGTTTCTATGAGTTGCTATGTTTTTCTATGTTTTTCTATGTTTTTCTATGTCTTTCTATGTCTTTCTATGTGTTTCTGTGTTTCTATGTGTTTCTATGTCTTTCTATGTCTTTCTATGTCTTTCTATGTCTTTCTATGTGTTTCTATGAGTTTCTATGAGTTTCTATGAGTTTGTGTTTCTATGTGTTTCTATGTGTTTCTATGTCCTTCTACTAGTTTCTATGAGATTATGTGTTTCTATGAGTTTCTGTCTTTCTATGTGTTTCTATGAGTTTGTCTTTCTATGTGTTTCTATGTCTTTCTAGGATTTTCTATGTCTTTCTATGTGTTTCTATGACTTTCTATGAGTTTCTGTGTTTCTATGAGTTTCTATGAGTTTCTATGTGTTTCTATGTGTTTCTGTCTTTCTATGTCCTTCTATGAGTTTTTATGAGATTCTGTGTTTCTATGAGTTTCTATGAGATTCTGTGTTTCTATGAGTTTCTATGTCTTTCTATGCTTTTCTATGACTTTCTATGTGTTTCTATGACTTTCTATGTGTTTCTATGACTTTCTATGTGTTTCTATGACTTTCTATGTGTTTCTATGACTTTCTATGTGTTTCTATGACTTTCTATGACTTTCTATGTGTTTCTATGAGTTTCTATGAGTTTCTATGTCTTTCTATGGGTTTCTCTGAGTTTCTATGAGTTTCTATGTTTTTCTATGTCTTTCTATGTGTTTCTATGTGTTTCTATGTGTTTCTATGATTTTCTATGTCTTTCTATGTGTTTCTATGACTTTCTATGAGTTTCTATGTGTTTCTATGAGTTTCTGTCTTTCTGTGTTTCTATGACTTTCTATGTGTTTCTATGACTTTCTATGTGTTTCTATGCGTTTCTATGACTTTCTATGTGTTTCTATGCGTTTCTATGACTTTCTGTGTTTCTATGACTTTCTATGAGTTTCTATGTCTTTCTATGTGTTTCTATGTCTTTCTATGTGTTTCTATGACTTTCTGTGTTTCTATGCGTTTCTATGACTTTCTATGTGTTTCTATGACTTTCTATGTGTTTCTATGTCCTTCTATGAGTTTTTATGAGATTCTATGAGATTCTATGAGTTTCTATGAGATTCTGTGTTTCTATGAGTTTCTGTCTTTCTATGTTTTTCTATGACTTTCTATGTGTTTCTATGACTTTCTATGTGTTTCTCTGACTTTCTATGACTTTCTGTGTTTCTATGTGTTTCTATGAGTTGCTATGTTTTTCTATGTTTTTCTATGTCTTTCTATGTCTTTCTATGTGTTTCTGTGTTTCTATGAGTTTCTATGTGTTTCTATGTCTTTCTATGTCTTTCTATGTGTTTCTGTCTTTCTATGTGTTTCTATGAGTTTCTATGAGTTTGTGTTTCTATGTCTTTCTATGTGTTTCTATGTCCTTCTATGAGTTTCTATGAGATTATGTGTTTCTATGAGTTTCTGTCTTTCTAGGATTTTCTATGTCTTTCTATGTGTTTCTATGACTTTCTATGAGTTTGTGTTTCTATGAGTTTCTATGAGTTTCTATGTTTCTATGAGTTTCTATGAGTTTCTGTGTTTCTATGTTTTTCTATGTCTTTCTATGTGTTTCTATGACTTTCTATGAGTTTCTATGTGTTTCTATGAGTTTCTGTCTTTCTATGTGTTTCTATGACTTTCTATGTGTTTCTATGCGTTTCTATGACTTTCTATGTGTTTCTGTGTTTCTATGACTTTCCATGACTTTCTATGTGTTTCTGTGTTTCTATGTCTTTCTATGTTTTTCTATGTCTTTCTATGATTTTCTGTGTTTCTATGAGTTTCTATGAGTTTCTATGAGTTTCTATGAGTTTCTATGTTTTTCGATGTCTTTCTATGTGTTTCTATGTCTTTCTATGTGTTTCTATGAGTTTCTATGTTTTTCGATGTCTTTCTATGAGTTTCAATGTCTTTCTATGAGTTTCTATGACTTTCTATGTGTTTCTATGTGTTTCTATGCGTTTCTATGACTTTCTATGAGTTTCTATGAGTTTCTATGTCTTTCTATGTGTTTCTATGACTTTCTATGTGTTTCTATGCGTTTCTATGACTTTCTATGTGTTTCTATGCGTTTCTATGACTTTCTGTGTGTTTCTATGTCCTTCTATGAGTTTTTATGAGATTATATGCGTTTCTATGAGTTTCTATGATATTCTGTGTTTCTATGAGTTTCTATGTCTTTCTATGTGTTTCTATGAGTTTCTATGTGTTTCTATGACTTTCTGTGTTTCTATGTGTTTCTATGACTTTCTATGTGTTTCTATGTGTTTCTGTGTTTCTATGAGTTTCTATGTTTTTCTATGTTTTTCTATGTCTTTCTATGTGTTTCTATGTCATTCTGTGTTTCTATGATTTTCTATGTCTTTCTATGTCTTTCTATGTGTTTCTATGTGTTTCTATGTTTTTCTATGTCTTTCTATGTCTTTCTATGTCTTTCTGTGTTTCTATGTCATTCTATGTGTTTCTATGATTTTCTGTCTTTCTATGTGTTTCTATGTCTTTCTATGTCTTTCTATGTCTTTCTATGTGTTTCTATGTCTTTCTATGTGTTTCTATGTCTTTCTATGTGTTTCTATGTCTTTCTATGTCTTTCTATGTGTTTCTATGAGTTTCTATGAGTTTCTGTGTTTCTATGTCTTTCTATGTGTTTCTATGTGTTTCTATGTCCTTCTATGCCCTTCTATGAGTTTCTATGAGATTGTGTTTCTATGAGTTTCTGTGTTTCTATGTGTTTCTATGTCTTTCTAGGATTTTCTATGTCTTTCTATGAGTTTCTGTGTTTCTATGAGTTTCTGTCTTTCTATGTCTTTCTATGTCCTTCTGAGTTTTTATGAGATTCTATGAGTTTCTATGAGATTCTGTGTTTCTATGAGTTTCTATGAGATTCTGTCTTTCTATGCTTTTCTATGACTTTCTATGTTTTTCTATGACTTTCTATGTGTTTCTATGAGTTTCTATGTTTTTCGATGTCTTTCTATGTGTTTCTATCTCTTTCTATGTGTTTCTATGTGTTTCTATGTCTTTCTATGTGTTTCTATGAGTTTCTGTGTTTCTGTCTTTCTATGTCTTTCTATGTGTTTCTATGTGTTTCTATGTCCTTCTATGTCCTTCTATGAGTTTCTATGAGATTATGTGTTTCTATGAGTTTCTGTCTTTCTATGTGTTTCTATGTCTTTCTATGTCTTTCTAGGATTTTCTATGTCTTTCTATGTGTTTCTATGTCTTTCTATGTGTTTCTATGACTTTCTATGAGTTTCTATGTCTATCTAAGTGTTTCTATGAGTTTCTATGTTTTTCGATGTCTTTCTATGTGTTTCTATCTCTTTCTATGTGTTTCTATGATTTTCAATGTCTTTCTATGTGTTTCTATGACTTTCTATGAGTTTCTATGTGTTTCTATGAGTTTCTATGTGTTTCTATGAGTTTCTATGTCTTTCTATGTGTTTCTGTCTTTCTATGAGTTTCTATGACCTTCTATGTCTTTCTATGTGTTTCTGTGAATTTCTATGAGTTTCTATGTCTTTCTATGAGTTTCTATGACTTTCTATGTGTTTCTATGCGTTTCTATGCGTTTCTATGAGTTTCTATGACTTTCTATGTGTTTCTATGCGTTTCTATGCGTTTCTATGACTTTCTATGTGTTTCTATGTCCTTCTATGAGTTTTTATGAGATTCTGTGTTTCTATGAGTTTCTATGTCTTTCTATGTTTTTCTATGACTTTCTATGTGTTTCTATGACTTTCTATGTGTTTCTATGACTATCTATGTGTTTCTCTGACTTTCTATGACTTTCTGTGTTTCTATGTGTTTCTATGAGTTTCTATGTTTTTCTATGTTTTTCTATGTTTTTCTATGTCTTTCTATGTGTTTCTATGAGTTTGTGTTTCTATGTGTTTCTATGAGTTTCTATGTCTTTCTATGTCTTTCTATGTGTTTCTGTGTTTCTGTGTGTTTCTATGAGTTTCTATGAGTTTCTGTGTTTCTATGTGTTTCTATGTGTTTCTATGTCCTTCTATGAGTTTCTATGAGATTATGTGTTTCTATGAGTTTCTGTCTTTCTATGTGTTTCTATGTCTTTCTAGGATTTTCTATGTCTTTCTATGTGTTTCTATGACTTTCTATGAGTTTCTGTCTTTCTATGTGTTTCTATGTCTTTCTATGTCTTTCTAGGATTTTCTATGTCTTTCTATGTGTTTCTATGACTTTCTATGAGTTTCTGTGTTTCTATGTGTTTCTATGAGTTTCTATGAGATTCTGTGTTTCTATGAGTTTCTATGTCTTTCTATGCTTTTCTATGACTTTCTATGTGTTTCTATGACTTTCTATGTGTTTCTATGACTTTCTATGACTTTCTATGAGTTTCTATGAGTTTCTATGTGTTTCTATGAGTTTCTATGTCTTTCTATGTGTTTCTATGAGTTTCTATGAGTTTCTATGTTTTTCTATGTCTTTCTATGTGTTTCTATGACTTTCTATGAGTTTCTATGTGTTTCTATGAGTTTCTATCTTTCTATGTGTTTCTATGACTTTCTATGTGTTTCTATGCGTTTCTATGACTTTCTATGTGTTTCTGTGTTTCTATGACTTTCCATGACTTTCTGTGTTTCTGTGTTTCTATGTCTTTCTATGTTTTTCTATGTCTTTCTATGATTTTCTATGTGTTTCTATGAGTTTCTATGAGTTTCTATGAGTTTCTATGTTTTTCGATGTCTTTCTATGTGTTTCTATGTCTTTCTATGTGTTTCTATGAGTTTCTATGTTTTTCGATGTCTTTCTATGAGTTTCAATGTCTTTCTATGAGTTTCTATGACTTTCTATGTGTTTCTATGTGTTTCTATGCGTTTCTATGACTTTCTATGAGTTTCTATGTGTTTCTATGAGTTTCTGTCTTTCTATGTGTTTCTATGACTTTCTATGTGTTTCTATGCGTTTCTATGACTTTCTATGTGTTTCTGTGTTTCTATGACTTTCCATGACTTTCTGTGTTTCTGTGTTTCTATGTCTTTCTATGTTTTTCTATGTCTTTCTATGATTTTCTATGTGTTTCTATGAGTTTCTATGAGTTTCTATGAGTTTCTATGTTTTTCGATGTCTTTCTATGTGTTTCTATGTCTTTCTATGTGTTTCTATGAGTTTCTATGTTTTTCGATGTCTTTCTATGAGTTTCAATGTCTTTCTATGAGTTTCTATGACTTTCTATGTGTTTCTATGTGTTTCTATGCGTTTCTATGACTTTCTATGAGTTTCTATGAGTTTCTATGTCTTTCTATGTGTTTCTATGACTTTCTATGTGTTTCTATGCGTTTCTATGACTTTCTATGTGTTTCTATGCGTTTCTATGACTTTCTATGTGTTTCTATGTCCTTCTATGAGTTTTTATGAGATTATATGCGTTTCTATGAGTTTCTATGATATTCTGTGTTTCTATGAGTTTCTATGTCTTTCTATGTGTTTCTATGAGTTTCTATGTGTTTCTATGACTTTCTGTGTTTCTATGTGTTTCTATGACTTTCTATGTGTTTCTATGTGTTTCTGTGTTTCTATGAGTTTCTATGTTTTTCTATGTTTTTCTATGTCTTTCTATGTGTTTCTATGTCATTCTGTGTTTCTATGATTTTCTATGTCTTTCTATGTCTTTCTATGTGTTTCTATGTGTTTCTATGTTTTTCTATGTCTTTCTATGTCTTTCTATGTCTTTCTGTGTTTCTATGTCATTCTATGTGTTTCTATGATTTTCTATGTCTTTCTATGTGTTTCTATGTCTTTCTATGTCTTTCTATGTCTTTCTATGTGTTTCTATGTCTTTCTATGTGTTTCTATGTCTTTCTATGTGTTTCTATGTCTTTCTATGTGTTTCTATGTCTTTCTATGTGTTTCTATGTCTTTCTATGTCTTTCTATGTGTTTCTATGAGTTTCTATGAGTTTCTGTGTTTCTATGTCTTTCTATGTGTTTCTATGTGTTTCTATGTCCTTCTATGCCCTTCTATGAGTTTCTATGAGATTGTGTTTCTATGAGTTTCTGTGTTTCTATGTGTTTCTATGTCTTTCTAGGATTTTCTATGTCTTTCTATGAGTTTCTGTGTTTCTATGAGTTTCTGTCTTTCTATGTCTTTCTATGTCCTTCTATGAGTTTTTATGAGATTCTATGAGTTTCTATGAGATTCTGTGTTTCTATGAGATTCTGTGTTTCTATGAGTTTCTATGAGATTCTGTCTTTCTATGCTTTTCTATGACTTTCTATGTTTTTCTATGACTTTCTATGTGTTTCTATGAGTTTCTATGTTTTTCGATGTCTTTCTATGTGTTTCTATGTGTTTCTGTGTTTCTATGTGTTTCTATGTCTTTCTATGTCTTTCTATGTCTTTCTATGTCTTTCTATGTGTTTCTATGAGTTTCTATGAGTTTCTATGAGTTTGTGTTTCTATGTGTTTCTATGTGTTTCTATGTCCTTCTACTAGTTTCTATGAGATTATGTGTTTCTATGAGTTTCTGTCTTTCTATGTGTTTCTATGAGTTTGTCTTTCTATGTGTTTCTATGTCTTTCTAGGATTTTCTATGTCTTTCTATGTGTTTCTATGACTTTCTATGAGTTTCTGTGTTTCTATGAGTTTCTATGAGTTTCTATGTGTTTCTATGTGTTTCTGTCTTTCTATGTCCTTCTATGAGTTTTTATGAGATTCTGTGTTTCTATGAGTTTCTATGAGATTCTGTGTTTCTATGAGTTTCTATGTCTTTCTATGCTTTTCTATGACTTTCTATGTGTTTCTATGACTTTCTATGTGTTTCTATGACTTTCTATGTGTTTCTATGACTTTCTATGTGTTTCTATGACTTTCTATGTGTTTCTATGACTTTCTATGACTTTCTATGTGTTTCTATGAGTTTCTATGAGTTTCTATGTCTTTCTATGGGTTTCTCTGAGTTTCTATGAGTTTCTATGTTTTTCTATGTCTTTCTATGTGTTTCTATGTGTTTCTATGTGTTTCTATGATTTTCTATGTCTTTCTATGTGTTTCTATGACTTTCTATGAGTTTCTATGTGTTTCTATGAGTTTCTGTCTTTCTATGTGTTTCTATGACTTTCTATGTGTTTCTATGACTTTCTATGTGTTTCTATGCGTTTCTATGACTTTCTATGTGTTTCTATGCGTTTCTATGACTTTCTGTGTTTCTATGACTTTCTATGAGTTTCTATGTCTTTCTATGTGTTTCTATGTCTTTCTATGTGTTTCTATGACTTTCTGTGTTTCTATGCGTTTCTATGACTTTCTATGTGTTTCTATGACTTTCTATGTGTTTCTATGTCCTTCTATGAGTTTTTATGAGATTCTATGAGATTCTATGAGTTTCTATGAGATTCTGTGTTTCTATGAGTTTCTATGTCTTTCTATGTTTTTCTATGACTTTCTATGTGTTTCTATGACTTTCTATGTGTTTCTCTGACTTTCTATGACTTTCTGTGTTTCTATGTGTTTCTATGAGTTGCTATGTTTTTCTATGTTTTTCTATGTCTTTCTATGTCTTTCTATGTGTTTCTGTGTTTCTATGAGTTTCTATGTGTTTCTATGTCTTTCTATGTCTTTCTATGTGTTTCTGTCTTTCTATGTGTTTCTATGAGTTTCTATGAGTTTCTATGAGTTTGTGTTTCTATGTCTTTCTATGTGTTTCTATGTCCTTCTATGAGTTTCTATGAGATTATGTGTTTCTATGAGTTTCTGTCTTTCTAGGATTTTCTATGTCTTTCTATGTGTTTCTATGACTTTCTATGAGTTTGTGTTTCTATGAGTTTCTATGAGTTTCTATGTTTCTATGAGTTTCTATGAGTTTCTGTGTTTCTATGTTTTTCTATGTCTTTCTATGTGTTTCTATGACTTTCTATGAGTTTCTATGTGTTTCTATGAGTTTCTGTCTTTCTATGTGTTTCTATGACTTTCTATGTGTTTCTATGCGTTTCTATGACTTTCTGTGTTTCTGTGTTTCTATGACTTTCCATGACTTTCTATGTGTTTCTGTGTTTCTATGTCTTTCTATGTTTTTCTATGTCTTTCTATGATTTTCTGTGTTTCTATGAGTTTCTATGAGTTTCTATGAGTTTCTATGTTTTTCGATGTCTTTCTATGTGTTTCTATGTCTTTCTATGTGTTTCTATGAGTTTCTATGTTTTTCGATGTCTTTCTATGAGTTTCAATGTCTTTCTATGAGTTTCTATGACTTTCTATGTGTTTCTATGTGTTTCTATGCGTTTCTATGACTTTCTATGAGTTTCTATGAGTTTCTATGTCTTTCTATGTGTTTCTATGACTTTCTATGTGTTTCTATGCGTTTCTATGACTTTCTATGTGTTTCTATGCGTTTCTATGACTTTCTGTGTGTTTCTATGTCCTTCTATGAGTTTTTATGAGATTATATGCGTTTCTATGAGTTTCTATGATATTCTGTGTTTCTATGAGTTTCTATGTCTTTCTATGTGTTTCTATGAGTTTCTATGTGTTTCTATGACTTTCTGTGTTTCTATGTGTTTCTATGACTTTCTATGTGTTTCTATGTGTTTCTGTGTTTCTATGAGTTTCTATGTTTTTCTATGTTTTTCTATGTCTTTCTATGTGTTTCTATGTCATTCTGTGTTTCTATGATTTTCTATGTCTTTCTATGTCTTTCTATGTGTTTCTATGTGTTTCTATGTTTTTCTATGTCTTTCTATGTCTTTCTATGTCTTTCTGTGTTTCTATGTCATTCTATGTGTTTCTATGATTTTCTGTCTTTCTATGTGTTTCTATGTCTTTCTATGTCTTTCTATGTCTTTCTATGTGTTTCTATGTCTTTCTATGTGTTTCTATGTCTTTCTATGTGTTTCTATGTCTTTCTATGTCTTTCTATGTGTTTCTATGAGTTTCTATGAGTTTCTGTGTTTCTATGTCTTTCTATGTGTTTCTATGTGTTTCTATGTCCTTCTATGCCCTTCTATGAGTTTCTATGAGATTGTGTTTCTATGAGTTTCTGTGTTTCTATGTGTTTCTATGTCTTTCTAGGATTTTCTATGTCTTTCTATGAGTTTCTGTGTTTCTATGAGTTTCTGTCTTTCTATGTCTTTCTATGTCCTTCTGAGTTTTTATGAGATTCTATGAGTTTCTATGAGATTCTGTGTTTCTATGAGTTTCTATGAGATTCTGTCTTTCTATGCTTTTCTATGACTTTCTATGTTTTTCTATGACTTTCTATGTGTTTCTATGAGTTTCTATGTTTTTCGATGTCTTTCTATGTGTTTCTATCTCTTTCTATGTGTTTCTATGTGTTTCTATGTCTTTCTATGTGTTTCTATGAGTTTCTGTGTTTCTGTCTTTCTATGTCTTTCTATGTGTTTCTATGTGTTTCTATGTGTTTCTATGTCCTTCTATGTCCTTCTATGAGTTTCTATGAGATTATGTGTTTCTATGAGTTTCTGTCTTTCTATGTGTTTCTATGTCTTTCTATGTCTTTCTAGGATTTTCTATGTCTTTCTATGTGTTTCTATGTCTTTCTATGTGTTTCTATGACTTTCTATGAGTTTCTATGTCTATCTAAGTGTTTCTATGAGTTTCTATGTTTTTCGATGTCTTTCTATGTGTTTCTATCTCTTTCTATGTGTTTCTATGATTTTCAATGTCTTTCTATGTGTTTCTATGACTTTCTATGAGTTTCTATGTGTTTCTATGAGTTTCTATGTGTTTCTATGAGTTTCTATGTCTTTCTATGTGTTTCTGTCTTTCTATGAGTTTCTATGACCTTCTATGTCTTTCTATGTGTTTCTGTGAATTTCTATGAGTTTCTATGTCTTTCTATGAGTTTCTATGACTTTCTATGTGTTTCTATGCGTTTCTATGCGTTTCTATGAGTTTCTATGACTTTCTATGTGTTTCTATGCGTTTCTATGCGTTTCTATGACTTTCTATGTGTTTCTATGTCCTTCTATGAGTTTTTATGAGATTCTGTGTTTCTATGAGTTTCTATGTCTTTCTATGTTTTTCTATGACTTTCTATGTGTTTCTATGACTTTCTATGTGTTTCTATGACTATCTATGTGTTTCTCTGACTTTCTATGACTTTCTGTGTTTCTATGTGTTTCTATGAGTTTCTATGTTTTTCTATGTTTTTCTATGTTTTTCTATGTCTTTCTATGTGTTTCTATGAGTTTGTGTTTCTATGTGTTTCTATGAGTTTCTATGTCTTTCTATGTCTTTCTATGTGTTTCTGTGTTTCTGTGTGTTTCTATGAGTTTCTATGAGTTTCTGTTTTTCTATGTGTTTCTATGTGTTTCTATGTCCTTCTATGAGTTTCTATGAGATTATGTGTTTCTATGAGTTTCTGTCTTTCTATGTGTTTCTATGTCTTTCTAGGATTTTCTATGTCTTTCTATGTGTTTCTATGACTTTCTATGAGTTTCTGTCTTTCTATGTGTTTCTATGTCTTTCTATGTCTTTCTAGGATTTTCTATGTCTTTCTATGTGTTTCTATGACTTTCTATGAGTTTCTGTGTTTCTATGTGTTTCTATGAGTTTCTATGAGATTCTGTGTTTCTATGAGTTTCTATGTCTTTCTATGCTTTTCTATGACTTTCTATGTGTTTCTATGACTTTCTATGTGTTTCTATGACTTTCTATGACTTTCTATGAGTTTCTATGAGTTTCTATGTGTTTCTATGAGTTTCTATGTCTTTCTATGTGTTTCTATGAGTTTCTATGAGTTTCTATGTTTTTCTATGTCTTTCTATGTGTTTCTATGACTTTCTATGAGTTTCTATGTGTTTCTATGAGTTTCTGTCTTTCTATGTGTTTCTATGACTTTCTATGTGTTTCTATGCGTTTCTATGACTTTCTATGTGTTTCTGTGTTTCTATGACTTTCCATGACTTTCTGTGTTTCTGTGTTTCTATGTCTTTCTATGTTTTTCTATGTCTTTCTATGATTTTCTATGTGTTTCTATGAGTTTCTATGAGTTTCTATGAGTTTCTATGTTTTTCGATGTCTTTCTATGTGTTTCTATGTCTTTCTATGTGTTTCTATGAGTTTCTATGTTTTTCGATGTCTTTCTATGAGTTTCAATGTCTTTCTATGAGTTTCTATGACTTTCTATGTGTTTCTATGTGTTTCTATGCGTTTCTATGACTTTCTATGAGTTTCTATGAGTTTCTATGTCTTTCTATGTGTTTCTATGACTTTCTATGTGTTTCTATGCGTTTCTATGACTTTCTATGTGTTTCTATGCGTTTCTATGACTTTCTATGTGTTTCTATGTCCTTCTATGAGTTTTTATGAGATTATATGCGTTTCTATGAGTTTCTATGATATTCTGTGTTTCTATGAGTTTCTATGTCTTTCTATGTGTTTCTATGAGTTTCTGTGTTTCTATGACTTTCTGTGTTTCTATGTGTTTCTATGACTTTCTATGTGTTTCTATGTGTTTCTGTGTTTCTATGAGTTTCTATGTTTTTCTATGTTTTTCTATGTCTTTCTATGTGTTTCTATGTCATTCTGTGTTTCTATGATTTTCTATGTCTTTCTATGTCTTTCTATGTGTTTCTATGTGTTTCTATGTTTTTCTATGTCTTTCTATGTCTTTCTATGTCTTTCTGTGTTTCTATGTCATTCTATGTGTTTCTATGATTTTCTATGTCTTTCTATGTGTTTCTATGTCTTTCTATGTCTTTCTATGTCTTTCTATGTGTTTCTATGTCTTTCTATGTGTTTCTATGTCTTTCTATGTGTTTCTATGTCTTTCTATGTGTTTCTATGTCTTTCTATGTGTTTCTATGTCTTTCTATGTCTTTCTATGTGTTTCTATGAGTTTCTATGAGTTTCTGTGTTTCTATGTCTTTCTATGTGTTTCTATGTGTTTCTATGTCCTTCTATGCCCTTCTATGAGTTTCTATGAGATTGTGTTTCTATGAGTTTCTGTGTTTCTATGTGTTTCTATGTCTTTCTAGGATTTTCTATGTCTTTCTATGAGTTTCTGTGTTTCTATGAGTTTCTGTCTTTCTATGTCTTTCTATGTCCTTCTATGAGTTTTTATGAGATTCTATGAGTTTCTATGAGATTCTGTGTTTCTATGAGATTCTGTGTTTCTATGAGTTTCTATGAGATTCTGTCTTTCTATGCTTTTCTATGACTTTCTATGTTTTTCTATGACTTTCTATGTGTTTCTATGAGTTTCTATGTTTTTCGATGTCTTTCTATGTGTTTCTATCTCTTTCTATGTGTTTCTATGATTTTCTATGTCTTTCTATGTGTTTCTATGACTTTCTATGACTTTCTATGAGTTTCTATGAGTTTCTATGCCTTTCTATGTGTTTCTATGACTTTTTATGTCTTTCTATGTGTTTCTATGACTTTCTATGAGTTTCTATGAGTTTCTATGTCTTTCTATGTGTTTCTATGACTTTCTATGTGTTTCTATGACTTTCTATGAGTTTCTATGTCTTTCTATGTGTTTCTATGACCTTCTATGTCTTTCTACGCGTTTCTATGACTTTCTATGAGTTTCTATGACTTTCTATGAGTTTCTATGTCTTTCTATGAGTTTATGTCTTTCTATGAGTTTCTGTCTTTCTATGAGTTTCTGTCTTTCTATGTGTTTCTATGACTTTCTATGTGTTTCTATGACTTTCTATGTGTTTCTATGTCCTTCTATGAGTTTTTATGAGATTCTGTGTTTCTATGAGTTTCTATGAGATTCTATGAGTTTCTATGAGATTCTGTGTTTCTATGAGTTTCTATGTCTTTCTATGTTTTTCTATGACTTTCTATGTGTTTCTATGACTTTCTATGTGTTTCTCTGACTTTCTATGACTTACTGTGTTTCTGTGTTTCTATGAGTTGCTATGTTTTTCTATGTTTTTCTATGTTTTTCTATGTTTTTCTATGTCTTTCTATGTGTTTCTATGTGTTTCTATGTGTTTCTATGAGTTTCTATGTTTTTCTATGTTTTTCTATGTCTTTCTATGTCTTTCTATGTGTTTCTGTGTTTCTATGTGTTTCTATGTCTTTCTATGTCTTTCTATGTCTTTCTATGTGTTTCTATGAGTTTCTATGAGTTTGTGTTTCTATGTGTTTCTATGTCCTTCTACTAGTTTCTATGAGATTATGTGTTTCTATGAGTTTCTGTCTTTCTATGTGTTTCTATGAGTTTGTCTTTCTATGTGTTTCTATGTCTTTCTAGGATTTTCTATGTCTTTCTATGTGTTTCTATGACTTTCTATGAGTTTCTGTGTTTCTATGAGTTTCTATGAGTTTCTATGTGTTTCTATGTGTTTCTGTCTTTCTATGTCCTTCTATGAGTTTTTATGAGATTCTGTGTTTCTATGAGTTTCTATGAGATTCTGTGTTTCTATGAGTTTCTATGTCTTTCTATGCTTTTCTATGACTTTCTATGTGTTTCTATGACTTTCTATGTGTTTCTATGACTTTCTATGTGTTTCTATGACTTTCTATGTGTTTCTATGACTTTCTATGTGTTTCTATGACTTTCTATGACTTTCTATGTGTTTCTATGAGTTTCTATGAGTTTCTATGTCTTTCTATGGGTTTCTCTGAGTTTCTATGAGTTTCTATGTTTTTCTATGTCTTTCTATGTGTTTCTATGTGTTTCTATGTGTTTCTATGATTTTCTATGTCTTTCTATGTGTTTCTATGACTTTCTATGAGTTTCTATGTGTTTCTATGAGTTTCTGTCTTTCTATGTGTTTCTATGACTTTCTATGTGTTTCTATGACTTTCTATGTGTTTCTATGCGTTTCTATGACTTTCTATGTGTTTCTATGCGTTTCTATGACTTTCTGTGTTTCTATGACTTTCTATGAGTTTCTGTCTTTCTATGTGTTTCTATGTCTTTCTATGTGTTTCTATGACTTTCTGTGTTTCTATGCGTTTCTATGACTTTCTATGTGTTTCTATGACTTTCTATGTGTTTCTATGACTTTCTATGTGTTTCTATGTCCTTCTATGAGTTTTTATGAGATTCTATGAGATTCTATGAGTTTCTATGAGATTCTGTGTTTCTATGAGTTTCTATGTCTTTCTATGTTTTTCTATGACTTTCTATGTGTTTCTATGACTTTCTATGTGTTTCTCTGACTTTCTATGACTTTCTGTGTTTCTATGTGTTTCTATGAGTTGCTATGTTTTTCTATGTTTTTCTATGTCTTTCTATGTCTTTCTATGTGTTTCTGTGTTTCTATGAGTTTCTATGTGTTTCTATGTCTTTCTATGTCTTTCTATGTGTTTCTGTGTTTCTATGTGTTTCTATGTCTTTCTATGTGTTTCTATGAGTTTCTATGAGTTTGTGTTTCTATGTCTTTCTATGTGTTTCTATGTCCTTCTATGAGTTTCTATGAGATTATGTGTTTCTATGAGTTTCTGTCTTTCTAGGATTTTCTATGTCTTTCTATGTGTTTCTATGACTTTCTATGAGTTTGTGTTTCTATGAGTTTCTATGAGTTTCTATGTTTCTATGAGTTTCTATGAGTTTCTATGTGTTTCTATGTTTTTCTATGTCTTTCTATGTGTTTCTATGACTTTCTATGAGTTTCTATGTGTTTCTATGAGTTTCTGTCTTTCTATGTGTTTCTATGACTTTCTATGTGTTTCTATGCGTTTCTATGACTTTCTATGTGTTTCTGTGTTTCTATGACTTTCCATGACTTTCTATGTGTTTCTGTGTTTCTATGTCTTTCTATGTTTTTCTATGTCTTTCTATGATTTTCTATGTGTTTCTATGAGTTTCTATGAGTTTCTATGAGTTTCTATGTTTTTCGATGTCTTTCTATGTGTTTCTATGTCTTTCTATGTGTTTCTATGAGTTTCTATGTTTTTCGATGTCTTTCTATGAGTTTCAATGTCTTTCTATGAGTTTCTATGACTTTCTATGTGTTTCTATGTGTTTCTATGCGTTTCTATGACTTTCTATGAGTTTCTATGAGTTTCTATGTCTTTCTATGTGTTTCTATGACTTTCTATGTGTTTCTATGCGTTTCTATGACTTTCTATGTGTTTCTATGCGTTTCTATGACTTTCTATGTGTTTCTATGTCCTTCTATGAGTTTTTATGAGATTATATGCGTTTCTATGAGTTTCTATGATATTCTGTGTTTCTATGAGTTTCTATGTCTTTCTATGTGTTTCTATGAGTTTCTATGTGTTTCTATGACTTTCTGTGTTTCTATGTGTTTCTATGACTTTCTATGTGTTTCTATGTGTTTCTGTGTTTCTATGAGTTTCTATGTTTTTCTATGTTTTTCTATGTCTTTCTATGTGTTTCTATGTCATTCTGTGTTTCTATGATTTTCTATGTCTTTCTATGTCTTTCTATGTGTTTCTATGTGTTTCTATGTTTTTCTATGTCTTTCTATGTCTTTCTATGTCTTTCTGTGTTTCTATGTCATTCTATGTGTTTCTATGATTTTCTATGTCTTTCTATGTGTTTCTATGTCTTTCTATGTCTTTCTATGTCTTTCTATGTGTTTCTATGTCTTTCTATGTGTTTCTATGTCTTTCTATGTGTTTCTATGTCTTTCTATGTGTTTCTATGTCTTTCTATGTGTTTCTATGTCTTTCTATGTCTTTCTATGTGTTTCTATGAGTTTCTATGAGTTTCTGTGTTTCTATGTCTTTCTATGTGTTTCTATGTGTTTCTATGTCCTTCTATGCCCTTCTATGAGTTTCTATGAGATTGTGTTTCTATGAGTTTCTGTGTTTCTATGTGTTTCTATGTCTTTCTAGGATTTTCTATGTCTTTCTATGAGTTTCTGTGTTTCTATGAGTTTCTGTCTTTCTATGTCTTTCTATGTCCTTCTATGAGTTTTTATGAGATTCTATGAGTTTCTATGAGATTCTGTGTTTCTATGAGATTCTGTGTTTCTATGAGTTTCTATGAGATTCTGTCTTTCTATGCTTTTCTATGACTTTCTATGTTTTTCTATGACTTTCTATGTGTTTCTATGAGTTTCTATGTTTTTCGATGTCTTTCTATGTGTTTCTATGTGTTTCTGTGTTTCTATGTGTTTCTATGTCTTTCTATGTCTTTCTATGTCTTTCTATGTCTTTCTATGTCTTTCTATGTGTTTCTATGAGTTTCTATGAGTTTCTATGAGTTTGTGTTTCTATGTGTTTCTATGTGTTTCTATGTCCTTCTACTAGTTTCTATGAGATTATGTGTTTCTATGAGTTTGTCTTTCTATGTGTTTCTATGTCTTTCTAGGATTTTCTATGTCTTTCTATGTGTTTCTATGACTTTCTATGAGTTTCTGTGTTTCTATGAGTTTCTATGAGTTTCTATGTGTTTCTATGTGTTTCTGTCTTTCTATGTCCTTCTATGAGTTTTTATGAGATTCTGTGTTTCTATGAGTTTCTATGAGATTCTGTGTTTCTATGAGTTTCTATGTCTTTCTATGCTTTTCTATGACTTTCTATGTGTTTCTATGACTTTCTATGTGTTTCTATGACTTTCTATGTGTTTCTATGACTTTCTATGTGTTTCTATGACTTTCTATGTGTTTCTATGACTTTCTATGACTTTCTATGTGTTTCTATGAGTTTCTATGAGTTTCTATGTCTTTCTATGGGTTTCTCTGAGTTTCTATGAGTTTCTATGTTTTTCTATGTCTTTCTATGTGTTTCTATGTGTTTCTATGTGTTTCTATGATTTTCTATGTCTTTCTATGTGTTTCTATGACTTTCTATGAGTTTCTATGTGTTTCTATGAGTTTCTGTCTTTCTATGTGTTTCTATGACTTTCTATGTGTTTCTATGACTTTCTATGTGTTTCTATGCGTTTCTATGACTTTCTATGTGTTTCTATGCGTTTCTATGACTTTCTGTGTTTCTATGACTTTCTATGAGTTTCTATGTCTTTCTATGTGTTTCTATGTCTTTCTATGTGTTTCTATGACTTTCTGTGTTTCTATGCGTTTCTATGACTTTCTATGTGTTTCTATGACTTTCTATGTGTTTCTATGTCCTTCTATGAGTTTTTATGAGATTCTATGAGATTCTATGAGTTTCTATGAGATTCTGTGTTTCTATGAGTTTCTGTCTTTCTATGTTTTTCTATGACTTTCTATGTGTTTCTATGACTTTCTATGTGTTTCTCTGACTTTCTATGACTTTCTGTGTTTCTATGTGTTTCTATGAGTTGCTATGTTTTTCTATGTTTTTCTATGTCTTTCTATGTCTTTCTATGTGTTTCTGTGTTTCTATGAGTTTCTATGTGTTTCTATGTCTTTCTATGTCTTTCTATGTGTTTCTGTCTTTCTATGTGTTTCTATGAGTTTCTATGAGTTTGTGTTTCTATGTCTTTCTATGTGTTTCTATGTCCTTCTATGAGTTTCTATGAGATTATGTGTTTCTATGAGTTTCTGTCTTTCTAGGATTTTCTATGTCTTTCTATGTGTTTCTATGACTTTCTATGAGTTTGTGTTTCTATGAGTTTCTATGAGTTTCTATGTTTCTATGAGTTTCTATGAGTTTCTGTGTTTCTATGTTTTTCTATGTCTTTCTATGTGTTTCTATGACTTTCTATGAGTTTCTATGTGTTTCTATGAGTTTCTGTCTTTCTATGTGTTTCTATGACTTTCTATGTGTTTCTATGCGTTTCTATGACTTTCTGTGTTTCTGTGTTTCTATGACTTTCCATGACTTTCTATGTGTTTCTGTGTTTCTATGTCTTTCTATGTTTTTCTATGTCTTTCTATGATTTTCTGTGTTTCTATGAGTTTCTATGAGTTTCTATGAGTTTCTATGTTTTTCGATGTCTTTCTATGTGTTTCTATGTCTTTCTATGTGTTTCTATGAGTTTCTATGTTTTTCGATGTCTTTCTATGAGTTTCAATGTCTTTCTATGAGTTTCTATGACTTTCTATGTGTTTCTATGTGTTTCTATGCGTTTCTATGACTTTCTATGAGTTTCTATGAGTTTCTATGTCTTTCTATGTGTTTCTATGACTTTCTATGTGTTTCTATGCGTTTCTATGACTTTCTATGTGTTTCTATGCGTTTCTATGACTTTCTGTGTGTTTCTATGTCCTTCTATGAGTTTTTATGAGATTATATGCGTTTCTATGAGTTTCTATGATATTCTGTGTTTCTATGAGTTTCTATGTCTTTCTATGTGTTTCTATGAGTTTCTATGTGTTTCTATGACTTTCTGTGTTTCTATGTGTTTCTATGACTTTCTATGTGTTTCTATGTGTTTCTGTGTTTCTATGAGTTTCTATGTTTTTCTATGTTTTTCTATGTCTTTCTATGTGTTTCTATGTCATTCTGTGTTTCTATGATTTTCTATGTCTTTCTATGTCTTTCTATGTGTTTCTATGTGTTTCTATGTTTTTCTATGTCTTTCTATGTCTTTCTATGTCTTTCTGTGTTTCTATGTCATTCTATGTGTTTCTATGATTTTCTGTCTTTCTATGTGTTTCTATGTCTTTCTATGTCTTTCTATGTCTTTCTATGTGTTTCTATGTCTTTCTATGTGTTTCTATGTCTTTCTATGTGTTTCTATGTCTTTCTATGTCTTTCTATGTGTTTCTATGAGTTTCTATGAGTTTCTGTGTTTCTATGTCTTTCTATGTGTTTCTATGTGTTTCTATGTCCTTCTATGCCCTTCTATGAGTTTCTATGAGATTGTGTTTCTATGAGTTTCTGTGTTTCTATGTGTTTCTATGTCTTTCTAGGATTTTCTATGTCTTTCTATGAGTTTCTGTGTTTCTATGAGTTTCTGTCTTTCTATGTCTTTCTATGTCCTTCTGAGTTTTTATGAGATTCTATGAGTTTCTATGAGATTCTGTGTTTCTATGAGTTTCTATGAGATTCTGTCTTTCTATGCTTTTCTATGACTTTCTATGTTTTTCTATGACTTTCTATGTGTTTCTATGAGTTTCTATGTTTTTCGATGTCTTTCTATGTGTTTCTATCTCTTTCTATGTGTTTCTATGTGTTTCTATGTCTTTCTATGTGTTTCTATGAGTTTCTGTGTTTCTGTCTTTCTATGTCTTTCTATGTGTTTCTATGTGTTTCTATGTCCTTCTATGTCCTTCTATGTCCTTCTATGAGTTTCTATGAGATTATGTGTTTCTATGAGTTTCTGTCTTTCTATGTGTTTCTATGTCTTTCTATGTCTTTCTAGGATTTTCTATGTCTTTCTATGTGTTTCTATGTCTTTCTATGTGTTTCTATGACTTTCTATGAGTTTCTATGTCTATCTAAGTGTTTCTATGAGTTTCTATGTTTTTCGATGTCTTTCTATGTGTTTCTATCTCTTTCTATGTGTTTCTATGATTTTCAATGTCTTTCTATGTGTTTCTATGACTTTCTATGAGTTTCTATGTGTTTCTATGAGTTTCTATGTGTTTCTATGAGTTTCTATGTCTTTCTATGTGTTTCTGTCTTTCTATGAGTTTCTATGACCTTCTATGTCTTTCTATGTGTTTCTGTGAATTTCTATGAGTTTCTATGTCTTTCTATGAGTTTCTATGACTTTCTATGTGTTTCTATGCGTTTCTATGCGTTTCTATGAGTTTCTATGACTTTCTATGTGTTTCTATGCGTTTCTATGCGTTTCTATGACTTTCTATGTGTTTCTATGTCCTTCTATGAGTTTTTATGAGATTCTGTGTTTCTATGAGTTTCTATGTCTTTCTATGTTTTTCTATGACTTTCTATGTGTTTCTATGACTTTCTATGTGTTTCTATGACTATCTATGTGTTTCTCTGACTTTCTATGACTTTCTGTGTTTCTATGTGTTTCTATGAGTTTCTATGTTTTTCTATGTTTTTCTATGTTTTTCTATGTCTTTCTATGTGTTTCTATGAGTTTGTGTTTCTATGTGTTTCTATGAGTTTCTATGTCTTTCTATGTCTTTCTATGTGTTTCTGTGTTTCTGTGTGTTTCTATGAGTTTCTATGAGTTTCTGTGTTTCTATGTGTTTCTATGTGTTTCTATGTCCTTCTATGAGTTTCTATGAGATTATGTGTTTCTATGAGTTTCTGTCTTTCTATGTGTTTCTATGTCTTTCTAGGATTTTCTATGTCTTTCTATGTGTTTCTATGACTTTCTATGAGTTTCTGTCTTTCTATGTGTTTCTATGTCTTTCTATGTCTTTCTAGGATTTTCTATGTCTTTCTATGTGTTTCTATGACTTTCTATGAGTTTCTGTGTTTCTATGTGTTTCTATGAGTTTCTATGAGATTCTGTGTTTCTATGAGTTTCTATGTCTTTCTATGCTTTTCTATGACTTTCTATGTGTTTCTATGACTTTCTATGTGTTTCTATGACTTTCTATGACTTTCTATGAGTTTCTATGAGTTTCTATGTGTTTCTATGAGTTTCTATGTCTTTCTATGTGTTTCTATGAGTTTCTATGAGTTTCTATGTTTTTCTATGTCTTTCTATGTGTTTCTATGACTTTCTATGAGTTTCTGTGTTTCTATGAGTTTCTGTCTTTCTATGTGTTTCTATGACTTTCTATGTGTTTCTATGCGTTTCTATGACTTTCTATGTGTTTCTGTGTTTCTATGACTTTCCATGACTTTCTGTGTTTCTGTGTTTCTATGTCTTTCTATGTTTTTCTATGTCTTTCTATGATTTTCTATGTGTTTCTATGAGTTTCTATGAGTTTCTATGAGTTTCTATGTTTTTCGATGTCTTTCTATGTGTTTCTATGTCTTTCTATGTGTTTCTATGAGTTTCTATGTTTTTCGATGTCTTTCTATGAGTTTCAATGTCTTTCTATGAGTTTCTATGACTTTCTATGTGTTTCTATGTGTTTCTATGCGTTTCTATGACTTTCTATGAGTTTCTATGAGTTTCTATGTCTTTCTATGTGTTTCTATGACTTTCTATGTGTTTCTATGCGTTTCTATGACTTTCTATGTGTTTCTATGCGTTTCTATGACTTTCTATGTGTTTCTATGTCCTTCTATGAGTTTTTATGAGATTATATGCGTTTCTATGAGTTTCTATGATATTCTGTGTTTCTATGAGTTTCTATGTCTTTCTATGTGTTTCTATGAGTTTCTATGTGTTTCTATGACTTTCTGTGTTTCTATGTGTTTCTATGACTTTCTATGTGTTTCTATGTGTTTCTGTGTTTCTATGAGTTTCTATGTTTTTCTATGTTTTTCTATGTCTTTCTATGTGTTTCTATGTCATTCTGTGTTTCTATGATTTTCTATGTCTTTCTATGTCTTTCTATGTGTTTCTATGTGTTTCTATGTTTTTCTATGTCTTTCTATGTCTTTCTATGTCTTTCTGTGTTTCTATGTCATTCTATGTGTTTCTATGATTTTCTATGTCTTTCTATGTGTTTCTATGTCTTTCTATGTCTTTCTATGTCTTTCTATGTGTTTCTATGTCTTTCTATGTGTTTCTATGTCTTTCTATGTGTTTCTATGTCTTTCTATGTGTTTCTATGTCTTTCTATGTGTTTCTATGTCTTTCTATGTCTTTCTATGTGTTTCTATGAGTTTCTATGAGTTTCTGTGTTTCTATGTCTTTCTATGTGTTTCTATGTGTTTCTATGTCCTTCTATGCCCTTCTATGAGTTTCTATGAGATTGTGTTTCTATGAGTTTCTGTGTTTCTATGTGTTTCTATGTCTTTCTAGGATTTTCTATGTCTTTCTATGAGTTTCTGTGTTTCTATGAGTTTCTGTCTTTCTATGTCTTTCTATGTCCTTCTATGAGTTTTTATGAGATTCTATGAGTTTCTATGAGATTCTGTGTTTCTATGAGATTCTGTGTTTCTATGAGTTTCTATGAGATTCTGTCTTTCTATGCTTTTCTATGACTTTCTATGTTTTTCTATGACTTTCTATGTGTTTCTATGAGTTTCTATGTTTTTCGATGTCTTTCTATGTGTTTCTATGTGTTTCTGTGTTTCTATGTGTTTCTATGTCTTTCTATGTCTTTCTATGTCTTTCTATGTCTTTCTATGTCTTTCTATGTGTTTCTATGAGTTTCTATGAGTTTCTATGAGTTTGTGTTTCTATGTGTTTCTATGTGTTTCTATGTCCTTCTACTAGTTTCTATGAGATTATGTGTTTCTATGAGTTTGTCTTTCTATGTGTTTCTATGTCTTTCTAGGATTTTCTATGTCTTTCTATGTGTTTCTATGACTTTCTATGAGTTTCTGTGTTTCTATGAGTTTCTATGAGTTTCTATGTGTTTCTATGTGTTTCTGTCTTTCTATGTCCTTCTATGAGTTTTTATGAGATTCTGTGTTTCTATGAGTTTCTATGAGATTCTGTGTTTCTATGAGTTTCTATGTCTTTCTATGCTTTTCTATGACTTTCTATGTGTTTCTATGACTTTCTATGTGTTTCTATGACTTTCTATGTGTTTCTATGACTTTCTATGTGTTTCTATGACTTTCTATGTGTTTCTATGACTTTCTATGACTTTCTATGTGTTTCTATGAGTTTCTATGAGTTTCTATGTCTTTCTATGGGTTTCTCTGAGTTTCTATGAGTTTCTATGTTTTTCTATGTCTTTCTATGTGTTTCTATGTGTTTCTATGTGTTTCTATGATTTTCTATGTCTTTCTATGTGTTTCTATGACTTTCTATGAGTTTCTATGTGTTTCTATGAGTTTCTGTCTTTCTATGTGTTTCTATGACTTTCTATGTGTTTCTATGACTTTCTATGTGTTTCTATGCGTTTCTATGACTTTCTATGTGTTTCTATGCGTTTCTATGACTTTCTGTGTTTCTATGACTTTCTATGAGTTTCTATGTCTTTCTATGTGTTTCTATGTCTTTCTATGTGTTTCTATGACTTTCTGTGTTTCTATGCGTTTCTATGACTTTCTATGTGTTTCTATGACTTTCTATGTGTTTCTATGTCCTTCTATGAGTTTTTATGAGATTCTATGAGATTCTATGAGTTTCTATGAGATTCTGTGTTTCTATGAGTTTCTGTCTTTCTATGTTTTTCTATGACTTTCTATGTGTTTCTATGACTTTCTATGTGTTTCTCTGACTTTCTATGACTTTCTGTGTTTCTATGTGTTTCTATGAGTTGCTATGTTTTTCTATGTTTTTCTATGTCTTTCTATGTCTTTCTATGTGTTTCTGTGTTTCTATGAGTTTCTATGTGTTTCTATGTCTTTCTATGTCTTTCTATGTGTTTCTGTCTTTCTATGTGTTTCTATGAGTTTCTATGAGTTTGTGTTTCTATGTCTTTCTATGTGTTTCTATGTCCTTCTATGAGTTTCTATGAGATTATGTGTTTCTATGAGTTTCTGTCTTTCTAGGATTTTCTATGTCTTTCTATGTGTTTCTATGACTTTCTATGAGTTTGTGTTTCTATGAGTTTCTATGAGTTTCTATGTTTCTATGAGTTTCTATGAGTTTCTGTGTTTCTATGTTTTTCTATGTCTTTCTATGTGTTTCTATGACT
Organism: Phalangium opilio; assembly: GCF_054372755.1. Taxonomy (NCBI): domain Eukaryota; kingdom Metazoa; phylum Arthropoda; class Arachnida; order Opiliones; family Phalangiidae; genus Phalangium; species Phalangium opilio. The sequence continues at coordinate 8,561,738 of NW_028324187.1, read as the reverse complement.
TTCTATGAGTTTCTATGTGTTTCTATGAGTTTCTGTCTTTCTATGTGTTTCTATGACTTTCTATGTGTTTCTATGCGTTTCTATGACTTTCTGTGTTTCTGTGTTTCTATGACTTTCCATGACTTTCTATGTGTTTCTGTGTTTCTATGTCTTTCTATGTTTTTCTATGTCTTTCTATGATTTTCTGTGTTTCTATGAGTTTCTATGAGTTTCTATGAGTTTCTATGTTTTTCGATGTCTTTCTATGTGTTTCTATGTCTTTCTATGTGTTTCTATGAGTTTCTATGTTTTTCGATGTCTTTCTATGAGTTTCAATGTCTTTCTATGAGTTTCTATGACTTTCTATGTGTTTCTATGTGTTTCTATGCGTTTCTATGACTTTCTATGAGTTTCTATGAGTTTCTATGTCTTTCTATGTGTTTCTATGACTTTCTATGTGTTTCTATGCGTTTCTATGACTTTCTATGTGTTTCTATGCGTTTCTATGACTTTCTGTGTGTTTCTATGTCCTTCTATGAGTTTTTATGAGATTATATGCGTTTCTATGAGTTTCTATGATATTCTGTGTTTCTATGAGTTTCTATGTCTTTCTATGTGTTTCTATGAGTTTCTATGTGTTTCTATGACTTTCTGTGTTTCTATGTGTTTCTATGACTTTCTATGTGTTTCTATGTGTTTCTGTGTTTCTATGAGTTTCTATGTTTTTCTATGTTTTTCTATGTCTTTCTATGTGTTTCTATGTCATTCTGTGTTTCTATGATTTTCTATGTCTTTCTATGTCTTTCTATGTGTTTCTATGTGTTTCTATGTTTTTCTATGTCTTTCTATGTCTTTCTATGTCTTTCTGTGTTTCTATGTCATTCTATGTGTTTCTATGATTTTCTGTCTTTCTATGTGTTTCTATGTCTTTCTATGTCTTTCTATGTCTTTCTATGTGTTTCTATGTCTTTCTATGTGTTTCTATGTCTTTCTATGTGTTTCTATGTCTTTCTATGTCTTTCTATGTGTTTCTATGAGTTTCTATGAGTTTCTGTGTTTCTATGTCTTTCTATGTGTTTCTATGTGTTTCTATGTCCTTCTATGCCCTTCTATGAGTTTCTATGAGATTGTGTTTCTATGAGTTTCTGTGTTTCTATGTGTTTCTATGTCTTTCTAGGATTTTCTATGTCTTTCTATGAGTTTCTGTGTTTCTATGAGTTTCTGTCTTTCTATGTCTTTCTATGTCCTTCTGAGTTTTTATGAGATTCTATGAGTTTCTATGAGATTCTGTGTTTCTATGAGTTTCTATGAGATTCTGTCTTTCTATGCTTTTCTATGACTTTCTATGTTTTTCTATGACTTTCTATGTGTTTCTATGAGTTTCTATGTTTTTCGATGTCTTTCTATGTGTTTCTATCTCTTTCTATGTGTTTCTATGTGTTTCTATGTCTTTCTATGTGTTTCTATGAGTTTCTGTGTTTCTGTCTTTCTATGTCTTTCTATGTGTTTCTATGTGTTTCTATGTCCTTCTATGTCCTTCTATGTCCTTCTATGAGTTTCTATGAGATTATGTGTTTCTATGAGTTTCTGTCTTTCTATGTGTTTCTATGTCTTTCTATGTCTTTCTAGGATTTTCTATGTCTTTCTATGTGTTTCTATGTCTTTCTATGTGTTTCTATGACTTTCTATGAGTTTCTATGTCTATCTAAGTGTTTCTATGAGTTTCTATGTTTTTCGATGTCTTTCTATGTGTTTCTATCTCTTTCTATGTGTTTCTATGATTTTCAATGTCTTTCTATGTGTTTCTATGACTTTCTATGAGTTTCTATGTGTTTCTATGAGTTTCTATGTGTTTCTATGAGTTTCTATGTCTTTCTATGTGTTTCTGTCTTTCTATGAGTTTCTATGACCTTCTATGTCTTTCTATGTGTTTCTGTGAATTTCTATGAGTTTCTATGTCTTTCTATGAGTTTCTATGACTTTCTATGTGTTTCTATGCGTTTCTATGCGTTTCTATGAGTTTCTATGACTTTCTATGTGTTTCTATGCGTTTCTATGCGTTTCTATGACTTTCTATGTGTTTCTATGTCCTTCTATGAGTTTTTATGAGATTCTGTGTTTCTATGAGTTTCTATGTCTTTCTATGTTTTTCTATGACTTTCTATGTGTTTCTATGACTTTCTATGTGTTTCTATGACTATCTATGTGTTTCTCTGACTTTCTATGACTTTCTGTGTTTCTATGTGTTTCTATGAGTTTCTATGTTTTTCTATGTTTTTCTATGTTTTTCTATGTCTTTCTATGTGTTTCTATGAGTTTGTGTTTCTATGTGTTTCTATGAGTTTCTATGTCTTTCTATGTCTTTCTATGTGTTTCTGTGTTTCTGTGTGTTTCTATGAGTTTCTATGAGTTTCTGTGTTTCTATGTGTTTCTATGTGTTTCTATGTCCTTCTATGAGTTTCTATGAGATTATGTGTTTCTATGAGTTTCTGTCTTTCTATGTGTTTCTATGTCTTTCTAGGATTTTCTATGTCTTTCTATGTGTTTCTATGACTTTCTATGAGTTTCTGTCTTTCTATGTGTTTCTATGTCTTTCTATGTCTTTCTAGGATTTTCTATGTCTTTCTATGTGTTTCTATGACTTTCTATGAGTTTCTGTGTTTCTATGTGTTTCTATGAGTTTCTATGAGATTCTGTGTTTCTATGAGTTTCTATGTCTTTCTATGCTTTTCTATGACTTTCTATGTGTTTCTATGACTTTCTATGTGTTTCTATGACTTTCTATGACTTTCTATGAGTTTCTATGAGTTTCTATGTGTTTCTATGAGTTTCTATGTCTTTCTATGTGTTTCTATGAGTTTCTATGAGTTTCTATGTTTTTCTATGTCTTTCTATGTGTTTCTATGACTTTCTATGAGTTTCTGTGTTTCTATGAGTTTCTGTCTTTCTATGTGTTTCTATGACTTTCTATGTGTTTCTATGCGTTTCTATGACTTTCTATGTGTTTCTGTGTTTCTATGACTTTCCATGACTTTCTGTGTTTCTGTGTTTCTATGTCTTTCTATGTTTTTCTATGTCTTTCTATGATTTTCTATGTGTTTCTATGAGTTTCTATGAGTTTCTATGAGTTTCTATGTTTTTCGATGTCTTTCTATGTGTTTCTATGTCTTTCTATGTGTTTCTATGAGTTTCTATGTTTTTCGATGTCTTTCTATGAGTTTCAATGTCTTTCTATGAGTTTCTATGACTTTCTATGTGTTTCTATGTGTTTCTATGCGTTTCTATGACTTTCTATGAGTTTCTATGAGTTTCTATGTCTTTCTATGTGTTTCTATGACTTTCTATGTGTTTCTATGCGTTTCTATGACTTTCTATGTGTTTCTATGCGTTTCTATGACTTTCTATGTGTTTCTATGTCCTTCTATGAGTTTTTATGAGATTATATGCGTTTCTATGAGTTTCTATGATATTCTGTGTTTCTATGAGTTTCTATGTCTTTCTATGTGTTTCTATGAGTTTCTATGTGTTTCTATGACTTTCTGTGTTTCTATGTGTTTCTATGACTTTCTATGTGTTTCTATGTGTTTCTGTGTTTCTATGAGTTTCTATGTTTTTCTATGTTTTTCTATGTCTTTCTATGTGTTTCTATGTCATTCTGTGTTTCTATGATTTTCTATGTCTTTCTATGTCTTTCTATGTGTTTCTATGTGTTTCTATGTTTTTCTATGTCTTTCTATGTCTTTCTATGTCTTTCTGTGTTTCTATGTCATTCTATGTGTTTCTATGATTTTCTATGTCTTTCTGTGTTTCTATGTCTTTCTATGTCTTTCTATGTCTTTCTATGTGTTTCTATGTCTTTCTATGTGTTTCTATGTCTTTCTATGTGTTTCTATGTCTTTCTATGTGTTTCTATGTCTTTCTATGTGTTTCTATGTCTTTCTATGTCTTTCTATGTGTTTCTATGAGTTTCTATGAGTTTCTGTGTTTCTATGTCTTTCTATGTGTTTCTATGTGTTTCTATGTCCTTCTATGCCCTTCTATGAGTTTCTATGAGATTGTGTTTCTATGAGTTTCTGTGTTTCTATGTGTTTCTATGTCTTTCTAGGATTTTCTATGTCTTTCTATGAGTTTCTGTGTTTCTATGAGTTTCTGTCTTTCTATGTCTTTCTATGTCCTTCTATGAGTTTTTATGAGATTCTATGAGTTTCTATGAGATTCTGTGTTTCTATGAGATTCTGTGTTTCTATGAGTTTCTATGAGATTCTGTCTTTCTATGCTTTTCTATGACTTTCTATGTTTTTCTATGACTTTCTATGTGTTTCTATGAGTTTCTATGTTTTTCGATGTCTTTCTATGTGTTTCTATCTCTTTCTATGTGTTTCTATGATTTTCTATGTCTTTCTATGTGTTTCTATGACTTTCTATGACTTTCTATGAGTTTCTATGAGTTTCTATGCCTTTCTATGTGTTTCTATGACTTTTTATGTCTTTCTATGTCTTTCTATGACTTTCTATGAGTTTCTATGAGTTTCTATGTCTTTCTATGTGTTTCTATGACTTTCTATGTGTTTCTATGACTTTCTATGAGTTTCTATGTCTTTCTATGTGTTTCTATGACCTTCTATGTCTTTCTACGCGTTTCTATGACTTTCTATGAGTTTCTATGACTTTCTATGAGTTTCTATGTCTTTCTATGAGTTTATGTCTTTCTATGAGTTTCTGTCTTTCTATGAGTTTCTGTCTTTCTATGTGTTTCTATGACTTTCTATGTGTTTCTATGACTTTCTATGTGTTTCTATGTCCTTCTATGAGTTTTTATGAGATTCTGTGTTTCTATGAGTTTCTATGAGATTCTATGAGTTTCTATGAGATTCTGTGTTTCTATGAGTTTCTATGTCTTTCTATGTTTTTCTATGACTTTCTATGTGTTTCTATGACTTTCTATGTGTTTCTCTGACTTTCTATGACTTACTGTGTTTCTGTGTTTCTATGAGTTGCTATGTTTTTCTATGTTTTTCTATGTTTTTCTATGTCTTTCTATGTGTTTCTATGTGTTTCTATGTGTTTCTATGAGTTTCTATGTTTTTCTATGTTTTTCTATGTCTTTCTATGTCTTTCTATGTGTTTCTGTGTTTCTATGTGTTTCTATGTCTTTCTATGTCTTTCTATGTCTTTCTATGTGTTTCTATGAGTTTCTATGAGTTTGTGTTTCTATGTGTTTCTATGTCCTTCTACTAGTTTCTATGAGATTATGTGTTTCTATGAGTTTCTGTCTTTCTATGTGTTTCTATGAGTTTGTCTTTCTATGTGTTTCTATGTCTTTCTAGGATTTTCTATGTCTTTCTATGTGTTTCTATGACTTTCTATGAGTTTCTGTGTTTCTATGAGTTTCTATGAGTTTCTATGTGTTTCTATGTGTTTCTATGTGTTTCTGTCTTTCTATGTCCTTCTATGAGTTTTTATGAGATTCTGTGTTTCTATGAGTTTCTATGAGATTCTGTGTTTCTATGAGTTTCTATGTCTTTCTATGCTTTTCTATGACTTTCTATGTGTTTCTATGACTTTCTATGTGTTTCTATGTGTTTCTATGACTTTCTATGTGTTTCTATGACTTTCTATGTGTTTCTATGACTTTCTATGTGTTTCTATGACTTTCTATGACTTTCTATGTGTTTCTATGAGTTTCTATGAGTTTCTATGTCTTTCTATGGGTTTCTCTGAGTTTCTATGAGTTTCTATGTTTTTCTATGTCTTTCTATGTGTTTCTATGTGTTTCTATGTGTTTCTATGATTTTCTATGTCTTTCTATGTGTTTCTATGACTTTCTATGAGTTTCTATGTGTTTCTATGAGTTTCTGTCTTTCTATGTGTTTCTATGACTTTCTATGTGTTTCTATGACTTTCTATGTGTTTCTATGCGTTTCTATGACTTTCTATGTGTTTCTATGCGTTTCTATGACTTTCTGTGTTTCTATGACTTTCTATGAGTTTCTGTCTTTCTATGTGTTTCTATGTCTTTCTATGTGTTTCTATGACTTTCTGTGTTTCTATGCGTTTCTATGACTTTCTATGTGTTTCTATGACTTTCTATGTGTTTCTATGACTTTCTATGTGTTTCTATGTCCTTCTATGAGTTTTTATGAGATTCTATGAGATTCTATGAGTTTCTATGAGATTCTGTGTTTCTATGAGTTTCTATGTCTTTCTATGTTTTTCTATGACTTTCTATGTGTTTCTATGACTTTCTATGTGTTTCTCTGACTTTCTATGACTTTCTGTGTTTCTATGTGTTTCTATGAGTTGCTATGTTTTTCTATGTCTTTCTATGTCTTTCTATGTGTTTCTGTGTTTCTATGAGTTTCTATGTGTTTCTATGTCTTTCTATGTCTTTCTATGTGTTTCTGTGTTTCTGTGTTTCTATGTCTTTCTATGTGTTTCTATGAGTTTCTATGAGTTTGTGTTTCTATGTCTTTCTATGTGTTTCTATGTCCTTCTATGAGTTTCTATGAGATTATGTGTTTCTATGAGTTTCTGTCTTTCTAGGATTTTCTATGTCTTTCTATGTGTTTCTATGACTTTCTATGAGTTTGTGTTTCTATGAGTTTCTATGAGTTTCTATGTTTCTATGAGTTTCTATGAGTTTCTATGTGTTTCTATGTTTTTCTATGTCTTTCTATGTGTTTCTATGACTTTCTATGAGTTTCTATGTGTTTCTATGAGTTTCTGTCTTTCTATGTGTTTCTATGACTTTCTATGTGTTTCTATGCGTTTCTATGACTTTCTATGTGTTTCTGTGTTTCTATGACTTTCCATGACTTTCTATGTGTTTCTGTGTTTCTATGTCTTTCTATGTTTTTCTATGTCTTTCTATGATTTTCTATGTGTTTCTATGAGTTTCTATGAGTTTCTATGAGTTTCTATGTTTTTCGATGTCTTTCTATGTGTTTCTATGTCTTTCTATGTGTTTCTATGAGTTTCTATGTTTTTCGATGTCTTTCTATGAGTTTCAATGTCTTTCTATGAGTTTCTATGACTTTCTATGTGTTTCTATGTGTTTCTATGCGTTTCTATGACTTTCTATGAGTTTCTATGAGTTTCTATGTCTTTCTATGTGTTTCTATGACTTTCTATGTGTTTCTATGCGTTTCTATGACTTTCTATGTGTTTCTATGCGTTTCTATGACTTTCTATGTGTTTCTATGTCCTTCTATGAGTTTTTATGAGATTATATGCGTTTCTATGAGTTTCTATGATATTCTGTGTTTCTATGAGTTTCTATGTCTTTCTATGTGTTTCTATGAGTTTCTATGTGTTTCTATGACTTTCTGTGTTTCTATGTGTTTCTATGACTTTCTATGTGTTTCTATGTGTTTCTGTGTTTCTATGAGTTTCTATGTTTTTCTATGTTTTTCTATGTCTTTCTATGTGTTTCTATGTCATTCTGTGTTTCTATGATTTTCTATGTCTTTCTATGTCTTTCTATGTGTTTCTATGTGTTTCTATGTTTTTCTATGTCTTTCTATGTCTTTCTATGTCTTTCTGTGTTTCTATGTCATTCTATGTGTTTCTATGATTTTCTATGTCTTTCTGTGTTTCTATGTCTTTCTATGTCTTTCTATGTCTTTCTATGTGTTTCTATGTCTTTCTATGTGTTTCTATGTCTTTCTATGTGTTTCTATGTCTTTCTATGTCTTTCTATGTGTTTCTATGAGTTTCTATGAGTTTCTGTGTTTCTATGTCTTTCTATGTGTTTCTATGTGTTTCTATGTCCTTCTATGCCCTTCTATGAGTTTCTATGAGATTGTGTTTCTATGAGTTTCTGTGTTTCTATGTGTTTCTATGTCTTTCTAGGATTTTCTATGTCTTTCTATGAGTTTCTGTGTTTCTATGAGTTTCTGTCTTTCTATGTCTTTCTATGTCCTTCTATGAGTTTTTATGAGATTCTATGAGTTTCTATGAGATTCTGTGTTTCTATGAGATTCTGTGTTTCTATGAGTTTCTATGAGATTCTGTCTTTCTATGCTTTTCTATGACTTTCTATGTTTTTCTATGACTTTCTATGTGTTTCTATGAGTTTCTATGTTTTTCGATGTCTTTCTATGTGTTTCTATCTCTTTCTATGTGTTTCTATGATTTTCTATGTCTTTCTATGTGTTTCTATGACTTTCTATGACTTTCTATGAGTTTCTATGAGTTTCTATGCCTTTCTATGTGTTTCTATGACTTTTTATGTCTTTCTATGTGTTTCTATGACTTTCTATGAGTTTCTATGAGTTTCTATGTCTTTCTATGTGTTTCTATGACTTTCTATGTGTTTCTATGACTTTCTATGAGTTTCTATGTCTTTCTATGTGTTTCTATGACCTTCTATGTCTTTCTACGCGTTTCTATGACTTTCTATGAGTTTCTATGACTTTCTATGAGTTTCTGTCTTTCTATGAGTTTATGTCTTTCTATGAGTTTCTGTCTTTCTATGAGTTTCTGTCTTTCTATGTGTTTCTATGACTTTCTATGTGTTTCTATGACTTTCTATGTGTTTCTATGTCCTTCTATGAGTTTTTATGAGATTCTGTGTTTCTATGAGTTTCTATGAGATTCTATGAGTTTCTATGAGATTCTGTGTTTCTATGAGTTTCTATGTCTTTCTATGTTTTTCTATGACTTTCTATGTGTTTCTATGACTTTCTATGTGTTTCTCTGACTTTCTATGACTTACTGTGTTTCTGTGTTTCTATGAGTTGCTATGTTTTTCTATGTTTTTCTATGTTTTTCTATGTCTTTCTATGTGTTTCTATGTGTTTCTATGTGTTTCTATGAGTTTCTATGTTTTTCTATGTTTTTCTATGTCTTTCTATGTCTTTCTATGTGTTTCTGTGTTTCTGTGTTTCTATGTCTTTCTATGTCTTTCTATGTCTTTCTATGTGTTTCTATGAGTTTCTATGAGTTTGTGTTTCTATGTGTTTCTATGTGTTTCTATGTCCTTCTACTAGTTTCTATGAGATTATGTGTTTCTATGAGTTTCTGTCTTTCTATGTGTTTCTATGAGTTTGTCTTTCTATGTGTTTCTATGTGTTTCTATGACTTTCTATGAGTTTCTATGTGTTTCTATGAGTTTCTGTCTTTCTATGTGTTTCTATGACTTTCTATGTGTTTCTATGACTTTCTATGTGTTTCTATGCGTTTCTATGACTTTCTATGTGTTTCTATGCGTTTCTATGACTTTCTGTGTTTCTATGACTTTCTATGAGTTTCTATGTCTTTCTATGTGTTTCTATGTCTTTCTATGTGTTTCTATGACTTTCTGTGTTTCTATGCGTTTCTATGACTTTCTATGTGTTTCTATGACTTTCTATGTGTTTCTATGACTTTCTATGTGTTTCTATGTCCTTCTATGAGTTTTTATGAGATTCTATGAGATTCTATGAGTTTCTATGAGATTCTGTGTTTCTATGAGTTTCTATGTCTTTCTATGTTTTTCTATGACTTTCTATGTGTTTCTATGACTTTCTATGTGTTTCTCTGACTTTCTATGACTTTCTGTGTTTCTATGTGTTTCTATGAGTTGCTATGTTTTTATGTTTTTCTATGTCTTTCTATGTATTTCTATGTGTTTCTGTGTTTCTATGAGTTTCTATGTGTTTCTATGTCTTTCTATGTCTTTCTATGTGTTTCTGTGTTTCTGTGTTTCTATGTCTTTCTATGTGTTTCTATGAGTTTCTATGAGTTTGTGTTTCTATGTCTTTCTATGTGTTTCTATGTCCTTCTATGAGTTTCTATGAGATTATGTGTTTCTATGAGTTTCTGTCTTTCTAGGATTTTCTATGTCTTTCTATGTGTTTCTATGACTTTCTATGAGTTTGTGTTTCTATGAGTTTCTATGAGTTTCTATGTTTCTATGAGTTTCTATGAGTTTCTATGTGTTTCTATGTTTTTCTATGTCTTTCTATGTGTTTCTATGACTTTCTATGAGTTTCTATGTGTTTCTATGAGTTTCTGTCTTTCTATGTGTTTCTATGACTTTCTATGTGTTTCTATGCGTTTCTATGACTTTCTATGTGTTTCTGTGTTTCTATGACTTTCCATGACTTTCTATGTGTTTCTGTGTTTCTATGTCTTTCTATGTTTTTCTATGTCTTTCTATGATTTTCTATGTGTTTCTATGAGTTTCTATGAGTTTCTATGAGTTTCTATGTTTTTCGATGTCTTTCTATGTGTTTCTATGTCTTTCTATGTGTTTCTATGAGTTTCTATGTTTTTCGATGTCTTTCTATGAGTTTCAATGTCTTTCTATGAGTTTCTATGACTTTCTATGTGTTTCTATGTGTTTCTATGCGTTTCTATGACTTTCTATGAGTTTCTATGAGTTTCTATGTCTTTCTATGTGTTTCTATGACTTTCTATGTGTTTCTATGCGTTTCTATGACTTTCTATGTGTTTCTATGCGTTTCTATGACTTTCTATGTGTTTCTATGTCCTTCTATGAGTTTTTATGAGATTATATGCGTTTCTATGAGTTTCTATGATATTCTGTGTTTCTATGAGTTTCTATGTCTTTCTATGTGTTTCTATGAGTTTCTATGTGTTTCTATGACTTTCTGTGTTTCTATGTGTTTCTATGACTTTCTATGTGTTTCTATGTGTTTCTGTGTTTCTATGAGTTTCTATGTTTTTCTATGTTTTTCTATGTCTTTCTATGTGTTTCTATGTCATTCTGTGTTTCTATGATTTTCTATGTCTTTCTATGTCTTTCTATGTGTTTCTATGTGTTTCTATGTTTTTCTATGTCTTTCTATGTCTTTCTGTGTTTCTATGTCATTCTATGTGTTTCTATGATTTTCTATGTCTTTCTGTGTTTCTATGTCTTTCTATGTCTTTCTATGTCTTTCTATGTGTTTCTATGTCTTTCTATGTGTTTCTATGTCTTTCTATGTGTTTCTATGTCTTTCTATGTCTTTCTATGTGTTTCTATGAGTTTCTATGAGTTTCTGTGTTTCTATGTCTTTCTATGTGTTTCTATGTGTTTCTATGTCCTTCTATGCCCTTCTATGAGTTTCTATGAGATTGTGTTTCTATGAGTTTCTGTGTTTCTATGTGTTTCTATGTCTTTCTAGGATTTTCTATGTCTTTCTATGAGTTTCTGTGTTTCTATGAGTTTCTGTCTTTCTATGTCTTTCTATGTCCTTCTATGAGTTTTTATGAGATTCTATGAGTTTCTATGAGATTCTGTGTTTCTATGAGATTCTGTGTTTCTATGAGTTTCTATGAGATTCTGTCTTTCTATGCTTTTCTATGACTTTCTATGTTTTTCTATGACTTTCTATGTGTTTCTATGAGTTTCTATGTTTTTCGATGTCTTTCTATGTGTTTCTATCTCTTTCTATGTGTTTCTATGATTTTCTATGTCTTTCTATGTGTTTCTATGACTTTCTATGACTTTCTATGAGTTTCTATGAGTTTCTATGCCTTTCTATGTGTTTCTATGACTTTTTATGTCTTTCTATGTGTTTCTATGACTTTCTATGAGTTTCTATGAGTTTCTATGTCTTTCTATGTGTTTCTATGACTTTCTATGTGTTTCTATGACTTTCTATGAGTTTCTATGTCTTTCTATGTGTTTCTATGACCTTCTATGTCTTTCTACGCGTTTCTATGACTTTCTATGAGTTTCTATGACTTTCTATGAGTTTCTATGTCTTTCTATGAGTTTATGTCTTTCTATGAGTTTCTGTCTTTCTATGAGTTTCTGTCTTTCTATGTGTTTCTATGACTTTCTATGTGTTTCTATGACTTTCTATGTGTTTCTATGTCCTTCTATGAGTTTTTATGAGATTCTGTGTTTCTATGAGTTTCTATGAGATTCTATGAGTTTCTATGAGATTCTGTGTTTCTATGAGTTTCTATGTCTTTCTATGTTTTTCTATGACTTTCTATGTGTTTCTATGACTTTCTATGTGTTTCTCTGACTTTCTATGACTTACTGTGTTTCTGTGTTTCTATGAGTTGCTATGTTTTTCTATGTTTTTCTATGTTTTTCTATGTTTTTCTATGTCTTTCTATGTGTTTCTATGTGTTTCTATGTGTTTCTATGAGTTTCTATGTTTTTCTATGTTTTTCTATGTCTTTCTATGTCTTTCTATGTGTTTCTGTGTTTCTATGTGTTTCTATGTCTTTCTATGTCTTTCTATGTCTTTCTATGTGTTTCTATGAGTTTCTATGAGTTTGTGTTTCTATGTGTTTCTATGTGTTTCTATGTCCTTCTACTAGTTTCTATGAGATTATGTGTTTCTATGAGTTTCTGTCTTTCTATGTGTTTCTATGAGTTTGTCTTTCTATGTGTTTCTATGTCTTTCTAGGATTTTCTATGTCTTTCTATGTGTTTCTATGACTTTCTATGAGTTTCTGTGTTTCTATGAGTTTCTATGAGTTTCTATGTGTTTCTATGTGTTTCTGTCTTTCTATGTCCTTCTATGAGTTTTTATGAGATTCTGTGTTTCTATGAGTTTCTATGAGATTCTGTGTTTCTATGAGTTTCTATGTCTTTCTATGCTTTTCTATGACTTTCTATGTGTTTCTATGACTTTCTATGTGTTTCTATGACTTTCTATGTGTTTCTATGACTTTCTATGTGTTTCTATGACTTTCTATGTGTTTCTATGACTTTCTATGACTTTCTATGTGTTTCTATGAGTTTCTATGAGTTTCTATGTCTTTCTATGGGTTTCTCTGAGTTTCTATGAGTTTCTATGTTTTTCTATGTCTTTCTATGTGTTTCTGTGTTTCTATGATTTTCTATGATTTTCTATGTCTTTCTATGTGTTTCTATGACTTTCTATGAGTTTCTATGTGTTTCTATGAGTTTGTCTTTCTATGTGTTTCTATGACTTTCTATGTGTTTCTATGACTTTCTATGTGTTTCTATGCGTTTCTATGACTTTCTATGTGTTTCTATGCGTTTCTATGACTTTCTGTGTTTCTATGACTTTCTATGAGTTTCTATGTCTTTCTATGTGTTTCTATGTCTTTCTATGTGTTTCTATGACTTTCTGTGTTTCTATGCGTTTCTATGACTTTCTATGTGTTTCTATGACTTTCTATGTGTTTCTATGTCCTTCTATGAGTTTTTATGAGATTCTATGAGATTCTATGAGTTTCTATGAGATTCTGTGTTTCTATGAGTTTCTATGTCTTTCTATGTTTTTCTATGACTTTCTATGTGTTTCTATGACTTTCTATGTGTTTCTCTGACTTTCTATGACTTTCTGTGTTTCTATGTGTTTCTATGAGTTGCTATGTTTTTCTATGTTTTTCTATGTCTTTCTATGTCTTTCTATGTGTTTCTGTGTTTCTATGAGTTTCTATGTGTTTCTATGTCTTTCTATGTCTTTCTATGTGTTTCTGTGTTTCTATGTGTTTCTATGTCTTTCTATGTGTTTCTATGAGTTTCTATGAGTTTGTGTTTCTATGTCTTTCTGTGTTTCTATGTCCTTCTATGAGTTTCTATGAGATTATGTGTTTCTATGAGTTTCTGTCTTTCTAGGATTTTCTATGTCTTTCTATGTGTTTCTATGACTTTCTATGAGTTTGTGTTTCTATGAGTTTCTATGAGTTTCTATGTTTCTATGAGTTTCTATGAGTTTCTATGTGTTTCTATGTGTTTCTGTCTTTCTATGTCCTTCTATGAGTTTTTATGAGATTCTATGTGTTTCTATGAGTTTCTATGAGTTTCTATGAGATTCTGTGTTTCTATGAGTTTCTGTCTTTCTATGCTTTTCTATGACTTTCTATGTGTTTCTATGACTTTCTATGAGTTTCTATGAGTTTCTATGTCTTTCTATGTGTTTCTATGACTTTCTATGTTTTTCTATGTCTTTCTATGTGTTTCTATGTGTTTCTATGTCTTTCTATGTGTTTCTATGAGTTTCTATGAGTTTCTGTCTTTCTATGTGTTTCTATGACTTTCTGTGTTTCTATGCGATTCTATGACTTTCTATGTCTTTCTATGACTTTCTATGAGTTTCTATGTGTTTCTATTTGTTTCTATGCGTTTCTATGACTTTCTATGTGTTTCTATGTCCTTCTATGAGTTTTTATGAGATTATATGTGTTTCTATGAGTTTCTATGAGATTCTGTGTTTCTATGTCTTTGTATGTGTTTCTATGACTTTCTATGTGTTTCTATGACTTTCTGTGTTTCTATGACTTTCTATGTGTTTCTGTGTTTCTATGACTTTCTATGTGTTTCTGTGTTTCTATGACTTTCTATGTGTTTCTGTGTTTCTATGAGTTTCTATGTTTTTCTATTTTTTTCTATGTCTTTCTATGTCTTTCTGTGTTTCTGTCTTTCTATGTGTTTCTATGACTTTCTGTGTTCCATGTGTTTCTATGTGTTTCTATGAGTTTCTATAAGTTTCTGGGTTTCTATGAGTTTCTATGTTTCTATGTCTTTCTATTAGTTTCTATGTGATTCTATGAGTTTCTATGAATTTCTATGTGTTTCTGTGTTTCTATGACTTTCTATGTGTTCCATGTGTTCCTATGTGTTTCTATGAGTTTCAATGTCTTTCTATGAGTTTCTATGTGTTTCTATGAGTTTCTATGTGTTTCTATGACTTTCTATGTGTTTCTATGTCTTTCTAAGTCTTTCTATCAGTTTCTATCAGTTTCTATGTGTTTCTTTGTCTTTCTAAGTCTTTCTATCAGTTTCTATGTGTTTCTATGAGTTTCTATGTCTTTCTATCAGTTTCTATGAGTTTCTATGTGTTTCTTTGTCTTTCTAAGTCTTTCTATCAGTTTCTATGTGTTTCTATGTCTTTCTATGTCTTTTTATGAGTTTCTATGTGTTTCTATGTCTTTCTATGTGTTTCTATGTCTTTCTAAGTCTTTCTATGAGTTTCTATGAGTTTCTGTGTTTCTATGAGTTTCTATGTGTTTCTATGAGTTTCTATGTGTTTCTATGAGTTTCTATGTGTTTCTATGTGTTCCTATGTGTTTCTGTGTTCCTAAGTCGTTCTATGAGTTTCTATGTGTTTCTATGAGTTTCTATGTCTTTCAATTAACTCCGTACAGGCTACGTTTGTTTGGACTGGAGATAAATCTGCTAGAAATGTGGGGCGAATTTATACCTTCTCCCTAGTAAACTAGATATCGCTTCTTGTTAAGATATGATCGTTCCATAAGTATGACAGTTTGTAACCAGAGATTAACAAACTTATGGAACGGAACATATCTTATGATTAAGGACTAGTCTTTACCTGACTAGCTCGTACGTTTCACCCAATAAAGGGTTAAAAGGTTTCCCAATTCTTTCCCAATTTGAGGCGGAAGCTGAAGTTGCGAAAGCCGCTACTAACTGAGATTAATTAAATTCAACGTTTTATTTTTTGCATAAACAAATCTATCTAACTAACTTATTGATTAGTTTTAAAGAACAACTAAAACACACCTGCATCCTTTCAATGGGGTCAGTTGCCAAATTAGCTTTAGTTAAAAGATCGCAATACTCCATATATTCCGCTATTCTTTGCAGCAAACTTAAAGGCTCGTTGAATACAACTGGCATAGTTATTTTAGACAATTCCTAACAGGGGGGGGGGTTCAAATAAAGGAAGCCTTATATTAACTTAGTGAAAAAACAATTAGCTGTGACGCGTTGGGGATAGTGAGAATTACAAGGGGATTATTAGATAATAAATTAAATAATTAGAGACTAATTAGTACAGTCAGACTTATACGTTAATTAAAAGTAACTAACCTTGCCTATACATTGTTTCAAGATACTCCACATACTAAATTCGTCTTTCGAAAACATTGGCACAGGGAGTTTAGTTCTGCAATTTAAAATAATAGCAATTTGACTATTTAGTGTCATCTTCCCTTTAAAATATTTCTCTAACATCGCAAATGATTTCAAAATTTGAAACTACACACTCAAAAGTTTTCAAGTTTTATTAGATAAGTTGCATGAGGTTTGCCTAAATATAATTTAATTTTATTAACAATACTTATTTAAATTATTCCCCAAACATTATTCAATTAATTATTTAACGCACGGCTTAATTATTGCAATGTGAACGAAATGGTGTAGACTAAATTCAGCTTTCAAGATTATTTCTTATCAAATTCTGAATTAGTTCATGGTCAATTTCATTTATTCCCATTTATCTTTAAAACAAATATATCTTAAATAAACAACAAAGTACTGAGGTTTACATTAAACTAGCCAATATTAATTAAAAACGTAATAAATAACTTCATTAAGAAATATAATACGCGATCTCCGTAATAATTTACCGAAGTGACCCAACCCCTTTTTGCTGGCTTTCCCCTTTAGCAGCTTAAAAAATACAAGCCAAGGCTTAAAATTTAAATACCTATACGCGCCCTTTTGACTTTGATCATCTTCGTTGGCTTCTTGGTTCGTTTTACTATCGATTTCCGTTACGGTTTCGGTATTTGCCATTATTAAAATATTTTACCTAATCCTGTACACTTGAAACACTATTTCTTTCTTTTTTTTTTAATAAAATAGGTTATTTTACGCGCCTTAACTTCTTCATGTTCCGTAGGGATGGGGACTACCTCTCTGACAGGTCGCGGCTGCGGCGCGAACCGCGTTTTTTTCCCGCGAAAACATCTACACCGTTGGCTCGACTTCCCGTAGTTATTGTTACGGCGCCACGGAGCGCTAAGGGAAAGCAACACTGTAGGAAACGGCGGCAGTCGCTACTTTGTTCATAAGCTCCCGTCGCGGTCACCGTCAAAATTATCGAGCGTTTTCCTAGTTCTCTCTTCAATTCCTACTTATTGAGCCCATTTCCCAGTTTCAACCACTTCAGAATTCAATCGATATGTCAAAAACTAAATTAGCCATACAAGATATAGCACAGACAGCCGCTGTCTTTCCAAAACGCGCGGGAATTTTCAAAATTTCAGAAACCGTCCCGGGTGTTGGAAATAAGCAAATACTTTTACCCGACATTAGAAAAATTAAATTTCATAATGATTATAAGGAAATTGGAATTTCTAAAAACGTTATCCCACATTTTAAATAAATTTCAGGCACTTTTGTTTAGTAAATTTTCGTGACAGCCAAATTATCAAACATTGATAAGATATGAATGTTGGAACAAGGGATAATAAAAACGGGATAAGACATAATGGCGGGAAGTAGTTATAATAAAAAAGGCGGAAGTAGTTATAATAAAAAAGGCACAAGATATAATTTCGGGAACTAGGGATAATAAAAAAGGAATAAGTCATAATGGCGGGAACTAGGGATAATAAAAAAGGGATAAGAAAGGATGGCAGGAAATATTTGAAAACCGTGTATAAACCAAGAAATTCCTATCAAATCGTAAAAAAATAAGTACTTACCTCCCCCATATGGAAGACACTTCATTTGATTGTGATAAGGCCACTTCTTTGCATGTTAAATAGAAATCAGGTTGTTTTTCAGCACTAACCGTGGTTTCGGCTTCAATTTCACTTCCGTAAGATAATAAGGCATCATTGTCATCATCTAACATATCTTCTGAAAGTACCCAAAAGTATAAAATAAAAAAATAAGGCAAAAAACAAACCACACTCAAAGAAATTTTGAAAAATAAAATTTTGGGGATAAAATGAAAAGACTTATCAAAATATTCTTTTAATTAACAACACAAATAACAATCAATTTTACAATAATCAGATCTTTTACTCCTTAGAGGTGGCTTGTTATAATATATATTTAAATAAATATATTTCGTTATTTACATAAATAAATTCAAATAATTCAACACGAACCTCCATCAAAGGCATCATAAAATTCATCAGTTTCATCCAAATGACACGGAGATCTTGGTGGTGATTTATAAGTAGCACTTAGGGAACATTCTAAAACATGATGTTCCCGGGCTAAAGCGTGTAAGGCATCCTCTAGAACACGACATCGTTCTCGTTCTTGTTTCAATTGAAGTTTCCTTACCTTTGGCAACAAATTAATGTTTAGGAACACGATTTAAGGATTGTAATTAAAAATAAACTTAAACTTACTTCTTCTTGTTGCGAAAATAAGGCCATACAATGACTTAAACTGGAAGACATGATACGGGAATGTTCAATGATATCTTTTAACTGCAAGGCCATATTCCATAACTGATTGCTGCCAGTTCCACTTTCAATTGTTGCAAAATCTTCGAAATTCGATGCAACTGTTTCAATTTGGTTTTCAAGTAAACGTTGATGAGCTAAAGCTGACTGCAAATTAAAATTTAGTTATTTAAATACTTAGTTAATTGAATTAAGTCGAGATTAATATCGCACTTTTAACGCGTCTTGCATTGTGCTAAGAGGGAGAACTTTATTGTGTTCCTCTTCGTCACTATCTGCCATAATCCCCATCCCTTGTTGAAGATAATGTGTACTGTATTCTATGTGTTCTTCTAAGGCACTTAACCACTTCTGAATTAATTAATTAATTTCGGTAAAATTATTATTTAATATTAATTTAATTAATTTAAAAACTCAAAATTAATGATTAAACTCGCCTCTCTATCAATTGCTCTAGTGTGAATTGATGGAATACTGAACATTTGAGTTGTGTTATCAGAGAAGTTTATAGTGAAATTGGCACTTTCACAATTATCAGGCTGTTAAAATTAATATTTAAATTAAATCTGTTTAAAGTTTTAATTAGGTTTTTTATTAAATTAGCTTATTATTAATATTTAAATTAAATCAACGTAATATCAATATTTAAATTAAATCAGCTTAATAATAATATTTAAATTAAATCAGCTTAATAATAATATTTAAATTAAATCAGCTTAATAATAATATTTAAATTAAATCAGCTTAATAATAATATTTAAATTAAATCAGCTTAATAATAATATTTAAATTAAATCAGCTGAATAATAATATTTAAATTAAATCAGCTGAATAATAATATTTAAATTAAATCAGCTTAAAATTAATATTAAAAAAAATATAACTTACTTGTACTTTGGCACTGTCTAAGTATTTGTAACCTTTTCTCTGTCTTCCAGTTGCTGCATCAGCTCTTTAAATTTTAATTCAACAAAAATTAAACTTAATTACATTGTTAAATATTGTACACAGGCTTTCCCTAATACATACACAACGTATAACAAAATTTCATAGGCCATTTACATTAGAAATAATATTTTTTTCAATAAGGATAGCATTATTTTTAAAATACCAGTTACACTTGTCTCTAAAACCAAAGCCTAAATCCTATACTTCAGATAGAGTTTTACGGTCAACTAATACTGACAAAATATATATAAATATAATAAAAAGAACTTCTTTTTGAGGGGGTAGAATTCCTACGTTACTCCAAGGGGGGATGAAGCCTGGGCCTGGGTTAGGCAGGCGCTTCGAGTGGGGGTATGCAGTTGCATGGGTGTACGGCACTGCACTTAAAAGAAGCCGCTTTTATAGAATACATACTATGTAGGCTACATTCACAAAGGCTTAGAATTTCCGGGTTTTCTACCCTATACTCATAATGGAACGTCGGTCGGGTTTTTTTTAAGCTATGGAATGAATAGTAAGGGCGCTTCCAGGTGGGGAATACCAGTTGTAAGCCTTAAAAGAAGCCGCCTTGATAGCGCTAACACTATATACATTCTTTTAAGAGTCACGTGGCAAGGTTGGAATTTAGGAGGACGACCTTCAGAGGGAATTCCCCAGACAAAAAGAGGAAAGCGACGACTTGTTTATGTAATGGAATGCGGAAATAAAGGGTATTCCCTTTTTAGTCCCATCCCAAACTGTATAAATAGGCGTGGCTATTAGTTTCACACCGTTTTTAAGGGATGTTTTTCTTAATGTTTTTTTTTGTTTTTAATGGAGAGGGTAAATTGAAGACATGATTAAAGGTAGGACTAAATGTTTCCCACCTGGATTTAAAGAAAGATAGTGTTCCTCTTTCAAGAACAGCCCATACTGGTTTCCATCCAAAAATACGAGATTTCTAAATGATTATAATTATTCAACTAATAATTTTTTCACTGATTTAATTATTAATTTAGTAACATACTCTAAGTATGGCTCCTTCAAAATGGCTGGCCACATTAAACAAACGTTTTATAGGTTTAACACTAAGTATTTGTTTCATTTGTGGACTGGAAGCCAAATCAGCAGCCAATTGACCCTTATCATTGCGAATTGCGGAATCTATACCAACTTGCAATAATAAAATTGCAATTTCTTGACGTCCCCTATAAGCAGCCGCGTGTAATGCGGTATTTCCTGAACTATCAGTGCAATTTATGTTTTTAAAAATTGGATCATTGAGCTATAATAATTAAATTAAATTAAAAAATTATGTTTAATTTAAAATAATTAGTTAAGCTACCAATTCTTTAACTGTAACAACATCTCCATCTTTAACAGCCGCTAAAAACACTGTTTCTTTCTTTTTACAGTCCGCTTCTTCAGCAGCTTAAGTTTAATTTAAATGTTTATTTTTAGACTCAAATTCCTTGAAACTTTCCCTAAGTTTTCAAATGAAAAATAAATTACCTTGTAGGAGATTCTGAATTCGGTCATTTTTGGCAATTTCTTTTGGTGTTTGACCAAATCCATTTTTAATAAAAACATTAGCATCATTTGACAGTAATAAAACTACAACTTCCTCTCTCCCAGTATAAGATGCTTTATGTAAAGGTGTATCACCTTCATTATTAACAATATTTACGTCAGCATCGTGATTTAAGAGCAAAGTTGCTAAAGATGTATGACCAAAATATGAAGCTAAATGCAAAGGACTCCAACCTAAATTGCCTTTTTGTAACCCTGAATTTAAATATTTAACACAAATACTTGAGAAAAATTAAATTTAAGTGCCTTAATTAATTAATTACCTTTGCAATTAACATTTAAATCAACTTTGCCATTGACACTTGCATCAAGAAGACCTTTAGCTAAATGTATATTCCCTGTTCTAGCTGCTTGAAGCAGCAGATCATTTGGGCAATCAACATCTTTAATTGTATTGCTAACGAGTGACCATTGAGATGGTTGTTCTTCCATGATTTTATAATTTTTTACAACATGAACTGCATTTCAAAGCAATAATTGCATGTGGCAATGTTAACATTAAAGTAATTTTCGAAGCTTACCTAAAATTAAGACGTTATACCACGTTTTCAAGCTTCAAAACAAAACTAAACACGCCCCTAAGCCTATTTTCTATAAATGTAAATAAATCTCATCATATGATCATGAACAAAGGGGCCAAGGCTACGTAAAAACGTCTTAATTTCGGTTCCAAAACTTTTCCTTTAAAGTAATCAAGGACATACAATCTAGTTAAACTTCTTAATCTAATCGCCTAAGGGCAAATAATTCATAGATTACAACGTTAATTAATTTTTAAAATGAATACGGAAAAGGTTTTTTTCCGGAATCACATGGTCTAAACTAGGGGGAAAGCGCGCCTTTTACCCCCGCCGGTTAAGCATGCGTTCAGTGCTTTATAGCAAAATAACCGGTTTTATAGGATTTTACTTACGTGATGAGTTGCACTGAACGCACCAACTTTCCCGCCAATTTTTAATCAAACCCAAGAAAGGCGGGAAATTTGAATGAAATATACAAATATGAAGTTTAAACTGATTTAAAGTATAATTCAGAATAAAGACACGTCAATTAAATTGTATATTAATGTTTAATAAACCAAAATTTCATAATTACAACTGAAAAAAATTACAGTTTAAAGTTTGTTAAAGGCAGCAATATCGACACTTTGGACCAAATCTTCAAATTCTTCTATTTTTTCTTGTAGTTCTTCAATGCTGACCTTATCATCTTCAACTACGGTTCCAATTTGAAGTTTCTTGATTCCATAAGCAAGAGGAACAAGCTTGGCTATAAAATAATGTTAATTAAAATTAAGTTAATGGTATTTAATTTTTTTTTTAATTATTTACAAGCTCCCCAGAGAAGTCCATCCATCTGGATGGTTCGGACTTGTTTCTCCAAGTCTTCCATGTTAGTTTCATCATCCCAAGGTTTGACATCAAAGATAACCATTGATTTGGCAACTAGAGCGGTCTCTAATTAATGAAAAAAATAAAATAAAAATAATTAACACTTAAAATAATTAATTAGAAAATAATTAGAATTAGGCCTACTAACTCTTTGACTTTTTAGCAGCATATTCTTCTAATCTCTTCTCCCTAAGTTTAGCAGCCTCTCCATCATCCTAAAATAAAAATAATTTACATCTTACTTAAATAATTAATTACTAATTAAGTAATTATTAATTAATATTTTACCTCTTCCTCAGAACCAAATAAATCAATATCATCATCATCCTCATTTTTGGCCTAAAAATGTTTAACATACAATGATATCATAAATTACCGTATTTTAACATATCTGTTTAGGTAACATAATATTATACTTTAAAAGGATGGCCTTTTTCTAAATATAAAAGGAATTAAATATTAAAAATAAAATAAATGATCTCTTATTACAAAATAATTAGCATTTAATTAGTCTTAAAAACGTGGACTACCGCGCCGCCATTGCTTAATGGCTGCTTTAGTGACGTCAGATAGCTACCCCTAAAGTGATTGGTTGAATTCTCACAGGTTGAGAATTAAGAGAGGGCTGGAAATGAGAAATTTTATTGGACGATGTCCAGTTTGTTATGTGCTTATTTCCGGACCTGGCTAAGGTATTGCATAGCCCACTCAATCACGCGCGTTAGCGTTTAGATTTAGCAATGGCGGATGGCGTAGTATTCCTCATTTTTATGACTAATTAAATGGCTAATTATTTTTTTTTAGATATTTTTCCTTTAATATTTAGAAAAAGGCCGTTCTTTAAAGGTATAACATTATGTTAGCTAAACTTTTCCTTGAAATATTAACTTACAGCTGGCTTAGCGGGAGCGGGTTTACTATTTGCATTATTAACAACAACAGGCGCCTTTTGAGAGGACGATTTTGATCCAACTTCCAAAGCCGCAATACGAGCTTCTAAACTGTCTAATGAGTCCAAACGATTGTTGCCACATTTATTTTCTAGAGACGCGACGCGCGCTTCTAACTTCTCAATAGAGGCTCTTAATGATTTCAGCTCTAATTGAATTAAAAATAACTTTCTGTAAAAGTTATTACTTTGCAACTAAACATTTGTTTTAATTTTATTGGCAAACCTTTTTCTATATTTTGGTTACTAGTTTTGTCAGCTTCAGTACCACTCGGTGCCTGAATATTTTAATAATAAATATACCCAATGTTTACTTAAATAATATGAAATTAAATATCATAATACTAATTAGTGTGCAACTTTAAAGAGATAGTAGCACATAAGTCAATTACTAATAAGTAGTTAAGCTACTTTGTGCAAATAAACCAATTACAGGGGCTTTAGCAAAAGTAAAAGAAATTCAAATGGACCCCCCCCCCCATCCCCCAAATATAAACAAACCATTTTCAAGCCCCTGTAAAAGGATTTCCGGTTATAGGCTTCGAAACAAAATAAAAATGAAGACACAAAATTTTCGTTTTTTTTTAACACAAAATAAAATGCAAAAAAGCATGGTTGATATAATTCTGGTTAATAACCAGAGCACTTATCAACCATTGATTGATTTGTTTGTTAAATAAGCAAGATTAAATTTAGAGACATGCAATCATGTATTTTTTGGGTCTCCCAGCATTAAAGTCTAAGTAATACTACGTATTTTGATTTCTAAACACTAAAGGGGTTCTTGAGAAGGCTATATACTATATATAGGTTTAGCGTAAAGGCAATTTAATTTATTCCTATTTAATTTTGATGAAAATAATTAAATAAAAGTATTTTCTTTTGAAATAAATAAATAAATTTTGGTGGTAAGTAAAAAATAATAGCAGAAAAGAGTAACAACAAATATTTTGGGAGTTGATGTTACTCACAGACTGCAGAGAATTTTTTATTTGCTGACGAGCACGGGCTATTTCATCAATGAGAGAGCTAGTGGACGTTGGTTTTGCCTGACGAAGAAAAACGGAACAGATAAAGAACATTAAGGTTCCCATTTTAGTCCCTCAACCGTTTATTAAACCCCCGAGGAATGGATTGGAAAATGTTAATTTAAATGTTAAAATTTATTTCCTTTCAATTAAATCTACGGTATTTACTATCTAAAGGTAAAAACCGATTCTTTCATTCATCTAAATCCAATAAAACCCTAAAAACTAAACTTACATGTGCTTGTAATGGTAGTTTCATCTTAAGTGTGCGTAAAAATTAGTTTAGTAAGTTAGTTCAAATATTGAAACAAACAAAGATTTGTAGCTTTTAATACGATTTAGCCAATGGGTTTTAACGATTACCCTAGGCTTATACTGATCTAATAAACTTACAGATACATTACTAACTGGTTTAGCCTGAGATTTAGCCACTGGTTGGTCTCCAGATTTGGATTGGGGTTGCTCGGAAGAACCTCCACCCAGACGTTCTTGATAGATTCTTTCAGCATCATCCACTCGTGGCTTGTCAAACCAGATAGTTTCCATCAATAGTGGGTGAGACATCTTGCAAAGTCTGCAATCAACAATTGTCAATGATTAAATACCTAATGGATTCACTCCAAAGAAACACATGGTTAACTTTCTATAACCCTCATGGCTTCATCCCTAAGCCTTGGCTAGTCTATTTCGTATTATGTTATAAATATAGCAAATTAAAGCTAAATTCCTAATTTTATTGAAATATATCACGTCAAACAAGTATTTAATTAAAATTAAAAGCTGTTTTTAGTTTAAAACGGATCTATTAATAAAAGAAAACGTAAAATATTTACCCTAAAAATGTGATGTCGTAGTCTGACAGAATGCTGACGCGAAAAGGAAATTTTCTTTGAAGTGCCGACCGGTGGTGGAGAACTGAAACAGGGCTGGAAATCAGACAAACATTTTCAAAATTAATAAAGCTTAATAATAATACTAGAATGCAGAAAACACAAGTCTTTTAACTAAAAAAATATAAATTTTAAATCCAATTTCATAGAGTAAATAAAGAAATCAATCACAAAGTTGAAAACCACATTCGAATTTCAAGCCCTAGTCTCGGGGTCATAATCATTTGACCCCATGTTATATCAGCGCGGTATTTTAAACGCGAGTTTTTTCTTCCCTCAACTTTGTTCTAATTGCTTTTTTTAATTCTACTAATTTTTCTTAAGTTTTAAACTTCAAATAGTATCAAGTAAATAATTAAAAACATATTCCATGGCGGAAAAGACACCAAATGCAAATGCAAGTACTAGTGCTAACACCAGTGGTGGAAGCCCAAATACTCCGGCTAGTTTTCCTTTAACTAGGATAAAAACGATAATGAAAAGCGCACCTGACAGTCTAAATATTTCGCACGAATCTGTATTTGTCGTCGAAAAAGCCTCGGTAATTGTTAGATAGGACCTTAAAGTTAAACTGACCCTGCATAGTTTTAGGGTAATGGCAGTACTCTGCCTTTGACTGTATTAAGCTCTATGGGGGAATAACATGGGGTGCCATTAGTCTATTCTACGATTGTTAAAAGCTATAAGGAATCTAATCTATTTGATATAATAGGAATTACTGGTATCATATCTCATAAACGAAGCTTACAAATGCAGCGAAGGCAAGAAATTAGTAACATACAAAGATCTTTCAACTGTAGTTAACACTGAAGAAAATCTAGAATTTCTACGAGGTATATAATAAAATTATTAACTTACCTCACTTACCTCAAACTAAATTATGTTTTATCTCAGATATAATCCCTCATAAAATAAAACTAGGCGATTACCTGGACATTTTAACAAAAGTTGAAAGACAAGAAAAACACCAAGCAGATATTCTTTAAAATTAAAAAGGAACCACAAAAATGTTTTTTTTTTTATTAATACAATACACAATGGATATGAACATTCATATGAATGTTTCAACACGAGTATCTGATATCAATCAGTTCATTTCCCACCCATTTGCGCCAGCTGTACATATTTAATAATTATTAATTAATAAAACTTAATTGTATATATTTCTAAAAAAAAAGTTGTAATTAATTAATTATAATTACCAATTCCTCCTCATCTTCGTCTTCATCCGCTGCCGCTACAGGTTTGCCACTTTCAGCTGCTGCAGTATCATCAATAAATTTTGCAGCTACCTCATTTGAAACTCCACCAGTGGAACATTCCTCCTTGGTTATCAAACCAATTTTCTCTGTAAAATAAAATAGCTACTCTTAAAGGGATAGTAGCAAGAAAACGCCAATTCCAAACTACAGATACTACAAAAACATGTACCACTGAGAATTTTTAGCCAAACTGATTTGTTTTTGCTTGTTGACCATAATTTTAAATCTTGAAGAAATTTGTTGAATTGGAGGCAATCCCTTTTCTAAAAAGAAACATTGGTTGTACTTTTAATAATAAAAATGGACACTAGATGGCTTGGCACATTACCTTAATAGTTTCTTCACGGTAGACTTGCAAACACGCGATGCCTTTATTATGCAAAACTCCGCCTTGATTGTCCTCAAATAAGCGTTTAGTGGCTTCTTCCAATTGCTTACATACTTCAGATTTGGTTTAATTAAAAATTCAAATATATTTTTTTAATTATTAATTCGCGAATAACACAAACTATACTATTACCTTCACGGAACTTTACTGTTCCACCTTGACTTAGCAGAGCTTTGAAATCGCCCACGGGATTAACAGAGCCAACCTAATTGATAAAAAGTTCAAAAAGAGACAAAGATGATAAATAAGATTGTATATAAGCCTTGGCCAATTTGTACCACCCGTGCCGACTCCGCAGTTAAGCCTTAACAAATTTATACTACTCTACTAGCCAGACTTTAAGCCTTGCCCAAGAAAAGGAAAGTTAAGCCTTGTTTAATATCTATTACTCACGCAGCCTAGATAAAAGTTAAGCCTAGCCCAATTTCTATTACTCGCGTAGCCTAGAGAAAGGTTAAGCCTAGGCCGATATCTATTACTCGCGTAGCCTAATGAAAGGTTAAGCCTTGCCCAATTTCTATTACTCCAGTACTCAAGAAAAGGAAAGTTAAGCCTAGGCCGATATCTATTACTCGCGTAGCCTAGAGAAAGGTTAAGCCTTGGCCAATATCTATTACTCGCGTAGCCTAGAGAAAGGTTAAGCCTTGCCCAACCTTTTTCTGTAAGAAGGGAACAGAAAAAAGTAGATATACCTCAGTTACATTTCCAACAACTGTTCCTGAAATACTAGTACCATCCAAACGTGGTTTTTTACTGGCTGAAGGAGCGTCATCTTCCGATTTTCTACAGTTAAAAATACAAGGCTTATTTTCAACACAAAGGCTTAAAAATGGTTCTTAAATTAAATTCTTACCCATTTTGAAACATTTTGCTACCAGTTCGTCCCTCTTTCTTTTCAACATTCTCTTTCAATGGAAACAATTCCTTCATTTGTTTTATTATTGGTTCAGCAGCTTTTGCAATCTAAATACAAATCTTTCACTAATTAATTAATTTTAAATAAACCAATTAAAAATAAATTAATACATTTTCGGGTGTTGATATCTTTTCAAGCAACTCTTTGGGAAATTCGGGAAGAGGTTCTTTAGGATTTAACGCGCGTTGTTGCAAACATTGAAAGAATCTTTGCAAATATGGATTGGGAGTTTCTTTTATGGTAAATAATTCGAATTCATTTCCTTCACTGTCCCTTTTAAATAACAATTATATAATTATTTTTATAATTAAAATAATAATAATGTTATTGATTGTTAACTATTTAAATTAATTTAATTACTTTCCAGCATTGGTTAGATCCATAGCATCAATTAAATTCCCGACAACTTCAAGTTGTTTTGCTGAATCCAATAAAAGTATGTTGTAATTTAATTAATTAAATTAACTATTAAACTCGGGGAATTAATTAAATTATACCATTTGGAATGTTCTTTTTATTGGAATCCATTGAGGGGAATGTTAAACGATGTATATCTTCGGCAAATGGCAATTGAATAAAAACTAAACACTATTTTTAAATTTTAATATAAATTACATAAGGATTAAATAATTAAATTTATTAATTATGTCTAAGTATGTTATGTTATGTTTTGTTGTTTACTTTGTAATTTGGTTTAATTCTGGGTATTAGAAAACCAATTCGGGGTGCAGAACGTAAAGAATACGCGTAACGGACTATGGCAACCATATTAGTTTCATGAAGTGCGTGAATAAATGCTCCTAAAGCTATTTGAGCTTCCTATTTAAGGTTTTTTAGTTTAAATAAAGGCGCAGAGTGAGTACTTAATTGTCCGCCATTTTGTTATTAATTCATAGGCTTACTTGGTTTGTTTTTGAGCCAATAACATAATGGCACTTATCACCAAAATAATGGTGTCTTTTTATCTAGAAAAAAATGTTTTCATACTTTTTTTTAAAGGAAAGTTCACCTAACATAACATTATAGGTCTTAAAAGAACGGCCTTTTTCTAAATATAAAAGGAATTAAATATTAAAAAAATAATAAATAATCTCTTATTACAAAATAAAGCATTTAATTAGTCTTAAAAACGTGGACTACTGCGCCGCCATTGCTTAGTGACGTCTGATAGCCACCCCTAATGGGATTGGTTGAATTCTCACAGGTTTAGAACTTGAGAGGGCTGGAAATAAGAAAGATTTCTTATAGGACATTGTATACTGGAGTGCGCGAAAATAGTGTCGCATCTTCATGGTCAAGCTATCAAAACTTGGAAAACATTATTGGTCAAAATGTCCAGCACCCCCCTTAGTTTTTAAAAAAATTATGGGACATTTTAAAGATTTTATTAGACGATGTCCAGTTTGTCATGTGCTTATTTCCAGCCCTGGGTAAGGGTAACTATTACCAGAGAGAATTTAGAAGGGGAGTGGAAGGCCCCCCCTTTGACTCTATTAAACGTGATGACGCCCAAACAAGATGTCGCGTTGAGCTTTTTGGGGTAGGCGAGTTTCCGGTCACATGTTCTAAAATCTCTCTGTTACAAACGCATCATACCGGAAATCGACCTGCCTAGATAACGTTTAGCAGACGACGTTGCGCTACATTCCAAACCACCCCTTCTACTCCCCTTCTAAATTCTCTCTGCTATTACATAGCCCACTCGATCACGCGCGTACTAGACACCACTAAAGCAATGGTCCTCGTTTTTCAGATTAATTAAACATTAATTATTTTATAATAAGAGATGATTTAATATTTATTTTAATATTTTTCCTTTTATATTTAGAAAAAAGGCCGTTATTTTAAGCCATAATGTTTTGTTAGGCGAACTCCAGCCTTTGACAATCTAATATATACCTTTTCCAGTTTAGTAAATCCCAAAACTTTCAACCCTTTTTCTTTATTTTCATATTCCATGCTTTTCTTGTCATCTTCCGAAAATGGTATGACACTTGTCCCATATTTATAAGCTGATAAATAACGTTTTTTTTTAAAGACAACCCCTGACCCGAACTTCTCTCCACATCTTTGGTATAGAGTGCTGTCAGATGTGACGTCTGCCTTTAGCAATGGGCGGCCATGACAGTTACTGTTTTTTCTTTATGGGAAAACAGCATGGGTGACGTCACACCGGCGCTTCTGACAGCACTCTATAGGGAACAAGGGGAACAAACAAACCTGTTATGGTGTTTAACTTATCCACTTCAGTCTGAGCATCATCATTCAAATGAAAAGACGTAGCTCTTACAGTTGTCAAATTAGGATCAGTCGCGTAACAATTATTCCAAGGCTTAACCCTGTATTCCGTGCATTTTACAAAGGCTGTAATGGGAATGGAAAAATTTGGCCCAATATCTAATTCGGCATTCCATGGGGCAGAATTAACCGATTTCTTTTGGTAATATGTCAGAGCGGGGAGTGCATCTCTGAGAGATTTAAAAATGATTTAATTTCTGTTAATATTAATTAATTAATTAATTAAATAATTCTTCACTCAGGGTTCATACAACTTTTGGAAAACAAAATTAATTTCCCTGAGATTTAATTCCAGGTTTTTCCTGTATATGGAGTATCCTATGAAGCAAATGTTAACGAAGGAGGGGGGGGAATAGGACTATTACATACTCAAAGGGCATCCCCCTATCTCTAATAGAAAAAGAGTTATGAGCCTCCAAGTATAGTGTAATGTTAATCCTATGGAGGGAATGTTCACGAACATTTTGCTTAGTTACTCGGCCCCTGTTTGTCGTAGCCCCACGTTTTTAGTATGGTTAGATGGGGATAAATTGGACTATAACATACTCAAAGGGCATCCCTGTATCTCTAGTAGAAACAGAGGTATGAGCCTCCAAGTATAGTGTAATGTTGATCCTATGGAGGGTATGTTTACGAACATTTTGCTTAGTTACTCGGCCCCTGTTTGTCGTAGCCCCACGTTTTTAGTATGGTTAGATGGGGATAAATTGGACTATAACATACTCAAAGGGCATCCCCGTATCTCTAATGTAACCAGAGTTATGAGCCTCCAAAGTTGGGTGTAATGTTAATCCTATGGAGGGAATATTCACTAACATTTTGCTTAATTACTCGGCCACTGTTTGACGCAAATTTCCCTGAATTTTACTAAAAATTCTAAATTTCCTTGAGTTTTCCCCTGAGGTTTTTGTCAGCTATTTATTTCCCTGATTATTCCAGGTTTTCCAGGTTTGTATGAACCCTGTCACTCACTGGAATGTGAAGCAATCAGCTTCAACTCCTTCAATCAGTTTTTGAATAATATTCTCTCCGTTTATTTGTTTTTCCGAAAGAAGTTTCTTTTCATCCTTGTCAAGTTCATCCTCAAAGTTTTTTAAGCTTCTGTAAATTTAATTTAATTTAATTAATTTCTTTTAAGTTAATGTCTTTGGAGATTACGCGACAATTAAACATCTTACATGATATTTAGCTCCATATTACAAGCTTTCATGCCAGCTATGATTACGTCCAACTGATTATCGGATACTTCGGAGGAAAAGTTAGAAATAAGAATGACTCTAGTGCTAGCAAATTTCTTTCCCTTCGCTTGGGATTCGAGAATGTCCATTCCAACAACCAAAGCATCAATAACTACGGAATAAAAATGTCTTAATTATATAATCTAATTATTGATTAATTAATTTAATATATATTTACTTACAATCAGCATCAACTTTTCCTTCTTGAATATCATTTATATCCAAAAGTATATCCCAATTGACAGGAAGTAAATTACGAATTACATTGATGTTCTGATATTCGTCACTATTTCCTTCCGCTAATACATTGTTAGTATCCTTGGATCCAAAAAGGACAATGGCAATTTCGTCTTTGGATTCGGAAAATATCTGAGAAGGAACTTCATGATTATTTACATGTCCCATGTTGGCTTGGCTAATTATAAGACCCTTTTACCTTTCTTTGAAGGATTAATTCCACGCAAGTTTTAGCCATAGAAAAGGCGCTTTCCCCATTCTCGTCTTTGACTAGCATACCCGGTCCAACGTCAAGAACTATCACCATTGCTTCCTACATTTATCCCCCATTAATTAGAATTATGTTCGTAATTTTTAAATGACATAACCAAGGCTTAACGTACTTTGTTCGCTGCCATTGTTATTGTTATACGAATAATTAGACTTATATAGTATTTACTCGGCTCAATTGGTGAATGAAAATTTGGCAATAGCTTTATAAATCTATTTGAAATATTTAAATTAATATTAATCGGCTAATGCTAATTTAATAATAAATCTTACATGTCACCTCCTACAACAAGAACCGCCAAAAAATTTGAGCGAGCAGACGCTGAGACCAGCCAATCAGCCAGAGCCAATGGCTGATTTTTTTTCCTAAATGGTCAATCGATTTGCCAATAGCCCACTCGATTACGCACTCGACGACCTGCTCCAACTATAGAAGCCCATTCAATTGGCCAAAAAGTGCGACTTTTTGGATTATCGGCGGCAAGTTTGAAGGAACCCAAAATTAACATTAAGTTCTATTGGAGGAGGCAGCTTTTTGGCCAGATCCTTTGTCCTATTCATGCAAATGACCTGAAATTATAATGAGACGTGTGTTGCGACGTGTTTTATTATTCAAAAAAGGCTTTTAGAGTTGATATTTTGTTTTATAAGAATTTTCCAAAGTCAAAACGGGGGGCTTATTTCCAATTATACTTAAAATGTGAACCTAATTTGAGGTTCATTTTCATCATCTCCTTAACAGTAATAAAATTACCTTGGGTCTAATGTACTCTCGAGGTTTAGTTTTGTACCTGTTCAAGAAACCAAGGGACGCTTTCGCTGTAACCGTAGAAGCTAGCGCGCATCTCGCGGAAACTAACCTATCATATCCATAAAATAAAGCTATTATTATTATTATCAGAAGTAATATAATAAACCTCACTACGGAAGGTTTATTATATTACTTTTGGTATTATTGACCACTGGAGGGAAGACTCGCATTTCTTGCAATTGAACCATTTCTGACGTATATTGCAACCCGATTATTCATACAGAACACCCTATTTGTGGCGCGACTAAACCTATAGCATCTTCTTTCTTCATTACTATTTTTATTTTATTAGTTTTCTAATTAAGAACAGGAACAATTAGGCCAAAAACGAACAAAGATTTTGGAATATATTACATTTCTCATTTCAGAACTTTTATTTGATCTAGATCAACGTAAAACTGGGTCCCCTGTAAAATTAATTAACTTTCATAGGAATTAGTTCGACCTATTGGACAAACATGTTTATAGGGTAGTTTTTCCAGCTGTAGGAATCCATAAACTCCGGTACCACATTTTAAAAGTGGAGAAAAGTGTTTTGGACTGTTTAGAAGACATTATTAAATTATAATTAACTGAATTATTAATTATATTCGAAAATAGAAACGATAAAATTGAAACGCACGCTCCCGCCATATTTTGAAGTCTGCCTAACCAAGGCCGTGGGCTAACTTCAGCAGCGCCATCTAGCGGTACCTGTTTGCAGGCTATCATTCAAGGTCGTTTTTGGGGTCGTTTTCCGTTAGAAGTGGCCGCTGCGATTTTCTGTCCGATATTTGCTGGTAAATATTTTGATTTTAATTATATTTTAAGGGTTAATTTGTATTAAATACCAATGTTTTATCGCAATCGATCGGAAATTAAGCGTCGCGAGTGGAAAATTTATGCTTAATCGTGCCAAATACGTTTGGTAATTACGACCAAGGCTTAGTGGGCCCACGTTGCCGTTGGCAGTGCAGCCTGCAGGTGTTACTACGACCAAGGCTTAGTATACTATGTCATTGTTGGCTTGAAGATTGATATCTTTCCAGGTAAATATTTTATTTATATATTAAGGGTTAATTTCGATTAAATACCAAAGTTTTATCGCAACCGAATGGAAATTAAGATTACCCCCATTCCGCTATCGATATTAAACAATATCCAGGGTTGTCTCTCCATCTCCGACACCAAATCCCAACTAAACTCTGGCACCTACCAAGGGAAGTACAACTTTGTATTCTTGGTTGGTCTTCCCTAACAACGCGTCGCAAATATTTTGACCTTTTAAGCTTGTTCAAAATCTTAAACTCCCCAAATCAAACTTATTTTTCTGATGCCCCCTCTATCGCTCCCACAAGGGGTCATGGTAAAAACTTATTATTCCACCGATATGCCCGTAAAGACCAGCTTAAGCACTCCTTTTTTCGTAGATCGGTCCCCATTTGGAATTCACTTCCCCCTGAGATTGTATCATTAAAATCTATTGCCCAATTTAAGTCAGCACTGAAACAGTACCTCAAACTATATGTATGTGCCTCTATGTTCTTCGGAGCTGTAGGGTTCTAGTAAATAGGAGCTAAGTAATTGAGGAAAATATTCAACTTTGGAGGCTCGTAACTCTGGTTCTACTAGAGATACGGGGATGCCCTTTCAGTATATTATAGTCCAATTTATCCCCCATCCAACCATACTAAAATCTTGGGGATCTAGTAAATAGGAGCAAAGTAATTGTGGAAAATAGTTACAAACATAGCCCCCTCCGTAGGAATATCATTGCAGCCAACTTTGTAGGCTCGTAACTCTGGTTCTATTAGAGATACGGGGATACCCTTTCAGTATGTTATAGTCCAATTTATCCCCCATCCAACCATACTAAAATCTTGGGGATCTAGTAAATAGGAGCTAAGTAATTGTGGAAAATAGTTACAAACATAGCCCCCTCCGTAGGAATATCATTGCAGCCAACTTTGTAGGCTCGTAACTGTGGTTCTACTAGAGATACGGGGATGCCCTTTCAGTATATTATAGTCCAATTTATCCCCCATCCAACCATACTAAAATCTTGGGGATCTAGTAAATAGGAGCTAAGTAATTGTGGAAAATAGTTACAAACATAGCCCCCTCCGTAGGAATATCATTGCAGCCAACTTTGTAGGCTCGTAACTCTGGTTCTATTAGAGATACGGGGATGCCCTTTCAGTATGTTATAGTCCAATTTATCCCCCATCCTACCATACTAAAATCTTGGGGATCTAGTAAATAGGAGCTAAGTAATTGTGGAAAATATTCACAAACATAGCCCCCCTCCGTAGGAATAGCATTGCACCCAACTTTGTAGGCTCGTAACTGTGGTTCTACTAGAGATACGGGGATGCCCTTTCAGTATATTATAGTCCAATTTATCCCCCATCCAACCATACTAAAATCTTGGGGATCTAGTAAATAGGAGCTAAGTAATTGTGGAAAATAGTCACAAACATAGCCCCCTCCGTAGGAATAGCAATGCACCCAAATTTGTAGGCTCGTAACTCTGGTTCTACTAGAGATACGGGGATGCCCTTTCAGTATGTTATAGTCCAATTTATCCCCCATCCTACCATACTAAAATCCTGGGGATCTAGTAAATAGGAGCTAAGTAATTGTGTAAAATAGTCACAAACATAGCCCCCTCCGTAGGAATAGCATTGCACCCAACTTTGTAGGCTCGTAACTCTGGTTCTATTAAAGATACGGGGATGCCCTTTCAGTATGTTATAGTCCAATTTATCCCCTATCCAACCATGCTAAAATCTTGGGGATCTAGTAAATAGGAGCTAAGTAATTGTGGAAAATAGTCACAAACATAGCCCCCTCCGTAGGAATAGCATTGCACCCAACTTTGTAGGTTCGTAACTGTGGTTCTACTAGAGATACGGGGATGCCCTTTCAGTATGTTATAGTCCAATTTATCCCCCATCCAACCATAATAAAATCTTCGAAATCTAGTAAATAGAAGCTAAGTAATTGTGGAAAATATTCACAAACATAGCCCCCTCCATAGGAATAGCATTGCACCCAACTTTGTAGGCTCGTAACTCTGGTTCAGGGTTCGTACGGAACCTGGATAACCTGGATAAGTCAGGGATATGAAAATTAGGGGAATAAGTCAGGGATTTGAAAGTTTTTCCTTAAAAGTCAGGGATTTCGTTTGGTATATCAAACCCTGCTTCAAGCAATGCTAAATATGAGACAGGTGTGATGAAGTGGGCTCTGGTAAAGACCTTAAAAGTGGTCAGGGATATTGCCAAAATTTTGTCAGGGATAACCTGGAAAAGTCAGGGATTTTAAATGTAAAAATTTCGTACGAACCCTGTGGTTCTACTAGAGATACGGAAATGTCCTTTGAGTATGTTATAGTCCTATTTGACCCCCCCCCCCATCCAACCATACTTGGGATTAAGACAAACAGGGAAACGTTCACAAAAGTACCCGCCTCCATAGGAATAGCATTGCACCCATTTTTGGTGGCTCATAATTCTGGTTCTACTAGAGATACGGGGATGTCCTTTGAGTATATTATAGTCCTATTTGCCCCATCCAACCATACTAAAAACTTGCGGATCAGTTAAACAGGGGCCAAGTAATTGAGGAAAGTATTTATAAACATACCCCTTCCATAGGAATATCATTGCACCCAACTTTGTAGGCTCGTAACTCTGGTTCTACTAGAGATACGGGGATGCCCTTTCAGTATGTTTTAGTCAGGGCCGGATTAAAGGGGGGGGCGAGGGGGTACTGGCCCACGGGTGCAACGCTTGTTGGGGGCACATTGATTCAAACTATTCCCCCCTTAGCAACATTTGCTGTTCCTATTTTTTTCGACTTAAGGGGGCGCGCATTATCCCGGCCCCCCGGTTGCAAAATTGCTTAATCCGGCCCTGAAAATACTTGTGCTATTTAAGTTGATAATAATTTTAATCTGTATTTGATTGTTTGAATTTTATTTTTTAAAGCTACCATCTGTTTCCAAAGGAGAAATTTATGTTGGATTCTAGAATCAATAACTATTTTTTTGGCAAAAGGCACCCAATATTAATCAGGTCAAGGAACCCATTACAATCCCCTTCTTAATTGAGGTCTACACTTTGATTTTATCCGTGAAAGGGAATCTCATTAGCGAAAAAGACTATTTAGACAGCCTGTGAGACATTTAGGCAATTATTAGGGTATTTATTATTCTATTTATTGTTAGAAGGGAAGCGGCTTTGTGTCCTTGAAGTTTTAGGGATTTTTCTTTTCGCCAGGACATAAATAAAATCTTACTTATGGAATAGGTGAACACTGGTCCGAGCCCTCCCTTTTAAGAATAATGAACGCGTAATCAGGATTTCAGGGGTGAGATTCCCTTTGCGGTGTTAAGGTATCTAGTTTATGCTTTTAATTATAAATATTTTTAGGGGAAAAGCGTTTGGCAACTCCTTGAGGGAGTTTTGTAGGATTTAAATAAATTTATGATTTATGTTTAAGGTAGAAGGTTGCTTATACGCTTTGTCCTTTAAAAGTAAACACGATTTTAAGCGGGGTTTAAGGCGAGGCTTAGCTTTTTGCGGTATTCTTTCCCTATTACTGTTACGAGTGTGCCTTTTATGCCAAAAAAAGTCATTTGTCTTCTGCCTGAACATTTTGTGAAAATACTCGACTGGATTTTCTAATTAAGGTAATTAATTTCAAGTTATTCGTGTGCCTTTTTCCAAATAGTAATTCGAATTTTTCTTGCGCAGGAAGAAGTGGACGACAGCGAGTGGACTCTCATTGGAAATCCCATGCTGTGGACGACAGCGAGTGGACTCTCATTGGAAATCCCATGCTATGGACGACAGCGAGTGGACTCTCATTGGAAATCCCATGCTATGGACGACAGCGAGTGGACTCTCATTGGAAATCCCATGCTAAGGACGAAGTTTCCTGGTTTTGGGGGCTCTACAGCGGGCCTTAGTTTAAATTTTACGTTTCCCGATTTGTCCCAGGGACTTGTAAAATTTAAATTGGGCTCGCAAGGCTTACTTTGGGGGTGGTAGCTTAAGTTTAAAATTAAAGTTTCGATACTATGGAAGGTACAAAAACATAAGAAAAACACTTAGGGTAGTTTTTTTGATATTTTTTATGCTTTTTTTTGATATTTTTTATGCTTATTTTTACAATTTTTTGATTTTTTTTATATTTTTTAATAATTTTAATAAAAAAATAATTTTTTTTTTTTTGAAAAAAATTTTTTTTATTGCATTATTTTCTTTATTTTTTGTAAAAATTATGAAAAAAGGGGTCAAAAAAACTCCCTAAGTCCAGACTTTTAAAAAAAGAAACCAAGTCTAGTATCTAAAAAAATTCAAGAAAAGAAAGAACGAGGTTTAAGGCAAAATTTATTCAATAAGAAACAAAAAAACCAAGTGTTTACAAAAATTTTCGAACAAAAAAAATATTAAAGAGTTTGGTAAATTAAAGTTTGAATGCAAAAAAAATAATAAGTAGTTACAAATAAAATTTGCAAGAAAAAAAACTAAGTTAAGCGGTTACATGTAAAATTTGCAAGTAAAAAAGATGTATTTTGTGTCTTCTAGCTTCGATGATTTTCTCCGGATCTTCGAGTCAATGTTGAGAGAGATAGCAAGTCCGGAAGAAGACATCGTGTAACGGAATCCAACCAAGAATTGTCATCAGGAATGATACGTAGCGAGTCCAGAACAGCGGAAGTCATCGTGCAACGTCAATCCAATAAAGAATGTCATCAGGAATGATAAGTCCTCTGGAATGATCCGTCTATGAATGACCAGCGACAGAAAAATCCAAGATTATCAGCTGCATCTATAAATGAAAACATATTAATAACACATCTTAAACTATTGCCTACTTTGGGCCCAACAAAATGGATTTAAATAATATAAGAAAAAAAACCCTTAACTAATTTTAGGGAAACTGCCGTTTAGTTTTAATTTAAATATCCCCTGAAAATAATTTAAATATCCCCTGAAAATAATTTAAATATCCCCTGAAAATAATTTAAATATCCCCTGAAAATAATTTAAATATCCCCTGAAAATAATTTAAATATCCCCTGAAAATAATTTAAATATCCCCTGAAAATAATTTAAATATCCCCTGAAAATAATTTAAATATCCCCTGAAAATAATTTAAATATCCCCTGAAAATAATTTAAATATCCCCTAATTTAATTTAAGGAAAACAGGTCATTTAAAACCGAGGGGGTAGCCACTAGCGTTTTCAACGTACACCATACTAAATATTACTCGGTATTACGAATAAATTACGAAATTATTGGTACTACAAATAATACACGGTACTACGAATATACTTCCAGATATTTCACGATAATTCCTCATACTACGAATCTACTTCTAAATATTACTGGATATTTCGAAATTACACAATATATGGAATAATTTTCAAACTTCAAATATTACACTAAACTACGAATATATTTACTTTTTCAACCAATTATTTCCAATATTACACCTGCTCTGAAGGTACTTAATTCAATGCGTTATAGTTTTCTAGATAATTCTAAACTATGCGTTATTATAATTTACTTTATAAGTTCAAATAACTGATGTCGTATTCATTATACTTAATAGTTGCAATAGTACTTCCATCTTACGTACGTACTATCTTGGTAAACCTTTTCTATATTATTGTAGAATAATAATTGATAGCTTTGTTTTTGGATGTCTTAGAAAAACTGGTGGTTCGTCGATCACGTTTTTATGGAAATGTTGGCTATTATTCTAAGGCGCTCAAGGACTCATAATTATAACAATTATAATTAAGAGTTATACGAGGCAAATCATTCATCTGATTAACTTAAAAACCAACCCTTAAGCTACCCTGCTCAATACTTCATAGCTTTGGTTTAGACTGAGTTTGTGGTTAGATTAGCCGTGAATATTAAACCTGATGAGGTTTAGATTAGAGCTTGCCTAATATCTGATCACAATATCGGTGCAATGTGAATCTATGCAAACGAGAGTATAGTTTCTCGATGAACTCATGGTTGCAATGCTACAGTTTTGATCATTTATAAATCTGATTAGTCTTATTAACCGATTAAAATGAATAAAGTGATCTAGCCTCGTCACAAATGGATAAACAATGAGCAAGAACATCCCCGAAATAATAAATAACTTACCATATTTGCTTTTTCATTTGGTAAATTCAACTTACAAGTAGCGCATTTAAAAGTCAAACACGGCTCTATAGTTATGATAGTCGTCCGAAAAACTCCCAAGAACTTGTGTCATTGCTTAGTCCGTTGCCTACGATAATCAAGGCCTGGGCACGGTAGTTTCGAAGGGGGCAACTTTTAAGAAACGCGACTTATTTTCTCCCTATTTTACCGCGAGATGGCATTGATGGCTGGACCGAAATGCGCGCGAAAATGGGTATTTAAAATTCCAAGTGCGAGAAAATGAGCATTTAAAATTCTTCAAGTCCAGCTAATAGCGCTCTCAGGTGAGAGAATTCGACAACTTAAATTGCCAAACGGAAAATAAAAATCGGCGCCGCGGACAGGCCTTGATTAACGTAGGCAACGCTAAGTCAAACAACAGAGGATCGAAATAAACGGAGACTAAAATTACAAACATTTAACACGTATAGATAATAGAAATATTAAGTAAAGAGCAAAAATACGCCAAGTACAAGTCTATAAGCCGAAGCTCACTTGATGTAATCTCTATTACATCAAGTGAGCTTGAGCTTATAGTGATGTTAAATATCACAGGAATAAAAGTATTGTGGAATTAA
This sequence comes from Phalangium opilio, assembly GCF_054372755.1. Classification (NCBI taxonomy): domain Eukaryota; kingdom Metazoa; phylum Arthropoda; class Arachnida; order Opiliones; family Phalangiidae; genus Phalangium; species Phalangium opilio. Next base: position 8,521,697 of record NW_028324187.1, on the reverse strand, counting down.
TGATCATGTGCGCCAGAACATAATTTGCTTAACCTCTCTCTTGCGAATATAAATCATCCCTTTACCAGTATATGTGGCGTTCAAAGTGTAGGTGGAATAGGGATGAAACTCCCCAAATGAACGTCAGGTCATAGCTTAAGCCAATCGGAAGCCTGGCCCTACCACTCTCCTACTTTCTGTAAAGCTATATTGTATGTAAGAACTCGGTATCTACCGTGAGAAAGTTCTGTAATTTCGACTAAAATCCGAGATACTCTGTTTCCCACGGTTATAATATGGGATGGAAACATAAAATACTGCGAGACTTCTCCAATTTTATAAAATATTACACTAAGATTCTTAATATTCGTAAGCATTCGCGAAATACTTTGAATATTATCATTATACTCTTCATACTCTCAGTATATTCTTCGTATTACATGTATTACACTTAATACACCATACTTTGAAATATTTCAATATTACGAATATACTTCACATTACTTTTCGGTATTTTTTCATACTTCAAATATTACGAAACCAAATGTACACCTACTTCACGTAGTGCTTACCCCCTCGTTTAAAACTATTCCCACAGATAGACCCCGTAAATAACTAGAATTAAATGGTACAAGGCTTAATTAGGCTTAGGGCAACGGTCCTCGTGTCTTAAAATGATATCTGCGGGGCTTGATTTTCGAAAATCTGTCGATTTAGCTCTAAATTAATTAATTATAGCCTCTAAACTAATCTTAGGAAAACCCTGCAATTTATTTAAAACTATTCCCACAGATAGACCCCATAAATAACTAGAATTAAATGGGATTAGGCTTAGGGCAACGGTCCTCGTGTCTTAAAATGATATCTGCGGGACTTGATTTTCGAAAATCTGTCGATTTAGCTCTAAATTAATTAATAATAGCCCCTAATTTAATTTTAGGAAAATCTGCTATTTATTTATTTTAAAACTATTCCCACAGATAGATCATAGACCCCGTAAATAACTAGAATTAAATGGGACAAGGTTTAATTAGGCTTAGGGCAACGGTCCTCGTGTCTTAAAATGATCGGTGCGGGACTTGATTTTCGAAAATCTGTCGCTTTAGCGCTAAATTATAGCCGATAAACTAATTTCAGGAAAACCCTGCTATTTATTTTAAAACTATTCCTACATATAGACCCCGTAAATAACTAAATTAAATAGGAGAAGGCTTAATTAGGCTTAGGGCAATGGTCCTCGTGTCTTAAAATGATATCTGCTGGACTTCATTTTCGAAAATCTGTCGCTTTAGCTCTAAATTAATTAATAATAGCCCATAAACTAAATTTTATGAAAACCTGCTATTTATTTATTTTAGAACTATTCCCACAGACAGTATCCCGTAATTAATTAGAATTTAAATGGTACAAGGCTTAGGGCAACGGCCCTCGTGTTCGGCGGGACTTGATTTCCAAAAATCTTTCGCGATATCTCTAAATTAATTACGTACCCCGTTTATTATCTTTAAACAATAGCTCCTTTACTAATTATTAAGGGATTCTCTCTTGTTCAACATCTCGTTGTAAAATTTTATTTATGGTACTTGATTTTTAATAAATAAATAAAATTTACTAACATTTAACACTACCTAATTAATTTAAATACTTGAAATAAAATAAATAATTTAAGGGGAGCTAGATGAGTTTGGATTATTGTAAAGGTTAGGCTTACGGACTGGTAAAGTACCACGAGGCGAAGCAATGGCCGCCAGATAAGTTGAAGAGCTTCGAATTCAGCTTGCGTCCTCGGCAAAAACGATCAACGAAATGCCAGAACGATGAAGAATCGACCTCAAAAGCCGGGTTCACGATCACCATCAGCTGGGCGGGAAAGGTTTCTCCGAGCGACCTTCTTCGACGGCTTCCAGGGAACGAAATGAATCGGTTGACCTATGCCTGCAACTTACAACTGCGTAAATTTCCTGCGTCGGGGGGCGCTAAAAGCGGACTCGGGTGCACCATATCCCGGGCACGAAATTCAAATAGCTGAACACTGCTAGGCCTAAATGAATGAACGCTAGGCCTATATGAATGGATGCTAGGCATAACTGAATGGACAATCATTACCTTTTACCATTAACATCTGTCGTGACGTCACAAGTCAATAACCTCGTTGACGTCATAGGTGACGTCATGACGCGTCACCGGATATGACGTCATGACGCGTCACCGGATATGACGTCATGACACGTCACCGGATATGACGTCATGACACGTCACCGGATATGACGTCATGAAACGTCACCGGATATGACGTCATGACGCGTCACCGGATATGACGTCTGACACTTCACCCCCTGCTGTTTCCATACTGTTACCCCCTGCTGGGACCCCCTGCTGTTACCCCCTGCTGGGACCCCTGCTGTTACCCCCTGCTGTTACCCCCTGCTGGGACCCCCTGCTGTTACCCCCTGCTGTGACCCCCTGCTGTTTCCATACTGTTACCCCCTGCTGTGACCCCCTGCGGTTTCCATACTGTTACCCCCTGCTGTTACAGGATATGACGTCATAGCAAAAATTTACCATGCTTTAGATGTCAGTAAATACGTAACTACGTATACAGCGCCCCTAACGGCAATTTATGAACTATATATTGCTTACACGAAAGTCTAGCAGAATTTATCATGCTTTAGATGTCAGTAAATACGTAACTACGTATACAGCGCCCCTAACGGCAATTTATGAACTATATATTGCTTACACGAAAGTCTAGCAGAATTTATCATGCTTTAGATGTCAGTAAATACGTAACTACGTATACAGCGCCCCTAGTGGCAAATGTGTTAATGCTTAATTATCCGTTCATAATGATAATAATAATAACCCATAGCCCCTAAGTAACCCCAAATCCCAATCCTGTTTAAAAGCACTAACGAGTTTTTAGTGAGTGGATGATTACTCGTAATCCAGAGGCAACCATTAATCCAAATCCATTTTAAATGGCTTTTCAAAAGCATCAATAGAAATCACCAATGAAAGAAAATTTTCATTAGTGAATAGCCCCTCGACGCACTGCCTTTAACAGTGCTAAAAAGTGATTTATTTATTAATGATCATATGTATGCCTGTAACTTTAATGAAAAGAAAAGCAATAAAAATGAGATTCATTAAATCGACGAACAATTATTTCATTTTATTTTTTCTATAGTACATTTATAAAGTATAAACAAAAGGATATGTGTTTAAAAACAGAAAAGTACGCTTCGTTGAAACTTGCTGGAGCCGTGTAATATGAGAAATAGGGAACAAGCCGTGAATAGGCTCATAATGTAGCATCAATGAAAATCCTATATGAAGGAAAATTGTTATTAGTGTTTAGCCCCTTTAATACAGGTACAGAAAGTTTTAGTTTACAGAAATTGAACCAATAGCATTGATACATTAGATTTTATTAAAAAGATTAGGAAAGTAATTTACGCGTTTTTTTGAAATAAGTTAATTGTTAAAATTAAAATTGTATAAATATTATTAACCATGTATAGATTAAGCGTATAAAAGAACATATATAAGTGCAAGTGAACAATAATAAAACAAGTTGGGAAAACCAAAATATTACCTCTCCGAGTCAAGAGGTCTACTACTACAAACTTATTTACCCAGATATGGAGTTATTTCACTTTTTTGAAGTAAAAATTTACGAAATATTGAAGTAGTATTCCAAACATAGCAAACAGTAAAGTAGACGACATTTTACATCCAATAAGGATAAATCTTGGACACATGGAAATCAGTCAATGGGGAAAAGAACAGGAAATGAAGTCTACGCTTCAGCTGTTTACCCTATATTCTGGTAGCTACATTCACAACTGGTTTTCAGTGTAAACACAATCGTCTCGTCTCACCTCAACAATATTCTTAGTTTTCCAACACGAATGTTAACGTTAAATAACACCAAAGCTAAATTATACCCAGACGCACTAATAGTCATAGCGCACCGTAAAGAGAATAAAAAGTCTGTAGCTACTCGTTTACCACTAGCCCTTTTACTAATCTAATTGCCACCATGATCTTTTCTTCTATTATAAAATCTTTACCTGATTATTTAAGAGTGTATTTAACTTTCGGCTCACTCTGAACCGTTAATGTCTCTTCATTTCAGACACGAAAATCAAAGCCAAAAGTTTACTTCACTTCAGGCCTCAATAATTTACACTTTGTTTCACTAAGCCTATTGCGGATAATACTTGTTTTACCCGCCGGAGTCTAGGTCTTAGGTTTCTTCATGAAGTCACTAAACCAAGGATTATTCTATATACAGATGTCGTATAGCTTAAGTAATATATAAACAGCCATTTCAAATAACAATATTAAAAAAAATCTTTGGAATATCAAAATGAAACAGAGCTTTAAAGCTACAAAACTACTAAATGCATCATAATTACGAAAAATACTTCCACATATTCACTTTATATTATGTAAAAAGGGAATATTAAGGTTCTGTATGATTTCTTAACACATCAACACAAGGCTAACTGCTAACGCGACGCACTAGTGTAACAACGGACGGACACACACAGACAAAAATATAAGCTGCTTTTTAACTCTTTCCGTATTAATTTTGAGATGAGAAACAAGATTATCTTAAATATTAAAATAAATATAATTAATATTAAATATTTTCTTCGTCAGTTGTTTGCCTTATTGAACGTTACATCGTTTTGATATAGAACAATTAAACATTCTAGAGAGACTTGACTAATATTGGCGTTTGAAATGAAGCATACGCCGGTTGCTTCGACTTACTCAAATAGGTAGTATATAAGGGATTCGAATCGCGGCTGTAGATAAGAACATCGCAATTGCGTGAACCTTGGAGGAAGACCCCTCCATTGGAAGGCTAGACGTTTCTCGTAACCCTAGCCGATCGCCGCGTATGTCTTAACCTTAAGGATGTTGGTGGTGTTAGAAGCCAGGTGTACAGACTGGTGTCCATGTGGGATGGACAAAAACAAAGACCAGAAGATGGTTGTGTTAGAAACCAGGTGTACAGACTGGTGTCCATGTGGGATGGACAAAAACAAAGACCAGAAGATAGTGGTGTTAGAAGCCAGGTGTACAGACTGGTGTCCATGTGGAATGGGCGAAAGACTAGAAGATGGTGGTGTTTAGAAGCTAGAAAGTTCAGACTGGTGTCCATGTGGGGTGGACAAATGAACAGTTGTTAGACAGACAATGGAGTTATAGCCTGTAAGTGGAATACAATTTCCGGGACTGTAAATGCGGTCTGGAAATTGAATACACGTTTGCTCCGATCTGCAAACTGCGAACGCGGTCACGTGGGTATAACAACGGACAGACAGACAGACAGACAGACAGACAGACAGACAGACAGACACGTCGAATTTAGAACCTCTCCGTGACATACGTCACTCGGAGAGGTAAAAAAACCCCACCCAACCTTGAATACCAAAATAACAAAAGCAAAAACCATAGCAAACTTTGTTAAACTATAACCCTGGAGATCTCTCTCGAGCTAGCACCACATCCTTATAAAATGAAGACTACCTTGTAGCAAGACGGCCCAAATTCCGTATGCTTTTTATTAGCCACATCGTTTGATGTACATCTAACGATGGGGGTATTAGTTTGGCTTGGTCTGAAGAAGAAGATGGTGAGAGTGAAATTGGGATTTTTGATTTTCAAAGGGTGGGGATTATGATTTGTCTATAACAGTGTAATGCGAATGTACAACGCGCGTGTTAATGAACGCGCTTAGAGTGAAAAGGGATGAATTGTGTTAAGGTGATATTTTTCATTAATTGGCGATTTAACGGTACAAAGCGGATGCACTGTGAAAATATTAATGAACAAACAGTAATATCTATAGTATTTTATGAACACGCAAATTTATCATATTGCCTTACCTTAAACGAGAAACTTCATTCTCTCTTTAAAATTTCTCATACTTTAAGCCATGACTTTTCTAAGAATCCGAACTTTCTATACAATAAAAAGTTCGGGGTTTACACAAAGAAGGAACTCAAGTTGGGTGTTTTACCGAATTCTTTCTCTTTCAAACGCTTCTGGGCATAAGTCCATGTTATAAATTTATAAGACGCGATATGTACGCGTCGGCATAAGTCTATGTTGTAAACTCATCGAGGGGGTAATCACTAAAACTATCAAATTTGTAAGATGCGATAAGTATCCGCTGGCATAAGATTATGTTGTAAAGTTAAATGAGCGTTATGCGTTTGATCATTTTAGCATTGCTAAAGGTAAATCATCGAGGGGATAATCACTAAAACTATCTGTTCTTCGATACGCCGGAATATTACAATAACAGCGTAAGTAAATTTATACGGGTAATAATTTTGTCACTGTTTCACTCTCCCTTTAAAAAGACGAACGATACTTGTTCTTCTTCAGAGCAAGCCAAACCAATACCCCCATCGTTAGATGTACATCAAACGATGTGGCTAAAAATACTTTAACATACTTTCTCTTACTTGAGAAGTATTAACTGAAAGCTAAGGTAAAGTTGAGAATATGTAAATCGAGTCTTACCTTTCATGATGCAAGGAGGATGGGGATGCAGAGAAACGTCCAAACCGCGGGTCCCGTCTCTTTAGATGGTTACTGAAAGAATATGTATTTAGCACATTTTTCAAGTTGTCGCCAACACTCATTACAAATTTAATTACTTCTGCTAATACTACTACTACGCTCGTACCGCTTCTATACCCTTGACAACTAAGTATATTAATTTAAAACTATATCTCCACTCAGTTTTTTACGCAAATATTGTCCAAAATTTACTGCAAATGATTTCCATTTCCTAAAACATATTGTAGTATTATATTTGAACTTTGTACAAAAGTTAGTCTGGATAACGTTTTATTTATACTTTGTAACTTAAATAACGGGCCCCATGTTTTTTGCGCAAATTATTGAGTGTGTAGGGTGCCCTTTAGCACTGAAGCCATCATTTTTACTTTGGAAAATTATTCTTGTAAAAATACTATCCATTCTAGAAGCTTGAATCCTTTTTAGTATAATAAAACACATCTCATTATAATTTCAGGTCATTTGGATGAATAGGACAAAGGATCTGGCCAAAAAACCTCCTCCTCCCATAGAACTTAATGTTAATTTTGGGTTCCTTTGAATTTTCTTTAAAAGTCGGGCTTATACGTGTAAATGTAATTCTTGCGCGAGATCGAGTGGGCTATGATTTGACTCAATACTTTGCCACTTATTTAACTTGTTCGATTAGGATAAATATTATTTTATTTAAAATTAAATATTTTTCATATAGTGTGCTACCGCGAAGCTGGGGGGGAGGAAACTGTGACGTCAATATTGGGTCCCGAATTTGTATTGCCCAAGCTGACTGCCAATATGGTCGCCTGAAAATAAGGTAAGAGATAACAGCATGTGACGTCACTACAAAGTTCGTGGTAAAATTTTCTGTAATGGCGTTTTTCTTTGGGCAGATTTTTTACTGCCGGAGGCGCTCGAAAAACCTTTGCGTATTCCAATGGTTTAAGCTCAGTAGTGATGAGACGCGGTGCATGCTCCATTGGTAAAATTAGCCTTGAGCTCCCAGCGCCATGCCAGCACTACTGACTTGCCAACACGGCAATAATAATTCAAAACATGGCGCTTATAAAGTCCATTGGAATACGATTTCTTGGGCTATCGTTTCATAATTATCGTCTGCTCGAACGTCGGCGTGCTAAGTAGTGATGTAATCAACGCGGAGTGATCGTGTAATTATCAGGCATATTCATGTCCATAGAAAAATGTAGATGGCGTTGGTAAAGCCAAGGCCCAGTTGGATATCCGCAAAGATCCCAAAGGTCGAAAAGCAAAGTGGGTGTGGTGAATGATCAAAGAATGACACTGCGAAAGCTCTAAGAACTGAACTGAACTACTTTTCGGAAGGGAAATTCGGCTTTCACGCTTTTGTTCCGGCAATTAGGGCGATGGGAATGTGGCATTTTTCCAATGGAATATGCATACTACAACATTTATTGTGTCGTCACGATCACGTGATCGTAAGACCAATGGATTTACATGGCAAACTTGCATTTATCGGTTCTTAAGGGGCATTTTCCACCCTACCAATGGAATACGCACTTTGTACTAGTATAAGAACTGACTTCTTCCGAACATAGCAATTTCGTACCAAAGTCGAACGAATAGTGTGTTCCATTGAAACAAGATTAAATATGTTACTTTCATGGGTATATTTCATTGACATTTGAAGTTGTCGATAATTTGTTATGGCGTTTTCCTTTGGGCAGATTTTTTACTGCCGGAGGCGCTCGAAAAACCTTTGCGTATTCCAATGGTTTAAGCTCAGTAGTGATGAGACGCTGAGCATGTTCCATTGGTAAAATTAGCCTTGAACTCCCAGCGCCATGCCAGCACTACTGACTTGCCAACACGGCAATAATAATTCGAAACATGGCGCTTATAAAGTCCATTGGAATACGATTTCATGGGCTATCGTTTCATAATTATCGTCTGCTCGAACGTCGGCGTGCTAAGTAGTGATGTAATGAACGCGGAGCGATCGTGTAATTATCAGGCATATTCATGTCCCTAGGAAAAAATGTAGATGGCGTTGGTAAAGCCAAAGCCCAGTTGAATATCCGCAAAGAATCCCAAAGGTCGAAAAGCAAAGTGGGTGTGGTAAAGTGCATCAAAAATGATCAAAGAATGGCACTGCGCAAGCTCTAAATTGAGTGGAACTGAACTGAACTACTTTTCGGAAGGGAAATTCGGCTTTCACGCTTTTGTTCCGGCAATTAGGGCGATGGGAATGTGACATTTTTCCAATGGAATATGCATACTACAACATTTATTGTGTCGTCACGATCACGTGATCGTAACACCAATGGATTTACATGGCAAACTTGCATTTATCGGTTCTTAAGGGGCATTTTCCAGCCTACCAATGGAATACGCACTTTGTACTAGTATAAGAACCGAGTTCTTCCGAACATAGGTATTTCGTACCAAAGTCGAACGAATAGTGTGTTCCATTGAAACAAGATTAAATATGTTACTGTCATGGGTATATTCCATTGACATTTGAAGTTGTCGATAATTTGTTTGATCCGTAACAGCATTACGCGAAATTGGGTTTTTTTGCCGCCAGCGCCGGCAACACAAAATTGGCCCAAAGGAAAACGGTATTAGATCCTGTAACAGCATTACGCGAAATGCGGTTTTTTTGCCGCAAGCGCCGGCAAAACAAAATTGGCCCAAAGGAAAACGGTATAACTGTAGCGTTCGAACTTCGAAACTCGAATTTCGCGGGAAAAAATTACGGCCAACTAGCTAGCGCCATCGGGGACCGTAGCCAATGATAAGCGTCAAAGACGCTAGACAGGCAAACGAATTATCTCGGATTAATAATAAATAATCAATGATTTGCTTTACTTTTATCTGTAAATAACCATAAATATTTCAAAAGACAATGAAAATTAGCCAGGGAACCTTTCAAATAGTCTTAAACTAGGTGTTTTTACGAAAGCGTAGAACTTAGCCAGTTAGGTGAGTTTATAAACTTGACTAACACTTGGACTCTCGGTAAAAATTAAAATATTTCGTAATAAAATTAAATTTCCTTTAGTTTGTGCACTTAAAACGATGAACACTATTTAAATTTTGATTAATTTTAAACAATGGAACCACTTACGAGTTCAGTTCCTTCTAAAGAAGACGATGTTGATATGTCTCAAAGGAATGTTGAATCAACACCTTCCCAGCTGTTAAGTGGTAGTACCCCCCCTATCAGTGACTTAGGTCACTTGGCTTCGTCTCCAATGGATACCTCCGAAAATTCGGTTGAAAATCGACCCGATACTTTACCTTTGCAAGTAACAAACCCTGAAGAAATTAGTACTATTAGTAAAATTGATGGTAGAGAGGTTGACACATACGTGTCAGATGGTGCTGGGGCAGCGGCCACCTTCTTAGATGAACCAAAACCCACAGTTTCCCCTTGTAGTCCTAAATCCACGCCTAAATCGGAATACCACATTAAATGGGTTCAATGGAAAGGCAAAAAAACACCCATGGTTACCCAGGTTCGATGTCAATACATCCTTGCTTTTATACCACGGATGTTTGTACAACCCAGGTTTCCACTTTCAGAATGAAAATGGACCGTGTCCATTAATCGCCCTTGTAAATGTTTTAATATTCAAAGGTAGAATATCAATACCGTCGCTGGTAGAAATTATAACAACTGATCAGTTGATGGAATTTATTGTTAATTGCATATTGGACAGTGTTCCAAAGGTGATGATGTCATTCTGTATATGACCATCCTTGTGAAATTGTATTTGCTATAAGCTATAATCGTTTATTTGGCCATAATATCTTATAGAACATTCCTGAAAGCGCGCAACTGAATTATGAACAAAATATGAACGATGCCATGTCTGTCATGCCAAAGTTGCAAACTGGTTTAGATGTTAATGTGAAATTTACGGGGTAAAAATTAAATGCAGTCTTTTGGAAATTCTTATTGGGACATTGTAAAATGTCGCGTCACCTACTTTTCTTTAGTGTTAGTGATTTCGAATATACCCCAGAGTGCATTATCTTTGATCTTCTACAAATCCCGCTTTACCATGGGTGGTTAATTGATCCTCAATCAACAAATGTCTTAACAGCAGTTGGACATTGTAGTTACAACCAATTAGTTGAGAAAATTATTAACAACAAATCTTCAGAACGCCACGAAGTTGTCACGGAAGCTCTAATTGGTAATAGTAACAACTTGTAGTAGAGTGATTAACGACGCAACCCTGTTAACAATGAACATCACTCATCACTAGCCGAAGCCTTTTTGGAAAAAACAGCTTCTCAACTGACATATCACGGCTTATGCGAATTGACGTCAGTTTTGAAAGAAGATGAACTGTGTGTTCTCTTCCGTAATAATCATTTCATCGTTTTACATAAACATAATGTAATTTGCAATCACAAATCATCGCAACTGTCATTACAACTAACATATAACCACTCCTTCGATAGAATGAGCTCTTCCAATTGGTTACCGATCAGGGTTTTTTAACAGAAAGCAACGTAGTTTGGGAAACGTTGAATAACATAGAAGGAGATGGTCAATTTGTCGATCACAATTTTATCACAGTGCCTCCTAAAGTAGTGCCTGATGGCAAGATTTCCTTGGCGGAAAATGCCGGAACTGAACAGCAAGTTGACCAGGAGTAAAATTTCAAAATAAATTTATACCCTCGAATGAATCATCTTTTGTTGAAATAACAAATCATTTCAGCTATTTAGTCGCGTTGAGTCTTCAACAAGAACAACAGAGTCAATGCAGGAAAGATATGGAATGGGAAAGTTTCAAAGAGAGTAAATTGGGTGTGACGGAAAACATGACGGAGTAAATTCTATTTAACATTGAACTAATGTTATTCCACCCAGCGTTACTTTTAATGAATAATTTGATTCACCACATTGTAGTGAAGAATTGGCCAGGAGACTTTACGAAGAAGAACAACGTTTAGCCGCAGTGGCTGATGGTTCATCTTCACCTACTAGCGGTGGTGGTGGTGGTGGTGTTGGATGTGGAACTAATTTTCCAAATGAAAATCTTAACAATCGGAATCAATCTAGATCCACAACCACACCTTCGCCTACCAGAGAGAGCAACAGAAATAGAAATAGCAGAGAAGTAAGTATCACATTGCATTTCTACTCTGACAACATCGTAAACCTTAAATAATATCACACTTTCTATCATAGTGCAACATCCTATGACAAATCCAAGATAAATTTATGGAGATAAAAGTTATTATTATTATTATTATTATTTATACGTGTTTGTAATAGTTAAAAGAGATAGTGAGGGAATTTATTTTGGTCTATATTTTAATTAATTAATTAATTATTAAATTAGAATTGTTTAAAAAAAAATCCCCGTTAGATTTCTTTTCTTTTCTTTTCTTTATCATTTGCATTGTAAAGTTTAATTAAAATTAAAATTAAAATTAAAACGTGTCCCCATATTAATAATATCCCACTCCACTTTTCGCACTAATTTATGTATTTTAGTTTAAAATCAGATTAGTTTCGGTGGTGCTAAGTTATTCAAAATCCAGCACTTTTTAGTTTCACGGTATTTAAAAAGAGATGTATTTTTTTCTTGTTTCTTTTCGTTTGTAATATAAGTAGCAGTTTCAGAATTTGAATAAAATTATCTAACAATTTATGACATTTCTTAAAAACACATCTTCTGCAAATGTTTGTGTCAAAGAAAAACATGCCGTTTATGTCAAAGAAAAACCATGCCGTTTATGTCAAAGAAAAACCATGCCGTTTATGTCAAAGAAAAACATTCCGTTTATGTCTAAAAAACTGCGAAAAATATTTAATTTTTAAGTAATAAAACAAACATACATACAAACATAAAAACATATCGGAACGGAACGTAACATACAAAAGACAAATCTAATCGAATCTAATCTTTCTTAAACAAAAATGAAGAAATTTTGTTTGTAGTTTTGTCTGATAATTCAGCATTAACTTTTTTACTAGGACCCTGAGGTGTGGCTGTGGCTTTACCATCATCATCATCAGCAGCTTTTCGTTTTTTGCTGTTATTAGTGTTATTAGCTTTTACTTGAGCCGCGGCGGTTACCACCTTACCATTGGCAGTTTTATTTTTTGACGATGATTTCTATAGTTTTAATGGAATTGGATAAAAGATAAGATAAGATAAGATACTTTTATCTTATCCTTTAACCAGAAAGAAAGAAAGAACGAAAAAAACCCTCTTACCATTGTCTTTTTGAGGTCACTGACTTGCTTTACTTCTTTGGAAGATTTCTTGTTATCAATACTACTTTGAAGTATCGTATCAATACCGCCAATGGATTTCTTTTTTTGACTCATTACCTTGATGGGAAAATATATATTTCAATCAAATTATAAAGAAATGAATACAAAAAAGGGTTAAATAGTTACCTGAAACGGGTTTTTCTTCGCAGCAGCAACGGGAGTTGATTTTTCCTTCTGATTTTCAATTTCTTGGTCTTGGCTCTCTTCTTCTTCATTATCTTCATCATCTTGAATGATTTCATCTGAAACTCAAATAGAAATCACGAAATATTAACTCAGGATCCTGACATCAGGGAAATCAGCGTAATTAATTACCAGTTGTGTTATCGTCGCAATTATTCGAGGTTTCTTCCTCTAAACCTAAAGAATCATCCTCATTTTCAATTCCGGCTTGGAAACTAACTCGATTAGACGTCGACGTTGAACGTCTAAGAACTGGAGTGAAACTTAAGGGTTTAGGTCGAATCAATATACTCTCGTCTTTAGCCATTGATAACCTGAACGTTAAAATTATTTTTAATTTAATTTATAAGAGTTAAAAACGAAATTTATTAACTGGTTTCACCTTGAACCTGTTGAGGATAAGGCGGGTGTAATATCTTCCATTGGTTCATTTTCAATATCATCCGTAACAGGCTCGTCTAAGTCCTTATTTTCTTCTTCTTGTTTATGATAAGCGACTTCCCCTAATTTTTCAGCTAAGGCGATGAAATGACGTTGCATAGCGTATTGAATTGCACCCTGAACCACTCTTGATGTTGGCATTAAATTGGCCACTTCTAGGGCCCGATATTCGCGTTCAGATCTTGATGAAAACTAAATTGGCGACACAATCAAGTATTTAGGATAACTATTCGCGTACTCGCGACTTTTAAGCCTAAAACTCTGCAGCCAATCGCGTACTTGCGACTTTTATGCCTAAAACTCAGCAGCCAATCGCGTACTCGCGATTTGTATGCCTAAAACTCAGCAGCCACTCACGTACTCGCGATGTTTATGCCTATAACTCTGCAGCCAATCGCGTACTCGCGACTTTTAAACCTAAAACTCGTCAGCCAATCGCGTACTAGCGACTTTTATGCCTAAAACTGAGCAGCCAATCACTTACAAGCGACTTTTAAGCCTTAAACTCTGCAGCCAATCACGTACTAGCGACTTTTATGCCTAAAACTCTGCAGCCAATCGCGTACTCGCGATCGCGACTTCTAAACCTAAAACTCTGTAGCCAATCGCGTACTCGCGACTTTTAAACCTAAAACTGATCAGCCAATCATGTACGCGCGACTTTTAAGCCTAAACTCAGCACTGCCAATCGAATATTCGCCCAGCCCGCGCAGTAGGCCAACAATTTCATCTAAAAACTTACCGCAAAAAGTTTCATTAAATTGTCCACAATTTTTCTCTTTGAGATTTCTAATTCCCATTGAACTTCAAAATCTTCTTTCAATAACTTCTCTAGGAGTGTTTTCAAATGATTATAGCGACAATATTCTTCTTCCAATTGTCCTTTGTCGGTTGACAATTCGCAAAATGGCATTTTAAAAGAAAGGATGGCAACATTTGGTCTAGGAAGGGTTGGAGGGTACCGAGATCCTTTACAAAGAATACATCTAACCTGTTGCGTTAATTCACTTAAACCAATAACGAAATACGTATCGGACTTTCCCTTGATCTAAAAAAATAGGCGTAATTGAACATAAGTGTCCCTGACAATCACTCACTGACACCAACTCAATTAGCGGTCTTATTCCTGATCAGCGCCACCTACCCATAGCGGCGACTTTGAGAACTACTGTAAGCGGCAAGCCAATCAGATGTCGCTAAAATCTGGTGACGTCACTGACGGGCACTCTCGGTGGGGGGTCTTACCAAAAATGACGTCACCAGATTTTAGCGACATCTGGAGTGGTTGGCTTGCCGCTTACAGTAGTTCTCAAAGTCACCGCTATGGGTAGATGGCGCTGATCAGGGATAAGGCTAATTAATTACATTTTCTTTTGTGTCAAGGATTGGCGTCCATAGAGAGTTAAATAACAGGCGAATGACACCAACAGAATCAATACTACATGGCGTACCTTCGTCAGTAAACCTAATTAGGCCCATTTGAAACCAGTTTTTAATAGAATATTCGCGAATAATATATGCTTAAATATTCTTGAAACGCGATAAAAGTAAAATGTTACAGTACCCCAACCACGTCAATGTTGAATTAGGACTAAGTGAAAGAGACTTGACGCTTTTTTGTAACAGTCGACCTTTGTCGAACATAAAAGTGATAATCCCTAAATCTTGGCTATCTTGTAACCCGGCTGAATGATGATACGCGATTAATAAAGTATTTTCGAATGACGTCACGCAAACAACTGGTCCAGGAATTGAGAAAACTCCCAATTGCAACCCGCTGATTGAAAATACTCTAACGTAATATTTGCTTGTAACGCAAACTACAAAGTTTTTACCCAAACTTATAGCCTAAAGAAATTAAAAATGTTGTAAAAAATGTTTTCACAAACTTGATGATGGTGTCAAGCGCAATTACTTGGATTTCTTCATTTTCTGGCATTTCAACAGTCCATTCTTTATTGGAGTCCCATGTTCCAAAATGGGTGCAGACGAGTTTACTTTGTTTTTCATTGTCCGCGGGACAAGCTAAGACTAGACCGTCCACGGAAAGCGCGGCCATTGTGTGGTTGAGCGAGTTTGGTAAATGGATCGAATGATGGATGGATGTATCATGGAATTCAACGTCAATTGAGTTTTCTTCTTCCGTATTGTAGCAACAAACAATTCCAATGCTGTTCCATAACTAAAACAGATACTTTAACACATTAGGGTTGAAAATATTCTTAGTTGCTGACTCTTCTCCATTCTAGACTAGGCTTAACGAGTAAGAAGGACGAGGCTTAACGAGGAAGAATGACGAGGCTTAACGAGGAAGAATGACGAGGCTTAGCTAGGAAGGACGAGGCTTAACGAGGAAGAAGGACGAGGCTTAGCTAGGAAGAAGGACGAGGCTTAACTAGGAAGAAGGACGAGGCTTAACGAGGAAGAATGACGAGGCTTAACTAGGAATAATGACGAGGCTTAACGAGGAGGAAGGACGAGGCTTAACGAGGAAGAAGGACGAGGCTTAGCTAGGAAGAAGGACGAGGCTTAGCTAGGAAGAAGGACGAGGCTTAGCTAGGAAGAACGACGAGGCTTAGCTAGGAAGAAGGACGAGGCTTAACGCGTAAGAAGGACGAGGCTTAACGCGTAAGAAGGACGAGGCTTAACGCGTAAGAAGGACGAGGCTTAACGAGGAAGAAGGACGAGGCTTAACGCGTAAGAAGGACGAGGCTTAACGCGTAAGAAGGACTTGGCTTAACGAGTAAGAAGGACAAGGCTTAACGAGTAAGAAGGACAAGGCTTAACAAATCACCATGTATCTATGATGAAAAAAAGTAGGAGTTGATCCGGGTTGAAAAGGAGTTTGTTGTACATTCAATGGCACTTTTTGATAAACAATTTCCTTCTTTTCTGCGGTGACAACTTCTTCTTTCTTCTTAGTACCCGCTTTTTCTTTATCCTCTTCCTGGGAACCAAATATTTTTGGCTCATACGTTGCCTTAATTGCTCCGATATCAATTGCTTTAATGAACAAACTTTTAAGTTTACATGGCATAAATACCACCAGGAGATCGTGGTTTTCATACCATTTGAATCATCGTCATCATCTTCAATGCGAGAAACTTTCTTTTTGGCAATTTTTGAAGTACTAAGACCTTCATCAATTGAATCATCATCAAATATGGCGTCTAAATCTTCGTCTCTGAAGATTGCTTCCTTTAAAGTTACGGGAATTTTATTTATATTTATAAGAGGGGCTGAAAACCCTTTTTTAATTACGATATTATTTACTTTTGGTGGACTTTTTTCAATATTTTCAATAATACCGAATTGTCCTTGATTGTCCTACAAATAATTTTTTTTTTTGAAACTTTATGGATGACCCCCGTAAAAAAGTATTAAAAAACCAGAGCGGCGCCAACGATATGCATAGCCAAAGGCAGGGTTTGTTAAGGGGGCGTTCATAAAGTAACAAAAGTATTTACAGCGTATAAAACATCCAGTTTTTTCGGGTTCCATGTTAAACAACAAATTCCGAGATCTTGCGGATGTTTATTACAATGAATTACTTCTTTGGTTGAAAAATTCCAGATTACAATTTTTCCATCAAAAGAAGATGCGGCCAAATATTTTCCACAATGGGAAAAGCTTGTAATGCTAACATTCTAATATATGCAATAAAAATTTATTGAAAAAAAATAACAAAAACTGTAAAAAATTGCCGTTTTTGTGCAAAAAATTGCAGTTTTTGTGCAATTACTTCAGTAAATGATTCATCTTTTAAAGTTTTAATAAGATTCCACGTATCTCTTTCATAAATTTGAACCTCGTTTTTAACAGGTATTGCAAGATACTAAAAATGTGTTCCCAATATTAAAATTAAGCCTCTATGATCTCAAATTGTGCAGAATTTACATACATTTTCATTTGTAGGATGCCAAGATATTCTAGCTAAGGTTTTTGAAGCACTATATTGTTTGAATATAATTTTAGAAATGAGTTTAATTAACTTAAGTCTTCAATTATGTTCTTATATCTTAATCTTACTGGTAATCATTTGATTTTGGTAAAAGTTGCCACATTTTCACACAATCTTCCCTAAGAATATCCCACACCCTAATTGTTCCGTCACAACTTGACGATGCCTAAATATGAAATTTAATATCTATTCCGTTTTAATTGCAATAGATTTAAAGCTAAATACTAACCAAATATTTGTCACTAGGATCAATTGCAACACTAAGGATTGGGGCATCATGGCCTGAATATGTTTTACAAAGATCTTTTCCTATTTCTACAACTTTAATCTTGAAATCCCTAAAAGTATAATTTTATAGACCCAATGATCGGTAGTTTAGTCACAAATTAGAACATACCCGCTTCCCATAGCTAGATATTTGCTATTTTTGTTTGTTGTCACACTATGAACTTTATCTGTAAATCTAGTAATGACCCCTTCAGGTTCACCCTTAGGAAATTTGAAAGATAAAACCGAGTTGTTGTCGACGGACACGTAAAACTTCCCATCCTAATTCAATTGATAAGATTATAATGCTCTACTCTAATTTTAACCAATTAAGAATGTAATGAACATGTTAAGCTGTACCTTAACAATAACAGAATACACAGAATCCGAAATATGATGGGATTCAGGACTATCATCGTCAAAACCATCCCAAATTCGTACTTCGCCGTCAGAACCGCAGCTTATTATGTACCTACCCCAATAATTTGCATACAAACACAATGCAATGTCTAATGAATTTTGTACAGTTATTTACCTTCCAGTCTCGTCGAAACAAACTTCGGTTTGTCCATCAGAATGAGCGAAACGCATATTTTTCCCCTCATCCATTTTTAAATAATAATTAAACTAATTAATTATGAGAAAGACACACAAAGTCGAAGTCGGATCAGTCTCACGCCTGTAACTACAATCTGCAATTTCCCGCGTTTTTTCGTCGTCTGCTTCTGTCACTTTTCTGCGTTTTCGCGGGAAAAATAACGCCACCTATGAAGAATAAAAGAAAACCCAATTCGATCCTTGTAACATGGAGTAATATTTGAAGAGACATAGTTGTACTATAAGTCACTTTTAAAATAAATTAATCTAATTTTCGTCTTGTTATTGTAATTCTAGAAATAGCACGTGAGGACAAGCATAAAGAAAAATTAGCCTTGACTTTCAAGCACCCAATTTTAGGAAAACAGGAAAATACCCATTAGGACTATAGTTTCGAAAGTTTTTTTTAACAAACAAGTCAGTTAACAGAGTTACGGTAGCCTTTGTTAATTCGGAGAGCCGACATTACTTAATTTCGGTATTCCAGCAATTAATTACACACTTTGTAATCATGTGCCGGATACAAAAATTTGTCTAAAACACTTGACGCGATGATAATTGGACTTATATATAGTAGAGGCGACAACATTTTGACGCCGTCTACGGAACTTGAGGAGTCCATAGAAATGGAGGGTTACTTTTTACAAAATTTAAATTGATTCAATTGATTCAAGGCCGGGTTCATTTTGGTGGGATAAACAAAAGGATGAGGTTTACATATTCACACGGTTACGTGTGTTCATGCCTACTCTAACAACAATTAGGGAAACTATTTGGTGGATATATGTTAGACCATAAGTTCATAACTTATCTTCGAAGATAAGTTATGAGCTTATGGTTAGACTTAGACCACTTTGACGTTAAAAAAACGCCAGCAGGGCCAGAGCTGAGTCAACTGACCCATGGGAACTGGGAACGTACTTATTAGATCTTCACTGTTAGTTACTCCAAGGTTTTAACCCTAATGGTAGACCTTCGAATTCAAAACAGAAGTTGGCCAGTTTCCCTTTTGATAAGTTCTAAACTGCGCTTTAGCCTTTTCCGATAACAAAACGAGCCAAGATAGATCAAATGGGGGGTAACGTAACACCATCGAAGATATTTATTTCTTAAGGAACGATTGTAATTCATAGGCCTCCTTTGCCTTTTCATCGAAAACATCGTCATTCATCTAAGTCTTGCGTCAAACGATACTCCTTTACCCTAATCAAAAACGTCTGATATCCTAACAAAGGCTTAATGTAATCACCATTTAAAAATAGTTTAATTTTAATTCGACTTGATTCGTTGATATCCTATTGTAAAGACGGATAAACAACGTATTTAAAGTCGCTTATATGAATAGTTGTTCTAAGGATCAGGAAGGAAGAAAAATAATTAGGCCTAAGTTCTGTAATAAGATTCTTACGCGTTAGGCTTATCAATGATGACGTAATGTCGTATGGGGACTGTTATTGGCCAACCAGAAGCTAAGCCTAAATCAAGAATATCGTTGTTTATTATCGGTTCTCGATACTCCAAACAAACCCCATTAAGTAAACAAATTATAGAAAAAAATTAAACACAAGAAAAAGACCCTTTTTCGGGGAAAATTTTTTAGTAATTTAAAATAATTATGTCTTAGCATAATTTTAGCTAAATTGAGCAAAAAATAAGAGCAACGATCCCGTTACTTTTTATGTTATTACCCTTTTGGAGCTATAATAATCTCTAATGCGTAATCTATCTTTACACTACGCATCCGTAAGATATACATTACAAGCTGACAACCTTCGGAAACGCGTGATTTTGATGACATTTTAAGATAAAAATATCTTTCATTTATGATATAGCTCGCAACCACAAAAAAGGGGTCAAAATTTCACCCCATAAAATCTATTTTGTCTATGTTAAATTCTACCCCTTCCGAGATTGGATATTCTATTACAGTTTTATCATAATCAATTATCGTTAAGAAATAAATAACCCGAGTTCTACGTTAGTTTAGTCATACACTTATTGGTTCTTATCAATTTTCTAAGGAGTTGTATAACAGATGAAAAACCACCTGATATTACGATGCTATCAAACGTAAATAATAGTAACAGAAAGTGTGGGCAGTATGGAGAGCGTACGAGACTGAGTTAAACACCATACTTAGAGGGTGTGGGTTCTTATCTGGAAGGGCCTACCTCTAGAATAGACTAGAATTGAAGGCTTTCGTTAAGATCCCCAGTGCCTAGCTCACTTTCTACATAATTATTTCTATTTGCTTTTGACACTACGAGTGTTAACTCTTAATCGCATTAAGTACCATTAACAATTAGGCCAAAAACTTGGCTCGAATCCCTGACCCACTGTGTTAAATTAATAATTTTGTAACCTCATTTTTCTCAAGAATTTTATGATTATCACAATAAAAATAAATAAATCTATCTCTGGTAACAATGCCTGCTTGAAATTTATCAGCAAACAAAAATTTATCAAGAACAAATGTATGGCCAATTTCTGATTCGACCAATAGACCATTGCGATATCGTTGATCGTAATATTTTTCGGGGAAAATCACAAGCAAAAACAATCACAACAAATATATGCAAATGAACGATAAAATTGTTATCATTTTGCAACATTAATAAAATTTCACAACTTTTTTTGCAAGTTTTTGAAAAACGTTTTTGAGATGAGACATTCTTTTTGCGGTTTTTAACTTACAGCAAAAAAGAAATCTTAGTGTAAACGTACAAATGATAAAAGTCGCGAGTAACTAGGCATATTGAAATCTGAAGATTATTTAAAACAAACGTCCATAATTTGAAGTAAAACAGCTTTGAATTCTTTTCTTTCGGTATACAACTAAGCAATACCACTCCGTACATCAACGTATTAACTTCTGATCAGTAATAATTGATAAGGAAGATCGACGAATTGTGATGAAATGAAAGACATCCTAAAGAACTCCAAGAAAAAAGTGTAAAGATAACCAACCCAAAGTGGAAATGTAACCCTAAGCCTATTTTTTCAACCCATGGTGAAACAGGTTTTGAGAAATAAATAGGCTTCCAGCATTAAAACTATCAAAACCTTTACGACATTCGAAATTAAACGCTACCTTCCCTAAGTAATTTTTCAAAAACTCCTGAAACTGTACAGGCTAAGTTTTTTCTACTTTTATGGAGTTCTTTAACTATTTACAAGAACACATCACATCGAACACTTTGTGTGCAAAAACGATATCCTTAACTATTTCTTCGGTTGACCATTATTTTAAACAATAGTATGCAATGAATGGCAATAAAATTTCATATTGCACGTTTGCTTTAAGTAGGGGCCGCGTAGTCCGATTAGCAAGGAATGATTTAGACCTCGGATTTTCGTATCGAGTCCTTGTTGAAAAGGCATCCGCAGATAATTCGTTTCATCCCCTTTTCCCACTTGTAAGAAAGAAACTTGGAAACTTCTCTCTCCCTCTCTCTCTCTCTTGAAAAAAAAAATGTGTATTGGATAACTCGAGAAGAACCATTGGATGCTGGAAAATTGCTTAGTTCACGTGACATGACTTGAAGTCACTCTATAAAACTGTCTGAAACGGGAGCCATCGCTCATTATCTCCGTATAATTTTCTCCTAGCTTCATCTCTCATCTCTTAAACAGTTTTTACTCTCAACGACTTTCGTAACTTTTTAATATTAAAGTATTTATATATATTTTATAAAAATGTTGCATTGGGTCTTAATGCTAGCCTGTGTTGGCGCTTCCTACGCCATGATGGGAACTCCTGAACTGTACTCTTGTAAGTATTAATTAAATTAAATGTAAATTATTAACTAAAATTAAAGTCTTTGTTTATCCTAAATCGAAAAAGAATTACCGAGTAAACTACCATAGGAGGTTTAACTAGATTTTTTAAGTACGGTAAATTACCATAGTATGATTATATCGGTATCTTACAGTCGGTAAATTACCATAGTATGATTATATCGGTATCTTACAGTCGGTAAATTACCATAGTATGATTATATCGGTATCTTACAGTCGGTAAATTACCATAGTATGATTATATCGGTATCTTACAGTCGGTAAATTACCATAGTTTATTTATATCGCTATCTTACAGTCGGTAAATTACCATAGTTCATTTATATCGCTATTTTACATAAGGTAAATTACCATAGTTCATTTATATCGCTATTTTACATAAGTTAAATTACCGTAGTATGTTAAAATCACAATTATACTGCTGGTAAATTACCAAAGTATACTTAAATCGGTAACTCACGCCCGTTAAAATTACTCTCTCATCTGAGTCATCTCTGAACCGTAATTTTCTGGAGATTAAAACAGAAATTTCAAAACCAAAAAAAAAATTCCATAACTCAGTTATCTTAGTTCAAAGTTTAAGTGATTTTAAGCAGAAAGAAAGATACAAAAACTGTTAGAAATAAAGCATTTTTTTCCATATTATTTTACACGTGCTTTTGTTACCAGGTCGAAGACCGGTACAAGGAGTACTCGAAAACATGGTAGTTGAAGTTTCAGACTGTACTAATCCTCAACAATGTCTCTTGATCAGAAATACCACTCACACTGTCAAATTTAGCTTCAGTAAGTACTCTTTTACCAAACTTTTGCCCGTCCAAGTACAAAGACACGCGGTAGGACTCAAAGGGATAAAAATTAGCATAGTAAACTCGACCCAGTACCCTCGTCAATGGATTATATTTGTTATTAGCCCCTAGGGACTTTACATAATACGCTTATAGTTTTGAAAACCGGTTCTTAGTTTAACCAAAGGCATATTGAAGCATATGACAAGTTTATATAGAAAAAGAAAGGGTGTAGCCTATACTTCGTTCAGTGTCCAGCGGGGTCAACATTATTCCGTTTGTAAAGGTGGGGGTTTATCGCATTACACGGCGCGAGCGAGTAAGCTTCAATGAAGTACACTTTTCGTTTTTTATCGAAGAACTTTTGAAAGAAGCAACAGAAACTACAGCACATTTCTAATTGAATTATTTTGCAGAGATTAATGAAGACGCACCAAATCTACGAATGGAAGTATACGGTCAAGTAATGAGTGTCCGAGTTCCCTACGTTCGCAAGGTTGACCTCTGCAAGGACGCCATAAGCGTAGATGGTGACAGATGTCAAGGACAAGGTCTTAAGGCCGGCAAAAGCTACGTCGTAGAATACCCCTTCTACATTAGGTCTCGCTTCCCCGAGGTCAGTATATCGTAAAACCCCAGTTTAACTAACATTCCCATATCCCTACGTAATTCGTAGCCACCATAACATTAACAACTGACAGAGAAAACCGATCTCGTACAGAAATGGGACGGGATTTAGTTTCCACATTAAACTAATTACATTATTTAATTTTGATTAGTGGACCGTTCCAGTCGAATTCGAATTATTCGGAGGTAACAAGAGGTTGTATTGCACTCAAGTCAAGGTTAAAATTCAGTAAGTAGAATAATTAGTTTTTTGAGTGATTAAACCAGTTCAGTTCTCGACTAATTATACCCTCATCGTCTCCCTTAATATACTATCCCTGATAAATTTATTTTTCATTTACAGATGTAACAGATTAACCGAAAGAACTTGCAAGAAAACGTAAAAGAATTATATTTCTAAGTCAATAATAAGAACCATATTTGAATAAAACAGCTTTACAACCACTACGCAACTTTCGTGTTTATCGCGAGACTTCTGTACTGTGTTTGTTATTTTTGGTAAAGAATACCGTCAGAATCATGTTGAAGTTATCACACATTTCAACCTGATTTTGGAAATATATTCTAATATACCAAATTTAACGAACAATTTTACTTTTAATGAAGACATACGTATTAACCTCCTTTGAAGTATTTTAATATAATGCATTTTTAACCTGTAACACTTCAAAGGATATTATTACGTAACTTCTAAAATACTACTCAAACCCCAAAGAACAAATACAAATACAAAAATAGTGTAAATATGAATAAAATTATAATTTTAATGTCATAAACCAAAACAAAAGGTAAAATTTACATCACGCGTAACCGATGACAAGACTTCAGGCTTTTAATAAAATTGTTGTTGAAAATTATTTTTTAAGTTTAAGAATATTTTCGCGCCCTGAGTGTTTATTTTATATTCAGGGCCGCGTAGCGAGCATTGCTAACCCTAACGGTGACCCCGTTATTATTCGTGTCATCAATCCTTTAAAAAAAATGGGGGAAGATTGATTTGAGAAAGGAGAAACTTAAGCTATACCTGGAGAAGAAATTAAATCCAAAAATCGGTTTTTCTTTTCAAATAATAAAAAAATTGGGATGGAAGGGGAATATAACCCGAAGAATTTGCGCGACCCTTTCCCATTTTCAATAAAAATTTCCATTCTTTTCCGTCGTTAAAGTTTCAGGAGAAAAAATATAAAAATTTTGCTTGTGAATCTTATCCTTTT
This sequence comes from Phalangium opilio, assembly GCF_054372755.1. Classification (NCBI taxonomy): domain Eukaryota; kingdom Metazoa; phylum Arthropoda; class Arachnida; order Opiliones; family Phalangiidae; genus Phalangium; species Phalangium opilio. The sequence continues at coordinate 8,496,975 of NW_028324187.1, read as the reverse complement.
GGAAATTTTCAGCTTTCCTACCTAAAGTTTTAGGTTTTAAAGTTCAAATGCAATTACACGGTCTCCGCTTAGATCATAACGTTGTGATACTCTCATTAAGTATGGGTCTATTGTAGGGCCTTGAACGGTATTGTTTCAAAATGCACCACCAGAGGCCGCCCTTCTACCGTTCTACGGCTGATCTTACGCGATGACAAAGGGTTACAACTACACACTTCGATCATGCTTCGATAGGGTTACGAACTTCATACGTGAACTATTTTCTCTAAAGTTTTCCATCGCAGTTTGCACCAATTTTCTACGCGCCACGCCACACCACGGCATAGCATATACTTCCGGAAGTTAAAAAGTTGCGTATGAACTTTGAATTTTAGGCCTAAAAGCCTCAGAGGGAAAATCTTCTAGCGTAAAACGGTTATCCAAGATCCTTGCGCGGACCATTTGATTTGGAAAACCATATATACCCAGAAAGACCGCCAAACAGAGCGGAATTCTTAGCTAACAAACTAAAAGGAATAGAAAATAAAGAAAACTTGTTGCCCATTACCAGAAACTTTCCAGGAAAGGAAATTTGGGCCCCCAAAGATTTTGCACACCATAACATTTTTGGAGCATAGAGAATTACGAGAGAAAAAAAGTTGGGAATTTTTTTTTTAACCAAGATATGACGTAAAAGCTAGGTCTACGAGCGTAAGTTTATTATTTTCCCTAAGTTTCTAAGCTCTTTTACGAGTTCAGTTAAGAGGTAGCCACCATGCTCGGCCAACACGTAATTTCCAGAGAATTCAAAAAACAAACCATGCTAATAGGGCAAGATATAAACTTAGGAAAGAATCATTTACTTTTGTTATACTAGCCTATTACTATGGTCAGAGAAAACTGGTTTTATAGTCGAATTTTAATTACGGAATTAGATTCCACATGCATCAAATTATTAGAATCTTTAGTAACAGAAGATACAGGAATGCACCAACCACATTTACAATAAATTGCAGCCATACTAATTTGCAATTACATCAAGTAACAATGTACCAGGAACAATTATAAACAGCGCCCCAATGATAGAGGGGACTAAAACCATCCAATTTCTAGGTATGTTTAAGATTGACGCGAGGTAATCTATTATTACAAAGCTTAGGTAAAGGACAAGGCAGTGAACTAGAATTATGATAGGATAAGGGAAAGCGAGGCTCATTTAAAGAGCAAGCTAGCGTACCATTATAAACGAACCTAAATAGGTTTCCTAGAATCACCAGCAGGAAAGAGAGAACACAAGCTACTGCGTTCCTTGATAAGCCTAAATCGACCTACATAAGATCCCCCTCTCTCTTATATAATCCATAAGATTGGGCAGAAATACAGAGGGAAACGAGACGGTCATAATTAGGCTTAGGTGTTGCCAAAAGGATAGAAAAATAGAGCTAGTTATTGCTTTAGACGTTTTCCAATAAGCACGTCATTGTACAAGCTCAAGGAGCCCACACAGAGTTTCTTATGCACGTCCTTGAACGAGCTCAAGAAACCCCTGAACGCCCTTGAGCTCAAGGAACCCTTAAGAGTTCCGTTAGGTTTCTTGGTACCGTTCAATGTTGAAGTCTCGCTCATTTCCCGCTATGTATTTCTGGCTATAGATATCGGTTGAACCACGTTTGATTCCCAATCATTCGATCGCTAGAACAGCTTGAGAGTTTAAGATTAAGGGGATTTTCCAAGTCTCCTCCGATGTCTTAGCGCGAGAGCGTTCCAGGACTACGCGCCTAATCCAACTTCTACCACGATTAATCGCCAATAATAAAGTGTCCGCGACGATTTAAGCCATGGCTAAGTTGCTCGATACGTTCTGTTCTAGACAGCTACCGAAAGGGGTCTGGATGTTAGCGTAAATGCCGTTACTTTAAAACCTGACAATTAACTGGGATGGTTCCTCAACTTCTTAAAGATTGAGTTCTGGGGAGAGTTCCTGGATCAGAACTCGAAAGGTTTCCTGAGTACAACAAAGTTCCAGAGCCGGGAACTCGGCTTCTTGGGTCAGAACTCGAAAGGATCCGAGTTCAACAAAGTTCCAGAGCCTGGAACTCTGCTCAATAAAGTTCCAGAGTCGGGAACTCGGCTTCCTGGGTCAGAACTCGAAAGGATCCGAGTTCAACAAAGTTCCAGAGCCTGGAACTCTGCTCAATAAAGTTCCAGAGTCGGGAACTCGATTCACAAAGTTCCAGAGCCGGGAACTCTGCTCAACAAAGTTCCTGAGCCGGGAACTCTGCTCAACAAAGTTCCTGAGCCGGGAACTCTGCTCAACAAAGTTCCTGAGCCGGGAACTCTGCTCAACAAAGTTCCTGAGCCGGGAACTCGGCTCAACAAAGTTCCTGAGCAGGGAACTCGGCTCAACCAACAAAGTTTCCGAGTCAGGAACTTTTGCGTGGGTCATTTGGTCACGTTGTAGATCATACTTTTCCAACTACAGTGAGAAAAATCTTCCTTCCACTGTAATTGAAAAGCATGATCTACAACGCTCACGACTCTCACCACGAGAAGGTATGACCCGCCGACTTCGAGAGTCACCTGAAAGAAGCGGGTTAATACAAATAAAAGCCACAGTCGAAGATTTTATCTACAGCATTTTAAAAAAAAATAAAAAAAAAACCAAAATTAGCATAAAAAATTATTTTTAGAACAAAAATTAACATAAAAAATTATTTTACAACAAAAATTAACATAAAAAATTATTTTACAACAAAAATTAACATAAAAAATTATTTTACAACAAAAATTAACATAAAAAATTATTTTACAACAAAAATTAACATAAAAAATTATTTTACAACAAAAATTAACATAAAAAATTATTTTACAACAAAAATTAACATAAAAAATTATTTTACAACAAAATTAACATTAAAAATTATTTTACACGATTCCTGAAAATAAAAAGTTGTAAAGTGATTAATATTTGAACGTAAAAAATTGTTAATTACCATTTCAAAACCATTCTAAGTGTCACCTAAATCAACGGGTTATTGGGAATAAAAACAACTCAAAAATTCGTTTTATCTACAGCATTTAAAAAAAAAATGAAAAAAAAAATAAAAATTACAATAAAAATTCGTACTTATCATCAAAAAGAAATCTAGAGTCACCTTCTTACCACACAATTATAAAAACAATTAAGAATGTACTTGAAAATATACTCAATCGTTATAACTCGCACCAAAATACTGGATTACAAAAATTTCTTTATAAATAGTCACCTGTATGAAACTTCTTTGAACAATTAATTACTTTTTAATAATTGTTTTGGTTTGCTTAAATATAAAAATACTAGATTCTTAAATAATTAAGCCACCTGTTAGAACTCCCCCGTAATTAACTGGTTAGCACAAACAAACAACACTAGAATATAGGCCTACATACTGAATTTTAAAGGGGTACGCGAATGGGTGTTATATTTAAATTTGTTGGGGTCATTTCAAGTGTCCGGTTAGTGTATTGTTTGAACATTGTGGGTGTTCAACGTTAAGGGTCGTAACGTCGCTGCGGAGTCCACATTTTTAAATTGGCCCTGTCAAATTTGACTTCAACCTGGTCCCTCTGTCCCGAGGTCCAACTGAACGTTTAGAAGTTCAGTCTTTGAGGTAAGATTTGCTTTTCTTTGCTCAAATTTTTCTCGCGGTTTAAGCGGTTATATTTAAGTAATTAGATTGATTTTTTTGTATGGAATTAGTATTTAAAGAACATTTTAGATCAAATTTAGTGTTTAATAATTAATATTTAAACCAGGTTAGGTATTATATTTTTAATTTTAATTAATGTAATTAATTTAATCTTAAACAATGAGCATGTGTTTTTTTTTTTCAAGTCTTAGCCAGTTTGGATTAATTTTAGACCAGGGGTGGATTAATCCACCCCTGTTTAGACCCATATAAGGGGGTCGACTAATCTGCAGGTACTCTGAATGTCTGAAATGCAGTCCACGGTAGCAAACCTACTATTTGTAGTATGCAGGTTCGGTTCACATTTACAAATACAAGAAAGCAATACTATAATTCATTGCCTAACATACAGTCGAACAAAATTAGAGTTTCAACTCTGAAATCTCTTGACTAAAATGTAGTACTCTGAAATGCAGTCCTCGAAAATTATTATTTTCAACTCTGAAATCTTTTGACTAAAACGCAGTACTCTGAAATGCAGTCCTAGAAAACTATTATTTTCAACTCTGAAATCTATTGACTAAAATTCAGTACTCTGAAATGCAGTCCTAGAAAACTATTAATTTCAACTCTGAAATCTCTTGACTAAAATGCAGTACTCTGAAATGCAGTCCTCGAAAATTATTAATTTCAACTCTGAAATCGGTTGACTAAAACGCAGTACTCTGAAATGCAGTCCTCGAAAATTATTATTTTCAACTCTGAAATCTTTTGACTAAAACGCAGTACTCTGAAATGCAGTCCTCGAAAACTATTAATTTCAACTCTGAAATCTCTTGACTAAAATGCAGTACTCTGAAATGCAGTCCTCGAAAATTATTAATTTCAACTCTGAAATCGGTTGACTAAAATGCAGTACTCTGAAAAACAGTCCACGAAAATTATTAAATACTACTCTGAAATCTTTTGACTAAAACGCAGTACTCTGAAATGCAGTCCTCGAAAATTATTATTTTTAACTCTGAAATCTTTTGACTAAAACGCAGTACTCTGAAATGCAGTCCTAGAAAATTATTATTTTCAACTCTGAAATCTATTGACTAAAATGCAGTACTCTGAAATGCAGTCCTCTAAAACTATTAATTTCAACTCTGAAATCTCTTGACTAAAATGCAGTACTCTGAAATCTCTTGACTAAAATGCAGTACTCTGAAATGCAGTCCTCTAAAACTATAAATTTCAACTCTGAAATCTCTTGACTAAAATGCAGTACTCTGAAATGCAGTCCTCGAATATTATTAATTTCAACTTTGAAATCGGTTGACTAAAACGCAGTTCTCTGAAATGCAGTCCTCAAAAATTATTATTTTCAACTCTGAAATCTTTTGACTAAAACGCAGTACTCTGAAATGCAGTCCTCGAAAACTATTAATTTCAACTCTGAAATCTCTTGACTAAAATGCAGTACTCTGAAATGCAGTCCTCGAAAATTATTAATTTCAACTCTGAAATCAGTTGACTAAAACGCAGTACTCTGAAATGCAGTCCTCGAAAATTATTATTTTCAACTCTGAAATCTTTTGACTAAAACGCAGTACTCTGAAATGCAGTCCTCGAATATTATTATTTTCAACTCTGAAATCTTTTGACTAAAACGCAGTACTCTGAAATGCAGTCCTCGAATATTATTAATTTCAACTCTGAAACCTTTTGACTAAAATGCAGTACTCTGAAATGCAGTCCTCGAATATTATTAATTTCAACTCTGAAATCTCTTGACTAAAATGCAGTACTCTGAAATGCAGTCCTCTAAAACTATTAATTTCAACTCTGAAATCTCTTGACTAAAATGCAGTACTCTCAAATGCAGTCCTCGAATATTATTAATTTCAACTTTGAAATCGGTTGACTAAAGTGCAGTACTCTGAAAAGCAGTCCACGAAAATAATAAATTTCAACTCTGAAATCGGTTGACTAAAACGCAGTTCTCTGAAATGCAGTCCTCAAAAATTATTATTTCGAACTCTGAAATCTTTTGAATAAAACGCAGTACTCTGAAATGCAGTCCTCGAAAACTATTAATTTCAACTCTGAAATCTCTTGACTAAAATGCAGTACTCTGAAATGCAGTCCTCGAAAATTATTAATTTCAACTCTGAAATCGGTTGACTAAAACGCAGTACTCTGAAATGCAGTACTCGAAAATTATTATTTGCAACTCTGAAATCTTTTGACTAAAACGCAGTACTCTGAAATGCAGTCCTCGAATATTATTATTTTCAACTCTGAAATCTTTTGACTAAAACGCAGTACTCTGAAATGCAGTCCTCGAATATTATTAATTTCAACTCTGAAATCTCTTGACTAAAATGCAGTACTCTGAAATGCAGTCCTCTAAAACTATTAATTTCAACTCTGAAATCTCTTGACTAAAATGCAGTACTCTGAAATGCAGTCCTCGAATATTATTAATTTCAACTTTGAAATCGGTTGACTAAAGTGCAGTACTCTGAAAAGCAGTCCACGAAAATAATAAATTTCAACTCTGAAATCGGTTGACTAAAACGCAGTTCTCTGAAATACAGTCCTCAAAAATTATTATTTCGAACTCTGAAATCTTTTGACTAAAACGCAGTACTCTGAAATGCAGTCCTCGAAAACTATTAATTTCAACTCTGAAATCTCTTGACTAAAATGCAGTACTCTGAAATGCAGTCCTCGAAAATTATTAATTTCAACTCTGAAATCGGTTGACTTAAACGCAGTACTCTGAAATGCAGTCCTCGAATATTATTAATTTCAACTCTGAAATCGGTTGACTTAAACGCAGTACTCTGAAATGCAGTCCTCGAATATTATTAATTTCAACTTTGAAATCGGTTGACTAAAGTGCAGTACTCTGAAAAGCAGTCCACGAAAATAATAAATTTCAACTCTGAAATCTTTTGACTAAAACGCAGTTCTCTGAGATGCAGTCCTCGAATATTATTAATTTCAACTCTGAAATCGGTTGACTAAAACGCAGTACTCTGAAATGCAGTCCTCGAAAATTATTATTTTCAACTCTGAAATCTTTTGACTAAAACGCAGTACTCTGAAATGCAGTCCTCGAATATTATTATTTTCAACTCTGAAATCTTTTGACTAAAACGCAGTACTCTGAAATGCAGTCCTCGAATATTATTAATTTCAACTTTGAAATTGGACTGCTTTTCAGAGTACTGCCAGGAGTTCATACCGGAGTGATGAAATGAGCTTTAATAGTGGTGCGCATTTACCGACGCGTGACGTTTCCGCGATACCTTTACGCTCTCTAGTGGGAGAATCAAATACTACCATAGGAATGTGATTGAAAGCATGAAAAGCGACACCTAGCGTTAGGGGCGGGGGTAGGCTCCGTAATAATAGGCCAATCATAGATCCTGTTACAAATGTGCTTGGCTTGATTTGTAAACAACGTCAAGGCTTAACTCGGAAGGCGTACTAGGTTTAAAAGAAGTAACTTGAACGGTTTGACTAGACTGACTTTTATACTTTATTGGATCTTCTTTTAGGCAAAAGTTGCACTGCGTTAACTTATTTAATTTAATCTTATCCCTAATTACGTACGCCATACCGACAGTCCGATACCGACAACTTTAACCAGCTGGTTTTCCACGATATCCGAGCTCAGCTCCCACAAAACTATAGAATACCTAGCCTTTTTGCTAGGTAGACAGGCTTTAGGGAAACCCAACAAGATAGGGAACGGGTGAAGGTTTTTGCTATTGCACTATGAAGCCAGTAAAATATTGGTGTCGCCAGTCTATGTTAGTTAGTCTTTACAAAAACAAAATGTAAGAAGGCTTTCGAATGGTCAGAGCAGTTCATGTGATCAAAACGTTTTTTACCCAGAGTCCCTTGGAAGAAATGAGAGGCGAGGTTAGTAACCGGTAAGAGCTTCCCATCCCAAATTTGATTTTAGAGGCGAGGAGAGAGGTTTTTGTGACGTCAGGCGTCTACAAATGCGAATTTAATAGCCCGCGTGTTATGTATTTCACTCCGGTATGAACTCCTGGTACTGCACTTTAGTAAACCGATTTCAAAGTTGAAATTAATACTATTCGAGGACTGCATTTCAGAGTACTGCATTTTAGTCAAGAGATTTCAGAGTTGTAATTAATAGTTTTAGAGGACTGCATTTCAGAGTACTGCATTTTAGTCAAGAGATTTCAGAGTTGAAATTAATAGTTTTAGAGGACTGCATTTCAGAGTACTGCGTTTTAGTCAACCGATTTCAGAGTTGAAATTTATTATTTTCGTGGACTGCTTTTCAGAGTACTGCACTTTAGTCAACCGATTTCAGAGTTGAAATTAATAATATTCGAGGACTGCATTTTAGAGTACTGCGTTTGAGTCAACCGATTTCAGAGTTGAAATTTATTATTTTCGTGGAATGCTTTTCAGAGTACTGCCCTTAAGTCAACCGATTTCAGAGTTGAAATTAATAATATTCGAGTACTGCATTTCAGAGTACTGCGTTTTAGTGAAAAGATTTCAGAGTTGAAAATAATAATTTTTGGAGAACTGCATTTCAGAGTACTGCGTTTTAGTCAACCGATTTCAGATTTGAAATTTATTATTTTCGTGGACTGCTTTTCAGAGTACTGCATTTTAGTCAAGAGATTTCAGAGTTGAAATTAATAGTATTAGAGGACTGCATTTTAGTCAACCGATTTCAGAGTTGAAATTTATTATTTTCTTGGACTGCTTTTCAGAGTACTGCACTTTAGTCAACCGATTTCAGAGTTGAAATTAATAATATTCGAGGACTGCATTTCAGAGTACTGCGTTTTAGTCAAAAGATTTCAGAGTTGAAAATAATAATTTTCGAGGACTGCATTTCAGAGTACTGCGTTTTAGTCAAAAGATTTCAGAGTAGTATTTAATAATTTTCGAGGCCTGTATTTCAGAGTACTACATTTTAGTCAAAAGATTTCAGAGTTGAAAATAATAATTTTCGAGGACTGCATTTCAGAGTACTGCCTTTTAGTCAAAAGATTTCAGAGTGGTATTTAATAATTTTCGAGGCCTGTATTTCAGAGTACTACATTTTAGTCCAAAGATTTCAGAGTTGAAAATAATAATTTTCGAGGACTGCATTTCAGAGTACTGCGTTTTAGTGAAAAGATTTCAGAGTTGAAAATAATAATTTTTGGAGAACTGCATTTCAGAGTACTGCGTTTTAGTCAACCGATTTCAGATTTGAAATTTATTATTTTCGTGGACTGCTTTTCAGAGTACTGCATTTTAGTCAAGAGATTTCAGAGTTGAAATTAATAGTATTAGAGGACTGCATTTTAGTCAACCGATTTCAGAGTTGAAATTTATTATTTTCTTGGACTGCTTTTCAGAGTACTGCACTTTAGTCAACCGATTTCAGAGTTGAAATTAATAATATTCGAGGACTGCATTTCAGAGTACTGCGTTTTAGTCAAAAGATTTCAGAGTTGAAAATAATAATTTTCGAGGACTGCATTTCAGAGTACTGCGTTTTAGTCAAAAGATTTCAGAGTAGTATTTAATAATTTTCGAGGCCTGTATTTCAGAGTACTACATTTTAGTCAAAAGATTTCAGAGTTGAAAATAATAATTTTCGAGGACTGCATTTCAGAGTACTGCCTTTTAGTCAAAAGATTTCAGAGTGGTATTTAATAATTTTCGAGGCCTGTATTTCAGAGTACTACATTTTAGTCCAAAGATTTCAGAGTTGAAAATAATAATTTTCGAGGACTGCATTTCAGAGTACTGCGTTTTAGTCAACCGATTTCAGAGTTGAAATTTATTATTTTCGTGGACTGCTTTTCAGAGTACTGCATTTTAGTCAAGAGATTTCAGAGTTGAAATTAATTGTTTTAGAGGACTGCATTTCAGAGTACTGCATTTTTGTCAAGAGATTTCAGAGTTGATATTAAAAGTTTTCGGGGACTGCATTTCAGAGTACTGCGTTTTAGTCAACCGATTTCAGAGTTGAAATTTATTATTTTCGTGGACTGCTTTTCAGAGTACTGCACTTTAGTCAACCGATTTCAAAGTTGAAATTAATAATATTCGAGGACTGCATTTCAGAGTACTGCATTTTAGTCAAGAGATTTCAGAGTTGAAATTAATAGTTTTAGAGGACTGCATTTCAGAGTACTGCATTTTAGTCAATAGATTTCAAAGTTGAAATTAATAATTTTCGAGGACTGCATTTCAGAGTACTGCGTTTTAGTCAAAAGATTTCAGAGTTGAAATTAATAATTTTCGAGGACTGCATTTCAGAGTACTGCACTTTAGTCAACCGATTTCAGAGTTGAAATTAATAATTTTCGAGGACTGCATTTCAGAGTACTGCATTTTAGTCAAGAGATTTCAGAGTTGAAATTAATAGTTTTAGAGGACTGCATTTCAGAGTACTGCATTTTAGTCAATAGATTTCAGAGTTGAAATTAATAATTTTCGAGGACTGCATTTCAGAGTACTGCGTTTTAGTCAAAAGATTTCAGAGTTGAAATTAATAATTTTCGAGGACTGCATTTCAGAGTACTGCACTTTAGTCAACCGATTTCAGAGTTGAAATTAATAATTTTCGAGGACTGCATTTCAGAGTACTGCACTTTAGTCAACCGATTTCAGAGTTGAAATTAATAATATTCGACGACTGCGTTTCAGAGTACTGCGTTTTAGTCAAAAGATTTCAGAGTTGAAAATAATAATTTTCGAGGACTGCATTTCAGAGTACTGCGTTTTAGTCAAAAGATTTCAGAGTAGTATTTAATATTTTTCGTGGACTGTTTTTTAGAGTACTGCATTTTAGTCAAGAGATTTCAGAGTTGAAATTAATAGTTTTCGAGGACTGCATTTCAGAGTACTGCGTTTTAGTCAAAAGATTTCAGAGTTCGAAATAATAATTTTTGAGGACTGCATTTCAGAGAACTGCGTTTTAGTCAACCGATTTCAGATTTGAAATTTATTATTTTCGTGGACTGCTTTTCAGAGTACTGCACTTTAGTCAACCGATTTCAAAGTTGAAATTAATAATATTCAAGGACTGCATTTCAGAGTACTGCGTTTTAGTCAAAAGATTTCAGAGTAGTATTTAATATTTTTCGTGGACTGTTTTTTAGAGTACTGCATTTTAGTCAAGAGATTTCAGAGTTGAAATTAATAGTTTTCGAGGACTGCATTTCAGAGTACTGCGTTTTAGTCAAAAGATTTCAGAGTTCGAAATTATAATTTTTGAGGACTGCATTTCAGAGAACTGCGTTTTATTCAACCGATTTCAGAGTTGAAATTTATTATTTTCGTGGACTGCTTTTCAGAGTACTGCATTTTAGTCAAGAGATTTCAGAGTTGAAATTAATTGTTTTAGAGGACTGCATTTCAGAGTACTGCATTTTTGTCAAGAGATTTCAGAGTTGATATTAAAAGTTTTCGGGGACTGCATTTCAGAGTACTGCGTTTTAGTCAACCGATTTCAGAGTTGAAATTTATTATTTTCGTGGACTGCTTTTCAGAGTACTGCACTTTAGTCAACCGATTTCAAAGTTGAAATTAATAATATTCGAGGACTGCATTTCAGAGTACTGCATTTTAGTCAAGAGATTTCAGAGTTGAAATTAATAGTTTTAGAGGACTGCATTTCAGAGTACTGCATTTTAGTCAATAGATTTCAAAGTTGAAATTAATAATTTTCGAGGACTGCATTTCAGAGTACTGCGTTTTAGTCAAAAGATTTCAGAGTTGAAATTAATAATTTTCGAGGACTGCATTTCAGAGTACTGCACTTTAGTCAACCGATTTCAGAGTTGAAATTAATAATTTTCGAGGACTGCATTTCAGAGTACTGCACTTTAGTCAACCGATTTCAGAGTTGAAATTAATAATATTCGACGACTGCGTTTCAGAGTACTGCGTTTTAGTCAAAAGATTTCAGAGTTGAAAATAATAATTTTCGAGGACTGCATTTCAGAGTACTGCGTTTTAGTCAAAAGATTTCAGAGTAGTATTTAATATTTTTCGTGGACTGTTTTTTAGAGTACTGCATTTTAGTCAAGAGATTTCAGAGTTGAAATTAATAGTTTTCGAGGACTGCATTTCAGAGTACTGCGTTTTAGTCAAAAGATTTCAGAGTTCGAAATAATAATTTTTGAGGACTGCATTTCAGAGAACTGCGTTTTAGTCAACCGATTTCAGATTTGAAATTTATTATTTTCGTGGACTGCTTTTCAGAGTACTGCACTTTAGTCAACCGATTTCAAAGTTGAAATTAATAATATTCAAGGACTGCATTTCAGAGTACTGCATTTAAGTCAAGAGATTTCAGAGTTGAAATTAATAGTTTTAGAGGACTGCATTTCAGAGTACTGCATTTTAGTCAATAGATTTCAGAGTTGAAAATAATAATTTTCTAGGACTGCATTTCAGAGTACTGCGTTTTAGTCAAAAGATTTCAGAGTTGAAAATAATAATTTTCGAGGACTGCATTTCAGAGTACTGCATTTTAGTCAAGAGATTTCAGAGTTGAAACTCTAATTTTGTTCGACTGTATGTTAGGCAATGAATTATAGTATTGCTTTCTTATATTTGTAAATGTGAACCGAACCTGCATACTACAAATAGTAGGTTTCCTACCGTGGACTGCATTTCAGACATTCAGAGTACCTGCAGATTAGTCGACCCCCCATATAAGTTCTTCGGAGGAATTATTTAGATGATATTAGTGTTTAAATTTAGTGTATATTTCTGTCCTAATAGAGTACTTTTTTAGTATCAGTAGTTGTTTTGTATAGGGATGAACTGGTACCACGGCTCGGCTGATTTAAGATACTAAAGCGATACTAGTTTAAAATGCGTTATATTGGGCTACGTGAGATTTTTAGGTCCTTGAGTAACGAATTGATGGTGATAATGTTTCATTTCTATGATTGTCACTCGTGATGATTTCTCATTGATATCAAAAGTACCTGAATTTATCTAATAACTAATAAGCGAAATTAGCTATAAAACTGTTGATAAAAATAAAAATATTTTACATCACTATATTTTGAAATGACCAACAAAAAACCAAAAGTTAGTTTCGCAAATATTATTCAAGTTTTGAATTAATTTAACATTTTGCTTTCAATAATTCAATGATAAATCACTAACACTTACTAACTAGAGTTATCAGGATAAAAGGGCTTCTTAGCATATACTAGTTAAAAAAGACAAACCGTGGTATTATTTTGGAAGTACCAGCTCTAAACATTGTACTTGGTAGTATTATAATTCATGAAATTACCCAATAAATTGTTTCCTAGTATTTTTAATACATATGTAAATGGCACTGTAAAATATCGGTATCGGGTTAAGCCTGGTATCGGCCGTCTCTAGTTCTGTAGAATGAACTAGAAATAATGGTAATTTACCACTAAACCCAAGGGAATGAAGTAGCGAGATCACAAATGGAGGATTCGTATCATTTACACCTTAAGGCTCTTCCCAAGGGAATGAAATAGCGAGAAGTTTCAGAGTAAAGTTTTAAGAATTTTTGAGTGTTTCTTAGGGAATAGTTGGTAGTAGAAATGGACCAATAAATTAATTTCCTAGATGAAATCTAACCCGCCATTTCAGATAGCAATTTATTTATGGTCTCTACTTGTTTCAAAAATATGAGAAAAGAAAAGGTATTTTAAAATGAGGGTTAATATCTAATTTATATCATACTGGCCTATTTCACGTTAACAGATTATAGTTTGCCAATAATACGCTCAAGGTTGCGTATGCAAATTATGTGTGGCGCTCAAAATTGGAGCGTCACGCTCAAATAGAGCATTGAGCCCAAAAAGAACTAGTGCTCCTCAAGTTCATCCCCTACAAGGTGACTTGGCGTAAACAAGAGACTGGATTTATACGTGCACTTATAAATCCCGCCCCCACTAGCCTTCGCCAAGCTAAACCCGGAGTTCAGGAGGGAAGTCAACTTCAAGGGAGAATGAAATGGCAAGTTTTCTACTTCGAACTGAACAATCCTATCTTTTACAAAATAAGGAATAGGAGATTTTCCTATTGACTTGCTATCTTTAAATTTATAATACAGGTATTATATCTCGGTCTTTAATTTCAGTGTTTGTTTAAAAAATTAGCATCTTACATTAGTACCCACAGGCGGGAGGCGCCATATCTCGGGTTTAATTCAGTCGCCTTTCAACTTGAAATTCAACGTTTCAACGTTTCATCCAAATCATTTTTCATAAAAACTAAACTACTCAAAATAAATTCAATCTTAAGCAATATTTCAGGATGATCACTTAATTTTATGTACATCGATTACGCGAGGGTGACCACGAGGGGGGGGACGCGAAGGGGTTAACGCGAGGGTTACCCGACAGGGATTAGGGTGTAAAATCAAGTGATCAGCACGAAATAAGAGATTGCAATTTTCGCCAAAGTCAAAATTGAAATAATAAAACGCAAACCAATTTGGGCGCAATTCTTAATATAAACATTAACTTTAAATACTACAAATTCAGATTTGGAGAAACAAAAATTGTTGATATTCGAAAGTTATTAATTAAATTTATTTAACTAACTGAAATTAAAGCGTGCTGTAATCTTAACCCTCATTTTAAAATACCTTAAATTTTCTCATATTTTTGAAACAAGTAGGCCTAGGCACCATAATTCCTATCTGAAATGGCGGGTTAGACTTCATCTAGGAAATTAATGGATTGGTCCATTTCTACTACCAACTATTCCCTAAGAAACACTCAAAATTCAGAAAACTTTACTCTGAAACTTCTCCCTACTTCATTCCCTTGGGAAGAGCCTTAAGGTGTAAATGATACAAATCCTCCATTTGTGGTCTCGCTACTTCATTACCTTGGGTTTAGTGGTAAATTGCCATTATTTCTAGCTCCATTCTACAGAACTAGAGACGGCCGATACCAGGCTTAACCCGATACCGGTGCAAAAATGAACCGATACCGAAAACCCGATACTTCAACGATACCGATATTTACTCACCATGATGCAAAACACGATACTTCAACCGATACCGATATTTTACAGTGCCATTTACATATGTATTAAAAATACTAGGAAACAGTTTATTGGGTAATTTCATGAATTATAATAGAGCTATTTCAGTGGGGGAAAAATTTCGTCTGCTACGAAAATTGGGCCTGCCTTTGAGTGTAGAGGGCGGCCATTTTGTGAGGGTTTCTCTATGGGCAAATAGCATTGGTGACGTAGCCATTACCCCCTCTGAAATAGCTCTATTCTACCAAGTACAATGTTTAGAGCTGGTACTTCCAAAATAATACAACGGTTTGTCTTCTTTAACTTGTATATGCTAAGAGGCCCTTTTATCCTGATAACTCTAGTTAGTAAGTGTTAGTGATTTATCATTGAATTATTGAAAGCAAAATGTTAAATTAATTCAAAACTTGAATAATATTTGCGAAACTCTAACTTTTGGTTTTTTGTTGGTCATTTCAAAATATAGTGATATAAAATATTTTTATTTTTATCAACAGTTTTTATGGCTATATTCGCTTATTAGTTATTAGATAAATTCAGGTACTTTTAATATCAATGAGAAATCATCACGATTGACAATCATAGAAATGAGATATTATCACCATCAATTCGTTACTCAAGGATCTAAAAATCTCACGTAGCTCCATATAACGCATTTTAAACTAGTATCGGTTTAGTATCATCTTAAACCAAACGTTCCGATACTATCGGGAAACCCCGAGTATCGGTGCCGTAGGTAATATCGGTATGGTATCGGTAATATCGGTATCGGTTCATCCCTATACAAAACTACTGATACTGAAAAAAGTACTCTATTAGGACAGAAATATACACTAAATTTAAACACTAATATTGTTATCTAAATAATTCCTTCGAAGAACTTATACGGGTCTTAAATTAATCCAAACTGGCTAAGACTTGAAAAAATAACACATGCTCATTGTATAAGTTTAAATTAATTACATTAATTGAAATTAAAATATAATACCTAACCTGGTTTAAATATTTATTAATTAACACTAAATTTGATCTAAAATGTTCTTTAAATACTAATTCCATACAAAAAAATCAATTTAATTACTTATATATAACCGCTTAAACCACGAGAAAAATTTGAGCAAAGAAACGCAAATCTTACCTCAAAGACTGAACCTCTAAACGTTCAGTTGGACCTCGGGACAGGTTGAAGTCAAATTTGACAGGGCCAATTTAAAAATGTGGACTCCGCAACGACGTTACGACCCTTAACGTTGAACACCCACAATGTTCAAACAATACACTAACCGGACACTTAAAATGACCCCAACAAATTGAAATAAAACACCCATTCGCGTACCCCTTTTAAAATTCAGTATTTAAAATTTCAAAAACCAGATCGTGTTTCAAATTAAAAAATAAATTTAAATCGTGGTTTAATTCGACTAAATCTATAGTCATCTACCTAATCAATTTGTTTAATCATTAATCTAGGCCTATAGTAGTTCTCCCAATGTAATAATATAAAACTGATGTTATGTTCTCATAATTTAATTTGAAATGTAGGAACAAAAAACCTTAATCTTAAAAACCAGAAAGAGAAGTATTATATACTTCTGCTAAAACCTAATCAGATGGCTTAACTTTAAAAGAAAACAAAAATAATACAACTCACTGCGACCGCGATATCGGCCATCTTGTATTGGTCTTCAACTGGAACAGAGTGTCAATAATTAATACAAGTCCCTCCAGAAAGCCAGATGGTACAATATGCCTATTTATATCATATTTCAAGGCTAAGGTTATAGTTTGCCAATAATAAATACGCTCAAAGTTGCGTATGCAAATTATGTGGTGGCGCTCAAATCGAGCATTGAGCTCAAAAAGAACTAGTGATGTTCAAGTGCATTTCCTAACAAGGAGACTTTTTCCTTAGGAACACCAGATTTGATTTTGCGTAAACAAGAGGCATTTGTAGGCAGGATTTATACGTGCACTTATAAATCCCGCCCCCACTAGCCTTCGCCAAGCTAAACCCGGAGTTCATAAGGAGAAGTCACCTGACAAATTGAAGTCCCTTCACGCACTTCCCTCTAGCGGCGTTGCTCGGCCCCAGGGAAATAACCCAAGAAGGCCAGTCCAATCCCTAAAAATTTACACAGGAAATAAATAGATACATGGAGAATTCATACCATAAAAACTCATACTAAAAAACTATTGGGACAAAAATAAATAAGAAACCTTTTAAAATTTAAACACTATCGATCATCTAAATAATTTTTTCGGGGATCTTATATGGGTCTAAAATTGGCCTAAACTAAGACTTAAAATACACGCGAATTTTAGTACTAAACTAATTTCTAGTTAAAAAAAATCAAATTAACTAAAATACCTAATCTATAATCTAATTAACATAGTCCTTTAATTTTAAAATAAACAAAAATTTAATTTAACCTTAAATCAATTTAAATTTAAATTAAAGCTAAAATAAATCCATTTAATTTTAAATTAACCTTAAATCCATTAATTGGAAAGTAACTTCAAAACAACGTTTAAAGTCGGAAAAAAACCGTAAGACCCAACCCGCTAATTCTACAATTTCTATAGAACCATTTCCCTAATTACTGAATCTTATTCCAAATTTAATCAACTAAATCACTACTCAAGTTAATCTAAAAATATTCTTTAAATACTAATTCCATATCAAAAAAACCCAATCTAATTCCGTATATATGTAAGCCCTTCTACAGGGAGAAAAATTTGAGCAAAAGAAAACCACGTCTTACCTCCAAGAAGATCGGCAAAAGAATGAACTTGAACTTCTTTCTAGATGGTCAGTTGGACTTGGGGACAGAAAGACCCAAGCTCGGCGTCAAATATAACTAGGGCCAATCACGGTCCTTATCGGTGACGTAGTAGGTGGAGTTGAGAAAAAAAAATCAGGAACTTAACCAGTTTTTAAATTCTGATTGGCCATTTTAAAAGGGGTTACAGGGGGACGCAATGCCCAGGACCACTGCTCAAAGTAGAGCAACCTTGGTTCCCAGGTCGCTTGGGGGTGTATCTGGGGATCACTGATGAGACAGTTGATGGCGCCTTTGCAAAGTATGGTGCAATCGCTGGTCTTTTGTACTGGTTAAGCCTGGTAGAGCCAGAGAGTCTATTTTCTAGAAGGTTCCCAAATTTTCCACCACGTGTCAAATTGTAAAACTTTATTGTCCTTCTCCTTCAAGCTTTTAGCGGGTAGAAGATATTTTTCCATTGAAATGTAAAGGGACAGTGTCACTATTTAAAGAGAAGGTGAAACGCAGTCCATTCTTAATTTTTGATTTAATCTAATTACTTGTGAGTCTCAGATGGTTTGGCCTATATCTAAACTTTTTAATTGATAAAGATGCTTTATTCGATTCATCGTAGTACTTGCCGAACTTTCCTAATTAAGACTGGTTTTATAATTAGAAGAGACCAGGTTAATTAAACAGTTGTTTTTTAATTACTAATTAACTCTTCTTCCAATTTTCACGAGAACGTATTTAAGTTTATGAGTTTCGTTTCGTCGTGACGTTTTTTCACAAAAGGAAGTGGTTTGTTTGTTCTTTATGATATGTTAAGTCACTAGACTAATGGCACCCCATGTTATTTCACCGTAGAGCTTAATACAGTCGAAGGCAGAGGGCTGCCATTACTCCATGCATAATTTTAAGACTAGGAGGATTGATACCAATTACACCAGGAGGCCAAGCTACTTGGAACTGCACTTTGTTGTTTTCCAAGCCCCCCCAAAAAACCACATCATGGGGGAAAATACTATACATTGTTTTCACCCCAGTGTTGCCATTCAGTTTATGAGCCAAAAAAAATGCATTTCAGTTTGAATCAGTACTAGTCTATCAAGCCAATTTTTTTTATTTATTCCCGTTTGTTGAATCGTTCAATATTCTTGTTCAACTAAATCGAAATTCATGTTTAACATTCACGTTTTACTTTATAAATTCATGTACCTATTATTTGGAACCCCAAAAATCAAATGTTGTTTCAACTAGAACTGAAGGGGTAAACCCCCGCCTTCACAGGTGGATCAAAATGGCCACCCTCAATAGTCCCATATCCTGCTTAAGGAGAGAAGCTCTTATAAAAAGAAAAAATAGATAACCTTGTGATAAGACCGTGGCGAATTACTGGCGACATGAAAGCTGAAAGGTCCTGACTCCTAGGCCTAGAGCTCTCTTTTGTCAACTTGGCAGAAAAATAACCGGTAACTACCCCAAGCCCTAAACTAGGAATTTGTATTTATAGACACTTCCATGAATTTCAGAAGAGAAGCAACCACCACAGCCGGCTTGCATTTGCAATAAACTTATGTATTAGTGTATATTATATCGAGTAAAACAAGGATACCATCCCAAAGTTGTCATAACTGTTTCAGTTAAGATTTGTTTTAATTAATAAGGCCCTCTCCCAAAAGAACTAAAGGGCAATAGGTTCTGAGAGGGGAGGAGTTAAGGGGGGGGGACGTGACGTCAATATTGGTATAGTCTAAATTGTATGGCCTGAGCTAATGACTTCCAATATGGTCGCCAAAACCGAGGTAAGAGATAGGAGGGTGTGACGTCACTAGAAAGTTCGTGGTAGCAGGCTACGCAATATTCCCTTTTCAAAAGGGAGGGGCTCAGTGTCGTCTGCTTTATTTAGGGTTAAGATGAAATTTGATAGAATGGTATGCCTACCCAAAGACGTTCGTTAGAGATGGCTTCAAGGTTACCAGTCCTGCACAACCAAATTTAGATAGTCCGTATTGTTTAAAGCCATATCTTAACTAACACGTCTTTGTTGTTTGTAGGCATACCCAAGAAAACAAGGTACTCAAACACTGCACTCTTATTTTGAAAAAGGTCTATTTGCTCCTAGCTTTTCCTATACAATATTTTTGGGTATTTTCGGTAGTCAAAGCTTACCCACCAATTTAAAAATTCTTTCGTAGGCCTAAGCAGAGTTTTCTCTTATAGCCCTATAAATCAAAATTGGAATATTTCTGTGACAATTTTCTATTGAAGTTCTTTAAAAGTATTTTTTTTTTTCAAAGAGAAGGTAAACAACCTTTTTTAAAGGTATGATAAAAGTCATAATATTTAAAGTTTATGATTTAAATTAAATTGTAGGCAAAAATTCTTTGAAGTACGTCAGAGGCACGTGGCACTATAAACTCTTACCCCCACCCGGGTCAATATGGCAGTAAGCGTTACTTGAAAGTTTCGGTGGTACATTTTAAAGAAAGACCAAAACAAAAATTTTCCACCAAATTTAAGGGTTCGACCCCCATCGTAGAACCATAAAAATCCATTCCCAGCATTAGCTTCTATCAGGGCATCAGTGATTCAGAGTCATAAAAGTTGCAGCTGGGTGCTAAAACTAAACTAACAGTTTGACGTCAACAAAAAAGAACTCTTTTACCGTGGGAACCCAATATTTAAAAATAAAAGGCCCAGAAAGCAAAAGTTAAACGAACGCTAGGCCTATAAACAACAAGTGGGAAATCAAAGGAAAAATAAGTTTTATTTGTAACACTATCAGAAGTTGATTACGTGAAGTAAACCTATCACTCCATACCCATTTTCCTATTGTCTTGGAAAACCCGAGGGAAAACCATACTTAAAGGGCTTGGCAATTCTGGTGTAGCTTCGTACCCTTGCCCCCGTTCTGGTATTCCTTTTTTGCAGAGTAGAGGCTATTTCAACCCCTCTTCTAGCCCCCCTTGGGGGTATCTTTTCACCTAAAGTCTATACTATACTCTTTGCTTATAATTTTGTAATATGCAAAAACATTATCACTATATAACTTCTCCCTTTCAACCATATCTCTCCTTTCCACCCTATACCCGCATGCAAAAGGACCGTCCAGTCATGGTCCAGTATTCTGTAAGTTGAGAAAGACGGACAATCAGAATTCCCTCCCCCCTCCCGGCCTCTGGGAGTTCGACACCCTATAGCTCGGAAATATCACCTTGGGCAAGCGACAAACACAGATGAACTACTACTACTACTCGACGATGGAGTGGTGGAGAGGCCGAGGCTTAAGGTTACTTTTTGACCCGAGAAAAGGACCTGGTTCAACCCCAAATGAGAAGAGCCGGGGATCCATCCGAAAGACAATGACAAAAGAGGCCCTCATCTCGCTATTTTTGGGCACTGGAGGTTATGGTAAGGTAAGTTGAGAGGGCTATAACCAACCGTCCAACGAAAGAAGAGTGTGTGTGTCCGAAGGGAAAAAGAAAATGGAAGGGGTTCTCTATCTCTTCCCGCTCTTCTCTTGATCGCCAATGGATGTAGATCGCGTCCAAAGACTAGGGACAAATGGAGGCAACACGCGACGCCTTTATCAAGGGATTTTCCTTCAAAAAACTGCGCTAAGTTGAGGGACTAGTCTGTCTACTTTCAAAAAGAAGGGGGGGGGGCAGGTTCGTCTGCTTAATAATTAGGGTTAAGATGGAACATTGATAGGATGGTATGTCCAAGTTACCAAATTTGGATGGTCCGTATTGTTTAATTTTCGTCTTTGTTGTTCTGTTTCATCCCTAAATTTTGAAAAAGGGCCTATTATAAGTCGGGATATGATGATGAGTCCGTCCATTGGTAAGTGGTCTCTTGAATACAGCGATCTCTCTGGACTAGCCCAGAGGGGTAAGGAAGATCTGAGGGTGTAAGCCTTAGTAAGGAAGGAAGAGACTATGTAAGGGACTAGGCTAGAATCCCTGGAAAACGATAATTAGATTCCTTTGATCAATAGACTGGAAGCCGCTTCGCGCGAGTAATCGGCTGGATACTTAATTTTGTATTTAGTGGCGGCTTCCATAGCCAATCTAAGAGATAAATGGTGGTAACTCGACAATTATTATATAGGTACATATAATCATTTTTGTCATCTTGATACATTTTTCAAAAGAGAATTGAAGCTAGAGTACCTATTATAATTATTCCTTATAGAGATGGGGGAAACTCGCATAGTTTACAGACAAGGAGGATCCATACCATTGACACAAAGAGGCCAAGGCTTCTGGTATTACAAAAGGAGTTAGGCCTGACTCACTGGTGGAGTCACTCTAAAGCCAGACATCCTTGCGTAAATGGTATAAATCCTCCAACAAGTAAGGCGTCAGAATTATGACACGTTACGTGGAGTTCTCAAACCCGGCAAACAAAACCAGCAGAGAAATTAACATGGAAGATATGGTGTCAAAATTATTACTAGTGGCTGTATGCATTCCTCATAAGATTTTTTTAAGATTAGGGTTCTACTATATCAACAGAATGGTCATTCTAAAATTTTATTCCAGAAGGGATGTATTTACTTATATTTTTTTCTGGTATTCAAGGTTACTTCCAAGAAATAGATTATCTTGCTAAGCCTAAGAAGGCCTAGTGGAAACCACACAGAAGTTAGGGGATCTTTTCTTCCTATTTTTGAAAGACCTCGACCTCCTAAGGGCCACAAGACGCTATTCTTGGTTGAATGTTGAAATACATCAAAATATACTAGGTAGGGTAGGGTCAAGCTGCTCGGTGCCTGGTTCCAAGAAGTCTGAGTCATTCTTTTAGTCGAGGAAACGAAATAAAAGGGTGATTGACAAGCGGTCCCTAAAGATTTTCATTCCCAAGAAGGCAAGAACAAAATTCAGGTGTGGTAGTAGCCTACCAAAAGTACATAGCGATAAGTTAGTTAACTATAGACTATTCCATCAACTAAAGAAGTGAAGCAAAAACCACATATTATTATTATTATTACTTTGAAACAAAAATATTCCTGCAACAGATACGACAATAATGCAGGCAGTTTTTACACGTGGGATTAGGCCCCAAAGTCATTGGACATGAACCAAAAACAAGAGCTGAGAAGACCAGAGAGAGAGAATCGAGTTTACCCCTTAGAAGTTGAAGCCAAACTATATCAAGGACTCTTCAATTATAAAGAGGACTGATAATTATTTTTTCGACCAAATTAGCATAAGAAAAGTATTGATAACATAATATTATTTATACCTTAAAACAAGGGCCTTTTTCAAATAATTAAAAAAAAACATTAATAAATTATTTCTTATTACAAAATAATTAGCATATAATTAGTCTTAAAAACAATCAAGGACTACTGAGCCAACCGCCATTGCTTTAGTGACGTCTGCTAAATGGACCTCTTACCCCTATATATGGGATTGGTTGAATTCTCACTGGCTTGCTCAGAGAGGTAAGGGTAAGGTGGGTTCGATTTAGGAGACGCAACTAAAGCAATGGCGTATGGCGCAGTGGTTCTTGATTGTTTTTAAGACTAATAAAATGCTAATTATTTTATAATAAGAATTCATTTATTTTTTATATTTAGAAAAATGCTGTTCTTTTAAGGTACCTTTAAACAGTGTACTTCGTAATTAATTATTTTCTTAAAAGTGACCTCGATTGCCTATGGTGTTTCCCGTCCCATATGGTGTTCATATCCATGACTACATATTCACTGGACTTTACTATTAGCCAGGCTCAGCGCCCTCTATAGATAGACCTTAAATGGAAAAAGGGGGAGGGGGGGCGGACATAGAACGAGAACGAGAAAACGATTTCTAATTAATACAAAACTAATTAATCTAAAACGAGCGACTGCTCCTAAGAGAGAATCAAAGGTAACGCTAAAAAGTATATGTACAGGAAAACACGGGTCTAAAAATCAGAAGTCAATTATTCATGGAGTGATAGTGTACAGCCAGACACTCACTATCAGCCTACTTTTAAAAATAACGCCTGATATTTATTTTCAAACGACACAAAAAAGGTAGATAAGATTTAAATATTTACTTTAGAAGAACGGAGGTCGTGCCTTGGCATAACATAGAAGTTTAATTAACGAAGAAACTTAATTTGAAGCCGTAATTGTTTGTATTAGATAAACTGTAACTAAAATATTAAAGAAAAGCTTATGCTAAAATCTACAAAGACTGGAAATTTTTGCCTAAATCACCTCTAGTATCAAAAGCATATAGAAATAATGGGAAGTGAGTGAGTTAGTTAGGCATGCACCGGAGAGGTTAATGAAAGCCTATAATTTATATTTATTTCTAGTGTCGTCTGAGACATAACATAAGTCTTGATCTCTTTCCAACTATTTGACTAGAGACCAATCAACACATTACTTCAACATCTGTTTTTAATTTCTCAAAAAGCTAATTGGGTTCATTTGAATTAATAAATCTGTAGGAGAATATTTCAATTTGCTTCAAAGATATTATAATAATAACTACACCTGGTGTTGGTAAATGTATTTTCAGCCTCCTTACTTTACATTTTCTCTATTTGCCTTTGATATAAAAGCCTGAATCACCAACCAATCGTCTATAGTTGACTCAAAAAGTGCTACCGGTTAACAAAGAGCTTTTAAGTTAAATGGAGCTGAACCATTTTGTTTGGAGTTCATTACCGAAAAAATAATGCACCAGAAAAAAAGGAACCACAAAATATATCCTAACAATGAAAAATTAAATAAAATGAATAAACAACGCTAGGCCTCGTACAAGGATCTTAATTTAGCATAACAAAAAAATTAAAAAAGGAAACCACTAAACTACAGCTAGGGCACCAAAGAAGCGTCATCATATCTCGTTTGAAATGGAAACAAAACAAAGAGCATATATTTATAGGTGGGGGAAGTTTTATATATCCATTAAAATCGGATATCGGAAGCACGCTTCGTTACCATCGTCAGGTGTGGGACAACAGCTGGATGTATCGGGTAACGCCATCAGAGGACGCGGGGAATTATGGGATAGAAAACGAGATATCTAGGATTAAAAGCTTTTGGGGAAAGCCTAGTCCTTGTAAATAGCGTACCTCTCGACCTCCTTGCACTATAATTCCCCCCACGAGAGTCCGATACTTACGAAAAGGATTCTAGGGTTATGCTTTAAATCAAATGGGTGGTGTTGCATTTCCACTTTAAGCCAATGAAAGTTTAACCCCCCTTCTTGCCTTTGGATTTGGGTAGGATTATTCTTACAGTTTGGTGAATTTTCCGGGTTTTTTTAGGGATTTTTGAATGCGGCAGGAAATAAGGCCCAAGAACAAGAATTTGAAGGAACAATGCGATAGATAAAGAGAGAGAAAGGAACAAAAAAACCTTTTAAATATATTTCTTGTTTTGGCAATCTATCACCGGTAGAACAATTTATATTTTTCATGTTCTTACACATTTCTTCTTCAAGTTTAAACTTTAAAATGGCCCTATTTTCAAAACAAAGGTGTCGGACAGAGGATTGGGATGGAGATCACGCTATCTTTCACTAATTTGTTTAATTACTCGAGGCGTAATAGACGAAACCCCAAGTACTTGGTATCGTTGCAAAGGCAAGAAGTAGGGCTATCATGTACTCAAAGGATTTCCACGTATCTCTTATAGAACTGAAGTTATAACACTCCAAAAAGGAGATACAATAAAGTTTGTAATGCAATGATGATATTTTTGGTTAATTTGCTTAATTACTCTAGCCTTGATTATTGTAACCTCAAGTATTAGGTATCATTGGAAAGGAGATAAGTGGGACTATAACATACTCAAAGGATTTCCACGTATCTCCTATAGAACTAAAGTTATAACACTTCAAAGTGAAGATGCAATAAAGTTTGTAATGCAATGATGATATTTTTGGTTAATTTGCTTAATTACTCGAGCCTTGATTGTTGTAACCCCAAGTATTAGGTATTATTGGAAAGGAGATAAGTGGGGCTATAACATACTGAAACGATTTCACTGTATCTGTTATAGAACTAAAGTTACAACACTTCAAAGTTACTAGTTTTAAAATAACTTTTATAGGCAAGTATCCGACATCATATCTTCTTTAAAACAGCACGCCAGAAAAAGTGACAGTTTATAAACAACACACGCGCGCGCTCGCGTTACCAGAAAAACTTTTAAAACAAACGATGGACGGAAATTCATCCCTTTCTTAGGATAAAAAAAAAAGACTTCAGTTGAGATGAAGAAAAATCGGAAAAAATGTTTTCTACTTCAGTTCATCTTGAGCTTCTTCGGGCGCGTCGTACCCTTTCCTTTTTACAAGTGATCATGAATTCGAAATGATATAGTGCGAAAATAGAATTTTTGAATGATACAAATGACTTTGCGGTTAGTTGGGTCACTCTGCCGAGATTTTGGTAAACAAATCTAAATAATAAGGCCTACACTGGACGTTTTCGAGGTGAGACAATGAATATAACTTCTGTGACAGTCCCACTGTACTTTCACAATTTTGTGTCTCTTGATACACCATTATTAAGATAGACACCGTGGATTTAAATTCTGTTATTGGAGACGAAGTGTTAGGCCTAAAGTATTTGAATTAATGCGTATGTGGAACTTAGAATTGTTGTTGATGCCGAAAAAGCGCCGGTTTAATTACGCGCTCTTACACGTCGTACAGTTTATCTGTGAGAAAATTATTTGCAAAGCGTTTAAAAAAGTTGCATCCGTGACGTGAAAGAACAAAGATGCATGCTTCATCCTGAGAGGATAAAAAAGAAAGATCTGCATGGAGATGTTAGTAATCCCGTGTCTCCCAAAAATAGTTTTATCTTTCGTTAATCTCGACTAGGGAGTTACTCTCTCTCTCCAGAGAGAGACAGAGAAATGAACATTGTCTGTCTGTCTTCCACTCCTGACGCGCATACTTCCTTTCAAGTGATAGTCGCAAATTATTATTCTAAAGTATATTCTAAAGATTGTAGATTATGGGAAAAATACCAATTACAATTTTGGTAAAAATTAAATTGTAGTTTAGTTGGTAATTTACAGTAATTAAAGTGCAGTAACAAACAGTTGCGCCATTAAAAGGGTGAAAAAATAAAACAGAAACAACCAAGGCTTAGTATTTTCAGGCAAGTAGGTGTGGTTTTCAGAACATATGGTTAATTTTTGCTAACTTGAAATCAAATACTCTGTTAGTTTTATTTATCTGTCATTGTTAATATTCATACACAAACAAAGGCTTAGTATTATTAGTAAGTTTTCCCCTCGGTCTCGGTGTGGTGGCAGTAAATATGGTTAATTATCGTTAACTGTGAACCAAATACTCCCTATTACTTTCATGTTTATTTGCTTTTGTTAATATTCACCAAGCTGTTCTTCACGCACCTTAAACGAGAATAGTGTTACCAGCTTTAAACTGTTTTCAGCGCGACAATCAATTTAAGAGAGAGAAAGCGAGAGAGGAGCTTGTTCAATCTTCATCTCGAATCTATTTTGTGACTCTTAGCTCTGAAGAATTGTCTGGAGAGGAAATATTCCGTTGTTAATTCCTCAGCTGACTTATCTAGAAGACTGTCCGCGTGTTAGAAATAATTCCTCCTCAGTCCCATCTCGTTAATTCCGGCACTGGCCCGGGCCGGGCTGGGGTGCGTGTCTGTGTGTGGAAGTCGGGAGGCATCAGATATAAGCATGATGGCGAAATGGCCCGAGTAATTAGCCCAAAAGTAATTATCGCGTAAATTGCCAAGATAAAAATACTTATTAACGTTTTACACCAAGCAGCAGCACGCGAACCCCAATTTATAGCTTCAACTTACTCTAATGAGTTAAAAATACAATATTAACGTAACATATTTTGGGGCCATAGGGATATATTTTGTTATTATTGTTTTAACAAGTTCAGATTTATTGTTTTTAAGCGATGATTTATTTCGTTAAATATCGCCCTAATGTTCCGGACCTAACTTATCCAAAATATTACTTAGCAAATGTAAATAAAAAACACGTGTAAAGCTGTTATTGTTTTTAAAGCCTTACTATACTTAAACGGTTAAACAAGTTAGTCTTTTCATAAGTAAGATGATTCTCATCTTTAAGTTACTAAGGATTATCTTTAAAATTTCTGGACTTTTCTCTGTCCTTCTGGCCCTTTTTTTAATCCCCTGAAAATTTTGGCCTATTTCCCGTCTCTCTTTAATATTTTGGTCTATTTTTTAAATTCCCCGACATTTTTAGCCTATTTAAAAAATTCCCCGACATTATTGGCCTATTTAAATTCCCCGACATTATTGGCCTATTTAAATTCCCCGACATTATTGGCCTATTTAAATTCCCCGACATTATTGGCCTATTTAAATTCCCCGACATTTCTGGCCTATTTAAAAAATTCCCCGACATTTCTGGCCTATTTAAAAATTCCCCGACATTATTGACCTATTTAAAAAATCCCTAGCATTATTGGCCTATTTTAAAAATTCCCCGACATTTTTGGCCTATTTTAAAAATTCCCCGACATTTTTGGTCTATTTTAAAAATTCCCCGACATTTTTGGTCTATTTTAAAAATTCCCCGACATTTTTGGTCTATTTTAAAAATTCCCCGACATTTTTGGCCTATTTTAAAAATTCCCCCGACATTTTTGGCCTATTTTTAAAAATCCCCGACACTTTTGGCCTATTTTTTAAAAATTCCCTAACATTATTGGCCTATTTTTAAAACTCCCCCAACCTATAAATCGTCTTTTTAAAATCCATGACCCGTGGCCATCAAACATTCAAGACATTCTGATAATAAATAATACCGAATACACTGCTAGCTCTTAGTCTTATCGTATCAGTAAACAAGTCCTTAATTCTTTCCCCTAAAGCTGCTGCTGCTGATACGTCAATACTCTAAGATATAGAATTTAATTAAACCGTCGTTTAGGTCCTTACAATACACGTTTCATTATATATCTTCTATGGCTTCGGAGCTGCTAGAGAAGAGAAGAGAATCGGGTGAATACGAATACAAGTACATACAGTGTACAAGCAACACTGCATTCATTAATAACATGCAAAGGGGAAATCGATTATAATTAACCGCTATTCGCCTTTCTACAAAAGATTCTACTTTTCCCACTTTTCCCCTTTTCCCTCGCCTCGCCTTAAAGCACAGCTTTGTCTAATAAACAGCTGAAGGTATAAACTTGAAATAATTAACAAAAGGAGAATTCGAAGTACCTATAACCCTTTCATCCTTGTTAAAACAACTCCTAGGGCCTAGGCCTAATATAAAATGCAAATAGAATTTATAACAGAAAGAGAGATATCTTAGAAGCCTTAGTGTCACGTCACATATGCTATGTTTACCAAGGCGGTACCAAACATGGTCGCCTACAGCCAAAGCGAATCCCGTGACGTTTTACCCAGGCACTGACGTCACAACTCAGATAGCTCTATTAAGCCTTTTCCCAGTATGGTGTTTGCGATCTTGACCAACCCCATTCCAAGTGGACCAAGTATTGGATCTCTTTCTCATCCGCCACTACTAGCTAAGACCACTATAGACACAGATGGACTAGAATGGAGATTCTAGCGCCACGTCGCGACCAATGTTGAAACTTTTTCGACTCAAACCATAGCCATAACATAATCTACGAGTCGAAAAGTTTCGGGACTCTACCGCCTAGGGGCAATGACAGGCGAAGCCATTAGACACAGATGGACTAGAATGGAGATTCTAGCGCCACGTCGCGACCAATGTTGAAACTTTTTCGACTCAAACCATAGCCATAACATGATCTATGGGCCGAAAGGTTTCGGGACTCTACCGCTAGGGGGAATGACAGGCGATGCCATTACTTAAAATATTAGATTAGATTTCGTATTTTGGGATGGAACTTGGTACTGGTTAAATGAAAAGTTGCCTAAATTACTTATACTTCATATAATTTGTTTCTGTTGGAAAAAAAATAATAATCTATTGCAAAAACAATCGAAATTTATGATTTATCTAACTCCCAGTTAGTTATTTCATCCAAGATACGAAAATGGGTGCAATATTTCAATTTCAGGAACCAGTAAGTATCGTCCGAAGAAGATTTTTAGATTCGATAATCGATCAATTTATCGATCGTCCAAGTTCCCCCTCCCCTCCCCCAATGGTCCGTATCCATATTCTTTTACTTGTTTTTCAATATTACAGGAATTTAATTTTTATTCGAAGGTAGTCTTTGAGTGCCTTAGTTTTAAATGGTAGTAAGCTAGGAGACCCACAGAGAGAGTAAGATTTGAGGGGAAACCAAGCCGCTCAAAGGGTATAACGCTCTTTCTCCCATCCTTGAAATAATTTTGCTAAATCCATTTTTCCTTCAAAACACAGGAAAGGTTTGAATACGTTTAATATTAATGGATTTAAGATTTTAAAGAAGTTTTTTTTTATTTTCTTTTGAAGATATTTTGGATGGAAAAACTGATTGCTTTTTTGGGGTTCTATCATTTCTTTTTATGTCATAGAGAGGTTAAGCTTGGTTTTAATGTCGTCTACAACGGCTTTCATTTGATCTTGACCTTTGACACCATATCCTCAAAAGTTGAAAGACGAACCAGTTAGAAAAACATACCGTATCTTCTGAGCATGCACATTAAACCCCAAACAAACATACAAATAAAAATAATTCGAGATTACATATGCAGTAATGTACTTCTAGCGCATGCGTAATAGGCATAATTACCACCCCGCGAGTTGGTTGGTATATTTCAAGGATACAAAAGCAGAAAGAAATTCTAAGGTCAAACCCAAAAAACGAAGAAAGACAAAAGAATTAAGTTAAAACCAGTTTTCTTTACTTAAAAAATTTCGGCGTAAAATCTTTAGTTAGAGACGATTGCTTTTTTTTTCTTTGTAGATGTTGTAGTGGACGTGGACGGACGAAGAGTGTATGGGAATGGCCTAGAACCTTTAAGTAATTACCCGTAACCCATCTCATAGCTTTGGAAAGGTATTCAAGAAGACGCACGGCCATTTAGGCAAATATTATCTTCCATGAAAAATATGTAAAAAAATTTATTACTCGTAACAAGGTGATCAAAACAGTAGGGAACCCTTACACTGAATGGAAAAGAAAAATGGTCAGAAAATTGACCCTTTATGAAAAATCGGGGGCTAAATAGAGTCTGATGTGTTGAACACATTGTTTACTTAAGACATAATAACATTGATGGGCATGTGCATTAACAACAAACACGTATTAATTAAGATATGCCTTGAAACAAAGACCTAGGTGGACTGTTAACTTTGAACTTTGAAGCCCTATCTAATAAAGTCTTTGTTGAAGAAATACCGTCAGGATGTTCCTAATTAACCCTATTTCAAGCAGACGACACTACGATACCGCCGTTTTGAAAAGGGTAGACCTATTCCCTCAGATTAAGAAACCCAAACACCCTATAAATACTCAAGGTATTAAAATTTCTTTAAAACTGTGAAATTTATAAACGCGAAACTTAAAATAAAGAAATATGGAAAACTTAAGATAGATGGCGGGCTACAGGGGTCAAATCCGGGGTTAATCGGCTGAGTTCTCATGCCAAACCCAACCTAAGGTTTTTTAGAGTTGAACTGCGTCGGCGCAGCAGCGCGCCCTGGTTCACCATATTGTACATACATACATATTTACTCATTCCCTATCATTTCAATTCAAAACCCAGACCATTGCGAACCCATTTGACAAGACAAGTCGTTCGTCATAACGATATTTGATTGTATGTACTTCTACCATCATACAATCAATGTTTCCTACGCAGGAAGTACTAATTTCTTAGGGACGGAGTAGAAACAGAGAATTCCGTACTAACCATCCCTTGGTTTCACCTCCAATATACTAAATCCTCCATGTCGTAATCGAACCACCGTAATGTTGACTATCTTGTCAATCGATGTCGCATTCAATTTGTCTCCGGGCCTAAGACAGTTATGACAGATGGGTTATACGTATTCTATCATTAACAATTAAGCTGATTAAAACCTACTAACCCTTGAAATTCGATGACATTTGGGAAAGGGGGGACGGGGGGAACTTGACCTTGGTTTAGACATGGCATAGCACGACGCGGCACAGCGGGTGGTCAAGAATTATTTCATTTCCTTACATTAAAGGGATAGTAACACGACGAACAAATAAGTATAAGTCCTGAATGACTGACCCATAGGAAGCTAAACACTACATTTACCTATCCCTTTAAATAATTTAAACTTTGTACAGAATAAATACAACTATTGAGTGGTCCTTTCGAATATAATTTCACGGTTTTCCTAATGAATTATTTTTGAGTCTAAGATGAGGATTTCTTGTTTTTATTCTTTATTTTATAATTGACGTAGAAAGCATGTGCCAACATTTAGCCCCCCTGAGGAGAGATTGCCTTCAACTCAACCGTCCGCCGTCAGCTTTTTCAACTTTAACTAAAATTCCTAATCAACATTGACACGCCTGTCCTGTCAGGGACTTAAATAATCAACGGAGATTTTCTAAAACAGCCTGTCAACAAAGACAAATAAAATTTTACAAGAAGGTACAGGCCTACCTAATATTAAAGGCAAATAGAATTAACTGAAAGTGATGTTAATGAAAGGTTTTCCACGTTCCCAAAAGCACGTGATCTTTTAATTTTGCCTAGACTGCTGGTACACTTCCTGATTTTCCTATTTATCTTTGATAACAGGAAATATTTGCTTAATAAATTAGTGAAATCAAAAGGTTATATCTATATCATATAAAACTAAATAAAAGTTATATAAATTTTACAAGAAGGTACCTACTATCAAAGGCAAATAGAATTAACAAAAAGTGATGTTAATGAAAGGTTTTCCACGTTCCCAAAAGCACCGCACGTGATCTTCTTTAATTTTTATTTAATTAACAAAACAAATTTTGCCTAGACTGCTGGTTCACTTCCTGATATTCCTATTTATCTTTGATAACAGGCAATATTTGCCTAATAAATTAGTGAAATCGAAAGGTTATCTAAGCCTACATAATATAAAACTATATAAAAGTTATAATAAAATCATGATAGTCTAGACAAAAGAATCATATATATATATATATATATATATATATATATATATATATATATATATATATATATATATATATATATATATATATATATATATATATATATATATATATATATATATATATATATATATATATATATATATATATATATATATATATATATATATATATATATATATATATATTTCAGATAAGTATTGCCTCTGAAATTGGGAATTATGGGTAATAGAAAATAAATGATTTCCGTGATGACCTAATATATACCATCAAGAGATCACCGGTCCAAACTAACTCGTATTGACGTTCAAATTAACCCTGGGTCCCCTTTGCATTGACAGAGTCAATTTAGAGAGGCCTAAAATGGTTCCACCAAAAATCATCGTTATATAGCTATATCGAATGATGCCATTTCGTCTAGGACTCTAGGAGGACCACCACCATCCACATCAGGACAGATCGAAATGAACATACCCGATAAAATAAAAACGCCATATCTGATATTCTTTTTATTATTATTATACTTCGGAAGTGGGTAATATAAAGTACATATAAACATTACTTTCTTTACTTCCTTCCACGTTGGCTTCAACGCAATATTTAAGTACAGGGTGTTTTACTTTAAAATAGAACCGAAGGCGAATTACAGTGGGAGGGTAAGCTTGGGTTTGGGGTCGAAAATGCAACTTTTATGACAAGAGACACTTCCTAACACAAGTTATGATTTGATGGAGTGTTTTAGGGATGGCCCCTTAATTAAATTAGAAATAATTGTCTAAATCAGTTTCTTACATATTAATTTCAAGGGGTCATAGGTAAAACACTGCATGCAATCCTTCATAACTCGGACCTTACTGGCAAAATTTCATAGAAGTCAAATTTCCGATTCAAAAATAATTTCCCCATACAACAGCCTCACTGTATGTACTTCGTTCCCCGTAATTACCCATTTTTGAAATACACTGTATATTTCTGACTTTGCAGTTACTTCACACGATCTACTTTTAATATTATTGCGGAGATATCCATCCGCGGATGATAAAAGAAAGCCATCTATATAGAAAACGGAAGCGGACACATAATCCGGATTTGATTTTTACGAGAGGATATTCCGACGTTTCCGGTATTCGCTTCCCCGACTTTTATAGCGCCAAATATACTGAACTGAACTGCCAAAAGGGAGACAGACCCTCTCTAGTCACTCTCCTACTTCGGACAGAAGATATTGGAGAAAATATTCAAGGAAATTTCCACCAAGGGACTTTGAAATATCAATTTTAAAGATAATAATAAAAAACAAATTACTTAACAAATATTTTAGAAATAATTTATTTGGGAGTGCGTTAAACCCTACGACGTACGCGTTTGTACATCGTCATGCTGACGTTGCAAAAGATAAAAACATTTCCTGTGATAACCTTCGATAAACACTTTCTTTCCCTGCAGGCTGCAGCTAGCGAGTGACCAATCAGGCGAGACATGTACATAAATGACCTTACCCCAATTTAAAAGAAAATAATTCCTATATGAAATATTTTTTTAATTAGGTCCTACTATAAACTAACCGCACCTTCTGAGGCCACAACAGAAGCTTTAGAAGAAAAAAATATATACATTTTATTTTTCAACGGTAGCTTTAAAAGAAATTGATGTATCGAGAAAATGGGTGGATAACGTATGATTTGGGATAGATGTACAGTGTTGAAGGGATCATACAAACGCAAAAAGCCTTTCCCTGACTATATCTTTCCCTTATTATCATTAGGGAAAAAGCTAGAGTTGTCAATCAATATTTGTTAAGAACATTATTGTGTTATAAACAAGTTAATCCCTTATTTCCTGAACTTTTCCCTGACTGTCCAGGGATTTCAGGACTGCAAAATACCAAGGCATTAGTTCGGAACCACACTGATCCGTTCCACACCGTAGTTATTAGCACCATATGTTAAAAAGTATTCTAGAGTCTCTCTGAAAGATCTTAGGTTCTTAGCACATCTGCCTGGCACATCTTTCAGTCTAACAAAATCGAAAGAAATCTTACGGATCGTAATTACTTTTAGGGAGTGTGGACATAAAAGGAGGTTAATAACGTATCTAGATATAAAAAAAAATTGCATAACCGACCGTGAAGATACAAAAAGACATGTTTTTTCTCTTTTACTTCTTCACGGGGTGTGTTCCAACATTTCAATCTCTTGCCAATTTCAAAAATACGATTGCTATATTACAAAGTCTACAATTTTCATAGTGGTGGTGAAACTTGAATATATTTTTTTCTTGCCCATGAAATGATGCGAAGTTAGAGGCGCATGCTAAGGAACCTTTTTACCTGTCACAGGTGTGCGTCGATCGAAACGGTGGTAATGTCAAATGTGTCATGTATCTTCGACTCAAATGATACATACATAAATAAATAAAAAGGAATCCATGCACAATCTCACCAATAAGGAACATGCAATGCATATCAGACTGATGTATGTACGAGCCTACAATAATAACAACTAAACATGCCTAAAATAATAGGTATTTTGATCAAAAGTCTATCATACTTTCCATAAGTATGGGTTGAAGGATGTTTGCTAAGATTGTAATGAAAGTTCCCCTTATGAGTAACCATGTTAATAACAATAGAGTACATACCTAAAATAAGGGATATTTTGATCAAAAGTCTATCATACGTTCCATAATTATGGGTAACTTGAAAGGATGTTTGTTAAGATAGTAATGAAAGTTCCCTTTTTGAGTAACCACGTTAATAACGATACAGTAGGGGCTAATCGAAGTTAGAAACGTAAACAAGTTTACTGTTTTAGTTCGACCATCATCTTGAGGCGACAATGCACCGAAAAAACAACAAGAAGGGAGACACTCCCAAAGAAGGAAGGTTGGTAGGTAGGTAGGTAGGTTGGAAGTGGTAGGTAGCTAAAGTGGAAAACAAAGGTTCCGTGTACTCTGTTCCACTTGAGAGAAGGCAGTCGCCCCAGAGAAAGTAATTGTCACCCAGCCCTCCCTGGTCTGGTCGTTGGTAGATGTCGCTTGCCTCGTGCTTGAACCTTTTTCCAACAAAGTTCCTCAAGGGCCGCAATGAAAACCGGAGGCGCTTTGCCAGTTGGCACGGTTGAGTTCTATCTCTCTCTCTCTCTCTCTCTCTCTCTTACGCAAGGTTTTGGCTAGAATCCACCCCATTCAAAACCCGGTATACAAACTCAACTCAGAAGCGAGGTGGACTTGCTTCAGTACGGACGGTAACGCGAGGTTGAGGCCACCGGTAAAGTTATAACCTTGGGTTCGAGAATTGTTACACCACAATTGTCTCTCTACCATATTTATCCGTTGTGTCTGTGACGCGTGTTTGTGTTTACTGTTAAACCATCCCGGGTGGGAGGTGACTCCGGGGTAGGTTATAGGTAAAGTGAGATTGTGGTTTAGCGTGGAGTTAACCTGAGCAGTTCAGTGTTTGTGCATCTGTGACCAAGTCATTATTGGGGACAGTGCATTGTCCGAAAGGTTTTAAAAACCAGGGATACAATTATCCTGATTTGAAAAGGTAGTAGCTGGATTCGAATCAGTTCATAGTACCAAAAAAAAACAGAACGGGATAACATTCGAAATTAGTTGTTTAAAGTGTGCCAAATGAAAATTTAATTATAGTTAAGCATGGTGCGTTTGTGAAGTCGCGATTAACGCGGTTTAATTGAACAATTCAAGGATTAATTAATCACCTTCAATATCAATCGGGAAACATGCCGAAAGTCTCTAATAACGAGGGTTCGTCTCTAAAGAACGTGCGTACAGTCTCGTTGGGTCAAAGCCCATTGGCACCAGCCGCGACAAACGAGAATTGTCACGTATGGAGCATTACAGGACCGGCAAATCGGGGTCAAGTTCACCCTTCGGTCACTGCTGGTACGACTTACGTTGACCTTCATGGACCACGTACTCAACCGGAGGAAATCTACAAAGTTCGACCAAAGGCAAATGGGGTAAATTGACCTTTCTAAAACCGTATAGAAAAGAAATTTAAAATGTTTTTGGGATATTTTTCTAAAAAAGGCTTAACTTCAAAGCTCGTAATAATTAGCGTTACGCGATCCATATCGGGGAAGTTGAATTTAGTGAGAAATTATTCAATAGAGTTATATGCAGTAGTTTGCAAAGCGCACCGGAAACATCATGAATCTTAATAGACGAAGTTGTATACAGTTATCATCGGATAGCGTCTTAATGCGTATCTTTACAACATTTAGCGACAAACCAATGGCAAACCACTCTATGTTGTATTAGGGTTATATAATCTGGTTAAAGATGGAGATTTGTACGGCATAGTTATTGGACGAAATGGTTAATACTGATAGTAAACAAGTATTTATAAATATTCCTGAAATACAAAGTTAACAGTTTGATCACTGATTGGTCTCCAGAAGTCCGCAGAACCTCAGACGTACCTGCGAACTTGGTGCATAGTTTGATTAAGAACTATCCAAACCATTTACATCAAATAACTCTGTACGAATGTAAGGATATGTATGTGTGTATATACGTAGAAAATCTTGGTAAGCTATATCACTGTGGCTAGCAACGTCAAGCCAAATTGATGGAGAGGGTCTAGCTGTGTAGACCATTAGGAAATGAAGCCGAAATTTATATCAGGGTATAAATATCGTCTATCCATTAGGATGTGTATACATGTATACGATATATAATATATACCAAGCCAAACTGGACACGGGGAAATAATTTTGGCAAAATGCATTAACGCTCCATCCTTTTGAAACCGTACTTCCATCGACGTGCATGGTCCAATACGTCGATTTTAGGACCTAGCTTACATTTGTTGTTTGTAAATATACTTATCATATGCATCAAGGATAGCTAGATTCATAAAAATATGCTCCTAACATTGACAAACTACTTTTAGTGCATGCCTCTAAAATGAATGAAGGACATCCAAGGAAAACCTCTAGTTAAACAGTCAAGAAATCTAATTCAAACCTATATGGGTTTGTACTCTATAAAAAGGGGACCGACTTAGATTGATTCCAGACCACACACACCTTTCAAATTACCCTATTAAACCTTCTTGATAACTTCACATTCTATGGAGTTAACTCGTTTTGTCAAATCATGGTATACAGTCAGTAACGTTTGGGCCTCCTTGGCCATATCCGTTTTGATTGGAAACCAAGCTTATAGTCTAAAGATGCGTCCGGAGAATTGGAGGAACTCCCAAAAGAGAAATGGAAGGCATCACATCACATCACGGCCTAGCCGTCATAAGTCATTACCGAATTCGCCATCAACATCTCGACTGGCCAGCTATATCTAACCAGAGTCCATTTAGGACGGTACATAAGGGATGTATCTTTGGGACCTATATCCATGCCCCCG
Organism: Phalangium opilio; assembly: GCF_054372755.1. Classification (NCBI taxonomy): domain Eukaryota; kingdom Metazoa; phylum Arthropoda; class Arachnida; order Opiliones; family Phalangiidae; genus Phalangium; species Phalangium opilio. Next base: position 8,459,085 of record NW_028324187.1, on the reverse strand, counting down.
ACATCATACACTGCACCTAACTTTAATATAAGTCCATTTCCTCTTTGCTTATTATACCATGAAATTATTACTTTCATCTTTGAATATTTCGTGTCATGAATAACTAGGGTTATGTAGGAAGTAATGTTAGGTAATATTCTTAAATACATTAAATAAATTCCTGGATTCATCCCAGAGTATATCGTTCTGTTATAGTGTGGAGGAGATCAAAGTAGTAATGCTTGGTTAAATTGTCAAAAAATTCGCGAGACTGAATACGGAGAAATGCGTGTATACTAAATTGCAGACTCGAGTCTACAATAATACCAAGTATTTATCGATTAAAATTTTAATTACTAATTATTAGGAACTAAATTATGACACAATCCCTGCATCAGTTTCAATAGTCTGAAATTTACCATACCTAATTCTTTCATCAACATTACGGCGATATTCAAAATGTTACTAAGCAACCCGATCTCGACCACGCTGTAAGTTGCATTGCGTTTAGAAGGGATGAACTTTTCCCAGAAAATCGAGATGAGCTCGCTCGAAAAGAAACTCTGGAATGGATCCTGCGTCTTCCAGGCAGTTAATATTTCTAAGAAAATGGTTCGAAGGCACGCGAGTCGCTTTCAAAATCATTTCTAATTTAGCCTCGGACTTTTCGACTTACGAGTTTTGATCAGTCAGTCAGTCGGTATGTACTGCCGCGAACCCTTAATCTTATCTGATGGAATCTTACTCGGAGGGATTTGTTGTAAGATTTCATTTGATAAGAAAAAAAGTCAGTGATTAAGTTTTATTTTGAAATTATCGATTATATAAGGTATTAAAAGAAAAGGACCTTAACCCGTCGATTAGCTAGCTAATCCACCTTAAATATTATAAGTATAAAAACAATTCAAAACGTATAACAATTCTATAACCATTAGTAAAAAAACAATGGGTTCTAATAACGAACAACATGTATAAATTAACACAAAATGCCTTTAGGGATAAAAGAAACAAGACAATTTTTAACTTTAAAAATTTACAAATTAGGATTCGTGATCATATGATCGTTCAACCGATACCTACCCCAAGTACGTTCGCTAGATTTCAGCGCATTCTACATGGAAACAACATACTTCAAACGATAATGAAGTTACTTCTTTCCCCCCTGTAGCAGCTTTCTAAATTTAAAATTCTCGCTTTAAAACTTAAAAAGAAAGAGAAAAAAATGCTAAAAAGATAATTTGGGATGGGAAGTTCTAATTTGACGCGCATATTTTAGTTTCTATTTTTTATTTTAAACCTTCCCTTTTTCCGCTCCATTTGATTATGATACAAGACGTAAATATGCAAAGGTATTTATTAAAGGGATAGTATCACAATTACAAAACGGACGGGATCCCTTTGTTTTGTTGTGTTGTGTTAAGAAATTTGCGTTCAGCTTTGGTTTAGTGCAAGTTATCTTGTTCCAACTATACGAAATGGACCTGAAATTTAGGGACTTTATCTTACTGCTATCGTCATATTAAGTTGAGATTGATTTTTACTTTTCTTTAATTTCCCTTAGGGGAATGCACTTTAATCTAAAGATTGGTATATGTTTGTAATTGCAGAAATATTTATTTATTTCTACCTGGGGCAAAATTAAACCTATAACATATGTCTCTGTATCATTTCCCTAAATCCCTGAAGTTATCGCGAAGCCAACTACATCATCAAAATATGCACCGGAAGTATGTCAAAATCTATCTTTTAAAAGTTAAGATATAAAATGCTTGGATCCGAAAAATATAATAAAAATTATCGATTTAAACGATATACTAATGAACTATTTAACCACAGAAGTCTACGTAAATTTCCTACCACTACCTTTCTGTACAGAGTGTTTCAAAAAGGGTAGTTATAGGAACGAAGTAAAGTTGGTTGTATCATAAGTTTATAAGTGATATGTTCCTTCCATAAGTATGACACTACCCACAAATGCTACAGAGAGACAAACTTATGGTGAACATAACTTGTAAATGGTGTCCCTTGTGATAGAAGTTAGATTTTTGGACTCAAAATCGATCGACACAATCTTTCGAAACACCCTGTAGATCTCAGGGATTAAATATGGAAAAGTTAAGTTTCATTAAATGCAGCAATTACTCAAGGTTAGTCCCGTACAGGAAACGGCGTATGTAAATAAAAACTTGACTGCATCCATAACGCTGCTGCAGTTTGGAATCCCCCAAAAATTTAGGGTGACTTTTTTCTTTAAATATAAACGACATCTCCTGTTTGTTAGCCCGCGGGGTTCTTCGTGGCGCAAAATATGATCGCCCGACCAACGAATTTTTCCCTGCGTTTTAATAAACCACGAAATGTTCCACAGCTGTTTAAAGTGAGGCTAAAATGCCTTTCCTTCTAACTTGGTTATTTACCTGAACATATAACCTATCATATTGTGAGTTTGTTTATGTCAGGGCACAAACTTAACCTATCATAGGGCAAGTCTGTTTATGTCAGGAAAAGCCTGGGAAAGTCAGGTTGACAATTTAAAAATGGACCCAAAAATAAAAACCAAAAAGGGAATTTGAATATCTAAAATATTTCTAATTCGGTAATCACTACAGACATTTCAGCCTCTCTTTCAATAACATCCGGGGAATGGGGGGGGGGGTTGTTATTCCAATACTGTTTCATCCCAAACTAAGCATTCAATACTATTAACCATAAAAATCATTAAAAAATTCCCAATGTGTTACTGGTAAACCTTCCCTTACACCTTATTGCAAGTTCCAAGTGATATAAGTCTACTCTAGAACTAAGCTGGGGTACTCTAGCGTATTTTTAGAGTGGATTTCGAAGGATTTTCTCTACTTCCTTTATGCGTAAGATGTGTTGTTTCGTGTGAGACGAACTCGAACGTACGTCGCCGGGTCCCGTTTCCGGTGTCGACCGAGTAAGCCCAATATCACCCTATTTTCCACCCGGGCCCTGTTAACTCGAATCCTTTGTTAAACACAGCACACAGGCGGAACAGGGAGTCGTTTAGGGCCTTGGTTTGTTTGGGGTACCTTTGCAGATCAGCTGCTACGATAGGGCATCGCTTGTACACCTTATACCATTACCAGGGTCCGGTGAACTATGATGAGGATATACCCTGGGTTTGGTTTGAGATCAGCTGGCTAATATTGATGCCTGCACTTTTTAGCCATATCGTAGTATTTCAGTGGCTTGGTGTGCCTATTTCTTAATGTATAACCGGTTTTGGGTTAGTAAATTCGAGGCTTAGCAAGCCGGGTAGAGTATAATGTACACGCATCTGTTAGGGGTTACCCCAAAAAACGACCTTAAAATATCGTAGACTAGTTTTGAGGAGACGTACTACGTGGTGTGAGAGGCAAAGGATCATAACAGGGATAAGACGGCATCCTGAAGATCCCAGAAATAAAGTATTCATACCGTGTTAGGCTTAGGTAGGTTAGTTTAAATTTAGGCTTAGGTTAGGTTGAGCTGGGTTGGGTTTGTTTAGGCTTAAGTTTGTTTAAGGTTCTGTTGAGAGTCAGTTTGCAGTCTATTCTAGGCTAAGCAAATGTGAGTTACTACCTTTTGAGTCTGTCGTTACTAATCTAGGAGGTTCTAGGCCCGAGAAAGTAAGGTAGTCTCTGATACCTTTTGGAAGTTCGCCATATCACAAACAAACAGATTCTCTGTTCTTGAAAATAATTAGACACAAATGGGGGGGAAAATGAGACGATGTTTCTAGCTCAGACAAACACCGGTTAGATGAGATATAATTCGAGATAACGAAGCCAACAAACGCGTCAAGAAATAAACAAATGAAATTAACGGGTATAGGGGTATAAATATTTGGGATTACAATTATTTAATTCTACGCCTCAAGGTTCCCATTATACCTGCAATGATTAAAGTTTTGGGTATCCCATCTTTCAGGAAACTTATTAGTAATTAAAGTCTGTAATTTATTATTCCTAATTTACGAAAGCAAGTTATAAGGATACCAGACTTTGAATAAATAAACAAATAAATAAGTAAACAAATAAAGCCAGGGTCAAAGGTTGACTGGTAAGACGTACTATTATACTAAGGTCGTTAGCATTAAAGTAGAAATGCCACTCTCAAATTTACAATTTAGTAGTATAACGGAGATATCGTTGAACTAAATATTGTAAATACGCAACTACTTTGTCCGTCTGTCTGAAAATAACTCCTCAATCTGTCTGTTTGTAACGCTTGTTACGTTGCAGGTACATGGCGCTTATCAATGTATTTTCATGGCATTTAGAAGCAAAGGTTATTGTTGATGTAGAATTATTTGTTCGATACATTAAAAATAGTTAAAAATTTAACCATTTTCCAATTAAAAACAAATAACGTAAAACGCTTAGTAACCAGTGTAAAAATTTACCCATAAGGAAACTTATCATTAAGAAATAAAAAAAATCTGACAATTTATAACAAATTTTTAACCATTCTTAAAGAAAAAAAAAGAAATTAAATGAAAACTAAAATGACTTTTAACGTTTTTTTCTCTCCTGTTAATTAAAGAATAACGAAAAATTTTCTCACAGCGTCGATCGAGACAGTGAAACATATTCGTTGGGAAAAAACAGGTTGAAATCACCTTACCGTCGGTAGAGTACCAATTATAAAATATATACCCTTTTTTCTCCCCCTCAAATCAAGAACCAAAAAAGAAAAAAAGAAAGAATTTATACAAAGCTACGTACGTAATTAGTATCTGGTACTATTATATTATTGTACTGGCGTTTCTTGAAATGCGCGTTAGACAGTTTAAGAAATTTTTTCACGCGCTAAATTTTTCCTTCTTTAAATTTAAAATATGCACGTGCGTGTAATAATTTTATTCGCGCCAAATTTGAAAGATCTCGTGCTATAGAGCGCGAGCGCACGTGCACGTTTTCCCGCCAAATTTGAAAGATCTCGTGCCATAGAGCCAGCGCGCGCCAAAGCTTTCCCGCCAAATTTGAAAGATCTCGTGCCATAGAGCCAGCGCGCGCCAAAGCTTTCCCGCCAAATTTGAAAGATCTCGTGCCATAGAGCCAGCGCGCGCCAAAGCTTTCCCGCCAATTTCTTAAACTCTCTATTAATGCCTTAGTGCTCGAGAAGTCTTATCTTTGGAATCCCAATTAAAAAACAAACGTAATTTTTTCAAACCACAATTTCATCACAACCGTAGTAAAGAAGTGGGAAGACCGAGCATTAAAATAGATAATGATCACAAAAAAGTTGTTGGAATGTTTTTCAACCACGTTGTTTTTTGAGAGTCAGGTTAAGGACAACGCGAAGGTAAAAATTGAGAGTAAGATGATTTTACCTGGTTCAAGTTTTCAACGAAAGTATGCAGTATAATAACCAGTCTGTTAAATAACCATGAGCATTTGAATCCAAAAAGGTGGGGACGGAGTTAATGGCAATTAGCGCAGAGAGAGAACTTTTGAGAGAAAGCAAAAATAAAAGGTTTTTTAATGGACAGCTAGAGACCGAGTAATTATTAGAATGCTAATTAATGCACCTTTTATTTATATGCTAATTTTAGCTTTTATATATATGTATGCCGAAATCCACTTCACTTTTTTTATCTGTTTTGCTTTACATATTTCAACTTGACTTAATTTGAAATCATCTTGTTTTTCTTAATTTAAGCTAAAATTTATGCAAATAAAAGAAATATTTTTTTTATTTCAAAGAGATTGCAGTTGCAGATAGAACAAGATAGAACAGTCCCAATGTCCCCTTTTTGTAACAAAACTATGGTTACCAATAGTGGTTAGACCCTCGTGTTTTTATCATCAACAGTTTGAGTTTGGTAACCTTTTTATTCTAGAATCTAGTTAGTTTTTCATATTTATTTGTGATGTATGGTTATTTTTGTACCCATGAAGAAGTTATTTATTTTTTTTAAATAAAATTTGAATGGCAAAGAATTTTCAAAGTTTACTTCCTCGTAAAGGCCATATAGCGAAAAATATTCAGTATACAGGAACAAAGGGCTTTGTTGAGTATTGGAATAGATCAAACGGAGGTCTTTATATAGTATATTTATTTCCCTGTATATATATTTGGATTGACATCTAAGTGATTCTACGATAGATTTCTATTTTAGGGTTAAGAAAAAAAATAAATAAAAAGATGTGTTTAAGACTGTTATTCGTTCCTGTTTTTGTGATCTCTACTTTCCTTGTACCGAGGTTTACACGTTAGAAAACGTTTTCAATAGATACTTAAATGATTGTTATGCATAGTTTACAGACTAGGAGGATTAATACCATTTACACAAGGAGGCCAAGCTTCAGGTGTTGCCCAAGGAGCTAGGCCTGACTCACTGGTGGAGTCAGAAGCCAGGCCTCAATTGTGTAAATGGTATGAATCCTAGTCTGTAAACTACGTATTATCTATTTTAAGAATGTCTTGAACATAACTCCTCTGCATGTGCCATTTCCAGTCCAATTTGGACCTGATCTCTCTCTTACAGAGTCCATGGACTAAAAAGATTCATAAGTCAACATCCCCGACTGTTTTGTCCCTGAAGGTGAAGGAGTGGGAGGAAAGCAAATGACATTTTCGTTTTTAGAATAGTTGGGTGGTAGTGACCGCGTCAACTGTCCCCTCTTGTCCGCAGTGTATCCCAACGCCAAACATACCACCGTATAGACTGGAACGGGTCCCGGAAACGGTATCCTGTCTTCTCCGCGCTTTCTCGCTATTTTTCGCGTGTTTCTTCCGATAAAAAATGGTTCGTCCAAGACGACTAAAGTCGCTTCTTTCCCTGGATGGTCCTATAGCTAGCTGGTTGGTACGCACGCCAGCCATTTTCTTCTATATTCCCCTTACCTCCCCCCCCCCGGGGCAGACGGGCGGGATTCGCCGGTCATTCGTCAAGGTCCATTCTTCCGTTCAATCCGGTAGCATTTTTTATATTCGATGGATTTTTCCTGCAACTTTCTACGGACACGAAAACGAAAATCTTGAACTACTACTGACGACGACGGTCTCTGAAAACTACTACGTAATGTCTCTTCCCCCCCTCGAGGTGCTATTCACTCCCTTGTACCTAACTATCCATGGAAATAACAACATACAGGGTCAGGGTGTTCCATAAAGGGTAATTATAGTGCCGAAGTACAGTGGGGCAAGCAATTTTGAGTCGAAAGTGTTCTACTTCTATGACCATTTTGAGTGGGGCAAGGGAGACCCCCTAAACAGTGAATATCCCCACGGAAGTTCCGTAATTTTACAAAAGGGATATTTAAGGGAAGGCTAGCTTGCATGGAAGACGGTAAATTTAAAAGGTTACTAGAACTAGGAGGAGCTATTCTGATAAAATATCGTTTCTTTGAACACGCTACGTCCCATAAAAGGTTACAAAAAAATAAAAAGGTTTAAAATCAATTGATTTAGGTTGCAGTAAGAATTCCAATGCACCATTAGCCCTATACCAGGGAACCTAAGATCCTTCGGGAACAGTCGAATAATGCGTTCAATAGGAATAACCATACTAACCGGTCTACATTTATTTTTCCTGGTAGAAATAGCTGATGCATGCAACTTGTATTTTTAAAACGGCCCAAGATACCCGTAGCTAAACTTCTTACATAATTTCTGCGTATTACGGCCCTGATTTAAGCGCATAACTGATATATATATATATAACGAAATAACATTCTTGGTTGATGAAAAAGTACGTCGAAACGACGGTCATAATTTTATCTGGGCTCGTGACCACAAAAAATAAAGAAATTAGATGTTGGACGAATAACTTCCTAAACTATGCGCGTCGTCCGTCGCAAGTTTCTTTTTATGGACACATACTTTTATTATATGGCCGTAAAGTGTCATTTCCGAGTCTCCGACAACGAAAACTTTCGCGTTAACGTGCGTACTTGGTAATTGCATTAAATTCCTGTCCTAGTATAGTAACTTAACGTACAGAATGGTTTAGAAATTTGAATTCCCACCCCATGATGTTTACGACGACTTATTACAAGCCTTAATTTACTTATGGAACATATTAACTAAGTTACCTAGTATAATCATAATTTCATAAGATAATGTTCATTCCATAAGTTTGTCACTGGTAACTAAGAAACTGGAGCTAGTCATGAAGTGATTGAATGAGGTAGGTCATGGATTCAGAGTAAAGCGAGGGACGCCTGGTGACTGGGGTGCTGTCAAAGGCTTAGTAATGCAGACTAAATATTAACTAGGCCTAAATGGAAGTCCTGAAAAATTAATTAACCACCGAGTGTAGGACTTCAATCAAGTCGCCTCAGTCGTTCACTCGAACTAGTTATCTCGAGCTGAATCTCTCAGTAGCACTACGAAGCGTGTCATACTTATGGAAAGAACATATCACTTATAAACTTATGCTATCATGAATAAATTACAACTATTAGTATAGCAAAGGCGCGCCTTGAATTTCGCTACTTTTCTCAATAAAAATACCCTATTTTTATGATATATAAAATATATAAACCCTCTCTAAGGTTGGATTCTAATACAGAATAAAAAGATATAGGGTAGAAGATTCCGAACTGAGGAAGAAGCAAAAAGGATCATCCTTTCTTATTTCATTTGGCGTCCCTATAGAATCATTCCGAACATTTTCTCTGCGATTTCCTTTTCGCGTCCCATGTGACTAAAAACGTTACTTAAATGGAATACCCATTCTTCTTTTTGGGCTCCCTCAGCAGCGCACGCCATCATTTTCATTCAATCGAAACGTTATATCATCTACCAGCACGAAGTGGAATACAGTTATTCTAGATTTTTAATATTTAGGGTTAGGCCTAGATTTTATACCACAATCCTATAAGCTGTATTTATTCCTAATATTACCGATTCATAACACTAAGCCCTGTTGTAGGAGGTCACTTCAAATTTTGGTGTTAAACCACGACGGCCATCTTGGGGGTCAGAAAAGTATAGTATAGTTATATCATCATAGATTTAACCAAGAAGTGATATCTAGTTTATTAGGGAGAAGGTATAAATTCATTCATCCGCATTTCTAGCTCTTTATCTCCAGTCCAAACGTAGTAGGTTAATCCCTGCCGCCTCTAAATTACAACCAGCCAGCATCTCATTGGTTCTTGAAAACTCACGTCAGCGCGACGCGAATGATAACGAAAATTACTTGTATTTTCCGACTGAGGAGAGGCAGCGAAATAGCCCGGCGGCCTCCTTTTACGTCCCCCCCTTGTATTTTGAAAGGGGGACTGGGACTATGGCACTCGCGAATACTTAGGCATCTTATACCTTCTCCCTAGTAAACTATAGATATCGCTTCTTGATAACACCCAACCCTGTAAGAGGTCACTTTAAATTTTGGTGGCCATCTTGGGGGTCAGACAAGTATAGTATAGTTATATCATCATAGATTTAACTAATTGTCTAATTCTACAACCGATTTTCGTTGTTGTGAAAATCTACACGAGACTTAAAACAGTAATTATACGTATTTACAAAGATGCATGAGCAACGATTTTTACGGTTTCTGGATTACACTGTTTCGTAGACCATACACCTACCTCTAAGGGGAGGGGGGGAACAAGATGGCGTATTTACTAGGGGGGAAGGAAGTAACCGAAGAAGAAGAGCTTGAAGAGTTGCTAGAAAGAGGATGAGATGCTTTGTTTCTTCAACAAAAGCAAAGAAGTATCTCTTTCGTTTCATCTTTCTATGAAAATGAGAAAAGGGATCGAGATGCGTGTATTTTTTTTTTTTTTTCTAGGCCTAGGCCTAGCTTGATTTTTTTTGCTGAGACTCTTTACAAGGTTTAGCTCAAGAAAAAAAAAACCGGAAGGAAAAAAATATTTGGAGATTTTCATATCTCTAAAAACTTCAGGATGGAGGCACTCAAAGTATGAGAGAAGTTCAAATGAGGGGTCTAACATTACTCAAACGCGATTTCTTCCAATGTTTCCTGATTGTTTTTTTTTGTCAGAATTTAAAAGAGATTTCAATAATTTGTAAAAGATTTCGTTAAATATTTGAAGATTATGGGGTTTTATCAAGAGATTTTGGTAAATTCTTTAAAGATTATGGGGTTTTGTCAAGAGATTTTGGTAAATTTTTTAAAGATTATGGGGTTTTGTCAAGAGATTTCGGTTAATTCTTTAAAGATTATGGGGTTTTGTCAAGAGATTTCGTTAAATCTTTAAAGATTGTTGGATTTTGTCAAGAGATTTCGCTTAAATCTTTAAAGATTGTAGGGTTTTGTCAAGAGATTTCGTTAATTCTTCAGAGATTATGAGTTTTGTCAAGAGATTTTGGTTAAATCTTTAAAGATTATGGGTTTTATCAAGAAATTTCGGTTTATTCTTCAGAGATTTCAGGACTTTTCCAAGACTTCGTTGATTATTCTACAATATTTCGTGATTTGGTCAGAGATTTCATGATTTTTTTCAGAGATTTCGCACAAATATCGGACCCCTCGAACTGCAGTAGATCGAGTAGACCAACTTCACAATTTCCTTTCAAAGCTAGATTACTTTTTTCTTTACCCCTTTATGTATTCACGTTTATTTCAAACGTTTGGGCGACTATACTTCAAGTAACCTACTTCACGCACATTGGCGTATAAATACCCCCGATTAATTTGCGCCAAAACCCCCCTTGATGGAAATGAGTTCGGTACACACACGCCAAGTGTCAGAGAAAAACCTCTCTGATGAGAACGGTATACACGAAACACTTAGCTGGTTGTCCCAATCCCAAATCTCCCTAGCGAGACCAGTTATTTCCATTAATGAAACGTATCACGGAAAACGAGACAAAAAATAACCCTTAAAGGTGCACTTAAATCATCTAAGGGATAGGTCAAAATAGTTTAGGTAATTGTGCGATAGGTTAAATAAAGTTGACACCTTGAGGCTTGGGCATAATTGTGTGAATAAATAATAATAATTAAGACTTATCCAATCGTAATCATATCCAAGAATAGTCCACCAAGTGTTGTACTTCAAGTGCCAGTTTTGAACTTCCAAATCTAAAAATTGACATAGAAAAAAATTATTTAAGATTATAATTAATTTTAGACGTTATTATTTGTCGTTAATTAATTTAAAAATTAAAATTAGTTTGAGATATTAATTACCTTACCCTTATTAAATAATTAACCATAAAAATTTCATATTTAAATTAATTTTTTCGCCGCGCTTAAAACCACCGCTTTCTTCGCTGGTTACAATTTTCAGAATGAAATTTAGTACTTTTTTAACAGAAAATAGTTTAAAAAACCAGTATCTATAATTTATTACGCATTTTGACCTATTTTCCAATATTTTAGATCTAATTTTAAAAATCGGTTAAAAAAATAAGGACAAAGTAATATTTGATGAGTTTCATTAATATTTTGAGCCTAATTTTAAAGCGAATAAAATTTTAGAAGCCACGTTACGCATTTTGGCCCATTTTAGGTCTAATATTATCAACTTTGAAAATCAGTTAAAAAAATAATTATAATAAAGACAAAGTAATATTTAATGAGTTTCATTAATATTTTCAGGAGTACATAAAAACCCCCGGGTTTTTATGTACTCCTGATATTTTGAAGCTCATCTAAAGACAAATAGGCCTAAAACTTCTTGAAGGTCCCCTTTTAAGTACACCTTGAACAGAAGTCAGGGACCACTCAGTTAGGACAGAAAAGCCAGTCATCAGAGACTGAGAGAGAGAGAAAAGGTTGTCCTCGGGATGGTGAAGTAAAAATATAATTACATTAAGAGAAAAAGAGAGTATTTGCGTGGGTTTTTTTAAGGAGAGGGGAGAGCTAGGGACTTGGATCTAGATATAATTCTATTGGGACAGAGAGGGAATAGTTTTGACTTGATGGGCCAAATGAAATTTGAAAGAACTCGGCCCGGCAAAGGCGTCAAGCGTTTAAGGTACTTGTTATTAAACGGGGACGAACGGAAGAGAAATGAAGTGAACAGTTGAGACAGATTATGAACCAAGAGAGAGAGAGGAAAAGTGCGGGAGAAAAGAAATCAGAGGGCGTACACTGCACCCATCTCGACTCCGTTCTATATAATATAGAAACAAGACGAGCGAGCCATATTGAAACCCGCGAAGAATGTTATGATTAATTTACCTTAAGCCTTGGTTTTAAAATTTTGAAATTTTAACCATGGATGAAGGATGCGCGTGAAAAACATTCGACGCTCAACAGGATGTGCAACTCCCTATACTAAAAAGTAGACAAGTCGATACTAGCGCCGCCTGGCTACCAGCGCTGGAAACCCTCGCGGGAAAAATAAAAAATACTGGACACGAGAAAAAAAACACGCGCTACCGTCTATTTTTTTTCCTTAGCGTCACGTGCTAGAAGCAAAACAGTTGTTTTTTTCTTATGTCCTGTATTTTTTATTTTTCCCGCGAGGGCTTCCAGCGCTGGTAGCCAGGCGGCGCTAGTATCGACTTGTCTACTTTTTAGTATAGGGAGTTGCACATCCTGTAGAGCGTCTAATGTTTTGCACGCGCATCCTTCATCCATGTTTTAACAATTGGTAGGGTAGTGTAGTGTCACGTGGTTTCTTTCGAATACGGTCGGTAGTACGGAATAGCTTTTTTAGCATATAAAATTTGTTGTAGTAGTTGCGGTTATTACAACGATTGGTAGCCCAATTAATTAATTTGGAATATTTGTTAAGCCTAAATTAATAGAGTTTAATCAAAAATAGAAGAATTGCATAAGGGTTAAAAGTTAAAAATAATAAGCAGAAGCTCGGGGCTCTTTTTCAACTTATAATTGTTAAGCCTAGTTTGAATTTTGTTTGATTCCGCGCGCTTTTACAACATGAAATATCACGTGCTTTAGGCGTACTTTAATACTCGTTAAGCCTTTGTTTTTGAATTTCAAAATTAATCGTGCTAAATTAAATAAGGATCTATCACGTGATCTGGAATAAAGTCAAGCCTTCCAGCTTAACTTATCAGACCAATAAACCCGGGAACGCGGCAAGATATTTCTTTTTTGAACGTTTTAAAAGCGTTATTGGCGGATGGTTCGCGGGGTTCCCCAAATGTCACTGATTAGCCATAGTTGGCTGCTTGTCGAGGGAAAATAGAGAAGCGGCGGGGACTTCGGGAGAGAGAAGATGAAGAGGAAGAAGCTTGACGGAACGTACGAACGCCAGCTGCTAAAGCGCTCCAAAAAATCTGTTAGCCTAAAAAAGAGCCAACATGGATATAGCTATGGCTTTTGTAAACGGCGTATAGTTTCCCCCCAAGTCTGCTATAGTTGCTAACTTTTTTGACAGAAACTAATAAAAGACATAAGACTCCCTGCTTCGTTTCTCAGTTAGGTGTTATCATAAGTATATATAATGTCTACTAAGTTTATAATACGTCTTAACCAGTGTCTAAATCTAGGACTATAGAGAGCTTTCAGTTGGAGACTCATCATGACATAATTTACGCTGCCATATTGGTGGGTTTAAAGCAGGAATGAAGTTGAGACCACCCAATATGGCTACCTGAACAGCGGTAAGATTTGGGAGGGTGTGACGTACTACTATCCCATCTGAAAGCTCTCTATAGAGTGCTGTCAGTTGTGACGTCAGATTCAAGGTTAAACGTCACGAGTCTGCCTTTAGCAATGGGCGGCCATGACAGTTACCGTTTTTTCTTTATGGGAAAACAGCATGGGTGACGTCACACCGGCGCATCTGACAGCACTCTATAGAGCTATCTCAGTTGTGACGTCAGTGCCTAGGTAATCGTCTCTGGCTTGGCTTATGGCTTTGGCAGTGGGCGGCCATGTTTGGTACCGCTTTGGTTAGTTCTATGGGAAAATAGCATAGGTCACGTGACACAAAGGCTTCTTGCGTTTAATTTAAAAAGGAAAATTCCATGGGTATATGACGTATCCTCCAGAAAGCGTGCGACGCTGTAACTATAGCAACAGGACGATGGTACTATCGTTTTAAAAACTTAGAGGCCATTGGTTGGGTAAAACACAAATTTGACACATGGCATACGCGTTTATAAAACATACATGCGGAACGGTGGAACAGTTTCCACGCAATGGTGTGTTTCAAAATGGTTATAACATACATAGAAATTAAGTATGCAAAAGAAGTGTCCATTCCCTTGATATAAAGCACCATCTCGCCCCGCGAAGTTACACTCCACCCTAGCTAGATTACCCACGGCAGAACCAACCGGTGAAAATTCGGTACGGTGCCGTATTGCAGCAGGGTTTACAGGCTGAACCCAGCGACTCCCTGAGTCATTTAGACTGTATATAGAGACAGAATTCAGTTGTGATATGAGCGGGCGCCCACGGTGGTACACTTGGGTACATCTCGCGTCGAGTACCGGGAACGAATTTTTATAAGGTTTCCACCAGCTCCTCCCATAAGCCAAATAATATACGGTTTCGCCTAGCTACGGTGTTTTTGTTAAATTGTACCCATGATAATAATAATAGGTGTACGAGGTTTATTGGATGGATGTTCAAGGACACTCAAATTTTATTTTTCTTTCATGAAACCATAAGTTCATAAGATATGTAATCCATAAGTTTGTTAATCTCTGGTAACTTAGAAACTGGAGCTTGTCATGAAGTGAGTGAGATAGGTCGTAGATTCAGGGTAAAGCGACAACGCCTCAGGGTGACTGGGGCGCTGTCAAAGGCTTAGTAATGCAGACTAAATAGGACCTAGATGGAATTAAGTCCTGCAAAATTAACCACCGAGTGTAGGACTTCAATTCACGTCGCTTCCGTCGTTCACTCGAACTAGTTATCTCGAGATGTAAGACTCTCAGTAGCATTACGAAGTATAATAAGTGTCGTCATACTTATGGAAGGAACATATCACTTATAAACTTATGCTGGAACTCTTTAGTAATAGTAATACGAAGTTCAAATTAAATCTTATATTGGTCCGATGTTTTGATAGGTCTTCATTCCCTTGTTCATAAAACGTTTTTATCAGGGTACAAGGTATAGGCTACACACACAGGGAGGAGATACGCGTTTTGGATTCGCAAGCTCGAATTCGGGCGATAGTAAACCCATTCTATCTCTCCTTTTCCCCCCGATGGTGTACACACTACGCACTACTCTCTGCTCAAAAGGGCGCGTTAATGGATACCCACTATAGAAAAGGAATGCCGCCTTTCCTGTACAATATTCACCGTCCAGGACGCGAGCTTTTGTGTAATTTTATTTGAATTCCTGGCATATCCACCCATTCTCACTCACCCTCCCCCGCAATACGTAACCTTCCTATATTCATCAGAAGTCTGTTACACGAAGTAACAGACTTATCCTATAGGAAAAGAGACGATTAACAATAGGGAGCTAACAACTGGCTAGGGGGAAGAGATAGTCTGACGTCACGCAGTACCCCCCTCTCTGGTTGGAATTTATTTTTGCGCGTTGAATACTGTTTCCAACCGTTAGGGGGGGATGAAACTCCAGTAAGAGATAGAAAAGGGTGTGACCATCGTTTCAGGGTCAGAACTGTTAGCTCCCTATTGAGTCTTAGCTCCAACCCCTGCCCATTTTGTTATTTAGCATGCGAGGAACTTAACGTGACGTTGCATGACGTAACCGTGCCATTTGGTAGGTTCCCCCTCTCAGTATCCCCGTCTTTGCGCACTCTCGTGAATCGTGATACAAAACCCTACAGCGCAGGTACCAAAAACTGAGACACGCGTATCTCTTCACTTGAAATGTTTCTACTTCCAGTAATCTACATCTAAACGTACACGAAGTAACCCCCTGTATTCCTTTCTGATAGATAAATAGCAGTATGGGCCTTGGCTTCCTTGACTATATATGACAGTGCGTTTCATTGTGCGAAACTGCTCACCGGCACAGAGCGAGAGTTATTCAACCAATGTTGCGCGCCTTTTCACGCTTTCCTTGACTGGTGACGCGAGGAACGTATACGCGCCTACAGGGGTAGCTATAGCCAAGGCTTAGCAGCTTGCATTCGGGTTCATGGGAGCGATTACTTTTACTAGGTATCTAGTGACTCCCCCCCCCCCTTTTCTCTTAAAACGCTCATTAAATAACTTAAATACCTTTTCATAAAAATCACTACGCTATAAAATTGTAAAGGATGTAATAGGACTCTTATTAGAGTTACGTTGTTGATGTAAGTAGTGTTTGACAGGCCGAAACTGAATAGGATTTGGATGGTTGCGTATATTTTTACGAACTAAGTTTATAGTCAGCAATAGACCACTTCATTAATTCCTGAAGACAAGCAAACACAACAGGCGAGGGGGGCGCCATCTTGGGTTACTTTCTCTCGCAACAATAAAATGACACTCGCCCATTTTTAAAATAAAATACCTCTCACAATTGCCTATTCACCTTTTTACCCACAATCCCCAAAAAATATATATAGGAACTTAAATAAAAACTAATCATGAATTGAACCATGAAGAGGTCAAAGTTCTCCACAGTTCCATGCATGCACGATCTCAAAAAAATATATAGTATATACACCCAAAAATATATCAATTCACAATCATTATCGGCGAATAGAAATCACTAGAGAATGATACACTATCCAAAAGCTGACAACGTTATTAACTACAGGTGGTTCGACTTCACAGATAGGTTCATAGACTGAGAAGTCAAATCATCTAGAGAAGATACCGAGCAAGCTCTAGGAACTCATTTTCAGTAAAATCTTTCTTTTAAAAAAAAATTTTGGAAAAAAAACTTGGAAGACATTCTCCAAAAAAGCTGGGATGAAAAATATCTTGGCCATTATCGGATCCTGTTAGTTCGCTTTGAGCAGAAACTAGAAGAAAAGACCTCTCTCTTTCTTTCTAAGAGTAGTCATCTCAACGTTGCCTAGAAAGTCAGGTTTTGCAGTTTTGAAACGTTATTAAGAATTTTTTTTCGTGTGATTTCTGACTCCTCGGGTCCCACGTAAAAACAAGTACAGAAAGGTATAAGTTGCTTTCATAGTATCTGCGTGTTGTAAGGTCTCAGTATTTCCAAATGAGAATAGAAATAATAATTTAGAATGTCAGCAAGGTACACTGGGGAGGTCAATGAAAGCCTTCTGTTTGCGATCTCTTTCGCACTATTAGCTTCTGACTAATCAGTGACCACTCTACTTTAATATTATCAGTTATCTTTTATTAAAATTTTGTTCATTTGAATGAATTGAGGCATCAAATGATCCGCCTTAGAAACTATTATATTTAAATTTGCTTCAAGGGTATTATAGGCCTAATAATAGATTAGATTACGTATCTACATGGTGCAAAACCTGGTACTTGTAAATGAATTAATATTTTCGGTTTGCTCTTGCGTACTCGCGTAGTTGCCGAAAGAGGGAGATGCAACGTATCACACTGTTATATTTACCTATGACTATACCGAAGCAAAACAAACTTTGCAATTTCTAACATTAACACGGAAAAGGTAACTCATAAGTATCTTCATATTTCATTAACCAACACGTCCCCCATAAAAAGTGAAAACGTAAGAAAACGATGTCATGTCCTAAAGCAAATCGAAGGATGTCGCGGGAAGGACATTCTTCGGACCCAGGACTCATCTCTCCTTCCTTCTCCATCCATTTCCAGTAAAAACAGATAAGAAAAACGAAAAAAACGAAAAAAAATCCCCAAAAATCGTTAAAACACTCTGGCAACGATAACCTTTACCATCTAGGGCCAAAAAAAAATGTATATATATTTTTGTAGTATGGCGGAATCTTTGACGCCTTTGGCGGTCCATACTGGTTTCGTCATGGGATTTGTTTAGCTTTATAGTGAACCATATTTATCCAAGGCCTTATCCTTTTACTGAACATCTTTCAAATATAAAATAAGAAATCTCGCTAGAAGTGTATTCATCTACTTTTCTATAGGACCCAGCTTCGAAGCATGCAACTACTCAGTTTTAGTTTCCTTTTGTATGTATTTCAGAGTTTTAAGAAACTGCGTAGCATCCTTAGCTACTGTTAATTCGTAAGCCTAATCTCACAAGAACTTGTATGAGTTAAGCCTATTTTGAAATTTACAGAGAAACTGTGTGAAGTTTATATACGCTCTGTTTTTTTAGACTTCATATTTTGATCTCGTTTATACCATAAAATAGCTCTAGATTCTCTACAACGCTTTTAGTCATATAACTGACACTACTACCAAGGCTTAGAAAGACTTTTAAAGTCTGTATCTAGACATAAGTTGGTTTTAGGCTGCTAGAAGTAAATTGCCTAGAGGAGATGGTGTCAGAGAAGTTAGACAAGTTTTTGAAAATATTTCTCCATTGATCTGGGAGATTATTATAAGATTTAAGTGATGCTTATCATCATGATGAAACTTGTCCTTTAAAAAACGGTCCCAACTATAGTACCTAGCTATTTGCCTGCTGGCAAAGATGGACAATATCCTAATCCTTGGATGGATCTTCTTGACATTTTTTTTAAACTTCATATTTTTTCATGTTTTGGGATAAAAGTTTTAACTTTTGTAACTTTATATATCGGTTGTATGAAAAGACTTTCATTTTTAACAAGGTCTGAAGCTATATACGTGTTAAGGGTTCTTGAATTCCAAAAACGGTTTCGAAAGGTGGTCTGTCGTCTGCTACTTTTTTTAGTTCGCCGTTGTCACGTGCCAATAAAAGCTCCAGGGTAAAAAAGGAGTGTGTGTGAAGAAGGTGCAGGTGTCAAAAAATCACTGGGATATGAAAAGAGAACCAATTTAGGCTCGTTTTTAGTGATTTTATAAAAGGAATTGCCTGCCGGGGTTTACTTGCCAAAACCATCTTTGAAATATATTACATACCCTATATATTTTTTTAAATGCAATATAAACTCTATTTACTTCTTTTAAAACTACCCAAAGTAACAAATCCATAGCTCTATAATATTCTCCTAAGTATGGGACAGGTCGAAGGATATTTGCCACGAGCATGCGTCCTTTATTTCTCCTAGAGGGGCGTCTGCTAGTGGTGGGTTTGCTTTGTGATATTTTAGCTCTAAACGTCTTGGCAAAAAAATCACAGTAGATCATGCCTCTCTGTTTCGGTAGGTTTGAAGAAGAAACTTATAAAAATAGATGATAGGTGGCGCTGTAGTTTTTAATTTTGTCTCGCATTGCCCTTATGGCAGACTCTTACTTATGAGAGTGTTATAGGGTTATGGTAATTAGTAGTTGTTAATAATCTATTAATTTTAGTATGTAATTAATGTATTTTCTTTTTTCTTTGTCTTTTGCAGGTAAGAACATTTTCTTGACTGATTCCTTAACACTGGGTGCACGTTAAGTTGTTTCATTAATTAATTTTATTGAGTAATTAAGAGTGTTAATTACTTAAATTAGTTTTAAAGAGGTGCCAATTACTAAGATACGATTCTTAAAATTAACGATAATGTTTGAAGAATGAAGATAGATGAAACGTCATAGATTCTATTTGAAGAAAATCCTCTTTGAATATGAATTTTTACCACCAAAAGTCCATTACTTTAATCCATAAAGTAATGGACTTTTGTTACTACCCATACCTACTAAAATATAAGTTTTACGCAACATTCGGTTCCGGAAATAAAACCTCTTGGACTTTCAAATTTGAAAGCGCGTATCAAATCCTATAGAAAAAATACTTGGAAAACAACCGACGGTTGCATCCGAGATTTTAAAATGTTGAAAAATTGAGGAAATATATCGAAACAGAGCGATTTATGAATAATATCATGAGAAAAATATGGAAAAAGAAAAACCGCCGTGTCATCTCGAATAAAATAAGAGTGACGTAAGAGCTATAGGGAACCAACCAAACCCAAATCCCCGGATTGCTGTCGTCACGATGGGGAAGATTTGAGCGAAAAGGGGAGGTGGTGTACTCTGCCATACCGAAAGGTCGGACAATTTATACAAATAGCTACCTAGATTGGATTTATGTAACAGTAGAAGGGAGATTCAATTAGGGGATTATTCTAAATTAAATTTAATAAAGGGTAAGGTAAATAGCGCCATCTCTTGTTCAAAATCTATTAGTAGAGAAACCCCTGCAGTCACGTGATCATTAATTAAAAAATGTAAACACGACTTAAAGACACATAAAGCCACTCCAGCCCTCCGCGGCGGACACTAGATGGCGCTGTTAAACACTCAAGATAAGACGTTTGACAGAGAGAATTCGACACACGTTGCAAGTTAGTCCCTTGGAGTTCAATTATTACCTTGTGAGAATAGATAGCTACTTATCTACTTCTAAAACATACAATAGACTATGTTTTAAGTACCGGCACTTGTTTAACTGTAAGTACTTGACCCCTCGAGAGGAACTTATAGCTTGGCTCACTGTACCATAAGCACACAGAGACAAAGAGAAACGTTTTTACCTTAAAAAAATATTTGAAAATATCTTTTTTTTTTCTTTCTCTCTCTACTGAAAATCGATGGTCCAAAAACAATCGCGAGATAGAACAGAGTGTGACGAAAGAAGTGCAGGCCGGCGGAGGCCGCGGGTGCACTCCGGAATATTTTTATTTGCCAAAAATCCTACTATAAGAACCTTCAAATTTTTGTAAAAGATAGAAAAAGCAAAAGATATTACCCTGGAAAAAAAAATATTTTCCAAAAAGAAAAAGAGACGCCGCGTGGAACAGAACTTAAAAGGAACCAACCTAAAGACTTCCAGAAGAAATGGTTAGGTTATTACCTCCAGAACTATGACGACAATATATTTTAGTATTTACATAACCCAATACACTCCATAAGTATTAATCGAAAGGGTATTTGAATTTATAAAAAGGAAAGTTAGAGGGGAGTCTCCTTGTGGTCAACTTGGCGGAAATAGAAACCACGGCCTGCTTTGACCTCTATCTCTGTCTCAAGAAGGGGGAATCACAGTAAGCCAGAATTTATTATGTTTGGTTTGGTTTGAAGAAGAAATCTTTAAAGATAGATGGCGCAACAGTCTTCAATTAATACAAAATAGGCCTCAACGGCAGACCAATACTTATAGGTTATAGGGCAAAAATGGTTAGGTATATAATTACATACGAATTTTGATGTCATAATCGTACGAACGAATTACCAAAACCATTTAAATCAAGGAACAATGAAGAAGGCAATAAAGGCCATACCATAGCATATCCAAAAGAGAAAATATGGTCATAGCAGTCTTCTGATAGCGAAAACATCGTATCTCTGAAAGGATTAACCCCTAAAACATGCTTGGTTGTTGCAACTAAACTCAAGGGGTTAGCCTTATAGTAGAGAGAATTGAAGGTATTCTTCAGCAGAAGGAATGTTGGCTTCCTTTATCTTTTGTAGCGCACCATTAGGCTCGAACTGATACTTATATTAAAGAAGGCTAGGCCAGCAAAAGGGATCAGGAAGGCGGGGGTGGATATGGAAGAAGTAGGGATGGGGGAAAAAGCCATCTTACATTCCTATAGTTGGCAGAAAACAACCCAGCAGATCGCAAAAAGTGGTCACTTCCCTTATATAGATGGCTTCATCGTAACACACACAGTGCACTTGAATACGTAAATTAATTCATATTGAAATTTATGGTACGCTGAAATTAACAACTTTAAATTCAAGCTGCAATTCAATAACATAAGGGAGCATAGGTTTATATATCTGTAAGTTCCCACTAAACATCTCCCAACCAATCTTTTCGTATAAATGTTTCCAAGGGCGGGGCTTACTTAGAAAAGAGGGAAGTAAATAACGCTCTTATGCGCATCTCCTCGGCGTAAACCGTATACGCGTCACATGATAGTTGTTTAAAAAAGTGAGGGACTTATAAACACGACTCTGTCTCTCTGATGCTAGGAACTATAGGCAAACAAGGAAGGCACTAAACACGTCTCTATCTCTCACTCTACGCGGCTAACTCATGCGCAGAAGAATGCGCAAAAACATAGAATCTTCCCATAGGTGTGGCCCGAGGGGGTAGACACTTGAGAACTCAGGTGTACAATATGTCTTGAACTCAATGTACTGTCAAAGCTGAACTGTGAGTTCCGAAGGCTTTGAACTCAATGCACTGTCAAAGGTGAACTCTTTTGAACTCAGGTGTACATAGAGATCCAAAGCGTCTACCCCCTCGGTGTGGCCTTACCCATGAGAACAGGGGGACGATATAGCTTCTCAACAAGATTTTGAGTATGCCAAAAAGTATTTCCCAATCGTTAGCATCGTGAAGCGTTACAAACTTACATCGTATTATTAACGTACGAGGCTATGTTTCCAAGATTATCATTAAAATAGGGTATGGTTTTGCGCGCGGATAATATGCAGGAATGAGCGGGATTTGAGGAAACCAGCATATGGAGATTATAGCAAACAATATTCTCTTAAAGTCTTAAACGGATATAGTTTGCCAACTCGTAAAGGGAACCGATGAATTTAAAGCAAGCGTCTTCTAATAGGATAAACGTGCCGTGGAAGGAGAAGGTGAAGGTGGTTGGTACGGTTGGTGGTACCGTTTGGTAGGGTGGGAAATTCTCCATTAGCCTAATAGGGATTATCTTCCCAAAGGCAGGCACGGCGGCTGCCCGCAATCAATATCGGGTATACCATAAAGTCAGTCCGGTTTTCAAACCTTATATTCCTAACGGAGCCAGCATGCAGCTCTCCAAAGTTTGAGTCTCATCTATTGGATGATGGCTCAGATATTCTCCATATTATCCATTTTGTATTTACTCCCGCTTCAACTAATACCTTCAGCGACCTCTCTATTTAACATTCAAGACGCTGCTTAAACTATATTAAAAGGAAGTTATTAAATCTACTAGCTGTTACCAGCGGGCGTCGGTCACGTGTAATAAGAACTTCCATCAAAATGATATAAAGAATGGGTGATGACTAATATTTTTTTAGCACTCTAGGAGCGAAGGCACTCTAGGAGCGAAGGCACTCGGCGTTGCCCGTCAGCCCCTAGGGATGCATTTATTCAGCCCGTCTATAGGTTAAAAGAAACCAGTGTATTACTAAATATTTGTGAAATCGGTTGAAACGCGCGGACTTGCGTTGCATAGAGAAGATTTTTTTTTACATTTCTGGGCGCCATTTATTAAGTAACGTTCCTGCAAATTTTCAGCCTTCTAGGGCAAGCGGTTTTGGGCTGGGCGTTGATTATCAGTCAGTCTGTCAGTCAGTCAGGACTTTGATTTATATAGATATAAATTAACCCCTTGACTAGCTATGTTGAAGTCTGGAAAAGTCAGGGAGTTTTAAAATTGGCCAATAAGGTTAGGGTCGGGAAAAAAATCACAGAATTTTAAAAGGAATATATATATATGATAACTTCGGCTTATTTTACTTTTATCTTAAAATATAACACGTGCTGGTTATAGAGCTCGTTAGCTCCGCGTGCGAGTTTATATCTAAAGAGGATTAATGTAGCGTAATTAAAAATTTGATTTCACTTAGCAACGTATTAATTATAGATTTATTAATTAAGTTTGGTATAAATATTTTAAAAGTTGTAAATAACTATGGAGTATAGTCAAATATTAATAGGGTTACATCAACTATCGCTACAGAAATTATAAATTGAAAATTATAATATTATCAAAAACGTTAATAAAAACTTACAAAAAAGTTTCTATTTATTTCAGGTATATTATACTATTGCGAAAATAGGACTTTTATTGTAAAAAAAATAGACCTAAATAGACAACGATACATCAAATAAAATCGTGTAGCAAAAACATCCCTACTGAATTCCAAGAAATTTTGAAATATTCTCAAAGTATATATTTCCATTTTAGTTGGCCCATCATCACGTTATGATATTTGGTAAAAATATCCCCATGATGATTGCCATCTCAAAGAGGCATACAGAAAACAAAATCAAAACTATATGATAAGATAGACTCTTTCGTTCACTGTTTGTATTTTACCATTTTTATGCTGCAAGGATTTTTTTTTAAAAAAAATTCTCGCTAGACTGTCAGACAGTTGCGAGAAACCGAGGGGCTAACTACTTAGATTTTGAAGACTTAGGTAGAGGAAAGATAAAAGTACAAACACCCAAGGGGGGGGTCACCATTTTCCAAGATGGCCGCACCGACATAAACCAAAATTTACACAGGTGTTTTCAAACCACAATGCAAAAATTTTAATTTCAGAGCATGCGCAGCTAGTGTATACTAACAAATAGACAATCACCTAGGGTTAATTCAAACAATTGGAGTTAACTTAGTAGAGTCTCCCTCGATCAAAATCTTACCCAAAGTCTTATTTTATTCAATGCCTATCTACTTCAAAAAGGGAAGAGGATTGGTAATAAGACTATCCGTATATGCGTTCATTTCAATACAAGCAATGAAGTTATACTGCATGAGCATCAACATACAGTCAATTGAGTAATATGCTTTGGACTGCATTATAGCTTTGCACTTATTACTTGAAATACTATGAACAAACTATACCGGCAGCCGTTTGAAATTTTAGTACCGGAGAAGATTTGAAGCTGGGTGCCACAAAAAAAAAATTCCAATAAAATGGAAAACGGTATCGTTTCGTAACAGCTCGAGTTAGCCCTTTTAAAGACGCTGGTCAACCATCCCATTTATCATTTCAGTTGGGTTAAAGAGTGGGGGGAAAATAAAGCTTGGGATTCTAAAGAGGATTTACTTAAAACATTTCCTTTTACAATTTACTATACAAAAAAAACCAGGTGTACCAAGGAAAGTAGTTTCAAACCAGGCAAGATTGGTTGGGTCCGTAACGTAGGAGGATCTGAAACTTTTAAATTTTAAACTAGAACCAACTCAATTCGCTCGTTGTCTCAGAAAGAGTATGTAATGTCCCTGAATCCTAACTTGACATGTTTATACACATAATCAGAAGTGTATTACAAGAAGTAATTACCTTCCTAAAAAATTTTAAAGACATAGGTTGCCAATAGAGGGCGCCAGATGTCGACAATCTTTTACACGCCATGTAATCCACTTCTGAGAGCGGATGTATAGCAAGATTATCTTGCAAAGTTGGCAAAAAAAGTATCCTTTCCGCTGGAGGAAACGACTTCCCATAAAAACGGACAAAATTCAAACTCTAAGCCTTGTCCGGACCAAGGCCTTTGAAAAATAAAATTGTCATTCTCAATTTTTTACGATTCCCAGCAGGCTTGAATTCGGATCATATTCTTTTCCTTTGTATTACCGTAACCCCTTTTTATGTTTTTCTCATTTTAATATCCCCTGTTTCGTTACAACAAAAAAAGTATATGTTATAGGTATCAACTTGAAAGATCTTTAAACTTTAATAAGGACAAGTGTCACGACTCACGAATAGATGGCGCCAGTAAATGAAAAAAAAATTCAAAAATATACAGTAACAATCGCAAGGGACTTCTTGACTCTTGTATAAGATACAAACATAGCCCCTAAAACACCCTAAATAAGTATGGGACCAATAGAGTAGTGTCGGTAGAGGGGGAGTAGACTGTGTATCCCTCCCTCCCTCTAGGCGCGCTTTTGTAAGAGGATGACACTGAGCTAAGAGATAGAAGGGTATGACGTTTGCATACGTAGAACTGACATTACTCTATTGATACGGTAGAAGGAATTTACCCCTCCCCTCCCCTTTGAAAAGGATAGGATATATTTATCTCGCATGCACTATGGGAGACCCATACTTATGGAAAGTATTATAGGGGGCTATGATAAAATAAGAAAAGTATTTTTCAGTCATAGACATTCATGAATTTTTATTTCACCCCAAGGTGCTCTTTCAAGAAATATAAACTTATATAAGAAAATGTCACTCAATCTTAAATAAACCTCATGCTTTTATATGAAAGAGTTAGGCCTAGTTTATCATGAAATGTTAAAGTTTTT
This sequence comes from Phalangium opilio, assembly GCF_054372755.1. Taxonomy (NCBI): domain Eukaryota; kingdom Metazoa; phylum Arthropoda; class Arachnida; order Opiliones; family Phalangiidae; genus Phalangium; species Phalangium opilio. The sequence goes on along the minus strand of NW_028324187.1, from coordinate 8,433,289 downwards.
CAAAAGATATATGGGTTAAAACTTTCAAGAAAGAAAAAATACCCTCATTAAAAGTTAACACAGTTTTCGACCAAATTTCCTCACAAAACAAATTTATGTTTATAGAACAATTTGAACATTAAAACACATATATTCATATCATATAACACAACTACATTCACACATAATAAAACACCTTTCAAATAAAAAATAAAATATCATTTTTCGGTATAAAAATCCACCGTATACAATAACACTTCATTGTGTTGAAAACCAAACCTAACAAACAATTCTTAAAAGGAATTTTATACCAATTTTCTTTATTTTCTATTATAAATAAAAGATGAATTTGATATGGTCTAACACTAACAGTCATCATAAACCGCAGCCAAAAAATACTACGTACGCTATCTCTATAAACTATATAATATAATTTTCTATAACTTGAAGAACATTTTGGTCTAAACTTTATAGCGTGTAAGATTGAAGCGAAACGATTTGGTCTTATAATATAATAGAGTAATATAAAGAAACTGTTTATAATGGAGCTAGTGAAATGGTATGATGATGGTGGTGCTAAAAGCGCGAACGCGTTACCCCGAAAGAGAATAGATGATATACTCAAGAGATGACCGTGAAGAAATGTTATTATTATACTTTATCTCTATACCTTATACTATATAGCTTGGCTTGACCGTATAAATATTTATTTCAAAGTTAAGAAGAAAAAAAGTATATGAATTGTAGAAATTATAGAATGTTTATGATGAAATAATCACTGAATATTGACAAAATTCCATGAAATATTGACAAAATCTCATGAAATATTGACAAAATCCCTAAAAATCTCATGAAATATTGACAAAATCCCTAAAAATCTCATGAAATATTGACAAAATCCCTAAAAATCTCATGAAATATTGACAAAATCCCTAAAAATCTCATAAAATATTGACAAAATCTCATGAAATATTGACAAAATCTCATGAAATATTGACAAAATCCCTAAAAATCTCATGAAATATTGACAAAATCGCTAAAAATTCCATGAAACATTGACAAAATTCCTAAAACCCCATGAAATCTTGACAAAATCTCTGAGATCCCACGAAACCTTAACAAAATCTCTGAGATCACACGAAACCTTAACAAAATCCCTAAAAACCCCATGAAATCTTGACAAAATCTCTGAAATCCCATGAAATCTGGGCAAAATCACTAAACTCATTAAATCATTGAAAACCCAAGAAACAATGAATTAGAAAAACTCAGTCTTTCAAAATCACACAATCAGAGTAAAATGTAACAATGCTTCATCAATTCATAGTCATAGCAATAAATGTTATTTTCTAAGCTTGCCCTAAGGCATCTGATAACCTCGTATTCCCTATACTTCTTACAAAATAAATGGTACGAGAAGAGAGAGGTATATCTTGACTTATCAATGATATGGTCAGAGGAGTCAGAGGTTCGCGGAATAGAACAAGAACCATTTATACAAGAAAAAAGATTTTTCAAAGCGATTATAAAACACTAGCTTGGCTAAGATCTCGCCCTGCTCTGCAGACCCAAAGGGACACGAGGCTTTGACCCGTAGCCATGGCTCATGGTCTACGGTCTACCAGAGACAGTAATGCCGCGGCTGTAGTTCAAAGTAGGCGGGGGAACCGAGTCTTCAAACCCCGAACCAGAAAAAGAGAGCTATGGAACGATTTATTTTTCCAAAACCGAATCTAGACATTTTCTCCAAAAAGATTCAGGGAAAAAACTAAAACGTACACATTTTTCTTTTCATTGAATTATTTAGGGATGGCCCCCCAGTGAGATTAGTGTATTTGATGCTGTTGTCTGTCGTGCACGTGCAGTGGTTTTTCTCGTGCAAGTTTAGGGACCATTACATGAATTACTTGCAGAAAAACCAACACACAGGCGTTAGGCATACAGAAACATACAGCTTAAAAATTACACTACAGGTTGTTAGGTTGCAAACCCTGGGAGGTGATATTAATACGGTCTAAGCCATCTTGTTTCCATCCTTAGCATGGTCTAGATATATTCCGGAATATCGTATTCTACCCGATAGAATCGGGGAAATGGTTCTTCGTTCGTTCGTAGTTCGATATGTGTCCTATCATAAATTTTAAAACCCTAACGGAACGTTCTGTATAAAAAGGCGCCAAGGTTTTTTTTTTACCCCTTCTAATAATACTTCTTTTAACACAAAGGGGTCACCCACACCATTTCGTAGTGGACCCACTGACTAAATAGATTATCAAAGACCAAATAGACCCACCCAAAAGAAATCCGAAGCCAAATTCAATGCTAGGGTCAAAGCAAACAGTGTCTAAAGTCTATAACATAACAGAGAAGTACTGGCGAGAATTACATAGTGTGACCTTTGACCTTTGTACCCTAACTTGGATACACTAGCTCGAAGTTGGGGTCAAACCAAACCGTGTCTAAAGTCAATAACATAACATAAAATTATGGTAAGAATTACATAGTGTGACCTATGACCTCTGTACCCTAAATTGCATACACTAGAGCTTTGAAGTTGGGGTCGGAGAAACGAATATGTATTACACTTCATATACTGCACTTCTAACTTGAAATGTTTTCTAATAATTTAATTTAATTTGGTATGCCCACGTTAATCCCGGATACTCATAAGGTACCACCAAACTGGGAGAGGCCAAAATTTCAAGGTTATAGAGCAAGCGACTTGAAGGTCATTCTCAATTTTCACCAAATTTCTTTAATTTATTTCCTCTTAAAGAAAAAACCTGGGGTTTTTTTATTGTAAAGGAAATTACTCTTAAACTTGGTTTCGCCCATGGACTTTGAAAAAGATTTACGTTCGGTTTTGAATTCATTTAAGTGTTATTATGTTTCGGTTAGGTTAAATGTCATTTTATATATGGGATATGTTGTCTGTTCCAATTGGTGAATTGAAGTGAATCAAAGGCAAAATTTAAAAAATAAATAACAGGAAATTTTTAAGTAGAAGTGCACCCTATATGGTTTAAATCGACCAATCATTAATTACCTTACTTAAGATGCGCAATTAAAGAAAACACTCATTAAGAAAACTGTTTATAACTGTTCCGCACTTGTACCCCCTACCAGCTTAACAAAGTACAAGAAAAATTTATTTTTTAGAAAAAGCCCACCTACAATACGCTATACCAAATTAAGAAATTCTTTGCAGCCCGGGCTACAAAAAGTCAAGGCAAAAATAAATCACCCATCATCCAATCCTTCAGAAATAAATTAACTCGAAGTAATCAAAGAACCCCATAAATTTCAATGCCTTCCATAGCATAATGCCTAATTTGAGACCTTAAAATTAATACACTTTTGATTTAAAGCAATTTGTAAGATACCTACAGAGACTACAACATCAGAACGAAGTAAAATTTATCTCTGTTTAACTCACTTTCAAGAAATCAGCACCCTTTTCAAATTGAAGTGGAAACGCCATCAACGATTCTAATTACTTAAGCCTTTGTTTTTGAATTTTTGCAATTTCACGCGCTGAAACAATTGAGATGTCACGTGATCAGATGGGGAAACATTCGTTAAGCCTTTGTTTTTGAATTTTGAAATTTCACGCGCTGAAACAATTGAGATGTCACGTGATTTGATAGGGAAACATTCGCTAAGCCTTTGTTTTTGAATTTTGTAATTTCACGCGCTGCAACAAGTGATATAGTAATGTCACGTGATTCAAAGGGGACTATCAGTAGGTCCTTGTCCTTGAGATTTCTGCTGGGTTACATTTCTACTTTAATACAATATTATCAAGGATAGTTGTGGGAGTATTTTGCTCAATACACCAAAATAGGAGGGAGGGAGGCGCAAGGCTTAAGTATTCGGTATCTCGTGGTATACTTTAGGAATTCGGGGCCGGCTAGCTAGCTCTTGAAATTAAAAGTATCTTTTAAAAGAGTTACGTTGCGTATGTTACAAGATTAATTGCCCTGTCTACGAGTTTTGGAACCTTCCTAGCTCTTCTACCCCCCACCACCACTGCATGCCGATGTATATAGCTTTGTTACGATAAATCTTATGGGTCAAGAATTTCAAGTTTCTCTATACGATCGTTTTAAATGGAGCAATGCATTATGGACGAAAGCGAATAATACATAATAATGGGGCACAAAAAGAGATACGTATAAAAAACAGAAACCTAAAGAAAAGAATAACATTTATTTCAAGGTGAAAACATTTTCTCATTTGGTTTATGAATGTTTTTAAAAGGGAGAGTATACGATGTAAAGTAAAATTTTTTAAATTATTGGGTTCAAGCTACACGTGACGACAACAGCCATATTTGATTGGATAAGAATTTGGATTTAAATGCATGGGTACGCATTCAATTGTTGAAGGAATTGTTGATTGGATCAAGGCGCAAATTCGGAAGCTATGAGTAAAGGTTCAAGTTCAAAAGCTACTAGTATGTCCCTGATTGGTCGAAGGTACAAGTTCAGAAGATAATAGTAAAGGCCCTTATTGGTTAAAGGTACAAGTTCAGAAGATAATAGTAAAGGCCCTTATTGGTTAACGGTACAAGTTCAGAAGATAATAGTAAAGGCCCTTATTGGTTAAAGGTACAAGTTCAGAAGATAATAGTAAAGGCCCTTATTGGTTAAAGGTACAAGTTCAGAAGATAATAGTAAAGGCCCTTATTGGTTAAAGGTACAAGTTCAGAAGATAATAGTAAAGGCCCTTATTGGTTAAAGGTACAAGTTCAGAAGATAATAGTAAAGGCCCTTATTGGTTAAAGGTACAAGTTCAGAAGATAATAGTAAAGGCCCTTATTGGTTAAAGGTACAAGTTCAGAAGATAATAGTAAAGGCCCTTATTGGTTAAAGGTACAAGTTCAGAAGATAATAGTAAAGGCCCTTATTGGTTAAAGGTACAAGTTCAGAAGATAATAGTAAAGGCCCTTATTGGTTAAAGGTACAAGTTCAGAAGCTAATAGTAAAGGCCCTTATTCGTTAAAGGTACAAGTTCAGAAGCTACCAGTAAAGGTCCTCATTGGCTAGAGGTAAATTTTGGAAGATGCTAGAAAAACTAGCCCTGATTGGTTGATCAGGTACAAGTTTAGACACTGATTAAAAGCTCTCGTTAATTTGGTAAAACGTACAACTTAGAACTGTTCCACGACCATAATACCTATCTTCAAGTACAGGAACTACGACGCATTAAATTGTGTCGTCTTCCCTTTGAAAGGACGTCTATAGTAGGTATATTGCGGGGTCCGGTATTCAAGGGGGCATAGAGAGATAGATACAAGTTAAGATCGGAGCAGCAATCAAGAAATAATGGCGCGGGCCCAGACTCCATCGCAATAATAAGTTCATTTCAATAACAGAAAAAAAAACAAGGCAGAATAGGATATTAAAGAAAACGACGCTGAATAGAACAGCGGGGAAGCGAAATAATTTCTCTTGTCTCCATCTTCCAAAGAACAAGATTTTTTTATTCTTCTGCCTTTCTTATGAAACAAAAAAAAAACGCGCATGTTGTTGGCTCCAGATACCGCTAATATATGGCAAGTTTGTTATCATATGTTAATAATGCCGCTCTAAGTCCAGAACAAATGGACTCGAGTCATCCGGAAAGGCAATTAACGTTTACAACCACGTGACTAAAACTTATAAATATTTCCTATATGGGATGGGAAAACTATGGGCAAGCAGAGCGGTACTGAGAGGGGGAGCTACGTGGGCGTGACGTCATCAATGGTAGTATAAATTGTATGGTCGCCAAAACCGAGGTAGGAGATAGGATCTATGGGTGTGACGTCACGATAAAGATCGTAGTAGCAGACTATACAACAACGGAACCGTATCGACACGACTGACTGCTCTGCTAAGATGCAAGCAAACTTAACCGTAATTACTTCACTTATGTTATTATACAATGATGTCCAATAGGACATCTGCTTGAAGGGCGGTTCCCAAATTCTCTAAGACAGGTCTGCCAAAAAAAAAGATACGGGGGCTTCCCTCAAAGCTCTCTCTACCTCTCATCATGAAGAAACCAAGAAATTTCCCGCCAAAAACAAACGACCCCGGCATCAGCAAGAAAAGAAAAAGTAATTTTCGAACCCTCAGGAATGTTGTCTATACCACCGACAAGGACAGCTGAACCAATTGGTTCTCCAGGTAAAATATGACTGTCATCATTAAGATGTTAAGATGCAGTGGATGGAATACCATCACAGACAGCACCATTCCTCCCGAGGCACAGAAGGAAGTTCTATTAGCGCTTACAATACAATAATTTATAACGGGATGCAATAACAGCAATGAAATTAGAGATTTGCGCATGACTAAGTTGGGCAACACAGTCTTGTGTCTTGCATAGATGTATTTATTAATAACTGCAACTTGCAATCAAGGGTATTCCTTCAAATTACCAACTGATATCGCAACAGTCCTTGGAATATAGGGCGAGAGCGATAAATAGAGGTACAAAAGGGAGATAAGGTTTATTTTGGGGTCCAGTGACGTATGGACCATTCCATTAAAGAAGACACTGACAAAATGCCATCGTTTCTCTCACCCTAACCGCCTGGAAATCCTGGATAGATCTCGGGAGGAGTTTTCAGAGAAGCTGCAGCGTAGATAGCTGTTAGGAGGTGCTAGCTTATTTATTGTATTTGATCGGAACAAGGATAAAAGTACTAACCCCTAGGTACTTTACGAGAGCCCATGGCCAGGATTAAAACTTTTAACGTCAAAGATACGAACGGACGGACGGTGTGGTCTGCTACTATTTTCGACCAATCACCGAACTTCCGGAAGATGGATGGGATTCATTGCTTTCCCTGGCACACTTATTCCTTGACAAAAAGGAAAGGGCGCAATTATAAAATGTTAATTTGGCGCCCAAAATTGTATTGCGTCATCCCAAGGCAACTAACTGGTTCAAGGTTTAAATCTTAGATAATAGACCCTTAGAGGGTAGCGTCGTCTGCTTGATATACGGATAAGTAGGAACATTGATAGGACGACGGTATGTGGTCGCAAAGACGTTTGAAAGGGCTTCGAAGTTATCAGTCCTGCACCAAAGGCCTTCTGTTTTGTCTTTGTGGTTCTCATCCCAAGGCAATTGGTTCAAGGTTTAAATCTTATATAATAGACCCTTTTTAAAGAGGGATGGGATAGTGTCGTCTGCTTGATATGCGGATAAGTAGGAACATTGATAGGAGGACGGTATGTGGTCACAAAGACGTTAGAAAGGGCTTCGAAGTTATCAGTCCTGCACTAAAGGCCTTCTGTTTTGTCTTTGTGGTTCACATACCGTCCTAAAGCGGAAACTTAATTGTACTCGTATCTCTTTAAATATTGTAGATTGAAACATGATTTCAATTGATGATATTCATTATTTCATACGCTCTTTGTGTTAAAAATAATATAAAAAAATTCTAGCTTGAAGTATCCCTTTAAATAGCACCCATATAAATTTTAAGGGGGCCCATAGCCACGAGATATATACCTCTCCTTTTTTCATTTGAAACCAAATTGCTCGAAAGAGAAGATTTAGGTTGACAATTAACAGAAGTTCTACTCTAGAACAGAACCTAAAATAAAAAACCAGAAAATATGGGCCTGGTTTTTCTAGTTATTAGTTTAATTTATAATTCTTTCAATTGATGTCTCTCGCTTTTTAGAAGCCTGGGAAAGGAAAAATACCGATAATTTCCCGCAGTACTTTACGGGTTGGGCCAGTTTTAAAAAAAGAAAAAAAAATATCTATTAGAGGTTCCAACCTTTAATTCCCCCTGACCCAACCAAGCAAGTATGCTTCTAGCAATTTAACAAGTTGTTAGCAAAGACAAAGGCCATGGGAACTTTGTCATTCATAGAAAGTTGTGTCAGGTTCAAATTGATATTCCCGATTTTTTAATGAAGTAAGCTTATGTGGAAGGTGGAATCTATTACAGGCGAGCAGTGGATAATGTTAATGTTTTAATGAAGTGGAGTTTATTTTATTTGGGTTCTTGTTAATGTAGGATTACGATTTTAGTATCATTGCATTGCATTGCGTAGAGGATAATTTGGGGTATCATATCCCTAAGTTATTTCTCTGTACCTACGTTTTTTTAAAGCCTAATTATCATGACGCTTCAAAGTTATTTAAAAATAAAACAAGAAATGATATCTAGTTTATTAGGGAGAAGTTATAAGATGCCTAAGTATTCGCGAGCAGCCATAGTCCCAGTCCCCCTTTCAAAATACAAGGGGGGGGACGTAAAAGAAGGCCGGGCTATTTCGCTGCCTCTCCTCAGTCGGAAAATACAACGTAATTTTACCGTCATTCGCGTCGCGCTGACGTGAGTTTTCAAGAACCAATGAGATGTCTCGCTGGTTGTAATTTAGAGGCGGCGGGGATTAACTCCGGACAGGCTACGTTTGTTTGAACTGGAGATAAAGCTAGATTATAAATGTGGTGCGAATTTATACCTTCTCCCTAATAAACTAAATATCACTTCTTGGTATAAATAAAGTAACATTATTACCTGCTACATAAATTCATCGCTAGATATTTTTTAATACCACAATTAGACGGGACTACACTCTATCTCTTTCTTTTCGTTCTTCTTTTAATATAGGCACCCTTATTTTCTCCGTGAAAGCTATTATAAAAGAAGAGCGGCAAAGGCTTAGCTTTTTGGGGGGTATTTAATGGTGGCAAATGAAATGGCCTTCTACGGAGCTCAATAATTAAGCTTGATTAAGGGAAGGGGATTGAGAGTGAGAGAGAGAAAGAGAAAAGTTGGTTATAGGCTTTACAGCTCCAGGGCTCGAGTTTGCCTGTCGGCCACAGCTATTAGAATTCTTTACGGTGGCTAATTAGCGGCCAAAGTTGATTATTCCACCGCCACCACCACCACCTCTGACTTTTTCACGGTGACCTTTAACCCCCCCCCCTCTCCCTCATTCAAGAATAGATCCTTTTGTCGGAATGAGATGGCAAATTAAGGCTTCTCTTACTCCGCCATATATTTCTGTATTATAGAATTTAAAGTAGAAATGCAATGATGAAAAGTCGTCTGATACTTGGGAAATATTTTAGAGTTTTATCGAAAAGTCGTCTGCTATATGGAAAATATTTTAGGGTTTTATAGAAACGTCGTCTGCTACATGGGAAATATTTTAGGGTTTTATAGAAACGTCGTCTGCTACATGGGAAATATTTTAGGGTTTTATCGACATGTCGTCTCCTACAGCATGGACCTTTTTATTGACACTGTAAGACTTGTAGCAGGGTTGGATGTAGGTGGTTAAAACTATACTTGGGGGGGGGGGGAACTAAAAATAACATCGCCTAGCTCACTTATCTAGAGTGATTTCCATTTGCTTTCACTTCCACTTTAACCAGTTTAGAGTTAAGGCCCATACTAGAGAGAGAGTTTTGGTCTCCGAAAACTTAAGATTTATGGGACAAAAATTCAGATGGGCCTTTTAAAAATTTTACTTCAAACGACCATGCATACCATTGAAGCGCTGGTCCATTCCTTAAGGTCCAATATATTTTTGGGTGAAACTGTATATGTATGCGTAGAACGGGTTCTTTTACGATCTCCGCTTTAGCTACACTAAAATCGTTAAAACCGGAGAAGTACAGCGACGTCCTGTCCGGAGTCGTGAATTTTGATGACCCCTTCATGACCACTATCCGTTAAAACAGCGAGGGGTAGCCCACTTCATCAATTTTTAAGAAAAAAAAAACATTTCATAGAAACCCAAATATGAAAAATTCTTTGTTCATGATAGGCATTGAGTTTCGGTTACATCTAAAACCTTTCATATTTCTCCCTTCTGTTTATACGCAAGTGTCCAACACCTCGGACATGGGACAAGAATTTTATAATTTATTTAGTATAGGACATTCGTGGCAAATGTCATTAAATTAAAACATTTAAGGGTTTTTCTTTAAAACATTTTATAATTATACTTAAATCAGACGTTTCTTCGGTTTTGAGAAACTTTTAAATTAGTCAATAATAGCTGAGAGAAATTCATGGCTAAGTTTAAGAAGTTAAAATTTAAATATTCTGACTACAACATCAGGAAAAAGTAGACTTAAAATAGAAAACTTTTTATAAATTCTTTAAATTGGTTAAAAAATAAATTAATTAATTAATAAATATTATTATCTCTAACTTTCTTATATTATTATATTTATTTCTTTATTTTATAATAAAAATTTCAATATATTTTAATTAAAAGCTAACTTTAAACGACCTTGCGTGGCAAAGATCATTAAAAAAGGCCTTAAGGTTTCTTCTAATTAGGAAATATTTCAGATACTATTCACTCAAATAATGAGTTCGTAAAGAGATTAAAGACAATCTAAACACTATCTTTATTACCAATTTTTTTTAATTAAGACTGTCTCAAATTAACGAAAATATCGCCCTATTTTAATTGGCACCGAAAAAAACAGGGGATAAAGATATGTAGCGATTTCTTAAGTCTGTCTTAAGATATGCTAATTGGTGTCTGAAGCAATTATCGAGATATAAAAATATAAATTTTTTTTTATTCGTATTACTTAACTTCGAGGTTAAGAAGCGATTGCCTTTAAATAATTTTAATTAAATACTCAAATTAAATTGAATAAAAAGAAAGTTGGAAAAGCTATCTAGTTTAATTAGTGGAGGTGATTGCCCCGAGGCTGCTAAGCCTTAGTTACATTTAAGGGTTGTATTGGCTTCGATGACATTTCGACGTTTTATAATTTATTCATAATTAAGTAATCAACGTTTGGTTTTATTGAAATTTAAATTTGTAAAAAATAAAAAGGTATAATTTAGTTTATAGAAAATAAACGTTACTAAAAGACAGACAGACAGACATCGGATAAGTATATTTCTGATATCTATGAATAAATCCGGGTCAATAACTAAAAGCCTTAAGCATTTAGCTGGTAATGTCAACTACTGCATTTAAAATGAAGGCAATTTAACGAGATTTTCCAAACCAAAGCCGAACTCTCCTTTTAATTTGAAAACCGACAGAATAAAGTAAAATTCTCTCACACCTTTCAAGTCAAAATCCCTAAGATCTCTCTCTCTCTCCCTTGAGAGAAAAGAGAATTCAAAACTTCCTAATTGATAAAATGAATCCTTAATGAAAGGTTGACTTGGTTCGTGGTGGTAGAGAGAGAGGCATGGCCTGCGACTTTAAAATCGACAGAGCTCTCTCCTCAAAAGAATCCTAAATGGTATAACCCTTTACCAGAAGTTGATATCTTGAAGTAGGAAGAGTACTTGCTTTAATACGAGTTAGTAGAGGGACGCCACCTGGTGACGAATTTGTTTTAAAATATATTAGCATTGCCTTCTGTAATCTCTTGACTCTAAACCCTACCCGACTCGATCAAGAAATGAATCACAGTAGGTTATGTTATGCCTCTATCTTTTCAGGTTTGAAGTTAAGAATTTTTCAAATAAAGATAGATGGCGCTGTAGTCTCATTTTCATTCTCGCATGGAACTAAGCCTATACTTTAAGACCCCATACTTATGGAAAGATCATAGGGCTATGATTATAATTTGTTTCTAAATATTTACGGTTATAAAAATGAACTCCCGTTATATCCTAAATTTAACATAAAACAACTCTAGCGTTTGAAATCGTCCATACTTCAAAATTAGGCCTTGGCCTTGGTAGAAAACAAAACCGTTCCATTATCTCACTTGAGAAAACGTCGCAGCATCCATTAGGAGCAATTCATTAAGTATGCCAACGAACACATTTATACTGGGGCATAATTTCATTAGAGAATTTCGGCACATCTCTTACAGCCGATTAATTTAAACGATTTCCCAACGTGATATGCATACAAATTAACAGATATTACCGTCAAAGGGATACTTAAATAGATAAATATCTAAATTTTGTTAAAAAAACATAATATACGATAGTAAATAAATAACAATTCGTCTACGATGTTATTTTTATTTGTCTTTAATTGACAATTAAAAATATATTGGGGAGTGCTTTTAAGTAGACCTTTAAATCCCCCAATGGCTCGTTTCCCTCTTTAGCATTTACATCATAACGGGGAATCAGAATCCCGGTATATACAAATGTTTCCCTGGCTGCACATTCTCTTTACGGTCGACGGTCTATTCAATTTGTATATTTGACAATTTGCGCATATATAAACCGTTAACTGGAATCAGAAGCGAATTACCCGAAGTGTATCATTACGCATAAGCATCCTTTATAAGGGTAAAGGGGGCACGCGTCTCCTGGTGGCGGATTGGGACGGAAACAGAAGGCATACCGACTCTAACCCACCTCCAGAATGGTGTGCGTACTTCGTGTAATAGACTTCTGTCTATGACGCAATTCGCGTCTGGTCCGTACGATTTCAAGTCGTAATGACGTTAGCGCTCGTTTCGTGGACTGAGGTAGGTAATGTCCCGACCGTTTATTCTCGCATTTGGAAAAGTTGGTTCGGATAAAATGTGCGTGCGGCCCATCAGTCTATCTCTATCAGTGGGACATAAAATAAGAAGTACATGGGGACAATACGTCATCACAGTTTGTACCAAATGAATTCGAAGTATTCTATGCATCCGATAAATTGAGATAACAGATTTTAAGTAACAAGGAAAAAAAAATCACGATTATCTGACGTGTCTGAAAGTAATTTTTAAAATCATCTACACCTCTGGTAGCAATTGATCGCAAAGATACCCGCGCAGTGTCCTGAGGACGGTTTTAATACCTACCATCTCTGGTAACGATACCACCACGCTTTGGGATAGTAAGAAGAAAAAAAATTGTTGAAAAGCAAGGAACGACGACGTTGCCGTCATCAACATTTGCATACGAGATAGATGACCAAGGACTCCCCAAGTCCATTCTTCTCGCTTCTCCGGACCCCAAACAGTTAAAAAGGCAGTAGCAGTGAGAAAGCAAGCGCCCCTTCCGTCGGTATAGCCCCCTCATCCCCCCGTCCATATCTGTAGCTCCCCCGTTTATCTTTTCCATCCTTCAAACTTTCCTGTGACGCTTTTTTTTCCTATACTAAAGCGACATCTGATGTTTAAACCTGTCGGTGGCTTATCTACGCTAGCCGTCATGTCCCCCCTTCGTCCTCACTCCACCAGTATTTCACGAGTCCAGCTAGAAAGCTACTAAGTGGAAAGTGGGATAGGATAATTTTCAGCACTTTTCCCTTGGGTTTCAACTGTCTACTCTAACTAAAAGGTCGTAGATGAAAAACAGCGTGCGAGCGATAGGTAATTGCTGAAATTGTTCGGGCAGCAATTGACTAGATTTAACTGTTCATGGGTTTACGTTTTTGTCCATTGCCCATGTCATGCAGCAGAAGCGTTCAGTGCACATACCAAAGATATTGGTTAGGTAAAAGTACGTGGATCACGGTTTTCCTTGCTGAACTCCGTCAACAACACAACCAAGACTCTTTCCTTAGTCAATTTTCCAGTTCAGAAACAGTTAAATTGACCTTGAGGGTCAATTGTCAAGACAAATAAGTGTTGGTCTCTCAAATGCTGTTTTAGCCTAGTACCCTTAGTTAGATCAGGCAGTTTTATACCTTCTCTCTTGATTCTACTCGGGCCATCGTTCGGGCCCTCTCTCAACGATGGTAGTGGTGTATACAATCTCAAATTTGCAAGTCAAATACAGTAGCTGAATACGTCAAGCTCGCTTGGTCGTTTGAAGGGAGAGAGAGAGAGAAGAGAGCTTCTTCTTCTAGTGGCGTGTTGTCCCGGGACCCAAAAGACTCATCCGAGCTTTTTAGCTCGTGAATCTAACCACGCGCTGGATTAAATTATACAATCCAAATTTTTTTTTATTTTATCATGCGCTTCGTTATCCCCAAAAGTATCGCGAAAGAGTGTTAATGACAAAAATTTTCAGAGGGGAAAAAATATACTGGCAAATAGAAATAAATTAATAACTCCACAGGTTGTTTCTGATGATGTCACAAATTAAATTAAACGCTTACTACACAGGTGTGACTATTACTTAATTGTTTTAGGAGCCAACAAACGTTTGGGAACTAAATATTGTAGACCCCCAACTTATTCTAAGTTTGGAAGTTTAATTTATGGCATACTTATCACTCTGTACACTAAGGAGGTTTAATTTTTTAGTGTATTCCCAGTTTACTACCTACATCAATCCTTCTCTATAGCTTCCAGCTTAAGAAAAAAAACTCAACAGATCTCTGTAACTTCAACTAAAATGAACTTGTGCTCCTGTCGCAAGCGTAGCACTTCGTTTATATGCGTAGAAAACAAGGAAGATTTTAACGAGGCAGCTATAGGCCCTTGCAGTACACAAGGCTTAGCACTTGTCTTTTGGGGTTGGTCTTTGGGGTTTTGTCTTTCCTAACTCTTCTTTTCCTCTAGCTCTCTCCTGTCTCTCTCATTCAACTTTGTCATTAAAAGTTTACCAAAGGTGCCCGGGCCACCGTTGATGCTAAATAACGCGTGTAATTCTGTCTCCGGGGTTTCTTAAAAGGACCCACCCACCAACCCCTAAACACCCATACTCATTTATGTCACTGGATTACAGAGTGATATTTACAAGGATACTCTATCTAATAATGGGACTAGAAAGTTGCGCATATTAAAAACGAAGGCCAAATTGATTTAAGTATTTAGAATAAAAGAACAGGTATTGATTGGCGACGTCAATAAAAACCTTTAAATTATTATTACCTACACCTTTAACCGAGCTCCTCAAGTCTTGATCTATCTCAAACTAAGCTGAGACCAACCCAAGAAGTGATATCTAGTTTACTAGGGAGAAGGTATAAATTGGCCTGCACATTTCTAGCTTTATCTCCAGTCCAAACAAACGTAGGTCCGAAGTTAATCCCCGCCGCCTCTAAATTACAACCAGCAGCATCTCATTGGTTCTTGAAAACTCACGTCAGCGCGACGCGAATGACCGGAAAATTACTTGTATTTTCCGACTGAGGAGAGGCAACGAAATAGCCCGGCCTCCTTTTACGTCCCCCCCCTTGTATTTAGAAAGGGGGACTGAGACTATTGCCGGCGCGAATACTTAGGCATCTTACACCTTCTCCATAATAAACTAGATATCACTTCTTGACTCTACTTTAATATTACCACTTATTTTATTAAAATACTCCAAAGACGAAAATATTCAGTCTGTTGGACTAGATAACGGTAATGGTAAATGATATTAGATTTTCGGTTTGTCCAATTAAGTACTCGCCTATGACTAGTATTCATTACTTAAGTCACACTTTCAATTAAAAATTAACACGTCCCAATATTTGCAAACATTCCATATTCATCCCCAAAGGTTACCGGTAACGCTAGCACCAGGTTTCTCACATCGCATCACAGTTGCAGTCTATTTAATAAAGATGAGGATGAAAAAAGGCGCTCCCATGATTAAAGAGTGCGTTTCTAACGAGAAATTAATTGATATAATTGTCCCTGTTACACTTTGATGGCTTGATAGGGCCAGACACGAGCCTGATGCTCTAAGCCTTGGCTGAAATAAAACCACCCTAACTCTGGGGTAAAGAAAGAGAAAGATGGTTTTGGACAAAGGCTTCCCTCGAAATTAACTACGTGGCTCGTTGCCTTAATCAAAATGGACTGCCCAGCTCGTTAAGAGCTTCCATCCCCCCTCTTTAGCCCAAGGATGACAAGGAAACCTGCCCCTAATAGCTGGTGTCAAAAAATTAAGCTTAAATTTGCAAGAAAGGTTTTAAATTTGGTGGATTGCTAAGTTTAATTATGCAACTATTTAATTGAACTATTTTTAATCTATCCAAATGGATGGCCCGTATATTGTTTGAAGTCGTATCTTATTTTACGACTTTGTTAATTGTCTACATACCCGTCTTAAGACAACAACAACGTGGTCAAACAACAGGACAACATAGTGGTCAAACAACAGACTCTATTTTACCCCCTCCCCTCCTCCCTTTCAACTTTAGACTGTAGAATTTAGCTCGAGATGCAAATATGGGTTCAAATATCAAGTAACCCTCTTTCGTATTGCAATATATAAACCAACCGAGGGGATAATCACTTATTTTCCCTGTAAACCCCTTTTAGTACAGGTACAGCTTGTACATAGATTAAATTGAGTGACTGTCCCCTCGAATATAACTCGATCTTCCGGGATTTTATTAAATTGAAACCTGAATAGTACTGTCGCATTGCATTACATTTTAAATTTTTATTTTGTTGGCTAGACGATATTTCGTAAATACTTTTATATGTCGCAGACGAAAAATTTGTGTTTTCTAGTCTGGAATTTAGTCAAAATAGGATATACGCTTTTAATATCATTTTAAGCTGATAATGCACAAATGGACTATATTTGCTTTGATGCAAAAAGGCTGTGTAACATGGCTTTATTAACATATTTAGTGCAAATATTCGTAGAAAAGCGTATAGATAAATGTTTTGAAATGGCATGCAGAGAAAACATGGACTACACTTCTTAATCTTGAGTAGGTTTGATACTGGAGTCGAAGTGGCATATGCTTTTTTTTTGTAAAGATAGGGAGCTAACAGTTCTGACCCTGAAACGTCACACCCTTCTATCTCTTACTGGAGTTTCATCCCCCCTAACGGTTGGTAACAGTATTTCACGCGCAAAAATGCCAACCAGAGGGGGGCTGCATGACGTCAGACTATTTCTTCCCCCTAGCCAGTTGTTAGCTCCCTATTGGGCATCATTCAGTGCAGCCATCTCTCGGTGGAAATATATTATACTAGCTTAGTCACGTGATAAATAGACGAAAATGCGATAATAATCATACCTATTTTTTTTCTCATATTTTTTTAAGACAAAAACTGAATTGAATTGAATAAAAATAAAGCAAAAAAAGATATAAATGTGCAGATAAATTTCATTTGCAAATATATTTCAAGAAATTCTTACGAAGTAATTTAATTATATTTCAAGGGATACGTGCCTAAAAGAAGAAATAATCCAAAAATAAATATTAAGCCTAATTTAGTTAGAAGTAGTCTCATTTCCTTTCGCCAGCCAAATCTTTCATAAATAATTCCAAGAGAGAGAGAGGAGATTATCACAAAAACTCAAAGAATTTTTGTTATTAAAGAGATACAGTTACTAAAAGGAAATTAAATTAATAAAATAAAAAATAATATGCATCTACAAGTGATAAATTCATTTTCTCATAAAAGTAAAAAAAAAATAATAAAAATAATTTTTACTCCTATTTCTCGATTCGTTTAACAATTAGGAAATTAAATCTCGATTTCCGCATCGAAAGACATTATAGTATTTGAGTCGCTTGGTCTGACCGAAATATTTCAATTAAATCTATTTTATTTTTTATTTATTTATTTTTCAGTAAACCAAAATAATCCCATTAATTTATTGAAATGGTAAAATGAAATTTTTTTTCAGTCCAATCCGCTCAACTACTATAGCGCGTACGACATACGAGAGTTCTATTTTTTATCCAATGGCAGCTAGGCTAGGGAAAGCTAACTGCTATAAAAAATAATAATCTCTCAGAGCAAGTAGAGGGTGCAAGCAATTAGTTCACTTTTCATTATTGAGGGACATAAGATGAAAATGGTACCCCCATTAAAATGGTTCGAAATTAGGATGTTGCATTTAGATATTTTAAATATATTATACAAAAATAGACCCTTTTTCCAAAGTCGTTAAGTAAAATAGACCTTTTTAAAAAGATCTATAGAAAGAAATTATAAAATCGTCTGCTACCACCGAAGACGCTTTGTAATTCCCCAAGTTCCCGTTATTACGATAACCTGCTAGCCCCTTATATTACACTTAACCAACTTGTTTCTCTAGAATTCTTTCCTATATGTTCAGTTTTTTTTTGGGGGGGGGGGGTTTCGTGAGACGTGGGTAACTAGCATGGGTCCTCTCGATTAATTGCCCAAATTAGGGAGGATTTCCGAGAAAAGGCAAGGGATAGTAAAAAAAAAAAAAAATGGCAGGGTCCTAATAATCGATAGTTGATGAAGTCTATATTTATCCAGGTTTTCGTTTGTATTAATAAAGAGTTCTAAGGTAAACATCGCCCAAACTGAACTGTACTGTTATATATATAATAACGAAATATAATATTTTCTCAATCATTATAGTGCAAGTTTGATTTTCGGTTTAGGAGAAAGTTATTGCAGTCAGAAAGTGTAAACATTACCAAATATAAGGAATACATACAGATCCAATAGGAATAATAAATTGTGTAGTTAGGAAGTTTCTTACTCCTAGTTTATTTACTCTTGCTACTCTACTGATCTCTTACTAAATAACCGGGGGAAAACGTCTTTAAAAGCTAGCAGTAGCTCCTTTTTTTGATAAACTCATTTTCAGATCCAATTTTGCACGCTTAAGTTAGCTCAAAGTAACCGAAAAAAGCAAGAAACATTTTCTCGTATTTTACAATATGAAAGCGGCTTATTGGCTTAACTATGATTACGTATATGATCCAAACCGTCTAGTAAAAATAAAGAAGATTTTTTTAAGGCTATTCAATCTATTCGGCCAGAATTTCTATTTGAAAATGTATCACAGCCTATAAATTCTTGGGGTTATACTACCATCATGAATTGTGATAATATCACCAAAAATATGTATTGTTTCTGGTATTTGAATTTACTTTATCAAACGCTGAAGCTAAAACTAGCCTTTGGTGACCTTAGCTGACCCTCACATCCCCTTGTCTATGGGAGTGGCATCTAGTGGCATTTTTATAAACTAAAGCACAGGACTTAGAGACCCGAATTTTGATAATATCACCAAAAATATGTATTGTTTCTGGTATTTCAATTGACCTTGTCAAATGCAGGAACTAAAACTAGCCTTTTCTGACCTTAGCTGACCCTCGCATCCCCTTGACTATGGGAGTGACATCTAGTGGCAAAATAAAGCACGGGACTTCGAGACTCGGTTTCAAAAAAAAAATGAAAGTTATAAATGAAAATATTCATGGGTTTATTCTTTAAACTCATATTTGCAAAAAAAACCTTTTACTTCACGTTATATATTATTTTTTCATTGCTTATAAAATCTCGGCGGTGTAGTGACGTTATATTTTATAGACCTTACAAATCCATGGTGTTTGGATTTGGAAGCAAATTTATGTTCTAGCTCTGGGTATTATAAAGTAGTAAGAAAGTTTTCTATAACCAGTCAGTAAATCCAACGGGAAGAGACGTAAAGTCTTATATTACAAAATAGAGAGAGTTTTTAAAAAAAAAAACCAAAATTTAGGTTAAGGTCAGTAAATTTCAGTTATCTGGTTAAAGATTACCAAACAAACTAAAACCAAAACTAAATAAACTAGGCCTAAGCCTAGTTGTCAATTTTCTAAATTTCGCGCGCCTTGAAAATTACCACGTGTGTACGCTTCATTAAGCCTCGGTTTCAATTTTGAATTGCGCGCACTTTAGACCTAATATCACGTGAGAAAGAACTCGTGCCAATGTTTAAATATTTTATCCAATACGCATGCGCGAAATTATGGGATTTAGTTGATTGCAAATAAATAAATAATAAATATTACATACGTTGAATTTGTATTTTAAAATTAAACATGACATTTTCTCGTTTATGGAATTTAGGGATGGAAATTTTAACCTTAGGGCCGACAAATATTTCTCCGAGTCCCTGGATTTTTGGGGTATAAAATCAGATTTCAGTTCCTCCCTTGGTTGTACTGTATGTAGAGGACTAACGCTGTCAAAAATTGGTGGTGGGCCTTGCTTGAGGATGAGGAGAAACTGCTGGCTGGCAGATACATGTCTAAAGAATGTATGTGCAGAAGTGTGTTGCACGAAGTATTTATCTTACGCGAGGATCGGTGGACACCAACAGAGCCAAAGGATTTTATTGTGACAGGGAGATTCAAAGGGAGGAAGACTTTAACCCGATAAAGCAGAAAAAAAATAAATAAAAATTATTTCAAAAGATGATAGATCACTTCATGTAATACACTTCACGAAAGATTTTGAGCAAAAGAAGCTCAAGAGGAAGGATTGGGGGGGGGGGGAAGATGGCGCAGTAGAATTGGCGCCTTCTCAAATGTCTTAAAAAGAAACCGTCCGAGAAAAATGTCCAAAAAGTTTGAAAATGGCATTTTATATATATAACAACGGCGGAACAAAATTTGGGTTAAGAAAATATTGCCTGGCTAACCATACTGGATAAAACAAACTCCAGAAGAAAAAAAAAATATTAAGATGGACGGGCGGTTATTTTTAATTATAGCTCTTGAGTTTTAAGTTTTTACTTTATCGTCGGCCATCTTGGGGGTCTGGAAAAAATGCCACTTTAAAATTATTCTCACGAGGATTTCTACTGGAGATTAAGTTTCATAGATTTTTATATTTTTCAAAAATTAAAAAAAAAAATAAAATAAAAATTGCCTAGAGGTATGACGACGATCAGGTATCAATTTTTTCTATCAAACATCTTTCGTTACATAAATTCTTTTTCTTTCCATTTTGAACTGATCATAAGTGACGGGGGTAATCTGACCTTTTCAAACTAAATTAAATTTATTATGTTATAAAGAAAATTTACCAAAAGATGTTTAGTTGTACTTTGACGCAGAAGTAGTGTACAAATGATAACAGCAATTTTTTTTAAAAAAGCGGTTAAGTAATAATTAAGGGTAGTTAATTAAGTATTTGTTCCGCTTTGTTGATAAATACGGCGGCATTTACAATACAAGACTGCAGATGTTTCATTATACTAAAAATAATTCTTCCATTTTTTTTTGCACCCCCAACATCCCGATAAAATCTAATAAAAATGAATTCCGTTTGTTAATAATAACAAACAATCATTTGTGTCGCCGATTTGAATTGCACGTGCAACAAGGGACGTCCGTCCCTCCGTCCACACGTGACCGCATCCAGAACAAGGGGCAGCTCACTCAGTGTAATCGGTGTACACAGCTGTACATACTGTCCTAAATTGATACGTGGATTTTTTTAAAAGCCCTGCCCTTAACATTTACAGTGCTAATCGGTGTACAGGAACTTTGATAGTGATTAGCCCCTCGTGCGGGGGGTTCTCTAATGCAGAAATATATACCTAAACAACGTTACTTGACAGTACTATTAAAGGCTATTTGACACTTCCTTCATCATTTAAGATAAGAACTACAAAACATCCTCGACCATGGTCGTTCCACGAGGACGGTTACAACGTACTTCCGGCGCGTCACTTCAGTCGCGTTTGTCACGAAAATAAATTAAAAAAAGTACTTCCGGTCCGGTTTAGTTTGGGTTTGGGAGGAAGGACATTTTAAGGGAATTTTAACGTTTTATATTCAGAAAAATTAGGCATTTTTTTAGGAATTGTCCGTTTGGTTTTGTTTTTTTTGGGGTTTTTAGGATGGGAAAAAAATAATCTAACGCATATATCCGTTTTATGAACAATACCATTGCTTTGTTAACCGTTAAAGGCATAATGAAATGTCCAAGAAACCATTTTCTAATCGATTTACACTGATAAACATTAAGCCTTTGTTAATTTTAATTAAATTTATATATTTTAAAAGTTACTAGCGTTTTAAAAATTTAATAGAACTTTACTTTTAAAACCAGTAAACATTTTAAATTTTAAACAACAAACATTTTATAATTTAAAGCATAAACATTTTAAATTTTAAAGCATAGATATTTTAAATTTCGAAGCATAAATATTTTATTACAATGGCACCTCTTTAGATTTATTTTTCAAATTAATTTTTAATGCGAATTTTGGTGTTGATATTTAAAACTCTCGCATTAATACTTTATATAATTTAAGTTATATTTTGCTGGTAGTTTAATATTAGAGTTACTAATGCAATAAGCTTACAATTTTAACTGGTAAATTTAATAATTAATATGTTTTCTCACATTTTTCTATTTTGCAGGTAAGAAAATCATTTTCTCTCTGCTGTATGAAATCAACCATTAACAAAGGGATGCACGTTAAGTTGTTGTTGTTTATATTTGCTTAATTAATATTAATTACGGCCTAATTATTTGATTATATATATTACGAAAGTAAACTGCGTACAGGGTGCTGTGACGTCATCCTACCCTAGTTTAATTTCATATAAAAATGTCAAAAAAATAAATATTTGATAGTTGTGGGAGAGTGCGTAAATATGGACCACCGGTAGTATGCGTTATTACCGATGTGAACCAAAACACGGGGGGCGAATTAGCATACCGGTACTGCGGTTTTTACCCTAGTTTTAAAAGACAGTACGAGATATCTTTACCACCACGTACCACCAGAGTTATTTGAAGTTATGGTTGAATTTCTCTTAAAAAAAACGTAATGGGGATAACATTCTTTTATCTAATTTTTGATAAGAAAAACATCAAAATCATTTATCAAAAAGCTTAATTAAGACAACAAGGTGCATGGTCAAACACGTGACGCTATTTGAGCCCCAGTACTTTAGAAAAGGGTCTTTGAATAAATTATAATTATTATTACTCTTAACCATTACTTCGATGAATTTATCTGATTTTTGATAAGAAAAACATCAAAATCAAAGCTTAATTAAGACAACAAGGCGCATGGTCAAACACGTGACGCTATTTGACTCCCCAGGACCTTTGAAAAATTGTCTATGAATAAATTATTATAATTATTATTACTCTTAACCAATACTTCAATGAACCCTAGCTGTTCATGCTCAATGTTGCGTTGTCTTTCTTACTTTTTTTTAAACTTTCAAAAACAATGAGTCGAATGAAAAGAAAGAAAAAATTCCCCCTTTACTCCAATTTTCTTAGTATCTGATCCGTAACTTAATGCTTTCTTACGAATCAAGGGGAAGAATGAAAAAAATAATAAAAGAAAAAAAAACCTGGTAGAATTCTCGTTCGTTTCCAAGTTCTTTAACAATCTTTTTAATCCTGAATCATTAGTTCAACTATCTTTTTTTTTTATTTTCGGTAAAGTTTTCCCCTTTAGGACATTGGGATAAAAAAACTAGAGAAATGGTTAAAAGAGTTTCTACTTTCAGATAGCTATTGAGGCTTCTTCCCAAAACAATTGTCACTTCAGAAGTTAATAAATTGACGTAAATTTCGTCCGCTCAATGTAGGGATATGGGGGGGGCGGATAAGAGGGGTTGCATTCAAAGTAACCAATATAGTCATTTGTGAACGCGATTCAAAAGCTACGTATAACAGACTGAAAAGCTTGTAGAATTCGGTTCGATTCAGAGATAATTCAGTTCCAAACCTGCAGGAATTATTGGCAACCCTGAAGCGCGGTTAAACAACACACCGGACTATATTATTTTGAAATGAAATATATCTGTTAACTTTCATAGTATTTTTAACGGTTTACTTCTAAAGATGAATTTTTTTTCTCGGAGTCATTTAAATTTTTGGGGGAAATAGTTGTACCGTCGTGTTGATGGTGTCCTATTTCTCATTAACGCGCGGTCATTATTACGTTTCAAAAAAGAATTCTTCCTTAATTTTGCAGTTATTTTTTTTTTCCTTGACAATTTTTGAAATGCATTGTTCCATCCTAATTATGATGTCCATTCTACGAACATTAAACATTCCATTCTCTCACTTAAATGGTAAGGCGCTTCTATCTATGGCTTAGTAATGCAGACTAAATAGGGCCTAGATGGAACTTGGTCCTGCAAAATTAACCACCGAGTGTAGCCAATCAATTCTCGCTAGCTTGTCGTTCTCGAACTAGTTATCTCGAGCTGTAAGTCTCTCAGTAGCATTACGAAATATTGGTAGGGTAGTCATACTTATGGAAGGAACATATCACTTATAAACTTATATAAATATGTTTACATAAGCTCAAAGTCAACGCGATTTTAGTCTATATATATAGTTAGAATGGGCAATCATTACAGACACTGTAATTAAATACATTCTAATTGATACAGCGTCAATTCAAAATTATTCCATAAAACAAACATCTCTGAAACTTAAAGGGTTTCCAAAAGTACTAGCTGGGAGTTAGCCGAGGGGGTAGACGCTTTGGATCTGTGTACACCTGCATGAGTTCAAAAGAGTTCAGCTTAGACAGTGCATTGAGTTCAAATCCTTCGGAACTCACAGTTCAGCTTTGACAGTACATTGAGTTCAAGACATATTGTACACCTGAGTTCTCAAGTGTCTACCCCCTCGGAGTTAGCGGCCCCTCTGAAAGAATGGGAATATCCAAAAGTCCCTCTGTAACTCTTTGGAAGAGGTAAATTTTAAAAGGGGTAGGGTAGAAGTAAAATTCTTTTTTGATATAAAGAAAACTCATTAATTTCTAGCACCTCGTTTTATTAGGAAATATCATCGCGTCCCTAGACTGCTGGTCTCGAAACACCCCCAACACACCAAACCAAAAGATAGCTCTAAATATATATAAATATATATAAGGAAAAAATTTCTGTTTGACTTTCCGGGGCCGATTTTGATGAAGCATGAAATTAGGAGTCGGGTGAGAAGCATTTTGGGTGAATTCTCGTGGGAAAAGAAGTGATCTACTCCTCCACCAAGCGCTAAGGGACACAGAGAGAGGGGGAGCGAGAAAATGTCACAGAAAACCCACTCTTTTCACCTCCAGTTTAGTAAACCAACTAGAAATACTATTTCCAAACTCCAAAGAGTCTGCCTATACTTTTCGAGGAATTCTGGGTAAAGGTATAAAACGTCAGAGTAGAATTCTAACCCTTGAAGTAGATGAGATGTTGAAGGAATAGAGTTAGTCTCGGTTAGCCTATATCAGTTGTGACGTCAGTGCCTAGGTATTCGTCACAGGCTTAACTTTCAGTGGACGGCCATGTTTGGTACCGCTTTGGTGACGTCACACTAAGGCTTATGAGATAGCTCAATTTAATATATATCGTTTGCAAAGATGGGGCGTGGCGAAGTATCGTCTGCTTTGATAGGGTTATGACGCAACTGCCTATTATTGCAATTAAGAAATTTCACGTGACTTGAGTGTAAGTAAATGTTTAATTAGTTTTCATCGCTTGTTGTGTAACCGTAATTATAATTAGAAACAAATTTTTGTCTGTCTGTTAGTCACGCCTGATTTATTAGTTGTTAGTCGCGGATAGATGGCGCCTCTATGGCGGTTTGAAGTATTTTACGCGCCAGTTTTAAAATTGTAAAAGGCAAGGAGTATCGAAGATTGTAGTGAAAGTTTTTATAAGATAGAGAAAAAGGATGGATGAAGCGGAATAAAGGATGGGATAATGCTTAATTCAAAGTGAAGAATAATTAAGAATAGTTTGGTAGTGAATCTCAACTATCTCGTCTGTAAATTTACTACCCAATCTCACCTGAAAAATGCTTCGTTTGTGAAGGCAATTTTTAAATATAGAGAGAGTTATTGAGGAGCTAACCACTGCCTGCCTCCAAGATCAATGTGCGCTGATTTTATATTACTTAGTATGAAATACGAGGGAGTGATCAGCCTCTCGTGGTGTACCGCCAATGGGAGTTAAAGTTTATTTTATACTCGACTTTGCAAGAAGTGAAGATCCTCAATGAATACTTCGCGATAAACACTCAACAGACCCGGTGGTAAATAGTTTCTCGCACCAGTAAATAAATTCGATAAACAACTTCAATTTTAAAAGTGTAACATCTGGAAAATTTGATACATTTAATGACTTAATAGAATTTTATAAAGATTCCTTAAAATTAAAGCATTTGCTCCACATCCTTTGAAAACCGAGGCCTAAACCAATCTTATTTGTTTCCCGCTTTTTTGCATTCCTTTTTGCGATTGGTGGGTTAAATTTGGGTTGTCGGATTTGACGCGAAAAATCCTGATATTGTTATTTAAGCCTAATATGATCGTGAACTTTGAAAACCAAGGCTTAAGCGAAAACACGTGTCTGTTATTGAAACTTTATTTCCCGCCTTTTTCCTTCCCTCGTTTAAAATTTTATCCAATAAGAGAGAGAGTTTGGGTCCAATTTGGCGCGAAAATCCGTTAAAAGTGATCTTTTAGCCCTAATATAGGCTGCAAAATACAAAGTTTTTGATGAGTTTCATAAACAATTATGAACCTATATTATTCACTCTGAAAATTAATTACTAAAATCAAATTGTTCAAGCCCCTTTATGCTCCCTTTTAAGATTAAGTCTTGACCGGAACCTGAGAGGCACCAATTTAAATAAAAATAAGGTTTTTTTTTTGTTTTTTTTTTGCAAAATGACGCCCATTTGAGCTCACGTTGTAAATTTTTGCAAAGTTTCCCACTCCCAATTCGCAGCTGGAAATATAGATCAGGCAAAAACTCAAAAAACAGCTTAAAAAAACGCCCATAAATAAAAGGTATTATTAGGTCTACGAAACAATGATTGCGATGGATTCCAGAAACTAGGGGTTGCTTGCATTCTCCGAAAAAGGGAGGAGGTAAATACAGTTTTCAAGGATATATTTATACGAAGCTGGAGAGAGAGGGTAAACACTCAGCAGGTAAATGGGATGAAACAGGTAAATTGTACCTCCAACATAAAGAATAGCTTCTACCCTCTCGATAACAACTGGGATCATTTTTCAAAGGTGAATACCGACAGTAAACGTTCTGATTCAAGCAAGGGTCAGAGGTTAAAATGCACCCATTCTGTACATGTATTATTTTTGGGGTAAAAACTGAATTTTTTGCTTGCAGTTTTGAAAGATTATAAGGGATTATTAGAGAATATTAAAACTGTATAGTGTATAGTATATAGTGTATACTTCGGCTATAGGGTATATAATGAAGGGTGTGTGTTTGAAACATTTTTTAGAAACAAATCGTGGGTTTCTACGTTTGCTGTCAAACAACTACAAAAGCCTCCATTTATTAAATACTTGAATATAACCTTAAAGTGGTGCTCGTGGTAGTAGTAACTCAAGTCAGGTCAAACAATGGGTTTTTAAACAATTTTGTGTTAGATTTATGTATTACTATCCCTTTAAAATATAACCCTCGTTTCTCCCTCATACAATTTTCACAAAATTTCCGAAAACTTTTTGGACCTTTCAATTTGTAGTTATTAGACAAAAATGTAAGCAGACACCCTTATGACTAACTTCATAAGTTACATACCAACAATAAGTACCTTCAAATATTTATGTTAATTAGTGTTTTTAGAGTAAAACACGACTTGTGCTGATCCAGAGTAGACTCTTTTCAAGGAGAAAAATGTGACTGTCATTCTTATTGGTTTTATTTTACTTATGGTAAGTTTGAAGTAAATGCGGGCTAAACGCGAAGAACCTAGCACGCCCAAAATTGCATTAAAAAGGGAGTCCACAGTCTATCTCTCTCTTACTCTGGTGATGGTACTAAGTGGTCCACAACCTATGGGGCTATTTGCCAACTATATTTTGAAAATGACTGCGGGTTGTTGTTGTTCATCGGTTAAAACTTTTCGTTCAAATTTTCCTTTTTAAAAGGTCCTAGCTGTTTGAAAAACTTTCTATATATATAGGTAAATTTTAAAATGCTTTTCTACCCCAAGGCATTTTTGGTTTGCAAATACAGACTTTTAGCTAGCCTGTTTCATCATAAGTCAATAATAGTCTCTAAGTATACCCAAATTGGAAGTTCGACTGGGCATGCTTGTCTGCTGACGTCAGGGGTTGTTGTAGGATTGAGGAAATAGGGCATTTCTTTTTTTGGACGCAATTATCATAAGTCAATCGTAGTCTCTAAGTAAGTACCTAAATTGGAAATAAGTTCAAACGGGGCATGTTGGTCCAGTGACGTCAGGGGTTATGTAGGAGTGAGGAATAGGGGGTAAAAATCTCCCCTACTAAGCGTCAGACTCTCACTTAGCCAATCAGGATCCTTCACCCACTATCCTTTCACTCTGTGAAGTTCGTCGCCATTTTGGTGGAATGGGAGGAGCCATCTTAATTAAGCCACACCTCTCTGGCAGCTTCCAATAGGGCATTTTTTTCTTCTAGACGCCATTTTAAAATATAAAACGAAGTTCCACAAAGGGATGCTTCTGTTGAACCTGCTTTACCTCTTTCAAGAGTCAGACTCTAACTCAATCAGAAAAATAAAGAGATTTATTTTCGTCGTTCAACGACAGATGGCACTACAGTCAACTTTGTTAGTCACGTGATCCTATCCCTTAGATAGAGACGAAACCAAGCCAACTTGTTGGTTTGGCCTATTTACCGGGGTGTAGCACTATCCCTTCAGTTCACATTTAGGGATAAAAGCTATTCCTTACAACTCCAGTATAACAAATCCTCTTTGGCGTGTTAAAAGTTAGATTCCATATAAGGGGGGTTTGGTATAAAGAGAAAGATGAGAAAAACGTTGGGGCGCGGCCCTTTTTCCACTCGAAAACAAAAGCTCATTTGTTTTCGCAGCATGCCTTGAAGTTTTTTGACCACGGTATACCCCAATATAAAGGAATTCTAGAGTGTTTTGGGCCAGAATAAAAAGAAATATTATGATACAGATAGGTGGCAAAAGGAGATGGGACGGACGGACGGCTATACAATATACAGGGCGGAAGGGATACCAAGAAATAATAGATATTAGAAATAAATATATTAAACTAAACTAGGTTTGAAACAAAAAACGGTCTACGAAATTTAAGCATTTGTTTATATTTATTTAAACAAATTCCTTTATACCTTTGATATGTAAAATCAGATGATTTTGATTTTGACAGTGGAATTAGATAAATGTGTGTGATAAACGTTGCATCATATTAGGAATAAATACAGATACTAGGATTTGTGCCCAGATAGCTAACATGTTAATTTCTATGAGGGTTTTGTGGGCCGGACTTAAGAACTTACTATTCGCCACGCCTTTCTAACTGCAGTTTAATTGGTTGTTAGTAACACCAGTTTCTATGCGTTATTACTAACCTATTTATTCAATTTAAAACCTCTATTCCAACTTAAATTCATTTCAAATGTATCTACAAACTTAATTTCTTAAGACATTACTACAGTCTTAACTCCCATTGCAAATTATAACAAACTTATTATAATTCTTATTGATTAAACAGTACCGAGCAACAGCTGAACTAGGGAGGGATATTTTTGATATCTATGAAGTTAAGGATAAATATATGTAGGTCATTCACGCGCACCACAGGAATTTGGGGAAACAAAAGAGCACGAGGAAGGAAAGTAGGGTGGGAGGAAGTAAGAGAGAGAGTAAGAATAATGCCTTTTCACGCTAAATAGTTTCCGATCTCTCACGCTGTTATCTTTTCCCAAACTTCCCCTCCCCTCCTCTCCCCTCTTTCCTAAGACTGTGTTGCTGCTTGTTTGGGTTCTTTCTTTTTATACAAAAACACGTCTCTTAAAAGTGAAACTTTAAACTATTTTAAAGTTTACAAGACAAGACTTTTTATGCTAATTTAAAGTGAAAGTGACTGAAAGAGTTTTCTTATCCTCTGAAGAGGAGTCCTGGAATTTCAGAAGAGAAGCCAACACCACAGGGCAGGGTTCATACAACTTTTGGAAAACAAATTTCCCTGAATTTTCCAGGTTTTTCCCCATATACTTCCCTGAGTTTTCCAGGTTTTTCCCCCGTATATGGAGTATCCTATGGAGCAAATGTTAACGAAGCAGGGGGAAGGGGGCAAATAGGGTTATAACATACTCAAAGGACATCCCCGTATCTCTAATATAACCAGAGTTATGAGCCTCCAAAGTTGGGTGTAATGTTAATCCTATGGAGGGGGATGTTTATGAACATTTTGTTTAATTACTCGGCCCCTGTTTGACGCAAATTTCCCTGAATTTTACTAAAAATTCTAAATTCCCCTGAGTTTTCCCTGAGGTTTTTGTCAACTATTTATTTCCCGGATTTTTCCAGGTTTGTATGAACCCTGCGGAGGAATTCATGGGTTATTTCCCTAGCTCTAATAAGCACCGCAAGAGGCAGCTCCGTCTGGCCCCCTGCATGTATTATGTGTTGGTTTCTCTTCAAGAACTTAGCTTGGTTTTATTCAACTCCACTTTTATATCCTCCTAGTTTTTCTCTTTAACTTTCGAAGGATACTTTAAATAATAAAAAAAATGTTTTTCGTACCTAAAAAAGTAGACTGATTTTCATCAAATTATATAAAAAATTTATTTAAAGTCAAATGAAGCGAAGTAAATTACAAAACCCTTCCAAAACTTCACTGAAAAAAAAATAAAAAGATAACTACATTTTTAAGTAATAGCTCTCCGAGACATGTGTTACCCATCTTTCTATTCCAGCATCTTTATAAGAGCAATATAGTGATCCCCTTTTAACCAAGGAGTACTAACTAATTTTTCTAATCAGGTTAAAGGAACAGAAAGAATAATAAGGTTATTTGAAAATTAGTGAAAGTTGTTGTCAAATGTTTAGTGGAAGTCTGGTAATTCGAAAATTGAACTCAACTCTTAGTCTTAGGGAATTTTGGAAGTAGACGTATAATATAAAGGAAGTGTCATTGAATTTGTAAAGTGGCCCATACGGTCATGGAAAGGTCGGGGATTTTATGTAATAAACCTTTAAAGATCAGCTAAAAGTCAGGGAATTTATGAAATAGACCTTTGAAGATCAGCTAATTGTCAGGAAATTTATGAAATAGACCTTTAAAGTTCAGCTAAATGTCCTGGAACTTCAATACTTCCCCAAAAAGACATAAAAAATTCAATTTAACTAGTAAAAATAATTATGAAAATTGCATTGAAAACTAATTTTAACTTAATTAATTTCTCCTTGCACAAAATGCACTCCGTATCTATACTTCTCATATACTTCATCTTCATCCCTGGCTTCATCCTAAAGCCAGTCTAAACTAGCTTCATAAAAATAAAGAAAAAAAAAACAGTAATTTTTTTTCCTACTCCTTTTCTCTGACATCCAAACGCGTCCATCATTTTAACGTATTTCCACCCCCATTTCTCGCCCCCTCCCCCCTCCAACAGCATCTGACATTTCCCGAAGCATATAAAAATGAGGGTTTGCCGCTTGCCCGAAGTGAATCCACAAGTCACTTGACATTAAAGGGGGAGTTATTACAGTATTATTTATAAGACACCAACCACCCCGCCCCCCTTTCTAGACTTTATGAATATTAAGTTAACCAGTGGCGGCATCTACCACCACCCCTGAACTGACACCTGACAAAAATACCAGAGAAAGGGTTGAGGAGCAAAGGGATTTGAGTCCACGTTATAGTTGACAGTAGAGAGAGAAGTTATCTCTCCTAAGGTATTTATTTAATATGAGTTTGGGGAATTTAATGATTTCATGAAGTGGTTTTATTTTAAATATTTTATGGGAAATTTTAATAAGAAAGACACAGTTTTGTCTGTCTGATAGTAACGCTCCCATAGTGATATCATTAGTTTATCAAATGAATTCTGCGAATTTAATTAATTTACTCATTTTTATAACAAACCTCATTTTCCCATAGTCCCATTTCGCGAGAAACATCTGAAAAAAACCCAGGTTTTGTCTGTCTGTTAGTAACGCTCTCAATAGTGATATCATTAGTTTCCTACGTGATTTCTGCAAATTTAATGAATTTATAATTTTTATAGCAAATCTCATTATCTCATAGCCCCATTTCGGCACAAATATCTACAAAAATCCAATTTTTGTCTGTCTGTGAGTAACGCCCCTATGGTATGGTATGAATATTGGCATTCTTTGAGGTTTATTACACTATCCCTTTAGCACAGTTATTAAATAAGGATTATAGTTAGTGACAAACGACGTTAGTATACTTCCATCTTTATCGCCTGTTACTTGCTCTTTGCTTACGTGTATCTTATTCTCAACTACACAGTGGCGGGAATAAAGAATTCCAGAAGCAATTAGCCCCTCCCCTTTACCAGCGGGAAACTTCTTGAGATGCCGAAAATATTCTCTGACACTTAATTAGTCACGGAAAAGCATAAACGGTGACATCATAATTAATAGAGGAACTCGCGCTATAATACAATTTAAGGTATCTAAAATCAGATATCTCGTCTGATATAAAGTTACTTTGCTTTAAATTTTAACAGCAGCAGCAGGAGTTGATAAATATTAGTGTCTAAGAAAGGTTCAAGTTGTTCGTTGAGATGGAATAGTTCTACAGAGTGCTGCACACTCCCGTTTATGAACTCTTGTTTTTCATTTTAACTCATATTGAATTCATTTACCGCTTTAATTATATACGCAGTTTCAAATTAGCTGTCTTTCAAAATTAAGCGAGAAATGCACCTGTGTAATTCTGTTGTTATTAATTTGAAGTTAAAGTTTCTTAAGTTTACCGAAGAAGTTATGAAAATTTCTTACTAGTTGTTTCCATACAAATCTATCTTTATTTGTTAGTAGTCAGATTTGGTCAGGGCTTTGAACTTTAAATTGAATTTAAATTTAAATTTGAATCTACATACAGGGTATTACAAAAAGGGTAGTGTAATTATATAACGGATGTACAGTGAGAATGAATGATCTATGGGCAATAGATTTTGAGTTGAAAATGTTCTATACTATATGAAACGGCAGTTTGCCTAATAACGGACACACACTAAACATTTATATACTGTATTAATTTCAAATTAAGCTCCCAAAAATATTTTTAAACCATAATATCAAAGTCGCCTGTCGTAATATCGTTAGCTTTAATGGGCAAAAAAAAATATACACATTCTCTAGCAGGTGTTGCTATAATATCTTACGTGACACAACATAAACAAGCTATAGTTCATCCTTAACAACCCACCAACCAAGGCTCTTTTTTTCTTTCAATTTGACCAAGGCTTAATGTTACGAAAACTCTTAAAGGAAGATTAAGTTAATGATGTTTAAGGTTTTAGTTTAGGTAACCGCGGGCAATTCGAGCGAGATAGGCGACGTGCAGATGTTGTTGAGTACAGGCCGGCTCGAGCCTAACACGAGACTTAGGAAAAAAAACACAAAAATTATGCAATTTGCTCTCTCTCTCGGCACAAACTCCAAAATTAATAAATCATTTACAATTTTTTTTATTTTTTGGTTGAACGGTAAATGATATTTACTTAATATATAATATTATACGAAGTGTGTTACATAAAACAGGGATAGATTTAATTTTATAAGTAGGAATGGAGAACGGAACGGTTAGTATTTACTTCAGTTATTCCGACTCATAGACCAACCAGTATAAAGCCCCTCCTTCCAACACGTACGTAACGAAAAGTTTAAATTATCTTATTGGGTGCTCACTTAAACTATACGTTTTGATGACGTTGCTCACGGGGACGGCACGGCGAAAAATAGTGACGTAATTCCTTTTTACCTCTGTCGCTATAACCCCCTTCCGCCTCTTATTTCATACCCCCCTCCGTCCCGTGAAAGGGGGTCCCAGATTACTCTGTTCTCCATTCCTACTCCTAAAATTAAATCTATCCCTGCATAAAGTAAATATTTTCAAGTTATCAGCGAAAACCTTTACAGTATTATGATAATAAACAGGTCTAAAATCAAGGAAGATTATGTAAGAAATGGGAATAAGGTGTATGGAGCGTTAACTGCACTTGAGTAATGCACCGCATTAAATTTTAGCACCTGACATCAAAGTAGTTTTTAATAAGAGACCCCCTTTTTAAGTACCCATGCTTTTATATAAGCACGTGTTTTAAAATAATGGCGGGAAATGGTTGTCGGGGGCGTTAAGGTGATTACTAAAGTTTAAAAGGAAACCCAAGTGTTTCTATATTATTTACGTGAGCCGCATTTTAACCTTTACATTAGATCCCCATCTGCGGCTTTTCACTGAAGAAGTTTTTAACGCAACTTAAGATAGAGTGAAAGTGAGAGAGAGATAAGTTTAAAAAGGTTTTTAAAAGTAAACCTAAATGTGCAGGGGTTTTTATTGGCTGTTTATAATAAGTGTTTTAAGTTTTATGATAAGGGTACTGTAGAGGTTTTAAAAAGGTTCTCTAAATAGATTATTATAAGGTGGATTTTGTGGGTTCCCCTTGAGTAGGATTTAGGAAAATAAATTGTTGTATTATAAGTTGGAAAATTAAATATCCCAAACTCGTGAAGTCCTTTGATTTCATAAGTTCATAAGATATGTTCACCATAAGTTTGTCACTGGTAACTTAGAAACTGGAGCTTGTAATTTTGAAGTGAGTAAGGTATGACCTCATAGATTCGAGGTAAAACCTGGTGAGGCGCTGCTGTCAAAGGCCTAATTAGTAATGCAGACTAAATAGGACCTAGATATAAGTCCTGCAAAATTAATTTAACCGAGTGTAAAACTTCAATTCACGTCGCTTGTCGTTCTAGAACTAGTTATCTCGAGCTGTAAGTCTCAGTAGCATTACGAAGTATTGGTATATAGTGTCATACTTATGGAAGGAACATATCACTTATAAACTTATGGTATTCCTTACGTTACTATACATAGAGTGAGAGAGAGAACCCCATTTGGAAAATTTGTCGAAATAATAATTTGAAATCAATATTGAAAATGTATAGGTATAGACAGACTGTAAGAGCAATTTTCGTAAGGTGTAGATTGGGTTCAATCCGGTACAGGAGTAGGTTGATGATAAAGGAAATTTTTTATTAGAGAAAAAAACGCGAGAAGGCAATTGCCATTGGTAGGAAAACATCTGCGGCTTTGAACCAATATTCTTTACAGCCCTAAGAGGGTGTTAGCTAGGTGTCTCGTATAAAGTTCTAGAGTCCCGGACTCCTAGCTAGATCTTCTTCTTCCTCTTCTTATAAAACTCCACCGTCCCTGTAATAAGCTTTCTAAAAGAATGGAAGGAAGACAGCCTGGAGGTAGATGAAAGAAAATAGGCCGCTAGCCTTTTCAGTTAGTTCTCTTAGGAGTTTGTTAGGAGTAGCATCGCCGGGTCAGTCAGTATACTGAGGACCATTGGTCGAAGACGTAGAGCAACACCCCGTATTTCTTATTTTTGCAAGACCCGACCCAGGGGTTGAAAGTTCACTTTTGAGGTCATGATTTCAATTAATGACCTTCACTAAAATCTACCAACTCTTGGGTCCAAATTTAATCTGGTCAACGGCATAGAGAAACACCCCGTATTTCTTATTTTTTGCCCGACCGAGCTAGGGGTTGAAAGTTCAATTTTGAGGTCATGATTTCAATTAATGATCTTAACTAAAACCAACCTACTCTTGGTTTACTATGGGTCAAAATTTAATCTGGTCAACGGCGTAGAGAAACACCCTGTACATATCTTAAAGGGTATTTAATTATTCTTGCCAATTAAGTTAATTTTAAGGTCGACCTTTCTTGAAGGTCATCATGATGACCACATTAGTAATCGTTGCTTTATTATGTGGTCAAAGTTAATTAAATCTGGTCAACGGCGCATAAAAACACCCTGTATATTTCAAAATTAAAGGGATAGTAAATTTAAATGAGATATAAATATTTAAAAATTGTGCTCCATAATCAGGTAGTAGACATTAAACACTATCTCTCTTAAAGACTAAATACATCAAATTTCCCCGAAATTAATTACAAATGATTGTCATTTTGATGCTTTTGATATTTTAAGGGGGTCAAGTTTTCTTAATTATTGTCAAACGTCTTCCTAAGCTTCCCCCCCCTACTCTCTTGGCAAAATCACTTTTCCCTAGCTTTTCTTGTAAGAAAAATTTTCTGTTAAAAGAGCCACTAGTTTTTGACCTTTTTAGCCTTTCGAGTTTTTTTTTTCTTTTATTCTTTTTTTTTTTGACGTGGAATAGAGAGAGAGTTCTTTTTAATATTCGAGGATAAGAAAACTCTTCTAGAAGAAATTCTCCGGTGTAACGAAGCTCATTAGTACAGCTAGTAGGCCTAGTAGAAGCGGGGAGTATGAATTAATTCGTTACACACATGAATGTATTTGCAATCCGTGAAATAGTGTTTTTTTTTTTTTTCAACCCAAGCAGGTTCCGGATAAGTCAGGGATTTGGAAAATAGGGGAAAAAGTCAAGGAGTTTTGGGCTTAAAAGTCAGGGATATGTCAGGGATTTTAAAGTTTTATGCTTAACCGACAGGGATATGTCAAGAGTTTTAAAGTTTTCGGCTTAAAAGTCAGGGATATGTCAGGGATTTTAAAGTTTCGTCCTAAAAAGTCAGGGATATGTCAAGGGTTTTAAAGTTTCGTCCTAAAAAGTCAGGGATAGTTCAGGGATTTCGTTTGGTGTATCAAACCATGATTGCTTCGAGCAATGTAAAATATGGGC
Source organism: Phalangium opilio (assembly GCF_054372755.1). Lineage (NCBI taxonomy): Eukaryota > Metazoa > Arthropoda > Arachnida > Opiliones > Phalangiidae > Phalangium > Phalangium opilio. Next base: position 8,397,116 of record NW_028324187.1, on the reverse strand, counting down.
TGATGGTGTAATCATGAAATGGACTCTGGTATTCATGGAATAATTCATTCAATTCATGTTATTGTTAGTGTAAGAGAAGTTTAAAAGAAAGAAAGGAAGCCCTATAAGTCTTCCTTTGGCGCGAACCAAGCAAGCAACCATCCAAACCAACCAACTTTGGCGACACTTCAGATGTTTTTGTCGTTCACTTCGCGACAGCCTAACTTGCCTTTCTTTTCTTATACTTAAGTTTCCAGGCTAGGAGGATTACATACACCATTTACACAAGGAGGCCAGGCTATACTTCCGGACAAAAAATCAGTGGAGACTACTTTACATTGTAGTGCAACTTGTAAGTAGCCTGGACCTCCTTGTGTAAATGGTGTATTAATACTCCTAGTTCGAAATCTATGTATATAATCTTTCCTTTCTTTTTTATTTCACGGGTTAAAGGCGACTAAGGCAAAGTTTTTAAGCCTTTTTCTGTCGTGATTTTTTCACTTCCGTAGACTTTCTAATCGATTCCATTTAATACGCTTTTATTATACTATTTCTTTTCGTTTATTTGATACCGAAATTTCAAATTTTCACGACAAAATATATTGGATTCGACAAAAAATCCACAAATCAAGCAAAAGTAAGTTAGAAATCTATGGCCGACCCCTCAGTAAAAGTTATATACTCCAGTCTATCAACTCCTGCTTACTTAAGGGACTCTCGTTTGATCTCATTACAGGGTATTCAATGTTGAATCTTACTATACCTATAATATAATATATATAAACCACTATTAAAAAGGGCTTTAAAGGCAATTCTGATATATTTCCCCTTTTATAGTATTTGAGCGGTTTAGTTAACCTAAAAAAATTACCTTTAAAAACAAAAAATCATATTTCAATATAAATTTTATAATAAACCAAGCCCCATATAGATTATAGTTGAAGACAATTTTGTTGACGCCCAAAAAAGGATCGTGTAATAATATTTTTGAAATCCCTTTGAAGTCAAAAGCACAAAAGACAGAGGCGTGGCGTGGCGCGGAAGGATTTCAAAAAGAAGTAACGCGGCATATGATAGCGGCAGGGCCGGGAAAATTCCCATGAATATTTAAAAAGGTGTATGTATCTTCATTCTGATATTGGCACTACACGCGTTTTGAAAAAAAAAAGGGTGTAAATTTTACACCAGCTCTCGACAGGCATTCATTGTTTCTTAATTCGATAGCTAGAGCCAAAAATGTAAAGTCATTCATGTTAATAGAAAGTGTCTCGTGAAACAAGAGGTTCACGCCATAAAGGCTACTTTTGTATCAAGGTACTGTCGTTTCATCTAAGTAGGTCTACAGCACACTTTAGTTCTATAATGAAAATGATTTTTGATAGAGAACAATTGTACGTATAATACCCTCAAAGAATTTCCCCGTATTTTTTAAATGGCCGCCAGAGTTATGACACCCCAAAGTTAGTCTTCATTTTAAACTGACCCCCCTGTGGAACTAATCTATCTACACCATATAACCAGAAGTACATAAGAAACCCCTTGTATGAAATACACTATGTTCTCAATACATAAATCTACGAACAACAAGTTTTCATCGCGGGACTTGGAACTTCTTTGCTCTAGTAAAGGGTCTTTGGAGGAAAAAAAGGGGGTTCTTATGTACTCTTGGTATAAAGCAATAGCGAACCTAAGTAGTATTTTATCAAACGTGTTATACTTTGGTTATTCAAACATCACACCAGCCAGCCCGCCACCCAGTCATTCATAATCAAGACAGTACTTTTTCGCACCTCATCCTGGGCAAAAGTAAAAAAAAAAATTAGCTTTATCCAGGCTTCCGCTGTGTTACACGAGTTCTTTACGAACAATTGAACAAAATCGAGAGGGTTTAGCGTAAAAGGTACAGGGGCGCGGTTGCGTTGTTACGAAATATTAAGAACTTTTGGGGATTGTGGTAAGGATCAAAAGATTGCTGAAGAATGAATAGAAAATGAATCTCCTTTTCATCAATATTAAATTATGATGGAGGATGAATAAAGCGATTGGCTTAAACATTCTCTCTTTTTGGTATAGCGCAGGCGTTCGTTCAAGAGTTCCTAGAAACATTTTCTAAGATTACCGTCCTATTTTCTTCCGATTCAAAATAATCCCTTTACAAACCCTTTCTTTCAGTTTTAAGGCCCCGTTCACACTAGACAAAATTGTTGTTTTTTAATGAAAACAAAGTCACAAAAAAGCGATATGTTAGTTTGCTAATAAAACAACATCATGATTTCAGAAAAAAATGGGTCCAAAAACAATTTAGTGTTCAGTATCTAGACTGGAAACTTTTCCAGGTTACTAGGCCCTAGCACCAGGGCAACACCACGTACGTGTCTTAGTTAGTAATAATATATTCAAATTAAAAAACAATGTTTAAAATAAAAATTATGGGCTTATATGCTACTATCCCTTTAACAAACCAAAAACAAAAAAATGCAGAGGTTCAGTTCAACTCTAGAAATAATAATAAAATAAAATAAAAAAGAATAAATCGTAGATTCGCGATGCCACCGGGATTATACATTCGTTAATTTTGTTTCGATACGAGTAACTGCTCTTTTGTTACGCTTTTCACGTGAGCTTACAGCCAAAATCAGGTATCTTTACTATAGGGGTTAACTTGGAGTTACGTGGAATTTGAATTTAAAAGGAAAATACAGAGAGGAGGATTCTTCATCGAATTACGCAGTCAAAACAATTTATCAAGTGAAAATAGAAGGGGGGGGCAAGGCGAATGAATGCGTGAAGAGGGCGAATTTAGCTTCTCTCTCTCTCATACACTCGAACGGAAGAAATCGCTTTCTAAAACGGAAGTGCGTCACTAGAAGTCTAATTTATTATATCCTCACGCCGGAAGAAATTTTTCTTCGTAGTTAAATTCTTTAAAATTCGAAAATTGAGTTGATTTCCACGTGGCCTAAGTAATTTTTTGCGATAGGAGCATTTTCAAACTGTTATATATTGTGTTCAGGAGTGGATAGAGGAAAATTGAAAGTACCACGTGAAAGACGAGATTTCGTAGAGTAATACCTCCAAGTTTCATTAAAATCGCGATACAAATATGGTCCCTGGAACTGCCACTACCAAATTCCTAAAATGTAATGTAGAAATACCGACCGACGTCTTTAAATTGCTATTATTTTCAGTGTTCAGGAGTAGATAGAGAAAAATGGAGAGTACCAAGTGAAAGACGAGGATTAGTAGAGTATCCTCGCAAAGTTTCATTAAAATCGCTCTTCAAACATGGCCATGCACACAATCCCAAAAAGACGGGACGACCGAAATCGGAAAAATTTAGAAAAATCAAAATTTCTAGTTACGAACTTCGTGGTTAGTTTTTGGCGTTGGAGGCCCCAGTCTAGCAAAATCCGGGATAAAAGAAACAATTTAAAGCTCGCTTTACGTTATGGGTTAAGAGTAAGACGTTTTTCGATTTTTCTCTTTTTGCAAGCATGGGTGCACTTCGAGGGAGACTCAAGCACACCCACCACTAGACCATATATATATAAAAAGGCGTACAGTACAATTCCTGGGGCGCGATGGGAACCACTTTTTAATTTTACACGTAATTTTAATTACGGTAAAATTTAAGAAACGGCACCAAAACCCCTGTCCCTGTCCCTGTCCCTGTCCCTGTCCCTGTCCCTGTCCCGGACGCGTCCGCGAAACGAACGCTTACGATGAGAGAGAGAGGGAAACCGGTCGCGTCCGCGAAACGTACGCTTACGATGAGAGAGAGAGATCGCTAGCGTACGCGGTGGCGATACGAAGCTCCGCGTAGAGAGAGAACTGCCTGCCTGGTATATTAGTGAGAGGGGGAAGAGGGAGAGGGGGCATCCCGCTCGGAGAGAGAGGAAAGAAAGGTAGTTTAAATCTCGCGGGCTTTTTTGAGTGAAGGGAAACAAGATGATAATTTTCGTGCACTACTGCACTTTTTTAATTTTACACGGAATTTTATTCCGTTAAAATTTAAGAAACGGCACCATGCGCGTGATACATCAGAGATTATGCTGAATGGTTAGGTTAGGTTAGGTTAGGTTTCGTAAAATAGAGGGGACGGTTTACGGTCATAGTGATTTCTGGTTTAGGGGATCCAGGATTTGGTTTTAGATACATTATTTGATTCGTATGGTTTTGAAAAATTATACTTTAGTGGGGTGCACAATTTAGTTTCATTAATATTATTTGAAATGTGACGTTATTAGAAATTAAGGGGATACACGATTGCGTTTCAGAAATGTTTTTAGTTGTACGATTTATTGGAGATCAACTATACGGGGGGTCACGTGAGCCGTGTAAAATTACTATTAAGGCCCAGCCCTTGGGCCATCTTGTTATTTTATATTCTTTTACTACGTTTAAATTGGCGAAACGTTGCTGCGAACACGCTCCTTTAAAAAAAGGAAACCCATAAAACTTCTTAACCGTTTATTAAACTAAATATTAAGGTGTGCCCTTTCATTTTAAGGCAGGTTTTCACGAGTTCCAATAACCATTTCATCAAAGAGCTATGAATGAATTACCCCCTGCAGTTTCTAGTAGATCCTTTCCAAAACCCGGGTATAGAGTCTTCATTACTCAGAGTTAGTCAATGCCCATACCCATTTGTTCAAAGTACAATGAATGAACACTTTCCTAAATTTCTAATTTAGAATGTCTTGATTCCTTTGGACTGATGCTTAATCCTCCGAAACGCGGCGGCGGCTCGGGGAAGCCAAAACACTCGGTTTAAAACGTGACATCTTCAGTCCAACGTCAACATTCGTGCCAAAACGAGAAACTCTTAAGATCCTTCCACAATTTCCGCCAAGGCCCAACAACGGACCAAGGCCCGTCTACGAGAAACTGCGTGTATTAATACTGACATTTTCGATCAAGTGAAAACCTAACCCCCCGAGGGATGTTTGTTAAGATGAATGAAGTATGTGAAAGAAGCGGCAGTGATAGTTGGACGATAGACCACGTGACAGACTGACAACCGTACCAAGGGGGGGGGGAAGGTATCAACGGCCTTTGGCTACGAAGATGAGTTAAGCCTTGGCGAGTTACGTTTCCGAAAGGGTCTTTGGCTTTTCACGTGATGACGATTAAAGCCGTCTTAGGAAAGTTTGGAAACGGTTCCTTCGCGTACCAGTCCAACCTAAACCCTTAACGACATACGACAGTCCTTTCTTAATTGGTGAAATTCGTTGGATTTATATACCTGTCTCGAACGCTAGATGGCGCTCGCTGCCATCAGAGGCCTAGGCCTACCTTAAATATTTAAAATGGATTATACGCGAGCCGCATGCACGATTGGGTGAATTACGTCACGTGGCTTGAAATGAGGACCATATAAAAATGGGGTTGCATTTCTACTTGAAACCTTAACGTCTTTAAGAAAGTGTCATTAAGGAAATGAAGAAATATAATTCCTGGTTTTGCTATAAAAAAATAAAGCTAAATAAAAAACCACGCTTATCATTTCTGTTCGTGCAGCGAAAACATCCATTTCCTTTATCCGAAAGAGTTGATGATGAGGGAACGAACGAAGAAAAGAAGAAGCTCAAGAGAATCGTGTTTTAAGCCTTGGCTATTAGTCCGCCTCCACGCGCACCGTGTTAATTTCTCGCCTGATTACTCGTCTCCTCAACTGCTAATGTTGCCTCCCCCATAAAGAACATAACAGAATAAAATTCGCAATAAAATCTGTAAGAAAGTTGTTTTGTCTGTCTGACAGTAACGCCAAGAATATTAATATTTTATAATCTATATAAATGAACGTTCTGACTAAAGTGATAAGACAATTAATGCTAATTAAATTTAAGTGTTGATCTGTAAGACACTCTAATGTTCATAACTTGTGGCCCTTAATTGTGACAAAACGTCACAGAAGTTAGTTAAAATTTCGACTTTAAATCACCAATAGAAGCCACTGTACTTCGGTTATACCACAAATGTTTTTCTTCTAACACAATGAAGACAAGGAAAATTCTTAACACCGATCATATGTCATGTCATACTTCTATTAATAATATTACTTCTGTCACTCCCTCCCCACCATTGGAAGTAATATTTCAAGCGTAAAAAAACACAAAACTGGTAAAAAAATCTTTTTCTAAATTAATGCCTTTTACGTCGACGAATTTACAATGAAAACGACACTTAAAAGAAGTTGAGCTATAGAATCAAGAAAATCCGGAAGAAAGATGGGGCAGAATTTCTTAAAAAAAAAAAAAAGAAAATAATAGACCAAAAACACTTCCCCGAAGAAACGCAAACGCGTATGCATTGACGTCGAAACTAATGATTATCCAGAGCAAGAAAAAACAAACTTAACGATCGAAAAATGTATATACACACCAACTTCCCACTTAATGCTAAAAAATTGTATCGACTCTTTCGAAGCGGTAAATCATGCCCAATTTTATCTCGTACCGTTGAGTTACTCGGTCTTAATTTATACTTTATCATAAGTTTATGATATGGATAAGTGCATGCCTATCTTATCTTATCTTACAGAACTGTCCGTCGTCTGCTTCTGTTTCTGCTTCATCATCAATCAAAGCTTTGAAGCACCAAAAAAAAACCCTCCTTACAGGTTAAATTTCTTATGAGATATAATTTAAGAATTTCAAAATTGCAGTATCCCTAAAACGACGAACATATTTCGTAATTAAGGTTAAATTGAAACCTTATTTGGTGTTTCTCCGTGCAGAAGAGATCTAAAGACGTTCGCTATGAAACTCCCCCCCCCTCTCCCGGAACAGAAACAAGACTTAATAAGAATTGACGTAAGCTAGAAATGAATTTATTTGGGAAAAGGCTTATAAAAGAGAAGAGAAGAGGGCTTCGTTCAATAAAAGTCAATAGAATCCAGGCTTTATATTACGAAGGACAGATGGACAAGCTATAGCTAGCTAGCTGTACTAGCTAGGAATAAGGTGTGCGGATATCGGGAAAGGGCAAGGGGTTTACTAGCTGACCAAGGGATTGGACATACCTCAGGGTTTTCTGACTGGAAATGTTTCCAGGGTTTTTCCCATATATTTCCCCTGAGTTTACAGGGTTTTTTCCATATATTTCCCCTGAGTTTTCCAGAGTTTTTCCCATATATTTCCTTGAGTTTTCCAGGGTTTTTCCCATATATTTCCCCGAGTTTTCCAGGGTTTTTCCCGTATATTTCCCCGAGTTTTCCAGGGTTTTTCCCCATATATTTCCCCGAGTTCTCCAGGGTTTTTCCCCATATATTTCCCCGAGTTTTCCAGGGTTCTTCCCATATATTTCCCTGAGTTTTCCAGGTTTTTTTTACAATACATGGCGTAATAACAACGGGAGTGTACTTTTATAGTTGAAGCAACCCCTTCAGAACAAACTTACTCAGACCTCGAAAATTTCCCTGATTTCCCTAAATATTCTAAATTTCCCATAGTTTTCCCTGAGTTTTTTGTCAACTGCTTATTTCCCTGAGTTTTCCAGGTTTTCCACCTTTGAATGAGCTCTGTTATATATCTTTGCTCAAGGAAAACATACTAATTATGAAACGTTCTTCTCTATAATTGTGCAAGAAATAATGTAGAGTTAGAAAAGTATCCTAACGGCGTGTCCGACCTCTCGGTACACTATAGTCAACAGAAGAGAAGGAACTCGTCGAATAAAGGGGCAAGGAAGAGGAGAGGGGGAGGAGAGGGGTAGGAATGAGCAAATTAATTCGGTAGCACTCGTACGTCAATCGGGATCGAATCAAAGTCAGCCGAAGCGCGAGCCTTACCCAAAGAAAAAGAGAAATACAACATACTTGGGCGCTCGCCTTTAGCCATCCATATACATTTATATATATATATAAATATATAGCCCATACAAACGTGGTGGTGAAGGAACGAAGTAAAACGTATAATTACAAAACCTCACTACCAACTCCCTATATTGATTCTCTCTGCCTTACCGCAAATGGGATCTTTACTTTTGTGCAGCCCAAATAAATTGGGATGGTTTTGTCGAACCCTGTCGGCTGGCTGGCTGGGTAACAATGTTCACTTCTTTAACAGCGTTCATCATTTATAAATAATTCTGAGTTAAAAACTGGCTTATGTTTAAGACTGGTGTCTATGTTATGCATTTCAACGAATTGTGTGAAGCCTTTGATGAAAGAAAACCGTAATAAACAGGTGTAAAGCATCAAATAAGTGGTTCTCGATATCGTTAGAGAGTTGTAAACTAATTCATTCAAAGCTACAATAAGCTACTAATAACGTATAGTAATTGCTGAGAAATTGTGTTATCAATGACATTATCAAATTTCACCCTTGACCCCCTTCAATTTCCGGTAGCAAACGAGTGCTCTTTCCAAGCTTGCAATATCATAAAACCCTAATAACGCAGCAGTAATCGCTGAGAAATTGTGTTATCAATGACATTATCAAATTTGACCCTTGACCCCTTCAATTTCCGGTAGCAAATGTGTTTCCCTTCCAAGCTTGCAATCTCAAGCAATATCATGATAAAACCCATCAAATAAAAAACCCAGTAAGCCCTAATAACAATAACGATAACGAGATAAAACCAAATAGTCTAAACCTCCCCAATTTAATTTAAAACCCTATATATAGAAGCATCCCCGTTCATTAACACATGAAACGAATTTGATAACGTGTATAAGAAACTACGAAGGAACCTTCTTTAAAATTCCATACACAAAATCCATAAGAAGATAAAAACCAATAGAAAAAAATATCTTTATAAAAAAAACCGCCCTACCTGATAGCTTTGTTTCTTCATCCTCCATAGGACTCTGTCGGTTTTATAGAGGTCGACCTACTTTTTAGATTGGATGAAGTCAAGAAACGTGACCGTGATGAGAGAAGCCAAGGCCCGAAAGGTTTCCAAAGAAAAAAACGACATACATCCCATCCCAAAAAGCTGAAAGAAAACAAAACCCAAAATCAATATTAGAAATCATAACAGAAAAACATTAATAATATTTTTTAAAGCTTGTGGGTGAAGACCGCGCATAGGGGTAAAGATACGCGTGTTATTCCTATGAGCGCCTGTAGAAATGTTTGTCACGCAATACACCGGTGTTCAGGGTGAAGCGACTCACCAGGGGTAAACAAATAATTTTTGATTTCATAATTTAAATTTATGCAAATATAATTTGGTTGGTCGAAAAAAGCCTTTTTTCTATATTATTATTATTATTATTATTAAATTACATAAAATAAACAAGGCTTGGTTTAGTGGAAATAATTAATTATGCAACAAAAAACAGCAACCGCGACATAATAATCTCTATGGAAACTTTCAGTATAGCTAATTAAAAAACAGTAAATCTTCTACCCTTCACACGGAACACAGAAGTATATAAGATGAAGTAAATAAACCTACGTTCTCTAATAACTTATACCTTCATGATAAGATATGAAAACAAACACTTCTAGCAACTCACGTCTGACGTTAGCAAAGAAAAAGAAAAATTAATATTAATATGTTAAGTTTAGCCTAATTAATTATTCAAAATGAAGTTTTCGGGGCCCAGAATATTATACATACATCTCCATCTTCCCCTTCAGTGTTTCGTATCTCTTTATGAATACATTATCATTAAAAAACAATTTTTAGTAAAAAATAAAAAATGTTATGTTTTTATGATGAGATAAAGAGATGACACAAATATTTTTTGGGGGGACCGCGGTTTATCTATCGTTGCGTGAAATTAGAATAATTTGTAATTCAAAGTACTTCCCGAAATGAACTGAATTAATTAAATTTTTAAATATTCACGAAAAAAAATTAATAAATCAACTAACTAGTTAACTAACCCTCCCCTTTGTTCCTTGGTATTGAAAAACAAAAAGAAAAAATTATTTTTTACTTGACTTTATTTTTATTGCATATGATATTTAAAATTCTATTATACCGTTTGAGCGACTTAATTTCCCCCAAATTCCACTTAAATATAAATATATTAATTGCTGTTTAGGGATAGAAGAAAACAAACTCATTATTTTAGTAAAAATTAAGAAATTAATTACGTGAAAAATTCATTTTAAATTAATTTAACTTTGGTATTTATTTATTTTTATAATTGAGGAATATAAAATATAAATTTTCCTGAATAATTCCTTTAAATCTGAGATTGGCCAAGCCTCTAACACAAAAGACACAATTTATTTGGAAAAAAAAAACTAAATTTGCAAGTTTGAAACCCATTAATAAATATAAAAAAAATAACGATTAAGTTATATATGAACGCTTTTCTTATTGCAGAACAATGCCATTGGTGATTGGAGATTTGTAAAACTAGAGGGAGGCAAAGGTCTTTTACTATTACGCGGTAATGGTGGTGGCTCTGGAGTAAGTTTCTTTCGCTCTATCACTATTTTTATAAGCTAATGAAAATAGAAGCAATTAACTTGGGTTTCGCTCTTTACAAAGAAAAACCATTTAAAATCTGCGGTTTTACGTTACGGTTGCTTCTAGTATCATAAGCTTCTAACATTCTCGCTTGTACCAAAAAAAAAAATAGCTTAATGTAATAGCAACAAACACGCAGCTTTCGCTTTTAATATGATTTCAAAAAAATTAAAAAAAAAATCCTTTTAGAAGTAATATAATTCTTATGAAAGGCGCGAACAAGACGATTCCAGGGTCGCGCTATAAAGAAACCAAAAAAAAAAACTAATTTTTTACGCGTATTGATATGTAAAAATCTCTTATATTTATTTCATTTGATACTGAGATGAATCTCTGTTCGTATTATTCTTCTTTTATTCTTTTTTCTTGTTTTTAAAGCGTCTTTCTTCTTAAGACAAACCCGCACTTTCCTTCCGGGGCCTCGTTAATTTTGTCAAAACTAAGTGCAAGGGACTTCACTGTTAATTTCGTTATATTAAGGCGAGCAAGTGTTAATGCGAATTATTTTCCGAAGTGGATACTATATTTACTATTTTCTTCGAGTAGCTTAACCCGTATATTTATTATTATATTTCAACTGCAGAACGCGGTACAGACAAAAATCAATCAATACCTGGGCCCATATAATTTGAGCTCGAAGCATCATTTGATAAACCAAACGAAATCCCTGACTTTTAATTAAAAAAAACCTTTAAATCCCTGACTTTTCCAAATCCCTGACTTATCCAGGCTCCGTAAGAACCCTGCATCATGATCCTAGCATGCATATACTTCATAATTCCACAGGATATTCCCAAAATAAAGGTAGAACACTAACAGAAATACAATGGGTTCTATGATCATATTTGAGTCAACAGTGTTTAAATGGTGCTACCAAGAAGTGATATCTAGTTTATTATCACTTCTTGGTGCTAATAAAACACCCAAATAAAATAACAACATCATCACCTGCACACGTACATTTTCCCAATCTCCCAGATTCTCCCATCTTAAGAAAAGAAAGCATTCAATTTTTTTTAAGAGATGACAATTGGCTACATATATTTTTATATATACATATTCCTTTTGTTCTTTTCCCGGCGATGGGGGAAATTGGGGAGGGGGGCTAAGAAAGAAGAAAAGAGAGATGAGGTTGAAGGCGATTTACGTTCTCCCGAAACGCTTATTACGGTTACGCGTTACTGGTGTGGCCCCGGCCGATAATAAGCCCCTTTTTCGCTCATGGTAACGAGAGAGAGAGAGAGAGAGAGATATTTTATGAGCCTTCATAATCACGTTTCAGGCAAATTAATAGATGATGGGACAAGGAGGGGGCAAAGACTATAGCTACACAGATCCAGGGAACTTACTCGGGACTCTCTAGTTTCTTTGGTGGCACGAGATTATTTTGTACAAAGAGTACCACTGATTGTTGGAGGTGGAGAAGCTAAAAGACCAAAGCTTTTTATTTATATTAAAAAATATATATATTGGAAGTTTATTATTTCAAGGTTTATCCAGTGATTTAAAGTAATTTTAATTTTAAAGCGTGAATAAGTTAATTTTAAAGATCAATTAAGTCTACGGTAATTCTTTGATTAGATGTAAAGGGTTAACATCCAAATTGTTTTTTTTTTCAAATGAATAGTATAGCAACGGTTTTGTACATGGGGTATTTCCCTAGCGCGAAGAAGCAACGCCAGATGGAGTCCCAGTTTACTTCAGATGGAATCGAGGCTAGCCCTAGCGGTGCTTCTAGGCGTGAGGTAAATAACCAAAGAAGGTTGCCCCGCCCTCTTCTGGACTTAATGGAATGATCTACACCGCCTGATCTACCCTGTATATTACTTTATCCCATTGTAAAAACACACAATTCCAAAAATTTGAACCCTTTTTTTTCACCAAAAAAAAATTTAATAGTTTCTCATCCAGTATGGTATTATTTCTCCTAGTTCCAATAACGTGTTAGAATAGACCCCCAAGAGAATCATCTATTTCTTTTTTATTCTTGCCCTAGAATTTAGGGAGTAGGGTCCTACCCTAGATCAAGGTATTATTTTCACCATCAGCTCACTTTTAAAAAACTTTTCCGCAAACCAAGTTCCTACAAACTCTCCGCGGTTTCCCCTTTGCCTTCCTTTAGTTTAGGGTTTCATTAATTAGTTAAGTTAAGCCGCTTTTCGTTTCCCCTTTTACCAGCGCCAAGAAATCTCTGGCGATAAAACTTTTCTAGGCGTATAAACTTTGACCCCAAAAATCCCAAAAGAAGAAAGCCACACCAAGGTTGTATATATATAGGAAAACCCTAAATTAGGTTTGGGCTTTGAGTTGCCAGGGAGACCGGCAACGAGGAGTTGCTGTTCTAATTGCAATTTTAGTTATTAAATTCAGTAAACGTAAGGATTTTAAAAATCCATTAAATTGTAAGAAATAGCGAAAAAAAATATTCTATATTTGAATTATTTTAAAAGGTTTTGATTTATAAGACTTAATTTTAATATTTTTCAATAAATATGCGGGTTTTTGTGATATCTTTAAAAATACGTAGATATGCTAATTTATTTTCTAGGAATTTTGTCTGGGAAAATATGAGATATGTTATATTTTGCACTAGAAAGTATAATTTTTAAAAATATTATTTTATTCAAACATCGAAACCTAAAAATATATACTAATCTCTTCCTGGAGACGGTATTCCCTTACCACCTGACATAGTTTATTCAAAATTTAGACCAAGGCTTAATGAAAATAGCTCCATCCTTAATAACAGCAACAAATTATATTACAAAAATAACTCAATTCGCAAGACTCATTAGCCAAAATATTCGCCGCCCATATTCAACAAGACGTTGTTTAGCTTTTGTAACAAACAACCATGGCGAAGCAATTTTAATTCATTAAATTCAACTCTCTTTGTCGCTCTCGAGTACAACAGGGACAAATTTGCCGTAGCTATTTACAATTACACAAATTGCAATCGTTTCTAAACGCCTTCCTTTGGTTTGTTTCGAATCCCATAATTATTCATTCGAAGATTTGAATAGTGGACGGTATAAGTCTATAATGTAACGTCCCTATAAGTGAAGATCGAGTAGATGCCGATTTCTATGGAGATAAAACCTGCCATCTATCGGTAAGATATGAAAAAATGTAGAAGTTTTCACGTCAGTACGTATTTCAACCGAATCAGTAAGTTTCCCATGTAATTTGACTTTAAATCATATTTTGCAACGATAGATGGCGTTTTATAAGGACTACATCAAGAATATAAATGACGCTTCATAAGAACTAAATCAAGAAGACAGATGGCGCTTCATATGAACTACAGAGTCTTAACCAAGGGGAAAGTATCTAGAATTAGTATACACATTTAAATCTATCCAATAACTACGAGTGTAGCGCCATCTGAGAACAAATCACTTTCATTCTTGGACACGTACGCACCAACACAAGAGGATTTAACCATTTCTGAGGCACTTAGGAATTAAGATTATAATATAAGCAAGGAAAACACCCTTCCGGTAATTCTGTTTAGTCTAAAAATGGCTAATTCCCATGTTTGTAACGACATGTAGTCGTGATTATCGCATCCCTCCTCGGGAAAGGAAAATCTTAGTATTCCTTAATTTGCTACGCCCGTTCACGATTCATCAAGCAAAGATGCAGAAATGGGACTCGGTGTCCACACAAAGACGCGAGGACAAAGATCCAATTACAGCCAGAAGTGGCTTACCTGAAGTACCGTATTAAGTACATAAAACATTTCAGAAACATTTATTTTCAAACAGAAAATAGAAAAATAATTGTCCCATGTTTTGAGAAATATCTAATGCGGTTTAAATAATTTTTGTGTACATTATGAAGTGGAAAAAGAAATTATGACGTATTCACAATGTTGTCATGGTTACAGAGTGCACGTGAAGCAAAAGCTACAGATCTTTTCCGCTAGAAGGCGTGCTAAACCTACTCCGAATAAAAATTAGAAATAGACCCTACGGTGTAATAGAAATGTCGTTGAACACTTCGTGTAATTCACTTCTGTTTGATTATATCATTTACATACACGGGGATTAGCGGTATACAACTAACATTAACAAAATAAAAATATAAATTTCATCTTCTATAAGATTCTATAAGATTTCTGCAACCCCACCCCCCTAATTTTCTTAACACCCCCCACCCTTTGTTAACGCTCCATATAATTTAGAGAATGCAATCTTCCCCCAAAGGGGATAGCTGATACGGGGGGATCACAACCCCATCTTCTTCCTATAGTTCTCTAGAACTTTAATAAATTAGGTTCGTAGTACAGCAATTTTGACGGGAAACTTTTGGGGTTTCCCCCTAAACAAAAGAGCTAGGGGCGCTGAGCTCGCGTGCAAAACGCCCAGCGTGGTTTGTTGTAACCCTTTAAGCTGATCACATTCTTGTTTATTGTGGATTGTAATGTACTATAAACTTCCTTAGAAAAGGCTTAACGTCCAACCCGTTTTAATGTTAATATTAAGCTTGGAAATTAGTTCTAAAATTTAACACAAAACAAAACAAAAGACTCGAGAAAATTTAGAACTACTGAGAAAATTCGGTGCTAATTATAAGTGAAACCGTTAGAGAGAGATCATAAGCTTATTATGTAAGATACGATATATTTAAAACCAAAGGACAACTAAGGCGCTGAAATACTATAATTTAATGGAGGTATTTCTTCATATTTTGATTAATTATGTTTAAAATATACCAGACTAAAGGAATTTTTATAATTTCTCCTAAAACCAACCAAACCCAAGTAAAACCAACATTGAAGCATCATAAAAAATGATACAACAATCTAGGATTAGAGATTCCAATCTATTAAAATAAAATACAATTAAGTATCCATCGGAAGTAAGTAAGGATAGGCATTTTTAATCTCTATGATTAAGAAAATGATATATTGAAACAAAATTAATTCGAAGATAATAGATAATAAGGGGGTCTTCTATTTATTATCTGTAAAAGGAATCTTTTCTCAACTCCGCCTTGATTTTATCTACGTTTAAAATAATACACTTGGCCATTTAATAATGATAAAGAAAATTATTGTTTTCGCAGTTCAGAATAAAAAGAAGAAAAAAAACTGTTTAACTCCCATAAAAGAAAAAAAATTAAAGAAAAATGCCCTCAAGATATTTGGGAACGAGACGTTTTGATTGGTCGAAAATGCCTCAAAACTGGTCGTGCATTTTTTTAGTTTTAGTTTGGATAAACTTATTAAAAATTTATTTATTTTATAATTTAATTTTAAAAAATAATTTCGTTTTTTTTTGGACAAAATTCAACTATAAGAGCTTGAAGGGTTTATTTTATTTAATGTTTTAGCGAATTTTCATTATCTTTTATATATTCTGGTAACTGACTGATTACCTCTAGGCTATAATTAGGCATAATATAAAATAATTGTAAAAAAGTAATTTCATTTAACAAGCATAAAAAATATCAAATAGCTAAAGGAACTCTGGTAAAACAATTAAGAAATTTTCTTTTTTTTACCAAATACTTAAGAATTTTGACGTATTTCCGGTGCAACTATTCAACAACTTCCTCTAGGCCTTTAAACGCGAGAAACCAGAGGAGAAAATAATTTAATTTAGCGAATTTAAGGTGAGATAAACAAAAATCACCTGGCTGTTAACAATAGGTATTTATTTGAAACATTCCGACCATTTCTCCCGCGTCAGAACCTTATAGTACCCGATAATTAAAATTCCATCTATTTAAAATCATCCAGGCATTATGGTTCCTATGGGCTTTTAGCAAACGGGGGGACAGACAGTAAGTAAATGCGTTTCATGATAAACGCGCCCAGATGATAGAGGCTCTATGAATATCAGGAAATTCCTCCAACTAAGATTATTTTCCTTTTTTTTTAGCATTCAAAGAAATATACGCGTAAATGTATTGCAATGTACCATGTTGGCTGGGTGGCTGGATAGATGAAAGCCTTCCCCCAAGCCTTGCTCTCAGTTCTCACTACTAACTACTTGGACTAGAGACCAATCAGCGTCCTAATTTCGGTTAACCCTGGCGTACTCGCCTATGACTAATATAGGAAGCTTTCTGTTTTGGGGAGGAGCTAAGATTTGTGAGATAATTTTCACGGCCATATTGCATGGTGGGTTGAATGCAAAAGGGAAGCTGATACCCATCAATATGGCTGCCCAGAACCTTGGTAAGACTTAGCAGGGTGCGACGTACTACTCAGTCAACTGAAACCTCTCTATTAATACTACGAAAATTTTTCCCTAGTATACCCGCTACCACCAGGGGGTGGTAAAGAATCGTTTCACCCTCTCACTTTCAATTATATCTCTATTTACCTTTGGTAGTAAAAAATATAATTTGGTAATAATTTCCGATAATTTCTATAAAATTACGTCGCAACGATTTAATAACATAAATTTGAGGTTGCTACGGATCTTGTTGTTCCTTGATCACCTTGTTTTGTTATTTTTTATAACATCAGCAAAAGACATTATTATTTTTTCGTTACCACCGCCAACCAGATTTCTGTGAAATTTTACTACGCGACCAAACAGTATAGAAGGCAAGGCAGCAGAGCAGAGAGGAGAGGAGAGGAGACTAAGGTCTCAAGCCCCAAGCTTCATACTTCTTAAATTTGACAAGACCGCCCAGTTGGCTGTCAAGCCGTTATTTCAGTGACGGGCCCAAAATTGCGCCGTAGTTTTTGGCAGCGTACAAAAAATGGTAGCGTTACTATTACCCCATTCTCTCTAGTCTAAAGTTCTGCTGCCTAAGTAAACTAACGACCTACTAAGTTTAATCAAATATTAGCTAGGCAATAACAGGAAGGGATGTACAACACGTGTCAAGAACTATATTTCGATGAAGTAGCGTTACTATTTCCTGGCGTAGTGATTGGGCGGAGTTATAGCGTGTTTAAATCTTAGTTATCGTCCTGTACCGCAATCCTTACTCGAACATAGTCAATAAAATGCCATTAATCATTGCAACGCCTACCAAGAGAGTAGAAAAAAATCCCCTAGATGTCCCTCTAATCGTACGTAAAGACTCGAAACTGAGTTACACGAAAACTGCAACAAATTTCTTATCAACTTAGAGTAGGTTTCTATTAACTTATGATTGTTTTCGATGAAGAGGATCAGTCAGAGTTGGAGAAGGGGGAGTTATTTTTTTTTTTTTTTTGGAATCTCGCGCTCCGCTATATTTAATCGCGCGTGCAATGAAGTCTCTCTCATGGCAAAAAGATGAGGGGGGGACACTTTTTTCTGGCAGCAACAAGTTAGGCCTAAATGACAGCGAAACCGAACCGATTATAGAATGAACTATCCTTCCTAAGTTAAGAAAGAATACGCTAATATCCAACACCTTTTTTTTTTTAAAAAAAAAACCGTTTCGAAGTTATTAAATTTAAAACAATATGAAATAGACAATTTGTGACTTATATCGAGGTGCTATTCACCCTTACAACTATCAAAACCTTATGTTAATCCATATTAAATAGAATAAGATTTAAAACAAACACAAACTAAAAAAATATTTTAAAACCTCTGCTTAATTATAATTATAATTATAATTTTAATTTTAAACCAACTTGTTGAAGGAATTTTTTAATAATAGACTTATATAGAGGTGCTATTCACCCTTACAACTATCAAAACCTTATGTTAATCCATATTAAAAAATATTTAAAACAAGCACAAACTAAAATAATAAAAAAAATATTTTAAAACCTCTGCTTAATTATAATTATAATTTTAATCATATGCTAAACTTGTTGAAGGAATTTTTTAATAATCTTCCTAAGGCTCTTGAGTCAATCATTCTTTAGTTAGTATAGGCCTAGTGGAGTGGTATTTGAAGAAAAGGTGTTGAAGTACATGGGGGAAAGAAAAAAAAACGAATTTCTTTACTTAACAATGTAGTGAGAGCAAGCAAGTACCCCTAACCCTCTAACTAATTATAAGTTTAAGAGGAGCAGCCCCCGCTAATTCTTTTAATACTTAATTAAATTCTTTACTAGCACGTTTCTTATAGTACCCCTTTTTAATGAAATTAATCGACTCTGTAATTTTTTTTTTTTTAATTTAAAGCGCGTGGATCTAATGAAGTGAATAAAAAGTGTTCAAGAAAAAAATGGGAATTTTCTTAAGGGGCCAAAAAAAGGACCTCGGTTTAATTAGCTACGTAAAGTTCTTGTGCAAAGTTTAAAAAAACCAAAGATTACTTTCAAGTTATGCCCCCGAAACCCTTTTTTTTAATTTGGGGTAGGGGGTAAAGGAAATTGTTTTTAATTAGGGTAAAATTATGGTTTTGTAATTGAGTATGATGACCAGGGTTTTGTGGGGGTTTGATTGGGATAAAATTATGGTGCTTTATCTAGGAAGTATTAAAAAAATTAGTATATGGCCCCTCGAACAACTAAACTCAGAGTAACTATCCCCTCAAAGTAGCTAGCTAAATTCTGTATATCTCTAAAAATATCCAATCTCCGAATTTATTTTAGACAGAATTTTCTAAACTTTTCACGTTTCTAATTTGCAAAAATCACCAGGGACTGTAGCCTTTCATTTCTACCAATTACTTTCGGGGGTTTTCAATTTAACTTCTAATTTAGTTGCCTTGAAAGAACCACGGAAGTAAGTAAGGGGAGGAAACGTTCACTTCCCCCTTTCTATTTTGGTGCAAACCAAGATCAGAAATATTTTTAATATATACACATATAATTTTTTTTTTGGCTTCAGAAAATGTTTCAGGTATATTAGCCTAGTACTTCAAAAGGAGAATTAATAAACTAACAAGAAATTTTTCTACATCAATAAAAGATTTCGTTTTTTTAAAAAAAAATAATATAAAATTTTAATTAAGGAATCTTGCAAATTTATGCAAACTTTTCAACTTAAGTCCAACTAAAAGGTTTCCTCTTTAATAATATACGACCAATAACTCAATCATTCTTTCTTTCTAAAGAATTAATTGCCTTCTCTAACTAAATGCAAATTTAGAAATAATAGACAGCCTAGAAAGCAATTAATTATCTTTGACAGTCTTTGAGTTGAAGGTAGTGATGTTTTTGATTTGCCGACCCAATTTTTATTCGTCGTTTATTTTGACTTTTTAGCGAAAAACTTTTCCATTTAACTTTATTTATTTATTGTTTGTTAAGACGCCACTTACTTAATTGAAAGGTAGGGTGATTAATTATTTAATGCATTCGCTAATTAAATAAAAAAAATTAAAATGAACTTGCAAAATGTCTAGATCGAAGTAGATTTGAATTTTGGTTTTAGCTTCATCATATTAGTTAGACTAGAATAGTCAGTATTAGTAGAAGTAATATTAATTGTAGTAGTGGGAAATAGTAGAAGTAATAATGGTTGTAGTGGTAGGAAATAGTAGAAGTAATAATGGTTGTAGTGGTAGGAAATAGTAGAAGTAATAATGGTTGTAGTGGTAGGAAATAGTAGAAGTAATAATGGTTGTAGTGGTAGGAAATAGTAGAAGTAGTAGTGGGAAATAGTAGAAGTAGTAGTGGGAAATAGTAGAAGTAATAATGGTTGTAGTGGTAGGAAATAGTAGAAGTAGTAGTGGGAAATAGTAGAAGTAATAATGGTTGTAGTAGTAGGAAATAGTAGAAGTAAAAATAGTTGTAGAAGGAAATGGTAGAAATAATAATATTTGTAGTAGTAGTGGGAAATAGTAGAAGTAATAATAGTTATAGTAGTAGAAATAGTAAAAGTAATAATATTTTATCTTCACAAGTAAACCAATTGAAGTTATTTCAAAAGGCATAAAAGATGTGTGTGTAGTATAACGTTACCAACCCTTGAACCATCTTGTTATAATTAAAAGCTTTCAAATTAAAAATAACCAAATCCCAGTACGGAAGTTTGAAAATTATCAATCCTTTAAAAGTGATTTTAAGCATTCACAAACGATACCTTGCAATTTAAGTGCAATTCTCTTTTTTAAGATAAAATTTTCTCGAAATGGATTCCACTTAAAGTAGCCTACTTAACGACTTCTACGAATTTAGTTTCGTCTCAAATAAATCTGAATGTTTTTCTTTAGCAATAGCGGATGACGGAAGAAATACGCATTTTTTAATAGTTAAAAAAATCCCACCAATGAAGAATTCACTTATTTTCTGTTTTAGCTGTGAGGAGAGGGCGGGGTTCTGGCGCTATATAGTTTAAATATTTGGGGATCTTTCAAGAAGGAAATCTAGTGGCCATTAAAAGTCACTTTAGTCCGGGTGTTGGTTGGCATATATGTCCGGGTGAAAGCCCATCGCATTTGCGAGGGTGGAAAAGAAGATGATGCAACCAAAAAAAGAAAAAATAAAGAAATGGAGAAAGAAAAATTTGGCCCAGGTAGTTACGGTACCGGTGTCCGCCCTAACGCCATCAGGGTCACGCGAAATCCTCATTCTTCTTCTATAGTCAGTATACTTTCAAAAGAAACTCAAGTATCTCCTCCACGCATAAGTATAATAACTCTTACATAAGTTCATAATAAAAATGCTCCCAAATAGAAAATTAAAAAAAATTTGAAAGGTTATATTTGCCTTTTGTATAACCGTTTCTCCACAGACTCTATTGTCATTGTTATCACGGACATACAAACTTAAAATAATAAAGATTTTACTTATGATTGGTACTGAATACATTAACTCTCTCTCTCTCTCTCCGCAATCAAGCAGCCAAAGATTCTGTAGATCTCATCTTCTCTTTTAAAGACCTACTCAGACTGGAGTAAAATCTAACGCTCCCGTAGGTACGTTAATTTGCCGTGCAGACGCGCGAGCAGACGACTTAAAACGAGTCCCATATACGGTGATTTTTTAACCAATTGATTATAGCATTCGAAAGTTGCAGAATACCGATTCCAAAAATTAAAAATACCGCTAAGAATCCTTAAACTTTTAAAAGTCGTCTGCTAAAGTGTACCCAACTAACAGTACCCTATCAGGCATCAGTAAGGCATTCGATCGAGTGGGCTATGAATAAAGAAAAGGCGCTAACTAAGTGGCGACATCTGCGACGAAATTTAACAAATTCAAAGTTAAAATGGCGAGACTTTTATTACGTAGTTGTAGTCACGTGTCTAATTAAGCAACGCCACACCAAAGTGAACGTAAAATACTTAGTCTACAGTCTGAATGGGGCTTAGTAAATCGTCCCGACCAATTTTGTGGAATAATTTTAGGCGGACGCGCGAGGTAATATACTTAGGCGGTTGCTAACTTGCTAGCCAATACCTTCTAGCTAGGTATTCAATGGCGGCGCTGCTATAGCTAGTTTGAAACAAATTAGGCGTAACTACCTTATGTCCATACCTCTTTACGTACGCAACCCTAATTTCTCATCGAGGACTGCCTAACACTTTTCCGGGGCCTTGGTAGGCGAGGAGTTAATGAAGTAAAAGATATATTCCCCAAAACCGTACCGTATCGAAATGGAACAGGCAGAGAGTGACCAAATTGCCTTCGCGGCGGTCATTTTCTATGGTCTCTTATTACATCCGGTTCAATTATAAATTATTATGAAGTGATAATTACATTTAGACAATAATTTATATGTGATATTATAATAATGTACTATAAATAAGGTATTAGTAATAAGTAAGAATGAATTTTATCTAATTAAAACAAATTAATTAATTAAGAAGAGATTTGTGAAAAAATATTGAAATAGCTTATTTAAAAAAAAATCCATAATAGTTTTAGAAATTTGCCAAAAAAATCCATAATAGTTTTAGAAATTTGTCAAAAAAATCCATAATAGTTTTAGAAATTTTCCAAAAAAAATCCATAATAGTTTTAGAAATTTGCCAAAAAAATCCATAATAATTTTAGAAATTTGCCAAAAAAATCCATAATAGTTTTAGAAATTTGCCAAAAAAAATCCATAATAGTTTTAGAAATTTGCCAAAAAAAATCCATAATAGTTTTAGAAATTTGCCAAAAAAAATCCATTATAGTTTTAGAAATTTGCCAAAAAAAATCCATAATAGTTTTAGAAATTTGCCAAAAAAAAAATCCATAATAGTTTTAGAAATTTGCCCAAAAAAATCCATAATAATTTTAGAAATTTGGCCAAAAAAATCCATAATAGTTTTAGAAATTTTCCAAATAAAATGCACAATTGTTTTAGAAATTTGTCCAAAAAAAGGGTTAATTTTGAAAGCGTTTATATAGTCATGTATTTTGTAATTCTAAAGACGAATAACGATGAAAATAATATTAATTTCGGGACCAAATTAACATAAATAGTGCAGCAACTTTAGGTCAATGCATCATTTAATTTCCCACCTGAAAACAGTGTGAACTTTGAAACTAATTATGCATCAGAAATTAAATATTTGCTTCATCAATCGAATCGAACCGAACAGATTCTAAGAATTGGAATAATTAAAATTTTTGGTTATATTTGGCGTTAGTAACTTTTAAGCCAAGAGGCAGAGTGATTACCCCCTCGGGGATGGACATATTCAGATACCGATGCGTATTAATATTAATAGTGTTGAAGTCAGGTACAGTCTAGTTGATTAGAATAAATTGGATCATCTCTTTTGGTTAGGCACCAAACTTTGTACCCTTTGGGAAAAGTGAATTATATATATATATAAATTTATGCTTTATAATGAACTCTCTGAAACTTTATATTTATAGGCAAATATTAATTCCATACATGTACCCTTTACAATATTTCTTGACCTTCCATCCCATAACGGATTAAAATTTTACCTGCTGACAGAAGTAAATTACACGGAGTGAAAAGCTAACTACAGATTGACTCATAAAGATTGCAAACTTAGTTCAGTTTGAATCAGTTCCATTGTACGGTACTTTCTCTTTGTTCGCGATGGTAACCCCCCCTTCAGTGAAACTTCCTCCCCTCTCTAAGCTTCTTAACATTTACAGGGTTAATACCAAGAGTAGTTCAGTTTGAATCAGTTCCAGAATGACTTCCTCTTTGCTTAAAAAAAGTAACAAATTTTCGAACGGCTCTAATTTCCTAACCGCGTAATTTTTTGGGCTGAAAATTGACCATGATGCAGTATCGAGTCCTTATTTTACGTAGTTAAAATTTAATTGGGATCGGATTACCCATAATTCCTTTAGTATCTCGTTAGTCCCCCCCTTCTAATTATCTTTAGAAGTCAGCTTTTCTGAAGACAAATTTGCGCATGCACGCTTGGTGTAATCCACTTCTGAGTTGCTTAATATGCCAAATATTATAGAATTCTCTCTGAAATTTATGTGACACTTTAAAGACTCAAGACTTTCAAAGTTAGTTCGTTAATATTTGCAGGTATGTTTGAATTTGCATACTAATTAATACGTAAACATCTTAATTATTTATATATCTCAAGACGCTTTTCACTTCTATAAATTTAAAATATATTTGAAATGATTTTCTTAAAGATTGGTGAATATTTGCAAACGATAATAAAAAATAAATATAATAAATAATTTTTAAACAAATAAAAATATCTACACAAGTTGGTTCATAACCCTGGTAAGTCCTTTGAGTATGTTATAGCCCAATTAATTCCCTTTCCAATGGTACCAAATACTTGGGGTTACGATAACCAGAACTCGAGTAATACCATTTCTAAATCATTCCCATCCCTCAAAATCCAAATGAACCTAATTAATTAGTTTACCATTTTTGTCTTTTGGGGATACTAAAAAAAATAATAAAATACAGCACTGATTGGTTTCTAGGTAAAGAAGCTAAAGATCATACTGGGAATACATTAAAATTAAAGGCTTTCAATAAAGCTAAACCTCCCCAATTTCTAATTACTTTTTGTTATTTCAATTTGCTACCTCGGCGAATCTAGGGATCGAATTTCTGAGAAATTTTCCTTTTCAAAATTTCCTTTGATAATTGATGTTTGAACTACAATTTTAGAAAGATTTTTCTTAGAAAACCGAAAGAAGTAAGAAATTAAAAGGGAGCGAGCAGCTTGCAGCAAAAATTAATGGGCTTAATAACCACCGCACTGTTTACACTACAAGCCATACGAGACTACTTAGTTTTTTGATTCTATTTCACCACCTTGCAAATTTCCAAACTATAGCTATAGATCAAGAAAGACGCCAACCCAATATGTAAGAGACATTCCAAAGATTTAATTTAACGCCGGACAATATATTACGGTGTCCAACACAAGTGGCTAAAGAGTGCCTAAAAATATAAGTCTATTACGAGAGTCCCCCTTATAAGTCTGCATGGTCTAGTAGTGGTGCGTATTCATCAATGCTCCCTCAAGAAAAGGGGGCGTGTGGTTTTTCCCCGCTCGACTTCAATTTCATTCATAACCGAAATTAATTAATTTTTAATTTAATACGTTGGTTAATTTTGCAACATAGTATAACTGTATTTTAATCGGCGGCCATTTTGAGGGTTTCAAAGTGAAACCCCAAGTAACTAGTAACTAAAAAATACATCAGGATGACACTTGTGATGTATGCCCTAACCCTTAACCGATTCAACTAAAATTACAATTTAAAACATTGCACTTTAAACTATAGTAGAAGATAGATTTTTGAATAAGTAGCCATATTGGATGTAGTTTACAAATGGCGGAAACTGTAAACAAAAAACAATTCTCCATGCTCTTAGACTGAACTAATATGAAGTTCAAAGGCTAAATAAAAGAAATAAAAACAAGCCACATCTTTTTTGTCACACTATGGTGCTCGCTACCCACACAGGACTTAGAGGGACCCTACCTAATAAACTTATGACTCTGGCATAAATTTATCTAACAGACACACTAAATATACATGATAAAATCATTAATTTCTCTCGCGTTTTTGGTTGAAAAAGGTGGGGGGGGGATGTAGTAGCAATACGGATGAAATTACGTCCTCGCCTTCAAAGAAGCCAGGCATATAAATTCAACCAGGAGCTAGCTAGCTAACCCTTAAAAGCTCTCTGACTCGGAAACACACCGAGAACACTCACTCAAAATTGTACGCGAAGTATAGCTACGATAGAACTAGATGCCTTGCAGAGGAATTATAATATATAATATAAAAGTTTAGTTTAAAAGATGGAACTTAGGGAACCTTGGATGCTGCATGGTGCGGAGAGATGCGGGATGAAGATGGGAGAAGCTCAAGATGAAACGGGGAAAAGGCAGCCGGAGTTTGAAAAATATGACCCACTTATTCTTTATTTAGTCCTTGGCTTTGAGGAGTATATAAATACAGCGGTAGTTTCAAAGTCTGAAGGTATTAACTACATTTTATCAAAAGCATATAGAAATAATAGAAAGAAAGTAGATGATTGGAGGAAATTGAAAGATAAATTTTAATTTTTTAATTTTATTGATGAAGGAAGAGCAAAGAGGAAATTAGTTTTGTCAACTTAACTAGCATAAACGCCTACTTTTAAACAGTGACCTTGATATACCAGTAGGAAAACAACACAGATCCTAACTTACGTCCCCCCAAGCGCTTAGGCAAAAAAAAAAACAGATTCAGAGTTGATTAAAATTAAATTTTGAAATTATGACCGCTAATCACCAATTGCATAAGTTCCATGGCTAAATCATCGATAAAGTTACTACATATTTGATATAAGGTAAAAAACGATACCTTCGGATGAAAATACATACAAGTACGCTGTGTAGAGAGAGAGAGAGAGCTATCGGATTTTGCTTTTCGCCCTACATAACAATTGTAAAAGCAAAGGGCCGAAACGCTAGGCGAGCTCGGCTTTTTTGAAGCAGGTAAAGGGAGAGACGTTTCGTGGAAATTGAATATCTGTTTGCGAGAATGTTCAAGTATCCGTGAAAAAGGAGGCTTCCCAGTTGTAAAAAGAAGATGGAAAGGTCCATGAGAAATACATATATTAGCCTGCAGGGTTAACGTCGAGGGGATATTTACTAAATCATCATTAAATTTTGCAAATATTTATTTTTGAAAGCTCATACTATATTTGGTAAGGTTTAGCATGCAACACCTTTAAGGATTACGGCACCGTTGTGACGTAGTCAGGTTTGCCCTAACATAGTTACGAAGGGCGACAACTTAACCCTTTCAAATAAACATTTCTGTTCCTAAAAGTGTACGTTCCCTCGTGGAAAGGGAAGCAACGGTGGTGAATGGTCATTTGAATAAGGCAAGCGTAAGGTTAGGCACGACCCAAAGAACACCGAAACCATCCATCACAAGAACAGTGACGACATTAATATCTACGTGTGTTAGCGAAACTCCTAAAAACTCATCTTGGTTTTTCGTGCATTCAATGGGAACCACATACATACATACAAACATACAGACAACGGCACTAACTCCGTGTCCTATAAGCTAAGCTACGTTCTGAAGTAGATAAAAAGATGGTAAAAAGGAAAACGTGTGATGTTTCACACAACAAAAAGGATATTTTCTATTCGCGATCCATTCCAGCATAAGTTGATATTAACCTTAAGTTGTAAGTTTAAACCAGGTAACCCTAGAAAACATAACAATGCATGGGTATATCCAATCCTACACAAATAAATAAACCGTTGCAGTTTTTGTCTAATACTTCTGTATGCGCTGAACTTATTAGAAGATAAGTGATAAGCTTATGTCTCTATACGCTCTACTCTACCCCTTTCACGCTTATCCACGGATAGCATCCCAGCATCCCAGGGTTTTGATCGGAGCCTTTTTCGATCGAGTTCCTAGCCCCGAAAGAGATGTGCAGATGCTTACGCTTGAACGCTTAAAACCTCATTTCCAGTCGTCGGTAAAAAAAGAAGGAAAATCGGGTTGCTTTTATTTATTTTTTATTGCTTCTTCCGTTTGATAAGAAAGTGCATGCAGCCTTGCTCTGGTGCAACACTGGATGGAGCAGAACCAAAAATATATTTTCAAACTATCAGCTCAGCTCTAGGGTAAACTGGAGCAAGCGCCCGGTCCACTCTATTCAGGAAGATACGTTTTGATAAGAATGTCAGGCTTCTGTTTGTTACGTTTTTTTTGGAAGGCAACGGAATTGTGGGCCAAACTTGGACCGTCAATAGAAATCTCTAACAAGAAGTAATCATTTATGTTTCTTTCTTTCCCCTAATCCCTATTGGAAGCTTAGTACCACCTTGACGTATTTGTCCAATAAGGGCGCTCCCCAGTGCTTATGGGCGGGGAAAGCCTAACGCGTAGTGCCATTCATTACTCTTATTACTTAATCGCTCGTATCTTTTTTAATATTAAAGATAGAAACATGGTTCCAATTTTGATATATTCACATTATTTTATACTCTCTTTCTGTTTTAAAAATTATCGCTTACAGTATCCCTTCAAAATATTTTTAAATTTCTCAAAAATATATAGTGGATTAATTCGGTTTGTTCATTTGAATTTTGGAGGCATTGATTTGGGAAATAATTATAATTTAATTTGCTTCAAGGAGAAGATGATAATAATAGTTTAGATTTCGTATAGCGCAAACACCACCTGGTGGCGCTTTTAACAAATAAATTAATTCCAGAAACAGTAGAAATACTTTAGAGGGGATGAGGGGTAGACACATCATAAGATGAACTATTTCACTTCTGCTGCCAGGCAGCAATCCTTATTTTGGGATTACTACTGTAGACCAAACGGGAAAATAAAAATAAATAAAAAACAAACATTCCCCATCTATGGGGGCAAAAGAAAATACCTTCAAATCGATGGCTACCTTGGCATTGCTTATATAGTGTATATTTTTAGGCTTTCTATTGAAGGGGTTAAAACATTTCGTTCCCCCTTTTCTTTGTACAGATAGATATGAACTCGTAAATTTTTTTTTGGTGTGCGCCCACAATTTCCGTATGGGCGCGTTGCTGTGCAAAATGCGTGTAACAATAGAATGCGCGCTTTTTTCCATCAGAAAGCAAAAAGGGGGTCAACCCAGGCAAGGGTGTTTCCTTTATACAAAACTATAAATCGACCATTCGAAATATCGTCTGTCTATCATAAGTAAAATAACACCTATTCTAAGTTTATAACAAATTGTACTCTAGAAGAATTCATATCTTAGATAAAAATCATATGAAATACGTCACAGGCACCAAGTGACGCCAAGATCCAAAGAATCTAGCCCTTGTTTTTCGTGAGATTGCAGCGCCAATTCCCTGAAGCGGTTAGTTTTCGAAATAAAAAGTAACTAAGGTTCTTTTATAACCACGCCTTTCCCCGGTCACGTGACTCTTGAAGTATTTCAAAAACTTTTTACTTTGAAGTAAAATCACAGTAGGTTATGCTTCTATCCTGTTGCAGCCCGGTTTTTGGTAGAAACATTTAAACAAAGATGGCGCAGCCGTCTCGAATGGAC
Source organism: Phalangium opilio (assembly GCF_054372755.1). Taxonomy (NCBI): domain Eukaryota; kingdom Metazoa; phylum Arthropoda; class Arachnida; order Opiliones; family Phalangiidae; genus Phalangium; species Phalangium opilio. Next base: position 8,368,383 of record NW_028324187.1, on the reverse strand, counting down.
AGTAAGCCCACACGGCAGACCCATACTTACACATTATGGGTTTACAATATTACATAAATAAAAACGTTATATTTAAAATCTTAACACGTGGACACCATTTTTTAATTTCACTGCCTCTTCCATTGTTTTATATAATATTGCCTTAATTGCTTCCCAAACATCGTTGTCTTGAAAGATTATTTGTCTACGATCGGAGTGATCGAAGAAAGCCAGGGTTTTAAGCGAGTTGTCATATCCGATTATCTTTCCATTTTTCGTGGAATCTTAAGTTAAAATTTCGATTTAGCTCCTCCCACGCCCCCTGCCCCCTTCTCCACTTACCCCCTCCCTTCCCACCGGTCCTTTCAATCCAAAAATCTCCGTAAAAAGCGTCAACATCCTTCGGTTAAGTTAAGGTCAGAAGTGCATTATAGGAAGAACGCATCTCTCGTTTTAGCCTAGGCTTGAATGAACAAAATGGTTGCGATAATCTACCATTATAAGTGTTTTGATTGAACCATGCAGTGAAGTACTTTCAACTTCACCGTAATCCACTTCTGACTGCGATGGCGAGTATTCTAATATCGAAAGTGACATCTATACTCCATTATCATACTATATTACCTTCCTCCGGACGGTTAAAGCCGAGATCTTTGTATAAAACTCAATTTCTCAGGGAATCTATAAGGCTATAAGCAAGGACGACGGTCTTCGCTGCCTTTTAGTCAAAATATCATCACCGTCGGTGACACTGGAGTCAACTAAGGCATTGCCTTTCTCTTATCTTAAGTGAAAATCGACCCTTCCCCGCCCCATCCCATCCCATCTAACCCCAACCCATCCCCCTTTTTCACCAAATTTCTATCTTGGAAATTTTTTATTGAACAGCCTTAAATCGTGGTGGGGCACGTGGTTGGGCGGAAGGTTGGGCCAAAAGGTGGTAAGATGCTTCAAAGGAACAGTTTCATGTCGCTTGAAAACTTGAAAGAATGCAATCTGAAGTCCAGATATCTATTGCTACAGTATCTTTCATCGGTTAATAAAGTCAGTCAACGGCCAACTATGGCAATATTTAGGAACCGAGTTGGCCGTGAAATTTTACCCGCCAAACAATAGATGTCGCTATAGTACCCTTTGTCCCCTACAGCCAACTAAGATAATATATACCTGCCAAATTGACCGTGAATTTTACAAAAATTAATTTTTCTTAATTTAATCACAATTCTAAACTAATTTAACAGCTTATGAAACTATTGTTTAAGTTAAATTGGGTTTTTTCGCGACGTGACACTATCTCTTTAAAGGATGAGGGAAGGTTAAGAAAAAAATGATGGAAGTTTGTGAGAAGGCACTCTAATTCAGCTGCCGCTGACAGATGGCGCGGTCAACCATCAAGGCGATCAACCTTCAAAGTCCCACCCTCTATTTTCGGACAGTTTTGAAGAAGAAGAAGAAAAAAAGTATATATTCTTTAAACCAAAACCCTATAAAGTCTAGATACTTTTTTGCCCCTCTAAAAATATTGACTTCTGATCGGTAGTTTTAGAGTAAAAAGTTCTTTAATATCTCTAAAACCGTGAGACCATTTTTACTTACTTTGACCGATGCTACTAGCTAGGTAGATGCATGGTTCAAAATGGTTAATCAATTACCATAAATTAATTAAACTAAACTAATAGACAAGCTAAGATTTTCAAGTAAAATTTACATAACATCCCTAATATCTTCATTAAGTTTCCGAGGGCCAAAAATTCCACAAAATAAAAAAATAAAAAACCCTTCTTATTATTTTTAAAAATTAAATTAGAAAACCTCTCTAGTCTTCAATCAAAAAATTCAAATCAGCTTTATAGGGTAGGGGAGGAGACCACGAGCGTTTCCAACACCAGAAGCCAAAAATCCCAAAATCTGATTTCGAATAGTGATTAACAAAACGTTAAGGAGTAGGAAAAGGGGGGGGGGGGTTGGAATTATTTTCTCTTCTTCACCCCCCCCCCCTAGTTACTGGGGGGATCAAATTAGTGAAGGCGTACAAAAGGCGCGAGCGAGCAAAATTGGCGCGAAAGGCCACGAGGAAAACTGCACGCGCCATTAATGAAGGCATTCTTACTTAAGGAGTTTCTTAACTAAAAGAAAAATAAGGCGAGCAGGTGATACTCTGTTAATAACGCCGAAGTGGGTTGAGAGCTATAAACATTAACTTACTTAAATAAGATATTAACGGTGGGCACTTCAGTTAATTGGGACATTAATAATTGCTCAAACCGACAACGAGTAAGGAAAAGATGTTAGCCTAAGAAATTGGGTAAGGAAAGGATTGCGAATTAGAGAAGAGATGTAGGGCTAGGTGAACTCGTAAATCATCACTAGATTTAACTTTTCTCTCTCTCTCTGTCTCTCTCTCTCTCTCTCTCTCTCCCTCCCTCCCTCCCTCCTAAAAATCGAACCAGGGTTTGGGAGAGGGGGGCGGTAAGCTAAAAGCAAAGTAATTAACAGAACAAATCAGAAATCTGGATGGCAAAATTAAGTTTGAAATTTAAGTTGGGCATGCATAAACCTCTGGATACAGAAAAGTATTTGAATTTAGTTAAAATTTAAAAGTATAACTAGGCCTTTAGCTAGAGTAGGCAATGAGTACTTGTCGCGTACTACATCTCTCAAGGGTGGTAGAGCTTGATGGAGACCCGGTTGGTTGGTAATAATTGGAACCTGGATGCCGGCGCGTTGGTGAGAGATTAGCGCCAAGCAAGTCCCAATGGAAAAAGATTAATTAAGGGCTATATTTTCAAAGAGAAGAACCCAACTAGATGTCTGGAGAAATAAGGGTACGAGATGCAAATAAAAAAAATCTATCAACTTGAATAGCTTCGTACCAAAATAGAAAATTGATTAAAAGAAGACCTCTTAATTAAATTATAATCTTCTTCCTTCTCACTATTTAGTTTTTAATTAGGTACTCGGTAATTTTAATCGAATTTATTTCTTTGTTATAAGAAATTAAACATTGTTTGAAATGAATTGAGGGTTACGCAAAAAAATAAATAATAGGTTTTGGGTTAAATATCAAAATTAGTTTTAAGTCAATTCAATTAAACTTAATTTTAATTAGCATTACTTAATGCGTAACCCAAAAGAAAATTCATTTTATTATAAAATTCAATAAGAGGACCCAAAAATTAGGTTTTTCAACACTCCCTCCAAGTTGGGGTCCGCGGACCTCTTACGCTTTATCTAAATATTATTATACTTTATTCAATTAGCTCAAAAGAAAATTCAATTTATTATAAAACTAAATAAGAGGACCCAAAAATTAGGTTTTTCAGCACTTCCTCCAAGTTGGGGTCCGCGGACCTCTACGACCTTTTTCTTTATTATTATTATACTTCATTCAATTAGCATTAATCACTTAATCCCTACTTTAACGTATCTCTAATTTTATTTACAAATTTCATTTAAAACCGACTGTGCAGATAACCTTGAACTTTGACCTTAATTTGTTTCATTATGGTATAGTACAAAGTTCCCTTTGCCCATCCACGCATCGCGTAATATTTTCTTTTCGTATTTCGCGTGGTAAACATCCAATTTTCAAAGATTTCTATCGGGAAAAGAATCAAAACAAACAAAAGCGATTGGCCCGAACGAAAACGCACAACGTAACCTTAAGCCTTGGCCCAAACAAAGGTTATCGGTGCCCCCCACCATACTAATACAAGGAGAGAACGATTTGTTTCTTCGCCAGAGTTTTCCAGCAGCCAATATAAACAAAAAGGTTGTTACAAGAGCCGAACCGCGGTCGTTCCAATACTAGCTAGGCCCTATCCTTTCAATCCGTATTGGTGATGAGGTGAAAGCTCACTTTTGTTTTCAGGGGGTTTTACCTTACATCAGTTAAGCCTTGGACTTTCAGTGTTTGTTTCTAGAAAGCGCGGCAAAATCTTTCCCCTCAATGTTGTTTCGCCGCTTATTTTCTTTTATGATTGGAAGAATACTAGGGGGCGTGGCAAGGCCGAAAAATTAAGGGGGGGGGGATTTACAACAAACTAATTGATTACTTATTTTTATTATAACAAGGCGATAAATAGAGGAATTCGTTTATTACAAATAGAGAAGCCAACACACACAGGGGCGAGGCAGCCATTGGGGCATGGACAAATTAAGCAATAACAGGGATAGATTTAATTTTAGAAGTAGGAATGGAGAACGGAACGGTTAGTATTTACTTCAGTTCTTCCGACTCATAGCCCCTCCCTCCAACACGTAACGAAAAGTTTAAATAATCTTATTGGCTGACTTAAACCCTACGTTTAGATGACGTTGCTGACGGGGACGGCGAAAAATACGTCATTATTTTTACCTCTGTCGCTATAACCCTCCCGCCTCTTCTTTCATACCCCCCCGTCACGTTAAAAGGGGGTCCGGGACTTTGACGCGCGCCCAGATTACCAGTACTGTTCTCCATTCCTACTTCTAAAATTAAATCTATCCCTGGCTTAACCTACTCGGAAGAAATATCAATTTTTTAAGGGTAGCTAACTACGGTCCTTTTACAACTGGTTGTCTGTTGAAACCACTTCATTCTTTCTTTAAAAAACAGTAAAAAGACCAAAAACAAAAAGCTGTCGCAAGTTTTTGGGTGGTCCTCTTTTAGCTGTACGTAACTAACGGTACTTCCCGAAATAGCTCATCTCATCTCACCAGTTTAGAGATTCTTAATCCGATACTTTCACTCTCTGCTTTTTTTGGTGCTGTAACCTTGGTGTTTTTTCTGTGTGTTTGGGGTAGAAGGGAAGAATCCCCTGAAATTAAGTTTAGTGCGCCGGTAAAGGTTTTTATGACTTTTCTTAGGGAAGGGTTTTTTCTTTCAAAATGATACCGTGACTTTGTAACTGGTACTGCAATCCCTATACTTAAGAAACGCAATCTTGAAAAAGGTATACTTCATAAGTAATTTGCGGTAGAAAATTTACCCTTTCTAAAATTGGTATTTATTATAGAAGAGCTCGCGCGATGTCATCAAGGGAGGAGAGCGCGTGAAAGAATCCATCTTAAACGCGATTATACCGAGCAATTATTAATGATAATAACGGTGGAAGTGGCAATGTTCTAAAAGGTGAGGACCGAAATACAGAGGGCGATGTTGATCGAAAATGATTCATTTTATCGCAAGGGTTAACAGTCCACATAGCCACTGTACTTGGGTAGTACAGGGTTCATCATAACAACTTTTGGAAAACAAATTTCCCTGAGATTTCCACGAGGTTTTTCCCCCACATACTTCCCTGAATTTTCCAGGTTTTTGCCCCCGTATATGGAGTATCCTATGGAGGGGGGGGGCAAATATGACTATTACATAATCAATGGACATCCCCGTATCTCTAATATAACCAGAGTTACGAACCTCCAAAGTATAGTGTAATGTTAATCCTATGGAGGGGGGTATGTTTATGAACATTTTGCTTAATTACTCGCCCGCTGTTTGACGCAAATTTCCCCGATTTCCCTGAATATTACTAAAAATTCTAAATTTCCCTGAGATTTTTGTCAACTATTTATTTCCCTGATTTTTCCAGGTTTGTATGAACCCTGACTATTAGTAGCACCCTCCTTCCTAATCCTGAACATTTATCACATGCTCGCCTTGTAGAATCCGGCACACACACACAGCACGCGCTCTGTTAAATTTAACTTCCTTTTCCCATTCTCAGATTCGCGCCTTTTTTTCTTTATTTCTTTCAAGCGCGAAATTCTTTTCCCGCGTTTTCTCTAGCTCCTCTTACCGTCGTCCTATCGTTTTATTTCATCTCTCAGCTTCTCGCAATCCCCATTTCATCCCGGGCAGAAGAACCAGGCTTGCTATAGCATCTCTAGGAGACTAGGGGAGGAATGGCTACAGCCTACAGCCTACAGCCTACTCTTCAAAGTTTGTCGTCCGCGACCAAAACATTTTAAAGCTTCATATATCAGATCTAAAATTTCAACACTTCGTCTCTCTGTTATTCTTGGTTTCATTTTACGAAGAGTCTTCGGCATTCTTTAGCAGGACTTGCGGGTATTTTCAAAAGTACTTAAAAAGTGTCTTAAAGAAAACTTGAGGGACATAATGGTAGCTGGAGTAATTTTAATTTTACTTAACAGGGTTGCCAGAAAGAGACAAAATATTTTCAAACCATGTATCTCTTTGAATTAAATTTAAATTCCCTTCAGTTTTAAATTATTTTCTCAGAAATTTATATTTAAAACATTGCACCTCGCTGTTCAAATATTAATTATAAAATCGAGGGGAATTCAATAAAGGTACGGTAATTTTATACCTGTCTGTGTTACAAACAATTAAACCTTTATAATTTATTCCCCCAACTCTGAGGATACAGTGATAGGATTTAGTTTAGACAACAAATTGTTGAAATACGATCCTTTTACTAAAGATTCTGAGAAGCAATTAAAATTTAATTAAATGTAGCGTAGGCCTACACATATTTGTTTAAATATTATAAACAACTTCTCCTCGCGCTTGGCTTATATTTACGTTCAAATTATTTTTCCTAATTATCGTCTTTTCAATTTCGAGAAGTGTGATAATGAAAGACATCAAAGGGAAAGGCGATATCTTCGATAAAAGCCAGTGTTAATGTTATATATTGGGGAAGTTGCCGCAATAATTCTCATTTCAATTTGGGGTACTAACTTTAAAATGTCCTCACATTTCACACTCAATAAATAAATTAATTCCATGAAAATCCTCTTCATATTTGAACCTCTAAAATTAATTCCTTGAAAATTCCCACTAGTATCAACAACTTGAATGTATTCCTTGAAAATTCCCTTTAGTTTCAACACCTTGAATGTATTCCTTGAAAATTCCCTCTAGTTTCAACATCTTGAATGTATTCCTTGAAAATTCCCTCTAGTTTCAACATCTTGAATGTATTCCTTGAAAATCCCTCACATATTTCAACTTCTAAATATAATTCCTTGAAAATCCATCACATATTTCAACTTCTAAATATAATTCCTTGAAAATCCATCACATATTTCAACTTCTAAATATAAATTCCTTGAAAATCCCTCACATATTTCAACTTCTAAATATAAATTCCTTGAAAATCCCTCACATATTTCAACTTCTAAATATAAATTCCTTGAAAATCCCTCACATATTTCAACTTCTAAATATAAATTCCTTGAAAATCCCTCACATATTTCAACTTCTAAATATAAATTCCTTGAAAATCCCCTTGTAATTCAACTTCTAAATATAAATTCCTTGAAAATCCCCTTGTAATTCAACTTCTAAAACTAAATTCCTTGAAAATCCACCTATAATTCAACATCTAAAAATAAATTCCTTGAAAAATTCCCCTCACATTTCAACCTCTACTCTGAATCCCTTGAAAAATCCCCTCACATTTCAACCTCTACTCTGAATCCCTTGAAAAATCCCCTCACATTTCAACCCCTACTCTGAATCCCTTGAAAAATCCCCTCACATTTCAACCCTAAAACTAAATCCCTTGAAAACACCCCTATATTTCAACCTCTAAAAATAAATTCCTTAAAAAATCCCCTTATAATTCAACCTCTAAATTGAATCCCTTGAAAAATCCCCTCATAATTCAACTTCAAGAATTTTTAAAATTCCCAAAAAAAAAAAATACTTTATGCCTTCCATTAAGGTAATTTAATTGAAAATCCGTTACGTCTACTTTCCCAAATTTAAACGTGAACTCTTGACTCGTCAATTTAGATTAGATTGTGTGTGCGCGCGAGAGAGAGAGGTGGGGTGGGCCGTTGCACCATTCCCCGTTATCATTGTCTAGGCGTGTCGACTCCTTTGGGGCAATTGATCGAAATTTAATAGGAAAAGCGTGAAGACAGCGAGCGCGAAAGACAAAACCGACGGCCTAAAGTGTTTAATTAAAAGACAATAAACGATAAGCTACTATGCAAATCTGAAAGGATGCCTCCAAAGTGTCCACTACTGTTTACCTCCTTTAACTATCAATATAACCGGGAACCTACACAACACCTGAGAACCTTCAATCAGGTTGCTTTTTTTCAGCCTCAAGTACAAGGCCGCCATATTGGGGATAGGAAAAACTTGGAGAGGGCTTTAAAAATCAGTAATTTATTTTCTGGTCTAAGCCCACCGCTTGAATTACTAAAGGCCTTTTCAGATGATACGTATCAACTTTTGACTGAACTAGGTAGATGGGTCAAAAATTTGAGTTAGCAAAATTGCTCAGAGATCAATTTAAAATTTGGTGATTCAAATTTACTCAACTCAAGTTGACTCATCTAAATGGGTCAAAAATTTGAGTTAGCAAAATTGCCCAGAGATCAATTTATAATTTGGTGACTCAAATTTACTCATCTCAAGTTGGCCCATCTAAATTGAGTCAAAAATTCGTATCTTCTGAAAGGGGCCTTAAGTCCATGTAACGAACGACTCATGAAGTGAAACCTTCAATGTCTATTGATACTCATACGTTCCTAGCTTCAAAATAGGTTCCAAATATAATATAACAAGTTTAGTTCTATTGGTCCGATCTTCCTGTATGGAGCAAGCCTCCATTCACAGACACCTGCGATACACTTCCCTTATAGAGGCCTCTCACCCACCATTAGGGAGGTATGGGTGCTCATATATATAGAATTTTAAACACTAAACCGCTCCGTATATAGCAGCCGGCTCAAAATTCCGAAGTTATTATTACTTAGAAGCTAATTTGAAACCAAAACTGACGTAACTCGGATATATTAGAATTTTGGAACTTAATATAAAGTTGAAACTTCAACTTCAAAGTCAATGGAGAATGGAAAGTATTAACTTATTGGGGGTAATAAGAATCAGGCGCGGGAATTTTGACAACCTTTGACCTGTCTGAAAACGGATTTAATTAATTTTGGGGTATCTGGTTCTTGGTTGTTTTAAAATTGGGTGTTTTATAGGTGACAAGATGTCGACTGAATTATAACGCCCAGTTCAAACCCCTTCACCTCACCCAGAAGGCTGAAATTTTTGCAGCGGGACGTTACTCTAAGAAAGATTTTTTTCAATCTATCGCCATCTTGAAAAATGGCGTCCAAAAATATAAAATAAATTTCTTTATGAAATAAAGTTCGTGCATTTCAACCAATTTCACTAATATTTAGTATACATGTTCAATATATCATCTAGAATGGTCTTATGGATATTGGGCTTCTATTTGCCGCCGCCATCTTTAAAAATGGCGGCCATAGAGAAAGTAACAAAAATATTCTGACAGGCTGAAGGGATATAAAAACTTGGTAAAAATTGTATGAAAAACACCATTTACGATGTTCTTCCACGACGGGCATGGGTTATACGTAGATATGAAGGGAGAAGGAAAAGATATGGGCGCGTTTAGGCCGCGTTGCGCGTCTCGGGGTCAATAAGATTTTAATGGCCTAGTGGTTGGTGGTGGTGGTGATGGTACAGGGGGCCGAATATCTTTCAGCTCGGTGCTTAAATCTCGATATACCCTCAAATTTTCAAGAGAGAGAGAGAGAGGGGCAAGATAACCAACACTCGCTGCCCTTTCTAGGGTCAACCGCGCGCGGATGAAGGTATAAAAGAGTCTTTCGCCTATGATACGGCAATTTTAGTAAAAACAATCGAGGGGCCCTTCACTTCATAGTATCGGTGTATAACTCTGTACTGCATGCAGACAATAAATTGGATAGTGCACGCTGCTAAAATGACATGATGACCGCGTGAACTGACCCCACCTCACTAAACGTAACCTAACCTAAGCTGACCCGACCTATAGAACCTTCCATAATATAATAGCAAAACACCGCCATCTTGGGTTGGGGTTACTTCCCTCGCGCCAAGAAGCACCGCTAGAGGCTCCCACGTGTTGTGAACTCTGGTTGCGTCTGTCCAAATAGGGGGGGTATAAACAGGGGAAAGAAGGCCAAAGAGGGAGGGTATAAATAGGGGTAGTAGAAAGCGTAAGAGTGATTATCCCCTCGAAAAATATGAAGCCATAAAATTATTATTTAGAAAGAGTACGTTTTTTCTTTCCATTACATCATTTTTCTTTGCATATAAAAAAGTGGTTTAGATAGTCTATAGATATTTAATATACTGAAACTGAATACTGATTGCGTGATAATAGGCCTTGAATTTTCAAAAAATTCTCCTCCATGTTTCATAATATCTAAACCACCCTGTTAATCGCTTGGGAAGGAAATCTATTTGATGTAGGGAGGGGAGATTTTCTGAAATCTGTAGAGCGTGAAAAAATAATAAAAGATATTGGATGGATGTAATGACGGAATGGTTTTAAAGATTATGGTAAACCCAAACCCGCCGCAATGGAGAGAAGACGACACTCCCAGGGCATAAGTACACGTGTTAATAATATAAGAAGGGTGGTCTTTGTTAATACCTTACAGGAATTATTCCCAATTCGCGTTTTAGTAATACAATAAGTATAAATTGCTGTAAAGCAATTATTGCCGCGCGCAATTGAATTAGGTCGACAGTTCAGATTCAAAACTTTATATAAGTTGCATCTGAACAAAATTGTAGTGTGAAACAGATTTTGAATGACCTTGATATACCAGCAAACCTAAGAATCCCTTTCATTCGTGGCCATATAATGATTTATAATGTTTATAAGAAAAATGTTTTCAAGAAAATAAATCTTTGATAAAATATTAATTTAAAACATTATAATATTCAATATTAAAATTCGGGCGCGGTATTAAAACGGTATCGTTCCTTTCAACCGAATTCCCAATGGACCGAAATCCCATTCGACCGAAAATCCCGCAATGATTTTAGATTTCCAGCCCAATGGCTATATTCCCGATGGATCGAAATCCCAATCGTCCGAATATGCCCCTAAAAATACATCATTATAACTTGAAACACTGTAGCCGTCAGCAATTCGGTGGTGTAGTGGAAACGGTGTTGGACTAAGAAGCGATAGGTTGTTGGTTCGAATCTCCGAAAGGTATGTTAATAATATTAAAAGTAAATATTTCGTGATACTAATTAAAACGCTCACTTTCATTCCTTTCAAGGCAAGAGATATATAGAATTAATAAACAAATTGTGCTTAAAATAAAGTACAGTCTTAATGGTAGTTCCATCAATGTCTTTAAGTTTTAAATTAAAATTATAATATTTTGGTTTCGGGTGGGTTAGGTTAGGTTAGGTTAGGTTAGGTTAGGTAAGGTTAGGTAAGGTAAGGTTAGGTAAGGTAAGGTAAGGTTAGGTTAGGTTAGGTTTGGTTCCGATAATTCGTTGACACCTTTTCCAAAATATGCTCCTTTTAATTAGCTTTCACCTTTTCCAAAATATTCTCCCTTTAAATAGCTACCACCTTTTCCAAAACATTCTCCCATTAATTAGCTGCCACCTTTTCGAAAAGATTTTCCTATTAATTAGCAGACACCTTTTCCAAAATATTCTCCTATTAATTAGCTGCAACCTTTTCCAAAACATTCTCCTACTAATTAGCTGCCACATTTTCCAAAACATTCTCCTATTAATTAGCTGCCACCTTTTCCAAAATATTCTCCCATAATTTAGCTGCAACCTTTTCCAAAACATTCTCCTACTAATTAACTGCCACATTTTCCAAAACATTCTCCTATTAATTAGCTGCCACCTTTTCCAAAATATTCTCCCATAATTTAGCTGCAACCTTTTCCAAAACATTCTCCTACTAATTAGCTGCCACATTTTCCAAAACATTCTCCTACTAATTAGCTGCCACATTTTCCAAAACATTCTCCTACTAATTAGCTGCCACATTTTCCAAAATATTCTCCTTTTAATTAGCTGCCACATTTTCCAAAATATTCTCCTTTTAATTAGCTGCCACCTTTTCCAAAATATTCTCCTATTAATTAGCTGCCACCTTTTCCGAAAATTCTCCAATTAATTATCTGACATCTTTTCCAAAATATTTCTATTATTGCTAATAAATTGTTCGTGGTAAGAGGCGGGCTTTTAATACTCATATAAATAATCTTTTTACCTCGAAACAAGTTTGGGTTAGGTTAGGTTAGGTTAGGTTTGGTTAGGTTAGGTTACGTTTGGTTAGGTTAGGTTAGGTTAGGCTAGGGTAGGTGAGGTTCGCCGTAATTAAAACGCTGTTAAAATAAGTGCAGTAATACATTTTCAACTCACATTTATTTTAACAATAATAAGTTGTGAAATTAAAAATATATTTAAAGCAAAACCACACAGTATGTCTTCTTCCAGTTCAATAGAATTTCGGTCCAATGGGACTATAATAAAATCGCACCTTTGGCTACGTTCGGTCGAATGGGACACCGCAAAAAAAAGCCGTTCTGTCGAATGGGAATTCGGTTCAATGGGACCAAAGCATTAAAACAGGTATAAACCAGTGAACCATAACGACAACGCTACACGATGATGACGTATCAGGCACTCCTCTCTCTTAGTACCATCATCTATTGACTACCCACCAATTAAATATGAAACAATGAAATTTAAATTTTCTTTTACTATTTTTAATTTTCATTTGAACTAAGTTCTTAATGAATGAAAATTAGATAACCAAGGTCAAAACAAAATACGGTTGGCGTTGAAACCAAAAAAAAAAAATTAAAAATATAATAATATTACAGGGCGATAACAATTGGTAGTATCCAACGTTGCTGAAACCAACCCTTTTAAAGTATTTAACAGAGGGTTGAACAATAGTAATTATCTTTTACGTTTAATAGGTTTTAGATGGGGGGGGGGGGGTTAGAGGGGAGATGTTCAGGTGAGGTGGATTTAATTTGGGGCGTTTAATGAAAAGAGGAACAGAAGAAAAATTGTAGTAAGGGAGGATTACCAGATTTATAGTTAAAATAAGAAGTTTCTATTTTTTTTTTTGGATTTCACATCCTACGATTTTGTATGGTGGGCCAAAATAAAGGTGAACTATAGAGTAATGTCAGTTCTACCAGAAGTGAGATGAGACTAGAAGTGAAGGGCTCTAGCATTGATAGTAGATCCTGGCACTAGTGAACAAATTTGAGGATTTTATGCCGCTTCCATCGCGCCTACACTCAAGAGAAAAAAATTGGTCGAGTTCCAAAAACATTTCCTACCCCCTTCCCCTCAACCTAAAGCGGCCGAACACGGACGCGGCTCCTTGAATCTAGTTCGGCCGTCTACCACCGCGAGCGTCTCACGTTTTGGAGGGAAAATTCAGAAACCGCTACTAGAGGGCCAACCGTTCTTGTGTTATCAAGAATATTCACTTTCGCCGAGTGAAGAATTTGGTTAGCTCAGTACTTCTAGTCTCATCTCACTTCTGCTTCTACTATGCAAACGTCATACCATAGAGCAGTGTCGGTAGAGGGGGAGTAGACTGTGTATCCCTCCCTCTAGGCGCGCTTTTGTAAGAGGGGATACTGTACGCGCCTGGTAGGGGGGATGACACTGAGCTAAGAGATAGAAGGGTATGACGTTTGCATACGTAGAACTGACATTCTATCTCTTAGTGTCATCCCTCCTACCAGGCGCGTACAGTATCCCCTCTTACAAAAGCGCGCCTAGAGGGAGGGATAAACAGTCTTCTCCCCTCTCTACCGACACTACTCTATTGTGTAATGCTTCAATTGAAGTTTATTTTAAGATAATATATAAATTAATTACCCAATTTATAATGTATGAAATGCGTAATTTAAACCAGGTCAATTACTTTAATTACCGAATTTATTTCAGAGTGATCAGTGTAATTTAATTCAGATTCAGGATCTAAATTCCTAAATTTACTTCAATCTAATTTAATTTCGGCATAATTACCGTAATTTATGCCATCTAAATTCCTAAATTTACTTTAATCTAATTTAATTCGGTATAAATACCGTAATTTATGTCAACTAAATTCCTAAATTTACTTCAATCTAATTTAATTACCTTAATCCCACTACTCCAGGTTAATTACTAGTGTTCAAAAAAATACCCTAACGAATACCCTATAAATCACCAAACAAATTAGCGCGATAAATATTTATAATTAAAATCAGCTGGGTTAATTAATTAATCTAGTTAAAACACGTGGGCGGCAGCTTTAATTAAAATTCAAACATTATACCAACGGGCCCCGGCTTCAATGCTGTCGGAACGTGTCGGGACGAGACGTGTGCCGGGCACGTGGCCGGGGCGCCCTCGTAACCTACCCGTAACCCTAAGCCGTCAATCATACTCAAGCCACCCGCCAAATAAAAAACCTTATATAACAAAATTTATCGAAACTTACCAGCAAAATATAAGTTAAATTCAGGATTAGGCTTCACTTAAAATACATTGTTCAATAATTCCGTTAAAAAAACGCGACTATAAACGTGATTAAAACCGAATTAAAATTGTCACGTTAACGATAATCATTGTGGTTACGGCATCCATCTTGAATTATTTCTAATTTGGGGAAGAAGGAGTGGAGAAGGTGATCCCGTCACTTCCCGTGGTCAGGACTGGAGATAACTATTTTGCGAAACGTTAAATAATCATAGAGGTCAGGCCTAAAAAAAAAAGAAGCTATTATGCAAACTTTACCTAAAATTACCCTAATGAGCAGGGCTGGAAATATTCTATTTTTCCAAAACTAACAAACATTAGCGTAAAGGTCAGAGCTGGAAATAACTATTTTACAAAACTTATTATAAAATGACAAAAAGGTCGCGGATCGAGGAAACTATTTAGCAAAACAATAACAAACTTACCACATTGACATTTGTGAATATTTTTTCTCAAAATAATAATAATAATAATAATAAATAAATATTAAAACAGTGAAAGAATATTCGGAAATATTATTTTTTCGTGAACTCTTACGACAGATATGGAAAATTATCATTTCTTATAAAATATAATGTAAAAGATGACTTCAAAGCCTGGGCGAGTCGGTACGAGTTTTAGACAAGTACATGTAATGAATGATACGTCACTACATGAATGCTTCTCTTGGTTTTAGCTAGGAGCAACAAGTCTAGGCCTACCACTTTCCCCAAAGGGATTGCAAATATCCAAGTTAAATAAAGCAAGGAGTCAAACGCGTTCCTTATAAGAAAACAGGCTATTTATTGCTCTTAGAAATGCATAAGATTGCTAGAATAAATCATTTATTTTTGATGTATTTTTCATTTTATCTATGGGGTCCCTTTCAGGTTAGATATATATCAATATAGTATACCTGATGGTATTTCTTTTTTTTTTTTCTCTTAAAAATATCAAATTTTTAAATCCACATCCCATCATACGGAGTGCACCATATATCGCGAAGGTCTCCCACACTACTACGATGGCATACGGGTATTGATTACCTATAAAATTTATGAAATATCTCGAAAAGGAGGGCTAGTTACTTCATAAAAATGATGAAACTGAAAGTGATGTGTGTAGTGTAGCTAGTACTAAATTATATCAAGAACATACATAAGAGCTGAGAACGTGTGTAGGCATAGTTTGAATAAATCTTATAAGGGTTCATACAACTATTGAAAACATATATTACAGTTTTTTTCCCATGGAGTAATAACAACGGGTTCCAATTTGAAATCCACATCTCGTCATACCCATGCACATATAACAAACCCATTTTCATTACAGCTTCTGTAAAAGCACCCTTCAAGATCGAATAGAAGTCCTTCTTATTAAGTCTTTGAGTCTCTTGGTTTCCTTCCAGAGTTCTAACCCTATATTAAAAGGGAATCGGGCCAAACCAAGTTACTCAAAGACTATAAAAATCTCTCTAGAAGAAAAAATTCCCTCTATCAAACATCAATCACCCAGGAATTTTTTTATTTCGAAAATAATTTTTTCTCTTTTTTTGGGACTCCATATGCATGCTGATTTCTATGTTCTAGCTTTTATTATCAATCGATAATAATTTACACCGGTATCGACTAAGTTCGCACTCTAGGATGTATCATAAGTCTATGACAATAAGTCTCCATACAGTATACTATAGTATGACCATGATCTTTGCTTTTGTAAACGTAACCTTTACCCAACACTATTGCTAATCACATGATATGTTAGTTCTTTTTTATACTAAGAAATTTGCGTGGCGATAACCTTATGGTGCCACTGTACTACCAGTCTACCACCCGTTTTGAAACACTCTGTATTTTCTTGAAAAATTAAGGTTTGAAATTTTCAGTAATTTTTTTTTCTTTACTAAGATCCGGTTGGAATGTGTCAATATCAATCAGGTTTTTTTCTTTTGATTAACACTGTAAGAGTAAATCAACTAGGAGTAAATAATTTCGAAGTACATGGTATTCGAAATAGACCATTTTCAAAAGTTCAAGGGGTTAAATAAAATCAATTAGTCTATAGTCTCTAAATGGGCTTTCAAACTCATTTTCAAAATACCTAACTTTCGAAGCCTTCCAAAAGCTTGGAGTAACCAGCTTGACAGAGAGGTGCTGCACCTATTGCCCAGCATATCACACCCTCTTTTCACCTCCATTGAAGCTACTTCCTCCAAGACAGAAGTACAAAGGGCAAAGGTACTGTCTCAACCCTGTTTAACCAGCCATTAGGCCTAACTCTGATAAAATTTTGAAACCAAAAATAATAAAAACATACAAATAATTCACGATTGGTGTTCAAACAAGATATCCTCCTGGCATGGTCACACCATAAGGGGGTCATCTCGGGAGCAACCAAGGCGAAAAAAAGGTCGATAAAACCGTCAGGTAAAGATCGGGGGGGGGGCGAGCAAAAGTTATTCGAGCAGAATAATAACGGTTCCCCCCCCCCTTGCTCCTGATTCCAATGGTGTTATCGATTTATTTGCAGAAAGTTCGGTGAAAATTTTAGGAACGGATGAGAGATCTAGAATCCTTGGTAGGTATCTCACTCTACCACCACCTTCTTCTCTAAGAACCCAACCCTTTCTGGCCTGGACCGCTTTTTACAACGACATTAACGAAGTTTGGCATTCCGAAAAACGGTTCGCGAGAAGCAAAAGAGAAATGGGTGAAAAGATAAAAGAAGTTTTTA
This sequence comes from Phalangium opilio, assembly GCF_054372755.1. NCBI lineage: Eukaryota > Metazoa > Arthropoda > Arachnida > Opiliones > Phalangiidae > Phalangium > Phalangium opilio. The sequence continues at coordinate 8,351,390 of NW_028324187.1, read as the reverse complement.
ACAGATATTTAAAACAAGAAGAACGGGACCTATTATTAAAGTAGAAATATAAGGGAAACCTACTTTTTGGCAATTGAACAGTAGGCCAGTTTTAATTTCCCTAGTCAGTAAGGACGTTTCGTTTCGTTGTCTACCTCGTCTTACTACCTCACAAATTCTATTTGCTTTTGATTATATATATATATATATATATATATATATATATATATATATATATATATATATATTTAATTGACTAAAACATTAGCTTAGAAGATTTCAAACCAGGGATAGATTTAATTTAAGAAGTAGGAATGGAGAACAGAGTAATATCTGGGCGCACGTCGAAGTCCCGGACCCCCTTCCACGGGAACGGGGGTATGAAAGAGGAGACGGGGGGGGGGTCATAGCGACAGAGGTAAAAAGGAATTGCGTATTTTTCGCCGTCCCCGTCAGCAACGTCATCAAAACGCAGTTTAAGTGAGCTACCCAATAAGATAATTTAGACTTTTCGTTACGTGTTGAAGGGAGGGGCTCTATACTAGGCTATGAGTCGGAATAACTGAAGTAAATACTAACCGTTAGACTCCATTCCTACTTCTAAAATTAAATCTATCCCTGTTCAAACTTACTAATAAAGTATACTTTAGTGCTCAAATAAGTACAGTTAATTTAAAACATTTTAAAATTGTTGGGTCTAACTATAAGGTTGTTTACAAAATCGGTTCTTAATTTTAAGTCTTATACATTTACACTTTAAGGGCCTTGGGACACGATTGCCTTACGTGTAATTAAGCAAGTACCTTACGTGTAATTAAGCAAGTACCTAGTTCTCGTTCTCCACGACTATTAAAAGGGGAAAACTAAAGAATCAAATTAAAATCTTAAAAGCCTATGTAGCTAGCTAGGTTGCGTTGCGGTGGTCTGCGGATTCAGTGTTACTTTCGGATGAATCTCCACGAAAACTTTTCCAGAGGAAAAGGAGAGGATTGTAGATTTGATTGCGAAGGAACAGGATGAAGCGGAGTAAAAGCATCGAAGATGAAAGGGATGCTGGGTATAATTATTATAAAACGACTCTAGACTTTTGAGAAAGCTAAGAAAACTCTTCCAGGCGTGTAGAGCTCTGAATCTCGCGCCAAATCCATTAAAGTGGAATAGCAACTGGGTTGTCTGCTTTTGAGTCAAGTGTGAAACCTCGTACTTGTAGGTAGTAACAAGAAGCGATATCTAGTATATTAGGGAGAAGGTATAAATTCGCGCCACATTTCTAGCTTTATCTCCAGTCCAAACAAACGTAGGTCCAGAGTTAATCCCAGCCTCTAATTACAACCAGCATCTCATTGGTCTTGAAAACAAATCAGTTGCGTTTCTACTTTTTATGGTGAAATTCAACCTGGATAATAAAACGAGAAAGTGTATCGTTTCAACAATCCTATCGTTTATTTTGTGTGACGAATTCTCATGGAAAAGGCTCTTTACTCTTTTATATAGGTACTTGTTAATTTGAGGTACCCAGGCTATTATCGCCAAAGCGCTACCCGAAAATGAGCCAGTCTCTTAATAAGGCCATTTTTCCTTAAGGGGGTACACGTATTAACCCCCCCCCCCACTCCTGTCCAGTACGTAATGCGAGCAAACGGTGCTTCACGCGATGCCACCAATATAGAGGTACACGAGAGTACTTGACCACCATTACTTTGTCTTTCACGAGGCTTAACATTATGTAACGCTATGCCTTAGCCTCGTACAGACTGTAGGGCTACTTACGTGTATAGCGTATCACCATAACCTATAAGTTCATCTTTTATAAGTCTTCAACGCCTGGTAAAAAACTTGTAGATAAATAGACAAGTAGACTAGACTCTTTATCCCTCCCTCTTATAAAAGGAGATACTGTACGCGCCTACTAGGGGGGATTACACTAAGCTAAGAGGTAGAAGGGTATGACGTTTACATACGTAGTACTGCGCCTTCTTGAGTTAATTCCCTCATGCACGCAAAGAAACACAGAGGCAATGTTTTCGCCTCTCTGCGTGGGCACTGCCTTGGCGCGGGTCAAATTATCTCAGTCTCTCTTTCATGGGTGGGTTAAGACTTATAACTTATAAGCTTATGGCAGGGCTCCCACCAAAATCTCAAAAATAAATAGGGGAAAAAGGGACTTTTCACGATAAAAATAGGGTAAAATAGGGACCTAAATTCTAAAAGTAGGAACCAAAAAGGGACCACTGATAAAACAAAATGATATCTATTCTGTGAAAATATCACAAACAGTTAGGAACCTATTACTCTTTTCTATTTATTTCGACAAAATAGGATATTATTTCTGACTATGTTTTGTTTATATTCTTATTCTAAGGGAGCGGTAGGTAAGACTTGATACTGGCTCTAATGTATAAGGAAGGTTTTTTGATTAGAAGTAACTATTTTCGTTATCATGTTTACTGTTTTTTAAAAAATCCACTGAACTAGAATTTGGACCTTTACAGGGTTCGTACAAAATTTTTGGAATGAAATTCCCTGACTTTCCCTGACTAACTTGAACAAATTTCTCTGACCATTTGCAATAATGTACATAGCGAACCTATATGAAAACCAATCTAAAACCACTCGAATAATTTTTGCACGAGTTGTTATTGTTTTAAAAATAAGCCAATTAATTCATTTAAATTTAACATTAAGTAAATCATAAATAACCGGAGCGAGCGAAGCGAGCTCCGCAAATTTGGGGCTCTGGTCAAATCTCAGACAAGACATTTTCAGGCCACCCTTATACTTTTTCTGAGGTTTATAAAAATAGGGTGATTTAAGGACCGAATACCAATTTTAGGGTAGATTAAGGACCTTGTAGGAAAATAGGGACTTTAGGGACTTTTAGGGACCTGGTGGGAGCCCTGTTATGGCGATCCAATAGAAGGATATCGCCTGCAGTTTTCTCATTAATAAAAAAGAAACGCGGAGAAAAGAATAGAAAATGATTCTTTTTATAAGAGAATGAGAGTCTATGAGAGAGAGAAAGGGGTGGACCGAAAAGGACAAAGTATTTGTCCAATTTGTAAGCTAATATAGCATATCCCCGACCGGCATTTGATCTTTTCTTATATATATGGCATGACCTAATTCTCTTTGATGTTTATGGCCACGTTCATACTCCGTAGGGAGGGGTTACTAATAGGGTGTGTTATAATCTCTTACCTATCTAGACTCGAAGACTTCAATTAGGTATAAAATTCCAGCCCAATTAAACCATTATAAAACTTACGAATATTTTCAAGCACAAATTAGCGATTTTCTATAGCTCTATCTCATCGCAACTTTACGTTGATTTTTAGCAGTTACAAGTAGTGTTTTAATTTTAATCCTTGCTACACTTTAAATAAAAAAATACATTTGCTGGTAAACTAAGGCCTAGATTGATGAAGCTACATCAACAGCGAGACAGGATGATGTCTTTGTGTGTAAAGACCAAATAAGGAACGGCTTTTACACAAACAAAATGGAGCATATAAGGACTATAGCTGATTGAAAGCTTTACTAACTAAGACTAAGCGGAAATGGTACACATTCCGGAAAACTTAATATAAAGGTAAACAATTCTTCATTATCCTCTAGGCGACATAGCATTAGAATCAACACAATACCTCGTGAAATTAATTAAACTAAACACAAAACCACGTATGTATGTTCTTTACACATTCTTTAAGATAAGATTAAGTTAAATCGTTGTAAAATAATTTCCCGTATTTTGAGCCCAGATTTCTTTCAATGTTTTAGTATATATTGGTCAAAGTTTGGGAGACGTTCTGGATAGGGTATATAGTACTACCATAAGTTTATAAGTGATATGTTCCTTCCATAAGTATGACACTACTTATACTTCGTAATGCTCGAGCTAGTTCGAGAGAACGACAACGAGAATTGATTGGCTACACTCGGTGGTTAATTTTGCAGCTTGGACTTCCATCTAGGTCCTATTTAGTCCGCATTACTAAGCCTTCGACAGCAGCGCCCCAATCACCAGGCCTCTTTCGCTTTACCTCGAATCTATGACCTACCTCTTCACTACAATCGTGAAAAGCTCCAGTTTCTAAGTTACCAGAGATTAACAAACTTATCCTGGAACATATCTTATGAACTTATGGTACTAGCCTACTCATATATGTGAAACTTCTGGGAGGTTTTAGCCGCTCTTTTTCGGGGCCCCCAGAAGAGAAGAGAAACCGAGCTGAACTTCTTAACGATCTCACTGAAATGTACCGGGGGAATGTATATATTTGGGATGGAAAAAATCTATCGTAAAAAACAGTTAGAAACGTACGGTGTTAAGTAAATAAACAGAACTCCCTGAAAACTAGCTAAGCCCTTGGCTTTGCGAAGAAAGAGGGGACAAAAAAAGAGGTCCAGAGAATTCTGTAGGCGTGAAAACTTATAAACGTACTACGTATGGAACCCAAACTCAAATCAATGCATGTCCTATAATCAGAATTCAAAAGTTCAATTCAAAATAAACGAAGTTTGTATGTATATTTCGTAATTAATTGCCCTTAATAATTAATTGGCAATTAACTGCCTTTATTATTGGTAAATAATTGCATTTTATTTTCTGTCATGTGTCGTAACTCATCAGCTTTAGCGACGACATTATTTTCACATTTGACCTGACAACAAAATCCCTCCGCTTAAAAAATAGTACATTGCCCCACGAATATCTCATTACCTATTTATCTTGGATTACAAACATCGAGTAAAGAAAATAAAACCAAGTCAGAAAATTCTTCTTACCTCGTAAAATACAAAACATGGAGAATCGAAGTCCAAGCAATTTCGAATTTTCAATGTGGTGTAGAATGTTGGGTTCAACTCAAGACCTTTTCAGACGAAACAACGTGGTTCTTTTATTCATTTAAATGAGTCAACTTTGAGTTAACTAGTTGGGAAGTTACGTAATCTCAATAAAATAGCTTAATTTTGATGAAGTCGATGCTAAACTATAAGAACAGTTCTTGGACTTGGTCAAAAATATATAGGATATTATAGGACCTTAAAAAAAACTATTTGAAAAAGATTCCACTACTTGTGAAAAGTTAAATATTATTTATTTTTTTGTTTAAATTGTTATTATAACGAATTAAAATTTTAAGAATTTCTCTTAATAGGGCCGTCGAGAGAGAAGGGGGGCAATTCAGCCAGTTTTCCCGAGGCCCCGGGTCACCTGTAGGGCTGTCTTGATGGGGGCCCACGATTTCTTCTTTATACCCGGGGGGGGGGGGGCGCAAACTCTCTCGACGTCTCTGTGTAGGAGGCCGATGGATGAATGACACCCTATAGACCCCTTGCAAAATTTTTACTGTCCCCTTTTTGTCCGGGGTCAGACAACATCATAGTTGTTTCTACAGCCTGGACAGTACCACCAATCACCCTCTGGTACCTGAATCCAACTTTGGATCCAGGCACCAGAGGTGATAGCACTGTCGTGCCGTCGAGAGAGGGGGGGGGGGGGGTGGCAAGTCAGCCAGTTTTCCCGGGGGCCCCGGGTCAAATTGGGCCCCCTATTTCTTCTTTATACCCGGGGCCCGCAAACTCTCTCGACGGCTCCGTTTTGGTAATTGTCGATCGGAAGTAGTCCTTAAGAACTTGTATGCAATGAACGCATTCATTTTGTTTCAGGGGCGTGCCAACCACGGGGCAGCGAGGGTGAAGGGACTTTAACATTAGCCCCCCCCCCACTAAAGTAGAAAATGTTGGCTCGCCCCTGTTTGCTTCCACTTTAAAACGAAATCACCATTTTTGCAATTGTCGCAGTACCAGTCTCCCTCTGGTACCTGAATCCAATTTTGGATTCAGGCACCAGAGGTGATAGCACTCTCGTGCCGTCGAGAGAGGGGGAAATGGCAATTCAGCCAGTTTTCCCGGGGCCCCGGGTCATATTGGGCCCGCTATTTCTTCTTATACCCGGGGCCCGCAAACTCTCTCGACGGCTCCGTAATTGTCAGCCGGAAGTAGTCCTTAAGAACTTGTATGCAATGAACGCATTCATTTTGTTTCAGGGGCGGGCCAACCACGGGGACAGGGACTATAACATTAGCTCCCCCCACTCTAAAGTAGAAAATGTTGGCTCGCCCCTGTTTGCTTCCACTTTAAAACGAAATCACCATTGTTTCTACAACCCGGACTGTACTAATCACAATATGGAACAAAATCCAATTTTCGATTCCGCCGCGAAATGTTTAAAAGAAATTCTTATATCGCGGCATCTTCATTGCCCGAGGAAGGTTGAGATAGTACTCGATTCAACCGAATAAATGAGCCAGTCTTCATTATTTGTTGAATCACGAATGTTGTGTATTGCGGCATCTTCATTGGCCGAGGAAGGTTGAGAGGGTTCCTCGGCTTGTCGAAAAATCCCGATAATTTTGGCTTTGAGCCACGCCCCTTGATCAAACATCGTCCTTGTTTCTACAACTTGGGCAGTACTCGATTCAACCGAATAAATCAGTGAGTCTCCACTATTTGTTAGATCCTCACAAATCAGTGAGTCTCCACTATTTGTTAGATCCTCACAAATCAGTGAGTCTCCACTATTTGTTAGATCCTCACAAATCAGTGAGTCTCCACTATTTGTTAGATCCTCACAAATCAGTGAGTCTCCACTATTTGTTAGATCCTCACTGCCCCGACTCCTGGTATGGGCCCATAAGGGGCAGAGGCGCAATGGTGTACTCCCTTGTCCTACCCGCGCAGGCACCACCATTGCCCCAGTCACGAGTGGACGATCCGATGACATCGTTGTTTCTACAGCCTGGACAGGAGCTCAGCAACGTTAAAGTAATGGCTAGTTGTCGGTTCCAACGTTGCAGAGTTACTGTTCTCTTCCTTCAAGTATTGTTTCTACGACCAGCACATTCCCACCTTTATTCCCGGTATGGGTCCAAAAGGGGCTCCGCCTTTGCCCCAATCACGAGTGGACGATCCGATGACATCGTTGTTTCTACAGCCTGGACAGTACCCGGGGACATAGTCCTGTAAATATAATTAATTTAAACATTACTTAGGGGGCGTAATCAACAGTTAGCTATAATTAAAAAAAAAAAAAAAACCACAATGAGTCTTATAAGTTCAATTTTGTTTAAGATACGAATAAAACTCCAAAACTATTTGGGATCTAGAGAAAACGTCTGAAAGGGCCTTTAGGCATGCACGGGTTTTTATTACATTTTTATAAAATAACTGACAGAAACTAAGAAAAATAAAAGTCTGAAATTTCATTAATGTAGGCCTAGGTATTAGATGTAAACAAGTTTATTTATTTTTTATTTAATGTTTCAAAGGTCACGATGTCGACTCGCGTGGGTGGTTGATATGTAAGTAATATCTCCGGAATTTGGTCCATGGATGGTATTTAGAACAGTAAAACACCGCGCGTATCGAGAAAAATGGCTACCAAGCGACACTGGTTACTTATCTTCAGCGCTGGTTCAAGAGCTAGCTACTCTAGTCTGTTCTTGATATTTTAAAACACACACAAAAAAATAAGGATGCACTTCTAATTTAACCTTCTTAAAAATCAACCAGGTTTATTTATAATAAGGAAGAAGAGATCTGAGAAAAAAAGGCATTAAAAAAGATCGGCAGGTGCCCACTATCACGAAAAAGGCGCCACCGTCGCGCAGCTGCTATTCATTAAAAAAACCTTACCTTTTAAACCAACATTAAAAAAGGTTAAAAATAAAAAAGCTGTAAAGCACGCTATCTATAGTGGTCACCATAAGTAAAATAATTCTAATAAAAGTTCATAAAGGTAATCAATATATATACTCGCCTAAACTTCTTTTTCGCTGCTTTCTTCCGAAGTTAACTAACCATAACTTGGTAACTTAGAGGGTCTTATTATTAACTTATGTTATAGGAGCTTGTCCAATTTAATCAAATCAGGCACGCGATATATTTATACTGATCCCAGCGTAACCCCCCTCCACCCCCCCCCCTTTTTCTAAGATGCAAAGAGGGAATCACTATGCATCGACGTATGGTATGGATGTCTTATAATTATTATTGGTCGAGCCCAAAAGCCGATAAATTAACATAGTAATAATAACGTTTGAGGAGGAATTTTTGTCGATATCAAATTTGTTACGGAGGTCACGGCCTTTTATACTTAAAGTTACCGTACGTGTACATACAGTTGGTTAATTGAAAATTTTCATCATAACAAAAAATAGAACTTTCCAAAATGAAATTTATTACATAAAGGGAAGGTGAAAATATTTTTTTAAGTCGTTAAAGGGAGCGTAAAGTGTTCAAGGAAGTTGATTTTATGTACTTTATATTTTATAGTTTTCACTAAAGGGGCTAGAAAAAATTCCTCCCCTCTTTCTCAGCACTAATTCTACAGTGCAGTGTTGTCAAGTACTTATTCAAACTGAACTGCTAGCCTTCAAGAGTCTGGCAACACTTTGAGATGAGATAAGCAAAAACCACCTTTAGTGGAAACTATGTATTTACGTCTAAAATATTTGACCATTTTAACCATCTGTTTCGTTCTCTTATTTGATTGGCCGAAACTTTAACCAATGAGACCACAGGTCAGGTTTCTTCGTTTACCAAATCAATGAAAACTTTGTGAACTGTTCACGTTCCCTTTAAGTGCATCCCTTATTTCGGATAGACTGAAATATATGCCATGCAGGAATGCAATATATTTCCTTGATGGCATGATACAAGTAGACGTGGTGGGAAGATAAAGATGAAAACGTTAGAACAAATTAGGTTTTATCGTTTTGAAGCTCGTTGCCTTGTTTTTTACCAGACGATATCGTTGTTAACCCTAAAAGCCCCCCCCCCCAAACCAATTCACTATCAGCTACAAAAACCAAACCACGCGTTGGGCTTCTCTACTATACTCTATTTAGGACTAGGAGCTTTCGAAATATTGGATATATCACGTCTGTACCTTAGGGTTACGTCTATTTCCAAGTTTTTATCAATTTTGAAACAAAAACTTGTTTTTTTAGTTTTACTTTAGCATATTTATATTAAAACAAGAACCCATTTAAGACTCGAGAACATTCAATTAATTTTTCTGTAGTGTGTGCCATGATCTCATTCTTATCAAGTGTATTACCAAACCCAGTGAAAAATTAATTTAAGAGCTCATCGAGACATAAAATTTAAATGATTGCACCTCTTAAATGTTCCCAATTCTGCCTTGGTTTGATACTCTAACTTTTTCGAGTCTGATAGAATCTCTTATCGAGTATCGAGTCGAGTACTCGCACTTTGAATATAAAATTTAGGGAATGCCTTTGTTGGGTATATCGTTGATAATTTTGATCTGGTTTACTTAAACTAACTTTATTGTTTAGCGCTACCTACCAAAAACCGGTTAGTTTATGTAGCGGCAAATCATCTAGGTCAAGTGTCCCGTCATAGAGTAGTGTCGGTAGAGAGGGGAGTAGATGGTGTATCCCTCCCTCTAGGCGCGCTTTTCTAAGAGGGGATACTGTACGCGCCTGGTAGGGGGGATGACACTGAGCTAAGAGATAGAAGGGTATGACGTTTGCATATGTAGAACTGACATTACTCTATAGCAATCGTCTTTGTCACTGTACCAGGACAGTTTGGGGTCCACGAGTGCCACGAGGTCCTCAACCTGCGCAATGAAATCAAGTCCGTATATTGTTGACAAAAACAAATGTTTAGTAACCAGTGATAAATTCTCTGCTACAGGATTTGTAACGAAACTTGCAGGACCCCCAGCCGAATTTCGAAAATATTTATAGGAATTATAGTCATTTTTTGTAATGAAAATATTCCAGAATTATAGGATTATATAGGACGGTTTTCCAGAGTTATAGGATTATATAGGACACTAAAACATAAATTTTTCGGTCGAAAATATTTATAGGAATTATAGTATTTTTTTAATGAAAATATAGGATTTTATAGGACGTTTTTCCAGAGTTATAGGATTTTGGGTTCTAATTCAAGAGAAATATGGACCACTTCACTTCCTTGTTGGTAATGGGGTTCATAAGTTACAATATTTTAATTTATTACTAGGCCTAGCTTTAATTTTGGAAAATGGATTCAGGTTTATGTTCGAAAATCAGTTGATTAAAACGGAACTTTGTAGTTGTTAAGAAATATGAGCTTTCTATCAAGTTTAGGGTAGGATTAATTTGGGAAATTTATCAAAACTTAACGATATAAATTTTTCTTTTTTTTTTTTTGAAATATGATAGTGATGTTTACAAAATTGGATGAGGGTGTTCAGTACAGTGGGACTTGTTCTATGAGTAATCAATTTTAAGCCAAAAATGACTGATTTTGTCACAAACAATCCTATGGAGGGTATGTTTATGAACATTTTTGCTCAATTACTCGGCCCCTGTTTGACACAAAATTCCCTGATTACCCTGAGGTTTTTGCGAACTATTTATTTTCCTGATTTTTTCCAGGTTTGTATGAACCCTAATACACGTAAAACCATAATTGGCCCACCCAAAAATATTGTCAAATTTTCAACTGGGATGGTCTCAAATTTCATTTCTTAATCCGAAACCCCGTTGAGTAGTTTTTCCTCTTCCGACAAAACTTCTAATAACAACCTCTCAATGTTCAAAAAGAAAACATATTTTGGGTTTGAAAAATGAAAGTGAAAATCACTATAAGCAATCAAGGGGGAACTTGAACTTCGGATAGCTGAAATCACCGCCCCACCCCCGGTCCCGACCGCCCTCGTTTCGTCCATGCACTCTGAAGATCGGGGTCATAAAAATATGTTCCTAAAAGTTGGGAGGTCCAAGATCCCAAAAGAGAGAGTGAGTGAGAGAGTAGAGAGGGCCAAAAAGCTTTTAAAGGATCATAAATAATATTCCGCTTCAAACATTTTTTGGGGAAAGGGCTAAGAAACTAGGAAAGGCTTCGTCGAGGGGTTACTCACTACTGACAAGAGCTAAGCTTTTCAGTTCTTTAATTGGTAATTAATTTTCGGATTTAATTCTTGAATTATTTTAATTTCTTCAATTGTCAGTATCGATGTTTTTCATAGAAATATCGATATTTTCTAAAGCATTGCCGTTTTTTATAGAGTTTCGCTATTTCTTTACATCAAATTATCGATATTTATACGAAATTATCGTTATTTTTCATAAAATTATCGATATTTTCTATAGAATTATCGATATTTGTATAAAATTATCGATATTTATACGAAATTACCGGTTTTTTTACAATTTTCATTTCTTTACATAAAATTATCGATATTTATATAGAATTATCGATATTTATATGAAATTATCGATATTTTTCACAAAATTATCGATATTTTCTATAGAATCACAGTTTTTTTTTATAGAATTTTGGCTATTTCTTATTATCAAAGTATCGATATTTATATGAAATTATCATTATTTCCTTTCTCACACGGTTTCTCTCACGTCCAAAATTAATACGATAATAATTTTCAAGTCAGTAAAGAGCCCCTCGCACGAGGGAATGAAATATTTTCGTTAAAGATGAACGAGTAAGAAAAACCATAAATAACGGCTGGAAAGCTGGCCTGAAAATCATAAAGGGCCACGATGCCCGTTCTCTCAAGTCTCAAAGCGTTTTCAATAATGAAGACCCCCATAATGTAAGTACGTAGATGCTGCTCGAGTTCGCGTTACATTTTTGCACAAAAGGGGTGGGATTAATATCACCATTCATTCAACCTATTCATAAAATGCTTCAAAAGACGAAAAAGTCAACCAAAGACAAAATTCTCCAAAACTTCCCCCACAACAAAATAAAGCAACGACAAGAGATGATGGTTCGACCTTTCAACTATTGGTTAGTGCGTGAGAACCAAGTGTATTCAATGTTTTTCAAAACTGCAACATTGAATATGTATCAAAGCGAAATTTATAAATATTTTGCTATCTCCTTTCAATAATAACTCAGTTACTTCAAGCATAAGTTTATAAGATATCTTCCATAAGTATGAAGACACTACCTATACTTCGTAATGCTACCTAGAGACTTACAGCTCGAGATAACTAGTTCTAGCAGAACGACAAGCGACTTGAATTGAAGTCCTACACTCTGTGGTTAATTAATTTTCCAGGACTTAATTCCATCTAGGCCTAGGTCCTATTTAGTCTGCATTAATAAGCCTTTGAGAACGCCCCAATCACCAGGCCTCCCTCGCTTTACCCTGAATCTATCACCTACGTTGTCACTTCAAAATTACAAGCTCCAGTTTCTAAGTTACCAGTGACAAACTTATGGAATGAACATATCTCATAAACTTATGCTTCAGGTAATAATCCACTCCTGAAGGATGCAATATCATAGCTTCCACCCCCGCCTTTCCCAAAAGACCCTGATTGAAGGTAAAAAATCTCCTTAAAACGAAGCGATGGAAGGTTAAAAACTTTCTTCATCTTTCTTTTTTTTTTTTTTTTGACCCAACCAAGGCTTAGGAACTTTCATACCTGCTATAGTTCTTTATAAACAAGTCTAATAAAGGGGTACCAACGCCGGCTGCTAAGAAGCCGCTCCCTAAATCCCATGACCCACGAGGTAAAGATGCTTCGAGAAGAAAAAAAATATATGAAATTGCTAAGCGGAGTGTATCAAGAGAAGGGGGCGTCCAGGTAGCGGGTGGAAATAAGCGATTTACCTGCAGCCCGGATCCTAGACTTCTATACAGTCACGACTGACTCAGGGCCGGCCGAAACGCTGATCTAAGTCAGACGCAGGGGGAACTTGGTACTTATACTTAAAGGACTTATCTTATGAAATTCACCTACGAAATCTAAAGGCGTTTCAAGAGAAACATGAATTGTAGAGGAAGGACACGGTCTTGGGTTCAAATTAAGACACACCATAAAAGTATTTTTGATTTGATTAAACTCTTGAGACTTGTCCTTTAAGTATAAAAACAGAATACGTGACTTTCGTGGACTTATTCGCATTTGAAGAATGGCGTTAGGCCCTAAATTGGTGAAATAATGTAGTGCTTTTTTATGAGAGACTAATTTAGTAGGGGGTAGGGTATATAATTTGAATTCAAAGTGATGGGGGTTGTTTTTACACACTATGTTTGTATAGAGGAGTGTTGCTATGTATCTTTTATTTTTTTGCTTTTGTTTAAACAAGTAACGTTGTTTTAAAAAAGGTTTTTTTTTTTAAAAAAAAATACGCAAATATTTAGGCCTAGAATCTCCAGCTTGTTAATTGCCCATTTGTAACGCTCTAATTGAGCCATTTGACCCTATTTTGTAGATCTAAATGTCCATTTTATAATTATATACTTAGAATACTCATGTATACTAATTATATCCGTGAAATCCACTAAATAACTAATTAACTGAATGACTGCATCATATTGCAAAACGTTCCTAAATGGATAGATACTTATATTTCTATTCCATTAAATATATAATTTATCATTAAATAAGATTAGGGCTACAATTATCAAATCAGTGCAATTATCAGTACTTAGCTTAAAGAACGTAGTTTCGTTTTTAAATACATAATCCCTAAATCATTTGAGAGACATTTCGTAATCGTAACTACTAAACAAATTATTCAAACGTTAGCAGTAAATAGAAACAAATGATTATTATGCAAAGATGTCGAAAAGAGAAAGAGACCTTACTTCACTGAAACCCAAACGAAAGAATAAAGAGGTTTTTTGGAATAAAAGAAAGAAAATAAAGGAAAAAAACATTTTATCAGAGTAAATAAATTGAACTCCCAAATTCCCAATGTATTAAGTCGCTCTCCTTTTTTTTAAAAAAAAAATCCAGGAATAAGAACAACGAAAACCTTTTGTTTTAAGTTCATCTTAGGCTTACTTCGATGCTTAAACAATTCTATACGAATTTGATTACCTGAAACTTCGCTAAAATAAAGGTTCGAGGTATAGGGGATACATACAATGAGTGACTGCAGAGATGCTTTCATACAGTTTTTTTGCAAATACAGACATAGGCAACTATCCCAAGGTTATATAAGATATCGAGGGGCCAGTTACTTAGCGTAATCAGGTTATACCTTTGACTGTACTGAAGCAATTACTGAACTAACTCGTGATAGAGGAGAGCCTTGCAAAAATGGGACCGAGTACATGCAGTGGGACCGGACCGATGGGCTGCTAAAAATTGGCCCAAATTTCAAAATTATAGGATATTATAGGACAGTTTTAAAAATATAGGATTTTATAGGACCTCAGGGGACCCTGTATACACTGTATTAAAAAACTAAAGGCGTTAGATAAGTTGGAATAAGTCGCAACATGACTTGGTCCAATTAGCTAGCTGAACTTTAAACACATCGGACTACTGAGTAACGAACCAAGTACTCATCCCATTAAAAAAACCACCAAGGTGTAGCCTACCTATAATAGAGATAGACTATAGAGATGCGAATGAGGCCCCAAGGTCTATCCTAGCCTATCTTAGATTCAAAGCCATATATCTACGTAGCTAAGGCTAATCGCTTCATATGGCGTGGGTGTGTGTGAAAAAAAACTGAAGAGAAAATTTTTTTCAAGACAAAAAAATCTCGCCCATAAGAAGTATTATTAGAGAGAGAGGGGCTGTCCACTAAAAAAAACACAGGGCCAACTAGGAACGTACCATCCCAGCCATAGCTAGCTAGCTATCTTTGCATGACTGACACGGTGGTATACTAGGAATATATCACGGGGGGGGGCTCAAATTAACTCCACCCCCTCCCAAAAGAAAAGAAAAAAATTTCAAGAAGGGGGGCCAGCGACTCTAATGGATTTTCCACACGGTTTTCTAAAGTTTTTTCTCCAACCAATCTTTCTTGTCTTTCCCTGAAAACTGAGAAAGAACCTAACCGAACCGCGGAACAGCTAAAATTCCGTTGAGAGAATTTCTTCGTGGCGTATAACAGATCTCATATCGTTCCGTGTTGTTCTTCAAGTTAGGTCGGTCTAGAAGAGAGTTACTCTCTGGATCTTGAGGACCGAGAGAGCGCGTTCTACCCGAACCATCTCCCCGGTGTTGCTAAGTTGCATTCCTAATGTTTTACCGTCCGGTATAAGTTCCTTAGACTAAGTTTCCGTTACGGACTACAAAATTCCTTAAAACATCCATGGTGGTCCCGATGTCTTAATTTCTATTTTTTTTAAGTTCGTTTTGTGATGTGTGAAAAACTATAACGCGGCGGTGTGATTAGTTCCTCGACTTAATTAACGTGTGCTAATTAGTATACATTAATTTAATTTAATAATATGATTACGTGCAATTAGTGATAATAATAAATAAATACTAGCCTAAATAAATACTAAAAGGTAGCAGCCTCAATCAATCAATACGATGTGCTAATTACGATGTTAAATGGTGTACCGAAAAAACCCTTAATTACAACAAAACATCAGCTTGTTTCTAACTAAATATTCTTGTTAATTACCATAAATTACCGCCGGTAACTTCAACTATAAGTACGTACGTACGTACAGAAGCCACGCGAATGCGAATATGTATGTTAGTTGTACCGTAAAAACCCTTAATTACAACATCAAGTTGTTTCTAATTAAATATTAGTATTAATTACCATAAATTACCGTCGGTAACTTCAACTATAAGTACGCGTACGTAAATACCGAAGGCACGCGAATGCGAATATGTACGTTAGTTGCTAAATTTCTAAATTAGTTACGGTGATTTTTATTAAAATTTGCTAGCCAAAATTTTCTCTAGTGTTAATGTTTTATTTATAAGGTTCGGTATAGTAGTGAGTGTGACTTTCTACTCTCTGTGTATAAAAAGGAATATGCCTTAGCTATCTTTTTGGAAGAAACATTTTTCTTTACTAATATCCCAACGGTATCTAAGTATATTATGAAGGTAGTGGTTTGAAGGAGCTCCTTTCGAGAACCAACCGGAATAAAAAAAAAAACAAAAAAACAGGAAAACCTTAAGGTGAGTGAATTTTGATGTTCTTCGAAAAACTGAACGTAAAAAAAAATGTATATATATATAAACTTTGGGCTGAATTATATATATACAAAAGTATATCTTATAGCTTATGTTTGCTAAAACTAAAAAGAAATAGAAGAATCCGCTGAGAGATCTGAAGCAAAATATTGAAGTAGAAATGTAATGGGGCAAGAAGCGATATCTAGTTTACTAGGGAGAAAGCTGAGATGCCTAAGAATTCGCGCCACGCCATGGTCCCTACAGTCCCCCTTTCAAAATACAAGGGGGGATGTAAAAGAGGCCGGGCTATTTCGCTGCCTCTCCTCAGTCTTTTGGAAAATACAAGTAATTTTCGTTATCATTCGCCTAGGCGCTGACGTGAGTTTTCAAGAACCAATGAGATGCGTGCTGGTTGTAATTTAGAGGCGGCGGGGATTAACTGAGTCCGGACCTACATACGTTTGTTTGGACTGGAGATAAAGCTAGATTATAAATGTGGTGCGAGTTTATATCTTCTCCCTAATAAACTAGATATCACTTCTTGAATGGGGGGTTAAGATGCCATAGTATCTGGGATAAAATAGGGGGTGTATAGTCAATTAAATGGTCAGTTTTGACCACAACATTTTGCTCTTTCTACGAGTGGGAAATTACTTATAGAGGGCGTTCAAATAATAGTTGCATATCTACTTTATCTTTTGGAAAACATAAAAAATAAAACCTGGGAGAAAATGCTGAGCTTATTTCACCAGAGTTTTGGTAAAGAAATAAATCTTATCTAACCAAAAATATCCATATATACATATATATTTATATGTATAATTTCGCTAGGGTAAACTGAGACACTACATTAAATCCGAGGGGCCAATCACTTAATACACAATCGGTATAGCTGTATAGGTACTTCATTTAGTATAAAATGATGGGATGTAAAAAAACTAAATTAACGAACTTTTTATTTTAAAGTGAATGACATAGTGTAACCACGCTTGCGATATTTATAAAGTCGCCCCACGTGGCCATAAAAGCCTTGGCTATAACTAAGAATAAACTACACTGTTCCTTAGCTTCAATCATACTTTATTAAACTAACTAAATTAATTAAATGATAATTAACTGCCACTTGCATTATACAAATAAAGAACTTATAATAATTACTGTTGACGGATGAAGTCCAATCCTAGGGCAAAGCCCTTCACTCGAGCGACTACTACATCTTTGTAGTAAAGGAGAACTGACTTTGTGTCATAAGCAGACGATGCTTATATAGTACGGGGAAAGGTCAGAGGTAACTCGGTGTGTTAATCCTCTATGTAACCGCACACCCCTGGAGTAGAAACCCAGGAGGTCCCTTGATTATTTCGGGAGGTTACATCCCCCCAGACGACAAGAGTTGGACTTCATCGGCAGAAAACTTAATTACATAAATTTTCTAATTTTAACAAAACAAAATAATAAGTAACTTTAAACAATGTAACAGATAGTTAAAAGATTCCAGTCAACTAGCATACTAGGTTAATCATTTAAAGTTATAAATAAATTGACGAAAGCAGGAACTGTAGCATCGGTTGGCTCGTCCTAGCTTTCTCATCCTCGCATGTTAGAATACGTCCAGTCAGATCTGAAGCAGCCGTATCAGACGATATTGTTGAGGAAGTCTCCGCAGATTGGTGGTGCATGCTTCCACCGTTCGTTGAAGAACTTGACTCAGGATCGTCCTCTGTAGGCGTTGACTGCTGACTGTAGTTTCTTCTCTTAAGGGAATGTCCCGTTGAGATAAGCCAAGTAATTAAACTTGCTTCTGAAGAAGTTCAGTATGAGTTGAACATTGTGATCGCAGTGAATTGTTGTAAAGGAAGGTTTTGAGCGACCATCAAACTCAATAGTGCATGTCACGGCTAGTCCAATCCGCAGTGCGGAACCGCAACGTTACTACCCTAACTTTACTCTAACAACTAATTACTACAAACTCCGATCACACTAAGGCTTAGCATAGCCAAAGCAAGTTACAATAACCTAGGACCCGTCGGTCCTGGCAAGCTCGCCATTTATGTAACCACGCTTGCGAGATTTCTAAACTCGCCCCACGTGGCCATAAAAGCCTTGTTTAATACTAAGAGTAACTACACTGTTCCTTAGGTTCAATCATACTTTATTAAACTAACTAATTAAATAATAATTAAATGCCGACTTGCATTATACAATTAAAGAACTAAACATAATTACTAATAATAAGGATGAAGTCCAATCCTAGGGCAAAGCCCTTCACTCGAGCGACTACTACATCTTAGTAGTAAAGGAGAACTGACTTTATGTCATAAGCAGACGATGCTTATATAGTACGGGGAAAGGTCAGAGGTAACTCGGTGTGTTAATCCTCTATGTAACCGCACACCCCTGGAGTAGAAACCCAGGAGGTCCCTTGATTATTTCGGGAGGTTACAATAGTATCAAGGATAATTTGTACTAATTTGGTTAATTAGTAACTAGAGAGAGAGAGAGAGAGGGGGGGGGGAAACCGCCAAGCCTTCCGGCATTCGAGAGCGAGGCAGATTTTATTAATGAACTTTAAGGTTTCAGACTGGGTTAAAAGAATTAATTAATCATACAGTAGACTTTCGCCGAGATGAAAAACATCCGAGAGAGACTACATTTTCAGTTTGTCATCGCAAATGGATGATAATAATAATAAAAGGCGTATTCGGTCATTTCGTTAATTTTTAAATTGAAAATCTATATTTTACCATTTATTTTTAAAGGGAGGATGCGACTAGGAATTTCACTAATAACTTTCCCTGATTTTATTAAAAATTATGTATTTTTCCGAAGTTTAAGATAATTTTCCCTGATAAACGAAAGAATACAACTAATTTTCCCTGATAAACGAAAGAATACAACTAATTTTCCCTGATAAACAAAAGAATACAACTAATTTTCCCTGATAAACAAAAGAATACAACTAATTTTCCCTGATAAACGAAAGAATACAACTAATTTTCCCTGATAAACGAAAGAATACAACTAATTTTCCCTGATAAACGAAAGAATACAACTAATTTTCCCTGATAAACGAAAGAATACAACTAATTTTCCCTGATTAACGAAAGAATACAACTAATTTTCCCTGATAAACGAAAGAATACAACTAATTTTCCCTGATAAACGAAAGAATACAACAACTAATTTTCCCTGATAAACGAAAGAATACAACAACTAATTTTCCCTGATAAACGAAAGAATACAACTAATTTTCCCTGATTAACGAAAGAATACAACTAATTTTCCCTGATTAACGAAAGAATACAACTAATTTTCCCTGATTAACGAAAGAATACAACAACTAATTTTCCCTGATAAACGAAAGAATACAACAACTAATTTTCCCTGATAAACGAAAAATACAACTAATTTTCCCTGATTAACGAAAGAATACAACAACTAATTTTCCCTGATAAACGAAAGAATACAACTAATTTTCCCTGACTTCCAAAAGGACAATTCTGATTTCCCTGATTATATTCCCTTAAACATATTTCCCTGACTTCGTATGAACCCCAGAGCGAGATTTGACCTTATCTTAAAGATCATACTTAAGAGTCAGACTAATAATAACAAAACACACCCTTTTGGTGGTGCGAGTAATTTTAAAGATGAGAACTTGGAGGGGCAGGACAATATTTATATAACAAAAAATAGGATTAATTTCTGTCAATTCAAAAATATCAAGCTTTTCATTCTCCCTCCGA
The DNA here is from genome assembly GCF_054372755.1 of Phalangium opilio. Taxonomy (NCBI): domain Eukaryota; kingdom Metazoa; phylum Arthropoda; class Arachnida; order Opiliones; family Phalangiidae; genus Phalangium; species Phalangium opilio. The sequence continues at coordinate 8,331,724 of NW_028324187.1, read as the reverse complement.
TTTCTGGTTATTTGGCCGCAATATGCATTTGAAAATGCTTCATTTGAAATTATTTGAAATCTACTTTTTTTTATGAAAGGCTAAAACGTTTCCCCGTAGGCTGACGTCACAGATATATTAGAGGTAAAATAATCACATAACACTGTCGCAATTTTCGGAGACTTTGGGAAACACTGGGCGTGATAATTGACACCCGTTGACACCACATTAAAAAGTGTAATTTAATTTCACTGACCTCACAAATGAGGCACCTTTTGCCTGCCAAGTCTACCTTGGTTTCTTCCGCCGGATCTCGGCAAATCTGGTCAGCAAAGAGTGTTTCGAATACGTGACGAACAAGAGGTGTTGTTGTCGCCAGGGTATTTGAAACTGACCTCTTTGTGCTGGGAACTCTGGGTCACAATAATGCAAAGGGAAAAATAAAATTGATCAAAATTAAATCATCTTGTAGTAACAATAATAAAATAAGAGTAGGGAAACCAAATTCAGGGTTCGTACGAAATTTTTACATTGAAAATCCCTGACTTTTCCAGGTTATCCCTGACCAAAATTTAGCAATATCCCTGACCATTTTAAGGTGTATACCAGAGCCCCCTTCATCACACCTGGCTCACATTAAGCATTGCTCGAAGCATGGTTTGATATACCAAACGAAATCCCTGACATATCCCTGACTTTTTATGAAATCTTTTTAAATCCCTGACTTATCCCTGACTTTTTCCCCTATTTTCCGTATCCCTGACTTATCCAGGTTATCCAGGTTCCGTACGAACCCTGAAATTAAACCTCTCCGAGTTAAAAACAAAACACACCCTGTTGGTGGTGCGAGTAATTTTAAAGATGAGAACAAGGAGGGGCAGGACAATATGAGGAAAAGAATGTCTGCACGGATTTAATCCAACTAAAAATCCGGTTTTTCTAGTTCTTTTTTAAATACATATATAAAAACCGAGGGGGATTTTCTCGAGTATCATTTGGGGCGTAGGAAATTCGTCACCTGTGTAGAATGTATGTACTACTAGGTAGGTATGATTAAGAATGGGATGTAAATAAAGAATTAAGAAAAGAAAAAGTTGGGGGTTTTTTTTTTCTCACGGTTAGAGGAAAGTCAACTATTTTTTAAATTTTTTTCCCACCACGGTGGTATTTCAAATATTGCCAAATTACTTTATAGAAGAATTATGCAAAATACTTCGTTAGTTTCGCGGAGTAAGATATTTAAATGATTTGTTGTTAATTACTGGTTTTATAATTACAACTAGTAATTAAAAAATCTGTTTGTTTTTCAAACACGCTACATTCCCAGGGTTCATGCAACTTTTGGAAAACAAAATTTCCCTGATATTTCCAGGTTTTTCCCATATACTTCCCTGAATTTTTCAGGTTTTTCCCGTATATGGGGCAAATAGGACTATTACATAATCAAAGGACATCCCCGTATCTCTAATATAACCAGAGTTATGAGCCTCCAAAGTTTAATGTAATGTTAATCCTATGGAGAGGATGTTTATGAACATTTTGCTTAATTACTCGGCCCCTGTTTGACGCAGCAAATTTCCCTGATTTCCCTAAATTTTATTAAAAATTCTAAATTTCCCTGAGTTTTTGTCAACTATTTATTTCCCAGGCTTGTATGAACCCTGTATAATACGCGTTCAGTTCGATATAAATTTTCCAAGTAAAAATTACCCACAGGAGAGGCCATAATAAAAAAAGGTTGTTTCACTCAAAATGGGCTACAGGGCTATTTCGAAATCCGATCCGACGCGACCGTCGGTGGCCTTTTTTTAGGCACCGCCAACGAACAAGTCACGAAAGAAAATTCTTTCTTATAGCTATGTGTGTTTGGGATCAGGGTTCATACAACTTTTGGAAAACAAATTTCCCTGATATTTCCAGGTTTTCCCCGTATATGGAGACGAGACCCATCTACCAACTTGCTTCTTTGTTGGTTGGGTCTATTAATAGATGTTTGGCCATTTCATTTTTAATCTGAAATTTTATCAAAATAATACCTGTCGGCTTTTCTCCAGAGCTTGGCAACTAATGCAATGATCAGGTAAATCCACACTCGGTCTGGTTCTGTTTCAGGCTGTCCAATGTCCAGCCCAAAGAAAACCAAACCGGTTGGATCCACACACCGTTTGGTTTTGATTCAAGGCGACCAGTGTCCGGCCTGTTGATTACCACGCCTGGCCACCAAGCATCTTTACCAAACGATGTTGTCCGTGCCCAGAGTCCAGAGGCTAAAGTGAAAAAAATAAAAAATAATAATAATAAATAAAATAAATAAATAAAATCATTATTATTTCGGTATAATATAAATAATAGTATAATACGATATATTCTAGTCCCCATTAATATTAATTATTAAAGCCGCGCGCCATAGACAGTTAAATTAATAACAGGTAGAGAAAGCAACACGCAGGAGGTAGACCGGCATCTCGGGAACTTATTTCTCTCGCCCCCCAAGAGGCAACAACGTACTGAGCCCGAGTTCAGGACACGCGGAAGGCTAGTCAACTCTCTCTCTCTCTGCCTCCAGCGGCGCTACTTGGCGCGAGAGAAATAAGAAGACAGCGTACCTCTCTCTTTCGGTGACGCGTACGTTTTCTCTAAAGAATTAATGGAAGGGTCTATGCCTAGGCTTTTTCCTAAACCACAAACACACACAGCAAACTTCATCATATACATAACTACGTGTTATATCATATAACACACATAGATAAAAAACCGATAAAACCACTAAAATAAACGAGTAAAATTTCTATGCTTTTGAGTGGTTGTGGTGGTATACTAACCAAGCATTTTCACAGAAAAAAAAAACCTCATTTCTTAAAAGAAGTCAATTAAAACAGAAATTAATATCTGATTTTTTAAAAAACAATTAAATTTAAGCCTAATAGATTCATTATAAATTCCTTATAGACACTTTTCAAAAGAGGGGATCACAGATTTTGATAATTTCCCATTTATTTACTGTCTGTTTTCCGTTAAGGTTTCACCTTCGAACTTCGATACTCGGTGTTAAAAATAACGGAAAATTTCTTCCAAGGGGCATCTATAATCCCATCTCTCGAAAAATACTAAAATTTTAAAGTAAAGAACCTCTAAGCCTAGCCTTTTCGTGGAAATGCCCATTTTAGAATTTTTCGACTCGCCTATAACCTTTTCACTTCAAAATAGTAGCATTAATATTATTTTGTTTGTATCAAAATGAGTTATCATATTTACGGTATAAAAATTTAAAAAAACAATATAGCCAAAATTGAGAAATAACAGAAATCAAAAAGATATTTAGGCCTAGTTTTAAAACTTTGGGAAATTTAAGGTGTTGGGGTTTGGTTGCCTAAGTGGTGACTTTAAAAAAAAGGCTATTTGCAAAGGCCGATGGGTAAAATAGGGTCTGCTGTGTTGACCACAAAAACAAAGGCTTCAAGCCAAAGAAATTTAATGCAGGAATGGTCACTTCCAAGCCCTATATAACGTCTTTAGGGTTATCAAACTGATACTAAGGGGTTTAAGGTTCAGAAATTAATAACAGTCGTTTCTATAAGCTCTAAGAACTCTAGCAACTAATCCCCAAGTTCCGGTCTTCGGACCATCCACATTCCGAGTTTTCTTTGACTATAGGGGTCAAGAACATTCAAATGGATAGCCAGCTAGATTTTTTAAATTGAATTTAGACCTCACGTAGGGGGATTTTTAATCCTGTTAGCTGTGTCATCTTGTTTAAGCCTCTTATACACGTTTTTCTTTACCAACGAAAGAAAGTGAGAATTGCCCTTTTTCAGGGCTCCCACCAAAACCTCAAAAATAAATAGGGGAAAAAGGGACTTTTCACGATAAAAATAGGGTAAAATAGGGACCTAAATTTTAAAAGTAGGAACCAAAAAGGGACCACTGGTAAAACAAAATGATATCTATTCTGTGAAAATATCACAAACAAACAGTTAGGAACCTATTACTCTTTCCTATTTTTTCGACAAAATAGGATATTATTTGTGACTTTTTTTTGTTTATATTCTTATTCTAAGGGAGCGGTAGGTAAGACTTGGTACTGGCTCTAATGTATAAGGAAGGTTTTTTTGATAAGTAACTATTTTCGTATCATGTTAACTGATTTTTAAAAAACCCACTGAACTAGAATTTGGGCCTTTATGGGGTTCGTAATCTTTGGAATGAAATTCCCTGCCTAACTTGAACAAATTTCTCTGACCATTTGCAATGACGTACATGGCGAACATAAATGAAAACCAGTCTAAATTCAGTCGAATAATTTTTGCACGAGTTGTTAGTGTTATAAAAATTAGCCAATTAATTCGTTTAAATTTAACATAAAGTATATCATAAATAACCGGAGCGAGCGAAGCGAGCTCCGCAAATTTGGGGCTCTGGTCAAATCTCAGACAAGACATTTTCAGGTCACCCTAATACTTTTTCTGAGGTTTATAAAAGTAGGGTGATTTAAGGACCGAATACCAATTTTAGGGTAGATTAAGGACCTTGTAGGAAAATAGGGACTTTAGGGACTTTTAGGGACCTGGTGGGAGCCCTGCTTTTTATAAAAAATAAGAATGGGATAGCGCATAAGTAAAATAATTTTGTTCTAAGTATTATTATGAGTAAGATATTTAAATGATTTGTTATTAATAACTGATTTTATAATTACAACTAGTAATTAGCCTGATTCAAATATTTGCACAGCCCATTGTAAAATAAGGAACCTAACTATGATAAAAAACAATTCACGCATGCTAGACAATACTAGAAACTGTATTCACCTTTTCCAAGTGGTTCTTCAGTCACAGTTGATCCACTAGGTATCGTAAAACCACTTTTCGCCCATTGCCGAATAATATCCGGGTCGATGGTCAAGTTTGCCCGTGATATCATTTCCTAAAATAGAAAAATTATAACTTGAATCATTCAGCTCGCAAGTGTTAAATTTCTAGAGATTGTAATTTTAAGAGACCACTTGTAAACTTATAGTAGTAGTATTATTAACTTATGTCTATGTTAGAAAACGGAATGAATTCGGTCTAAAAAAGATAAGACTTTTTCGGTCCACGGGTGGCCCTGCTCCAGAAAGGAATCGGTGTGGAGGTACTGAGGTAGCAACCATAGAATACCATTTCTGGCATGGTGGTGGTGGTAAGTGGGGCGGCGTTCGGTGCATCACAGGATAGGGATATTCTTTCTTTCTTTACTTTTTTATCGGATGGTGGCCCTTTGGTGGGACGCGAGAAAAAAAGAAGCTTGTCTACTATTCGATAGGGCTTTAGAAAGACACTTCTACCGATACCAACTTGAGCCGCCTTTTCCTTCATTCAACCTTCTTTAATTCTTAGCTCGTCTCGCGAGTTTTTGGACATAAAGGGGTCGCTAACAAATCAGGGTTCCCATACATTCTGGTTCTCGGTACTTGGGCGTCTTACCAGCTAAGGGATGCGTTGGGATGAAGAGAACGATTATGTTTATTTGGTATTTTGTTTATATCTCAAGTACTTATTGTTGTATGCACGAGTATTTAGTATCCTTGGAATGGTAAGAAATGGGGCTATAACATACTTCAAGGTGTCTCTTAAAGGCCGGATTTTCTGCTAGAGGGTTCTCCTGGTGCAGAAAATGACTCGCGACCGAGTAACAATAGAGAAGCGAGTCGTCTAAAAAATACGGTTCTCCTGGTACAGAAAATCGAGGGATAGGGGTTCTACCGGTGCAGAAAATTGAGATATGGTATAGTCACGTTAAAATTTTGGACCCCCCTTTTCGCCCCTAAACTTGGGCGCCCAATATTTCCTAAAGTACGGTTTTTCGGGACGGGTACAGAAACCCGAGCAATAAACATATACATACACTTTGGAATTCATTTTCAAAGTAATCTGTTCAGCAGTCCTAAGTTTTGTGAGACCACTTCGCGAAGAACAAGAAAGTCAGTTGAAATTTTACCCGTGCCAAAGGTCTAAGAACAGAAAGCCAGTAGAGTGCTACTAGGAATATTGTCGTGACGTCACACCCTCTTATCTCTTACCTTGGCTCTGGCAACCATATTGGAAGTCATCAGCTTTGGCAATACAATTTAAGACCCCAGAAATGACGTCACGTCACATGGCTTTTCTCTCGCACTGTAGCTCCCTATAATCTATACGTTCATTACAAAAGATATACGGGGAAAAGTTGTCGAGGTAAAAAAGGAGGGTGACAGTAATGGGTCAAAACAGTATCGGTACCGCCCGCGGGGGTTTAAAGTAATATGGCACGGTCGCTAATGGGTTTCTACAATTGTTCGTAGCGGGGACCCCAGAAATTTTTGGGAGATGCTCTTTCAGTGCAATGACAAAAATCTTCTAGAAATACCACTAAATGGGTCCCGAGCTTTACGCAGTCCTTGTTATATATACGGGATTTACGAGAGGTATTTCTGTGAGCGCCGCCATAACCTGTCGGCGGCCTTTAGTGGCTGACATTCCCTGTCGTCGAACGCGCTCAGTAGCCTTGGCAGAACAACTCTCCGAAAAGGGGGCGGTAACCTCTAAAGTCCCGTTATATTCTTAAAATTTACAACATTGACTTTACTACTTCTTCGAACTGGATATTTGGAAGGTAGATTTTTAACAGAAGTGAAACCTCGTGACTTGAAGAAGTTGGATAGTTTTTCTATATTCTCGGGAGTATAGTGATGATTTTCACCTTTACTAGTACAACCCCCTCAGGGGTTGGGGAGTTTTAAGAATATGTAGACACCAGAAAATTTGCTTACCCTTAGAGTCACATAATAGAGTATTTCTTTGGGATGTCCAAACGTTTCTAGAAACCATATAGCTCTCTGGGAGAGGGAGATTTTTAACAGTAAAACTAGAAGTTTTACCCAAATGTACGGCTTTAACGATATTGGTTCGAAATATTTTAGTATAGTGCTCCATCGTTTCATTAGAAACTGTTTCGTATAAGACTTTGCCATGGAATGTTCATGAAACCAACTAACGCTAGATGGTTCAGAAAAAAACTACTTACACGAATGTGCTAGTTCGGATGTTACTAAAACTCTTTCCCTTTATTTTAAAACTGAGATGGAAAAATATGATTTTGAAAGAAAATACTCCGCTGAATCCAAATCTATATAGCCGATTGATTAAAAAATTTCTTCTATTTTTTAATTTAAAATGTACTTTTTTAAACAATTGCAATGAAGTGCAGAATTAATTTGCTCACTCCTGTAGGCAAAAATCCTCAAGTTTATCTTATGGGTTGCATGTGCCTACAATTCTTTTAAAAATTTTCTCAACATAGTGATATAGCCATAGCCCTCACTCAATGGCTTTTAAGGTTTTCAAAGACTAGTTTATTATACTGAATTCAGATTCTATACCTCTGCTCAAAAGTACACTTCGCCACTGATTCTTTGACAGTTTGGTGTTGCTTTGGCTAACAATTGGCGAGACTAACCCCCATGGTATTCAACAAAACGCATTTGTGGTTTAGAAGATTATTAAATTAGCTATTGCTTGAGCTTCAAAGCTATAGTTTACTTTTGCTGCATGTTTAGTGCTCGGGTTTCTGTACCCGTCCCGAAAAACCGTACTTTAGGAAATATTGGGCGCCCAAGTTTAGGGGCGAAAAGGGGGGTCCAAAATTTTAACGTGACTATACCATATCTCAATTTTCTGCACCGGTAGAACCCCTATCCCTCGATTTTCTGTACCAGGAGAACCGTATTTTTTAGACGACTCGCTTCTCTATTGTTACTCGGTCGCGAGTCATTTTCTGCACCAGGAGAACCCTCTAGCAGAAAATCCGGCCTTTAAAGAACCAGAGTTCTGACTTCCCAAAGTCACAAAATTTATATAGAAACTATTTTAGTTTTTTTTATAGAGAAATTCAAAAAGATACTATTATAATATTAAAAGTAGAGCGCTGATTGGTCTAAAATAGTGAGATCAAAACATGGGTAGTAACGTCGCAAATATCAAGACATACTTCTCACTTCCCATCACTACAATTTGCCCTTGCTATGTAGTAACGCGCCAACCCAAGCTGACCCCAAAGAATGATAAAGTATACTGCCCAACCAGATCTCGTATAAATTCTCACTAAGAAAATTCCCAGTGCAAGCTTCTCACTTTCCATCACTACCATTTGCCCTTGCTTTGTTGTGAACTTATGACGCGCCAACCCAAGCTGACCCCAAAGCATTTCTTAAATACTGCCCAACCAGATTCAGTATAAACCCTACTATAAAACGTGCTAAATTGCATAGCAGCGGCCAAATCCTTTGGAACCATCCTTTTATAAACGAAACTGTGACCAGTACTTGTATCCCACCACCACCACTACCACATGATGCGTTTCCGTTCTACGCTGTCCATTCCCGTCAAATACCATACCCCAACCCAACCCAAGCCAACCCTTTGGATAAAAAATAATTCTACTAACAGCTACGGGCAGATGAAAAAACGAAAAAAAAAAAAAAAAAAAAAAAGACTAGTTGAGAACGGCGCGGTCTTGTCACCGAAAAAAGGACCACCCTCTGACAATCCATGATGATGATGCTTCTAGTGAAAAGAGGATGACCATGATGCCTCGCTTGCAACTAACTCCTGGTTGTTCAATTCAATGCCTGCCTTTTTTATTTAACACTCAATATATATCTATATAAAAAAAGTTGATTCTTTTTATCATCAAGTTCCTTGTGTATAGTTTCGGTTATTTGAAGGACATTTTTGAGTCGAGCTATTTCTATATCTAATCTGGGTTTTTTGGTATTAAAGGTAGGGCCAGATTCATTTAATAGCACGCAGCAACGGCGGTGGTGTGGCGACCACCAAGGAATTTTATTTGGTATTAACAAGAATGATAGACTTTTAAAAGGTTTCAGATGAGAGAGAATAATTCCCAATAGGGGTGGGTAGTAGCGGAAGCCGATTAGGCTTTACACATGAACTACGTTACGTTACATGTGCCTGGGGGAGCTACAGTAACACGATATTCTCTAAACTCCTAGCAAAGAACCTCCCCTTTTCGCGAATAATTAGTCAAATACTTTACATAGAAACCAGGAAAAAACCGTGAAAAAATGTAGTTTTTGCCACCGGTTTTTTCCACCCCTGACAAAAACTTGCCAACCCTGGTTATCCAGACTTTAAATTTCCCTCCAATATATTTTTCCCTGACTTTTTAGGTCCATTTTCAATTCCCCTGACTATTCCCTGACCTTTTCGACCCATTTTTAAATTCGCTGACTTCTCCAGGTTTTCCCCTGACCCGTGGTAACCCCGCGTTACATTTAGTTGGTGAACTAAGACTACGTACATCCATAATGGACTTCAGTAAATCGTTGCAATCCTCTGTGAAGACGTTACAACTGGGAAAGTTGCTCTTGAAAGCATTGGCCGCCATTGCGTCTTTCTCTATTGCCCACTTCGCTTCGGAGATGCAAATGCCAGAAGAGCAATGGCATGGGGGGTGGGTACTTGAATAAGAATGTTGGACTCTGTCCCGGAGTGAGAATGGTATGGTCCAGGTTGTAGAAACAACGATGTCATCGGATCGTCCACTCGGGACTGGTTGGGGCAGAGGCGGCGCTTGCGCGGGAAGAACAAGAGAGTGCACCATGGACCCATACCAGGAGTCGGAATAATTGTAACGCCACTTTGAAAGTAAATCAAAGAGAATGCCTACATTGCAATGACTACCAGCCAGACTGCAATTATCGAATCCTGAACCATCTAGAGTTTTCCAGCACTACAGGTGACCCGGGCCCCAGCGAAAACTAACCCAATTGCCCCCTCTCTCGACAGCCCCGTCAATGGAGTATCAAAGCGATAGCTAGCATGGTACATAGAATATTTAATAAAGAAAATAATAATACCAGCAGCTCTAGATGAACTAATAATTCGATACGTGCAGATAAAATAGATTCTACTCCTAATTCAATAATTCTCTATGGGGGAAAAGCATTCCCTTTAATAAAAATAATATTGTCAAGGGACTTAATTTTAAACTAAGTGAATTTTCACCAAAAAAAAAAAAAAAATCGGGCAAATATTTTTGCTCTAAAGCAATCAAATAAATTAACTTTTTAATTAATAGTTACTTACCAGAGGAGAAGAAAAAAGATTGATTTTGACCCAATCAGGGTAAAAGAACTGACCATAGTCATAAACAAACATCTTTGATGCAGACCTACTTTAACACTAAGTAAACAGACACACACAAGCCAAATATATAGGCCGAAGAATCCACGAGCAATAATAAACTACATCCTGTCCTTTTACAAGGAGTGTGAAATTTTTTATAAAAAATTACAACCTTAACCGTACGCGTAATGCAATGCTTAAGTATGATACTCCTTCCATGAAGTATAATTTATATTACTGGTATATATTTTCCCGGTTAGGAAGTATGTTTTTAATCAGAAGGAAAAGGAAAGGAAAAAGTGGGGGCCCAAGGATACAAACTAAAAAAGAACGGAACCCCAATAGTATGCCCCCCTTTTTCTTACTTTTCTTGAGAGGAAACCAAGCTCCATAACGAAGGCAATTTATACCTTATCTTTTTAGTTTCCTTAACACGCCAATATTACACTTTTACTCCCACTTTATCATAGGTTAATAATTTCCTATATAAGTTACTAAGAATATAATAACCTACTGGCGCCTAAGAAAGGGGTGGGGTCTTAAGCTTAGTATCGTCTGCTTAAGACGGAATGTGGTGACTCTGGACGACACTTTCTATTAACTCTATTTGCTTTTGATAAACCAAAACCCATACAATCACTATAGATTCGTCATCTTAGCGTCACGTAAAAATGGGATAGAAATATTTATAAACTTAGTCAAATATTAGGTCACCCATGACTACATCCATCTAAACCACCGTTAGCAACTTCCCGCCAAGAATGTTGGTTAGTAACCATATAGTCGCTATGCATGCACTAAAAATTCATATCGTTTTTTCCGTTTCAATATATATAAATAAATAATATTTTATTATCAAGATGGGAACACATCCGCTATACGAGAGAGAGACTCAGAGAGAGAGAGAGAGAAAGAGAGATTAAAAACGGGAAACAATATAATCAGTATTAAACACACGCCAATTTAAAATTAATACCAATTATTATCACATCCACCAGGGATAGATGTAATTTTAGAAGTAGGAATGGAGAACAGAGTAATATCTGGGCGCACGTCAAAGTCCCGGACCCCCCTTCCACGGGACGGGGGGGAATGAAAGAAGATGCGGGAGGGTCATAGCGACAGAGGTAAAAAGGAATTACGTATTTTTCGCCGTCCCCATCAGCAACGTTATCAAAACGTAGTTTAAGTGAGCAGACAATAAGATAATTTAAACTATTCGTTACGCGTTGGAGTAAGGGCTCTATACTGTACTGAAGTAAATACTAACCGTTCTCCATTCCTACTTCTAAAATTAAATCTATCCCTGCATCCACCTTAAGGCTGTTTTAATATATTTTTCAATTTAACCTTTAAATTAGTATTTTTTTTTTATTCGTGGTTAATATAATTCTTTCACCTGCACAAATTTAAATTTTTAATTTGAAAAAGTTCTAATTGAATTCGCGTTGGTAATCTTGACAACCTTTACATAACAAAAGCATTTCATATTCCCTTTATAATAACTTTCCGCACGAGCCATGCCATGACATAACATACATAACATAGATTAAAAAAATCTATATTAAAAATATATTAAAAGATGCCTCGCGAATCACCAGTTCACCACCACCATCACCAAGAGATTGGTAATTTTAATTTTGGTTTATACATTTTTTTTTTAGCCTTCAATATTATATCACGTACGAAAAGCGGACGCGGCTAAAACACTTTGGGAAGATATTTTTTATTATATAAAAAATAGTATAGGAAAGAATATGGTCCGAGACACGCACGCGAACGCAGAGTTAGCCCCTCAAACCCCCCCCCCCAAGGGGGTAAAAAAAAAACTTTCTTTACATAAGAAAAGCGAAGTAAAGCTAACCTCTCTCACATATTAACCCTAAAGGCATTTAATTTTATGTCTCATATAACTATTTTTTTTACTTTTCGTTTTCTACATGCCTGGATCGCGGGAATTTCAAATACATAAGAGTAGATTTATAGGCGAGTAAGGTGTTAATGTTACATTCCATTGAAGTGGCATGAGAAAAATATTATGATGATTTTTTTGTTTAGGGTTATTATTGAATATATACGATACCTCGGGCTAGATTTTTTAAATTTTCTTATTTAAGTTGAAAGACCGTATAAAGTAATGAATATATTAATTGGGACTATGTTTTTATCTACAATATTAATGAAGATACGAGCAATTATCTGCATGAGGATGTTTCCTTCAATTATTTTAAGATTTATAAAGATCTCCCATTGTAAGGCTCATGTACCACGTGATTTCGTATAAAGATTTCCCATTGTAAGGCTCATGTACCACGTGATTTCGTATAAAGATTTCCCATTGTTAGGCTCATGTACCACGTGATTTCGTATAAAGATTTCCCATTGTTAGGCTCATGTACCACGTGATTTCGTATAAAGATTTCCCATTGTTAGGCTCATGTACCACGTGATTTCGTATAAAGATTTCCCATTGTTAGGCTCATGTACCACGTGATTTCGTATAAAGATTTCCCATTGTTAGGCTCATGTACCACGTGATTTCGTATAAAGATTTCCCATTGTTAGGCTCATGTACCACGTGATTTCGTATAAAGATTTACCATTGTTAGGCTCATGTACCACGTGATTTCGTATAAAGATTTACCATTGTTAGGCTCATGTACCATTTTGTAAAAATTAAGTTCATAAAAACAAAAATTCAACTTTCCCCAATATCTGACATAAGCACCGCCTCACGCACTAAGTTTTTCAAGATCCGTGGAGTCTGTACAATCTTACACAATAATTTAGAATTATTTAAGGACACCCTTAGGGTAAACCTTTTCCTCTCTCTATCTGGTCTTTAAGTAATAAGTATTAAGTACTTTCAGTCTCAAAGGTACGAGGAGCTATTGGACAATTAGATAATGCTTGGACAAAGCTTAATTTTCTTTTAGCAAAGGGCAGAAGCTCAAAGTCAAGCTCGCGCGACGTTTAAAAATTCACCTGGTGCTTTTCTCGAGTATATTAAAAGGTAGCCCTTAGGCTATACGAGCAGATGTTGGCATAATTAGGGCATCAAGACGCGCAACTTAAAGAGACCCATACACGATCAGATTTATGCTAACACGTCTTTCGACTTCAACATCTTTGGATAAGCGAATTTCAAGATTTGTATGGGAAATTTCAAGCTTCTGGGGGAATTTAAAATTTTTTGAGGGAATTTTCACGATTTTAATGGATATTTTCAAGATAAGATTTTTGAGGGAATTTTCAAGATTTTTAAGGAAATTTTTTTAAGATTTCATGGGTAATTCCAAGATTTTAAAGGAAATTCCAAGATTTAATGGGTAATTCCAAGATCTCATAGAAAATCTCATAAGATTATAACCATAAAACTACAGGAACTATGGGAAAACATTGCTTCCTGTCACACGACCTCGATTCCGGCCTTCTTACCATGCACTATCTAAATCTCATTTTTGTGTATGGCTCGCTTATAAGTCTAGGAATCTTATACTAAAGAAATTCAAAGGCCTACCGAGACCGTCCAAAGATGCTTTAGTAGCTCCGGGGAGGAAGGGACCCCCAAAATAAAGGGGGCATTGGGGGGATAAGGAAGGGGGGGGGGTGTTGGCGCGCGCGCTTTGACTGCAGATTTTCCTTGGCACGAGCTATCCCAGAGTCTAGAGAATCCGAATCCCCTCTCCTTTCCCAAGCTAGTCTCCTCCGGAAAGCCACTAGTCCCATCCAAAAGAGAGTGACCCATTCAGTAACTAGTAAGCCGGTACAGATGCAGGTCGGATAAAAACTACGCTCTGCGTTTTGTTAAATAAATTCCTACGCCGCGATTGCGTTCCTCCGTCTTGTTGTGTGAAACAAATTAAATACAGTGCAATATATATTATATATTTAATCAATTTATCACATGCGCGTGCTGATAAATTTGGCGCGAAATAACCGGATATTTGGCGCGAAAATTTCTCAAGGTTTTGACGCGTTAAATTTTAAAGATATGACGCTAAATTTCAGGATAATTTAAATCCGTCCCAGACAAACAAAATGTTAAATTATGTATTTATATATAACTTCTGATCTCTCCTAATTGAGTAGTAATTAATTAAGGGAACAATTAAGAAAAAGATGTCGAAAATAGAGTACAGTGTGTGTAATATGTATGATATCGCGACTTTCGCACAGGGATTCACGATGGACATGGAGCATGACGGTTGCAGAAGCCCTAGGGAGTCAAAATCAGTGTCTTGGGAGTTCGTGCCACTAACGCGGACAGATTGCAGGCAGGTGAGGATCAGATAAAAAAAAAATCAATGACCAAACCAATGATTGCCAATGCCCGCCCCCAGCCCCCCTCTATTTATTTATTTATTTAGAATACTTGACCACAACGTAAAGCATGTCTCGTGAAATTTGTTTATAAAAATATAATAATAATTATAAATAAAAATAGAAGCGACACCGAGAATATTTTTCTTTCTCTCTTTGCCCGTGTACAATCATCATTATGATTTCTCGGTGTCGCTTCTATATATTTTTCTGGTTTAACCGTAAGTTAATTAAGCAAGTTTAAACTGAAATGAATTCAAAATCTGAAGGCATACAGCTGGTTAAAATAAAACTGGAAAACCAACCCCCACTCATTAGTAAGCTAATAAGCAAATTAAGTCAAAATTGGTTCAAATTATTGTTTGTAGAGTAATTAAATAAACTAGAAAATTAGCGATACTAACAGATGTACAGAAAGACAAAGCTCTCTTTGTATTCTATTTTATTATAATATATTTTAATTACGAGGCGCCTCTCATTGTATTACACTGTTTTAAAGGCCACGTTAATCTATCTAGAAATGCCTAGATGGCATGTTAACTTTAAAAACCTCGCCCTGCACCTGGACGTTTAGCTGGAGGCGTTAAAAGTAAAGCTGCATGCTATACATTAAATACACCAAAATATATTGCTCCTCTCTGAACTTCCTCCAGTATATATATAACTAAATCAAGGCGGATCAGGCAGGCCTAACTTAACTGACGTATAGTGTTTCGATCCTGCCTCTCTCTAATTGAAAAACCCCTCCGGAACAAGAACAACTCATTAATTATAATTTACAATTATAATTTTAAAATTAGAAATTCATAATATGAAATAAACACGTTTAAACTTTTCGAACCAATTTCGACTAAAATGAAATGAATTTCATGAGACTTTATGCATTTTATTTCACATGACACGTGGTCTTTATACATTATTTCACGTGACACCTGTTATTTTTATAAAATTTTCACGTGAAACGCGGTATTTATACATTTTTCACGTGAAACGCGGTATTTATACATTTTTCACGTAACACGTGGTATTTAAAAAAAATTTCACGTGACACGTGGTCCATATCTTGATATTAAAAAATATATTTAGAGAAGTTCTTAAACCCAGTCCTCTAGAATTAGATACTAGCTCAACCCCAAATCCGGTGTATTTGCATGAGAAATATTGTTGGTAGTTGCTAGCGTAGAAAATTTGTTTATTATAAGTATCGTGATTTTTCTATGGTTGTTTTGCAAAATTCGTGTTCGAATACTATAGCCTATAAGCTTATTTACAAAGACAAACACAACTCTCTCTCTCGTGCCTCTAGAGGACAAGAAAACACACTTAAAAGGAGTTCGCGATTTAATAATGTTAAAGGAGGAAAAATAATCGATAAGCCTCGGAAAAAGCAAAATTCTATATAGTCGGTTTAACTTTATAATCAAGAGCAAATAAAAGAAAAGAAAGTATATTATAATAGAGCCTCACTTTCTATTAGAAATTTGCCTTTGATAAAACTCAACCTCATATTTTCCATAAACATCGTTAATTATTAAATTTCAATCTTTTAGAAACTGTATAGCGTATACAGTCACTTCATAATTCATAAAATCATATTTTATTATTGAAAATACTAAAATTAATTTCTCAAGAAAAGCCCAAATTCAAATACGAGAAATTTCGATAAATAAACATAATATTTTGAAGTCTGAGGTTCTCTCGGGTTCTCTAGACACCTTATTAAAGGTTCTCAGTTCCTCAATAAGTTCCTGGGAATACCGACTCCTAACAATATCGTGTTTCTTTGGAATTCTGACTTCTAACTAAAATACAAGCGACTTAACTAATTAGCTACATCATGGAAAAGCCATAAAGACCAGAGTCAAAGTTAACATGATCCGAGGTTCTCTAGACACCTCTTTAAAGGTTCTCAGTTCCTCAATAAGTTCCTGGGAATACCGACACCTAACTAAAAGTTATCAGCGACTAATTAGCTACATCATGGAAAAGCCATAAAGACCAGAGTCAAAGTTAACATGATCCGAGGTTCTCTAGACACCTCTTTAATTAAAGGTTCTTGGTTCCTCAATAAGTTCCTGGGAATACCGACTCCTAACTAAAAGTTATCAGCGACTAATTAGCTACATCATGGAAAAGCCATAAAGACCCGGGAGTCAAAGTTAGCTGAGCTACACCATTAGACACATCCATCCGACAAATCCACGGACCACCACACACCCTGGTGTTTCCAAGACGTAGCCACCCATCAATTCTTAACAGAGAGAGAGTTGGGGGGGGGGTTAAGAAAAAAGGTCAAACTAGGAACTTACGTACGTACATATAGCTAGCATTGCTCTAATAGCTAACGAATTACCTAGAAGACCCTATCCCTATACACATCGAGCCAGCGACTTTCGTAAAGGGGGGGGGGAATACACCCCAGAAGGTCCCTTCCTCAGATACACGCCGCCAAAACATGTCACGTGAATCTCTGGTATGGGTATATATGAGAGAAAAACTTTGTGTCTCCTGAACTAAAAAGACGTTATCGAACATGGATATAAGAAAGAAAGTTCACTTTGGATCAATTTAAAGGGATAGTATATAATAGAAGTATCTATAGAGGCCAGAGGGGGTGTAGTTTAATATGGCTCCTCCACTTTCCACCAAAATGGCGGTAAACTTTACAGAGTGGAAGTCTTGTTTGGGGAATGCATTTGATTGGCTTAGCGGAGGCATGATGTTTAATAGGGGGGGGGGTATTTTCACCCCTTTGCCCACTCGCTTTTGGAGATAAAATCATACCGAGTTGTGCGACTTCTTCAACAAACCCTTTATCAAATATCGGGGGTAAAATAGAGACTAGTGTTTGACCATCTTGTTTTGTTCAAACAGAACATTGATGGGTATATAGAATGGACAACAAACACAGACGTTAGACACGAGTTCAAATAGAAGGACCAAATTTGGTGTAGGACCGGTATCTTTGAAGCAAGCCCGATTTAAAGTCTTTACATCATACATTTCTGATTTAACAAAACGGCTTTTTCGTACATTATTTAAAACTATCAAAACTTATTAGGCTACTATCCCTTTAAAAAACGTGCGTATTTCCGATATCTATGAGACATCAACGCTATGGAATGAGGGCGTTTTTCTTTTTTAGCGTTTCTTCCGTGTAAAGGGAATCTTTTCTAGGCTCGCCGCTAAGAATTGACCTGACGCGCTGCGTCACACTACAAAGTAGACTACCATATAGACAAGCATACTAAGAAAGATTTTTAGTTTTGCGCTCTTTAGAGCTGGAAAACTATTGTTCTGTCCCCTTGCGGCTGGGCGCCTATTCCCCTTTTTTGGTGTTACCAATTTGTCCGCGCAAAACTGTAATGTGGCCGAGGCCATCTTGTTTCCTAGTATGGTAACGAAGCGCTTGAAGCCCCCCCCTTTACCTTATTATTGCACCGTTGACAATACAGATTTTTCATTACAAAATTCCCCGACTTTTCCAAATAATTTTCCCTGACCATCTAAAGCCAATTTCCCTGGGCCAATTTTCAAACTTACACTGACAGAGACGAGTAAGAATGTAGCCTTTAAAAACTACGCTTATTTTATCACACAGTTTATAATTGAAACTAATATTTAGTAGTTAATAAAATACTTAATTAGGAATTATCAGAAACGGTTAATGTATAGTGTGTTACCACGAATTTTGTAGTGACGTCACATGCTCTTTCTTATCTCTTACCTTACTTTCAGGCGACCATATTGGCAGTCGCGAGACGTCGTCAGCTTGGGCAATACAAATTCGGGGCCCAATATTGACGTCACAGTTTCCTCCCCCCCCCCAGCTTCGCGGTAGCACACTATAGGCCTATAGGACCTTATCCAGGGTTCATACAACTTTTGGAAAACAAATTTCCCTGAATTTTCCAGGTTTTTCCCCGCATATGGGGTATCCTATGGAGCAAATGTAAACGAAGTTGGGGGGGGGGTCAAATAGGACTATTACATAATCGAAGAACATCTCCGTATCTCTAATATAACCAAGAGATATGAGCCTCCAAAATTGAGCGTAATATTAATCCTATGGAGGGAATATTCACGAACATTTTGCTTAGTTACTCTTGGCCCCTGTTTGACGCAAATTTCCCTGAATTTCACTAAAAATTCTTAAAATTTCCCTGATTTTTTGTCTAACTATTCTTCCCGGTTTTTCAGGTTTGTATGAACCCTGAAAAAATCTAAATTCCAAAACTAGGCCCTATAACTTTCTAAAGTAGAGATTGGAACAAAAATACGTACCGAGGGTGGCAATTTGCGATTTTGTTCTTCAGCGCCATCATCCTCGTCCTCGTCACTATTGTCCGAAACTTTCATATAAGGACAGCAGGATTGGCAACTACCTATCCAGTCCGGTTTAAACCACCTAAATATCCGACTTAATTATGAATTGTGCCATAAAAATAATTAAAATACAACCAGAAACAAGGCAAAAATATATGAAGCGATAACTAAAGATTATTTATTATAAACAGAAGTGAGATGAGACTAGAAGTGAAGGGCTCTAGCATTGGTAGTAGATCCTGGCACTAGTGAACAAATTTGAGGATTTTATTCGCCGCTTCCATCGCGCCTACACTAGAGAGAAAAAAATTGGTCGAGTTCCAAAAACATTTCCTACCCCCTTCCCCTTCCCCTCAACCTAAAGCCGCGGAACACGGACGGGAGTGCTTGAATCTAGTTTGGCCGTTTACCACCGCGAGCGTCTCACGTTTTGGGGGGGAAATTCAGAAACCGCTACTAGAGGGCCAACCGTTCTTGTGTTATCAAGAATATTCACTTTCGCCGAGTGAAGAATTTGGTTAGCTCAGTACTTCTGGTCTCATCTGACTTCTGGTAATAATACTTAAAAGACGTATATTATCAATTATAAATTTTAATTGTATGTCAATATGTCCCCTAAAATCTTTCATTCTCATAAACAGTAGGCATTTTTTAATGAAAATATAGGATTTTATAGGACAATTTTCCAGAATTATAGGATTATACAGGACACTAACACATTAATTTTTCGTTTTTTCCCGCAAATCTCAGGATGGTGGTCAGCACCCAGCCGAATTTCGAAAATATTTATAGGAATTACAGGATTTTTTTAATGAAAATATAGGGTTTTAATAAGATACCAAAAGGAACCGAATGAATTTATCTCTCTCATTCTCCTTTAAGTTTCCATCGATTTATTTTTTATCCCATTCTTGAATGGATCTAAGAGTAACACACCATTCCCCATACATATTCCCAAGGAGTACTTAAAGTAAATTACATGTTTGAAAATTGAAATAATTCTCAGGTCCTCAAATTCCTAGCTGACCTTTTGAAGGTTTTTCAAGTATTACAGAAACCGTAGTACAGTTAAATTTTGGACCCAAAATATTTATTACCCATATTTCTTTAATTCTATTTTTCCTGAACCTCCTAGGTAACAAAGGGGTTTAGGGGCTACTTTATTTCTCCTAGGATGGACTAAATTTTATTCGAGATGGAATTGGGAATAAACGTAGAGTCGGTTACATCGGATAATACACGAGGGTTTATACTTTGGAGTTTATTCAATATCTGAACGCGAACAAAGTTTAACAATCGATGTTTAATCGATGAAGGTGGTAGAAAAAGGAGGTATTCGAGGTGGGGGGGGGGGAGGAGTTTGGCGCCGCGAAAAAAGGTCCTAGCACTATAGTCCAAACCAATGACGGAACCTCAATACTATAGCAGACCACCCACCATAGGTCCGATCCAAAGATCAAAATTCAATGCTTCCCTTTTTTTTGGGGAAAATAATACAGGGTGTTACCATCACTATTTTCTGAAGTAGTGATTGGGTTGATTGTCTGTCGTCTGCTTAAACGTGGAACGACCGCGGCGGATTGATTTTAATAACAGGGTGGCCACAGATTATTCATTTCAAAATTCCCTGACTTTTCCCAGGTTTTCCCTGACCATCTAAAGCCAATTTCACTGACCCAATTTTCAAACTTACACTAACAGAAAAATAAGAATGCAGCCTTTAAAAATTCCATATTTATCATCAGCTTTGTACTTCAGGGTTCGTACGAAAATTTTACATAGAAAATCCCTGATTTTCCAGGTTATCCCTGACCAAATTTTGGCAATATCCCTGACTATTTTAAGGTGTTTACCAGAGCCCACTTCATCACACCTGTCTCATATTTAGCATTGCTCGAAGCATGGTTTGATGTGCCAAACCAAATCCCTGACATATCCCTGACTTTTTAGGAAAACCTTTTAAATCCCTGACTTATCCCTGACTTTTCCCCCTAATTTTCATATCCCTGACTTATCCAGGTTTTCCAGGTTATCCAGGTTCCGTACGAACCCTGTACTTACAATTGTGCTAATTTTATCACAGTTTTTAATTGAAACTACAATTTAGTAGTAATTTTCAAATTCCCTGACTTTCACGACAATTACTAGGATTTCCAGGTACTGTGGCAACCCTGACTGACATACCCTTACACACGCTTTATTTAGAACAATACGTACCTGCCGGTGTCGGTCCAGTACAGTTCCAGTGAAAGTAAATTGATCAGGAAAGCCCTGAGAGCGGGCACACTCCCTCACGGTGACCACTCTGTCCTGATAGTATAAAAAGATAGAAATTAGAGTTCCCAACCAAATAAACACATTGTCATTGCGTCGCTCCCTAGACACGAGAAAATAAAATCATCCATAGTATAGGACATCCCCTTATCTCTAGTAGAACCAGAGTTACCGAGCCTCCAAAGTTTAAATTAGTGCAATGTTAATCCTATGGAGGGGGCGATGTTCACGAACATTTTGCTTAATTACTCGGCCCCTGTTTGACGCAGCAAATTTCCCTGATTTCCCTGAATTTTATTAAAAATTCTAAATTTTGGTGACAAAATATTGGTTGGACGGTTTTTTGGCCGCAAGTGGGGACCCATAGAGTACTCAATAAGGTATTATCAGGGATCCGCGTAATTTTAGAAGCGGGAATGGAGAACGGTCTGACCAGGAATGAATGGAGGGGAGTTGGAATGGCTAAGATCAAATCGTGCTTGGCCAGTTAAAAAAAAAAAAAACCCTTATTTCTCAGCCCGAACCCAATGGACTGATAACGCTCTATAGTTTCATACAGGTCCCGCCCCTACTTGTACAGATATGGCTGTAACCACAGTAAATCTAATCGCAATCACACACACCCTGTACACCCTTTCAGTTTCAACTTATTCTTTTTACGAAGCAACTAAAGCAATCTTCCCTTTACACCTTCTTCCTCGTCTAAACGTCGAGTAGCGAGCCGAGCAGGCAAGCGAACGCGTGGCAAAGACACTACTAAAAGAATCGTTTTCTCGTCCCCGAATCCTAACCGTTTATCTCATTCCTCTCTCTCTCTTTCATCCCTTTCTCTATCCCTTCTTTTCCCCATGACTTAGAAACGAGTCGCGTCCATCTTTTAAGTCGGGATGCCGGCAGCCGCCGGACTTCCAGATAAGCCTCGACCCAAGGTTCTCGTGTGTCCTGAAAAGGAAGCCGTTGTCCCATAGCTGTTAGGTGTGATGTCCTGATCCTATAATACCTCGTTTCTCTTATTTTTTTTTGTCCCGGGGTATGGCATATCCCCCCCTTCTTCTCAGGAGTTTCCTGAGAATTCTAAGAGCCAGTAATATAGGGTAATGGCAGCCCTCTGCCTTCGACTGTATTAAGCTCCATGGGGGAAATAACATGGGGTGCCATTAGTCTATACGACATATCGTGTAGTCAGTATTCAGAAGAAGGGGAGAGTGGACACGAAGTGTGTGTTTACCGATTTCCTGAGGCGTTCCTTTTTTATTGATGCAAATAGGTTTGATTCTTGGGAACTATCTGGTATTTATGTCTGGGGAGCAATTAAGGATACTGATGGGTGGAATTCTGTGAACGCGGCCATCCCATCTCGTTAAAGAAAGGTTAAAGTTCAAGGAGTGTGAGAGACGGACATAATAAAGTGCATGGGGTCTCAAGTTTATAATTATTGGTGTATTTATCTCCATAAAAGCGTAGCGTATCATTCGCTATTTCTCCATCAACTAACTGTCTGTAATCGCATTGAATTTAAAAACAGAAATTCATAATAAACCAAGGCTTAACGAATAGCATTGCAATATTGCAGCAAATTGTTAATTTAAAAGCACGCGCGGGTTTTCATAATTCAACAACAAGGCTTAGCAACGGGACTCGTTACCAATCAAATATAAACAACAATAACTAAATGACTGCGCTATAAATGAAATATCTGATGTGTCAATCAATCAATCCATGGATCGATCTTTGGCTAATGATAGTATTTTTGCTTTAACAGGTGGAAAACCCAGCCTTCTACGACACAGAGCCTTCCGGTTTTCCGGCAAACTACCGGCCTTTCAAAACGTTTCCGTCGGCATTCAATCATCAAAATAGCAACAGTCTGAAGAAATTCAATCAATCCGGTCTAGGGTCCCATCATCACCACCATCAACAAGTACCTCGAGATTCAGGGTCAAACGCCAGACTCGAGAAGCGATCTTGGTTACGTTGGTGGAAACTAAGGTTCCGAAAAACGACGAGTCACAATCATCAAGCCCCGGGGGGCGGTGGCGAACGTGGAGGCGCGTGCGCCTGTTGCAGTCGGAGACGATGCCCCCTGGCTGTCGTCATAGGAGTCTCTCTACTATTAGTCCTACTCATCGTAGCCATTGCCGTTGTACTATACCTAACAGGTAAGCGAACTATATACTCCTTCCCGTAATACACTCCTGATTCAATAATATTCTCAAATAACACGTGTATTGACTCCAAATATTTAAATATATACACTCCTTGTCGTAATGCACTTTTTATGAAAACATGGTGGGTGTACTCAACACTAACTTATGGGAGTTAATAATTTATAAACTTATGCTTTAATGATGAGCCTACCGCAAAGTGCGAAGGCAACGAGGCGTTTAAAGCTCAATTCAAGCCTCCCCTAATTGTAAACCCTTTCGTATGACAATTTAAGCATTAAATTATAGAAAATTGACATAATGACAATGGAGAATTTAATTAATTATTTCCCTTGTTGAAAAACGTTTCTTCCAAATGAAAGGATTTAGAAAATTTTTGGGGAAAAAGGAAGGGTGGAAAAAAATGCTAATCAAGTCCATTGTTTGGTCTGTCCCAGCACCCGTCTAGCTACGGCATAAGGAATATAACTTTCATAAGTATGACAGATATTGAAAATAATTAAATCCACACGAGTTATAACTACTTAAATTCTTCAATCCCTTGAACTTCTGGCCTTTTTCTGTTAAACCCTGGACATGTCCAGGTTTTCTGTGGCCTTCTCTTGACCATTTTAGTCTATTTTTAAACACCCTGACCTTATCTTAACCTTCAATGCACATTTATAAATTCCCTGGCATGTCCATGTTTTTATGACCTTCTATTGACCTTTCCTGATCTCTTTGGACCATTTTTAACTCCCTGACTTGTCCAGGATGTACCTGACCTTATCTTGACCTTCCCTGCCAATATATAAATTCCCTGGCATGTCCATGTTTTTGTGACCTTCTATTGACCATTCATGAACTCTTTGTACCATTTTTGAACTCCCCGACTTGTCCAGGTGGTACCTGACCTTATCTTGACCTTCTCTGCTATTTATAAATTTCCTGACTTGCCCAAGTTCTCCGTAACTTTTTCATAACCTTTCCCTGTCCATTTAGGACCATTTTAAAATTCCCTAACCTACCTTCACTTGGTAGAAACATATTTCAATCAAACCCTCTTACTTAAAAAGATTATACTACTTCTACACTACACTCTTAACCTAATAAAACGTACGTGTAGTAGTTACATTCAAATCTTTCTAAACTGAACACAGGCATATACACATCAGATACATAAAGCAAATAACACGGTACTAAAAACACTTTCGAGTTCTCTCTCTCTCTCTGTATCTTCATACATTATTCATTACGACAAACTCATTCTGGGAAGTCAGTCAGGTGATCTCCCCCTGAATCTCCCCCACCGGAAAAGGGATGGGTGAACCAGCAACCAGCCAGAGTTGGGAGTTGGGCTTAAAAAGATGACTATAGGGGGAAACCAGAGAGAAACACAAAGAGAGAACGCGAGCCAAAGATTCCCATTAAATAACTCATTTTAAACTGACATTTTCACTGCAAAAACGACTTAAATTTCTACTTAATTCAAGGGGAAGTTACAATGTATTGAAGTCAAAATACATTTCGAAAGTTTTCAAAGGGTTTTATCGGTGTTTAGGGGCGTGAAAACGAAATAAATCAGAGAGAGAGAGAGTTCTAAATTTGATATTTTGATTTTCTGTATTGACTGCTTTGGTTCAATATTTATGGCAGAGAAAATAATGATAAGGCTAAAAGTATAGGCGCTTATAAATGATCTATGGCGTGTTGATTTAGACCTAAAACCAGCCTCAGTGCATGCTTCAGCTTCTAAGCAAGAAGCGATATCTAGTTTACTAGGGAGAAGGTATAAATTCGCCCCACATTTATAATCTAGCTTTATCTCCAGTCCAAACGTAACGTAGAGGTCCGGAGTTAATCCCTGCCGCCTCTAAATTACAACTCATTGGTTCTTGAAAACTCGTGTACGTCACCGCGACGCCAATGAGTAACAAAAATTACTTGTATTTTCCCACCGTCAGAGGAGAGGCTGCGAAATAGCCCGGTCTCCTCCTTTTACGTCCCCCCTTGTATTTTGAAAGGGGGGGGAATACTTAGACAGGCATCTTATAACTTCTCCCTAATAAACTAGATATCACTTCTTGATATAATCATGTAAGTTCTAACAGATTTCAATTTCATATAAAATTCTGTTAGTATTTCGGTGGTAAACATATAGATGAAACGGAACAAAATAAATCCTAAATCCAAAATCCAAATCTGGCAAAAGTTGTTATTCCTCTCTTACTCTATTTTTTAAGAAGTTAAAAGCTTCTTGGAAAATTCTATCCCAATCCCCGTTTCCAAAAGAGGTTGTTTTTTAGGAATTATTTTTATTAAAACTCCTTTGAAAAACCTGCGGCGGCGCTCCGGAGATTACGTCTCCCTTAATTCCTTTTAAAGTCGCTTGTGTCGTTCGTGTTTTTTTCTTTTTGTAGTTTAACAATTTTAGAAGATTTGTACGGATTTAGTTTTTTATATCTTAAAAAGCTTCGGGATATTTTTTAGAAATCTCTCTAAAAAATAGTTGGTGTGGCGGTATTGAAGGGAAATACATATATTTGTTGACAAGTTTTGTGCGATTAGAGCAAGGATGATGGGTAATCTGAAAGACTAGGCGAGCTAACTGTGGCACAGCTTAGGTGGGGTGGGACACCAAAAAATGGGGGAGGAAAAGTCGGACTAAATTGTAATAGAGCGCTTTCAGATGGGATAGTAGTACGTCACAGCCTCCCAAGTCTTAGCGCTGTTCTGGTAGCCATATTGGGGGGGGGGGGGGTTCAGCTTCAATCATTCCTGCTTTAAACCCACCAATATGGCAGCGTAAATTATGTCACGAGACTCAGCTCCTCCTCCAACTTAACCTCTCTATAGGCTAAGAAGGGCTACAGACGAACCAATTACAATTTAGTCCGACTATTTCCCACCCCCATTCCTTGGTGTCCCACCATATTTCGGAACAACACCCTGTACAAAGGGAAGTAATTACCGAGACAATCGCATTTGAACTCCAGGGGGGGGGGGAATCCGCCCTTTAATAACCTAACCTTGAACCCCAACTAAAATATTTCAATTTGTTAAGATTTAAAACACTTTTATTTTAGGGGATCGGGAATTCCAATCTAGTCGATAAAACCTTTAGATAACGTAACGTAACCCGAACGAATCGGAGGGTTTATTTGAACTAAGGAAAGACTGTAGGACCCCCCAGGGGGGGGGCTATAAGTAATTTAAAAAAAAAGAGAAAGGAAGGCTGAAGTAATGCTGGCTGGGAGATAGAGTTACGGTGGTTGGGGGTCAACTCGGATATCAAATTTCTAGTTAGTTTTGCGCTCTTTAGAGCTGGAAAACTATTGTTCTGTCCCCTTGCGGCTGGGCGCCTATTCCCCTTTTTTGGTGTTACCAATTTGTCCGCGCAAAACTGTAATGTGGCCGAGGCCATCTTGTTTTAAAATTATAATAACATTTTGAAATGAAATCAAAGACTCAGAGTCCCCCATTTTCGTTTTCCATTATTGGGGAATAAATTCACAATTCACAAAGTGTTTTATAATCTTCAAAGAGTATAAGTCTATAATAGCTTCCAATAAGTTATAAGAGAATGAATGTATGCCTAAAATAAATGCATCTAGGGCCTATATTGAATTGAATTGCTATTAAATCCGAACGTTTGACAGAACTCCGTGTGTGATATTAAAAGAAAGAAAAACAGTGCTGAAACAGAGAGAACTGCTTCTCGTTAAAAGTCCATTTAAAGGTCCACGAAAATTTTCGGGGTTTACAAAAAACTGATGAAGTGTGAAGTAAAGGAAAAATATTCGGGATTCCATGCTTGACACCTTTGGTTATTTTTAGTGAAAATTTGTCATAAAAAAAATTTAATGAAAAAAGAAATTTGTTATTAAACTGGAGACTGGCTGGCCTTCAAGGGGGGGGGGCGACAAAATTGACTGCTATTAAAATATGCGGCTTAGCTTATTAGGGCATAAAGGATGAAGCGGGGCTGAAGCAAGTTTGTAAAACACTGCTTCTAATTAAAAATATTATTGGCTTTAAAAAATTTAGATTCAAAAAAATATAAGTTTTTCGTCCCACTGACTCATCCCTCACACTGAAGAGTATTGTTTACAAACTAGGGCTCTTTAAAAATTGGTATTTCGAATAGGCCAAGAGGTTCACGCCAATACTTTATGATATTATAACCTTCCACTAATTTTTTTTGCCTATAGTTTTGCTAAAGGCCTACCACCCCCACTCACAATAGTATAATTTTTGATTATCTCCTCTCAAAACTCTCATTTTGTGCTCCAAAATGAAGAAGAGCACAAAATGAAGAATGAAGTAACAAATGTAAAAGTCAAAAGCTTTAATGAATAAGAAAAAATTACCTTTGATATTTAAAGTTCCATTTCGGACTTTTTCCAACGCACTTTCCTAATTTTGGAGAAAAAAATATATACACATAGGAATTAAATTTAGCAAAAAATTATGTCGTTCGTTTTTAGTAGGAATTTCTATTCTATTATCTCAAAAGTTCCGAATATGTATAGCCCGGGACCATTAAATTTTGGCTAGGGACATTTAACCACTCAGAGTATGAATTAAGTGAGGTGGGTATGGTTAGATTAGGATTAGGCGAGATTACGATGAGACAAACTGTGGCATTTTAGATCAAGTTAGGTTAGGTTTGTTTTGAGTTGGGTTTGCTATGATTTGGTTACGTTTTTAAAAAAATCGATGGAAATGTATTTAAAAAAATCGATGGAAATGTATTTAAAACAATTCGGATTTAAAAAAATTTCTTCAATGAAAAAAAAAAAATTATAATAAAAATAACGGCCATTTTGAATTCACCAACGGTACGCCACGCGACCTAATTTACCGAGAACGAATACAAGATCTTCCGCAGCCATTATCTTGATCCACCGTACTCCCACCATTTTGTTTCGAGTCAAGCACCGATTAACCCTAAGCCCCCCTTCCTAACCCTAACGGAACTTGAGAAATAGCTTATCAAAAAGACAAACTCACGGAAGATAATTCATCCCAAAATGATTTGAATCCCCAAGTTCCTCGATCACAATATTAATTCATTTCAGCCTAACTTTAGAAGCTAAAGATAAGCTTAAGATAAATTCGATAAAAACCCAGTCCTTGGCCTAGCGCAACCTTAAATTTCTCCGTGTCACTATAATAATGATGGCAAGTTGGCAACGTAAAAAATATACATACTTGAATCAGAACTTGTAGTGTAAAGCCGTGATCGTATAGTGGTTAGTACCTTGCGTTGCGTAAAGCACCGACTGCTTATGTTGTCCAGAATCTTTATTTCTAGATTTCGCGTTTTAGTAAACTTAAGTTTAATAAACACCATCCGCTAATAATAAATGAGCGCCAAAACTGTCCGAGTGACTCAAAAATCTTTTCTAATCTATCAGCTCAACTACCACACTTCGTTCCTTATGTACACCAGGGTTTCCCGCGCTATCAGCGTAACAACGCTCCTGGAACATTCTAGAACTTTTGGTTCAACCAATAAGAATTCGTATTTCACTAGGCCGATTTAGACAAGCATGTCGGCCACGTGACGATAGCATGTCAAATACAACTTGAGTTTACAGCACGTTCAAAGCTAGAGGGCCCCGTCTTCACCCCTACGAATCACTAACCGTCGCCTTGGCTTAACAACAAACCCCCTTTGCTTGCTATTTCACAATGCGCAGTTATGTTTCTCAATTTCCCTCCCTTGTCCCACTAACCCCCCATCCAGAAAGAGACAAACAGTGGAAAGTTTTGGATTTTCTATCCGCACTCCAAAGGCCTAACAGTGGAAAATTCTGGAATTTTTTTCTGTAGTCTTCCATAGCCCACTCGATCACGCGCATCACGACGCAAGGTCCGCCAGCGCGGATCGAGCGAGTTATGACTCTTCAAAGGCTTAACAGTGGAGAGTTTTTGATTTTATCTCCGGTCCCAAATATTTTGACTCATCTCTCAGACTCAAGAGTATTGTTTACAAGTTAGGGCTCTTTAAAAATTGGTATTTCAAATAGGCCAAGAGGTTCACTCCAATACTTAATAACGTTTAGTTAATTTTTTTGCCTATTGTTTTGTTAAAGGCCTACCACACCGACTTACAATAGTAATTAATTTTTGATTATCTCCTCTCAAAACGCTCATTTTGCTCCAAAATTAGAGGAGATGCATAGACTAGGGGGTGTTTTTTACTAGATACAGGGACACCTGCGCAAATTAACTATAGGTAAAAGCGGGTCATTCTACGGGTTAATTTAATTTTAATAAATGCTAAATTAAGGAGAATTAACTTCAATTCTACCTGTTGAAAAAGAGAATACGCTTTTTTAAATTTAATTAACTTTAAAAATAGTTAATTTCTCATTCTAGAGAGTCCCCTTTTACTATTTTCCTCATTTTTAATTCTGTGAAGAGCGAGCTAGAGCTCTAGCGCGCAAAACAAAATTCCCCAGAATTTCCCAGAAACCAGGATAAGGCTGCCGCTTTAGTAGCGGCCTATTCAGATACCATCATGATAACCAAGCCCAGGTCGAGAGGTAACCAACCCCGAAAACTTTCCATAAATAAGTCACCTGGCGACCAAAATACTCCGCCTTTGTACCTAAAAGAAGGGGAAACCACCCAAAAAAAAACCCATGACGACCCTCGGAACATATCGAATTGAATAGCTACTATAACAAGGTTGCCACGGAATTTTCAGAACCAAATTCCCTGACCTTTTACTGAGATTTTCCCTGACCTTTATAGGCCGAAAGTGTGAATGTTTACAGCACGTTTTAAGTGCTAATAATTAAATAAACTCGATCTATATTAAGTTTTCCAATGTATTTATTGCACCAAAATGAATAAGAAACATTTTAATAATATAAATAACAGTCTAAGAGAGCATTTACTTTGTAGAAACAATTCTAGACAGCATTTTTAAGGATTGCTCTAAGAGTTCATTCCGTGTTAAGAGAGAATGCGAGGAGAAACGTTGACCGAATAGAATTTGACTCTCAACATTTTCGCTTGGAGAGTTTCTCGGCCGTTTTTAATTGCCTTCTCAAATATTTCCGTGATGACCGCGATTTTGAATGGGTGTTGGGGCCCCCGGGCGCTCTTTCTGTAGTACTCCGGGTACTTGTCTTCGTCAATTACCTTAAAAAAGAGTTAAGTTATATTTAGCCAAGTGTCCGAGTGGAGCGAATAGGACTCAAGCAGTTCAGGTTCGTGCCATCCCAAGCCGAATGCTGGCCTACAGAGCAAACTTACTCAAACCTCACACCTCACAAATTTCCCTGACTTTTAGAAAAAACATTCAAAAAATCCCTAAGTTTCCCTGACTTTTAGAAAAAACATTCAAAAAATCCCTAAGTTTCCCTGACTTTTAGAAAAAACATTCAAAAAATCCCTAAGTTTCCCTGACTTTTAGAAAAAAACCATTCAAAAAATCCCTAAGTTTCCCTGACTTTTAGAAAAAACCATTCAAAAAATCCCTAAGTTTCCCTGACTTTTACAAAAAAACATTCAAAAAATCCCTAAGTTTCCCTGACTTTTAGAAAAAACCATTCAAAAAATCCCTAAGTTTCCCTGACTTTTAGAAAAAACCATTCAAAAAATCCCTAAGTTTCCCTGACTTTTAGACAAAACATTCAAAAAATCCCTAAGTTTCCCTGACTTTTAGAAAAAACATTCAAAAAAATCCCTAAGTTTCCCTGACTTTTAGAAAAAAACATTCAAAAAATCCCTAAGTTTCCCTGACTTTTAGAAAAAACCATTCAAAAAATCCCTAAGTTTCCCTGACTTTTAGAAAAAACATTCAAAAAATCCCTAAGTTTCCCTGACTTTTACAAAAAAACATTCAAAAAATCCCTAAGTTTCCCTGACTTTCACT
This sequence comes from Phalangium opilio, assembly GCF_054372755.1. Classification (NCBI taxonomy): domain Eukaryota; kingdom Metazoa; phylum Arthropoda; class Arachnida; order Opiliones; family Phalangiidae; genus Phalangium; species Phalangium opilio. The sequence continues at coordinate 8,300,624 of NW_028324187.1, read as the reverse complement.
TAAAAACATTCAAAAAATCCTTAAGTTTCCCTGACTTTCACTTAAAAACATTCAAAAAATCCCCAAGTTTCCCTGACTTTTAGAAAAAACATTCAAAAAATCCCTAAGTTTCCCTGACTTTTAGAAAAAAACATTCAAAAAATCCCTAAGTGTTTTTGATAACTATTTACTTCCCTAAGTTTTCCAGGCTTATATGAACCCTGAATGATAATAAATAAAATCAGGGTCAAGGTTTATATCCCTTATAGGCCTAGAATCAAAACATAAAAAACCCCAAAACAATCCATCATAAAACGATTAAGTTCGCAAGGTCATGTACCAAGAACAATAAGTAGGTTATTACACTTATGTACCAACCAGGAACCATCCTAAATCTAGTTAAAAATTCGTTGTCATGGAGATAAGACTAAACACACACACAGACAGAGGCGTTCCGGGTTGCCCTTAGTTACATTACACACACAACTGTCAAAAAAGAGGGGGGGGGGGCCCCAACATGACAGATGCCTAGCTCCATCTAGGGGCCTAGTACGATTATGCGTTGAACCCCCCAAAAAATAAATCATATTATTAATGTTTGATTTAAGATTAACATATTGAAAATTTTACAGGGTCAAGAGATAAAAGTGACAGTTAATGGTGCTAATTTATTACTTAGGGCAACAGATTATCAGAGTTTTACACGCGAACTAGTCGTTTAAATGTTGGCATTCGGGGCTTGAACTGATTGGTAATTCGCACGCAACGAGCGATATTAGTTAGCGAGTAATCTAAGCAAACTTTGCCATAGGTACAAAGATATTCGCCGAGCAGCGAGCAGCTATCACGCAACACGTTACGATTTTATGACAAGCTTATATTTGTTTTAGGAAGGAACATAGCTTCTTACCCTTGCTACTATCCCTTTTAACGCAGGGTTCATACAACTTTTGGGAAACAAATTTCCCTTAGATTTCCAGGTTTTTCCCCATATACTTAATTCCCTAAGTTTTCCAGGTTTTTCCCGTATATGGAGTATTCCACGGAGCAAATGTTAACCAAGGAGGGGGGGGCAAATAGGACTATAACATAATCAAAGGACATCCCCGTATCTCCAGTAGAACCAGAGTTACGAGCCTCCAAAGTATAGTGTAATTTTAATCCTATGCAGGGGGGGGGGGGTATGTTCACGAACATTTTGCTTAATTACTCGGCCCCTGTTTGACGCAAATTTCCCTGATTTCCCTGGAATTTTACTAAAAATTCTAATTTTCCCTGATGTTTTTGTCAACTATTTATTTCCCTGATTTCTCCAGGTTTTCCCGGTTTGTATGAACCCTGATTAATTACAATTTTTCAGTGTTATCACGGAGAAAACGCCAGCGCGAACTACAGATCTTTAAACCGAATGGTGACACCATATTTATGATGTCATAAGCTCGTATGCCTAATTTATTTTCCCCCGTCTCGAATTTCAAAAGTTACATGTTTTCTTTTTAGTAGATCCCCAAAACCTTAAAACTCGTCGAAAACTCCCGAATCCCTTTAATAAGAAATAATTATTACTTGTTAAATCGGGTTAGAACTTGATCACATGATTGTTTCGCCGTTCTCTTATTCCCCACGAGGTCCCGGCCCCCGCTGCCGGTATAGTAGAATGTGTCTCCTTCATCCTAAAAAGAAACGAATCCGTTCATTGCTATCGTTCCGTGATAATATGGGCCAAAAATGTGAGGTTCATCTTTACCACCACACACTGAACACGAACATTCACGGCACTTAACGTCCGGTTTATCATCACAATATTCGCACTCGGGTTTTTTAAGTCCTATTGGAGCGCAAGAAGGATAACAGTGAAAAATTTAAGCGATATATATTAAAATTGGCTGATTAACAAACAAATTGTACTTTTTAGTAGACTAGAGCCGTTATTTTTTTTTAATACATTAATTTAATTAAACTAAATTAAGCTATGAAGCGTGCAACTATTGAAAAAGGATTTTCCCTAGAATGTTATTTATGGAATTCAAAATGCGTAATTTAGTCCTTAGTTCTGGAGGAAGAGGACAAGGATTTACACACCTATATACAGGCGTCAATTATTTACAAACGAATTTCACCACCAAAGGGAAAATCTAAAAGCTTTTGTATTAGGGACACACCCTGAATATGTTCGCCTTCAGGGACAATGGGGTCGGAAACTTATTTATTTATTTATTCAGGGTTCATACAACTTTTGGAAAACAAATTTCCCCGAGATTTCCAGGTTTTTTCCCCATATACTTCCCTGAATTTCCCAGGTTTTTCCCGTATATGGAGTATTCCACGGAGCAAATGTTAATGAAGGAAGGGGGGGGGGGCAAATAGGGTTATAACATACTCAAAGGACAGCCCCGTATCTCTAATATAACCAGAGTTATGAGCCTCCAAAGTACAGTGTAATGTCAGGGTTAGTACGAAACTTTTACTTTCAAAATCCCTGACTTTTCCAGCTTATCCCTGAGCAAATTTTGGCAATATCCCTGACCATTTTAAGGTGTTTACCAGCGCCCACTTCATCACACCTGTCTCATATTTAGCATTGGTCGAAGCATGGTTTCATATACCAAACGAAATCCCTGACATATCCCTGACCTTTTAGGAATTTTTTTTAAATCCCTGACTTATTCTCCTATTTTCCATATCCCTGACTTATCCAGGTTTTCCAGGTTCCGTACGAACCCTGAATGTTAATCCTATGGAGGGGGGTATGTTCACGAACATTTTGCTCAATTACTCTTGGCCCTTGTTTGACGCAAATTTCCCTGATTTCCCTGAAATTTTACTAAAAATCCGAAACTTCCCTTAAGTTTTTGTCAACTATTTATTTCCCTGATTATTCCAGGTTTGTATGAACCCTGTTATTAATAAGCCAGCCCCCCGTGTTGAAAGTAAGTTTCAGGTTTAACGGGAGAGTAGCGCTCAAATTAAATTAATTAAAGTAATTAGAAGTGGCAAAATAAGTCTAGATTCTAAATAAATTGAACAGTTTGTTAAATATTTCTAAAACAGAAAGGAACATAGCTTGCCCTTGCTACTATCCCTTTTAATGTCAAAACCAGGCAAAGGTTAAAGGGATATGCTGCCTTGCCACAAAATTGCACGCAAATATCCGACCACCCCATAATAAATAAACTCTGGGTAAATTCCCAAGGCTTCATCTCATTCATATAAGAGAAACAAATGATGGGAACCCTGCTGTATACATTCTTGTTGAAAGCCATACAGGCAGGGTCTTGTTATTATTATTATTCCATTTCAGTTTATTTATATATCTATATAGACTTGTCGGATTTCCCAGCACTCTCTCTCTGACAATTAAGTTTGCAGTTAATTAAAAAGTGTTTTCTTGTTTCATTTCGAGTTTAGAGACAACAAAAGGCAACAACGCCTGAATTGTATACAGCCCAGACAGTTTTAGAGTATAAAGTTACGTTTCTGACATTTTACCAGAACTGAACTAACCCCCTTTTGAAAATTCGTGAATTTTTCCCCAAAAACAAAACAATATATGCCTATATAAAAGCATTTTCATGAAAGGGATAATGAAGTACAGGGTGACCACAACAAAGCCTTCAAAAAAATATAGGAAAATAGGAAATTTACAATTGATTTATAGGAAATTATAGGAGATTTTTCATTAAAATAATAGGAAAATATAGGATATTTGCCATTGAAAAAATAGGAAAATATAGGTTTCAAATGATTTGGATTAAATAAGACATGATTTTCAACACAAACTAAAACAGTATTAATCAACTTAATTTAAAAATATTAAATACAATTCGTTAGCCAGATACCTCGTGGAAATGACGGAATACTAAACTCAGGGCCCGATTAAGCAATTTTGCACCCGGGCGCCAAGATAATGTGCGCCCCCTTAAGTTGGAAAAAAAGAACAGCAAATGTTGCTAAGGAGGAATAGTTTAACTCAATGCGACGGCAACAAGTCTTGCGCCCAGGGGCCATTACCCACTCGCCCCCTTTAATCCGTCCCTGACTATAACATATTCAAAGGGCATCTCCCTATCTCTGGAACAACCAGAGTTACGAGCCTCCAAAGTAGTGTAATGCTATTCTTATGGAGAGGGGTATGTTTGTGAATATTTTCCTCATTTACTTCACCCCTGTTTTCTCGATCCCCAAGTTTTTAGTATGGTTAGATGGTGGGGGGCAAATAGGACTATTACATAATCAAAGGGCATCTCCGTATCTCTAGTAGAACCAGAGTTATGAGCCTCCAAAGTTGGCTGTAATGCTATTCCTATGCAAGGTGTGTTTATGAACATTTTTCTTAATTACTCAGCCCCTTTTTACTCGACCCCCAAGTTTTTAGTATGGTTGGATGGAGAACTCAATGCGCTCCCAACAAGCCTTGTGCCCCCTCGGTCTCCCCTTTAATCCGTCCCTGGCTAAACTAAAACACGATCTGAAGCAGACAACAAGTTTTTTTAACTCTTATTTTTTTCCGTTTCCCATAACATTTTCATGGAGTAATTTTATCGGCGTGAGAATTATGTTTCCTTAAAAGTGCCTTACATTGCATCTAAGTCTCCTAAATTATAGCTCCATGGTCGCAGGCTGGCAGCAAGGATTTATAATACAAGCTAAAGGTTAGCTTATGTTATTAATCCTTGGTTTCAGAAATGCAAAACTGCATTCATGTGTGTCACACTTTATATTTTTGAGTGCCATCTACTAAAACCAACAGTGAGAGCGCGCAAAGTATCAAAAAATTTCGAAAAATAGGAAAATATAGGAAAATTGTCTAAATTATAGGAACTAATAGGAAGGTATCGAAAAAATAGGAAAAATTATAAAATATAGGAATTGTGGTCACCCTGGAAGTAGAAAAACAGAGTTACCTTTTAATCAATTAAGGGTGTTAAAATAACTCATCAAAACTTTCTCATTAATTTATAATATTTTTTTTTATATTTATTAACACCCTTAACTTGTTTTTCTACTTCATTATCCCTTTAAGGTTCAAATTTCAGTTCAAAGGTAGGAATTTGGGGTCATATTTTAATTATAAAATTATTCTGGCAGACTTTAATTGTAGAAGCAGTGATATTATAGGGTAATAGCAGCCCTCTGCCTTCCGACTGTATTAAGCTCTATGGGGAAATAACATGGGGTGCCATTAGTCTATAAACAATTAAGGGGATGGGGAGTTTATTTTATAGTATATCAAGGTCATTAAAAGGTGTTTACTGTATTTTGGAAGGAGTGTTTTTGAAGAATAATTGGGGATGAGTTCAGTTGCTATGGGTTTTAAGATCTCGTTATTCGGAGACAAGTTGTTGAGACTCCGAGAGAACCGAGTTGGTTTCAGATCTAGTAAACTTTCTTTGGATCGGAGATTTAATTTCAGTTATTTGTGGTATTAAAAGTTTCCCATCCATTCTGAAGGAGTTTTTGGGGATTAGTTTGCCCTGGGGTCTCAACAAACTTAAATTGTTTTGGAGAAAAGTTGTTGAAAAACACATGAAATACCAATCAACTTCCCTTTTCAAAAGTTAATTTGTATGCCAAGGCTTAGTGCCATAATACAAGTTGTACACTTCAAACATAACGAAATACCCAATTTCCCTCATCAAAGTTACTTTGTAGGCTAAGGCTTACTACCAAATCAAAAAAAAAAGATTAAAAACTTACCCGGGGGCCGGGGCCTCATTCTTGGATGCCCTTTTGGAAAATTTTCGATCCGAATCTTTTCATCCGAAGTCCCAATTTAAGTTAGGCATTGGCAAAATAGCTCCTATAAAAAAAATTAAAACATAATTAATAATTAATTATTAAATATACAAGGCTAATGAACTCTAAATGCACACAAAACAATTAAAAATTAACGGTTAAATTACCTTATTTTGAGTATCGGCCATCTTCATTTTGAACTCGGGGGCGGGCTTTGCGCCTTCGCAGTTTTGGCGGGAAAGTAACCGACTCAGTCAGGCTATGTTCAGTCAATGCCGACTCAATTTATAAATTGAGTCGGCATTGGTTCAGTACTCAGTAGTCCCAACGTCCCAAACCGCAAATAGATGCGTTCGAGATGATGTCAGCAAAAAAGAGGCAGATTGACCGAGGCTTCGAGAAATTTCTACGTTTCTCGTACAAAATATAGGTACCTGAAAATATACAAATAAACATTAAAAATTAACGCCTATTGTTATTTTTCTTAAATTTTGCCGTTATTTTTTATAAGAAACTCACAATGAATTAATTTAAACACGAAAATAAAACTTATAATAATTTAGCAGTTAAGTTGAGGCTAGTTAACAACGGCTCTTCAGCGCGATAAATGACACTAAAGTTTAGTACCGTGTCTCTGGTACTTATAGCTTAGCTACTAGGGGGCGCCAATAAGTGTAACACACTTTTCAAATAAAAAACCGCGAAAATAACACAATTCGATTTAAATATGTAGAAAAATCAAGCTAATTTCAAGAAAATTACCAATTTTGAAGCAAAATTAAAGAAATATAAAATCCATTAGAGTTCTAACTAACTTTTAACAAAAAAAATTCAAGAAATTTATTATTCGTAAATAAATTTTTAAACCTTACACAAAAATTAGGTGAATACTCCATAGGATAAAAGTTAATTAAATTACATAAAAAACTACAAATATTTCCGTTTACTTTAACATCACTTAATTAAGAATTAAGGAATGATTTTGAAGGAAATAAATTTATAAAACAACCTTCCTTCCAGGAAATCTCTCACTACCCTGCGATTTCCCAAAGGATGCATATACTACTAGGAATAAGGGGAAAAAAATCCTTTAAAGAAAGTCGAGTGTTATTTTTGCATTGGAAAAAGGGTTGGACCTAGTTTCAGTGTATATATTGGTAAAGAAAAAACTTCCAAAAATAGCTCAGAGAAAAAGACAGTGGGATTCTAAGAGGACTAGATGATACGAATGGGGGGGGAGGGAAGGATTGGAGAGTGGAATTTCATTTCTTAATATATACTTCTCTCGTGGCTTGGTTTTACTTTCGCATAGAAATTGCTAAATTAAATCTTAAGCTTCCTTTTCTTCTTTTTATTGCTTTAGAAAGGACAAGTTTCATGAAATTTTCTTTAAAAATTCGTATCTCTATTAATTGTTAACCGATTTCGGTGTTTTTTGGCCAGTTTTGAAGCTCTAAATCACCTTTTTAAAGCTTACTAAAAATATATCCTTGGTATGCCCAGACCCCTTAATTAAAATTAACATTTGTATGTTCAGTTTCTCAATAGAATTTAAGGAATCATAAGCAAAACACTCCAATCATAACATTTTCTACTAAAACACCTAATTTCTTTGAAATAAAGGAAACCTAACCTACGAAGGAACCTACCACGTGACCCTTAGTCTCGAATAGAGGAGACCTAACCTCCGAAGTAACCTACCACGTGACCCTTAGTCTCGAATAGAGGAGACCTAACCTCCGAAGTAACCTACAACGTCACTCTTAAGTCTCGAATAGAGGAGACCTAACCTCCGAAGTAACCTACCACGTGACCCTTAGTCTCGAATAGAGGAGACTTTTTCTTTAAAAAAAAGAAGTAAACTACATGTAACTTCATTTTTAAATATTTTTTTCTTTCTTTTCTTATTGCAGTTGGCGGAGGATTACAAGCCTTTTCCGAAGAAGAATTCTACGAAGGTAAGCTCAAATAAAAAACCTTTCTTTCTTACTTCTTTCTCTTTTAGAATTAAGGTTGTAATTAATGGATATTAGCATTAGTTTATTCGAATGATATGTAGTATAGGGGGGGGGGATTATCTCCTTGCGCCTTATCTTTTAGTAAGAGAATGGAAATTTTACGATAATGGGCTCATCTCTAATGTGATTATTTTACCCCCGTCTTAAATAAAGCCCAGGGAATTTGCTTAAATTACTAAAAGAATTATATTCTAGTTAAAAACCTAGTAAATATATGTAAATTAAGTTGTTCCGTTTCGTGTTTTGAAAAAAATTTAAGTGCAAATGCATGTAGGTAAATGTAGTTGTAATATCTATGATAATATCTCAAGAATTTTTATGAATTTTGCTCACGTTTCAAAATGGAACAATATTTATAATAAATCCCCATATATTCATTATACTTTAAACTCATAAATTAGTAATATTACCAGTTTCAAAGTCCCTAAAACAGTGATTAGAATTGGGAGTTACCTAACCATTTTATCAGTAAACCCTGACATGGATGGGCAAACTAAATACCCCCTGTATCTATAAAAAAATACCTAAAATTAAAAAACTATTCACAAAAAAGCCTTGAATTCTTCAACTGACATATTTTGTCTGTAATAAAACTCATAGGCGGTGCTAAAAAATGGCGGGATAATGTACACCGTGTATGTACCCTGGTAACCCCCTCAACTGTTTTGATGATAGGGTGGTAACGATTTTTACCTAATAGCAAAAAAAAAAAAACTTCTCTAGAAAAGAATTTTATCTCTTCTCCAAGCATACACATTCCTTCAAAGGTGCTAATGTCTAATGATACCAAAAGCAAATAGAAGTATAACGGAAAGTGACCTAGAAGGTACACTTGGGAAGTTCATGAACTAAGCTTTTAGTAGTGTATTCCCAGTAGAGAGAGCTCTCAGTTGGAGGAGGAGCTGAGTCTTGTGACATAATTTACGCTGCCATATTGGTGGGTTTAAAGCACGAATGATTGAAGCTGAGACCACCCAATATGGCTACCAGAACAGAGGTAAGACTTGGGAGGGAGATAAAGTTAGAAATGCGGCGAATTTAAATCTTCTCCCTAGTAAACTAAATATCCCTTCTTGCCTACGACTATGGTAATATTTTTATCCGTTAGGCCTAGCGCAGAGACGTTAACCACACGTCGCCTACACTCTCTGTCATCTCTATTTGCCCTTGATAGTAATTGCGTAGGGAGTTTGGGTTGATTTTTTCTGTAGCCAGGGCGATGTTATATAATGCAGTGAGAGAGAGGTCCCTTTTGATGTCCGGTGCAATATTAGCTTGACGTAACAATGTAGGGCGCGTCTCAAGTTTCAAAGTTTTTTTGAAGCAATCGTGACTGGATTCCTCCTAATTCTGTGACGAATTTAGATAATAGCGACTACCCTTGACCAGAAATATATTAAATTGAAGTTCTCTTACACGTTTTCATAGTAAAATTTCAATTTATAAAGCTGGCCCTGGCCTGCTATGGTTCCGTTTGTAAATGCGATAAAAAAGTTTTTCTGACAAATAACTTTGGGTTAATTCACTTCTGTTTATATATATAAATACTCGTGATTAGTTGTACTACTTCATTCCTGTCATTTTTAGCATTGCGTCTTCGTCCGCCGTAGCTTTCCCTATTTTGTATATTAGTTATAAACTAAACAGGAAGGGCAGATCCCAGTTTCAAGATTTTTAAAAAAACATATATTTTTTTGAGAAATATCGCGTCATATTTTGGGGTTATTCTGTGTAGAATAACAAAGTTGCCACCCATTTTTTCTTTCTTTATATCTGACTTGAGTAAGTGAATTTAAAGTGATTTTCAAAGTAAAAATGTCGTAATTTGATAAAATTAAACTTCTTTTTTTTTTAAAAATTTTTAAGTAACAATTTTAGGGAAACTCATAAATATTTGGGAAAATGTTGGTTCGGTTGTCAGGTCTTTGGTTTTGGGAAAGTTTATTCTAATATTGGTTGGAGGAAAATGTTTCCAATCAGGTTAAAATTGAGAGGAGATTTGAGAAATGTTGGTTTTGAGGTTTTGGGAAGTTTTATTCGGCCGCGAGGTTCAATTTGTGAGAAAAATTAGTGAAATTTTGTGGGAAAAATTAGGGAGAAGTTGTGAGAAAAATTAGGGAGAAGTTGTGAGAAAAATTAGGGAGAAGTTGTGAGAAAAATTAGGGAGAAGTTGTGAGAAAAATTAGGGAGAAGTTGTGAGAAAAATTAGGGAGAAGTTGTGAGAAAAATTAGGGAGAAGTTGTGAGAAAAACTAGGGAAAAGTTGTGAGAAAAATTAGGGCGAAGTTGTGAGAAAAATTAGGGAGAAGTTGTGGGAAAAATTAGGGAAAAGTTGTGGGAAAAATTAGGGAAAAGTTGTGAGAAAAATTAGGGAAAAGTTGTGAGAAAAATTAGGGAAAAGTTGTGAGAAAAATTAGGAAAAAGTTGTGAGAAAAATTAGGGAAATGTTGTGAGAAAAATTAGGGAAAAGTTGTGGGAAAAATTAGGGAAATGTTGTGAAAAGCTAGGGAATAGTTTTGGGAAAAATTAGAGGAAAGTATGGTAATACAGAGATGTTAAATTGTCATGGAGAAAATTAAGGAAAAAAACCTTAAGAAAATATTAAGAATATTAAGAAAAATTCTTCATTTCACATAAGTCATCCCAAAATTTCACGATCAGAGTTACAATCTTTTTACGGTCAAATTCGTGGCGAGATTCTCCTAGATTTGCTTTGCTTTTTTGAGCGCGGGCGTTTAAAATGGTTTTTAAACCCAGGCCAGGCTTGCAGAGTTCTTTAAACTCTTGACACTAACGCGTTTTTAGCGTGTGAACCTTTCTATATACCTCCAAAAACACAGTCAGTTCTTCAGTTCTATGGCGCCCCTAAACACCCCGTCGCGATTGTAAAAGACCCGGAGCACCAAACATCAAGTGCACCACTCTCTCTCTCTCTCTCTCTCTCTCTCTCTCTCTCTCTCTCTCTCTCTCTCTCTCTCTCTCTCTCTCTCTCTCTCTCTCTCTCTCCATTGGCAAACCTGTTTTCCCCAGAGACGTGCATGCTTTAGAAGAACATTAATGCAAGGGCAATTAAGATACATCTTTTTAGTATATTTATTAATGAAAGATTTGTTATGGGAAAAAGCTATCTAATCCCCGTTATGTCTTGGAAATGGAACCTGCTGTGGGGATTGGGTTAATTTGTTCCCATGATATTTTAATAGAGTATTTTACCTACCATGCAGCATTAATAATTTATCATAATTGTAGCCTAGGCTGCTACATTTGCAAATATCCTCTTTTTTTCTTTTAAGTATTACCCTAACTAATTTCAAATCACTTAATTGTACTGTACTTCTTAAAAAGGGTTGATTATTTTTGAGGTTAACAATTAAGCATATATATACAGTATAATTATGCAAATTTAATTATAATTCATTTTTTTTAATTTTATAATTGAGGAAAATAAATCTAATATTGGTTTTTATATATTTAAAATTTGAAAGGTGATAATTTAGGGTTAGTACAATAATCGTTACATTTCAGCGATGACTTGATCGATTTTGTTAATTATTTTTTTTAATTAAAGGCAATTAAATGGACTAAATCGTGAAATAGTCCGTTTCCAAAAATTCGATATACGACCCGATATATTTGAGTTTAAAGGTCACCATATGTATGGTGAAATTCAGTGAACACATTTTTTTGTATTGTACTGTACATCACGTTTATGCATAGATCTATATAGTAGATTTCATTATTATTATATCTAATAAATTATGCGTAATTTTATTTTTGTCTAGATCATTTTTCTGATAAAATTGATTTATGTCTGGTATGAAATGTAAATATTTAAATTTGAAAATATTATTAGAGGTCAGTAAGGGTACACGGGGTTTTTAATATTTATGAGGGCCACTAAGGAAGGGGGGGGGTAAGAATAAAGCTTGTCTCTGCATTCTAAAAATACAGTACCCCTAAAATATAAAAGCAAAAATAAAAAGTAAGAAAAACCGAAATCAATTTTTATTTTTGCTTTTAGCTTTTATCCATCCAAAATCTCGAAAGCGTTTTCTATGGAAATAATCCTACGTTAATAATATTCATTGTAAGTTACTAAGAAAGACGTTGATAGAAAGGATTGGTTAGGGTAATAATTGTTGAATTACTAAGTTATATCTTTAGAAGGAAGGTTGGTCAATGAATAGTTCAAAAGGATACCTATTGATAATGAGGCTGCAATAATATAATAATCGTCCCTATTTGACAAAGGGAATATTAGTAACTTAGTTTAGAATAATATTACTTAGGTAAGCGCAAAATATTGGATAATCGCGAATCAATATATGTGTATGTTTTATCAAACATACAAGTTCTTCTCAGAAGTGAAGCTCTCAGGGGCTTTAAGCCCAATAAAAAAAAATCAAATCTGGTAGTAGAAGAATCAAAGGTCATAAACAGTTATTAGATGGTATAGTTGAACCATAAAAACTAATTAATTTGCCACTGATGGGTAGGTAGTTTCACCGCGAGCATTGGTGTATCGTAAATTAAACACCTTTACAGGGGCCATAGAAATAACATGGGATATATGACACCCTGTAAGTAAGCTGCACTACATCTCAGCCTTTTCACACATATATATAATAATTTATATTAATATATAATAAAACTATCAGTGTATACTATAGTATATAATCCGAAGCCATTAGTGAGTTTCAACTGTAATTAATAATTTAAATGAAAAGGTAACTTTTCCATGGAGGTCTCTTCAATTTTGCGTTATAATGGGAGTTTGAAATATTTATTGATATTGAGTCGATATCAAAATTATGCGCTACTACTAGGTACTATATTAAAAGCCTGCAAACCAAAACCCAAAACCCCCCAGTTTCAGAAACTTTAGTATTAAGGTCACCCCGGTCGGGTTCCTCTCTAATCATGTTTAATTCCGAAATAAACTTGCTAAAACTTTAATTATTTACAGACCATGGGGAAAACTAACTTCCGCTCTTCTCTAAAAGATCTATTGCCTAAATATAACAGGAAGTAAATTAAACTTGAAGTAATTAACATAACAACATTCATTAAAAGGGATAGTACCTTAAGTTATGGTTTGATAACAAACAATTAACAATATGATTTGTTTGTTTAATATTTATATTAAGATATTAATGTGCTACGATCCCTTTAGCTTGGAGTGCATTTATACTTTGAGTATTATTAACTTTTACAAATATTTACAAAATTTAAAGCCTCAATGCATGCAGGGTAATATATAAATAAACAAGGGGATAGAAAGGTTTAAACTGGTTTTAAATTCAGTTTGTTTATTTATTTAATATTTACGCTTAACATGTACCACAAGGGGGGTAGTAAACACGTTTTTCATTGGCTCAGATCAGATAGGCAACGCTGAACTTTTACTTTCAATTATTTCTATTCATCTTTGATAACATAAAATGAATTCACGTTTAAATCTGAGCAAAATTAACATTATATTATAAAGTCCTTTTAAAACCACGTAGGTACACGTCTATATTTGAATCAGTTTCCATTCTAATAAGTTAATAAGTATGTTCAAATGAATTAAAATTTGTCCTACATAATTGGTTAATTAAAGCCATAATTAGGTTTGAGCATCAAGTATAAATTTACCCCTTTACTCTCTCTCTCAAGGGATGGAAGATGCGGGGCCCAAAAATGATTGAATCCATTATAATTTATTGGTCTCTGGTCGGCCGAGCTTTAATTGGAGATTTCGTTTCATCATTATGTCAGATATGATTAAATTAAAATTTTGCCTTCGACCTAGGGAATTTCGTACGCGAACTATTTTTCCTTATACCGGCTTTTATGTATCGTGTTATTACGCCGTACATTAAACAGTATTGTATATTACGACTGTCATAGCGTTATGGATGGAGGCCATAGCTCGTTTGTCATAATCCTTCCCTCACCAAAAGGGATACTTAACTTAAACTCTCATTACGTCTTATCTGTAAGAATGATTTTGGGGTCTAGAGTTTATAACTAATTTAGTGTTTTGTTTTGGTTAACGTGTTTTATAATGGGAATATTGGACGTTTAAGTATACCTTGGTTAAATGACCACGTATTAATTCATTCTTTAATAAAATTCTTGTATTTTATAATTATAAAATGATGGTGTGATGTCCCCAAAATTGCGTGTTTAATAATAATTCCCGTAGACGTTTGGAGTGGAAATATTTATATAATTGATTAAAACAAGGATAATTAAGATAAGCGTGGGAATTAGAGGACTGGTTAAAATAATAATTTATAGTAATCACTAATTGTTCTTTAGTCAAAGAAGCTAGTAGTGAATGAGAAATAAATCCAGAACTAGAAGCTGAGTTGGGTCACGGTGTAGGTTGAATTTTCACAAACACCATAGGCATACTGCATGGGGAATACACTAAAATTAAAGGTTTTTCATGAATCTTCCCAAGGCCTAGCTCACTTTCTAAAAAATATATATAATTTAAATTTGCCTTTGCTAGAATAGGGACGTAGTATTTCTCCAATCAAAAGTTAACTCAATATAGCCTAGATCGCATTTATTTATTTCACGTCTTCAAATTTTCACCAAAAAAAACAAAATAACTTTCGATTCGTTATCCATCCATCCAGGTTGTTATTAGTTTTCGCTATTTGAAAACTAGGCCTAGAGTTTTTGTGTTTCTTACACCATCCAAACCGTATACGAAAGAGAGTTCCTATAGGCCTACATTTCTCTTATTTTTCATTGAATTTGTATTCGTATGGTTTGAAAATCAGCTGATAGAAACAAACTTTGGATTGAATTTATCGCCAATGTTTTTTGGTCTCGATTTTTCTGAGCAAAGTAGGAGTACATTTTTATTTCTTTTATATCAAAAAGAAGCAGAAACAGAAACATTTCGTGATAGTTTTACTAAAACTCGAAAGAAAGAAAAGAAAGAAAATCCAAAAGTACAAAGTTATTTTTCTCCTCTTTCATTTTAAATTAAATTTCAATATAAATAATTTTTGGAAACTCAGCTAGAGATGGTTATGTATTTGTTATTCGAAAGTATATCATAAGTTCATAAGATATGTTCCACAAGTTTGTCACTAGTTACTTACAAACTGGAGCTTGTCGTGAAGTGAGTGAGGTAGGTCATAGATTCGTGGTAAAGCGACATACGCCTGGTGACTGGGGCGCTGTCAAAGGCTTAGTACTGCAGACTTAATAGGACCTAGATGGAACTTGGTCGTGCATGCAAAATTAACCACCGAGTGTAGGACTTCAATTCTCTCGCTTGTCGTTCTCGAACTAGTTATCTCGAGCTGTAAGTCTCTCAGTAGCATTACGAATTAAGTATAGGTAGTGTCATACTTATGGAAGGAACATATCTTATAAACTTATGTATATATATATATAAAGGCATGCGACTCGGTTTTTAAGATGACCTAACACATCGCCTAAGGGCAAAATATTATGAAAAATATTCATAAAAATATATTGTATCCCATCTTTTGGTATTCTTTGACATTTTGTGTCACCATATTTGTTCCTGAACTATATTACTTCACCGTGTACATAAAAAACCTTTCAGCATTATAGTAAGGGTTGGGTTAGTTATTCAAAGCTTCGTAGGACTTATTTTGAAGTTGTTACATTGAACAGTGTACATTCTTACGCAATTCCCTCGAATAACTAAACCACACTGTATCTTCTATGCCTAGAATATAATAAATATATGTTCCGTTTTCACTTTCGTATATACGGTGCATTCTTATCATTTATGTCTAAAAAAGACAGCATTATTTACGCGCCGATAATATTATACTGCCAAAAAAAAAATTATGACTACAATACCTAGGTGTTCTTAGCCTAGCTATATATAGACTAATGTTGTAGTATTTTCCACATTATAATATATATAGCGGTTTCCTACTATCAGGGGAAATGAGATGATATATTTTAGAATTCATTGTTTATAAACAAGTAGACTCTTAAATTAACCATCCAGCGTTACAATTTAAGTAGGATGTTTTCAAACTTAAATCAAATTGCCTGACCTTTTGACCCCTAATTTAAAGATTCCCTGACCAGTGTGGTAACCCGGCTCTCATTTATAATCCTACCCAGAGCCAGCATCTAAAATAAACCCCCTCTGTATTTGAACTTTGAACCTTACACATCTACTACTACTACTACTACTACTACTACTAAAATTTACGTAGGATGTTTTCCAACTTAAATCAAATTACCTGACCTTTTGACCCCTAATTTAAAGATTCCCTGACCAGTGTGGTAACCCGGCTCTCATTTATAATACTACCCAGAGCCACGCCAGCATCTAAAATAAATCTCCTCTGTATTTGAACTCTGAACCTTACACATCTACTACTACTAAAATTTACGTAGTATGTTTTCAAACTTAAATCAAATTGCCTGACCTTTTGACCCCTAATTTAAAAATTCCCTGACCAGTGTGTGGTAACCCGGCTACTGCCTCCTCATTTACAGTACTACCAAGAGCCTCAGCCAGCATGAAAAATAATCCCCCCTGTATTTGAACTCTGAACCTTACACATCTACTACTACAACTACTACTAACTAAAAATGTATTTGTAATAAGATTTCACGATGTTCGCGCATTTTTCCTCACTCGTGCAGACGAAGCGAGCGAACCAAGGCTTCCGTTGCTAACATTTGAGCAAGAAAGTAAACATATCAAAAGATCGGGGGGAATCGCGCGATAATAAAAGAACTTCCCAAGAAGATTCCCTCAAAAAGAAGAAGATTAGTTCTTGATAATATTGGAGAAAGCGGGTAGTAGGTAGTAGCCCTTCGTTTAAACAGGGGCCAAGTGCGAAAAAGAAGAACTTGCTTGGACTGGTAAATATTTGAATTCATTTCAGGCGGCGAGGGATAGCTAAGCTATGGCCTGCCTGTTCAACGTATAAGATTGAAGCTTGCAATAAAAAAAGCAGTGGTAGTGGTCGGACAGATGTATAGATAAACAACTTCCTTTCAAGGAAAAGAAACTTACTTTGTGTTTGATTTTCATAGAGATTGGTTACTCAATGCCTCTCATCTTTTTCCGATTTAGGCCTAGAATGAATTTTTTTTAAGAATCAATTTTAAAGTAGAAACGTAACAGGTAGTTTATAAAAATTAATCTCTTGTTTAACTTAAGTACTTAGGGTGAAGGAAGGTAAGATGATTTTGATCGAGCTACTTCCGGCAATGTAAGGCGATTAAGTAATATGTCAAACTTTGAACTTAAACTTAGATGACAAACCGATATTTTCATTGTTTCTGATTTCCTGATGAAGAAGTCAAGGAAGTCAGTAACTTCAATCCCATACCAATCGCAACCCCAAAAAATGGGTCAGACCTAGCCCTAATTGAAAATGAATTATTTTTATAAAATAATAATTTTAAACCCTTTTTTATATACTAATATATTTTTCTAAACTTTTATCAACAAATAAACATTAATTTCGCGTTTCAAAATAGTACAACTGTATAGTTTTAAGTTCTAAACAAGGGGCTAATCACCTTACTTTGAATTGAGAGAGACATAACACTCAGAGAATTATAGCGATTATCCCCTCGTTACCAATACCGCAAAACCCAATATCTACTTCACGCGTCTGTGAGCTTTGAAACTCAACTTATAATTACAGACCATAACATCTAATCGAATTTCAACAACTATACTGTATAACTTCGAATTTGGTATAAATAACTATTAGGCCTAGGCTTAAAGTTAATAATCTAAGCTTGGTCTACGAAGGGATATCCACACTAAGCCTGTGGCTTGTTTACAGGTGGGTCCCTTTATAATGCATAGAGGGGTGGTGGCTAGCCCCTATGCCACAGCTAACCTACAGCGCCCTATACTAACTATTACCGTTAACCTCTGCAAGTTTTGATGGAAAGGAGAAACCGGGTTAGACCGCGGAGGAAAACTCCTTTTAACGAGCGGGGAGAGAACTTGCAAACTCTACGCAGAAGGATTTGTTCCCAGATTTTCACCCGGTGCCACAGTCCGGGATCGAACCCAGGATCCTCCAGGAAGTTAGACACGTGTACTGACAGTACTGCCCAATATCCCAAGACGATAAAGGTAGAAAACTTAGTTAATAAGATGCAGAACGTAAGGACGTGAAAGAGAGAGAGAGAGAGGTAACGGAAAATCCTTCCGCCTCCGGTATCTAGAATCCGATTAGGTACGGTCTAGGAAGCCACCTAATTACGATAAAACCAACCCAACCCTCGTGTGACCAAGGGTTAAAACCCTTTGACCCGAGAATACGACCCGGGCTTGGCTCAACCCGACTCGACTCTTGCTGAATTAAGTTAACAGATGTCAAGTGAGACTCCCCAACTATAGCTCTCTCCCTCTGAGAGGGGAGATCTAGAGAAGCCCTAAATATCATCCTGGCCTGGCCTACCCTTGTTGGGTTCAACCTTGCCAAGGTCATGAGGTATAACGTAGGATCGTGGGGAGAAATTTATGCGACCCCCGAAAGAAAGACTAAAGAAAAGCAACAAGATGTCGAACTCAATAATGTTTTTACCACTCTTGAGCTCCAAAATGGTTTTGTACTGTTCTATGGACAGTCCATTTTGTGTCGAAAATGTTCTATACTTCTAAGACACAAACAAGGTATGATTGGAGTGTTTTAGGGATGACCCCTTAATAAAATTAACACGTTCTTTCAATTTCTTAATTAAAATTTAAGGGGTTATCCGTAAAACACTACAATCATAACTATGTCCCTTGTGTTGTGGCGAAATTTCAAAATTGATTTTCAATAGAACCCATTCACCCTTTTTGTAACCTCCCCTGCAGTGTGGAAGTATGTTCTGCCTAATAAACATGGTATTCACCAATCACGTGACACTGCGTAGGCAAAATATTAACGGGTATGATACGGAAACATTAACGGTAATATTTCCAGCAATCCAACTTGAACAAGGCTAAAAACGGAAGTACCTTTAAAGATTCAATATCACCACCACACAACTACCGCCATCAAAACAGACCTCTTCCGTCTGTCTTTTGCCTATATTTGGCTTCCCCATCTGCATCACTTCAACCCAGTTACAATATTCAATACCATTTCTGTAACTCGCATTATAAAAATCGCCCTTGGAGAAAACTAAACACCCAAAGACAACTGCAACTGGTACGAACCCAACATTCCCTGTGTAGAGAAAATAACAAGAGAGGGTCGGGCAAGGACGCCGAGTCGCTCGCTGAGGTCTGGACAGCTAGCCCGGCAATGCACCATCTGCTTACCCAATTTTAAAGGACAAATCTCATTAAAATCATAAATACTTTGGTGAAGAATGCGTTATATTAGATCGTAATAAGATATTCAGATAAGTTAATGTTATAGTTATAATTAACTAGTTAATTAAACTTAATAAATTTCTTCGGGTATGCGTGGTAAGTGATATTTATATTCATTAGATTTGCCCTTTAAATTGCACCGCTAGATATATAGAAGTAAAAGAAAGACAAGCTTACTTGACAACACCTAGTTGGGTTAACGACATCCCATATTTGGTGCCATCAACGCTTTTAGGTTCTTTTGTCGTTTATCGTTGACTCCAACCTTTGTTGTTCCCAATTATCGACAGGTTAACTTGCACCAGTCTAAAGATAAAAAATACAGGAAAACAAAATTCAATACCGGTACAGTAAAAGCTGTAACAATGTTAACGTGTCGTTCAGGGTATTTCAAGATTTATTTTTCCATCAACTCGGAGACTTCGGTCGGTCTTGAGACGCGAGCCACAGCAGCTGAGAGGGTCAAACAACACCGAAAAAAATAAATCTTCGACATCTGCCTGATGTTCGTTTTTAGACTTTTTCTTAGTATTGGACCAAGGTTTCTTGACCTCCAAGAGGTTTACTACAAATTATTTACACTCTATTTCACATAGTGGTCATTACAGTAAAAAAAACAATATATCCTTGCAAAATTCGACAAGGATTGTCATTGTTAACAATGTTCTCGGACGTTAACGTGTACTTTAACGTGTGGCTTGAACCCCAAAAGGTTGTTAAGCCTAATTTTGTAAATGAGAATTCAAAAGCACGTGCAGTTACTTTTCTCGCGTCAAAATTCAAAAACACGTGCTATAACCTTTCTCGCGCCAAAATTCAAAAACACGTGCTATCACTTTTCTCGCGCCAAAATTCAAAAAAAAGTGCTATCACTTTTCTTGCGCCAAACTTCAAAAGCACGTGCTACCACTTTTCTCGCGCCAAAATTCAAAGATTTTAAGTATAGAGATAAGTAAGTTAGATAAGCTAAAACAAAAGTTTCTTAAACTGTAGGCCTAATCCCGCAAAGAAATTATTTAACTCTCTAGAAAAGCCCCATGGTTACGGGACATGTCGTCCAATTTAAGTATAATTTTTATTACACCTTATCTAAATCACAGACTTCTTTAGAACTTGTCCTATGAAAATAAAAAAGAAAACCACCTTTTTTCTTCCTCTCCTACTCTATTGGCTGTGGTTCTTAGAGCGGTACTTGACACTTCAAGTACTTACCCATCTTTACAACATCCTTCTTTAGAAAGAAGAAGTTTTTTAATTCCCCACTCGAGTTTATAGGGAGGAGGTCGCCTCTATACTCTAGCTCATCCGCCTCGGTAAAGAAATAACGAATTTATCATCATTGTTACTTGATGTATGTGGTTTGGAAATGGCCTAGCTTATTCTAACGCGCGATTCGACATTAATATAAAAAGACGGTAGAAATGGGAACAGCCTTAGCTTAGGGGGCTCGCGAACCCAAGGTTGGGTCAAGAGTTAAAAAGAAAATTTTGGCTCTGTCCAATATAGTTATATAATAACAGCAGATTTATAACGTAAGTCAAAGCACGTGGATGTTTATAAAGCCGAAAACGGGAACAGCCTTAGCTTAGGGGGCCCGCGGACCCCAGCTTGGGTCAAGAGTTAAAAACAAAATTTTGGCTCTGTCTAATATAGCCATATAATAACATCAGCTTTTTAACGTAAGTCTGGGAAAGCACGTGCACGTTTATAAAGCCGAAAACGGGAACGACCTTAGCTTAGGGGGCTGGCGGACCCCAGCTTGGTTATATAGTTAAAAAACCAAATTTCGGTTCGGTCTAATATAGTTATATAATAATAGCAGCATTATAACGCAAGTCAAAAGCACGGGACGTTTATAACGCTGAAAAAAAGTTGTTATGGAAAATAGTAGATAAGACACAACTTTAACCATCTTTCAAGTATCTCTGAAGGATACCAGGAGGATAGTTTTTCTTGTTACATATTTCTGGATAAATTTTTTTTTTTTCCTAGCGCTTGTGCTTTCTTTTCTTTAAGGAGTCACACCCACAATGAACTACCTTTTTTCTTTTTTAGCAAGTTTTTTTTCTTTCTTTTACATAGCAATGTTAAGTGGGATCCTTCTCCCCAATTTCTCCCATCCAATATTCTTTTGAAGCAGGCAGATGCGTAGGATACCCAGCAATACCTTTATTATAAATGAAATTGCCCCAATTCATCCCAGCCAAATGATGCAACGTTTTTTTCTACCATTTTTTATTGCGGTTCCTTTCCTCGGCTTAAATGGAAGATAAAACTGCTATCATAAGCAAATAATAAGTCACTTCGCAGTAATGGTAAACACGTCGTCTACAGCCTTACTCTCCATTATATCTATTTGTAATTGATATCATCATACAGGG
Organism: Phalangium opilio; assembly: GCF_054372755.1. Classification (NCBI taxonomy): domain Eukaryota; kingdom Metazoa; phylum Arthropoda; class Arachnida; order Opiliones; family Phalangiidae; genus Phalangium; species Phalangium opilio. The sequence goes on along the minus strand of NW_028324187.1, from coordinate 8,279,173 downwards.
TGGTAGGAGCGAAGTACAATAGGGAAATGGCAGTAAGCGATAAACCCCTCCTACGAATCGTCAGATCTCCGCTTAACCAATCATCTTTACTCCCCCACTAGCCTTCTACTTCATAAAATCCTCCACCATGTAGCTGTATATAGGAGGGGGCGATCTGAAGCCCCGCCCCTTTTGCTGTTTCCCTATGGCACTGGATCTGAAAAACGGACGTGCCTTTTGTGGTGACAAAAATGTCACAGAAGCATAGAATATTTTGAATTGAATTGGGTGTTTATTTTTGAATCCTGTAATACAACATAACATAGTTACTTTTTACATTTGATAAATTATGTTATTCTTAATTGGTAAAGTTACATTAGACTCAAAACTGATTACCCATAGAACAGTCCAAGTCAAATAATAACCCTTTTTGGAATGTTCACCTGTATTTTGGCATTACATCAACCCTTTGCTTGGTAAAAATAACCCTATAGTAGTAAATTAGAGGAGGGGGAAGCCCTATTAGGGAGCGTCAATTAAAAGTTATTAGAAATTGTTGGATGGTGGGTCGTTTCGCGGTTTTGTGGCGAGCTAATCACCCATACCATAATATAGGGCCGCCTAGATTAAAAAAATAATAATAATACATTTTCGACCCATTGAGTCCTAGCACCCTTAATTGCACACTTTGATGGCATGGCGTGCCCTTTAAAAGAAACCCTTTAATAAATGAGCCCAACTAGGCCATGCAGGAGTTCTTTCTTTGTTGGACCTTGTGCAATAATTACTGCATGCTTAACTGGGCCCCCAAGAAGAATCATCAGTAATTTTTGGGAGTTTTTTTTCTATATTTTTGTAAGGGATACATCCAGGTAATTGGAATTATTGTGTACTCATTTTCACTCAACGTATCTAGGAGGATTTTGTGGGAGGAGCTAGTCAAAATATGTGGGAATAATAGCTATAGTCTTTTAGGCGATAAACTACACTATTACTGTCATTCTTCAAAACAAACAATTGAAGCTTTGGCACAAAAACTAAATATTGTCAAAACATATCAGGCTTAAGAAGCTTAATACCCAATAAAAATAATAGACCTTTTCAAATGTTTATTTTATAATAAATAATATGACAAAGTGGTCTAAAATTCGCCTAATTCTCCATCGAAAACCGTATTTAATTTTTAAAAAGAAAAAAATAATAAATAAATTGAGCTAAGCTTTACTTTAGTTGACAAATCCATGGACCACTAAGATGGCATTAAATATAAGGGGTCGGAACGCGATATTTTTCTTAAACCCCAAATTTTACAATAAACAGTATTTTTCAAGATATGATTGGACAGAGAGCGTCTAAAAAATGACAAGTATCCGACCCGTCGACTTAAGCTTATAAGCTAAACCGCAATTCTATACATCGCATCTTCAAAAATATAGTTTGAAATTCAGGCATTAGAGGCAGCATTTTGTTTTTCGAGGCTGAATTAATACTTAAGTTAAACCGTACGACAATACTTTCATAGCATAATCTTGGCTACAATTTCATCTTGAAAATATAAAGCCTACAAATATATATATATATATATTTTTATCGCCCCCGAAAACGGTCAATTTCTGTCAAATGTCACACGCCCTCTACCGGATTAAAGGACAAAAAAAAAATAGAAGAAGCCATTTTGACGTGACTCGACTTACTATAACTAGGTGACAAACTCTCCAAGACTTCAAAAACCACTTTCCCAAGCTTAGAAGTACCTCAATTTTAATAGAAAAACTGTATGATTATGGTTAAACCCAGCTTGATAACAACTATATAGCAACTGTACTGGGTCTTCTATCTTCTTACACTATAGTTGCTCTATTTTATTTTAAGATCTACTAAAAGAAGTAGGCATAATATTTGTTCAATTGTTTCAACGACTTAAAGAAAGTCTAAAATAAAAAATACTGGTCCTTGACTCCTTGTTTAGAGGTAACAAAGATTGGGTTTCAATTGAAGCAAAATGTTTTCATAAATAAATGTCTATTTAGGTCTATTATCCCTTCAAAATTGATACTACAATCGCTAGCTTGATACCTTAGAATTAAAAATACACCTTTCTGCATATGCAATAGAAAAAAATAATAATAAAATTGTAGCCAAGTCTTAAAAAAACCTGGAAACCGACCCGGAACTGGGTGTATATCTTTTTTTTCTCCTGTTATTATTATTTTTATGTATTCTTATTCTTATGATTATAATAATATGAGGATGTTTGACTCTAGGGGGCGTAGTAGATGCGCCTCGAGCGGTCAAAGCTCATAAATCACGAGAACTTAATCTTCTAGAATGAAACAGATCTAGGCCTACTTTCAAAAATAAATTGTTTAGCCTAAATTCAAATTTGTCTAGGGGATCATAAAATTGCGTTGTTTACTTAGGTATATTTTCTTGTTTGTTTTATAACTAGTTAGCAAAGTTTTGACACTAAATAAGAACATGGTTATTTACGAAAGTAAATAACAACAAATATTAATAAATAATTACGTAAGTTTCAAAGTGCAAGATTGTAAGTAAATTTAAGCGAGGTGCAGAATATAGTCATAATTTTTAGATACTTATGCCGAGGCGTTCAGGAGGAGTTAGCAAGCGGATCGGTTCCCTAAACTCGGTTAGTATGGTGAGCCCCACTGAACGCAACAATAATTCCCGCCATTATCTTCCCCTTTCCGTTAAAAGGCAAATTTCTTCACGTTATGGTAAGAAAGTAAAATCGCGTTTCAACTTAGTAAAAACACTCCAGCAGGCGTGGCATAATTGGGGCAAACGTGACCAGTTGAAACCTTCTTCACTTCATATAAGTTTCGTAATCGGAATCCATTGTGAAGAAAATTATTTTGCTTTCAAAACAATAACAAGTATAACAAATTTTGGGTGAAATATATAATATAACAAAATTGCTATTATTCTCGTTATTATTAACTCGAATACCCGGATGTTTTTCAACCTGAATTTGAAAAATGACTCTATAAGAATTAATTATGGAAAAATTCTAGACTAGACTATTTTCATGTTTTGGTTTTAGAAGTATTCTTTGAAATTTATAAAATTTCAAACTTGTTCATACTTAAATATAAAAATTGAAAGGGATTGTATAAGTTTTAATCTCGACTATACTATAACGTTTTGATAATTTTAAATACCTATAAATTATTAAATTGATTATGCCACTAGCCCTTTAAATATTTTTAAAAACAGTGCTCAAACAAATTAATGCTTGTTGCAACTGGAAACTAAATTAAAAATATACACAGTTCAAATAACAAACTTCAAAACAACTGTCTTAAATTCCAAATTAAACTTATTATTTCTTGTTTGGTATACAGGGTGTATCAAAAAGGGTAATTATAGGACCGAAAATCTTCCATAGTACGTACAATTCTACAAGCCTTTTTTGCAACACACTCTGTATAATCAGCAACTGGTCCAAAATTGAAAGAAGTACAGTACATTACATAAAAGGCGGGAAATTGAGGGGGGGGGGTAGTAAGTAAAAATTTAGGCGCGCTCCACCAAATGGGGGCGAAACAAGACAAAAAATAGGACGGAAATGAATGAGAGAGATGGAGCTAACCCTTGCTACAATTATCGGATAATTCCCATGCATCTTCTGCTCTTGAGCTTCCCCAATTTCATCCCGAGAATTCAGCGCCAATAAGGCCTTGCTTTTTACAAGTGTGTATGCATTTTTAAAGTTAATTAAGCTTGGGTGTAATGAGTACTTAAACTGAGATGAATATGATCTATTCTCTCCTCTTGAGCTTCCCCAATATCACCCCGAGAATTCAACGCATAAAAGGCATTGCTCCTTACAAATCTGTATGCATTTTTAAAGTTAATTAAGCTTGGATGTAATGAATACTCAAACAGAGATGAATATGTCTACTAGTTCTCTTTCAAAGAAGCAAATTCGATCAAAAAGGCGCCTAGTTGTTCCTTGCTTACTATCAGAAGTAAATTATGTGAAGTGTTGTTTTTATTTTTCGTGGCAAACAATAGGGATATGTATAATGGACACAGTTGAGATTGGTGTATGCCTACTTTACGCGATGAAGGTCTGCTGGTATGGAACGGGGTTAGGGAGAGGGGGGTTGAAGTTTCCCCCTCTCAGAGGGTGACAATAGGGTCCAGGATTTTGGTTACTATCCTCTCTCGTCATCCTTTCCGGACATCTCAAGAGGGAAGGAACTAGAGTTTCTAGATGCCAAGAGGAAGGGGTAAATGTCTTCAGTTTTGGACCAAAATGGTAGTAACAAGAAATAAGGTCTTTTTCTATTATTTATTTATTTATTATTATTATTATTCAGTAAAATTGTTTGAATATTATTTGAGTCTTTAGATAAATTTTGAAGTTAGTTTAATTTGGTCTAAAATAGTTCAATTAAGTCCAAAATATACCAAAATTAATTCAAATAATTCCAAAAGACATATCCCCAATTAATTCAAAAATATATTCCCCAAATTAATTAAAAAAAATCCATTTAAATAAATTAATTCAAATGTTCAAAACAAATCAAACAACAGATAAATTTAGAGTAGTCCAAAATATTTGATAAAACTCCCAAAATTTAGCAGTAAATAATAAATAATCCTAACTATTTTGAGATAAAATATTAACACATTGAGGTGTGCTTCGAGTTATCCTTTTAGCTGTAAATATAAAATTAAATTGAACTAATTAAATAAAACGTAAATCATAAATTATAAACATAATACTATTTGGCAATATACTACAAGGGAAAAAGTGTCGTTTAGTAGAAAACTGCATCACATCCTTTCTCCGTTTGGGGGTGTATTGGGGGGGGGGATAAAGTAGACTACTTCATTGGTTCGTATAGATCCACGAAGATCTCCTTTATTATATGCCAAAACCCCTAACTCCCATCGGTTGCCCTTCGCACCACAAAACTAGGGAAGCATAGCGGGGCAATTCGTGCTGGAGTGGCAGAAATAGAATCTTTGCCTCCTACACTCCACTTTACTTTCCCTGTCCTCCTCGATAAGTGAGAATGGGCCGGGAAAGGGACGGATGATTTTTCGGGGAAGCCCAAGAGCAGAGAAAACCTTTTCCGGAATGGGGCGAAGCAAGTGTTGCTCCTATATAGTCGTCGAATCCCCTTGTTATCTTATTCACAGCCTCAAAGGGAATTACAATTTTTCCCACGCCGGTGGAATCCCAATGAATTTAAGCGCAAAAGTATACTTAAGCGAGGGGATAATAACTCTGTACTACAATGATTACAGATTACTGATTATAAAGTGTAGATATGTGTGAAATTATACATTAATTTATTATTAAAAAACGTTTCTGTAATTAACCGTGTAAATTGAGGCGAAAGAAGGGCAGTAAAAGGGGATTTTATTTTTGATAAACTGTAGAGCACGTGGTATTGTTAAAGCGCGCGCGAATTTCAAATTAAAAAAAGGCTTAACTGTCAAAAGCACGTGGCAATGTTAAAGGGCGCGTGAATTTCAAATTAAAAAAAGGCTTAACTGAGAAAACACGTGGCAATGTAAAAGTGCATTGAAGCGCGTGATATTTTAAAGGAAAAAAAATCGAGATTAGGCTTAACAAATTTTCAAAGCGCGTGCGAAATTAAAAAAAAAATTCAAAAACAAAGGCTTAACAAATCTTTAAAACATTTACATATGAAATAAAAACGAAATTGCACTTTTCGAGCACTGTGCCAAACGCCTAGCAATGGAAAATGACTATAATTTAAACGTATTTAAAGTTAATTAACATTAAATGGTGGCCAATTATGGCTCGAAATAACTTTTAAAAGAGGAAATTAGGGGTTTGACCTTTAGTGAAAATCGTGCAGCTAGCCCCTATGGCTGGCTATTTAAAATTCCTATTTGTCGCCTCTCTGCGCTGTCTTTTTTCAACCCTGGCTGTGCCAAAACCTTTTATAAAAGCTGCGCGTGTGGTAGAAATTATCGTAAGTGGGGATTGAGAGAATAGCGTAGCGGAGAAGAAAGGACAATGTTCAATTTTAAGCTCATATTAGAACCCTGGGAGTCCGTGGCGTTCTCCTGTAATCCAGTCCATTGGATTACAGCATAACTTCTTCCCATCCAGAAGAATGCCTCAATTTATTCCAATAAACATACCGAATTGGCTAAATACTTTCCATATACCGTCTTATCAATGTTATGTCTTGATAAGGGTCAATTCCACGGTCAGCAAAAAAATAAATTACGAGTCCAAAAACGTCCATAAATGAACATTATCCTTTAGCCCCCAAAATTGTAGTAAAAGGCAGTTATCTTTAGGGTACCATACGTTCCTTCTCCAGAGCAGAGAGAGCGTAGTGCGGGGAAGCTAAGAGGCTCTCGGGTCCAAGGGGTATAGCAGCAGGATGGGGTTGTTTTTGAAATGAGTCAGCTTTATTCGAAAATAAATGGACGTAGAATCCATATTTCTATTTTTAACGCTTACTCTTTTTGTAATCCAATTTTCGGGGTTCCCCCCCCCATCCCACCGGACCCCCTCCTTCTTCAACCCTTTTGTATTTTAAAATTAAGCCCCTTTTTGCCCAAATTTCCATCGCACCACTTTCTGTTGTCAAAAAAGTTACATTTTTCACATTTTTCAGTTTATGCGCATATTCTGCTTCTATATGTAGCTATACGCATTTTCTTCTTATTTTCCCCAACTTTAAAAGTAAAAAATTTAACTGTAAAAAGGGATAGTCGTATGTTTAATTTTCGATTATGATAATAATAGTTCTAAATACCTAAAATTGTGAAGATTTATTATAGGTAAGTTAAGGTGGTAAATTATTAAATCACAGATATTAGACTTAAAATGGAAAATTAAATACATGATACTATCCCTTTAAATACAGAAATTTCGATATTAAATAATGTAATGAATTAAGTTTTTTTCTAAATAAGCTTGTAAATTATACGTAATACTATCCCTTTAAATACTGAAATTTCGATATTAAATTATGTAATGAATTAGTTGTTTTCTTTCTTTTCAATTAGCTAGTAAAAATATACAGGGTGTAGCAAAAATAATGCACTTCGGTACCATAATTAACCCTTTATGTAACACCCCCTGTATTTCTTCCGATTTTGACCTACATTAACATAAGCAAGGGAATTTCTCCTGACAATTTTATTATTAAATCAGAGAATTGTATCTCACCGAGGTTATTAGTGCCAGAATTTAGAGTCACGTGTATACAATACAAGTATATCCATCCAAGTTATAACGTAACATCTAGAAAACCGAATAAAAACCATAGTAACCTGTGAATTTTGAAGGCGGCTATGTCTTAAGATGGCAATCAATTTTCTTTTAGTTTCTTTTACTGTGTCGGCTATATCTCTCTTTTTCTTTCAACTAAATTCTATCTCAATTTATATATATTATACAGTTTCACCCCCCCCCCCTTAGAGGGAACCGTAGGTGGATGGGTGTGTTTTTTTTTTTGGGAAAGTAAAATTTGAAATTTAAATAGGTATTTTCAATTTTCAAGAAAAAGAAAAGGAAAGAAACCTTAACGAGATTCGCCCCTGTACTATAGCTGGCTGGCTGTGTAAAATGAATATATATTTTATTGTAGAGGGAGTGTTTATACTCATACTGAGGCATGGGAATAACATGCATTTTTGAATTTCAGAAATTTATAACTTGGTTAAATTGTTCTTTGTCTATATCCGTCTTTATTTCATACAAAGTAACTTTTAAATAATGATATAAAATTTAGCAGGCAATGGTTTCTGTTTTAAACGCAAAAACAACTTATCTTTAAACCTTAAACCCAATATCGACTTTGGTATATTTAGGGCTTCATAATTATGTATTGCTAAAAGATACAATTAAATGATTTGAAGATATCATAGCCCTAATTGTAATATATCTGTTGATAGTTCATTTTTGGGGCTATTGCTTGAAGAAGCCGAGAAATTCATATTTGAAACAAAATTAAATTTACAACTTTAGGGCTTCATAACTCTGTATTGTTAAAAGATACAATTAAAAGATTTGAGGATATCATAGCCCTAATTGTACTATATCTGTTGATAGTTCATTTTTGGGGCTATTGCTTGAAGAGGCCGAGAAATTAATTTATATTTGAAACAAGATTAAATTTACATCCAAGATTAATAACTTTAGGGCTTCATATTGTCCTGTTAAAAGATACAATTAAACGACTTGAGGATATCATAGCCCTAATTTTAATATATCTATTGATAGTTCATTTTTGGGGCTATTGTTTATAGGGACCGAGAAATTAAGCTTTTACATAATTTATTCAGTTCTCAACAAATTGGGATATTCAAACTTTCAAAGGTATGTGGAAAAACTTTACGGTGTAATAGCCCATATAATACTCAATAAAATCACACTAAAAACATTTTAAATCTATAAAAAGCTTCCAATATAAAACGAACCCACCACCATTCAACCGAGGGGGAAACCACTTGTGAAATCAGGTGTACAAAATTTTTGAAATCACGATTGAAGTCCATAAATTATTTTTGAAGTCTCTATAAATCGCAAAATTTGGTTGAAATCTCGGAAGTCTTAGGAAGTCAATAGAGAATCCCTTGAAGTCATGCGAAGTCCCTTGGAAATCGCTTGAAGTCATGCGAAGTCTCTTGGAAATCTCTCGAAGTCTCTCGGAAGTCTCTTGGAAATCTCTTGAAGTCATACGAAGTCCTCTTGAAGTCATACGAAGTCCCCTTGAAATCTTTCGAAGCTGATGAAGTCTCTTGGAAATCTCTTGAAGTCATACGAAGTCCCTTGGAAATCGCTTGAAGTCATGCGAAGTCTCTTGGAAATCTCTCGAAGTCTCTCGGAAGTCTCAAGGAAATCCGTTAAAAATGTCATGAAGTCTATTGAAATTCCGTTTCAAATCTATTCAAGCCTCATGAAGTTCCTTGCACACTCTTAAAAAAATCCGTGCAATGTGCGTTCAAATCTGAATGCTAGCGTTCAAATTTAATAGAAGCACCGTTCAATACGGTTTCTTTCTCAAAAAGCATGCAAAGACATCCAAAGCGTTCAAATAAATTTACCAATCGAGCTAACATCCCATCTCAGCCTTGCACCAGGGGATGAGAGTTTCCCTCCCCTAGACTAACCACCTTTTAGTCGTTTCAATACTTTCTCGGTTATATTGGCCAAACTATGGCTTTTAAGGGTGTTCGTAGCGTCAATTTAACTTAAACGTAAACTGTACGAATCTTTTGTTAAAATGAGGATTTTCCAAGAAAAAGAGAAACATCTGAATAGCCTGTAAAAGCAGCGAGGCTTGCCTTGCAGTCGTATTTTTTTTGTTGGACTTTTTGGTCTCTCAGCCGCGCATTCACAACTTGACTCGGATCATCGGATGCTATACTAAAAGACGTTATAGATAATTTAAACGAATATTAAACGGTTTCTAAGGTAAGTAAAATTTTCATTACTATATCGTTAATTAGTATTTTTAAGTGAAATTGAAAAGAATATAAATGTGAAAATAATTTATAACAGTGGAAAGGTTAGTCGTTGGTAGTGAATTATTCACAGGATTCAAAATTTAGTGCCACATATTTTAGTAATATAATGTTTCAAACGTAACTTTATTTATCATAAGTATATAATGTTGTTTAGCACTAAATATCGTTACCGTAGCTTAACTCTGTCGCCAAACTGATCAACATTCCTTTCTTTCCCGCCAAAAACTTGAGTCATAATTTTAAAGGAGTGGAAAAACCCGTCCTTGCAAGGCTATAGGCTTATATCTCTTACCTCGGTAGCATCCCCCTCACGGAAAAATTTCAGTATCTCGCCTACGAAGCTCTACCAAAAAGTTTACTGTTTGAACAAGTAAGGGGGATCACGCTGAGCTAAGAGATAGAAGGGCATAGAATTGTGACACGTGGTACCGAATTTACTCTATAGCACGAAAAGAGGGGTCCGACCAGAGAGGAGAGAAAGAGGGAGAGAGAATCAGTATAGGCAGCCGTGATCCATGCGTGGTGAAAACGGGGGTAAATCTAGGGAACACCGCGGTGCCTATGCGCTGCTTTCTCGCGCACAGTTGACGTAGGGATGACAGAGATACCGCGAGGAGGTCAATGCCCATTGCGCAAAGGACAAACTAAACGACGAAACGTACCGAAAATTGTTTTTACTACCCCCTATTTTCCCATTTTTCGGCGGATTTTATAAAGCGCGTTTTGGTCCGACAGTTGTAAGATAGTTTATGGAATCTTTTTTGATCGAAGAGAAGGGATGAGGTTAGAGAGTTAGATTTTAATCTGAAACATAACCAATTCCATCCCTGTTTTATGCCTACACTTTAGTTAATTGGGGGAGAATCTATAGGGTTTTTATAGGGGAGTAATCGATTGAGTTTAGACCGACCCATAAACTCCAAACGCGAAGGCGCACGCCATCAATTTTAGAATTATGGTTCGGTCTATAGACCCGAGTTTATAGTAGGAGTAATTTTAAGAAAACGACTCCCATAGAGATATTTGCTCGTGAATGGACTTTTCTTCATAGACAGCTAACAGATGAAACCTTGCATGCAACGTCATACCCTTCTATTTATTACTTCGTTGCCATTCATTCACTGGGTGGAGAAGAGCTTTCCACCCAGCGTGGGGGCTACATGATGTCAGACTATCATCCCCCTTTGCCCAAGTGTTGGCTCCCTTAAATACGAGTGACATTTGATGAGGGTGTTGTACCGGTTTGCTGTAAATTCTGGGAAATTATTTCCAGGTTTCACAATGCCGGCTCACTTCTTATGCTCAATATGCGGACTTAAACGGCCTACAGCTTTAGCGTGGCTACAACATAGTAGAATTTTGCACCAGCACGAACCAAACAGAGTTTTCCAATGCAGCTTTGACGATTGCTCAGTCTATTTTAAAAACTACAATTCCCTTAAGAGTCATGTTTACCGGACTCACTTAAAGAAATCTGTTAAATTACTGCCAACCGTAGCAGAAATACAAAATAATGAAGTTAATGACACTCAAATGCTTGATGTAAGCGATGCGGCGATTTTAGAAATTAATGAAACGAACTATCGTGCAAAAAAAGTTGAATACGAGAATACTTTAGACAATTTACAGAAAGAAGCGGCTTTAATGATTCTAAAATTACGGGAGAAACACAAACTGCCACATAACGTTTCTTCAAGTATATCACACAGTTTTGCTGGGCTGCTAGAAAATTGTATAGAGGCTTGTATTAAATTTAGTGATGTAAAAGCCAATGAGGATTTGGGCGAATTATGCGCCTCCAAAGTATCACATTCCGTTTTAGGTGTTATAACGAGCAACTACCAATTAGAAAATTATTGTAGGGAGAAACTAAGTTTAATCGAACCCATTGAATATATCCTTGGAGTTAATAGAACGCGTGGAAAGGTTTTTAAGGACAGCTTTAGCTACGTACCCATAAGTCAAGTATTAAAAAATTTGCTATCGCACAACGATGTCTGGAGTGAAATGACCAAAAAGAAAAAAGAGTCAAGTTCCCAATTTTTATACGATTTTGACGATGGAGATATTTATAAAAACCACCCCATATTTTCCACTGACCCTCACTGCCTTAGACTTCATTTTTATGTAGACGAAGTCGAACTGAATAATCCTCTAGGAGCGAAAAGAGGAAAACATAAAGTCACTCTAGTATACTACATGCTGGGAAATTTAAATCCCGTTTATCGGAGCAAATTAAGCTGCATAAAATTAGCACTGGTTGTTAAACACTTATTCGTTAAAAAATACGGATACAATAAAATTTTAAAGCCACTTTTGGAAGATCTCGAAAAACTTCAATCCACTGGATTAGAAATTAATTCTATCAAAGTTAAAGCTTGTTTAGCCACAATTTCTGGAGATAATCTGTCCAGTCACGGCATCGGCGGTTTTAATCAGTCTTTTTCCGCGGGTCGTATATGCCGCTTTTGCATGACTAAGAAAGAAAATATTTCCCAGTGTTTTGAAGAGAAATATATGATTTTAAGAAATGAAAAAATACATGAATATCATCTGGAGGCAGTTATTCAAAACTCTGAAAACTCATTAGCATATGGAGTTAAAGGGCCATGCCCATTTTCTATTCTACCCCATTTCAAGGTTACCGAATCATTGCCTCCAGATGTTATGCATGATTTCTACGAAGGTGTAGTTCCAAAAGTTCTAAAATTAATATTAAGTCATATTGTTAAATCCGGTATTTTAACTTTAGAAGATGTTAACCATAAAATACAAATATTTCCATATGGCGAATTACATATTAAAAATAAAAGTGTTCTTTTATCCGATCATATATTAAAGGGAAAAGGAACACTGTGTGGTTCAGCAGCTCAGAAAAAAAATCTCCTTTATTTTTTTCCATTGATTTTTGGAGCAGTAGTTCCGGTCAATAATAAGTATTGGGCCATACTTTTAGTTTTATTACAAATTTCTCAAATAATAACAGCGCCAGTAATAGATGTAAACTGGCTTCCTTTCCTGTACGATAGGATAGTTGATTTTTGTGAAATGCTTAAAGATTTTCCCGAAGCAAATTTTACACCTAAAATTCATTATTTAATCCATTACCCTAGACTGATAAAAATGTATGGCCCATTAATACGTCTATGGTGCATGAGATTTGAAGCTAAGCACCAATACTTTAAACGTATTGCTTGCAATTCGTACAATTTTAGAAATATTAGCGCTACCCTATCAAAAAGGCATCAGTTTCTGCAGTGCTTTGAACAAAGTGGCGAAAGCGGCTTAGAAACAGGTGATTTTATTAGAGAGATGAAGGTGGAATTCGGTCAGCTTCCCGATAAACTAAAATTGAAATTGAGAGAAATCGGTGTAAATAAAACTAACATAACAAAAATAGCTTCAGAAATATGCTATAATTCCATAACCTACAAAATTGGTTATATATACAACTTAGACTCATCAGACGATTTAAAGTTTTTAAAGATTTACTACCTTGTTCAGTGTGATCAAAACTGGCACGTTTGTGGCAGAGTTGTTTATTGCTCTGAGTACTTAGAACATTATAATTCTTATATAGTCAAAGAATCAAATGAGTGGTACATTTTGAATCCCGGGGATGAAAACGATAATTGGCCATTACAAATTTACAATCTGAATAATATTGGAAATGTTTTAACATTGTATCATAAATTAATAACTGAATAATGTGCTTAGAATGGCTGAATTTATCTACCATGTCGCCTGCGAAAAAAATAAAAAGATTTTTAAGTGCAAAGATTCAGTCAGTAAAGAAGATTTTTTGGAGGGATTGAAAAATCTGTTTCAAACATCTTCCATCAAAACAGTCCAAATATTTGAAAGCGAAATCTTTAACGAATGGGTAGACTATGATTTCGATCAAGGCCTACCGCCAACAAAATCCAAGTTAAATTTAATTTCTGAGGTCAACAAAGAGGACACACCAGAGATGTAAGTTTATAATCTATATGGGAAGCAGGACGGGTATTTTAAGCATTAATAGCGTTTTCTCTATTTCAAAATGTAGCAATACAGAGGATTCATCAATTACAACTATTAATGGTGACTTGTTTATGGACAAGCAAAGCTTAAGTGATCCCGATGGGTCATTTTCAACTTACGAAAACTTGGGAAAACTACCCCTAGTTTATTTTCCTCCAAAGTTTCCAAGGGTAATTATGGAGATGATAGCAAACAAAGACCCCAGAATATTTCACAGAACATACGCACCTCAAATCGTTAAAACACTATTCGAGGATATCAACAAGTATACATGGTAGACTAAATAATTTGTTTTATGCCTTATTGAGGTGCCCTATACTCCTTGTACTTTGTGTAATCTCTAAATGAAGCATTAAGTAGAAGAATCGATAAAAAATTCATTTGGTTTTCCTCCTCAACCTCCTTATAATATCATTCTACAGAGAACTTCAAAATAGTTCACAATTATCAAACTTTTTAGGTATCTTAGCCGTGAAGAGTTTCACCGAGTTGGAGCAGCTCTAATAGAAAAATACCCTTTTCTAAGAGACAGACATTCGCAGAGCGTTTATGTAATTAAATAGCAGTTAATTTAACAAACTTTGTCTTTTAGTAAGTTTAAGTATGTTTAAAGGGAAGTTGGATGGAAGCTTTGAAAATAAAATTTAGGCATGAAAGGTTAAAGAACCCGGATGTTCCAGAAATTAAAAAAATGAAAGGCCGTTTCGCTAGTAAGCGACCTTTAGAAGAAAGTAATGGTTCTGAACCCAAAATTCCAAAAGTACCTGAAAAGTTGGCAACAAACCGACCTACCCCTCTTGTAATATATTTTTTAAACAAAATTGTGTAGTTGTTAACCCAAAATTAATTTGTCACAACCTGCCCACGTTTCAGTTAATGTCTAGCATGGCTGAGGATGCAGACTCAATAGAATTTCATCTAAAGTCTTTGGGCAAAGAAATAGAGAAAGCTCCAGCCTCCAGAAATGAAAACTTGATTGAAGAAAAAATGTTCAGAACCGGCATGTTCCGCCAAAAATTTGCGCTTACCCACCAAACTAGTGAAGTAATCGGAAAATTCGCAATTTTGAAGGAAAAAAATCAGGTAATGTACATGGACATCCACTTTTGAATCGAACTATGACACCTATAATTTAAATCCTACTTAGTTGGTGAAGGAACTTAACAGAATTCAAAATATTCGACCATCTGCGGAAAAAGTTTTGCTCCACCATATAAAACCAATTACAAAAAGAATAATTGAGCTGACTAGAAAGAGCAAAAACCCATTAACAAAAAAAATTCACTCCTTGCTGAAACAGTGTGAAGAAACTTTATCTGCCGATGCATTTCAAGGTACAGTACATGCAATTACAAGACAAACTAGATGAGACTACTCAAAATATCACCTATACGCAGTTTCACATCTAATTTTATCTTTTAAAATATTTTGTTTTTGATGAAACTATTATAACATTTAATAAGTATTTATACGTATTCCCTTTTAGAAAGAGAGCTTGATGCGTGTTTGCTTTTAATACCATCTATTTTCAACGAGAAACTAGAACTCTTGTGCTGTTTTGACGTAAGTTGATTATAAATGAAAGGGAGCAGGAAGTCCTTATGCTGTAAATTAAAATAATGTTGGTTTTTAGGAGCCCCAAGATAGCACCCCAACGTTAATTTTCTATAATGAAGACATATTCTCGTCGACATACGATTTAATAATTGAAGGTGAATCCTTTGAGGTGGATTCAATTAAAATGGCTATCGTGTCATGGTTTTCAGGGTTTTATACCTTTCAATTACAATACCCCAAGGGCTTAAAGAAAACATTGGAGTATTTTCAAAAAATAATTTTCAAAATTGACGATGGCACGAAGCTGTCTAATCCCGTTATTAGCGCTGTAAATAAATTAATGGCATAATTGATACTTATTTTATGATTAAATACCAAATTAAAAAATGGTTCAAACATCAATACATGCCTAATTATTTTTGCATAGAGGTGTATCCTATATAATTTTTATCCCGGGAAATTTTGAATAGTATAAATATTTAAGGTTTATACAGAGAAAAACACGATGTTTTATTTCTAAATAAAGCATTTTATTTAATCAGCTATAACTTGCTTTTCACCATAATAACGTTAAATATTCAAATTAATCATATCTCATAGTCAGAGATAATATTGTGCGATGTAGAGAGTAATATAAATACATGTTCTCAATCTCATTTGTTAAGGCTAACGTATTCCTCAGGTGGTCTCGGAGTGAGTGGACAAAATGCTAAATGTCGTTTATTTTAATGCCCGAAGCGTAGCATTGCTGATTTGAACAAAAGAACGATCATATTTGAACGCACAAAGCTAGATAATTTGAACGCTAAAACGCCATTTTTGAACGCCTAAAACTAGCTGATTTGAACGCCAAAACGGTCCTTTTTGAACGCACAAAGCTAACTAAATTGAACGCCAAAACTACCATTTTTAAACGTTTAAAACAAGCTGATTGGAACGCCAAAACGGCCCTTTTTGAACGCACAAAGCTAACTAAGTTGAACGCCAAAACGACCATTTTTAAACGTTTAAAACAAGCTGATTGGAACGCCAAAACGGCCCTTTTTGAACGCACAAAGCTAACTAAATTGAACGCCAAAACGACCATTTGTAAACGCTTAAAACAAGCTGAATTGAACGCCAAAACGGCCCTTTTTGAACGCACAAGGCTAACTAAATTGAACGCCAAAACGGCCATTTTTGAACGCCTAAAACTACCTAATTTGAACGCCAAAGCGACCCTTATTGAACGCACAAAGCTAACTAAAACGAACGTCGAAGCGACTAGTTTTGCACGAACAAAGCGTGCTAATTTGAACGATATCCTTGCGCGCTAATTTGAACGCAGCAAGCGTTCTAGAGTAAACGCTATTATTGCGTTCTAATTTGAACGCTTCCCAAACGTTCAATTTTGAACGAAATGGCGTGCTGCCACAGTGGCAAGGCATTGAACGCCTAAACGTTCAAAATTGAACGCCAATTTTTAAGAGTGCATATGAATTTTTTTCTCTCATTTAGTTTCTTAAAGATTGGGTCAATAGGTTTGGATTGGAGCAATATTCCACCTGATAGGCAAAATACATACACCAGTGATAAGCGAAATTTTAAGGTTCTTTTGCACTTTACTTCTAATGTTTACGGTCAAGCTACACAGCTTATGTTAGTCAAAGAATACGATAGTATTGTTTAAGGTTTGCGGGGTTTTTTTTGAAAAATCGTAGCTGGAAATTTCCTCTTCTACAACTATTATTTTCAAGAGTCTTGGTCCGTTTTGGAGTAACGCCTCCTCTACAGAGGTCACTCAATTTTCAGCCGTTTTTGGGGGTGCAATGCAACCAGACCCTCGTGCCAGACACTTTCCCCCAGTATTTTTTGCCTTTTTGGACTTATTGTCGGCGGCTAATCATACCGTTTTCAAAAATATTCGTAAACGATATATTTTTATTTGTGACTAAGTTTTATGGGTAAATACATAAAGAAGGATTAGTTAATTGAAAAATATAACAAATCGTCACTATCGAGTGACTTATCTAGTCTGGAGAAATGGCGATTGCGCTCAGAATCATAAGATCATGGATAAAGAAAGCGCATGAGGAAATTTGTTTTCATGTTGTAGGATAGTTTGAAAACAAATTTCCTCTCGTGCATTCTTTATCCACGGCTTAACTATAAATCACGTGTCAAGTCACGTAAAAAATCACGGCGTGATGACGATTTCAAGTATAGCAAGACCAAGAAGTTATATCTAGTATCTCAGAGAGAAGGTATAAATTCGCCAGATTTCCAGCTTTATCTCCAGTCCAAACGTAGGTCCGGAGTCAATCCCCGTCTCTAAATTACAACCAGCATCTCATTGGTTCTTGAAAACGCACGTCAGCGCGACGACGCGAGTGACGAAAATTACAGTCATAATTTCCGACTGAGGAGAGGCGAAATAGCCCGGCGCCTCCTTTTACGTCCCCCCTTGTATTTTGAAAGGGGGACTGGGACTAAGGCGCGCGAATACAAAGGCATCTTATACCTTCTCTCTGAGATACTGATATAACTTCTTGGCAAGACCAAATACTTTATATAATCACCTATTGGCTTAATAAACTATTATTTAACTAAATTGGGAACCTTAATTTCGAAACGTGTAAGAAAATAATAAAAAGTCAGAGAATACGACATAAAAGCTGCCTATTTAAAAATTGCGCCATCTAGTTCTCTAAGCCATGAATCCGAGTATGAATCAGACGATAATCACCTGAAAAACACAGCCCACGCACTCACGAACGTGATCGAGTTAGCTATGCCATAAAAAAATCTTTCCGTAAATGGCGACCGATCACGTGATCATATTTTTCCCGGCGCAGAATTCTTGCGAGTGAGACATAAGCGGCGATCAAAAGGACCAAAACTATTCGGGCTTGTATCTGCGCCATATAATTCGGCATTGATATTTGCTTTCGGTTGCTCTGCACCGTAGTACTTAATTGCAAAGTACATAGATACTTTTCAATTATTGCAATTTAATGAAGTCTTGAGAAAAAATAGAAATCGGCTTTAGTCTATAAATTCTGTTGAAGTCACTAGAAGTCTTCACATATTATATTGAAGTCACTTGAAGTCTTTAAATTATGTTGAAGTCACTTGAAATCTTTACAAACTATATTGAAGTCTATAAATTATGTTGAAGTCATATTGAAGTCTATAAATTATACTGAAGTCACTTGAAGTCTTTATAAATTATATTGAAATCTCTTGAAGTCTTTATAAATTATATTGAAGTCTCTTGAAGTCTTTATAAATTATATTGAAGTCTCTTGAAGTCTTTATAAATTTTATTGAAGTCATTTGAAATCAAATACAGTTAGTGAAGTCTTTGAAGTCAAATGAAGTCTATGATAGTTCAATTGAAGTCATTTGAAATCTGAAATCAGGTGTACAAAATTTTCTTAGTGGTTTCCCCCTCGCATTCAACTTCAAATCTACAAAATCCAAACCAATTACATTTTCAATTTCAAAAACAACGTCTTTAAAATAAAAAAAATTAAATCAAGAACTACCTGAATTTTTCCGTTTAAATTGTAAAATAGCAAATCAAATGCAGACGCGCGCATATCAGGGGGATTGAAAAATAACATACATAAACCGTTTATAAAGCTTTATACATACAGGGTATTCCTCATAAGTATGCTACAAATTAAAGAAGCCTTGAGTTCTCCTGGTCAAAACTAAGTGTTGAATAGACCAACGTGACGTGTTCATTGATGCACTTTCACCTCAAATGTGACCCTAAAAAAACTACACGCACCCTACAGAGAGCTTTCAGATGATGACGTCACACCCTCCCAAGCGTTACCGCTGTTCTAGTAGCCATATTGGGTGGTCTCAGCTTCATTCCTGCTTTAAACCCACCACCAATATGGCGGCGTAAATTATGTCACGAGACTTAGCTCCTCCTCCAACTGAAAGCTCTCTATAATAGACCGATAAAAAATCGCCTGTAAGCTGTTTTTCCCTTAGTAGTACTGGTTCAGTTCTGATCGTAAAACATTGAAAAACTTCTGGCAACACGTTGTTTTTAACGGCTAACTACACGTATAAAACGCTCTAATATGTTTCCCACAAATTCTGACCAATCATGAAACTAGAACCACACTTTTGAGCCTCTCGGAACAATGTGTATTGCGTTAAAAACAACTTGTAGGCGTAAAATATTTTTAAAGGTCTATTTATGGCAGACTTATAAAGAAACACCCTGTATATATAGGGGAAATTAGGCGATTTGTGATGGAAAGAATGAAAATCGCCTTATCCTGCAACGCCCTGTACCTAGATTAAGTATCGAAAAAAAAGAGAAAAAGGCAAAACACTGGGGGATTGGAAGAACTTAGATAGCAAGCGCGGCGAGAAGAGAAACGAATTTATTTGATAGGTCCCCCTAGAACCTATAGGATGCTATAAAGAGCGGGATATGCCATCCATGGATAAGAAAAAGATCCCTATGGTCTAACACCGTGGAAGCCTCCATTGCTGGCCGGCCATGGCCGTCTTGGATATCTCATTGCTAGATCGTCCCGTATATGCTTATATGGATCGTATGGGTTTTAAGTCTTTTGGTACAGGCAAACCGTATATATATGGACGGGAAAGAATTTACCAAGATGTCTAACACTTGGCAGCGAAAATTGTACCATGCTGGAAAAATACCTAATGGTTTCTAAGAAAGTTGATTTTTATGATTTCATATTTCCTTAATTTATGGATATTCTGTTATTTATAAACCATTTCATCGATATTCTATTAAATTTCCATAATTTCCCATGAATTTTACGAATATTACATAATTTGCTTTGAATTTTGTGAATATTACGTAATTTTCCATGAATTTTATGAATATTACATATTTTCCATGAATTTTACGAATATTACATATTTTCCATGAATTTTACGATTATTCCATAATTTCCCATGAATTTTACGATTATTCCATAATTTCCCATGAATTTTACGATTATTCCATAATTTCCCATAAATTTCGCGAATATTCCATTAATTTCCCATAAATTTTACGAACATTCCATAATTTCCCATAAATTTCACGAATATTCCATAATTTACCATAAATTTCACGAACTTTCTATAATTTCCCATAAATTCCACGAACATCCCATAATTTCCCATCAATTTCACACGTATCAATTAATTTCCACTAACTTTACGATACCTGACAAAATCCAAAAAAAATAAAAATAAATAAAATAGATATAAACAGTACATTATACCAAAAAACTAAAATAATATAAAAAAATATCCAACGCCTCTAAAAAAACCTTTATATCTTTTCCCTTTGGCTATTTAGACCCATCAATTTGATATCCCCTATTCACCAATTTTTTTATTCCTCAGTTTAAATCGGGGCCCCTAAAAAATTTTCAATACAAAAAAAGGATACGCGCAAATATATCTTTTAAGCTTGGGAGAAAGAAAGGAGCTTTGAATGCCCATCGTCCGAAAAACTGGTATGGGATGGGGTAAATCCTTTGGGGCCAACAGTCACTAGGGAGATATCTAAGTGTGTGTAATGGATAAGACTTTAGCCCCCTTGCTTCTTCCCTTCAGCATCCCGTATATAAGCTTAAAACCAAGTTATCCTAGCTCGCGCTTTCTATTGTCATGACTTTCGAAACGACGAAACGGAAGATCGGGAAGCTCAAGAGCAAAGGATAGGAGGCAGCATCCTTTAGAGCATATCCCTTTTGGTGGACGGACGCTGCTTACTATCGCTACCTTAACACTTCTTTCCTATTTACTATTTTTGCTTGCGCTCTTTTACAGGAGCTTTCTAGCAAACAATGGAGGTGGGGCGGAATAGGGGAGTGGGGGTGTAAGGAGATTTTCGGACCTTCTTATAGGGAGGGCGGGGGATCGTAAAGTAAACTGCCTTCTGTAACGAAATGCCACTGATGGAATGAAGTTTCTAAGGCTAAGGAGAACGGAAAATTCGTCCACTTTTTAATCGTACGTCATTAAAAAGTTAGGGGGGGGGGTTGAAGTATCGTCTGATTGGTTAAGACAGAACATTGGTAGGAGGATGGAATATGGACAAAGAAGACTTCAAATAGGGCTTCAAATTTATGGACAACAAAGATTTCAAATAGGGCTTCAAATTTATGGACAACAAAGACTTCAAATAGGGCTTCAAATTTATGGACAACAAAGACTTCAAATTTATGGACAACAAAGACTTCAAATAGGGCTTCAAATTTTTGGACAACAAAGACTTCAAATAGGGCTTCAAATTTATGGACAACAAAGACTTCAAATAGGGCTTCAAATTTATGGACAACAAAGACTTCAAATAGGGCTTCAAAGTTACCAGTCCCGCTGGCACCTAAATTTTTTAAAATGGGCACAAACTTTGTTTTCAAAGTTTCGTGCTTCTTTGGTTATTATTTATTTCAGTGTAAAGGAATTTAGTTACGGAAGACAATGAATATACGCCTATTACCTTCTTAGGGCGCCCTCTATATTGTGATGTAGAATAAGAAAATAAAAGAAATAGGGTTAAGCTAAAGCTAAAGCTAAAGAAAAGTGTTAGAAATTGATGCAAGAAGAAGAAGAAAAAGTCCGGTATAAGCGTGACCTCTCAACTCTTGAGCCAAAAATTTCCTCGGAAAAGCCGGATAGGATAGCCCAACCCATGTACCACCACCCAAGAAAAAGGTGTAAGCCTAAGGAAGCTATAGCAAAAGTTTACTTTTTTCTTTATTCGTGTCAATGTTTGCGCAAATATAGGATATACAATCTTCTTTTTATCTGGGTAAGCCTTCTTTTAACCGGTTAGGTTAGTTTTGGTCCTTTTTCCAAAGGATTTATTCCGTCATGAGATTCAATGGGATGCGGATCAGGATAAGGGATGGAGAGGAGATGGAGAAAGAGTCGTTTCCATGGCAACGGAAGGAATTATAGCTACCCCCCCCGGGTACTCTCTTACCAATTACAACGTGTTTTCTTTAGATTTGGGTTGGAAACGTTTTGGATAAATTTTGCAAGGATGTGTACCACGTGATACACGTCACGTGAAGTGCAACACCATGCCCCTGTATGTGGTGACCCAAATAAAAGGTTAGGTTAGGGGGGAAACGAGCAAGCTAATTAGCGATCTCAAAAATAAACAATTAAAATGTTTAGCTAGCCGTTGTTTATTGTTTATATCTAAGTGCAGAACCAGCAAGACACTGCATGTACTGACCCAAAATAAAAGGTTAGGACACCGAAAGTATTTGACATCTAGAAAATAAACAACTAAAATTGCTTCTCTAGCTTGCTAGTAGTTGTTTATATCTACAGTAAGGTATAGATATTACAAACGGAGGTTATGGGTTGCCTTGTTCGTTAGTTTGTATGTTGGTTTGTGGACCCACCCTAAATCGCGTTAGTACTAACACTAACTTAAACCTTTTAATCTATATTTAATTTAAGTGCTTTAATTTGAACAACATGTTAATATATGTACCACTTCGAGTAGCACGAAAACTATACTTCGAAACTAGTACAATAAACCAAAAAACTTTGAATAAAATTACAATACTCAAGCATTAGAGTTGCGTTTTCCCACATGATGTCGCTATGACCCGTAAATGCAAACTTTGGCGCCATTTTTTCAAAAGTATAAGCTATACACGCGAATGCGTAGTAAGCTTTATGGTTATAGAAAGGGTTGCAAATTATACTAGCCCATGGCGTGGTTCTCTACATGTCAAGGCTTACCATAATAAAAGGATCAAAATAATCCAGAGGGATCGAGATTGGAACGGAGAAGGGATTTAGAAGAAACAAATTGTAGCTCCTTGCCTATAATGCTTTTATACATGGCAAAGTAGAGATTACCCCCAAACAAGAAATGAGTTTTTCTTCATTGCGTTTTCCTTAACTTAACTTTACTATTGTACAGGGTGTTTGAAAAAAAAGGGGGTAATTATGGGGCTGAAGTACGGTGTGGGATATATGGGTCCAATCAATTTTCAGTCGAAAATATAACTTCTAACCATAAGGGATACCACCTAAACAAATGTACCTTTTTGTTACACCCTGTATATTGCAACTAGGACTAGATTTTTCCATCAAGATTTAAAGCTTTACATCATGCATATTTTTATCAGCTAAGAAACAATTTGCATAAAATATAAAAATTACTTTTTATATATTTTTATATATGTATGTTTGAAATAACTCAAATAAAAGTAAATATTTCTAAGATGTTTTTGCGGGATACTGACTCGAAAACAACATTTTCATTTTGTAGAGTATGTAGAAAACATTATCGAATATTAATCTTAGTCGCAAAAAGGAAAAATACTTATAACTGATTTCGAAAGCAATTTTTATATTACCTATTAGGGAAAATTACTATAAACAATCATGGAAAATAATTGGAAAAAGTCGATTTAAAATTTTGAAATGAAAAATCTGGTAGAGAACTAAAATATGACAGTGCGACATAACCCATAAATAATATTATAAAACAAACCAATCCAAACTCAGTATTATACCCTTTCACAGGAATGTTGTTTAGTGCTATGACTTAAAACCTGGAATAAATACATCCACTCGGAATCATTGTGTAACCATTTTCACTCGACGTACCTAGGCTGATGCTCAAGCCCGGCCCACAAACCTGCATAGAAATGAATATGGGGACACCATGATTCCTAGTAGCTGTATGCATTCCCGCTAAAACCCATACCATGACGGTAAAAAACCAAGGCGAGAAATAATAACTATAAAATATAAAGTTATTACACATAGCATGTGTGTGTGAGGTAGAGAGAGAGAGAGAGAGAGAGAGAGAGAGAGAGAGAGAGAGAGAGAGAGAGAGAGAGAGAGAGAGAGAGAGAGAGAGAGAGAGAGAGAGAGAGAGAGAGAGAGAGAGAGAGAGAGAGAGAGAGAGAGAGAGAGAGAGAGAGAGAGAGAGAGAGAGAAGAAAGTGCATGGGCATAATATAAACGAACATAAATCCAGATCGGCTTTAGCGGTCAGGATCTAGAGAAAAATTGCTTAACTATAAAAACAGAACCAGAGAAAGCTACAGTCCCTCCCGCAAGTACCAAAATGTGTACCGTCGTCCGAAAAACGTCGTAAAAAGAGTTATAGGTCAATACGATGATGGTATATAGGAGGAAAAATTTTTTCTTTGCTTTACCATCTCCAAGTCATCCATAAGTTGAGCCGACGTTAATATAAAATGCGTTTTATGGGTTTCATACTTTTAGGGGTAGATTGAGTAACCAGGCGAGCATGTGTTAACGTGGTATACTTAACGAAGTGGCATCGTTTTGGTGTAAAATAGTAAAAACTTTAGTAGCTTAATTCATGTGGTAATTTAAAATTATAATGTCATACCGATTTCGAAGTTGTTTATTTATTTATTTATTTGTTTGTTCTATCTTTACCCACAGTCACAAATCGATACCGGTGGGCCCAACTGGTACATTGATAGAATATATATTTTAGCTTACATGCTCACTTTTAAAAAAATACATCACCACATGTGTAGGGGCGGTCATCACAGAAGGACTTAGTTTGAGATAGCTTTTTTTTTGGGAGAGGAAAAATTAACTGGTGAAACCAATATAGGGTTTATATCATAAGTATATTACTACACCATACCCGTAAGTTGAAAAATACGGACACTTAAGGCCCGTTTAGACTTGAGCCAAATCTTAGCTTCCCGTTTCAAAATTCCCCTACTACGCCTATTCAATGACCTGAGGTCAATTCAATTGTAACCTTTAACCCCACCAATAGCTTTTAAATAAATTAGGGGCATTTATTGCAAATATTATCAACTGAATCATGAGGTAATAATTAACTCATGACTGAATTGATACCGCTTGTTGTTCAATCACCTATTTATTATAAACAATCTACTTTTTATCACATTTCGTATAACATTATGTATCAAAACGCGTCAGTTTCCCCTTTATTATCAACTTAACTGCGACGTACAATAGGGGGAACTTGAAACTCCTTTAATTTTAATGGAAAATATAAATTTTTTCTTTATTATTATGAAAACCCTTGCTATGCAAGACTAACAAAGGAAAGTTAAAGTATGATAAAAAAATGTTTGCGAGAAAGCTTTTTTATCCCACCTTCTTAAGAACTCTATTACAGCATCAAATTTATGACCCTGTTTCTTTTGGTAAATTGCTTACTTTATATAAATATTTTTTGATAAGAAAGAGGTGTTAAAATTTTGATGAAGAATTTCGCTTTAAAAAAAATAATGCAAATTTATTTATTTTTTAAAAACTAAATTTCTAGCTTCATATTTCTTATTTTAAATCTCAGGTTGCTTAAGTTAAGTATGCATTTAAAATTATGTTTTTCAATTAAATTTGATAAAATTCTAAGTATGAAGTTACATAACATTAATATATATTTTTAAAGTAAGAAATTTCAACAATAATTTTGTATTAATCAAAATTTTAAAAGAAGTTTTACGAGTGGTTTGTTTAATTGTTAATTTGAGAAAAACCTTTTTGGAAGTTAAATATTAAGTAGTTTTTAAGTAGGAAATTTCCTAAGACGCTTGGCAAGTTTAATATTTATGTTAATTTAAATTTTAATGTCGCTAATGTTATAATAATTTATAAACTTTATGGCGTTGTTTTTAAAGCATTTGTTATAATTTTTAGTTCGTTTTGAAGAAAATGAAAATTTAAAACAGAAATGCTTTGTTTTATTTGCAAAGTAAATAGTAAATTATATTTACAAAATGGGTAACTACGTTAATTCATTTTTGAGTCAAAAATTAATTAATTTTCTTTAATTAAGTGTAGGGGCAAAAATTGCAGTTACAAACATAGCAAATACACAGAAGCTTATTTGGAGTTTCATGGCATTGTCTTTTGCTTTTAGTTAGAGCAGGTAGTGTCCCCAGATAAAAAAAGAAAGAATTGGAACTCAATTTGGCCAATCGGAAATCGTGGATACCTAAAACCTAGCCCACCCCTAGCTCTTCTTTTCCCGCGAAATCTTTTCCCGGATAAAAAAAAATCCCGTGGGATCAAAAGGCACTCTTTTTAAAGGAGGAAAAGCCCCATATACGATTTTACGTGGTCACTTGGGATTCAGGGATTCGTTTAAACGATAGAAAATAATCTTTCTCCTGCCTTATACAATAGGGTCAGGTGATACGGTGTTTGATTCGATTACAATTGAAGGTTTTTCTTTTTTGTTTTGCTTTTGTTTCGGTGTTTGGACAAACTTTTAGGGTCTTTGGTGTAGTAGTTGTTGAGGAAAAACGTAAAACAGAATTCTAGAAGCTAGCTAGCTAGCTCCCTTGTTAAATTCTTTTGGTAAACCCAAACCCAGATCAAAGAAGAAGCTTGGATCCCAAAAAACTAGGCCTAGATGAAATATAACGGTGTGGTCAACCCTGGATTTTTTTCGACCCCGAAGGACACGCTAGAATTTTCTTATCTATTTTATTAGAATGGATGGACATTATCGAATATTGATTGGGAACTATGTGTGTGCATCAACAACATAGATTTTTATTTTATTTCATAGTGTATTGCCACCTTGACCAACCCAGTTCTAAATCTTGATCTATTTCCCATTCAATACTAGCTTCTTTGGGAGTAGAAACCAATCACTGACCACTCCACTTTAATATTTTAACCAGTTAATTAATAGCAGGAGTTCATAATAACCCGAAGTACGAAACTGTTTAAAAAGCCCGTAACAACAAAGTTTCGCCGTAAAGCTCAGCGGATTCATACACCGCTTAACTCCCAAAGAAATAGTTACCCCATTTTTTAGCGCCCACGCGCATTAACTTACACACTTCCGGTTTAGCACTATTTTTATCTTGTGATTTTGAGAGCGAAAATGGCTCACGTCTGCTTCTGTCGGAACGGTGTAAATTAAGCCTTGGCTAAGAAGTTGGCTTTTAGTCGGGGTTTCTAGTGTTCTACAAAACATCTAAACGATCCTCAATGATGTTTTGTTGTGATATGTGTGAGTGAGAATTCCGTGGTTAAATTAAAACGGTTTGAACAAATTTATTCCCAGTATCTTTAATATAAGAATTGCAACGTGTTTCTACGTCCACCATATCGCCATTTTTCTTTTCGACGGAGATCCCAGCCAACGGAAGTTTTGGAACGAAAACCAAGGAGCATAGATACCACTACGATATAGTGTAAGGTTGTATGTCCATAATCAGGCTAATCCTTTCTATGCGCAACGATAGAATCTTGTTGTTCGCGATTTTTACCATTAGCTCTATGGCCAGTTTCATACTTCCCCCCCGAAGGGGGGTTATTATGAACTCCTGTTAATAGTAATTAATTTAACTCTAAAAGACGTCAATATTTAACCACTTGCCGGGTTGAAAAAGGGCACTTGAAAATTAAATTTTAATTAAATTGCTTCAAAGAGATTTCATATACATAATTTTCAGCCAAGGAGTATTAATACCATTTAAACCAGGAGGCGAGGCTACTTGGTAGTAGTTGGTACTGCACATTTTCCACACCAAGTAGCCTGGTCTCCTTGCATGTGTAAATGGTATCAACCCTCATATAGTCTGAAAACTAAACTATGTAGGTACATACAGTTCCACGTAACAGAGGATATAAGACTCATCACATCCTTACTCCCCACCACTTATATTTGCTTTTGATATAACCCTAAATCCTTTAACCGTATCTTCGACTGAACTAAATACACCCTGAACAGTGAACATACACGGAGTCGGGGGCCGTAAAAATCAAAAAGTTTCCAATTTCTTAGGTTGTTAGCTGAGAAAACTACGTGATGTTTTAAAGTAGGTTAGATAAATCCGCAAGTAGATTGCAACTTCTTCTTCTTAAATTTTCCGTTTGTGGCTTAAAAAGGCACGATCCACGCCGCTTAGTTCTATATAAGAATCTGAGCGGCGCGAAGCAACAACACACCCTGAAGCCATCGAAAAGATAGGAAGAAGTAAGAAGTAGCCCTTCTTTCTTACTGGATGGAGAGATGGAGGGATGGAAGAGGCTGAGTGAGGATCGGAGTTAAAAGGGTTGAGAAAACTAGAAAGGGAGCAACAAAACCAAACTGAACTAACGAACATCACATCGGAGAAGGATGCTTATCTGAAACGATTCGTTAGGAGGACGCTTTTGGATGTTTCCCAGCATGCAGTAACTAAAGGGTTGCAGCAGCACGCGCAGCCTCGCCTAGCCAGTTGTCGGGACCATATTTAAGTCCTTTTATCTGATTTTTCTTAGCGCTATTTTCTCTCCTCGCTTCGTTTCATCCATTGAGGTGAACGAGTGTTAATTTCAGTGTATTTAGGGAAGTTGCTATAGGGTTCCGTTCTTAAATTCCCTGACTATTTCACGTTTTCCCTGACCTGGTATTGTGGTAAGACCGCGAAGTAAAGTGGGACGTACTTAAATGGGAAATCAATTTTGAGTCGAAAATGTATCTTCGTTTTAAATATTCCCACCCTAAACAAGTTACAGGGTTCATACAACTTCTGGAAAACAAATTTCCCTGAGATTTCCAGGTTTTTCCCCATATATGGAGTATCCTATGGTGCAAATGTTAACGAAGGAGGGGGGGGGGCAAATAGGACTATAACATACTCAAAGGACATCCCCCTATATCTAATATAACCAGAGTTATGAGACTCCGAAGTATAGTGTAATGTTAATCCTATGGAGGGAATGTTCACGAACATTTTGCTTAATTACTCGGCCCCTGTTTGACGCAAATTTCCCTCATTTCCCTGAGGTTTTTGTCAACTATTTATTTCCCTGATTTTTCCAGGTTTTCCCGGTTTGCATGAACCCTGAGTTATGATTTGTGTGTTATAATTAAATTAGCATCTTTCAGAGGTAATTCGTAAAAACATCAATGTTCATAACAGGTTTAGGGGGTGTTCTTTGTGGGGGCAAAATCAGTCAACTTCTCCTAAAGTAACATCACCCTTTGCTGGCACGGACTTTTTTCTTTTAGCTAGCACCATCCTCTACTAGATCGTCTTGTGCCTTTTGTTTTTAAGCGACTAATCTTGTAGCTCGCGTGCACCGTTAGAAATAAAAGCTCTGGAAAGACCATTAAGCGCCTGTCGTTGACTACTCGTTCTTCGGGGCCGACAAAACGTGACAAAAGAAAGATACTTCCTTATCCTTTTAGTTTAATAATTAGGAACCAAAAAGGGTAACGCTGTATCCGATATCTCACCCCCATATATATTCTTCTACCATACGTTTATAACTATAAGCAAAAGAAAATAGAAAGCTCAGCTCCGACTACACACCTAACCCTGCTTAAAGTCTTGATGTTTCTGAGTCACTAAAGCTTCTTTGGGTCTTGCGACCAATCAGTGATCACTATATTTTAATATTACCAATTATCTGTTTTTAATTCCGCTATAAATGACGCCAATACGGTTTGTTCATTTAAATGAATTGAGGCATTGATCTGGGAATGGAATGCCCCAGAAATTAATTGCAATTTAATTAGCTTTAACGATATTAAAATTCTTAATTACGTCATCGTGGGAATAAAAAATTGGTCCCAAATAATGACTGTAGACTTATAGGCCCATTAACTTATGTCTTACTGTTCTATAGTTATATTCCAAGCGCACTTGGCTTCCTTATACTAAAGAAAGAGTATTTAATTTATCAAGTGCGCTTGCGTATGTATAGTTTGCCCTTTCAATTTTAGACAGTATAACAACACTGCGAGCTAAAAACTTTACAAAAGAACCCATTACATTACCTAAGAACAATCAATCAAAGATATAGAAATGGGGTTTTTAAAACTATTATTAAATCTCTCATACCATACACGATGCACATCTTCACAAGATTGCCAAGCCTTAGATCATTGAAACTTAAGTTAAGTTAACGTACGTTCTCAGAACGTATATATGTTCCTGATGGTACCCAACCCAACCCATCCCATCCCGTTTGCTATCAGTTTCTTAAAAAGGTTGTGCCAAATTTTCCACGCAATCTTTTATCGTTAAAGTGTCGCTAGGATCATTGCCAGATTGTTACTCATTTCACGGTAGGTACTCTCGCCTCTTCTCTCCGTCGTCGTAAGAAAACAATTGTTTTAAAAGAGTTCCAACTCGCTCACAACGAGAGAGTTTTGTCTCGAGAGCTTTCGCGGAAGAGAGAGATAATTTGCAGTTGGCGGAAACCTTTTTAACTCAGTTTAACGAACAGAGAACGGAGAAAGTTTTAAGGGTTTGTTAGCGAAGTTGCAGTTGCCGTAGAGCTTGCCTTGCTTCAGGGACTTGGATGTAGGATATATAGTTTATACAGACAACAGTAAATGTGGACTTCGAGGGCATATTGCGCTCAGTGTATTACATAAGTCTGCATGGGTGACTTATATTAAAAGTGCAAGATAGTTTAAATTTAAGCGAGGAGCAGAATGTACTATAGTTAATTATAAAATACGTTCAAGTAACTTATCTCACCGCCATTTTTCAAGATGGCAACCGGCCGGTGAAAAAAAATCTTTCTTAATACACAGTCACGTTTAATTTTACTTTCAGAATTAATTTTAAATAAACGTAATTAAAAGCAGATAAAAACATTAAAAATATGCAACAACTGAAATAATGAGATAAATTGTAACACACTGAAGGTGGAATTCATAAACGTCGGACGCAACGCAATTTAGTACAGGCTAATGGCAGGGCGACGTTCGCAAACGTCTGCCTTTTGCGCACGACGCCCTGCCTTCGCCTGTACTAAATTGCGTTGCGTCCGACGTTTATGAATTCATGCACCTTTTATCCACAATTCTTTGCCTTCTTGAAATCAAAACCACGTATCTCAAAAAAGGGCCTTATATAAACTTAAGATCTTTTGCACAGTTAAAATAACACAGAAGCAACAAATATACGAAACGATATAGGAGTATTACTAATTAGAGAAGAAACCTTGAGTATACGAAAAGTTGAGTAGGTATATACATGCCACTTGTTACAAACATATCATATATCCCCATCCATTTTAACGAGAATCGTGCTTAATTACAAACAAATTATTCCGCCGTTTAATAAAAGAGAGCTGCACTACACTTTGACAAATTATTCCGAAGACCAAGCTAAAGTCCACTCCAAAAAATAAAAACATTTTCAAAGATTTGAAGTTTAGTGAGAAAATGCCCCTAAAGCGATACTCAAATGAGTTGGAAACAAATAGGATATCCTGGGTTCATACAACTTTTGGAAAACAAATTTCCCTGAGATTTCCATGAGGTTTTTCCCCATATACTTCCCTGAATTTTCCAGGTTTTTCCCCGTATACTTCCCTGAATTTTCCAGGTTTTTCCCCATATACTTCCCTGAATTTTCCAGGTTTTTCCCGAATATGGAGTAACCTATGGAGCAAATGTTAACGAAGGAGGGGGGGGGGACAAATATGACTATTACATAATCAAAGGACATCCCCATTTCTCTAATATAACCAGAGTTATGAGCCTCCAAAGTTTAGAGTAATGTTAATCCAATGGAGGGTATGTTTATGAACATTTTGGTTGGTTAATTACTCGGCCCCTGTTTGACCCTGATTTCCCTGAATTTTACTAAAAATTCGAAATTTCCCTGAATTTTCCCTGAGTCTTTAGTCAACTATTTATTTCCTTGATTTTTCCAGGTTTTCCCGGTTTGTATGAACCCTGATATCGTTACCAGTTGGTTCGAGAGCCATAACTTTTAAAATATAGTTCTTATAATATTTATACCAAATTCCAATTCAACCGACATGAACATAAACCCATTAAACTTTCCATAAGTTTAGAAACGCCATGAAACCATGCTCACTTCTTGCACTTTAGTATACCATAAGTTAAGAGACGCGCAAGGCGATGTTGGGACAGACAACATGGTCACTTCACTTCACTTCTTACTGAGTGCATTTAAGTATAGCTTTAAACGGAATTGGAATCATTTGTATAAAAGTACTTGTGGAAAACAAAACTTGTAAACGACTAAAAGGAGTGAGTGAGTCGAACCCTTTTCTAGAAGGGCGGCGTAGTGCGTACACACGAAATAAAAGCAGTATATACGGTTGGTCCCCCAAAACGAGATATTTATACTCTTATAGTTTCTTTACACCCCTTTTAGCAAGTAATTACGCGGCAAGAGAGAGGGAAAAGGGATTTGAAATTCCTTAGAGAGAGACTCGCTTGCCATTGTAGAACTGAAAGATGTTAACAAACTTTCACTTTCGCTCGCCTGAAGTTACTAAGTTGAGTAGTAGCGGGAGGGAGGCTATAGCTTTTACTTATAGAGGGCTCGGAGAGTAGCCGGTATAGTCATGTTTACACCATATTGTTTACACCATATTGTTTACATTGCCCCGTACCAATTTTAATTGCCACTTTTGTTTGCATTTGTATTTATAGAATGTTTTGGGATTAATAATGACTATATGAATTTATAAATACAGTATATTAGTTCATGATTGAACTACAGGGTTCGAACGAAAGTTTTACATTGAAAATCCCTGACTTTTCCAGCTTATCCCTGATCAAATTTTGCCAGTATATCTCTGACCATTTTACATGACACCTGGAACATAATTAGCATTACTCGAAGCAATCATGGTTTGATGTACAAGACGAAATACCTGTGACATATCACTGACTTTTTAAGAAAAACCTTTAAACCCCTGAACCCCTCATTTTCCAAATCCCTGACTTATGCAGGTTATCCAGGGTCATTACGAACCCTGGGTATGTGCATATACAACAAAGACGTACCGCTATTTTAAAATTCCCGACTTCCCTGACTTTATTTCCCAGAATTCCCTGACATTTCCAGGTATTCCCAAGTACTATGTCAAGTTAACCTCCTGCGTAGCTAGTCCCTAATTTCTTCCCAAATTCTTGTTGTCGTTGTTATTTTTTTTTGTCACTGAAGTGTCCAGTCTCTCGCTAAAGGGTTAGCTAAGTGTAATCTAAAGTTACCAGCAGCCAGATTCCAAAAAGACCTTTTCTCTCTCTTAGTGATAAAGCAAAAGACAAGAGGGGGGGGGTGAAAGAAGGTGAAATAGTTTTCTTCCCATTGTGTAATTCTTTTTATATACGATGTCCTCCAATGGTCTAGGGCTAAGGGCTCAAGGATTTTGGTATTCGACTAGTCAGTTCTAAGTGTTTTGTTTTCTCCTACGTTAGGAATTAAAGGTATTTCTTTGTCGTATAAAGCTAACCCAAGTATTCGTTCTTTTTTCTTTGTACTTGACAGGTTTCTGGGCAGTCGAAGGAGAGTTTCGTATCACGAATCGGGCTTACTTGTCCGATATGTCCGACCCAAACACATCCTCGTTCGCCGCTTTGGCTTCCGAAGTCGTGAGATCGGTAAGTTTGCAACGTCTTTCTTCTTTTTATTAGGGGAACTTTTGTGTTTAAGTGTGTTTTGCGGTATTTGTATTTAAAGTGATTGATTTTATTTTATTTTTATTTTTATTTATTGTTGATATGGGGTGAATTTATTTGTGTCGTAAAGTGAATGTGTGTTATTATAGGTTTTTCAAGAACTAAGTTAATTAATGCTAGTTAAATACTTAAAATTCATGTTACCCAGACGTAAAATTAGTAAAACTTATCAAAAAACCACTTTTTAAGATTTGAAAGTCGAAAATCTCCCAAAAACCACTTTTTAAGATTTGAAACTTGAAAGTCGATAAATTCACTCAAAAAACCACTTTTCAAGATTTGAAAATCGAAAAATCCCTCCAAAAACCACTTTTCAATATTTGAAAGTCCAAAACTCCCCCAAAAAACCCTGATTAACATTTGAAAATCGAAAAATCCCTCCAAAAAAACCACTTTTCAAGATTTGAAAGTCGAAACCCAAATCCCCAAAAAACCGCTTTCAAAGAATAACAGGCTAAACACATTTAAAGACTGACAAAAAGCCCTTGCAACAATAATACTACCAAGAATTGCATTGCAAGTGAAAACCCTTAAATAAAATTTAAGAAAATATTTTTAAGACTTGCAAACGAAACAAAATCCCAAAAATAAAATAACCACGCACTAGCTTTCTCAGACTGTAAAAAATAAAGAAAAAAATCTTAGACAAAAGGTAAGAACGCCATTCAGGAGAAGATATTTATCAGGGGCAAGAAAAACTTAAAAAATTCAGAGAGAGGGGAGGAAGGGGTCTTCCCTTTTTTGGTCGGTCCCATCTTGAATCTCGCGTTTCCATCAACTTTGTTAAGAAAATTTTAAAAATTTTCGATTCAAGAAGCACGAATTATTTTTGTGGAATTTTTCCATATTGTATAAAAGAGAATGTGATGCGATAAGAAGGTCTACGAAACCTTTATATAAGGATGAATCTTCTTCTTAAGGCAAAACAATCCCGAGGGAAAGAGAGAGAAGAAGATGAAGGCAAAAGAAAAAGGGGACCATCAATAAGGAATTAAGTTCAGACACTTGGTCCGAGGCCCCAGACCAGGGTCTTCAAGGGATAGTTAGTATAGTATAAATTGACCATGAAACTTTGCATAGAAACAGTTATTTTCCATAAGGAAGGAGGGTCAAGGGTCTTTTCAACCAACCAAAAGATGGACGGACGCATCTATGACGTCATGACATGTGCAGTCAAATTTGCCTATTAACCATTTATGAAATTATCTACCAATTTAACTATTTCTCATATATTAATTTTCAAGATATACTTAAAACTATGAAAACCCTAATTAATTGACCGCAAAGGGTCATTCGCGAGTTAAAGGGTCTTTTCCACCAAACAGAAGGCGAACGGACAGTTAAATTGCCTACTTACCATTTAAGAAATGATTTATCAATTTAACTAACTTATTAAACCCGCTCAATTTCTCATAAATTAAATTTCAAGTCCTATTTAAAACTAAGAAAATCTTAATTTAAGTTATGGTGTGTTGGAAAGTACATAGTATACTATCCCCTTAAACACATCATCTAATTCACCTCCCACGCTTTACTGTTTGTCCCCTCGGTTAAAAGATGCGTCGTGTTATGAATAATAGTTAAAAAGAAAAAAACTGTTCTTAAAGGACGGACGAGCCACGATGAAACAGTCAAAAATTCATCACTCTTCTCTATCTGAGAGTCACGTGAAAATGAAAGGCAAAAAATATTATATATTTTTACATTACAATCCTTCCTGGCCGAGCAAGTGTCCATGTTGAAATAGTGCACTTTATTAACCCTATAGAAAATAGACCCAAACTGTCTCATTATCTTGAGACTTAGGCCAGTTTAAAAATTAAATGCTTGAGGGCTAGCCCTATGGCCCCTTAATTCAGGGTTCCACCATTTTAAGTGGCCAATGTCCAGTTTCTTAATTAAAAGTGCTTTGGCTCAACTGGCCATATGACCAGTTTAAAAGAATCCTTATTTCTCTACATAAAGCAGACGATTCCCTAAATGGTACATATAGGGTTTCAACGCCACCTGTTTTAACATAATCACCTACTGAACTACCCTATTTTGACCCCTATCAATTTTGGGCCCTACATCTTGAGGGGAAAGTGACGGTGTTACATCCTGAACGAGTCCCAGCTATTCCAAACCTTCTATACAATGATGGATATGAAATTTTGGATCTCAAATGAATGAAAAAATATAAAAAAACCCCACCAAGATCCTTTGTTCTTTTATCGGGCCAAAGCTATAGAAACTTCATATGGGTTCATGATTGCCATGATGAAAAAAGGTTTATAATGTATTTTGTGATTTGGTCCTCATTTTTCTCAGGCCTTTCCTTTTCTCTTTTGGAATTCGTGATCAGATGTGACAAAACAATATGATTCTTAGACGCCTCTTAACGTTGTTGTTAGACAAGACAACAAGAGGGTCTATTGTTTTCCGATGTTGTATGTGGTAGAAACGGGTTTTAGAATTTAGATTAGGGATTATATTTTCATCGTGTCTGGAATGTGGGTATTTGAAGTATTTATAGGACTATATAGGATAATGTTAGGAAATTTCTATACAAAGATCAAAGGCTGAGTTTAAATATTTCAAATAGATCTTAGATATTGCAACAGTCTACGGCGAAAATTGAGTCAGAGAGTTCAGGATACAACTGAAACTGAAATGGACATTATTTTGCAAAGAATTTTCAACTGTAATATACCATAATTTGCAATGGGCTTGCAACAGAAATAAACGCAATTTTGCATTGAATTCCCAACGGAAATATGCCAATATTTTGCAATCAAATTTCAACTGAAATATACCCCTATTTTGCAATCAGATTCCAACTGAAACATACCCCTATATTCCGACTGAAACATACCCCTTTTTGCAATCAAATTCCAACCGAAATATACCCCTTTTTTGCAACCAAATTCCAACTGAAATATACCCCTTTTTTACAATCAAATTCCAACTGAAATATACCCCTTTTTTTCAAACACATTTCAACCGAAATATACCACCAATTCGCTACATAGTTACACGAGTGCAAAAGAGACACGAATTGGGCAACCATAGTTTGCAACGTCTTTCAAGTTCAACTAATATACGTCAACGAATCACCCAAACTAAGAAAGATCAAACCGAAGTAATTCAGCGATGTGCACAGTAGTATATCTCTAAAAGTTCTCCCAAGTCCAACACAGGCAGGCAGGCATTTTTTATTCCTTCTGTTTCTACGTGAACCCTTTGTTGGGGTTAGGGCCAGCATAGAGGTCATACTCTAAGAGAATAAGAGGAGGTCAGGCTATCAGCTAGTGGGTAAATAACAGCTGGGAAGATAAAACAAGAGAGGAGGGGTTATAGCCGTCAAAGGCTCCTTCTTTTTCGCGCCTTCTCCCCCGGTAATTATTTAGGTTTTTGTCAGCAGACACTTCCTCACTGATGCCAAGCCGGCTCTAAAAGGCTAAGGCTAAGGCTTGTTTGCTTGATGCACCAGCCTAGCTCTCCTCTTCATCCCTGTTTATTTGAGCCGGGTTTTTTCTTTACTTTACCTTACCATCAAGGCAGAGGAGAGGGGGCGTGGCGGGGTTTTAGGCTTTCTAGCAAACATCGTTAACTTTATTAAAAGGTCGTCCTTCATCGGCTTAAAAGGCGCGAAAAAACACCCCCCCCCCAACTTTGGTGGGCGCTCTTTGCCTTTGTTAGTTAGTAAGTTACTCTCATGGATGGGTACCAGAGGAAAGATGAAAGTTGAAAGGTGATAGGAACTCCTATAGCTTTCTATACTGATAATCGCAATAGGTTAAACCCCACTTAGACAGACCTAACTCTGCGTTGGGTGATCAGAGACGCGATTGGAGCTAGCTTGATGAGGGGTGAAGTGAGATTGGCTAAGCGGTGCCTGATTGGCTAAACGGGGCTGTGGGGGCTGACGTTTAGTAAGGAGATTTTTACCCCTTTGCCCTCTGGGTATGTGTATGGACAACAAAGAGGCTAGATATGGATGGCTTCAAACAGAAGGAATTGGTTGAACTGGTGGTAATGTAACCTTCAAGACGTCTTTGCATCGACATACGTCCTTTCAATGTCTGTCTTAACAATATACCAAGCAGGAAATACTACACAGCCCCCCCCCCCGTTTGAAAATTGTCTATTTATTACCCTTAAAAGGTCTGGTCCACTGTAACAAATTCTTTTGAAACAATGTTACATATTGTAAGGTTTTCAAATTTGGGATAATAGACAGGGTAAACCCACAAAGTGTTCGGTAATTAGATCCCACTTTGTCTACGCTACAACAACTATCAATTACAGAATATTTTATTAACTGCAGTCTGCTGTAGGTTAATTTAATCTGATTCAATTTCTTAATAAAAAAAAATTTAAAGAAAGAGGTCCCTAGAACTCTAATTTTAGGATAAGAAGAATGTAATCGGAGACAGAGGGAGATAACTTTTCTTAGTATTCTTTAACGATCTTTTGTGAAAGAAGAAAGTTTTTCTGTCCCAAAAAGAAAGGGGGGGGGGTGGGAAAGAAAGGGAAAAAATTCATCTGGTTCGAGTTTCACTTGAAAGCTTTTTAATGAGGGATTCTACTACCCGATCTCAAGTTTTCAATAAGTTTATAAGAATCGGGTATCATGGCATTGTAACCTGTTTTGTAGGTAATTTCTGTAAGAGTCTCTGGTAGGTAAAAAGATAGAGTAACTTTAGTGAAATTTAATAATCGTAAGTATGGTTTACGGGGGCTCGGACCCTAGGTTGATTCAAGAGTTGAAAAACTAGCATTTTACCACTCTAATGGGATGGGGTTATATAATAATTTGAACTTTTAAACGTAGTTGGTCAAAGAACACGGACGCTAACTTGGATATAGGTTAGGGGGCTCGCGGACCCCAGGTTGAGTCAAGAGTTGAAAAACCAGCATTTTAGCACTCTCATAGGTTTATATAATAAATTGAACTTTGAAATGACCTTTTTCAAAGAATATGAACGCCAACTTATATATAGCAATCAATTAAAAATTAATTAATGCTCAGATTCACAAATTAATCATTTTTCCTTCTTTATTTTTTCTTATAGTTAGACGAACTGTTCCTTCAGAGTGCCCTTGTCAAAGATTACAATGGTTCCGATATCTCAGCATTTAGGTAAGTTCTAACACTTCCACCCCCCAAAAATTTCAAATTTCCCAGCCAATGATGATCGATTAAGTACCTAAATTAACATATATTTTCTTTTTTTCCCTTTTCTATTTTTCAATTGCTAAAAATAGCCATGGAAGCGTGGTTGTTATTTGTCGTATATTCCTGAATAAACCTTTTTCGAACGCGGCCCAAGAAGTGGGTTTGGCTTTTGTCCGGGGTCTCGAACAAGGACACGGAACACTGCCCGCCGGAAATTTGCAAGTGGACATTCGATCCATCAAATTCACTGGTTAGATTACATCCTACTGACTAGCTCTTACGCCTCCTATCATACAAAAGTCTATAACGCGTCTCCCACCCATAAGTACGACGAACCTTGCCTTGATTCGTATCAGTGAACCTAAATGGTTTTAAAACGTCAACACTGACCAATAGCGTCATACTGAAAACTTATGGGGAACAATACGTTATAGACTTATGCGTCTACTTACTATAGTAACTATCTCCATCACTCTTTTTCGGTTCAATACTTATTAACCCTTTCCCTTACACATAAAGGTTGACACGCCCACTTTTTTTCCCATCAAATCCCAAGTTAACCGTTAAATAGTGTCACAGACAAAATTGGGTTCCGTTTATCGACTTTTTCTTCTTATTTTTTTATCTTAGGTCTTCGTGGTATTTACCCGCCTCCAAAATCATCCAGAGAAATTCTAATACCAGATGGTAAGATTTCAATTGTTGTTTTTTATGGATTTTCGAAGCTACTACTTAAACATTTTTTTTTTCTAGACAGTGCGTAGTGTTTTGTTAAAAACCTTGTTGGTTAAATTGTCTTATCTATAATATTTATTGTTTGCCTATATTTAAAAAACTAGCTGCATGGTCCCAATGGAGCGACTGGTCAACCTGTACGGACCACCAAACTGGACAATGCCTCCCCAAAAAGGTCCAAAGCCGATCCAGAGATTGTCGAATCGACAAGGGTTACGGCGACGCTCTACCAAACACAAACGCTTGCCGCAAACTAGGCGGAACCAAAGCGGAAACCCGAGAATGCGTCTGCCAAACCGACCAAAGCGGTAGCAACTCTCCTAAAACCGAAACCAACAAATCACCACCCGACCAATCAGGAAGCCAAGAAGAAACCTCAACTGGAACTGGGAACTACCTAAACCCACCTAACAGCGGAGGACGCAGTCATTCTTTGAATCAACCCTATGACGCTGGACGTGGTCACTTCCTAAACCCACCACAACCATCCCCATCCGAAGGCACTTCCCTTAATGGCAATAGAGGACATTCCTTGAACCCGCCTGACGCGTCACACGGAACACGGGGACATTCTTTAAACCAACCCGATAGAGAGGATGGTCAGGGACCTTTGGGGTCAACGGCGCAACCGGATACTCATTCAACGTCCAGACAAATGGCCCTATCGACTAACAGAGCTAACGCCCAACCAGCTGAAGCTGCCAGAAGTGAAGAATCAGTAGTCCCAACTACTTATAGACCTCGACTAAATAAACCAGCTAGTCTAATACCGGAAGCCGAAAGGGACTCCGTTAGGAGGAACACCTCGATCTCATTTTACGGCGTCATTGCCAACAAGAAAGGTAATTTAGTTTAGATTTAAGCATGACCCCGGAGTTGATGGAACAATGCGTCAAAATGAGCTTGTTTAGAGTAATGCGCTATTTAACTCCCATGAACAGTGGACTACTCTCACTGAACATTTGTTCTATCAACTCTAAAATATATATTTGTTTCCCCCCCTGCATTCCAATTTACAACCCCCCTCCTAAAAATCCACCAAACCCGTAACGTGACGTAGAGATACTCCCTACCAACACATATAAATTAGAACCCTAAACAAACGGGCGTAAAAATGGCCAAAAAATAAAATAGAATCCCTGGTTAGTATGCAAAATCAAACAAGTAAATAAATAAATGCAATGTCCGACCCGCTTGAACAGGTAAGCCCTGCCAAGACTGCAAAGACAACGAGATATGTTTCGTGTCTGCGGGATCGTCGGAACCCAAGTGTACTATTCCAAAGGACGCTTCCGACCCCAGAGGATGCGGAGGTTTATGCGATGGCCTCAAAGAACTCTGCCGGAAGGTCGACCCAAAGGCCTTCAAATGCGTCGATGCATCGGGTAATAATTAAGAGCCTCAACTAACAACACTAATTATAATCACAAACAATTATCAATATAATCACATCCTTCCTAACTCACCCCCCCCCCTATCTATGTCTCTCTCTGATTATCATGTTTCTCAAATTCCTCCCAAATGTCATGAATTTATAATTTATGTTACATAAATTTATGATCCATAAGTTTGACACTAAGTAAGAGTAGGATAGGGATCCGAATGACGCGTTCGACGGAACTAAGGGGGAAAGATACGGGGGTAAAACTCGGCCTTCATATCGTTTGGCGCCTGCGCTGTACGCTTTTTGTGTGCGCGCGCAGACAGGAGTCCAAGGGTTGCCTACCCCATTAGAAGACTAAACAGCGCCATCTAGTCCATAAATTTACGACGAAAGCAAAATTTATGGGGAAGAAAAAATTCAAGGAGTGTTTCCTTGAACAGTTAAGAAATTAAAGAGTATGCGCGGTAGTGGAGTCTCACACTTATGGAATATTAATTACATAATTATGCTTCCACCTTTGTTCAAAATCAAATCATATAGGATTTATGTATTGAAATTTCTAAAGTGTCTATTTCGTTTTGTTTTTTTGCTCTCTCTAATTGACAGAATGCTTTCCCGGTGAATTTAAATGCGGAGATGGTTTATGCATTCCGGAGATTCGACGTTGCGATGGGCATTTTAATTGTTACGACACTACTGACGAGCTAAACTGCGGTAAATATTATATTTCTGGATATTTTGACTAATTTATAAATATCTTTGCACAAGCCAGAAGTGTTGAACTTGTTTTTTTTTTTTCGTTGTTATTGCTTAAAAGAATGGGTTTTTTACGTTTATAATCCCTTTAAAACCAATTTTGCTATATTTGTTTCTAAATTTATGAAATGGCCTGAAATTAGCTGTTAACCGCGAACACTTTGGCTTCAAACAAAGTAGCAAAAATAATAATGTTTGTTATTGCTACTTAAAATTATAACGGCACCTTAAAAGTATGTTGCCGTCTTGGAAATGGATTAACTTAATAATTATTAATGGGAAATTTCCAAGACTGTGGCAAACGCAAGTGTTTATAACATCTCTATGTTATGGTTACTCGATATAATAGCTGTATGTGATGGTTTTAGAGTGTAAAAGTGACGAATTTCATTGCGGAAATAAAACGTCTTGTTTACCTTTGACCTTAAAGTGCAATGGACACGTGGAGTGCTGGGACGGTAGCGACGAAGTTAACTGTACCACCTGTAAGTACAATTTATCCTATTGATAACTAGGCCTTGGCAAGGGGCGCCTCGCGTAGCTGAGAGCCAAGATTCAAATTCAATATAACAGATACTTGAGAATTTATGCTCTAATCGCGTTAAATAATTACATAAACCCGACAAATATTACCAAAGATCTAGGATGAATCGTGAATAGAACTATCTTTGAACTTTCAACTATATGACTAAGTTTTGAGCGCGCTAATGAGGTGCATACATAGTTTACATACAGGATTCCTTTGTAACCAAGGCTTAGCGTAATTTGAATTAGACATTAAGATTCACTATTATAGGGCGCTATGGTTTTTTTATACATTATGTCAAAGCCTTACAATCTACAATTAGCGTTTACACTTACTTTTCGAAGTAATTAATATTATTGAAGGCAGTTTCTCTGTAACATATAACTAAAAACGCGAAAAATATTTTCTACAACCGCATTGACACCGGCTACTTGCAAAACTGAAGTTTCGAGGCAGAGCCGCAGAGTCAGTGGGTGGAGGGGACATAAGCTCTACGCTTACGCGCCATGGTGCTAGTGAATAATTTTTAAATTCTATTGTTTGTTTCGTTTTCAGCTTGTCCCCAGAATCAACATACTTGTAGCAATGGACAGTGTATTCCGAAAGATCAGTACTGTGATCGTTTTAAAGATTGCGCGGACGGAAGTGATGAGCCCGCGGGTTGCGATGGACCTTGCTCCAACGATATGTTTCAGTGCAGCAACAAGAGATGCGTGTATAAGTTATTGGTGTGTAATGGCAGAGACGATTGCGGGGACCGTAGTGACGAAAGGCTTTGCGCGGCGGGCATCAAACCCCTACACCCTTTCCACCACGGCGCGACTCCCACATCAAGTACCAGGACAACAGTGTCTTTAACGCGCGGTTACTCATCAGCCTTCCAAGGTACAAGACAATCGTCATCTCCTAGTCCCGATCTCAATAAAGCGCGTCGTGATGAAGAACACGATGGCTCCAGTACTTCCCAATCTCCAATACTGGTCACTTCCGGTAGAACGTGGCTTCCAGTGTGGAAAGAAACGTAATCCGCGGGATGAACAAGCTCATTGCTCAAAATTAATATAATTCGTTTTTGTAACAAAAAAATTATCAAGAAAGGATTTTAAAAAACATTACACACGAACTATCTTGTCAAAAAAACACTCGGAAACCCCTCAAGAAATGTGCCTAATCAGAAAGAATTCGCGCTGAGAGGGAACTAGATACAAATAGTGCTGCACCATGACTCATTTTTAACTTACCAGTGACGGGTCCCTGATAATATATCCCCGTGTAAAACATCGCTCTCTGATTCGCTGAAATAAAAAAAGGCGCGTAAACTGAAATCACATCACATGAGCGTATAAACGAACGATATTTTTTTCATGATGAAAGGAGATAAAAATAAATGCCTTGTAGGATTGTATAATATTGTTAACTTTATAACTAAAGAAAACCAAGAGACGATAAAGTGAATATTTAAAAAAATGATGGGCGAAGTGTAAAACTCATCTCCTACAATAAAATAGTGTTAATTTAAAAACTTCCAAGTTACTGTTAATGAATATAAAAACTGCGCGTTATTATCGCGCGTAATCGTGATTTTTTAATCATCTCTAAATATTTAAAATAGATTGGATTAAGTAAAAAGAATCGTAGTGAAAGATTAAAGATTGAAAAACAGTCCAAATGTTGAAATTTGAAAGTGAAAATAACAAAGGGTTAATAAAATTTTCTATAAATTCCTCTTTTGTGTTTTAAAAATAAATAGTTTTTTACCACGCAAGTTAGAGTTAATTATAATAAACTTAATTTAAATAACTTTGTTTAATTAAATGCAATTTTTTTTAGCTTCTTTTGTTTGAATTATGGAAAATTCCCGTCCACTTCCTCAACAAAAATAATAATTACGTGTAAAAGTTGCTGTTTCTTGTTAATTAAAACCAAAGATGTATTATTTAATTACTTAACCCTTATCATTCCATAATCATAAATAGAAAATTGAACCCTTTTAATTGAAATTAATAAATCTTACCATTACCGCTGATTGCTAATTTATTTTTGTTAAAAGAGGTACCTGGTGTCGAGGTGTATTGTGACTTTATGAAGTAAATCCATGACGTCATAGTAGTAGCACGTTGACGCTGGTTACCTTGGCAACCAATTAATGCCCAATTAAAGAAAAAAAGGTAGAAAATTGACGGCGAAAACTTACAAACAAAAAAAACCTTGAAAAATATGAAAACAGCTGTATTTTTTTGCACTAGTCTTAAGAAAAGATTACATTGTAAACATATATAGAAATAAATGTTTATTTTAAAACAATGTGTGAATGTTTTTATTTATTTATTTAATCTAATAAATATTTGTTTTTAAATATTCTTTTACACCGAAAAATAATTAATATAAGGTATAATTTAATTTAAATAATTTAATTTATACCTTAAAGTAGAATTTAAATATTTTAATTTAATCTAAGAAAGAATTAAAGAAACAAAGAAAAAAATTAAAATTTTCAAAGGAGTTAATAACAAGTAATACTATTTATTTCAATAATTGATTGATTGATTGATTGGGAAGCGGCAGCTCCTTGCCTTTGGCTTTATTAGGGTCTATGGGGAAGTAAACACGGAGTGCCATATCCCTATTATTTATGGATAA
This sequence comes from Phalangium opilio, assembly GCF_054372755.1. Classification (NCBI taxonomy): domain Eukaryota; kingdom Metazoa; phylum Arthropoda; class Arachnida; order Opiliones; family Phalangiidae; genus Phalangium; species Phalangium opilio. The sequence continues at coordinate 8,234,482 of NW_028324187.1, read as the reverse complement.
TAATTAGATAAGGCTTAAAAATAAAAGGGGACTAGAGTGAAGATAAATTTAACAAAAACTGAAATATTTCATCAACAAAAATACACCGAAATTTATTTATTTTTCCCTATAACATAAGTTAATGATATATACACTATAAGTCTACAGCAAGACGTACCAACTGCTTGTCTTAATTTCACTCATTTCCGATAGAATTTTCTGTTCCAGGCTTAGAACCGGTAAACTTTACCATTTAAATATACTAAGCCATTTCTAAGCTTGAATTCTAATAATAACTTCGTTTTATCACAAATTACAGTCTAGTAACTGTAGACTTAGCGTATATTCATTATTAACTTGCTTATATTAATAAATATTAAACATTTTTCATATAACATGAAACTTACGTTAACTTCTCTTTTTTCATAATTATTTAAATTTGTTTTCACTATAGCAGACGAGGAAAAATGTTCAGAAAAATGTATAACAACTAGATCGCATGTTTCCTTTTTGGTTTTAAATATTCTAAAACTAACGATTTTTGAATTTTATGTGGAATTAACACGAAGGATATTTATTGGCACGATTTACATTCAAAGTTTCTTTGGAATAATTTAACATTGAAATATTACTAATTAAAATTAAATATAGGCCTAGTGCGTTCAAGAAACTGACCGAAAAACGGGCGCGAAAACGTTCAAGTAAGATCCTTCAATTTTGGCGCGAGAAAATTGGTAGCACGCGCTTTTAAATCTTTATTCTCGAGAATTTTTCTAATTAGGCTTAACTCCCACAAGTCCTCGAGAAATTCTTAAATTAGGCTTAACTCCTTCAAGTCCTCGAGAAATCTTCAAACTAGGCTTAACACACGTTCTTAAGAAATTCTTAAAATAGGCTTAACTCCTACACGTTCTTAAGAAATTTTTAAATTAGGCTTAACACCTACAAGTTCTCGAGAAATTTTCAAATTAGGCTTAACACACGTTCTTAAGAAATTCTTAAAATAGGCCCGAGAAATTTTCAAATTAGGCTTAACACACGTTCTTAAGAAATTTTTAAATTAGGCTTAACACCTACAAGTTCTCGAGAAATTTTCAAATTAGGCTTAATACCTACAAGTTCTCGAGAAATTTTCAAATTAGGCTTAACACACGTTCTTAAGAAATTCTTAAAATAGGCCCGAGAAATTTTCAAATTAGGCTTAACACACGTTCTTAAGAAATTTTTAAATTAGGCTTAACACCTACAAGTTCTCGAGAAATTTTTAAATTAGGCTTAACACCTACAAGTTCTCGAGAAATTTTTAAATTAGGCTTAACACCTACAAGTTCTCGAGAAATTTTCAAATTAGGCTTAACACACGTTCTTAAGAAATTCTTAAAATAGGCCCGAGAAATTTTCAAACTAGGCTTAGTAAACGTAACGAACGTCTAGGACGCTACACGTATTTCGGCAAGTTTCTTAAACTCTCTAATATTTTGACCAACGACTACCAAATCACGAAAAATGTCAAATATGGGGACCGTTATCACAAAGAGAAATTGTAAATAATCAAATTTGAAAGGCGTGTAAAATGAATGCTTATTTGTTTAGATAATAATAATATAAAGTAAACAAGCAGGTGACGCGTGTTCGATAAAATATAATTGAAAGAACCTATAATAGCTTTTGCAGCAACCTTTTGTATTCCTTAATCAGAATAACAAAACTTTTAATAACAAGATATGTTACCAAGAATGGTTTTAAGGGACCGTCTAATTATAACGAACGTCGAACCTTCTGAATTTGACAGAGTTCTCCATAATGCATTTTGCTAATAAATCAATGAGATCTTAGACACAACCTTTACCCTTACGACGTACGTAATTTATGAACGGTCCCTTACGTCTATCCTAATGATTATCGTGTTCCATTTCCACAAAGGAAATACAATATTTGAATTAGAATTTCATGTTGCGAATTAAACCAAATTAGTTTCGTATTTCAAATTAATTGGACACAAGTCCGTCAGTCTCATTAAAAATATTTATATTCCTAAGCATATATTATTCAGATTTAATTCTAACTAAATTTAATAATAGATCTAAATTCCTGGAAATAATTTTTTCTAAGCCAATTTGTCTGGCAATATCGTCAATTTTAAGTATTTAATTAACCCTAATTATATTAATTATCGTAATTATTCAAAATCTTTACCCGAACGTTCCAGAACAAGAAGAACTTGTTATTTTTAAAATAAAATTAAACCTGAAAAACCTCAACATTTCCATCGAAACGTTATGTTGTAAATTTTGGTGTCTTACCACGCCACTCAAATACTATAATTCTTCTAGGAATTATAGATTATAAACCACCCCTTTTCCAAGGAGTTAAACTGACGTTTCCTAATGTTTGATTCAACTATCAGCTACAACACCAACATTTCTATAAGAGTATTTCGACTCCTTGTAAAAAGGGGGTGTTGTATAACTTACGTAAGTAGTAAGAAAAATGTTAGTAGCTTTAATTAATTCCAAAGAACAAAAACGTTTCAACTAAATTAAAAATTACTAAGTCTACTAAAGCCTAATAAATTTAAAATAACAATTTCTACAAATTCTACTTCGTCAAATTGAAAAAAAAAAAAAAAAAAACACAACCTAAAGATTTGCAAAAGTAAGTCCATGCTTTCTTTCTTTTGTTTGTTTTGCATTTGTGGTAATTAAAAACAATTTATAATTGATTTTAGCGTATTTTCCCGGAACTTTATAAAAAGGGAATACAATGCTGTAACTTGTTCTAGGCGCGAAGGGTCACTTATTTCCCACGTGATCATAAGTAAATAATAACACTTACAAATAAGTTAACGAGGGTAGAAGAAATTTCTCTTCAGGCCACGCCCCTCTCACTCTATTCTGTTCTTCCCGATTTTGAGGACAAATATTTAACTAAAGATGGCGCTGAATTCCCTTATAGATAGTTTACAGGCGTAGAGGATTCCTACCATTAACACCAGGAGATCAAGCGACTTAGAGTGTAAAATCGTCTGCTATTTTACACTCTAAGTTGCCAGGTCTCCTTGTGCAAATGGTATGAATCCTCCACGCCTGTAAACTATGTATATTTCAGGGAATCAGGGTTATAGGTTTAACTTAGGGAGGGGTATTATTAACTTATGATTAGAGGTGGCTAACCCAGACAAATTGCAGATTATATCCCCTTTAAATTATTATAGCTTAATTGATGCATTTTGGGTGGAGGGTGGCGGGGAAATTATTTCTTTAAATGTTAATTATGTTTATTCATCTTCGTCTAATTCGTAAATGCTTGCCCCTTTAGCCTCGGCTTCGTAGGAACTATCGTGTTTGGCCAAAATGCGTAGAAGGGGTCGAAGCTTCAGCCACCACTGCCGACGCGGGATTCTGTGTCTGTAAACAAAACCAGACGCCCAAAAATAGAACAACAACCAGTACGCGTCTTTGTCTGTGTCTCTCTCGACTCAATTTTTCATTTGGTTTTCTTGTATTAACGCTCATTTTGTCTCGAGTCGTTAAATTAATTAAGTTTTGGTTTTGGTTTTGATGGAGGTAACATGCGAGCAAAAATTGAGGAGAAAAAACATGTTGTGTTTATAGATACAATTAGAGGGACACTAGATTACAAAGGGGCTAACCACCCAAAGTAATCGGTGTACATGTTGCACCTGTACTAAAGGGATTACGCGTAATCTTTAAAACATCTGCCTTTGACAATGTTAAATTGATTGCTTGTGTACAGGGAATCTGAGAGTGGTTATCCCCTCGGCAGCCACGTTGTTCAAGCTACCTCAGAGTGATTATCCCCTCGGTTGTTCAAGCTAGTGTCCCTACACAGGGTTCTGAACGAAGCTAAACTGTGTATGTGTAGATTAGCCAAGTGCTGTGTTTGTGTTTCAGCCCCAGTGCTTTGCATTTAGGACCAAGGCTTAACATGTTCTTTGTTTCGAAAAAGATACAGAAATATATATACTAACAGCGCAACTATAAAGAAATTCAAACAGCCAACCACTACAAGCAATGAACGTGCCAGCCAAATATTATAATAAGCGCTTAACAAAAAATCCAAGGAAAGATTACGCTACACGTAGGCCTAAACTCACTAAGGCTTAATTAATTCGGTCTACAGTTTAAATAGAAGGTAAAATGAGTTTAACTTGATTAAATATGGGAAATTGATATAGAAAATTAACTGAGTATCCTTAGCTAAGTAGATAAAGTGATAAGAGTCACCGGGTTTTCATAAAATTTGACTAGTTATTTCGTAAAGAGCAATTAATTAAAACTAATTCTAAAGACGTACTGAAAAATAAGATAAGACTAGAGAAAAGTAAAATACACCAAAACACATTCTAAACTGGATTATATATAATATATTAATATCTTACCCTGAACCTAAAAATCCTGAAATAAATATATATATATGTACGTAGATAGGAGAAAATTACCTAAACCACCGACAGTACAGTAAAACCCAATTTACTTAAATAATTTCAACATTTACTTGAAAATATTGGTTAATTTATGGAAATAAATACATATTTTATGAAATAGTCGCGTTATTTTCGATGTTTATGGCTTAATTATTGTGATGTAAAACGATTAAGTCATCGGAATTGGGAGTGACAACGAAAGAGGCAAAGTTTTATCAGCGCCAAGGCTTAGGTAAATAATAAAGAATCCCAAATTTCTTTTTGATTTTATTTCATAAACGGGTTTTACTGTACCATTACCTACAGTTTCCTAATAGTTAATTTTAATTTAATGTAGATTAAACACCGTACCATACACGAGCAAGGATTACACGACAATGGCCAATATATTTATATATTATATTTTAAGCTTTTTATCCCTAAAACGACCGACTCGTTAAAACCATTCTAAAATTCATCGTAGACGAACTTTTTAAGGCGTAATTAATTAATTTATTTTTAAAGGGGGGGGGGGGGGCAGTGATCATATGTTCATGTTTTAATCGACCCCAAGAGCTAAGGCTCCTTCGTGGTCTTGCGGTTCAACGGATGGCATCAAAAAAGGATCGCCAGTTAGGTTGGTGGCGCCATCTTTCACCAAAAAATTGGCAGGGGTGGCAAGCGCCTGTAAGAGCGGCCTTAAATGCAGCCACCACTGTTTTTTAGGAATACGATATCTAAGAAGCAACAGAAAATAGACACATGTATGGCGAGGAAAACACGTCATGTCTCGCGTCACAAGGTCTACTACGACGGAATTCTAATTCTAGTCTACTCTAAAGACTACTTCGCAAAAGTAACATTCTCGTAGGGGTAAATAATAAGAAAAAAACGAAGACGCGTTTTTTGAGGAATTCTGGGTAGGAAACTACGATAGATAGTAATTAAAAAAAAATAAAGGGTGTTACTTACTTGAAATCCGTGATCTTTTTGATGTTTTGAACTGGAGAAAAGAGGTATTGACGTCGTACCAAACCTAAAAGTACCGCGGTATCAGGGGTTGTGCATTTAATCGTACCATCCGGTTGTTTGTGCTCTTTTAACTTGGTTATTAACCAATCCGCGGCTTTGGCGGCCATCTTGGTTCCGAAATTTCTATCAAAAGGTGTCGGACTTCCACCCTATTACGACGAAGGTCAAAGTTGTCGACTGTATTTGTAGACACGCCCTAGAAATTTCCTAATTACCTGTTGCATATGACCAAGAATATTATTTCTGGTTGAGAAAATATCTTTTCCTTCTTCAGAGTACAAACGGTAAATAAAATCCGTCGTGTAGTTTGAATTGGCTAATTCGTTGCGTAGAATTAAGCCTCTTTGTACACCTTCGGCCATCTTGGCTTGCATATGAATGACGTCACCCATTAGATCTCTGATCGAGAATTTTTCTTCAAAAATGTAGGCAGCATCGGCTCCACCGGCCAAACCAGCTAAAGTTGCTAAATATCCGCAATAGCCACCCATAGTTTCTACAACAAAGACGCGTCTTTTCGTTCCTTGAGCCGATTGCCTGATACGATCACAGATCTGAGGCAAAGTTCGGAAAATTCGTAATTTTTACTTATTCGCGAAGGGCATCGTTAAAACCTCATCAGGGCATCGTTAAAACCTCATCAGGGCATCGTTAAAACCTCATCAGGGCATCGTTAAAACCTCATCAGGGCATCGTTAAAACCTCATCAGGGCATCGTTAAAACCTCATCAGGGCATCGTTAAAACCTCATCAGGGCATCGTTAAAACCTCATCAGGGCATCGTTAAAACCTCATCAGGGCATCGTTAAAACCTCATCAGGGCATCGTTAAAACCTCATCAGGGCATCGCTAAAACCTCATCAGGGCATCGCTAAAACCTCATCAGGGCATCGCTAAAACCTCATCAGGGCATCGCTAAAACCTCATCAGGGCATCGTTAAAACCTCATCAGGGCATCGTTAAAACCTCATCAGGGCATCGTTAAAACTCATCAGGGCATCGTTAAAACCTCATCAGGGCATCGTTAAAACTCATCAGGGCATCGTTAAAACTCATCAGGGCATCGTTAAAACCTCATCAGGGCATCGTTAAAACCTCATCAGGGCATCGTTAAAACCTCATCAGGGCATCGTTAAAACCTCATCAGGGCATCGTTAAAACCTCATCAGGGAATCGTTAAAACCTCATCAGGGCATCGTTAAAACCTCATCAGGGCATCGTTAAAACCTCATCAGGGCATCGTTAAAACCTCATCAGGGCATCGTTAAAACCTCATCAGGGCATCGTTAAAACCTCATCAGGGCATCGTTAAAACCTCATCAGGGAATCGTTAAAACCTCATCAGGGAATCGTTAAAACCTCATCAGGGAATCGTTAAAACCTCATCAGGGCATCGTTAAAACCTCATCAGGGAATCGTTAAAACCTCATCAGGGCATCGTTAAAACCTCATCAGGGAATCGTTAAAACCTCATCAGGGCATCGTTAAAACCTCATCAGGGCATCGTTAAAACCTCATCAGGGCATCGTTAAAACCTCATCAGGGCATCGTTAAAACCTCATCAGGGCATCGTTAAAACCTCATCAGGGCATCGTTAAAACCTCATCAGGGCATCGTTAAAACCTCATCAGGGCATCGTTAAAACCTCATCAGGGCATCGTTAAAACCTCATCAGGGCATCGTTAAAACCTCATCAGGGCATCGTTAAAACCTCATCAGGGAATCGTTAAAACCTCATCAGGGAATCGTTAAAACCTCATCAGGGAATCGTTAAAACCTCATCAGGGCATCGTTAAAACCTCATCAGGGCATCGTTAAACCTCATCAGGGCATCGTTAAACCTCATCAGGGCATCGTTAAACCTCATCAGGGCATCGTTGAACCTCATCAGGACATCGCTAAACCTCATCAGGACATCGCTAAACCTCATCAGGACATCGCTAAACCTCATCAGGGCATCGCTGAACCTCATCAGGACATCGCTAATCCTCATCGGGGCATCGCTAACCCTCATCAGGACGGATTATTATCATTATAGCTAAAGAAGACTATACAAACCTCTGTAATTTCATTAAGGGCTGTATCTGCACCGAGAGAGAAGTCAGTGCCAGGAACGTTATTACTAATAGTGGCGGGAATGACGCACATGGGAATTTGTAGTTCTTTATATTGTCCGCGGGCTTCTGCCATTTGAAGAACAGTTTGATAAGCCTTTAACCGTGATAGAAATTAGTCTGTTAAGTGATTCTTTAAAACCTCAGCTTTGAGAAACATACTTCAAAACCTCCAATGACAAGTAGAGCTTGAATTCTAAACTCCCTTAACTTATCCACGACTAAGTGCAAGTAATCCTTTGGTAGAGTTCTTTATTAAAAATAGCAAAGAAGGGAAGGGAAGATCCTTGTTTATAGAGAACAGATAGTTGTGGCTGAAGAATGGTAACATCCACCCCCTTTCCCTAAAAACCCAGACAGAGACACTAAAATTACCTCTTAGTTCCCAAGAAAGCTCCTCCTTGACCAACCCAACCTGTTACATCACTCCAGTTCATAGTTTGAATCTACCACCATTCACAGATACCCAACAACAACAACGTAATTAAAGAAGGGTTAAAGGTCAACAATACTTACGTCAATTGATCCTTACATTTCCTTCAATCAATCCCTCAACACCTTCGTGAATTCCATAGACTATATCTCCACGATAGAGACAATTTCTGACAAATGACCGAACAGCCGCGTTCATTCCGCAACACGGAGCTCCCACGTGCATAACACCCAGAATAAAGCCACCCTGAAATTTAATTCCGATTTGGTCTAAAATACGCGTCATTTCATCTACAATTAGCGTAAGACTATATCATAGGCTTATAATTGGACTGACAGACGATAAGACAGACCCGGATAAGAAAGACAACGATATAAGAAGTGCTTACCCTCTTTTATCCACCATTTTTAATTTATCCATGCACGAGTTAAATAGTGAGAAAGATTAGAAAGATAATTAGAGTGTAAAATTAGAGAATAGACCCCAAAAATAGATTAGATCATCGCAAGTAGATTATATAATATGAAAAAAGAAAAATAATTGCATAACAGTAATAGTTAATAACTAATAAACTAGTACTAATAACAATTAAATTTGAAAATTCAATTATAATTCGTGCAATCACAAGTATGTTCCATAAGTTTGACACGAGTCCGCGCAGTTGAGTCGTGGGGAAGGGGGTGTGTCCAGGGATAAGACACAAGGGCGTGGAAGACACCTGATTGGCTAATTCGGGTACGTATTGCCTCCCCCCCTCCTACCTATTGGGACTTAGTGTCAGACTTATGAAATCATACACTTATGTTTAGAAAGGGTTAAATACCTTTCTAGGAGGCATATCTGGGCTCTACCAGTAAGCAAAGGTTAATTTTAAACCACCACCATTAATTAGTTAGGAAGTAATTAAGTAAGTCTTATCGCGATAGAAATATGCATTAAATAAATAAATTAATTAATTAAAACTTACGGCGCCAACTTGACCTGTAGCGTCAAAAGCGGATTTTGGAGGTTTCAATCTGGTCAGCATTTTGTAAGTTTCCAAATTACGTTCGAAACTTCGACCCCTCAATTTGACAGCTTCGGTCCATTTCTTATCAGCCATAAACTGCGTAACCTTTTTAGTCTATATGTATGATAAGATAGGACAATTGGAGGCGACCGATAAAATCATCAACTGTCAAACTACAATCTATCAATCAAATCAAGTGTAATTTACCGTTTCCACACATTGCATGAGAGGTACTCTAACAGCTTGATTACCATCTAAAGATACTACGCAAGCTTCAGATTCGGGGGTTGCTTCTACAAGAGCTAGAACGGCTTCGGCGCCCATTCTGCAACCCTATTTTTAAAATACGTTTATCTTATCTAGGGCCTAATAAAAATTGTTTAGTTTATGTTGGTTAGATTATTACTGACTAATATTCTATCAAATGCAGAGGGACTTCCACCACGTTGGACGTGACCTAATACAGTGATTCTTGTATCTTGAGCTAACTCGTCAACGATAACCTTATAGAGATAAAGATATGACGTTCGTAGACTTATATTAGTGACGTTTTCACAAAATATCGCGAGGTTAACAAATTTTCTATATTTAGAGGGGCGTGGCTCAATAATGACCCCTCCCCTTTCTAACAAAATGGCGGGGAGCTTTGGAAGACTAAGTTTTAAAGGAGATTTGTACCTTTTTGACTTGCTCGGCAGTAATTGGTACTCCTTCTCTATCGATAGCTCCTTCAGAGACAATAATAATATTCAACCTCTGACCCCCTTCTCTTTCCTGTTGCAGTTTTTTACAAATAACTTGTGGCCAATCGCGTTCCGGTGGCCATTCGGGAATGAAAACAAAGTCAGCTTCGCTAGCCAATGCGGCTACTAGGCCCAAGTAGCCACAATGGCGACCCATTACCTCCAAAATAAATGTTCTCTGATGGCTATACAAGAATACTTAAAAAATTACCCCCCTTTGCTTAATGAGTAACAGTACTCGTTTCTACCTTGACGCGGTTGTAACTATGGCATCAATAGCTTCGATAATTCTGTGAAGGGCGGAATCAGTTCCGATAGTCATATCAGTTCCGCAAAAATCGTTGTCAATTGAACCGACCATGCCAACAATATTTAAATGGCCACATTCGACCTTCTTCTCGCTAGTGATGTCCCCCCTTTTTAGGAGTTCATCTAGCAAGGAAGGCCATTCTTGTCGGAAAAGATTAGCGCCCGTTAAACTACCGTCTCCTCCAATCACGACCAAGTTCGTAATCCCGTGTTTTATTAGGTTATTGGCGGCTTTCAAACGTCCCTCTCTGTGCCTAAAATCGGCACATCTGGCACTTCCAATGACAGTACCACCCTAAACCATAAGTGACGACTTAGAATACGTCACGGGTACAAGGTTCAGAGTGACCACAGTATAAAAAAATAAGGCAGACAGCCGTAAAGTGTCTGAGCAATACTTTTTCCGCCCCCAACGCCAGAGAAAAGTAAAAAACCGAATTGTTAGTATAGCCTGGAAAAGTCCATAGAAAATAATCCCTTCGGTAGTTCATAAATGTACTAAAATAAGCTGCAAACGATTATTTAGTATGGCGTTTTGCAGACTACACTATGAGCTATTTCTAAAAACATAAGGAAACCTTTTTATTTTTATAAATTGCGGATAAAAGTAGGTACATTTGTCAAAGATGTTTTTTCCGACTTATAATAAGAGTAATTATAGGGAAAAATAGGTAATGTAGGAAATGTGGTCACTCTGAAGATTAAGGGGTAATTACTTTATGGATAATGCCAGAAACAGAAGCCCAGTTTGCCTCAACAATATTATCACCTCCATCAACCATTCCTTGGTAACCTTCCTTGATAAAATACACCTTTGCTCCCAAATACAAACCCATCCGAACAACAGCTCGAACAGCCGAGTTCATGCCTACAATTAATAAATAAACTTCATTACCTCAAGATCCAGTTGCAATTAAGTACTCTCTCTGTCCATTTACCCTGGGAATCTCCTCCACTGGTGAAAACGGCGATGGACATTCCTTTCTGTATTCCACGTTTTAATGACGAACCTTCACTACTTGCGAAAATAGGTTTGGTGTCTATTTCAGGGGATAGCAGGGCGCCAGTGTCTGTCCTGAACAGCGGTGCTTGAGAATCAGTCATGGTGAATGCTTTAATTAAACGAGTTGGAAACCAATCGAGGAAAAAATAGAAAAAGAAGGTCAGGATAATGGTTAAAATCCCCATCTTCGCAGAAAAAATGCGTTCAATTCCAGCTTTTAACTTATAAAATATTAACTTATGTTTGTAGGGCATAAACTTGCCATCAAAGATCGACAGCTTTTAAACCTAATTGAAAATTTCAATAAGGTGCAAAATGATTTTTAAACTTACCAATTATTTATCTAACTAAAAAGTTTGTGCTATTTAAAAAATGAGGCAAATTTATTTTGAAATTACGCGTTTTTTCGCACGTCTACAGAAGGAGGTGGAAAAAGCCGCGAAGTGTCCTTCGTTTCGACCTTTGGGTTCTTCTCCTAAGCTCTCCTTCTTCTAACCAATACCAAAGACTATCTTTTTGGACTGTATATATTCTACGTGTCTTATCCCACCTTAAAAACCCCGTACTGAGCCGCCGGCGTTATCTTCCTTCCATTTTTCCACAGACGTCAACTGACTTAAGTTGAAGGTATATTCGATAGTCTTTGGTCCAGTCCACCATTTCGGTAACGTGGGCATCGGCCGACGTTTAAAATGAGGTGAGTGATCCTTTAATATTTAAATTATTTTAATTTAAAGTTATTTAATTAAACCGAAATTTTTGTAATACAAAACTTTAAACTTGAAATGAATCGAAAAAATCTTTAAAGTATAAAATTTGTATAAAAAATGTTCCGGGGCTGGGTTAAGTTTATTGTTAGGCCTAAGCCTTGCCACGTGCTCCTTCCCGCATTTTTAAAGGCATTTTCTGATTTCAACAATGAGGCATACCTAAGCCTTGTCCGATTTCCACCGTCCATACGCATTTAATTTTAATGTTTTAAATTATTTTTTTTTTTGTTGCCTAGTACTTTAAAACTGCAAAAGCGTCTCGCCGCCGCAGTCTTAAAATGCGGTAAAAATAAAGTTTGGTTAGATCCCAATGAAACAACTGAGATCGCCAATGCTAACTCCCGTAAGATAGGATGTAACATAGGTACACCTTAGCGGGTGTTAACTTTGAAATTTGAATTTCTCCATCAGGTCAAAACGTACGTAAGTTGATCAAGGATGGTTTAATCATTAAAAAACCCATCGCTGTCCATTCCCGCGCTCGCGTTCGTAAAAATGCTGAAGCACGTAGAAAAGGTCGTCACACGGGACCCGGTAAGAGGAAAGGTACCGCTAATGCTAGGATGCCCCAAAAAATCGTCTGGATTAGAAGAATGAGGGTACTCAGGAGATTGTTAAAGAAGTACAGAGAATCCAAGAAGATTGATAGACATCTGTAAGTATTTAATTACCAATTCCACATCTGTTAGGGTTAACTTAACGTATTTGACTGTTCAGGTACCACGATTTGTACATGAAGGCGAAGGGTAATGTTTTCAAGAACAAGAGAGTTTTGATGGAATTTATCCATAAGAGGAAGGCGGAGAAGGCCCGCTCTAAACAACTTAGTGACGCTGCCGAAGCTAGAAGGACAAAGGTCAAGGAAGCTAGGAGAAGGCGCGAGGAGCGTCAACAACAGAAGAAGTTGGAACTTACCCAATCTCTAGCGAAAGAAGAAGAAGCCGCAAAACAATAAATTTGTTAATTGCTAAATGGGAAATAAATTTTGATGATGAAATATCTGGTTTTGTGGAATTTCTTTTGTGATTTAATAAAGAGATATCAAATGAATTTAATGGTCTTGTGTCAATTTAATTGTTCATGTGGTCCGTGTAATGGAAGCTGAATAATCCCATCAACTGCAATGATAACTTCTTTATATTATTATACTTTTTTAAGTACATCGACGATATATTCTTTATAATTAAATTTAAAACATTTGTGGCCACGCCAGCATGGTTGTTACATCATGATCATCTAGTTTACTATAAAATATTATTATGCAACGAACGAGTTTAGACACACAATTTTGAAAACAATATTCTTATTCGAGAGTTCGGGTTATGTAAGAGAATGGTAATATGGGACTGGTAGCTTCTAGATCAATGGCGGTTGCAATGCAATCACTGGCTGAATCGTAATCTCCCATTTCCCTAAGAACTTGTCCCATATTATACCATGATTGGTGTGAAAGAGGGTCAATAGTGACAGCGTCACGTAGAGTTTTTTCAGCTAATTGGCTGCTGCCCAAATAATGGTACATCAACCCTAAATGCTGCAAAGCTCTTACGTGCAAAGGGTTAATAGCAACTGCGTTTTGAAAGCATGTTTTCGCTTCGTAATATTCGTGGCGACATTCGTGGACGAGACCTTTCAAAACCATAAGTTGATGTGAAAGAGGAAAGATGGTCGATGCTTCTTGGATGCAGGCTTCAGTGTCCATTGCTTGGCCTGTATGGCGCAAAACGGGGATTGTTTGTCATAATAACTCTTGGTAACATTACCACCTAGGGATGACTTACCAATATTTAAATATAAATCTCCAATTAGAAGCCATATTTGAAGCTGCAGCATCCATACTGATTGAGGACCTGGTTTGGGTTGAAACCCGTTTATGGATGACGCAACTTCGGATAGAGCGTGTTCGACTCTCGATACCGCGGCAACTGAATTCGCTTGGGGTGATCCGGAATCTCTATCAGATAGTTCTGAAGAGTACATTTGAAACAAACTCCTGGTGTCGCTCGCAACCCTGTGCAGGTTTTCGTCTTGAAAATCGTGTTTAATTTGCCCTTCATAAAGTGTCCTCCATTTCTGCAACATCTGTTTGCTGGTTAAAAGAGCGACTTCAGCACCTTCCGTCAATTCTTCAAGATGGGTTTTAGTGTATAATAGGTTGAGATTTTCAGGGTATTCCTCCAATGCGACGTCCAGGAGTTGCAGGGCCTCTGAATATTGCTTTTGCGCTGTTAGAAGCAGGATCATTAGGTGAAGGGTGTGTAGATGTTCCGGTCTAAGATTCAGGGCTGCTCGAGCGTGATTTGTGGCTTCGGGAATCTGACGGGCTTCGGCGTAATGAAGAGCTAAATAAAATTCGGCCAAATGATCCGAAGTGTCCGTCGATTGGGCTTTAACAAAGGCGTCAAAGGCTTTCGATCTTAGTTCTTGTTTTCGAGTTTGGGGACGAGCTTGTTCAGAAAGGAGTTCGTATCCAATGCCAATTAAGAGATAGCATTTCGCAAGAAGTCCTTGGCTGTGTTGCTTCTCTCTTTCCAAAGCCTGTTCAGCTTCACTAACGCCTTGATCGTACAGTCCCAGATGTTCGAAGCATAAACGCGCTGACAGTAATAAGGGTAAAGCATTCTGAGGCTGTAGTCGGGCGCATTCTTGCAGCATCAAGTGAGCTCGGGAGTATTTTCCGTTTGTCATAAGAGCCATGGCGAATTGCAGCCATATATGGTATTCCTCAAACGCAAACTTCATCGCCCTTTCGAACGATTCGCAAAGGACAGCGCATTGCCCGCGTCTGACTAGACTTATGGTTAGAAGGTTGTAAACGGCTGCCACATTCAAGTACGAGTGAATTCTCGCGTCTTTGAACTCGGGGGAACGGTCTAATACAGCGTTGCGAACAGCCATGGCTTCGCTGATGAATAGTAACAAAAGAACTTCTTCATTTTCGTCTTTAGGAACGAATAGACTTTGGCCAGTGTATTTTTTAGGTTTCCACGGACTTCCTGATGATTTGTTGTTCTCGGGTTCGGGTAGAAATTTCTTATAGGCGCCTTCGGAAACGCCTCTCAAAAGTACTTCGGCTAATTGACGTGACATGGTTTGGCGAAGTGATTGGGTAGAGCTAGTTTCCACCGCTGATAAAACGTTACGGTACTGGTTGATAGCTTTCGCCATTTGACCACTTTGAATATGAAGCAACGGAGCTTTTTGTAGAGCCATTTCTAAGATAGCTCCTATTCGAAATTCTGTGTTTGAAGGTTGATAGGTGATTTGAGCACCACCAGGCATTGATGAAGCGCCGACAGAACCGGCGGCTAGAACTGGAACAGTTCCCCCACTCTGTCCTAATGTTTTCTCCAATTCTTGTAGATAACGTAGTGCAAGATCTCCTGCTCTAACCAAGCACTGTAGGATCTGCTCTTCCCTTTCTTTGACCTTAAACTTGCTTGTTGAACCGGGAGCAACTTTTTCAAGACAAAATCCTTTAATAGCGAAAGATTCCGCCACAACTTTTAGTAAGCGAATCTTCAATTGCTTCTCCGACAAGTTATCTAGTCTTCCTTGGGTCAGATGGTTTAAAGCTTCTTCATATCCGCCTTGGGCGTACAAAAGCTTAGCCAGGAGAAAATGACCATCTACAAATAACCCGCATTTTGGACCTTCGTTGACGCAGGCTTGAAGTAATCGTTTAGCTTCCGTTAATCCCACTTTGGCTTTATTGATGTTAGCTTCGCTTGGGCTAAACTCTTCTAAGTGTTGTTCCAATTTGGCTTCACCAATATAGAATGTGGTTAAAGGGTCATTAAGGCCTCCTGTTCGTTGACCTAATTGTTCCGCTAATTCTTGGGCTTTCTTCCAATTTGATTCTTCCCTACAACGATCAATTTCCGCTTCTAAACGACCAGCCGGCATTTTCTGTTTCGCTGCCATGATGTTTACTGGTCCTGGACTCGCGTTTTTAGCAAAGGTTCTACTGTTTTTCCTAAAAATATTACGAAAGACTAAAATATTAGCAAAATTTTGTATTTCGTAGCCTTAAAACGATTTCAGAATTTCAGAGATAAGCCGGGAAGCCAAAAAATTTCAATCTTCGTAAAGATCGCAAACTTATATTTTGATTTTCATTTTGTAAGAAAATTACGGTAATTTACCTGAGTTACCGGGTATATTTCGCTCATTACTTCATGGTCGATGGAAATATTTGCGTCAATATCTTTCCTTAATATAATTATATACTTAGATTTTCCTTAAAAATTAAAAAAAACCATTATTATAAATCGGTGAGGTTTCAGATTCAACCGTACTGCAACCTATATTAGAGACATATAATATTAATACATGTTCTATCTCAACTAGTACGTACAGCAAAGGTAAAGGCTGCCCTCTATGCCTTAAAAACAGAAGCTAGCAGGGCCTGAGACTTTTATTCCAAAACCATTTTCGACTCCAATCATCTCACCTAATCCTCCCTGGTTTAGCAAGGCTTACCGTAACCGATCGATTTGCGTATTACTAAGAGCAATAACACTTTCAGAACCTGGAGTAGAAACGATGAAAAATAAAGTATTAAATATAATACCTCGTAACTGTATCAAAAAAAGGTTTAATAATTAATTTCTTTGACTTAAATGGAAAATAAAAAAAAAAGCTCCTGAGCTAAGTTACACAAGCAACGTTTTCAAAAACTGCTTATAATTTTTTGTTGTTGTTTTTGTAGTTTAAATTAAAACCAAACCAAGGGAAAAAATATGATACACAGACAAAATTTTGTATTTTTTTTTTTATACATTTGGCAGATAGTTTTCAAAAACAATTCTGTATATTTTCTTTTTTTTTTTACGTTTTTAGAGTAACAGTGTCACTATAAATCAGACGAAATAAAAAAAAAAAATTAACCAATCGGATGACTCGAGAAAAAAAATACCCATTCAGACCGAAACTGAAACCACCATTTTGTTTTTTTTTTTATAGTAGTTAATATTATTTTCCAACAAACAAACAAAAAAACAAAAAAAAAAACATTCCTATGTACAAATTTTGTTGTTTTTTTTAACCCATCCATATACACTGGAATTATATTTAAATTTTAATTTCCTCAAAATTTTTCATTTTAATGTACAATATTTTCTTTTTTGTTAAATTCACCCCCAAATTAAAAAGGCTTAACTACATACAGTACGCTATAAGTTAGGCCTAACACTATTCCAAAAAAAAATAAAACGTTATAGCTACGATAAAATTTCTCACTTGAAAGTTGAAACTTTTCTTCAAATTTGTTACAAAAAAAAAAAACAATTTTATATTAATTAATTATTAATTAAACTAATAAAATAAATTAATAGACGAAATTAAGAAATTAAACGTTCCCTCCCTCAAAGCACCTGGTTTTAATTTTTTTTATTATTTTTTAAACGTTAAATCTACTTACTTACGATATTTCAAAGATGTTTGCAACGTTTTATCTAACCTTTTTTAATTGCCTATTTAAAAAGGGGAATTGATTTAAATAATTTAAAAAACCTAAATCCATAATTAAATGAAAACCCTACGAAAACGGAAACAAAATAATAATTAATTATTTTTAGTATAAAATAATTATCCTATTTGTTTTCTTTTTTTTCGTATCATATTTATACAGAGGGGCTTTTAATTAATTTATTTTTTTTTAATTGGTTATTCTTGGCACCACAATAACACATTAGCCGCTTAAATTCATTATCAATCAGCGCTAATTGACAAAAGAAATTACTGATTTGCGTTGCGTATGTTACCATGTTTTTTTTTGTCACACACACCGCCGCCATTTTGTCCATTCATTTTTAATAATTTTCCTTAAGCCTTTGTCTCTTTACTATTTTTTTACTTTTGCGCTCTTTAGAGCAGCGAAAGTATTTTTTTCTTTTAATATTTAAAACTAAAAATAGGCTAAATGTTAGTCCATTGATCACAGTAGTTAAATTAATTAATTAATAGAACAGACAAACACTTAATTATTATTAAAAATAACTAATAAGAAAAGGGTTTATTACGATCTTTATTAATATTTCTATCATTTCTGATTTCTGCCAAAATTCAAATTTGAATTTTCCGTTGGTTTTTGAATATATATATTTATGTGTATATAATCGTTTTTAATTTTATTTATAACAAGGAATGTATTTTAGGCCTATTTTTTTGAAGAAATAATAGACGTCCTAGGCCTATTTTTTGAAGAAATAATAGACGTCCTAGGCCTATTTTTAAATGGAATAAGCTGCCGATGTTTTAACGTTTTTATTTGGTTAAATTTTTTCTAATATATGATTTTTGTTTTGTTAAAAAATAATAATAAGGGTTAACTTAAATAAGAAAGCTTCGTTTATATTTGTTTGTTTGTTTTTTTCCCTAAAACTTTTCATATTTTTTTTTCTTTAAAACTATAGAACTAATAAAAACCGGTAAGAAATAAAACGGAAGTTAAAAGAGATCCTTTTTTTGCGCCATTGCTCTTTTACCCGACCATAAATGGTTTTGAATCGTAATAGCGTCTATAGTTACCGTTAAATGTTTTGTTTGCACTTCACTGAAACACTTTCCACCGGAATTGTACCTACACAATTGTACAAGTAAACAAGTTGAGTAAAGTAAATCGCTATACAACATCAGTGAGCCGCCCCTCGGGAATAGCTACACAACAATAGAGAACCGCTCCTCGGGAATCACCGATATACAACATAAGTGAACCGTCCCTCGGGAATCACCGATATACAAAATAAGTGAACCGCCTCTCGAGAATCATCGATATACAAAATAAGTGAACTGTCCCTCGGAATCACCGATATACAACATAAGTGAACCGCCTCTCGGGAATCACCGATATACAACATAAGTGAACCGCCTCTCGGGAATCACCGATATACAACATAAGTGAACCGCCTCTCGGGAATCACCGATATACAATAGTGAAACGCCTCTCGGGAATCATCGATATATATAACATAAGTGAACCGCCTCGCGGGAATCATCGATATTTATAATATGAGTGAACCGCCTCTCGGGAATCATCAATATACAATATAAGTGAACCGCCTCTCGGGAATCATCGATATTTATAATATGAGTGAACCGCCTCTCGGAAATCATCGATATATATAATATAAGTGAACCGCCCCTCGGAAATCATCGATATACAACATAAGTGAACCGCCCCTCGGAAATCATCGATATACAACATAAGTGAACCGCCCCTCGGAAATCATCGATATACAACATAAGTGAACCGCCCCTCGGAAATCATCGATACACAACATAAGTGAACCGCCCCTCGGAAATCATCGATATACAACATAAGTGAACCGCCCCTCGGAAATCATCGATACACAACATAAGTGAACCGCCCCTCGGAAATCATCGATATACAATATAAGTGAACCGCCTCTCGGGAAACATCGATATATATATATATCATAAGTGAACCGCCCCTCGGGAATCGACGTAAAACATAAGTGAACACACGTGAACACACGCTCGCTCGTAAATCACTATAAACCAACCACTATAAAACATTAGTGAACCGTCCCTCATAAACCACTATGAACCCCCCCCCCCCCCCCCCCGCTTTCATATCACAATAAAACATCTAGGAACTGTCCCCTGGGAATCTTAACTGATGGTAAGTTCTAAGAAAAACTTTTATCTCCAATTGGCATCAAAGTGAAGAAAATGGCACTTACTTGTAAAATCTATCCATCATTTTGGCGGTGATAACTTTGGGTCCTATTCCATACAACTTGACAACCTCCTCCTTATCAGGATTATACGAATACATTGCCCGAAACTGGCACCCAGAATCACGGAACAATATAAGGAAATGTTTGCTTTCAGAACGGTTGATTTCCTAAACGAAACAGTAAGTAAACCCCATTCCTTCCAATAAGTCTTTTATTCTTTTAACGATATTTGTCAATGGTATTAGCGACTTACATCTAAAACTTTTCGTTTCGTTTCGGAATTAACGGATCCAGCCAGCACCGTATTAATAGCGTTGAGAATAATTCCCCTATTGGACTTAGCCGCCGGTTTCACGAAAAGCTTTGGACCAGTGTAATCCGTGAAAGCGGAGGAAGTTGTGGAACCAGCGTCCGACGCGCCGTCACTGGGTGGTCCCGTTCTATGATGAGGCACGAAGCCAGGGGGTAAGTAGGGACCGCGACAACCACCTCCACTCGACGTCGGAGATGTCAGTTGCCTACTGGGACCAGAATTTTCCGATTGGGGGCTAAGTGTTCGGTGAGTTAGCGTTCCTCCACTACCCACGCTGAACAGAGAATCCTTGTCATCCTGGTAATCTAGACCTGAATGACGTACGCGTCGAAACGAAAGTCCCTTAAAGAATCCTCCGAGAAACGCGTTCGTTCATCTTCCGAAGTCGCGATTACTTACCAGCTAGACTTAGATGGGATCCCCTACTCATGGTATCTAACGACGAGAGTGGCGTTGGTTCTCGCGTATGAGTCGTCACGTGAACTGACTTAGGCCTGGGACGGGTGGCGGAAGTGGACCTAACGTTAAGCAACCAATAAACAGCAAGAGTATCGCGGCAACGCAAGAAAAAGAAACAAAACCGAGGCAGAAAATTTTTAGATTTTACCAAAGAACTTCGTAAATAAAAAGTGTCTCAACTAAGTAAGTAAGCACGGTGTCTTGGTGATTATTAGGGAATTACCAACCTCGGTTTAGCTTTCGTAAGTGTTCCAGGTCGACTTCCTCCATGACCACGGCTACTGGACGACGCGTTATCAGCCGGACCTCCGCCATCTTTTTCCAATTCCTCCTGCTGTCTTCTCATTCGATAATTTTCTAAAATTTGTTGTCTCCTAATTCGTTCCTCCTCTTTTTTCCTATCTTTCTCTTCTTGTTTTGTTCTAATACCAACCATAATGGATGGATGAATTATCGTCCCTGTTGACGAGACATTGTTGGGGTACAAGGGGGACTATTTAATAATACCTTTCTTGTTCCCGTTGCATGGCGTATTCTTGTTCTTTCGTCAGCCTCTGGGATTCTTGTTCGGCTCGCCTCCTCAAACTCAGCATCATAATCAATTCCTTCTTCTTCTGCATCTCGCATTCAGCTTCCTGTTTTAACAAATTCATCTGAAAAAGGATATCTTAAAAAAAGAAAGAAGAGTAAAGAGGATGCAAAACGTACGGGATCGGGGTTGACTAGATCCGCTCCGATGAAGAACCCAACACCAGCCTCATCGACGCTCTGAGTTCTCGTTCGTGGTGCCTGTTGAGGTCTTCCTTCCGAACCAGAGTCGCCACCGCCGCTAGAAGCCTGAGTATTTACAGCCCCGCCTCCTGAAAGTGACGTTGGCAAGGGCGGCGATTTTCTCGTGGTATCACTTCCGGTATCACCCGAAGACTGATCTTGGCTAGATCCTTGTTTTCCGTTTACTTTGGATGCGGCGGACATCGCCTTAACTTCCCTGGGTCTCATTGGTTTCTTCGGTTTTGGTTTTTTCGGTTGGTCATTATCGAAGGAGATATAGAAATGAGTGTTGTCAGTTCCATCACCTCCTTCACTGGGACCATTCTTAGGTGGCGAGTTAGAAACGTTTTCGGGTTCCTCTTCTACTTCCGTATCGCGGATATTCCTCGGTGGAGATGAGGATTCCTTCGTCGGTGAAATGCCACCACTTTTACCTTTGGGTATTCGGAATGTTCGACCAATCATTGGCTTGCTGGGAGGTGATGGTGGAGATCTTTCGGGGGAAATGGAACTTCTTACGGGACGACCAAAATCGTCCACCGTTGTCGATGTTTGTTGAGACCGACCGCTCGTTTCTTCGCGGTAATTCATATCCCGGTCGGGCACTATGGGTTGGAAATTGGAAGCCTGTTGTTGGATTTGGGTGTTTGGTTGTTGAGGTTGATGGGAGTAATTGGGGTTCATTTGGTTTTCTTGTCCTAGTCTGAAGGACTGTTGATGATGAGGACCAGGCATTTGGTGAGGGGGTTGTTGAGGGTAGTTCATAACCGGGTAGTTACCCATCGGATCATAATGTCCCATAGGAGGTTGAGGTGGAATATTTCCTCCGGCACCGTATCCCCTATTATAATCGTACTGACCAAGAACGGGACCGTTTTGATACATCCCGGGTTGATGGTGAGGGTACTGGTATCCGTACCCATCGTGTAGAGGATATCCTTGATTTCTGGAATCCATGAAAGGCACTGCAGAGGGCGAACGATGGTCGTAAGCCGGATGATGCATTTGATGGCCGTGCATCATGTGTTGGGGATCCACCGAAGCTGGTCTCATGGGATGAGGCTGCCAAGGTATTTGATATTGATCGGGAGGCGTCATATGCGGTGGTAACGGTTGACCCCATTGACCCCTGCGAGGAGACGTATTCGTGTTTATAACTTGAGGACTTATTTGTTGTTGAGGCGATGGACTGTACATGTTACTAATGAGTTGGTTTGGTGGAGTTTCATTTTGCCATTGTCCTCTTCGTGGTGACGGAACAAATCCTTGTTGTTGTTGTTGAGGTGGTGGTGCTTGCTGCTGCTGTTGACGTTGACTTTGGAATACGCTTTTTTGAAAATCCGCCGGTTTATGCGCGGATGCGGATTTGTGTAAAAAAAAATTCTGCTGGGGTTGTTGTTGTTCTTCGAGGATTTTCCCACCGGAAGGAGCCAGATCTTGAATGGAATATTGCCGTTGAGATAAACGCGAAATATCGGCTTGTAAATCGGAAAGACTGGAATTTAGCTGCTCTATTGAGTTTTGGAAATCTTCGGTGTTTATGACGTCGTCGCTAACGGAATCTTCCAAAGGACTCGTTTGATCGGGGGAGACGATTCCGGCCATGGCCCCGGGTTTTAACCACTTTCGCGTAACCGAGTCAATGTCGTTTTCAATGTCTTTGATCGAGACTTGGCCGCTGTTACTTTGAAGTGGCAAAATTCCATTAGCGGAAGATTCTTTGGGGGAAACGAGGCGCTCAGAATTATCACTAGACGAGTCTCCATCCGCAGGAGTCTGAGCCGTACCTGGTTTGGAGACTGCCTGTAAAAAAGCCGCCTTGCCTAGTTTCTGCCGCTGTTTCTTCAACATCGTTTCCATCCTCCGTTTCTCTTGCTCGATTTTTCTTCGCCGTTCTTCCAATTGCAACCTAATATCGTTTAACTGAGCAGCCAAAGGTGGCGAATCCTCCGGGTTCTCTTCCGTCTGGCTACTTTCTCGGTTTCTAATACCCGATTGTTGCTGCCAAGTTGTCGTGTTTGGTAAAGTGGCGAACGAAGTATGCCGATCCTCCGTTTGCGACCTTTCCACCCTGGATTTCTGAAGGAAGCTGGATTTTAAAGCTTTAGAGGGATTGGAAGTGCTTCCGGCGGGTGCGACGGTTTCTCCGGACAAACCGCCGTCCTGATAGCGACCCTCTTTATCGTGTTGCATGTAGACGATGTTTATGGCAGGATTCGGGTTTCCATCTCTCAATTTCGATAACTGCGCGAAGCTGGTCGTTGCCAAGTTGGAGCTATAAGGATCTACGTTTTCTAAGGCTGCCTTTTCGGTGAATTCCGCTAATTTTGCCATCATGATGTCCTTCTGCCAAGTGGTTTGGGTTTTGGCTGGAGAGCCACTGGCGGATTTACTGACTAAATCTTCCACTCGCGTTTCTTCGGCTAACTGCTGGTAATAGTCCGCTAAACCGGTACTGAGTCTAGAATTTCCTTCTGACAAAATGGGGTGTTGTTTTTGGGAAGGACTAGTTCCGTATTCGTCCTCCACTTCCTTTCTTCTTTGGATTACTTCCGGTATCTTATAACCTTCGGGTGGAGACCCCGATTCTTTGGATACCAAAGAAACGGGTCCGGAACCTCTCCTGTCTTCCCCCCTTTCTTGAACTTTTGTATCGTGATTTGAGCGTTCTTTGGACTGTTTTACGTAAGCGGGTCTAAGTGGTTCTAAGCCTTCCTTCCCATTGCCTGGAACTTGTCCATCGGGAGGGAACAGTTCCCTCCGAACTTGGGAAGAAGGCTGAGTGTCAAAAGGTAAAGAGGTGTCCCTATTGGTAAAGTACGCGGCTATCTCTTCATCTTCGTCAGACTTTTGTCTGCAACGATATCGGGACGACCCTTTTTTAGCTCGCAAGTAACGCGTCGCGACAAGTTCAACCGAAACCCGGAAAAGGTTAAAGAGGTACTTACCGAACTTCTTCGTGATTCACTTTACTCGGAAGCCCAGCCGCGATCGACGAATCGGGATAAGATTTTGACCTCCTCCTATCTGAATCGGGGAGATTGACTGAATTGGTTCGCCTAAGGGAACTAGTCGGCGAAATGGGGCTTTTGGAACCTTCGTGACCTCTAATCTTTCGGGCAGATGGTGACCTTTCGATCGTCTTATCCCTAACTGGAATGGGACCATTCGAACGAGGACTAATCCTATGTATGTCCGGAAGGCTAAAAGAAGAACCTCCGTAGCTACTGACACTACCCCCTGACCTAAGGTCGGGTATGGGACTGACTGCTTGTTGAAAAGAACGTAAACGGTGATCTCGACCATTATGACTATGACGCCGATGAGCTAAAATTATTTAAAACCCATCAAGATCGCGATTCGGACCTTGCCCAACAAAACCGGGACACCAAGAGGGGTCACTTTAAAATACCTTCAAACGCGGAGCTCTGTTGTTTAACAGGCTCCAAGTCTTCCTTAACACCAGGCCTAACGACACATCTAGCGGGTCTAATCTCGAAGAGGAACATAAGATCGGCTAAATAAGCTAAAGTACACTGTTTGATGGTATCGTGCATGTAGAGAAAATCTTCCAACGTTAGAAAGCATATGTCATGGGGTAATTGATCCTCGCAAAACCTCTGGACCAGCTGGAGGTTGTACAAAGAGTCCGCTAAGCTAACTGGCTCGTTGAAGGATATTTCTGTTATTTTGCAACAAAACAAAACAACAAACCCCTTTTAAATTATTTACCTCATTATAAAAACCTTAAACAATGCCTAATTAGTAGTAGTAACATTAAAATATTAATTTTAAACGACTTTTTTGGCATACTGCCACTAATTACAACGAAATAGAACACTGTACACATCAAAATCGTAAGTTTACGAGTGGGAGTTTAAAAAAACGCGAAAGTGGGTGATAAACTCGCTTTAAACAACCTACACTGGTTCTTAAACCGAAAAATGTAAAATATATGCATAAAAAAAGGAAAAAAAGCATGCTAAAACAAATGGGTCTTCTTACCTTGCCAAGGTAAGTAGTCTGGGCAATAAAAACTGAGCACAGCAGCTAGAGAACAGCCATCGCTCAAATCAGCCAAATCTTGAATTATTGGAACGTTTGGAGACCTATGGGACACCTTGAAAGACAAGAGAAAACATTATTTCGAAAATATGCTTAAATAACTTGTTGAATATTTATTAAGGAAATTAAGATCTGGTTTAAAGGTATCCCGCTGCGATAGGATATGTTTTGATTAAGTTATTTATTGGTATCGTACCTGTCTAGGGTCTGACTCTTCGGGACTATGAAAAGAACCCATTTCCTCTTCTATTCTATGTTGAAGTTTAACACAGCATTTATTAATCCAAAGAACCGCGGCTTCTTCGGCGTCATTTGGGATTTCGTGAGTTGCCTCAACAGTGGAAAACCTCCTAATGAAATGATAACCAAAACGAAGAGTTTTGTTGTTAGAGTGTTTTACGGATGACCCCTTGTCTTTCTGTTTCATTTTTAAATTAAAGGGGTCATCCGTTAAATACTCCAATGATAAGTTGTAAACGGGGGCCGTTGTGGGGGAAAAATTTCACAGAAGTTACAATTGGGACTCGGGGGGGGGGGGGGGGTAATCACAAATCGGTCCTATCACATTTTTTGGAATACATTGTATTACTACAAGATTCTTGGTAGACTTACAGGGAATTATCATAAACTTATAATAATTAATATTAATATTGAAATGAAGGTTCTGTACTTACGAAACAACTTCAACCACTTTCTCTGGAATAAGAACCTCCTTAATAAATAACGCCATAATACCCTCAATAACTGCCATATGAGCGCTCTGCAAAACACAATTGAAAAACCCCAAAATTCGAATTACTAAACGTTACCTTAATTTTACTTAATTTACTCAGTTTCCTTATTGTAAAATCATCTTAGTTATTTGCCTCAAAAATTATAAGAATTCGCGGCCCAAAAATTAAAGGAAAGGACACTTGCCATTCTAATGGGTGCCGTTTGATTTAAAACCGTTTCAGTCAGCGGCATATCGGATGGTTCTTCGACGTGAACCCCTTTTCGCATCAAGACCTGCAGGATGCCATGATGGTTTAAACTGTGGTAATTCGGATCAGCGTAAATATTAGCCAATGCCGAGCAGTATAAAGCCCCCGTCGAAAGACCCTGAATTATCATTGGCTTCAATCGATCTTGATCCTGAAAAGAATGAAAGAAAGAAAGAATCTTTTTTGGTTAATTTTAATTATCTAATAAATAAATAACTAAATAAATAAATTAATGAATAGTATTTTAATGAACATTGTTACGATACTGACCTCGTGATCACGATAATAAGGGTCTTTTAGATCATTTGGCAGAGTATTTTCGCAAGCTTTAGAAACCAACCATAAAACAGATGCCCTTTGTCGAGCCTATAACGAAAAAAGATTAAAAACATTAATTAGTTTAATTATATTATAATAAATTGGGATTAAAAATATGTACACATCATAAACATATCGAGTCAGTCAGCTGACGTACACCTTACATTCCCACACTATTCCTAACCATCCATTTTACGATATTACCACTCCATACTAAATCCTCCTTTATCATACCATTTCAATCTTTAATAGTCTTTCTTCATATTAAATTAATTTTAATTAAGCGTGCCTTTAAAACTAGTTTAGCGTAATTAAAATCGAATTTAATTTTCCGTAGTAATTTAAGCTAGCCCAGGTAATTATTTAATATTATAATTATGACGTAAGAAAAGTTTAAAAACATGTCACTAAAATGGTTAAAAATTAGTAACGGTAGAAAATGAAAAGTTTTGATTCATGCCCAGAGGTGAAGTATATACGCTTATCTCCTAATGACATTAAAAGTTAATTAAACCGAGGTTAAAGTCATTAATATAATCATTATAACAATGACAAATATAACTCTTAAGACAATATCAAAATGAGAAGGTATTTGAAACTAAATAAGGAAACATGGTTTGAGCGTTCAGTGAGACTAATTTTTGAAAATAAAATTTTATATTATAAAATGAGGTTAGACCTAAACGGAATATAAAAACTATCCATTTCGTGGGATGTTGTTGATGTTTCTAACCTTTCATTTAAACAAAACACAATTACGCCATCCATTATTTACCGTGAAATATGGCGGTAAGGTTACTTCTTAAATAAAGAAGTGTGTGTTATTTTACACTTCAAGCAGATGGTGCGATAAAATAAGGTAAGGTTTATTTCGAGTTTAAAAGTTGGTGGATTTTTATTTGTTGTAAAATATGAGACTACGAAATTCTATTGGACCTTTATTTCAAACCTAAACCATGAATTTATTCATTTAAATGAATAAATTCATGCCTAAACTATAGGTTAACATTAAATTTAATACATCGTTCTAAACGCGTGGAGATATTTCGTCTTACTCTAGAAACTGAAACGGAAAATCCGTAATAGATATTTAGTCACAAATTATTCCTAAACACCGACAAACAATTTAAACGCTTCAACAAACTAGATTAGTATCGCTTCGCCAGAAAAAAATGATAATATTTATACAGAAAAAGAAGAAAAAAAATGTGTGTGAATGAATCATTGATTTCAAATTCAAACTAGCAGAAAATGTATCATATAAATTTCTTTTAACCACAATGTTTTGATGTACGCCGCCGTCGCCGTCCGTTTCTGATACCAAAATTCCTGCTACTATTTTTCCTTGTGATATTAAAACCAACTATGTCTAGATGTCTTCTCTATATAAGGAATTGGCCCACTTATAAAGAAAAAAAAAAGAAAGAAGTTGCCCAACCCACTTTTGAAATTTCTCTCTTAATCAAAATTTTTAGCCAGGGCGCCATTTCATATGTCGAAATCCTAGCTTAGGCGAACCTTAACCTCTGTTGTCGTTTGATTGATTTAAGGGTTAGCTAATATTATCGTAGAGATTTCAAGAAGTGTCGTAATGTGATGTGATGCTTTTAAAAGATAATCAATCCCACATGCACGGTATAATCAAGATTGACCATAAGTTTTTGAGCAAATACGTATGGTATTTCATATAACAATACCATGTTTTCAGGTTCACTATTATATAAATTTCACTTGTTAGTTAGTTAGGGTTAAATTCAGTACACTAATTTTCGCCAAAATGTATCGAAGAAGAATTTACTGTCATGTCCAACACCCACCGGAACATCTCAATATCCAAAAAATAATATACAGTTTGATTTTAATTTTTAATAAATTTTTCGTTTAAATTCTTTATTACTTATTTCAAATCTGTATCCCAATCTACATCAGGCATCCCTCCACTGACACTTATCCCTTAAAAATATGGCTCTTAATCCTGACATAAAAAAAAAAGCCTTTCCACATCCTAGAAAGAATTTGCTCCTATAAAGGATAAAAAGAAATTCGATACCACTTTTGTTCAAATTCTTAGATTCATAAAATCTAAAGTAGATTCTGATTTTTATCTATCGTAAATCCCCCATAGAACCAACCATAAGTTCATTAAAAAACGAAGTACAGTGCACTCACTATCTTTGAGTCATATTATTAATTTTAAAGAAGATAAAATAAAATGTATTAGGGATAAATACCAAAAATAGATGACAACTTGATCTCTCCCTCAACAGGAAGACGCTATCGGGAAGGTGGACCATTTTAAGACTTGCCCGATAGCGAAATTTGAATTTAATAATCCTACTTAGGAAAAAGAAGCACGTTCGAACCGAAAATCGCAATCGCCTCGTTTTGTATAACGTCGTTTAATCCGTAATTAAAAGTTCACCTCATCACTATCATCATTATCACCGCATTTTTACAACCGGTACAAAAACAAAATCCAAGAAAAAAACGTGAACTGAACTGTACGAACAATTCGACACTTTTGTCATTTAGTAAAGTCGACTTAGATACTCCACAACAATCACTAATTAAAATTCCATATTCGCAAACGTTTTAATGAATCCAACTTAAGCCTTGGTCAAAACATTAATCCATTTAAAATTCAACAAAACCATTCCGAATGACAACTGTTGTAACAAAATTCCCGTAACGTTCTTGGATGAAATCTAAATCCCGAACATCCGGCGGCGACGTTACGTCTTCGTCACGCTAAAGAACATTCTTCTAAATTTTAACCCCCCTTTCTTAAAAAAAAAATACAGATAAAATAACAGTTTCTACCCCATTTAAAAAACTTTTTTCGCAAAAATTCGAGCACAAAACTTAATTTCGAAATATACACAAAACCGACTACTTCAAGACGATTTTTTTAAAATTATGAAACACTAGTTGACTTAAAGTTTATTGAGGAATTCAACTTAGGGGATCGCGTAGGACTATCTCTCTCTCGTGACGACATACATTTTTAATTCTCGCGCTATTTCTACCTGTACCTTCTTTTTTTTAAAAAAAAACCTTAACTTAAGCCTAATTCCCACACGTAAACAGACAGACGACGTAACGTAACTATCGTGCAACCCGCAAAAGGCGAAAGTAAAGAAAGATCTTTCTAATCTGTATTATAACGTGGGTATATTGTTGCATCCCACACTTGGGGGGAAGAACTTTTAAAAACAACGTTTTTCCCTAAAGCTTTCTGAAGTTGAGTTAAATTTACTTTGGTAGGAGGGGCTGGTTGGGGCCCTATTTAGGCCTATTTTGAAATTAACGTTTTTTCTCAGTCACGACGAGGGTTTTGCGCTTTCATTTAAAACTCAGCCATAGGATAAAATATCTCATAGCTTTTTACGAAGTATGTTTGAATTTGGGTCGGATTTGATCGTTCCGAAATGATCATTTGTTCGAACAATATTTGATCAAAATAGCTTACTAAATATAAATGTGACATTTTCATTTCAATTGCTAAATTTCTTAAGGAAGATCTGCCGTTGTGTTAGTTTCGATTACTATTTTGCGTGATCTAGGCTTACTTAAGTTTCAGTGTTCTCGGTTAGTTGGTATGATCAGACCCTACATACAGAACGGCGGCGTCTTATATTTGATCAACGAAAACATCTGTCCATAAATACCTATCCATGATTGTCACAAATTTATTAATCTATGTATTGCATTGTGGAAATACTTGTCTCTATCCCCCCTCTAAGAATTGTTGTTTACTAGGGTCTAGATAAGATAACAGAAAAATTAAGGTATCGTTTAAGCGTGGGATTACAAACGGTTCCTTTTATGATAAGATATAGTCCTAGAGTTTTTGAGAAACTCAATAGTTTTTAGTACACCAAAGAAGAAAAGCTCTTACAATAGACTAGTGGTACCCGATGTTATTTGCCCATAGACCTTAATACAGTCAAAGCAGTGAAACTGCCATTATTCTATATAGCCTCCATGACTATCGACATAAATCAAGAAAGTTCTACAAAGGAAACCACAATAAAAGAAAGATATTTCTTTTTTGTTGGATTTTAACGGACAGTAGGCCTAACACTGACAGAAAAGAGTCAGTGGGTAATTTAGCTTCTTCATTTTTGCTGTCAGCATGACGTATACCACGGTTCATTTAATAGAGCGTACCTGCGAACACTTCTTTTCTTTTTCCTTAACCATTTCGAAGGATTTAAATCTCAAAGAAAGCGTTGCATGCTCCGTCCATGATGGGATGGGAGGGTTGAGGAGAAACTTTAGAGGGGGTTTTAAAACGTACGAGGGTTTTAAAAGTATCGTAGGCGTTTTACCACCGTCGGCGAACCCACACAAGTTGTATTTTGTAAAAGAGAATGTGTCCCCAAGACAAGAAAGAAAGACAGTCGAGTTCAAATTTAAGACTTGGTAGATGTAAGAAGTATTGTTGTGGGCTTGAGTCAGTGTAAATGACTCTGAAAAGGTGATTACATATTTCTTAGAACTAACGCAGTACAGTAGTACATTCCAGCACTATTTCTCACCTTTCCAACGATACTAGATACATGGGGTTACAACAATCAGGGCCCGAGTAATTAAGCAAAATGTTGATTCATAAACGTCCTCTCCATAGTATTAGCATGGGATTATTTTTACAAGACACCAAGAAGGGATATCTTGCTTATTAGG
Organism: Phalangium opilio; assembly: GCF_054372755.1. Lineage (NCBI taxonomy): Eukaryota > Metazoa > Arthropoda > Arachnida > Opiliones > Phalangiidae > Phalangium > Phalangium opilio. The sequence continues at coordinate 8,203,366 of NW_028324187.1, read as the reverse complement.
GTGAAGATATAAGATGCCTAAGTATTCGCGCGTGCCATATAGTCCCAGTCCCCCTTTCAAAATGCAAGGGGGGACGTAAATGGAGGCCGGGCTATTTCGCTGCCTCTCCTCAGTTGGAAAATACAAGTAATTTTCGAACTCATTCGCGTCGCTCTGACGTGAGTTTTCAAGAACCAATGAGATGCTGGCTGGTTGTAATTTAGAGGCGGCGGGGATTAACTCCGGACACGTCTACGTTTGGACTGGAGATAAAGCTAGATTATAAATGTTGCGAGTTCTCCCTAGTAAACTAGACATCACTTCTTGACGACACCTTATAACTCTGATTCTATAAGGAATACAGTCAAATCCTTTTGGGTATCTGATAGCCCCACTGTAGTGGATGGAAATGTGGGCAAGAGTGAATTTCCAGAAATCGGGAATGATACGAGAATCGCATCGCGTGTTTATGGCATCATTTTCAATTTCACGACTATGGGCCGAATAGAAATTGGCAGACAAGAAATAATTTGCATATATATGGAAGGCAGGCAGGCACTATGAAAAGGGCAATCACGAAATCGTGTGGTAAATTTAAATACTAGCAGCAATTTAAATCAATTTACCGCACAACGGAGTTTCGAACGTGTAGAAAACTTGAAATTAAATTTTTGAGAATTGCCTTCAAGACATATTTGATATTTATGGTTTTTATATTAACTTAAAATGTAAATTTAATAATAATAAAAAAGGAGTTTCTTTTAAAAATAAGCTTCTCCAATATCTTTGGGTCACAGAGTTTTTTCATTTCAAAATTCCCTGACTTTTCCAGGGGCTCTCACTTTCCCCCAACTTTTCCAGGAGTTCCCTGACCATCTAAACTTATTTTCCCTGACTTTTCCAGGCGTTCCATGACCCTCTCAAGTCATTTTCCCAAAATTTTCACGGAGTTCCCTGACCCTCTCAAGTCATTTTCCCATACTTTCCAGGAGTTCCCTGACCATCTGAACTCATTTTCCATAACTTTCCCGTCTGAAAGTCACTCTACCTTTTGAGTTTTTCCCAATTTTAGTCAAGAATGTCGTGTTTAAAAATAACATGACGTCTATGACTTAAATAAAATTAACTGACTTTGTCAGGCATTCCAGGTACTGTTTTAACATTATTACGCAGTAACAACCAAAAGGTGAATAATCAAAAACGATCGAGTCATGATGAGTCGTCACCGGCATGAGGCATGAATGTATTTCAAACCCAAAACTGTAGGCCTACTTTTTCATGTTAAAAAAAGCGCTTTATGAGGTAAGTCGAGCGGAGTATGGGTGGTTACGCATGGTTGAAGAAAACAAAATAGGCCTCATTCAACAATATTCCTTTTTCCTCTCTCTCTAGGCCTACTTCATTCTTTTCAATTTCTTATTCAGACTTTTAGAGGAAGAGGAGTGGTACGGCAATTCTATCTAATCAAGAAGAGCGAAACCAACCACCGACAGACCTCAAGGTCAAAACATATTCGAGCTTCTCTTTATTACATTTTTTTTACTCCACTCCCTAAAAACCGGATTTTTCTATCTTTTTATTGCTTACATTAGTTCCCTAAAGGACAAGCCTCATCCGTTTTTATTTATAGAGTAGTGTATGTATTCATCTCTCAGCTCAATGTCATCCCCCTACTAGGCGCGTGCAGTATCCTCTCTTACAAGAGCGCGTCTAGAGAGAGGGATACCAGTCTACCCCCCTACTAGGCGCGTACAGTACCCTCTTCTACAAGAGCGCGCCTAGAGGGAGGGATACCAGTCTACACCCCCTTTCTAACGCCACTAGTCTATAGACCTTTTAATAAGTCTTAGCAAAAAGACTGACACTTTTCCTTTAAAGTTTAAAAAACTTCTAATTCACCCAGAAGAAAGTTTCGCCATCTTTTGATAAAGTTCAGAGCTATAAATTTACAGATCAAGAAACACAACGGCATCTCCATACCTTACACCGTACTAAGCCCTATAGCTATTTAAGACGGAGTGCCGATTCCATCTTGATAACGTACCTACATCACCAAAACTCCAGGAAGAGTGTCTATATAAATTTGAACTATTGAACTCTCGCGTGTGCTTTGATTAAACATATTTTCTATATTAATCTACAAGATTAAAACTTAAAATTAATTTTGTTATCTTTTTTCCGAATTATTTTTGGACACGTAACAAAATTTATTTGGTAAAGAAAACCCCGGGGACACAACACGTCGCGTGAAATTTTATGTAACTTTCGAATATAATCAAAATTGGACGATTTACCCTTTCGATTAGATATTTTTGTTATTAATAAATGTTTTAAAGTTATGTCGGGTTTTGGGTAAGGTGTTACTGTTAAATAATGTTGTCTAAGCTTGGAGGGACACAGATACTAATTTTAAAATTTGGTATTAAAATTGCGAGATGATAAAGGTCGATTTTATTTGATTGATTTGATGCATTACACTTCCTATGGTCCAAAACCACTTCAATATTACCTTGGACCAGTTTATAAATTCAAGAAGTGGGGGTTACTGGACCTCGGAATCAGTTTATTAATTGAAAACCTATAGGAGAACTAAGGGGGACCTGTCCTAAGGACCAGTTTATAATTTTGGACGCTAGGGGCGGAGGGTCACTGGACCCAAGGACCATTTATCCATCTTAAGAAACCCAGGTACGCACACTTCCTATTTTAAAGGGTTCTACCGAATTTCATACTTCTCGTTGTTATATTACTTATACTCTTTCAATTTAAAATTAAAGATAATACCAACCAAATCTAGCACCGTTAAGGTCAAGTTTAAGTTCAATTTACGACGAACAAATCAAGCTTTTAAATTCTCTAAAAGATCTTGTTTTCACTTAAATTCCTTCCAACATGTTTCTTTAAAAATCAAAATGACGTAAGACATTAAAGGTCTACACAACGTTGGACCGATGTTTATCCCTAATTTATGATCTCACTTCTTCTGCCGAGAAAGTCATGGACTCGTAAAAAATCTTCATTAGAAATAAAAGTCAGAATTGAAACGTTTTAAATAACATTAAAGATCACAGATTTTATATTTTTTTTTTATAGTTGTTCAAAAGAGGAAGCTGTCTCCCTCCATTCTAAACTAGTTTTCCATTTCAAGAAATACCAATTTTATTCCGAATGTAAGAAATATCTCTTAAGTTTATATTTTAATTGCTCTTATAATGTTTGTACTACCGGGTTGACGTATTTAATGACGCGTGTTATTATTCCAATATGGAGTTGTATTCGTTAATTATCTGTTTATGCAAATTAGCCTAATTTTAATTTCTCTCATATTGTTACTAGAAAGTTCATTGATTTCAAATGCATTGACTTTTTAATGTAAAAGCGTTTCTTTTTGCACGTGGTTCTATACGCAATAAGGGATGTTTAAAATTGAACGTGCACCAACCAGCTAAGACAGGTGTATTATATTATTGTATTTTTAATTGCGCGAAGGCGCGTGCGTTCAGTTTCAGGTAACGAAATTACCGGTTATATATAATTCCGGATATCGGTATCTCCCACTGAACGAAACAACCAATAATGTCTTTAAAAATCAGTTTCAAATTTTGGATCATGTTTTAAGTCACCATATTTTGAGATATAATTCAAAGATTTTGTTGGCCCAATTATCTTTGCCCATTTTGGCATCTTAAATGGGTTTCTAAAATAACCAATTCCTCAAACGTACCCACCACCAGACCCTTCACCTTAATGAAATCACCCAAGAGTCTAAAACTTAATAATAACCCGCATTACGTCACTGAAATAATTTAAAAACATTGCAAAGTAACTAACCTATCCTAAAGGCATTGATAATACACGAAAATTCCAAATAATCAACCACGAGAAAACGGATAGGATAAGGACACAAAATTAAAAATTTTAATTTTTAAAAATACCCCAAAACATTTTTCATGATACTAGGGCGACAATAATTAAACCTCAAAATTTTTCTGCTTGGAGCATTCATCTTTACTACCCCCGCTGCTGCATCAGGTTCAGTTCTTATCTGGATGAGGATTTTCATCTGATGGCGCCAAATACGTAACGTTATGTACGTGAGGTGCCCCAAGTTATAGAGTTCTACAAAACGAACCGTTATAGTATGTTATATTTTTATTTCACCTAATACCATGAAATATTTTTTACTGCAGCTCAGGAAGAGCTTGGAAAAAGTTTCTACTATCTGACAGGATACGTAACGCAAAATTTTACGCCCATTTCAACGTTTTTGGGAATGTGTGTATTTATGGGTGTTGGTTACTAGCTAGAATTATTTCTATTTATTTTAAAATGTATATAACATAAATAAAATGAATAATATAGCGACTATGGGTTTCATCCACATTATCGGGCTTGCAGCAGTTTTCCCTTCTAAATTTTAAATAGACTTATTAAGGTTTTTCCTAATTACCGTATAAAGACAATAATTTTCCCAAATTACTGTCTAAAATCAGTAATTACCCCTAATTACCGTCTTAAGTCATTAATTTTCCCTAATTACCGTCTAAAGTCATTAATTTTCCCTAATTACCGTCTAAAGTCATTAATTTTCCCAAATTACCGTCTTAAGTCATTAATTTTCCCAAATGACTGTCTAAAGTCATTAATTTCCCCTATTTACCGTCTAAATTCATTAATTTCCCCTATTTACCGTCTAAATTCATTAATTTCCCCTAATTACCGTCTAAATTCATTAATATTCCATAATTACCGTCTAAATTCATTAATTTCCCCTAATTACCGACTAAAGACAATTTTCCCAATATCTATCTTTACTTATTAAACCTTAACATTTACTTATGCTATTGGTGCCTTAACCAAAACAGGACACTGACCCCCTACACCCAGAATTCCCATCCCAAAAACCTCTATTTACTTTAAAAACCACAGCACAAAGAAATGGTATATTTTTCTAAAAGCTTTCTGGGCATTTTCCGACTTAAAATCGCGGTCGTAGCACCACCATCATCACACCACACAGACAGTCTAGTCTTCATCTACTGCTCCAGCTCTAACTGGCTTTCAAGTCAGTAAAGCAGTCTTATGTCCGGGCTAGGGCAAACGACCTCTCAACTACTGAGACAGCAGCTAAGTAAGGAACAGAGCCAGCGGGGAGATGATTTTTATGAAATTTATTATTATCTAAAAATCGTTTTAAACTAAAAGAAGAAAAAAGGACATGATGAAGAGATTGTGGTTTCCTCTTGGTGGTGCAAATCGTGATAGTGATTACCTAAGCACGTGTCTATTGTATTTTTAAGCTACGCCTGCCTCGGGTCATATTGTAAATTTGTAATAATGCCGTTATTCTTCAACGTTATATCTTTTTTATGGCCGAATTTAAGGTTTAATACAAAAGAAGCGATATCTATTTTACTAGGGAGAAGATATAAATTCGCCCCACATTTATAATCTAGCTTTATCTCCAGTCCAAACAAACGTAGGTCCGGAGTTAATCCCCGCCGCCTCTAAATTACAACCAGCATCTCATTGGTTCTTGAAAACTCACGTCAGCGCGACGAGAATGACGAAAATTAAGTATTTTCCGACTGAGGAGAGACAGCGAAATAGCCCGACCTCCTTTTACGTCCCCCCTTGTATTTTAAAAGGGGGACTGGGACTATGGCGCGCGAATACTTAGGCATCTTAAACCTTCTCCCTAGTTAACTAGATATCACTTCTTGGTAGGGACGTATAAAAATTGTAGTATGGACATTTTATCCTCCCTTTAAAGGTACTTAAGCTGGAGGGTAAAAAATAATAGGATAATTTCGTCTCAAGTGGAATGAAGCTATTTAAGGTGATGTTAAGTCGAAGACGACTGGACTGGCCTACAAAATGGGGATACAGAATGAATAATGTGGCATAACAAGGTATCGAAATGATGAGGAAGAAGTCAGGTCCACTTTACTCCAATTCAACGGACATAAAAACATACCATTAGTACACCATAAATCAACAATAAGTACATTATTTTCACGCAAAAAGGTGTCACGGGATCATACCTTAAATTCTAAAGAATTTTAGCGTTACGGCTATGGGAGGTGTCATACTTATTGTCATCACCTTACTTATGAAAATAAGAAATACCAAAATGGTTTATTTGTGAGACTACGTTGCTTTTCTTTATAACGGAAGAAGCTACAAAAGATTCTATTGTAATGTCATGTACATTATGACAGCTGACAGTTTAATGAAAATTGTGATTGGTTTCTTTCTATATAACTCCAGGTTTGTTTAGAGAGCTATTTACTTGGTGGTGTTGTTAAGTAGACCAATTTGGTCTTCTAGCACACGTATGACGTCAAAATTCTTAGAGGAGTTATTGAACAGTAATATCTGGAACATGCAAACAATTACCCATATTTTCACGGAATACTTTGAATTGATAATTTTTTTTATAAAGATGAAAAGATTTTTGCTACCTTGATGAAAATATTGTAAACTAAAGTTTCCTGAATTTAAACAAATTATTCGGAAATTTTGTAGACTTGTTAACTAGATCTTAAAGAGGAGCTGTGTATATTTTATTTTGGATTAAATCTGGCGCCATCTTATATAATGGCGACCCAAAACGATATCCAATATTATTTACTTATTTATAACGCAATAATTCACCTACGTCACTTCATAAAAAGCTCTCAGTAACCAGTGACAAATTATGGAACATATCTTATGAACTTATGTCATAATATTTGGTGTAAATCCGCCGCCATCTTGAAAAATGGCTGCCTTGACCCCAAAAATCATTTAATATAGCCCCCTTTTTAAGAATAGATTATTAATTATATTGGAATGGTTCCCATTCATCAAAATTAATTTAAAAGAAATCCCCCCTCTCTCTGCTTGATATAACTCGTGAGAACCGTAGAGATGACCCGTTACTAAGCATAATTAAAAAAAACCTTGAATTATTTTTAAATACACAGTTGATAAAAAGGGTTATTTGTTCAAAGTGCCAATTTAAAAGGATTCAAACAAACCGGCCATACAATTTTTTTATAGGTCCTTACTAAATACACCATCCATACGTCATAATTAAAACTTGAACTCTTTTTAAATATATCGTTTAAAAGCCGAGGGACTAATCATTCTAGTATTCCACCCCCCCCCATAATATTCCCAGCTAGGTTTTCCCTAATTTACAGAGTGAATATCCCCTCGACAAAATTATTTAATATCTTCATGCGTAGGTAATAAATACTTCACTATAATTTGTCATATTCTAAAGATAAAAAAAATTGGGCATTAAGATAACGATTAATCATAATTAATGACCTAGTGTCCATTTTGGAACTGCGAGATGTCATATTACGTAGGAAGCCAGGAAGACAAAATTTTAATCTTTAAATGTCGTTTAATATCTTGACCTAAATGCAAATTCAAATAATAAAAAATATGACAAATAAATTATCTAATATTACAGAAGATCTTATAATAAATATTTTAAAATTCTAAACTAATTTATTTCTTGTTAAACAAACTTTTAATTGATGTTTTTTTGTCATATGCGGGTTTCTTAACAACCTAATTACACCATGAATCAAATCAAACCAATATCTGTAATATCCTCGACGTTAACGAGCTACATATCTCATTAACCTTTATCGAAATAAAACAATCCCAATCTCGTTAAGCTAAGGGTTAAACGTATTAATTGAAAACTCGAAAATCAAGGAAGAATTTTGGGCAAAATTAATTATATCTAATCACGATTGACATCTTTGTTCATCTTCTAGTTTCTTTACAATAATAAGTAACTAACGGATCTGATATTTAAGGGTGGGTTTAACCTTTTTATAATTAGTAACCTATTTACTTCCTTAAAATAATTTATAAGAGTCGATTAACCCGCCTCCAAAAGCCCTGCTGGGGTTTTCTTGTTTCCAAAAAACATTCCTATAATCCTACTTGAATTTAAGTAGTTTAACATTAAATTTAACATCGTTTAAGGGTCTTCTTCTTTTTTTGGGGAAAGATGATTTCTTTTTGGTCAAAAGGACAACATATTTCTATTTTGATTGATGTACCATTAGATTTTTGATTTATATAACTGATTTTGATCACGTATTTTGATGATCTGATATTAATGGATTTATTTTATTTTAAAAACTTATTTAACAGTTGTAATGTATATCGTTAACCGAGTTAGTCTTAATTATAAAAACGTGTTGACCGATAATCATTTGAGAGATGTCTCTAGATTCCTTTGAAGTTTGGCGCGAAAATATTGCACGCGGATTTAAATTTTAGCACGAGGAAAAAAACCTGCACGTGGCTTTAGAATTTTGGCGTGAAAAGAAATTGCACGTGTCTTTAAATTTTGGCGCGTAAAGAAATTGCACGTGTCTTTAAATTTTGGCGCGTAAAGAAATTGCACGTGGTTTTAAAATTTAGCGCGAGAAAAAATGCGCGTCCTTTTAAATTTTAGCGCGGGAAACAGCACGTGGCTTTAAATTTTTCATTTCAAATTAGGCTTAAATACTTGAAAATATCTAATCAGAATTCAGGGAGCTAATAATTTAGTTCTGTTATTTGAAAATGGACAATATTTAGATAAAAATTGCGAAATTTATAACCTACGTCCTACGTAACGAAATTCTTTTAGCAAATATTCTTCATTTTTGATTCCAATCACATCTTCTCCATCTTGATCCAATTAAAACCCTAAGGGTGCACCAGGTAACAAAAAGGAGTGAAGCACCACCACGCATGCAGGGCCTCGGGAAAGTCGGTACATATAAATAATCATCATAAAAATTGCAATTTTTACGTTAACTATCCATAACCGGAATTGGCAGCGCTGGGGATACCGTGAGCTATTTTAGGGGCCCACCTTCCCATCATCACTTTGCACTTCAGTGGAGGTTGCAGTTATTATTGGAGAGATATGGATTAAGGGGTCACTTGACATACGTCAAGGTGACTGGGTAAATCTGTTGAAAGTTTAATGCAAAACAATACAGGGTGGTTTAGATATAAGAGTAGAACAATGTTGTAGTAGTTTCCCACCAAAATATAGTCGTTTTCTACTATTAGTGGTATTTAAAACTAACCTTTTATTTTTGAGTTTGAAACTGCACGTGATCCTGCGTGGAAACCACTTGATTACCTAAACCACTCTGTATTTATTGCAGTTCTTTATAGAGCCTAGAATAAATAAACCTTGGAACTGATTTGTGGTCATTTTATGCCTTGACACGGGCCCCATAATGCTCAATACAGTTCATAATTTTAGGTCTAAGAAATTTCAGGTAAGCTCAACCCACACGATTAATTAGGAGCTACTGTGAAGTATTAATTTCCAAGTTAATGAATTATACCCTATTTTATAAAGGTCCTTGAACTAAAGTAAAATTTGGCAATGTTCTGGTATTCTAGGATATTACCATAAGTTAATAATATACCCTGTAAGTTGTTAGGTGCTTCTCTCTTTAACCCAAGTGTCTAGGGTTCTTGCTTTAAAGGCTACGAATTCTAATCTATACACGTGAATATATATGCAAACTTACAGGGAAATTATTTCACTTATGGTGGTGGTATTATTCTAAGCTAAGATTAACGTAAACAAACGTAACATATTGTTTTGAAGACAACCCCCAACCCTTTGAAGTCAAAAAATGGGAGAATAGAAAAGGTAATGTAATGTACAGAGGTTAATAAACTTTGAAACTAAATATTACAACATAAAAGTCTGTAGTCTGAGGGCTCTTAAGGTTTTTCAAGGTTATCGAGATGAAAAAACTGGCCACAATAAAATAGGTGGTCCTAGGAATTTCGAGAGCGAAAATAAATAATTTCTGACTATATTTTTTATGAACTATGAACCCTGTTTAGGGTTTAGAGAAAATTGAATGATCTGAATCGAAGAGAACTACAAGCCTTTTCAGTCTGTTATAGATAACAGTTGAATATTTCACTCACATATGACTGGCAACACTTTTCGCAACCCTAGTCACGTTAAAATGTAAACGAAAATATTTGCAAATCAGATTATATCTCGCCTGTATAAGTTTCGCGCACAATTACGAGGTGTTTTGGGAGCGCAAAAACCACCCTTGTCACGACCAGACTGTATGTATCTATGTTATTATATTTTCAAAAAATTAAAGAAGAAAAAAAAAGAGTCGAAATTATTTTTCCCACGCTACCGGGCCCCAATATCTTGATTGTTTATATACAATTTTTTATTTTAATTTAGGGTTAACGAAAACGAGTTGTTTTTTGGGTCGTGTTTTTATATTACTTTCACCATCAAGAAATAATTTAAAACACTAAGAATATGGGAACATACTTATTCTTTTTATTTATTTATTTATTTATTTATTTAATTTTTATTTTTATTTATATTTATTATAAATTTATTTAGACACATCACGTGAGAGGTCACGTGATTCAACGGTTGTAAAATGTAATTTAAACTTTCACTATACGATGCACATGCATAACAGTGTTTTACCAGTGGGGATATGATACCGGTTCATCAACCGAGACAGAAATTCAATAATGGCAGGTGTCAATTGTCAAGGCGGAAGACAGTACATCCTTTGGAAAATCTTTTAAAATTTTCCAAAGTCAATTATAAGTCATTCTTCTTTCTAATTTCTTCCCATTGTGTTTATTTGAAAAAACACGTGGAGGTCCGCGACCCCTTTAAAAAAAAAATTCTTTAAAGGGATAATGAATGAATGACATTGTTTTCGAGATTGGGATTTATTATCTCTTTGAGAATGGGCCCACTCCTCCGTGAAAATTGAAAAAAAGAGTCAGTGAAAGTTAAAAGTTGTTGAAAAATCGTGTTTAGTTTACTACCATGATGGGGGAAGTCGTATAACAACGGATACCAGTTTTGAGTTTGACTTGAGAGATCAGTTTGGCTGGCCAAAAAACTCATTGAAATTCAAGACCTTTTCACTTTCGTTTGTAACCGGGTAATTCCGCTACGATTCAAGTTTGACTGGTAATCACTCCGATTATGTTTTAAGAGATTATCTAACCACCAGCGAGCTTTTGTTATTTTATTATCTAATTCAAAACTGACCTTTCTTGACCCCTATTACGTTTTATTATTATTTATTTTCTTCTTTAAATTCTGGTTATATTTTCATTGGTGGTCATTTTGGAGTTACTATAGAGATTGCCCTTCATATTGGGGTGGGGGGACTTCAGATTTATCGTTGTCTTATTATCTAACTCAAAATTAACCTTTCTTGACCTCGACGTTTATTCATTTAAATTCTGATTATAGATGAATATATTTATATTTCATTTGTAGCCATTTTGGGGTAACTATACAGATTGGCGTCGTCCATCTTGGGGGAGAGGGGGACTTCAGATTTCATATTTTTCACTAGTCCGCGCAAAAATTAAATCACAGAAAAAAAAACTAATCCTTTCGATAGTGGAATGACCCTCACGAATTCTTAAAAACATTTCTAACTAAATTGCGTGATTTGAAACACTTTATAACCCCCCTTGAAAAACACTATAGTAACTTCCCAATATACCCAACTCTGATACTTAGTTCTTGATTAGACAAGAAAAAAATATAGGCATATACCAAAGTTAAAAAAAAAATAGGAATGTATACCTCAAAATTTGATTGAAATTTCGTTCTAGAATCTAGAGTCATTGCCTTGCCTACCCGTATTTTTTTGCTCTTCATAGAAACCCCTTCCACGCTCTTTTTTTTTTTATAAGTCCTCCCTTATATACAGTATATCAGATAATCTTTGGCATCATGGCACGCGTTTTCATCTTGAAGATTTCGTGATCATTTTCTGATGGAGCATAGGTTAATAATACTCCCTTCCCAAGTTCCCAACCAAATAATGATTCCAGCCTTCATCGCCTTGCAAATTCAACTTTGGAGGAGAGAAAGTTTGACACTGGAGTGGTGGGGGCCCATCGGTAGCTGTTTAATATATCCCAGCATGCTTTTCAAGGTTGGACGTCGGTGGAATTTTTTTTTTAAACTAGTTTAATCACGTGTAAATAGTAGTGGCACCTAAAGCGTGTGCCCAGGGAGTAATATGGGTACGTTTTACGGCGTTACATGCATGGGAAACGCCCTCTAGTCACGTGTTAGCGTCGCTCGCTATAGACCATGATTTCCACTCCAGTATCAACTTCCCTCCTACCAAGATAAGATTCAACGCGTAATGTAACGTACACCTTATCATAGATAATACAGGCCTAAGACAGTAACTTAGGTAAAACCATTTTACTTATGATACTAGATAGCTAGTGTGCTTCAGATTCAAGGGGTTGAATGAAAGGGTCATCAATTCGATTGAAAAAGAAAGAAGACTGAAGTGAATGATGAAATGAAGCCAATGAAGTTTGAAGCTTTCATTTCAAATATTTCTTTTAAATTCTTTCTTGGCATCAGAGAGAGAGAGTTGGGTTGATTGCTATCATTTTTAATAATCATCCCCCTTACGTTCGAGGCTTCTTGAAATTTCTCTCAAACTCTCCATCTCTCACTAAAGGAAACCATTAATTTGCAAAGAAAGTTCTCTGTTGGCCGGCAAGGTCATTTAACTCTTGCTGGGTTTCTTTCAAAGCCCATACATACATACATACATACATAGTTCGGCCCAGCCCTTTCTTATACAAGGTTTTATTTTATTATTTTTTCTTTTATAAATTCCGAGTCGAAAGGTTATTGAAGTCAAAGCTGGGAATAGCGCTTATTTAATAGCCATTTAAAGTATATAATCTAGAGCCTTTTATTCTGTTACGCCTTCATCTTTGGATGAAAAAATTTAGAGCTTAAGGAACAATATGTCGATTCATGTCTAGTCATAGGTCCTGAGAAATTCAAGGGTGATGTAACTATGTTGTGGATATGGGAATGTTAAACAAGCACCAGGGATAGATTTAATTTTAGAAGTAGGAATGGAGAACGGAGCGTTAGTATTTACTTCAGTCCGAGTCATAGACCACCCAGTATAGAGCCCCCTTCCTCCAACACGTAACGAAAATTTTAAATTATCTTATTGGCTCACTTAAACTACGTTAACGTTTTGATGACGTTGCTGACGGGGACGGCGAAAAATACGTAATACTTCTTTTACCTCTGTCGCTATGACCCCCCGCCTCTTATTTCATACCCCTCCGTCCCGTGGAAGGGGGTCCGGGACTTTGACGCGCGCCCAGATATTACTCTGTTCTCCATTCCTACTTCTAAAATTAAATCTATCCCTGCAAGCACCGATATTTTCAGGTCTTCAACATAAGTTTATAAACCATCCCTTCCCTATAAGTTAATTACTATACTATTTACTAATGGTGTCAAACTTCGGGCTGGAACCTACGTAGCTATTATAATTTATCCGGATAATTTAGGAAAATGAAAAAAAGGTGGTGGTGCCGATTAAAGGAGGGAATCTCATCACTCAGGTCGTGCTCACGAATAAAAATGGCGGGAATTTAGGAAAAAGAGCGGGAAAATAATGGTCACGCCAAATCGTGAAGGAAAGATGGGCTCTCTCTCTATACAGTAGTTATTTGCAGCAGGTCTTTTATATTGAACGGCCGTCACTAATTGGCCATAGAGCAGAGCTTCCTTTACCTTAATAAGCTGCTCAATTATTTCTGACCGCTTTAGATCTTAGTTATGTAGTTACTCTAAAGGAAAGTGTTAAAATTGTCCTTCTAGAAATAGAGTACTTTGTTTGAATTTCTTTACATTAAGCATGCAAGTTGATGAACTAAGTTATTTAATAATATCAAGGAGAAATGTAATTTTAGAAGCAGGAATGGAGAACAGAGTAATGTGGGCGATTACCAATAGAACAGTCCTATAATTATCTTTTTAGGAACACCTTGAATCAATCAATGATACAATGAACTTTTGAACTAAGTATAAATATTTTTTTTTATTAGGAAGTATATTTCTTATCAATTTCCAATAAATAAATATATAAATTAATTTGTAATTTTGAAAACAAAATTACTTTGAACTTTTTTATATTAAAAAGGGAATTTTTTTCCAAAGATTATACAACAATACCGATCTAGACTTATTATTGATTGATTGTAAAAAATATTTGATTGAAACAAAAAAATTTCTTATGGAAACCGTTACAATAAAGTTGAAAGAATTGAACGAATTTACGGAAATTATTTGGTGGTTCATTTTATATTATTATTATTAAAGAAAAGAATCAAATTTTTCGGTATTTTTTGATTTCGATTTGGGAGCTTTTTTCTCAATAAATAAACCGAATCTTTCTAACCTTAACCTTTAACCCCGGGAAGGAATTTAACTTTAATCTTAAAATATATTTGTTCTTTTTTTTTAGTGTAATAAACCGTTCTGTTCAGTAAATGGCCTTTGACCCTTGAACAGGAGGTAAGTGTTTATGGGAGAGACACCTACAAGATTCCGTAGCGCTAACTCAGAAGATATTAAAACGTTTTAAGGTGCCCAAAAACACCCCCTAAAGAAAAAAAATTCGATTTATATGAAATACCAGACACCCGTTGCGAAACTAAATTGTAAATTTATAAAAGACTAGAGAACCCCAAACTTTTAAGAACCCAAAAAACCTCGTAAAAAATTCCAAATGGCCGAAAAAGGTGGTATTTTTAACAATAAAAAAGAGACTTAAAAAAATCTTTTGATGACAGAAATTTAAGGTTTTATAAAAGACGTTCTGAGAAATTTTCAAAAGAGATAAAAGGTTGAAAATGGGGACGGGTATATACCTAACAAAGAAAGCGAATTCGTGACTAGGCCTATAAGACATTTGTGTCGAAAAAAGTCTCAGAAATAAGGCAGAGCATAGCAGCCATAGTCTGTATCTTAAGATAAAACGGGGGTACTAAACGCGATACTTGATAACCCGAGTCTTAAAACCAACCATAATGTGTCACTACCCCTTTAAAATCCTTATTTCATTAAAAAATGCATAATTATAAATAATAATTTTGTGTATTAAAAAAACTATATTTTTTTAATCATTCCGAATGGTGGTTGAAATGACATTAATTAAGGTTGTTCATATTTCTCCGAATAAAAATTAAAAACCGTTATATTCGCAATTCAATTCACCTTGACCTAAACTCGTACGGAATACATAAGACGGTAAATCCCTGCCGTCGCCAACATCGTGTTAATTTGAGATGGGAGTTGTCTCTTCTTAACTGTCCGCGGGCATATGTTATTTTCTTTTAAATTAGGATGACTGTGGCATTTCTTAGAGACGGATCTTCGTGGTGGAGGTTTATATAATATTAGCCTCTTTATTTTTTTGGCGGGAACCATTAGGGCGACTCGAGAGAGATGCGTGCTTGGTCTCGTGCTTTTTTTGGGAGGGGGGGGGGTGGTAATTAGCACGTGCAAGGTTGCAGTCCTACCTTACTTTTTACCCAATACCTAATAATTATTGTATAATAATTTCAGTATAATTTATAGACAATTAAAGTGACTTATTTCATTTAAAAAGTTAAGACTCGAATATAACAAACCACCAAAAACTATTTTACCCATACCGTCGTCTCACGCCCCTTAAATGCTTTGACAAATGACAACCGATAGAAAATTTCCCTAAACCATAATAATAATGCCATACCCTTCAACTTGACAATCAACCCAACAACCCCGACCATAACATCTGGCAGCTTGCTACCCACAATTCCATAGAAATCTGGCAGCATTTATCAATCAGTTTATAATAATAAAGAATAAAAAATATTCAATTGAAAAAAAATAAATTTTACAACCTCCCTTTTCAAATCGGTTTAAAAAAAGCAAATCGAAGTTGCTATTAGAGGATAGAGGACTTTGTTAGATGGCCTTCCGCTTCAGATTCTTAATGATCAACCATGCGAAGAGAAGGAGAGGTAAGAGGCGGCGCCTAGGGGGGCTTTTTATTTATTTAGTTATTCAAAAATCTATTCAAGAGGCTGATGACACGACTGCAACAACACGATGGTAGTTTGTTTCACCCCATTCATCTTTAATACGATTGTATTCGTAATATAAAAAATAACAAGAAAAATTATGATAACCTAATAGTAACATCTGCGTGTGTTAACCAAATTACAATAGTTTTCACTAAAGGGGTAGAGAAACTTCACCCCCCGGTGTTTCAACTTAAACTTCAGTGCAGTGTTGTCAGGTTCTCTGCGAGCCAAGTTGGTCAAGTACCGAGTGAAACTGACTGAACTGATAAGACTTTCCTAAGTTTCCCGTCTGGCTAGCAACACTTGGTGAAAATGCATATGTTAAACCTGACAGAGATTTTGACGAGACGAACTTAAAACAAGCAAAAACCGTCACAACTATTTCTTTCCCAATACGAGTTCGAATCGTTTCTAAACCAATTCCTGATCGTACTTGTGTGTTTTGTGTAACTGAAAGGCTACCCGCGCTCTCACAAGCCACAAACTAACGAACTAACAAACACTCCATAAGCTACTTTGTTTTATATAAAATCACAAACGTAGATAAAAAATTAATAGCTCTAGGATTTGGGAGAAATGGCGCCGCTATTATTATAGAGGAATATTATTTGGTTGTTAATATTGCATTATAAATTTAAAAATGAAAAACTTAATTATTAAAAAAATCAATTAGGTACACCTAGTTTGGTAATTAAAAGAGTTAAGGGAAAGTTAGCTATGGTTTAAATAAATCTTCAAATGGATTCAAATATAATGGGAATAAATTTAAACCAAAAATAGATACGGAGAAATTATTTCATTATCCCCATAGGAGATATAATTGTTTAGCTATGGTCTTTTCCAAGGTTAGAAAAATGTTCCCCAATGTTATCATTGCTTTTACAAATACAGTTTGGCGATTGTATAGTGGTTTAATTGATAATTAAATCATTAATTACCTTTCTGAACTCTGACCTCTTCATCCGTTCGGATTTGCACAAACTATCCGTCAAGTTCGTAATCAACTCGTCTAATCGCGCCGCGCATGCGCTCAAATGTTTGGATCCCACATTCTGATCGTCTTTGTTGCTATGCGTCCTTCTAAAACGCGTCAACCACCG
Organism: Phalangium opilio; assembly: GCF_054372755.1. Taxonomy (NCBI): domain Eukaryota; kingdom Metazoa; phylum Arthropoda; class Arachnida; order Opiliones; family Phalangiidae; genus Phalangium; species Phalangium opilio. Next base: position 8,186,333 of record NW_028324187.1, on the reverse strand, counting down.
ACAGTGTCCATTGGGATCATCCCGGTTCGACCCATCAACCTTCCTTAACAACCCGGATTCATTGTTTACATTCAAAGGACAAAGAGGTCCATCCGTTGTCCTTGCTTTACTACACCTTGACCTCTGTCGTCTACACCTTCGTCTTTCTACTTCGTGTCTGCTCGACTTGCTTTTACCCTTCGTGGATGAATTAGTTGAACTAGGGCGTCCCAATGACGTCAGACTGGCATGTCGGGACAAAGGTGGCGGGGGAGGTGGTGGAATTGTGACATTCTCGGGTGATCTATTGCGATCCATGAAGACCCAATTACTCATATACGCGTGAAGTCTTCCTGTCAAGTTTCTCAACGAGATACTGGTCACCCCTTCACCCAAAAACGTCTCAAAATCAGTTGACAATCTTCTATGACGATAATCTCGCCTGGATACTCGGACAAAGCCACCAGTTCTTGAGGAATCGGGTAAGGATTCAACCGATATTGACCGCCGCGATTTCTCTTGACCCTGATGGTACTTCCGGTACTTGGAAGCCTCGCTAAAGTGAGTAATATCACTTTGTACACTAGGACGGCGATGCCTTCGCCCATGGGCGTTAGTCGAGTGACTGGAGACGATGGAATGGTCACTACTATGACGTCGTGGGCTACTACTACCTCTAACATTACGAGACGCGGCGCTACTGACCACTTCCGTCGTAGTTGTAGTGGTTGTCGTAGTGTCCACTCGTAAAAACCGACTCTCCGGTACGGGTGGTAACGGACGATTTGGCGGGGGTGGTACCTCGTGAAATTGGTTACGATGACGTCGACATGATGGCGACGCGTTCCGATGACATTTAGGTGACCAATCGGTTAATGGAAAGTCAAAATCAGTAACGGCTGCATTATCAGTGTTACTGGAAGAGCGAGCTGACGTATTGCCATTCCTACCTCGATCATGTAGTAAATCGGGACCAACCTTGGTCTGAATTTCGAATAGTTTTTTCGGGGCGTAGGGCGAAGGTATCGAAGAATCGCCCACGATCGTCGAGGCGGTTGTCGCCGAAGGGGGTGCCGGTAGCTTCAACGGTCGAATCTGGCGTTCCCCTCCTTGGTCGGCGTCGCTCGAAAGCGAACCCTCGCGCCACTGACTACGACGCGGGGAAGCCGGTGGCGGTAAACCGGCCCTTCCTAGTCTCCGGTTATGCGCTATAAGGGAGCGACGCCCTAAGCATCTCAAACTACTTTCTCCACGCGTGGAATCGCCCGTAGTAGCCGTAGGTGGGGGAACGGGGTTAAAACCGTCCAGAAACCAGAGCCTATTCGAGCGAGACCGTGACGACACCAACGATGTCCGGGAATTATTATTCGAAGCCGTCGCCGCGTTTCTTCGACCACCATTCTCTTGACCATTTCCATAAAACCCCGAGGAATCATCTTCCCACCAACGGTAATAATTACCACCTACCACAGCGGGTCCGCTACTTCCGGATGAAGCTTCCTTTTTAACCTTCTTCCGTTTCTTCTTTAATTTTTTCTGACGTTTCTTGGGTTCAAGGTCACCTTTATCAGTCATAATTGGGGGCGGTGGTTTCTTATAATAGTTCTTTTTACGTTTCCTATGTTTTAAACGTCGTAACCGTCGCATTAGCTTCCGCCACCATTCTAACAATCCATTTCCGCCGCAACATCCACTGCCTTTCTTCTTAACCTTGAACCGCTTTGGTTTACGGGCGTACAGATTACCAACGTACATCGGTACCAATGACATGGTTTTCGGAGGAGCTGGTAAACCATCCATTACCGGGATTGGGTGTTTAGCGCATGGAAATTTAGGGTACAAGTACTGAGGATACGGTGGGAAGCTGGATAACCTCGATGACTTTGATTTGGTTTCATATGACGTGGTTTGAAATGATCTACGTAAAGCAGTACCAGTCCATGGTGGCGTCACATTACTAAAATGCTTGTTGTTATTGTTGTTATATTGACCAGCATGGTGATGATGTCCATGGTAATGCTCATGCGTTTTCGATCTTGTTTTCTTTGAAATTTCAACCGGTACCGGTAAGTGACCCGGTTTAAATTTGAACGCACCCACATGATGGTGGTGATGATGGGGATGTTGTCCACCACCATGATGGTATTGATGGTGGTGATGACTTGATAGATCATTACCACGCTGTAAAAACCCGGATGGTGTAAATGTTGAAGATGATAACATTCCGGCACTGCTTGTACTTGACTTTGTCAAGCTGACGTACCGAAAACTTGAATTCCTTGATTTGGCCACCATTTTTTTTACCGATAAATCAAACGATTTTGATTTCAAAAAATCGTAGATTTCTTTAAATTTGTCGCCATTTCTTCAAAAATTTCCGAAATCACCAAATTGTCCACAAAGAGTTAACAATAATGCGTAACGTGATCACTGCAAGTTATTGTCCATTTCTATTTGCTTGTTTGTTTGTTTACAAACAATACGATACTTTGTTTATAACTCGACCCAACATATCAAACCACACACACAAAAAAAATAAATCCTTGAATTCATCAAAATAATACCGAAAGTAAAATATTAAAAACCTTCTTCAGTCACCACAATCATTGAAGTAAAACAATTTCCATCATAAAAAAAAACCGATTGAAGTTTGACGAATCAATTCCAAACCAATTTTCCGATGCACTCGAGTCGATATTCGGTTCCGAATTTTTAAATCAAGCAAGGAAAAAAGAAAAACTTTCATATAAATTTTGATATCCTAGCACCTAAACGCGAGCGACGGTTGAAACTGTTGTGTCATACACGAGGGAGTCTGAATGATTTAACCAACCGTATATTAACATTAAGGAAAACTTATTTTTATAAGTAACTCCTGAAGAGAGAAAAAGAGGAGAGAGCTCTAGATCTCATCCGAGCATCACTAGATTTGTATTGCGAATGAGAGAGAGACTGGAAAAGACGCAACACGTTTGGAAAACGGGCAGCTTAAAATCTTTCCCCGATTTTTTTCTTTCTTTAATAATTTGGCTTCTCTTTTACTCTAGATACTGGTTTTCCGGCTTTTTTGGGGGTTAACGCCTTGCACCGGCTGGTGATGCTGTTGTACCACCATATATAAGTATGCGTACTACGGTCTCTGGTACATATTGAAAACCGCTATAGTATTTATACGTCAATTTGAATTAATTCAACTTTTGAAACAAAGCTTTTCAAAGGATGTATGTACTGGTCCAATACCAATGGTATTTGTGGTGGTGGTATTGGATTAGAGGAGGGATAATATTGGGGAGTAGAAAAATGTACCAGTACCAGCAGGGTCGTGTAGGGTTTCATTAAAAGGTAAAATACTCAAATTTTAACTTGAAAAAAAGGTCGAAATATCATAAAAATTAGATTTTTGAATTCATGTTTGGTAATATTGGGTCTGTTTTTTAAAATCCCCACAATACATCTCCTGGGTTTATAAGTATCACTACTCCATATAATAACGACTTAAAGAAAGGTCAAAATGTCATACAAATTAGATTTTTTAATTCATGTTTGGTGATATTGGGTCTCATTTTTAAAATCCCCACAAAACCACATCTCCTGTGTTTAAGTGTATCACCACTCTATGTAATAACGACTTAAAAACCGTTCAAAATGTCACAGAAATTAGATCTTTGAATTCATATGCTTAGCAATATTGGGTCTCATTATTAAAATGCCCTACAAACATCTCCTGGGTTTACGAGTATCACTACTCCATGTACTAACAACTTAAAAACAAGTATTGCATTGCGGTATTGCCATCCATGTCTCCTTAAGTCTAGAGGATTGGTACAAGGAGGGGGTATATAATGTACGTAACTATATAAAGCTTCACCTGGGGAGCGACAATATTGAAAAAATCTGGTTTCTACCACCCAAATCGGTTGGCTCTGAGCTCTCAGCTCTCTAAACAAGCATTTATAGCTCTTGGGCACATTACGTATGATACCAAGAAGTCATCTTTGGTTGGTATCATTCTCTTCCTACATTGATACACACTAGCCCACCGCACCCTTAAAACCAGAGTTATGTGACCGACCACTTTTATCTCGTAGAAAATGTAATAAAATAAAAAAAAATCGTAAAAATACAGTATAATCGTCAAATTTGTGATATCGGATGTCTCAAAAACCTTCAAGGTTTATTTATCTTTATTTTATTTATTATTATTTTTTGGAAAACCGTTATATAACGTTACGTTATACGCATTAATTTTATATTTTGTTAGGTATCTAAAGATAAGAAATAGGACTACTTCTTCTGACAAAAGGACAGGCAAACACCTTGCCCTGAATTTTTTTATTTCAACACTAAAACTGCATGACAGCGAGGACCAAACCAAATCTATTCATTTTATTCATTTGTTTATCTTTTTGCCCATCCCCTCTCTATAATTCGGACGATTTCAAAAAAGGATTAAATTATAAATAAACTAGGTTATGGGATATGGATATATCTATTAAATCAAAATTTTCAACTTTAAAAAAAGAAAAATAAATAAAAAATAAATCCAAATGAATTAAGTACATCTTTCGAAAAATGGTTTAGCTATTCGAGGTCACACTTTGCTATCTAGGCTAGGCCTATATATACACACCATTACTTCATTGGCTTACAATAAATAAACCACCCTGTTCTTTGCTTTATATCTCATCTTGAGATTGAGAAGAATTAATTTGTAGCAAAGATTTTCTTTGAATATAACAGATTATGGAACACAAAAAAACAATTGTTTGATAACAAAATTAATTCTAAATCTAAAAAGACCCCTTTTTTATAACAGGGAAAAGATTTAATTGAAATTGAAGATAAATGCGATAAGATGTATACTATAAATTTATTTATTAGTTTTTCTTCTTTTTCATATAGAAAAAAAAATGATATTATTTTCTATTTTTAATAGAAGTTTATAGGACAGATATTATAATTTGGTTACGACTAAAATTTCTAATATACATATAAAGGTAACTACAGGTAAAGGCCTATTTTTGCATTAAATTAATAATAATAAAAATAATCTGCTGAACTTTCGAAACTAAAAAAAAAAAAAATTCAACGGGATACGATAAGAGTGGTGTGCCCCTCGATTTTATCGACCCTTAAAAATAATATGTATTCTTTAATTTAATCATAATGTGAACTTGTGTGGGTATTTTTATGGTGACGTTACACACACGGTCGTGTCCCCATCCATGTTTAATGTACCTTGCCCTAAAGCCCGATTATCATTAAAGAAGATTATTAAACCTAACTATAAAAACACCATACGTTTAAATTTAAATGGGTTAGTAAACTCCATCTTCATTTTTATGGGTGGGTGGCTGTTACTTCAGAGTCCTTTCTCCTTTATTATCATAATCTTCAACCATTGTTTCATACGGTCTATTATTAACTACCTCACCCCATGCATCCAGTCCCCCAAATAAAAATCAAAAACAGAATCACCTTAATTTTTTTTTTAAAGCTCTCACTTATGGGGTCAAAAATCTAGGAAAAGTTTACGCTTCGTTCTCTGAGCAGAGTAAGCTCGACGTTACCTTAATTGTTTAATTATGTTTTTAATTGGGGTTTTTTATATTATTGGAAGAGTTCAAGCCAGAGTTTTAATACGAAATATTTTTTAAAAAAAAAAGGGTTAATTTAACCAATTTTGGTTCTATATTTATTTAAAAGTTCAGTCATTTTTACTAAAAAAAATAAATCATAGCTTAAAGGTTATTATCATGAGTTTATAAGTGATATATTCTTTCCATAAGTATGACACTACTTATACAAGTTCGTAATGCTACTGAGAGACTTTCAGTTCTCGAGATAACTAGTTCGAGAACGACGGAAGCGACGTGAATTGAAGTCCTAACTACACTCGGTGGTGGTTAATTTTGCATTCAGGACCAAGTTCCATCTAGTTCCTATTTAGTCTGTATGTACTAAGCCCAAATTTGACAGCGCCCCAGTCACCAGGCGTCCCTCGCTTTACCCTGAATCTATGACCTACCTCACTCACTTCAAAATTACAAGCTCCAGTTTCTAAGTTACCAGGGATTAATAAACTTAAGGAATGAACATATCTTATAAACTTATGGTATCCCTATCACCCAGTCTTTAGATAGAAAGATAAATAATCAATCAATAAAAAGGTCTAAAAAAATGTCTAATAATCTCTACATTCCATTGGTTTCACCTATCCTTTAATTTTTAACAAATTCCATATCTCAACCAACAATAAATCTTTCCGTTTATTCAATTTTTCATACTCTCTTAAAAAATTTAAACTACAGTTTTTCGTTGGTTGGTTATTTGGTTTCGCATGGTTAGTCACTTGACACATTGGAAAGCGAGGGAATTCCTCTCATTAAGCCTTGGCCATAGAAACACAACCGGTAGGGGGAAAGGCAGAGAGAAGAAGTCTAAAGATAATTTATTCCGAAGAAGTATACATAGACTTATATACAGCGAAACATCACTTTCACCCAAGAAGAACAACTTTTAACTCCTTTGACAGGAAACTACCAAGTTCATGTCCCCCCCCCCCCTAAAGGTAAGTATACGAGTTGGGAGTGACAACCTGGGCCGTAATAAATGCGAGACAAGCTATAAACCATGGGGAGATATGTAATGAGAAAAATATACGAAAATACTTAAATGATCAGAATCTTCCCACGGTATTTTATTCTTGTAATTTTTCTTTGAGAACTTCTTCTTCTAGGGTCAATTTAAATTAATTAAAAAGGAGACCAAACTAATAATCTAAACTGATCTAAAGTTAATTAATGGCTTAAGGCGTCATCTGATTCTTAGTTATTAATGGGTGGGGATGAGATTGGAGTTAAAGTACTTGATTAGGCAAAATTTAGTAGCAAAACTACATGATTGGGCAAAATTTAGTAGCAATTTCGGTAATTTCTGAATTTGTCTGATTAAATTGTGTTCTTGATATTAACATAAGTTTATAAGATAAGACACTACCTATACTTCGTTCTGTGAGAGACTTACAGCTCGAGATAACTAGTTCGAGTGAACGACAAGCGACGTGAATTGAAGTCCTACACTCGGTGCTTAATTTTGTAGGACCAAGTTCCATCTAGGTTCTATTTAGTCTGCATTACTAAGCCTTTGACAGCGCCCCAGTCACCAGGCGTCTTCGCTTTACCTCGAATCTATGACCTACCTCACTCACTCCATTCATGACAAGCTCCAGTTTCTAAGTTACCAGTCTGACAAACTTATGGAATGAAATATCTTATAAACTTATGGAGGAACATATCTTTTGAACTTATGTTGATATTAATTAGTAACACGTGGGTAATAATCAGGATTCAGTGGTTTGGAGTTTTTCTCAAGATCTGTGACAGAACATTTTCGACTCAAATTTGATTGATTTCCCATAGAACCATCTCCACTGTACTTTACTTCGGTCCCACAATTACCCATTTTGTAACACTCTGTATAAGAATAATGAAACGCTAAGCTGGTATAATAAATACATTAACAATTAGTATATAGATGTCGCAAAAAATTAAGAAAAATAAGTTCAAAGAAAAAGGCGTATAGGTAATCGCGCATTGAGGCCAATGTTCCTTTTTCTGATGGGGACTCTTTTATATTTTTAATATTTTCATTAAGAAAAAAATTAAAAATATACATTTTGAGGACGATAATAGCAAAGATGTACTTGCGCCTTTGGGCTTAAAGGACAAGCCTCATTTATTAAAATAGTGAAAAAAAATTTAAACACGTCATGTCATTAAATTGAGTGAATCTTGTTTTTAAATTATGTTAAAAAATTTGTTTTTAAACGAATTTAACGAAACTTTTAAAGAGAAAAATACGCCACACCCCATTAAATTGGATTTATAAAAATAATACATTTTAAATTAGACTTGCCCTTTAAAATTAAATTATCGCCTCAAAACTGGGTTCCATTCTCAAGAAACACCCCAAGCTAAATAACAATTCTTCTTATATTTTTGGGGTTTTTTTTGCAGTCTGTCTTTGTCAGGATTGGCTCAGGTTTATTTTACAGGTACAATTTCATAATTTTTTTCTATACAAATCATTATTTAATAACAGAATTATAATTTCTTTCTTTTTTTTACTATATAAGGAAGATTTGGATAAATAACGAGAATTAAAAAGTGTCTATGGCTATATAATTAAGCATCTCTTAGGGGCGAATATCGTTAATTTTGGTGAATTTACGTTTTAGTTAGCCCAAGGCATGGAGAAAATTGTACCGAATTGTAGGCAATAGAAAAAAGCATGGACTTTGTAGTTCTAAAAGAGGACCAGAAATTACTGTTGTGACCCAAGGCAAATACAGGTACAGCGAGCTTATTTACGTCCCCACCCCAACGCGCCTATTTATAAACAATGACCTCTGAATGACCATTACGAATATATTTATTATATCCATTACAGTATAAACTATTTAAATTATTGGGCAAGATAATATACCCAAGTTAAAAAATTAAGTCCCTGACTTTCTAGGAAAAAAAACCTTTAAATCCCTGACATTTTCCAAGTCCCTGACTTATCCAGGTTTACCAGTCTCCTACGAACCCTGTCTTAACTTATCAACCTCACAAGGGCCAAGTTACAAAATTCGGCGTTGGGGGGGGGAGAGGAATTCTCTCCATCCATAAATAGTGAAAACTATCTATAATTATAATTAATTTAAATAAAACTTAACGGACAAATAAAAGCATATTTGACCCTAATTAAAACAAACCCCAATTTGTATTAGCAAAAGAGTGGCAGTGAAATATTATAAGAAGTGAATCTCATTAAACATCGTTACTACGAAACAATTATTTTTAGCTCAAAAAAAAAAAAAAAAAATAATAAAATTAAAATAAAAGTCATATCAAAATATAACAAGGGCGAAATTAGGTCAAAAATATCCGCGCCTCTTTCGTAAATTACTATTAAAGGTTAGACTGACCCACGAGAATTAATTCACACTGGGGGGAGGAAAACACCCCAAACAACAGAAGAGAACGTAACAGTACCTTACGACTACATTTTAATAATCATATTTCATCATGACATGACTGACATCTAAAAATAAATATGACCCGACCACGCCCACAAAACTGGTACGGCACCTAGATCATTTTTGGTTAAGTTCGTTTTTTTTCCTAACATAACATTGAAGCAATTATGTAAATGATAAAGGGATAATAACTCTATCATTAATTGTTCTTTTCCAATATACGCTTTAAAAAAACAAGGTGGTCAGCACACCAGACTATTCCAAACTCCCCCCTTCCCCCCGGGACGGCGATTGATCATAGAAAATTCTATCAAATCGACATTCGGGTTCATTTGATTAGGTTGAAAGAATTTAAATAACTTAATGAATTTATTTACAAATCCTTTTTAAAAAAGACCTGTCTAGTTTTCTTTCCACTTAAATAAGCATAGGATCATTGATCCATTAATTTTCCATGAAAAGAAATTACTAAATTATGAGATTTCATTAATCGGGGCGCCAACCCCTTTTCAGAGAAATCTTAAATAGGAATAATTATATAGGATTTTTATATCGGAGAAGATTTGTCAAATTTATAGGATTTTCCGATTTTTATATCGGAGCAGATTTGTCTAATTTATAGGATTTTTATCGGAGCAGATTTGTCAAATTTATAGGATTTTTATATCGGAGCAGTTTCGTCAAATTTATAGGATTTTTATATCGGAGCAGATTCGTCAAATATATAGGATTTTTATATCGGAGCAGATTTTTCAAATTTATAGGATTTTTATGGGGGCAGATTCGTCAAATTTATAGGATTTTTATGGGAGCAGATTTGTCAAATTTATAGGATTCCATAGGAGCAGATTCGTCATATTTATAGGATTTTTATATGAGCAGATTTGTCAAATTTATAGGATTTTTATAGGAGAAGATTCGTCAAATCAAAGGAATCTTATAGGGGCAGTTTCGTCAAATTATAGGATTATATAGGACTCCTAAATTATTTTTGCTGACTTCCACATATATATATATATATCTATAAGTATTGTACAATTTGAGTGGTATGAACTCTGAACTAAGGTTCAACAAATGAATTGCATAACATAAGTTATGAAAGAAAACACTTATTCATTGTCTTATACCAATAATTCTAAACAATGACTTTGTTTTTTAACGACAGAGGGGGAAGTAAGTAAGTCGGCTTTTAAGAACAGTGAAGAGAAATTATAAATTTTAATTCCTCCGCCCGCCTTAACAAAACGAAAATTTAATACAGCTCCCTCTGCAAGCCCATAGTCCGTTCAGACCACACAATTTCATTTAAAAACTTGGCCAAGGTTAAGCTATTTTCGCTACTACCCAGTGCGAACGCGCCTTACAAGATATTTATCTTATGTTGGCTACGATACACGTAACGCCATCTATTACCAACAAATGGAACCTCATTTTACATTTCAGTATAGAGTAATGGCAGCCCTCTACCTTCGCCTGCATTAAGCTCTATGGGGAAATAACATGGGGTGCCATTAGTCTATTAGCATTAGAAATAAATTATTTGTGTAACTATTTTGGGATTTTTTGGCATATTTTAACGGGATGAGCAATATTTTATTTTTTCAAGGTAATTTTTCACGGCCCCCAAATATATGTAGAGTAATGTTTGATCTATTTTAAACCCTACTTTAGTGCCAACTAAACCAATGAATAAGTCTCATAGAAATGTTTACAAACTCCCGTATATTTTGTAATGTCTATTAACAGATGATAGACTAAATTGTGTCACTTACCTTTGTTTTGTTTTTTTTTAAACATTTTGTCATTTAAATTTAAACAATTTATATAGGCCTAGGCTAATTTTAATTCATGCATGATAAAGATGCTAAAATTAAAATTAAAAAAAAACATGCAGTGAAAACACTTACTTTGATATCATTGGCTTTGTATTCTTCATAGGAACATATTTGAAGAGAACTTGGCCGGTCAGGTGGCAAAGACTCACTATCACTTGATTCCATTTTAATTTAAATGCAACTTCTTCAACCTAAGAATGTTTAAACTTGATTAACAAACTTAAATGTTTACTAAAAATGATAACACATCTACAAAGATAATATAATAACATTTGTAAACAGTAGTAGCAAGTCTGGATTTTATTATGAGAAAGAATAAATAAATAATTTAAGAATGAATGAATGATTTCGTTGTCTTAAAAAAATTGCGTGACCTGTCAAATTACGGAATGACCTAAGCCAAGGCTTAGTAGCTGTCTAATTATAAATGAGGTAGACCTACAATTTAAAAGGGTTTATTTTGACAGAAAGCAAAGGAAGAGTTACCTGCGTTTTCTAACTCAATTTCAACAACCGTATAACTTTAAATAATTAACCGGTAAGCCTTTTAGATCTTTTAAAACATTAGATTATTATCTGGGCCACATTTTTTCTAATCGGTAATTTAGGCCTATTTAAGCGGAGACGGACGTAACCGTAAAGTTCATCGGCAAGTGACGGGAGACTACGAGAGACCAAGCCCATACCTAAGCCTCGGTTGTAAGCATTTGAATTTTCGGGCCAGTCGCTTATCAAGAAGATTTCGCAATATTAGGGCCAAAATTACACTTACGTGATTGTTTATGCACCAAACGTGACCTATAAACTATTAGATTTCAACAAAAACCGTCATTAATTTCAACATAATAAGCGTAAAATTCCAAATATTATAAAATGTAGCCGTTAAAACGGCGGCAAACGCACAACTTCTGAAAAACGGAGATGAAACCGGAAGTAGGTCGATGGAGATTGCAAAGACTAGTTAGGTAATTTTAGAGGACTTACAAAGTAAGAACGAGCTGGAAATAAATAAATTCATAACTTAGTTTAATCGTGGTAGGATCGTTTATTAGTTATATAAATTTTATTATTTATACTGTATTTGTGATATTACAGAAATTATGAATAATCTTTTTTAAAAGTATACGAAAAATAGACGCAAATTTGAAAAGTTTATTTTGAAAATAATTGCTTATTTCCCCTTCTTTTAACAGACTATTTCTACGGAAGATGTAAGAAACTTTTTATTGGCTTCAGTAATAGTTTATTGATTTTAGTACTTAGCGTTATTAAAAGGCAGTTACGCGGGAAGCCTCGCTCAATACCAAACTTGCCTATTTTTGAGGAAGTCCATTTTATCGGCTGTCTTTTGTAAACATACCGGAAACGGTGTCCAGTGATGATTCGTCAAAGCTAAGATGGCGACGGAGGTGGGCTTTCGGTGCTCAATGTTTCCATTTAAAGTTAATTTTACAGCATTTGTGATAACTAAACTAATTTTATTTATATGTATCACATCGAGATTAATAACCCAAACATCCGGTAAGTGAAATTTTCGTTTAAAATATCGTAAATAACCGGAAATCCCAAAAAATAGTCCATCCCTCTTTACATAATGAGCGTGTATTAACACTGCCTGTCACTTTCTCGCCCCTGTAATGTAACACAGGCAGTAACTACGATTTCGTCACATGTGGTTCTGTAATTAAATTATTAAACAATAATTTTAATGTGAGGTTGCATTCCCATGATGTTAAATATGGTTCAGGAAGTGGACAACAAGTAAATAATGTTTCTTACCCTTAAATTATCAAAAATTTATGTTAAATTATGCTTTAAAGTCTGTAACAGCAACAGATGAGCAAGATGACATTAACAGTCATTGGATTGTTAAGGGACAAAGTGTAACAGAATGTCCTAGAGGGTATTTAACCTTAATTTAATGTTAAATTCTTGGGTTTTAATGATAATTTTCTACAGAGAACCGATCACATGTGGTTCAAAAGTCAGATTGGAACATTTAAAAACGAATCGTAATCTACACAGTCACCATTTCCCATCACCCCTTTCAAATAATCAAGAGGTTAGTGCATTTGGAGATAAAGGGGAAGGTGATACGGGTGATATTTGGACTGTTACCTGCCCTGATCAATATTGGAAACGCGGAGAGTTAATGAGATTCAAACATGTTGATACTGATGGGTAAATATGGATATAATCAACTTAATTGAGGTTAAATTAAGCCTGATATATTTGTAGATGGTTATCAGTAACTGGTCATGCTTATGGAAGACCAATAAATGGTCAAATGGAAGTTGCCGCTACTAATTATCCCGATACTACTTGCTATTGGAAAACCGCTGAAGGTGTTTACGTTAAACCCAGTGAAACCTTAAAAATTGCTCATAATCATGAACACAATGAACTATAATGAATAAAACTTAGTCAATTGAACATAATTAATTCAAAATTAAAAGTATATTTCCCATTAAACATCCAACTTTCTTTATTGCATTTGATTATTGTAATAATTATTATTTAAGTTCATTAAAATATTATTTAAACTATTTCCCCGGTGATTCTTTTATTATTAATTTATGCAATTCATGATTAATTTGAATAAAATAAACATTTTCAAAAAAATTCAACGCTCTTTAATGATTATTAATTTACAAGAATAAATAAATAAACATACATTTTGAATAAAAATATATACCTATTAAATTTATTTCCAACTTTTTTATACTTTTTTAATTGCCATTATGGAATTATTTAAATTGCAGATTCATAAACCTCATATAACTGAGAATACCGACTTTATTTACCATATTAAACTCTTATTTATCTCTAAGTGTTGTTTGTTCTAAAGCAAGAGCAGCTTCATCTTCAACTTTCTTTTCGTTTAAAATTCTAATTGCTTCTTCAGGGAGACGACCTTCATCTATTGATTTGCACCATTGCTTATACTGCATGAAACAGTTAAATTAAAGTTAATTAATTAACTGTAATTTGTATTTAAGGGCAGCAAAGCCTTAGCCAACACACCATTTCAAGTTCTTGTCTCAACATCAAAACAGCTTGTTCCCGATTTGCAACTAATTCCTCCAAATATTGATATCTTAGTTTTTTTCTGGCGCGACATTCTCTAGCGCTTTGCCTACTTCTTTCCAAACGTGCTTTCATTTCCCTCTTTAATTTATGATTACGAAATATTAGTGATTAATATGATAATTAACGCAAACGTAAATTACATAATGGTAAGAAATAGGGTATAAGATGCTAAGCCTTGGTCAAAACAAATTTTGATAATAATCCAGTTTAACGTTAACGCGTATAAATTAAACTTGGAAATCAATTACTAACTACATTTATTAATAAATAAAACCTTAATTCATACCTTTAATCGAAATTTGTTTCCTTTTAGACGAAATAATACGTAAGATGTTACTACGTTGCTAAAACTGAAACTATGACGCAATGGGTTGTTTTCAATACATACAGATGTAGTCAAGTCACGTGGAAAACACCGACCTTGCAGCCTCGCTTTCGGAACCAATCAGCGAATGACCTTGGACGTATTCTCGTTCGATCGGTGTCACGTGCCTTATATGGAAGTGGCAGCTACTAGCCTTTTACCATATTAGGATCTAAGGAAAGATACCATCAACGTGCTAACATCATTTTAGGCGGGAAATTTAAGCGCCATTTTTAAACTAAGCCTAATTTCGTAAATGCGGTGGTTTTAAGAACGTTTGTCTTTCGATGTACAAACATAATAAGATTTATTTTTATGCAACCCATTTTTTTTGTGGCACAAAAAACTACAAAGAGTAAACATTCAACACATCATAGCAGCAAAAAAAAAATTGTTTATATTTTTTTAGGTTGATTTTCTTTTTCATTTAAAATATAAATTAATAAAGGCAAATTGTTTTTCAGTTTCCAAACTTTTTAATTAAATTTGTTTTTTCACAATTTTGTTGTTGTTTTTTTTTTCATTCAATAAAAAGGTTGACCTCTTTACCGAGTTAATTAATTAACTTCCAAATTGAATCTCATTATCGCCAATTATAAATTTCCGAATAATTTATTATAATTACAGTAGAAAATAAAGTTATTGCAAAATAAACTTAATTCCACTTTGTTTTTTTGGTTTTTTTTTAATCATCTTTAATTAACTGGGGGGAGGGGGGAATAAGAAATAAAATTAAAAACTTGAGGTCAATATTGGTTGACCAAGGATTACGCGTGACGTAATCCACAAAAAAAAAATAAAATAATAAAAAAAAAATTTAACCAAAATTAACTTCCTAAAAGTACAATGATGGTCTCAAGATGACAACACTAATTATTAATAATTAACTATTAATTTCTTTTCGTAAACATTCTTAATTGTTGTTCAATCAAGTTCTTGAAAAACTTCTGCTGCGTTTAGCCATGTGCCAAGAAACTCGTTTGTTTGTTTGTTTGTTATTATTCATTCACGCATTGTTCTTTTTATTTAATTTCATCTTTATGTAATTTAATTTCTCCTTAATTAAATTAAACTTAATTAAAAATGATCTCCAGACGAAAAAAACTACAAAAATTGTCACAAATAATTAGTACGTATGGTCAAGAAATTTTGACTCAAAAATACAGCTAAGCCTTGGCCTTTTTTTGGTGGAATTTTGAGTCTCAAAAATACAGCTAAGCCTTGGCCTTTTTTTGGTGGAATTTTGACTCAAAAATACAGCTAAGCCTTGGCCTTTTTTTTGGTGGAATTTTGAGTCTCAAAAATACAGCTAAGCCTTGGCCTTTTTTTGGTGGAATTTTGACTCAAAAATACAGCTAAGCCTTGGCCTTTTTTTTGGTGGAGGTTGAAAACTTGAGGTTAAAGGTTAGGTTATGTTAGTAAATAGTAATTAAGTTTGTTTGTTTAGGTAATTAAACTCGGTAATTACGAAGTAAAAATGAACAGAAACATTTTTTGTCCCCATGGATGGTTTTCCTTTACGATTACGAATGTTTTAATGACGTATTATTCATTATAACATGCAAAAATGTATGTTGTTTTGTCTAGTGTCAAATCATTTTTATTCAGCGGTCAAAATAAAATAAAATAACTTAGCTACCACCAACTTTGTTTACATTGTTTTTTTTTTTTTTTTTGTTTTACAAATTTGACTATATAACAAACAAATAAAAATGACAGGCAATTATAGGCAAAGTAAAAACTTTCCCAGGATTTGGCATTAAACATTTAATTTTCTTTTTAATTAATTAATT
The DNA here is from genome assembly GCF_054372755.1 of Phalangium opilio. Lineage (NCBI taxonomy): Eukaryota > Metazoa > Arthropoda > Arachnida > Opiliones > Phalangiidae > Phalangium > Phalangium opilio. The sequence goes on along the minus strand of NW_028324187.1, from coordinate 8,170,247 downwards.
AATTAATATGAGTATGACTATAAACATTCTTATATTATTATTATTCTTTTTTTTTTGTTAATTATTTTCATTTAATAAAAAAGTTGTTTTTTTGTTTTCTTTTTTTTTCAATTATATTTGTTGTTGTTGTTGTTATTTAGAAGACATTTTACTCGATAAGATAAACGCTTAATGTTTGTAAGAATTGTTTTTCTTCGTTACAAAAACCTTTTTAACGGGATTTGACATCGAAAAAACAATTATTAACGGAAGTAAGAGTGAGTGAAATGGGAAAGATTAAATCAGTGCCATTGTCGGGAATTTTTAATATCTCAAAGCGTAGTGTTGATTACCATTGTTAAAATATGCAATTAAATTAAAAACTTGCCAAAAATTAAAATTAAGATTTAATTACGAACAACTAGGTCTATTATCCTTAATGTGAAATTTTTGGCAAATTTTTTAAGCATCATTTTAACGATTGTAAAGGCTTTTAGATTGAAAAAAATTAGATTACGTTGGTAATTACTAATTTCCCCTTTTTTTAAATTCATTAATAAACACCTGTACAGGTAATTAAGAAAAAGTTGGTAATTCCTCATTAATAAACACCTGTAGAGGTAATTAAGAAAAAGTTGGTAATTCCTCATTAATAAACACCTGAAGAGGTAATTAAGAAAAAGTATGTATGGTTTAGACTGATTTTAAGGCTTGTTTTTTGTCTTTTTTCTTTTCCAAATGGTACAACAATTTAGGGATAAAGAAACAGCGTGTTGCAATAAAAACCAAAAATAGCAATTACGGTACTCAATATTCCTTACCTCATTTTAAACTCTTTAAATATTAATTAAACGTTTTGTTTATTAGCCTTTTTTGACGAGCTGGGTAAAAATTGACACATTTTTAATATTTTACTTTATTTTTTGGTTGAATTTTTATACCACAGACAGAAACAAAATGAACGTGGAGGAAAAATTGGATTTGGATTTACGTTAGAAATGATTAAAAATGAATGAAGGAATTGCAAAACAGCAAATTCTTCACCAGTTTATCATTTCCGATGGTTGGTAACTTGGTTTTGTTTGTTTGTTTATTTTTCTTTCCATTTAAATCGAAATCGAAGAGACATGCGAAGAAAAAGAAAGTTTCGTTTTCCACTCCAAATGTTTATTATAACGTTTTTTTGTTTGTTTGTTTGTTTATTTCAAAAAAGCAGTCTTTAATAATTTCCGTAGAGATGAAAAAACAAAACAAAAAATATACCACGTTTTCTGTTCTTTTTTTATTTATATAATCGGGAATTTTTTGAACGTTCGAATCATTTTTCTTTTTTAGTTGGATTTCAATTAAATTATCCATCGTTTGTTGACAAACTACGGACGACTACGTAAATACTAATGCTCAGAAATGGTGGTGCAATTTGTAACAATAAAAGGCTTTTTTTGTTTTTTTTTTCTTTTAAAGTAGGCTTTTGTTTAGAAGGGGGGAGTTTTTGTTTGTTTTTCAGCAAATTGATGGGGGGGAATGCAGGAGGAGTTTGTCTCTATCAATTGTCACCGGCTTCCGGTTGTTCATCACCGTCACCCTGCGTATCTGACGTCCAAAGCTGAATAAAGAAACGTAAAGCTGGCACTTCAATATCGTCAGATCTCAGATTCGCAGTACCGATCCCCCCTCGTAAATCGCGCGCCTCTGTCTCAGTACTAATCCCCCCCTGCCGAAAACCCCCTAGGGCGAACCTCTCAGTACCGATCCCCCCCCTCTCCCGAAAACCGAGCGCGAACCTCTCAGTACCGATCCCCCCCTCTCCCGAAAACCGAGCGCGAACCTCTCAGTACCGATCCCCCCTCTCCCGTAAACCGAGCGCGAACCTCTCAGTACCGATCCCCCCTCTCCCGTAAACCGAGCGCGAACCTCTCAGTACCGATCCCCCCTCTCCCGTAAACCGCGCGCCTCTCAGTACCGATCCCTCCCCTCTCCCGTAAACCGCGCGCCTCTCAGTACCGATCCCTCCCCTCTCCCGTAAACCGCGCGCCTCTCAGTACCGATCCCTCCCCTCTCCCGTAAACCGCGCGCCTCTCAGTACCGATCACCCCCCCCCGAAAACCGAGCGCGCCTCTGTACCGATCCCCCCTCCCGAAAACCGAGCGCGCCTCTGTACCGATCCCCCCTCCCGAAAACCGCACGCCTCTGTACCGATCCCCCCTCCCGAAAACCGCACGCCTCTGTACCGATCCCCCCCTCCCGAAAACCGAGCGCCTCTCAGTACCTATCCCCTCCTCCCGAAAACCGAGCGCCTCTCAGTACCTATCCCCTCCTCCCGAAAACCGCTCGCCTCTCAGTACCGATCCCCCCCTCCGAAAACCGCTCCCCTCTTGTCTCAGTACCGACCCCCGCCGAAAATCGCGCGCCTCTGTGACTCTGTCTCAGTACCGATTCCCCCCCCCCGTAAACCGCGCGCCTCTGTCTCAGTACCGATCCCCCGCCCCTTGTAGAACTCCCCCAAATGAAAGCTCAAGAAACCCATATACTGACCGTGAGGTTATCTCTGAGCAGCTGCATTATTAATGTGCTGTCCTTATAGGAATCTTCATTCAAGGTGTCTAACTCCGCTATGGCATCATCGAACGCCTACATTTTAACGTTCAAACAAAAGAAAATTCAAGAAAACATCCTTAAATATTAAAATTCATTTAAAGCGCTGATTAAATATTAAATAACATAATAAATAATAAAGGACAAATCAAAAATGATTAATAAAAAGAAAGAAAAGGATAGCTCAGAGAAAAAATACCTTAAAACAAAAAGAAATTAAAAAAATGTCATAAAATTTTAAAAATAGAGGATGAAAGGAATTAGGAATGAAATTCAAGCTTGATTAGTTTTAAGTGACCTTCAATTCTAACGTAGAGGGGTTTTTAATTTTTATCAAATTGTATTGCATTCAGATAAATGTGATTCCGAGCACTAACTCTTTTAAGGATTTAATCAAGAGATAAGAATATGATTTAAAACTATTATCAACAGATGACATAAATTATTTTCGATAACGGTGATTCCTACATCTACTGCACAAAAGAGGTACTTAAACACTTCCCAAACTTTTAAAAATTAAATAAAACGGGACATTAAGTGCCCCTTTTTGACGCAAAAAAGGTTATCAATTCAATGATTGAAAAATCTTAAATACCAAAAAAACCTTTTACTAGTAAAATTAAAACCCAGCCAGCTTAGCTTAGCATTAATTAATTAATTAATTAAACTTAACTATTATTTAACGGGGAGTAACTCTAGCACTAATTATGTTAAAATTTTGAAGTTGTAAGTAATAGAGAAAGACTTTTAGAAAGTGGGTTTGTAGAAACTGTGAGAAACAAACTATAATCTTAATCTTTACAAGTTAATTAATAGTTAAAATATGAACAGTTACTAATAGAAATACTGTATCTACATAAGCTTATAATTTGTTTCTCATAAGTTTGGAAAAAACTGCGGGGAAGAGCTAATTTAATTAATCTTTTAAGGTTAATCCTTCGACATTAACGTAATTTCTTCCATCAATAAAATTCCAAAATGAAAAAATAAGTAAGTAAATTATCCTAAGGATGGTTTTTATTTATTTATTGTTTACCTGCTTGGCCAAATGACAGGCCCGATCTGGCGCATTCAGAATCTCAAAAAAGAAGACTGAGAAGTTGAGCGCTAGACCCAATCTGATGGGGTGAGTTGGCTGCATTTTACTTTTACTGATATCAAACGCTTCTTGGTAAGCTTTCTGAGACTCCTCAATCACACCTATATATCGTTTTTGTTTGTTTTTTGGTTTCATGGGGGGTTGGTGGTGTGGGGGTGGAAATTTTGACCAAAGGGAAGTGTATTGCGTGTGTTTTATTACATACAATCATTCGGGATACGGAGGAAAGGGAGGAGATTTACGTTGAATGAACCATTTCATTTTTAGTTAATTCGGACGAAAGAACGTTTATCGTGATGTTATTGGCAGCGGGAAAGGGTTAAGGATGGTTTTATGGAATTTTATGGAATTTTGGTGAAACAAAAAACGAAAGAAAACAAGAAAGAAAAAAAAAAGAAAGAAACAAAACAAAAAAACGTATGAAAAACCAAAGAAGATCAACAAGTTAAAATTACCTGCTTCGCCAATTGGCAGGCTTTTTCAGGCGAATTCAGTATTTCGTAATAAAATACTGAGAAATTCAATGCGAGACCCAATCGGATGGGGTGTGTAGGCTGCATTTTGCTTTTACTAATGTCAAAAGCTTCTTGGTAAGCTTTCTGTGACTCTTCTACGACACCTGCGCACATGTTCAACAAAAATATGGAGCAGAATGTCCCCACAAAACTATTTCGTTTTGTCACTTAAGCTTTACAAGCTGCTAAAACTGACACTCAAGTAAGAAATCACTCTAGACTTCACTACAAAATCTTTGGGGTTCTGTCAATGGGGTATTGTATTTTGACATAAAGAATGTGACATTGGTAGAATATTTGTTATTTTGATACAACTATGGGGATTTCTTGTTCTGGGATACTATGACATAATTGAAAATCATTTTTGTCAATATTTCGACTTAAGTTAAAGAATGTCCTTGGGCACTTTGATGAATAAATTTTTAAGGCTCCTATAGTACTTCATCGGACGATAGTTCATGATTTTATATAGAATATTCCGGACTATAGCAAAGGATTTTATATAGAATATTCCGGACTATATTAAAGGATTTTATAGAGAATATTTTTGACTATATAGTAACGGATTTTATATAGAATATTTCGGACTATATAGTAACGGATTTTATATAGAATATTTCGGACTATATAGTAACGGATTTTATATAGAATATTTCGGACTATATAGTAACGGATTTTATATAGAATATCTCGGACTATATAGTAACGGATTTTATATAGAATATCTCGGACTATACAGTAAAGAATTTTATAGAATATCTCGGACTATACAGTAAAGAATTTTATAGAATATCTCGGACTATACAGTAAAGAATTTTATAGAATATCTCGGACTATACAGTAAAGAATTTCATAGAAAATCTCGGACTATACAGTAAAGAATTTCATAGAATATCTCGGACTATACAGTAAAGAATTTTATAGAATATCTCGGACTATACAGTAAAGAATTTCATAGAATATCTCGGACTATACAGTAAAGAATTTTATAGAAAATCTCGGACTATATATAGTAAAGGATTTCATAGAATATTGCGACTAGAATGTTATAGAATATTACGGACTATATTAGGCCTAAAGGATTTTATATAGGATATTTCGAAAAGGATTTTATAGAATATTTCGACCAAAGTATAAGACATCTATAGCATAAAAACCCGATTAAGCATAAAACTTCTCAGAATTTAATTACAGCAATTAAAACCATACACAGATGAACTATGGCACATAATTTAAAAACCTAAGCTCTTTTTCCCAGAACCTAAACTCCTTCTCCTCCTCCTTATCGTTAATTACTAATTAAAAACTTCCACTAGTAGCTATAACATAAAATAAATCCCCCTAAACCAAGATGCTTCGGAATTAATAGAACAGAACGGGTTTAAACTAATCCCAGATTAATTCCATTTCATATTAAACCCATCTTTCCAAGAATTTAAGTAAGCTCCTTCAAGAAACTTCCAAAAGACGTCAACAAATGACCTAAGCCTCTTCTAATCCTTCCCCAGACTACTTCTACATGTATTTACCCGGCTACTGTACTGCGCCTAGCGTAAACAACACTTTCCCAACAAAAATCAATATCAAAAACCGTATCCTTTAAAGGGCTACTCAAACGCACCAATCAGCTTATTTACCACAATAGAGATATCTCAGAAGCCTTAGTGTGACGTCACCCTTGCTATTTGACCATAAAACCAAAGGGTACCAAACATGGCCACCCACCCACTGTCAAAGTTAAGCCTGTGACGTATTACCTAGACACTGACGTCATAACTGGGCCAGCTCTAATTCTAAGGGACCAAGTGAGCCTAAATACCAAACCAAAGCCTACAGAAACCTATAACAACCATCCTAAGTCTAGCAGTAGCACACTATGAATAATGAATGTTAAGGGACCATGATTGCGGTCCATGGACATTTTAGTATTACTATCCCTTTAAACTTTCGTGTCACTATCCCTTTAAACTACGCCGTTCCAAAGACTTAGCTACCGTCAAATGCTCTGAATGTTATGGGGGCTTCTGATTGCCGTCTTTGGACCCTTTAGTATTACTATCCCTCTAAACTTTCGTGTAACTATCCCTTTAAACTACGCCGTTCCAAAGGCTTAGCTACCGTCAAAATGCTATAGCTGTTATGGGGGCTCTGATTGTCGTCTTTAGACCCTTTAATATTACTATCCCTTTAAACTTTCGTGCAACTATCCCTTTAAACTACGCCGATCCAAAGGCTTAGCTACCGTCAAATGCTATAAATGTTATGGGGCTCTGATTGCCTGTCGTCTTTGGACCTTTTAGTATTACTACCCCTTTAAAATTTCGTGTCACTACCCCTTCAAACTTTCGTACGACTATCCCTTTAAACTACGTCCTTCCAAAGGCTTAGCTACCGTCAAATATAGAACCATAATACCTTGACAAATTAGACCCGTTTTCCCTCCCCCTTCATAAAAAATGCACTAGCCTTGGACAGACGAACAAAAAAAAAATTAAAGAAATATGACTCACTGTTCCTTTGGTCACCAGTGGCAACTTCGGCTAGATACCTGTAGTAATCGCCCTTCATTTTCAGGTAAAAAACTTTACTTTCGGCATTACTCGCCTTAGGAATAAGGTATTTGTCTAACAGGCCCTAAAAAAAGACAAAAACAAAACGCAAAATGTTACATTTTCATACCATGATATCAATCATACGTAAAAATGAAGCTACCCATTAAGTACTTAGTTTAAAATACATTAAAAAGGGATACTTAAGAGGGGCAATGGGGTAAAATAAAGGATGATTAAGTAAGGAGTTGCCATAAGGCTTCAAAAATACTCAAAACCAAAATGAAGCTAACAAGAAATACCCATTAAGTACTAAGTTTAAAATACATTAAAAAGGGATACTTAAAGGGGTAAAATCAAGGATGATGAAGCAAGGAGTTGCCATAAGTCGTCAAAAATATTAAAAAACCAAAATGAAGCTAACAAGAAATACCCATTAAGTATTTAGTTTAAAAAACATTAAAAAGTGATACTTAAGAGGGGCAATAGGGTAAAATCAAGGATGATTAAGTAAGGAGTTGCCATAAGGCGTTATAAATACTCAAAACCAATATTCTGGGGTATAGAAACCAAATGGAGACCAACTCACAACAAATTGAGATCTTTTTTCAAGGAAATTAGTTAAGATTTCTTGTTCACTATAGGGAGTGGGTGCAAATTACCCCTAGTAAGGGTCAGACCCTCACATATCCAATCAGGAGCCTTCCCCCATTACCCTATCACTCTGTTAAGTTTTACGCCATTTTGGTGGAAAGGGCCCGGGGAGCCATTTTAAGCCACCACACCTCTCTTCCTATACCCTCTATATTTCCTGCACTTGTTTTAATACGTCCCCCGCCATCTTTTAAAATGGCGACCGACCAAGGACGAAATCTTTTCTACCAATTTATATAATAAATCTCTTAAATGGCAAAACATAAATTTGTGTGAAACTAGTCCTTCAATTATTACAAGACGCTACTGCTAAATTTAGAATTCTTCCCCAAAAGAGGCCCATTCTACAAAAATACCACAAATAGCAAACATTCCTTAAAAAGGAAGAAAATAGGTCAAAAATTCCGCAATAAAAAAAGAAGAAATTTGCATAAATCCACGGGAACTTTTCAGGTTATAAACCAAATAGAAAAATTTCTTGGTAATTCCCATTCCAATCCCAATAAAAATTAATACTCAAAATTTTTATTGATGTTTAGTTACCTTACGATCGTCAACCCCCCCCCCCCGTGTTTTACCCAAAACTAAAAGTATGACTCATAGTCTGACTAATTCTCAATTCTAGGAGGGGCGTGGATTATATTGACAGCAGCGGGGTAAAGAAGAAAACATTCTTTGTAGGTCTTCACCCCCATTAAACCTTACCTACTGATATTTCACCCCAAAGTATGTCCAACTGGTCTTATATTGGTGTTTATTTTGACAGGCTTGAAATAAAGCAACAATTCACCATTTTTGGTGTTTTCCCAAGTTTCTCATGGACTATATAGTCTATTTCTAAGCATTACACCAACAATTCACCATTTTTGGTGTTTTCCCAAGTGTCTCATGGACTATAAAGCCTATTTCTGCTCTATTTGTAAGCATTACACCAACAATTCACCTTTTTTGATGTTTTCCCAAGTTTCTCATGGACTATAAAGTCAATTTCTGGTCTATTTGTATGCATTAAATGGCGTTGAACGTGGGTTTTGGGTTTAAACTACTATATCACGCCTAAGGCCTACTTTTAAGTATGTCCAATTGGTCTTTTACGGGTGTTTATTTTGGACAGGCTTGAAATACACCATTTTTGGTGTTTCCCCAAGTTTCTCATGGACTATAAAGTCTATTTCTGCTCTATTTGTAAGCATTAAAGGGGGGTTGAAACGTGGATTTGGTGTTTTCCCAAGTTTCTCATGGACTATAAAGTCTGTTTCTGGTCTATTTGTAAGCATTAAAGGGAGTTGAAACGTGGGTTTTGTGTTTTAAATGATATTTTGGGGAATTGGGACCCAACTTTGTTAAAACCAAGTTATTAAGTGTTAGCAGACGATTTTTGGATTATTTCCTACTATAAAGGGTTAACAGTTACCTAAACCATCCTTCATAGTAACTTTTCATTTCAAATATGCTAAGATCTACCTAGGGGTTAATCCTGGGGGTCAAAGGCCATAAGGATGACCTTTAGCACATGAAGTATAGCAGAGAATCTTTCAATAGCCTTGTACTCCCTTTATATTATGTGTAGGGGAAAAAATTTAACTTAGGGAAGGACAATTTTAATATATTTTGGACTAGAAACAAATTTTGTCAATAAGGTCTAATACAAGTGACCTAATTCAAGCTCAATGTTCCATGGCACACTTAAAAAAGTCACGCATATTTGAATTCAATGATCTAGGTTATAATATAATTTTATGTGTACGTGTAATTTTTGTCATCTGCTAAGTAAACATGGTACCTGAGTGTGAATTGATCCTGAAACTAATATAAAATACCTACCTAGTTAAACATAAATAAACTAATTTGCATATTTTAAATAAAACAACCTAAAAATAAACTGCTCTAAAACTATACTTAATGTTGGTTTTGAAATAATAACAAAATAAACCTTAGACTTCTGTAAATGTCAAACGTTAAGCCTACTTGGGTTTCACACTGATATTAAAATCAGATAAAAAAATTCAAACTTGCAATAAAACATCTAAATTTATGCCTTCAATGATAGATATGCTACTATTTCACTAAAATGATGCAATGAACTTGTGTGACAGATCGCGCATTTTGACAAGTAGGCTAAAAGTCAAATAAGCCTTGTCATGGGACTAATTAGCATACTGGGATATTAAATAATTACTCAAATGAAGCCTGGATATCCCTATTTGTAATTTTTTTGGGGTGAACTATAGTCTGGCCCACTCTAGACGGCGTTTTAAGGGGCGGGAATGACTGGATTTCGGAATTCTTTCTCTCAAATGGGGACAGGGTCACAGGGTTTAGATTCAGGGTGTAGAATTGATATCTCGCCGGCGTTTAACACCTAAAGAAGATTACGCAATCATTCGAAAGCCGGGGACAGTAGGGCTAAGAAAACGGCGTCGCGGTTCGCGAAAAAAAGTGGGCAACGCCTTAAAGTGGCAAGCCGAAAGTAGGGGACGATTTAAGCCTCGGTTCGGTTCAGGGTACGCGCGCGGGGAAATTAGACATAGTAGGCTTAAGAAATTGAAGGGTGTTAGGCTTACCAGAACGTCGTAGCAGATTTCTCTTAGTTCTTTTTCGACTTTTTCTCTGTATTCCCTAGCCATTTGCTGCTTCCTTTCACTGCCTTCCGTTTTCTGCTCTATACTGGATATGACCCTCCAAGAACTCCGCCTGGCGCCGACGACATTTTTGTAGGCGACCGAGAGTAAATTTCGCTCTTCGTTACTCAGCTCCACGCCCGTTTCCGTGACCTGTTTCATCGCCGCGGCCATGTCGTCGTATCTTTCGGCTTGTTCCGCCAATTTGGCCCTTTGTACCAGCTCGTCTTTATCCATTACGAATGTGTGTGTTTAAACTGAAACTGCGAGAATAATCCTTCAGTGAAATTGAATCGTAGTTCCGAAGCCCGCGGCGCGCGTCCGAAATAGGGCCTAAAGAACGTCAGAGTCAAAATGGCGTCACTCTCAACGACAAAATTGATATAATCCCCACACCCTGGATTTGGCGCCAAATAAAATCCTCCGAAATATTACAAACAAATTAACTTTTCCAATAACGGGACGTAACTCTTATTTAAAACTACGTATAATAGATAATTTTCGCAAAGCAAATGATTTAACTTTACCGACAGGCGGAGGATTCTTGGGTCCAGGAGTTTGCCGGCCGAAAATCGAGGAAGATTCTTTCTGACACTACGGGGTCAGCGACGTTCGAACAGGGCCGTGACGTCAACCGTTGCTAGGCTACCGCTAGGAGCGCGCTTGCATACGTTTTGCCAATGATTTTTATACAAAAAATTTAAAACTCTCGAAATTAGACCCCAAAAAATATTTAAACGTTCTATTATAATGATAAAAATATTAACTTATACCCAAAATTACAATTTACTTCCAAAAATGTACAATTTTGAAAATTTTCGAAAAATAGGCCACGCCCCTTTATTAAGGAATAATAATTAGTTTTTGGCATTTTCTTCGGATATATGGAACATTTTTATCTAAATTTCAAGTTCAAGTGTACCTAAAATGATAAAAAATAGTAAAAATGTAAGAAACTACAGTTTTTCACTAAATTAATTGTCAAAAACTAATCTGCAAACCACTAAATCAATAAAAAAAATTAATTCCCGTTATATCACGTGGTTGTCTAGGGCTAATGTGACTGTCTGACGCACGTCTTTCTCGTTAGTGGCGCTTTTACGTTCCAAAATATTCCACATGTCTTTTCGGCTGCATTAACCCTAACCTCGTGTAAAACTTTGTTATGGTGTCTTGTAAATCCCTTTAATGTTGATTTAAAGGGCGGTTTATGTTTTAACGTTAATCAGAATTAAGTTAAAGTTACGCGAAAATTAAGTTACATATCTGTTTAAAGTGTAAATCGCGTTTCAAATCCAAATAATCTTTAAGCCTTGGTCAATTTCTTACGAAAGTGAAACCAATTTCTCAGAGTCAAAATGCCAAAATCTAAAAGAAATAAGCAAAGTGAGTGTTTTTCTTGAAACTATAAAAGTTTATTAAGATAATTAGTATTAACTCTTATTTTCCATTCTAGTTTCACTAACAAATACCAAGAAACGTGGGCTACAATTGAAACAAACACTAGTTGAGCAGGTTCGGAGTAATGTAGACTCATATGCTAGGATATTTGTATTTTCCGTTCACAATATGAGAAATAACAAATTAAAAGACGTCAGACAACAGTGGAAACATAGCCGGTAAGTGCTCTAATTACTAAAATATATCAAAATTGAAATCAAAGTCTAATTAACATTAAAATGTTGTTATAGCTTCATGTTTGGCAAAAACAAAGTAATGCAAAAGGCATTAGGCCGTAAACCTGAAGATGAGTATAAGGAAAACCTCCATCTTATAAGTAAACAACTAAAAGGACAGTGTGGGCTGTTGTTTACCAATAAACACAAAGGAGAAGTTCTAAAGTAAGTCATTTATTTTGTTTATTTGTTATCTTAAATATCATAATAATGAGACATTGAAAAGGCTATAATTAGTTATCAAATTTAAGTGTTGTTTGTTATTAGTAACTTGCATTTAAGATTATGTTATATCATTTCAAGCCTTTGATATTACAAAATGTTATATGATACTTTATGCTCCATTTAATCACTGTCCCATGTGACATGTGTTGCAAAATTGCTGAAATAGGAGCTGAATAAAATAGTAAAATTGCGTGGGAAAATCAATTTTTTGCATCCCGGGTGGCCAGAGGGTGGGGGGGGGGGAGGGCATGGAATCTCAGGTAAACTCCCCAGCTGTTGTCATGGCAACCATGCCATGCCCACTATAACAGGAGCTTGAGTTTCTCCTTTGTACTCAACACAGTAGCTAACTAATTCAATCATCTTTCTTGTAAAGAATTTTCTACCTCCTAACATCCCCCTTGAAAAATTAAATTATAAAGATTTATATCGTCCCTTATCCCATCCCATCCTTTCATGTTAAAAATTATGAATAAATTATTTAGTTTAAGTGGAGTACTGACTTCCTATTTCTTTTCTAACCCCCCTCCCCTACCCCTCCCCCCGGATTTCCAAATAGGCCTATAAAGACGGGGGGGGGGGAGATTTCAGTTTTGGCCGGGGGGGGGGGGGAAATGATGGTGCATTCAGAATTTAACACAATTAAAGTAGACCTGGCAGCCCTGAGAACCTCATATTAGTTCTCTGGGGTCTATATGAATATTTTATGGAAGCCTTAATGGGCTAATATTAATTTTTCTCCCCCAAAAACTCATTGAAAACCTTGGAAAATTCCAGGAATTTTTAACACCACTAGGCCTACCTTAATTTATTGAACAAAAATTTCATCTTGATACTTCCTAGTAGATAGATATATCGTTATCATATTGAATTCTTCCCCCCCCCCTTCTCCTGTCCAGTGATTTAGATTTAATACAGTGGAAGTCATAGATAATGTCCTTTATCTCTTTCTTTATACCTTCAACTGTATTACTTCTAAACTAGTGAATAGATATTTGATCGGCTGATAAAAGGCCTCTCTTATAAACTTTAGTGGCTTCTTGACACTTGAACTTTTCAAGTATGTCACACTCGATTGGTATTCATAAGTCTATAATATACCTGCCATCCATAAGTCTGACTCTTGTAATAATAATAATAGTAGGACTTCTTAAACCTTATCTTTATAAAGGTAACTTTTATTAGACTTATCTTTTCTCACCCTCGCCATTCAGACTGAGTTATATAGTAGAGTATATCACAGCCTTCTCTAACTAAGCTCCTTAACACGTCACGTGTTAACCCACCCTTTTCAAAGCTGGGGGGAAATAGAGTCTGGAACCTGAAAGACTCTGCCTAAGGCCCAAGGCGTGTTAAGGCCTTTTGTTACTGAAGATAGTGTCCAGACTGGCCCGATGATAAATGGGGAATTTGACCTTCTGATCTCTCTCCTCTTTTGGCAAAAACCGATAACGTTTACCAACATCACTTAGCAGCGCTACCAAAGCCTAGCTAACCTTTCCCACGCCTTTAAAACTACATTCAACCAATATTGAATGTAAAACACGTAGTAATGGCACTATCATTACCTTTTATGTATTAAAATCCATAGGAAAAATATTATCTGGCGCCTTTTCTCTGAATTATATTTAGACAGCCTTTCCACGCGCAATTTCTCATCCGCTGATGATCGGTTGGTTTCCATGGTAACCAACGGTTGTCTCGTAGTGTAGTTTCTGGTCCGCATTATGTCGTAGGCTCGTAGCACGCACCCACCCACCAACTTACGTTGAATTTCTTTTTGTTTTTAGATATTTTTTCATACCCTTTCCCCCTCTCTTTTCTTTTTTTTCTTTGACGTCAAATGTAATGTTTTTATTACTATTATTATTTATTTGTTTTTCTGAGTTCTAAATCCATAAATTTTACCAATCTTAAGAAAAATCTTTATATATTAGAAATATATGGATTTTCGTTCGATGCGGCGAGATACTTTTGTAGAAATTGAACTAAAAACGTGTAAACTCGAGATATTTTAAGTTTGGCGCCAAAAGACCACGTGATATGCCTCTTCTAAATGTTTATGTTCAAAATTAGGCCTAAACACTTGGAAGTAGTACTATAAGGTCTTTCAAGTTTCGCGCCAAAGAAAAATCACGTGCACCTCTTCATATCGAAATTAGGCTTAACAGTTCACGTGGAAGTACTTACTGTATAATCTTTCAAGTTTCGCGCCGAAAAAAAATCACGTGCTTTTTTTCAATTTTCATATCGAAATTAGTCTTAACAGTTAACACGTGCGTTCGTAAAAAAGTGTTATTTTCTCTACTAACCCCTGTAAATCCCCCTACAAAATTAACCCCGCATAAAGGCCCGTTTTCAATCAACTTTTTCCAAGCTTTTCGCTGTGGCTTTTTTGGGAACTTTTGACGGTTTTTCGAAGATAAAAAATCTTCAAAAAAATTAAAACTGAAAAGCTGAAACTCGTATCGTTTTCAAACAAGCTTCAAAAGAATAAAAAATTACAAGTGGGCGTGACTTAAATTACATTTTCATGTGTGTAGACGTCATTTTCTTTTTGAGCGGCAAAATCTTTAAGAAAATGAGAAGCAAATATCAAACTCATTTAGATATCTGCTTCTCGAAGGTTTAAAGCCTGAAAAGACGAAAAGCTGAATTTGAAGCTTGTTTGAAAACACCAAGATTTTTTTTGCTTCGGCTTTCCGCTGCTACTTTTGAAGCAAAAGCTTAATTTTTGTTCAAAAAAATCTTGATTGAAAACGCGCCTTTAATAACACCTACGTGTTAGGAGAAGTATCTACTCCTAAAATATTCTCTAATTCGCGAAATTTACGAATCTCTTTGGTAGCGCTTCGTAGAAGTTTTTGATTTTATTTATTTATTTAATTTTGATTGTTTTGGTTTGACTCTCGTGGCTTAAGTCAAATAATAGCGGTGTTTATTGTCGTTTCGCTTCAGATGGTTCAGTAATTACGCGGAAACTGATTTCGCCCGCTCTGGTAACGTGGCAACGGACACTGTCGTGTTGGATAAAGGCCCACTTCCGCAATTTTCGCATTCCCTCGAACCGCAACTCCGTCAACTCGGCATGCCTACTTCCTTGCAAAAAGGTAAACATTTTTCAATTCCTCCCTCTCATTTCAATTCATCTCATCTCATCTCAATCAATTTTGGATAAAATAATTAAAGGAAAAGTCTAGACTAGAGTCGTTGGTGTCTGTCTCCTTATAACCTTACTTTCTGACATTACTTTATTTACCTTTGGTGTGACGTAAATATCGCGTGCTTTTAACCAATAGTGTAAAACTTGTGGTTAAGTCAACTTGAGATACCCGTTACGCCTCTGGGGGGATTTCGTACAATATTTTGACACTTTATTTGACATTAGAGTCCGACCCTTGACTTATGATCTTTATGGACAATGTAAGAATAATATACCATAAGTAAAATAACTCCCCGATAAATTCATAACTTCACGTGTTCCATCACTAACCACCCCCGTTAGACGAAGAAAGTGGTACAGATTTGAAATAACTTAGAGGGGCCGACCCTTGACTTATGATCTTTATGGGCAATGTAAGAATAATATGCCATAAGTAAAATAACTCTCCAATAAATTCATAACTTCACGTGTTCCATCACTAACCCCGAGGAGAGTGGTACAGATTTCAAATAACTTGGAGGATTATTATTTACCTATGAAACTATCCCATTCCTTTCGTTAGTCACGCTGATTGGGACTGGGTCCTTGGGTGGTCACGTTTCTAGACAGTTTGAATCGACGCGTATACGTGAGGTTTGCTAACTTGTACCCCTATGGGCCAAGGCTTACTTAATACCTTCTAAAGGGTTGTCCCGTGCTATAGAATAAAAGCGTCCGTTGTCATGGAAACATTTTATCTTATTTTTAAGCTCCACATCTTTTTATGTATGTCTACAAAGAGGCTATTAGTTTCACGTGACCTGTAGTTGTAGTTGTAGTATAGTAGTGTTGTTTTTGTCTCTCGTTCCAGGGATTGTTACTCTCGTTAAAGACTTTGAAGTTTGTAAAGATAAAGAAGTTTTATCTCCAGAAAAAGCTAGAATTTTGGTAATTATTATTTTTCACTAATTGGGGTGTAAGTTTTAATCCTTAATTAATTGGGGAAAACTTGTACGCCCTCCTTCCGTTTTTTAGAAATTGTTAGGAATTGAAATGTCTCAGTTTAAATTCACGATTCAAAGTATGTGGACGCTTAATGACAGCTCCTTTGAAGTAATTAACGAAGCCGCGTTCAGTGAAAAAGAAAATGAAGATAATGAACTTTCCGAAAATGAACAAGAAGATGAGGAAAATGAAGAGATGGAAGCGGAGGAAGATGATGATAATTAAAATAAATTTTAATTCCTTCTATAACAGTCTCAATTATTTTGTGAATTTATAATAATTATAATACTAGGCCTACAATTAAAGCTTATACACCATGGAAACGATGGGGGGGGTAGTGACTTATATAGGGTTTTGACGCAACATGTTCATTACAAAGACGTTAAATATGGCTTCAAGTTACCACCAGTCCTGCAGCAAATTTGGTTGGTATCTTAATTTACGACTTAGTTGTCAAGGTGCTCAACAGACTCTTAAGTGTCTATTAAGATGTCGTTTTAAGGCGGTATACCCGTACTCGTATCAAGAAGTGATATTTAGTTTATTAGGGAGAAGGTAATGTATAAGATGCCTAAGTATTCGCACCGCGCCGTAGTCCCAGACCCCTTTCAAAATACAAGGGGGGACGTAAAAAGAGGCCGGGCTATTTCGCTGCCTCTCCTCACTCGGAAAATACAACGTAATTTTCCCGTCATTCGCGTCGCGCTAACGTGAGTTTTCAAGAACCAATGAGATGCAGCTGGTTGTAATTTAGAGGCGGCAGGGATTAACTCCGGACAGGCTACGTTTGTTTGGACTGGAGTTAAAGCTAGATTATAAATGCGGGGCGAATTTATATAATTTCTCCCTAATAAACTAGATATCACTTCTTGATGCTAGTATCTTGGCTGAAAAATATTTGCCCTTGGGTGTATTGATTGAGCTCTCTCTCTCTAATAACCTCCTTGGGGGCGGATGACTTTTTCACCAATCTCAATTAAGGGACATACACGCTAACTTTTCTTCTTGCCTCCCCTCCCCCCTGTTCCCCCTGAACCCGAGCACTCCTGGCCTGGGATGTACCTACTGGTAGAGGTAGTACAAGACTCCCGCATTTCCGGTGGGGTTCTAGCAACGGAACTGTTTTAGGTGAATAGGTTCTTGCTTTCTTTCTTTCTTTGTGGAAGGAAAATTCTCAAAGATAATGAATAGTTTTAAAGGTGAGAATGCAAAGTAGGTGGTGGGTCCTTTTATTCAAAGTTGTTTTCGTGTCTCAGCGTAGTGTCGAACTTATGGAATATATTATAGACTTATGATATTCATTACCCAATATTAATGTGGAAGAAACGTCATAGTCTTTAGCCTTGTTACATACATTTATTATTATGGTCTATGTCGTTTTAGTATAATTAGTAATATATTTTTGGGAACCATTTTACAAATGTACTTTTCTTTTTTATGTATCGGATGACGTTTTGGTGGGTTCAAATGAGGTTGAGGTTATATGTACTTGTAGTAAGCCTAAAGCTGTCTTTGTAGACAAGGACTTGAAAAAATTTATCAGTTTCTGTTCCTATTTATGAACCAGACCTAAAATTGAGACAGAAAAAAATTATCTTGGGATTTTTGAAATATAAAAAACATTGCACGTTTTTCCCGACCAAAAACTATGGTTAATATATTGCAAAGAACAATTTTAGCAAATTGGGCAGACCGCTTATTGTAGTTGTATATTATTGTATAACCGTCCGTGTAGGGTTAAGCTCGTCGCACTCAAAAGCAAAAGCTTTCTATTTTAATTTCGTCTCTTGATGAAATTGCATGGTGAGCGGCGACTGTTTGAAATGACTCAAAATGATTACGTTTTCTTTTTTGTTCCACGTAATTTGTTCACCGAGTTGTGTTTACGTCTTTGGGTTCGTGCCAGTATCAATGCCTTCTCTAACTAAGGTAAGGAAGGGTTAAGCCTTTTCAAGAGTCGGTGGTAAAATATTCAAGGGATTGGAGCAGAGACTTTTCAGTCTGTATCCCCATCTACGGAACGACAACGAAGTCATAGCTGTCCGCGCTCACCTCAATTTAGCGAGCCCGAGCGCGAATTGAGCGAGGCTCTTCGAAATAATTGATAAAGTCACGAGCCCGAGCCGAGCCCGAAAGTTTATGAAAAAGTTTTCTGAGCTTGAGCCCGGGCTCACAATACGTCACAAACAAAGTGAGCCTTGAGCTGAGCCCAGATTCAACTGTAAAATCAACGAGAGCTTGCGCTGAGCTCTCTTACAAATGTTTTGGCTTTCCTGAGCTCGAGCGAGGCCAACTGAAAACTATGAGACCGCTCATTTTGAAAGGGCGCTCACTGTTTTGAGACTGCGCTCAGCTCTGCTCAGCGCCGTATTCAGTGCCAACAGAAATTAGCGTAACTCATTGGTAGATGAAGTTTTAAATTTTTTTTAATACAAATGTAGTGCAAGTCATTTGGATAGTAAATATGTATTGTAGTTTTGCATTTATCGCGTAAAAATAGCTGCAAAATTATTTATTTCAACATCTACACTGTTTGGAAGAAAGTTTTTCCGGAAATATGAGACCAAGCTCGAGCTTGAGCTTACTAAATTGAATGAGCCCGAGCTCGAGGTGAGCCTTAAATTCTATCGATTTTGAGCCCGAGCTGAGCCCGCGACAGATATTAGAGAGAGCTTGAGCTCGAGCTTAGCCCATCAAAATTATGCGAATGAACCCGAGCCCGAGGCGAGCTCATTTATAAAAACTAACTGAGCTTGAGCTCACATTGAGCTCTAAGGAAACATTGTTTCAATTTTGAGCTTGAGGTGAGCTCGTTGTCAATTTCTATAAAGTAACGTGAGCTGAGCTGAGCCCAAGCGATGGTGGACAGGTATGCAACGAAGTTCTCCCAGTCCCAGCATGCTCAGCGTTTTGGTAGGGTCGTATTGTACGAAAACGTCAAGGACAACAAAGATGGCAGATTTTTTTTTCGAACATAAGAATAGGTAACGTCTCAAGAAGTGATATCTAGTTTACTAGGGAGAAGGTATAAGATGCCTAAGTATTCGCGCGTGCCATAGTCCCAGTCCCCCTTTCAAAATACAAGGGGGGACCTAAAAAGGAGGCCGGGCTATTTCGCTGCCTCTCCTCAGTCGGAAAATATCACGTAATTTTCGTCATTCGCGTCGGGCTGACGTGAGTTTTCAAGAACCAATGAGATGCTTGCTGGTTGTAATTTAGAGACGGCGGGGATTAACTCCGGACCTACGTTTGTTTGGACTGGAGATAAAACTAGATTATAAACATGGTGGCGAATTTATACCTTCTCCCTAGTAAACTAGGTATCACTTCTTGCTCGTATCTTGGCTGAAAAATATTTGCCCTTGGGTGTATTGATTGAGCTCTCTCTCTCTCTAATAACCTCCTTGGGGGCGGATGACTTTTTCACCAATCTCAATTAAGGGACATACACGCTAACTTTTCTTCTTGCCTCCCCTCCCCCCTGTTCCCCCTGAACCCGAGCACTCCTGGCCTGGGATGTACCTACTGGTAGAGGTAGTACAAGACTCCCGCATTTCCGGTGGGGTTCTAGCAACGGAACTGTTTTAGGTGAATAGGTTCTTGCTTTCTTTCTTTCTTTGTGGAAGGAAAATTCTCAAAGATAATGAATAGTTTTAAAGGTGAGAATGCAAAGTAGGTGGTACTGGTCTTTTTATTCAAAGTTATTTTGGTGTCTCAGTGTAGTGTCGAACTTATGGAATATATTATAGACTTATGATATTCATTCCCCAATATTAGTGTGGAAGAAACGTCATAGTCTTTAGCCTTGTTACATAAATTTATTATTATGGTCTATGTCGTTTTAGTATAATTAGTAATATATTTTTGGGAACCATTTTACAAATGTACTTTTCTTTTTTATGTATCGGATGACGTTTTGGTGGGTTCAAATGAGGTTGAGGTTATATGTACTTGTAGTAAGCCTAAAGCTGTCTTTGTAGACAAGGACTTGAAAAAATTTATCAGTTTCTGTTCCTATTTATGAACCAGACCTAAAATTGAGACAGAAAAAAATTATCTTGGGATTTTTGAAATATAAAAAACATTGCACGTTTTCCCCAACCAAATACTATGGTTAATATATTGCAAAGAACAATTTTAGCAAATTGGGCAGACCGCTTATTGTAGTTGTATATTATTGTATAACCGACCGAGTAAGGGTTAAGCTCGTCGCACTCAAAAGCAAAAGCTTTCTATTTTAATTTCGTCTCTTGATGAAATTGCATGGTGAGCGGCGACTGTTTCAAATGACTCAAAATGATTACGTTTTCTTTTTTGTTCCACGTAATTTGTTCGCCGAGTTGTGTTTACGTCTTTGGGTTCGTGCCAGTATCAATGCCTTCTCTAACTAAGGTAAGGAAGGGTTAAGCCTTTTCGAAAGTCGGTGGTAAAATATTCAAGGAGAGGGGGGGGGGGAATGGAGCAGAGACTTTTCAGTCTGTACCCCCATCTACGGAAGGACAACGAAGTCCCAGAATCCTCGGCGTTTTGGTAGGGTCTTAGGGTACGAAAACGTCAAGGACAACAAAGACTGGTAACGTCTCAAGAAGTGATATCTAGTTTACTAGGGAGAAGGTGTAAGATGCCTAAGTATTCGCGCGTGCCATAGTCCCAGTCCCCCTTTCAAAATACAAGGGGGACGTAAAAGGAGGAGGCCGGGCTATTTCGCTGCCTCTCCTCAGTCGGTCGGAAAATACAACGTAATTTTCCCGTCATTCGCGTATATAAAGCAAACGTTATCACAAGGATTTTTGTCAAGGAATTTAGTTATGGAAGGCAGTGAAACATTTTTACTTTCTTTAATCTCCGCTTTGCATTAAAGGTTGGAACCCGTACTCGGTCGCTGGCGTACAATTGTGTGTCCCCCACAAGCTGGTCCTGCTGGGTTTTTAATGACGCTAGTATATAGGTACAATGACGTCATTGTAGGCAATGCGCTTGCCGTTATATCGGCAAAAGATGACGTCAAATTTGGCACCCACACTATTAGTCTAGTAAGCACTTGAAATAAACGCTAAGCTTTTATCGTCGGTCGCCGATCGAAATGTGCAGCGAAGGGGCGGGTAAAATTCCACTCTTTTTACCAACCCAAACCCTCTCCCCCCCCCAAATCCGCCTCTTAAAGGGTTACTTAAGATACTTCCTTTGACAATAAAAGTCTTGTCTGTTTGGTCGGCTTACCTTTGTCTTAACGCCTTTTTTCTAAAATGTATATTTAATAAAATTAATAAAGAAAGCTTTCCATAAAGAATAAAGCATGTATTAGGCCTAAATATTAATAAATTTCGTTGACTACTAAACGGTGAAAATATTTAGGTTGCATTTAAGTATTGCTTTAAATGACTTTGAGAGGCAGAAAATTTATAAGAGGTAGTTGTCGGGAGCGGGAGCGGGAACCTAAGCCTACTCTCTCTCCATAGGCGAGCAAGTAATAGTTGTGCCAATTTTAGAGAAGTGATCATTGAATTTCTTATTTTGTTCATCTTTGTTAGTTAGCCTTGACCTGAACAAGTTTTAGCATAATTCATAATAGAATCTCACCAGTGGTGTTTTAAAGGTTGAAAATCATGCCTGGTACTTCTCTAAAACGTAACACGATGTGACGGTGAGTAGAAAATTAGGTTTTGCGCCTTTTAAGAGCTCGGCTAAAGTTTCTAAAGTTCTCAAACCATACTTGTTCGTTTCGTAACTTGGCTTCCTCCAAAGTGCTCGAGTGCGGAGCGGAAGAGGGTAAATTTGAAAATTAAATTTTAATGTAATTGAGTTAACTTGCGGGGAAAAGAAAACTGATTTTCGAAGTGCTCTACTAATTGAACTTTGACCTAACGAATAATTCGAGAACTTTCTAAATTAGGGCGGTTTGTTTGAGTTGATTTATAATAATGAAACGTTTCCGGAATCAATTAACCTTGTAAAGCTACTTTTGTTAAATTTACAAACGTTATCCCGGCGGAATCTGCCCGCCATTTTTAAAGATGGACGAGGTTTGGAAAACTATTTCTTACAGAACACCTACTACTTACCAGTAAAGTGTCAGCAAAGTTTCAGCTTCCTAGATAAAGGCGTTTGGGTTGGGCCTTAGTTATCAGTCAGCCTCTCATTCAGGATTATCACTTACAGATACAGATAATTATAATGACAATGACAATTGTTGAACTTTGACATCGTATAGAAATTGAATGAATATCAATATAATATTTAATGAATTTATTAGTAACAAACTCCTTTCATATTGCATATTAATACATTATTTAATTTAATTATGCATAATTTTAAAATTCATTTATTTATCAACCCTATATATAGAAATAGTTAAAACACGAAACAAAACGTACGTTGTATTTTACACAACAATCTTAATTACAAACGTGCTTAATTACCAATAATTTCAAAACTTTAATAGACCAACTGGCCTATTATCGTCTATATAAATTATAGGCCTATATTTTCTCTACTGCGGTTAAAATTGCGGTCAAACTTTAAGTTCACCCTGAGGGCAATTTTTCACATTGGCTCCTCCCACAACTTTCAGCTTTCTTGAGTTTTTTGCGGTTTTGCCGACTAAAAGTCTGGTGACGCAGCCTCTAAACGTCCCTTTGAAATGTCCACCAGTCCAGTCGGAGACGCTTGTCTCATCTTTAGCGAAACCCCCTTAAAAAGAAATAATAAATAAGGCCTAAAATGGGAGAGAATGTCGGTTCGAATCAAGAATAAAGGCTTGGAGAATTCCCAGGGCTTTAAACCCCGCAATACGCTCAATATAGCGTCATTTACTTTTCCCGCCTTTTTTTCTGGCGCGCGCTTCAGACAGTCTCAAAAACTTCTTAAGCCCATTTTCAAATTAAGAAACGCTGAGTGTGGATCAAGGTTCAAGGTCAAACATATGTTGAATCTACTTTACAAAATTAGGCTTAGTAAGAATTTTCCATACGTTTTTAGTTACGTTTTCTGTAATCTTTATCCCTTTGTTATAAAGAGATTAACTTGAATCTCTCTCTTTCATCATCGTAAACACCCCCTTTTTTTTTTTTTAGATTTTCGTATAAATAGCTATCAGAAATCCAGGACAAATTTATAAAGCGGGGCAATCAACTTCACTTTGGCAATTTAAAATTAGAAAATCAATAAATTCAATTCAATTGCAATCTGAAACCTACTAGAATTCCTATCATTTGCGAAACTACGTTCCCATTTAGGTACGAAAGAGGACTTTCATTATTACGTTTCAACTTAATCGAGCTCGAATCCCTATACATGCAATTTTCTCTAAACTTCTGTTCTAAAATAAACTTCCCAAAAGCAGCGGAAATTCCGAATATAGAATATGTTTTGTTTGAAATTAAAGGTTGTTAAGCGGAATATTCGCTAGATTAGGCCAGGACAGAAGTAGATTAAATTGAAGATATCATAACATTTCATCTATTTTTCTTCCGTGAGTGGTAGCCGTTACCATGGCAACCAAGGAAGGCTTAAGTAGCTCCATTTTAAGGGGATGGTAGCCAACTAGCCATACAGAGTGTTCCTTTTGATAACTTTGTGTAAATTCACTTTCACCAAGAATCAATAATGTACGTGATATGGTACAATTGGAATGTTTATGTAAAATACAGCCAATGTATATAATTTAATAACTCGTGCGGTTATACGGGGCGTAGTTCCGTAAGATAAAAGACGTCCCCCCCCTCACACTCTTTTACCTCCTTTGCTTCTGTCACTAATTACCTAAATAGATTAAAGGACCAGCATTGAGTTCGTAGTAATCTCCTTGAACTCCACTCTTGTAAACTCCTTCGTCCAATTGTAAATGAAGAATTTGCTCCAATCTACGATATTACATATATTTTGTTTTATAAACGGGGTGAAAGGTCATTTAATTATATACCTTTCAACTGTGACATTATGCCATTGTCCATCGGCTAGACTTCCGTTTCCGGTGACGATATCGCTTTGAGATTTATATCCCAGATTCCAGACTAGTTTTAAGTGACCCCTTATAAGGCCTATACCCAAGTAATCTCCTCCTGTCATGTGAACCTGTTAATAATAAAGAACTTCTAATTAGTAATTGTAACTAAAGTCAAGAAATTCACTTACCTTTCCATTCCATAAAATTATCCCGGTTGGTTGATGAGTTTTGAAACTAAAACTCAAGTAACTTTCTTTTAAATCTTGCTCGTCGTAGCTTTCATCTTTGTACAGTAGGAAAGCTTCTCCGTCCAAGTACGGAGTGTCCAGTTTCAATTCTGGACAAAACAACAAGAGATTCTGATAGAAACTACCAAAGGAAAAGCCTGGTTTTCTTCAAAATTGACTCTTACCATTCTGGCATCTTTCACCATCCCATCCTGGTGGACATTCGCACTGATAAGACGTGCCTTCCGCCCTACAAGTGGCTCCATTTTGGCACAGGTGATTTGAACATTGTATTGGAAGTTCGCAATGTTGTCCCGCGTACTCCTGCATGGTCATCACGAAAACATTTGTATCAAGCATACACTAAAATATTTTAAACTTACTTCGGAACATATGCAAAGGAATTTTTGACCCTCGAATTGGCAAGTGCCGTTATGTTGGCAGACATCGTAACCACACCCAGTACCATCGCAATCCTCAATGTTGAGCCCATCAAGCGCTCCTTCTTTGTTCAGTTGATAATGATAGTCGTTGACTTCGAAGCGTCTGACGCAACCCTGGTAGGCTTCGAAAGTTCCTCCGTCTACTGCTTCCCTGTTGACCCAAGATGGGTCCTCGATGCCGCCCAAGTAAAACGGTGACTTGACATCCAAGTCTTTCATCCCTTTGGGTGATGAACCTCGCGTTGTTTGACCATCGACTTCCAAGTAACCATAGCGTCCTGATCTACCCGCTTTTACTGAAGTCCATTCACCTGTATAGGATGTTTGTTGTACTTCAAGGGTATTTCTTGAGTATATCTATAACAATTACCTATCATAATTGTTTCTTGACTCTTTAACGACAATGATTTCCCACTTCCGGTTCCAAGATTGTAACGGAACTCGATATATCCGTCTTTTAACACCATTGAAACGAAATCCCCGGTTTGCGAGTGACTGTGTTGACTAGCGTAAAAGATCAAACCATCAGTAGAATTCGCTTTGATTTCCAAAACAAGATGCGTCTCTTCACGAATGTTTCTAGGCACGAAAGACATGAAGGAACCTTGTCCACGAAATAATGGGTCGCTGATTGAGATTTCTGGGAATTAGAAACAAAAATTAAGTACATGTTGTTATCCACAAAGCCTCAGTTGACTCAATCTTACCAATATCACAAAATGTCCCACTTTTACCAAGAGGACAATCACACCGGTAACCATCTAACGACGGCACGCATTTCGAATCGTGTGAACATTTGTGAGACCCTACTGAGCACGGGGTCACTCGTGATTTGCATAGAGGACCAGTCCATCCCCGTTTGCAATGGCACCTATTGTTTAAATTTCTTCAAAATTCAATCAAACTAACCATGCAGGTTACTTACATGAAAGTCGATCCAAGATCCTGACAAGTAGCCTCATTATCACAATCAGCTAAGTCACATTCCTCGGCGTCACACTGATGTACATTTCGCGCGGAATTGACGTCATCCAAGGGTGAAAAAGGTGCCCATGGAGTATTGCGTACCTCCTCGTCAAATATACAACCTTTAAAGCCTCTCCAATGTCGTATCTCATCGGGCAAGAAACTAAAATTAAAACTAGAGTGTCCGCCGATAAAGATTTCTGGAGCTACGTTGAGCCCAGTCAGTTGACCTTCGCCGAGTCCGATGGCTTTTTTGAAACCGTTGACCCTTAACCATCCATACCGACGGTGTCTACCGAAATAAACCGAATGGACGAATTGGTCACTTTTCAAAGGATGCGACGCTCTTAGTTGACGGACACCAGTCCCCAGGTTAAAGAGAAAAACAAGGTAGCCATTGTCAAGTCCCAAAGCCAAGAAATCGACCATTGAATTATCTCCATCTAATTGAGAAAAGCTATCAGACCAAAGGGATCAACTGACCGGAAGATGACCGTACCTGGCTGTCCGACGTAGACCAACAATGAAGGAAATGATTCATCCTGTCTTAAGGTAAATCTAATACGGATTTCCACGAAATTTTGTACATTATGTGGATTATTGTAAAGCAAATATGAAGAATATCCGTCGATATTTCCGAAGTAGGCTGGTCTCGTTATTGCCATGCCTGCAATAAAAAAATTATTGAACATTTCCGGAAACTTTAAGTTGGAGATTTAGGAGATTAGAGGCGTACTTTCTTCGCACGTTTTTCCGTGTTTTCCATACGGACACATACAAAAGAAACCACCCACTCTAGACACGCAAGTTCCGCCGTTTTGGCAGGGATTTGCTGTACAAGTGGCCCGTTCGCACAGAACACCGAAGTAGCCAGGTAGACATAAACAAAACCAACCACCTTCTCCGCTTCAAATGACAAAATGAGGTTAAAATAGCTAAAGGGATACAGAGGTAAAGCCTACCTTTTGCATGTGGCCCCATTAAGGCAAGGTTTGGCGGCACATCCGTAACTTTGGCATTCGGTTATAGCCGCTCCTTCAAGGGCATCACCTATGACTCGTTTCTCGACGTTGTTAACTTGGAAGTCTTTGACGCATCCTTTGAAACCGGGAAGACTGAATAGGGGAGACGGTTCGAGCGTGAACCCGACTGGAAATCCACCGATGTAGATATCATCGAAGATTAAGATTGGTTTGGAGGTTATTTCGTGTTTCCCAATCATGGGAGACGAATCGTTTATACGCAGGATACCCTCGCAGTAACCGGATTCACCGCCAACTGGAATCCACATTAACCTACGCAGTTGGACGTACCAACATTTCTTAAAAAATACATATCCACTTTCTTATGTTTATGGATGTACTTACGCTACGGACACTGCTGTAAAGTATCCGGTACTGACTCTTTGGCTTTTTTCACTTAGAGATATTACTTGCGAACCGCAACTGAAGGTAAATGATAGTGTACCATCTTGAATACTAAGTAAGACGAATGACTTTCCCATCATGCCTTTCGCGGAATCGGCGTAGAGTAAGAAAGCATCCTCGGAATCAGTTCGAAAAGATAAAATTAAGGAAAAGTAGTTTTTTGAATTCTCGCCCCCGGGGGAAGTGCCGTTCCATTGGTGTTTCAAATAAGAACGACCGGATAAATACGGTATGACCAATTGCGTCTCACCCTCGCAGTTTGGACCAGTGAAATATAGTGGACATAAGCACTAATATGAAAAATATGTTAATTAGCACTTAGACCATAAAACTTTGTAATACAATTACTTTGCAAATAGTCGCCTCTTTTTTTAAATTCATTTCCTGTAAGATAGTTCCACCATTAGCGCACTCTAAATCGGAACAATCATTTGGAAGACTGGGTTCCGGAGTTATTGTTGTTGAGCTTAAGACATCACTAGATGTTACGAGGTCAATAATGGACGAGGACAATCCTACTGTAGCTGTAACACCACCTTCAATCTCAGAAAACACCGTCGTGGGTGAAAATAAATCTATCGTCGTCGATTTTGGTGTTTCGGACATAATCCAAGTAGATTCCAAGCTAACTTCCGGTATAATTAACGAGGTTTCTTCTAAATACTTTGTGGTGGTGGTGATTTGGTTCAATTCACTTTCCACAGAGATAAAAGCTGTCGTAAGACTTAATGAGCTTTCCAAAGGAGATAAGATGATGTGGGAGGAAGTGGTTAACACTTCCGGATTGTAAGAGGATCGAAGCTCTTCCGATTCTATAGACGAAATGATTTCATAGCTCGATAAAGAAAGTATATTTGATTTTGATTCGATGCTCATTGAGGGGATGATGTGTAACTCTGATTCTGTGATTCCGGAAGTGATAATATCCCCATCTTCCGCGGAAATGGATGATGTTAGGCTAAGTGTAGGGATGTTGCTGTAGTGTTCAGTCCATAAAGGGGTGATAATGACGTCACTGAGTGATGACTCAATTGTGGAATTGTCTACTAGGTTAGTTGGAAGAACTTGCTCTTGAATTGAACTTGAAATCATGGTGAAAGAAGTGACATCAATGTCGGAAGTAAAGAAAAATGAGGAATTAAGTTCATCCCTGTTTGTTGTGATCATTAGTGAACTGCTAGTGTCAATTAAGCCGAAATAGGATGAGGATATGATACTGCTTGGACAGATGGAATCGTTGAAATTGGATGGGCATGTACCTTCGTATTGGCAATGAGTACCTGCAATAATTAAGCATTAAATCTCACTTGTCGCGGTGCAATACCAAACATTTTGGTTTCATTCTATTCGAAACTATTATCACATACCGTAGAATCCTATAGGACAAATGCACTGTACACTATCTACGTCATCGATGCAAGTGGCCCCGTTCATACACGGTTTCAATAATTCGCATTCGTTGTACCTTTTATCGCAATATTCTCCGTGGTAATCGGGGATACAAAAACACCTGGGATATCTGACCGCGTCTTGGATTGTCGAGGCATTACTGGGGACCTCCATTAGACACAGAGCGTCATTTTGACAGTGATTATTGTCGCATGATCGTAGTTCAACTTCGCATCGTCTTCCAGTGAAACCAGCTGGGCAATTGCAACTGAAATTGCCAACGTTTCTTTCGACGCATTCTCCACCGTTTTGGCAAGGTGATGATACGCATTCGTCAATATCGTGTTCGCAAAACGTACCGTCGAAACCAACTGGGCAACTACGGGCAATTTTTAAACGGTTTTGCAGTTTAATATTGGTCTACTATATCTATATTAAGTCAATAATTATTGGGTATTTCCCAATTTCTTTACTTGCCTACCTGCAATAGAAATCACGTCCGGCTCCATCTACGCATGTGCCACCGTTATGACATACAGAAGTCCCGTTTTCACTTTCAGTTTCGTTGCAATAATTAACATCAATTTCACACCTGACCCCTATAAGTTATTCACCAATAGCGATTAAAAATTGAAGTAGAAACGATTGGGATAAAACATACCCTGATAACCAGGGTGGCAGATGCATTGAAAACCATTAACCTGATCTATGCAACAAGCCCCGTTCAGACAAGGATTCGATAAACACTCGTTTACGTTAAGCTCGCAAAATAGCCCTGATGAACGAGTTAAGTTATAACTTTCATTTTAATTCAATTTACGCGATGAAAACTTACCCGAAAATCCATCTGGACATAGACACTGCACAGATGCAACACGATCCAAACATGTTGCACCATTTTGACACTGTTCAAATCGGCAATCATCAAAATCGGTTTGACATTGTAAGCCAGTATAACCATCGACGCAATAACACCGGTATTCATTCGAACCTGGTCCTTTATCAACGCAAATTCCGTGGATACAGGGCCCACTTAAACACGGACCCCCAGTAATTCCCAAATTCGTACTTATTTCGTTTGTCCATGTTAAAAATGGTAACACAGTAAGCAGCGTGCAAAAACCGCGAAAGATTGTATAGATCATGTTGAAGCGTTATAAACGGTACTTCCATGCTATCCCGAGGTCCGTTATTAACTTCCGGTTTGCTGTCCGTCCATCTAGGAAGCTATTGACCATCAGGGTAAATGACCGGTAAGGGTATTCCTTCCGTATCTGATTCTAAGTTTAACTCGATACATTTTTTTCGTCCAGCTCTTGGTTGGTCAGAGTGGCCGCAAATGAAACTTATAATAGAGCCCGTGTTTATAACGCGGAACGTATGAATTCTCGTTACCATGGTTACGGGATACTAACATAGTATCTAGCACTGTAGCTTCACACGTAGCCTTACAAAGGCATTCGTTTCAGGTACGAAGTATTATAGGAAATAGGAATGCATACAGCTACTAAGAATCATTGTGACCCCATATCCCCATCAATATGTTATAGAAGTATAGACTCAAAATTTATTGCCCACAGAACAGTCCCACTGTATGTACGTCCTATAATTACCCTCCCTTTTGGAACACCCTGTATATCTTTCAAACCCTTTCCTTGACAGTAGGTGACACGAAATCGAAATGAGTCAAATTTAATTATTATATTATGAAAAATAAAATAATAAAAACTTTATTCCAATTTCAAAACACATGATTAATTAATTAATTGTTATTTCATCGCTAATTTAAATAAACTGTGGGAGCCATCGCTCTTTTACTTAAAATCTCGTAACACACGTCTTCTTTTGTAGAGAAGCTTGGACTCGTTTCGTCTATTTTAAAGTCTAATTTCTTCAAGTAAAAATTGATGGCGGCTTCGTTGCTTTTAAGGACAGTCAAAACGACCTTGGACATTTTAATTTCGAACGCCATTTTGAGTAGGATTTCCATGAAGAATTTCCCAAGGCCTTTCCGTCTGAATCCTTCTTCCAGTTGAATCTCGTAACAGTACAGGACAGCCTTACCAAAGTCGGTGTCTATTCGGAAGTGAACGAAACCAACTGGAATTCCATGGGCATCATGCGCCAAAAGGTATAAAGCGTCCGAGTGGAACAGTTCCTCTTTCTTGTCCTCCTGTAATGAAATCAATGGGTCAAAGGTTAGCAATACAATAGGAGGCCTTTCCAAAATTTTGGTATACCTCTATCCAACCCCATTCCGAACCCTCGTAAAGTTCTCTCATGTTTTTCTCGGTTAAAGACAAGGCCCAGTTCAAGGTGTCCTCTGTAATCTCGTCGCGTCGTCCGCAACTAATCTTCAAGGTTCCCGAGTTCTCAATTTCGAATTTGGGAAAGTTCTTGGAAACAAAGTCGGCCGGGATGAAGTGTGTCTTGGCGTTTTTAACTATCAAATCAGCACGACTGGGAATGGACACTTTGTCTTTCGAGATACCACGGAATTTGCGAGCCATCGTTACCGGAAGTGGTCGGGAAATGATCCTTGACTATCTATAAAAGATAATTAGTATACATTAGAAAATGGTTAGATGGAAAACTTGTTTGAAAAGGACTAGAAGGAAGGTCTTTGAAATTAGGCATAACAAATACAAGTTCTCGCGAATTTTCAACTTAAGAAAATTAACAAACGTCTTGAATAATTATTTATTTATTTAATTAAATCAATGAAGGAAACGATTTTGAGTCCAAACACGACATAAAATGAACATTCTCCTTTACGTTTACGACATTTTATCATAGAAGTTGTTTAAAAAAACATCTATTTTGATATAAAACGCAATATAAACATAAAAAAATATCCTCTTATCTTAAGAAACTTCTAATTTTAAAAAGAGCTTATTAAGAAGATGTCTAACTAGGCCTACACTAGTTAGAAATAACGGTTAATAAAAATCGAAATCATTCGATTGATCGACCCAGCTTTGAAAGATCTTGACTTGAATGAGAAATCAGATACAACATACTAGAGGTCAAATACTTGATAAAGCGCGTAATTGCCATGGCCCTCACCATTTGAAGAGTGCAGTTATTTCAAACTAATTGGGCCCCTCCCACCCACACCCCGTCATTAGCCTTATCGAAAAGTACCTACTGAAACTGCTATTCATTATCATAAGTACATTAAATTTACCCCATAAGTATGCCTTCCCGAAAGCTATGGTTGAGATTGTTTGACAACTGAATGATGAAATAATGGTTTACAAATATCTCTTTCATAACATCGAGGAGTCATTTATGGCTCGTAATTATTAAACCTAGTGTATTAAATTTAAACAATTGAATAATACAAGACACAAACTATGATTTTTTTACATTATGATATTTACAACAATGACAGAACAATGAACAGTGAAGTTAAGGTGAGAATATGGGCATTGAGGTCATTCAGTTCAACCGAACTTGGGCCCTATAGTTAAGTTTGGGTTAGGTCAGTAAAACCAATGACGTCGAACAAGTCAGTGGTATATTTCAAACTAGGCGTCCTCAATCGCGGCATGACCGAGAGGTCAAGTGGGATCTCCTCAGAATTTCATTAGTCCACGTCCCCGTGGTGTTTGCCCCCTATTAATGAGTGAACTAAAACTTATGGGGAAAGGTATATTACAAACTTATGATATCAATAGATAACATTAGACACGAGTTAGGATAAGATGACAGTGGTGGAAAATAGATCTCATATCGCACTTATATTATGTGGTTGTTTAACTTAACAGCAAAATCGTATCGTGTTGGTTGTATTTTCTCTCGATAATCCTGGCTAGTGTCAAAGCGGAATTTTTGGCGCCATTCCACCTACAAACACTTAGCGTTTTCATTTTCATTCTTGTACGCAAGTTTTGCCAAAGAAATCTTTCCGTTACATCGCATCTTCGAGCCATAGTTTTAAGGTTAAGTTGACTAATTCAATATTAGTGGTAAGTTAAAATGGTTTCGATGGAATGCCTACCCTGCTCCTCAACCGCTAACGAGGTGAAACCCAAGGTAAGCCAATTATGATCAACGTATATCATAACGCTTTTTTTTTCTTCTCTCAAGCGGTGGGAAAGGTGTTATTTATAGACTCGGGGTGGGGGTGGGGTGTTTAATTCGTTCATTTGAATCTATTCTTAATTATTTGGCATTCAAATTGCAGTGTTCTTCCACGAATGATGACGAAAATGAGTTCAAGGAAGTGGAAGAAACTGCTGAACGTGGGAATTGGACAGGGAAATTAGATTATTTACTTTCAATGTTAGGATATGCAATTGGATTATCAGCTGCATGGAGATTTCCATATCTTTGTTATAGAAATGGCGGAGGTATATTCTACCTTATTTTATTTAACTGTCATTAGCTAATTAAGCTTTAATGATATTAATTCAGGGGCATTCTTGATACCTTATTTCACAATGTTAATCATTTGTGGTATTCCATTATTTTTTATGGAGACATCGTTAGGGCAATTTACTAGTTTGGGAGCTTTAAAAGTGTTCAAAATTAGTCCTATATTGAAAGGTATTAATTATTTTACGCGAGAAACATTAAAAATTAATTAATAATAAGCATATTTTATGCAGGGACTGGTTATGCAACTGTGTTCGTCTGCATTATCCTTTCCGTCTACTATAACGTTATTATATGTTACATTTTCTTTTACTTGGGAATGTCTTTTACAAGTACCCTTCCATGGGAAAATTGCGATAACCCTTGGAACACTCCAAATTGCACTACTAGTTATCGAACGGCCGGTGTTGTTTTGAAACAGATGTCATATTCAAATTCGACAAATATGACGAGTGACAATAGTTCCATGACCAATTTAGGACTGACTGAAATCAGTACACCTACTCATGAATTTTTCTAGTGAGTATTCTTAGTATGTGTCACTGGATTATGGTGGTTTAAGTATCTCTTTGAAAGGGCGCCATCAGAGGCTTGCGGGAGCTCTTTAATATTGATGTTAATCTTAATTTATTTTTAAATTAATTATTTGGGCTGTTTTATTAATTTAGCAAATATGTTCTTGATATGTCAGACGGTATACACGACATTGGTGGCTTAAATTGGAGGTTGTCTATCTGCTTGGGTGTAGCGTGGATTGTGGTTTATTTGTGTCTAATAAGAGGAGTCAAATCAACTGGAAAAGTAATGATTATTATTGTTAGGGTAAGCAGATATCTAGTTTACTAGCTTTATCTCCAGTCCAAACGTAGGTCCGGAGTTAATCCCCGCCTCTAAATTACAACCAACATCTCATAGGTTCTTGAAAACTCACGTCAGCGCGACGCTAATGACGAAAATCACGTATTTTCCGACTGAGGAGAGGCAGCGAAATAGCCCGGCCTCCTTTTATGTCCCTCCCTTGTATTTTGAAAGAGGGACTGGGACTATGGCGCGCGAATACTTAGGCATCTTATACCTTCTCCCTAGTAAACTAGATATCGCTTCTTGGTTAGTGCTTATCATTATATCATGGCCACGAGTATTAGAGCCAAGCCGCGAGTTTTGTACAACAAGTTGTTCATGTCTTTGTAATTTTTCAAGGTCGTTTACTTCACCACGACATTTCCCTACGTTGTTCTTTTAATATTGTTCATCCATGGGTTGACCTTACCCGGAGCGGTTGACGGCATCAAATTCTATATTTATCCCAAATTTTCAACTCTTGGTTCATTTAGAGTACGCCATTAACAACTTTAAACACATCGAACAACATCATAATTTCAGCTTTAATTAATTTTTATAGGTTTGGGGTGACGCTGCCTTACAAGTATTTTACTCTTTGGGTCCAGGATGGGGTGGTCTCGTCACTATGGCTAGTTTTAACAAATTTTACAACAACTGCTATCGGTATAGTCAGAAATTACTGATCAATTAGTACCGCGAAATTTGAACTTGCAAAAGCTGCTTTGTACTTTCTTAAGCCTTTGCCTTCAACAAAGGCTTAGTTAAAGATACATTTATTGGCTTCAAAACTACTTAAGCGTTAATTGCAAACGTTTAATTGTTTCAGGGAAGCAATAATAGTTCCAATAGCCAATGTAATTACCGCGGTTTGGGCTGGTTTTGTAGTGTTCTCCGTTTTAGGCTACCTATCACACCAAACTGGCATTCCTATTGATAAAGTCGCAACGGGAGGTGACAAACGATACAACCATCTTTAAGTTTAATTAAATTAAAATGATTTTAACTTAACAAATAGGTCCTGGGCTCGCATTTATAGTTTATCCCGAAGCCTTAACTTTACTTCCCTTCCCTCCAATATGGAGTGTTTTATTCTTTTTTATGATGCTAACCCTTGGCATTGATTCGCAGGTACAATAACACGCATTCATCCAATGACGTCATCAGTGTTGATAATTAGTTTATAATTACTTTAAATTTAGTTCGTAACCATAGAAACGGTAATCGCCGCTGTTTGGGATGAATTACCGGTTTATTTACAAGAAAAAAGGTCTTTGCTATCTTTAATTATTTGCGTACTTATGTTTCTTCTCGGACTAATTTGCATAACGAGAGTAAGATATAATCCTAAATTAATAATTAAGTTACTAAAGATTGAGTTTCGGTTATTTAGGGAGGGATGTACGTTCTACAGCTTCTAGATTGGTACAGCGCCGTACTAACTGTTCTTTTAATTTGCATTGTTGAATGCATAATAATTGGATGGATTTATGGTAATTTCTTTTAATTTGATTTTTAAAAAAAGTAATTGATGGGTTTCTTTATCGTTAATTTAAACTTTAGGAGTAAATAATTTTGCGAGAGATATTGAATTTATGACCAAAACAAAAATATCTTTCATTTGGAGGTTTTGTTGGAAATTTGTTTGTCCGATTGTATTGCTGGTATGTTTTTAAAATTTACTTTTAATTAAGGCTTACTTAATTAATGGGAATACGTTTAAATTAACGCGCCGTGAAAATCGCGAGTAA
Source organism: Phalangium opilio (assembly GCF_054372755.1). Classification (NCBI taxonomy): domain Eukaryota; kingdom Metazoa; phylum Arthropoda; class Arachnida; order Opiliones; family Phalangiidae; genus Phalangium; species Phalangium opilio. Next base: position 8,134,819 of record NW_028324187.1, on the reverse strand, counting down.
AGATGTTCCGTAACTTCAGTTGTAGTAGAAATATGTCCAAGGGTTAAAAACTTGAAAACTAGGCTTAACTAGGGTTTGTTACTTTGTTCTTTGTTTGAATGTCTAGGAGCAGAAATTTGACCAAGAAAAGGCCTAAATACTTAATTTCGATATTAGACCTTTCTTTATCAAATTTAATATGAATTTCTTTCAGGTTATTTTGGTTTTATCAATTGTAACCAATACTCCTGTTAATTACGGAAATTATATTTATCCAACGTGGGCCGTTAATTTGGGTAAAATAAATATTAAATAGGCATACATTTAAGCCTAATATTACGACCCTTATTAAATACGCGTTTAATTTAGGATGGGGTATCGCTTCAACGTCAATGATTCTAATTCCACTTTATATGGTCTATATTTTTATCTCTACACCTGGAACCATTAATCAGGTTATTAATTAACCATTCTAATTAAAAATTAATTAAATACTAAACCCCGAAATTTAATTTTGAAAGAAATTACAAACGTTTCTACCGAGCCACGATTATGGCCCGGCCTTATCTAAACATCATCGTGAATGGAAAAATTATTGTGACGAATTAGATAACTCTATATCAATGCCGACTCAAATCTCAGCATTCCAAAATGATCCCGTTAATGTCAATACGACAACAACAGCCCAATCTAATCTTTTAATAAATGGAAAACAAAATTCGGAACAATTATAAAAATAATTATTTTATTTTAGAAAAGAATTTAAATTTTATTTTTATTTAAAGTACTCACTTTATTTTTTAAAAGTTTAAAATAATATTAAAGTTTGGTTTTTATTATTTTTTAAGTTTAATGAAATTTAAATGAACTAATTAACGAAATTAACAGTGAAAATAAAAATTATTTTTCAATAACACGTTGAATAACGTGACGTTTTGTTTTTATACTTTGACCGAAGCAAATAATTATTCTTGGAATGTATACAAAACTGCACACGTTTTGTTGTTGGGATAGCCTAAATTTAGATGTTTTTCAGCGAGAATTGAACAAAAATTAAAGGGGTAAACAAAACCCGGTCTAATTTTGAAATTCAATCCTTGGATTTTGATCGGGAAAACACAGTTATGACAACGTCAATATATACTAAACTTGTTTGCTACTTATATTATCATAAGTTTATAAGATATGTTCACCATAAGTTTGTCACTGTTTACAAACTGGAGCTTGTCATGAAGTGACGTAGAAGAAACGTCACAGATTCTCGTAAAGCTACGCCTGCCAAAGGCTTTTACTTCAAACAAAAGGACTGGTAACTTTGAAGCTTCTATCTAACGTCTTTGTATTCAAGCAGACGATACTACAACCCCCCCTTCCCCCTGAAAAGGGGTCTATAGTTTATTTTCGCAATTATTTTTTTGGGTATCAAAACACACTAATAATGTATAATTTTTTCTATCATAATTCAAAAACAAAGAATGTTTACAGAGACAGGCGTTTCGGTACCAAGTGGAGCCAGTTACTAATGAATTATTTGAAATTTAACCCAAATATACTCGGACATATCATGAACGATTTTCGATATATTATAAAGGTCAAACAATCCCGCTGTTTTTTAAACAATTGATTAGGGTATCTTTATCAAATGCTTTAAACAGTGGGAAAGTTCGGCGAAACTTCGAATAGATAGGACCCCAATTTCAAGTCCCATTCTCTTCTTTACACCGGCTTTTGAAATTGTCACCGACCAAAGTGTGTTGAAATCAACACTTAACATTCACGGAAAAGCTGATATTTCGACTTATAGAGTTTTACCAAGGGCACTATATTCAAATATGCCGCCGAAAAATGGAGAAGCTACACATTTAGTAAGTGCAATCATGTATTATTTAATTTTGGTAAATTGAACATGTAAATCGCTAAGCCTAAATAGAGTAATATCGGTAGAGAGGGGGAGTGAACTGTGTGAAAGATATTACTCTAATAGAGTAAAAGGTGATTTTTTTCGCGCCAAATTTAAAAGATACCACGTTTTCTTGTCTCTTTTACTACACATTTGTCTTTATTAAATTGTTAAGAATAATTAGTTTAAAAATTGCAGTAGGTTAAATAACTAAAATATTTTTTTGTTTATGTCGGGTTGAAATAAGGTATGTCGAAATTATGTTTGTAGATATATTTTTCATGTGCTGTTTTATTCATTATTACACTTACAGTTTTTATCTGTCTGGTTATGTAAAACCAATGTAGCTTATGCGACGTATGGGTTTGTGTGTATGTGCGTGAGAAAGTTTTTACCGAAAGATTCAAATCATTCATTAGAAGCTAACGAGTTATTCATAGAGTTTATGCGGTTGCTAAATTATATTTGTATTGAATGTTAAGTTTAATCAAAATCTTACGTTGACACACGTAGCTTATTACGTCATAGTTGCGTTTCTTGTTGTCGTTTTGCAATAAGGGTAGAATTTTATCAAAAACCCATTCCTAATGTATGTGTATTTAAATACGTTTATTACATTTATAATTTAAATTTTCAAAAAAAAAAAAAAAAAAAAGGCCTTTCTCACAGTACTTTAACAAATTTTTAAAAGAGTAGTGGCAGCTTGGGTCGTTTTCTTGCTAAACTATATAGAAATTAGAATGAAGTGCTGCTACTATAATATACGGGTATGTTTTGGAACATTTTCATACAAGTAACCCTTTGCCGAAAATATTTTATATAAAAATATTAAAGTTTTTAGGAAGCTTCGCTAATGAGGTATTTTGTAATTAGCGCGAGTATTCAGCTATGCGTTCAATAACGCGAATACATTCATTTATTTTGTCTTACAACGCGACGACTTGTTCTTTATTTAGGTGAAGCCGTGTACGCGTACGGGCGTGCAATCTATACTTTCTCGGTTAATTTTGCCATAAGTAAATTTCCAAGGCCAATTTAAAGAACCAAAAAAACTTAAGAATTACCTTTATTACTGGACAATTCGTTTGTATGTTAGTTGCTCCTAAATGTAGTATCTTATGAGATCAAAGTGCCGACTTCCACTCGTCTTACCGCTTTAAGCATTAGCCTCTCGCGCCATTTTTTCAGTCTTTTCTTAATAGGAAGGGAAATAAGCCTTACGCAAACTTACGGGTTGAAATTTCCATTGAATGATCCGTGTTATTTTAATACGTTATTTAATTAACAAATAATATTGATAATTAGATACTACCTTCACTATATTTTAGAGAATAGCAACCCCCACATAAGCAAAATCAAATAAAAATAAATGAAATAGAAACGTATAACTTATGTTTAGCCCTGATGCTCCAAAACCCAAAAGAAAAAAAAAAACCAAAAAAATAAAGAAAACAATTAGCCGGCTGCGTCAAAGAGAGTATAGGGGAGGAGTGGAAAGAGGGGCAAAACTTGTCACGCTTTTCTACCGCGCATCTTCAATGCGCAGTACCGAGGCATTTCCGTTTGAGGCATTAAATGGTATCGTAGGTGGCGCGACTGAGCCGGAAACTCCCTCGTACCACTAGTATAATTTAGGCGAGACATCTCATCCAAGTTGTAATTGGCCATATGTCTAATCAGCGCCACTAGCGGATGGTCTGAAAACTACTCCCATAGAGTCTAGGTATATTTAAGCGGGTTTGCAGAATTTCCGTCAGATGGCGCGGCGTTCGAGCCACCTGGCGGAAATTCTGCAAACCCGCTTAAATATACCTAGACTCTATGGGAGTAGTTTTCAGACCATCCGCTAGTGGCGCTGATTAGACATTTGGCCAATTTAGCCTTGTGGAGCGGGGGAGCTTCCACTCCTCCCCTATACTCTCTTTGGTTGCGTGTGCAGACGACGACGTCAGAGATGGCAGACCATAGATATATTAAAAGGGTAGATACACAATTCAATGGGAGGTCGACGCGGAAGGGGCAACGAGCAGACAGCCGCTATTTTCTGGGGGTAGCCGTATAAAACGCCATCTATCGGGAACTTTCGAAACTAAATTAAAGGATGAGCTTAGAGTAGTGGCACTCTATGTTAACCCCCTACAGCGCATAATAAGTCATACCCTCGGAGATGCCATCATGGATGAAGGATGCGCGTGAAAAACATTCGACGCTCTACAGGATGTGCAACTCCCTATACTAAAAAGTAGACAAGTCGATACTAGCGCCGCCTGGCTACCAGCGCTGGAAACCCTCGCGGGAAAAATAAAAAATACTTGACATAAGAAAAAAACACGCGCTACCGTCAATTTTTTTCCTTAGCGTCGTCTGCTAGAAGCAAAACAGACGGGTTTTTTCTTATGTCCAGTATTTTTTATTTTTCCCGCGAGGGTTTCCAGCGCTGGTAGCCAGGCGGCGCTAGTATCGACTTGTCTACTTTTTAGTATAGGGAGTTGCACATCCTCTTGAGCGTCGAATGTTTTTCACGCGCATCCTTCATCCATGATGCCATTACTCCATTTTATACGAGCTAAGAGCGGAAAAACGTATTTTATAAATTTTACACCTGTAAAATCTTTTAAAAAACACTTGGAACTTGTATTTCTACTTACTTTCGAGGAAATACCACCGTTTTCTGAAGGTAAGAGTCTTTTTTTATACATTTATTAGTAATAAAAACATTTAAGGCGAGCTAAGCCTTGGTCATGGCCATAATGTAGATTTGCACATAGAATGAAAGAGGCTGTACTTTCGTGACTTGGAAAATTTATTTTTTAGGCTTTTCGAACATTTCTATGGCAAAATGAGGTAGGAGACTAATGAAATATTTAGTGGATAATTTCGGAAGCAAGGTATCATTGATGAATTGGTTGTCTTTCACTATCATCAAGATTTCGATGTTATCGGGTGGCACAAATACTGCCAAAAAGCATATGGGTACGTTACACACGAAAAGCTGACCCTGTATCTGATGATAGACGTCTGAAGTTTTTTTCAGTTCCAGTTCATCCGTTTCTTCGTCAATGTAAAGGTGAAAGTTACCCGAAGCTGCATTTCTTCTGATAGTTTCTTTATTCTTGAAAATAGTGTAAGGGCATTTGATCTCCACTAAGTACAGCTGGTCCTCAACCAGTATAAGGCAATCGGGGCTTGCCCCAAGGAAGCAAAATTGTGGATTAACAATCAAACCCACAGAGGTGTGACACTGGGTATTTGAAAAAGCAGCGGGTTCATGCTTCAATCCATGATCAAAGGACAAAGCTCCCATTTCTTCTAATGCTTCAGATTGTTGCTCGAGAGTCAAATTACGGAGAGTCAGTTTAGGGATAATTTCATCGGTTACATTAATTTGATCTCCAAATTAGGATGGAATCGCGAACGGTTTGAGCCGACTACGTAGTCTCTTTCCAGTGGTGGGAAAGAAATCTGATTTTGTAAAATGTTTTGAACAAATCCGTAAACTGGAGATATCAGTGGACAGAGGTCCTACAGCTGTTGTTATAGGATTAATCAACTTCTTTCTAGTGGCAGTCCCTTTCGGAAAGTTGTGGTAAGAAAGAAAACGTTCTTTACACCTACAGTTTGAACGCAGCAAACATGAGTTGAAGCCATGATTGTTACATAAATAAGTAAATAAAAACGTTTATGTTATATTTTGTTTTATGCCTTTAAATATAGAGACACACACTTAACAAAGTTCGTTATGGTGGGCACCATTATCGACTCTTATTTTAAGAATATGTAACAGTTTAATGTCCGGATAACATGATAAAATAACGTTTTTCAACGCTGAAAACGACGCTAATCACTAATCTGCCCTGTTTTACAAGACCAAGGCTTAGCTCGCCTTAAATGTTTTTATTACTAATAAATGTATAAAAAAAGACTCTTACCTTCAGAAAACGGTGGTATTTCCTCGAAAGTAAGTAGAAATACAAGTTCCAAGTGTTTTTTAAAAGATTTTACAGGTGTAAAATTTATAAAATACGTTTTTCCGCTCTTAGCTCGTATAAAATGGAGTAATGGCATCTCCGAGGGTTTGACTTATTATGCCCTATAAGGGGTTAACATAGAGTGCCACTACTCTAAGCTCATCCTTTAATTTAGTTTCGAAAATTACCGATAGATGGCGTTTTATACGGCTACCCCCAGAAAATAGCGGCTGTCTGCTCGTTGCCCCTTCCGCGTTTTTTCGTTAAGCCTAAGCCAGCGAAGTGGATCTAGACCCTTTATAGTTTTACTATATCTATGTGGCAGACTGACAGCCAGCCATAGGGAAGACCCTTGGAAGTTGGACGTAGACCGCGAAAAATTGTCAAAACATGACCAGTTATACAACGTCAATGCTAGTTAACGGTTGAAAGATATTAAAACCAAGTGAAACGACATAAAAATCGTAATTTTAACGAGAAATCGTGCAATGGCATCCTGTTCTTTTTCATTAAAGCCCAGTGTCGCTCCATTACCACTTTTACCTGTATGTAACTTATAGCGCCAATTAAAAATTACCGAGTTCCCTAAAATATTAATTAGTTAATTTGAATATATTTTTAATTATTTGGCATTTAATTTTCAGTGTTCTACTGCAAATGATGATGAAAATGAGTACAAGGAAGTGGAAGAAACTGCTGAAAGAGGGAATTGGACAGGGAAATTGGATTATTTACTTTCAATGTTAGGATATGCTATTGGATTATCAGCTGCTTGGAGATTTCCATATCTTTGTTATAGAAATGGCGGAGGTATGACGTGTTTTTGTTATCAAGGGTTGACATAAACTTTAATATAAAATAATTTTAATTCAGGGGCATTCTTGATACCTTATTTCACAATGTTAATCATTTGTGGTATTCCATTATTTTTTATGGAGACATCGTTAGGGCAATTTACTAGCTTGGGAGCTTTAAAAGTGTTCAAAATTAGTCCTATATTGAAAGGTATTAATTAAATTACGTGAGGAATATTGAAAATTAATTACTAATGAGCGTATTTTATGCAGGGACTGGTTATGCAACTGTGTTTGTCTGCATTATCCTTTCCGTCTACTATAACGTTATTATATCATACATTTTCTTTTACTTGGGAATGTCTTTTACAAATACCCTTCCTTGGGAAAATTGCGATAATCCTTGGAACACTCCAAATTGCACTACTAGTTATCGAACTGCTGGTGCTGATTTGAAACAGATGTCATATTCAAATTCGACAAATATGACGAGTGACAATAGTTCCATGACCAATTTAGGACTGAATGAAATCAGTACACCTACTCACGAATTTTTCTAGTTAGTATTATTAGTGTGTCACTGGATTATGGTGGTTTAATATCTCTTTAAAAGGGCGCCATCAGAGGCTTTAATTCCATTAATTATTTGGGCTGTTTTATTAATTTAGCAAGTATGTTCTTGATATATCAGACGGTATACACGATATTGGTGGCTTAAATTGGAGGTTGGCTATCTGCTTGGGTGTAGCCTGGATTGTTATTTATTTGTGTCTCATTCGAGGAGTCAAATCAACTGGAAAAGTAATTATTATCTTTAGGGTCCATCATTTGGGGTCCCCGCGAGGTTTTTAGTGTCGCTAGAAGTTTTGTAGCGTCGCTAGAAGTTTTGTAGCGTCGCTAGAAGTTTTGTAGCGTCGCTAGAAGTTTTGTAGCGTCGCTAGGAGTTTTGTAGCGTCGCTAGACGTTTTGTAGCGTCGCTAGACGTTTTGTAGCGTCGCTAGACGTTTTGTAGCGTCGCTAGACGTTTTGTAGCGTCACTAGAAGTCTTGTAGCGTCGCCCCGAACTTTGTAGCGTCGCCCCGAACTTTGTAGCGTCGCCTCGAGTTTTGTAGCGTCGCCCCGAGTTTTGTAGCGTCGCCCCGAGTTTTGTAGCGTCGCCCCGAGTTTTGTAGCGTCGCCCCGAGTTTTGTAGCGTCGCCCCGAGTTTTGTAGCGTCGCCCCGAGTTTTGTAGCGTCGCCCCGAGTTTTGTAGCGTCGCCCCGAGTTTTGTAGCGTCGCCCCGAGTTTTGTAGCGTCGCCAAACGTTTTGTAGCGTCGCCCCGAGTTTTGTAGCGTCGCCCCGAGTTTTGTAGCGTCGCCCCGAGTTTTGTAGCGTCGCCCCGAGTTTTGTGGCGTCGCCCCGAGTTTTGTGGCGTCGCCCCGAGTTTTGTGGCGTCGCCCCGAGTTTTTTAGCGACGCCCCGAGTTTTGTAGCGTCGCCCCGAGTTTTGTAGCGTGATAACAGTCACAACAAGTTGCTCACGTCTTTGTAATTGTTCCAGGTTGTTTATTTCACCGCGACATTTCCATATGTTGTTCTCTTAATACTGTTCATTCATGGGTTGACCTTACCTGGAGCAGTTGACGGCATCAAATTCTATATTTATCCCAAATTTTCGACTCTTGGTTCATTTAGAGTACGCCATTAATATATTACAATAAAACATCACCAACGAATTATAGTTTCAATATAATTATAGGTTTGGGGTGACGCCGCCTTACAAGTATTTTTATCTTTGGGTCCAGGATGGGGTGGTCTCGTCACTATGGCCAGTTTTAACAAATTTTACAACAACTGCTATCGGTAATTACTGATCAATTCGCGCCCCCGCGAAATTTGAACTCGCAAAGTTCCATTGTACTTTCTTAAGCCTTTGCTTTCAACAAAGGCTTAGTCGAAGATACATTTATTGACTTCAAAACTACTTAAGCGTTAATTACAAACGTTTAATTGTTTCAGGGAAGCAATAATAGTTCCAATAGCCAATGTAATTACCGCGGTTTGGGCTGGTTTTGTTGTTTTCTCCGTTTTAGGCTACTTATCACACCAAACTGGCATTCCTATTGATAAAGTCGCAACGGGAGGTGACAAACGATACAACCATCTTTAAGTTTAATTAAATTAAAATGATTTTAACCTCAACAAATAGGTCCTGGGCTCGCATTTATAGTTTATCCCGAAGCCTTAACTTTACTTCCCTTCCCTCCAATATGGAGTGTTTTATTCTTTTTTATGATGCTAACCCTTGGCATTGATTCGCAGGTACGTTAACATCTTATGACTTCATGAATGTTGATAATTAGTTTATAATTACTTTAAATTTAGTTCGTAACCATAGAAACGGTAATCGCCGCTGTTTGGGATGAATTACCGGTTTATTTACAAGAAAAAAGGGCTTTGTTAGCTTTAATTATATGCGTACTTATGTTTCTTCTCGGACTAATTTGCATAACGAGAGTAAGATAATTAGTAATTAATTGCTAATAATTAAGTTATTAACGATTGAGCTTCGTTATTTAGGGAGGGATGTACGTTTTACAGCTTTTAGATTGGTATAGTGCTGTACTTACCGTCATATTAATATGCATTATTGAATGCGTAATAATTGGATGGATTTATGGTAATTGATATTACTTATTTTACTAATTAATTTAAGTAGTAAAATAATTAATAATTACTTTTTAATAAAGTAATTTATGGGTTTCTTTATCGTTAATTTAAATTTTAGGAGTAAATAATTTTGCGAGAGATGTTGAATTTATGACCAAAACAAAAATATCATTCATTTGGAGGTTTTGTTGGAAATTTGTTTGTCCCGCTGTATTGCTGGTATGTTTTTTTTAAATTTATGTTTAATTAAGGCTTATTTAATTAATTTAGGTAATAGGTTTAACTTATCGCGTCGCGACTCTCGCGTTTACTTATATTTGCTAGTAGACCAAGGCTTAAAAACGCGATGCTCGACCCTAATTTTAGAGTACTCGAGTGAGTCGAGTCTGGATTTGATTTTATGAAAATGTGCTCAATAGGGACTTGACAATTCTAGCTTAACTCCGCCCCCAGCGCCATTATGGTATGTTTTTTTAACAGAATGAAAGCTATATAAGCCCCTCCTCCGGGTATGTTTTTTAGCACTAGTGGAAGGTAGAGTGACGTTGCATGACGTAGTACTGCCAAGTCCCTAATAGGGACTAAATAGGGACTTGGCAGTACTACGTCATGCAACGTCACTCTACCTTCTGCTAAAAAACATACCAGGAGGAGGGGCTTATATAGCTTTCATTCTGTTAAAAAAACATACCATAATGGCGCTGGGGGCGGAGTTAAGCCCGAATTGCCAAGTCCCTATTTAGAGTACTCTATTTCAGGGCAATACTGTTAAATTTAGGCCTAGTATCAATATTAATTTGTTTCCAGGTTATTTTCGTTTTATCAATTGTAACCAATACTCCTGTTACTTATGGAAATTATATTTATCCAATATGGGCCATTAATTTAGGTGAACTAAATAGTACACGTACTTTAATTAATATTACGGCCATTTTTAAATTAAATTAAATTAAATTACCATTAATTTAGGATGGGGTATCGCTTCAATGTCAATGATTTTAATTCCACTTTATATCGTCTATATATTTATCTCTACACCTGGAACCATTAATCAGGTTATTAATTAAATTAACCCTTTTAATTAGAAATTAATTAAATAAATATTAAACCCCGAAATTTAATTTTGAAAGAAATTACAAACGTTTCTACCAAGCCACGATTACGGCCCAGCCTTATCTAAACATCATCGTGAATGGAAACATTATTGTGACGAATTAGATAACTCCATATCAATGCCGACTCAAATCTCAGCATTCCAAAATTATCCCGTTAATGTCAATACAACAACCGAATCTAATCTTTTAATAAATGGGAAACAAAATTCGGAACAATTATAAAATTATTTATTTTATTTAAATTGTAATTTTATTTTTATTTGCACTTACTTTATTTTTTATATAAAGTGTTTAAATATTAAAGTTTGGTTTTATTATTTTTTTAATTTTAGGGATATTTATGTTTTAAAATTAAAATAATTTGTGATAAGATTAATAAAAATTAACATTGAAATTAAATTAATTAATGCTATTAAAAATTTAAAAATTATTTTTGTTTCTTTTTATTTTATTTAGGTAAGTGATTGGATTTCATTTAATTGAATAAATAATAATTAATATTGTGTCGTGGTAAAATAATTAAAAATACAAATACTATGTGAAAGTAAAAAAAAATATGAAAATATTTTTGTTAAATTTATAAACATTTATAGAAATCTGGAAGATTTTTTGTGATTCTAAAAAGTATTAAAATATTAAATTATATTTTAAATGGAGTTTTATTCCATTTTTTTATACATTGTTTTAAGTTTTTTGTGTTTTTTTAAGTGATTTGTGGTTTTATAATTATTTTTATTTTTTGCAAATGGCGGATTTTTGTTTTTAACTCTTTTAGTTCTAATTTATTACCATAGATGGCGCCAACGTTCCATAAATAATAAAAAAAACAGTTTAACTCTTTTAGTTCTAATTTATCACCATAGATGGCGCCAACGTTCCATAAATAATAAAAAAAACAGTTAAACTCTTTTAGTTCTAATTTATCACCATAGATGGCGCCAACGTTCCATAAATAATAAAAAAAAACAGTTTGGACCAACCGGAAGCATTCGGCTTATTGGCCAGACAGCTGAGAGGTACCTCAGGCCAGCGGATAGTTTTTGTAAACCGCGTCTACTTGATTTTGATCGGCTAGTGATTAAAAATTATCAATCAAAAGTTCTCTATTAATTAATGCAAACCGATTAAACGATATTTGCGTTTGATTGCTCAACAGAAGCTGTAAGTATTGATTTATTAGTTGAAGTGAAATTTAAACTGGTAACTCCCATGTTATTGAAGCCGCGTCCTAAGCCTTGGTTATCGACATTTATAGTGAATGAGAAAGTTGCGTTTTGATGCATTTTGACCCCTTTTTAAAGCATTTAAATAATAGAAAACGAAAGCGTTACATAAATTAAGCATTGTTTTGTGCGCGACATATAATTAGGCCCTATTTCACCTAAATTCTTGTAAAAGGAAACGAACTAAATTTGACCTAATACTTAGGCCTATTAAATTTCCATATAAAATAGGCCAGTAGATTGATTTGATTGAGTATTTTGTCCCCGTTTTCATTGGTGCTGTTTATTTTTTTTATCATAGGTCGTGTTTGGTTTCTGTCTTTGACAAAACCTTCTCTTTGTAAAAAAAGAAAATTAAGCTAGTGATGCTAATTTTGGACTATTGTGATCTATAATTTCATCCACTGGTTGAAAGAAGCTTTCTTGACCAGTGGAAGAAATGTCAGCTCCAACTCGTCAACCTTCACTCAGGGATCGTCTACATGGCATTGGATTATCATGGCAGTAAGTCGTTTTTGCTATTATTTCTTTTAAACATAAATTATTTGGGGAAGGAATTGTTGACAATAGAGTATGATGATGCATACAGTTTTATGTTACAATTGATAGAAGTGTTGATAATTGATGGTGTGTGTGAGGGAGAGACTAAGGCTTTGATATGTTATGCTCCATTTCAAATTAAACACCTGCATCCAAATATGTTAGACATCTGTCAATGAGTAGGAAAAACTATTTATATCAGTGGTGTTTTTATTGTATTGAATTAATAGCCTCTCAGTAGTCAATAGAGCTACCCACATTTTACCGGTAGATTTTTTTGTTGAGTTGCTATTTCAGTCAATCTTACAATTTTCACAAATAAGAGCTTCTTTCAAAGATACAGGATTATCTAATCTATACTTATAATTTTGAATGAGAGGGGTTTATGATATGTTTCTAATTTTTACATAATATTTATCTAATCTTATCAAAAATAGAATATTATTTTATCCTCTTATAAGACTGTTTTTGTGTTAAGAAAATATTTATCGCCCCCTGAAAATTTTGCACCTTGCACGTCTGTTACAGCAGGGGGTTCCCATAGGTCAGGGAAAATTAAGTCTGGGGGTTTATAAATGGGCCCAAAACCAAATATAATTAATAAATCATTATTAAACAATGTTTGGCCTATTGGGCATATAGAAGAAAACTTCCCCTAGCAACTAGTTAAAGAGTTAAAGTGAATATAAATTCTACTTAAGTTAAAAAATGTAACTTAAAAATTAATTTTTAAAAACCATAGTGAAACTTCTAACAATACTCAACATGCTTTTCATAAGATTATAACTTATGCCCCCATAAGTTTAACACCCATATTTCTAATTCTTAATACACATTTGTTAGAAATAGAAAAGGCTTTATCATTTTTTTTTAAAAATCACTCTTGTAACATTTTCTGGTCCCCGCCATTTTCCAATATGGCGGCGTATTCAAATCCAAAACTTTTTATATTACGATAACTAACCAACCAGTTTAGTAAAAATTAGTCAAACCAAAAAATTAATGAAATTAAAGTTCTTAAAATCGGCTTTATTTTGGTTGCGTTTTTATGTCCGCCATTTTTCAAGATGGAGGCCGTTCACTGAAATTACTCTATAAGGAGTTACACTTATTTAGAAAAAAATATAACTTGGGATAGTATGTAAAGACTGAAAGAATTCAGAAATATCTAAAGAATTTGGTGTCCGGGAATCCTTCAGGGGTGACATTTTTTTAAGCTTTAAAAAATACTAGTAGTTCCATTCTTAAATAACTTAGCTCAATCCAGAAGAAACTAAAAGAGAAAACAAAAGCTTAGCTTCATATAATAAATTCCTAAAAACATTCTAGCCAAGCTCTACTTTTTGGTCTACCTCTTAATAGCAAAGTAACGGTACTCTAATAACCTCCCATTTTTTATCTCATCCATTTATATTAAAATAGTCATTAATTATAGTCAGGAAAGTTTTTATAAATAGTCCATCTCATAATGAATATTCAATAGATGATACCTTTACGTTATTATTGCTCCTTGTATTATGGCGTTTTAAAGGGCAAGCCTCATAAGTTAAGGTGTTAGTAGGAATTATTATAGTCGGGTATTTTTTTATAAATAGTCCATCTCGTAATGAATATGCAATAGATGATATTCTTATATACGTTATTATTGCTCCTTGTGTTGTGGAGTTTTAAAGGGCAAGCCTCATAAGTTAAGGTGTTAGTAGGAATTATTATAGTCAGGTTTTTTTATAAATAGTCCATCTCATAATGAATATTCAATAGATGATACCTTTACGTTATTATTGCTCCTTGGATTGTGGCGTTTTAAAGGGCAAGCCTGATAAGTTAAGGTGTTAGTAGGAATTATTATAGTCAGGTTTTTTTTATAAATAGTCCATCTCATAATGAATATGCAATAGATTATGTTCTATTCTTATGTACGTTATTATTGCTCCTTGGATTGCGGCGTTTTAAAGGGCAAGTCTCATAAGTTAAGGTGTTAGGTTTTTTATGTCACATCCTAGGATGAGATTTAATTAAGTTTTGTGATTTAGCAAACGACGGGGGGTAGATAGAGTAAGTTATTTGTGGATACTAAAATTTAATATATAATGAAGTAAAGGTATATGCAATATTAATAAGGAAATTAAAGGTAGACGCTAAAGGGGGGAGGCAATAAAACATTTTACTCCCCTAAGTGTTCATTGCATAATTTATTTATTCTAATTTAGTCGCAAAATTAATCATAATTTCATCTTTGGTTATCGCCATGTGAGACTTGGCCTTTGAAATAACGTCAGTTTTTTTATAAAGGGTAGAATTACCAACCAAGCCTTAAGGCTTGTAACTTTGCGGTTATACTTCTTATCGAGGACAGGACAGGTTGGGTTGGGTGTATTTTAATTATTCCGTGCCTATAGCAAATTAAATGCGTGCTGGTGGTGAAAGTCAGTTTGGTACTTTCGTTCCTATTACAATTAACATTTACTCTCGCTCTTATTTTTCCCGGAAAATATTGTACCACCAACCAATCACAATCTCTGTATTTCTTGATACTGTTTTATTATCTTTATGGTTTTTATTCATTTTGAAACATAATTTTTATTAGAAACCTTGAGTTATGTGGTTTTTGCAGTAAAATACTTCCTTACCGCTCTTTTTAAACAAAGAGCAAATGTGTGGCTGCGAGATAAGAAAGGTTCTATTACTTTTTTGGAGGTTGTTTTTCTTTTTTCATGGAAAAAACCTTAAACCTTAATAAAACCAAAACCAGGAAAATTGTAGATCGTGACCTTAACCTCATGGTATCTTTATGTTTAAAAATCTTTCCCCAAAAAAGCCCAACCTCAAGTTTTCGCCCTCGTAAAAGACAGACCATTTTATAACTTATTTTCGAGCGTGGTAATATTTCTTTCATTTTTATATTTTCTTTAGTTTATTAGAGGTTTATTATTTGAAGTATTTGTGGTTTGAATTATCTTTTATCTCGTAATAAGGGTGAATTGAAATAAATAGATAAATGTGAGCTAGGATTTGAGTGTGGATAAGCGGCCTTACCATAAGTTCATAAGATATGTTCATTCCATAAGTTTGTCACTGGTAACTTAGAAACTGGAGCTTGTAATTTTGAAGTGAATGAGGTAGGTCATAGATTCAGGGTAAAGCGACATACGCCTGGTGACTGGGGCGCTGTCAAATTTGGGCTTAGTAATGCAGACTAAATAGGACCTAGATGGAACTTGGTCCTGCAAAATTAATTAACCCACCGAGTGTAGGACTTCAATTCACGTCGCTTGTCGTTCTAATTGAACTAGTTATCTCGAGCTGTAAGTCTCTCAGTAGCATTACGAAGTATAGGTAGTGTCATACTTATGGTAGGAACATATCACTTATAAACTTATGGCCTTAATTAGTGCTCGGTGCGAAGTGTAGAATAGACCATTTTGGTAGAGATGGGGAAGTGAACTGTGTATCCCCTGCGTTGGGGACAACTTTGCTATAAGAATAAGAGGAATAAGAACTAGAGGATTATGACGTTGCCATATATGGGAACTAAATAAGTCTATTCCTCTCTCTTTAGACGTAACTTACTTCGTGCAATACACTTCTGAATTAGCTCTTTATTTATTTTTCCTCCGCTTATTTTGATGATAAGGTGTTATGCTGGAAAGAACCGACTCTTTCTTAGGAAATTTCTGCGCGAATTATGATTTTGCCTTCTCAGGTTTTTCTCGGAAATAGGAGAAGGGATTTTTCTGGGGAGGATAGCTTAATCTTCTTTAATCTGTTTCCTAGAAAAGCGCTAGCTGCCCTTTACTGGTTACTTGGTTACTGGTATTGTTGTTTTTTATGGGCTCGAAATTGGTCTAATAGACCATATCATAAATTCCAAAAGAGATCTAACCACGCACCACCTCGACACTTGTTAAATAAATAAATAAATACCACAATGGCGGGGCAGCCTTCTTGGGTTAAATGTTTTGTTTTAAACAGTTCTTTTAATGATAAGTCATTTCATTTCTTTGGAAATAATTTTTCTCAAACTCTGAAAGTTGATTTTTATTTTTAACATTTTAGAGTTAAGTTGAAAAAGATATTATCATTTTTTTAACAAAGGAGAACTTTAGAATTAAGATCGATGCATTAAAGGATAGGTAGAAATAAAGCTTCGGTCATCTTCTGACCTTAACTGCTTCTGACAGACTCTCAAGAGAGATGGTCCTTGATCGAGTCTTGGTTGGCGCCTTATTCCTTGGCGGCAACCAGTCGCTCGCCTTCGCTTCCCCGTCAGGACATTATCCTTTCTCTTGTCCCATCGGTCCCCCAAGAGGACATCAAACGATCTCCCAAACCATAAAGAATCTTAGGATTCTTTGTATATATCCAGTCACTAGTGTCCCTAACCCCAAACTCCCCGCCCTTCCCTGGTACGTGTGTTTCCTAAACCAGTAAAACCTTACCTTCTGAAAAATTGTTGCGTCGTTTCTCTTATGTTTTTCTCATTCTTCACGCTTGACTCGTGACCTTTAAAGGTAATGTGGAACGAACCTAAAGTCTGGTGGTAAAGTTTGCACTCGGCGCAATAGAGGTTGCTATCTCAGTTGTGGCGTCAGTGCCTAGCTAGGCTTAGCTTTGGCAGTGGACGGCCATGTTTGGTACCGCTTTGGTTCTATGGGTGACGTCACAATAAGTCTTCTGAGATAGCTCTATAGACCCTTTTCCAAAGGGTAGAAGGCGTACACTGTGTCGTCTGCTTTGTTTAGGGTTAAGACGGGCCATTTATATGACTATGTTTACCCAAAGACGTTCCTTAGATAGTACTTCAAAGTTACCAGTCCTGCACAACCAAATTTGGATGGTCCTTATTGTTTGAAGGCATATTTCTTAATTTAAGTCTTTGTTGTTGATGCACATACCCTTCAATATACCTTCTGTCTTAAGATAATAAGGTGCTCAACACACCATGCTTTTAAACAGGGTCTATTTACCTCTGATAATGACCTAAACTTTCCTAAGACACGTAGACCCAAAACGACCAGACCCTCTTTTTTTGATGGGGTGTTCACCTTCCCTCGCGTTACGTTTGGCCATAACCCCTAAATCCAGGAAGGATTTACTGTTTCCGTTCTAGGACATAAAAGATCTATTCTGTATTTCCCCATCACACAAGTCTGTTGGACAGTCATCCTCCTCCGTGATATGTCTTTGTCCTTGTCCCCGGACCATTTCCTTAACTAACCTTGTATACCCTATTCGCCTTCCCATCGCATTCATTTTGCAAACCCTTGCTTGCAGCTCTTGCCATCCCTATCTATTGATTTATTTGTCAAAATAATCAGAAGTACGTTACGCGAAGTTGTTGGTCTTTATCCCCTAATTAAATATAGTCACTTTCAAAGCGTCATGTAATTTGATAATTGTCTGGGACGTACAGGGTGTTGTACAACCAGTAATTGTAGGATGGTTTTATGGGCATTCAGTTTGAGTCGTAAATGCATAACCAGGGTTCGTACGGATTCTGGATAACCTGGATAAGTCAGGGATTTAAAGTTTTGTCCTAAAAGTCAGGGATATGTCATGGATTTCTTTTGGTGTATCGAGCAATGCTAAATATGGGCTGCAGGTACAAAGATAAGTACTTACTTCGTGCAACGTACTTCTGTCACAACCTTTTGATGTACAACTGTTGAAAAATCATCTTAAATCCTAGTTACATTCAGGCAGGAGTAACAAGTAACATACGTTAAAAATTTTCTGAGCCGTTTGATTTATAAATGACCTTAACCACCCACTGAACGGACATGTGTATATTTTTTTACCCCCTGTCAATTTTAGAAAGAAATATTATTCGAATTTATGGGTCCAAGATAACGATTTATGATTTTATTTTATATCTCAAAAGAAGATGAGTAATGACTCTATCAATTTTAAATTACTTACAAAATTTTATTTTTTATTTAAATGGACAGTAGCGATTAATTTCGACTTGTCCATTGGGAAGCTTTTAAAAACCTGACTTTTGTAAACGGCCCATGGATATTTCCATTGCACAAATCATATTGAGTTTATGTTGCAAAGCCCTTTTAGTACGTTTGTTGTTGTATCCAAGTATGACCGTAAATTAACATTGTACTTTCAAAACCCCAATCGTAAATTTTTCATTACTTCTTTTTCTTCTGGACTATGCATATATAAGATTCAGGTTCTCAGGGACCATGGGACTAGCCTAGAAAGAAAGAGGTTTTTAACTTTAGTAGGTACAATGTTTGACTGCCTGTAATACCACCGATAAAGAAGTTAAATTAGAAGTGAAAAAGCAAGCAAGCCAGCTAATTAATTGTCTCTCACGTTCCTTCCTAGCTAATCCTTCATTGGCCTCCTTTTTTCCTTTTTTAAAGAACAAGTATCATGAAATCCCAACCGGGAATTAAAAAATATTCGAGGGGCTAATTACTCTGATTCACTGTCAAATTATTATTAATAGGTTTAATAGACTTTGTTTTAAAAAAATCGGTATCGTTTATATCTAGTTGAAAAACACAGTATAAATTATTGTTTGTGATAAAGACCCAAGTACTTTCCATCCGATGTTGATAATGTAATTGTTCGAGGGTTCCTTCCACGCGCGTGCCAGCCTGATGCGATTGTCACGATGGTTTTTGCTTCGTGTGTGTCAAAATTTAGTCGAGTAGATCAATTGACCTTTGACCCTGTTGTTGTTGTTTTTTGAGTCATCAATCGATCGTTCCGAGCTGAATTTAGTACAAAAATATAATCTGGGTGTACGTGATCTTCGACAGTATTTTGCATTATTTTATTTTTATTATTTTGTTGTGATTAAGACATACGTTCTTGTTTCTTCAGATGTTTTTAGTTTAAATTGCCATTCTTAAAAACCTAAAAAAAAAAAATAAAAACGAAGAGTCATATAAAGAGCTCTATTTTTTCAACTAGAACCACAACCCGGGTTTTCCCCAATTCCAAATTGTGTAGTAGAAAACCGCTAGTAATTTTACTCCATTGCTCTTCTCAAATAGCCCTATCAAGAACATATATTACGCTTGAGAATATTAGAAAGATACCATTGGGCTCTGGTTTGTGATGCCATGATTTCGGGGTTTTCCTTTGTACTTCGGTCCCTGTAATTTACTCTTGCCCTTCTAAAATAGCCCTATCAAGAACCTATATAACACTTGAGAACATTAGAAATATATTATCGGACTCTATAGTGCCATGATTTTAGGGTTTTTCCATTGTACTTCGGTCCCTGTAATTTACTCATTTTGGAAACAATAAGACTCCGTGCAAAAATGTGTGTAGGAAGATTCATGTAGGTTCTCAGTTCCCAAATGGGTTCTAGAGCTATTTACCGTATAAGCATCTTCTGGCTTGTGAAAAATCTCGATTTAATAGCTACTCATATTTATTTGCAATTCCCAGAACCAAGGATGTTGTTTTTTTCCTTTTTTTCTTGTTCTTCTCCATCTTTAAGTTCTTTTTCCCCCAAAACTGCTTTCTCTCATTTTTATTTTTTATAAAAATGAGAAAGGCAATAAGCCGTGAAATAAACGCTCTCCAAATATTCTCCTTTCTCAATTTTTCTTTCAGGTCTAGCTTGAAATCAGAGAGGGTAGAAATTGTAGGAGTGGAAGTCTTGGCTGGAAGTTTTCATTCTAAAATACTTAGCCAAAGCTCGTAGCCTAGCTTCGACTCCTCTTCTTTATATACACTCTTTGGTTTGGTTTGGCTCACCTTATTTACCCCGTTAAAAACTTAACGTATTGCGATATCTCGCCACAAAAGCAATTTTTGTTGCACCTCACCTAGCTTCCCATGCAGCAATAATAATAAAGACCCAAGCTATGTAATGATGACTTACAATGGCAGTTTAACCTAGCTTGCTTGTATTAGTAGTCGATTACCATATATAAACTGAAAACAAAACTCTTTGTAATAAATTATTCATTAAAATTTGTGTATAGTGAAAGCAAATAGAGATTATAATTTAGAAAATGAGCTAGGTGCTTGAGAGGGTATTGGAAGCCTTTGAATTTTATTTAATGCATTCCAGGGTTCATACAAACCTGGAAAACAGGGAAAACCTGGAAAAATCAGGGAAATAAATAGTTGACAAAAACCTCAGGGAAATTTATAATTTTTAGTAAAATTCAGGGAAATTTGCGTCAAACAGGGGCCGAGTAATTAAGCAAAATGTTCATAAATAATCCCCTCCATAGGATTAACATTACACTATACTTGGAGGCTCATAACTCGGATTGATTATGTAATAGTCCTATTTGCCCCCCCCCCTCCTTCGTTAACATTTGCTCCATAGGATACTCCATATACGGGAAAAACCTGGAAAACTCAGGGAAGTATATGGGGAAAAACCTGGAAATCTTGGGGAAATGTGTTTTAAAATATTATTATGAACCCTGCATGGTGTTTTTATCAACATTTTCGTGTAGACCTAACCCTTGACCTCTTTCCCATTCCTTAATAGCTCCTTTGGGTCTAGAGACCAATCAGTGATCAATATATACTTTATATTACCAGTTATCTTGTTTGAATTTCTTTAAAACACTAAAATATTTGGTCAATTTTGTCCATTGGTACTACAACACCTCGGTTTAATCTAATAGCCTCATCGAAAGACCATAAAAAGTCTTAATATTTGCTTAACGAACTCCGAATGGTATATCAAGTCCGAAATTAGAATTTTTTTTATGATGATAGTCGCCCTTTAATATACAGAGAGTAATATACAGAGAGAAAGAAAGAGAAAGGAAGGGACACCCCACAATTTCTGCTTTTCAAAAAGCTGAAGCTCATCGGGCAGGCAGGCAGGTAGCACGTGACCAGAAATATGTTTATAAAAGGTGCGGCTAAAGGCTGTACGACCGCGCCATTTAATCTCGTTAACCCAATAACCCCGCCATATTTCTATACCCCTCTCAACACCCTGCTCCTTTTGCCCTCGCTATAAAATCTAAAATAGTGTCGGAAGTACATTATATGAAGTACTAGGCGTTGCTGGGTTTCAGTATATTTTTTCGTTACTTATCGAGCCGCCATTTTAAAATAGGTTTCTGATAAGTGTGACGCAAATTTAATTAAGGATGTGTTCTTGGGTTTAAACTGTGAGGTAAGCGTCAAAGAACATATCAGGCAGGGTTGCCACAGTACCTGGAAATCCTGGAAAACCTGGAAAAGTCAGGGAATTTAAAAATGGGTCGAAAAGGTCAGGGAATTTGATTTTAGTGCAGGGTAAAATTTCTGGGGATAAGTCTTTATTGAATGAGGAATGAGTAATGAAAGTTTCTCCTCATCCTCTCTTCTTAACACGGAAAACACATTACATATGCATTTCGTGATTTTGGAGGTCAATCAATGTTTGGGAGCCCATGATGTTGTTTGACCCAAAGAACACTGAACACATGCACACCTAACTTATGGCAGACGTATCAATAACATGTTGTATTGTAACATACTTTAATTCTCAACCTTATTTTTATTTACTTCACGTTATAACCTTCTGATAAACATATATATAAATGTATGGTATCATCTACATTCTGGAGCGATTTTGTATCTGTATAAATGTCCTCTCTTGTTGGGCTGCACGAGCTTGTACGAGGAGAGCTGGCTGGCTGGCTATATAGGCAATTTGGTTTGTCCAATCGATTCCTTGTTTTTGGGAAACCGGTAGCAACAGCTCGTTTCGTCCTTCCTTCCTCGCTTCCTCGCTTGCTTGCTACAGTCCTTCAATCCTTGCCCGAGCTTTTGCCTTCCTCCACCTTCCACACCACGTTATAAAATATTATACTTCTATACCCATTAAAGGGCTACTTGGTATTGCAACCGTTGAAAAGTTTTATTAGCTTAAACAACGGAATATTCGAGGGGACCGTCACTAGTGGTTCGTCTTAATCTCCTTTCAGACGTTACCACTTTTTGACTCATTTAAATGAGTCAACTTGAGATAACTATTTGGGGCGTGTGAACAGAAGTTGGTTACTAAATCACTGACCAACCTTTGACCCATCTGTAGTTGAGTTAAAATTTAATACGTGTTTCGTTACTAAAGCTCCACTTTTCAAAGTGTTTGCGAAAGAAGACTTCATTTGATGGTGTGCATGCTCTAAAGGGGGTAGAGAAAATTCCTTCCCCCTTTCTTAAGACAAGAAGGTGCTGCTCAATACACCAGACTCTATTTTATCCCCCCCCCCTCCACCGAATTTTGAAAAACTTCTATTTATGATATTTTCTAAAACACTTAAACATTGGACCTCCTCCAGTCGAAACTCGTAGGTCTTTTGAAATTATACGTATTGCTGCTTTTCAAGATCAACATTATATTATTAAAGGCATACTATAGGATTGAATTTGTTTAATTTTTAATTGAAATAGCGTATAAAATGTGAATATATCAAAATTGGAACCATGTCTATATCTGCAATATTAAAGAAGATAATGGATGGACACTACGCGTTAGGCTTTCCACGGAGCGCCCCTATTGGATGCCTAGTACCACGTGACGTGTTCGTCCAATAGGAGTACTTGGCGGGTAAGCCTAACGCGTAGTGCCATCCATTACGAAAACTAAATTGCATGTATCTCCTTTAATATTGTAGATATAGACATGGTTCCAATTAGTAATATTCATTATATTATACGCTCTTTCTTATTAAAATACAGCATTATTCTAGCTCGGTGTATCCCTTTAAATATATATGCAATTGGGAAATAAATACAATCTAGCCGTCAGTAGCCGAAGCTCAATTTGTTTATATATGAAGATGACGTAATAGTAATAACATTTGTCGGTTGTTGTTGTCG
This sequence comes from Phalangium opilio, assembly GCF_054372755.1. Taxonomy (NCBI): domain Eukaryota; kingdom Metazoa; phylum Arthropoda; class Arachnida; order Opiliones; family Phalangiidae; genus Phalangium; species Phalangium opilio. The sequence goes on along the minus strand of NW_028324187.1, from coordinate 8,111,833 downwards.
AAAACTGAACACTGCTGCCAACGCTTCCGTTTTGATGTACAGGTGTTCGAACGCTTAACACACACAAACACTCGCGTTTATTACTTTTTATAGTTCCAAAGCGTGTTAACAGATCGTTGCACTTTGGGCCAACGAAGAGAAATTGACTGGCTTGCTGCGTAGGACCTAATCGAATTTGGTTTTTCGTTTTTTTCTCTTTTCGCGATTTTCGATAAAAAAAAAACTGAATTTACTTGGCGTCCCTAACTGGCTCATTTCGTAAACTCTTCTCCCTCAAAATGTCTGAGTAATTAATTCCTCCCATCCCATCAAAAAATATACTACGTAATCGTTAGATTTAATCTATTGCCTGTCTGGAAAACTGCTATCGGATCCGGCTTGGTTTGGGAGGAAATAATCGAAGGAGGTATTATTAGATGAAATAAAGGAGAACATTTTAGTGTTATATGGTTATTTTATGGGTTTTGTAATATATTGGGAAGTATATATAAGAATTTTATATAGAGTTCAAGGATGTTGCAAGTTGGCCTTAATTTTTGTGCAGTTGAAAGTTCAGGGTAATGTCAGGGGATTTTGAAATTTGGGGTTTTGAAGATCAGGATATTTTGAAATTTGGGGATTTTGAAATTTGGGGTTTTGAAGATCAGGATATTTTGAAATTTGGGGATTTTGAAGATCAGGGTATTGTCAGGATATTTTGAAATTTGGGGTTTTGAAGATCAGGGTATTGTCAGGATATTTTGAAATTTGGGGTTTTGAAGATCAGGGTATTGTCAGGATATTTTGAAATTTGGGGTTTTGAAGATCAGGGTATTGTCAGGATATTTTGAAATTTGGGGTTTTGAAGATCAGGGTATTGTCAGGATATTTTGAAATTTGGGGTTTTGAAGATCAGGGTATTGTCAGGATATTTTGAAATTTGGGGTTTTGAAGATCAGGGTATTGTCAGGATATTTTGAAATTTGGGGTTTTGAAGATCAGGGTATTGTCAGGATATTTTGAAATTTGGTTTTAAAGATCAGGGTATTGTCAGGATATTTTAGAAGTTGGTTTTAAGGATCAGGATAAAGTCAGGAAATTTTGGAAACTTGTTTTTAAGATCAGGGTACTGTCAGTAAATTTTCAAAGTGATCGCGAAGTCAGGGAAAAAATAAATTCAATTAGAAACTGATCCAAAAAATCATAGCATTTAAATATATTTTTCATAATTTCTTAACGGTTAGAAAAATCAAATTAAAATAATTTTTGACAATTTGTTAAATTTAAAATTTTGATTTTAAGCTGAGAGACAAGTGAGTAAACATCAATATAAAAAATTAAGTTCAAATCCTTTAAAATCAGCTTAAATCAGATGAAGAATAAGTGAAATCACTTGACTATTAAACACTCCTAAATTTTAACTTGAAAACTTGTGAAAACTACGACGTATTTTATCTTGTGTTGGAAAGTTTTTAGTCTTTAAGTTCATAAGTTTTTCCCGATAATAATCTCTCTGATTACGAATAATCTCTCACGATAAACAATTTATTACGAAAAAAACTCGAGCTATTGTTGCTGAGGCTAATGAAAAAAAATCCCTTATAACAGTAATGCACTACTTTAATTACCAATTGAATTTAACATCGTGTGTTACTCCGTCATACCCTAATCTGAAGTATACATTATATCTGACCAATTATTTATTATTTTTTGTTTATTGCTCATTTCGGAATATATAATTGACCTCGTTATAAATCAGACAAAAATCTAGTTATTACTAATTTTCACAATCGCGTATGTAGACAGACCTATTTTTGACCTAAAATAGCTGGCCCAAGTAGGGCATAGTCTGAAAAAATATTTTTTTTTTCTCCTTATGGAAAAGCCGACCTCTTGTTTTTTCAAGTATTATTCCTGAAATTGATAAGGATATATTGATAATTTGACAACTAGTGGGGCGTATGCTGTAAGGTCCTGAGATTTCCATGAGGTACCGTCGAGAAACGGTTTCGTAGAATCAGGGAAAAGAGATACCATGTCAGTGACAATTTCAAGGCGACTGTAGCGAACTTGAAATTGTGACCGTTAATGGTCTTAGAACTAACTGAAAGCCGTGCAATGTGGTTCTAGCGAAGTGAAGATACGCAATAGAGAATTTCCTTCAGGGGAAAGCAAAAATTCGAGAAGAAATAAATTTAAAAGGATTTCTATTGTTCATCTTCAGTTCGCTAGAACCACACAGCACGGATTTCACTTAGCGAGAACCCTTCCATCTTTTGACTCAGCGGGGCTTCGAAAATCGGCACGGTCGCTTCATGCTCGGTTTTCAGTTCGCTAGAACCCTTTTCGCTGGAAGTCGGCCTTTTAAACACGGTATCTCAATTAACATCACCAAAAAATGCACCGTAGCCCATGGAATTCTCATGAACTTATATAGATTGTACAAAGTTGTTGTGGCTATATACGTTGAAGCGCATTTACCATCGCATCAGTTTTAACGCGGAAATTGTAGCATATGGTGGCACATCACTTACTCTCTTAATTAGTCTAAAAATAATGTAAACTTGTGCGAAAATGTCCACCTCAACTTCGATATCGACGGACGATTCTCAATACGATTCCGATTACGATAATATTGAATCGATTAATTTTTTAACGCGGAGAAGCGATTCGGTACCGAATATTAAGATCGCCAAACCATTGTCCGATTCTAATAAAAAACGTGGCGATAATCAAGACGATTTTGATGATGAATTTCCAAAAAGGAGGAGTTTGTTTAGGAAACGGCTTAGTTCTGGTTCTAATCTATGGGAGTATTTAACCAGTTTTTCTAATAAACTTAATAAGTAATGATAATTTTTAATTATTATACTTTACGTGTTTCTTAATTAGTAGGTCTTAATGAATTTGTTCTGATGGGTTTTTTTTTTCTTAATTGTGTTTTGTAGGTCGAAGAAGGCGGATAGTTACGGTGCTAAACCATCGTCTCCTGTCGTACCAAGGTGAGTTTATTTTAATTTAAATATGTTTTAGAAAGCTATTTGTTTGTCTGTTGGTTGTTTATAGTATCATAAGTTCATAAGATATGTTCACCATAAGTTTGTTAATCTCTGGTTGCAAACTGGAGCTTGTAATTTTGAAGTGCGTGAGGGTAGGTCATAGATTTCTGGGTAAAGCGAGGGATGCCTGGTGAGTGGGGCACTGTCAAAGGCTTAGTAATACAGACTAAATAGGACTAGATGGAAGTCCTGCAAAATTAATTAACCACCGAGTGTAGCCAATCAATTCTCGCTTGTCGTTCTTCTATAGAACTAGCTAGAGATGTAAGTCTCTCGGTAGCATTACGAAGCATAGGTAGTGTCATACTTATCTTATAAACTTATGATGATATGCACCGTTAAAATCCTCCAACATGTGTTGAGAAAATGGCTACGCATAGCTGTGTATATTTCTGGTTATAGACTTATTCTTATTTACTAATGGCAGGCGGAATCAATCCGAGTGACTTATATTGACATTTGAGTCAACACCGACTGATTTTGACTTTCTTTATTTACGTTTTCTTACAGCGCTGCCGCGACTAAAAGCCAGAGCTTGGAGGGACACGGTTACGTCAATCCCTTAGAAGGGGGAGACCAACAGCAACCGCAATCCCAACCGCAACACCAACAAGAAACGGAAACAAACATCGCAGCTCCTGTTACTTCCGAGGTTCCATTGACGCCTAATAAAACATCTCCTGGTAAGTTGATCTATGTTGTTTGTTGATGCATTGCTTAGTTGTTTATGATGGATATGGGGCCCGTTTTTTTACTAAATCCACGAAGCATAGCGCGTGATCTAGTGTATATCATTTTATATCGATGATCCAATTAAGGTTCATTGATTGATTGATTTTTGCAACGCAATCTTATATTTTCGTTATTTTGAACATTTAGTGTATACACCAATACAATACTCTTGTTAATTAAATCGGCATTATCTTTAAGTTTCTTATGTTAATTTTAAGGGATCATGTATACCACGATTCGTTTATAGTTATTACGTTGATTATTATCTATCTTTAATTTTTTTACTTTAAATAACATTAATTCTAATGTAAATTAGTCTTATTTGTTAGTATGACACGTTTAACTTTAGATTGCAAAACTTATAACACTGAATCAGTTTAAAAATCGAACCACTACGTCATTTTTAACTCAACAATAGATACTTTATAATTATCCGTAATCAATATTATCTGTGTCGGATAATTTATTTTGATAACCTAAATTTTAACCCCATCATCATCAAAACCAAAATTAATCTACGTTGTAACCTTGAATTCTCGTTCAAGTATCACGTGGTTTTTGATATGACGAACTTAAAAGATTAACAAAAGAAAATATTCGGAAATATTTGGGAAAATTTCAATTTGCTCAATATATGCATATTTTTGACAAAATAATCTACATTATTTTGAAAGATATTTTAAAAACTCGAATCTTTAATTACCTCTTGCGAACTAACCATTTTGTTTTCTTCAATTCAATTCAGTTTGAAATTACCAGAACCGGAGTGTTTTTTTCTTTATCTGAGGCTAAAGTGTTTACGACTTCTGTAAAATTTTAAACAAAGCACTTTAGTTTGTATTTTATTGCTATATTCAACCCTTCAAATCTCGAATCTATAGAATAAATTTGGCTTAATCTTAAGCCTCGGTCAAAATTCAAGTATTTAAATTTATACTTCCTAATCGGTTCAGTTTGCTAGAAATCTTTTTAAGTGTTAAGAGTGCAAACAATTTTTGAGAGCGCGATTTATGATGGAGAGAGGAAGAAGTGATTAACTTCCTCTTCCGTTTGATATCACTCTATACTTCCTCCAGTTGTTGGCGACGGTTTTTCGTAGGCCAATATGTCTATTTCAAGAAAATGTCTTTGAATGTGTTAATCATTGATAAGAGCTCATAAAGTCGAAGTTAGGGGTCTTGGTTAGTGGCAAATTCGATTTGACTATCACTGTCTGTCTTTGATACTGTTCCCAATTTTACTCTATTTGCTTCTGACCTTGGCTCGTCTTAATCCGGGCCTCGGCGGGTCACGTGTGTGTGTGTGTGCAAAATCTGGTGTATGTCCACTTCAGTCTAACCACGAAAGATAAAACGATATCCTCGAAATGGCCTCTGGAAAAGAGACAGAGAGAGGGGGGGGTGTACTTCGTGTCAACATTCTCTTTGCTGACAGTCGATTTGTCCTCGAGGCTAGCCTCGATTGCCATCTCCTTGACAATGTCTTGTGAGAAGTAACGGAGGAGGGAGGACAGAAGTTGATAATCCACGAAGTATAAAATCTGTTTCCCTACGAGCAAAACTGTCTGGGGTTGTACTTCAAAATTGCGATTGTGCTCCATGGAGGATTAGGTTTAAGTTTTTGGAGGTGATACCATAAAACTTATCCTTTCCTGGACACTTCAATTTGCGGATTATCAAGGTCTCAAGCCAGATGTTTAGCCCATAGCCCAAATTATTATTATTATATTTACACCGTAGCCCAGATTATCAAGGTTTCAAACCCCATAATCAGCCCGTGGCCCAAATTATCAAGGTTTCAAGGCCCAGATATTTAGCCCGTAGCCCAAAAAAACCAGGATGAAGCCATTTATCTGAAAAACATTAAGAGCTCCATCCCTAGTTTCATATATTTTCTATAAATTCGAAGAAGCCCAAACCCTAGTAACCAACCACCAAACACATCTTTTCAACTTAGCCAATCTCTCTTCAAAAGAAGCCAGCCCAAGTGGCGAATTTTTTTTTTTTAGCCCAATCTGTCATCGTGCGCTATTCGTTACAACGGTGTGGTGGTGCGCCTGTACACGACTATAATGCAACTAGTTTTGCCGCGACATATCCCTGGAGTGTCTTGGGTGTATATCCATCAGCCAATAGGAGATCGAGACAGAACGACAATAGCTTTCTCTCTCTCCTTTTATGTAATATCTCTTCGGTACACATTCAGATTTTAGCGGGAAAGATATATACCTTCCCTGTGGGACAAAGTAAATAGATCGATGATGCCAATGCGATGCTCGCGGACCCACCTAAGAGAGAATAATCCACTCCTAAAGAAAAGAGTAGGAAAACAACCTTGCACTATATCGTTTTCAGAAGTATCCCTGGTTTGAAAAACCCCTACTCTTCTTTGTATAATTCTCTATGCTACCCCTTATTCAGTCGTAAGTTTATAAGTGTGACCTGAGCTGGACGTAGGTCAAAGATTCTCAAAAATCGAAATATCCAGGAATGATTTTAAAATTCAAATTAGTTTAAGGAGATTTTTGAAAGATAATTTGAAATTTGCACAACTGATCAATCACGTGACACGCTCTATTTCGCGCCTTTATTGCCAGTCACATCACGTGCATTTTTTTTTAATAAATTCTCGCGCCAAATTTTCATTCGAAATGGAGCACGTGCAACAGGAATTTTGATAGCCAAACCTGCGAGAAGCGTTAACGTGATTGGTCAGAGGTGCTAATTTAAAATTTTCTATGAAAATCTCCCCACCCAAATTAATTTGAATTTTAAAATCATTCGGAGTTGTCTGGTATTTCCTTAATGTTTCATTATGCAGATTGATCTTATAATTAGTAGAAGAATCAACCCCCCCCCCCCAAAAAAATCACTTGATTGATGCCCTTAAATCGTAAACAAAATCAACTTTGTAGTAAAGTTACTTTCAACCAATATTAGGCCTACAAAAAATTGTTATTTTGCATCTTTTTTGAGCGCAGATTTTCGTAGCATATTCCAGCAGAGAGTGAGAGAGAAAACCCGGTAAATATCGACCCACCTTAGCGATTTCCAAAGAAGGGGTGACTGGGATATATGGCTAACGGAAACTGGCTAACCTTCCCCCATACTGATAATCCCAAATACCTTTTTCGTTTTCACCTGCACACTAAAGAAATACAGTAACAAAAGAAAGGGCGTCGAGTTATAAGATTTTTCTGGAAAATATCTTTTTTTTTTCATCTTAAATTTTCTTTTTTTCTGGCGTTTTGCGCGGATATTACTTTACACTCTGTCTCCGTTTCATAAATAAAACAGGGTGTATCACATTGCGTTGCGTATCGTATTTATGGTTCACGTTTTGTAACGTTTTATTCTCAACTTCCGTTTTTTTTTTCCTTTCCACTTCCGGTATACGCCTACTTCCTTCTTTCTTAATTTTTCCTCCATCAATTGGGAAATATATTTTAGAACGGTAGTTGAATATGTAAGATGCACCAAAAAGGTTATTATTATAGAACTGAAGTACTCTAGGACTGACTGTTCTATGTATGGGCAGGGATAGATTTAATTTTAGAAGTAGGAATGGAGAACGGAACGGTTAGTATTTACTTCAGTTATTCCGACTCGTAGGTCACCCAGTATAGAGCCCCTCCCTCCAACACGTAACGAAAAGTTTAAATTATCTTATTAATTGGCTAGCTCACTTAAACTACGTTTTGATGACTTTGCTGACGGGGACGGCGAAAAATAGTAACGTAATTCCTTTTTACCTCTGTCGCTATGACCCGCCTCTTCTTTCATATCCCCCCCCCGTCCCGCGGAAGGGGGTCCGGGACTTTGACGCGCGCCCAGATATTACTCTGTTCTCCATTCCTGCTTCTAAAATTAAATCTATCCCTGGTATGGGCAATAAATTTTGAGTCGTAAATGTTCTATAGTTCTATGTTTTTGATTACAAATTACGACTGGAGTATTTTACGGTTGACCCCTTAAATTTAAGGGGTCAACCGTAAAAGACTCCAGTTGTGACTTGTTGTACTACCTCCCATTTTTTGTGACACACCCTGTATTTTTTGTGACTCTCTAAGGGCACTAGCACCCTTTAAATGCAAACAGAGTTGAATCTCTTGAGCGGGGCGAAGGTGGGCATCTGCCCAGGGATGAGGTCGCGACTATTAGAGGGGGGATGGCAATCGATAGGGCGCAGGTATACGATGACGTCATTTCTAAGAAATCCCATTCACCCCCCCCTCCGTCCCTTTCCCCTTACTTCACTACATTCTCACCTAATTTCAAAAGAGTCAACACCATACCACCACTACGACCCTAGGCATTTTTTATTATAAATGATATTTTTTACTTACCCAACAGCATAGCAACAACATTTTCAAGTTTTATTTTTACTGACAGACATATTTTACAGTCTATAAGCTGGTTGGTGTTTATTTATTATTATTATTTTTTTAATAGTGTTTAAGATTGATGTAGATTTATGTAAAATTAGTTTTCAAAAGTTATTGATACGGAAAATGATTAAATTGAAGTATAATGAGATGTCGGGGGAAGCTCGTTTACAGGCTGAAAGAGCTTCATGTATTTTCTATGAGCCCCTGTAGAACTGTTTATCCCGCCTCACACTGGTGTTCAGGGAGAAGCCAACCCAAAGGGGTAAATTATAAAAAAAACTTTTTTTTTTTTTCCTTCCTAAATACCGTGGTTTATTTAATCAAATCTGGAAACAAAAAGGTGTATAAATTGTTCTAACATATTCTAGTTTGAATTAGCTAGGCCTTAGGTCTTAAACGCCCTATGGTGGTTCATCAAAATATGTAAACATTAAGGCGTATAAATTGTTCTATATCCTATTCTGGTTTGAACTACTAGGCCTTAGATCTCAAACTCTAAATAAATAAATAATAAAAAAAAGCCCCAGGGTTTTATGAAGTCACGTGATTTGGAGGTTTAACGCTTACTTGAAAGTTGAACCTCCATTAAATTGTCGTTGGAGCGGCAAGCCTTTGATGTTAATAAGTGAGTTAGGAAAGGGAGCTGTGAATTCCGACTAACTGACTTAAACTCTTCGAAAAGTCATCGATTTTAAAGATGCCTTCCAGAGTTAATGGTGCCGTATTCACCAGGGCGTTACTCTCATAGATATTAGAAATACAATAAATATAAATTACTCCTTAAGTACGAAGTAAGCTAGGCCCTGTTGAGATTAAAGAAAGCCTACAATTAATTAAGTATGTTCCCAATATGGAAACTACGTAATTATTGTTAATATGTCTATGATTTGTTCAATGTAGCATCCTTTTTTTTTCTTTTGCTCTTGAGCTTCCTTTTCGAGCTCCTTCTCTGTCATCTATAGGATATTCGGCGCCAGAATGTATTGTTTTTAAGACTCTAACACCCTCATGGTCCGCCAGAATTTCAGAAACGTGACTGAAAGTTTGTCCATTATCAAAAAACCAATAGAGAATAACGCCAGTCGTCTCGTGTCGGGTTACTTAATTACTAAAAATCATTTCGCCCCCCTTTCTCAACGCGATAGTTCTATTTCGGTAAACGAACTTTATATATATACGTGGGATGGAATTTTGAACGGGAAATTTTCGCTCGCTTACAGCATAAGTTAATTTTCTATAAGTATAACCCCATTTAATGCGGTGCTACCAAACCTTAACCAATGAAATCGCAGTTTGAATGACGTCAGAATTATTAATAGGCGTGGCCAAGGATGATGGGGGGTATGCTTAATCTAACTGTGGGACGTTAGAAATGGAGAGGAATACTCGGAAAAATGGCGGGCGGTAACGTCAGACGAATCAGGAAAACTGCCCGCCATTTTTCCGTGTATTCCTCACCCATTTTCTAGCGTCCACCGGACTTGAGCCGTTCCGCAGTTAGCGGGCCGATTTCTCTTAGATTACCCATCATCCTTATTCCTTAGCGTGACGGATAGCAAGGTCTCAAGCCCAGCCCACTAAACTCGCGTAGAAATTAACGTGGAGTCACAATAGTTCTTATTAGTTTTATGTATTCTTAAGTTTCGTTTGAATATGATGTTGCCACGCGAGCTTTGGTAACTAATTAACCAGTGTCACACTTAAGGATGGAAGTATATTATTAACTTATGAGGGGGGAGTGAGGGTTTCTGCGAAACAATGTAGCGGAACCTTTTAAAATGATAATTTTCTGGGAACCTCGCTCGCTTCTCGGTTTTGTAGCGACATCCCGCCAAAGTGAGAGATAAGCCCCCATGGTTTACAAGGGATGGCCGTGCGTGGTTAAAAGCTAACCCGCTTTTTCAACCCCCCCCCCTCTCCGTCTCTCTTTCGGAATTTTAGGCTTAAAAGGAGCATTGTCATAGCAGCTTTTATCATCAGCCATTAGGATTGAATTTATTACAAAATATCGACTAATCTATATCTATATAAATCAAAGTCCTGACTGACTGACTGACTGACAGACTGACTGATAATCAACGCCCAGCCCAAACCGCTTGTCCTAGAAGGCTGAAAATTTGCAGGAACGTAACTCATAAGTAGTAGGCGCGTACTAAGAAAGATTTTTCCAATCCGCCGCCATCTTAAGAAATGGCGCCCAGAAATGTAAAAAATATTCTCTAAGCAATTAAGTACGCGCGTTTCAACCGATTTCACAAATATTTAGTACACTGGTTTGCTTTACCCTTAAGACGGGCTGAATGGTCTTTCGGGTTCGATTTTTCGCCATCTTTTAAAATGGCGCCCAGAAATGTAAGAAAATATTCTCTATGCAATAAAGTCCGCGCGTTTCAATCGATTTCACAAATATTTAGTACACTGGTTTACTTTAACCTATAGACGGGCTGAATGGTATTTTGGGTTCGATTTGTTGCCATCTTTTTAAATGGCGGCCAAAAACTTAAAAACCCTTCTTACTGGAATAATGTCCGCGTGAAAAGTAATAAAAAATATCCCGACGGGCTGACGGACTGTGCCGAGTGCCTTCGCTCCTAGGGTGCCACAAAAATATTAGTCATCAGTAAAATCTACACATTCTTTATATCATTTTAGATGGAAGTTCTTATTACACGCGAGCGACGCCGCGGGTAACGGCTAGTTTTCTATAGAAAACACAACGTGGAATAGAAAACTTGTTAATTTTTATAAGGAGTTTGTGTGTGAACCTTTTAATCATGGTTTTAAGACGCAATTTAACGTATTTCTTCATTTTATTTATTGCAGAAGGAAGTGAAGGCGCTACATCTCCAAGCGAAAAGAAACCACTAACTCGAACTTTGACCCAACCTCAAAATACCGTCGAATACGTGGTAAGTTTATTTTTAATCTCATTTAATTTAAATTTTATCGTGCGCGCCTATTATCGAAAACTCAGTGGGACCAAGTGACCTCTAGAGTCTCTTAATAATAACTTCGTCCTTATGACCTTTGACCTATACTTAAATAATAAAATTCCTTTTATGTGGCTTAACTTTAATATTTGCTTGTGCTTCCCTCCGTTCAAATTATAACAGAGCTAAGATTACATGCAGTTTTGAGGTCATTTTCCAAAACCTCTACTAACGCTACGTTTTAATTAAACCAAGCTACAATATATTATAATTTAAAATGATCATTAATTTATTTATTTAATAACTTTGGGCCATAAATATTTTAAATTTGTCTCTGAAATTTCCGCCTAGGGGTTGGTTTCCCCGCATAGCGTATGGACTTTTCGGTCAGCATACTTTTAGGGGCCATTCTCCGTTTTGACGTTGGCTGTTTTTATTGGTCCCGAAACAGTTTTATTTTTAAAGTATTAAAACCGGACTTTAATAGTGACAAAATGTTATTACTCTAGCTAGCATCTTCTAGTTGTTGTAGCAAGCTAAGAAGGGTCAGGTTTCCCCCACAATTTATTGCTTTTTCTGTCGCTTTTAACGTTGGGAATTAAGTATTTCTAACCAGCTTATAACGGCCTTTCTTTTCCTTTACAAGCTATAAAATTCTTTTAAAGTGACTGTGAAAAATACCCGCAGAGAGAGAGAGAGAGTCTTAAAATGTTAGATATTTGGGTTGGAAAAGTTAGGAATTTCTGGAAATGGGGGTGAAATATTTATGTTTTAATCTTTAATATCGTGTAAATGTTTAGTTCACTGCCCCTTTAATCCTTCGTTGACGTCATGAAGTTGAGGGGACTGGTGGCCCTTTTTAGGGAGGGCTAAAGGAGATTGTATTGTAAAAATAAGTGGTAAGAACTCGAAGCAAGTGCCATTTCTTCAATGGAGAAATAATGTTTACCTGCAAATTGCTTTTTTTGCTACTCATGGTTGGTAACGTGAACATTGAACGATTTTCCCTGCTTCCTAAATTGAAAGAAACCCCTCAGTAACAACTACTAGACCTACAACCCCATAGTGCATAAGTGTGGGTATGCCATAAAGGCTTATAATATTGCTATGCCGAATGAATCATCTTTTAAATTAATAATAAAAATATATTATTAGCTAGATGAAGACCTGGTGTCCACTTTAATGTATTTCTAGGTCTAGTATGACCCTTAACATTAAGTCTGAAAAATTCCATAACGCCATGACCTTGACCCCTTGCTCAATACGTCCCTGGAATATCCTGTAAATCTTTTATATCTCTTTTATGCTAAATTCTCTCTCAGAAAAAATTTAACTTAAAAAGGAATTGCATAAAGAGTTAAATAAACATGACCTTGAACTCTTTGACGCCATGATCTGGACGACCTTTCCTTGCTTAATAGATCCCTGGAATATCCTGTAAATCTTCTGTCCCTTTTGTCATACTAGATTCTATTCCCCCCCTCTCTCTCACTGTCATCTTGGAAGAATTCTTTCTACTTCCACTGTTCGTTCCTTTCCTTCATCCGCAAGTCGCATTTGCTTCTCTTGCAAGGGAAGGGGTTCCTTATACGAAATAATAAATAATTCCCTGGGGGGGAGGAGAGGGGGTTAAACCATGGCCGGCCAAGTGCTGTTACGTCCGACACCGTCCGTAACATACCATAGACACTATCCCTTCCTGATGCCTGTATTCCAGTTAAATAATAATATACCAATACCATACATAGCCTTAGGCCTTGGCTTTTTATTTAACCTTCAGGAAGAGATGTAAGCTGCAGAAAAAAAGGGAAGGTGGAGTCTTTTGTGTTTAATAAAAATAGCTGAGAGCTAAGAATTTGGTTTATCTTTTTTATTATTGTCTATTTAAGAGAGTTCTTAAGCTAGAGTTCAGAGTCTCGTGGCATTTCAAGGGGTGGGGCAGAATCGTCTGGGTTAACGCAAATACGTTAAATTGGGCTTCATAGTTACCAGTCCTTCACTATATTTTAACCCCCCCCCCCCCCCGACTTTTACAAAAGGGTTTATTACACCTTCCCTTTAGCTCGCGGTTTGGTCTTCTTAACCCATAACTTTCGCACTAGGCTAGCAGCAAAGCACCATCTTTATTCCCCTCTGTACGCTACCATCTCATATTTCCTTTCATTGTGGCCCTTTTTCTGGCAATATTATATTATATTTTATCTCCGTGTCCATGGGGGATTTAATTCTCATGTTTTCTGAGTCTAATTTCCTCTCTGAGACTTTTACACGCCCCCCCCCCCACCCTCTAATATAAAAATGAAATTTATGACTTAACGCTTGTAAATTCTTCAAGAATTATTTTATACATGCCATGAAATATTTTATGAGAAAGAACCTGTGGTTTGGTTTGGTTTTCATCTAAGTTTTTTATGTATAAACATAAGTTTATATCGATAAGTCTTTCTGCTTGTTAATTGAAGTCAACGTAAGACTTTTTTGCGCGCGCCCAATATCACGTGGTTGGTAAGAGAAAAAAGTGTTTGGCTTATTTCACGCGCTCTCTATTTCTTCTCCGTAATTTGATTAAAGAGAACAATAATGACGTAATTTGGTTAATAACTCCGGGCTTCCTTAATTCTTTATACCGCACTATATTTATTTACCCCCAGGGATTGTTTTACTTTGGAAAACTGTTGGCCTAGCCAATTTGTATAACTAGATTTAGGCCCAATCTACGAGAAAAAATTGTTTGAAAAGTCTAAACCTATTTTGTGTCCAAGCTTGAATTCTACTACAAGCAGAAGCAAATAGACCAAAATAAGTCTACCAAAATGTACATGTATGATCTTTAAAATTTTGGCGCGAGAAATATTGCACGTGCATTTTCATTTTTCAAACTAGGCTTAACTCCTTTTGTAAGTGTACCCAAATGCACGTGTTAAATCTTTGAAATTTTGGCGCGAGAATTATTGCACGTGCTTTTTTTTCTTTTCAATTTTCATTTTTCAAACTAGGCTTAACTTCTGTTGTTTTTGTATATTTAGTTGCCAAGGCTTAAGCTCTGTATAATAACAATAAGATAATACCCAAGAAGTACTTTATGTAATCAACTTTTGAATAATCCTTCATTCAAACTATGCGCATGCAGATTTAATCTTATAATGTAGAAATAGCTTCCGTTTTAAAGGGTTTCATTTTTTAGTGACTGTTGAAAGATTTGTCTTAGAGGTTATATTCCCTTTAAGGGAATGTCACCGGATTTGGTTTATGAGCTTGGCATACACGACTTCATCATTTCTCTTTACTTTTTGAAGTGGAGTGAGTGCTTGAGTCGAAATCAAAGAAAAGAATGTGAAGGGACTAAGGAAAAAAAAAATGCAATTCGGGATCTTGTAGTTGGACTAGCTCCAAATCTTTTCCGTTTTCGTGGATTTTTAACACTAGCACTATCTTAGAACTCTTCCTTTTTCCGACTTACCATCTTTCTTTATCTTTTTTCGATAAGTCAGCGGTTTGATTTCCACCACATAAGTAAAATAACCCCACACCAAGTTGATATAATACGGGGTGATCTTACTGAATCGTGTAGGTCTTGTTTATTTAGTGTTACCATGGATGAAGGATGCGCGTGAGGAAATTTGTTTTCACGCTATAGGATCGGCAACTCCCTATCTCGAGCGACAGAATATTCTGTATATACTCTGTTACAACGTCGGTTGTCAGCACGCGCAAAGCTAGGTCTCTATGGAACGTAGCTTTGTACGTCCTGTCAAGAGACAAAAAACTTCAGGATCTTCAGGATTTAAAATATCCGCGAGTTTTTTAGCTCGAGTGCACGGACCTCTAGGCCTTAGTTTCAAATGCGTGTAGTAGACTGTATGCAATTTCACACGTATTTGAAACTAAGGCCTAGAGGTCCGTGCACTCGAGCTAAAAAATTCGCGGATATTTTAAATCCTGAAGATCCTGAAGTTTTTTGTCTCTTGACAGGACGTACAAAGCTACGTTACATAGAGAAACAGCTTTGCGCGTGCTGACAACCGACGTTGTAACAGAGTGTATACAGAATATTCTGTCGCTCGAGATAGGGAGTTGCCTATCCTGTAGAGTGAAAACAAATTTCCTCACGCGCATCCTTCATCCATGGTGTTACATTTAGGTTATGGGAGGAACTTATAGGGAGAATTATTGACTTATGCTGTTTCTTTCTTGAACAAAAAAAAAGGGCCAACGTTGGTGGGTATTTTTCTGCCATTCTTTGGGGGCAAAAAATACTTACCTTGTGAATTTGAACAATGTTAAACATTCCTTCCATCTACGCTGAATATATGTATTTTTTTTTTTTTGGATTTTATCATTCTAATTAATTCCGTCCAAAGCGTAGGCGGAGCTTAGCAGAAGTAAGTTATGATTTTTGAAAGGGAAGTGTTCCACTGAGTATTTGTAGAAACACTCTCCTACATTTTCAGAAAGTCTGTTATAGTTTATTTCTAACTTCTACAGTGACTGTTCAATTTTTGGTAATCATTGCTGTTCATACAATTTCAATACCATGCAGCATAATACTACTTAGAAAATATAGAGACATACTTCTTAAACTGTTAAATTGTCGCTTCTGGTATAGCAATTAATGTAGGTACTGGTAGTTGTAGTAGAGTCACATGATCATAATCTACACCAGTACAAAACGTATGGTGTGTTTTAAGCTACTATTTTACAATCTTTGTTGTTCATACTTCTCAAAACTGTTAAATTGTCGCTTCTGGTATATCAACCAAAGTATGTACTGGTAGTAGTTGTTGTAGTAGTCACGTGATCATACATCTACAGCAGTACACGAGTAACGAGTACAAAACGTAGGGACGGTGTATTTTAAGGGACTATTTTATTTCTTTAAGTTAATTATGAGGTATTTAGATCATCAACGGAGGTTCAGAATTGATAGATGTAAAATAGTCATTGTGGGTTGTTTTATTTGGTTTTAAATCGGTTTAAATATGATGTATTAAGTATTTGATTAAATTAATTTAGGTATCGTCTACGGATACACTGAACCGTATCGCGGCCAGATTCGACACTACTCCGTCGGAACTGGTTAATTTGAACAGACTTCTAAGTCGATTTATTTTTCCAGGACAAGTACGCACTTTTAATTGCGATTTTTAATTATAATATTCATGCTGGGTGATTGTACTAATTTTATCGGTTCCGTTAGACTTTATATATTCCGAAAAAGGGTGACCAGACTTCGCAAAGTGAAGGTTCTTTCGATGGAGGTCAAAAGTCACCCTTGGAGAAAGATGCGGTAAGTTTAGATATGTTTTTGAGGCTCGTGGGAACTTGGGGTTGGCGGGAAAGCGAGTTTAGGATCCCGCGCGCCCAATCTTAACCTTCACGCGCCAATTATTGACCTTGAATACTTTCATCACGCGCCAATTTTTAACCCTCACCTCCTCGTGCCAATTTTTGATCTACAACCAAATCATCTCGTGCCAATTATTGACCTTGAACACATTCATCTCGCGCCAATTATTGACCTTGAACACATTCATCTCGCGCCAATTTTTGACCTTCAACACTTCCATTTCGCGCCAATTATTGACTTTCAACACTTTCATCTCGCGCCAAATCTGACTATGGCTTTTTTTAAGATGTCGTCTCCCAAACCGGGACACGTTGAGCGTGTCCAGTCTCCATCTCCCGTTTCAAAGAATCACGGGTTCTTTGGTGCCGGAAGTGGTAGCATGGGAAGTAGTACCGAAGACAATAAGGAACAGATTGGTGGCGGGCTACCATTCGCTCCAAACATTGAAATCAATGACAAAGATGCTAGCGGTCACGACATTGATGAAGTCAAATTTCTTAAAATAAACTCTAAACACATTACAGATGGACAGGTACGACTACCAAACGTAACATAGCGGATCCCCCTTTCTCGTGAATTGTTATTCTTCATAATTCGCGCATTGTCTTTAGGGTTTCGTAAGTGGCGTTCTTATAGTTACGCCAAACGCTTTGATGTTCGATCCGAATGTTTCGGATACTCTCGTCATTGAACACGGAGTTGAATTGTACGGAGTCATCGCGCCAATTGAAAACATGATGCGAGCTGCGATTTATTTTGATATCGCGCACATGAGAGTCAAGGACGCCCAGGACAATTTGTAAGTCTCACTTTACATTGAGCACCACCATATTATCCCCACTGACAAGGCCTAACTAGTACCTGAGCCTTGTCAAGTGCATCAGAACGTAACGATGGGTGGGTTTCTTCTGTCTTTTATCAGAAGTCCAGCTAATAAGCCAAAGATTTACTTGGGCCCCGGTTCCTCCCCGATTCCATCAGCGACGGACGAATGCGTGGCGGTGGAACCAACAGCCACCACACCACTACCAGAAAGTGCCGAAAAGCTCAACATTAAGCCAGACGTGCCGGATTTAATCAGTTTCGAACACCCGAATGAAGCTGCTGTTGCTGCGGACGACAATCAAACGGATAAGACTTTAGACAGTTTCGACTTGGTCATGCCGGCTTCTTCCTCGGGTTCGGATCTGAATTTGATGGACGTGTCCAAACAACAACGTTCGGATTCGATAGAGGTCATGGTATCGACCCCTCCTCCCGATTTAATCGCGGAAGGCGTCGACAACGTGCCGGTTATTTTACCTCAGAGTGACAGCGACGTGACCTTGGCCACGACCTTGACGCAAGAAGAAACGGAAGAGGTAGCCAACGCTGAAAAATTGGGACGATCGGCTACCGTTCGTGAAGGTTCCAGGAACACTCAAAGTCGACGGGAACGGATGTTGAAAAGGCTCTCCTACCCAGTTGAATCTCTCAGTTCTTACACTCAGTCGTCAATCTCTAAGATTCTTTCATCGTCACCCCGAAATTTGGTGGATTTCTCGAGCGGGCTCTTTGTAAGATCCGGCGGTACAACTGAGGAGGAAGGTGGCGAAGAAAGACCCGATGGCAAAGATACCACTACCACACCGGGATCCGAGTACGCTCAACAGCAACTAATCAATGTGGGTTACAAGAATATGGTCGAGGAGAAACCGAATTTCTTCGCCGAAGTAGACAGTAAGTACCTTCCTTTTATATTATGGTTTCGTTTGTTTGTTTGTTTATTTATTTATTTAAATTACTTATTTCGTGAATTGTCGGGTGGGTAAATAGAAAATATTCATCAGGAATAGGTTGAGATGATTAATTACCAGTTCTTTCGCTTTAAAGTAATTAGCCTTATTCCTGATCAGCGCCACCTACCCATAGCGGCGACTTTGAGAACTACTGTAAGCGGCAAGCCAATCAGATGTCGCTAAAATCTGGTGACGTCACTGACTGGCACTCTCGGGTCTTACCAAAAATGACGTCACTAGATTTTAGCGATATCTGATTGGCTTGCCGCTTACAGTAGTTCTCAAAGTCACCGCTATGGGTAGATGGCGCTGATCAGGAATAAGGCTAATTGGACACATGTCCAGGGTTATCGGGTATAATTTGAAAACAGGCAAACAATCGAGTGACAAGGTGTTCCAAGCAGGTTAGACAAAGTTATGTGCAGTGGAAATTGTTTTATGGTCAATAAATTTTGAGTCAAATATGTAACTTCGTTGACCGATTTTGTCCAAAGGGACGTGTACCGTTGCAAATGTCATAGAAGTATAGAACATTTTTGACTCAAAATTTATTGATTTCACATTGAACAGTCCCACCACACCATTGCCCCTCCCTTTTTTGGAACACCATCTTCCCCCATTCCTTTTGTATATTTTCTATGTACGGGATAAAAATTAAGAGTAACTATTAATTTCCAGGTTTATAGTTAATTACTAAACTATACCTAATATTAATTTTCTTTAAAACACGCTCACTAATTTAACCAATTAACACAGCTAAAAGGCTATATCAAAAGTGCATAAATATAAGTAATATAAGTATAATTAAATTAATTTAAGCTAAAAACAATTAAGTTGAAACGCGACAAGTAGTGCTCGGTTGGTTCTCGAGACGAGTCTAGTGTTGTTAAAACGAACAAATCTTCTGCTCTTTCAGCCCATGCCTTATTGTTCGACGATTTTGGTTAGTACCGGATTTATTCTGAATACTGTTTGTATATATATTATATCTTCCCCGCAAATAAACTATATCTATCTATATCTATCTCTATCTCTATATTATACTCTCTGTTGTCTTGGCTATGCACTATTTCATCTATATATAAATATATATATACTTCTTCTATATTTGAGCTTGGCCACTGAACAAAATGATTCGATATATATATGTACAGGGTGTTATATAAAGGGGTAATTATAACACCGAAGTACTGTGGGATGGTTGGTTAGTTCTATGTGTTATACTTCTATGACGGTTTTGAATACAAGAGATGCACACCCTAAACAAGTTGTCGCGAACATTGGAGTTAAATTTAACCAAAAGACGATGCTTATTTAATTAAGAAGGGAGCGTCCCTAAAATACTCAAATCATAGCTCATTTAATTGAGGGAGCGTCCCTAAAATACGGTACTCAAATCATAGCTCATTTAATTGAGGGAGCGTCCCTAAAATACGGTACTCAAATCATAGCTCATTTAATTGAGGGAGCGTCCCTAAAATACGGTACTCAAATCATAGCTCATTTAATTGAGGGAGCGTCCCTAAAATACGGTACTCAAATCATAGCTCATTTAATTGAGGGAGCGTCCCTAAAATACGGTACTCAAATCATAGCTCATTTAATTGAGGGAGCGTCCCTAAAATACGGTACTCAAATCATGGCTTGTTTTGGGGCTGACCCTTGTCACAAAACTATATAGAACAGTTTAGACTCAATTTTGATCCCCCATAGAACAGTCTGACTGAACTTCGGTCCTATAATTATACCCTTTTTAAACAATCTGTAGTATATTTAAAATAATTATTATTATTCAATGTTGCTGTTTACATAATTTATGGTAGTGACAAATAAAAGCAAAATAGAAGGGATTACCCGAAGTATTTAACGAACTGCTTCTCGTAATCAACTTCTGATGATTATTTGTACCTTTATTAAAAGCGGAACTGTGCTTAGGTGTTTTTAAAACATTTATATATATATAGCTGGCGTATGGTTAATTGGGGTTGTATCGCTAATGGCCATTTATAAAATAGCTTATAATACGTTTTTTCTCGTAATTATTAGCAAGCGCTATATTTCACGTAATATCATTGAAAAATAAATTTTTAAAAATCAAAAAAATTAAATTTTATTATTAGGTTAGAAACGTAGTTAGTTGAGCAATTAAACAATTATATCTACTAACTAATTAACTAGCTAGCTTGCTTGCGTTTGCATGAATGATGCTAGCTTCTAAAGCGAATTATTGCGTAAAGCGAAACATGTTCAATACTAGCATAAATTACGTTTTAAAAAAAAAATAATAATTAACTGAGGCTTCAAGAATGGTTTGTTAATTAATTACTCCTTTCTTTCTCAAATTTCTTCTTCTTTCATCTTACTATACAAATCTTTAATAACTTGTTATTACACAGCATGGTTTTTGTATTATTAATGTACTCTCTTCTCGCAAACACGAAAAATAACAGTTTTTGATCACGTGATTGCGATATTTTGATTTTTATATACACATGAAATATATTTGACATAAAAATATATAGTTATTGATTGTGAGATTTGGGGGATTTTTTTAAAGGGGTGTTTTTATGGAGTATTTATGGGTAATTTTATTTTCTTTTTTAAATGCAATTTTTTCAGAACTACTTCCCAGGCCAGCTAGGCAATATGAGGGTCAGCCTTTATATCTTTGCCTAAGAATGGGTCATCCGCTTAATAAGAAACCCCAAAGGTCAACGCCTATTGAGTCTTACAGTAAGAAAAGGATGAAGAAAGAGTATTGGTTTAGCATTCCTAGAAATAGGTAAGTTGTCGTTTGTTTTTTTTTTTAAATCAAGCTCGGCCCACAAAACCCCTCGGGACAGGGACAGGGATAGATTTAATCTTAGAAGTTGGAATAGAGAACAGAGTAATATCTGGGCGCGCGTCAAAGTCCCGGACGGACCCCCTTCCACGGGACGGGGGGGGGTGGTATTAAAGAAGAGGCGGGGGGTCATAGCGACAGAGGTAGAGAAGGAATTGCGTATTTTTCGCCGTCCCCGTCAGAAACGTCATCAAAACGTAGTTTTTTAAGTGAGCTACCCAATAAGATAATTTAAACTTTTCATTACGTACGTGTTGGAGGGAGGGGGTCTATACTGGTTGGCTAATACTAACCGTTCCGTTCTCCATTCCTACTTCTGAAATTAAATCTATCCCTGCTCGGAACTATGGGGGGTACTTATTAGATCAATATAATTAAGAGGATACAAAGTGTCATCCTTCTTGTGGATCCATGTCTTGTTCAATTGCTAAGTACTTCTTAAACCCTCAATGTTCTTGGGAACCGCTTGTTCTCTTTAATTTTAGAGTTGACGATTTGTACAACTTCTTTCAACGCTGGAGTCCTCAAGTTTATGGAGATGTTGACGAAGTCACCCCTGAGGAGATGGGTTTCAAACCCATCGAGTCAGACGCCGAAGATGAGGAAGATGAAGTTGATGGGTCCGCTCATGATAAGAAAGAAGAGTTGGAAGCCAGTGGTGATGGTCGAAAGAAATCTACCGGACATGGCCCTCTTAGTTTCCTGAAATTAGTCGAAGGACATTTCACTGCTGATGGTGCAAATAGTCCGTTCGATTGGGAGGTAATTTTTAGTTTTTATCACTAATTATATATAGCTGCTTTAAAGTGACGCGCTTGAACTTCGTACTTCCTTTAAATTGGCCTATAATTGATCTACTAAATACAAATACTCCGTTTATCATAAGTAATATAAATAGTTATAAGTGTATGTCTTTAATAAAAATAATAAACCATACATAGCGTCGGTAAAACATATAGAGGGGAGGGGCTACGAGGACGTGACGTCAATATTGGTAGTCCAAATTGTATGGATAATAAATAAATAAATAAATAAATAAATATCAATATGGTCGCCAAAACCGAGGTAAGAGATCGGAGGGTGTGACGTCACGAGAAAGTTCGTAATAGCAGACTATTGGTGTACCGCCATGATATTTATAAATGTGGGAGGGGCTTGTAGTATCATTTTCCCATATATTGACGTCACCATGGTCGTTTGTTTCATTCTTACACCCTGAAGGTGTAAAGATTCCCGGTGTCACTTTTATACAAAGTGTTTCAAATAAATTTTGTTCGGTTATTTTATGTTACTTACTTATAAGTTTATGTTACTTATGTTGTCTCCTACCCATTGAACAATAGTTAAAGGTACCTTTTGACTTATTGGAATTTAGTAAGCCAACTCATTCAATATATAAAAATTGAAACCTAGCCAAGTATATTGTATCTACGTTATTTGTTCTAATGATGTCTTAGTTTAAGGCTTAACTATGTGTCGTGTCCTTTCGCTTTTAACCCGTGATTCGTGATGTCCGCCTATCTAAACGAACTTCTTCTAATTCAACTCTGTTAGCAGTTGGTTTCAATGAGCGAAGCTGAATTGAATTCCCCCGATCCTGAACTGCCATTACCAGATTTGTCAGATCCTTCTGAGATTTTTAGCGAAGATCATAGAAAGGAGGTGAGACTGGTTAGATAGACAGCTTTTTATTTTATATTAATTGTAATTATTTATTTGATTAATTTGGGGGGGCTTTTATTTTTTTTTTTTTTAATTATAGCTGTGCAAAAATTTCCCCGCGAGAGCTGAAGGTTATCCTTGGTCATTGATTTATAGTACGTCTAAAAATGGATTTAGTCTTAAAACTATGTATAGAGAGATGGCCAAATATGAAACGCCCGTTTTGTTGGGGATTATGGATACACAAGGAACGGTAATTATTATTATTTATTTATGACGTACTTGTTTATTTTTATGACGTACTTGTTTATATTTTTATGACGTAGTTGTTTATATTTTTATGACGTAGTTGTTTATATTTTTATGACGTAGTTGTTTATATTTTTATGACGTAGTTGTTTATATTTTTATGACGTAGTTGTTTATATTTTTATGACGTAGTTGTTTATATTTTTGTGACGTAGTTGTTTATATTTTTGTGACGTAGTTGTTTATATTTTTGTGACGTAGTTGTTTATATTTTTGTGACGTAGTTGTTTATATTTTTGTGACGTAATTGTTTATATTTTTGTGACGTAATTGTTTATATTTTTGTGACGTAGTTGTTTATGTTTTTGTGACGTAGTTGTTTATATTTTTGTGACGTAGTTGTTTATATTTTTGTGACGTAGTTGTTTATATTTTTGTGACGTAGTTGTTTATATTTTTGTGACGTAGTTGTTTATATTTTTGTGACGTAGTTGTTTATATTTTTGTGACGTAGTTGTTTATATTTTTGTGACGTAGTTATTTATATTTTTGTGACGTAATTGTTTATATATTTTTATGACGTAATTGTTTGTTTTTATGACGTTGTTGTTGAGGAGATATTGTTTATTTTTATGTATTTATGTGAAAATAACAAATTTGATTGTTGGGTTGTATTTAATATGATGATTATTTGAATTTCTTTTAAAGGTTTTTGGTGCTGTTATATCGTGTTCTTTGAAAATAAGCGATCACTTCTATGGAACTGGCGAATCATTTTTATTTACGTTTCACCCTGATTTTAAGGTAAGTTTTATTTTTTATTTTAAAGTTTTCCTTTTATTTTATTTTATTTTATTTGTATTTAATTATTTTTATAATTTAATACATGATCTTTTTTATTGCATTTTCTTTTTTATTAGTGCTACCATTGGACGGGTGAGAATATGTACTTCATCAAGGGAAATGCAGAGAGTTTAGCTATTGGCTCCGGAGAGTAAGTTTTTTAAATTATTATAATTATAAGGGGCTTTTGGCTTTTTGTGTTCTTGGATGTCCGTCGCTGAAGAATACATATTTATTATTTTGGGGGTTTGAACACGTGACTTGAAACGCGTCGACTATTAAGGTTTATGGGGTATAACAACGGGGAACTTTTCGCGTCATAGTTGGAATTTTTTTTGGCGTCAAATGCTGCGCCTGCAGCTTGAGTTTTTTTGAGTTTACCATTGAGGTTGGGACTTCGGGTATCCGCCCCCCTTGTCAAGCTGAAAAGGGGTTGTCGGGTTATTTGCGAGTAGATAAGATAAGAATCAGAGGGGGACCACCCACTGTCCAGCTTAGAAAGACTCCGAATTTTTAAGAATGGCGAAATACCGTGAAATACTGTTTCAAGGTGAAATTTAGTTCACATTAGGTACGCGTTCTGTTTCTGTGGTAGTTTCTTTCTGAGACAGACTAGAATCACCTTCACCACGCAGCGCGACACACCTATATCATCCCATTGCCAGTATTCTGTGTTAAAATAAGATTCTACAGAGATAAGAAGTAGAAAGTGGAACCATAAGTTAGAGAATTTAAGAGAAAGTAACAAAGCGAGAGAAATTGAGAAAGACCATACATCGAAGTACCAAAGGAAATTTTTGAAGCAGATATCTATTTAATTAAGCCTAATTACGAAAAAGATTTGGCTATCCTACCTGGTAACGAACTATTTGTCATCACTTTTAATTAATACCCGACCGTTACCCGACAACTATTTTTCGGCTAAGCCTAATTAACCGAATACCCGACCAAAATTCGGGTACCCACCCTGATACCCAAAAACAATATTTTTGATTACTCGAACCCGATTCGAAATTTGAAAAATCACTACCCGCAACGCACACCTCAACTTTAAACATTACACTTTTTAGCTCCAAAAAGAAGGGCTTCAATTATGTTTTTTCGCGTCAAACAACCAGAATTTCGCGCTGCTTATAGTTGCGTTTTACCGTTTGCTTTTTGGTCTAAATTGCTTAATTGTTGTTTATTGACGTCGTAATAAACCTAAACCCTAACTAAAACCAATTAAAAACCACAGTGGAATGTTTGGTATTTGGCTGGACGGAGATCTCTACCACGGTCGTAGCCATAAATGTAAAACATTCGGCAATGAAAGTCCTCTCTCTTCTACGGAGGATTTTGTAGTTAAAACTCTCGAAGCTTGGGGTTTCGTTTGAGTTACAAGACACCCTTGACCCAGAGACTCTTAACATTAATAAAAGCAGGGACAACCCCCCAAAAAAAGACCCAAAATCTGGTACCAAAGTATATTATAAAAACAAACCAATATTTAAATAATAACTCCAAATAAAATACGGCTCTCCTTTAATGAATAAGATAAATAAATAAATAAACAAACCGTATTTTAACCCGAAAAAATAATTAAAATACAAAACCAAATAAAACAATTTTGCGGACCAACTTTCCTCTAACAAATAAAAAACACTTTATTTTAACCACCAATAAATTTGGCGCAAGAAATAAATAATCACCCAATAAGAATCCTCGACTCAAAATTAGAAAAGTCGGTAAAAAAAAAAATTACGCGATTTATTTCATTCATAAATAATTAAATATTAAGGTTAATTATTTAATTAATTTATTTATTAAACTTCTTTTAAATTTATTATTTCAATGGTTGTTTTTTTTTTTTTTAACTGAGTTGGTGCTAGAACGGTTTTCTTAATTAATTTCTACGTCACAAAATATTAATTAACATATGAATAATTAATTATATATGAAAATTTAATTTACCTTTTGTAAATAGAACATTTTTTTCACGAGCTTGGCATTTTTTTACGTAAAAAAAAACGTGAAAATAAAATAACAATTATTTATTTTGTATTTCAAAAGAAAGAAAAAAAACAAACATAAAACTAAACAATATTTTCGTATTATTTTGATTCTTTGTCTTAATCGGATATATTTCATTTAAATTAAATTAAATTAAGTTTAAGTTTAATTAATACTCAGTTTAAATTTCCTATCGTTTTTTTTTCTAATAATAATAATTATTTCAGAAAGTTTAGGGGTAACGCTAACGATAAAATAACTTTCTAAACTAAACGTGGTAGCTACGAAGCTGATACTTGTAAAATAAATAACAGGCCATGTTTGTCAACAAAAATAGACAAGAAAAAACATTGTATTATAGAATTGAGAGAGAGGGAAATTTAGAGGCAAACAAAAATTAAAAATTAATATTTAACCGAAAGAAATAACAAATAACAAATTAGGTTCATAGCGGAAATAGATAAAATTGTGATACAAATAATAGTTTGGATATATATATATATAAATATAAATATAATTAAACAAATAGATTAAAATGTAACGCTTGAATTTACCGTTTACATGTTTAAAACAACAAATAAACAAACAAACAAAACTGTTCCATGTAAAATTCAACACATAATCCTGGCCCCTTTGTCCCCCCCCCCCAAAAATGTATGGTATAACTAATGTTTAGAGCTAAATTTTTAATTATGTTTTTTGTATGTATAGTTTAGTCTAGTCCTGTAAGAAAAAAATGGAGAGTGAATTAGTTTAATTAGTTTAATTTTATTGGCCTTAGAATTATAAAATAGGCTAAAAAAAGTAAGTAAAACTTATCTAGGCATAATTAATTATTGCCCTTGAAACTTCACACAAGTCAATAAAAACAGTTGGGTGGTTGAGTTTTATTTATTACTGTTTAAAAGCATATTTTATTACGATTTTAAAGCAATAAAATTATATTTTATTTTATTGCAATATTTCACCCTCCCTTTAAGAGCAATAAACACCTCTTTTCTTCCCCCAAGGAGGAACTACAACCTTGGAGTAATAAATATGGTAACGCAAAATAAATTTCGTTTTAGAACTCCTTGGAAAGAAAAAAAAACCAGAGATATCTATTGCTCTTAGTTCAACATTTCACCCTCCCTTTAAGAGCAATAAACACCTCTTTTTTTTCCCAAGGAGGAACTATAACCTTGGAGGAATAAATACCCTATAATAACGCAAAATAAATTTCGTTTTAGAACTCCTTGGAAAGAAAAAAAAACCAGAGATATCTATTGCTCTTAGTTCAACATTTCACCCTCCCTTTAAGAGCAATAAACACCTTTTTTTTCCCAAGGAGGAACTATAACCTTGGAGGAATAAATACCGTATAATAACGCAAAATAAATTTCGTTTTAGAAGTAGAACTCCTTGGAAAGAAAAACCAGAGATATCTATTGCTCTTAGTTAATTTTAATTTTTTTAATATGTTAAATGATTTCCAGGTGAATTTAAATTTGAATTTTATTTTTAAAATGTGTATAAAAAATAAATAAGCTTATAAGCTAGTTCTGGTGCTTGGATAAAAGTTGAATACGAAGATCTATGTAATAATAACAAACCATAAGTTTATAACTTATCTAAGTTATAAACTTATAAAAAACGAAATAAATAACACCCCCCCCCAATTCCCGCCCCCCTCAAGGTACTTCGGATAGTTTTATGATCGATACACTAAGATTGTAATACAAAGCAGAGAGAAAACATTATTTTAAAAAGAAATACACGTAAATAATTAGATCCCCCCCCCAGCTGGTCCCGATCCCCAATTGTAAATATGAATTAAAGTTTATATAACTTATGAAGACAATATGTACAGTACAGTCAACAACAACAAACAAAGAATATTATAATGCCTAGATTAATTCTAATGAAAAAAGAAAAATGATTGAAGAATTAGAAATAATATCAAAATATGTAGAAAATTATATATATATTATAACTTGGTCCTCATCGTGTTGATTTCGCACAAGTGTATAGTAGGAGGAATTAAAAGAATTATTCCTTATAGTTATTTAAAACTAATAATTTTTATTCAAAGGTTTTCATCTTTACAGGTTTTTTTAAATGAAGATTATTATAGGGACTTTGGCAATTCAGGCTTAACTCCGCCCCCAGCGCCATTATGGTATGTTTTTTTAACAGAATGAAAGCTACATAAGCCCCTCCTCCTGGTATGTTTTTTAGCACTAGTGGAAGGTAGCCTGACGTTGCATGACGTAGTACTGCCAAGTCCCTATTATTAATGGAAAGTGGACAGAGTTTCTTGGGTCCGGGTTCAGAATCTTTGACGGACCCTAGAAGACAAAGGCCTATCCTACGTAAATACGTTTTTGTGACGTATTCAAATTTCTTCTTTATAAATTTAAAGCTCTCAGCTCGGCTTCATTGAAGATTCCATTTGGTAAATAACCAAGTAATTTATCAGCGTGTTCTTTCAGTAATTTCAAGCGTTCTTCTTGTATAATATTTTGACGTAATTGTATGGCTTGTTTCAATTTTTCCATTTCTTCCGCTTCTCTCATCTTTTCTTCCTCTCTCACTCTCTGTTTTTCCTGAATCATTCGTTCAACTTCTCGTCTGTGTTCTATTTGTTTCAGACGACGTTTTTGCTGAGTCATTTGTTCCAATTTCTCGTCTTCCGCCATTTTGGCGAGCGTTTGTTTCTTAAATAGTTCGTCTTCCAGTTTCTCGGCTTTTATTTTCGCTTCTTTTAACTTCAATTGTTCGTCGAGCGTACAACGTAGTTGTAATCTTTCCCTCATCAGTTTTTCTAAGCGTTGTTTCTCCTTTGCTTTGTCTCGCGCTTCTTGTTTGGCCATTTCAATTTCGAATCTCAGTTCTTCTTCTTCCGTCGTATCTTTACGGTATTTGTCCAAGGAGTTATAAACGATGTTTTGCATTTCTTGAACACGTTTTATTCTTTCAATGAATTCCGTTTTTTGACGTTTTTCTTTTAATTCGTTCTCTTTCAAATATTTCAAAATTCTGCGATCTTCTTCTATAATTCGGGCTTCCTCTTGTTTTCTTTGCAACTCCTGGGATTTCAAGAACCATTCGATTTCTTCTTTGAAACGTTCGCGTTTGAAAAATTCCTCTTCCAAGAACTTTTGATCTTCCTCAGTAATTCTCCTGACAATTTCGTCAATCATAGCTTTATCTTTAACGAATTGTATCATGGCTTCTTCTTCCGCGTCTTCTTGCTGACGTTTAACTTGATCCAGGAGATCTTTTTGATACTTCATTTTGTTCAGTGATACAGTTTCGTTTTCAATTTGATCCTCTAATTGAGCAGCCTCAATTTCCATTGAAAGTAAATGACGATCTTCCATTTCTTTTGATTTGATCCTAGCTCTTTCTACCTCCTTTTCGCGAATTTGAGTGGCTCGGAGTTTATTAATGTACGCCAGTTTAAGCTTGGATTCAAGTTCTCGAATCTCTAAACTATTTTCGCGAACCATTTGACGCATTTTGATTTCACGGAGTTCTCTAAGTCTATTTTGTTCTTCTAGATGCTCTAAACGGTTCAGTTCGTCCCGTTCTTCTTGTTTCTGATCCTTTTGTAATTGTTTCAAATATTCGGCTTCTTGAGCAGCGATTTCCTTCTCTTCTTCTTGTAATCTACGCTGTAATCGTATCTCGTCAATTCTATTTTCGTAATCATAATGCTGTCTGAAAAATTTATCATCTTGGGTCTTTTTCTGCGATTCTGATTGATTTACAGCAGTTTTATCATATCGGAACATAATTTTAAATTATTTTAATTAAATTATAGCAAATTAAATTGAAAAATCGGTTTGTTTTGATTCTTCTATTGTTTGTTTACATTGAAGACTTTAAATTACGCTCCCGTAACCACGTGACGTCTCAGTTGCATCTTTTCAGTGACCAATAAGAAATTTGGAAAATGAGTCATGTCTATTTCTTCGACCAATAGCGTTAGTGCGGACCTTTTGGGTCTCCGCTCGAGTGTGAATTTTCGGGTTGCGTGAAAATAATTAGTTTTTAGTTTTAATTATAGATTAGTTATCAAAATTAACTTTTAATTTTTCAATTTAGAAAAAAAATTTACATATTTTGGTAAGTACAAAAGTTTTATCTTTAAAATATTTGATTGGTAATAAATTAATAATTGAAAATATGCGACGAACAAACCAAGGCTTAACACTTTATTATCGTACGTCATTTGGGGGTAAAAACTTTGGGGAGGGAAGCTATGTAGGTTATTATTGCATAAGTTTAGACATAATTGTGTAAATAGATAAGTAATTAATATATAGTCATTGCGTTCGTGTACGTTTTTCAGCAAATCTCTTATCAAAATTAAGAAACCAAGTCCCAAAAACACATGGAAATGGAATCCTCAAAGAAATCATGCCCATGGGGCCAACCTAGTCAAACTGTAACTGAAACAATATCCTTAGCCGATGTGATGAGTGAGGAGTTAGCAAACACGTTGCAAGTTGAAGAAAATATGAATTACATGAATGATATTCAAAAAATGTAAGTTATTATTACATTAATAATCCTTTAAAATTGAATAGCAATCAATGTTTACCTATTAATGTCAAATCAAATCAAATCAGTTCAACACCAGTAACTGATGAAGAAAACAAAGAAAGTGGAAATGTTTCTGATGAAATTGATTGTGAAAGCGACGAATTTTTAGCACGTTGTTTGCAAATGGAGTTTGACAGACAACATGATGAAATTATAGCCCAGAAAGAGCATAAATTTAACGGAGTTAGCAAAGTCTCTTTATCATTTGAAAAATACCGCTGTTTACCAGAAGGAGCTGAATATTCATCTGATGAGGATGAAGATGGAGATTTACCAATGGCAAAACATTGGGATTCCTTTGAAAAAGATCAAAAACAATCCCCTAATATTGGTAAAAGTGGAATTGCCAAGCAAGGAAATGTCATCACAACCAAACATGATTTGACTGTTTGTGGACGGAGAAATGCTTGTAGAGTTATGGAAGTAAGTACCTAAGAATCATTTATAAATACAAATAAGTTAAATAAGTTAATTTTAATGTTAATTTTAACAGTTTCCTCCTGGAATTTCAACTGGAGATGGAGGATGCTTTGATATGAAGCTTTCAAATAATGTTTTTAACAGTTTAAAAGGTCATTCAAAACAAGTTGAGAAACGTTCCCAGAGAGTTCACGATAAAAAAGAAAAATCAACTGCGGTATAATAATAATATCAATCATTAAATATTTATTTTAAAGTGAAAATTAAATTAATTACTAAATTTAATTTAACTTTTCAACTATTAGGAACAAGTACTTGATCCAAAAACCAGACTTATTCTTTACAAACTCGTTAATAATGATATTTTGGAATCAATTAACGGTTGTATTAGTACTGGCAAAGAAGCTGTTGTTTTTCACGCATCTGGTGGACAGTAAGTAATTATTATTAACTATTTTTAATTAAATTAACTTAGGAATTAACTGAATTAACTTAGGAATTAACTTAGGAATTAACTGAATTAACTTAGGAATTAACTGAATTAACTTAGGAATTAACTGAATTAACTTAGGAATTAACTGAATTAACTTAGGAATTAACTTAGGAATTAACTGAATTAACTTAGGAATTAATTTAGGAATTAACTGAATTAACTTAGGAATTAACTGAATTAACTTAGGAATTAATTTAGGAATTAACTGAATTAACTTAGGAATTAACTGAATTAACTTAGGAATTAACTGAATTAACTTAGGAATTAACTGAATTAACTTAGGAATTAACTTAGGAATTAATTTAGGAATTAACTGAATTAACTTAGGAATTAATTTAGGAATTAACTGAATTAACTTAGGAATTAATTTAGGAATTAACTGAATTAACTTAGGAATTAACTTAGGAATTAATTTAGGAATTAACTGAATTAACTTAGGAATTAACTGAATTAACTTAGGAATTAACTGAATTAACTTAGGAATTAACTGAATTAACTTAGGAATTAACTGAATTAACTTAGGAATTAACTTAGGAATTAATTTAGGAATTAACTGAATTAACTTAGGAATTAATTTAGGAATTAACTGAATTAACTTAGGAATTAACTGAATTAACTTAGGAATTAACTTAGGAATTAATTTAGGAATTAACTGAATTAACTTAGGAATTAACTTACAACCCTTTTTCAGAAATAACACTCAAGTTGTTCCATCAGAATGCGCTGTCAAAGTGTTTAAAACCACTTTGAATGAATTTAAAAACAGGGATAAGTATATTAGGGAAGATTACCGGTTCAGGGACCGTTTTAGGAATCAAAATCCCAGAAAAGTTATTCACATGTGGGCTGAAAAAGAGATGCACAATTTAAACCGTATGAGAAAGGCGGGGATTCCGTGTCCCGAAGTTGTCACCTTGAAAAAACATATCCTGATCATGACCTTCATTGGAACTGAACAAAAACCGGCTCCCAAACTTAAAGAAGTTAAATTGAACACTGAACAAATGTCGCATGCTTATTCTCAAACTATAGAGGTAAATATGGTGTTTAACTATTACTAGTTAAACTTGAAATGATTTAAATAATTTTACTTTAATTTTATAGATAATGAAAAGGCTTTATAATCAATGCCAATTAGTTCACGCTGATTTGAGTGAATATAATTTGTTGTGGCATAACAGCCAAGTTTGGGTGATTGATGTTAGTCAATCTGTAGAGCCAACTCATCCCCATGCCCTGGAATTTTTGTATCGGGATTGTCAAAATATGTCAAAAGTAAGCCTTGGTTGGTTTTAGGCCTTCAAGGTTAAGGTTATTCCAATCACTTTTCCATAAGCCTTTGTAGTTTCTTCAAGGTTATTCCTATTTCCTAAGCCTTTGTAGTTTCTTCAAGGTTATTCCTATTTCCTAAGCCTTTGTAGTTTCTTCAAGGTTATTCCTATTTCCTAAGCCTTTGTAGTTTCTTCAAAAGTTCAAGGTTATTCCTATTCTCTAAGCCTTTGTAGTTTCTTCAAGGTTATTCCTATTCTCTAAGCCTTTGTAGTTTCTTCAAGGTTATTCCTATTCTCTAAGCCTTTGTAGTTTCTTCAAGGTTATTCCTATTCTCTAAGCCTTTGTAGTTTCTTCAAGGTTATTCCTATTCTCTAAGCCTTTGTAGTTTCTTCAAGGTTATTCCTATTCTCTAAGCCTTTGTAGTTTCTTCAAGGTTATTCCTATTCTCTAAGCCTTTGTAGTTTCTTCAAGGTTATTCCTATTCTCTAAGCCTTTGCAGTTTCTTCAAGGTTATTCCTATTCCCTAAGCCTTTGTTTCATTTGAAGGCTTATTTCTATAAGCCTTGGTCTCTAACTTCCCTAAGCCTTGGTTTTCATTCAAGGTTATTATTATTCTCTAAGCCTTGGTTTTTCTCTTTAAGTTTTTCTCAAAGCAAGGGATTCCCGATGTCCCAAATGCAAAAGAACTGTTCACTGAAGTATCAGGCATTGAACTACCAGGTGAAGGAGCGGAATTACTGTCTGAGATTCAAAGTTACGAAAGAAATGAAGAAATTCTAGCACATGGAGGAAACCAGCATGCTGCTGACGTTTTTGAAACACTTTTTCTTAAATGTTCTCAACAATCTGGAAAAGGCGCCCCAATTGTTGACTCTTTGGTTGTGGAAACTGTTAGTAATTAAATTATTTAAAAAAGAAAGAAAAGAAATAATCGGGTAGAAATAAATTTTAAATTTTGTTAGCAATTATTTAATAGAAAAAAACAATTAGAAACTGTAGGTTTAAGGCTTTCCAAATTTTAAGCACAATTGCTGTGAAAGTGCAACAGTTTTTGAAAAAGTAGGCTTAAAGATTTATTTATGGCGCCGAAACACGGGAGAATGTAAAAAAATGGAATAATATTGCTTGAAAATAAAAATATTTTTCCTAAAACTCGAAATTTTGACATTTATGAATACATTTCGTTAGGCCTAATACAGTCAAAGGTAAGAAAAAACCGTTGTAGATAAGTTTCCCGCCATTTCGGCATGATTAGTCACGTGATGATTAAGTTGTGACTCATTTCTCTTTAACCCTTGGCGTTAACCCTTTGATAGCGGGTCAATCACTGATAATTCGGAAAGAAAAGCCTTAAATAAACATCTCGGGCGATACCATTGATAACCTATACATTTTTAGCGGGGTTTAATTTCAAAAAATTAATTTAATAGCACGTGATTTTATAAATTATGCAAATGCATCATCGGAAGCCCTGTCAATTTGAGTGACGTCACACGTCCTTTACTTCTTCTCTTCGCTAACGGCTGACGTCACATTCTCTCACTCGCAGAAAAAATGGAAGGGGACTTGAATGTTGATTCGATAATTCAAAGACTTTTAGAAGGTAATTACTGTTTAAATGCTTATTTTAATCATTGTTTTTAATTAACTAACAATAATTTTGAATGATTTATAATGCCTTGAATGTATGCACTAATTTTAACCGCGTTTATCGTCCAAAATCCGGCTTCCCGTAAACCACTTGAAACCAAGGCTTAACGAAAGCGAAAAATTCGTAGGCCTTGGTTTAAGTTGGTTGATTTTACTTTTGTGAAAGTGCAATTCAATTAAAGTTAAAACAAGTAGAAAAGGACAGGATATGTAGGCTTACTTCGGGAAATTTAAACGAACAGCGTTTTCTGTTTATGCAAACGTTTTGAATGTGCTCTAGACATCCTTTTTTGACCTTAGCTTTCAAATTTAAAATGCTCTTGGAAGTTGGAGAGGAAATTGGCCTATAAACATAAACATAAACATAAACATGTAAACAGAGAACATTTATCATAAAATATGTTTATTATAATGGACGTTATTTTGCTAATTAGCTAATAAAAATTGATGTAAATGTTTTTTCTGTTAATTTAGTTTAAGTTCAAGGATTACAGTTACAGATTGAGAGCTCTTTTGGTGTTATTTTTTTCATCTATGTTCTAAGTGCAATTATTTTAATTAGTGAGAGGATGCCGCCCAGGAAAAACTGTTCAATTAACAGAAGCAGAGGTGCGAGGGCTGTGTTTAAAATCAAGGGAAATCTTTCTGAGTCAGCCCATTTTGCTGGAATTAGAAGCACCTCTTAAAATATGCGGTAAGCTTAATCTTATAGTCATTTCTTTAATTTAATTTCAAATGCCAATTTGTCTGCGTGAAATTTAATTAAGCGGGATTTTCTTATTTATTTAATTCATTATAGGAGACATTCATGGACAATATACAGATCTCTTACGTTTATTTGAGTACGGTGGGTTTCCTCCCGAGGCAAATTATTTGTTCTTGGGTGATTATGTTGATAGAGGAAAGCAATCTCTGGAAACAATCTGTCTACTACTCGCCTACAAAATCAAGTATCCTGAAAACTTCTTCCTTCTCAGAGGAAATCACGAATGCGCTAGCATCAATAGAATATATGGATTTTATGATGAATGTAAGTATTTAATTTTTCATCCGTTAAGAAATGAAGGATGTAGGCCTAGCAGGGTTGCCACAGTACCTGGAAAACCTGGAAAAGTCAGGGAATTTAAAAATAGGCCCAAAAGGTCAGGAAAAAGTCAGGGAATTTTAAAAATTTCAGCAAAGTCAGGGAATTTAAAAATAGGCCCAAAAGGTCAGGGAATTTTAAAAATTTCAGAAAAGTCAGGGAATTTAAAAATAGGCCCAAAAGGTCAGGGAATTTTAAAAATTTCAGAAAAGTCAGGGAATTTAAAAATAGGCCCAAAAAGTCAGGGAATTTTAAAAATTTCAGGAAAGTCAGGGAAAAGTCAGGGAATTTAAAAATAGGCCCAAAAGGTCAGGGAATTTTAAAAATTTCAGGAAAGTCAGGGAAAAGTCAGGGAATTTTAAAAATTTCAGGAAAGTCAGGGAATTTTAAAAATTTCAGAAAAGTCAGGGAATTTAAAAATAGGCCCAAAAGGTCAGGGAATTTTAAAAATTTCAGGAAAGTCAGGGAATTTTAAAAATTTCAGGAAAGTCAGGGAATTTTAAAAATTTCAGGAAAGTCAGGGAAAAGTCAGGGAATTTAAAAATAGGCCCAAAAGGTCAGGGAATTTTAAAAATTTCAGGAAAGTCAGGGAATTTTAAAAATTTCAGGAAAGTCAGGGAAAAGTCAGGGAATTTAAAAATAGGCCCAAAAGGTCAGGGAATTTTAAAAATTTCAGGAAAGTCAGGGAATTTTAAAAATTTCAGGAAAGTCAGGGAATTTGACTTTAGTGGGTAAATCTTAGACTGTTATATATAGTTATTAATTTTGGTGCAGAAAATACATTGGAAAACTTAATGTAGACCGTTTATTTAATTGGAAGCACTAAAAACGTGCTGTAAAAATTTACACTTTTGGCCTAAAAAGGTCAGGGAAAATCTCAGAAAAGGTCAGGGAAAACCCTGGAAAAGTCAGGGAATTTGGTTCTGAAAATTCCATGGCAACCCTGCCTAGGTTTACATTTGAATGATGTTTTACTTCTTATTCACAGGTAAAAGAAGGTACAATATCAAACTATGGAAGACATTCACTGACTGTTTTAACTGCTTGCCAATTGCTGCCATTATAGATGAAAAGATTTTCTGTTGTCATGGTGGTAAGTCTTGCAAAACATCGTCAACTTCATCCTCCATTACCAAAAGGGTAAAAAAATTCATTTGTATCACAGGTTTATCACCTGATTTGCAATCAATGGAACAAATCCGCCGTATTATGAGACCAACTGATGTACCTGACACTGGTATGTACCTCTTAATTCTCTTTCTCTTCAAGGAACGGCCAGCCAGGGGTTCTAATGGATAGCTTTGGTATTTTGTTTGACAGGACTTTTGTGTGATCTACTATGGTCAGATCCTGACAAAGATGTCCAAGGATGGGGGGAGAATGATCGCGGGGTCTCCTTCACCTTTGGTGCGGATGTTGTTAGCAAGTTTTTGAACAGACACGACCTAGATTTAATCTGCCGAGCCCATCAAGTTGTTGAAGATGGATATGAGTTTTTTGCCAAGAGACAACTGGTAACCTTGTTTTCGGCGCCTAACTATTGCGGGGAGTTTGACAATGCTGGAGGAATGATGTCAGTTGATGAGACACTCATGTGTTCTTTCCAGGTAACTACATTACCCATTAAGTTAAGTACTTCTTAAGGAACAACTGGGAAAATTCTAGTAGGTAGAGCTAGAATGTGCGCGAGTTCCGCCCTAATGGGTGGAGCTAGAATGTGCACAGGTTCCGCCCTAATGGGTGGAGCTAGAATGTGCACAGGTTCAGCCTTAATGGGTGGAGCAAGAATGTGCACAATTTCCGCCCTAATAGGTGGAGCTAGAATGTGCACAAGTTCCGCCCTAATAGGTGGAGCTAGAATGTGCACAAGTTCCGCCCTAATAGGTGGAGCTAGAATGTGCACAAGTTCCGCCCTAATTGGTGGAGCTAGAATGTGCACAAGTTCCGCCCTAATTGGTGGAGCTAGAATGTGCACAAGTTCCGCCCTAATTGGTGGAGCTAGAATGTGCACAAGTTCCGCCCTAATTGGTGGAGCTAGAATGTGCACAAGTTCCGCCCTAATTGGTGGAGCTAGAATGTGCACAGGTTCCGCCCTAATTGGTGGAGCTAGAATGTGCACAGGTTCAGCCTTAATGGGTGGAGCTAGAATGTGCACAGGTTCAGCCTTAATGGGTGGAGCAAGAATGTGCACAATTTCCGCCCTAATAGGTGGAGCTAGGATGTGCACAATTTCCGCCATAATGGGTGGAGCTCAAAGGTTTACGAGGTACTCCCTAGTATGTGGGGTGGAGATAGGAGGTTCACAAGTTCCGCCCTAGTATATGGGGCGGAGATAGGAGGTTCACAAGTTCCGCCCTAGTATATGGGGCGGAGATAGGAGGTTCACAAGTTCGTCACTAGTAGGTGGGGCGGAGATAGGAGGTTCACAAGTTCCGCCCTAGTATATGGGGCGGAGATAGGAGGTTCACAAGTTCCGCCCTAGTATATGGGGCGGAGATAGGAGGTTCACAAGTTCCGCCCTAGTAGGTGGGGCGGAGATAGGAGGTTCACAAGTTCCGCCCTAGTAAGTGGGGCGGAGATAGGAGGTTCACAAGTTCCGCCCTAGTAGGTGGGGTGGAGCTAGAATGTTCACAAGTTCCGCCCTAGTGGGTGTAGCTAAAAGGCTCACGAGGGCGTTCCTAGTAGACGGGGCGGAGCTAAAAGGCTCACGAGGGCGTCCCTAGTAGGCGGGGCGGAGCTAAAAGATTCAAAAGGGCGTCCCTAGTAGGCGGGGCGGAGCTAAAAGATTCAAAAGGGCGTCCCTAGTGGGCGGGCGGAGCTAGAATGTGCATAAGGTCTTCCTTAGTGGGTGGAGCTAGAATGTGCCTGTATCTTAACCCTTTTGCTAATATTGGACAAATCTCTAATATTTGTTCTTGGGTATGGTACTGTTAGATTCTAAAACCATCGGAAAAGAAAGCCAAATACCAATACGGTGGGTTAAATTCTGGCCGGCCTGTCACACCGCCTCGAGGTCCTGTTAAAAAGAAATAAAGAGGTGATAAAGCCCAACCCACCAGAGAATAATAATAATGGTGGTTGTTTATTTTTCTTTTTTTTATTCTTTCCCCCCTTGTAACATACATAACACGCATCATTTTTTGATCGAGTGCAAAACAAAAAATATATATATATTATAACCTAATCCTTTAAAGAAAACAAAGAAAATTATAAAAAAAAACATGGTCCTTCCATCGATAACAAAAAAAAAAGATATTCCCAATGTTTAGCCATTCGCACATACCGTGTGTCATAATACATAAACTTTTAAGAAATATTACATTACTCTGATGACATATTTTTCTTCTATATGTGTTAATGTGTTTGTTATCAGCTAATCCGGTTAGTTTCATATATATTTTTTTTTTTTTTGGCAAAAGAAAGTGATACTTAAACATACACCAAAGAAACTTTCATCTTTGGTCTTTGGTATGATTAAGTTTAAATTAAACGTTAATTAGCGGTCTTATTCCTGATCAGCGCCACCTACCCATAGCGGCGACTTTGAGAACTACTGTAATCGGCAAGCCAATCAGATGCCACTAAAATCTGGTGACGTCACTGACGGGCACTCTCTCGGGGTCTTACCAAAAATGACGTCACCAGATTTTAGCGACATCTGATTGGCTTGCCGTTTACAGTAGTTCTCAAAATCGACGCTATGGGTAGGTGGCGCTGATCAGGAATAAGCTACGCTAATTTCCCAGATTATTTTTAAGCTTTATAGACGAGTTAACGCTATCAAAACATTTTTTTTTTTTTTCCCCCGATAAAAGTATGTTATGTTATGTTTTGAATTAGGGAAGAAAATCACATTTTATAAGTTTGCCGATGTTTTTTTTTTCTTCGCGTGTGTTTCTCTCATTCATGTTTTGTTTTTTAAAAATAAGTTAGTTAGTTTCCCCCCCCCCCCCGCCGTCGCCGCACTATGTTTAAGTCAATATAATTGTACAAATTAATTTTAATTGCAAAGTTTCTGATAGTTTCAATACATTATTACAAAAGAAGGGGGTTTTGTCGTTGTCAAACTATACCTATATATTTAAATAAAAAATATTTTAATTTCGTCGCAAAAAATAAATGAAACATGATTTTTAGTTTCGGGGTTTTTTTGTTTTTTTGTTTTTATATATATATTGAAGGAAGTATAAACTGCCGCGTTATAGTTTGCCATGCCAAGAATAGGTTCATACTCCCTTTAAAAGAAACTAAACTACTTCGTTTTTTAAATGTATAGTCGCACGTTTCGTTTTTCTATCGCGCGTAGATTTTGATTGATTTGCTAGCGAAAACAACTATTATCATATTTTGCATTTACAAAAAAGAAATATCAATCTAGCAGCGCTCGCAAGGCCTTATGGGTAGCGTAATTTCTTAATATTATATTATTTTATCTTGTTTTTTTTTCATATCTGCCCCTTAATTCCTATTCACGTTTTTACAAAATCATTATTTTTTTTTTTGGTAGTTGAAAGAATATTATACTTTTATGAGCTCAGCTGATTTAATTTAATTTAAATGAAAAGGGGTGGATTAATTAAACTTACATTGGTTTCATATTATTTGCATGATAAGTTGAACTATTGACGCGTTTCTTCCATGTCCTATAGTAGATACACGCGACGATCTCTCTGTAAAATCTAGGTACTTGCTGCTCTCAGAGAGTCCGGTATTACTTTAGATACGTAAAAACGTGTTTTAGTCGCTGAGGAATGTGTAAAACACGTTTTTGTCGCGCTGAGGAATGTATAAAACACGTTTTTGTCGCGCCAAGGAACGTATAAAACACGTTTTTGTCTCTACGGAAGGTATAAAACACGTTTTAGTCGCCAAGGAATGTATGAAACACGTTTTATACGCCAAGGAAGATATAACACACGTTGTAGTCGCCAAGGAAGATATAACACACGTTGTAGTCGCCAAGGAAGATATAACACACGTTGTAGTCGCCAAGGAAGATATAACACACGTTGTAGTCGCCAAGGAAGATATAACACACGTTTTAGTCTCTAAGGAAGGTATAAAACACGTTTTAGTCTCTAAGGAAGGTATAAAACACGTTTTAGTCGCCAAGGAAGGTATAAAACACGTTTTAGTCTCTAAGGAAGGTATAAAACACGTTTTAGTCGCCAAGGAAGGTATAACACACGTTGTAGTCGCCAAGGAAGATATAACACACGTTGTAGTCGCCAAGGAAGATATAACACACGTTGTAGTCGCCAAGGAAGATATAACACACGTTGTAGTCGCCAAGGAAGATATAACACACGTTGTAGTCGCCAAGGAAGATATAACACACGTTTTAGTCTCTAAGGAAGGTATAAAACACGTTTTAGTCTCTAAGGAAGGTATAAAACACGTTTTAGTCGCCAAGGAAGGTATAAAACACGTTTTAGTCTCTAAGGAAGGTATAAAACACGTTTTAGTCGCCAAGGAAGGTATAAAACACGTTTTAGTCGCCAAGGAAGGTATAAAACACGTTTTAGTCTCTAAGGAAGGTATAAAACACGTTTTAGTCTCTAAGGAAGGTATAAAACACGTTTTAGTCTCTAAGGAAGGTATAAAACACGTTTTAGTCTCTAAGGAAGGTATAAAACACGTTTTAGTCTCTAAGGAAGGTATAAAACACGTTTTAGTCTCTAAGGAAGGTATAAAACACGTTTAAGTCGCCAAGGAAGGTATAAAACACGTTTTAGTCTCTAAGGAAGGTATAAAACACGTTGTAGTCGCCGAGGAAGGTATAAAACACGTTTTAGTCGCCGAGGAAGGTATAAAACACGTTTTAGTCGCTAAGGAAAGTATAAAACGCGTTTTAGTCGCCAAGGAAGGTATAAAACACGTTTTAGTTGCTAAGCATCGCATATACCTACTTCTTAGGACAATGGAAGCAATCGTATATTACATTGCGTGTGTTTAACTTATCGCGGGTTAATATTAACCCTAATTGGCGTTAGTTTTAATTTTTGAGAAAAAAATTTAAATATTTCAATTATAAAAAATGGAAAAAATTCGCTGGTGCAGTTTGATTGCGCCATTTAGTTCGATAAAACTAAGTATAACTTGCTTCAAATTAACTATTACCGAGTTAGTAAAGATTTTAGGTTTTTTGGGGAGACGAACGAAGCAGCCGTAATGTAAGAGGGGAAATAATGGAAATTAATATATTTGACACCCAAAATTAAAAAGGTTCTGATAAAATAATTCTAGAATTAAAATCACAAAAACCAAAAAAAAACAATGTACATCTGTAAAGTAATGTACGTAGGTCACGATGATACATAAAAAAAATAAATTCTGTGCTGCTGTTGGTGTATTTGAATGGGTTTTTATTTGGTATCAAAATGTAACCTATAGTTGTCAAACTTGTCAATTGCAAAAAAACGTCCACGCTATCAGGTAGGCCTAGATATCGCTTTGTTCTAGCGTTTAAGTACGCCTTTAGACATCTAGCGAAGTCACCCACCGGAAGTAACTCGAATCTATCGAGTACTTAAAGACAAGTACATTATGGTATTCCTTGACCTACATATTAAGCTGGGTGTCAAAATGAAAATCAAATCTAAGAGTGTCATTTTTATAATTGAAGGAAAACAAAACGTTTATTTAATTTAAAAGGGATGTTTTAACCAGGGGCGTTTTAAGAACTATATTTTCGAGTAGTAGTGTTATTTCCTGGAGTAGTGATTGGGCATGCAATGTCACGTGACTGTAATAAAAGTGGAAGGGATCGGCGGATAGATACAACGGAAATACCGATGCCCATTCCCAAATAATTGAAAGAAAACAAAACGTTTATTTAATTTAAAAGGGATGTTTTTTACCAGGGGCGTTTTAAGAACTATATTTTCAAGTAGTAGCGTTATTTCCTGGAATAGTGATTGGGCATGCAATGTCACGTGACTGTAATAAAAGTGGAAGGGATCGGCGGATAGATACAACGGAAATACCGATGCCCATTCCCAAATAATTGAAAGAAAACAAAACGTTTATTTAATTTAAAAGGGATGTTTTTTACCAGGGGCGTTTTAAGAACTATATTTTCAAGTAGTAGCGTTATTTCCTGGAGTAGTGATTGGGCATGCAATGTCACGTGACTGTAATAAAAGTGGAAGGGATCGGCGGATAGATACAACGGAAATACCGATGCCCATTCCCAAATAATTGAAAGAAAACAAAACGTTTATTTAATTTAAAAGGGATGTTTTTACCAGGGGCGTTTTAAGAACTATATTTTCAAGTAGTAGCGTTATTTCCTGGAGTAGTGATTGGGCATGCAATGTCACGTGACTGTAATAAAAGTGGAAGGGATCGGCGGATAGATACAACGGAAATACCGATGCCCATTCCCAAATAATTGAAAGAAAACAAAACGTTTATTTAATTTAAAAGGGATGTTTTAACCAGGGGCGTTTTAAGAACTATATTTTCAAGTAGTAGCGTTATTTCCTGGAGTAGTGATTGGGCATGCAATGTCACGTGACTGTAATAAAAGTGGAAGGGATCGGCGGATAGATACAACGGAAATACTGATGCCCATTCCCAAATAATTGAAAGAAAACAAAACGTTTATTTAATTTAAAAGGGATGTTTTTTTACCAGGGGCGTTTTAAGAACTATATTTTCAAGTAGTAGCGTTATTTCCTGGAGTAGTGATTGGGCATGCAATGTCACGTGACTGTAATAAAAGTGGAAGGGATCGGCGGATAGATACAACGGAAATACCGATGCCCATTCCCAATGCGCTGAAATTCACGCATGCCCAGTAGAACTTTATTTGGGGGAAGGTAAGCTTGATATATACCCCCCCGTCTCCGGCTTACATAACACATACGTCCCTTTAAAGTGATGGTAACACTGTGTGACGTAGTAGTGTTATTTCCTGGAGTAGTGATTGGGCAATGTCACGTGATTGTAAAAGTTGAAGGGCTTGGCGGATAGATACAACGGAAATACCGATGCCTATTCCCACCGGGCTGAAATTCAATTCACGCATGCCCAGTAGAGAACTCTATTTGGGGGAAGGTAAGCTTGATAGAGACCCCCCCTCCCTGGCTTACATAACACATTATACGTCCCTTTAAAGTGA
Organism: Phalangium opilio; assembly: GCF_054372755.1. Taxonomy (NCBI): domain Eukaryota; kingdom Metazoa; phylum Arthropoda; class Arachnida; order Opiliones; family Phalangiidae; genus Phalangium; species Phalangium opilio. The sequence goes on along the minus strand of NW_028324187.1, from coordinate 8,068,399 downwards.
TGGTAACACTGTGTGACAATGTCACCTTCACTTTAAATAACCCTGCAAATAAATAATAATTTAAGTTAAGAAATTAAATAGAAGATAGAATTTTCTGTTTTTTTTTTTATTGGTACAACTTAGACCACATTACTTTTTTTTTTCGTTCAAAAACTTTTATGCAAATTACATATCTTAGGTTAATTAATTTACTTTTAATTTTTTTTTTAATTATTCATCTTGCACAGCAAAAAACAGTTCATGCAAAATTTATTTTTAGGGGTGGTTTATTTATTTATTTATTTTTTTTGTGTGTGTGTGTAAATACATACAGGTTGTTTGTTTGTTTGTTTGATGAAATTAAGTTAGATTAAACTAGAAACATCAAATTTTTGAGATTTTTATTTAAATAAGCACGAAACAAAACATAACCGGGGTTTTTAAGTGGTTTTTTAGGTTTATTTTAAATTAACTTGATGGTAATTTAAATTACTAAGTGTTTTAATTTAATTGTTCTTTATTTTATTTTATTCACAAGTAGTGATTATTTGTTTTCTACTTTAATTTATTTAAATATATTGATTGAATTTATGCAAATTTTTTTTTATGATCTAAAAACACAAAATACACCTAGAAAAAGCTAGAAACGATGGTTTTTAATTAAGAGTTTGTTTTTTAATTTAATATATGAAAAATGGTGTTTATTTATTTAATTTAAACATAGATGATTCGGGGTTTGGTTAATACAGCTCTCTTTTCCTTTAAAAGAAAGCTATCAGGTTTATGTTCATCACACAGGCTTTTTTTATATTAAATTAAAAACCTAAATTAGCCCGTGATTTATTTTAAATATAATATTCAGTAGTCCATGATTTTAATCGTAATCGTAATTTTTTTTTAATCAACTAAAACTTAGTGAGGGAACACACTCCATTTAAAAAAAAAAAAAAAAGGGGGGGGGAACAATGGAAAAATTTCTTTACACTAAGACCATCTTGCTGCTGGCAATCTGACATTATATCAATTAAGACCCAATTATAACGATTAAATTTTGAAAAATAAGGGTTTAAACAATTAAAAAACTTTGTATTAAACAAATTAAAACTATTATTTTTAGAATTTTACGCGTAAAAATTGCGATGGAAACGGATTAGAGTAAAACGAAAGCGATAAGCCTAGCTACTTTGAGGTTTGATCTACTTACTGAGACCAAATTTGATTTGCATCGTCTGCTAGGAGCAGCTACTGCTGCCAAAGGCTTAATTAACTTCGTTCGTTATAAGTGGGTTTTATTGTATAATTTCTTTCAAATAATACCCAATTATAACGATTAAATTCTGAGAAATAAAGGTTTAAACAATTAAAAAACTTTGTATTAAACAAATTAAAACTATTATTTTTAGAATTTTACGCGTTAAAATTGCGATGGAAACGGATTAAGGTAAAACGAAAGCGATAAGCCTACTTTGATCTACTTACTGAGACCAAATTTGATTTGCATCGTCTGCTACTGCTGCCAAAGGCTTAATTAACTTCGTTATAAGTGGGTTTTATCGTATAATTTCTTTCAAATAATATAAAACACGCAAAGGAAATATTAAGAAAAGTTTCCTTTACTGGGAATTAAGCCTAAAAGATTTGATGGCTGAATTATAAAAAAAAAATAACCAGTCTAATATTAAACTTTTTTTTTCAGGCTTCTCCCAAACAATTCGGCAACTTTTTTTTTTTTTTTTCATTATTAAATTAAGTTCCGAATCAAACGTCACATGGCGTATTTGCGGGTCCACTCCCTGGCTAACTCGTTGTACTTGTCGCGATCTGTTTTGTAAATTCTGGCAATTTCCGGGACTAAAGGATCATCGGGGTTTGGATCGCAAAGCAATGAACATATTGACAGAAGTACTTTAGAGATGGTTAGAGCGGGTGACCACTGAGACCTCAAAATATCCAGGCAGATACTTCCGTTGCTGTTTATGTTTGGATGATAGATTCTCGTGGTAAATGCCACTTTGGGCGGTTTAAACGGGTAATCCGTCGGAAAATGGATGGTCAAGAAAAAGACACCTCCTTGATAAGGGCTGTCAGGCGGTCCCATAATAGTCGCTTGCCAATGGAACAAATCTTCTCCAACTGGACCAGCTGAGCATTGAGCGGGTGGGTCGCGCTTTAAATCTTCCAATTCCTTCTTAATTCTTTTCAAAGCCATTTATAACAATTGCCTGGTTTCCTTATTTATCAGGCACAGTTCGAAAATTTGAGCTAACAAATGTATTTTTGGCCAAAAATATTGAGAATAGCGACTTTTTCAATTCAATTCAATAAGCTCCTTTGTTAAACTATATCGCGAGTACAGTAATGCAATGCGGGTTTTGAATTAGAGTTTTGACATTTGCCAATTCTGAAAAGAGAAAAAGGGAAAAAATACCCTAATCTTAGAACTTCCACACTAAGCCTTACTATGACGAAGAAAAAATAAATTAAAAAAAACCTAATCGCGAAGCCTAGGCTAAGGACCTTTTCCAAACTGTCTATAAATAGTTTGGATAAGATACCCCTACAGAAAGAAGACGCGAATTACTGAAAGTTTACCTCCCCGGACTTCTATACGCGATTAATTACCCGTTACTAAGGATAAAATTTTATAATTAACCTTTTAAATCGATGTATTTACCGATTTTTACCATAAAAAGTAGGTGTTTTTCGACTCCTCGTACGATATGACCGTGTTCCTCGCGTACCTCTCGTCTCCCTACAGGCTGCTTACTGCAATACAGTAAAATGAGGTCATTGAATTCCGACGAATTTCATACGTCGAATCGAAATTGTCTACCGGCGCGAAAACACCGCCGTTTCCCGCGAAATTAAATTTCTACACCGTCGATTACTACCTCGCTAGTAAATTAAACTTATTATAATTAACGAACTTTAATTGAAAAGTATTTTTAAAAAATTTAAAACTGGAAACTTGCCTTTTGAAAATTCGTCGTATAAAAACTAGGATGACGGGATTCTTTTTTCAGGCGCACTATTCTTCAAAGTCTTGTAAGGAAGTCTGTGATTGGATTGTATTACTCACATGGCAGCTTGTCAACCAATCACAGCTCGTCTTTATGGAGCTCGGTGTAGAATTATAATTCGTCTGCTTTTTAGGTCACATGTGCTCCCCACTTGTCAAAATTTAATGGTACGAAGTTTGTTTTATATTGTCTTTAATTAAATTAAGTATGAAACGTAAAAAGTCAAGCAAATGTAAGACAGAACCCAAATTCACCTTTATCGATGTCGAATTGTAAGTAAAATTTTAAATAATTGGGGAATTTCACTAAGCCTTGGTCAATTTTATGACATAAAGATGCTTTGCGAGCGACTCTGTCTCTCACAGAGAGGAAATTAAAGACGAAATGTTTGAAGGGGCTATAAAACTTGCGCTAAAATCACTACACGGTGAAGTAAGCGTTGTATAAATGCATTTAACGCGCGTTGACAGCGTTTCATTAAGCTGTCATTAATGTTTAGGTGGGAAAAGCTATTCCATTTCAAATTTTATACTATGACACATCATTAAGGAGAGCTTACATTCAATTAGCCACTAAGTAAACACATAAAATAACCTAATTCCCCAACATTTAAATATAAATAACTAAATAACGAATGCAATTTAGAAATAGAATGAAATTTTGGAGCGCCCTTACTCTGTTCTCTTCATTCCTTCAAATGGAATGCCTGTTTCGCGTACACCAAGTTGAAAATACTCTAGCAAACTTAAAGATAAATAGCAATACTGTACGAAATCTTGTACAGCAAAACGCAATAAGTGATTAAATACAGATGAATTTAATATCACGCATTTCGTTTTTTCTTTATTGGATCTTCATTTTTTATGGTTTTTATATTATAAGTCATACCATTACATTCTGAAAATAATATCAAAGTCTCTCTCACGATGCAAAAATTCACAATAAGCTTTGCCTTAAGGTAAAGAATTTCTCTCTTCACTATTTTTTTTTATAAAGACATCCAAAGGTTTGTTTTTTTCCAATTTTCTTTGTCAAGCATAAATTTACTATAACATATCTAAACTATAAATTAATTAATTAATTAACAAATATGCTATGTAGTAACAATCTAGGTCTATTTTTTCTCACAATTATTAGCTCTGGGGTTGTTTTTATTTAATAATTTATCTTAGTAATTTATAATGTAGTAAATAGTTTTAATTTTTTTTTTTTTTTTTGGTTTCGTCATTAATAACCCTCTTAACACGTTTTGAAGGTACATAGGGTAAAAATTTAAATTAACAAAAAATCGCCGTGTATTGCAAATTGTCAAAATACTTTTAGAAAAATTATTTTTGTAGTATTTAAAAAATAATAGCGAAATTTTGTTTGTTTTTGTTTTTGGTTTGTTTCACATTTTTTTTTAATTTTTCCTTCTGTTTAATTTTTTTTATAAGAGGGGCGGAACAATTAATTAGGGTTAGTTAATTTAATTAGGTAAGTATTATTTTTTTTTTTAATTCATCAAATTTCAATATTATTTAACCATTCTAAATATTTTTATATTCACAAAACTTAAAAAATATTAACCAAAATGATGTAATTTAACACTATAAGTGTGACGCTTCTATGGTACTTTTTCAACTTTAAAGGGAAGATAACCCAAGAAATAGGAATAAGCTTATAGGGTGTTTCCGCGAGAGTAAAAAGGGAGAAGAAATAGGGGGCGAAAACCGGTTTTCAGGGGATGTCAACATGGCGTCCTAACGTGGCCAGAGCGGGCAGCCGGCAAGGGGAGAGGAAAGGGGGTAGGTAACTTGACGTCACGCGCAAAGACCCTATAAGAATTTTCAGTTGAATACAGACACTGCATATGATTTTATAATATTTTAAAATGAATATGGACTAGTTACATTTGAAATTCAATAAAATGTTGTTGCCCATTATTTTATAAATTGGGTTATACTCCCTTTAAAAACCGATTGCGCACCATACTGTGCCTCACTTATAGCTTAAGATACTTCACTTTTGACATTGGGAATAGTGGCCTTAATCTTAGACATACTCTGAAATATTACACTCTTTATTCTTCAAATTTAATTAATATTTCTTAGTATTTGATTAATTTTATACGGTACCTACACCTGGGAAGGGGGGGAGGGCGGAATTTTGCATAATTCTACTATTTTATTATCTCCAACAATTTATTTATTAATTATTTAGGAAAAATTTAAATTTTGTCATTCATTTTAAAACACCTTTTTCATATATTATATAAATTGATCCAATAATTAATTTTACCAACCACAATTATTAAACTTAATTATTTAAAATATCTTCGTATGGTATCAAAAAATAAAATAGATATCTTGTTATTTTTTTTTATTATTATTTTATAAGCAATTTGGATCGACAATTATGGGGAAATAAGTTAGTATCATTATTATTTTTGGATATTTTTTCTTTTTGACATCCTTATATAATCTTTATATCATCACTAAACTAAACTAAAAACTAAATTACATCGAGATTAAAATTATCTTAAACTTAATTATTAGTGTATCCACAACAATACAACAAATGTGTGTTAAGGATTTTTGTATTTATTTATTTATTTATTTTTCTGTATTTAGATTTTAATTTTTCAAATACTGACTGTCGCCTTTTTCAAATTTGTTTTTTTTTTTTTGCAAATATTATCGAAAGGGAAATCTTCGATCTTAAATAGGTTTTATTTTTGTATCTGGGGGAAGAACTTGGTGCGTTTTATTTGATTATTTTTATTTCTTTTAACCCTTTTTTTAATCAAAAAACATTTCTGTTTTAATTGGTTGGTTGGTAAGTGGTTGTCACTTAATGATCGGTAAAGATGCGTCATTCATCCTCCCTAACGGTTAAAAATATTTTACCCAGTTTTCCAAGTTATATTCTCAATCTCTCTCTGAGCCATTCCGTAAGAATTTTTTTCTTAAGTTTCGAGCAAAACGTGCCAACGACAAACTTGTTCTCCTTTATTCTCTCTCATGTCGCTCCAATGCGATAATTCCTCTTCACCGCTACTGTTTAATCCCAGAGAAAACCAGCCAATCATTTCCTTACGTTTCATGCTTCGTTTGTTGTAAACGGCAACCATCAGGGTAACGTCCGGAAGTTGGAAAAGTGCCACCTGAAATTAAGGGAAAGGGATGTGTCGGGTTACCTCCCTATGTGTAGCAAAGGCGAATAGAAATAGGTGCAAACATACCTGGAATACAAAGGTCTCTTTGAAAAGTGGATTAGGTTGACCCCGTCTGACTGACGTTTTACTCCTCGCTATCTCTTGACCACTCGATGACACCAGCGATAGTTTAACATAAGTGTCTTAAAGAATACGAAGGACCATGTCTCAGTTTCCAATGGTTTTAAATGGTTGGGGTAATAGTTACCTGGTGCTCTGGTCATGGTCATATTCCTAAAATGGCTTCCTTTGATGACCTCAACCGATAATCTTCCCGTTGTACCATTGTAAGCGGCTCCCAATAAGAGTTCCGGAAGTCCACCGTGTTGCATCGATTGCGTTGAACCCGTGCTATCGCTGCGAGCCAAGCTAGACAAATCCGTTTTCGAATCCGAATGCTGAAAGAAAACGTTAATTCAATTTTCAATCATACCACCACTTTGTTCGGGTCACCACCTTACCGTAATGTTAGCTCTTGGCTCCAAGGTTAAAAGAACGCTGAGTTGTTGCTCGAGGTTCAAACTAGAGAACGCGACCAGACATTCCCCGATTAGATGCTCGCGACGCATTCGTTCGCAACCGTACAAACGGAATCGCAAACCCAAACTATCCAGGTCCTCTGTTAAAACCGTTACATATTAATGAGGCCTACACTTATTGTTAACTCAATCAAGAAGGTACTTAACATTTACCTGGAGAAATTCGAGAGAATGTAAAGGTCTCATTAAACTGTGGGTTTTCACCACTCTTAATTTTGGTTTTATTTTTTTGCCGCTTATGGGGAAGCAATAGGACGCGAACCTACCCAGAAAACAAAACAAGTTACTTATCTTCAACAAGCTACCATACTGGTAACAGTCTTTACCTGCACGTGATTAGCTCCTCCTCTTTCGCGACTTGGTAAATCTTGGGCTTGTACCACTGTCAAGTTGAGTTTGCGCGATACCTTATCGTAAAGGAACGTCACCTCTAACAGACCGCATCTCGTATTGGACCCTCCTTCCGTGTCCTCCATACGGTTTCTTAAATCAGTGACGTCGAACAGGTGCTCCTGTTGAAGACAGGGTTATAATCACCCCCAAAACTGATGTACTACCATTGTTAGCTAGTCCTTACGTCCTGTTCCGGTAAACCTAGTTCCGTTTCTCCACCAAAGGTTGAGGAAACTCGGCTAGCCGTGACTTCTTCCGTCTTGTCAAAAGCGGCGTTCTCGAAATGGTGCGGTTTTGGACCCGCGTTACCACTTGCCAATTTTCGTAGGTCATCGGCTGAATCATGTCCGCTCGCCTCCTCGCTTGAGAATGAAGAACCACTGCTTCCCTTCCCGATACGACCTTTTTCGGCCAAAGAAATTAAGTCACCAGCGCGTTTCTCGTGTCCTGCAATCAAATAATCAGTATTCCCGCGATCATAAAAGTAATCGAGTGTACTATAACATTACCAGAGTAACCACTTTCACTCTTAACGGGTGCCGAAACACTTAGACGTTTATGACTGGTCCCTGGGTCAGCTGGTTCGCGCGCTTCCGCTATGGGTTCCCCAGGATCGTGACTACACGTTCTTCGGAATCCACCTTGGGTACTGGCCGAATGGTGCAAACGTTGCATAACTTCATCCTCACTGTCAGTTGAGGACTCCACTTCCTCATAAGCGTAGGCTGTGCCTTATGGGTTCGATAACGTATCACCGCATTCGCGAGGAAATTTGTTACGACTTATCAAGTACTTACCGAGATTCTTGGCCACTGGTTGCTGTTTGACATCCTTCAAAGGTTTGTCGCAACACGGAAAGGAACCGTTTGATACGAAACAAACCCTTTTGTTCAAGTAAAGATAGAAAACAACCAGTAAAACCAGGAAGGCTCCAACGACTCCCAGGAAAGCGGTGGCTTCCGTCGGTACTGCAAAAAGAAAATACCAAAAAGATCCTACAAACCTCTGGGCTAAATTTTAAACTTTTACCAATAAAATCGGTAGGTTCCATAAGGTTCAACTCTGTAAGCCTCGACGCCGTCTCCAGTTCTTCCTTACCCGACAACATGGTGTTGCTAAGTATTTTACGACTTAATTATTAGCTGCGAAGACATCAAGTTTGGTAAAATAGAAAGCTGGTACATTATTGCTATTTTTATTAATTTATTGGCCTAGGTTTTCCCTGCGTCGCGCAATTTCCTGGAAAGTCCCATTTCGGCCATTTTAATTTGTGTTTATTGATGTTTTGAGGGATAATATTGATTTTAGGATAACTATTCTTTACGTTTTGAGCTCCATAAGCAGTTTATTTTATGATTTTTAATGATTAAAATGTTTTTATGAGAGTTTTTTGGCTATATCCACGAAAATATGTAAATTATACGAAATAAAAATGTTTAGGGGAAGTCATCATTTAGGGGTTTTGGAACCCATGTGTTTTCTATGAGCGCCTGTAGAAATGTTTCACCCTCAACACACCAGTTTACGAGGAGAAGCTGCCTTATGTACTGGGTCATAGATGGCAGCATTGTATGGCTGGTAGTTTGGCCGCTTTGGCGCCTAAACTTTGAACTGAACTCCTATAGACTATAGGCGCTCATAACATAGTTCCTAATGGAAACTAACGGACAAGTCAGAGGCTGCCCGCGATCAGGAATAATATTGTAAGTTAATTTTAATAATAATTATTGTTAGATTTAATTCGGGCTATCATCAAGGAACGATTTGTTTCTTGAATAATAGATAGTTCACTTATTTTTGTATTGTTTCTGAGATTATGTGAGTGAAAACGTTAATGTCCTTAAGCCTTTGCAACATTTAAAATTTACCCGACCTCCTTTAAGCCTTTGCTGGTAAAAGCAAGCTTAATTCTAAATAGTTTATTGTTAACAAAGTAATCATTACTCTCAAAAGGACCAAAATTTGGCAGTGTTTAAGCAAATTTTATTATAATTTTAGCACCATTACAAAAAAGTCACTTCTTTTCCTTGCTATCAACTTGACCATAGGAATTATCTTCATTAATTTTAAGTCTTTTTATGAACTTGGGGTACTTTTCTTTACTATAATAAAAAACTGACAACGTAGGCGGGAAATAATTTCTTTCCTTGAAATCAGACATTCTCTTTTCAATAGTTTTCAAACTGCAATTCAGAACTCTCGGAGTTAATTTCACGTGATTGGGGGTGAAACCTTGTTCAAACAAATAGTCCAAAACCTAAAAAGATATTTAATTATTTAAAAATATATAGTATTAGGTCTAAAAAATGCAATTAACCTTTTTAATTTTTGGCGGGTTAATGGTTAATAGTCGAATATTTCTACTTGCAAGAGACATAACCGTATTACGGTCACACTCCAATCTGAGTGCTAAATAATCAACCAAATCAGGTTTTTCCCCTAACACCTCAACCTTTTTACTCCATCTTCTTAATGTATTCGTTAAAATGTCTTCCGAACATCTTAACATCCATGTTTTAATTGGGCAATTATAATACTCTTTAATCCTTAAGACCCTCTCTCTCATAATATGCTCATTATGGTTAAAAATCCACATATCTTCGGAAATAGCCACATTATCAATACCAGCGGATTTTAAAATTTGCATAATTTCCATTATTTTCGGAAACGAACGCCTTCTAAGGAATTTATATTTCTTTAATAGTTCAGTAGCATTGTCATAGCTTAGATTCAATTCCGATTGCAAGTATTTAGCTCTCCTTTCAAAGTCATTTTCCCAAATACTTTGCAGTTCTTTAGGTTCTAGTTTTAAAAGATCAATGTTTGTTGGTTTTAACGGAATATCTTTAATTATTTCGAGTTTTTCTTGAAGTAAATTAACGGATTCATTTAATAACCAAGGATTTGTTTTTAAAATTGATTGTTTAAGCCCGTATTTTTTGAGTAAGGTTGAGATTGTTATTGTTATTGTTTCTTTCTGTTGTTGTTTACCTACTGATAAGGGTCGAAGGTTACGCGATAGAATTTCGAAGATAATTGGCTTTAATTTAACATGCCGAATTAATTGACAAGCTGTCGTATTACTTAATGTCAGAAACATTTTAAATTTAGCGGGGGATTTGTAATTACTGACTGGTAATTAAATTTCGGGTGGCAAATTCGTGTCTACGGTGCCGCCATTATTTAGTAGTAGTAGTAGTAGTTTAGTTACTGTTTCAGTAGGGTGTAGTAGGAGGATCCCCTTTAGCCTGTCACGTGACATTCCCCGCGAATTTCAAAACAAAAACCAAATATTTTATTTCTTCATTTATTTATTGAAAAATTTAAAATTTAATTCAATTCCAATGGCAAATTCGTGAGCGGTGCCGCCATTATTATTATTATTAGTAGTAGTAGTAGGTTATTTCAGTAGGGTGTAGTAGGAGGATCCCCTTTAGCCTGTCACGTGACATTCCCCGCGAATTTCAAAACAAAAACCAAAAATTTTATTTTTTCATTTATTTATTGAAAAATTTAATTCGATTCCAGTTTAGTAATTAATTTACAATATTCCTCTTTACTGTAATAAAAAATTAATAGTGTTGAGGGAAAATAATTTAAACTTTTACAATCTGACATTCTTTCTTCAATTGTTTTCAAACTACAATTGAAAACTTTGGGCTTTTCTTTTATTTGAGACGCGGTGAAGCCTTCTTTGAACAAGTAATCCAATATCTATAATTAGAAGAATAATTACAGTTATTAATAATTGAGACTCTGAGCTTAAAAGATAATCAAAGTTCAAACAACCTTTTTAACTTTTAAAGGACTTGTTTTCAAAAGTCTCGGATTTTTCTTGCAAAGTAATTGAACAGTTTCCTGATCACACTCGAGTCTTTTTGATAAATAGTCAATTAAATCTTGCCCCTCTCCTAGAACCTCCATTCTCTCCTTTGACCTTTGTAGTTTTTTATTTAAAACATCTTCCGAGCATGATATCATCCATGTTTTTAAACTCTTAACGTTTACACAATTTTCCTCGGTAATTTTCTTAATTCTGGCTTTAATAAAGTCTATATTACACCTAAAAACCTTCATATCTTTACACATAGCATCTTTTTCAACCCCGGATGCTTTCAAAATTTCCATAATTTCCCTTAAACTCTCATAAGAACGTGTTTGTAAAAAAACGTGTTTTTTAAAAAGGTTCATAACCTTGTTATATGGAAGTTGTAATTCCCGTTGGAAGTATTTAATTTTGCTATAATCTAAATTGTTTTTCCAATGCCATGGTCTATCAATACACTTTATATCCTTTAAATCCAGTTTTAAAATACCAAAATTAACACTTTTTAATGGGATTTCTTTAATTATAACAATTAAATCTAGCTTTTTTTCTATTTCTTTAATTGGTTCTTCGAGAATCCATGGATTTTGTTTTAAAACTAAAGGTTTCGCACCATAAATTTTAAGTAATTTCTCAAAGTTGGACCTAGTTTCCCGTTCTTCCCTTATTTTGGTTATTTCTTCCGGTGATATTGTAAATTCGGGTTTTAAATATTCAAATTTGATGGGTTTTGACATTAAGTTGCGATTGTTAGTTGAAGCCCATGAACATGGTTTAATTTTTACACACTTAAATAGATATCTAGTAACAGAAAATGACATAATTTACTAAGTTTCAAGACCACGTTTGTTTATATTTCGTATGTGGTAGTAGTAGACATTTTTGTTGTTATTGTAGTAGTTTTTGTAGGGGTTTTAGGAGTATTTTTACATTCTATCCCTAGTCTGTCGCGTCGTCTGATAGCTTCTTTTTATTAAACTACCGGCACTAGTTTAAAAACATCCTTATTTTTCTGTTAATTTAACTATTCTTATTTAATTTATTTAATACACGTTAAAGAAATACTGAATTTTATACAAAATCAACCCAGTTTACTGTTAAATCTAGTTAAATTTACACCGTTTAGTTAATAATTAAAACTAGCCAAGGCTTAAGGTATCAAAATGGAAACAGCTGAGCTAGGAAATGAATTAAAAGAATTTAGCGATAAATTTTATGATCCAGCTGAGGATTCCTTTTTATTAATTGATTGTTTAGAGAAAGATTTAAATGAAATTAAATCATTAAGGTATAATTACCATTAAATAACACTAATTCATCCCTAATTAATGTTAAAATTGGTTTTAGACCTTCATTTGTGGTTGAGTTGGGTAGTGGCTCAGGTGTTGTTATATCTACCTTAGCCAAAGTTTTAAATGATTGCCATTTCATGTAGGATACACTTTAATTAAGTGATTACCCAGACTTAATTGATTTAAGCCTCTTAACCTTTAATTGCAGGGCCACAGACATTAACCCATTTGCTGCAAATGCAACTCTATATACCAGCAAGAGAAATAATGTCTCCGTTGATGTCATTTTAACTGATTTGGACCAAGCTTTGAATGATAGAATGCGAGGATTGGTTGATATTTTAATATTCAATCCACCATATGTTGTCACACCTTCGGAAGAAGTTGGTACCAGGGATATTGCCGCAGCTTGGGCTGGTGGAATTAATGGGAGGGAAGTTATGGATCGTCTATTTCCTAAAATTCCTAATTTGTTGAGCAAGAATGGACGATTTTATTTGTTGGTTTTGAAAGAAAATAATCCAGGTAATTATTTATTTAATTGTTTACTTTAATTTGAATTATTTCAGAGTTGGTTGCAGTTGGGTTTAATTAACAATATTTTTAATGAATATTGTTTTTATTTTTTATAATTTCAGATGAAATCATTCAGATTATGAATGGAATGGGATTAAAGTGTGTTAATATGGAAACAAGAAAGTGTGGAGGTGAAACATTATCAGTTTTAAAGATTCAACAATAATTATCGGAGCTAATGCAACGTGGGGATATCAGTAATTTCTTATTTTGGACATCTGTATAATTTTGGGTGAGTTATAACTTATTATGACTTTTTTTGGGGTTTGGTTTGGGTTCCATGAGAATTTTTGAACAAACACGTGTTGAATTTGAATTTCGCGCAACATGGCTTCACCATAGATGGCGACATTGCCCTAGATTATTGCTTAAAAGGTCGCCAAGGCTTAACTTTCCACATATTTAAAAAACTGTAGGTTATTCTGTTGTTTTTCCTTGATTTCCCAACTCGCGGAAAAGTCATCTAATTAGTAAATTAGCCTGTAATGTCAGGAAAATGTTCTAGCCTAGGCTGACACGCTTAATTGTACCATGAACTAATATATATTAGCTCATGTATGTACTTTGGTTAAAAAAACGAAACATCTTTAATGAAAAATAATTTAAATTTAATAATATAATTAATTTTGCCTAAAATTTCTCTTAAAAACATTAATTTTGCCTAAAATTTCTCTTAAATACATTAATTAAGTAAAAAAAGGTAAGTCCCGTGTCTCTAAACTCGTAAATAAGGTTATTTTGGAGGCCATAGCAACAGGTGGCGTTTGAGTTAGCTATTTAGAAAGCTGCTCTGTAATTGGTCGGCTAGCCCCCTTAGATTCGGCTTCATCTTTCTTTCATCAATTGAAGCGGCCCGAGTTATCGCTCCCAAAATTATAACAAAGACGTAATTTTAGGATTATTGTATGTATAATTTTTGTTAATTTTAATTTATTAATAGTTAGGCTATGAAATTTGAGTAATTTTGGTTAGTTTCTAACAATATTTTGTAAGTTTTGTTAAATTATGCAAAGTCATTTAGCCCTAAATGCTACTGAATTTGATTTTTTAGGCTTAACTCGGTAGGTGGGGTATGGGAGATTGAGGTGTACTCTGATTGGTCGGTTGATGTAAGGTCAGAGTTCGCGTTTCTGAATTAGGGTTATTTTTTTCAGAGAGAATTTAGAAGGGGAGTTGAAGGGGTGGTTTGGAATGTAGCGCAACGTCGTCTGCTAAACGTTATCTAGGCAGGTCGATTTCCGGTATGATGCGTTTGTAATAGATAGATTTTAGAACACGTGACCGGAAACTCGCCTACCCCAAAAAAGCTCAACGCGACATCTTGTTTGGGCGTCATCACGTTTAATAGAGTCAAAGGGGGCCTTCCACTCCCCTTCTAAATTCTCTCTGTTTTTTTTCATAAGTCGCGAGAGTTTGAGAGTTTGATCGGTACGTACCCCGGGGCATGGAAAATTAAAAATCTAGGTAAATAATCGATCAATTAACGGATAATTTTAAGAAATTATATTGAAATACTTATTTTAATAACGAAAGTAAGTATTTTTGGATGTTTTATAAGAAAATCTTTTGAAATTATAACTGTAAAATGTCGGATGACTCGGATTGCGGGTGGTGGGCTAGAATATGTAACCAAGGCTTAACGGCAATGACTTTGCTTTTCGATATTTTATGATTGGAAATCATTTGACTGGGGCCATGGTTTAAAGGCATGTGGTTTACTAAGCTGAGATTAAAGAAACTGCGAGTATTTTTACAAAATCATCCAGCACTTTAGCTGGATATATTTAAACTTATATTTTCCGTCCTTATATTGTAAGAGCTTTGCTAGTTGCAATATTACGACTGTTTTTTTACTTGATATAACAAACAATCTTGGGTTTTGGGTGGTATTAAAGGAAAGTAGACTAGTCCAGTGGTCTGTAGGGGAAACTTTAGACATTATTTTCTGCTATGAGTATGGGGTAGATACGTTTTCATTTACTGTAGGGGTTGCGGGAATGAAACATTTCTGATGGGATTTTCTGTCCGAGTTAACTGAGTGTAGGCCTTTCTGTTCTATCAGACCTTAGGTGACTCTCTCCCCATGGGTCTTTTAGTATCTTTTTTGGGTTCCCTTACACTGTTCCACGCATTTCTCATAATAAGTAAGGTGGGTGAAACTGCTGGTACATCCACCTTTATTACACTAGAAGAAAACCCAAGTACCTTTTCGTTTCTTATTTGATTTTTTTCATACTAATTATTTATTAATATAATAGTATAAGGTATGTTAGTTAGTTATGCCCCTCCTGCATGGGTACATAGCCTTTCTGGTTTATATGGTTTGGTTTTAAAAACCATAGAGTGCTGTCAGAAGCGCCGGTGTGACGTCACCCATGCTGTTTTCCCCATAAAGAAAAAACGGTAAATGTCATGGCCGCCCATTGCTAAAGGCAGACTCGTGACGTTTAACCTTGAATCTGACGTCACAACTGACAGCACAGTATAGGCCTTATAAATCCTTTTTTTTTTTTTTTTTTTTTTTTTTGGTTATATATGAAAGGTTTTAACTACAATTTAGCTGCCTTCTTAGTCAATTTCTGCATCGTAATAGGTCAAGAGGTTATGGAGATACATTTAGCTCGAAATTAATTTGGGGATTTTTATGGGGAATACTTTAAATTAGGTCTGGTTGCCAGTCCACTCTTAAATTAATACTACCAATCCTGGAGTGGTAGGCCTTAGTTTGACCAACGACATTCTTTGTGTAGAACGGTGGGTTCCAGTACTATTTCGTTTAATTTGACTTGCCACTATAAACTAGTCTAGCCTTAAACCGTTTCGCACCAAAAAGGGTGGTCATTTTCAAGGAAGGACATTATTTCTCTAGCGCCTTCGGTAGGTCATAAAACTCCCTTAAGTCTATTAGCACGTTTATTATTGCTAAATTGCTGCAGGACGCGTGGCCAAAGTACCCGGGGACACCCTTAAAGGGGGCGCTGTCCTTAATTGCTGTCTTTATATTATACAAGCACTTTGGATTGATGACTTGCTAAGGAAGATCTTATACTTGCCTTCCTAGATAAAATTTTAAATTATCCCATTTTCCTTAACACCCAATGGTCCGGTCGCTTTGTTGTTAACCTTCTCAAGCAAAGATAATTTCTATGACGTTCCTGGCGCGTTACATTATTTGTAATACCAAGAAGTGATATCTAGTTTATTAGGGAGAAGGTATAAATTCGCCCCACATTTAGAACTAGCTTTATCTCCAGTCCAAACAAACGTAGCCTGTCCGGAGTTAATCCCCGCCTATAAATTACAACAACCAGCGAGATATCTCATTGGTTCTTGAAAACTCACGTCAGCGCTACGCGAATGATAACGAAAATTACTTGTATTTTCCGACCGCCTGAGGAGAGGCGAAATAGCCCGGCCTCCTTTTACGTCCCCCCTTGTATTTTGAAAGGGGGACTGGGACTATGGCACGCGCGAATACTTAGGCATCTTATACCTTCTTCCTAATAAACTAGATATCACTTCTTGGTAATATTATAAAGCTACTAAGCTTTATTGACAACTTTTCCGAACTTCTTTTAAATTCTTATGTAAGTTATTGAGAAATTTTACCTACCTTATTCAGAAGGGGGAATTTGCGATAGGTTATATAAAATTCCATTTAAAAATACCTTTTTTAAAAAAGGCGCGTAAAGCTGCAGTGGTTGAAAATATCTTAAGAATTTCCTACAAAATTTTCTTTTCAGCATAAAAAAGGTAGATTTTTTTTTTCTTTTTAAACCTTCGAATTTTTTTTTTTTTAATGTTTTCAAAGCCAAACATAAGTAGATTTACATGAAGTTCATAAAACTTCTTAGGAGTTATACATCTTATATGTTTTGAGAGAGATCTAGCGACATTTTGATGAAAATAACACGCTGTTTCTATATTTATGTCACGTGTTGAGTAACAAATATACATGGTGAAATGTTCATTTAAATTTTGAAGCCATATTTTCGAAATCAATCTACTTTATCAAAAGTTGAAAGGGCAAAGCTTTTCTGCAGGAGTTAGGCCTAGCATAGGAATTCAAAAGTGCTTCGTAATTATTTTTTTTTTTCGGCCCGAGTTGGCGAAAGTTGAAACTTGAAAACCGGAAGTTCGAGGGTAGCTTCCTTAGACGCCCTCTTTCTAAAACGGAAGTTAGCTAGAATCTCTCTTCCGTGAAACGCGATGTTACTATTCTTGACTTCTATCTAGGCTTAGTTGACTGACAAGGCTGCATCGCATATGCGAAATCTGTTTGCGTTTTAACGTATCATAAGTAAAGTCGTTCTCAACCAAGTTTATAACTTTGTTAAGCCTAAAATTTAGTCTAACCTTTCTACTGGAACTTCCGAGTGTGTCTGTCTTTATAGAGGTATGAAGATGGACAGCTTGAGTTCCGGTCTCCCTACCTTTGGTCCGCGATCCATTTCCTACAAGGCCTATTTGGGTTCTGTTAAGCCTAAAATTTAGTCTTCCTTTCTACTGGAACTTCCGAGTGTGTCTGTCTTTATAGAGGTGTGAAGATGGACAGCTTGAGTTCCGGTCTCCCTACCTTTGGTCCGCGATCCATTTCCTACAAGGCCTATTTGGGTTCTGTTAAGCCTAAAATTTAGTCTTCCTTTCTACTGGAACTTCCGAGTGTGTCTGTCTTTATAGAGGTATGAAGATGGACAGCTTGAGTTCCGGTCTCCCTACCTTTGGTCCGCGATCCATTTCCTACAAGGCCTATTTGGGTTTTGTTAAGCCTAAAATTTAGTCAACCTTTCTACTGGAACTTCCGAGTGTGTCTGTCTTTATAGAGGTGTGAAGATGGACAGCTTGAGTTCCGGTCTCCCTACCTTTGGTCCGCGATCCATTTCCTACAAGGCCTATTTGGGTTTGTTAAGCCTAAAATTTAGTCAACCTATCTACTGGAACTTCCGAGTGTGTCTGTCTTTATAGAGGTGTGAAGATGGACAGCTTGAGTTCCGGTCTCCTACCTTACGTCCGCGATCCATTTCCTACAAGGCCTATTTGGGTTTTGTTAAGCCTAAAATTTAGTCTTGCCTTTCTATTGGAACTTCCGAGTGTGTCTGTCTTTATAGAGGTATGAAGATGGACACCTTGAGTTCCGGTCTCCAAACCCTTTGTCTATGATCTTACCTCTTGGGTATTTGAGGGTTGTTAAGCCTAAATTTTAGTTAGTTTAGAAGTGCCTTTTTTCTTTATTAGGAAATGAAGTTAGGCACCTCGAGCTGATTTTTTTAGAACCTTATATAGACGAGAAATCCATAAAAAGCGAATTAGAAAATAACATTTCAGTACATTGATATAGTAAATATACTAAAGCCTCCTCCTAAACTAGAAAGATTTTTTACGATTACGACCCTGCTGGTATGTTTTTACTTCGATAAACAAAAGCCCAAACATAAGTTAATAAAATACACCTCCAAGTTGACAAGAAATAGTGCCAGTGTATAGCCTTTATGTTAATCTGGTTTCGACTTTCGAGTTACAAACAAACGGAGATGGATCTTTCTCAAAACATACGACATGTACATAATGTATCGAACTTGGTGGTGAATTATTTTATTTATGTTTTCAACTCAAAGCTTCTGGTCCACCAGTCTTTGATTACGCACCCAATTCTCCTAGTAACAACCCAACGTCATCGTTAAAAATCTCATGGGGTATTTGAGATTAGCCTATCGCAAGGACCCCATATAGACTAGTACTGCTACTTCCATGTAGTGTGAGTAGGGTGCAGTCCGAGCGATAATAAAAGGTGACGACGATTTGGTAGCGCAGGATATACTGGGAGGTAAAGGAAATGTGGGTATACGGACTTGAATCTCCAATCCAGAGTTCTTGGCCAATAGGGAGCAGCTAACAACTGGCTAGGGGGAAGAGATAGTCCGACGTCACGCAGTACCCCCCCCCTCTGGTTGGCATTTTTGCGCGTAGAATAGTGTTAGGGGGGATGAAACTCCAGTAAGAGATAGAAGGGTGTGACCATCGTTTCATGGACACCTTTCGATGTAAAAAAGGTGTTGAAACATTACCGTCTGTCTCCGCATGTGGACTCTATTGAATCGAAAAGAGTACAACGCAGGCGCCAAAAAGCGAGATGAAAGGCAATGTTTTACCCTTTGGTTACATCGAAATGGTCTATTGAATATGATAAAACATGGGACTCCTTAGCTTCAGGAACTGGTGCGTTCTAGTCCATGTATCGTTTGTCGTAGACATGGGGTACTAAAGGCCTTTTTAGGTTGGTTTTAGGTTAAACTCTATAGAATTGATGGCCAAATTCCCTTGGGTTCATTTCACCCTCTCCTCATCATTGCGACCCTTAGGGGCGGCATTGATCTTGATGGGATATATAACTCCCTTCCGTAAAAGTGTATATATACGGTGCTACATAGTACATTCTTCTTATTATAGGGCCAGGACCCTAGCTCTCTCTCTAAACATGGTGCTGGGCATCACCTTGTGTTGTGTCGTGTATAGTGTAGGTGTTGTCCAGTAAGATTACGTGTTCGCGTTGAGAAGAGTAATAATGTAGTGTTAGGCTAATTGAACGTGGCAAGGCTTATACCAATGTCTTCTACCTTGACTTTGGGTTTATTACTTTATTCGCAGCGAATTCTTCTTTTACTACGGTACACTTTACGACCTTTCCCGAAGAAACCCTGTTAAAGTAGAAATTGCACTGACTTAGTACCACCACTTCCCCGCATTATTCGATTGATCAGCCTTTGTTTCTTATTGGTCGTTCGTTGCTTTTCTAAGCCTAGGCTTTCTTTTGTTTTCAGTATCAAATATAACACGATTTTTCTCTTAAAATTGAAAAGGTACAAACTTACAAATATTAGGGATAAAATTGAGTTATATTCCATTGAAGTTTCATGCGATGCTCTTTATCCAATCCATAATTTCTTGTTGTAATCCTTCACACTTTACCGACGAGGGAGGTTGTACATAAGCCCATGGCTTCACGACCCTTTACCTCATGTCTCTCTCAAATAAATAAATAAATAAACACAAAGCCCCTACTGAAAATATATCTACTGTAGTTTTCTTTTAGGCCAAGAAGTGATATCTGTAGTTTATTAGGGAGAAGGTATAAATTCGCCCCACATTTAGAACTAGCTTTATCTCCAGTCCAAATGTATAGGTCCGGACTCAGTTAATTCCCGCCTCTAAATTACAACCAGCAAGCATCTCATTGATTCTTGAAAACTCACGTCAGCGCGACGCGAATAACGGGAAAATTACTTGTATTTCCTGACTGAGGAGAGGCAGCGAAATAGCCCGGCCTCCTTTTACGCCCCCCCCCCTTGTATTTTGAAAGGGGGACTGGGACTATGGCGCGCGAAAACTTAGACATCTTATAACTTCTCCCTAATAAACTAGGTATCACTTCTTGTCTAGACCTAGACTGTTTTATAATACACTGAAAAGTGAAGCGTATGAACTCGCAATGTTAAATCTAATAAGAAATAAAGTAGCGTTGTAGTTTAGCACCCTTGAACAAAGATTTTTCTATGCAAACCTGATAGGGTCAAAACAAAGATTTTCCTTGGTCGTATTCAAAGGCTTATGTTGTCTTTTACTCGTTCCCTATGGTGAGGTAGCTTATTTCAAAGTGTTTGCGACTCGGTTTTTGTTTGTTTTGGGTTTTTGGGTTTTTTGAAATAAGTTTAAACGGGGGAAGGGGGTTTTGTAAATCCCAGCCGTGTCAGGTCTGGATTTTTCTGGGATTTGATTCTGTTGACGTTAAAATTGAAAAATATACATTGTGATTTTTCAATCGGAGACTCGGAGTAGAAAGAAATGGGTTATATAATTCCAGGAAACCATTTTTTTTTAATTTCAAATATTCAATTTTAGTTCATTTACTATTTTAAATTTCAATTTGAAATACGGGGTATTATGTTTCAATTGATAGGCCCGCCAAAAAGTTAAAAACACAAACAAATGCAATCAGACCCCGAATGAAGCAGAAGTGATATCTAGTTTATTATGGAGAAGGTATAAGATGCCTAAGTGTTCGCGCGTGCCATAGTCCCAGTACCACTTTCAAAATACAAGGGGGGACGTAAAGGGAGACCGTACTCTCCTCAGTCGGAGAATACGTCATTTTCGTCATTCCCGTCGCACTGACGTGAGTTTTAAAGAACCAATGAGATGCTGATTGTAATTTAGAGGCGGGGATTAACTACGTTTGGACTGGAGATAAAGCTGGAAATGTGGTGCGAATTTATACCTTCTACCTAATAAACTAGATATCACTTCTTGAATGAAGTCAGTATGTTTATAGCCTTCCCGTATCAAAAACTTAAAATGGAAAGAATTTTAAAAGAGAGGATGTGATTCCATCAAAACAAACTAAACTTAACAAAAGATCAACTTCCCGTTTCCGGTCGTGTTATAAAGTGGAGTTGTATACAGACAGGGACAATTCACTCACCCCCCCTTTTTTTTTGCTAGGAAATTTGAGTAACAAATGCAGCAAACGAAATTGCTTTCGCGAAGCTAAATGACCCACGCCCCAAAATATTTCAGTTCAAATTCTTGTTAAGCAAACATCATTCCCTCTCTCTCTAAGTTAAGAGAGGACATTCTAGTGAAATATATGAGATAACGGTCGCCATTAAGACTCTCGCCCCCCCCCCGAGAGCCCCTCCCCTTTCTACAGAACTATACAAACTCTGCATGAATTTCTTAAATTGTTTCATGAATATTGTCATAAGTTTATAAGTGATACGTTCCTTCCATAAGTATGACACTACCTATACTTCGTAATGCTACTGAGAGACTAGAGAGATAACTAGTTCCAGAACGACAAGCGACGTGAATTGAAGTCCTACACTCGGTTAATTAATTTTGCAGGGCTACCATCTAGGTCCTATTTAGACTGAACTTACTAAGCCTTTGACAGTAGCGCCTCACCAGGCCTCCCTCGCTTTACCTAGTATCTATGACCTACGTCACTCACTTCATGACAAGCTTCAGTTTCTAAGTTACCAGTGACAAACTTATGGAATGAACATATCTTATGAACTTGGGAAGTTGGGGTTGTCTATAAAGGTTTGTTTCTAAACAAATGGGGTAGAGATAAATTTTCTTGGGTGAGATTTGTAAAATTCTTGAAATATACTTTAGGTCAACACAAAGCTAAAAATGTTACTCTGGGGGATAAAAGCTAGGGCTTAGTTTTCAGTCAATTTCGCCGCTCCGGCTACAAAATTAAGTCTAGACAAATTGTCTTGATAAGGGTCATTTAAATTTCGTAGTCTACAAATCCATCCTTGAAAGGGGTAGAATTCGACATAGAGTAGACAGGTGGATTTGGGCCCTTCTTAGGGTTATGTTTCTATTTTTTTAGTTTTGACTAAAAGGGATGAGTTGGTAAGGGTTACATTAAATTAGTACGATTTTTCCCAAAAGGATATGTTTATGTATGACAAAGTTATACTTAAGAAATTGAAAACTTTTAAATTTGAAATGTAGGCTACTTAGACATTGATAATAAAGGGTTAATTTATTTTTATTTTTTATTCAAATACAGAGCTTAAACCGCTTTTATATTTGAAACTTAAATTTAGAACTCTTTATAGGAAAGCATACAGCTATTTGGAATCTTTGTGACCCCTTTTTCCCAAATGTTATTTTAAAATGGGTTTGAAATTAAGTCAGCGGTATTTTAAATTATATTCTGAATTTTTTATACAACAAATAAAAGTGGGAATTTTAATTAGGTGAGGGAAAGACGTTAGGTAATCAGGGAAAACTTGGGAGAATTGTGGTAGCTCTGAAATAGGTCAATTATAGGTGATTTTAACCTAGTACTTGTAGCGTAATCATCTGTCTTCCCTCTGACTTTTGTACGAACGGTTTTCTCCCAGAGCCTTATCTCTTCTTTGAAATTATGGTAGATACATAGCAACGTAACGGGTGTTATCAGTACCAGGTGACGTCACGACCCATTACCCTTTTCAAAGCCAGCCTCAAATAGCGGGAAAGCTTCTTGCTCCGGCGGCACAGCAACGCCGCAATAAGCGGAAATAAGCCTTTTTTCCCTCTAGAGAATAAGTCGACAATGGAGCGAGCTAAAACAGCTTGGGTTCCTATCCCTACTACTCTAGAAATATCCTTGCTATAGCTTATCCGATGAAAAAATGACGAGGGCAAAATAACCTTTGTAGCTTGCTACGAAGAAGAGCTTTTTCTTTCTTTTTCTTTTTTCTCTCGCAAGGGGTTAGCTGGTAACGACCCCGAGCCTAAAATAAAGAAAGCCCGGCCATTGGAAGCTACGTTGTGAAAACAAACTCGACGATGAGGAAAAGATAATATATCCTCCTCCTCTCCCATCCCTCGCATCACCTCTGTAGATCTCTTTTAACTCTCACAGGCGCAGAGTCTAGGCCTAGATTGCACGTTTATTATATTCCCTCATTCAACCTTTTTTAATAACTTACCATATCTGTACAGGGTGTTTTTGATAAGTCTGCCATAAATTATAGGGTTCGTACGGAACCTGGAAAGCCTGGATAAGTCAGGGTTATGAAAAATATGGGAATAAGTCAGGGATTTCCTTATGATACGTCTGCCATGAATTACAGGGTTCCGACGGAACCTGGAAAGCCTGGATAAGTCAGGGATATGAAAATTATGGGAATAAGTCGGGGATTTAAATGTTTTTCCTAAAAAGTCAGGGATATGTCAGGGATTTCGTTTGGTATATCAAATCATGATTTCTTCGAGCAATGATAAATATGAGACAGGTGTGATGAAGTGGGCTCTGATAAACGCCTTAACATGGTCAGGGATAACCTGGAAAAGTCAGGGATTTTCAATCTAAAAAATTTCGTACGAACCCTGAATTAAGCCTGGGGATGTTCCTTGGGAAATCAATTTTAAGTCGAAAACGTATAATTTCTATCTCCATTTTGTTTACCCTTACCTAAGGGACACTGTTTTCCAGTTAGGATTTGATTTAAGTGTTTTATAGATAACACCTTAATTAATGTAGAAATCATGGTGTGTGTTCAGTTTCTTAATTAATAAGTACTTTGGCCTTTACGTCAACTACACCTCGAATAAGTAAGGTTGGTAAGTTTTTAGGTCGGAATATGAAGCGGCGGTCAAGTATATTTCGTTTATTTATTTAATTATTTTGTTATTTTTCATTTATAACCATTTGCAGCAATGTCGCAATTTTTCACAGTAAAGTTATAATAGTAGAGAAGCAATATTGCCAACAACGAAATGACGCCATGCTGTGCTGAAACTAGGGTACCCTCGCTGGAATTCCTTTATTTTTGTCTTATACCGGAAGAGAGAGGAGGAAGTTGAAGAGTCTCTTGCTCTGGTACGCTGGGAAAATTCTGTGCAAGTAAGGGGAAATTTCCGCTGAGAGAGAGAGAGAGAGTGAGAGTGAGTGTCTTCCTATAGCTAAGCTATAAGGCTCGCAACTGTGCAGACAGATATTTGGGTTAGATAGATAAACGCGGTCCGAGATACAGCAAGCTAGGAACAGCGGATCGCGAAAGCTCAAACTCCGCACCCACTAACCCCGTAATACTTTAACGGTATATTTATACTGTGTCTGTCAGTTTAGTCTACTTGCAGATGTGTACGGTTGCATTTATACACCGTATTGTTGTTGTTATTACATTTATGCCTAAACGTGATTTTTGCGGATTTCAGACTTATCGGTGAGTTTGTAACTTTAGGTCAAGTTGTGATTGACTTTGCGTATCATGGATCTAACAGGACGTTACGTGAAAGGTATGACTTGTTTGTTGTCATGGGTTTATAGTACTGGAAATCATGGCTATAGTTGGGGAATATGATTTTTAAACGGAATGGTGTTAAAGGCAAATTAATGTCACAACGATTTTTAAAATTCTAATATAAGTCGGGAAATTTCATATATTGGTTAAGCCATAAGTTTATAATATATGTTCCATAAGTATGACACTTCCATTACTTCGCAATGCTAGAGAATTACTGAGAGCTAGTTCGAGAACGACGTGAGAATGGACTACACGCGGTTTTGCAGTCCATTTTCCTATTTAGTCTGTACTAACTTCCTTTCACAGCGTTCACCAGGCGTCGCTTTACAAAAATCTGACGTTTAACCGACGTCACTTCATGACAAGCTCCAGTTTGTAACCTGTGACAAACTTATGGTGAACATATCTTATGAACTTATGGTTAAGCTAATTTGATTTCACATGAAATAATGTGTTTAAGGGTGTCACATGATACTTGTCTTTTACTTTTAACCGCGCAATATTCCGACTTTTTCCCACAAATAACCGTCACGTGGGAGAAAAATTACCTTAGACTCAAGGAAAAACCTGGAATAGTCGTTAGGGTATTTTAGATTTCATATTTTTATGAAATTTACCATATAGGTCTGTCCACGTGACCACGTCACCAACTCTTCCAATACTAACACGTCCATATCTGTGTTATTAGCTATTTCAATATTTAGGTCCTATTTGACATGCACGTCGCTCCGTTTTAATAAGTTAAACACTAAAACCAATCCGTTCTAGAACAAGGCCCACCGCCGTTGTTTGATCTAATTCCAATTTCCATTTTAACTTATTGATTTAGAGAAACGGTTGCTTGCTTTGCTAGATTCCTTGCAACCCCCCCCCCCCCGGCCACCAAATAGGCGTCTTATAATATAACACGCATTAATTGCTATCGGCATGAACAGTGGTAACGCTCAATAGCGCTCGCTTTTGCATATCTAAAGATATATCTGTATTTTAGTGTTGGTAAACCTGAACACTCTTGTGCTTAGAATATAAAATCAAGAAGTGATATCTAGTTTATTAGGTAGAAGTTATATAAATTCGCCACATTTCCAGCTTTATCTCCAGTCCAAACAAACGTAGGTCCGGAGTTAATACCCGCCGCCTCTAAATTACAACCAGTATCTCTTTGGTTCTCTTTGAGGAGATGCAGCGAAATAGCCCGGCGTCCTTTTACGCCCCCCCCTGTATTTTGAAAGGGGGACTGGGAATATGGCGCGGCGCGAATACTTAGACATCTTATACGTTCTTCCTAATAAACTAGATATCACTTCTTGGTAAAATACATGGTGGGAAATTCAACTCCATTTTAAATTCAAATGCATACTCCTTGCTGCTTAGACTAATTTTCAATATTTGAAATCCATCAAATTGTTTTTGTCTTTTCATTACTCTTATAAGCCTAACTCTTCCTTCGCAAGTCCAACCCATCCCTGCTTAACCCTATTTCAAGATGGTAGGTGTCGTGTAATTTGTCATTCAGATACTTCGCAGCAAGGATTTTGGTACGGGGTATATAGGAAGGACGTGATTAAAAGCAGGGGGCCATTTTTCCAAGTCGATTTTCTTTTCTCCCCATAAGCCGAAAGAGAAGAGATCCATCCTCTCTCTCTCTCCCCTAGATCCCTAGACGTATCCCATCCTCATCCCACACGTCATCGGGATTCTGTCTTTCCGCACTCACCCAAAACTTACTTCTTCTTGCCTTCTTAAGGATGTTGCTAAGGCGCGTGACATTGCATTGGTAGATAACTTAACTGCCTTCGATAACTCGAGGCACGCCAGATAATCCCAGATTTTATTTTACCAATTGAAGAAGTCACATCTAGTTTATTAGGGAGAAGGTATAAATTCGCCCCACATTTCCAGCTCTTTATCTCCAGTGGAAACGTTTGTAGGTACGGAGTTAATCCCAGCCGCTTCTAAATTACAACCAGCATATATCTCATTGGTTCTTGAAAACTCACGTCAGAGCAACGCGAATGACGAAAATTACTTGTATTTTCCGACTGAGGAGAGGCGAGGCGAAATAGCCCGGCTTCCTTTTACGTCCCCCCTTGTATTTTGAAAGGGGGACTGAGACTATGGCCCGCGAATAATTAGGCATTCTCCCTAATAAACTAGATATCACTTCTTGATTTTACTTTACAAGTCTTTCGGTAATAATAGCTGAATTTAATTATGAAATTATTAATTTGCGATATAGGAAGTTGTCAAATATTGATTAGTGCAATCAATGGTTTGTATTATAAGTTCTATGGGTAATTCTTTTTGCCATATTGCTATTCGTTTCTACTGTCTTTGGTTATAGAAGGCGCAGTGTTTTAGTTTGCTGATTTTGAGTTGCTAAAAATAATTGGCGGCCCGGGTTTGTTTTTGCGTTAATCCATAAGCAGCCTTCTTTGCTGAAATCCACAAAAATCTTTATTATTTCTTTCAACTCTTTCGTTTTTCTTAAGTAAACTTGGCGTTGGAACGCAAAGGTCATAGCGATATTTTGGGTGTATACTAAATAATGTCATAATCATAAGTTAATGATAATCTCCTTCACAATTAAGTCTCCATCGACTATATTATACAGTTTCTTACAAAAAGCAATATTCTATTAAGCTACGTCGATATCTTAAGTTTTCATTTTAAAAGTAAATGTTAAAGTTAATGTTTTTTTTTTTGTTTATACTTCCGGCGTTTCGTCGTTTTGAAACTAAAACACTCCCGTATCACCACGTGGTTTGGCATATGGTAAATTTACAGGGTGTATCAGTACCATATGCGTCCCCACCGGAAATTGACCATTTCTAACCAAAGTAGCCATGCCTACATTTTAAAGGGAAGGTGGAACTCGAAATTGTATCGCATTTGAAAACTTGATTTTTTTTAACTAAAACGTAATGATTACGAATTGAAACCCATACCTAAGACACGCTGGTACCATTTCTTAGGAACTTGGAGGAATATTATCAACGTATGATTGTTACTTAGTTTTCCGTTCTTCTGTTTAGGGTTAGGGGGTTAGGCCTTTGCGCGCATTACGTAATAAGGCTGCCGTGCATGCTCTATCATTTCCTAGGCACCCTTAGCTCAGGCGCGTGATGGTGCCTGCCTGGTTATTTCCAATAGAACTCTCTAAGAGCACCCTCTCAAATCACAAAGGAATCAAAGCGAAACTCCAGCTATACGAAAAAGGGCATTGTTTTCCTGGACAAGCTCTCTCCCCACTAGTTCAAGGTACGTTCACCCCCCCGTTCTCGTGGGGTCCAAATCGACTGGGGGTATCTCGGGCTGCGTATAGTATGTTCACTGCTTGCAATGCTGCTAGCTGTCACTAGTGCATT
This sequence comes from Phalangium opilio, assembly GCF_054372755.1. Taxonomy (NCBI): domain Eukaryota; kingdom Metazoa; phylum Arthropoda; class Arachnida; order Opiliones; family Phalangiidae; genus Phalangium; species Phalangium opilio. The sequence continues at coordinate 8,040,403 of NW_028324187.1, read as the reverse complement.
GCTTCCTTAATAATGCTCTCTTTTCATGAGGGTTTTCCTAAGGTCCTTTTGGAGCCGAAGGTTTTCGAAGGGTTCGTTCTTGTAAAGATAATCACAGAGTACCCGGTGGGTATGATCATGTGGACATGTTCATCTGGACATGTTTTGGGTTTCAAATCACGTTACCTTTATTTTTGGGGCAGTTTTTATGATCAATTTATGATTTTTGGGGCAGTTTTTATGATCAATTTATGATTTTTGGGGCAGTTTTTATGATTAATTTATGATTTTTGGGGCAGTTTTTATGATTAATTTGTTATTTTTTGGGGCAGTTTTTATGATTAATTTGTTATTTTTTGGGGCAGTTTTTATGATCAATTTGTTTTTTTTTTGGGGGGGGGGCAGTTTTTATGATCAATTTGTTTTTTTTGGGGGGAGGGGCAGTTTTTATGATCAATTTGTTTTTTTGGGGGGGGGGCAGTTTTTATGATCAATTTGTTATTTTTTTGGGGCAGTTTTTATGATCAATTTGTTGTTTTTTTGGGGCAGTTTTAATCAATTTGTTATTTTTTTGGAGCAGTTTTGATGATCAATTTGTTATTTTTTTTGGGGCAGTTTCTATGATCAATTTAGGATTTTGGGGCTCCTCATGTTTGCTCTTAAAAATTTAAAAAACATCACTATGCAAGAAAAAATGCCATTTTATAATTAACGCATCTGATCAAAATGTAACATGATCACATCACTTGGCGCTCTTACCCTGGTAGTCCCTACTTGTTGGTCAGTATAGGAAACCAGCTTAGCCGCCATTTTCCTTTTCCGTGCCGCTGATTTTTCTCGGTAATTTGGCAAAAATTGGAAACCCCATAGCGATTAGCTGAACCAGGCTGAACCTTCCCAGCTCCCTTTAGCCCCACCCCCTCCCTTCGTCTCGCCTCGTCCCCTAATAAGTTCATTAGGGAGAAGAGAATTTGACTGTTAACTAGGAACAGCAAACCCCATCCCCCGTCCTTGCATTGCTTTAGGTGTCGTTTCGTTGTAGCGGGTACCATGCACACCAATCTCCTGCTTAGATGGAGCTATAGGACCCCGAGGTTAGGGGATACAATAATTAAGTATAATTTGGTGCTACGCCAGAGAAGTCTGGTTTTATAGTAATATAATATACTGGGATACTTTCCCCACGTACGCACCTTGGAAACCACATTTTTAATTGACTTAAAAGAGGGGGTTTCTAAGTTTGGGAGGACAAAAACCGCTCGTCATGACGCTATAACCAATGGCAAATAGAAGTAATAGGAAGTGATGTTATTTCTATGGACCATTTCAGAGAAACCAACGCTGCCATCGTAGGTTATTTAACTTATTTCCCTCGTGCTTACTGGTTTATCTGATAGTTCGACCCTAGATATGTCACGTGTTTTTCATCCCCTTTATCTCAAAGACGGCGGAATACCTCTACTATAATGAATCACTTTCTGATTCTCGCCTTACTTCGATTATGCTAAGCCTACTTTTACCGTATTTAACCTCTACAACGAAATCTCGAAGGCAAGAAAATTTCCCTATCAACACGTCGAAAGAAAGTAAACTTTTCTTCTGGAAATCCCTTGTGGATGTCTGCTATAAAGACAACGCCGAGATAAACCTACGACAGTATAGAAGGGACTTGGTGTGTGTGTGTGTCGTCAAAGAAAGTTTCTAATGTTGAGATTTATCTTTAGAACGTTATTTTTGTTATATCTAGTTTATAGTAAGGAGAGGGTATAAATTCTCCAAATTTCAAGCTTTATCTCCAGTCCAAACGTAGGTCCGGAGTTAATCGCCGCCGCCTCTAAATTACAAAAACCAGCATCTCATTGGTTCTTGAAAACTCACGTCAGCGCGACGCGAATGACGAAAATTACTTGTATTTTCCGACTGAGGCAGCGAAATAGCCCGGCCTCCTTTTACGTCCCCCCTTGTATTTTGAAAGGGGGACTGCAGGACTATGGCGCGCGAATAATTAGGCATCTTATACCTTCTCCCTAATAAACTAGATATCACTTCTTGGCGGCAACATAATATTTTTGTTGTCAAAACGTGCTCTGTTAAATTTTTCGAATTTCGGTCTCTTTGAACGCGTTCTTAGGGTGGTTTTCAGTCCGTTTTGAAACGTCCTTAGGATCTATCCTCCAACGCATAAACAAAATCCCCTTGCTTTTAAAAAATATAAGTTAAGGAAGACGGTCTTGATAGTAAGTAAACCCAAGACCCAACGTAAGAGAGAGAGGGGTGGAGATAGGAACCATTAGGAGAGCTTGATGGTTTCAGATTTGGATAAGGTATTCTTTTTTCCCCCCTCCCTACGTTTCTCCTATATATCATTGAAGCATTATAGAGAATAGGGGAACGGGAATATTTGTATAAATAAATAGATGTGCATGGAGGGGTGGGTGATCGAACGCGCATGCAAAGCCTGGAATAGGAGGGTCTGTCTGTAGAGAAAATATGGACTGAGAGGGGAAATATATATATTTTTGTATCTTGGACCTGGAATTGACTTCCACGTGAGGGAAAAGAATTCCCCCAGGTTGGCCAATCACAATAGCCTGCCGACCTGGACCCGTACGAGGGGTAAGGCAAATTCCGTTTAAGTTTTTTTTTTTTTTTTTTTTTGAATTACAGGGTGTTGGTTCCGAAGTGCATAAAATGTATTTTGAGTCGAATATTTTTATTGTATGATAGTCTTGCTCTCTAAGTTATGATTGGAGTGATTTACGGATGGCCCCCTAAATTTAAGTACTTTGATACGAGCATGATTTTCCTATGGGGTGGCGTAGCGGTTAGCGCTTTCGCCTCGCAGCAAGAGGATCCCGGGTTCGATCCCGGACTGTGGCACCGGGTGAAAATCTGGGAACAAATCCTTCTGCGTGGAGTTTGCAAGTTCTCTCCCCGCTTGTTAAAAGGAGTTTTCCTCCGCGGTCTAACCCGGTTTCTCCTTTCCATCAAAACTTGCAGAGGTTAACGGTAATAGTTAGTATAGGGCGCTGTAGGTTAGCTGTGGCATAGGGGCTAGCCACCACCCCTCTATGCATTGTAAATGGACCCACCTGTAAACAAGCCACAGGCTTAGTGTGGATATCCCTTCATAGACAAAAAGCTTAGATTATTATTATTATTATTATAATTTAGAATCTAGGCAAACTATGGCTTGGACGTCTGTCTTTATCTGAGGTTGTGAAGATGGACGTTCTGGTCCTGTTAGGCAAATGTTGAACACATTCCCACTGTTTGACACGCGCATGATGTCCCTAGAATTTAGAACAGGCAAACTATGGCATGGACGCCTGTCTTTACATCGGAGGTGTAAAGATGGACGTTCTGGTCCACTTGGGCAAATGTTGAACACATTCCTACTCTTTGATACGAGCATGATGTTCCTATAACTTCGAAGATGGACGTTCTTGTCCTGTTAGGCAAATGTTGAACACATTCCTACTGTTTGATACGCTCATGAACAGGTAAACTATATAGCTGGGACACCTGTCTTTACATCGGAGGTGTGAAGATGGACGTTCTGGTCCTGTTAGGCAAATTTTTGAAACTCTACGATAATGCTAAGTTAATGCTTATAACTTGTTTAGGGGGGGGAGGAATGTCATGGAAGTTACATTTGGGTCTCAATTGATTGACCATAGAACAATTCCACTGACTTCGTTTCTATATTGGAACACCCTGTATTTATCGAGATGTCCCTTCCCTTTTTCTTTTGACTGTCAGACACCCCATCCTGACTCTTAGACTCGACTATTGTTTGAAGTTGAGTTGCGCCTCTCGAAGAATGCAATATTTACCACGCATACTTATAGGGGGAAATATATATACTTATGATATAGGTTTAGGTCAAGTTGTATTCGCAAGCTGCGGCCAAGATCGATTATCATATAGGGGGAGCGGGGGTGTTTATAGAATGCACCCCCGATCCTCCATTTAGATATAGGGAAAAGGGAGAGGAGAGTTTTGCATGGTCTCTGTATATGTAACGTAACGTAACGTTACAGAATGGAATGATAACACAAAGAGATTCTTGAGAGAGTAAGAGTATTTTTAGCGGGAAAGAATCGAGATTTGGCGGCCCCTGATCTGATTTCTTATCGGGTCAAAGGTTAGGGTAGAAAAACATTCAACCGAAAATTATTATCGCCACGATTTCTTTTGCGAGCTTCGTAAGCTTGGCAGCACAGGCAAGGGATACGGTACTAAGGAAAATGGTATTTTAAATTTAAAGGGATACACCCAGATAGAATATTTACGGTGTATTCCTTTAAAAAAGGGTCAGAAAGGTTGGGGAATACGATTTTGGTTTACAGATAAATTGGGTTTTTACAAAAAATTAATGCAATCGTTATGATATGTTTTAAAATGAATATTAGTTGTTGATTTATTCAAAATTATAGTTGGCCTTATGTTAGGGAATTTTAGGGTCGAAAACCTCGGAATGCATTTTGTTTTTCTCCTAATTATTACCCTTGACCTGTTTGGTCAAGTGCGGAAATTTAACGCAAGATTTCCTCGCATGCAATCAGTGGTTGGCTGTATCCCGCGAAATTACCTGACCAAAGTGACCACTAGCACGGACCACTTGCCGTAAGCTGCATGCACGCAGTGTCTTGGTATTATTCCAAGTTGTTTTGAAACCGCGTATACTCTCTCTGCATTGTAACCCCGATCAATTCTTTTTCGGTAGTGGTCACTGCGGTGTTACTGTGTGTTTGCGAAGGCGGTAGAGCGTGGGATTTTCTACCTCTACAACGCTACCCTATGCTCGCTTTCCCTTGTACTCGGCCCCGGTTTTGGGGCCTTTCCGTGACCCCTTAAAAGGCTTAAATGTAGCAGCGCATGCATTCTTTCACGAGGAATGGAGTCTGTAGGAGGATGACGTTAATAACAACTTGGTTTCAGTGTGTGCAACCGAAAACAGTAGGTCTATGCGGGTGTATTTTGAGTAAAGAATGAATGAATGAATGATTCTGACCAGGCACTGGTGTACATACTCCAACATACGCTGATAATACTGGTTAAGTTGCTAACTTTGCTTCTTTTCCTTCACATTGCAATCTGGGGGTTTGTTTCAATGCAGAAACATTGATGGGTATGTGAACAATAAAGACAACGATGTAGGACTGGTAATTTTGAAGCCTTGTCTAAAGTCTTTGTGTCCACCTACCGTCCGTCCTATCAATGTTCCATCTTAACCCTAAATCAAGCAGACGATACTCTGACCCCTCTTATGAAAAGTGTCCATTGGAATTCCGCCCTTGATTAGCAATAAGTCAGGAATTTAACTCTTGTTGATTATAGACTTATGATACGACTCGAAACAGACGTGGAGGAGGAAAATGGGTGGTGACGAAAGGTTGCGAGTTGACCATCACTTTTTCGACCCACTCTTGGGGGGTGGGTGAAAACGTCGATATTAACTTTTTTTTTTTTACTGTATTGTTAGTTTTGGCAATGGGGTCCTTCCCCTTAGTATTTTTTCCCCGTCTCTCTACCTCTGTCCATGACGGTAGGGGTTTGCCTAGAGTGTCCTCCACAACGCACCTACCTTCCCACGGATTCAACCAATCTCACCCCCAACTTTTAGTCGCGACTCTTTCAAGTACCATTCAGAGAAGAACATTGTGTAATTAATATTTTTGATGTTGTTTATTTTATCTTGAGTTTGCTTTCAAAGAGAACTAACAGTTTGGTTAAGTAAGGCATGGAATGGTTAATTAGAAGCTAATAGATATAGCGTAGTATGCGGACAAGTGCTGCTAGTAGATTTGTGACGCGTGCAAATCAACCGCAATATACGACAGACAGAAAAGCTTAAAGAATTCTGTTCGATTCAGTTCCAAACCTGAGTTGGATGCTCTCATAAAGTACTGGCTATCCTGTAGCGCAGTTTAAAGTTAAGAAACTTGGGAGGGGGGATTTCTGTAGCACCTTCAGCAATAGCAACCTTACTCTAGTTGTTTATAACGACCTGAACCATCTTGTTTAAATATAATTCTGAAGGTTTTTTGGTCTCCTCTATAGGTTAGCATTCCATATTTTCACCCCGCAAGTATATAAGCCGCGGCATGGGAACATTTTTAGCGCGCACATTTATGAATAAGTTATGTGGTCGTAATGGAGCGCAAGGCGTTGTTCCGCTATGGGGCCCCGTATTCAGGGTGAATACACTCTTCTCTCTCTCGCTCTCTCTTTGGAATATATGGGCAAACTTTTAGGAGGCGTTGAATCTCTGACAATATCGATTATAGATACATCTTCCTATTTCCACAACATTCCACCTACCCTTCAACCCCAAAAACCCCCCAAAAGTGGTATAACTTTGATTTTAAGTATAAGAATGTCCATTGTGCATGTCGCGTCAATGTTGGAGGATATACTTCTGCCTTGTAGGTCTACTAGAAAATAGGTCAAATTGAACCGTTTATGGATTGATGGGGAAATCTGTGTTATCAAGAATGCCACTGTATAACTAGAAAATATGTGTGATAACTGTAGTTAATGGTACTAGTCATGGTTTACTTTTTAGTCACAACATTTTGACCTTAATGCATAATTTTGTCAAGGAAATTGACTTAAGATGTTCAGGGAAAACCGGGAAAGTCAGGGAATTAACGCGTTTAGTGTTAATCAACTTAATTTTATCCACAAATAGCTAGGTAGCAATCTCGAGAAAGTAGAACACGTTAGATAAAAACCTTGGGTGCATGGTCAGCCGATGACCCTGGTGACCTGGTCTTTGTTTCAACCCAGGGTTCAACGAAAAGCAAAGAAGGCTATAGCTAAACTATCTCTATTCCTCACTCCTGACTGGTCAGAGACTCGGAGGGTTGGGTCACTATGTCCACTAACACTTAATCAGAATAATAGATGACCAGCGTTGGTCGGGTCGCCATAAATAAAGAACCCCGCGGGTCTTCCTGAGAACACTTATGGGGCCGGTCGGCCAGTGGCGTAATCCCTTTTTTTCTTTACTTCCGTTTGACACACGGTCCGGTCTTAGCCAAACCGGAAGTTGTCCACCCCCTTTTTTCTCTCTCTCTTGTATTTCCGGAAGGCTTGTCCAAGGAATCTCCTCCCTTTTCAAGGATAAAATTTAGGGGTGTTAAGAATGGAAGGCATTCAAATAACCCGAGGCGGTTTTCGGTTTCCTGATAAGCTTTTTTGGGAGATACCCAATTAAGGAAAGGTTTATTGTGTTTTGGTTTTATTTTTTTTGTTTATTTTTAAGTTTTGTAATGGGAGGGTGAAACAGATAAATTTGTTATGTTTCAATAGTTCATTAAGTGTTGGGTCACAAACTTATTATGGGAATAACGGTATGCACTAAATAGGTAATTTACTGAGGTGGACTCGTACATCTAATTAATTTTTTAATTAAGAATTAGTAGCAAAGGTACCTGGCTTTGGTTACTTTTCGAGCCGCCATTTTCCAAGATGGCGGCAAATCAAAACTCAAAAGCCATAAAGCCCGTCTATAATATATAGAGAAGTACTAAATATTAGTGAAATCTGTTGAAACGCGCAATTAACGTTATACCATATAGATTTTTTCAATTCTGGCCGCCATTTTTCAAGATGGCCGCGGATTGGAATAATATTTCTTAGTGGGTACCTACTACTTATGACTAACTTCATGCAGAATTGCAGCCTTCAAGGTAAAGCGGTTTGTGCTGGACTCTTATTATCAGTCAGTCGGCCGCAGAACTTTAATTGACTTTTATAGATATAGATGAAAAGTTAATTGGTATTGACCCTATAATTAAAAATGAAAAGGGTTTTTGTTTCTTTCCTTTTTTTAATTTGCACGAAGCTATTTTCTTTTAGTTTTAATTAGGTTCATTAAGACGCCAGCAGTCAAGCCCTTTTTTGTTTTTGGAAGCTTCTGGCCACGTTTGGTTTGAGTTGAGGGTTTGGGGATATTTTTTTTTTTTTGTTTTATTTAAGAAGTGGGCGCTAAAGGCTTATTTAATTGAAGGGGTCGTCGCTAATTATTATCTCCTGAACTGGATGGATGAAGAGACAGAGAGAGTCGGTATCTTTTTGTCTTTTTCTCTCGGTTTTATATCATGGACTTTGTAATTGTGATAGGACTAGAAAAGACTTCATTTTATTTTGCGACCAGAATATGTGTGAGCTTTTGGGGAAAACATTTACTTCCCCCCTTTCCTGGGCTGCCCTAAAACAGTGTACTTTATTGAAAGTGGCCTTGAAGTACCACTTGATCATGCTTTGCGTTCCTCAAGCGCTCCAAGCTTTGAACACAGAGTCCATTGAAATTAAATTTAGAAATTATGATATAAAGTGAACGCTAATCTCACATTTCCTTCCTAATATCGCGTGTACCTTTCTGTTATAATGTATTATATTTTTTATTGTAATTAACTTTTGCCCATGGAGTTTTCTCGTCCCTTATAGAGTTTAAGATCCGTGGTTTTTTACGATAATCTAGTTCCCATTTATGGGAGGCGTCCAAGGGGGTTTGAACTACATACCTCCCTTGCCTTGTCAACTCACTAATTGACTTAAAATACCCAGGACTGAAGAAAAACTAAAAAAAATCGATCACCAACAGCTCAAAGAAAAAAAAAGAGCTTCTTCTGGGGAAACACCCTATAGGTTCTCTTCTTTAAAAAATGTTCTAATTAGGGTTTTGATGCCTGAAGTCTTTGTATACCGGGTGTTACAGAAAGGCGAATGCCAGGAATGAAGATGGTTATCTTTATCTTTAAACGCCTTTCAGCTGTTTAAAGTTTTTAAGTTTAAAACGTAGGTAGGATTCCGTAAATCTTGTTAAATCTAGGGCCATGATTACCAGTTGTATTACGAAGCTAAGATTGGTTTTGCGCTGGAAAGTTTAAACATTCTTAAGTATTATTCTTGTACTTGGACAAAAGTGGTCTAGAATTATTTCCACCACAGACTGCACTGCGGTATCTTTATTTGTTGTTTATTAACTTTCAAGGATAACCATCCATATTTAATACAACTCTTTAGCGTCGATTGGACGGACATACGAGGTGAAACTGGAGATTATTTTTAAGCATGGGCGAATACTCGAGTAACACGAATAACTCGATCGAATATCGAGACGAATAACCGTCTCGATATTCGATAAGCCCCATTTCGGGTATTCGAACGAATATCGAATAGTGAATTTTACTATTCGGGCCTACTATTCGTTAAATATTCGACTAACTATTCGTTAAATATTCGATTAACTATTCGAGAAAACAAAAATATTAACCCTAAAAATGTTTTAAAAAAGTAATGGCAGTTACACTTTTTAATGTATAAGTTTCTATGGGAAAATAGGCCTGAAGTGCTACTACTCTATAGCGCATCTAAATTCTAAATATAATTTAAATTGATTTTAATTAATCCTTCTATTTCTGACTATTCGATAAGGGCAATTTTAAGTTAAGCCTAATTATTCGATATTCGGTTCCCAAACAACTATTCGTCTCGGTATTCGATAAGAAAATTTTTCACTATTCGATATTCGTCTCGACAGTCAAAAACTGGTATTCGCCCATGCTTAATTATTTTGCAGCTGGAATTGAAGTCCAGTACGTTGCATTACATTTTCAATTTCAGGTGATTTGGCATTTGACTTTTATTCGAATGAAAATTCGCGAATCTCTCTCGCTATAAACGTAACTGAGCTTGAAACTATTTGGATGGGAAAACTGGGGAAAATAACGGTTATAACAACCACCGCACCGCGCTAGTTCCTCGAGTCTATACGTGTCACGTTGCCCTTTAGTTTGGGGAAAACGTGCTCTTCTCCGCAACGATACCATATTTTTGATTTTCTCCTTGCCACGTACATCCAACTCTTCCGTATCTTTATCTGTAGCATAAGTAAATTTATTTCTATTGTAAGTTCGAGGTAAGTCATGGAAAAATCCCTTTTCAAAGGGGAGGAGGAATTAGCGTCTGCTTGCAATAGGGTTAAGGTTTAGGCGGAACACTTCATGCCATGGGTTTGTGGAAATAAAGACGCTAGATTGGGCTTCAAAGTTTGTAACCGTATTTCTGACGTCTTTGCTCACGTAGGCCTACCCATGAATCTTTGTCTTAAGAAACCAGACTCTATCGCCGAGTTTTGGAAGCGTTCTGCTAGAATCTGAAGATTTGGTGCATGGGGGCGGAATTATCGTCTGCTTGAAATAGGGTTAAGGTTAAGACGGAACACTTCATGGGTTTGTGGAAAACAAAGACGCTAGTTTGGGCTTCAAAGTTTGTAACCGTATATTGTCCACGTACCCATGAATTAAGAAACCAGACTATCTCAGAGTTTTGGAAACGTTCTGCTAGAATCTGAAGATTTGGTGCATGCAGGCAACTTTTTTAACGTTGGAAACTTATACGGGCATCTTATTAGCTTATGAGTATAAGTGTATACGTGCATTTCGTCGAGTTATTCCCGTTGCAGAATGGAGAAGGACTTCATTCGGGTCACGGTCAGAAGTTGTGAGGTTTACAGAGAAATCCCAAAATAGACCTTATCATCTTCTCACCTCTTTTCTCGTTTTTGTGTTAATGCGATTCAATCGCAGTTTTCTCTATAGGTTAAGGGCATTTAAATGGTGTTTAAGAAGCACGTATGTTTAGGCTGAGATTAATTTAATCAATTTACGTTACGTCGTTTTAGCTTTTTTAGCGCAAAGATTTTCGTACCTTTTTTTCGTTTTCGTTTTCTTTCTACTTCTGAAGTCGTTTGAGAAAGAAGATGGGACTTTGAGCAAACACGAAATCTTTATTTGATTTTTCCTAGATCCTCATTTATAAGGGAGTTTTCTTATTATATTTCTTAAGGGGGTTTGCCCCCCTAGTACCTGATTTTTGGGGGTGCAATTACTTCAGGGACGTGCCCGCCAATTCAATTGGAAGATTATCAAAACTCTTTTTGTTAAACCTTTTTTATTATTTGACAAAATTCGCGTAATATTTTATTGCCTTGATGCAATGGGGTTTATTTATAGTAATATACTAAGTTTGTATTTAGATGACCCATGGAAACATGATATATTTGTATAGCTATATTAAAGGGAGAGTGAAGTGTTGCTTTTGCTCTCTTATAATATATTGGCTCAAAAACGTATATTGCTAAAAATCACCTCAAAACATTTGAATGCTTTTGTAAATAAATGTTTTGGCGAGGTGCATGCATTTGTTAACGTTAGCACGAAGTTAATTAATTTCACTCTCCCTTTAATATTGCACTACTTTCTTTCGTATCAGATTTAACATTGCGTATCCTTACGCATTTTCCTATATTTGTAACAAAACTAATATATGACACTAATTATGAAAGAGTGTGTTGAACTATACACGTTGTTAAGTATAATTACACACCGTACTATGGTATAATTACTCGTTGTTATAGTAATTATCAACACCTGTTATTGTCAATTGGTCGAAAGTTAATTTGTAACGTAAACCAGAGTCCCTAGCTGACCTAAACCTGGGAAAAGCTCTGGCCCTGGTAAGCGTCTGCACGATGGGCGATCGCAGGTAATTTAGCAAGGTCTGTTTCCCAGGGTAATTCTAGAGGGCCGGTAGGCCCTTCTAGATAAGAACCCACACCCTCCCGTAATGTTAAAGAAATAATTCACAGATTTTAGGCTTAGCGTCCCATAGAAAAAGCATGGGATTTTTGGTGGTCCACTCCATCGAATAACTCAGAAACTACTGCGAAGTTAAGGTTCGGAACACTTTTGAATTATCAAGCAAGTATTAAATGTTGAACTTCTGAAGTTTGATTAAGAACAATTAAGTCTAAGTATTTTATTTTAAATAATTTATAAATCATGGTAAAACCGTTAAATATATTACACTGTTTGCATAGCATTTTATTCAGCCTCCATCGGGTTTGTGGCGCATAGGATAACGCGTCTGCCTATGAAGCAGAAGATTGCAGGTTCGAGTCCTGGCAAGCTCGTTGTTTATTTTTACAGATCTTTTATTCAACTTAAATGAAATAATCCTATAAATACAATGTTTAGATAATTTTTTCTTACGAAGTACGGGCTTGTGGCGTAATGGATAACGCGTTTGCATTCGAGGCAAAACATTGCAGGTTCGAGTCTTGGAAAGCTCGTTGTCCATTTTTGATGAAGAATCTTAGTATATACAAGGGAAAATTCTTAAGTAACAAATTTCCAATGAAATGTGCGCGTGCTGGCGCGTGGTTTAGACATAACTTTTTTTTTAAATCTATACAGAAAGGTCAACTAAACTTAATTGAGTCACTAACCGCCTTTTCATATGAAATAAGTTACCACCCGCCTATCTATGGTGAATTAATTTACCACCCGCCTACCAATTGTGAATTAATTTACCACTCCCCTGCCAAATGATTTAAAATTTTAATCTTTCCCATAAAATAATGAGAGGCACTCGGAGTGAGCCAATATGCTCATGAACATCTTACTGGAACATCGAATTAGTGACGTTTGACAATCATATAATTATTTTTATAATATATTAATACAAATTAAGGCTGAAGGAACAGATATTATATAAAAAAGACTTGGTTTGCCCAAGCCTTAAAAACAAAACGATAAGAGTTTTTCCAGTTGTCTGAAGCGCAGATATTATTTTTTTCTATTGAATTTTAAAGACAATCCGTATTTTACTACTCTGTAGAATTTAATTCAATCACCTGATTTTACTGCTTATGGATTAGTTTCCTATAAATTAATTGAAATAAAAAATTACTTATCTCAGATTTTTCAACAACAACTCCATTTTCCTGAAACATTTTATCATGCATTTATTATGTTGAGGGATATTGTGTAAATTTAATCAAATTAACACTTTCTTTTTTAATTTCGGAGAATTTTCATTTCAAAAAGTTTTAAACACATCAAGTTTTCATGATGTTGTCAACTAAACAGCAACTCAACCAACACTTCTAAAATCTTCCCCACAAGTACTGATATACACAGTTCAATAATTGTGACTGTGCCTAAAGAAGAAACGAACCCCTTCATCAAATATAAGAAAGGTGATAACAGCCCCCTTTGTATTCGAAAAGACCGCATATAATACATTATTAATGAGAGTATTATTTGAAAATTAAAGTACGTTCTCCCTTGAAAAGAAAAAAATTCACGATAAAATGTTTCACGAAAATGGAATCGTTCTTGAAAAATCTGAGATAAGTAATTTTTTATTTCAATTAATTTATAGGAAACTAATCCATAAGCAGTAAAATCAGGTGATTGAATTAAATTCTACAGAGTAGTAAAATACGGATTGTCTTTAAAATTCAATAGAAAAAAATAATATCTGCGCTTCAGACAACTGGAAAAACTCTTATCGTTTTGTTTTTAAGGCTTGGGCAAACCAAGTCTTTTTTATATAATAAAGGAAGGGGCAATTTTACTCGAACTTAAAATGAACCCCTCTCTTGGGATCTAGTTCTGCAGCTCTGGAAATGAGAGATTATCGCTCTATCTCTCTTCTGTAACAAATGTCCCGTTTTCTCTTAAATTTTGGGCATGCAATTTCTAAAACTCCAATTTACAAGGGTGTATGTAGTTTTACAATCGTGTACGTAATACACTATCTGTTATGCAAAGTGGATTTGCATGATTGGAGGAATCTAAGGTATGAAATCCTTCTTGCATTGTTGCGATAAACGCGATCGTATTTGGCCTAAAATAAGATTTGCTTAGCTATTTGTTGTTGTTGTTGTTGTTGGCCAAAGTCTTTGTAAGGGTTGCCACAGGTCATGGAAAAGCATTGAATTTGTATCTGAAAGTTCCGTGGCAACCCTGTTATATAGTTGTAGACAATTTTATATATAAATAACAGAAAGATAATATTAAAGTAGAGCGCTGATTGGTCGACTTAAGATGCCTTATACATAATTGAACGTCTCATGCCCTTATACGCACTTTCTGTTGCTTTCTATTTGCTGTTGATAGTATATACCAACAATATATTTCCATGTTTCCATAAATAACTGATTTGGAAAATAATGAAAGGAAAGTTATTATATCTGTTTCGTTTGGTGTTGTTGTTTATTGTCGGTATAGTTGTTTGAAGTCAATATATAACTAAACTTCAATGAACTTTTAAGAATTTTCTTAGGAATTCGTATAATTCCTTTGATATTTCAAACAAGTCCCTTGGATCGAGAAAAGAATTGGGGCTATATAGTGAACCCGTATGTAATTCTTTCTTTCTTCGAGTTTTATCTTCTCTCTCTTTATTTCATTTCAAAAGGAGTAGAGAGAGATCACGGATGAACCGGGGATAGGGCGTGGGAGGGACAGAGAGATGCTTGGGGAAGCTCAAGATGAGTCTGGGATCGAGAGCAGAGCAGAGAGAGAGATGTTAGTTTTTCTATCATCATGGCGGGTGATATCATTCCTACATCCTCTTTTCTATTCTATTTCTCTTCTCTTCTCTTGGTTTTTCTTTTCTTTCGCTCAAAAGCATGCAGTCTTCGGTGGCGACTTCCGAAGTCCTCTCTGTAGTTGAGGAGGAGATATCTTTTAGTGCGTGTTCCTTCTCTTTCAACATCTTGATCTGTTAGCTTCGCTATGCTGAGCTGGAACTTCGTATCAAGTTCAAGTCTCCCCCACTCTGTCGTTGTATTTACCAAGAATACATGCGAATTCGTTTTTTTTTCTTGGAGAAAGGGTGTAGTGAAAGTGTGTTTTATGAAGTGATAGTTTTAAAAAGAATCAATTTTAAGTTATTAGTTTTCCTAATAAGGACTTGGCAATTCCGCCTCCAGCGCCATTATGGTATTTATTTTTACAGAATGAAAGCTATATAAGCCCCGCCCCTTGTAAACCATTGAAAAAGTACTCCGTGTAATACACTTCTGATATCCAATTTTTAAAAAAAGGCGTGTAGGATACGAGAGAATGATAGAATTTTTACAAAGACATTCCATTCTAGACACGCACTCCTGAAACTAACTATACGCCCCCCCCCCCGCCTGAAAATTTGAAACCCCACCCACATCATCCTCGCGTCTTTCGCCTTATCTCTCTAAGATCTTTCAGACGTTTCAGTTTAAGATGTAGATGAGAAATCACCTTCTCTGATTATAGATAAGAAATCTTTATATCGATGTGTAGGACTAGGTATTGAAATTATTTGTATAATTAATTTTAACCATTTGTTATTTCTAGAGAATTTTACTAATTTTAACATAATATTGAAAGGAATACTTCCTTGCTTATAGGGGCTTTTATTATAAACTTATGCTCCTTTGTATGTGTACCTGAATTTATTTTCAATTCGTAACCTAAACCCTAGGGACAGATTTAATTGCAATGCCATTAGTTTAAGGCCAGCTATGCTGAGTCATAAGTGAAATAATACTTCACAAAGTTCGTACTCACTTCCTTGCGTTAATTGGTGTTAAACAGTGAGTTCACTGAATTTAAATTCAGAAATTTCGACCCCAATTTAGTTTTCTCCGCGACAACATTTTATTAACTTAGTGGAATATTATTTAGCTTATGATTGGGGTATTCAAATGAAAAAAAGGTAAATCTAGATTTCAATCCCGAACCGATGGTGCCAGGTTTCAATTACTTGAAGATTAAAATGATAGCTAGAATTTTTTTCTTTAACAAGAGAAGAGAGAAAAGGGAAGCAAAGAAAATATCGAGAAATTATTGAGGTGATAAAATATTGCTTTATTTTCTTCATTCTTTCGGTCTTCTTTTCTTTGCTTTGCTTTTGGGAAAAAGCCACCTTTTTTTTTAATCCCTTTGAAAGAAAATCTCGGGAATTCCGCGAAGCAAAATACAGAAGAAACGAAAAGAAAAAAAATACCCAAATAAAACAAGATGAGTAAGGCAGTATGAATAACTTTTGTAATGGAAGATGATTCCATTCGCGATAAAAGTCCAAAAAACCCTGTAAATATCAGGGCGAAATCAGTTCATAAAACCCCGTAAATATCAGCTCGAAATCAGCCCATAAAACCCCGTAAATATCAGCTCGAAATCAGCCCATAAAACCCCGTAAATATCAGCTCGAAATCAGCCCATAAAACCCCGTAAATATCAGCTCGAAATCAGCCCATAAAACCCCGTAAATATCAGCTCGAAATCAGCCCATAAAACCCCGTAAATATCAGCTCGAAATCAGCCCATAAAACCCCGTAAATATCAGGGCGAAATCAGCCCATAAAACCCCGTAAATATCAGGGCGAAATCAGCCCATAAAACCCCGTAAATATCAGGGCGAAATCAGCCCATAAAACCCCGTAAATATCAGGGCGAAATCAGCCCATAAAACCCCGTAAATATCAGGGCGAAATCAGCCCATAAAACCCCGTTAAATAACAGGGCGAAATCAGCCCATAAAACCCCGTTAAATATCAGGGCGAAATCAGCCCATAAAACCCCGTTAAATATCAGGGCGAAATCAGCCCATAAAACCCCGTAAATATCAGGGCGAAATCAGCCCATAAAACCCTGTAAATATCAGCTCGAAATAAGTCCATAAAACCTTGTAAATATCAACGCGAAATCAGTTGAAAAACGTATAGTTGATGAACAGGCTGATGATGGTGAAACCATGAACCCGCTAAACCTTAAAACTTTTATCCACCTTTATAAAGCGATAGGGATGAAGATCTGGAGGGGGGGGGGTAGAGAGAGAAAGGGCTTTTCTTTTATTCTACGCCTTGGATTTTTTTTATTGGAAAAGTCCGAAACGAAATGGGACGAAAGCGGACGGAATGATGGAGGAAGAGAAAAAAGAAGCGCAAGAGCAAAAGAAAAAGGGATGAAGAGAGATTGAAATTCCAATCTCACTAGCTTAGAAGGGTACTTCCTACTATTCTTATATATATATATATAAGGCTCCCCATACTATATTCTGCTCACTCGGATTTTACTCGCATCTTTTCCTCTCTGTACATACTCAAGTTTATCCCTCTGTCCTGAAAAGAGACCCCTTTCTTTGGCGTGTTAGCCTACGTTTTATAAGCGTGCAAGAAAAAAGCTTTTGACTTTAGTATATATTTACTATTTTATTTATTTTTTGTGAGAATGTATTAGCTAAGCCTTGTTAGAAGTATATTGACGCGAAGTAGGCCTATACTGTTCTTACAGCTAAGAGAAAACACTGAGGATTATTTTGGTGAATTTAACTTAAAATGAACTGAACTGCTCTAATAACAAAGTAACTGGCAACCCTGGCAGGGCGTGCGATTCGAAGAAACGGGGAAGGCAATTTCTTTAGCCCCTTTGATCGACGCTAAAGATCATCAGTAAACTTCCCAAGTCTGTTGTACACTAATTCGATTGTACGCTTCATTCCTAAGTGGAAACCCCTCGCTCCTATCCTATCCTGCTTTACTTGTCCGGTTGTATATATACGCGATATATTGACAGCATGAGGGGAATTGTGCTTGCTGCTTGCTGGATTCAGGAATTCCCCGGTTTTTCCCCCGCTAGCTAGCCATCCCCATAGACACTTCTTCTTTTTCTAATGGAAGGATTAAGATTTAATTAAAAATCTCGGCGGAATTCCGTGCCCCAATATATATACCCTTATTCTCTTTCACCAGTAGTGGTATCAAAGGCAAATAGGAAGAAGAGAAAGTGTGCTAGGCCTTGGACTTTATTTTAGCCAACCCTACTGCGTATTCTCGCTGCATCTCCTTCTTTCCTCTATGGATGGATTTTCACCCAAGCACCTGAGAAACACTCTATTTTCCCTCTACAAGACTTAACATTGTTTATTCATACGTCTTTCCCAAGTGCCCTTGCACAAAAGTTATCGATTGGCAGATTAACTCGACTAAAATACACCCATGGGTTAATGGTATCTATCGTTGGCGATAACAGTGTACCGTTCTTTTTGTGGTTGGACCATATATAATAATAGAGTTTAAGAAAGTTAAACCAAGAGACGTAAAAATATAGCACCCCAGAGGATTATGAAGTCTAGAATTTTACGAGGAATGCAGTGTTAACTTGTTAAGCCCACATCATTGGAACCCGGGCTATTTTTGGAGCCCGGGAATTTTTTTGGGTGGTTTTTGAGCCCGGGCAATTTTTGGGCGGTTTTTGAGCCCGGGCAATTTTTGGGCCGGTTTTTGAGCCCGGGCAATTTTTTGGGCCGGTTTTTGAGCCCCGGGCAATTTTTTGGGCCGGTTCTTGAGCCCCGGGCAATTTTTTGGGCCGGTTTTTGAGCCCCGGGCAATTTTTTGGGCCGGTTTTTGAGCCCCGGGCAATTTTTTGGGCCGGTTTTTGAGCCCCGGGCAATTTTTTGGGCCGGTTTTTGAGCCCGGGCAATTTTTTGGGGCGGTTTTTGAGCCCGGGCAATTTTTTGGGCCGGTTTTTGAGCCCGGGCAATTTTTTTGGGCTATATTTAGTTAAACTTGTTTTATTTACAAAATCAGAAGTTTAATGTTCAAGGGTGCTTCGTGCGAACTGGCCGCGTTACGTATAGAAGAACAAAGCCCATCAAAAACAATCGTTAAGCTTGAGAGACTTTCACCTCTTCTCTCTAGCTAGCTGGCGTCATATCGAACTCAAAGCGAAGATGTACCATACATATATCCTAAGCGATATTACGGGTGACAAAATTGCTGTCCTAGTATATCCCCATCGCGTACTCACTCTTCCTCCTCTAGACTTGTTGTAGCTAGCTTTATCTCCGAGCGACGTTCCCCCTTATGACAAATAATCAATATCCGGAAGCTACAAATTCCAGAAAGAATCGAGATTGAGTTTTAAAAAATAATTCTGTTAAGGAAGGGTTTTCCAAACTGGAAGAGGACAAGGAGGAGGAGATGAAACTAGAGTGGCGGAGGTCCTTGAAGAATGTGATTTATTCCTTAAAAACCCGAAATGCCAATGTAATCAATAAAAACGGGGTTTAACAGAGGCAAATATGAATTACGGAAAGTTAGCTAGAAGGGGTTAATGAAGCCTTTAATTTTATAGTGTTTACGACCTACACCAACCCAGCTCTTAAGTCCGTTGAGTTGGCTGGAATGTCACCCGTGCTATCATTTTGCCTTACTTTGTTATTTCATTTCTATTTACCTTTGTTAGTAACTTGACCAGTAACAAAAATTCAAGGCTTAGTGTAGAGCTTGTTAGAAAAAGAAGAAAGGTTATCTGTCCAGATCTTCGAAGGGCACATGTTTGACAAGTTAGGACAATCTTATACGGCTCCTTCAATCGGGTAGGCTTATAACGCTTAGTTGCAGTCTTCAAAAGCCCCATCAGTAAAGCACCTTATTATCGATATATTCTTGTCACCAAGTGTCTAGTTGAACCGTTGAGTCCCCTAGGAATTCCTTCTTGGGTTTGCTTGGCTACATGTATAACTCTTAAGAAAGTACTTTCTGTCTTACACTCGGTTTTCCGTGTTATCGCCAATTAGTAGAGATCCTGTTGGAAGTTGGGTTTACTGTAGTGTTCGCCTGTAAGAAATTGGGTGCGGTGAGAGGAGAAGCCTTTCTTTCCTTGACTGTATTGTTAAGCGTAATCAAGAACTCATATACGTCATGAGAATTACCAGTCCTGCACCAAATTTGGTCCGTATTGTTTGAAGCCTTATCTTAATTTGCATCTTTGTTGTCTGATCACATACCCATCAATGTTTCTTCCTTCTTTAGACAATAAGGTGATCAACACACCTTTGGACTTTCTCAATTCTTACTTGGGTTCTTGGTCTCATCGAATTATCTGAATTTCGTCGATGAAGTCAAGAAGTACTTTACCAATTTTTCCCGATGTGTTGAAGGAATGCTACTTGGGGAAACTTGATGTTGTTAAGCCTTGTACGAAGGTAATACACCATTGGGCTTACTATAGGGTAACCCTTTCAATTCCATCTCGAAACAACCCCTATTTGACCTATGACCTCTTCAATCTTTCACTGCGTGGTGTATTTCGGTACCGATTCATATACCCATTGGGGTTTAGGGGAATCTCTTAGGTCGATCTGTCTTCTAATAGGAGTGAACAGTCGCGTGACGTGTCTCTGGTTTGCTGCTTGCTGGTCACATCCGTCTTTGACAAACCAGGTCCCATTTGTCCGCCAATCAAAGAGGAACCGGTCTGCGTTTGGAATTTATTTTTGTATTTTGAACTACGTTGAAAAGGGGGCGACTAAGCATAGGTTGTTGCGCAAATAACCTATTTTTAGGTTGGTACTTGTAAGTCCAAAAACTATACTTTGACATAAAGGAGAAAGCACTGGGCGTTTTGAGGTTCAGGAAATGGCCATGAAGAGTCACCAATAACAAAACGCTGTAGCTACTTGTGTATATAGGCCCTTAAAGGAATAGCGACGTGATTTAAAAATTATCTCAAATCTAAAGAAAACCTTACTTTTTTGAGAGTTTAAACTCTTCTGATTCCAAAAATATGCTTGAATAATATTTAATTATGAGGGAAAACACAGAAAAAACACTTTGAAAACTTGAAATTTGGGGGACAAAGGCAAATTTGCGGAGAAGATTTTTGGCGGGTTTTTCACCTTGCTACGTCATTCACGGCATCTCGCGGAAAAGCCAAGCGCGAGACTCCCGAGTTTACTAATGCGGCGCGCGCGCGAATCTGAATAAATTAGGCTTAACACTTTTTTTTTATTTATTATTATTATTAGTACATCGTAATACATTTTTGTTACTTGCTTGTGTAACGTACTCAAACCACCAATTTAAGTGAGACTTGTATATTGGTGGTGGGTTTTAGTCATTGCGATGCTAAGTGCTGAATCTTTGACAGACACTTAGGCTGAGACACTTATAGGCGTCACGTGCCAAGCGCGCGCGCCCGAGACTCCCGAGTCTACTAATGCTGCGCGCGCGCGCGCGCGCGAGCAAAGAAAATATAGAACTATCGTCTGCGCGCGAATCTGAATAAATTAGGCTTAACGCTGCGTGGCGACACTAACAGGCGCGTCACGTGAGCGACATCTAGAGTGAAAATTTCTCCTTACTACGTCATCAAACGAAAGAAAATCTCAACTAGGCCTTTTCCAAACACAAAACTTTGATTGCAATTTAATAAATTGCTACGAAACCAAATAAAAAAGTAAACATATCATAATAAACTAGATTTTTCAAGGATTTTTTTCGCATTTTAAGTTTGTGGGTGACGAAAATTATGTCACTAACACTTTAAGCAAACAAATACTTATCAAAAGTATTACCGGGTTATGCTCTCATTAATAATGTTCTTTCATGATTTTACACAACTTTTTTTTTCTAAGTAGAATTTAGCAATAATTGAATAACCCAACTTCTTTAAAACTTGTGTTTTCAAAGCGTTTTGATTGAGAGGAACGTCTCTGGTTGGGTTGGGTTGGGTTGGGTTGGGTGGGGGTAGATCGTTTTTAATTAAGGTCCGTAGCCAATATCGTTGCGTGTCGACTGTCGTTCTAATTATAAACGGTAGGGTAAAAGACAGCGGGGTCATTATGTGGGTAGACATGGGATGGGATGGGACTGGGGAAGAAAGGTTTGTCTCTGTGCCAGACGTGCTACGTCGTCGTCGTGATCGCGGGGGTCTCAAAGGCGGTTGATGACTTTCGGTCGAAAGGTATTTGCCAGGGAGCTCTTTTCTCAGTTGGGGGTCTCAAAGACTTGCCGTTTTTTCTTATTTCCTTTTTTTCTCTTTTACTTTGGTTGCGTATGTAAGAAGTTGAAGGGTGTCAAATGATTATTATTTCATAACATTTCGTGTTCTTCTAAAATTCAAGGTTTTTGCCAAGCATACCGTTAAAGCAAATGTTGGCTCCTGTGATGCCCCTAACATGATATAGTTAATCTTTAACATTTCAATTTTTAACTTGAGAAAGTCAGGAACCAATCAGCCACGCCCCTTGACTATGGCGGCATCTAGTGGCATGTATTTAAACTAGCCACCGCTAACACGAACTTTAAAGTTCATACTAAACTGGTATAGCCTTAAGTCGAAAACAATTATTTATATGCCCTTTATTGGAACTTACACTTCGTGTAATTTACTTCTGATATCAGCACCCTCTCAGAGGTCTATTATTGGTCTACTAGAGACGTGCCATCTTTCATAACCCTTCCGTGACGTAAGGAATAAAAAATAACCCCCAACCTTAAGGAGAAGAACAAAAAAAAGCGTTTGAAAGATCTAATAATAAATCTACTTTCAACGTTTTTTTTTTCAAGCTTGAGGTATATTTTTTTACAATACCGCCTGTTACTGGCACTAACACTTATTTTTTCAACGCTCTCTTAAAATTAGATGAATTGCTAAGAACGCTGGGATGATTTTTAGCGCGAAAAGCGTGTAAAATGAAGTAAATAGACCCTTTTACCAAGTTGGGGTTTGAGTCTCGTGTATTGAACACTTTGTTTTCTTAATTTTGACGTCTTTCTGTGTCTTCATGGGTTGGTAAATGTACTAAAGTCTACACTTCAACTTACAGACTTCTAGCGATAACTTTAAAAAAGAAGGGGGGGGGGGGGTTGAAGTGTTGGAGTTTTATTAATTATAATTTCTCCGGGCGTGACAAAGCACTACTCTTCACTGATGGACTTTTGCATGCTTTTTAAAGAGTTAGTCCACGTTGGGTGCTGCATACCGCTTTGCTGCCTTCAATGGGGGAAGTCGTTAGTTTCTCATTAAAAACTCGCACACCCAATCAATGTAACCCGAGGCACGACCAGCCTTTACTCACTATTTTAAAATCAATATGCATCTACTGTTTTCCCAGTTTTATCCCTTTTTTATTCAAAGATTTAAGATTGGAGTTAAAAGAAAAAAAGGGGGTTTCAAATTAATTAAACGGAGACACTTTGATTACTTTTTAGTTCTTAAAACTATGTAGAAATACGAGACACAAATTGTTCTTCTTTTTAAGAGGAAAAGATACATTCCACAATATTTAAAGGGATATGTCTTGAAAAAACTCTTTAGAATCTCACCGCACGTGAAAAATATTGAATTGTTCACGCGCGTTTTATAAGATTCTTTAAAACGGAAGTCCATTCATTGAATGGTCTCGTCACTCGTCACGTGTTCCTCTTTCTTCGGAAATGGTTAGGTAAGGCCCTCTTATTTTTCCTTGGGATGTCTTCAACGCACAAAAGAAAGCTGTCTGGACCTTGCTCCTTAGGATTCCATAGTGTCTCATGGCGATATTATTGTACTGTATAGACTAGTTACATTGAAGGAAGAAGTTCCCTTTTTGTTAGCGCGTGGGAGGATTGAGGAAATGGTTCTAAGCCTGCACTGAGGGTTACGTTATATGGACCTTATTGAAGCTATTCTATCGAAGTGCATGGTGTATTATTTTGGGAAAAGGTAGGTGGGTAATGGGTCTTTGTCGTGGGTGCATGGTAGCAGACCAACTATCTCTATGGACCGTTTCCTTCTCAAATTTAAACAATGGAAAATGGTATGGACCCCCCTTACGAAATGGAGAGAATAGGTTTTCTTCTTTTTTCACCTATTTCTTTTCCTATAAGGAGGTATTACGTGAAGGGACAAGTATTAGGATGTGTTTACTGAGCAAGCGCCGTGAGCTTTAAGGGAATTGTGATAGGGAAAGGGACTATACTATTTTAGGCTTCATTGCCGTTCAATATATGTTATCGGTCTCTTTTCTCGATGATAAGACTAAGTACATACTTAACGTAGAAATTGGAAATAGGCAATCCGGGAATGTCTTTTGGGATAATGATGCTAGAGGAATGTTAACTATTACTTACTCCTTGAGTTGAGAAGTTTTTAGGGAGTGGATGATTTATTGTATTTGTGTTGGTTGAATTGGGTCGACTTAATAATTTAGTTATCTAATTTTTTCGAGCTTAAGTTGATGGAACTTCAGTTTTTATGAAAAACAAGTATAAATAATGAAACATGTAGCTTCTTTGGCCGAACAATTAGCTCTCTACTTTATTGTTGTAACCCCAGGTGTTTGGTATCATTTCAAAGGTGATGAGTTGGATACTGAAAGGACATACCTGTATCTCTTGTAGAACCAGAGTTAAAAGGTGCCATGTAAATAATCCCATGTTAATCCTATGGAGAACACGTCTATGAACATTGTTGTAACCCCAGGTATTTAGTATCATTTGAAAGGGGAGAAATAGGGTTATGTCCTACTCAAAGGACTTCCTGTATCTTTTATAGAACCAGAGTTAAATGGCATCTTGTAAATAATCCCATGTTAATCCTATGGAGAACACGTCTATGAACATTTTGCCCTTGAGATTTCACTCTCATATTATCAGTTATGGCTGTGATTAAAATTGATCGTAAAATCCCAACAAACAATGTTCTAAACTGGCTTTTAAGTAAACAATTAAGTTGATAAAGGGTGAAGCCCCTTTAGAAATTAAACAATCTTACTTAAACAAAAGGGGTCTCGTCAAAACCTTAAAAATTATTAGGGTTTAATTTAAGGCCGAGGTAATTTTCCTTTTTAATTTTCTGAAACAGATTTAAACACACTGAGAGAGAGAGAGAGAGGAAATTTGGGAAAGCTATATTAGCTGGAGTCCCTAAAATGCCTGCCCATCACAAACAGTACTTGGGCAAACTTTGCTGTATATAGAGATAGGATAGGGTAGAATTAAGAGAATCTGAAAGGAAGTGAGAGGGTACTCTCTACTTCCACTTCCCTTTTACAGGAGGAAATAACCAGGAGTATAAGTATTGTAATGTCAAAGACGAATTTGAAATTACAGAAAGTTAAGCACTACGAAATTTACTCGATAATCATCTCTTTGAATCAAATTAAAATGCAATAACCCAATTTTAGAGAAATTAAAAACAGATAACTGGTTAAAATATCGAAGTAGAGTGATCTCTGATTGGTCTCTAGCTAAAAAGCTATAAGTTCAAGACTTGGATCAGGGTTAGGTGTTAGTGGGATAAACACAATACTGGTATTACAATATAATTTAATGCCTTCATTAACTTCCCCGTGCCTATAGGTCTCACTTTCTAAATTACTTTTTCCTCATTTGCTTTTGCTATAAATATATATACTTTTTGTAATTGACTTCTGAATAGAGCCTTGAGTATACTACAGTGAAAAGTTAAGAACAAAGTAACCAATCAAGAGGCGTTAAACGAAACCAGGGAGATCCGAAAATTCGTTTCGATATATATATATGCGCTTTATAATCCTCTTCTCTCTCTCAAACACCTCGTGTTTATTATATTAGAGATAGTAAAGCCAGGCTTAGAAACCTGCCATCGTCTTATGGATGGATATTTGCATTTTCTATACTAGTTCAATTTCATTAGATATTATCAGAGACCCTCGTTAGTCAAAGTTTCCTTTTGGCTTGATTTGACATGCACCGAACCGAAAGTCATCACAATTTTAAAAGTCGCTGAGTTTAATTTATTGCAAACTTTATATAGAGCCGCTTCCTACCGGTATATTTAAATTTTTGAGGCCTGCGGTATCTATGCGATTATATAGTCTTTGTAATTAAAAATAATGCGACAAAAGACTTCTCTTTTGAAAGCCATGGGTCACGTTTTGACCCTTTTTAAATCTGGTCCGAGATTATCATGTCTATTTAAATTCACTTGCAAGTTGATTAGGTAAGGTCATTTTTATCCACTTCAAATTTAAGGGGTCATGCGTAAAACACTTGAATCATAACAAGAAGTGATATCTAGTTTACTAGGGAGAAGGAATAAATTCATTCATCCACATTTCTAGCTTTATCTCCAGTCCAAACAAACGTAGGTCGGGAGTTAATCCCCTCCGCCTCTAAATTACAACCAGCATGCATCTCATTGGTTCTTGAAAACCACGTCAGCGCGACGCGAATGACGGGAAAATTACTTGTATTTTCCGACTGAGGAGAGGCAGCGAAATAGCCCGGCCTCCTTTTACGTCCCCCCCCCCTGTATTTTGAAAGGAGGACTGGGACAATGGCACGCGCGAATACTTAGGCATATTATACCTTCTCCCTATAGTAAACTAGATATCGCTTCTTGTTCATAACTTATTTAGACCGAGTCCCTTGTGACAAAATGTTATAGAATTAATACTGTTTTGAGCACTAAAAAGGATGACAATAAGATGTCTTTAATTGATTTTTATCTTCTTTAGATTAAGGTTTAGGATTTCTAGTTGCTCCTTTTCAATTTAAAAGCTTTCTTAAGGACAAAATATTGACTTAAATTCGATCCTCGCTAACGTCCTTGGGTTCCTGGAAATTCCATTTAGTTTATACGAAACACAGCTTACCCCTCCCCCCTCCCTTCCCATTCATTATATCGACCTAAAATTAGACGAAAAGCTTTTAATTTCAAAGGTTTCACCCTGGAGTGTGTGAGTGAGTGCAGCCCTCGCCGCCGCCGCTGTTAGCCAGAAGTGCATATGACTCTCCAAAGAAGGACCCTTTTAATAAATGAAGATTTTGGGTATACCCTAGCTTAATTAAAGGGATACTGTGGTTGTCAACATGCATTTCCTAAACTGAAGCGTGTATCTCGCAATATAAATTTTGTTTATTTGTTGGTTATGTCGTTCGTTTTAGTATCTCTTTCATCGGGGCCTCTCACCTTTCAATACTGTTAATTATTTACTATTTATCGCCTGCACGCGCGGGAATAATGTTGCAACAGCGATCCCGCCCCAGCTCAAAGGCGACAAATTTGTACTTGACTATATATAGCCTCAAAAATTAGTAGATGAAATGGTTGAGGGACTTTGTCAAAAAAGGGTAGTTTTAGTGCATGTTCTATGGGGAAATCGTCAATTTTGAGTCTAATATGTAAATTCTATGACGCACTTTAAATTATATACCTTAACCACCTTTTATACCAACATTTCTCGTGCAGTATAACCTCCCTCACGAAAATTAATAAATAAGGCCTTTAATGTGCCAGCAATCCTTTTCTCTCAAGGGCGAAGCCATTTGTGATTTACATAACCCCGATATGAGCCCCGAAAGGTGACGGTTCTTCCATATGCAAGTTGAAATAGAACCCTCCTGAATCTTAGGGGTATTTCTGGAAGCCGTATGCCAATATTGGGATACCAAAACACTTATAAGACCTATGAATATTAAAAGACCTCTGACCTCGCGTTGCTATAAACCAATGAAATCACAGTTGAGAACGACGTCAGAATTATGAGGCGTTACGGATGTATATACTCAAGACAGCTGACCCGCATTGAAATGAACTTCTCAGATATTGGGGGCAATGATTTCAATAAGATTTATGCATTCTTCATGATTCCATTGTAGTAGAGCGCTGATTGGTCTACAGTCAAAGAAACTAGAGATCTGACCACTATATACCAAGAAGCGATATCTAGTTTACTAGGGAGAAGGGTTAGATGCCTAAGTATTCGCGCGTCATAGTCCCAGTCCCCCTTTCAAAATACAAAGGGGGGACGTAAAAGGAGGCCCGGGCTATTTCGCTACACTCTCCTCAGTCGGAAAATACAAGTAATTTTCGTTATCATTCGCGTCGCGCTGACGTGAGTTTTCAAGAACCGATGAGATATCTCGCTGGTTGATGTAATTTAGAGGCAGGGATCAACTCCGGACCTACGTTTGGACTCCTGGAGAGAAAGGTAGATTATAAATGTGGCGAATTTATACCTTCTTCCTAATCAACTAGATATCGCTTCTTGATATACTTAAGGCTTATATCAACGGTGGTAAATAACAGTCTGTTATTTTTGTTTGTCTTTGGCTGTAACAATTCATCAAAAAATTTCTTAAAATATTTTTTTAGAGTTTTCTTCGTCTTTGGTTGGGATGCAGACCTAGGTCGATAAAACAAGCACCTTTTCCCTCTATAGGACCAAGGCTTAGGAGACGCGATTACGATTCTAGTTTCTGTACTTTTTTGTCTTTCTTCGAATGTGTGTGTGTGTGTGTTGTATCTTGTCTTTGTTTTCCCTGGTGTCCGTCGTGGCTTGAAGGCAGTCTTGGTTGGACAAGAGCAGAGCTCTGGGCCGCCGGGTCGACGATCCATTTCGATTTAGTTTAGCGTAAGGGATTGTTCTTTTTCCGACTTAGGTTTTTTTCTGCCAAAGGATTCTAGAGTTGTTTTTTAGGTTCGTTTACTATACAAGAGATTATTTTGGGGATTGTATATTATTGACGGTAGTAGGAATTGTATCAGGAGTAAATAGATTTAACGGAAAGTGAGCTAGGCACTCTGGAGGTTGATAAAAGGTTTTTTTTCGTTGTGTCCAGTGTATGGTTTTTACGACTTACACCCGGCCAACTCTGCTCCCAAATCTTGGTCTCTTTCTCTACTAATAGCTTCTTTGGATAGAGAGCTGTACTGATTCTGTTTATTTTAATGAGTTGAGGCATTTGTTAAGGTAATACGTTAGAAATTATAGTTTTGCTACTTTAAGGTATAGAATTACTGATAGTAGGTAGATTTCATAGTTGCCTTGAGTCATATACGGATTAACTGACATATACTAAAATCCTAATTTGAATTCGATAATTCAGTTGGGATTCTGCTAAACTATTTATTGGAATTTAATCGTTATGTAGCTATAGTTTTCCAATTAGCATATAAGTAACAATAGTATACAATGTGTTCCAAAAGGGACAATGGTAGAACCGAAGTATACAATGAGTCGAACTTCGTTGACTTTTTTGCCACTCAAAGGACACCCGCTAAAGAATTAAGTTATAAAAATTGGAGTAATTTACTAATGATCCCTTAAATTTAATTAACTAAGAAACCAACCTAAAGACAATTCTAATTTAATAAAGGGGTCATACGTAAAACACTCCAACGCAGTCCAGTCCCACTGTGCTTCGGAACAATTAACCTCCATAATAATAGGTAATTTTTAATTAAAATGGTTGGACACTTCACATGCACGTAATGAAATGTTAAAGTGCTATTAAAACCATTTAAGCCACCTTGTTTCTATATCCTGTGGACTTTAAGCTTTTATGGTCTCGTCACTACAGTTTTCTTTGGTATAGTTGTTCGCCATCTTTCCATATATATCCGATTATGTATTGTTCCCTCTCCATCTCTTCTAAAACCAACGATCGATTCCATATTTTTTGGGACTTATTTTTAGTGGTGATATATATGTGGTGGTACATACATACATACACAACGCAAGTGCGTCAAATAGAATATGATCGGCTTAATATGTTCCCCCAATTTTTCTTCCAGATCTTGTCTCTCTTTCTCTCTCTCTATCTCTCTCTTGTTGTAGGCGACCCAACCATCTTCCTCCCAGCTCCTTACCCTCAGGGAACAAGTTTCTTTGTTGGAAAAGATGATTTCCATTGTCTATATATGTGTATCGGGATGCATACAGTTAATTGGAATCATTGTGTACGTGCCATGATCTTCTCAATTTATCTTAGGCGGATTCTATGGGAGGAGCTATAGACTTATGATTATGTATGATGAATTTTACCTGGCGAATTTATAATCTATCTCATTGCCTGTTGTACCTTAAGCGTAATTGCTATACCAACCAATGGAACCATATTTAATAAATACGTCAGAATTATGCAAGGCGTGACGCGTAGTAAGTTCTCAAGCCCCGCCCACAAAACCCGCATAGGAATAAACCAACATATGGTTCATTCCTAGTAGCTGTATGCATTCATGATCCATGTATGTATTTGTATTTCCATTGCTGGGAGATATCATTGGTTTCTATTGAATTTGAACTCTCTTAGATTGACACTGACACACACCGAGCAGTAACCCCTCCATCCAACCTTTGAAACCTTTACTTTATACCATATTTGTTGGAGTCAAGGCGTACTAAAATGCTTCCTTTACAGCTAAAGCTGAGGGTTTTGCATTGGGCATGCCCTTTATGTATAAATATAATAGTAGATATTAGTTTCTTACTCCTTGTTGATTTACTCTTGGTATAAGCTTCACTAAGACTCGGGTTCGCGTATAGGGATTGTATTGGTTGAATATATATAGAGTCTTTTGGGAAAATCAAGTGGTTCCACGCTCGACTATACTTTTCTCTTAAAAATCTCCAGATTTTTTCCAATATTGGCATTTTTTTAAAGTTTTATTCTCAAGGTTTATGCCTTAGAGGTCGGGGATGTTGTAGTACTATAGTTTTTGAGTCGCTTGGTTTACCGTATTTTTTAGGTTTTTCTATGATAGGTTTGCAGGCAAAGCAAGCCTCTCAAAGACTATTTTCTCATTGAGCTGTTTGTTTCTTCGTAGAGCTGGAATGGAAGAGAGAGATATATATTTTTTGGGAAATATTCAGAGAGAGGTTGGTTTTTTTTCTGATGGATATCGGTTCAGATCTGATTCATTCACCTGTGAAATTTTTTACGGAGTAGGAAAATATGACGTATTTGATCTTTTTTTGAAGAGAAATATTGAGATTTGTTTCATATAAGATGTTTTTATAAATTACGGGCGCAGCATTTCTTTTTGAGTGAAGTACTCCGGACTTCTTTAAAGTACGTGGCGTTAGAAAATTTAAACCTATGCCTGATATTCCTTAAAGATTTCTTTAAAGTCATTCGAACTCTTCGAATGAAAATCCTTTCAAATTCTTGAAAATTTGGTTCAAAATCATGAAAATTTTACTCAAATTCTTGGGAAATTTGGTTTAAAATCTTGGAAATTTTACTCAAAATCTTGGAAATTTTACTCAAAATCTTAAAATTCTATTCAAAATCTTGGAAATTTTATTCAAAATTAATTATTTCTGAAATCATAAATCCCTTATAGTTTCATTTAAAAATCTTAAATTTCAAAATTCCTTCCAGATTAAATTAAAAAATAATAATCGAAATCTCAAAATTCATTTCAGAATCTCAAACATATCTTAGGCATATTTAATTTTATTTACATCACCATATACTTCGATTAATTTCGGCATCTCTACTTCGATGCAAAATTTAGTTATTCCAAAACAAAAATATATGAAACCAAACCAAATGGTTTGGTTTGAATCATGGATTGTTATTACTGGTAGACCAAAAAAGGCATTCGCATTTATATGTTAAAACATTCCGTACAAATTCCCTTTATTTCGAGATAAGAAATAAGATTTTATACCCTTTCTGTTTTCTTGGAACGCAAGAAACGATAAGGGGAATCTGTTCTGTAAGGAAGCTTCCTCGGAAGTAATCGATACTTCCATCTAGGCCTAGTTTGTTTTGTGGTGGTGAATTCCTCTGAATTCGAGCTGTTCCTTTTACATGTTTACTGAGAGAGCTAGAGCTTAAGTTTCCGGCGTAATGGATGGCACTACACGTTAGGCTTCCGTCCAAGAACTTACTGGGAAGTACCCCTCCCTATTGGATGCCTAGTACTACCTGACTGGTTCGTCCAATAGGGGCGCTCCCCAGTGAGTGCTTGGCGGGAAAGCCTAACGCGTAGTGCCAGCCATTATGGAAACTTGTACTCGTATCTCCTTTAATATTGTACACAGAAACAAGGTTCCAATTTTCATATATATACGTTATTTGATACACTCTTTTACCTTCCCTATTGGGCGCCTAGTACCACCTGACTATTTCGTCCAATAGGGGCGCTCCCCAGTTCTTGTGGGCGGGAAAACCTAACGCGTAGTGCCAGCCATTACGGAAACATAATTGTACTCGTATCTCCTTTAATATTGGTTCCAATTTTGATATATTCACATTATTTGATACACTCTTTTGATTAAAAAAGAAATCAAAAATTGAAATTCTAGCCCAACGTATCCTTATATAAAAAAATTAATAATATTAAAAAAATTTCATCCCCTTTTTCAAAATTATAATTTCCTAGAAATGTTTCTTCTTATTTTTTTTTATTTTATTTTGTCGCATTTTTTCCTATGGGAACTGCGAAAAAATAAAATGTCGGAAAATGGTCTAGACTTGTGTGTTTGGTTTACGGTTATGATGGAAAATTAATTGCTTTTCCTATATATTTTTTTTCTAATTATAATATTATTATTTCGTTTTTTTTCTTTATTTTTTTTTTTAATTTTGGTGAGTTCTCGTTTGTTGTTTTTATTTCTGGGAAATTAATTATCTCGGGGTGCGTGTTTATTTCTGTTTGTTTGTTTTAAAAACAAATTAGTTTTCTCGTGGATTTAAGCTTATTAATGATTGTGTTGTTTTGTAAACAGAAATCAAGAGATATTTTATTTTCTCGAGCTTAAAAAAAAACCCGGGATTTTTTGGTATGATGTTAAAAATAAGGCATCTCTTTTATTATATTACAATATTTCAACAAAAAAAAAGAAGAAAAAATAATTTTTAGCTACATCGCGTATTTTTTTAGGGTATTACTTTAACTCCTGTTGGTGAAGTTGTAGTAGTAGTAGTTGCTGTCGCTGTTGTTCCCGACTTGTTGGTTAAAGGAAGGGTGAAATATTTTAATCCCATAATTACTTTCGCATTCCCTTATTGGTCTTTATTAAAACCTTGATACGATTTTACAGCAAATACCACGTATTTTGAAATAATATAACATTAAATCATACGTCTATTTTGCTCTGAAACAACCGCCATAAGTTATTTTCTCCCTTTAAGAAACATTTTTTAGAGAGACTCTCACGGTTAGATCACACCATAGTCAAAGGGAGGACCCGTGTATTCAAATAACATTACCCATGGCTTAAACTATACAGTATATTGAAGATGAGACAATATATTCTGAAAACGCGAGAAAATTTCCAAATAACGTTACCCATGGCTGAAACTATACAGTATATTGAAGATGAGACGTTAATATATATACTGAAAACGCGGGAAAATTTTTAGAATTTCCTAGCGTTTTCTTTCGACGACGACGGTCTTGAAGCATAGTGAAATTTATTAATCCTAATGGGGCATCATATATTTATAATATTTTTGGCGGGAAACTCCCATGATAACGCTACATAGCGCGCCTTTGCTATCGGAATTTAAAATTTAAAGAGACTCTCAAGTAGAGTTTTTCACTATACTTTAAATAAATATAAATTTTTCTCCCTTTACTGTGACGAGATATTGCAGTGGCATAGAAAATATACCTTAGGAATTGGCGAGCTTTTATAGTGTAGTAGGATCTAACCATAGAAATGTGAATAGTAAGGACCATCCAAATTTGGTGGTGGACTGGTAACGTCGAAGCCCATCCCATTCTAACGTCTTTCTTGTCTTGGCGTATATGTCGATACTACGCCCCTCCCCCTTTTGAAAAACTGCAGCCTATTGGTTCTAAAATCAGGGATAAACCAAAAGATATTTTGTTTTCGATGCCTGTAGTATATTATCATTGGGTTTATAAATTTGGGAATTCACGAGGACTTTCCGAATCTCTGGAATCTACTTTATTTTGCGCTAGATATTATCTCAATGATATGTCATATTTTTTGAGGAATATATTACATTTTGACTTCTCTTTGAGATAAAAATCGGGCGGGAAAATTCGTGAGCTGTAAATGACACCAGACGGCGCGATTTAAATCGGATGTTTTATATAAATTGTTAAGCAAAGAAATTTGAAAACCATTTAGGGTGATTTTGATCTTCTAAAAGTAAAATTTTTATCCCACAACAAAGCAAAATCGTGCCTCCATACTTAGTAATATGACAAATAACTTAGCAACGATAATATCCTGAAATTTCTGGGGTTTTTATTATTTATTTTTTTTTTACTCCTTGGAAAGGGATGATTTAGTCATACTCTTAGCTTTACTCGTTAAACAAATCAAGTGTGATCATGCTATGTACTAATATAAATATAATGATAAGTTACTTAGGGACAATTATATAATGTAATTTTTACCATGTTACTCCTTGGAAAAGGAATATCGAGGTGAGTTTAGTAATACTCTTAGCTTTTCTCATTAAACAAATCAAGTATGATCATGATATGCACTAATATAAATATAATGATAAATTACATAGGGACAATAATATCCTGAAATTTGTACCATATTACTCCCTGGAAAAGGAAGGTCGACTTTGGTTTATGATACTCTTAGATTTTCTCATTAATTTCCATGAAAATTCACATTATTTATTATAAATTAATGCGTATTTCCTTCCTCATGATCGCAGGTGCGTCCTTTCGACATTAATATACACTTATTTCGAAATTATTTTCTATAAATTAATTTATTTTGAATTTAATTTTAATTAGTAAGAAAAGTAGAATGATCACGCTGTTCACCCACGTAGAGTAATACTACACCATGGATTCCGTGATGTTGTTTTTCTCGCCTTCTATTCATAGTTCGATTGATATCTAGTTAGTCGAAATTTGACATTTCCTGCGTCACTCAATTTCCCTCTCTTCGCAATAACGTAATTATGCCAACATCCGGCAGCTTGTCTTACATACAGAGTGGTTTAGCTATTTGACGACAATAAAGTAAGTCGCCTAGATGACGAGAGATTATGCTCTAGAAACATTTAACTTAAGTAAGATTTATTTCCAAGATTTTGAATTCAGTCTATTTCATTATGAACTCATCTCTTATCAATTATCAGTCGCATCCTTCGCTTTGTACGAAGGTTAGTTGCTAACTTGCTATCTTGTGTTGTGTAGGTTGGTATAATTTTAATCATAACCCTGTAATTCTCTTTATAAGTATTGCAGTATAATTAATTCCTGAAGATAACCAAACCCCACAGGGGCGGGGCCACGGAGTGCGAGTTAGCTTGCCTCCCGCGTGTAGTGAACTTGGGCTCTGTCGTCTGATGTAGTCTATTAAATGGTAGAGAAGCGCCTCCTGGTGTCGATTTATCACCTACTGTGATCTCCATCTCTTCTGGTAACGCGACCCACGTAAGGAATTTAAATAGCAGTAGGCCATACCTCTATTTTATTCCTGTTTAGGTTAGAAACCTTTCATATGAAGATGGCGCTGTAGTATTTTTGTTGGAATTCATTACCCCTTACAACAGACCCATACTTATGATGAAAAATATAGGGTTTTGATTTAACCCTATCCTGCGGTAATTTCTGATATGTGTTTCTCAGCTTTCGGAAATAATTTTAAACTGAATTGGTTATCTTTCTTGGTATGATCTACCCACTATAAGCTGCGAGACACGAGTCGAAAAACGTCCTCAAGGTGTATTATAGAATTTTAACACCAATCGCCCCCGTATCTTGTTACTATCTTGACCGTTTCATGGGCTTTTCTACTTCAAATTTATCGGTCATTACTATTCACCCACTCATGGTGGAATTTTGAATTTAATTACGTCTCCTATAGTCGAGACCGAACCGGCGAACCACTCACGCGCTAAATTTGAAATCATATTTCAAATTGAACTCGTCCTTTTATAGCTAAACTCTGTTGAGATTATTATTATCTTAATTTATTTAGTCAGTTTTAAGAATTTGTTTGGTTTTTTGAGAAATGACCGAAGGGGATGCTATTTAAGCCTAATGACCGTTTTCTTCCGTCATTACGTAACACTATCCTTGACTTTGAGGTCGTTATTTTGAGGGCAAAACAAAATGGAACCCTTTTTTCTTTACTGTTATTCAAACCTAGTCCTAAGGGGTTCGACATTCTGCAAAATTCATATTTTATTTCAACACATATTCCTGGATTACCTCTTCGATGTCGAACCCCTCGGTGCAGTTTGGTTTATACCGCAATCGACCCCTTTTTTGACTGAATAGAATAGATAATAACCATTTCTCTTTTATTTTTAAAAGAAATTATTTAAAAAATAAAATTTGGCAAGTTACCTTCAAAAACTTTGAAAAAAAAAACCTTCCCACATATTCCGAGGAAAATTTCCGAAGATAATTTCGTTTCGTTTTATTCAGAACCAGTTTCGTTCCCCGGCCTTTTTTGAGTGGGCTCATTTTTTAGCGGCGCGATTTTTAATAGAACCTTAATAGCAATTTTACCCTTTATAAAAGAAATGAATATTTTCTCAAAGCACTAAAAATATTTTTTTACTACTATATATCCGCTATCTCACGTTCTATAGCTAAGCCTAGAAAATAAATTGAAATCAGGCTTAGATTAGTCTATTTTTAGAAGATCATGAATTAGTAAGTAGTAATGCAGTGCGACAATTATAGCTTACATATTTCACGTGCGACAATAATATCCAACTCATTTCACGTGCGACAATTATATCCAACTCATTTCACGTGCGACAATTATATCCAACTCATTTCACGTGCGACAATTATATCCAACTCATTTCACGTGCGACAATTATATCCAACTCATTTCACGTGCGACAATTATATCCAACTCATTTCACGTGCGACAATTATATCCAACTCATTTCACGTGCGACATTTATATCCAACTCATTTCACGTGCGACACTTATATCCAACTCATTTCACGTGCGACAATTATATCCAACTCATTTCACGTGCGACAATTATATCCAACTCATTTCACGTGCGACAATTATATCCAACTCATTTCACGTGCGACAATTATATCCAACTCATTTCACGTGCGACAATTTTATCCAACTCATTTCACGTGCGACAATTGTATCCAACTCATTTCACGTTTGACAATCGTAGCCTACATTTCATAATCTCTTTAAACTTGGGTAATTCTACACTAGAGACTGTAAAATTTTCCAACTAAGTTAGGAGGGGGGGGCGAGATATAATTTTCAAGGAAATGATAATTAATGTACAGAGGTCACTCTTCTTAATTTCGCTTGAATGAAATTCCCAGATCTCTCTTTCTCATTTCGCGGAAAAGGAACCAAAAACTTTCTCTGCTCTGATCTAATAATCCCTCCCAAAAATGGCCACTTCCGAGGTCCATATAACGAATATTTCCTTTTTAATCGTTCCTTTATCTGGGGTCACTCTTAGTTTGCAATCTCTTGATAAGTAGGGGCCTTCCAAGGAAGTCGAACCTTGCCATAAACTGACAGCAAAGAATGGCCAGGGTAACCTTTGGTCGGGCCTAGTTGTCCATGAACTTCTTCAAGTAGAAATGCAACTTGAACGGTCGTAGAATGATGTGATGTGGTATGTTTATCAAGTGAGTGAAAACACATGACGTATTAGCAATGAGTCAATGACAAATAGAACTAGCCGAAAATAAGTTCTTGGCTATATGACCAATCAGAGATAACTTTAATATTACCAGTTATCTGTTATTATTTCTATATAAAACTGGTCCAATATACTAATAGACTAGATTTCGTATTGGGCAACACCTGGTGCTGGTAAATGTAATGGGGTTTTAGGTCTTCTGACAAGTTTCTCTAAAGGTTTGAACTTGCATTTCTACTTGAAACCCACTCAACCCAAGCCTGCAGGCAAGGTTAGGTTATGCTAGGCGCTAGGCACAGAGTATGCCTTAGTTTCCTCCGCATTGACAAACGGGTTTGAAGTTACCATGAGGAAGAGCATCCATCGGAGAAAAGTGGAAGAGGGGGATGGGGGTTCACTCTGCTATCTTTTTGGGTACGTCGACCCTGCTTGCCCAAGTTCAGGGATTCGAAAAGGGGGCTACCAGCGGAGCGGTCGATGAATAGTAGCTGCAGTAACACTCCTCCAACCGTCCTAGGATGCCGCCGCCGGAGGATGGAGATTTCTCCCGCTCAGCCTCCAAGGATCCCAATCTTGGTTGCAGGCTCCCGAGCTTCCCTTACGTAAATTCTCTTTCGATGCGGCGGCTACGACAACTTGTTTCAAATTCTTCGTACGTACGTACGAACGTTCTAGGCTGCAGATTTCTCCCCTTTATCATCCCTCAGCCTCTAAAGATCCCATCCAGTTTGCACTTGAGCTTCTTTTCAATCGGTACGACTTGTTTTAACGAAAAAAGTACTTTTTTCTTTTTTAGAATTTAGTTGTTTTTTTTTCCTTTTTATTTTGGGAGATGCATTCCATTCGCTATCCGTTGGTCCGCGAAGCGTTTAGGGAGTCTTGGCGCGTGGGGATTGACCTTTATTTTTTTGTTTCAATTTTTATTTTATTTGTTTTCTTGTTATTTTTGCCAGCTTTTGCTTACTAGGCAGTTTTTTGCGACTGGTTTCTTACGTTTGTATTTCTGAAAAGAGTGATTCAACTCGTTCTGTTTTTGGTCCTTGACTAAATTTAACATTGATAGCAAAGATAGTTTTAGTTCCTTTTATTTTAAAAAAATGTTTAAAATGACGTCCTCACGTGATAAAGTTGGTACATTTTGACCTATAGTACCTTTATTCTGGCTATACCTAGCTGGAACTTTTACTATACTAATTATAGTATAATCTAATTAAACCCATAATTATATAACTAATCAATTTAATTGAACTTTCCTAGAAATATTGCATTAATTTCATTTACAATTTTCTTGAGAGATAACCACCTGACTTCAAAAGAATGTTTAGCCGCAAATTAAGGTTAAATTACGTGTCTTCCTCTGCTTCTCTTTCCGTGCTGTAATCATACTTAAATTTTAGTTCCACCCTACCTTTTTTAGGCACCCCTTAAATCTTGTTTTGGAAAATGATGTTATCTTTGCAAATTTTTTTTAAAAAATTCAGGGTTTCTTAACCGATTGTAAGCTTTCTTAGATCTCCCCTTTATTTATTTATTATGAATGACATCATACAAATCACGTGGAAATCTGCCGCCAACTGTAATAATTACTTTCCCGTCGTAAAACACCCCCTTCTATAAGTCATTTTACCAAAAAATACCGGTTTTCAAAACACCCATAAAACCATTTATAAATTCTGACTCATAAACTATAATTTAATAATAATAGTGTCAGGAAATTTGATCACAAATTTAATCTTTCAGATAGAATTGGTAAATTTTTTTTATTTAAATTTTATTACGCAAGAAATTACCCCTGAAAATAAAGATTGAAAGAAAAAATCCCGCAATCTTTGAAAAGGCGGGAGAGAGAGAGAGAGAGAGTGGCGCGCGCTTTTCATCCCCTCTAATCTGGTGACGTCACCGGTAGTCGACCACGGCAAAGCTGAGGCTGCTGCTGAGCGCGCGCTATGGCCCGTTCTCTGTTCCGTTATTATCGCACAGTGTATGCGGGAGGTTGGTAGCGCGCCTTTTCGCTCTCGTTTCGCGAGTGAGTCATCCGTGGAAGCCTTTTTTCCCGCGGTTTTTTCGTAAAGTTCACGCGCACGGAAATTTTAACTTTTTGGATGTAATTTTGTTCATTTTGGCGGGTTGTTTATTTCCCGCGTTATCGTGTTGTTTCGCGCCAGAAAATGTTGCCGTTGTCTTCGTAAAATGGATTCGTCCATCTTCCGTCGCGAGAGCTTTTCGTATTCTGCTCGAAGGGGAAGCGTTCAGCGCGGGCGCCCCTAATCCTAGAGCCAACGCAAAAATCGAAGTTTTCCCCCCTTTGCACGTACTATTTTCTTTGTTTTTTGGCCGTAAAAGGCTCAGGTGGTTTTAGTTTCCGCGTTGTCGTTAGCCCTATCGCCGTACCGGTCTGTTGTTCTATTCTAACTTGTTTTTTGACGTCGACGTCCGTTGGTCAATTTTGTTTTGTTGCGCCCGGAAAAACGCGCCAAATTATCTACGGGGTCATTGGTCGGTTTCCTTCTATCTTTATGCGGAATACGCGACCCTTTGTCATGGCTTTACAACACAAAATCATCCGAGATAATACCCATCAATGTAAGTTCATCCCTTATTTTGGGTCATTAGCGCAATCATGTGTTTGAAAGTTAGGCTTAGCTACGATATACGACCTGTACGTTTTTGTAGGCCTGTTGCTATAGGGATGACCTTGAACCTGAAAAATAGTTCAAAACTTCGTTAAGCCTTTGTCTAATTAAATTCACCGCGTGTAACGTTGTTAGTTCATGCTAAAGGTGTTATTTAAGCGATTAATTTTGATTAACGACGCCTGGCCACTGTCGCTAATGACATTATCTGGACTCTAAAGGAATATTAAAACTATATTTTAATATTTTTATCATTTTTGTAAAGTTAGCAACGCGACCTGGATTCTCTGTTGAGCCAAATAAACCCAACCCGTTTTAATTTAGCAACGTATTTTCTTTAGAAGGAAAAAATATTGAAAACGCGACGACGAGTCTTATCTGCCGTTATACAGAGTTGATTTTTATTTATTTTTCTTGTTAGTAACTAGAGTGGGAAATGTCATGAAAGGGGTACTTAAATACAGCAATGTTAGGCTTAGCAACCTTTAAACATCCTTATTATTTTAAGCAAGAGGGAAATACACAGTGTACAAAAATAAAAACGGAACTCAAGGCTAATGAGTTACTAAGGGGCCGTACATCAATTACGTCACGTTTTTCGTAGACGTGACGAATTGATTTTGTAGATAACAAGTTGTCCCAAAATTTTGGACATCGAGGGTCTAATCACCGATGCCTGTACACTAATTAAGGGTTACGTGTAGTCATTCTGAAGGTTACAGCGTGTGATCTCTTTTATACCGATTACTTTTGAGTGACTGACCCCTCGCTTACGCCAAGCTTGTTACTGTAGCATGACGTGATTTATAAACAGTCCCCAAGGATTTCACTGTCATGGGCAAGGCTTAACTCCGAGAAGACAAATCCCTTGTAAAAACGTTTGAGATCGTTTAAAAGTCCCCGTAAATTACTCTTGAGAGGTCAAACGGTCATCAGGTGTACCCTGGTTTAAAATTAGAGGGGCTAAGCACTCAGATTATCTGAAGACTAATTACGGATTAGTCCAAGGCAAGTAGAGATACGCAGAAATTATAGTTTTTTTGTTAAACATACGTCGATTTTTCAACAAAATTTAATAATTTCGTTGGGGTTTTCCCGTCATTATAATGTCATGATAAAATAAAGGGAAGATAACCAACCATCTTCATAAAGGTGTATTCTAAATTCCAGTCGCGTTTGTAGCTCTTTCAAGGTACAAAAAACAGTACGGTACCAAAGTAAACGTTCACGCTAGTACATTATGCTGCCCCATATTCCATAAATATTTAATACAATTCCCTTTAAAGTCCTTGATAGTTGTTACGTTTTGAAAATTACGACGTAACAGAAGAGGAAATTTAAAAAATAATAATATTGAAATGTGATAATAAATAAATAGAAGTATATAGTGATATTCTAACTTCCCGGAAGCCATGTAGAATATAATATATTTAATATAATATTCTGTATAAGGAACACAGCTAGGGTTAGTAACAATATGGAAAGCGGGATATATTTTTAAAAGCTTTTCGTTTATGAACCCTGAAGAGGAAATGAATTTTCAGGGTTCGTACATAACCTGGATAAGTCAGGGATTTGGAAAAGGGGGAAAAACGTCAGGGATTTAAAGTTTTTTCCTAAAAATTTAGGGATAAGTCAGGGATTTCAAGTTTTTTCCTAAAAATTTAGGGATAAGTCAGGGATTTCAAGTTTCTTCCTAAAAATTCAGGGATAAGTCAGGGATTTCAAGTTTCCTCCTAAAAATTCAGGGATAAGTCAGGGATTTCAAGTTTCTTCCTAAAAATTCAGGGATATGTCAGGGATTTTCTTTGGTATATCAAACCATGCTTTGAGCTGCAGGTGTTTTCATGAAGTGGGGTCTAGTAAATACGTACTTAAAATGGTCAGGGCATATACTGGCAAAATTTGCTCAGGGATAAGCTAGAAAAGTCAGGGATAGGGATTTTAAATATAAAAATTTCGTCCGAACCCTGAATTTATTAGTTTGAGTTAGAAATCGTCTAAAGCGTTTGAAAAATATTTCATTTAATGACCCATGCATGCCCTTAGTAACCCGGTTTCCTTCCATTCCTCGCACTGAACGCGCTGAATACATCGCTCTATTTTAAGAAACGACCAACATTTTCAGCTGTTTTTGCAAGCGAGAATTTTTCTATCTGGTAAAGGGTGTACCGTAAACGTAAAAAAACTTTGCTACAGCGAAAAACGAAATAAAATGGAATGCTAAAAATTCCTTAGCGCCCCAGAAAGATCTATAGGCGCAACCGAACCAGCGACGTAACGATGTTCCAACGGTTTTACAACTCTGTTTAAGAATAAATATTCCTTCAGTAATGTCAGAAATATTCAAGCTCTTAAATTCTCGGGTTTCGAAACTGTGTCGAGAATGCATGGTGAAATTCTTATGGTTTAAAGATGGGTTTCCATGGGGTATAAGCGCCTCTTTTTAAGTGTTGTAAATTATGGAGATACAGCGTGCCAGGGATTGGTGTTATTTTAGTAAGAAATGGGTACGGTTTTGTCTGTCTGTATGTAACGCTGTGATGGGGCTCTTCCTGGAGAATATGAGTACTACTTAAGTAATTAGTGACTTTATGGCCTCGTAAGTTATAGAGGTTGGTGTTATTAAGCTGCGATTTTGTCCGTCTATATGTAACGGTGTAGTAGGGTTTATTATTAAATACCATGATTCGTAATTTGGCAAAGGTTGTTCAAATGTATGTAATAGTCAAGGAAGACCTGGTTTTGTCCGTCTGTATGTAGTCGCTGTGTTCAGAGTTTATCTTGATTAGTTATTTTGGAATTTGGTAGCTTTTAATATTAACAAAGTTAACTTTAACTTGATAAAGGGTTTGAGGTCCGTTTCTAACTTATTAATTTATAACCTTATGATAATAATCTTACATTTAACGTTATTAACTTTCTTTTCCGCCCATCGTTAAGATCCTTAAAAAGAAATTTCCCGAGCTCCTTTTGAAATTGCTTTCTTAAAAATCTGTATTTTCATAGTCTCTAGAAATTAATATAAAATTTTCGTCTTACACTATTTTAGTCGTAAAGCCAGACTATGTTTCATTTTAAATACTTTTAATGACGAGGAAGGCAGGAGATGATGCAGCTCGCGGTTAATACCGAAGAACCCTATGATATTTATCACATTTTCTCTTGGGAAAAATATAATAATCGTGAAAATGCGACGACACAAACTTTGCTATGGCCGGGGGGACAATTAACCCCTTTCGTTCTCAACCGTCTCTATGGGGGATCCGTCCCAATGGGAATATGCAATGCGTTTACATAACCCTCTTTCCTAAATTATTCTATAGGAATTTCATTGAGTTTACTGAACTCTCCGCTTGGGATAGCTAAAACCGTCCCCGGTTGACGTAAGGAGTCGTAAATATCGAAAA
This sequence comes from Phalangium opilio, assembly GCF_054372755.1. Taxonomy (NCBI): domain Eukaryota; kingdom Metazoa; phylum Arthropoda; class Arachnida; order Opiliones; family Phalangiidae; genus Phalangium; species Phalangium opilio. The sequence goes on along the minus strand of NW_028324187.1, from coordinate 7,997,393 downwards.
TGGGACATTTTCCTATTGCACTCTAAATAGGAATCAAATTTATATTAGACAATAGGGAATTTTGTTCACTTGTAAGAATGAAACGGAATATGGCTGCAATTATACTTAGTTCCGTCTTAGGTCTAGGATTCCGTTTCCGAGTATAGACTCAAATTTAAATAACCGGAAGTGAAATACCGCTTACTGTTAGTAATCAAAAATGTTAGGAACCGCTTTTAAAATAATCAAGTTTTATCTTGTTGCTAAAAGATATTCTTCGCTCGCTAGACGACTCAAATGGCATAAGTTAATAATAGTCCAAGTTACTAAGTTATACTCTTGTCCATTGATTTTTAACCCTTCAAAAGTTGGAGGTAAGATAGAGTCACGTGTTGCACCATATTGTTGTCTTAAGACGGGACATTGATGGGTATATGGTCAATAAAGACTTAAATTAAGATATGACTTCAAACAATCAAGGAATTTATAGTGCTGGACTAGTAACTTAAAGCCCTATCTGACGTCTTTCTGGTAACTATGAAGCCCTATAACGTCTTTGGAAATACACATCGGATTCTATTTTTTAACCCTTTATCGAGCAGACGATACTACGGCCCCGCCTTTTGCAAAATTCTTCATATTAAACACTTAATTTGCACCTTTATTATCACTAACTTAGGAGAAAGTTATTTTTACTTACGATGCAAATGACTAATCAACTAAGCTCCTAACCCGTTATTAAAATTATCCACGGTCACGTGCCCAAGTGATTCACTACTTACTAGGCCTAATTTTCTTGGAACTAATAAAAACAAAAGCTAATGTCATTGGTATGTTGATTCTCTTTCTGCTCTTTCTAGGTTTGAACAGTGACGATGGTTGAGTTCAACATTGACAGATCGGCCTGCAGACTCTGTAACGGTGTTGTTGGTGTGGAATATAATCAGGATTATACGCGACGGGATAGCGGCGAGAGGAACGGGCCTTGGTCATTGGCGTTATTATTATTGTCGGCGGCGGCGTTAAGCCTTTGCGCGTGTGTGACGACGGGAGAGAAGGCCCGATGAGGCTGGGGTCGGGTGGTCCGGCACCGGTATGACCACGTCGCGTTCGGTCAGCGAGTCCACGAAGGACTCCCCTCAGTTGGAGACTGCCACCTTGAAGAAAGGATTGCTGTGGCAACAGTGGGATCGTTTTTTCAGTCGTTGGAAAGAACGGTTCTTTGTCCTGACCAGGGATTACTTGGCCTGCTTCAAGAAAGGCTCATCATTGGGTATTACGGAGATGGGCAGCTTTCTCTACAAGGTCTGTTGGAAATCTTTACTTTCTTCATTTCTTTTCTTGTTTATTACTTCAAGAACCGGTTAACCAATGTAGGCCTTGGGTTTGGGGGGCATAAGGCTAAGGTGCAGCAGTAGAAACTAATGTTTACAAAAATTACACCGAAATTTCCATATATTTAAAACTTTTAATTCACAAAATACGGAATTTACGATGCCCTAGAACAATTTACTATGTTAGAAACCACCTAATCTACATAAATCATTCAAATACTTATAAGGAAACGAAAGCAACCTCAAAATCAAAAGAAGCAGTGGTCCAGTTAATCTGTAGATTTCTTGATGCGTTTTAAACGTAACCGTTTTATAGTCTGACAGAGATATGATAATTTAAAATGTCCCCACGAAGCCAACCATGTATGCGCCGATGTAATTTCAATTTCCTCTACAGGACTTTGACCTTTTTGAGAAATGGTATACAGGGTGGTATATCATTGGGTAGTTTTAAATGAATGTTAAGTAGACAGCGGGGGTGGATTCGGTCCTTTTTGAAGGAAGTGTAGACCACCCGGTCTAATCAGCAGGAAATGAATTAAGATTTCCTTTTTGCCCCCTCGCCACAAAAATATAGGGAATATGCAATGGGTTGTGAGGCTTAGCACCTGAAATTAATAATTCGTTTCATTCTCCCTTCAAATTTCGAAATTCATCATTTGGTTTTGCTTTATTTATTTATTTCCGTTAAAGAATAAATATCCCCTAAAAATAACTAAAGCCCGCTGATGCGAGAAAGTTGTGTTCAGTAGCAGTACACTGTCTGTGTCTGTCTTTCGTTCCTCTTATGAACCGTGGAGCGAAACCACGTAACTTTTTATGTATCCCCATCACAAAAGATACGTGCATTTGAAGTTACATTATAGTCTGTAATCTTTGGAATCCAGACAGAAGGATTCTCAGGATTGATGAACTGTTTTGAGAATACCTTGGCAACACTGCTAAGGCTGTTCCGTAGATAGTAACGGGTGACTGGGATACCGAAATATTCATTCTGCGTTTCATTTTCTTTTGGGTTTTTTTTACTTTAAGGATGAATTGTAAATGTTAGAACTTTGAAAGTACTGAATGAATAGCTTGATTGGTATTTTTAAGTCAAAATTCACTCACCACATTCTTGGGTGTCATTTGCTGCCCTATTTTTGGTTTTGGGGTGTGAATTTATGGGTAACATACCTTCCTGATGAGTTACCCATTATGGATCATGCCCCCCCGTATGGTTTTAGCGCAGTACTAAATCATAATCCCATTAGCACAGTAGCTTCTACCATCATAACCTTATAATATTCTTCATAAATATGGGTCTGCCATAGAAGTCGTCCTGACTGATATTCAACTCCTAGCCCAAACCGATTTATGTAGAAGGCTGAAAATTTGCAGGAACGTTACACTTAAGTAGTAGGTAAGGATTGTTAAAGATTTTTCTAATCCGCCGCCATCTTTTAAAATGGCGCTGCAAAATGTAATGTCTCGAAGGGAAAGGCAGCTGTTTCTCTCGTAGCAAATACTCTTTCTATGCTTATATACTTATTGAGGGGTATTATAGGGTTGCGAGAGTGGCAAGAACAAGACAAGACCCTTGGTTCCGGATCATTGAGGTCGTCGTCTTCGTCTTGGGGATGGCGTACCTTTTCGTTATTTGGGATAGTACAATGTAACGCATCGCGACTCTGGGTTTAGGCTAAGGTCTAGGAGGGTGGAATAGAGAAACATAACGTATAACGTGCATGCCATCTTTCAAGGGCGAGGCTTAACTACTTCTTCTTTGCACGAAGAGGTTTTGCGCGTGCCATGATGAAGATGGGAAATGAAAGAAGAGCGTGATCCTCGTGTACTTTTTTTCTGGTTGGAGTCGGGGCTCTCCTTCCCCGTTATGGCGCCAAAAAATGCATTACCTTTAATTCGCGCCCGCTCTTTGCTACGCCCTTGCAGACAGTACACCCACCCTTAATTCAAGGCCCGGGTCATCCATTCTGTACCAGAGTGTAGAATTTCACGAGCTGTGAAATTAATGTCTTCAATGCCGGCTCCAATGAAATGAAAATACCTACGTTTATGAAATGTTTTATTATAGTCATGCACTTTAGAAGCAAAATGTCGCCATATATCTCTTAAACCAAATATTCTCTTAAATACAGTTTTAATATGACCTACTTCAAAATAAGTCCTCTAAAGTCACTGGTGGGACGGGGGCCAATATGTAAATTTCGTTATTAGGTGTCTAGAAATTAGGGAAAATTATACAAAATTTTCGTTATTAGGTGTTTGAAAGTCTGGGAAAACTGTCAGTTTCGAAATTTGTTTACCAAAGTATCGCGTTTATAACTAATTCATCACCAACTACTTGAATTTTCACGTGATTTCGATAAAAATTTACCTTTACCTGTATTAGTTTTGGTTTATTAATGCGTGACCCCCTCCCCTAGGCTAAGAAAATCCTATCAAGTTATGGAATAAATTATTTTTGGAAACAAAAGGAGAGGGAAGAGAGTTAGAGGAATGGTTTCTTGCGTACCTGCTGCAGAATGGGCGGTTGGTACGTCCAGGTCGTTTAAGACGCCACCAAGAATCACGCACCCCTAGCTCTCTCTAACACCTCGGGACCACCATAATGTTTTATTGATTTTACTGCGCTGGGGTAGTATAGTACCCAAGCCACCCCATGGTTTAAGATACAATCATGGACTTTATATGAACCTTATAGGGGATAGAAAAGCTGAAAGAATATTCCACGGTTTATAGGGTCGCGACAAGAAGCGATATCTATAGTTTATTAGGGCGAAGGAATAAATTCATTCATCCACATTTCTAGCAGCTTTATCTCCAGTCCAAACGTAGTAGGTCCGGAGTTAATCCCCGTTGCCTCTAAATTACAACCAGCATCTGATTGGTTCTTGAAAACTCACGTCAGCGCGAGTCTGCGCGACGCGAATGACGGGAAAATTACTTGTATTTTCCGACTGAGGAGAGGCTGCGAAATAGCCCCAGTCTCCTTTTACGCCCCCCCTTGTATTTTGAAGGGGGGACTGGGACTATGGCGCGCCAGTACTTAGGCATCTTATACTTTCTCCCTAGTAAACTAGATATCACTTCTTGGTCACGAAAGTGCAAGTTCATTTTCTGGTCCACTTTAGAATTATAAAGTCCATTAGATACAATTCCATCTTTTCTTCCTGGCTGGTCGACGTCGTCAAAACGTAAAACGCGCGGGAACATTTCATTTTTCATTCACCCTGTTACAAAAACTCGCCCCAGCTATTCTATAATACATTTCGTGGTCTGATGTTCAATGTTGTGAAAGGTACATTTGTTATATTATTTTTGACGCCTTCCTACGCTCCACTTTGTTAATGGGGTACTAGCGAATGAATTCTTTAGTGGGTATGGTATGGTGAACGATACGATACGAGACCAAGTAAGGGCGTAATCTTTTTCTTCTTTTTGGGCCTAGAACGATTGGGGGAATGGATGGATAGATGTAGATGAAAAATACGGTAAATCATCCCCGCTTTAACCGGTGTATGGTATCATGGTATGTGTTCCGTGAAAACTGTCAAGGAATCGGTTTGGTTTCATTTCAAAAAGATGTTATTGGCTGACTTTGACTGATTTTAAATCTGACTTCTTTTTTTTTTACTGAGTGGGGGAAAGTGCATGCACCATACAATGAACTTTAGACAGTGGAAAATACAATGACACTGTTCGTATGTGGCTGGATAAGTCCAGGAAATTGAAAGGGGGTTAACATGAAGGTTGGGTTTTAATTGTTTTTGTAAAATGGCAGGGACTTAATGGTTGAAAATTCTACTTTTAGCGAGATAGGTGGTTACTGCTCTTGCGCTTCCTTTTTCCTTCATCCCCATCCATTCATTCTTCCGTTCAAATTTCGGTTTCCTCATTTTTTGAGTCTTGGGTTGGGGGTGATGTCGGTTTTAGAAAAAGGTATAGGTCTGTCTGTCTCTAACTCCAAAACTCCCCATTTCGATCCCAGCACACATCATTTTTTTCCAAAATATAATACCCAAGGTTTTTCCAAATGCTTACCAGTATACTATAGGTTTCCCCGCTGGTCTTTGCTTGCTTATTCAGGGTTGGGTTAGAATAGATATTTCGGTAGAAGCAATTTTCAGGATTGGAAAGATGAATAACTGCGTTATTGTACGTAGCTATTGGAGGTATTCTAATAGCTAAGCCACCCTGTATGTCTCTGTTTGGTTTTCAAGCTGCTCAACAGTGTATATATTGTGTGGAGATCTCTACCCCTCTCTCAGTTTATTAGTCTCGTCTGGAGGATGGAAAGATCAGTTAGGCCTAATAATTCGTAGACAAGATGATATTCTTAACCTTAAATAAGTTAGGGATTTTCCAAAACCTACTTTTGTGATTTTTCTTCTCTGTTGGAATTAATGGAAAAGTCTATAAATCCATTTTATTTTTCTTATTTTCACAAAATGATGTTGAAAGGGAAAGAGGATTTGAAAGTGTTCTTAAAAACCCATCACTACTTTCTTTAACATTGCGTCTTCATCCGCCTTTGCCTTTAGATTATGTTGACTATAGTCAATGGGTTGGGGGGGGGGGTGTTGCAGCTAACTATATGTAGGGGGGCTTATGATTTTATTCGATGAGTTATATAAGTCAGTCTAGAGTCTCTGTTGAGTGCTTAACCGTGGGAAAAAAGTGTGTTCCTGAAAAAGTTGAAGTACTCTTTAATACCCCTTGGTACAAAGCTTTACTGCTTCAGCTTTAACTTTGGCTTTCAATATATTTTCTGGTACCGTCAGCGAAATTGAGGTTTTCCTCTCTCTAAAAATTAATCCGTTTGAAGAGCAAATATAATCTGTGTCTTTTATAGAAAAGTTGGTGCGTGGTTCTGATTAACTTTCGTACCTCCTTTTTATACTTAAATCTTTAGGGTATATTCAAGGTTGTATCAATTCAGCTGGCGGTTTGTATCGAAATAGCCCATTCAGTGTTGATTTTTTTTCCTAAAAGGTCAAAAGGTTATTGAAAATTGTCCAGTTTGTTTGGCATATTTATTTGGATGAATCAGTCAGTACTCTAGCGTGTTTATTGCGTTAGGATTTTCCATAAAGGTCAAAAGGTTATCGAAAATTGTCCAATTTGTTTGGCATATTTATTATATAGCTTGTTTTGCTGTTACTTTCCTAAAAATACGTGTTTTAATGTGACAATCTTACCTTGCACCTGGGTTTTTTTCTTTTACCTATGGAAAATTAACGTTTGATATTACTCCGAGTGTAGCTTTCGCTTCAGTGCAAACTGCTCCTGAAACTTGTTTCCCCCGGGTTAATTAGAGGAAAACAAGGGCTGCTGTTCGTCTCTTTTGCCCATGAGAATTGTGCTCAACAATTAAGGAGGGGCCAACTGCATACTGCTCCTCCATTGTTGATTTCGGGAGCCACGGGGGAGGGGGAGGATCTTTTAGCAACAACTATTTGGGGAATATACCTTGAAAATTGTCGATACAGGGTGTAACACCGAGAGGATAATGTCTAAAGTACTTTGAGCAGAAATAAATAAATCAATTTTTAATTAGTTATTTTCCGTTTTCTCTAATAGACCTTGATATAAGACAAAAATTACATAAACGTGCCAAGTTTTACACCCTGTATATTTCAGTAGAAGCCCTTCATTCTGTCTTGGCCTTCAGGGAACGATGTGTTTATCCGTTTAACTTGCCTAGAACGTTTTGTGTTCAAATACAATTAGCAATTAGTATTATTCTCTGCGCAATTTAACCTTCCTTTATCTATTTGTAATTCATATTTTTCTTTGTTGATTTATTTTAATTATTCATTCTGGGAATCTCTTTCAATTTAAATTAGCAATTCGCCGAATCCCCATTGAATTTAATAAAGGTCTTTTAATAACTTGGATTTCTTAACGATTCAACAGAGATTTAGAGACGCGTACCTCTCCCTAAAATTAAGTGATCTGTAGCGTGTTAAACTGTAATTAATTTTAAACTCGTTTAAAAGGGATAGATATTACGAGTATAAGTCGATAATGCAAAAGTATGGGACTTCCGTAAGGGCCTTTCTTCCGTGCGAGGCAAAATAAATGAGATTGTGGCGCCATCTATGTTTCAAACTTGAAATTTTCACTCCATACCTGTGAAGAATAGGCCCTTTATCAAATGGAGGAGGGGCTGGTATAAGGTTTAGACGGAACATTTATTGGACGGTATGTGGACCCAAAGACTTAGCTAGCTTTAGAAGGGGTCTTACAAAAATCTGGCGAAACTATATGAAGTAATTTATGAAATTTCCCCTAGCTACTCGTAGCTCAGAAAAATAATAATAGATTGAACTTGTAATTTGATTCGAGGCACGCCCAAATACAAAGTATCCAATTTCCTTATTCAAAAATTTTGATAAGATTTCCCTCGAGAAAAGCCCCAAAACTTGGAAAGAAAACAGTGTTTTTTCAACAAAAATCATTTTACTTTAGTTAAAGGGGGGAAGCTTAGAATAGCGTTCGATAATTTGGATTGAGTGGGAGTATACATCGCATCTTAAACCTTTTGTAGGCAACCGTAACTCTTTGGGTTTGGAAAAATTCAATTTAGCAAATGGATTGGGTTTCAAACGCTACCGTTTTGTGATGGACGACGCAACGCCGCCCCCGCCTTGGGGTAATTCCGGAAGTATCTTTGTGCCACCTTTTTACGCCATCGTCACTATTGGAAGAAATACCAGTACGTGGTTGTTGGTGGTAGTGGTTACCCCCTCCCCTGTATTATGTAATTCATTTTTATTTTTATTTCTTATTTTTTTTATTTATTTATATGCGTCTGGGATTTGGGATTGCCACGTGTTGAGCGCTTTCATATTTTGCTAGGGAAGTTTGGGGTAGATGGTCAATTTTAGAGAGGTTATTTTGATGGAAGTGTTAGGTTATAATTTTTTATAAAGTTTCGGGGTTATGTTCTTTCAAGGTTTCAAAACTCATGGGGAATTCGTAAAATTTTATATAAAAAAATAATCGTAAAATATTTAGGAAAAATCGTAAAATGTTTAGGAAAAATTGTAAAATATTTAGGAAAAAATCGTAAAATATTTAGTAAAAAATTCGTAAAATATTAGGAACATTCATGCAATATAAGAAAAAAAATCCAATATTAAATTATATCATTAATTTTTCACTTCTTCGAAAAACGTTAACATAACTCTTTGCTCGTACTCATAAGACATTATGAGTTCCGCGGTAGGAACAGACAACTAACTAGACCTATAAAATGATATGGACCAGCAGTAGAAAACCACCAGTAGCACGTTGCTGCTTTGAAGTGTAGACCCGGGGGGGGGGTTTAAGAGACGCGCCCGTTTTCAGGGAATTATGTCGCTACTAAAAGAATATTAGTCTGGTTCCCTTCCCGGCGTTACTCGCGCGACCCTGAACTAGAAAAGTCCCAGAATTATGTACTTAACTTTCCGAGGCTACCAACCACCGCTCATAAGTAACGTTCGTTACACTCGGTAGATTTCTGCAAAAACCCCTTGCCTGAGTTTAACCATGTCTTTCCACTCTTTTGAAGAGGTTGTGCTATGGGGATATCAACCTTCCCTGGTTTTATTCATTTTGGAATTTCATTCAGTAGTTATAGCAACTTCTGTGACATTCTGACAGAAGGGACCACCCCTAAACAAGTGTAGTAAGAAATTGAAAGACAAAGGTAACTTAATTAGGGGGTTATGCGTAAAGCACTCCAATCTTTATTTGTTTATCTGTACTCCTTGTGGCAGAATGATAAATATTGTAGAAGTTGTATTTTCGACTTTCTCATAGAACCAACCGTCTCGCTGTCCTGTAATAGTCTGCTACAACAAACCCTCTCGTGGCGTCACACCCTCCTATCGCTTACCTCGGTTTTTGGTGACCATGTGGAGCTGCCATAGAGGTGTGGCTTAAAATGGTTCCTCCCCTTTCCACCAAATTGGCGGCAAACTTCACAGAGTGGAAGGCTCCTAATTGGCCAACTGAGGGTCTGACGCTTAGTAGGGAAATTTTCCGCCCTTTTCAGGCCATACAATTTAGACTATACCAATATTGACGTCACCTTCCCGTAGCTCCTCAGTATCACTCTATATTACCCTTTTTGAAACACCATGTCTAGCTACCACAGGTCAGAAGGGGAGATTGAAAGTCAAATTTATTATCAAATCCCCAAACCTACTTGATTGACTTTTGAACCAAAAACCCAACAAACCCTCGAGTCTTTTGACTCTTATTTGAAAATGAAAATAAATTTCGAACCATACCAACTTACTAACTCTATCCCTAATTGTTAATTCACTCCTAAAGAATTTCTTGCTTAATTGAGTCGTTGAGTATCTCTCTCTCACTCACTCCTTCAAGCTCGAACGCAATTCGAGAGAGAGAATGACGTAATCGTATTTAGTTCGTCGCGTCGCGTGAGGACTAGCTCGGCTCCTCTATCTTATTCTAATTTATAAAGGTTTCTATTAAGCCTTGGTGATCTTGTAGTAGTAAGAAGCTAAGCCTTTGTACGAAGGGTACTTTTTTGCAAGGAAAAATAAGAAGGGAGATTTAATTTTCAAGGCTGCTTTACTCTCATTTCAGCTTAATCGTCATACGAGTTCCTATCCTTCTCCTCTCCTCTTCTCTTCTCTTTCTTGGGCTGTTTTTTGTTCAGTTTTTCTAATTCAGTAATTGATTGAAAAAGAAAATGCCAAGAATGTGATGCCTCTTTCTTCCTTTTCCGACATTTTTCCCTCTTCTTTTTTTACTGAAATAAAGGGATGGTGAAACTGGTTGTTTATTATAGAAATTTTTGCGTTATATGGTAGGGACAAGAAGTGATATCTATAATTTATTAGGGAGAAGGTATAAGATGCCTAAGTATTCGCGCGTGCCATAGTCCCAGTCCCCCTTTCAAAATACAAGGGGGGACGTAAAAGGAGGCCGGGCTATTTCGCTGCCTCTCCTCAGTCGGAAAATACAAGTAATTTTCTGGTCATTCGCGTCGCGCTGACGTGAGGTTTCAAAAACCAGTGAGATGCTAGTTGTAATTTAGAGGCGGGGATTAACTCCGGACCTACGTTTGTTTGGACTGGAGATAAAGCTAGTTCTAAATGTGGCGCGAATTTATACCTTCTCCCTAGTAAACTAGATATCGCTTCTTGGTAGGGAATGATAAGTTTCAGAGAGTTGAACTGGTGGTTTTTCTTTTCATTATCACTTTAGTGATCATTTCATTTCCCGAAGACCGTTCATTTTCTTTCGTTTTAATGCGAATTTTTTTCATACTTCCTTAGAGTTCAATCTTAGTATGAACGCATTTAAACCTGTTTACTAAGGTATTTTATACCCATACCAAGACTGCGAGTTTTAGCTTCTTCATATTGGGTGAGAGCCAAAAAAAGTATTATTAGTAAATCGCGTAGTTTTTATTACCCTCTTTATTCTTTTCTTTTTCTCTGGGGTATTTTCTTATTTCTTTCTTTTAGTTTTCTCTTACCAAGGCTTAAGAATTTGGGACCAAGGCTTAGCTTAGCTTAGCCCTATCCTCTTCTCACTTCGTTCTAAATGAAAATGAAACGTATGTACGTATGTAATACTTGTTTAATCTCGTTTCGGTTTTGGGTTTTTTTGTTTGCCGAAATTCGTTAATATTTAGGATCTCGTTATGAAATGAAAATCATGATTGGAATGGCTTGTAATTACTTGCCGAAATTGCTGCGTAAAAAATATTTATTGGAATCTTATATAGCTTTAAAAGGAACCCATATAAGAACTGAGAACGTTCGATAATAAATAATCTTGGTGGATTGGAAGCCCTATGTAACTTCGTCTTTGCATTAACAAATTGAGTTGTTGTTTTGCTCTTATACTATTTACTTTAATACGCCTTCGTTTTCTGTTTTCTGTATTCTGTATTTTCCAAAAAAATATACAAATTTTGCGACTACACCTTGTGCCTTGGCGCCTGCCAAGGCTATTATAATGTTTTCAAAGAAAAGTATATATATGCCTTTTTTTCTGACGTTTTTATATTATTTCGCGAGAGAATATTTTAAAGGAAATTTTTTTCTCGGTAGGGGGCGCCTTTTCCGTTGTTTTTTCTTTATCGTTTGTAACATCTGGTGTGAGAAACTGCTTCACTATAGTTATTTTTCATGCCAAGTTTGCAATATACATTCCTGTTTTAAAGTATACTGAAAATGAAAGTGGATTACCTGAAGTAATCAACTCCCTTTTTTAGCACGAGGTTTGTTATAGACTAGTATCGTTTGAAAGGGGGTGTAGACTGTGGATACCTCCCCCTCTAGGCGAGCGCTCTAGTAAGGGGGGATACTGCACGCGCCTAGAAGGGGTGTAGACTGTGTATCCCCCTCTAGGCGCGCGCTCTAGTAAGAGGGGACTCTGCACGTGCCTAGTAGGGGGGATTACACTGAGCTAAGAGATAGAAGGGTATGACGTTTGCTTTTGGGGGGAGGGGGTTTGGATTTACGCTACCACACTTACGTTTTTAATATTACGTATTTGTACTTCTTGTGATCTACTTCAAGACCGTGTATTGTAATAAAGTGTACTCCTTTTTCTTAAAAGATTAGCCTAACACTTACGGAAGGCTCTGTTTGGGATGAACTAATAAATAGTGTATTTTTACCTCGATTCTCCTTTCCTAGAAACTGCCTATTTTTGAAAAGCGAGGCTAACTAAAATAGGGTCCCTGGGATAAGAACGCGAGTTTAAACTTTCCATTTTTTTCTTTCTTTATTGTTTTACTGGGAAATCAGGGGTGTATTTTAGAACTAAAGAAAAGAAACTGAATTTGCACACGCAGAAAGTTTTTTTTTTGTTATTATTCTTATTTTTGGTTTCAAATATTCCACGAATATTTCAGGGTTAAAATATTTGTTTTCTTTTAAGTAGTTATTTAAAAGTTTGTTTCTTTTTTTTTTATTCTATGATATTTTCAGGGAAATTTCCATATTCCCTAGGGAGCGTTATAAAGGCCCTGAAATTTGACCTACTAATGCTATTTTATCTGTAGCTGTATTTTGGAAAATAACTTCTATTTTTTTTACCAATAACATTCTGCAAATTGGTTATTTTACTTTTGCGGCAATTCTACTCCGTTAAATTGCTAGGAAATGCCGCAGAGACAGAGAGGAGAAAGGGTTATTTGAAGTCAAAAAGAGGGTCAGTAAAAGAAGAGGTTCATATACAGGGTTCGTACACAACCTGGATAAGTCCAGGGGTTTAAAGTGTTTTAGTAAAAAGTCGGAGATTTCGTTGGACATTAATTCAAACCATGCTTCGTGTCGTGCAATGCTAAATTTGGGCTGCAGGTGTGCTCATGAAGTATTCTTAAAATGGTTTGGGATATTGGCGGAATTTAGCCAGGGATAATCTTGAAACTTTGGGGAGTTTCAATATAAAAATTTGGTCCGAACCCTGATAAATCAATACTTAGACGTATCCAAAAATAAAAAAAAAATTGCACTGTAGGCAAAGATAGATAGAAAACACCTTGGAGATATATATATATATACATACATATATATATATAAAATTCTACTTCTTAGGAGCTAGCTAGCTAGCACTTTTTTGTGCTATATCTTCATTCATAAGAGCGACTATCTCTGGTATAAGGCTTGGCAGTTGGCAACTTTACTATAGAGTAAGTTTCTAGATTGTGTAGGTGGCGCCCCGGATAATGTTATTGACATTATATCGAAACCATAGACTAAAAATGGTCGTGAACTTCACTTCTACCGGCTCAATACACTCAGAATTTCAATAACGCAGCTCTAGTCCTTTTAGTGTAGAGAAGTCCATGGACACTCCAACCCACTCTTTTCCAGAAAAAGAGAGAGAATTTGTCGTCCGCTATACATTTGTCCGAGTTTTATCGCGTCGAACTCTTTCAAGTATAAAAGAGAACATTCAATTTTCTGATAGGAAAGCCCATAGCTTTGACCTAATTTTACTTTAACTTAACTCTCAACCAAGTCAGTATCTCTGTAAGCTTACCATTGATTAGAATGGGGCATTTATCTTTTAAAGAATAGAGAGCTTTCGTTATTCGTTTGGAGGAGGAGCTAAGATACGTGAGATAATTTACACCACCATATTGGTGGGCTCAAGGAAAGCTGAAACCCACCAATATGGCTACCAAAACCCGTAGTAGGACTTAGGATGGTGTGACGTACTACGCAGAAAACTGAAATCTCTCAATTATTTAACGAATGAGGGAAGGAATCTTTCTTATACCTTTCAAACCTGCCTCTCATTCTACAATAATAATTATATAAAAATGCAGTTTGGGTACATTTTAATAATTTAGTAATTAGCTTACAATTAAGGTAAAGAATTTTTCCGTGATGACCCAGATTATAACTTGATGGATTGTTTAAGTTTAATTAATTTTTAAAACTACCAAGGGGTTAATTTTTTTATTATTATTTTCATCCCTTAAGCACCATCATAATAATTTATTTAAAGTAGATATGCAACCCGAATTTTACGCGTTCTTAATGTATAATTATGGATCTTTAAATCTGTGGTTGCATTTCAACTTATACTAAAAATTATTTGACACCTTGTGGTATCAAAAGCCAGAATTTAACCACTCTGACATTAATAAATGGTTAGAAATATTGAATGCCCATTTATGGTGGTTAACTGTTGAAAATAAAACTGCCGGCTCTAAGCTAAGAATTCGAGTATAACGGGTTTCGGTTTCCCGGTTTTTTATTATTACGACGCTCTAAATTTTAAACTATATACTTCAATATTAAGTGAGATTATAAATTTTTTTGAGGACAGAAAAATGTATTGCCTTCAAGGTGTTTTATAATAATTTTTTTGTTGTACTTTTATTTTCTATTGTGTTAAAAGGGTTATTTGTGTCAGGTGTCTACCACGAGGGGATAGACACACCGGGTTACTTACGCGTACTCGCTTTAGATTACGTTAAATATTAGTAATTTACTGCTGTTTTTTTTTTTTTGGTAAATGAGTGATAACACATCTTTAAAGGTATTGAGCCTTTTTTGAGTTTTTAAACTGTATTTTAAAATAATTTTATTTGTTATTATTTTGTTGTTTTAATTTAATTGCAAGCTGCTAATTTTAGGGGAGTGGTTCTAAAAATAACAATAAGAAAATCTTCAATATTTTACTTTTTTGTCTTTGTGCCTTCTGGGTGGTTGGTTAGCTGGATTAAAATTCAAATTGAGGGGAAAATTTTTAATATAAAATCAGGACCATCACCAAAGGCGCGATGAAACGTAAACTAAAGTCTTAAATGAAAGAAGGGGAAAAAAAAAAACAGCGAGAAAATTCGGAAGCTGGGAAAAGCCAACCCCCGTTTAAAAAAAAAATGTCGATAAAGAATATTTGAATTTTTTTTTATTACTTTAGAAAATTAGGCTTAGCTCTTAAGCAAAGAAAGCCTTTCTTTCTTTCTACAGAGAACTATTGAATATTTAAGTTAACCAACCAATCAGCGAGTCACGTTCTAAAATACCCGCTTTAAAGGGGTAGTTTCAGTATGGTGATATGTTTTTTGACCAAGGCCTAGACTTTAGCTTCATCTTTCAATATCCCACCATATCAAGGTCATTATATATTTAATCTCCCGGCCTTTTTCAAAGCTATAGGTGTCACGTGACGGTGGTTCTTTGACACGTGAATTGCTCTTGATGTATTTATTACTGTCGGTTGCATTTTCACTTTAATTTTTTTTTATATTTGGCTTCTGTAAGGCAGTGCCGCGTGCCGTGTGTAAAATGTCACAAGCAGAGTTCAAAAAGGCGTGACATTTTGCGGGGAAAGATGTCAAATGTTAACCGCGCTGCTTTAGAGAGAGCAAAAAAGAGATATAAAATGGTACAGACTACTTTCCCTTCGTCAGTCGAAGCGTGACGCGGACGGTCTTGAGTTGACAGTGTGTTGCTTAGCTATTTGAGTAGCGCTAATAACTCCCCAGTAGACCCTTTATAAAAACCGAGGAGTAAAATAGAAGATTCTACAGGGCCGGTAGGCCCTTGTAGATATGACTTGATACTCTTTTGTAACGTTAAAGCAAAATTCACATGCTTTTACCAATTTTCCTATGGAGATTAACATGGGGTTTTTCGTGATATTTAACCACCTCTAACTGAAAAACTAGAGCGAAGATACTTTTCGGAATACTCTTAATTTAACAACTAAGTATTCAGGGTGTGCGATCGGCTAGTTTAATCAGAAACAATTAAGTCTAAGTATGTTAATTTTAGTTAATTACAGAAGTACTTGTTTCGACCATCGTGATTGGACATAATAATAATGCTAGAGCTCTTCGAAAACTCAAAATAACCAAGTAACTATGGTGTAGTGGTTATCACGTCCGCTTTACACTCGGAAGGTCCCAGGTTCGAGCCCTGGTAGATACATGACTTGACTATCGTTATTGGACACGATAATAAGCTAGATCTCTTCGAAAACTCAGAATAACCAAGTAACTATGGTGTAGTGGTTATCACGTCCGCTTTACATGCGGAAGGTCCCGGGTTCGAGCCCTGGTAGATACATGTTTTGACCATCGTGATTGGACATAATAATAAGCTAGATCTCTTAGGAATCTCAGTATTACCAGGTATGTGTAGTGTAGTGGTTATCTCGTCCGCCTAACACGCGGAAGGTGCAACGTTCGGGCCCTGCTAGATGCATGTTTTGACCATCGTAATTGGACATAATAATAAGCGGTAAAGAAAACATAATTACTCAAAATTTAATTACATTAAGACTGAAGCGACAGATATTATATAAAAACGTCTTGGTTTGGACCAAGGCCGAAAAAACAAACGATATGTGTGAGGTTTATCAATTGACTGAAGTATCAGATATTGAAATTTTTTCTAGTTATTTTTATACACTCAATCCTTAATCAATATTTAATTCAATCAACTGATTTTACTGTTAATCGACCTAGTCCCTCTAAATTAATTGAAAAAATTACATATCTACGCTTTTTCAAGAACAATTACATTTTCCGAAAACATTTTATCATGAAGTTAATTATTTTGAAGGGATTTCGTGTCGATGCTCACTAACTTGTGAGCATCTTGACCGACATAGTTTTAATTGTTGCTGGCTTGACAAATTTTCAAGTTTGCACCAAAAGAAGTTTAAATCTGTTTTAAGTTGTTGATAAGAATGTCGTTTAGAGTGAATGTCGTCTACTTAAGACAAAGCAACAAAGTTTATCCTGTGTGGTAAAGGGTAAAGATCACATAAACAGAAATACTTCTCAGACTTGTTATATTCATTTCCCGCGGAAATAATATGGTTAAACAAATCATTCATTACTAGTTATGCCAAGAAGGTCACATTTAACTCCGACACCCCCTCCCTTCCTCTATTTTCAAAATATATGGCATTTTATAATCACCAGTGGTTTCAGTGTATGGGTCATCTGAGCCGTCGCAACACACTCAGCCAATATTACCATAGACTGAGTTATGACCAAGAAATTCTTAAGTACGGAAAAGGAAGTTCCAGTGCAACTTTACCATCAAAGAGGCGACAATAGAAATGTAGCATTTCGATATACGAAATTAAATGTATAAATTCGCGCAACACCCTTGTTTGGCATCCACGATCAAATATTTACATTTTCCATTCGAGTTATGCCAAAGTTCGCTTGCTTTTTTTAGACATCCAGTAGAACATTTCAAATATTCAATACTGTATCCTCAACATGATAAATTAATTTCACGATAAAATGTTTTCGGAAAATGTAATTGTTCTTGAAAAAGCGTAGATATGTAATTTTTTCAATTAATTTAGAGGGACTAGGTCGATTAACAGTAAAATCAGTTGATTGAATTAAATATTGATTAAGGATTGAGTGTATAAAAATAACTAGAAAAAATTTCAATATCTGATACTTCAGTCAATTGATAAACCTCACACATATCGTTTGTTTTTTCGGCCTTGGTCCAAACCAAGACGTTTTTATATAATCGAGTCTGGTGTGGTGACCACAAAGACATAAATTAAAGCATAGCGCGGCTCCTGTGGATCCCCTACAAGTTGACTTTCCTTGCGAAATCCAGTTTTGGCTTGGCGAAGCTAGAGGCATTTGTGGGCGGGATTTATACGTGCATGTATAAATCCCGCTCACTAG
This sequence comes from Phalangium opilio, assembly GCF_054372755.1. Lineage (NCBI taxonomy): Eukaryota > Metazoa > Arthropoda > Arachnida > Opiliones > Phalangiidae > Phalangium > Phalangium opilio. The sequence goes on along the minus strand of NW_028324187.1, from coordinate 7,979,912 downwards.
CCTTTGCCAAGCCAAACCCGGAGCTCAGGAGGAAAGTCCCCTTGTAGGGGATCCACAGGAGCCGCGCTATGCTTTAAGTAATGGCTATGGCTTCGAACAATACTAAATAAATTTGGTGCAGGACTGGTAACTTTGAAGCCCTTTCCAAAGTCTTTGGAATGAGCATACCGTCCTATCAATGTTCCTTCCTAACCCTAAATCAAGCAGACGATACTACACCGCCCCGCCCCTTTCAAAAGTGTCTGTTAAACTTACGTCTTTCATAATATTAAAGTGAAAGTATATTTTCATCCTCTAATAGCTAAACCATGCTGTATAGTTTAGCACTAGCCATCTATGAAAACATTCGCTTGATTTGGGCAGTCAACTTTTATAGGGTTCCTTTTAAGATATATATATGCTTCCATAATATTTTTGGGAGAGGGCCTCGAGGCTTCCGTTCTTAAAAAATAACTTGTCTGTTCCGAGGCTGTCGTCCTCTTTAAGTTTAGAATTCGCCTGCTGAAAGAGGAAGAGGATGAGGAGTTTAGCTAAGGCGTAAGGATTGCTTTAAAAAAATGTAACAAGGTGAGCACGGTAGTTTTAAAACCCCTGCGAATGTGATTGTTGTGAAAGCTATTAGAATTGGGTTGGTAACTTAATCCTTCAGGGTCAGTAAATGAACGCCGTGCGGTTAAAGCGTTATAAGTTATCAATATAGTGTCCGGTGTGTGACAACCTTCTTGTATGTGGATGGACAATAAAGAGGTAAATTAAGATATGGCTTCAAACAATACGGGCCATCCAAATTTATTGGTTGACTGGTAACTTCAAAGCCCCATCTAACGTCATTGGGTTCATACATCGGATGTTTTGTCCTATATTAAGAAAAAAAAGGGTTATATTTCCATACGCGTGTCGTAGCAGACGATTTTTAAACTATTTCCACTACTTTTAATTAATTTTTATCAATAACAATATTTCGAAGTACCATTATTAAACCATCACCCATTTCCTTCAAACCAATACACCCTAAAGCCTTCAATATCCTAAGGTTTAAAATTGTATTTTTTTGGATCTTTTGGGTTGCTTAGCGACGCGGCTGCATTTTTTCTCCGAAGGTCCTATTTTAGAGAACAGTTTTTTCCCCTCTCTAGCTAGGTTCGTTGAGGCTATATAGGATGGGGGGGGGGAGACCCGCGAAAATATATGAAATTACCAACGCAATTTTCTACCTCACCAGGAAACGTGGAAAACTTTTTTTCTCTCGACTTTTCTCATCTCGCAACCAATCCCAACGCAGCTTCTCCCAATCCACAAGCCTATATATAAAGTGTATTTTGGCCTTAGGGCTAAAGAACTCACTTATGATTGGCAGTTCTTTCTATATTGCAAGGGTTGACTATTTCTTTCTGTGTTCCCCTCAAGAAATTTTGCAAACAGTCGCGGATTTTAATATATGTTTGTTTACTGGTATTGCCCAGACATTTCTCTACGCCCATTGTACTTTGAAACTTTTGAATGTTTGTTTATAGATGCTGCTTTTACAAATAGTAGTAGTTATGACCCATATTTTAGGACCATGGCTTCAATACCTGGGGGAAATATTAAACTAAGGTTTACAATGTTTTTTATTACAATTTTATTTGCAAACAATTGAAAATGTGGAGGAATTGTAGAATTCCTATCAAATTTAGCGGTACATTCTACGCAACGTTTATGGCTCTTGAACCTTGTTTGAACCTTTCGATGCTTGTGTTTAGGTGAATTTAGTTGACGTGGAAGGTCTCCAATGGGTGGACAAAAAGAGAGACGGCGTCATAGCCATCAAAGTTGGTCAAGATGGTCAGTTGTTATTGTGGTCACCCAAGGGTTTGGACGATTGGATGTTTGCGTTACGTGATGCCATAAGTCGTAGCAAAGGACGACGGGAAGCTCTCAGGAAAGCTCACACCTTAATTCCTCAGATTTCGGAGACAGGTCTTCTCAGAAGGTATCGGTACAGTTATCAAAGTTCCACGTCTTCATCATGCGGGATTAACACATAAACGCCAGCTGCTTTTTGGGACATCGCTAAAACATCTCCCTTCCTTAAAACTCTTTTTAACTAATTCTTTATCACTTTGTGTAGTCAGTTTTGCACGCCTTCTAATTTATTTCTGGCTAATTCCATTTATTTGCTGTTTTCCATTGATTTTCATTATTTCACGAATGTTTTTGCACTTTTTATGGTCATAAAACTTTGGTTTTATTGGTTTTCGTGTTTTGGCATGAGGCTTTGGTTTCATTTGGTTTTCTTTACTGGCATGTTATGCTTCCATTATTGCAAAGTTTGGTTATATTTGGCTCATTTCTCTTTTTGGCACAATTTGTTTCCTTTGAGTTTCATATTTGCACGATATGTTTCTTGTAGCGCCTTGGTTTCATTATTCATTCATTCCTTATAATCTTCATGACTGGTAAACTGATCCAGTTTTTACCCCCGTTGTTTTTTGTCGACTGATTCAGGCAAGCCATGACGTTACAGCATACGTTATCAGATAGTCACGTTGAGAGATCCATTTTGCATTCGACCAGCGCGAAGGACTTTTCCGGAAGTCTTCGATCAAGTACGGAACACCAACCTACACCTCATCTGGGAAAGAGATCTCAGAGAATATCTGGTAGGCCAGTTGTTTTACGCACCCCCCCCCCCTCAGTTCCCCTAAAATTGCAATGGTTGTCGTCTTGAAAATTGACACGAAGGTTTAATAGGTTTTTTCAATGCGTTCCCAGTTCTAACGGACATCGTGATATCGAATGATACCGAATTGGATATGGGCTACGATTCCGAACTGTGCCTTAGGCCTCGCAACGCCATGGGGCCACGTTTGGCTCCTCAATGCGCCTCGGGTTCCCACACGTCATTAGCGTCGCTCGGTAAAGGGATCGGAATGGGTTGCGGTACGGCCTCGTCAGCAACCGGTATATCCGCTAGCGGTTTCGGGTACGGTACCGGGTTCAGTTTCGGCGGGTTTAGCACAGGCGGAGGACACGGTAACGGTGGACAATTATACCGGCCTTCTCCGCGGTCATTACAAGTCTCACCGGCCTTGACGCAACGCTCTCTGTACGCCCAACACGTTTTATCTGCCCCCGAGATAGCTCCAAGCCCGGAAATGCGTCAAAGCAAGAGTGCCGCGACAAATGTCACTTCCGAATTTAGTTTCATCCGGCCCGATTCCCCGATAAGCAGGAACGACAGCGGGAACGGCAGCGGCGGAAGTGGAGGAGGAGGAAGCTCCGGAAGTGGAAATAATACCAATACGACCAGCGGTGGTAGCGGTAACGCCACGTCCAGTTTACGGAGCATGCGCGAATACCATCGTTCCCATTCTTGCTCTACGCAGGCCTTGTCGTCAAACTCTCTCGGATCAAACACGGGTACACCTTCGCACGGAACCCCTCGTAACGGAGGAGGTAATTACTCGAGCGGCATGACTGATCCAACGCGTCCCAGTAGTATTTACGGACAACCGTCCGTTACCGTTGAGAAAAATTCTCTTTACGTGCCCAAAAACGCGTTGCAACTGCAACAACAACATTTAATGCAACCTCAAGCCCCGTTGAACGTTATTCAGCAACAAGTGCCATCGTCCCAAATTCAACCGGACGTGGTACCCATTTCCTATCAACAGACTAAGTCACCGTCAGTTCAGCACTTGTCCTCCGCGGCTTCTGGCGGCGGTGGCTCCAATCGGAACCCCAATAATCCTCAGCTTCAGCAACAGTCGATTTTTGAACAAAGGCCTCATCACCAACATCGGAACCATCGGAGAGCCACTAGACAATACTTGCATTCGAAATCAGATTCTTCCTTCTCGAATGTCGCGAATAATCACTCGGTAACTGGTTCCGAAAATCCTCACGTTAATAATAACGGCTCTAGCAACGCTAGTCACAGAAAAAGCTCTCTGGCCTTGGGCTGAGAGAGTCACGTGATGTCAGAACATGATGATTTAAATTTTAAATTAAAAAGCCCCATTTGGAAGTTACATTATTAACCTCCTTAGAAGTATTTGCCGAGTATTGCGCTATACCACGTGACACGAGATGACAACGTTTCCTATTGGCAGGGCGTGAAAGAAACGTACTTCGACGGAGGTAATTATGAAACTTCCGCTTAGATTAATATAATTATTATAATTAAGTGACGATTAAAGACTGTTTTTTTCTTTTCTTCTGTTTTTTTTTATAATAAATTATTATCAAAGATAATTAAATTAAGTCACGAACTTAAATTAATTAAAAGGACCTTAATCCGAGATATAAAAAAAAAATAGCTGTGATTTTGACATACTGATAAACAAAACGGTATTAATTAAACAAATAAATAAATAAACGGAGGTAAACAATCCCACGGATATTTCGATAAATTGAAAAACGTCTTTTCTCGTAAACCCCGCCCCCTAAATCCCCCCTCCCTCCCTCCAATCCCAATCCAAATATTAGTATGAGCTGAAGTTTTAACCAACCAATCACGCGTTTCACCCTAAGAAACAATTTTAATTAGTTAAATAATAAACGATCCCAAATAAGCCTTTGATATTTAATCCAAATTTCCCCCGAATCGAATTTTTCGCACACGTGTTTTTATATTGGAAATGAAAAAAAATACCAAAAACGTTTTTTAATGTCACAAAAATTAAGTAAATAAAAAAAATTAAAAAGTTTAGAATCGTCGTTGTCCACTCTCTCTTGTAGAAATGGAATCGAAATAAAATAAAAAATAAATAAAAACCAGTTAGAGAATTGTACCTATGATGATATTGTATAGATTGAAGAAGTGAAACATTTAATTTTTTCACACGTTTTCAGCCACTCTACCGCTTATTTACATTAAATCAATATGCAGGTAAACCTAATGTAATCCTATATTTAAAACGTTTAATTATAGACTATTTGAAAGTTATATGATATAATATAACACCACGTATTTAGCAGTAAACCATAAAGACTAAAACCGGCCGGCCATGTAGCTTCAGATCAATAGGACAATAAACCCTCAATTTTTAAAGGTATAAAATACGTAGTTTGAATTTAGGTACCTACTTTTATTATAATATAAAAGTTTTATAGTTAATTCAGTATTAACTATAATTTAACTTTTATATTTATTCTAATTTAATTTAATTTAATTACACTAAATATCAAATTAATTACAGCCGAATTTATAAAATATCGCACAAATAAATAAATAAACAGCCCAATTTAAACAAACACGCCTTAAAATAAAAACAAATATATCTTTTTCAACTTATTTCAAAGACTAGCTCTTCTTTCAAAAATTAAGTTGAGTCACAGAGATTAAATTTAAACTTATATTTTAATTAGAATCATTAAATTTAAGCGGTTGAGTGGCTGCAGTTAAAAATTAAGATTGTAAGAAAATTTTTAATGTTTAGACACTAAGGAAAATGGTTACAGAGAGAGGGGAACGTGTTAAAACAAGCTATACTAAAAAACAAAAAAAAAACAAAATACTACTTAAACAAATGTAATTAAACATTAACCGTTTTTTATCAAACCAAACAAAATATGAAAATAAATACCTTCTTTTAAAAGGGGTTTTATTCGCAAGGGAATTAAATTGAATAAATAAATAAATAAACTGCGCAGGCGCCATTGTTGTAATACATGCCCCCTTACCTCCTCCACCCTTTGAAACAACTCACTCGCGTTTATTCGACCCCTCAAGATGGCGACAGTCGAATATTTTTAATATTAATTTATTTATCACAACGTAATGTTTTAATTTTGGAAAAGAAATAACTTGTCTCTCGTGGATGTTAAATTGGTTGATTGATTGCGCATTGTACAAAGAAATAAATGAAGTTTTTTGCTAAATTTTTCTGGATCTCGAATATTATAATTAATAGGCCTCAATTTTGATGAATTATAAAATGATTTGGTAAGTATTATATTCTTATCAATAGCTAAACCATCCTGTATACCCTCTCGGTAGCTCGCGCTCGGTCCAATGCTCTTCGTTGCGAGAGAGAGAGAGAGAGAGAGAGAGAGAGAGAGAGAGAGAGAGAGAGGTCAAATCCCGAGAGGTCGAATCTCCCAAGTATCGATTGGGGTAGAAGCGCACTCGGCGCATCTACCCCGAAAAAGTTTTAAGAAGGTCACTGCGGGCAACGGGCCGCTATAATCAAGTGTCGTTGTCAACTCGGATCCCTTTCCAGAAGTAAAGAGATCGAGTCAGCGGAGGAGAGATAGAAAGTAGTTCCTCAAAAGCTTCCTCGGGGCTAATATATTCCACCCTCGTACTATACTATACTTCCAACTCTTTGGCGACATTTTTTAAGACTTTGCATTTTTCACAAGTCTTATCGTACACGTCGAAATACTAAAAGCTTTTGTAACGGTTTATAAGGCCGCCCCGTTTCCATAGCAGCCAGTTTTAATCAACTTGATGCTTAGTACATTTTTAACGATACCAGGGTAGCCGTGGAAAGGTCATTGGTCTTCAAAATGATCCGGGGTTTGTAAAAAAAAATGTTTTTGTATTAGTTGGGTGATTTTCCTGAACTAATTAATATATTTTAGATACATTCTGATGTGTAAGGGAGTTACAGGCGGTTGTATATGAAATTAAATTAGTAGTGCCATATGTCTAGTTGATAAGGGATCAGTTCAGTTCAATTCTGTTTTGTTAAAAATCGCAACGCAAATGTTAGACATCTTTATTTTTCAAATTGGTGTATAGCGTGTGAAACAGTTCTACAGGGGCTATGGAGAATAGCATTGGGTTATTGCGCCTGGTGGGGGGCTTTCCAGTCTAACACCAAAGTGTTAGGAGAAACACCGTATTCAACATTTTAAACTAACAAAACTTGATATTAAAAGCTACTATCCTTTTAAAAGAATATAATATTATAAGCATAAAACCTTTTCTGTACTTACATAAGGTCTTTAAAATTTAGAAGTTTATAATATATCTATGGTTAGTGTCAACAAACCGTTTTTTATACAAGCCTAACTAGACAGTTTTGTAGAACGTTAACGTGTTTCTAAAATAGCAATTAAAAGTTATAGGACATGAAGGTAAACCTCCCCCTTCCCTCAGGTCTCTCTCTCTCTCTCTTTGCAATTAGCAATTCAAATTATCTTTGCTCGTATCGTCATTAATTAAAAGCCCCTTTTCCCTGGCCTTTTGTAAGTACATACATACTCTACGACCAGCACCAATGGTTGAATAGAACGGGTGAAGCAGCTCTATGGGCAAGGGACTGTGCACGGGGAAAGCCACTGGTTTGATCATCCTAATAATTTTAATTATTAGACTAATGTTGGTTTTAATTGGATTAATTAGGACTGATTTATTTCACTAATTTTTCATATTTTGACTAAAGACATATAGAAAAAACAGCAAGTAGAGTTTTAACTTGTGGTTGACGCTGAGTCTGACTGAACCAAGAAAAAACATTACTGCAATGTTTTGAGTAGCATAGGTAAATTAAGAATCCAGGATTGGAATGCAGTGAATTATAATTCTTGCCTTTTCAACCAGAATATTCAAAATTAATGAATTTTATTAATAAATATGATAGCTACCCTACTCTAAGAATTTTAAGAAATATTTGACCATTTCTCAAGATGCCAAAGGTTAAAGGAGGATGGTTTAGCTATTTGATTACAGAAACGCGGAGTTATTTTTAAAGATACCATTGAAATCTTACGTCAGTTGTTAGATAAGCAAGTCTTAGCTTTTAGGAGGATCATGAGCCCGAAGAGCTAAGCCACGTACGCTCTCAGTACAATTCCATTTGAAATCCAAAGCAAGGAAGGGTACGTACAGTCTTGGATGGACTTTCCATTGAAAGCATTTCTGTATATACGAGCGCGATTCTGAATGAATGAAAATGCGTTCTCTAGATTTATGACAAAGCTTTTGAATATCGGCAACTTAATTTATGATACCTAAGGTTATTCCATTTCGCTGAACTCTTATACTTAGTTATATCACTTCTCCCGCTATAATATAAAGTGAATTAATTGTAAGTTACCAAACGCTTAATCTCCACCCTGAAGCAAATTAAAATATAATTTCTAAAGCAATGAACAAATAGAATTAGCAAAATAATTTCGTCTTTTATTTTTAGAGATTAAAAAAGATATTGTTTAAGTGGATTGGTCTAAAGTCAAAAAAGGTAGTAATGAGAAAGAGATCAAGGGTTGGTGTAGGTCATTAGGTGGTAAACTATCCCCATGTACCTAGTTCACTTTCTAAATTATTATTTGTTATTGTCTATAGTTATAAAAGGGAATTAAACTCTCAGCATTTTTATATTAAATATTAATTTGCTTCTGGCTGGCATATTATACAATGTACATGTATCAGGGTTGTGGGGGGGTCGTGGGAGGTCATTCTAGCGAAATAAGATTGATGAAACATAATTGAGCCGTTCCTACTAAAGAGAAAAGACCTTTTCCTGAAACGAGACCAGAAAAGGAAGAGCTGGGGGTGATAGGGGATGAAGTATAAGCTCCAGATATGGAGAACACACTGAAAGCGATCTTTCTACCATGATCCGCTCCCTGCAGCTGAACAGAATATTCTTTTCTTACTTTAGTTTTTTTTTAAATCCCTCAATTATCTAAGGTTTTAAGGGTTATTTGTCTAATCAAAGGCAACGACCTACACCAACCTTATGATTGTAAATGTAATACTTTCGGGTTTTCCCAAGTACTCTCCTATAATAAGTTTATAAGATATGTTCACCTTGAGTTTGTAAATTCTGGTTACAAACTGGAGCTTGTCATGAATGAAGTGACGTAGGTCAGAGATTCGAGGTAAAGCGACATACGCCTGGTGCATGCGCTGTCAAAGGCTTAGTAATGCAGACTAAATAGGACCTAGATGGAAGTCCTGCAAAATTAACCACCGAGTGTAATTCTCGCTTATCGTTCTAATTCAACTAGCTCGAGGTGTAAGTCTCTAGCATTGCGAAGTATAGGTAGTGTCATACTTATGAAAGGAACATAACTTATAAACTTATGGTCCTACTATAGTAAACATAATCAGACTCCGAATGGAGTCCTGCAAAATTAACCACCGAGTGTAGAACTTCAATTCTCGAACTAGTTATCTCGAACTGTAAGTCCCTAGCAATACGAAGTCATACTTATGGAACATATCTTATAAACTTATGCTAGTATTCATAGGCGAAGTATACCACTAATACGGTAAATATTTTCTTTGTTAACTCAGAGGGAACTAGAATCAAAAATATGTTAATTTTTTTCTTCAGGTTTAATCTTGCTTGTTCGGGGGTTTATATCTTATCTTAACCAACTTGTTCTATTTCCTTTTCTTTTTTGTGCATGGGGGTGTGCGAGGGGGAGGGGGGCAAGGGGGGGTGCTATTACCGCAATCTGCTTTCTTTCGATAATCTGGTGTCCAGGCCTCTCTCCTTTTCCATTTTCTTCTTATTCGAGATTGTCCACTGCTTAACCGCTTCGCCAATAACGATGGCCTGCTTTTTTCCTTTTTTTGTAAGGGCCTTATAGCTAGCTAACTCTTCGCCGAAACTGACAATGGCTTCTGCTCAAAGCTTACCCAGAAAATAGAATTAGAAATAGGTTCCAAGATATATATTTATCTTTCTTTATGTAAGGGGTTATTTTATTTATATTTCTAAGAAGAACTAGGCCTATAAAGCTGTATTTCCAAAAAGGCCAAAGTTTTTTTAGGAGAAATCAACGCGTAGAAATATTGGAAATGTGTTATCTACAATATTAATGTAGATACTAGCAATCCATGGCCGTGTTATCCATTGAGCCTAGATGGGCACTGACCCAAGGGCCCCACAAACATATAGCATTTGTGTGGGCCCATGCTCCAAATATTTATTTGAATATGCATTCCATTGTACTGCCTGTAATGCTATCAAGGGACATGCACTGTCCACAGAAATGAGCCAAGTGTTAAAATTTTAATCTGTATTTTGGTAAAATTACAAACGTTTCTTTTATATTTAGGTCTCTAAATGTTAAAAAAAAATATTCTTGAGTCAAAATAACCCCAAAAAATTACCCAAAAGGATTAAGTTTCAACGGTTTTTGCTAAAATTCACCTAGTTCTTTGATGTTTAGCTTCCAAAATTTGGAAAAACAGAGTCTAGATGCCCACTACAAACCAACAAAAATACCAAAGAAGTTAAATTATGCACTCGTAAATGCATGGCCACAACAAACGCGGCCCCATAGTATCCTAACGATCACCTTACTAGCACATACCATTATTATTGTACAGACAACTGCTCAATTTACACGAATTTTTCAAATTTATTGTACAGTTTCTAAACTAAACGCTACTATCCCTTTGAGTTACTTATGCAAAAAAGGGAAGAAATGAAAGGAAATGCTGGTAGGGGTGTTGCCTAAGGGATAAAAATGATCGATAAAACGCTCTTCTTTTTTAAACGTTGATCAAGGGAGAAATACCATTAAAGAAGGCCATGCGAAATGAGAATGGGTAGTAGAGAGAGAGAGACGAGAGAGTAAACGGAAGGATAACCGGGATAGAACCCCTTCTTCGCAAATGGATGAATGCACCCAGATAGCGTTAAAGAGAAAGAGAGAGCTAGATGAGTCTAAAGTGAATGAGAAAGGATAGCGCAAGCGTAGAGTGGTCTTATACCCTAGGCCTTGGCTGTTAAGAGAAAAAAAATTTCTTTAGTGCGTTTGTCTTTTCCTTTCTGTTTAGTCAGTTCAAAACCTTGCTTATGATAGTCGAAATCACGAAATCAGTGCTTAAACTTAACTAACTGGACTCTTTTCAAATGGGGGGAGGGGCCATAATATCGTCTGCTTGATTGTTACAACAACGGTATGTGCATGAAAGAAATGGCCTTAGATAGATTTCAATGTTACCAGTCCTGCACAACAAATAAATTTGGGGATGAAGCTTCGTATCGCGTCTTTGTCTGTAAACATACCCATCAAGAAAACAAGTTGGTGAACACACCATTAGCCTCTATTGCACCCACGAAAGTGCAGAACGTATTATATTATATTATATATAGGCCTTTGCCAATCGTATTAAATACGATTCGAGATTTAGCCGCAGCTATACCCACCCAACCAGGGATTGAGAATGCATGTGCATGGTGAGGGGATATTTGTGGGTATCTAATCATAGCACGTCGTTCAGACCGTACCTTACATGCATGATCCAATCTCCCCATCTCAATCCCAGTGTAAAATTGCTTTTTTTATCCGATGATACTTTTTCTTGGAAAAACGGGCGGGGAGCGGTAAGACGCGATTGATCTTAACAGAAACATTCTTTTTTGGTTAAGAAAATGGGATGGGGGGAAGGGCGAGGAGGGGGGGGCTCGATGAGATATCATTCACCTCCGCTGACATCTTTACCTTCTTTTAAATTCACCCTAAGATCGAAAAAGATGTAATGTATCCTTGCCTTTGAAATACATTGTGACTTAGCTATTCGAGGTGCTTTTAGTTTTGATTGACTGACTTATAATCAACGCCAAGGCTGAACCGCTTTATCTAACAAGATGAAACTTTGCAGGAACGTTAATCCTATGTAGAAGGTAGGCCTAATTACTTAGGAAGTTATTTAGAGTCCGCCTCCATCTTGGAAAATGGCGGACAGAAGTGAAAGAACTCGTATAGCTAATCCACACTGTTTTAAAATACTTGAGTGCAAGGATGTAGCTGCTTGTTGTCATGGTAACGTATCCCAAACTTTTATCCATAGCTAGTGAGTAAAGTATAAATGCAACCAAAAATATTGTAAATCTAAAATTTCGTAAGCGATTTTCCTATAAATTACTTTTGTTCTCTTACGTAGTTTAATAGTTGCAGTTCTACTTTAAGTTCAGAATCTCCGATTGTGAAATCTCTATACTATACCAGAAATCTCTTTTATTCAAGGCTATAGTGAGTGTGTGTAACAAATGAACTGCAACTCTTAGTCTTATAGTAACTGTTTGGAAGATACAACGTACACTATATACCTTTTAGTGGGGATTGGTTAGAATTCTATATTGTAAGTTCTATTCCGAACCGTTCCGTCCTTCCCAAATTGGTTTATTGAGCTTTCGAATCATTGCCAAAGAACCAGGGAGAAGATTCACTGATTCACTAGATGCCAAATCCCAAATTCGAAAAAATACCAAAGGTTAACACCATGGAAACCAATCACTTAAAGTAAACTACATTTATAATATAAATATACTGTAGATCTAAACTCGAGCTAAGCCTAATGTAAAGAAAACAGAGCTAAGCCTAACCTAAAAAACCCCGAACTAAGCCTAACATAAACCCGAGCTTAGCTTAGTCTAAACCTAAGCTAAGCCTAACCTAAAACTAACCCTAGTTTAAACTATCACACCATAAACACAATTTAGGGTCAGGTTGCCTTCTTATCCAACAATGGTTTCTGTTACTTCTGTATTAAGACAGACTTTCGGTTGAAGCGTACTTATGGAGCATATAATGGCGTTATGTAAGAACCAAGGCCTACCTCAAGTTATGAACTCATTCAGTTTTACAGAGTTTTACCTCGAGAGAATTTTAGTCTTGGGGTTCGAGAAAAATTGGCTATTTCCATTACCTATTTGGATCGATTTATAGGGAGCGGTAGCGCTGAGTTCTTCCCATATTGCTTCAAGACCTTTTTCGGGGTTTTTATTTCGTTTTAACTTTAAAATATACTTAGGGAACCGTGATGTTTGTGTAGTATACTCAGTAGAAAACGTTGGGTAACACATATATAGTTCCGCATTTCGTAACTCTGATATTGATGGGTACCATTATCAAAGGCGGCCTGAGGAAATGTACTGCATGGGATTCAAATCCGTAAATAAACTTCTTGGGCTCGCTGTGTGTGATAATGTTGCTAACTCAGTTACTCAGCGTTGAATTGACTGATTTTGATCATTATTTCTGATCTTTAATGTTGCACTTTTGAATATCTATCTTCGTTATAACCAACCATAAAATATGCAATCATTTAACGTATAGAGCAAAGTGGAGACTTGATCATGCGTTGAATTGTGCAACTGTTAATTGCTCTTATAGGCTATAATGCAAAAGTAAGGGTCCGTAGTTGAGGCTTATAGGGTCGGTATTGCCAATGCGAGACCAAATTGAAGAGACTACTGTGCCATCTGTGTTCATAAATTTTTTGTTCAAACTCGAACAGATGAAACTCGCTCCTTTATCCTTTATAAGCCAATAAACTTGAATATCGGCGCCACTATTTATTTTTGAAAATTTCATTAAAACCCCGCTAGACGGCGATAGCTACCCAATAAATCCATTCTTTAACTTCATCAATAAAAACTGTTATTGGAAACAACTTATACTTCCCCTCCTCATCAAAATTACAAAACCACTTAAGTCCAATCGAAGTAAAAATACAATAGTTATATAGACCGGTGATAGATGGCGGTAAAGGTGCCTTAAAGTCGGTCGATGAAAGTTAGAAGTCTTCCCTCGATAAGCCTAAAGAGATATTGCAATTATCCCTTTACGAGACTGAATTTTAAGTAGAGTCACGAGGTGTGTTGGCGTGGTTTAATCTCTCTTGTAAACAAGAAAATCTTTTTTTAAATTTTTTTTCTTAAATTCGAAGTGGGGGGGGGGGGGACTATAGTTTCGATGTAGCGTGAATGTAAAGTCATTTTCCGGTGTTTCAACATAAATCTGATGTTTGAAACTTGATTAACTTTTCGAAAATCGTCTCAAATTCCATCGAGTTTTTTTAATCGCCTTAATATTTAAAGAAAAAAAGGTTTTTTTTTCCTTTGAAAAGAGGTTTATATATTTTAAAATAAAGCTTATCTATTACAGGTTCATGCATTTCAATTTAAATTATCAAGTTTTTGACTTTTTTTGCCCATCATAAATCTTTTTTATCTATTAAGGCCCATCCCAAACTGCTTTAAGTAACAAGTTGTAACTTTGATGGGACTTTACTATTAAGTAGTTGGTACTCAGTAAGGAAAGGTTTTCTAATCCGCCGCCATATTGGAAAATGGCGTCTAAAACCAAAACCTTCATAGAACTATCAATAAAAAACTTCAATGTTATATTAGCATGACAATCACAGTTTACTTTATTAAATCAAAATCAAAGTAATTAAGCTTTAACTTCAAAAAACTGTAGTCCATTAGCCCCAGGATATAAAATTTAATCTGTGAAGTATCATTAGCAACGATATTATAAAAGCCAAAGACAAGTTCTGGGCTCGTAAGGGGGGGGGGAGAGGGTGGGGGAGAGTAATGTTGTCACCTATCAATTAATTTTCGGTTGATTAGGGGGAGGAGTAATATGGCTCTTCCGAATTTTTCCAAGCCCAGTTAAAATCGAATTACGTACGCCCACGTTATAAAAACTCTCGTGTAATTTAATTTAGGATATGGAAGATACGTCGTATGTCCACTAAAGAATATTAACTCGAAGTTAAGATACTTACAACCACAATATTTTGAAAGTTTGAACAATGACGATGCTATAGACCCCGCAGCAGACGCATACTTATGCGTTATAGGGTTGTGTTTAAACGTTAAGCATACTGTAAAATAGACAATTTTCCAAAGTCGAGGGTAGAGTCTTTTGTTTGACCACCATGTTGTCTTAAGATGGATCATTGATGGGTATGTGCATAGACAACAAAGACCTATAAATTAAGATATGGCCCAAACAGTACTGACCATCCAAATTTGATGACTTGGACTGGTAACGTTAAAGTCCTCTCTAAGGTCTTTGCGTTCACGCACCGTCCTATCAATGTTCCTTCTTAACCCTAATTATGTAGCAGACGATACCTCGACCCCGCCCCTTTTTGAAAAAGGTCTAATAACTTCAAATTTATCTACTTTTGTTTTTCATAAAGATTCGTGGCTCGTAACCAAGATGTTTTTATAATTACAAATTTATTCAACATACATACAACAAGCGTAGGTTTTTTTTAGTAGTAAGAAGTTTAAAAACATATTTTAAAACCTTTGGATTGGCTCGTCTGTGGGTGTGTTTTTGCGGACCTCCGCGCCACCCATATCGAGTTGCATTTAGACGTGCCGTAAACGATATTTAAGATCCTGGCTACGAAAAATTATATACTTTTAAAAGTACTTTTTATCTCGGATTGAGATGGATTTAGCAAGTTACTATATTGCAATTGAAGCTATAGCAGGTTCTTTTTTAACCTAAGGATAGAGGGCCTCTTTTAAAACGCTTAAATGCACGTAGCTCTATAAAGAATCGCCAAATTTTTCCCGTTAATTGTAGAGAAGCACAGATGAGCTTGCTTCCTTTGATTGGGTCCCAATGTGTTAGGGTTTTTTCTCATTAAATACCTAAACCGGTGAAATTTAGAACTTTACTTAGCATCAGAATGCGATGATTTTATTCCAAAAAACTTACGGTGATTGGGTTCTATTGGAAATCAATTTTGGGTCCCAAATGTAACTTCGTTGACATTACGGTTGGAATAGAGTTATACGGACGACCCCTTAATATTCCTTACATATGGATTTGGTAAAAATAAATACATGTAGATTCTATTCAAAATAATATGCCTGGAATACTAGACATTTGAAAATAACATTTGCATTATCAAGTGGGTGTTAAAGTTTTCAAGTCTTACATGGAAGCTAAGATCTCTTCAAGCACATTGCGTAATGCAATTCTTACACTTCACATTTGTGAATGGGCCTAAAGAATTAGGCTTAGCGTAACAACGACACTTGAATAAATCTTATATTATTCTTAGCGTTTTTTTTATTTTATTTTTTAGTTACATCGTATTGGTAGGATTTATTAGTTGAACCCAAGCCGTTGTAGTAGTGGTTGTAGTTGTCGTTGTAGATTGTGTTGCGTTAGGGTTAACTTAATAGATGTTTAGTTATCAATTGAACTTTTATTGTTCAAAGGAATGGTTAGGTTACCAGTAATATAAGTTTTCACCAGAAGTAAATAAAAGTTATTGGAGAAATGGTTAGGTAACGATGAAATAAGGTAACGCTCTTTAGTAACGAGAACGTTGTGGCCCAGTGATACCTTGGGTCATCTTGTTTCTTTTTAATTCTACGAAATTGCCGAACATCCGCGGCATTTTCTTTATAAGAAATTAAAATCTCCTAACCCCGAAGAAAAAAATTAAATTTAAAATCCTTAAGGAGGTATTTAATACAATAATGGAGGTTCCTCGTAGTCTATCCACAAATCATACTTTAGACTTAATAAGAAGAAAATAGGCTTTCAACCTTGACCAATCTCCGGTGCGAAGCGGTTCCCCGGTTGTATTTTTTTGACGGCCAAGAGATTTTAAAATTTACGTTTAAAGAGAAGGTGAAACTATTATATTAAATTCTGTATATTTGAAATTTAATAATTATTAGATTATAATTCTATTAATAACGTAATGATTGAAATAATGATTTTAGTGGTTCATTTGGTATTTAGACTATTCATTTAATTCCCCTACTAGACCCTGTAAATTCGGTACAAATTAATCTCCCTAGTATTTATCTATAAACCCGAATCGGTTTAGATAAGAAAGTAAAATTTCCACAGTCACTAACATATTTACAACTTCACTCTCTCTTTCAATACTTTTCCTGAAAAACCTCGAAAATAAGGCTGTGTAAGATTTACTAAAACGCGTAAAGGCCCGACCCTCTAATTCATCACTTTTCTAGTACCATGTCTATAATGTGAGACAAAAACTACGGCACTCTTGAAACTAATTTGCATATAACCATGGAATGGATGATCGTCAATGGAAAAATATGGTTTTCTTTCGGTTTGAAAAAAATACGCCTTATAATAAATGCGGCTACTCCGCCCATGCCCCGGTCGCCACGCTTAAAAAATAAAAATTCGAGCTCAATTCAGTTGAATAGCGTAAAAACGGTTTACGCATAATTTAACAATAATCGTTAGCGCCTATTTTTTGACTGTAGATTGATTACTCGCTTTTTAAACCATAGAGGACTTTTAGACGTTGTTCGGCAAAATTTATGGCGTACTTAAATTGAAAGAGAATTTGAAAGATGATTAAAAATAATTAACATTTCGAATTGGAATCATGTTTAAATTTACAATATTAAAGGATTAAGATACGCGAGTGATGAAGTTTTCTTGCAGTACTCACGCGTTAAGCCTTTTAATTTGCGAGAGAGGGCTATTATTGGACGACTGGTACCACGTCAGGTTTCAGACAAACCTAGAAAACAGGGAAATTTGCGTCAATCAGGGGCCGAGTAATTAAGCAAAATGTTCATAAACATCCCCTCCATATGATTAACATTACACTAAACTTTGGAGGCTCATAACTGTGGTTATATTAGAGATACGGGGATGCTCTTTGATTATGTAATAGTCATATTTGCCCCCCCCCCTCTCCTTCGTTAACATTTGCCCCATAGGATACTCCATGTACGGGAAAAACCTGGAAAATTCAGGGAAGTATATGGGGAAAAACCTCATGGAAATCTCAGGGAAAATTGTTTTCCAAAAGTTGTATGAACCCTGCACGTGACGCTTTCGTCCAATAGGGTGTATCTAGAAGAGGCTTAACGCATGCGCGTAGTAATAAAACCTTTAGATGAATGCCTGGTTCCAATTAAAAATGTTAAAAGTTTAATAATTCATGTTATAAAATGAATAATTATTGGTTAGTTTAAGTGTCACTTTAAATTAGGGATTTAATAGAGTATTTCGCAAAATCGTTATAATATATCCTTGAGAATGTGAGGCGTCGCTTCAGAATGTGTTTACCTGGAAATTTGAGAAGGCAATTATTAAATTTTTAGTCCAGGTATAATCCTTTTAAAAAATATAGCAATTAATTTTGCTTTTAAAGTCAACACGTCTTTAATAATAAGGGGCTGGGATCGAATATGGCATTAATTATAGACGGGTCTATAAAGGAAGATTGAAACCAAGGTTAAAAATGGTAGATTTATCAATGAAATATTGAGTTTTTTGGAGCATTTTTTATAAGTGTATTTTTCTTACCCCCCAACGATGTTTCTTTTTTGACAAAATCTTTCAATTTAGAAAAATATTTTTTGACAGGTTGATTGCTCTTCCGGCATATTAAAATTATCTGTCAAAAAATTTGATTTTTAAAGTGGAACCGCATTCTAATCTAAAATAGTTTATTTATTTTTAACAAAAATTATTTGTACAATTTAATAGTGGTAAGCAAAGTAATAGCAAAGGTAAATAGAAAAAACAGAAAGTAACTTAAAGAAATAAGTAAAACCTTCGAAGTATCGTTCGTACGTAGCTTCTTTCGATTACCAATGTCCTCGAACTTCATTAGCTTAATTTTAACGAATTTCGGTAATAACTCTTTGAATCCTTTGATTGTCATTCAGGTCAGCCTACTTCATATATATACGTCATTGAATCATTAAGCGATTTCGGGAAAAATATTAAATTTCAATAACTTACTCTCACTTAATTGCAATTTGCAAAGTCATCAATTAAAATTTCAAGAAAGGGTAATGAAGACCTAAATGATAAATACGTATGTCAATGATAAGGATTCTATGGCCTTAAAAAGACAACAACCTATTTCACAGTATCGTAACTTACGTAACTTAACCGCGTGTTACGTGTAAGTTACCAAAACCTTGCGTGCGTGTGACTTGATTGGATATTTTCCAAGTGTTGCGTTGTTTTCTTTTCTTTGGCACATGTTTTGTTTGTTCTTGAACGGAAATGGGAAGGAATTAGTGTTGTTAGAATATCCGACATATCCTTGGGAGAGAGGATTGACACGTGGGAGTGTCTACTTGACCTAAATGGCCGCCATACGCCTCTTTGGGGATTTTAAAATTTCAATTTGAAGTTTTTTTTTTATTTGTAGATTTCTTGAAGGCTTAGGAAGTTACTCGCTTCTTACCGAGTCGAATATCGCAAATATTGGTTTTGATTAGTTAAATTTTAATTAAGTATCAAGTTACGTACTCGCGTTTTTGTCTGGTTTGGAAAGGTTTTAGTTTAGTGTTCTCTAACTATACGTTTAACGTATGTGCTTATATCTATTAATGAAAGCTGTCTGCAAAGACTTTAAAAAGTAAAAGATTATCAAAAGGAATGGCTGAAGTAACGGATATTAAAATTTTCTGTTTTAAATTAAGACACAGGTGGCGTGACAATACAATGTAAAAGCTACGTAGAGTCTGTACTAGTGGCGCCATCTGAATAGCTCTATGATAACATTTTTTTTCTAATGCTTAAAGTACTTGGCATCATTTTAATAATAATAATATTATCCTTCAATTGTTACTTAGTTTAAATATTTACACATTACTCGAATTAAAGTCTTTGCAATCACTTTCTCCTTCGATGTTTTCGATTACATTAAAGTGATGAAAATGAAAAGATGATTTGAAGCGACAATTCAATGTTAAGAATTCTTAGTTTGTTTTTTTAAGATCTTCAGTAAATAAAAGATAATGGGGACATTTACGCTTGACTTGTTAAGACGACGGCAAAGATTAATTATTTGTTTTTGTTTATATCATTAAAAGGAGTGGGCTGGTGAATCGGGGTGCGTGTTCTACGAAAGAATCTTTATGGGTTTTTAGATCGAATTAATTGGATCGGCCTTCCTCTTCTCGCCTTTTTCTTTTTCTTTTAATTAATTAGCAGTAAATTTTAATCATTAGGATGCGAACTTCTTATTTTTGGGGTCGATTAGCGCCTATCTTATTAAATGATAACAAAAGTAGAGTAATTGACAAAAGTAGGACCGATTGAGTTTAACTTATATAATTATTAGCCTGAAATTAATAATTTAATTAATTTGATACGAGCGTGAAGTCTAACACGCCCAGTTGCTTTTCTTTAATTTGCGAACTGAACTGAACTGAACTGAATTGATTTCGTTGTTAATTTTAAACCACCTAATCCCACATAGATTCATTAACATACTTCAAAGTAAAATTTCAAATGTTCTTTTTATTCAAAATTATTTAGGCCTATTTATTTATTATGAATTTTATCGAAGTTTTCCAACCCCGGTTGATCTCGTGATTTTCTAGGGTCATAGATCAAGGCCGGAAATAAGCGCAGGTCATTTTAAAATGTCCCATAATTTTTTTAAAAAACGAAGGGGGCACTGGACAGTTTGACCAATAAATTTTCTCGTAGTTTTGATAGCTTGACCATGAAGATGCGACACTATTTTCGCAGACTCCAGTGGACAATGTCCTATAAATTTTCTCGTAGTTTTGATAGCTTGACCATGAAGATGCTACACTATTTTCGCAGACTCCAGTGGACAATGTCCTATAAATTTTCTAGTCAAAGTAGGGGTCACTGGACACATATCCTATAAGAAAATTTTTATAAAGATACGTCTTGAATTACCATTCTTAATTTTCTTTAAAAACTGCATAAGCACCTTAACCCTTTTTTCCCCATAATTTTGTCCATTCTTAGATGGGCGCTATCCATGTTCACATCTCTCAACATAAGATCTAGTGCCAGTACTTATATGATACATATTTACTTATGGTTGTTATCGATTAGTTCAATTAATTAATCCACTAATCGCGGTCATTTCGGAAGTTCGCGCATTTTTTATGTCTATTTCTTGGAGGAGCCAATCCCCGGTCGCGGCAATCAAATAGGCGCCAAAAATCTTATCTTCTGCGAAACATTTTGGCGCGGATTTTCATCTCGTTTTCGTTTTTATTTTAATCTCGCTTTAAGTCTCTGTCGCCCCCCCCCCGAACGAAACTTCATCTTTCGACAAATTAACACGCTCGATTTTAATGAACTCTTGATTAGATTTAATTCTTTTTAAGATATTGCGTCAGTTGGGAGGGAAAAACAACATCGGACGCGATGATTTTCCGGTAGTGAACCGGTTTGTTTTTCAATTAGAAATGTCTTACAAATAACGGCATATCGATACGGACATCTTGAGGAGCGATTTCGTGACGCCAGCTGACTACAAAATTCGATAACACGTTTGAAATGTCAACTGATTATGTCAAAGAATTTCTTGAAAAGTTGAAATCAGCAGTTTTTCTTAATTTCCTTCTTGCGTAGGGTAGTGAGGTGCGACTATAATCAGTTGGTCAGTTTGGTTTTGGCTACTTCCTGACTGCCAAAATATCAGAGAGAAGACTTTAAGGGCTCGATTTCCCTACAAGGTGTTTGGAAACAGTCTTTTGTTTGACCTTTGGTATGAGGTCAATCAGTTTAAATTACATATTTCATTTTTCTTTGGGAAATGAAGGGAGAGCTTAAGTCATTTATTTCGTCTTTGGCAAATGAACAAACTGCTAAAAGGGGTCAAAGGCTAAATGTTAACCCTTTGTACATTGGTAAATAATAATATGCAAGCTTTTTCCGTAATCGTGGTATAGAACTCAAAAGTTTGCTCAGCTCATAAATAATGAGTCTTAATCTTTTAAAAAAATAACTTATAGACTCTGTTAAATGTTAATGTTAATATAATTCAATTCTTTTTTTCTGGTCAAGTTTAACAGTTCTCTAACCCCTTATTTTTTTCTTTTAACTTATTTATCGAGTTATCTTGTAGGAGTCAGATAAAATAAAGACATCGTATATTAGTACTATGATTTATTTACTTCGACACGTTGCTTCCCAAACTAAAAAAACTAGAGATAATGCATATACTCCTTTTTTTCTTGATATTATTAAATGAACTCATCAGAACGGAAAGATAACATATAGGCCTACGATGCGTTTGAAAAATTGGACTGAATATAGCAACTTCAAAGGAAAGGGTCATCTCGAAAGATGCTTGGCTTCTTTGGTGCCATACAGTCCTATCAATAGTCTGCTACTACGAACTCTCTCGTGACGTCACCTCAGTTTAGGCGGACATATTGGAAGTCGTCAGCTAAGGCCATACAATTTAGACTACCAATATTGACGTCACGTCCATGTAGCTCCTCCCTTCTCAGTACCACTCTACATTCAGTGTTAACCCTAATTTAAGCAGACGATATTTCTCTCCATCCCTTTGAAAATGGTCTATTCGAATTATAGGATGGAACTACCCTTTAACTATACATTAATAATTTGTTTACGTTAACTCGGATAACCCTTCTATGGTTCAATTTTTAGGGTACTTGCTATAGACGCTCCCACTCTTGCTTTATAGCATTTGTTTAGCTCGTGATTTGAGATCGTTTCCCCGATATAGCCTACCCTACCCAATCCACAAAGTCCATATACCCCGAAAATACTAACTTAAAAGGGTGGGTCAAACGACAGAATATTTTAAAATACATATTTTTCACAAAAATTAGTTTGTGCAGTTCCCAGAAAATTAGTTAGCCAAAAGTCAGAATTCTGAAGGTATAGCTTGTTTGAACAGTTTTTGATTTACTAAGTTCACATAAGACCTGATAAAGTGATTTTAAGCCTTTTAAACCTTTTTTTGAAGAAGAAGAAGAATTATTAAGTCGTATTTTCGTCTATTTTAACCTACAAACCGTGTCACCTTCACTTAAAGATTTCATAAGTTTAGCACATACTCAGCTGTTGAGAGAAATTAAATACTACGTTTGATAAAATAACTTTTAAGCTTAAAAAAATTATATCTGTTATATTAAAAGATGGGTAGCAATAAAAAAAAAATAAAATCGAGTATCAAAAATTATCGATATATACATTTTTTTTATAATTTCGTGCCAAATTATAGTAGACTATGTGTCGGACTACTGTCGATTCGACACGTTCCATCCCAAAAGGCTGTACCCTTTAAATTCTTTGGAGGTTTCGGTTTCCACTATTTTTTATCGACAAAAGACCAGATTTATGTGATGACGATAGCTTTTCGTCCCCGAGTTTTTCCACGTGCTTTATTTCAAGGGTAAGTATATCAGTTAGTTGTCACCAACAGTTCAATCGTGGAAATAAACCCTTTCCAAAGGTCAGAGGTAAAATCTGGTGGTTGTTCAGACAACAAAGACTCGCTATAAGCCTTTACGGCAGTCCCATACTTATAGGAAGTATTATAGGGTTATGAAAACTTGTTTTAAACAATTTATAAAAATGGAATGTTTTAATTTTTTTAATGAATGAAACTTGTCCTTTTAAATTAAAAATGATTGGAGCAAAACAACGTCGACAAGTGTAAAGGTCAATGAAGGTCAAACTCCGAAGGCGTCTTAACGTCTAGACATGCGCGACTTTGTTGCAAATCGTTGAACTCTACTAAATTTGACCTTTGTTTCTTGTTTGGGTGATTTTTATAGCCAAATCGCGTTTATACCCTGTAAACTCGATAGGTATGCGTAAAGCCCGACGCACACTGAAGAAATTCACGCTTTTAAATAGGAGATACTCTTATAATAGACCCTTTTTCAATAGGGGCAATGTAGTGTCATTAGGAACTATAGGAGTTCAAGGTTACCAGTCCACCAAGGTCACATCTAACGTCTTTGTTGTCCGTACTCTATTTTACCCCCTCCCAAGACTTTTAACAAGGTCTATAAAACAGTGTGCGCCCGTCTTAACAAAACCCAACCCTTGATCATTTTTAGTTTTTTGAAAAAAAAAAAAAAAGAAAACAGATTCTCTTTTTTATCGGTTTGAACTTTAAATCTCTTTTATTTACATTACGTTTTTTAAAGGGGGTTATTTTTACAATTTGTCGACTAGTTGACGGATCAAATTTCAAATTTTCCTAAAATTCGTATAAACCGTTCATCGACAAAATACGTACTCTGATATCAATGACCTAATAATGGTTTTGTCAATTTTAGAGTTTTTTTAAAAGGGAAGAAATATCAGTATCACTATCCAGTATGTAATGTATTTGAATAAGTGAATATAGGCCTAGTAGGTCAAAATTTTAATTTTGAATAACAGCTATTTAGGCTAAAAAGCGTAGCTCGTTGGCTTTGGTCAGGTTTAGAAGTTAACCTCACTGTGTGGTCAAAAGCTTCTAGTATATTCTAATGTATTTGAATAAGTGAATATAGGTCTAGTAGGTCAAAATTGTAATTTTGAATAATAGCTATTTAGGCTAAAAAGCGTAGCTCGTGTGACTTTGGTCAGGTTTAGAAGTTAACCTCGCTGTGTAGTCGAAAGGTTTTTGTATATTGAAAACGAACTCAATGATTGAAAACTCCCTGACCTCCTGGTGAATATAGTAGGTTAAATTGTAATTTGAATAATTGCAATTAGGCCTTAGTCAGCCTTATAAGTTGACCTTGCTACATAAGTGGTCAAAAGGTTTTATTATAGAGGATATTATATTGGAAACTTCGTGGCCTCCTGGTGTAAATGGTATCAATACTCCTAGTCTAAAAGCTATATAGTACCTGACATCACATGATCTATTATGGCCTATTTATTTATTTTTGCAGATTGAACTAAACTACCAAAGAATTTGTACGAAATTAGCTACAAACATTGAAACAGTATCATTTTAAATCGGGTTATTGTTTATCGGACAGTTTCACAAGTCGCGAGCATAATAATTGTAATTATAATTATAAACAAATTGTATTTAACTCAAACTACAATTTAAGTTTATTAGTTTATAGCGTGCGTAATTAACTTTTTAAATTAAGTATGAGTGAATCACAAAATGAAGTACCACTTCCTAAAGCTGTTACAATGCGAAGCGTACAAAATATGTCCAACGGCAAATCACGTCGAGGTCGGGATCAAGCTCAAAATCAAGAGGTAGTTAAGGTAAGTGCAATTATAAATAATTTATATATCATACGTCAGTTATGACGTCAGTATAGATTTAATTAAGTAGTTAATTATAAATTCAAATCGATTGGATGGATTTTGAAATTTGACAAACAACTGCCGACAGTAAGTCGCGTAAAAAAAGTAAAAATGATTAAATAAAAAAATAAAAAATAGGAGAAAATAGTGAAGATTGAAATTATAAAATTAAAAATTTGTTAATGTATTTTTGGGGTTAGGTTATGCAAATTGGGAGAAGTTATAGTTAGAGACACGTTGAACAAGGTTATTTAAAATCGAGGGGACAGTCACTAAATGATCCTCCTTAGTTTCCATCTTCTCTCGTTAGATATGTTAAGTTTTAATTATTATACTTCATAAAAAGAAAAAGAAAAAATTTATAAATTACTAACTAGAAATTACCATCAGTAATTTGTCATCTCCTCCTGAAATTACTGATTCAAATTGTGTGAAAATTTTAATTACCGTTAGTTTTTTCGGTAATTTATAGTAATTTAAGTACAGTAACAAAGATTATCAACTCCAAGAACACTAAAATTAGCGACAAAAATTATTGGTAATATTTACATGGTAATATTTTCCTCGATATTTAATAAATTACGGGTAATTTAAGAACTATAATTACCACCATCTCTCGAAACAACCCTATCTATTATCCTCGCGTTTATATCTTCGATTGAATCTATTTTTGTTTTAGGACCGACCACGTTGAGAAAAGATTGAACAAAGATAATTGTCTTGTGATATCGAAACTTGTTATTTTTTCGATATTTAAAAAAAGTCTCTGGGATGTCTACGCGGTCCTTTATACTTGATTAGAATTAAAGGGCTAGCCGATAATTGGCGCGAAATTTTGGCGTCAAAGGCTGGGCCCGTTTTGCCGAGTGGCCTCCAAATATTCCCCTAAACCAATGATAAATATGTAAGAACCGCGTCGCCAATGCCGTTATAGGTTTGAGTTGGAATAAATATGGCTTATTGGAATTATTGTGCCCCCATGTATAACTCGTGTTAATGTCTATGCGGGGTTTGTGGGTATACCGGGCTTGAGAAATTACAGTCCGTAACTACGCCTCATAATTCTGACGTATTTCTAAATTTGATTTCATTGGTTGGGGTGCAATAAGAGGTGATACATTATTCGCCAGTTAAAATTCGTTATACATAGTGATAATCCGCCTATGTACGTTGAAAAAATGGCCTCGTAAGTATTCCAATTAGCTGTATGCATTCCTGGTTTCAGTAACTTTGTTATCAACGCCCCAACGAAGATGGTTTGAGATACAGTGACTCTATGGAGTGTTCAGAACCACTTGTTCTATACTACTTTCTTTCGTATGAGATTTAATATTGCGTAATCATCCGCCTTAGCTTTCTTGTTATTATGAAGTACTCGCGAAATTAATCGTAGTACTCGAGTATCTTTCCTATCAGAATGGGTGATTTTCCATAGGACATTTTTATGGATGTTGCAACATTTTTCTTTTTTCTTAATCTGGTCAGTTTCGGTTCCAATTTTTTTAATCATTATTAACTTGTGTTTTTCTGAACTATTTTATTAGTTAAGAGTGGGGTATGTTGCGTCAGAATAGGGTGATGTGAATAAATGACTGGAAGGTCAAGGTCTCGGAAAGGTCAGAAGGTTGTGAAATTGACGTGAAAGGACATGGGTAGGCCAGCAAGGTTTAAAATAGACTTAAAGGGTCAGGGAAGTTTTGTAAAATAGACATGCAAGGTCAAAGACAGGTCAGGCAATTTGTAAAATGGACCTACAGTCTCGTGGAATTTTCGAAAGTAAATATGATACTAGTAGTAAACCTTAATTAATCACGCTTTAATTGTGCTGATTAATTAGGAAAAAATACTCCTAATATTTTAATTGCGTGACCTGAAATTGATAAAAAATAAATCATTAAAATTTCGTAAACACTTTGTTATTAATTTATTATTTTACAAAAATAAAGAATAAATGGAGAAGTCCGCTCTGGTGTAAACATTTACAAACCTGAAGGTCATATTCTACGCAATATTCTGCCTATAGTTCTAAGATATTATTAAATTAAAAATTCCGACACGTTCGCCGCTATTGCTCCTCATAAACCCTTTCGGCGCCTTACATTATACCATAATATGTAGAGAGAGTATACTTGTAATGTGATATGACCTAAAAATTGTTCGCAATAATAATAAGTGTCTTTTTTAAAACCTTTCTGACAGCTAATCCATGTATATTCCCCTTGATTGTCTTTGAACATGTAATTAAACTTGTTCGAAGTAAATCTCGATTGTCGAGAAAACGCCTGCAAAAGTGCTGGCTGGTTCTGGGGCTCAAAGTATCGCATTACATAAGAAGCAAAAAAGGTCATCTGACAAAAATCTTATATATATATATTTCATTTTAAAGATTTTTTTAAGATTTAAAAAACTTGAGCTTCATATAGAGTGACATTGCGTTGACAGTTGGTGTAGACAATGACTTGTCGTGAAATTAATACCTTTCATTATAAATACGGTAAATTTTAAATATGCAGGGTTTTTTTTATATAAAAAATAATGTTTTAGGAATGATGTATGTACAGTATATTGTTCTATGGACAATTTTGAGTCGAAAATGTTTTACAACATTTTTCCCTAAGGGCCACACCACAGTTTACGAGTTATAATTCGTTTTAGTTAAATTAAGTCATTAAAATTTATTACTATTATTAATTTTAATTGTAAACAGTTATTTTTTGAGGAAGTTTAAGCTAGGCCCCTACCACCGTTAGAATACAATATAAGTTTAGTCTTACTAAAAAAAATACACGTGAACTTTTAACGATATACTTAGAAAAAAATTAACATTTTTGGTTTCCTCGTGCAAAATTTAAATTTATTATGAAAATTTTAAAATTAGCATATTTACAAATTTTAAAATGATATTAATATTCAACTCGCGTGTATTTTTACATATTTAAAATTGGTCTAGATGCTGTATTTGCTTTTTTCCTTTAACAAAGGCATGTGAAAATACAACATGTTTTTCGACAAATTCGTATTGTTGTAGAGTACAAAAGGGTATATAGAGTCCAGTCCAGTTCGGTATATCGTTATTTATTTTATATTTACATGTTTATATTTATGTTGTTTGGCGAATTTTGTAGTACCATCCGCGTTTACAAACTATAAACCAAGTGAATACGTGAGAAAATTTGCATTTTAAATATAGGGTCAATTCAATTCCATATTATATAAATGTTGTTAAGTTATTGATGAAAATAGTTATTTTAGGAAATTTTACATTCAAATATCGACTATACCACGTGGTTTAAAAGGATGGGAAGCGATTTGGATACTAGATTTCAGGCTAACTTAAGCCACGTTTACACTAAGATATGTTCGCCATAAGTTTGTCACTGGTAACTGGAGCTTGTCATGAAGTGAATGAGGTAGATCATAGATTCGAGGTAAAGCGACGCCTGGTGAGACTCTGTCAAAGGCTACAAACTGGAGCTTGTCATGAAGTGACGTAGGTCATAGATTCAAGGTAAAGCGACGCCTGGTGACTGAGGCGCTGTCAAAGGCTTAGTAATACAGACTAAATAGGACCTAGATGGAAGTCCTGTAAAATTAACCACCGAGTGTAGTCATTCAATTCACGTCGCTTGTCGTTCTGGAACTAGTTATCTTGAGCTGTAAGTCTCTCAGAAGCATTACGAATTATAGGTAGTGTCATACTTATGGAAGGAACATATCACTTATGAACTTAAGCTTTAACTATAGCTACTTCATCTGCCATCAAAAGTTTTGTTGATATAACTAACACGGAAATAATAATACATCAAAGCCGGTTTCTTACGTTGGTGGTGTGTAATATATATCATACAAAATCTTTTACTGATAATTCGATTTTAAAGAAGCTTCGGAAGCGTTATATCATTTCATTTTGCTGGGCGGATGCGCTCCGTTGATTTTTCACGGCATAAACTTTTAGTTAGTGACATATAGCCTTAGCCAAGGCCCTATATGCAACAAACTTATGGGGGGATGAAGATATACAAGCGATAAAGTACGATGTGGGTCTCTTTATTATAGACCTACACTATTTTTAATCCGGGCTATTGGGTTTCGACAATTTCCTGATGGTTTCAAATTTAATTTGCTGTTTTATTAGTTGATGGCCCAGATATACTACCCCACCTTATCATATTTTACGATGCTGATTGTAACTCTTTGATTACTAATTTAATTAATAACGTAATTTGATTTAATTAACTTTACATTGATTGCCCATCCCACTGTCCTATAATTATTTAACCTTTTGTAACACCATTTATTTAAATCCTTCCTATAAATTATGGCCACAAACTAATTATTTAACTCCCAATTGAAATTATCAAAAATAATATATTTTCATATTTTTTTGTTACCGTTTTGAACTTTCACTTTTAAAATTTTAAATCTTCATATCCCGCCTTGCCAAAATTTTGAATTTTGTTTTCTTCAAAAGTACTTAGTTTGTTTTTTCTCGCGTTTAAAGAAACCTTGTACCTTAGATAAGAGTTTCAAAGAATCAAAATTTAGCGCCTTTTATAGGCAACTATATCCGTATAATAATGTTTTAAATCATAATTAACCGTATCTTTTTCCGTGACTACTCTCAAATTTAAACTTAAATTGATTTTTTTTTAAACTTAAAGTTAACTTTTAAAAGCTGTAAGGTATATTAGGTCTATATGGTTTTTTTTTCACGGCATGCAGTTTGGTTTTGTGAAATCCAGTTTGTTTATCACGCTATGCATTCTTCTGTTTCTTTTTTTACTATTTAAAGTCGCTAACCTTGAGTGTGAATATCTTGAAAAAAAAAATTAACTCAAAAAGAAGCTTTCGTTATTTCGAATTGATAAGTTTAAGTTACGGTTGTTAGAGTTGGTTTGCAATTTAGGTAAAATTATTTAGTATAAATTTATTTACAGAAAAAGATACAATATTCTAAAACTCTATAATCGTAATCGAAACGGAAAAACTAGATTAATCGATTAAAACGATTTAATAAAAAAATCTAAATGTTTGAAGGAGGAAAAATTTAACTTATCGAACTGGATTTAAATAGATTTTCAAATAGAATCTAACTTAGTTTCTATTAAAAAATAAGAAAAAAACATACAAATTAGAATGCGGATTTAATCCTCATTTCTAGATTTTAAATTAGATTTAGTTTTGACCTTTGACCCAAATAGAATTTCCAAATTTATTTCTAGTATTTTTTTCATACCTCTCTGTTTTCATGCGGATAATTTGCATTTGAAAGAAAATGTTGTGAGTTTATACGCCTTTATAAAATAATAAGGAAAATAAACAAATAAATAAATTCATAAATAAATAAACAGCAGTCCCTAAAAGCCATTTATTATTATATCTAAGAAAGGGTTAATCCAGGCTTTAATATTACGCGGTTCAAGATGAAAATGAGATACAAGGACAAACCCTTAAATCTCTCGTGCGATCTCGTGTAATTCTACGAGGTACTAATTTTGCAATTAGTCTTGCTGCAAAATGTTAAAGTTTCTATATTTTTTATTCTTAAAATTAAAGGGTGTTTTTCATTCATTTTTAGGCTAATAAATTATGAAGGATTATATTTTTAAAAACTTGGAGAATAAAGAGTGGGTCAAGACCAAACGGTCCAACATTAATTAAGATAAAGTAAAATGATTTAAATCATTTTTGACAAGTGAAATTAAAAATGTTATTAATAATTAAGGTATTACGCTAGATGTAGCCATGATATAATTGTTTCATGAATATTTGAAAAACAAGACACATTTTTGAAATCTAGAATTGATAACAAATCTGTCTGGAACCGAGAAAACCCTTTTGCACGATTTTTTGAGCCTAGCGTAAGATGCGATAACCTTAATTAAACTTAGAATATTAAGACGTTGTTCTGGATCGAGTGATTCGATCAAAATATTTCAGACCGTTTTTCAGGGTAAGTTTGATCACGAACAAAAAGGCACGATTGTTCTTCTATTTCTTCGTGATGTAGATGACACGTTTTTGTATAAACTGGAGAGAGGTATTTTGGATCTTTCTGCAAGGGGACAGACAGTCGGGGTCGACGTTGTACCTGTACTAACATGGCACGAGAAGATATGAACTTAGTTAAGGTTTATTTTACTTACGTAAGGCTTATTACAGCTACGATATCGTGGTCGAAAAAAGCCAACCCAAGCCAATCTTAGTTAGATGATCCTGATAGTTTTTTCTTGAGAAAGGTATTTCTCTGGGGGCTAGTGTACCTTAGTGTTATGGGGGTTCGAGATGGTATTGGCAGTATTGGCGCTGGGCAAACAAGGGAATACCACCGCTCAGAGCCTCTATAAGGGAGTATCTTAGGCAAAATAACGTAGGCCTACGGTGTCCTTCTCGTGTTACCGTATCTCTTTCCTGAAAATGACTTCTCCCGTTTATAGAGGCTCTATGATACCACGATACCAGCGTACGTGGTATAACTAGTTGGGGGACGATATCCATAATAGGGCCCCGGTAAACACAAACCCCGACGTTGGTTGGGAGACGTCCAGACATCGCACAAATGTACCCAGATTTCTGTAGTCGAAACCAACCAGGTTTTGTCTGAGGTGTATGACACGAAGTACTGAAGGCGTTTCGAACCAATATTTAATGATTCTTTAATTTTAATTGTAGGTGTTAAGCCTAATTTGAACAAAAAAGAGTGAATTGAAATGCACGAGCCAAATTTTAAAAATTTCTGGAGAGTGTAGAAGTTAAGCCTAGTTTGAAAATGAATGAATTGAAATGCACGTGATAGCATAATTCTCGCGCCAAATATTTGTAGAGATACTCTTAGGTGCAGATGTTAAGCCTAATTTCAAAATGAATGAATTTAAATGCACGAGATATGGTCTAGAGATACTCTTGGGTGTAGTAGTTAAGCCTAAATTTAAAATGAATGAATTGAAAAGCACGTGATCGTATTATAATTCTCGTGCCAAAAATCTTATGTCTCGAGATGAGCTAGGCCTATAGTAGTTTTCATTCACGTTTTTCGGTCTCATCTTGTCTAGCAGACGGCATAATTCGAGGCGGTGATCAATAAGATTAGTACTACCTACTTCGTGTAACCCACTTCTGAATCTGATTTGTACTCTATATAGGTGAGGGCTCATTGGTTCTCGCTTATTTAATGAAGGCAAAACAAGTTTGTTGTAAATATTGACTATCTGTAATCCCCTGCATGGATCAGAGCGCGGTGGCCGCTGTATACGCATGCGGCATTTTTACTCTCCCGGGGCTTCTGGAATTTGATTGAAGATGCTTTTTAGTTTGGCGGGAAACGACGATACGTGAATGGACCATTATTAACATTCCTCTACTGTTTTCCCGCCGTTTCTATCGGCGGAATTTTTTTTTTGGACAGATTTTAGGTCATTGGTCTTCCATTGAACCTTTCCGACCAGTGTCAAGTTATAGGAAATACGTTTCCCACACTTTTAAAGTAAAAATGCTACCTTACAGTTTGATTACCTTAATTTTCAGTCCATCTGCGTCCTATTTAGCTTGTACTAAGCCTTTGACAGCGCCCCAAACACCAGGCGTCGCTTGACCCTGAATCTATGACCTACGTTATCACTTCATGACAAGCTCCAGTTTCTAAGTTACCAGTGACAAACTTATAGTGAACATATCTTATAAACTTATGCTTAAATATATTAATTTTTTTTTAATTTATTGAAAAATTATGACCAAAAAATTACTTACTAATAATTATATTTATTGCTTTAATCTTTTTAATACTATAATAGGTATGGGGTGACCTTTGACCTAATATATCTCAGGCTACAGATTTTATTATTTAATCCAGGCTTTTCCCAGGACACAGATTGCCTTTCATTTCAATAACTTTAGACAATATTTCAAAATAATTTCTTACCTTCCATTGGCATTGGCATTTTAAAAACATACTTTTACGTTGCATATTTACTTTAAAAATAAAACCATCCATAAAATCAATGCAATCAACTTTAGCTCTAAACAGACCATAATTTCCGCTTAGAGTTCACAATTCGAATTAAATTTTAGAAACCATATATTTTCAACATTAATTTACTTGTCTCTTTAAAAATAAAAAAATAAAAAAAAAATAAAATAGAAAAGTTCTAAACCAGACGGTACTGGATTTTAAGTACACATGCCCGCAAGGATCCAATAGATATATATATATATTTATATACCATTC
The DNA here is from genome assembly GCF_054372755.1 of Phalangium opilio. Taxonomy (NCBI): domain Eukaryota; kingdom Metazoa; phylum Arthropoda; class Arachnida; order Opiliones; family Phalangiidae; genus Phalangium; species Phalangium opilio. The sequence continues at coordinate 7,946,941 of NW_028324187.1, read as the reverse complement.
AGGAAATGATTTTTATTGAGAAAAAAATTGGTTTTTAAAGGTCCTTTTGGATATAATTTTATTATCGGCAGTTTTATTTCGCACGCCAATTTGAAGAAATCAAACAGGTTATTAACATGTCCAATACTCGAGATAACCAGGTTATCATACTGGCTTCTGTTAGTCTAGCACCTTTTTAATAATATAATTGAAGAACTACCGGATTTAAAGCACGCCTCTACGCCTTGTTTTTACAGAATTAAAATTAACCCTCAAAATATTTCCTGTTTTTAATATAAACCATTTAATTAAGCCTTCTAATAATTATATAGAATTTAATTATTCATTTCGAAATTAACCATTGGGTAAGGAAAAGATTTAGTCAGCAATGTCATCAATCATCTATGGCATTCAAATGACATTAAACATTAATTATTCAATTAGGAATACATACAGATCTACTAGGAATAAATGCGTACTGGCCATTTTCACTTAACGTATCTAGACGCTTTTTGTGGGAGGAGTTATAGACTAATAATTATGTATGACGTATTTTACCTCGAGAATAATAATATATCTGGAACTTTGCGACGCGTACATGACCTCACGTTGCTACAAACCAATGAAATTGCATTTAGAAAGAAGTCAAAATTGAACCGAGTACTCAAGCCCCGCCCATAATACCCGCCTAGATGTTAGCATGGGATATAAGGGGACAAAATAATTTCTATTACACTTGACTTTACCTGAAGGATCTTCTACTCCTGAACTATTTTCTCTCATTGAATCAATCGGCCTCATTGCACGAGCGCTTAGAGAGTAGAAATTGTATTATTATGATTTTGATTGGCCATTTAGCCAGAGGGGACTTTTCTTGAATGAATGGATGAATGAATTAATGAATGGATGGATGGATGAAATAGGTATAGTTAGTTTTTTGCCTACAAATGTCGTTCCTTATGAACTAAACTCAACGTAAGTAACATATATATGTACTATTTCTTTCATGAAATGATGGCAATGTTTTTTTAAGATGGGCGAGGTCTGTTTGTAAGATGCTATCTAATCCACGGTCTGCAATGGTGAAAAAATTCCCATTTCTACTTACATATCCGTAAGCCATAAGCTTCAAACTTCATTCATTTGTGGTTTTAACAGGACACTGGACATTGTCCAATAAAAATTTAAAATGACCCATAAACAAGGATACGTCGTAAAATTAAGAGTTATTTGGGAATTAGGTTGGGATAGTTGAAATGTGGTTTTGGGTTTTTAATTGTAGTTGAAAGCTTCTGATTATGTTAACACTCGCTACACGTAGGCACAAAGAGGCGCGAAAATCACAACTGCGCAGTAGAGGCTGCGCATTTTATCGAAATTGTAGCAAGTTTCGAAGAAGAGCATTTAATTAATTGACTGTTTAGGTTAGACATCCGATCATTAAGATATTAATATAACATCTATAAACCAACCAATCTTTTTAATATCAAAGTCAATAATAGACGTTCAAATCAGGTAATCAGGGCACCTGTACACATAAATATGATGCGACGACAATAAACCACAATAAATTTCCTGATCTGTATTTCCAGGTAATAAAATAATACATCTTTATGGAAGAAATAAATAAAATAAATAAAACAGTCCAGGAAATTTATAATAAAATCTTTTTTACAGTTAATAATAATAAAACAAAACCAAAATCCATTTGTAATTTCCGATTTCGTTATATCTTATTGTCGATTAAATATGCCATGAAATATGTTATTACCTCATCGTAAAAACATACATTATTGAAATAGGGGAGTATAACAAATTGCTATCCATTTTCTCAAATGCTATAACAAAAAGAAAAGTAAAGCTTTCTTTTTTACGATAGGCTATACGTCGCTCGCTCGCGTGTTGATATAAAACGTTTACTAAGTATATCCCGCCTTAAGCGATTCAAAACATAAACCCCATAGTTAGGAACAATAAAGGAAATTGTAACTAGATGTGCCAATAACGATGATGTATGTACGATACAAACAATAATGGTTTAAAATTATAAAACTAATAATTACAGTGAGATAACTTTTTCTTTCGAAAATTATTTATACAATTCAACCAGGGAAAGATTTAATTAGAGAAGTAGGAATGGAGAACAGAGTAATCTGGGCGCGCGTCAAAGTCCCGGACCCCCTTCCCCGGGACGGAGGGGTATGAAAGAAGAGGCGGGAGGGTCATAGCACTGCCAACTCTAATACTAGGCCTTGAAATGTACGATAGAAGCATTTTTTATGTGACATTTTGAATTTGCGCTTAGTAACCGTTAGATGGCTCTTTTCTGAGGCGAATTTTCGCGATGACGAAAGTAAATTCGTACTGCGCAGTCTCGCATGACGTCACGTCTTTCGCTTATGGCGGACCAGGGTGGGAAATAAGGATTTTTTTAAACTTCTAAATAGCCTGGTCCATGACCATTGACTAGGGCACATCGTCTGCTAAACTAGAGAAGTGGATAAATAAAATATTGGTGATAAAGTCTGTGTCCGAATTCAGCTGCCAAAGAAATCTCCTCCCACCTTTCCAAGCGCGCTCATTGGTCAATCCAAATCAAACTTAAGGAATTTCATTGGCAGTGGCAGTTTTTGGGAAAAACTTAAGGGCTGTGATAGGTTGAAATTTCCATGCAGACGCCATTGACACGTGTCAAAACGTACACCAAATTTAAACTAGTATTTTTCGAACTCGGAAACCGTTCAGCATCATGAACCGGTTTATTGACCGGTTTTTTGCTTTCTTTTTCGAGCCGAACTTAGCAGATTACACTTCGTCGTTGCTGACAATTTCCCATAGTTTTGAATTTGCCGCCAGTTTAAAACCTTGGAAAAGCGACATCTAGCGCCATTTGTGAAATCCTAACTGCCACCCCCCTTTTATTCCTATCGCAAGGCCTAGTATTAGAGAAGGCAGTGGTCATAGCGACAGAGGTAAAAAGGAATTACGTATTTTTCGCCGTCCCCGTCAGCAACGTCATCAAAACGTACGTGAGCAGCCAATAAGATAATTTAAACTTTTCGTTACGTGTTGGAGTGAAGGAGGGGCTCTATACTGGGCTATGAGTCGGACTGAAATAAATACTAACCGTTCTCCATTCCTACTTCTAAAATTAAATCGTTCCATCTTAAATTCTTAACCCTAAATTAAGCAGACGATACTAAACCCGTCCCCAGAGTCCCCACCTTCATTCTGTTACCCTAAAATTTACCTGTTGCTTTAATATTGGGTCCTTTAAGTCAAGTTTATTACAACTTTAGTCCTTGTACAAAAGTGGGCGTTGTACTTACTATCTGAGTGTATATAAAGACAAAAGATTTACAATTTAGGTGATAAATTTAGACCGTGTCCAAAAACAGAAAAAAATATACAACCTAACCAGGCTAATCTAGCGTGGCGAAGAAAAAACTACCATGGGTCAATTTCGACCTCCACACGTATTTTATACGCCTTTTATATTTATTACTACTACAGTATATTAGAAAATAATATTATTACATGTTAAAAAGTCTAAAATAAATAGGTCAGCAACCTAGGGAGGAGATATAGTTTAAACCATATTTATTTATTTTTTTATACCTTCCCATCACCTTAGCTGAAAATTGTTTATTATTATTTATTTTTATTATAAAGAAAAAGACCTGCCAATTTTTAATCTTTATTTTCCTGATTTACAACGTGGTTTAGCTATTTGATGATACAGTATCTTTAATTAATAATATAGTTATTATTATTGTTATCTACCTAGATGCGGAATAACTGAGGATGTGTCTTGTTTAAGATGCAAATTCTTTATATAAAACCCCCGTTCAAAAATGCCAGGCGTCCTTTTTAGGCTCTGTATACTTTTGGAGCTAGTTAGTGAGTTGTTGTGGGGGTAATCAATAAAGAATCTTCAAGAATTATGACTGTCTTGTTTAAGTTACAAATTCTTTATGTAAAGTCCCCGGTCTCGTGCTTCTTAGATTCTGCATACTTTTGGCGCTAGTTACGCGGTTTGTTTATGGGGTCATCTAGAAAGGAATCGGATTATGGAAGCTATTGGTTTCAAATAGCTAAACCACCCTGTTTAATAATCACTTATATTAATGATCTTGACTTAAGGGACATTTTCTGTCAATCGCGTGGCGCAAAAATAATGAAATAAAATGGATAAAAATTAATTCAAATTAAGAGGAAGAATTATTTTCTAAAAATAACGAAATGTTATTTATAGACAAAAATATATTAAACACTATTAAAAAAAATTTCTTTGCTTGACCACGTGAGCTAGTAAGGGATACTATAGTAAGATTAAAGCTTAAAAGGGGTGAATCTTCCAATGGAAAATGATTTTGATTATTTGAAATTTGACTGATTCCAACTTATGCCAAGAAGTAATCGAACCCTACACAAAGCTATTATACCCTTTTAACCCAGAATAAAACGGGATGTTGTAGTTCGAATTTACTGTCTTTGGTGGCCAAAAAATGCTTATTTTCCAATAAATAACTTCATTTCTTATTGTTACATTTTATAAGTCACTTTTGAGTCAGCAAAGAACATACATACGACATTCTTGCTCTTTAAACTTCCATCTTTAAAACTGTTATCTAGAAATTTTGAAACTGCCGGAACCGATATTCCTACCTACCATGTTGGTAGCGTTTTGTTGTTTACCGCCAACAAGGGGCCAATCACTTGGTTTAATTTTGTACCAAAAGAAAACGCGATCGTGTAATCGGTGTACAGGGAATCTAATAGTGATTAGCCCTTCGACCGACAAACATTGCTTTCTACAGTAACTGTCCAAGAAGAGTCTTTCCGAACACTAAACTATTTATTTTCGTTAGAATAATCAGGATAGGAACCCCCCAGAAACGAACGATAGTCTTCCCCCCCTGGTCACGTTGGTTGGACAGTTTTTAATTTTGATTACATTACTACGAAGTAAACAGAATTCTTTTGGAAAAAATGGCAAATATCCCACATCTTTTTAGGGATAGATAAGTCTGAAGAAGTTTCCAGCTTCTTAGAAATTCTTTTCGGTACAAGATGAAAGATCTATCAATGCTTATATAGTTAAAATCATAAGTAAAATATACCCCTCTAAGTTTTAAGACTTGTGTTACATGGTCAGTCTTTAGGCCTTGTCTAGGTTTTGAACTGTAACCCCTGGAGATATGAAGTTGTGTCACGCGCAATAATCCTTACTATGTGACGTTCAGGTGTAGATTCATCACATTTATCGGTTAAATGAACCGGTTAGTATGATAAGTCTAACTGAACCCAAGATTATTTTCCCCTTCCCGCTAAAACCGAGCTGTCTTCTGCTAATACAAACGTGTCAAGGATTCAAGGATAAGATTGTCATGGAAGGATCTAGTAGGTAGAAACGAACTTATTGCTGAGTTATTTTACTTGTGAAAAGTCAAGTACCTTTTGGAAATAGAAGCGGGGAAGATCCGAGAGAGCGAGAGAGAGAGGAGGGTGTTGTTTAGTTTTCTTCTGCGATGTTTATCCGATATCCTGGTTTAGAATTCTCTTGAATAAAACCGTAAATGAGATCCCCTACTCCCTGCCTCCCGTCAAGAGAAGTTTCGATGCCCATCAGTTCAAACGATCGGCTATTGCCAAAATAATTCAGTTTCAAACGCCGATCCAAAGAAACAAATAGGTCTGCTCAAAATCGATCGACCATCGCGATAAACTACTCAGCTTCTCTCTCGAAGTAGAAATGCAACCTCGAGCTTGAATAAGGTGCTTGTATAAAAGGGGAGGTGCTTCTAGAAACGTAATGTGTGACGTTTAGCATCACCTGACGTCCCTGTCGCGAGAATCACAACGGGGCGACTGTGCCATGTGACGTATACATGCATCGGCTGCAGGAGTCCCAGGGCCGGAAATAAGCATAGGACATTGTCCAATTAAATTTGAAAAGGTCCCATAATTTTTTAAAAAAAAATTAAGGGGGTCACTGGACATTTTGACCAATGAATTTTTCCGAAGTTGAGGTAGCTTGACTATTAAGTTTCGACACTCTTTTTGGACACTCCAGAGGACTGTGTCCTATACATTTTCCAGTCAAAAGAGGGGTCACTGGACACACGTCCTATAATAATTTTACCTTATTTCCGGCCCTGTGCAGGACTATTAACTTTGAAAGTCTATCCAACGTCTATGTTGTTCACATACCGTCCTATCAATGATAAGGCTTAATCCCATGTAAAGCAGACGACACTAAACCGACCCTTTTTTAAAAGTGTCTATTGTAGCATTTCTACTTTAAAGAAATCAATATTTTTAATCTTATTTAGGCTTATTGGAAATCCCACGTTTTTCGGATTATATCTAAGTTCCATTGTCAGAATTTTGAAAAGCTTGAAATAGTATTTAGCTTTATTTTAATTCTTCTATTTTTTGTCAGTCTGTGTTTATTGGGTGATCCAATTTCGATTCACCAAGTGCTGTCTCGTTCTAGTTATCGGCAAGGGGAGGGGAGGGGGGACGAGCTGGATGAGTGAACGTCGGGCAGTTTTACATAGCGTGGATTTGTTTTACTGACCAATATGTTGCCAGAAATAGAAACAAAAATTTCTTAAGATCTTCAACCGCGACCCCTCCTTACCTTTAGGTGGTAATAGGAGAGCCTGTCTACGTGAGAATTTACACGCCGCTTCTATTATATGTTCATAATACTCCTAAGTACCCAAAGAAATGATTCCAGTCTTCGTTCTTGTATAATTGCCAACATTATATCAAGAAGTGATATCTAGTTTATTAGAGAGAAGGTATAAATTCGCCACATTTCCAGCTTTATCTCCAGTCCAAACGTAGGTCCGGAGCTAATCCCCGCCTCAAAATTACAACCAGCATGCATCTCATTGGTTCTTGAAAACTCACGTCAGCGCGAGGCGAATGACGGGAAAATTACTTGTATTTTCCGACTGAGGAGAGGCAGCGAAATAGCCCGGCCTCTTTTTACGCCCCCCCCCTTTGTATTTTGAAAGGGGGACTGGGACTATGGCACGCGCGAATACTTAGGCATCTTATACCTTCTCCCTAATAAACTAGATATCGCTTCTTGGTTATATCATGAGAAACATCGCGTTAGGGACTGCCCGAACATTTTCAACTCAAAATCACCCATCACTGTGCTTCGTTCCTGTATAGGAAATTACGACACCATTGTATTTGCTAACAAGGCCTAGTAAGATATGAACTTGGATATGAATTACTTTACTTATGACTGCAGTTAGCATACTTGAAGGCGTTGTTCGAAATGGCTTAAAACACAATATTACGTAAAGACAAGTGGGTCGGTCATAACGCGGAACTTTCCCTCTGAAATCCACGAATTTGATTTTTATTCAATGGATGGAAACCCAAAGAGGATTTATATTGAATAACCTGGAGATTACCCGATAAAAAGTTTAGAATATGCTCTGACCTCAACGTCTTCTCCAACTTCAATTTCTTAAATCATCCACTTGCAAGGGACTTTTGTTAAATCGGAGTTTTAAATGAATAGTCGAAGAAAGACTTTAGATGAATATAAAAGTAAATCCTGCGGTACCTGGGGCGTTTGGGTCTCTCTTTAGGCCTCCCGTAAGGATTCGTAATAGGTGTTTCTGTACTAGGGTGGTAATCTTAAAATCCTCTCTCATTTTAAGCCAAGATCATCTATAGTTAATAACATAAATAAAGAAATTCTCTACAAAGTTTTAAACTGGTGACTTAGACAGAGTCCAATGTTCTATCTTAACCCTAAATCAAGCAGATGACACTGAGCTCCCCTTTTTGAAAGGATCTATTTAGTCTTACCTTGAATTCCATAAAACCAGAAGTAAGATGAGACTAGAATTACTGAGCTAACCAAATTCTTCACTTGGCGAAAGTGAATATTCTTGATAAGACACCAACGGTTGGCCCTCTGGTAGCGGTTTCTGAATTTTCCCTCCAAAACGTGAGACGCTCGCGGTGGTAGACGGCCGAACTAGATTCAAGCACCCGCGTCCGTATTCCGCGGCTTTAGGTTGAGGGGAAGGGGGTAGGAAATATTTTTGGAACTCGTCCAATTTTTTTCTCTCTAGTGTAGGCGCGATGGAAGCGGCATAAAATCCTCAAATTTGTTCACTAGTGCCAGGATCTACTACCAATGCTAGAGCTCTTTACTTCTAGTCTCATCTTACTTCTGATAAAACTCATAAAAAATATCAAGGATACTGGGAACAGTTCTTTTGCATGGAACTTATAGGCGTGTTTATTAATGTATGCTAAAACAGAGAGATATGAACGGTGCAGTGGTGAAGTCTACTGGTAGAGTGAGCTGCCATAATATGGATGGCACTCACTATAGCAGGGTGTTGTCTTATAGTTAAACTTTAACGTAAAAAAACAACAACTTCATTCTCAGAACTGTTAAAGAGCATCTTTGAAAGAATAATGGCCTTCGAAATTTCGCTCCCTTTTAAAAGAAATTTACAAGAAATCGGAAAATGGACGAAGAAATCATCCCCAGTTGACTTGATACATTGCTACTCTGTTCTATTTAACAGTCGTTTTAAGTAGAAGTGCCACTAGGTTTTACTTTAAATATACTTAGATTGTAGAAATAGCAAAGAGAACTAATAGTTCAGTTTCATTTCCACTTAGAAGGTTAGAAAGCAAACTTATTTCCGCTTTTTCCGTTTGATGTTTTGGGTCGTTTGAAACCCCCTACTGAGCGATATAGTAAACGTTATTTCTTATTACTTATTACTATCAGTGATAAGTTAACTTCTTATAAGTAAAATCATAGCCCTATATTGCGTAAGTAATGGTCTAATAGGTAGCTAACAGCTGGCTAGGGGGAAGAGATAGTCTGACGTCACGCAGCCCCCCTCTGGTTGTCATTTTTGCGCGTAGAATACTGTTTCCAACCGTTAGGGGGGATGAAACTCCAGTAAGAGATAGAAGGGTGTGACGTTTCAGGGTCAGAACTGTTAGCTCCCTATAGTATTGTTCATCATTGTCCACGTGATTCAAAATTGAAGAGACTGGAACGTTGTGTATACCCATACTTATGTAGAGCATTATAGGGCTATGTTGAAATTAATCCATAGGGAAAAAAGACACGCTCTTGAAAAACTAGGTATAATTTTGTTACTGGAAAGATTTATTTTAAGGGTCACTCTAATTACAAACGTTTGTGGTGTAGGAATACAATTTTTTTTTCAAACAAGAGAGACGCCCTGTTTTAAGCACCTTATTATAATTCAGGCCATCGCAGTGTATCTTTTTTTAGCTTTGCAATTATCGGGTTGGTTGTTTTTTTCTTTCCATAACAATATTATTGGAGATTCATTTTAAAATTTAAATATCGGTAACTTTCAAGTTAAACTAATTTTCATTGTCACGGTTGGGTTCAAAGACTACTTAGTGTTAGGGTCTACAGACAGGAAAGTGTTCGTGTGTTCAATTCCCTTTTAATACCCGCGGGAAACACCGGATAACTTACATCTTATCCCGTAATTAACCTTATGATTAAATTGGAAGTTGTAATTAAAGAATTGGTTAGTTTCTTTCTAAGGTCTATATACACTATTTTAACATGAACTGCGATATAAGTCAACGAAATAGGCAATTTAACTTGCCCTTTATCTATTTTGTCAAGGGAATGTTATTATACCTAACTAAAAAGCTGGTTCTTTTCTGGTTTGCTCCGGTTATTTGTCTCCCTAGTCGCCTCCAAGTCGCCCGCCAATGAAGCGAGAGTTTAGCTAAGACTTGGTTAGTACATTGAGACCATTTGACTTGAGACACCATAATCCAATCCTGTAACGAAGCGCCTCTTAAACGCTGTGCTGTATATTTTAATGAAATAGAGGGAAGAAAAGTATTAATTTTCTTTTAAAGTCTTGAATGTTTTTTTTTTCCAAGATCTTTAGATAATATTTTTACGCTAAATTTTAATTATTTTTAATGGCGGTTTATGTTAACTATTTTATTGGGGTAATTGATGTAGTTAACTTAAATTCATGGTATAGCACTTCGATTTAATTGAGATATTTTGATCGTATTAGTAATAAGTTCAATAAGTATGCCAATTTCAAAAATATACCGAAACTAATTTTATTTGAAAATCACCGAACTGCCAACGAAAGAAATTGGTATGTTATACCGCAGACCATATGAAACTCGGTGTACAATTTGAATTACGTAAAATGTGCTTTTAGGTCTTGGAGTTGACCAATAGACTTATTTATCAGTTATTATCAAAATTAGTAATTTAAAGAAATGATACGGAATTAAATCTAACTAAATTAGGTACTTATGGTTCTCGTGTTACTTCTAAATTAAATTTTTGGGGAATTGAACTTGGAATTGCGCGGAACGTGTCTGTGATTTTTATTTGCCGGTGAGGGTTAATTGATAAAAAAGGGTTTAACAAGGTTGACCTAGTTTCAAATATTATTTCAAACTAGCTCTTGAATAATTATAGCATACAGCTGGTTTTGAGGTATTATGCGAAGTTTGTTATGAATTTTTAATTTTTAATCATTAATCCAAAACTTTTTCATGGTTTTCGAAACTTTGACGAATTCTTGTAACACCATTAACCCATCAAACTTATTATGACTGTTTTTTAAAATAACAATTAAGGATTGATATTTTGATTTACGTACCTTTAAATATAAATACCATTGTAAAATTACGCTAACAGGTAATTTACAACCTTTAATTTTTAATTGCAGACTTAAAAGTCTCCGAGACTAAATCCATGAGTCCATGGGAGGTGTTTTTAAAAAATAATTAATTACCGATAAGCTAGCTTTAGGCTAATTAAGAAATCAAAAATCTTTATTCCAATGGGTTTTCTCTCTTTTGTACGCCGCATGCAGCGAAAGTTTTCGCATCTCCCCAATGTCATGTTGCAGTAGTAAAATATGATTTATGTATTTAAAAGTCTTGTGTTTTAGCCTTAGGAAATAGTTTTCTATCGCCTCTTTAAATACCTTGATTTTAATGGTTGCTGCGGAGAGCCCCATCGAATCTAGGAATCTAGTCTAGAGGTCAAACGACCTTGAACCCGGCCACGGTATTTCGCCATCACCCAATTAAACGCTCTTTTATTTCTAGGCCTAAAGCTACTACAACTTTCTCCCATCCATGCTAGCATCCATGCGCGAGGCCCTCCCTAACTACGACCACAACTGACGCGCAGTCTTGGGTCATCAGGGTTTGTAGATAACGTGGTTCCTTCTTACAACAAGCACTGACCGTCGCTGAGAGGGTTGCCAATTAAAGCTTAGTCCCAAACACATTTCAGAATGGTGGAAAAGGAGAGGTCTTCTGGTGTGTTGAGCATCTTGTTATGTCTTAAGACATAAGGAACATTGATGAGTATGTGGATGGACAACAAGGACGTCCTTCAAACAATACAGACCATCCAAATTTGGTTGCGCAGGACTGGTAACGTTGAAGCCCTATCTTAAGTCTTTGCATCCACATACAGGGCCGGGAATAAGAAAAAATTTCTTATAGAACATGTGTCCAGTGATACCCCCTTTGACTGCGCAAAATATTGTGTCGCGTCTTCATAGTCGAACTATCAAAATATTTAACCATAATTTCTACAAACCCTAAATATACTCTGCGCATGAATTCTCTTTATAGTTCTAAATCGCAAATTCTTAATGTCTGCGTGGAGACCCGCAATTACATTCCAATGCCCGGCGTCCGAGGTGCTAATCACTCTCGGCTTATGTATTACCATTTTAGCACTGTTCAGGATGTACACCGCTTAGTAAATATCCCCTCGACGTCTCAGACATTCCGTAAGAGTGCTGCTATGTACAGCTTTCTCTGCATGCATGGGTACTTTATTTTTACAACTTTTGATTTTGATACCAACTATAATGTAATGTATAATGAACATGCACGACTAGTCTGCATTACAATAAATGTGGTAAGCGATAATAGTGAAGGAAGAACGGAATTTGGCCCCTTTTCAAGTTACGCTATGCTTTCAATGAAAACATTTTATCCCTGGATATTTTTTTCCAATGAGGTTTCCCTTTCAGTTTTAATTTAATATACTTGAGCACGAAAATTGAATTAATGTCTTTGATGAAAAGAGGTTAAAGGTCGAGTACGGTGGAATTATTGAATATCGTAAAACAAGTGCGCATGATTAAAAATATATAACATTTTTTTACTAATTAATATTGTACGTTTCTGCTCTTAAATATAACCCTAATGGTGGAAATTGAAGTCACTAGAAAACTTCCAAATAGTTGTTTTGATTGGTCAAGGTCTTTTAGCAGAAACCTGATGTCCAAGTTTTCAGTTGCTTAAAAGGCACTTCGTGATTGATGTGCCTTAATTTTCAAAGTTTAATTTGAATTATAGGAAGATTTCTAGCATTGCCTTAAACTTACTGAATATTTAATCCAAGCTAAAATTACTTTAAAATTTACTCAAGAAACTTAAATCTATCTCGAAGTTTGAAACTAGATTTGTTTCTCCTTCAAAAAAACCCCAAATATTTTAACAAATATCACTGGGAGGCGTAACATTTACCTGTTAAAAAGTCACACAATTTCCTGGTCTGATTATTTGTAAGATACACATGTTGAGATGGTTTAAAACACTTGTAAGTAAAAGCGTTCAAACCTCAAGGATCATTTCTAAAAGTGTGTCTGGCGCCAGACTCATTTCTATTGGATATAATAAATTTTAAGTGAGAAATTAAAAGCTATAATATCTTTGCGAGGCCCCATTTTTAACCAATCATTCAATTTTTAAGTTAAAATTGCGGAACGATCCAGTTCGGACTCGTTATAGGGAAAACTGACTTTTAATGAAGGAAGCCCTTGTAAAAGGGTTTAAGGCACCATGAAGCCTTGCGCGATGTTACCTGTGGAAACCATACAAGTTGGCGCATTTATCATTTTGTACAATCGATGTAATGGTTTGGCAACGATTGGTGGATGATACTTTGCACGTGGAAGGATTTCTTAAAGGTCGAGGTTCAGTTAATGCTTGGAAGAGGGAAGTAACTGGAAGGGAAATCTTGCGGTACCCAAGCTCGGGACACGGAATTGCGCAATTGGTTGAACGTCATATAGTGCTGCCACCTTTAAGAGTAATTTTGAAAAAAAAGTACTTTTATTTTTATGGCGAACGTTCAGGCTTGGAAGAGGGAAGTACTCTTTATTTATATTTTTATGATATCGGAAGTCACTTTTACAATTAATGTAACAGCAGTACTTCCCCATAACTAAACAGAGTCAAAATAATAAAAACCGTTGCGAATTGCGCGTTGCTAAACTTTGGAAAAGTTAGCCTAAACCAGCCTCCCGCCCGTCACTGAATTTATTTTTTTCGAAACTGAAAAAAGCAGACGAATTTCACAAAATAAGAATAAATTTCAACACTAGGTGCCGCTACAGACTGACGTTCAACCAAATTCGCCCCCCTCCTGTCCCGCGCCTGGGTACGTACGGCTTATGTTAGAGCATAGCCGACTTGTATTAATAAAGGCCTATAGGTAGGAAGCTACCCATGGGGCGGCATACCAATTTTTTAGCGACCGCTAGATGTCGCCCTTAGGGGGAAAATTTTGTGGCGGGAACTTCAAAACGAATGAAAATGCCAATAGAAGAAAGCTTACTTTTTGCCTTGAGGCTGGGGTTTTTTTTTGAATAAAGTAATAAATTTACTTGATAACAATATATTTGTCTTTATTTTATTTAAAGTGCGTTTAGTAAAGTATGTTTTCTACTTTTCTATCTCAGTACAATGTAATATTTTCAAAATAAGTGTTTTGATTAGTACCTAACATATGAAATTTTTTGAATCACATTACAACTTTGCATATTTTCGGGGTAAGGGTTTTTATTTGTACGTTTTGACTGTTTTTCAACGTCACTTATATCTTTGGCATAGTTGATCATTAGGAGTTTGACAAGTTTATCTAACATAATATCACATAAATTAATATATACCTTTTCCTCCCCCATTTTCAGCGTCCCACCAGACCCAATCGTTTCCGCAGTTAAGGGGCGTATTTCTCTCAGATTTCGTATCCACCCCCATTCCTTGCCCTAAAATACCCCAGTAATGTTTTGATAAATATAGGCATATTCACAGGGTTGGCCAAATTACATGAACCTCAAATAAAAAATTATAATTACAAATCAAAAGTATATTAAATTACAAATTATAAATCATCGTAGGATTCGTATCTGATTTTGTCAAAGAACCCTTAACGTTTCTACCTCGCCAAAATATTTAAGGTATTATAAAGTATGCAATAACGCAATAAGTTACTAAACTTTTTCAATCCTACTGTGATATGTATATATTAATTTATGTGATATTATGTTAGATAAGCTTGTCAAACCCCTAATGATCCCCCGAAAATATGCAAAATTGTAATGTGATTCAAAAAATTTCATATGTTAGGTACTAATCAAAACACTTATTTTGAAAATATTACATTGCAGAAGAAATTAATTTTTTTGAAGCATACTTCACTGTATTATCTTTGCAACGTGGTTTTGTTTGCCTTTTCAAAGGCATTTTAAATCTAAATCAAGTTTCAAACTTGTTGAACTGTATCTGTTGTTTTAGTTCGCGTTTGCTTTAAGGTCTTTAGAAGGATTTTTACTAAAAGGTTAAGATTTTTGACTTGAAATGTGATTTAAAATCAACCGCCATCTTGAAAAATGGCGGTTGCAGTTGAATTATAAGTTTTCATAGAAATATGGGATAATTTATCAAGTAGTTACCCTCTACAGGGGAAATACGAAATAAATATTCTGGAATCATCTTAGGATCTTATCAAAAAATTTAAAACCGTTTCCGAAATTTCACTTTATTTTGATAAAATCAACGAAAACTGAGTAATAATCTCAAATTTGTCAAATATGAATTTTTCCAAATATTAAAAGTTATTTTCCATAGGACAAACTTTTAAAAAATGCAAGTTGCTAAACGCATAATATGGGAATTGTATACCACCATAATATTGTACAAAGTTAGTAAAATTTTAACACCAAATGCAAAATGAAGTATTTTTAGCTTAAATTATCTTGTGGTAGATTATGAAGTCCAAAGGAACAAATTGTCATCTAGAAAATATTGGTTTTTAAGCACTTTTGATTAGTATATGATTCTGTTGACACGTGGTGATTCGATACAGTTGTATCAGTTCTTTGACTTTGACAATGTTAAACTCTACCAGAAGATAACTTAAGGTGTCAGCAGTACTCTGAAAACTCGCGTGGTGTTATTGACACTTGGTCGATTGGTACTTAAGTTCAACTTCGAGAAGAAAGCACAAAGTCATGTAGGCTCTTTTCAAAATAATTAATTAATTTCTTTGTTATACAACAAAATTAAAAATAGAACACTATATACGTCAATAAATTTATCAATTAATTTTTAACAATGAAAAGGTTGGGTGATAAGGTGCACTGACGTATTTGCTATCACCCTTCGACGCTATTGTAATAAGGTTTTTGTCTAATCAAGAGTTGACAATAGTGAGTGAGTGATTCATTTGTTTTTGTCAACTGCTTGATTTCGTGATCGATACAAAAACTGCGACATGTAAAATGATAGAATTCTTTAGTGTCGAAAAGTTCATGGTAGAATGATCTTGATTTGCATACTCAATTTCATTAACACGTTTCAACAAACGTTACATTGAATCTACATCCATTTACATCACGCAATTGAACGATTCCACTAATCAATAATTGACTAACTCCTATCGCAAATTGATAATTTCATAATGTACTTTAGTTATTTTTACTGAAAGACTTGGTATAAGTAAATTATTATAGGAGGGATAAAATCTAAAAACTTTTCTACCCCCACCGGCTCTATAATCTATAGCCATAGTTCGATTAGTTGTACAGACTAGGGTCTTATATTCTTGTCACGTGGTATAACGAGCCTTCGTTTCATTGGATCCGGTTTTAAAGCGGCTCTGGGTCAAATTTGGCCTTATCCCGTGACTAGAGTCGAGCGCCTTTCATTTTCCGTTTAACGTGGGCGAAGTTTGGAGTGTGTTGCGATAATCTCCCCGAAAAGTTCAGTTCTCGAACCGAAAAAACCGCGATTTCAATTATTTTTGAAAGAATCGCGTTTAATTTTGACTTTTTCTTATTATTTTCCGTTGCAATTTATTGCTAAATTAATTTGAATTGCAATTTTTAACGGATTTAAGTCTGTGGTTATATTTAAGAAAGATTCCGCGTTCGCTGCTAGTTGTGCGGATTTTGCAAAGAAGGAAAAACTTGAACCGCACGACTTCATTTTTTAAATAAACACATTTTAAAAATGCCGCCTAACAGAGGATCCTCTTCCGGTACACATGAACCGGTAAGTTAGTTTATTACTTTTTAATTGGACCTGCTTAGTTAGTTTTTTACCTTTGAGGTATTAAGACCTGTTCGCATTAGCAAGAAAGATTTATTTGAGGTTAATTATCCATATATAAGGCTTTAAGCGGTTTTAATCGTTCCAATACGCTTAAGGAGTATAATTATAGTTAAAGTGTTTGTGACATTTCGTCGAAAACTGTTTTAATCCTTTGATGAAGTTAATGTAGAGTTCCTGTCGCTCTAAACCGCTCAAACAGTATAATTTAGACGTTTAGTAGTAGTGGTGGCTTCCAATAAGCTCAAACAGTATAGAATTCAAGAGAGAAGCCATCAAACTGTCGTCACGTTTGATTGAAATATATTTCACTTTTTGCTGAAATGTGTTTGAGATTATTTTGGACGACTTTAAGCCATCTTATACTCTGAATTTTGATTTACGCGTGGGGGAAAGGTTTAGATTATTTTAGCCATATCGTTAATGTGTCTACAATGGGGCTATTACTTTAACCCATAGCGGTGATGATGAAGATGAAGTAGTAGTAGTAGTTGTTGATGGTTTTTTTTTGGCAATTTAAATAAGGTAAATGGTTACAGAACAATGGTTTAGAGTTTTCATAAGTAATAGTGTTTGAAGTGTAAATAACCCCCAAAACATTGACGATTAAAATCTATGAAATTTAGTCTGATTTATCTGAAAATGAATTCCAAAGTATAGCTATGTAAAATATAATTATTTTATAAGGCTATACAAGAACTGTACATTTAGTATTGTTGTTTCAATAGAAGTAAATTAACTCGCCTACGGATATTTTTACCTAACTAGAATAAGGTGCCTGAATTATGTAAAGGATTTGGCTTTAGGTCTTGACCATCTTGTTATACGAAACTTGATAAAAACGTATAGTTATCTCTCTAGAATTTTTGATGAGGAGTGCATGTAACTGTAAGAGAAGTCACGGGATTCTAAACTGTCACGAGTTTTACGTAAAAACTCGTCTAAGTTAAAACTAAAGAACAGGTTATATTATCAGTTAATAGCATTTTTCTTCTTGGAATATTTAAAAAGGGTCAGAAACTGGTTGAAAATAACTCTTTAAAGGTAGCCATAGTTCAAAATAATTTGGTTCAGACGGAAGAAGTAGATTTTAAGTCTAGGAAAATCTCGCGATAAACTAAGGAATTTTGGGAAATGCTAGTAAGTTTAATTTAAAATTAAATATAGAAATAGTGAAATTTTAAGTAATGATTATCAATATTTTTATTCTTACAGTTTAGAAACGCGCTCGTTTAAATAAGTTTCCGTTAGTCATGGGTCTCGAATTCAATGATAAACGTGATGAACTCGGTTCCTTGAATTTTGAACTTGAGTTAGACCTTGAGTTAAGTTTAGAAACACCTGATAGAAGTTACAATCTAAAGTGCGCCAGATTAAGTATAAAGATACGAGACTCGTGTAATGAATTTTCATTTTGAAAAGAAAAAAAAACGTAAGGGAGAGTGTGAAACGAGTGTTAGTTTTCAGGGATGACTCGAAACAAAAAATCCAGATTTATTTTCAGCGAGAAGTATTAAAACTGGTGAACTTATGTCCAGTACCCTTTACTAAACGTTTTTATTAAATAATCTAAAATTAAAAGTTTAAAACAAAATTTACTACGTAAAAAAGAGCCAGTTTTACCTTTTTGTGCGAACTCTATATTTCCCGCTCATAATTTGAATTATTTAATGGGACAGTTCAATGAGCTGGAAATAAGCAAACTATTACAATGTCGTCTGCTGACGTTTCTTAACCTAAAATGTCATGTGATTTTCCGAAACCAGATTCATAATTTAGTCATATTTTTAGATTAAGGGTGATTAGTTAGTTTGAATTTGATTTTCAATCGGTTTGATCATAAAATATTGTTAGTTAACATCTATTTAACTCAGAGTGTACTAAGTTAACCAGAAATAATTTTTACAATGGTAAATAACAATTTTGTCATGTCATTCAAAGTTTTAGTTATATTTCAAGGTTTATTTTGATTTAACCGGGTTTAATTAACATTAATATAAATTAATTTATACTGTATTGTTTTCTTTTAGCCACTAAATGGTCCAGAGAGACGTGAACATTTGTACAAAATCTTAGTTATTGGAGAACTGGGAACAGGCAAGACTAGTATAATCAAACGTTACGTTCATCAGTACTTCTCACAAAATTACAGAGCAACCGTATCCTTTTTCACATTGTTTTATCTATTAATTATCTACGATTTACGACCACCCATTAATTGGAATTTGAACCCGCAACTATTTTTCCTTAACTCAAATTACCTCAGATTGGTGTTGATTTTGCTTTAAAAGTAATAAACTGGGATCCTAACACATTAGTGAGGTTACAACTATGGGATATCGCGGGTGAGTCGTTTTAACAATTTTTAAGCAATTTTAAACAAAAATTAAAGATAAATTTGTATAAAAATATATATATATATATATATATATATATATATATATATATATATTTTTTTGATCAGTCCTTGATCAAGTTTTAATGAGATATATTAATTTTTAATTAGGTCAAGAGCGATTTGGAAATATGACAAGGGTTTATTACAAAGAAGCAGTCGGAGCAATAATTGTTTTTGATGTCACAAGGACAGCTACTTTTGAAGCAGTTTTGAAATGGAAAAATGATCTGGACAATAAAGTTCAAATGCCTGATCAAACTCCAGTTCCAACAATTTTACTGGCTAACAAGGTATGTTACATTTTGTTTTAAATAAATTTATAGTAGTTTTAAATGTTTTTTTTTTAATTTGTAGTCATTTTAAATGGTTTTTTTTAATTTGTAGTCATTTTAAATGGGTTTTTTAAATTTGTAGTCATTTTAAATGGGTTTTTTTTAATTTGTAGTCATTTTAAATGGGTTTTTTAAAATTTGTAGTCATTTTAAATGGGTTTTTTAATTTATAGTCATTTTAAATGGGTTTTTTTAATTTATAGTCATTTTAAATGGGTTTTTTTAATTTATAGTCATTTTAAATGGTTTTTTTTAATTTATAGTCATTTTAAATGGTTTTTTTTTAATTTATAGTCATTTTAAATGGGTTTTTTTCATTTATAGTCATTTTAAATGGGTTTTTTTCATTTATAGTCATTTTAAATGGTTTTTTTTAATTTATAGTCATTTTAAATGGTTTTTTTTTTTAATTTATAGTCATTTTAAATGGTTTTTTTTTTAATTTATAGTCATTTTAAATGGGTTTTTTTTAATTTATAGTAATTTTAAATTGTTTTAATTAGTGTGACATGTCCAAAGAGGGTCCAATTAATTCACCCGCGGCAATGGATCAATTTTGCCAAGATAATGGATTTTTAGGCTGGTTCCTAACATCCGCAAAAGAAAATATCAATATTGAAGAAGCAGCTCGATTCCTAGTGGCAAAAGTAAGTTCATTTTTAAATTTAATTTTAATATTTGAAACTCTATAATATAATTTAATTTAAAGATATTTAAGTTATTAAAAATTATAACTAAATGTGTAAAGGGAATATTATTGGTTTAATTTTAATTATCATAAGCTTTTTGGGTAGTTTTAAATACTTAAACATGTGAAAAATTAAAATTAAGTGAAAATAAGTTAGTTAATCCAAAATATTGGGAAAACATGGCTAGCTTTTGGTGATATGTTAATTGTCGCCCTCTGGTGGGAAAGATCTGTAGCTCGCGACCAGGGCTGGAAATAAGCACACAGAATACTGGACATTCTTCAATAACAAAATGTCCCATAATTGTTTAAAAAACTAAGGGGGGGGGGGGTATTACTGGACATTTTGACCAATAAAATGTTTTGTCGCCCTCTGGTGGGAAAGATCTGTAGCTCGTGACCAGGGCTGGAAATAAGCACACAGAATACTGGACATTCTCCAATAACAAAATGAAAATGTCCCATAATTGTTTAAAAAACTAAGGGGGGGGGGCACTGGACATTTTGACCAATAAAATGTTTTGTCGCCCTCTGGTGGGAAAGATCTGTAGCTCGTGACCAGGGCTGGAAATAAGCACACAGAATACTGGACATTCTCCAATAACATAAAATGTCCCATATTATTTTAAAAAATTAAGGGGGGGGGTATTACTGGACATTTTGACCAATAAAATGTTTTGTTAATATTTATTGTACGATAATATTTATATTTATTTATTTATTTATTTAGATTCTCACGCACCAAAAAACAATGACAGACGATGAAGTCATGGCTGATGCCTTATATTTAGATCACAGGGGTCACAATGATAACTTAAGTAATCCCCGCAGAAACTGTTGTTAGTTGACTGGACCCCCTGTACCCAACAAACAGTAACAGTAACGGGACATTTTTTTTAATATTAAAAAAAGACATCCTTCTATAATTTTATTAAATGATATCGTACGGTACATATTTTTATATAATGAACCAATATCGGAGACGGAAACTTTAAATTAAAAACATCAAATAGTTTCTGCAAAAAATGGTCCGTAGACCGAGACTGAACTAGTCCCCTATCATTAGATTGAGGCCTTAATTTTTAAATAAAAGTACGATAACCAAGGCTTAGCGTTATCCCTAACGCGATGGCTAAGGCTTATGTCCAGCACCCAGAACTGCAGGAAAAAAAAATGCAATGTCATGCTGATTTTTTTTGTAAAAATATTATAATCATTCCTTTTTTTATAATTCATTGATGAGTTAAAATCAAATTTCAGATTATTGATGATGATAATTACGGATGAGCTGTGCTCTCTGTGTGAAATTGTCTCCCGTTTATTTTGTTCCCCCTCCCTTAACTATATCGACGAAATATTTTTAATATTACAAAGCGTGATTGTTTATAAAGATTGAATGATGAATTTTGAATAATTTTCATGATTTTTCATAATTATAATTATTTTTTTTTCGGATATTTCCCCTCCCTCTTAGCTCTCTGGCTTTAAGCCGCTTTATACACAGCCAACTCGATCACCACTTAAAATTTTGCGTGATCGAGTGGGCTTTAAGCCGCTTTATACACAGCCCACTCGATCACCACTTTAAAATTTTGCGTGATCGAGTGGGCTTTAAGCCGCTTTATACACAGCCCACTCGATCACCACTTTAAAATTTTGCGTGATCGAGTGAACTATGTCCCACCCGAAAAAAAATAAAAAGTGCCTAAAATATTGTGTTTATTTTTATATTGCGTAATTGTAATTGTAATGTTCTTAGTTTCATAGTAATTTTTTTTTGTACAATTTTGTAATGGAATCAAAAAATATAAGATCACAAAAATGTTTCGAATTTTTATGTACAGTATTTTCTGGTATAACAAGAAAAAAAAAAAGAAAGATTCATTAAAAAGTAGTTTTATAAAATTTAATCGTCTTATTTAAACGTAAAAGTGAAGAAACAAAGTTGGTTTTCGACATCGAAGTTGAGTCAGGGAGAGAGGGAGAAGCCAGCCGCCTAATGCTAACAGAACTCGTATCTAGCGGGAAGGGGTTGAAAACGGGGATATGAAATACTATGTTCTCTCTCTCTACCTTGGGTTATTCGGTCGTTTATTGAGCATGCGCGAAGTGACATCACGAATAGTCGCTACATGAGATAAAAAATTTGGATTTTGCGCAGTAGAGCTCGTGGTAGCCCGGGCGATACTACCCCCGTTGGCTGGGAAATTTACTTCCCCCACTCAAAAGAGAGACACCTCGCGCTATTCACGCGGCATCTCCCTCTCTCCCTGGTTGAGTTCTCGCTTCGATTCTACGTTTGAATTGAATATGCCGCAATTTTCAGGGTTAAACTGTACTATCTCGGAAATTTATCTTTACCCTAATTTCATTTCGAAATTATCATTTAAAGAGAATTTGCTAATTAGGCATAACGATGATGATAAAAGCATATGAAAATGGCGTCTTAAATATTTTACTGACCTTGATTCGTTGATAAAATTAACTTTTTTTAAAAAATTATATGCAGATTAAAAGGGCATAAATTAAGATACAATGTTTTTGCTATCAGGCCTTTCCTTGTCGGGATTTCCGGGAAGGTGAACTCGAGGGCCAAGGAGAAAAAAGCTTCCTCACAGCGGCACTCTGCTTGTTCGATGACATTCTGAAGCTTCTTGTGTTTTTTTAAATGCATTAATTTTTTATCAGTATCCAAGAGAGGGATAGGATATAAAAGAGGGACGAGCGTAATAGAGAGCTTTCAGTTGGAGGAGGAGCTGAGTCTCGTGACATAATTTACGCTGCCATATTGGTGGGTTTAAAGCAGGAATGAAGCTGAGACCACCCAACCAATATGGCTACCTGGATAGCGGTAAGACTTGGGAGGGTGTGACGTACTACTATCCCATCTGAAAGCTCTCTATAGTAATAGCAGAAGTAAAATAATGGACTAGAAGTATCGAGGTAACCAAATTCTTCACTTGGCGAAAGTGAATATTCTTGATAAGACACAAACGGTTGGCCCTCTGGTAGCGGTTTCTGAATTTACCCTCCCAAACGTGAGACAGCCGAATTAGATTCAAGCACCCGCGTCCGTGTTCCACGGCTTTTGGTTGAGGGGAAGGGGATAGGAAATGTTTTTGTAACTCGACCAATTTTTTTCTCTCTAGTGTAGGCGCGATGGAAGAGGCATAAAATCCTCAAATTTGTTCACTAGTGCCAGGAGACTATTACCAATGCTAGAGTACTTTACTTCTAGTCCCTTATCTTACTTCTAGCAGAAGTATATAATACTTCTCTTCGAGAGAAGTGTACCACAAAGCGGGGTAAGTGTAACGTCATTCTTCCCAACATCGGAACATGTAGAGCAAGGTTACTAAACCGAATCACATACACAATAAATAGTTCCCTCATCATTTCTATATTAGCGCTTAAATATTTGGCAAAACGCGTTTGCGGATTTTTGTCCCTCGTCAAGACAAGGTTTGTGGGTTGATTGCTGGGGATTTAACGTCAAACAATTATAGAATTCATCTTACGGTGCGATGCCCATTTTTAGTTTGATGAGCGGGAAAGCAAACTTAAAGGGTGAGCCACGGAATAATGACGTTACATAACTGAAGTATTAAGAGGATACAGAGTGTCATCCTTCTTCAATTATCCCCTTCTGCTTCTAGTAATAGTAGTAAGCTCTTCCAGTTCGCAAAAGGGCCCCAAAAATTAATTTAAACAAGACGACCCAAGCGCTGGGCTCGTAATAGTAACCACATCGTACCGTACTAAACAGGCGTACAGAATATATGAGTGAATAGTCACTCGATGCGCTACCTTCAACTGTTCTAAAATCATTACTTCAATTTTTTTTTTACTACTATTATATTTATATAGTGTGACACGAACGGAAACGTGAGTGAGTAGCCCCACGATGCGCATCTTTTAACAGTGGTAAAACGAAATACCCAGAAGTTACGTGAAAGCGAGAATAATTTTAAAAGCAAAAGGAAGTATATAGTATCTTTATAAATTTAATATAGTATATTACAATTTTATCATAAGTAAATTTAAAGTAAGGAATACAGTCCAGGTAATTATGTTTTAGGTTAGGGAAACGAGGAGCTAATCACTCAGATTTTCTGTACTTCAATTAAGGTTTAGGTATGCGATACTGGTAATTGTTTTAGCACTTTAAAGGCTGCGCATCGTGGGGCTACTCACTCAAGTTTTCTGTTTGTGTCGCACTATAACAATTATAAAAGAAGGTAAATTATTGATTTACAGATTACGGGCAATCGTTTTAGCACAGTTAAAGATAGCGCATCTAGGGGATATTCACTCAGATTTTTAGGTACGGGTAATGATAGTGCATCGAGTTACCGATCAGTCTGGTTTTCTGCACTTCAATTAAGGGTTTACTTAAGCGTTACGATTAATCCTTTTTGCACTGTTAAAGGGTGCGCATGGGGGGGGGGTAATCATTCAAGTTTTCTATTTGTGTCGCACTATAATAATTATAACAGAAGTAAATGAATTGAAGTTGACCATAAAGTCGAAGAAAATCGATAGGTTGTTATTGGTTCAATTTCTGTAAACTAAAACTTTCTGTACCTGTATTAAAGGGGCTAAACACTAATGACAATTTTCCTTCATATAGGATTTTCATTGATGCTACATTCACGGCTTGTTCTCTGTGCCACGTTCGGGAAGGTACGTCGACACTATTGTGGAATAAAGGGAGCCTTCTCATATTACACGGCTCCAGCAAGTTTCAACGAAGCGTACTTTCTGTTTTTAAACACATATACTTTTGTTTATACTTTATAAATGTACTATAGAATAAATAAAATGAAATAATTGTTCGTCGATTTAATGAATCTCATTTTTATTGCTTTTCTTTTCAATAAAGTTACAGGCATACATATTATCATAAATAAATAAATCACTTTTTAGCACTGTTAAAGGCAGTGCGTCGAGGGGCTATTCACTAATGAAAATTTTCTTTCATTGGTGATTTCTATTGATGCTTTTAAAAAGCCATTTAAAATGGATTTGGATTAAAGGTTGCCTCTGGATTACGAGTAATCATCGAGGGGCTACTCACTAAAAACTCGTTAGTGCTTTTAAACGGGATAGGGATTTGGTGTTACTTAGGGGCTATGGGTTATTATTATTATCATTATGAACGGATAATTAAGCATTAACACATTTGCCACTAGGGGCGCTGTATACGTAGTTACGTATTTACTGACATCTAAAGCATGATAAATTCTGCTAGACTTTCGTGTAAGCAATATATAGTTCATAAATTGCCGTTAGGGGCGCTGTATACGTAGTTACGTATTTACTGACATCTAAAGCATGATAAATTCTGCTAGACTTTCGTGTAAGCAATATATAGTTCATAAATTGCCGTTAGGGGCGCTGTATACGTAGTTACGTATTTACTGACATCTAAAGCATGGTAAATTTTTGCTATGACGTCAAATCCAGTAACAGCAGGGGGTCACAGCAGGGGGTAACAGCAGGGGGTAACAGTATGGAAACAGCAGGGGGTCACAGCAGGGGGGTAACAGTATGGAAACAGCAGGGGGTCACAGCAGGGGGTGAAGTGTCATGACGTCATATCCGGTGACGCGACATGAAGTCATATCCGGTGACGTGTCATGACGTCGTATCCGGTGACGCGACATGACGTCATATCCGGTGACGTGTCATGACGTCATATCCGGTGACGCGTCATGACGTCATATCCGGTGACGTCACCTATGACGTAGACGAGGTTATTGACTTGTGACGTCACGACAGATGTTAATGGTAAAAGGTAATGATTGTCGTTTCAGTTAGGACTAGCGTTCATTCATATAGGCCTAGCGTTCATTCATTTAGGCCTAGCAGTGTTCAGCTATTTGAATTTCGTGCCCGGGATATGGTGCACCCGAGTCCGCTTTTAGCGCCCCCCGACGCAGGAAATTTACGCAGTTGTAAGTTGCAGGCATAGGTCAACCGGTTCATTTCGTTCCCTGGAAGCCGTCGAAGAAGGTCGCTCGGAGAAACCTTTCCCGCTCAGCTGATGGTGATCGTGATGCCGGCTTTTGAAGTCGATTCTTCATCGTTCCGCCATTTCACTGATCGTTTTTGCCGAGGACGCAAGCTGAATTCGAAGCTCTTCAACTTATCTGGTGGCCATTGCTTCGCCTCGTGGTGCTTTAACAGTCCGTAAGCCTAACCTTTACAATAATCCAAACTCATCTAGCTCCCCTTAAATTATTTATTTTATTTCAAGTATTTAAATTAATTAGGTAGTGTTAAATGTTAGTAATTTTTATTTATTTATTAAAAATCAAGTAACATAAATAAAATTTTACAACGAGATGTTGGACAAGAGAGAATCCCTTAATAATTAGTTAAATAGATATTATTTAAAGATATTAAACGGGGGACGTAATTAATTTAGAGATATCGCGACATATTTTCGGAAATCAAGTCCCGCCGAACACGAGGACCGTTGCCCTAAGCCTAATTAAACCTTGTCACGTTTAAACTCTAGTTATTTACGGGGTCTATCTGTGGGAATAGTTTAAAATTAAATAAATAGCAGGGGTTTAACTAAAATAAGTTTAGGGGCTATTATTAATTAATTCTGAGCTAAAGCTACAGATTTTCGGAAATCAAGTCCCGCCGAACACGAGGACCCTTGCCCTAAGCCTAATTAAGAGTTGTCACGTTTAAACTCTAGTTATTTACGGGATTCTGTCTGTGGGAATAGTTAAAAATAAATAAATAGCAGGTTTTCATAAAATTAGTTTAGGGCTATTATTAATTAATTCTGAGCTAAAGCGACAGATTTTCGAAAATAAAGGCCCGCACAGATCACTTTAAAACACGAGGACCTTTGCCCTAAGCCTAATTAAACCTAGTCCTATTTAATTCTAGTTATTTACGGGGTCTATATGTGGGAATAATTTTAAAATAAATAGCAGGGTTTTCCTAAGATTAGTTTAGCGGCTATAATTAATTAATTTAGAGCTAAAGCGACAGATTTTCGAAAATAAAGTCCCGCAGATATCATTTTAAGACACGAGGAATGTTGCCCTAAGCCTAATTAAGTCTCTCCTATTTAATTTAGTAATTTATGGGGTCTATCTGTGGGAATAGTTTTAAAATAAATAAATAGCAGGTTTTCCTAAAACTAGTTTAGAGGCTATTATTAATTAATTTAGAGCTAAAGCGACAGATTTTCGAAAATCAAGTCCCGCAGAGATCATTTTAAGACACGAGGACCTTTACCCTAAGCCTAACTAAACCTAGTCCTATTTAATTCTAGTTATTTACGGGGTCTATCTGTGGGAATAATTTTAAAAGGCCAGTTTTCTTTAATTTAAATTAGGGGATATTTTAAATTATTTTCATTATCAAGCTACATATTTAATTTAAAACTAAAAGGCAGTTTCCCTAAAATTAGTTAAGGGTTTTTTCTTATATTATTTAAATCCATTTTGTTGGGCCCAAAAGTAGGCAATAGTTTAAGATGTGTTATTAATATGTTTTCATTTATAGATGCAGCTGATATTCTTGGATTTTTCTGTCGCTGGTCATTTCTAGACGGATCATTCCAGATGACTTATCATTCCTGATGACATTCTTTGTTGGATTGATGTTGCACGATGATTTCCGCTGTTCTGGACTCGCTATGTATCATTCCTGATGACAATTCTTGGTTGGATTCCGTTACACGATGTCTTCTTCTGGACTTGCTATCTCTCTCAACATTGACTCGAAGATGCGGAGAAAATCATCGGAGCTAGAAGACACAAAATACATCTTATTTTACTTGCAAATTTTACATGTAACCATTTAACTTAGTTTTTTGCTTGCAACTTTTATTTGTAACTACTTATTATTTTTTTGCGTTCAAACTTTAATTTACCAAACTCTTTAATAATTTTTTTGTTCGAAATTTTTGTAAACACTTGGTTTTTTTGTTTCTTATTGAATAAATTTTGCCTTAAACCTCGTTCTTTCTTTTCTTGAATTTTTTTTGATACTACACTTGGTTTCTTTTTTTTTAAATTTTAAAACTCAACACTTAGGGAGTTTTTTTTGACCCCTTTTTTCATAATTTTTACAAAAAATAAAGAAAATAATACAATAAAAAATTTTTTTTTCAAAAAAAAATTAATTTTTTATTAAAATTATTAAAAAATTTAAAAAAATCAAAAAAATTGTAAAAATAAGCATAAAAAATATCAAAAAAACTACCCCAAGTGTTTTTCGACTATTTTTGTTCCTTCCATAATATCGAAACTTTAATTTTAAACTTAAGCTACCACCCCCAAAGTAAGCCTTGCGAGCCCAATTTAAATTTTACAAGTCCCTGGGACAAATCGGGAAACGTAAAATTTAAACTAAGGCCCGCTGTAGAGCCCCCAAAACCAGGAAACTTCGTCCTTAGCATGGGATTTCCAATGAGAGTCCACTCGCTGTCGTCCATAGCATGGGATTTCCAATGAGAGTCCACTCGCTGTCGTCCATAGCATGGGATTTCCAATGAGAGTCCACTCGCTGTCGTCCACTTCGTCCTTAGCATGGGATTTCCAATGAGAGTCCACTCGCTGTCGTCCTTAGCATGGGATTTCCAATGAGTGTCCACTCGCTGTCGTCCTTAGCATGGGATTTCCAATGAGAGTCCACTCGCTGTCGTCCACTTCTTCCTGCGCAAGAAAAATTCGAATTACTATTTGGAAAAAGGCACACGAATAACTTGAAATTAATTACCTTAATTAGAAAATCCAGTCGAGTATTTTCACAAAATGTTCAGGCAGAAGACAAATGACTATTTTTTTGGCATAAAAGGCACACTCGTAACAGTAATAGGGAAAGAATAGCGTAAAAAGCTAAGCCTCGCCTTAAACCCCGCTTAAAATGGTGTTTACTTTTAAAGGACAAAGCGTATAAGCAACCTTCTACCTTAAACATAAATCAGAAATTTATTTAAATCCTACAAAACTCCCTCAAGGAGTTGCCAAATAAAATAAAATATTTATAATTAAAAGCATAAACTAGATACCTTAACACCGCAAAGGGAATCTCACCCTTGAAATCCTGATTACGCGTTCATTATTCTTAAAAGGGAGGGCTCGGACCAGTGTTCACCTATTCCATAAGTAAGATTTTATTTATGTCCTGGCGAAAAGAAAAATCCCTAAAACTTCAAGGACACAAAGCCGCTTCCCTTCTAACAATAAATAGAATAATAAATAATAAACTAAATACCCTAATAATTGCCTAAATGTCTCACAGGCTGTCTAAATAGTCTTTTTCGCTAATGAGATTCCCTTTCACGGATAAAATCAAAGTGTAGACCTCAATTAAGAAGGGGATTGTAATGGGTTCCTTGACCTGAATAATATTGGGTGCCTTTTGCCAAAAAAATAGTTATTGATTCTAGAATCCAACATAAATTTCTCCTTTGGAAACAGATGGTAGCTTTAAAAAAAAATAAAATTGAAACAATCAAATACAGATTAAAATTATTAACAACTTAAATGACACAAGTATTTTCAGGGCCGGATTAAGCAATTTTGCAACCGGGGGCCAGGATAATGCGCGCCCCCTTAAGTCGAAAAAAATAGGAACAGCAAATGTTGCTAAGGGGGGAATAGTTTAACTCAATTGTGCCCCCAACAAGCGTTGCACCCGTGGGCGAGTACCCCCTCGCCCCCCCTTTAATCCGGCCCTGACTATAACATACTGAAAGGGTATCCCCGTATCTCTAGTAGAACCACAGTTATGAACCTCCAAAGTTGGGTGCAATGCTATTCCTATGGAGGGGGCTATGTTTGTGAATATTTTCCACAATTACTTAGCTCCTATTTACTAGATCCCCAAGATTTTAGTATGGTTGGATGGGGGATAAATTGGACTATAACATACTGAAAGGGTATCCCCGTATCTCTAGTAGAACCAGAGTTACGAGCCTACAAAGTTGGGTGCAATGCTATTCCTACGGAGGGGGCTATGTTTGTCAATATTTTCCTCAATTACTTAGCTCCTATTTACTAGATCCCCAAGATTTTAGTATGGTTGGATGGGGGATAAATTGGACTATAACATACTGAAAGGGTATCCCCGTATCTCTAGTAGAACCAGAGTTACGGCCCTCCAAAGTTGGGTGCAATGCTATTCCTATGGAGGGGGCTATGTTTGTGAATATTTTCCTCAATTACTTAGCTCCTATTTACTAGATCCCCAAGATTTTAGTATGGTTGGAAGGGGGATAAATTGGACTATAACATAATGAAAGGGTATCCCTGTATCTCTAGTAGAACCAGAGTTACGAACCTCCAAACTTGGGTGCAATGCTATTCCTATGGAGGGGGCTATGTTTGTCAATATTTGCCTCAATCACCTAGCTCCTATTTACTAGATCCCCAAGATTTTAGTATTGTTGGAGGGGGGGGGGTGCAAATAGGACTATAACATACTGAAAGGTAGTACCAGAGTTATGAACCTCCAAAGTTGGATGCCATGCTATTCCTATGGAGGGCGCTATGTTTGTGAATATTTTCCTCAATTACTTAGCACCTATTTACTAGATCCCCAAGATTTTAGTATGGTTGGAAGGGGGATAAATTGGACTATAACATAATGAAAGGGTATCCCTGTATCTATAGTAGAACCAGAGTTACGAGCCTACAAAGTTGGCTGCAATGATATTCCTATGGAGGGGGCTATGTTTGTGAATATTTTCCTCAATTACTTAGCTCCTATTTACTAGATCCCCAAGATTTTAGTATGGTTGGATGGGGGATAAATTGGACTATAATATACTGAAAGGGCATCCCCGTATCTCTAGTAGAACCAGAGTTACGAGCCTACAAAGTTGGGTGCAATGCTATTCCTATGGAGGGGGGTATGTTTGTGAATATTTTCCTCAATTACTTAGCTCCTATTTACTAGATCCCCAAGATTTTAGTATGGTTGGATGGGGGATAAATTGGACTATAACATAATGAAAGGGTATCCCTGTATCTCTAGTAGAACCAGAGTTACGAACCTCCAAAGTTGGATGCCATGCTATTCCTATGGAGGGGCTATGTTAGTGAATATTTTCCTCAATTACTTAGCTCCTATTTACTAGATCCCCAAGATTTTAGTATGGTTGGATGGGGGATAAATTGGACTATAACATAATGAAAGGGTATCCCTGTATCTCTAGTAGAACCAGAGTTACGAACCTCCAAAGTTGGATGCCATGCTATTCCTATGGAGGGGCTATGTTAGTGAATATTTTCCTCAATTACTTAGCTCCTATTTACTATATCCCCAAGATTTTAGTATTGTTGGAGAGGGGGGGGGTGCAAATAGGACTATAACATACTGAAAGGTAGTACAAGAGTTATGAACCTCCAAAGTTGGGTATAATGCTATTCCTACGGAGGGTATGTTTATGAACATTTTGCTTAATTACTCGGCCCCTGTTTGTCTTAACCCTAGGTTTTTAGTATGGTTGGATGGGGGCAAGTAGGACTATAACAGGGCGCCCACCCTCCCACCGAAATCTCAAAAATAAATAGGGGAAAAAGGGACTTTTCACGATTGAAATAGGGTAAAATAGGGACCTGAATTTTAAAAGTAGGAACCAAAAAGGGACCACTGGTAAAACAAAATGTCCTTATTATGTGAAAATAGCAGCGCACTTCCTCTGGTCCTAGGGACCAGTTTATTAATTGCTTGGACTATTTTTTCAATTCTAGAAGTATTGCATGGGGTTACTGGTCCTTGGGACCAGTTTATTAATTGCAAATCTACAGGAGAACAAAGGCTGGAACCAGTTTATTAACTGCAAATCTATAGGAGGACAAAGACTGGGACCAGTTTATTAACTGCAAATCTATAGGAGGACAAAGACTGGGACCAGTTAATTATTTCGGGGACTAGGGGGTCACTGGTCCCAAGGACTAGTTTTTTGTTATCTCTCCTTGCCTGACTACTAAATACTAAATAGATACCTTTTCTGATGTTTATGGGAAAATAGGGTGATTTAAGGACCGAATACCAATTTTAGGGTACATTAAGGACCTTGCAGGAAAATAGGGAGTTTAGGGACTTTCAGGGACCTGGTGGGAGCCCTGCTATAACATACTCAAGGGGCATCCCCATATGTTTAGTAGTACCAGAGTTATGAGCCTACAAAATTTAGTGTAAAGCTTTTCCTATGTAGGGGGTGTTTTTGTGAAAGTTTTGCCTAATTACTCTTCCTCTTTCTTCATCCCAAGTCTTTAGTATGGTTGTATGGGGGCAAGTAGGACTATAATAAACTCAAGGGGCATCCCCATATCTTTAGTAGTACCAGAGTTACGAGACTCCAAAGTTGGGTATAATGCTATTCCTATGGAGGGTATGTTTATGAACATTTTGCTTAATTACTCAGCCCCTGTTTGTCGTAACCCTAGGTTTTTAGTATGGTTGTATGGGGGCAAGTAGGACTATAATATACTCAAGGGGCATCCCCGTATCTCTAGTAGAACCAGAGTTACGAGACTCCAAAGTTGGGTGTACTGCTATTCCTATGGAGGGTATGTTTATGAACAAGCTTAAAAGGTGAAAATATTTGCGACGCGTTGTTAGGGAATACCAACCAAGAATAGAAAGTCGTACTTCCCTTTACAACTCAGTGCTCGGAGTCTAGTTGGGATTTGGTGTCGGAGACGGAGAGACAACCCTGGATATTGTTTAATATTGATAGCGGAATGGGGGTAATCTTAATTTCCATTCGGTTGCGATAAAACTTTGGTATTTAATCTAAATTAACCCTTAATATATAAATAAAATATTTACCTGGAAAGATATCAATCTTCAAGCCAACAAAGACATAGGATAATAAGCCTTGGTCGTAGTAACACCTGCAGGCTGCACTGCCAACGGCAACGTGGGCCCACTAAGCCTTGGTCGTAATTACCAAACGTATTTGGCACGATTAACCATAAATTTTCCACTTGCGACGCTTAATTTCCGATCGATTGCGATAAAACATTGGTATTTAATACAAATTAACCCTTAAAATATAATTAAAATCAAAATATTTACCAGCAAATATCGGACAGAAAATCGCAGCGGCCACTTCTAACGGAAAACGACCCCAAAAACGACCTTGAATGATAGCCCGCAAACACGTACCGCTAGATGGCGCTGCTGAAGTTAGGCTTAGGCAGGCTTCAAAATATGGCGGGAGCGTGCGTTTCAATTTTATCGTTTCTATTTTCGAATATAATTAATAATTTAGTTAATTATAATTTAATAATGTCTTCTAAACAGCCCAAAACACTTTTCTCCACTTTTAAAAAGTGGTACCGGAGTTTATGGATTCCTACAGCTGGAAAAACCACAATATAAACATGTTTGTCTAATAGGTTGAAACCTGAAATCATAATAATTAAACTAATTCCTATGAAACTTAATTAATTTTTACTTTCTAAAAGGCATGTTTTGGACAAGAAGAATGGGGTTGGGTTTTTTATGTTGGAAAACGGTTATAAGTACTGAATTTACAATTTTGACATTGGAAATTAATTTTTATTAAAAAGGTCTATCGACTCTAAAAGCTTGAATCCTTTTTAGAATAATAAAACACGTCTAAACACACGTCTCATTAAAATTTCAGGTCATTTGGATGAATAGGACAAAAGATCTGTCCAAAAACCCTACCTCCTCCATAAGTTTATAAGATATGTTCCATAAGTATGTCACTACCCATACTTCGTAATGTTAGAGGCTTAATGAGAGCTAGTTCAAGAACGACGTGAGAATTGCAGTCCATCATCCTCTTTAGTCTGTACTAAGCCTTTGACAAGGCATCACTACACGTCGCTTTACAAGAATCTATGACGTTTCACCTACGTCACTTCATGACAAGCTCTCATTAACGAGTGACACACTTATGGAACATATCTTATAAACTTATGCCTCCTCCCATAGAACCAGAAGGCGATAATAGAAGAAGGATGACACTCTGTGTCCTCTTAATACTTCAGTTATGTAACGTCATTCTTCCCTGGCTCACCCTTTTTGTTTGCTTTCCCGCTCATCAAACTTCAGATGGGCATCGCACCGTAAGATGAATTCTGTAATTGTTTGGCACTAAATCCCCAGCAATCAACCCACAAACCTCGTCTTGGGGTGGGTCAAAAATCCGCAAACGCGTTTTGCCAAATAGATAAGCGCTAATAGAGAAATGATGAGGGAACTATTTATCGGGTATGTGATTCGGTTTAGTAACCTTGCTCCAAATGTTCCGATGTTGGGAAGAATGACGTTACACTTACACCTCTTTGTGGTACACTTCTCTCGAAGAGAAGTATTATATACTTCTGATAGAACTCAATGTTAATTTTGGGTTCCTTTGAACTTAACTTCCTGCTGATAGTCCAAAAGTCGCGCTTTTCGGCCGATTGAATGGCTTCTATAGCGTGAGCAGCTTGCGTTGTCGAGTCGAGTGCGTGATCTAGTGGGCTATTATCGTCTGCTGCGGTCTGCACTACCACGTGTGTAAGAGAGGCAACGAAGTATTTAGTCTACAAAATATGTTTTAATTGTTATTAATTATTAAACTTATAAAAATGGGAAAATTTAAGAAATCTAAATTAGACGTAACTAAAAATAAACGTGTTACTCCATTCGACGAGCAAGTTGTTTCCGATTCTTTCGTCACCCCATCAGATCGTCAGCCAAGGCCTAATAAAAAGCGAGATGAAGTTGATGACAAAGTAAGTTTCCTTCAATTTTTAATCGCGTTTAACTATAATTATAAGCAAGAAAATTAAGTTTAACGTTAATTTCTTTAGTATGTCGATGGTAAACTATCCCAAAAAATTCTTAATCAAGCTCGGAAGCAACAAGAAGAGCTTGAGGAGGAGTTTGGAACTTCGTCAAAGAAAGACAAAAAGATGAAAGAACCTGTAAGGTTCACTACAAATAAAAACGTTGACGAAGATAGCGATGATGAATCTGTATGTTCTGATTTGGATGAAGGAGATACCAATTACTATGAAAATATTGTAAGTTTTCTGATAATTAAACTAGTTAAAAGTGATTAAATTAAACTTAGGTAAATCATTCTTGGTAGGAAATCAATGAGGATGACGAGAAAGCTCTAGAAATGTTTATGGTTGATGAACCTCAAGTCCGTCGTACATTAGCTGACATCATAATGGAGAAATTAACAGAAAAGAAAACTGAAATTCAATCCCAAGTTTCTGGTAAGTTAACTTATTTTTTTAATTAGCCTTATTCCTGATCAGCGCCATCTACCCATAGCGGCGACTTTGAGAACTACTATAAGCGGCAAGCCAACCAGATGTCGCTAAAATCTGGTGACGTCATTTTTGGTAAGACCCCGAGAGTGCCCGTCAGCGACGTCACTAGATTTTAGCGACTTCTGATTGGCTTGCCGATTACAGTAGTTCTCAAAGTCGCCGCTATGGGTTGGTGGCGCTAATCAGGAATAATTCTAATTGTGGCTAAGCCTAATTATAAAACCATAATTAAATTTAAATAATTTCACAGATGGTGGCTCGGTAATCGACATGGTCGACTTAGATCCCAGAATAATTGAAATGTACAAAGGAGTCAAACAAGTTTTATCAAGATATCGGAGCGGAAAACTTCCGAAGGCTTTTAAAGTCATCCCGGCTTTATCTAACTGGGAACAAGTGTTATATTTAACGGAACCAGATTGCTGGACTGCGGCTGCAGTTTATCAAGCGACAAGAATCTTTGCTTCAAACTTGAAAGAAAAAATGGCCCAACGTTTTTACAACTTAGTTCTCTTGCCAAGAATCAGGGATGATATTGCCGAGTTCAAGAAACTGAACTTTCACCTTTATCAAGCTTTAAAGAAAGCTCTTTTTAAACCTGGAGCATTTTTTAAGGGAATTATTCTACCACTTTGTTACGTAAGTATTTAAATTAATTAATTAATTATATTTTAATTAATATAAGTTTAATGTGTAATTTTTTTTTTCAAATTTTAGTCCCGATCATGTTCCTTGAGAGAAGCGGTGATTATTGGAAGTGTAATTGCCAGCAATTCAATTCCAGTGTTGCATTCAAGTGCTGCAATTATTAAAATTGCAGAAATGGATTATTCAGGAGCTAATAGCATTTTCTTGAGGATTCTTTTAGATAAGAAATACGCTTTGCCCTTCAGAGTCATTGATGCCGTTGTCTATCATTTCTTGAGGTAAAATTTTTAATTAATTATAGTATGGGAAGGTTTTTATGGGTGTAATAATTCTGTGGTAGGTAAGTATTAGCGGGAAATATTGTGATATCTTTGTTAATTGTAAAAGTTAGGAAATCAAAACTTTTACATATTTTGTGGTTAAAAATGGCGCCACTTTTGGGTGCGTTCAGTTAAGCCTATCAAAAAAAATCGGTTAGCATAGGGGTGGTAACTTGTTAGATTTCGGTTATTATCCCTGAACGCAAGGAAATCAAAATTTTTTACATGTTGTGGTTAAAAATGGCGCTACTTTTGGGTGCGTTCAGTTAAGCCTATCAAAAAAATCGGTTAGCATAGGGGTGGTAACTTTCTAGATTTCGGTTATTATCCCTGAACGCAAGGAAATCAAAATTTTTTACATATATTGTGGATAAAAATGGCGCCACTTTTGGGTGCGTTCAGTTAAGCCTATCAAAAAAATCGGTTAGCATAGGGGTGGTAACTTGCTAGATTTCGGTTATTATCCCTGAACGCAACTATTAAAGCGCGCCCTCGGCTACGCTGCAAAATGGTTTAACTCACGTTGCTTGCCATGCTATCAGTTTGTTAGTTTTAAGTTGTAAAAGTTAATGTTTTCGCGACAAATACTTTTATAAGGTAATAGAAAATTTCATTTTAATTTATCATAGCCAATTTCGTTGTATTGTCAAATTAATAATAGCATTTGTAACTTGAAACCTAACTTTCAATTGGGCAAATTCATACTTTAAGCCTTGGCCCTAATCCCTTAACGAACTTTGTTCAGAACTAAAATATTCACCACACAATTACGCAAATTAGGCAGCAAGTAGACAAAACCACGCTAATAAACATTAATTTCCCTGCAAATGCAATTTAAAGAGCGCGTAATTTTTGGCTTAAAATTCGGTAAATGACTTTGTTGAAGTTCTTTGTTTCCAAGGTTTGAGGACAAAGAACTTTAACCAAGGCTTAACTGTGATCATAGATGTTTGGGTCTTTGGGAACAAAGAACTTCA
This sequence comes from Phalangium opilio, assembly GCF_054372755.1. Lineage (NCBI taxonomy): Eukaryota > Metazoa > Arthropoda > Arachnida > Opiliones > Phalangiidae > Phalangium > Phalangium opilio. The sequence goes on along the minus strand of NW_028324187.1, from coordinate 7,909,857 downwards.
ACCAAGGCTTAACTGCCATAAATCGTTCTAAAACATATTTCTCATCTCTCAATCCTGCAGTTTTAAGACGGACAAACGAGAGTTACCTGTATTATGGCATCAGGCCCTTTTGACGTTTGTACAACGCTACAAAGAAGACTTATCTAGTGAACAAAAAGAGGGTCTTTTGGAAATCCTTAGGATTCACATTCATCATCAAATAACCGCGGAAGTCAGGCGGGAATTACAGCAATCAAAATGTCGTGATAGTGAGATGTCAGAATCATCTAGTACCTTAGTAAGGGACATTGAAATGAAATAAAAACAACACAACAGCTTAACCAGGTATTTTTTTATTAATTTATGCCAATAAAAAGAAAAAACATCCACCAAAAGTATTAATTAGTTTTACAAAAATAGTTATACAAGGTAAGTACATAATTCTATTTAATAGTTAGTGCTTAATTTGCAATTGGCAGTACATCCCAAGATGCGCGCCAATCCCCAATGTTAAATAACACTCGTTCCGTGTTCCATCCCCATAACTTAGCATTATCCAAGAACCCTTTAAATTGAGTTTCAGCGAGCCTTTTAGATAATTTAATGATATTTTCTTTATTTTTATCCACATTTTTAATTAATGATGAGAGTTGATCTAAATTATATCGACTTCCGTGATTGTTAAATTGACTTTTTGATACCGCTAATTTTAACATTAGTGCTTGGAACATGGCTTCCATTTTAGTCTCTTGCGTACTTTCTTCGTGTAAAGTTATAGAAATCTTTAAACCATTCAAACTTTGTTTCAAGTTTAAAAAGTATAAGTCGTTAGAATAGCTGTTTCTCAGGTATTTGAAATCGCTTTTTGAAACTGCTAATTCCGATAATGGGGCGCCTAATTCGATGCAAACTTTATCGGGAAGAAATGATATCCATACATTCTCTCTTTTATTTATTGTTTCGACTTTTCCGACATCGCCACGTGAAACATAGTTAAAAACAGCGTTTTCATAACGATTTTCGTTAAAAACATTCATACAAACGCTTTTAACCGCTTTAAAATTGCAATAGAGATGAAGCCCGGTAAATATTACAAATAATGCCCAGGTCATTGTGGTATCCTCAGCTACGGTGGGTATTATAATTAAACTGCATATTAAGGCGACTAGATTCACTAGGGTTTCTTGACTCCCATCTTTAGCTGATACATCAGCCATATTATTATCAATGGCTTGATGTTGCGTTAACGCGGCTCTTGTTGCGCCACCCGCGACCCCAACTATAGATTTCATAATCCCAGATAGGCAGACTGTTAACGTAAAGTACGCTGGAAACATTGGAGAGATTAAGTCAAGGAATAGGGCACCGTCGTTTAAGACATCCGCGAAAAGCCTCCATTTTTTGCAATCCGAATCAAGTTGGGTTCCACGTTTCCACGTGAATAGTATGCGTCCCAGCATACCCGATCCGTCTTTAAGTAGCCACGTTATTGTAGCTGAGGTAACGGTGGCAGTTTCATTTCCGACCCCCACTCCCTTCAAAACGGCTCTTGTTGAAAGACCCCCAGTAAGGGAACTGCAGAATGCTTGCAAACTATCCCATATTTGATACTCGATGTAATCTTCGCTTACTGATTTCGGGAATCCTTTAGGCAAAAATACGTCGCGTAAAAACGAACGTATTGACACGGTTCGAAAATGGTCGCGACGAGATTCGATTATTATTAACTTTTCGTTAGAGTTTTGGGTTAAATATCGTCTAGCGCGTAAATTTGATGAACCGTATCGTTCCATCGCGATAATCTGTGTGTTTGATTGCTCATTGTTCATTTTTAAACGTTAATTAATTACTAAGATCGTTGTCGCTAAGCCTTTGAAATAATTAGCCCCAGTAGCAGACGGTTCTTAAGTAAGTCGGGAGATATTAGTTTAGTTCAAATCAGCTCAGCTGAATTGTGGTTTCCTTTGAGTTTGCGTCTGATATTCTATAAAATTTCATCGATTGAGACACAACTTTAATCAGTTTTCATCATAGTTAAAATTAATTAATCCATAATAAAAATCATTAATTTTTCAAGATAAAGTTCCTTAAAAATATACATCCATTTTATGGAGATATTAGTTCAGTTCAAATCAGCTCAGCTGAATTGTGGTTTCCTTTGTGTTTGCGTCTGATATTCTATAAAATTTCATCGATTGAGACACTAACTTTAATCTGTTTTCATCAGAGTTATCCTTAATTAATCCATAATAATAATCATTAATTTCTCAAGATAAAGTTCCTTAAAAATATACATCCATTTTATTTACAAAAAAAAAACGTTTCCAATCAAGTATCAACATATTTTTTTACAACAATTATTACTTGGCCATTAGCAAAATTCAAAAATTCTTGAGTATTTAAATTTTTGTCCGCGTAATTTAAATGGGAAGAAACATAATTACAATATTATGCATTTTGGCGAAAATTACATTATAATTATTATTATGATGGGTGAGGGGGGAATGTTATGTTATATTTAATGAATTTTCCGAGGTTGGTAAAAATTATTTTTTCTAATTGTCGACTCCTAAATAGAGGCACATTAAATGGAAGGGTATTTAATGTAATCCTGATTAAAAATATCTACATCTTTATTCACGATGTTTTCTCATACTATAAAAAGCTTAAAAATATATGATTAAAGTTGTTAATTGGAGTTAACTCGCGACTTCTATCTTTGGCAATTTAGTTAACACTAACAGCGGGTCCGTATTTCCAAAATGGTACCTCGCGTACTTCCTTAGGGAAGTTTATAATATTCTTCTAGAGAAGAGTCTCATTATAAAACGAACACTTCTCGTAATGATTAATTATACACTTCTAATTCAGAATAATCATAAACAGGCACACAAATATACAGGGTGTATCATCGAAAAATATACAAAAAGACTCGTTAGTTTCTCGGTATCAAAAATTAGCTGCTTTTGGCCCAATAAACACAAACCATATTTTTTATCACCCACTAGAATTCGCACTGTTGATTAATTGTATTTATGTAAAAAATAAGTCACTACTGTCCTTAATATTAATAATAATATTAATTAGCCGCCGTTATACACTATTGTTCAATTCAGTTCAGTTCTTGAAACGAAAGCGGTCGTTTATACCCACCCATATTTTAGCCGCGCAAAGATGTTTATTATTTGAAAGAGTTTTCCCGCCTTTTTCAATTTTCGTTACGTCCCGTAGTAACAAGCGTACATTATGGCAGTTAAGGCGGCTGATAGGGCACCCGTTACTGGTAGAGTTAGGACCCAAGCCATGGCGATGTTACGGAATAAACTCCAGTCGACACTGGTTTTGGAACGTACCCATCCAACGAAAACAATTGAACCAACTTTGCAATGTGTGGTACTGACTGGAAGGCCGATTTTTGAGGCCAGTAAAACCGTGGAAGCCGCTCCCACTTCAATCGTGAAGCCCCTGTTTCGCGCCAAAAACAGAAAAATGAATATCAAGGGTCGTATAATAAATAGGGTAGATGTATGATAACACGTGCGAGCGTGGAGTAACCATGACAGCGCGCTTTTATTTTTACGTGTGACGTATGTACGATGTGTTGTTTAAAAACAAATGCTTTAGGAAAATATTGGTCCGTTTGGGATTAAAATTTCTTGATTATTAGAGACAGTTTTAAGTGACATATTTTGGGGTTTAAAGCTTAAAATTTACGACTAATTACTTACTATGGGATTTAAAACTTAATTACGAAGATTATATTTAAGCCGATGTGTTAGAATTACGTTTTGAGTGAGTTTGGTTAATAGTCTATTTTTAATGAACGCTTTATGATCCCTTCAAGGGCGGAACTCAAGTGCAGTTATTTTAAGCCTGGTTTTTGGCGCCTTTTTATTGATTAAACTCATTATTAATTCTACCCTATCTTTCTATATCGCAAACGCAGTCTTCTCACGCAATTTCCCATTTATAAGTCAATGGAAAAACCAAGATAACTCTCTAAACAGCGCGTCTGACAGACAATTTTGTATTTTCAACCCTTAACACCTCTTTTTAAGTGTCCTATTATAGTTTGGTATTATTAGGGATAGATTTAATTTTAGGAGTAGGAATGGAGAACGGTTAGTATTTACTTCAGTCCGACTCATAGACCACCCAGTATAAGCGCCTCCAACACGTAACGAACAGTTTAGATTATCTTATTGGCGGCTCACTTAAACTACTTTTTGATAACGTTGCTGACGGGGACGGCGAAAAATACGTAATTCCTTTTTACCTCTGTCGCTATGACCCGCCTAGCTTCTTTCATACCCCCCACCCCCCTGTCCCGTGGAACGGGGTCCGGGACTTTGACGCGCGCCCGGATTACTCCGTTCTCCATTCCTACTTCTAAAATTAAATCTATCCCTGGTAATATCAAAAGCAAATAGAAATTTCCGAAAGTGAGGCACTAGAGTAGATGAAAACACTTGCATACCGGTGGGGGTATAAATATTGGCTAAGATGCAATGATTGTGAACCACATACATCACCCCCTTCTCAATAGCTTGTTTAAACGTTACAGAGATGTACTTACGATGATGGTGTAATCTTAGTTAAGTCTTCACCCATGGTCCTCATGACCTTTCGACCCCATATCCAAAGGCCGGCGCTTATACCTAGACCCCCGAAAAGTAATAGATACATCGGGGTCACTCCTGGTTGTCTAGCATCCCCCGTCTCGTAGATCATCCACAATGCTATCAGCGGACCAATCGCGTTACTGAACCAACCAATAGAACAATTAGTCAATGTGTATAACCAAGGTCAAGGGTTAATTTTGCCCTAATTACCTGACATCATTTCCACCGTGCGCGAAGGAACCGAAAATAGCCGTTAATATTTGTAGGAAACTGAATAGTTTAGCGACTTCCGGTTTGTCGTCTTGGATTTCGTTTGTATCCGGATTTGGAGACGGTGGTCTCTGTCAGATTGACGGAAGTGTTAAAATCATGGACTAACAGTGTCCGCGTTAAACCCTTTATCTTACCTCAACTTTAACTATTGTGACAGTACCACCTTGATTCACTGTACATGTATTTACAAGTGGTTGTTTGGGAGCTGTTAATTGAAATTACAGCTCAAATAAGTAACGTTTTGTTAGTTTGCAAAGTTCAAACACAATAAGTGCTTTAGGTCTATGAGTCTTATACTTCTCAGAATAAAATTCATTAACTTCTGACTGTTCTCACGCCCCTTGGTCGAATTTAACCCTTAACCTCCTCTGTTACTAACACACTCTGGATTCAGATTGCGTTTCGATTATGCAATTTTATTATTAAATTTAGGGATTAGGAAGATTAAGATAAGTCAACTTGAAACTTAACCCTCAAATGAGGAAATCGATCAATTCGATTGATTGTAAGCTTTTGAAAAGGATTAGTTTTTTAAAAATATTATCATTATATAATTTTGAGTGTGGGATTAACTTTAAACGATAATGATTATTTAATAAGTGGGATTAACTTCGATTGATAATAATTATTTAATATGTTGTTATGATTGTCTGAAGGATTTTTAGGTCAAAATAGTCTAATAGGTTTTGCTTTCACTTTGCAAGTTTAGTTGTACTTAAAAACCTTGAGTTTGCGGTTTTTTTAAACAGTAATTAAATTGCCATTTTATCAGTAATTTATAGTAATTTAGTTTTTCAACCTTTCTAAGCACAAACTAATCATTTTTACACACACAAAAACGTCGAGTAATTATTTTAAAAAGACATCTTACCAACTGGTTCAGGAACTTCGCCATTGGTTACACTGTTTTTCTGGTTTTCTTTCGCGTCGCCGTTCTAATATTAGGCATAAATTTAAATCAAATACAAAATTAGACATAATCTAAGTATGTCACCTATTTAGGTATAGAAATAGTAATTTAAACTTTCATAACTAATTTACCAAGAACTTACCGGAATAATATTTCCGTTGTAATTCTTGCCACCACCATTTTCACTGATTTTGTTATCGCAGTCTACTGGCGTTTCTGGCATAGCAACTTCCGTAGCTGAAAGATAATTATTAGGTCATTGTTAAATGCTGTAACAAATCTAATCCCGTTAACCTTATAAGTGAAAATAATTTAAAGTGCTTACTATTGGAATATGTAATGTTGTCCGTCTGAATTCGAAGTAACTCTAAAATACAAAAACAAACACAAAAAATTTAACATTTTAGCTTCGTTTTCTCGCGTATTGCAATGCCAATAGGTAGTGTACAGAAAAGTATTGCTGATATAAGGGATAGATTTAATTTTAGAAGTAGGAATTGAGAACGGTTAGTATTTACTTCAGTCCGATTCATGGCCCAGTATAGAGCCCCTCCCTCCAACACGTAACGAAAAGTTTAAATTATCTTATTGGCCCACTTAAACTACGTTTTGATGACGTTGCTGACGGGGACGGCGAAAAATACGTAATTCCTTTTTACCTCTCTCGCTATGACCCGCCTCTTTTTTCATACCCCCCTTTGACGCGCGCCCAGATTACTCTGTTCTCCATTCCTACTTCTAAAATTAAATCTATCCTTGCTGATGTCTATGCTGATAAAATATTCATAAAAGTTGGAAATTCTTATTATCTACCTTGAATTTGTCTTCTTTGCTTGGGAACAATTATGAACCAGACAATTAACCCGACCATGAACCCAAGACCCATTGATAGAAGTAAAACGTGCCACCATTCAAGTTCGTTGAATTTCAACACTGAAATTATTAACAACCATAATTTAGGGTCTCAATTTCTTTTGTCATTATTCCAAAAGAAATTTTATATTCTTTGTTGAAGTACTTACTGTCGGGTCCCTCGTGAACAACAGAGAAGATGTTGATCAAAATGGTGAATCCGTAGAAAAACGGTAAACACATTAGACCAGGTTCCAAGGGTTTCTCCTTCTTAAGGACCAGTTTTTGTAACATAAGGAAAAGACCAACTGTTACCAATCCTGACAATACTGGTGACACGAACCATGAGGCAACTGTGGTAGTAAAGAATTATTAAGTGTTAGTATAAGTGATATAATAACACTCAATGAAATACGTTTAATAATTAAGGTCAGGGTTCATAGAAACCTGGAAATGTCAGGGAAATATCAGGGACATACATGGGAAAAACCTGGAAATGTCAGGGAAATCGGTTTTCCAAAAGTTGTTATGAACCAAGCACTGAGTAGGTTAATATTTCCCAGGAACGTTTCTTATCAAAAACCGACATTGCACTTGTGTTAAGGGCCGACAAACGGCATTTAGGTTAAAAGTATATGTTACATTTGATTTAATATAAATCTGAATAATCTTATTTATTAAAAAGGGTTTCCTAAGTCAATTAAAACTGTCTAGATTTATATGTAATCCGACACCGTAAACATAATACATATTTTTAAGTAGGTTGAACCTGTCAATTTCACAGAAAACCTCTTGAGTTTTTTCAACTCCAAGACGAAACGTAAAAAATAAAATTACTCTGCCGATATCGGTTATCAAATTTCCCAAGGAATTACTTGAATTAAAGGCATATTGTATCTTTCATTTTGTTCAGGGTCTGGGGGAAGGATTCAAACTTAAAATCTTCAATCTCGTGCAAATGAAGAGAGATAAATAATATTACTGATAATAAATAATATTGATATAGGCCTAGCCTTCTTCTTGCACGTGATTTTGATACATGATGAGTTAACTTTTACCTTGCCGCAATAATACACCTTTATTTAGAGGTAAATTGACGTAAGTAAATTATTTGCACTTTCAGTGAAATAGCCCTACGTAATCTGCTTCTGGCTGGTTATGGGTAGGTTTTTGTTATTTAACTTGTAAGCTATTATTTGACCTACTTTCACTGCAATCTGATTCTGATTCACTTTAAACTTTGAACATGAACCTAAGAATAGCTAAGTTCCTAAAACAGAAAACAATATTTCCTAATGATGGAGTCAAGGTATCAGATACCTATAGAAACGTTTCATAGGTCAAAAGTTCAGAAGTTGTGTTTCTTCTTTAATTAATCCGACAGTAATTATTTAAAAAATTATTTAATCAATATTAAAGATTTCTTATAAATTTATAACTATTTTTCACCAAAAGGCAAGTTAAAACGTTTTCACACAATAGATAACATCTGATTTACCCATTGACTCGGTAACCAAGTAACATAATAGGTGCTTCACTATAAATATAAGTTTGATGACGTTCGTAGACGACCCCTAACAGTTCGATAAAAAAAATCGCGGTCTATCACCTTATTTTGCGATAATTCCAACAGAGGGGTTAATTACTTTCATATTGTAATGATTACAACACACTCAAGGGGTGGGGGGAGAAGGTAGAGTGTCTGTCCCCTCGGTTACCGCCAGTCAAGTACTTTAATTTTTTTTTATTTGGTTCCATTCATCAGAGTTTTGATAATTATGAAATTAATCAACACTATTTAAAGTAGTGAAAATAAATTTCCCAATACAAGCAGAATAGCTAAACGTAATGGGGGGGAAGCACAATTGATATATTTGTGAAGTGGCGAGCACTTCATTTGTAATTGGCGACCTTCGTAATTTAGAAGCAATTTTTGAACGATATGATAACATCGCGTCGTTCAAACAAACGACAGAAAAAATATAGCTTAGTTGTGAAATCTCGCAAAGTACTTCTTTCCGTTACGTGAAAGAGATAAAACTTATTTGTTTAGAGAGTTTAAGAAACTTGAAGATAAAGAAAAATAAGACGGCAACCTGGCATGGGAGATATGGGGTTACAATAATTCCTAGTGGCTGTATGAATTCCTGTTATTACAAAGTCAAACCGTATACATTCCTATTTAGTAGTCAATAGCTATTGTCATTACTAAGCCAATGATACTGATGCACCGATATTAAGAAGTTATATAAATTATTTCTGTTTATTACCTTTAATAACAACTGATAATAGGAGACCAAATTGCTTATCAAACAATTATTACTAAAAGAGTTAAATTATGTTTATCTATTTCTAATACATTCTTATTTAACACAAATAACGGATTATAATTTGTGGGTAGATTAACATTACCGTTTATGATAAAGTTACAAGTATTTACTTACCAATTTTGCCTAAGGAGTCCCATTTAATTCCCTTGAATCCTTTGGAAACAATTGAAAATCCTACGACGGCACCCACAATACTATGCGTCCCCGATATGGGAAGACCAAAGAATGTCGCTAAGATATTCCAAGCTGCACTACCTGCATTCGAAAAAAATACATTCGAGTTACGTTAAAATCTCTGCATGAGACAGTAATTCTTAATTTTATAAGTAACATAAACGAAACGGTGTCTGTCTGATAGTAATGCTTGAAGAAGTAAAGCACCATACTTTTAAAGAGTATGATATGCTTATCATAAGTTCATAAGATATGTTCATTCCATAAGTTAATCTCTGGTAACTTAGAAACTGGAGCTGGTCATGAAGTGAGTGAGGTAGCTAGTCATAGATTCGAGGTAAAGCGACATACGCCTTGTGACTGGGGCGCTGACAAATTTGGGCTTAGTAATGCAGACTAAATAGGACCTAGATGGAACTTGGTGGTCCTGCAAAATTAATTAACCACCGAGTGTAGGACTTCAATTCATGTCGCTTGTCGTTCACTGGAACTAGTTATCTCGAGCTGTAAGTCTCTCAGTAGCATTACGAAGTATAGTAACTGTCATACTTATGGAAGGAACATATATCTTATAAACTTATGGGTTGTTCTATGCTATACTATGACAACAATCGTAACAATGTCTTACCTCCTAACGCTGCTAAGTTTCCCAACATCAATTCTTTCTCGTTTCCAATATACATATCAACGTCAAAAATTTCTTTCCGAACCGTATCCGATACTTTGGAACCTGTCCAGGACACACATAGACACACAAGCGGTTGGTTAGAATACAGTTTCAAACAGACTCTTAAAATAGATTCAGTTGTGTGTGGGTGGAAATGCTTTTCTTTTACCTAGAAGTACTGCTCCGAGGATTTCAAATATTGTCGCTAAGATACAAGCTTGTCTTAGTGTCAATACTTTGGAGCCCACTGATGTTCCGAAAGAGTTAGCCACGTCATTTGCGCCGACTCCGAAGGCCAAGAAGAAGGCTACTATGAAACCCACTATGATGATCCATAGCGCTTCCGGCGCGTAAGCCGTCATCGTATCTAAAGATTAAATTGAAATTATTTAAATTTTTTTATTCGAAGTTAAGTACTTCACCATCTTCAAAAGGGGGGGGGGAAGGGCCAAGTGTTACTATTTGCCTTTGCGGGAATACATACAGCTAATAGGAATAATTGTGTAGCGAGCCATTTTCTCAACATATCTAGGCGGATTTTGTAGGAGGAGCTACTTGACTAACCATTTTACCTCGCGAATTTATAACCTATCTCGTTGCAAGTTACGCCTGACCTCGGGTTGCTGCTAGCAAACCAATGAAACGACAGTTAAAGATGTCAGAAAATGAGGCGTGGTTACGAATAGTAAGTTCTCAAGCCCGGTATACTCTCAAAACCCGCATAGAAATTAAATATTTTAGATATGGAGGCACAATGATTTCTATTAGCTGTATGTGTTCCTGGATTTTTTTTATAACCAAATAACTTCCTATTAACTCCAATAACCATTAATTTTTATTACAATTTCTAAATGTATATGTTCTTGAGTTACATTTTATCTCAAATCTTGAATATCATTAGGGGGCAATTAGAAGGAATATTAAGCTTTACGACTTGAGTTCTTTCTTTCAGATTTAAACAGTATATTTTTGGGTTTCGGTTCGATCCAGTTTTGTATAATCATTATCTTAATTGGACTTAAAACTCCAAAAATATCGGTTCTTAAAGATAAATTTTTATGTCGCCAAGTTCTTTTTATTATTATCGCGCACGTGTTGCGAGTGCTTTTTTTTAAAAAAAGGAAGAAAGTTGGCGGCTTGATTGGCTGAAGAAAATTAGAGATATATTCGTAAATAAACTTTGTTTAATCTTAATCTTTGTAATTTGTACCCTAAAAGACTCAACGCCGTAAAGTCTGCCTGATTTATATCGTAGCTGCAGCTACAATATTATTGTTTAGTAATATACCATCTATAGACAATGCTAATACCATAGCCCTATAATATTCTAAATTAGTTTTGGTCTGCCTTTGGGGCTTCCATAATTGGCACTCACTGCCAACATGAGTTACACTTACTATTATAGAGGGACAAAAATTAAAGGTTTTTCAACTCCTGATCCAACCTGGGGTCCGCGGACCCCCTAATACTTTTTTTAGCGTCTTAAAAATTGTTGTATAATTAATATAAAATCTCATAATTTGAAATTGCCCGATATAATGTGATATAACTTTGAAAGCAATTGAATTATAAAATATCTATATTAGAGGGACAAACATTAAAGGTTTTTCAACTCCTGATCCAACCTGGGGTCCGCGGACCCCCTAATATATTTTAGCGTTTTAATCATTTTTTTATAATTAATATAAAATCTCATAGTTTGAAAATGCCCTATATAATGTGCTATAACTTTGAAAGCAAGTGCATTATAAAATCCAAAATATGTATCTTAATTTTAAACCCGATTTCCAACACAGTAAACCTTATATTTCTACACCTTACACCTCAAATTAAAAGGCTTGACCATTATGGATATATTTGAAGATTTGAAGATTCTCAAATTATATTTCTTTGAAATATTTTCACTGGCTGAGTGGTCAGTTATACCCTATTATAAACCCATAAAGGCAAGCTACGTTTCCATAGCAATGAATATCTAGAAACTACCCATAATTCCTAGAGAAAATCTCGAGAACAGAACTAACTACTTACGTTCAATTCCAGACGGTAGATAAGGCATTTTGTCGACCGGTCTTATTTGCTTTGCCGTTCAAACAATCTTCTCTTAATATTTTCCCAGAAATGAGAATAAATCAGTTGGTGTCCACTTCAATATCTTTTAGTTCCTAAACATCCTAAATGAATAACAAAAATTGATCTTGGCTATTATTAGGAGTACACTTTGGGTTTGTCTTTTACTAAAGGAGCCGCAGCTCAAGTTCAAAAGAGGATAGTCTAGAACGCAAAAAATAATTTGAACTTCACTCTTCAATTGAGTTCGAGTAACTGAAGTGATTCGCTTTTTGGTATTTGGAGTATATTATACAGGGGTTATTAATTTCTTATCTTTAAAAGATGTAATCTTAATTCTTTCGTCCCCTCCCTAAACGCAAATAGACCAATGGGAGACGTAGTTTTGTCAAATTTCCCCCTCCCCCTTTTGAGTGTCAATAATCAGAAGTGAATCAATTCAACGTTATAATTTTTATTTTTATCATTATCATATTCAATAAATGTTAAGTGGAGTTCCATGCGTATTTTGAAAACTGAGTATTGTACTACGTCATACATAGTTCAAGTTCTGCAGGGTAAATTTTTGAGGGGTTCAAAGGTTAAGAGAAATTATGAGCCCCCTGAATGAATGAAAATATTTAACATTAAAATGAAATGAATGAATAAATAAATTTGGTTGGTATTGTTTGAAGCCTGGTTAAAATGAATGTTGACTGAAAACTGAAACGTCATAGTTCAAGTTCTGGGTAAATTTTTGAGGGGTTCAAAGGTTAAGAGAAATAATGAGCCCCTGAATGAATGAAAATATTTAACATCAAAATGAAATGAACAAATAAATTTGGTTTGTATTGTTTGAAGCCTGGTTAACCTGAATGTTACGAACCCTGATGTTTAAAAAAAAAGAGGTCCTTTCCGCGATTTATACCCCAAAAATTTCGAAGACAGGCCAGATGAATTATGTGTCTAGAAAAAGAGAATTTACCAGTCTGAAGGAATACAATAGAATAGAAAAGAAATTCTTCGTATTTCAAAAAGTTGAAATCCTCCGATTTCAATTTAAACGGAGTTAGCAAGCTCAGTAATAATTCACAAATTAGGGACAGGTATGCTACGTTTGTCACTCATGGAATATTATTTCGTTTCTAGCGTGTCTTCAAAGTAGAAAAATTCGAGACGTAAGTTATTTTATTAAAGAGGTATCTCTAGGAAAGGCTTTTCAAATTTAGAATAATGGACAAGGTCAAAATGTCTGCTATATCACCTGACCCATGACCCCTCACATTCATCGCAATGCTGTATTATTATAATTGTTTTTTCATAACTTTTAGTTTAATTTGAAAACCAAAGTCGAACTTTTACTTTGTTATCTTTAGAATTTTCCATTCATTTTTAACTAAATACGCTAACACTAAGTGGGCAACCTGTACTTAATTACTTATACTGGCATTAGGAATGCATACATCTAATTGGAATCATCGTGTAGTTAATGGTATGTTACCATGTAAAACATGATAAACAGTAATGTGTTAATAATACTTGTAATTATTATGTTTATTAAGCTACTTTCTAATTACATTTAAATTTGTTTACATCCTGGTGAATGAAATTACGCAGGCGCGTAGATCAAACACTTAATTTTTTAATTTCCTTTTTAAGATAGCGTGGGGTTCATTAAAGGGAAGATTGATTAATTTTATGATACAAATCTGGTCTAAATAATTCGAGATGGGGTGATCACTTTGTTTTAAGTTTAAGAACCCATATGGAACCTGAGAACCTTCAAATATAGAATTGATCTTGCATAGAAACCAACACGCCATGTTAGGTTAGGGACACAGCAGTACGGGGGAACCCCTCCCACCTAACGTCATACCCCTGCTTGGCAAATCAGCTTTACACCCCAACTAGCCTTCCACTTAATTAAATCCTGCAGCATGTAGCTGTAAAGGGGAGGAACCTTCTTCAAGCCCAGCCTTTTTGCTGTTTGGCTATTCCCGGATGAACTCGTCAAACATACGTTCTCGGGTTTTATTTGGGTTCTTGTTAAAACCGATTTAGGTCGCTAGTGAAAGTGGTTGAATTTTTAGGTTTGAGGTTAATTAGCTACTTAATTGCTTCTACTCTCGGGTTAGTCATTCAATCATAAGTTATAATCGAAAGTCACCAATATCTACTAGTTCTCTAACTCTATATTGTGTTGTATATTTGCGCTCTTCTACCCTTCGAAAGTGAAGTGGCATTTCCTTCATAAATCCTTTAGGCTTAGGGGTTGGCAAAATAAACAGTTTTCGAATGAAGTTGTGACTTATGTGTGTGAGTGAGTGTTAGCTAGGCCTTGGTTAGGATCAGGCTTAGCGTGGATAACCGGCATCCGTCTCCGAGTATGTTCTGAAGGCGATGTTTCTAACCGCGGTTTGTGTATTTCCGTACTTTTTCAAGTGTGTTGAAGGACGAAAGGAACAATATTTGAACTTGTTTCGTGTTGCCTCGTTTGCTTAGAGTGTCAAAAGCAAGTATTGCAGCTTTAGCTTTAACAGAAGTTTATAAAAGTATTTTAAAAAGAAGTGATCCTATTTCAAATGTGAATTTAAAATTGTTTTCTACCGTTCAAAGCTAGTTCATGTTATCTATATTTATAGCTATATATGAAAAGCAGGAATGCATACAGCTAATGGGAATGCTTGTGTAGCCGTTTTCTCAACGTATCTAGGCGGACTTTGTGGGAAGGGCTCTAGACTAAACATTATCTATGACGAATCTATCTCACGCACCCCTGGCCTCGGGTTGCTATCAACACATGAAATTACAGTTAGAACTACGTCATAATTATGACGTGTGACGGATCGTTCTTAAGACCGGCCCACAAAACCCGCCTAGAAATTAACGTAGCAGATATGGTTGGCACAATGAATTCCTATTAGCTATATTTATTCCAAATGTAAAGGGACAGTTATTCGACACTTCTCCGAGAAAATTATTATACACTTTATATTTATCCATATCGTCCAAAAAAGATACGTGGTTTCGAATGGTATTTAACACTCTGTTGGTCTTTTTCCATCGACAACCTTCCGGAGAGAAGGCTCAATTACTGCTGTATTTACCAAGGTCGGAGACTTTAAATTGATTTCTCGGAACGGTAGACTTTTGGGGATTCTATATAGCCTATCCGTCAGAAGAACCCGATCTTAAATGGTTTAATTTTTTATATAGAAATAGTGTTTCTTTAGTCCATTAAATTTTACCCTTTCCTATATAGTGTCTGTCGTGTCGTAGTGTAGTTTAGCTATTCGAGAGGAGGGAGACAATATCTATTGGGTTTTTTTTTTTACTTCCAAAAGCAGAAGGAGACGCAATTGACATCCAAAACTAGGATATTCTAAACCACCTAGTTTACAAGGTCAAGGATATGGAAACAGTGAAAAAATATTGTAGAAAGATTGTAATATTTCCTAGTTTATGCATGGAAAAATATTCAGAATTATATTTCTTTTTTATTTGGATTAACTTCAGTATAAGTGTATTTATCCTTAAGCCTTGTTTTGTCAGAAGTACATACTCTTCCAGAGGAAAAGGTTTGGATGAGTACTTCACGCGTGATTAACTTCTATTTCGACTCCAACCTTGAAATTAAGGGACCATCCAAATTTGGTTGGTAACATTGAATCCCTCTCTAGCGTCATTGCTTTCATGCACATACCCTAAATTAAGCAGACGACACTGAGCCCCTCCCCTTTTTAAAATGGTCCTTCTTACAAAAGTTGGATTTATTCTACTATTATCATAAGTCTATCATATTCTCCATAAGTTAGGTGTGAAAAGGTGCATGCATTACTCCTCGAAATCAACTTAGACCACGAGACGTTCTATGTCTTGCAAACTTATAGGGAAGTATTATTATCTTATGCAATGAAAATTGATAAGAATTTTTCATGCATTCTTTAAGGGGTTGTGACTTTGAATGTTGAGAGAAAGAGGGAGAGCAAGGTCCTTATAAAAACTACAGACTAAAGGACAATCTACCGACAAGTCAGCATACAGCGATGATAAACTTATTGGGTTTTATTTTTCCTGTTTTTCAATCGATTTGTTTATACTATAAGTTATGCCAACAACAGCTAAATATTTCAAAAGAATGAAAGTTCTTTGTGAAAAAATATGAAGACGATAGACGCCAATAGATAAAACTTAAAAGATATTCATCAATTTCCGAGAATTTATTAAATTTCAACCAGTTATTGGTCGCGACGAAGTGGCGAGCCTTTCTCCCCATTTTTTTAACGACCGACAATTATTTAAAATCAAATTTGACGATCAAGTTCAAATTTAAAACTATGAAATTGTCACCAAGGCTGTGATGCAGTTTAGTCTGCTTCAAAGTTATCAGTCCCGCTCCAAATTTTGATGGTCTGTATTATTATTGTTTAAGTTCCTATAGAGCTATTTCAGAGGGGGTAATGGCTACGTCACCAATGCTATTTGCCCATAGAGAAAACCCTCATAAAATGTCCCGCCCTACACTCAAAGGCAGGCCCAATTTTCGTAGCAGACGAAATTTTTCCCCCACTGAAATAGCTCTATAGAGCTATCTCAGTTGTCACGTCAGTGTCTAAGTAAAACGTCACGAGCTTAGCTTAGTTGGCGGCCATGTTTGGTACCGCCTTGGTTGGTTCTATGGCCGGGCAAATAGCATAGATGACGTCACACTAAGGCTTCTGAAATAGCTCTACTTATGAAATACCAGGGATAGATTTAATTTTAGAAGTAGGAATGGAGAACGGTTAGTATTTACTTCAGTCCGACTCATAGCCCAGTATAGAGGCCCTCCCTCCAACACGTAACGAAAAGTTTAAATTATCTTATTGCCTCACTTAAACTAAGTTTTGATGACGTTGCTGACGTTGACGGCGAAAAATACGTAATTCCTTTCCACCTCTGTCGCTATGACCCGCCTCTTCTTCCATACCCCTCCGTCCCGTGGAAGGGGGTCCGGCGGGACTATGACGCGCGCCCACATTACTCTGTTCTTCATTCCTACTTCTCAAATTAAATCCATCCCTGGAAATACTAAATGCTAAAATTCAAGGTGAGATCTAAAACGAAAATTATATAAAATAATACTACACGTTCATCAATTATAGCATAAAACAGAAACATAAAAAAAAAGTGTTGCATACTTTATCAAGCTAATCAGCTATCTGTCTACTTAGACTTGCTTGCTTTATTTTCGGGTTTAAGAATTTGAACTCAATCGTATAGTAAACTGCCAACGAACCCAAGGACCCCAGGTGTAAATAAAGTAATCTTTACATCGAAACCTAGATTATGCCACGCATTCCCCCCTCTAGAGCCTAAATTGAATTTATGTCAACGTCGCTTGGATCTACATTGTATGTACTACCATACGAGGTGCTAATCACTATCAGATTAGCACTGTTTAAGGTACATTTATCAAAGCCCTTTACGACAAATTACTCCGAGTGTCTCTCCCCTTACTCATGGCACGCGGGTCGAACCCATCCTGAAGACGCCAACATGACTATTTCCACCTTGGAATCATCCCAAAAAAAGATCCTAGAAGATTGTGTGCTTCTTGTATACCACCACGTAATACTACAGTATAGTAATATTGTGTTTGTTCATTTATACTTTATAATATACTGAAAGGTTAGGCGGAGGGATATACTTGATGTTAAACACCATTATAAAAGAAGTGTAGTGTTGATGAAGTGTGTTTGAATGTGTTGGTTTAATATTTTGAAGGCGAAAACCTTAAAAATAAACATTAAACACACAGGCTGTTTTTCAGGGGATATTTGGTTAATAACCCTATAACGCCTAAGTATGGTTCTACCGTACAGGCTTACAGTGTCGATAGTGATCATATTATAAAGGCTACTTCGCAGTATGAAATGAATCATACCTTAATATAGATTCCCCTTTTCAAAAATCAGGGGGTAAACTAGAATCTGGTCTTTGAGCACCTGGGATATGTCGACATGGCTACAAACAATACAGACCAAATTTGGAGATGGACTAGTAGGTAATTAATGTCTTTAGGTCCATCCTTTTGAAAAGGATCCATATTGAAATCGTAGTTTTTAAAATTAAAATAAAATAGATCTCACATCTCTATAAAATTACTTCCAAATTCCAATATATTTTTTTTTATAAAAAAGTTCTAAAAGTTGCAACTTTTTAAATTCCTTGAGCGTTATCTTTTCAATCCGTCGTATGTCTAGAACCGAACTAAAACTGCGTTACTTAAGAATGATCGTAAAGTCGTTCAGGGTCACCATTTTTAAGGTTTCCCTTCTAGACCTGAGACATATACATGCACCGCCGGAATCAAAGCTTCACATGAGAGACAACGAGGTTTTCAAATAAAAAAATAAAAAAGGGGTGTCTTTTAAATTGGAACATGAGGTTTATTTGAGCTATTAGCGGATTAGACTGGTGTCAGCCAGACCTGTCATGTAGACAAGTATTTTAAATACACGTAATCCAAAGGTAGACTAGTAAAAGAAAACCAGTGTGACCCAGTTCTTTAAATTAGGACAAAATTAGAAACAATGAGAATAATCAAAATTGAAAGTTATTTACTTTCGTGGAGCTAATCTAATGTACTTTTGATTCTATCCATGTAACAATTAGGGTTAACTAATTTACAATTACAAGTGAATTAAAAATTGCTGATTACCTTAGTAATTATAAGGGTTTTTTTAAGAAGGATTAGAGCGTAGATGAGGTTTTATTGTTTTCTTCGTGATTAGATTCTAAGTAAGTTAGTATGTCATATGATGCTTTTTTTCGTTAATATATACTTATATATATATTTTAATCTTACTAATCTAATTCCCACATTATACTTAATTATCTTTGAAATTAGTTAATTTTACGACGTACTATTTCCACTCCATTTTTAATCATCCTTGTTTTTACGTAGAAAGTTGCTAATCAATCAAATGTTTGCTAGTTAACAAACAGCGTTAAAAATAGATGAATTTATTAAACTATTACATCGCCTTTCTTAACCAATGAAGTTTAAGAACGGTATTATAACTGAGACATAAGTTGCGTACTTATGAGTAGGTACTTTACTTATGGGTGCAGTAATTCCAAAAATTGGATCATGAATTAAAGGGAAAGTATCAGTAGAATTTTTTTTAAAATAAAATATAATATAAACAATTCATTGAAACCCGATCCGAGTCGACACCAGTCGCACCACATTAGTTACAAATTTAAATTATTGTTTATATTAACTATTAAATCCAAGATAGATAAACCCGATTAAAGTTCTAAAAATATTAAAATAATAATATTAAACAATCGCGATCGTAAAAATCATTACGATAAATTTAGACCAATCATTATGCACTTTTAGACTATACAGATAAGCGCGTCGCGTCACACACGAAAAAAATACGAAAATTATTGTAATTGAGCAGACTTACTGATTGACGTTTAATTCTAGAACTCGTTGTCGAAGAAAGACCATCTCTAGCTTTGATTCTACTTTATATAGAAGCCCAAAAATTATCTTAAAAGCAAAAAAGAATTTAGAGAAAAACGCGTGTTAGAAATTATTCCGGACTTTATGCAACTGCAAGCTAAAAATGTTTCGGTACTAGCTCGGAACTGCGTACTCTCTCTAACCAACAAGCGAATTCGCCAAAACGCGAGCGACTAGTATTCTCTTGGTTTTAAAACACGGATCTATAATGGTTGTATATCACGTGTGCTTGTATGTAGTATGGTTGCAGTTCCATTCTGACAGCCTAGGAGGCGACAAAAAGCGCGCCAAAAATATTATATATATATTATCGCGAGGGGTACGTTACTAATTAACGTTTATGGGGAAAACATTATTGAAATGTATTGATAAAATCATAAGTTTATATAAGATAAGTATGACACTACCTATACAAGTTCGTAATGCTACCGAGAGACTTACAGCTCGAGATAACTAGTTCGAGAACGATAAGCGACGTGAATTGAAGTCCTACACTCTGTGGTTAATTTTGCAGGACCAAGTTCCATCTAGGTCCTATTTAGTCTGTATGTACTAAGCCTTTGACAGTGCCCCAGTCACCAGGCGTCACTTTACCTGAATCTATGACCTACGTCACTCACTTCATTCATGACAAGCTCCAGTTTCTAAGTTACCAGAGATTAACAAACTTATGGAATGAACATATCTTATGAACTTATGATAAAATGAAAATGTTGGGGAGCCCGCGGGCCCCATCTTGGATGAAGAGTTGGAAAACAGTTTCCCATATCTTTATTTCAATTCAATTTGATGTATTTTACATGCATTTTAATTTTGATTGAAGTTTGTTGTAAAAATATCTTTTTAGTGTCTTGTCCTTCGGTTGGGGTTCCACCACGTGTCTGTAGGTTGGCGCGAGTTCCTTCCAGTACCAGTAGAAGATTAAAGGCCCGCGACACGAGGTAACCACGTGCCTTATATACTTCCGGAATCACGTATTCTCTACCGCAAACTTCCGGTTTTGAGACACTCTCGATATTATTGGAAACGTGCTAATAAAAACAATGGACTTATCAAAAGAAAAAAGACAGTTTTTTTAAGAGAGTTCCTTAGTCCAGTCTGATAACAGTCATAGAAATTTACTTGGGTCAAGTCAACTTAGTATGCCGGGGGGAACGAAACTGTTAACTCTAATCAGACAAATTGACGCTATTTTGAAAACGATTATCGTGTTTTGATAATTATAAGTGTTTATGACGCGCGCTTAAACTTCCTGTGTGGAAATTTTCATATTTTTGAAGAAAAAAAAAAAACGAAAACACCAATTTTTAATATAGACAGTCTAACTGGCGCTATTTTGAATTTTTCCTATAGAAAATTAATATCATTTCGATCAAACTTTCAATAATTAAACCTTCTTTGACGTCATCTGTATCGTTCTAACCTGAGGGATGAATAAATTAGTTTAAATTGATAAAACGTTCCGAGATTGCCAATTAATTTTTTTTTAATTTTGATATTAATTTAAGTAGGCCTAGGTTGATTTTAATTAATTCTAAAGTTGGGAAAATATTTTGATATCTTATAATTTTAAATTATCCCCAAATTTTACCTTCGAAATGCGGTTCTTTCATTTCAAAGATGCTGAGATATTGGTAAAGGTAAATTAAAATTTGTCGATTTTGAAAATATTCTTGACTCCGTGATTTTACTAAATGGGCAACCTTCACAATGACATTCGAAAATGGTCAAAGATGTACTAAAACCTCCAAAAAGACTTAATTTCCTTTCGTTTTCAGTTAAATTTCAACTATTTTAAAGTTAGATTTAAGTACCTCTTTACAAACTTAATTCTCAAGGACGGGGAATTCTTTATTATTTTTTAGGTTTATGCCATGGAGGATGTATACCAGTTATAGACACTGTAGGAGAGGGTCCAAGAAAGGTGACGTTTGGGGTTTCACGCGGCTATTACCTGTACTCTCCTGTAGTTTGTATCCATCCTCCACGCTTTTAGAGCTTGTGATAAAATTTTAGCTTTTTGGGCGAAAATTAAATATCTTGCGTGGGAACAACTATTACGTTCGTCAATTATCGCTGCGTTAGCCCTAATTACGTTTTCACAGAGTCATTTCGACTTTTGAAACGGCGTGATTAAGCCTACTGAATTAATTTTCTGAGAATGATTGTTTCAACTTCTTTGGGTCAACTAAAAACTACGAGATGTGGTGTACTTTTCCAAGTTTGAATATGGCGCGCAATTTCGTAGTGATATTTTTCAACGCTAGGGAGCAGCACCATCTTGGTGGCGCGTTTAGATAGAACTCCACACAGTAGAAATGATAGAAACTGAACTGATCTGAACTATGAATTGACAAAGAAAAATATCAATTAGGACCAAAGTAGTGATATTTGGTAACACTAGGTAGCAGCACCATCTTAGTAGCGCCTTTAGATTAGAACTCCCAAGTCCACACAGTAGAAATGATAGAAACTGAACTGATCTGAACTAAGAATTAACAAAGAAAAATATCAATTAGGACCAAAGCGCTAACATTTACAAATGGCAGCGGAAGGAGATGAATTAGCGTCTAATTTACAAAATTATCAAGTTCAATTGCAACAGGTAATTAAAACCTCTTTCTTAACCTTCAAAATTTAATATTAGCTTAGAATTCAAACATATAAGCACTTAGAAACGTGCAAAAATTGATATACTCGTTAAGCCTTGGTTCATGCCATTTTATGAAGTTATTCATGTTTCCAGTTTAACTTTCGATTTAATTGACTTAACTTAAATTTATAAAGGTTGAGGCGGCGTTAACCAATGAACCTGAAAATGAAGAACTATTAAAACTTAAAAATGATCTCGAAGAAGTGATCAACTTAACTACCGAACTTTTAAAAGCCCACAAATCTAATGCTGAAGCATCAACTTCGGCTAAAGCTGTCAAAGCTGTTAGAAAATGGAAACCGGGAGATATTTGTTTGGCTCCTTGGTCAAAAGACGGCCAATATTACGAAGGATCAGTTGTTGATATTACAGAACAGGGTCTTGTTACTATAGTATTTCCTCATTATAAACATCATGACTTTGTTTTGGTAAGTTAATTGATATTTCTTTCAAACTAGCCTATAGAGTAATGGCACCTACTTGCCTTTGACTGTATTAAGCTCTATGGGTAGTTAACATGGAGTGCCACTACTCTATAGAATATGATTAATATTGTTTCGTTCAGAACACAAAACTAAGACCAATTGATAAAAAACGTGCTATGGAAGTAGCTGAATCAAACAAGTCAAAGTTAGTGACTTTAACGTTAGTTTTTTTATAAAGAATTTAAACTTAAAACCATAATTATCAGAAAACAAATGGTGATGGCTCAAAAAGAGTATAAGAAAAAAAAGGCTCAGAAGAAAGCTTCGCGTATGAAACAAGTTGAGGAAGAACGTGAAAAGGAAAAAAGCAAATGGCAACAATTTAATCAGAAAGCTGGTTCTAAAAATGTGAAAGGACATATTAAAAAGAGTATATTTGCATCTCCTGATAATGTAAATGGAAGAGTAGGTGTAGGAACGTGTGGTATTGGTGGTAGACCAATGACAGAGTTCCACCAACAAGAAAAATGGCGTAAACCTGGTGGATCCAGTGGAGGTGCCGCTGGAGGTTCGGGAAGCGGAGCAGTTAGCAATCAAGCTATGCATTATCATTCTTCTTATCATTAGGATCAAACTAACATTGTAATGTTTTGTTATTTTGTAAATAACTCTTGAAAAGGAGACCCCCCCTCCCCTTCCTCAGAATTAACCATTTCGCGAGTTCACAACCATCTTTTGTTTGTGTTGAAATTATGTAATGAAAAAATGAGTAAGAAGAAAATTAAATGGACATTTTATTGAAAAGTTTTGATTTTTTGAGTAAATTTGGGGATTTTTTGGTATTTTGGCATATTTGCAACAATATATGAACCATTTCTTCATTTGCAAAAATGATATTTTCCTATGAGACATTTGCAATATCATTAAAATTGCAAATAAAGGAAAATAAGCAATTTCCAGATTTTGCAAAAATTAAATGGACATTTTATTGAAAAGTTTTGATTTTTTTTGAGTAAATTTTGGGGATTTTTTGGTATTTTGGCATATTTGCAACAAGCATATGAACCATTTCTTCATTTGCAAAAACATTTATTTCCTACAAAACATTTGCAATATCATTAAAATTGCAAAGAAAAGAAAATAAAAATAGGCAAATTTCCCGATTTTTCGAAAGAAAAACGGCAACTTTTAGTTCACGAGTTCGCCCATAGATGGCGATCCGTCTTCAATTAAAAAATTCCTGAACTATTAATATTTGAATGGCGCCTTTCTATTGGCTGTTATTCTTTTGACATGACACCGTTGGTTCCAGTGTGTGTTGATGTTGGGGAGTGGGGGCGCGCGGGAATTTCCACGTGCGTATTTTAACCCCCTTTTTATTCCCTCTACCAGCTGACGTGAGTCCATTCCCCGAATGATGATAGTTCTTTCCTGTACTGTAGTAGACGGCTTTTCGCCTCCAGTCAAAGAGGTGGTGTTATTTTGCGTTGTTGTTCTGTATCTTATGACAGTCGGCTGGTTGCTGGTTTTCTTTCTTAATTGGAAACCGAAGATCGCGATCCAGTGAGTGAGTGACGTTAGGCCTAACTAGTACGAAACGAACGAAAACAATAGCTAGCCATGTTTCTTTATTTATTCAACGTGTTTTTAATGGTTTTCGAAGTAACGCAGTTAGTCGTTCTATCGCTTTTCTACGTTTCTCAAGCTGTGTTTAGTAAATTTTTCCCGCCCCCTAAGAAGAATGTGTCTTCGGATATTGTTTTGTTAACTGGAGCCGGACATGGATTAGGCCGGGAATTAGCCAATCAATTCGCGACATTAGGAGCCAAGGTCGTTCTATGGGATATCAATAAGGTAATTAAACGTTTTACTCTATTATTAAAAATCCAATCGTTTGGGGGTTAGGTCATTGTCTATATTCGTATTTGTATTGAAGGTCAAGGTTTTTTTTCTTACGGTTTCGTATTGTGCATGGTATTTACGTGAAATTAGACGGTTGTTGGTTGTCAACGTGATAATCAATTTTCTGATTAATTAGACAGGATTCAATCTGATTATAAAGTACTACCGTACTTTATTTGATTAGATAATGCTTGATTTAAAGTGATTGCAACTCGAAAGTTCCAAGGAGCTAACCACACGATGGTCACCGATTATGTCAACTTTATCCTTGTGCACGCTGTATCTTTGATTGTAGAGTGTGATTAGCCCCTTGGATTATTATTAATAGTAATCAGTTTAGCACTGGTGCAAATTTAAAAATGACATTTAAACAATGACTGGTGAAGTCGGGTTAGGGAAATCATGAATAATTCTTTTGAAGTCAGCTGAAGTCTTTATGAGTCATTACAAATTTGAAATTTCGTGCACCAAATTTTATCGGAGGGAATGGGAAAAAGTAGAAAAACCATTATGCTGAGTGACCAGCCCCTTGTTCCAAAAGCTTTCACCAGAACTTAAATCCCACCTGCTGACATAACTAACACAAAACTGTCAATAAAGGTCAAATAGCGTTTAACCCCGCATTCAGAACCACTTGTAAATTATATTTGAACTCTGGTATCTGCCATCATGATCATGAATAGACTTTGAAAGGAAAATTACCTCTTTTGAGTGTCAAGAACTCAAGAACTTCAATAGAGGTTCCAACTTGTAGGTGGTCACCCCTTTGGATAATAGGACAGCCTCCAACCCCGGGGTCTTTCGGTGGTCCCTTGGAAATAGTGTATTTTTCTTGAAGTTGATAAAAGCTATGAGATAACGCGGAAAAGGAAGAATTTTCCAGCTATTATTGATTCCCCACTCACTAAGTAGGCGGAACTACTTCCTTTCTCTAGAAGGAAAGGAGAGAAGATTGCTTTGGATTGGTGTAATACTCCCAAGTACAAGTACCGACCCTGTTAAATTTTAAAGTTGCGCGCTTGTACTATCATAGATAATGGTACCATGGCTCTTATAAACTCCTTTCGTAGGGGATTAGAAAACTGGGTGAATTTTTTTGTGTTACTTTGCTAACGAGAAAGTGGGGTTATATCGAGGTCATTTAAAGGAAGGGTCGTGGAAATTAACGCTTTTCGAGTCCTCTTTAGAAATATAAAGTCCGTGATTTTAATTGAAACGCTTCTAAAATTTTATTTCAGGCCAAGTGTACTTATGTTTACCAAAAATGGTTGGTTAAATTGTTGTTTAGCTTTTAAAATACTAAAATGAAATTTCCACGTAATTTCGTTATTTTAAGGGATCTTAATTATCTCCTAATAAAAACTCCTCCTTGATACATCTGATATTTTAACAGGATTAGTTAATTGTTTACCGCTAAAATTGAAAACACTTAAAAATTCCCTTGGGGGGGGGGAATGTTGTTTAATTTGTTTACGTAGGTATCGTGCACTTCTAGATAAACAAATTTTTGCGTTTCACTAATTACCTCCATGAAGGAAAATTACTGAAAGTATTTTTTTTAATTGAAACATTTAACCACGTTTTCCACGCTTATTCTGAAACTAAATGTTGCAACTAATAATTGATTATGGTTAACTAATCAACTCCTTGACTTTAAGGAAATTAAGTTGAAGTTAAGTTGAATTTTCCACTATAAATTCTGTGACTAAAATGCAAAACACTTTATGGCATCATGCATATCTGAAAAGATAACATGTCCAAATGGAAATTTTTGAATATAAAAATTATCGTTTGATATCATTTTTCAAAAGCTGTTTAGTTGGCATATTCACTTGTAGTTTTTGAAGTAATATAGCCTAGTACCATAAGTCTATCATACCCTCCATAAGTAGGGATCGAAAGCATGTTTAGTATAGTATTTATAATTTATTAAATTAATTATAGAGGGGCGTCTCCTTTTTCCCATGCCTATACACAATGCCGGTATTATAAGCCCGACGGTAGCCCAATACTTATGCATTATAGGGTTTATGTTAGTAATGATAACCTAGTCTCGCTTCTCGCGAACTAGACAGTCGTGTTTCTCGTCACGCATCCAACGTAGCTTTGGGTTTTCAAATGATCAATACCAGAGGCCCCAAAACAAATAAGAATATTATATCTTGTGCCTTTTGAACTGTATGTATATAGAGATCTTCACTCTAGGTCTAGGAAAACAGCGTTGGTTGCCTTATCAAAAGCAAGCAACATGGATAGTTTCTAGGCCTAAATGATTCAAAGTTCGAATATTAATGATTGCAATGAGATAATACTACGGATAGTAAAGAAGCCTGTAGTTTAAAGTCGTTGAAATCTGAAGGGCAATTTGGTAAAATCCCCTGAGAAGGTCTTTATGTCCCAGTAAAATCAAATGAAGTATCTATAAAACTTCAGAAGTAATTTTAAGCAGGGTTGTTGATTTTTTTGATTTAAATCGGATTTTTTTGATATTAATAGATTTGATTTTTTTGATTTTTATTGAACTAATAGGTAGTAAATTACCAACATGAAAACTTTTGAGTCAAAATTAACCAAAAGCAAAATAATCATGACATTTAAGCAGCTATTGGATATTATTACAATTCAAATGCTTGAATAAAAAGACTAGCTTGACTGCTATCTCATTTCCTAGCCTTTCCAGCAAGACAAACTGGACTTCTGGGAAAAACTTACATTGAAATATACCAAAACCATGATTATTTTTAATTTTAGGTCTTTTCTAGTTAAGTTTCTTCTCGAGTTTCTTAAACTGCTTCTTGGAATCTTAGAAAACATTTTTTAAAAATAAAAATATATTCTTGATTTTAATCAAATGATTTTTTTAAAAAAATCGCTTGATTTAAATCATGATTTAAATCAGTGATTTAAATCAAACTGATTTAAATCAAACAACCCTGATTTTAAGTCTGAAATCAGGTGTGCTCATTTTCAACCTATGGAAGTTGCTTTTGCTTAGGCGCACGTCAACAAAATGTTCTTACTTCATAACTATGTTCTTCTGTAATGACTCAGACTCGGTTACAATTTTATAAAAGAATAATATGATCAGTCTGCGTATGATTAGGAGAGATATGTAAATTATGCAAGATGATAAGGTTACGATTTTAATTTGTTGTAATTGGCTATCGGTTACAATCTTAGTATGGAAATATTAACCTGTTTTCGTAAGGGTTTTTTAAGCTCCCTATCAAGACTGCAAATCGAACGTAGTCAAGGCCTATTTTATCAAAATTCAGAGTTATTTATATAATAAGCAACATAACAACCATTAGTTTGACCTTCAATCAAACCTGAATGTCAATCCAACAACTTAAGGTTTTTTGAGACGATACAACTTTTGACTCAACTTGATGGGTCAAAAGTTCAGTCAGAAAAAATTGGTCAGTGATCAATTTAAATTTGGTGATTCAATTCTGTAGTCCAACTTCTGTTCACACTTCCCAACTTGTTTACTCAACTCAAGTTGGCTCATCTTAAAGAGTCAAAAATTGTATCGTCTGAAGAGGCCTTTAGTTAGTTGATAGTTTGACCTACTTGACCATATGAGCCCAAAAACGGTGTTGTTAATAGCTATGGTGGTCCTATCCTCTGTATTTACAGGCCAATGTCCGAAATGTGGCTGACGAAATCATCAAAGCGGGAGGGGCGGCTCACCCTTACGTTTGCGACGTAACAGACGAGGCCATGGTCGAAAAAGTCGCCTTACAAGTCAGAAGGGAAGTTGGTGACGTCACAATTTTAATTAATAACGCTGGAATCCTTCATTGTCAAACCCTGATGAACCTCAACAGTCAACAAATTCGACGTACGATGGAAGTTAATCTCTTAGCCCATTTCTGGGTAAGTAAATCAATGATGGGCTAGTGAAGTATAGGCCTGGTCTCTAATACTTGAACTTTGAACCCTCCTTCCCTCACCTCCCCTGTGTCCAATGTGGTTTTTGTATAAAGACCGTTCGCCAATTCTTACCAAGAATGTTGGAGATTGGTAGAGGTCATATAGTAGCTGTTGGTTCCGTTGGTGGTATAGTCGGACAGGTCAACATGACGGATTACTGGTAATTTATATTGAAGGATAATTACTGATTCTTCTTCTAATTAACTCTGTAATCGTAATTGGTAATTGGGGTAATTAGCGCGTCAAAATTCGGTATTCGAGGAATGATGGAAGCATTGGCCAAAGAGCTTCATCAAGCGGGAAAGAATAGGGTTATCCATTTGACAACCGTTTGCCCTTTGACCTTCAAGACGGGGTTGGCCAAGAGACCCAAGACGCGATTCCCTACAGTGGCTCCCATTTTAGAGACGTCGGAAGTTGCACGTGCAACTGTTGAAGGCGTTTTGCGCAATCAAGACTACGTCATCGTGCCTGCTAGAGTTGGATTCATATTGGCCTTTCAAGAGTAAGTAACTTATAATACTACACCATAAGTTTATAAGAAACGTTGCATCAAGAAGTTAGTAGCCCCTCGGTGACAACGTCTTTTGTGAGAACGTAGTCGTACTTATGTAAATTATAAACTTATGGTTTTAAAGAAGATCTTATCGCGACGCGTGTCTCCGGAAATTAGAAATAAATTTTATTTTTCAGTTTGTTTCCCCAAAGTGTCAAGCAATTGGTCCATAATTTCTTTGATTATGAGTCAATGGCCCATATCAACTAAGTACAAACGGAACTAATTCTTTTAATCATGTTTTTTTTATTATTATTTTCTTGTCGTCATTCCATAATAACACTTGATTCCATGAATCATCATCCATTCAAATAAATCGTTAAAGTTAACTATGTATATTTATAATGTATACTTGATTATTATGTCTATGTATCGATCCTGATTTTGCGCAAATAATGGGTAAATTTTATAGATATTTTTCGTATAATACTCGCGCTGTCTTTCAGACGCCTTTGACTGCGTTAATTTTCTTTAAAATGTTTGTAAGTACGAAGGTACACGTACGGCTCGCGCGGAAAGGTCTATTGAACCTTTTCGATTTTAAATACGCGCGTGATTATTGTCGCCTTTGGTAACGTTGTTAGAAATATTAAAGTAGAAGGCGGTTGTGAGTTTGTATCGAAATGGTCTATAGAAGAGTTGATAACGCTTTCAAGATAGCCTGGTTTTGACGTTCCGTTCTCTGTGGAGTGAGGGAGAAATAGACCATTTTTGTCTAAATGGAAAGCCATTACATTCCTACATTTCCTCAGCGTTAAATATCCAATAAAACGTAAAGACATGATGAAGAGGATAAATCACAATTAAATAGGCCTTATGTTATCAATGTTCAGTCTACCAGAACCATATTTGAAATATTTGCCAAAATCCCCATTTTTATATTTTTTAAAATACGTCTGTATGTTTTGTAATAAATTATATTTTTGTAAGAAAAAAATTTAAGAAAATTTTCAACAAGATACTGTTTGTTCGAATTCTATCTAGGCCCGGGAATTCAGACAAAAAATTCTATTTTGAAAAGGTTCCGCGTACGTACTTGGTAAGCTTGTGTGTGTTATATTTCGCTTCGGGGCAAGAGAGCCTAGGATTAAATAAAGTTTCCCTCCTTTTGACAATATTTTCCGTTGCGCCCCCCTCCTTATTTCCAGCCCTCTTTTGATTTTTCCCTTAGAACCAAACTGGAGAGGGGGGCTGAAAATAAATAAGGGGGGCCTGGGAAATCTAGACGTAACTGCGAAAGCTTAGAAACAGCAGGGAACAGTAAATTGGGGTGAGCAAGCCACGCCTTGTTACGTCATTTAACCAAAAACACGTCTGCAAAGAGCGTCGCATTTTCGGCTTCCCGGACTACTAGCGCTCTCTGACGTTCTTCTCGCGTTTCACAATTTTTAAGAGGGGATAGTGAAAAAATTCAAATTTTTGGCACCAATTATTTAATATTTTAAATTCATTTGTCTTATTAATTAATAATTATTAAGACTTAGCTAAAATGGGGTGAGTTAAATAAGAGATTAGTGTTAAATGAGTTGGAACTATTTTTTGAGGCGGGACGTTAAAGGCGCAAAATCTGTTTTTTGAACTGAGAATCACGCGGGAAAATTCAGCTCGACGCCATTTTCGGAGGGAAACAAGTTATCTCCCGCGCAGTGTCAATGAAGTACTGGCTAAAGTTACTCGATAAAATGATTATTTCTTTAAAATTTTGATCAGATTCAAAAGGATAGATTCCAAGGAAGATATTGATTAGATTTAATTTGGTAAGTGTTACAATTTAATTGAATTATTTGAGTAAATTCGTGATGGGTTTTACCATCGCCAGCGGTCTCGGCCCCTATAACGACTACAGAGCCCCTCATGACATCTAGCTTTTTACCAATACACTAGGTGTTCGATTTCCTCCGTACCGTAGTTACATCGCGTATTATTCGTTGTATTACGGTGTTACTAGCTTATTATCCTAGTGAAAAATGTTAAATCCATACATTTTAGAAGTCGTCAATAAATTACATAGTATCATATTTGCGTTAAGGCTTTGTTTAGAAAAGCGCGAAAAAATATATAGGCCTCACCGCAATCTCAACGTACAAAGGCCGAGGTTGAGTGAACAATTTCCCGCCTGTTTTGAGGCCGTTTCCCGCCCATATCGAAAAAGCGCGGAATGTACTCGGGCTGCCGGGCAAATTGAGAATATGATATTTGTAAATAAAAGTCGTAATTAAATTAATTGTTTAGTTATTTTAACGATATTATGAATAAGTGTACATTATCGACAGTAAATAAAATTATGCAAATGTCAATTTTATAGATTTACTTGAAGACCACATACATTCAAAATGTTTTATACACATTTTGTCCTTGCTAAGAAAGGGCCGTTGGCTCGTATTTGGCTAGCGGCCCATTGGGACAAAAAACTGACCAAAGCTCACGTTTTTGAGACTAACATTGAGAGCAGTGTTGAAGGCATTCTTAAGCCTAAGGTACACTTAATGATGACGCGAAAGCAACCTTAAAACCGTATTAACTTAACATTATTATAGGTTAAAATGGCTTTACGTACCAATGGTCATTTACTTTTGGGCATTGTACGAATTTACAGTCGAAAAGCCAAATACCTTTTAGCTGATTGTAACGAAGCTTTCATTAAAATTAAAATCGCATTCCGACCCGGAGTAGTAGATCTCCCTGAAGCAAATCGTGAAGCTGCAGTGGCAACTATCACTTTACCCGAAGTTTTTCATGATTTCGACTCCGCCATGCCTGACATAGACGTAGACGCCCCTTTAACTTTAAACCAGAGTCGGGCGGAAGATATCACTTTAAAAGAAGATTATGGAACCCTAAATCTTATTGCTGATGACAATTTTGGAGATTTAAACTTTGACGATCCTGAGATGGCAAGAGATGCTACTAACATCGATGAAGGATTCGATCACGCTTCGTTACTTTTGGGTGAAGATAAATCTAGCAAGGAAGATGAGAATGTCAGTAAGGTGTCCAGGATTGATTTGGATGAACCATCAACAAGTCATAGTCACAAAGACGCGGAACCAGTTGTGGATAACATGAAAGATAATGAATTTGAACAACACGGTGATGAAGCTGATGGTCTGATGAGTAAGCCTTACTGATGGGGGAAAGATCTTCTAGGAACGTGGGGGGATTAATAATAAGCTTTAATTTCAGGTGCAAGTGGCGGAGGCGCGGGTCTTTTTGAACCTGGTGACTTGTTTGATGAAGCACCAATGGGCCATGTTAGTGTCCCAATGGAAACAAGTGGTGAAACATCAGCCTTGGGTCCACCTGCAATCCCTGAGAGGGAAAATCGCGATGAAAGTGATGACGATGATATGTACGATATGGGCCCTGCTTCCATGGGTTGCCCATCACCTCCATCAAGTCCGGGTTCCCCAGCAGGAGCCGATGATCCCATGCCACCACCTCCGGAACCAATGGCTACCGAAGACCCACTTCCTACCTTACCAGGCCCAGAAGTTGAACGAAATCTCTTACCACCATCATTGAATCTAACTGACCCATTAGGGATCAATATGCCACCCCCTGAAATGCCACCTCCACCTTTCCCTTCACTCAGCATGCAACAAGAAATGAGTAAAGTCCTCCCACCGCCTGTGGATCAGACTACATTGATCCATAATGAAGAGGAGACGTTCGCCTTAGTTCCTGTTGACACAACCGCTTTACCAACTGGACTTGGCGGTATTGAGAGGGCCAAGACTAAGAGAAAGAGGAAGTTGATTGTTGATGAGGTTAAGAATATTTCTGGTGAAGAAATGAAGGCCCAGCTTTCAGATACAACTGATATTGTTACTACACTTGATTTGGCACCTCCGACAAAACGTTTAATGCATTGGAAAGAAACTGGCGGTGTTGAGAAACTTTTTGCTTTACCTGGTCGACCACTTTTGTCCAAATCTCTGTTAAAAGTAAGTGAATGATGTCAAGGAGGAAGTTGACTATGTGGCAGTCAATGTCCTGTTTGGGGACAATCCTAATGACATCAATTTGTAGCTTTATCAACGTCATTTGACAACGCGACCCATTCATAATGAAAATGCTGAGGAACTTCCCAATTTGGCCATGGATGAAGATACTGAACAGAATGTTATTCAAGAAGAGGAAATTGTTCAACGTAAGATAGATAATTATTTCTCCATGCCTAGAACTTGTGAAGAAATTCACTTCAATATATTTTTGGTGACAGCGCATCCAGCTAAACGTAGACGAACGACATTACATAGTGACGAGGACAGTATGCATTCTCTGAACCATCAATTATTGAATTCTCATCATGGAAATGATCTTTCTTTGAATTTACCCGGACCTTCCAACAGTCTCGTTTTACCCCCTCCTATACAGTTACCGCCCTTACAACCCGAACAAACTAGAACTGATCTTAATGCTAGTGTTCCTTTGGTGCCTCCCATTCGTATTAACTTGAGTAAGAATCGTATCACAACTCCCGATCCATCTTTTCTCAATATCAGCCATTCTCAACAACAACCGAGTATCATTGAACCACCTTCTCTTCCTTCTGTTGAACCTGAAAACTCACTTCCAAATAATATTATGGTAAGTATGTTTTAATTCTGTGGTGGGTACTCTTGTTTTCCAAGCTGTTATTGTTGTCCCTGCAACACTGAAGTGTCTTCAGACACATCGATTTGTCCCTAGAACTCTGAAGTGTCTTCAGTCACATCGATTTGTCCCTTGAACTCTGAAGTGTCTCCAGACACATTGAATTGTCCCTAGAACCTAGAAATGTCTCCAAACACATTGATTTGTCCCTTGAACTCTGAACTGTCTCTTGACACCTTGATTTGTCCCTAGAACCCTGAAGTGTCTTCAGACACCTTGATTTGTCCCTAGAACCCTGAAGTGTCTTCAGACACCTTGATTTGTCCCTAGAACCCTGAAGTGTCTTCAGACACCTTGATTTGTCCCTAGAACCCTGAAGTGTCTTCAGACACCTTGATTTGTCCCTAGAACCCTGAAGTGTCTTCAGACACCTTGATTTGTCCCCAAAACCTTGAAATGTCTATAGACACATTGAATTGTCCCCAAAACCTTGAAATATCTTCAAACACATTGAATTGTCCCCAAAACCTTGAAATGTCTCCAAACACATTGAATTGTCCCCAGAAACGTGAAATGTCTCCAAACACATTGAATTGTCCCCAAAACCTTGAAATGTCTCCAAACACATTGAATTGTCCCCAGAAACGTGAAATGTCTCTAAACACATTGAATTGTCCCCAAAACCTTGAAATGTCTGCAAACACATTGAATTGTACCCAGAAACGTGAAATGTCTGCAAACACATTGAATTGTCCCCAGAAACGTGAAATGTCTCTAAACACATTGAATTGTCCCCAAAACCTTGAAATGTCTCCAAACACATTGAATTGTCCCCAAAACCTTGAAATGTCTCTAAAAACATTGAATTGTCACCAGAAACGTGAAATGTCTCCAAACACATTGAATTGTCCCCAGAAACGTGAAATGTCTCCAAACACATTGAATTGTCCCCAGAAACGTGAAACGTCTCCAAACACATTGAATTGTCCCCAAAACCTTGAAATGACTATACACACATTGAATTGTCCTCAGAAACTTGATATGTCACCAAACACATTAAATTGTCCCCAGAAACGTCATTAGGCTTACTGTCTCCAGAACCTTGAAACCTTTTCAAGCCCCTATTGTCCTGAACAGGCTCTTATTGATTTCTGAAACCGCG
Organism: Phalangium opilio; assembly: GCF_054372755.1. Classification (NCBI taxonomy): domain Eukaryota; kingdom Metazoa; phylum Arthropoda; class Arachnida; order Opiliones; family Phalangiidae; genus Phalangium; species Phalangium opilio. The sequence goes on along the minus strand of NW_028324187.1, from coordinate 7,875,252 downwards.
ATCTGTTCTTTTGCAAAATCTTAATGTACTCGCTCCATACAATGTTCTTTCAGTTTCCCCAAGTAGAGGAGCCATCATTACAAAGTATACCTCCCCCTAATGACCAGTCATCATTCGAAATCACAGTTGCTCGACCTGCTTTGGAACAATCTAGCATTTCAGCACCTTTACCTATCTTGGATGAAACTGAAACGTCCACCCACTTACCGCCACCACCACCACCACCGCCTCCAACAATTCCCGATGAAAATCATTTAGAAGAGCGACAAGAAGATCTTCAATTACCTGAACCAGTTATCAGTGAGATCAACAAAATGAATGATGAAGTACAAGAAAGGTTACAACAAGAAGTAAATCAAAACGAGGAAACGCAAGAACAGCAGCAGCAGCAGCAACAGCAAATTGTCAATAACAATAATGGAAGAGTTTTATCGGAAGATGAGGAAACTATTCAACAAGCACCGTTTTCAGTTTATAATCCGCCATCCATTGATCCAAGAGATGAACTTTTTAATCAACAGCTAGAAAATACCAACATTAACAATCACGATAATAATAACAGCAACAGCGTCATGAATAATCATGTTGATAATGAAAATCAAATGAATAACTTGAACTATGATGATGATGATGATTATGGAGCACCCGCTAGTGTTGGATTGGTAAGTTAAGTTGTTTGTTTGAAACAATGTATTGACTCGATTTTCTTCATTGTTTCACTTCGTATTTATCAATGTTTCACTTCGTATTTATCATTGTTTCACTTCGTATTTATCATTGTTTCACTTCGTATTTATCATTGTTTCACTTCGTATTTATCATTGTTTGTTTCACTTCGTATTTATCATTGTTTCACTTCGTATTTATCATTGTTTCACTTCGTATTTTTCATTGTTTCACTTCGTATTTTTCATTGTTTCACTTCGTATTTTTCATTGTTGCACTTCGTATTTTTCATTGTTGCACTTCGTATTTTTCATTGTTGCACTTCGTATTTTTCATTGTTGCACTTCGTATTTATCATTGTTTCACTTCGTATTTTTCGTTGTTTCACTTGATTTTCTTCATTGTTTCACATCATTTTAGCCCGATGAACAAGCGGCGGACGAAACCTACGAGCAATTTGAGGAACGTATCATCAACAAAAGAACCACTCATATGTTACATACAATTCAACATAAGATTGAAAATGACGCGGAGGTCAATTTCCATGACCTAGTACGAGGAAACAACAAAAAACAGGTATGTTATCCTACAATTTTAATCTGTACTCTTCAAATGTGGTAAAACGATTAAATAATCAAATAATTTAATATGGAATGGAAGGTGGCGCAAAAGTTTTACACTTTCCTGGTTCTAAAGAAACAACAAGCGGTTGAATTAAGACAGGATGAACCTTATGGTCCTTTAATTATCACCAAAGGCGCGAAATACGCTGGCGTTTATTAAAAACGTTTGAATAAAACAAACAAACAAACAATTGTTGATCCTTTTTATGGGAGGAAAACCAGTTAGCTAATTTTTTTCGGTAGTTCATTTTACACTTTCACTTTTGTAGGTCTAAATTATATATTACCGGTAACGGCAAGTGTTTTTTTCCGTAATTTTTATTGCACTTGTGTCTGTTTTTTTTTCTAACGATCTTTCGTTCAGGTGTTTCGTTAATTAATTAGCTTTCATTAGGGTTTTTTAAATTAATTTTCGTGCAATTAAGTTAATTGTTCTTTAGGCTTTTAGAGCTATACCCCTAGTCAGGAGGAGTTTTCGAAAAAGCTGATCTGTATGTATGTATGAGTTGAGAGTTCAATTTTTTTTAAGTGTTCCCGGATTTAGTAAGATTAAAATTAATTAATTAATTAACCCTTCAAGACTTAATATCGACTTTAATTAAAAATTATGGTTTAGAATTTGTTAAACACAAAAAAAATATATATATTCCGCTGCCAGGGATTTCATTAGAGCCCAAAATTGTAAATAATGTATTATGAAGAGACAAAATTCATCTATGAATGAATTTTTGCGGGGGAAATAAACTCAAAATTTGTTGTTGAATAGCTGCCCTTTAATAACGTTATGAAAAAATAAAATTACAAAGAAAAATAAATAACATTGGGGGTTTTTTAAAATGTTACCGATGACGTTACTCATTAATTACTCGTGTAAGAATGGTCCACTTTTCTTTTAGTTAGTTTTCCCTTCATTTAATATTAATAACCCTAGCTTTAAATCAGTTATTAAAATTACTTTTAAGACAAAATTTACAAAACTGTTCTGGTTTTTCCTCCACACTTGTAAATAAATGCATTGTTACCTTTGTAAATACGACCCCCCAACATATTTCTTAACAAATGAGACAAAATAAAAAGTGTTTTTAAACAAATTTAAAGGAAAACTGCAGTAAACATAATAGTATAGCTTAAAAGAACGACCTTTTTCTAAATATAAAAGGAATAATATTAAAAAACATAAACGATATCTTATTACAAAATAATTAGCGTTTAATTAGTCTAAAAAACGAGGAGTACTGCGCCGCCATCGCTTTAGTGACGTCTGATAGCCACCCCTAACGGGATTGGTTGAATTTTCACAGGAGGAGAGAGGTAAGGGTGGGGGAGGGCATAGCAAACTCGATCACGCACGAAAGAGGTTAGGGTTAGTGGACGTCATTAAAGCAATGGCCGATGGCGCAGTAGTCCTTGATTGTTTTTAAGTCTAATAAAATGCTAATTATTTTGTAATAAGAGATCATTTATTATTTTTTCTTTTATATTTCGAAGAAGGCCGTTCTTTTAAGGTATAATGTTATGTTACCTGAACGTTTCTTTTAAGACTTCCCCCATCTAACAGAAGTTAATGTTTTGCTATGTTGGAAAACAAATATTCTACGTTGCTAAAGATTAAGCCCTGTTTAGTTCTTTCTGTTTTTCCAACGTGGCAAAATTTATCAATTATATTCACACATGTAACGTTAGAAGCTCCCCTTTATTTCACATCCTTTAATTTTAAGAAAACGACGGTTATAAATTTCTTTTTTTTTTTTTTACAAAAATATGGTTTTGTTTCGTGTATTTATGAAGTACTTGAAAGAGTTACGAGAAGAAATATTATCTCCCCCTCCCCAAAAAGAAAATTAAATAACATCATCTTCTACAACCAGAGATGTACTTTTGTAATAAAATAAAGTTTCATGTTTCACCATATATTGTCTTGGTTTGTTTGTCAACTATCACGCCTTAATGGTGCAAATCTTCAAGAAGATTGTTTGGTCCTTCTAGTACAACCCTGTTGACTCTCACGTGCTTCTAGAACTACCCTGTCAATTACCAAATCTTCTAGGACAACCCTGTCGACTACCAGACCTTCTGGGACAGCCCTGTCAACACTCAGACCTTATGGGACAACCCTGTCAACACCAGACCTTCTAGGACAGCCCTGTCAACACTCAGACCTTATAGGACAGCCCTGTCAACACTCAGACCTTATAGGACAGCCCTGTCGACTATCAGACCTCCCAGAACAACCCTGTCGACTACCAGACCTTATAGGACAGCCCTGTCAACTATCAGACCTCCCAGAACAACCCTGTCGACTACCAGACCTTCTAGGACAGCCCTGTCGACTATCAGACCTTATAGAACAACCCTGTCGACTATCAGACCTTATAGAACAACCCTGTCGACTATCAGACCTTATAGAACAACCCTGTCGACTACCAGACCTATAGAACAACCCTGTCGACTATCAGACCTTCAATAACAACCAGACCCTGACAACACTTCAAAATAAAGCAACTTGGAAACATGAATCTCAACATCTTTATTGGTTTATCAATATATATATACCTATAACATGAGATATTTAATTCATATGAACAGGAACATTGAATAAATGCAATCAAGATCTATCAGTACAAAAATAGAACAACCATCCATGGAAGTAAACAATTATTTATTTTCGGGGTTTCCAAGAGCTTTGTTCTTTTGGGCAGACGCTTCAATGGCATTCATCAGAATCCCTTTAAGCCCACTTTTCTCCAAAACTTGAACTCCTTCAATAGTCGAACCTCCTGGTGAGCAAATTTCGTCCCTCAACAAGATGGGGTGTTTACCCGATTCCAGAACCATTTTGGCAGTGCCAATCATAGTTTCAGTTGCCAATTTAATCGCCAAGTCACGTGGGGTACCCATTTTCACGGCGCCATCAGCTAACCCTTGAATAACTGTTAAAAGCTGACAAATTTTGTGATGATGTGTTATTTTTTTCATAAACATGTGAAATTTTAACAAGTCATTAAAGAAACTCGTACAAATGCTGGGCCGCAACCACTTAATGCTCCGGCATTGTCCATAAGACTCTCAGGAACTTCTTCACAAATTGCACTTGCTCTCAACATCTTACAAATCATGTCACAATCGGAAAATGTGGCATTGCGCCCCCTGGTATACAAAATTACTCCTGAACCGACCATACAGGGTGTATTTGGCATTGTACGAATTAATCTGCATCCTGGTAATAACTAAGCAAACAATTCTTGGTCAGATTTTGCTTCTGCAATATTGCAGGAACTATAGGACAATTTTTATTACAGGCTGTAAAGTTGCCAGTGGGATTCCCGCGATAACTGATATAAATAAGTGATTGCTTCCTAAGAAACATTGCGGAGTTGCCTCCGCTTGCAGTTTCTTTAAAACGCTTTCGATTAAATTCGGTTTCACACAGAGAAATACAACATCACATTTGCCACAAAGCTCTCCGTTAGAGTGTGTGGTATTGTACCCATGTTCCTTTAAATTAATGAGTAATATTAATTTAAATTTTAGGTCGATTTTTTTAGTTAGTTTTTCTATTTTATTTTATTTATTTATTTAATTTTGGTGCAAATTATTATTAATTAATTTTTATAAAATTAAACTGCTGTGACGTCACCCGTAGCTTGATCAAATTGCGGTCAGAGGGCGCGCTCATCCATATGTTTTCTGCTTTGTATATACCTGTAAAAGTATCCATACTACATATTGCGTAATCGCGTTTTTATCAACCACACATCATTTGATAATTAGATTTAAGCGTTAATATATAACAATCAACTGACATTTAACAAAAATTATTCGGTTTAATTACAAATAACGTGTTTTAAAACATTTAATTGACTGTACAGTTTCACAAAACGATACCGGCTTCAACCACTAAGCCTTGGACATGGAGTTGGAAATAATTTCTTTGTTTCAGAAGGAAAAGGTATTTATGATTTTCATACCTGATTTTACTATACCCAACGCGATGGCTTGCGCCATATTACCAGCACCAATAAATCCCACATTTTGCTTGGAATCCATTGCTAGTTTTAATTAAATATTGCCACAGTAAATGGCTGCAACGGAATGTGTGGTTGAGTGAAGGTATGCCACCGTTGCCACGTGGTTTCGATGGTGGTCATTATCAGCCCGTTTTCAAGGCGCGAAATTTGAAATAGATTTTTTTGTACGCTTGAAGTTTATCGATAAGAAAATTATCAAGATTATCTTTTATTTAATTTTAACAACTTAAAATTATTTATAGACACCCCATGGTTGCAATTTTGCCGTCCCCCCAATTAGATAGGTGATAGATCCCAACAGATACATCGCAATTGCTACCCAAAATCCTTTATGCCAGTTCGCTAATGTGTCCTATACCAACACAGGAAATTAATTTAGTAAAGAAAGAAAGATATATATATATACATATATAAGTTTAAGAAATTACTCCGTTTGTAATAAACGCTCCAATGACAGCCGGAGCAATGAATCCGGGTAATGTTCCAATGGCATTAGTCAATCCCAAAATAGAACCTTTGAGTTATAAAAGTAATTAGGCTCAACTATCGAGGTTTTAAGGCATACATGTATATATCGATCGTGTACCAGAGTAATCTGGAGCCATGTCTATCATGGCCACTGAATAACCAGGCGCCGATATTGCATTCAGACCAACGGCCAGTACGAAGAACACCACGTTAACTGTAGCATTGCAGCCCACCAAAGTGGACCCCAGTAGACAAAACGCGCCAAACATCATACCTAGAAGATTAGGTTACATCATGGTTTTTATGAATAGTGTAAGAGCCACTAGTAGGCTAAAGTTGGGTTGGGGGTGATAGTCTGATATCGTGAAGATCCCGACCCATCTCTAGATCTTGTAACCTACCGGATATAGTAAACAATTTTCGAATGTTTGTTCTACTGATGGTGTTCTTGGTAACAAGGTAATCAGCGAACAAACCGCTTAGCCAACTGATAATTACTTTTGCCAGGTATGGTAGTGACATTAGCAGACCACTCTGTAAAACAAAATGAAAGATATATTTGTCTAAGCTTTGTTCTGCAGTTCTGCACACTTGGTAACATATTTCGTTCAGGACTACCTGTCGCGTATCGAAGTGCAGAATATTTGCCATATACGTAGGTAGATTACTCGAGATAGTGTTGAATCCCCAACCTGAACAGAAATCTGTGATTGCTATAACCCAAACGGGAAGTGAAGTTACAATCTTCAGCAATGGAGCCTTAGGGTTCTGCGTTTCAAATTAGAGGTACAAGTTCAACTTAAGGTCCAAGACTTCTAGATTAAAAGACTTCATACTTTATGAGCCTTTTCTTCGCCCATGTTCTTCAAGATATACTGACGTTCCTGTATCGATATGCGAGGGTGTTCCTCTGGAGTCTCATAGAAAATAACGAGAAAAAGTAGAAACCAGACAACCCCAAGAGCTCCTGTTGAGTAAACACTTATTAGGTTTTGTAGTTTGCCACGAGGCTCAAAGATTCGTCTTAATAACCAAAGAAGTAGAAGGTAGTTGGCCATCCCCCAATCTTCAAGGACTGCGAAATGGCACCCGCGATCGGATAAGCAATACAGGACCCAAGACCCATCCCGGACGCCACGAAAGATACTGAGAAACTTCTTTCGTTGACTGGAATCCATCGGCTTATAATTGTGTTTGTAGCTGGAAAACTGACACCCTGTGACAAGAGTTGACAGATTACCTCTTACCAGAAGTATATAATACTTCTCTTCGAGAGAAGTGTACCACAAAGCTGGGTGAGTGTAACGTCACTCTTCCCAACATCGGAACACTTAGAGCAAGGTTACTAAACCGAATCACATACACGATAAATAGTTCCCTCATCATTACTCTATTAGCGTTTAAATATTTGGCAAGGCGCGTTTGTGCATTTTGTCCCACGTCAAGACGAGGTTTGTGGGATGATTGCTGGGGATTTAGTGCCAAACAACTATTGAATTCACCTTACGGTGCGATGCCCATTTGTAGTTTGATGAGCGGGAAATAAAACTAAAAGGGGAAGCCTGGGAAGAATGACGTTACATAACTAAAGCATTAAGAGGATACAGAGTGTCATCCTTCTTCTATTATCCCCTTTTGCTCTTACTAATTTGGGGTTGGATACTAGTCATTATACCTCAAATGCGCCTTGTAGAACACGAACCGCGATAATTGTCCCCAAAGAATGGTACGCGGCAATTGGCGTCAACAGAGTCAAAACAGCCGTACCAAAGAGACCAACACCGTAGGCCCATTTTGCCCCTATTGTTTCAGCCAAATGTCCACCGAAAAGATTAGTAACGACATATCCGTAGAAGAAAGCACCCAAGACCAAGCTTTGGTCGCGAGCGTTCCAATTAAAACTCGATGGTCCATCGTAATCGTCTTGGACAGTCTATAGTCGGGAAATTATTTACAAACAAATTTGGACTTTATGACACCTGTTGGGACAGTACTTACCTTTAAGTTGTCGATCATGGAAATGTTCGGGGTGATTATGTCCAAAGCGCACCCTCCGCCCGTTGTTTTATCACCTTGCAAGGCTGTGGTGTTGACCATTTCCAAGATGGTGACAGATATATTAAATCGAAGAGTGTATAAATTGACTTGCCCGAGAAATATCATTATCAGGATACCAAATCTAACGGAATACCATCGACCATGATAGGCCTGATCTGTTCCATCGTTTTCTAACCCCCAAAGAGTATGCAAATGATCATATCTGTAATGTTCTCATGTGTCTCATCCCTGAGTATCGAACCCCTGTGTATATTAATGTATACTTGTTCTCCCATTCTAAGTATGTGGTCTTAATTTGAAAGTTTAACCTCAATTCCAAGAGTGTTACTAACCTTTTGCGGGGTCATTTTGGTCCAGGACCATGACCGTGCCATATTTTTCACTGTTTTCTTTCGCTTTGTCGATATCCATTTGTATAACAGAACACTGAATTGTAAACGATTTTTTTTTCAAATACCGGAATACTTGTTTACCAACTCTTAAAACATCTGGCAGACTTTACCGTACATTTTTACGATCAATGTGGTTTGACGAAATACGTTGCATTGGAATCCAATGCCAGTTTGTCAAGTAAATCCACGGGTAACCACGGTCTAATTACCTGTACACAAATATTTGATCACGTGCAATAGTTTTATCGCTCTCAAGGGTGGTGGTTGAGAATTAAATGCTATCACATTCATAATTATTTCCTAAATGATAATGTATGTGAAATGAAACTAATCATTTATTTCGACTCCGATTGATTGAAAGTCGTTAAGATATTGTAAATAATCAAGATTAATTTTAATTTTATCATTTAATTTCAAACAATTAAATTAACAGCTTATAATTAGTTATCGACGCCCCATGGTTGCAATTTTGCCGTCCCTCCAATTAGATAGACGAAAGATCCCATAAGGTACACGGCAATTGATACCCAAAATACTTTATGCCAGTTTGCTAATGTGTGCTAAAGAACGCGAAACATTAATTAGTACAAACAGAGATCTGTAATTATGTTAAGTAATTACTCCGTATGTAGTAAACCCTCCAACTACAGCCGGAGCTATGAATCCTGTTAAACTTCCAAAGGCATTAGTCATACCCAAAATAGATCCTTGCGAGTCATGGAAGAAATTAAAATATTATATTTCAAGTCAAATATGGATTAAGTTTAATTTTATCACCAGAGTAATCTGGAGCCATGTCTATTATGCCCACTTGATAACCAGGGGAAACGATTCCATTCAGACCAACAGCCAGTACGAAGAACACCACATTAAGTGTGGCGTCGCAACCCACCAAATTGGACCCCAGTAAACAAAATGCGGGAAGCATCATACCTAGAAAGACAGATTTTGACTTTCGGTTACCCAAAGGAGAAGAATAGTCTGACCTCGTAACCTACCAGATATGGTAAACAATTTTCGAATGTTTGTTCTACTGATGGTGTTCTTGGTAACGAGGTAATCAGCGAACAAACCGCTAAACCAACTGATAGTTACTTGTGCCAGGTATGGTAGGGACATTAGTAGACCACTCTGTAAAATAAAATATTATAAAGTATATTTGTGTAAGCTTTGTTGGTAACATATTTCTCTTGGGACTACCTGTTGGGTATCAAAGTGTAAAATTTTTGCCATATACGTAGGTAGATCGTTTAAGATAGTGCTGAATCCCCAACCGTTGCAGAAATCCGTGATTGCGACAACCCAAACGGGGAGTGAAGTTATAATCTGCCACCACGGAGCCTTAGGGTTCTGCGTTAAAAAAAGTGAACTCAACCCAATGGGATTAAAGGCTTCTAGAAAATAATACTTTATGAGCCTTTTCTTCGGCCATATTCTTTAAAATGAACTGCAACTCCGACTTTGATATGCGAGGATGCTCCTCAGGGGTCTCGTAGAAGAAAACCATGAAAAGTAGAAACCAGATAGCCCCAAGACCTCCTGTTGAGAAAAAATGTTAGGTTTTGTGTTGTGCGTGATCTTCCTCGCGGCAGGGCTCAAAAACTGCGGTAATAACCAAAGAAGTAGAAGGTAGTTGGCCATCCCCCAATCTTCAAGGACTGCGAAATGGCACCCGCGATTGGGTAGGCTATGCAGGAGCCTAGACGCATCCCTGACAACGCAAATGCTAATGAGAAACTTCGTTCGTTGATTGGAATCCATCGACTTATTATTGTACTTGTTGCCGGAAAACTGACACCCTGGAGATAGATTGAAAGGTTACCTTCTTTTAATTCGCTTTAAATTCAAGTCAACTTACCTCAAATGCTCCTTGTATAACCCGAACAGCGATAATCGTTCCCAATGAATGATACACGGCGATTGGCGTCAACAGAGTTAAAACGGACGTACCAAAGACCCCCACACCGAAAACCCATTTTGCTCCAATAGTTTCTGCCAATCGTCCACCAAATAGGTTAGTAACGACATATCCGTAGAAGAAAGCACCCAGGACCAAGTTTTGTTCGTTAGCGTTCCAGTTAAACTTGGGTGGGCCATCGTAATCCGCTTGAATAGACTTAAAAACAACACTATATTAAATCTTAAGAAATAGTTGCGTCTTATGTTTCAAGTCTCTACCAAATAATTTGTGATAAAAGAACAGTTACTTGGACAATACTTACCTCAAAAGTTTCATTTGTGGAAATATTCATAGGAGTGTTCAAGTCCAAAGCACATTCGCCACCAGTTGGTATGTTTCCAAGTACCGCTGTGTTGTTGACCATTTCCAAGATGGTAACAGATATGTTAACCCGAAGGGTGTATAAGTTAACTTCCCCAAGAAATACCAATATCAGGATACCAAATCTAACTGAACACCATCGACCTTTATAGGCCGGAACTGTTCCAACGTCTTCTAACCCAAAATAAAACGCGCATGCGTCTATAAATCTTAAATTTCCCTCTGAACCTCAATTACCAACCTTTAGAGGCGTCATTCTGGTCCTGCAGGACCATCACAGTACCGTATTTTTCACAGTTTTCCTTGCCTCCGTCGGAATCCATTTGTATAGTGAAGGACTGACATGTTGAGGAATTCTTTCTGGAATTACTAGTGTTGTTTTCGATGGTTTAGAAACATCTGTTAGACTCCACCGTACATTTTTATTCAATGTCGTCTACGACAACTGTGTTTGACGGGGTCGAAATGAATTTGAATTCTAAAATCCAATATCTGTTAGTTATGCAAATTACTGGGTGTTTTCACACTTTGATTTCCTGTACATTATCGTTCTATAGCTCTGCCGTGGGTTGTCATATGTTTGTTTATTTATTTGAAAGAAGGTTATGGCCTTATAAGTTTGTGTTTGACCTCTCAAAACAATAATAACAGAACAACGTTAAAATATGAACAAAGAAAATAGGAATATTTTAATTTTTGAGCCATACACGAAAAGGGTTAAGAATTATACATAGTTTCAATTAAAAATAGTTTCTTGGACGAAAATGCAGGTGAACTAATCGACGACGCCTTTTGATTGCAAATCAAGACTATTTTGAACATCATTTAATTCCAGTTAATCAAATTAATGACTTAAACTCGTTTATCGATGCCCCATGGTTGCAATTTTGCCGTCCCTCCAATTAGATAGATGAAGGATCCCATAAGATACATGGCTATTGATACCCAAAATACTTTATGCCAATTTTCTAATGTATCCTAAAAGAACGCGAAACATTAATTAGTACAGAAAGAGATCTTTAATTATGTCAAGTAATTACTCCGTTTGTAATAAACGCTCCAACTACAGCCGGAGCTATGAATCCTGTTAAACTTCCAATGGCATTAGTCATTCCCAAAATAGAACCTTGCGAGCCATGGAAGAAATTAAAATATTATATTTCAAGTCAAACTTAGATTACGTTTAATTTTATCACCAGAGAAATCTGGAGCCATGTCTATTATGCCCACTTTATAACCAGCAGAAACTATTCCATTCAGCCCAACAGCCAGTACGAAGAACACCACATTAACTGTGGCGTCGCAACCCACCAAAGTGGACCCCAGTAAACAAAATGCGGGGAGCATCATACCTAGAAAGGCAGATTTTGACTTTCAGTTAGCCAAGGAGAAGAATAGTCTGACCTCTTAACCTACCAGAAATACTAAACAATTTTCGAATGTTTGTTCTACTGATGGTGCTCTTGGTAACGAGGTAATCAGCGAACAAACCGCTAAACCAACTGACAATTACTTGTGCCAGGTATGGTAGTGACATTAGCAGACCACTCTAGAACATTGGTGGGAAAATGTTTTGGTTAGGTTCGTTCTACCAAAGTATGCGCCCTAGGGACTACCTGTTGAGTATCGAAGTGTAGTATGTGCGACATATACGTTGGTAGATCGGTTAAGATAGTACTAAATCCCCAACCTTCACCGAAATCCGTAATTGCGACAACCCAAACGGGAAGTGAAGTTATAATCTTCCACCACGGTGTCTTAGGTCTCTGCATTTTGAATAAAGATACGATACAGTTTTAATTTGGTTGTTGAAGGAAATTAAGGCAATACTGAGGGCAGTTCATACCTTATGCGCCTTTTCTTCGCCCATGTTCCTCAATATATACTGCAGCTCCGCCGTCGATATGCGTGGATGTTCCTCAGGGGTCTCGTGGAAAATGATCATAAAAAATAGAAACCAGAGAACTCCAAGGGCTCCTGTTAAGAAAACTCTTTACGTTTCGATTTGTGTGGGATAATTATTTTACTAACCAAAGAAGTAGAAGGTAGTTGGCCATCCCCCAATCTTCAAGGACTGAGAAATGGCACCCGCGATTGGGTAAGCGATGCAGGACCCTATACGCGTCCCGGACAGTACGAAAGGTAAAGAAAAACTTCGTTCGTTGACTGGAATCCATCGGCTTATTATTGTGCTTGTGGCTGGATAGCTGAAACCCTGCGAGAAGTTGAAAGATTAGTTTCTTTGTGTTTAAATGTGAGTCAACTTACCTCAAATACACCTTGTAGAACCCGAACCGCGATAATTGTTCCCAAAGAATGATACGCTGCAATTGGCGTCAACAGAGTCAAAACAGCCGTACCAAAGAGACCCACACCGAAGACCCATTTGGCGCCAAAATATTCAGCCAATCCACCACCAAGGAGGTTAGTAACGACATATCCGTAGAAGAAAGCACCCAAGACCAAATTTTGTTCATTGGCGTTCCAATTAAACCTTTGTGGACCATCGTACTCCGCTTGGACAGTCTATAGTCGAGAAATTATTTACAAAAAAGCTTGGACATCTGTTGGGACAATACTTAATTACCTCGAAGTTGTCGATCATGGAAATGTTCGGAGTGATTATGTCCAAAGCACACTCGCCACCCGTTGTTTTATTGCCTTGAACGGTTGTGGCGTTTACCATTTCCAAGATGGTGACGGATAAATTAACTCGAAGAGTGTATAAATTGATTTGCCCAAGAAATATCAAGATCAGAATACCAAATCTAACTGAACACCATCGCTTATTGTAGACCGGAACTGGGCCAAGGTCTTCTAATCCAAAACAATGTGTAAAATCAATCTTAACCTCAAGTCCGGTACGACCTGTCATACCACTAACCTTTAAACGCGTCATTTTGGTCAAGGATCATGACAGTACCGTATTTTCCCACGGTTTCGCCACCTTCTTTGGTATCCATTTGGATAATGAAACTCAGGAGTGTGAACTAATGTTTTATCATATAACGAAAAAGTAGTGTTGACACTTTTGAAACATCTGTTAGGCTCTACCGTACATTCGTATCTACGTCGTCGTATACGAGCAAAACCCTTTGTGTTTACAACTACTCTGTGAAATAGTATTGGTAATTGATTACTAGCTATCCGGTACACCAATTACAAACCGCCCCTAGGTAAATTCTGGAAAAATCATGGGTTTTAGTATGAAAACAAAATTTCTAACCGGAACTCCGATCTCGACTTTTCAAACGCAGACTGTACTTTAAAACCCTACATATTTTACTTGCCGCGTAAAAGGTACGAGAGTGACATAACTTTACCAACACTTGAGGGAGAGTTGTCGCTTGGCCTTCACAGCTTTCGTTTCATGATTATACATACACAAGCAATATAGAAATATTCGTTTATCAAAAGTACCCTGAATTTATTCAAATTACGTTTTTAAGTCAGTGTGGGCGGTGATAAGTCAACACTTACTATTATACCTACGAAAATGAATTGTTATTAAACCCAGAGGCAAATAGAGATAATAGAACGTGAGGCAGCAAGAAGAGCGTAGAATATTTACTTCCCCCTCGTGGTAAATACTAGCTAGTACGCTGGAAAACCCTAATTACGATTAACCCTCGGGACTACGAAATCTATTATAAAGATAACGTCATTAGAGAGAAAGAGATCGAGACTTGGGTAGTTAACATCATACTGGGCACTACGACAGATTTTCATTCACAACTGTATATAGTACATCCCCATTTTCTATAATATACTATTTGCCTAAATTGATCGAAAGAGTTTTGATAATGAATGATCATTTCAGAAGTTTACCTTTGAAGGAAAATAATTTCCAGGGATTTAATGATCTATTATGAATTTTGTTTATAGACGTACCAATAGTTTTGCGTTATGTTTTAGACGTTTTAATATAGCTAAAGCTGCTGTAGTCAAACGTAACGTAAACTGTGGTATTTTCCAACCGTTACGAGGTCAACTATAACCAGGCGTTAGTTTAAATATAAATTTGCAGCCTACAAAGGTAGAACGAATCAAGTAAAAATATGGTAAAACTATTATCCGAATTAAATGTAGGTCAATAAGGTGCTTTGGTTGAATTTCATTGAAATGTTATAATTTTACTACCGGTATTTAACAACGAGGTGCTTCCCGAATCAATTAGTTTATATTTAAATAATTTCAATTGAAAGTAAAAGTTTGTTCATAAGTTTATAATAACTCGTAATAAGTTGAAACTATAGCGACTGGTGCTTTCATTAAAACAAATTTAAATGGCGCTGACCTTACCTTCATTCGGACTCTTAGGTTGCCACAGATTCTACGCAATTAATATTAAAATTGTCCCACAAATTCTAAATAACTGTGATTAAGGTACTACTCGGAAATTTGTGTTAGGACTATAGTTACGTCTGTTAGACTTATTGGGCATTATTATTTACTTAAGGTTTTATACGTCTATTTTAGTACAAGTAGGCGTATATTTGAATAAAGTCAAGAGTCCTTTTCTTTCTCTAAATTTAATAAAATTAAGTAGAAAATGGAAAGTTTTCTTTATTTCGATTTTTAATGCGTTTAAGCAAAGTAGGACAAAGAACCTCTTAAGATCTCGAACGTTATTAGAGAAAGGTTGGAATGCCTTTTTTATTTTAAAGTAGAGATGCAACCTAAATTATTTATTTACAAAAAATAATGCACTACATAATTTACCAAAAACCTTTTGCCATCAATTTCAAGTAGTTATCTTGATTATTTAATGTAATTGTTTCTCGACGCCCCATGGTTGCAATTTTGCCGTCCCTCCAATAAGATATGTCAAAGATCCAAACAGATACATGGCTATTGATACCCAAAATACTTTATGCCAGTTTGCTAATGTGTCCTAAAGAACGCAAAACATTAATTAGTACAGAAAGAGATCTGTAATTATTTCCGAGTAATTACTCCGTTTGTAGTAAATGCTCCAACCACAGCAGGAGTAATGAATCCTGATAAACTTGCAAAGGCCTTAACCAATCCCAAAATGGAACCTTCGAGTCATCAAAGTAATTAGGCTTGTCTATCAAAAATCGATCTTCTGTATGCTAATTAATTACCAGCGTAATTTGGAGCCATGTCTATTATTGCCACTTTATAACCAGGAGTGTGGATTCCATTCAGTCCAACAGCCAGTACGAAAAACACCACATTAACTGTGGCGTCGCAACCCACCAAAGTTGATCCCAGTAGAGCAATAGCGGGAAGAGCCATGCCTAGAAGATTTGACTCTTAATTTTTATAACCTGGGAACTAGCAGGTATGTTACTGAACAAGAACTGAGCTGTTACCTCCCTTTTATGAAACTGAAAGTCGAATCTTACCTAATGTCGTGAACCATTTCCGAATGTTGGTTCTACTGATGGTGTTCTTGGTCACAAGGTAGTCGGCGAACAAACCGCTGAACCAACTGATAAATACTTGTACCAAATATGATAGTGGCATAAACAAACCACTCTGCAAAATAACATTGTGAAATTATTTTATTTTCGCGCCATTGGTAACACATTTGGTTCCGACCTGTTGGTTATCAAAATGCATAATGTTTGCCATATACGTCCGTAGATAGGTTAAAAGTGTAAGCATTCCCCAATCGTTACAGAAATCCGTGATTGCTAAAGCCCAAACCGGAAGTGAAGTTAAAATCTTTCGCCATGGAGCCTTAGGGTTCTGCGTTTTGAATAAAATGTAAATCAGTTTTATGAACAATATTTTTTGTTATAGACACGAAAAATAAGATTCCGTGTACTTTTTGGGCCTTTTCTTCACCCATGTTCTTCAAAATGAACTGCAACTCCGATTTCGATATGCGTGGATGTTCCTCCGGGGTTTCGTAGAAGAGAACCATAAAAAGTAGAAACCAAACGGCCCCAAGAGTTCCTGTTGAGAACCAAAAACACATCAGGTTATGCAATTGTCCGCGAGCTTCAAAGGTTCGCCTTACTAACCGAAGAAGTAGAAGGCAGTAGGCCATCCCCCAATCTTGAAGTACTGCGAAATAGCACCCGCGATTGGGAAGGCGAGGCAAGGTCCGAGACGTAACCCGGACATGACAAAAGATACTGAGAAACTTCGTTCGTTAACTGGAATCCATCGGCTTATTATGGTGTTTGGGGCTGGATAGCTGAGACCCTGTGACGGAAGTTGATAGGTTACTTACATTTAATTTGGATCTAGTCAATGTACCTCAAACGCTCCCTGTAGAACCCGAACCGCGATCATTGCACCCAAAGAATGATACGCGGCGATTGGCATTAACAGAGTAAAAACAGCTGTACCAAAGAGACCCACACCATAGGCCCATTTGGCTCCCAATGTTTCAGCCAACCCACCACCAAGGAGGTTGGTTACGACGTATCCGTAGTAGAAAGCACCCAAGACTAAGTTTTGATCGCGGGTGTTCCAATTAAACCTTGGTGGACCATCGTAGTTCGCTTGGACCATCTACCAATGAAACAATACTTATCAATGTTGCTAAGAAATTGTAACTCTAAAGAAGCAAGTAAATAAATTGGAGGTTTATTTACTTG
This sequence comes from Phalangium opilio, assembly GCF_054372755.1. Taxonomy (NCBI): domain Eukaryota; kingdom Metazoa; phylum Arthropoda; class Arachnida; order Opiliones; family Phalangiidae; genus Phalangium; species Phalangium opilio. The sequence goes on along the minus strand of NW_028324187.1, from coordinate 7,858,158 downwards.
CGGATGAGCTTAGTGACCAAAGGACACTCATTGATCACTTACTTCAAAGGTTTTATTTGTGGAACTGTTCGAAGGAAGGATTATGTTCAAAGCACATTCACCACCCGTTGGTTTAGTACCAGGGACCGCCGTATTGTTGACCATTTCCAAAATAGCTACAGATATGTTAACTCGAAGGGCGAAAGTGTAGATTTGCCCGAGAAAAACCAGTACCATGATACCAAATCTAACCGAACACAATCGACTATTGTACGCCGGAAGTGGTTCAACACCTTCTAACCCAAAATAGAATGAAATATAAATGAATTTTCAAGTATTTCCGCAAGTCGCTCGCGTACACACTTGTGGCTAAAACTATTTCACACCCAGTAAGCCACTTGTGGGCATCCTTAATTCCAGCTTACCCTCAAGACCTATCTAGAAAATGCAATAAAACCAACCTTTTTTGACATCATTCTGATTCTTTTCCGTGACAGTACCGTAGTTTGCGAGGACTATGTTGGTATCCATTTGTCTAATGAAGATCAAATGGTTTATTCATTCATATTTGAATTTGTTTTATTCTACATGAACGTTATGAATATTTTAATGGCGTAGGTTTGATTTTATGAGCGAAAAACCAGTACTGTTTAATTCCTGGGTAATGTGCACAAAGGGAGAGTGAAAAGGAAAATCAGTTCTTCTGATACGCTTCATGTCGAATGAAATTTAGCGCAAATGAGTATGAGTCTAACTTTGGACAAAATATTTGATTAAATTGGACACTGTTGAACTCGGACACCATAAGCAGGCTAACTTTAGACCATGGTAAATACGATATTTGGTAAATATAACTTTTAATGGAACGTGTAAAATTACAACAAAACGTTATAGTGCATAAAAATGTGAGCTCGCGAGCTATAGTGGTTCGATAACTGTTGAATCGACTGAATATAAGGTCGGTCGTTAATTAATCAAGCCGTCGCTGAATCGGCTCGGCTGGGCTCGAATTCGGCCCGTTCACCACTAGCCGGTGCTGCGGCTCGAGCTCGTGCGTAGTAATACCCCATGGTTGAAGTTTGGCCGTCCCTCCAATTAGATAGGTCAAAGATCCAAACAGATACAGGGCAATAGTTACCCAAAATACTTTGTGCCAGTTTGCTAATGTGTCCTAATGAAATTCGGAAATAATATTGGTCAATCATAAAGAGCTAGGTTTGTTGTAATTATGTCAAGTAATTACTCCGTGTATAGTAAACGCTCCAACGACAGCTGGAGTTATAAATCCTGGCAAACTTGCAAAGGCATTAGTCATTCCCAAAATGGAACCTTGCGGGTCATCAAAGTAATTAGGCTTAACTATCAAATATCTATCTCGTTTAAGCTAATTAATTACCAGCGTAATCTGGGGCCATGTCTATCATGGCCACTTTATAACCAGGCGCAACGATTCCATTCAGACCAACAGCCAAAACGAAAAATAACACGGTAATTGTAGAATTACAGCCTGCTAAAATCGATCCCAGTATGCCGATAGCGGGAAGGACCATACCTATGAATTTCACAGCTAATTTTGTTAATTGTTATAGCCTGAAAACTAAAAGTTGACTGAAAGGTAGGCTATTTTGATGTCACGCAACTCCTCTGCAAGAATGACCTTCATCTTCTTGTTCTTTATAAGTTACCTGTTTTTGCAACCCCCCCCCCCACTCCCGAAGAAGAACCATTTAGCTGAAACTTGAACCTTACCGCAGATCGTGAACAATTTTCTAATACTTGTTCTACTGACTGTACTCTCCGTAACAAGGTAGTCAGCGAACAAACCGCTAAAGCAACCACTAACTACTTGCGCCAGATATGGCAGTGACATCAGAAAACCACTCTGTTAAAGCAAATAACGTTATGAAATTTCGAAATTTGCCAAAAGTTTCTTCCGAGTTAGGACCTTTTGGATATCGAACTGCAAAACGTTTGACATATAAGTTGGAAGATAGGTTAAGAGAGTAAACATTCCCCAATCGTTGCAGAAATACGTGATTGCTACAACGCAAACCGGAAGTGAAGTTAGAATCTTCCGCCATGGAGCCTTAGTGTTCTGCGTTTTGAAGAAAAACGAAATCAGTTTTTTTTATTTTATAAATGAACAAGCTATCGATAGTCGGTTTTATGTACGATTGTAGATTTTAGTAAGGACCCCTTTCTGTTTCCCTGTTATTCTTTCAATGGTATGCATCCCTCTGAACGCCAAAAACAAAGGTTCCTTTTACTTTATGCGCCTTTTCTTCGCCCATGTTATCCAAAATATACCGCAGCTCCTGTGGCGATACGCGAGGATGTTCCTCGGGGGTTTCGTAGAAGAGAACCAGAAAAAATAGCAACCAGATAACCCCAAGAGTTCCTGTTGAGAATAAAAACTTTACGATTTTGCGTTGCATCCTGTTCGTTATATTTTCCAATCAATACGAGGATAGAGAAAGAAAAGTGAACCGGAAGTTGAGGGTAACTCTTCACATCAGCGGTATACACTTCAGCTTTTTACCCTCTTTGGCATTCTAACCGAAGAAGTAGAAGGTAGTTGGCCATCCCCCAATCTTGAAGGACTGCGAAATGGCACCCGCGATTGGGAAGGCGACGCAAGGTCCAAGACGTAACCCGGACATGACAAAAGATACTGAGAAACTTCGTTCGTTAACAGGAATCCATCGGCTTATTATTGTGCTTGGGACTGGATAGCTGAGGCCCTGTGATAAATTGAAAGATTAGCTTGTTTTCGTTTTAGTTTAAATACTAGTCGATGTACCTCAAATGCGCCTTGTAGAACCCGTACCGCGACCATTGTTTCCAAGGAATGATACGCGGCTATTGGCGTCAACAGAGTCAAAACAGACGTACCAAAGATACCTACACCGTATGCCCACTTGGCACCCCGTGTTTCAGCCAATCGCCCACCGAAGATGTTAGTAACGACATATAAGTAGTAGAAAGCGCCTAAGACCAAGTTTTGGTCGTTGGCGTTCCAATTAAACGTCGGAGGACCATCGTAATCCTCTTGAACTATCTACAATAGAAACAATGCTTCTCAAAGTTACTACCGACATGTAGAAAATAGGGACTTACCTCGAAGACTTCGTTCATGGAAATGTTCGGTGGAGGGATTTTGTCCAAAGCACATTCCCCACCCGATGTTTTATTACCGCGCACCTCTGTGGTGTTGACCATTTCCAATATGGTAATAGATATGTTTACTCGAAGAGCTAACATGTATATTTGCCCGAGAAATATCAAGATCAGGATACCAAATCTAACGGAACACCATCGCTTATTATAGACCGGAACTTGTTCATCATCTTCTACTAACCCAAAATGAAATGTAATTTTACACCCAGCAGCGACTTGCGGGATCCTTTAATTCCACCCACGCCTCAACATCGATACAAAATGCCTTAAGTACCAACCTATTGTGGTGTCAGTGTGGTCCAAGACCGGGATAATAGTGCCGTAGCTTCTGAAGACAGTGGCGTTATTCATTGTAACTAAAACAAAATTTCGTGTTAGTTTGTAGTCTTGAAAACAACTGACAAACACAATTACATAAGCGTACACGTATTGGATTTAGAATCCAAACGTTTGGTTTTTAGAGTGCAAGTCGCGGATGAATACTTGTACCAACTTTACAATGGGGTTTTGTAATTGTGAGCGCAATTACCGGGTAAATGCTCTTACCATCCTTTGATAGGTGTTGTGTCATAGGTCAATACCCTTGTTCCGTGGCGTCATTCTGTTTCTTGTCCAAACTAAACTAAAATGGTTTTTTCATTCACGAGAAAAATCTAATATTTCGAAAACATCTACTTGAACATTATGTAGGCTTTTTTTGTGGGCGAGAAATACTCGTACTGTTGTACCGCATCTTTTGAATTACTGTTCAACTCACTTCTCTTCTTTCGTGGTAAAAATCTATAAACGCCATTGTAAATGTTACCTTGCATCTCTACTTTAATTTAGAGTTATGTGAACGCAACTCCATAATCAAAAGAGGGGAGGGTCAAAATCTCGTAACAATAACCGAACAACTTTCACTTTTTTTTTCATCTCAAAATCCTACTACAATCCTGACAAATCACAAAGTGGTTCCCTCGAAACAACGAAGTTATTAATAATAAGTTTAACACGCTGCTAGTTTGATTTTAAACGGGGGGAGGGGAGACTTTCTAGAAGAACCCCCCAAAAAGAATTACGTATAAAGCACTCAACACCTCTGGAAAATCTAAAGGAATCCTTACTTACATTAAACGTTTTTTACAAATCAAAACTAGCTATCGCAGAGGCGGCCCTCCCTATCTTGAAAGTTTAAGTATCTCTTTAAAGTTTTACGCTCAAGAGAGGTGGAAATAACTTTCAAGACGTCTTATTGGTTATTAAGGCTTGTTACGTCACTAATACCAACCTAATATTAGCATATATATATATTTGAGGCAATCATAATGGTAACCGTGGAACACGTGCTTTTGTGTTTTTATAAATAATAAAAAGAAAAAATAAATTCATATGAAGTTGTATAAATATCTATGAATGCTTTCAAAAGTCTTTAAATTTTGATTAAATTTTACACAGATAACATCTATCTATGCCCCTATATCTCAACGAGAAATTTATCTTTCACGCTATATTTGTTTGTCTCTCTTAAAGTAATTAGTGAACTTAAGTTCGACACCATTATTATCTTTGGGGTATTCTCAGTAACCCCAAAATTTTAAGCTTCTTGAGAAGGGTGTAGGCCTTTTTTTGAATATTTCCGTAATTTTTCAAAGAAAAGTCCCAGAATATTTACGACAGAAAGTGAAACTAAGGAGAAAAAAAAACAGAGAAAACGAAATTTTAGTTTGACTAATTAACATTTGGTGTCGAGATGTGTATGCTGTTTTTTCTGTTAAATCCTAATCCAGCACCGGATGGTTATCTATTAATTTTAGCAAATATTCGAGATGAATTTTATAAAAGACCAACGCGACAGTGTCATTTTTGGGACAAGAAACCGAATTGTATTGGAGGTAAGTTTTTTTTTTATTAAATCTTAATTTATTATTTTTGTTATAATTTAAATTGCAATTATTGGCTTGAAACATAAATTAGAGATAATAAACATGGTGGTATTTAGGCAGCTTTATATATTGTATTAATCCACCTTATTCCCGATACGTGAGACAAGGCTTAACTTGATATTTTTAACTGATAAAGATGTCTTCATAATGATGCGTAGTCTGCTTCAGATAAAATTACCACGTTAAGCCTTGGCACAGGTGGATTACTTGCTTTAATTAGTTAGTACAAGATATATAATTTTAAATCTAATGAGCTTCGTGTTATTTCTTAAAAATAAATCCGAAATCAATGAAATCGAAAACAAAATTGATTAGAAAATTATTTTTAATTGATATCGTTTGCTATCTGTTAACGATATTTTAAGCTAATAGAGATTTTGGATTGTTTTTCTATTTTCATTATGTATGGGAGTAATTTACATTTGAACACTATCGAGGCAAATTATCAAAATGTGTATTTACACTTTCCCACGTATTAATTTGTTTTGTTCGATTTTAACGGAAAATTTAGCAAATATTTATTATTATTGTTTCAGTACAAACATAAGTAGATAATTAGGCATAAATTTGTTTAATTTTCACTTCGTTACCCATACTTTAGTAAAGCTAACAATACAATTAATATTACGCAAAGGCTTAGGGCTTTAAGCCTAGTTTGAAAAAGTTGAAATTTAGGCTTAGTTTCCATCGAACCTTAATCACTTATAATTTGTCAAATAAACTTAAAATTTTATCCAAAGTCCAAGCTAATATTGAAAGAGTTATGCTAAAAAATTCCCAGTTAAGAAGTTTGAACTTTAATCCGGAATCATTTTTTGAAACTTCAGTTTTAAAGCTTTATACAAACAAGCGAGTGTTAAACTCTCCATTGCCGTCACTAAAACCTCTTGTTAATTCTATAAAAAAGCATTTCGATTCTCGACCCAACCTGGGGTCCGAGGGCCCTGTAAGGGTTTAGTAGAAATCGAAAGCTGGGAAAGGGGCGAATCTTTTCAAACTAAAGCTTTCTACTCTTATTGCTATATTATCTCTGACTACAGCAATTTCTGAAAGGTTGTGTAGGCGCAAAGAGTTCTGCGTAAATTTATTTTAGTGTTAAATCCTGTGACAAATTTAAAAGAATATAAATTTACATTATTCTCGCCATTTTAAAATTTGTTCTGAAGGTGCAAACTTTACCCAACTATATAAAATATTTATCTGTTGTTGTCTCTTCTTTCCCAAAGAGATTTTAATGCATTTTATTATCAATGAAAGTTGTTTTTATTTGTTTTTATATATTTTTTTCTTGCTCAGTTGTTTTGTACTTTCGAGGGGTCCAACATTTACACGGAATCTCATACGCATTTGTGATAATGTTAGACACCTCAACAACAACTAATTCCTAGTATAAAATATTTTGCCGGTATACTTTTGGTTACAATATTACTTCTAATATTATGATTTATAAAAGATTTATAAATATAAACGATAAAATACTAAAGAAAAATACTATGATTACATTTAAAAAAACACGCCTAAAATAAAGCATTACCACAAGCTAGAGATATATCAAAATTTATTATTATTATTATATTTTTTTAATGGTTATATTTAGACCATGGTTTTTTTTTATGCTACGAGAAATGTTAGTCATATTACGTAACAATTGTATAATACAAGTGCTGTAATTCAGGGGGGGGGGCGGTTTATTATAAGAGATTTTCGATTTATTTGAATCCGGAAGTCAGTAGGCTATTGTAAACATGCAATTCTTGAGGGTTTTATGCGTAGTTTAAAAAATGGGTTTAAATTTATATTAGGGCATAAATTGGGGTTGATTATAAACATACATTAACTTTGGTTTCATTTAAACTAGTAAATTTTAATAAACTAGACTTAGTTGTTTATGGGTTATAAGGTTTGAGTGGCATGGGCTGGGAGTTTATTGTCACTCCCTAATTGTTTTTTAAATTTAAAATGGGTTTTTGGGAACGGTAATGACTTTCACTTTACTTCCTCGTCAGTTGACGGTGAAACCAGCCGTTATGGCGATTTTTACTATAACCTTTCCTCATACGGCGGGTTTTTAAATCAACTGTTATATCAAGGTCAAGTTCCTCGATTACATTACAAGGAAAGTATTAGATTACGTTACTGACAATAGAACCTTTTCGAAAGGGGCTAGCACTTCGGCCTCTGTCTTGATTTAAGGGTTAAGGCGGAACATTGAAAGGATCAACGGTATGTGGATGCAAAGACGTTAGAAAGGACTTCAAAGTTACCGGTCCTTCAACAAAGTCCTTTATTGTTTACGTCTTTGCTCTCCGTAAACATACCCATGAATGTTCCGTCTTGGTCTTAAGAAATGATGGTGATCAACACACCGGACTCTATTTTTATCCCATGACTCATTGTCCATTTCCAATAAGTTATCTAGTTCCCACCAATCTCTGACGTCACTAACCAAATTAAAATTTCTTGTAAGATTGGGATGGGGACTTAATTATTACAAGATAGCTAATAAAGATAATTTGACAGTAATTTCGCGAAAAATTACACGAAATTTGTGTTGAGGATTAAGAAGGTCCCTTGAATTTTTGAAAGTACAATAGAAGATAATTTTCAAGGAGCTTTTTTAGCCTAGAAACAAGTACAAGTGACCCTTTCAAAGTCTTAAATCTTTCAAACATTGGCTTTCACTTCTTATAAATTTATCAAATAATTTTTGACTGACAAATTGACCCCGATTCCGACAAGTTGTAAGTCTCTTTATTTCGGTATTCCGAAGCTTTGAAAAAAAAAAAAAAATTCGGTATGAGAGAAAAAGTGTTTCAAAAGCCTTAAAAGTAAACAATGGGAAATAGAAATTTTTCACTTCCTGTATCTCGATTTGGGTCTTGTATAGTCGAGAGTGTCTTAAAGCCGCGGGGGTGGGAAATCAAGTCTATTTAATCGAAAGTGAAAAACTTTAAAAAGTACTATAGTCTTCAAGTGGCGGACTAAATTGAAAAACCAAAAAACCGGTTTTTTATAATTTTCAATTTTGAATTTTAGGGCAAACTAAGCGGCTCAAAGAGTATGATGAGTTTTTTTAACGCGGTGGTGGTTTTTAGGAACCATATATAGCTCTCTATATATTTGCCCTATATACTATATATATATATTTATATAATTTTTTTATTGAAGAAAAATTGCATTGTACAATTTTGATTAATTGTTATGGAAGTTAAATTGTTATAATTTTTATTTTCTAATAATTAATAATAGTATGTAAAATATGTAAATATGTTAGAATCGCATTTGCGTACTATTTACAAACATTGCTCAAAGGTTTCGTTTGAATTTTATTGAAATCAGTGACCCTAACTTAACCTTTGCAAGGAATATTTTTGTAAAATGATGTGTATGATCTTAAATATGTTTGTTTATTTTTAGGCACAGACGCTGAAACTGAAACAGCGGGGGGCACCTGGTTAGGTATGAGCACTGAAGGCAAAATTGCCTCGCTTCTTAATGTTATGAAACCTATCAATTGTTACGGAGTTGGACATCGAACAAGAGGTAATTGTTTTTAATTTGAATTATGTAACTAATAATTAGTTTAACTTCAGTCCAGTGTTGTCGTGAGACAATTTGGTCAAGTACTGATTCAAACTGAACTGCTAGCCTTTGTCTCTGCAATCTCCCTGTTTGAGCCCTCTCTAATTCGCAATAGCGACTTTCAATAAGATGTAAAATTTGCGCTAATTTAATACAGGAACAAAACTTCAAGCTACTGAATCCTATAACTTACTTACGACTTAGTAATTTTTAGTCTACGCCTTAAAGTAGAAACGCAACCTGAAGATGTGTATTGCCTAAAACCAAAGGCAAATAGAATTATCAGAAAGTGCGGAAGCGAGCCTCTCACTCATTGCCTCTGAGCTACGGAAAAAGACTTTTTTCCCCCCCCCTTCCGCAGTATACTGGGGGGGGGGCACTCGTGTATTGAATGCAATACTCGGAGATCATCGTAAACATATACTGGGCAATGCCGTATTACAGTTACTTTCTCTTATTACTATTTGCCTTTGGTTCTTAGTAATTTTAGATTGCGGTTCTACTTTTTCTTTGTTATTAAAGACGTTATAGGCTTAGAAAAAGGGTGTTGGGTGCTTTTTCAATAGTTTAGGGTGAATAACCCGCGCTACTGTTTAAATATTCCGTACGTGGGAAGAAGCGACAGTTACTTATGTTATAGTTCCTATTGACTTTTTACCTTGTTACCAGTTTGTTCACTATGAACGCGTACCTTTTTGTCAGGATTCCTAGCTGTTGATTTCCTGGAAAGCAACTTTGACGGACCTAGTTTCCTTAAGAATTTGAAAAGAGGTGCCGATGACTACAGTGCCTTTTTATTAGTCACCTTAGAAGTCAGGTAACGTTGCCACCACAAAAATTAAGTGTATATATTGTCACTAGCTGTTACCCGCGGCGTCGCTCGCGTGTAATAAGAACTTCCTTCAAAATGATATAAATAATGGGTAGATTTTACTGGTGACTGATATTTTTGTAGCACCCTAGGAGCGAGGGCACTCGGCGTTGCCCGTCAGCCCGTCGGGACATTTTTTATTATTTTTCACGCGGACATTATTCTATAAAGAAGGTTTTTAAGTTTTTGGCTGCCATTTTAAAAGATGGCAACAAATCGAACCCGAAAGACCATTCAACCCGCCTATAGGTCAAGGGAAACCAGTGTACTAAATATTTGCGAAATCGTTTGAAACGCGCGGACTCTGTTGCATAGAAAAGATTTTTTACATTTCTGGTCGCCATTTTTTAAGATGGCGGCGGATTGGAAAAATCTTTCTTAGTACGCGCCTACTACTTATGAGTAACGTTCCTGCAAATTTTCAGCCTTCTAGGGCAAGCGGTTTGGGCTGGGCGTTGATTATCAGTCAGGACTTTGATTTATATAGATATAGATAACCCTATAATGTATAAGTGTGGGTCTACCATATTTTCCCTCTACATTCTTCATAAAGAATTCGTGCTCGTAGCAAATATCCTTTCAACCCCATATGCTTATGATAATTTCTGTATTTATTTATGAGCTTTATTAAAAATTCTTTATGCACTTTTGCAATTTTAAAGTCCCAGTATAGGTCAAGTTCGAGCTTCTCATTATTCCAATGTCGAGGATGAAATGCCGACCATTTTGAAACCAGGTAAGTAACTCAAGGACGAGAAATAATAAGGAAAGAAAAGTTGAATTCTATAAATTTTTCCCGAAAATGTTTCCTGATTCAGGTGTCCACGCTTTTGGTAACTGTTCACCGACTAAGCCTTGGATGAAGGTCAAGGCGTCCAAACGTCGTTTTGCGCAGATTGTAGCCAAGAGTAGGTCGGTCAGAAGAAAGGAACAATTGATTGAGGATCTTTTTGAATTTCTAATGGATAAAAAGGAGTAAGAGAAAGTTTCAGGATAGAGGAAATTGAAGAATTAACTCTGGCTGGTTCAGGTACTATCCCGATCCTCAACTTCAAAATGACGCCGATGGTTGGCCAGATGACTACCGCCGGGGACTTAGCTCGGTATTTGTAAATATTGAAGATGATTTTGGCAGCAGGTAAGGTCGAAATAAAATTTGTGGGAACCAGAAAGGCTACATTAATAAAATTGGATCGCGCCAAGAGTTCGTAGGACTTTTCAGTTAAGCCTATTTAAATTTATAATACGTTTTCCGTGTTATTTAGAACTCATAGTTTGATTTTGGTGGATGCTAATGGCAAAGTTGACTTTGTTGAGAAAACAATGAAGGAACCGGTTAATCCTACCAGTGACCAATGGGAAAGTAACCGTCATCAATTTACAATACAAGATAGACCTTCACAAATCCAATCTCGTTTGTGAGGCAAACTGACCTATAATTTAAGAATTTTAAAATATTTTAATATTGACGAACTGAAAGAGATAAACGAACACTATCACAGACCCTTAATATAATTAATATATTTAAATACTAGAAGCTGTGATAAATCTACGGATTTTAGCCTGTTTTGTTAAGTCCTCGACAAGTCTTATTAACCAACGAAGAAACAGTTTGAGTTGGTACTATGAGGAATCTTTTGAGTGTATTTTCATTTAAAAAAGTCCCTCGCAGCTTAACCAAGGCTTAACGTACAGAAATATTTGAGTTAGTTCTGTAACTCAGGCTTGCTTATAGAAAATAATTTGGAAATTAGGCTTAGCACATTGTTAGATTGTCATAAACCCATTGTTACCAACTCCATGCTAAGCCTAACTTCTAACAATGAGGATAAGATAGTTGAATGCGCAATTTTTTCCATAAGCAAGGCTGATGACTCTGTATTTTAGATTTTTTTTTCAGTTATAAATAGTTTTGTATATTTTTGTTACCTTGAAATTAAATTTGATTTAAAAAAATATATCAATTTGCGTGTTACTGTCACTTTTAAAATTTCCCGCCAATAAAGTGGACGTTTGTGATTGGTGGAGAATATTAATCGTTCCGCCATCTGTAGGTACCATTCGATTCGACGCTGTTCGATTTTGAAGAAGAGTGCGTAATTTTGATTTTTGAGTGTATGTTACGTGGGTTTTCGTTACACTTTTTATATTTTTAACAAATTTAAAGCATGAAAATCTTGAAATAAACGGTAAGAGTATTTAAATTAAGTGTAATATTTGTATTTTTAAGTAATTTAACTGTGACAACTTGCGAAGAAACTGTGGTAATGTTTAAATATTTTCGTTAGACACAATGGGCCTTGGCGATCGAGATATTTATGTGTACGATCAAAGAACTAAAGATCCTGTAGCCAAAACTATAAATTTGCCTACGGTGTTATCGTATGAAAATTTCACGAAACTAATAATCAAAGTAATAATTATAAAAGGTTAAAGGTAACTAAGCTCGCAAATTAATTAATTAAACAAACCATTCAGGAATTTAACATCCCCGAACATGAGGAGTTTGTCATTTCAACAACCAGCCGAGAAGAAATTGAAGATGACACTTCCATTGGTAAATATAAACTTTAAAGGGGGTCATTTCGTAAATTTAATTAAATTAAAATTAAAATTAAAATTATTGAAATTATATTGTATTGGATAGTTCTACTTGAAGATGGGGATACCCTTTACATCCTTAATAGTATCGAACAAGAGTTGTTCTCTCAAACCAAACAGAAAGTCCATTTCTTACCACATTATGGTCAGTTTTTTGCTTAATTTAATTTGGTATCTAATTAATTATTAAGCCTAATTAATATTCTATCATAGATACCCTTGTTAAAAGTGGTATGTACGAATATTACAACTCAGAGGGACAAAATCCTTTACGTAAATATAAATAACGTTTATGTTTTTGCTACGGTCAGTTATTCTTTCAAGGGAACTTAATTAATAGCTTTAATTTTTACTTAGCTTATGCATTTGCTGAATTGATTGATAATTCGTTAACTGCAACCGCAACTAACACTGATAGTCGAAATATTGAACTACGTTTTATAATAGACCCTAAACCTGAAAAGTGTTTAGTTTGCGTTATTGATAACGGACATGGGATGTCATCGTGGCAATTAAATAATTGGGCCATTTATCGTCTATCAAAGTTTATAAGACAAGATAAATCATTGAAAAAATCATCGTTAGTTTCGTTTAAATTTGTTAATTTGATTATTTAAGTACAAAAGTAACAAAATAAGTTGAGTGAAAACTGAAAAGTTGTCCTGAACTTCATTTTTTGAACATTTTGTGAAAAAACAAATTGACAGGGTTCATACAAACCTGGAAAACAGGGTTCATACAAACCTGGAATAATCAGGGAAATAAATAGTTGATAAAAACCTCAGGGAAAATTCAGGGAAATTAATAATTTTTAATAAAATTCAGGGAAATTTGTGTCAAACAGGGACCGAGTAATTAAGCAAAATGTTCATAAACATACCCTCTGTAGGAGTAACATTACACTAAACTTCAGAGGCTCAGAACTCTGGTTCTACTAGAGATACCTAAACCTGGAAAAATCAGGGAAATAAATAGTTGACAAAAATATCAGGGAAAATTCAGGGAAATAATTTTTAGTAAAATTCAGGGAAATCTGGAAAATTTCGAATTTTTAGTAAAATTTCAGGGAAATCTGGAAAATTTAGAATTTTTAGTAAAATTCAGGGAAATCTGGAAAATTTGGAATTTTTAGTAAAATTCAGGGAAATCTGGAAAATTTCGAATTTTTAGTAAAATTCAGGGAAATCTGAGAAATTTCGAATTTTTAGTAAAATTTAGGGAAATCAGGGAAATTTCGAATTTTTAGTAAAATTCAGGGAAATCTGGAAAATTTCGAATTTTTAGTAAAATTCAGGGAAATCTGGGAAATTTCGAATTTTTAGTAAAATTCAGGGAAATCAGGGAAATTTCGAATTTTTAGTAAAATTCAGGGAAATCAGGGAAATTTCGAATTTTTAGTAAAATTCAGGGAAATTTCGAAATTTTAGTAAAATTCAGGGAAATTTCGAAATTTTAGTAAAATTCAGGGAAAATTCAGGGAAATTTTGAATTTTAAATAAAATTCAGGGAAATTTATAATTTTTAATTAAATTCAGGGAAATCAGGGAAATTTGCGTCAAACAGGGACTGAGTAATTAAGCAAAATGTTCATAGAATTAACATTACACTATAATTTGGAGGCTCGTAACTCTGGTTATATTAGAGATACGGGGATGTCCTTTGAGTATGTTATAGTTCTATTTACCCCCCCCCCTGCTTCGTTAGCATTTGCTCCATAGGATACTCCATATACGGGAAAAACCTGGAAAACTCAGGGAAGTATATGGGGAAAAACCTGGAAATCTCAGGGAAATTTGTTTTCCAAAAGTTGTATGAACCCTGTTGAATTATCATTAATTATTCCAGATTAATTTAATTAAGTTACTTTTGCGACTATCCCTTTAATTATAGTTAATTCCCAATGTTATTATTCTAATTTGAGAATTTTAATAGAGAGTTAAACTCAAATGATGCACCAGAAGCGGCAGCTTCACCTAAAAAACATATTCCGCGTTCGTTAAACAGTGAAATTTCTTATTTTGGGGTTGGAGGGAAACAAGCCATATTTTTCATAGGAAATGGAACCAGGGTTTGTTTAATTAATTATAATTAAATCTTAATTAATTTAAGTATGGCAAATCACGCGAATAGTATTTAATTTACCCTCAGATGATCACGAAAAGAAAAGAATCCTTAGATGTTCACGAACTCTGCATTTCTAAGGAACAATTTGAACAAAAGGAACAAAATAAGGAATTTATTTATAGCGGAGAAATTCGTAATCGAAAAGTAGCTGATTCCTCTCATTTGGAGGATAAGGACGAGTTATTAAAGAAATTAATTGCCGAGGAAGAAGGGAAAGAAAGTTTTACGTGTGTTGTTATACACGGAATTTCTGCTGAGCATTTGTTATACCTGAAACAGAATTTTCATTCGATATGCTCGCATTTAGCGTAAGATTTACTTAAGTTAATACCAAAAGTTCGGCTAACATAACATTATACCTTAAAAGAACGGCATTTTTCTAAATATAAAACAAACTTAAATGATCTCTTATTACAAAATAATTAGCATTAAATTAGGCTTAAAAACAATCAAGGTCTACTGCGACATCTGCCATTACTTTAGTGTCGTCTGCTAAATCGAACCTCTTACGCGCGTGACCGAGTTGGCTATGCCCTCCCTCACCCTCACATCTCCCCTCTTATTACAAAATAATTAGCATTAAATTAGGCTTAAAAAGTTAAACAATCAAGGTCTACTGCGACATCCGCCTTTACTTTGGTGTCGTCTGCTAAATAGAACCTCTTAACCGCGTGACCGAGTTGGCTATGCCCACCCTCACCCTTACATCTCCCATCCTGTGAAAATTCAACCAGTCTCTTCAGGCGTAAGTTATGACGTCACTAAAGCAATGGCAGATGGCGCAGTAGTCCTTGATTGTTTTTAAGACAAATTAAATGCTAATTTTTTAAGCCATTACTTTGGTGGCGTCTGCTAAATCGAACCTCTTAACCGCGTGATCGAGTTGGCTATGCCCTCCCCCTCCCCCACCCTCACATCTCCCATCCTGTGAAAATTCAACCAGTCCCTTCAGGCGTAAGTGATGACGTCACTAAAGCAATGGCGGCGCAGTAGTCCTTGATTGTTTTAAAAACAAATTAAATGCCAATTAATTATTTTGTATTAAGAGGCTTAATATTATTTTTAATATTTAATTAGCCTTATTCCTGATCAGCGCCATCTACCCATAGCGGTGACTTTGAGAACTACTGTAATCGGCAAGCCAATCAGATGTCGCTAAAATCTGGTGACGTCATTTTTGGTAAGACCCGAGAGTGCCAGTCAGTGACGTCACCAGATTTTAGCGACATCTGATTGGCTTGCCGCTTACAGTAGTTCTCAAAGTCGCCGCTATGAGTAGGTGGCGCTGATCAGGAATAAGGCTAATTCCTTTTATATTTAGAAAAATGCCGTTCTTTTAAGCTATAATGTTATATTACCTGAACTTTTCCCTTAATCTCCCCATTCTGGTTCAAACCATTGATAAATTGCTGTTAATTGCAGCCATATTTATCATTATTACATACATGGACCCAATGGCAATGATGGTTGCGAGAAGAAACCAATGCCAACGCAAATCAAAAATATAAACATTGAAGTATGATCATTGATTCAGTTCATTGATTTGAATCCAAATTACTCCAGTTCATATTTTTATTTATGAATCCCTTTTTTTGTGGGGTCTTCAGATATCTTTAATAAACACAGACGGAAACGGAAAATGTGAAACCAAAAATCTCCGTGAAGTTGAAGATGATATGCAAACGAAATATATTCAAACATCCCATTCAGTTTTTGAGTTTAAAGCCGTTGTTGACGGAACTAAAATTGTCGAGGGACTTTTGAGATATCATCCATTTCTTTATGATCAGGAAACTTATCCTCAGGACACGGGCGTGGATAACAGTAAGGGGTTTTTTTTTACGTTATCAACTCGATCACGCGCGGTTAAGAGGTTCGATTTAGCAGACGACACTAAAGTAACGGGGGAGGGCATAGCCAACTCGATCACGCGCGTAAGAGGTTCGATTTAGCAGACGCCGCCACTAAAGTAACGGGGGAGGGCATAGCCAACTCGATCACGCGCGTAATAGGTTCGATTTAGCAGACGCCGCCACTAAAGTAACGGGGGAGGGCATATCCAACTCGATCACGCGCGTAATAGGTTCGATTTAGCAGACGCCGCCACTAAAGTAACGGGGGAGGGCATATCCAACTCGATCACGCGCGTAATAGGTTCGATTTAGCAGACGCCGCCACTAAAGTAACGGGGGAGGGCAGAGCCAACTCGATCACGCGCGTTATAGGTCCGATTTAGCAGACGCCGCCACTAAAGTAACGGGGGAGGGCATAGCCAACTCGATCACGCGCGTAATAGGTTCGATTTAGCAGACGCGGCCACTAAAGTAACGGGGGAGGGCATATCCAACTCGATCACGCGCGTAATAGGTTCGATTTAGCAGACGCCGCCACTAAAGTAACGGGGGAGGGCAGAGCCAACTCGATCACGCGCGTTATAGGTCCGATTTAGCAGACGCCATATTTATTTATTTTCAGGCATCTTGGATGAAGACTCGAGCTTCAGTCAAAGTGATTTATATCCCGCTAGGGGTCGTCGTCCGATATTCGAATGTTTTTGGAATGGTCGCCTTATTCCTTATACGGTTGTTAGAGATTTTGAATGGTGTACTGGAGCTAACAAAAAACAACGTAGTCAAGTCCCTCCCGAGTGTTACAATCGAGTATCGGGGGTGTTATGGACAAACGAAGATTTCCAAGTCAGCACTAATAAGTTAACGTTCCTTGACTTGGAAAATCGGATGAAAGATATCACTACTACGTTTCAAAGAGTTATAAATGGACAAGAGAAACGCGGACTTATCGAGAAACAGTTTAACGAGTGGATATCAATTTGTCACGAGAAATGTGACAAACAGATTTTGTTTAAGGGTTTTCAAGGGCATATTGGTCGACCCGAACAACAGAAACTAAGGCAGTTTCCGTGGGCGGTTTTTAATTCGATTGAATGGGATGGTAAAGTTTATTCGCGTGGTCAATATGTACGGGTTCTGAGAACCATTCCTCATGCTTTGGGAACAATCAAGAGGTTTTTTCTCTATGGTGAACATGATGAAGATGAGATTTATGCAACTGGTGGCGATTTTGAAATTCAATTGGTGAGTTATATCCTTCCATTTTGGGTACTCTACATTCATGGAAATTTCTTTTGAGTGCTCTAAATTCATGGAAATTGGTTTTGAGTACTCTAAATTTATGGATATTGGTTTTGAGTACTCTAAATTTATGGATATTGGTTTTGAGTAGTCTGAATTCACTCAAATTGGTATTGAGTAGTCTGAATTCACTCAAATTGGTATTGAGTACTCTAATTTCACGCACATTGGTATTGAGTACTCTTAATTTCACGCAAATTGTTATTGAGTACTCTAAACTCACGCAAATTGTTATTGAGTACTCTAAACTCACGCAAATTGTTATTGAGTACTCTAAACTCACGCAAATTGTTATTGAGTACTCTAAACTCACGCAAATTGTTATTGAGTGCTCTAAACTCACGCAAATTGTTATTGAGTGCTCTAAACTCACGCAAATTGCTATTGAGTGCTCTAAACTCACGCAAATTGCTATTGAGTGCTCTAAATTCACGCAAATTGTTATTGAGTACTCTAAATTCATTGAAATTGGTTTTTGAGTACTCCCAAATTTATGGCGGTTATTTCAACATACTTTGCTGATGTTAGGAACCAGTTTCAATGTATGGAGACATAAAATGCTTTCCTCTTTCGAAATTGGACCGCAAAGCGGATGAAGGTACAATTCTTAAAGCCTTAGAGCAAGAAGAAGACAAACTACCCCATCGTTTAATTGTAAATTGGCCCGAAGGCGACCAAGTTTTCGCTAATGAACAAAGAGCTGCCGGAAAAACAATTGGTACAAAAATATTAATAACATTACAATTGAGTTTTTAATACCACCCAACTTAATCGTGATTAAAAATTAATAATTAATGTTTGAAGGCGCAATCAAGGTGGAAATCTCTAACAGGAGAGGTGAACTAATAAGCAAAGTTCCAGGAACTGCCAAGAAGCTAATGGTGGATTTGAAATTAGTCTGGCACTGTACGTAACCCTTTCTTCTGTCTTTTCTTTTCTTTTTTGTCTTAATTGTTCGACGTTATTTATATTTAATAAGTTCGACGTTATTTATATTTAATAAATGAACTCTCTTAGCACCGAAAGGAGATTTTGCTTTAGCGCATTTCATATCATCACACGCAAAAACGTGGCCCTATTGGTTTAGAAAAATGGGTATTGAACTCTTTAATTAATTGATTGCTATGTTGATGTGACAATATTCTAACAACGTATTATGTCATTTAAGAAAATGTCAAGGAGTTAGGACAGTATACTTTATCCCTTCAAGCTGTTATTAACGAAAATGAAACAGTAATTGCTGGGAAAGTTCTGCCTTCTTATCATTTGAAGTTCACAATCGTTGGTATGTTACTTTTTTTTTCAGGGGTGGGTTTCTAAGTTGAATTCTTTCATTTGTTGGTTTTTGAATTATTTCATTGGTTTATTTGTGGACTTTTGTATTGTTTCATTTGTGTATTTGTCGACTTTTCAATTATTTCTTTGGTTTATTTATCGACTTTTC
Organism: Phalangium opilio; assembly: GCF_054372755.1. NCBI lineage: Eukaryota > Metazoa > Arthropoda > Arachnida > Opiliones > Phalangiidae > Phalangium > Phalangium opilio. The sequence continues at coordinate 7,839,303 of NW_028324187.1, read as the reverse complement.
AATTATTTCTTTGGTTTATTTATCGACTTTTCAATTATTTCTTTGGTTTATTTATCGACTTTTCAATTATTTCTTTGGTTTAGTTGTCGACTTTTCAATTATTTCTTTGGTTTATTTGTCGACTTTTGAATTGTTTCTTTGGTTTATTTGTCGACTTTTGAATTGTTTCTTTGGTTTGTTTGTCGACTTTTCAATTATTTCTTTGGTTTATTTGTCGACCTTTCAATTATTTCTTTGGTTTATTTGTCGACTTTTCAATTATTTCTTTGGTTTATTTGTCGACTTTTCAATTATTTCTTTGGTTTATTTGTCGACTTTTCAATTATTTCTTTGGTTTATTTGTCGAGTTTTCAATTATTTCTTTGGTTTATTTGTCGAGTTTTCAATTATTTCTTTGGTTTATTTGTCGACTTGTGAATTATTTCATTTGTTTATTTGTCAACTTGTGAATTATTTCATTTGTTTATTTGTCGACTTGTGAATTATTTCATTTGTTTATTTGTCGACTTTTGAATTATTTCATTTGTTTATTTGTCGACTTTTGAATTATTTCATTTGTTTATTTGTCGACTTGTGAATTATTTCATTTGTTTATTTGTCGACTTGTGAATTATTTCATTTGTTTATTTGTCGACATTTGAATTATTTCATTTCTTTATTTGTCGACTTTTGAATTATTCCTTTGGTTTATTTGTCGAATTGTGAATTATTCCTTTGGTTTATTTGTCGAATTATTTCATTTCTTTATTTGTCGACTTGTGAATTATTTCTTTTCAGAGGGTGCACCTGAAAAATTCTCCATTGGTAATCTGGAAGGTCCATTTCGTATTGGAGTTCCATTTGAAATGCCATTAGTATTCCATGACAAATTTGGAAATTCCACCAAACCTATTGAAACATTTCGCCCCATTCTTCAAGCTAAGTAAGTTGATGAATTATTATTATTCCCCACCCAACAACAACCGCAACCACAATAATAATTAAATACTAATTTTAAATAATCGGACATTATTTAACTATTTAGTGGCTTGAGTGTGGACTTTGATAAAGTTAGAATAAAAGGGAATTTATTGGTCATTAAAGGGGTCACTGCCTTAGGACATATTGAGAATAGTTCTGGAAAAGTATATACTTGATTCCAATTAAGAGTTTAATTTTAATTTAGTGTTTTAATTAACATTATTTCTGTTGTAGAACTTTAGTTTGTCCGTAAAAGTTTTGGGATTGGATAAAGAAACGCATTCTACGAAGATAAGGGTTCTTCCGGGTAATTTTTGCGACTTTGCAACTTAGTCCTAATGTTTTGCAACTTTGCATCGATTGTCCGTGACATTTTGAAAAGTTATCTTTAATTTTCATGTTTAGGTCCACCTAGAGTTTTATTAATCAAACCGGACAAAGAACTGATTGAAATTGAAAACAATAACGCCGTTTCTTTTGACGTTGTTGCCGTTGACGCATCCGGCAATGTGACATCTGAGCCGAAATTTATTGTCGGCTGCAAAGTAAAGTGTACTTTTAAGTTAATTAAATTTAATTTAATTGTAGGCCTACTCTTGTTATAACAATTTTTGTCTCTCTTGATTTGACTTGCAGTTCTTGCTGAATGATGAAAAATTGTTACAAAGCTACAAAGTTGATATTTCATCAAGTGGTAAAGGAATTTTAACTGGACCCCCCCTTTTGTTGAAAAGTTTCAATGGAAATGAAATAGGCGTAGTAACAGCCAAAATTCTAGCGTTGGTAAGAAACTGGGGTATTTTATCAGTGTTAACATAATTTTTTATCAACTCGACATCATTTTTATCAACTCGACATCATTTTTACCATCTCGACATTATTTTTACCAACTCGACATTATTTTTATCAACTCGACATTATTTTTATCAACTCGACATTATTTTTATCAACTCGACATTATTTTTATCAACTCGACATCATTTTTACCATCTCGACATCATTTTTATCATCTCGACATCATTTTTATCATCTCGACATTATTTTTACCATCTCGACATTATTTTTATCAACTTAACATCATTTTTACCATCTCGACATCATTTTTATCAACTCGACATCATTTTATCAACTTAACATCATACTTTCATTGTTTCAAGAACCGTTCCGATATTTCCATTGTCGAGAGGAAGATTATAATCAAACCAAGCAGAAGAGCGATGTCATTACGAATTACTTACACTGGAGAAGGCGGAAAAAGAATTGACATTGAACCGGAATGCGAAATTGAAAGGGTTGCGGGTCAACCTCTTACCGGACTTGGTAAACCTTTATTTATTTTCTTTTAATCTTAAATTTTGTGTTTCAACGTTTAGGCCTATTTAATTTATCTTTTAAATTAAATTAATTGCTGATTTATTGTTTGATAATTGGATTATTATCTCAATTAAATTAAATTAAATTAATTTGATTATTATCTCAATTAATTTGATTATTATCTAAATTAATTTGATTATTATCTCAATTAATTTGATTATTATCTCAATTAAATTAAATTAAATTAATTTGATTATTATCTCAATTAATTTGATTATTATCTCAATTAAATTAAATTAAATTAATTTGATTATTATCTCAATTAATTTGATTATTATCTCAATTAATTTGATTATTATCTCAATTAAATTAAATTAAATTAATTTGATTATTATCTCAATTAATTTGATTATTATCTCAATTAAATTAAATTAAATTAATTTGATTATTATCTCAATTAATTTGATTATTATCTCAATTAATTTGATTATTATCTCAATTAATTTGATTATTATCTCAATTAAATTAATTTAATTGTCCCTGACAGAATTTCTAGTTTACGATGAAGGTGGAAGACCCGTTAAATTTACATCAAATACCTCTGTCAAAATTAAGGTTTGATAGTTATTATTATTTAACGTTAAGTTAAATTAAATTAAATGAAATTATAACTGAAATAATTAACATAAAAAGGTTAATTGGGCGCGTGGAGTAAAAGATATGATATTATCTGGCAAACTTCCCGATATAATGACGCCACTTTCAACTTCTCAAAACATGTACTGTCAAATAACTCTTACTGACGCTTCAGTCATTGATTTTGGATTTACAATCAAGTTAGAATTATCTATAATAAACCAATTCTAGACCTAACCGCCATTAGAAATTAAGTTTAATTAAGTTTAATTAAATTAAATTATAGACCAATTCCGGGAAAGGAACATTCTTTAAAAGTTCGGTGTGAATCTTCTAAAGAATTGCCTTTAGGAGAAGAATTACCGTCAGATATTTTAGTGGATGTTCTTGATAAACATTCAAACTTAGTCTCAACTGTAAGTTAGTGAAATATTTAATTTAATTTAATTTATTACTACTTAATTTGATTATTTTAATGTTTTAGATCAACTCTAGATCATTATCAAACTTGATTATCACGGGTGACAAGTTAGATACTAAAAACTTGGAAGTGGCACTTGGCCAGGTTTGATTCTCTCAATTAATCAATCCTCCTCAATAAGGCTAAGCCTATCTAAACTTAAGCCTAAACCTAAACCTATTTAAACCTAAGCCTAAACCTAGCCTAATTTAAGCCTAAACCTAGCCTAATTTAAGCCTAAACCGAGCCTAATTTAAGCCTTAACCTAGCTTAATTTAAGCCTTAACCTAGCTTAATTTAAGCCTTAACCTAGCTTAATTTAAGCCTAAACCTAGCTTAACTTAAGCCTAAACCAAGCTTAACTTAAGCCTAAACCAAGCTTAACTTAAGCCTAAACCTAGCCTAATTTAAGCCTAAACCTAGCCTAATTTAAGCCTTAACCTAGCCTAATTTAAGCCTTAACCTAGCCTAATTTAAGCCTAAACCTAGCTTAACTTAAGCCTAAACCAAGCTTAACTTAAGCCTAAACCTAACCTAATTTAAGCCTAAACCTAGCCTAATTTAAGCCTAAACCTAGCCTAATTTAAGCCTAAACCTAGCCTAATTTAAGCTTAAACCAAGCTTAACTTAAGCCTAAACCTAGCCTAACTTAAGCCTAAACCTAGCTTAACTTAAGCCTAAACCTAAAAAATAAACACATTCTAGTATGATAATCACTTAAAATAATCCCATAATAGACATCATCATTCGTCATAAGTAAATTTTCATTCACGGATGATAAATTGGGTTCAAAAGAGATCCAGTTCAAATACAACGATTTACGCGATTCCCTGAGATTAGAAGTGACTGCCGGACCCCCCACAAAAATATTGTATCCGCTTTACGAAACTGAGGAGGTATTTTAATTAAGAATGTTATAGGCCTAATTTCTTAAAAGGGGTTTTATAATTAATTAAATTAATTAATTATTTTTTTTCTACCAAAGTTTATAACTGTACAAAACGCCGAGCCTTTACCTCATCCTCTCGTTGTTCAATTATGCGATAATTTGAACAATTTTGTCAAAATTAGCGGAATTAAAGTGCAATTAGGGATGGACGAAGCCGTCTGTATCATTCCTATTATTCACGCTAACAAAACAAATGAAGACGGATTCGTTAATTTCGGAGACCTCAAAGTCGCCTTAAAACATAAGTAATTATAATTAAGATTATTGCTTTTAACTTTAGGCGAGGGGTCGGACGTTTGTCAAAATCCCGTACGCTTCGTTTGAAATCTGTTTAAAATCTCTCTCGAAAATCTCGAAATCCCGAAATCTCACGTCAAAATCTAAAAATCTTAAAATCTCACGTCAAAATCTGAAAATTTTAAAATCTCACGTCAAAATCTAAAAATCCCAAAATCCCTACCTTAAAATCTGAAAATCCTGAAATCTCTATTTTAAAATCTGAAAATCCCGAAATCTTCACCTAAAATCCCGAAATCTCACATTAAAATCTAGAAATCCCGAAATGTCACATTAAAATCTAGAAATCCCGAAATCTTAACGTAAAATCCCGAAATCTCATCCTAAAATATCAAAATCTGAAAATCTCCTTCAAAATCTGAAAATCTCCTTCAAAATCTGAAAATCTTGTTCCAAAGCCCGAAATCTCCTTCAAAATCTGAAAATCCTGAACAAAATCCCGAAATCTTCTTCGAAATCTGAAAATCGCGTTCAAAATCTGAAAATCTCCTTTAAAATCCCGAAATCTTAAAATCTTGGGCTAGAATTCCAGATTTCTAAAATCTGAGTCAGAATCTCAAAATCTGGGGCAAAATCTCAAAATCTTGAAATCTCAAAATCCCGGACACTAAAATGCCGAACGTCCGACCCCTCGACTTTAGGGCTTAATTTGCATTGGTGAATTATATTTCTCGAACGAATTGAATTTTCTGTTTTATTTAAGGCGAATTCTGCCAAAATGTCCGGTCCGTCAATGTGCCGGACCTTGTAAAGGGGTTTATTCATTATGTGCCAAAGCGGTCTATAATAAAACTTCAATTATGGGTCCAATGTTGAAAATTCACATTCCATGCGACACTAAAACACCCGTTTCCTTGAAAGTTAAACGAGAATCTCAGCAGACCAAGTTTGACATTGGAAAAGAATTACCAGGTATGATTTTTGTTTTTTAAAATCAAAAGATCGGGTAACATAATATTATAGCTTAAAAAAACGGCTGCTTTTTCTAAATATAAATGGAATTAAATATTAAAATAAATACACGATCTCTTATTACAGAATAGTTAGCATTTAATTAGTCTTAAAAACGAGGACTACTGCGCCGCCATTGCTTTAGTGACGTCTGATAGCCACCCCTAAAGGGATTGGTTGAATTTTTACAGGCTGAGAGAGGTAAGGGTGGGGGAGGGCATAGCAAACTCGATCACGCGCGTAACGAAGTTCGGTTTAGCAGAAACCACTAAAGCAATGGCGGATGGCGCAGTAGTCCTCGTTTTTAAGACTAATTAAATGCTAATTATTTTATAACAAGAGATCGTTTTGATCAATTTTTGAATTTTAGATTTCACTGTTCTTCTTCTATCGGAAAACGGGAATGCTATTGAAAATATTAAAAGTTCTCAGCTTAAGATGAAGATATCGCCACAAAAATTGACAAATAGAGTCGTTACTCCGTCAAGGGTATCAATTTACTTCGTTTTTGTTACAGTGTTATTTTGTAAAAGTTGTAGTTGTTAAATTGATGTTTTCTTTAGCCTGTCACGTATGTTCCATCTGAAGCCAAAGAAAATAACAGTTGGTTCTACTTCAGGTAAGAAAATAGGTGTTTTTCGCGCTATGAGTAGGCGGAATTTAATATTTTCGCGCTGTAAGTCGGCAGAATTTAATATTTTCGCGCTGTAAGAAGGCAGAATTTAATATTTTCGCGCTGTAAGTCGGCAGAATTTTATGTTTTCGCGCTGTAAGTCGGCAGAATTTTATGTTTTCGCGCTGTAAGTCGGCAGAATTTAATATTTTCTCGCTATAAGTCCGTGAAATTTAATATTTTCGCGCTATAAGTCGCCGGAATTTAATATTTTCGCGCTGTAAGTCGCCGGAATTTAATATTTTCGCGCTGTAAGTCGGCAGAATTTAATATTTTCGCGCTGTAAGTCGGCAGAATTTAATATTTTCACGCTGTAAGTCGGCAGAATTTAATATTTTCGCGCTGTAAGTCGGCGGAATTTAATATTTTCGCCCTTTAAGTCGGCAGAATTTTATGTTTTCGCGTTATGACTCGTCAAAATTGAATATTTTAGCGCGACGAGTCAGTAAACTTCAATATTGTATTTAGGAAAAAACAACTTCCACCCGTTGTTGGCCATTACAAAATCGAATTTTCGTACACAACGAGTAACGCGACTCTTAACAGCGAAGTAATAGACGTTGAAGTCGTCCCGGGTCCCCCACAAAAATTAGTTCCCGAAGAAAATCCAGGCTTTCCCGCCGTATCCAACACATCCAAATTCGCCAGCCGTTGTCTAGTCAAGAGCTTAAAACTTCATTTTGAAGTAAGAGCGCTTAACCTTAACAAATTAGAAAAAATAGGCCAAATTAGAACACAAAAAACACGTGGTTTCTCAGGACGGCAAAAATAACGTAACTGGTTCGCAATTAAATGGAACCCTTCATGTACAAATTATGTCTTCGGACAAAAGAGAGAAAAATATCCCTAAAATGGTTGGGAATGTAACTTCCATCGAAGTTCCCATTGTTTCGGGTCGGGTTTCGTTACAAAATGTTACGATTGAAGAGAATTCTCCCGGTGTCGATGGAAAGGAGTATATCTTACGTTGTAAACCAAATCTTGATGACTGCGACAGTGATGTCGCGCCTTACGATGTTCGCTTTATATTTTGCAATGGTATGTTGTTTTCCAATTGTTTTTTTTTGTTTTTTTTATTGTTTTGGAAGGGAATTAAGTCACTATCTCGCTTTTGCTCGTAATTTAATTGAAATATATTAATCAAATATTTTAAGATTCAAAAAAGCAAGCGGAAATATCGCAACTTTCGAAGGAAAGGGAGAATTTGTTGTCTGTTATCAAAACTTATCAAACACTGTTCGATACATCGAAGCAATTGCTTCGCGAACTCGACGGTAAGTAGTTTATTTACAGTGTTCTTCTTTTTATGCTTTTATAGTTCTCGCCCGTTCGCGTTTCTTTTATAGTACTCGCGCATTCGCGTTTCTTTTATAGTACTCGCGCATTCGCGTTTCTTTTATAGTACTCGCGCATTCGCGTTTCTTTTATAGTGTTTTTCGCGATGTTATTACTTTTTTATAGTGTTCTCGCGATGTTATTACGTTTCTATAGTGTTCTCGCGATGTTATTACGTTTCTATAGTGTTCTCGCGATGTTATTACTTTTTCATAGTGTTCTCGCGATGTTATTACTTTTTTATAGTGTTCTCGCGATGTTATTACTTTTTTATAGTGTTCTCGCGATGTTATTACGTTTCTATAGTGTTCTCGCTATGTTATTACGTTTCTATAGTGTTCTCGCGATGTTATTACGTTTCTATAGTGTTCTCGCGATGTTATTACGTTTCTATAGTGTTCTCGCGATGTTATTACGTTTCTATAGTGTTCTCGCGATGTTATTACGTTTCTATAGTGTTCTCGCGCAGTTATTACGTTTCTATAGTGTTCTCGCGATGTTATTACGTTTCTATAGTGTTCTCGCGCAGTTATTACGTTTCTATAGTGTTCTCGCGATGTTATTACTTTTTTATAGTGTTTTCGCAATGTTATTACTTTTTTATAGTGTTTTCGCGATGTTATTACGTTTCTATAGTGTTTTCGCGCAGTTATTACGTTTCTATAATGTTTTCGCGATGTTATTACGTTTCTATAGTGTTCTCGGCGATGTTATTACGTTTCTATAGTGTTCTCGCGCAGTTATTACGTTTCTATAGTGTTCTCACGCAGTTATTACGTTTCTATAGTGTTCTCACGCAGTTATTACGTTTCTATAGTGTTCTCACGCAGTTATTACGTTTCCTATATAGTACTCGCGCAGTTATTACGTTTCCTATATAGTACTCGCGCAATTATTACGTTTCTTATATAGTACTCGCGCAGTTATTACGTTTCTTATATAGTACTCTCGCAGTTATTACGTTTCTTATATAGTACTCTCGCGGTTATTACGTTTCTTATATAGTACTCGCGCGGTTATTACGTTTCTTACATAGTACTCGCGCAGTTATTACGTTTCTTACATAGTACTCGCACGAGTACTATATTAAATATCTATATCTATAATACCGTTCAATCAGAGGCTGCCAAGAACGCTTATGCTGAAGAAAACAGAATTAAAAGCGAACTACGCCAATTAAATTTTAACCCATCGTCTCTTACAACGGTACTTAATAAAAATTTCAATTAATCCATAATCATAATCAAATAGTACAACTGGACTTAATTAATGCATTTAGTTAGAAAAAACGAAACAAGCAATTGCAAAATTAGTTCAAACCCAACAAAAAGCGATTAAACCTCCTAAAAGAGTTTTTGGTTTGACACCCGCGCCTGATGAACCAGGAGTTCTCGGAAAAGTTAGTTTCTCGAATTAATTTTCGCAGTTTTTGATTAAAATAATCAAAAAAAATCGGTTTTAATTTTTAATTGATAGATTGGTCAATTAGCTTATGTTGAAAATGAAGACGTTGCGAGAGTTTTATCGTGGCATATGCAATCCGATATGGATTGCGTTATTACTCATAGAATGGAAAAAGTATATGGCCACTCGTTTTAGGTTTATCTTCGGATTAATTAGCCTTATTCCTGATCAGCGCCACCTACCCATAGCGGCGACTTTGAGAACTACTGTAAGCGGCAAGCCAATCAGATGTCGCTAAAATCTGGTGACGTCACTGACAGGCACTCTCGGGTCCTACCAAAAATGACGTCACCAGATTTTAGCGACATCTGATTGGCTTGCCGCTTACAGTAGTTCTCAAAGTCGCCGCTATGGGTAGATGGCGCTGATCAGGAATAAGGCTAATTACAGTTTAAATACTAATTTTGATTATCTAGGCTCGCGAATTACATAAGCGTTATGGTGGGAAGTTGCAATTATTGCCATTAGATAGTATTTTTCAAAGAAATCTTCCTGATTGGTCACGGCAAGTTTATTTTTTATTAGTTCTAACGAACTTCAGCTTTATATAAACTGAAATGTCTTTAGGCCTATGATTCACGCGAAGATTCGAAATTATAATCCTCCTGGGAATCCAATTTACGTTCGTGATTGTTTAATTTTTCCTAAAGAACCGGAAAATTGCAAAAAAGGTAACCCCCTTCTGTTTTCTGTTCCGTTTGATAAAGATCCTTTTTTAATCCTTTAGTTATAAATTATTCTCTTAGTTTTTGGTATGCTATTGGGTGATACCATATTACTAGATACCTTGGATGATGCGACGCATTATCGAGAAAACGTCAGTTAACGAGTCTTGGCCTATTTTTTTTAGACATAATTGCTTTAAAACGAGATGTTTTGTAGATTGTGAAACATATGTTTTGCCCCACTTTACTAACGCGAACCGGGGATCGTGTTAGAAGTAACGGTAAATTTGGTGGACAGCAAAATAAAGCCCCTCCTATTGATAAGATGAGAGGTGTCGTTTTTGGAGAACCTCCGCAAACTCAGTCTAAGGAGGTTGATCAGCAAATAGGTCAGTCTTATTTTTTTATTAGGCTTTTGGTTACACTTAGGCCTAGCGATTTGCTAATGCAAAGCCCCCCCCCTAAAAAAACTAGGCTTAACCATGGCTTAGCGCGTTGCCAATGGATTAAATCTAGGCTTAACGCGTTGCCAATGGATTAAATCTAGGCTTAACGCGTTGCCAATGGATTAAAACTAGGCTTAACGCGTTGCCAATGGATTAAATCTAGGCTTAACGCGTTGCCAATGGATTAAATCTAGGATTAACGCGTTGCCAATGGATTAAAACGAAGCTTAGCGCGGTGCCAAGGGATTAAAACGAGGCTTAGCACGTTGCCAAGGGATTAAAACGAGGCTTAGCACGTTGCCAATGGATTAAATCTAGGCTTAACGCGTTGCCAAGGGATTAAAACGAGGCTTAGCACGTTGCCAAGGGATTAAAACGAGGCGTAACGCGTTGCCAAGGGATTAAAACGAGGCTTAGCGCGTTGCCAAGGGATTAAAACGAGGCTTAGCGCGTTGCCAAGGGATTAAAACGAGGCTTAGCGCGTTGCCAAGGGATAAAATCTAGGCTTAGCGCGTTGCCAAGGGATTAAAACGAGGCTTAGCGCGTTGCCAAGGGATAAAATCTAGGCTTAGCGCGTTGTCAAGGGATAAAATCTAGGCTTAGCGCGTTGTCAAGGGATAAAATCTAGGCTTAGCGCGTTGCCAAGGGATTAAAACGAGGCTTAGCGCGTTGCCGAGGGATTAAAACGAGGCTTAGCGCGTTGCCGAGGGATTAAAACGAGGCTTAGCGCGTTGCCAAGGGATTAAAACGAGGCTTAGCGCGTTGCCAAGGGATTAAAACGAGGCTTAGCGCGTTGCCAAGGGATTAAAACGAGGCTTAGCGCGTTGCCAAGGGATTAAAACGAGGCTTAACGCGTTGCCAAGGGATAAAATCTAGGCTTAGCGCGTTGCCTGTTAAATTAAAGGCTTAAATAACTTCCCTTTTAAGAACTATTGGAGAACCTTAAACTTGCCATTGAAAAAAGTGCTCAAATGAGGGATGAATTAGCTGAGCAACAAAAGCAAGAAAACTCTACCGAAATTGAAGAAAAAGCCAAGGAATTCGCGACTGCTCAGAAGAAACTGAAAGAAGTTGAAGCTAAACTAAGGGGTAATTAATTTTTACATATATTTTAAGTTTATATATTTTAAATGCATTTGCAATCCAAAAGAATCGAGTTCAAGAGGAACTAAACGTCAGTCGAATGGTGTCAAACTTGATGAGAGTGCTTTAAACGGATTAGGGGGGTTAGGCTTAACTAGGAGCCAAATGATGAGACTAAAATCGCTTCATGGTGATTCTTCCGAATCATCCCCTTCATCTACAAAAAGTTCCACCCCGCCTTTACGTAAGAAAAGAAAGAATTGAATCCCATTTGCTTCCATTCATTCATCTTTTTACTTTTTTTACTCTTATTTCTAAGCCTTTTTTTATCTCTGACCAAAGTTTGGGTCGCTATTACATATTTTTTATCTTTAAAATAAGCGTGATAGGTGAATATTTGTTACTGTTATATTGTTTTCGCTTTGAGAATATGGGATATATTTGCGCTTAATACCTGGCAAAGTTAACCCTAATTTCGTTAGAATGCGTTTAATCACGTTGATTATATGTAAGATCATATAACGGGAAAAAAATGTTTCATTTTTTTAAAAAAAAACATGTTAAACTGCAAACTAAATAAAATAAGTGATGCGTTTATTATTTCTTAAATATTTATTTGTGTAAAAAATGCAAATTATAGATGTTTTTTCCTAGGCCTAATTGATTTTTAAATTGTAGGCTTAGTAATTTTTACAGGGCTGGAAATAAGCACTAAAGTGCGTGATCGATTGAGCCGTGTTTGAACCGACCCACGAAATCGCAGCATTTCAAATAAAATAAGTGATGCGTTTATTATTTCTTAAATATTTATTTGTGTAAAAAAATGCAAATTACAGATTGTTTTTTCCTAGGCCTAATTGACTTTTAAATTGTAGGCTTAGTAATTTTTACAGGGATGGAAATAAGCACTAAAGTACGTGATCGATTGAGCCGTGTTTGAACCGACCAATGAAATCGCTGCATTTCCGGAGTTCCTTACTTCCTTACAAGTTGTAACTTGTTTTTAGGTCATTGTTGTTTTTCCGTGAAAAAAATTTGCAATGGGAACGTTCAATTTGTTTGTGTAATAAATAATTCTAAATTAACCCCTCTAACGTTATTTAGAGTTTTACTAATTATAGTTTTATTAATATAATAGTTAGTAAAGATTCAAGAAATTTCGTTAAAATAAGCGGTAAATCTTGTGTAGTTGATACAAAGTTAAGTTTAAATCGTCTAAACTTAAGCCTCGGCCGAGTTTTTTTTCCATTCATTTCCTTTTGTTTGTATTACTAATGTTGACGTCGTACTTGCTAAGACTTGGCTTCAATGGGAAATAATGTAAGTTTCCTGGTTATTTTTAGCCTATTTCCATAGTTCCAGGAATGATTTCCTGAAATATTTATTTAGAAAAAGAGTTATTGAATTCATTTAAAGATGGATGATGAAGATATTAGTGGGGTTAGAGAGAAAACTTTGAAAAAAGACTCTCACACTGCTGAGTCTCAAGATGAAATGATGGCCAGTGCAGACTCATTTGGGTCAACATCAAGCCAACAAAGCGGGGTTAAAAAGAAACTTAAAACTTTAACGTTTTGTCGTAGAAGAAAGGGCATAAAAGAAGTAACCCAAAAAAGAAAATCTCCTTGGTCATTCAAATTTGGTCCTAAAGTACGAGACTGCTCAAATACAAGTGTCCCTATCGCTGGAGATAACGATACTTGCGTCTGCACTGTATACCGGCGCACTGATCAGGCTTCTAGCTCCGTAACAGCAGCGGAGTTGATTGATTTTTCAAAAGTCGATTGTTTACCAAAATGTGTACTGAATTCCAACACCACCACCAAAACAACAACAACCCATCGTATTTCTTGCTTAAAAGACAACAATAATCCGGGTTTTAAATTGCCATTAGAAACTCAAACTCAGTTCTCTTCAAGTGCAATTACCACAGCTAATAACGAAGAACGACAACAAACGAATATTCCATCGCAAACCAGTTTTAAAACTAAGGAATCGCAGACGCAAGATGGTGGCAGCTGGAATGAAGACCATTTGATGTCAATCTCTGTTGAGAATCAAGTTGTTGCATCGGCATCTTGTTCTTATCCAATCAACAAAGATTGCCCATCTTCATCTTCATCTTCATCTTCTAAAAGCAATACGGATATGTCAGCGTATAGGAATGAAAGATTGCCGCCTAATTTGGAGCTTGCAGGATCGGCATCAGCCTCGGCCTCTGTAGCGATGGAAATGACGGGAGAGAATTCAAACTCCCAAGATGAACTTAATTCAACTGAATCAACCTCAAATGACGTATTGTTTATTGATGAAATGAAGATAAACATCGATGATTACCCAGTAGAAGATTGGGACGAACGAGCGAGGTTACAAAGAGCTAAAGAAATGGAGGAAGGAGTCGAGCCACCACCAGGATATAAACCAAAGCAATTAACACAGCAAATAACCCCAACACCGGCAATCCAGGAACATTCCATTTCGGAATTAGCGATGTACCTTCAAAATCATCTGTTATTAAAATCAACAGGAAATTTATCGAGATCCATCGAGGAATCAAATGAAAAGTCATCAATCTTATCGAGGAATGTCTTGGAGATGCTTCAAGAATTGAGTTTATCCGGATTATTTTCACCTCCGATTCATACCCAAGTTGATTACATTCATTGCTTAGTTCCTGATTTATTGGATATCACGAGTTGTAGCTGTTATTGGGGAAAAATGGATCGTTACGAAGCTGAAAAGTTATTGGAAAATAAACCGGAAGGAACTTTTCTTTTGAGAGACAGTGCTCAGGAAGAGTTTTTATTCAGTGTCAGTTTTCAACGGTACGGGAAAACTCTCCATGCGAGAATTGAACAATGGAATCATAAATTCAGTTTCGATTCACATGATCCAGGGGTCTTCTCATCTGGAACTGTTTGTGGGCTTATTGAGCATTATAAAGATCCGAGTTGTTGCATGTATTTTGATCCAATGTTAACCATTCCCTTGCACAGAACTTTCCCATTTTCTCTTCAACATTTAAGTAGATCAGTTATTTGTAATAAAATCACTTATGACGGAATTAACAGCCTTAAGTTGCCAAAATCCCTTAAATCTTACTTGAAAGAATATCATTATAAGCAAAGGGTTAAAGTCAGGCGATTTGATTATTAAAAAAGAGTTTAAGATTTGAAAAATAAACACTAAATTTGAATTATTTCACTTCCTAGTTTTAGTTTAGTTTGTTAATAGGAAAATCTAGTTAATATTTTTCCTTTTTGTTTTGTAATTACGTCATTTTTGGAATTTTTATTATTTTTTTTTTGAAATAACGAACAAATTTTGTTTAGTTTTTGCCATGAGATTTGAATTAATTAATTAATTAAGATATATGCCTAAGAATTAAATAGTTAGATAATTTTTAATGTTAACGGTTGTTGGGCGTGCGCTACATTAGAAAATATTTCAATTTTTTCGTTTGTATTTAAATGTTAATTTTTTCTGATTAAAATAAATGAAAAATAAATAAACGTTCTTTTTATATAAAAAAAATTTCGTGGAGAAACCTTTATTTTGTCTTGTCCGACTTGTTTTGGTCTATTTTTTTAGTAAGGTGATCCTTTAAGGCTTATAGTTTATTGGCACTGTACGCACCGTAAAAGAAAATATATGGGAAGGTATCCTACAGTGCGGTTCGGTGCTTAAACCAAATTCACCAAATAACCGGTTACTATTCTAATTCTACATTTTGGCTTCACCCAGCCCATAGTGGTGGATAGTTATTTAGAAGTTCCATTTTCACGACCCAGAGTGTCCCGTCATCAGTGGGAGGATAACCACATAGTAAAAATGTCACATCAAACAGGAATTCAGGGTAAATATTATTTTAATTATGTTTTATTTTATCATTAAATTAAATTTTGAATCAATAATGCCAATATTCGCTAAGCCTTGGTAAATTTCTGACGTCAAACTTTATGAATGTTGTTATCTTGCTTGGCTTCAGATGCCGTTTTTTCATAATTATTTCGGGTTTAAATGAATTAAATTTAAATGAGTTGGATTTTTAATTAAGGGAATGATGAATTACGTAAATTTTTCGGTACTTGTAAAGACGGTCGAATTAGGGCTTTCAAAGTTTCTATAAAAGAAGGTAAAAATAAGGTGAAACCTTACAAGTTTCGGCATCATAGATCTTGACCAAGTGGGTGTGTTGTTTTAAATTAATTTTAGAGCAATTAATTCTCGACGAATCAGTTGAAACTTCGGGTAATTGGGAGGAAGATTACGACCAAAGCTTGTTGAAATTAGTGGAAGAAAAACAACCATCCTATTTATTTTACCGTCTCGATAGTCAAAATGATTCCGGTTACGAATGGGTGTTTGTTAGTTGGTCTCCGGACAATTCCCCTGTTAGACAGAAAATGCTTTACGCTTCAACAAAAGCTACTCTTAAAAAGGAGTTTGGTTCTGCCCAAATTAAAATGGAAATGTTTGGAGCCACAACAGTAAGAAATTAACTTATTCAGGGTTCATACAAACCTGGAAAACAGGGTTCATACAAACCTGGAAAAATCAGGGAAATAATTAGTTGACAAAAACCTCAGGGAAAACTCAGGGAAATTTAGAATTTTTAATAAAATTCAGGGAAATTTCGATTTTTTTTTAGTAAAATTCAGGGAAATCAGGGAAATTTCGAATTTTTAGTAAAATTCAGGGAAATTTTGATTTTTTAGTAAAATTCAGGGAAATTTCGATTTTTTAGTAAAATTCCGGGAAATTTTGATTTTTTAGTAAAATTCAGGGAAATTTCGATTTTTTAGTAAAATTCCGGGAAATTTCGAATTTTTAGTAAAATTCAGGGAAATCAAGGAAATTTCGAATTTTTAGTAAAATTCAGGGAAATCAAGGAAATTTCGAATTTTTAGTAAAATTCAGGGAAATCAAGGAAATTTCGAATTTTTAGTAAAATTCAGGGAAATCAAGGAAATTTCGAATTTTTAGTAAAATTCAGGGAAATCAAGGAAATTTCGAATTTTTAGTAAAATTCAGGGAAATCAGGGAAATTTGTTTTCCAAAAGTTGTATGAACCCTGATTTATTAACTTATTCAATTATCTGAATATGTTTAATTGATTTTAATGGTTTTATTTTAAGACTGATATTAATTTGAGAGGGTTTAAAAGACACTTAAATGCGTCTAAAGAACCCGCACCTTTAACTTTTGCTGAGGAAGAATTGAAACAAATCAAAAAGAATGAGGTCTGTTTGTTTGTTTGTTTAAGGTTTTTAAAGAAAGTTTTTATTTAATCTTTGTTATTCATTTTAAGACTGGAGTCGAAATTGGCTTTGATACTAAACATCAAACCATGCAAGGAGTATCTTTCCCTGTTAAAGACGATGCCATGTCAGCTCTCTTTGATTTGAAAGATAGAAAAATTAATTATGTTCAACTTGTAAGGGTGTTTTTTATCTATAATTAGAAATTTTAGGATGATGATTGATTGGCAACTAATTAATTAGTTTTTTTAATTAGAGCATAGATATAGCTAAGGAAGAAATTAACTTAGAGTCAACGGAATCAACCTCTGTTAGACAATTACCGCGTAGAATTCCAACTGATCATGCAAGATATCATTTATTCCTGTTTCCACACTCTTATGAAGGGGACTCTTTTGATAGCATAGGTAAATATTGGGTTGTCGGTAAAAAAAGCCAATGGGAAAAAAAAGCCAAGGTAATAAAAGACAAATTTACGAATACAAAAAAGCCATGGTAAAAAAATCCACAAACGCAGTAATAAAAGCCAATGGTAAGAAAGTCAAGAAAGATTGGGAATGTTTCGATTTATTTTTTTTTTTTTTTTGGACTTTTAAAATTTATGGAAGTTGTGAGATTGGAAAGATTTATCAAGGATTAGAAACATTTTCTGGGATTTGAAAGATTTGTGAAGATTTAAAGATTTATCAAGAATTTATAAGATTTTCTGGGATTTGAGAGATTTTTCTGGGATTTGAGAGATTTTTTCTGGGATTTGAGAGATTTTTTCTGGGATTTGAGAGATTTTTTCTGGGATTTGAGAGATTTTTTCTGGGATTTGAGAGATTTTTTCTGGGATTTGAGAGATTTTTTCTGGGATTTGAGAGATTTTTTCTGGGATTTGAGAGATTTTTTCTGGGATTTGAGAGATTTTTCTCTTTTTTACCTTGGCTTTTTTTACCTTGCCTTTTTTAACCTTAGCTTTTTTCACCTGGATTCAAATATTGGGACACGTGTCAGGCTTTAAGACTTGTTTGAGTACTTAAGAGTTAATTAAACTTATTTAAACAATATTTCAGTATTTATCTACAGCATGCCTAGTTGCAATTGCCCGATAAAAGAAAGAATGTTGTATTCAAGTTGCAAAAATCCTCTTCTCGATTCCATAGAGAACAGAGTTGGCCTTGAAATTGCAAAAAAGGTTAAAAAAATTAGTCTTTTTTACTTATAATCATTTTTTTTTAACTATTCTTAACTATTTTTTTTTTTAATAGATTGAAATTGGGGAAGCTAAAGAATTAACGGAAGATTTCTTGATTGACGAAATTCACCCAAAATTAAACATCTACAAACAAAAATTTGCAAAACCCAAGGGACCAACAAATCGTGGAGCCAGAAGACTAATCAAATCCCCTAAAGAAGAAACTGCTCCAAATAGTTAAGGTAAATTTGAGCGTCTAGGCTGACAAATTTTGAGCTTTGTGACCAATGAGTGATGATGAGGGGGTTTAATTAATTTTACACCGAGACATTTGTGCCTTTATCTCGTGTTAAGTGGTGAAAATGTGAACAGTCTCCGGTGGCTTATGATTCAATAAGGGTGAACGCGAAAGTAATTTAATAATTTTTATATTCATAATTGATAATCGTGAAATGACAAGTATTTTAGGTTATAGAGCTAATTGAGAGCTTTAAAATGAGACCAAAAACGTCGAAATCGGTTTATAATTAAAGAAGTTATGAGGGAAGTAAGTTGGGTAACTCCGACTCGCCAAGGCTTAAAACTTATTCAACCAAGGCTTAACTTTAAAAGCTCATAACTTTTTAATTTCTTAACCGATTTTTACCATCTCAATTTTATTTTAAAGCTTTTGTTTAGCTCTAACTATTAATAATCAACAACGATTTACTATTGCCATTAAATTAATTCCCTGGTTAAATTAAATTATGAAAATTAAGTTATTGCCAGGCAGGTACTGAGACTGAGGTATTGTCTGGACTCTATAAACATATTTATTTACTAAAAAAAAAAAGCTTTAATTGAAAGGGAAACTGATCATGATTAGAAGAAAATTTACACAATTTATTTTTTAAATATATTCTACATATAATTAATTAATTAATTAATGATACTAATTTAATTTTAAGGAGTTTTAGGTTCATTATTAACAATATTACTATTATTATTATCGGCTTTCTTTGAAGCTTGAATTTCTCTTTGTTTTCTATAAAAAAAAGAATTAATTAATTAAAAATTAAAACGTTTTGGATGTGAATAAAATAAATTTAAATTACTTTAAATATTTATTCCAATAATCATGTTGCCAATAACGCATTTCTTTAACCGAAGTTCCAGTAAAGTAAAAGGAAGCGCTCATTATTGTACCAGCAATTGTTCTAAAATGTATTAAATACGTCACAGGTATGTTGGTAAAATGGTAAAACATACTATAACATACCCAAGGGTTAAGCCTACAACACCTCCCGCAATCATACCGCGTAATCCTAAATTTATCCTAAAGATGGCGCCAGCTGTCGCTACAAAAGTTAAAATTAGGCACATTAGGCCTAAAATTAAATAGGCCTAATTTAGTTTTAGTATTTACTTCCTGCAATTATGTGTTCAAGAAATCCTCCATCGTTTCTATAAGCTATTATAGAATTAGTGATTAAGCTAGAAAAAAGATATCATGATTATGGTAAGGCCAAGGCTTATGGTAAGGCCAAGGCTTAGCTTGGCATGAACTTCTACCAACCAATATGCTCCACTAAGTGCACCCATTTTTAGGCCCCATTTTGCGCCACCTTTCATTACTTCCACTATCATTTTATCTTGCAATGATCTCTTTAATAATTATATATTTTTATTTTATAAAGTTATTATTATATTTAGGCTTATTCCCCCACCTTTGCCATGTAAGGGTGAACAAATAGTGTTTCTTTATTTTTCCTAAGCCAGTCTTCTTTGGCTGTTTGACCATTTATTAAAGCCCCTAATGTCCCACCAGTAAAAGCCCCACAAACTGTTACTGTATTACACATTGTCAATTCAGGTGAAATTTCTTCAAACATACTATAATGAAAATAAGTAGCATTGGCAAAGGAAATCTACCTATTTAAGCTAGGCCTAAATAACTTAATTTTAACATACTTTCTTTGAAAAATCATTTTAACACGATCCCATCCAGTTTCATTGTCAAATGCAGTTGCATCTTGACGGTAGATTTCACTACCCATACCTCCAATGTCGTTCTCCATTATAAGCGATTTAGTTAGTAGTTTATTACTGTTGTTCTTATTTAAAAAATGAAACCGAAACCGAAACTAGACAGTTTTCCGGAAACCAGAATAACCTGGAACTAAGGTCAACGCCGGCGTGAGAGTATCAGAAACGGAAATAAGCAAAAACTTTTATAAGGTATTTTTCCAATGCCCAGCCATGAAATTATAAAAATTTGTCGGGAAATAAATTGTTTGAATTGATAATTGCTTATAATTAATTCTAAAAATCTATCGGCCCGTTAAAAGTAGTTTTCTAAATTTATTGTACTCCGTGATTGTGCTTATTTCCTTTCCTGTACAATACAGTCCGCGGGAATGACAGAAGCATGATGGAACAATGGCAATTACTTTGAAAAGAATTGTAATCGCGGTAATTATACTATATTGCTTAGTTACGTGTTATACCGGATATTTTCTACTCTCTAAAAGCTTTTCGAACAATAAATATTATAACCAACGTGTATGGTCTATGCCAGGTATGTAAAAATATTTATGTACGCTAAGCCTTGGCCGATTGACAGTTTGTTTATGTTATAAATAGGTTAACCCTAAATGTCATTTTGTTATTATGTATAATTTATTTCGAATTTGGTTTTTTAAACGCGATATATGCAATATTTTTGTTGCCTTTTAAACATATATTAAACCCAAAACTGTTTTAATTGCATTGGTTTTTGTCACACATAATTTGAAAGCACAGATTGCTTGTTGTGTTGGTATTGCTACAAATGGCTAGAAGTTCGCCTCTTTTTAGAGTAGATTGGTAGAAACAGGACCGGATTGAGCAATTTTGCACGCGCCCCCCCCCTTAAGTCGGGAAAAAAAGGAACAGCAAACGTTGCTAAGGGGGAATAGTTTAACTCAATGCGCCCCCCCAACAAACTTTGCGACGGGGGGGGGGAGTACCCCCTTGCCCCCCTCCCCACTTTTAAACCGGCCCTGTGTAGAAAGAAACTAAACAATTTAGTGGTAAAGGTGGCAATAAACAAGCTAATAGGGAGCTATCAACTGGCTAGGGGGAAGAGATAGTCTGATGTCACGCAGCCCCCCTCTGGTTGGCATTTTTTGGGCGTAGAATACTGTTTCCAACCGTTAGGGGGGATGAAACTCCAGTAAGATATAGAAGGGTGTGACGTTTCAGGGTCAGAACTGTTAGCTCCCTATTAGCAATAATTTGGAGAAGGTAGCAACATTTAGGGGTAAAAACATATCCAATTTAGTAAAATTTTGGAAAAGGGGACATAAGACTTCATAACAACAAAAACAGGCGCACATTTAGCCTCTCAGTGTTACCTTGCACTGTGACAATGATTTACAGGATCTTAGTGTGACGCTTGCTTTTCCTGTAAATTGATTCCCAATATAGATGAAGATGACTGGAATCCATGGGGAGAGGAATTACAGATCGAAAAAGAAGTAAAAAAAGGCAATGCCATTGTGGAATCACAATCAAAGTTTTTACCAAAGTGGTGGAGTAATAAGAGCCTTGATTTTGGCAAAAATTTCCACCATGGCAAGGAGGAAAGTAGAGAGGGTGATATGTCAAAGGAGGTTACTGTTGAAATTTGGGGGAAGGCAGCCATAGGTGAACCCTTGAAACTTAATTAGCCTTATTCCTGATCAGCGCCATCTACCCATAGCGGTCACTTTGAGAACTACTGTAAGCGGCAAGCCAATCAGATGTCGCTAAAATCTGGTGACGTCATTTTTGGTAAGACCAGAGAGTGCCAGTCAGTGACGTCACCAGATTTTAGCGACATCTGATTGGCTTGCCGCTTACAGTAGTTCTCAAAGTCGCCGCTATGGGTAGGTGGCGCTGATCAGGAATAAGGCTAATTGATGTCTTAGAAAATGTGTAGACAGTTTAGTAATGTTGTTATACTGATTATAAAGGGTTATATTTATGGGAACACATTTTCAATGGCAAACTAGAGAAAAAAATGGATGGTATTTGGAGTTACGGTTTTAGAAAAATTGATAATATAAAATTCAAGTGAGAAAATGGAAAAACTATCTTGCTTGGTTAAGGTCCTTGTACTATATGTAACTTTAACAATAAAGGTTTCGAACTGGGCCTGGGGTAATACCTAGTAAGGCTCCGGCTGACGTAACCCATTTAATTCTTGTCCTAAATGGAATGAGCTCGGAAAAAATTGCATTTGCTAAAATGTGGTTGGATTTTCTACCTCATCTGACTCGCCTTAAGTACTTGGCCTTAGTGGTATTGGGCAGTGAACAATGCAGGAATGAATGGCTTCTTCCTTACTCGACCCTTAGGGGTGGGTTAGCCAATGCCACGTTTCTAGTCTATGATAGTCCTATGGTGGATAATAAATATTTTTATCAGTGGCCCTTGGGTGTTGCGACGTAAGTTAATTCTTTCAGTTAGCCAGCGTCAAGGGTCCCCCTGTTGAGACAGTTGTTTTTAATCAATACTTAGGTATCGTAATTTTCCTAAAATGGATGCCCAGTCTCTTGATATCAATTCTCCTCGCCCTTTTATGTGTAATTTTTTGGGGACCATCTACCCCAAATCATCGCGCGAAAAACTTTTAGGTATTCTTCAAAAGAATGGCCTTGGAACTGTTTGTCATATTAAAGTTCGACAACAGTAAGTTAAATTGACTCCCCAGAAATAAAAGAAATGTTAAAAACCTCAAGGAAACATTTATTTCTTTGAATATTTATAACAATTCAGTTGGCAAGCCCAAGAATCTAAAGATAGTTTGGATTCCTACGTCCATACTTTACGTCTAAGTGATTTAACATTGAGTCCCGTTGGGATGAACTCCGAGTGTTACCGAATTTACGAAGCCATGTCCTTAGGTTCGGTACCCGTTATTGAGGACGTCATGACGCCTGGAAGGTGCGGTAATAGTGAGAGCAAACGTTACGCGTTGAAAGAGAGTGTTAGAGCTCCTTTGAGACTCTTAAAAGAATTTGGGGCTCCCGTAATTTTCGTCAAAGATTGGGAAGAAATATACGATATTATTGAAAAGGAGAAAACTCTTTCGCAAGACGAAAAAATTGCGCGTAGAGTAAAGTTAGTTCGCTGGTACGACGACTTTAAAAATAAATTACGCGATCGCGTCATTGGTCTTTTTAAACAAAACTTGTTTAATAATAGGACATCCAAGATAAATTCGCATTCGTGGAATTTGTGACAATGATAAATAAATATTTTATGTTTATACATATTTTTACGTTCATTCTTTAAAGTAGAAGTCGCGGTCCTACAAAAGTGTATAATGTCCTATTTTGTAGACATCCCATGTGCCATAAATTTATTTAAAAAAAAAAAAAGAAACGTCTGAATCAAATAAATTGACAGCTAGTTTATATATATAGCCATTTTTCGGATTTTTACATCAAAATTTGTTATTATATTAGGAATTTTCAAATAAATTGATTATCTTGTTAAACTGTGTGTCTACATTTCTTTTCCTTCATGGTTTGTATCATAACAAATTGGTGGTCAATTTTTACAGTCCATTCTTTGTGAGAAATTCTTCAAAATGCTTCATCCTGCAGTGTCTCTTAAAAATTGCGCAAAGTCTGTTGGTCCACCTTGAAAATTTGAATTGCGAAAGTCGTGGCTCGCTGCGCTGTGTTTTCTCTTTGCGCGATGTATCATTCTAGCTATTTCTTTTCGTATACTTCTATCCCAAACTCCGTATAACAATGGCTGGGTAGCGAAACTAGAGTAGCATAGCCACAGGGTCCACTGGTTAGTTGGTGTAAGTGCGCCGCGATACGAACCCCAAATGGTCACCGCTTGAACCACAGCGTCTGGCATGTAACAAATCAAGTAGTGCAGGGTCAGTAACGTGAGGGTTTTAGTAGCCTTTGAGATTTTGTTGGGGTTCGGATCGGGTGAAGGTAATTGTTGTTGGATGTCCGAGGTGGAGGAAACTATCGATGACGACCCTGATATTGTGGATAGGATGTATGACGGACGTAGTTGCGTTCTAACTGCACGGGCCTCGTGAAATATGAAACCGTAAATAATCATGGTACTCCAGAATGGTATCGCGTAAACCAGAAACAAAATTGTGATCGCGTATTCCTTTCCTCGACTGTTTGATACCAAGTATCCACACTGCATTCGGTGTTTGTCATAGACGAATTCCGTCATGCCAAAAAAAGGTAAGGCCGCCAAAACCATCGCGAATGTCCATGCCACCATAATACTGATCAAACTCCTTGTTGAACTCAAATGAGCCGAGTGTAACATCGGATGTACAATGGCAAAGTAACGGTCAATGGTTATAAGTAACAACTCGAAGACATTGGAGAAGATGAAGGCCGAATTTAAGAAACCAATTAAGCTGCAACACTTCGAGAACACTTGACCTTCTTCGACGAAATTGGCCAAAGCTAGTGGCATTATTGTGACGGAGGACAACATTCCGTCAAAGAATATACTTAGCACGTAGGCGTTGGACGGTTTGGTTCTAAGGACCGGGTTACGAGTGATCATAAAGAACAGGAATGTGTTACTAATCACGGATATCGCGATCACTATAACCATAGCTAGGAGTGCCATAATTTTGTAAATGTTCCACTCGTCCATTTTAGTTAGCTACTTTTTGGGAACCTAAACTAGTCGCGTTCTTTGTTGAATATTAAATGACGTTTGTTTCATTATAGCGATTACATCAGTCTAAGATTAGTATAGGATGTCAGGTGCCGGGAAAATCGCGATAAAAGTAGGTAGCGTTGATGGCCTGATGGAGAGATCGAGCCATTATTATTAGAGTGCTTGGTAAACAATAAGGTGACCAAATGTAGCGTTTGCCTCTTGACTCGAAGACAGAGAGTAATAAAAACGACATGAACCCATTAGCGCGCGGTATAGGATAGAGATAAGAATTGATAACAACATTCATCTTGACCTTTGCCTTGCTATTGACCCCTTTGCTCCTTTTTTATTCACACTGAAGATACAAGGTAGGTGTAGGACATGCTAATTAAGCGTGTACGTTGCTGATTTTTGACTTAACAAAATGAATTGAAAAGAAATTTATCCCGTTTTTCTCATTAACTTCCACCGTGAACGATATAGAGGAAAATTCACCCACTCGAGTTGACTTGTTTGTTTTGAAAACGTCTTTGACATACGTTACATTCGTCAACCGCGATATTCTACAAAGTATAATTGGGAAAGTTTTGGTTCAGAACTGACGTTATGGCATGTAAATAACTTCCCCTTACCTTCTCGCGAGCATTTAAACGAGTACTATGATACTATCTGGTACTGAAAGTCGTCTCTGTCCTGTTAGGGGGTAGTTGCGTAAAAAAAATGACCGTCAACGAAATATTTAATGGGAAAGGCAAGAGTTTTCCAGGCCTGATTCCTCTTACCAGAAATTACTTGAAAAGCATGGAAGTTGACGTTCAAACTCAATGTACCATTCAAAAATATCTTTCCCTGATTCAACGACGAGCCGCTGGTAAGTGAATTGTTAAAAATTCATCTTGAAAGGTTTAATTCCCAAAGTAAAAGTGTCTATGTCAAGGTGAACTTATGACCACGGCTAGTTGGATTCGTAACTTCGTCAAAAACCATCCGGATTACAAACAGGATTCGTTAGTTAGCGACTTAATTAACTATGATCTCTTAATGATGGTTGATAGAATTCAAAAGAAGCAAAAACCCTGTCCAGAATTAGTTAGTAACATTAAAGCTATGACGAGCGACAGAATCCCTCGCGCTGTTGAAAAGGGTTGAAAGATATCTTACGTCATTGAATCTAGCCATACCGAAGGTTATTTTAATATTTATTTTAATTATAAATAACTTAAAAGTTTTGTTTTTTGTCACTTTCAGTTTTTATCGGGAGTTTACACCATTTTCAAATTGCTACACTTTTTATGTAAATACTGCAAGAATATTTTCGGGAAAAATGTTTAAATTAAAATAGTTTCAGCCTATATATGTGTGTATCTGGACCTAAACTGAAGCCTTGTACATTATTATTAGACTTTAATTTGAAATTAATTAACTTTTGTTGTTCGGAAACGGAAACAAGAAATTTTCCCGCCTTGCAATTTAAACCCAGTAACCGCCAGGAGTGCTAGTCTCGCCTCCACGCTTTAACCACGTGGTAGTTGTACGATATTTTCAAGGATTTTATTTAGGTCGATGAGTGTTGTTGCGCAATCACAAGATAAAACAAACCCGTGTATTGCTTTATTTCGAAAGTATTTGATAAACAGTTTTGGAAAGAAAGGTTTATATTTCGTGTTGGACCGGTGAGATCAAATTCCTAGGCTGTTTTATTCCCCCCGTACAGTTTTATTAGTGCTTTCCACGGAATTAGCCAAGGCTTAGGCTTCTGCTCTACTGTTGTTTACGTTACCGGTGTCGCTCTGACGACGACCATGGCTTCAAACTAGAGTCGATCTTTTTCAGATACTTAATACGTGTTAATTAATTAATTAATTAATAAATAAGTTAAAGACTAATTAATCTACTGAAATAAAGGCACTGTTTAACAAAGTTTGTCCTATTACTGTGAATATCAAGAACTTTCAATGGGTTTACTTTCACAAGGAACACCATGTTCATGGCAAGAAACTAAAGCTCTCGCTAATCATGTTCGAGAACATGGTATAACGCAGTTTATTAACACTTATCATAACCTGAAGGATCGTCAGGGTGATTGTTTAAAATGGGGAGATGAGGTAAGCCTTTCTATTACTCTTTTAAATTAAAAAACTCCCAAATGTGAAATTGAGGACGCGGAATCACTAGTATGTTGTTTGTAACTGAAGGTCGAGTATATGGTTGTTAAATTCGATCATGAAGGGAAGACAGCAAGGGTTAAATTATGCGTGGAAACTGTTTTACCAAAATTAATGCAAAAAGAATTAGATAATCCTGAGTAAGATGACAAATAGTTAGGTCTTATGTAAATAGGGATTAAAATGGGTTTGTGATTCTATTAGCGATGTAAGGTCTTTATGGAGACCAGAATACGCTGCTTATATGGTTGAGGGAACTCCAGGGAAACCCTACGGAGGACTTACTTCTCATTTTAATATAGTTGAGGCAAATATGAGGGCAAGGTAGGTAAGTGATGAGGTTGGTGATAATACTAACCTCTTAGCAGGGTTCATACAAACCTGGAAAACAGGGGGAAAATCAGGGAAATAAATAGTTGACAAAAATATCAGGGAAATTTCGAATTTTTAGTAAAATTCAGGGAAATCAGGGAAATTTCGAATTTTTAGTAAAATTCAGGGAAATCAGGGAAGTTTCGAATTTTTAGTAAAATTCAGGGAAATCAGGGAAATTTCGAATTTTTAGTAAAATTCAGGGAAATTTCGAATTTTTAGTAAAATTCAGGGAAATTTCGAATTTTTAGTAAAATTCAGGGAAATCAGGGAAATTTCGAATTTTTAGTAAAATTCAGGGAAATTTCGAATTTTTAGTAAAATTCAGGGAAATCAGGGAAATTTCGAATTTTTAGTAAAATTCAGGGAAATCAGGGAAATTTCGAATTTTTAGTAAAATTCAGGGAAATCAGGGAAATTTCGAATTTTTAGTAAAATTCAGGGAAATCAGGGAAATTTGCATCAAACGGGGGTCGAGTAATTAAGCAAAATGTTCATAAACATCCCCTCCATAGGATTAACATTGCACTATACTTTGGAGGCTCATAACTCTGGTTATATTAAAGATACGGGGATGTCCTTTGACTATGTAATAACCCTATTTGCCCCCCCCCCCTGCTTCGTTAGCATTTGCTCCATAGGATACTCCATATACGGGAAAAACCTGGAAAACTCAGATGGGGAAAAACCTGGAAATCTCAGGGAAATTTGTTTTCCAAAAGTTGTATGAACCCTGTCTTAGGGATAGCTAAACTTATAGAAATTACCTTATGATTATAATTAATATCTTAATAATTCAATTAAAAAGACGAGAAGAAGTATTGGAATACCTTGGAGAGGGGGAGTCACTATTATGTTTAACAAGTTTCCCAAGGTATAAAACAGTAAAAGAATCTTTGAATATTAGCAATCTCCGTCACTTTAAAAATATAGGGTGTATAGTAAATCTTTATTCATGTCCAAGACTAGGTTGTGGTATATTTACTGACCCTCCTTTATTGGCGGGAAAAGAAAATTGTCCAATAAACGAATCATTTTTCATTCCTGATGCTGTTATCAATACTTGGCATCCACGTTTTAAGTAATTACTTGTATAGAACATAATTCAAATGTCCTTGAGTTGCCCCTAAGTCCGAATTCTTCATTCTTTCCATCAGAACTTTAACAAGAAATATTTTAGAACGTCGAAAAAAGAAAGTTGCAGTTAACATTCCAAGTATGTCAAGAGAACCCTTAGATTCCCTAATATAATTTTAATAAATTTTTAAAATGAAATTTTAGTTTACAAGGACTCAAAAACTCCGTCACCATTTATCGAAAATTTCCCTGCCTTACCAGAAAATGATGGTGTGACCCCTAACCTCCCTGACCATATTTATATGGACGCAACTGCATTTGGTATGGGTTGCTGTTGTTTGCAGGTTACATTTCAGGCCTGCAATATTAATGAAGCTAGAATGCTTTATGACCAGTTGACCCCATTATGCCCAATTTTGGTAAGAAAACGGGCCACTTACTCTCTTTAGGAACAATGCCAGTTGATATCAACAGTCCATTATTCAAATAATTGTGATTTAATTTTGATTAGATGGCCTTAAGCGCGGCTTCTCCTGTACAAAGAGGTCTCTTATCAGACTTGGATTGCCGATGGACAGTAATTGCAGAGGCCATAGATGATAGAACTGATGAAGAAAAGGGTCTGAAGGTATATAAAATGATAATAAAATCAATTCATAGGGAGATGAAGACCAAAATTATTATTTATTAAAGTTAAAAACATCAAAAACCTTAAGATCCCTATTAAATTTAAGCCTACAATCCATTTGAACATGCTTTGTATTGTGTTGTAAACATTGGTAACCACTTGGAGTGTTTTGTTGTACAACCTTAGTACATTGGAACCACGCGGAGTATTTTGTTGTTCAACCTTAGTACCACGGATAAAGAATGCGCGTGCGGGAATTTGTTTTCACTCTACAGGATCGGCAACTCCCTATCTCGGGCGACAGAATATTCTGTATATACTCTGTTACAACATCGGTTGTCAGCACGCGCAAAGCTAGGTCTTTATGGAACGTAGCTTTGTACGTGCTGTCAAGAGACAAGAAACTTCAGGATCATCAGGATTTAAAATATCCGCGAGTTTTTTAGCTCGAGTACACGGACCTCTAGGCCTTAGTTTCAAATACGTGTGAAATTGCATACAGTCTACTACACGCATTTGAAACTAAGGCCTAGAGGTCCGTGGATTCGAGCTAAAAAAACTCGCGGGTATTTTAAATCCTGAAGTTTCTTGTCTCTTGACAGCACGTACAAAGCTACGTTACATAGAGACCTAGCTTTACGCGTGCTGACAACCGAAGCGGTAAAAGAGTATATACAGAATAAGCTGTCGTTCGAGATAGGGAGTTGCCAATCCTATAGCGTGAAAACAAATTTCCTCACGCGCATTCTTCATCCATGCTTAGTACATTGGTGACCACGTGGAGTATTTTTTGTTCAACTTTAGTACATTGGTAACCACGTGGAGTATTTTGTTGTTCAAGCTTAGTACATTGGTGACCACGTGGAGTATTTTTTGTTCAACTTTAGTACATTGGTAACCACGTGGAGTATTTTGTTGTTCAAGCTTAGTACATTGGTGACCACGTGGAGTATTTTTTGTTCAACTTTAGTACATTGGTAACCACGTGGAGTATTTTATTGTACAGCCTTAGTACATTGGTAACCACACGGAGTTTTGTGTTGTTCAACCTTAGTACATTGTAACCACGTGGAGGGTTTTGTTCTACAACCTTAGAACATTGGTAACCACGTGGAGGGTTTTGTTGTACAACCTTAGCACGTTGGTAACCACGTGGAGGGTTTTGTTCTACAACCTTAGTACATTGTTAACCACGTGGAGTATTTTATTGTACAACCTTAGTACATTGGTAACCACGTATAGCATTTTGTTGTACAACCTTAGCACATTGGTAACCACGTATAGCATTTTGTTGTACAACCTTAGTACATTGGTAACCACACGGAGTATTGTGAAAATTTTTTTTTGTACTTGTTATAAACTTAAACCAAAGTAGCGAGATTGTTTGTTCCTTTTTATGTAATGTAACCTTCAATCTGTTATCAATCGTAAAACATTCCACTTATTTTTTTTTAACTAACCACTTTGAGAACAGAGAACATTAACAACTTTAATCTTTTATTATCTTTCTTAATGAATAAGTGACGCAATTAGCCTTCAATTTATTTTTAGCCTCTAATGGAGAACAAGTTTAGGATAAATAAATCTAGATATGATTCCATTGATTGTTATTTATCACCAGCGGGAGAGCAATTTTGCGATATTGACTTAGTTTATGACAAGGATCTTTATGAACGTTTAATTAAATCAGGTGATAATTAATCAACTTATATCTTTAATTAGGGGATATAATAATTAATTATATAATAGGAATTGATCATTTATTGGCTCAACATATTGCTCATTTATTTATTCGCGATCCAATCTCACTGTTTAAAGAAAAAGTCCATCAAAATGATGAAACAGATATTGATCATTTTGAGGTAATTAATTCCTTAATGGGAACTTAGGCTTTAATTAATGTTTTTGTAATTAATTTAGAATATTCAGTCGACCAATTGGCAATCTATGCGATTTAAACCGCCTCCCCCTAATAGTAGTATCGGGTGGAGGGTTGAATTTCGACCAATGGAAGTTCAAATGACCGAGTTTGAAAATGCGGCCTATGTTGTCTTTGTGGTCCTGTTGACCCGAGTTATATTGACTTACCAGTTGGATTTCCTTATACCTATTTCGAAAGTAATTCATTACACTCTTTCTCACTGTGTTATGAAATGTTTTATTTTATTTTGAGATACTTTTAGGTGGATGAAAATATGCAAGAGGGCCAAAAACGTGATGCATCGAGATCGGGAAAGTTTTGGTTCAGAACTGATATCATGACTTGTAAATAGGTTTTTTATTATTATTATTCTAGTATTTGCGAGTATTTCAGCCAAAAAGGTTTGAGTATCAAAGCCAATACTACATAAACCTTTTGAGTATCTTAGCCAATACTACATAAACTTTTGAGTATCTAAGGCAATACAACATGAACCTTTGAGTATCTAAGCCAATACTACTATAAAACTTTGAGTATCTAAGCCAATACTACTATAAAACCCTTTGAGTATCTAAGCCAATACTACATAAACCTTTTGAGTATCTAAGCCAATACTACCATAAACCTTTTGAGTATCTAAGCCAATACTGCATAAACCTTTGAGTATCTAAGCCAATACTACATAAACCTTTTGAGTATCTAAGCCAATACTACCATAAGCCTTTTGAGTATCTAAGCCAATACTACTATAAAACCCTTTGAGTATCTAAGCCAATACTACTATAAAACCCTTTGAGTATCTAAGCCAATACTACATAAACCTTTTGAGTATCTAAGCTAATACTACCAAAACGTCTGAGTATCTAAGATAATACTACTTGAGTATTCAAGCCAATCCCCGTCTTTGCTGTTAGGTGATTCACCACCTGAAGCAACTGCAGGCTGTATAAGCGGTCAATGTCCAGCACCTTATCAGTATCAAAAAATGACCGTCAATGAAATAGTAAATGGGAAAGACAAGAGTTTTCCCGGCCTTATTCCTCTTATCAAAAATTTCTTGCAAAACATGGAAGTTGATGTTGAAACTCAATGTACCATTCAACAATATCTTTCCCTGATTCAACGACGAGCCGCTGGTAAGTCCATTAATCTTTAAAAATTCACAGCGCCCGGTTTAATTCCTAAAGT
Source organism: Phalangium opilio (assembly GCF_054372755.1). Classification (NCBI taxonomy): domain Eukaryota; kingdom Metazoa; phylum Arthropoda; class Arachnida; order Opiliones; family Phalangiidae; genus Phalangium; species Phalangium opilio. Next base: position 7,807,615 of record NW_028324187.1, on the reverse strand, counting down.
AAAAATGTCTAGGTGAACTTATGACAACTGCTAGTTGGATTCGTAACTTTATCACAAACCATCCTGATTATAAACAGGATTCGGTAGTTAGTGACTTAATCAACTACGATCTCTTAATTATTGCTGATAGAATTCAAAAACAGCAACAACCATGTCCAGAATTATTCGGCAATTATAATACTATGTCGAGTGATAGAATCCCTCGCGCTGTTAAAAAGGCAGAAAGGTCTTATGGCGCCATTGAAACTAGTGATAGCGAGCATTAAATTTTTTAATTATATCTTAATTACTCTTTAAGTTAAAAGGTTTATTTTTAGTCATTTCTTGTTTGTTTCGGGGTTTGCACACTTAATATTAATTGCTCTTCGTGAATACGTATTTGACGAAAAGGCTTATATAATTATTTCCAGCCTGAGCCAAGGCTTAGGGTAAATTATTTCAAGCAAAGGCTTAGGGTAAATTATTTCAAGCTAAGGCTTAGGGGTAAATTATTTCAAGCTAAGGCTTAGGGGTAAATTATTTCAAGCTAAGGCTTAGGGGTAAATTATTTCAAGCTAAGGCTTAGGGGTAAATTATTTCAAGCTAAGGCTTAGGGGTAAATTATTTCAAGCCAAGGCTTAGGGGTAAATTATTTCAAGCCAAGGCTTAGGGTAAATTATTTCAAGCAAAGGCTTAGGGGTAAATTATTTCAAGCCAAGGCTTAGGGGTAAATTATTTCAAGCAAAGGCTTAGGGTAAATTATTTCAAGCAAAGGCTTAGGGTAAATTATTTCAAGCAAAGGCTTAGGGTAAATTATTTCAAGCAAAGGCTTAGGGTAAATTATTTCAAGCCAAGGCTTAGGGTAAATTATTTCAAGCCAAGGCTTAGGGTAAATTATTTCAAGCCAAGGCCTAGGGTAAATTATTTCAAGCCAAGGCCTAGGGTAAATTATTTCAAGCTAAGGCTTAGGGGTAAATTATTTCAAGCCAAGGCTTAGGGTAAATTATTTCAAGCCAAGGCTTAGGGTAAATTATTTCAAGCCAAGGCTTAGGGTAAATTATTTCAAGCCAAGGCTTAGGGTAAATTATTTCAAGCCAAGGCTTAGGGTAATAATTTCCTTTTAGCCTAAGACCGAAGCTTTGGTTTCATAAAAATAGGCTTAAAGTCCAAAATTTAATAATGTCACTTGGATGTTAAAGTTAATTACTATCCATAAATTTAACAATAAAAAATTTAAAAAAGTACGCCCCCAAGAGAATAATATATATGGTATACGTTTTGAGTCCTATATTAATAAAATTAATTGCAATAACTTTATTAACTATAGTCCTCAGGAATATTTAAATATAACACGCAGGTAATAAGAGTTTTATAACGAGAATTATATAATTATAGTATTTTTTACGAGGTTGCTAGCTAGCTCTAGACTATTGAAAATTTCTACTTTTAATTCAAAAAGGCGCAAAAAAATGGTGCATGTGATATATGTGGTTTATTCCTTAAGTAATTTAATTCCCTCCACTAACTAATATTATTATTATTATACTTAATTATTAACTAGGAAACAATGTGATGGTTTTTTCATTCGTACTTCAATGTTAGAATATTTTCCCTAAGCCTAAACTGAATATTATTATACTACAGTAAATACAAAGTTTTATATTGTTGATTGTGTCTACAACCATTTATTAACGCTTATATTGCAACCATGAATATAAATAAATACTGTTATTGAAAAATAAATGTGTGTTCATATATTAATTTAGTTCGTAATCCTTTTCTAGCTTTCATTCCCCCTCTCAAGGTCACAGAGGTCAGGCAACCATCGGATCACAGAGGTCAGGCAACCGTCGGACCTCGTGATTTGTAATACTCATTCAAATATTGCATCATTTGCTAATGCATTAAATAGATAATTGTCCAAATTAAAGCCTAGGCCTATATTTAAAACAATGCAGATAGTTCTTTTAATTAGGGAAACATTTTAAATTAGTGATAGTGTACGAAAACGAAATTCGGTTATTTTGATGAACCGCTCTGAACGAACTCGGCTTTGGCGCCAATTCTTATGCAAAGGTCAAATCTTAATGGGTTCTAGCGACAATGGCTTGACCCCAATTTTGTCTGCAACGGTATGAAAATTTAACGCGTCACAATTGATTCGGTGTAGATTTATATTAAGGCTTACTTCGTGGGATTACTAGCAGTTAATTGTAAGTATAATATTCTATAATGTGAATTTACCTTCAACCCATAAGCCTTGGTCGGTTACTGAACTAAATGTTTTTCGGCATGTTACTTAAGCCTTGTAATGCAAGTAAAGCAATTTTAGTATAGTACGCTTAAAGTTATACGTATGCCTTAATAATTGGTCGATAATTGTGTATATTAAATAAGTTTAGACGTTGGTTTCAAACGTTAACATACAATTTAGGCTTAGTTACTACGAAGTTTGTGCGAGAAAGTAATAAGTAATCAAAGAAAATACACAGTTTTTTTTTAAAACCAAAAACTGCACTTTTTAATCTTTTTGTACAATAACAACTTGAAGTACTTATTCTTTAATACGATTTTTAACCTAAATCCGGAAATAAAACGGCACCAGCCGATTTTTAACTTTTCGAAATTTTAGCCTAAAAAATTAACTTTGTTCTTTAACATTCCCTATATATATTCTTTTTGTTTTAGAATTAATTTACTTTGACGCGCTGTTTTTGTTCTTAAAAACCTAATAATACATAGAAAACTTAAAAAAAGTTTTTTTTTTCAATATATTTTAGGACCTCCGCATTTTTTTAAAATTTTGAAAAGAAATATTAATTTGTTTTCGCAGAATTTTTTTAAAATTTCGTGAATGGTAAAAAAAACAAATTCTAAAAATAATTATATATAGATAAATTTATTCAAGTCGCGATTGTTTCTATATTTTTTTGTCTCATTTTTTTTAATAACAATAGGTTTATTTATTTATTTATTTATTTTTTTAATTAAATACGTAATTTGCGAAAACCCGTTTCTCCAGGGTCTAACTATTTACAAATTTGTCTGTCTTTTCCTCGAAAAAAAAAATAATAATATTAGCCAAAAATGTCAATAATTAATTATTATAATTATAATATTTCGTCACCGGTAAAAGTTCAGTTGTAGTTTTTCATAACTATTTATTTCGCGTTTTTTTTTTTCTTTTTAATTTGGCACCCCTTTAAATATGCTTTTAGGGGAAAAAAATAGGTTCAAAAAAAAATATAATAACCTTAGTTTCAACAACACACAAATATAACGCGCGATTCAGTTCGATTTTTTTTATTAAATATTTTTAGGAGAAAATTGTCATATGCACAATTTCAGGAGGCGATAAGATTTCCCCCTTTATTTGTCACGTGGGGGGTGTCATGTAACTATTTTCTCGGAGCTAAGCCCTTTGTCGTTCCAATGATAAAAGTCTTTAACTATTTTGACACGTGTTTGATTTGATTTTTTTTCGTCTGCTTCAAATTTAATCTTGGTGGGGAAAGATTTATTTCTTATGGTAAGAAATGTCCTTCCATTTAGTCAAATCCAGTAATGGAATGTTGTGTTCCCCGCATCCAACACGAGGGTTTCTAATAATTAGTAATTAGTTAAATTATTAGTGTTGTTTAGTTAAATTCGGTAGTAGGTACCAGGAGTACATTCCTGGTGTTACTTACTGGTTCTCCTCGTGCAATAACATGGCATGTACTTGAACGTCTAACATATCATCGGAGTTGTCGCAAAGTACCCGACATAACCTGACTTTTCTGATTTCTTCAAGTTGTTCTGTGTTTTTTAAAAAATATGAAATAATTAGGCTTATCTGAAAGGTTTCAAATGTGTAACCAAACGTGTGTGTCTTGGGTAATTACTTACCGGGGGTAAGAGACGATGGCCAGCCTGGGTTCTCGTACCAGAATCGATCTCCACGTCGGATGTTGGCAAATTGTTCAGAAATTAGGCAGGCGAAAGTTGGCCCGATGGCACCACCCTCAACAGGGTATTCGGAGATTCCAGCACTCCATAAATCAATGTCGTCAACGTGTCTGTTAAGACATGTTAGGTTAGATACTGCGCTAATTAAGTAACTTAGCTACTGGGGTTTCATCTTACTTGTAAAGTTGAGAGTATCGGTAGACAGTCTTGTTGGGCATAACTCCAATGAGGTCCCAGAAATCGCGAGCCTTAGGGAGACCACAGTATTCGCGATAGAAGTTGTAACCGGGGATACCAACTTCACGGGCACGTTGCAAGTTAAGTGATGCCAAATCCATTCCGAAACGGTCACCTGGTTTTTCGAACAAGTGGTTGGTAACCTAAGGACGAGAAAATTGGATTTTAGTTTAGTTTCGATTCTTCTTAATCATTGAAGTTAATTAAATATTAACCAGTAAGATAAAAACAATTGGTCAAAGGGACTTATCAGTTTTAGGCTTAGCTCTAATCAAACGGATTAAAACTAATCTGCTATTGATTAACCCATAGTAATAATTGTTCAAAGAAATAGGCTAATATTGGTCTGTCTAATTGTTAGTAATATTTTTGTTCTATTTTAAGATCGAAACTCGATCGAATTGGATTAGAAACATCTCTATTTACAAAAACGCTCTTCTAAAAGTAAGTCAAACTCTTATGATTTCTTTGTTCTTTGTATCGTGGTTTCGAATAAGGTTAGTAAAATTAATAACCACACGTTGGTAGACTAAATCTCTGATACATTCAGTGATATGAGCTCGATTGGAGTGTGTGATATTATAATGTTAGTTATACCTCAGTTGTAACTTCAGGGTCCATTCTGTTAGCTTGTTGATTGACAAGTCCCATAATGAAAGAATCGACGACACCGGGTTTGTAAAGATCGTAGGGTTGACGGATAAGTTGGGACAAACGGATAGCCTCTGTAATGACAATGATAACATTTGTAATTTTGATTCGTGCAAATTATTACATTACTCACGCTATAGTCAATTTAACAAATACGCCAGTGACCCTTGACGTTTAAACCCCTTAAGCCCCCTGTATAACAAATTACTTACCAAGCTTTTCGTGGTACTTGTTGAATCTTTCGGTAACATCGGGTAACAAACTGTGACCAAATCTGAAGACAGCAGCTTGGAAAGCTTGTCTGATACCGGCATTAATCTTAGCACTGTATCCTTCGTAATATCCCTGTGGGTTGTTTTATAAATATATTTATTTACTATGGTTGCGATGGAGTTGAAGTATAAATTTCTACACTTACGTGTTGGGCGAGTTCCAAGTCATATTTCTTCATATGAGCCGATCCAAGAATCATAGGCAAGAATTCGTTGAATGTGATGTGTTGTACTTCGGCGATAACAATGTGTCTAGCTTCCTGGTAGATTGTTTCATCATCCCAATGGGGGTTGAGTTGAGCTAGTCCATCAGCGACTCTGTTGTGTTCTCTCATCCAGATAGTGTGCATAACAGTTAGGGCCAATTGTTCGTTAACTCTTTCGTCACCGGCGTCAAAACAGTAAACGTTTCTTGGACGCGACATGCAGCCGACATCGGCTTCAACAGTCTTCATTGGCAATAAGTCCTTCATTCCGAGTTCTTTCCATAATGGTAGGGACTTAAGACGACCTGGGGTGAATAAGTACTCGTAAGAAAAGTAATTGGGACTAACATTGAGTAACTTAGACTCAAAATCGCGACATTGAGGGTAGAATTGCCTGTCGACTTACCATTTCTGAAGGACCTAAGTCGGCTGGCAACTTCTTGGGTACTTCCGTAAACGAAACCGGCATCCAAATAGGCGGATAGGGTATTTTGAGCACTTCGGGGACCCAATGTGCAACCGGGTTTCAAACCGGCTAAGAGACGAGCGAAATCGAGACATCTTCGGTTGAAGAATTTGTAAAAGGGATCGTTTTCGGGAATGTCGATGATGAGACAGTTGGGGTGACGTTGGTGTTCGGGGAATTTGCAACATTCAATATCTTGACGTTCGTGATCTGTTTAGTAAAGATAGAAAATTGAAGAAAGCAACAATTATTCACTGCATCACAAAGGACGTAGTAACAAGTCAAATTGTTTCGTAGTATTGATCACGGCTTAAAGTTACCAATCCAGTTTTACTATAATGCGAACAAAACCTTCTTTAAGTTATTTAGCAACACTACCTTTCGCGTTACATAATGGAAAGTGTCGTATTTATTGTTAATCATTATGTTAATTACGTTGTAAAACATATTTGTTTCCTTCTAAGGGTACTAATAAAAGTTTACCATATAATTTAAACAAACTAAAACTGAAGTTACACTTATAATTAACTGAAAATTACACGGCGCAAATAATGACGTAACTACAAACTAAATATTATAAGGAGAGAAGAACCCCCTGTTTACAAGTAAAGAAGAAAAAAAAATATATTTTTCGAATTTCTCGCGCCGACCTAAAAATAATAATTCGACCCAATTTAAGGAAATATATAAGATGCCCACTACACCACACCACCACACCTGTCTTTTGTGCAGTATAACTTCGTTTATTTAGGGGATATAAATAAGCAGAGAAAAATTTACCAAAAAAAAATATCTGCCCCCCCCCCCTCTTTTCAACTGTAATAAATCTTGGTAATATCAAAATTGCTCTAGTTTTCTTAAGTTCTGCCAAAAAAAAAAGTTCCGTTCTCACAATGGAGTCTCCAATACATCCGGGTTATTTCCAGACAGACAGACTCTGGTACAATACTATTTTTTTTCTCTTTTAATACCATATTCATTACTTTTAAATCACGATTTCTCTCTTTGAAAAATAACTTAACGGAAACTGGAGCAAAAACAGTATAGCTTAGAAAGTTTTATAATAGATTAGAAAGTGGACTATTTTTTCGCGCCTAATATCGCGTGAAGTGGTTTCGAAAGCGTGATCGAGAAAGTAGAAGGGAGAATTTTGATGATACGTTATTCAATTTTAGTTTGGGTTTTTTTTAATACGGAAATATTAAGGTGCTTTATTTTAGCTTTTGTTCTGTTATTAAATTGTTCTTTTTATTTTAACGTGGTTTATGGTGAGATAAGTGAAATTAGATTAATTAGAGCAATTGATTTGATGAAAATTAAAAGACACGTCACGTGGTACGTTGTTGTGTACTTGTAATATTATTTAATATACCGTTTTCACAAGAGGATAGGGAGCAATATCGTCTGCTTAAGACGGAACATTAATAGAACTATCTTAGTTGTGACGTCAGTGTCTAGGTAAAACCTCAGGGGCTTAGCTTTGGCAATGGGCGGCCATGTTTAGTACCGCTTTGGTTCTATAAACAAATAGCATTGGTGACGTCACACTAAGGTTTCTGAGATAGATAGCTCTATAGGACGGTATGAAGACCCAAAGACGTTAAATAGGGCTTCATAGTTACTAGTCCTGCACAACCTAATTTGGCTGATCGGTGTTGTTTGAAGCCATATCTTTGTTGTACATGCGCATATCCAATTCAATGTTCCATCTTAGGAAAACTATTACGTCAACACACCAGACTTTTGAAAAGGGTCTCTTTGATGATATTTCTGTCCCAATTGAATTTAATGATAACTTCTTACACTATCATCCCTTTTTTTATCTGATCTTACATACACTCACAAAAGGGAAAGATAATGTATCTAAAATAAGGATTGCAATTTGTCTCGATCGAGATCTTGTCTGGGAAAAGAAAATGAATTAAACAATTTAGGATACTGGTCGCCTTGGGCGCACGACGTCCCTCGCATTCAAGCTAGCTCCTTTAGGGTCAATCGGCCTTCACTCAAGGTGACCTACTTAAGCGCACCACCATAAGAATTATATACCCTCAACTTGATATATATATATATGAGGAACCACCTTAAAGGTAAAAGATGTCTTGTACTATGCCTACAATAGTTTGATTTTGATTGGGGTTTAAAGCTAGTTAACTAGATATAAATTGAGACACAGGGAAATATCAATGAATGCTTATCCGGGTTCTTAAAGATGTAATAGAACTAATAGATGTGTTTTAATTTTGATGGGGAATTTAAATATTTTAAAATTATTTGATAAATTTTTATATTAATCGTTGCTGGCAATACAGGCGGTGTTTCAAAAATTGTGCTAGCACCGAAGTTTTAATTAATTTTGAGTGGAAAATGTATCTTCTGTGAACGATTTTGCCACAAGGGACACCCCCAAAACATATTATGATTATTTGTACTTTACGCATGACCCCTTAATTAAATTAGCATTAGTTCAGTTTCTAATGTTAATTTTAAGGGGTCGTCACTATAATTGATTGCAACTTGTAAACGGTATCCCTTTGTTCAAAATTTCAAAAAAGTTACATTTTCGATTCAAAATTAAAAGCCCACTGTATACTACAGTCCTTTAATTACCCAAATAATGAACACCCTGTATAATTAGTGCTTTTGCAACTCTTTAAAACCCACCCACCATCCATATTGAATTATTGATGTTTAAACCACGTTAAAATCATCCTAGACACAAATTGCAATGCTAACTGATACAGCAGCTAACAAAAATCCATAAATTTAAATCCTGGATCCATCGAATGATCTCGAAAGCAAATCGATTTTGTAATATACTAATTATTCTAGCATATCATTAACTGATTTGGTTTTTATATTTAAATATGCTAAGAGCATCGCCATACTCTATCTTTATATACATACGTATAGGGAAAACATTTTGTGAAAGGGGTATGAAAAAAAAATAATATAAACGGGAAGATTTGAGACTTTGATTATTGAGGTCGACCAAGTTCCATGCATCATCTTCGTTTTCGTTCAAATATAATATAATGATCGTCTTTTTTCTTTATTCTTTCTTTCTTGTTGCTAACTCTCAATTTTCTTCATATATATCCTTTTTTTCTGGGTTAACGGACTGCTGCTCTTGCTAGCACTTATTTTCTGGCAGGCCAGACGTCCCTGTATTGTTAGAAGTTCATTACGTGAAGTATGGAGCTATGGACACAGTTTGGTGCTTGACCTCTTGTCATTTTGTTTTGTTAAGACGGAATATGTCGGTACAAAAATGTTCAAACTATAGGGAGTGGGCAAAGGGGTGAAAATCTCCCCTACTAAGCATCAGACCCTCACTTAGCCAATCAGGAGCCTTCCTCCATTAGCCTTTCACTCTGTGAAGTTTTCCGCCATTTTGGTGGAAAGGGGAGGAGCCATTTTAAGCCACACCTCTCTGGCAGCTCCCTATTTGGACCAATTTTGGTAACTTTCATAACATTTTTGGATCCTATCAATGTTCAGTTTTAACTAACCCTAAATGAAGCAGACGATACTGCGTCACTTCCGCTTTTTAAAGAGGTCTATTTACCTAGTTATCTCTTATCTAAGTTTCAAAGAATTGTTGATTTTTTTCATCATGACTGTATAGAGGCTCTTTTTGGAGTCTGAGGTATTCACTTCATATATATTATATTATGAACTTCTGGTGAAGTTAAGTATAGCTTTTTTTAATTTGATCCCGAGAATTAAAAGACCAGACAAACCTGATTGAAGCTACAGGGTTAATAGCGCTTCTCTATTCGCCCCCTACAGTCCAACAATAATAATAATAATTACTTAATTTAAGCTTATATCTTTTCCAAGAAAAGAAATTTTAAAATTTGTTTTTCTTTATTCCTAAAGTTTTTATACCAATGTCAAATATTTATATTTATTTAGCCTTAAAAAGTGCGACTTGAATTTTTAATTTTTTAAAATTTGTATTTAGGCTAATGTGGTTTTGAATATTTACTATTTACCAGCTATACTTGGTGACCGATTTCGATATTTTTTTAAAAATTAATTTAAGATATTTTAAAGGTCTATGTCGTAATGTAATGAAACCCATAATTAATTTTTAAAATTTTTAATTTTTGTTATTACTACGATTAGGTCTAGGACTAACTCAATTTTGTAAACTTAGTCTAACAATGGGGCAAAATTCTTCATTTTAAACTGGTTTATTTAATATCGGAAGCTAAATTTGGACCCGATAAGCTTGAATTTTAGGAATGTTAAATGAGGAAATAACGGAACTAAAAATGGTTACTTACTTCCTAACTAAAGAAATTTAATTTCCGGTGCCGTAAAAATACCTAACTTAAAACTTTGTTTATTGAAAATTGTTGAATCTAATCCGATATAACTTAACAACACAAAATTAAATATGACAAAATTAAAATTGATTACCTTTAAATGAAAGTAACTAAAAAATTTTTGCATTAAATTTGTTAAAATTATTTATTTATTTAAATATTCCTTAACTCTAAATTTACTTTCACTAAAACTAAAACTAAAACTAAAACTGTCAAAAATAGGAAATAGAAATCCGAAATTGATAAGATATATATTGCAGGAAATCAAATTCAAACTTAAGTTAGTTTAATTTTAATTCGCCTGCAAATATTTCCCTTCTTAAGGTTATATTCCTTCTTAGATATATATAAGCGAATTTTCTTCGTAATTTCAACCCTTTCTAAGCATATATATAGGCATATATTTGTTTATTGAAATATGAAAATAATTATTTGTTGTGTGTGTGTCAGTAAACCCATGCGTATTTTGGTATTGTGTAAGAAATTATTCTGATTTGACCGAGTTAGTCACCGATTGGGATCCATTTAAATATAAGGAAATTTATTTTCGAGTCTAAACTATATTTATTTTTTCCTGTATATGCTTATATTAAGCGATATTTAATGATATTATGGCTGGGATTAATAGTTATTTTAATTTAATTTAAGGGGACAAATTTGCGTAAAAATATGATTTGGAAAAAATAATAACATTATTTTTTTCAAGCAGATTTTTTTAGCCACATCGTATGATGTACATTTACGATGAGGCTCTTAGTTTGACCTGCCCTGTTGTTGTTGTTGTTGTAGTTGTAGTAGTAGTAGTAGTAGTAGGGGTGTCACAGTCCTGCCTTTGGCAGTATCAAATTTTTCGTTCGTCATTTTTGAACGTCGAGAGAAAATATTCGAGCCCTTGGGTCGTTTTGTTTAAAAGAGATACATCGATTTGGATTTTTTTCCGTCAGGTGGTACTAGGCGTCCAATAGGGACGTTCCCCAGTACTTGTGGGTGGGGAAGCCTAACGCGTAGTGACACCCATTACGAAAACTTAATTCGTTTGAATCTTTTTTAATATTTTTAATTTTTTTATACGCTCTTTGTTTTTAAAAAAAATTATTTTAGCCCAGTGTGTGTATCCCTTTAAACAAGAAAAATAAGAACCAGGCTTACATTATAACACCCTCATCTACCATAATAAGCACGCATTATTAAAAATGTGTTAATACCCATTGTAACTTGAAATTGTTGAAAGATATTAGTTTTACGAAACACACCCAAACCTAAATAAGCCTTAATTTATTTATTTATTTAAAAAGAATTTAAAGAAAGGGCTTTTTAAAAAAGTTGTTTTAATTTAAATCTAAAGTTCTTAACCGGGATTTTACTTCCTACCTACAAGTCTGGCAAAGTTGTATGACTTATTTCGTTTTTTTTTATAACTAATCCGTTTTTGGTGGTACATGGCCCCCATCGCCAAATAACCTCGCCCGAGTTCGAGTTGTATAGGGTGTGGTTCGACATAAACTGATTATTGCGTTTTACAATTTATTTTTCTAACTAGAGAAAGCTATACTTTATATTTAAATGGCGTCAAGTAAATGCCCCTAGCTATTGTAAGATTTGGGTTTATGACCTTGAAGTTTACTTAAGGAAGGTCTGACTGTGATCACAAAGGACCTACAGGGTAACGTGACTAACGTCACGCGTGAATTACGATCAATTGATCAATTAATCATTTCTAAGATGGGTTTTTACTACAAGGTGTATTGGTAAGCCATAAAACCCAAAAGGATCAAATTCCATGGGCAATTTTGTACTGGGTGTTTTTGATAAGTGATAAGTATGCCATGAATTAAAGGGTCAAATCATAAGTTCATAAGATATGTTCACCATAAGTTTGTCACTGGTAACTTAGAAACTGGAGCTTGTCATGAGTGAAGTGAGGTAGCTAGTCATAGATTCGAAGTAAAGCGATGCCTGGTGACTGGGGCGATGTCAAAGGCTTAGTAATGCAGACTAAATAGGAACTAGATGGAACTTGGTCCTGCAAAATTAATTAAACCGAGTGTAGGAATTCACGTCGCTTTTGTCGTTCTGCAACTAGTTATCTCGAACTGTAAGTCTCTCAGTAGCATTACATTAAGTATATGTAGTGTCATACTTACGGAAGGAACATATCACTTATAAACTTATGCTACTATTAAATGAGTAGAAGTGTGCGTAAACTAAAGCTAATTACTTAATTTTTAATTTCTATTTGCATTTTTTAACTATAATGGTCGGTTTAAAGTCTCTAATCTTTTAAAATCTAATTAACATTAAAAAGGCTTTTAATTTTTATACTTAATGAAGTTAATGAATAACAATTAATAACACACCCTTATCCAATCTTACGTCATTTTCTTAATCCTGGTGCTAGAAAATTAATAGTTTCCCCTTGAACTTTGAAATTAATGTTTAAAGTTTTAAATATAAATTAAAAACCAGTGTGTTAAAAAAAACCCGGGATAATCCAATAACGGTATAAGAAAGAAAAAAACCCACTTCTTTTGTTCCTAAATATTGTTAAGACAGCGACCTTCATAGATAATTCAAAGGTATCCCTCAAAATGTCTACCAAAAACTTGAGGTTTTTACACTTTAAAGTATTTGAACTATATGTATGTGAGAACAACGCCCTGTTAGTTATCGTATTTAGTCTAATATCAAGGCCTTGAACTACAGACGATGGGTGGTGCATGGTTAGGCCTACTTTATTCCTTTTTAATTTTATTCTGGCATGGGATTTCTGGCATCCGCTAATATTATTAAAAATCAAGATTTCGGACTTAGTTGTAGTGTAGTGTAGGTAGGTTGGATACCTGGCGAGTTTGCCTTGATCCGATTTGTCTAATTTAATTGGTACACTTGGTACCGGGTACTGATTGCCCTGGTGAAAATCACGAATTTCAAATTTGTTATTGGTAGGTTGAAGTTAGGATAATTTGAGTTTGGTTTGTGGTAAGGCTAACTAACCATTACAGATTACTTTCTAAGCTCAAGTTATTTAGATGTTCAGGTTATTCGGAGGTAATTGAATAAGGAGTACGAAAATGTGTGGTCTAGACGTTTGCAATTTAAATTAGAATTAATTTCTCTTACTCCTAATTTGATATCAAACGCTATGGCATTTTTTCGTCCAATGGTTTTCGGTTAATTTCTTAATTAATTTCAACTAAATTAAACTTCCTTTAATTTTAATTTTCATAAGCCTTTGTTTAATTTTTTTCAAATTAAATTATATTTTTGTATTATCAAAAACATATTATTATCCTCGAATCTGGTTGACCATGAATAACTCACAATTAATTTTTTTATGGATTTAAAAATACTAGTTTAGTTTATCAGGCATAAATTAATGGTTAACGTGACAGCTTCCAGAGTAATCATTTTTAGTTTTTGAAATGTCTGGTCAATTACTGCATTGATCAGTTATAACCTTGATTATAACATATCATAATAAAACGCCTATGTTTATTAAAGTAGAAATGCAAGCTCTATTTTTTAATGGTTACCAGCAGTAGCCCCTGATCATTATCTACTTTGAGTTTGAGATAACTTATTTGGTGATCTAGAAAATAATGAAGTTGCATTTCTACTTCAATTAAAAATTCTTTAATTTCTTACTTAAATTCACTCTAAAACTAAAACTAAAAAACTCAATTTTTCTAAAAAACCTTACCATTCATTCATTGCGATATAGTTGTAAATAATTTCAAAAAAAAACCCTTGAGGGCTAAACTGAATTTTAAACCAAATAAATTAATATTAAACACCCAATTTTATTTGTACTCTCAAATGACCTAAGGGCAAATTCAACACCGACCGGGACCAGATAGTTACGACCGCGGTCGGTTTTTTTTTAAATTACTTAAAAATTTGGGCGGAATAATCAAAAAACTTATTGCGGTTTTTTGGGTAAAATAATATATATGTAACGAGAAATTGGAACTTTGGAAAAATTCTGTATTTGTACAGAATTTATCTACTAAGCTTTCGCCCTCAGACTCGAGTTCGAACCAATTATATTTGGTTTTAAAATGTGTCGGGCCATAATTTTTTGGGGGATTTTATATACACAGTGAAAATTGTAACGCCAAATAATGCCCAAGGCTTTACAGGGTCCAATTTCGGCCCGGGCGTTCAAAATGATTAATCGACTCTCTTAGTTTAACGCCTAGCCTAGATTTCGAACCGGGCAATTACCCTTGTAATGTTTAGATTCTTAAAGATCTAGAGATTTAAGAAGAAAAAAAAATATGCAAATTTTTTATATAATTTGAAAGTGAAGTCGACATTTTTGGGCATTGTTCACACTGTCCTGGATTTTGGTATGCGTTGAAAAATGTTTTGTTTGATGGAATTTTACGTATTCGGTAATAATTTGACAGCGTTACATTATTACCGACCGAATTAGGAATACATACAGCTACTAGTAATGATTGTGCTGCCATATAGTCCACCTTAATTCCAATGCAATTTTTGTGGGCCGGACTTAATTAAAATCCTTCACACCTCATAATTCAGACGTGTTTCTAACTGTGATTTTATTAGTTGATAATACACAATGATTCCAATAGACTATATGTATTCTTGATTAAAGTAGCAAAGGGATTCTATAGTCTAATGTCATCAAAATTTTGGCGCTTATTTTTATATCTCGGAGAAAAACGACCCAAATTAATTTTGGACTTACCCAAGGTTGGGGCGGCTAAGGTCAAATCGTGGTCAATCATTTGACCCCAGGCTACGGCGATGAAACGGACTTGTCTGTGATGTTCGCTGATATCTTGATGAATGACAAAACTGACCAATCGTGGGTTTGGTAGATCTCCACCGGTAACCGAAATACGTGGAGCCGCAACGCCTGTAAAATTAGTTTTGTTAATTATTATTAAAGGTTATTAATTAGGAAACTGGCCACGAAATTCTAATAAATTCGAGCAATTTCAATAAACAACCATTTCAAATTGAATTAGATTAATGGAGCTAGGCTCACGAGCGAGCAAACTTGCAAAAGATAAACCTCTTTCGTTAAATCGAACTTGGCCTGAAGCTAAGAACATTTATCAATAATCACTTACAATACAATACAATACAATGTAATTGTCATATTAAAACCCTTTTCAACGCCCGAATCTAAATAGGCAGGCGCCATAGAACGATGACCCAAAGCCAATTGTTATAATCTAGCATTAAAATTAATGAGTTTTTAATAATGCCAGAAGTAAACTATATCGAAGTAAACGATTGCAGATAGCGTGAGTACGCAATGTGAAACCGACAAATTGGTGTTGGGCTATTCGGAATCTGATCTATGACGTTGAATCATGATCTTTACTGCATTCTCTATTAACTTTAACTTCATCTACTTTTGATTTCGGTTTAGGCCTAAGGACTTTAAACTGAAAACGATACCTAGACAATCTTCTTATTTCGTATTAAGTATTTAACCTAATAAAATGGAGACTAATGTATTGGGGGTTATTGCGTTTTCACCCAGTATTATTGAATTATCGACAGTTCAACTTGCCACTCTCTATTTTATAAGAAATGGGTTAATACCACGTCTTGGTATTACTTTCAAGTTAAGTTGGATGGTTTTTAAAGTCTCCCCGAAGGTGCATCATCAATTTTGTTCCTCGTACAAGCTCGTGATCTGATTCCCATTATTTTTCTATTTTGTACGTTTTTTTTTAAAGTTTTTTTTTTTTTTTACAATGGAGGAATGGCAGCCCGTGTTAACTGCCCTTAAAGCGTAATTCAATCAAAAGACAGAGAAGTGTCAATACCCTGTTGACAGAAAACAAAACTCCAGGCGCTAAGTTCGATTATAGAGTTCTAAGTAGAATTTAAAAAAATTGAAAAATGTTCAAAAGGGATACTATGATGACGTAGTCGCGTATCATTTTCGTCTGTTTTTGTTTAGTGATTTAGAAATCTTTTAATTCGATTGTTTATTTGGTATTTATTTTGTTCTTTTGTTTCTAAATAGGTCAATAGGTGAAAAATTTTATAAGTTAGTTATAGAGGGGAAAAAAATTAAATATCTTTGGCGATTTCATCACTGGCAATATCACTGACCCGTTAACGTTTTGTATACGGCGTTAATTCGTTATACAAAAGGAATTTGGAGAAAGCAGCTTTTAGGGCCGGATCGCTTAGTTTTAAAATAAGCTTACCGTACCGGTAATCACGTTTAAGTCGAGATGGAATTTGGAATTTAGGGTTTTTGAAAATATTTTTTTCAGGAAGAAGTGCAAGCGCTATAGCTCCCGCTCCCCTATTCAATTTTGAGTTTATTTTAATGGGGATTATACGGTTTTGTTTAGTATTTATCGTGTCTTTGTCCCGGAAAATTTATGACACTTATTTAGAGCTCAGTTTTATTTTATAACAAAGGGTTTTGAATTGGATTTTAAAATTTTGTAACCCAACATTTATTGGCCTGGAAAATCAGAGATCAATAACATCAATATAACTTTGCTTATTTTAGGGTTAGGTTTACTTTAGGGATTGTGTTTAGGGTAAGGCTTAGGTTAGGGCTTGGGTTTAGGGTTAGGCTTGGGTTAGGGCTTGTGTTTAGGGTTAGGATTATTTTAGGGGTTGTGTTTAGGGTTAGGATTATTTTAGGGCTTGTGTTTAGGGTTAGGATTAGTTTAGGGCTTGTGTTTAGGGTTCGGCATAGGTTAGGGTTAAGTTAGGTTAGGTTGGGGCTTGTGTTTAGGGTTAAGTTAGGTTAGGTTGGGGCTTGTGTTTAGGGTTAAGTTAGGTTAGGTTGGGGCTTGTGTTTAGGGTTAAGTTGGGGCTTGTGGTTAGGGTTAAGTTAGGTTAGGTTGGGGCTTAGGTTAGAGTTCAACAATTTAACCTACTAATCGCAACTTTCTCTTAGATCCAGGATTAAGCTAATTTTATCTCAATTAAAAATCTAATATCCTCTTCGTCGTATTCGAAACGGAAACTCGCGCACGCGCTTGTTTTGGTTCTTGAACCCTATAGTTGCAAAACTCTTTCTTATAATCTTAACTCGAATAACTATAACTCCGTAAGCTTTGATACGCGTCAGCTGTCAAACATTTTTGTGAAATAGGCCTAAGCGAATGGGGAAAAATGTAAATAAATTGTGAGCTTGTAACAATAAACTTTTTGTTTCACGGTTTTCACCCATGGTAGCATTTCTCCTTCAATGACCGGTGGGTGTTTTGTATTAAATGAAAAAAAGTAAAATATTTTGTACGCAAGACTGACCTAGAACTTTCTAAAAGAAGTGTGAACACCGGCTCCATTTAAAATGAATTTAAAATAGACATTTATACGCTAGTGGTTTCAGTTTTTGAAATATCCTTACCATCAGCGTAGACAGGTGGCAAGAAACGAATCATTGCAGATCGGGTGCTACCCCAAGATGGGTTTTCCAGGTTATTGCACATTCCAGTTAAGGTTCTGTAACGACTAATCTCGCACTTGACGGGTCTCAAAAAGGTTGGACAGATGTCCTTGATGATGGTCTTAGACGTGTCAATACGGGGTAAACCGTGAAGAACCGCGTTGTAGGACAATCCAAACCTGTTTGCAATAAAAGAAAGTGGAAAACAATAGGTGTTAGGTTTTAATGAATCAAACCTCATTAAAACTAATTATACTTAAAACGAAAGTGATGAAATTAACTAACGGGTTTGTGGTATACCTAATTACTCGGCGTGAAAGTAATTATCGAGTTTTTAGAAAAACAACAATGGCGGTGTTATGATCAGAGTGACCTTTAGAATGACCCTAACACATAAGACACTGTTTCTGATGCGTAGAACGGTGCGCAAAAATATGGGACGCTAAGGATTCATATAATTTTGAAGTTTTAAACGTTATTTATGAGGGACTTTCCAAGCGAAATCTTTCAGGTTATATTCCCTTTAAAAATAATGAATAATCAAGTATTTTAATAGAGAATTTAACTCGGGATAATGGTTAACCACTCAAATCAAGTTAACAGCGTCGGAAGATTTTCTTAAGGATATCAAATTATTTTTTTGAGTGTAAAAGACAATGGATATACCCCCTAACACTTTAAATTTTAACTCCCTTGAATTTGGAGCACCATTGACGTCAATACATGGAAGATTTTTGAAGATAGTTTTGAGCTAGGATTGCTTATATAACCTTATCAAATCTTTTTTGAGTTCTGACAGAACTAGAACTAGAACTTTCACTGCTACTCCTAACAATTACTGAAAAGAACTTTCACTGCTACTCCTAACAATTACTGAAATTCCATTTGAAGCTAAGTTAAAGTCAAGAACTACACTAGAGAGAGTAAAACATCACCCCCATCACCTAGCTCACTTTCTTTTAACGCTATTTGCTATTGATATAGTTCAATAAAATTTTAGGTTGCAATCATAATTTCAAGGATTAACCGCAAAAAAATAAAAAATAATTAGACCTGGTGTGTTTGTAATAAATGGAAGAAAAGTCAATCAATCATTGAAGGGTATAAATTATCTCTGATATCTCATGGTGGACCACGTGATCAACTTGATACTAAATACTTTAAAGAATGTAGATCAAGCCTTTTAATTGATAGATAGGCACGCTTTTCTTTTTCAAAGATTCCCGAAGCTTTCTCTCAATCCTTGTGAATTTTGAGTGACGGAATTAGGTTGGGGCCCCTGTTAGAAATCTTTGGTTAATCTTAAGTTCTTTCGATGTTCAGTTTCGTTTAAAACTTTCTAACTAAAGTAGCTCGCGTGTATTTAATGACTTCAAGGAAAAAGGAAAAAGGCGTGGGGTGGGGGAAAATTGTTTTTCTTTTTAATTGGCGTCACGCGCGCGTGTAACTTTTAATTACTAATTTTTAAAGGAGTTAAGAGTTGTTTATGCCCTAACTAATTACTTGTAGGTATATAGAATGGGAGGTATATGTAGTTTGTTTGCCATTAACATTCCTGGTCTTTTTGACTTAAAGGTAAAGTTTAAAATAGTCTGGTGTGTTAAGCATATTGTTGATGGGTATTTGGATACAATAAAGACTTAGATTAAGATATGTCTTCGAATAATACCGACCATACAAGTTTGGTAACTTTGAAGCCCTATCAAGAAGTGATATCTAGTTTATTAGGGATAAGGTATAAGCTGCCTAAGTGTTCGCGCGCAATAGTTCTGTAGTCCCCCTTTCAAAATACAAGGGGGGACGTAAAAGTAGCCGTCGGGCTATTTCGCTGCCTCGGCTCAGTCGGACAAATATGACTGTAATTTTCGTACTCATTCGCGTCGCGCTGACGTGAGTTTTCAAGAACCAATGAAATGCTGCTGGTTGTAATTTAGAGGCGGTGGGGAATACTGGGGATTAACTCCGGACTAGATTATAAATGTGGGGCGAATTTACACCTTCTCCCTAATAAACTAGATATCACTTCTTGGCCCTATCTAATGTCTTTGCACATTAGCATACTACAAAGTTTGTGCAATGAAACTGTTCCTTTAAAGGGTATCATTCGTAACTCGTGAGGTAAGCTCCCGCATTTTGTAAATAATTCTCTTTATCTCTTTACTCTTCATTTAGGTCAAGGGTTACTTAATTACTCTACCCCCTCTTTTATGTAAGTCAAAACGTGATGTCACTAAAGACTACGTGTAATGTATGCCTATTGTTTAGTGATGTGTACCAATTGTATATACATGTAATTAAATAAGTTAAATTTCATTCATCTTTACATCGAGGTTGTTAGTTAATTAAGTTAATGAATCTTCACTTACTTTTGAGCTAAAATCTTTGTGGCATCTTGGACAATGTCAGCCGGAACTTCAATGTGTTCTGGCATTGGCAAATCGGAAGATAGTTCGAAGACCTCCTGAGGAATGCTTCCATCTGGAAATGAAAACAGAAATACGTCATGGTTTTTTCATTAAGAAACATTTAAGATTAATTTATGTTAATGGAAACTTACGGTGAGACTTCTGCTTGGCTTCGAGGACAGCTTGGTTAATGTCCTCGTAAGTTATGCAGAGTTTACCATACCCAACATCAGCTGATACTTTTAATCTGTGGGTTTGGGAGAAATTGAGGTGTTTTAGAGCTAGCCTATGGCTTACTTTTGAGGTTTAACTTAAGTTCTTCAGTACTTACGAAGGAACAAAGTTGGCAATGTATCGTTGTACTGATGGGTCAGTTCCTAGGTCGTAGCCCGTCCTCCTCTTTGGTGAGGTGATGATAAGGGCGCATTCCGCCGTGACTTCTGGACTAAGGGGCGTTGGCGCTGAGTATTGTAATACACCCGATTCGGACACGTGTAGCGAACAAACGAGCCACGTTGTTAAACATAATATTAACCTATAAAATAACAAAAACATAAAAGGGTTAATTTACTTAATTATTTTAATGCGGGTATCTTATTCGAAAACCTACAGTATATCAATTTCATTACGAGTTGATTGGGTGCATTGACATTACACATTAAAAAAATTGAATGAATGAATGATCTAGTGTTCTTAATTACATTTTAATTTTAATGTAAGGTTATTGCTCTGAAACGTACGTAATCCACACCTTCCTTACGCGTATTGTGCTTTCGTTAATATTTACTATACTGGTTGATATCTATACCTCATAGACGGGCAGGCCGGATTTTTACGACTATAAATCGTAAGCTTTGTAAAAATCTATACCTAAATTTAGACTTCACCACTTTGCCCTACTTTTAAATCCCGTTTCTGAAGTGTTACGTAATGTAACAGAGGCCAAAACTCAACGAATTTAACAAATATTTATCTTTTTAGAAATTCCGAATTATCTTGGAGTTAAATATAATATAATTAAATTAATTAATTGACCTTATTAGACCCCCCTCATTAATAACCAGTTAGACGAGATAGCTAATAAACAAATGAATTTAGCGGAAGTGTTTAAAAAGATGTTAAATATTATTGAATTTGATTTAAAGAATTGGAAGCTATTTTCTTATTTCTTATTTTAATTTAAATCTTTATATAATGCCTTTCATCGTGATCGACACTTCCGCTATAAACAATTGGTGCAAGCTCCACCTACCTAATAAAAGTGTATTATTGGCCCTCTAAGCTATTTTTCAAATTTCTCCTCGTAATTGTCGCGACGTGATCCCGTTTGTGTTGTGTGTGACACAAAAGAGACCCCCCTCAAGTACAATTAACTTGAAAGTAATTAAACTATTCGCGTTTACTAAAATTTCAACGCCTTATACGGGTAAGTTAGGGATGGAAACAATATGGTAAAGGCCATAATATGGTTTGGTTTTACTAGGGGGCTAGAGAAATTTCCTTCCCCTTTAGGGTTTCCAGTGATTTTTTATTAGAGCATTTTCTGAATGATCTGAATTGAATTGAATGGAATTAGAAGGTAGGTAAAGGTTGAATTGCATTCTCAAATGACTGACAACACTTGTTTGTACGATATCTAGGCCTATATTATGTAGTCTTTGGCGCTATGGACACGTGCCCTTTTTGGGCAAATCACGACTTCCTTTCTTTCTATCTTTCTTAAATAAATTCCAGTTCTGAATTTCTATGTCTCTTAATAATAATTTATAAATAAAATCAAAAACCTCGCATTGCATAAAATTTTTCCTCGTACGTAAGTAAAAGATGATACCTAGAAGTTCACGACACGACGCGATCTTTGTGCCAATTTTAAATATTTTCATTTAAACTTCTTTATATCAAACGTTTGATTATAACTTTCACCTATGAACAAAAGTTAAAAAAAAAAACAGAATTTTTTTTTACTGTCTATGGTAAAAAGTTCTCGGAATGGAATGCGGATGACCCTTGACCCCCAAAAACTAGTAAGATCTATTCAAAAATCGACAACAGGGCAGACTACGGAAATTGAATTTGTCGATGATTGCAAATCGTGACTGTTCGTGGGGTTTTTCATTGAAAGTACCCGATTAAATCGGACATTATTAAGAACCAGGTTTTTTGTTTTTATTTTTTGATTCTTTATATGGAGTTTTCAAATCTCGCTATATCGTGGTATTCTCCCTGAATATACTTGTACTTTGACAAGTCTTGGGAAAACTAATTTCTGGTCAACCTATTGGACGCATAGTACCACCTGACTTCTGTGACGTGTTACGGCATAGTTACCTTAATTCAAACCTATTATTTTTATTATTCTCAAAAATAAACTAGTTACTTTTGTCAGCATTTTAATTATGTTACGCGACGACAATAGTTGGTGATATCTTGTAAAAACAACAAGTAAATTTTGTCCAAAATAATTAAATAACAACAAAGGCTTGGGAATTGCAGACTTGCCAAATCAGATAAATCTATTGGTATCGAAGAAACTAGTTTGCGATACCAACTTATCAAGTCAATAAAATTCACCTTAAGGCCTGGCGATTAAAATAAGACAATCCAGTAGTAAAACAAACCTTAATACCCATTTCCTGAATAATATCCATTTCATTAATGGGCGCTTCAAGCCAGCTATAATAACCGTAACGTACAGATAACCCCCTCTAAAGGGAATATATAGGCTTCATATAAAGTTAATCCTATTGGCTTCGTTGTTATCTTATTTGATTGGTTGAATTTTTCGCTCATTTTAGACTCAATATCGAGAACTTTGAAAGTTTGAAAATATAGTTCAGTTTTAGTAACGAATTAAATTGACTTATTTGAACGTTTCACGCTCCCTTTAATGTCCGCTTCAAGCTAACTATAATAACCGTAACGTGTATTAACCCTTTAAGCTATTCGAACAAAAAGAAAGAAGTGGACTTATACTGCGATAGATGAAATGAAAAAATAAAATTGAGGTTTCGCCCTGCCTCGTCAATTTTCTCACATTAGCATAATTTCGGTCTCATAGACATTCCTATTGAGTGTATGTAGATAGTTTAGAAAAGTCGGTCGAATATTAATTTACATTTTCTACCCTGAAAACTAAACCTACTCCGATTTAGCTTCACTATAAAATAAAGTTGTGATTGTGGAAGTAGTGTAATTGACCCTTCTGAAGTAAAGTCGTGGGTGTCTGGTGTGTTGAGCACATTGTTGTGTTAAGACGAAAGGAACAGTGATGGATATGTATGGACAACAAGGACGTATTAATTAATATATGCCTTGAAATTAATACGGACCATCCAAATTTGGTAACTTGGACTGGTAACTTTGAAGCCAATTCTAACGTCTTTGCGTCCTCATAACAATGTTCTTTCTTAACCCTAAATCAAGCAGACGATACTACACCCCCTACTTTTTCAAAAATTGTCTATTACTACGGAAACTAATGAAGAAATCAAATTATTTAATTAATTAGGTAAACATATTAATATGAATTAGATGCAAATAATATTACGACATATCACACACTGACCCCAATAATTGACACCCATATATTTATTTCGCGTTTTTTTTTCATATTTATTTGAAAATATTTTATCTCACAAGTTCATCTTACATAAATTAAAATTAATTTAGGGTTTTCGTACAAGCACGACTTTGAACTCGTAGAACTCGCAGACATTTTAAAATATTGAAATTAAGTATAACTAAAGTTAGGTATCAATAACCTATTTAAACAAAATTTTTTAAATCGATCTGTAATTATTATTCATTAAAATTGGTACAAATTTTAGTGTTTTTTTTCTGTGGAAAAGGTGAGTTTAGGGAAAGCTAGGGCGGATGATTATCTAATTTTAAACATCGTAAGAGAGAAAATAGTGTTGATAAAGTTCGAATTAACAGGAATATAGGAAAATATATATTATAAAGTAATTTACCCAAGGGCTCGTATAGATTGATTTGGAATTGGGTTACTGTCCAATTTTCCACGCTCGTTTTCGAAGTAATTCATCTGCCGTATTTTATGTAATCAAGTGTATATATACACTCTTTTTCTTCGTTTCCATGTTTTTAATTACTTTAAAATTATTTAAAAAATATTTTAAAGTTCAACCAAAATTTTAATTTAACAATATTTTCTCAAAACTTCTAATTTAAACCCAAAAATTGTTTTTACTTTTTAGGGATTCTTTTGAATAAAATTTCCCTAATTCAAAAAATTATTTGGTGTTTTACACTTTGGGAAAGTTCAACCCCTTAAACCCCAATATTACTCGTTAGTAAATTAAATAAAAAAAATAATTACGATGTTTACTATTCAATAAAAACTTTCGGTTGCGTTTTAAGTAATATTCAATATATCCTAGGAAATGAATGTTCTAGATATTTTCTAGAATACAGTTACGTAATTTTCTTTTATCCTTTAAAGAATTAATGATTAAGTTTTTTGAACATCTGCAGGCGAGAGAAGAGATGGCTCATTATGTTGTCTTTATTAACACCATTACTTCGTCCATAGTCAGGATATCGTGTCTAAGTATAATCCGGTATTATTTAGACAGTTAAATTAGTACCATCATAGTAGCTTGTTCAATTACTGACCCAATCCGCTGCTTTACTGCATCCTTAGAATTATACTACTACCCTACTTAATTGAAGGGATAGTCGCACTCAAACCCCAAACAAATTTTTACCCCGCAAGAAATCAGGAATTATATCAGAAGTTGCAAATGCAATTTTCGAACATTTTTATAGCGTTAAGTGTTATTTGCTACTATCCCTTCAATTCGTTATTTATTTGCTAATATCTCCCCCGTTTTCAAGCTTGATTTAGCTCGAATTCCCCCCCCCCTCTGTTCGACTTGTTACGCAAATCCTTACGTATTTCAGCGAAAGCCTCATCGCGCTTCGCCGAGCATCGTGGGAAACGTCGTACATAAAGTATATCTGCAACGTACGGTTTTTGAGAATATGAAAATATGTTTATTACCATTATGTTACGGGTCTCTTACGACACCGTCGCCCCAAATTGAATAGGCACGGTTGCCCGTTGATTTTCATTACTTGCTTTCATTGACTGAACAACTATAAGAATTAATTTCGAATTTTCGTTCGACTCTAATGAGCATTTGTATCGTGTAAATGAAGGTGTTTTTAAGGTTCGCTTGACACGTTAGTGGTTATCTTGGGTCAGAGGATGACAATGGTTGGTATCTTATTAATGTCATTGTTTTACTGGTTTAACATAAATTATTAATTATGTGAAATCATTGTAACTTCATTTCCTGTTTAGGTATGAGTACGCTTGAGCTAATTACTCGACATGTGTTGTTACTATTTCCTTGTTTGGGAACCCATGTTGTAGAGCACATGTTCTTTGACATGCACGTTCCAATCATTTTGACCCTAAGAACGGACCCTTAAATTTAATACAAACTTTACAGACGTATCTTGCATAACCTGTTCTCGATATTTTATACAATATTTTATTGATTACCGTAAAATCACGATTATCGCGTATAGTAAACCAAATGAAAATAACAAATGGAATCGATTTATTTCATTTCACCCCTTTTCTTTACTCAATCTGGTTTTGATCATAAGGTTCTCACGCTCTCCATAAGTAGCGGAATACACAGTAGGACTAGCAGAAACAAAGATGGCGCAATATTCGCTTTGTTTTTGCTTCGCATGGATACTAAGCCACTACGGCAGACCCATACTTAAAGTATCGGGTTATGTTTTTATTTTTCTAACTCTTGTCACTCGCGTGGTAAAATTCTAAGGTCCACGAGGAAATTGATAAAAAAAATTACGGTAGCTTACGGAACCGACGAGATATCGCGAGAAATTTGAAAGCGAATGAAGATATGACATTTAATTTCCTTCCTATTTGATAAAACCACAAAGATTTCTGTAAAAGATCGCCTAGACTTTGCTCATCGATGCGAATCTCCTCAAATATCAACTTTTCTTTTTACTTCCACTACCTGTTTCCTCAATAAAAATAAATTAAATTTGATTCGTTAGTTAGTTTAAAAGCGTATGACAGTATTTTTTTATTTTTAAATATCAACTGAAATAATTTGAAACAGTTACTGTAGTTTGAAACGGGAGTTGAGTACCATATCAAATTCTGTCTCAAAACTGTAACGAAACTCGTCTAGTTACTTGGTTACGTGAAGGAATGTTTACAGAGTTTATACTTTCTACTAAAAATAATCGGGAACTTGTCAAAATTTAAAGTAGATACGTGTAGTCACAGAATTCTTGTTGGTTTTAACTTTTTAAGGAATGAAATAAGTTACAAATAATTTTATATCAATTATAATTATGACTCATAGTCCGGTTAAAAACGAAAGATGAAATTCAATCAAATAGAATTAAAAATTAAAGGTACATTTTCTTCCATGTTTTTATTTTAAATTTTAAAAATGTTTTTAAATTAAAATTGTATATAGAATTCGAAGCAGACATAAAAACCCAAATCTGATAAATGAAAATTAAACCTTAGGTGTCAAAATTATGACGTGAATTTAAGGTAACATCTCAAGGACAATGATAACAGACGAAAGCTTTGATTTTTGAGAAAAATGAGTCATTGTTTTTTTTTTCACAAATATATTATAAGAAGTCATAGAAGTTAAATTACAATTTTGACACATAGAACATTTCCATTGTACTACGGTCCTATAATTATACTTTTTAGAACACCCTTCGTAAGAATATTCAGAAGAGCAAGCACCCGTTCGGTTATAGCTTTAAAAAAAAATATTTAGTTGAATTCAGGTCGTTTTTGTTAAAAATTGAGAAAGATGGATTCATTTTTAAGGAAATCTGTTTATAAAGTATTCGTGCGTCTTTTCCCGTAATTTTTAAGGTTAATTTATATATATTGGGGAGAAAGGCGCCAGCTCTTACTTGTCCCTTCAGGCCATTCGATTTAACCACGAAAATCGTTTAATTTCTACTGTAAAATGATAAGTGGGAATATAGCTGCCAAAAAATTAATTCTTTTTTGACCTTTCCTTATTGAGAACATCTTGAAAAGACGGACGGCCTTTTCTTAGAAATTATACCAGGTATATCATTATATTTTTTTACCTTTTTTATATATTTATAAAAAAGGTAAAAACTGGGAGAATATTTTGAAAATTTAAAGGGTTGTTGAATATTTGCACGGACCTTACTATAGGCATGAATGAAATAGTGAACGGTTTAACCAGGGATAGATTTAATTTTAGAAGTAGGAATGGAGAACAGAGTATTATCTTGGCGCGCGTCAAAGTCCCGGACCCCCTTCCACGGGACGGGGGGGGGGTATGAAAGAAGAGGCGGGTCATAGCGACAGAGGTAAAAAGGAATTACGTATTTTCACCGTCCCCGTCAGCAACGTCATCAAAACGTAGTTTAAGTGAGCCAATAAGATAATTTAAACTTTTCGTTACGTGTTGGAGGGAGGGGCTCCTTACTGGGCTATGAGTTGAACTGAAGTAAATACTAACCGTTCTCCATTCCCGCTTCTAAAATTAAATCTATCCCTGGTTTAATTATATCATCTTATTTTTATAAGCAAAAGAGTTTCACCTTCTCTTGATTTAAAGAGACGAGGAAAACAATTGTGATAATTTTTGTGAAATGCAGGCTTTAATCCTGGTAATCTTTTTTAATCTTAAAACACATTTTGTTAGTAATCCAAATCGTTTTTTAATCTTGATGGGATTGGGATTGTAGTTTTTCGCCATAAGTTTTCTCTTTTCATTCATTGCCTATCATTTCGTGATCTTAAATTGAAATTGATGATACCATGCTATTGAGGTCGAGAGAGTGAGTCCAAAGTGAAATTAATATTTTAAAATAATTTTATTAAATTTTAAAAATGGAAAGCTGAGTGGCGCATTGTATGGCTGCCTGTTAGGGGATAGTATTTTTCTACTATAATCAAGTTGTTTCCTACTATCAGGTGAATCTATAGGGTTTGTTGTATTGCAGAATTTGAAATCACTGTATATTATTTAATATCTAGTAGCAATGGCACATGCGCTGTTGTAAACCATTAAATTATACTAATTATGCTGCCACGGAAATTTATGAATAATTGAACAAAAGGTGTACATTAGCATTTCCCGTATGATTTAGGTGTTTTTTTTATCATGTAGTTCCTCATTAGTTTAATTTATTTTAACAAAGAGAACAATATTCCCTTTTTTTATTATTATTCAAAAATAACTGTATCTTTTGTTAGAATCTTTTGAAATTTTACTATTTTTTTCCCCTAACTAAAATCTTCATATTATTTTTTTTAAGAATTTAAATATACAGAGAGAAAAACTATATCTTTGTGATCATAATTTACTAAAAATAAAATTAGAATTAATTTTAGAGTAAACACACTTGATAAAATCGTAATTTTAGAAAATAATTCTTAACAATACATCCAAAGAAAAACCGCACCCAAATAAATACAGAACCAAATTCACACACCCCTATATAATTTCTGAGATAATTACATGATAATTTAAAATCATACATAGTTTAAAATACAGCCTGTATTGGACAGATTTAAATTAATCAACTTCAATTAATGCAATTAAATCCTTAACGTTATCACTGTTGATTTTAAAAATTAATAACATTTCATTCCACACTTATTTATTTACAACTTTAAATCATTTAATTTTCTCATCATTTATTTGCAATTTCTTCAATAATGGAGGCAGTCCATAGATTTAACTCTGTCGCGAGTCCGTATGCACCCAAATATTCCTCAACCAAAATAGTTATTGTTTCCATAGGCTTTTGTATGTAAAGACTATTACAAAAAGGGTAATTGTACTGAACTTCGGTCCTATAATTACCCCTTTTTGAATCACCCTGTATTTTTCAAAAGCCAGGAAGAAATATCAATTTAAATATTAAATATAATACTCTATATATTTTTCATGAATGGGTTTCCCCTAAACCCAACTCGTGATTAGCTCGTTAAATTTGAGATGCAGCACGCATTATCTCTCGTATTCAACAATAATAGCCTTATTATATCTTTCATCGTCTGCTTTGGCGGTATGGCTAATTTTTTTAATTTTATATTAAAAAAAAAGAAAAAAGATGATTATAATAATTTTTGATTTCTTTCGCGCTCGTGCTGCATTTCTTTCTTTAATGAAGACGAATTCTTTCTTTACTTTCCTCTGATCTAAACGGGGAAATGTACTATACCTTTTTTAAGCATATAATTTTAAGACTTTTTCATTTTTTTTATTTTATTCTTTATTTCGCTTTTAACAAATATAATTGCTATATGTATATTTTTTTTAAAAAGGGAAATTTATCTTTTTGACCCAATTTCATTGGCATGGTGTATACTGTATACTGTATAGTCACTCACTACTCAGGGTTTCTTAAAAATTTGGTTAACGTTTTTGTAATATGGCCAAATATAATAACTAACTGTTTTAGGAAAATTTCAAAAACTCTTAATTTTTCTATAATTTATTGTTTAAACTTGGTCCGTAGTTTTCTTTTTCTAATGTTTTGTCTTGTTTTTGATGTTTACCCTTTTCCTACCCTTTGCTTTTTGTTATTGTCCTTACCCCTTTTGCCTTTTGTTATTGTCCTTACCCCTTTTGCCTTTTGTTATTGTCCTTAACCCTTTGCCTTTTGTTATTGTCCTTAACCCTTTGCCTTTTGTTATTGCCCTTAAACCCTTTGCCTTTTGTTATTGCCCTTAAACCCTTTGCCTTTTGTTATTGCCCTTAAACCCTTTGCCTTTTGTTATTGCCCTTAAACCCTTTGCCTTTTGTTATTGCCCTTAAACCTTTTGCCTTTTGTTATTGTCCTTAACCCTTTGCCTTTTGTTATTGTCCTTAAACCCTTTGCCTTTTGTTATTGTACTTAAACCCTTTTGCCTTTTGTTATTGTCCTTAAACCCTTTGCCTTTTGTTATTGTCCTTAAACCCTTTTGCCTTTTGTTATTGTCCTTAAACCCTTTTGCCTTTTGTTATTGCCCTTAAACCCTTTGCCTTTTGTTATTGCCCTTAAAGATAATATATATTCCAATTAAAGAAAAATAATAGATAAATTACCTAATCTAAAGTTAGAACTTTTCATGTTGAAAACCAGTCAACAATGATTGCCAGTTACCAACCTTGCTTAAAATATCAAGGATTACAAGTACATTAAATCGAAAAAATAATAAATATGCCATTTATGATGCGATATGAGCTTTAGGCACATATTTAAAAATACGTTGAAAAGTGGCACACGTGAAGGACAAATTTTATAAAAATTAAAATTAAAAAAAATTAATCAAAAAAATTCTTCGAAATCATATTGATCAGTTAGGAGGTCACAAATTTTACTACAAAATTTTCTAACTCGTAAAATAACCTCATTAAAATTATTTAAGGTATTTTAATTGGATATTATTATTATTATTTTAATTAGTTCAAATATTCTAAAGACATTCGAGGTAAATTAAAATCATGATTAAACCCTGGGATTAAAATTGACAGCTCTCGATATTTTATATTGAGTTTAATTATTAATGTCATAGATTATATCTTCCCACGGTTAATTGGATGAAATTTAAGTGGTTTTTATTGATAAAAAACCAGTTTTTACACACTTTTCGGTGTTTGACATCAAAATTTTACGTAATATTGAATGAAATAGTTCGTTATTGAAAAAAATATAAATGAGTAGTTTTTGCTACCCTTTTAACATTAATATTAAAGGGACTGCAAAGAAGGCATCGGCGGGTGGGTAAAAATTATTTGAAAAACGTCACAGGCATCACGTGATGCCAAGATACAAAGACTCCTCGTGGAGTGGAACTGGACATCTAGTCCTTGTTTTTCGCGAGATTGCAGCGCCAATTCCATGAAGTGGTGGTTTTCGAAATAAAACGAACTAAGCTTCTTTGAACCACGCCTCTCCTTGGTCACGTGCCTCTGACGTATTTCAAATAATTTTTACCCACCCGCCGATGCCTTCTTTACAGTCCCTTTAAGGCCCTGAAAAATGCAGTTCAACTTGCCCCATGTTCGTCTGGTTTCTATGTACATGGGGCCCATATTTCCCAGTGGTTAAACCATTTAAAATTCACATAAAAACAAAGATACCTAGTCTGAACGCACTTTAAAATAAATTAGTGACAATATCTTCTACGCTCTACTTGAAGTATATCAAGTTCAAATGTAAAGAAAACTTAACAATTATCCCTTTTGTACCCAGATGTTGTTATCAAATTGTTAAACCTAATTCTTACAAGACGATGTCATAAAAACGGGAGATCGGGTTACAATAGATAAGTAAGAACCATGGATGCTCGTTAAAAATAAATACGTATAACAATACGATGCGAGGTCGTGATACCGGAAGTAAACTTCTACTTCTAACAGTCAAAACAAATAAAGCGTCTGCTGATCTTTCTGGCTGACAACCATAAACAAAATAGCTAGGCCATTCGTGAATCTTATATCGTTAAAACTACCTAGAAAATAAATTTAAATTGCTGTCAGTCTGTGCTATGTTCTTTTAAAGAATACATTATATAACGAGCTTTGTTTGTCGTTATATAACAAGGGTTGATATTCATATTTCTTCACCTGTTATATATTTCACGCCTTATTGTCGGGTGTCTTCGGTTTCAGGACCTAATTTTAGCCACGTACGACCTGATTTCGTTTAAAGTTTTAAACCAAGGCCCAAAGCTTCTAGTGTTTTTTTTATAAAATCTAAAGTTCAAATCTTATGTAAGCGATGATTATCTTGTGTTGGGGTATTAGGCCTAGTCTAGAGATGCTACTAGTTGATGACGAAGTTGTTAGAACAGAAACGTCCTAAAAGTTTTAATTAAGAAATAAGATTGAAGGGTTTCCATCGATGAATAATACCAATATACCAACACAATTTTCGTGTCTGTAACCCTTTGATTAAGCATAATTTTAACCTATCGCTTAAAGATGGTCTCAATGTCTTATCGGTCAAATGTAAATATCAATTTTGTGTTGGTCTTATGGGACGATTGGAGCCCATAAGATCAAATTCCCATTCGCTAGACATCCAACTACCTTCAAGAGTACCCCAATATGTCGGTCGAATGGGTCACACATAAGTAACCTTTGGATTACCATCGTCATGAAATTTATGAATAAATTTGAAAACAGCCTTAGAAAATATTTCGAAATTTTATTTTTTTGCAAAATCAGTTGAAAAATCAGAAAGCTAATGGTCGAACCCAATAAAATGATAAACTGGATTTTTTTTTAAAAAAACCTGACAATTATTGGCTTGTGAAAAATAATAAAAATTGAAAGTAGATTTTTCTTAATAAAACTCCACCTTTCCTTAAGGCTGAATTGAACTAACTAATGAAATACTTTTGAAATTAAAAAAAATTTGGATTTATTTTTTTTTCTCTCTTTACATTTTGAAATATAGATTATAAATTCGACAGTTGTTTAGCCTATTTAGCGATTTTTCCATAGAAAAACATAAAAACTAGGGAATTAACAATTCATGAACCCGCCCCTCCTCTCCTGTCTGAATGAGAAATATTTGAACTGGTTTATTATAATTTTAATTTTAATTTTGAAATCATGTTTTTATTTCTTGTAAAACAACGTTTCTTGTTAATTAAGAATGTAAAATAACCAATTGGGTAGCCCCACCTCTGTCAAAATTCTTTATTTGTTGATCAAAACTCTCTTGCACTAAGATATTTGCTCTTGGTATGCTTATTTAGAGGGACGAAATATTTTATTTTATTGTTTTCAACTCTTGACCCAACCTGGGGTCCTCGAACCCACTCAACTTCTATTTAGGTACTTTAATTTTTATTAATATCTTATCTAAGACCAATTTAGTCCCACTGACCATTGAAGATTTAACTATAAAAAATAGCAGAAATGCCAAAAGATTTGCGACAAAACCCTAAATTTATTTAGCAATTATACTACTAGCAATGTGTAGCTACAAAAGGGGCGTGTTCTAATTACCTGACGTGATAACTACGCCTCTCCAAAGCTATCCCTCAAGACCCAAAATAATTCAAATAATCCTTAATATCTTCCTGCATTTACTAAAATTTAAAAAAATAAAATTGTTCAAGTTAATATTAATATTAATATATTTTCCGGAAGTCGAAGGTATGAAACCAAAATATCATACCTTCCGTATGCCTAAGGAGTAGACGCTGGCATCTAATAATTAGCTATAAAGCGGGGATATGAATTAATTGATTAAAGGTTACGCCCTTTAATCGGCGTGTTCCATAACCCATTATTATATACCTGATTTGGTCATACAATAATTATAATTCGTATTCAGATAAGTTAACTTGCTTCAAGCTACATTTCCAAATACATAAGATTACCACCAAAATTTTGGGGTGGATAAGTGTAACCAAAGATTAAAGACACATACAGGGTGTATCAATAATTGATTGCCCATAGAACAGTCCCCACTGTACTTCCGTCCTATAATTATACCCATTTTGGTACACACTGTACATAAATCTACATAACATTTATAATCCTTGTTAAGACCCGTATAGATATCAGAATTAAAATAATTTGTGTTCTTAAAAACCGAACCGAACCGAACTGCCTGGGGCAAGGGTGTTGGTTGATAATAAATACCTTTAACTATCTTAAGGCCTCAATCATGTGAAACACAAATACCAAATAATTATTTTGCATTAAGTTTAGGCAGTATGATTTAAATATAAACGTTGATTGATTACACGTGAAAAAACATGCGCAACTAAACACATCGGGGTTTAAAAATTTTGTCATTTTAATCAATTCATATTTGATTTGCTTAAATTGTGACCTGGTTTAAATTAGCATATTCAAGTGGTTTTTTATTTTAATTTAGGTTAAGAACATTTCAAAATTAAACAGAAAATGAAATGGAGTTGTTTTTTTTTCTAACAGATTTTGTCTGTGTGGAACTAATGGGACACGTTTTATGTCAAGAGAGGGCGCAGAGATGGTGATTTATCAATCCAGAGATTCTATTGGGGGGGGGAATTAGGACATAAACTCCTCCCACATCTGTAACCATCATTGCAGCACCTCAAGAATTCCGTAAAAGATCACGTGACCTATTCTCTCTTCTAATTTCTAATGTAATGCAATGAAGAAAACCATGTTCGTTGCCTTGCGTTATTTTGTCTCCCTCATAGGGCCTTCCTGATCAATCCCAATGTTAGTAACCTCTTATTTTACCATCGAAATGGTCTATTTTACCCACTCCCTAAATTCACAATTTTTCGAAGGAATATGAAACCAGTTTTACGTATCAAGTGTGCTTCGTAATGTGTATCGAGACGCGCCTTAATTTAAAATCGCAATTTTATTATTAAATGGTTTGAATTATTTTAATTTTATTTGATACAATGAAATTGGCCCAAGCAAATATTTGGGTAGAAAAATCGGAACAAGGGTTTCTGGTTTTCTTTCCTTCAATCGCGGACAGATAACTTGAACCGATCAAGATGAAGCAAGCAAGCAATAGGGGCGATTTTAAATATTATCAATTGTTATTTATTAAAAATTGATTTGAGATCTGTAAACACTCAAATTTGACGCGAAAATCGAGCAAAACCCATGTTTGTTTTGTGGACTTCCGTCGTAGGGTGTTTTTGAAGCATTTGTTTATTGTATTTTAGCATAAAGTATATAAAATTTTGCGTAACTAAAAACAAGATGGCTCCGGCGATATTACGGTTTTTGCGCGGTCCGATTGGTCACACCAAAAAATGGGGAGAAAGGCGCCCAGCCGGAAGGAGGCATGACAATAGTTTTCTACCTCTAAAGAGTGCAAAACTAAAAAACTTTCCGACCGATGGGTAATGAACCATAAAGCATGATTTAGCAAAATATAATTTACATAATTAAGCCAATAATTATTGAACGCACGATTTATTTACCTTAATTGTTTCGCAATTAATACTAACCACTAAAAATCACCCAAGCTATTTATTTATTTGTTTAGACATAAAAATCTCATTTCCAAGTTCACGAATTGTCTCGAAATATGCACCCTAATTTACGTTTTTGCACGTGAACTATTTAAAAATTCATTTTGAATTTGAAACAAAAGGGTTTCCCAAAGAGAAAAAAAATGCTAATTCGTGATCCACCCTTGGCGACCTTGAGAAAATAAAATCTAGGGCATTCTTACAGGAAATTTTAAAAATAATTAAAAATGTAACAATGTCGTGCAAAGAGACCTTCTCATTCTCAAATATATGGAGATATGGAGAGAGATTGTTAATTTAAATAAACCTGCCCTAATTTTACTTCAGTAATTGAACTATAAACTAATATTTAGAGTAGATAAAAAGAAGTATTATCTGAAGGGGATAATAGTAGAAGGATGACACTCTGTATCCTCTTAATACTTTAGTTATGTAACATGACTCTTCCCTTTTAGTTTCCTCTCAAGCTCATCAAACTTCAGATGGGCATCGCACCGTGCTAGGGTGAATTCTATAAATGTTTGTTTGTACTAAATCCTCAGCAATCAACCCATAAATCTTGATTGTCTTGACGTGGGACAAAAGTTGATCCACGAGCGCATGCGCCTTGACAAATAGTTAAGCGATAATATAATAATGATGAGGGAATTAACTATTTATCGCGTATGTGATTCGGTTTAGTAACCTTGCTATAATAAATGTAAATTCTGATGATGTTGGGATGAAAAATCATGTTACAATTACCACGCCCCATCCAGCTTCGTGCTGGTACACTTCTCTCGAGGAGAAGTATTATATACTTCTAATAATATACACTCTGTTGCTATATGGTCATTTTAGACCTTGAAACGTGTATTATTATTTGGCAAAGATATGAAAATATTGGCATTGTGCTCTGATTTAGGTGTGGCTACTAAACGTAACGGGACTTGGAGAAATTCAAATTAACTACTTAATAATTACTGAAGGTCGTTCTAGACATTCAACGTCCTTTGCCAGAATTTTGGTCAGACCCCGCGATATCTGTGCCATGCAACCATTTATGTAAAATCATTTTGAAAAAAAAAGACATCAGTATCCAGCGGAGAAAATTTTAGTAATTTCTTTTTAAAAACTAGCTTTAGTTTAAATTGCGTTACTGTCCTTGCAGGCGCCAAAATATCTACACGTTAACTTAGTTCTACATTTTCTGGGAGGCCCAAAACCAAAACACTTGTTTATTACTTACAAATGAAATAACGGTGTGTCGGCTGTTTTACTATAGGGCGTTGTCACTTTTACCAATTTATTCGTATTTTAATTATAATTTTCATATTTGAAAAAAAAACTAAACGGGGAATTTAAAGTTACTTCCGAAATGCAGACTTTTAAGATGTATCGCAATACCGCCTATGGAAGAAATAGGTATAGCAAATCGCAGACCAATGAAACTCGGATAATGTACAATTAGTTGAGTTGTCAGTGATTAACTAATGAGTAATTATAGATAATACCTAATTAACAAAGCTTGCAAATTACATTACACAATGTAAGTTATCGTAGAGAATTTATGAAATGATCTAGAAAATTTTCATAATATTTGGCAATTTTTTTAAAACGTAACTTTTTATTATTACGTATTTAAATCAGAATCGAAGGACATTTTGCAATGTAATCGAGCGTAACCTGAGGCTAAGTAAAATTAGAAGCATTTTGATATCAACATTAAAATTTTATTGATCCAAATAATTTCAATAATAATTTTACTTTTGATGCCATAAAATTTTCTATTGAAGGTGAATTGTATTGTAAGTGTTTATTTCAACAAAAGGCACTGGTTTTTGTATGGGTAATCGCCTTTAAAACCATAGTCTCGTACCTTAGAGTGTAGTATCAATTCAGATTAACAAACTATCATATTTCGTTTTTAAAAAGGGAAAAATGGCCAGACGATAAAGTTTAAAATCGTGACCCCCAAGTAAAAGTTTTTTTTAAGTCGTTATTCCTTCAGCCTCGTTTTTTAAAATTTAAATTTTTTACTACCTTGAAAAATATTATTGTGAAGTTATTGTAAGTATTTGGTTTAAATTTATCCCTTAGAGCACTATGGGATGTGGTTATTATTTTGATAACTTTCGGTTTATGTTGTTAGAAAATTTTAAACTTAAAGTATAACCTATTTGAAAAAAAGGGTCATATTTGCATAGCACCCATTTCATTTTCATGATATAAATTTTTTTTTCGGTATATTTTTGTTTATATAAGTTTTATTTTTGCGTTATTTCTAATTTTCAGTTGTTTTGGTTTACAGAAATTGGAACATTTTCAATTTTCGTATCACGGTTAAACTATAAATCTTAAACAAAATAACATAACAAAACATCAATTTTATTAAAATTAAAGGGACACTTCCGGCTCTAATTTTTTTATTACTATTGAAAGAGTGTATTAAATAATGATTACAGTGTCATATAACCAACTGAGCCTGAGAAAGAAACATCTAAGATTACTTATACTTGAAGATAACAATTTATTCAAATACGAATTAAATCTGGTCACATGACTAAGTCCAAGTCCAAGTCAGGGAAGCACCCATGCAAGATTCCTATAGTGTCCTTTCAAACCATTATCATATTTATACAGTAAATCTTGACCCTTGACCTGCTTTTGTAATCCCTGGTAGCAAATCGTGCTTTCTCTAAAATATAAACTAAAATGTAAAGAAAATTTCCCGCCAAAAAATGTATTTTTCCCGCATTTTAATGAATTTCACGTGGTAGCCGCTTAGGGGGACACCTTAACCGTGATACTAATACCCTAGATAATGTTTTTCAATAGTGGGCGATTTTATATGGCCCAGTTTAAGTACCGGCCCGTGAAATATTATAACGAAACGATTTGACCTTTTTTAAAGGTCAAAGGTCGGTTTTATATGAACTCTCTATCCGTCTCTCTCTTGGGTAGTAGCCTTTCTTCTTACTAGTGTAAGTCACGTATCGCGATCGAAATGTATACGTTATGGCCCATATACCCAAAAATAACTCTCCCACCTAGAAAAAGTAATAATTTTTTCCTCTAATCTTATTTTTTTTAAAAAATCAAGAGATCGGGATTAAAAAATTATTTTAGTAAAAATTAATTTTTAAGTTTAATTTATGTTTTAAGATTAAGTTTTTTTTAGGTCCTTGAACTTGTGTGTATGTTAGAAAATAAAATTTTAAACTAGATAATTTTTTAAGATCTGATTAGAAGCACCAATAACAGATCTACTTGTTCAGATTATTTTGAAAAAATCGAAATACAATTCACGTGAAATATCTTTCAAATCTCGAGGTACAATTCACGTGAAATATCTTTCAAATCTCGAGGTACAATTCACGTGAAATATCTTTCAAATCTCGAGGTACAATTCACGTGAAATATCTTTCAAATCTCGAGGTACAACTCACGTGAAATATCTTTCAAATCTCGAGGTACAACTCACGTGAAATATCTTTCAAATCTCGAGGTACAATTCACGTGAAATATCTTTCAAATCTTGAGGTGAAATTCACGTGAAATATCTTTCTAATCTCGAGATACAATTCACGTGAAATACTTTTCAAATCTCGAGACGAAATTCACTTACAAACTCTTTAAAATATCGAGATAAAATTCAAGTGCAAACTCTTTAAAATATTGTGATAAAATTCACGTGCAAACTCTTTAAAATATCGAGGTACATTTCACGTGAAATATCTTTCAAATCTCGAGGTACAGTTCACGTGAAATATCTTTCAAATCTCGAGGGACAGTTCACGTGAAATCTCTTTCAAATATAGAGATACAATACACGTGAAAACCTTCAAAAAATCAATATACTTTGAACTCGAGAAAAAAAATATGCCCAACATAAATTTCCAATTTTATTTATCTGACTAAAATATAACGTCGCATATAGACCAGTTTTGATATTGATACCATTGTCGTTTAGTCACTGACAACATTTGAGGAAGTAACTGATGTTGATGAACGGTCTTTTTTTAGGTATATCGTCTAGGACCCCTCCTCTAAAACCGTCGGAATATGTGGAGCACATTTATCTTGTTTTTACTGTTTGCTCCATTTTTAGCCATGAAACGATAATCCCACGCACGTCCTCTGATCTTGAATTAAAAACCTACAACCACTAAGATCATACATAGGCTTAGCTGTAACGCTTTTTTTATGGGTGATTTATCGTGGTAAAAGTTGGGAAGACGAAGAAGGCGTCTGCGGTTTAGGAAATCAGGTTAGCCAGTTTTCTTTCTAGCTGAACTCTTCCGGAGACAGACGTTGCTCATCTTTCAAGAAGTATTTCTTCAGCCCTCTTGTTTAAGAAAGGGATGGCTTTGGTTTGTATTTAACCAAAGATGGGCCGACGTAGACCCCATTAAAGTGGAAGGCGCCAAATTCTGGTTTTTTCTAAAACGTAACGGAGTAATGTAACTAGTGGACATTGATGTACTGTCAATTTTAATATGGAACGGATGTGCGCATCGTATCCTTCATCTCAAGGATCCTTACTTACTGGGCATCTTACTGTACTACCCAATTTCTGTACTCATTTCTTATGATTTTTGGGGTATTTTTCGTGCAAGTTTCGGGACCCATGCTTCTACCCAATTTGGCGCAATTTCTTTAGATTTTTGGGGTATTTTTCGTGCAAGTTTTGGGACCCATACTTCTACATAATTTGCCGCCATTTCTTTACTTATTTGAGATA
Source organism: Phalangium opilio (assembly GCF_054372755.1). Taxonomy (NCBI): domain Eukaryota; kingdom Metazoa; phylum Arthropoda; class Arachnida; order Opiliones; family Phalangiidae; genus Phalangium; species Phalangium opilio. Next base: position 7,767,967 of record NW_028324187.1, on the reverse strand, counting down.
TTTTTGGGGCCCATTTCGTATACAAGTTTTGCCCGGGACCCAATTCAACAAATTCAGATTAAATTTGGGGAATTGTTTTAATAAACTAACAGGTTTAAAGTTTAAACCGTTTGAAACCTAAATCCCAATTTCTTGACTTATGTTGGGGCATTACTTGTGCCCCATTTGGGGACCCATTTATATTTTATTTTAGCATCATTTCCTGTATTGTAGTCTTGTTTAAACATAAGAACATTTATACCCCTTATTAATGGCCCATAAAAATACTGCTTTATTGAACTAATTTTAATACTTAACTAAAAAAAATAATATTGAATATTATGGGATGGAATACATGTAGAACATCTTTTTTAAATTAAAATCCAGGGTGTGTATCTTGAATTGAATCTTCCTTGATATATTTTTTTAATACCGAAATACTGACAGACAGTCACTCCTTTTCCGGAACAAAAATCAGATGTGACCTTGATTTCGGAGATATTTTAAAATTTATGAGTTTACCGATTTAATTCCAGGTCAAAAATCAATCTTCTTAAGATTTTATTAATCCCAACGATAAATATTAAATTAAATAAAGTTTAAGCAAAGAAAAAAATGTTTTACAAGTACAGCGAGTTCTTTGGGCCATTCTTTTTTTCAATATGATATTGTTAATTATTTAGGGAAAGGTCATGTGACGTCAGATTTCATTATAAAATGTATTGTAGTTCATTAAAGTGAAAAAAAATAAACTTTTCGACTTTATTTCGTGTATTTGAAGTAATTTTACAATTAAATCGCGACTTCTGTCTGTGTGCGGTAGCGAATTATGGGCGAGCCGGCTGAACTAATTGTACCAGTCATCATTCAACATTTCAACAAAATAAAGAGGATTTGGGTTGAGCTGTCTAAACATTTAAGTAGAAACGTTACTTAAAATTTTAAAAGTCGACCGGTAGCTGAAGCGTATCCAAGTTTCAACGATATGAAGTCGCCAGGGAGATACACCCTTGACATTTGAAGGTAAGTTAATTGTTTTAGGACTAAAAACGTGTAAGTTTATTGAAACAAAGGCTTAGAGAATATTTTAATGTTTGCACAAAGCACGTGAAATTGTTATAATAGGCTTAGCTGTGAAAGCTCGTGAAATTTGAAAATTGAAAACGAGGCACGTGGAATTTTACGTCATGACGCGGTAAAGCACGCCTAATTTTAAAATTTAGACCAAGGGTTAGAGAATATTTTAATTTAGGCCAAATTTCAAAATTTACACCAAGGCTTGGCTCAAGAAAACTATGAAAGGTCAAGAAAAGAGACAAGGGTTCAAATCTATCCTTCTTTTATCTTGCGAGTTTACATTAAGACACATTAAATAACAACATAATCAAATCATTGGTCATGTTTACGTAAAACTTAACTTTAAAAACAATGGCAGGTATATTTACCTTGCCATCAAACTAATTTCCGTACATATGCCTCAAAACGAAAAATTTTCAAGTTTTGTAAATACTTCAACGTAAATCAGATGCGTTTAAACAATTTAGTAGTATACTAAAACGGGAAACCATATATATATGTATAGATATTTACAGCGTATCTACTTGTACCCGTAGCTAATTATCAAAGTCACGTAAAAAAGTATTTAAAAGTGTTTTAAGGTCAAGTTAGAAACATGAACATCACGCGGAGGTTTTAAAAGGTTCCTATTTCGTTTTTTTTTAAAGGGGAAGTAAGACATTTGTAAGATCCAGAATTCAGTGGTTCTAATTTCTAAGAGTAGCACAGGCATATCTCTCTTTCTCTCCCCTCAAGGAGTACGTACGCCATTCACAGTGACATCATTTTAATTTATTGAAAATCAATTAGGCCTACTTTGAATAATATACCTTAAAACGTTTGTGAACCCTCACTAATTGTTTACCTTTAATATACCAATTAACAAATAGATTATTTTTAAAAAGGAGACTTAGTATTGTAGGCTTGATAGGACGATACGTTACCAGTCCACTAGTAAATTTGGATGGTCAGTATTATTATCAGTATTATTTGAAGCCATATCTTAATTTACACCTTTGTTATCATCAACAACTCCTTGGGAAAAATCCAAATAAGGTTAGTTTACTACTCCTAGAGATCCCATAACTTTGTTCAGTTCAGCGTAATGTAACGTAGTGAACCATAAAAATCCCAAAAACCCTTTCACCAAACTTATATAATGTATATATATTTTTGGACAAGTTTTTGAATAGATTTATCTTGTATACCCGGAGCATTTTAAACTTTTTAAATTTAAAGACGAGTTAACAACACTAGCCATAGATACGACTCAAATAATGTCCTCTTTTAAATGATTTTTTCCTTACAACTCCCGTTATCTGCCAATGACTTTGAGCTGCCCTCATTGACATTGGCATTGCGTAGAAGAATTTCTATTTCTTTCTTTTTTTATTATTCTACCCAGTTTTAAAGATTCAGAAGTAAAAAAAAAAAACGGTTCTAGACACTATTGGGGAATCCGTATCAGTTTTAAAGCTAGTTTTTATAATCCTAGGCCTATAAGGAAATATGTTAAACCATTTTAAAAATCGACGGAGATAAGAACGTGGTAATACCTCAAGAATTTTTATAATTATTTGGTAAAAGAAATTAGGCCGGAATTTTAAATATTTTTGGTAGGTAATATATAAAAATAATTAATGTCTTAAATTGGAACTATCTGTCTTAACCCTACGTGTTGGGCTTTTCTGTTCATGACGTAATGGGGTATGAGGACAGTGATTGGCTACCTATAACCTAAAGCGACGTCTGATTAGCAGGGACTCTCTGTTCATGACGTAGTGGGGTATGAGGACAGTGATTGGCTACCTATAACCTAAAGCGTCGTCTGCTTAACAGGGATTCTCTGTTCATGACGTAATGGTGTGTGAGGACAGTGATTGGCCACCTTAGACTAAAGCGTCGTCTGCTTAACAGGGATTCTCTGTTCAAGACGTAATGGGGTATGAGGATTATTATTGGCCACCTATAACCTAAAGCGTCGTCTGTTTAACAGGGATTCTCTGTTTATGACGTAATGGGGTATTTGGATTATTATTGGCTACCTATAACCTAAAGCGTCGCCTGCTTAACAGGGATTCTCTGTTCATGACGTAATGGGGTATGAGGACAGTGATTGACCACCTATGACCTAAAGCTTCGTCAGCTAGGCTACCTCTGTATTTTTACGCGACTAATTGCTGTTAGTTTTTTGTTAAAGACAAGTATTTTTCTTTATAAAGTTTTGACTATTTCCAAAGCGCTCAAACAGTATATTTATATAAAAAAAACCCCAAGAACAAACCGGCTTCAAAATTTCCTACTAAAATCGTGCAAACTACAGAACAATTATATTCACGTCCCAATTGAAAGGGAACTGATTCAAGCAGGTCTGCTGGAAGTAAATTTCTTTTAGGTGCTGTATTTTTAAAAGTTCTTTTTTACTGATAAGATGGGTTTGAGGAAGACCGAAGATCATAGTACTGACTGAATGCCTAAGGCCATTTCAACAATAATAGCAATAGCAGATTATTTTTTTTACACTAACCTAAAATTACACTTAAGACTAGACTAGGCCTAGAATGCCCAGAAAGAAAATTACATAAAGACGCGCACTTTCATATTGAAGAAAAGCTAAGCTTGTCTTGTATTTTGTTCTTGTTGTTTTAACTAGTTTATTTGGCAACGCTACAGTTTAATAATTTAAAATATTTCATAAATCCTTCGTGATATCATAACTTTATAAGATATGTTCCATAATATGACACTACCTATACAAGTTCGTAATGCTACTGAGAGACTTACACTTCGAGATAACTAGTTCATTTAGAACTATAAGCGAGAATTAAAGTTCTGCACTCGCTGGTTAATTTTGCAGGACCAAGTTCCATCTAGGTCCTATTTACTCTGTACTAAGCCTTTGACAGCCCCCCAGTCACCAGGCGTCGCTTTACCCAGGAATCTATGACCTGCCTCACTCACTTCATGACAAGCTCCAGTTTCTAAGTTACCAGTGACAAACTTATGGAATGAACATATCTTATGAACTTATGGTGATATTAAGGTCTTTGCCGTGAAATTTATCAAAAAAATAAACAAGAAATTTCCCAAGGTAAGAGCGGGAAAACGCCTAAACTACGTCGTCGTGTTTTTGATTGGAACAACCCCTTGAGCCAAAAATAATAGAATTGTGTGTGTGAACCCGTTTTTCTTTTCCCCTTGTACCGTTATCATAGTACATGGCAGTTAGGAAAATCTTAAATTTAAAATTTAAAAGGTACCGTTGTCCTTGAATCTAATCCAAATAACCATATTTCCTTGTTTGAAAATTTTTAAAAAATCTCAATTTGACTCAAATTTGAATTTTTCAAGAAATAATGTATTAACCCCTTCAAAACCCAAACAAAACAATAAAAACTTTCAAAGATTCACGGTTTATTTATAACGAAAGCGAATACTGTCTGAGAGTATATATTTATATGTATATAATTCGACTTGTAAAATTACATACGATTCCAAGAATGAAGAACCCTTTTGGTTTCGAATAAAACTTGTAAACTTCCTGCAAATCGAGGCTGAATGTCTTAAAATATTTATTCGGAAGAAATAGACCGTGAAAAATATATTATAGTATTAAGGTATATCTTCCTTGTCTTATATACTCCGATTTTTACTATACTATCTTGTAGTCAAATAAGGTTTTTATAAAAATTATGATCGTAATATTAGATTGAGATTGGGTATCTCTTTATACCTCCAACGTTGAATAACAGTTTTATATGTGTAATAATAGATCTGATTATATTTTGTATAACAAGATGAAGGGTGCTTATTATTCTTTATTTGTATTTGCCTAAAACCGAAAGAATTGATTGATTGTAAACAATTTGCGAGGGGCTAATCACTGTCGGATTCCATCCTACACCGATTACGGATTACGTGTATTAATTTTGGCATTTCAAAAAAATTTACAACAATCTCTATGCTAGTCTAATCCAATTATTTTTAGTTAGTTTTCATTTCTAATTTAAATACAGTGAAAGTTATTGATTGATTGATTGATTGTAAACAATTTGCGAGGGGCTAATCACTATCAGATTCTATCTACACCGATTACGGGTTACATGTATTAATTTTGGCATTTCAAAAAAATATAAAAAACATTTACAAGGCTAGTTTAATCCAATCCAAATATTTTTAGTTAGTTTTCATTTCTAATTTAAATACAGTAATAATTATGTTTAAATTAATTAAACTAGTTTAATTCATATCATAATATAACCAGTTAGTCTGTAAGAACTACACGGTACCAAGCACCAACTAATTCTTTTCAAGCTTTTCTTTAAAGGGAGGGTGAAAAATTCAGTTCACCCTCCCTTTAAACCCCTTATTTTCAATGACAACGCGTCGTCAAAATTCCGTTCCCTGTAATAACTATAACGCCTTTTTCACCAAGAAATAGGTAACTCGAACCAGTTTTCAAATCCCTAATCCGAATGCAGACGCAATACATACATACACCACTCCCTAGCTGTTTCGAAATTAAAAAAGAAAATTAAATGAACCAAAAAATTTTAAAATCTTAAGATTTAAATAATATTGATGCCTAGGTCACAAAGTTTACAGAAAAAACGTTATCCAATCTTTGATATAGAATTCCTTATGAAATTGTGGAAGAAAATTCCAAATATTTAGCTAATTTGAATAATTTAGGTTGGGATCTATTTCGTTTTTTCTGGGAAAAACCGGAAAACACCCTCATTTTAACCATCCATAGAGGTTGAATACCCCTGGAGTGGAGATGTAGTCAATGCCAGAGCCACATCTATGGCTGAGGATTTCTTCCCTTATCTTTACGAGTTAGTCTCAAGAAATAGATCACCTATCGCGAGCTACAGAATGCGACACATTTATGACGTCACCAGTTCATATATGCTGCGAGGCGAACTGTATGCCTTTTCGTTTTCGAAATATTTTGCATTTTTTTAAAATAATAATTAACTAGCTTAGTTTTTTAACATTTTAAAATTGATAAAACTATCAATGCAAACGAAAATAAGGGTAATATCCCATTAAATAAAGTCGTTCTGTGATTCAAACGCGAATGTCCAACGTCTATGTAAACCGCTTACGTTCGGCGTTAGACGTTCACGTTTGAGTTTCCAAAAAAAAATATTTCTCAGAAAAGGAGTACATGAACATTTCCGGTATTAACTATCTTATCCAAAATTCCACTCCAATCAATCTCCTCTCCAGGGATGTTAAACCTCTTTGGAATGAATGAATGAATACCTTTAGAGCTCCAAATTACGGCATCGTGTACGTGATGAGTTAATGAACTAGAGGCCTTTGAACTCGATCATCTCTCGTCGTTGTACGACGCGTTTGAAATTTCAAATATTGTATAAAATCATCGAATCGAAAAAATTCAATGTGTTATTAGATTAACGTGTTAGACAAGGGATCATCGTACAGTGTGATGCAATCGCGACAAAGCGAGTATTATTATTACATCAGACAACGAGTGAATTATACTAGTCTCGTTCTGTAGACAATCGAACAATTTGGAGGGAGATTTAATTATAAGGTAGATCTATGGGTTTTAGTCATTAGATTTTCGGTTACCCAGTTTTATTGTCTATCTGATATAACACTTCCTGGATTTAATGTGGCAAATTTTGCTTCGGAATTATTAATTGTTATGGAGAGTTCTATCGACCTATGCAAGTTGGTTGCCCAATCAGCGCAATCTAGAATTTCTTTGTGTTTTAATTTAATATGTTCAATCTTGTATTATTTGTGCGTAAAGATTCCCATTCAATCCATGCAATTTGTGCAAATTAGAGTATAACGCTTGATGAGACCCATATTTAATTTGATAATTTGTGCAGAAAATTGTGCATTAATCATGCGAAAACCTTACGTGCAAAATATTATAATTATACTAATTTTAATTCAGTTTAATTTATCAGTGAAATTTATGCAATTAAACCATTGTAAATATTTCAGTCAAAGCACCCAACCAAAACTATTGTCGTTTTCGAGCTCATTTTCCGCAATTCCTGCAATTAATCAAGCTCTAATTTAACCAAGCAAATATAATTAAAAAAGAATCAAGAAATATAAATTAACTTGTCTTAAATTACACTTAAGACAATCGTCTCTATTATATTAATCCCATATCCGTGTAAAAACTTTCATGCAATCATAATTGTCACTTCCTGAAACATTTTTGATATAAAGATGTGTCTGTCTATCTCATTGTTTGAACGATACAAGCAAGTCGACAAAAAATCAAACCCATCTCTTTTTTTGACGTTCTTTATGTTATCTCAACTAGGCGATGAAAACAATAGACCAGATTTTTTGGGGAAAATAGTATAGTGGGATTCTATTGTCATTTCACTTGTTCGAGATAGACAATTTTTTTACAGTAAAACTCGTTCAAATTTGGCTTAGAACTTTTTCCCAGCGGTTTTTTGGATCACCTCGTTGAATCATGGACTGTATAGTTATAAAGAGGACTAAAAAAGGACTAGTTTTTGTGTGTCATGAGTACAGTGAACTTAGGAGCATACATTATGTACTTCCCCACGTGAGCCTAATTTTACACAGTGTACTTAATTGGTTAATATCTTGGAAGTGACCTTGATATACTATTTAGTCTGCATTACTAAGCCTTTGACAGCGCCCCAGTCACCAGTTGTCGCTTTACCTCGAATCTATGACCTACCTCACTTCATTCATGACAATCTCCAGTTTCTAAGTTACCAGTGACAAACTTATGGAATGAAAATATCTTATGAACTAATGGTATTACAAAGTTTTACATCCCTTTAGGCTTTACAATATCCATGGTTGAACGCGAGCACCGCATCGCCAATGTCACTTTGTTTACTTTAATGCACTTTTTATTAAATGAAAGCATTGTTGTACAAAAAGAGGTATAGGTATTTATCTAACCAAGGGGTTTGTCACTATAGGATCTCAGCCCCGATTAGGAGTTACGTGTACGCTTTCTCAAGCTGAGTGAAGACCCCCTCGTATTTATCCAACCGCCTGTGTAAAAGGGTAAAGAAAATCATGCGTTTCTATTTATCCAATTTTTATTTTGAAAGAAGACGAAAGTAGGTAAGACCGTTGGTTGCAATTTTTGAAAAGTTCAACGTCTGATTGTTCGTGTGAAGTTACCTAATTTTGGTTCGGAATTACGCAATAAATTTTATTCAAATTTGTTTTATTTAGATATGCATGATGGGTTTTAATTTTATTTTTTTTATTCGTAATACTTTATTTTTTAAAGTAAATTATCTGCACACACGCGATTCAGTTATTGGCTTGCCGAATTATCTATAGATAAAAATATGTGTATAGATCCAGTTACCCAATTTTTATTCGTATTGAGGCATTTTTCTATTAAGTAAATTATCTGCGCGTAATTTAGTCACAGACGAATTATCCATAGATAGAATTTCGTGCGTAGATTCCGTTAACCAAATTATCTATGGGCAAAAATTCGTGCATAGATTCCCTTAACCAAATTATCTACGTGCAAAAATTCGTGCATAGATTCCCTTTTCGAAATTATCCACAGACAAAAATTCGTGCACAGATAACCTACAGCGTATATCCATAAAATCACGAGCAATTTCATTCATAAAACAGCCTGTTATCCAATTATCCATGCCCCAAAAAGAAATAAATACAACCTAGTTATCCAAACCTATCTCCCAAAGATGATAACATAAATTATCTACTAGAATACTTTCATTTAAGATCTTAAAAAATGTCCTTAATTAAATATTAAAACGTCGACATCGCATCAATATAAAATATCATACTCCATCCATTCAGCTTGCCTCTATAGACTGAATATTGTACATTATTTATGATTTATTTATATTTATTTATTTATTTATCTATAAAGAAAATCTTGAAGAAGAAATTCTAGTCTCGTCTAGTGTTTCTACTTTCTTAGGATGATCTCTTATATGATAAATAATATTTCTTCCATATCTGTGATAAGATGCGCTAGATTTCCCAAAACTATATTTTGCTCATAAACTCTTTTTAATATAGAACCTTTTTTTAAGTTTCCATTTTTTAATTTTTTTTATGTTTTTTTACTTCAGGTGGTTTTCGGTTTTTAACAAAATATGGGTCAACTTCGTACGTATTTCAATTCAAACGTTAAGGTCCTGAGAAATTCGTCCACGAGTTCTTCTACGTATGTAATTCATTATCAATACGGTAAGACTGAGTTAATAATTAAGCAATTAGTTCAATTAAGTGATAATAAAGTTACCTTATCGTCGCCCATTGATTTCTCACGGCCTAGTAATTTGAGGATGATTAAAATTAGTTATCATTTATATTTGGCTCTCAGCAAAAGTGAGGAATTCCATTTATTATTATTATTAATTTTTTTTAATTTGTCCCACATATTTTACCTAATTTAAATTTGTTTATATAAGAAATTAAAGTCAGCGTTTATTGAAGGTTAAAACCACTATCGTTAAAATTTGATTTAATGAGCTTTAATGGAATGTTCTTTTTAAATTAATTTGATTGGGTTCAAGATCAAATTAATTAATTCATTTGTTTTTATTATAACAAAATAATATTATTCGATTTTGTTTTTTGTTTGGTTTTTCCTAATTAGGGCTTTAAATATAATTAATATATCTTAGATTATATATGACCTAAATTGTATCGTAATTATAGTTAACTTTAATTCGATTTATACGCGGTTAACTTTTCTAAATTTAATCATTCCCCCAATATTAAGGTCATGCCATTTTTTCAATGGTTCAAAAAAACGTAGTAATTTCAGGCATTTTTAAGAAGGGTTTTTATTATTATCAAATAAAATACGTCAGAAGGTTGGAGCTATATATAATATATACCGCGATTTAAAAAAAATAAAAATCCCAAAATTAATAATATTTTTAAAATTAACGAAAATTATATAGAACTTTTTATAAATAGCTTATAATACCGGTAAAAATTAAAATAATATAAATTACTGCTAATTTTAATTATTTTTCAAGATGCGATGCAGCCCAGCTTCGTACAATAACGAAAATAAATAAGATAAATGGGAAATCAATAATTATAAATTATTATATATTTTAATCAACTTATAATTAAATATATTAATTACAACTAAACTTTAATTAAAATAATTTCTAAATTATTAATTTCTACCCAAGATGGTATGCGATGCCACCTCAGCTTCGTATATTTTTAGTAAAATATCAGAAATTAAGTTATATAAAATATAATTAAAAAAATAAATCAATAAATTACTAATAAATATATTTAAAACCCTTCAAAATATTTCTAATACCCAAGATTCAATGCAGCCCAACTTCGTGTAATGCGGTACAATATTAAAAAAAACTTACAGGGGCAATAACTAAATAAATATATAAAATTCCTTAAAATAAAAATTAAAGCAAAATAATTAAAAATAAAATAAAATAATTAACTTACCGATTCATATTTGATCCTTTAATTAAATACACCACCGAGATAGAGAGAAAAAAAATTATCTTTGACGATAGAGAAAAATTCAATTCAAACAAAAACTCAACAAAATTTCACACCAAAAATAAATGTCAAATCAAACTTTAAAAATAAAGAAATGGCACCGATTATAATTATTAATTAAAAGAAACTAGAGAAGGGAAAAAAATTAGAAGGAAGAAGCGGAACTTAATCTTTATAAAATCCACATTAGTGTTCAAAACGGAAAAACCGAAAACCGAAGAAAATCCAAAATTCCAAATAACAAAAAGTGGTGGTTGAACGCTCTATTCGCGACTTTCACAAAAATCCGAAAACTTCGCGAGCTAACGAGCGACTGACCGTTACGAACAAAGTCCGAGCGGTGACTGTTCACCGTTGAAAACTATGAACAATAAAAGGAGAATTAATGTTCATCGACGCAAAACTGCTTTTTTCCTTTTTTTCTTAAAACTTAATCGTAACGCCTTCTTTTATGAAATTCTCTTTCCAGAACTTTTTTGGGGTAAATCTGGAGCAAAGAATAACGGACGGGGGGATCGCGTACTACAACGCGAGTTTGAAAACGAAATAAACCCGTAAGGTAGTACCACTAAGGTTTATATAGTGACCTACCTAAATAATTTCCCTATGGCACCCTATATGATGGTAGTTTTCTAACTGTTCTTACTTAGATACCCTCCCCCCATTCCTTGGTTGCAGCCAGTCTTGAACATTACACCCCCTCTTTCGTTCGTTCGTACGGGTTTTTTGACTTGGCGTACTCACTGTGTGGCGTTTGGTTTAAAGAAAGCCAGGTAGGTTCGATATAACGGAATTCAGCTAGCAAGCTAAGTCCTCAAAGTCACGTTTTTCCTCCTACCTAAAGTACGATAGCATCCATATTTACCGGCTTTGTTTTTCTACGTTGAAGGGAAGGGGTGTGAGATAAAATTTGATCAAATTTTTGTCAATGATTTATTTATTTATTTATTGGGTAACTGATTGATTGGGGCAAGGGGAGTCCACGTGGTTCTGTAGTTTAATTATTTAGTTTAAAGTTCTATATTTATATTGTGAACCCTATCGTTTATTCATTTTGTAGTTTTCTGAGTAAAAAGGCATCATAACTCAGCAGAAGTTTATTAGATATGTTCCTTCCATAAGTATGACTCTTCCTATACTTCGTAATGCTACTGAGAGACTTACAGCTCGAGATAACTAGTTCTAGCAGAACGACAAGCGAGAATTGAAGTCCTACACTCGGTGGTGGTTAATTTTGCTGGACCAAGTACCATCTAGTTCCTATTTAGTCTGTATTACTAAGCCTTTGACAGCAGCGCCTCACCAACGTATGACCTACCTCACTCACTTCATGACAAGCTCCAGTTTCTAAGTTACTAGTGACAAACTTATGGAATGAATATATCTTATGAACTTATGGACACAACAGGTTATCCAATCATATTTGTCAATGATTTGAGCATGTGAAACTGAATTGAACGAATTATTTCACCCTTTTTTTCTTTCTTTCAAAGCCTCCACCACTTTCATCACCTAATTTCTGCAACCATTTCAAAACCAAAACCGTATCTTTTGAACATTAGGCCTAGCATGATTTGACAGGTGTAGTAGGTACTACGCTTTTGTTATAAGTTCAACAATGAATAACTAACTATATGTAAAGGTGACCTTCTTCTAAAATTTCGAAGGTGACCCTAAACTCCCTTTCAATGAAAAGAAAAGAAAAGTAAAAAAAAATAGATTGTTAATCAATTTTAAGTTTAATTAATTTAAACTATGCGCCAGAACTCGACCATCTAAAATAATTTTGCAATAATTCCATCAAGTTTATCGCAACCCGCTGTCAATCAGTCGAAACTGCGTGAAAAATTAACCGCCCATCATATCTAAATTTCGAAATTTCCCCAATTCAATTACATTTTCTGAATTTTTAACCTGGGTGTTTCAAAAAGGGGTAATTAGAGGACCAAAGTATATGGCAGTTAGCTACAAGGGACACCACAGGGTGTCCCTTATCTCAAAATGTCAACCAAGTTAGATTTTCGACTCAAAATTTATTACCCATAGATTAGTCCCACTGTACTGTTCGGTCCCAAGGGTAATCACCCTTTATTTTTGAACACCCTGTATAGTTAAGAAAAATAAACTGTATCGAATCTGTTAGCCATGAAATCAATGCGCACATTGTCGCATGTTTAGAGTAATTACTATGCCATTCCCTTGAGTTATTTACTGGTTTCCAACCAACACAGTCGTAACTCAAGATGACAGGGCAAAAAAGAAATATGACCGTTTATTGGCCCTTATCTCATTTAATACCTTTTAAAATCTCATTTATGAAACCAATGGAGTGTATTATGAAGCCTATAGCGCAATCCGTGTTAAATCTCCTAACAGGTAACCAAACCAATGCATGTTTCGGTCGACAATAACTCAACGAAAAATGAACACAAAGGCAACCTTTGGTTTGTTGTAACTTGTAGGTAACCAGTTTTTAAGGAATGCTTTCATTTAAGAAATCTAGAGGGCGTGGCAACCATATAATACCTTCACCCCGGTATAGTTTCTTTGTAGCCTTGGACAAGCTTCATCGAGCGCGAGAAATGACACTCATCCAAATAACTATAGTTATAAGTCTGTAATGTGTAAGTATTGGTCTGCCATTCGGGCAGATGGAGTGGAAATATCCATGCCTATACAACTTAGCATCTGTACCCCCATATTGGTTAGCGGGTATTAACCAAATTACAGGGGTTAACAAAGGAACCGCCATTTTTCCTGACCCTGCGCCTCCAGCTAGAGACAACTTAGCTCAAATTCAATTCTTTAAGGCATGCCTGAAGGAGGGTGTAACAATTTAGGGTCATTTTTTATAAACGTTCCAAAAAATTTGGTAGTTATAATTTAACTTCTTATCTGTTAGATTATTGCGTCAGACATAGTATAGTGGTGAAAATATTTTGTTCATTGTTTCCCGTCGAGGTGTTTCTGATATTTAGTTTAGATAAATTGTGCTTCCGTCCGACCCACACATACTACAAAGTGCTTTTAAATTGATTGGTTGGGATATATTCAATGTTATTGTGTACGATATAGTTCAATTTACATTGTGGAAGTGGGTTAGATTAGCATTCATTTTGACGGCAATCATTGACTTCAATCAGGGATAGATTTAATTTTAGAAGTAGGAATGGAGAACGGTTAGTATTTACTTCAGTCCGACTCATAGACCACCCAGTAGAGAGCCCCTCCCTCCAACACGCAAGGAAAAGTTTAAATTATCTAATTGGCTGCTCACTTAAACTACGTTTTGATGACGTTGCTGACGGGGACGGCGAAAAATACGTAATTCATTTTTCATTTTTACCTCTTTCGCTATCACCCGCCTATTCTTTCATACCCCCCCCCCGTCCCGTGGAAGGGGGTCCGGGACTTCGACGCGCACCCAGATTACTCTGTTCTCCATTCCTGCTTTTAAAATTTAATCTATCCCTGCTTCAATTAAAGGTAAGTAAAAAAAGTAGTGTTTGTTTGATCTTTTCCATACTGTTTAAGTTCATATTATTATTATTATAAGAAGTTAATTTTATGAAGTAATCTACTTTTCCAAGAAGTAATCATCAAGCGATCGTTGGTAGTAGCCGGCAGCCGTTGGTGACCCCTGTTTGTAATCAGTTTCATCAGTCCATTGAAAGTGTCGGTATCACTCGCCCCTTATCCTAATTTCAAATCTCCTTGAAAATCCGTTTTAGTACGTGAATATTATGAACGACCCCCGAAGCTAGTTGCTTGATCCAGTCATTCTCTAACCAGTGGCCTACTTTAGAGCCAAGGTACACTCCTGTGGCCGAACTACAAAATAATCCGCGGGCCAAATCACTTAAATTGTTCCCTTATAATAAATTCGATAGACCTCTTCTATTCTCAACGTCAGCTATCTCCATCCTGCCTTTAATAGTAATAAAAAAAATTAGTATTTTAATAAAATGATCAAAGGTATGCCGAGATTAATGGTCAGGTCTTCACGCGTCTTGCGTGTAATTTCAATACTATTAGTTTTACATGATTTATACATTAATTTCTTTAATAATTCTGATTTTTTTTCGTTTAGCTCATTTATGGATTAATTAGTATGACAATTTTAATAGTTGGTACAAATTTAGGTCCGTTTTTATATCTATGGGGTCAAATAACTTGGGTCATACATTCGAAATAACCATAAATTCTGGCTTATAACCACAAATTGGCCTGGAAATTACAGGATGTTTTAATTAATATCGTTTAATTGTGGTCATTACATTAAATTTTTAGTTGTACCACTGTGTTACGTTAACTTTGAAAAGAATACTCTTGGTCCAGTGTACTATTGACCATTGACTTATCTTACTCATAAGTATAAACTCATAAATTATTATTTTCAGCTTTTCAAGAAATCCCAAAAAAGTACGAAGTAATTTAGTATTTTAAAATTTTAATTGAGCTGTCTTGATTAAAGTAGTAAAGCCCATGCTGTACCTAAGCCTAATCAGTCTTAAAATAATTATTAATTAACAGAATCTAACCCTATCATCATCATCATAAAAAAATCCCCCTTTTCATAGATTCCTTTCAATACTCAATTATGTCGGTTTCTTTGAATTCATCTTTGGTTTATTTTCATTCTTTCCCCCCCCCCCCTTCGACCTAAACTTTCAATGGATTTCATCACTAGTTTTGAAGCATTTTAGGCAAATACATTCGGCATAACATACATTGCTGCCTTTTAGGACACGAATCAATTCGGGACAAAATACTATCGAGAGTTTTGGTTGCGAAATTTCTGTTTCATTATATGTCATTATCGTATTAATTTTCAATTTTTAAGGCTCTGGGTGAAATGTCGATACAGTAAATTTTACTAAATTGGTGTTGAGTCCGTTGAGTTGAGATATATAAGTGTAGAATTACGTTCTCGAAGCTATAGCATTTTTAATGTTGACTAATTAATAAATTATAGAAAAACGAGTCCTTAAAAAACTGCATTTATACACAATCCTTGGCGACACTTTTTCAAACCCACAAATGGACAGAAATTAGAAATTATTATATGTATTACACTTTGAAATTAAGTTTAATCGATATGGGAAATTTGGTTGTAATTGTGTAGTTCAGTTTCTGTGCGTTTCATTGTATTTTTTGTGTGTTTTAATAAACAGTTTTATTGTAGTTTTTGTGTGTTTTATTGTAGTTTCTGTGTGTTTTATTGTAGTTTCTGTGCGTTTTATTGCAGTTTTTGTGCGTTTTATTGCAGTTTCTGTGCGTTTTATTGTAGTTTTTGCTTGTTTTATTGTAGTTTTTGTGTGTTTTATTGTAGTTTCTGTGCGTTTTATTGTAGTTTTTGTGTTTTATTGTAGTTTTTGCTTGTTTTATTGTAGTTTTTTGTGTTTTATTGTAGTTTCTGTGCGTTTTATTGTAGTTTTTGTGTGTTTTATTGTAGTTTTTGCGTGTTTTATTGTAGTTTTTGTGTTTTATTGTAGTTTCTGTGCGTTTTATTGTAGGTTTTGTGTTTTATTGTAGTTTCTGTGCTAACTAGAGCATTCCAAGTATTAATACTAGTGTTTATGTCGATAATGAGTTAAAAATGAACTTTTCTAATTTCAAAGAAAAATACAAGCATCTGCCGCATTATGAGCCTATTCACGTCTTCTTCCCAGTGCCAAGCAGAGGGGACGGGATCGACGCCAGGGATAAAAGAGGGCTTCTCAGATCACACGCAGCGAGCAAGTTTCAACGAAGTTTACTTTTTGTTTTATATCTATATACTTTTGTTTATACTTCATAAATGTACTATAGAATAAATAAATTGTTCGTCGATTTAATGAATCTCATGTTTTATTCCTTTTCTGTCAATTAAGTTACAGCAGGCATATATAGGATTTTAAAATGCATTAATTAGATTAAAAAGGATTGGGAATATGGGTTAATTATAGGTTCCCGGTAATCACTTTAGCACTGTTAAAGGCAGCGCGTCAAGGGGCCATTCACTAATGAAAATTTTCTTTTATTGGTGATTTTTATTCACGCTTTTAAAAAGGATAGGGATTCATTGGTGATTTAAAATGGATGGGGATTAATGGTTGCGCCTGGATTACGAGTAATCATCGAGGGGCTACTCACTAAAAACTCGTTAGCGATTTTAAACGGGAATGGGATTGTGGGTAACTTAGGGGCTACGGGTGTTATTATTTTACTAGTTATGAACGGATTATTAAGCATTCACACATTTGCCGCTAGGGGAGCTGCAAACGTAGTTACGTATTTACTGACATCTAAAACATGATAAAATTCTGACAGACATTCGTGTAAGCAATAGATAGTTCATAAATTGCCGCTAGGGGCGCTGTGTACGTAGTTACGTATTTACTGACATCTAAAACATCATAAAATTCTGCTAGACATTCGTGTAAGCAATAGATAGTTCATAAATTGCCGCTAGGGGCGCTGTATACGTAGTTACGTATTTACTGACATCTAATACATGAAGAAATTTGCCGCTAGGGGCGCTGTCTATAATATTATATAGGCCTAACGGTGTGTTCTCTAATTTGAATTAGCGCCCACGTCACACTTTGAAGCGCCCCCAACGACGGAATTTACTATAAAACTCGGACTCCACTTGTCCAGATTTCTTTTCTCTCTGCGCCGGCGACCAGTCAACATCGTTCCTTGATCAGCTCCTCGTAATCCTGACTTTCGAAGGCAGTATTGGATGGAAAGCCACGTTTTACGCCGATGGTGGGACATGACTCTAAGCTCTCCGCCATTGCATGTCCATTAGAACGTTGAAATCAACGCGAAAGGTTAAGCCTAGTACGGTATGTGTGAAAGTCTTTCAATAATCCAAAGCCATCCAGTTAGCAATTTATTATTTTATTTAAACCTAGAGTTTAAATTATTTAGGTAGAGTTAATTGTTAGTTAATTATGTTTATTTATTGAAAATTAACTACAATATGAAGAAATTTCCAGACACGAGGTCAGTTAGACAAGGCTTAATTTAGAACATCTTAAATGAAGTACTTGGGCTCATATTAGGGGAAATTAAATTCCTTATCTATTTTAAATAATAAACCTCGACTGTTTGCAAATTAGGTCTCATTTAACGGCGCGAAACTATATTATCTAAAATGAGTAACGTATGGTTTAACGGGGCCAGATTAGGTAGCAGTAGGCTAGGCTAAACCCTTTATAAAAATTTATACAGGCCTGGCACTAATCTCTAAGTTTTTACTTTATGCCGTCGTTTTAATTTAAATTAACGAGGGTATTTTAGAATTATTACGCGTAAATTATAGATTTGAGATTCTAAAATTTCATTCGAGGCAACATTTAATTATTTTAGATAATGAACTACGGTCTATTTAATAAATTAAATGGTTTAAATTAATTAGGGTTAACTGTTAAATGAGCCACGAACGCGAAGTTAAGGCTTGAGATTTTTAATTTATATTTACGTAGTTTTTTTCTTAAATTATTTTAATCTATGGTATTGTTTTCGTGAGTTATTATTTTTTGGGACCTTGAGTAGCCGTTTAATTCTGATATGGAAATTGCTTAATATTTAGTGGAATTTTTACATTATATTTATGGGAATATTTAATTGGTTTTTTTCTTAAATTATTATTTTGCTAGAACCTTAAAGTAGCCCTTTAATTCTGATTTGGTTTAATATTTAGTGTGATTTTTAAATTTAGTTTTAGGGAATTTCTTACAAAGTTTTTCTTTAATAATTTACGGAAACAAAACCATAGATTAAAATTATTTTTTGTTAGGCCCCTCTAATTCTTATTAATATTTGTTATTAATATATTTTCATTTTTAGACGCGATGACGTTCTTGGATATTCTGTTGCTGGTCATTCGGAGAAGTTTCCTAGCAGATGATTACAACCTTTGTTAGAGACGCTCATTCCAGATGACATCTTCCTTGGATTTGCGATACAAAATGTTTTCAACCTGTGATGGCCATGCAATCATTCTCTACAAAGATGCGATGAATATCACCGAAACTGGAAAATTCAAAATTTTATTAAAATTATATTTGCAACTACTTAATTCTTTTTACACGTTCAAACTTTAATTTACTGGACACTTTATATTTTTTTTTGTTGAAAATTTTTGTAAACACCTTATTTTTTTACTTTTTGTTCAATAAATTATGCCTTAAACCACTTTTTTTGTTTTCTTAAAAATTATTTGATTAAGAGGGAAGGTTTGAATTTTTTAGCTCTAAACAGATAGCCTATTTTTTGAGGACCCTCTTTTAGGCTTCTTTCAGCTTATATATCAAAAAATAGCACGATCAAATTGTTTTGGAAAAAAATTAGCCTAAATTGTTTAAAAAAGTAAGAAAAAGCCTAAAAAAGGGTCCAAAAAATACTAAAGTCCAGACCCTAAAAAATTCAAGCCATCCCCCATATCGAAACTTTTTTAAGAAAACAAAGAACGTGAGGCAAGTTAAAAAATTTTTATTGAGAAAAAAACAATTGAGGTGTTTACAAAAAATTTTTACAAAAAAATATTTAAAGCGTTCCATAAATTAAAATTTGACCGCGTAAAATTAAATGGGGTAGGCTAGTTACCGATTAAATTTAAGAATAAAATTAAGTCAATTGGGGGAAAAACTTCACGGTCCAATCAGATTGAAGGCCTCTTGTTTCGCAAATCCAAGAAAGATGTCATCTGGATATAGGGTCCTTAACATCGGATGAACTTCCAAGTCTACTTGAAAACATCTCTGAATAACCAGCAACAGTTTATCCAAGAAAATCATCCGCGTCTAAAAATTAAAATAAATTAATTACAAATATTAAGGCAATGCCTAATTTTAAAATAAGTGCTACTTTAAGCCTAACAAAAAAAATAATTTACCGAAATAATCCCATATATTTAAATAATTAGCGAAATACTGGCGATATATTGATAAGAAATTTTTTAATAATCTAAGTTAAATTTCTTAAGCCTTGTTCAAATGTCTTAACCGCGTGGTCGTGGTTTATTTAATTTTAATTCAAAATTATTATTTAATAGACTGAATTTACGTAAATAATAATAATTAACTGCCTGTTTCATTAAAACTACTTAATTTATTAAAACAATAAGCTATTTAAAAAAGGCTTACATTTGCTGCGCATTAACAAGTTTGTTCATTCCAACATGACCTCGCTGAATCGATTCCAAAAGAACATTCAATGGCGGAAAAGATCTCCAGATTCTGGATTAATTCCTTGACGGCGAAAAGAAAAATGGCTGATCGTCGGCGAAAGGCCTGATTTCCAAGAGCTGAGCAGGAAACGATCTTGAATCCACGATGCCAATCGAAGAAAGAAATTTCGGCCGGTTACTCAAGAACAAAGTTCTCTCCCACAAGTTTTACGCCCTCAAGACGTTAAAAGCAGACGACACTAATTGGAGTAATACCGTTTTTTCGTTGGCCTATTCCAAGGAGTAATTTTCTTGGAACGAGAAGGAAACTTTCTTTAAAATTCCATAAAATTTGGTGTCTCCTAAAATATTGCTCCATTGTCCTTTTCCATGGAGTAATTTTCTTGAAGCGAGAAGGAAACTTTCTTTAAAATTCCATAAAAATTGGTGTCTCCTACAATATTGCTCCATTGTCCTTTTCCATGGAGTAATTTCCTTGGAGCGAAAATTACTCCATGGAATAGGCCAACGGAAAAACGGTATTACTCCTTGGTTGAATTTACACCAATTAGTGTCGTCTGCTTTTAACGTCTTGAGGGCGTAAATCTTGCGGGAGAGAGACGACACTAATTGGTGTAAATTCAACCAAGGAGTAATACCGTTTTTACGTAGGCCTATTCCATGGAGTAATTTTCGCTCCAAGGAAATTTTATGGAATTTTAAAGAAAGTTTCCTTCTCGCTCCAAGAAAATTACTCCTTGGAAAAACGGTAATTTTCGCTCCAAGGAAATTTTATGGAATTTTAAAGAAAGTTTCCTTCTCGCTCCAAGAAAATTACTCCTTGGAAAAACGGTAATTTTCGCTCCAAGGAAATTACTCCATGGAAAAGGGCAATGGAGCAATATTGTAGGAGACACCAATTTTTATGGAATTTTAAAGAAAGTTTCCTTCTCGCTTCAAGAAAATTACTCCATGGAAAAGGACAATGGAGCAATATTTTAGGAGACACCAAATTTTATGGAATTTTAAAGAAAGTTTCCTTCTCGTTCCAAGAAAATTACTCCTTGGAATAGGCCAACGAAAAAACGGTATTACTCCAATTAGTGTCGTCTGCTTTTAACGTCTTGAGGGCGTAAAACTTGTGGGAGAGAACTTTGTTCTTGAGTAACCGGCCGAAATTTCTTTCTTCGATTGGCATCGTGGATTCAAGATCGTTTCCTGCTCAGCTCTTGGAAATCAGGCCTTTCGCCGACGATCAGCCATTTTTCTTTTCGCCGTCAAGGAATTAATCCAGAATCTGGAGATCTTTTCCGCCATTGAATGTTCTTTTGGAATCGATTCAGCGAGGTCATGTTGGAATGAACAAACTTGTTAATGCGCAGCAAATGTAAGCCTTTTTTAAATAGCTTATTGTTTTAATAAATTAAGTAGTTTTAATGAAACAGGCAGTTAATTATTATTATTTACGTAAATTCAGTCTATTAAATAATAATTTTGAATTAAAATTAAATAAACCACGACCACGCGGTTAAGACATTTGAACAAGGCTTAAGAAATTTAACTTAGATTATTAAAAAATTTCTTATCAATATATCGCCAGTATTTCGCTAATTATTTAAATATATGGGATTATTTCGGTAAATTATTTTTTTTGTTAGGCTTAAAGTAGCACTTATTTTAAAATTAGGCATTGCCTTAATATTTGTAATTAATTTATTTTAATTTTTAGACGCGGATGATTTTCTTGGATAAACTGTTGCTGGTTATTCAGAGATGTTTTCAAGTAGACTTGGAAGTTCATCCGATGTTAAGGACCCTATATCCAGATGACATCTTTCTTGGATTTGCGAAACAAGAGGCCTTCAATCTGATTGGACCGTGAAGTTTTTCCCCCAATTGACTTAATTTTATTCTTAAATTTAATCGGTAACTAGCCTACCCCATTTAATTTTACGCGGTCAAATTTTAATTTATGGAACGCTTTAAATATTTTTTTGTAAAAACTTTTTGTAAACACCTCAATTGTTTTTTTCTCAATAAAAATTTTTTAACTTGCCTCACGTTCTTTGTTTTCTTAAAAAAGTTTCGATATGGGGGATGGCTTGAATTTTTTAGGGTCTGGACTTAGGGTAGTATTTTTGGACCCTTTTTTAGGCTTTTTCTTACTTTTTTAAACAATTTAAGCTTGTTTTAGGCTAATTTTTTTCCAAAACAATTTGATCGTGCTATTTTTTGATATATAAGCTGAAAGAAGCCTAAAAGAGGGTCCTCAAAAAATAGGCTATCTGTTTAGAGCTAAAAAATTCAAACCTTCCCTCTTAATCAAATAATTTTTAAGAAAACAAAAAAAGTGGTTTAAGGCATAATTTATTGAACAAAAAGTAAAAAAATAAGGTGTTTACAAAAATTTTCAACAAAAAAAAAATAAAGTGTCCAGTAAATTAAAGTTTGAACGTGTAAAAAGAATTAAGTAGTTGCAAATATAATTCTAATAAAATTTTGAATTTTCCAGTTTCGGTGATATTCATCGCATCTTTGTAGAGAATGATTGCATGGCCATCACAGGTTGAAAACATCTTGTATCGCAAATCCAAGGAAGATGTCATCTGGAATGAGCGTCTCTAACAAAGGTTGTAATCATCTGCTAGGAAACTTCTCCGAATGACCAGCAACAGAATATCCAAGAACGTCATCGCGTCTAAAAATGAAAATATATTAATAACAAATATTAATAAGAATTAGAGGGGCCTAACAAAAAATAATTTTAATCTATGGTTTTGTTTCCGTAAATTATTGAAGAAAAACTTTGTAAGAAATTCCCAAAAAATAAATTTAAAAATCACACTAAATATTAAACCAAATCAGAATTAAAGGGCTACTTTAAGGTTCTAGCAAAATAATAATTTAAGAAAAAACCAAGTAAATATTCCCATAAATATAATGTAAAAATTCCACTAAATATTAAGCAATTTCCATATCAGAATTAAACGGCTACTCAAGGTCCCAAAAAATAATAACTCACGAAAACAATACCATAGATTAAAATTAAAAAAAAACTACGTAAAATATTCCCGTAAATATAAATTAAAAATCTCAAGCCTTAACTTCGCGTTCGTGGCTCATTTTAAAATTATTAAATTGACTTAATCTCCATAATTAATGATAACTTATTAACAGTTAATCCTAATTAATTTGAACCATTTAATTTATTAAATAGACCGTAGTTCATTATCTAAAATAATTAAATACTGCTACGAATGAAATTTTAGAGTCTCAAATCTATAATTTACGCGTAATAATTCTAAAATGCCCTAGTAAATTTAAATTAAAACGACGGCGTAAAGTAAAAACTTAGAGATTAGTGCCAGGCCCGTATAAATTTTTATAAAAGGTTTAGCCTAGCCTAGTGCAACCTAATCTGGCCCCGTTAAACCATACGTTACTCATTTTAGATAATATAGTTTCGCGCCGTTAAATGAGACCTAATTTGCAAACAGTCGAGGTTTATTATTTAAAATAGATAAGGAATTTAATTTCCCCTAATATGAGCCCAAGTACTTCATTTAAGATGTTCTAAATTAAGCCTTGTCTAACTGACCTCGTGTCTGGAAATTTCTTCATATTGTAGTTAATTTTCAATAAATAAACATAATTAACTAACAATTAACTCTACCTAAATAATCTAAACTCTAGGATTAAATAAAATAATAAATTGCTAGTTGGATGGCTTTGGATTATTGAAAGACTTTCACACATACCGTATTAGGCTTAACCTTTCGCGTTGATTTCAACGTTCTAATGGACATTAGAGTCACGTCCCACCATCGGCGTAAAACGTGGCTTTCCATCCAATACTGCCTTCGAAAGTCAGGATTACGAGGAGCTGATCAAGGAACGATGTTGACTGGTCGCCGGCGCAGAGAGAAAAGAAACATGGACAAGTGGAGTCCGAGTTTTATAGTAAATTCCATCGTTGGGGGCGCTTCGAAGTGTGACGTGGGCGCTAATTCAAATTAGAGAACACACCGTTAGGCCTATATAATATTATAGACAGCGCCCCTAGCGGCAAATTTCTTCATGTATTAGATGTCAGTAAATACGTAACTACGTATACAGCGCCCCTAGCGGCAATTTATGAACTATCTATTGCTTACACGAATGTCTAGCAGAATTTTATGATGTTTTAGATGTCAGTAAATACGTAACTACGTACACAGCGCCCCTAGCGGCAATTTATGAACTATCTATTGCTTACACGAATGTCTGTCAGAATTTTATCATGTTTTAGATGTCAGTAAATACGTAACTACGAATATAGCGCCCCCTAGCGGCAATTTATGAACTATCTATTGCTTACACGAATGTCTGGCAGAATTTTATCATGTTTTAGATGTCAGTAAATACGTAACTACGTATACAGCGCCCCAAGCGGCAAATGTGTGAATGCTTAATAATCCGTTCATAACTAGTAAAATAATAACAACCCGTAGCCCCTAAGTTACCCACAATCCCAATCCCGTTTGAAATCGCTAACGAGTTTTTAGCGAGTAGCCCCTCGATAATTACTCGTAATCCAGACGCAACCATTAATCCCCATCCATTTTAAATCACCAATGAATCCCTATCCTTTTTAAAAGCGTGAATAAAAATCACCAATAAAAGAAAATTTTCATTAGTGAATAGCCCCTCGACGCGCTGCCTTTAACAGTGCTAAAGTGATTACTGGGAACCTCTAATTAACCCATATTCCCAATCCTATATAATCTAATTAATGCATTTTAAAATCCTATATATGCCTGTTGTAACTTAATTGACAAGAAAAGGAATAAAAATTAAGATTCATTAAATCGACGAACAATTTATTTATTCTATGGTACATTTATAAGGTATAATCAAAAGTATATAGATATAAAAACAAAAAGTAAACTTCGTTGAAACTTTCTCGCGGCGTGTGATCTGAGAAGCCCTCTTTTATCACTGAATGGCGTCGATCCCGTCACCTCTGCTTGGCACTGGGAAGAAGACGTGAATAGGCTCACAATGCGGCAGATGCTCGTATTTTTCTTTGAAATTAGAAAAGTTCATTTTAACTCATTATAGACATAAACATTAGAATTAATACTTGGAATGCTTTAGTTAGCACAGAAACTACAATAAAACGCACAGAAACTACAATAAAACGCACAGAAACTACAATAAAACACAAAAACTACAATAAAACGCACAGAAACTACAATAAAACACAAAAACTACAATAAAACGCACAGAAACTACAATAAAACACAAAAACTACAATAAAACGCACAGAAACTACAATAAAACGCACAGAAACTACAATAAAACACAAAAACTACAATAAAACGCACAGAAACTACAATAAAACACAAAAACTACAATAAAACGCACAGAAACTACAATAAAACGCACAGACACTATAATAAAACGCACAGAAACTACAATAAAACACAAACACTACAATAAAACGCACAGAAACTACAATAAAACACACAGAAACTACAATAAAACACACAAAAATACAATAAAACACACAGAAACTGCAATAAAACGCACAGAAACTACAATAAAACACACAGAAACTACAATAAAACGCACAAAAACTACAATAAAACGCACAGAAACTACAATAAAACCCACAAAAACTACAATAAAACCCACAAAAACTACAATAAAACACGATAAAACAGCATAGAACAGCATAAAACAGTATAAAACACAATAAAACATCATAGACACACATTAAACAGCATAAACACACTTTAAACAATATAGAAACACAATAAAACAGCGAAAACATATAATAAAACAGCTTAAAACAGAATAAAACAGCATAAAAACACAATAAAACAGCATAAAACGCAATAGAACAGCATAGAACAACATAAACCACAATAAAACAAACAGATAAAACAATAAGGTAACAAATTAAACAATAAACGAGCAAATAAGAGAATAATTGATTCCAAAAATCAGATAGATAAAAATTAATTATTTTAAATTGGACAAGAAAAATCTACATTCTTCACTAGAACCATGAGTGAATCATATACTACCTCCCTAAGAGCTAGTATATGATTCACTCATGCTAGAACTCTATAATCTACTTTTGAAAAGAGCTGTCACGCTTATTTCAAAATCAAGTTAAGCCTACTTTTTTACCTCTCCGAGTGACAAATTCCTTTTGTCAAATCTCCGATTGTAAACAAGATGGCTCCTTACGCCACGCAAATCTAATAGACCAAAAGGTCCTCTTTAAACTAGTGTTCTCGAATTTTCCCTAATTGCAAAGCATTCTCCCGAAAACGCTTTTTAAAAAATCAAAAAATTAAACAGAAAACCACATATTTCCATAATATTCAAATTCCTTTTGTCAAATCTCCGGTTGTAAATAAGATGGCTCCTTACGCCACGCAAATCTAATAGACCAAAAGGTCCTCTTTAAACTAGTGTTCTCGAATTTTCCCTAATTGCAAAGCATTCTCCCGAAAACGCTTTAAAAAAATCAAAAAATTCAACTGAAAACCACATATTTCCATAATATACAAATTCCTTTTGTCAAATCTCCGGTTGTAATTAAGATGGCTCCTTACGCCACGCAAATCTAATAGACCAAAAGGTCCTCTTTAAACTAGTGTTCTCGAATTTTCCCTAATTGCAAAGCATTCTCCCGAAAACGCTTTTTAAAAAATCAAAAAATTAAACAGAAAACCACATATTTCCATAATATTCAAATTCCTTTTGTCAAATCTCCGGTTGTAAATAAGATGGCTCCTTACGCCACGCAAATCTAATAGACCAAAAGGTCCTCTTTAAACTAGTGTTCTCGAATTTTCCCTAATTGCAAAGCATTCTCCCGAAAACGCTTTAAAAAAATCAAAAAATTCAACTGAAAACCACATATTTCCATAATATACAAATTCCTTTTGTCAAATCTCCGGTTGTAATTAAGATGGCTCCTTACGCCACGCAAATCTAATAGACCAAAAGGTCCTCTTTAAACTAGTGTTCTCGAATTTTCCCTAATTGCAAAGCATTCTCCCGAAAACGCTTTTTAAAAAAATCCAAAAACTCAACTGAAAACCACATATTTCCATAATATTTAAATTCCTTTTGTCAAATCTCCGGTTGTAAATAAGATGGCTCCTTACGCCACGCAAATCTAATAGACCAAAATGTCCTCTTTAAACTAATCTTCTCGAATTTTCCCTAAAGTTAATTAACATTTTAGCTTAAATTTTGACTTCATTTTTGAAGCTCGAGGTGATTGATATAGCGATTAGCCGCGACGGCGAAAACAAAGTGCAAAACATTTCACGAGGCAAAATAAACAGTAATTACTGTTTATTTAGAGTAATGAGTAAATACTTATCCTTCTAGATTACCATTAGATAAATATCACTATCATTAACCCTCGAGAAATATTAATTTTAACGCAATTAAAATTAATCAAATAAAACAATTAGTTCAGGTAGATCCGATTACACTTTGCAGTTTGGTTTTTTCGTTTTTAGCGAAGAATCATTTGTAAATGGGTAAATGAATGTCAATTCGTCATACTAGATAGTTAAAGAAAGAGGATGATAAAAAGAGGGGGGGGAGGGATGAAATTTAGCCCACCTAGAAATTAATGTATTTAGGAAAGAATACCCGTGGCATCTACGTCAGTCAATTAAACCAGGAGAACGAAGAAGATTCCAAAATGAAACGTCCTTGCACTCAAATGCAAATTAGAATTGAGAACACGCCGCCGGTAACTCGTTTCTCCTCTAGAGGGGAACGAAATAAATAAGTGAAGGATTTTTCAACCATGTCTTTACAAAATTTAAAAGTAGAAATTAAATGCAACCTAAAACAAAAAATAGTACAGAGTGGAAACTTTGGCCCTGTACCATACGATCAATCTCTAGACTTCTCCTCAAAGTGTTGCTGTTGTGTAGGGATGTTTACAGGATTTACAGGCAATAGTAAAAAAATAGGCTTCACGCCTAACATAATGTACATTTTTACAAATTAGGGTTAACAACTACCATTCTTTTTCAAATAAGGCTTAACAACTACCATTCTTTTTCAAATAAGGCTTAACAACTACCATTCTTTTTCAAATAAGGCTTAACAACTACCATTCTTTTTCAAATAAGGCTTAACAACTACCATTCTTTTTCAAATAAGGCTTAACAACTACCATTCTTTTTTTCAAATAAGGCTTAACAACTACCATTCTTTTTTCAAATAAGGCTTAACACCTACCATCTTTTGTTTTTCAAATAAGGCTTAACGTTAAACCTACCATTTTTCAAATTGGTTATTATTATTTTTAAAAGAGTAGACTTAATTAACACCTACAAATTATAGCAAACGAATTTAAAGTACCTAACGTCTAAACTTTGATCTACACGTTACGTTTTTTGGGTTAATTTCATAAATTCTCTAATTAACACGTAGTTTAAGAAATAGATCTAATTCTTAATAATTCTAATTTGTGATATTGCAAACTATCGATATTTGATGTTTTTAGAGTAGGCGAGAAAAAGGGGCCGCAGCCTCACCCTAGCCCTTAGCGTTAATAGATCTTTAAAATTGAAAACCTCAAAGGCTGAAATAAGTAAGGGAGTTTCCAACATAATGTCACCAACAACCGATTAGCAAAATAGAAAAATACCCAAAGACAGAAACAGAATAGCCTACGTTCTTTCATTTCTTCCGCCTCTCATTAAGAAAAGCAGAGGCCTCAAATAGGTGGTCAAAAAAAAATTTCAAAACTTAAAAAGAGAATAGATTATTTCGAATTATTTATTGTAATATTCTTCTACTTTCCCTTCGTATATAATGAACTTTATTTTTATTTTTAAAAGCAACAAAACCCCAACCAAACAAAACAAAATAAAAATACGCAGAACTTAATAAATAAAGAATGCGGTCAAAATATTTATTTTTCTATACTTACAAGTTTCCCTTTCGTGTTTCCGAGATAATTTTGAAATATTATCCTTACGATATCGAAATGTAGAATAGCTTTATTACATTACATGTCCGATCTACAAATAATAAGTTTTTGGAGGGTTTAATTATTTATGACAATGTGTATGTTATCAAATGCAAATATAGATAACAGAGTGTGAGTCAGATATTGCCTCTTAGTCACCAACCAAGGTACAGTTGGTTCTATGGGCCACAAGGGACACACTTAACTGTTATGACAATGTGGATGTTATCAAAAGCAAATATAGATAACAGGGTGTGAGTCATGTTGCCTCTTAATGATAAAGGTACAGATGGTTCTATGGGTCACAAGGGACACACTTAACTGTTATGACAATGTGGATGTTATCAAAAGCAAATATAGATAACAGGGTGTGAGTCATGTTGCCTCTTAATGATAAAGGTACAGATGGTTCTATGGGCCACAAGGGACACCCTAAACTGTTATTATTTGTTCTTGATACCAGTTTTCTTAACTATCAAATTTGTTCGAGGTCTTTGTCGTCTATACTTTACGTTTTCCCCATAATTAAATAAACAAACGGCACAACAACGTTTCTGCAATCGGAAATTAATCTTTAATAACACCCTAGCTGCTGTTAGGTGTATTTATAAAGTACGTGTTAATGATCTCGGATTCTATTTCCTTTACAAGGTGGGACACACACAAAACTACACTTCCTAACATTGTTAGATAAGAAAATTTACGTCAAAACTTTCAAAAAAACGCCACACGTGGGCTGGTAAATGAAATCAGATCAAAACGTGGGTGTTCCAAATAGTTTGAGGGGCTAACCACACATAACGGATAATATATACTGCCCCCTCGTGGTGTATTTGGGGGTTAAATCTCGCGTAATATTACTAATAGCAGAAGTGGTATGAGACTAGAAGTGAAGGGCTCTAGCATTGGTAATAGATCCTGGCACTAGTGAACAAATTTGAGGATTTTATGCCGCTTCCCACGCGCTAAAACTGGAGAGAGAAAAATTGGTCGAGTTCCAAAAACATTTCCTACCCCCTTCCCCTCAACCTAAAGCCGCAGAACACGGACCCGGCTCCTTGAATCTAGTTCGGCCGTCTACCACCGCGAGCGTCTCACCTTTTGGAGGGAAAAATTCTGAAACCGCCACTAGAGGGCCAACCGTTAGTGTTTTATCAAGTCTTTTCACAAATGCCGAGTGAAGAATTTGGTTAGCTCAATACTTCTAGTATCATACCACTTCTGCTAATAGTCAATAGGAAAGCTAATTTTATTTATCAGCCAGCAGGTGTCGCACTAAACTATATCATAAGTTCATAAGATATGTTTGTCACTGGTAACTTAGAAACTGGAGCTTGTCATGAAGTGACGTAGGTCATAGATTCGAGGTAAAGCGACGCCTGGTGACTAGGGCGTTGTCAAAGGCTTAGTACAGACTAAATAGCGCCTAGATGGATCATGGAAGTCCTGCAAAATTAACTACCGAGTGTAGGACTTCAATTCACGTCGCTTGTCGTTCTCGAACTAGCTCTCAGTAAACCTCTTGCATTACGAAGTATAGGTAGTATCATACTTATGGAAGGAACATATCACTTATAAACTTACGGTCTGAGTGATTGGCCCCTCGTTATAGTTTGCTAGATTTTTTTCGGTATTCCGATTTAAAATTCTTATTTTTGCTCCACGATACGATTGTTCAACTCGGTAGACAATGCAAGTGTTTGCAGTAACATATTTATTATTAAAAATATTTTGTTTGAACTAGCTATATGTATTTCCACTTGTCCCGGCGTTATTTTTTCACGTACGTGATTTGAATTTTGGGTGGTCCTTCTAAATCATTTCTAGACCAGTTGAATATATGTATTAACACTTTCGATATAACTTTCCCTGCGGGGTGTTACTCTTATTATACAATTCCTTTTTTTCTATTTTGTATGTTGAAAACTTAATTTTTGGCCGCGTTTTTGGCGTTGAACTTTGCACCGGGCGAGTATAGTATGACCTTTAACCCCCCGTACTACGCTTTAGAATTAGTAATTAGTTTATTTGAAGTATACCTAATGGTTCATTGGTAATGATAGACCCTGTACAGAAGTCAGAGGTATGTTGTTTAGTCACCTGGTTTTCGTAAGACAGAATGAACATTGATGGGCATGTGCATGGCTAACAAAGACGTATTAATTAATTAAGATATGGCCTGAAGTAATAGTAATACGGACCATCCAAATTTGGTAACTTGAACTGGTAACGTTGAAGCCCATTCTAACAATGAAAGTTTGATTGAAGCATACCTTATGAACTTAAATTTGAAATAAGGGTCTGGTTTTTTATAATACATAAATACGATTGTGTTGTCAAGTTCATAATTAGGCATCTCATTATAGTCGCAACTAACTAGCTTAAGCCTTATAAATTACTTTGAATTTAATCCCGTGTGGACGTAACACTGCTTCAGGCGGGCGAACGTACAATTCCAAAATTGTTCTTAATCCGTAGTATTTATAGATCTTAGCAAGGCCTTCGATTGTGTAAACCACGCGATACTAATTAAAATCGTGGAAGGTTGCAACATGGACCAGACCATCACGGACTGGCTCTCCTCATATTTATGTAATCGTAGCCAACAAGTCTGCCTTAACGAATGTAGCTCCCCTTTAAGCCAAATTAAGGCGGGAGTTCCTCAAGGAAGCATTCTGGGCCCCTTGCTATTTAATTTGTATACTAAAGACAATCATCGGGCGGTTGGTGAATCTCTTTTGTCGGAGTATGCCGATGACGAGACTTTACTTGCCTCAGATTGTAATATAACCGCCTTAATTTCCAAACTAGAAACGGATTTCCTAGCCCTTCGTAACGGATTATTTAAAATTGGTTTAGCGACCAATATTTCGAAAACAAACTTTATGATTTTTTCTCCAACTCGCAAACATGCACTCGAAGTCCGCGATATTTCAGTTTTAGGCAAAACAGGAATCATTAGAGTCCCCCTGGTTAAATATTTAGGATTGTATATTGACGAAGATTTTTCATGGAAAACCCATATCGATTACACATGTAAAAAAATAAAAAAAAGAATCTGGCTATTACAACCCCTATTTAATGCTCTAGAAAAGAAAGCGTCATGCAACTTATATAGTGCGCTAATTCAACCCCTATTTGACTACATGAATATTTTCTACGCTGATGGAAATAAGTCATATATGAATCAACTGCAAGTCCTCCAAAACAGTTGTGCGAGGCGAATCTTACATAGAGGGCGACGCTCATCCGCAACTGTCGCTAGGTCTGAGTTGAATTGGTTGGACGTGGCATGCAGATATGAGTTGCATCTTGCAACACTTATTTTTAATATTATAAAGGGAAATACTCCTGATTATATATTAAATATCTTTGATTACGCTCTAAATGGACCTAAAAACTATCAAACTAGAGGCAGCTCATATAATTTATACATGATGAATACCTCTAATAAATTTAATCAAAAACAAATAAAGACTAGAGGCGTAACACTATGGAACAATTTACCAGTGGGTATAAAACAAATTGAATCTAAACCATGTTTTGTAAAGCAAATGAAAATTTATTTGAAACAAAAATAGCTATTGTACATTATGTAATTTAAAAGGCGGACTCCCTCGTAAACCAGAAAATTTCTGAACGGGAATATCCGATGAATAAAGCCCAATATTATTATTATTATTATTATTATTATTATTATTATCTTAACAATGAAAATTTTATTTAGCATTAGTTTAAATTATGAAAAGAACGTACTTCAACGCGGCGCGGTTTCATTACTTACTTTACAATTCGTGCTTGACTCATTTAACGTTGAAATTAATGCAGTTTAATACCCCCAGGGTGGGGGGAGGGTAGGAGGGGTTAAGGGGGAATAACACGTGTGTGTTACATATCTATGTCTTTCTCTCTCTCTCACACACACACATGCATTTCACGCTATTCTTTTTACTTAACCTAAAAGCGCTGTAATTATCCGGATTGACAAGTTTCAAAGTTTGCGAAGAACGTTTTACTGCAAATATGTCGTAAATTCAATTTTCGAATTTCTGCAGTTAATTGGTTTTATTTTGCTATTTATTGCAGGCTGCCCAAGTATCAATACTAAGTTTGTGTTTTGTCATTCCAGTGAAGTGTTGCCAGTGTGAAGCGAAGAGCAGTTCAGTTCAAATCCGTACTTGTAACTTGACAAATTCGCAGAGCGGTAAGTTACAATACTCTTATGAATTATGCCAAAGTTGCTTTTCCATCTGCAGTGTTTCAGGTGTGAAACGAAGAGGATTCGAAAGTGAAAGACTTGCAGTTCAATTCAGTTCAAATCAGTACTTGAAACTTGACAAACTCATAACAGAGGGCAAGTTAAAACCTTAATTGCAATGAAGTCAAAGCGGACAGAGAGACGGGACAAATTCTAACACACTTTCCAGTATTAATAGCAAAATTCGATGTAATTCATCAAAATATTAATAAAATTAATTTACTGCGTTTTAGCTGGCAGGAAGGAACGTATTTGAGGAAACCCCTACGCGTGGGGGTAGCCACTATCATTCTTGAAGGTATTAAGAGTGTCATGGAGTTAAATTCAACGCCCCATTACCTTGTTACGCCATTTAATTTTCCCCAAATTTTGCCCCTTTTAAGTTTCATTTCATTTCATTTCGTTTCGTTTCACCTTTTACGTTTTCACGATTCTCGAACTTTAACAGAGAGCTGGGGCTGCAAAGGCGTTTAAAACCTATTATCCCCCTTCAGCTTGAAATTTAAGACAAAAGAAATGGTTAATATTTGGACCACTTCTACACTAATAGCACCCAATAGTGGTTTTTATAACTTTTTAAAACTATTTCTCGTTTTTTTGAATGAAAACCTTGACACGTGTAATCTTGTGGTTAAAACTATTTTGTTTCTGAAGAAACATTTTTCAAAGTAGGGGTTGCACGCTTTAAACTGAGACTGAAACTGATTATCAAGGCGTGTTATAAAGGACTAGTTTCATGAAAATAATGTTTTAGGTATTTAAGAAGGAATTTTTGGGTCAAAATGGTGGTCTAAAAGGGCATTCTTAAAAGATGGGTCGCAGTATCCAAATACTTTAGATAGGACGAGCTTGAAAGTTATATCCAATCCGCGGCCATCTTGAAAAATGGCGGGCAGAAATGTTTAAAAAACCCTTGCTAGCGTTAGAGGTACCAAGGATGATGGGGGAGGGTGCGAAATCTGAGATAAATAGGCATGCGCGCTAACTGTGGAACGACTCAGGTTGGGTGGGACGCCAAAAATGGTGGAGGACTAGTCGGACTCAATTGTAATTGGTAGGTCTGTAGCCCCTTCTTGACCAATGAGTTATGAGTCCGACTATTCCTCCCCCATTTATGGCGTCCCACCCAACCTAAGCCGTTCCACAGTTATCGCGCATGCTTATTTCGCTCAGATTTCTCATCCCCCCCACCATCCTTGTTGAAACCAAGTTGATTTTGAAACTGACTACAAATAAAAAAGGTTTCATAAGACTTCTCCTTTAAAATCTGCGTATCACGACATTAAACCGTTAAGTTACTTAGCTCCCTTGGATAAAAGTCAAAATTCCCAATTTCCTTCGTGAAATTGTCTGAAGTACACAATGAAAAATGCTTTGACTTGCAAAGATCAAATCAATATAAGATTTTAAACATCGGGGGACGAAGCAACAAAGAAAAAAGCTTTTAACTTTGTTTAAAGATTTTTAAAAAAAAGTCTGCATGAATTATGTTTACGTCTAAGCATTTTTTCTTTCTTTCTAACTGGGTTTTTCTATTATTTAAAGTCATAGATACATTTAAAAAAGAACTGCTGGCCCCCTTTAAGTGAACTCTTAACTTTTGTGAAATCGAGACAAAAATTGTTCTTTTCTTTAGGATTTGCACTCACGGAAACCAAATAGGGTTTATGGGCTAAACTCAATAAACATTTCTTGAAACACTGTAATTATTTAAAATGGATTTGATGTTTTTAAACGGATGGGTTTGTGGTGGTTGTCGTTGTTATGGTAATCAACATTAACGTTACTTACGAAATATTTGGTAAGATTGCATGAGAAAGATCTTGGGCCTTCTTGGCGCCTTTCTCCATAGGTTAGAACTGGTGATTATGGTTTGTTCAGTTCAGTTTAGTTCAATTTAGTTCAGTAAATCAATAGAACGTTAGTTACGAAATATTTAGCAAGATTGCATGAGAAAGATCTTGGGCCTTCTTGGCGACATTCTCCATAGGTTAGAACTGGTGATTATGGTTTGTTCAGTTCAATTCAGTTCAGTAAATCAATAGAACGTTAGTTACGAAATATTTAGTAAGATCGCAGTGTTACACGAGAAAGATCTTGGCGCCATTCTCAACAGGTTAGATCTGGTGATTATGGTTTAAAGTGGGTGGATGTTTGTTCACTTTAGTTCAGTTCAGTTCAGTAAATCAATAGAGCAAGGGGGACGTAGTATCAT
Organism: Phalangium opilio; assembly: GCF_054372755.1. Taxonomy (NCBI): domain Eukaryota; kingdom Metazoa; phylum Arthropoda; class Arachnida; order Opiliones; family Phalangiidae; genus Phalangium; species Phalangium opilio. The sequence continues at coordinate 7,732,767 of NW_028324187.1, read as the reverse complement.
CTCCCAAAAAGGGTCTACTAAATTTGAAATTCACATGGCATAAAATTATTCATGTAGAAACTTCCATTATTAATTATGGAATTCAAATTATGCAAATTATCTTACCAAAAAATTATTCTAAGCAAGTCAAAATTGACAGTTGACAATTTCAAAAGTATAAATAATGAATTTACCTATACGTGACTTGAATTATTGTTGTTCAAATTACATCCGTGCTTTGGGTTTCTCGGGCGATATCTCTGAAATTATTTATTTACGAAAGGTATTTCGGGAAATTTACATTAGAAGGTGATTCATAAAATTTTCCCTTCCTGAAGATCAAATTCGTCTAGCTCATTTTCCGGCCCATTTAATTCTATCCCTAGCTTCCAAAATAATTTAAGTGTTGGTGGACCAAAAGAGAAACTAAAAAAAAAGAAAGGTTTCAAATGAAAATGAATGTAACGTTAGAGTTTCGGATTCACTTTCCCCACCTAAACTTAATTGAACTTTAAAAGTAGATTAATTCTAGAAATTTTCTTTAAAGAAATACGAATGAACATGTAGATGTTATAGAAAGAAGAGTTTATACTTAAGCTGGAAGTCATATTTGAAAAATGGCTGCCTTAAACTTAATCTTAATTGTTGAAGTTCTCTATAACTTCAACAAATTTGAACCGATTCTAATGAAATTTTGCTTACACGTGTCTTAGATTTGATAGAATAAGTGTTTAATTTTTGGAGTAATTTGGCCTCCATCTTGAAAAATGGCGGATTAGAAAAGTAACGTTAATATCTTGAGACAGTAACTTGTGCAAATTTCAAACCAATTTTTCTCAAATTTTGCGTGTTCTTATGTTTTAAATGTGATAGAAAAACAGTTTAATACGAAAATTACTTTGACAGCCATCTTGCAAAATGGCGGCGGACCTATATTTTTGGTGGCTATAACTATGGCAAAATTCCAAACAAAAACATAGTCGGTTTCAATTTTGCAGGTTAGCTTTCGATACAGTAAAGAATAAACAAATAAAAACATATAGATTGCATGTGTACTTTATATAACAGTAGGTAGAAAATTCCAGAACTATAATCAGTTTAACCATTATCACGAATGGTATATAATTTCTTCCGTAAAGAGGAGGGTTATTTTAAAGACAAAACTCAGGTACCTTAAGCTTAAGCTTAAAAGATAAAATTTAAAAAAATGCGTTACTTGAGATCTGGAAGATATAAGATTACCTTTCTAGATTACTATCTATTAATGAAAGAAAATATAATTCTTATTCCGTCATATTAGTTCTAAATAACTTTGAACTGAAAAGTGTTCAATAATCAACAGTCGCCGGTACTATTGATTTGTTATACGCGTTTTCTAGTATTTTCTTACAGCTTAATACGTTGGCATGCTACGCCCATGTGCCGAATTATAGTTTGACTTAATTCCTTTAAAGAAAGCCCAGGCATATTAGCCTAAAAAAGCGAAAGCCCTCTTGTATTAGCTATTTCTTATTTTATTTTTTTAAATAATTTTTCTTTTTTGGTATTCATAAGAGGAGAGATAAATTTCGTTAAAAGTTTGAGGGGTTTTTTTAAAAATGATTTTAGTTCCGTTTGTTAATCAGAATCGGTGAAACTATTTACTTATATAGTTTTATCATAAGTTTATAAGTGGTTTGTTCCTTCCATAAGTACCTATACTACACTACCTATACTTAATTCGTAATGCTACTGAGAGAGTTACAGCTCGAGATAACTAGTTCCAGAACGACGGAAGCGACGTGAATTGAAGTCCTACACTCTGTGCTTAATTTTGCATGCAGGACCAAGTTCCATCTAGGTCCTATTTAATCTGCATTACTAAGCCTTTGACAGCAGCGCCTCACGCACCAGGCGTATGTCGCTTTACCTCGAATCTATGACCTACGTCACTCACTTCATGACAAGCTCCACTTTGTAACCAGAATTTATAAACTTATGGAATGAACATATCTTATGAACTTACGGTTTAATTACACCGTCTCAAAAGGGAGAGGGGCACAGTGTCGTCTGCTTGATGTAGGTTATCTCAGTTGTGACGTCAGTGCCTAGGTAAAACGTCACAGGCTTAGCTTTGTCAGTGGGCGGCCATGTTTGGTACCACGTTGGATCTATGGGCAAATAGTATGAGTGACGTCACACTAAGACTTCTGAGATAGCTCTATTGTTTACTTTTGGTTGGGTTTGGGATACATTTTTATTCAATACTTATCCATCTTGTTTGGGGTCTTAATACAGCGGGTGTCTTAGAGCGGGCGTGGTTGCTATTTAGGCGCGTGTTATGACGACATTCGTAACAAAATCACCGCCACTGCACCACTACTACCACCACCAAAGCAAATTAGAGCAAACTCTATATAACTTTTTCTCTAGTTTCTCGCGCCCCGTTATAAATTTTCTAGTTATACATTTTAATCTTTCAAAGAAAAGAAAAAAAGTTGCTCAATTTATATTTTAAATAAACGTTTTTACCCATGGACAGGTGAGCTCAAAATTCAGAAGAATAGATCTGTGAAATAAAATACAGTAATGTTGGCTTATTTGTGAAGTTTACATTTCTTATTCTCTACTAAGTTTACTAAAATCTTATTGTTGATAAATAAAACTAATAACAGGACTACCTTGGTGTTTGACCATTCTTCAATTCATACATTACGCTTAAGAGTTAAACAATAAAAACCCAACAGATAGAACCATTGTTTTCTAAATGCGGAGAGATGAGGGGATTCAATCCTCTCATTGGCACCATCTAGAGATGCTTCTGTTATTTCAATTATTACCTAAAATGGCCGTCCCTTACCACTGCAGATATGTCTATTAAAACGTCAGTTACATAGTAATTTATTTACTCAACTAAATTTAGCGAAAATCGCATTATATCAGGAACAAAAGCGAATTATATGGCTTGTCGAAAAAACCAAAAGATGTTGATAGATCATCGAGAGGGTACGATTACTTAATAACTTAGGGTGTTGCCAAGTTGGGTCCCCGCTGTTACCTTCGTCTCACTTTGTCTTGAATATCAAGAACCACATGTTGAGTATAACTCAAGATAATTTGAGTGACCTAACCCACGAAGTTAAATTAAATAATGGAACGTTATTATTAATTTATAACGAATAATAAATTAAGCTCGTGTGTGAAAGTTAAGTAAACTTTGGTGTTCGGGGTCATGCTCGTTTCATGTTGGATAAGTGTTAAGAAATAATAATATTATTGCAGGGCGTTGGGCTTTATTTAATATTTAAAACTAATATCTTAATTTATGTGGAATTTATTGTATATTTTAATTTTAAACAAGGCGTATTTATGCTTTGCCTTAATTAAGGCATTGGTCAGTCTTAAGCTCTTTCAGCTGTCATATTGCAATGTGTCCTCTAATGAATAGTGCCTAGGGGCCCCCGAGGTTGTTGGTCCACTACTAACTATTCAACTAGACACACATATATATTTGATACCTGATAATCAAATCATACGCCATAAACAGATAATCATATGGGCGTTTTTAATTTGAAATTTTTTCCAATTATCATGTGGCAATGCTTTGGAATTTATCGGTTTATTTTAATCCCTTGAGGCGATCTATTATTACTATTCAAAGTATTTAACGTGTTTTTTTTTTACTTTTTCTTTTTGAATGGCGAAATGTAAATATTCAGACCATAAACATTGATATTAATACTCCATTTTCAATATTGAGAATTTGTGAAATATGGGTGGGGTTTGTATAATTCCTACAGAGATGCTATTGCAAGCATTTTAAATATGTATCAAGTTTCAATTTGATAATAATTTGAATTTAATTTAGTTAATTATTTAAAATTACATTTAGTAGACCCCATACTCTGTTAAGCGGATTAGTTCCCCCATACCTTAGTTTCCAGCATCAGAAAACTGTTACCCTTAATATCTCCTCTTAGTCCTTCTCTATTTAAATTTAGTAATAATTATACATGACGCATTTGGAAATTATAGTAAATTAACGGTTTCAGTATAATGCATTTACCTTAAGCTGTGATTTCATTTTGATGGATAAATTTCATAGTTCTCGTCTTATACAATGCAGTTGAAAACATACAAAGGGGGTGAAGGATACGCCTATAGGGTACGACCAAATTATTTTAATATTTATATAAGCAGTTCTCATTTTAAAAATTTGTAACAGAGAGAAATGGGAAAAGGAGTTGAAAGCAAATCTAGTTTTATAAACTCAAACTTCAATATGAAATCTATTGCACTTTAAATGTCTGACCACATCTTGAACTTGTTCAAAACAATACCTTCATAAATCTCTCTACACATTAGCGCGTTTTAAGGCGTTGCGTGAAAAGCGTCGCCAGATGTCGCCATTAACGCAACTTCTCGGCCCTACTTTTTCAAAGGCGTTGATGTGTAGTAAGCTTAACGTCGCCCTGTTACGAAAGACTGGAACAGTCTTTCAGATTTTTTCCACCAACCAGAAGCCAACAGCGTTATGACGTCACCACCCATGACGGGCTGTGGCAAGATAACTAAAGTATAAGTTCTGAAATTATTTTTGAATTAAAACATACCATCCTAATTAAAACTATCTTGCCGTATGGGGGTATTTTTTTTTTTTTTTTCAAAACCTTTCAGGTTAAGAATACCTTATTTGTCAATGGTACTGTGACTTTTAACTCCTTTCCTTCGTTTTCTCTGTGTTTTACTAAATCTTGGTTAGATCTCGGAACTTATTCATTAAAACTACGATATAAATCTAGGACCGGGTTATTATATAAGAAATATTTTGAATACATTTTGACTGATAGCCGCTGCCGTTTGGACAATTATTAAGTAAGCACTGGTTGGGAATGGAATTTGATTCTTAGCTTTGGAGTATGATTAACCTTATTTAATAAGTAGTTTAAAAAGACTTTCTATGTTTGTGGCACCTCACGTATTACGAAGTTACAAACCCAACCAAAAGTGCTAGAGCAGTTATTATATTCCCTCCCTCGCCCATTTTTCATTACTCTGATTTCAACGCATTAATATTCTTAAGGTATATGATATAACTAAATATACGCTAGCTGCTACGTCTCGATAATTGTTCAGCCACCGTTATAAACACACCCTTTTCCACGAATTAAAGTCAACACGATAAAGAATAAGAATTTAATTTTAATTATTTGATTTAGTTTTACCACGAATAGATTTAATTTTAGAAGTAGGAATGAAGAACGGTTAGTATTTACTTCAGTCCGACTCATAGCCCAGTAAAGAGACCCTCCCTCCAACACGAAAAGTTTAAATCATCTTATTGGCTCACGAAAACTACGTTTTGATGACGTTGCTGATGGGATGGCGAAAAATACGTAATTCCTTTTTACCTCTGTCGCTATGACCCTCCCACCTCTTCTTACATGCCCCCCCCCGTCCGGTGGAAGGGGGGGGACTTTGACGCGCGCCCAGATATTACTCTGTTCTCCATTCCTACTTCTAAAATTAAATCTATCCCCGTATCTATATACTTTTGGATATAGCAAGGGAAATTTAAAGAAGCAACAACTAATGATAACAAGGGAGGGTACGTGTGACGTACGTACCATTCTCCCAAATGAAAGCTGTCTAATTCATAGCAGACAAACTATAAAACCACGCCCACCTTATTTAGTTTACTCTACCCTTAGTAACTGCAGGGAAAAAAGAAAAAAAAAATCATTAATATGGAAGCTTCCAACTTATCAATACACAAAGATACTTACTTAAGTTTCAGCTGTGCCTTCCCGTCAAAATAAAACGTAGCATGTCAAAATCAAACAGCGTTCTTGAAATTTAGGAAGGTAAATGCATTTAAAACCTTACAACAGTATAGGGATACCGTCATAAACCAAAACGTTAGCTTTGAAAGAACACGTGTTCAGTTAGAAAATTACTTCCCTCTCATAAAATTGTCATTTATAATGTACGAGTTTAAATTCACTAAAACATCAGTGCATTCTTGTTATTCGTTATTTCAACTCCTACTACGAACATGTCACGTCTGTTGTTAACGTTAATTTCAATTAGTTTCTTGAGCCGCGTAATTAAAGGAAACACGTACGAATCACAGTTTTACAAAGATACAAATTTGCTAATTAAACCGTACAAAGATGCCTCTCCAATCGGAATCCTAACAGGAACCGCTGGAAACGCCGTTACATTAGCGCGAGATATTTTGGAGCAATTCATAATTGCAGTTACAAATATTAAATTTCCTGATAACCCTATATATTCTAATTTGCCACAAGCGCAATACAATACCGTAAGTCTAGCTGGCTGGCAACTTTATTTATACATAACCTTATAATACTCTATCATAAGTTCGTGAGCTTTTTTTCTTTCTTTTGGATTTCAGAGTCAGTTGATTAGTAAAGTACTTGATTTCCCAGTTGAGGAGTATTTGATACCTACCAGGGATGGTTATCTATTAGGTGTACAAAGAATACCATCTTCTAGACAAGGGGCACCACCTGTATTGTTTGTGCACGGCATAATGGAGTCTGGAAAACTCTGGGTTATTAACGCCAAATGGAATCAAAACTTGCGTAAGTTTAATTTTAAGGATTAATTTCGAATAACATCATTAACCCTTTTTAATTAATTGTCTAGCAACGATATTATCAAAGGAAGGTTATGACGTATGGATTGCCAATTTAAGAGGAGCCCCTGATTCGAGAAAACACGTCAAATACACGGATAAGGACCCCAAATTTTGGGAATTCAGGTATTTTAAAGAAAGTCCTTACTCTCTTGAAACCTGATGAATTTTACGTCACAGCTACAACGAGTACTCGCAGATTGATTTACCAAGCATGATAGATTACATCCTAGACAAGACTGGAACTGAACAAATTTCACTAATAGGACATTCATTGGGTTGTGGCCTTTCAATGGCTTTGTTATCCAGAAATCCCGAATACAATTCTAAGGTATTACCAATGACAAATAGAAATAATAGGAAGTACCCTGCATGGTTGATTTATAAATTATCTCAGGTTAACGTGTTAGTCGCTTTTTCACCATTTGCCAAAACAACGCATGTACGCAACCCCGCGTTTGACTTATATCAGCTGTTTAGTTTACTGACTGTAAGTAACTTTACATAAAATCGAGTGTGCTTTAGTAATGTGAACAACCTCATTTTTACAAACAGCCGCTATCTGGTCTGATAGGGACCAAAGGTAAATTCTTCCCATTACTGGAAACATACGATGATTTTAACGTAGAGATCTGCAAAATTAGCATCGTCAACGCTTTCTATTGCCAAATAACTCAATCGATTTTAATTAGTTTAAAATCGAGGAATATCAACGTGGTATAATATATATTTAACAACTTTTGATTCTTAATTTTGATATTAACTAAATTATTTCTAATCAATTGCAGACGCTAATACCAGTTATATTGGATCAATACCTAGCTACCACTTCGACATATGTCTTGGTTCATTTCGCACAAGTAAAGTTTTACTAACGTTTTGAAAATGGAATTGAAATTTCTTTAATTAGAAAATTTCATTTTAGATAAGGAGAGACGACAGATTCCAAATGTACGATTTTGGCAAATATAATTTTAAAGTCTACGGTGAAGTAAGTACCTTTATAAAACCTTTATCGCTTGGAAACTAGCGCCATCTATATCAATTAGTACGCAATGCAATTTTCTTTTTTTAAAGCTCACTTCCTGTTTTTTTCTATTTGCTTTTGGTGCTCTTTATTGGTAAACGCATTGGACTAAATTGCGCTTCTTCTATAGGACAAACCACCTGCCTTCGACGTGCGAAGGGTCGAAGCACCCGTGGCTTTGTTTAGCAGTTTAAGCGACGAACTTGCTGATCCCGAAGATGTCAAATACCTCAGGGAAAACATACCTAATCAAGTCATTGATTTTGTATTTCCATTGAAAGATCAATTTAACCACGTTGATTCATTCTTCGGTCTGAACGCACCCACGATGCTTTATCCACGTGTTGTACAAATTTTGAAGAGTATAACTGGTTACGACTGACCATAATTAGGCCTGTAAATTGTTGAAAATAAAATACAATTCATTGTAAATAAGTAAAACAAAAACTGAGCTTAATCGTCACTAAGCCTTTCGGTACAGCCAAGAAGTGATATCTAGTTTATTAGGGAGAAGGTATAAATTCGCCCCACATTTATAATCTAGCTTTATCTCCAGTCCAAACAAACGTAGGTCCGGAGTTAATCCCCGCCGCCTCTAAATTACAAGCAGCATGCATCTCATTGGTTCTTGAAAACTCACGTCAGCGCGACGCGAATGATAACGAAAATTACTTGCTATTTTCCGACTGAGGAGAGGCAGCGAAATAGCCCGGCCTCCTTTTACGTCACCCCCTTGTATTTTGAAAGGGGGACTGGGACTATGGCACTCGCGAATACTAAGGCATCTTATACCTTCTCCCTAGATATCACTTCTTGGCACAGCATTTCAACTGATTCAACATTTCTTACAGGATTGAATGGGTGGTCTCTGTGACCCCAAACTTGTATTCTAAGTGGTGTTGGGTGTAGGTTACGCATTGATAGAAACTACTAAAGTACAAACCTTTCATCTTTACGCGGAATCCGCTAAGGGGTGAATTGAACTGAGTGCCACTTTCTCTCGCGCCAAAAGATATTACGCAAAAAAAAACAGGTTGAAAATTACTCCAACATCTGACTCGTGAGGTTAAATGGTTAATACTCGAAAAGAAAAAAAAAACGCTAATTACTGTAAGAAAAAAGGGAGGAGTACTTGAAGCCTAATTATCTAATTCTTACTGACATTCACCTGAGGCTTCATTAATTATTTGATGTGTTTTTAAAGGATAAATCTCATTAGAATCATTGTGATACTCTAGGATGGCAGGTCATACATTCATACCAATTTCCAAAGATGATCAATCGGTTTAAACAATTGGCAACGTGTCACGTGGGTGAAAGTTGTATGTGACGTCATTTCTTGAGCTGCTGAAATATTTAACTAAGGTGCTTTAAGTTTTAAAAAGAATATTAAGCAGAAGCTAGTGTTTAGTGATGTTAGCGCCATCTTGCATTTTAAATTAGATTGAGATTAACTTCAATTTCTACCATAAGTTTATAAGTGATATGTTCCTTCCATAAGTATGACACTACCTATACTTCGTGTAGCTAGGGAATTACAGCTCGAGCAGCTACACTCGGTGGTTAATTTTACAGGACTTCCATCTAGGTCCTATTTAGTTTGCATTACTAAGCCTTTAACAGCGCCCCAGTCACCAGACGTCGCTTTACCCTGAATCTATGACCAACCTCACTCACTTCATGACAAGCTGCAGTTTCTAAGTTACCAATGACAAACTTATGGTGAACATACCTTATGAACTTAAGTTTCTACTTAAATCCCAGGAATTCCAATTGATTGGATCGAGTTAAACCAACCGGATTTAAATAAGTAAGAAAAAAGACCCGTATAAAAACATTATTATAAAATATAGTACGCACGATTTTTTTAATAACTAATTTGAATCTAACAATATCCCGTTAGTGTTTTTATGAAAGAAATATGATTAATATTATGTAATAAGGGTCGCAGATATAAGCACGATTAGGTGATTATAAAATAAAATAGGAAAATGTGTTAATGAAGTTAGAAACTTTAAACTAAGAGCGCTAAGAAATTAACAATTAAAAAAAGAAAATATGTTTGCAAAGGGAGAATGAAATATATGAACCTTTTCTAGATAATCCATGGTTTCTTGAAGTTATGGTTAAGGAAATAAGCTTGGGAGTAATGGGGGTATGCGCAGAACAATGCGCGTAAATAACACAACAACACTTCAAGAAAATATGATCCATTTAATCTTAAATTACCTTCACTTTAAATTAGAAGCTACGAAAAAAGGGTTGACCCTTTGAATGGGTGGAGGGAAATTTTGGAAGTAAGGTGTCATAAACAAACTCGTTCTTTCTAACAAATTTTTAATGAAGGAGGGTTAATTACTCTTTTAAAATTTTCGCATTTCGTATACACTACTTGAATTACTATGAAAATTATCTTTGAATATCAATCCGCGTTAACTTTAACTGCACTACGAAGTTAAGTTGAACTAAAATTCGAAAAAATATATATTGAATGATTAATAAAATAATATTTCGTGTGAAAAGTTCATACCGGGCACGGTTATAAACAAACGACAATTAATACTTAACTTAATGAAATACTCGTTAAGAGGGGAAAAAAATGCCTGAAGCTACAAAACACTAAAAACTGAGAAGGGATTTTCTTTTCGAGCAGTTCGAATTACTTAGCCTGGATCGCCAACTAATTCAGTTCAGAACTACAGTATGAATTGGTTTAATACTCAAAAGCAGCAGATAAGCGAACTGCTCTAGAACAGGCGACGTCCACTAGATGGCGTAACGTAATTCCTACCTCTGAGTGTGTCTCGTGACTCGAAACCCTTGAAAAGCATGCTGGGATTTTAAAAACACCAAACAACGCTACTCCAGAATCGAAATTTTCTTTTCTCTAAGTTAAGTTTAGAACAACTATTAATCAAGATCCAATCCAGGTATAATTAAATCAATCGCCTCCAATAAAAAAAATAAATAAAATTTAAACTACTTCAAAATTCCTATAATAATTAATTAAATTCATGTATGAAATCAACATTAGTAACATTAATTCTCACGCTAACCTACAAGCCTACAACATATATTTTTCTTTTTTAACTAGGCTAATTTAGATTTGAGAAAATTAAACGAGATATTTAATATTTTACTTTAGGTATTAATATTCAGGCCGGCATTGACTCATGCGGTTTTTTTTTTATTTTCTTTTTAATTTATTTGAAAAAGTGAAAAATGCCGACGAGTTTTGATAATTCTTTTTAATCGGAACCTCGGGCCTTTTATACCTTAATTGTCGTATCGTTACGAGATTAAGTTACTTATTTTTAAATTTTATTTAAATTCACCTTTTAATAGTTAAAATTGGTAGCAATTTTGATGCTATTTTACATTTTAATAAAGTGATCTATTTATCTGTCGATTACATCATAAGTTTATAAGTGATATGTTCCTTCCATAAGTATGACACTACCTATACTTCGTAATGCTACTGAGAGACTTACAGCTCGAGATAACTAGTTCCAGAACGACAAAAGCGACGTCAATTGAAGTCCTACACTCTGTGGTTAATTTTGCAGGATTTTTCACTCTCCCTTTAAGGTTAACATAAGTTTATAAGTGATATGTTCCTTCCATAAGTATGACACTACCTATATACTTTGTAATGCTGCCTAGAGACTTACAGCTCGAGATAACTAGTTCGAGAACGACAAAAGCGACGTGAATTGAAGTCCTACACTCGGTGGTTAATTAATTTTGCAGGATTTAATTCCATCTAGTCCGTATTTAGTCTGCATTACTAAGCCCAAATTTGACAGCGCCCCAGGGCCCAGTCACCAGGCGTATGTCGCTTTATACCCTGAATCTATGACCTACCTCACTCACTTCATTCATGACAAGTTCCAGTTTCTAAGTTACCAGTGACAAACTTATGGAATGAACATATCTTACGAACTTATGCTAAAAACTATTTAAATTTAATTTATTTAGTTTTTTTCTTCACGCTAAATCTTATAAGGTTTCTTTTCTAAGCTAGAGCGACTAAAAGCCCTCATTTCCGGGCCCTAATATGGGAGGCACTCCCAAAAATACCCGGAAGGGGCATGCAAAAACAACTTTCATTATCGGTACTAACAATCAACAATAGTTTTGTTTTGGGTGGTCAATAAAAGCTGCATCGTATTATATCATATTCCTTTTCGTATATGCCATAAACAATTGGCTGACCTATACTTGAAAATAAAATCAGTAATATCAGAGAGCTGCCAACCATTTTAAAATCATTTTTCTGGCCGTTGGTACACCCATTAATTAACCCCATAAGTTCATAAGATATGTTTATTCCATAAGTTTGTCACTGGTACAGGGTTGCCACAAAACCTGGAAATCCTGGAAAACCTGGAAAAGTCAGGGAATTTAAAAACGGCTCGAAAAGGTCAGGGAAAAGTCAGGGAATTTAAAAAGTTTCGGCAAAGTCAGGGAAAAGTCAGGGAACTTGATTTTAGTGGGTAAAATTTCTGGGTATGAAAGTTTCTCCTGATCCTCTCTTAACACAGAAAAGTCTAGAGTAATCCTTAAAAATGTCTAGAATTTTTTTTTGTAAAGTAAATGCTCTCAAAACAAATCTCTTAGACTGTTATTTATAGTTAAAATGTTTCTTAATCATTTTGGTGCAACAAATACATTGGAAAACGTAATGTAGATCGAGTTTGTTTAATTATAAGCACTTAAATCACGCTGTAAACATTAACGCTTTCGGCCTAAAAAGGTCAGGGAAAACCTGGAAAAGTCAGGTAATTTAGTTCTGAAAATTCCGTGGCAACCCTGCTCTAGCCACTCTAAGCCACTCTAAACCACTCTAAGCCACTCTAAACCACTCTAAGCCACTCTAAACCACTCTAAGCCACTCTAAACCACTCTAAACCACTCTAGCCACTCTAAGCCACTCTAAACAACTCTAAACCACTCTAAGCCACTCTAAACCACTCTAAGCCACTATAAGCCACTCTAAACCACTCTTAACCACTCTAAACCACTCTAGCCACTCTAAGCCACTCTAAACCACTCTAAGCCACTCTAAACCACTCTAAGCCACTCTAAACCACTCTAAGCCACTCTAAACCACTCTAAGCCACTATAAGCCACTCTAAACCACTCTTAACCACTCTAAACCACTCTAAACCACTCTTAACCACTCTAAACCACTCTAAACCACTCTAAGCCACTCTAAACCACTCTAAGCCACTCTAAACCACTCTAAACCAATCTAAACCACTCTAAACCACTCTAAGCCACTCTACACCACTCTAGCAACTCCAGGTAACTTGGAAACTGGAGCTTGTAATTTTGAAGTGAGTGAGTGGCGTAGGTCATAGATTCGAGGTAAAGCGACGCCTGGTGACTGAGGCGCTGTCAAAGGCTTAGTACAGACTAAATAGGGGAAGTATGGTCTGCAATTCTTGCTTGTCGTTCTCGAACTAGCTCGAGTTGTAAGTCTCTAGCATTACAAAGCATAGGAAGTGTCATACTTATGAAACATTTTATAAACTTATGTTTACCTTAAAGGGAGGGTGAAATGGAAAATAAAGTAATTTTTTTATAGATTCATCTACTAATTATAAGACCTAGTAGTGAAATATCCAAGAAATTAATCCGAATTATTTAAAAATTCAAATTACTTTTTGATAAAAATTGAACGCGTTGTGATTAAACAATTAAATAATGACTAAACAATCATGTATGACTTTTTGACATTGTGAATGAATATTATCAGAAGTAAGATGAGACTAGAAGTGAAGGCACTAGTGAACAAATTTGAGGATTTTATGCCGCTTCCATCGCGCCTACACTACTGAGAAAAAAATTGGTCGAGTTCCAAAAACATTTCCTACCCCCTTCCCCTCAACCTAAAGCCGCGGAACACAGACGCGGCTCCTCGTCTACCGCCGCGAGCGTCTCACGTTTTGGAGAGAAAATTCAGAAACCGCTACTAGAGGGCCAACCGTTGGTGTCTTATCAAGAATATTCACTCTCGCCGAGTGAAGAATTTGGTTAGCTCAGTACTTCTAGTCTCATCTCACTTCTGATATTAGTAAAGTCTGGTTCTTTAATTTGTAGTGGCTTAAATTACGAGATCATTGTTTGCAGAAATTACAACATTTTGAACAATTATTGAACAATTGAGGTTTTGAGGACTAGACCTCAAAGTATGAGTTAATTCCATACTAGAGTGACAATCATTAACTCATGAGATGAAGCCCAGCGGTCCTATAATTCCTATAAAATCCTATATTTTTAAACCTGTCCTATATTATTCTATAATTCCACGAAAGGTCCTATAATATCCTATATTTTTGTCATAAAATCGCATTTTAATATCGTTTCTCGACGTCAAATTTAGAAGAAACGCGTTTAAAATGACAATTTTAAGCTAAATTGTAAATTACAAGGTTTTTGAATTCAGCCTTTACGCTTACTAAAACGCCCGCGAAAATACCCTAATCTCCATGGCAACGAGCGCGATCCAAAAAATACAGCTACATATTTTCCTTCCCCCTCCTCTATCGCCCCCCTTCTTCTTGATGCTTCGGAGATGGGTCCCTCTCGTCATGGGAAATTTTGGTGAGGTTTTAGGCTCTGTGGGAAAAAGGTAATTTTTTTCCAAAATCGGTCAAATGTGGGAATTTCGTGTTTAAGTGTTTATAGTGCAGACTATGCAGTTAAAATGATTGAATTTTCGAAAATTTTGCCCGGTTAAATAATTGCAAGCAACATTTTGAAATAAATTCGGTGATTTTAAATTTGGCGCTGGAAAAAAGTAGCATATTTTGAGAATTTTAAAGCCTTATAGCGTTTTGGCGCATTTGTACATATTGTCAAAGCCATGCGCAGTGATATTCCATATTAAACCTAGTAGGAAAAAATAGTACAGATAAATATGACTAAGTTTTCCACCATATTTTAGCTGGGGGCGGGGCTAAAAAGGGGGTGTGGGAAATGTGGGAAATTTTTAAAATGGAAGTGGGAAAATCCACTTTCAAACATTGGCAACACTGCAACGGCCCAGGCTTTACTTTGTTAGTTTGTTTGACGCGTTATGTTAATTTTTAAGTCGGATTTAAATCTCTAAAATTAGGCCAAAATGTATGAATTTTGTGATCAAAACTGTGCCAATATCGAGGAACCTAGGATTCAAATCATTTGTGATGAAATATTTCCCGTAAGTTTGTCTGTTAGGCACGTTTTTATTTTTCTAGTGAGGATGTTTAGGGTTAGGGTTAGAGTTAGAGTTAGGGTTAAGTCGAGGGCTTGACTCGGTGCAATATCGACGGGGGGGACCGAAGATGTTGTATTTGCTCCCCGTAGGTGCTGAAATTGGGTGGTACGTGGGGGGGGGGGAATACTAATGAAATTCAAAATAGCAGTTATTTTTAATTTTTTTTTCTTAATCTACAAAGTTCTAGAAAGTTTTATTGTCTATGTAGACTTTAAACATTAATTAATAGTCAAAAATTAGGGATACCTTTTCCTTTAATAATTAAAAAAAAAAAAAAAAGAAAAACGCTAACCGGGTTGTCTTTATACAACAAAACCAGATACATTTGAACTCTTTCTTTTGGTAATTGATTATAATTTTAATTAAAAAAACTATGGTAACTTGATTTAATGTCATTAAGTTTGGTTTTGAGTTAAATGAAATGCGGTTAATCGCGTGGGTTTCCTTTCACCCATTTAAAATTAATTTTAACGTTTAATTAACATCATTGAATCTTAGAGGCGTGGTTACGTTTTCAAATCGTTAATTCGAGTCCTTTGTGACTTGGAAGTGGCTAAAATATGAAAGGAATAACAAGTTTTAAATGGAAATTGGCCCGTAATCTAAGCTGCTTAAACACTATACCACCTAGGGTTTTTAGACTATCGCAGTGTCAAAGACGTTTCTTAAAGAGAGAGAGAGAGGTCCGAATAAATAAAAGATTTATAGAGAATCTAGAAATTGAAAATTTAGGGCAATTAGACATTGATATAAATGAGAGTTTTTCGTGTTTTCAAAATGTACGCCCTTTCAAATGAGTATTACCAAAGGTAAATGTAAATAATTGAAAGTAAATGTCCCCCCCCCCCCAAAACCTTGTGAGTCAGAGGGGAAATTCGTATTGTTTTCTTTCTGCGCATGTGTAAACTTTCAAATCCACCACTCAGGATTTTCCGGAGAGATATAGTTCCATTTCCTCTCCCCCCCGTAGCGTTGCGTTACGCACGCTCTCCTTGCTTACTTACTACAAACCACACTTTCCGTTTTTCATATTTGCTCCTGATAAATATTCATATTTAACAAATGATATTACCTAAACATACCAACTAATATTGCATCATTTTTCGTGCTTAAAATTGCGTAAATTACATCTGTAATAAGCGTAATTTTACCCTGCTATTTAAATTGACCGCTAGCATAAGTCCTACCCTTTTGAGCTCATTACCAAAAACGAAATATCACAAATTCGTGTCAATCACATTAAAAACCTACATTAAATTCCGATTTGCAAAGAAAAATTAAAATTCATTAACTGGAAGCGAAAAAATAAAAAGTATTTAAAATTTCTTCTAAATGAGCATTTAAAAGGCTACTACTACCTACTAATTAACGAATTCAATTTATTTATTCCTAAGATTATGTCACGTTCATTAACACTAGTACGCTGTTTAATTACTATTTATCGGTGAGA
Source organism: Phalangium opilio (assembly GCF_054372755.1). NCBI lineage: Eukaryota > Metazoa > Arthropoda > Arachnida > Opiliones > Phalangiidae > Phalangium > Phalangium opilio. Next base: position 7,716,407 of record NW_028324187.1, on the reverse strand, counting down.
ATTATGTAGGGCATTGGGTAGAAACATTCATGGGTGATATATGTATGTGATTATCTCACAAAAAAGTGCAGATTTCGTCATCATTGAAATATCCCCCTATGTACTTACTTATTTAGTAATGCGGCACAAAGTGGAAGTGCAACAAGATTTCTTTTTCTGTGCAGGGTGTGATTCTGATAGGTCTGCCATAAGTTAAAGGGTGTATTCTAAGGGTCAAAGTGAGTGGAACAGGGTTCATACAAACCTGGAAAAATCAGGGAAATAAATAGTTGACAAAAACCTCAGGGAAAACTCAGGGAAATTTATAATTTTTAGTAAAGTTCAGGGAAATCAGGGAAATTTGCGTCAAACAAGGGCCAAGTAATTAAGCAAAATGTTCATAAACATACCCCCTTCCATAGGATTAACATTACACCCAACTTTAGAGGCTCATAACTCTGGTTATATTAGAGATACGGGGATGTCCTTTGAGTATGTAATAGTCCTATTTGCCCCCCCCCCTCCTTCGTTAACATTTGCTCCATAAGATACTCCATATACGGGAAAAACCTGGAAAGCTCAGGGAAGTATATGGGGAAAAACCTAGAAATATCAGGGAAATTTGTTTTCCAAAAGTTGTATGAACCCTGCAAACATTGATCGACCCCCAAAACGAGCTTTATTTGACCAGTTGCACTTCTACTTTTAAAAATGTTTGTATTGTTTCCCCAGACGTTCTTAACGACTTTAGACACCCTTAGGGTTTGTGGTTTCCGTGCCAAGCAAAAGCCCGTATACTTCTTAATCGACGTAAAATTAATATTAAATAGCTATAATAAATAATAAGTTACCCTTTGGCTATCGCGCATTTTATTATACCTCGATACTTCAAAGCAAAAACATCGTAACACCAAGATCTTTACGATTATCAGGGTTCATACAAACTTGGAAAACCTGGAAAAATCAGGCAAATAAATAGTTGACAAAAACCTCAGGGAAAATGCAGGGAAATTTGCGTCAAACAGGGGCTGAGAAATTAAGCAAAATGTTCATAAACATACCCTACATAAGATAAACATTATACCATACTTTGGAGGCTCATAACTCTGGTTATAGGGAGCTAACAACTGGCTAGGGGAGGAGATAGTCTGACGTCACTCAGCCCCTCTCTGGTTGGCATTTTTGCGCGTAGAATACTGTTTCCAACCGTTAGGGGGGATGAAACTCCAGTAAGAGATAGAAGGGTGTGACGTTTCAGGGTCAGAACTGTTAGCTCCCTATAGAGCTATTTCAGTGGGGGAAAAATTTCGTCTGCTACAAAAATTGGGCCTGCCTTTGAGTGTAGAGGGCGGCCATTTTGTGAGGGTTTCTCTATGGGCAAATAGCATTGGTGACGTAGCCATTACCCCCTCTGAAATAGCTCTATATTTGAGATACGGGGATGTCCTTTGATTATGTAATAGTCATATTTGCTCCCCCCCTCCTTCGTAAACATTTGCTCTATAAGATACTCCATATACGGGAAAAACCTGGAAAATTCAGGAAAGTATATGGGGAGAAATCTCAGGGAAATTTGTTTTCCAAAAGTTGTATGAACCCTGTAAATTATCATCTCTGAATGAATGAATGAGTTCAAGTAGAAAACGTAATTTTAGGGGGTTTCAAATGTCATAGAAGTATTGAACATTTTAGACTCAAAATCAATTAGTTTGGTCCAGTAATTACCCTGTTTTTATTACATCCTTCATATTTAAGTAAAAGTTATTAATGATTTATTGAAAAAAAATTAAGTTACAAACTTACAACGTATTTGCTCTCAATGAAAGGTTAGTTTACGGAATAGCCCAAGGGTTTCGGTCGTAACATTGTAGGTCGAGAAAGAAAAGTACTTATAGCCTAGTGTTTCAATTTCTTAGAAATTTATATGAAAAGCGGACGACAATGGCTGACATTATATAATGAGTTCAACTTTTGAACTTGTTTCTCGCGTTTATGAACTAAGTCTGAAATCTGTGTTTGTATTCACTCGAACAATGACGTCGTTGTCTCTAAATATCACTTCAAGTGTCGGTATAGGTTATTAAAAGTTAGTGGATTGACAGAGAAGTTAAAAGTCCAGTTTTATTAATGATTACCACATCCCACTCACTCGAGTCGTTTTTAATATGACATTAGATTTTGATTCTTTGGAGAGAAAAATAAATGTTTTAGTGGGACATGACACAAGCTAAGTTTTCTTAATTTCAGTTACATATACAAAAGTTAATGGGAATAATGAACTACAATGGGTTTTTATTCTTAATGTGCCGAATTTTCGATGGCAATTCCTACGCATTTCTTCAACACTATTCATTAATTAAAATTGATAATATCAGAAGGGGATAATAGAAGAGAAGTATTATAGGGTCTTTGCGCGTGACGTCAAGTTACTTTCCCCCCTCTCCTCTCCCCTTGCCGGCTGCCCGCTCTGGCCACGTTAGGACGCCATGTTGACATCCCCTGAAAACCGGTTTTCGCCCCTATTTCTTCCCCCTTTTTGCTCTGGCGGAAACACCCAATATACTTCTGATAATATGAAGTTGAGTAAAAATAATGACAAATGACTCGGGATTTTTTTTTTTTTAAAAAAGTTATTTTGTCATCAGCTGGAACCAAATTATCTTACTAATCACTAAAATCATAAGTTTATAAGGTATGTCGATCCATAAGTATGACACTACCTATACTTCGTAATGCTACTGAGAGACTTAGAGCTCGAGCTAATTCGAGTGAACGACAAGCGAGAATTGAACTACATAGTACCAATATTCGTAGTACCCGAAGTATATAATACTTCTCTCCGAGAGAAGTGTGCCACAAAGCTGGGTGAGTGTAACGTCACTCTTCCCAACATCGGAACATTTAGAGCAAGGTTATTAAACCGAATAACATTCGCGATAAATAGTTCCCTCATCATTACTCTTAAATATTTGACAAGACGCGCTTGTGCATTTAGTCCCACGTCCAGACGAGGTTTATGGGATGATTGCTGGGGATTTAGTAAATACCAAACAGTTATAGAATTCACCTTACGGTGCGATGCCCATTTGTAGTTTGATGAGCGGGAAAGCAAACTAAAAGGGTGAGCCTGGGAAGAATGACGTTACATAACTAAAGCATAGGGAGGATACAGAGTGTCATACTTCTTCTATTATCCCCTTCTGGTATTATTGACCATTGTCATTACTAGAGGGAAGACTCGCGTCTCTCGCGATTGAACCATTTTAGGTGGAATTTCTGATAGCATTTTGACGTGTATTGCAACCCGATTTTTCTTACAGGACACCCTAGTTATGGGAGGCTAAACTTATAGCATCTTCTTTCTTCATTACTATTTTTATTTTACTAATTTTCTAATTAAGAACAGGATTGATTAGGCCAAAAACAAGCAAAGATTTTCGAATATATTACACTTTTCATTTCAGAACTTTTATTTGATCTAGATCAACGTAAAACTGGGTCCCCTGTAAAATTAATTAAGTTAAATTATTAATGATTTCAGGTTTCAACCTATTGTGGTTTTTCCAGCTGTAGGAATCCATAAACTCCGGTAAAACTTTTTAAAAGTGGAGAAAAGTGTTTTAGAAGACATTATTAAATTACAATTAACTAAATTATTAATTATATTCGAAAATAGAAGCAATAAAATTGAAACGCACGCTCCCGCCATATTTTGAAGTGTGCCTAACTTCAGCAGCGCCATCTAGCGGTCCATGTTTGTAAGAAATAAACCTATTCATTCTGGGTTCTTTTTGGGGCGTTTCTACGTGGAAACTGGCTGCTGCGATTTTCTGTGCGATCTTTGCTGGTAAATATTTTGATTTTATTTATATTTTAAGGGTAAATTTGTACTAAATACCAAATTTTTACTGCAACCGATCGGAAATTAAGCGTTGCAAGTGGAAAATTTATGCTTAAACGTGCCAAATACCTTTGGTAATTACGACCAAGGCTTAGTGGGCCCACGTTGCCGTTGGCAGTGCAGCCTGCAGGTGTTACTACGACCAAGGCTTAGTATCCTGTCTTTGTTGGCTCAAGCTTGAGATCTTTCCAGGTAAATATTTTATTTATATATATTAAGGGTTAATTTCGATTAAATAGCAAAGTTTTATCGCAACCGAATGGAAATTAAGAGTTACCCCCATTCCGCTATCGATATTAAACAATATCCAGGGTTGTCTCTCCGTCTCCGACACCTACCAAGGGAAGTACAACTTTCTATTCTTGGTTGGTATTCCCTAACAACGCGTCGCAAATATTTTGACCTTTTAAGCTTGTTCAAAATCTTAAACTCCCCTAATCAAACTTATTTTTCTGATGCCCCCTCTATCACTCCCTCAAGGGGTCATGGTAAAAACTTTTTATTCCACCGATATGCCCATAAAGACCAGCTTAAGCACTCCTTTTTTCGTAGATCGGTCCCCATTTGGAATTCACTTCCCCCTGAGATTGTATCATAAAAATATATTGCCCAATTTAAGTCAGCACTGAAACAGTACCTAAAACTATATGTATGTGCCTCTATGGGGATGCCCTTTCAGTATGTTATAGTCCAATTTCCCATACTAAAGTCTTCGGGATCTAGTAAATAGGAGCTAAGTAATCGAGGAAAATATTGACAAACATAGCCCCCTCCGTAGGAATATCATTGCAGCCAACTTTGTAGGCTCGTAACTCTGGTTCTACTAGAGATACGGGGATGCCCCTTGAGTATATTATAGTCCAATTTATCCCCCATCCAACCATACTAAAATCTTGGGGATCTAGTAAATAGGAGCTAAGTAATTGTGGAAAATATTGACAAACATAGCCCCCTCCGTAGGAATATCATTGCAGCCAACTTTGTAGGCTCGTAACTCTGGTTCTACTAGAGATACGGGGATGCCCCTTGAGTATATTATAGTCCTACTTGCCCCCGTCCAACCATACTAAAAACCTAGGGTTACGACAAACAGGGGCCGAGTAATTAAGCAAAATGTTCATAAACATACCCTCCATAGGAATAGCATTACACCCAACTTTGGAGTCTCGTAACTCTGGTTCTACTAGAGATACGGGGATGCCCCTTGAGTTTATTATAGTCCTACTTGCCCCCCATACAACCATACTAAAAACCTAGGGTTACGACAAACAGGGGCCGAGTAATTAAGCAAAATGTCCACAAACATACCCTCCATAGGAATAGCATTACACCCAACTTTGGGGTCTCGTAACTCTGGTTCTACTAAATATATGGGGATGCCCCTTGAGTTTATTATAGTCCTACTTGCCCCCCATACAACCATACTAAAAACCTAGGGTTACGACAAACAGGGGCCGAGTAATTAAGCAAAATGTCCACAAACATACCCTCCGTAGGAATAGCATTACACCCAACTTTGGGGTCTCGTAACTCTGGTTCTACTAAAGATATGGGGATGCCCCTTGAGTTTATTATAGTCCTACTTGCCCCCCATACAACCATACTAAAAACCTAGGGTTACGACAAACAGGGGCTGAGTAATTAAGCAAAATGTCCATAAACATACCCTCCATAGGAATAGCATTACACCCAACTTTGGGGTCTCGTAACTCTGGTTCTACTAAAGATATGGGGATGCCCCTTGAGTTTATTATAGTCCTACTTGCCCCCCATACAACCATACTAAAAACCTAGGGTTACGACAAACAGGGGCTGAGTAATTAAGCAAAATGTCCATAAACATACCCTCCATAGGAATAGCATTACACCCAACTTTGGGGTCTCGTAACTCTGGTTCTACTAAATATATGGGGATGCCCCTTGAGTTTATTATAGTCCTTCTTGCCCCCCATACAACCATACTAAAAACCTAGGGTTACGACAAACAGGGGCTGAGTAATTAATCAAAATGTTCATAAACATACCCTCCGTAGGAATAGCATTACACCCAACTTTGGAGTCTCGTGACTCTGGTTCTACTAAAGATATGGGGATGCCCCTTGAGTTTATTTTAGTCCTACTTGCCCCCCATACAACCATACTAAAAACCTAGGGTTTCGACAAACAGGGGCCGAGTAATTAAGCAAAATGTTCATAAACATACCCTCCATAGGAATAGCATTACACCCAACTTTGGGGTCTCGTAACTCTGGTTCTACTAAAGATATGGGGATGCCTCTTGAGTATCTTATAGTCCTACTTGCCCCCCACACAACCATACTAAAAACCTAGGGTTACGACAAACAGGGGCCGAGTAATTAGGCAAAACGTTCACAAACATACCCTCCATAGGAATAGCATTACACCCAACTTTGAAGTCTCATAACTCTGGTTCTACTAGGGATATGGGGATGTCCTTTTAGTATGTTATAGTCCTACTTGCCCCCATCCAACCATACTGAAGTTTTGAAGTAACTGAAGTTCTCTAAAATGTTTTCAATTAACAAATCTATTGGTGTAAATATGAGTGTCAGGCCCCATTCGTTTTCACCGTAACAGAGCTATTTGTGTAGTAACTAGTTAGTTAGAATTTAGAAGTTTATTTTGGGGAACTGTGGTAAAATGGCAAACAGTATTCATGATTCACATTTATGTCGTACTTATTCTAAATATTTGAAATTAATCTTATTAAATTTTTCTAATTAATTGCGCATTGCATTTATTCCTGGTTTTATTTGTCAATCTTTTTAGTCGGTTTAAAAGTAATTCAAAAAACGGATTGACCCTAAACCCTATTAATATTTATTTTTCTAGTTATTTTAAATGATTTATTTGAAAGTGAAATTAATGTTATTCAAAATACTTGTGCCATTTAAGTTGATAATAATTTTAATCTGTATTTGATTGTTTGAATTTTATTTTTTATAGCTACCATCTGTTTCCAAAGGAGAAATTTATGTTGGATTCTAGAATCACTAACTATTTTTTTGGCAAAAGGCACCCAATATTAATCAGGTCAAGGAACCCATTACAATCCCCTTCTTAATTGAGGTCTACACTTTGATTTTATCCGTGAAAGGGAATCTCATTAGCGAAAAAGACTATTTAGACAGCCTGTGAGACATTTAGGCAATTATTAGGGTATTTAGTTTATTATTTATTATTCTATTTATTGTTAGAAGGGAAGCGGCTTTGTGTCCTTGAAGTTTTAGGGATTTTTCTTTTCGCCAGGACATAAATAAAATCTTACTTATGGAATAGGTGAACACTGGTCCTAGCCCTCCCTTTTAAGAATAATGAACGCGTAATCAGGATTTCAAGGGTGAGATTCCCTTTGCGGTATTAAGGTATCTAGTTTATGCTTTTAATTATAAATATTTTTAGGGGAAAAGCGTTTGGCAACTCCTTGAGGGAGTTTTGTAGGATTTAAATAAATTTATGATTTATGTTTAAGGTAGAAGGTTGCTTATACGCTTTGTCCTTTAAAAGTAAACACGATTTTAAGCGGGGTTTAAGGCGAGGCTTAGCTTTTTACGCTATTCTTTCCCTATTACTGTTACGAGTGTGCCTTTTATGCCAAAAAAATAGTCATTTGTCTTCTGCCTGAACATTTTGTGAAAATACTCGACTGGATTTTCTAATTAAGGTAATTAATTTCAAGTTATTCGTGTGCCTTTTTCCAAATAGTAATTCGAATTTTTCTTGCGCAGGAAGAAGTGGACGACAGCGAGTGGACTCTCATTGGAAATCCCATGCTGTGGACGACAGCGAGTGGACTCTCATTGGAAATCCCATGCTGTGGACGACAGCGAGTGGACTCTCATTGGAAATCCCATGCTATGGACGACAGCGAGTGGACTCTCATTGGAAATCCCATGCTATGGACGACAGCGAGTGGACTCTCATTGGAAATCCCATGCTAAGGACGAAGTTTCCTGGTTTTGGGGGTTCTACAGCGGGTCTTAGTTTAAATTTTACGTTTCCCGATTTGTCCCAGGGACTTGTAAAATTTAAATTGGGCTCGCAAGGCTTACTTTGGGGGTGGTAGCTTAAGTTTAAAATTAAAGTTTCGATACTATGGAAGGTACAAAAACATAAGAAAAACACTTAGGGTAGTTTTTTTGATATTTTTTATGCTTCTTTTTACAATTTTTTTGATTTTTTTTATATTTTTTAATAATTTTAATAAAAAAATAATTTTTTTTTGAAAAAATTCTTTTTATTGCATTATTTTCTTTATTTTTTGTAAAAATTATGAAAAAAGGGGTCAAAAAAACTCCCTAAGTCCAGACTTTTAAAAAAAGAAACCAAGTCTAGTATTTAAAAAAATTCAAGAAAAGAAAGAACGAGGTTTAAGGCAAAATTTATTCAATAAGAAACAAAAAAACCAAGTGTTTACAAAAATTTCGAACAAAAAAATTATTAAAGAGTTTGGTAAATTAAAGTTTGAACGTAAAAAAATTATAAGTAGTTACAAATAAAAGTTGCAAGCAAAAAAACTAAGTTAAATGGTTACATGTAAAATTTGCAAGTAAAAAAGATGTATTTTGTGTCTTCTAGCTTCGATGATTTCCTCCGGATCTTCGAGTCAATGTTGAGAGAGATAGCAAGTCCGGAAGAAGACATCGTGTAACGGAATCCAACCAAGAATTGTCATCAGGAATGATACGTAGAGAGTCCAGAACAGCGCAAATCATCGTGCAACGTCAATCCAACAAAGAATGTCATCAGGAATGATAAGTCCTCTGGAATGATCCGTCTATGATTGACCAGCGACAGAAAAATCCAAGAATATCAGCTGCATCTATAAATGAAAACATATTAATAACACATCTTAAACTATTGCCTACTTTTGGGCCCAACAAAATGGATTTAAATAATATAAGAAAAAAACCCTAGACTAATTTTAGGGAATCTGCCGTTTAGTTTTAAATTAAATATGTAGCTTGATAATGAAAATAATTTAAATATCCCCTAATTTAATTTAAAGAAAACAGGCCTTTTAAAATTATTCCCACAGATAGACTCCGTAAATAACTAGAATTAAATGGGACAAGGCTTAATGTTTGGGCAACGGTCCTCGTGTCTTAAAATGATCTCTGCGGGACGTGATTTTCGAAAATCTGTCGCTTTAGCTCTAAATTAATTAATTATAGCCTCTAAACTAGTTTTAGGAAAACCTGCTATTTATTTATTTTAAAACTATTCTCACAGATAGACCCCATAAATTACTAAATTAAATAGGAGAAGGCTTAATTAGGCTTCGGGCAACATTCCTCGTGTTTTAAAATGATATATGCGGGACTTTATTTTCGAAAATCTGTCGCTTTAGCTCTAAATTAATTAATAATAGACCCTAAATTAATTTTATGAAAATCTGCTATTTATTTTAAAACTATTCCCACAGATAGACCCCATAAATAACTAGAATTAAATGGGACAACTTTTAATTAGGCTTAGGGCAAAGGTCCTCGTGTCTTAAAATGATCTGTGTGGGACTTGATTTTCGAAAGTCAGTCGCTTTAGCTCTAAATTAATTAATAATAGCCCCTAAACTAATTTTATTAAAACCCGCTATTTATTTATTTTAAAACTATTCCCACAGACAGAATCCCGTAAATAACTAGAGTTTAAACGTGACAACTCTTAATTAGGCTTAGGGCAACGGTCCTCGTGTTCGGCGGGACTTGATTTCCGAAAATCTGTAGCTTTAGCTCAGAATTAATTAATAATAGCCCCAAAACTAATTTTAGTTAAACCCCTGCTATTTATTTAATTTTAAACTATTCCCACAGATAAACCCCATAAATAACTAGAGTTTAAACGTGACAAGGTTTAATTAGGCTTAGGGCAACGGTCCTCGTGTTCGGCGGGACTTGATTTCCGAAAATATGTCGCGATATCTCTAAATTAATTACGTCCCCCGTTTAATATCTTTAAATTATAGGCCATAAACTAATTATTAAGGGATTCTCTCTTGTCCAACATCTCGTTGTAAAATTTTATTTATGTTACTTGATTTTTAATAAATAAATAAAAATTACTAACATTTAACACTACCTAATTAATTTAAATACTTGAAATAAAATAAATAATTTAAGGGGAGCTAGATGAGTTTGGATTATTGTAAAGGTTAGGCTTACGGACTGTTAAAGCACCACGAGGCGAAGCAATGGCCACCAGATAAGTTGAAGAGCTTCGTTTTCAGCTTGCGTCCTCGGCAAAAACGATCAGTGAAATGGCGGAACGATGAAGAATCGACTTCAAAAGCCGGCATCACGATCACCATCAGCTGAGCGGGAAAGGTTTCTCCGAGCGACCTTCTTCGACGGCTTCCAGGGAACGAAATGAACCGGTTGACCTATGCCTGCAACTTACAACTGCGTAAATTTCCTGCGTCGGGGGGCGCTAAAAGCGGACTCGGGTGCACCATATCCCGGGCACGAAATTCAAATAGCTGAACACTGCTAGGCCTAAATGAATGAACGCTAGGCCTATATGAATGAACGCTAGTCCTAACTGAATGGACAATCATTACCTTTTACCATTAACATCTGTCATGACGTCACAAGTCAATTACCTCGTTGACGTCATAGGTAACGTCACCGGATATGACGTCATGACGCGTCACCGGATATGACGTCATGACACGTCACCGGATATGACGTCATGTCGCGTCACCGGATATGACGTCATGACACGTCACCGGATATGACGTCATGACACTTCACCCCCTGCTGTTTCCATACTGTTACCAACCGCTGGGACCCCCTGCTGTTTCCATACTGTGACCCCCTGCTGTTACCCCCTGCTGTGACCCCCTGCTGTTACCCCCTGCTGGGACCCCCTGCTGTTTCCATACTGTTACCCCCTGCTGTGACCCCCTGCTGTTACAGGATATGACGTCATAGCAAAAATTTACCATGCTTTAGATGTCAGTAAATACGTAACTACGTATACAGCGCCCCTAACGGCAATTTATGAACTATATATTGCTTACACGAAAGTCTAGCAGAATTTACCATGCTTTAGATGTCAGTAAATACGTAACTACGTATACAGCGCCCCTAACGGCAATTTATGAACTATATATTGCTTACACGAAAGTCTAGCAGAATTTATCATGCTTTAGATGTCAGTAAATACGTAACAACGTATACAGCGCCCCTAACGGCAATTTATGAACTATATATTGCTTACACGAAAGTCTAGCAGAATTTATCATGCTTTAGATGTCAGTAAATACGTAACTACGTATACAGCGCCCCTAGTGGCAAATGTGTTAATGCTTAATTATCCGTTCATAATGATAATAATAATAACCCATAGCCCCTAAGTAACCCCAAATCCCAATCCTGTTTAAAAGCACTAACGAGTTTTTAGTGAGTAGCCCCTCGATGATTACTCGTAATACAGAGGCAACCATTAATCCAAATCCATTTTAAATCGCTTTTAAAAAGCATCAATAGAAATCACCAATGAAAGAAAATTTTCATTAGTGAATAGCCCCTCGACGCACTGCCTTTAACAGTGCTAAAAAGTGATTTATTTATTAATGATCATATGTATGCCTGTAACTTTATTGAAAAGAAAAGCAATAAAAATGAGATTCATTAAATCGACGAACAATTATTTCATTTTATTTATTCCATAGTACATTTATAAAGTATAAACAAAAGTATATGTGTTTAAAAACAGAAAGTACGCTTCGTTGTAACTTGCTGGAGCCGTGTAATATGAGAAGGCTCCCTTTATTCCACAATAGTGTCGACGTACCTTCCCGAACGTGGCACAGGGAACAAGCCGTGAATAGGCTCATAATATAGCATCAATGAAAATCCTATATGAAGGAAAATTGTCATTAGTGTTTAGCCCCTTTAATACAGGTACAGAAAGTTTTAGTTTACAGAAATTGAACCAATAGCAACCTATCGATTTTCTGTTTATTATTCGAGTCACCTGTTCTGTTATATTGAGAAAGCACTTTAATATAGTGCATCTTATACTTAACCAGAGGGTACAAATCAAGTTTTTGTAACATAGCCATAACTATAATTAGTAAGCTTATAAATAGAAATGATTCTATCACATATTATTTAAAAATATTAATGCATGTTTTTATTTTGTAATATATTTCATTGATACATTAGATTTTATTAAAAAGATTAATAATGAAAATAATAAGAATATTTTTATAAACGCGTAACTTCCGAGTGTTGAGTCCAGGTACTGAAAATAATAAGAAAATTTCTATTATTAACAAATTTTAATTAGTTTAGAATTTCCACTGTTTTTCCACGCTAATATCCTACGGTGGAAAACGAGGTTGTTAGGATGGAAAACCAGGGTATTTGGGGGGGCAAAACGTAGCATTATGCTTTTGCGTCCAGAAAGGAAGTGCGTAAAGTCACCCGAGTGTTGAAAAATTAGGAAAGTAATTTACGCTTTTTTATGAAATGATTTAATTGTTAAAATAAAAATTACATAAATATTATTAACCATGTATAGATTAAGCGTATAAAAGAAATATATTATAAATGCAAGTGAACAATAATAAAAAAAACCACCCAACCTTGAATACAAAAATAACAGAAGTAAAAACCTTGAGCTTTTAATTTCTAAAGTGACCGGCTTGTGGCCCCGGATATTCCACTTATAACGTAAGTAAATTTAATAGACCAAAATGTCCTCTTTAAACTAGTGTTCTCGATTTTTCCCTAATTGCAAAGCATTCTCCCGAAAACGCTTTTAAAAAAATTAAAAAATTAAACTAAAAACCGCATATTTCCATAATATTGAAATTCCTTTTGTCAAATCTCCGGTTGTAAATAAGATGGCTCCTTACGCCACGCAAATCTAATAGACCAAAATGTCCTCTATAAACTAGTGTTCTTGAATTTTCCCTAATTGCAAAGCATTCTCCCGAAAACGCTTTTAAAAAAGTCAAAAATTTCAACTGAAAACCACATATTTCCATAATATACAAATATTTTCAATAAATACAGTTTTGAACTAAAATTGTGTTCGCATAGTAAATAGAAAACCCACCGTAAATCCCATATACTACGATTAAAAAAACCCCCAAGGTTTTTATTACAGCGTGAGAATAAAGAAATTATTGCTTGATCTTGTTAGCAAAATTATGAAATACATTTTTCGACATTGACGTTAAGTTAAACGCGATAAGTTAGTTAGTTAGTTTTCGGGGAAAGCCCAAAAGGGAGTGGCATGTTAATAATTGAACTTAACCACCTGCGAGGGGGAAACCACTTGTGAAATCAGGTGTACAAAATTTTTGAAATCACAATTGAAGTCCATAAATTGTTTTTGAAGTCTCTATAAATCGCAAAGTTTAGTTGAAATCTCGGAAGTCTTAGGAAGTCCCTAGAGAATCCCTTGAAGTCATGCGAAGTCCCTTGGAAATCGCTTGAAGTCAGTCGAAGTCTCTCGGAAGTCTCTTGAAGTCATACGAAATCCCTTTGAAATCTCTTGAAGTCTCTCTGAAGTCAAGAGAAGTCATACGAAATCCCTTTGAAATCTCTTGAAGTCTCTCTGAAGTCAAGAGAAGTCATACGAAGTCCCTTTGAAATCTCTTGAAGTCTCTTGGAAATCTCTTGAAGTCTCTTGGAAATCTCTTGAAGTCTCTTGGAAATCTCTTGAAGTCTCTCGGAAATCTCTTGAAGTCTCTTAGAAGTCATACGAAGTCCGTTGGAAATCTCTTGAAGTCTCTTAGAAGTCATACGAAGTCCGTTGGAAATCTCTTGAAGTCAAATGAAGTGGTAGAAAAATCCCTTGAAGTCTATTGAAATTCCGTCTTTCATAAGTGGAAATTTCCTTTTCTTCAAATTTTATTTTCAATAGTCTTGATCAGGGCCGGAAATAAGCACAGGACACTGGAATTTTAAAATGTGCCATAATTTTGTTAAAAACTAAGGGGGTCACTGGACAGTTTGACCAATAAAATTTTGGAAGTTTTGATAGCCTGACCTTGGAGATGTGATACTATTTCTGCACTTTACAGTGGACAATGTCCTATAAATTTTCCAGTCAAACAGGGGGGGGGGGTTGGTCTTGATCCCTCAATTTTCGGCCGTTTTCGTAGGTGCAATGCTACCAGACTCTTGTGCCAGACACTCTTCCCCAGAATTTTTTCCTTTTTGGACTTAATGTCGGCTGCTAATCATTCCGTTTTCAAAGAATATTCGTAAAAACGATATATTTTTGTTTGTGGCGAAGTTTAATTGGCTTAATTTAAACTACTATTTAACTAAATTGGGAACCTTCGAAATACAGCATACAAGCAGCCAATTTAAAAATTGTGTCTTCTAGTTCTCTGAACTATGAATTCGAGTATGAATCAGACGATAATCAGTTTCAAAAACCTGAGGGGTCGGACGTTTTGGAAAAAGTGTACGGGATTTCGAAATCCAATTTGATTTCTTCGGATTTCGTTTGATTTCGTCGGATTTTTTGATTTCAAAATTCGATAAAATCCAACGGATTTTGCAATTTTTCCCGTGATTTCCTCGGATTTTTTCCATGATTTCGGCAGATTTTGGGATATTTCAATTGATTTCGTTGGATTTTATGATTTCTTTTGAGTTTGGATTTCGTGATTTCTTTTGAGTTTGGATTTCGTGATTTCTTTTGAGTTTGGATTTCGCGATTTCGTTACTGATTTTGTGATTTCTTTGTTGATTTTGTGGTATCTTTACTGATTTTATGATTTCTCTACTGATTTTGTGATTTCTTTACTGTTTTGTTATTTCTTTATTGATTTCGGATTTTTTTTTGAGATTTTTTAAGTTGGATTTCGCGGGTAGCGTACGGGATTTCATGAATGACCGACCCCTTGCAAAAACTACTGCCCAAGCGCTCACTGGCGTGATTGAGTTAGCTATGCCACGACAAAAACTTCTTTCCGTAAATAGCGGCCGATCACGTGATCATATTTTCCCGCGTGAAACGTCGCAGAATTCTTGAGACATAAGCGAAGATCAAATGGATCAGTATACTATCCGGGCAAGAATTAATTTACTATAAGAATGCCTAAGTCACTAGATTTTACGCTTCTACTCTTACGCCGGTGTTAGTGGACAAGTAAGCTTGTATCTGCGCCGTATAATCAAGAAGGAATTTACTATAAGAAGGCCTAAAAAGGCGTCCGGTGCGCGCGTGGTAGTCGACAATCCCCCTCATGGGTGGGGGGAGGCTGGAAAAGAAGGCGGGACTTAATATTTTATCTTACTCTATGTTTTCCACCATCTATCTCTTTTACCTTCTCGTTAAGCCTTGGTTTGGTTTTTGGAACTCACGAAATCATAAGTATAGTACACTTGATTCGATTTAGAAACAATTATAGAACGAACGATTTTCACGTAGAGACAAGTATTCAAAATCCATTAAGTTAGGTTCAAAACCTTTAACTAACTTGTTAATGGCAATTAAAAACCATTCCCTAACCGTTTCAGCACCGCTGGCAGCCTCCATTTTCTGCTTACTTTGCTAGACGTTTTCTTTCTCTATTCGGAATACGTCAATCGCGTCTGTATGACCTATCCCCGCGGGATCCAATAGGAAAGCGCAGAGCAATGAGGGACATGAAAGGGGTGGGGCTTACTTGTCCACTAACACCGGCGTAAGAGTAGAAGCGTAAAATCTAGTGACTTAGGCATTCTTATAGTAAATTAATTCTTGATATAATTCTGCATAGATAATTGCTTTCGGTTGCTCTGCACCTTAGTACTTAATAGCGAAGTACATAGATATTTTTTAATTATTACAATTTAATGAAGTCTTGAGAAAAAAATAGAAATCGGCTTTAGTCTATAAATTCTATTGAAGTCACTTGAAGTCTTTAAATTATGTTGAAGTCACTAGAAGTCTTTAAATTATGTTGAAGTCACTTGAAGTCTTTACAAATTCTATTGAAGTCACTAGAAGTCTTTAAATTATGTTGAAGTCACTTGAAGTCTTTACAAATTCTATTGAAGTCACTTGAAGTCTATAAAATGTAATGAAGTCACTTGAAGTCTATAAAATGTAATGAAGTCACTTGAAGTCTATAAAATGTAATGAAGTCACTTGAAGTCTCTAAATTATATTGAAGTCACTTGAAGTCTTCATAAATTGTATTGAAGTCACTTGAAGTCTTTATAAATTGTATTGAAGTCACTTGAAGTCTTTATAAATTATATTGAAGTCCCTTGAAGTCTTTATAAATTTTATTGAAGTCATCTGAAATCAAATACAGTTAGTGAAGTCTTTGAAGTCGAATGAAGTCTTTGATAGTTCAATTGAAGTCATTTGAAATCTGAAATCAGGTGTACAAAATTTTCTTAGTGGTTTCCCCCTCGACCACCTGTCTTTATCAATGGAATTGAAACTACGCAATTTTTCTTAGTTAGTTGGGAATAACATATTGGTTAGCGGTTAAAGGCGTACTTTAAGAAAATAAGTTCTTACACACTTGAGTGATTTTTTTTTTTGTTTTTAGTGTTAATATAAGCATTTTTGGAATTACTGATATGTAAGAGAAATTTAAAGTTCATCCAAAAGGTCAAGGAAAGGTTAGGGGACAATGAAAATTGATCTAAAAGGTTAAGGAAAGTTAGAGGAACAACTAAATTAATCTAAAAGGTTAAGGAAAGATTGAGGAACAACTAAATTGATCTAAAAGGTCAAGGAAAAGTCGAGGAACAACTAAATAGATATAAAAGGTCAAGGACAGGTCGAGGAACAACTAAATTGATCTAAAAGGTCAAGGAAAGGTCGAGGAACAACTAAATTGATATAAAAGGTCAAGGAAAGATCGAGGAACAACTAAATTAATCTAAAGGTCAAGGAAATGTCGAGGAACAACTAAATTAATCTAAAAGGTCAAGGAAATGTCGAGGAACAACTAAATTAATCTAAAATTAAGGTCAAAGAAAGGTCGAGGAACAAGTGAATTGATCTAAAAGGTCAAGGAACAACTAAATTGATCTAAAAGGTCAAGGAACAACTAAATTGATCTAAAAGGTCAAGGAACAACTAAATTGATCTAAAAGGCGAAGGTCAAAGAAAGATCATGGAACAACTAAATTAATCTAAAAGGTCAAGGAAAGGTCGAGGAACAACTAAATTAATCTAACCAAATTTAAAATAATTCATTAACGTTATTGGTTCTGTAATTTACTATCGCTCCTCTATAATTTTAGAAAATAATTATACTAATTGGTTGCTGAGTTTAAGTATCGCTTTAAATTAAACATAATCACGGGTAAAATTATTGCATTTTACGAAACCGATTGAAATCGAAATATTAAACATATCCATGGTCATGCAGACTTAAGGTATTGAGGTTTGCAGGCGAAAAGGTCAACTTTGATATGCCTATCAAAAGGCGTGGGTTTTCCTATTATTTTAGCCGTGATTAGTTTGAAAGTTTTGAAAGATAAAAAGGGGGTTAAACATTAACATTAACCGTAGTACGATAGTCTCCCCTCGTCACTCATATCTCGTCTTATTCATTCATTTCAAAGTCGATTAATAACTCAACTGCCTCAAACTGGAATGCGAAAGTACAATCATGGACTTTCTAATTATAAAGAGGACCTGTATCAAGTCTCGGATGTGGTTTTTTACTTCAGACAAATAATACCAGAAGGGGATAATAGATTAAGGATGACACTCTGTATCCTCCCTATGCTTTAGTTATGTAACGTCATTCTTTCCAGGCTCACCCTTTTAGTTTGCTTTCCCGCTCATCAAACTACAAATGGGCATCGCACCGTAAGGTGAATTCTATAACTGTTTGGTATTTACTAAATCCCCAGCAATCATCCCAGAAACCTCGTCTTGACGTGGGACAAAATGCTCAAGCGCGTCTTGTCAAATATTTAAGAGTGATGAGGGAACTATTTATCGTGTATGTAATTCGGTTTAGTAACCTTGCTCTAAGTGTTCCGATGTTGGGAAGAGTGACGTTACACTCACCCAGCTTTGTGGTACACTTCTCTCGAAGAGAAGTATTATATACTTCTGATAAATCGGTTTAGTAACCTTGCTCTAAGTATTCCGATGTTGGGAAGAGTGACGTTACACTCACCCACCTTTGTGGTACACTTCTCTCGAAGAGAAGTATTATATACTTCTGATAATACTAAGATCCGTGTTACAACTTGAACAGAAACTAGTTTGTATAGAAAAATACATTTTTACACGTTTTTTATGGAGCGCTATGCGCCATCTGTCAGTAGAAAAATGAACTAATTTATTTCATTTAGTACAGCTTCTACGAAATTAAACTAGATGGCGATAGCTCCCCATTAGGTGAGTTCCTATTCAAAAGAACTGAGGGCAAAACCTGCTGTTAGAAATTTGAAACAAAACAAGTTTCTTCATAAATTCGTATCTATAATCTGAAATATATTTATACTGGGAACTGTCCTTTTTTAATATTATAAAATTACCGCCTGATGTCAAAATGTACTTGAACTTATGCTTTGACGTGAGCTACTGTATTGTATCGCCATCTAGCGTCAGAAAATCTCTCAACAGAAAACTTAGTTGGTTTTAGCGAATATAGATGGCGCCAAATGTCCAGCTAAAACGTTTGTAAGTTTACAAATTACTTTAGCTGGCAACTTTCAACAAAACTGACGAAACATCAAATTAACAAACTTTCAAACAAATTCACAAAACTCCGGGTACTCACACGACTTAGCAACAAATTCACAAATTTTAAATTAGCTTATAAACATTTTAAGGGATATTGAGAAACATTTGAACATAACTTTTAGGAGTGATTCGCCCCTTGTTGTTCAGAATTACTAACTTATTACAACAGTTCAGGAGTCAAGAATACTAGATCTACATAAAACATTTCGGGAGTCGCGAAACGATTCGATATGTTAATACAAGTAGATATTTTTTATCCCTAAGGGTAAATAGATCAGCATACATTTGGGCGTTTCGAAAATCAAAACGGGGAGTTAGAATTAGTGTTCACGCTAACTAATTAAAGGGATAGTTGTGTAGAATTTTAACCAACTTAACATTTAAATACTTAAACATTTGCTAGCTTGTTATTTGACAATAGAAAATGGAAAAATTAATATTGTGATAAGGACGGTATGGCACATGCTAGGCCTACACAGGGTGAGGTCAAACAGGTCAAAACAGGTCAGACTTTCATATGAACATAATAATAAAACAGAAAAGGTTTTCGGTCCAAAAATTAATGACAAATTTACACGATACCTTCCCTTTAATATAAATATCGAGATATCGATAATAAAAACAAATTCACCTTGGATAATTTACATCTTATGGATGGCCATGGGGGTATTTCGGCCGGAACTTGACTACAAAGAAAAGGACATTCACACGTGCATTGAGATTCACGTTAAAAAACGATCCAGAGGCGTTACGCAACGCTCATCAATTAAAACGGAGCAGAAAGAACATTTGTTTTCTGGTAGCTAGGTATCCCTATACACGCACACTGTCAAGGTTAAGGGGAGGGGGTCAAGGGTCAAGTTAGGTGTACCTAAGTCTTCGTGCATATGGGCCTAAAGCTTTTGAAGGTTCTTCTAAAAGGAGATTTAGTGACCGTTTAAACATCCCTTCTTTATCCTGATCTGCAATCTGACAATAGGGACGCGTTCGAGACGTTTGTATCTTGCATGGTGGCAATTTGAATGCAAAAACGCAATAAGTTACAGCATTACAGTACTAATTTTAAAATTATTGTAAGGAAAAAGATGCGGTGTTGTTCTCAACACTTTTCGAAATGAAAGTTTAAATAGTTTACTATAGTATTTAGAATTTAACAATATATATTTTTATTCTAGCAGCAAAGGCACCCACCAGGCGTTACTCGTCCGTTTTCAAGAAGTGATATCTAGTTTATTAGGGAGAAGGTTTAAGATGCCTAAGTATTCGCGAGCAGCCATAGTCCCAGTCCCCCTTTCAAAATACAAGGGGGGACGTAAAAGGAGGCCGGGTTATTTCGCTGCCTCTCCTCAGTCGGAAAATACAAGTAATTTCGTTCTCATTCGCGTCGCGCTGACGTAAGTTTTCAAGAACCAATGAGATGCTTGCTGGTTGTAATTTAGAGGCGGCGGGGATTAACTGAGTCCGGACCTACTATACGTTTGGACTGGAGATAAGCTAGATAAAAATGTGGCGAATTTATACCTTCTCCCTAATAAACTAGATATCACTTCTTGATATTGAATAATACCTTTTAACAAACAATGCAGCCAATATCGTTACGAAGATAAAGGGTATGGACTATTTCCAGACCCATGCAACTGATTTTAAGTAAGAACTATCAAACAGAACTTTAACAAACTTAATTTCTCTAATTTTAAAAAGTCGAAAAGCAAAGGCAATTAATAACTAAAACGCTATATATACTAGCTTGAAAACTAAAATAACGCAGCCAATATCGTTACGAAGATAATAGGTATGGACTATTTACAGACCCATGCAACTTAATTTAAGTAAAAACTATCAAACAGAACTTTAACAAACTTAATTTCTCTAATTTTAAAAAGTCGAAAAGCAAAGGCAATTAATAACTAAAACGCTATATATACTAGCTTGAAAACTAAAATAACGCAGCCAATATCGTTACGAAGATAATAGGTATGGACTATTTACAGACCCATGCAACTTAATTTAAGTAAAAACTATCAAACAGAACTTTAACTTCATTTCTCTAATTTTAAAATGTCGGAAACCAAATAACTAAAACGCTACTATCTTGAAAACTAAAATATCTAAATAAATTCAGTTACAAGCATTCTGCAACGAAATACTCCACTAAAAAAACGTAAAAACAAAAGCCCCTTAGGAGGGATATGCATGGACAGAGTAGGGCTTCTTTCTATTTTTGGGTTCTAAAAATCCGGAGGCATCGATAATTAATTACTAAATAGCGAGACATTAAGAAGATCTTATACAACAACATAAGTAGTGAAGTAGCCGATATACGTAAGTACGGCCAACCTCCTTCAAATCCTGAAGATTTTATCAAAGAACATTCATGCACAAGGCCAAGGGCTATCCCTACATGAAATATTGCCCTATCATGTAGCTTCGGGGCAAAGGTGACGATCATTTTAGACTTCAGTTTTAAAAACCTATAACACTATTTAGAGATGATATCGTAGCGGACCAGCAGGGTTTAATAAACTTTCTAAATGCGCTATACAGTATATGCAGTTTTTACTTGAAACAATCAATAACTTCTGATGTATAATTTGTTCTTTATGATTATTTATGGTTTTAAAATACTCGTATTTGTAAACAAATGGAGTCAGGATTTACTATGTTTAAATGTAAAGAATTAATTGTACAAAGTTTGGTTTTAGTTACGATTATATTAAGATATGGCTTCTAATGATTTTGGTTCGGGATTGGTAACTAAGCAGATGATACTTATGACTTAGAATGAAAAATTAACTGTTATATCATACCAAGAAGTGATATCTAGTTTATTAGGGAGAAGGTGTAAATTCGCCATATCTCCAGCCCAAACGTAGGTCCGGAGTTAATACCCGCCTCTAAATTACAACCAGCATCTCATTGGCTCTTGAAAACTCACGTCAGCGCGACGCGAATGACGAAATTTACTTATTATTTTCCGACTGAGAAGAGGCGAGTCCCCCCTTGTATTTTGAAAGGGGGACTGGGACTATGGCGCGCGAATACTTAAGACTCTTATACCTTCTCCCTGGTAAACTAGATATCACTTCTTGATCATACCATGCTTCAAGAACACAATAATAAAACTAAGTTAAAATTTCTACCTATTCATACTTAAAAACATAAAGTAATTTAATATTTATCTTAATTATAGGTTTGCAAAATCTCCTAAAAGTTAAAACCTTTATATCTAAAATTTAATTTTAAGTATTTAATTTTAGTATATGGAATGCTTAGGATTTTATTTAGGAAATCCCCATAAAGTTCTAGTTGAAAATTATAGGGGACACGAGCAGCAATGGCTCCTTGAAATACCTAAAAACGGAACGGTGCACTTAAATGGAAGCTATAGTCAAGCTACCACAGAATTGGAATACACCTAGCGTTTTTTGTCAAGACAACAATAAAATGTTCAGGTTTTTTTAAAAAAGGAGACCACCCTGAAGATGGTCGCCCGCCAGAGGGACACTGTCGTTCGTAAACTATATACGATTGACCCCAAAAGAAGGTCAAATTGCTTTTATCTTACCTCGTAAAAGTTAGCGGATAAAGATGCCATCCATAAAAATATTGTCATATTTTCTTAAAGTAACATGAATAATTTTAATTTAACTTACCGAACAAAAATTTCAAATTTCAATTTAAAACTAATTTCTTATTATTAGGCTAACTATTATGAAATCATTTCCGGTATTAGTTTGAACTGCTGTTAGCGGAATCAAGATGTTAAATGAACATGTATTTTTTTATTTATTTTGACCTATAAACTCGACTGAGCTTTATTTATTTTTTATATTAAAGTCAATACAAAAACACAATAATTTAAAAGCAAAAAGTGAGTAGTAATAAATAAGGAAATCAAGGTAAAATCTTCATAACTATAAGGTAAATTTAATCTTCATATCCTGTAATACTAATAATGCTCCTTGTAATTGTTTCAATCTTCATACAAAATATTAAGCCAATCATTTTGAAATATAAATATTAGTTAGCTACGGATTATAACCAAATCAACTCTCTATTTTCAAACCGTTACAAAGAAGGTGAAAGAAATTTCACATCCGCATTTGAAAACTTAGAACAAGAAGAAAAAAAAACCCCTAATACCCTTGAATCACCGCAATTAGTGTAAAACTAACTGGGTTTACACTCTAACCCCTCTCTATTGTAACATTCCACAATTGTATATATATAGATAAAAAACAAGCTAACACATTGCACATACTCGGGGGTTGTACAGAAAGGGATGATGGGATGTAGAAACAACATCAGTAATAGTTGCAATATCCGTTTGGCGCGGCGCAGGAAGTCACGTTGTAAACATAACGACACTTGGGTGGTAACTCTATTCCACGAATCATGTTGATGCGGCAAAGGCTTAGCAGTAATTATTTTTCGTTAGAAAAAAAGGAGTCAGGCGTTTAGGATTATCAACGTGATTATCGTTGCGCCAATAACGAGAAAAGGTGAAAAAAATACCCCATCTAAGTATCTTGGCGGGAAAAACTGAATGATCGGTCCCCCTGGAGGTAAAAAATGGCGGAACTGGCGCATCCGGGCTAAGCCTTGGTTGGGTGGGGGAATATTGGGGAAAAAAGAGCCTATTAAAAGCGTGCGCGGGAAAGCGGGTAGAACGTGACCGAATTGCGCGCGCGAGGGAGACAAACGTCACGCGTCTGCGTGGAAGTCGTCACGCGCCGCTCGCGCAAGCTCCCCGCCACACACACGCGCGCGCTCTTTCTCAAAAGCGAGCGCTAGCACGTGGCGCGAGAAACGGAGATCCACTCGGAATCATAGGATGGGTTGGTAACTGCTTGGTGATCATGGATGATGGTACGCGGAATAGAATGATGAAGCAAAAAAAGAAAAGAGGGCTAGGGGGTTTTGTGGCCAATTCCGAGCGGGAAAGATAGAAGTTACAGGAAGAAAATAGGCCTAGGTTTCGTTGGGAGAGATCAAGGAGGATTTATATTAGTAGTGGAATTATTTATTTGTCAAAAACTCCAACCGCATGACAATCAATTTGATTGAAAAACGTTTTAGACTCTTACGTATTGTCAAACTCAAATCCACAATCGAATAGGATTAGAGATGCAAGTTGGTAAACCAAAATGCTGACAGACGTATTGCACATCGTAGTAATTTACCAATCAATGAATTCAGTATGATTAGATGGGTTAAAGAAGAGGTCAAGTATTTGACCATCCCTTTAACTAGTAGACATTTTTAAATACAACCCGAGGGGCCAAGATATTCCACGAAAATTTACATTTACCGTTGCTTAATTCCAACAAATTTACTATCAAATCTCAATTGTTAATTTCACCTCTTGTCTCGGAATCATCCTTGTTCTTATGAATATAACGTTTTCTTGGAGATTGTTAAGGTCTTACACTTGTGGTGGTACTTACCCAAGACTACATATATATAGCTACGTTTAGACGGTAGGTTATATTTTTTTTTCTTTTTCTTCTTTCTTCAGTATATTTTTTAATTCGGATTGTAGCTTATAAAAGGTAAAAGTGGAAATCCGGATTCCATAAGTTGCGCGTTATCACGATCGACTCGGCCCGGACCAAAAAGAAACTCACGATTAGATATTTCGCTTTCATCTTTAGCAACCCTCCACCTTTTATCCCAAAACGCGCGCCGCATGCACGGACCATGCCACGCACAGCTAGCTCACTGACTACCTTACCTTACCTTTACCATAAACCTACCAGGATATATTATACCGCCATGCATTGCTTACGCCAAAACTATATATACACCCTATCACGAATTTAAACAATTCTCCTATGAACATTTTGAACTTGAAACTTCGATAAACATGTATTTTAATTTATTTTGTTTGCTCTGTTAAGATATTGAGGCTTGGGGTTTGGCAGGGGATTTAAGAAGAAGGAGGAGCTGAGTCTCATGACATAATTTACGCCGCCATATTGGTGGGTCTTTAAAGCAGGAATGAAGCTGAGGCCACCCAACCAATATGGCTACCAGAATAGCGGTACGACTTGGGAGAGTGTGAGATAAACATTTCTTTTAATTTATTTTGTTTACTCTATTAAGATATTGTGGTTTGGCAGCCTGGTAGGGGATTTTAGAAGAGTCCCATATGGGAGCTTTCAGTTGAAGGAGGAGCCGATTCTCGTGACGTAATTTACTCTGCCATATTGTGGGTCTTTAAAGCAGGAATGAAGCTGAGACCATGCACCTATATGGCTACTAGAACAGCTTTAAGACTTGGGAGGATGTGACGTACTACTTACTATCCCATCTGAAAGCTCTCTATAGACCCTATAGTATGACGTCACCCATGCTATCTACCCATAGAACCAAAGCGGTATACCAAACATGGCCGCCTACAGCCAAGGCTAAGCCCGGCCTGACGTTTTACCTAGGCACTAAAGTCACAACTGAGATAGCTTTATTTGAAAGCCTAACTTCCGGTGGATTAGGGTTAAGACGGTATGAGGACGACAAAGACTTTATAGATAGAGCTTCAATGTTACCAGTCCTGCCAGCACCCAATTTGGATGACGTCCGTATTGTTTGAAGGCATATCGTAATCCATGTCTTTGATATAATACGCACATACAAGTTATAAAAATATAAATTCATGATGGTATCATATCATAAAAACGAATACCTATTGAAAATGGAATCCACCCTTGAAGCTATGGTTTTCGATATTAGGGTTATTTCAACTGGTAAATGAGCCACAGATTATGGGCAGGCTACTCAGGAAAACACCACCGTAAAAGTCCTCGTGCACGAGCTTCCACGTTTCCTCTACCAAAAAAAAAACACCGTTTTAATGCGAAATAAAACTATGCATTCTTCAAAGTTGAATTTATTATTATAAATAATAGTACGCCCTAATTCCTTTCTTTTTTATTTAATTCCTTTTGAGGAATTTTGTTTATATTAAATTGAAATTATTCTTTATGAAAGATTATGGATAATAATATTATTATTAATTTATATTTTGTGATAATATAATGTTCAGGCAGTGAAACATCCCTACAGGGGTACTATTGAAAAATCATTATAGATTCGCCCCTAAAAGTGGGCTTCCTTACAGAACTTCTACATTTGCCAAATATTTTATTTTAACAACATAATTTCAAAGCTCACTTAAGTCATTTAAACTAATTTAATTTTTCCATTTGAACATTTATTTGTATAAAAAAAAATTCAGAATATTAATTGTGTTTAAAAATTACAAGAGCCCGTATCTAAGTTACTAAACGTTATAGACCCCATTCTTGTTCTTTAACACTTTCAACACAGTTGAACATAAAGACATTATACTATTTAATTTATAGTAGAATTATCAGAAACACATTGAATAATAATTCACGATTGCTAGTAAAACTATAGTAGACAACTACAGAACAAATATGAAATTACCTAACAAACAGATTGAAGAAAAAATGAAAAAATCCTTGACTTTTCCAGGAATTCCAGGTAATTTTCCAACCATACAAGAAGTTAACCTTCAAACAAATACCCAAGCCATCAACCTTTAATTCAACAACAGTCCCTCGATATTAAAATATGTCTCACTCAATCATATTTAAAGTAAATTACTTGAATCCCTAACCATAACAAAAACAATTTAAAAAAAAATTATTAAAAATCTTAAGAAAATCTAAAGTATATAACAGAACCCCTCTGTAAAGTGTCGCCATCTACGATACAATTAAACATTTCCAAAAAAAAGAGAAGAATTTCTTAACAAACACCCCCAAAACAATTATCAATCATCATCTTTCAAATACTTGAAAATAATTGGACTTAAAAAATTCCTTAAAAAAAGAAGATAGACCAATAGGGAATCATTGACGTCATAATGACGCCGAGAAATTTTAATCGAGGCATATATATAAATATAATGACAATTACGACTGACGACGCGAAGGGGGGGAGTAAACCAACCATAATTCCCCCCCCCCCGTTTCTTAATAATCATCAAAAGATGGGTTGGGACATCTTCAATCGAAGTAAAATTAAAACAACTCAAGTACTTTTAGAGAGATAATAAAAAAAAATGTTTCTGGATGATACGCCCATCTAAAGAGAGTTGAGTTGAAGGAGAGAGATTCCGAAAGAGAGAGAATTTCGCCCCTTAAGTTAGGGGGGATTTTGAGAGAGAAGTTATAGCTAGACCTAGGCCTTAGAAGAGATCTAGACATTTAAGAAAACTGGGGAAAAGAAACTTAAAGGATCTATTAGAGGGAGGGGGGAAGAGGTTAAGGGAAACTTTTACCACCATGCAGAAGTCCGGGCAAGATGGTAAAAGAGCTCCCTTGGCTAGAGCACCGTTCGCGTTTGCCGGGTGAGGATCTGTCGGTTAGATTTGGTTAGTGTACGACGTACTTTTGTTTTGTTCTTTTTATTATTTTTTTTTGGCAAGTATCGTACCCCTTTTCGTTTCCGCCCCCCCTTTATAGTCGGTAGCCGTTTCGAGTTAATTAATTTAAAGTATTAAAGTAGTTAAGCCTATTTATTTAAAGTAAGGTTAACTATTTAATTCTTCAACTGGACAATTGCTGCAATTTATCTCCGATACGATTGAGATTCCGTAGGAGCTACCGGATAAATACGCCGGGCGCTAGTAGCTACCGGGATTTATATTTTGGCCCGTTTTAACATTGTCGTTATGATTTAATTTTAAATATTAAATATTAGACTTGAGAACTTTAAATTTTATAAGATGTTACAAACCGAGACGACGAATTTTGTTAATCAACATTTGGTGAAAGAAATGGGTGAGTTGTGAATGCGTTTATTGTTTTTATTTTTAATTGGTTTAATTAAAGGGGGTATGTTAATTGGGTGCGGTCAATATTAAGGAATTTTTAAAATTGTAATGTTAAATATTAGTTAGGGGATTTCATATTGTTTCTTATGATTTTCGTAATGTAATGTAGTGTAGTATAAAAGCATGCGAACTAATATATTTATAACTTCATGTTACTATAGTGATTTTTAAACGCATAATGGTCTACAGGGTATTGTAACTCAATATACTTAATATAAACGGTTCTACATTTCTGTCCGCCATTTTCTAAAATGGCCGCGCTTTGGAAAATATTACACAATAAATATAAGTATGTCCTTGCAAATCAAATTTCACCTTTCAACGGGTTTGGGACTTTGGGTCTAGCGTTGATGACGTCAGTCTCAGGATTGGTGAATATGATATCGGTATCAGTCAATCAGTGACCGATATGGTAGCACTTTAACGGATATCGGTTCGAGTTTAATTTACCGATATATCGGTTAATTACCGGTAAAAATCAATTAGAGGTTAATTTAATGATATATAGGTTGATAATCATTAAAAATCGGTTAATAATCGGTAACAATCGGTTAATAATCGGTAACAATCGGTTAATAATCGGTAACAATCGGTTAATAATCGGTAACAATCGGTTAATAATCGGTAACAATCGGTTAATAATCGGTAAAAATTGGTTAATAATCGGTTAAAATCCAGAATTTCAAAACACGATATGGATTTTGAGCGTACAATGAGGTTTTTTGAATAAATTATAACGTAATTCAACTGCATTTCTTGGTATACTATACCTAGACGTGAAGAAATACGTTTGTTACAAGCATTTACCGACGACGAAATTCACCATAGCTTGAGTTAAAATATAGTCGAAAGTATGAGTTAGATAATGGACCGAGCGTCGGTCGTTTAAGCCGGGCCTATCCCGGCGTACGTTTAGCTAAACTGGCTAGAGAGTTACATCTCCGTTCTAGCCGAGCTTGAGATGGCGATCGAGCTACGCAATTAAAACCGGCGTCGTCGCCTAGAGATCTCTTTCTGGAATTCCGGACTGCTAAGAAATTTTACCCGGCAACTATACCCGCGACTGTTGTCGAGTGACGACACGACCTAGCTTAACCAATAATGATATTAACCCCTTGACCCCATGCACGCGCCTGAACCTCTCCTCATGACAGTTTTGTTAAAAAATTAAAAGGTATAGCCGAATGTAAAAGGAACTAGAATGCATAGCGTTTGCCTTAATCCGTTGGGACATTTTTAATAATTTTACAGCGCCATTTTAAAATATGGCGGCAAATCGAACCCTAAAAGTTAAAGAGCCCGTCTATAGTAAATAGGAAACTACTGTACTATTTATAAATAGCACAGTGAAATTGGTTGAAACGGGCATGCAATCAACCTTATTATTCCATAAAGTTTTTCTTTACATTTCTGTCCGCCATTTTCCAAGATGGCCGCGGATTACAAAAGTCTTTCTTGCATAGTACATACTACTTAAGAGTAACGTCCCTGAAAATTTTCAGACTTCTAGATAAAGCGGTTTGCCCTGGACTTTGATTATCAGACTTTTAACCAATTGAGAAAATTCCAAAAACCTCAGGTGACATCTTAATAAACAAAGCTACACAACATCGTGTCCTACAGTGTCGCGGTACTAATTTTAATATACAAATACACTTAACTTCGGAAGTTCAAAGTCAATCAATAACACAATTAGCGATTAGCAAGCAAACTGAGCACCCAATATATATACAAAACCAGCATGCACGCATGCGTGAACATAAATGCCTTGTAAACACGCACCTGACACCTTATTGCAGGCACGAGCCAGGAGCGCGTGCACAGCATGCATGGTTGCGAGCCAATCTGCATGCACGTGATCATTTCGCGCTAAAATATTGTTTACATAGTTAATTCACTATTCTGTCAGGTTGCATGATGTAAATACGAGCCGCCTCTAAAAGTTACGCAAAAAGAGTCTACGCCCGCTATACTCGCATCAATAATGAAGAACAGCAGACACCTTTGTTAGTCTGTTTCCCCAACCCTCTAACAATTATTAACCCTGATTACGTACCTCTAGACTAGAGGTTTTCAGTAAAACAGTGTCAGAAATGTAGCCCCTTACTTGATTGGGATAAACAGGGTTCATACAACTTTTGGAAAACAAATTTCCCTGAGATTTCCAGGTTTTTCCCCATATACCTCCCTGAAATTTCCAGGATTTTCCCCTATATGGAGTATCCTATGGAGCAAATGTTTACGAAGGAGGGGGCGGGGTAAATATGACTATTACATAATCAAAGGACATCCCCGTAGCTCTAATATAACCAGAGTTATGAGCCTACAAAGTACAGTGTAATGTTAATCCTATGGAGGGGGATTTTGCTTAATTACTCGACCCTTGTTTGACGCAAATTTCCCTGATTTCCCTAAATTTTACAAAAAATTGGAAATTTCCCTGAATTTTCCCTGAGGTTTTTGTCAACTATTAATTTCCCTGATTTTTCCAGGTTTGTATGAACCCTGATAAAGCATGTTATATCATGAATTATATTAGAATTCTAAAGAACTATGATGAGCTCAGTTAAATTAGAAATTAATTTTTGTGATCGACATTAATTTAATTTACTCTCCCCCCCTCCATTACTGCGCCTATATATTTAAACGGTGTATGCTTTGAAATTAATTCAATTCTAGAAAGTGACCTTGATATACCAGAAAAGATTATACCTGTATAGAGTTGAGTATATGTAATTTCTAGGACTTTGTCGTCCGGACCATGCAGCACCGTTTTCAAATTATACGTTTGTTTATAGTATTTTACGGATAACCCCTTAAGAAACTGATTTAGACAATGATTGATTTCTAATTTAATTAAGGGGTCATACCTAAAACATTCCGAACGGTGGGTGTTGTATGAAAAATGTCGCATAGATATTACATTTTCGACTAGATCAAATTGACTGACAAAGTTATCATACTGCATTTTTCCAAATCCCCTACAGCATGCAAATATTTATAAAAATCTATGGTCAAATCAGTTAAAGACACTTTGACAAAAAACAATTTAGAATTATGAGAATTGTCCAAATTAACTTAAAGGTATTTTTTTCTTGGCAGCTGCATGCGGTTCTCAAAATTGAAACAAAATAATACACACATTTAATGGCCTAACTATTAAAAAATAGACATTAATAACCCAATTGTAAAAAAGACAATAACCCTCCTAAATACCTCGGTTTAATTCGATTCCATCTGCTCTTTGAAAAGCTTAAGTTCTCAAAAACAATACTAATTTAGGGGTCTCGGCGCGCGACTACAAATAATTATTAATGAATTTGGGGAGCTTAAGTTGGCCGTCCAACGCGTTATATTACTCATAAAAATCTCGGGTCTGCTACAGGGCAGCTGCATTCATAGTTTACGCTTGTAAAAAAGAAAGGTATAAAAGAGAATGGATAGCCAATGCAAAGCAACTAGAACGCGGGATATGATTTTGTACGGTCTGAAATAGTAACATAACGTGGATAAGTATACCAAATTACTAACGGGAGGGATATTGAAATAGCGTATTTTTTAAAATATATAATTCAAAGTCCTGACTGACTGACTGACTGACTGACTGATAATCAAGGCAGAGCCCAAACCGCTTGCAATAGAAGGCTGAAAATTTGCAGGAACGTTACCCATAAGTAGTAGGCGCGTACTAAGAAAGATTTCTCCAATCCGCCGCCATCTTAATAAATGGCACCCAAAAACGTAAAAGATCTTCTCTATATGCAACAAAGTCCTCGCGTTTCAACCGATTTCGCAAATATTTAGTACACTGGTTTCCTTTAACCTATAGATGGGCTGAATAGTCTTTAGGGTTCGATTTGTTGCCATCTTTTTAAATGGCGGCCAGAAATTTAAAAACCCTTCTTTATGGAATAATGTAAGCGTGAAAAGTAATAAAAAATGCATCCCTAGGGGCTGACGGGCAACGCCGAGTGCCTTCGCTCCTAGGGTGCTACAAAATTATTAGTCATCAGTAAAATCTACCCATTCTTTATATCATTTTGATGGAAGTTCTTATTACACGCGAGCGACGCCGCGTGTAACAGCTAGTATTGTACATAAAAACATGGTTCCAATTGATATATTCATTTGTTTAAACGACATACTTACGGATGATGTTACTTATGCTTTAAGTATGACTTGTAGTAAATCTTGTAGTATCTTAGTACATTGGCCGGATACGTTAGAAAGTATATGTAGAAAGAAACGCGTTTGACCGGCAGCCTACTACTACTACGCGAGTTGCGAGGCGATGATTCGTGCGGTGTTTTATATTGTAAAAGTACACACAGATTCACGAAACTACCTCCGTTTTCACGACTGAATAGTTCCTTCAATTTCCCATAGACAAAAGACAGAATACAACGTTGGGAGAGACAGGGTGGTCAGAATTATTCAAAACAATGTGTAATTATACAGCATAAGTTTATAAGTGATATGTTCCTTCCATAAAGTATGACACTACCTATACTTCGTAATGCTACTGAGAGACTTACAGCTCGAGATAACTAGTTCTATAGAAGAACGACAAGCGACGTGAATTGAAGTCCTACACTCAATGGTTAATCTTGCAGGACTTCCATCTTCTTATTTAGTCTGCCTCTAACAGCGCCCCAGTCACCAGGCGTCGCTTTGCCTCGAATCTATGACCTACCTCACTCACTTCATGACAAGCTCCAGTTTGTAACCAGTGACAAACTTATGGTGAACATATCTTATGAACTTACGATATAACCTAAACATTTTATAAATAGTAATCTTTCATAAATGAATTGCTACACATTATAAACAGTTTTTCTTAAATAAAATTAAGGTAATTTCACATATATGGAGGTCAAAACATGTCACAAAAGTGTATCTCCTTGGTTTTTAGGTGTTAGCTTTTATATTTCATCATGATTTGAGATGAATACAGGACATTAGGATTAGTCTATAGCTCTTCCCACACGTTGAGCATTAAAAATGACTAAACAGTGAATCCTAGTATCTGTATGCATTCCCGGTTACAAATACAAAACCCACGACTAAACTATATGGTCTTTGGAAATGAAGCCAATGTTCAGAACTTTCCTGACCACCAGGCTGCAGTTTTATTAAAAAAATTTATTATTATTATTTTCGTGTTAGCGCAGCTGTAAGTGAAGAAAATCAATCTGGTAGATCAAGGATAGGTCCTCCATGGGTAGATCATGCATACTTCAGGGATGGGGAAAAAATCTGTTGTAAATTGGTAGCCTATATGGAAGCCTATCTAATTCGACCGGTAAAACCCCCCAAAACCCATCAAACAATTCAAAGAAGAGCTAGCTAGCTAGTCCAGGTGCTAATTCACCTTTTTACGTTTTGACCTGGCTATTTAAAAGCTTATTAAGTACTTACTGAGTCAGCTATCACAAAGATACAGACGTCTGTCTATTAACCATTAACCATCTATCCCATGGAGAACAATGGATGGGGGGTTACTTTAAAGGGATAGTATAGCGTTTAATTTCAAAGGCAAAGTACTGGGGATGTTAATAAAAGACTGTCAAGTATTATGTTAGACTCGCTTACTCTGTAGCTATAGCTTCTTTGGAAAATCAACAATCAATGATCCCTCTACTTTAATATTATCATAAGTTTATAAGATATGTTCATTCCATAAGTTTGTCACTGGTAACTTAGAAACTGGAGCTTGTCATGAAGTGAGTGAGTGAGGTAGGTCATAGATTCGAAATAAAGCGAGGGAGGCCTGGTGAGGCGCTGCTGTCAAAGGCTTAGTAATGCAGACTAAATAGGGCCTAGATGGAAGTCCTGCAAAATTAACCACCGAGTGTAGGACTTCAATTCTCGCTGCATCGTTCTCGAACTAGCTAGAGCTGTAAGTCTCTCAGTAACATTAGTAATGTCATACTTATGGAAGAAACATATCTTATAAATTTATGTATTATACATTGTTAAGGCAATAGGGAAGGCAATTAATGCATTGAATGGCCGATATCGTGAATCAACTTATGCCGATATCGAAGTTTTACAGGAATAGATACCGATTTTGACCGATTATTTAATTTAAACTCGGCGAGATAACCGATTATTAAACCCAATGCAACTGATATCAATCGATTAATTTAATAAAAATTAAGTTAAATTGCATATTTGCATCAAAACTACATGTACTAGTTATTGAGCAAAAGTTGCAAGTCGACCTAATTACGATTAAAAGTATAGAAAAATTAATTAAAATCGAAAATCTCAAGAATCGTATTTTTAAATTAAAATCGATTGTTCTTAAGAAGAAGAGGATTGTCAAATAAGAAAGAGAGAGGGTTTTAAGGCGTTTACCGCTATAGCAGCAGTGTCGGTAAAAATTGTTTTAAAGTTAAGTGATTTCCAGGAAGCTATAGGCGCAATGCAATAGGATACAGCGTGGGTTGCGTCCGTTCGAACAAACCGGAGATGTTCAAAAAAAAACGTGCGGTGCCCGTTTGTCTTAAGCAATTAAATGTCATTCGCGTAATGTTATAAACGGAACTAGCTACTACTACCAACCACTAAGGGTGTTGTTCATCTAAAAGGCGCTTAACCCGTGCGCGTATGCAATTCTAGTTACTGTTTATTCTAGTTACGATTTAATTTTTACAAAACCAAATATTAAGTATAAATAAACAACGCCTAACTGCTGCTCATGGTGTTAATATAAAGGGCGTATTTAAACACTTCATTATAAAGTGAAAATATGAACTTTGATCCTAAATTTTATGGGTAAAATACAGTGTGTTCAAAAAAGTATGAACCCTTTTAGTAACACCTTGTATATTACAACCATTGCAAATTTCGGTTGTCGGAAACAAATTAGAACTATACATAACAACGTTTCTTATCCACAATTACGAATAACAATTACACTTATTTAATTTAAAACTAATTAACGAATTTAATTTATATTTGCAGACGAACCACAACGTGACCGTTTCATGCCAACACCACCCTTAACCCCAACTGGCGTAACTTCTCTTCATTCAACATCACCATGTACCCTACTAACTCCGTTACCCACGAATGTCATACCACCTCAAACGAAATCGAGTACCACCACCGCTGCCAATCCTTTACTAATGCCATACCTTGGACAGTCACCAATGGTCCAAGGTGGTGGTCCTAATGGAACGAGTATATTGGAATACGTTCCGCGGACCGTGAGAATCAACCTGAACAATTACACTACCGTGCGGGACTTAACGGGCCCTCGAGCGGGACATGACCAGGAAGTCAATGGTGCCGGTAGTAGTATCCCAATGATAAGAGGATGTCCCCACGCTGTCTCGAAACATATCGGAGGGGGTTCCGCGTTCACCGCTTATCATCCTACTGGTAAAAAATCATCCACACGACGCGAAACTCTAGTAGGAAGTCGAGAAGAATCTCGCGAACTCGCCGCAGGCTCTAGAAGCTCGACGTCGGCAACGGCGACGGAAACCTACCCCAACCGAGAAATTTCCACTCACCCGTCGAATCAATTTTACCTTAATGAAGAGCGGCGCCCCATCTCCCCTCGACAATCCCGACGAGAGACAAGAACAGTGTCCAATGAAGAAGACCAGTACCAAAATCGTGACCGAAACTATCATCGGAATGTAATTTCCCCCATAACCCAAGGCCTAATACCTAACGGGACACTAACCACAGGGGTCAAGCTTAATAACCTTAACCCCGCCGCTTCTGGTGGTGGAGGGTTATCACCTCCGTCATCCGAAGATTGTTCATCTTCATCTTCGTCTTCATCCGTAGGTGAACGAAGTTATAAACGTCATCACCAAATCATCAATAATGAAAAACGTCAATTGAAAATTAAGAAGAAAAAGCGGTTTGATTTCGCAAGATTGGCGCATTCCGCCATTACAATTTCGGATCCCGAGGATTCGGAAGATTGTCTAAGTGATTCGATTGATGACGAGGATATGATGGAAAGAGTTAGAGGAAGGTTATCAGATGACGTGGAAGTTGAAGATGACGAATCAGGATCGGATTGCGCTGGTAGAAGAATTACACCCGAGTTACCATCAAAGCGATGTATGCCTTCGCAAAATGAACTTAACTTTCACGATGGTTACCCGTACGATGGTAATTACATTAACCGGCCCCGTCCGGAGTTAACCATACCGGTTCCGAATTACCCACCGAATGTATTACCTTACGGAGGACACTCCTTTGCGGCAGCGGCAGCCATTTTTAGAGGAAATAAACATACACAACACTTACATCATCAAATGCAAATGCCACACGGGTTAATCATACCGGATCCTTTGTTGCATTTGGAAAGGGGTGGTACTCACGCGTTCTTGCACGGTGGTGGTGCACCCATACCGACAACGACAAGGGCAGCCAGGGGACCCAGTTCGAGACCTAAGAAAGAGTTTATCTGCAAGTATTGTCAGAGGAGGTTCACCAAGTCTTACAATTTGTTGATTCATGAACGGACGCATACGGACGAGAGGCCATACACTTGCGATATTTGTCATAAGGCGTTTCGAAGACAGGATCATCTAAGGGATCATAGGTAAGACAGTTATGATAAAATTTAACCTTAGTATAAAGGAAGTTTAGGTTTAATTTAAGTATGAAGTATACTTTATATGTATTCCCGATAAATAACTCGAGTAGCTGGAGGCACTACGCTTCCCAAATCCAGAAAATGCTAGGCTAAATAGAGCAATTTTTTTTAAAAAAATTCAAGTTCTGTGACGTAGTGAATCATTCGGTGACGTAACGAATCATAAGAAAGTAATTGGATTGTGTTCAAAAACAAAAGGGTTAATGCGAGTTAGTATTTCACGATCTAGAAGCTCACGTGGAAGCAAATATATCCTACATCACAAGAAAGCGCGCGTGATTTTTACTTTTGTCACGTGGTTCATTGATGCCGATACATTAACAACTCTTCTTTTAACGATAGGAACCCTATATTTAAATCCTTTTCATTACATTCCAGTCAAATTTCATGAAATACAAATGAGACCGTATCACTTTAACGTGCTAGAAGTTTAAACAAATATAATTTCGAGAAAATCATCATTTTTAGGTTATATTTTTTTGTTGGCATTTTATAATTCCATTTCACAGCTGATATGGAATATGTGTTTACTGATACGCGAAGATACACAGAGAGAGAGCGAGACTTTATCCTTTGAAAAGTTCCGCCAATTATCGAGTCAGGAAAAGGCGCGATAAAATTAACGAGATAAGACAAAACTAGCTAAGAGAGTTTTAAATTCACTTCAAGCTGTAGCAAATCTCTTTATCTTGTAAATAGAAAACAAGCATCCTTTAAGAGTTAAGTGTCGAAATGATAGAATAGAATAGAAAATAAAACGATTCAGTTCAGTACAATTCAATTCAATTTTGATTAAACTTTAAATTAAATTATTTCAAACTCGAACTAATTAGATAATGAGAAGTTATCTAGCAGATAACAAATAGGGAACAAAATTTAAAATAATTAAAAAAATCTTAGTCCGGCCAAGCAATTATGGTTACTTTCAAGCGATATTATAGACCAGGAATCCATACATTATTTATGTTTAATTAACATATTAATTACGTTAGTTTAAACATACATACACCTTGAAAAACACTTGAAAATTTGGATATTTTCATACCTTCATTTTCACATTAATTTAAAACCACTAGATTTTAGTATAAAAGATATTTGATTCTGTCTAAACTAAAACATAAATATTTAAAATCAGCTTTCATTAAAGTATTTAGTATTTAGGGCTTTTTCGTTCCCCCAAAGACTATATAGAAAGGTTAACGAGGTCCGGTTTGAATTTGAATCAGTCCTAAATTCTAAACCGATGAGCTAATCGCGAATTGAGAGTGTAATTACTCAACTTCATGAAGTCACAAACATCATAAACAATGCTTACGATAGAAGCAGGTGTTTGTGTTTATTAAATCATCGGTATAATACATCTCTAGCTCACCCACCCCCACAGACAATCACTATAAGCTATAGGAATCCCAAATATGTAGGTCGCGATGTATTGAACACAGAGCTCAACCTGATCGAGCGCTACCGTCCATAAGTTCATAAGATATGTTCATTCCGTAAGTTTGTCACTGGTAACTTAGAAACTGGAGCTTGTCATGAAGTGAGTGAGGTAGGTCATAGATTCGAGGTAAAGCGACATACGCCTGGTGGTGAGGGGCTGTCAAAGGCTTCGTAATGCAGACTAAACAGGATAGGATTAGATGGAAATCATGCAAAATTAACCACCGAGTGTATTAGGACTTCAATTCACGTCTCTTGCATCGTTCTGGAACTATCTCGAGCTGCAAGTCTCTCAGTAGCATTACGATGAATAGGAAGTGTCATACTTATGGAAGGAACATATCACTTATAAACTTATGGCGATACGGGGATACAGACGGAACTGTTATCCGTTCCGTTTAAGGAGCTATTTTTCATCCAATTTATTTCATTTATTTTTCTTTGTACTGCGCCAATGCCAATGCCAAAGCCAAAGCCCAAAGCTGTATGCAGTATAAGTAACCAAACACTCCTGTAAAAACGTCAGCCACAAATATGGGAGCTATATAGAGCCTTTTTTAAAAAACAAGAGTCCTGTTCGAGCTTATACGATTCCAAAATAAGTCATACACCCACTCGTATAACGAAAATAAATTACCAGATGATGAATCGTTTTCCACTTTTCGTTTTCATGC
Source organism: Phalangium opilio (assembly GCF_054372755.1). Taxonomy (NCBI): domain Eukaryota; kingdom Metazoa; phylum Arthropoda; class Arachnida; order Opiliones; family Phalangiidae; genus Phalangium; species Phalangium opilio. The sequence continues at coordinate 7,678,221 of NW_028324187.1, read as the reverse complement.
ACACCCCCGAAATATATATACAGTATATACCACGGCAGTATGAATGCCATTAACATTTGCTTCTTAAAATATGTTTATATAATAATATATTAACCCACCTAAAATACTAAAACGCAATTAAACATAGTCTTCCAAATAAGATAAATAGTTATAGGTAAGGATTTGTACTGGGAAATCAATTCTGTCGAAAAATGTAACTTCTATGATTGATTTTGATACAAGGGACATTGTTTTACTGATGGCCCCTTAAATTTAGCATAAGAAACTGAAATGCAATGTTAATTTAATTAAGGGGTCATCCCTAAAACACTGCAATCATGTAACTGGATGGCTAAAATGTCATATAGAAGTTATTTATTTTCAGTTCAAAATTTATTTCTTATTGAACCGTCCCACAATATATATCAGCTAGGGTTCGTCAAAAATATTTGAAATGAAATTCTTCCCTGACTTTTCCAGGTTTTCCCTAGCTGACCAAATTGTACAAATTTCCCTGAGCATTTGTCCTGGCATAACTTATGCATGGGCAAAATATAAATTTGGAGCTATGGTGAAATCTCAGACACACATTTTCTGGTCCTGATATTTTCAATTTCCCTGACTTTTCCTTCATCTTTTAGGCCCATTTTCAAATTCCCTGACTTTACCCTGATCTGTTAGGCCCAATTTTCAATTTCCCAGACTTTTCCCTGATCTTTTAGGCCCCATTTTCAATTTCCCTGACACCTCCCTGATCTTTTAAGCCCCATTTTCAATTTCCCTGACATCTCCCTGATCTTTTAAGCCCCATTTTCAATTTCCCTGACTTTTCCCTGATCTTTTAGGCTCCATTTTCAATTTCCCTGATCTTTTAGGCTCCATTTTCAATTTCCCTGACATCTCCCTGATCTTTTAGACCCCATTTTCAATTTCCCTGACATCTCCCTGATCTTTTAGACCCCATTTTCAATTTACCTGACTTTTCCCCGATCTTTTAGGCCCCATTTTAAATTTCCCTGATCTTTTAGGCCCCATTTTCAATTTCCCAGACTTTCCCAGGGTCGACGTGTACGTCCCCAGCATATATTGAATATCTTCATATATAAATAAAATTGCGAGTCAGCAAATTTGATATGAAATTACTTAGACAAACTCAAATTAAGTAAAAAAAAAGAAAGAAACAAACACATTAAATTTAAATGAGGTTTTTTCCGATCAAACCCTACAATTACGCCGCAAATATACGTCTTGGATCAAAATTATCCTCTTTAGATATTTACGTGACATCTTTTGGTCGGAGCCGTCGAGCTCCGTGAGATGGGATTAGAAAACTCCAGAAGAGTATTTAACAATTTTAACGCAATCCGGTCTCAATACCCCCGGGGCTCAAATCAATGCTGCATCAGATCTTTTTCGATATGTCTAAGTTGAAGAAAACTGAGTCTGTTTTTATTCCCAAGCATGCTATGAGAGGTGCTCATTTGCTAGCCTTTTGGACGTGTACATTGGTGGGAATTGCGTGTTTCTTGCTGCGCATGATAACCCTAAACATTGGGTATACTAATATTGATTTGAATAACTTGTTTAAGCCTAATGATTGACACTTGAAACTTTTAGGAGATATAGTACGCTTCTATAGACACAATTCCTTCTGTTCTCAGCTTTTTAATTCTCTTACCTATTACCAAGAAGTGATATCTAGTTTATTAGGGAGAAGGTATAAATTCGTTCATCCACATTTCTAGCTCTTTATCTCCAGTCCAAACGTATAGTAGGTCCGGAGTTAATCCCCGCCGCCTCTAAATTACAACCAGCATGCATCTCATTGGTTCTTGAAAACTCACGTCAGCTCGACGCGAATGATAACGAAAATTACGTAGTATTTTCCGACTGAGGAGAGGCGAAATAGCCCGGGGCCTCCTTTTACGCCCCCCCCCCTTGTTGTATTTTGAAAGGGGGACTGGGACTATGGCACGCGCGAATACTTAGGCATCTTATACCTTCTCCCTAATAAACTAGATATCACTTCTTGCTATTACACAATATCATTTTTCCCAAATTCTGTTTATGTGGGCCCACTATTTGTGACGAATTCAAAACCCCTTCAGTACTTCAAAGTGGTAGTTATAGCAAGGTTGCCTGCAACAAGACGGGGTTTTCAAAAATGGTCCAAAAAAATTCAGACTTTTAGCTAAATTAGGGATAGGAACTTAAAATTTTTAATCGCCGTTTCGTGTTTATAATAATTAGATCATGAAAGTAAACAAACATTTGCCCACTTTAGTAACTGGTTTGTTTAAGGCAATCGTTCATTAGTTGTTGAAGCTAAAATACAACATGCACTAAAACCCCTTGATACGTTGAACATTTTAATCATTTGCTGTAAAGTTTAGTAATTAGAGTAAATTTCCGATTCGAATTTACCTTAATCATTGAAAGAATTATTGGTAATCTACCACCACCGTATTTGGGAAAAATTACCAATAAGTAACCTATACGTTAGATTACCGACTTCTGTTAACTTATAGTTCTGTTTTTACAGACATTATCCGAAATATGCTAATTAGGTAGTAATCGAACTTCTTAAATAGGTCAGACTAGATTTATTATACCGCAGTTCAAAACTAATTTATGATATTATGTACATCGGAGACGATTTTAAAATGAGATTGAATCCCCAGAACCAGTTTTATTTTATGGATATTTTAGCTTTAGCGCAAAATAATGAATAAAAAATTAAAACCAATTAGCAAATTTAAAAATAATTAAAAAAAAACAATATGACACTATGGTTGCAACCAATCAGAAAGCAGGTGAGACTAAATATCACTTTGTGATTGGTCCTAAACTCATATAGCTAGCTCTTATAACAAAATAACCAGACAAGGTCATTTTTAATTAGTAATCTCATTAACTAATTGTATCTAAAAAAGTTTAAACGATTAATTAGGTCTATAACAACTTGTTTTTGATAGTTAAAAAAACTAAATAACACATTACTAAAATATACTTACATCGTAATCTAATTTTAATTATATTAATTTAGTGTTAGTCTCAAATAATATCCATATGCAAATTATTTGTTGCTAAGCCTTTGTCCGAATGAAACAACAATCAAGAAATTTTTTTAACAATTAAGATGGATTTGAAAACACTTATCACGCATGCAAGGAGCTTCTGTTTTATTCTTTATTCTATAATATATTTTATAAAATAAGTTTTATAACTCAAAAACAAAGCACTTCCAAAGTAAGGGCGGACTAATATAAAATATATTCTCCCATAGGTTAGAAAATAGTCCCTAATTTCCAGCCGGTTTAAAAGAAAAAACACTGTCTCATTATACGACGCTAATTTTTGTCATTATATCACAGCAAGCTTCCCCACCCATATCAAGATTATAAAGTAGATATGCAACCCATAAGTATAAACAGAATATAGTAAAAATGGAAGGTTTTGAAGTAAAGAATGGTTTGGCGCAGTTCAGTTCAGTTCTTCTCAAGGTTGGATGGTTGGTTGGGACGGAGTCAATCACCCTAGCCTATGAAAAAGGTCCTATTCTAAACTTGAAAATTAACATTTTCAGGGCTCCCACCAAAATCTCAAAAATAAATAGGGGAAAAAGGGACTTTTCACGATAAAAATAGGGTAAAATAGGGACCTAAATTCTTAAAGTAGGAACCAAAAAGGGACCACTGGTAAAACAAAATTATATCTATTCTCTGAAAATATCACAAACAGTTAGGAACCTATTACTCTTTTTTATTTTTTCGACAAAATAGGATATTATTTCTGACTTTCTTTTGTTTATATTCTTATTCTAAGGGAGCGGTAGCTAAGACTTGACACTGGCTCTAATGTATAAGGAAGGTTTTTTTGATTAGAAGTAACTATTTTCGTATCATGTTTACTGTTTTTTAAAAAATCCACTGAACTAGAATTTCGACCTTTCCAGGGTTCGTAAAAAAAATCTCTGACCATTTGCAATAACGTACAAGGCGAACATATATGAAAACCAGTCTAAATTCAGTCTAATAATTTTTGCACGAGTTGTTATTGTTATAAAAATTAGCCAATTAATTCGTTTAAATTTAACATTAAGTAAATCATAAATAACCGGAGCGAGCGAAGCGAGCTCCGCAAATTTGGGGCTCTGCTAAAATCTCAGACAAGACATTTTCAGGTCACCCTTATACTTTTTCTGAGGTTTTTAAAAAGAGGGTGATTTAAGGACCGAATACCTATTTTAGGGTAGATTAAGGACCTTGTAGGAAAATAGGGACTTTAGGGACTTTTAGGGACCTTGTGGGAGCCCTGCATTTTAATTTCATGATTAACCCCTAATTATGCAATCAAAGTTTTATTGAAATTTGAGTTTTTAAAAAGGGTTAGTTTATATTATGCCAATATGTTCACCATAAGTTTGTCACTGGTAACTTAGAAACTGGAGCTTGTCATGACATATCACTTATAAACTTATGATTATGGAGATACGAGTAACCCAAAGACTACTTTGTCTATCTACATAGACAGGCTACTTTTCCAAGTTTCAAGTCAGGATAATTCTGTATGAATAATTCTAGCTTGCATTTTTACTTTAATATAATGTCTGTAATATCTCCTCTCGAACCATATAAGACGATAAAAATTATTAAAAGGGGGGTAAGGATTGAATTGTGAAAAGGGGGGTCGAATGATTACATAGAGAGCATGCATGTATGCTAGAGTGATAGTGGGAGCGGCTTTTATTATGGGAGGAGAAATTACGAAGGTCACTAATTAACATAATAATAGGAGGAGATTTCAAACCGGGATTTCTGATAATAAAGGTAGAAACGCACGCTGCTCTATCTACAAGTAACTGTGTTGCCAGTCACCATCATTGCCTTCCCCCCTCCTTTTCCACCTTTAGCGGATTTTATAGCTTTTAATTATCAATAGACGCGGCCGAAATACTTCTCTGACTTTCATAATTCAAGAGCAGTTTCCAAAACTATAGTAAATACGAGTTTAACCAACCATAACCATGTAACACTCTACATAAGTCTGGGCCCTGGGGTTGCCGTATGGATATCATCTATGAGAGAGGTAAAAATTTAAAGGGGACTGCAGCGCCATCTAACTTTAAATTCTTCTAATAAAATTTACAAATTGGAAAAAAAGGGTATTGGTCCAGCCTGGTGTTTAAAGCTCTTAGTATATGTTATTTACAATGTGATTGTTAATAACTCTGTCTGTTAGTAACGTTCCAAATCTTTTAAGATTAAATATTGCTTTAATTGGCAATTTATCGAACCTTAGCCCCGTATTAACGACTATTCGATGTCAAACGTGATAGAAATAAATGTGGTAATAATATGATTTTAAATACGTCTGTCTGTTAGTAACGTTCCAAATCAAGATTAGAAACTTCAGTAACAGCTACTTTTAAAATTAAATATAGCTTTAGTTGGCAATTTATCGAACCTTAGCCCCGTATCGATGTCATGAAATTGTAAGAAATAAATGTGCTCGGTAGTTTTCGTTTTGTAAAGTGCTCTTGAACAAAGTCTGGATGGTTTTTGTCTGTATGTGAATTAGCGGAGCGGGCTCTAATTACCGGAACACTCCCATCTAAGATGATGTTTGGTAAGAAAGAAAGAAAAAAAGCAAGAAAGATTCAAGGACAAACGCCAAATGATGCCCGACTTAAATGTTTTCCCAGATATTAAGACATGGTCGCTATAAAATAAAACTTCTATTGGTCAAATATTATTTTTGCGAAGTTGGTTATTAATTCTAGTTCAACTTCAAAAACAACTCAAGAACTATTGAACTAATTAAACTAATTAAATCAAACTTAATCTATTCTCCAGGTACATCCACTCCAAAGAAAAGCCTTTCAAATGCACGGAATGTGGCAAGGGTTTTTGCCAATCACGGACATTAGCAGTCCATCGTATCTTACACATGGAGGACTCCCCTCACAAATGTCCGACTTGCGGACGAAGTTTCAATCAACGCTCCAACCTCAAGACGCACCTTTTAACCCACACGGACATCAAACCTTACAACTGTCCGGCTTGTGGCAAAGTCTTCAGACGTAATTGCGACCTACGTCGACATACCTTGACGCATTCTCTAAGACACTTGGAAATGGTGGCTATGCAAGGACATCCTTTACTTCCGGAACAAATGCCGATTGGTGGGGACAGCGGAAGTGACGGGGAGATAACGGTTGATCAGTGCGAGGAATCGGTACTTTCTTAAAGTAGAACTTCTTGTGAAAATGATATGTCACATTAACGGGAATACATTTATTTTAAAACAGCAGGAATGACTAACGGTCTTTATTATTATTATTTTTCAAACCCCCCCCCTGTCTAGGGTGCGTGGACTATGGTCTGTTATACGTTCCTGCCTTTTAAAATAATAAATTACTGAGATCACACCATATTAATGTTAAAATAACATTTTCTAAAACTGAAAGAGAGATTTTAGTGACGTATATGATCACGTGTATATCCCAACGATTTTTTAAAATAACATTTTCTTTCTTTTGTGAACTATTTCACAGTTTAAAAAAAAACGTAATTAAAACGACGGCTAAGCTCCGAACTTTGTTAATAATGAAGTACCAACATTTTTGTTTTCCAAAAATTGACTCTACGGGGTTTTAGAAGTTCCTAAAAAACAAATCAAAAACTATACCTATACCCAATAATCGAACAATTACAAAAAAAAAACCAAAACGAAGAAAAGCCATAACGGGTCTTAATGTAATAATTAAATTAATTATTTTAATTATTATAATTATTATTACATTAATTAAGACTTAAAAACGAAGCCAAAAATGTAATATTTGTATTATTGGCCAATTAATTTGAATTTCACCTAAGTTACTTAATATTGTTTAATTTGTACGGTCATTATTTTTAATTTAATGAATATTATGACGTTTTTCTGTGACAAGAAAAATTAATTTTGATAAAATGTGCTCAATAAAGATGTGTTTCAAGTCATTAACTTATTTTTTAACTGCACCGATAATTCCTAAGCTCAAATATTTTGATTACTTGGTATTGTCTTTCTTAGTTCCAGTTCTGCGAAGTTTATCGACCTTTTCTCCTTTCATTGCGTCCAATTCGTACATAAAAGGTAGGCATTAATTTACTTAGTCACTACCTCACTAGCTTATGTTAAAATTCGCTCTTGGTAGAAGCGATTGGGGTTTGGCGGTTTTCATCGTTAGATGGCGCTATAATCACGAATTTCATGGCGCCAAGTTTGAAATTCGCCAAAAAAATAACTAGAAACTTGCTACTACCACTTTAATGACACACTTCTCCGTAAGAGGGTGTTAAAGTGCAGATTGAATTGGTGATGTGATACATCCTTTACTGTATTTTGGTACCGATGCCAAAAATTAAAACTAGTAATCAGCTAAAATTAATATATATATATATAAATTAAAAGTCAGCGAATTTAATTAATACGCCTACGGGTATAATTAATGAATATCAATTAACCTTCACTCATTATCGCAATGAAGAGAAAAAGGGCACGTCGTTAAAATTGAAATTAATGATTAAAATTAAATGAAAGCCGCGTGCTTAAGCAAAAATGAGGCCAGCCCACATTCTTGATATAAAGAAAATAAAAAAAATAATAGAAACAAACGCTGACACAAAAGACTAACTTAAAAACATTACCAAGAATCTTTAAAAGCAATGAATTATTTCAGCAATGATTAACTTAATGCTATTTTCCAACTAGAGCGAATAAGGGAAACAAGAGGAGCAAGCCAACTAATCCCCTCGCTTTGAGAAAAACTGAAATTTCTTAGATCTTTTTTTATTTAATTTTGAGATGAGACTTAGGACGATTTATGAGCTTATTAGCAACAAAGGTACCCGGGGTTAAAATGTCAGAGTAATTTTGTTAATTTTCTTATATACAGGCATCTTTAAGCCAATAAACCTTCATGAAATCGGTTGAAATGCATGCTTAATTACCAGGTTAAACAATTTGGGTTCATGAACTTTTTAGCGTTGATTATCAGTCAGGAATTTTACTTACAACCCGTAATACTATAATCTCGAGAATCCTTAAAACCTCGACTTATTTTCAGGGTTTAAAATAGTTAAAAGGAGTTCAAAACTCAAAGTTCGAGTTATAAGCAGCCTTCTGGTCCTGCGATGAACCGTAAAAACTTATTAAATTACGGGCCATTATTCAAACGCCAATTTCTCTTCTACGTGTTCTTTGCTTGATTCGTTATAAAGAGGGGAAGGGGGAGGGGGAAGAAACATTCTTAGTTAAGTAGACTCGTTCTTTTCGAACCCGCCCCCATTAAGACGCCAACCATTTAAAATCTTCTCAACACTAATAAATAGAAAAGGACTTAAAATCATACTGAGACGACGTAACTTAGGTAAAAATTGTTCGCCCTATGGGTACAGTCTCGCGTACGTGTATTTACGAATTTAGGGAGGTAAGCTAATTTTTGTATTAATTAATTAATTAATTTCCATTAGATAAATTCTTAATTGCTTTAATTATATTTAATTTAATTAGTTTAATGTATATTGTAAGCAAATTCTTATTTTTATTGCCTTTGGACTGGTGGTAAACAAAGTGATTGAATTTTATTATTTTTTTTTCTTTGAAATTAATGTTTTTAACTGTATTATTATTTTAATTAATATTAATTAATTAATTAATTAATAAAATATGGTCATAAATAACATAATTATTTTAATGTTTGTGCATTTCAATTAAGAAAATTCTTACTCCTTAATTAACATTAACACTAAATAAATGTTAAAACACGTGACAAAGATAATAAAACATTGGCACATAGATCCAACTCCAAGACAACAACAAACAACATAAATAAAGTTTAACTAAAAAAACGTTTAGCATTAGCAATTTAGGATTAAAATTAAATTCTACCTACGTTATTAGATCTTGTTTACTATCAGCGTTAACCTATAAGACATTAGATACCTTTACTAACTCAAAAACAGTCGTAAATATGGGAATTAAAGAATGATACCAGCTTGAATTGCCATAAACATCTACAGTCGAGTAAATCCTAAATACGGACAAATTTGGCCTAAAATTTATACGATCCCCACGCTTCTTATCAGCCCCAAAAGGAAATAAATGTTCTTTACGCCACTTTCATATAAATTAAACGCCTTTTTTAAGTAAGACTATATAATATCAGTATAATTCCATTTTACTTGCCCGGTTCTTTCCCAGTGTTTATCGCGGTCTGTATCGAGGGGTACAGTCTGCGGCGCGGCAGATACCAACCAACTGAACTGAACTAACTAACCAAGAGTTGCTGCAGTGCATTGACAACTCGCGTTATATCTTTCACGAATTTACAGATAAACTTACTTGCAATGGGGACTTAAATCTCTGTAAATCTTTTTAAAAAAATCACGGGCGAGTATAAAGCATTGATTTTTTGGTGGCTATATAGAATCACGTGGCCTCCGTGTCTAATTTTGTTAAGTAGTGTCTTCCTACACACGCCGCGGTTATGGGATCATGATAGTTGTAAATAAGCTGATGTGTTCAGCCCTTATTAACAGTGATATGCTATAGAGAAGGTCGGATAACACGGTTTATATCAGCTGATGTGGTATACATTTTTTTGGGGGATATTATATAGTTAAGGATAATTGATCAAATTACTGATTTAATTTGAAATAAAGGGGATGATTTACATATTCTTCCATATGCATGGTATTAAACTGAAATTTAGTTGTTTGCTACTATTAAAGATTAAATATTGCTATGAAGGATTGAACTTGTAACATTGATTTCAAGGTTTATGTACTGCGGTTAATGCAGAGTTTAAGAAACTTTCAAAAGCAGGAATCCATACAGCTTATAAGAATCACTGTGTACACATTTCTCCCTTGTTAATTTCTATGCGGGTTTAGTGGGCCGGGCTTGAAAACTATCCGTTACTACGTCTCATATCTCTTACATGACGTTTTTCCTAATTGTGATTTCATTTGTTGCGAGGTCAGGCGATCGCCCAATGTTGAACACTTAGCGACATAAATTATTTATGATACATAATGATAAGTCTGGTTCTTCCAACAAAACCCGCCTAGATACGTTTAGTGAAAATGATTACACAATGGTTCCAATTAGCTGTATTCATTGTTGACAAAAGAGAATTTTAATATCTGCATTAAGACTTTTGGGTAGTATTAACCAACTATATATACCATCTCCCGTGTTTTCCTACTACTAACCCCGCTATGATGTGTTTATGAAACGTCTATAGTTTTTTGTCATGTTATTTGGCTTAGCATTACGAAGCTATAGCGTAACGCAATAAATCGCGGTTAAATTAGTCGCATATTATCACACTTTGGCTTCCAAACCCATTAACTATTTGATAACAAGTTAAGATACTTCGGCCAAACGTTCTTATATCGCAAAGGAGGAGAGGCTCTATGGGTTCGAAACCTACACTAATCCAGCTTAAAAGGTCATACTGACAATTTTTCTACGCGGTTAAAGTAGAAATGAAACCAAAGATTCAATTTGAAACTGCATTCTGTACTTCGGTCTCATCCAATACCATACTTTTACTTCAAGAAGCGATATCTAGTTTACTAGGGAGAAGGTATAAGATGCCTAAGTATTCGCGTCAGGCCATAGTCCCAGTCCCCTCTTTCAAAATACAAGGGGGGACGTAAAAGGAGGCCGGGCTATTTCGCTGCCTCTCCACAGTCGGGAAATATGACTGTAATTTTTCGTCATTCGCGTCGCGTTGACGTCAGTTTTCAAGAACCAATGAGATGCATGCAGCTGGTTGTAATTTATAGGCGGGGATTAACTCCGGACCTACTATACGTTTGGACTGGAGATAAAGCTGGAAATGCGGCGAGTTTATACCTTCTCCCTAATAAACTAGATATCACTTCTTTATGTTATGTTGTTTACTATTATAAATAAAATCAAAAGGTGGTTGCATTTCTACTTTGAAAGAAGGTGGGAAAGGTAAATTTATGTGGTAGTATCTTCTGGTTTTCGTTATAAGTTTCAGTTGGCGATACGGGCTCCTTGTTACGGCATGATTACACCCTTCTCTTTGGCGCTGTTAAGGTATTATGCCCCTTTTTTCTTTGCAGCTAGTAATCGGCCATATAAAACCTTTATCGAATAGACCACTTAAACCGTGCCGGAACGCTCCCGTATAAGAATTTTAAGGCTTTTTAAAGTTTTATCGTAATCTCGCTGGCGAAAGATTGTAGCAAATTTATGGCGTTGGGATAGGCCCTATCCGAACGGGCCTTTTTTTACGTATGGGGTATCAACATAGTCCTATATAACTCTTGGTAAGTATTGGTCTACCGTAGGGCTACCTTAAGGTATCGGCAGTGTAAAAGAGACTACAGCGCCACCTATGCATAAAAGTATCTCCTACAAATAGGGATGTTTTGAGCAGTTCTTTTAAAAGTTTTCAGTATCAACATAGTCCTATATAACTCTCCCAAAGTATTGGCTTGCCGTAGGGCGTAAGGTTTCGGAGGTAGACGAGACTACAGCGCCATCTATGTTTAAAAGTATCTACTACAAATAGAGATTGTTCGAGCAGTTCTTTTAAAAGTTTTCAGTATCAAAGGTATTATTGGGGGTTCCTGAAGTACAAATTGAAAATTTATTTTCAATATTAACGTCTATGGGGTGAAAATTTCGCCGCTAGATGGCGCCAAAAGCCTTTCATGGAGGGGGGAGTAATTTTTCTTACTAACCTTAGCCATTGGACAGCATCGGATAAAGTATGTTCCTAAAATTGTAAGGACAAACACTGCCTACAAATTGGGGAAAAATATAGGCAAGGCCTACTTGATTTTCCTTACACGTTTGAAGCGGGTTACGGGTTAACATGCATTAGACTGTAGCACCATCTTCACTTTCGACGCATACTTATGGACAGTATTCCAGGGTTATGAGCAGACCAACCCCTATGGACTCCTCACAAATTTGGTGGCCTGCGGTAATGTTACGCGGGGCTTTTTCTCGGTTTGAAATAGTTACATTCCTTCACATCTCTATGGGTTTTTTCTAAAAAGGTTTAACTCATGAATTTTGAAGCAACCTCCTACACTGCTGTATTATAACATTCCTTATATTGAAAATTTATTAATCAAGGCGTGGGAAGAAGTGACATTTGCCTTAAAGACGGCCAAGTGTTGGCATCCTCATTTTAATCAATATTTTTAACAGCTTAGGTTATAGCCAGTTTTAATATTTGAAGCTGCCATTTTCCAAAATGGAGGTGTTTTGGGAAAATCTTTCATATAGAGTACTAACTACATCCCTAGCAATCACATTTAATTACACAAATATACTATGTCTTAAATAATCAGTTTGCAAAAATAGAAAACCCAAATAGATGAAAAATTCCGAAACTTCTCCAAGATGGCACAATTTTCAATCCGATTCTTAATTAAACTCATTAAAAAACTTAAACACATATCAGGGGATGGTATGTCGCAACGCCTACGAAATATATTATATTTAAAATTAAAGTAACTCCTCCCATTTAGGGATTTTGATATCAACGATCCCCCCGTGTAATCTAATGACATCCTCAAAATTCTTTAAATTCCAATCCAATCTTGGTAACTTTCTCAAAATATTAAATATTTTTCTCAAGATATTAAAGGTCGGGATATTGAAAAATTATACCGGGCGGTATATGTAAATTTAATCTGGGCCCTTTCGGCAGACAGCATCTCCTTTACAACTAGCAAAGGGATAGTACACGCCTAGCGTGTCAATCGATCATTAATTTTGGATACAAACACGATATTATTTTTCAATATAATATAAAAAAAAGTAAGCATTTAAATAATCTTTAGTTAAATGCCCGGCGTCATGAAGTAAACGACACAGGTTTGACGTTATCCTGTCGCTACAGAGAAACGTCGGATTTAAACCAATCAGAAACCAACACATTTATGACGTCATCATTCAGTCAAAAGGCCTATTACATAATCCATCTTAAAAATATTTTCTAGACTAAACCGGGTGTGCTCTTTGGGTCAATAAAACTAACTTATTATGTTAAATTTTCGAATTTTGATGCAGTTAAAACTATCATAACCTTTATGTAAGTCTTCAGGAACCTCTACTATCCCTTTAAATATGTCCAATCAGGTGCGATGTGTTAATGTAATTGGTATTCCTGAAATGACCCTATCTATTATGTCCACCTCTGGCGAATTGGCGATCGACAAGAATGTTTAGAGAAAAATCTCGTTGTACATTAAAAATGAAAAGTTAAATCCGGGATCTATTTTTTTTAATACTGTAACTCTATACTAATGGACATGAGTGTAATGCAGAAAAAAAGGAGTTCTACTTGCTATAAACGATAAAATATGCCGAAAATATGTTTAGGGGCATCGTGGGATAGAGAGTGAAGAGTGAAACAAGATGAGCGGGACATACTAATCGTTTCACATTGAAGTCAGCGTGTTTAGGTCGTTTTTACAAGATGGCCGCCGATTCAAATAAAAAATAAGCGGTTAGAATATAATGCTTGTCCAAAAATTAGGGAAAAGAAACAAAAGATGTTCCATGCATGGTTTGCTATTTTCACTTTGAGATATCCGTTGGAACGTTGGTTCGAGCTTACACAGCACCAACTACAAAAACAGCATCTACAACTACTGCATCACTACTGTATAATTGTATTACCTTCACCAAAAACCATATTTGGTTCGCTTAAAGTCGAACAATTACTACTACAACAGCATCTACAACTACTACTACGTAACTGTACAATTGTACTATCTTCACCAAAAACCATATTTTTGGGAGAAGATAAAAGATGGTTTTGGTATGCGGTTGTGGAGACAAAAATTTGAAGAAGAGAAGAAAAAAAAACAGCGGGCGCATACCTTTCTCATCTTTCTCTGGTAGTCTCCTAGTTTTTACGACGAGTATCCGAAGTCAGTCGAAGAGTCGAGTAATGGGCCCGAGGCATCCTTATCCTTAGCGCAGGTGATACCCCCAACGCCGAACCATCACTAACGTCAGCAAAGACCCTTTAATTCCGATGGATTTTAATACCCCAACTCCTTCACGCTACTTCTGAAATACATAAATTATTTTTGTTATTACTCCAAATTTTTTGGGTAATCCTAGACATCTAGGTAACATAATTAAATACAGGGTTTTCCATAAAAAGTAATTAAGAGTAAAGAAGTGCAGTGGACCTGTTCAATGGGCAATACATTTTGAGTGGAAAATGTAACTTCGATGACCAATTTTCAAACAAGAGACACCGTTTAAAAGTTAGGATTACAGTGTTTTACGGATGACCCCTTAATAAAATTAAATTAGCATGGTTTCTTAATTAAATTTAAGGGGTCACCCCTAAAACACTCCAATCATAACTTGTTTATCCGAAAAATGACATAAGTTATATTTTTGACTCAAATTTGATTCATCACAGAACAGTCCCATTTAAAGGACAAGATGCGATGAAAAGAGTTCAACTGAAAACCGAGCGAGGACTACCACTTATCAGGGGCTATTATTAACTTCACCTGACTATGATTACCTGATTTAGAGGACTAGAATCACACACCTTCATGCACCTTAGAAAAACAACATTTATCCACGTAACTTCAACCAATAAATATTTGTTAGACAATAAAGTAAATAGAATATTTTTTCTTTGCGGGATCATGAAGGTTACGCGCGAGAGATGTCTTGCCCACCATTTTTTTTTATAAAAAAAAGAGTGTGAAGTAAGAGAAGACGCATTCCAATCCAAAGATTTATCACCAGTCCCCCGGCAATAGATCAAGCCTGGAGGTGAAGATGGTCGGTCACCATGCACCATCTTCTTGAGAGTTCTTGGTGGGGATATTAAAAAATACATAAGACGTCTTCGGTGTAGAAAGAAAGAGAGAAGAGGGGTTATTATAAAACTTTCTTCTACCGTAAGGGGGCAGTGAATACGTTACGATGGGCGTGGTACGTTCTAATCTTTCGTCGTTGCGACTACTAGCATCGTAGCACGCACGCAGTTCTTCTAAACTTCGCTTCGAGGCAGAGATTTCTTTATTCAAGATGGCTTTCGCTTTTAACAGAACCGTGGAATCCCACTCTCTCCCATTGCGTACTTTTTCTGGTTCCTCAACGTAATGAGGGTTAAGGCGAAAGCACTATTATGTATACTTGTGTAAGAGATAGGCAACGTGATAGATTCGTATGATCAAGTAAACAGTTGCCAACTTGACATTTTACTGTGCTTATATACGGTGTGTTGTTTTAGGTCAGATAGGGTTTGGTTGGGTCTAAGTCTAGGTAGGGTTCGGTTGGGGTTGAGTCTAGGTAGGGTTCGGTTGGGGTTGAGTCTAGGTAGGGTTCGGTTGGGGTTGAGTCTAGGTAGGGTTCGGTTGGGGTTGAGTCTAGGTAGGGTTCGGTTGGGGTTACGTCTAGGTAGGGTTGAGTTGGGGTTAAGTCTAGGTAGGGTTTGGTTGGGGTTAAGTCTAGGTGGGGTTAGATTGGGTTTGAGTCTAGGTAGGGTTTGGTTTGGTTGGGGTTGAGTCTAGGTAGGGTTTATTTGGGATTGAGTCTAGGTAGGGTTTAGTTAGGGTTGAGTCTAGGTAGGGTTTAGTTAGGGTTGAGTCTAGGTAGGGTTCGGTTGGGGTTAAGTCTAGGTAGGGTTCGGTTGGGGTTAAGTCTAGGTAGGGCTCGGTTGGGGTTAAGTCTAGGTAGGGTTCGGTTGGGTTAAGTCTAGGTAGGGTTCGGTTTGGGCTGAGTATAGGTAGGGTTTAGTTTGGGGTTGAGTCTACGTAAATTTTGGTTCGGTAAATGCAATCTGATTTTATAACCCTTGATATCAAATGTCTTATAATTCAAACTGGAAGGACATACTCGAAGAGGTCCAAGAAAAACCTTTTAATAAGAAAGTCCGTGTATCCACCTTGTTCATAAAAATAAAAGTAGATATTTTTCAAACGACAGAGAAGAGTAATAATCTGATTCCCCCTTAACCCCACCCCGAGCAGCTAGCGTCTTCCCCGTCGAGATCTCTCGCATACCTGAGGACCAGATTCCAGCGCGAGACCCCGACGAGACCCACCGGGAGAGAGGGGTGAAAGCTTCAACCAAAAGAGAAAACGTAGGCCCTTCTTCTCTGGACCAAGAAAAGCACGAAGGCCGCCAGCTATAAAATGCAATCAGAAGTTAGGGACTAATATACTGGGAAGTATAATTCTCAAAGGATATTCGAAACCATCTCTCTCTTAGTCAACTACACACACAGCGCCCCCTATATATGGCGATTTTCGTGTTTCGGGGGAAAGTTTTGATTTGCGTGATTGAAGTGAAGAACTAATGAAAGTTTTAAGGGTGTACGATTTCAGTTGGGCAATGAGAAACGATCCAGGAACAGCAGTGCGATCTGGGAATTCAAGAAACTCGAGTTTCAGTGGATAGATGGCGGCAGCACCTTTTCGATGTAAGATAGGGGTAGGCAACCCATTGTATCGGGACATACAAGGGGGGGGGTTGATACATTGCAATCCGTCTCTGCGCTCTCTCATGATACAAAAAGACTACTGCGCAGGCACCCCAAAGCGATATTGAAGGCAAAGCTTCACCCTCGTGTCTTCCCCTCTCAGTTCCATCTTCTCATGCTCTATTTTGACAAAACAGGAATGGGTACTGTACTTCTAAGGATGTAATTCAAAAACTTCAGATGGAATTGATGAGAGGGGATGCGTTAAATATTTCTCTGTCTCCCCGCTTTGGAAATAAGAAAGATGACGAAGATGATCCCAGTTGTAGCCGCGCAGTCTGGCAAAGCTAGGAAGCGGAGAAAAAGATTTTTTTTTTATCTCTTCGCGACACGCGAGCTGTAGGAAAGAGGGCAAGCATCCGTGACGAGAGATACCCCGCAGTCTACCCATTCCAATCCACAAAACTAAAGACCCGAGGTATAGTTGAATGTGCCCCCCTGCTATGCCTGGTCACTGTCTTGCCTCTACGCTCAGTGGACCAAGCATAGAAGTGGATTACTCGAAGTAACTAGTTAGGAAAACCGGTGAAATCGGAGTAGAAGGGTTTCGAACTTGTAAACACCTATAGGTCAACTAAAAACAAAAACCATGGTTTTTGAAATCTTCAAACAGATCATTGCCTTATCAAACGATGGTATAAATGTACCATCTTAACCCTATATCATCTAGCAGACGACACTGAGTCCTCCATTTTGAAAAAGATCTATTCTAGGACTACCTTAGACTACAAAGAAGGTCTCTACTATACGTGTTATCCCTTTCATCGAACTAATTAATTTGCATGCCTAAAAAGGTTGCCGGATGCAATACATACTTGAGAAATCGATATGAAGTTTATACAAAATTGAAAGTTTGTAACTTAAGCCTAAAAAATAAATGAATAAAAAAGAACACATAACGAAATTAGATAATTAGGGCTTTAAGAAGATAATTGACCTTCACGCGTGATCAAGCATCGATGCATTGCCGTTTAAATTTCAAGTAAAAACACACCCCAACTCCCCTTACGTAAAATGATGGACAGATACGAGAGAAATGTACTTTGACTTTAATTTGACCAAGTCTCAAGTTAAACATAACTGAAAGCCCGGCTGAGAAAGGTCAATGTAAGTTGAAAGTAAATTCAAAGCGAGATTCCTTCGAATGCGTCCATCGCCTGTTAACTTTCCTAAAGAAATAGTCCTAGAATCATTCAAGTATGGACTAGAAAGTACTAAACCAAAGAAAACCTTAACGGACTGCAGAGAAAACGAGTAGTTCAGTGGGAATCAGTCAGAGGGCCTGACAACACTGCACTGAAATTAAATCTGTGAGAGAGAGAGAAGAGGAAATTCCCCTACCCCCTTAATCCCAAGTGTACAGATCGCAATTCTTTTGAAAAGTCCGAGGGTCAAATAGAGTCTGGTGTTTGACCACCTTATTGTCTTAAGACTAAAGGAACATGTCTTATGTGGACATCAAAGACCACCAAACAATACAGACCATCCAAATTTGGTTGTGCAGGATTGGTAAATTTGAAGCCCCAAGCACATACCGTCCTATCAATGTTCCACCTTAACCCTAAATCAAGCAGACGACACTTCCCAACACCCCGTTTGAAAAGGGTCTGTAACACGTGAAGACACTCGCATTCCGTATTTCCGTTACATAGTTTAACAGTCCTGTGTTAAGGGAGGAGACGCTGGATTTCGTATAAACTTTTTAAGATCTTGATGAATAGCGTGGACGGCCGGCGGAGGGATTTTTTCCCCCTCCATCTCCCTACCCCCCCCCCCTGTTCCAGAGGCATCTCCAGTCGTCTATACCACCTGTAAATTGTCACTCTAGTCACGCGCCACAATTTCTATACCTCTCTTTCTCTAAGCCTTGGTCCTAATGGTAAACCCCCCTTAATGAATTTTGTTATTTGGCAGTGCCTTTTGCTAGCATCGCAAAGTAATTAGAGTTGATCGTTTCTAAAGACTTTGTTTTAAAAGAGGAACAAGATGTTTTAGAAGACAATAGAATCTGCTAAATGGTAAAAAAAATATTGACAGTTCCTCTAGTCTTTTATAAGGTGGGTATTTACGAAATTATCTTGGTAATTAGGTAATTACTTCATCGGGAAAAAAAAGGTGCAATGACATTTAACTTTAATTACGTTTAAAAAGTTTGAAATCAATAATTTAAAATTGAGATAGTAACAAAGTATCAAAAGTAAATATTAACTCTAAGTAATAAAATAACCCTTTTAATGTCTTAGCTTATAAAACTGCAAGGTGGTTTGGTTTGGACATGCCGTTGTCAGTCAAGACATATCTACATAATACCCTACTATACCTGTAGCCTATAGCAATAAAAATAGCCTGGCAATTACACTTAAGAATTTTTAGATACAATTTAAATATTTACTGGGGGATTAAGTTCTAACCCTAATCCATCTATGGATGGCAGCATGTAGTTCCACCCTCCCCTGGAAGGAAATACCGCAAATATGCCATCTAGAAATTCAGAAGGACATTAGCGTACCGTCTAATATACCGAGGGGCTCTTTACTACGCGCGTAATATCAAAAAAGAATTACAATATACATAAGATGCATGGAAACGAAGGAACAAGGTAGTAGTTATCCCCTTGGCGCTTAGTATCGGTGTCTCCTTTGACAAGTTTTTTTTTATTATTGCATACAACCATTATTTCTTGATGGGCCGAATTAATGAGGTCTTATGCAGAGAGAAAGAGTTGATGAATCGAGCCCTTTTCTGCTCTCACTCTCTCTCTCTCGAAAATTCTCAAAATAATTGCTTTGGACGTTCCAATCCTTTAAGACAGCCCCTTATTGACGTAAAAGGATATTTAGCAATTTTTAAGATGGGTAATATAATTTTGAGGTACGCGTCTGTCTGGATTGTTTTTGGAAGTCCGCTGTTTGAATACTTATCCTACAGGTGTATATCAATTTATTTAAAGGTATAGGGTGTTTGGTAATGATTACTTGAAGGTTTTGATAAGGTTTAAATACACCAAATGTACCAACAAAAAAAAATTAAAACAACTCTATTAGTTTTGTTATTAAAAAATATTTAAAATATTAAATAAAACTAAAAATGAAATATTTTCTTGACTGACTGATAACAAACATTTAGTCCAAACCGTTTAACCTAGGACGCTGAAATTTTGCAGGGACGTTACTCATAAATAGAAGGTACATACTGGAAAATATTTTTTAAATCCGCCGCCATCTTGCAAAATGGCAGTCAAAAATGTAAAATACTTTCTTTTACATACATTTCAAAAGATTTTATAACTTGAATAACTATATTCTATAGACTGCCATTACTGGTAAACTTTTGGGGGCCATGTTTTAAAATGGCGGTTATTAGAAAAGCAACCAAATTACACTGACAAACAACACAGGGCCGTCCAATTTACCGCGTAATCGCTGCAGTTATGTCACTGTGGGACATCTTGTTACTTAACTATTAATAAATTCCGGTTATAATTTATTTTAATTTCATGACATTGAATGCGTATCTATCGTGTTATTGCAGCTATAGCTCATGCACCACATCGCATCCAACCCGCTCTCGGTGGTGAAAACGCAAAGACCATAATGGTAGGAGGGGACATAACAAAACTGCGCCGCATATCGCCAGATTGAATCTAACTTTAACCTAAACATCCAACGAAATCATTAAAACAATGACAGAAATCAAAGATGATGAATCGTTTCTTACGAAGCGACGCGATGCGATGCGATGCGAGCTGAGCCCGCATTTGATTTTTAATGACGATCGCGTGATGTGAAAACATTTTTTTTTATTACAGAATTATTAACTAGGCATAGATTTAATGTAATCTCGTGTATATTTATATATATATTTTCATCCAAGATGAAGTGTAGCTCTGAATTGTCAATTTTGTGATTGACGACTTCATTGCACAAAAGAAAAATACAAACTAATACAGAGGGTTTTAGGTTTTGAATATGGATTTATAAATAAATTGCCACCTAAATTATTTATTGTAAATATTAATCAAGACTTCAAGAACGATTGTAAACAATATTTTCTAAACTAAATTTAACAGTTAAGTCACATATTGTGCCTACCATAAGTTTATAAGATATGTTTACCATAAGTTTGTCACTGGTAACTTAGAAACTGGAGCTTGCCATGAAGTGAATGAGGTAAAGCGAAGGTGACCTGGTGACTAGGGCGCTGTCAAAGGCTTAGTACAGACTAAATAGGACCTAGATGGAAGTCCTGCAACATTAATCACCGAGTGTAGGACTTCACGTCGCTTGTCGTTCTCGAACTAGTCATCTCGAGCTGTAAGTCTACGAAGTATAGGTAGTGTCATACTTAGGGAAGGACCATATCACTTATAAACTTATGATTGTACAACATTCCCAATAACATACTAAGTTTTATCATTGCAGCGCATGCTTAATTACTGAGTGAGTATCCCCTCGATATGCGCTACCTTTAAAAAAAATTCACCGTTAACTGCATTCATAACATAATGAAGGATAGAAGACCCATATATTACAGGTTAGGAAATAAAATTACAATCCATTAGGTAAATTCAAGACATATATACATATATTGGTGCCGATGCGAGTATAGGACCTGGAGTTTTAAATTGGGGTGTTTATGATATAGAAATATAATTTCTCGTGAACGTGCGTCGGCCATTAAGAACTCGTTTGCAAGCCCCGCCGCGTGTGCCCAAAACATTATACATATCATGAACTCTAATTTGACTAAACACATCCTCCTATAGTAAGAATGGAGATTAAAACAAGGTGAGAAAGCCCTATCAAAGCCCCTTACTTTCTATGCGATCAAAGCAACATTAACTGTGTGCAAAAAATTAATTCTACCCTTACGCGGTAGAATTATCATTCAGAAAAACTTTATTAGCATTTAATGTGTAGTTATGCAAAACTTTATATATAGACGGTTCAAAGTACAATCGGTTCTGTGAGAGATTTTGAGTGGGAAATATAATACATTTTTATTTGTGGGGCATCGTTTAAGAGTTATTATTGGAGTTTTTTATGGATGACCCCTTAAATTTAACTAATAAATTGTAAGGCAATAATTGCCAATTTATTTAAGGGGTTATACATAAAACACTCTAATACAAAATATTATATTATTCACATTTTCGACTCAAACGGTCCTCATAGAATCGGAGAATCCACTGTACTTAATTGGGTCTCAATAGTTACCCATTTTGAAACAGCCTGTATAATTATTTAAACGGCATTACAAACAATAACGAACCAAACCAAAAAGGAGTTCCACCCGAATCGTATCATACCAATAACCCACAAAAATTCACAACTCCCAGGGATTTAAAATTAAAAAAATATTAGTGGTAAAAAGTGTTCGGGGGGTATATTACAAAGGGAAATACAAGTATAAATTAAACATTTAGACCTTATTTGAATGTAACCTAGTGAAATTCAAGTTCAGTAATAAATAACAAATAGCCCCGCGCGTTTTTATGCAAAAACTGCGCCACTGAAACGACGGTTAATGTACTTATTACTCGATTGTTTCAATGCTTGGGTATCACCATCATCAGTAAGAGGGTCGTGTAAGCATGCATTGCGTTAAGAAAAAGCGAAACGTTTTTAGGGATCATTAGCGATGGCGGTAGGGGATTACGGGGGGGGGGGGAATTGCCTCCATTTTGGAATAAATTAAGCTAGGAGCTATAGCTAAGGTAGGAGGAGCGGATAGAAATTTTACAGGTGCAACTTTTATAGGCATGAAGAAGATTTGAAAGTTGAAACGGGAGGAGGACCAAGCTAGGGACTGAAAGCGAGCGAGCGAGCCCGAAGGGACAAACAATTTTCGAATACATTTCCATGATGCCAACCCCAAAAACCTATCGAGATTCTACGCCGCTCGGACCTTATAACGTTAAGAATTAAAAAAATAATAAAAAAATTAAAATTTATTTCATCGCAAGATCCGGGTTGTGTGCAAATTTCGGAGCAATTTTTTTAACTGAAATATGTCGTATCTACAATTTTGCAATTTTCACTTTAGATGTACTTATAAATAGAGTACTATTATAATATCCCACGCGGTGTTTCTCAAAAAAAAATCTCTTAAATATATTTGGGATTACTTTTGAGATAAGCTATTTCTCAAAATTGTCAAGTAAACCAATCAATTCCCTCAAAACTTCTCAAGGATGAGAAGTATACATGTCTTTCTCTGTTTCTCAAATAGCATTAAACAAAAAAAAACCAAACAAAATCCGCCTTCTCAAAATCATAACACACGCAACAACTCTCGAAAATATCATCTCAAAATAAAAAAAATGTATTTAATTTCTCAAAATTGCATCACAAAATTAGAATTTGTAAATCTTTTCTTAAAAAACGCAGCTCAAAATGGCAATATTAGATTATTTTCTCAACAACCCTCGAAAATACCATCTCAAAACCAAAAATTTTTAAATAATTTCTCAAAATTGCATCTAAAATTTAAAGCCCGTAAATCATTTCTTATAAATTGCATCTCAAAATGGCAATATGCGAATATTTGCCCCAAATAATCATAACCCAATTATAATTTTGTAAAAATGTCAACTCAACTTTCGCGTATGCAATATTTGATAACTCGCAAATGCCGATCTAAAATTAGAACTTCTTGGAAAGATAATTCGACTAAAAATAAATGGCGGTAGTTACTTCATATTTATCCTTAAGTCCATTTAAAAAAAGGAAAGGTGAGTTCCGATCTGTAGTGCTCGGCACGTACTCGGTAGCCGGGCGGTTCCACAAATGGCCCGCGTAAAACCCTCCTCCTGTTTGACATACGCCGGTGTTACCGTGTTTTAGAAATGACTGAACAGTGATTTCCATCAACGATTAGCTCATAGCCTTATACCTTCTATAGGACAACTTCATTCCGGAACCAGTACTGAATTTTTTAGTCACAGATGGTTGCTGCTTGTCCCGGCGTTGGACCCGACGCTAATTTATTAGCGAAGAGCTGCATGCAGTGTGGACGCGGTGTATGTAACCTTGGTGGAGGGGGCAATTGGATTGGGTGCATTCCGGGGTTACGACAAGTTGCCGCGAGGCAAACGCCGATCGGTCGCCTGAGACAGCGTGGCTACTTTCTCGGACGACAATCCTCGTGGAAGGACTTAAGGTATATTTTAAACTTCCCATCTCTATCTCTCCCTTTTGGTTATGGTTAAGGTTTCTCGTAAATTTAGAATTAGTTACACTCGCGGGTTGGGGTTGGGTTGGTTATAGTTATTACATTACTTCAACAGTGGAATTCAGCTTTTAAAATTAAAACGTATTGCTTCAAATGATTAGACCCAACAAACAAATGAACAAGTTGGTTTGGTATAGTCTCCAGATAAGGGATAGGATCACGTGACTAACAAAGTTCACTACAGTACCATCTGTCGTTGAGCGACGAAAATAAATCTCTTATTTTTCTGATTCGTTTAGAGTCTGACTCGTGGGGTAAAACGGGTTCTGCGCATGGCAAAATCAAGTCAATCAGGTTATCCCTTTCTCACAGCTCAAAACCCGAGCTCTAGATCTGAGCCGCTATAAAAATTCCAAAGATTTGTTGGTTGGGTTTAATCTCATTAAATTGAATACCTATTTACCTCGAATCTATGACTTACGTCACTTCATGACAAGCTCCAGTTTGTAACCAGCGACTAATCGTACGAACTTATGATAAAACTTAACGTCATCAGCAAAAAGAAAATATTGAAGTTCATGTTATAGTTAGGTTTCTTCTATTACATACAATAAAGCACCTTTTAGCTCGATTTAGATAGTGAAACTAAATCAAGGGTATTCAAGGGCTGAAAGTGGTCGGCTTGAAAATTTGAAATCCTTTTCGGTTGTTCCCTTAAAAATTAAACGCAAAGTGGGGGTTGGATTCGGTGGTCAGATGGAAAGAGAGATGAGTTTGGCGCGAGGCGAGCCTTTGGGGGAGAAAGCGGTGGCAGAAGGAATAGGCCACGAGACGCTAGTGGACAACAGGGTCAAGATTAAATGTGGATTATTATGGCTCCTTCCTTTCTTAAAACGGAAGAAACATTGATGGGTATGTGGAGAGTTGACAACAAAGACGTATTTAAATTAAGATATGTCATCAAACAATACGCACCATCCAAATTTGGTATCTTGGACTGGTAACTTTGCGTCCACATACAGTCATATCTATGTTCCGTTTTAACCCTAAATTAAGCAGACGATGTTGCGAGAACACCTTCAAAACTATGAAAACCCAATCTGCAGTGCATAGACGCTCGCCCTAGAGTGTCTCTGTGCCTACAATTAAGGCGATGCGAGGGTGAGGGTAAGGAGAACGTAGGATCTCTTGGAATGATGGTTGGGTTGTGTTCAAAAGTGATCGCTCGGTTCGCCAACCCGGATATGTGGTTTCTCTCTCTATCTCTCTTTACTGCGTCTTCAATGAAGAAGAGAACCCAAAAGACTATCTACTATATATTTCGCCCACACCTTATAACCGAAAAAAAATAAAGAACGAAAAACGCGCCAAGAACCGCCGAACCCCCGTTGGGGGTCATACGTAACTTCTCACCCTCCCCATTTACCGCGTTTCTTAAGTCCTCTCTTAACTCGAAGGTTACCTTTCAAGGGACAGTGACACGTAGTTGAATCTAAACATTTAGAAGCGCTCAAGTATACCCGAGAGGGCCGGTTAAAGCCGGAAAATTGATAGGACGGTATGTTCATTCCCAAGACGTTAGAGAGAACTTCGAACGTTGCCAGTCCTGCACCAAAAGGTGGTCAACACACCAGACTATTTTACCCCCCTACTTTTGAAAATTGTAGACTTAATAACAATAAGTTTTGTCAGTATGTTTTCAACTTCCCTGTGCAAAAAACCGTCCCAAAAATTTCGAGTTGTATTGTCCCTTTACTTGTGGGCAACGTTTTCGGTTCCAGCCTTTTTTCCGTGCCGCGCATTAGCAATCTTGTTTTTTTCTGGCAATTTTTTTTTAAGTTGGACACGAGGTTTAAAGTATTAAGTACATTACAGACCCTCGCAAATAAACAGCTTTCTTGAGCTTCTTAGGATGCAGTCAATTTTTTTCTTTAAAGATGAAAAACCGGTTGGTTGATGAAAAGTAATATTATGTTTATATTTTTTTTAAAAAAAAAGATTTTAAAAAAACCTCTTTTTGAAATTTGAAATTGGCAGTTAAGAAAACTGATTTTTGATACATCTAGTCAATGTATTTATATTCAATAAGATTTAGTTGAATATGTTAAGAATTTCCTATTCCAGACCCTTAATAATTAATACCTAATTAAGAATAACTTTTTAATTGAAATTGAAAGTTGTATAAGAGACATCGAACATTATTTAGTGTTTACAAAGATAGTGTAAACAATCCTTGGTTTCTAACCCCTTAAACACCAGGGCAACGCGAGGCATCTTAGCTTAGAACGTCTAATAGACGACAGCGTCATGATAATATACAAAACTATTCCTTGATATTTGAAAAACATTTTCGCATAGCGTCAAGTTTCCATCAAATTTGAAGAGTAGGAATGTACATGGCCCAATTTCTTCTGTAATATTGAACGCGTTGTGGATTTGTTAACTTAAAAATGTAGACACGACTATAGATTTGACGCGACTGCGTGTAAAAGTCTGTCAAAAGATAACAGCACCAAGGATGGTAGCCGTCTGAATGTCTGCTTTAGAGTTTTAGAGTCCTTCCTAGAGGACAAGGGAATTCATTATTCGGCTTTGTTGACAGTGTTAATACCCCAAGTGCCTTCAGAACTGAGACGATGAGCAGTCTGGTGTTGCGCTCCTTACTTACTTGCTGGCACGCGACTCTTAAGAACACGATCGACGTACGGCACACGCCCAAAAACGAATAAGAATATTACTCAGAAAGATAACTGAAGCGTCCTGCTCAAAGTTTCTTAGTTACGTTTGGTTGTATCAAGTAGTGATATCTAGTTTATTAGGGAGAAGGTATAAATTCGCCACATTTAGAACTAGCTTTATCTCCAGTCCAAACGTATGTAGTCCGGAGTTAATCCCCGCCACCTCTAAATTACAACCAGCCAGCATCTCATTGGTTCTTGAAAACTCACGTCAGCGCGACGCGTATGACGAAAATTACTTGTATTTTCCGACTGAGGAGAGGCAGCGAAATAGCCCGGCCTCCTTTTACGTCCCCCCTTGTATTTTGAAAGGGGGACTGGGACTATGGCGCGAGAATACTTAGGAATCTTATACCTTCTCCCTAATAAACTAGATCTTTCTATTTTAAAAATTAGAATACAGAAAAGGAAGTCTTATTTATGTTTTGAGAAAAGTCTATTGATGTTTGAATAATCGTTGATTCACAACACAGTTATGACGTAGCTTCGTTCCTTTAATTACATCATCGCCTACTACACTATCCGTAGAGTTTTTGGGCTAAATAATAGATCTATTTGAAGAATCAAAAACATCCCAATATTGTTCAATAATTAAGTTTATCAATTAATAAATTGCCAAGTACTACTATAAACTAATCTCTGATGTTTTAAAACCCGCATTTTATACTACTATACCATCAGTGCAAGGCAAAACGCAACTGACCGCATTATATTAAAAACATTCAACAATTAAATACACCCTTTTGTAATATTGAAATCGCCGCATCCAAATCCTACCAAACCAACCCAGCAATTATACTTAATAAATCTTTTATATAAATCTCCTAAACCATTATTACAAAAGACACGCATCCCAATCAGAGAGTAAAACACATTCGTTATGGCTTTTTGGGGGCGAAAGAGAGCTAAAAAGTCATGTATTACGAAAGTCATTTGAAAATTGGAAAGGGCCTTCATTAATAACCAGGCAGAGAAGCAACTCCACCGACCAACCATTTGTCCCAGATAGTATAATAGGTTTTATAATATGAAATGCGTCCAAGGCAAGCCTGCAGAGCTATAGGGGGGATCATCGGAAGCTATAGTTTTAAGACTGCCGTCTGCAGCATGCATGCAGGATGGCTTCTTAAGAGATAGCTCGAACGAGAATGGAATGAAGAAAAAGTGAGGGCGGAGTACACTTTCTTTCTTTTTCTTTTTTTGCAGACTGATAATAACAGTCGCGCGCAAAGCCCATGGATTATCTTGGAATCCTCCAAGTAGAGATGCAACGCGAGTTTTATTGTTATTGCGTGGTTTTGAAACTTTTAGGTGTACATTATTTTATATACTTAGGTAGGAATGTGTGTAAGAAACATTAAGGAAATGTTTTAAAAAAATGTTAATTTGTAGATTAAATTTTGAATTGGGTAAACTTAAGTTACCGTTCTATGGGTGGCTATAATGGTAATTTTAATTGGGAGAAAGGTGGACTTTTAAGTCCGAACAACGTACAACAACAACAGGGATGTTATTTGTATTTCTGAGTATAGTCCCTAGTACAGTAACAGTTTTACTCCCAAATATTTGGATTCTCTGCACTAAATTACTAAAAATCATTATAGAAAATTATTGGTAATTGATTTATTGGATAAGAAGTTAGTGTATGCAATAAATTGGGTAACTAACACTTGTGTTTGGTAAATTACAAATAAACCTTTACCAAAAATCATAAGGCTATCATACTCTCCATAAGTTTTTGTCGAAGTGTTATGTGGCGGTATAGCGTCTCCATGGTGGCAAGATACCACCTATAGTCATCTCAACCGGACACAACCAAGGAAGGGGGACAAAAATGACACTAGGTAATGCCTCTATTTATAACTTAAACCCTGCACTGTCTATGGACGCAATATTTTGTTTGGTTGCGTGTCTACTTGAACGAGAGGTCGTGCATGCTTGTAAGTCCTGTAGAGTTATGGATTGTCTGGTGGTGGACGTATAGTTAAAGACGGGGTCGTTTATATGGGTAGGGGTCCGTCAACAGCAGCAGCAGCAGCAGCGCGAGCGGGCAAGGCCCGGGAGCCAGGTATCCGAAAAAGGGTGTTGGCTCTTTATAAAGAAACTTAGAAAAGCTACTATAAAGGTAGTAGTCTTCATACCCTACCCCCCCTCCCGGGGTTCCCGTAATATACGCGAATAAAAAGAGGCTACCTAATATTATTTCGCGCATGCGGGGGATGATCATCTTTACCTGCAGCAATTCCTGACGTAATTTAATGCAAAAATGTCATAACTACCCGCAATTTTAATTTAAAATTATTAAAATTAAATTATATATATTACTTCAATTTAAATTATAATTTAATAATCATCAATCGAATAGGTAAAATGGCTATAGTATCGTTCAATTCCTGACGTAATTTAATGCAAAAATGTCATAACTACCCGAAATTTTAATTTAAGCTCGTTAATATTCAAATTATATATATTTCTTTCAATTTAAATTATAAAATAATCATAAACGGAAAAGGTTAAATTGCTAGTATCGTTTCATTACAATCGGAAATTTAATTATCAATTAAAATAAAATTAACATGTTTGTAAATAAAGTATGCAGTTGTACTGAATAAAAAAGGGTATAAATTACCATTAAGGTTAGGTTACGACTATATAAAACGTTAAATTACACGTTTAAACGCTTAATTACCAACTTTCGCTCGTAAGTTACAGTTACTGGTCAAATATTTTCACATCTGTTCAACCCATTGTGCACGGTGTTTCGAACGTTTTCAAAATAACCAAGTAAACACGAAAATTACCACTATTTAGCTCTTAAAACCAACACAAGATGAAAGTTTTTGGGATTTTAAGAGAGGGGGTTGAGAAAGATAATAATTCAGAGAGGACATTGAAAGAGAGCGAGAGAGAGAGTTCTTGCGGCGTTGCACGGAGTGGGGCGGAGACGTTAACTTGGGCGTTGGTGCAGCACGCTCATGGCTCGAGCTCTCTCCGGAAATGGTCGCCATCCCGAAGAGCTTCTTTTAATAATATAAGAGTGAGGATCGACCAACTACCCCCCACCCCTGGCTGGCTGGTGATGTAATCAAAATGAATAGGCTCTTCTTCATACCTTTTTTTGTCAGCCTAGTATACCATTAAAGGGATAGTACTTTGCGTTTCAAAGTCGGACAAACATAAGGTTTTGACACAGGGTTCGGACGAAATTTTTATATTGAAAATTCCTGACTTTTCCACCTTATCCCTGACCATTTTAAGCACGTGTTTACCATAGTGTTTACTTCATGATCACACCTAGCTGCAGCCCATATATGCTACTATCACTTTAAAGAGTAATTTGCCTCTCTTGGGACGCGTAAATTCTAAAAATCAGAATCTCCAAAAGTTGACTGCATGAGCACGAAAAATGAGGGGTTGTGATTACGCGCTCGATCTCGTGAATTATTAAAATATCGCCCTCTCCCGGTCCCCTCACCCTTTCCAGGCCACTAATGGTCGCGAGAGGGGGCCGGGCCGGGTCCAATGGGAACAAAGGACTCACTGAGACGACTAATTAGGGGAACCGATCGCACCCCGCAACGACTCAGTACTCACGAACGCACGAGAGCCCCAGTCCGCCTTAGAGGGAGCCAAACTGATTGACGTGCTGTTGCGTACGTAGGGTTTTATACCTTTTTGGAATCATTGTAACCTGAAAGCCTTAACAAAGGATAAACGACTGCAGTAACTTCTCTTTGTTTTAAATGTGATATACGTTGATGGAGGGGGAGTTATTAATGAAACACCGTCAGCGAATATAGCTGGAAAAGCGTTCCACCCGCAACTTTGGTAATTCGCGTGATTGGGTTGGCTTTGGTTTGGTTTGGTTTGTTAAAGTAGAAATGCAACGTGCATGATCATGTTTTGAAAGTCCATTTAAGGAAATGGGGGTCAAACTTATACCGTTCAACACGTGACGTAACGTTCTATGTACAGCTTTACTGCATCAAATCACGTGACATAGCCCAATCACTACTCCAGTAACTAGTAACGCTACTACTTCAAAATATAGTTCTTTGACGCGCCAACATAGCGAATAGAGAGCTTTCAGTTGGAGGAGGAGCTGAGTCTCGTGACGTAATTTACGCTGCCATATTGGTGGGTTTAAAGGCGCAGGAATGAAGCTGAGACCACCCAACCAATATGGCTACCAGAACAGAGGTAAGACTTGGGAGGATGCGATATATACTACTATCCCATCTGAAAGCTCTCTATTGTGCATACGATTTCACAGTTTCTACATGAGAGCTTGATTTCGAAGTTCTAATGTATCCTTCACAGCAGCTTGTTGAACGATAATATTTAGACGCATGCGCGCAAAATAGCTCAAAAAATTCATTTAGGCTTAACTATATAAACATTTTCTGTGCACAATCAGATTAGGAATGTACGGCGTAATCTTGGCGTTGAAAAAATAATAATAACCACTCCCTACATACAATGTTGAGTTTGACGCTTATTTTCTGAAATGAACTTAAGATCTACGGAGTAAGATATATTGAGTTGAAAAAGTAATTGTCTCTGGTACATTTAAGACCGAATAGATACGATACTTTCGCTGTTAATTTACCTAACCAGTACGAGGGTGGTTGGATACGGGAGGCCCCTTTTATATAAGCTATAGTACGCGTGCCACCTTGATACCAATTTCGTATATCCCATCTAAGAAAACCTCAATTCTTTCATGAATTTTTGGATAGGTCGGTTTTTGAAGCGTACCACTATATACAGACTACAGAGTAATAAGGGACTGGGTGCAGTTGGATTATCGGTGGCGGTGCCTCAACCAAAGGCACGTCGGCCAAGTACAGAATAAATTTTCTATTTTTTTTTTCAAAGTCTGATTCATCTAAAGATTGAGCTTAGCTTATGGAAGCTTATTTTGGTTCGCAATGGTTACTAGCTCAAAGAAAAAGTGAAAGTACCAGCATTGATATTAAATTTAATAATGAAGCAAAGAATTTAACATTTTTGGAGTTTCGAACCTTTGGAAACATAACTCTGTTACTTTAAAGTAATTACTACATTAATTAAATTAAAATTAAATTCTTCCCAAAATTGTTATTTATAATTTTGCATCTCAAGAGGGGTACCAACACTACGCTTTCATAAGTAATTTGCACTCCATGTTTAATAATCCTAGTATCTGTACTTTTAAACCGGATCACACTTAAAATTTCTATTAAACTAAAGTTAATATTGTATTAAATGTTAAATTAACGGTAATTTCGCTTCTTTAAACCTGTACCAAAACCATATTTTCGTAAGTATCTTGCACTCCATGTTTAAAAATTCTAGTATCTGTACTTTTAAACCGGATCACACTTAAAATTTCTATGAAACTAAAATTAATATTGTACTAATTAAATGTTAAATGAACCATAACTTCACATCTTTAGACGGGTACCAAATTAAACCATACCTTCATAAGTAATTTAAACCCCCATGTTTAATAATCGTAGTATCTGTACTTTTAAACCGGACCACTCATTCTGGACACTGAATTTAATTGAAACTAAAATACTTTTTTAAATGTTAAGGCCTAATATTTGATTAAAATTCGTTTTATTCGTAAACTAGTGGGTAATTTGATTCACATTGTCTTTAATCTCATGGTGGTGTATATAAGATGTTCCATGCTAAGCACGATATAGGTAAAAGCGCATCAGTGGATAAAGATAAATCCCAAGCTATATCGAATATAATAACAGCCTGCATAGTAAAAGAGCTTCGGAAAAAATTACCTATAGATCGAAACCAGGCAGGTGCATTTTAAGGAAGCCAAGTTTAAGCAACATCGGATCGACGGAGTAGCTTAAGGGGAGAATGGATGAAGCGAATGTAGCCAGGTATTTTCCATAAGATCCGCTCCGGACTGTAACTTTTCATCATCAGCCCCGCCCTCGGTGGTGGTAAACGGTCTAATTATAAATGTCACTAACCGAATTGAACGCCATCTAGTATCGGATGTACTTGATACATTTTTAAAACATTGTCTATACCCATCTTTCTAAGTTGATCCATGCATAGTCCATTATTTAGAGGGTGTATAAAATTTGGATTTTTTTTACTATGACCATTAATTCAAGTTGGGGTCCGCGGGCTCCCAAAGCTTAGCGTTTGATTATTTTATTTTAGTTTGTTAATATTAAGTACGCCTGCGCAGTTGATGTTTGAGAGAAGTTTGCGTTTCTTTTGTATAGTGTAACTCTTAACTCAAGTTGGGGTCCGCGGGTTCCCAAAGCTTTTATTTCTATTATTTTAGTTTATTAATATTAAGTACACCTGCGCAGTTGAGGTTTGCGCTTTTGTCTTAACTCAAGTTGGGGTCCGCGGGCTCCATCGCGCATGCGACGTCCAATGAGGTTTGAGGCTTTGACTGAACACAAAAAAAAAACCAAGCTTTCCTTACTGTTCATAATTTAAGATTTCTTTTAAGTTCTACATAATCCAAGGTGGCTATACGAAGTGGTGATGTTTTCCAAAAAGACATTTCGGGTTTGATTCTAAGTTATGATCTTAATTCTTTTCGACTACCCCGTACTTCTTAAGCTACCCAAACCTGGTTTTCCTTTTCTTTTAAATATTCCCTTTCAATCGCAATTTGCCATGTATGTAAAGCCAACGCGGATTAACACGTAATGTTAAAATGAAGCATAAAGTAATCTATTCCAATGGGCACCAGCATCTCCACCTCCACAACATCACAAGTCGTTTAAATTCGTTCTAACTAATCCAGACTATTGCGTCTACAGACTTCAGGATTTAGGGTTTCATTATTAGGAAGGCCGAATAGGCTTAGAAAAGTATAGAGTCGTAGATTACGTCCAATTCTACTACATAGGGTTGCCGTTTGGTTTCGCAGCTTTTAAATTACAAAACTATGATCGTAAATTCAAGGATTTCTACCGAAGAATTACCGGCCAACAAAATAATGGTTTCGAAGTGTAGGAGATTTTATAATATCGGATAACTTTTACTATTGGGCCACCATGAAGAATAACTAAGCAATTTTGTGCTGTTATTTACAGAGAATTGAATTGAACAGAACTGAGTTGAATTGAGTAAAAGGATACTACCGATTCGTAAAATTATTCTTAGTGTACAGTTACAATGAACTTGCTGCAAATTGCAACGTATTGATTCATTTTGTATTGGAAGTTAAGCACTGACGTACACTGATTGCATCACGAGCAATGGTAACGGATTACTCTGTCACTTGTAATTCGAGAAACGCATCTTAACCTTATTGCAAAAGAAAAAAGTTACCGCACTTTGCTACTACTCATTTGCGCAATCTGTGTGCCATGAACTTTGACCCTAAGCTTCTTTTTTTCTTCTTTAAGAGTCACGTGGGTGTGAGGGATAATTTAGTAAGTGCAATACGCCACTTCAAGGATGTTTGCGTCCGATACACTCAATTATGATCAAGCTAGGACATACAGGGTGTATATTCTCTATTTTCA
Source organism: Phalangium opilio (assembly GCF_054372755.1). NCBI lineage: Eukaryota > Metazoa > Arthropoda > Arachnida > Opiliones > Phalangiidae > Phalangium > Phalangium opilio. The sequence continues at coordinate 7,644,265 of NW_028324187.1, read as the reverse complement.
CAATTTTAAGCAAGAATATTCCGCTCACTTCAAAATGGAACTCAAACCTAGAACTACTCTTGACATCAACGCATAAGGATGACCTCTAATTGTCACCCCTGGCAGCCACTACGCAACCTTACTCTTCAGGCACCGAGATCCGGGGTTAAAATGAGGCCCACACTCCTTAGCAATGTCATTTGAATCATTTTGAACGTGGCATGCATGCAGCTATGGATTGCGCGGTTTGTGGTACGTCACGGAGATTTTTTTGGGGTAAAAAAGCGGGCGCGGGTCTCTCGTCTCGAATGGCGCTTCAGGAATGCCGTGGAGTTGAATTTCGTCTGGCTGGGCCCGCTCGACCCGACCCCTTAACTGTACGTAATCTTAGGGATGATGGCGGTGGTGCAACTCCGGCCCGTGCTTCAATTAGCCAAGCTATATAGACGGATTAGAGCTAAGAAAACTCGGCAGCCCGCCAAAGTCCTTCAACTCCCGCCATTTTATCGAGACAAATACGGGCTGCGTGCCCTTTATGACACCCATGAGTAATAAATCACGCCCTTACCCCCAAGGAGTGAGATGTAAGTTACGTTAAAGTTAACTTCAGTTTCTCTCGTGTCGTTTGATTGTTCAAAATGAAGTCATTACGTTAGCAAGGTACAGTTAACTAAGCCTACAGAATTCTTGGGGTTGATTGTTGTTGTTATTTGAAAGCGCGGCTCACAAGGGCGTACATTGTAACGGTTGACCTCTGACCTCAAAAATATCAGGCCATGGATTAAACTATACATCGCTGATTGGTCAATCGAACCTAGAGTCCGCACTGGTAAATATAATTTTGGGGTGCACTAAGGAAAACATTCAACCATCACATTCTGTTATTTCAAGCTCTAAGTACTCCTTGAAGACGGTAGAAAGTTATATTACTCTTCTATGACATCTTATAGGATTTTGTCTAAAACTCACCAAAGATATTTAACTTAAAAAATCCCAAGTTCGGTAATTTTAGACATTTGGAATTTTTTTTGAGGGGCAATCCGCGAAAAATGTGGTGTATGAGGTTTCACCGGCGCGTGTGTGAGGCCACTGACTTTCGTAGCCCACATCTTAAGGCTTAGGAGCTTAGATTTGCTTTGGATTCGGATGGTTTTGATCATGAGATGTTTAAGGATTTAGAAGATATTAATCTTAATTAGATGCAAATCTTTTCTTTGGCAGGGGTTTATTATTTATTGACAGCAGCGAGGCCAACTGCTGCAAATCTGCAAGGCATATCTTTCTTTGCATTGTTGTAAATAACATCGCGTGGATTTAACATAATTTGAAACCCTGGAAGTTCACTTAAATTAATTTTAAATTTAGTTCTGATTTAATCACTGGAATTCAAGACTGAAAGATTTTAGTGATTTTTGGGCCTGAGTTTTGTGACCGTTTTAAAAACTCCCTAACGTTCTGTCGCAATTTAAAAATTCCCTGACTCTTGCCACAATATAAAAACCTTCCCTAACGTTCTGTCCCAGTTTAAAAATTCCCTGACTCTTGTCACAATGTAAAAACCTTTCCTAACTTTTGGTCACAATATAAACATTTCCCTGACTTTTAGTCACAATATAAACATTTCCCTGACTTTTGGTCACAATATAAACATTTCCCTGACTTTTGGTCACAATATAAACATTTCCCTGACTTTTGGTCCCAATAAAAAAATTTCCCTGACTTTTTGTCACAATATAAACATTTCCCTGACTTTTGGTCACAATATAAAAATTTCCCTGACTCTCGCTCACAATATAAAAATTTCCCTGACTTTCTCTCACAATATAAAAATTTCCCTGACTTTCGCTCACAATATAAACAATCCCTTGACTATTATGGCAACTAAAAACTCCCTGACTTAGGCTGTGCCAATTAAAAAAAATCTCCCTAACGGTTTTCCACAACTTAAAATCTCCTTGACATTCATAATCCCTCATTTTCAAATCAGACATAAAAAGCAAAACATCCTGACTTCCGTACAGCAGTAAATACACGCAACACCAACCAGAGAGAGAACCTTAGCTAATCCCTAATAAAATAAACAGCGCAATAAACGCAATAAATCAGAACGGTTAACGAAAAATTGCTTAAAAAAATAAATCACAAGTAAACAGAACCGAAAATTTACGAGACACAAAACACAGGTGGTTTTTGACTTAAATACCATTGAACCACTGCACGAGGCAAATAACCATCCGCAGATGAAACGCAATACTATAATGCCACGGATATAAAATACCCTCGCCTATAGATTTTATTGCGTAAGTTAAGTTCTCTTTTTACTTATTCCTAAGCCTAAAAAAAGTATGGACAACATTAATTGTCATCAAGTTTGATAAGGGTTTGGTATCCCGATGTTTATCTACTTCACTGACTGACTGTCTTGTCCAATTGCTCTAGCGTAATTCCTTAACATTACAGGCGCCGATGGATTTAGGGCTAGCGGAAATCCATAAAACCTAAGAAGGTTTTTTATACGTTCGTGTAAACAAGTAAGACTCAAGAAATTGGTCGTGTAATAAAATTTGGACGAATCATGGCTGTAGATTTCTGTTTTAAAGGGATAGTCGTGTAGGTTTTTGTGGTTTGAAGTGGTTTTTGTAATGCAATAGATATTTCTCAATAAAGGGTAATTATAGAACCAAATTCTGTTGGTTGGGCAAAATCAATTTTGAGTAGAAAATGAAATTTTGTAATAAGTTATGAACATTAGTGTTTTGCATATGATTCCATAATTAAATTGAGTTTCCTACTTAATTTTAAGGGGTAATTGGTAATACACTCCAATCATAACTCTAAAATGGTGCAAAGTATCATGGAAGTTACATTTTCACCTCAAATTTGCTCATAGAACCCAATGAACTTCGGTCCAAGCGCAATCAATGTTTATCTGAAAATAAAATTATCTTTTTATGTGCTGCTATCCCTTTAAGAAAGATTGAGGTTTAAGTTTTGGTTTAGACGTATCAGAATGGCCAATCTCAAATTACTCAAAGGGGGACACGTATGACTCTGGATGGGTGCAGATAATCTATTTGTTTGATCATACTATATAACATTGGATCCGTATACTTTTTGCAGCTCAATTTTCATTCGAATTAAGTTTAAACTTCAAAAAGAAATGTAATACGTCTCTTTGATCTAACTTAACATTTAATTGTAATTAAAACAATTTTATTTACGATTTAAATTACTGGAAATTCAATTACCAAGCATGGTTAATTTTAGTTACAGCGGTAATTGGTAATTTAAGGCTAAAAAGTTTGATTCTTTAATTAGTTTTAATTGAGAAATAATCAAGATTAAAAATAAACACTAACTAGATTTCTACAGCGTACTTACCTACCTAAAATAATTTGAACTGTCAAGGCGACTTAAATACTTAATCACATTAATTATTTTTAATAAACTATATAGATATTTAAAACTTTATCAATATGAGATAATATTTACTACATATTGCAGAAACCCCATGTTCTGGTATGACCCAAGAACACATGTGACCTTAAAATTATGGCTTATCAGAAACACGACATCTCGATTGTTGATGTCATGTCATCAAATACAATAGACGCCATTAACCATAATTAATTTTAACTACAAATAACCAATAAACTTCATCAAGTACCATACAGGGTATACACCAAACAAACCTTAACGAAATTAATTAACCCACAGTTAATCATTCCTCTTAAACATTAAAATTAAAGACTTCTGAGACATTAGTTTAGAGAAGCTACCGCTTGGTGGCGTTCAAATCAGAGAAGAAAAATTTCACATCATAAAAAATTGAATTAATTAAAATAAAAACCTGATATGATATTAAGACGAAGTATGTATCAACCGGTCTGAGATTATGAGAGAAGAAAATATTTTTTGAGAATTTGGGCATGTACTTATAGTTTCAAAGAGGAGGAGCCCAAAATCAACGTTCCCCCAAAATGATGGTCCCCCTTACCTATACAGTAACACGCAATGGGCCTCACTCTCATATAACGCTTCATAATTACATCTCGCAATACCCCAAAAAAGAAAACGGGGGTCGCATTTAAAAACGAAATAATAATCAGAAATAGAGGTGGTACTTCATACCATGCCAGGGGGGATTTGAAGGTCTACCGAAACACGTGTATTAAATATTTGGCGCGAAAAATTGTATAGGAAATTTGATAAAATGGCGGGAAATTTGCTAAAATGGCGGGAAATTTGCTAAAATGGCGGGAAATTTGCTAAAATGGCGGGAAATTTGCTAAAATGGCGGGAAATTTGATAAAATGGCGGGAAATTTGATAAAATGGCGGGAAATTTTATAAAATGGCGGGAAATTTTATAAAATGGCGGGAAATTTTATAAAATGGCGGGAAATTTTATAAAATGGCGGGAAATTTTATAAAATGGCGGGAAAATTTATAAAATGGCGGGAAATTTTATAAAATGGCGGGAAATTCCATAAAATGGCGGGAAATTCCATAAAATGGCGGGAAATTCCATAAAATGGCGGGAAATTCCATAAAATGGTGGGAAATTCCATAAAATGACGGGAAATTTGATAAATTAAAATAAATTCAGGTATAAATAAAAAATATTCCGATCAACTGAAAAGCAATAATATTGTTAATTTCAAATAATAAAATTTGGTGCCCGTTTAAGTTCCTCTTTAGCAACTAACTGCGGAATAAAAGTAAACGGGCCCCCTTTGAGAAATCTTAGGATATATATATAAAAGTACTAAAGATGTCGTCAATGTTAAAAACCACGCACGAGAAACTTAAGGGAATATGACCCTTGTACAACTCAAGCTAGCTAGGCTAAGGCTAGAAGTAAATAAATGAAATTGATCCGTAATTTATCAATTGGTGATCATCCCTTCAATGTAATAAAATATAAAAACATCCCTTCATTGAGTATGGAACGCGTGTCGTTGAAATCTGTTTTTTTTTCTTTGGCTTAAAAGAAAAGGGGGGGGGCTTATTTTTAAGGGGAGGCAAACTCTCAAATTCCCTTGTAACTTTCTTAAAGCATGAAATAGAATTTATACTCAATCTTAAAGGGATCGTGAAATAACTAAGATTACAGGGTTAGCAATTAGAAATTTTGTAAGTCAAATAATTCTATCATGAGTAAATAGAGAATGCTGATAGTGTGTAAGTTGTAACTATGATACCCATAGACATGGGAGGAGTTTGTGAACGTGATCAACTGACGGTACCGCCAAAATCGCGAGGCATCATGAACAGTGTCAAATTCGTATGTTGTATCACTATTAGCTTACAACCTTCCTTTAAAATGAAAGTAAAGACTTAAAGAATGGATATTTTTCTTTTTACTTTTTAAGATTTAACGGGGGGTGGAATGAATAGTAGTAAAAGAAAGAAAGAAAAAAAGTGCAAGAGCGTTTTTGCGAACCACTCCCCTATCTAAAAGATCCGGCATACCACTGAGTCATTAGCCCAGACCCGGACACACGCGGGCAACGCGCGTGGTGAAGCAGCAAGCAAGCTAGCTCCTCGCGCACACCACACCACACACCACTGGAACTTGCACGCGCGTACCGTACTTTACCCCCGATTACCATACATACACACCATACCTAATAACTTCAAACAAAGAAGTAGATAATAACCCGTGAAGTAACTATTTATCTTGGACGTATTGGGTTAATTTTTTGATTTTAGAACTCTGTTAGTTCACTGGGACCATTTCGATGTGAAACTAAAGGCCTTTTCAGACGATAAAACTCATTTAGATAAGTCAATTTGAGTTGAGTAAACTAGTTGGGTCGCGTGAACAGAAATTGGACTTGTTGAATCACCAAATTATAAATTGATCACTGACCAATTTTTGCTGACTCAAGTTTTTCACCCATCTAGGTAGTTGAGTTTTAAGTTGTATCGTCTGAAAAAGTCTTCACTTAGAGCAGGGATAGATAGACTTTTTTAAGACGGAATAAACAATGTTTGGCCTTTACTTCAGTCCGACTCATAGACGAGTATATAGTCCCTTCCTTCAACACGTAACCAAAAAATTAAATTATCTTATTTGCTCACAAAAACTACGTATTGGTGACGTTGCTGACGGGGAGGGCCAAAAATGCGTAATTCCTGTTTACCTCTGTCGCCATGACTACGACCCCTCTTGCGTTGTACCATAGCCCACTCGATCACGCGCGTCACGACGCAAGCTGCTCGCACTATAGCTATAGAGCGCGGATCGAGTGGGCTATGGTTGTACAGATAAGCGTCTTTACAGGGGTTCAAAATGGAGCCGTCTAAATGCGAGGGTCCGTAAATTATTCGGGAATTGTTTTTAATAGCAATTAAGAAGGTAGTTAGTGAATTTGGTGCCGGTGTTTTGGATTTGGAGTACATCTGTAAAGGTGAAAAGTGTTCGCCAATTCTTTCTTAAGCCAATCATTTCTACTATCCTCATGATTTTGTAAACGAAATTGATGAAGTTAACCAAGGCTTAGTGAATGTTCAGGAGTTTTGTGAGCTTAGTGTTTGGTTAAAACCTGTTCGTGCTGTAATATCTATGAAGACTTTTACTCAATTCTAACTCACTTTTAATTGTCTTGGGTCTTCCCCGTTTTTTTTTCAGTTGCAAGCCCTATGTCTTGTGTAACTTCCATTTTTAAATAATGTTATTTCAAAAATTACAATCCGAGCCCATTCCAACTTGGCAGACGAAGGGGCAGACGACGTTTATTTGACCCGGATATACATACAACGCCATAACAAAAATAAGACCCGCCTCTTCTTTCATACCCCTCCGTCACGGGTTAGGGGGTCGTGGACTAGGACGCGCACCCGAATAACCCTGTTACCCATTCCGTCTTAAAAAAGTCTATCTATCCCTGCTTAGAGGGAAAACTGCCTCATAAAAATCGAGGACTGATTGGGATACCCCAGTGTATCATTCACTTTCCGTCATTTCAATTTGCTATTAATAAAAATAAAAAATGAAGTCACTCATACCTTGTTAGTCTTCAACAATGTCAATTGTTCAATTCGTGTAACGAAGTTCAATTTCTCGACAAACCCAGAACAACTCTTCATATATATTGTTAACAAAAAAATGAAATATAATAAAATTTATTCATTTGATTTTAAATATACTTAATTTCAAGATAAAAACTATAGGCATATTATGGTAAAATAAATTTGCCATTTAGAAAAAAAAAATATTCAGCAACTTTTAAACAATGATCATTAAGATGTAGAGAGAAAGAGAGTGTGTAATTTTTCAATTTAGGGGCGAGCCTCGGTAGCCGGTGCATTTATTCCGGAGGCTGTTGGTTGCTTTTACCTTCATTTACATATTATTTTGGAAACATGCTTATAATACTATAGAGCTTTATATCATAAACTTCCACCTTATAGACGATCTGATGGTCAAATAGCAAACCGAAACGCTCCTAGGTTTTCAAGGTGTGGGATGAAAAACAATTGTTCGGTCATTGCCGCCTTGACTTCCAGGAGCTACAAAGTTTATACTTGCCCCTAACCCAAGGAGTGTTTGTTTGTGCCCCAAGGAGGATTTGTTTGCGCCTAAGTCTTGCTTTTACCCTGACTGTCAGTTGACTCAGTTACTTCAAGTAGGTAGCTATAACGGATTTGAATTTATCAGCAGTTACTTAACTTTAGAAGGAGTTACTCCTGGTAAATAGGGTTTGTTTATAATTCTTATAGATCTATTCATTTACAGAGAGCTGAACCCAAAATATAACCCAAAATATAACCCAAGAAAACAGAGCACACAATATTCGCGCCCTTTTTAAGAATTTAATAAACAAAGGGGAACCATTTTGTTTACAATATAAAAAACATTGATAATTATTATCTCTTTAAATTTAAATAAAAATAACAACGCTCCTTTTCTAGAATAAAACAAAGAATTTAAGTGTATCCGCTTTCTTAATTTCGTTATTTATTTAAACTTTCTTTAAGGGCGTTATGGCTTAACCTTACAAAACAATGAAGACATTTTGATAATAATCCGTAGGTCAATAAGTTAAAAAACCCATTTTGAATAATGTTTCAAATTCAAATACTGACGGTTTGAGATTGGGATGCTAGAAAGTCGCAGTGATCTGTATAAACGCCAACACCGTTAGTCGAGCGAGTCTGTCGCATAGCACTATGGGTAATTCTAATCGAACACTTATTTCATGCAGGTAATTTATAGCAAAGCGTGTCATTTGAAGTTCTTATTATTTTTAGATCAAAATGATATTCCGCTATAGCACGCAGAAGAAGTTATAGGGGACCGTGATTCAAAGTCATCTTTCAAAGAATAATACAATTTGTAATATATATATTTTTTTTGGTACTAAAGGTATGGTTTTCCTTTCGTATTACGACGAGCATTCATGGGCAGCAAGACTTGATTAATACAACGCGGAGACCCCGTTGAGATTAACTCGATCGAAAACCTCTTTGAGACCGCGAGCGCCCCCTAAGCCTTAATATTTCACCATTACATATCTTTCATAATAACTATAAGAAAAGAAATTTATAATAAAATATTACGGAGTGGTCATAAGTAAATTAATTCAGTTCTAAGTCCTTAATTGTGCTATAAGTTGGTATAAAAAATGTTTCTTAGAACTGCTGACAGGAAACAAAATTGGATTATTTTCAGTCGGCTATTATTGGTCCCTAAATCTGAGTTCGGAGACTGAAAGTCCGCCCTAAATAGTCAGGGGAAAAATACATGGAAAGTCAGGGAAAAACGGGATAGCCAGGGAAAACATGGAAAGTCAGGGAAAACATGGAAAGTCAGTGAAAACATGGATAGTCAGGGAAAACAATGAAAGTCAGGGAAAACAATGAAAGTCAGGGAAAACAATGAAAGTCAGGGAAAACAATGAAAGTCAGGGAAAACAAGGAAAGTCAAGGACCGGAGCACAATGGGTTCTGTTTGGTATTTTGGGTCAAAATATAACTTCTATGACGTTTTTTCTCGACGAACACCAATAAACTAGATATGAACATTGGAGTGTTTTACGGTTAACCCCTTAAATTTAAGTACAAGAAACTGATTAAGACAATGATTTCTAAATTAATTAAGGGCCCATCCCTAAAACACTCTATCAAATCATAACTTGTACAACATTTTAGACTCGAAATCCCTAAATGATTCCATGCACTTTACTTGGGTCGATCCTACAACCGTTTTTGAATTAACAACCTGTACAACCACAACAAGGCATGCATGCAAGGGCAGGATTTCTTGGTAACTTAAGGATAAATTTATTAACATAGGCGTAGATACATAAAAAAATGTTCAATCCATATAGAACGTGTCTGTGAATAGGCAGGCCAACTCGGCGAGCTGGCAAAAGCGTGAGTGGGCAACGCCCAAAAAACCGAATCAATATTATATGAGATAGACTACGCGCATTTAGCTTCGCGCCCCCACGTTTTTAATGCCCTGGACACCATCGACCTCAGCGTCTGAACCCCCAGAAAAAAGGTCTTAACGCCAAAAAAAAAAACGAAGTAAAGGGTCCACCAGTCCAAGACTCCCCTATAGCCCAATTCATCTTACTGTCGTGTCGCGACCATAACTTCGTAGAGAGCCATAGCTTAATGGAATGTTGTCTCGCGTATGACTGTGCCCTGATTCCAATGAGTTCTCAATAGGAATTCCTATCGTACCAAGCCGCTCAAACACTATAGAGAAATATGGCAAAGCGCGAGAGAGGGGGAGGGGAAGAAATAAGGTTAGATAAGGGATGCCATATAGCACTTTGCCATGAAGAAAGAAAGAGCCTTAAGTAGGAAAAGAAAGATGGTCAAGGCCATATTGAACTGGCGACGCTGGTAAACTAAACAGCTGCACACCGCCTTTGAAACCATCATTTGAACCGAAATAAGTTTATTAACGCTGAATTTAGTCGAAAACATTTTACGTATTAACCAAGCACCAAAAATTCCATTTCCATCAAAACTTGCTGAGGTTAACGGTAATAGTTAGTATAAGGCGCTGTTGGTCAGCTGTGGCATCACCCCTCTATGCATTGTTAAGGGACCCACATGTAAATAAGCCAGCCAGAGGCTTATTGTGGCATCCCTTCCTAGACAAATCAAAAAAACATTCTAGGCAAACAACTACAGCATCACCTACTTCAACATTAGGTTTAAAATACATAGTTTCTCCTAAATTTCATTGTTAGGGATGAAACTAAAAATTGGTTCGGATGGAAGCGCGCCTTTATGTAATCTTGGGGCGCGAGTATGGCGATCTCAAAGTGTGGGTGTAGTTGCATATACACCAAGTCACGCTTTCAAGTAAAAAAAAATAAAAAAATACCTTTGAAAGCCCCCATTTTCCGTTCACCATCTTCTTCTTTCTAACTTTCTTTCAGGTGCATTACCTTAATAATAATAATACCTTCTCTTATGAAAAATATCTCCGACTCGCGCCGTTTCCCCCCCCCCTCCCACCAACTCCCCCACATATCATCCAAAGATTATTATGCTCAAAAGATGTCGGATAGTTGTTGTATTAAAAGGGATATCATAATTACAGGACAGAAGTGCAGTGGCACAATCAGTCCTGGGCGCAAATACTATCCCTTATAGAGAGCTTTCGTTTGGGGGAGGAGCTAAGATAAGTGAAATAATTTACGCATGCACCATATTGGTGGGTTTATTGCATAATGAAAACTGAAACCCACCAAAATGGCTGCCAAAACCGTGGTAGGAATTAGGAGGTCGTTTGGGGGAGCAGCTAAGATACGTGAAATAATTTACACATGCACCATATTGGTGGATTTATTGCATAAGGAAAACTGAAACCCACCAAAATGGCTGCCAAAACCATGGTAGGGATTAGGAGGGTGTGACGTAGGCAGTCAGTCAACTGAAATCTCTCTATTGCAACAGTACGCCCAGATGGAGGGATACACAGTCTACATCCCTCTCTACTACCACTCAAGTTTTAATATATATATAGTGTCCGACCTCTTTTGATGCGCTCGTGGCTGGCTATCTGCATTACGTAAAGGAGTTTCAGCCAGGTAGAAAACAGGGGGAGGAGACAAAGAATAGAGATCCGGCCTTGTAATGGCTGCTTGAATTTCCATTTTTTACTATATTACATATACTTCTTCTTATACCCCAACCTCTCTTTAAAACATTTGCGAGTTCCGTACAGTTCTTTCGTTGGTTGTAGGAGGATAAGGAATTATAGTTTAACACGATCGTTTCGTTTTTTCCTGGAATGTATCCCAAACGAGGGGATAAACACGCGCCTTTAATTCAATGTACGGTTTGCTGCCGCCAAGATTGACCTCAGTATATACCCAAGAGTGTCTATTCCCTCGGTATACTGTTCTCTTTAAGTTATTATTTCTTCGAAATGGAATGGATAAATAAATTTCTAGGCATTTGAAATTATTTCTGAATTAAGGAGAAGGTTTATTTATACATAAACGTATAACGCGTAAGTAAGGGTCTACCAAAGGGATAGTTTTTTAGTATCGGTATTGACCCTTTTGAAAGGAACATTGGTGGGTATGTGCATGAACAACAGAGACGTATGGATTCAAACAATACTGACCATCGAGGACTGGTAACGTTGAAGCCCTCTCTATTGTCTTTGCGTCCCATTTAACCCTATATCAATTAAGCAGACGATACTGCATGCGCCCCAATTAAAAAAGGTCAAGCGAGATAATGTTAAAGAGATTCCCGCGCCATCTTCATTTGAACGTTTCAACTTTCAAATTCCGTATCGTTGACGCAGAAATTAATATGAAAGGCCTATAAGTACCACACCAATTTGCCTCCAACTTTTTTTCTCGGTTCACCACTTGGGCCATAGCATAAAAACAACATCAAATACCTATAAAAATTAGCCTGCAACATACTTTAGTCCTCACATCAAGGAGTGGTTCAAATTTTTCCACAAAAAAAGAAGATAATTTGACCATAGGGTGTCAAAGGTCAAGACCTAGAAGGTATAGAACCAACCTGCAAAGGACAAGTGCGTGGCTCATCTACGAAGGAGTACTATCATGACCCCCTACTACCACAACGAACGACTATGTAGAAATATATTTATAAACAAGGTGCGCGAATGATAATATTCGGTTTGGGATAAAGATATTTTAAACCATGAGATATTTTGTGTCTTCAGGATGAGCAATTTCACATTTATTATTTAGATTACAGACATTTTAAATGCGTCTGTGTCGTGGGATACTTGGTCTTGAGGTCAAAGGTCACTCTTATATTATAACATCTAATGCAAAGTTACACTTTTGATGAGCAGAGTCTAAAAATCCAAGTTTTTAAGCTGCACAACCCGTCAGTCCAATAACCTCATAAACCCATAATTTCCTTAACGGTTTAAAATCAGTTTTACCTCTCTGAGATGATCACCGTTTGGATCTATAGAAGTTGCTTGCCGCCGAATTATGGGTAGATCTCTAGGGGTCAAACTCGGGGGTCACCATTATCCGCGCGTTTTTCAACTTTTTTTCTCCGCCAACGCGAATTGGGCGTTTATATATCCGTGTCTACATAACAAACTATATACTATATACCGTCCCAGGCATTGAGCACCTGCGTCTACGTGGTAACGTGGTTGCCCCGTGTATGGCCATTAAAAAATACCATTCTACCGCCCCCAAAAACCACCTATTGGCCCTTATACTTTTTTTTGCCTATTTTTACCTAACAGCCATTTTCATTATGAAAAAAAAATGTCCATTGTCATTAGAAGTTAATAATATTAAAGAAGTATTTAATCAAGAAGTGATATCTAGTTTAATAGGGAGCAGGTATAAATTCGCCCCACATTTAGAACTAGCTTTATCTCCAGTCCAAACGTATAGTAGGTCCGGAGTTAATCCCCGCCGCCTCTAAATTACAACCAGCATGCATCTCATTGGTTCTTGAAAACTCACGTCAGCGCGACGCGAATGACGAAACTTACTTGTATTTTCCGACTGAGGAGAGGCAGCGAAATAGCCCGGCCACCTTTTACGTCCCCCCTTGCATTTTGAAAGGGGGACTGGGACTATGACTGCTCGCGAATACTTAGGCATCTTATACCTTCTCCCTAATAAACTAGATATCACTTCTTGATTTAACTTTGTCAATCAAAGTCTGACCTCGAAAAGCGTTCACAACTTTCAACTTTGGCAACCTCTAGTCTTTTGTTAATTAAGAGATAATGACGTTTATAATCCATATTTCTCTAATCATATCATTCTTATCTTTTCTGTGAATGATAAGTATATCATAGTCCCAATAAGAACCTCAAAACAAAGTTTAACAACAATGTAAACCTAAAATTAAAATCGGAAAAATTTGTCTAAAATTACTGATTAAACATAAGTGTCATCTTCTCTCAATCCAAGCTACACCTACTCACGATCAAGTGTAGTAATTACAGTAAACTAAACACTCATTACAAATTATTTAGCAAATTAACTTAAATCATAACTTTAAGAAAAATTCCTCAAGAAATACAATTTCCAATTACGATTCGCATTAACCTTCTCAACCACAAAAAAACCTTCTAAACTTTTGGATGGTGATAAAAGAATTAAGTAATTCCAGGAAAAAAACTTAAAAAATAAATAAATGACCCCAGTGGGATCAAGGCTATACTACTATAGAAAAAACTCCATGAAAGATTTTGGTCTACGCGGACCAAAATTATGAATGAATGAACAATGCTATATGATTGTTAACTCGTAAAATAAGTATAGCACGCGCTGCAAAACCAGTATTTCGTCAAGCGAGGATGACTTCGTGTCAAAAGGTCGAAAGATCCATGACAGGAGCCTCTCGCCTTCCATGGTGCACCAAGAAAAACATTCCATCTCTCAGGATGGCTAAGGCCCAGTCGTTATTATCCCCCTCATAAGTTAATAATTACATATATAAGTTTATATTTTTATCTTATTTACAATAGGGAGTGGATAAAGGGTTGAAAATCTCCCCTACTACGCGTCAGACCCTTACTTAGCCAATAAGGAGCCTTCCCCCACTAGCCTTTCACTCTGTGAAGTTTGCCGCCATTTTGGTGGAAAGGGGGGGGGCATTTTAAGCCACACCGCTCTGGCAGCTCCCTATGGCACACCGAGATATCCCTTATATTAGTTCCATTCTAAACCACTAGGTGGCCAAGCGCAGATTTAGGCCAGAGACTCAGCTGAAGAGAAAAAATTACACGCAGCTCGTTCTCGTACGCGCATGTCTTTCAGCGCATTACATAGGTTGGGAGAAAGCTTAACGTGATTTCCGTTTAAAAAACTGGAACGTACAAAATTATAAACACGACTGAAAGGTTCTCCCTCTCTCAGATGCGCACAACGATGCGCGACGAAGTAGGGTCTTCCTCGAGCTTTTGGAAATTACCAGGAGACGATAGAGTATCGTGCACGGTTCCCACAATGTCCCTGCTAAATCTCGAGTCCCTGCCTGAGTAGGACAATTTGTTTTAGAAACTTAATTTAGAATTATCCAACTTATGCAGCCTATATGCCAAGAGTAAGCTCCTTGCTCCTTCACCCCTGCCTTTCTAAAAGATGAAGAAAGAAAAAAAGGGCCGAATCCTGGCCGCGATCCTAAGCTAGAGATGATCACCTCAGCATCCGAAAGATGAAGAAAAAAGGGAAATATTTTTAAGACGCTTGGTCTCCCCCATCACACACACAGGATGTCCGGTTTTACCGCCTCCATCACCCTCTAGTTTTTGTTATAAAAATATCTCTATATACGTCTATGAATCGCGCGTGCTTTGAAAGGGCTCGCGCACGCTCCTATATTCGCATAGCCAAGGCTTAAGTAACCCCCCCCCTCATCCACCACCCACTTCTTTCAACCAAGGCTTAGAGAATTTTCAGAGAGGAAAAAAAATCATCTTCAATAGCTATCATTTACAAGACAACGCGAGGAGGGTATGGAGGGTAAACAATGGAAGTTATTTTTTTAGGAAACAAGTTGGAAAACTCGAATCTAATTGTTTTACTCGAATTAATACAGGAGTCGCTTTGAGGATTTACAGGAGCTTCAATTGGTTAGTTCCCCTTCGGTTTCAGGCGCCATTTTTTATAGAATACCAAGGCCAACTTGTGAACAGTCAACTCGATACTGTTACGTTTGACCATGGGCTGACAGCCGAAAAAAATAACACGTTATGGGGCATACTAACGCTTGACCACTTTTTGCCATGAATTACCAATGCTAAGCACAATATTCGCGGTGTTTTCTGACCACTCAACACCACTGTACCAGCTCTCAATCCAAAAACCTATCCCCTAGAATTAAGACAATGAGAAAAAACCACCACAAAGCGGTGTTTTCTGACCACTCAACACCACTATACCAGCTCTTAAACCAAAACCTATCCCCTAGAATTAAGATAATGAGAAAAAAACCAGCACAAAGCGGTGTTTTCTGACCACTCAACACCACTGTACCAGCTCTCCAAACCAAAACCTATCCCCTAGAATTAAGACAATGAAAATACAAGCACAAAAATGATATCTTTAGAACACTATTCCATATCTAGCATCGTAACCCCGAACAAAAATACCAGAACTACCTATGCCTACATCATCCATCGACAATTCACAATGAAATAAGTTTCCATATTTAAACTTTTGACGAGCTAAAAGATATAAAGAAAGTGCAGGATTATAGAGATTAGACACCAGTCCACCCCCACTGTACGGCAGCAGCAACAATATAGAAAGAACGGAATGGAATACGGTGGATAAACACGATCGTTATGGTACACTATAGTATAGGAAAAATGGTTGCAATGAAGTAAAAAAGAAAAGAAACGAACGAACGAATCTCTTAAGCTCGTGCAAGCGCTATAATTTGCTTAATTTTGGGGTTCCCCTCGAGCCACGCACGATTTTGACTTTCACCCCCTCGAGAGCGCGAGCCCAAAACTGAAAAAGGGATACATTTTTGCGCCCGAAAGGTCAACAAAATAGAATTTATAAAAAGTAGATAATTCGGTTCTTTTATTATTTATTATTATTATATCTTCGCGTGTAGTGTATGCATGCACCAGGCTGTTTCGTAGAATTCGAAAAAAATTATATATAAATTGCGTATTGGTGCATTATATTTGATTGGGTACTTGTTAGTTATTCAATACCAGACCAAGGCTTATTTTGATTGAATTGAGTATCGCGAGAACGCCGACGGAACAAATTAGTATACAATACTGCAGACCTACTAACCAGTCCACTAATAAATTTGGATGGTCCGTATTGTTTAAGTGTCATATTATTTAATTTAAATGTTAGTTGTCCACATACCCTTAAGAAGACCAGGTGCTCAAACACTGGACTCCTTAATTTTACCCATACACCTTTGAAAAGGGTCAATATGAAATATTCAAGACTTAGGCACGCCTAGCGTGGGAAATAAGGTGGTGGTACAGGGCAAATGACCAATTTAAATATTGCCTGGACCACTTTAAAAATTAGACTTTAGAAATAAATAAATATTTAGCTCAGACCTTTTTGGAAATTAAGATTCCGTTGCAGGCTTTTTTGTCGACAAGAGAACAATAGACTTCATCGTCTCTGACAACGCGGGGTAACAAAATACTGATACAAAGTTTGCCTTATTTTTATAGCTCCAAATTATTAGTTTACTTACTCAGTAATTTCGAGCCCCGTAACAAAAATAATAACAAAAGAATAGAAAATAGGGCTGCGTTTCATGAAACCCTTCATTTACACGCGATTCTTAAAAAAACTTACTGTAAAAAAATCCCCTTTGATTTTGTAAACAACGATTTATACACTAATAGCATAACCCTATACTTTCTATAAGTATTTGTCTTCCATGGGGCCTACCTTCTACACAAGAGACGGCATAAAACATAGCGCCATCTACCATTAAACGTTTCGTCTCCAAACCGGAATAGAATAATAAAAAATTATTGCAGCAGAGAAACTAACACCACAGGAAGGGAGAATGCCTTCAAAGGTTATTTCCATCGTGCCAAGAAACACCGCTAGAGGCAGTGCGAGTGGGCTAGCCTCAGCCTATAGTAAACACGGGCTCCGTTTGGTGTTTTGCTACTTGACGGGAGGTAAATAATCTGCGCGTTGGCTTCTGCGCAAGTTTTTGTAATTTTCCTTCCTTAGTCTGGTCGGGTAAGGGGTAAAGATATCCACCAGGAGAAATCCACACAATAGAAATATAGTGCCCTCAAAATTCGACCAATACTTATGGAGAGGATAATAAGGCAAATAACATTTGAACGTAACAGAAAGGCACACCTGCTAGACAGTATACCGTTGGGTGGTCCATAGATTTGCAAGGTGTATCAATGACAACTAATGACTCGTGACTATAGCGGTAAAACCTGTGCTTGGCGCGCGACAATTGTTTGTTCCACGAAGGACCCGCCGCATCGGGTCGGGGACTCAGGGTCATGTCTTGAACCCGGTCATAGACCGCCCAGGCAATAAACCCCTTCAAATGCACGGTGTGCGATATGACTATGTTTCCCTATAGTAATTGGTTTTATTGTGTTTCGTCATGTTATTACTAGAAAACAATATTATTATTTTTTTTTTCATTTTTATCAAAACATGCAAGGTAGCGTAAACAGGATGCAAGATCGGTGAGGGGTTGAAAATTAGAAGTCTACATGTATTTTTGAATAATATGATGTTAGTCTATTATTGGGTATCGTTTTGTGTAATGGACTTCTTGACCAAACAAAATATGGCAGTTTTAATCAAATGCATTTATAATAAAAGTAATCAAAGGGTTAATGTATAAATTCTGCCAAAAAACTGTCAAACTGAGTGCGAAGTATGTTGTAGGTCCCATGTTCCCTGACCCAAAAAACATCCAACCTTTTACTTATGGCAAACTTATCAGAAGCACCATGAAAAACCAAGTCAATATCAGTCTAATTTAGACCTTAAACGATACAAATAACATTCATGAGATTCCAAACACACATCAGACGCAAAGTAATAGTCCGGTTAAATTTACGGCGGTTTACCCGTAGGGTAGGGTACCTTACCCGGGAATTGCCCGGGACCTCATGGATGACCGGCGGGTACTCTGAACAGTCAATTACCATCTTTAACCAATTTAATACCCGATAAACATTTAAGCAGGAACCATAGACGGATATTGTTCATCTGGACCCCACTTTTCTTTCCAAGTCGAAGCCAATTAATAGTGCTCGGTAACGGATCTGTTTACTAGGGTTTAGGTTAGGCCTTTGCATGCATGGTTAAGGGGGAAAGGTGAAAATATATACATTCCATTCGGGCCAATTTAAAACAAAGTAATTTCTTCGGGGAGAGAAAATTTCCAATTTGGTTAATTTTCTTTTTATCAAGGAGTGTTGTTTTCTGCACCGCATTTCGGGGTTAAAAGAGCCGAATTGGTAAACGGAGTTTGGAAAAAATAAAAAGGAACCCCTTCCAAATATCACGCGCTGAATAAATCACGATATCGACCCGGGGACCCAGTCTGCGTGCCCTGTTTGTTCTGTTGGGCATTTTTAAAGTGATAGTGAAATGCAAATGCGTGGTGCGATTGGACCAACATTTATTTCGTCTGAAAATCGCAATACTGCAGGCGATAAAAGATATCCGTATACTAAACTGGGAGAGCATAAAATAGACCATATTCAAAAGGGTCGACTGCTTCAATTAGGGTTAAAGCTTAGGAATGATAGGACGCAAAGACCTTAAATAAGGCTTCAAAGTGCAGTCCCACACCAAATTTGGAAGGCCCGTATTTTTTGAAGCCACATCTTAATTCGAGCCTTTGTTGTCTATATACCCATCAACATACCCTAGGTGGTTAAACCCCAAAATTTTACCAACGATTTTTGAAAAGACAACACCAAATTTGGGAATTATCTATTTTACATTATGATTCACTCCACACTCTCTTTAAAGTATTTTTTGGTGGAATTCCTAGAAATTGTAGCGCAAGTACTAATCGTTGCCCATAAAGGGTAGGGTAAGCTAAGGTATCGGGGTTATTTGGGTCGGCCCCCTACTGATTGGCTCGTGCACCTTGGGAGGGGGTCCCTAAGCTATCCATCGTTTAAGTTGTTGGCTTGGTTTTTTGGCACCGGCGGTACGCCGACACCTGCAATTAACGCAACCAGCTCCCCGGGTTCACTTTAGCCCACGGAACTAGAGGTTGGAAAGTTTAATCAGTTCTAATTAACCAAAATGAATACAAGAAAAACAACGGTATCCATAAAAAAAAATTAAACCATTGCCTTAAGAGTGCATCAAGGACTGGAGAAACAAGTCGGTAAATCACCGCTAATTTATTAAATACCTCCGTAAAATTTACTAAATAAATAATTACCTCCGTAAAATTTACAAAATAAATAATTACCTCCGTAAAATTTACTAAATAAATAATTATCAAAATCTACCCGTCTGATAATTTCAAATTCAATCTTTATGAATTATCCCTATCAAGAATGTACGAGCAATTCTATTGGCCCTGGGCTAAACACAGTCGTCTTCTTTAACTAACTTTGCTACAATGTATCAAAGATAACAAAAAAATGCGCCTATTATAGAAAAATCTTGAAAAGCGGAAAAATAATTCCGGAAAAATTCAATTTTTTAATTTCAAATTTTTTTTTCTAAACCCCTAATTAGCGCGGAAAATCTTTACCTATATCTAGATCCCCTCTATTACGGTCCTTACGGATTCAGGTAAAGTGGTTCTTGGTTAGGTTTCAGTGGCTTGCAGAAGCCGCCAAAGAGGCATATATATATAGTGGCCGAATATTTATCAGTGTGATAGAAAGCTATAGGCGGAATCGAAACAAAAGTGGTAATTACATTTTTAACCCATCGGTACCTTGGAAAAAAGACCCATTTCTTATTTTTATACTTTTAAAGTCAGTGGATTCAAAAGTTATTAGCCTGAACCGATACGGCTGGGTGGTTAGAATTTTAACGATTGTTTTAAAGTGTCCTGTGCAATTTAAAAATTTAAAACAAGGCTTAGGTACTATCAGGGATAGATTTAATTTTAGAAGTAGGAATGGAAAACTTTTAGTATTTACTTCAGTCCGGCTCATAGCCCAGTATAGAGCCCCTCCCTCCAACAAGTAACAAAAAGTTTAAATGATCTTATTGGCTTTCCCAAAGCATTTGCCACGTTAATTAAATCACGCTTAATTTCTTGTTTTAAATGTAAATTCTACATGTTCGTTTCAGTTATAAAAACAACTAGATTATCTAAGTATTTGGTCACAATACTTATATGGATGCAAATACGATTGTACATCAACAACCATAGTATCTTGTATTATTGCGCGATCTTGTTTATTAAGTTCAACATCGGAAAACCCTGATAAGCCTTGCCCATCTTGTTTGTGTTCTTTCTAGAGAGGGCAGTACCAGAGATACGCCCGGCTATTCCAGAGACTATAAATGCGTATGCATTTGGCATATACGGTAGTCGCCTGGTAGACCATGAAAACCCCTTACATTTTGGGGACGAACCGAAACCAAACCAAACCGTGTTCTATTTTTTTGCGTAATTATTGGTTAGAAACTGAGCGGTTAAATTACATTCTCATCCTTTCACGATGTATTTTTGGTATACCGAATATTTTTAGGCCATAACCCATCAATAACCGATACCGTTTTTGGACAACGTAGAATTTAAAAGTCTACGTTTATACATTTATGGAGATGAGGTCATAAATTGCCAAACTTACTTCAAATGGCAAAAATTGAAAAAATCCCTACTAAAGTTTTCTGGAATTCTTTTTAGCCTCTGTGCAATTTTGAACAAGATTGTTTAGTGCCAATTCTTTCTTGGTATCATGAATATTAACAAATAAAATTTAATTTTAAATAGTTATTGTGCAAACTGCAAAGTCAATCAAGGTTTGGAGAGGTTACTTTAATTTTTTTGCGCATTTCATTTGTGGCAAAAAAATCACTACTAAATTTTTCTGGAATTCTTTAGCCTCTGTGCAATTTTTGAACAAGATTGTTTAGTGCCAATTCTTTCTTGGTATCATGAATATTAATTAACAAATAAAGTTTAATTTTAAATAGTTATTGTGCAAACTGCAAAGTCAATCAAGGGTTGGAGAGGTTAGTTTATTTTTATGCGCATTTCATTTGTGGCAAAAAATCACTACTAAATTTTTCTGGAATTCTTTAGCCTTTGTGCAATTTTTGAACAAGATTATTTAGTTCCAATTCTTTCTTTGTTATCACGAATATTAACAAATAAAGTTTAATTTTAAATAGTTATAGTGCAAACTGCAAAGTCAATCAAGGGTTGGGGAGGTTACTTTAATTTTTTTGCACATTACATTTGGAAAGAAAAGAAACTCGATAAACTCAGGAAAGAACAGCAAGCAAGTAAGCCTTGGTTCGACCCTGTAATTAGCGGGCCAAGATGCGCGTGCCTTTGGCCCGATCTCGTGAAATCATCCACGCACCATTGAACCCCCCCCCCTTTCCCGCCTTTTTCAAATTCCCCAGGTATAGAAAAAAGGAATTTTCCCGCCACCCACTTTCATTTTATGATAAGAGAGGGCGCTATAAATCGTGGCCCAATCTGACAATGACGAATGGTATTGGAGTTACCGCTCCCTTTTGACCAAAAAAAAAAAAAAAGAAAAAAAACTGGATAGGTATCATACCTTACTTTTAAAGAATGCCAAGGGGTCAAATACTTCACTTAAATTTATAATTCAATATTTTTCTAAACTGTTCAAGTATTTTATATCATTGTGGTTAATTTTTAGGAACAATTTTGGAAAGGTGCAAGCTTAGGAAGGGAGTTATAAATAGTTTGACCACCAGGGGGAAATCATTTAGGATGTATTATTGTTACTTTAGAAGGAAATAAACTATCCAACCCCTCGTGCACATTTATACGAGTTTTTCATTTATACGTATATTACATTACCAACTTGCGAATTATATTTCAAGAATCGGCTTTGTAAAATACACTTAACGTCTTCGGGAGGGTGGGGAGGGTCAATTTCAAAGGTCAAATAGGTTTTCGCGCAAGTAAATATAGAGGTCACGCTTCAGGTATCTATCTGGCTTGACCAAGATATAATATCAGGTTAAATCCAGGTGGCGTATGGGACCATGGGGTTATTGTGGGGTTAAGATGCAGTATTGGTTTGACGCGTGGGATGATGGTAAAATTGAGTTCGCCCCCGTTTAAATAAATTGGATTTGTTTTGCGATGTACGCCCTTAAAATGGCAGTCAAAATAGTAGCAGTTAGGTATTACTATAAATTCATGAACTGGTGTTCTATTTTCGGCTACTGAATACAGATTTCAAAGGGCCAAGGCTTACGCAATACCGATTTCAAAGGGCAAGGGCTTACGCAATACCGATTTCAAAGGGCAAGGGCTTACGCAATACCGATTTCAAAGGGCAAGGGCTTACGCAATACCGATTTCAAAGGGCAAAGGCTTACGCAATACCGATTTCAAAGGGCCAAGGCTTACGCAATACCGATTTCAAAGGGCCAAGGCTTACGCAATACCGATTTCAAAGGGCAAAGGCTTACGCAATACCGATTTCAAAGGGCCAAGGCTTACGCAATACCCATTTCAAAGGGCCAAGGCTTACGCAATACAATTGTAAAAACCAAAAACTTAAAGCTCACCATCTGTTAATGATGAAAAATATCCACTTTGTGATCCATTTTGCACATAAATACAGGCTGTAGATCCACAAAATAGGCACTACCAGCAATATTAACAGCTCTATTGGAGTAACATTACGCAAATGAAGTTGAACTTCGCCCTCTACAAAAAGAGATTAGACCAATTTTTAGACCTAACTCGTAGTAACGTTTAACAATTTATACAAAATGCATGCATACGAAAGATTACAAACCTACCTCTTTACTAAAACAACCTTTAAGAAAATTTAAAATACCCATCCATCTATAAAGGTCATGAATGATATCATATAATACTTTTATATAATATACAATAGAGTTAGGCCTAATATTACCAGCATGCAGTTTAATATTTGATAAAGTAGGTCTATAGATCTTAATAAAAAAAGTAAGTCTTGAAATAATAAATTTATTCAACGCGGGAATTTACCCCGTTAATCCAAAACCTACTCGAATGTTTTAAAGGAAACATAACGATGGCACCAGCACGAAAGGGCGAAATATGGAAAGACCGGGGTCATGACCCTGATTACGAATTCGCCCACACCCATTTAGATGCTCTAGCTTCACTTTTTCCTCCGAACTATTCAACCTTAGGCTGGCTCTCTCATTGAAATTCAACTTTCTGGCATTTTTTAGCTGCCGGCCATGTTAAGTATAAATAATCTGAGTTTCCTTCGGCTGTACCATACCGGATTCAGTTTTTTAACAACACTAGCTAGGCCTACCTGGTATTGGTATGGTACAGAAAACACCGCCGAATGGTAGCTATTAAAGTGGAAATGCAATTACCTTAACCAAGATTTAAGCTTGATATGAACAATATGGAGAATGACTACGCAAGAAGGTCACGTGTCATTTAGAACTGTTGAAGATATTTTTAGTAGTTACTTTTACCAAAGAGGGTATAAAAAGGGGGAGTAGAAGGCAGGAGTGGGTAGATTGTTTCGCTTTGAAAGTTTACTTAGCTCTTAGTTTCCGGTGTGCGTGCGCATCTTTCTCTGCAATCTTCCCATTGGTTGAAATGCGGTTAACCGGATATTAGAAGGAAAATGTCACAAAAAAAAAATAAATGCGAGAACTCGTAGCAAAACGAGTTTCCTAAGATGCTAGCTTCAACTCCCCTTCTTTATACCCTCTTTGCTTTTACTGTAATATGATTGCCTTGGAATTTCTAACGCTGACGTAAGGATATCTAGTGACATTATCATCTCACCAATTACCTGATGTATGATGAAGTCAGGAAATCAGATAAATATAGATGCACTTCAATGCGAAAAATAGGCCTACAAAATAAAGTTTTATTGATACTATTTAACACTACATTACCCAACGCCTAATGCAGTATAAGTAGTGTGTAACTGAGTGTTCTGACCTTACTGGTAACGCTACATGTGCAAGGTTCAACTGACATGACTTGTAAATCGCCCAAATGGCGTTCTAGTTATGCGTAATTTAAACGTCTTATTAACTTCAACTTCATTGTGTTTAAATTCATCTGATATTAACGTAAATTCACGAGCATTTTTAATTTTACATCTTATTCATATATTCATGCACCTTATGTAAAACGAGTGAAAACGGGCTAGCGTTTCACACCCCCAAACTAAGAGCAAAAAAAGAGAGCCAAAAATCTTGGCTTCATATCAAAGTTGGGTAATCTCGAGTGCAATCTGACCCCCAGAGGTCATGGTTCAACAGCTGCTACGCCAACGCAACGCGTCCCAAAGAAAAAGTAAAAAATAATAGCCTTTTCTTTCTCTCATTTTCTCGAAGGTGACCCCGCGGTGACCTTTACTGGGCTATCGGCCCTCTCGGGTATCGGTAAAAAACACAGAACGAAAGGAAGAATGTGTACACCCCCGCTTTGAGATCGCGCGCAACCACCAAAACTCTCGTTTCAAATAATTAAGCTTTTTTTGCTTTTTGCCGAAGTTTTTTTTTGGTTCGGTTTTGGTTTGTTTTTAAAGGTATGGTGAAATACTTTCTTTAGAACACAAAAACCAGGGGACGAAAAGCGGATTGCTTATTTATCTTTCTTGAGCTACCAAATACCTTTGTAAATTGTACATTTCATCTACCCTTTACAAAAGGGGAACAAATCATTGCTTGCCCTTATATAATACATATATCGTATGGGATAAAGCAAATATACCAAAAACCAAGGGTTAGTAATCTTTGAGTGTTAATTTTTGTCGCTAATATTTTTTTCTTGCACAATTCCTTTAAAGTAAGTTAAAGCAATATGTTAAGAACGCGCCCAGGATGCATTGCGGCAGGTATTATTTTCTAGTTATCGGTAAATCGTGATCAATCCACCCACAATTCACGGCATACATTGAAAAACAGACGCCGCTAAGAAACGTTTACTATTATATATTTCTTCGTAATTAACATCGAAATTCGGATTCCGAAAAAAAAAAAACCGAAAAGTGAAATTCTATAGTTTATACAATACATACAGCTTTTTTTAATTGCTTCTGCAGTTGTTCCGAAGCATCTGTATTGTTATTGTATGGGAATTTTCAAAAACAGCTTTTAAGGGCCCCTTTATATACCAAGTAACTTACACCCCCACAAACTAAAAAGGCCCATAAATATTTAAAATGTTAAATAGCGTATAGAATAGAAATGTATATTGGGTTATAATACGGGTTAACACAAAAGGTGAAGGCTAAATGCATTGTCGGTGTTAGTTAGTTCGCTTTTGTCTTTCTTCAGAATCTTGTGGGAAAGTTTGACTAAAATACATTTATTTTTCTTTTTACCCCAAAATTGAATTTCAAAAAGATAATAATAATTGAAAATGATTATGAGAATTTTTCCTTCATTTCTACACTGACAGCTTTGTATTTTAGCGTGTGAAAAATATCTTATGTATATTTTAACTTTAAATTCTTCACGCTATTCTTAATTATTCAGCGTAATCATCATTTATTTTACATCATAGCCCCGTAATCATTTCCATAAGTATCGTTCTGCCGTATGGGCCTACAGTATATTGGAATAGGTTTTTCCATACAAAGGGAGGTGCTTGAAGTTTCGAGAGCAAATGTACCGTTTACTTCTCGCCTGTAGCGACGAAGGCGCGACTGTACCACGTGACGTCGAACAAGCTGATCAAGCCATACCGTGATTATCGTTCCTTGATTGAGTAGGGTTAGGAGTAGAGATAAAGATCATGGAAAATAAAATCGGCCACCAGGAGACACTCCCCTACCTTTTTATAAAGGATGCACGCTCGTAGCAAATACTTATGGGGAGTATTATAGGTTTATGTCTACAGCTAAAGCTCGATAAGATGTCTTAAACCACCTAGATAACACATACCCGGCCCATACATAAGCGGGAGTTATATTTTACAAAAAGATTAGATCACGCCAACACAGCAACCAGTAGGACTAACTAAAAGTCTCCATAATGTTGTTCAAAACCAAAAGCCATCCATGGACCATGGGTTGTGGTCATAAATACTAAATAATACAATACAGCACTTAGTAGAGAAAAGCATTGAACTTCCTAAAGTTGAATTTTAAGGGAAAATAATAGATTTGATTTACAGAGGTCTAGTAATGGTACCATATATATCTGTATTTGTAGTCCGTCCGGACTACCGTGTATTTCGGGACCACCCAAAAATAGGCCATTTTGTCGTGGTCCGTTTTATTGAAGGTACAATAAAAAGTCGTAACTTTTCCCACGCACGTGATCTATAGTCTCTAAGCTTCCCTGGTTGAATTTAAAGCTGCTCAAAGGCTACACAAACGGTTTCAGACCAACACAAACTAAGAAATAAATGTTTCAATGTTTGGGACCATTTGTTGTTAGACAGTAAGTTTCAAGAAATACAAGGCTACTATGAAAGATGCGTATTGTATTTCCAAAATATCTCTACAGTTGTCTTCAAGCGCACTTGACAATAAATAACGGGAAATGGAAGCAG
The DNA here is from genome assembly GCF_054372755.1 of Phalangium opilio. Taxonomy (NCBI): domain Eukaryota; kingdom Metazoa; phylum Arthropoda; class Arachnida; order Opiliones; family Phalangiidae; genus Phalangium; species Phalangium opilio. The sequence continues at coordinate 7,617,635 of NW_028324187.1, read as the reverse complement.
CTAGAGTTTATATGGAGTGTGCCTGAATGTAAAAATACCTTTTTTTTTGCCTGAAAACTTCTCTTGGGATATAGTTTACTTACCCTAGGAAGTAATGGAGGAAAAAGGAAGGTGTGGAAGACCGGTAGCCCATCGACATACCAAGGGTATATTTTATATTAGGAAGTATGGGTCTTACGTACCAGAGAATTTTACAATCTGAAGAACAAGCTGGTGACAATGCCATGAAAGAAAAAGTAAAACCTTATTGAAATGCGGTTAGAAATTGGAGAAATTCATAGATTTTATAGTGCGTAAAGTAAGTGCACTGGCGCTAGTGGTAATACGCGAGTATAGTGACAGTAGGCAGTAGTTAATGCATTGTCAACGATACTACAACAAGAACCATAGAGATACGTCATCGGGTTAAGGGCAGGCGAAAGACTGAAGCTAAAAAATCGTATTTAAAACTCACGCATGCATGTAGGCAGTGTTTGCAATAGAATCGCACGAAACTCAACTAAAATTACCGTCGAAGCGACGAAGTCCTTGAGGTTTAGCTTTGCGATGGGTTGGGAACACTCGGTCGGAACAGTACCCCCATGGAGTTAAACATACACTTTACATTTCGTTGCTTCTATATGTATAGGTACGTCGTAATTTTGGTTTTATAAGAGTTAGTATGTATTATTTTCTACTGTTCCATGGCTTGAAGAATGAAATGGGGCTTTACCCATAACGTACCCATAAGGATGGCGCCGACTAGCCTCCTAAAGATTTCCCTTTGTCGAAAACCGACAAAATGCGGTCCGTGGTTGAATTAGACCAGACCATGTAGTACAACAAGTAGTAAGCCACTAGAGTCTTAAAACGTTTTCCGGTATATAGAGGAAAGGAGGGCCCAACCTGCAACGTGTTTACACCAAAATTTGTTTGACGGTAACACCGTATTTCGTAGGAGTAAGTTTTAACAAAAGGGGTAGAACAATTGCCAAACAAATTTGTAGTACTATTCCCTTATGGTACTTGGTAGTACAACATTGTATCGCGTCTGGTATGTTTTAGTTATTTTGTTTTAAATTAAGTTAGATGGATTGTAAAGAAAATCTTCCTTCACACATCCCAAGTGTCCGATGCCTCAAATTTCGGTACCATTACGATTAAGGATGACCCCGCGGTGACCTTTATATTTTATTTTATTTGAGAGGAAGGAAACCAGCTCTTTATCGGCGAGTTGATTCCATCACTTTGGTGTTAAAAGCTACCTATAGTAGCTTCAAATGTTTGTCATGAAATTTAGGTGTGGGAGCATGGGTGTTTAAGTCGTCCTGATTTAAAATGGGTGGATTGACTTCGACTCAGGATTCTCTACAGGGTGTTACAGAAAGAGGTGTATGGTCTATGAACCAGAAAGAGTTGAAAACGACATGGCGTCTTAATTACCACGGGTCATGAAAATGTGTGGTTAATAAAAGATTTTCAAAAATGAAGGCACAAATATCGTTTGCTTGTTAAAAGGTACAATTGTCTTGTTGTCCCTATTGCTTCAGACATATATTTCTACAACCAACACTTCGGCCATTGCAATGCATACTATGGCTACATAAAATAATTTGAAAATATGGGTACACAAAAAAAATACCAAAGTTGTACCGCGGGCCAAAAAATCCAAGTAAAACAAATGCGGGACCCCTGGGCCACAAAGTGAACCTTCCTTAGTAGGAGGAGTTCAGCGCTGCTGAGGTGGTTCTATAGTTCCCGGCCTAAAGGTCAAGCGAAAGGTCAAACGATTTTATTTTGTCACTTTGATTATAGGGGTCAAAATCGCCGATTTTTTTTTAAATCTCTTTTCCTCGCCAAAGTGCGGGTCCCTTCAGGCAATACTAAAGAGCTCCGATAGAGGGGGTCATAAGGTCAAACGGGGGCTTAACTTTAGGGAACAATATCAATTGCTGTACCTGTAAATTCCCCAATTTATTTTTTAGCCATTACGTTTTTAGATGAATAGATAACACGTTCAAAAATTATCTACACATCTGCATGCATGAGATATTAATGAACGAGGCTGTAATTCCAGGAATCAAGAAGTGATATCCAAGGCCCAAGTGGTATAACCGTGCATATTCAAGGTCAACGGACATGGCATAACACCAAGCGTTCATAATCAGAACAAACTTCAACATAGGATCAAACACCTAAAAGTTTGAACTACCAACTCAAAACAAAACATCAACTTGTCGCTCATGATATAAACAGTCATTACAATCAATAACTTTAAATTCTGAGGAGTGTGTTAAGAAAAAATAAAACAGTTGCTTTGCCAACAGGTAACTAAGGAATTCGAGGTATTCGAAATTAGATATCACGTCTATAACTCATTGAAAGCCAGCCGTTCGATGAAGCAATTCACAAATAATCCATCGTTTGCAAGCTGTAATTGTTCCTTGCATGAAGAGTTGACCCGCGGCGATTTTGTAATAGCGCAGCCTTTCGTTCGTTCAAATGATCCCTTACATTTCTACCAGATTGAATAAAATCGAAGAGTTATCGATATATCGTAAAGATGAAACTATAATCGTTTCTACAGTTGTGTTATTATCGGTGTCTGGGTACCTCCCCTATCTTATGCTCTTTCATAAGTTGATAATAATAGTTAAGTTCCTTACTAACGGTCATTCTCGGTACGCAAGGATTTCTTTCATACGCATGCGCGGTTTTAATAGACCACTTCGATGTAACTAAGAGGAGAAACCAAGTGGGTTACATTACCTTCCATCGAACTTTTTGGCGACTGCGCTGTAGAATGCCCCCGCGCGCAGGAGCAGCGCCTAATCAAATGCTTTCTGAGTGTGTAGAATTAGGGAATCATGAGAGTACGCAGAGGCGACAAGGGAGCAACCCCCTTGTATGTCTCGATCCTGAGACCCTTTATTACACCGAAATGATCTATGAGGACTATGACGTCAGTGATGACCTCTAAAACTTGTCGCCCTCTATCAGAGAAAAGCACAAACAGCTCTATACAGACTTACATTTCAAACACGCGAAGATATTAACTTTGTTAAGAATTACTTTACTTATACCATTTTTTAATACGGACTTACTTCACTATAGTTCTTAAGAAAGGGGAGTATCTTTTAATGTCAGGCCCAAAAAAAAACGTCTTATATCCACACGTACATTGTAAAACAATAACAAATAGCGGTACATGATCTATATATTTACAGTTACGAGAAGCAGAAAAAAAAACTGTATAATCTCAAAACTGTTAATTCCTTGTGAGAATAGGTTTGCGATCGAGTTGATCTATAACAGAGACCCGCCCAAACAAAATTACAATCATTTTCCAATCGCAAAATAATTCGAGACATTTGAAATAATCACCTTTCCAATATTCTATGCTAAAGAAAAAACTCAGAAGCATAAGACTATCATATCCTTCTTAAGTATGGGTCGTACCGAGAGACGTCTCGTGGCGGTAGCAGAGCGTCCCCTGGTGACGCATTTGCCAAAAACAGAAAATATAATCAATCATGCCTATACTGTGATTTCCATATTTACGCCTATAATAGATCCTTTTCAATTTCAAATAAGTTGGGTGTGATGTTTGAACACCTTCTTTTCTTGATATGTGCACTGACAACAAAGACGTTAGATAATGGTTTCAAACAATACGGACTGGTAATGTTGAAGCCAGTCATATCTAAGCTCTCTCTGGGTTCACATACCCGATTCAAGCAGACGATGCTGCTCGCCCCCTCCCCCCTCACGGGAACAAGGAAGGAAGTAGATTACAATTATGGCAGACCCATACTTAGGGCATATAGGTTTATATCAGCGGTTATAGAAAATTTTCTAGGCCGGCAGGTAGCTTTCACATCAATTACACTAGATATATATAAGCGGGTATTCTGGAATCCGTTAAGATATTTTCGGCTCTAACCGCCAATTTTCTCATAAAGACAGTGTCTAACCATCTTTTTGTTCTAGGGTATATGAAAAAACAATTGTACCCTTTTGGAAAAGTAATTTAACTCAGAAAGTGGAAAATAATAGAGTAGAGCTTTTAACAATTGATTTTTAAGAACAGGGGTTTAAATTGCTCGCATTCCAACGGACGCAGGGCTTTTGAAGTTTACTTTTGCAACTTCTGGAAGAGTTGAAAGATAGTACACCAAGTCGTAAATAATGCGGGAATTACTTTACACTTTTATAAAAGGAGTCATTGATTGCAGTAGCGAATGCTACTGCGATTGAAATGATACGAAATTATATTGGTTAAAACCACGTGTCCGCACGCGCGAGCTTTGATTCAAAGTGTATTATACCACGTGGGGTCATAGCATAAATTGAGAATAAACAGCATAGGAGTGTAGTCTGACATTATAAAAGGAATTATAACAGAGTATTATTATTATTATTACACTAATTTGCGAGGCAATTCAGACCTATTGTTTATTGTGTAAATGACAATAATAAATTAAATAATATCTTGTGTCAGTTCTTAATGAACTTGTTTACAAAATTTTTCATATTCCCCAAGAAAAAAATAATAATAATTAGGATATACAGGGTGGTTTTGAAAGGTTTCAGGGGGTTCAGGTCACGTGAGTCTCGTCTCTCTCTCTCAGACATTTCCAAGAAGTAGCAACGACCTTTTTTCATTCTCATTAGCTAATTTGTCAACTAGGGACTAATTTTTCTACCCATATAGTTTTGAAGTGCATGCAGCGCAACTGGGGTAGAAATCAGTGTAGGGTGTCGGTTTCCTTTGATGTATATTTCCTCCCCCCTGTTATGAAAGCGTTGCGATTATGAGAAATTGTTACTTAGGCTCTCAGATACATATAAAGTGGGTCCAAATACTTTTCCCCAATTTTTTGGCGTTACGTCACTACGTTTCGGTTAACTAACTATAAGGTTTCGTTTTACAAACATGAATCTAACTGAGAGAAGTGCATTACCCGAAGTATACATATATATCAAGAAGTGATATCTAGTTTATTAGGGAGAAGTTATAATTCGTTCCACATTTCTAGATTTATCTCCAGTCCAAACAAACGTAGCCTGTCCGGAGTTAATCCCCGCCACCTCTAAATTACAACAAGCAGCCATCTCATTGGTTCTTGAAAACTCACGTCAGCGCGACGCGAATGATAAGGAAAATTACTTGTATTTTCCGACTGAGGAGAGGCAGCGAAATAGCCCGGCCTCCTTTTACGCCCCCCCCTTGTATTTTGAAAGGGGGACTAGGACTATGGCCCGCACGAATACTTAGGCAACTTGTACCTTCTCCCTAATAAACTAGATATCACTTCTTGCATATATATATACTAATATTTCTTCTTAAGTCGTAGATTTCTCCAATCCGAAGCCATCTTGAAAAATGGCGGCTTGAAATGTAAAAAATCAAACTTCTTTATGGGCACGTAAAGGATATGTAGTCTTTTTACTTGTGGTATATCAAGGTCACTTTCAAGAAATGAATTTCTTCGAGTTATAAACTTCTGGCAAGTAGACGTAACTTTCGGGAGTTTAGAATTGATATCCCCTGAAATTGGCCTCGTCAACTCGAGTTTCGCTCTCAACAAGTCAAGATCTCTCGTTTTCGCGCGAGCTCTTTTTAATCTTTTTTTTTTTTTTTTGGAAGTGATGTGGGGAAAAGTTTGTTTGTCGCCCGTTCCGTTTATATGGGGAGGGGTTATATTATCACCTTCTAACCCCCCCCCCCGGCTAGTCTGCGCTTGGCCTTTTAGCGGTACTGTACGCACGAGCAGTCAATATTAGTTGACGGAAAAGAAATGTATACACCCGGCTGCAGGGATGGATATGGCCTTTTTAACCAAATAAACAAGCTGGATAAGTTAAATTAAACAAGGCTTGGGAAAGTTAGGTCTAAAACTCCCCCTTCTGGCACTTGCCTGCACACTATCTACTTTGCTTCAATTCAATTAAAAAACTATTAGCCTAATCTTATTTCTGGTAATTTTGTCTTAATTCAAGTTTGACATTGTCGGTAGGTGTCGGTAGTAGTACTTCCGTATGCTAACCAAGGATTGGGAAAGTAAGGTCTAAAACGCCCCCTTATGGCAGATCATGGAGGTTTATTAAAAATACATAATAAACCAAAAGTTACTTTGTTTCAGTTAAAAAATATATTAATATTATTTCTGGAATATTTGTCTAAATTTGAGTTTGCCATTGTCGATAGGTGTCGGTAGTAGTGCTTCAATGCACCCTGTAAAGTTTCCTTAATCATTTCAGTACCTAAATGGGTTCCCAATTTCTAAGAACATTTTTGAAAAAAAAAATTGAGCCAGCCTGCCAGCCAGATACATCAAACCAATAAACCTTGAACCTAACGATTCCGAGGGTTAAAAAACGTAATTGATGTCGCCAAGCGACTTAATTTTGGCGCGCGGCATTGCAGGCGTCGTCGGCTTTTGACGTACGCCTTTGATCTTTGATAGGCCTACAGTTTTTTGATAGCTTAGCCCTCTCTCTCTCTTTCAGAAGGGGAAGTATTTCTTCAAACCCAAAATTGTTTGTCGACCACTTTGCGAGGGAGCAGTTCAGTTCAGGCAATCTCTCTCCCCTTTAGTACTACACCCAAAGTTTTCTCACTCCATGGCTAAAGTACTTAACCAAACTCGGACTTCTGAACCCTCGCCGCGAAAATAAAACCAAGTCTAGCTTTTCAAATTCAACTTTGAAATGGAGCTAATTTCGTACTGGGACGATTTCAAAAAGGTCAAGGGGTTAAAATACTTGACCCTAGGAGGCGTTAACTTTGGACCTATCAATTCTAAGAAACTGATTCTGATTCTTACAAACAATTTCGCATAAGTGAAAGAAATTACATGGATAGACTTATTTTGACCCTAAAAATACACTTATAACTGAAATTGAACCAGGAGTAATTATGACATGAGTGGAATTTAGGGCCTAAAAATCATAATTTGTGACGAATATTACTTAGCTGTCAGAAATTAGGATTGCTGGTTAGAATATAACATAAATTTGACATTTACCAAGCAACATCAAAGTGCTTTTTTGAAATATCTTACAAGATGATGGAAGTAACCCTTATCTTGGGTGTGTGGGATGCAAGTTACAAAGTTTGTTAATTTAAAAGTAGATCTGTTAAGAAAGGTGTGGAAAAGTGCAAGATCAACACTTTGATCCGAAGCCGACAGGAAACTCCATTGAAAAAGGTGGTATCGTTCAAGATTGCGACTAAATCACAACCCTATAACCCTATCTCTAAGTATGTGTCATATTGATATTCAATAACAAAAAAATGAAATGGTACAGAGGCGTCAACTGGCGGTGGATTTCGCGAAATAAATTTGCCTAAACAAAATAAAACATTTTACTCAAATTTTCCGCGAATTAAAAAGCCGAACATATCATATCATATATGGATGGTAGTTTATTACTAATATGATAAGGGGGTCGAGATGAACTTACCGAGTGCGTCGACGGGGTCAAAAATGTCGCGATAAATCTATAAATGAGAGTGGGAGAGGATGCCATATACAGGAAGCTTATCAGTCGGCTTTATTTTTATGATTCCTTGTAATCTCTAGGAGCTATTAAAACCATTATAAACGCGAGCGCGGTCTCCTCTGATCTTATACTTTCAATTATATAACTCCCTTAAAATAACTAATTAAAATAAAAACAGTTTAACTTTAGAATCTTTTTCATAATAAAATGCGTAGAATGCATGCAAAGTATTTTGTTTGGAATTCACCCTAAATAAACATAACAATTAGCGTGCGGCTTTATTCTATCATCAAAATTTGCGCGCGAGACCCAACTATATTCAACATAAAATTAGGGATTGGCGGGAAAGTTATACTTCTGGGTTCAATTTCCCACGTGCTTCATTTATATATTATTTTCCCGCGCTAAATCCTGTACAATATTTTGGCTGATGGTCAGAAACACAAACTTCCCTTTGTATTTTTTCGACCTTTTTTGATTATGTATTCCGAGTAAGAATGTATTTTACTTTTATGTGAAATAATCAGAAGCCGTTATAAAGCAACAATGTGGTGGTACTGGTAATAAGCTGGCTTGCTTGCTTGTGACCTTGTTCTGTTAGAGAATTTGAGATTCAAAACTATATATATATGTACAGTTTTGTTTAGCTACTCGAGGATCAGAACTTTAATCTCTCCTCCATAAAGGTCTTGCAATTCAGGCGAGGGAGCCCTTTTGGTTTGCTATCTCCTGCGAATGCGCATTGGCAAATAGTTTATTAAGCGCTAATAGAGTAATTTACATGGCGTATGTGATTCGGTTTAGTAACTTTGCTATAATAAATGTAAAATGATGTTGGGAAGAAGAATTATGTTACTCCACCCGTTTTGTGGTGGTACACTTCTCTCGAAGAGAAGTATTATATACTTCTGGTTCCATTTGTCTATGGTGCAATTATCATTAGAGGGGCACGGGAAAAGCCAGTGGCCCTTAATCCTCAAATAGCTAAACCACCCTGTGAAGCTTAAGAGGCGTGGGTGGTGGTTTGAAGGAATCCTGAATTTAGAGCCCCGAGGTATACAGAAATCATAATCTTCTAATTTTTTTCTATACAGCATAATTTTAAAGAAAGGCCAAACATTATGGAATAGGGCCTAGGTCCTAAGCAATGGGTGAAATACCTGAAAATAACTTTATCCTCAATGAATATGGCCCATTTCCCACGGTACATTCTTTAACAACGCCTTTAAACGCATATATATACGTATTATACTTGTTTATACTTTTAAATAAATATACACAAACTATAAATAGTGTAAAAATGTTTTGCGGTTGTTACCTTTTGTAAAAGGGGTGTGATATTGGTGAGAGCGCAAAGGGTGAGGTTTAGGTATAAATTAATGCAGAATTAGGGGTACATGAGTGTGAGAAAATTCAGGGGTATTTAAACTGGGCCACACAAAAAGTTTAGATAGTATGCGCGTTATTCTGAATTTTTTATGCTCTGGATTGAATGGTTAAAAATAGCTAATGAGCGTGGGAAAAAAAGTTGGATAATTTGAAAAAAAAAAGGTTTGGATAATTGTTTTTTAAAGTTGGACAATTTTTTTTTCAAAAAATTTGGATAATTTTTTTCTTAAAACAGTTGGATAATTTTTTTTCTTAAAAAAGTTGGATAATTTTTTTTCTTAAAAAAGTTGGATAACTTTTTTTCTTAAAAAAGTTGGATAATTTTTTTTCTTAAAAAAGTTGGATAACTTTTTTTCTTAAAAAAGTTGGATAATTTTTTTTCTTAAAAAAGTTGGATGATTTTTTTTTCAAAAAATTTGGATAATTTTTTTTCTTAAAAAAGTTGGATAATTTTTTTCTTAAAAAAGTTGGATAATTTTTTTTCTTAAAAAAGTTGGATAATTTTTTTTTCTTAAAAAAGTTGGATAATTTTTTTCTTAAAAAAGTTGGATAATTTTTTAAAAAACATTTGGATAATTTTTTAAAAAACATTTGGATAATTTTTAAAAAAAAAGTTGTGTATTTTTTGAAAAGAGTTGGATGATTTCGAAAAAAGTTGTATAATTTTGAAATAAAAATGATTATTTTAAACTAAGCAAGAATTGAAACTAAAAAGCTATATTTTATAAAGAAATACAAACGTTAACTCATACAGTCTAAAGTTCAACGTTTCTCCTTCTTTAAAATACGTTTAAAATTCCATTCATATTTGAACAGATCAAATAATAACACACATGACTTCCTCCTGTACATTACAAAGAGGGGAAAAAAATAAAAGCATTCTAAAAGATTTGAAATTCTTTCGTTCCAAGAAAAGTTGAAAACGACGTAAGAAGCCATCAATTCCACATTACGGACAAAATATTTGGTGCAAATAGGCGCGGGGGAGGAGATGAAGTTGAAAATGACCGCGGCGGCGCTCGGGAGCCAAACATTCAATGCTTAATAAATTAAAGGCTTCGCGTACAAGAAGAAATAAGGAAAAATAACAAAAAGAAATTAGCCTTAAAGTTATCAAAGAATTGATAACAACAAACCAACGCTTGGGAATCTCATTTGACAATGGGTTTTGCAGTGGAACGTTGAATATATGGATTTTATTCAGAACAGCAGGGGTTTTCCTAGAACCTCTGTGGTTTATTGAAGACATTTGAAGGGTTAGTCATAGAATCTTTGGGTTTATTTGAAAACAGCAGGGGTTTTCATAGAACCCCTGTGGTTTATTGAAGAAATTTGAAGGGTCTGTTCTAGAATCCTCGGGGTTTATTTGAAAACAGCAGGGGTTTTCATAGAACCCCTGTGGTTTATTGAAGACATTTGAAGGGTTAGTCATAGAATCTTTGGGTTTATTTGAAAACAGCAGGGGTTTTCATAGAACCCCTGTGGTTTATTGAAGAAATTTGAAGGGTCTGTTCTAGAATCCTCGGGGTTTATTTGAAAACAGCAGGGGTTTTCATAGAACCCCTGGGGTTTATTGCTGAACATTAAAGAATATTTGGGTTTGATTCAGAACAGCAGGGATTTTTCATAGAATCTTTGGGTTTGATTCAGAAATGCAGGTTTTTTTACAGAATCTTTGGGCTTGATCCACAAATACAGGAAATTTCATAGAGTCCTGGGGTTTATTTCAGAATCCTTAGAATTTGTCATACATAGGATAAAAATTCGCGAACAATACAGGATAAGTAAGTATGATAATGCAATAGGCCTAATATTTTCTGTTAAATCTACTTCTTAAGATCCAAACGATAAAAGAGATAGTAGTTAGGGTTCTCCAGGTTGCATGGTCGATCCACCATTCCACCCACGACTGGACTGAACTGCGGAGCGGCTTGGCATTCCTATGTCTAAATAACAGAGTGCGCCGCGAGGTTACTGTCGGCTACTAATAACAATGGGTGCGCTTTTAGCCCATGAAGGCATAGTCCCGTAATATTACGAAAGGACCAAACAAAATATATATGCGGTCAAAACAAAAGGGAAGATGCTGCAGTTTTTCCCACGACACCCACAACTACTTTTGACGGTCAAAGATAAAAACTCGATCGCGGCTTGGCTCCCCAAAACACCCCCGCGCCTTTTTTTGGCCCACTTTCGAGGGCGGCTGATCTTCCGCGACCACCAATTTTTTTCCCACGAGCTAAAGAAAGATTTCCCCAAAAACATAAGTAAAATAATTCTTTTCGAAGTTTCTGTAGACCCTTTTCAGTGTCGTCTGCTTGATTTAGGGTTAAGAAAGACCATGATAGGACGGTATGTTCATTCTGACACGGTTAAGATATGGAGTGTTAAGATATTAACATTAAATCAATTCTTGATATACGTTAAATTAGTTTTCGGGTCATGAACCCAAATACCCTATAGTCTGGTCTTGACCATTTGGTTGTTTCCTAAGCCTTGTGGACCGTAGTTAACCTTATGGTAACCGTCCAGGAGGGAATCAAAAGACTATAGAGTGCTGAAAAACGGTTACAATTCCAAAGACGTTAGAGATGGCTTCAACGTTACCAGTCCACCACCCAAATTTTATATGGTCCGTATTGGTTGTAACCATATCTTAATTTGAATAAGTCTTTGTTGTCCACATACAAGTTGGTCAATATTTGACCCCGGACTTAGAAATTTATTATTTTACTTGTGCGCAAAAATATACTGTATCTTTTAACATTGAGGAAAGGTTAGAGCTCTTTCTAACTATGGCGGTCGCTCTATCTAAATGGGCTAAGTGGGGGTGCTGAGCTTTCAACGGGAATTTTTTTACCTGGTGGCTCTATAGGTCTCCATTAAGAGCAATTTGTGTTTTATGGAGAAAGAAAAAAATAAAACGCCTTCTTCTTTTACCGAAACATTTCCAAGAAGAATATCATTAGCTACAATCTACAATGACGATTTTGAAATTTAGTTTCAATTATTTCCCAGAATATTTTGTTTAAAACTATATTTTGTACAAATTGAAGAAAATTTTTCGGATTTTTTTTTTTGTGTTAAAAGCAAACTTAAAAGCGTAGACAAAAATATATCAATGTTCCGACTCAAGAAAACAAGGTGCTCAAACCATACCACGACTTTTGCAAAGGGTCTTTCTCAGTGTGTAGCAGGGAAAGTCAAATTTAAAATAAAAATTGCACCGGGCATATTATATTATCAGTTCATGTTTAAATGGCGTTGCTAAAGCTTAACACTTATCACACTAATGGCTTTACAAACACCAAAAAAAAAAATTATGAAGACCGATATATTTCGATAGAGTATATATTACATATACGAGTTAATCCCGTAAAAGCCATACAGCATACGAGCTGTTCTTTCATCTTTGCCGCCCTATTGTTCACGACATCAGAAGAAAATTAAACTGAAATTAATATTATTTCTCTTAAGTACTTAAAAGCTAAAATATCGTAACTGAAAAAAAAATGTATTTCGGGTCAAGAAGCGTGGAATGGTCTATTTTAAAGGCCGACTTCCATCGAAAAGAGTTAGATCGAACTGAAAACCGAGCATCGAGACTAACAATGGAGCGACCGTGCCGATTTTCGAAGCCCCGCTGCAGGGCAAAAGATGGAAGGGTTCTAGCTAACTGAAAGCCGTGCAATGAGGTTCTAACGAACTGAAGGTACGCAATAGAGAATTTCCTTCAAAGGAAAGCAAAAATTCGAGAGGAAATAAATTTAAAAGGATTTCTATTGCGTATCTTCAGTCGGCAGAACCGCCACATTGCACGGCTTTCAGTTAGCGAGAACCCTTCCAACTTTTGACCCCGCGGGGCTTCGAAAATCGGCACGGTCGCTTTGAACATTGTTAGTCTCGATGCTCGGTTTTCAGTTCGCTAGCATCCTTTTCGCTGGAAGTCGGCCTTTAGGAAAATACTGTATTTTCCTTATTCATTTCTGTTATTATTTTAAAATTAATCTACTTCTTCTTTTAATCAATATCATTTCTGTTATTATTTTAAAATTAATCTACTTCTTCTTTTAATCAATATCTGTATATATGAAGTCTGAAAATATTAAGAGCTATTGAACTTTATTTGGCAATATTATTATAATTCTTTTTTTTATGGAAAAAAAACACAGTATTTTTCTTATCCATATACACATTTGTTTATATCCGTAGACTCATGCTTGGAAGAAGTATTACCTATACCTTCGAAGGATTAAAGATGCCGCGAAATTCTCAAGTGCAATAAGACCAAGATCAACAATAAATAATATAATGGGTGATCCCGGCTTTTCGAGAGACTCGCGTGGAACTTGAAAGCGTACCGCTATCAGGCAACCAACTCTGACTGACGAATTTGACAGTAGAAGCGACAGGTGACAAATATTCACTGTATACCCCCGAGCGATATACATACGATTAAAACCTCTTATCAGACATATAAAGCAAACAAACTATAGTGGGTGAATATTGTAGACCTTTTTTCTCTCTCAAAAATCATGAACTGTATATACTATATACGCTTTATCGGAGTTTAATAATTATAAATGCAATGTTAATGAGCAATTATTGCCGGTTGTGTGGCAAGATTTAAAGTAAACAAAGAGGTCGCGGTGTAGTCCGCAACAATCAGAGAAATGTTCAAAAACATTCTTCCGATAAAGTTAAGATGGGGTTTTTTGCACGCTACTTCGGTTATACAAGAGATTCTGGGAAGTCCTTTGAGTATGTGATAGCCCTATTTCTCCCCTTCTTAACAGTACTAAAAATTTGGGGTTTACAACAATATGGGACTGAGTAATTAAGCAAAATGTTCATAAACATTTCCACCTTATTGTTAATTAACCAGGGATTTTTCGCACAATCTTTGGAGACTCGTAACTCTGCTTCTACAATAGATACAGCGAAGTCCTTCGAGTATGTTATAGCCCTATTTGTCCCCTTTAAACAGTACTAAGTATTTGGGGCTATAACAATCAGGGCCTGAGTAATTATGCAAAATCTTCATAAACATTTCCACCTTATTGTTAATTAACCAGAGATTTTTCGCACTATCTTTGGACACTCGTAACTCTGCTTATACAATAGATACAGCGAAGTCCTTCGAGTATGTTATAGCCCTATTTGTCCCCTTTAAAACAGTGCTATACACTTGGGGTTACAACAATCAGGACCCGAGTAATTAAGCAAAATGTTCATAAACATTTTCTCCATAGTATTCACCCTTTTCATTAAATTGTAAACTAAACGGTTTCAATAGGCGAATTTTTGCCTTAAATTGTATAGTAATAAAGAAGGATTGGTATCATTTGAAAAAAAACAAGATAAAAAAATTTGACATCATTCCTTAGAAGCTATAATAAATTAAGTCTATATACCCACTCTCCCACTATAGCTATAGCTATAAATGGCTGGCGGCATATGCAATATACATTAAACATTTAGATATCGAAGTCGATAAGTATCATCATCATGCTTGCTATACAGCAATAATGGTCGACTTATAACATATCAAACATTAAAATAAAAAAATGTAAGTAGTTAATATCATTCGACGGGATGGCCTCGCCGCCGGCGACACTTTTACACAACCGTTACATTTTCGCCTCTAGGGGACAGAGTGACACTATATATAATATCATAAGTAAATAATCTTTTATAAGTCCCCATTTAAGAATATGTGCCAAGACTTGTCGAGGTTTCCAACTTTATGTCTTTCTCCAATTCATTGAAATGAATTAACCGAACTGTTTGACTATTATCGTGTTTTAGAGAAACAGTTAACTGACATTTGCAGAGACAGCAAAGTTTAGCAGAGTTCAACGGGTTCAACACAGTAAATACCATACGTTGTAAATATCACATACCTTATTCTGTTTTCCATGCATGGGGTTTCCCAATCTGTTCCCTAGGAACCAACTGACGTCACGTATTATCTAATCCTTTCGGCGCACTGCAGTTACAGTTGTAGGCCTGAAAATGAAAAACAAGCCATTAAAATTTTTATTGAAAAAAAAAACCAAAATCAAAAACAGCTGAATTTATATTTTATATAGTATTTTACGAACGGTACATAACCCCCTGGTACCGTTCAAGCATATCTATATAGTAAACATATATAGTGGTAAAAAAATATACCACATGTTATATTACATAAATGCATGCATGCATGCATGGTCCAGTAATTTTAAAAAACATCTGAATTATGTAAAAAGTGTATACGTAATATAAATACTTCCTATTTGCAACGCTACATAATAAACCATATACATAAGTTTAAGTTGCTTTCAATAAGATTCACCTACAGTTGTATAAATGTACAAACCTATCTTCCAAAAATTACCCCCAAAATTCTTGAAAATTGAATTCGAAAATGTTATAATAAATTTTGGATTTTTGAAGGCTGAAAAATGGTTCGAGTTTCAATTACTCCGATGGAGGGAAATCTAGAGAAAAAAAATAATATCCCATTCCCAATCCTATAATTTAGAAACTTCCAACAAATTTGTACAAAAAAGGCCGGAAAAATATAGGCCCCCGTCTGCCTAAAAAAAACCGACGTTGGAATCGTAGCCCCGAGTCATTTCTTCCCAATCTCCTCCACATTTACCATTTTTGCTTCTAGATAAAATACTAAAATCGATTGTCAAGATTTGTATAAAAAAACGCGGGGATTTCAAATCTGCTAGAGAGCAGAGAGAAGCCAAGGGAAAATCACGTGTTTAGCGGTTTTTAAAAAGCACGAGATATAGACTAGAGTATAGAATTCCCCAAACTGCGCAATCTCCGTAAAAGTTGCATCCGCGCGCGCTCCAAGCAATCTTTCCCGCCAAAAGAATCGGGGAGGTTACGTTAAATTTAAAAGAGATCTACTAACCAAGTAGCCGTCCCAGTGAACGGAAAACCAGAGGGCAGTGCTTTCGCGGAACGTCTCCTGAACGATGGGTGTTCAAAAGACGGGCTACTATTGGCTGACGAGTGGAAGTGGAAGCAGTGCCCCTTTAAAGGCGTCGGGCGGAGACCGGTGGAGACCGCGGTAGGCACTGCTGGGAGTTCGCGTCCCCCTTAATGCTCCCACCGCAGACTCCGAGACCATGGACAGGTGGAAAGACGGTCTGAAGACTTAAGGGTAGTTAAGACTAGAAGCGAACTGTCTGCGAGCGGGGCGCCCCCTGACGAAAAAAAAATCAAGAGCCCCAGACTCTACAATAATAACTCCCTCAACCGTATATTTGAACCCCACGGTCAGCTCTAAACCAAAAACAAGAGAGAAAATTTGGTTACACACCCCGGCAGCCCCAGACTTATTCCATCAGGGGTCTCAACACGGGAAAATTACACTCTAAATCCGTAATGGATCTCTTTCAAAGGGGGCACGACACAACCCAAGGACCCTTGAACCACAATGGAGCGTATAAACCCCTTTGGAACAAATGGATATCAGTCCCCTTAGTACATGACGTCGCTTCAATTTGAAGTGGTACCATCATAAGTCTCACCAAGTCTGCATGCCACGAGTGTTGATACCCCTTTTTTTCAGAGCAGGATCTTAGCTGTAAGCTTCTGAACAGGGTTCATACGAAATTTCCAAACCCAATTTCCCTGATATTTCCAGGTTTTCCAGAGTACTTCTTATAAATTTCCAGGTGCATTTTTTACATTCGAGGAGTGTTATAATTTCAAATAGGGTAATCAGACTATACCTAAAACCACATTCTATTTGGGCTCATGCCTTTGTGGTTGCCAGTAGCTTTGGTTACGAAATAAATATTATTTGTTTACCATTCTTTGTTAGGTAGGTAGGACCAAAATACAGAATTCCATACAATAGGGCTGATACTCACTCATACGCTCAATTTTTGTTGAATAAGTGACTAATTAATTTAGAAATAGTAAGCAAAAGTGACTAAATAGGGGCAAATTAAGTCGAATTAAGCTATAAAAAAGGGCCACTTGAAATGAAATGTTTTCAGAAATGACCGATTTAAAAGATATTTTGAAGGTCAGTGTCGTAATTTAACCCAATCTATGGTCTTAGATATTTCCAGTCAAAGGAAAGGTCACCTCATAAAAGGTCTACGGCGAAATTTAATTACAGAATTCAAAGCAACTGATGCCGTTTTAAATCAAAAACAAAACATTCATTTGAACTGGATTAATTTTAAATAATAAGTTAAACATTTGCTGAGCGAGCGAAGCGAGCTCAGAAGAAATATATTTCTCTCCACTGAGAGAACTAACATCGATTTTTTTCGTGCACGAAATTTGATTATGGGTCCCACTGAAGTGTATTTGTTTCAATTTATTTAATTTCCCTGATTTTTTGGAAAAAAAAATTAATTTTCCCTGATTTTTCGAAGAAATTTTCATTTTCCCTGATATTTCCCTGATTTTTTTCCTCTACACGAATTTCCCTGATATTTCCAGGTTTTCCCTGTTTTCCATGTTCGTATGAACCCTGTCTGAAGTTTCATCTTGAGGTTTTATTTTCTGGGGGATTACACCGCCTCAATCCCGGGAGGTTTTTACGTGTCTCCCCGCAGCCACCCTAGAACCTGAAGTTTGATCTTCACCTCATCCAAGACGGGTGAGGATCAGACGAAGCTGCTGCGGAGGCTGACTAAAAGCTCCTCCTACAATTTTTACTTGACGATCTCATCCTTTTCTTCTTACCCCTCAAATTACCATACCCCCCGGTTTTACTCAGTCACCCTCCCTATCCTGAGACAAGGCTAGGAGGCTGCCAACGTTCGCCGCTCGGTGGTTGCGCTGGTAAAACAGCTATAGCTAACTGCGGCTAAAGCTTCCGAGTACGACTCCTCTTTCGTTCATCTACGAGGTTTAGATTTTAGGTTTAGCTGCTGCCGGAGTTGCCGGCGCTCGAGGTTTCAAAAACCGCAGACGAACGTAAAACGTTATTTACGCGAAGCGGTATTTTTCCCCCTGTTCTCACCCACCCGGCCGCTCCACAGTAGAAGAAAGTGGAATCATTAAAAAAAGCGGGAGGGGGCAGACCAGCCTCTAGAAGAAGCGCGTGGTTGTGGACGGGTGCTCCGGTGTATTTTTTAAAGTCACAGGGTAAGGTGAAATGGGGTCAAAATTGACCCCTTTTACCAAGACGAATCAAACCGCGGTTCCAGGGGGGTGATAGTAAAAATCTACTATCATACTACCCGAGGAAGCCGTGCGCTGGCTAAGGGCGCGAAATTAGGGTCAGAACATCTCGATCCTTCACCGGCCTCCTGTTCGGGCTCCGAGGGAAATCATCATTAAGTTTGAAAACTCCGCGACGACTTCGCGCGCGCTAACCCGAGAATCTTCGTCAGTAATATTGAAATTGGGTTTCAAACCCCATCTGAACTATCGAACGATACAAATCCTGTAGCACAATTTCTCGTCAATGTCTCTCAATTAACGATACAAAAACTTGTGTGATTTAAATTGGATCGCATCCCTGAATGTCGACTGAGCATCAAATCAATACCGGTCACAATCCCAAATCATGTTTGTGTCATAATCACGTTAGGAAGAACAATTCTACTACTACTACTACCACCACAACATCATCGACAAACGTTACAACGACTCGTAGTGGAAATAACCTTCACGCTTCATCGACGCGAGTTACTACAACTCAACAACCACAAATAGAAAAAGGTAAGGCTATAGCCAATGACGTTTCTTTTCGTAGTATAAGCGGTATTTTAATTTTTTGCCGGAAAATTCGAATATTGGCGCGCCTATTTTAAGGATTTGTCGGGAAATTAGTATGCTATTCACGCGCGTGGTGGCCCTGCGGTTAGTGGACCGGCTAATCCAGCTTTGTTGTTTTATATACGTCCAGGGTTTAATTAAACGTAAACATTGATGGAATCGTAACCCTAAATAAATAAATGATATGCATATTGGTATAAGGTTTTAGGGAGTTTTTGCCGGTATTTTATGCAACAGCAGTTGTGTGTTATTTTAAATTACATCCTACCATATAACGGTTGCGTGAGCAGATAGAGTATAGAGTTGTTTTGTAATTATTGCGTCACTTGTTTGTAAAAGTAAAATACCCTTGTTTTAAAAGATGATTATGTTTAACAAAAGTAGATCTACGTTTAAAAAAGTATACTTCTATACGTAATAAGGGAATTATTTTTAGTATAAGGGTATTTTACTTTCAAACGAAATTATTATAACAAAACTCCTCCATCTGTTTACGCAACCACTATACGGAAGGATAAGCTCAAAAACAACTACTGCATGTTGCTTAAAAAAGCGCAAACACCGTAAGGCCAACCTTTACCGGTAAAAAGGAGAACGGTTTAGCGGTTCTAAACGAAGGCAAAAGCCGCGTGATACTTCTACTAGTTTCGATAGAGTGGCCTAGATTTGGGCTTCTCCCTGGACATCGGGTTTAGGCGGTGAAAACGTTTGCAGGAGCACGGACTTTGGGTAGATATTTGAAGGGAATATATATCTTAGAGATTTTGTGCTCTACTAATTTTAATGGGACACATAATTATGGATATTTGCAAAGGATTTTATACATTCAGTCGGTTGTCAGGAATATTTCAAGGGATTTCAAAGATTTAGTCGGATAGCGAGGAATATTTCAAAAGATTTAATCGAATAATCAGGAAAATTTCAAGGAATTTCAAAGATTTAGTCGGATAGCGAGGAATATTTCAAAAGATTTAATCGAATAATCAGGAAAATTTCAAAGATTTAAGTCGGATAATCAGGAATATTTCAAGGAATTTCAAAGATTAAGTAGGATAATCAGGAATATTTCAAGGAATTTTAAAGTTTTAATCGGATAGCCAAGAACATTTCAAGGAATTTGAAAGATTTAAGTCGGATAATCAGGAATATTTCAAAGAATTTCAAAGATTTAGGATAGAAAAAGGTCAAATAATTTCATAAAACTGGTCGAAAGTGTAGAAATGAAGAAGGCTATAACGAAATAGCAATAACTTTATTTGTTGCTATATTATTAATGCACGTACTGCAAGCGTGTATATTGCGTTTTTTGCACACTGTAGCTGCTTAGTAAGACACGCGTATTCACTTCGAAAACTCTCGCGTCGGTGTAATAAAAACACCTTATATTTCCGCCATGTTACCATTAAATTCAAACCGTGCAGAATCAGTTGCTTCCATAGAAGGTGAATATAAATTTTGTTTTTCTTGACCCTTCAATTGATTTACCGGGGTTGAAAGGTCAGTTTCCCATAAGGCTCTAGACCTAGACCGTACGCGTAACCAAACGGCCGGCTTATAGCGCTATAGAAACGGCCGGGTTTCGGAATAAGTTCGGTTACCCCTTCGCGTTAGACTTACGTCGCGAACACCGGTGCATGGTGGGTGGAACACTTCTACAGGCGTTGTTTTAAAATGAATTTTTAGAAAGAAGGGTCCAATATTAACACCAAAATCTCGTGCGTTTTAAGCGAAATCGGAAACACAAGTAGAAATAATAATTCGAGATCTTTGGTTAAGATGAAATCACAAAATTTATCGAAGGAATAGCAATTAATTAAATTACTGTAAACTAAATTAATTTAAATTATTTAAGCGAGATTTTATGATAATAAAGGGATTCAAAGTATAGCAACAAAATAACCAACAAAAAAATCAGTTCTGCATAACAGGTTATTAAAAACGTATCAATCAATCATTGTATATCTAAATAAATGGATTATTTGCAGTTGCAGACCATGCAACTGTATTCTACCAATTTTAAAACGCGTGTTAGCTATTAGGTTGTTTGTTATATGTTTAGTACAAATAAAACCGTTACATGGCACAAATACAAGTTTACTATAGTAAAAATAGGCCGTCAAAACAGTCCCAGATAATCCTTAAATATATCTGTTATAAAGTATAGTTATAAGTTAAATTTAGGAGTACTAATTAACCTAACTATCCCAGTTTGAAGTGTTGTAACTTTAAAATAACTCTGGTTCTATATGAGATACAGGGAAATCCTTTGAGTATGTTATAGCCCTACTTCTCCCTAATCTAATGATACTTAATTCATGGTGCTACACTAATCAGAGCTCGAGAAATTACGCTAAGTATTCGCAACCTCCAACTTTAGAGTGTAATAACTCTGGCTTCATAAGAGATACAGGAAAATCCTTTGAGTATGTTATAGCCCTACCTTTCCTCTTTGAATCAATACAAAATACATTGGCTAAAACAATTAAGACGCGAGTAATTAAGGAAGATATCAAAGAAGGTATGCTAATGCTATACATGTCTTCAACTTTCTCTTAAAACAAAATCAGTAAGTACAATGACCCTATCAATATGTCTATGAGAGGTCCAACATAAATACAGAATAATTCCTGAACTCCCTTTCAAGTCTCGGAAACCCTTGATCCAAATACAACACAAAAAAATAAACATCCCTGAATATACGACCATTGTGTCCAGGTCTAAAAAAGGAGCGCAAGCAAGGGATCGACAGAATCTTTACAAAACAGGCCATTCAGCCCATGAGCCCAAGCTCAAGCTACGCAGCTAGCCCTTCCTTGACTATTTGCTATTTCCATTGGGGAAAAAAGGCCAGTTTTTCCACAGTCTAACGCGTTTACGCATGTGTGTGTGTCCCCGTTCATTTCCCGCGCACATTCCAGTTAACATTCGCGCGCGCTCTTGCCACGTGCTTTTAATGTAGCGAATAGGCAATCCTCCCCCGGCGCTTACTGATGCTTGACGCAAGCCTTTAGACGGAGCTAGAACCCCTTATTTACAGTGTGCACCACGCGGGCATGGAATAGACCAATTCGACAAAGACCTCGGGTATAAGTTAACGGTGAAGTTTGGCAGCGTCGTGAAAGGTGGGAAAGATGATACCGCGGATATGTAATCGAAATAGTCCAACTTACTATAAGGTCCAATGCATAGGAAGAGCTCACAGGAGAGTCGAGACGTTCTATTGATAGTGTGCATTAAAGGGACTAGTGAAATTTCTTGGCCCATTCCTTAACTTTAACAACGCGCATGTGCTTCATGGTTGCCATGCAGTAATTTGTTATTAGAGCATCTCGGGTTTAATTGGAACTGAATCGAACAGAATACTACAAGCTTCAGTCTGTTGTACATAGGGGTTGAATTGCCCTCACAAATCAACTGGAAACACTTTGACTTGTCGGCACACTATGGTAGCGTAGGTCCATGCCCTTCATGGTTGCCAGAAATTTGTGAGAGCGTCTCGGGTTTGGAACTGAACCGAACAGAAGTTCAATCTTTGCAGTCTGTTGTAGATAGGGGTTGAATTGCCCTCACAAATCAACTGGCAACACTTTGACTTGTATGCACACTATGGTAGCATAGGTCCCGTCTTATGATTGAAAAACGTGGCGCTATGCGACTGTCCCTTTAAGGGGGTTAGACCGAATGCCTCCGTGGCTTCAATGAAAGACCCATTATAAACGGAGATTGACTTTTTGTCACCTCGTCGACGTATTATATCCCCTTTAAGGGACCCGCGCCGCGTCACCGGTTTGGTAAAGGCCAATAGCGTGATGGCAACAAGGAACGTCATTGTTGGGTTAGGGAGCCCCATCTTTCGACAACTAGTTCTTTTGTGGACATGTATAATTTGCCTCATTTGATTTGCACAATGCGAATTGAACTGAAGGACCCGCCGCACAAAAAAGACCGCGCGGTTTGTTGCATGCAGACAGATTTAAAGCATTTGCGGTTTTTTCCGATATACGATAAATTTAGCTATTACTCTAATTGAATGGCTATGGGTAACTTATAGAGTCGTGAATGGCCTTCCTGAATAACAAGAATAATTAGGCGTTTATGCAAATTAACTAAATTTTAACTAACGTACTGACTGATAGGTAATTCGAACAAACTTTTGATTGCTTTAACTGAGGAAACTATAGCTAGACACTAGTTTTACAGCAGGGATGTTAAGAAAGATTTTAACAATCCATTACTACCATCTTGGACAAATGATCGGCCGAAACAGAAATGTAATCAACACCATCCTTAATTAAAGGCCCATTCTCTTAAGTTTACGTCAGTCAAGTCACTTAATTAGCTCGATCGTTAATTACTTTTGCATATTAAAAGCTTGTACCAAATAAACAACAGGTCTACTTTCATATAACGAACTTTGTGATGTTTTTAATTGAAATCCATGGATCCAGACTGCGTGGCTCTTGCAATGCAAGCATCGTTTTTTATCTGATAACGCAAGATGGTTACTATTTAGATAGGGTCTATTATAAAATGGGGAAATCTGTCAAAATTGTCGAGTATTATAACCTTACAGTCTAAAAAATGCAATCAATGCCTGCCTAGGTGATATGATATTGGGTCCTATAGTTATTCAATTAGACAAAGCCTATAGCCTATCCCCTCCCCTATTACATAAATAGGTGTTCCTTATCTTAGCCGTATACATTTAACAACACGATCGTAAAACACTTGAAAGGATTTTCAAACAATGCATGAATCACACACAGGACGTAATAAAGGTTTTTAGGAGAGAAATTCAATACAAAATCCCATAGTAATTTTTACAAAATTGGTTGTTTTTTCTTTACGAACAGTCACATTTTAGTTTTATGATTTAAAACTTCAAATTAAGCATGATGTTTTTATTCAAGTTGTAAATGAAATAAAATTGGTTAAATTGCTGGGAGTTGTTTATTTTAGCCACCCAAGAAGGTCTAGAAAGAGCAGCGCTCTTACCATAATATCCTACGCAATAAATCGTTGAGACCACCCCTTTTTAGTAGCGCTTATATTATATATCTCCAAATTCGAGTAGTTAAAAAAAGTAGGGTTCCTTTGATAAATAAAACCATCCCACCTATAATATGTGGAGTGGAATGTTTACCCCCTATAAACAAACCAATAAAATAAATCTTGGTATACACCTAAAGGGTTAGGGTCACCAAAATTGATTACTTCTAAAATTGGGTGGTGGTACGACTGCAGAAGTATATACAATCAATCAATTTTGAGTTGAAAATACACTAGTTACTTTTAATGCTGCAAATAAACTGGTGTCCCAATCTTTGTCCACGTAATAAGACCGAATATAACGTTAGTTAAAATCACCGACGGTTCAACCGTTTCGTGATTGTTCCTTAACTGGATGGACCCGCAGTTTCACCCATGATCCCGCTGACCTCTTAAGTACCATCCATTAAAAGTTAGGAAGACCACAGCGCGCCGTGCAACATTTCCGTTTTATTTACAGATATCTATAACCCCCCTTTCAGTTGCCGTCTCCTGTAATATCCGACTCTCTGACGTTTGTAAACCCACACGCTAACTGACCACGCGAATCTAAATAAGTTTGCGGAGATTAGGGTAATATATGCTTCCATAACCCTACGATACTTTCCATAAGTAAGAGTCTACCATAGAGGCAAGGCAGTCACTAGTTGACATTCCTTTACGAGAAATACGCCCCCGGGTGACACTTCTCTACAAAATAATACGCCACCGGGTGACGTCTCTCTACGAAAAACACGCCACTAGTCGAGGCCAGTAAACCTTTTAAAAAGGATATCTGCTCATAACCACTAGTCGACGCTAATAACCCTTTTAAAAAGGGTATCTGCCCATAGCCATCACCAGTCGACGCCAATAACCTTTTTAAAAAGCATATCTACTCATGCAGTCGACGCCAGTAACCCTTTTAAAAAGGATATCTACCCATGCAGTCGACGCCAGTAACCCTTTTAAAAAGGATATCTACCCATGCAGTCGACGTCAGTAACCCTTTTAAAAAGGATATCTACCCATGCAGTCGACGTCAGTAACCCTTTTAAAAAGGATATCTACCCATGCAGTCGACGTCAGTAACCCATTTAAAAAGGATATCTACCCATGCAGTTGACGCCAGTAACCCTTTTAAAAAGGATATCTACCCATGCAGTTGACGCCAGTAACCCTTTTAAAAAAGGATACCTACTCATAGCCATCACCAGTCGACGCCAGTAACCCTTTTAAAAAAGGATACCTACTCATAGCCATCACCAGTCGGCGCCAGTAACCCTTTTAAAAAGGATACCTACTCATAGCCATCACCAGTCGACGCCAGTAACCCTTTTAAAAAGGATACCTACTCATAGTCACCGTCCCATACTTATTAAGAGCCTTTATAGGGTTATGTAGGTTCCTAATAGGTGGGAGGCCCCATCTATGTTACGACATCAAACAGGAAAATGCCGGGAAATGAAGAAAGGGTGCGGAGAATCTCTCCTCGTAAAATTAGGCGCGCCCGTTTAAACTTTGAGTACTTTTGGCGCGAGATTTTTATAGTCGCACTGCATGCTGCATGACTGCTGCTGGTACATCACGCGCTGTAGTTACAGGACCCCTAACCCTCTTAAAGGCCCCAATGCATTTACACGCTATTATATGGTTCAGGATCGGATACGCTAAAGTTGCCATACATCCCATGAACCAAACTCGTAAAACCAAACGATAAAATTCTTCCCCTTAGCCCTTGGACAAAATTGGTTGGAATTTGGGAATAAATACCACCCAAAAACCAACCCCTTCTTAACTGATACACTGATTTATATTTATTAATTATATTTAACATAGTTTCTATAGGTAAATGGTTATAGGGTGACATTTTTGATAAGATTGCTTTAAAATTTTTTACCAATAAAATCACTAGTTTTTCAGAAAAGTTCTAAATTAAAATTAAAATTGCCAAATGATCACAGACTTATTTTAAAAATATATATTCAAATTCTGTGTGGTAAGTGGCTCAAATATGATCATAGAGTAACAGTCTCCTTTACTGGGATGCTTGGAAGGTCCAAAATTGAGATATTTTTCAAAGAGTAAGTGGCGCCATCTAGTATAAAGTAAAGATACTATTTTCATGCTTCAATTAAAATTATTGCATATTAAGAGTGCATGAAATATTTTATAAAGTATGCTCGGCTCCGGACTACGTGTGCACTGTCTTAAGGCTCTGAATTACTAAACATACAGGGCGGAAACCTTCTCCGGCGACCATGTAATGCAGGGAAATGTGTCCCAGGAATTTACAGGCGTTTGTAGAGACATTTTGCTTAATTACTCGGGTCCTAATTATTGTAACCTGAAGTATTTAGTACCGTTGGAAAGCTAAGAACCGCGGTTATAACATACTCAAAGTAAATACCTGTATCTTTCAAAGAACTATCTTAACTAACAGGGTCAAATGCAAACCCTTTCAACCCTTAGTGTCAAAAAAAAAATAAAAACTAAAAAGAATTTAAAACTAACGAAATATAATTCATAAAAGAATATTATAGCAGACGCCCCATACCATGCCATGCCATAAACGCGGCTTAACTTAACGGGGAGATTTCATCTTTTCAGGAGCGTCTTTTAAACTCTGAACTATACTATCCATGGTTAGGTATACTATAGTAAGGTAAATACCTAATACTATAGTATGACCATAGTTTTTTTAAATGTACGCGGAGACGTAACGTAACTAAACTCATGACGCAGTTGAATTGCGGCCGTGGACTGACGGAACGGCGAGAAAAACGGCAGGTGTCCCGCGTCGGTTGCATGCCAGACTATCTTCGGCAGCAGCCGCTGCGTCCAACAACCGACCCCTCCCTAAAATTGCTCGTTGGAACACGCTGAGAGACGAGCAGCACCGCGTGTCTGCTCGCTCGCTCCCTATCCTACGAACAGGGGTGTGGAACTCCGAGCATCTCCAACTTTTAGTATTTTGAAAAAAAAAAAATCAAAATTCAATTCAACTTCCAGGCGCCCGTACAAAAGATGAAAAAGATAACTAAGCTAAATAGATTGGGGGTTTGATTGCAAAGAAATATTATACAATATCCCAAATTACCAAGTTTACAATTTTTGATATATTCGGTAATATAGTAACTAACTCCTGGAGTTTTCCAGGATTATTTAATAAAAGGGATATTGAAACTAAAATAAATAAATTGAATTTGTCAAATTCCAACAGTTTTTTTTGTTTTTTGGTCATATTTTTTAAAATCTATCTCTATAATTTTCTTGGTCCTTCTACAAATCTTTAACTTTCCAAGTTATGGTCCTAAACGTTCGTTGCATTTCCCTAATTGAGCACTACATTTTCAATTTTCCCAAAATTTTTCAAGATCTTTTAGCCCTATTTTCAAATTCCTCCATTTTTATTTTTCGACAAGCTTTTGGATTGGTCCCATTTTTAGAAATAATTCCAATTTTTCCAAGACCGTTCAAGTCCAATTTTGAAATTCCCCCAAATCTTATAAGACCCTTTAATCTCATTTTCAAAAAAATTCTCCCAAATTTCCAAGACAATTTAATCTCATTTTGAAAATCCCCCTTTAAAATGTCCACCTAATCATTCTTATTCCCCTTAATACTTTGATCCCATATTGCCTTTTAGAACTATTAACAATATATCGCCTAATTAATGTAACAATATTTAAAAAAGAAAAAAATATATTAAATTAGCATAAATATTTTCTCAGATAGTAACAAATTTGCATGTATAGGAATATGATCCAATAATAGAACAATATATACAACGTATACACGGACGGCATTCCATTAAGACCTTTTAAAGGGGTAGTCTGCTACTTTAAATTTGTTGTGAGAACATATCGCCGAATGTATGTTCTTTGATTCACTTTGAACTCAGTTTGACCCAAAGACCACATTAAATTAAACCTTTCTTATATTATATTATATTATATTAACAAGAAGCGATATCTACTTTACTAGGGAGAAGGTATAAATTCGCCCCACATTTATAATCCAGCTTTATCTCCAGTCCAAACGTTACGTAGGTCCGGAGTTAATCCCCTCCGCCTCTAAATTACAACCAGCCAGCATCTCATTGGTTCTTGAAAACTCACGTCAGCGCGATGCGAATGATAACGAAAATTACAGTCATATTTTCCGACTGAGGAGAGGCAGCGAAATAGCCCGGGGACTCCTTTTACGTCCCCCCCCCCTTGTATTTTGAAAGGGGGACTGGGACTATGGCCTTGCGCGAATACTTAGGCATCTCAAACCTTCTCCCTAATAAACTAGATATCACTTTTTGATTATATTATATTATAATAAAAAATGATTTATTTCTATGCCACTATCCCTTTAAATTCTTGCCCAAAACATCCAAAAGCATCATAGTAGTCTATAACGAGTCATATTCCATAAATTTATAGGGGGGGGGGGATGACGAGAGAGAGGAAATTACGTGATTAATTAAAGACTTTACTAATATTACCAGACGTATCTTAATTAATCAAGCTCAGTTTGCCCTTCACTCGCATATCTACCGCTCATTAATACACAATGATAAACTCCATAGTGTTAAAAGTAGTTTGTGAAAAGTGATCTAGAACGGGAGTAGGATATCCAAGTAAAAGAAAAAACAATTAATGGTATATGGACAGGTTTTTTTTGTAGCAAAACGAAACTGGATTTTATACTCTTCTTTTTAAAATGCAACTCGCGTATTTTTCTAAAATATTTTAGTGACGGTTCTTCTCGTATACGTATTTTACCTATAGCATAAGTTTATAAGTGATATGTTCCTTCCATAAGTATGACACTTCCCATGCTTCGTAATGCTACTGAGAGACTTAAAGCTCGAGATAACTAGTTCCAGAACGACGGAAGCGACGTGAATTGAATGACTACACTCGGTGGTTAATTTTGCAGGACTTAAATCTAGTTAATTCCTATTTAGTCTGTACTAAGCCTTTGGTTACAAACTGGAGCTTGTCATGAAAAGAGTGACGTAGGTCATAGATTCGAGGTAAAGCGACGCCAGGTGACTGATTTTGGCGCTGTCAAAGGTTTAGTACAGACTAAATAGGACCTAGATGGAAGTCCTGCAAAATTAACCACCGAGTGTAGGACTTCAATTCTCGCTTGTCGTTCTTCTATGGAAAAGAACTATAGCTATTTTTAAGGTATTGTAGTAAGAATACGTTGAAAATATTTATTTTTGGTTCAAGGATTTTATAATAATAGATTAGATTGTGTATGGTGCAACACCTGCTGGTGCGGTATATATTGCAGATAAATGTAACATTTTCGGTTTTGACCTCGCGTATGGGGAGGCAGTATTATCAAACCTTGCAAGGTTTGGCAACACTGCACACATATTAAGTTAAATTACGGGAAAAAAAATATTCTACCTACCCCTTTAGTAATGATTATTTTTAAGAATATGAAAAAAAAAATTGTAAACAAGTCCATAAAGAACTGGCATGACAATACACAATATATATTTTTTTTAATGGATATGTTGTCTAGTATATCATAGACAATACCACTGAAATTGCTTAACAAATCAGCATAATTTAATATAAATGGGCTTAATTCACTCGTCGCAGCGGGTCACGTGTATACCGTATAGCTATCAAAAAGCCCGCCCGCCATTATTCCTCCCACAAACTGGTCCTGGACCAAAAATTGAAAAGCGCATCTTGCTATATAGCTATAGTAAAATTCCTTTCAAGGGAGTTGAAATCAAAATGAATACGAAATTTTAACAACGCGGCGATTAGTGTATCATTTATCTTGTACACGAGTCAAAGAAACGAATACGAAAGAGAATTGGGTTTTAAACGAGAGATAAGTCACTCATGTTGAACAGTGTCAATATAGGTAATTTGCAACTGACATGGTAATTACCCTGTATATTATCGATGGTATATTACCACTAAGTTGAATTTGTCAATCAGTTTTTTTCTTTGTTTCATAACTTTAATTGTACTCTAGTTTCTTAATGAATTTAATTACTAAAGGTAGTTTAATTTTTCGTGGTAATTACCCTGTATATTATCGATGGTATATTACCCCTAAGAATGAGTTAATTTGTCAATTGAGAATTTTTGAATTTTTTTTTATAATTTTGATAGTACACTGGTTACTTAATGAATTTAATTAATAAAGGTAATCCTATGAAAAACATTAACATGTACAAAAATGGGCCAAGCCTCGCTTCGTGCCCTTTCCGCCGTAAAACGTTCTGAGATCCCATGTAGAGCCAAGTCTGCCTTTTGTTCTCATTCAATCGCCAATTGAACAATTATGTTATAAATTAAGTCCTTTTCCTAATTAATAACCAATATTCTTTGACTCTATCATTATTATACATCTTTGTTCGTATCAAAAATATCGTGACTTGGCAATCGCAGGTAAGTAATATTAAAAGGAAGTCACTAAATCGTTGCCGATTTTAAAATAATCGAAGGGATGTTCACTAAATCGTTTATGGTATAGGGGATATGTACAAGTTTATAAGATGAGTCATGCTCAACCCTATGTACAAATTATATGGTGAGTTATGCATAACCCTATTTACATGTTTATTAGGTGAGTTATACATAACCTTATGTACACGTTTATAAGGTAATTACCTGCGCTTGCCAAGTCACGATATTTTTGATACGAACAAAGATGTATAATAATGATAGAGTCAAAGAATATTGGTTATTAATTAGGAAAAGGACTTAATTTATAACATAATTGTTCAATTGGCGATTGAATGAGAACAAAAGGCAGACTTGGCTCTACATGGGATCTCAGAACGTTTTACGGCGGAAAGGGCACGAAGCGAGGCTTGGCCCATTTTTGTACATGTTAATGTTTTTCATAGGATCTCACTTCTTTTTGTAGACCCTCTCGTTATACTTCGGTAGTTATATTAAAAGAAGACCCTCTCGTGGTAGTTCGTTTACCAATATAATCGCTAACGTTTCTCCATATTTACGCTGAATTACCCCTTTCGACCCTCAGAGAATATGCAATAAAGATTGTACGCGATATCCTAATATAAGAATGTAGCATCAGTTACGACACATTTCTTTTTAATTAGCTTTAATATATATTTAACTTTCGGTTAACTTTGGCCCATTACGTCCTTTCATCAAGAACACACACTATTACTGTTAAAAAGACGGTGCGCCATCTAGTTTTAAAATAAAGAACTAAAGAACAATTTTATAAAAATTTCGGGATGTTTTAATTTTTCTGTGCATTATAAAATAAATGAAAACTAAATCCTGAATTTTAAGTTTCTATCTACCCTAGAAGTACCTTAGAATTTTGATGATCGGTGAGTGAGTGAGTGAGTGACAAAATAAGGTAAATTTCACCTGTGATATTTCGAAAAGTATATAGGGTAGGAACTTGAAATTTGGAAACTATAGCTAGAATTGACGGTCCTCGCGGCATGCAAAATTTCAGACTTTTACCTATACCCATCGCGAAGTTACAGTGGGCTTAAAAGAGCCACGAGTTGCTTCGAGAAAAGGATGTCAGTGCTCGACTTGGCTGGGAGCACTGCCGTGCTCCCAGATTTAATTTTTCACAGTAATTACCCTGCAAATTACGGTGTATTTCAAAATCACCCTTATTTCAAATTTCCGGTGTTGCAAACTGACTTGAATAGTTGAATTCAAGTGGGGCCCTTTCATACACCTTTTGAAAAAACTAATATTTTTTGCAATTTTTAAATTTCAAATGAAGTAAGTTATCAGATTAATGTCGCGAATTCGTGAAAATTAATGTTCACCAGTGACTTGTCCCTCAGTTTAAAAGTAAAATAGTAAAAAGAGACACGTTCTGCTGGAAACAGGAAAATGCATCTCCAATCCATTCCAAAGTAGCATAGAAGAACTGGGGGATGAAATATAGTTAAACAATAAACGGCTATGGTATACGAACGAAAGAAGCAATTCAAAAATGGTGCTTGAATTTAAAACGGGGGTGGCTTAAGGATTTGTGGCCCCTCAAAAATGCCACCGGTTCCTTAATTCCCAATTTACCGTCACCCGCTGAGACGCACGTCGCGCCGCCTATTAAAAGCTTCCCACTCGGAAGTCCATTCGCCTGAAGTACATCGTCTAATTTAACATAGAATCCCATCCTAAAAGATTTAACCGAAAAAGTTGTAGCTAAACCTTCCAAGCGTAAGCGTTTTCCTGTGGTAATCTGTATAAAGCGCCATCTATCGACCAAAAGATAAATAAATCGGGCTATGGCTACCGTAACGTCACGTCATTGATTTGTCTAACTTAAGACAAAACTCCATAACCCCCCCTGTGTGATGGGACTCCTGCATAAGACCCTTGTCTAATAGAACCTTTTCAGAAAAGGGGAGGGGCTTAGTATCGTCTGCTAGATTTAGGGTTAAGACTGAACATTGATATTCGGACGCAAAGACGATAAATAAGGCTTCAAAGTAACCAGTCCAACAAATTTGGATGGTTAGTATCTTAACTTACATCTTTGTTGTCCAACTTTTGAAATAGACTACTGAAAATTTAAACATAATCTTTTCGTCTCACAGATAGATGGCGTTGGTATCGTGAATGCTAACTATCTGAAATAGCCTTAGTCTAATTGAAAGATAACTTCGGCTAATATACTTCTGAATGGTACTGTAGAAATGGCGCGAGCCTAAGAAAAATGGCTTAGTATTTGAGGTACAAGATTACCCAACCGAACTTAGAAGTTGGGGTTGGTTGTTTCACAAGAATAACAGCTCGTTCAATTCCATTCAAACAATACAGTTATAACGGGGGGAAGCTGTTGGGAAACCCCAAGTAAGAAAGACAATAACGCATCACCTTGGACTGTACGCGTTGTTTGAAATAAGTTGAACAAAGTTTGCCCCGTTGTAGTAGTTACAGTAAAGAGGGTGGAAGAAAAGTTGTCAGGGGGTGGAGAATTTTGGCAGCAACCGTTTTCATAAGTTATAACTTCTAGGACATCTGAAAATCAGCTCAGCGGGACATCATTGCGCGCGCGATGACCGGTTACTGCGGTTATGCCATTGCCACATTCCTATCCACGCATGCCTCGCTCTTTCTTTAAAGGGATAGTACACAGGGTTCATACGAAATTTCCAAAGCCAATTTCCCTGATATTTCCAGGTTTTCCAGAGTACTTCTTATAAATTTACAGGTGCATTTTTTACATTGGAGGAGTGTTATAATTTCAAATGGGGTAACCAGACTATACCTACAACCATATGTTTATCATTCTTTGTTAGGTTATAATAGACAGGACCAAAATACAGAATTCCATAAAAAGAAGAAATATATTTCTCTTCACTGAGACAACTAACATCGATTTTTTTCGTGCACCAAATTAGATTATGGGTCCCACTGAAGTGTATTTGTTTCACTTTATTTAATTTCCCTGATTTTTTGGAAAAAAAAATTATTTTCCCTGATTTTTCGAAGAAATTTTCATTTTCCCTGATATTTCCCTGATTTTTTTTCTCTACACCAATTTCCCTGATATTTCCAGGTTTTCCCTGTTTTCCATGTTCGTATGAACCCTGGTACAGTGACTACAGTCTCATCTCTTATATTGTAGCCTAGGGTCTTAATAGTTTTAAATATACTTGAATACGTTAAACATGATTTATGAATAGACCGTTTCAGAAGTCAGGGATGGAAGTCCGGTGTGTGTTGACCACCACCTTTTCTTAAGGCCTAACATTCGGAGACAACCCGAACCCCTTTTAGGGGTCAGGGATAGAGTCCGGTGGGTGTTGACCACCACCTTTTCTTAAGGCCTAACATTCGGACAACAAAGACGTGTTCATTAAAATATGGTTTCAAATAATTAGTGTTTGTTTGAACATTTGTGAATTAAAGAATAACAGTCCATTCACAACCATCCTGACAACACTGCACAATCAAGTTAAAACGAGAAGTATACGAACATTTTGATACAATAAGAATAAAGTTACATTCAAATCAAACCAAACCCTTTAAATACAATTAAGTTCTATTTTTAACATTAAATCATGCAAACGCACAATGAATCATTGTAATAAAAATTACAGAGTAGCCTATAGAGAAGAGATACTCAGGTTCCAAAACTCGAGGGAACAAATACAACAACGTGTACAAAACGTAGCTAACTCGAAATTTACAGTATAGGGGAAAAATGTAGTGTATATCCCCTCGCCAAAACCGGATATGGATGGTCGCACGCGGGGGGCCTCTTATCAATTAAAGTGTCAGAAGAAATGTTGTAAGGAAAAGGTGATGGAATTAGCGGCGAGAAAGAATTGCTTATACGTTATATTATCGCCCTGTATTTTTAAATTTAATACCTTATATTAAGTATAAAAGCATGCCGCCAATATACTATCACTGCGTATATAGATAAAGACTTTCTTTCTAAAAAGCCAATGGGCTAGTTATAAAGAAGTAGAAACTAGTTTTTCGTCGTGGTTGTAAAGTAAGATCATTGTCAAGAAAGTGAGCCGAGTGACTACCCCCTTTTAAATCGAGAAATATCCAGATTTATTTTTTCATCATATTCTTCTTTTCTTAACGTTTAGTTTAAGCGCCGCAACTTGATTCTCAAAAACACGATACTATTCTTTATAACGTTTTAAGCCTTGGGTAATTAAAGGTTTTGAGGTATTTCTGGGTTAAGCTTGACCGGGTGGATACTGGATAGACAAATTAACGTTACTTCAAGAGGACATTGTTTTATCGCCACAATGCACCACTAGAGGTAGCACGAGATAAAATCAAACGTCCCGCGATGAACTATTGTAAGACAGGTATGTAATTAATTTTGGTTTAATTAAAAACCTCGCCGCTAGTGCAAGATTAATTCAAAAATTGAATTAAGTAGCTCTTAACGCTCCTTCGCACGGTAAAATTTAGTAAAAGGCGAAATTTTAATGCGCATTGTGAAGAAGCGAGCTTTTTTATTCAACTGCCTTCCCGTACGAACACGGAAAAACCAGAGATAACTTTAAAGAAGGTCGGGATGCGGTTTATAGGAAATATTGGACAGCTAATATTAACCATAGCTGAACGCGATATCCTTATTATTAACGATTCATAATTAGTAAATACTTACGTAATATTACTGTTGGGTATAAACATTGGTAATTTAACATACTGTAAATCAAATTCGCTAATGCATTAAGAAATTAAATGGGTAATTTAGAAAAACATTGAAATCATCTCGGGTTTTTGAGGGGTGTATTCATCTTGCTTATCTTGTTTGTAAAGGCGCGTGTGACGCTTGTATTGAGCTTGTCTGATTTGAACAATGCGAGCAGTAAGAAAAGTGGCGCGGGCCAGGGGTTTGTCCCTAACGGATCCCCCTTCACTCATACTTAGGTACAAGTTCCGTATGAAATAAAAAAGTTAAAGTTTTTTCCGTCAAAAAGAGCAGAAGGAATTTAACATTTTTTTTTATATTCAGTCCAAGTGAAAGATGGGGGTTTTCTTTTAGACGGAGAATTTGCCTGGATCCGATTTTGTGCACCCGGACAGATTACCAAAACTATTTATATGGTAAAGATGGACAAAGAATTCCTACTTCACCAAAGTTTTAGTTCACACTGCTATAATTAGAAGTAGATAATCAACCAGATTTGAGAACGCAGGAAAATCTATCTCGCACAAATACTAAGAAAACACCCCCTCTCGGATTGTGAGAGGTGTAAAGCAGCCCCGCAGAGTAAAGCAGACCCTTTAACGGATTCTGCGCAGAGTAAAGCAGCCTCTCTCGGATTATGCGCAGAGAAAAACACCCCCTCTCTCGGATTATGCGCAGAGAAAAACACCCTCTCTCTCGGATTATGAGCAGAGAAAAACACCCTCTCTCTCGGATTATGAGCAGAGAAAAACACCCCTTCTCGGATTTTGAGCAGATTAAAGCACACGATCTCGGATTATGCACAGTAGACCTTCCTGCGATATTACAACCCATATAACAATCGAGTAATGTGAACCAAACCCAATTGAACCACGCGGCTAAGGTAGTACTACTCAGGTAGGGGGTATTTCTTGCTATAGCCAAGATTCCACTGAGCAAGAAGACTCAAGCTTGGCATGCAGTGGGGCTGTCACCGCCCGCTCACCTGCGATAATCGACGAGACAAGCGCGATACTGCTGCCTTTTTTTCACAAAGGAGTCAACTGAAACTCAAAAGGAGATTGCTGCCAGCCAGAGAGCGAGTCTCTTAAAACCTTTTTTATTCATTCCTTCCTGCGTTTGGGATAAAAAAAAATACGCGCGACTTCATTGGAGTGCCATTGTGCACCTTTAAAAACTTAAAACCACCCGCTGTCTGGACTCGGAGTTCTTTCTAGCCACAAGAGGCGAGTAGGGATCAAAAATGAAACATAGGACCGGTATATACCCATCCATACCAAGAGTCGAAAAGTCTTGGCGCAATTTTTTGAAGGAACGTTTAACTCTCTCGGAATGGGATGGTTTATGGGGTTATTGGTTTGAAACTACTAGGGTTGTCATTATATTGTTCATTTTGAAAAAGGTTCCAAAAATTGGTGGTATCTTTAAGTTAGTTTTAAATATAACAAAGGGTACAATGGCTAGTATGAGTTAAGAGTTATGACGTCATCCTCATGACGCAGAGTATCATTAACTATTGGTTCAAAAGGACTTATTCTTCAACCAGTATGTTGTTGTAGTTTGATTCCAATAGTATAGGGAGTGGGAAAAGGGGTGAAAATTTCCCCTACTAAGCGTCAGACCCTCACTTAGCCAATCATTAGCCTTCCCCCCACTAGCCTTTCACTCTGTGAAGTTTGCCGCCATTTTGGTGGAAAGGGGATGAGCCATTTTAAGCCACACCTCCCTATTTAATTTTACGTAAGTAAAGAGTTTAGGACGTTTAGCTAAAAACGTATAGGAAGTATGCGTGTAGACATAGAAAATATAGCTGTTAATATGCAAGGCTAGATGGAGCCACAATCCCAGGCCCTACTTATCACGCCTGCTCTGAATATTTGGCGCCATCTATGTATGAAACGTATTTCTATTATCCAATGCAAGATTCCTTTAAATTTAGCGTTGCCTATAGCAAACCAAACACTCAGAAGGAGCTATTACAAACTCAGGCAACTTTACTATAAAATGAATATAAAACATAACACAACAGGGGCTTGAAGTAGCATTTACGACGGCCATCTTGTTATAGAGTTCGTTTGGAAATTGAAGGATCGGGAGGGTGGCTTAGCCGCGTGGTTTCTTTCTCGGCTCGGAGCTAGAGAAGAATAACAATGCGCCGGACGAATATCGGCGGGCCGCGCGCTGGTTTTTGGTTCGATTGTCATTTGTCAAGGGGAAAAGGAATGTAATCAGTTGAAACGCGCATGTGTATTATTTTTTCACCCCGCTGCGCAGGCGCTTCCGCTTTATGTTGCGTACGTCGTCTACTCTCGACTCGAGATCACGGGGTTTCAAACATATTTTTTTCTCTCCCATCTTTGGTAGACTTATTTCGTTCCGAATCATTCTTCAATACAGGGGTTAAAGATTACGCGAAAGCTATGCCTTATTTGATGCCCACAAAGATACCAGAATCAAGAAGTGATATCTATAGATTATTAGGGAGAAGGTATAAATTCGCCCCACATTTATAATCTAGCTTTATCTCCAGTCCAAACGTATGTAGGTCCGGAGTTAGTCCCCGCCGCCTCTAAATTACAACCAGCAGCCATCTCATTGGTTCTTGAAAACTCACGTCAGCGCGACGCGAATGATATTGAAAATTACTTAATTTTCCGACCGACTGAGGAGAGGCAGCGAAATAGCCCGGTCTCTTTTTACGTCCCCCCTTGTATTTTGAAAGGGGGATTGGGACTATGGCACGCGCGAATACTTAGGCCTCTTATACCTTCTCCCTAGTAAACTAGATATCACTTCTAGGAGAATACTATAAT
Organism: Phalangium opilio; assembly: GCF_054372755.1. NCBI lineage: Eukaryota > Metazoa > Arthropoda > Arachnida > Opiliones > Phalangiidae > Phalangium > Phalangium opilio. The sequence continues at coordinate 7,580,019 of NW_028324187.1, read as the reverse complement.
AATATGCTTTGTTATATTATTTCTACCATAATCCAGAAAGTTTCCCCTGCTATTGAAATCTAAATCATTCCAAAGTTTGCGTTAATAACTCGGGTCTCTTATGAAACCAGAGTTATATGGCAGTGCAATTTATAATATTTCAGTAAGACTTGTTAAAAATAATAATAAAAATTATATCTTATTTTGAAGCATATAGTTTTGTTGGGAGTTTTAAGTGAATTTTCTTAAGTCAGAAAACCCAATTTTTCATAGTGTTAAAATTTTCTGTTATCGATGTCGGATTTAAAGGTCATTGCATGCGGTATTACATATATATCCCGGCATGCATTGCGGATCTTAAAGAAGCTTATGAGGGATTTAATTTTTTTTGAAAAACTGCACGAAATGGCAAAATATGAAAAACGCCCATTTATATACATTTAATTCCCAAAAAACCGTTTGGTTTTTCCGATGTGAGGTATCATAAGTTGATAATAATACACACTATAAGTTCCTAACAAACATTCCCAGTCTCCTTTGTTATTGGTTACTCAAAATGGGTTTCTAATTGTAAATTAAATAAACTTATATTTTTGAAAAGTAAATTTAAGAAAAATATGAAAAATTTGAAATTCATTTTTGGTGGACAAAGACAAACTCAGCGTTTATTTCAACAAAACAACGATCAGTGTAACTAGGGCTAGAATACCTTAAAGTTAATAGTTATTAAGGTAAGCTAATCCATCTTATACACTAGACCGGGCCAATATATCCCGCGGAGCTAGTTCAAGAAACGAAGCAACAAAATGACCCCTGAAAGAAAATTACTTAAATAAACTAAACTAAAATAGAAACCACAGTGATGAGATATTCATTTCTCAAGTAGCTAACTTGACGTTATAAGTTGGGTTTCTCTAAATGCCTGAATGAAAACTCAATACCTTTGTTTTTGTTCTAAGTTAGTATAGCAAGAAATTTCAAATCAGTAGGAGAGTTTGGGGGGGGGGGGTTGAAGTAGTATTACTCAACGCAGTGTTACGTGGTACGCTTTTGCAATGAGGAAGGTAATGTTAAGGGATCAAAAAGGTCAACAAAACTGACTCGTACCCCGACGAGAAATTGGTGACTGACACAAGGGGGCGCTGATCGAAAGCTTACAAGCTTAGGTAAGCCCAAAACTTCTTAAAAACTTCTGAAAGCGAGCGAGGGCCTGCATGGACTCCCCGCTGTTGGAATGACAGCGCTATATCGACTTTTTTATAAGGTAGCCAGAAAAGACGTTTGATTTTTTATTTATTTTTTTTTATATTTTTTTACTTAAAACTTTTCTTCAAAAAATTTTAACTTCTAACATGACCTGGATTACTACAGAACGGGGCTGTTTTACCCATTATAATAAGGAATGAATCGACTATAGCAGCAAGAAACACTGGTTTAAACCATTGTATCTTCTTTAACAGGGATGAAATCTTCCAGGGTTCGACTGTCTTGGTGACGTCATAACTGTGTCACATTGTACAGGGTCTGTTTTGCCCCATTATAATCAGGCATGAATTGAGTAGCATTATAAGAAACACTTTGATTCAACCCATGGTGCTTACAACTTCCTTAAGAGGAATAAAATCTTCCAGGGGTAAAGGTCGTTCGACTGTCTGGGTGACGTCATAACTGTGACACATTGTACGAGGGTCTGTTTTACCCATTATAATCAGAAATGGATTGAGTAGCATTATAAGAAACACTTTGATTCAAAACATGGTGATTACAGCTTCCTAAACAGGGACATGCAATCTTCCAGGGGGCATAAAGTCGTTCGACTGTCTGGGTGACGTCATAACTGTGTCACATTGTACAGGGGTCTGTTTTGCCCATTTTATAATCAGGCATGAATTGAGTAGCATTATAAAAAACACTTTGAATCAAAACATGGTGATTACAACTTCCTTAACAGGAATCAAATCTTCCAGGGGTAAAGGTCGTTCGACTGTCTGGGTGACGTCATAACTGTGTCACGTTGTACAGGGTCTGTTTTGCACATTATATCTTCAGGAATGGATTGAGTAGCATTATAAGAAACACTGATTCAAACCATGCATGCTGCTAACAGCTTCCATAATAGGGACATGGAATCATCCGGGTGGGTATAAAGTCGCTCCATGTCTGGGTGACGTCATAACTGTGTCACATTCTTGTACCGAAAAGACGCGTAATTATGTTATACCCCTTTTGAAAGCGCGCGTATAGTCTAAATACTAAATATAATGATGATATGATCGCGCCGAAATGCGTATGCAGCCAGGCGTTTGCTCATCCTAGACAAAAATGTCAAATTGCATGAAGAAGGAGAGGAGAAAGATTAGCAAACCACTGCATCTGCAGCAGCAACCGGGAGGGGGGGCGGGTAAAGACGCGAGACATTCTTTAAGGAACAAAACGTTTCTAAAATGTTTTTGGTTTCGAATGAAATAAAGAAAATGCCGCTAAGCCTAACGCTAACGCTAACAGTAACAGTAAGAAGATGAGGAGGAAGAAACGCTTTCTTATCTTGATAAAAAAAAGTGGAAGTGCAACTAAAAACCCCAAACGTTTTCGCTTCAGCGTCCTAGCGAACTGTAGCGTTCCGCTACCTTACATTAATCCCCGTAGCTGCCTGCCTGCCTACGTTCTTATCCAAAACTAGCATCTTTTGGCCTCATACGAGCGCAAATCCAACAGAAATAAATAAAACTGAAAGTTTTTAATTTTTGTAAAATTTCACTTAATATTCCAAGTACATTTCATGAATTCCTTGAGCTATACCATGCTGAACTATAGATAGTTAGGCTACCTGGAGCGCAAAAACAGACTGGTTTATTTCCACTACAGGTAGCCTGACCTACTGGTGTTAATTGTATGAATCCTCCATGCGTTTAAACTATATAGTTGTATCATAAGTTTATCATCTTAACCCTAACTTCAGATTGTCATAACGCCAGCTAAGCCTACTTCAGTCGGGGCTCTATTTATAGCTTAGCTGATTTTATTAGGTACTTAATGGTCACTAAGAAAGCTTGCTTCAATCTAGATACATTTTGAAAAATAAGTGACTAAAAAGTGAGTAAAATTTCATTATACTTTGTTTACGATAAAAATAAGTCTTTACGTTTGACTGTTTTCAAATTTCTAAATAAATAATTGGGAATTTATGGATAGTTAATTTTTAATTTTAGGAGTCTTTTTAATTAAACGTATTTTAAATAATTTAAAAGACATTAATTCTTCGCCTTAAATTACTAATTTAATATCTTGCATTTGAAATATATTATATAAAAAACCTCACCTATTTAGAATTATTAGTACCGTACCAAAATATCATTGCTATAAACTTAGCTATAGGTATAGCAGAAGTGAGATGAGACTAGAAGTGAAGGGCTCTAGCATTGGTAATAGATCCTGGCATTAGTGAACATATTTGAGGATTTTACGCCGCTTCAATCGCGCCTACACTAGAGAGAAAAAAATTGGTCGAGTTCCAAAAACATTTCTTACCCCCTTCCCCTCAACCTAAAGCGGCGGAACACGGACGAGGGTGCTTGAATCTAGTTCGGCCGTCTACCACCGCGAGCGTCTCACGTTTTGGAGGGGAAATTCTGAAACCGCCACTAGAGGGCCAACCGTTGGTGTCTTATCAAGAATATTCACTTTCGCCGAGTGAAGAATTTGGTTAGCTCAGTACTTCTAGTCTCATCTCACTTCTGGTATAGCTATAACCATTTACATTTACTAAAACTATATATTCTGAGGCAAGCGAAGCGTGGGTATATTTTTTATTAATACGTGAAAGTTGTACGAAAATATTCACAAATTGATATTGTTATTACCTTTTTTACGATCATAAAAAAATATGCAAATTATTATTACCTTGTTTACAATCGCAAAAGAAAAGATATTAAACCCGCAATATCGCAATTGCACTGACATTAAGTTCGTAACTAACTTCGAATTAGAATACTTTCGAGTCTGAAGAAGAGCGCATCATCCTTGGAGTGCATGAGGAGACTCAGTCTCTAAGATCCGTCCGGCGAAAGAGGGATTTTAAGAGGATAGTCGGATATCTCTAGAGAGGGAGATTCCGTGGAACGATACCGAGTACGTTAAATAACAAGTCGCGAAATTGTACGTTCCGCGTGCAACATTGCGTGTATGAAACATGTTACGTTTGGCGGAGTAAGCGCACGCCAAGACAGCACGGATTAAGAAAACGGTGGCGTATAAGATTATACTAAAATAAATCCCCGATTTTTAGGATTTCGTTAGCAAAGTTGCCGACATAATGGGTACGTTCAGTAACTCTCTTTGATGGCAGCGCTTACTAAGCGATGTGAGATTTTTCCTACTGTACGCTTTTTCGCGTTTCCGGTTTTGACGTCATGATGCTCAGCGCTTGCCTATCAAAAAAACCATCTAATCGATATGGTTTTTTTTGATGGCGTGACGTAGCGCTTGATTGTTGAACACTTGACAAACGAAAAGTTGGCGCGGGATTTAAAATTTAAATTCCAATATGCTATTCCTACAGTAATTGTATTAGTTTTCTTTACAAAACTACTTCTACCATTCAAATAGGGATAATTTTCTTCAACAATTTCATTATTTGGGAGCTCGTTTATAATTAAAAAGAGCCATTTGCGCTTCGTAACGTTTTGAGGACCAGTAAGACGTTTCCCCGACTCCATTTTCTAAAACAGCGCTAACTTCAAAATGTCACTTTTCCGTTCAACAGCCTTTTACGTCACTGTGACGTCTCGAGCCCATCAACCACACATCAAGAAAACAGCGATTTCCTTGAGATTTTCGTTACTGAACGTACCCAATATTTAATTTAAAGAATCATTGGAGGGACAAGGAAATTTTGTTAATCTGATATAGGGGGCCTAAACTTATTTGTTGTTAACGAGTTAATTACGAGATTAGATAATTTGAAGGAAATTAAAATAATTAATTTGAGAGTAAAATGGACTAGACTTTAGAGAATTAAGGAAGACGAGAAACACCTTGAAAAACAATTAAGAATTAATGCAAATATAAGTTCATGAGATATGTTCACCATAAGTTAATGTCAGTGGTTACAAACTGGAGTTTGTCATGAAGTGATTTAAGTAGGTCATAGATTCGAGGTAAAGCGACATACGCCTGGTTTTGGCGCTTTCAAAGGCTTAGTAATGCAGACTAAATAGGACCTAGATGGAACTTGGTCCTGCAAAATTAACCACCGAGTGTATACTTCAATTCACGTCGCTATAGTCGTTCTTCTAGAACTATAGCACGAGCTCCAAGTCTCTTATAGTAGCATTACGAAGTATAGGTAGTGTCATAAACTTATGATATTACTAAGAAAAATAAAAATACAAAACATAATTTTCAATGACATAAAATAAGTGTAAATATATAAAACATTTCAACAATATAGCTCACAGACAATTATTTAAATCGCACTAATAACTCCATACTGTAGGACTTTACTTTTGACTGTAGAGAAGGAATTAAGACACATTGGATTGATTGTTGTAGTAAAGCCTCAGTAATAATAGGAGCCATTAGTAAACTAAAGAAAGATATAAGGGCGCGATGCACTACGACGGAAGCGATATACTAAAGACAAGGCAAGGCAAGACATCCTAATATACCTTGCTTGTCCCCCTAAAGAGTTTTGAGAAGAATATAGTTTCTCTTTTAGCGGGGCGTTAATGAGGCGAGTCCTATTAGTCTTTGGCGAGACCAAGGCGCCTCGCCAATAATTAGTGCTCCCGATACAGAAGAGAGGCCAACTCCCTGCTGCTGTTGCTGCCGCTGCTACATAGCTACCCGACAAAGTACTAGATGGAACGATTTTCAAAACAAGGCGATCGGGACATTATACAAACCCCCTGCAGATTATTTCAAAATGTTTACCTAATTGGCCTAAACAAAACTTTCAGAAGGTGGTAGGTATCTCAAAGTACTGAGTGACTGACTGATAATCAACGCCCAGCCCAAACCGCTTGCCCTAGAAGGCTGAAAATTTGCATAAACGTTACTCATAAGTTGTAGGAGCGTACTATGAAAGATTTTTACAATCCGTCGCCATCTTAATAAATGGGGCTCAGAAATGTAAAAAAATCTTCTCTACGCATTTAAGTCCGTGCGTTTCAACCCATTTCACAAATATTTAATACACTGGTTTCCTTTAACCTATAGACGGGCTGAACGGTCTTTTGGGTTCGATTTGTTGCCATCTTTTTAAATGGCGGCCAGAAATTTAAAAACCCTTCTTTATGGAATAATGTCTGCGTGAAAAGTAATGAAAAATGCATCCCAACGGGCAACGCCGGGTGCCCTCGCTCCTTGGGTGCTACAAAACAATTAGTCATCAGTAAAATCTACCCATTCTTTATATCATTTTGATGGAAGTTCTTATTACACGGGTAGCAGCTAGTTATAAAATACTTCAAACTGTATATACCAAACTTGAATTTATGATACCAGCCGGCCACCCATAAATAATCAACCCAATAACCCTTAAACCACACTTAGGGTTACGAAGGCTAAAAAATGCATATTACGTTTATTTTTTTGGGCTCGCGCGCGAGTCGTAGCGCGTGTCGGAAAGTATCGCGACAATTTTCTCGGCGATCTGCAACGCGACTTTAGGAAACTTTTCGAGGACCGAGTTACTGATGAATGTTTTTCTTAAAATGCCAAGCCAAGAAGATAGAGACGCGATAAATTGGCTCCCGGGCCTTCGTGACGATATACACCGCAATATAGAGCTGCTACTCCACGCTTACCATCACCACCACCACCGCCGACGAACCGTTCTAAAGCGGATTACGCGTCTTGCCAGCAGCCAAAATTAATGGGTCCTGTTTATTTATATTCGCCTCAACCCCAAGGAAAAGGCGGAAGGGAGGGGGGGGGGAAGGGGGTTTGTTAAGAATAAGGTGCTGCTATAGCTTAACTTAGAGTCAGCCGCCTGCAGTGCCAAACGTTTAGGGCGTAATACCAGTTAATTAGCAACACACGACTACTCGGTTATTATTTTTCTAGCGCCCCTATAACATACATACTCATTTATATCAAGTCCTTAACAGCTTCAAATAGCTCTTAATGCTATTAGATAGCTGCCTTTCGGGAAATTATATTAATTATTTAGGTATTTAAAGCTGCTGCGTGTTAATTCATAAATTTTAATAAATTCTAGTTTGGGTTACTTTTAATCAAATTTATGTATTTCAATTTATTCGAAAGATTAATCATAATGATTCTTTCAAATTGGTATTATGAATTTGGGAATACCTGAGCCCACAATTTCAAGATTACACCTGACCATGAAGCATGGTTTGATATATTTATATCAAACAAAATCCCTGACCTTATAAGGTATAAATTTAAATCCCTGACTTTCCTATAGGTTATCCCTGACCAAATTTTGACATCCCTAGGACTTTCCTCGGTTACCCCTGACCAAATTTTGACATCCCTGACTTTCCTCGGTTACCCCTGACCAAATTTTGACATCCCTGACTTTCCTCGGTTACCCCTGACCAAATTTTGACATCCCTGACTTTCCTCGGTTACCCCTGACCAAATTTTGACATCCCTGACTTTCCTCGGTTACCCCTGACCAAATTTTGACATCCCTGACTTTCCTCGGTTACCCCTGACCAAATTTTGACAATAAGGGGTTTACATGAGCCCTCAACATGAGCTCACTTCATGATCATACCTGGCCCATATTTAGCATTGTTCGAACTTTATTCGAAGCCTGATTTAATATCCCAACCGAAACCATAATCCCTGACTCTTTCCTCCATTTTTCCCAAATCCCTAGCTTGCCCAACAGGTTAACCAGATTCAATACGAACCCTGCATGGATAGGTACATCCCTTCAAAGCCTTAAGGGTCACGGATGAGAGAGAAAAAGTATAAGAGGATCGCAGAGTCTTTCTTGGCTTAAGCGCATGGCATTCGAAGAAGTTGCACAGGAGAGCTATTTTTACAAAAAATGTCACTATCGTTAGTTTCTCTCCTGAATTCCTTAGCCCTAATTACGAAAACGATACCAAGGAGCATGTACGCCGTTTTAAAAAACCGCTGAACCAAAAATCGTGGCGTAAAAACGGACCGTAGAAAGAATTAAGCGCAGCCTGCAGCGTAAGCTGCTCGCCGGTTAAAACTGCTCCCGCGTATTTCAAATAATAAAGGGGATAAACACTTGTATAAGAATATGTGACAATTTTAATAGTGAAGTTAAAGAAATAGAGAATGATAGTGGTTAGCCCCTCGCCTTGATTAGTATCCCAATCTCCATCAGGTTTCAGAATCAGAAGTTGCTCTCTGCATGAGAATCTCGAGTATAATAACAAGTCGTTTGCCAAGGAGTGCCCGCGTCTATTAATAGATAATAGATGCAGTTTTCTAAAGTCTGGGGCTAAAATAGAGTCTGCAATGTGTGTTGAGCACCTTGTTTGATGAGTATGTACATAGGCAATTAACAAAGAGGTAAATTAAAATAAAAGGAATTTTGGTAACTTTGAAGCCCTATTTATAACCCAACAATATCCCAATATTTTTGAAAAAGTTGTACTCCTTGGAAATGTAAAACCTGGTTGTTTTATTGCTCGTGGATTCGTAGATTCTTCCGGAAAAATAAGGTCTTTCATGTCCTGCACATACCCAACAATATCCCATATTTTTGAAAAGGGTGTACTGTACTCCTTGGAAATGTAAAACGTGGTTGTTTTATTGCTCGTGGATCTTTGAATTCTTCGGAAAAAACCATTCCAATCATTCTGCCGCTGGAGAAGGAAGCCGCAACGGCAGCGCAAATCTACGGTTCTTTGCATCGGAACCCGTTACGGGGCCTCCTCCATTCTTGAACGATATTACCATGCATGTCGCAGTTAAATACTATAGGGTATAACTTGAATATTTGGTACACGCTAAAGAAGCGCACGATTGGTATACAGAACGAAGACGGGCCGTCTCCCCTTGTATTTTAAAAGGGGGATTGGGATTATGGCACGCGAATACTTAGGCATCTTATACCTTCTCCCTATCTAGATATCGCTTCTTGCAGTAATTATAATTTTTGGCTGAAAAACACATGGAAAATAAAGTTGAGGAGGACCATTTCTGTCGATTAATAATCGATTCATATTTTATTGAATGGTCGCTGATCGACTTTAATAATAATACACATAATGGTCCGGCTTTTAACTTAGCTTAAAACCCTTTTGTTACAAAACAGAAGCTTTTAAATTGGCATAAAAATATAAAACCTTTTCCGTTGAATCTCTGGCACTTAACATGCAGGTTTTTTTCTATACAGTTCAGTGACTTAATTATATAAGCGCCGTTGTTGATATGACATCATAAAATAGCTTAAACCTATGTAGATTCCCCGTACTTTCAAAATCCCCTTTCCATAGCTAGGGATTATCTAACGAGTCAAATGTTTCAGCTGTTCTTAAAACACGCGTGTTAGCGCTGTCCAAAATAAACAAACAAACATTTTGACAAATAAGTTCGTTTTCAATGATTATTCATTTTGTTACTGTTTAAGGGTAAGTTCGATAATTGATTTACAAGCTACCTTAAGGGATACAATCACGGGAAATTTGCTTATTTATTTTTGGACGTTTTTAAGAAAACTTAATGAAAATGTATAATATTTGAAGTTTGACAAAATTATGAAAAATTTGTCTTAAAATACACGCGTTATACTTAGATAACATCATAAAGTTTACAGTAGTAAACCTTGCTTGAAGGAGGCTTGAAAATTTGCAATAAGGGCGTTAAAATTATAACAGGTGTTTTGAAAACAGGTAAACATGTTTTGATCCTTGGAAGCCTGCCATACGCATATTTGAAATATACTTTTATAATATAAGTAATATAATAACAAGAAGTATATTATATAATAAGCACATCCCAAGGAAGATTTAATTGTTAGAGATAGGGGGTTTTACGGCGTGAAAATTGCAACATTAGGTTATAGATGTTTGTTTATACCCATATATTCCAGGGGTCACTTCTACAAAGGCTTTGATAAACCAGAAATGAACCCCTTTTCATAAGTATGGCATACAAATTTTTATCAGGTTACTAAATAATTTAGTTAAAAACACCAACGCGATGTGAAACGCGCATTCGCTTTGTATCATTGAATAAGGCGGACTTGAAGGTACGCCAGCCATTCAAAAGTCATGAAGCGAGAATTCGTTATGGCAGCCTTTCAATGTTCTTAATCGGGGAAACGCGAACACGCGACAAAATGTTCTTTATGAAATTACGTTGGCGGTGTGACTGATGTCGAGTACTGCATGCATGCGTCCAATCCACGCAATTAGTAAGTTGAACTTAGATTTGTTTGTGACAATAGTTGAGTATAGACCATTTCAACAATTACATACAGAGAAAGAAACCAACGCACAGGGGCAAGGTATGTTGGGGATCATATTCTCCCTCGAACCATAAAGCATCGTCAGACGCCTTGCCACTGTATGTTGGGTTGCCAGAATATGAGAGAGTGATTACCCCCTCGGTTATAATCATTTAAAGGTATTTTACAGTATGAAAACACCCACGTGGTGCATTTCTTTAAGTGTGGGGCAGATAATAAAAGGAAAGAAAACCCAAGAAGACGAAGAAGACAAACCACCTTAATCATTCAATACGATTAAGCCCGGATAACTAATGCGGTGACCGCACCCCAATTTATTGCTGTTCAGATAGGGGGTCCAGTGAGTTCTACGACCCATGGTGGCGGGCCCAAACTAAAGAAACCATCGCGTGGGTCTAAAACACTGAATAGATTAATTCATAAATTGAAATACTTAAAAGACCTTTAACGCGGGATACGGACTTCTACTTGCAGCAACCAGGGATAGATTTAATTTTAGAAGTAGGAATGGAGAACAGAGTAATCTGGGCGCACGTCAAAGTCCCGGACCCCCTTCCCCGAGACGGATGGGGGTATGAAAGAAGAGGCGGGGGTCATAGCGACAGAGGTAAAAAGGAATTAAGTCACTATTTTTCGTCGTCCCCGTCAGCAACGTCATCAAAACGTAGTTTAAGTGAGCGGACAATAAGATAATTTAAAATTTTCGTTACGTGTTAGAGGGAGGGGCTCTATACTGGGTGGTCTATGAGTCGGAATAACTGAAGTAAATACTAACCGTTAGACTCCATTCCTACTTCTAAAATTAAATCTATCCCTGATTCAAAACGTAGTTTAAGTTAGCTAATAAGATAATTTAAACTTTTCGTTACGTACGTGTTGGAGGGAGGGGCTGCTCTATAATGGGTGGTCTATGAGTCGGAATAACTGAAGTAAATACTAACCGTTAGACTCCATTCCTACTTCTTAAATTAAATCTATCCCCGCAACAACTATCCCTTTAAATTGGGAGGTAAAGCTAAGTTGGCGTAAAATTCGAATTAGTATTTTCAGGGCTCTTAAAAAATATTTTTTTTTTATTCTTTTTATCGACATCAGTTTGGGGTCGTAAAAAGTGGTTGGGCTCCTAAATCTTCTCACGTGCCACGCGGATTATAAACTTAAGCCGAAGCATGCGCCAGCCAAAAGATTACCCAAGAAAAGAGAGAGAGAGAGACGAGGGCAGACAGGAGCGGCCGCCGTTGCCGCAAAACGTAACTGCATGTCCGAAAAAGAAGCATATATCCTCCGTATACCTAAATACCTGGCAGTCTTCTTTCTTTTTAAAAGTAAAAAAATAAAAAATAAAAAAAAAGGTTTTAAAACCGTCGTTTGTGTGTCAACTTTGGACCACACGCGCGACCAACCAAAGTAAAAAAGTCTAGAACAACCCAACCCCGTTTGTATATGTATAGGAGAAGAATTAGAAATTACCAAACAAAATTTTACTCCAAAACTAAAGGGATAATAAAATGCGTAATCCGGCATCGATCCCTATTTCTCCGTCGTTATAGGCCTAGATCATTAAAGAGAGAACGAATCTTTTAAAGAGACATGCTGCATGGGCTAGAGTTTATTTTTTTCAATTTTAACAGAAAGAGCTTAAAAAATAATGAATATTACTAATTGGAACCATGTTTTTGTCTACAATATTGAAGCGTAATGAGTACATATTTCTTCATAGCTAGCCCGTCGTTATAGGCCTTGATCATTGCAGAGAGACCTAATCTTTCAAAAGGATATGCCAGGCTAGAGTTTATTTTGTTCTATTTTAACAGAAAGAGCTTAAAAAATAATGAATATTACTAATTGGAACCATGTTTCTATCTACAATATTAAAGAATATACATGCAATTAAGTTTCCGTAATATTAGGACACTACGCGTTAGGCTTCCCGCCCACAAGCACTCACTGGGGACGGGAGTAGTACCCCTATTGAACGCCTAGTACCACCTAACGTGTTCGTTTGTCCAATAGGGGGTACTCCCAGTGAGGAAAGCCTAACGCGTAGTGCCATCCATTACTCTTATTACTTAATCGCCCGTATCTTCTCTAATATTGTACATAAAAACATGATTCCAATTAGTAATATTCATTATTTTATAAGCTCTTTTGATTAAAAAAGGATAAATTATACCCCTTTTAGTACCCTGCTTAATAATATATAGAGGTAATTCACTAATGCCATCAATTTTATAACAATAAGCAATAATAATAGAGTATTTTTACAGAGGAAGAATCAACATTTTTCGTAATCAGAACTTTACAACTTTACCAAGGCATACTCCCTTTAAAGCTTAAGAGTGAAGTATTTATTGTATGGGAGAAGGGGGGAGGGTCAAACGGGTGGGTCAAACTGGGCACATGCGTGGCGCGCTTCCATGGACATTTTTATCAGCGATTAAGGTTTTTAATACTCGAATCCTCGCAAGCCCCTATGTCCTTAGATAGAAGAAGTAGGAGCGAGAAATTTCCTTATCTTACAGGCGATTTAAGTTTTTTTAGAGCATTGACTGGATGCTGCAGCAATGGCATTTAAAATTTTATTTTCACTCTTAAGACAGAGCGAGAGAGAGAGAGAGAGACTAAGAGATTTTTCTACGAAAAACCAATGTCAACTCGATAAGATTTCTTTGCAAATAATATTTTTTAAGAGCTTAGAATTTTTTGCTTTTTTTTAAATGCCAAAAATCCGTAGGAACTCGCTTGAAAAAATCAATGTAATGTGACAAAATGCGTAGGCGATAAATTATTTTAAAGTATATGTTATAAAATTGAGAATTAAAATGAAAAAGAAAAGGAATTCTGGATTTTTTTTCTGTTCTTTTTCCAAAAATATTCTAAAAATTTCTAGATACTTTATTTATCCGTTCAAATATTGCGCCGCGTGACACTGGGGTCGTTACGTCATTGTTTAAAAATAGCTATACACAATCTCGAGCTCTCAAAGCATGCAAGCGCACGCGCCAATCATGTCACTTAATTACAATACCAGCACGTGGAATTTGGCGCCAATTCCGATGAAAGAAATTGGATGAAAAAAATAAATAAAAAAATTAGTGAATAGTTCAATGGAATTTACTTTTAATTAGTTACGTCTAGCGACGGTTAGAAAAGAAAACCTATTAGATAAACTTACTAAAAGAGTCGGGTGTCTAAAAATAAACCATGGGCCAAATTTCCCAAAGGAAAATATTTTGATTGCAACATACTATACGCAAATGGAAAAATTCCTTTTATACTAAAAGCCAATACCAAGTAACTTAAACTTCTGAGAACGTAAATTAAGACATTCTATTAATATTTGTGACGTCATTAAAAAAACCCTCGCAAAAATCCTGTAAGTTCAATTAAAACAATTTCGATTTGTTGCGACTTTACAAAGTCGCTAACTTCATCTTTAAAAGTGCAATTCCGTCAGTTAGAACGTTTTTACACACAAAAATCTCAATCTATTTTTGCTTACGAGGTTTGTTGCTTGAGCGGTTCCTTTCAATTAGAGTCGAGTTATTTCGTCGAAATTAAATTCGAAACCATCTTAATTGGAGAGATTTTTTTCTTTTTTCAAAAGAAACCAAATCCGAAATGTTTCGTCTGCTAGAGAATGTTTTACAATAGAAACTTTTTTTGAAGAGAGTCGAGAATCCCTTCCTTGTTCTAAATTGAGATGTAAGCCCGCATCATCTTCGCGGAATACCGAAAGGAATTGTGTGTTAATTGAAATTCCGCGCAATTCTAATTTAGGAACAACCCCCCGACTATACCCAGGGATAACAAGATGGCCAAGACATATTAGAGGCTTTCGCGATCACTAGCTCGAATTAATAAACTAATGTCTTTGACACTTTGAACAGAGAGAGGGCTTTGGTTTTGGAGAGGAGCTAAGATTCGAGATAATTTACACGCAATCTGGTGGGTTGAATGCAGGATTAAACCTGAAACCCACCAATATGTCTGCCAGAACAATGCTAAGACTAAGGAGGGTGTGACGTAGCAACTGAAAGCTACCTATAGACTCGAACGTAACAGGGCTGTTAGAAGGTTGTATTAAGAGCGGGAAAATACCATACTTTGGGTTAACAAAGGCTATAGTTAGTAACGTCTTATAAAGGACAAACAGAAATAAAATGAAGTGAGTCACTAGAGTGGACATGAGTGAAAAATATTACGCTTTTGGAAATTATCATACATATTGTAGTGAAAACAAGATAGTAAATATAACATTTTCAGTTTACTAACGTACTCGCGTAAGACTGATATTCATACCCTATAGTTTTTCTTTAGTATACCGTGCAGGGCTTTAACTACATTTCATTGACTAAGGCACGCGAAAACCAGCCACCCAGCCAGAACGCGTCTTCGTATAACCTTTCACGCTTTAACTTCGCGAAAAAATAAAAAAAGGTTTAGAATATTCCTTTAATAAAATGAACGGGGGAGAACGATTGGCCGATCTATATTTAAGTTGCGAGCTCGAAACGGATAGATTTAGTTCAAGAATTTCATTATTTTTACGCGTCGTCACAAGAAGAGGATCCAAATAAAATATAATCGAATTAGTCGCGCTTTTCAACAACGTGTGCAAAAAGAATTCGATTTAATTTTTGACTCAGATAAACTTTAAGAAGAAAAATAATGTGGGCCTCAAAACTCGTGAAATTCTCAAATAGAAGTTGTCGTAATTTTTTGGGGGAAAAAGAAAACTGTTAAGTTACCGAATCAAAGTTTGGAAAATTTTAAATTACCATGCATTTAGTGTGGGTAATTTAAGGTTTTTTAAATAGGTTTTGAGATCCAAATATACTTAAATCATTGACAAAAATTTAAAAATCAATTTACCTGATAAATTATCACGGTAATAAATTGGTTATTAATTTATATCGGTGTTTGATTAATTACCCTCGTCTGCTTTAATTAGAAAACTTAATTGCTAATATATATGCATTAATGGAAATATTATTTTCCATGACCTTTTATAATAATAAAAATAAGATTCCCATAGGAAAATTTCACTTAATTAATTCATCAGAGTTCATTATGAAATTAGTAACTTCTTGTATTTCCCCTGACCTTTTAACCCCTATCGATTTTAACTAAAGCTAAAGTTTGAAAAGGCTCCCCGTCATGTTGATTAGCCCGATAAGCGTCAATCAACGAATGTATGTACGTACAGTTTTGATAGGGAAGGAAATGCGGTTACAAAATGCGTCAACGTTGTCTAGAACTTTGCGAAAACAATCGATTTCAAAGTGGCGTATGGTAGGACCCCATGCGGCGTTGCGAAATACTAGGCAGGCTTTTGTTACGTAAGAAACGTCAAACTATATTCGTGAAACACGCGTCGAAATAAAAAAGGAACAACCTTTCTTTTTACAAATTAAGTTTGAAGCATCTTTTGAAAGTGAGTAACATGCAACCACCGTTTCCCGCTCCGCTCTGCCTTGAAGGGATAGCTGGGCATAGTGGAGTTTAATACACGGCCATTTTCAAAAGTGAGGTTCAATAAGAGGCTGATGTGTTGACCACGTTGGTGTCTTTAGACAGAACATTGTTGCGCATGCATGTGGATTTACAACTAAGACTTAAATTAAGATTAAGATATGGCTTCAAACAATTCGGACCATCCAAATTTGGTAACTTGGACTGGTATCGTTGTAGCCCTTATCTAACGTCTTTGCGTTCACATATAGTCTCCAATCAATGTTCATTGCTAACCCTAAATCAAGCAGACGATACTGCAACCCCTCCCCTTTTTAAAATGTGAAATTGAGCAGCTAATCTTTCTTTGGGGAGGCAGTTTGTCGAATTTGGAATTCACACCGATTTTTAACAAATGGTTGCGTATTAAATGGCCCATAACTCTGCCCCTACACACAGGAAATTATATTTTTAACACACGTATCGCGTTCTGCGCTCACATCTGATATAGTCTAAGCTAAGGAAATTTTGACAAAGCCGCATCCTTCCTTAACAAAGTGTGGAAGGGATCCGAAAATCCAAAATCTTAGTACTGCCGATGGAAGAAATTGGTATGTAAAATTGCAGACCCCTGAACTGTGTAAAATGGCTTTATTAAACGGATGAAAAACTGATTTTAAATCAAGGAAAAAATAAGAAAAGTCAATTTTAAAATTAAGATCTCTCGAAGCTGGGTTTCATAGATCTGAAATTTACCATACCTAATTACTCCGTCGCGAGTACGGCGATTTCCAAACAAGATAAAATAAATCTTTTGAACTGATATTATCTTTTCCACATTGTTTATCAGGATAAGGGGTATTATATGTACACCAGCATGGGTTAAGAATTTTTTTCTTAGGTCTCCAATTTACCATACCTAATTACTCCGTCGCGAGTACGGCGATTTCCAAATAAGATAAAATAAATCTTTTAGACTGATATTATCTTTTCCACACTGTTTTATCAGGATAAGGGGTACTATATGTACACCAGCATGGGTTAAGAAATTTTTTTTAGAACTTTTTATATGAAATAAAAAAATATTAAAAAAAAACTTAAAAAAAAATTCTACCCAGACCTTTGAAAAAGGAAGTAGTGAGTGAGGGTGGCTGCAACATCCAAGAATTCAATATTTTTTTTCTCGCGTATAGAAAAAAAAAGTGTTGGGCCTCGCTTGCCTAGACGGAAACTGTCAAAAATTTCGGCGATTGATAGCACTGGGGACCACCATCACCCCTATGCACAGGCCGCAGACTTTGTCCCTCAAATGGATGCATACGCTTGAGATTTATTTTTTTAGTTTAACAGTAGGGTCAAATTGAAATTGGTGGTAGAAAAACTGTTCAAGAAAAAAATTGTCTATCCGGTATTCCGGTTCCATATTTCTCTGAAGGATATTGTACCACCAAACCATGGACATAATAAATATTCCTTATAGGATACAGTCAAAATTGATTTCCCAAAGAACAATATAATATTCGATTGAATCAGGGATAGATTTAATTTTAGATGTAGGGATGGAGAACGGAACGGTTAGTATTTACTTCAGTTATTCCGACTCATAGACCACCCAGTATAGAGCCCCTCCCTCCAACACGTAACGAAAAGTTTAAATTATTCCTTTTTACATCTGTCGCTATGAGCCCCCGCCTCTTCTTTCATTCCCCCCTCCGTCCCGGGGAAGGGGATCCGGGACTTTGACGCGCGCCCAGATATTACTCTGTTCTCCATTCCTACTTCTAAAATTAAATCTATCCGCGATTGAATACTCTTTAAGATATCCGTTTAATAAAATAATAAATATTTTGATAACTGAATTTATATATATATTTGTGTCGTAAACATCTTGATGAATCTCTTTTTCTTTAAGATGTTCATGAAAGCCTGCTCAGTTATAGGGGGAAAAATAAGCCGCGGTGCAATAAAAACCCTTGAACTTCTCAACAGTAGTCCTTCAAGATCTCGGTTGGAGTTATAAGAAAAATTAAGAAACAAAGGCTTAAAGTGTAATTGAGAGCTAGCTATATAACCTCTTAAAATTGGCGCCCACTTTGAATTGAGTCTTTAAATTAAGTCAGCCACTTAAAGCAAGGAGAACTATAGATTAGTAAATTAACTTAACTACTTGCCAAGCCTCTTATTGTATACAGGGTGTAACAAAAGGGTGTTGGTAAGACCAACAACATACAGTGAGCCATAACGTTTGTCCTATTATTACCCTTTTTGACTACACCTTGTACATAATGAAATATCAACATCTAAAGGGGTTTTTTAAAAACTAAAATGTGCACCCTGTTTTCAAGCACGGTGAAACAACCCTGATACAATTACGGCCCGGGGTCAAATTGGTAGTCTTAAAAGGGGTTATAGCGCGCGGGATAGCCAGAGCGGTCCCCCGACGGCGGCAGCTCCAACCAGCATGGAACAAACCAGGTCCGACGGACGCCAAAGAACATCGTCGCCGAGAAAAACGCGCGTTGCCGCCAAATATGGTTCAACGGGAACACATTTTAAACACAATCCTCATTAACTCATTATATTTAAGAGAGCGGCGCGCGGAAAAGTTTCACTATAACTTCGACTATGGTCGCGTCAACAAATTGCCGGGCTACAAATTACACGCTACTTAAATTTAAGGAAGATTATATACATAAAAGAAATATGATGTGCTTTTTAATATACAACAAGCCGCCGCTCTCTCTGTTAATTTTAAAAGAAATGAGAGAATGAGATTGTAATTATTTTATTATTATTATTGTACTTAATGAATGGGCCAGCGCATAATTCTCTCAACGCAACCCACGTTTCCCTAAAAAAGGGGACACCTCAGAGAAAGAGAGTACTGTTCGGTTCAGTTCTTTGGGTGTATATGATGATGGGCGACCTGCGACATGCAATGAAAATATCCCATGTGTACCTTGCGCACGCCCAAGCTACTCTTCGGTAGGCCATTGTTAAGTGCTGCCGCATAACGCCATTTTATTTGCACGAGAACTAGGTTCCATTTTAACCCACAGGGGGCATCATTTACGTTTTCCTATTGTACGACCATACCTAAACGCTGAGGATGCTGGGAGGACAAATTCATGAACATCTCTTGTCCGTGCTGCCGTGTAGCGCCTTTGTATTTGTATGAGAGTACTAGCTTCTATTTTTAACCCACAGGGGGAATCATTTAGGTTTCCCTACAGTACGACCCTATACCTAAACGCTGAGGATGCTGGAAGCACAAATTCATGAACATCTCTAGTCCGTGCTGCCGTGTAGCACCTTTGTATTTTAACGAGAACTAGCTTCTATTTTGAACCAACAGGGGGCATCATTTACGTCCTAAACGCTGAGGATATCTGGGAGGACCAATTCACGTCTCTATAGTCCGTCCATATTCAATATTTGCATTTCGAAAGAGAAATCGTTTAATATAACCTCTACCATCTTGTTTCGAAATAAACACTGGGGTCTATGTTCCCGCGCAGCAATGACAGAGGTTTTTGGAATAAATAGACGCTTTTAAAGCAAAGTGCATGGTCCATTCCAGAAGCATACCTATATATACTACACCCTTTTCTAGCATTCTACCTCGCCTCTAAGCGCGTATCGGTATCGGTATCCAAGAAAATGGATATTTAATAGCAGAAATTATTCAGCAGAGACAAAACGTTCCCATTAGCTTTGGAGAGATAGTAAGTACTAAGTAGCGACTGCAGAGGGAACGAGCCCAAAATATTCGGGGGTCCTTGCGCGATCGTGCGCGTTAATTACCTACTAAACTAAACGGACCTATTTAAACCCCTCAAAATCTATACGCTATAGAATTCAGTTGGACCAGATATAAGGATGTAATTTTCCTTAGTAAAAAAGGGTACTTAAACGTATACTATAATGGCTGCGCTCTAGTCGTGATTTCAAAGTCCCAAATGCATGCCATGCACTTTAGTATTTAACATAAAAATGCCATAAGTCTTTTTTGTTTTCGGGTTTTTGTATTGATCTGGAATAATTCCACTAACCCATTATCGGCAACTGAGTTGAAATTTTTTTTTAGTAATTTTCGAGGGGGTCTTTACACCTTCCTCATCAAGTCATGATAGTACTATACAGCGTGTTTCTGCTAAGCCTGGCATAACTTAAAGGTTGTGGTCTTTGGGTCAAACTGAATCAAAGAACAAGAGGTCTATAACACTTAGTTACGATGATATTCTGCACATCAAGGTGATCTATATTTTACCAGTGATTAACCCCTCGGTAATTTGTAACGTAATTTAAGAATACATATAGGGTATCTTCAACCCAAACTGCACCATTCCACATACCGTTAGACGGTCACGTGATAAAAATTCCACGCAGGCTGGTACATAAATTTTGAAACGATAAAATAGCGCGGGGTAATTGTAGGCTCAAATTTGTTGGTGGTTAAAAACGGTTTAATCTGTTTACCAGAAAAGACTTTATTCGGACGTGATTAAGAATTTTCCGCAGAGAAATTAAATGGCGCCACTGTTTTTTGGTTTTGTTTTTTATATCGGCTGAATATATTTTATATATAAACAACTTACACACGCAGGTCTATTTTACTCTCTACACTATTATTGTTTTTATATTATACTAGCTGCCTAGGAAATCAAATGCTAGAGCGGGGTATCCCTTTAACACGTCTGTTAATAACGCTCTGACAACGTTTAGCTTAATTTTTTAATCTTATGATTTAGGGTGTTACTATAAGAGTCAAAATAATTTTTTATCTACTACTACAATTCAAATCAAACATAATACTTCCTGATACTATTTAGTGATGGAACTAAAAACGTATAGTCCCGCCATTTTTCGGCGAGGCGCCAAGGCTCATCATAGAGGGACTCCGGGGACGGGTCCGGGACGTTCATGTATCACTTTAGACAAGTGAAATCATCTCTATTTTAAATAATTGCCCTATATATATACCTTATTTTCGCATCAGTTTCTTTTGAAACAACTTAGAAAGGGTACCCTAAACAAAAATTAAACTCAATTTTGCAAAAACTCCGAAATTACACGGAAGTTTAGGGAATGATACTATTTCGTACATATGGAATTTACTATAAAGCTAGTCTAGATAATGGTGTATAAAAACGGGGATTGGTGTAATTTGAATAATGGTAAATAATGATAAATACCGAAGACCACTTATAAATGGTAAAAAAAAAAAAAAATACTTCAAAGGAAAGAAATGAAAAGAGAAAACCCCAGGAGCTAAACAACCGCGTTTGTTTTTTGGGCGGTTAGGTCCTACCCAGTCGTATGCTACCGGTAAAATTATACTGTACCAGCAAGCAAAGTAGGTTTGACCCAAAACTCCCGATTGGAATTTCGCATTTTAGAGAGAGAAGTTATAAGGTCCACTTTGTTTTATAAAATTAAAAATACAATAAAATTATTAGAAATAAACTTAATTTCAAAACCAATTAACTCGTTAAGAGTTCACAGTCCTTATTTGAAATTTTACGCGAGGAACAAACGAAAATCGGAAGGTAAACCGAAACCCATAATGTTCGCCGCGAAAAAAAAACTCTGATGATTTTTGACACCTTGAGATGTCAGTCAGCTATACGTTATACTCTTTGATTTTATCCGTTCGTGCTCGAAAGTCTTAAATACCTTCCCCCATCCCGTAAAAACCATCCTCAAATTACCTACAAAGCAAGCGATGGAAGTAACCCGAGACATATATACCCTAGCAGGGTGAACCAGCCAATCCCAGAACCCCGGCCGTGATCACACACATTAGAAAAGAATTGAAATGAAATGAATTAACCATATTTTTCTTTTTGGTTTTTGTGTTCTTTCGCAGAACTTAGTCGTATTGATTTATCGGATCGTACGGATCAAGAGACTACAAGTAGTAGGACGCCATCCTCATCGCCATCATTTCAAAGTGTCCGGCAGCCATTAAAGCTCCCACCCTTAATCGCGCTGGCTCCACCAATCTTGCCACCTTCCTTTCACCCGGGTTATCAACTTCACAGCCAATTATCAACGGAACACCATCACCGTTTACGGAAAAACCACCACCACCGTCAAGGGGGACCAATACCGGATGTCTCAAGTTCCCCCGCGGGTACACCACCGGGAGCGATGCATCCGACACCGCAACCATTGTACCCAAGACCCCAGTTACCCTTGGCACCCTTACCACTATGCCCTTCGTACACCGGTGGACATAATGCCTTCCCCTATCCCTTCATCCTGGCCGCGGCTGCCGCCCAAGTCGCAGCGGCCTCGGTCAACAACGCGTACAATCACGCCGCTCACAAAAACACGGTGACGGAAGTGACTTCACGTATCGGTGGCGTCAATAGTGGTATCGGTAACGCGTTCGATAAACAACAACAACGTAGTGGGAAAGACTTAACACCCACGTTTCAACCTAGTCCCAGATCCCTGAAGCATTCGCCGTCAAAAACGATCGGTGGTGCGGGTTCTAACTCACCAATTGATTTCGCGACAACGCACCACGCGCAACGTCCTACCAGTTCAAGAAGACCCTCGCCGGCACACGGGCACCATCACAAATCTAACGCGTCATCGCTACAAATTACTACGCAATCCCAACAACGTACAACCTCTATGAAACCAAAGGGTAAATTTGACTTCGCAAGGTTAGCGGAATCCGCGACGTCTAAAGACGGTGACGAAGGTAGTAGCGAGTCATCTGATTTGGAGGTGATAGGTCGTGGTAAAGATTGGACGAGCCATAAGTACCGGACAAGTAATTCGGAACCCACATCGGCGGGGGGAGTTGTTAGTCACGAACGAGTTGGATCTCATCAACCTACCCAACAACAACCTCGTTTCTCGTTGCAACATCAAGTTCAACACAGCCCCCACCATCAAATGCAAGCGGCTGCCGCCATGGCCGCGGTTATCACAGGACACGCGCAACACTTTCCCTTTGTGTCACCTTACTACAACCCTTTCACCGCTGGACAAGTACCAGCGGGAATGCACCAACATCCTCACTTACCAGCAGCGGCCCCTGGTTTAACTATGGAGTTTTTAGACCGGAAATTGCATCAACATCAAACTACAAGACCCCCGGGTAGTGGTAGGGGACCCAGTTCTAGACCTAAGAAGGAGTTTATCTGCAAGTATTGTCAGAGGAGGTTCACCAAGTCTTACAATTTGTTGATTCACGAACGAACGCATACGGACGAGAGGCCATACACTTGCGATATTTGTCATAAGGCGTTTCGAAGACAGGATCATCTCAGGGATCATAGGTAATTTTGTTTCAAATTTAAAAACAGAAGGGACATTCGATAATAAACAGCGTAATACGTAGCTATTCTTAATCGATTTTTTCCGATTCTCAAGCCGATAAAATCAAACACTTATTTCAACCGTTCACAATCCCTTACAAAAATGGTTATCCAAAATTATGCCACTTACCGAATGGGAAACTGTTCAATCCTTCTGTTGTTTAAAATCGTTTCTTGATATTATCAGTCATCTCAAACTTCCTGTTGAATTCCTATAAACAAAAATACACAACAATTAAACACCATGTTTTTGTTAACCCAACAGGTACATCCACTCCAAAGAAAAGCCTTTCAAATGCACCGAATGTGGCAAGGGTTTTTGCCAATCACGGACATTAGCAGTCCATCGTATCTTACACATGGAGGATTCCCCTCACAAATGCCCGACTTGCGGACGAAGTTTCAATCAACGCTCCAACCTCAAGACGCACCTATTAACCCACACGGACATAAAACCTTACAACTGTCCCGCTTGTGGCAAAGTCTTCAGACGTAATTGCGACCTACGTCGACATACTTTAACCCATACTCTTGGCCTACCGGAAGCCGGTGACAGTGAACTAGAATCCTTAACGGACGGACCGGACATACCGGGAGTATCTCCGTACGAAGCCATGGATTTAGGGCATCAAACGCGAGGGGCATTCGCGGGTTTAGATGGTGGTGACGTCTTAACTGGGTCGGTTGCAATGTTAAGGGGTTTGGGGTTGAACCCGGTTCGCGCTGCGTCCGAACCGACAATGCCCGTATCTGTACAACCAGGTCCTTCTGATTTGGACGTGGTTGACGTGGATTCGGACGCTAATATAAGAGAAATGGATGACGCGGGAACAGATCGTGACGCGGATTCTGAGAACGAGGAGTCACCGATGCAAGAGGTCTTAGACGTTGAGAATTGAAAAGATTAACTTGTTCGAGGGTACCGACCATTATTGCGAGGTGACAAGTCTCTTGTACGAGAGATACCCAGCTGAAATCTCCCTCTAATTCGCGCTAGAGGCTAGAATCTGGTTGGTTTAAAGTGTATAACCATAAGTAAATAACAAATACCAATAAGTTAAGCAAATGCATTGAAGAGACGCAACCATTCAGGCACGTTTTCTAACGAATTTCATATTGAATTTGATTTTTTAAGTACTGGAAGCCTTTTCTAAAAGCGATTGTTTGACTTATTGGGTCTTATTATTAACCTATGAAGTAACCGGTGGAAAAGTATACGGATTTCGAAGGATGAAAATTTTGTACACGCTAAGTTTTACAATGCGAAAAGTGCCAAAAAAAAAACCAGAAAAAAAGAGTACCTATTTTATGCACTGACCCAGTGAGAGAAAATTCAAGAAAATACATAAATAAGGAGGTTGAATAACCCTGGAGTGGAATTTAAGACAAGAGAAAAATTAAGGATGCATGTGGGACTGTGGGCAAATATGTTTTTCTCACGGGGAGGAGCTATGGAACACGTGACAGCCTGAATTGTATTGTCAAAGGTATAGAACGTATATCGGCGCAAAAAAGAAAAATCCGAGCACATTAGATAGTAAGTAATAGATTCCCCAAGTCTCCAGATTTTCCGATTTTACTCCCTTACCATACCACTCCTGGGACATTCAACCTCTTTGCATGAATTGAACAAAACAAAATTTTGAATCGTATTTAAATTATTGATAGAAATAGAGCATCCCATAAACTTAACGAAAAAAAAACCGGTTGTTATTTTGTTTTGTAACCCCATAAATTAAAAAAATTAAAAATAAGAAAGAAACGAAAAAATAAATAATCGTTTTAAAAATGTTCCTAATATAAAAATCAATATTTACGAAGATAATGAAGAAAGAAAGAAAATTTATGTAAATACGTAATAATTTGTACGATAATTTGTGAATAAGTGTCTATTAATTATTATTATAGTATTATTGAAATTAAAGAAGAAAAAAAAAACGAAAGAACGTTGTATAAATGTACAATAAAAATATTAGTACAAGAAAATAATTCGTTTTTATTATGCGTTGCTATAATCCACCTTCTTTGGGAAATCAATTCTGATTCGAAAATTTTCTAGGAAAACATTTTGCCGTCCGGGCCAATGTTTTCAAGTTACGATTTGAAGGTTGGTTTTGGAGATGACGAGCTCGAAAGCTACATGCAAAACAGATAAGGGCATGATTTCAGATTTCAGATCTCAAAGCTATAAGTGTAATATATGGTCTTAGACCATTTAGAGGCAAGATTCCATAACAAGTCTACACTCTCTCTACACATACACCCTTACCCTTCTCGTATGGATACTAGCTGGAGAGAGAGACCCCACATCCACAAATACGCCACCATAACTCTGTTTGGGGTCCCGGGTAAGTAGCGTAAAACCATACTATAACAAGAAGAGATAAATTTTGGGTGAAGTGAGCGAGCGAAGTAGTCGTTGGGGGGTTTCGAGATTTGTATCTTGGCGTGACAAAAACGGGATGGAAAACCAACCCAAACGAAGATGCAATCGTGTTTGTTGGTCGTCTAACAATCAATAGGAAGTGATCGTAAATTAAACGACATACAATAACTAAAGGTAATGGCATCTCCTTGCCTTTCCTTAAGACTGCATTATCACAATATGCCACTACTCTATAGTTACTGATTCGAGAGTATAAAATTGTTATACCCCTGAACCTTTTTAGAGACATAAACCTCCCAAAGATAATGGTTTCGTATCTGTACAGGGTGTTAAACTACAATAATATAAGTTACAACTAGAAGTGCGTTCAATTCAATTACCCATCATGCAAGGTTTCCGGGTACCATTTTAAAAGATGGAGAGCCGTTCAACGCAAGATTTTACTATAAAGTTAAGACTATAAGATGTAAATACCAACCAGTAAAGACTAGTAAACATTCGGGGTATTTTGGTAATGATCAGTGTCGGATCAACACCTTCGGGGTCCCCTAGGCTCTAGGCATTCGGGGGCCCACAGCGATATGACCATCGGGGCCCTAAGCATGCGGCTACAGTGCCTGTGGATAATCCGGCACTAGTTATGACACATTTCTGGCTAAACTATAAGCTAAAGTCTACACAAAGTAATCAGAGTTTCGGGCATATTAGCATAGTGTTGATTACAAGTCTGTCTGTCTCTCAGTCAATCAGGACTTTTACTAAAGTAATTAACACCCTGTACAAGGCATCATCTGTTTGGTTCTACGGCCTACCCGCGGAGTGCACGGTGATATCACCGCCACGGCAGCAGAACGCAACACGGTAAATACTATAACAACCCGGTTTCTCCATAGGACGTCAACTAGTTTGATAATAAGCAAAAGGCAAACCTAATACCAAAGTAGCTAAACATTTGTTTTTACAATATTTTTTTTATGAAAAACATCTGCTCTCAAAAAAAGCATAGGTTTCGTAATACGAAATACGAGCCGTTATTAATCGAATCGAACTGAACCTCACTCGGAAATATGTAAAAGACACAGAATGGTTTAGCTATTCGAATTTAATGCCTCAATAACTAGAACCAGGAATACAAACAGCTTAACTAGTAATAATTATGTCCCCATATACAGGGTTCATACAACTTTTGGAAAACAAATTTCCCTGAGATTTCCAGGCTTTTCCCATATACTTCCCTGAGTTTTCCAGGTTTTTCCCGTATATGGAGTATCCTATGGAGCAAATGTTAACGAAGGAGGGGGGGGGGGCAAATAGGACTATTACATAATCAAAGGACATCCCCGTATCGTATCTCTAGTAGAACCAGAGTTATGAGCCTCCAAAGTATAGTGTAATTTTAATCCTATGGAGGGTATGTTTATGAACATTTTTCTTAATTACTCGGCCCCTGTTTGAAGCAAATTTCCCTGATTTCCCTGAATTTTACTAAAAATTCTAAATTTCCCCTGAAGTTTTTGTCAATTATTTATTTCCCTGATTTTTCCAGATTTTCCAGGTTTGTATGAACCCTGTTATAAATCTATGATGTTACTTATAGTAATATCTAATCCCAAATTTTCCTTCCATTTTTCTTTTTATCCGCGAAGTATAAGAAAGGGGTGGAACGGAGCTAGAAGAGAAAGAAAGAAAGAAAGGCAAAAGGGAGAAAGGTCAAGAGATCCTCGAACCATGAGGCGTCGGTACGGCACGCACGCGCCATGGAGAAAATTAGAGATAGAGTTGAGAGAGAGAGAGAGAGAGAGAGAGAGAGAGAGAGAGAGAGAGAGAGGTCAGTTGCACTAATCCGGACGTATCCTGATGCTCTTCAACATCCGCTATACGGATGAAAGCGAAAACCGGAACGGATACGCGCATGCACGCTATCAAACATACCTCCCCCTCATCAGATCATTCGACTGACTATTTCGATTAAACAACGCGTGTAAGCTCGAATCTGCCTTCCACAGTGCATGCATGCTATGATTTATTCACTTTTTGATCTATTCTTCAACTTTAATAGACCATGGTTTCAAATAGAGTCCGGTGTGTTGACCACCTTATTGATAGGGTATGTTCTTAGACTACAAACACGTGTAAATTAAGACAATACGGACCATCCAAATTTAGTGGTGGACTAGTAACGTTCAAAGCCCTATCTAAAAAGACTTTGTTGTTCATAAACCTATCAATGTTTTGTCTAAAAGTAACCCTATATCAAGCAGCGACAAAACTTTGACCCCAGGTTTGAAAGAGTCTAGAGAAGTTTAAGTTCTTAATTCACATGTTAATAGTTGAAATGGTCTATAATGTATTCGCGATAACCCAAGTAATATTATAAAAGGCTATCGTTTACTGGAATTACTTTCATAGTACTGTCACTCTTTCTTAGTTAACCCTAACTCCACGAACACTATTAGGCCTGACTCTCTACCCAACATCTCATCAAAATCTAGCGAAATATTTTAGAAAAGGAATAGGTTAAAAATATAAATGCTTTTCTTCATCTTCGCAAATCTGTTCTTAAAAAAAATAACCAAAAAATATAAAAAAGGTTTGGGGGAACAAAATTATTACTTAGATCTAAGATTTATTTCACTACTTAAAAAGTTCAGGCTCGTGCAATCACGCTATGGGATGGTGTGCTAGAGAATGAGACGCCAGAAAAGATCCAGTCTTGTGGAGAAGTGAAATATTATAGCGATGAAGGATTTTAAACGCGAATTAGACGCCATCTGTGAACTAAATAATGAACTATCGCTTAAAAAAGAGATTCTAAAACCAACTTTGGAACGTTATAACTCTAATAATTTAAAAAGTATAACGAAATCCTTCGAGGGTCTGATAGCCCAAACTGTCCTCTATTTAATTATGTTATTAATTGGGGTTAAGTTAATTAGTACTCTAGAAAATAATATTTTATGAAAAACAGTCAACTTAATGTTTCGAAGCAGTCTAAAAGATTGAGTAACAACTTAGGTTACAATGTACTGTACAAATTATCCTCTACACGGCATCACAAAGGATTAATTAAAACAAGTTTTGTAAACGTTAATTCTAATTCAGGCCTAAAAATTTAAGTTTGTTTTTTAAACGAACCCTGTTTTAATATAATTATGGCAAAAGAGTATTTGCAAGATAGATAATTCTTTAAAACGCACGCCAAACGACTTTGGATGCGGTGTAGTGGTGTACTAACAGGGGTGGGGGTGACCTTTAACCTCACACCCCAGCACTACTCGCATCTTCAGTAGATTCAAAAATATCTTAGAAATTTTAGGGAGGGTCCTTTTTATTTTATTTTAGTTTTTTTTCTCTCTCTTTCAGAGAGGCTTTATCTAAGCAACGGTCTCTGGCATGGTATATACCATATTCCATAAGGCACGGGCCAGAGGACAGCAACCCGGATATGGCGAATCATTCGCCAAGCGCCAGACACGCGCGAGATATACAGGGTGATGCGTTAAGAAAAAGAATCAGGTCTTCCAATATTTCAGCAGAGATGAGTGAACGAAAGGCAGACTTGAACCCCCCCCCCCATCAAAAGCTTCAAAAGACCCTTTACAATCGTCGGGGGCCTGGTGTTTAACCACCTTTCTTACTTGAGACGGCACTAGGATGGGTACAAGGACAGACAACAAAGACTTAAATTAAGATAAGGCTTCAAACAATACGTGGACCATCGGACCATCCAAATTTAGTGCAGGACTAGTAATATTGTAGCATTATCTAACGTCTTTGGGTACACTATGTTCACCAGCGTGGGAAATAAGTGGCACAGGGCAAATGACTAGTTTAAAAATTAAATTGGAGGGGGGTCAGTGGTCCGCGGTACCACTAAGAAAATTCAAGGTTATCCAGAGCTCAGACATTAACTCAAATATTTTAGTTATCCATTTCTTTAGTTTAGCAGACGACGTGCCATGGCCATTGGTCATGGACCAGTTTATTTACTCCAGGCCAGGGGGGGGGGGTCGCTGGACTAATGTCCACTTTAAAAAAAAAACCTTATTTCCCACCCTGATGTTCACTCTTTGAAAATGTTCTATCAATTCTAAAGAAAAGTAATTCCATCTGGTTGATATACTTATTGCGATAGGTCACAAATCCGGACCTAACCCTGGTAAGAATTTGGGTAAGACTATAAAGAAACACCCTATACATTGGATGCTCATTCCATTCCTGAATCCTGCACCTATCTCTACTCTCCTACCCACCTTTTTTTTTTGGAAAAAAGAATTCTTGTATATTTATACTATGGCAAGAATGCAATTTGTTTTCCAGTGAACATTAAAAACACTAAGCTGTAACGTAACATCAAGTATTTAGTGATTTTAAAACAAAGGACTTATAGAAAACAACGCAATATGTTGACCTTCCTAGAAAGGGTCATGTACATTTTTATTTAGAGTTTTGTTATCTTGTTCATTATTCGAAAGTGCCTATAATGGTTTCCCTAAGGTAAATTTTTCTAGCTACGACATAAGTGAGTCAAGATAGTTAAATATTCAGGGGTAAATTGGAAGTAATTCCCGGGAAGATCGTGTCTGAATTACGGTGGAATGGTATACTTAAGATCCGCCAGTGTATTCATGTCTCGAGGTATTTTAAGAGGTCAAAATATGGACCCCTTATAAGCGATAGAGGAACTCGTGGGTCATAGTTGACAGAGAGGTCAAACTAAGGGGGTCATTCGAGGATAATTTCTTTAGCTTCATAGAAAATGAAATTAATAATTCCCAAAAGTTTTAATCTATGGCGATTTACTAACATAACGCCACTAAAAACTTTTAAACAACTATCAAGAAGTGATATCTAGTTTATTATGGAAAAGATATAAGATGCCTAAGTATTCGCGCGCCATAGTCCCAGTCCCCCTTTCAAAATACAAGGGGGGACGTAAAAGGAGGCCGAGCTATTTCGCTGCCTCTCCTCAGTCGGAAAATACTTAATTTTCGTTATCATTCGCGTCGCTCTGACGTGAGTTTTCAAGAACCAATGAGATGCATGCTGGTTGTAATTTAGAGGCGGGGATTAACTCTGTCCGGACATACGTTACGTTTGGACTGGAGATAAAGCTAGAAATGTGGGGCGAATTTATACCTTCTCCCTTGATTCTAAACTTGATATAACTTCTTGCTACTATTATTATTCGATAACCAATATCCCATTTATAACAGATTCAAGTTCATACACCGTGTCGCCCTGACCTTATGTCCCCCTACGTAAAGATCTTCTTCTTCAACAATTCTAAATTCAATTCAGTTCAATATTCTAAAGCCGCGTGTAACGATAGCGCGTCACTGTATTCATGGTGTCAATAGATTTATGAACTTAGAAACCGATCTGGTAGGCCTATATTGAATCCGAACGTACCAAAAGGTAAAGCAAGGTGGTACTAGGTGAAAAATCACCGCAAACAAGATAGGTGTCGACGATAAGACGACAATCGTCTGGACCCCAAAGAAGCGCATGCATGGATTGGCCATTCAATAAAAGAAACCAAACCCCTTTTATTTATTTTTCGCTTTCTTGCATTGGCGCCGGTCGCGAACACCCAGATGGACAGAGGGACGGACAATAGGGCCACCCAGTTGTACGGGGACGGCGAGACGTAGACAGGGTTCGTGTAGAGATGGTTATTACACGGTACACCGGTAAGGCCACAATTTAGTGCCGGATGTCGCTGTCTTTCAACCACATCTCTTGACAAACTCTGACCCGCGAAGTCAATACCGGTCAGGCGTTTTTCCACCTCGTATTTGACAATAAAGTTGAATAAACTATATAGGCCTATACCTCCCAAAAAGTTAAAAAGTCGATATAGAGAAACTTCTATTTTAATAGACTCCCGGTGGTCTCCTTTAAATGCAAGGAGTATGAATTGTACTGGATAGGTTATTGTGAAATGTCCTTTCCCAGGCTCAAACACAAAGGTTAGGTAATAAAATTCAGAGGGTTACGTGCCCAGACGTTAACAACAATGCCCTCACTAATTAATCAGCCTTAAAATTAATTATAATTATGGTTATCCTAATTAATTAAAAATAAAGAAAAAGCTTGGGAGACGAAATGAATTCACCTCCATACAAAATAGTATCAACTCTCCATGCAATAAAATGTCCATTGTGCTCGGCAAAAAAAGGACTTTTGGGGGTAACCTCCGGACCATATATCACTGGTGACAGAGACCGATGGTGCAATGCCAAAAAGGACAAGAGACTTAGCGCCCTTTCTTTTCAAACAACTTCGGAAGCGCCAGCAACCACGTGAACATTTTGCGCGGCGGGAAAAAGTATATGGCGCGGTAATATTACTTCGATTCCCGCCATTTTTTTTTATTTCAACCCCTAGTTGGCCCGTTGGGTGGGTTATCAGCTCAGCTACCATACCACGGTTCAACCTTACTTAGGACCAATATCATAAAGAGGACAAGCTATTCAAAGGAATAGTGGAGCTCTCAAGAAAAATTGAGAACTATTGAGTGTTCGATCTAGTCTATAATGCAATAAGAGAATAAACGATATCCTTTAGGGGGAGTTGAACAACAAGAAGATTGGGATATAGATTGGATAGACTCGGTGGTCATGTACGGACGGACACAGCATGGTGCAATACAAAAAAAAATTACCATAAGTGAAATAATTCAAGAATAAGTTCCTAAATACAGAGACTTTGAAATCATTTCCCTGAGCAGTTTTCATGATTTTGTTTGTATAAAGCGCGAAAGACTTAAACATATTTACTTATGGTTCAGTAGTGGTTATACTTGATTTAATTTTTCACTACCAACCGAAATTTGGACATATACTTTGGGACAGACGTTATCATGGATTCATGCCTAAAGAAAGAAGTATATACAATTCGAATCCCAAATCGATTAACTATACTGAGGCAGATGGGCATAGATTAGGTCAAGTTAATCTTTAACTATCACAATTCAGAGTGACTATACAGTAAAAATAATCCTGTCATGGTTCACTAACGAAGTTTTCAGCTCTTCCCTAGCTATTTTCCATGATGGTAGGTATGTATATGTACAAACCATGTTTAATTATAATAATACGCGGTGCTTTGCGTGTGATCACAAACAAATTTAAATTTGATTACAGGGGACATACGAAGATATAATTTCCCTGCCCAAACATTAAGAAGTGTCCGTGTTAGGGGGTCAACTCGAATCTGGAGAGGATGGAATAGGGAAATGATTGAAAGACATGTAGGGTAACTCGCCGGCCGCGTTCGTCGCCTCAAGGGTAAGAATTACCGAGAATCCTGCAAGTGGAGGAATTGGACAGTTCCTTGGCCTACCATTGCGTATTTCTTATTTATCATTTAATATTTAAAGGAATAGCGACGTGATTTAAAAATTATCTCAAATCTAAAGAAAACCTTACTTTTTTGAGAGTTTAAACACTTCTGATTCCAAAAATATGCTTGATTAATATTTAAATATGAAGGAAAACACAGAAAAAACACTTTGAAAACTTGAAATTTTGGGGGGCAAAAGCAAATTTGCGAAGAAGATTTTTGGCGGGTTTTCTCCTTGCTACGTCACTCACGGCATCTCGCGGAAAAGCCAAACGCGCGCGCCCGAGACTCCCGAGTCTACTAATGCCGCGCGAATCTGAATAAAATAGGCTTAACACTTAGGCTGAGACACTAACAGGCGTCACGTGAGCGACATCTAGAGTGAAAGTTTCTCCTTACTACGTCATCAAGCGAAACAAAATTTTAACTAGGCCTTTTCCAAACACTAAACTTTGATTGCAATTTTACAAATTTCTACGAAACCAAATACAAAAGTAAACATATCATAATAAACTAGATTTTTCAAGGATTTTTTTAGCATTTTAAGTTTGTGGGTGACGAAAATTATGTCACTAACACTTTAAGTAGAGTTACAGATTTAAAGCTTACCATACATTAAGCGCGTTTTTGTAACCTTCCGTAGTAATTCCGTAATAATTTAGGGACCTCCTAAGTTTTTACTCCAGGGGTGTAAGGTAATATAGAGGATTAACACCATGTGTTACCTTTGACCTTTCCCGTACTACATAAGGGTCGACTGTTTATGATAATAAGGCAGTCACTCTCTACTACTAAGATGTAGTAGTATGCTCGAACATAGAGCTTTGACCCTATTATTGGACTTCATCTTCAATAGTAATTATGTTCACTCTTATGAATATGAAGCAAATGTCCGACCCCCTGGTTATATTTGGTAAGTGATCTGGCGCTCGTCATCACCAGGGCATCATCATTGCACCAATCGAGAGACAAGAAACAGGAGCAACTGTCGACGCACGACCAAAGCGAAAAAACACACTCAAATGCAGAGGGGGGGGGGGGTCATAGCGTCGCGATTAAATATGGAGGGATACCTAAGTAAGTACTTAAGTACCACCAGAAGAGAAAATATGACTTTAATTATCGCTGGCCAAAGAAATTATAGCATTATAGACCGACTAATAACACGACAGCGGATGCGACCAGTTTAAAATTTAGTTAATAACAGGTATTAAAGCTGCATGCGTTGATAAACTTGGCCTCTACTTACTAATAAACTATAATTAGCGCGGTGGCGCATTTAATTCCTCTCCTATCAATTTTATTTTGGTGATTTCATCATAAAAAGTGGTTGGGGAGAGACTTCAAGGCATAACGTCACTCTACGTCATCCATTGAAGACTTAAACTAATTAGATATTTCTATTTCACGTATTTTTTCTAAGAAAACTTCCTTATTTATTTTGGCGGTGGAAGCACTGTATCCACTTTCCACAAATTTCGCGGAATTTTTCAGCTTAGGTCTAAAAGGGACATATATTATCGAACTAACCAACTGTCAGAATGATGGGTTGGTTGTGGGCGGCGTATTATGGGCGCTCTGGGTGCAGCCATTAAAGCTGCCTAAGGTGCTTGGGGGAGCCAGCGCGAAATTGACACTTTTCTGGAAGCAGGGTAACTGTGACACGAGCCACATGTATTACACCCATCCCCCATCCATAGCTAGCCCTTATTAGAAAGCGAGAGAGAAAAGTTAGGCTTAGTGGGGTACTACGGTATGGTTTCATCCCTTGATAGTAGTGGGTGAACTTTGACCTTTCAAGAGGCTGACGGTGTCATCGGTGGCTGGCGGCTTTTTTTAGAGCCTTTTTTTATATTTCATTACTTAATGATCGGCGGCAGACGGTCGCGGATATGCGACAACTTGATCTCTAACTGGAGTGTTTTTTGTGAGCGATTTTTTTTTATTTTCAATTATTGGTTGGCTTCTAAGGTTCCAACTCCTCATGATATAATTAATAAAAATAACCCTTGGCTACAGAATTAGTTGCCAGTGCCACCAGTATTCGTTTTTAAGTTTTTTACCATATCGAGTTTCTTTGTATGTATGTCTAGATCTATAAACGGATATTTTGCACCCCTAAACTTCCAAAAATCCTTCCCTAACCCGGTCATCTTTCATTTCATCAGTGTGTCTTATTATATCTTATGATTTCAATAAATAAACGACGTGAATGTACGCGTTCGTCAGTATCGTGTACCATAAAAAGTACTATGATTTTACCATAACAATGTCCCCCAATCTCTCCAAGGCTTAAAACAATTGTACAAAATAGGAACCACACAAACATCTACTAAATAATAAAAGAAATAATTTATGAAACTAAAATGCACTTACCGAAGTTTGATTAATTAATTGATTGACGATAATTGACAAACTTTGTGATAAATTAATTTCAAAAATACCCACGTGTACGGACGTGTTAGCGCGACTTTCGAGCGGGAAACAACGGCTCAGCGATGCCGCTAACAAGACAAAGGGATGACGTAATTTATGACTGCTGTACTGTTGTCGAAAAGAGGGCTGGACATGAACCAGTTTAATTATTATATTTTCATAATTTAAATACCTTTATAATAAATTTTAAAACAAATATTGTATAAAATTAATTTTCTTTTATTGAAAAACTACGGATTTCTTCAATAAAATGTAATTTTACACGCATAATTTGGCTAATTTTATTTTTGTGAACTCTTAAACCCCACTAGGCGCTTACCCAAGGAGCACTAACTGCACTATGCGAGTCTGGAGTGAAAACAGTAGTCACACGTATTGGAGTTACAAATTGACATTCATACATATCAATAGTGCATTTTCAATGTATTTAAGTACAAAAACAAATAAAATTACGATTTTACTTTAATCTCAGAACAAAATTACATACATTTTTTAATTAAACCACCAAAACCTCAATGAATTATCTTGCTTATTTTCTGACTCATCACTCTCATTTTCGGAATCCGAATCTAATGGATTAGGGAATTTCCTTTGCCCGGATGAAGTAGCTAATAAGGGCAAAAACGGATGAAAACTTGCCCCATTTACGCAATCATCGTGACCTTGATAGAACTCAACTGGATCTAAAATGGGCTCTTCAAACCCTTGAACTTCCTTCCCAGGTTTTGTCGAGTCCCAAATGGTTATAACTCCGTTTGAATTCCCTGAAACTACATACTTCCCATCCTTACTAACATCAAAATACATCCTCTGATTGGTTGTTACGTTTCTCCTCATTATATTTAAAATTTTCCCAGGGTTTCTAACATCCCAGCATAAAATCTCCGGGTCTTTTCTTCCACCGCTATAAAGCTTATTCCCATCTGGACTAAAGGCTAAATGAGTGACCCCTCCATGTTGCCCCGCTAAAACGCAAAGCCTATCATCCTTTGGCTCTAAGTAAAGTCCGATAGTTTTGCAATAAGATCCTGCAGCAATAATCCGATGATTTGCGGGATTTACCGCTAAACAAGATATTATTCCTGACTGACCCTCTTTCTTAAATTTAGTAGGAATTTCCCTAAATTCCCGTCCCGGGATTGAGATATCAAAGACCCTTATCATTTTATTAAATCCGCTATAAATATGCTGACCAAATGGGTCAAAGGCTAAACTATGTGCTGCGACAACTTCATCTAAATGATCATAAGGTTTATACGTTGAACGTAAATAACCAGTGAAAGCGTCCCATAGATGAATGGGTTGACCTTTACAAGTGCTTAAGAAGCAACAGGTCACCGGGTTAGATGAGTTCATAAGAGGGTACCACGCGTAATCATACACTAACGCTGATTCTTGTATTTGTAATGATGGACTAAGTTGTTGGAATTTTGTAAAGTCTATTTCAGTTGATGTGTTGTAATTAGCGAGGTCAAGGGGTAAGTCAAATAATCTTAAACACTGATCTTCACTGTTGGTTAAGACGCAACCGCCATCAGGCGACCATTTGCATCCTTTGGTGTAATTGTTTGATTTTGAGGCAAAGGTATGCCATGCTCCTGTAATCTGAGCTGGTTTTGTTTTAACGTTTAAATGTACTTGCAGGTCTAATGGTGTTGACAAGTACTTTTTAGATTGTAGTAATAATTTGTCTATAATTTCCGATATTTCACTGTCTTCATCAAAGTCGTCAAAATCGACTGTGTCAACAACAACTTCTGTGGGTTGAGGTTGAGAATCATCAAGAGTAACAACTTCAGGTGAATTTTCAATTATTTCAACTACATCCGGCTCATTTTCGTTATTGTCAGTGATATCTTCTAATATTTCTTCAGTTTCCATTTTAATAATTTCATCTTCTTTCGTTTTTGGGTCCATTTTATACAGAAACAGTCAAAACGCGGCGTTAAACACGTTTAATAACCAATTGAACGAGCTACGCATGTTAGCAGAATACCTAGCAGACAGCTCTTACGATACCGGCATAGAGGTAGTATAACACGCTAGACCCTGGAGTAGAAAGTTAAAATAGAATGAAAATAAATGTTTTACGGACTTTTTCTTGCAAAATAAATATTGTAAGCGTTTTAAATATTAAATTACCTACTTATTTTGACCATTTTCTTCCAATAAATCTGCATTATCATCAAGAAAACCCTTCAAACTCACAAAAAAAATTATTAACAAACTTACGATAGATGTAGTATGATAGATAGACCCTGGAGTAGAAAGTTAAAATAGAATGAAAATAAATGTTTAACGGACTTTTTCTTGCAAAATAAATATTATAAGCGTTTTAAATATTAAATTACCTACTTATTTTGACCATTTTCTTCCAATAAATCTGCATTATCATCAAGAAAACCCTTCAAACTCACAAAAAAAATTATTAACAAACTTACGATAGATGTAGTATGATAGATAGACCCTGGAGTAGAAAGTTAAAATAGAATGAAAATAAATGTTTTACGGAGTTTTTCTTATAAAATAAATATTATAAGCGTTTTAAACATTAAATTACTTACTTATTTTGACCATTTTCTTCCTAAAAATCCGCATTATCATCAAGAAAACCCTTCAAACTCACAAAAAAAAAATTATTAACAAACTTACGATAGAGGTAGTATGCATAGATAGACCCTGGAGTAGAAAGTTAAAATAGAATGAAAATAAATGTTTTACGGAGTTTTTCTTATAAAATAAATATTATAAGCGTTTTAAACATTAAATTACTTACTTATTTTGACCATTTTCTTCCTAAAAATCCGCATTATCATCAAGAAAACCCTTCAAACTCACAAAAAAAAAATTATTAACAAACTTACGATAGAGGTAGTATGCATAGATAGACCCTGGAGTAGAAAGTTAAAATAGTATCAAAATAAATGTTTTACGGAGTTTTTCTTATAAAATAAATATTATAAGCGTTTTAAACATTAAATTACTTACTTATTTTGACCATTTTCTTCCTAAAAATCCGCATTATCATCAAGAAAACCCTTCAAACTCACAAAAAAAAAATTATTAACAAACTTACGATAGAGGTAGTATGCATAGATAGACCCTGGAGTAGAAAGTTAAAATAGTATCAAAATAAATGTTTTACGGAGTTTTTCTTATAAAATAAATATTATAAGCGTTTTAAACATTAAATTACTTACTTATTTTGACCATTTTCTTCCTAAAAATCTGCATTATCATCAAGAAAACACTTAAAACTCACAAAAAAATTATTAAGAAACGTCAAATCATATCATTTAGACCATTTTATTTAAAATCTTACTTAAGTAAGCGACTAAAAAGCTACATTTAAGTGCAAACATTAATTAGCGACAATGTTTGGCCACAATTGAGGCAATTTGTTTTTTAAGGACGGCTTCGAACTGTAACTACAACTACATGCATTATAATGATTAAGTACTTCAATGGTTGTGCACCAGTTATCGAAACTACATCATATTAGGCGAAAAATAGGCCTAACTTACTTACTTTTAAACATTCATAAAAAACAGATTCGTAATATTTCAATAGATATAAAACAATCATTTACGTTTCAACTTAACGTAATAAGTAAACAAAAAAAAACGGGTACAAAACACCTTGAACACGTAAAGAAAAATTGGTTTGTTAAAACATGATTAAAATTAATACGTTTCTTAATGTTTTTCTTTGTATATAAATTATATAGAAAATTTTAACTTGTATATAGAAATTTAGAAACATTTAATTAACACGCGGTAAGGTAATTGTTGCTCTAATTTAGATGCCTGTTTCTGGGTTTAACTAATTATATTACTTATTAGTAATATCGGTTTTTTTAAAAAAACAAAGTTCAAAAATAAAAACACCGATTTATCTGATTTTATTGATTGAGTTTCAATAGGAGTTGGAATTCTCAGACTCCAATGAATACCTAAAATGTACAATTGAATATTGTATGTTGTATTGATCAGTTTTGATTGAAAGAAATCAAATGTGGTTCAAATTTAAACGAAGGAAATCAAATTTCGATCAACTTTGACGAAAGAAAATCAAATTTCGATCAACTTTGACCAAAGAAAATCAAATTTCGATCAACTTTGAGGAAAGAAAATGAAATTTCGATCAACTTTGACGAAAGAAAATCAAAATTCGATCAACTTTGACGAAAGAAAATCAAAGTTCGATCAACTTTGACGAAAGAAAATCAAATTTCGATCAACTTTGACGAAAGAAAATCAAAGTTCGATCAACATTGGCCAAAGAAAATCAAAGTTCGATCAACTTTGACGAAAGTAAATCAAATTTCGATCAACTTTGACGAAAGAAAATCAAATTTCGATCAACCTTGACCAAAGAAAATCGAATTTCGATCAACCTTGACCAAAGAAAATCAAATTTCGATCAACCTTGACCAAAGAAAATCAAATTTCGATCAACCTTGACCAAAAAAAAATCAAATTTCGATCAACCTTGACGAAAGAAAATCTAAGTTTGATCGGCGGTTCGATCAACTTTGACGAAAGAAAATCAAACTTCGCTCAACATTGATCAAAGAAAATCAAAGTTGGATCAAAATTGACCAAAGAAAATCAAAGTTCGATCAAAATTGACCAAAGAAAATCAAAGTTCGATCAAAATTGACCAAAGAAAATCAAAGTTGGATCAAAATTGACCAAAGAAAATCCAAGTTGGATCAAAATTGACCAAAGAAAATCCAAGTTGGATCAAAATTGACCAAAGAAAATCAAAGTTGGATCAAAATTGACCAAAGAAAATCAAAGTTGGATCAACCTTGACGAAAGAAAATCAAAGTTCGATCAAAATTGACCAAAGAAAATCAAAGTTCGATCAAAATTGACCAAAGAAAATCAAAGTTGGATCAACCTTGACGAAAGAAAATCAAAGTTCGATCAAAATTGACCAAAGAAAATCAAAGTTCGATCAACATTGACGAAAGAAAATCAAATTTAGATCAACTTTGACGAAAGAAAATCAAAGTTCGATCAAAATTAACCAAAGAAAATCAAAGTTCAATCAACCTTGTGAACTGATCAAATTTCTATAAATTTGAACCACAATATCCATCATTAATTAATTCACTGCAAAGCAACTAAAGCTAATAATATACGGCGTTAATCTGCTATGCTTCCAGTTAATACGATCAAATTAAGTATAGAACCAATGTTAATTGCTTAAGTATAATTAACAAATGGGGGGGATGGGGGTAGGAACTGTTCTTTGGACGTCACTCTCAATTCTCAATTCTCAAATCACTTAAAACTTACTGAAAACCCCATCAATGTGTTCTAACACCAGCATGCCCACCACGAATGAGAAGTACGTACTGGTCTAACGTATCGCAGTTTCATCATCGTGCTGCTGTATGATTGCCAATTTTTTTGGGTACTAAGAACATCCTAACGCCAACCCCCCCAATAAATCCCTAGCTTAAAATTACGATCAAAGTAAAGAAAATCAGATTTACCATTCAGTGATGGCTTTACTGAGGTCCATTTCTGCAAGAGACACCGTAACTTTGCCCAATACTTTACCACGAGCAAAGACAGCTCCACTTTTCGAACCGACTATTACATCGAGAGAATGACTTGCCAACGAATTTTTCGTCACCTCAAACTCAAAACTGTGTGTGTACGGTCAAGATTTGTGATCAGGGTTTCGTTAGAATTTTGTTTTCGCGCTTCTACTTTGATCAGAAGTTTGGTATTTTAAGGAAAACTGGTCTTACGTTTCATCAAAGACAGGGTTACAACTGTTTTTGCAGATTTGAGTTTTCTGTTTGCCATCCTTTGATTTGTCAGGCAAGAGGTAGAGTTTGACGTATGGGT
Organism: Phalangium opilio; assembly: GCF_054372755.1. Lineage (NCBI taxonomy): Eukaryota > Metazoa > Arthropoda > Arachnida > Opiliones > Phalangiidae > Phalangium > Phalangium opilio. The sequence goes on along the minus strand of NW_028324187.1, from coordinate 7,538,790 downwards.
CAGGAAGATCGTTATCCTCTCGAGGTAAGTTTCTAAAAATTCATGATTAAGATCGCCTGTTCAGTTATTTATGGATCAATGGTCAAATTAATTGATCATGTGTTAATAAGTCAGATATTTGGTATAGTCCGTCAATTGCTTATAATGCGATCTGTGTAGTCGGGTCATTTGCTTATAATGCGATCTCTAGTCGGGTTATTTGCTTATAATGCGATCTGTGTAGTCGGGTTATTTGCTTATAATGCGATTTCAAGTGACGTCAATTAGTTATAAAGCGATTTCAAGTGACGTCAATTAGTTATAAAGCGATTTCAAGTGACGTCAATTAGTTATAAAGCGATTTCAAGTGACGTCAATTAGTTATAAAACGATCACCAGTGTGGTCAATTAGTTATAAAGTGATCATTAGTTGCGTAAATTAGTTATAAACCGATAACCAGTCGCGTAAATTAGTTATAAACCGATAACCAGTCGCGTAAATTAGTTATAAACCGATAACCAGTCGCGATAATTAGTTATAAACCGATAACCAGTCGCGATAATTAGTTATAAACCGATAACCAGTCGCGATAATTAGTTATAAACCGATAACCAGTCGCGATAATTAGTTATAAACCGATAACCAGTCGCGATAATTAGTTATAAACCGATAACCAGTCGCGATAATTAGTTATAAACCGATAACCAGTCGCGATAATTAGTTATAAACCGATAACCAGTCGCGATAATTAGTTATAAACCGATAACCAGTCGCGATAATTAGTTATAAACCGATAACCAGTCGCGATAATTAGTTATAAACCGATAACCAGTCGCGTTAATTAAGTTATAAAGCGATCACCAGTCGCGTTAATTAGTTTTAATTAGCCAGTAATTAAAATAAATAAATAAAACAAATTTCTATAAAATTATTTAATAAAAAAGTATGAAAATAGGTAAATCTTTAAAAAATTCATTCATTCATTCCATTCAAAAATAATATATTTTCCTTTGAAACCACAACTTTCAACAATCAAACCTCTTCATGAACACTAGGACCAAATAAAATTAAACAAAAAAAGAAAGCCCCTCAAAGAACCAAATCAAATCAAATTAAAATAATTAACTTACACTGCTTTATGTACCACTACAACGAGCTTATTCCTCTGGGCACTATGTCTGAGAGTGAGTTGAACTCGTCCATAATCGGTTTCAGCTTCGTTCCTAAATAAAAACAATTACTTCCCGGCCCTTGTCCTGTGTCCTTACTCTTTACTTTACAAAGAAACAAACAAACAATTACGTACAGTTCATTTAATACTTCGGTATTGAGGTCAGCGGCTTCCATAATGGGTGAAACTGTTCCATGTACCATTTCCTCCATGGAGGGAATAGTCGAGCTCTTACTCGGGCTCAAAGGTAAGGACATATTATTTTTGGGGCTAGAGGAAGCCGAGGAATTACTGTTGGTCGTAGTTTTAGGGGCTTCAGTCATCTTCTCGGAACGTTTTGAGCTCGGGCTCTGATTGCTTAAAAGTTTGGATGTTTCCGAGACACCATCTTTACTAATTCCACTGTCAGGTGTTTGTATCGGGGTTGACGGTTTAATTTTTTCAACTTCTAACTCGCTGGGTACGTCTAACGGTTCCATGGTCATTCCATCTAATTCGTCATCGTCGATAAGGGTTGCTTTTGTTTGAGGAGCTTGGGCCGGTTTTAAAATCTGGGGCGGTTAAACATGGTCAGGGTGGTCCAAGAAGGGTTATTAATTATAGGACCGAAGTACAATGGGACTGTTCTATGGGCAATCAATTGTTCTATACTTCTATGACATTTTCCCACAAAGAACATCCCCTGAACAAGTTAAGATTGGTGTTTTACACTTTGACCCTTTAGTTTCTCACTTAAATCTAGGGGGTCATCCATAAAACACTTCAATCCTAACTGGTTTATGGTGGTCCTTGTGACAAAATGTTGTAAAAGTATAGAACATTTTCGACTCAAAAGTTATTGACCATAGAACAGTCCTACTCATGTACTTCGGTCCCATAATTACACTCATGTACTTCGGTCCCATAATTACCCTTTTAAGCAACAAGACCCTGTATAAACCGAACTGACCTTTAGTTTTAGACTTAATGTCACTTTAGACATATTTCCCGAAGCTCTTAAAGCAAAAGGTTGTTCCAAGGACAAACTAGGTTCGGCCAATAATCGCGAAAGAGCGATTGAGGTTTTACCCAATGATTTCTCCGTTTTGCTGTCCATAACCTAAACATTTAACTTAATTAACCTAATCTTAAATCATAATCTACACGACAGATATCTATGACACTAACGTCAACTTGAAGTTCTTTCGTTTCGGGATGTCGTAGGAAATAATGGTAGCTTTCTTCCCATACAGGGTTATTTGTTTTATGACAAACCCTGGTTTGGTGTTTTTGGTTGCCAATCGTGAGAACCAGACAAGGGCTGGGTTCAACAATAGATTTGGGCGCTTCCTATTTTAAAAAGATATTTCCGTAATTTTCGTTCTATTATTTAATTATTTTAATGTCAAATCTGGGCAAAGTGAATCGTCTTAAAACATGCCCCATTATCATACGGAAAAATTTTTGTAGTTGAAAATGGGCTTTTGGTATTTAATAACAGGAAATTATTTAGGTGACACGGTGAATTATTGAAACGTAGTCGGGTCTTTAATGAGCACGCGACGTAGTCGGGTACTTTAATAAGTCCCGGGACGTAGTCGGGTACTTCAATAAGTCCCGGAACGTAGTCGGATACTTTAATAAGTCCCGCGGCGTTGTCGGGTACTTCAAGAAGCCCCGAGACATAATCAGGCGCTTCAACAAGCTCCGCGACGTAGTCGGGTACTAAAACAAGCCCCTCGACGTAGTCGGATACTAAAACAAGCCCCGGGACGTAGTCGGGTACTTTAATAAGCCCCGGAACGTAGTCGGGTACTTTAATAAGCCCCGGAACGTAGTCGGGTACTAAAATAAGCCCCGGAACGTAGTCGGGTACTAAAATAAGCCCTGCGACGTAGTCGGGTACTAAAATAAGCCCTGCGACGTAGTCGGGTAATTCGACAAGCCCCACGAAGTCGGAATTCCCCGTTTTATGTCAATAACTCCCTGCTATTACTGTGTACTAGTAAAATTTTGCATTTTGAAGTTTTCAAGCGTGTAAGCATTACAATTTCACAACATAAACAATAACAAAGTGTTGTTCGGAGTGAAATGGAATGGAATTGCAGGGCAAAATGATGTATCCTTCGTCAGTGAATTCAAATATTTATAAAATAGGATACGTATGGCAATTTCTAAGGTTTCAAAATACACAAATAATAGTTTTGGGTGTACGATAACTATTACCAAAGCTATTACTAATAACTTTGTCAATGTCACATATCAGGAGTGTGTGTAACTTACAGTGTTACATATGTGTCGATACATGAAAACTTCTACAAAAGGACCCGTAAAAAAATTTAGGATAAATAATAATTTCAGAATCCATGCGGAAAGAATCTCCGTAATTAATTTAATTACCAAATATAAATTGGTAATTAAAAACGAACGAGGTGTGTACTGTTGGTTAAGTTACTTACAAGCGCGGATGCCCGTGGGTCTGGTGGTGGTTTATTATGGCTGCCATGATTATGCATGAACCGTTTGAAAGACTGTTGCATGGAAGAACCAGGGGAGCTACCCTAATTTGCGCAATCAATTTTATTTTTGGGTAATTACGACCAATTAAAGTTTATTCATTTATTTATCAAAAAACCCAATGATAATTTAATTTTAAAATAATGAAGGGACGGCTTAGGAATTATTATAAAAACAAACACAACACAAAAGCGGCAGAAAAACAAAAGAATAATAATTAAGATGGAAAATATATACCGGAAGATTTTGTGCTGAGTCAGCGTAGACTAACAGCAAGGCTGTTGAGAGATTAGCTTTAGTTATAATTTTTTTAACTGCATCTTCCGCTAATGGCAAATCATCCGCGTCATCGGACAACTCAAGCCATTGAGTGTGGAGATTTAGTTGCCCCGTTTCAACTTGTTCCAATGTTATCCACTAAAATGAGTGTTGGAAAAATGTTGTTCATTAACAGCTTCAACGCGCAGTTGGGACACAATCTGGGATCTTGTCCGCCACATCAAGGATGATGGGGAGATATAGGCGCGCTAACTGTGGAATGACTAATGTCCGGTGGGACGCTGGAAAATGGGAAGGAATACTCGGAAAAATGGCGGTTGGCCCATGTCAGACGAATCACGTAGACCACCCGCAATTCCTCCCCATTTTCTAGCTCCCCACCGGACACGAGCTGTTCCACAGTTAGCGCGCCTATTTCTCTCAGATTTTGCATCTTCCCCCATAATCCTTGGCCATATTGCGTCACTTATGGGCTTACCGTGTCAGCAGCACCACGAACTGCCACAGGATAGATAGGAACTGTAGCTCTATTTTGGAAATTTGACTACAATTTAAAATCTACGCCGCTATATCTACCTGAGCACTAAAATTCTAGTTTATTTATTAATTAATAATTAAAAGCAGTTAATCTTTTATTATTAAGCGCAAGTAAGTATTATTTTCTAGTTTGTAAACTAAGTAACTTTGTGAACTCGTACGGACCTGCCAAGGAAATCATCTTTGTTGCCTTGATCATGGTCCATAACTTCAATTGTCATAGCCTGCCCTTCAAGTTGGTCAACTATAGCCTAAATTATTAATTATGCCAAATTTAATTGAAGAATTAAGTCCTCTTTATGTAATTTTGTAAAGTTTACTTCGCAATAATAATGCCATTTAGGATTAATTGTGTTGTTTATGTACGGAGTCTTGAATTCTTGGGCACCAACTTAATCAGAAGATTAAAATAATTGAAATTGTAGAAATTAAGAAACTACAGAACAGAACAGAAAAGATAGAACCAGGGATAGATGTAATTTTAGAAGTAGGAATTTACTTCAGTTATTCCGACTCATGGACGACCCAGTATAGAGCCCCTCCCTCCAACACGTAACGAAGAGTTTAAATTATCTTATTGGCTCAGTTAAACTACGTTTTGATGACGTTGCTAACGGGGACGGCGAAAAATACGTAATTCCTTTTTAAATCTGTCGCTATGACCCCCCCCCCCGCCTCTTCTTTCATACCCCCTCCCCCCCGTCCCGGGAAAAAGGGGGTCCGGGACTTTGACGCGCGCCCATGCACATTACTCTGTTCTCCATTCCTACATCTAAAATTAAATCTATCCCTGATATAACATAATTATACCGGAAAGAATTGTATAAGGGTCAGATTTTCCCATTCCAAGAACTCCAACGTCAGCTTTGGTCAATGCTTTACCAGCAACGATATTAATTCTCATTACACCCTGATAAAACGATGAATTTTATTTACAGTTCAATTAAGAAAATTCTTAATTAGGTCTAGCTAGGTTAATTAAGTCTTACACTAGGCACGCTAAATTTGAGATTCTGATAAGAAACATCGTCAGATAGAACAATCGGAAATTTGTTCGGAAGAACAATCCAAGTGCAAAGATTGTCAATAACAGCTTTGTGAAGCATTTCACTAAAAATTTCAAATCAGAAATTTTTACTATAACTTAATGGGGGACCCCGTATTGGTTTCAGTACCTTAAACCGGGAATGTCCAAAAAGTCGGCCATTTTAGTCAAATTAAAATCAAGAAGCTATGTATTTAAATATGTAATAGTTAAATTAATTAAGAGTTCGACGTATTTATGGGATATTTTTAAATACCGGTGGATTAAGAAAGAAGAAATTCATGCCACCAAATAAAGGCATCTTTTTGCATAATGGTTTCAAAATTACGCGCATAATTCCGTGAAGTTGCAAATCTTTGATACCCGCTCGGACATTTTTCGCGCAAATTTGAAAATGACAGTCGCCCGAATACCTGATTAATGTTTATTATAGTTTATACAAACATCAAAACCAATATTTATATTTTGTACAATGTAAGAGGAGACAGCTAAGTATAGACTAATGGCACCCCATGTTAATTTCCCATAAGAGCTTAATACAGTCGAACCTAGAGGGCTGCCATTACTCTATATGGCCAATCAATTTTTTGTCGACAATGTAAAAACTTCTATAATATTTTGCCCTAAATGTCATAAGTAAATGTGTTTTGTGGATGCCCCCTTTAAATTAATGTAAGATAGTGCTAATTATATTAAGGTATTGTCACTTTAAATCACAGGTGAGACAGGTATGCTTTTACACGTAAAAAAATAAAATTTAAAACCACCTGAATATTCATTTATCAATTTCATTTCGTTTCCTAGAATATTACTCTTTAGCAGGTGGTTATTTTAATTATGTGACTCATCTACCTTAATCCCCCATCTCATCTTATCAAAAAATTGAACTTCCCAAATCAAACAACACCCGCTAAAAACATTGCATAAAACTAATTCCCCTTATGCTTATCAGGGAAAACACTGTAATTATGTAGGCCTACCGTGTTCCTGTATCAACCAACCAACCAACTTACATCAATTCTATATCCATAACAACTTCATTTCGTGCGATATTTTGAGTGTAAACTTTTACACCTCCAACTCTAGGAGGCTAAAATGAATAAATAAATAAACAATTTGTTTCTTAAAACAAATAATTTCCACTAATTTTAAAGTTGATGCTTACAAGATCGCCAGTTACAATTTTCTCAAATCGAAAACTTTGCAAGTAGCTCGGTAATGATTCTCTAATTTTCGGTTCTACCGTTTCTTTAAGTAAGTCGTGTAAAAAGTCGCCAAAATATGGCCAAAACTGTTTGATTGCCTGAATTGTTTTTAAGTCGAATTAATTTGTCAGTTTAAGGTTTTAACAATGTGTCAGGCGGTAATATGGTTAATAGAAACTTTGGTTGGGAATCAAAATTATTTCGCGCCAAGAATTATTTGTGTTCATACAAGATGATCACGACATATTTGTAGATGAAGTCGTAGGTGAAATTTTGGCAAAAAAATTAAGGAATATGATGTAGAATTTATTGAAAATATAACGATTAAAGTTATAAGTTAAAGAATTTTTCAAATTCACAGATTTCATCGCGTAATCTGAGAGAAATCGGCCCGCTAACTGTGGAACGGCTTAGGTCAGGTGGGACGCTAGAAAAAGGGGGAGGAATACACGGAAAACCGGCGGGCGGTCTTCCTGATTCGTCTGTTGAAGACCGCTCGCCATTTTTCCGAGTATTCCTCCCCCATTTCTAGCGTCCCACCAGAAGTCGCTCCAAGGTTAGAGTGCCGATTTCCCTCAGATTACACCCCCCCCGGACCATTATCCTTGACTTCATCGGGATCCCAACCCTTCAAAATGCGTTACAAAGTCCGCGAAGTCTACCAACTACGCAACAAATTTCAATACCCGACCAAAGTCTAAATAAACCACGACACAATGGGACTTCATGTACCTTATTAAGCCATTCAGCTCTTTCCATATCAGGGAAAAAGACCCAAGAGGGCAAATCTTCCAGCCTGGCTCTGACAGCAGCTTTTTCGTCTCTACCTAAGGCCCTTCCGAGAGCCAATCTATTTCTCCTTTCTTCACTACGATACTGTTGAGCTGCCCAGGCTGAAACGCCTAGCAGAAGCCAGGCGTAACTGAAGCCGCATGCCCCCCAAATATAAGCCGTTCCCATTGCCACTGTGGCCCCGGCAACTTTTTTCAAAAGGCTTAACATTGTTATTCTTAAAGTGCGTTTGGGTTGCTTAACCGGTGTTGCGGTTTTTTTAGGTTTTTTAGGCGATGATGGGTTTCGTTTTGGCGTGGAGTCTATAGAGCGATTAACAGATAAAAGATAGAAATTAACGTTTAAGACTTAATGAGTTTAGAGTATTTGTGAAATTAAATGTAAATTGGAATAAGTGTAGTAGTATAAAGTCATTCCTAAAAAAAAATTCAAACTTTGAGTCTTTGCATATTATCGGTAACTATGAGCATAAGTTAAATAATTCTCCTCTAAGTTTGTAAGAAAGGCTCTGCTTTGCTTATTTAAGCCTTTGGGCAATAAGTATGTCAGATGATGGGGGTAGTATGCGTAATCTGAGACAAATACGCGTGCTAACTGTGGAACGCCTCAGGTCCGGTCGGACGCGAGAAATGGGGGCGGAATACTCGGGAAAATGGCGGGCGGTCTACTTCAGACGAATCAGAAAGACCGCCCGTCATTTTTCCGTGTATTCCTCCCCCATTTTCTAGCGTCCCACTAGACCTGAGTCGTTCCACAGTTAGTGGGCCGATTTCTCTCAGATTACACATACTACCCCAAGATAAATTTTAGAAACTCCACTGACAATTGATTTAGGATTACTTCTGAGTGAAAGGTTCAAAACTATTCTATGACAATTAATTTTAAACCTACAGAAGCAAGGATAGTCATGGCTAAGATAAAAAGTTATAGACTTAGATGAGAATAATTTACTTATGTCACTGTCAAAAGTCAATAGATAACGGTGACAGATTATGATTAGTAAAATTAGCATGCTTAATGTCTTTACTAATTAAAACGCTGTGTTAATAGGCAATGAAAGCTAAGACTAATTGCTATTATTAAGTTTACTATAATTATGCATTTATTATATAAAATTATTATATTATGAAAAGTTAATTTTAAAATTATTAAATTTGTAATTTGTGTTAAATATAAGTACAAATATATAATTTTAAAAGCTTTAGTAGTGCTTTAGAAAATTATTAATTTTGTTAAAAATTTTAAAAATGATAATAGAACCCAAAAGCAAAAGCCTACCTGCCATGCTTTAAAATCTGAGCAGATTTTGATTTATTTTTGGCACAGGAAATTTTAACTAGAAAATGAGTTTTTTTTCTGAGCAGATACTTCACCAACAAGCTTAACAAATAACACCACTGGGATAATTTAAAGTATTACAAACTGATCAAAGCCAGCATAAAATTTTCCAGATTTCTCTAGCTATAGTTTCCCCTATCTGTGTTACAAATATCTGATAGCGCTTGTCAAATACATTTTTTGGCTCTCAGCCCACATATTCCAGCCTACATGGAAATTTATTGGTAGACTTATGTACTGGCTGGATAGATTAGATAAATCACCCCTATTATACTCCAATAAAATGTGACAACTTGTGGAAATAGGTTGTACTTGTTTGGAAAACTATGTCTCGCTATATTAAACTGTATATCCCTATTTATTTCGATTATTTACGTGTTGTAAAGGTACCATCACAAATTTTGTGACATACTAATAATATTATATTTAGGTAACTGGTGTTGTTTTCAAATTATTTTCAGTCTATGAGCATTGTAAGCCTTGACAAATGTGACGCCTATGTAATTAAATACGCATTTTTTTTCTTAAAGAAGCATTAATATTTGATGATATCATGTAGCAATTTGATAAAGAAAAGCCCGCGACCTCATTAGCTAGATTGCGTAATCAATCTAAATATTCCAAACATCGCGCCGCACCCCATGATGACCAAGGCTTAGCTATACAACTTACGCGCTGTCGGACCTTTCGGTCATGTTTTGCATATATTTTAAGGCTAAATATTTACCAATCCACGGGTATTAGGGTCTCAAAAAGTCGTTGCTTTTCGAAAGTACTATCGCTATCGCATTTTTTATCGTTAAACTTTAATTTTATCGGTTAAATTCCATTTTTTCGCGACTGTATAATCGCGAATGTCAAAATGCAAACCTTGGCCGCTTGCCCGAAAACTGCGGCGTCTGCTCGTTCAACTCCTTGTAAGGGTGAAAGGTCATTTCTGTGAACCTTACAGTGCGTTCAGCTTTTGTATATCAATAGATCCGGTTACATATATAAAACTTAACCGAATGGATACGGTTAAGAGAACTGAATGATTGTTGCTGTATCCGCTCGTATATCACGATTCGTGAGCCATGCGTGCACGCAATAGCTCAGTCCGATAATTAAATTTTTATCTTATTTAATAAGTAACTTCCATTTGTTATATAAAAGATTCCAGATAGTGTTGAGGTAAACTGTTTAAAATGGAATATCTACCACCGGAAGAATGCGTCCAAAATGCTGGAAAAATGTAAGTTTGCTAAGCCTTGGTTAAATGTCACGTGGCTTTTAAATACCTGGCAATGTGGCACAGTGCTACATTAGCCGGTTACAAGCTTGAAAGGGACCAAAACCTTCACTTTCCATTGAAAAAAATTGACCTTTTTAAGGTTTTAAAATAACTGACATGTGAATATAAATATATCTCTAGATTATGCTGTGAATGTGGCACCTTAGTGGAGCCAAATCCAGCAAACATGTGTGTTGCTTGCCTACGAATGAAAGTTGATATAACTGAAGGTATACCCAAACAAGGAACATTATATTTCTGCAAAGGATGTGAACGGTTAGTCATAAATCCTGCACAAATAAACAAAAATTGTTTCTTAATAAACAACCCCCAATTATATCCTCAGTTATTTGCAACCACCATCCCAATGGATTTTTTGCTCTTTGGAGTCCAGGGAGCTCTTAGCTCTCTGTTTAAAAAAACTAAAAGGTTTAAGCAAAGTAAGATTGGTAGATGCTGGATTTGTTTGGACTGAACCTCATTCTAAAAGAATCAAAGTCAAGTTAACAATCCAAAAAGAAGTATTTGGAGGCGCGATTTTGCAACAAGTTTTTGTTGTTGAGTTTACAATTAACCATCAAATGTGTGAAACTTGTCACAGAGTTGAAGCCAAGGATTTTTGGCGTGCTTTAGTGCAAGTTAGACAAAAAGTAGGCCTAAACCCAAACTAAAACCCAGTTCAGCTCTATAAAACATTCAAAATCTTTTAGACTGAACATAAAAAGACCTTTTTTTACTTGGAACAACTCATTTTAAAACATCGTGCTCATTCAAATTGCTTAAATGTTAAAGCTTGTCATGGTACTAATGAAAACACTTCTAAAAACGTTTATAGTCCATTAACTTCAATGATAAATTAAAATTATAGATGGTTTGGATTTCTTCTTCGCTAAGAAAGATGAAGCTAGAAAATTGGTTGATTTCTTTCAAACCGTGGTTCCTTGCAGATATCAAACTTCCCAACAATTAATATCTCATGATATCCATAACAATACCTTCAATTATAAGCATACATTTTCAGTAGAAATTGTACCCATTTGTAAAGTAAGTCACATGACATGACAGACCAAGGCTTTGACTTAGGCCTTTGTCTATTTACTAAGCCTTGGTAGGCCTTTGTCTATTTACTAAGCCTTGGTAGGCCTTTGTCTATTTACTAAGCCTTGGTGGGCCTTTCTCTATTTACTAAGCCTTGGTTTCTCTATAATATAACAAACACGTGATGTTCCTAACTTCCTAACCAAATTTTCAGGATGATATTGTTTGTTTGAGCAAAACAATGGCGCATTCATTAGGAAACATTGGTCAATTATGTATTTGTGCCCGAGTTACCAATACTGTACATCTAATTGACCCTAACTCCCTACAAGGTTGTTGCGCAGCGCCTTCATAAAATAAACAACCTAATTTTACTTATCCATTATTTAAATTTTTAATAATACAGTTGCTGAAGTTCCCAGCACTGTTTTTTGGCGCAACCCATTTGTTAGCATATGTTCTCGCAAACAATACACGGAATATACAATCATGGATGTTGAACCCATAGTGCATGATAAACGCCATACATTTTCGGGCCAAGGCCCAACCTCGAGTAAACACTCGTTATCCGACGTTTGGTTGGTTAGAACCAGTCAATTAGGAATGGATGAAGACCAAAAACATTGCAGGACACATTTGGGACATCTTTTAAAACCCGGTGACACTGTATTGGGTTTTGATCTGGCAAATAGTAACGTCAATGATAGCAATTTTGATAAATTGAAAGGAGAACGTATTCCCGATGTTGTAAGTGAGAAATAATAGAGATATCTCAGTTGTGACGTCATGGGATTAGATTTGGCAATGGGCGGCCATGTTGGGTACCATTTTGGTTGGTTCTATGGGCAAATAACATGGATGACGTCACACTATTGCGATTTGCGTATTGATGCAACGTTTTTCATACAGATTATAGTGAAAAAAGTGTACAGTGATGAAGGTACACGTCAACGTAAACGCAAATGGAAGTTGCAGAGATTGAACATAGACATGGAAACTGATACTAGCAGCGTTAATAGAGATTATGTTGAGTTTTTGGATGATTTAGAAGAAGATCCCGCTTACAGACAGAATGTTAACATCTATTTGGGTTGGTTTCATCATTTGGATTTCTTGTTATTGTCAAAGGTGAAAAATGAACACTTTTTTTTGCAGATCGAGAGAAAACAGCAGTTGATTTGGATGATATGACAGATGACGAAGGTGCACCTCAAATTACACTTCAAGAAATGTTAGATGAATTGAATATTGAAGATGAAGAAATGCCAGAAGAAACTTAATTAACGATGTTCAATTAAAACCATGAAATAAAAGATTAATGAATTTTTTCCAATCATTTGTGCCTTTATTCAGAAGTCATTCATTTATTCCCAGTACAAAAAAACACCTGCAATAAATAACAAATAGGTCAATTGTTATTAAAGTGGCAATAGACTGGTGTCTTTACATTTTTCATATCACATCCTAGGCCTAATTATACTATTAGTCAATTTATTCTGCAACATACTATATTTGTTTCAAAAAAACCCATGAAACTTGCAATAAAAGTGCAAGTTTCCAACAAACAGCTTTGAGAGTTGATTATTCTACAACAGCATGGAAGGAATGCAACAATCATTTGTCAACATTCCATGAATCTGTTGCCCAGTGGTGTAATTAATTACTAATAACCATTTCATAGGTGTAATGCTAAAGCTAATCTTAAGATACTACCAAACTTGTTTATAATTACTTTATTATAATGGTGAGGTGTGTAACCAAAATGTACAACATTACGAGGACTTGTTCTTTGTGGATGAAGATGCTAAATGACTCAAGAGACTATGTCCTGTCAAAAAGACAAAAACTGACAAAGCCGCGAGATACTTTAAGGTCGAGAACATGTTTAACTGCAACCAGAAACAGAATAACAATCCCAGGATACCTAAAAATTATTAAAAACAATTACATTAGTTGTAACTAGTAAGCCAAAATAGCCCCAACTAGTAAGCCAAAATAGCCCCAACTAGTAAGCCAAAATACCCCCAACTTGTAAGCCAAAATACCCCCAACTTGTAAGCCAAAATACCCCCCAACTTGTAAGCCAAAATATCCCCCAACTTGTAAGCCAAAATATCCCCAACTTACCAGCTAATCCCAAATGAAACCCGATAGAACTCAATGTTATGGGGAATCCTGATAAATTGACGCCAATTTTAGCCCACTGCAAACAAACAAACAAGAAAAATTAATAAATTTTAATTAAATTTATCAACAATTTCATTGCAATTAATATAATTGTACTTTGGCCACTAAATTAACAAAATTAAACTGTTAACTTAAAGAAAAGAGTGACATCAAACACTTTAATCTCCCAATGCTATGGAGGACATGATCCAAAAATGTTGATAAGTCCAACGAAAACATTGGTTAAACTTACTATCAAAACCTAAACTTTACGGAACATTTGTGGCAAACCCAGCCCTTAATATAAGTCACAAAAATAAATAAAATACTTACTAAAATGAAGAGAATTAGAAGAGGAAGTAGCACCAGAACAGAGAAGGCATTTGACAAAACTATCGGTGGTTTGATCTCTTGTTCACGGAATAAATGCTATAAAACCATAAAATTAAACAGAATTAATTCTTTTAGGGTTTGGTAATTGAAAGGGTTATTAATGTTTCTTAAATAGCTTTAATTATGGGACAAAATATCCATAAATATTTAAGCTACAAAAGATTTAATATAGCATCGTTTTTTCAGGAAAAAAGGTGTTACATGTAACACAAATCCTAGATCGAAACGTGCATGCGCGCAGTGGCGGGATTAATTGATATTAAACTAATTATAATTACCTTAATCTCTGGTTTTTGCGCGTAAGGATCTTCCTTGGGTTTTGATGGTGATGGGTTACTTGGGAAAGTAAGAATTAAATCCCCCTAAATAATGAAAAAACCAACAAAACGTATAACAACCCCTAAAAAATTAATTTCCCGCACTTTTCATACAAGAAATTGTATTAATTTAACATTAACCAAAAGAATATACAAGTTAATTTGGTTTATTAGATTAGTTTAAATTAAAGTTTATCTCCAACGGGTGAAATGAATGCAAAGTAAGTTATAAGCTTTGCATTTTTGGAGTCGTTGGATACCCCCTAACCCCTTACACGCGGCGTCCCTGTAAGATTCAAGACATATTTACCATTTCCCAGGATACAGGGTTAGCAATAACGGCGTCTCCAACAATAAGTGACAGAGAGTACCTTCCAGAAATGTAACTGAAATCCTTTGCCTTGCTATTCAAATCCTATTACAAGCATATAAAATTTTTTTTCTTCATTACTGAATACTTTTACGTGTAATAGGGATTGCAGGGGAACATTTTGCAATTGTTTGCACCTTAAATAGTGTTGTCTATGCTATGGAATAATGCACACAACGTGGAGCGGTAACACTTTTACTCTAGCGCCTAGATTATTTCAACCCAAATTTATTAAAATAAAAATGGGCTTCAAAAGAATCCAGCGCCTTAAACAGAAGTTTTTGGAAAACATTTTTCCCCGAGTTTTCCAGGTTTTTCGCCATATATTTCCCCTAGTTTTCCAGATTCTTTCGCAAAATATTTCCCCTAGTTTTCCAGTTTTTTACCAAAATATTTCCGAATTTTCCAGGTTTTTTTACCAAAATATTTCCCCTAGTTTTCCAGGTTTTTTTACCAAAATATTTCCCCTAGTTTTCCAGGTTTTTTTACCTATATATTTCCCCTAGTTTTCCAGGTTTTTTTACCTATATATTTCCCCTAGTTTTCCGGATTTTTTACCTATATATTTCCCCTAGTTTTCCGGGTTTTTTCTCCATATATTTCCCCTAGTTTTCCGGGTTTTTTCTCCATATATTTCCCCGAATTTTCCAGGTTTTTTCCTCCATATATTTCCCCTAGTTTTCCGGGTTTTTTCTCCATATATTTCCCCGAATTTTCCAGGTTTTTCCCCATATATTTCCCCGAATTTTCCAGGTTTTTTCTCCATATATTGCCCAGGTTTTTTCTCCATATATTTCCCCGAATTTCCCAAGTTTTTTCTCCATATATTTCCCAGGTTTTTTCCATATATTTCCCCGAATTTCCCGAGTTTCTTCCATATATTTCCCAGATTTTTATCCCATATATTTCCCAGGTTTTTTCCCATATATTTCCCAGGTTTTCCCCCATATATTTCCCAGGTTTTTTCCCCATATATTTCCCAGGTTTTTTCCCCATATATTTCCAGGTTTTTTCCCCATATATTTCCCAGGTTTTTTCCCCATATATTTCCAGGTTTTTTCCCCATATATTTCCAGGTTTTTTCCCCATATATTTCCAGGTTTTTCCCCATATATTTCCAGGTTTTTCCCCATATATTTCCCCAAAGGTTTTAAATATTTATTCCCATACAGGAGCCCCCCTCCCTGCTTAAATATATGAAAAGAAAATAAATTTCAACTCACCAAATCAAACTTGTACATATTTCCCACATCAGGTTCAGCAACAAAAACAATTTCTTGTTTTGTTTCAGCGTGAAGTAATTGAACAAATGTTTGATGAGCAGTCATGGTTTTAACACCACCAGCAATCTTATCCCTCAAGACAAAACGCAGCAGTAACTTCTGATGGTAATCAGCTTCCGATATGGTCTTCAATTTATTTGGATACTCTAGTCTGTTGTAAAGACAATTTGGGAAAAAATAGGTCAAATGAAGGAAAAATTGGCCTAAAAATCTTTCATGAAGTGTTTGGTAGTTTTTCCACACCAATTAATTATAATTAAACTAATCGGCAGGATATAACTACAAAAGTATTTAATTTCTGGCTAATTTGAAGGAACTAAAATCATAATTAAGATTAAAGCCCAGGGTTCCAAGCCACCAAAATAATATTTTAGGCCAATTTTAGGTCAATTTTAACTTAGACATACTTTGTAGTTTTTCCTGATGTGGACTGATCTCGATCAACAATTCCAAGTTCCACATTTTCAATGCTGACTTCAGTCATGACTTTGACATTAATCTGTCAATGACAGTGTGTTTTTGTTGAGTGTTTATATTTTTTTTAGTGATTTTTGTTGAGTGAGAACATTTGAGTGTTAGGGTTAAGTGTCTTTTAGTTTGTTCCACACTGTAGTAACTATATTAGTTAAACAGCAGGATAATAACTAAAACATTTTAGTTTCAGGCTTTTTAGAAAGAATAATTTCACTGCTGGAAAAAACTCTAGGGTTCAAAGCCTCCTAATTAGACGCCCCCGTTTTTAATTGGAAGCTCAAAAGAGACGCCCCCGTTTTTCATTGGAAGCTCAAATTAGACGCCCCCGTTTTTCATTGTAAGCTCAAAAGAGACGCCCCCGTTTTTCATTGTAAGCTCAAAAGAGACGCCCCCGTTTTTCATTGTAAGCTCAAAAAAGACGCCCCCGTTTTTCATTGTAAGCTCAAAAAAGACGCCCCCGTTTTTCATTGTAAGCTCAAAAAAGACGCCCCCGTTTTTCATTGTAAGCTCAAAAAAGACACCCTAATTTCATTGGAAGCTCAAAAAAGACACCCTAATTTCATTGGAAGCTCAAAAAAGACACCCTAATTTCATTGGAAGCTCAAAAAAGACACCCTAATTTCATTGGAAGCTCAAAAAAGACACCCTAATTTCATTGGAAGCTCAAAAAAGACACCCTAATTTCATTGGAAGCTCAAAAAAGACACCCTAATTTCATTGGAAGCTCAAAAAAGACACCCTAATTTCATTGGAAGCTCAAAAAAGACACCCTAATTTCATTGGAAGCTCAAAAAAGACACCCTAATTTCATTGGAAGCTCAAAAAAGACACCCTAATTTCATTGGAAGCTCAAAAAGACACCCTAATTTCATTGGAAGCTCAAAAAGACACCCTAATTTCATTGGAAGCTCAAAAAGACACCCTAATTTCATTGGAAGCTCAAAAAGACACCCTAATTTCATTGGAAGCTCAAAAAGACACCCTAATTTCATTGGAAGCTCAAAAAGACACCCTAATTTCATTGGAAGCTCAAAAAGACACCCTAATTTCATTGGAAGCTCAAAAAGACACCCTAATTTCATTGGAAGCTCAAATAAGACGCCCTAATTTCATTGGAAGCTCAAATAAGACGCCCAAATTTAATTGGAAGCTCAAATAAGACGCCCAAATTTCATTGGAGGCTCAAATAAAACGCCTGTTTTTCATTGGAAGCTCAAATAAGACGCCCTAATTTCATTGGAAGCTCAAATAAGACGCCCAAATTTCATTGGAAGCTCAAATAAGGCGCCCAAATTTCATTGGAAGCTCAAATAAGACGCCCAAATTTCATTGGAAGCTCAAATAAGACGCCCAAATTTCATTGGAAGCTCAAATAAGACGCCCAAATTTCATTGGAAGCTCAAATAAGACGCCCAAATTTCATTGGAAGCTCAAATAAGACCCCCAAATTTCATTGGAAGCTCAAATAAGACGCCCAAATTTCATTGGCCTAATACTTAAACCCATAAATAACTGAAAATAAATTCTTATTACCACAGCACCAGTATTCCCAACCATCCTTGGATCAGGTTTTCCAGTTGCAGCAGCACTGACAGTTAATTTATAAAACCCTCTTAAAGGTTTATTCTCCAAGAAATTCAAGGAATAAAGAGAGGAATCTCCTTGAACAGCCAGAAAATTCTTCTTAGAGAAGAGAGAGCTTCCATCTTCAATTCTTGAACAAGAATCAGCGGTAACAGTCAAAGGACCAAGAGAGGCTCCTAAGACATTTGTCACCCTAACTTGGACAACTGGATTCTTTGTAGATAGCGCGCCATTACTGGCCAGAGTTACAGCTACTGGAATGTAGTACTGAAAAAAGTGAATGAATAATTAAGAATTTTAAAGAATTAAAATGCAATTAAATTAATTAATGTATCACAGTTTTTCCAAGACTCTTATAGCATTAAATTACTAAGGAGTAGGATAGAACCGGATATTTTAATCTTCCAGTTCTCATAATTGCAAAATTTAACATTAAACTTCACATAATTAACCAAGAACTGGATTTTTTCCCCAAAATTAATGAGGTAAAACAAATAATTACTTTATTTGTAGTTAAACTTTTCAAGACATCTAAGAGTTGTGAAGCTCCCTTTAAAGTTTGGACAAATTTACGGCTCAAAAAGTAGTTTGCAAACTTTGCTGTTTGTTCCTAAAGGACAACAAATGTCAAAGAAACAATTAATAAAAGCAATTACAATCAGAATCGGTTCCTAATTTACCCCATTTAATGCTGGTGCCTTTTTGGCTGTTTCAGCAAGTTTAAAAACTCCGCTGATGATAGTAGCAGTTATACTTAAACCACCTTCAAACTGCAGATATTTTCCGTCAACTTCATCAGCTTGAACAATTGCATCTTCAATTCTTTCAAATACCGCGTTAACATCCCCTGTTAATTGAGATGCAACTGCAAAAGCGTATCCTAAACTGTATAATAAATACCAATAAATGCAATTAAACGACTGCCAATTAATATTTTGACTATTTTTAAGGGCTCTAACATTAAAAATTAAGCATCTTTGTGTTTCTTTAATTGTTTGCACCTTAAATAGTGTTGTCTATGCCATTAAAAAAGCACACAACGTGGAGCGGTAACACTTTCACTCTAGCACAAGATTATATCAACCCAAATGTATCAATTATAAATGGGCTTTTAAAGAATCCAGTGCCTTTAAATTGAAGTTTAATGTTAGACCCCTCGGAAACAGTAACCAAATCATTTACTTCAAAATGCTTTCATCTTTTTTAAGAGCTGCTGTTAAAATTTTTAAAGTTTTGGCAGAATCAACGGGTTTCTTCAAAACTTTCAAAGCACTAACAGCGTAGAAGATATCTTGAACTGAAGAATCTTCTTTGATGTTTCCTTCTAAAACTTTGGCAAGCCCGCTATCGGTCAACTACAACATTTCACTTTAATCATCATTAAGGCTATACTGCTTTCATTTTTCATTGACTACACAATCTGGGGGGAGGCATTTACCTGGCAATTGCCAAGGTGACTACTGGCAAGAATGCCATGATAAATTGCATCCAATGTTGCTGATGACGTGGTTTTGGATTTTATAAAGGTACAAGCATCCTAAAAGTGAGAAATAATAGCTTATTTTAATTTAGGCTTAGCTTCAAATGACTGCCAATTTATATTTAATTTAAGCCTAAATTAGTTGCATTGTTTGCATCTTAAATAGTGTTGAAACTGATATTAATGTAACAGACAACGTGGAGCGATAACACTTTATTCTAGCACAGTTTATTTATATCCTAAGACAATTATTGTAGTTGGATTTAAAGATTAACTATGCAATTTTGCAATAAGTTTATTATAAATTATCTTCAACGTACCTGAGCTTTAGGAACTGCTTCTCCCAGTAATTTAAGCCCGTATATGGAATAATGGGCAGTGGAAAGCTCCGTGTAAGGTTGTGCTCCGGTAAACACCGTTTTTAGCCGGCTTTTATCATCGGAATTTAAATATGTGGAAGGCGTTAAGCCCCAGCTTTCGCTGATTATTAATATAAATAGGAATAAAACGCCTGAAAAGCGAAAATAAAACCGTTTTTTTCGACATTTTTTGACAATCCTATCGTTAAGCCTAACCAACTTTCAAAAGAAAATCAGGGTAATCTCGATAATTTAGAGTTTTATTTAAAGAAATAATGCATTATTTTAATGTAAGAATAAGTATTAAACGTTAATATACATTTATTATACATAAACTGTTGTTAAATATTAAGTAAAGATATTATAATTACTTGAAAACTTTCGCTGGTCCATCCTTCCAAACGCCGGCTTTTAGAACGACGTTGGATGCCGAAAAAGGCCCAAATTGAGCGTGCGCGAGTTTCTAAATTTCCATAGTTGTGACGTTTCTTACGTGCTGGAAGCTTATTGACTGATATATTTAAACCAATCAAATCGTTCTATATTTAAACCCGCAATTTTCAAATAGATTAAGAAATTCGAATGCGAATTTCAGTAAACAAATTAGTTTTTTATTTAAATACACAATTTTAATGAGTCTGAAACTTCTATTTATAATTAATTTAATAAGTTCTAAAACTATTTCAGTTTTCAAAATTAGGAATAAAGTTTAGGCTTGATTAAAATCAAACTACGAAAGCAGACGACATTCAGGGTTATTGACACGTGGTAGATGTTGTTGACAAGCAAAGTGGTTTATGGTTTAGAACTTACAAGTTGTTTATCGGCGTTTAAACAGACTTAGACCTTTCAAAAAAAAATTATAATCGATAATACAAATAAATTTCCAATCTAGTTGCTAAGAACCACCAATAAATAATTTCAAAATATAGTTACTAATCTTTATAAGACCTCTTTACAGATAATCATGTTGGCCCAGAGCTGGAGAGGTGCGTCGGTATGTAGTATTTAATTAACTTATTTAAGTAATTAATGTTTCTTAAAACAAAATAATTAACGAAGGAATGGAATACCGCGAAATTATCTATGTACACGGGTAGCAATGAAGCTTGTAAACTTTATGATGCCTCATTAACACAATTACTTGGGTGGTATAATGACTCTAATTTAGGAGGTTTGGATAATACAGTTGAAAAATTAGTAGAATCTGATCCTAATTTTGGTAAGGTCACCCCTTTACCTACAAAATAGTTACTCGCGATTAAAATAAAATACTATCAAACACTTAAACAGTCATGGGACATGTTTTTGCAACTGGTGCAAATCTGATGGGCACAGGTGCAACAACTAGATTAGACAAAAACTTACTAAATGAAGTTAAGGAATTAGAAAAACTTACTAGAAATCAAGCTGAGCATTTATCAGACCGTGAAAAAAGACATGCAAAAGCTGTCAGCCTTTTATCAGAAGGGTAAATACAAAATTAAAGGCATTGTCATGTAATGATTGTTGTCATAAAAAATGACTTGAAATCTTTAGAGAAATGAGAAAAGCCACTTGGGAATGGGAATATATTTTAACCGAACATCCGACTGACATGTTGGCATTAAAATTTGCAACTGACGCGTATTTTTATTTGGGTTTACAAGCCCTAAACAGAGATAGTGTGGCTAGCATTATTCCAAAATGGAAATCTACCGAACCTCTATATGGGTTAGTTTAAATTAAACTTTAAATTAGGTGCTTAAATTCATAATTAAAAATTAAAATTTTGAATTCTAAGATACTTATATGGGATGTATTCATTTGGATTGGTTGAAACGAACTTTTATAAAAAATCCGAGGAAATAGCGTTAAAGGTTAGCTTAAAAAGAGGTGTTGGAAACTTAGACTTTGAACATCCATAAATAATTATTTCAAAATATAAAGGGGTTGTCCATAAATCCAAGAGATGCTTGGTCTACACACGGTTTGGGACATGTTTATGAAATGGAGGGAAGAGCTGATGAAGGAATTAAATTTTTAAGCAGTACTGTTAAAGATTGGGAGGTTTGATAAATAATTATTTATTTATTTATTAAAGAAAATAGTAAAATAAAAATTTTATTGTATTGTATTGTAAATTTATTTCATAAAGAGTTGTGACCTCTTAGCCTGTCATAATTACTGGCATTGGGCGCTATACCATATTGAGAAGGTAAATTTTTATTGCTAGGCCTAATTTATTAATAAATGAGGAAATAAAATTAAATTGCTAATTTAAATGTTGCAAAAAAAAAAAAAGATGGAATACGATGCTGCACTTCAAATTTTAGAAGGTGAAATAATGAAAAGGGGACAATCAGGTGCCATGTTAGATTTTGTGGATGTGGCATCCTTACTTTATAGATTAAACATGGAAGGTTTGTTTCATGATAGAACCAAGAAGCGATATCTAGTTTACTAGGGAGAAGTTATAAATTCGCGCCACATTTCTAGCTTTATCTCCAGTCCAAACGTATATAGGTCCGGAGTTAATCCCCGCCGCCTCTAAATTACAACCAGCATGCATCTCATTGGTTCTTGAAAACTACACGTCAGCGCGACGCGAATGATAACGAAAATTACGTATTTTCCGACCGAGGAGAGGCAGCGAAATAGCCCGGCCTCCTTTTACGTCCCCCCTTGTATTTTGAAAGGGGGACTGGGACTATGGCACTCGCGAATACTTACGCATCTTACACCTTCTCCCTAGTAAACTAGATATCACTTCTTGATAGAACGTAGTGTACAATCCATTAAAAAAACATACAAAAATAATTCAACACAACGTTTAACTAGGCATAGACGTGTCTAAACACTGGATACAAATCTACGATTTGTCACTAACTCATTTAGATGATCATATTTTACTTTTTAATGATATGCATCTAATGATGACCTTATTGGGAATGGGGGATGACCATGGGAAAGATAAAATGATGTCATCATTAACTAAATACATAGAGTAAGAAGAACGTACCTATGATTAGAGAAGAAATTCAAAATTAAACAAAAACAAATATTTCAGGGAAGAAAACGGGTCTAACGTAGATGTTAGCAAAAACTGCGCCATTCCATTAATGCAAGCTTTAATATCCGCTAAAGACGGACGTCATAATGACGTAGTTGAAACGCTATACCCTATTCGAACTGATTTTGTTCAAATGGGAGGCAGTGATGCCCAGGTTAAAAATAAAATACCAAAAATTTTATCGGGTTGTTTTTCCTAAAAACATTTTTAATTTCATTTGTAGAGAGATATCTTAAATATCTTGTTGATTTCCTCCGCTTTACAATCTAAAAATTTAACCCATAAAGCCTTGGGAAAGTCAGTAATTAAATAATTAATTTGCCTAATTAAGTGGGGTATTACTTAAATTTTAAATGAATTTCAGACGATTGTTATTGGAACGTCAAGCTAAAAAGGGCAAATGTACGTTACAGGCTAGGATGCAAGCGCATCTGGGAGTTGCTTTATAAAACACTACTACTACTACATTCTTTTTACATTTATATATTGTATACACATAATATAACCTTCAATTTATGTACTTAATATTTTTCTATATCGAATAAAGCACAGTTTTATTATCAAATGCATCTATCTCAATTTAAACTATAGTGTCTGTGCGGTTGTTGGGTTAGTTTAAAATCTCTTTAATCGTAAGACTATGGTTTTGATTAGATAATGAATGGTTACCAAAGATAACTGTTGCGAACTGAACAGTCTGTTTACATTAACGTATAACATTTAAAAGCTACTACTAAGTACTAAGACGCGAACTAAATACCTAAATAACACCTATATAATAATAATAGAAACTAATTAAAATAAAACATGCATAAAAGTTGGAGAGGAGCATCTGTAAGTCGATCCCCTTTTCCGTAATTAATTGCGTAGTTAAAGTTAATTAGCGATAATTAATATTGTTCCTAGGAATGGAGGAATGAGAATTTGTCATTGTATACAGGTTGTGAAGAAACGTGTAAATTATACGATGCTTCAATTTCGCAGGTTCAAAAAACTAATTGCAATTAAAACGTTTTGCATTGAATTAAATTAAGTAATTGTATATAGTTAGTAGGGTGGTACAGCGATCCGCAGTTAGGTGGGCTAGAAAATACAATACCAAAACTATTGGAATCCGATCCAAATTTTGGTAAAAATATTAAAAACTTAAATTTCACGTTGGTAATTAATAAAACAAAGACAAAAAATTTTATTTGCAGTTATGGGGCATGTACTTGCAATAAGTTTAAAATTAGTTGGATCGGGGAGTACTATGGGAAAAGACCCAGCCCTTGAAGCTACACTTAACGAGTTACTGAAATTGGCCGACAATCAATCGAATTACTTGTCAATTCGTGAGAAAAAACATGTTTCTGCTGTTAATTACCTCTGCCATGGGTAAGGGAGATATGCGTCATCAATTTACTAGATTACGCTGTATTATAGAGTAATTTTACCATGGTAATTTACACACAATACATGCTCTCGTGGTAAAATTAATTCAAGAACATTTGACGCTTAGAACCTTTACACAAATTACTGTTAATTACCGTTTTAGGCAAGAAACAAAAGCTGCGTTCGAATGGGAAGGTATTTTGACCGAATACCCGACAGACATGTTAGCTATAAAACTTTCAAACATGTCGTATTTAATGCGAGGCATGAAAAAAGGGTTGAGAGATAGTGTAGCTAGCCTTATACCGCGTTGGAAACCAAGTACACCATTATACGGGTTAGTTTAATTACCATATTTAACTTAATTTTGATTAATAACGTTTAATTACTTAACGATACAAAGATATCTATATGGTATGTACGCATTTGGACTAGAAGAGTCTTGTATGTACGAAAAAGCTGAGAAAATGGCTTATAAAGTATATTTTTTAATGAACACTGATATCCAGGATTAAATTTAATTGATATCACTTAAATTAAAATAGGGTTTAGCAATTAACCCAAAAGATGCATGGTCCACGCACGCATTAGGGCATGTTTATGAAATGGAGGGGAGAGCTACTGAAGGAATTAATTTTCTTAATGAAACCGTGAATGATTGGGTGGTAATTAAACCATGTTAATTTCGTTTAATAATAAGATTAATTAAAATACGACAATAATTTAAATAGACTTGCGATAAACTTGCTGGTCATAATTACTGGCATTTGGCGTTGTACCATATTGAAAGGGTACGAGTTTGTTCCTATCAACTTACCTTTTAACTAATTTTAACAATTAATATAATTAGTCCGAGTATGACGCGGCATTGGAAATTTTAGAAACTCAAATAAAGTCACGTTTAAACACCCCAATGGATTTTATAGAGATAATTAACTACTCTTCCCTTCTTTATCGATTAAATTTGGAAGGTACCATCATTAAATTAATTAGTTCTGATAATTTCAAGCACTTAAATAACCTAATTAAAATTTAGGATTGGATGTATCGAAATATTGGGACAAAGTGGCGCAACTATGCATGCCACATCTTGACGGACACGGTTCCGTATTTGTGGACATGCATCTAATGATGTCGTACATTGGTTCAGGAGATGACGTAACGTGTCAGAAATTCATGGATACTTTAATGGAATATATTAAGTGGGTAATTTGCCCTTAATTAATTAAGTTAAATGTTTAAATTTAATAACTATTTTTCAGGGAAGATGATGGTGATAATGTACAAACCAGTCGGGAGATCGGGGTTACCACTATGAATGCTTTATTAGCGGCTAACGAGCAAAGACACGCCGATGTTGTAGAGAGTTTATACCCAATTCATCATAAATTGTACGAAATGGGAGGTAGCGATGCGCAGGTAATTAAATAACTAATTTTAATGCTTAAATTAAACTAATTTAATGTCAATTTTAACTCAGAGGGATGTTCTAAATATACTGTTAATATCATCTGCGTTAAAATCAAAGGAGCCTTCTCATAATTTACTGGGAAAGTAAGAAACTCTTTAAATTTTGGGGTAATTAAGCTAATTAAGTTAAATGTTATGTTAATATAACATTTTAGGAGATTAATTCTTGAAAGACAAGCCTTCAAAAACAACCAATGTACTCTACAAAGTCGTTGGCAAAATCAACTTGTGTTTGAAATTAATTAAAAACGAAGTGTTATATTGTTTTTGTAACCATTTTATTTAGGATTGTTATTAAAAGGAATGGGTTTGGGTTTTGGAATACAAGTCATCTTACTTGGTAATTAACTCCGTAATTTAGGAGTTAATTACGCGAAAATATGTCAGTCCACTCCTCCTACAAATAACGTCGACTTTTTCGACATTATTTGTGTGATTTAATGGATGTTATTTGATCTACCAGAATTTAATAAACGTATCTCTTATATTGAAAAGATACGAACTCAACATTCTGGCTTGTTTGTTTTGTTTCGTCACGAGTAGGCTTAACTAATATATAAAATCTCGCGTGTAGGCTCAAGAAATATATAAAATCTCGCGTGTAGGCTCAAGAAATATATAAAATCTCGCGTGTAGGCTCAAGAAATATTTAAAATCTCGCGTGTAGGCTTAAAAAATATAAAATCTCGCGTGTAGGCTTAAAAAATATAAAATCTATCGTGTAGGCTTAAAAAATATAAAATCTAGCGTGTAGGCTTAAAAAATATAAAACTCCGCGACTAGGCATAAAAAATTTATAAAACTCCGCGACTAGGCATAAAAAATTTATAAAACTCCGCGACTAGGCATAAAAAATTTATAAAACTCCGCGACTAGGCATAAAAAATATATAAAACTCCGCGACTAGGCATAAAAAATATATAAAACTCCGCGACTAGGCATAAAAAATACATAAAACTCCGCGACTAGGCATAAAAAATATATAAAACTCCGCGACTAGGCATAAAAAATATATAAAACTCCGCGACTAGGCATAAAAAATATATAAAATCCCGAGAGTAGGCTTAAAAAATATACAAAATCCCGAGAGTAGGCTTAAAAAATATACAAAATCCCGAGAGTAGGCTTAAAAAATATATAAAATCCCGAGAGTAGGCTTAAAAAATATACAAAATCCCGAGAGTAGGCTTAAAAAATATACAAAATCCCGAGAGTAGGCTTAAAAAATATATAAAATCCCGAGAGTAGGCTTAAAAAATATATAAAATCCCGAGAGTAGGCTTAAAAAATATATAAAATCCCGAGAGTAGGCTTAAAAAATATATAAAATCCCGAGAGTAGGCTTAAAAAATATATAAAATCCCGAGAGTAGGCTTAAAAAATATATAAAATCCCGAGAGTAGGCTTAAAAAATATATAAAATCCCGAGAGTAGGCTTAAAAAATATATAAAATCCCGAGAGTAGGCTTAAAAAATATATAAAATCCCGAGAGTAGGCTTAAAAAATATATAAAATCCCGAGAGTAGGCTTAAAAAATATATAAAATCCCGAGAGTAGGCTTAAAAAATATATAAAATCCCGAGAGTAGGCTTAAAAAATATATAAAATCCCGAGAGTAGGCTTAAAAAATATATAAAATCCCGAGAGTAGGCTTAAAAAATATATAAAATCCCGAGAGTAGGCTTAAAAAATATATAAAATCCCGAGAGTAGGCTTAAAAAATATATAAAATCCCGAGAGTAGGCTTAAAAAATATATAAAATCCCGAGAGTAGGCTTAAAAAATATATAAAATCCCGAGAGTAGGCTTAAAAAATATATAAAATCCCGAGAGTAGGCTTAAAAAATATATAAAATCCCGAGAGTAGGCTTAAAAAATATATAAAATCCCGAGAGTAGGCTTAAAAAATATATAAAATCCCGAGAGTAGGCTTAAAAAATATATAAAATCCCGAGAGTAGGCTTAAAAAATATATAAAATCCCGAGAGTAGGCTTAAAAAATATATAAAATCCCGAGAGTAGGCTTAAAAAATATATAAAATCCCGAGAGTAGGCTTAAAAAATATATAAAATCCCGAGAGTAGGCTTAAAAAATATATAAAATCCCGAGAGTAGGCTTAAAAAATATATAAAATCCCGAGAGTAGGCTTAAAAAATATATAAAATCCCGAGAGTAGGCTTAAAAAATATATAAAATCCCGAGAGTAGGCTTAAAAAATATATAAAATCCCGAGAGTAGGCTTAAAAAATATATAAAATCCCGAGAGTAGGCTTAAAAAATATATAAAATCCCGAGAGTAGGCTTAAAAAATATATAAAATCCCGAGAGTAGGCTTAAAAAATATATAAAATCCCGAGAGTAGGCTTAAAAAATATATAAAATCCCGAGAGTAGGCTTAAAAAATATATAAAATCCCGAGAGTAGGCTTAAAAAATATATAAAATCCCGAGAGTAGGCTTAAAAAATATATAAAATCCCGAGAGTAGGCTTAAAAAATATATAAAATCCCGAGAGTAGGCTTAAAAAATATATAAAATCCCGAGAGTAGGCTTAAAAAATATATAAAATCCCGAGAGTAGGCTTAAAAAATATATAAAATCCCGAGAGTAGGCTTAAAAAATATATAAAATCCCGAGAGTAGGCTTAAAAAATATATAAAATCCCGAGAGTAGGCTTAAAAAATATATAAAATCCCGAGAGTAGGCTTAAAAAATATATAAAATCCCGAGAGTAGGCTTAAAAAATATATAAAATCCCGAGAGTAGGCTTAAAAAATATATAAAATCCCGAGAGTAGGCTTAAAATATACCTTCAAACCAATAAAGAGTATAAATATTTTCCTTGATTGATTTGTTTTTTTTATTGGTTCAAGGCTTGTGTTATCAATTAAGAGACATTTTACAACACAAGCCTGGGAGAAGGACGTCATAGTGTTTAGTCAAAAAGACCAAAACCCATGTCGTCATCCTCCTCTTCTTCAGATTCTTCCTTTTTCTTCTCCTCTTTCTTTTCCTCCTTGCCACCACCACCAGCAGCCGCGGGTGCAGCAGCCGCTGCTAGGGCGGCGAATTTCGATGGATCCTTCAAGTATTCCTTGGCCATTTGGGCCTCTTTGAAGTCAATGTCAGTTTGAACAGCGATGGCAATCAAATTCTTCAATCCATTGACAATGGAATGTGGTACTGAAGCCAGAGTTGGGTATCCAATGGCCAAAGAGACACTAGCAATGTTCATAACTCCCTCCAAGAATTTCGACTTCAAGTCCTCATCAGTGATGTCCAAGACCTCAGGGGAGAAGACAGTTCCAGAGTCGTACACTGAAATTTGTTCAAAGATTGTTAATAGAGCTTTTTATCCAACCTAATTTTTGGCCTATTTTCCCCATAATACCCATCCCTAATTTTGGCCCATTTTCCCACAGTACCCAATCCAAATTTTGGCCAATTTTTCCCACATTATCCAACCCATATTTTGGCCAATTTTTCCCACATTATCCAACCCATATTTTGGCCAATTTTTCCCACATTATCCAACCCATATTTTGGCCAATTTTTCCCACATTATCCAACCCATATTTTGGCCAATTTTTCCCACATTATCCAACCCATATTTTGGCCTATTTTTCCCACAATACCCAACCCATATTTTGGCCTATTTTCCCACAGTACCCAAGCCAAATTTTGGCCTATTTTCCCACAGTACCCAAGCCAAATTTTGGCCTATTTTCCCACAATACCCAACCCAAATTTTGGCCTATTTTCCCACAATACCCAACCCAATTTTGGCCTATTTTCCCACAATACCCAACCCAATTTTTGGCCTATTTTCCCACAATACCCAACCCAATTTTTCACCTACTTTCCCACAATATCAAACCCATATTTTGACCTATTTTCCCACAATACCCAACCCAAATTTTGACCTATTCCTCCAGTATATTGATTGAAACCAATTCAGGTGAAAACCAACAAACCAACCTTGTTGAATCTTCAACCCATAAGAAAACGGAGAAATGTTCAACATGTTCAGAAGAGTGGCTTCTGAAGCTCCGACACGCTCTTCCTTCTTAATCAAATGAATTTCATTCAAGATTTCAATAGTTCCCTTAGAGATCTTAGTTGGGATTTGCAAAGCTTGGAAGAAAGAGGTCTTTTCCGGACCTAATCCAGTGTTTTGAGGTGGAATCAATACATCCAATGGGGCCAAAGCTCCGGCACGAGCTGGGGCTTTCACCTAATTTAAAATAGACCATTTACATCAACAAAAACAATTCAACTAATCCTGGTTTTTTAAAAGGACTGTACACCGCATGGTTTTACTCTACAATAACTGCCAACTAGTAGCTTTGTAGTGTCTATGGAATATGCGTGATTTCTGCCCTCACAGTTTAATTAATAAACCGGGACAGGTTTAATCTAAGATGCCACAGCTCGGGAATAGACTGCATTTATAAAAACAGCTCCCATTGCTGTTAAAAATTGGATCCCGGCTAATAAATAGCCAGGCTCACAACTCCAAAGCATCTATAACAGGGTTCGTACAAAATTTTTGGAATGAAATTCCCTGACTTTTCCAGGTTTTCCCTGACTAAATTCCATAAATTTCCCTGACCATATGCAATAACTTACAAGGCTTAAATATATGAAAACCAATCTAAATTCACTCGAATCATTTTTGCACGAGTTGTCATTGTTATAAAGATAAGCCAATTAATTCGTTTAAATTTAACCATAAGTAAATCATAAATAACCGGAGCGAGCGAAGCGAGCTCCGCGAATTTGGGGTTCTGCTCAAGTCTCAGACAACACTTTTTTGGTCACCCTTATACTGTTATCCAGACTATCAATTTCCCACCAATATATTTTTCCCTGACATTTCAGGCCCATTTTCAATTTCCCTGACCTTTTAGGCCCATTTTTAGTTTCCCTGACTTTTCCAGGTTTTCCAGGTCGTGTACGAAGTTACGAACCCTGTATAATTACCCAAGTTCTGAACTGAATTATACCTTGTTTTCCAGGATTTTTTCACGGATATCAGTCAAATCTTCCTTGGTAAAGACAAAGCCAACATTTCCCTTGATGTAAGGGAGAATTCTATGGGGGAAATATAATTTTAACTTTGTATTAGATTAAATTAAGCTACAATTAAAATTAAAATTATTGTCTATTTAATTTTATTCTTAATTAATTAATATCAGACAGCTTTGGGCAAGCTAGTTATGTCTTGGACCAAAAACACGCCAGTAGGTTCCACTATTTCTAGCTCTGGTATGTTAGAGGGCTCATTTAATGTTTTGTCATCATTTATACAACTGATAAATTTAACATTGATTGATATTAAAAAAAAACACATAATTACTTTTCAAGAGCAGCATTGTTTTCCAAATGTCCTCTGATGGCCTTACGGATCATGGTGTTCTTGCCCATAAGGAGGACAGCATTTTTCCTAAGGGATTGACGGATTTGTTGCATTTGTTTCGATCCGACATTGTCCACTCCCACAATGAAACATTTTGGGTATTCATCTAAAAGTTGCTATGGAAACAGATGATCAGTTAGGCCTTGGCAACTTTGTAATAATTATTAGGCCTTGGCAACTTTGTTCATTAAACTAACAATTATGTTACCAAAAAGGTATCAAATTAATTAGAAAAAAGGGTCTGTACTTTGCATGGTTTATCTCTACAATTATCGTTCACTAGGAACTTTGCAAAGGTTATGGAATATGCAAGGTTTTGCCCTCCAATCAGAAGATCGGGACATGTTTATTCTACGACACCATAACTCGGAAATTGACTGTACAAAAACAGCTCCCAATGTTATGAAAAACTGGAATTAATGAGGGCAGTAAACTGCCCAAACTAACTCACAGTTTAAGTATCAATAAATTTATTTAATATTTAGGCCTAACTAGTCTAATGGCAACTAAAGGGTCTTTGAAAATTAAGTAATCAAACGAAACTTACAATTAGTTTTAGGAAATAGTTGCTTTTCCAGGTTGCTCTGTCCTCCCTGCCCATCTTGTGGTTTCAAGGATTTCTCGTAAGAGTTTAAGGACTGTAAATTATGATAATAATAAATTAATAATTAATTCTATGATATTTTATCTTAAAAGCGGAAGGCAGCATGGGTGAGAGAATGGGATTGGGAAAGCTATTGGCAAGGCTTAACATTATTTGGATGTTTTGTCGACAAAAATTGCGTTATTTATTATAAATACGCATGAGATTTTGAAGATTAATAAATATAATTCAATATAAATTAGGTTTATTCAGTTACTTATTTAAATTTACGCTGATGAATAAGGATAAAAATTAAATACGTACCAAAAATAGAGCAACGTTGATGCTTCAACGATGAAAAAAGCAATATGGTGGAATTATGACGTAGTTTGGTGTTTTTATAGATTTTGCTTAGACGTTCGAAGCGCCAAAAACGGGGACCGGTGTAAGCTTGGGACAGATATTTCAAGCGGGACTTTTGAATACCAAAATGAACATGTTCAGTGTTTTCGGCGATTATATACAACTTTGACATCAAAATTATTACATAATTTAGCAGGGATCATTAGTAATGTTAAAATAAAACCAAAACCAATTTATTGGTCATTAATCAGTGACGTTACACCACATTAAAAGTTAGTATTTTTACATTCACAGGGCGTAACATAACTAGTAGGGAATTTGAAAAAACTTTGAATCTGCAGTTTTATACGATGAATACGGGAATCCATTTTAATTTGTGACAGACCTGAAAATATAGATTAAAAATTAATTAGTTAACAAAGAAATAAAAAAAAACATCGAAAATAGTTTATATTCTGAAAAGAGAAACAAGATATATTATTGATGTCAGACTTTTAACCTTGAAGACCACAACTCAGGCTACGTAGCTTTTGTTAGTGTTTTGCCAAAAGGTTTGACAGCCTATCAAACGTCGAGTCGTTACACTTTACATAGAGCTCTTCACAGAGTTCATGGCCAAACGTTGAAGACATTTTGCTTTCTTATACTTCATTTTTTTTTATCAAAAATTACAATTCATAAATATTGCGACACCATAAACTGGTCTATTTGAATCTTATACCCTTTCTTTCGCAATAATAATAATAAATGAGACAAAAAAGGTAGATAAAGATTTGAAAATACTATATTTGAGGGCCCATATAAAAAGAAATCTTATCTTTATACGAGTTTTAGTAAAGAAATTGCTCGCAAAACCACTTAATTATACCTGCCCGCCATGAGAGTGATCCATAACGTACATTTAGGACAAAAATGCAGTAAGGAACAGTTTCTGCAGTATTGCAGGGAACGTAATCTGATATTCTTTAGTACTAAATACTCTCCGTGGCCATTTTGTAAAATGACGGACACGTGGGTAAGACTACCTGACGTCGAGGGGGCTTTCACTTCCTTTAATAGATATTTCACTAACGTTTTCAGCACCCAGGAATGCCGTTACCCTTTATGTAACTTAATTAAAACCATTTAACTAATTGGATAATGCAACGGCAAGGGTTAAGAGGCACGTTTTGGTGGGATTGTATTTTAAACCGAAAAGCCTTAAGTATGACAAACAAGGAAAGAGGGGCCGGTCAACCCCTTTAATTTGGGGTATTATCTCTACCCAACGTGACTCCATTGATAAACTGACATATTTGAGGTCAAAGTTGAAAGTTCACCGTGTCTATGCATGGCGAAATCAAATTGCTTTGAAATAATACCTTGAAATAATTGCTCCTTTTATCAATCAAACCAATTCCGAGAAAAACTTAATTTTCACCAAGATAAGACGTATTTTCACTGTGAATACGGTAAAAACTCGTACTACGGTGAATATACAGTATATCTCACTTCTGTCATAGTAATCTCAGAGTCAGAACTGCTCAGATTAATATTTCTTCTTTTCATCTCCAAGAAAAATCAAGGATGCTATCTCGAAGAAAGAGATCGTGCAACACCTAGCTAGCGCTTGCAGCTCGCTTGCTTGTCGCTCAGCTCACACTCAGAACTTCGCACAAGTCAAACTCAGTTCAGAAACGATCGGTGTTGCCTGCCTGCCCGCTTCTCTTCATCTAGGAAAAATTCTCTTTCGAGTCTTCTTGCATTCTTGCACAAACCTTAGCACGGAGCGGTTGAAGTGTTGCATTGCACCTCCCCAAGCCATTGTTTTTCTTTCACCAACATAAATCGTAGTTATTATATTTATAAATATATGAAATTATAATTTCATTATAAATAGCAACTAGAACAACAACAAAAAAAATCTCTTCGTCAGCTCTCAAGATTTTTGTGCCGACATAAAACTTGAAAAGAAAAAGAGGAAGTTGAAACATTTCCGTCGGAAACTTGACAATGTAAAGCCGTTTTGACTTTGATAAGTTTTCAGATAGATTAGTTTGCAACAAAAGGACTCGGTTTTAACGTTTATGTTTTTTTTTAATCGCGTCACGGCCCATTTAATTCAGAGTTAAAAGTGATTGCGACTGAGCTAGAATAAACTCGCCGGTGGCTTTGAAATAATCTATTCTAAATCCGTACGTCTTTGACTAAATAAAATTAAAACGTTTTGTTTTAAATTCAATTTAACGGAAGAATTAATTACGAGTTACCGTTTAGTTTCGTTTGACTACATTATAAGTATTTTTAAACTTTATCAGAACGAGTTGAAAAAAATTTCAAGTTTTGTTTGGCTTCAAATATATTTTTAAAATATTGGGTAAGTTTCAAACTGTATTTTTTTTCTTGTATTTTCGGTTTAAAATTGGTTTTCAATGTTATTTTTGGTATAAATTCAAGATTTTATATTTAAGAAGTATTTAAGTTAAAGGGTTAAAGTTAGTTAGAAACTGTATAAATTTTAGTATTTAAAATATGTGGTTTTAATTGTTTTAAAAATATTTTGAGGCTTTGTTGATAATTATAGTATTTAAAATGTGTGGTTTTAATTGTTTTTAAAATACTTTGAGGCTTTGTTTGGTGATAATTACAAGTAAATTACCGGTAATTTATCCCACAACGCCGTTAATTACCGAGTAGCTTGGTTCATTTCAGTTCATTAAAAGGGTTTGCGACACGTTATAGACTATTTCATTAATTACAGCAGAGAAGCGAACACCACAAGAGGGATTATGTTATTCCCCTTAAGCTAGAAGCATCGCTAGAGGCAGTGTGAGCCTTCTAGCCTCCCTCTAGCGTATAGTTAACTCGGGTTAACGTTGCCTCTTAGCGGCTAGCTCTAGGGAAACAACTTAAGAGAGGGTAGCCCCATCCCTAAACGTTGGTTTCTCTACAAGTACTTAATGAAATGGTCTAGCAAAATTAATTCACTAGCGCCTGTAAATCAGCTACAAAGAATCCAAGCATAGCACCAACAGTTAGAGCAAACACCCTGTATTTTTTGGGGGTGATAGTAAATGCATCTTCTTTACGTAGTTTTATTGTAATTCCAATAATCCACGATAGATAAGAAGAGGGATAACGGTATAAATTCTATGAATTAACTGTTGAATGTGCTAAAATATCCTGATCACTTCACTTCAATGAAGAGCCAATTAAAAAATAGATAGATTAAATATTCTGATCTATCTGCACCCCTCATTCATTCCAAGTACGGGAATTAAACTTTATCAAGAGCATTTATAAGCTAGCAGACAGACCTTGAGTTGAAATAATACGTTGCAACTATTTTTACGAAACATTAGTAGCAAGAGTAAATAGAGATAAAAAATAGTAAGGGGTACTTCTCACAATCATACATTATTCTATAATGTAGCAGAAATTGCACCCGGCGTTGCGACAATTTTATTACTTTTGGGGTCGCCATTTTAAAAGATGGCGTGAGAATTCGAGCCCCAAAATTAATAAAGTCCGTCTGAATAGAACAGAACAGAACTACAAGCTTGAAAACTGAGTCTGTTAGTAGATAGGGGTTGTACGTCATGACGTAGTCACCTATTATAGGGTCGACAAAATAAGCTATAGAGAAAAATCGAACAAAAAACGGTGTTTATGAACGTATCTAATCAATTTACCCTTTTGCAATTACCAAGAAATTGGCAATGATTTAAACACAAGTACGAACTAATCCCATTCGTACCACTCACTCGCAAGAGGGCGGATATCGACAATTTGTTAAATAACAAAAAAAAAATAATGAAAAGGGTCAGATAACAAAATAACTTCCAATCAGAAATTCATTAATAAAAAGTTGTCAATTAAATCAATACAACACATATCTCCAATTTCGTGAAAATGGAAACGTACTCTACTTTAACTAGAGCAAATTATAACAACACGCAAATCTCTGACAACTGCGGGACAACAGCGTTGATAACTTTTAAGTGTATCTATTTTTCAACTTCTGTTCCCTTATATAATGATAATAATAAACTATTAGAAGCTCATTAGATCGAATTAAAGCGTCAAAAGGAAAGAGCTCGGTTTATAAGAGGGAGGGAAAATTGTTTTTCTAAAAGACATATCGACCATTACACACTTGAACGAACCCCACTATACTACTAAAAATAACACCCCATGGAAGTTGCTGCAGCGCCTGTTACAGTTTCTTTGAGATAAACATAAAAGAAACGCCGCGTTTATTAATCGTATCATATAGATTTTCAATTTAAACATTGAACTTGTCGAAATTCATTACTAGCAATTACATAAATAAATCTACAATCGTAAATAGAGTTCTGAGAAATAAACAAGAAAGGCTCAACACAAAACCCAAAACAAATTGATATAACTAAGGTAATATTTGATCAAATCCAATTGTTTTTCGACAATATGATAGATTATCTCTATTTACACCTGATAGCAATTTAACCATATCATTTTATAATTATGAATCATTAATTATTAGGATATATCGTTCATCTAAGCGTGTTTTACACCCTCTAGCTCAATGAATATATTCCATCGTAACTACCACAGATTTGTATCTTCCCCGATCCTCAAGCGAAAGCTGAAAACAGTCCAGTCCGGTTTAAACCAAAACCACCTGGTTTAACTGAGCCTGGGAAGAGGACAAACGGGAAGAACCCAATAATCTGAATAACCCAAAACTAAACACACTATCGTACACTATAGTTAAAGTTAATTGTTTTATACATTCTTAATGTTCGATATTAGTTAAACTATCGACTTCTCGTTACGTAACCACACGTGGATGGTGGAATAGGTTTAACCTGTCCAAATATCCATATCGTGTCGAAAAATCCATTGGAAAACGGTATAAATTATAATAAGGTTATAATTAAATTAAAGTTGCATTAGAGGCAGCGTACTTTTAGAATAATGGGAAAGATAAACTTTGGTTCCACTTGAGAAAACTTTTCTTCTGTTTTTTATACATTTCTTTTTCAAGAGTAATGTAGGTATTGAGCCGCTTAGTTTGCCTTAAAAATTATACCACTGAAAAATCGGTTTTGGCTCTTTTTTTAAGCGAAACAAGCGGCTTAAAGGGTACAAAAAGAGAACCAATTTTTTTGCACACAGTTTCGAATATACCGAAGCCGATTATACTCTTGATTCAGGCCTGAGCCTTTAAGTTTTACGATAATAATGGCTACAAAAATACTTAAACTCTACTAGAAGACTGAAAATTGTCACTTTTAACAATAAAAGTACTTATGGAAGGAAGCAAGGGAAAATCCAATTTACGTCAACCTTGAAAGTAGGTCCGGTTGTCCACTTAGAGAAGGGTATTGGACTTCTTTAACGACCTTTAAAAATCGTCCCATTATTGGTCTACCATCCCGGAACGTAGACAAAAACTTCGTGGTCAATTTAAGGGACATATTAAATTTTTAAGGTGCCATAAAATGATGGGACCGACTTCAAAATTACATTTTAAAAAGACTGGACATTATTTTAATAATAACTGCTTCTGTTATTTAGTTTGTCTTTACTTCGATCACCTAAAATAGATAATCTAATTTAATGACACAGATGACATTTTTAGGTTATAAAGGGTGTTGTGATATGAGAAAACATTCATTCGTT
This sequence comes from Phalangium opilio, assembly GCF_054372755.1. Lineage (NCBI taxonomy): Eukaryota > Metazoa > Arthropoda > Arachnida > Opiliones > Phalangiidae > Phalangium > Phalangium opilio. The sequence continues at coordinate 7,501,305 of NW_028324187.1, read as the reverse complement.
TCCAGGCCAATGTTATCGGATTCCAAACAGTAGCTGAGTGATTTGACATTTTTCTAGATCAACTTGAATCTTTATCAGGACCCAATTCAAATTTACCTTATTTCATTCAATTCAAAGGATAAGCGTAGTGATGTAACTAAAGGATTGCCTTTTCTTCTGCTTTAGTCGAAATGAGGACACCAGGCATGCACGGCATTCTTTTGAAGCTCGCTTTAAAGTTTTTAGATGTCGTATTAAGGTTTCTATGGTAACAGAGAGAGGCACTGTGTCCTGATATATAGTAATATGGTAAATTTACCGTAAAACTGGTACAGTACAATCAAAGGCAAATGAAAAAGAAAGACCTGTGTTTACGATGTACTCCCTATAATCGACCAATCAGCGATCTACTTTAATATTACCAGTTATCTTTTTAATTTCTCTCCAAAGATAATAGTAATTTTAAATGTTAAGGCGTTTTGAAATTATGTTTTTGATTCTTGGAGACTATTATAGACATCGTAGGGCGATCATGGTGCTGGTAAATGGAACATTTCGCATTTCCTACGTACTCACTTCCTCTTATTTCAATTTGCTTTTGGTTATATATCAGTTCAAATAAAATTTTGTTTGCAAAACCATCCCAATCCAATATAAACTATAAAATCATAATCCCTAAAAAAATCTATCTTCTGCAAATAAGTTAGGGTTATATAAAGAACCCATATAAGCTCCGAGAACGTATGAATAGCTTTTATTCTGAAGGTTCTTGCAACATCTCACTCCTGAATGGATTTTAATCAGAAATTCAATTTAAAATAAGGCCAAGGGGTAGATTAAAAAGAGTAAAATAAGGAAATGAGACTATAAAGACTTAATTTAACGAAGTTAAATAAACAACGTATCACACACTATCCTACCCTAGTCTGGGGGTGGGTACGATAAAAAAGGACGTCCCATTTTAGAAAAGTTTTAATTAAAATACTGACGCGAATACGGTCCAGTTGGTTACCAAATCGTTCAGTCAGTTGACTCTATTTGGTACACTTTCCTATCCTATTGACATTTAATAAAATTGAAAAGTCTCTCCTAGATCTACTTTTTCAATCCACAATTTCAAAGTAAAAATAAAAGAAGGTTACAGATGCCGCATACACAATCAGAAATCCATAAACAGTAGTTGAGAAATCATTTATTGTATCTACCATGAAGTAAAGGAGAGCGTAGGCAATGTAACAGACTCTTTAAAAAGTCAGTAGATTGTTATAATCGTAAAGAAACAAATGATTACTTCAACTGATTCACTTTTACCCGGTGACCCCTGGTAAGTAGGTACTTTATTGTATCGCGGGATGGTTCCTCTGGGAGGAGTTTCCGTTGCGCAAAATTGAAAATAGTCTTTTGGCTTCTTAATGAACATCGTCTAATTAATTTCCATCAGCCAAAAAAAACTGTTCTTTCAAGAAAATGAGCCAATAAATAATCCCCCCCAAAACCGCATACAGCTGTTGTTGGGTGGCCACTTTTTCACCAGACACCATTAGTATCAGAGTATTGAATAATTATGGCTTATAAGTTATTAAACACTCATTTAAGTAATTTAACCAGCGACTAAATTATTCAAACAAGAACAAATTTAAGCTACGCCTTTCATTTATTATATCTCAAGTCGAAGACAGTGTCGTCTGCATGATACAGGATTAAGATAGAAAACATAGATAGGACGGTATGTGGATAACAAAGATATTAGAGAGGGCTTCATACCAGACCTGCACCAAGAAGTGATACCTATAGTTTATTAGGGAGAAGGTATAAATTCGCCCCACATTTATAATCTAGCTTTATCTCCAGTCCAAACGTATAGTAGGTCCGGAGTTAATCCCCGCCACCTCTAAATTACAACCAGCAGCATCTCATTGGTTCTTGAAAACTCACGTCAGCGCGACGCGAATGATAACGAAAATTACTTGTATTTTCCGACTGAGGAAAGGCAGCGAAATAGCCCGGCCTCATTTTACGTCCCCCCTTTGAAAGGGGAACTGGGACTATGGTGCCCGGCGAATACTTAGGCATCTTATACCTTCTCCCTAATAAACTAGATATCACTTCTTGCCTGCACCAAGTCTTCCTAAATGTTTCCTAAAGGCCCGAACAAAACCCTATTGAGTTTATTATTAATTACATATGGTTTTAATCCGAAGGTATTAAGACAAAACCGAAAACTTCCCATCAACAAAAGAATTTTGTAAATCCGGGATTAAATCTATATTTTTTACAAAACCATAATCTCCTATCCTATGATTGATATCAGTTTACCAAACAAGTTATAAAACAATTTTGTCTACATTTATCTTGGTCCTTTAAGGACAGTAACCTGACCTCTTTGAGACTAAAATAAATGATCTATAATAAGTCTTTCCTGAGTCTACGTAAGGCGCCCAAAACTTGATGATTTATATTCTAAACAGTAGGGACCCCACCGTGAAAGTAAAGTAAAAAAAACTAGCCCTTGTTAAAAAAGAAACAGATTTCAAAGCATTGATGAGTTATGAACCGAAAGCAATTGGGGCTAGCTCGCCCAGCCCTACTAACTCTACAGTATATTGGAAAACATATCAGGGTATACTTGATACACCAACTCACGTAGAAAATGCCCTGGGAAATTTATATGTCATGCCTGGAGACTGGAACACTAGGCGATACAAGGAACAAACAGAAGTAAATAAAACTTGAAGTTGTACCAATATGGATCACAAAACCCTGTTGGGGATTAAAAAACTGAAAGAACACCGAGGGGGTAGACACTTGAGAACTCAGGTGTACAATATGTCTTGAACTCAATGTACTGTCAAAGCTGAACTGTGAGTTCCGAAGGTTTTGAACTCAATGCACTGTCTTTAGAACTCAGGTGTACACAGAGATCCAGAGCATCTACCCCTCGAAGAACACTTACAATACAAAATTTTTCAGGGTGTTTTGATTAATGGGGAGTGCTGGGCAAAGGGGTGAAAATATCCCCCATTAAACGTCATGCCTACGGTTAGCCAATCAGATGCAATCATATCATCCACAACCCTTGCACTCTGTAAAGTTTGCCGCCATTTTGGTGGATAGGTTAGAGTCATATTAAACTACACCCCTCTGGCTTCTCTCTGTGAAAGGGTGGGTTCTTAGGATCAAACTAAGTCACTCTAAAGTGCATCATACTCTGTATGGTAACTTCAGAGTAATATACATCTGTGTATCAGTATCTAGGGGCTATTTACCAACGTGGAGCTCGAATCTTCTATAGGGATCGTGATCTTGTCTATATAGATAACTCTTGCGAAACTCCACCACCAACGAACCAGTTTAAAAGGTCCATACGCTGACACTTAGAAGCAACACCATCCACTATAGCAATGTATTGCTATAGCGCACGAGGTTTAATACAACAGAAGACCCAAGAACCGATGTTAACCGCATTAACTTCTAATATAACGAGTTAATAGACTTATATTAGAAAACACAACTCAGAGACTTTGAGGGCTGAATGTCCAATACGTGGGTCTGTGAACTCCTTCAAAAATAAAATACCAACTAAGAGGATTCAGGAATTCATTGTATAGCCATTTTCTCAACGTGTTTTGGCGGATTTTGTGGGAATAGCTACTAGAATAATTATTATGTATAACGAATTTTACTCAAAAACCCTTGACTTCTTTAAATATATAGGCATAAGTTTATAAGATATGTTCACCATAAGTTAATTTGTCACTGGTAACTTAGAACTGGAGATTGTCATGAATGAAGTGACGTTGGTCATAGATTCGAGGTAAAGCGACATACGCCTGGTGACTGGGGCGCTGTCAAAGCCTTAGTAACGCAGACTAAATAGGAACTAGATGGAACTTGGTCCTGCAAAATTAACCACCGAGTGTAGTCATTCAATTCACGTCGCTTGTCGTTCTCGAACTAGTTATCTCGAGCTGTAAGTCTCTCAGTAGCATTACGAAGTATTGTAAGTGTCATGCTTATGGAAGGAACATATCACTTATAAACTTATGTTATAGGTTAATGAATAATTTAGAATATTAGTAAAAGCGGAATGGAATACACATTCCGGATTTTACAATAATCCTATTTTGAAAGTTGGACGTAAATTAGATAAATTGGGGAAGTAAGTTTGCAAGTTATTTGCCATTTAGTTGGAAACGAACGCGGAACAAATGGTAATTTTTTCAGTAAAACCCAACCACCCACTATCATTAATTGTCGTGTCATCAACTTCATAGATAATAAAACCAAAAAAAAAAGAGAGAGAGGCTTCTGAATGATTAAGTAAAAACCCGGATTAAGTGATTTCGCAATCATTAACAAACACCGATCGTTTCGCCATCTCAACCTTATCAGGTTCAGGGATTAATTTTATTAACCACTGTTAGCACGTGCTATGTAAATTGTTGTTAATAAAATCTACGGTACCTTCTAGACAAACAGAAATAACAGAAAATGGGGCAGAAAGGTATTAACAATTTCCTCGTTTATGATGTAATGTATCAGAACTTGACTATATAAATGTCACATTGCAGAAGGTGACAGACTCGGTTATGGCGTTTGTTTGAGTGTATATAAAGGTAAAAACATTAACTGAATAAACACAGACATACTTAGCCTTCGAGTGTTGCTACACAGACTAAGAGAGCACTTACAATATTGATACGACAAAACGAAATGGATATTATACTGTATATTTACAAAAGCTACAAAACCTTATGACACCTCTATAGCCGTGGGCAACTGTGGGCAAACATTAACTAGGATTTGTTTAAAAGGGTGTAAAAATCAGTTGCAAACAAATTAATTATTAATTAGCGGTTAATTTAAAATTGTTTATTATTTATATCTCAGAAAAATTAATTTTTAACTTCATGCAGGTAAAGCGGTTTGGACTTTTGGATAACATCATAAGTTCATAACATACTCCAATGTTTATTACTCCTTGCGTTTCTTTATTTGATTATTTATTTTTTAATTAGCGCGAGTAATACGTTAATTAATTGCGCGATAATTCATAAGTTAATTGTTCGTTCAAAAATAAATATTTCTTTTCTAATTTTTCTCCACGTTTCAAATGGAATCTGTTGAACTCAAAAGTGTATTGAACCGACTCTGAACTCTATTAATTAATAATAAGGAATTCCTTAGAATTTGTAATACGAGCCCAGAAAAATTTGCTTATGTTTAAAAGTAATTGAATACGTCACTTATTTAAACAATAAACGTATTCAAAATAATATGCCACTCAGAAAGAATTTCAAACCGAAGATAAAAAATAATTTCTTTAAAATTTAAGTAATATAAACATGTCTAGTTAATTTAGTGTTTTGAAAACACGTTTTCATTTTACGAAACACGAGGTCAAAATTATTCCCCTATATGAACTATCACTCAAATTCCTTAATTTTTAAAGGGAAAACCACCCCACCCGGGAATGGATGCTTCAAAACTAACAATACACAACTATAGTTATTAGTTAATATTATTTAAGGTTGTATTCCCTTTAAACTCAGGCTAATTTCAAGCCTGTTTCGCGTCAAAAAATGTCATAAGACATTTCAAAGTTTGAAAGATCGTAAATTATTCTTAAAATTACACTTATATCATATCACTCCGCTGGGAACAAAACCACGCATTTCAGTTCTAAACTAAAGTTGGGGATGCATGCATGGTATGGGAGGTAATAAATACATTAGGTACTTGAGGAGGGACAACACAAGGAAACCACGAAGATGTTACGTAACGTTAAGAAAGGGATGACGTCTCAGAATACGCGTGACGTCACGTATCCCTTGGCTACGAAATCGTGTCAATTTGCATTACATTTTGTTATACATTTAAAGTAAATATGCAACCCTGATAGATAGTAAACAAAGTGTCTATTGTAAGCCAGTAAAAAGGTTAGATATCAGTTTTACTTAAACAATTTACTATAGAAATTTCTCGAAGTAAGCATGCAAGCCTGCCTCGGGGGCTCAGCTGTCAGAGGGTAAAAATAAACCAATAACCTGATAGAATCCTTTGTTCCTATACCCATAAGAAGTAACACCTTATAACGAAAAGTGTGTCACTTCATACTTAAACGCGTCATACTCAATATATGACAGTGTTAAATGAGGCAAGCTAAACCATTAGGATCAACAGAGATGACCCCGCGGCTGCAATATAATATTTGTCAACACCGATGACATCTTTCTGTCATACTTTTCGTCATCCACCTTACTGATGGTCCAGATAAACTCAATATGACAGTGTTACGCGCGTTAAACGGAACACACTGAAACTAAGGGTCAACAAAGATGACCCGGTTCAAAGTGTAGGCCACCGCAAATAAAGTGATTGATACACAGAACGGAAGCAGGCCGGGGTAACTTTAGTAGACTATTTTCGGTAGGAAGGGTGATGGGTCGGTCATTTTTCCAGACAGTTCATATTTGTGTTGTCGGAGATATAAAGTTTGGCTACTGTAAGTTGGTTTCAGTTTAAAGAGATACTTGGTAGGTATTTTCTCGCGTTAAATCGTGAAGATCACATGGTGGCCTCGTGCTCGCGTTAAAGAATTTGGCAATAAGGTTCTCACTCTTATCGTCAAAATGTTAATATTGTCAAGAAGGGACCAACCAATATGGAGATTCAACAAAGTTTCACAGCGGCAACATTTAGATGATTACGGAATGGAGTGGCAATATAGCAAAGGGTGACGACGATTATAGACGATAAAGACTATATCATAACATTTTCCCAAGGGCCTCATTATCTCTTTGACAGATAACTTAATATCAGTTACGTTACTCTACCTACGGGGGGGTGGGAAAATTCGAGATGTTGGCTAAGTACCTACGTAATATGCCTTATGACAAATTAATACACATAACCTTTTTGTATGTGTCCCTGGACCGGCTTTCGTAAGAGGTCCAGATTAAAATTTATGAGTGTAACCAAGAATACATATGGTTAAAAGGAATCATAGTGTGCGTGCCATTTTCACTCAACGTATCCAGGCAGCATTTTTATGGGAAGAGAGCTTGGCTAACCATTATGCACGACAAATTTTACCTGGCGAATAATCTATTTCGCTGAGCGTTGAACCTTGCCTAACCAACCAATGAAATCACAGATAGAAAGACGTCGTCAGAATTATGAGGCGTGACGAACAGCAAGTTCTCAAGCAAGGCCCACAAAAAAAAAGCGCATAAAAATCAACGTTGGAGATATATGGGAGCACAATGATTCCCCAGTAGCTGTATGCATTCCTTCTGTAAGATATATATATATATTCTTGCAATGACGCGATCATTCGCCAGAGATCTTTGACAGTAGAACTTTATAATAAGGGATAACAGGTATGGAAAGTTTAAGATTAATTTATATTTTTTGTTAATTAAATTTAAGGGATCACACTTGAAAACGGTGACCCGTAGGACAAAGTTTCATATAACCTTTTCGACTTTAAATCGTCCAAAGTAACATATATTCATTAGAAAATAATTTTGATTACTATATAAGTTCTTGAATATGGACGACAAAATCAAAGGAAGTCGACTGTACTTTAATTATCCTAAAATTTTGAAATAAATTCATTTTTACGAGTACTCAAGGTTGACTTTGAGATCTTCTTTTAGGATAAATAATTTTCAAGGGAAATAGCACATACATCCGTTCGGTATATACGTTTGTTTGTCTGCGATTTTATGGGTTAATACTCCAAAAACAAAAATGAGGGTGGGTCCTGCATGGCGCGTGCCGAAAGTGTACCAATATTATCATTAAAAATAAATCTCTACGAAGTCGGTCCCACGATAATTAGAGCCCCCATTAACAAAAAACATAACAAGGATTTCAAGACATTCTAACAATTTCACATCAACATCGTAATAAACCCTTTTTCAAACGTCAGGGGGTGAAATAAAGTCTAGTGTGTTGTGACCACCATGTTGTCTTAAGACCGTATGTGAACAACAAAGACATAAATTAATTAAGAAATGTGGCTTCAAACAATACGGAACATAAAATTTGGAGGTACAGGACTACTGCTTCTTCAACAACTACAACTACAATTTCAATTGTATAACTTTCTCAGCATATTTTTGGTCGAACGAAACCGTAACTGAAAAACCTACTATAACAGAAATATGCAATTAACCATTCACACAGAAACAAATACAGAAATAATTTTTAAACCGATCAAGTTTCCATTTCGACCTAAATTCATTTTTGAGAACAGCTCAAATAACTTTAAACGATAACTGGGCGCGTGCAAACACCTTTACTTTTCATTCTTTTAAAAAGAACGATTGCCTGTATTGCATTGCTTTAGATTGATTTTTCTTTTCTTTATAATAAGGTGTGGAACATTGTCAACGAGAGACATTTGTGACAGTCTTTGAAACGCGACAAAAGTACACAATGGAACTAAGTGAACAACCAGACATTCTCAGGGACACGCGGATGTAATTACGCTAAATACTTGAACACGATTGAAGTTTGCGAAAGACGTAATTGAAATGAAAATGGTTCACAAAACAAATTGGTTAAAAACTACGTTGCAATTGGTGCTGGTGTTTTTACTATTTTCAACAGTGGTTTCCAACACCACAGAGGTAAGTTGGATAACATTTTTTATTTATAATAGATGTCCCTTGATAACCATGTTGTCTTAAGAAAGAACATTGATGGATTATGTGCCTTTAAAACAAAGACTTAAGTGAATTAAAATATGTCTTCAAACAAGAGACACATAACTATCTTTGTCTGTCTGTCTTTCAGTAACGCTTAGTTAAATAAACTAACATTTTTTGTTTTTCTAACACTTAGAAACCGGAGCCAGGTGTATGTTCTCTTAACACCAAGGAATATCCTAAGGATATTTTCAATATAAATTCATGTGTCATATGTTACCTTAACATAAATGCGCCGGTATTCCACAAAAAGTTACCGTAAGTTAAGATGCTCTGTGTGGAATTAAACTAAACACCGGTTTAATCAAAACAAAATGACTTTCACAGTCCGGTACTCCTCGAGGATGGGACTACTTACAATCTGCAAGGTGAAAACGGAAGTGTCATCGAACCCGACTTCAGGGACAAAACCGGACCAGTTTATAGTAGCTTCCTTAAACCGGAATATGCCGAAAAATGGGCAGCTTGTTGCGAAGCGGCAGAAAAATGCTGCGAAGTTACGATACAGGAAAATCAAAACAATACAAGTGGATGCGACCGAGATTGGGACTTTTATCACTGCTGGTCCCCAAGTGAACTAAACACGATCAACGAAGGCGATTGTCCCGATTACCACAATGCTTACTATTTAGAGAAAAGGACACGTTGCAAAAGTACAGTACCGTTGATTTCGTTTATAGCGACGCATTTTTGTACTAGGCCTAAATTTGCAAAATAAATTTTTAGGAGTTCGACAACGAAAATGCTTGGAAACCGGAAGTTGGGAAATTAAAATGGAGTCCGATTACCTTTGCGATAACTATGAGGTATGGTAGACGAGACAACGCTAAGTCATATCCTAGACAAAATTTTAACGTCCATAATTACTTTTCTTAAGTTCCAACGTAACTTAGAAGATTACAGCGAAGCCTTAGAAGAAGAGTATTTTGAAACGAAAGGTTGCCAAAGAACGGAGCAAGGCGTTGAACTCAGCTACCAAGCTTACCAATTAGACACATGCGCTAGATGTTACCATTACTTGTATCCTACCTCAGGGAACAAAGCCTTAAAGTATAACTTAAACCTAATTATTTATATATCAATCCCAGATTAAATGAATTACTTTTCAAAATTTAGATACATGAAGAATAGAGGTTCATTGTATAACAATAAAACGGGTGAATATCTTTACGCGAGGCTACTGCACAATGGGACGGACAGACTAGCCAACGAAACCAATAGGATACTGGAAACCCTGACAAGTAGCAAATACAAGCTGAAGATGTTCCAGTGTTGCGACGCTGCCCGAAAATGTTGGGATTTTATGCAAAATCGAAAGAAGGATAGACCACCAGGTGAGACAAAGTTTGGGCTATTTGTTAAATATAAAGCTGTAACCCTTGATTTTTTGGCTTAATTTTAAAGACTGGAAAAAGCGTTGTCCAATGACATGGGACGGATGGTCCTGTTTCGATTACGGCATTCCAGGAAAAAAATCATACCAGGATTGCAGCGACCACGTGTACTTTAACATGCAAATTGATTACACCCGAGATTGTAAGAGTGAGTGTTGGGTGCTTTTCTTTAAAAACCAAATCCTTAGACTGATTGACTAAAATCAAAAATTATATTAACATGTAAACAGAGCAATCGGAGAAAACGTGTCAGTTGGATGGTACATGGTACAAACGTCCTTCAACTAAAACCGAGTGGACTGATTATCAGACTTGCGTTGATACCGAAGTACGTATGGTGGTAACAAGAACCCATATAAGATATTAGGTCGTACTTTTGGATTTAAGCTTGCCAATATGGAGGTGATTTAATGGAATCGGGAATATGGTCCAATGAAAGACATGAACCGTTAGATCATGGCTTGCACTACTACAGTCCAATTGAATCTTCGAACGTTCTTAGGTCCTTTATGGGTTCTTTACGATAACATCACAACAGTTATCACAATGGGGCTAACATATCTTATAAATCTCAATTCCAAATAGGCAATTCGAAGTTTTGTCATATTTGAGATGGTGTTCTTGTGCATCTCCATCGCTGCAATTATCCCCGCATTAATAATTTTCAATATTTACAGGTAAGTTTAAATTTTGTAACTGCCACAGTACTTCGGTGGTATCACGAACTTTTCTCCGTTCTCAAGATATCCCTGACACATAATACAATTTTAATTATTCAATTCTAATTACTGCGCAGGTCATTAAGAATACCTCGCATCAAGATGCACGTTCAATTACTTTTGTCTCTGTTCCTGTACTGTTTATCAACTACAATATTCAAAGGTGTCGTTTTAATAAACGAGGTCAACGATAACCCTACCAACCCAGTGAGTAAATAGCCAATAGTATTACCATTTCCAAAATAAAGAAATGTATCATTCTAAAATTGATTTTATTTTCAAAATTATATAGAAATTCTGCCAGTTCCTGGTTATAGCCTACAAGTACTTTCGGTTTTGCAGTTACAGTTGGATGTTATGCGAAGGATATTATTTGCACAGGCAAATTGCAGCCGCATTTTCGGAACAGAGAAAGTTATGGTACTTTTACGTAGTAGGATGGGGTAAGTTTTTGGACAATTAAACTTAAGTTCGTAATTAAGTTTAAGGTTTTATTTTTAATTTTTAAAAGGCGTTCCATTCGGTTTCATCGCTGTCTACGCCTTCATCAGGGCATACGCTACTACAGATTCTTCTAGGTACGTACCTTGAAACGCAATTGAAGTTTAATTGATGGTAAACAACCTGGTAGTAATATGTAGCTTACATTTCAATATTAATTTATTGAATTTCTTTCAAAACTTTGTTTAGTTTGTGACATCATTTGTTGTTATTGTTGTTTAGACTTATGAAGCAACACATTTAACCACTATTGGTCGGTACAAAAATGGGGCTGCATATTACGTTGTTTATATCGGTCTAAAATTGAATTTTCGCTTGAAGTCTTTAAAATATAACTACTGTTCATTACTTTCAATAGTTGTTGGGTAATTCCGAGCATATTGGAGCCAATTCTTTATTCACCTACCATATTTTCTCTAGTCGTAAGTAACTTGATAATCCTATCAATAACGCTACTAATCATGCTAATAAGCAATTAACACTGTGATATTTAACATTTTTAACATTTTTCTTAATATTTCACAGCTGAATTTGATGTTTTTATGTCACATCGTGTACATTCTAGTCACAAAGTTGCGTTCGGTACAATCGAATGAACCGGGTTATTTTAGAAAAGCCGTTAGAGCAACTCTGGTTTTAATACCACTCTTCGGAGTTCATTACTTCTTGATAATGTATTCACCCAAACCGGATGACGCTTGCATTTCAAAACAAATAACTAAATACATAACAGCGATAGTCGATGGGTTACAAGTAAGTTTTTGACCGAGGGGTTCAACACCTTCCAAATATTTACGTATTTTTCTTTCTAACAGGGTTTTGCCGTTGCAATTATCTACTGTTATCTCAATAACGAGGTACGACAAGTTTTATGTAAATCTGTCCGTCGAGCCATAACCAATTGTAGAAGACGTTGAACATCACGTCAGGCGTCTAGCGCACTAATTGACCTAACTTCTGGGCCATTACTCGCGTCTGGAGCGACGTCAAAGGTGCGCTAGACGCGTCAAAGCACCTTTAAATCATGTCCCATTTAAAATTCTAACAAGTACTTTGTTTTGTTTCGTTTACTTCAGGTACTAACTCTAGTTAAAAATGACTACTACCGCTTCAAAGCCAAGCATTTCTTGGGTAGTCGCACGTCGCAAAGACCCAATCGTGGTGGACGATGGTCTGTTTCGACGCAAGTATCGGCCGTGCATGATGGAAACGGAAATTCAACTAATACTCCACCACGTTCTAAAAACTTTAGAAGGAGTAACGGGTCCATGGTACCTTTAGCTACGTTGGAAATACCTCCGAGTCGCGTCACACCGAAGGTAACCAACGGACAAGTCCCAACAACGGACTTATAAATAAAGTGATTTCGCGACGCCATTACGCTTTCTAATAAGGTTAAAGGTCACCAGTGGTCTATACCAACATTGTCCACGCCTTGAAAACGCGAATTCAGTGACGTTAATTACAGTGAAGGACAATTAAGAAACAATAACCCTTCCTAAACTCAAATCAAAGAAACTGGTGCATTTTAATTTAAGAATATCGCCAATTATCCAAAAAATTAACTGAAGAGTTTGGACAATTATAAACAAATGCGATAATTCGTGAAGTGATTCTGAAATTTAATTATACATGTACATATCTTATCATAATATTAATTAGGAAACGAAAAATGTACAGCGTCTCGAAATGTTTAAGTACTTCAAACTCTTTAGGTAACACTGACTTTTAATGGCGCAAATTGTTGATAAGTATTATATAAAATATGGACTGAAAAATTGACCTTGAAATTCATACTCAATGGCGCCCGTCCGCGTAGTAAAAAGGTTTATAGACATTTTACCGCAAGTACTTAGATTTGTACGATGAAGTAATTACCCGAGGCGACATAATATTGCGCAAGTACTCGAATACAATCAAGTATTAATGGACTATTTTTTTTCAAGACGTATAATATTATAACAGGGTAATTTTAAGAAAAAAGGTCCAAATAATGATTTTCAAAACTGTATTATAATGACAATCCCCTTATTACAATCGTAAGAGTGACTTATCCATTAGGGTCGATTTGATCCAGGTTTAGGTGATCAAATGACCATGTCCCCAAACTATTGCCTCATTTGTTCGAAACATAAAATAAAACTGTGTCCAATACAACTTGTTTCCAAGAAAAATTTTTAATTTAAACATCAACACATAATTTTGCAGTAAAGTACAAACATCTTTACAAGTATTTTACAATTATATTATTTCCTCTTCGTTGGCACGTTCTTTCGACCACCACGTTGGGTTGGAGGACGTGATTGGCGTCTTTGACTAGTTCCAGTAGCGCCACTCTGAGATTGCGCAGTTGGTGGTCGAATTCCTGGACGAGTTCCTGCTGTTGCGGCACGTGGTGGAGGAATTCTGCTACCAGCAGCAGCGGGAGGAGGAATTCTGCTACCAGCAGCAGCGGGAGGAGGAATTCTGCTACCAGCAGCTGCAGGAGGCAGTACTTGTCTAGCTGGTGGAGGAATTCTGCTACCAGCAGTTGCGGATGGAGGTACTGGTCTACCTGGTGCTCGAATTCCACTTGCCATGGCACCTGGGGGTCGAATTCCTCTAGGAGCGTTGGATACGGGTGCTGGTGCAGTAACAGCGGGGATATTTATTTCGATCCTTCTGTTAGGTGATCTACTGCGATCTCTGGATTGCGTGGTTTGAATGCTAACTGCACTTGGACTCTGAGCACGCCCTGGTGACGCGGCTATTAATCGTCGTGGACCTTGTTGGACTGGAAGATGTAGCGGTTGAACGTCAACCGTGTTTGAGAACACGACTCTCTTTACAGATGGTGAGGCCGAACCAGTACGTTTCAAGATGCTCCTTACAACGCGTTCGGGTTGGGTCATGGCTCGTCTATGGGGAGGTCGGGCATTGGGCGTTCTGTATGATATCTTTCGTCGAATGGAAGGTGCTGGAGCTTGAGGAGTTGTTGGACGCCGTGCGGATGCTGGAGCTTGAGGAGTTGTTGGACGCCGTGCGGGTGCTGGAGTGCGCAATAAAGATCTTGATCGATTACCCTCTTCGGGGGATGGTTGACCATCCGTGATTCTTTCTGGTGTTAACCCCAACTCCCCGGATAAACCGGATAACTGCGCACTGACGTTGTGTAACTGTTCTCTAAAGCTCCTGTTCATGGCAATATCAGCGGCATCAACTTCGCTACAAGCACCGCGATCCCGAAAACTACGTAATGTGTCCAACGCTCTCATTTTGTTGTAAAAACGGAATATCTCGGTTACGACGTAACGGACAGTTCTGTAACTCGGTACCATGTTGATGGGGTCAAACGCGTCAAAGGACAGCAATTCTCTCAGAACGTCCAGACCGGTACAAGCTTGATAAAAGGCCTGTTCGAATCTATGGTCATTTCCACCTCGAAGGCGATATTCTTCTTGTAAATTATGGACCATTTCAAGTAAGGCGATGGACTTTGGTCTCAAGAACGATTTGTATATGTCCGTGAACGGCGCGTAGAAATGTAACTTGAAATCGTCTATCGGCGACTCTAATCTGCATCTGTTGGTCTGCGTCATTCCAACCATAGCCCGACTAGTTGGATGATTCAAAGATTCCCGTATTTGACGAGCTAATCCAATATACGTCACAGCGGCGCTTCGAACAATTGGTTCCAAGGTTAAACCAACATATCCTCTTCGTTGGTGAGATTTAAATTCATCCAAAATGGATTTCATTTTGTTGATTTGAGGGGCGATTTCTTGGACGATCGTCTTGTATTTACGCGCAACCAAATCGTATGGTTCATAAATTTCGTACGCGGCCATTTTTAATTCGCGAATTTGTTTAAAATTTTAAATAACTTATATTTTAACTAAGATTTAAGCGACTAATTTGAAGAAACCGAATTTAGGCTTAACGTTTTTGAATTTAGATACGCGCGTGACCTTATTCTACACGTGAGCGCGTGATTATGTCGCGAGTTTTGGAAAATGGCGGGAAAAGTAACTGCCGATTCGCGAGATGGGTCACGTGTTTAAAAACCGCGCGATTTGATAAAAATTCAAAATAACACTTATATGCCTATAATGACTTGTATATTGGGAAATATTTTATATCAATTTCCGTCTTACCTTTTGCGTTTCCCCGCCAAAGTTATTCCCATTGACCTTTGACCCCAATAATAATATAAATGTTCAGTACTCACAACTTCAGATGTCCTTTATTTATTTCGTGGTGCAATGATAGCTTCTAATTGCGCCTTTTAAAGAAACAATAAGAATTGATTAGTTAAACTGCAGTATAAGAAATAATTTGATATAGTTTATAATTAAGGGGAATTGGGCTTACTTTGAAGTTTTCATTAGTTCTTTTTAAACCATTGATAACTTCCTCGTGTTGTTTTTCGCGTAGTTGCAACTGTTCTTCCATTCGTCGTTCAATTTGTTCACATTTCGCTTTCCATTCGTTCAATTCGTGTTTTAAAATTCCATTGTCGACATTAAGTTTCTCAACCTTGAATAGAATAGACCAAACATTAGGCCTACTTGACTAAGCCTTGTCCTTTCATGTTGTACCGACTCCTCTATACGTTCATTACTTAAAGGTTTTACTTATTAGGTCTAGCTAAATATATTCTTATTGATTAATTTTAGCATTTACTATAGTATAATAATTAAGGTTTAATTACTTGGGCTTCGGTGTCAACTTTACTATGTTCCGCTTGCAAGGCTTTTCGGATTCCAAACGCCACGCTACTTTCATAAAGAGTTTGGTATGCCGCCAAGGTCATCCTAAGTTCATCGCGCACTCTCAGAAGTAATAGGCCTCTTTCTGCGCAACTGATGGCCACTTGCCGAATAACTTCGTCTGCAATAATAAATACGGGTTTTGACTTAACAAAGTGTCAATATTTCGGCTTTTTTTAAATTTACCGAAACATTGGTCGTATAATTCTCTTCTAATTGGACAAATACCCGTTTCTCTGGCTTGTCTTTGTTGTAGTTTAGTGTCCAATTGTTCTTGCAAGTTTAAAACATCTATTCTAGTCGCTGGAGTGCTCGAAACATGCTGCACCCATTTATCGCCGTCTTGTTCCCATTCCCTACAGTTATTTGAAACCCAAAACTATCAAAACTAAGGCGTTTTTATAGTTCCCGGCATGAGATAGGAGTAGGACCGCCCATATAACTGGCGAGTGTCTAGTTCCCCTAACTCTATGGTCTTATATGAGTTCTTGCTTAGATTCAACAGAAAAAGCGGTATAAAAAGTATAAGACTAACCGTGGAGGTAAAATTGAATCTAAAATTTCTTCTGATGGCTCTACAGTTTTTCCAGGAATAATTGCCCCATGACCGTTGGCAGTAACCTTAAAAACATATAAACCAAAAACACTTCTACCAAACACAGCCCACTTTATCACGCATCACTGCGTGAACGATTGAGCTGTGCTCCAAAACACGTCCGTAATTTTACCTTTTCTATATCTCCCGTTTTTTCCACAACCAAAACTGGATTATCATATTTTACTAGAGAACTATTCGGTGGAATCATCATATTTAAATAATTTTAAATTATTTAAGAACCTAAATTCGTCAAAATAAAACTATTTTAAAATCGCGGCGGTTTAACGTGGCGCGAAGAAAGATGGTAAACAAGCCTGACGACGCTTTTCGAGTTTCCATAGCAACGAACCAGAAGTTACGTCACAAATCCGGGCAAGTTACCGGAAGTGAACTATCGGGAGTTGAGTCCTGTCATGTGTCATCGGGAAAGACTTAAATGTGAGGCTGTGAGCCCGGTGACGGTGGACTGTAATGTTTTAATTATTTAAATAAAATTATTACTGTTATTCCTTAAGTTTTTTTTTTTATTATTTCGGCAAGTTAAATTTATGTTTATCGGTATAATAGGTTCTCGTTTAGGCTTAGATAAGTGATTGCAATTTGCAAATCCAGGGCGAACTTCGCGAAGTGAACTGATATGAGTGAAATTTGGGGCATATGGTTAAGAAGATGATGTTATCTTCGTAAAAACTTTGGATACTCAGCAAGATTTTAAATCAATGATTAAACGCGAGTGTTTTCTTATTAAAAACCATGCTAAAACCCTTCTAATACAAACTTACAATGCTTCCCAATACTGGTGTAATCGGTAAAGATGTAAACCGTAGTCAGTTTTGGCGTTGTAAACATTGCCCTCGTAATTTGTTGTTTTATAATGCTTCGGATTTTTGCAATCATTTGCAAGAGCATCATTGTATAAAAGAAGGGGGGTCGTACATTTGCCGGTATGGAAATAACAATGTTTGTGCATCATTGCCGTTAGAAGGTGTGAGTGATCAAGATTATAAGGATCACATAATGAAAAAGCATGTTATGATACCCACTACATCTCGCCAGGATACTTGTAAGTAAATTATTCAAGATAATCTTATTATTTTAATGGTTTTAGTTTAGTTGTAGTTCTTGTAAAGAGTTTACGTTAGGATCATCATGCAGCCTTTAATGTACATTACTTTTAGCAGCAAAATCTCTTGGAATTTCTGAACACCCATCAAGCAGTTTGGTTTTAGGGCATTCTAGAAACAATTCTACTAGTTCTAGGACATCAATTGGTTTAAGTACAGCCCAGTCTTCACTCTCAGAGGAAACTACGTGGACTGTTTATGATAGCACTCAAAATTTATCAGCCATATTGAATGACCCAAGGTTGACTAAAAGAGAATCTGATTTCTTTACCAAAACATGGGGAGATTCTTTTGTAGAAAATGCTCCTATTTTACCACCGCCTCATTTGCCAACAATATCTAGCATTTTATTTAAAAATTACCTTAAGAAAACCTCAAGGGTGTGTAATAAAATGCAACCTTAATGGAAAAGTCATGTAACATAACATTATACCTTGAAAGAATGGCCTTTTTCTAAATATAAATGTAAAAATATTAAAAAAGAAAATAAATTATTTCTTATTACAAAATAATTAGCATTTAATTCGTCTTAAAAACGAGGATTACTGCGCCACCTGGCATTGCTTTAGTGACATTCGCTAACCCTAACCTCTTTCGTGCGTGATCGAGTTTGCTATGCCCTCCCCCACCCTTCCCTCTCTCATCCTGTCAGAATTCAACCAATCCCGTTAGCGGTGGGTATCAGACGTCACTAAAGCTATGGCGGCGCGGTAGTCCTCGTTTTTAAGGCTAATTAAATGCTAATTATTTTGTAATAAGAGATCATTTATTTTCTTTTTAATATTTTATTTTTATATTTTGGAAAAGGCCGTACTTTTAACGTATAATGTTATGTTTACTGAAGTTTTCCATTAATCTCTTCAGGGGAAAGTTTTTTTTTTAAACTGGGGATTAACATTTCAGAGGACGAAACAACTTAAAAATTTAGCGTCAAATTCCCAACAAATTGCTTCGGGGGCGACGGCGGATGGTTCCTCTAGAAGTTTAGCTTCAATTTTAGAAAGAAATAGATCTAGTATAGAGATAGTACCAAAGGTTTTTGTAACCACCCCATTCGAGCTTGAAAATCCCGAAACTTTCAACCAAGTTTTGCCTTGGAGTCAAATTTACAGTGATTCTAATTCCGCTTCCAAATCGTCAGTCAAATTATTGCAAGAAAAGGTTCCTAAATTTTTAAATAAAAATCCCGCGAAAGCTTAATTCTAATTAACGTAATTATTATAATTAGTTGAGTCATTATTTGGATGTTGTCGAAGTTCAAATAGCCCGCCAAATCTCGCTTAAATCCGAAGCTTTCTTCCAAGCCATGACATCCCATGACGCACTCATGGAACAATTAACAAAAAATATCCAAGCAGTCCGATCTCTTCGTAGACAAATTAATTGTATTGACGATGTTCTAGTCAAAGGGGCGTTTCATTGTTTACGTATGAAACAAACCCGTAACAACTGCCATTTAATTTATAATAAATTAAAATTGATGTCAACCGTACATCAAACCCAACCGACGGTACAACTTTTATTGGCAACATCCGAGTTTGCCGGAGCTTTGGATTTAATAGCGACAACCAAAGATATAGCCGAACAAGAGTTAGTAGGGATACACTGCTTCCGTCATTTGAACTCGCAATTAGCCGAGATTGAATTGGTTATTGATAAAATGATGCAAGCCGATTTTGTTCGACACATATCAACCCAACTTAATCGACCATTGCCAACCGCAATTGAACAACCTATTGATGGGTATCAGACGGAAGAGGAAGAGATTAGGATACAGGAAGAGGTGAAGCTCATTTAGTTGTATCTTTGATGGTAGTTAACAACAAACAACGACGCGTTCTGTTACAGGAACGATTAATTTCAATTGTCTTCGGAATGTTGAGGTTGAATAAATTTGAATTTGTTGATGTCTTCCAAGAGGAAGCCAAAACGGCAGTTAAAGCTATCGTAAAACAAACTGAATTTGAAACAATTTCCAAATCAGATCACGGAGATGTTGATTGCGATGATATTAGGTTTGTTTCAACTTTGACCCCGATGAAATCGCTCCATAATCAGTTGAAAGAACTACTTTTTAACGAATTACAGCGTAATTACATTGATTATGAAGTTGGAATTCAACTTATGGTTGGAACTGTTGAATAAGATATTTTCAAACTTGCTCCTACTCTTAAGAAGAATCCAGGTAAACTTAATTGCGTTTTAAATACTTAATTGTAGCATGGTTGCAATTAACTAAATTCACGCATGACTCAGTCTTTACAAGTTGTCATGCTCGACATTGTTGAAGTTGCAGCCGGTACTCCGATATCGGCTGTTGAAGAGTTTTTAAAACCTATCGAAGAAGGCGCTACCGCGTCGCCTTCCAGTGGCAAATTGGACGTAGTCGAAGGCGAATTGACGCCATCTACGTCAATATTATCGCGTTCGGAACATCTTAGATTGACAAAATCATTAAAAGACGCGATGGTTTCAGTTTGCGATCAAGCTAGCGAAAGATGCGTTAGAATATTATCGCAAAGATCGTCTAATAGTAATTCCGGCGATGGTAGTGAAGTAGAAAAAATGCGACCGGCCGATTTTATCGAATTGGCGAAATGTATCGAATGTTTTATCAAAAAAAGTGGGGAGTTTTGCGGGAAACCCAGTACGCAGCTCAAATTAGCGTTACAAAGCATGGTTAGTAATATTCTTGTAACGTTTGAAGTTATTGTTAAGTAATTTTCGGGGTTTTTTCAGTCAACGAAATTCACACTGAGGTTCCATAAAGAAAAAACTAACAAATTAAGGTATAGGAAGTTAACTATGCCTACTTCCGCGTTTGCAAAAGGAACTAATACCTAAACACATTATCTTTAGTAATATTTTGAACAACGAACAGTGGAAACAATCCGATGTTCCAACGGGAATCCAAGGCTTAGTATATTTATTAGAAATTATGGGTTCATCTATTTTGACACCGCAAGAATTATCTAAAGAGGAGACGCAAAGTTACTTAATCGCTGGAAACGAAAACTATGCAGTTGTTGGGTGCGTATTAACAGAAATTCTAATTATCGCGTCTCCAATTAGTTCTAAACTAATTGGGGGGTTTAATTTAATTTAATTTAATTTAATTTCAGCACCGTTTTACTTTTATTGACGATAATTTCCGAATATTGCGAATGCGCTCAGGATGTTCCTATAGTGGCTCAAGATATGGCCAGAAACTTAGTTGATCTTTTGAAGGTATTTAAAGATTAATATTTAACATCTTTCCCTAATTTGTTTCAATTAAAACGTAATATTCACTCGCGTTATAGTTTTACAATTCAAGAACATGCCAGCTAATTTTAGGCGCGGGGGCTTTGCAATTGGTTGGATTGAAGACAATTACAACTAAACATTTAGGTAACACAAATCGGTTTTAAAAAGTCAAAGCAATACTTTTGCACCGCCTAAAAAGCGCAAAAGTAAAAAAAGGCCTAAAAATACTAAAAATAATATAAAATTTAGCGTTAGCTTTGAGAAGTCTGCAATTGATGGTTCATTTCATTCCAATTCTTCGAAATCATTTCGAAAAGATAATTAGTGATAAAGATAAACACGTGACGAAACACTTTGAACACGTGTTAAAAGTACGTCCCCGTGTTTTATGATATCCTACTAAATATTAAATGATAACTTTCGCGATTGGTTAATTAATGATAGGACTACAATCACCACATCAACGAAATTTCTAACAAATTTGTGGGGATTATGGATGATAAGATTGAATCCTTGCTCTCAAAATGGGAAGTGAGAGCTCCGGTTCCTTCCCCCGCCTTTCGTTCCATTTCTAAACATCTTTCTAAATTACACGAAGCCATAGCTGATCTCTTACCCGAAGCCCAACTTCGAGAAATCTTCCGTAGAATACACCTATCCTTTAAAGAAAAATTAAAAACTCATTTAGTACGATTAAAAGTTAATAGTGATGGTGGACCTCAGCACGGGTAAGTCCCTTAAACAGTTAATTATGATTATTAAAATGGTCGAATGTTAGGCTTATCGCGACCATTTTAGAAGCGCTTCTGAGTTTCTGATATACCCACACCCCGAGGCGGAACAGAGTCTCTAGTAAAATGATAAAATAAAATCCCTGACCAGTCCATGAGTCATAAATACCAGTTTGGGAACTCTTGTCCGCTTATCTATAGACCGTTCCATTAAGTACTTGAAGAGAAACTAACGCACAGGGTTGGGGACTTGGGGTGGCCACCTTTTTATGTTATTTTCCAAGCGTTAAGAGTATTTCCTCGCGTTAAGAGACAGACAACGCCAGACGGAGCTCGCACTGCTTCTTAGGACGAGGGAAGTAACCCAAGAAGGTGATTTCCCCCGTCCGGTGGTGTTTTCTATTTGCTTATCTTCTGGAATTAATGGAAAGGTCTATACACGTCAACCCGTCCTAAAGAAAGGCTTACACTATAGAGAGGAGAGAGAGTTTTCAAGGGGATCATCACTTAGATGATTGCAGACTCTTTGACAATAGAGTAATATCTTTCACATATATGGCAACGTCATAACCCTCTATCTCTTACCTTAGTGATATCCCCCCTTCCGAAGGCAAATAGTATTCTCTAATACAAAGTTGCCTCCAACGAAGGGGATACACAGTTCACTCCCCCTCTCTACCGATATTACTCTATACATACGTTTAACTTGGACACGTTAGTGTTGCACCCCTCGAAAGTTTTTTTTTGTTTTTTCTTTCTTAAGAATGCCTTTATTTATTTTGGGATTGGGTAGGGATGGCGTTTAGGGTTTGGCCACGGACCCTTTTCAAAAAGGGGGAGGGGCTTAGTAGCCTCTGCTTGATTTATTGTTAAGACGGAATATATAGGCCTAAAAATCTCTTCAACATTTCAGGCTGGTAACTCAAGAACTGACATTTTACACGGAAAATTTAAAAATTTTGAATATTTTTCCGGAAGGCAGTAATCAAATTGAGGATCTCTTTTTTACAAATCCTAACAATGCTAATAATAATGTTAGGTGACGAATTGACGATGTTTTCAAATTTAATTAATATATTAAATAAAATAAAAAATTAAAAATTATTCGAATAAAAACCAAAAAGGGGGAAAAGTTTTTATAATTGTCTAAAAATATTTTGTGTAAATTTAAAATTTTTTGGTCTCTTATTTGTACAAAAACCCAACAAACAAATAAAGCGTAATATTCATAATGGTATTTATATTTAGCTAAATAAATTTAAATATTCAGCCTGTAAATTGGTGGTCTTATTATTTAATTAAGATTATAATTAATTCCTTACTTCTTGGAAATGGGTAAGTAATTTCGCAAATATTTCATATTTTCTAATGGAACTCTAGTACTTGGCCGAGTACTGAGTTGGATACTTCACTGGTGAGTAATAAAATGGTGGCGAATTTTGAAAATCATTAGGTCACGTGGTTTCACCCCCGTTGTTTTAAGCCTAAATTAATTTGGTCTATTTTTCGTAGCATTTTATTAGTAGTTGATAAACATTACATACCTTTCTTTATTTAACATTATGTGCCTCGTATTTATCTATAAGGTGCGGGTCAACATGTAAAATTTAGCACATGTGACATTCCGATCAAACGTGGGCTAAAGATCATAAGTGAAAAATGTGTTTTAGACTTTTAGTTGCGATGCAATAATGATTTGAGATGCGAAGACCGAAGAGTCCTTGTGATTTAAATAACAAGATGAGCCCGGCTCATCATACACTTTTGCAAATCCAACATGGGGTGAAGGATGGTGAAATTACTATCGATAGTAACGAAGCTAGTGGGTGTCAAAGTTCCTCTCAAAGACGCGGTAGATGTTTTAGTGCGTACACATGTGAACTTTCAACGTGTTCACGTATATTTCGAGAAAGAGAGCGATGAAGGAGGCGGAGAAGCCCAGGATACAGACGCGAAAAATGGCCTTAAATCCTTGCACGTTGATTACGACGAAAGCATCCGGTTCTTCGACTGTCTGACAAGGATGCGATTCCACTTTGTGAGATGGGTTCAAGTCCTCGTAGCAATCACCCTCAGTCAGCTGGCGTATTCTGACAAATGAGAAATTTAACTGCACCATACGCAGAACTTAAGAGGGGGAACTAACCTTTTGTTGACTGTCTCAATCAGGGTTTGCGAAATGTTTCTGCTGAAATACATCGCCCTGTAGGCTGTTATCAAAGGTTTGCTTAATCTCATTTTACAAATTCCTGTCTTGGCATATCTCGCTTTGATTACATGCCATAGAAAGGTGTCGGAATAGATGATGAATTTCTCTCGACTTTCGATTCCCACATGAATGTTGGCAATTTTTATTAAGTTGCTTGCTTTCTGGTAACACGTATGTGGGTTCGCGTCAGCTCGCTTTGTTACTTCCGCAAATGCGGGGCTAGTCAATGCATTTTTCTGAAACGAATATTAAAAAAACAAGACAATTGTTTTATCTTTCTTAAAACCTTTGAAAGGCATTGAACGAGACATGTCTTCACAAAACCTATTTTTCCAACTGCCGCACTACCAAATTCCTAGTTTCTGGCAATATCTAGCAGACTAGCATTGTACCACACTACCAAGTGTATAGTTGATAGGTGGCTATGGTGTTTTAAGTACCAAATCAAAATATAGAGTCCATCCTCCAAGACAAAATATAGAGTTCGGTTTGAAGTGTAGAGCATTGAATAACAAGTAAGCTCTAACCTGTTACTTGCTACCCGCGTCGCTAAATTTTCTTTTGCAATCAATAATACGCTAATAACTTCTGCCGTGAATGCAAACACCATTTACTAAATTACCTGAATAAAATTGTAGGTTCCACCGCTTTTAATCAAAAAAGGGTCTGCATTGGGAAAGAGAAATATATCGTCTATGTTGTCGAAAGGAAGGGCTTCCGATTTGTTCGAAAACTGCGATGTCATTTCCGAAGATACGAACACCAATACTACGAAAGAAGCCAGACTCCACACAACAGAAAGAAACCGAGTGACTCCCTCGCACTTCAAACCTTGGGGACCTTAAGACAACAGACGGTTAAAACTTTAAAAAGGATGAAGAATTTCTCTTTAAAGGTTTTACTCGTTCCCAGAAGGCTTTGCAACAAAAACATAGAAGGAAGTTCCGACTTCACTTTTCCGTATTTGGAGCTCACTTTCCCCGCCATGTAAATCAGCATAGCCAGACCACAGAGAACCACAACTATCTACATTAATCAAAGGTAAATTTTGATTGGTTTTCGGTGCTCTTTAGTATTGTAACATATTGCAAGGCAAAATATTGAATTGTCTAATATACAGCAGTTCGTACCGTTATCAGCGTTTACAACATCAATTACAATTTTATTTAGAAATTAGTAATGTTAACTAACCCATTTGTCAATAACAAAATAAATATCATTTCCGTTTGACTGATTTGTTCCGAATAATATTTGCGTTCTCACAAACAGAAAAGGGTGCGAAGTAGGGAAGGCGTTGAAACGATCCTTAGACAGCATCGATGGGGTTAAAAGAAAATCTCCTTTCTGTGTTATGTAAGTGTTTATTGTATTACTAGGCTTAAAGGTAGCATAAGCTGGTCGCGTATTTCTAATTACACAACGACTGACATTTCTCTGGAGCATACCAAGAACTCCATTCCACGAATTACCAACTTTCTCACCCCAAACTTGTTCCGTACTCGGAATGATAGTAACGCTGCCAAAATATTTTGAGTAATGAGGTTATTAAATTGAAAAAGAACCTGAAAACTGACTCGTAATTTTATTACTTGATATTGTCAAGATTTTTCAGAACACGGAGGAATTTTATCATATAGCCAGATATCCCTCCTTGGTTTTTCACAAAAATATGCGGTGAAAACTGATAACAAAGAAACCATTTATCAAATTCATGCTCTATCGATGTACATTCAGGGTCAAAGTAGATTATAAAAAGAAGGAGCGTAATCAAAATCAACTGAATAATTTGAAAGATCATAAAAATCTTTAATTGGGATTGGCATAAGTGAAAATTGATACTGTTTGGGGAGTGGCAAGAATTTTAAAATTGAATGCTTGAAACTCACTTCAAGAAAGACTGCTGTGTAGAATTTCTCGGTTCCCATTAAATAATACTCGTGTGGACCTGCTTTCAATATATCAATGCAGTCAGTGCAATTTTAACAGTATATTAAGGAGTGAAATCAAGTGTTTTATAGACGTAGCTGATTTGGTTCGTTCTCAAGTTGAGACATACTAATGATTTGGTAACGGCCGAATTTTTATTTCATATGGGGTGAATTTCTTTTGAAGGAATCTATCCTCGCATAAGAATAAGGAATAAACAAAACTATTAGGAGGAAAATTATACGCGTTTTTGAACTTAATTGCCGAGCTTTCGCATTAGAGCGTTACTTTTTTAATTTGTGGCATGAGTGAATATTGTGGCGTGTCACAAGCTGTTTTTCCTAAAATGGTAACAATTGATTTTGTTCCAACATTTTTCCACAAAATAACCACTTTTTCGATAAAAAAAAATAACAGTAAAACTGTAAATCCAAGCGCGTTTCAAAATGAACCAATAGTTAAGTCAACCGTGAATCCACCCAAGTATGTGCTGGATTTCAAATTTTAGTTGTGATTGAAATGACAAATGTTGTAATCTCTTCCCGCATCATTTCTAAGACCAAAGGGGCTTTCAAAATGAATTTTCTTCGTATTTGTATTTCAAGTTACGGCGCTGTTTCTTCAAAATTTCTTGCTCTGCAATTTGCTTCCGATTTTTGTTTGTTATTTGTTACAAAATGTTAATTTGTCTTTGTTGTGGCTATTAATTTACAACCAATACTCCTTCAATTAAACACACTTGTATATCCTATATATATGAGTCATTCGATATTAGTACAAGGCTACAGCCCTACACCTGTGTATGCATTACAAGTTGATTAACACTATTTAATATTTAGTCTAACATTATGCACACTATAATGCGTCTACACTTTCGCTATTATGTGCGGGTCAACATGGAACTGTGAAAAGTGGTTTCTATTTTCGGATACAACAACTATTTTTAACGTTATTCTATGTATTCTATATTGTACTTTTAAAACAAGATGAGCCCGGCATATTTACACTTTTGCACAATTTCAACGGGGGAAATTAGCATTATTAAAAAACTAACAAGTACTTTTGCTGGAAAATTTTGAAATAAACTAACTAATGAAATGCTGATATCGTCAGCTATTCTTTCAAAGACGCGGTTGATATTAAGATGTACACATGTGAACTTTCAACGTGTTCACGTATATTTCGAGAAAGAGAGTGATGAAGGAGGCGGAGAAGCCCAGGACACAGACGCGAAAAATGGCAGTAAAAGCTTTCAAGTTGATTACGACAAAAGCATCCGGTTCTTCGACTGTCTGACAAGGGTGCGATTTCACTTTAAGAGAGGGGTTCAAGTCCTCGTAGCAACCACCTTCAGTCAGCTGGCGTAATCTGACAAATGAGAAATTTAACTGCACCATAATTAACCAGGAACTTAAGACGGGGAACTAACCTTTTGTTGACTGTCTCAATCAGGGTTTGCGAAATGTTTCTGCTGAAATACAAAGCCAAGTAGACTCTCATAAGAGGTTTGCTTAATTTCATTTTACAAATTCCTGTCTTGGCGTATCTGGTTTTGATT
The DNA here is from genome assembly GCF_054372755.1 of Phalangium opilio. Classification (NCBI taxonomy): domain Eukaryota; kingdom Metazoa; phylum Arthropoda; class Arachnida; order Opiliones; family Phalangiidae; genus Phalangium; species Phalangium opilio. The sequence goes on along the minus strand of NW_028324187.1, from coordinate 7,473,855 downwards.
ACATTCCACAGAAAGGTCCCAGTAAATATAATGAATTTCTCTCGATTTTCAATTCTCTCATGAATATTGGCATTGTTTAGTATGTTGCTTAAGTTCTGGTAGCAAGCATGTGGGTTCGCGTCAGCTCGCTTTGTTACTTCAGCAAATGCGGGGCTAGTCAATGCATTTTTCTAAAACGAACATTAAAAAAAAACAATTCAATATTGTTTTATCTTTCTCAAATGTCTTGAAGGACAATGAAGGAGACATGTCTTCACGAAACCTATTTTCCAAGTACATATGCAGATTCCTAGTTCCTGGCAATATTTTACCCGACTAAGGGGGTTTAGTTGACAAGTGGTTAATGTTTTTTACGTACCACACGAAAACATGGAGTTTGGGTTGATGTGTAGAGCAATGAAGAACAAGTTAATTTTTAAGCCTAATCGTAATTATTGTACACACTTTAAGGCTAACCGCGTTGCTAAATTTTCTTTCGCAATCGATAATATGCATATATATTTTGCCATGAACACAAAAACGAAGACGATTGTGGAATTAGGAAGGTGATATTTTTGGTTTTTTCGTTTATTTAATGGTGCGTCCATGTGCCTAGGCTACTCCAGTGAAAGGTTATATCCTCTAACCGTAAATCCTGTTGCTTTCTAAAAGTACCTGAATAAAACTGTAGACTGCGTTGCTTTTCATCATAAGAGGATCTGCATCCGGAAAGTGAAATATATCGTCTATGTTGTCGAAGGGAAGGGCTTCCGATTTGTTTGCAAACTGCGATGTCATTTCCGAAGATACAAATACCAATACTACGAAAGAAGCCAGACTCCACACGACAGAAAGAAACCGAGTGACTCCCTCGCACTTCAAACTTTGGGGACCTTAAGAGTAAACATGGTTAAAACTGTAAAACGGAGTTTCTGATTAAAGGTTTTACTTGTTCCGAGAAGGCATTGCAACAAAAACACGGGAGGAAGTTCCGATTTCACTTTTCCGTATTTAGAGCTTAGTTTCCCCGCCATGTAAACCAGCAGAGCCAGACTGCAGAGAACCACAACTATCTACATTAAGCAAAGATCAAGTATGGTTTTCGATGCTTTTTAGTATGGACACAAATTTCAAGACTAAAATTTTAAACTTTTACAACTTCTTAGTAAAGTTAATTTACCCATTTGTCAACAACAGAGTAAATATCATTTCCGTTTGATTGATTTGTTCCGAATATTATTTGCGTGCTGATAATCAAAAACGGGTGCGATGTAGGGAAGACATTGTAACGATCCTCCGACAGGATCAATGGGTTTAAAGTAAAATCTCCTTCCTGTGATATAAAAGCGTTCATCGCATTATTATAGACAGAAGCTCAAGCTGCTGGTCTTGTATTAAAAAAAGGACTGACATTTCTCTGGAGCATACCGAGAACCCCATTCCACGAATTCCCAAATTTCTCCCCAAAAAGTTGTTCCGTACTCGGAATGATAGTAACGCTGACAAATTATTTTGATTAATGTGGTTATTTTATTGAAAAAAGATCGTGAAAACTGACTACAAATTTTATTACTTGATATCATCAAGACGTTTTAGAACACGGAGGAATTGTATCATATAGCCAGTAAGCTCTCCTTGGCCATTCACAATAATATATGGTGAAAACTGATATCAAAGATTTCAAAAATCATGGGATTGGCATACGCAAAAATTAACGTTCTTTGGAGAGTGGAAAGATGCTTGAAACTCACTTCACGAAAGACTGCTGTGTAGTCTTTTGCTATTTCGGCGTTCATTATGTCTTTAAGTCTTCTTTAGATTAAATTATTATTCTCGTGTGGACCTGCTTTCAATTGCTATGTGCGATGGCTGCGAACTAAAAATTCTGAAAAGGAACTTTACTTAGGTTTACTTTGCAGTTTACATTCGATTTTTCTGTATTTTGCGTTCAGATGTGACCTTTTAAGAAATCGTGTAACGAATACATTAATTTCTATAACATTCATTTCTTTTCATGTTTTCGCACATTCCCTTAAAAGCTTTAATATGTTCGCAATTGATTGTACCTTTCTTTTGTTCAAATAACCACTTGGTAGCAGAGCGCCGCTCCATACTTTACCTGTAAAACTTCACTTTTAATACGAGAAAGAAAGGCTTCACTTAACGATTTTAATCAGAATTTTCGGAATATTTTCCTGAAAAAAATCGTAATATTTTAATTAAAATAGTCAATCACGTCAACACAATCCAGGCATATCAATTATACCCAGTTTACAGTGGCATTTTGCTTTTATTAATTAAAATTCTGCAATTACAACAAGTAAATTGGCAGGATTAATTAGTTCTACGTTGATGCATAGGATTGCGATTAGCAATTGTAGCTCAATTAAAAATGAATAAAAAATACAATTAATTTCATATTTTTTTGTGTAAGTTTAATTCAATTAATGTTCGTTTTTTTCTTCAAAGCACCCTTTCGTTATCACCATTCTTTCCTAAGCTAAAAACTAATCTAAATTTTAATAATTAAGTACTAGAATAAACATTTTTTAAAAGCCCCTCAAAAACAACCTTTATCTAACCCGAAATATAGAAAAAATACTTTGTTGTTTTTATATATAGGATTTCTTATAAAAAGCCATAATCTTTATAAAAAAAAGAATTAAATTGTGGGAATGTAACAATTATTAAAAATCATTATTTAGATAATCAACGTAAAAATATGGGTCTTGAGTTTTTAGACCCAAAATTGCAAATAATTGAATTTTTTGATTTGAATTGGACTATTTTAATTATTTTGTGTGGGTAATTAAGCCAATATGCTTTATATTAATTCAGGGTTCATACAACTTTGGAAAATGTCAAATTTCACGGGGAAAAATATCAAATTTCACGGGGAAAAAAATATCAAATTTCACGGGGAAAAAATATCAAATTTCACGGGGAAAAAAATATCAAATTTCACGGGGAAAAAATATCAAATTTCACGGGGAAAAAAATATCAAATTTCACGGGGAAAAAATATCAAATTTCACGGGGAAAAAAAATCAAATTTCACGGAAAAAAAAATCAATTTTCACGAAAAAAAATCAATTTCACGGAAAAATTTGAGAACTTTGTGAGTCCTGGCCCCCTGGGTACGCGATTCACAAAAATAAAAAAGCATCCACTTCCGGTTGTTATTAGTGGACAAATCAGGTCCAAAATCAGTTTCCCTAAAGTTGTATGAACCCTGCTGTAAAAACTGACTAGACAGACAACAATTATAAAAATACTTTTCTAGGCAAGTTAGTTAGTTATACCCGATTTGAAATTTGGAAGTATAGTTAAGATTAGTTACTAAATTTAAAAAGTAAAATGTACCTGTAACATTTTAGTTTACAATTAAAGGCAGTGTTGCCAGTAGCTTATCCTTTAATCATTATTAATTTTAATTTCGGAGGGAAATTTGTAAACTTTGTAAACCTAATTCTAAAAAATTCCTGAAAATCTTTTAGGCGTATTTCTTTTCTTAGCACGATTGTTTAACATTATTATTAATATTATAGTTAAATTTAATGATAGTTAATTAATTTTGGACGATTTTACCGTACCACCACGATTTACGACAAGGCTATATAGCATTTAACAATGACCTTAATTTTTAACATTATTATTATAATTAGTAGTAATTATCTGGATGGAAAAAAAGCCGATTTAATTATTTCTGTAATAAAGGTAGTTTTAAAAAATGGAAAACATTGAAATTGTCTCTGGGTAGAGTTCATATTTTCCACGCATTTCTCATCATGAGATCAAAGTAAGCGTCGGTGTCAATAGAAGCACTGACACCAGCGTAATAATTGATGAATTCTTCCTTAGTAATCTATTTAAATTTAATTTTTAATTACTTTGTGTTATTAATTAAGGTTTATTAATTGGTTGTGCATAATTGAAAGTGTGACCATGGCATGCCATGCTTGGGGTTACGATGAGATGCAAGGCGGCTTTGCTAAGCGATCAAAAAGATTTTCAAAGGTCGTGGGATATAATAGAGCACCGAGGGGCCGTTCACTAAGTGTAATCCGTGTACATTGCTGTACCTTTGACTTTATTTATAAATTGATTACGAGTATTCTTTAAAATCCCTGCCCTTGACATTTTTAAAATTATTACACGTAATCCGTAATCGGTGCACAGTGATTAGCCCCTCGTAGAGCACTATAATGGTGTTACAGACAGTTATTCCAACTTCAGTTGATCGTAATTTATATTTCAATTAACTTAACCCAATAGTATTAAGTTCTTGACCCTCCAAAACGCAAACCTTATTACAGGGACTTTAAAAGTGATTAGCCCCTCGTAGAGCACTATAATGGTGTCACAGACATTTATTCCAACTTCAATTGATAGTAATTTAGTTTTAAATTAACTTAACCTAAGTATTAAGTTCTTGACCCTCCAAAAACGCAAGCAAACATTATTGAGAAATTATATAAAATAATCTATGGCTCAAAATGTCTCTAAATACACCCTTTTATTTGCACCGTACTGAACGCCCTTTGATCGGATCAATTCAAACAATGTAACCCCTAGCCATATGATCACTTGATAATATACTGTCAACGAGATTGATAATAGTTCTTAGTGGCTTGTAAAACCTAAAGATAGCCAGCCGATACCCATTTAGAACAAAAAAGAGACGTTTCAAATATTGACAACTCAACTCTGGCCTATTCTGGATATCTGGGTTTTTGGAAAAAATCGATAAACCAATAAATCTATAATCTAGAGTCGAGGAGTTGGTTAGACACTCTTGAAGTTAACAAAATTCTTGAAGCAAAAAGGTCTTGGTTGCTTTATACCAAGAAGTGATATCTAGTTTATTAGGGTGAAGGTATAAATTCGCGCCACATTTCCAGCTTTATCTCCAGTCCAAACAAACGTAGGTCCGGACTCAGTTAATCCCCGCCTCTAAATTACAACCAGCATGCATCTCATTGGTTCTTGAAAACTTCCGTCAGCGCGACGCGAATGATAACGAAAATTACTTGTATTTTCCGACTGAGGAGAGGCGCGAAATATCCCGGCCCCCTTTTACGTCCCCCCCCTTGTATTTTGAAAGGGGGACTGGGACGATGGCTCGCGTGAATACTTAGGCATCTTATACCTTCTCCCTAATAAACTAGTTATCACTCCTTGATTATACAAAGTGTTTAGCTTAATACTCATTATCATTTTAGTTACTTCTAACTTATCTTTGATAATAATTAGTCATTAAAACGTTGCAAAAACTACCAAATATAAAAAAAACCCTTTATAGTGTTAACTTTTACTTATAACCTTACTTATAATAGGCCTCGTACGTCTAACATTTTTCCAATTAAATAAGTAGTGACCTATTTCCACAGTTCATGACTCCGTGTAACTGTAAGCACCTATATATTTCCCCTAACGAAAATGATTGGACGAAAATTCGAAACTTACCACGGTTATTTAATTATAATACAAATATATATAAAAAAAAATAGAATTCACGGTATAGAATTTACATGGAAATTGCGCCGACTAATTTATTCCATAAACGTGTAAAGTAAAAGCGTTATTGGCCAATCGTGCGTCAGTTTCGTCACGATATCAAAGTTTATTATTATTATATATTATAATAAATATCGATATACGATTAAGCTACAAACAGAGTCAAGGGTAAGGAAAGACTAGAGTTCAATTTCAAATTTTACGCTTTTTTTGGGTCTGGGTGCCGACGGTATACCATAATAATACCATAAAAGGCTAGCCGTCTCAAAGGCGCCTTTCCCATACGTATTGACTAAATATCATAAGTTAATAATAGTCCCCTAAGTTCCTAAGATGTATTCCCATTTTATTATCGTTTACAATGGATTTAGGGATACTGGGAGGTATTAATTATCATAATTTCTTAACTTAATATCAGTAAACTCAATGATTTAAAGGTAGTCACGTGAGGGGTGACGTAATATTTATATTACGTGTTTAATTGGGGGGAAGGGCGTAAAATATGGCGCTTTTAGCGATAAAAACACAGCAGAACGAAGTTTTGGCAATATCCCTGACCATTTGAAGATGTCTAGACCTACCAGAACCCACTTCATGATCACACCTGGCCCATATTTAGCATTGCACAAAGCATAACGTTTCAGGGGAGGGGGGTATACCCTAGACAAGCACGTAAGGCACCATATATAAACTTAGCTAAGAACTATTTTACTTATGGTTGTAGTCAACAACGTGACATAAACAACAAAGGCTTTTGGGGATATGAGAGCTAGGTTTTAGTAAGCCAGAAAAAATCGATAATCTGAAGAGATGCGAGAGATCTCAAGGTTTACAAAGGGTAGATTTCGAATTACAAGTAGAGATGGGCCCATACCATAAGGAGATTATCTCCTTATGCCCATACCGATATGCCATATTGTACCAATATTTGGCTAAACCGATATATCAGTATCAGCAGGGATAGATTTAATTTTGAGAGTAGGAATGGAGAACGGAACGGTTAGTATTTACTTCAGTCCGACTCATATACCACCCAGTATAGAGCCCCTCCCTCCAACACGTAACGAAAAGTTTAAATTATCTTATTGGTTGGCTCACTTAAACTACATTCTGATGACGTCGCTGACGGGGACGGCGAAAAATACGTAATTCCTTTTTACCTCTGTCGCTTGCTATGACCCTCCCGCCTCTTCTTTCATACCCCCCCCCGTCCCGGGGAAGGGGGTCTGGTACTTTGACGCGCGCCCAGATATTACTCTGTTCTCCATTCCTACCTCTAAAATAAAATCTATCCCTGGTATCAGTTTAAACTGGTATCGGCCCATCTCTAATTAGTAGTTATTGGTGAATCAAATTTTTCCCAAAAATTATCAGGATGATTTCACACAATGATCGAGAAAATTAAGTTGTTAAAAAATCAATTAAGACAAAAAGCAAGCGAGTCTTCAAAACAAAACCCATGCAAAAGGATTCAATTCAAAAATAATTGTATAATTTTAAGGATTAATTTCTTACCTTTCCATCTGGGTGGTTAGGAGTATCAAATGTCTTGAGGAAATCCTTAAATACTTGTTCTTCCGTATATTCCCCGTTCAAGTACTTGGGGTGATGCCTGGCATTATAGACGCCCTTTAAATCGTGCACTGTCACTTCACCATCACCCGATTTGTCCAAGCGTTTAAAGGCTTGCTCGATAAGTGATATCCTCGCAGCGGACATAGGTGGCTGTAAAAAGAATTGAAAAGACATGACCGACCATATAAGGACTTGGAATGTTCAATAAATATATTAGAAATTAATGAATTTAATAATATTTAATGGGGCTAGTAGAGATAGAAATTATATTGCCGATGTTTACTATTAATTACTCGTGAACTAATTAATGCACTAATTATCAACTAAGACAGCTGTATTAAGCGCAATTTAAAGCATATTATTGCACATTTTCGTAAAAATTGACCAAGTCAATTTTGAGATAATTAAATTTCTATATTATGGAGAAATTATATTGCCGATTTTAACCGTTAAAACTATTAATAACTCCTAAACAAATTAAGCTACTAATTAGCAACTATAACCGCTGTATAAAGCGCAATTTATAGCATATTATTGCACATTTTCGTACAAATGGACCAAGTCAATTTTGAGATAATTCGATTTCTATATAACATTGCTAATACTTTAATGGGTGGATATAGGCCTACGAAACCCTGTATAATTTTGTTAATGGTTGATAGGGCACCGAAAAAAGGAAGTATCACCTTACCCTAAGGGACCTTAAGAATTCTTCAAAGTCGATGGTACCACTACCGTCCCTGTCGAGGTCGTTAAAGAGAGCGTCAACGTCAGCCCGGCTCAAGGTCACGCCATAATCACTCAACCCTTTCTCGAACTCTTCCTTGTTTAGTTTACGATCAGAGTTATCGTCCATTATACGGAATGTCCTTCAAGACAACACCACCAAATACACACTTTAGACAAGGTATACTTAAAAGATATGTGACATGGGGCGTTGACGAACATAAAAGTATTTTTTAACTGCAAAACTAATTACTTCGCTAAATAATTAAAATAACAACCGTATTTAGCATAATTTAAAGTATATTTGGTCAAATTTTTGTAAAGATTGGACGTGCCAACTTTGAGAAAATTAATTTTATAGTTTTTCAAAATTCGTTTTGTAGGTCTCATAGAAATAACATTGGCGAGACAAAATATAAGAAAAATTAATACTTCTCAAACTAATTATTTCAACAACTAATAACAATAACCACTGTGTTAAGCATGATTTAGAGTATATTTGTTCAAATTTTGGTAAAGATCTGCCCCACCAATTTCGAGAAAATAAAATTTTTGTAAATCCCATAGAAATAACATTGGCGACATAGATAATTGGAAAAATTAATTTTTCCAAAACCAATTAAGTCATCAAATAATAACAATAACCACCGTAATTAGCATGATCTAAAGTATAATTGGTCAAATTTTGGTAAAGATCTGCCCGGCCATTTTTGAGAAAATTAAATTTTTGTAAATCCCCTAGAAATAACATTGGCGATAAGGATAATTGTAAAAATTAATTTTTCCAAAACTAACTAAGTCATCAAAAAATAACAAAAACCACCGTGTTTGGCATGATCTAAAGCATATTAGGTCAAATTTTGGTAAAGATTTATTGACTCAAACGCAACAACTTGAACACTTTATTAAACAAAAATAAAAAATAATTCACATTGTCTGGTATAGAACTCAACAAGTGGTTGACCTAACTCTGTCACTCTGTTTTGTTAGCAGCCGTTTATACCAAACAGACGCGCAAAAGCAAAATACGACATAATTGTCAAAACAGTCACATAATGATAAATACACCCCACTTCGCGAAGTCTTTCAATGGGGTGGTTATAATACCCAAAGATTAACATGGAGAACCAGTTTAAACAAAGCTAGACACTCAAACTAGATTATATAGGCCTAATTTTCAATGGTGGAACAAAAGCATAAAGACTATAGAGCATTTACTTATTTCAAAGGAATTATTGATGAAAAAAACAAAGCCGTTGATGTGGCATACTTATGAGTAATTATATTACTTATGAAGGATGTGAGTAATAATAGTGAGTGCTTACCTAGCGAATCCTTTGATTCCAGACGCGCCTCGCTGCAAACATTGGTAGCGGAGTTTCTCAATGGGCGTGGAAGGTTTTTGGTTTGACATTTTTTTTCAATATTTTTGGCTATCTATCAAGAGGAAAACAAACAGACATAATTAATATTCCTAATTAACATTAAAAATAGGCCTCAATTCTAATTAAAAGAAAACCTCAACCCAAAGTCATTAATCACCTCAATTGAAGGGAATATCACCCCGAAATTCAAGGGAATATCACCCCGAAATTCAAGGGAATACCACCCCGAAATTCAAGGGAATATCACCCCCGAAATTGAAGGGAATATCACCCCCGAAATTGAAGGGAATATCACCCCCGAAATTGAAGGGAATATCACCCCCGAAATTGAAGGGAATATCACCCCCGAAATTGAAGGGAATATCACCCCCGAAATTGAAGGGAATATCACCCCCGAAATTGAAGGGAATATCACCCCCGAAATTGAAGGGAATATCACCCCCGAAATTGAAGGGAATATCACCTAAAGTAACATTTCACAAGAGGTTTCAGGTCACCTTCCCAATAACACGTCATACATTCACTACACATGACGTCATTATGACACAAACTTTAAGATATTTAAATTATAGAAAAAACAACCTTGCTTAATATTATAATAATTTCAAAGCTACGCTAATGTATTTTTAAACGTAAAAAAATATAACGGTTGTTGTAGGTGGAGTTCCTAGTATAGTGCGAAATATTTCTAAGAAAAGATTAGATATAAGCATGAATTCTTTTAAATTCCCCCATGAATAATTAAATAATAACATTATGTATAAAAACGTCTTTAATAGTAACGTAGCTATGATTCATTATCATGAATAATTCATAAGATAATTAATATTAATTCACGCTGTCCGTTTCTTCCCACACTCTCAAAAGATTATGAATAAAACAAAAAGTTAATTAGATACTGAATTTAGACAAGAGAATATTATAAACCCACATTCTATTTAACAACCAGCATGCCGGCCTTTTTCTATGACAACCTAAAAGGGGCCATTCAAAAATCCCGGGAAGTTCGGGAGCGGCCAAGGCGATAATACAATACTGACTCTATGTGATATTTTATCTAACTCTCGAAAATCTCACGGTCTACACCCCTATTTGCTTTAATTATAATTTAGATCAAATAAAACTTAGTCCTAGTTGAGAAAAAAATGAATTAAATCAGAGGTGATTAAACTTAAGGGGCCTTATATAAATTTGTCCAAGGGGCTGTCATTAAAGGGAAGGTAACTGCAATTTAAAGTAGATACCAAATAACTTGCCCTTTAAACTATGTTAAGCCTAATGTATTTTTCTCACATTATATTCTATCATTCTTATAATGTTACTGAGCTTCCGGCGGAATTTTAACCAGTTCCCGGTAAAAAAGGGGGCGGGAGGTTGAAAACAATGGCCTACTTAAGCCTACTACTAATTAACAAGCCCTCGCGGCGCCTCTTCACCTAAATGCACTCGGGCTTTAAAATAATCAATATCAAGATACTCTGGCAAAAAGCCAACTTACTAAAAGAAATTGATTTATTTTTTAAAATGGGATACGTCAGTTAATGATGCGATAAACCATATATATTGTTAAAACTGAATTGAAGTTAAAAGACAAAATATAACAACCGCTAAGCCTACTTCTTAAAAAATAGGCCAAAAATTAAACTTCTTACAGCCGGTATTGCGTCTCGTGGTCTACTAGGCCTACCTCTACTTTGAATAGTTGGCCAGTTAGGCCTAATTTTCAAACCACCTGTCAGGCTGTCACACATGCATGCCAAGGCGTATATAGTTTAATATAAAACAAACAAAACATTCATATTTACCAAATAGTCGTAGATAACAATCAGAACTAATTTCTAAATTACTTATGTTAGTAATTTCTATAATGCGTCGATTTGGGTTTCCACCTAAACCGGTTTTATTTTACAAAAGAATGGATGGAAGACTTTAATTTAGACGCTTACTGTTCGCGAAGAAAGTGTAAAAAACAGTAAAAGTGTTCCTCGTTACATAAACGCCGCGATATTAAAAGAAACTTATCTCTCTTCTCACCGAAACCTATTTGACGTTTTTTTTTTGGCGGTACCGGCGTGATGGGCGGCAAATCTGGGAAAAAAAATAATTAGGTGCGCGCGCATATACCATGGAGACTTTATAACAGATTTCTATAGGAGGTGAAGGTAATTGAACCTCCAGGCTCCAGGTCAAAAATGATTTTAAAATTTATTTAAGCTTGCTCCGGGCATAACCTTGTTTTCCTTCAGGACTCACAAAGTTGTTAAGCCTAATTATTTCAGTTTGCGGTGTACGAATATGCTTAAGTATCGCTTGACGCGTAAGCAGTAAATAATATCACAGCCCACTCGATCACGCACATTACTAGCTCTAATAGCCAGGGCCGGAAATAAGAAAACATTTCTTATAGGACGCGTCTTATTTATTGATCGATTTTTATTAAAATAAAATTAATTTGCAACGAAGTAAATTTAAAATACTTTATTAGCTTAAATCTTGGAAAAGAAATACAGTAAAGAGAAAATTAAATGTAGATTCGACATTGTAACATTACACCAAACAAACAAAGGAATAAATTACATAACCAGAGGAATATTACTTAGGACAGTTGAAATTTTCTTTAGAACAGCGGAAATTACATATTTAAGGGGTTGAATTACTTCATATTTTGCAATAATTGAGCAGAACGCACTAAGAAAAACTACAATATATCGCAGGTTAAACTTTCACTTAGTCATTGGTAACCTTGCTGGTAACTTTGGGCGGGTCTAGGGTATTGACCAGCCGCGTGGGGTAATCCAGAAGTACCCCTAGAATAAGGGTTAGAACCTCCGGGCGTCGGACTAGGGGAGGCGGAAGTAGGAGTAGTTGACGCGTAGGGTTGTTGTTGTTGATACTGCTGAGGTTGATAAACACCAGCAGCAACACCAGGTGGGGGAGGTTGATTACTCACCGCAGTTGGTGGAAATGACGCCACGGGCGGGTGTTGTTGAGGAGACGGGCCTTGGCCATACCTAATCAAACCAAAATGAAAGATACCATCGAGTAATTCAACCGTGGACTGGTCCTAATAGGGTCGTGGATACCTCATCGGAGGTTGTCCTGGAACAGGGGGGACCGAACCATAAGCACCCGGTTGTTGAGGTTGTTGGGCATAATATTGTCCAGGGTAATTTTGAGTTGCGTACGTTCCAGGAGGACCTTGAACCGATGATGGATAAACTGCTTTAGGAGCTTGGGGCTCTTGCTTCATCCTTGGATCTTGTTGTTGTTGTTGAGATTGGTCGGGTTGTACTGGAGTGTAAACTCTTTGAGAATGACCTAAGGTTAAAGGTGAAAGTGAAACCCAAGAAGAAAATTGAGTTTGGTACCCCCCAAGTCTGCAAGTGAATGTAGTGGTCTTACTCTGGTCCTGTTGTTGTTGTTGTTGTTGATAGCTGCCATATCCCTGTTGACCCTGAGCGTTAGGGTTGGCGGCAACATTGAAACCTGGTTGACCATGTTGTTGTTGTTGTTGGGGGTATCCTTGTCCTGGGATCTGTTGAGGTTGCTGTTGTTGTTGCTGCTGCTGTTGTTGTAACTGCAATTGTTGCTGTTGTTGTAACTGCAATTGTTGCTGTTGTTGCAACGCGCGTTGATGGCTACTTGCTGATCCCAAACTGGATATACTATCAGGAGTGTCTGGTCTGACTTCATCTTGAAAGAAATGTTTGTTGGTTGGTTTCTATTTCTTTAGTCTTTGGGATCCCGTCAATAGTCATGGATGGTTACCAACCATGAAAAGTTACATTACCTTCTTTTTTACTGGAGGGAGACGTAACTTGATCCTTGTTTTGATATTGCTGATGTTGTTGCTGTTGTTGCAATGGATCAAATTCCTTTCTTGTTACGGCATTGTTTTGACTGTTATTTTCAGAATTGGCATGACGAGTTTCTTTCTCGGGGGATGCAGGACCACCCAAAGTTGTTGGTTCCAATTGATCTAGAAGACTGTTGACCCTATCTCGAATGAACTGAAGATCCTTACGTAGTTTCTTAACGTCATCATTCTGTAGTTTGCACGGTTGACTATTAACTATATCAAAATTAAGGTTCAGACCATGGGTTCAGACCAAGGCTTAGGTTAAACTTAAGCCTTTGCAGTTGCCGCTGACCAAGGCTTAGATTAAACTTAAGCCTTTGCAGTTGCCGCTTTCTTTCTTTAAACATTGTAAAATATGAATAAAGCTTACCAAATATTGTAAGTTTTAATATTCTACTGCATTGTATAGCAAATGACAGATCAGAGCTGTCAAAGATGGTAATCAGATCACCATCTGGAAGACGTTTTATTGTTTTTATGTGTGTTAGGCCTTTGCTAGATTATAAAGGGGTCATAGGGTTATAAATTGGATACCTTCGTCTTTATATTTGATGGTGACTTCGTCATTGCTACTGAGATACCCGCGAAATACCCGTTGCATCATAAGAACGAGTTCGTCGTAGGTGATATCTTCATTATGAATGGGTATCCTTCTGATATCATCCCCTAATTGGGCTTTTATTATCAATTTCCCACTTAAATCGATTTGTGGAAAACCACTATCGTCGCTCCCTGTTGTCTGATAAACGCTCATGATTCTAATTAAAATTAATTAAAATATGATCACTGATCACTCCAAGATCACAGAGCGGTGGGGCGCTGACCCCCCTGATCCTGGAAGGCTGGAACAGCCCCGTAGTTTAGCTAACCCTTGGCCATTAACTAATTTCGAAATTTCTATAATATTATCTTACATTACGCGAGAAATAGAAACCTTAACCATTCCTATAATTAGTTTAAATTACTTACGTTAAACTTAATGTAGATCGCCCAAGACTCCGACTAACCGCAAGCAAAGCCGGATGACGAAAATGAATTAAATGACAGGTCACACTCAAACAGGAAATGACGCAGAAAACGTGACCAATAAGAGATAACACGTCATTGTATAGCAGGGTAAACTATAGCCCACTTGTTCACGCACTCCTCAAAAGAACCAATAAATAGCCCCGCCTTACTAGAATTCGAAAATTTAACCGCGTAAATTACCATAATTTTATATAACTTTTTATTAGCGTTTTCAACTACAATAATTATGAAACCGAATCAAACCACTTGTAAAAATCTTCCCTTAGGGCCTAGGTATTATGATATAAAATGAAACTAACGAGACACGCGGAGTTTAAAATACATTAAAAAGGATAGTAAAGTTAGCGATAAAGCGTAAAATCAAGGGTTTTTCGTAAATAACCAGGGAAAATCGTAAATTACAATTACCCTGGTGAATTACCGTTTACCAGGGTAATTAAACATTACACTAAACATCTTAAAATTAAAGAAAATAATAAGCTTAATTAAAACATACATATTTTGGGGAAGTTCAGAAGAACCCGTGTCTTAATTTCTACCAAGTACTCTTAATTATGTCAACTCAATTTTAGTTCATATTTTACAAAAACAAAAATTAGTGTAGAAAAATCAATAATGAGGTTTTAATATTAATTGAGGTACGCAACTCTTTTCTCAGTCGGATTATTTTACACTTTTTGAAAATTTATTGAATTTTAATGCAAGGAAAACAGTCGGATAATACAATGAATTGAATACCATCATGTATTCTATAAAAAAAATAAGAAATAAATAAATTTGACTCATAAAACCTATTGCAATAGATTTTATAAGTGAATTTGAAACATAAATCATGTAAAATAATATTTAATATATGTGTTTAAAGACGAAACAGCGTCGACAGCGAAGCCATTCAAATGTCAAACGGTCCCTCCCGGACCCTTGGTTTATGACAGTTTACACCGCATCGGCGCGTACGTCTACGGGGTTTGTTTATGTTAGTGCCGACCCCTACGTGTTCTACCCCCTTTTGTTCCCAATCAGAGGTATCGTAGAAGGCATTTTTCGGGAAGAAGTCTGTAAGACCGCAACACCTTTATAAGAAGTACGTGAGCCAGTACGAAAAGTCATTTTAGCTATCAAATTAATTACATAGTTTAATTGTTTACGATTTTACGCTACTAAGCCTAAAACAGTAGTTACGGTTCAGGCTTAATAATAGTACGCGTGGTTATTTATTTCAACAGAATCGAAATAGGCTTAACAAGTATTTTAAGATTTATCATATAACAACGGAATTAACTGATTAATTGCATTTATCTTATTAGAACCTTCTAAAGGTAAGATGGTTTTTAAATATTAATGTGGATGGAATTAGGCTTAAATATTTAACGTTTGAATCGCGTTAAAATGAATTAATTAATTGGGGTTTGAAGATTGCTTTAGCTCCATTACCTAATTTGTTGGTGGAGAAGGAGTCAAAGGTGAACCATCAAAAGAATCAAAGCCATTCTGGCCCGCTTCTCATTCATTGTAATCCGAGGTTTGTCACCCATGTCTCCTACATGACACAACCTTTGAACCTTGACCTTCTGAACCGCCAGCTTGAGGGTGGTGGTCAAAACTCCGCTAGTGGTAATTTTAAGGCTGTAGCACCTAAGATAGGTGTAGTAGTAATACGGGTGTTTTAACTCTTTGAAGCGGGTTCAGTTGGTAGTTTAAGTGGAGGAAACGTAACGACAAATATGTTAAACTTGGGGCGAATATCACCAGGCTCTCAGGTGCCTTCTTCCTCTACAGCTCGGGTTAGCAAGGTAAAACGTAACCGAACTTGCAGGCATTCTTGGCAGCCATATGCCTATCCCTGGCGACCAAAACTGGAGGAAACTTATAGATTTTTAAGTCTTCAGGGACCATTACCATCTTCAGCTTTTTCCAGAGGTTTGTAGTTCATTTTTAACTAAAATTATTGAGGTCAGATACACCCCCCCTAATAGTCTGCAAAGCTTATGAAATTTTTAGATGCAGAATCTTACTTTGTTATAGCATTTTAGGGATTTGTAAAGGCAGCCTTTTGATTGGCTGCAGAATTTCTAAGAGTTTTAGAGGGAGGCTTTTGATTGGCTGGGGAATTTCTAAGAGTTTTAGAGGGAGGCTTTTGATTGGCTGGGGAATTTCTAAGAGCTTTAGAGGGAGGCTTTTGATTTATTTATTTATTTGGACTAGCAACGTACATGCAAGCCTTAGGCTTTTGTGGTACGGACGGAATGATTTGAATTTTGACATGAGAAATTGAGAATAGTAGACAAATATTAGAAATTAAATGAACAGTGCATATGTATAATTAAATAAAGATTTTAAACAGGAGGATAGCAAACAGATTTTAAGATTAATTAAAGGTTTTAAACATGAGTTTGGTAACGATTATAAAATGAGACAGTAAACAATAATTAAGATCTAAGTGAACAAAGTGCTTATAGGTAATTAGTTAATAATTTGATTGGTTGCAGAATTTTTGAGAGTTTTAGAGGGAGGCTTTTGATTGGCTATAGAAGTTCTGAAATTTTTAGAGGCAGCATTTTGATTGGCTGCAGACTTTCTGAGCTTTTTAGAGGTAGCCTTTTGATTGGCTGCAGAATTTATGAGATATTTAGAAGCAGCCTTTTGATTGGCTACAGAATTTATGAGATATTTAGAGGCAGCCTTTTGATTGGCTACAGAATTTATGAGATATTTAGAGGTAGCCTTTTGATTGGCTGCAGAATTTATGAAATATTTAGAGGCAGCCTTTTGATTGGCTATTGAATTTCTGAGATTTTTAGAGGCAGCCTTTTGTTTGGCTGCAGAATTTATGAGATATTTAGAGGCAGCCTTTTGATTGGCTATTGAATTTCTGAGATTTTTAGAGGCAGCCTTTTGATTGGCTATTGAATTTCTGAGATTTTTAGAGGCAGCCTTTTGATTGGCTGGGGAATTTCTGAAGTTTTTAGAGGCAGCCTTTTGATTGGCTGCAGAATTTTAGCGATATTTAGAGGCAGCCTTTTGATTGGCTGCAGAATTTATGAGATATTTAGAGGCAGCCTTTTGATTGGCTATTGAATTTCTGAGATTTTTAGAGGCAGCCTTTTGATTGGCTATTGAATTTCTGAGATTTTTAGAGGCAGCCTTTTGATTGGCTGGGGAATTTCTGAGGTTTTTAGAGGCAGCCTTTTGATTGGCTGCAGAATTTTAGCGATATTTAGAGGCAGCCTTTTGATTGGCTGCAGAATTTATGAGATATTTAGAGGCAGCCTTTTGATTGGCTGGGGAATTTTAGCGATTTTTAGAGAAAGCCTTTTGATTGGCTGGGGAATTTTAGCGATTTTTAGAGAAAGCCTTTAGATTGGCTGAAGAATTATTAGATTTTTTTAGGGGCAGCCTTTTGATTGGCTGTAGTGTAGAATACAATAGTACTATGTGAATAGCTAGTTATTTGAATTCATTACTTGGTTTAACTTGGGAAAAAAATTGAAATTGCGTGCAGATTCTCCGTCTCTGGAAAGGAAGAGGACGGAATCAGCCCCACCAACATGTAATGTTTCTAGGCAGGATAGCGGGAACAAATCCAACCCAGGCAGCCCCGTTAAGAGCCACCCTTTTAGTAGCGGTTCCAACCAAGGAATTGGAGGAGGTTTAACGAGGGAATCTTCGTCAGAATGCTCAATCATTCGCTCACGATCGCTGAGCCATTTAGATTTTGCCAGCGACGGCTGTGATAGGATATCAGACAGGGTTTTTGATGTAGAAACGGTATCTCAGCGAATTAGTAACCTACACGTTGTCTAGTGTCAAATTATTACAATTAATACAAAAAAACCTAAAAAAAGGGAAAAACTTTTACGAACTTATACCCAATTATAAGAAGAAAATATATATATTATAAGAATTACAGCAAAACTTCTTTGTTTATCTTCCCCCGACTCCCGAGTCTCGATAACTCTCCCAACCCAAAATATAAAAGTCCAAATTGACTGTTTTGGTAATAAAAAGGTAAATATAAACTAAGGTAATTAGCAGTCTTATTCCTGATCAGCGCCACCTACCCATAGCGGCGACTTTGAGAACTACTGTAAGCGGCAAGCCAATCAGATGTCGCTAAAATCTGGTGACGTCACTGACTGGCACTCTCGGTGGGGGGTCTTACCAAAAATGACGTCACCAGATTTTAGCGACATCTGATTGGCTTGCCGCTTACAGTAGTTCTCAAAGTCACCGCTATGGGTAGATGGCGCTGATCAGGAATAAGACCGCTAATTAACGTACCTACTAAAATTCCGTGCCCTAATTAAATTTTGTAATAATAATAATAATAATAATAATAATTAATTAGCTGTGGCAAATGTTATAAGTATTATTATAAATTCCGCACTTAATTAAAAGATTCTAGAAAGTTAATTACTTCTAGTCCTTTCACAAATTTTTGTGACAGTTGAAATAAACTATAAAAATTCGGGCATTAAGTTTAAGTTCATCTCAACTTAAGTTAATTGCGTTTTTTTATTTAATTTAAATTTAAATTTAATGCGCATGTTTTAAGTCAAACTTGCTCATGAAAGCATTTTTTTTATTAATTTTTAAAGGCATACTTTTACTGTTAAAGCATATTAATTTCTATTTAATTATCCGATTAATTAAAATTAAAATTAAAATAAGTCAATCAATATTTTGAAGTTTAGTAGTCGCCATTTTCCTGGAGAATGATTGGCTCATTCAGATTCAGCCCACGCCTTATTTTTTAAAAAATTAACCAGTCATAGACAAGTGTTTTATGACGTCACTATGAGTCCCTAGGCGCGGGAATGTTTGAAAATATTTTCCAAAATTTAAAAAAAACCGTTTCTAATTCGTTCCCTTTATTAAAATCATTAAAATAATTAAAGCAGAATTTAATTAGACATTTATTTCTCTTTTAACTAGTTTAAAACCAGCTTTTCTTCACTATAAATTGGGCAATAATTAACCGCCCATAAAGCCAGTATAATTAATAAAAGTGCCATAATTAAAAGTCCAGAAGTAAAAAAAAACCAACCAACAAAATTGGGTTTAATTAAAACATTAACCATTAAAAATTAACTACACTTATTTTATTTTACAATCTCAGAGTCTCAGGGCATTTTTGTTTTGTTTCGTTTTGTTTTTTTCAAAATAAACAACAGTTTTTTGTAATTTCCAAAAACATCTTGGTCTCGGTCTTTGAATGAATTATTTTTTTTTGTTTTTCAAAGACATATCCTTTATTATTCCTTCGTTAATTAATAATAATGCAGAGAGATAGAGAGAAGGAAGGACAACAAGTGTTTAAATTTGAAATTTTCCAATTTATTAATACCAAAACCAAAAGAGTGTTAATGTAAGTAAGTAAGTAAGTAAGAGAGTGTGAAAAAGTGCCTAGAATGGGTCCTCTGCCAGGCCAAACCAAAAATATATACATCATTTTTTACCCTTTCAAAGATTTTTAACTAGTTAACGGAAACACTAAACTAAAGAGATAAAAAAAGGTGAAGAATTTATATACTCTTACAAGAATGGATAGATTTGTTGCGCCATGTTGTACCAAAGTGTGGGCGTGAGTTTTAATTGGGAGGGGCGTTACCCAGTATAATGGGCGTGAGTTTGAACTGGGATGGGCGTCACCCAGTATTGTGGGCGTAGTTTTGAATTGGGAGGGGATGCTACCCAGTATTGTGGGCGTAGTTTTGAATTGGGAGGGGATGCTACAAAGTATTGTGGGCGTAGTTTTGAATTGGGAGGGGATGCTACCCTGTATTATGGGCGTGAGTTTGAATTGGGAGGGGCGTTACCCGGTATTGTAGGCGTGGTTTTGTATTGGGAGGGGCGTCACCCAGTATTGTGGGCTATGTTTTTAATTGGGAAGGGACGCTACCCAGTATTGTAGGCGTAGCTTTGAATTGGGAGGGGCGTTACCCAGTATTGTGGGCGTGGGTTTGAATTGGGAGGGGCGTTACCCAGTATTGTGGGCGTGGTTTTGAATTAGAACGTTTAGATGGGGCGTTACCTTGGAAGAAATAATTTCTCAGTATTGTGGGTGAGCTTTAGCAATTGCTTAGTATTTTCTTTCAAAAATAAGCCACGCCCATTCTAAGAACAACATTGAACTCACCTTTCCATGAGTCGGGAAATCTTAAGCCATTCTTAATGAGAATATATAAATTCTTGAGTGTTTTTTAATTAAAAAAAAAACAAATAAATATTCAAATTAATTAATTAATAATTATTTACTTCACTAATTGCAGTACAACACTTAATGTTAATAATTAAATAAATAAAAAAACATGTAAAGTACAACATTTTCCCATAATTTACGTAGTGGTAGTATAGTAATAACTAATAATAATTAAAATAATGTAGAATTAATATTGGTTGTCTTATCAACAACATACCATTAACATTCAGTTGAGTATTTTCTTATTTCATTTTTCCCTAACATTAAAAATTGCACAAATTTCTTAAGTAAGAGGAACAAAATATATACAGCGACTTCAATCTTAGAATGGACTGAAATTCCCATTGAAATATAGCTTTTTCTATGGGAATTTTGACCACTAATAAGATTACCATCCATGGAAGTAAAAAAACCTCAGTTAAAAAAGGCACACCGCGTTTAATTAAAAATAAATGAATAAATAAATAAATTAAAAATGTGATGTTTTTTTGTTTGTAAGAAATATTGTTATTTTTCTCATTTTCTTGTTTACCTTTTTGTTGTTGTTTACCCCTTTTTTGTTTATTGTGATATCAAATACTGTATAAAACAACAACAAACATAAATAATAAAAAAACAAACAAACAGAAATAAAAACAAATTTCTCAAACTACAAAGAAATATTTTTAATACACTTTTTATTTCAACTTTTTTTTTTCAAATACAAAAGTAATTAATAATTTTAATTAATGAGTAATTAATTATTTTTTAATTTTGCTACAAAAAATTCAATAATTACAAATTTAAAAAAATGTAATCTTTTTTTTTTTTTAGGAATGTAAAGTATTTACTCTATAAGCCCATAATATTGTAGAAAGTATTTTTTAATTGATATTATTAATTAATTAATTAATTAATGAGTATATTTTATTTTGTGATTTGTACTATTTTGGTATTTTTTATCGGCGACGACTTCCGCTGTTGCTGAATTTTTTCCTTCCTAAAATATTTTTTTAAGTGATTTTTTATTTTTTTTTTAGTATAGGAAATTGATAGCCTAAGTTCATAATTACTGACAACAATAAGTCTGACACTATTAGTTGATTGATTGGTTGGTTGGTAAGTAAGTTAAACAAACCATTTTATTACTTTATTTAGTTTTAATATCTAAATCAAAGATTTACATTTTTAACTTCAAATTTAATATATTGTTTTCGATTTTTGCCACCAGATGTCGCTAATGACAGAAAACATGTTCTCACGAGTCACGTGCTAGTTCTGACGCCATATTTTAGCAATTGTAATTTTCCATATATATGCCAAAGATATCGCTAAGGCTTAGTGCAACGCACTCTTGCAAATTAATAGCTATTTTAGTTAAACGCCGCTAGATGTCGCTATTGACGTAGTGCAACGTGTACTTTCAAACAATAGCTTTTTTTTTTTCGTAATAAGTCACAAGATGTCGCTAGAGACCAAGTGTTAAGTCTCTCTTTTGTGCAACATGTCTTAAAGAAGTGCACAGTGCACTTTATTTAAAAAAATGATCAACCACAATCAACCAAGTGCATCAAGCACAGCAGACTTAGTGCGACTCTAATAATAAATAAACTTATGAATTTTGATTTTCTAAATCCTGCGCATTTTTACCCCAAATGAAAGTGTTCAAGTATTCAACTGCAAAATACTGTCCAATGGTCATAATGGCCATAAAGGTCAAGAAAATCAAGCGGTGCAAGTTACTCATTTGATACAAAATAGGGTAAACCCAAATATCATAAACAAAACCCATGAAAAAGACCCTGAAAAACAAATATTGTGATTTAATACGTTTTTTTTCTCCTAGAATAACCCTATTTAAATTAATTAAGTTAATTACCAAACGAGGTAAGTTCCACCAAATAACAAACTAGCTTTTAATGATTGCCATCTTTTCCAAATGTAATTTTTTGAGCTAATTTCAATAAGTATTAGTGGAAGCATAAGGGTATGCTAAAAATATTGACGATATTAATTAGCCCAGGGTGTTAAGTACAGATTTGAAATTGACTCTGGGTGTTAAGCCTTTGAAAGTTTGCCGCCATTTTGGTTTTTGGCAACAATCAAGGCGGGAAATAAGAGGGATTTCTTATAGGACCTGTGTCCAGTGTCCCCCCCCCCCGTCCCGGTTTGTCAGGAAAATTTATAACACTTTGTCCGCGCTGGAGCATGCAAAGTTAGGGTCAAAAACTATCAAAACTAGGGAAACATTTATTGGCCAAAATAACCCTTAGTTTCATAAAAAAAAAATAGGGACATTTTAAAATTTTATTGTACGATGTCCAGTGTGTCATATGCTTATTTCCAGCCCTGATTATTAGACAGCCATATACATAACCCACTTGGATCACCTATTAAGTAATCCAAGTTGGCCATGCCATATGTAACTGGCGCCATCTAGCAAACCTTCAAAGTTCAAAGCCCAGGTAGTCTACTCTAAAGCACTATATCTTACTGAAAGATGGTTTAACCATTGAGGATAATATTTTTCAAAGGCTTTAGGAAAAATTAATTCGCGGTCTATAGTGTAGATGCTCCAAAATGATAAACATACCGTCTAAAATATGAAGATAAAGTTAGGAAAGACCTTGAATAAGTTAAAGTGTGATAAAACCTTAATAAAGTCTAAAGGAACTGGCAACACTGGAAATCCGTTTTTTTCCTTTGCCAGTCCCTTAATTTCAAAAACGACTTATTTAATTTACAAAGGCATAAGGAACAGCGACACCCGTCACTAGAAGGTTCCGAAAATTATGAATCTTCACTTGATAGTTTGTAGATAGAGGTATATAATCAACTATAGTTGCAATGGTAAAAACCATAGCTTGAGCTACCTGTTGTAATCATACAATGGTAGTTAAGAATGATATTACTAATTACGTTTTACATTTACAATGATTTGGAATGATTAAAGTGTGTTTACAAAGTGTAGAAGTAAATGGAATGGAGTGGGCAATTTGAAATTGTACTTACGATATTCCAATAAGTTAAGTATTTGAAATTTCCAAACCATGCTCTATGATCGCTGCTTAAATTTCTTCTAACTTCGGCTAATGTTTCGTAATAATTAAGCGCGTACATATAAATTAAAAATACAATCAAATGGTAGATTTTTAACCATTTTATATTGGCAGCCATTTTTCCCCACGTATCACGGTTTTTAAAACCTGTTTAATAATAAGGCGTTCAATTTCAATCACCAAACAAACTCTACGGCAAAAAAATTTGCTATTTAATATTGATTTATTTAAATGGGAAAATTATTTCCGCGTGTAAGAAAGTTTTCCCTATGGGAAGTTCAACCGCGCTGTGAACCGTGTCAACGTTGTCGTCCGTGCCTCTCAGACAGACGTCAACCCCCTAATTTTTGATACGGAATACCGGCAGGTGGCTTGGTTCACCCGTACGACCCAAATATTTGAACTGAATTGAATTAAATGTATATAATCCCTAGATGTCGGTAGGGTTGTGTTTTGAAATGTTATTTTTATTATTTTATATGACCTTAAAACGCCGCGTCATCTTTAGGGTAGGGTGTAAATTACGCGGTTATTTTATTTTTCTCAAGGACTGGAAAATACGCCCATGTAAATAGTTCTTGGAGTAGTATAGACGAAAAAAATTATTTCATCGCTACTTTCACCGGATTCGTTAGATTTAACTATGACGTCATGGAAGCCAAGGTTATTCCTCGCAAGGCGGGGAGACTGGCGTCGTTCGGATGTCTTTTTTCGCCATCTGGTTTGGTTAAACAAAACGAAAATAAACCATCCGTTCATCGCGAGCCGTGGTTTTATTCGCGAGTAGGTTTTTGTTTTCGCTTGATATTTTTCGATATTCTCGCGATATCGAACGATGTTTGAACGTAATTTTCAAGATGTGGGTCACGAAACACGTGGGATGGACGCTACGTAGCTGAAAATCAGAAAAAAATCCGCGAAAATAAACCCAAAATAAAATTGGATACGAGAAACCGTGTACCGTACGCCCGTTCAGGACTCGGGGTAGCCTAGGAGGTGAAGGATTTGCCATGCCACGTACGAGAAAGCCCGACTTAACGCAATGTAAGTGTGTTATTTTAATGTTTTTCGAGAGTGAGAGTGCTCTAAAAATTCGCGATATTTGACCCGTAACGTAAAAACAAATGTCCCTGTCGTTTTTGAATGGGGAAACCGTAGGAATTACTACGTAACGTTAGGCCTAACGAAAAGGTAGCGGCTCTACGGCGTTTCCCTCGACCGATATTTTGTCGTAGTCACGGCGGTAGCGCCAGCCACTTCAGCCTTTTCCTTTTAGAATAGTCAGGAGGAGGGGGAAAGCATTTTCGCAGGGAAATCCCTTTCGACAGAAAACGAGGGAATACCTCTTCGCTATGGCTTCAAAGACCCGAAACTTTCGCTAGCAAGCCATGTTTTTCTCGCGAACCAAAACCAGATTCTTGTGTTATTTTTTGTTTTTTTTTGGTTTTTCTAATTTTCGCTTCGAGTCCGAGTTTCTCCGAAAATGTTTCGTAAAACCTGGGGTAAAATTTCTTTCGCATCAAACAACTGCAAACACTTGATTCTAGAAATTCTCGTCATACGTAAAATTAGGTCAGCAGTATTTATTTATCGCTTTCATATACAACAAAATAGGCCAAAATATTAAGTCCAATTGGAATTCGCTAAGCCTAATTATTTTGTTTATTTATAATTCGATTGGGTTATGTCATCTGTTTAAATATTTAGACAGGTCATTTTGAAAAATGTCTTATGAAAACGAAAATATTAATTAACCTGTGTTACAGGTCAATTTTTCTAGCTTAATTATAAAATAGGCCAAATCCAAAGTAACTAAGCCTAATTATGTCAAACCATCGGATTGTGTCGTCTGTTAAAACATTATAGACATCATTAGGGGGCTGAACCAAAGTGTGTTTTTTCGTTATATTTTTTCCTCCTTTGAAAGATATATTGCGCAATTTCTAAATTGTGAATAACAATTTTCTAGACAGACTTTGTATTGGGAAAATGTAGTGGGAGTATAAACGAAAGGGGAAAATGAAAATAATTGTGAAAAAAAAAAATAAGTGAAAGGAGGGTCGAAAAAATGGGGGGCAGAAGATTGAAACGTGTTTTTTCCCAAATTCCATTCGGCTGGCGGCAGAGGCTTACCTCATTCGGTGGTGAAGTAACAACTGGGAATATATAAACGCCGCGAGCTAATTGGCTATACGATAACCGAAGTATATAACAGCAGAACGATATAATATTATGCCTTTTATCCGCGTGGTGGGTACTTTAGTTAGAGTGGTCGGATACTTCACATTGTATTGTTTTTTTGCAAATTTTTCATCAATAATTGAGAGTACATAGTTTTGTTTTTTTTCAATCTTGTAAAGGGTTCATACAAACCGGGTAAACCTGGAAAAATCAGGGAAATAATAAGTTGACAAAAACCTCAGGGAAATTTCAAATTTTTTGTCAAATTCAGGGAAATCAGGGAACTTTGCGTCAAACAGGGGCCGAGTAATTGAGCAAAATGTTCGTTAACATACCCTCCATAGGATTATCATTACACTATACTTTGGAGGCTAATAACTCTGGTTATATTAGAGTTACGGGGATGTCCTTTTTGCCCCCCCCCTCCTTCGTTAACATTTGCTCCATAGTATACTCCATATACGGGAAAAACTTGGAAAATTCAGGGAAGTATATGGGGAAAAACCGGGAAATCTCAGGGAAATTTGTTTTCCAAAACTTGTATGAACTTCCCTGTGTATAAGAGGGATCATCCGTTAAACTATTTGTCTATGGCGGCCCTTGTGTCAAAATGTCTTAGAAGTTATATTTTCGACTTAAAATTTATTGCCCACTGTTCTACAACACCATGTGTATGAATATTTAAAAGTTTTTAGATGCGAAGTATCCGACCCTTTCTTTTGGTGGCTTCATTTCTATATACGATTCCCCCTACTGGCCTTTTTACTTTCCTTTAAGCAACGTCTCCCTCTTTCTCTTTCCCCCCTCCCTCCCCTTTGCAGGCTGGTGGTTTTTTCCTAAATCCTGAGGAACGTAGCCATCGTGGCGCCTGAGTCCGACTTCTCCCTCCCTTTACTAAGTTCGCGCCTCCCGACGTGATAGCGAGCTAAGCACTTGTTTGTGTCGCTAGCTGGCTGGATTATAGTAACTCATTCCTCTCTTTCTACTCCCCCCTATCTCTCTCTCCCGCTCTCGTGGCAGAAGTGCATTACACGGAGTAAGAGTAGTTGTAGTTGTAGAAGGCAAATTCAGGAAGATTAAATTTAATAGTGTGCAGAAAAGTGTTGTCATTCAGTTAAGGGTGCATTTTAACCACTATCTACAACAGACTGAAGTTTGAGGAGGAGCTGAGTCTCGTGACATAATTTACGCTGCCATATTGGTGGGTTTAAAGCAGGAATGAAGCTGAGACCACCCAATATGGCTACCAGAACAGCGGTAAGACTTGGGAGAGTGTGACGTAATGCAAACCCATCTGAAAGCTCTCTATAGCTTGTACTTCAGTTCTAAATATCACAAATTACACTGGTATCCCTGAAGCGCGGTTAAAGTTAAGAAAGGGGCTGAAATTTCTTTAGCCCCTTTAGTACACTCTCTCTATGTACTCTTCCCTACTGTAGCGATATTTTTGGGACGTTAGTGGCTAGGATGTGTACGTACTTCGTGTGATCGACTTCTGCCATACTTCAATGATAGAAACGTAACACAATACTCCATTGACAATCTTGCATATCTGAAAAGTGTACAAAATTAACGAAAATTATTACCTACATTTTTGTCAAATTTGTACTAATTTGGCCTCGTAATCACGCTAATGATATGATAAAATAAGAGCACTCTATATGAAATATCATAGTAATAATGTTGATCACGCAAGACTCAAAGAGTTTCGTTTTTAAAGATTAGAAAAACTAACCCTAATTAATTTGATAACCCGATCCCTCTGTTGCGTTGGCTTAGGCCTAGAGGGACACGTTAATTTTAGACTTTGTACCGTGGTTTTAAAACTAAATTGTTTACATGAAAAAACGTAATAAAAACTTTCACATTCCAATATTATAAATGAGTGTACAGGGTGGTATTGCTATTTGAAGGTACTAGGGGGGCCTAAGGCTTTGGATGGCAAGGTTTGGCTTCAGGGTATTTCATGTTCTCAAATAGCTAAGCCACACTGTCTATTACATTTCTATTGTAATGTATTAACGTAGGTGTGTCTCCCCCCTGATTATGAGTAAAGTTTTGACGCCTCGTTGCCGCCATACTGGTATCCTGATAAGAGAAATGGATGTAATACGAATAGTTTTCAGTAATCTGAAGGGATATATTAAGTTTTATTGTTCATTTCTATGGCTTCCGATTCTGTTATCAGATTTCCTACCCTCGCCCAATATGACTTGAAGAAAATATGGTTGTAGTTACTTTCATATAAACCCAAGAAACGTTGCTTACAACCTATTGTCACTGCGCAGGCGCCAGAACCAATATACCGTTGAGAGCACGCGTTTAGAAAAAAGTATTTTGTTTTTTTATTTTTTCGTTCTTTAGAGTTTGCAAAAGTATTGGTTTGACTCCTTTCTGGCTGGCTGGATTTCGGTGTGCCCCTGTTACTTTTAATTTTTAATTTAAATCTCCATCCACCGTTATTTACAACTACATAATTGTTGGTTCAGTTCAAAGGTGGGGCGCCAATCGATACGTGTTTTAATTCCAGCGAAGACATTTTAGTTAGTATCAGATCCGGGAATCGAACCCTAGTCCTTGGAATTGCAACCAGACACGCTAGCGCCGTGTGGTTTGTTTTGTAATTCGAGTTTTTTCCTTAACCGTGTACTTAACAAGTATAGATATAAAATTATAAAGGATTAATATGATTATATCGGAGAATGGAGAGCGGAAAAGTATAAAATGTCTGTTGGATCTTCTTGTTTGGTTTTTTTCACTTAACCCTAGTGATTTTCCATTGTTGATAGTACAATTCCACTGTAGTTTATGCTCTCCATACACTGATATCCGTTTATCTTTTTTAAACAGACCATAAAAGTGATTTTTAGCTCGTCTCCACCGTTCAAACCGTCAACCTCCTTGATATTCACCTCTTGGTTCAGAATCTTCTCTATCTCCTTGCCTTTCTTTTTTCTTGGAATGGGATATGTTAGAGTGCAGAAAGAGGGTGGTTGTCTCTTCCTCCTTTTATTGTCCTTGAGAACGGCAATGGCTGACGTCAGTTGACTCCCCTCCTACTTGAATAGTTGAGAGAAAGCTAGCTAAGTTAGCAAGGTCTAGGCGTAACCGTGGCGGTGAAAAACATCCTCTAAAAATATTTTCTATTTTTCTTTTAATATCTTCGTTATATCATAAGTTTATTAAATTATAAGTCTTCATATAGTATTGCAAGTACAATTTGTGACGTGCTCAATTCAACCGTTATCTACAACAGACTGAATAGTTTGTAGTATATTATATTCTGTTCAGTTCAGATCAGATCATTCAGTTCCGAGCCCGAGATGCTCTAATAACAAATTATTGGCAACCGTGATTATCGTGGTTGGGGTTAAGAAACGGTGGGGGGACGAAATTTATCTTGCCCCTTTAGTACACACTATCTCTCTACTCTGTTCTATTATATCAATGTAGACTTATGGGGTTTATGCCAATCATAAACTTATGATTGTAGCAAGCAGACTGGCTCAGTGCTTCTAACCCTCACTTGACGCCAATGCTGATAAGACAAGGATAAAAACTGAATTTTAATCTTTAGTTAGAATGGTACCATAATTCCGAAAATAAATATTACCGTCCCCGGGAATCACCTCACATTTTTCTTTATCGTTATCGGTAACACGTCACTCCTCTAAGTGAGGGTAAAGCCTGGGTTCCTCCATGGTCACGTGACTTACTTATATCAATGAGCTTACGCGCCTTTTAATTAGAGATAGGCCGTTAGATTCTTTATTATTTATACGAAGTCGTATCAAATTTAATATGATTGACTGAGTGGCTGAAGGATGAAATTTTTTTAGGGATGGTATTCATGAGTAGTGGTTTTGGGGTTTGAATATGTTTCTCCGCCATCTTTAAAAATGGCGGTTGAAGAAGTAATTCGACTATATAGTTCGTACTGGGAGGAGAGAGGAACAGGTGAAATGGAGTAGAGTCTCCATACCTATAACTTAACCTCTGTATCACCATCAACGACAATGAAGACCTCCCAGAGTCCTCAGTGGGCTTTTCGTTGCTAATTGAAGCTAATTCGTGAGAACTAGCTTATATTTTAAATGACTCTAGGTGGCAGCACTTAATAATCCCCTACCAAATGCGCGCAAGGCACTCTGGGAAACTCATTGCCTCTCATGGCCCACCAACACTACCTCTCCATCTCATCTGTGTCCTTTAAGGTTCATAAGCTCTTAGTTCAAAAATCGAAACGTTATAAGAGCAAATTTTTTTTCAGTTCTTAACATAAATGTCTTTTAAACACAGCTGAGATGGCAAACTTGATTTTGATAAAAAAAAATCCTTATATCTCCACCCCCGCCTATATCCTCCCTCTACAGTACTTTTACGTTTGTACCCCCTTATCGTGTTTACTCAGAATCTGGCGACGCTCGCTCTATCAGCTCTCAGCTTTCCTAGACCTTAGCTATCTCGAGTGTATGTATGTATGAATGTACCTTAGTTCCACTTCCAACACAGTCTGGGGTTGCAAGGAGGATTTTTCCAAAGAGGTTGTCCCCCGGCGTCATTCCCAAGTTCCTTATAGGTGGTCACACTCACACTTACTCACTGAGTTAACCCCCAAGTAACATCGTGGTAGTGTAGGCCCTGGTTCTCAAGGACAAAGTTTGAAAACCTTACTCTCTCGGACCGATAACTTAAAGCTTGGAATTTCTTTAGCTGTAGTTTTCGCGATTGTTATTGTAACGTTGGTTCAAGTATGAAGTATCAGGTAATTTGATTATTTTTTATTTAAATTTTAGTTAACTTAGATTTAATGACAATTTAGGGTTCTAAATGGTTATTACCTTAACCTTACTTAATATTTTAGTCTAATAGTATCAGGTAATTTGATGATTTCTATTTAAATTTTAGTTACTTAGATTTAATGATAATTTAGGGTCTTAAATGGTTATTTTACCTTACTTTATATTTTAGTCTAGTTTAATTTAAATATATTATATTTTATCATAATTTATTCATTACCAACTTTACTAGTATTGGTTTATCCTTAATTCGTTCTTGAGCTACGATGATGAAAATAGTTAGTTAGGGAGGTCAGGAAATTTCGTAATAGGGAGTTAACACTTCTGACCCTGAACGTCACACCCTTCTATCTCTCACTGGAGTTTCATCCCCCCCTAACGGTTGGAAACAGTATTCTACGCGCAAAAATGCCAACCAGAGGGGGGGGTACTGCGTGACGTCAGACTATCTCTTCCCCCTAGCCAGTTGTTAGCTCCCTATTGGCCAAAACTTTCATGGAAAAGTCATGGAATATTATATTAGTAGGGGAAATTTTTGGGGTTTTATAAAATTCAAAAACTTTGAATCGTTGCAGAGTTGCCTCACTAATAACATATTTAAAATTATACTGTTAACATTGACATATCTTTTGGTCATCTAAAAAGGTCAGGGGTTAAATCGGGGTATATTTGAATCTGAACTATACTATCCCTTTAAGTTTAGTAGTCAGTACTTTTTAGCATGGTTAAGCAACGTTATCCGCCGCACCTCTTTTATATCTTTACTGCCTTCTTCGTAAGTCTATTCAGCTTTGCCTTAAGGGGGAGGGGTCACTCAGTGTCAGATCAAAGATAGAGCAGCTGGCCACGTTTCTTGGAAAGAATCTTTTGAAAAATGCACGTGAGGTGAAATATTTCTTTACAACCGTGAACCGTCCTAAACTCCATTTGGGACATCAGAATGGGTTGCAACTTGGACGAACCTTCATGGTTCTCAAATATCTATGGGTGGTCAAAAGCTATTTTTAGAAAGCTGCAAATATGTTACCCCGATGTAAATATGATATATTTGAATCGACTAAAAATTATTTAAAAATTTTGAACCCATTTTTTTGGGGACTTGACCTAATTACCCTTAGCTGTCAGTGATACCTTAGTATGACAGGTGATACATTTCTTTATATCTTCGTCAAAGTCACCTTTGTTTCTATTATTAATTCAAATTAATATTTAAAACTTATATTTCTTATCAGTTCAGTTCAGTTCCTTTGGGTACCCTAAATTTTAGTCAGCCTGACAACTTAAAAATTATTATTTATATATCTTTCTACTTCCATTTAAAATGGTCGAAATTACTGTTTAAAACCAATCCAGCCACCAAACTGATTAAATTTATCCGTTTTAAATTTTTTTTCGTAGAGTATTATAATAATAGGTAGAATTTTAAGATTGGCTTAAGAGGGTTATTTTGTGGTTTTTATACCTACACACTGTTATAACTTAATTTACAGCGGAGTTGTTGGAAAGCGGGGAAGTTGCGACGGCGTCAAACGTAGCCGTCGTCGCTCCGTCTCTTAAAACATCTCTCGATAATGGGATGATCGCGGATGAGTCACAAAGTGGCAAAGTTCAAAATCAAGACACACTCAACCTCGAATCGGCTCAAGAAGCGCCAAAATCCCATACGGTCATTGAAGTCCCTAATAGCCCCTCCTTTGGTGTCGGCCGACGGAGACGAACTGGTGTCGTATCCATGACTCCCCAACCTATGCAACAATTAGTTGCCGAAAATGCCGGTAACCCTTTATGTCCCAGTTGTAAAGCGCCCGTTAGGATATGTTCTTGCAAAAACCATCCCGAAACGCTTAATTTTTCTGGAAAAATTCCCATTTTCACAATGGCTGGTCCATTAAACGGAAATCAAACTGGTCCGGATGTCGATGTAATTACAAATACTTCCTCTTCGGGTGGAGGAGGGAACGAATGCAGCTTGGTTGGGCGCGGTCCTATTATGTCCTCTCTGCCATGGCAGGCCATGAGAAGGGAAGACGTAAATACCAATACGCAAGTACCAATTACCCGAGATGATACTGTCCGACCAATGACGGAGTCAATCGGTACGAGTATACCGGTACCTAATTCAGTTACCAGTCTTACTATGTTAAGCTCCGTTTACGGGGTCAAGCCTTCCAACGTTGAGACTGTCTTATCTGGGTTAGTACTGGACAAACCGCCTTCTTCGATCTTGATGACAACCGACCACGAACAGAATGCAAAAAATACTGACTTACTAAGTGTGGAAAGTGAAGTGCCACGTACGCGGTGTCACAGTCTACCCAGTTCTTCTTTTTCTATTTCTAAAGTTACGTCAAATACACCTTGTCTCGTTCCGCGCGGTAACGACAACGCGACATCGTCGCTCAATTTGACCACTAGTGTCCCCGTATCGCATTCGAGTTCTGTGCAAACGCTTTCCGGGTATAGTATCTCCAGGACGTCCAAATTAACGCGACCGGAAGTAATTGAGCAACATATTAGTAAAATCATCTCGGAAAACGCGGCCATTGTCGAGACGCAAGACCCACTATGGGTTAAAAGGTACATGAGACAGTCATCCAGTTTGGCAGCGGATGACGATGCCAAAAAGGCCGGGGGTAAATTTAGAAGGTTCAGCGAAGAAGTAACCGTCAAGTACAAAAGTCCACCGTCACCTAAATTTAAGTCTAAACTTCATTCGGCGCTATTGGGTAAAGTCGACGAAGTGCCTTATCCGTACGAAACTTCATCTCCAAACGTTCGTAAAATGTCTTTGGATTCACGGGTTAGACCTGTAAGAAAAGGGGAACGATACCCGCAAATGTTCTTAAGGGTAAATGAAAAAGGTAGCCATCAAAATCTCAGTAAGTCAACGGAAAATCTGGGTATACTATTGGACGGTGAGAAACACCCTGAAAACCCCGAAGGTAGCATCATTAAAGATCTCCTATTGAAATCCCGAGATTCCGCCTTACTTCGCAAGTCACCCATACCATTATCTTCGGATGAAGACAGTAGAGGCCTTCTTAATGGTTTGAATGGCACGAGACACGATGCAATTTATAATTGCCTCGAATGCAACATTGGGTTTCGGAGTAAGGAAAACTTGGAAGCTCACAAAGCCCATTATTGCAAAGGGAAGCCATCTTCTTCAGTTAGTCCTAATTTCTTGGAGGTACCATCATCGGCAGCCGGACCAGCCGTTAATAAACGGGCTTCATCTTTCAGCTACCCTCGTGGTTTAACTAGTTACTCCGGTACTGGTTCAAATTTGGTATTTGGATCGGGTCAGATCCTTAAAAAGCAGCTCTTAAGCGGTGGCGGTACATCTTCGGATCGCAGCCTATCACCATCTAAAAAACGCAAGACATCGGAACCCGTTTTTTCATTTACTCCCTCGGATATTATCTTCGGTTATCCTGGTGTACTTAAACACGGTAGAAACAGTACAGTGACGTCTTCAGCTGTTGAAACAGGTTTTCCATCAAGTACCAGTAACCCTCCTTTAACCCTTTTGAACACCGTTCCCCAGCAAACGACAACTAGTGTTTCCGTCGTTGTTACTATTTCAAAACCGGTGCTAAACTCGGGTGGAACTTTGGTTCACACTCAAAGCAGGCCCTCAACAACAAGTATGACGCAAAATTTAAATGTCCCTGGGTCCGTTATAGTTAGTCCTCAGGGTATGGAATCTATTCCAACAGTCACGACAAGGAATAGTAGCGAAAGTACCCCATCGCAAAGCGCAACTTCATCGCAATCTTCAACCCGTCCATTATGCCTTAATCAGAGTATCAACTCGCCTTCGGAAAGCTCTGACAAACTTAAAACTGATGCAAAAACGTCTGACAATCTGATTTCCACTAAAGACGATAAGCTAGTCAATTCGACAATTGCTCAAAAAACCGAGAAAATGATCGTACCCACAGTTGTTTTAAGTCCCTGTAGTCCCATACCCGAAGATACTGCGGTTACCACCTCGGAAGAGAAGAGCCCCAAGAAGTTTTTATTCGCGAAAACACAACAAGTAGCTTCGAGACCCACGTCATTACCTTTATCGAAGAAGGCGGTAACCCTAATTGGATCCACGATAATCAGTCCGGAAACACCTCGGCCTAAGCGGAAATGTCTTCAACAGTTCATCAATGGTCAGGCGTACACCACACTAAGACTCAAGTGCTCGACCAGGTCTTTTTATTGTTGTATTTACCGTTTGCAACCCATGTACGTCTGCCAGAAGAATCAACCCAAGCTCTCAATGTACTCCAACTGGCAAATTTATCCTCATAAGGAATCCATGTTCGGATTGACACCTGGACAAGAGATATCCTTGTACGATACTAAAAAAGGGCAGCGAAGCGGTAATACGTACTCGACCTCCATCGTGTCCAATACCTTAGTGGTGACGCATTCGAGTTATTGGCAATTCCGTAAACACGAAGTTGACGCAAAGCCAAACGAAAATAGTAAACATAATGGGAAACAATCTGACATTCAAACCGATCCTGCATCGGTAAGTTAATAACAAACAAATAGAACGCCCAACCCGACCATGTATTCCGTTCAGTAGATTTTTGTACGTGCCTTGCGTTCAGAGACAATTGAGCATGCGCGGCGAAATGTCTTCTTCACTGGCCTGGCCTAATATGGGACTTAATTAAAATAATTAAAATTCAGAATGCTTTTGCTTAATAATTACGCTCATTAACCCCCCCCCCACAGAACGTTTAACGGGGATATTTAAAAAACACTTGAAATGTGCTTTGTGTTTTTGGTGATGGTCTTCCGGTGGTGAAGGTTCAGGTTACCCATCTCACTTTCCCATCCATCGAATATACATAATTAAAACCCTTCTAACCCCATAACTAATATTTAATTCGCGTATAAAACACCAATCAATACATCATCATGTGTTTGTTCATTGAACTCATTTTGTGACTCATCTTGTGTTATCCATCGTTTCGTAATTAATTTATTAATTAATAATACTATAACAAATTAATTTTTAACTATACCACGTTGGCGTCCGTTCGTACGTTTGGTTTGTCCGCTATTTCATCCCGCCCGCCCGCCCGCCGCTGCAATTGCAAATTTGACAAATTTGAAATATTCAAAATTAAAATGAAATTGCTGCTTTTTTTGGTGCTTAAAATATTTTTTTGTATTTATAGTTGAAATGCAACCTAAAATTAAGATAATTAGCCTAAAGCAACAGAACGGTAGTAAATAACGTAATGGAAAATGTTTTACTATGAAATTATTTATTTCCTATATTTTTACTTTTTCGCCGTGAATGTCGTTGTGTGCAAAAGTATTGAACTGGCTACTTACGGCTGGCTGGACGTCTTTTAGAAATTGAAAAACAATTCCAAAGAGTATTTACGTTGTTTACTATCAGTTGACTGATGTTTTAGGGCAGTAAACTTGAATTTTAGCTGGCATTTGTTTTCTTCCAATGTTTGCGTCGACTTATTATATTTGTTTGTTGATCAATGAGATATGTGTTCCTTGAATTTCAGGACAGGGAAACCGGGGAACGTGTTGTATCTACGAAGACCAGTGGTGGTCAAGTAGGCATGGAAAGTGAGCCCACTGAAGAAGGAAAGAGTGTTGGTTCAGAGTGTTTGCTAGGGATTGTTCAAGAGAAGAAGAAAAGTTTCGATAATTCAATTGTAAACGGAGATTTAAATAAGGTAGGCTAATAATTTATTACATTTATATATATTTATGTATATTTTGGGTGAAGAAATTATTTCCAAAATTCCGGTCTTTTTACTTACGTTTGTTGAAAGAAAAATGCTTTCCCTCTGCTAAGTATATTCAGTTTTGGTTGTTTTGAAGAGGTTTTATTTTTTGTGACAAATTGGGGAATTGGTATCGTGTATTTGTTCAAAAGTTACTTACCTAACCGCGGAATTTCGTTATTATATTTGCATAAATTTAATTGATAAATAATTTTTTACGAACTTAAAAATTTAATTTACATTATTATTATTATTATTATTATTATTATTATTATTTTGGTGTTTTGATATTTTGGTTCCAAATGGTTATTATTCCCAATTATTTCTGACCCATTATAGTGTTATGCAATAATTGTATGATACCCTTCTCGTGATTACTTAACTACTCAATATTATTATAATTATTCGCAATATTGTTATCATCTTGACCCCCAAATTAGACAAGGTCATGTCCAATTCTTTTAAGTAATTTAAGTCAATCCCTGAAAAAAGGTTGATGACGAAACAGGATCATCTATAAGCAGAAAGTTCAGTCAAGAATCGGGGGAAATTTTAATAAATTCTTCAAATCAAATAAGCGGGGATAATACCAGTACAAATCAAGCTTCTACCAATTCGACTGTCAATTCGAAATCCCCGAAGAGAGTTCGTATATTTCAAGGCGGATTTCGATCAAATGAAGATTATACTTATATAAGAGGCCGTGGTCGTGGTAAATACGTCTGCGAAGAATGTGGGATACGTTGCAAAAAGCCGAGTATGCTCAAGAAGCATATACGGACGCATACTGATCTACGACCCTACAAGTGTAGTCATTGCGCGTTTGCCTTTAAAACTAAAGGGAATCTGACGAAGCATATGAAATCAAAAGCTCACCATAAAAAGTGTTTGGAACTTGGAATCGTACCTGTGCCTACCACCATTGATGATTCGCAAATTGATGAATCGGCTCTCTCCAAACAAGTAAGATTGATTTTTTTCGTATCTACGACAATGGTATCAGGGTTCGTACGGGACCTGGATAAGTCAGGGATTTGGAAGATGGGGGGGGGGGAAGTCAGGGATAGGGATTTCACAAGTAAGATGTATCTTTCGTATCAGCAACAATAGTGTCAGGGTTCGTACAAAACCTGGATAAGTCAGGGATTCGGAAAATGGGGGAAAACGTCAGGGATAGGTTAGGGATTTCACAAGTAAGATGTATCTTTCGTATTAGCAACGATAGTATCAGGGTTCGTACGGGACCTGGATAAGTCAGGGATTCTGAAAATGGGGGGAGGGGAGTCGGGGATAGGTTAAGGATTTCGTTTGGTACATTAAACCATGATTTCTTTGAGCAATGCTAAATAATATATCAGGGTTCGTACGGATCCTGGATAAGTCAGGGAATTGGAAAATGGGGAGAAAAGTCAGGGATAGGTTAGGGATTTCGTTTGGTACATTAAACCATGATTGCTTCGATCAATGCTAAATATGGGCTGCAGCTAGGTGTGATCGTGAAATGGGCTCTGCGGGTAAACACCTTAAAATGGTCAGGGATAAGCTGGGAAAGTCAGGGATTTTCAATAAGTCCGTGTAGTTTCAAGCTGATAAAAAGTGTCTTTCAAAACGCTGCAATAATTTTTGGGGAAATTAATTTCGAAGAAATATTTATTTAAATGATTATAAAAGTGACCCAGTTCCTCTAAGTTACTAACTTTCGCGAATCGCGTCTCCATCACGTAGTTTTCTGACGCTGATGACGAAGATGACGATGATGATTTAGACGAAGATGAAGACGAGAGTGATTATGATGAGGAAGATGACGACAGTCAAGATCATCGGTTAGAATTATTTATATTATTATTTCGCGTCACTTATCTATGGTCGTCGTCGTGTAGTCTTTTGCCTTCATTTTCGTTTCGTATGATTTCGTTTTAAATAACAGAGATGACGAAGAAATGTGTTCAGAGAAGGATCTCGATGGTGTAACGGTAGAGTGTGAACAGTTTGAAGACGCGGAACCTATTGTACCCCCGTCTTCGACAAGCGCGAGTGGTTGTGGTGAACCCGAAGTAGCCAAAAATACTGGTGGTCTTTCAACGGAATTGTTGTCGTTGGAAAACGATACGGTTTGGGATCCTGAACGCGAAGCCGCTAGAAGTCTTTTAAATTTATCGTCCTGTGGGATAAATCGAATTAATAATAGTACCGCTGATTGGGTTATGTCCTCACCTGTATCGCAGATACATAAATCAGGTAAATTATAAGTCTATTTTTTAATTGTAATAGGCCTACCACGTGACAGGGGTTTTTACTGTTTAAACACGTTTAACTGATGGTAAGTCGCGGTTGTTTTGTTGTGTCTTAAAGAGGGTAGCATTGGTTCTATGGAATCATTATCTTCGGCAACTGGTTGCGTTTTATCGGGAAGTGAAATTGCCGAAGAGGCAGGTTCAGAAAGTTATGGTTCAGGAATTCCCCGCGTTCATTGGACAAGTGTCCCCGAATTATCCCCTAAGTCTCGTAGACGATCTTATTCGGTTAATATGCCTCTTGCACGTTCTGCTGGAAATGACCAATTGAGCGAACATACAGTTAGTCGTGAGCAGCATCTTCAGACTAGAGTTATAAGTTTCGCTAGTTCCTTACCGGTAGTCATGGAAGACCAATTGGAAACAACCACAGCTCGTCGGTACTCCATGTCTGCCATTGGTGAGGCCAGGAACATGGGACATCCTTCAACTTCCGGTGTTTTTGACAGGTACGAGTTTTGAAATCGACCTACCTTATTGATAAACGTATTACGTTGTCTACCATCAGTTCTTGATGGTTAACCATGATTTCTTTGTTTGTTGATTCAAAAGTTTGCAGAATGAAGAAAGTGGTAGAATAAAAAGGACAGATTCGAGTTTAGGCTTACCCAAAAGTTGGTTGACAATAAATGGTGAACAGCCCATTGATTTGCGAATCACGAAAGAACCCAGAGATATGGTTCACTTACCTTTATCCCTGACCCCTCATTTGTGGAAAAGTAGCGTAACCGCGGCGGCAGCGGCCGTAGAAACCTCTTCAGTAACGTGCGGTTTGAACCTTAACGATAAAGGGGTGTCGTACGACGTTCTAACGTCCCCGACAAGCGATTTATTGATGTCCCCGGATAGGAATAATTGCGGTATGTCCGATTATATTTACTCTACGGGTATGACATCGAGTCGTTTGTCATCGGGATCGAACTATTTCGCGACCGGAGCTTCCGACGGTGAAGAAATGATGCCGTCTAAAATGCCTTACGAATTGACGGAACATTTAGAGGCAGACGGGTCCGTTGATATGTTAGAAGCGTCGTATAGTCCCGAAGCTGACGATTATCAGCACCCTCTTTCCCCGGTGTCCCAGAATTCAATGGACAATGATAGTCAGTGCAACCATATTGACGATATGTGCGGTGGGACTGGTAATTCCGGGGGAATGGTTGATAGTTACGGGGTGAAAGAAAGACTCCAACCGTGTAACGTTTCCGATCGACGAAGTGGCGGGGCCAATTCGTCTCAAATCGAGTTTAGACTCTCAGCGACCGTTCCGAGTGGTTCCTCTATTTCTACCTCTAACCACGTACGAATTGAATCGGAAGGCAAATGTTCTTGCAGCATTTGCAACAAGACTTTCTCGAAACCTAGCCAATTACGACTGCACGTCAATATTCATTATTTCGAACGTCCGTTTCGTTGCGAAAGTTGCGCGGTTTCATTTCGTACAAAGGGTCATTTGCAAAAACATAAGCGGTCGGTTAGTCATTACAATAAAGTTAACATGAATATGACATTCGGTACCCCGACGACGGATAACCCGAGGCCTTTTAAATGCGGAGATTGCAAGATAGCCTTTCGAATACACGGGCATTTAGCCAAACATCTGCGGTCG
Source organism: Phalangium opilio (assembly GCF_054372755.1). NCBI lineage: Eukaryota > Metazoa > Arthropoda > Arachnida > Opiliones > Phalangiidae > Phalangium > Phalangium opilio. The sequence goes on along the minus strand of NW_028324187.1, from coordinate 7,433,903 downwards.
AAAATGCACATTATGAAACTAGAATGTTTGGGCAAATTGCCTTTCGGGATGTACGCGGAAATGGAACGGTCCGGCGTCAATTTGAACGAGATTGACACGACGGATTGCGAAAATTCTTTGGAGAGTTTGCAGTTAATGGCTCATCGTTTGTATCAACAAGACCCGAGACGTATGAGGTGGCATACCGCCGATGGACAGGCTCCGCCGCAAACCGTTACGCAACCTCATCTAAATAACGTTCATCAAGTGGTCAAGGAGAGTGAAGTGGTTAGAGAGGCTCAAACGTAAGTCATTATCGTTTTTTTCTTTTCATGTACTTCATAATATTGTCATAAGCCTATTGTGTAAGACACCGGTTAAAAACGCGATGTTAAGACATTTTGAGAGTCCCTGATCTAAGAAAACACTATTGTACCGAATTTCTTGTAATTATGCGCGATTTTGAGACATTTTGAGAGTACCTGATATAAGAAAACACTATGTACCTATTTTGTTGTTATCATACGCGATGTTAAGACATTTTGAGAGTACCTGATATAAGAAAACATTGTGTACCTATTTTGTTGTTATCATACACGATGTTAAGACATTTTGAGAGTACCTGATATAAGAAACACTTGTACCTAATTTCTCGTTATCATTCGTGATTTTGAGGCATTTTGAGAGTACCTGATCTAAGAAAACACTATTACACCTATTTCATTGTGATCATACGCGATGTTAAGACATTTTGAGAGTACCTGATATAAGAAAACACTATTACACCTATTTCATTGTTATCTTACGTGATTTTAAGACATTTTGAGAGTACCTGATATAAGAAAACACTATGTACCTATTTTGTTGTTATCATACGCGATGTTAAGACATTTTGAGAGTACCTGATCTAAGAAAACACTATTGTACCTAATTTGTTGTTATCATACGCTTACACGATGGCATTTTACAACAGTAGAGTAGGTAACGTAGTATCTTAGGTTAATAGGCATTTTTATATGAAACTTGCAGTGTAAAAATGCCCGCTCCAGTAGTACAATATTCATTATCACCAATCCCCATTGAGGAAAGTTTGCAAACGGCACCAATGAGACGATCCTCCATCATTTCATCTCCGATACAATCAAGCAGTAGCCTTTCGGGTGTTCCTCAAAGTCATTATTCGCGTCCCCAACCGCCTTCCAACAAGTTGATATCCCAGGGTCCTCAGTCAACCATGACATCTGCCACCACCAATCATTTAGGCCACGTCAAACGAGAACCCGAAGAAAATAACTGCGATCGCAAATCTCCATCGCGTTCTGTCGTCAACGTAACCAATCCTTCCATTGGTCATTTCATAAACGACACTGTTCAACCAGTTATCGAGGAATACACCCAGCCCAAAGTTAACGTTACTGTGGAGTCTAACGTTCCTACGTTTCTTCACCGATCTTGCACTTGTCATCTGTGCAGTCGGGTTTTTAAAAGTGCCAAATTCTTGCAAGTACATCTTTATTGCGATCATAAACAGCAGCAGCAACAACAAGGTCAGACGGGTCAACAGCAATCGACCGTGGCTCAATGGCCATCAACGGCGGTTTCGACGACGTCCGGAGGTGGTACGTCACCCAAACCCGTCAAAGATGTTCCTCAACAATGGCTGGATTGTGACAGAACCATCACGAATGGAATCATGGCGGATAGCTTTTCTTGTGACATTTGTCGTAAACAATTTCCTACTCAAATTTCTTTACAGCAGGTAAGTGATGGGGGAGACTTTTGTTACCAGTCGTCACAATTTAGGGCACAACCAACCGCTTCATTGCAAATATTTGCAGCATTTGCTGACACACGCTCAGTTGAGGCCTTTTGTATGTGACACTTGTGACGCTGGATTCACTTCGTCTGTCATGTTAGACACTCACCTCGCGACTCATCAACAGGTATGTACTTTCTTTCTGCAATTGCGCAATTCCTTTATTATGTTATGGCGATTTAATCACGTGCTGTTAGAATCTTATACTACTACACATGCGCGCAGGATAGATACTAAGTTACCAACACAAGTACTTGTAGTTATTGAAGCTAAAATACAATTTTAGACAACCGTTATTGCTTTTCATGACTTACCTTACGTTTGCCTGTTAAAGTCCAAAGTTTAAGTAATTAGCCTTATTCCTGATCAGCGCCACCTATCCATAGCGGCGACTTTGAGAACTACTGTAATCGGCAAGCCAACCAGATGTCGCTAAAATCTGGTGACGTCATTTTTGGTAAGACCCCCGACGTCACCAGATTTTAGCAGCATCTGATTGGCTTGCCGATTACAGTAGTTCTCAAAGTCGCCGCTATGGGTAGGTGGCGCTGATCAGGAATAAGACCGCTAATTAAGTACTTAACGATCAAGTTTATGTTGGAAATGTTTTGAGCACTTACCGATCAATTTTGTTGTTCCTTTTTCGTCGTTAGTTGAACTAAAGTTAAAACTAACTTTATAGGACAAAAGTTTTATGTGTAATGAATGTGGGAAATCATTCGCCATCTTGGTGGATTTTCAACGACACGTTCAAGCTCATTTGAATGATGCTAGTTAGTGAATTTATAGTAGTGACAATTGAAGCAGCTTGAATAGACAATTGCATTGCGTTCGTTACGTCACAGAGATAGGAGAACTTATGAAATAAAACAAAGACATTTTGCAGGCGCTAATTGCACCATAAATAAAAGTGTTTGATTTTATGTATTTAATATCGGAGTCGGCGCAACGCAAAGCAACGCAACTTAAAGTTGCAACAAGGAAATAAATAAATAAATAAATAAAAACAAAACACATAAACACAAAAACACATTTCCCGCCCCCCTTACCTTCCTCCCCCCCTCGTTAAAGTTTCAAGAAGTTACGTACGTATGTTCATTATCACTTCATTTTTTTTATATATTTACATATATATTATAAATATCACAGCAAGTTCCTTCCAATATAGGCCTAGAGAATTCATATTGTGGTACAGTAATTAAACATTTTTAATTAATAATAATTATAATAATGTGTAAAGAAACATAAGCCTGTTAAAACATGATAGAAAAGTAAGTGTAAATAAGAGTACAAATAGATGATATTAATTAATTAATTAAGGGTGTTCTTTAATTAATTTTAAAGAAGTTAAAAAAAACGACTATTGTTAATTAATTTTTTAATTGTTTCTTCGTATATTAATATTAATATATAATTGCATGAAAACATTTCTTACTGCCAACGCTTAGGTAAAATTCAACCCTTTTCCCCTTTTAATTATAGCACCTTAATTAAAGCATACCATATATCGTAGCTCTCGTTAGAATTAGAAAATGAACCAAGAAGATATTATATCTATAGTTTATTAGGGAGAAGGTATAAGATGCCTTTGTATTCGCGCGAGGCCATAGTCCCAGTCCCCCTTTCAAAATACAAGGGGGGGACGTAAAAGGAGGCCGGGCTATTACGCTGCCTCTCCTCAGTCCAGTCCCCCTTTCAAAATACAAGGGGGGGGGACGTAAAAGGAGTCCCCGGGCTATTTCGCTGCCTCTCCTCAGTCGGTTGGAAAATACCAAGTAATTTTCGTTATCATTCGCGTCGCGCTGACGTGCACGAGTTTTCAAGGACCAATGAGATGCATTGCTGGTTGTAATTTAGAGGCGGTAGGGATTAACTCCGGACAGGCTACGTTTGTTTGGACTGGAGATAAAGCTAGATTATAAATGTGGGGCGAATTTATACCTTCTCCCTAATAAACTAGATATCACTTCTTGAATAAACTTTAAGTTTCCACTATTATTTGCAGTTTAGTGTAGTTTCATATAAGCACATTCAATTGTGCTTGGAAAATTAATCGCAAACGGCGATTTTAGTACAACTTAAACAAACAAACAATAAACAAATAACAACAACCCCCCAAAAGAAACGCACATTTAAAAAAAATTATAAAATCGAAAAAACATATTTTTCCTATAGAATTTTTTATGTAAATAATAATATAACGATAACAACTACAATATTAACCATCTCATCTAGAAAGAAACTCCGCGATGAATTCGGTATCAGTTTTTGGCTCAAATAATATAATACCTCAGATTATCAAACTTCGATCTAATCCCATCCCACATAGGCAGATTAAATTATAATTAACCCGGGGTTTTAATTATTTTTAATTAGAATTAACAATTATCAATAAGAAATATTTTAGGTTCATGGGATTTTCTTCTAACCATTTTATGCAAATTTCTGGAGAGTTGCGGCTATTCCAACTATTGGAACTTTTGATCTACTAGACCTAATGTGTCGGTAGAGTAGACTTATGTGGTGGGAACGTAATAACCTTATGTTATTGACTAAAGGGGGGGATTATACGTAATAGCTTAAGTTACAGACTGGTACCATAGGGACTTGTCAATTCCGGCGGCTTAACTCCGCCCCAGCGCCATTATGATATGTTTTTTTAGCAGAATGAAAGCTATATAAGCCCCTCCTCCTGGTATGTTTTTTAGCACTAGTGGAAGGTAGCGTGACGTTGCATGACGTAGTACTGCCAAGTCCTTATTGTAAGTAATTTAGCCACGCGTGAGGTGTGGTAAGCATTGTCGGATTATCCACTAGGCACGAACCTAGGGCCCCACCCCCCCAAGATGGTCAGCCTTAAGCTCTCAGCTGTCATATCCAGTGTTGATCTGGAACTGATGCGCAGTTATCGGGAAAATGGCGACCGGTCTACATCAGACGAATTCAGGAAGACCACCCGCCATTTTTTCGTGTATTCCTCCCCAGGGCCGGAAATAAGAAAAAAATCTTATAGGACATGCGTCCAGTGACCCCCCATTTGACTGGGAAATTTATTGGACATTGTCCACTGGAGTTTGCTAAAATAGTGTCGCATCTTCATAGTCAAGCTATCAAAACTTCGGAAAATTTATTGGTCAAAATGTCCAGTGACCCCCTTAGTTTTTTAAAAAGTTATGGGACATTTTAAAATTTTATTGGACAATGTCCAGTGTCCTGTGCTTATTTCCGGCCCTGTTCCTCCCCCATTTTCTAGCCTCTCACCGACCTTAGCTGTTCCACAGTTAGCGGGCCGATTTCTCTCAGATTACCCATAAATCCCTCCCCCCCTTGAAGCCCCTTCATCCTTGATACGTTATACAGGAAAATTCGTACAAAATAAACAACAGAACTGGGAATAGAAAGGACAGATATCTCTCTTTCTCTAATTTGAATTTTAAAAAAGTACACTAAAAATGGCGTTGGATTTTTTTAAGGAATAATTCATGCAGTTATTAATTCATTCATATATATAAATATTGTTCATATATTTCATAAAGGATTTTTATCTATTTCAAACTTTCTAAAAGATAAAAGTAAAAAAAAAAAATAACTATAGGCACGTGTTATGTATAGAAATGTAAAATCGGTTTTTTTATATTGAAAATATTCAATATTCATTTTTTTCTCACCAATATTTGTCTGGATTTTATTACCATTTTTCTTTGTAATATCACACGAGGTAGCACCTATAGTTTTGTACAGTTAATAAATTTTAACTATCGTAGTTAAATATAATTAGGTTTATCCGCTTTGTAAAAGTGTTTATAATTTTTATCCTGTAAAATAAATCCAAAGACAGACAACAAAAGCCGGTGTATTAGGAGGCCGCTACTATATAAATTAATTAATATGTTTTTGCGTTCATTAATTTTACGACAAAAATTACCGGTAATTTACCATTATCAAGTTACGGTAATGCTATAAATCGGTGATTTACAGTGGTATTTGGTAAATTACTGGTAACTATGTCTTGCCTTGGTGAAAACATGATTACGTAGCTTTAAGCCTTGGTAGGATGGGAGAAACATTAGGAACTCTAAGCCTTGGTCAAAACATTGAAAAGTTAAGCCTTGGTCAAAACAATAAGAAGTTAAGCCTTGGTCAAAACAATAGGAAGTTAAGCCTCGGTCAAAATATTACATAAGTTACTAAGGCTTGGTCAAAACGTTACATTTATCAAAATACAAAATAGTCTTTTTGCGACTTGCTTGGTTTACCTTAAATTTTAGCGGAAACCAAGGCGCTCAAAGATTATAAGTGGGTGCCATAAGAAAGTTAATTTTTTATTTAAAAACGGCCAATCAAACAAAAATTAAAATTAGTTAATTAAAATATAGATTTTTATTTGATCTAACCAACTGAATTAGTACAATTGTTTAATTACTTACATAAATATTATAAAAAATGAAATTAAAAAAATGACAGATATAATTAAACAGAAGTTAAAATGACAATTTAAAAAAAAAGTATGACAAAAAATTTAAAATAGTGTTTGTGCGTATATATGGTGAAAGAAAAACGATGTAAATAAAATCAAATTGTTTAGGGATGATACAGATAAATAAATTACGTGTTAATGATATATTGATTGTGTAAATTTTGTATAGAGGGTTCGTTATAAGGTTAAAAAATAAACGTGTGTTTAAAAAAAAAAGTATTACCACTTTTAGAAAAAGATCCTGAAAACAAGATTGTCTATCGTAAATGGGAAATTTGATGTACATAAAAGGAATTACATTTTTTTTAACCAATTTTCACGCAATTTGAAATAGGTCAAAGGTAAAAAAGAGATAGAAAATGCACTGCGATCGTATTAATGATAAATCTCCTAAAATTAATTTGAAAGTGATTATTTCACCCCCCCCCCCCCGAAAAATGTAGTAAACACGATAATATTAATTGGTAAATATATATTCATTGTATATTGAGAAATTGTGAGAGAAAAAGGTTAATTTCTTCACTGTTTAGCTGGAAAAAAATTAATTAATGAAAAATTTTAATTATTTTCAAAAATGGGGATATACCCCCTTCAATATTAATGGTGGCTCGTGTACGCAGTTTTAAATTGGTTACATTACATGTTAGAGAGTTTAAGAAATTTATACAGAAAACCGTGTAATTCCCTTAAGTTTAAATTAAATCTTCTTTAGACAATTTCCAGTTAATTTCTTAAACTCTGTATTATTGTTATTAATTAAATTAAATTAACCCTTTGTACCCTCCTAAGAACGTTAGAATTAAATCCACCGTGCCAAATTAATTTACAGTAATAAATATTAACTTAACGTTTATTTACTACATTTCCTTCTCAAATTAGGCTAATTAGGATCTTTAAAAATTAATCTAAATTAAATTAAATTAATTGTTTTCAGGAATTATATTAACTGAGGAAAGATCAATTTTGAACTGGCTATCGATTGTTAACCCAATTTTATTGTAGTTATAATTTAATTTCGGCTTTTGTGACAAACAACTGACAATGACATATCCATTGCTCAAAAAACTTGTCATGTTTACGACTTTACGTGAAAGGAAGATAACATCATTTTTTTATTAAGAAATACGTGTCAATTATTTGACCATAGGTACCTCAGATGAATTTAAAACAACACAGGAAAAACCAAGAACGGATTCATGCTCATAAGAACATAGGGCACGAGATATTCTGCCCCGTCCTAGCAGAATACTTGGTGTAGGTTCGCGTCACTTCATTCCGCCATCTATGACGGTCTGCAGCAACTATATAGATTATAGAAATGTACTCTTTTAGACACGTGACATAAATATTAGCAGACGAATCTTCTCAACCAAGTATGCGAGCAGGCTGGGAAATAAGGATATTTTTTAAACTAGTCCTTTGGACCAGTGACCCCCTAGTGTCTGAAATAATTAACTGGTCTCCGGACTGGTCCCAGCCTTTGCTCTCCAATAGATTTGCAATTAATAAACTGGTCCCGAGGACCAGTAACCCCCACTTCTTGAATTAAAAAACTAGTCCAAGCAATTAATAAACTGGTTTTGGACCAGAGGACGTGTGCTATTTCCCAGCCTGTATGCGAGGATGGTTACCAGAGGATAAAGCTATTGCCCTATGTTCTTATCAGCATGAATCCGTTCTTGGAAAAACACTAATAAATAATAATAAATACAAATGCAAACTATAAATTTTATTGACATTAATTTAATAGACTTAAGTTTAAATTTAAATTACAAGGGTTTAACCTAATTTTAAAATGCAAAATCAATTCATAGGCTTTAATTTTCCTCTAATTAATCTTAATTACTTTTCTCCTTATTAATTAAACACATTAATTGTCTATTAAAACATTAATTTAATTTCTATTAATCAATTGAAAAATTTAAGTTTGCATTTGAACTTTAAATAAAAATAAAATAAATACAACGGTCTTCCCAAAAATAAACTGAAACTGAAACTGAAAAATGTAGAAAACAATAACAAATAAACCACGCCCCTTATGATAATAGTAATTTCTAATATACCTCATGATTTTTTACAGCCATTTAAAAATATTTTTCCTAACACTTGTCCTTTAAAAGTTTCCTTAAAAAATCATACAAAAAAAACGCAAAAACTCCCATAAAACTTTAAAAAACATTAATTCAAAATTTTTTTAATTAGGTAGAAAACCTAACTAATATTTTTACTTATAAATATATATATATATATATTGATTGTTTTATTATTAAAATTAATTAAGTCGCTTTTTATTAGAGCCTCAAAATATTTGCGCTTTTATTGTTATCAAATATATTTACGGCTTTTTTTTAAAACGACTATAAGTTTTTGTATGTATATATTATAAAACAAACAAATATATTATAGAAAAAAAATGAAAAAGATGTATTGTATCAAACACAGTCAATGTTATTTTATTTTTCTTTTTTTTTTTGACATTCTTTTATTTTAAAATGTTTTTTTCTTTTTGTCATGATATCCCAGTTTTTCAAAGTTATAAAAAACAAAAAACAAACACTTTATTTGGTCATAGACTGTAATTTTTATCGTTAATTGTTAATACCTCAGAATATTGTTACTGAATAAGATAAAAACTGAGTATAATGTATAGTTGAAAGCATAATTATTGATAAAAAAAAAGTGAAAAAAAAAAATTAATTAAAACAGTCGCTATAAGCGATTAGTCATAAAAGTATCTTATTTATTTTACGTTTTTAATCGATTAATTAGGTTATGAAACCCGTTTCGATTGAATTCGGAATTTTTTATTATAAAAATATCAATCATCCCAGCTGGGGATCGAACCCAGGACCTTTGGATTAGAAGTCCAATATGCTATCCACTACACTACTGGGACACATGCGTGAGGTACGTTTGAAGGCCATAAGTTTATCAATCTAACTTAAGACCGCTGCTAAAGGCGACGCGACCCTTTAATTTTAGTTTCGCTTTTCCTGTTTTTGGTTGATGTTATATAACATTAGCTTGCTGCTATGTAGAAGGCAATATGTGTTATAGAAGAAGTAAAATAATGTATTAAAACTTCACTGAAATTCTCATCAGCTCCATTGAAAGTATACATTATATGAAATGTATTCAGAGCTGGAAAACGATCCCAACCGTCCATAATACTACCGGAAGTCCGGAACACAAGGAGCAAAGAGTGATGACGCTCTTATTACTTATATAAAATGTTCCGTTGTCATCCCAGCTGGGGATCGAACCCAGGACCTTTGGATTAGAAGTCCAATATGCTATCCACTACACTACTGGGACAGATACTATACTCAGACTGCTAGTTTTCGCAAAACATAAGTTCCTTCAAAGAACATTCCAGGAATTCAAATGGTCAACGTTATTTAACCTTTTTGAAGGTCTCTTTCTTAGTTTTCCATAATTAAGTTAAATCACAATAAATTTACGGAATATTACCCGGGCCAAACCTTCGCTAGCTCGTTATAAACTGGCAGTCCTGTTGCATTGGCGCCCCGGCAACATAGATAATATACACAAGGATCGGAAGGTATGCCTTCCGTAGTGTATCTCTCTTTGCCGCGCCTGTGCGGGGGGGCCGCACGCCAAACTTCTGCAGTTGACTTCCGCTTCTGCGCAGACGAGGTCTGCCTGCTCGTTTTTCGTGCATGACTCGCCGTACGCATGCGCTGGTTTCCAGAAGTAGAACCTACCCAGTTTGTACAAAGCGCGGCAAGCTCTCCCCCGACCTTCTGATCCTGGTGTTTATTATCTATGCCGGCAAAGCCCGCCAATATGTCATAGCAGAAACCTCGTGCGTGCTAGAGGTTGCTCTAGTTATTCTAGTACTTGGATAATAAATGCATTTTAAGTTCTTTAGTTAATATCAATTAGAATATAAATGAGTTCGAAGTTAGGTCGACTGAGGAAGGGAATTTTAGTGCGTTTATAAACAAAATAAAAAGGAAATTGTCGGTAAGCCTTGGCCACATCTTTTATAAATAAAGTTGACCTTTGGACGAACCGGAAATAGTGAACCCGTGACCTTTTGAGTGGCCAAAAGTTGAATATAGTTTTTAAGCGTCGGACAAGATCGGTTTTAAAGTTTTTTCCTCGGATTTAATGCTTCAATCTCTAAAATTATTAATTATTAACGGAAAGACTATGTACTGATATCTCAAGAACAAAATTGTGAGAAAATGGACGAACCACATCGATACCAAAGATTACAACCATTTGTGGATTCATAAAGCATGCTTAAAGTACTTCTTGGATTATTGGGTGAGTAATTATTTAACTTATACTAATTTATTACTAACAAAACGTGGCATGTTAGTGACGTTACACAAAACGCGGTGTAAGACAGTACGAACAAGATGTAAAATTTAAAGTTTCACCACAAAGATCCATATGGAAATTTTGAGGGTAGCCTCTCTATGCTCTAACAAGATGTCAGATTCATTTTAAATCTCGTTTCTTACGGTATATTTTGCATGGTATTAATGTAAGATAATGTATTCACCTCTTGGGGAACATAAGACACCGCATCACCCATTTTAGACGAAAAAAAAAATGGTAATTTTACGCTACATCTCACGTACCAGTTAGCTTATCTTTTACTACAGTATTACAAGTTCTATATAAGGAGACTGTAGACATATTTTAGGTCATATTTTCCAAATCACTTCTTCCGCGTTGTCACACTATACCAGATGAAACCAAATGTCTCTTGGTAGACGACTTTTTTGGGGGCGTTATATTGAAAATATGTTTTAGATTTTTAGGAAAGATATCAATAATGCATTAGGGATGGGGATTATCGAACGAGAAAATTTTAAACCGTAACTTCTGGCATAGCCCACTCGATCCTCGCGAGCAGCTAGCGTTGTTGAGTGGGCTATGCTGTTGTAAAGGTCAAAACGTATATACCATTTAAAAGCAGAGGTGTTTTGAAAGAAACCGCAATAATTATTCTTGAAAATTGGGTTAGGCCTTTCCAAAACTGTTTAAGTGTCTCGTGGAAACACGGCTTATTTACAGATGTGCAGTGAAGGTTTTCAATTCAAATATATGCAATGGGAATATGTACTGAAAATTCACGCAAATATAGTCAAAAAGTCCTAAAAATGGCCCATAAAACTTGGAAATGGGAATTTTCTTAATATGATAATAAAAACGGGGTGTAACGTATTTAAGAGATGGATATTAGGTTCAAATCCCCTATACCCATTCCACCATGCACCCCTAATGTGATTTTGGAGGGCCTATAAGACGCAATAGCTTTAACACTTATAGCCCTTTCCTCAAGCTCTCTCGAATCTCTTCTTGAATGGAGAATATGCCGATTAAGAAAACCGATAGTGTCTATCTGAAATCGATAATACTCTGATGAATGCAATGTGCAGGTCCATTAAAGGTCCTATATTCCTGCAAAGGCCCTTAATCTGCGCTAAAATTTTTATTTGATCCCTGGCATTTATGAAAGTTTTTGAGAATTTTTAAACTAAAGTGAAGAAAAGCAACGTTTATGCTCCCTTTATACTGTAGATTATAAATTTCCAAAAGAGATATACCCTTGCAAAAAATAAATAAATAAATAATCACCCAAACCCGAGGGGCTATTCACTGCCAAAGTCCCTGTATACGGATTACTTGTAATCATTTTAGCCAAGAAGTGATATCTAGTTTATTAGGGAGAAGGATTAAGATGCCTAAGTATTCGCGCGGCGTGCCATAGTCGCAGTCCCCCTTTCAAAATACAAGGGGGGACGTAAAATGAGGCCGGGCTATTTCGCTGCCTCTCCTCAGTCGGAAAATATGACTGTAATTTTCCCGTTATTCGCGTCGCGCTGACGTCAGTTTTCAAGAACCAATGAGATGCATGCTGATTGTAATTTAGAGACGGCGGGGATTAACTCCGGACCCACCTACGTTTGGACTGGAGATAAAGCTATGTGGAACGAATTTATATACCTTCTCCCTAATAAACTAGATATCACTTCTTGTTTTAGCACTGTCAAAGACAGGGCTTTTAAGATTACGTGGAGTGACTTTCCCCTTGCCCAAACTATAAGGTGCGATCTCGGGCAATGAAAACTGAATACACACAAACACGCAGTTAGGGATCTTTGCCCATTGGAGCTCATGATGTCCGCGAACTAATATTGAATGACGCCGTTTATCCAGAACGTGCACCCAACCCAACCCAACCCAATCATAGGTCCAGCTCGTTTGTCTTTCGCTTGAAAAATTTCTACACCCTGCACCCTAACGTGAAAACTACCTAGGCGAGGTTCCACGGGGTTTTTGAAGGTGGGGCGCCCACGATGCCAACCTGCAGATTCAAGGGGATCGCTTGGGCAAGCAACCTTCATTACCAGTCTTTGCATGGTGCTGTATACCTTCCTCCCTTGCTCTATAGTATTTCCTTGATATGAAATCGATTGATTGAAGTAATTCTTGGAGAGATTAAGCTTTTGGTTTGAAACGTACCTCCAAACTTTTACTTGTTCATAGTAAAGTTCCAAGTTTTTAGCAACTCTTACATGAAAAATCGACGTCTTTCAGATTCATGCCAACAAAATTCTAGCCCAGAGTATCCCTTTAAACATAAGTTTATAAGTGATATGTTCCTTCCATAAGTATGACGATACTACCTATACTTCGTAATGCTGCCTAGAGACTTACAGCTCGAGATAACTAGTTCCAGAACGACAAGCGACGTGAATTGAAGTCCTACACTCGGTGGTGGTTAATTTTGCAGGACCAAGTTCCATCTAGGTCCTATTTAGTCTGCATTACTAGGCCTTTGACAGCGCCCCAGTCACCAGGCGTATGTCGCTTTACCTCGAATCTATGACCATACCTCAATCACTTTATGACAAGCTCCAGTTTCTAAGTTACCATACAGTGACAAACTTATGGAATGAACAAATCTATGCTTTAAACTACTGTCTTAAATTTACCACATTTCTTCAAATATGTTTGGTCATTTATCACTACACCTAATGCGCTTCTGGTTTATACTTCATCCGCAATTCTTTTGGCCCCCGGTTTGTACGCATAGGTCGGAAATCGAAATATAGAGTAGAAATTGCGGGAGTGGAGAAATGAGAGAAAGAGCTAGTCGGGGATAAGGGTGTGTGTATGGATGTACGGGAATGGAGGCATGAAAACGTCATGTGCAGGAAGTCAACGCTTTGTAGCTGCCATCACTGGCACAAGATATGATGTGCCCGGTGCATTCAGAGTATGATGAGCAAACCATAAGGAACCAATAGGCATGGGAATATCACAGAACCAAGATGGAAGAGAGGTGATGGGAGGGTGGTATATATAGGAACAGTGGGATTTGTCTTTTACCAACTTCGAAGCTTGTCCCGTGCTTTCTCTTTACTTTTGGGTTGGGTTTGGTTTGGTTTGCGATGATGTGGGTTTTGATTGCAAATACATCGTAACTGACATTGATCATAACCAATAAAAATAACTAAGACGTTTATTGCACTAATTGCAAGCCAGTAATGCATAGATTTCATCTGTACTTGGAATCTTTAACTTGCCATATTCTATACTGGCTTTTCTGCTTGAACTAAAGGGGAGGAGTTGTAGAAAACGTCACCCCTGACGTCACACTAAAAGTATTTGAACTTAGAAGATAAGTGATATTGACGTAGATATCGACCTATCCGCGCCGAACACGAATGTAAACACGTGTTATCCTTGTGTTAAACCTTGGGTGAATAGCCAATGAAACACAAGGAAGGAGGAGCAGGCAGTCGAACGACGTTTTAAGCCCCTCCCCTTAATTCAATCAGATATTAATATGGGGTCTATGACATCTTATAGATTTTAAGTAGAAGAAATCTATGTATTCTTGTAATTACAAAATTTCCAAAATGAAAAAAATCTATTCCATTTTCCATTAAGACATATTTCCTCTGAGCCACCATTTTTTCCTAGGACTGGTTCAACTTTCTCTTCTTTTTCAATCCTCTCTTGATTAGGTCTGGGCTCTGGGTGTGGGGTTTGACTCCCCGTGGGGTCGTTGGAGATGGAACTTACTTCCCTGAAAGAAAACTGAAAATTGTGGCACCCCCTAAGATAACGATATCTTCTTGCGCCCGGGAAGGGGGGAGAGGGGGTAGGGGTTTCCCACACTGAAATCCCATTGGTAAATAAGACTGTATCTTTATCAAATATTAAAGACTGAAGCATTATTGGAAACCCCTGAAATTCTTTCTTTCTTTTCCGAAGTTGTTTTTCCGTTGTTTGGACTTGGTGGACGCGGCGGACATGCTCTCTCTACTTGATTGTAACTTGGATTGAGATTGGAATGGTACAATGCTTTCAGCGTTATTAGGCCTGTGAGAATTAGAGAAGTGATTAGATACACGATTTTTACTCACACCCATCCATTCATTCATCGTGATCAGTGTGAAGTACTGTGCGTCTCTGGGCAATTTGAGTCAGTTCCAGAGTTGTACTTGTAAAGCTTAAAATACACTTAGCTATGTACTGTTTGCGTGTTTTTGTTCACGTTTTTGGCTTGAAATATGGCGGTAATATTAAATTTGAGCGATGATTGGTTGATTTTTACAAAGAACGAAGAGAGATCAATGTTTAGTGTTGTAAATATTCTACAATGTATTTACAATAACCCCATGCTTTCATTTTGCCCCTTTAAAGTTGGCTCTCAATTTTCCCCTTTAAAGTTGGCTTTCAATTTTCCCCTTTAAAGTTGGCTTTCCGTCGACACAACTTAAACGCAAAAATGCTTATATCTTTTGAATTGTAAGAGCTAGAGACAAATTGAAAGTACTCAAATAATTGAGACATTATGTTGAATACTCCATTATAATATCATTAATTTTCAATCATAATTAAGTTAGTTATAAAGGAAATATTTTCAAATGTATTTTAAATAGCCCCTTGAAAGTTGGCTTTCCCTCGACACAACTTACACCTAATGTTCTATTAATTACAAAACTAAACTTGCGAGCAGCCTAACTGCTCCTCCCTGTTCCAAAAGGGATTCACTGTATGTGAAAAGACAATAAATATTCATTCATTCATTCCTAAAAATGGTCGTATCTTTTGAACTATAAGTGCTAGGCCTAGAGACAGATTTAAAGTACTTGCGCTGTAGAGCAGTCCATTACAATACCATTAAATTCCAACAGATACTTGCATACCAATGATGAGATGGAAAAATATCTTTTCGGAAAGATTTTCAGCTTTAAAAACAGTTTCGAAACTTTTGAAAATGCGTGAAAACATTTTCTCAAAGTTGAAACGAGTTTTGATTTTTATATTTTGCTATTTTTTTCATGCAACTAAAAAGTGTAAACATCTTATAGCAAATATAACAACAGGAGTAAATCAACAAATATAAACGCACCGCGATAGCATTCATGATAGCTACTCCTTAATACGTATACACGTGTTGGGGAAAATGAACCTGGTTGATAAGTACGTCGTGTAACACACTTCTTGCAATGTTGTTGAATAAACCTTGTTTGGCATAAAAGATACCTCAGGCCTTAAAGATAAAGGGATAGTAGCTTATAAGTCGAACGTTAAATTTAGGATGTAACTTTTTTGAAATATCTATGCGTTATTATGACGAAACACGCGCACTACTTCAATCAAAGGTCGGCTCCGTGGTGCCCCTAACATGCAGGCTAATCTTCTATACATCAATTTGACCTTGGCAAAGACAGGAACCAATCATAATTCGTTAACGTTGAGGGGGGAGCTAAAACTAACCTTTGCTAAGCTATAGTGGCGCCATCTAGTGGCATTTGCTTAAACTAAACTACAGCCGAGACTGGCCTTGCTTTTATCCCTTTTTTAGTTGAAGGTACCATTTCTAGAAGGTGAGTATACTGAGAGATTCGCTCGTAAATTCCTCAATCTTCTTCTCCCTTGACTCGTGATTCGCGCGCGTGGAATCATGGGAAGGGACCAAGGCAGGGAAAAGGGGGCTTGGGGTGATACTTTGAATGCTTGAATGGTCACGGGGCCTAGTTACTTCGGGTCATTGAGTTCCTCTGCCCCCCGCGAAGAACGCTTTCCATCACAACCACCTCCCCTGCTCCTTGGATTTCTCGTTCCCCCAAAAGTAACTACAATACCTATTCGTTTTCTATATTGGTCACTTTCGGTGTTAATGTTGGACTTTGAAAGAAGTGGACAGGTCACTTTTTAAAGAGTCTGCTGGTGTGTTGACCGCCTTGTTGTCTTTAGATGGATAGATACAACAAAGACTTATAAATTTAGATAAGCCTTCAAACAATACGGACCATCCAAATTTGGTTGTGCAGGACTGGTAACTTTGAAGTCCTTTCTAAGGTCTTTGGATCTATTTACAGGATGTCCTCTGAAAGGAACAATACTTAAATGAAACCGTCACTGGATGGGTCCGTACTCGATGTCTCTTCTTTTTCATTAGGAGGGTTTGATTTTATTTCAAATTCGATTAAGTCCTGTCCTAAGATGGACTTGCGTCACGTGTTCCGGTTATAACCTTGAAGAACATATCTTGTCCTACTCTTTACGACACGGAATATGTCTATGAAGTATAGAACATGATTACCTGTTCACCTACTGACTGTAGTCTATAAAGATCTATCATGGCCTAGCCTACCTCTCTGCAGTACTTCTATACCCTTGAGGGATCTCTTGATTGGGCTAGGGTGCAAGCCCCTCACCTCTAATATCAATCCGTATAGTGCAACTGTAACCTTCTAAAATTGTTTTCGTATTCCGCCAAGCGTTCTCTGCCCATCAATCCCTCGTGATCCACCATCCCACGTTTTTACCATAAAGATTTATCAGTTCTGCACTACCGCGCATGTGCCGCAACCAAGTTAAAGTGGAGGCGCAACCTGAATTTGTAATTTATTTATCTATATCCGCCTGGTTTGGATTCACAATTGAGATACTCTCGTCGAGGTTATGCGATCATTTGTTAATTTGTTGTAAAGCCAAGTATTTAGTCTTGTTTGAAAGGCAAGAAATAGGACTATAACATACTCAAAAGACTTATAGAACCAGAGTTATGACGCTCCAACCCATGTTAACCCTACATGGAGGGAATGTTTATAAAAATTTTGCTCAATTACTCAGGCCCTGATTGTTGTAACCCCCAAGTATTTAGTATCGTTGGAAAGGCAAGAAAACGGACTATAACATAATCAAAGGACTTCCCCGTATCTCTTATAGAACCAGAGTTATAACCCCCTCAAATTTCGTACTAAAACCCATGTTGAACGTTTGTGAACATTTTGCTTAATTACTCAGGCTCTGATTGTTGTAAACCCAAGTATTTAGTATCTTTGGAAAGGCGAGAAATTGGACTATAACATACAAAGGACTTTCTCTATCTCTGATAGAACCAGAGTTATGACGCTAAAAAGTATTTAGTATCCTTTCAAAAGGGAGAAAAAGGACTATAACATACTCAAAGGACATACCCGTTTCTCTTATAGAACCAGAGCTCTGACCCTAAAAAGTATTTAGTATTGTTGCGTTTCTACTTTAAAGGCAAAGACCCTTGGGGGTTACACCGGAAAGAACATCAGTGATCCGGGATTAAAAGTCCAGAAGCGACGGAGTGCGATAAACCTAATTTGCATTTTAAAGTTTAGCTTTTTTTTTTTAGTCTGTGTAGAAGTTTAGAAATTTTGGAAGCTAGCTTGGGGTGTCCCATGGTATTTGGAAACTGACATGAAAGATTTTTCATTGGATTAAAATTAAAGTGTCTTTGTTAAGCCCTAGCTGCTTCTTTTAGAAGGTGTCTTTTGAAATAGTTAATCTTTAGTTAAATATTCAAAGAATTACTATAGTTTGAAGCTATATCTTAATTAACCAAACCAATCAATGTTCTGTCTTAAGAAAACAAGTTGCTCAATACACCAGACTCTATTTTAACCCCCCCCCCATTTAACTATTCTTACCACCAATAAGATTAAATTCTAAAATTGCTTTTTTCACGTTAAATTATTCATTTGCAAATACAATACTCTGAACCATTAAGTCTTTGTAAAAAAAGAAAGAAGTAGGCATAGAACTTGGAGAAGCAATTTTACCACTAATGAGGCTGTTTTTCGGGGTGCCGGTTGTAATTTGCATGTTTTGAGAAAAAAAGAACCAGGGGAAGAACTCGTTACATATTTACAGGTTCAGGAACTTCAGGTACTCGGTGCAAAAAAAGGAAGAGACCAAATTTAATTTGGTTCTCGTCAGACGAACCCAAAAAAAATGTAGCACTATCAGTTGAAAGGTTTTCGTATTACTAAACTAAAGGGAGAGTGACGTGTAAAGCAGTATTATCTCTGTGATTATATGGAATTTCGCGTGTTAGCGTGTTAGGTAGAGTGCTATGTATTTACTTTGAAGGATTAGTTATTTGAAATCGTGAAATGCATGCCCTAAAATGGTTACGTTGATTGAACGAAGTCAAGAAATATCTGGGGAATTTCGAAATTATTCGATCAAATTCAGGGGAATTTCGAAATTATTCGATCAAATTCAGGAGAATTTCGAAATTATTTAATCAAATTCTGGGGAATTTTTAAATTATTCGATCAAATTCAGAGGAATTATAAAATTATTCGATCAAATTCAGGGGAATTTCGAAGTTATTCGAACAAATTCAGGGAATTTCGAAGTTATTCTATCAAATTCAGGGGAATTTCGAAGTTATTCTATCAAATTCAGGGGAATTATGAAATTATTCGATCAAATTCAGGGGAATTTCGAAATTATTCGGTCAAATTCAGGGAATTTAAACATTAATCTTAATTCCCTTTAAACTTGATCAAGTAGTCATATCACCGTCCCTTTAAAGATGAAAAAAAAAAAAGAAAAACCACCCACCAAAAAGTCAAATATCTTGGGGAAATCATAAGGTTTTTTCTGTCTTAACTCTACATACATCCTTAGATGCACGCTCCGTTTAATAATGCAGCTAAATTGCTTCAGCCAAATTCAATACTGCCTCAGGGATTAGACAGACAGAAACAAGATGGCCCCGGCCAGATTAGAGCCACATCGTAACACCCCAGCTACCGAGAATATTTTATCTGTAAAACATTCTATATTCTTTAAGATAAGCAAGCTTTAGACAAATAATATTAATAAGCCCATGTGTGGAGAGGACATTTATGAACATTTTGGTTAGTTACTCGGGCCCTTATTGTCGTAACGCCAAGTATTTAGTATCCTTGGAAAGGGGAGAAATAGGACTCAGTTGCTCAGAGAAAGGAGAAAAAAAAATTACTGCCAGTACAACTAGGGGCCGGGTAGTTCTTAGTACTATTTATAAACCACCAACGAAAAACAACGTTCGAAAACATCTTCAACTACATCCCAATTCAATTGAACTAATAACCCATCGTATGTGGCTAAAAATACTCCCTTTTCCCCAGGCTGACTGCGGCAAGGCAGCGTCGGTCCCATCAGTATAGTTAATTTCACTCCGTCACACAACCCCAAGATGCAATGCTTCCTTCCATAAGTCGAGACAAATTCTTTAGCAGCTAGCAAGCTTAAACCCTTGAATTTTAAACGGCTTAAAGAAAAGGGGAATCTATCACACAGCTCAGCTGACTTATTGAATTTTTTGGTAAAGTTGCAGCTAGCCGACAAGATCTCGAGTGAGCCTCTCAAGATTTTGAACCAAGAAGCTCGTGCCGCTTCAAGACGGATTTTTAAGCCTTAAGAACTATCGAGGGCTCGGACATTAGACCCTTTTCAAATGTCGTAGATAAAGTAGATTCTGTTGTGTTGTGCATGTTGTTGTTGTTGATGGGTATGTGGACAACAAAAATCGTGTTTTCTCGTAAACACACTTAAAGTATTTCATTTAGCGTCATACTTACGTTCTTGTTGGTCACTTACAGAAGTTCTGTAGATATTTAGAAGGACTAATGTCCGACGCCTCGACTTGACAGGATGGAGAATTGCAAAAAAAAAAGAAGCTGACTTTTTCCAATATCCGATATTCAGCGGCTCCCTTTTTTCTATCCGTCAGGTCCACCGTGTAATTGTTATAATTTTAAAGACGAAATTGCAGCTCTTTTTTGTTCTTGGCAATTCCTTCGTTCGGGTTCCCTCCCCACCAGTTTCGTTTCTTGGTGCAATTTGATTGTCATCCCATTCCAGGCATTCTTTCTTTTCTTTTACCAAAGAAGTCTCCAGCTCTGCCGCTTTTGTCTCAAAAGTTTTTTGGGGTTGCCATTTTTAACTACCATTAGGTTGTAACTACAAAATGGTAAGGTTTCATAGGAAAGTTGCAATTTTTGGGATTTTTGAAATTTTAGAATTTTTAGTAAATCAGGGAAATTTCTGGGGTTTGAATAAGTTTTCTCTGAAGAGGTTGCTTCAACTATGAAATAAAAAACACTCCCGTTGTTATTACTCCATGGGGAAAAATTCAAAACTAAATTAGCTCAAAGAGGATTCGCCAGTGTGTATCGTGGCTCAGTTGGTAGAGCCATTGAATGCCAGTGCTTAAAAGATCAATCTTCGAAGATGGTCAGTACCCGAAGTGGTCAGTATCCCAAAGTGGATCAGTAACCGAAGTGGTCAGTATCCCACAGTGGATCAGTACCCGAAGTGGTCAGTATCCCACAGTGGATCAGTACCCGAAGTGGTCAGTATACCACAATGGATTAGTGCCCGAAGTGGTCAGTCCCCGATGAAGTCGTGTCTAATGAGGTTCGTGCTCAGATACCCAAGTTACTTTTTTTTTAATAAGATTTAGTCAAACGATCATCCGCTTCACACCCGGAAAGCGCCAGGTTCGATTCCGCGTAGATGCGGCGCAGTTTTTTTTATGCTGAACCAAATTAGCTCAGAGCACATTGACACTTGGGAAATGTCACGGATATATATGGGAAAAAACCTGGAAAACTTAGGGAAATCGGTTTTCCAAAAGTTGTATGAACCCTGCAGTTACAACTATCTTCCATTTAAGGCACTATACTTTCTCAAGGAGGACCCTATAGCGTGTAGTCGTTTTGGGAAGAGACATCTTTCCGCTTGGCGCGCTTCCATCGTGTCTTTAATGACGTATTTCCGGTTGGTTTCACTGGCTTTTCTTTCTATATAATCCAACCTTAGAAGGTGTGGAATTTAAACGAGTTTTATACGCCAAAATTTACTCTTCCGAAGCTTGAATTCTACTATATAAACGTTGCTAGGATGTGGATTGATTATTCGGAAAAATTGTGGGATTGGCGAACAGAAGTTCATTTCAAGAAGTAGGCCTTGTTAAACTTCCCTTTCTGTGGGGTCGGGGTTTTTTTTTTTTTTTTCCAAACTCGACATTAGCACCGAACCACTTTTTTCCGAGGGTGTTAGAGGAACTTAGAAAGACAGAGAGGGGTAACAAAAAATCACCCCAAATTACTTAGTCGTTTCCTTTATTCATTTATAACAATCACCATTCAGTCCCGGATGGGGGTACCTACAAAAATTTGGGTATTACACGAGACTTGAGGGTTTGTTTTGTGATTAATTATACTTTTTGTGTTAACCCTATTTCCTATGCTGTTTCAGTTACATATTTTATTATTAAAACTTCTTTATAATAGCAAGAAGTGATATCTAGTTTACTAGGGAGAAGGTATAAATTCGCCACATTTAGAACTAGCTTTATCTCCAGTCCAAATGTGTAGGTCCGGAGTTAATCCCAGCCGCCTCTAAATTACAACCAGCATCTCATTGGTTCTTGAAAACTCACGTCAGCGCGACGCGAATGATAATGAAAATTACGTATTTTCCGACTGAGGAGAGGCAGCGAAATAGCCCGGCCTCCTTTTACGTCCCCCCTTGTATTTTGAAAGGGGGACTGGGAATATGGCGCGCGCGAATACTTAGGCAACTTATACGTTCTCCCTAATAAACTAGATATCACTTCTTGATAATAGCTATAGCGCCAGTACTTTCTTGCCTTTTTATAAACGCAAGTCTCAATGTTTTTAGAAATGAAGATAGCATACGATACAAGAATGTTTCTTAGCTTGGGTTTGTTTTTTTTCAAGAGATAAGAAATAAACAGACGTGTTTGGAATACTACACTTATTTTTTTCTCAATTACTTTCAGTAAATTCAGTCCCAATTCTTTGTAGCAACGTATCATTCTTTCCTTTTATTCATTTTATGTTTTTCTCACTTTTTTTTTGTGTGTGTACTATTCCAATCACGTGCGTTGGAGCGAAGCAAAAATCGAGTCGAGTCACGGGTTCGAAGAAAAATTCTTATAACGTCCGTAATTGCAGCGTTCTCTGGCGTCTCAACCAAACATTTTTATCTTGTAACACAAAGAGAATTATTAGAAAGAGGAGTTGAAAAGACATGATACCATGTATAACGTTTCGTTTCCGGTTTTTGTTTTCTATAATATCAACTAAGGCTTAGTTAGGAAACTGGTTGTAAATAATGATTGGTCGTACTCTACTCCTCTTGCGATAATTCTCTGCGATGATAATAGAATAAAGGGCCTAGAGATCCTCTGAGATTTCGCTAAACAATTCTATTAGGTTCATGCCTTGTCGCAATTTGCATAAACTAGTTTGATGGGTTTTTTTTCTGCATCTTCCTTTTCTGTTCTTTCTCGCCTTCAAAACGAATTCTCTTTTATGTTTCCCGCTCAATTTCCGGAGTAATATTAGAATATTGCATTTTTCTCGCCTTGACGGCTTTTCTAATTAAAACTATAAGAATTAGTGGATACAATTATTGATTCTAGTTAAGGCCCATTCACACCATAGACAAAAATCTTACGTTTTCACGTTAATTGGTGAAGTCGCTTAACTACTCTCTTTATTAAACACGTGCAAATAGATTCGAGGGTTTAGTTTGAAAATTTTCCGTTTCGTCTCTGGCAGTGTCCAGATGGCGCCACCTCGTTAGCGCCTTTTCTTTAGCCATAGCTCACTCGATCGTGCGTTATTGACGCATGGTCAGATGGTGAGATACTCATTAGCAGACGATATAAAACCACACGTAATAATGGTAAAATGATCCCAAACTTTGGTTAGGTGTACAGTATATAAGTTTTTATTAATTTCTAAGTGATTACTCGTACATTTTGATATAAGGCGTAACTAAACTAATGGTTGCAATACAATTAACAAATTGTTAAACAAATACCAGTTAAATACAAAATACTGATAAATAGTATTCAGTTATAAGTGCAATACTAATTCTGCAGGTGTTATGTTGCGATTTTCAAATATTGTTCAAGGTTTAACACGACATGTTTTGGTACATTTTGGGCACCGCAGTTGCGTGAACGATAATAGAATGCCATTTGCCAGAATAATCAGTGGTAAAATTATGTTGCCCATCGACACACCTTGACATGTATTGGGACATTTTCTCAAACGCAATTTCGTTAACGATAGCAGAATTCCAGTTGCTAGAATAATCAGTGGTAGAATAATGTTGCCCATCGTCATACCTTGCTTCGGGGCTATGTTCAACTCGTGCCCATGTTGCAACAGATAATAATTATAATCGTTGCCAATATTGTAGTCGCGATTAAAAGTTCCCCCTTCATTATACCGTAAAATGCTGAAAAGTTTAATTAGGTGTTTTTCTTTATGAAGTTTTTTGGAGTTCAGATCAGTTAGTTAATTACCTTTGGTAGAATTTAGTTTTGATAGATTTGGACAAACCTTTCCGTGTTGGTACGCTAAACAATTCGGTCATTACTGGTTCCTCGGTAAGGTGAACGAAATAGTTATTAGTTACTTGTTCTCCTAACAACTCGAAGAACACGGCAATAAAATGAATAAGTAACGAAATTCTTTGAATAAAAACCGCTTTCCCGCCTAAAATTTCATCCACTATCTTATCAAGCTTTTCTTCAAAATGTTTAAGAATTCCCTCAGTTCTAAAGGCTTGTTCGAACGCGCTTCTCTCAGTTGCTTTTGCAGAGTTCTAGAATGTTTCGTGAGAAATTAAGGTACCACCACTATTTTTTCCAAACTTTTTGATACCTACCTTCCAGAGCTGGGACGCTAGCAACAGCTCGTGTTGATAAGTCCGTAATTCGGGTCGTGAGGTCAAATCATCGAGGTTATTTATGTAGTTGGGCTCTTCGGCCGATGAAAGTGAAGAGAATAAGTTACAGGTTGCCATACTAATTAGCGTTGTTGATGCAAAGAGACAAGTAATTAGTAGAATACGCTGGGAAACATACGAAGGTGTCCACTCTGTCCCTGTTTAGGAAAGGAGAATCAGTCTTAAACGTCAAACATTGAATTGATTAGTTTCATATCATTTGTACCTTGGGTTATTAGAAGCCCCAATACGATTGAAGTGGAATCAAGAATTTCGCTGGTTAAAAATGACCGGGATAGCGAACTGTAGATGTATCGCGAAAGGCCCACGAAGAATGACGCAATAATGACGTAACCAAGAATGCTCAACCACACCTTGAATGTGAATTCGTCAAAGAAACAAAATTAAAACCCTTGTAGCTGGGAGATATTTTTTTGTGATATATTTACGCTAGTTTGAAAAATCGTCAGAATGAAGAAAGGTCCGTAACTGGCCCCAATTGAACCACTGGACACAATATGTACGTCATCGTAAAACGTCATTCCACCCCAATCCACCTGAGATGAAATCTGAAGATTTACTTGTTGCGGATAAAATGGTATTTCAATATCAGTTTTCTGAAAGATTAATCATTCAGAATTGCACGCTTCCTCGACGACAAATGAACACGCCTAATATTCACTGACGTTTCTTTCCAAATCTAACATCGGTTTAAGGTAGTCCAATTTTTCTTCGGTGACTGTCATATTGAGGCCCCTTTTCGACGTGAAGCGCTTTCAGTTTCGTTCATTTTGTTGTACTTATAACGTACTTTACTTATACTTACGAATTTCTCATTTGTTGAAGTACGGATTGAAATATTGAGCCCCAATAACCGCCAAAGGTGAGCTGCTCCACGTCATAAATTTCAAATAAAAATGCTTCACTTCTGACTGCAACTCGCATGGCATTTTCAGCCATGGCTGTCTTTCCCTCTGTGAAATTCATGTTTCCAAATTGATTCCATACATTATATTATCGCTAATAGTCAATTCAAACTTACCTATTTTACAAGTTGCGCTCCTGTTTATTAAGAACACACTAAAAACTAAAGGTCTTATTCAAATTGAACATTTTTGCTATTACAAGAGAGCCAATACAGGCGTTGTCCTTTTAAGAGTATCCCAAGTTCTCAACTGACAAGATAAAATCATTAACCATTTTTGGTCTAAGTCCATTAAATATTTAATAGCGTTGTTTCCGCGAAGAAGGTCAATATTCATGACTTTAGCAATAAACACACGTAGCTAGTGCGTTCAAGTTCGGTCGGGTATTTGTTTGTGTGTATGTTCGAAAATACTTTGTTAAACTTGATTTCATGGATACTTCCATAATACTTCAAATCATCAAAGATTATTTAAACTACAAATTTGAAAATGTTTATCAAAAGATAAAATATATTTTTAATAATCAATCAAAATCAGTAAATGAAGTTTCAATCCTAAATTAAATGTTATAGATGTACAAAGCAAATTGCAGCTCGGTGGCGTGTTGGAAAATGAAATTTCGTGTGCATTCGCCCCCTCACACACGTAGCTATTACGAAATCATTTTCGTGACTTGTTATCCGCGTGTGATGCGCGAAAAGACGTTGAATAAATAATGAATGCACGAGATTCCATGCATGGATACTTCAATCGTAAATGGGACAGAATGACATCGACTTTGGTCATTTGGCAAAAGAAACTGACTTTTTTCTTAATAAGTTTTAGGTTGAACTCTGTTTTCTGGTCAAATATAAAGATTAATTTATACTGTCCGTGACTTTATTGATTTTTTTAAAGACTTGAACAAGTTTTCTTACAATTTATAAAAGTGTTTGTAATGGACTTTGGGAAAAGAACATTCTATTCTAAACTTGTACTGGTCAGCAAGTAAAAGTCGCTTATCACGTGAGTGCCGCGTGTGAAGTGTATTTCCCAATTTAACACGACACGCTCTATAGTAATTTAAAATGTACATTTGTTGAAATATACCTTTATAGTTACCGTACGTTTTTACTTCTTCATTTCCAAATTTTGAAATTGCACCTGTCGGTTTCCAATCGAAGAAGTTGCCAGATTTTCGCACACCCCTAGAACCTTCCTGTCTGGTACAAGTGCTTGTATACCTTTCGAGTCAAGAGTCACATGGGAAGGAGTGGGAAATTATTTTGCTTATGAATACAGCTACGTACCTAGGTTTAGTATATAGTTCACCCCCTCCCCTACATACCTGAGACTCTGAAATGTTATTGGATGAAAGTGAAGTTGGTAGTGGTGGAGAGAAGAGATATACGTATACAGAGATGGGAAGCTGATTACATTTTGGCAAGTTGGGAATTGTAAGGGCTTATCCATACAACCCTCCCCCCGTTTTAGGGTAGGTTTGGGGGGGGGGAGGATTTAAGCTTAGCATCTGAGGGTGAAAGTTCAATATGGTAAAATGTTAAAGTACTGGCGAAATGAAGATTTTTCCTTCATAGAATCGTTGAACTTTGGGATTGCGTCTGTACAGACAGAAAAGGATTAAATGAAGTACTTCAGTATTTCCAAATAAAATAAGTACGTTTGGTGGCACATACCTATAGAAAAGGGAAATTAACGTAACTATTAAAATCGATAGTAGAGACTTGGCAATACTACGTCATGTAACGTCACGCTAGCTACCACTCACACCCAAACGTAATAAAAAAATTATTGCGAATTAACCATGGTAAAATTATGGTAACTTGCAGCGGTATTTGTAATTTTGGGCAGTAATTATGAAATTAAGCGTAATTTATAGCGGTATTTATGAAATTAAGCATAATTTATAGCGATTTTTGTTAAATTAATAGTAATTTACAGCCTTATTAATCAAATTAACGGTAATTTACAGCGTTATTAATCAAATTAACGGAAATTTCCAGCGTTATTAGTCAAATTAACGGTAATTTACAGCGTTATTAGTCAAATTAACGGTAATTTACAGCGTTATTAGTCAGATTAACGGTAATTTTCAGCGTTATTAGTCAAATTAACGGTAATTTTCAGCGGAATTCGTTCAATTAACGGTAATTTACGGACGGTAAAGTATCAATTGCGCCTTTTTTGCCACCATAAAATTACTGCTATTTTAGCGGGGAAATCTGAAGAAGCCTGCCTATCTTTGCTCCTTCAAATAATGACACCATTCTTAGGTAGTACTTCATTTTACGTACTTCTGGTCGTGGTAATTTAGTAATATCTGGTAAAATAGTTTTGAGCGAACGATTTGTCGTCAGGAAAGCAGCCTCCCCGACTTATTTGGGGAATGTAGCTATGTATAAACTGGATCAGGTAATCTTTGTCCTTGTCGATCGATGCCATCAGGTGTATAGTGAATACTTTCAAGCCCTTTCTAAAGAGAGAGAGAGCCCTTGACTCTCTCTCGCTCCTCCACTTGCTTATCTTTCGTATTTAGTAGTTGCGGAATTAAAAATCGTTGCAGAATTGAACCGAGTCAGCCGAGCTATAAGGCGACATTTAAGCCTTTTCCGAATAAACTGTCGAAGTTTGTCGTTTAAAGTAAGGTACTATAGTTTTGAGTTTTATCGTTTTTATTTGAAATTCTCTAATCTGCTTTTTTGGATATCAAAAGGTGGGAGGTGGGGCAAAGTGTCTTCTGCTTGATTTAGGGTTAAGAAGGAACAGGATGGTATGTGCTTGGAACAAAGACGTTAGATATGGCTTCAAAGTTACCAGTCCAAGCTACCAAATTTGGATGGTCTGTATTGTTTGAAGCCATATTTCTTAATTTACGTCTTTATGGAAATATATATTACCATATACCCATCAATGTTATGTCTTAAGAAAATAAGATGGGCAACACACCAGACTCTATTTTACCCAATTGGTACTTGAAATTGGTCTATTAAATCATTTTCGAGCAAAGAAATTGTAGTTTTAGAAGGTGAGAAAATACCAAGGGATTTGAAAATATGTCTGTACTATATATATACACTTCGTGTAATATATTTCTGCTATAGGCTGCAAGTTGACACGTGACATTCTGGCGTTAGATTGGGTACAGGGCCGGTGAAGGGGGAGGGGTAAACAATGATGCATTTCCCCCTATTGGTCGCGGCGTTTTAGATTGATTGAATAATTCAGTTAATTTCTCATTAAGGTTAATGAACGGTAAACGCTTAAGGTCGATAGAACTAATCCAAAATGGCAGGCGATGCTCCATTTGCGCCCTATGTAACTAGCTGTTTTGCATTTATAATTTTCCACAAATATGTCACATTTTTCATGGGGGGCGGGTTATAAATGGCTTTTAGAATTAATTTGAGCTGTTTTAAATTTAATGGAATACTAATGGCCTTGAAATTTGACACCGCATTATGGATGGTACGATTTACGAGAACTTAGAAACACGGTGTGACAAATAAGGTCAATAGTTCACTTATTTGAGCAGGGAATTTTTTACTCTTATATTATCCGAAGTTGTTTGTCTTTGTGATCCACGTCAACAACGCTAAAATGTTGCTGTATATTTTTTATCAAAACAAATCACATGCCTTGTGTGTCATTAAGGAAATATTGCAATATTTGAACTTAAAATCCAATAATCGCAACCCTTGAAAGATAATTTGGAAGCTACATCTTGGGGAGTAAATTAAAATCAAATTTTTCACTGAAGAAAATTGTGCAATTTTTTCTTTTTCCTTGTTTGAAGGAAATTTTTTTAGAGAGAGAGTTCGGTACCCTTGGCCCTTTCGAAAAATCTTTCCCTTAGTCTTGAGAGAGAGAGAGAGAAAGAGAAAGAGAGGGAGAGAGAGAGAGAGAAAGAGAAAGAGAGGGAGAGAGAGAGAGAGACTGAAGTTGAAGTGGGATTATTCGGTAATCGCCCATCCTCCCATTTGAGAGAAGAGTTTTTCAGGAGCGTCCCTTCGCATCGTTGCCTCCTCTTCCACTTTGTAAGGAAAATATTCTTTTTTCTCTCTTCTTTTAGCCTTCCTTTCTCTCTCTCTCTCTCTCTCTCTCTCTCTCTACTTTTCATCTCGTTCTTTTGCTCTCGAAGCTCTCTCAGCACGTTCCTCCCACGGTTTTAGCACCTCACGATGGAGTGAGGAGTAGCGGCTCTAAATCCTCGTTATGCCTTTGAAAGCCGTACATCTTGGGTTTTTGGGCTGAAAGTACAGCTAAGGCCACGAGGCTGTTGACAGGCCATCATTACATCGTGACAAAAAATTGCATGGACTCCTCTTCTTTGCTACCCTTCATGTAGGACCTAGGAAATTCAAGGGTAAAGATGGTTTGACTAATGCAAACGCTGTAGTCGTTGTTGTAGCTTCTAAAGCTAACACTAAACTTAACGTACAGCCTTGTGAGCTAAACCTCGTGAAATTCTCAGAGCCTATTCAGTAACGTGCCATTTCAAACTGTAGCAGACGATTGATTGACAATAATTTTTTCGTGGTATTTTTTCTTGTTCCCAGGTTTTCTTATGATCGTCAAAATTCGAGGAATTTTCTTCTCCTGTCCTTTGATAAGACTAGTTTTTCTTAATATTTTAAATATTACTGACCAAATGATCTGACTTCGATTATGTTAGTTAAGTTTGCAACAAGTCGGGGGAAAATTTGGTTTAAAATAGATTTATTTGAGGGAAGCCAACATATAGGGGTTTTCAAACCAATGTATTTCCTATGAGCCCCTGTAGAAATCTTTACCTGCAATACATCGGTGTACACATTAATATTACTGATGGGACAATACAAAATTTTTCTTTAATTTATTTTGGGTGTGGCATTACGGTAATCTACGCTCTGCCTAAATATCGGTAATTTAAAGCTGTATTTGGTAATTATTGGAAGATTTAACGCGCATCTTGTTTGCACTCAAGTATTATCAACATATATAATGGATAGGCATTTTAGGTATTTTAATTTAAAATGGCTTTCCCCATTTTGAGATTGAAGAGATAGATTCCTCCACCCCTTGGTAGTGAAATTAACATCACTCACCTTCACCTAAGACTGAAAGTGTAATAAAGACGCACCCGATGTTATTCTTCCATGAGGTTTTAATTTATACACCAAGGCCTAACTCTTTTCCAAGTGATTTTAGATAAGACCCCGATTCTCTTCTCCTATTTCCTTTTTAGCGCGAGGTGACATCAATATTATAGGTCCCATATTCAGTATGGTTAAGCTATTCGAGTTGTAAGAAAGCACTAGATTACAGTATGATAATACAAAACCGATTGTAGGAAACCACTATATTACAGGATGATAATACTACATCATTAGTAGGAAACCTCTACAGTACAAGATGATAATTCTACACCACTATCAGGAAACTGCTACATTACAAGATGATAATGCTAAACAATTAGTAGATAACCTCTAGAGTATAGTAGGATAATAAGACACCATTGGTATTAAAGTACTGTATTATAGGATGATAATGCTACACCATTAGTAGGAAACCAGTAGAATATATTAGGGTAATACTACACCATAGTAGAAAACCTCTAGAATATAGTAGGATAATACTACATTACAGGATGATAATACTACACCATAGCAGAAAACCTCTAGAATATAGTAGGATAATACTACACCAGTGGTATTAAAGTACTGTATTATAGGATGATAATACTACACCATTAGTAGGAAACCACTAGGAAATAGTTGGACAATACTACACCATTTGTATTGAAGTACTATATTATAGGAGGATAATACTGCCACCATTGATCTCCTCCAATATCTAATCCATGCCAGTCTATATCTTTCGTCTCGCGGAGTGATTTTGTATTATTGAGAGACTAAGGGCGGGAAATGGAAGACAATCCTTCAAAGGGGAAAGTGAACAAATGATTCGTTCTCCTTGAGTGGTGACCCCTTCCAGCAATATTGTTAGCGCTTGGGTATTGTCTCGTGGCGCCCGCGTTTCGCGTCACAAATCAGTCATCTACCGAATGATCTTTAAAACAAGCTTTGCCTAGAGGATAACCTATAGGAGTATAGAGAGGGATGCCAGGAGAGAGAGAGTTATATGGGAGAGATGAGAAATTACCCTGTCCTCCGCTACTATTACAGCCCATAATCGATTCTTTGCAAATTGCAAAAGACTTATTGGACGCGTTCAACCAATTTAAAGAAAAATGTGTAGGCCTTTATAGATATTTGAAATTAGAAGTTATTTTTTCAAAGCGATAATTTGAAATCATAAGTTATTTTTGAGAGCGATAATTTGAAATCATAAGTCATTTTTGAAAGCGATAATTTGAAATTAGAAGTTATTTTTGAAAGCTAAATATTATGAGTGTCAAAAATAAGTTACGTGTAATTTTAAGCGTAAAATTCATCATACATAATGATTACTCTAGCTTTTCCCACAAAATCCGCCTAGATACGTTGAGAAAATTGGTACACAATTTTTCCTAGTAGCTGTATTTATTCCAGGTGAAACTAAAACCCAAACCAAAACTTTATAGTAAAGTATTTACGTCTGTTTATGAAGGTAGTTTTCCGTCTTTAGAATCATATCTTAGTATGGCTTACCTTTTTACTAATAGGTTAAGTTGTCGTGAACGATTTTAGTAACGTAGAAATGCCTCGTAAACTGGAATTTTCCCGCCCGAACCTCCAGGCGCTCGATACGGAAGTTGCTGGCAACTTTTGGTTTCATCTAGATGATGCAGTACGTTCCAAGGCACGGTGATACTGTTTTTAATGGAGGGGTTGTAGATCTAAATGTATTGAATATTGAGCGTGAAATGAACTTACTTTTTGGAAGGAAATGAACAGAAAATTGCTTTGAGCGTTGGAGTTTGAGAATGCAATGGAATAGCAAAAGAAAGATATTTCGCCGGACCTCGATATTTCTTTTCTGGGTTGGATACAGTTAGAGGCAGAGGTTACATAAGTAAATAAATAGTATATAAGTCTATACAGGCTGTAGCCAAAAAGGGTAATTATGGGACCGAAGTATTGTTCTATGGGAAATCATACCATAGATGTGAACTTAGTTCAATTTTAAAATATATTACGCCTCTATTTATTAACTTATATTAGAACTATTTCACTTATGGTAGTTATACGGTTTGAGATAGTGGGAGTCAAGATGTTGCCAGTCTTGCTGGCCGTCCATTGGTTTTTGTGAAGATACGGGGGGGGATAGTTAAGGTTGGGGGTTAGGGGTAGTGTTAGAGGGGGTCCTTTGGTCGCAATTCGAGCGTTACATCTACCTACATTCTTCTGTTCTGTTGTAGTGTTCAACGACGTGTCTATCGAAGAAAAACAAAGTTGTTACAACCGAAATTAAACATTTTATTTGCGGGGTTATTTGCTCGGAAGGTATTGAAGCAGTTTATTTAGTTTACTGTTTTTATACGGTCTACTAAACTTATCCCTGCAGTTGCTACTATAATGTCCATGTGCTAGTGAACTGATGAGACTCAATGGTGCATTTTCGATTATACTTTACCGTCTTTACGACAAGCATTTTGTTATTTGTTAACAATTGTTAGAACTGTGTTGACTTTTTGAAAAGAAAAAATATTTGTTGGAATAATTATTCACTTAACGATTTTACACACGTGTCTTTATTTTCCTATTAAGTCATCAATTCCCTGCCACATACTCCTGAATTCACAAAGTGGCTTAGGTATTCGAGGAATTTAGAATATAATATATGCATCCTTAAATACATAATTTCCATCAAAATATTTCACTTTCGGTAGGAAACTACTAAGTTATAGGAGGAAACTACTAAATAAAAGGATGAAAATTCTAAGTTATAGAAGGAAAGTACTGAGTTATAGGAGGAAACTACTAAATTATAGGATGAAACCACTAAATTATAGGATGAAAATTCTACGTTATAGAAGGAAACTTCTAAATTATAGAAGAAACTACTAAGTTATAGGAGGAAACTACTAAGTTATAGGAGGAAACTACTAAGTTATAGGAGGAAACTATTAAATTATAGGATGAAACAACTAAATTATAGGATGAAAATTCTAATTTATAGGAGGAAACTTCTAAATTATAGAAGAAACTACTAAGTTATAGGAGGAAACTACTAAATTATAGGATGAAACAACTAAATTATAGGATGAAAATTCTACGTTGTAGGAGGCAACTTCTAAATTATAGAGGAAACTACTAAGTTATAGGAGGAAACTACTAAGTTATAGGAGGATACTACTAAATTATAGGAGGAAACTACTAAATCATAGGAGGAAACTACTAAACTATAGGATTAAACAACTAAATTATAGGAGGAAGCAACTGAATTATAAGAGGAAACTAATAAATTGCATGAGAAAGCTACTAAATTATAGTAGGATAATACTAAGGCTAAAGTAGCTAAGCCACTCTGTACATCCTCCTTATTGGAAGCTACTACTACCACCGTTAGCGTTAGTAGGCTTAAGCTTAGTCCTATATATTTTTGTAATACAGTTTAGTCCCCGAGGCTGCAGTCAGTACTTTGGGTCCCCTGTTCAGCAGGGCGTCACGCGTGGCTTGTTAAGCTGACTTTGGGGAAGTAGGGAAGTCCCGAACTATACAGTAGACGTAACCAGCTCCGGTAGCTCATTAGGCGGTAATTTCACCGTTCCGTTTCCTCTTACTCCAAATGGATAGAGCTGGAGAATGTACGTACGCTTTTTTCCCATTCCCATCTCTTCCTATTTCTCCTTTCTCATCCTGAGCTTCTTTTAGACTTACTTCCTTCTGAAAGAATAGTTCCGTATTTCCGGAGAGGTGGAAAGAAGGCTTTACTTCCATTCATTTTGCTTTTTATAAGGGCAGAATATCTCGGTTTTTATCCAATGGTATTTCATTTACACGCCAATGACATGAAAATACAGGGTATTTCGGAAAAGGAAACTTAATTTGTAGCCTAACCGCTTCATATAAAAAGCCACACTGCATCATAGCCCGGTAATGCCTTCCATAAGTAAATTTCTATTCCATTTTGCTCTTTTACTTGTAAATGAAGCAAAGTTACTTAAATATGATAACACGTGGTCGATACAGGACTTATGAAGAGTGTATTAGGGTTATGGTATTACTCTGGTAGTTTCGGAATGTTTCAAGTGATTCTCCGGTCTAGAGAGATAAAATTCCTCGGACTATGAAGTTACTTAACCTTTACATGAAGGTTATCATCAACTTTAAGGTGAAACGATACCTGTTAATTAGTAGCAATATTCAATTAAGAAAGAAACTCAATATTATTTGTAAAAACGCTAATAAAAATGAGCGCCAAAATTTATTTCAAAGGGAGAGTAAATTATCGAAATCTTGTACAATATATTAAACCTAACTTAAAAATCCTAAATATTTCAAAGTAACATCAACGAGAAAACGTCACGGTTACATCCTGAAGCTCAACTGGATATAACGGAACATGTTAAATCTGGAACGCCAAACTTGATCTCGAACTGACTTGAAGATGTTGAAGAGCTTTAACAGCGTTGCTTCGTAACTGCAGAGAAAAAAACCAAGGGTTAGTTATTTGTGAAAACCGTATTAAAATTAGTAGAAAGGACTCACACTCGGGCGGTGACATATGCTATGACACCCAAAGTCAGGTCTCGTTGTTCAACGAGCAACGCGGTTAGTTCAATAAGTAGTTGTTCGAGTCTTTGCGTGGTACGAGGAGACAATCCTCGGAGGACATCGAAGGCATAAACTCGAACGTTGTTAGCCTGATTTCGTACTCGCTTCCACAAGTTCGACAATAAAATTACAACTCGAAGAACTATTCGGGCTGCGAGAAGAAGTCTTGTTTCGATGATCTTCGAGATACGGATGAATATGTGGTCAGCGTAAAACACTTTGAGAAGAAAAAATAATTAGAATCTTCAAGTAATTTTTGTTAAGTTTCGATGCCATACTTGAACTGTTAACGATGGACATCGTTATCAAATAGGTGCTGACGATGAAGAAGATAGCGATGTCTAGAGCCGCGCACATGATTTTAAAACCAAGTGGTGAAAGTTGATTAAACCGATTGCAACTGGTTGTAATGATATTGAAGATCGTAACGATGATAGGGAGTCCGAGGGCCCATGAATTGAACTGAGTGTCTGTAATTATCAGCTGATCGGGTAAATTGGGACTATCCTCCGCTTCTTCGTCAGCTGTAGCGTCATCTTGATCGAAATCACCACTTGAACGGCGCTCAGGAGGCCGGATTTCTTGGGTTCCAGGATCAGCTGCGGCAGCTTCGCCATATTGGGGTTGATGACTTTCCACATCATTGACGTTACCTTCCCCTTCTTGTTGTTCATGAGACTGGGCCTCTTCGGTGGCACCTTGACCTTGTTGTCCATGAGACTGATCCTCTTCGGTAACACCTTGACCTTCTTGCTGACCAGAAGTAGGAACCTGTGGTTCAACTGAAGCATCTCCTTCTGTTCCAGACGAAACTGGCGTATCTTCGCCAACTTCGAGGGCCTCGGCAACTTCGAGTTCTTCGAAATCAGACATGGCAATATAAGATCTAATTAAACACGGCTACTGTTGTATGCAATGAACTGAACGTTGCGAGTGATGCATTATGAGAGTATATGTCACCTTTTTATACCATAAAAATAGGTTTTTTTTAGATAATATTAAGACTCAGAAATACGTTTATTTTTTAGAAATTATCATAAAAAATAGTAGCTTGGTTTCCTACCAACTAACATGAAAATATTTATATTTAATATGTATCACTTCATGAAAATCTTTCAGTAACCATAACAAACTTATGCAACATATCTTATCTTATGGTCAAACTTAAAGTCTCAAAAACATGAATAGGGTCAACAACATTTAATTATGGAGATATGGGTTCCCAAACATTGGTTGGACACAACTAAAACAACAAAATGGTTTGACATAAAACGCATTTCTTTAATACTACGGAGTTAAAGTATTAATTATTTCATATATTATAATTTGTAGTAAAATAGAATATGAAGATTTCCTTTGATTTATAATTTTACCCTTTTTAATTACTTTAAAGAGAGAAACTTTTAACTCTTTCATCTTTCAAATATACCATCCTCTTCAATTAAAGAAATAATTTGAAGCAAGTTCTTCCTCGGGGACATTTGAAAGAGATACCCTATTCTAGTTTGAATTGCGGAAGCTCTTAAGCCTTTGCTTTTTAAAAAAAGAAATATTCACAAAAGCTTCCTTCAGGTAATGTCAAAGGAAAAATCATTAATATCGGACTAAAGACTTAATGTCGCTCGGACTGTTTTCCCTCTAAAACGCGAGTTCGATTGTACGTCCATCTTGTTAAGTAGAATGCAGCGAAAGAGGGTTCAAGAAGAGATGGTTTGTGCTCGGGTTTCATTTTTTCATTATTCAGCTTGGATAGGCAACGTATTTCCCGCCCTTTTAAGGAAGATATGATGGTATGGGGGCCACGCTAAGGCTTAACCAAACAAGCCCGACTGATAATTAATATCGCGATGTCGAGTGGCAGAAATGAAATCTGCTTTCCTTTCGAAAAAGGAAACTTAATTTGTAGCCTAACCGCTTCATATGAAAAGTTGCATTGCATCATAGCCCTATAATTCATTTCATAAGTATGTCTCTATTCCATTTTGATCTTTTAGAAAAAGATCTTATTTTGAAATGATGCAAAGTTTCTAAACATGATCGCATGTGGGCGATACAGTACTTATGAAGAGTGTATTTAGGTTATGGTACTACTGCGGTAATTTTGGGATGCTTCAAGTGATTCTCAGACTGTAGAGACGAAATTCCTTGGGCCCTTTTTAATAATGGTATGAAGTTGTTTAATCTTTACATGAACGTTATGTTCAACTTTAAGGTGAAACAATACCTGATAATTAGTAGCAATACTCAATTAATAAATAAACTCAATATTATTAGTAAAAACGCTATGTAAAATGAGCGGCAAAATTTATTTCAAACGGCATGTAAATTACCAAAAGTTTGTACAAATTTATTAAACCTAACTTAAAAATCTTAAATATTTTATAGTATAATATCGACTGGGAAACTGTGCAGTTGCCAGTTACATCCTGGAACGCAACTGCGATGGACGAAGTTCCTTCTCTTCGGCAAACGCACGCCTAAGTCGATCTCGAAACGATTTGCAGATCCTTACGACTCTTAACAGCACGCCTTCATAACTGTAGAGAAAAACCAGGGTTAGTTCAATTTCATCCTTTCTCACGTACAAGGCTTATTTGACTCACACTCTGTCGGCCATTGATCCAACCATAGCCGAAGCCAGTTCTCGTAGTGCAAGGAACACCTCACTTAATACAGGAAGTACTTCTTCAATTCTTTGCACACAACGAGGAAACCTTTCTCGTAGTACATCGAAGACACGACCGGCAACGTTGTCAGCAACTGACGAAGCCTGATTTCGCATACGCTGCCACAAGTTCGATAGTGCAATTATAACTCGAAACGTTATTCGGGCTGCCTGAAGAAGGCTTCTTCCGAGGGTCCTGGACACACGGGTGAAGACGTTGCTAGCGATAGACACTGCGAGAAACATTAAGTTAATTAGAATCTACAAGTACTTTTTAGGTCATTCCGATGACATACCGGAATTTCCAACGATGGACATCGTTATCATAAAGATCCCGACGATAAAGAAGAGAGCGATGTCCACAACCGCGTGCATTATTTCAAAACCAAGAGGGGAGAATTGACTAAACCGATCGCGACTGGTTGCAAAGAAATCCATGATTGTAGCCATGATGGGTAGTCCCACGAGCCATGTTAGGTAGTCGCTATCTTCAGTTGTATCATCGTTGTAAATAGAACTATCCTCATCGTAAGCTATAGCGTCACCTAGACTTCCATAGAATGCAGAAGGCAGGACTTCTTCGCTTCCAGGATGTACTGTGGCAGCTTCACCTTCCTGTTGTCCATGAGACTGACCCGCTTCGGTGACACCTGCACCTTGTTGCTGACCTGCAGTAGAAACCCGCGGTACATCTGTCACATTTCCTTCGGCATCATACAAAACTGGGGTCTCGTCATCGACTTCTTCGAAATCAGACATGGTAGGTAATATGGAAATTAAGTGAACCCCGCTACTGTTGAATGTAAGGATCTGATCGTTGTAAGTGATGCATTATGGGAGTTTATGCAACCATTTTATATCACAAAAATTGGTTTTTTAAATAATATTAAGAAATTATTATGAAAAATAATAGTGGTTTTATAGCAACTAACATGAAAAAATATTTAAAAAAAATTACATTGCCATCATGTTTAAAATATCAATTTCAGTTCTTCTGCTACAATCTCACATATCGCTTAACTCATTCTTGAATTTCACGTCAAGTACATGACGGTCGCGGTTAGAAAACCGTTGACAAGTATTTTTTGCGGTTTTCTAAGATACCTTAGGGGCCGTTTATTGCTATTGCCAAGGCTTACGGTCATTATTTCTTTAATTGCTTGCTAATGCGCTACGCTAGTGGTTTCGCTTGAGCGAATCTTGTACTCTAGGCCTAGTCCCGATAAAGACTTCGTCTCGGAGGTAGTTGATTTTAATGAGGATCAAAAATACCCCAGATGTCGTCTGTTCACGCTTCAACAATTAACGAACCATTGTTAGTTGTAAATGAGATAACCAGTTAGCGGGTGTATAGAAATTCCCCCGCATGGAGCGTTTCACTCCATTCAACTTTATATCGTGAACAGTAATGGTAGGACTTCGTCATTAGCGACATCAAGCTTGAAGGGATCTCTAAAGGCGTTAGAAGTCATGTCGTGGGATTATTTCTACTTCCCTTCCCTTTGACATTTTAGGGTCCCCGCCCATTTCTGTTTTCCCCCTCCCTCTTCTCTTTGCCCGACCGAAACTTATGGTAGGTACCACCGCCACGTCAACTGCAACTGATGTGTCTCTCTATTATTGGTCTTAGCCGCATTAGACCACCAAGATCCAAGATTACCACATTATATTTGCAAGTAGTATATAGTGATGGGATTGGTATCTTATTTGGGACTGTTTTCTTGATCTCTGTAATTCAAAGTTCGATGTATTTGGTGTCGTTTCAGTCGAGAAGAAGTTGGGCTATACCGTAAGGGTTTTTTGATTTATAGATATTTTACTCACATGGAGGATTCATACCATTTAGTCCAGGAGGCCGGGATACCTTGAGGACAAAAACCCTTCTGCTTTGTCCTCCAGGTAGCCTGACTTTCTGGTGTAAATGGTATGAATTCATATCTCCTCAAGTCGAGTTTTGATAATGATAACTGCCCTCATTCATTGATTAACCATTATTTTATGTCTCCAGTTCCCTTAAAGGAATTATGACTCCATGTCACTTTTCTTTGCCATTCTCTAGAGCATGCAGAGATTTAGGTATTGGGGGGTTAGAATCGGCGTTAACTAGGCGTCTAACAATAGGAACTTGGCTAATAGAATAGTGGGATCTTGTTCTGACACGTATATCTTCATTGATTTCTCATTTGTCTTTTCCAACCCCCTAAAAGAAACTTTTGGCAACCGATTCGGAGGAAGGAGTTGCTTGAGTTGGTCCATAGAGATTTCACTTTCTCTAAATACTTGGACAAATGGTTCTTCTCTTCTTTACTATCCAAGTTTGCAGGTGCTCAGGCCTTAGAAATGGGCGTGCTTGTCTCGAATGAGATCAATATCTCGTGCTAGTTTGAACTCTGAAGGTGAAATGATTTTTAGTAAGAAGATATAATAACGAATCAAAGTTTAACAGTTATTAGGGGGATAAGACACACTGATACTGGAGTGGTATAGTTGAGGTCCATCCGTGTCTGTTTAAAAATCGCAGTGTGGTTTTCAAAATTGGGCGTCATTGAGTCTAAACTTTCCTCATCCATTGATAGAATTCATTCAAGCCTAGATATGATTAGGCTTAGGTAAGTAATGATTAGGCTTAGGTTAGATATGATTAGACTTAGGTTAGATATGATTAGACTTAGGTTAGATATGATTAGACTTAGGTTAGATATGATTAGACTTAGGTTAGATATGATTAGACTTAGCTTAGATACGATTAGGCTTAGGTTGGATATGATTAGGCTTCAGGTTAGATATGATTAGGCTTCAGGTTAGATATGATTAGGCTTAGGTTAGATATGATTAGGCTTAGGTTAGATATGATTAGGCTTAGGTTAGATATGATTAGGCTTAGGTTGGATATGATTAGGCTTAGGTTAGATATGATTAGGCTTCAGGTTAGATATGACTAGGCTTAGGTAGATCTGATTAGGCTTAGGTTAGATATGATTAGGCTTAGGTTAGATATGACTAGGCTTCAGGTTAGATATGACTAGGCTTAGGGTAGATATGATTAGGCTTAGGTTAGATATGATTAGGCTTAGGTTAGATATGATTAGGCTTAGGTTAGATATGATTAGGCTTAGGTTAGATATGATTAGGCTTAGGTTAGATATGATTAGGCTTAGGTTAGATATGATTAGGCTTAGGTTAGATATAACCTACCACCGTCTCTTTTTACTAAGCTCAATAAACCCCGTGAACCTATTTAACTCAAAACGGTTTAACGGTATTTCGTGATGCACTTCCCAAACAAATTCTTTTTGCAATCTCTTGGTTCTTTTTTTCCCACCCTCTCGATCATCAGGCTAAACAATGAAAGCGGTTTAAGACTGACTACAGAGGGATAAAAACAGTTTTAGGGCTGTCAAAAATAAAGTCTACGGAGATAGATACGAAGATGAATCTACGGGGAAACTATTAGTTTTAACACGAAAATTCTGTACGTAATAGAACTCAGTACGCCCAAATGAACTCGTGGCGACACTCGTCTCAAGAGAAAACTTTGTTTATTGTTTAGATAAAGAACGTTTTCACTAAACAAAATAGAGGAAAACTATCTATTATGAAAAGTATATGCGCAAAGGTAAATGGGTGCAAAAAAAAGTGTTTTAGAATTTTAAATTCTGTATTTAAAACTCAATATTCTGTCTTTCAAATACAACATTCTGACTTTAAAACGCAATATTCTGTTTTTCAAACGCAATATTCTGACTTTCAAACGCAATATTATGTCTTTCAAACGCAATATTCTGTCTTTCAAACACAATATTCTGTCTTTCAAACGCAATATTCTGTATTTCAAACACAATATTCTGACTTTCAAACACAATATTCTGACTTTCAAACACAACATTCTGTCTTCCAAACGCAATATTCTGACTTTCAAACGCAATATTCTGACTTTCACACGCAACATTGTCTTTCAAACACAATATTCTGTCTTTCAAACGCAATATTCTGTCTTTCAAACGCAATATTCTGACTTTCACACGCAACATTGTCTTTCAAACACAATATTCTGTCTTTCAAACGCAATATTCTGTCTTTCAAACGCAATATTCTGACTTTCAAACTCAACATTCTGACTTTCATGCACATCATTCCAAAATTAGTCCTGGAAAAGTCAATTTAATGGCATGCACCTGTAAACCTCGCAATTTCAAACAAACTGTCTTGATCCTCTTGTTACACGGGGATAAAGTTAGGAATCCAAAAGTTTTTA
Source organism: Phalangium opilio (assembly GCF_054372755.1). NCBI lineage: Eukaryota > Metazoa > Arthropoda > Arachnida > Opiliones > Phalangiidae > Phalangium > Phalangium opilio. The sequence continues at coordinate 7,392,000 of NW_028324187.1, read as the reverse complement.
AAAAGCGTCACACGATCTCGATCCAGGAGATCCCTTCATTGACGTCAGGGATGACGTTTCCTGATTGATTACTCAGGGTCTCTGGAAGAACTGGATCCTTTCGGACTACCGGTATTCTTCAAAAAAGGGAACGAGGCGCGCGTGACATTCCATGGCCTAGCTCGTGATTCTGTATACCCCCTAGACTTGACTTTCTTTCTAGACAAGTCTTCCTTTCATAGTTAGGCTTAGCGTTTTATATAGGCCTGTAAGAGAAACGCCCTGCTCGAGTCTAGCAGAACTATAGCACGCACGCTACCGTCATACTTGGTTGACCCTGTCAATTTCGGACCTTTTATTAGAAGCCAAGGTTGCCTAACGCCTAATGGCCATATCCTAAGTAACGTTATGGCGGCCTTTCTATTGTGATTATGTGAGAAGATGAGTAACTTATTTTTAAGACAATGAGTTCAAAAGATATTAACTTAAATTTAAGTGTAAGGTGTGTCGAGGGAGAGCCAACTTTCAAGGGGCTTTTTAGTGCTTTCAATTTGTATCTAGCACTTATTAACATTTTAAGTGCAAGGTGTGTCGAGGGAAAGCCAACTTTCAAGGGGCTATTTAAAATTCATTGGAAAATATTTCCTTTATAACTAACTTAATTATGATTGAAATTTAATGATATTGTAATGGAGTATTCTACAGAATGTCTGATTTATTTGGGTGCTTTCAATTTGTCTCTAGCACTTATAGGTCAAATGATATAAGCATTTTTAGGTTAAGTTGTGTCGAGGGAAAGCCAACTTTAAAGGGGCAAATTGAAAGCCTACTTTAAAGGGGCAAATTGAAAGCCAACTTTAAAGGGGCAAATAGAAAGCCAACTTTAAAGGGGCAAATAGAAAGCCAACTTTAAAGGGGCAAATTGAAAGCCAACTTTAAAGGGGCAAATTAAAAGCCAACTTTAAAGGGATCAAGGGAAAGACAACCTTCAAGGGGTCAAGGGAAAGCCAACTTTCAAGGGGTCAAGGGAAAACACTGCAATTTATTTCCTCTATAATTATGTTCTCAATTATGATTGGAATTTAATGATATTGTGAATGAGCACACTACAGAATGTCTACGTTATGCTCGAGTACGTGGCCAAAAATAACTTTTCCTGGCCATCTTTAGAATTTATTCCAATTTCTCTCCCAAGTATAGCAGACGAATTCATGAAAGAATGAATTTGAAAAGATGCAAAGAATAGAGATGTATGCGATTGACATTTTCCTGCTGGGTCGAGTCGAACTTGGCATAGATCACATTCACATTCACATCCCCAACCCTCCTTTCAACTTCCAAGAAACGAAAGAATAAGAATAGCGTCGAGATCTAGGAAAAGAAATGAATAGCCCACTACCAACCTCTTATCCAAGAATTTATACGGTCTAGAAAATGTTGCATCCCAGCATAGCTATTTTTGATTTATGGACAGCGATCAACTAATGGAAGCGTGGATAGCATAGGATAGGTTGTCAAAGAATCTAGCGACATTTTTCATCAGTGCAGAGACAACTCCCTCCAATCCCCCCGCCCTCGCAACTCCAATTCATCCTTCGCCTTATCAATGGCAAATAGAAATAAAGGAGAGTGAAAAAGAAAAAACAACTGGGGTCAGTGTTGTGCCCGGTCATGTTTTCGACATGAAGACTAGCTTTCAAGATTTTAGGGCGACCAATTATTCAACTGTCGTTTGTCAAAGTGTCTTTCACCCAACTGTGTTCTCCAAACGTGTCTTTCACCCAACTGTTGTTCTCCAAACGTGTCTTTCACCCAACTGTTGTTCTCCAAACGTGTCTTTCACCCACTGTTGTTCTCCAAACGCGTCTTTCACCCAACTGTTGTTCTCCAAACGCGTCTTTCACCCAACTGTTGTTCTACAAACGCGTCTTTCACCCAACTGTTGTTCTACAAACGCGTCTTTCACCCAACTGCTGTTCTACAAACGTGTCTTTCACCCAACTGTAGTTCTCCAAACGTGTCTTTCGCCCAACTGTAGTTCACCAAAGAGCCTTTCACCCAACTATAGTCCGCCAAATTGCCTTTCACCCAATTATAGTCCGTCAATACGTTGTACACCCAACGTTCGTCCACCTAAGTGTCTTTCACTAAACTATAGTACCCAAAACGTTGTACACCCAACATTCGTCCACCCAAGTGTCTTTCACCAAACTGACGTTCACCAAAAAGTTGTCCACCCAACTGTCTGTCACCAAAAAGTCTTATACCCAACTATCGTTACCCAAAATGTCGTCCAGTCAACTGTCTATCACGAAAATGTCCACCCCTCACTACACGTGCACTAGGCATTGCCCGAATACAATCAAAGCGTTGACAGCGGTTATTGGCGAAGCGGGCCCAGCTAAACGCGTTCTATTACGCGATGAACGAAAGCCTCTGATGGTTTTCTTCCCTTCTTTCCATCCTTTTCCGTAGAACGACTTACCCTTAAGACAGTCCCTGTGAAATCCTAAAAACCACCTTTCATAGCACACAGTAGTCCCATAATATCATCACTGTAGCCCCCGAATTTCTCATGGATTATAAGAAAGAATGGATTTATATAAAAGTTCTAAGAGATGGGATGCTGCATGGGGAAAGAATCATTTCTCCGGCAACGTTGAGATAAGGCTTAGATAGTGGAAACAGTTTTTTTTTTAGCCACCACATTCATGAAGGTATTAGTTTAATACGAATTGTAGTTGTAGTAGTACTTGTAGTTGTTCCGAAGTTAACCCGAAGAAATTGTTAGTTGCATGGCATAAGTTCATAAGATATGTTTGCCATAAGTTTATCACTGGTAACTTGGAAACTGGAGCTTGTTATGAAGTGAGTGAGGTAGGTCATAGATTCGAGGTAAAGCGAAGACGCCTGGTGACTGGGGCGCCGTCAAAGGCTTAGTACTGAATAAATAGGACCTAGATGGAAGTCCTGCAAAACTAACCACCGAGTGTAAGACTTCAATTCTAGCTTGTTGTTCTCGAACTAGTTATCTCGAGCTGTAAGTCTCTCAGTAAGCATTACGAAGTATAGATAGTATCTTACTTATGGAAAATATCTTATAAACTAATGGCATGGTTTAAATCAGTCTTAATCCCACGCAGAATAATTCTGAAACAGAGTCGAAATAGTTTGATGTTGATTAGAAAAAATATAATACAACTTAAGTTACAACCTTATCATGATCTTTATCATCTTATTTTTCTTTCGAGCTGTCCTTGGGATGGTTTTCTTTCTCAGGCTAGTTGTATCGATAAAGAGTGTTTGAGAGGAAATTTCAAGCTTGTTGAAAGGGTTTTTTTTTCTTGGGTGGAAAAGATATCCACATTGCCGCCTGCAGGATGTAAGTTTCACCAAAACGAAATAGAAAAGGGAAGAAATCGAGAGAACTTTCCAAATCGAAAGAGTTATACTAGTATACTTTAAACCAAGGAAATAAAACTATAAGATCTCTTTGAAAGTTTTGTACCAAATCTGTTTTCGTATGTTTTCTTCTGAGTGCAGTAACAATTCCAAAAATAGGTTTTTGATACTAGGATTTGTGACGTCTGTTTCCGTTTTTTTTTTTTGTGAAGATGGTACCCCATTTAGGCCTTTAAATCCTTTCCTTTGGTTTAAGTCAAAGTTTCAGCTATGTTTTGGCTCACAACAAAACGTTGGAACATATTCTTTCATAAAAAATGTAAGAAAATCCTAAAGGATGATTTAGGACACGACACGACAAAATCTATTTTTCATTGGTACTTTTATAACTGTAAGCAGTGTAGGAATACACGATGTTAAATGCCGTATAAAAGAAAGTAGTGCTTATAAAGTGGAATTGTGATTGCGCGACGCGTATAAAAATGACCTATAACCATTGGGGTTTTTTTTTTGGACATTTTATCTGTCGGGATGTGACCACTACCAACCGGACCGGGTTTTATTTTTATAAACGGACGTTTTGTTACTCGTATCATAAGTGAAATTATTCATTGCTAAGTTATTAAGAAACATTATCAGCATCTTCAGAAAGGGGAGGGGCTTAGTATCGCCTGCTTGAAATAGGGTTTTAGACAGAACATTGATAGGACGGCATGTGAACGCAAAGACGTTGTTAGAGTGGGATTCAACGTTACCAGTCTGCACCAAATTTGGAAGCCATATCTTAATAAATACGTCTTTGTAATTCACAAACCTATCAATAGGGACACGTCAGTAATGGATAAACCACTCCTACACAACGTCAGACCTCCGCTTACCCAATCATATTTACTCCCCCACTAGCCTTCTACTTCATAAAATCCTCCACCGTATAGGAGGAGCCCTCTGAAGCCCCACCCCTTTTGCTGTTTCCCTATGTTAGGTCTTAAGAAAAGAAAACAAGGTTTTGAAACTACATACACTATTTTACACGTTATTTATTACACAATAAACTTAGTGTAGAATTATTTTGACTTATGTTTCCATCTATTTCTTTGGAGGTTGTTTTCTTTTTTTTTTATGGGTATGGTCATTGAATGTCGTGGACTGGTGCGTTTAAAAAATAACCCTCATAGCCGGAATGAATGAATGAATGTAGGCTGCTGGCGCCGTCAAACCATTAGGGCCCAACGGAGCGGCAAATAATCACTTCATTCCCTCACCAACAACCCATCCCATCGTGTCATTCTTTTCTGCTTTCTCAACTTTATTTTCATCTTCTGTCGTTCCATTTTTATGTCTTTTCAGAATCTGGACAATTTTTTTATTGTCACTCACTTTCTATCTAACAACTTTTCATAATCTTCCGTCCAATATTATACATATCCGAAGTTGATAATCCGTGAAGTATTCTATAATATTTGATGCGAGTAATAGGCCTAACCCAAAGGAATACCATGTTTTTTTATGAAACCCCGTTGCGTAGACCAGAGAAAATTATATTGAAAGAGGAGTAGGTAAGTTGAACTGTTGTAAAGTCCCAACTTCGTTAGTTATTGGAAGAATGAGTAGCCGAAAATTTTCTCTACCAAGGATTTAATGTTATAGTTGGTGATAAACAATTTACAAACTGATTTAATGATCTTTTTGGGTTCGTTCAGATAGAAAAACCGATTGCATAATTATATGTAACCAGTATTTTCGGTAACTTCGGTTGAACACATCTTTGTAACGTCGACAAAAACATTAATAATGACCTTTTTGGGTTCGTTCAGAACTTCAGAGAGAAAAAACCCGATTATATAATTATATATAACCAGTATTTTCGGTAACTTTACCTGAACGCATCTTTGTAACTAAAACATTAATACGAACTGATTTTATGACCTTTTTGGGTTCGTTCAGAACTTCAGAGAGAAAACCCCGATTATATAATAATATATAACCAGTATTTTCGGTAACTTTGCCTGAACGCATCTTTGTAACGTCTCCAAAAAAAAATATAAATACAATAAACCCAATTCATAAAACACGTTTCAGTAATTGAAACAAACCTACTGAAAATTTAATATCTCATCTATAGCTGTACCCAAAGCACTATACTTCATTTTAATTATACACTTCTGTTTGAATTTTGAATCTTTAATCTATAAACGATGTAGATGTATGTATGTTCAGTACGTGTGTAGAGTAGACATTGTGAATTTCCTATTCAAAATACCGGCAGACGTTCCTAGACCTAGTTTATGGTAATTTGCCAAAATTTCCTAAACTGAGACAGGCCGCTCTCATGGAGCTTCAGAAATCAATTTTTAATACACGCTTACAAAAATGGCCGGAAAATCGGAATTTATTGGAGAATCTTCACGGTTGGAATGAAGTATAAAGAAGTAAAAGTGGTTGGCCTTCGAACCGAGTTTAATTGATTTTTTAAACACCACGGAAATACATTTAATTTCCAGTTTGGTTTTTTTTTTTCAATAAGCGTCTTAAAACCACTCAGACCATCTTTTTCTCTAAGGAGTGCAAGTACCTGTATTTAAATAGCTAATTTATTCATTCAGCAAACTCGGCTTAATTTAATTAAACCATTATAACTAACATCTCAGTATTAGAACAAGAACAAAAAAAAACGTATTTCGAAAATTGCCATATGGTTGATGGAAAAATATTAAACCTGACACCGTTAGGTTCTTTCCATCGTAACACATGGGTCCGCTTTGATGCTTGAAAATTTGCTTAAATAATACAGGGTGGTCTAGCTATTCGAAAGTGGTTTATTTTGAATATTATTATTCTAGACACTAGGCGTTTTTTAAAAGATGGGTTAAATATTGTATGCGTCTACGTCACAAAGGTGCGTTCAGCTGCAAATACCGAAAACATCGGTTATATAGAAATGAGTAAACGGTTGTTCTTACTGAACTCACCCAATTGCGTCATCGTGACTATAAATACGTGTTTGAATCGTCGATCTTGCCTCCACATCGACATCACAAAGGTACGTTCAGCTGCACGTACCGAAAATGTCGGTTATATAGAAATGAGCAAACGGTTGTTCTTACTGAACGCACCTAACTACGTCATCGTGACTATAAATACCTGTTTGAATCGTCAATCTTGCGTCCACATCGACATGATAAAGGTGCGTTCAGCTGCATTTACCGAAAATATCGGTTATATAGAATTAGGGAACGGTTGTTCTTACTGAACGCACCAACAACTACATCACTAAAACACGTGTGAATCGTCAATCTTGCGTACACGTAACCTCTTAACCCTAATGAAAAGGCATATTTTTATACTTCCCCGTAAACTTCCAAAAGCATGACCAGCTGTAATTTTTCCAAAAAGGCAAAGCAGAAAAATAGACCTAGTAGTCCTGGTGTTCTCAATTAGCTAAACCACTCATCTAAATGGTGGGATCCCATCATTTTGGTAGGGCTTCGATTTGTCTGTAAATGGGAGGAGTTATATGGCGTTTTGTCTTGGTTTTGGGAAGTTATGTAAAACCAAATTATACACGTAGGTCTTCTTTGGCGTGTAAACGTGCCCAGTTAAATGCTGCATGGTGAAGAAGGGAGATTTTAATTGAATAACTAGTCTGGCTGCAGAGTGTTTTACTCTTAACATTTTCCCCTTCCTGGTTCGTACGTGGGCTGTTGTACGTAGTTCTCTCTCTCAGGTTTTAGACCCCAACCAAAACTGTGAGATTACTTTCATTATGTTAATCGGATTAGTCGATAGAAAATTGACGTTAAAGGAAGGCTTCCTGATGAATATTTCATTTTATCTTAAGAGTGATTGGGTCCGAGGGTTTCCTTAGTGGTTGCATGGGATAGGTTGTCTAGTCAGCTATTTTATAATGAAACTATATGCCTACTAAATTACTTAACGCTTTTATCAAAAGTAAACAGAAGTAACCTAAGGTGTTGTATTGTAAGGGGAGCGAAGGATAGTAAGTCTAGCAATATCAAATGCAAATAGAGATAATAGAGAGTAAATAGTAAGGAGAGCTTAGGTAGGTGGCGTTATTAAGGAGTTTATTAGTATAGAGAGCTTTCAGATGGGATAGTATTACGTCACACCCTCCCAAGTCTTACCGTTGTTCTGGTAGCCATATTGGGTGGGTGGTTTCAGCTTCATTCCTGCTTTAAACCCACCAATATGGCAGCGTAAATTATATCATGAGACTCAGCTCCTCCTCCAACTGAAAGCTCTCTATTGTGGTTGAAAAATGATCATGTTTAGTTTGTTTTCTGCCTGACATCTTAAAAATATGGCGGATGGTATCATCAAACCATAAGCCGTAGGGAGCTGCTCATTTTTGGTCGCCATTTTCCAAGATGGCCGCGGTTTTAAAAATAAATGTCCTTATAGAGAACTACCCACTTTCTTTTGAAAAAGGAAGGTAGCAACTTATGGAAGGTCAATTTGCCATCTCTAATCCCTGTGCCAGGTGTCAACAAACCTTTTAACTTTGACAAACTACTAAACTAGTTCAAAACTAGGAGCATCACTGACTTATTGTATTAACTTCAATCTAAACTAGACTAAACCACAAAATCTAATCAGAATCTTAAACCTCTCAGCTTAGTCAGATAGTTTATCCTCTAAAACACACAAGTTTACCTCAGGGGGGCAAAAACGTGGAAAGAGATTTTTCCCCAACATTAATTCGTCTCTTTCCTCAGATACTCTCCTTTCATCGTCTGTTGCTTATTTGGTTGTAACAACTCCCATAGCACCTACACCTTCATTATGCAAATCGCCTATTTATAGCCTTCCCAACCCCTACAAGAACACTGCCTCTTGTCCCAACGTACAATTTTGAGTCCCTGGGTAAACCCGCATGCATGCTAAACCTGCGCGGATGCTGGCTCCGCTTTGGGATGAGCTAGAGGAGAGCACAAGATGGGGGACGGGGCGCTGCATCTTCCTACGTACAAACCAAACCCCAATATCTTCGAGCTCGTGAAGGGGGAAGGAAGTTTACCCCCTTTTCAGTGTAACCCTGGGACTCCAGGAGTTGTGTGAGTACTACTTTCGTGCACAGAGTGAAATTCCTTTACTCTTTACAGCACCAGTGCAACCTGGTGCAGGGGGCAGAAAATAAAACTATACGAGAGGAGAGAAGGCGAAGGCAAAAGGGATGAGAAACGCAGCATCCTCCAGCCTCTCCCAATCCCAGGGTTCTCTCTTTCCTGTCTCCTCTGTTAAGGAAATGTCCCCTACGTAGCTGAGCTCTCTCCCCCCGTTTCGATTCTAGAGCAGCTCTGAGATGGAGCAAAGCAAGATGAGAGAGTGAGAGGAGCACTGTGGGAGCGCGGTGCAGGGAAGTGTAACATCAATAACAGAACTCTTTGATAATTCCCCCCTCCCTCGAGTTTATCCCCCCCCTTTTCCCCGAGTTCCCATCTTTTGGTTGGTGGACCCAATCAATATCGCTAGCTCGTTCTTAGTTCTCCGTTCAGTACTACTCGAGACATCACCTAAGGTTTTTTGCTTTTCCCCCTCCGTTTTTAACTCTCCGATTTGAAATGAACTGGTCCAACACGGTTGCTAGGCAACGTTCCTCTCTCGGAGCAGAGAGAAACGGACGGAACGGTACTATTACGCAATCGAGAAATCAAATAGCTCGGTCGTGAGAGACAAACGCGCGAGTTGAACGCGCGGGATCGGGAAGTTCAATCGTAAGGTAGCGCTCGTGGGGAGCGAGTGGCGCGCGCGGAAGCTACTGCCTACGATTGGTGGACGGGTAAAAGTTGCGTATTGGCGGGAAAAACTGACGGAATCCCGTTAGGCACAGTTTTAAACTACAGTTTTTTGGAACTATAGCCTTGAATAGGCCAAAATATCATGTCCAGTCAAAATAGACACGAATATGTGAGTGCATGATAAGATACTGATTTCCCGAGTCTTTGCGAAGAAAGCTGAGCAAGTAGTTGCCACTTCTGGTTCCGCAAGAGAAGTTCTGAAAGCAACTTTGAATTATCTCTAAGGGGCATTCCTTTAAAGGTCTGTAAAAAAATTGTCTGCACTTTATCCTGGTTTATTTCAAAGAGATTATTTAATATTAGGCCTAAATTAGGGTACTCGATTTAGGGTAGCATTTTCCCGCGCCAATTCTGGTGAGGGTTTGTCAGGGACTCTATAGGGTTTGGGTAATTGGTTTTTGATATTTTTTAAATGACATGTTATTAAGTTGACAGTTTTTTAGCTTGTCATTTTTAATTTTTTGTTTGACAAGTAATATGATCTGTTTATCGTACAATGAACTCTTGGTCAAAATTGCCTTCGACGTTGTAAGAAATTGGGGTTATAGCTTGATCAAACGTTACTGTAAAACTAAACCGACATGTATTTACTACGTTATTTTAGAAGATATCCTATGGAAATATAATATCATTAGGTCATAGGGGTAAAACCACTATATCATAGTAGGATTGTGATAATTCTTCAAGGTCAACTTTATTATTAAAACCCCCCCTATTTTTAATTACTTCATACTTCAAGCAAAGCTCGAAGTCAAATTAACTCATTTAAGTAGTAATATATTTTTAACTCGCTATAATTAAACATTGGACGGAAAACAACGTTCATATATCCTTAACTTTTAATTACTAAAACCAAGGTCTGGTCTAGACTTTTAATGAATTTTACCCTCGTTAGGCTTAAGGAAAGTTTTACTTCTAAAAAAAGAGGCTTTTGTTTGAAAAAAAAAATTATGTTAACAAATAGTGGTGGCATTGTTTAAAACTCAGACATCGTGACTGCTGCAGATTGAGGGGAAAATTTGAGATTTTAAAATACGTACAAAACTAGTTCTAGTAGCCCAAATTATTTTTTTTTTATTTTTAAAATAAGCCCAATTTATAAAGAAATGTCTGTAGTTTAAAAAAAACCTTAGGATATATGCAAATTTATTTGTTTACAAAAATATAGCTTAGATACCTGAGGTGTTTTAAGAGAGTCAATAGAGTTTCCTGGAAATCAATACGTAATCTGCAATCATGATGTGATTTAAAAAAGAACAAAAGAAAACAGGCAAACCACATTTTTGGACAAGTTTTAAATCGAGTGACACTATGATATCATTGCTTAATTAGGTATTAATTATAATGCTAAAATGTTAATTTAAGGGTCTAGATTAAACGGTTCTTAATAGATTAAAATTAAATTCTAGGAGTCCGTGCGCTAACATGTCTTGTTTATTAACGAAGGGTTCATACAAACCTGGAAAACAGGGAAAACCTGGAAAAATCAGGGCAATAAATAGTTGACAAAAACCTCAGGGAAAACTCAGGGAAATTTCGAATTTTTAGCAAAATTCATGGAAATCAGGGAAATTTGCGTCATTCAGGGGCTGAGTAATTAAGCAAAATGTTCATAAACATCCCCTCCACAGTATTAACATTACACTAAACTTTGGGGGCTCATAACTCTGGTTACATTAGAGATACGGGGATGTCCTTTGATTATGTAATAGTCCTATTTGCCTCCCCCCTCCTTCGTTAACATTGGCTCCATATACGGGAAAAACCTGGAAAACTCATGGAAGTATATGGGGAAAAACCTGGAAAACTCATGGAAGTATATGGGGAAAAACCTGGAAAACTCATGGAAGTATATGGGGAAAAACCTGGAAAACTCATGGAAGTATATGGGGAAAAACCTGGAAAACTCATGGAAGTATATGGGGAAAAACCTGGAAAACTCATGGAAGTATATGGGGAAAAACCTGGAAATCTCAGGGAAATTTGTTTTCCAAAAGTTGTATGAACCCTGTAGGGCCAAACACGAAAAGAGAAAATTGAATTTGAGCCAATTTTTTAAATCCATTTCAGTCTCCCTTTAATTTATGCAAAATACTAGAGACCCATATATATCTTGGCGCCGTAATTTTTGATAAAGATGGGAAATAAAATCTAATTACTTTAACGCAAAACGGGACGGGCTGGAACTTAATTAAAGCATCGGGCATTAGCTAATGACCGCGAGCTGACGTCGATTTAATTAGTTTAGTAATTATGTTTTCCTTGTTAAAATAAAACGTCATCAACAAACACTATACGCTATCGTTAAATGAAAAAGAACTGAAGATTTACTTAAAAACTAACAGACTGAAAAGAAAAAAAAAAAAGAAAAAATTTCGGGGTTGGGAAGGTTTTTAATCACCTAATGCAATTAACACAAATGCAGTAAATTTACGCTTTTTTTAGTAGCTTTTAATTTAATTCGTTTTTAAAGGACAATCTGGTGAAATTCTCTGTTTGAAATTAAATTAAAGGGATAGTGTAATTAAATTTGGATGGAAAAGAAAGCTTTTAAATTTATAGTTGAAATAACCACGTGTGAAATAAGGTAAACAATAAATTTTGGATTTAAATATTGAATTCTTTAAAATATTCCAAACAGACTAACGCTAGTAACTTAGTACTATCCCTTTAAGAAAGCTTTTAAATTGATAGTTGCAAAGTTAGTCGATCGAGGGGGTAACCACGTGTGAAATAAGGTGAACAATAAATTTTGGATTTAAATATTGAATTCTTTAAAATAATCCAAACAGACTAACGCTAGTAACTTAGTACTATCCCTTTAAGAAACCTTTTAAATTGATAGTTGCAAAGTTAGTCGATCGAGGGGATAACCACTTATGAAATAAGGTAAACAATAAATTTTGGATTTAATATTGAAACTTTAAAATAATCCAAACAGACGAACGCTAGTAACTTAGTACTATCCCTTTAAGAAACCTTTTAAATTGATAGTTGCAAAGTTAGTCGATCGAGGGGGTAACCACGTGTGAAATAAGGTGTAAAAGTGTTCTTAATTACGAAGTATCTTTGAAATAAAATCAACTTCTGAAATAAACAAAATAATATCTGCTGTACAAAATTTTATTTATTGTTATTGTTGTTGTGGTTGTGGTTACCCCCTCGAATTCCAGCAGAGAATGCTTAATATCATTATGTGAACAAACTGGAACGATACAAAACAGTCTAAAGAAGAAATTTAATAAAAAAGAAAGAAAACCCAAAGTTCTTTTTAATGAAGTCTACGCGGGGCGTTTCGGTTATATAGCGGACGGAAAAATTATGGGCCTCAAGGCTATAATAACTCCTTTTTTTGCTCAGACACTTCTTTCTATGAAGGAAAATTCAAATCTGGTTGGCTTAGGCCTAACATTTGCTTTTATTTCTTTTTCTAACTGAGAGCCAGTTCAAAACAGCTTTTGTTGGGGTTTAGGAACGTTTTTTGGATAAACTTCTTTCACCTGTAAACACTTTTTGGCTTAGAGAAGGTAATACAGAATGATTGCTGAGTTTAATATCCGATTTTAGAAGTCCTCTTTTTCAAAGCTAAAAGGAAGGCTTACAAGTAAAATTCAGGACGAAGCTCTCGCTATAGCGATCCAGTCCGACTTTGTGTCGCCAAACACAGACTGTCTCGCTGTGACAATATTTTTTTGTCCAGCTGTCAAGCTGTTTTTCTGTTGGTATCGTATCTTATGAGGGGTGGAAGGGGGGTCAATAACTTTCAAGTGAAATTAATTAGTTTTTAATTAGCAGAAAGTCGTCTGTCAACGCTTATTAATTAAAACGGGATGTTTCAGGGTTGCCACACGTTAGGGAATTTAAGAATAGGACAAATAGGTCAGGGAAACTTCAGGGGATTTAGAAATTGGCTAAAAAAGGTCAAAGAAACGTCTGAGATTTTAAAAATTGGCTAAAAAAGGTCAAAGAAACGTCTGAGATTTTAAAAATAGGCCAAATATGTTAGGGAAATGTCTGGGAATTTGAAAAATAGTCCAAATATGTTAGGGAAACTCCTGGGAATTTAAAAATAGAACAAATAGGTCAGGAAAACGTCTGGGAATTTATAAATAGAACAAAAAGGTCAGGGGGAAAAGTCTGGGAATGTAAAAATAGGCCAAAAAGGTCAGGGAAAAATAATATCGAATTGAATTACTTTTCATCACTTAACATTCCTTAAAATTTATAAACATCACAACACAACGTAAACCAAAACTAAGTAATAATAATAACAAATAGACAAAACATTAAGTATACTTAATAATATATATTCAAATAATATTACAAAACAACCATGGGATATTTGTTCGTCTTTTGAAAATGGGCGATCTTTCTGTTTCTATTGTTAGTATACAGTACAATATATTTTTGTTTTTTTACAAATTGCGTGTCCTCCCTTTTAAGTACGTAGGAAGATGGGAAAACTTCGACACACCCTTACCTATGGCTTCCTGAACTGTTCATTTACTAAGAAACAATGTAGTTTAAACGCTGCAAGAAATAGATATGTATTTTGAACTATTTATGCTACATTTCACCTTTCACTATATTGCCTCTTCCCACGCCTTCATTGTACAATGAACATAAACCCATAGTGAATAAGTATTGACCTGTTGTAGAGGCTTATAGTATCTGCATTGTCCATAGTTATGATAACCTTATGCTAGATAAACCTATAGTGCCTAAGTATTGATCTATTGTAGGGGCTTATAGTATCTGCATTGTCCGGATAGTTATGATAACCTTATGCTAGATAAACCTATAGTGCCTAAGTATTGACCTGTTGTAGGGGCTTATAGTATCTGCATTGTCCGTATAGTTATAATAACCATATACCTGCGACGTTTACCCTCGTGTTATGATCTTCTTTTTTGCAAAAACAACTTGGCTTTTTCGCAAATTGTAATAATATTGGCCTAGGCTTTTCATTTTTGGTAACGATGTACATTTGTGTTTGTTATGCGATATCTATCGTGTTTTGTTTTGAGTTTTGGATCAAAATAGAGGAAAACTTTTACTGTTTATATAGATATTAATGTATGGGGAAAAATACAGTATATTTCTTCTTTTAGCTCAGCAACTGGGGCGCCATTTAATTATGTATGCACGTCTGTTTGTCACGTGACAGAGAACTTGCAGAGCAGACTCGACTATTATCGGGAAAGCGAATTTTATGTTTTTGAAACGTAACGCATCAGTTCTCGTGCGCGACCACCGTTAATAACATAAAAGTATTAGAAACCATTGCCTTCTCTATAGCTGGTTCAGCTGTAAATACGTTAGTGTGTAGATTACTGACGGTAATTTAATATATATCGCTGTAAATGTTATGCAATAGTGCAATTTTACTATTATTATTAGTCTGTTTATTAGTATACCCAGAACCTTAGGCTACAACTGTAATTATGATACATTATCGGGCCCCAAAACATTTTATTTAAATTTTCGAAAAATGTGAATTTATGTAATTTTCTCATTTGTAGCGTAGTGTTTATTTTACCTCGGTAATTTGCTTATTTGTAGCGTATAGTTTATTTTACCACGGTTCTTTACCAATTTGTAGCGTACAGTTTATTTTAACATGGTAATTTACCAGTAATTTTTGTTTAATGACTGTAGTATTTTACTGAGTATCTGTTTACACTACTGATATTACTACATTTAATGATAAAGATGTAATTTAATTTTTATTTTTGCCAATGTTTGAATTCTTAATTTCGCATCGCATCTGCAGAGAGTTAATTATATAGAAGGCGGTGTCATTTTGACATTTGCAGCGGGTCATCCCGGGTTAAATTTTAATTAAATAAAACTTTTGGAAGTAAGATTTTTCGAGGTCACTTCGCCCAGGAAGCGACTGGAGAAAAGGCAGGCGTCTGTTAAGAAAACCTTTTTTTGTTTTTTTAACTTTAAAAATATACTATATATAAACTTAAAAAGTTAAATTCTTCTACATCAGGTTATAGTATGCTCTTAAAATAAAAATAAAAACGTAAGATATATTTTATCCTTATCTATAATGAATTAATAGAGTAAAGTTGGTCCTTCAGGCGACAGCTGAGAAAACGGAAATGATAAGCTGCTGGCGATTGTATGCTCTAGCTGAGTTCGAACCCTTTCATTAGTAATTATTACCCGCCTTATGCTATCAGAGCCTTCAGCTATGTGATCCATAAGGTTTTTGAAGTCTTAAATTATACTTAAAAATGTTTTAAAAAAACTGAACTCAATATGTTAGTTTTTGTTATTTTGAAAAACACGTGGTGTTATTCTCGCGCCAAACTTGAAATGAACGTGCTATCATGATTTTCGTGCCAAAAGTTTTTAATTTTTCTCTCGCCAACTTGAAATGCACGTGCTCTCATTATTTTCGCGCCAAAGTTTGATTTTTCTCCCGCCAAACTTGAAATGCACGTGCTTTCATTATTTTCGCGCCAAATTTTTATTGTTGTCGCGCCAAAACTTGAAAAACACGTGCTATCATTATTTTCGCTCCAAACTTTTATTTTTCTCGCGCCAAAATCTTATGTCTAGACTACTCAACACGTTTATCGGTCAACTCTCTATTAACCAAACGAGTCTTAAAGGCGACTGTTTATTTCCAATATGAGCTCTAGGCCAACCAACTAACAACCACTTTGATACCATGCGTAGTGTCTTCTTTGAATAGGGATAGGGGTGTGTTGCTATTAAGAGGTTCACTTGAATATAGTCTGCTGCTGCTGAGAGACCAGCAGGCGTTGGAGTCCCGGAGATGATGCCCTTTTAAGATAAGAACTCGGCCGAAATTCTTTCCCCGCGTTTTGCCTCGATCAACCTACGAATTTACTTTTTGAAGAGGAGTTCGATTACTCTAGAAGTTTTGCTTCCTGAATGCAAGGAGTATTTTTTGACAAGTAGATGAATGATACCTTGAATGGGTTTATTAGAGAAATTAGTAACTTTGTTGAATGATCACGCTTAACACAGGGATAGATTTAATTTTAGAAGCAGGAATGGGGTAGAACGGTTAGTATTTACTTCAGTTATTCCGACTCATAGCCCAGTGTAGAGCGCCTCCCTCCAACACGTAACGAAAAGTTTAAATTATCTTATTGGCTGCTCACTTAAACTATTTTTGATGACGTTTGCTGACGGGGACGGCGAAAAGTACGTAATTCCTTTTTACCTCTGTCGCTATGACCCTCCCGCCTCTTCTTTCATACCCCCCGTCCCGGGAAAAAGGGGGTCCGGATAACTCTGTTCTCCATTCCTACTTCTAAAATTAAATCCATCCCTGCATGCTTAAATGGTTTTATATTAGTTTATTCAACAAATATTTATATATAGGTTAGAATTCGTAGTAACCTTTAATTTTAAAACTTAATAGCTCTATTAGGACTTAGTTTTGACCTCTGTATTGGTCATTGAACCGATTAGAATAGAGAATAGGCTCTTAATTCTAATGGGAGAATAAATACGTCCAAACGGGCTAGCTGTAATTCCCTAAATTTTAAAGACTTATTCGCGTGTTTGATGGTCAAATTTTCGATTGTGCTTTTGCTGGAATCCACGTAGTTTAGCGGAACATTTAGAGTTATTAGTGGAATAGTTTAAAGCCCATTGTTTCTATTTTCCCCGCTTTATTTAAAAGTTTATTCGGAACAGTGCACGGTTGTTCGTGATGGTATTATGCGCCTAATTATAGTAGTTTCATTGTATGTGTTGGGTTTAATTTTATAAACCCACCAGGCGTGAGTTTTGGAACGATTAATTTATAATGTCCGTCGTACTGTTTTAATTATAAGTTGGAATTAATTTATTTACTATAAATTAGAAGTTTAGGATGATTTGTAAAGTTGAAGAAGTTTTCAGTTTGGGTTAATAGGTGTTGTTTATTAGGGGAGTTGGTTTTCAGCAGGGGTAAAATAGGTGTGTTTTCAAGGGGAGTTGGTTTTTAGTGGTGAAAAATAGGTGTGTTTTTAAGGGGGGTTGGTTTTCAGTGGTGAAAAATAGGTGTGTTTTTAAGGGGAATTGGTTTTTAGTGGTGAAAAATAGGTGTGTTTTTAAGGGGAGTTGGTTTTAGTGGTGAAAAATAGGTGTGTTTTTAAGGGGAGTTGGTTTTTGCCAGGAAAATGGACTTGCTGTAGGTTAAAATTGGTTTTTACTGATTTAATATTGGTTTCCAGTGGGTCAAAAAGAATTTTACCAGGTGGGTTAAGGAATTTTAATTAAAATGGGCCATTTTAGATGTGGTGAAAAATAGGTCAAATTTCCCAGACAAATACCTGCATGTACTGCATCATTTACAATCTCAATTTGCACAAAGCCGTTTCAAAACATTGGGCTTATCTTTTAAACTAATTTTACTTTCTCTGTTATACTTAATTACAATAATTATAATAAAAATATGGCCTTTGAAGACATCAGTTCACAAAAGTTTATTATAAAGAAAATTATATAGTCATTAAGATTAAGAAAATGAGAGGGAAGAGAAGGTATACCAGAAACAAAGGCTTATATTAAAGATGGAACGAAAATTTGAATTATAATGGATATTTATACGACACGCGCCACATTCTGAGGTAATTACAATTAGGACCGCGCTCGTTGCATGAATGTAAAACATTACAGGACCCTAGACGGCGTGCGCCTTTTGGCGAGATCAAGAAGCGATATCTAGTTTATTAGGGAGAAGGTATAAATTCGCCTCGACATTTCCAGCTTTATCGCCAGTCCAAACGTAGGTCCGGACTCAGTTAATCCCCGCCGCCTCTAAATTACAACAACCAGCACGCATCTCACTGGTTCTTGGAAACTCACGTCAGCACGACGCGAATGATATCGAAAATTACTTGTATTTTCCGACTGAGGAGAGGCAGCGAAATAGCCCGGCCTCCTTTTACGTCCCCCCTTGTATTTTGAAAAGGGGGACTTTAGGGACTATGGCACGCGAGTACTTAGGCAGGCATCTTATAGCTTCACCCTAATAAACTAGATATCGCTTCTTGGCGGGATCGAGAAAATTCTTGTCGTCTTTCTCTATTATATTAATATAAATGCATCCCAAACTTGCATGGTCTCTTTTAAATTATAATTAATGGTCGGCACTATTTTATTATTAGAATATTTAGTTTAGAAACACTTATATTAAATATTAATTAAGATGGGATATTACTTAAATTAATTAATTATTACGTTTGCCTAGTACCACCTGACGTGTTTGTCCAATAGGGAGCTTTCCCCAGTGAGTGCTTGGCGGATAAGCCTAACGAGTAGTGCCATCTATTACGGAAACTTAATTGTACTCATGTCTTCTGTAATATTGTAGACACAAACATGGTTCCAATTAGTAATATTCATTATTTTAAACCCTCTTTCTGTTAAAAAAAGAATAAATTCTAGTTCGGAGTATCGATTTAAAGATATATTAAAGGGATTAATTATTCTTTTATTTAAATACGGCGCCATATTGGAAAATGGCCACCAAGCTGCGAAGTCATATTAAAAGTACGCTTAGTGCAACGTGAGAAACATTAATTAACTATAGTAAGGATGTCGTAAATCTGCGTAAGATAAAGACACCGGATCGGAAGCAGGTGATAGATAAACGACCTATGTGATGACGTATTTAAGACCTTTTAAAAAACCTCCATTGTTCTTTACTTTTAATATAAAATTTGTAACAAAAACCGCTTATGTATGTATACCTTCTGTTATTTTGTTCTTTGGTGTCAAGGTCATATCCCCGCACGCTGATTGGCTGTTGCCGTTTGCAAATAAAAGCATTATAACCTATGCACCACCACCAGGAGTATTAATGACCCTTTCCCCCTTCGCCCCCCCCCAAAGACAATAAAATGTGGGTCCTTTTTTACAGCACACGTGTTTAAGAAAAGCTAAGGGAAACTTTAGTTTTTTTAAGGGTTTATAGGCCTATAGATAATAGTCTTTTGAAGGTCAAATATACACAGCGTGCTACCCGCAACGGGCGCGCGACACGCTTGGTAGGCGACGCTTCTTACAGTTTCAAATGTGCTGCTCGGCCCAATTACCTCAAAGGAATTATAATTTTTTACGATATTTTTTGGGTTAAAGGGAATATGACTTTTAATGAGTTGTCCTCTGAGAAAGGTTAGGACAGTCTTTCGTCTTTTGTGATCTAAATGAAGTCGTAAAAATTTAAAAAAATTCATGAAATCTTTCAAGATATCATGGAATTTTTCAAAAATAAGTAAAATCTTAAAAAATTCGTGAAGATTCGTAAAAAGTTTCAAAAATTTGCAAAAATTTGTAAAAAATTTCAAAAATTTGTAAAAATTTGTAAAAAATTTCAAAAATTTGTAAAAATTTGTAAAAAATTTCAAAAATTCGTAAAAAATTTCAAAAATTCGTAAAAATTCTTAAAATCTTTAAAGTAAGAGGTGAAATCTTTCAAGAAATCACAAAGTCTTAATAAAGTAATCACAAAATCTTTGAAATCTCGATATCTTTAAAGAATTCCAAGAAAGGAAGTCTTTGAAAGAATAAAACCATCAAACCTTTCACAGAATACTTATTTAGAATTGGCGATATTATCCCTTTAAAATACGAGATATTTTTAGTTGGTTTTGTCTATAGGCTCTTATATACCCTGAGGTCCAAAACACTATTTTTTTTTGGTAAAAATGGACGCGAGCAGCACCCCCAGCGTGACCCTCTGATTACAGAAAGGGAAGAAAATGTATATAATTAAAAATTCAAACACTCGTGGAAGCGTTAGGAAGAAAAAAACATTGATAACGCTTCATTTAGTATAGCTACGATATGCCTCGGCTATTAATCGTATGGCGAGCGTTTAATTACACCCGAATTTTTCTCTCTCCCCAATTATTTTCTTTTCTCTTTACTTTTTAATGAAAGTTAGAATGTAGGAGGTTCTTAGAAAGTGAAGACGTTATCTACGCTTTTCCTTCTCCTTATCGTTAGGCTTAGCTACCAGTTGGGTTTGGAAAGATTGTTTTAGAACATAAGAACGTTTGTGCACGTGTGTTTTTAAAGCAAAATTCATCAGGTTTCATCTAATATGACATTATCTTCGGTTTTCCTTACGGTTATTCTTAGATAACAGTTGGTTTTAGAAAGGTTTTTAGAACACAAGAACGTTTGAACACGTGTGTTTTTAAACCCAAATTCATCTACTATGTTATGTTTCGCCGGTCCGACAAAATTGGTAATGTACAGTTTAAGATGTATTTGGGTTTTTTGTTATTGTAATGAATTTTTGTGTTTGTTTGTTTATTTGCAATAACTGTTGATTTGTTTGAATATTTTATTATTATTGTTGTTGTTTCTTGGCGTAAATACTGAACCAGTTATATTTAAAACCTTAAATTACAGCCTATAAAAATTTATTACTCAAAATTCGAATGAGTAATTTAACTTTTTATGGTTTTAAATTACGGTAATTTCAGTTTTGAGATAACTCTTGTGTCTATTAAATCGCGCTGTCAATATTTTCTAATATTATTTCGTTCGGATTCGGTGATTTCTAACAAACGATTCAATATAAAATATTTTCACGCAAAAAAATAATTTATTACTATATTTAATTCATTCACGGTCTAATTAACATTAAGGTGAATAATATTATTCGAAATTACGCATAGATTAATTTATTCAATAATTAATTCCAATACATTTAATCGATAAATCCATTGATTACCGTTGATTTGTATATGGACAACAGAGACTTAAATTAAAACATGACTTCAAACAATACAAACCATCCAAATTTGGTGGCGGACTGGCAAACTTGTGAAGCTCTATCTAGAGTCTTTGGAATGAACATACCCAGCAATATTACGCCTTAACCCTATTTAAAGCAGGCTATACTACTCCACTCTCCATTTTTTAAAAGGGTCTATAGAGATTCCTTAAATTATACTTGCACCAATTTTGTTTTGTACTTGGCGTCCATTTTCAAAATGGCAGCTGTGATTTAGGAACTAAACTAAATAAAAAAATCAAAGCTGGTCTTTATCGAAATTGGATCATTTGATTGACAAAAACAATCACGTTTTTTTTTTCAAAATTTATTTAAAAGTAACCAAGCTCCCAAAAACTGTCAGGAAGGATTTTTGTAACTGACGGGTATTTTGATTGAAAATTTGAAACTGTTTCAAAATAAGGCTTTTTTATTTTTTTATTTTCTTTAAAATATATTCTTTTATTTTCAAAGAATATATCTTAGAATATTTTCAAGGCTTCCCCATATTTATCCCTTTTCCCTTAAGGGGAAATGAAATGCTGCCTTAAAAAAAGGAAGTGCGGGGGAGGTTGGGTGGAACAAAACAGAGTCTTATTTCCGTCATCGCTGCATTTTTTCTTATTCTATTTTCTTGAAATATTTTTTCTTCTTAAGAAAAAAGAAGACTATAGTAACCAAAATCTACATTCTTTTATTGTTGGCTTCGTATTTCGTAACATGGAGATGAGATGGTTTAGGATGGTTCCTGCGTAATACATAGGTTTTCTTCAGACTAGGAGGATTTATACCATTTACACTGCAGGAGTTGAGGCTACTTGGTACCACACTTCATCCTCCAAGTAGCCTGGTCTACTGCAGTGTAAATTGTATCATTCCTCGTAGTCTGAAAACTATGTATATTACCTGTTAATGACTACATAAGTTCATAAGATATGTTACTCCATAAGTTTGTTAATCTCTGGTAACTTAGAAACTGGAGCTTGTCATGAAGTGAGTGACGTAGGTCATAGATTCAGGGTAAAGCGAAGGAGGCCTGGTGACTGGGGCGCTGTCAAAGGCTTAGTAATGCAGACTAAATAGGACCTAGATGGAACTTGGTCCTGCAAAATTAATTAACCACCGAGTGTAGTACTTCAATTCACGTCGCTTGTCGTTCTCGAACTAGTTATCTCGAGCTGTAAGTCTCTCGGTATACCATTACGATTTAAGTATAGGTAGTGTCATACTTATGGAAGGAACATATCACTTATAAACTTATGATGACTGGCATACTTCAATGCTCGTGTATATCTGTGTAATACATTAGTTTTTCTATAAATAGCATTCCCTTATTAGACTGCAATATTTCTTTATAATCCATCTTTATAAATCCTTTTTCAGTTAAGACATTCTTTTGTATACTTATCCCCCATCCAATAAATTATATTTTCGCATGACTGCATTCGAACTGCACGGATTATGATTTAACTTTCACCCCCCTCCATTGAGCTTTCTCTACCAATATTCAACTCGTCTAGCGAACTAGACATCTTTGGGAATGTTTTTATCCCTATTTCTTTTTTAATGTTGAGTACGAACTCTCTCTTACTGAAGAAGTAGATCTTTAGTTCTTTACTTGCTATGGAGTATTATGGAATGACTTCAAAGTTCGAGAGGGTCGCCAGTCTATAAGCCCTTTTATCCATTAAATACCAATGTCAATTTGGTGCAGGACTGGTAACTTTAAAGCCCTCTCTAACGTCTTTGCGTCCATGTACCGTCCTATCAATGTTCACCCTTGACCCCAAATCAAGCAGAAGGGCCTTTAGATTTTTGCGAGTGGCGAATACCTCGATTTCAAACTTGTATGACCTAACAGAACCAAACTAGTTCGCCTAAAAATGGTTGTGAATCCGGCCCTAGACGTTCCAAAGCGGAGAGCTCTGATTTAAATTCTTTTTTTCATGTCTAAAAAAAATGCGTCGAGAACTTGCTTGCTTCAAGCAAAGCTAGCTGTAAAGGCGGCGAAGCGTATGGATGTCTTAGGATGAATTGAAAAGTTGGTTGGTGTTGGCACTGAACCCCAAAGTTGGACGGTTTTTTTATATTTTCCCCCAGTTTTTTTATTTTATTTTTTTATAAGAGGGGTGCTTGGTACCCTTCTTGGGGGTTCAAAGTTTTCAATCAATTTTTTGACACCCCCTTACCAGGCTATATCTTTTAAAGTTTTTAAACTGGGAAGTTGTCAAGAGGTTTTGGGGTTTGTTTACTTTGTTGAGTCTGGGTGGATGGTGTTACGTCAGTGATGTTTGGTTATTGTTCTGTCCACCATTTTGAAATGTGCAACCTAAAACTTACATAAAGTCGGTCTATAGGATATAATAAATTCCTTAAGGAAGGGTTTTTTTTAATATTGTTGGATGGCTGCCATTTTCCAATATGGCTACCCGCGATTGGAAAATATTTCTAAGAGTACCTGCTACCAGGAGTCCATTATGGGGTTGACGTCTGTTGCTTCATAAGACTAGTTCCAACGAAACTAGTTTCAGCTTCCGATTATTCATTATCAGGCAATCACGAATTTATAAATTTATAAAATTACAAATTTCAAATTTGAAGGGATTTAAGTTGACTTGCACATCTTGTTTATCTTCACTATTCCTAAGGATGAATCTCGTGCAGGAAATTTTCTATTCCCTCCTAGGTTTACAACGTTACGTACCACGTACGAAGGAATGATTTTTCAGATGTGTGACCTCGCGCCGCGTACTGGTGCAGGCGGGTGCATCAAGCAATGATGCCATGCTACGGGGTCGGTGGTCCTCCTTAGAGAGAGGTGAGGGTGCCTCCTTAGAAATCCATTCCATTCTTCTTTCTTTAAAGTTTTAACCCCCCCCCCTTCGAACCCTGCCAACCGTTGTTGCAAGGGGTTGCGCCATGAGCAAGAAATATGCAAAAACGAGTGTCGTTGAAGAGGGCTATTTATTACCCAGGCTGTTTGGCCATTAGATAACGGCTTGTTCTCGCTTGAAATGCTGTAGAAGGCCACCCGTATGTATGTATGTATGTATGCATGCCTTTTAAGGGGCCTTGGTACAGTATGGGTTTGATATTCGAGGATCGGCTGGTATGATTTAGTTTTCCTAACCTTAAATGAAGTGAGGATGAATTATTTTCTATCTAACGATACTGCAGCCTACAGCCCGCCCTTTGAAAAAGTGTCTATTCAACTGGAATTTTTCCTGTTCAAGTTAGGGCTGTGCGAGCCTTGAATTTTGGGTTTCGAGTCGAGTCTCGAGTATTGAAATTTTCCTTTATCGAGTATCGAGCCGAGTCTCGAGTACTCGAAACGAGTATCGAGTAGTTGGAAAATTGGTTTCGAGTATTTATCGAGTAATTGGGAATTGATTTTCTAGTATTTTCACAATTTCTGTTAATTTATTGCTCTCATAATAGACATTTGGTGTAATTTTCACCATCGACAACTACTTCCATAAATTCCCAGACGGTATTAGTCTTCTTCCCTTTAAATTTAACTAACTTAATTCCTCATTAATATCTTCTTCGGAATGTCATTCCTCACCGAAGTCATTTGTAGCCATTTTTATACTTCGCGCAAAGTTCCAAACGAAAATACCCAATGAGCACTAATGTGCGTCTGTTAACCAATAAGCGTGACTTTCTTGTAGATTTTTATAGCTACTACATCCTATTTTCAGAGTTGAAGGCTTTCCAAAAGCAGGTTCGAGTATTTATCGAGCCTTGGTTTGATACTCGAAACTTTTTTGAGTCTCAGAAAATCTCTTATCGAGTATCGAGCCGAGTACTCGACTCGATACTCGATCGAGTACTCGAGTCTTATCGAGTACTCGCACAGCACTAGTTCAAGTTTAGTTTCATAATACAAGGTTTCAACCTTAGACATATTTTCATCAGACGTTTTAAACGTTCTAACCTGCAAATGTCCGCGTTACCAACACACATAATGCACCTTTTCCAAACATCGCTGCCCATTCATTCTGAGAGAAACGTTTTGAGCACGTATACCATATATACCCTTTAGTCGGGAATAGGAAAGTAGGCTTATGTCTTGTCAACATAACTGATGGGGCCCCAGGCGCAGGTCCTCGAGATTCGAGTCCCTCTATCCCTCTCTCTAGGCTCAATCTGATAACCGATCCAATATTCAAAATAGTCAGCGATCCATCATGCCTTACAAGCTAAACCTAAAATGCGACGACTGAAACTTTAGGTGAAACCTTACTAGGCCTAAAAGAAGATTTATTTTCTATACTCGATTTAAGGAATTCAATATCGCTTTGTAAAGTTTGGAGGATACCGAATAAACTCTCTTGATCAACACTACTTTTTTCTGTGATATTTAACATTGCGTATTTATACGCCTCAGCTTCCTGCATGCACATCAATAGTTAATCTTTTGAGATATTACGTGAATGCATCTAAATTAACACAATACGGATTTTGGTGCAGGACTCGTAACTTTGAAGTCCTTTCTAAAGTTTTTGTTGTCAACATATCGTCTTATGAATATTCAGCGTCTTAACCCTAAAAAAGAGCTTTCAGTTTGAGGAGGAGCTGAGTCTCTTGAAATAATTTACGCTGCCATATTGGTGGGTTTAAAGCAGGAATGAAGCTGAGACCACCTAATATGGCTACCAGAACAGCGGTAATACTTGGGAGGGTGTGACGTACTACTATCCCATCTGAAAGCTCCCTATTCAAGCAGATGATACTCAGCTCCTCCCCCTTTTCAAAAGGGTCTAACGCACGCCACCTACCGTAGGTCAACGCTGTCCTAAAATAAGGCCTAACTAAAACGTCGTTGTGATATGGTCAATGGTCAATAAAATCGTTTAATTTAAAATATCCCTGGCTTGCCATAATAATAATAAAGGACCATTGCCATATCATTCTTGGTTATCTGTTGCCGGCCATAACCATTGTCCAGAGCTGAAAGTTTCCATTTAGGGTTCAGAGGCTATCATTTTGAAAATAAATGATGGTAATTTGCTACGGCTCACGGCTTTCTAATAAATTGGCTAGCTAGCGCGGGTTCCCAAAACGCTCTCAGCTCAAAGTAATATTTCTACAAATACCCTAGTATTTTTCGGAAGCATCTCTCGTGGGGCTCAAAGGATTTGGCCCCGTGTATGAAACCAGAACAGCAATTTCCCGGAGAAATATGGTGAATTTTATAAAGCCTTTGTAGCGGTTTTACCAGGTCCATGAATAAAGGTTAGCCAAGGTTTAGATAAGATAAAGTTGAAGTATATTTTTGATGAAACGTATGTAGGAGTAGGACTTCCTGAATTAAATTCGTCTGCTTGATTTAGGGTTAAGATGGAACATTGATCATACAACGGTTTGATCATTCCAAAGACGTTAGATAAGGATTTGAAGTTGCCAGTCCACGAAATTTGGTGTCCATCCATATACAAAATCAATGTTCTGTCTTAAGGAAACAATGTGATCAACAAACACCAGATTCTGTGTAAACAAGAAGCGATATCTAGTTTACTAGGGAGAAGGTATAAGATGCCTAAGTATTTACGCGTGCCATAGTCCCATCTCCCATTCAAAATACAAGGGGGGGGGACGTAAAAGGAGGCCGTGAGTTTTCAAGAACCAATGAGATGCATGCTGGTTGTAATTTAGAGGAGGCAGGGATAAACTCCGGACGTACTACGTTTGGACTGGAGATAAAGCTGGAAATGTGGCGCGAATTTATACCTTCTCCCTAGTAAATTAGATATCACTTCTTGGTGTATACCAAGCTAACCTAACCATAAATGAGTTTACCTATTAGAAATACCTGTAAGGTAAGATCTCCATTCAGTAATTTCTTATACTTGTGTGGTAACTAACATAGCAGGGGCTACAAAAATTTATGAGGGGATAAACAAAAGTATAGAGCCTCGATATACCACCGAGAATAAATATAAAGTCTTAAAATCGGATTTCCATGGCAACCTGTCCCGTTTTATTTTCGGAATTGGGATTTGGGAGGCCTTTTCTTGTGTGCTGCACCTTCTAGAATTTCTAGACTTTCTCCACCAGGGGGGGAGAGAGGGTGGTCTCTTTTCTTCATAGGTGAAAATAAATCGTTTCTTTTATGGTGCGAAAGAAGACAGCCAAAAGGCGAAAGAAAGCATCAAGACTTTAATACCGACTTCTTACCCTAGCCACCCAAGTTAACAGCGCCACCTAAAATATCCCATTTAATGGATTTTTTCCTTAGCTTCTATGTAGCAAGTTGGGTTAGCTATTTGAATCCCGTAGCTTTTTCAGCGTTCATACCGAAAATCTAAGACAGGAAAGATCCGAAGATCTGAAGGAATAGATTTCTTAATTATTCTTGGAATCTTTATCCTAACTTCAACTTCCATGCCATTTCCCGGGACTTTGTGCTTGAACTAAAGGGGAGGGGCTTAGAAAACGTCACCCTAATGTATTTGAAATTAGAAGTTAAGTGGTTAACTTCAACTTCCATGCCATTTTCCGGGACTTTGTGCTTATAAAACGTCACCCCTGACGTCACCCTAATATATTTGAACTTAGAAGTTAAGTGGTTAACTTCTACTTCCATGCCATTTTCCGGCACTTTCTCCTTGAACTAAAGGGGAGGGGCTTATAAAACGTCACCCTAATGTATTTAAACTTAGAAGCCAAGTGATATTGGCTCCGAACCCTTGTGTAAACACGTTCTATTTGCGTCGTATGCCTAGGGTCCACGGTTCTCCTGTATATAAATAGCTGACTTAAAGCTTTCTATGGTCGTCCTCAAATAGCTATTACACTCTGTAATTCTTTTTTACCTGATTCAGCAAAGCTTGTGTACCTAGAACGCGCGCCGTTTTTTTCTTGGTTTACTTTAAAAGAGAATTATTGAAAAACTAATTCTTTTTTATGGTAAAACCTTTTAGAATTATTTTAAAAGTCAAAGTTGCCTATTTTTCCGCTACAGGAAATTCGCAGGGAAAAAAAGACATGTCAACAAGAAACCTTTTTCAATTTTTTTTCCTTGATAAAAGTTTTTTTTATTATTTATTTTCAACGTGAAATTCGAACGGAATCGCGTGCGTCTACTAAACTCGTGCTCACGTGCGACAAAACTACTTTCTTTCATATGATATTTAATAATACGAATTCATCCGCCTCTTATTTTTGTTATATTATCAGGTGAGCTCGAACGGACGACTGTACAAATAAATTCCATGGCTTGGAAAATTATTTGGGTTTAAGATTTATTTCAAGAATAAATATTCAAATATATACCTTGGTTTTAAATAAATAAATTTGTATTTACTTTAAGCCTTTTTATCACGTATTTAATTTATTTCAAAATATAACGGGGTCAATAGAGGTCACGTATTTCATCAAAACAGTATTTGCATTTTTAACAAATCTTTCCCCTTTTTTCTTGGTATTTACTTTCTGTTTGCGAGTTGTATCTTAGATAAATATTTAATTTTCCATTTTTTACTTCAAACGAAATTGAATAGAAATAGAATGTTGCTCTTTTTATTTGAAGAAAAAAAAATTACTTAAAATAATGTACGTTAGGATTTTTGCGTGGAGTATCTTAACTGGAGTGGTAGTTAAAGATGCCTTAGAGAGCCCAAAAATAAATCTTGGTTGACTCCATTTTGGTTTATTACTCCATGTTAAATAAAAAAATTCCCAGCCTTCCTAGTTCCTTATTTTCTTTCAATATTTTAGATAATGTTTTTAAGAATTCTGGCTAAAATATAAAGATAATATAAATTTAACAAAAATGCGTATATTTTAAAATATTAAATTTTTAGAAAAAGTGATTTCTATAATTAATAGCGTCTGATTTTATATATATAACTTCCTAAGTTTAATATTTATCGGAAATGATTTAGTGCAACGTTACGTTACGTAACGCCTTGCCATTCATTCTCTAAGCGGAAGGAAGCGTTTAAAGCTGCCTTACCGCCCTCGATGGTGAATTGCCGAATTTCCTACCCATGTCAAGGCTTAACTTGACCCTTTTCGCTTCTTGTCAGGGTTAGCTCTTGTCCTATTATCTCTTTGATGAACTCTTTTAACCCCCTTCCCCCCTTTAATAGCATTATCGGGAAATGTCCAGCCATTAAAAGCCGAATGTCCCTAAAGCGAGGGGCTGACCACTCGTAGTAATCGGTGTTACAACTAGAGTCAAAAGAAATTGTGTGTAGTAGGAATGTTCAGCAATCTCACATCGCCTCTGAGCCAATAATTGCACGTAATCGTTGTAGTGATTAGCCCCTCGGAGAGGGAGGGGATTGGACGTTGGCTGCAATGGCATTTTGACATGCCATTCGACCTCTTGCCTGTTTTCTTCTGGAATTCCGTAATAGCAAGGATATCACTTATTGGATGACCCTCTCATAGGCTTATCCCCTTACTGGATAATGTTATCGTCTTAAAACGTTTTCTATAGCAGATAATTCCAATGATTAAAAGCTTAAGAATGTGTTTATTTTATTGTATTTCAAGCACCACGCTCATAAGTAAATAATAACAACCCATAAGTTATGCATATATATTTAAAGGTTTAAAAGCCACCAACTAAAATCGACAATATTAAAATAAATTAAATGAATCTGGGAGCACGGCAGTTTTGTTCTCATTCAATCGCCAATTGAACAATTATGTTATAAATTAAGTCCTAATTAATAACCAATATTCTTTGACTCTATCATTATTATACATCTTTGTTCGTATCAAAAATATCGTGACTTGGCAAGCGCAGGTAATTACCTTATAAACGTGTACATAAGGTTATGCATAACTCGCCTTATAAACTTGTACATATCCCCTCGACCATAAACGATTTAGTGAATATCCCTTCGATTATTTTAAAATCGGCAACAATTTAGTGAATATCCCCTCGACTTCCTTTTAATATTTCTTACTTGCGATTGCCAAGTCACGATATTTTTGATACGAACAAAGATGTATAATAATGATAGAGTCAAAGAATATTGGTTATTAATTTGGAAAAGGACTTAATTTATAACATAATTGTTCAATG
Organism: Phalangium opilio; assembly: GCF_054372755.1. Taxonomy (NCBI): domain Eukaryota; kingdom Metazoa; phylum Arthropoda; class Arachnida; order Opiliones; family Phalangiidae; genus Phalangium; species Phalangium opilio. Next base: position 7,361,996 of record NW_028324187.1, on the reverse strand, counting down.
GGCGATTGAATGAGAACAAAAGGCAGACTTGGCTCTACATGGGATCTCAGAACGTTTTGCGGCGGAGACGGCACGAGCGAGGCTTGGCCCATTTTTGTACATGTTAATGTTTTTCATAGGATAGTTCTATTGTAGTTTTCTCACGCCAAGAAGCAGTGTAAGCACAATACAGCTCCGTGGTGCGAGTGGACTAGCCTCCCGTGTTTAGCGAACGCGAGCTCCATCTAGCGAGAACAACTATCCTATTATGGCGGTACTCCGCCTGTGCGTTGGTTAATGGAGTGGTTTGTTAAATGCAATTCTTAACCTTACTAGCACAACTAAATGCAATGCTCAACCTTAAAATTAAAAACTATTTCCTATTAAAACACAAACAAACGAAAAAGTATCATCATCTTACCACAATCCCCTCCCTTCAATGGCGAACGAAAACTTCCATACTACCAAAGGCGATAACGTGACACAACGACTACTACAGGAAGGTCGGACTAATAGCCACATCGAAGATATACATCATACGATGTTGCTACTTGTATAGAGATAGTTGCATTATCAGTATCAGCGTTTCGATTTCACAAATCAAATTTTAAAACGCAAGATTACCATCTTTTATTTATGTCTCCATTAAAGAGTACAAAACAAAATTATTGAAAGAATGTAACAAGTAAAATCGCAATTTTTAAGGGACTTTCTTAAACCTGCGTAGATTTGGAAAAACATTTCTTGAACACTAAATTAGTTGAAAACTTTTTTTGTTAAATAAAAACTACAAACATGTTTATTTGGAATAAAGCTTTGAATAAAACCCAACAAAACGAGTAACTTTATAGAATAATCGCTAAATAATAAGAGAAAACTAAGTATGAAAAACAAGATTGGTATGTAGGGTAATTCTATATTACTTTTGAAAAATCGCGTAGCTTTTGAAAATTATTGAATACGTAACTAATACGAAGATAACCATGTGAGGGTTAATATGAAAAAAAAAAAAAAAGCTTTGAACCCCCCCCCCCCTGAGAATAGGGAGTAATGCCAAGTTCTCACTGACAACGAGCGAGGTAATATTTCAACAGATCCGTATCGTATTCAGTATCGTATTCATCCAACGTTGCGTAAATTTGAAAATGATAAGGAATCAACAAATTATTGGCATAACTCTCGGGGTCAATACTATCAATTACCATTTTAATGGACCCAACGTCATCGTAGAAAGCCAAGTCAGAAATGATGATATCAAAGAACCTTATAACTTTATTTAATTCTTCTCTTGGGAATCTGGTCCAACAATATCTGAACAAAATCGTTCGGTTGTAGCGTCTGACAAACTCGAACGCTCCATCAGCAAACTCCACCAAATCGTTGCCATTTGTAACTTCAATAGCACCTTCCTTTTTGCCAATGCAATTGCAATGGTCCAATGCCTTTAGAAAATGTGTATTTGGCCACGCGAAGTAGGATATGTTCATCAATAATTCTTCAGGTGGTTTAAATTTCGATAATAATTCACACATTTGCGTGTAATTTAATTGACTCAATAAATATCCCAGACCTGATGCTCCTGAAAATTGGAGAAAGTGGGCTCTTGAATAATTCGAAATAATATCCAACGCCTCAATTTTTTCATCTTCACACAAATTATTAAACAGAAATTGTACATTTGATTTTCTATATTTCCAACTACAAACAACCCTGACGAGAAATTTGATATCAATCGACATCTCTTCTAATAAAGGGTCTAAAAAGGAAAATTCCGGCGAGTCCAGCAACAGCCTTCCTAGTTTATAGATCCAGTATTTTACCATCAAATTTTCATCATAGAAACCTTTTAATTGCCGTTCTTCTCTGATTCGTGGCCACAGTTCCCTAATTTTATCCTCCAAACAGTTTTTGCATGCCATTTTAAAACTGAATTCCAAATCAAGGTCAGATTGATTCTCTAGTAGCAACCTTGCCATCTTGGGTCGATTTAATGAGCCTTCAACAGTCCAGCTCAAATTGGCGACATGGTGTTCCAGGATAGTTGTAGTGACATGGTTTTTGATTTTGGAAAGCCAATGACATATTTCATATCCTACCTCTTCCAATATCATCATGGTCATTTCTTTGATATGTTTTCCTATGACGGAGTGCTTAAGCTCGTCAATTGCTCGGTCGGTCATTGATTTGTGGTTGATTTCCAAAGGGAGTGGCAAGTATTGTTTATTTGCACTAATCCATACTGACGAGGCGAAATTTGTTAGGGCTTGGCGTTGTAGAGAAATCATAGGCAATCTCGCAAGCTCCATTTTGAATCGTTCAATACGGCTTATAATAAAAGGGCGTATTCCCTATGTGTAAATACTTGATGTATCGAATCTTCAAAATTTCCAATAGCGAGTAATAGTGTTAACTAAATTTTTTCTTTATGAGAAATTCTCCCTTTTGTTTAACTGCGACTGACCTAAAACCTAAATAAGAACTAGATGTTATTAGGAATTTATTCCATGCCTAACCAAAAAAACATACATTAATACAGTCATTGCAAAATAAAACACAAATGCATGCAGCCAGAGCAAAATAAAACATTAAAAAAAGGGATTTCGGAAATGAAATACAATTCTATGCATTTTGCAAGAAGATAGATAAATAGATGGCTAAAAGGCATCACGATGGTACCCATAGTTAATTGTAATTACCGACAATTATCTTCAATTTGTCTAGCTTCAGAGCTTCAAACAAGGGTTTTAAATATGTATGCATTTAACAGCCACAGTAAAACAATAGGGTATGATGAAATACTAATTAAACGAGTACTCAACTGACATATTTAAGTTAATTCCAAATTAAAGGAAATGTCACCCCAAATGCCTCCCAAAACAAGCTATAATTTACTTCTTGAAAACTTGTGAAAATTTGAGAAAGAACCCTAAACATAGTTTTCCAGCACAAAATAAACATCTATAATCTATTATGTGGATTCGGCACAAAAGTTAATTAAGAATATAGTAATTTTAAATACCTTTGCAAGTAGCCAATTCCGAAAACTCGATGAATACTTTATCAATTACATTAAACGACGTGATTTTTAAAACAATATTCAGCGACATGTCACGTTTTACTGCGGTTTTGAAGCAGACGGCTTCGTTTGGTCACAACCGACTCGATCACGCTTTTGGATGCACGCGCTATAGATGTTTTTCCTATGTAAAAGCGCATACCAGGAATTTTCAGTTTTTTCCTTCGAAAAATCAAAGGAGTCAAATATCTTGAAATTTTAATGAGATGTGCAAAATAAGGCTTGTTTTTTTTGTGCAAAGTTTCAAAAGTTTCTCTTTTATACTTTTGTTGTAAATAAATTAAAACGAAATTTATCCATGATTAAAGAGCTTAGAGTCTTCAGAGTGGGGTGGCGTAGCGGTTAGCGCTTTCGCCTCGCAGCAAGAGGATCGCGGGTTCGATCCCGGACTGTGGCAGCGGGTGAGAATCTGGGAACAAATCCTTCTGCGTAGAGTTGCAAGTTCTCTCCCCGCTTTTTAAAAGGAGTTTTCCCCCGCGGTCCAACCCGGTTTCTCCTTTCCATCAAAACTTTCAGAGGTTAACGGTAATAGTTAGTATAGGGCGCTGTAGGTTAGCTGTGGCATAGGGGCTAGCCACCACCCCTCTATGCAATGTAAACAAGCCACAGTGTGGAAATCCCTTCATAGACAAAGCCTAGATTATTATTATTATTATTATAATTATAAATGGTGTTAATGTGTTTTCTTCGGTTTCACTGGCTCGAATCTCTTGAAATTTTAGGGAGAGGTATAATGAAGTTTTTAAATGATCGTGCAAATTTTTCAAAGTTTTAAAACAAATCTGGGAGCACGGCAGTGCTCCCAGCCAAGTCGAGCACTGACATCCTTTTCTCGAAGCAACTCGTGGCACTTTTAAGCCCAGTGTAACTTCGTGATGGGTACAGGTAAAAGTCTGAAATTTTGCTTGCCGCGAGGACTGTCAATCCTAGCTATAGTTTCCAAATTTCAAGTTCCTACCCTATATACTTTTCGAAATATCGCAGGTGAAATTTAGCTTATTTTGTCACTCACTCACTCACTCACCGATCGTCAAAATTCTAAGGTACTTCTAGGGGAGATAGAAACTTAAAATTCATGATTTAGTTTTCATTTATTTTATAAACCACAGGAAAATTAAAACATCCCGAAATTTTTATAAAATTGTTCTTTAGTTCTTTATTTTAAAACTAGATGGCGTTGCCGTCTTTTCAACAGAAATAGTGTGTGTTCTTGATGAAAGGACGTAATGGTCCAAAGTTAACCGAAAGTTAAATATATATTAAAGCTAATAGGAGTAGTAGTTTAAAAGAAATGTGTCGTAACTGATGCTACATTCTTATATTAGGATATCGCGTACAATCGTTATTGCATATTCTCTGCGGGTCAAAAGGGGTAATTCAGCGTAAATATGGACAAACGTTAGCGATTATATTGGCAAACGAAGTACCACGAGAGGGTCTTGTTTTAATATAACTACCGAAGTATAACGAGAGGGTCTACAAAAAGAAGTGAGATCCTATGTACAAAAATGGGCCAAGCCTCGCTCGTGCCGTCTCCGCCTTACCTTATAAACGTGTACATAAGGTTATGCATAACTCGCCTTATAAACTTGTACATATCCCCTCGACCATAAACGATTTAGTGAATATCCCTTCGATTATTTTAAAATCGGCAACAATTTAGTGAATATCCCCTCGACTTCCTTTTAATATTTCTTACTTGCGATTGCCAAGTCACGATATTTTTGATACGAACAAAGATGTATAATAATGATAGAGTCAAAGAATATTGGTTATTAATTTGGAAAAGGACTTAATTTATAACATAATTGTTCAATTGGCGATTGAATGAGAACAAAAGGCAGACTTGGCTCTACATGGGATCTCAGAACGTTTTGCGGCGGAGACGGCACGAGCGAGGCTTGGCCCATTTTTGTACATGTTAATGTTTTTCATAGGATCCCTTTGAATTCTAGCTGAATGTTATGTTTATATAGGGTGTTAATACACCCTTTTTTAAGCACCCTGTATATTCCGTTCTTTTAGCAACGGTAATATTTAGGCCAAGGCCGTAATGTTAATTACAATTTAGGTGATTATCTAAAAGACCCTAATGGGTTTCACGTCGTAAAACCTTTATTTTGTTTCCATTAGCATATAATTCCGGAATTGGACGCATTAGCTTGGGTTCTCTAATTTATATAAATCTTCTTTTTCGTTTCTTTAAGGTGAACAACAGATACGTACCGAGATGAAGTTAATGCGTTGGGTTGAGGTTCACATCGGTCGTTCCCGCCGGAAGGCCAAGAAAGAGCGTGGAGGCGTCCCTACTAAAGACGGAACACTCGTTTCCGGTCAAGGAAATTCCTCGCCTTCTTTCGCCAGCGGAAATGGACGAGGGGGTGGCGATTCCAGCTTGGACGGAAGCGGAAGTCTAAGAGTTCTTTCCCCCTGGTCATCCGGCGACATGACTACCAGCTCACCCAATCTCTCAACGACCATTTACAGATGGAAAACCGACGACGATACGCACGATCTGGATGACTCCGTCCTGTGTGATTCCTTGGATACGGATGAGCTACGCGAATTGCCTCGAGACTCAAAGGTCAGTGTAGGGGTCAAGGCAGAGAAAAAAATATTTAATTGATTCTATTAGAGATAAGTCGTGCAGGGGGAGCTAAAGATCGATGGACCACGGTATCTTGACGGTGATTTTTTTTTCTTTCCTGGTTTTCGATATGTCAGGCTAAGGATTTTTACGGGTTTTTCGAACTTGGCAAGGCTTAGGATAGATTGCGTCCTATATATATGGTTCCATATGGATTATTGTACAGATATGATTGCAATATATTCTGTCTATTAGATATAACGATAAGTTGTATACGGAAAACTTCTCACAAAATAAGACCCTGCTTCCTTAAAGGGAGCATGAAGAGTTTATGAGAAAATATTCTCGGGTTATAGAAAGTTTTCACTGTTTGGGGCTAGGGAAAATTACCTCACTCTCTCTGAGCATTAACTTCAAGGCAGTGTTGTCAGACTCTGTGAGCCAAGATTGTCGAGTACTAATACAAACTGAACTGCTACAGATTCTTGGCTCACAAACGGCCTGGCAACACTGTGGTGAAAACTATGTAGAATATTCAAACGACAATTGTTTTTTCTTAGTATATATTTGTCTTTGATAAAACCTGTTATTTGTTAAAAAATTGTGGGGATGTCTTTAAATTATTTTGCAGCCGATAGTTGCTCAGACAGATAACGCCAACAACAACCAAAACCAAATTGGTATCGGTATCAAGGTTGTTCGCGCAAAATCGTGCCTGAAAACGGCTTCCTCCACGGATAGCCCGCGTAAAATACTCCCCGAAGTAACGACAGACGCCATCTTGAATACCAACGACAAGAAAAACGACAACCAATTGAATAATAACAATAACAACAACAACAACACGGTCAGCAACAACCTTAACAACAATAATAATAGCAACAGCAAACGACCTCCGTTGCAAATCAAGACCAGTTTTCAAGAGCCAACGGTACAAGATGTCGGGTCTCCACGACAGAGGACAAGGATTAAGACAAACCCTTGGTTACCTTCGCCCAGAAGTTCCTGTTGCAGTAGTAGCAGTTCCGGTGACAGTGGATGGAGTGGTACCAGATCCAGCGGTTCGGATAGTCCGGAAACCGCTGAAGGATTTGGTTCCGGAAATAGCGTATTTGGTAGTCAGTCATCCGGCACTCCATGGTGCGGAGGATGGAGTTCCGTTACTTCGCTTAGGAGTAACCGCGAATCTAGTCCGGCCTACCAGGTCAAAGTCAAGGTACGCTACGGCAGACCCATACTTATGCATTATACGGTTACGCTATCACTTTCCTGGTCTACCCTAGTTAACTCGCAATTTCTTCCAATTTCGTTACTTGTTAAAGGTGTCTTCTCACGACAAGCTGGCCTTTGACGCTCGTAAAGTGACAAGTTTGGAGAGACGAGGAAAGTTCCACGGCCTTTGGGCCGAAAAAGAGGTGGACAGGCTATTGCTCTTCGGGGCTGACCGTCTCTTGGAAATCCCAGTGCCTCACCGAAGAGGTCATCCAGCCAAACACGATCCTCGAAGCAGAAGTCTGCCCAGGTACCTTCATCAAACCTTTCTTTCTCCTTCTTATCCAGATGGTGTAACCAAACATCGTTTCTGATACCCCTCAGAGTTGAATGGGAATTTCCACCTGAGACGAAGGCTGTTTGTCCACTGGCGGAAGGTGATTGCAGCGAACCGGACGAGGCTTATTCCGAGGACTTTGTCCAATCAGAAGATCAGGATGAAGACCAGGCGAAAGAAGCTAGTACTTACACTAAACAGGCCAAAGAAGCTACCAGTCCTCAGGCGGATAGCGCTTGCAGTTGCAGCACAACTCCTTCTTCCGAAATAGAGCCGCAAAGCAGCGTTCCCGTTGAGTCTCTGGAAGATAAAGTAAGTCCAGTTTTATTATCGTGCACTTTGACCCCCGTCTTCATTTCGGTTTCGCGGTGCTTGATAATTGGTTGTAGATAGCGCGAGGCTTCTAAACGGACGTTTGCGGACATTAGCTTTTAGAAAATTAGAGTGCCCAGCATGTGCTTGGTTGACTTTAACTCTTGGCGCATGGATAACGGGTTTACGGGTTCACGGGTTCGAACCCACGTACAAAACGAAGCTCGTGTCCAACGGCCTTCTTGTTTAGGTTCGACGTCTTCGTTCCGAACAAAGACGGGTTGAGGAGAAGATGAAGGAAGCTCGCGAGGACGAGCAGAGGCGGCGGGAAGAACGTCTTCTTTGCCAACAAGAGATGGTTCACTTCCGGCGCCTCCTTCTCCTCAGAACACTCCAAGAATTGCGTACACGACTCGAACTACAAGGGGAACGTTTGCATCGCGCTTATAGCGCCACACTTGAAATGAAACAAGACTGGCAAGAGGACAGATGGTCCAGTGTCGAGTAAGACTCGGTTGATAAAATAAATCCAATTTTTCGGGAAATTAAAAAAAAACAGTCGCTAACAAACAAAGGCTTAGCGGACCTCAGCTACCTCGCGTAATACAAAACGCGGTTAAAGTATAAACAAACGAATCGAGTAACAATTGATTCATTTTTTTTTGGTATCAAATTATGCCAATGATCTCATATTTGTTTTTACTACTAAAAACATATTATTTTGGCGCCAGATGGGGGTGTACTTCGAGAGTATCATGAACTTCTTAGGGGTGGAGTTCTTTCTACACCATTAGAATCTCGTTTATTATAAACCACTATTTTTTTCACCGCTTCCTCCCTACCCTAGGTAACGTTTAAATTAAAGTACAAATGCAAGGTGATGCTTTTAAAGGTATGTACAATATGTTATGTAAGGGGCGGGGCCTATATCTTATATACCAAATAGATCTATACTGCGCACGCGTCAATTTATTTTGAGAGTTATCAGCGCATTGCGAAGGGCATCGGCATTCTATTAGCCGAGTCCTTCAACACTTACTACGTTTAAGCAGACGACACAGTCACGTGGCATTGCTCCAGGAAATAGTAATATACTACTTCCGAGATATAGTTCTTGACACGCCCCCCCCCCTTACATAAGGCATTAATAAATATTAATATTGGATTGGAAAAGCATTCATTACCAAAAAAAAAATATTACTTTGCATTTTGCCTTTAAATATAATCGATTTATTATTTATAAATAGAGATAGAGAAGGGTTTAAAATATAGTCATAATGTACCCATGGTCTCTCGAGAGAGTCCTACCCTACCCCTTTCCAGGGAGAATCATTAAAGGAGTTGTAAGGAAATGTATAATGCACTCTCTACCTGCATACATTTTGAATCTCAACCTAAAAGACTCCCTCTATGTATTAACTTCCTGCACTATCTTAAGGATTCCTAAAGAATTTTATTTAGTAAGCTTAGTATATTATTAAATCTAGTGAAACAACTTTCTCCCCAAGCCTTGGTTGGCACTTTATACGACCCCCATTTTTCTAAGCGGATTTTGACTGAATTCTTTATGCTTTATCGATTTATAAATTTGATTTTTTTTTACTTTTATTTTGGGGGAGATTTATCTACTGCATTTTTTTCTAAGGCGAATTTCCCTTCTTCACATTACTTTTTCGTGATGACAACACAATTTGTGCATGGGGGGGGGGGAAGAAATATTTGTGCCAAATAATGTTTGTTACAAACAATTACGTCTATTTTCATTGGGGAGAATTTGTACCGCGAGTTTTTAACTTATGGTATAAACTTATGCCATGGACCTTTTTAAAAAGTATTACTATCGTTTACAAAAAGGAAAAAAAAAATTTACGAGAATTGAACAATTTTCAAGGGAAAATAATTATTTTTTACTTTTGCGCTCTTTATGGGTAAAAAGTAATGTTCCGACCGCTTTACGGCTGGCTGGCTGGTTATACTCACTTCTTAAAAAAAAAAGGTAACGAAACAAATGGCGCGTTTGAAACTTTTCATGAATGGAAGTATTATTTTACTTTTTACTTTGCCATAGAGTAAGTCCCCAAGGATCGTTAATTTTCTCATTTAGTATTCAACTCCAGGGTTATTTCATTTCTCTATGCGATATAACTCTAACAGATGATCACTTAAATGTTTTTTTAAATTTTAAATAACAATCTCAAGATAGACGATTTCACGTATTTATTCTGAGAAGTTAGTTATAAAATTAATATTAATTATAAATATTAAGACATTCCATTTAATTTAAACGATTTAGACTTCTAGACATAATAACAATATGAAATAATCGAGTAGATCTAGAAATCTTTTTACTGAGATTTTTGAAATCCCTTCGTATAATCCCTTTTTAGAAGTAAATCTACTTTTAGATGTTTTTGTACTTGATAAGGGCAAGTTGACATGTTATGTCATATAAACAGAGTAGGACTTATGCGTGTATTCCGGTGACGAAAATTATAACGATACGTAAATCGACTTTATGACATTACAACATAGAGATATAGCGGAGCGGTAATTATAAAACACTCAAAATTTCTCCGTAGTTAATTAGATTTTAGGCTTAGCAAAAAGGAAAAATAAAACGCGTGATTTCATCGAATTAGTGATAGCATAAGTTAATAATATATTCTTCCTAAGTATGACGCTGGTTAATCTAGAGCAGGGTCATACCTTTAAATGATATATTATATATTTATGAATATAGAATTAGATTAAATAAAACTGAAGTACTAAATATATTCTTAGACGATTAAAAATAGACGGTAGTATTGCATTTAAAACACTAAAAAATATCTTGCGCATTTTTTAATTTGGAAATTGCTAACAGAGGCAGATTACTTCCTTGAACTATATTTAAACATAAACTAAACATTTTAAACAAAATCTAAACGTAAACAAAGGTGTAAACAACAGCTAAACATTATAAACTAACACTTTGAACATAATCTAAACACGATTAACAACATTTAAACACGATTAAGTCAGTCTAAGCGTGATTAGTACGTCGATAAACAGAGGAAGTTATCTGCCCCTCGTTACCGAGACCTTCTTAAAAGTTAGTCTATCTAATAATTCGATTTATAAACAAAAATTAAGATTAGAACTGAACTGATCCGTCTTCCAGATGAGATGAAGTATACTACAATAATATCGCTCGAAGGTTTTTGGTTAAAGTAGGCCTATAGTGTTAAAAATATCCATAATATAAATGTTCTAGATTTTTTAATGTATAGAAAACACGATGCAGTTTAAGACTTTAAAGATAAAACTTTCCGCCAATTTTAAATATAGTGTCATTCCTTAATTTTATAGTCTGTGATATTATTCAAGTAAAACAAAGGGTTTTTAATGACTTTTTAATTATTTTTTATTTTAAATAACGTATGACGATGCAGGGTGTATGTATATAAATGTATTTCGAACGGAAACACAGAAAAAAAAAGAAAACCATTTTTTAAGTTAAAAAAAATAATTAATTATTTGTAGTATCTATGATGTAATATAATATAACCTAACCAAACTCCACCGCCCTTTATCGGTTAACATTGATTGTATCTCCGTGTTTGTTGGTTGTGAGTTAAATAATACGAGAAAATTAGCTTAATAACGATTAATTATTAGGTTATTAAATTAAATTTAATGTTATTAAGTAGAAATAGTTTTAGTTTTTAAAATTTATTAATTAAAATAGCGATTAAACCTAAATATCGAATAGAAACCGCGATTATCGTATCACTTTAGAACCACAGTTTAAAAATTTTGGTTTAAAAAACCAGCCAGAAACCATCAACTCAATACCCTTCGACACTTCAAGCTTTGAAGGTTAAAAAAAAAATCAGGTAAATTTAGATATTTAGGTTTAAAAATTTCGCTACTAACTTAAACGTAATAATTTGCTCAATTATAATTATTAATTCAAACATTCCTTTTAATTATTATAATATATAATTGGTAAGAATTATTTAATAATTAAAAAAAATAATTAATTCCGTTGTTATTAAATGAAATGAAACCCTCCATTCCCATAATTCCCTTGTTGAGAAAATTCCTTATAGATTTTTGTAGAGATAAAAAACGTTTATATATTTGTTGTGAAATTTGTCGAACCTCCAGTGTTTATAAAAAAAGTAGATTACCAATCCAATTAAAATTAATTAACCCCTCCCCTCCACCCTCGAAAGATTTTACGTTCATAAATTTTAATTAAAAACTGACGTAGTCATTTTCGAGTAGGCGTGGCTAAATTTTAGCGTAAATTCATCAATTGTTTGTTTTCAATTTTTCGTTTCGAGCGAGAAAATGTAAAATATATGAAAACGGCGCTTTAAAAACCAAACTCTGATATTTAAAAAAAATTAATGATAATTAATAATTAAACGTAATTTCCTTTCAAAGTTGAAAGATTCTGAATGGAATATAAACAACCAACTAAAAGTAAACAAATAAACAAACAAACAATTTATTTCCTTCAATTTATGAACAAAAATGGATGATGATGATGAGAAACCAAACAAAAACGTTCCCTTACAAAAATAAAATGTTCGAAAAAAAAAGTATTTTTGGTTAAAATGGTTTATAACAAATTTATTTTCAGAAAATCGCATATTTTTTTCAAAAAAAATTCAAATGGAGGACTTCTGATGTCTTGAGCACCTTGTTGTCTTAAAACTGAACATTGATGGGTATTTGCATACACAACAAAAACGTAAATTAAGATATGGCTACAAATACATGAAATACATTGAATTACATCATTTTATTATGCAATTACGACTTATGCAACATATATTATAAACTTATGATATTTTTAAAGACTCCATTTTTAATCTCTTGTTGTTTATAATTTTTATTAGCCTTCGTTATCTTTGAGAGTCCTTGGCCTTTACCTTGGAACTTCACGGTTTATTTACACCAGGACAAGAGCAAAGAGGGTCCCTGTGTCCTGTTTCTACAACGATAAGAAGCTAGCCTCTTACAGAAGAGAGAGAAAAGGGACAATGGTTGTTTATTGAATTCCCACGTGACTCTACATACTAGCTACACTAACAAGATCCAAGCGGTTTACTTTAGATGACCATCCAAGCTTTGAAGGGACAACTATAAACAACATTACGCCATCGATCGGTCATTCAAGTAAGGACACTTCACTTATCGAGGGACTTGTGAAACCCTGGGATACCATCAACTTAAAGGGAGGTTGAACTGGTTTACCAGGTACGATTTTACCAAAGGAAAAAGCGTTTTAGGTTTTCAAAAATGAGAGTTACTTTTGAATTTGAAACTAGCTTTTAAAATTATATATAATTAACTGAATGGTTTTGGTAAGTTTTATCGGAAGTGGTATTCTGGTTTTATTAATGATTTCGATGTTATTTTATAAATAAAAATAGATTTAAAAGTCGTTATCTAAACATTTCAGTCGACCTTTAACAGCACGAGACCTTAGTTAACTTGCTTATAGATAGGTGGCAGCACCTTCTTGAAAAACGTTCATATTGAAAATCAATTTATAAGGCGGCTTACGCGTGCGATTTATATGTCTGTCTGTGTGTCATTTACATTGGGAAATACCAAAGAAGGATCATGTTCATGTCTAATTATTTTCGAGACCAATGGGAGCTCATGTGTCCGTATAAATAAATATTGTAGACCCCAATCATATTCTTTGACACTTTATACTCATTTTGAACCTAAGAAAGCAGTCAGACTTATCAAAAACACCCTGTATACTTAATAATCAGTATTTATCCTGGGTATTTCTAGCGTGAAAAAAATTAAGATGGGAGGTCGTGAAAATCGATTTTCCTTGAGACTACTGAGAGAGAGCTTTACCACTTAAGGTAAGGAGAGAGGTACTTGAAATCTATTGTTGGTCCTGCCTGACACAGCCTCTGTAGTTTAATCAGCTTCCACTAAGAACAATTAACGTTGTTCTATAAGCCTCTAGAGGGAGCTAGATAAGTTTTAGAAACTTAATCTCACCACCCTTAATTAGTTTTATCCCCTTTTGGAACACGGGAGTGAAAATACTTCGACGACCCAAGCTTTACTAAACTCCAAGCTTCTAAATCTTCTACGATGATCGTTCTAAAGCCTAGACTATTAACGGGTGGACTTGAATTCAGCTATTATTGGTCGGTTTAGTATCCCTTTTATTGTAGTTTAATTATCCTTAGTTTGAATCAATATTTTACAAATATAGCTCATAGAGGGCCTGACAGAGTAGGCTATTGTTCTATAGTCACTTTAATGAAAACTATCACTTCTAGTCCATGATGTAATAGTCTTATATCGTCTCTAAAGACTCCCATCCACCCTATTTTCTATTACGGTCTAAAAAGATCTTCCTTTCTTTTTGGCGGGGAAAAATAATAAAGCTTTATGTAAGGATTTAGGAGAAAGAGAGAGTACTGGACCGTAAAATAGTTTCAGGTTGAAGATTATGTCTACCTTTTTTATACTCCTTGATAAATTAGCTCTTGTACTAATAAAGATAGACGATACTACAAAAATAGATGAAGTAGAAGTATAGGCCTATAATAATGTATTTGAAGATGAGTAAGATGTAATTTCAAATTTACTTGATTCTACTTAAGAGACTTTTAACCATAAATAATTTAATTACCAATTTACCACTTATGACAACGCCTTTCAGTAATACAAGGATTAAATTAAAATATTACAAATTTCACACTTTGAATGCAAGTGATATCTAGTTTATTAGGGAGAAGGTACAGTAAACTAGATATAGCTTCTTGTTAAAATATTATAAATTTCACACTTTTAATGCAATTTTAATATTAAGTAAATTAAAATCAAATTCGAAGTTTTTTAATTTCTATCTACAGTAGAACTTCTATCAAAAACTATTTATTGATCTAACGATAACATTCTAAAGTTACGAAGTAAAGTAATCAATATATTATTTATTATTAAAATTGAACTCTAAATCTTTTTAATCTTAGAAAGTTTTGTTGACGTACTAAATAATTTCTGAACTTTCAGTATAGTGTCATATCTTACTAGGCCTATAGAAATTAAAATATGTAAAAGCTGGCAAGTGTCATTAAGATATTAGACAGTTAATAGCGTAATATCACGATTTTATGCAAATAAGTTTAAATATTCCTATATAAGACTTTGGGGACAACAAGAAACATCTATTACGTGTTTAATCCTTCAAGAAGGATGTTGTTTAAAAATATTTCCGTGTTAGAAGCGGTGATATCCGAGGATGAAAATGCGCCCTTGATTAACAAGGTACGAAATTTAAATTTAAATTAATTTTAATTACCTAAAAGAAATAAATTAGGCTACATCTATTTTGCAGTATTTTGAAAAAGAGAGACTTGACTGTCAAGTTTTGGACGATAAAATTTTTTCAAATAATTCGCTAATTGTGGCTGCGAGTTACGTATTAAACAACCTTAAAATTCCGTAATTACTACTTACTAATTAAGCAATGTTTCCCCATAATTTAACCCTAATTAAAGTTAATTTTCTAGATTAATTAAAATAATTTAGTGAAATAACTTGTTACTTAATTAATTTGTAGTCAATAACCACCTTACGAGATTAAAATTAAAATTAATTTCTCAATTAATTAGTTAGCCACAATTATATAAATTAGTTACAGCTTTATTTTTTTAAAGGTACAGTATCAGCGAATCTAGCAATTTTTCCATTGAAAATAAGGATATATATCTGTCATATGAAACGTCATTTGATTATGACAGTTCGTACGATATGACGTTTCCAATTAGAAACGAACATGCATCAATTATTCAATGTTTAAGCATCACTGATGTTGACGCCCCCTTTCGTAGCATTATCAAAGCCTTCCACAGAAATGTAAATTAAATTAATTTACTTCATAAGTAAATAATAACCACGCAATAAGTTAAAACCGATAACGTTTATTTTAAGATTGATATTTTGATGGTGCATTGTTCCTTGGGTTCACTAGTCGGTCTTCTAATAATGTTATACAAATTCCACGTTCGTTCTGTATCGAATATGAAATACAAAAGCACACGACGTATCGTAGTTGATAGCATCTGGATTGTCTTGACAATAATTCTTCTAAAACGTAAGCCTGACATCACAAAAAACCGATATCTTAAGATAACAACGTGCTCAATTATGCAGAATTGAAATTAAATATATTTATTTTTGTGTATTTCAGAACCGAAACTTTATAACAGCGTTTCAATTCGCCTTGCAGTTGGGTTCTGGAAAATTGCGTGTTTCGTTATGGTTTCTTGGTTGGCTGCTGACGTAGAGAGCAACGCCATTGTTAGGAAACGTTTGGTGATTGATACAATTCATGACGTCACAATGAACCCGAATGTTAAAGTTTACATCGCTGGAGGAATAGATCTTGAAAATATTTTGAAGGTATGGCAGTAATAAGAAAAAATGTACGTAGCTAATGCGCTGATGGTTTGTGTGTGAGTACGTGTGTGTGTTTGTTTGTGGACCTCTGATAGACGAAAACCTGTTTGTCAGTTTAAGAAATGATTCGCTATCAGCCTAGAACTCATATTGGGATAAAAGAATTGATATAATTGTAATGATTTAAATTTAATTATTAAATTCTAGATGGACAAATCGACGATTTTCCGTGGTCTAAAAAGTCGCATTGAGGTCAAGAGTTCAAGTGAATTGGAGTCGCCTCAATTCCTCAAAGCCTTGTGCAAG
The DNA here is from genome assembly GCF_054372755.1 of Phalangium opilio. NCBI lineage: Eukaryota > Metazoa > Arthropoda > Arachnida > Opiliones > Phalangiidae > Phalangium > Phalangium opilio. Next base: position 7,345,757 of record NW_028324187.1, on the reverse strand, counting down.
CGACCTTCTATTTTAATCCACGAGGCAGCTGAGGGACGTAGATTCATCCAACGTATGGGACCGGAAGTTCATAACACCAACAGATTCTTGATTGGACAGGAAGGCCTCATGTCCGTCTCATCAAGTTTCAAACTCTCCAAAAATATTTCCAAGTTGGCCGTTGAGAAAATCAACCAAAGGTTTGAGTTTGTTTGTTTTCTTAAATTTTAACCCTATTACTATTAGAACTATAATTTCTATTTGTTGAAATGTTAGTGATATTGTATCAAATTCCACTCAATTAGTGAGAATTTCTTTAATTGTTTCTAGAATCATTAGATTTCGTGAGACAAAACAAGACGTTAATGGATTAAGAAAGGAATTAGAACACATGGAAAAATACATGCTTCGTGAAACAGTTAGTTATAAAGAACGAAGCCTTAACGTGAAACATTTTCCCGAAGTCTTCTATACCTGGTTAATTGTGTTTTCTCTAGCTTTATTGATGTTCATTTTCGAAGTAGCTTATTAATTAACTAACCCTTTATTACTAGTTAAACTTTATTTACAAAATAATTTCCTTGGCGTTTCTATGGAGGACTTGGTTTCTTTTCATTTTTGTCAGCTTTATTAGACCATGGTCGTTTTCTGTCGTAATAGCAAATGCATCTGTCACGTGGTCGGTTGCCTTCGGTGCAATCTCCCCCCAAGTAACTGTGCAATGCCCTGCAATCTCGTTCGCAATCGGGAGCCAATAGAGTTCCGTTGCCATTGCAAGTTTCCAAGGAACCTGACACAATGTTTTAAATTGTTTTAACACGGAATATCTTGCAATTTTCAAAGTTATTATTACCTTTCAAAACTGCACCACATATGGTGTCTTCCTTCCCTTGTAAATTGTCCCAACATCGATTACCCCATAGGAAACCGTCCCTTTTTAGACGCCATACTAGGTCCCTTTTTACGTCACAATAAGTTTGTTTCGCCCAGCGTGGGCAAACCCCTTTAATTATTGAGAAAGTAACATTTAATTTTGAACTACCGTAAGATTTAAATACTTAAAAAAATAATTTCAAACTTCAGCCCAATGTTATATTTTTATAATTTTTGTTATTTTAACTTATACTCTATTTATCTCTTTAAACATTTTAAATTAAATTAAGTTAACTTAAGTACTTACTTAATCCGTATTCTTCATCAGCGTGTCCATGTCCGTAATAACCAAAATCGCAATTGGTCAACGATACCATAATAATGGTCATTATCACTCGCGTTAACGTAAAAAGACCAGAATTGTTACCAAACATTGTCGTAGATTTTTAAACCTTTTTAGAAATATTATAGTGTTTAGGGTTATTGCGTTGGTTATTTAGGCTACCTTAGAGATGAGTTGTTTCATAGAATCGTCTTTGAAACGTTCTGATAATATCGAATGTGATTGAAACAGATTTATAGAGATAGTTTAGAAAGCCAAACAGGAAACAGTATGATTTATGTTTTAAATTAATCAACTGATTGACAAGTTTAAACGCCGTTTAATGTATGTCTATTTGAAGCTATTTAGTTTAAATAACCATCTTAAATCTATCAATATAAGTAACATTTTTCCCTCTTTGACAATTGCGTCGTCGGAGTAGTCGAGAATCAATTGATTATATAACGCGATCAAACTTATGAACATAAACTTATGATTTATTGAAATCATCTTAGACCAACCTAAATATTTAGCGTGGACGATTTAGTTATGTGTAAAGAAAATTGTTAAATTATTCTATATACATATTGACGAAATCCTCTCCGTCTCAAGTTCCTCTTGACCTTAGAAGCTGTGACGTTGTGTTTTGTAGGCGAGTTGATTTTCATAAGTACTAAATGTATTCTAAGAAAGGTGATATTGGATAATAACGGTCAGATAAATTTCTAAAACTCCATTCATGACACATTACGTAAATATTTTTTACTATGTTTATATTTATTTTTAACAGAAGTACAGTACATCAGCTAAGTCATTAATTTAATTTAACCGTTTTATAAATTGCAATTAAATATATTTTATGATAATTAACTATAATTATTATTAAATTCTGTTAGTAGATGTTTACAATCTTCTACTTTTAAAGAAAAGTCATAAGGAATTATTAATACCACAGAATCAAATAGCTTTATTTGTTGTTATAAACTTTCAAATACAACAATTTATATTTAATTAATACAAGTAAGCAATGGTGGAATAAATATAAATGGAGAGATATATGAACTATTTATGTTTAAAATAATATTAAAAAATATTTAAAATTTAATTAAGCCTAATTATATTTTGTAAAAGTATTTAATAATTAGCATATTAGCAAATGTACTTTAATTAAAAATTCGTGTGTTAATATTTTTCGAGTATTCATAGCTAATTATCCAAGGATATTAATAAGAAATATTAAAGGCATCCCTTATACTACGCTCTAAGTTTCAAGTTCAAAGTTCCTATTAAATTTAATATCCTCGGTGCAATATATTTAAGGCCTCTTAGTTGCTGAATTTAAGCCAATTGTGTCTATTTAATTTGCGTCTGCATTTTCCTCTGTTGTATTGACTGTTTCCTTTTCCTTGGCATCGGCCATTTCAATCAACTCCCTCGGGTTTTCCTTGCAACAACCCAAAGTTGCAGCCAAGCCTATAATTAAAATTGTAATCAAACCAATACCGAAGGGGCCCAATATTAATTTTGAAAATTAATATTTTACCAAGTCGAAGTCGTGGATTAGTGGCGTAATATATGATGGGGTTAAAGGTTAATGAACCTTTAGCGCAGAGAGGTGGAATCAAGGTCAAAAACAAGGGAACCGTTGATGGGTCAGCAAAGACAGTCCACATACACAAAACGGCGTAGGGGCTCCATGCCACGATGAACGCCACAATCACGATTAAAGTCATCTGAAATACATTTCTAAATCAGTAAATATGCAATAAACCTAAATCTTACCAATGTTTTAAGGGAGTATACTCACTATATTGACATTTTTTTCGTTAGCCCATTTATCATTGATTGAGGATCGCAGGGCTGCCATTTTTTTACTTTTCATACGCTTTGCGATTGCCACGTAGCAGTAGATGATTGCACCCAATGGCACCAGGTACCCTAAGACGAAATACGACACCAAGAAGGATTTATAACTCGAGTCGTTATGGCGCCAGTCGATTGTGCAAGTTGTGATGCTGGGTTCCAAACCATATCTGTGGGAATAATCACAATGCAAGTATGATGTTAGGTATCATTTGTTAAAAGAATAGACAGTTTTCACTAAAATGTCTACAGCAAATGTATCCCATCTCTAAGCTTAAACTTCGGTGCAGTGTTGTCAGGTCTTCTGTGAGTCAAGTACTGATTCAAACTGAACTGCACCTTTTTCTCTCTTCAACCTCTTGACTCACCTATGACCTGGCGACACTAGGGTATCGGCAAAAGCACTCCCCTTTAGTGGAACTATGTATATCTAAAGGTATTTCTTTGAGACCGGTTAGTCCTCATTGAAATGAACTGTACCTGGCCCATCCTAAGAGTGGCATAAGAGCCCAGAAGGCAGCGAAGATCCAAATGGCCACTAAAAACTTGCAATAACGTCGGTAGGTGAGCTTCCCCCTAGCGTTGCTACTCTTGAAAGTCACCGAGTACCGGTCCAACGCCAGTAATCCGAGAGTCGCGATATGAGCGGTACCAAATAGAAACCCAGTAAACGCGTACCACTGACATCCACCTTCTCCAAAGAGCCATCTGAAATCATATTATTTAATATAATTAGCAAACGTCTTATTGTCTTGGTCTAAATTGTAGTAACATCAAGTGACATTCTTAAGGAATTGTTCTTTAAGGTTCGTAATGACCATTACTGCGTGGGTACTTACGTTTTGGCAAAGCTTGAAGAAGCCGAAAACGGAAACCCAAAAACAAGTACTCCCAGATCAGACACTGCCAAATTGACCAATAAGACAGCGGTCGGTGTTAAGAGTGCCCGAAATCTAATGAACATAGCCAGTACCAATCCATTTCCAAAAGTACCAATGATACCTGAATCGAAAAACAAATACCAATAATAAATAAATAAATAAATAAATAATTACCCTGACGAATTTTGAAATAAATCAAAAAAATCCTTACCAATAATAACTAAATAAATGCCAATAAATGTATGAGTCGAATCTGGAAATGGATTGTCAGGGAATTCCGGAGCTACAGGTAACAAGGCTGAATCCATGCTGGAACCTTGAGACTGAGTAGTTGGCGCGATTAGATTAAGTTCAGTAGACATAATTGATAACCGAGTTTAATTTTTCTTCCTAAATAATTTTTACTGATAATATTTATCATCCAAGGAGTTGAATTCAAGTCCTCTCTTTGCAAAAACGCCGTGATATATGCGTGAGATCGACTTTAGCAAGTTTAGCACTTGACAATATGAAACATAATATGTTGTTCTGTATAGCCATTTCCGTTAAGGGATTTGTTACGCTAATTTTAATTTTTATTTCAAGAAGGAAGCTACAGTGCATTCTTTTTTTATGCGAAATTTTAATCCAGGATTATGTACGTTATGTTAGGATTTAATTCTCTCTCCATTGTTATCTTGTATGAAATTCTATATTATAAAAGCATTTGAAGGTGTATATTACCAAGAAGTGATATCTAGTTTATTAGGGAGAAGGTATAAGATGCCCAAGTATTCGCGCGTGCCATAGTCCCAGTCCCCCTTGCAAAATTCAAGGGGGACGTAAAAGGAGGCCGGGCTATTTCGCTGCCTCTCCTCAGTCGGAAAATACAAGTAATTTTCGTCATTCGAGTCGCGCTGACGTGAGTTTTCAAGAACCAATAAGATGCATGCTGGTTGTAATTTAGAGGCGGCTGGGATTAACTCCGGACCTGCATTTGGACTGGAGATAAAGCTGGAAATGTGGAGGCGAATTTACACCTCTCCCTAGTAAACTGGATATCACTTCTTGATATTACTTTGTTATATATACGCTTTAAAAGGCGCTGTTGGGAAGGACCTGGAATATGTTGGATAATTTTTCGAGCCCTGTTTGAAAGAACTTTTATGTCTAGTTGCAGCAGAAGATGAAGTATATGGTTTTGATTATTACGAGGGTTTTTTTGAAACGAACTTATAAACCCAAAGTTATGACTTCTGAGGCTTCAAAGTGAAGGTAGCAAAGGAATTTTTAATGCGCATTTAGTTATTTTTCAAGATTTGTTTAAGAAGCCCAAGTATCTTTTACAAACCCTAAGTTTTGACGTCACCAAGTGAAGGTAGAAATAACAAGTGTGTATTAGTGTCAATTTATAGACCATTGTTTAATTAATAAAATCTCAGGTATTTAGTACAAATATAAAGGTATGAAGTAGAATTATCATTAGCTTATAAGAAATTTCTCGTACAGAGTAATGGCACTCTCCCAGCTTTTACTGTATTAAGGTCTACGGGCAAATATCATGGGGTGCCACTATTAAATATATATAATCACTTATTTTCCAAAGTCAATCTGCTTCAAATCAAATAATAGGCTTACATATTCGACTGTTTGAAAAACTCACTAAATAAAGGCAGTCATATTCTTTACACCTAAATTTGAACATAAAAATACTTCATTTTACAAAAAAAAAAGAAAAAAGAAAAAATACCCGGAAACTTTTGTTTTGAAAACTTTCGTGGGAAAACTTGAAATAAAAAACAAAATCACTTAAATAATTATTTATTATTTGGCAAACAGCTATACAATTTCAAAATTCAAGAATTGAGGCGCAAAATTTGCATATAGTAAATTGCATTCTATAAACATTTACCATTATATATTATTAGGCGACTAACCCTTTACAACTTACAAAATATTGCGAGATGTTAAGTTTCTAGTTGACTTTCCTTAAATTGGGAAAACAATGATTTTTATACATATTATAGACGTCAAAAAACACTCATCGCTATTTACTTGTTAATCATAGAAAAGTAGTTCATTGAAAAAGATAGTATATTATTTGCCTTATAAAATTCCCATCAAAATATATCAATCAATCAATCATTTTACCAATACTGATTAAATACTCTACGCATTTTCCTTAAAGAAATATCCAAAAACCAAACAAGATAATCTTCCAGATTGAAAAATAGGAATTTTTTTTGGGAGAAAACTGAACTTCACTGAAGAAAAGAATGATTTTTAATCTTTATATATCCCACACCTTTAAGAAGGAACTCTATTGTAAATGTATTGTATATGGAGAGTAGAATAGAGTGCGAGGTATAGTGGATGGGTTCTTTCTATGGCGTTTGAATTTAACCCTCCCCTGCCTTTAATCTCTATTAAATCTTTAAGGTGAGATAATTATAGGCCTACAGCATGTCCTAATGGAAAATAACCGTGAAAATCCTAAGTGTTGACTTTTACCTCTGGTGGTTGAAGAAGTCAGAGAGGCCACCCACCGTAACACCAGGTTTTTTAAAGTGTCTTTGATAAACCACCACTGTGCTAGAAATTACCAGTCATTTTTGTTTATGACATTTTATTCAGTATTTTTTGCTCTGAGAACCAATTTGAAGTGTTATTCACGCATGCGCTTAAGTGAACGTATTGTATATATTTAGCAATTAATTATATTTCTCTTTTATCATTTTCAAATAATGTTTATGGGAAATGATTTATCTTGAAAAGTTCTACAAAAATGTAAATCCAAATGAAATTGCTTGTTTACATTTAAAGCAAATACTTGGAACATTGTAAATTGGATTAGAAATTGCTCTAGATAATGTATTGGGCGCCCTTTGACCTGTAATATTTTGGATTGACGTCACAGACTTTTAAATATATTTTAAACTTGAAAATAACACCTAAACTTTATACCAAGCAAGGAACTATGACGCTTTGTAGAAGCGTGTCACGTACACTTTAAATACACAGCTTATTGGAAAAACCTTAAGTTTTTCAAAGGAAACCACGAGGGGCTATTCACTATCCTCATCTATTATGATTCCCGTGCTTTTCTTATATAGGACTGGTTTCAAAAGATCTTTATCAACGTATCAGTGCTTCTACCCTCGGATAAAGGGGAAGGGTTAAAATGAAGTCCCTTTTCAATTTTACAAAGTCCCTCGATGTTAGTTTGCTTTCAAAAATCACAATCTCAAGAAAGCCCCGAGCGACAAGTCAGAAAAGTTAAAAGCTGAACCACGAAGGGTCTTTCCTTCGCCAAACGCGGCGCGAAAACGCCGATAAGTAACTTACGAAGTTTTACTTAGAAATTTAAAATGGAATCAGTACTAAACGATACCCAATGTATCTTATTCGAAACTAAAAATTTTACGTTTGATGGTTTCGAATTATTCAAATATGAAAAGCAAGAGTATTTTATGGATTATTTCGCGTTCGGTGTACCATTTTTGAAACTTTTAATTTGCTTAATTGGAATTATCGCTAACGCTTTGAATATCGTGGCTTTGACGCGTTCGAACCTTTCGGCATCCATAAACATTCAATTGGCCACTCTCGAAGCGATAAATTTGATTTTATACGTCACATTCTTCTACGAATTCGCCATGTTTTTCAACAAGAATTGGGTGATCCTGTTCTCCGAGCACGTTAGCGTGCTTTCGGCCATCTCGTATTGCGTCAGTCAGACCTGCATTTGCATCTCAAATTGGTAAGTTGAATTATCGTCCTTATTTGTTTAATTACATTTCGAGCCTTAGGATGTTACCAAAAGCGGATTACGCTTCACACACGATGTTACTTATGTTCATTCCTTGTTTAAATTTTTCAGGTTGACGGTGACAATTGGCTTATGGAGGTTCGTGGCCATCACGTTTCCTTTGCAAGCCTCAAACTTGTGCACCCAACTTCGTAGCAAACTCGTTTGTGTCCTGGTACTTTTGTCATCAATCGCATTATGGTCTTACTACTACTTTTCCTTCGAATGCCTGTTATACGTCTACAATCTGACGTCATCAACCACGGATTCTACTGTCGAAAAGCAAATTGCAGTTGGCTTGACCGGAAACTGGAGACACGCCGAGACAGACGCCACTTTCAAATTGTACTTCCCCATTGCTGTCCTGCTTAGCACGGCTGTTCCGTGTACCCTGTTGATGATAGTGTCCTTTGCCCTCATTTTGCGACTATGGATGGCCAGGAGTGACAGGAAAGCGATGAACGTACCCAAAAGGCCGTCTAAAACCAAGGTACCGTACATGTTTCAGAAATCCTTTACCCCTTTACCAAACTTGACCATACTGCATGCCGAGGAAGGTTTTAGAAGTGGTTTGGTTCAGTTCTTCTCTGGGTTGGGTCGGAGGTGAACCCATAAGGTTATCTCCCAATTAACCAAGGCTTAGATTATAACCCCATTTGCTGCAGTTTCTGTACAACTTAGAGGGAACTAATAAATTTTAACCTATGGATGTTATTTAAGGTTATTCAGGAAGTGGAGAAACACAATTTCCGCAAGGAGCGTCGCATCACTCTGGCATTGACGGCTATGATCCTGATGTACTTTTTGACGTACTTACCTGACAGCATCATCAGCATCATGTACTGGTTTTACCCCCAATCCTACATTCAAACGCTGTTCATTTGCCAATTGGCTTGGAATCGTTGCGGAATTTTATTCTGCAACTCTCTGACGATTATCTTTTATTGCATCATGAGCAAGAAGTTGCGTTACAACTACCTTCGAATTTTGTATTGGCCTTTCGCTCTCTGTTGGGGTCAAAAGCTCAAAAATGGCCTTTATTCCCCAAGTATCCCTGATGGTCTGGATAGTCCTAGTCCACGCGGCTCTACCATGAGCATGGAAAGAACCTCAATCTCCGAATAGTCATGAATCGATAATGAATTGAAGTCTTTGAGAGGGAGGTTTAATTTTCAATTAAGGATCAGGTTCTTCATTAGGGCAAACCAAGCCACTGTGTGGTTGTGAAAACTCATTAACTAAAAATCACTTTTTATTATTTCATTTAAATAACCATCCCTTGAGACTTAATTCATTTTCTAATTTAATTAATATACATTTTGATATGTAATGAGGTTTTTTATTGTTTAAAATTTTTGTATGGGTTCATCTTTTATAATAAAATGTTTTTAAATAAATAATCTATTTGTACTGGTCATTCATTTTCTTCAACTAGGGCATTTTATTGGTAAACTAACTTTTATGAATAATATAATACGTTGAAACAATTTAATATTTCAAACATTTGTAACAATAGACCTGAATATATTGCATAATAGGCCTAGAACCACTCATTTCCTTTGAATTTCCCGCCAATAATTCGATTTTGGCGCGAGCAGCTTTGGTTTCAGTTTCGAATGTCTGGCAGTACTGCGGCCCACTGCTCACTCAGTGTTTTGACTTCGCTGCATTTAGTATTCTTTTTGCGTCGCGTTAATTTAATTAAATACTTATTATTAAATTAATCTACCGTTAATTAACCTTAACTTAACGTAATTGTAGGTCCTGACGCCTTATATTCCATTGAAATGGGTAAGAAAACTGTATTATTTCCGTATCTAATACGCAAAACATGTCAAGAAAATTTGACATTAACCAAGGCTTAAGATGCTTTTCTATTCTCTAGCCCTAGGATTTTATTGATTTATTTACTGACTTTATTAGATGCTTATAGAGACATTAAATTTAATTCATTTATCTTTGGTTTTAGATGGCCTAGCGGCTTCTTTGGAAAATTTGAAAATATGTACAGGGGGAGAAACGCAATTTTCAAATGAAAAACTTCTCTCTAGTTTGGATGCTGTTATCGGCAAAATTAAAGTTGAAGGTATGTTTATCTTTTTATTTTTAATTAATAAGGCCAATTTAATCATAGGAATTGAATATATAACAAAGATTTGTTGTAAAATAAACAAAAACAAAATGAAAATAAGGATTTTATTCATTTTTATATTTATTTGTTTAATGTGAAATTAATAAGCTACTCCATTGGCTGTACCCTTGCACGTTATGTGCTCTATGTTCCAAAAGAGTGTAGCCACCAACCGAGGAACGTTTATGTATTTTATAACTATTAGAAGCACACCGTGGAATTTTAATTTCAATAGGGCAACTTGGAGGTTCAAATTCACCACCGCTCTGTGTTAACTATATCAACCCACAGATTATTTTGTTAATAAATAAAGCTTAATTTAGTGGTGGTTAATTATTTCGCGCATACCAGACTATATTTCAATTCGTAGAAATCAATCCCATTTCTGTTGCTTGCTGTTGCACTCCAAGGCTCTCTCCAATCTATTGTGACAGAATCACTCGTGACTTCTGTCACTGCTAATTGAGGGGCTGGAGGCATAAGTGTGACCATAAGTCCCTCAGTTGAAGTAAATTTCATAGCATCCTCTGCAGCAGTTGCAAAATGAAAATGAAGATAAGCTCCAGGTGGGAAACCACTGATTGTGAATGAGTTGTCAACAACTGAAATAGAATGACAATTTTTTAAGTTATGTCATGCTTATAATTGCAAAGATATAATTAACCTTCAGCTACTCCATTGTGATTTTCTTTCATCGCGTTGTTTTCGGCATATAGAGTGTACATATAGAATACCTTAGTCAATTTAGTTGCCTCATCCTCTGGTTCAACTTTGAACTGAACTGAGTTGTCAGTTATTTTCATGGTATTTAGACTCTTAATGCCAGGGAAAACCTCTATTTTAATTAGATATATTTAATTAATTAGTTAGTTTTTAGTTTATTCTCAAGGGTGACCATTTTTACTACGTTTCAATAATTTTTACTTTTGCGAAAATTTGGGCGCAAAAGTATTGTTCAGACCCTTAATGGCTGGCTGGCTGGTTGCCGCAATTTTCTATATAACTTTTTATAAATTTCATTCTTTTTCGAATATTTCCCCAATTTGTTACGTGCAATAATTAATGTTCACCCTTTGATTTAAATTGTTAATCAACCTGGTTCTCTTTTATTCGACACTACGTTGATATTGTCAATTGCGAATCCATAACCATTGTCGGCTCGACATTGGTAAGAGCCGGTTTTATTGTAAACGATCAAAGACGAACTTCCATTTTTACCCATTGTAGTAAAAGCAAACTCCAATGGTCCAGAAAGCTGTAGAAAGTGTTTGATTAACTACTATGCAGCTACTATTTAAGTTAAACTGCGCAATGTGGGGATAAAATGATAGGGTTGTTTCTGCATTTAAATTAGGTTAGATTAGGCTGCCTAATTACTGTAAACATATTGTGTTTTTATTAAATTGTATTATTATGCTACCTTATAAAACCATTGCACTCTTGAACTGGGTGTACTCCAGACATCACACGTGATTGTTGTTTTAATTTTATTTGCATTATCGTTTTCGCCTATGAAAACGGTTGATTCCCTTGCCTTAATTATTGGTGGTCCTACAATTTAATTAACACAATTAAATAATATCTTAAAGTGATAGTATCACAATCGCATTTTTTTATTTTTACCATATACTGTAATAGTGATTTTGTTAGTTTGAATTAAAACTCCAGTTACTGGGTGAGTAATTGTTAGTTGCAAAGTGGTATCTTCCAAATCACTGGTGACCATTTTAATCACTACCCCATCAGGGTCTGGTTGAAAAACGTTCAAATCCAGGGGTTGACTCGTTTCACCTTTTAAAAGTGACCATTGCCTTAAACCTTGAACTCTTTTAATGTTGCATTTCAATGTCTCTCTTTGACCAAGTACCACGTTCTGTTTCGATGGACATGGGTCGGGTAATTGGGCGTCTAAAATACGTAACAATATTTTAATTATGGTAGATTAATTTAGTGTTTTTTTAATTAAAACTAATTAAATTTAATTGAAAATTTACCTGTAAATGATAAAGTTAGAAGAAATATCGCGACCAAGTACGCGGTGTTCATTTTGAACAGGTTTAAAGTGAAAAAATGCTACCTTTTGCAAAATTTTATATAATATGCGTAATCCTAAGTAAGGTAAGAAGAATAAGTACGTTTTATGAAAGAGTACAAGGTTAACGACGTTTATTCGACTTTTATTATCGTTTTTGCGACCTTGTTTCGCAGTTTACAATCCCTTTAAAATTCAATATTGATTAACAAAAAATAATGGAAGGAATTAAATACGATAAGATTAACTATCTCTATTGTCTTAATAAAAATCCGCCTTCTTTTTTTTTTGGGAAATCAGTTGCATAACTAACCACCCTTTGACCTTTTGTGAAATGTTTTCAGACGATTCCAAAGAAGAAATAGTTCACGAACTTGTGAATAATGATATTGTCACATCAATTACAATATTACTTAAAAGAACTAATAGTTTACCTGTGGCAGTTACGGCCAAATTATCAGAAATGGTCGCTGAATTAGCCAAAGATGGTAAACAACAACAACTACGATTAAAATTATAGTTTGATCAGGGATAGATTTAATTTTAGAAGTAGGAATGGAGAACGATTAGTATTTACTCGAGTCAGACTCATAGCACCCAGTATATAGCCCGCCCCTCCCTCCAACACGTAACGAAAAGTTTAAATTATCTTATTGGCTCAGTTAAACTACGTTTTGATGACGTTGCTGACGGGGACGGTGAAAAATACGTAATTCCTTTTTACCTCTGTCGCTATGACCCGCCTCTTCTTTCATACCCCCTCCCCGTCCTGTGGAAAGGGTTTCCGGGACTTTGACGCGCGCCCACGTTACTCTGTTCTCCATTCCTACTTCTAAAATTAAATCTATCCCTGGTTTGATATAATTATTAATACGTTGTTTAGACAGTGCACGTAAATTATGCACGGATAGCAGCATAATATCGCCATTGGTTGAATTAATCAATCATAATAATGAGGAAATTGTTATACAATCGTGCAGAGCACTTGGAAACATTTGCTATGATAATGGTTAGCTAATAATTGTAATCGTATATTAATTTTAATTATTAACGCGAGTTAATTATGAATAGACCCCGCTAGGAGTATCGTAAAAGATTTGAGAGGAGTTGAAAAAGTTGTTCTTCTTTTGGAAAAACTATTGGGTTTGTCCGAAATGCCTGATAACTTGAGAACCGTCGCGTCAGGGTGTTTGTTTAATATGACTGATACATTCGGTGAGGTCGCCTTTCTGTCTTCAGTCCTAAGCCTTAATTATTGTTAGTAGTTTTAATTATAATTAACGCTTAATTAGAGGAGACACAAGATCAGGCTCTTTCAACCGGAATTGTCGAAGTTTTGCTTAGATATTTGCGTAGATTTCATTCTAACGAGGAGGTCGCCACTCATTGTCTCGTTGTATTAAATTGTTTGGCTGATTTAGGTATATACTTTTAATTGTAAGCTGAATTACTTACAATTATTCGATGATGAATGTCTGTCTATTTTTGAAGAGAGTGGTCGCAAAAAGTTGATGGAGAAAGGTTCATTAGGTTCGCTTATTGAACTTATTGGGAAAGAATTTCCTGATGATAGTTTGGAGTCGCTTTTAGAGCTATTTGGAAATCTAGCAGAAAATGGTAAGTTTTGTGAAGCCTATTTATCTCGAGTACTATTTGCAATAGCCCTATAGTGTTTGGTATCAGTAGATAGAGGACAGTTAGGGCTATAATACCTCAAAATTACATCCCTGTATCTTTGAATACACCGGAGTTATGACCCCCCAAAGTTAGTCGACACGGAAATAAATTCGAAATTAGTTTTATTTTATGCAAAGTCGATTTTCTCGAGCATTATTTGCAATAACCCTATAGTATTTGGTATCAGTAGATAGAGGACAATTAGGGCTATAATACCTCAAAATTATTTCCCTCTATCTCTACATGCATCGGAGTTATAACCTCCCAAAGTTAGTCGACACGGAAATAAATTTGAAATGAGTTTTATTCTATGCAAAGTCGATTTTCTCGAGCATTATTTGCAATAACCCTATAGTATTTGGTATCAGTAGATAGAGGACAATTAGGCCTATCACATCCTAGATAGGATTTAAAAATATATCATAACATCACAGAGTTATGATAAGTTTTTTATTATTGTTCAGATGGTGTGAAATTATTTCTTTCCAAAAACGGTTTTTGCGAACGCGTTCTCGAGTTAATTTCGCAACATCAGCGAAGATCGCGTGATGAAGAGAGTTTAAACATGATTAAAACCATGTACGATCTCATAATACTCGTACTAACTGGTGATGAAAGCATGGAGTATTTATACCAGGAGGGTAAAGGAAAAGTTTATCAGGAAACTCTAGCTTGGTTAAGACATCCTGATGAAAGTGTACAAGTTGCCGGTGCATTGGCAATCGGCAATTTTGCCAGAAATGGTAAATTATCTAGTGTTTGGGTTTTTTTTTAAAGATAGCGTTAAAGTTAATTATTTTAGTTAATTTTAATTAGATACTCATTGCATTCAAATTGTGGAACACAGTGTAATTAAAGATCTCTTGAATGTTCTCGATAAACATACTGGTATCGATGGTGATATTAGATTGCAACACGCTGTACTTTCAGCCCTCAGAAATCTAGCCATACCTGGTTGTTAATTGCCTTATTACTAATTACTGTCGTAATTAATTTTGTATGCTAATTTATTTATTTAATTAAGGGGAGAATAAGCGTGTTCTGTTAGAAGCGGGTGTTCTTGATAAACTCTTGACCATGGTGGTCATTGAAACGTTTCCCGTCGTTTTTAAACTATTGGGAACGTTCAGAATGTTAGTTGATAAACAAGGCAAGTATTACTTTGTTTTTTACTTTTGCGCGATTAGGGTTAGCAAAAGTATTAGTCCGATAACATCCGGCTGGCTGGCTGGCTGGTTTCATTTCGTGTTTATGTGCTTTTTTTCTTATAAACTTAGAGAAAAGTGCCATAATATTGGGATCTAACCCTAATTTAATGAAACGTTTGGTGACGTGGTGCCAAACTGATGACCATCCTGGGGTCAAAGGTAAACCAAAACTATTTTTTTTATAATTAATATTTTATTTAAATATTTTTAAATTGAAAGGAGAAGCGACTCGTTTATTATCTTGGTTGGTTAAAAACTCCGCTTCTAGTCAGGTTGTCGCTTGTTTAGTGTCGGGGGGAGGAGTTTCCCCTCTTGTTTCTATGTTAACTTCTGAACATCTAGTCATGAGGAATGAAGCCTTGGTCGCGCTAACTTTGGTTGCCGCCACGCAATTAAGTATGATGATGCATTCGTTATTTCCGATGCATGTGACAAGGCTTAACAAATTTTGCTAAGCCTTGCCACTTGCATTGGGAATTTCGGTGCATTAATTGTGTTTAAATTTAATTAGGTATGGCGGAAGATGAATTTTTAAAGTCAAATTTATTAGAATCTCTCGAAAAAAGGTTGACAGCTGATAATGTCCCCGAAATTATTCAAAACTCTCTAACTTTAGTTCATGCTCTACTTAATTCAAGTAAGTTTCTGTTTAATTAAAGGTAGCATTAAAGGGTTCAAATAAGTTAATTTTAATGACTTTGGAATGATAAAATAAGCTTAATTATTGAGCATATTTTATTCAACTTATTTGAACGCTTCATTCTCCCTTTAAAACATCTCGTGGAACATTTTTTCAGGCTCTCTACGTCAGCGTATGACGTCATTGGGTTATCCCGAAAAATTAAAATCCCTGATCGCGAGTCAAAATGAATTGACAGCCCAAAAAGCCAAAGGTGTTTTAGACCAATTAGAACAATCAAATTAAATTTGACCAAATCAGTAAAAGAAATAAAGAAAATAAAGAATAATTTTAACAATGCACCCTTGAAATCAACACAATCAATTTGCAGTTAACGCAAAATTAAATTATAAAGTTTAATTAAAAGCAATTAAATGCATTCCAAATGCACAATTATTCCAGATTAGCTACAGTTTTTTCAAAAAAAAAAAAAAATTAATTATAACCGCTAAGCCTTTGCTAGCGGCATTGAAAATAACCGTACATTATTTTTAATGTATTTGAAAATTTAAGCAAAAAATATATATATTATATTCAACTTAAATCAGTATTCAATGATTTTCTACAGAAATTCGTGAAACGGGTTAAAGGTAAGTTCATGCGTGACCAATTCTGAATTCAAATGAGCAGTTTTATACGGTGGAGTTAGGTAAGTAATATACAGGTAGGTCCTAACATCCTTACCCTATATTTCGCCAAAGTTTCATATAATTCGGGGGGGGGGGGGATAAAAAGTTCAAACGTTTTGTGCAATTTTATCGTATGTTTTATTCAATTTTTGAAAAAAGAAGTTATACAAAGCAAAGCATAAAGATACGTATCATTTAAGCATTTTGCAATTTTAACGCCGAATTCAGTTGTTTTTGTTTTGTTTGTGTTGGGAACCTAAATATAATTAGAAAAACCAGTCACGTGTTTGCCTAACTACTAATTCAAAGGTTTTAAGTTAAAAATAATAATCATAAGTATGGGTCTACCATATAGGCTTATGGTTTTAAATTAACTTACGTGTTTCGAAACAGCCTCATTTGATAAATACAGAGCTGCTGCTAAGGTATGGATAGCTGAGGGGGTAGTTGCCATAGTTAAGTCCAAGTGGGTATCTCCAGACGTTGGTCGCTGGGTAGAGTATTGGTGACCCAACTAACGCTTCGGTTGCGGCCACCATCAAGGCGGCAACGAAAAGCAGAAAGATCTGTTCGATTTCAAATAATAAGGGACTGGTTTTAGCCAGGGACAAGTATATGCTTCTAAAGTGTTCATTCATAGTAAGTTAGTTCGTCATGTGGAGGATCTGTGGTACATTTAACCTCACATTCCCAAAGAGTCCAACTCCCACACTATCCTGCATTAGTTTCAACTCCTTTAGTTTACGTTTAATTGCAAATATACCCTACATTTAATATTTAACTGGGCAGTGCAGTGGCCCCGGATTTGAACCGTGGCCACAACAATATGGCGAACTCTTTAAGTTACTGTTCATGACTTGCAAGCTAAACGCTGTCAGAACGTCTCTAACAGACAGACAGTCAGACCAAACTGGGTCTTTCTACTTGATCGTAATTATTATAATGGAAAGACATGTCCTAGTTCATATAAAATTTTATTCAAAATATACTTACCAAGGTTTTCATTTTCCTTGTTGTTTAGTTATAACTTGAGAGAGTTAGTACTAAATAGATGATGTATTTGGTTGAATGATAATTTGACTGGGAATTTCATGGGCTTTTATACTCAAATCCTACCTACGATCTGCTTAATCATGCTATACTCTGATAGAATTGATACTCTCAAGCCGATCAAGTATATTTCCAAATTTCTTAAATTTCAAAACCTCCCATACTTTAAAAAGAAAATTCCAGACTGAATTTCCATTTTTTTTATTTAAATTTTTTTCTTCTTATTTTAACCACAAACATATATGTATATAATATACTGAGGAACGTACGAACAATTAACATTTCTTGTAGTACCTACCCTTTACTGTACACTTTCGTGTTCTGACCGTGCACCCTATTGGACGAATCTGTTGTCATCTTGTAAAAGTGTCCAGTAAGAAAAAAGACCAAAAATTATTTGTCGTAACATTGATCGTTGAATATGGATGAAGTTACTGTTCAATTACAACCCAAATTATTTCCTTCATTATGGTATAAACCCAAAGTTCTGACGTATACGTCTCATATCAAAAAGTTACCCAATGTTTCTACTGGTCAGTTGGTTACACTACTATTCACAATTCTATCATCTTATAGTAATTTTATTGTCAGTTAGGTAAGAAATTATCCTCCACAATGAGAATTGTTTAAATTCAAATTTCATTTTCTAATAAGTTGTTGTTGAGATGTATCTCTGGCGGAAACGACATTAATTTCTCTGTTTCTTTATTATTATAATATTAAAACAATGGGAAATTGTCGTTAGAGGAAAAGTATCACTATCAAATTAAGATTCAAACTAAGATATAGATAGTTCTTCGACAGGTAGCCGGGCTTTTTTTACACCTTTCCTTCATAAATAATCCAGTGTCGATGTCCCCCGATGGTGATAGCTTAGTATAATTGGGACCTTGAAACAACTTAATTCCAAAATTCTTAAATAATTTCTGTTTTTCAAATCCATGCAGCTAGTGAAAAATATTTTTCCCCCTTTTTTTCTTATTTTAAAAACGTCTCAAATCTGGAAACTTCGTAGCATTGCATTGCGAACACGTTAAGGAGAAAGAACCATGTTGTCGGAAATTTTGATTTTAGTGGTGTTAGGTTTAATGTTGCTCAATCGGTTTCTAAAGAAAAAGAAACGACAGGAGCTGGCTTTGTTAAGGAATCCTTTGCCTTCAGTTGGGAATGCTTTTCTATTCGGCAACCGTTTACATTTTTTCATGTTAAAACCACCCTCTAAAGAAATTCCGCTTTCAATGTGTAAGTTATGGTTCAATTTCTCTTTTAATAAACGTAAGTTGGAATAACAACCGATGAAATCAAGAGTTAGAAAGACGTTGACTAGAGTTATAACTCGTGACGTGTAGTTAGTTCTCAAGCCCTGCCCACAAAACCCACATAGAAAGTAACAAGGGAAATAGAAGGAGATAAATATTCCTATTATCTGTATGCATTCCTGCCATAAGTCTACGATTAGCCCTCCCAATAAGTTAATAAACGCTTCATTATTGAATTGTTCTGAGACGAAGGGACCCTTAATTTTACTTTCAGGATATTTTTGTTAGATTTCAAGCCACCATTTTAAATTAAGTCGGCTGGCATGCTAATTAATTATTTTAATTACACTTATGATAATGCGATAGGTATATGCGAAACTTACTCTGGGTGGGCCGAATTGCACCGGAAAGAAGGACTATACCATATGCGTTTTGGTTCAAGAAATCTTGTGGTTCTTTTTTCTGGAGAAACGGTTGAAGTGAGATGAGTTTTATTTGTCGCACTTATTGGAAATGGTGTCTTTGTGATAAGGTTAACATAAGTCTAATTTGCATCATTTAGCCTCTGTTAAATAGCAAAACTCAAATTACCAAATCAGGGAGCTATAAACCAGCCGAGAAATTTTTAGGGGGAGGTTTGGTATTAAGGTAATTTTAATTTATTCGACTGAGCTTTACTTGACATTGAAACAAAACCAAAGTAGGGAAATAATTGGGAAATTGTTAAACTCTGGTATTTTTGTTGATACTGTCAGGTAAAGCGGAAGTAATTGTAATTATAAATGCACATCCTCAACCACTTTCTCCCTGGAATTATGATTATTTAGTAAAGGAGAAAGGTGGAGACGTAATCGAAAATTATTGACCCCCGCATTTCATTTTACCATTTTGGAAGATTTCTTACCGGTTATTAATTTCCATTCGCGTAATTTAATTAATAAATTATCGAAAGATATGGACAAACCATACGTCGATATCGCGCAACCGTTACTACTATGCACTTTCGACGTTATATTAGGTAACAAACAATGTTTAAATATAACTTTCATCAAACGATTATTGATATTATTAAGTTGTTTATAACTTAATTAGAAACTTCACTCGGAGTTCGAGTCATGGCTCAAAACAATCCCGATTGTCCTATGTTGGTTGCCACTAAAACGTAATTATATTGCTTTTAAATTATATGGAAATTTAATTTAGAAGTTGGGGGGCAAATGGCAAAAATCTTGTGCCTTGACCATCTTGTTTTCTTAAATATATATCTTATATTCTTTTGATATAAAACAACGCTTCGATCGTATATACAGTGTATTGGGAATATGGATGGACAGGGCGTTTAACAAATTCCCATTTTTGGATTCATTTTTTGAATGGACCCCAACCGGTCGAAAGTTCGATTATCACCTAAACGTCATTCGGGATTTCACGAAAGATATCATTCGGGAGAAAAAAGCCAAATTAAGTAAAATGACAAACAATAATGACCTCATTAAAGACGAAACCGACGAAATAGGAACGAAAAAGAGAAGGGCCTTCTTGGACTTGTTACTGACACACCAAATGAACGACCAGACTTCCTACACCGACGATGAGATTGTTAACGAAACTAACACGTTTGTGGGAGCTGTAAGTTGGTTTTTACTCGATTTAGACCATACTGAAGCCTCAGGAATGTTTATGCTCCCGTAACAACAGGGCCACGACACGACAGCAATCGGTTTGATCTTTTCCATCTACTTATTGGGTTTACACAAAGACATTCAAGAAAAAGCTTTTCAAGAAGTTAACGAAGTACTTGAAGGTGATAAAACAAAGCCAATTACCGTCGATCACGTTCGCAAAATGAAGTACTTGGATTGTGTCCTCAAGGTTAATTAGAAAGCAATTAATTTAAAATTAACACATCGTTAATTAATTTGATAATTCAGGAAGCCCAACGACTTTACCCATCTATATTTGTTGTATCAAGACTGATAAGTGAAGATCTTAAAATAAGTAAAAACATAAGTTAACGACCCCCTTCGTCTATAAGTCTTCAAAGGTACGGGTCTGCAATGGGTAGGAATAGGACAGGGGGATGTAACACTACCCATTGCTGTACCGTAATTGGAGACTTATATACATGATCATGAACTTATGGTAATCGTCACGAAAACCTTGTAGAAGATTGGGTGCTGACAAAGGGTACCATAGCGGTGATATTATTAGGGGCACTTCATAAAGATCCAAATGCTTTCCCGGAACCAGAAGTCTTCAATCCCGAGCGCTTTCTTCCTGAAAATAGTGTAGGGAGACATCCCTACGCCTTTGCCCCATTTTCAGCCGGACCTAGGAACTGCATTGGTAATGATGACGTCCGAGATGTAATTACCAATAATTCTTACACTGTTAATAATTTAAAAGGTCAAAGGTTTGCGGTTGTGGAAGAAAAAGTCATCCTATCCGATTTCTTGAGAAATTTTAAATGGGAATCTTTGGAACCAAGAGACAAAGTTCAACTGGTGCCGGATATCATTTCTAGGCCAAATAGGCCTGTGAAAGTTAAATTGCATCGCAGATCGTAGTAGAGTTAAGACTTATACTGTTTATGTTATACACTTATAGAATAAAGTCCATTTGGATTCGCTTGTTATAAATTTGTTTCAAATGCATTTATTAAATCTCTTCAGTGTTTCGATATAATTTTACTATCTCCCTCTGTCCTTCTTTGTTCAAAAACTCTTTAGAATGTTTTGTCTATACCGAGCTGTATCTTAAGATAAAATAATTAGTCTGAAGTTAAGAAACAAACGTTGAAATTATCGAAGACAGAAAGCAGAAGCGTGATCTGCTTTTATTAAAAAGATCTCCAGTATCTTCATTAATATTCTAAATTGCTCTTTAGAATAGAAGAGATAAAATTTCAGTCTAGAACTTTCACTTGAAGTATGGAAGGCAATAGGAAACAGGAGCTTTGGTTTTGAAATTTAAGAAATTTGGAAACGTACTCGATAGTCTAGACGATATCAATTCTATAATCGATTAGAATGATTAAGCAGATCGTAGGCCTAGGATTTGAGTATAAAAGGCCGTGAATTTCCGGTCAAATTATCATTCAACCAAATACATCTATTCAGTACTAACTCTCAAGTTACAACTAAACACCAACCAAAATGAAAACCTTGGTATGTATGTTTAAAAATTTTATATGAACTAGGATATGTCTTTCCATTGTAATAATTAAGATCAAGTAGAAAGACCCATTTTGGTCTGACCATCTGTCAGAGTTTAGCTTGCAAGTCACGAACAGTAACTCATAAGTTGTTTACCACTGCTGTACAGCGTCCATGGCTCAAACCTTGGACCACTGCACTACGCCAGAATGAATAATACTATAGACGAGTAAAACTAGTAAATTTTTTATTTGAAATCGAACAGATCTTTCTCCTTTTCGTTGCCACCTTGATGGTCGCCGCAACCGCGTTTCCATACGTTGGATCCAACGTACTCTACCCAGCAACCCGCACTATTCCACTCGGATGGGCAGGATCATATCCCTATGCTGGCTACCCATTCGACACCTTCATGAACCGCGGTGTTTTTATCAAATGAAGCTGTTTCGATCTTCGTAAGTTAATTAAAATCATAAGCCTATCATACTTGAAAGGATATGCCGTACGACCACACGTGGATTATGCCGATACTGTAGACCCATACTTACGCGTTATAGGGTTATTTATTGAACCTGCAATGCTTCATTCACTCTTTAACCAATGAGCTGCGATGTTGATTGTAGAGGCAAACTCGTAACCAATGATTTTCTATTCATTTTTAGGGTGCAGTTAACTCAACCACTTACTGAAAAACTACTGCACCTGACATGAAAATTGTAAAAGGGTTAAATGATACGTATCTTCCTTGTTCTTTGCTTTGTATGAAAAATTGAATAAAACTTTTGAAAAATTTAATAAAATCTTTGTTACATCATTACTTAAGAACATTTGAACAACATTAATTAAGAACTTATGAACCACATTAAACAAAAACTTATGAACCACCTCACTTGAAAACATTTAACCCACATTTGTTTAAAACTTTGGCCTAATATTTAAAAAAGAGAGTCGGCGAAATGTACAGTACTAGTTGTCTAACTGAGTAACTATTTTAAACTGTGGCATTGCGATCATGCTACGGCCCCTAGGCACTAGAGGCTAATTTGGAAATATACGTCTTGGGCCTCACTGGAAAATTATTTTATTATCTGAATGCAACCATAAATAGGTTTGAAATCAAAACATGCATTACACCCAACTTTGGAGGCTCATAACTCTGGTTCTACTAGAGAAACGGGGATGTTCTTTGAGTATGTTATAGTTCTATTTTCTCTCCATGCAACCATACTAAAAACTCGGGAATCGAGTAAATAGGGGCCGAGTAATTGAGGAAAATGTTCACTAGGAATAACATTACACCCAAATTTGGAGGCTCATAACTCTGGTTCTACTAGAGATCCGGGGATGTCCTTTGAGTATGTTATAGTCCTATTTGGTCCCCATCCAACCATACTAAAAACTTGGGGATCGAGTAAACAGATGCTAAGTAATTAAGCAAAATGTTCATAACCATACACTCCATAGGAATAGCATTACACCCAACTTTCGAGGCTCATAACTCTGGTTCTACTAGAGATCCGGGGATGTCCTTTGAGTATGTTATAGTTCCATTTGCCCCCCATCCAACCATACTAAAAACTCGGGGATAGAGTAAACAGGGGCCAAGTAATTGAGGAAAATATTCACAAAATTACCCCCTCCATAGGAATAGCCTTACACCCAACTTTGGAGGCTCATAACTCTGGTTCTACTAGAGATCCGGGGATGTCCTTTGAGTATGTTATTGTCCTGTTTGCCCCCATCCAACCATACTAAAAACTTGGGGATCGAGTAAACAGATGCTAAGTAATTAAGCAAAATGTTCATAACCATACACTCCATAGGAATAGCATTACACCCAACTTTCGAGGCTCATAACTCTGGTTCTACTAGAGATCCGGGGATGTCCTTTGAGTATGTTATAGTTCCATTTGCCCCCCATCCAACCATACTAAAAACTCGGGGATCGAGTAAACAGGGGCCAAGTAATTGAGGAAAATATTCACAAACATACCCCCTCCATAGGAATATCATTACACCCAACTTTGGAGGCTCATAACTCTGGTTTTACTAGAGATCCGGGGATGTGCTTTGAGTATGTTATTGTCCAGTTTGCCCCCCACCCAACCATACTATGAACTTTGGGATCGAGTAAATAGGGACCGAGTAATTGAGCAAAATATTCCTAAACACACACTCCATAGGGGTTGGGTTCATTTAACCGCTTTAAGTGTTGTTGTTTATGGATTGTTTGTAAGTACGGTCATATTCTCAATGTCATTGAAAATCCTTGATAAGTTAAAGATATTTTCCTCAAAGGGGAAGTTCTTGTAGCGTTAAGCGAATTCAGTTAGAACTTACTGATAATGCCTGATGAAATTGGTCATGAGGAATATTAAGTCCCACGTGCTATTCTATACTTATCATAGTTCTTTAGATAAATTAACTTGAAACCTATTCATAAGAAACACCCTTTTACCGTTTCAAAATCAATAGATAGAATATCATTTATTTTTTAAATTTATGAAATTTAGGAAATACCCAATCGTATTGCAAAATAATAGTAGTAATAGTCAGGCTCTCTTGATCATATCATATCAGTTCTATCATAGTTTAGAATGATCTGAATGATTTAGCAGTTCCTAGGAAAACGGTATAAAAGGCCAAGAAATTCCGGTAAAATTATCATTCAGTACTAACTCGCCAGTACAACTAAACAACAGCCAAAATGAAAACCTTGGTAAGTATATTTTAAGCTTTATATGATCTAGGATATGTCTTTCTATTATAATAAGAAAGAGACAAGGCGTTGTCTGAGAGTCTGTCGGAGACGCTTTGACAGCATTGAACTCCTGTACTTGTCCCTTGTTAAAAGTAGTCCATTTTGTATTTGAAAACGAACAGATCTTTTTCCTTGTCATTGCCGCCTTGATGGTCGCCGCTACTGAAGCGTTTGTGGCAACACGTATTATCTACCCAACCAGAAGTTGGCCTCTCACTTACTCAGGATATCCCTATGCCTATCACCACCCACTGAACTACCCATACATTCGCACTATTCTTAAATGAAGCTGTTTTCTTCAACGTAAGTTCATTTACAACCAATAACCTATTATGCTCTCCATATCTTAACCCACACTTCAATTCTGTCCCGGTTTCGATGAGAAAAGTTTATCGAAGATGCCGCAGTGTCTATAGTACAGATACTATAAGCCTCACGGTAGACCCATACTTACGCATTATAGGGTTTTATTGTCCTTTTAGTTTGAAAGCTGTGACGTAGACTTTTTAAATAATTTTTAATAACTTTTTAGGTTGCAGTTAACAATTCCTAAAACAACTGACCTTGGCATGAAAATGGAAAAAAGTTTTTTATGATACGTATCATTTTTCCTTTTGCTTTTGTGTAATTTGACTATAAAAAAATAATAAAACTTGTGTCAACATTACTTAAAATATTTGGTTTACTTATTTCAAAAGATATGAATCTTTGGCGAAGTCTAGTAATAGTTAACTTTAACTAAAAAATAAATAGGCCTAAAAAATTCAAGAACATCGATAAACGGAAAATTAAAAAATTATTAAAATTTCATCTATTTTAAAAATCGGGTCAACTGCGTATAGTTATCATTTTGAATTCGGCATTATCGAGGGCTACAACGTCCCTAAATTATTTAAGTTTAAATTTCTTTAATTTATATTTATTGATTTGGTTAACTCGTAGTTGAGTTTACCATTAGTTACTTCACCATGCTGTCAGTTCCTGGTACTTCCGGCGCGTCAAGCAGAAGTCCGTCAACGAGTCCTCAAAAAGATGGTGGGGGTCTACGCAATTACGGATTGGACCAGTTGCCCCAGAACGATACTGTCCCAGATGAGATCAAATTCGGCTCTGCCACCATGATAAAAACCGGTTATTTTGGAAAGGTGTGTAATAGCCCATCTTAACTACATGTTGACCTAACTCTCAGTTTATTTGCGTATCTAGGGTGTTCATGCTGAATGCTTCGAATACAGTTCTAATTCTTGTTTAAAGTCAAGACACGCCGTCAAAGTCTTTCGCCGGGAACTCAATCAAGCCAAACGGATCACCGAAGTTGGTCTTTACAAATCAGTCAGTGTCTTATCATCATCTTTGTTCTAGTAAAGTTGCTTAAAAGTTAACCTTTTGAACTCCACGTACGTTTCTTTTGGTTGTAGACCTATCTTGGAGCCAAGTTACACAAAGGTTTAAATCACATCAACATATCCAGGTGCAAAGGCATTTGGAAAAACAAGGAATTTGTCTTCTACTCCCAACAACCATATTACCACGGGGTAGGCCTAAATGGCTTAGTCGCAGTCAAGTATCTTTAACCTAATTGCCGTTGCAGAATTTGAAGATGTTATTACGTCGACGTAAAGGCAAGCTAATGGAAATGGAGAAACGATACTTCATTCAGGACGTTGCGAGAGGATTACGGTACTTGCACGAGGACAAGTACATCGTTCATCGTAACATAAAGACCAGTAACCTTCTGGTCGATTACTTAGGTCGCGTCAAGATATCTGACTTCGAGTTTGCCCGGAGCTTGAATATACTTTGCGGTTGGATTGAGTAAGTACTTGCGTTGTACCACTTCATAAAGGTTGGTACTTTCATATGTAATGCGACCTCCCAATCATCTTAGTGAACCATTGCGAAAGAATTTCGATTTCCCGCCATTTGAAGTCGTAACAGGCGGGAAAAAAGCGTACTTCTCTTTTGATACTTGGTGTTTAGGGAATGTTTTGTAAGTATGAAGAGAATTTTTTCTTTTAAAGTCTTTATAACTTTGTAAAATGTTTCCCAGGTACGAATTGTCTACCGGAGATGTACCAAGATGTTCTGGCAACCTAAACGACAGCAGTTATTCTGTAATAATTACCGAACTAATTAACTCGGTTCGATCCATCGGAGACGCTCAGTATGCTCATCTTCTTTGCAAAGAACTCTGGAGAAAAGATCACAATAAACGAATCAAAATGAGCAAGGTTCTGGAACACAGATTCATCACCATGACACCGGCTATTCCAGAATTGATTGGTGCTTCACCTTTCATGGGTTCCGAGAAAATAGCACGCTTAGCTAATGAAGAAGAAGGTCCGGTTCATGAAGAACCTAGAGTTCCGTTAGAGCCTGTGGGAGCCGAAGCGGAAGCCACCGCTCCAGGTTTTTTGTACGCTTGTTTGGGAGGTTGTACGCAAGGTGATAAACCTACTTCGAGGTAATGGACTTTTAACGATAATTAATGTTAATATTTTATGCTCAATTTTATAACGTTGAAACTTACGTAATCAGAATGTTTGACCGAAAAATATGATTAGATATTTTTATTTATGAAGTATTTTAAATATAGATGAGAAAATTCTTTGGTAACTTTTGAAGTATAGGTTTGTCTAATTTTAGCTATTAATATTAAGGAAATAAAATTAATATGGTCATTATATTCAAATTGTAGTAATTATTTTGCACTTAAGTTAATTTTCTAGTTATCATTATTTTTTCTTTAGAATTTTACGCCTCATAATGTTGTTAAAGTGTGGGCGGAAGTTCTACTAAATTTGATAAATGGGTTTTGAAATATTGGCTAATTTTTGCCAAGTCGAACTTAGGCCTATAGCGAATTAGCATTTTTATGAGCTCATCCCCCTGAAATTGATAGAACTTTTTCGTTTAAAGTAGATCTGCAAGATAAAACTTTTAAAGTCATCTTTAGAATATAAAGCACCATTAGGAAACTGATCAATATATGGCCTTTTCATTTCCTCAAAACTCTATAATAATTAATGTAACTAAGCTTCGCACAGAGATATTCGTCCACTCTCTTTTGTTCGGCGTCGAAGAAATCTTTCTGGACCCATTTTGAATTACAAAGGTCAAGATATAACCTTAAAAAAATTGCCCAAAACCTTTGATCCTCTCCTAACAGGAAAATTTCTTAGGCACCATCGAATCGATTTTCGTTTTCATCCAAACCAAAGCTACCGTGGAAACTCTAGCATCAGTGTGATTATTCAACTTGTTTGAAGCAATAACGTGCAAGGGTGTCGGACTGTCGGTGATAGTCGGGAGCTGGATCAATGAAACGGTTGGTGCGCGATTCGCCTTCTGGATTATTTTCAGCTACCATCCTTCAGGAGGAAAGCAAATGCTCGTACATCAGTGCGGACACTGAGCGAGGTCGACCGGCAAGTAACTAACTGAAAACAGACTGCTGTATTTTTTGCGAAGAAAGCTTAACTGCATTATTTCGAAGAATACCATTGCGAAAGAGTACTGTTCTACTAGGATATGTGAATTTCATAGCTGACGAAGGACACCAAAATATTCAATCCCTATGAAGACGGGTAAATTTAATTATGCTGTAAGTTTATCGTAATACAAGTACCTGGAAGTCCAGGAAAATGGGTGTATGATGTCAGAGGGTTTTTCAATTTTGGTTTGGTAATTTTCTAATTGTAGTAGTATTAATATATTGATAAGTTTATGGTACAAGGAAATTTTAAACGTAAGGGAAAATTTATCAGGGAAAACGTGACTTTAGACGACCAGGGAAAAGCTGGAAAAGTCAAATGAAAAATATGCGGCGACCCAACTGTGCAATGGACACTAATTTAAGTTTCTTTTATAGTTTATGCACGCTTGAAGAATGAATAACCAATAAGCGAAGCACAGACCCATTTGTCACCGTCACCAATGACCGTCATTTCTTCTGTTCCATCGGCCATTTGTCCTACGGCCAATCAAGTCAGACAAATCAGATTTCGCAGCACAGTTGACACTCTTCAAAGTAATGGCCGCCCACCTCTAAACGAGTTAAGTGACCCTGATCGTCACCAGGCTCCTCAGGGATCGGAAGTGACTTTGTCACGTTCCGCTATGAGGGCAACTACAGAGGGTTTGGCCACGGTCGCCAAGATGGTTACCCCGGCGGACAAATGCGAAAATGACGATATTTACGGTGTCAAGAAACAGTTCCTATACGTCATGATTGCCATGTCTTGGATAACCGTCGTAATGAATTTGTCTCTTAATATTTGGATCATCAAAGTCCTTGATTTGACATCGGTGAGTGGTACATAATGAAAACAGACGGGAGACTTCGCTAATCTTTGACCGTACCCAGGTTGGTATTGGTTCAATGTCCCTCTCTTCAAGTGGTGTCAAAATCAAAAGCCCTGTTGAATCCCTTGACAAAATCAAAGCTCGATACGTCACTGCACCAAAGGTATTTCTTCAATATTTAAATTTGAACATCAATCTTTTATAAACTCCTATGGATATTATTTCTAGAATCAAAATTTGAGGTTGGAGTCAGGTGGTAATGTCACCGTGGTATCTTACAACCCTCAACCTGGTAGAAGCAGTTACGTCAACTTAGGTAAATAATTAGTAACAACCTTTCAACGGTAGAGTATTGGCTACCTTTAATTATTTTGTTATCTTAGGAAAGGATGGCTTCGAGACAGTCGGGAAACGGTTTATCGTCAGTAATTCCGAAGGTCAAGTACTGTTTCGCGTTGACCCTAGCGAGGTTCTTGTTGCAGCTGATGACGTCAATATTGCAAGTGAGTTACTATAGCCTGATATTTAATATAATTAACACTTTGTTTACATCGCTGGAAATGTTTGTATTTGCGCAAAGATTCCGGTGGCTTACGTTTGGATGGCTCTTTGGAAACGAGTTTAATTCGTGGAGAGCTTTCAAAAGATTTGAGGTAAGTATCATTTTCAGTTCACCTTCCCTTTGAGATATCTCCATCTTAGCTTAACTAATTCTTAATATTTAAATTTTTAATTTTTAATTTAATTGAATACATAATGCAACTTGGAATATTATTTATTGATAGATTGTTTATTAATTTCGAAATTCAAGATTAATTTTGATTTCTAATTTTAGAATTGAATCACCGCGAAAATCAGTCAAAATCGAAGGCGACAATGAAGTTTTGGTGGAATCCAGAGCTGGGAAGATCGAAATCAGGGCCTTAAATGATGTCGATATTCAAGGAAAAAAACGGGTAATTACTTTACATCCAATTAAATCAAATTCCAATTAACCAACTCTTAAGACTATCTCTCTTTCTCTCTCTATTCTGTAGATCATTTTGGATAACAGTAAATTACGTATGAGAAATTTGCCAATTTCCAAGGTTTATGGACGGGCCGGTGCTGCTAAAAGCTTCCAGGTTTGCTCATGCGAGAATGGACGCCTTTTCTTGGCACCTGCCGAAGACACCTGTCAAATTGAAATGGCTATTTGCTCGCAAAGTGACAGCGCATCGGGTAGTAGTAGTGGTGGTACAACCCAACGTGAAAAACCAGTTGAGTTTCCTATTCTAAAATCGTACTAACTTAATTACTTCACTGTCTAGGGATTTTTTGTTGTAATGAAAATCGTTAGGTCGCGTTTATTTATACCATGAATTTATTTATTAACATAATATTATTATTAATAAATAAATTCATGTTTATACTTAACTAAATAATAGTAATTTTCCCAATCTTGTACAATAACAATTAATTAACCCAAATAATTAAGGCAGGCATATCATAATCAACTTGAAAGTTTTAATGTAACGTAATTAAAGTAATGCATTAATTTTAATTTTAATGAAGTTTTATTCTTCTACTTCATTTTCTTCGGATTCAACATCTTCCCTACGGTAATTTGCTAAGATGGTATCGTATTCCTCTTTGGTCACACCAAGTTTCTCGATGAAGCAAGACTTATGAAAGATTAACGTATGAAATAGATAATATTAACGTTTACTCCTTAATTACTTTTAGCATAAGTTTATAAGGTATGTTCCAAAAGTTAGACACTTTCTATACATCGTAATACTTGCAGCTCGAGCTAGTTCGAGAATCGACTAAGTAACAAACTTATGAGGCATATCTTATAAACTTATGCTTTTTCTTAAATGCAATTAAGCCTTTTAAGAATAAATTACCTCGGTGCCATAACGGGCGTTTCGTTGTTCTTCCTTCTAATTAGAGAGAGAGAGAGAAAAAGGGGTAAGTACTATATTTAAATGTCATTAAAAGCAAAATGAGTTCTGATTGAGGAAGCCTTTGTATTTCAAAAAAAAAAAAATAAATAAAATAAAAACTACACTTCGGCAATAGTTTAAGGGGCCATATCTCATCATTGAGATTCAGGCACAAATGGTTAGAAATGATTTTCATTGGTTCAAAGTGTAGGGTGATCACTTACAGTGAAATCTGGAGTTTTTCCATCTTCTACCTCTAAGCATTCATCCATCTTAAATCGAAGTAGATTATTAATCGAATGATATATTCAAATTTCGATATTGATTGAATTGTCGTACTTACAGCTTGCATTCCTTCTAGGTCAATGAAGTCTTCGCATAACTTGTCCACGAACATGGCGATGTTACCAGGTCCCCCGAAGGCTTTCTCGTAACAACTGGTGAATGTGTCAATCACCTGTTGAACGCCAGAAAATCATCGTTATAATGACGCGCTAGGTGAGACAAAATCAGGTAAGTACTTACCAACGCGGGAAAGTTGGAGGTGAAACAGTCCCCAAACATTATAGATTTTTCAGGATGACCTTTAGTAATCGCTACAAAATGAACGCACCGTTTAATTAGCTGCTTAGTTTAATTAACAATCAATTAGCATTGATTATCGAACTTATCAAAACTAAACATGTTAGAAGATCATTATTAAGTTGTTGTGTCGAAATATTTTATAAATACAATTAATGCCGCAGTGCATCATGGGTTATTTTATAATTATGTTCATTTTAAAAATAGGATTTAATTATCTAATAACTTATTTATAATTGATTATTATTAAAATCCATATTTACCGCAAAGTCGCTCGCTGGAACCATATTGAACGGAGTTAATTAGAACGACCAAAGTTGTTAATGCAATTAACTTGTTCATTTTTAAAGCTAATTATAACAATACTACCACTTTTTAAGTCACCGTTATTCAGTTAACTTCTTAAAGTAAATGAAATTAAATTAGTGTAGATCTAGTTTAAATACCTATTTTAATCAAGTTTCCTTATGTTAATTAGGATTTCCTGCCTGCTTCAAAAGCATCGATAAGATTTAAATTTAATAGTTTCCGCTAAAAGGAATTAATTAAGAGGATTATCTTAAACTAATTACAACAGAGATTTTTAATTACGTATAGGAAATAATAGGCTAGTTATCAATACACCGAACAGACATAATGATATGTTAGGGAGGTGTTGACGGATATTGATAAGAGCATATACTATGAAATCGCACTTGTACACCAACATCTGATACGATCTCCGAATTACCCCATAGTCTCCCTTAATTAAGGTATGAGCATAAGTTTATAAGATACGTTCCATAAGTATGACACCACCTCTACTTCGTAATGCTACTGAGAGGCTTACAATCGAGATAACTAGTTCTAGCAGAACGACAAGCGAGAATTGAAGTCCTACACTCGGTGGTTAATTTTGTAGGACTTCCATCTAAGGTCCTATTTAGTTTGCATTACAAAGCCTTTGACAGCGCCCCAGTCACCAGGCGTCGCATTATTTCGAATCTATGACGTTTCATTTATGTCACTTCGTGACAAGTTTATAAACAGCGACAAACTTATGGCCAACATATCTTATAAACTTATGATGCGAAGAATATTGTTGAATCTTGTTAATCAATAACAACAATTAACCCAAATAATTAAGACAAGGGCATGTCATAATCGACTTGAACGTTTTAATGTAACGTAATTAAAGTAATACAATTAATTTTAATGAAGTTTCATTAATATTTGTTTTATTCTTGTACTTCATCTTCTTCGGATGCATAATTAACCCTATAGAAATTTTGTACGATGGTTTCGTATTCTTCTTTGGTCAAACCAAGTTTATCGATGAAGCATGACTGATGAAATGTTCACGTGTGAAATAGAAATATTAAGGTATGCTCGTTAATTACTTTTACTTAAATATAATTTAGTTTTCTATGAATAATCTACCTCTGTGCCCTTATAGGCGTTTCGTAGTTCTTCCCTCTAATTAGTGAGAAAGAAAATGGGTAATTACTATGACTATATTAATGTCATTTAAAGCAAAATGAGTTCTGACTGATGAAGCCTTTGTATTTCTAAAACAACTAGGACCCTACACTTCCACGATAGCTTATGGGGGCAGTTTTTAATTAATAATTGAGCCCTGACGTACGCAGCTTCAGGTATTCGTTATCGTTCGACAGACGACAATTCGGGCCGGCTATCACACATTCCCCTGGTTGTTTTTGTAGGACATAATTAATGACATTACAAAATTGAATCTCACGAAAGTAATGCCTCAAATGATTAAAAATGATTTTCATTGGTTCATTGCATAGAGTGATCACTTACATCTATAGGTGGAACTTTTCCCCCTTCATAATCTAAACATTCAATCATCTAGAATCGAAGTAAATGAAGTTAATGACATTTTCCAATTTCGATATTGTATTGTCTTACTTACTGCATGTATTTTTTCTTTGTCATAATTTTCGGCGCATATCTGGTCCACGAACTTGGCAATGGATCCACTTGACCCGAAGGTTTTCTCGTAACAAAGATTGTGTATGTCAATCACCTGTTGAACGTGAGGAAAATCAGCGTCATGATGACGCAAGGTGAGACAAAATCGGGTAAGTACTTACCACCGCGTGAAAGTTGGAGTTGGAACATTCGCCATATATTATAGATTTTTCAGGATGACCTCGTGTAATCGCTACAAAATTAACGACAATATTTTAACTACCGTTTAATTAGCTGATTAGTTTAACTAACAATCAATTAGCTTTGATTATTGAACGCGTCAAATTCAAAACTAATGGAGTTCGAAACCCATTATTAAGTTGTTGCGTCGAAATATTCTATAAATGTAATTAACGCTGCAGTGCATGATGGGTTGTTTTATAATTATGCTTAATTTAAAAATAGTATTTAATTATATAATAACATCTTTAAAATCGATATTTACCGCAAAATCGTTCACTTGAACCGTATTGAACCAAGTTAATTAGGACGACCAAAGTTGCTAATGCAATTAACTTGTTCATTTTTAAAGCTAATTATAACAGTAGTTAAGCAACCTTTATTGCGTTAAGTTCTTAAAGTTAATGAAATTATATTAGTTTGGAGCTAGTTTTTGATACTTATTTTAATCCAGTTTCCGTTATCTTAATTAGGATTTCCCGCAGGCTTTAAAAGCATCGATAAGATTTAAACTTAATAGTTTCCGCAAAGAAAACGTAGTTAAGATGATTATCCTTAACTATTTAAAGCTGTGATTCTTAATTGCGTACAGAAAGTAATAGGCTGAAATTACATTATGAAATTTTTGGAGAAATCTAACCTTGATATCACCCCCATTGAGTCTCCCTTATTTAAGGTATGAGCACATATTGTTGAATCTTGTTCAATAACAACAATTAACCCTAAGAATTAAGACAAGGGCATATCATAATCGACTTTAACGTTTTAATGTAACGTAATTAAAGTAATACAATTAATTTTAATTTTAATGAAGTTTTATTAATATTTGTTTTATTCTTCTACTTCATCTTCTTCGGATGCATAATTATCCCTATAGAAATTTTGTACGATGGTGTCGTATTCTTCTTTGGTCAAACCAAGTTTATCGATGAAGCATGACTGATGAAATGTTCACGTGTGAAATAGAAAATATTAAGGTATGCTCGTTAATTACTTTTACTTATTTACAATTAAGTCTTGTAAGAATAATTTACCTTTGTGCCATCACCGGCGTTTCGTAGTTCTTCCCTCTAATTAGTGAGAAAAAAATGGGTAAGTACTATATTTAAATGTCATATAAAGCAAAATGAGTTCTGATTGATGAAGCCTTTGTATTTAAAAAAAAATACACTTCTGCGATAGTTTAAAGGGGGGGGGGTGGTTTAAGATTGACATTCAGGTGATAATTATTAATTAATAGTTAGTTATCGGGAGCCCTGATCAACGCAGCGTCATCGTTGGAGAGACCATGCAGAGACGACAATTCGGGGTATCTATTTCTCAGGTAGTTTTTCTAAACCATAGTTAATGACATTACAAAAAATTTAATCTCACGAAAGTAATGCATCAAATGATTAAAAATGAATTTCATTGGTTCATTGTGTAGAGTGATCACTTACATCTATAGGTGGAACTTTTTCCCCTTCTTCATCTAAACATCCAAACATCTTAAATCAAAGTAGATGAAGTTAATGACATTTTCCAATTTCGATATTGTATTGTACTTACTGCATGTATTTTTTCTTTGTCATAATTTTCGGCGCATAACTGGTCCACGAACTTGGCAATGGATCCACTGGACCCGAAGGTTTTCTCGTAACAAAGATTGTGTATGTCAGTCACCTGTCGAACGTGAGAAAAATCAGCGTCATGATGACGCAAGGTGAGACAAAATCTTAGTGATAAGTACTTACCACCGCGGGAAAGTTGGCGTTGTAACATTCGCCAAAAATTATAGATTTTTCAGGATGACCTCGCGTAATCGCTACAAAATTAAGGCCGTAATGGTTTAACCACCGTTTAATTAACAACCGAACGTATCAAAATTAATTGAGTTGGAAGACCATTAAGTTGTTGTGTCGAATTATTTTATAAATTCAATGGTCTTTGTAGTAAATCTCAATTAAAAAATTGCACTTAATTATCTAATAACATTTTGATGGAGTAGACAATATAATTATCAAAATTCATATTTACCACAAATTGGTTCGCTTGTACTATATTGAACCGAGTTAAAGATGACGATCAAAGTTGTAAATGCAATTAACTTGTTCATTTTTAAAGATAATTATAACAATACTTAAGCCACCTTTATTGCGTTAAGTTCTTAAAGATAATGAAATTTAATTAGTTTGGAGCTAATTTTTAATACTAATTTTAATCAAGTTTCCGTTATGTTAATCAGGATTTCCTGCCGGCTCTAAACGCATCGATAAGATTTAAATTTAATAGTTTCCGCAAAGAAAACTTAATTATGATGATTATCCTTAAATAATTAAAACAGTGATTTTTAATTATGTACAGGAAATAATAGGCTGGCTATTGATACGCCGAAATGACATTATGATATTTTAGGAGAAATTTGTTTATCTAACTTTGGTATCTCCCCCATAGAGTCTCCCTTATTTAAGATATGAGCATAAGTTTATAAGTGATATGTTCCATAAGTATGACACTTCCTATACTTCGTAATGCTACTGAGAGACTTACAGCTCGAGATAATTCGAGAACGACAAGCGAGAATTGAAGTCCTACACTCGGTGGTTAATCTTGCAGGACTTCCATCTAGGTCCTATTTAGTCTGCATAACTAAGCCTTTGACAGTGTCTCACCAGGCGTTGCTTTGCGAGAATCTATGATCCACATCACTTCATGACAGACTTATGGACCATATCTTATGAACTTATTGTATGAGTAATATTGTTGAATCTTGTTCAATAACAACAGTTAACACTAATAATTAAGACAAGGGCATATCATAATCGACTTGAACGTTTTAATGCAACGTAATTATAGCAATACAATTAATTATAATTTTAATGAAGTTTTATTAATATTTCGTTTATTCATCTTCATCTTCTTCGTATGCATAATTATCCCTATAGAAATTTTGTACGATGGTGTCGTATTCTTCTTTGGTCAAACCAAGTTTATCGAGGAAGCATGACTGATGAAATGTTCACGTGTGAAATAGAAAATATTAAGGTATGCTCGTTAATTACTTTTACTTAAATACAATTAAGTCTTTTAAGAATAATTTACCTTTGTGCCCTTATAGGCGTTTTGTAGTTCTTCCTTCTAATTAGTGAGAAAGAAAATGGGTAATTACTATGACTATATTAATGTCATTTAAAGCAAAATAAGTTCTGATTGATGAAGCCTTTGTATTTCTAAAACAATTATAGGACCCTACACTTCCACGAAAGCTTATGGGGGCAGTTTTTAATTAATAGTGAAGCCCTGATGTACGCAGCGTCTGGTATTTGTTATCGTTTGACAGACGACAATTCGGGCCGGCTATCACGCCTGTAAGGCATTCCCCCGGTTGTTTTTGTAGGACATATAGTTAATGACATTACAAAATTGAATCTCGTGTAAATAATGCATCAAATGATTTTCATTGGTTCATTGTGTAGAGTGATCACTTACATCTATAGGTGGAACTTTTGCCCCTTCTTCATCTAAACATTCAAACATCTTAAATCAAAGTAGATGAAGTTAATGACATTTTCCAATTTCGATATTGTATTGTACTTACTGCGTGTATTTTTTCTTTTTCATAATTTTCGGCGCATAACAGGTCCACGAAATTGGCAATGGATC
Source organism: Phalangium opilio (assembly GCF_054372755.1). Lineage (NCBI taxonomy): Eukaryota > Metazoa > Arthropoda > Arachnida > Opiliones > Phalangiidae > Phalangium > Phalangium opilio. The sequence continues at coordinate 7,308,860 of NW_028324187.1, read as the reverse complement.
CACTTGACCCGAAGGTTTTCTCGTAACAAAGATTGTGCATGACAGTCTCCTGTTGAACGTGAGGAAAATCATGTGATCATGATGACGTAAGGTGAGACAAATTTGGGTAAGTACTTACCACCGCGGGAAAGTTGGCGTTGTAACATTCGCCAAACATTATAGATTTTTCAGGATGACCTCGTGTAATCGCTACAAAATTAAGGCCGTTAATGGTTTAACTACCCTTTAATTAGCTGCTTAGTTTAATTAACAACCGAACGTATCAAAATTAATTGAGTTGGAAGACCATTAATTTGTTGTGTCGAATTATTTTATAAACCCAATGGTGGTCTTTGTAGTAAATCTCAATTAAAAAATTGTACTTAATTATCTAATAACATTTTGATGGAGTAGACAATATAATTATCAAAATTCATATTTACCACAAATTGGTGCGCTTGAACTATATTGAACCGAGTTATATAGGACGACCAAAGTTGTTAATGCAATTAACTTATTCATTTTTAAAGGTAATTATAACAATACTAGAAATCTTTAAGTCACCGTTATTCCGTTAAGTTCTTAAACTTAATGATATTAAATTAGTATAGAACTACTTCAAATACATTATGTTAATCCAGTTTCCGTTAAGTTAATTAGGATTTCCTGCCGGCTTTAAAAGCATCGATAAGATTTAAATTTAATAGTTTCCGCAAAGAAAATTTAATTAAGATGATTATCCTTTAACTAATTACAACAGTGGTTTTTAATTACGTATAGGAAATAATAGGTTGGTTATCGATACGCAGAACTGACGGAAATTGATAATATTTAAATAGGACCTCTACGCCAATGTCTGATACGATCTCTGAATCTCCCCATAGAGTCTCCCTCATTTAAGGTATCTTGTACAATGTCAACACTAGTAATAATTAAGACAAGAATATCATAATCATCTTTTACCTTTAAGTTTAATTTAATTGATACATTAATTTTAATTAATTATTTTTCATCTTTATCTTTGACATTACAATCTTATTCAAAAGAAATACTAACAGCATATCATAATCAACTAATAAACTTGTTTTAATTAAGTGTAAATAACAGCATTATATTCATACATTGATTTTAATTTGAATGAAGTAATTTCAATTAATTTTTTTCTCTCTTTATTCATCATAATCATAATCATATTCATCTGCAACACGATTGCCATTGCGCAATAAACGTTCGTACTCCGTTCGGGTCAAACCGGCTTTACGCATATAACATTCCTAAACACGGATGTAAATGAAAAGACAACTAGTTAATTAAGGAAAAAGCATTAGAGTTCAAATTTATTTACCTGGGTTTCCTCGGCAGCACTTTGTATAACCTCTCTCTAAATGTGTAGAAAAAATAGGTATAGTATATTTTTAATCTCGATCCCTGATAGACCATTCCATTAAAGACTAGCAGAGAAACTAAACACAGGTGGGACTGGGAGACCACCATCTAGGGTTAATGTTTCCCTTGCTCCAAGAGGCAACGTCATACGTAGCCCGAGTTCACTACAAACGGGAGGCTAGTCGACTCGCGCTACCTCTAGCGGTGAGCACTTCTTGGTACCAGGGACATGACCCAAGAAGGCAGTCCCCGCCCTTGTGGACTCCATTTCTCTTCTAGAATTAATGGCACAGTCTATTGATGAAAGCCCAATGACTTACCCCTAAATCTTCAGCTTCACTCCTACGCACTGATATGCACCTTTCCATCTGAAATCATAGTTAAAGCTAACGACACTTCTTTCAAATTGAATGGTGGTACTTACGTCTCGAGCCTGTTCAGCGTTCCTCTCTACATCGCATAGAGCGTCCACGAAGTTTCCTGTTGCTGCAGATAACCCAAATGAAAATCGGAAACATCTGTCCATTATGTCCATAACCTGTTGTTGAGAGTAAGTTAAATCTTGTTGATGATTTCATTGTTGATTTGCATAAATTAAATTAGGTAAATACTTACCACTTCCGGGAAGTGGGTGTACATACATTCCACAAACATTGCACTTTTTTCAGGGTTACCTTCAAAAACCCCTGCAAATTTTACGACAAATTAAGTTACCAAAATTGAATTTAATTAACTAATAAGCTCTTTATGATTGAAAGAGTAGAAAAACTGTTATTTACCGCAAATTGGATCGCTTGAACCATATTGAACCGAGTTAAACAGGACGATTAGAGTTGTTAATGCAATTAACTTGTTCATTTTAACGCTTATTTTTAGACTAAACTTTTTGAACTAAATTATGTTATTCAGTTGAGTTCTAAAAGTTAATCTGGAATTAAATTAGCCTCTCGTCCTATTAAGTACTTAATTTAATCTCCTATATCTTAACTAGGATTTCCTGACGGATTTAAAACCATCGATAAGGTTTGAATTTCCGTGAAAATATAATTAGAAAGATTATCTTAATCTAATTGTTAGTTTTAATTTGGTATATTAATTATAGGCTAGTGGTAGTATATCCCCTTGGAATGAACGTAGAAGTAATAATTCATTATTACCAATTACATAAATCTACGGTCTAACAACTATTGTTCTGAGAAATAGACTAGAAAAGGCGTCTAGCTCCCCCAACAAATAAATTGATACTACGAATTGAAATAACTAAGGTTAGATCTGCTTAAATCCAATTATTCTTCGACAGTATGTTAGTTATTTTATATTTACACCTGATATAAATTAATTATTACCTGATATTTTATAATTATGAACCGTTAATAGTTAGTATATAGCGTTCATATACGCATGTTTTTCACCCTCCAGCTTATCTAATATATTCCATTCGAATTAACGGTTGCTGCATTTTAAAAGGCAAAAGTAAATGTTAAGGGAAGTGAGTAAGTGCGAATGTGCGAAGATCATGGCAAAACCGCATTTGAAAAAGGTAAAAATTAAGTTAAATTTGCATTAGAGGCAATGAATGATGGACGAGATAAATTTAAGAACTTGCTTGGTTTTAATGAAAATTAATTAACAACAATTTATTGATACATGGATTGGATATTAATTTGAAAGAAATAATAGAAAATATTTTATTATTGTTTCTCCACATATTCATTAATGATTGTAAAATATTCTTCTTGGGTCAAACCGGTTTTCTGCATATAGCATGTCTAATGACGTATGCAAATGAGAAGATCAATTGTCACTAGTTAATTAAGGAAAAAAGCATTAATTTGTTTTCAAAATTACTTACATCGGTGTTCTGCGAGGCGCTAATTATGACGTCGTTCTAAAAATAGAAAAATAATTGTAGATTTTAAATCTTTGTCCCTGATTTGATGAAAGCGGATGGACAAAGTGTATCTCGATAACTTACCTCCAAACCAATTTCTGACCTACCCTCATCCAGGCAGTTCTTCATCTGAAATCATAGTTAGAGATAACGATATTGCTTTCAAATTTTAATAGTTCAATTTTTCTTACGGCTCGAATCTCATCATCATTCGTATTTTCATCACATATCGCTCCTAGATAGTTTCTAGTTGCTTCAGCTGATGCAAATGAAGTTTGATGACATCTAATGACTGTGTTTATAGCCTGTTTGAGGACAAGTTAAATCTTGTTAATTACGGTTATTATTGATGAGACAATTTCAAGTAAACACTTACATCAGCCGGGAAGTTGTCTTTCATGCAATCCCAAAACATTCCAATTTTTTCAGTGTCACCTCCGATAAGCCCTGCAAAATGAATAATAATAATAATAACGTGGTTATCACTGAGTTTAATAGGGGCATGTTCCTTAACTGTATTGTTTAATTAACCATCGATTAACTCTGATTAAAATTTAAATGATTAAAATCCGTATTTACCGCAAACTGGAGGTTTTCCTGAACTAACGACATTAAGTAGAACGATTAACGTTGTTAATGCAATTAACTTGTTCATTTTAGCTCTAATTTTGGTCTAACGAATTAACTCTTTAATCCAGTATGTTATTCTCTTAAGTTATTTAAGTTGATGTGGAATTAAATTAGTCTCGGGTTGTTTTAAATACTAATTTTTAATCTCAGAACCCAGGATTTCCTGGCGAATTTAAATACATCGATAATGTTCAAATTTAACAGTTTCCGGAAAGAAAATAATTATAAAGATTACCTTAAACTAATTGTAATTGTTATCAGGTTTTAATTAGACAAATTAGCCTAATCTAATTATATTTCTTTTCAGAAACTAATTACAATTATATCATGATCGGAGGCGAACATTTAATACTATTTCCCAGGGTCCTGTATAGACCGGAAATGTTGCCTTGTCCCAAGACTCCCTTTAACATTCTAGAATTTTTCCAAATAAACTTCTTCGATGTAAAAAGGGTAGTAGGCAACCCTCAGTACAGTTTTCTTTATACACTTGATTAGCTTAAATCAGGGATAGATTTAATATTAGAAGTAGGAATGGAGAACGGTTAGTATTTACTTCAGTCAGACTCATAGCCAAGTATAGAGCCCCTCCCTCCAACACGTAACGAAGAGTTTAAATCATCTTAATGGCTCACTTAAACTACGTTTTTATGACGTTGCTGACGGGGACGGCGTAAAAAACTTAATTCCTTTTTATCTCTGTCGCTATGACCCGCCTCTTCTTTCATACCCCCCCCCGTCCCGTGAAAGGGGGTCCGGGACTTTGACGCGCGCCCAGATATTACTCTGTTCTCCATTCCTAGTTCTAAAATTAAATCTATCCTTGAAAACGGGGTAAATTATAAGGTGGTAAAATTAAATCAAGGTTGCATAAGAGGCAATAATGGACAAGATACACTTTCGTTCCTCTTAAGAACTTGCTTTGTTTTAATATAATGTATTTAACAACATTTTATTGATACATGGATATTAATTTGAAAGAAATAATGGAAACTATTTTATCATTATTTCTCTTCATATTCATAACGATTGTATAATATTCTTTCGAACTCTTTTCGGGTCAAACCGGTTTTCTCCATATAGCATGACTAATTATGAATGAAAAGAGCAATTGTTACTAGTTAATTAGGGAAAAAAGCATTCATTTGTTTTCAAAATTACTTACCTCGGTGTTCACCACGGCGCTCCTTATAACGTCGTCCTATAAGTAATTGTAGATTTTAAATCTCTGTCCCTGATTTGTTGAAAGCAGATGGACAAAGTGTATCTCGATAACTTACCTCCAAACCATCAATTTCTGACCTAGCCTCATTCATGCAGTTCTCCATCTGAAATGATAGTTAAAGATAACGATATTACTTTCAAATTTTAATAGTTTCTAGTGTTCTTACGGCTCGAATCTCATCTTGATTCCTATCTTCATCACATATCGCTCCTAGATAGTTTCCAGTTGCTTCAGCTGATGCAAATGAAGTGTGGTGACATCTATTAACTATGTTTACAGCCTGTTTGAGGACAAGTTAAATCTTGAAAATTACGGTTATTATTGATGAGACAATTTCAAGTAAACACTTACAACTGCTGGGAAATGGCTGTTCATACAATCCCAAAACATTGCAGTTTTTTCGGAGTTACCTTCGAATAGTCCTGCAAAATTGAATAACAAAGGTACGTAGTTATCACAGTTTAATAAGGGAAAGTTCGTTAACTGCTTTTGGTTTAATTAACCATAGATTAACTTTGATTAAAAGTTAAATGATTAAAATCCATATTTACTGCAAAGTGGAGATTCTCCTGAACTAACGACTTTAAGTAGGACGATTAACGTTGTTAATGCAATTAACTTGTTCATTTTAGCTCTAATTTTGATCTGACGAAAACTCTTTAATCCAGTATGTTATTCCCTTAAGTTATTTAAGTTGATGTGGAATTAAATTAGTCTCGGCTTCATTTAAATACTAATTTTAATCTCAGAAGCCAGGATTTCCTGGCGAATTTAAATGCATCGATAATGTTCAAATTTAATAGTTTCCGGAAAGAAACTAATTAGAAAGATTACCTTAAACTAATTATAATTGTTATCAGGTTTTAATTAGAAACATTATTGTACTGTAATCTAATTATATTTCTTAAGGGAAACTAATTATAATTATATCATGATCGGAGGCGAACATTTCATATGATATCCCAACCCTCAGTATAGTTTATTTTAATATTCGTGACTAGCTTTAATTAACTTTTCCTCTAGTCCTCGTTACGTGATTGGTAGATTAAAATGGATCCAAAATTTCATATCGTGTAAAAATCAAGCACATTAGAAAACGGCGTAAATTATAAGGTAGTAAAAATTAAATCAAGGTTGCGTAAGAGGCAATAATGGACAAGATACACTTTCGTTCCACTTAAGAACTTGCTTGGTTTTAATGTAATGTATTTAACAACATTTTATTGATACATTGATATTAATTTGAAAGAAATAATGGAAAATATTTTATCATTCATTAATCCTCTTCATTTCCATGACGATTACTTAATATTCTTCCGTACTCTTCTCGGGTCAAACCGGTTTTCTCCATAAAGCATGTCTAATCATGGATGCAAATGAAAAGACCAGTTGTTAGTAGGGCCTAATTAATTAAGGAAACCCCCTTCATTGGTTTTCAAAATTACTTACCTCGGAGTTCTCAGAGGCGGTCCTCATAACTTGGTACTAAATATAGAAAAAATATTTTAAATTTCAATCCCTGATTGGCAAAATGCGAAATTTTTTAGCACAGGACAAAGTATATCTCGATGACTTACCTCCATACCCAAAACTCCTGCCCTACCCTCTTCCATGCAGTTCGTCATCTGAAATTGAAGTTAAAGCTAACGATACATCTTTAAAATTTTAATAGATCGATTGTTCTTACGGCTCTAATATCATCATCATTCTCCTCACACAGCGCTTCCAGGAAGTTTCCAGTTGGCTCGGCTGACGCAAATGAAGTTTGGTAACATCTATTGATCAAGTTTATAGCCTGTTTGAGGACAAGTTAAATCTGGATCATTACGGTTATTATTGGTGAGACAGTTTCAAGTTAACACTTACAACTGCTGGGAAATTTTCGTTCATACATCCCCAAAATATTGCAGTTTTTTCAGCGTCACCTCCGATAAGCCCTGCAAAATTAATGACAAAGGTACGTGGTTATCACCGTTTAATAAGGGTATGTTCATTATCTGTATTGTTTAATTAATCATCGATTAACTTTGATAAAAGCATAAGTGGATATGATAAAAGTTTAAGTGATTAAAATCCATATTTACTGCAAAGTGGAGATTGTCTTGAACTAACGACATTAAGTGAGACGATTAACGTTGTTAATGCTATTAACTTGTTCATTTTAGCTCTAATTTCGATCTGACGAATTTACTCTTTAATCCAGTATGTTATTCCTTTAAGGTCTTTAAGTTAATGTGGAATTAAATTAGTCTCGGGTTGATTTAAATACTAATTTTTAATCTGCGAAGCCAGGATTTCCTGGCGGCTTTAAATTTGTCGATAATGTTCAAATTTAATAGTTTCCGGAAAGAAACTAATCAAAAAGATTGCCTTAAAATAATTGTAATTCTTATCAGCATTTAATTAGAAAAATTACCCTAAACTAATTATATTTCTTATCGAAAACTAATTACAATTATATCATGATCGGAGGCGAACCATTTCATACGATTTCTGTATTCGGGACCTGTAGCCTCTGTCCCAAGTCTCCCCCATATAGAGTAGGCAACCCTCAGTATTGTTATTTACAAGACAATTAACCCATTGCAGTCTCTGAGCGCTCTCTGAACCCAAAACGCATAGAGCGCATGCGCTTAATGGCTAGATGGAAGCTAGCCCCCTTGTCTTTCCCTCTTTCTTAGTTTAATTGAAAGGGTTTATATGATAGGTCCGTAATAATACTAACAGAAATAAGATAAGCCTTTCATAATCAAGTTGTTGGTTTTAATGTAGTAATATAATTACAAAATATTTAATTGACACATTAATTGTAATTAGAAAGATATTATGTTTAATTATTTTTATCTTTTATTCGTCATTTTCTTCAATTTCAGAACTATGGACAGTTAGTAGCTCTAGGTATTCGGATCGGGTCAAACCGGCTTTCTCTAGAAAGCATGCCTATTCACGAATGCAGTGAGAAAATTACCAATTAAGTACAGATTTACAATTTAGGCCTAATTTTATTTCAAAATTCTTTACCTCTGTGGCCTCGTGGGAGTTTCTCATAACCTCCTTCTAAATGTAAAAAAAGTGTAGTAATTTTTGTTATTCAAAGCAAATTATTTCTAACCCTGATGGATAAAGGGTTGGTAATAGACCCATTACAATACGGGGCCGCGGAACATTGAACATTAGGATGGTATGTGGACGCAAAGACGTTAGAATGGGCTTCTAAGTTACCAGTCAGAATTGGGTGGTCAGTATTGTTTTAATAATACGTCTTTGCTGTCCACATACTTATCAATGTACCGTCTTAAAGCAACAAGATGGTCAAACACAAGACACTATCCCCAAATTTTGAAAAGGGTTTTCAAGGCAACACCAACAAGGAACGTTAGTTAGTAGCTAACTGCGATCACTTACCCCGATGCGTTCAAATTCTTCTCTGTGGTTGTACATGCACTGGTTCAGCTAAAATCCATTTAGTCGAAATTAATGAATGATCTTTTGTTTAATTTCAACAGACTGTAATAATAATAATAATAATCTAAGCTTGGTCTAGGAAGGGATATCCACACTAAGTCAACTCGCGACTTATTTACAGGTGGGTCCCTTTACAATGCATAGAGGGTGGTGGCTAGCCCCTATGCCACAGCTAACCTACAGCGCCCTACACTAACTATTACCGTTAACCTCTACAAGTTTTGATGGAAAGGAGAAACCGGGTTAGACCGCGGAGGAAAACTCCTTTTAACAAGCGGGGAGAGAACTTGCAAACTCTACGCAGAAGGATTTCTTCCCAGGTTTTCACCCGGTGCCACAGTCCGGGATCGAACCCGGGATCCTCTTGCTGCGAGGCGAAAGCGCTAACCGCTACGCCACCCCACTTAAGTACTTACGGCAGTCAGTCCATCTTTGTCCTCCTCTTTGGCACATGACTCTTCAAGGAAGCCTGTAACTGTTCCAGGTGATCCAAATGAGGTCTCGTGACACTTTTTGATTATGTCTATAAACTGTTCAATACAAGTAAATCATAAGGTTATTATAGAGTAATTTCGGTAGAGGTAGGTGCATTGAACTATGTATCCCTAAACGTTGGGGGCAACTTTGTAAGAGAGATTACAAGTGATATCTCCCGAAACCAAATAAACACTTACCGATTCGGGGAAGTTTTCAGTCGCACAATCGACAAACATTGGTAATCTTTCAGAGTCAGCTTCAAAAACCTCTGCAAAATAAACGCAAAAGGTAGTTAACTATTATTTAACATCTCTATGATCAAATAAGTTGATAATGAAATGATTGAAATCCATATTTACTGCAAATTAGGTCGCTTGAACCAAACTCAACGAAGTTAAATAAGAGTATTAAAGTTGTTAATACAATTAACTTGTTCATTTTAAAGCTAATTAAGACACTAATAACTATTTAAACTACTGTTGTTCTGTTATAGTTCTTCAAGTTAACTGGAATTAAATTAAATTGGGGTTCGTTAAATACTTATTTTAATCTCCTTTATACCATGGAGTGTTTCCTGCCGACCATAAAACCATAGATCGATAAGATTTAAATGTTAATAGTTTCCTTCCGCTAAGAATACAATTAAAAGGATAATATCAAACTAATTATAATAGCGATTTTAATTACGTAATCGAGTGGTCGCTCTTGATCTGACCTGCAATTGTTTTATCCTTTCTTCTTAAGATATCCCCGGGCTCCTGCAGAACGGACATGTTGTCTCTATCCCAAGTCTCCCCCATATAGAGTCTCCATTTATCCCACTTGAATTTTTTTCCAAATAAACCTTTTTGATGTAAAAAAAAGTAGTAGGAAACCCTCAATATTGGTATTTACAAGGCAGTTAACCCATTGCTGTCTCTGCGCACTCTCTGAACCCAAAATGCACAGAGCGCATGTGCCAAATGTGAAATGGAAGGCAAAGTTTTATCCCTGTATCTTTTCCCCCAATAATACTTAGTTTCATTGAAAAGGCTTATACATATAGGTCCGTAACAATATTAACAGAAATAAGATAAACATATCATTATCAAGTTGTTGCTTTTAATGTAGTAATATAATTACAAATATTTAATTGATACATTAACTTTTATTTGAAAGATGTAATGTTTAATTATTTTTTTTTTTCATTTATTAATCTTCATCTTCTTCAGCTTCAGAACTATGGGCAGTTTGTAGCTCTATGTATTCGGATCGGGTCAAACCGGCTTTTTGGAGAAAGCACGCCTATTCACGGATGAAATAAGAAAATTACCAGTTAAGTACAGATTTACAATTTAGGCCTAGTTTTCTTTCAAAATTATTTACCTCTGTGGCCTCATAGGCGTTGTTTAAAAGCTGCATCTACATGGAGAAATTGAAGTCATTATAAATTGCAATAGACCCTTTTCAAGGGTGGTGGGGGGGGGGCGAAATATCTTCTGCTTAATCTATAGGGTTAAGACGGACAGTATGTCGACAACAAAGACGTTAGACAGGGCTTCAAAGTTACCAGTCCAAGTTACCAAATTTGGATGGTCCGTGTTGTTTTCAAGCCATATCTTAATTTATACGCCTTTGTTGTCCATGAATACACACATCAATGTTCAGTTGTAAGAAAACAAGCCGGTCTAGACACAAGTCTAGCTCTTTCCCCAACTTTTGAAAAGGGTTTGTGGAGGCAACGGAGCGCCACCACCGATTGAAGGAAAGTCAGTAACTAACTGCTGTCACTTACCCCGATGCGTTCAAATTCCTCTCTTTGTTTAATGGACATGCACTGGTTCATCTAAAATCCATTTAGTCGAAGTCAAAGTTAATGATCTTTTGTTTAATTTCAACAGACTCTACTGTAGTACTTACGGCAGTCATGCCTGCAAAGTTCCTCTCCCAGGCACATGACTGATCGAGGAAGTCCCTAACTGTTCCAGGTGATCCAAACGCGGTCTCGTAACAGTTTTCGATAATGTTTAAAAACTGTTAAATTCAAGTAAATCATGAGGTAACTGGGGTTATTATAGAGTAATTTCGGTAGAGAGATGCTTTGAACTATGTATCCCCAAACTTTGGGGGCAACTTTGTTAGAGAGAATACAAGCGTTATCCCCCGAAAAAAGAAATAAATACTTACCGATTCGGGAAAGTTGGTAGTCACACATTCGGCAAACATTGGTAGTCGTTCAGCGTCAGGTTCGAAAACCTCTGCAAAATAAACGCAATAGGTAGTTATTATTATTTAACATCTTTATGATCAAATGATTTAATAATAATAATAATAATAATAATAATCTAAGCTTTGTCTACGAAGGGATTTCCACACTAAGCCTGTGGCTTATTTACAGGTGGGTCCCTTTACAATGCATAGAGGGGTGGTGGCTAGCCCCTATGCCACAGCTAACCTACAGCGCCCTATACTAACTATTACCGTTAACCTCAGCAAGTTTTGATGGAAAGGAGAAACCGGGTTAGACCGCGGAGGAAAACTCCTTTAACAAGCGGGGAGAGAACTTGCAAACTCTACGCAGAAGGATTTGTTCCCAGATTTTCACCCGGTGCCACAGTCCGGGATCGAACCCGGGATCCTCTTGCTGCGAGGCGAAAGCGCTAACCGCTACGCCACCCCACGTGAAAAATATGATTTGAGAAAAAAATATTTTTATTATTTAATTAAGCTATTAATTAAATGATTAAATCCGTATTTACTGCAAATTAGGTCGCTTGAACCATATTCAACAAAGTTAAATAGGAGTATTAAAGTTGTTGATGCAATTAACTTGTTCATTTTAAAGCAAATTAAAACACTAATAACTCTTTAAACTACTGTTGTTTCGTTTAGTTCTTCAAGTCAACTGGAATTAAATTAAATTGGGGTTCGTTAAATACTTATTTTAATCTCCGTTATACTAATTAGCATTTCCGCCGACCATAAACCCATCGATAAGATTTAAATACTAATCGTTTCCTTCCGCTAAGAACGTAATTAAAAAGATAATATCAAACTAATTATAATAGTGAACTTAATTGCAATTGTTTTATCCTCTCTTGGGATTTTCTGTCTTCTCTCCTATAGACTCCCTTATAGAGTCACCCTTTTTTCATATAGAATTAGAGTTCAACATATTGTACAATAACAATACTAACAGAAATAACCAGGACAAGGGTATCATAATCAATTTGCACGTTTTATTGTATTAAAATTAATAACACTGAATGGATACATTAATTTTAATTTGAAAGAAATTGTGAAATTATTCATTTTTTCTTCCTGGAATCTTCATCGTCATCGTCGCTTACTAATTCTGCAAGTTGGGCTTCGCTCAAACCAGCTTTTCGGAGATAACATAACTAATTACCGAATAAAACCAATCATTAATTATTAACATCCCCTTTAATTACTAATTTGATTAAAATAAGTTATCTACCTCGGCGTTCTCAATGGCTTGTTCAACTTCATCATCCTAAAGACAGAAGAAACGTGTTTTGTCTTTCTTAGTTTTCTACAAATTATGAATATTACAAAAATTACTTTAAATTTATCACTTACCGAGACTTCCTGAACTTTTTCCCCTTCTTCATAAACGCATTTTTCCATCTAAAGTTCATTTAGTTTTAAGTAAATTGTATTTTTAATAGATTACTTGGATTGTAGTACTATCGTTTATACTTACTGCTGCAAGTCCCTCGTGGTCTTTTTCATCGGCACATACTTGCTTCAGGAAGTCCCCGACTCTTCCAGGTGACCCAAATGAAGTCTGGTAACACTCAGCGAAAAGGTTCAGCACCTGTTAAGCGCGGAGAACATGTTCAGCATGATGAATTGCAATAATTTAAGGTAAAAACTTACAACTTCTGGGAAGTTATTGCTGATACATTCGGTCATGTTAGAATATTTGTCTGGATCGTTTCCCAAAATTCCTGCAAATATTTTTACAACCTACAATGGTGGCTTAGTTTAACAAAGCATCAATTAGCTTTGAGCATTCAACTCTCAAAGCTAATCGAGGTAGAACATTGCAGACTTACGCTCATGATCATAAACTTATGCAACTTAATAGTTAGTTTAATAAAATTCATACTTACCGCAAATTGGAACATCGCATTTAACCAAATTTAATACGACTACGAAAGTCGCTAATGCAATTAACTTGTTCATTTTAGTAATCAAACTAAAACTCTTTAATATACCGATTAGTTTTGAGACTTAATCTGGAATTAAATTGTTTTAGTCTCTAGGCTTGTTTAAATACATTTTTTCTTTCAATCAAGGTCCGGTTATTTTAATTATGGTTTCCTGTCGGCTCTAAAAGCATCGATAAGATTTTAAATTTAATAATTTCCGCAAGGAATGCAATTAAAAAGACGATATCAAACTAATTATAATAAAGATTATGAATTAGGTGTAGAAAATAATTGGTTAGTGACAGTGGACCAAGGAAATCATCCAACCTATATGAATATTGTGAAATTTTTGAAGAAACTTCGTAGATAGTTTCAATAACTCTACTTAGTCAGACGGGGTCAGAGTTCACTGAATGGGGGAGATTAGACTATTCTTAATGCTTCTAGCGAGGCTTCATGGCGGAATGAAAATAACCCAGGAAGGTGGAATTAATGCAATGTTCTATTCATAAAAGGCGTGTTTGCCTGCGGTATTAAGAGGTTTTAAATTAAGTAGGAGATAAAAGCGTTGCGTTATTTTCTAGGCTCCCTCTTAGGGTCTCCCTGTATTATGGTACAATAACAATAAATAGAAAAATAAGATCAGCGTATCATAATCAATTTGTAAGTTTAATGTAACATAATGCAATACAATTGATACATTTAATTTTAATTTGAAAGAAATGTTATTTTTATAATTATTTCTTTTCATCTTCGTCGTCATCATCGTCGTCATTTGCAAGGTTTGCAAGGTCAGTTAAGGACAAATGGGCTTTTTGCAGGTAACATAACTAACAAACGAATGAAATCAAAAACAATGGATACTCGTTAATCACTAAACACAATTTCATTTTATTAAAATTACTCACCTCGACGTCCAGAACGGCCTTTTCTATATCACCGTCCTAAATTGCGGAAACAATAATTATGTTGGTCAAAATTATTTATATTTATTCATATAGTGAACAAGCTTGATCACTTACATCGATATCTTTATTTATTTCCCCTTCATTGTTCATACATTGTTCCATCTAAAGTTCATTTATGCTTTTTCATGGATGCGTTTTAACGTGACTAGATTGCCTGTATTGTCGTACTTACGGCACTAAGTCCTTCTATGTCCTTCCCTTCGGCACATAACTGGTTCAGCAAGTCCCTAGTTTGTCCAGGTGATCCAAAAGAGGTCTGGTAACACTGAGCGATTACGTCCAACACCTGTTGAGGACAAGTAAATCTTATTCATGATGATTGATAAGACAATTTGCAACAATTTCAGGTAATTACCATGAATTTATTCATTAATGAATAAATTCATGTAAATACTTACCACTGCCGGGAAGTTATTGTTGATACAATCGGCAAAGATTGACAACTTTTCAGGGTCACCTCTCGTAGCTCCTGCAATATAAACGCCTGATTAGTTTTACTATAACTTTGATTAGCTTCAAGCTTATCGAAGTTGAACTTAAAGGATCAGTGGGTAAGAATATTACGCAGCATCTACCCAGTAAAATGACAATGGACCGAATTTAGAGTAAAATAGGTTTTGATCAGAGGAGTGGTACTTATGATAACAATGGTCATAAACTTATACTAATAGAAAGATATATTTTACGGCAAATTGGAGCTTCGCTTGAACCATATTTAACGAAATTAAATAGGATGATTAAAGCTGTTAATGCAATTAACTTGTTCATTTTAAAACAAATATCAGAGTAAGACTATTGTTAATCCTTTCAGTTTTAAAAGTTAATCAATAATTAAATGGTTTTAGTCTCTAGGGTAGTTTAAATACTTATTTTAATCAAGTTTCCGTTATTTTATTTAGGATTTCCTGTCTGGCCAAAAACCATCGATAAGCCTTATGTTTAATAGTTTCCGAAATTATTAATTATTATTTAGTTATTTTTAATTCTGTAACAGAAATAACAGAGTAGTGGCAAAGTATCGCCATAGACAGCGTTGAGATGCGTATAGAAATATACCGAACTGCCATGAGGCTATGTTAGGAGTTTGTTTAAGGATATTGATAATTAATTTGCGATAAAAGTGGTCTGATTGTAATAACGGTAGTGATTTGAAGATTAATTTTAATTATATTAGCTTGAATTAATTTTTAAATCTTAATTATAATTCACAATAGGGAATATTTGAAAGTTGTATTCCCGCCTAATCTAGGTCTAGATTGTTATTGAGGGAGGTAACCTCTTTCAGTTCGTAAAAGGGTCCGAAAAATTCATTTAAAAAATGTATTTCTTTATTAAGTTTGTGAAAAGACGGGTATAAGGGTTTAATGTTGATCCCTTACATGTTCTTTCAGTAACCATCTAAAGAGATGGGGACCGCGGTTTGGACGTTTCTCTTCATCCCCCCATCCTCCTTGCATCATGAAAGGTAAGACCATGGACTCGATTTACATATTCTCAACTCTCTAGTTTTCCATCCTAACAACCTTTAATGATATTAGTGTGGAAAAACAGTGGAAATTCCAAGCCGATTAAAATTTGTTAATAATAGAAATTTTCTTATTATTTTCAGTACCTGGACTCAACACTCGGAAGTTACGCGTTTATAAAAATATTCTTATTATTTTCATTATTAATCTTTTTAATAAAATCTAATGTATCAATGAAATATATTTCAAAATAAAAACATGCATTAATATTTTTAAATAATATGTGATAGAATCATTTCTATTTATAAGCTTACTAATTATAGTTATGGCTATGTTATAAAAACTTGATTTGTACCCTCTGGTTAAGTATAAGATGCACTATATTAAAGTGCTTTCTCAATATAACAGAAGAGGTGACTCGAATAATAAACAGAAAATCGATAGGTTGCTATTGGTTCAATTTCTGTAAACTAAAACTTTCTGTACCTGTATTAAAGGGGCTAAACACTAATGACAATTTTCCTTCATGCTACATTATGAGCCTATTCACGGCTTGTTCCCTGTGCCACGTTCGGGAAGGTACGTCGACACTATTGTGGAATAAAGGGAGCCTTCTCATATTACACGGCTCCAGCAAGTTACAACGAAGCGTACTTTCTGTTTTTAAACACATATACTTTTGTTTATACTTTATAAATGTACTATGGAATAAATAAAATGAAATAATTGTTCGTCGATTTAATGAATCTCATTTTTATTGCTTTTCTTTTCAATAAAGTTACAGGCATACATATGATCATTAATAAATAAATCACTTTTTAGCACTGTTAAAGGCAGTGCGTCGAGGGGCTATTCACTAATGAAAATTTTCTTTCATTGGTGATTTCTATTGATGCTTTTAAAAAGTCATTTAAAATGGATTTGGATTAATGGTTGCCTCTGGATTACGAGTAATCATCGAGGGGCTACTCACTAAAAACTCGTTAGTGCTTTTAAACAGGATTGGGATTTGGGGATACTTAGGGGCTATGGGTTATTATTATTATCATTATGAACGGATAATTAAGCATTAACACATTTGCCACTAGGGGCGCTGTATACGTAGTTACGTATTTACTGACATCTAAAGCATGATAAATTCTGCTAGACTTTCGTGTAAGCAATATATAGTTCATAAATTGCCACTAGAGGCGCTGTATACGTAGTTACGTATTTACTGACACCTAAAGCATGATAAATTCTGCTAGACTTTCGTGTAAGCAATATATAGTTCATAAATTGCCACTAGAGGCGCTGTATACGTAGTTACGTATTTACTGACATCTAAAGCATGATAAATTCTGCTAGACTTTCGTGTAAGCAATATATAGTTCATAAATTGCCGTTAGGGGCGCTGTATACGTTGTTACGTATTTACTGACATCTAAAGCATGGTAAATTTTTGCTATGACGTCATATCCTGTAACAGCAGGGGGTCACAGCAGGGGGTAACAGTATGGAAACAGCAGGGGGTCCCAGCATGGGGTAACAGCAGGGGGTCCCAGCATGGGGTAACAGCAGGGGGTCCCAGCGGTTGGTAACAGTATGGAAACAGCAGGGGGTGAAGTGTCATGACGTCATATCCGGTGACGCGACATGACGTCATATCCGGTGACGCGACATGTCGTCATATCCGGTGACGTGTAATGACGTCATATCCGGTGACGCGTCATGACGTCATATCCGGTGACGTCACCTATGACGTCAACGAGGTAATTGACTTGTGACGTCACGACAGATGTTAATGGTAAAAGGTAATGATTGTCCATTCAGTTAGGACTAGCGTTCATTCATTTAGGCCTAGCGTTCATTCATTTAGGCCTAGCAGTGTTCAGCTATTCGGATTTCGCGCCCGGGATATGGTACACCCGAGTCCGCTTTTAGCGCCCCCCGACGCAGGAAATTTACGCAGTTGTAAGTTGCAGGCATAGGTCAATCGGTTCATTTCGTTCCCTGGAAGCCGTCGAAGAAGGTCGCTCGGAGAAACCTTTCGCGCTCAGCTGATGGTGATCGTGATGCCGGCTTTTGAAGTCGATTCGTGATCGTTCCGCCATTTCGATGATCGTTTTTGCCGAGGACGCAAGCTGAATTCGAAGCTCTTCAACTTAATTGGCGACCATTGCTTCGCCTCGTGGTGCTTTAACAGTCCGTAAGCCTAACCTTTACAATAATCCAAACTCATCTAGCTCCCCTTAAATTATTTATTTTATTTCAAGTATTTAAATTAATTAGGTAGTGTTAAATGTTAGTGAATTTTGTTTATTTATTAAAAATCAAGTACCATAAATAAAATTTTACAACGAGATGTTGGACAAGAGAGAATCCCTTAATAATTAGTTTAGGAGATATTATTTAAAGATATTAAACGGGGTACGTAATTAATTTAGAGATATCGCGACAGATTTTCGGAAATCAAGTCCCGCCGAACACGAGGGCCGTTGCCCTAAGCCTTGTACCATTTAAATTCTAGTTACTTTACGGATTCTGTCTGTGGGAATAGTTTTAAAATAAATAAATAGCAGGGTTTTCCTAAAATTAGTTTAGGGTCTATTATTAATTAATTTAGAGCTAAAGTGTCAGATTTAATTTCGAAAATCAAGTCCCGCCGAACACGAGGACCGTTGCCCTAAGCCTAATTAAGCCTTCTTCCATTTAATCCTAGTTGTTTACGGGTATATCTGTGGGTATAGTTTTAAAATAAATAGCAGATTTTCCTAAGATTAGTTTAGGGGCTATAATTAATTAATTTAGAGCTAAAGCGACCGATTTTTCGAAAATAAAGTCCCGCAGAGATCATTTTAAGACACGAGGACCGTTGCCCTAGGCCTAATTAAGCCTTCTTCCATTTAATTCTAGTTATTTACGGGGTCTATCTGTGGGTATAGTTTTAAAATAAATAGCAGGTTTTCCTAAGATTAAATTAATTAATTATAGCCCCTAAACTAGAGCTAAAGCGACAGATTTTCGATAATAAAGTCCCGCAGAGATAATTTTAAGACACGTAGACCGTTGCCCTAGGCCTAATTAAGCCTTCTCCCATTTAATTTCGTTATTTACGGGGTCTATCTGTGGGAATAGTTTTAAAATAAATAAATAGCAGGTTTTCCTAAAACTAGTTAGGGGCTTCTATTAATTAATTTAGAGCTAAAGTGTCAGAATTTCGAAAATCAAGTCCCGCAGAGATCATTTTAAGACACGAGGACCGTTGCCCTAAGCCTAATCCCATTTAATTCTAGTTATTTATGGGGCCTATCTGTGGGAATAGTTTTAAATGACCTGTTTTCCTTAAATCAAATTAGGGGATATTTTAAATTTTCATTATCAAGCTATGTATTTAGTTTAAGGGAAACCTGGCGTTTAGTTTTAAATTAGTTTAGGGGGTTTTTCCTTATATTATTTAAATCCATTTTGTTGGGCCCAAAAGTAGGCAATAGTTTAAGATGTGTTATTAATATGTTTTCTTTTATAGATGCAGCTGATATTCTTGGATTTTTCTGTCGCTGTTCATTTCTAGACGGATCATTCCAGATGACTTATCATTCCTGATGACATCCTTTGTTGCCTTGACGTTGCACGATGATTTCCGCTGTTCTGGACTCGCTACGTATCATTCCTGATGACAATTCTCTGTTGGATTCCGTTACACGATGTCTTCTTCCGGACTTGCTATCTCTCTCAACATTGACTCGAAGATGCGGAGAAAATCATCGAAGCTAGAAGACACAAAATACATATTTTTTACTTGCAAATTTTACATGTAACCACTTAACTTAGTTTTTTTTCTTGCAAATTTTATTTGTAACTACTTATTATTTTTTTTTTGCGTTCAAACTTTAATTTACCAAACTCTTTAATATTTTTTTGTTCGAAAATTTTTGTAAACACTTGGTTTTTTTGTTTCTTATTGAATAAATTTTGCTTTAAACCTCGTTCTTTCTTTTCTTGAATTTATTTTGATACTAGACTTGGTTTCTTTTTTTAAAAGTCTGGACTTAGGGAGTTTTTTTACCCCTTTTTTCATAATTTTTACAAAAAATAAAGAAAATAATACAATAAAAAAAATTTTTTTTCAAAAAAAAATTATTTTTTTATTAAAATTATTAAAAAATATAAAAAAAATTGTAAAAATAAGCATAAAAAATGTCAAAAAAACTACCCTAAGTGTTTTTCGACTATTTTTGTTCCTTCCCCAATATCGACACTTTAATTTTAAACTTAAGCTACCACCCCCAAAGTAAGCCTTGCGAGCCCAATTTAAATTTTACAAGTCCCTGGGACAAATCGGGAAACGTAAAATTTAAACTAAGGCCCGCTGTAGAGCCCCCAAAACCAGGAAACTTCGTCCTTAGCATGGGATTTCCAATGAGAGTCCACTCGCTGTCGTCCATAGCATGGGATTTCCAATGAGAGTCCACTCGCTGTCGTCCATAGCATGGGATTTCCAATGAGAGTCCACTCGCTGTCGTCCATAGCATGGGATTTCCAATGAGAGTCCACTCGCTGTCGTCCACAGCATGGGATTTCCAATGAGAGTCCACTCGCTGTCGTCCACAGCATGGGATTTCCAATGAGAGTCCACTCGCTGTCGTCCACTTCTTCCTGCGCAAGAAAAATTCGAATTACTATTTGGAAAAAGACACACGAATAACTTGAAATTAATTACCTTAATTAGAAAATCCAGTCGAGTATTTTCGCTAGACGTAACGGCAAAATGTTCAGGCATAAGACAAATGACTATTTTTTTGGCATAAAAGGCACACTCGTAACAGTAATAGGGAAAGAATAGCGTAAAAAGCTAAGCCTCGCCTTAAACCCCGCTTAAAATCGTGTTTACTTTTAAAGGACAAAGCGTATAAGCAACCTTCTACCTTAAACATAAATCATAAATTTATTTAAATCCTACAAAACTCCCTCAAGGAGTTGCCAAACGCTTTTCCCCTAAAAATATTTATAATTAAAACCATAAACTAGATACCTTAACACCGCAAAGGGAATCTCACCCTTGAAATCCTGATTACGCGTTCATTATTCTTAAAAGGGAGGGCTAGGACCAGTGTTCACCTATTCCATAAGTAAGATTTTATTTATGTCCTGGCGAAAAGAAAAATCCCTAAAACTTCAAGGACACAAAGCCGCTTCCCTTCTAACAATAAATAGAATAATAAATAATAAACTAAATACCCTAATAATTGCCTAAATGTCTCACAGGCTGTCTAAGTAGTCTTTTTCGCTAATGAGATTCCCTTTCACGGATAAAATCAAAGTGTAGACCTCAATTAAGAAGGGGATTGTAATGGGTTCCTTGACCTGATTAATATTGGGTGCCTTTTGCCAAAAAAATAGTTAGTGATTCTAGAATCCAACATAAATTTCTCCTTTGGAAACAGATGGTACCTATAAAAAATAAAATTCAAACAATCAAATACAGATTAAAATTATTAACAACTTAAATGACACAAGTACTCTAGGCATCCATCTAGATGCACTTCCAACGTGGGCCCCTAAGCCTTGGTCGTAAATAGCAAACGTATTTGGCACGTTTAAGCATAAATTTTCCACTTGCAACGCATAATTTCCGATCGGTTGCAGTAAAAATTTGGTATTTAATACAAATTAACCCTTAAAATATAAATAAAATCGAAATATTTACCAGAAAAGATCGGACAGAAAATCGCAGCAGCCAATTTCCACGAAGAAACGCCCCAAAAAGAACCCAGAATGAATAGGTTTATTTCTTGCAAACATGGACCGCTAGATGGCGCTGCTGAAGTTAGGCAGACTTCTATTTTCTAATATAATTAATAATTTAGTTAATTGTAATTTAATAATGTCTTCTATAACACTTTTCTCCACTTTTAAAAAGTTGTACCTTAGTTTATGGATTCCTACAGATGGAAAAACCACAATATAAACATGTGGTTAAACTAATTCCTATGAAACATAATTAATTTTAAGGGGATCCAGTTTTACGTTGATCTGGATCAAATAAAAGTTCTGAAATAAAAAGTGTAATATATTCCAAAATCTTTGTTTGTTTTCGGCCTAATTATTCCTGTTCTGAACTAGAAAATTAGTAAAATAAAAATAGTAATGAAGAAAGATGATGCTATAGGTTTAGCCTCTCATAACTTGGGTGTCCTGTAAGAATAATCGGGTTGCAAAACCTTCCGTATGGTAATATACAAGCAAGTTATTGCTCCTTTGAAAATTTTTTAGCTTACATGTATTCAACAACATAAATAAATAAATATATAAAACCAAAAGCGTATAGAAAACCATGGTTTTCTATACGCTTTTGATAAAACTAAACTGAATTTGGCTCATGTCTAACCCTAATTGGACGCTACTAATTTGCATAAGTTTGCAGCAAACCATTTTTTTTGCATAAGGCCGCCATTTTCGAAAGTTTGCTTCCAAAATACTAATTTGCATAAATTCTGAAACTTTTTCTTGCATAAGGCCAGTATTTTCAATAGTTTGCAGCCAATATACTAATTTGCATAAAATTCACCAGCAAACCTCCCCATGCATATGGCCAATAATTTAAAAGTTTGCTACAAGAATACTAATTTGCATAAATTTACCGAAAACTCGATGAAACTCATGGTTTTTTTCAAGGAAACCTATTAAGTTATTTACGCTCATAATTTAGCAATTAATTTTATAACATAATATCAAAGGTTTCACAGGTTTGAAACCAAATTTATTTTGCATAAAAAAGTATAAAACAAGAAAACTCGAAACTCATGGTTTTTTCAAGGAAACTTATTAAGTTATTTACGCTCATAATTTAGCGATTAATTTTATACCATAATATCGAGGGTTTCACAGGTTTCAAACCAATTTTATTTTGCATGAAAAGTATAAAACAAGAAAACTCGATGAAACTCATGGTTTTTTCAAGGAAATCTATTAAGTTAATTACAACATTAATTTAAAATTTCCATTTCGAATTTATATTACCATTTCACAATTAAATTTTTTAACAGGAATTTTTGACATGCATAATGTTTAACAAGGGATGGTGGAATAAAGTATAATGGGAACATGGCATAATAACGAACAGGAATAAAATATGTATACTTGGAATAGTGTTTATGCCGTATTTAAAAACTGGAACTAGGTATGGGGGAAAGAACAAACTCGTAAAATGTCATTCCTGGACTAAAGTATTAATGACCCTGAAGCGAGTACTGCAGAATAAAGTAGCCCTATAGTTGGATTACCGTATTGATCAGAGTGGTCTACTCGTCGCCAACCAACACAGAACGGCGAAAACGTGAATGGGCAACACTAATTTCTTGTTGATGTAGAATTATTTAGCCATGGTAGGAGGAACATTTTAATTTTTTATACTATGTTGAAATTACAGAGAAAAGACATAGCTAAGCTAAGCTAAGCGAAGCGAAGCTAAGCGAAACTAAGCGAAGCTAAGCTAAGCTAAGCTAAGCGAGGCTAAGCTAAGCTAAGCTAAGCTAAGCTAAGCCAAGCTATGCTAGGCGAAGCTAAGCTAAGCTAAGCGAAACCAAGCTAGGCGAAGCTAAGCTAAGCTAAGCGAAACCAAGCTAGGCGAAGATAAGCTAAGCTAAGCGAAACCAAGCTAAGCGAAGCTAATCTAAGCGAAGCGAAGCTAAGCTAAACCACTCTAGCCACTCTAAGCCACTCTAAACGACTCTAAACCGTTCTAAACCACTCTTGCCACTCTAAGCCACTCTAAACCACTCTAAACCACTCTAGCCACTCTAAGCCACTCTAGCCACTCTAAGCCACTCTAAACCACTCTAAACCACTCTAAGCCACTCTAAGCCACTCTAAACCACTCTAAACCACTCTAGCCACTCTAAAACACTCTAAGCCACTCTAAGCCACTCTAAACCACTCTAAAACACTCTAGCCACTCTAAACCACTCTAAACCACTCTAAACCACACTAGCCACTCTAAGCCACTCTAAACCACTCTAGCCACTCTAAACCACTCTAAACCACTCTAAACAACTCTAAACCACTCTAGCCACTCTAAGCCACTCTAAACCACTCTAAGCCACTCTAAGCCACTCTAAACCACTCTAAGCCACTCTAAACCACTCTAAGCCACTCTAAACCACTCTAAACCACTCTAGCCACTCTAAGCCACTCTAGCCACTCTAAGCCACTCTAAACCACTCTAAGCCACTCTAAACCACTCTAAGCCACTCTAAACCACTCTAAGCCACTCTAAACCACTCTAAACCACACTAGCCACTCTAAGCCACTCTAAGCCACTCTAGCTAAAAGCTAAAAGCTAAACGAAGCTAAACGAAGCTAAACGACTCTAAACGAAGCTAAACGAAGCTAAACGACTCTAAACGAAGCTAAACGAAGCTAAACGACTCTAAACGAAGCTAAACGAAGCTAAACGAAGCTAAACGACTCTAAACGAAGCTAAACGAAGCTAAACGACTCTAAACGAAGCTAAACGAAGTTAAACGAAGCTAAACGAAGCTAAACAAAGCTAAACGACTCTAAACGAAGCTAAACGAAGCTAAACGACTCTAAACAAAGCTAAACGACTCTAAACGAAGCTAAACGAAGCTAAACGAAGCTAATCGAAGCTAAACGAAGCTAAACGAAGCTAAACGAAGCTAAACGAAGCTAAGCGAAGCTAAACGAAGCTAAACGAAGCTAAACGAAGCTAAGCGAAGCTAAACGAAGCTAAACGACTCTAAACGAAGCTAAACGAAGCTAAACGACTCTAAACGAAGCTAAACGAAGCTAAACGAAGCTAAACGACTCTAAACGAAGCTAAACGAAGCTAAACGACTCTAAACGAAGCTAAACGAAGCTAAACGAAGCTAAGCGAAGCTAAACGAAGCTAAACGACTCTAAACGAAGCTAAACGAAGCTAAACGACTCTAAACGAAGCTAAACGAAGCTAAACGACTCTAAACGAAGCTAAACGAAGCTAAACGACTCTAAACGAAGCTAAACGACTCTAAACGAAGCTAAACGAAGCTAAGCGAAGCTAAACGAAGCTAAACGAAGCTAAGCGAAGCTAAACGAAGCTAAACGAAGCTAAACGACTCTAAACGACTCTAAACGACTCTAAACGAAGCTAAACGAAGCTAAACGAGGCTAAACGAAGCTAAACGAAGCTAAACGACTCTAAACGAAGCTAAACGAAGCTAAACGACTCTAAACGAAGCTAAACGAAGCTAAACGAAGCTAAACGACTCTAAACGAAGCTAAACGAAGCTAAACGACTCTAAACGAAGCTAAACGAAGTTAAACGAAGCTAAACGAAGCTAAACAAAGCTAAACGACTCTAAACGAAGCTAAACGAAGCTAAACGACTCTAAACAAAGCTAAACGACTCTAAACGAAGCTAAACGAAGCTAAACGAAGCTAATCGAAGCTAAACGAAGCTAATCGAAGCTAAACGAAGCTAAACGAAGCTAAACGAAGCTAAGCGAAGCTAAACGAAGCTAAACGAAGCTAAACGAAGCTAAGCGAAGCTAAACGAAGCTAAACGACTCTAAACGAAGCTAAACGAAGCTAAACGACTCTAAACGAAGCTAAACGAAGCTAAACGAAGCTAAACGACTCTAAACGAAGCTAAACGAAGCTAAACGACTCTAAACGAAGCTAAACGAAGCTAAACGAAGCTAAGCGAAGCTAAACGAAGCTAAACGACTCTAAACGAAGCTAAACGAAGCTAAACGACTCTAAACGAAGCTAAACGAAGCTAAACGACTCTAAACGAAGCTAAACGAAGCTAAACGACTCTAAACGAAGCTAAACGACTCTAAACGAAGCTAAACGAAGCTAAGCGAAGCTAAACGAAGCTAAACGAAGCTAAGCGAAGCTAAACGAAGCTAAACGAAGCTAAACGAAGCTAAACGACTCTAAACGACTCTAAACGACTCTAAACGAAGCTAAACGAAGCTAAACGAGGCTAAACGAAGCTAAACGAAGCTAAACGACTCTAAACGAAGCTAAACGAAGCTAAACGACTCTAAACGAAGCTAAACGAAGCTAAACGAAGCTAAACGAAGCTAAACGACTCTAAACGAAGCTAAACGAAGCTAAACGACTCTAAACGAAGCTAAACGACTCTAAACGAAGCTAAACGAAGCTAAACGACTCTAAACGAAGCTAAACGACTCTAAACGAAGCTAAACGAAGCTAAACGAAGCTAAACGAAGCTAAACGACTCTAAACGAAGCTAAACGACTCTAAACGAAGCTAAACGAAGCTAAACGAAGCTAAACGACTCTAAACGAAGCTAAACGAAGCTAAACGAAGCTAAGCGAAGCTAAACGAAGCTAAACGAAGCTAAGCGAAGCTAAACGAAGCTAAACGAAGCTAAACGAAGCTAAACGACTCTAAACGACTCTAAACGAAGCTAAACGAAGCTAAACGAGGCTAAACGAAGCTAAACGAAGCTAAACGACTCTAAACGAAGCTAAACGAAGCTAAACGAAGCTAAACGAAGCTAAACGAGGCTAAACGAAGCTAAACGAAGCTAAACGACTCTAAACGAAGCTAAGCGAAGCTAAACGAAGCTAAACGAAGCTAAACGAAGCTAAACGACTCTAAACGAAGCTAAACGAGGCTAAACGAAGCTAAACGAAGCTAAACGACTCTAAACGAAGCTAAGCGAAGCTAAACGAAGCTAAACGAAGCTAAACGACTCTAAACGAAGCTAAGCGAAGCTAAACGAAGCTAAACGAAGCTAAACGAAGCTAAACGACTCTAAACGAAGCTAAACGACTCTAAACGAAGCTAAACGAAGCTAAACGAAGCTAAGCGACTCTAAACGAAGCTAAGCGAAGCTAAACGAAGCTAAACGAAGCTAAACGAAGCTAAACGACTCTAAACGAAGCTAAACGACTCTAAACGAAGCTAAACGAAGCTAAACGAAGCTAAGCGACTCTAAACGAGGCTAAACGAAGCTAAACGAAGCTAAACGACTCTAAACGAAGCTAAGCGAAGCTAAACGAAGCTAAACGAAGCTAAACGACTCTAAACGAAGCTAAACGAAGCTAAACGAAGCTAAACGAGGCTAAACGAAGCTAAACGAAGCTAAACGAAGCTAAACGACTCTAAACGAAGCTAAGCGAAGCTAAACGAAGCTAAACGAAGCTAAACGACTCTAAACGAAGCTAAACGACTCTAAACGAAGCTAAACGAAGCTAAAAGAAGCTAAACGAAGCTAAACGAAGCTAAACGAGGCTAAACGAAGCTAAACGACTCTAAACGAAGTTAAGCGAAGCTAAACGAAGCTAAACGAAGCTAAAAGAAGCTAAACGAAGCTAAACGAAGCTAAACGAGGCTAAACGAAGCTAAACGAAGCTAAACGAAGCTAAACGAAGCTAAACGACTCTAAACGAAGCTAAACGAAGCTAAACGACTCTAAACGAAGCTAAACGAAGCTAAACGAAGCTAAACGAAGCAAAACGACTCTAAACGACTCTAAACGACTCTAAACGAAGCTAAACGAAGCTAAGCGAAGCTAAACGTAGCTAAACGAAGCTAAACGACTCTAAACGACTCTAAACGAAGCTAAACGAAGCTAAACGACTCTAAACGAAGCTAAACGACTCTAAACGAAGCTAAACGAAGCTAAACGAAGCTAAAAGAAGCTTAACGAAGCTAAACGAAGCTAAACGAAGCTAAACGAGGCTAAACGAAGCTAATCGAAGCTAAACGAAGCTAAACGAAGCTAAACGACTCTAAACGAAGCTAAACGAAGCTAAACGACTCTAAACGAAGCTAAACGAAGCTAAACGACTCTAAACGAAGCTAAACGAAGCTAAACGAGGCTAAACGAAGCTAAACGAAGCTAAGCGAAGCTAAACGTAGCTAAACGAAGCTAAACGAAGCTAAGCGAAGCTAAACGAAGCTAAACGACTCTAAACGAAGCTAAACGAAGCTAAACGACTCTAAACGAAGCTAAACGAAGCTAAACGAAGCTAAACGACTCTAAACGAAACTAAACGAAGCTAAACGACTCTAAACGAAGCTAAACGAAGCTAAACGAAGCTAAACGAAGCTAAACGAAGCTAAGCGAAGCTAAACGAAGCTAAACGACTCTAAACGAAGCTAAACGAAGCTAAACGAAGCTAAACGAAGCTAAACGACTCTAAACGAAGCTAAACGAAGCTAAACGAAGCTAAACGACTCTAAACGAAGCTAAACGAAGCTAAACGACTCTAAACGAAGCTAAACGAAGCTAAACGAAGCTAAGCGAAGCTAAACGAAGCTAAACGACTCTAAACGAAGCTAAACGAAGCTAAACGACTCTAAACGAAGCTAAACGAAGCTAAACGACTCTAAACGAAGCTAAACGAAGCTAAACGACTCTAAACGAAGCTAAACGACTCTAAACGAAGCTAAACGAAACTAAGCGAAGCTAAACGAAGCTAAACGAAGCTAAGCGAAGCTAAACGAAGCTAAACGAAGCTAAACGAAGCTAAACGACTCTAAACGACTCTAAACGACTCTAAACGAAGCTAAACGAAGCTAAACGAGGCTAAACGAAGCTAAACGAAGCTAAACGAAGCTAAACGACTCTAAACGAAGCTAAACGAAGCTAAACGACTCTAAACGAAGCTAAACGAAGCTAAACGAAGCTAAACGAAGCTAAACGACTCTAAACGAAGCTAAACGAAGCTAAACGACTCTAAACGAAGCTAAACGACTCTAAACGAAGCTAAACGAAGCTAAACGACTCTAAACGAAGCTAAACGACTCTAAACGAAGTTAAACGAAGCTAAACGAAGCTAAACGACTCTAAACGAAGCTAAACGACTCTAAACGAAGCTAAACGAAGCTAAACGACTCTAAACGAAGCTAAACGAAGCTAAGCGAAGCTAAACGAAGCTAAACGAAGCTAAGCGAAGCTAAACGAAGCTAAACGAAGCTAAACGAAGCTAAACGACTCTAAACGACTCTAAACGAAGCTAAACGAAGCTAAACGAGGCTAAACGAAGCTAAACGAAGCTAAACGACTCTAAACGAAGCTAAACGAAGCTAAACGAGGCTAAACGAAGCTAAACGAAGCTAAACGACTCTAAACGAAGCTAAGCGAAGCTAAACGAAGCTAAACGAAGCTAAACGAAGCTAAACGACTCTAAACGAAGCTAAACGAGGCTAAACGAAGCTAAACGAAGCTAAACGACTCTAAACGAAGCTAAGCGAAGCTAAACGAAGCTAAACGACTCTAAACGAAGCTAAGCGAAGCTAAACGAAGCTAAACGAAGCTAAACGAAGCTAAACGACTCTAAACGAAGCTAAACGAAGCTAAACGACTCTAAACGAAGCTAAACGAAGCTAAACGAAGCTAAGCGACTCTAAACGAAGCTAAACGAAGCTAAACGAAGCTAAACGACTCTAAACGACTCTAAAAGACTCTAAACGACTCTAAACGAAGCTAAACGAAGCTAAACGAGGCTAAACGAAGCTAAACGAAGCTAAACGACTCTAAACGAAGCTAAACGAAGCTAAACGAGGCTAAACGAAGCTAAACGAAGCTAAACGAAGCTAAACGACTCTAAACGAAGCTAAGCGAAGCTAAACGAAGCTAAACGAAGCTAAACGACTCTAAACGAAGCTAAACGACTCTAAACGAAGCTAAACGAAGCTAAACGAAGCTAAAAGAAGCTAAACGAAGCTAAACGAAGCTAAACGAGGCTAAACGAAGCTAAACGACTCTAAACGAAGCTAAGCGAAGCTAAACGAAGCTAAACGAAGCTAAAAGAAGCTAAACGAAGCAAAACGAAGCTAAACGAGGCTAAACGAAGCTAAACGAAGCTAAACGAAGCTAAACGAAGCTAAACGAAGCTAAACGACTCTAAACGAAGCTAAACGAAGCTAAACGAAGCTAAGCGAAGCTAAACGAAGCTAAACGAAGCTAAACGAAGCTAAACGACTCTAAACGACTCTAAACGAAGCTAAACGAAGCTAAACGAGGCTAAACGAAGCTAAACGAAGCTAAACGACTCTAAACGAAGCTAAACGAAGCTAAACGAAGCTAAGCGACTCTAAACGAAGCTAAACGAAGCTAAACGAAGCTAAACGACTCTAAACGACTCTAAAAGACTCTAAACGACTCTAAACGAAGCTAAACGAAGCTAAACGAGGCTAAACGAAGCTAAACGAAGCTAAACGACTCTAAACGAAGCTAAACGAAGCTAAACGAAGCTAAACGAGGCTAAACGAAGCTAAACGAAGCTAAACGAAGCTAAACGACTCTAAACGAAGCTAAGCGAAGCTAAACGAAGCTAAACGAAGCTAAACGACTCTAAACGAAGCTAAACGACTCTAAACGAAGCTAAACGAAGCTAAACGAAGCTAAAAGAAGCTAAACGAAGCTAAACGAAGCTAAACGAGGCTAAACGAAGCTAAACGACTCTAAACGAAGTTAAGCGAAGCTAAACGAAGCTAAACGAAGCTAAAAGAAGCTAAACGAAGCTAAACGAAGCTAAACGAGGCTAAACGAAGCTAAACGAAGCTAAACGAAGCTAAACGAAGCTAAACGACTCTAAACGAAGCTAAACGAAGCTAAACGACTCTAAACGAAGCTAAACGAAGCTAAACGAAGCTAAACGAAGCAAAACGACTCTAAACGACTCTAAACGACTCTAAACGAAGCTAAACGAAGCTAAGCGAAGCTAAACGTAGCTAAACGAAGCTAAACGACTCTAAACGACTCTAAACGAAGCTAAACGAAGCTAAACGACTCTAAACGAAGCTAAACGACTCTAAACGAAGCTAAACGAAGCTAAACGAAGCTAAAAGAAGCTTAACGAAGCTAAACGAAGCTAAACGAGGCTAAACGAAGCTAATCGAAGCTAAACGAAGCTAAACGAAGCTAAACGACTCTAAACGAAGCTAAACGACTCTAAACGAAGCTAAACGAAGCTAAACGACTCTAAACGAAGCTAAACG
Source organism: Phalangium opilio (assembly GCF_054372755.1). Lineage (NCBI taxonomy): Eukaryota > Metazoa > Arthropoda > Arachnida > Opiliones > Phalangiidae > Phalangium > Phalangium opilio. The sequence continues at coordinate 7,278,252 of NW_028324187.1, read as the reverse complement.
AAGCTAAACGAGGCTAAACGAAGCTAAACGAAGCTAAGCGAAGCTAAACGTAGCTAAACGAAGCTAAACGAAGCTAAGCGAAGCTAAACGAAGCTAAACGACTCTAAACGAAGCTAAACGAAGCTAAACGACTCTAAACGAAGCTAAACGAAGCTAAACGAAGCTAAACGACTCTAAACGAAGCTAAACGAAGCTAAACGACTCTAAACGAAGCTAAACGAAGCTAAACGAAGCTAAACGAAGCTAAACGAAGCTAAGCGAAGCTAAACGAAGCTAAACGACTCTAAACGAAGCTAAACGAAGCTAAACGAAGCTAAACGACTCTAAACGAAGCTAAACGAAGCTAAACGAAGCTAAACGACTCTAAACGAAGCTAAACGAAGCTAAACGACTCTAAACGAAGCTAAACGAAGCTAAACGAAGCTAAGCGAAGCTAAACGAAGCTAAACGACTCTAAACGAAGCTAAACGAAGCTAAACGACTCTAAACGAAGCTAAACGAAGCTAAACGACTCTAAACGAAGCTAAACGAAGCTAAACGACTCTAAACGAAGCTAAACGACTCTAAACGAAGCTAAACGAAACTAAGCGAAGCTAAACGAAGCTAAACGAAGCTAAGCGAAGCTAAACGAAGCTAAACGAAGCTAAACGAAGCTAAACGACTCTAAACGACTCTAAACGACTCTAAACGAAGCTAAACGAAGCTAAACGAGGCTAAACGAAGCTAAACGAAGCTAAACGAAGCTAAACGACTCTAAACGAAGCTAAACGAAGCTAAACGACTCTAAACGAAGCTAAACGAAGCTAAACGAAGCTAAACGACTCTAAACGAAGCTAAACGAAGCTAAACGACTCTAAACGAAGCTAAACGACTCTAAACGAAGCTAAACGAAGCTAAACGACTCTAAACGAAGCTGTGGCGAAATGTTATTAATGATAGAATTAATATGCAGTCGCTTTGGGAGAGCTTGATTTTTCGGGCGGACTGAAACACCCGTCGCGTTATTATTTAAATTTGACTAATTTAAGGAACGATTTTGTAAACGGAAGATAATTCTTTTGTCGCGTTGGAATTAGTAGTTCTATACAAATTAAGTAGACTTGGTAACCATAAAAAACAACAAATCTTTATTTTTTGAATTCTCGATAGTAGTAAAAGTTATATTCGCTTCGCATGGACTTTTCATACGTCTTACTTTCGCGGGAGTTTCTTAGAAAAGACACTGATTTTTACTCGTTCCTTTTTTACCATAAAAGGCCCTTTTCTTTTGTTGGGAAGGGGACCAACACGTGTAGGAACCCCCGTTCCCTTATCTCCTCTCCAAATCAAACTTTCTATCTGCTCCTGGCCTTGACAAGAGAAAGGCCAAGAGCAGTGACCGAAGTACACCATATGTGGCCTAAACTGTTCCATGCGAGGCGAACACATTAAGCATATTGAAAATACAAGTACATATAACACATCACTAAATTTTAAAGAATATATAAAAATGTTTTAACATTACTCCCCCCCCTTGAACGCAAGTTCAACCATATTATTTTGTTTTACGAAAGTTCCAAGGGGTAGAGGAGTTGAATGGGTCTTCTTATTTCCGAACCATTTGACAACCTAAGATGGCAAGACCTTATTTTTCCGTCTCGGCCAACGTGTGTATTTTGGACTATTGCCATCTTCCAATTTTGGCGAGGTATTTTAGGTTCGCTAACTAAAACCACGTCATCTACTTTCAGCTCTGGGGTTGGTTTACTATGTGGTCGATGATGCGCCGATCTTAGTTCCATGAGATAATCGGTTAGCCATCGATTCCAAAACCTTTCAATTAGAATTTCTCGATATTTAAGCCTTTTGGTTAATATTTCGCGTGTCGCGTTAGGATTTTCTTCAACTGGAAATTTACGCGCGGGAATTGCTGTTAATCGATCACCGATTAAAAAATGGGCGGGAGTTAAAGGTCGCGGTTCGCCAACGTCATTATATGTAAAGGTAATCGGTCGCGAATTAATTACGGCTTCAACTTCGGTTAAGATTGTTTCAAGCTCTTCGTGCGATAGACGTGCTTGACCGAGAACTTTTTTCAGGACAGTCTTCACGCTCCTCACTAAACGTTCATAAAACCCGCCCCACCAGGGCGCCCGGTCGGCGATAAATACCCACGAAATTTGAAATTTAGCGGCGTGTTTTTGTACTTCGGGAGCTTTCAGACATCTTCGAATTTCTTTGAGATCGGCTTCCGCCTTTTTAAAAGTTTTCGCATTATCCGAGATTATTTTTCGCACCATTCCGCGTCGCGCTATAAACCGTCGCAAAGCTAACAAAAACTTATCCGTTGTCATATCAGACACTAATTCGAGATGAATGCTTCGCGTAACGCCGCATGTAAATAAAGCTATATAGCATTTTTCTTGTTTTCGCGTATATAAAGGGCCAGCAAAGTCTAGTCCACACACCTCAAAGGGTGGTGCAGGTGCCACACGACTCGCAGGTAAAGGGGCCATGGTCATATTTGCAGGTTTTACTTTAAATCTTCTGCATACGTAGCAGTGGCTAATGGCCTTCTTTACGACTTGTCGACCCCTCAGAAGCCAATATTTTTCTCTAAGTTCAATAAGCGTATCATTTACCCCTCCATGTAGAAGTCTCTCATGGAGGTGTAGCGCGAGTAGCTCCGAGAATCGATGATCAGAGGGTAGAATCCAGGGATGACGTTCTCTATACGTCATTTTCGCTTCATTTATTCGTCCCCCTACACATAACAGACCCTCTTGATCTAAGAATGGTTCCAAGGTTAAAATCTTCGAATCTGAAGGCAATTTTTCGCCCTTCCTTAGTGCGCTTATTTCTTGTTGGAATGCTTTTTCTTGAGCCTTTCTTGCCCAGTAGCACTCAGCTACAATCAGTTCTTCGGCTGATAATTCTCCAGTAACCTTTTTATTTGGATTTCTTAAATTTCTCATGTATCTGAGCCAATGGGCGGTTATTCTGTTTGCCTTCTCTAAGTTACTGAATCTATCGAGATCCAAAAATGGCTCTTTTTGCAGTTGGACTGCTGCAACGGCAAGGCCTTCGCGTTCGCTGACCAGTAATTCTTCTTGGACCTCTTCAGAATTTATTATTCCCTCTGTTTTTAAATTTTCATCTTGTTTTTCGCGGTTTTCACGGAGCCATTTTGGTCCACTCCACCAGAGTGAGCTTGTTATTAAGTCATTAACTTTCTTCCCTCTAGTTGGGAGATCGGCAGGGTTTTCTGTGCCTTTCACGTGTTTCCATGCTCTTGGATCGGTTAGTGTCTGAATTTCGCTCACTCTATTTGATACAAATGGTTTCCATTTAGACGCGGAACCCTTTATCCAATACAAAGCGATGGTCGAGTCAGACCACAAATGCGTGCTAGATATTTTAATCTTGAGTGTTTTTAGCAAATAATTGACCAATCTTGCTCCTAGTACTGCTGCCATTAGCTCCAACCTTGGGAGTTTTAATTTCTTGATGGGAGCTACGCGAGTTTTTGCTATAACTAGAGACGTGCTGATTTCTCCTTGTTCATTTTCGAATCTCAAATATACGCAGGCTGCAAAGGCTTTTTTGCTAGCGTCTACAAAACAGTGTAAAGTTATATTACTGTTCTCTATCCCAAACATCGCTCCAAAGTAGAATCTTGGAATTTCGACTTTCTTTATATCTTTTATCTCATCGCACCAGTTCTCAAATAAGGAGGATACTTCTTCGTCTAGTTCGCTGTCCCATTTTGTTCCCTTCACCCATAGCAGTTGTAAGATGAACTTCGCTCGGATTGTAAAAGGTGAGAGAAATCCTAAAGGGTCAAATATGCGAGCGACAATTTTTAAAATCCAACGCTTTGTATTTGATTTCCCGGATAATCCATTTACTAAGGAATCGCAGTCATACACCAAAACGTCTCGATTTTCATCCCAGTATAACCCCAATACTTTAGTGTTGGAACTTGGAGCTTCAGGAAGGTTCCATAATTTTCTAAGCTCGCGAGAGTTACTCTTAAACTTCCTGAGGTTCATTCCTGCCTCTTTCAAGATAAAAGCAGCTTCTGTGGTGAGATAATACGCGTCTTCTACTGTGCTTGTGCTTGCAGCTAAATCATCTACATAGAATGATTTATCAACGAGCTCCCATATTCTTGGTTTCTCTTCAGAGTATTTTCGTGCGTGATATCTTAGAATTTCGGCCAGTACGAAGGGACTCGCTGTCACTCCAAATGGTAATCGAGTCATCCGATAAACTTGAAGACTTGTCGCAGAATCAATGTTGTAAATATCTGGCCATAAAAATCTCAACACGTCACGGTCATTCTCATTGATTGAAATTTGGAGAAACGCTTTCTCCACATCACCGATGAAGGCGATAGCTCCTTCTCGAAACCGAATTAAGACGTCTAATAATTCTGGATTTAAATTAGGGCCTGTTTCGAGGCATTCATTTAGTGAGAGTTTTCCGACTTCATGGGAAGATGCATCCTGTACTACTCTTAGCTTTGTTGTGTCGTGATTCTTTCTAATGACAGCGCGATGAGGCAAGTAGAAGATTGGTATGAATTCATCTTCAATTTTTTCTAGATCGACACTTTTGATTGAAGGGGTGACCAATTCGGCGATACCCTGTTCGACTTGCTCTTTAATAACTTCATTATATTCGTGAAGGAGTTTTGGATCTTTCTTGAGTTGTGTGATCAAGTTACGCGTACGTTTTAACGCTACTGGATAGTTGTCGCTTAATTGCTCCTTATTCTTTTTCCACGGGAAAGAAATCTCATATCGCCCTTCTTGGAATTTGATATTTTTCTCAAATAATTCTAGAAGTTCACTATTGTCAGAGCATACTGCATCCGTGTCAGTAATTCCCATCGCTTCTAGGTCAAAAAATCTTCGCAGTTCGCGTGATATCATTTCATCTTCGTTTTCTACGACCAAACTTGATACGGATATTGCTCCTACTATTGAGTTATTAGAATCCACCTGCGTTGGACCTGCCACAGTCCAGTCAAAGGTGGTTTCCTTCGCGGTTAATGTTTCGCTTATTTTTTCAGTTTTTCCCGTAGTAACTGCCCATAGATAATCAGAGCCTATTAACAGATCTACTTGAGTTCTTTCAGGTTCTCCTTCCCCAAAGGGGGAGTCAGCCCAAGGAAGCCCCTTTCCTTTCATTTTTTCAATGATTTCTTCGCTCGCCAGTTTGAATTCACCCCCACAAATATCAGGGGTCTCGGCCGCTTCAACACTTATTCGTTTGGTAGGGTCTCTTTTATTTCGCAGTTCTACTTTGACTCTCCTTCTTGTCGCCTGAATGGGAGTTCCACCCCCGAAAGGATGCACGCTATACGATTCTTCCCTTATGACTGGTAGCTTGAGTTGTCGCGAAATAGCTTTTCGAATGAAGGAGCCTTGGCTTCCTTCGTCTAACAAAATTCTAACTCCTGTTCTTTGACTACCATCTTCGCTAGATAAGATCGCTTTAGCCGTATTCAGTAAGACCACTCCAACCGTTTCAGTTTGCACAGCTGCTGATACTTGTGTTTCTCTACTCTCCGTGCTTTTTGGCTCAGTGTCCTCTCTCCTTTTTTCTGGTTTATGTTTAATATTCGTGTTACAAAGTGCTGGATGATGTTCTTTATTGCAATATTTGCATTTTCTACTTCTCAGGTAACAGTCCGACGCTAAATGGTTTTGTTTAAGACAAATGAAACAACATCTCTTTTTGGCTGCCATTTCTCTTCTTTCATTCACGCTTATTTTAATGCAGTTGATTGGGTTGTGCCCAGTCTCTTCGCAAAGAATGCATTTTCGATCCTGTACAGTTGTAGTTAATGCTGCAGCACTGGCAAATTTAGGTTTATTAGGGGCCCAATTACGTTCGCGTCCTAGTTCGCGTTTTGTATTCTGTTGATGCTCTTTAATATTCGCTGATTTTGATTCCATCTCGTTTTTCGAATCTGCGTAAGCCTGCTCCCTGCAGGTGATCTCGACCTTTAGAAACGCCATCAGATCATCTATTTTGACTAAAGCTGAACCTTGATTAGTACGATAAAAGGCTAATGATATTTCTTTAGGTAGCAAATCGAGTATCTCTGTTCCCAAAAGTCCAGCATTTAGTTCTTTCTTCTGTCCAAGCTCGTAAAGGCATCTCAATTGTACTTCGCAGTTATTGTAGAGTTTTCTTAAAGCTACAACATCGCTCGCTTTATGAATAGGAGCCTGATTCTTTAAGGCTTTTAAATGAGATTTCGCAACGATGTCGCTACGGCCAAACCTTTCATGCAACGTTTGAATGGCTAATTGATAATTTTGTGGAGAGGCCGTGTATCCCTTTATTTCGTTTAGGGCTGGTCCTTCCAGTAAGGACGTCAAGTAAGAAAATTTATCCGTCACGTCAGCAGCATCATTTGTATGGATATTTGATTCAAATTGGCTCCAAAATCGGGTCCAATCAGTGAATTCTCCATTAAATTTACGAATCTCTATTTTTGGCAATCGCACGCCTACTCTTCTACTGTTACTTCGGACGGTACCAGAAAGGTCTTCATCTTCTCTATTGAATCTAGTTTGACTGTTATGACTTCCATTTTCTCGCATAAATTGTTCTCTAATTTGTAAGTTGGCTGCCCGACGCTCTTCTAACTCGGCTATCCCTGTATTTGCAGATGCTCGACTGAGCGAAATATTTACTTCGGGCTCGCGTTCGCCATTTAGCACTTGATTTGCTAAATCCTTGATTCTGATAATGTTTGAAAGGTAATCTTGCGTGCTAGTAAATTCCCTTTCATATCTCTCGGAATCTATTATTAACTCTTCGATTTCTAAGTTGATACTTTGAAGAGCTTCTTCTCTTGGTTTTAATTGAATTAAAAAGTCTTTTATTACCTTTGCTCGCGGCTGAGAAGCGTTACATTCTTCTTCCATTGATTTTAAATATCTCGTAATAAGCGACTTAAAGGCTCCTCTTCTCCGAATTAACTTCGAAAGTTTCAAGTTCGCGTCACCATCATCTCGATATTGATTACTTAAAATGTTACTTATCGCACCATCTTGGTTGCCAGGTCGCTCCGGCGCATCACGATATTCATCCGGGTTGTCTTCTCCAAACATGATTCTTGATTATTTGTACTCAACTCGTATAGTTTCGATTATAATCACTCGCAATATTCATTAGTATAAACACATCAACCGCATACGTTCCCGGGTTTCGGCACCAAAAAATGTGGCGAAATGTTATTAATGATAGAATTAATATGCAGTCGCTTTGGGAGAGCTTGATTTTTCGGGCGGACTGAAACACCCGTCGCGTTATTATTTAAATTTGACTAATTTAAGGAACGATTTTGTAAACGGAAGATAATTCTTTTGTCGCGTTGGAATTAGTAGTTCTATACAAATTAAGTAGACTTGGTAACCATAAAAAACAACAAATCTTTATTTTTTGAATTCTCGATAGTAGTAAAAGTTATATTCGCTTCGCATGGACTTTTCATACGTCTTACTTTCGCGGGAGTTTCTTAGAAAAGACACTGATTTTTACTCGTTCCTTTTTTACCATAAAAGGCCCTTTTCTTTTGTTGGGAAGGGGACCAACACGTGTAGGAACCCCCGTTCCCTTATCTCCTCTCCAAATCAAACTTTCTATCTGCTCCTGGCCTTGACAAGAGAAAGGCCAAGAGCAGTGACCGAAGTACACCATAGGTGGCCTAAACTGTTCCATGCGAGGCGAACACATTAAGCATATTGAAAATACAAGTACATATAACACATCACTAAATTTTAAAGAATATATAAAAATGTTTTAACAGAAGCTAAACGACTCTAAACGAAGTTAAACGAAGCTAAACGAAGCTAAACGACTCTAAACGAAGCTAAACGACTCTAAACGAAGCTAAACGAAGCTAAACGACTCTAAACGAAGCTAAACGAAGCTAAGCGAAGCTAAACGAAGCTAAACGAAGCTAAGCGAAGCTAAACGAAGCTAAACGAAGCTAAACGAAGCTAAACGACTCTAAACGACTCTAAACGAAGCTAAACGAAGCTAAACGACTCTAAACGAAGCTAAGCGAAGCTAAACGAAGCTAAACGAAGCTAAACGAAGCTAAACGACTCTAAACGAAGCTAAACGAAGCTAAACGACTCTAAACGAAGCTAAACGAAGCTAAACGAAGCTAAGCGACTCTAAACGAAGCTAAACGAAGCTAAACGAAGCTAAACGACTCTAAACGACTCTAAAAGACTCTAAACGACTCTAAACGAAGCTAAACGAAGCTAAACGAGGCTAAACGAAGCTAAACGAAGCTAAACGACTCTAAACGAAGCTAAACGAAGCTAAACGAGGCTAAACGAAGCTAAACGAAGCTAAACGAAGCTAAACGACTCTAAACGAAGCTAAGCGAAGCTAAACGAAGCTAAACGAAGCTAAACGACTCTAAACGAAGCTAAACGACTCTAAACGAAGCTAAACGAAGCTAAACGAAGCTAAAAGAAGCTAAACGAAGCTAAACGAAGCTAAACGAGGCTAAACGAAGCTAAACGACTCTAAACGAAGCTAAGCGAAGCTAAACGAAGCTAAACGAAGCTAAAAGAAGCTAAACGAAGCAAAACGAAGCTAAACGAGGCTAAACGAAGCTAAACGAAGCTAAACGAAGCTAAACGAAGCTAAACAAAGCTAAACGACTCTAAACGAAGCTAAACGAAGCTAAACGACTCTAAACCATAAGTAACATAATAACCATAAGTATGACAATTAGCCAAAACTAACTATAAACCTATTTTCGGACCTTTTACGTCATCAGAAGTTCGCGCCCAGCACAGAGACCCCTAGCGGTGGAAAATGAAGCGACTTCCGCCTCATATTGAAAATCCGGTTCAGAGTTTTAAAGAGACGCCATTGAAATTTGAGTCGACGGTCCTAAGCCTTGGTTATATAGTTGATTTGTCTTGACTTTTTACCGATTTTAGCGCGACCACATTACGAAGTTGAAAATTGCACTGGGTAGGTTTAGTTACCGAATATTTAGACTTCAAAAGGCTTATCATTTTTGGTGCTGAAATATCCGACTTTCAAAGTGAAACATACAAACACCGCGACCCCGCGAGCTTGTACAATAAATAGCAGACGAGCTATTTCCGACACAAATACGTTCAAGGAGAAGGTTTATTGTGATTGGCTAATATTGAAGAACTACGTCATTCGCCAAAGACCAGCATGAAGTACTCGACGGGGTTGCAAGTCCTGGCCTGATGTAAGTGAGAGTGTCAGTGTTGATTATAGGTTTCATTTTGAAATTTGCATTATTACAACAGGAAGAGTCATACTTATGTTTATTATGTTACTTATGTCTAAACGAAGCTAAACGAAGCTAAACGAAGCTAAACGAAGCAAAACGACTCTAAACGACTCTAAACGACTCTAAACGAAGCTAAACGAAGCTAAGCGAAGCTAAACGTAGCTAAACGAAGCTAAACGACTCTAAACGAAGCTAAACGAAGCTAAACGACTCTAAACGAAGCTAAACGACTCTAAACGAAGCTAAACGAAGCTAAACGAAGCTAAAAGAAGCTTAACGAAGCTAAACGAAGCTAAACGAAGCTAAACGAGGCTAAACGAAGCTAATCGAAGCTAAACGAAGCTAAACGAAGCTAAACGACTCTAAACGAAGCTAAACGAAGCTAAACGACTCTAAACGAAGCTAAACGAAGCTAAACGACTCTAAACGAAGCTAAACGAAGCTAAACGAGGCTAAACGAAGCTAAACGAAGCTAAGCGAAGCTAAACGTAGCTAAACGAAGCTAAACGAAGCTAAACGACTCTAAACGAAGCTAAACGAAGCTAAACGTGGCTAAACGAAGCTAAACGAAGCTAAACGAAGCTAAACGAAGCTAAACGACTCTAAACGATGCTAAACGAAGCTAAACGACTCTAAACGAAGCTAAGCGAAGCTAAACGAAGCTAAACGAAGCTAAACGAAGCTAAACGACTCTAAACGAAGCTAAACGAAGCTAAACGACTCTAAACGACTCTAAACGAAGCTAAACGACTCTAAACGAAGCTAAACGAAGCTAAACGACTCTAAACGACTCTAAACGAAGCTAAACGACTCTAAACGACTCTAATCGAAGCTAAACGACTCTAAACGAAGCTAAACGAAGCTAAACGACTCTAAACGACTCTAAACGAAGCTAAACGACTCTAAACGAAGCTAAACGAAGCTAAACGAAGCTAAAAGAAGCTAAACGAAGCTAAACGTAGCTAAACGAAGCTAAACGACTCTAAACGAAGCTAAACGAAGCTAAACGTAGCTAAACGAAGCTAAACGACTCTAAACGAAGCTAAGCGAAGCTAAACGAAGCTAAACGAAGCTAAACGAAGCTAAACGACTCTAAACGAAGCTAAACGAAGCTAAACGAAGCTAAACGACTCTAAACGAAGCTAAACGAAGCTAAACGAAGCTAAACGAAGCTAAACGAAGCAAAACGACTCTAAACGACTCTAAACGAAGCTAAACGAAGCTAAACGAAGCTAAACGACTCTAAACGACTCTAAACGAAGCTAAACGACTCTAAACGAAGCTAAACGAAGCTAAACGACTCTAAACGAAGCTAAACGACTCTAAACGACTCTAATCGAAGCTAAACGACTCTAAACGAAGCTAAACGAAGCTAAACGACTCTTAACGACTCTAAACGAAGCTAAACGACTCTAAACGAAGCTAAACGACTCTAAACGAAGCTAAACGAAGCTAAACGACTCTAAACGACTCTAATCGAAGCTAAACGACTCTAAACGAAGCTAAACGAAGCTAAACGACTCTTAACGACTCTAAACGAAGCTAAACGACTCTAAACGAAGCTAAACGAAGCTAAACGACTCTAAACCACTCTAAACCCTTCTAAACCACTCTAAGCCACTCTAGCCACTCTAGCCACTCTAGCCATTGTAAGCCACTCTAAACCACTCTAAACCACTCTAAGCCACTCTAAGCCACTCTAAACCACTCTAGCCACTCTAAAACACTCTAAGCCACTCTAAGCCATTCTAAACCATTCTAAACCACTCTAAGCCACTCTAAACCACTCTAAGCCATTCTAAACCACTCTAAGCCACTCTAAGCCACACTAGCCACTCTAAACCACTCTAAACCACTCTAGCCACTCTAAACCACTCTAAAGCTAAGCTAAGCTAAGAACAGGCAGTCGAAGACTCCCAGACCCCTTTATCCATTTATACTTTATTCCACCATCCCTTGTTAAACATTATGCATGTCAAAAATCCCTGTTAAAATCTCAAATGTTAAGAAAATAAAAATTTCAATTGTGGAATGGTTATATAAATCCAAAATGGAAATTTTAAATTAACGTTGTAACTAACTTAATAGGTTTCCTTGAAAAAATTGTAAGTTTAATCAAGTTTGCTTTTGTTGTATTTGTACGTTATTGTGAAATAAGGAGGTCAAATAAACAGTTTAGTTTTTAATGTAAAAAGGGTTAATAATTACGGTTACAAAGATTTTGGGTTACTCTTAAAGATTCGACCTTCTACCTCAGGCCCCAACTCCTGAATGATCTATTAACATTTTCTCTCCACTCTCCCTACTATCTCTAGGTTACTTATAGAGTTACAAACTGTGGAGGTGGCGCCATCTATTACTCTACAATACCTTCTCTTTAAAGACTTTACTACAATTTTATTAATAATACTTAGTGGTATATCTTAGTTTCTATAGCGCGCAGGTGGTTTAATGTTCCGTTTTGGGCGTAGGGTGCTAGGTTGAGCTTGAGATACCACTGGTTGTGGTGTTAGGTCGGCACGTCAAACGGTGTCTGCATGACAGGTTGACTGTCATACAAAATCAGCTCTGGCACAGCATGGAGGGCCAGAGACAGACAAAGTTGTTTGTCGATGGTCCCTGCAGGTCTCGTGCTAGGGACCTAATTTCGCTCGGCAGATGGGATATTAGGCTGGCCACCGGTCTTTTGACCGGGCATTGCCGGCTTAATAGGCACCTCCATCTGATGGGTTTTGCCGACGACCCTCTCTGTAGGTCGTGTCAGGAGATGGAAGAAACATCCGCCCACGTACTTTGCGAGTGCGACTACTTCGCCTCGCTTAGATTAGAATATTTTGATTCACACACCCTGGAACCCTCGAGGGTCTCCTCTCTCACGGTGGAGCGAATTCTTCGCTACGCTGCAGCTACAGGCCTATTCAAGGCCTGATTACGAGGATGCACAATATGCCTTTGGCATCGGTGCTAGGGCGCGTACCCTCCTCATCAACAATAATAATAATAATAGGTCGGGTAACGAAGCTCGGCGATGTTGAACGTTTCCCGTGGTCTGTAGTGGGGCCTGCGGAATTCTTGAACTCGTTGCGATGTTTGTAGTTTTAGGCATCCATTCGAACACGTCGGTAAAGGTTTCGTTAAGATGTTCTTGATAAGAATCATTGTTAGGGTCCATAGGTATTGGAGGTTGCGAGCGTGAGCGAAGTTGGTTCTGATGTCTTTTCGTAGTTCCATAAGCCGTATCGATCTCATACATCATCTTCCCCACATGTTTGGTGATGGTTCCCTGGCGCCATTTGGAACCTTTTCCATAGTTCCTCAAATAAACAAGGTCGTTAAGAGCGAATTTATGCTCTTTAGTTTCTGTAGTTTCTTGTGTAGCTTCAGTGTCTTCATTCGACCTTGGAATGAGATGATTTTGATCGCGTGGAGCGTCGAAGCGAAGGGGACTGTGATTTGGGCGACATAAGTCTAATCGTGTCATGATGCTTCTTCCCAGCATCAATTCCGCTGGAGATTTACCCGATTTTAACGGTGTGCGCCTATAATTGATGAGGATTCGGTTTAGGCGTAGTTCCAAACTTCCTGTTTTGAAATTGTTTAGTCCGTTATTCATCATGTTAATTTCTTCTGATGAACCCCCTGTGAGTTTCTTTAAACTGGTTTTAATTGTTCTCACGGAACGTTCCGCTTGACCATTACTTTGGGGGTGATAGGGCGCAGAGAATAAGTGCTTGATGCCATTCACAGTTACAAATTCTTTAAATTCTTTGCTTGCAAACCCCGGTCCATTATCCGTTACTAGTGTCGGCATAATGCCATACCTAGCAATATTTTCTCTTAGGCATTGTATGACCGCATCGGAAGAGGTTGATCGCGTGACCGCTAATTCGATCCATTTCGAGTAGGCGTCTACTAGAAGGAGAATGTATTTACCTTCTATGGGCCCCGCAAAATCGGCATGTACCCGTTGCCAAGGGCCTTTGGGCGCGATCCAATCTTGAAACTGTTGGGCTGGCATGGACGAATGTTCCTGACAAGTATGGCAAAGGCTAGCCAGTTCCGTAATATCGTGATCGATGGAAGGCCACCATATCCGCGATCTAGCCAACGACTTCATTTGCACAATGCCCTGGTGAGTACTGTGCAATTCTTCCAGTAATTTGGCCTGACATGACTTCGGTATTACTAGTCTATTCCCCATAAATAGGATGTTCTCAAAAGTTGATAGTTCCATGTGTCTTTTTCTGTAAACCTCCATGTCTTCTTGTAGTTTGTGGGTGGGCCAACCCTGACGCATATACGCCAACACCGCAGACAGTGTGGCGTCCTTTAAGGTTTCCTGTTCGATGCGTATGCTCGTGATAGGACTAGCATCTTGCTCTTGCAAAAGTAAAACATACTCGGTGGGAACCGGTGTGGTGGTTGAAGAGCAAGGCAACGGCAATCGACTCAAAGCGTCGGCGTTTTGGTTAGCTGAACCTTTTCTGAATTTAATTTCGTAATTAAAAGCGGACAAGAGTAAAGCCCAGCGTTGGATGCGGGCAGCAGCCATTGGTGGTACGGGTTTTTCCGGGGCGAATAATGAAACCAAAGGCTGGTGGTCTGTCATCAATGTAAACTTTCGCCCGTACAGATAGTCTCGAAACTTGGTGACTGAGAAAACTATAGCTAAAGCCTCCCTCTCTAACTGGGAATAATTACGTTCTGCCTGTGTTAGGCTGCGAGACGCAAATGCTATTGGACGTTCCTGTAACTTGTTGGTGGAATTTGCTTCCATATGGGAAATGACTCCTCCCAATCCATACGGGGAAGCGTCGCATGATAGAAACACTTCTTTTTCGCTATCGTAATGGACCAAAAGTTGAGAGCTTTTCATGGCTTCTTTGGCTCGTTGGAACGCGCTCTTCTGTTCCTCTCCCCAAGACCAAGGCGTGTCCTTGTGTAGTAACTGATGCAGGGGGGCGAGGTTTGAAGAATGATTTGGCAAGAATCGTCCGTAGTAGTTTATGAGCCCCAAAAACGATCTGAGGACTTCGACGCTGTCTGGCTCTGGAGCATTCATGATTGCCAGCATCTTGTTGTTTAAAGGGTGCAACCCTTCCGCATTGAGACGGTGCCCCAAAAATTCAATCTCCGAAACAAAGAATTTACATTTTTCTTTCCGTAACTTGAGGCCTTTCTGTTCTAGCCGTGATAACAAATCATCAATTTGCTGTAGGTGTTCTTCCTGCGTTTTGGCTCCAAGTAGTGCATCGTCTAGAAACGGCATCGTTTTATCTAGGCCTTGGAGAACCATTTCCATAGATCGTTGGAAAATGGCCGCGGAAGAAGAAAGTCCAAATGGTAATCGGGTATATTGGAATAAACCCTTGGAGGTGTTTATAACAGTCAAACCGCGCGACTCCTGATCCAGCTCAATTTGATTGTATGCTTCACTCAAGTCTATTTTTGAGAAAAACTTGCAGCCAGCTAGGCGCGAAAATATGTCTTGAGCTCTTGGTAATGGGTAAATTTCCATGTTGATCGCTGGGTTTGCCGTGGCACTAAAATCTCCGCAGATTCTAATTGACCCATTCGGTTTTACGACCGGTACTATGGGGGATGCATAACTTGAGAAAGGTATGCTCTCAATAATTCCTGCGGTTTCTAATCGTTGCAGTTCTTGTTCCACTTTCTCAGTCATGGCATAGGGAACAGTCCGAGCCTTGCAGTACTTGGGTACCGCATCGGTTTTCACATGCAGGTGGGCCTGGATGTCTTTCAGTTTCCCTAGACCCGGCGTGAATAGGGTCTCATGTTTTTGTAAAATTGAGTTTAATTTCGAAGAGTCGTCCGTTACTTGACTTATCGTTGCTTCTTTGTTTTCTGGCCATAATTTTAAAGTAGAAGACAACCACGTTCTGCCACACAGATTAGGACCTGTGCCCCGTACTACTAAAATAGGCAATTCTTCGACTTTATCTTTGTATCTTACTGTTACTGATGTACAGCCCAGTATGTTAACTGCTTCCCCCGTGTAGGAACGTAAGGTAGTTGTGAAAGGTTTCATCTCTTGAGTGTTAGGGATATTTTGATAATGACTTTCATTTATCATGGAATGCCCTGATCCCGTGTCGATTTCGAAATCGATTAATGTCCCATTAACTTTACATGTAACCACTTCCGGAGGTGGTACTGGTAATCCTGTGCCATCCTTAGCTGGGGAGATATTGCAGATAGGGAAATCGTATTCCCTTCCAGGCTCCGGGTTAATAGGCGGATCAGTGACGTGATTAGCCCGAACGTAAGAACGTTGGGGACGAATATTGTTTGGTTGTTGTACAGGTTGTGACTGACAAGCTTTAGCAATGTGCCCTATTTTCTGGCAGTTATAACAAGTCTCTTTACTAAACGAACAGTCTGCGCTCTTATGGTTGGTGCCCGTGCACCGATTACATTGATTCAGGTTCGGTTTGTACCGTGTCGGAGGTTGTGAAGGATTCTTTTTCTTCTTGTAGGAGCACTTTTTCTGAGGTTGTTGTGCTGGCTTACCTTGGTGTTGTGGTTGTGAAATGTGATGTGCTGAGGAGCCCGAATCACCATTTTGCATTTTCACGAGATGAGTGTTTTTAGTGGCCGTTTCCATGGCTTGTACGATTTTTATAGCCTGAGCCAAGGTAAGCGTATCTTCTTCAGCTAGTAAGCGGCGTTGCATTGGTTCGTCGTTTATACCACAAACCAACCTATCGCGTAACATTTCATCTAGCTTGTCTGTATAATCACAGTGTTCAGATAACCTTCGTAATTCCGAAATATATATAGCTACTGTTTCGCCAGATTTACGGTTACGGTTGTTGAAATTCAACCTTTCCACAATCTTTGAAGGTTGTGGGTTAAAATGTTGCTTTAATAGAGCAACGATTTCAATATAGGTTTTATCTGTGACTGCTAGTGGTCGAATCAAATTACGTAAGAGGGCATACGTAGTAGAGTCCAAAACTGTCTGTAATATAGCGCGTTGACGATCATTTTCCGTAATGTTATTAACAACAAAATATGCTGTTAGTCTCTCCGAATATTGGGACCACGATTCGCTTGTACTGTCGAACACGTCCAAACGACCCAAAAGTGCCATATTCAGCGCGAGAGAATATCACCCTTTGTCTTCACCGTTACTCTTAAAGATTCGACCTTCTACCTCAGGCCCCAACTCCTGAATGATCTATTAACATTTTCTCTCCACTCTCCCTACTATCTCTAGGTTACTTATAGAGTTACAAACTGTGGAGGTGGCGCCATCTATTACTCTACAGCTTTAAAATTTAAAATATCAAATTTATGCAAAATACAAATTTGGTTTGAAACCTGTGAAACCTTTGATATTATGGAATAAAGGTAGTCGCTAAATTATGAACGTAAATAACTTAATAGGTTTCCTTGAAAAAACCATGAGTTTCATCGAGTTTTCTTGTTTTATACTTTTTATGCAAAATACAAATTTGGGATTAAACCTGTGAAACCCTCGATATTATGGTATAAAATTAATCGATAAATTATGAACCCTTAATATTATGGTATAAAATTAATCGCTAAATTATGAGCGTAATTAACTTAATAGGTTTCCTTGAGAAAACCATGAGTTTCATCGAGTTTTCTTGTTTTATACTTTTTATGCAAAATACAAATTTGGTATGAAACCTGTGAAACCCTCGATAATATGGTATAAAATTAATCGCTAAATTATGAACCCTTAATATTATGGTATAAAATTAATCGCTAAATTATGAGCGTAAATAACTTAATAGGTTTCCTTGAAAAAACCATGAGTTTCATCGAGTTTTCGGAGTTTCATCGAGTTTTTGGTTAATTTATGCAAATTAGTATTCTTGTAGCAAACTTTTGATATTAGTGGCCTTATGCATGGGGAAGTTTGCTTGGGAATTTTATGCAAATTAGTATATTGGCTGCAAACTATTGAAAATACTGTTTTTATGCAAGAAAAAGTTTTCAGAATTTATGTAAATTAGTATTTTAGAAGCTAAACTTTTGAAAATGGCGGCCTTATGCAAAAAAATTGGTATGCTGTAAACTTATGCAAATTAGTAGTGTCCCCTAATGAGTAGTGCCCAGGGCCGGAAATAAGCACAGGACACTGGACATTGTCCAATAAAATTTTAAAATGTCCCATAATTTTTTCAAAAACTAAGGGGGTCACTGGACAGTTTGACCAATAAATTTTCCCATGTTTTGATAGCTTGACTATGATGATGCGACACTATTTTTGCACACTCCAGTGGACAATGTCCTATAAATTTTCCAGTCAAACAGGGGGGCACTGGACACATGTCCTATAAGAAATTTTTCTTATTTCCGGCCCTGGTAGTGCCTCTAGAAGCACTGTCGTCTGCTCAATCATACCATCTGTGAGATTGTGACACGTGCACCAGTGTTAGGTTCTATAACATTTAAGTTTATTTTAAAAGAGTAATCAAATTTGTTACTTTATTATTGTAGTTACGTGAAAATAGATACCAGCAATCCAGTTATGAATTTTTGGGTAAGCTTTATTGATTTAACTCGAGGATGATGAAGAGATAATTTTTTTTACCTAAGCCTTTGTCAAGCTAAATTTTTAATGTTTTATCCTTTTTCTTGAATTTAACTGTAATTAAATGTTTCATTCATAGATATACGGCATAATTTGAGGAAAAAAAGTCCCGGAAATCCTTCAAAGTTCACCAGGAATGTGGGATTCAACGTCAGAAGAGTTTGAAAATCAAATAGTTTACTCCGATGTTGAAATTTCCAGTGATGTAGAGGCTGAATTATATAGTCAGATATATTATCTTGATTCCTCAATACAATCTGAATCTGAACAAAACGTAACCTTAAACAACTCCCAAAATTGTGAAGTTCGGCCACTGAAAAGCAATTTAATAGCTAATCCTAAAAAAAGTCAAGGAAAAGCTGTTAATGACTGGAAAGTTATCGGGAAAGGTTATACAAACTCTCCTAACATTAAAGTGAAATCCAAGTCGGTTTCAGGCCCTTTTAGTTCATTTATCCAAAGAAAGTCGAGTCCAGCTAATAAATCTAACGTAGTTGTTATGACTGACTCTTCAGAATGTGAAGTTCTTTTGGAAATATTGCCACCAGCTCCCAAATCTAAACCTAATGTCGAAGTCGTCAAATTATCTTCTAGTAGTGATGAAGAGTATAATATTTCAAGTGAAAGTTTAAATATTAATGAGAGTTTAAAGCTAAATTTATCAACGCGAATTGATAGTGGTGAAAGTGATGAAAGTGAAAGTGAAAGTGAAAGTTTGGATACTTCAAAATCAAATTTTCGGATTGCAAAAAATGTTAAAGTCACTAGTGCGGCTGCCTCTTTAAAAAGGAAACCACCAAGTGATGTTTATGATGAGTTTGAAACACCAGTTAAGAAAGTGCCTCATCAGTTTAATTCAGAATTGCGTCAAGATGGTAAGTTCTTCCTTTTTTATTTTCAATTGGTGATGGTGATGGGGTTGTTTTATTTAAATTTTGGAATACTTTTTGATAAAATTTAGTTATTATTTTTGATTAAACTAGGAACTATTTTGATTTATATTTCAATAATTTTGTGTATTATTCATATTTCAATAGTTTTTATTCATATTTTAATAGTTTTTAATCATTTTAATAGTTTTAATCGTATTTCAATAGTTTTTAATCGTTTTTCAATAGTTTTTAACCGTTTTTCAATTGTTTTTAATCGTTTTTTAATCGTTTTTCAATAGTTTTTAATCGTTTTTCAATAGTTTTTAATCGTTTTTCAATAGTTTTTAATCGTTTTTCAATAGTTTTTAATCGTTTTTCAATAGTTTTTAATCGTTTTTCAATAGTTTTTAATCGTTTTTCAATAGTTTTTAATCGTTTTTCAATAGTTTTTAATCGTTTTTCAATAGTTTTTAATCGTTTTTCAATAGTTTTTAATCGTTTTTCAATAGTTTTTAATCGTTTTTCAATAGTTTTTAATCGTTTTTCAATAGTTTTTAATCGTTTTTCAATAGTTTTTAATCGTTTTTCAATAATTTTGATTAAATTAGAGTAATATTATGTCCAAATTCTCTGTAAGCAAATTACCTTCCATAATTTTCAGGAAGTTTATCAATTTCAAAGGAACTCTGGTCCTTAAACCCAAAAGACAAATTTAAGTCTAGTTTCCGTGAAACAGATTATTACCGCGAAAAATCAAGATTAAATCGTATAATATGTCATAATTGCAAAGAAGCGGGCCATTTATCAAAACATTGCAAAAAAGCTAAGGTAAATTATTCACTCATAAGTCATGGAGCTCAGTGAAAATAATTCATAAACTTTTAAAGAGATTGGAGAGCTGTTATTTATGTGGTAATGAGGGCCATAACGGGGACAGTTGTCCAAATCCTGCATGTTCTCAATGTTTAAGGATAGGTCATACCACCAGACAGTGTCTTTGGTCATCAGATGACCTGAAGTATCACTGTTCTATATGTAATTTACCAGGACATCTTAGAGAAGTAAGGGGGCTTTCCTACTATCCCTTTAAATTATATTAATTTAAATCATGTCATTTAATCCAAATTATTTATGGTATTTATCAGGAATGTCCTGATATTTGGCGTAGATTTTATCTTACTGTAAGTTTGTATTTTGTTCATTGGACATGAGGAAAGGAAAAGTGTATTACCATTACTTATTTGAAATTTAGACTAATTCCAATGAAATAGTTCAAAGTTCAAGGGAAACTTCA
Organism: Phalangium opilio; assembly: GCF_054372755.1. Classification (NCBI taxonomy): domain Eukaryota; kingdom Metazoa; phylum Arthropoda; class Arachnida; order Opiliones; family Phalangiidae; genus Phalangium; species Phalangium opilio. The sequence continues at coordinate 7,258,204 of NW_028324187.1, read as the reverse complement.
ATTAATGTTAAGCAATATTGCTGTAATTGCGGAAGGAAAGGTCATGCAGCGCAAGTAAGTTACTTTATTCGTAATAAACAAACAAATACTGAGCCCAATACGCCGTTTGGTCATTACATAACCACACGTAGTTAAAAAGAAACATGTTTCCTTAGTTTTTATCTACCCATTTGTTAAAATAAACAAATGTAAGTTATTGGTTTGATAGTATGTGTGTCTGTCTGTCAGTCTGTATTCCGAGGCACGCGATTTTAGTTATTTTCGTTTTTGTAAATTAGTTTTCGCTAGTTTTTATCTACCCTTTTTTAATATATACATAACTGTAGGTTATGGGTTGATATGTCTGTCTGTTAGTCTGTATCCCGTGGAACGCGATTTTAGGGGTTTTTAATTTTTTATAAATTTTTGTAGAAGTGTTCTGGAAAAACAATGGACGAGTGCTTAATTATTTCCAGTTCAAAGGTCTTTAGTTATTCAAATCCTAGTGATTACGTCGAAAAATTTAGTGAAAAAGGTACAAAACCGTTATAGGTTTAGAGCAATTAACGCTGAACCAGTGTAACTATAAAAATTACTCTCTCTCACACACACGTAGATAAGTCAAAAGAAGACCGTGTTCGAAACACGCTTTTTGATAAAAAGAAAGAACTTTCGACTTTAGCTAATGAAAAGTATCAGAGAACCTTAAATGGACGGCAATACCATACATACCGGGGTAGAACACGTTCTGATGAACCACACAAAAGCCACCGAAAAAATGAATTTGGTTCCAAAAACCGTAATTGGATGAATAAACGGAATAACCACGGTTCAAGCCATAAACGAAAAAGTAACGATAATACTGAGGATTTTAATTCGCGTATGACTCAAAAATTATCGGATGCTAAAAATAATAAGAAAAAGCTTAAAAAACTTAAGAGACAATTCAAGGCCCATAACAATCGCAATTTCAAAGATGCAGTTAAAAGGGAACGTAGAAGAAAAAATTGAAATTCTTTAAATTATTAATATTTTTGTGAACTTGGAAATTTATGAGTTTTTCCTTCAAAAAAAAAAAAAAATTATTTGTCAATGGATTTTTTAATAAAAATTTTGTAGGACATTTTAATTGATACCTTACATTATTATAGAGATTTTTCATTCCGCGGCCATCTTAGAAAATGGCCGCCATAAATGTGTAAAATAAACCTTTCTTACAGAATAACATCTGTACTTGTTACAACAGATTTCGCTGAAAGTAAGTGTACTAATTCACTGTTTAAGAGTTGTTCGTGTAGTGTTTGGTATGAATATATAATCCGCCATCTTTTAAAATGGCGGCCAGAATAATAGCATCGGTATATTTCAACCCCTTTGAACTGTTATGTCTGGTTTTACTTATATTTAGTAATATATCTCGCGTGTATCAGACCTATTATATAATGCGTAGACTTATAAGGACTACTAAGTTAGACTTATGTATGTTGGGGAAAAAAATCGATGCGTGTTGCTATGGTAACCTCAACATGTTTGTGGCAATATTACTATAGGATTTGTAATCGCATTTGCATGGAAATATTATTATTCTGTTGCTTATTTTAGAAACAAAATAAATTTGTTTAAAAAATGAAATTAGCCATTGGTCATTTGAAACGGGCCCCGCGAACGCGTACAATTCCCGAAGATATATTATCAAACGCGAACGCCAACGTCAATGACGAGAAAACGTATTGCGAATTCACTTCTTATGAATCATTAAATGAAGTTGAAGAAATTCGAACTAATTTCCATCACAAAGAAATTCAAGTATAGTTTTAATTTGAGTCAATTAATATATTTTAATTATTAATTAATTAATTAAATAATTAAAATTAAATTTTAAGGCCGTTACTTTGGTTAAAGATAATTTCTCCCAAACTAATCGTGCGCTTGCAAAAAATACGTGGGTTCAATATGAACCCAGAATTTTAGACGATACCGATTTGAAAAATACTGAAAATTCCACGGAATTTCAAAAATTTCTTGAAACTTTTTCAGGATGGTAAATATTATGAAAAATCGTGTTTCATTTGATTTAAATTTGACATAAGCTCTTTTCTTAAATCGGGCTCAATTTAAAGCTATAAAAACTTTAGAGTAGTCAAAATTATATCAAATCTGAGTTTAGTTGTTTCGTAATACCAAGAGAAAATAGAATACTTGGTAGTACTTAAACTTTAAGAGCGATAAATAATAATTTTGACACTTCTTCCTTTATATATATATATTTAAACTAAACTTCTTAGCATTGAAACGGAATTAGATAAAAATATTTTTGACCTTTTTCGAGATGACTTCAATATTGAACCTCTAAATTTAGAAAAAGTCGAAAATTTTGAGGCTGAAAATTTCAACGATCGACATATTCAGGTCTAAATGATTAAAAAAAATTAATCTGATATAATTAATCATTTAATTAATTAAAATGATTAATTATATCAGATTACCGAATTTATTAACGCAAATCCACTAAACAATGGAATGAATATGAGAAATTTACTATGGACTTCAACAGACGAAGGTATTTAAAATTTTAAAACAACGGAAGTATAGTTTTTAGTTATACAACTTCAAGGGCATTTTTTCCCTCCATTAAATAGTTCTGATTTTGAAAGTAGCAAGTTGGTCCCTTAGAGTTGTATTATTTAGTTCCTTATATCGCAGGATAATAATACAACTTCAAGGGCTTATTTCTCCATTTAGTAGTTCTGATTTCGAAAGCAGCAAGAAATAATTTTAACAAGTTCACTGGACAATGGTACCACAGAAGAACAATTTAATAAATACTCTCAAAGTCAATTACGTATGAAATGCATTTTGCTATGGAATTTGAATTTCCCCGAAAAACCCAAGGTTTTCATCTCTAAACACGATTATCGCAGTTCGCAGAGTTCATTGTTTAAAAGCATACATTTCAGGCAATATTGGAAACTAGTTCAAATCTCTTGCAAGTGCAATATTTGCTACCGGATCATAATGACGTCATAATAAGCGCGGGAATACACGGTGATATATTTATACACGATTTGGCGCCATATTGGGGTTTTATCAAAGAAAATTTGAGTTCAAATGGAGGAGCCAATCAAACGGTAGCCTGTCTTCTATAGTTTAGTGCACTCTTAAAACTGAAAAATATGTTCAATTCTTAGATCCAAGGAGTCGTAAAAACAGGATTTGTAATACAACCATGCGTTACTAGATTAGTGAACAACGTTAGAATTGTATTAATGTTCAATATTGACAAAATTATGGTGAGTTGTAATTCTAGATTAAGATGATTTAATTCCCTTTAAAATTAAGGCTCAAAAACTCATAAAACACACAAAAACAACCCTTTTGACTCTAAACTAAATTTTCCTGGAGTTTTCATTGGCCAGCGTTTCAGCCAATCAAAGAAGAGAACGCGAAAAACTGGAAATTTTATTATTATTATTTTTTTGATGAGTTTTATCAAAGTTTTTGAGCCAACTTATTTGAACAATCTATGCTCCCATTAAAAACAAATGTTTAATAATTATTTTTAGATTGACAAAGAGGTACCTGAAGGTTCTAGAATTAAAACTAACTCACCTTTGTTGTTAACACTTAATACAGATGGGTACGCACGTGTGTCTTAAGTATTTAGTGAATAAAATGATTTATTTTTTCTTAATCAGAATTATTCAAGGATTTCCATTGGATAGCTTGATTCAATGGATTAAAAAGAATGAAGATCTACCAATGAATGATTCCTTTCAATGGAATCCGTTATTTTCTGTAAGATTTATTAAAATTATAGGCCTATAATGCGAAATTTGGCCTAATTTGATGTTTTTTAAAGTCGAGAGTGTCTTTTAGTAATAGAGGAAAATTATTTGTGTCATCGGCTTGTTATTTTAAAGGTTAGCTCTTATTAAATATGTTAATTAGGTTAGTTAACTTTAATTAGCGAAAATTAATTAATTTAGGATCATATAGAGGAAAAATATCAAACGTATTAAATTCGGAAAAATTATACCTTGGTTTAGAAGTAAGTGTCTATCATTTCGACCCATACTTATAGTTGAGTATTATAGGGTTATGACGTAAGTAAATAGATGGGTTAGCTCTAACCTTTAAGTTTAACTCTACAGAGCGGTGAAATTGTAGTGAGCGAAATGGTGCAACAAAAAGATGAAACTGAAATCCTAAATTGTAAATTTGAAACTTGTTGATTTTACTTTACTTCACGTTATGGACTTTTAAAATTGCCCTATATTGTTATCAAAAGTTTACATGGAAGCCTATGATGTTGAACAAAAGGTAGATGGACCAATAGTAGACATGAAACTAAATCACGATTCCAGTTCCCTGGCTGTGATTGGTGCAGGACACTTGCTCATATTAAACACCCTCAATGTAAGAACTAGGTTTTTTTCTTCAGGAGGAGGTGTTTCAACTGGTTTACTCACTTGTATTGGGTACTCTTCTCGCAGGACAACCCGCTTATATCGAGTTCTTTTGTGTACACGTCAATTTTGACAATTTGTTGGTCATTCAGTGAGAGTAGAATTTATTTGGGAAGGTCGGACGGTTATTTTGAAATTTGGGATTATAATGAAGCCGTATTTAAGCCTATTTTACGTCGAAAATTAATTGAACGGGCAATTACAGCCATTGGAAGAAAGAATTCTACACAAGGTATGGATTTCTTTTCTTTTTAATTAATTATCTAAGATCAAAATTTTGATTATTTTGGGACCTTATGAATGGATTTTCAAGTAATTAGTACCGTTAAATAGAGGAGAATTGGGGCTATCTTACCCTTAAGGGCTTTCTTTGAAGGTGTAGTTGACTTAGAGTTATTATGCTTCAAAGTTGGGGTACAGGTCGTGACCCCAATAAATACTAGCTAGTCAAAGTATTTAATCTCGAGTCTTAATTATTATAGATCCAAGTATTTAGTTTCCGATTAATCAGAGCTATCATATCATTAACGAATTTCAATGTAATTGTTTCTAATTAAGCTACAATTGTTTGTTTGTCTAATTGTTGTTTTTAAAGATGACGGATATGATATTTTGGCCATTGGAGACGCCGATAGTAACCTAATTCAAATACGTCTCCAAACGTCTTAACTCTCTGTGGTAAGAGGTTTTTTTCAATACCTAAATTCTAGAAAAAGAATCAGGCTAGATGTTAATTTTTATTAAAGATATTTAATTGCTCATATTGTAGTTAACTATTGTAGTTAGACGCGTAATTCTAATTTGAAATATTAATTATTTTACACCGCTTTTATGTATAATTAAGGAGAAATTCTATCCTGATATCTCATTTAATTATCAAAGTTTAATTAAAGTATTTTCGATTATTTTTGATGTATTTCGATAAATATTTGACATATCGAACGTTGTAAATCATAAAACGCAATAACTCTTATCGTGTCACGAATTGAACACACACCTGAACATAGAGTATAGATGCCAACGACCCTAGATTTGTTCCAGTTTCGTTGATAAGGTTTTACCTAACATGAATTTTTGCTTGTTAAAATTTGCTCTAGTTATTATAAACCGCGCGTATTTCATATCCTTGTTGCAACCGGAGAAAGGTGGTATTTTCCCATTTGGAAATGTTTGATTTTAACGCTGATTTCGATGCAATCTAAGATTGAAACGTTGTACATTTGTCCAACTCGTACCTTTGCTAACCTAACCTCAATATTACGAAATTATATTGAATAAAAGGTCTGGTAACGCTATGGGAAAATCATTTGGTTTGAAATATCCGAAGCCATAGCATAGTTAACATGAATAGTTCAACTTTGTTCGTTTTCGCTCTTTGCTTGGTGTTTGCCAGTGTTGGTAAGTTAGAAAACTCTGGTTTTTATGGGGTTTTTTTTAAACCCTAATACGTTGGTTGATCAATAAGTATTGATTATTATTCAAAATAACATTTTCTCCAATTCTACAAGCAAAAATCCCCAAAGAGCCAGAAAACTATTTCTTATTTCAAACTTCCCTGACTTTAGCAGGTCTTCCCTAACCCTCAAAAGTTCTTTTCCCGAAACTGAAACTAATATGAACGTTTCTCCTAACAATAATAAAATTCCTGAACTTTTCCCTGATAATTTAAAACTATTTCAAAATCCCTGACTATATCCATACATTCCACAACCATTTTCCAACAACCCTGATAATAGATTTGTGACGTCATAATTATCTCAAAATGGTTCGCCCCCTTTTCAAAGATCAATAGTCGTACCACGTTTCTACATCATTATTAACAAATAAAATAACAAACTTACCTCTTTTTCTTTGGTCTGTCAGCAAATGGTCAAGTGGGTGCGGGATCCGCTTCTGGTTCAGGTACAGCTAATGGAACAGAAGCGGCTGCTACAGCCGGGGGAAATGCCAATGGCGGTATTGAAACAGCTGATGGAATGATCATCTCTGGAACCGGAAATGGATTCGGAACCGGAAGTGTTGGGGACGGTACAGTCACCGTGGGTGGAAGTGGTGGTGGTTCAGGATCCCAGATGTAATTATCTATTTTCATAATATATATGTATGCAACACCCTTTCTATATTGTAACTTTGGAAATTAAACTAAAATTTATATTAAATTAAATTAACAACTATTAACTAATCTAATTTTCCTAATTTACTAAATTAGTAATTATAGCCTACTAACAAGTCTTGATGCTCGGTTTTCAGTTCGCTAGAATTAACCCTTTTCTCTGATACTAGACCTTTAACCAAATTATTTCTCGAAATATGTCACGTGGTTTAAAAAAGCGTCATTTTATATCACGTGGTTTTCTTAAAAAACTTCAATTTTCGTTAAGCCTTTGTTTATGAATTTTTATATTTGGTGTGCTTTAACAATTGATAGAATAATGTAAAGTGAAAAGTTAATTAAATGTTTAGGAAGGTAAATTAAAGGGAAAGTATCAACGTTGATTATCCGTTTTATTTCAGCCAGCCTTTATGGTACAATTACAAAGAATAACCGCGTTCCTTATACAAAAACGTAACGTAAAGGGATTCATTTATAGCGTGTTACGCGCATGCGCGAATTGCAGATTTTTTTTATTTAATTTAATTTTTTTTTACAATTTCATCTACACAATCATTTTATGTAAATTAATTTAAACACGGTGTGAACTTTTTAATTAATTATTGTTGTTGTTTCGTACGAGACAAATCCTTAAAACTAACACTGTCCTTTGCTGCTAAAACTAACCATTCACAATTACTCGAAGCTTTTAGCTTCAGTTAGGCCTAGAAAATCGAAAACGGGGGCAGTATTTTAATTAACAAGGTTTTTTAAATATATTTATACTTAATGTCCAAATTTTCATCGAAATTTCCATCATTCTTTATATTCAAAGCATCCCTTACAAAAAATTATTTCCTCAAAAATACTGGTTCTGCGCTGATTTCCTAAAATATTTAAAAATTATTTGTTTATTTATTTATTTATTTATTTCAAATTGTTGTGCCTAATTTGGCAGTGGATTAAAAATGAGATCTTTTTCTAAAAATAATTAGGGAAGACACTAACTAGGCCCTATGTTCTCTACGAAAATATATTAGATGGGATTTACGACCTTTAGTAAGTAACCGACCCCTAAATTTCCAATATACCTTATTTTTTTTACTTTTGCGTTTTTTGATGAGCGCAAAAGTTATAGATTTTTTTTAAATTTCGGGCGTGGTAAAAATTGATTGCAGCTTATATATATATATTTGTTTTTCATAAGGGATGCTTTGCTAAATACTAATTACTCTTTAATTAGTATTTAAATTAATTAATTACTTTTTAGTTTAATTTTCTATACAAGTATCCATAAAAGCCATTTGAAATTAAAACCTTTTTCGTAATTTCAAAGAGATAGTGACTTATGAGTGTGAGTGTATAGTTTTTAATAGATTAGGGCAACGTTCTCTCTGATTGTAGTGCCACCTATCTTCGAAAGACAGATGTATTGCGCTTTCATCAAACATAACATGAATCTATTTATACAACAATCTCAGAGATTAACATTAGCAAATACTTTTATCTCAAATTTGTCCTGCGACCATTGCTTATGTCTGTCCCTATAGAGCATGGGAATCAGAACCGTCGTTAAGCCTTGGTTTATAAGAAACTGCTGAGTAACTTCTAATTCAAATGAAACCTTCCGGCACGTGACTCCTACTGTCTTTTGCTAAGCCTAACCCGAATTTTTTGTCAAAATGTATTCATTTCTTTTTATCATCCCTTTTCAATTAAAAACCATAGTAACTTAATTTGCTCTTAAATCGCTTTCTCTCTAAGTAACGTCCAATAAGTAAGTAACCGTCCTTAATTATGATAATTTTATAATTGATTATTTACAGTTTTTTTTATAATTATTATTATTAGATCAGAGTTTATTGTAGGGGGCGCGATTTTTTTTTAAATTTAACATTTGTTGAAAGCGAATTTTTGCAACCACGAAAACTAACCTAAAATCTACGGATTTTTTAATTATTACTTAATTTTCTTTTCATTCATTTATTTATTTATATAATATACTTTCTGGGGCAGGAGGGGGGGGGGTAATTGTTTTAGTTATTTTCGTGCGATATTAAACTATTTCTCTGGTTTTATTAATTAGTTTTTTTTAAATCTAGGTAATTATTTCTGAGGGTAGAGTTAATTTAAAACTCGTTGACGTAACGTACGTATTTTTATTTTAATTTTAATTTCCTTTTAACTAATAACAGAAATTAGTGAAAAAGAAATCAGTTTAGAGAGGTTAAGCGAAATATATATTTGCTTAATCTCTCTAATATTTCTTGTAACTCGTTTATTTTTTGTGGCTTAACGTTCCTATATAAACGAATATTTGTGTAAATCTATAAGATTCGATGGAAAATTTTAAGACAACGCCATTAGGGTATTTTGTTGTTTGTGTACCCCCCAAAATGGGCGTTTATAAATTATAAAATACTCAAAGAGTCTAAATTAATTTATACTTCCGACGTTTAATTATTAATCTTAATCATAATTAGAAATTGGTACGGCGTTTTTTGTTATGGTAAATAGCCCTACTACAAAATTAATAATTTCGTTCTTTAATGAACGATTTGTCAAAATGTCTTTGTGTAGTTCGTTATGGTTTTATACGTATAGTTCAAGTTGAGACTACCGTCGCCATTTTGACATAATGTCGTCCAATCAGTTGTAAACATTCGTTTTGTTGTATTCCCATTGGCTCGTCGCGAGTGTAACTCATATTTTGTTGCGAGCCGTAGTTGTAGTTGTAGTAGTAGTTGTTGTAGTTGTTATATCACTCGAAGTATTTGTTAATTTGTTTGTTTATTCTTTGAGAAGGCCTCGCTTCCATCCAAAGACTATACAGAACGCTTTAGCTAGGTAGACAGGCTTCTTTAAAGCTGGATTATATATCTACGCGTAAATAGCCAATTTCACGTCTAACTTTTAACACGATTTAACGCGTTATTAACAAGCTTAATTTCTAGATTCTAGCGTTTTGAAAAATGTCTAGAAGAAGCCTATCTATGTAGCGTTTTAGCGTCTGTAAGAAATGTTTTCGCGTCCTAAATTAGGGTTTTACTTGTTTCGGGGTTCTGTTTTTATTTTTTTAGATTTGTCTATTGCAGCTTGGCTCGGCAATGATTGGTTAATACGGCTAACAGTCCCAGTAGCGTTGCCGTTGTAGTTAGCTTGCTGAACGAGATGGTGGGAGCCGAATTGCAGCCGTCGGTACTGCACTGGCAATATTGCACTTGGACGTGGAAAGTGCCGGCGCGTTTAATGCAATCTTGACCTTCTTTCAAATCTTCTTTTAACCAACCGCAGCTTCGAATGTAACGGTATTCGTCAGAAACTGAAAATTCAAATTAGGTCATTATAACTTCAAAGTATACATTATCTACATCCCTGGTATTTAACACTATTAGGTAGAGGAGAATTAGTGCTATAACATTTTAAAATCATTTCAATATATCTTTAAAACCACCTCCCAAAGTTGATCAATAATTTTGGACCTTTTTGTTCAAAACCCTTTTTCTCTAGCCCTATTTCTAATAACCCCAAAGGATTAAGCATCATTCAATAAAGGGCAATTAGGGCTATCACGCCCTAAAAATATTGACCCGTATCTTCGAAAATACCAATAAATATTAAAAATAAAAAAACCCATTTTTTTCCAGTTTCACATAATCCAAATTTAGAGGAGAATTATACCTATCACACACTTACTTTTTTGTACAATTTTTCTACATATGCTTGACTTTTCCAGAGGGTTGATTGAAAAGGTCCTTTGATCGCAATCGGCCAATGCAATTGAGTGATTGTTGAAAGGGTCGCGGCAATCAGGGTCGTATCGAGAATTGCATTCCCAACAGTGAATTGCCAATCCTTGAAACAAATTGATAAAGAATTATAATCTATTTGGGGATGAAATTTGAAATTCGTCCTTGACAAAGCGGTGTTGACAGAGAGTAACTGTCAGGGAAATGGGGTGTAGCCCCCCCCCCTCCGTTCCTAACCCCCGCAACCCCACTACGCGGAATTAAATGGTGCCGATCGATACTAGCGTTCCTAAAAATAGACAAGTTGTATAAGCCTAGGTCAAATTATCTTGCCTCAATGCTGACGTTTTTTATTCTAAATATAATTGCATTTAAATGTCATATGTAAACTAAGAAAAGGTTTAATTTTATTTAACTTTGGGGCTTTGGTATTGTTGGAAAGCCCATTTTTAGGGGTTTTTAAGCCTATGTATTTCCTACGGACGCCTGCGAATCTGTTTAACACGCGTCACATTAGTGTTTTTGGGGGAAAATGGCTTACAGGGGTATTACATGTTTTGTTTTAACATTTTACACATTATTTTATATTTCGGCTTTTAATACAGATTTAATTATGAACTAAATAGTTAAATGTAGTCATTAACTTAGTTAATAACTGGTTAAAATATGAAAACTCAAGTTAAATATTTAGAGCTTTTATTTCGTGTTTTAATTCAAATGGAGTTTTGAAAATATGTGTGTTTTTTTTCGCATAATTTTGTATCTCAACTTCAGATTGCGCTATAATTATGAAACTAATTACATAACACAGTAATTAAATTAGTCATAATGAAGAACCTAATTAACTTAGAAATTATCAAAAAAAAGTCATAATTAAGAACCTAATTAAATTAGAAATTATCATAAAAGAAATAGTTTATTGGAATTATTTTCTTCAAAATATAATCGTGTCTATATAATTACTATATCTTATTTATCTCAGCTTATAATTGAAATAAAATTACGAAAACACGTGCAAAATTCAGCCCTTAAAAGTATGAATAAACTATAAAAAATTCAAGATTATATTTAATTTAGAAGTTATTTAAAATAACAATTGAAGGCGGGACCTCTGGATAGCTCTGAACAGCAGATAACAAGTTTCGAGTTTGACCTACTAACATTAACAAACCGAAAGAAGCGCTTCCGATCAATAATGCATGGAAAGTCTTGGAAAGTGAAACCTTACTATTGCTAAATATAGATAGAAATAATTCGATATTATAGAAAATGTTAACCTAGTTATTTAACGTCATTTCAGTGGCGTCGAGACGTTTTTTTTTCCTATTTTATTATTTTTTAAAAATACGTTTTTTTCCCAAAACTGAGAGACTTATAAGAACTGTTGCAATTATAAATGTATGGTATGTATTATTAAAATGAATCCACTTTCATATTATAAGGGAAGTAAAACGTCGGAAACGGAAGTGTTATTTCCGCGTGCACCATTAAGGGAAGTCCGGATGATTTGAATTTGTTTCCTAATTAGTTTTCTACATTTGTAATCTTAGTAAAGATTCTAGAGATACTCGAACTAATTGCTATTCAATATCAGCAAATATTTGATAAAAAGGTCTGTGGTTCTCATTCTTAATTAATTAATTAAATGAAGGATAACGCGCGATGGTAGGCAAGGTAAAGCTAACATGTACAGGGTGTTAAAACAAACGTAAAAACTCACCTCTAGTCGCGAACGCCAATACGAGAAATCCAACGACGGGTAAAATCCAAGTTTCGCGGAATCCCACCATTTTCTTAGATATTATTGTTAATTGTATTACTTCTTGAAGGTCAAGCGACGCCGGACAAAGGTCAAATAATGTTCAAAAAGGGCAGGGCTGGGCGGCAAAGATGTCTTCTCTCGCCCGTACGTATTCTCTTTAAGTTTATTGAAAATTACTCTGGAACGCGATGAAAATTTTTGAAAAAACCGACTATTACCTTTCGACCGGGGGCCTTATAAACTAAATTTAAAACTAATTTTAAATTTCTAAACGACTATGTAATGGTTAGTATATATCTAGGTGATCTTTCTGTTTAGCGAAATGGCTGGCTTCGGAAAAGCTTGCTGCAGACGCGATAGAAGGTTTGCAAAAGGCAAAAACCCCCAAGGATTAATGTTAAAAATCCAAATCAATACTCGGATAACGGGAAACAATGTGGGGGTGAAACCCGCGCATGCGTCAACCAAACCAACCCGGATGCGATCAATGACACCTTCACGATGAAGCGACTTACTTACATAAGTCAATAAAGAGCGTAAGTAAGTTTAAAACATACACCGTCCTTGAAGTTACGTAACAATCTTCGACAGAAGACGTACGAAATAAGATTCTAACTTCCGCTATATAGAGATCAAATTAAATTTAAAACTTATATATTAAGTGACTTATGATAAAGTATTAAATTAACTATGTAACTTAGAAAGAAAGTACATTATCTCCGAAAAAATGGCAAGAGGGATAGAAAAGGATTTATTTCGTTCCCCTCAAGATGAAATCTTTTAAAATTAATCTAATTAAATTGACCTTTAAAATGAACCTGATTTCGTTAAAGAGACACAATTACTTCATACTTATTAATTATACAAGTAAAAAGGAAAGTACTTTATTATAGTGTTTCCAATTCAGAGGATACGATGTATGAACCATAGTAACGAAATATCTATACCACAGCCACTGACTGTAATTAGCGAGGTTATAATTAGAGATGATTTTATAACACAGACCGGGAAAGCAGGTTTCTTCTACTTTCATTCTTTAACATATCATTTTCTGGGCCATTCTGCTTGAATTAAAGGAGAGGAGGTGTAGAAACTGTAACCCCAGCTGACGTCATGCATAATTTATTTTAACTTAGAAACCACGTGACATTGACGTATAGCTAGCGGATTGTGCCGCGACCATAAGTTCATACGATATGTTCCATAAGTTTGTCACTTTTTAATGAGAGCTTGTCATGAAGTGACGAAGGCGAAACGTCAAAGATTCTCGTGCCTGGTGAGGCGATATCCACTCTTAGTAACGCAGACTAAATAGGAAGATCGGCTGCAAAACCGAGTGTGGTCAATTGTCGCTTGTCGTTCTTGAACTATAGTTCCCAATAAGTCTCTAGCATTACGAACATACTTATGGAATATAAACTTATGCTCATACCTTAAATAGGGGAGACAGTATGGGGGAGATATCAAGGTTAGATGAATCAATTTCTCCTAGAATATCATTTTGTCAGTTCGGCGTATCAATAACTAGCCTAAGCGAAGTATACTTATTGTCATACTTATGGAACATATCTCATAAACTTATGCTCATACCTTAAATAAGGGAGACTGTATGGGGGAGATATCAAGGTTTGATAAATCAATTTCTCCTGAAACATCATTTTGTGAGTTCGGCGTATCAATAACTAGCCTAAGCGAATTATACTTATTGTCATACTTATGGAACATATCTTATAAACTTATGCAATTAGGCATAAATAGTGAATAAGTCTCCGTTTTTAATTGCAGCGATCGACATCCAACATTTGGGAGCTTTGCGAAAGTGTACATGGATACATGGACGGACTGTACTCTTGGCCATGGATGCTAAGCTTAAATGAATTATTTGTACCAAAAGTATATAACCTTAAATGAATTATTTGTACCAAAAGTATATAAGATTAAATGAATTATTTGTACCAAAAGTATATACTTTATTAATGTACTATGAAATAAATAAAATTAAGTTATTGTTCGTCGATTTAATGAATCTCATTTTTATTACTTTTCTTGTCATAAAGTTACAGGCATATATATGATTTTAAAAAGTAGCGTGTCGAGGGGCTATTCACTAGCGAAAATTTTCTTTCATTGGTGATTTTTATTGATGCTATTAAAAAGGATAGGGATTCATTGGTGATTTAAAATGGATGGGGATTTATGGTTCATAGTGATTTTAAACGGGATTGGGATTATGGGTTACTTAGGGGCTATAGATTATTATTATTTTACTAGTTATGAACGGATAAATAAGCGTTCACACATTTGCCGCTAGGGGCGCTGTATACGTAGTTACGTATTTACTGACATCTAAAACTTGATAAAATTGTTCTAGACTTTCGTGTAAGCAAGATATATAGTTCATAAATTGCCGCTAGGGGCGCTGTATACGTAGTTACGTATTTACTGACATCTAAAACTTGATAAAATTGTTCTAGACTTTCGTGTAAGCAAGATATATAGTTCATAAATTGCCGCTAGGGGCGCTGTATACGTAGTTACGTATTTACTGACATCTAAAGTTTGATAAATTCTGCTAGACTTTCGTGTAAGCGATATGTAGTTCATAAATTGCCGCTAGGGGCGCTGCATACGTAGTTACGTATTTACTGACATCTAAAACATGCTGGAAGATTTGCCGCTAGGACGCGCTGTCTTTAAAATTTTATAGGCCTAATTAGCGCCTACGTCACTGTTGGTAGGACAGAATTTACTATAAAACTCGGACACCACTTGTCCAGTCTTCTTTTCTCTCTGCGCCGGCGACCAGTCAACATCGTTCCCTGACCAGCTCCTCGTAATCCGGACTTTCGAGGCCAATATTGGATGGAAAGCCACGTTTAACGCCGATGTTGGGACGTGACTCCAAGCTCTCCGCCATTGAACGCCCATTGGAACGTTGAAATCAACGCGAAAGGTTAAGCCTAATACGGTATGTGTGTTTAAGTCTTTCAATAATCCAAAGCCATCCAGCTAGCAATTTATTATTTTATTTAATCGTAGAGTTTAAATTATTTAGGTAGGGTTAATTGTTAGTTAATTATGTTTATTTATTGAAAATTAAGTACAATATGAGGAAATTTCCAAACACGAGGTCAGTGAGACGAGGCTTAATTTAGAACATCTTAAATCAAGAACTTGGGCCTAAATTACGGAAAATTAAATTCTTTAAGTATTTTAAATAATAAAAATAGAATTTTTGCAAATTAGGTCTCATTTAACGACGCAAAACAATCTAAATTAAATCTCATTTATGATGTAAGGGGCGAGATTAAGTTGCACTAGGCCAAACCTTTAAGAATATTTTACCCGGGCCTCGGCCTAATCTCTAAGCTTTAACTTTATGCCGTCACTCCTAAATTTGAATTAAATTAATGAGGGCATTTTTGAATTATTACGCGTAAATTAGAGATTCTAAAATATCACTCATTGTGGCATATAATTATTTTAGATAAATTAAATAGTTTAAATGAAACGGCCAGGGTTAATTGGTAGTAAATGATTACTATTTACTGCAAATTAAGTCCATTTAATTTTAATATGAACCGCGACCGCGAAGTTAAGGCTTGAGATTCCTTATATCTATTAATGGGAATATTTAGTTTTTTTTTCTTCCGATAAATTATTATTTTGTTAGGACCTTAAAGTAGCCCTTTAATAATTATTTTGTTAGGACTTTAAAGAACCCCTTTAATTATCTTGTTAGGACTTTAAAGTAGCCCTTTAATTCTGATTTGGCAATGAATTAATATTTAGTGAGATTTTAAAATTCTATTTATGGGAATATTATACTTCGATGTTCTTCTTATATTATTTTAATCTAAGGTATTCTTTCCATAAATGATTATTTTGTTAGGACCTTAAATTAGCCCTTAAATTTATGATTTGGCAATGACTTAATATTAGTGAGATTTTAAAACTCTATTTATGGGAATATTATACTTAAATGTTTTTCTTATATTATTTTAATCTAAGGTATTTTTTTCCGTTAGTTATTATTTTGTTAGGACCTTAAAGTAGCCCTTTAGTTATAATTTGGCAATAGCTTAATATTAGTGAGATTTTTAAATTCTATTTACGGGAATATTTTACATAGTTTTTTTTAAGGTATTCTTTCTGCAAACTGATATTTTCTTAGAACCCCTTTAATTCTTATTAGGCAAAGGCTTAATATTTGTTATTAATATATTTTCTTTTTTAGATTCGAATGCTTTTCTTGGATATTGTGTTGTTGGTCATTCAGAGACGTTTCCTAGTAGATGACTTCTACGTTCAACTTACTTGGGAGTCCATCCGCTGTTAGAGGCACTCGTTCCAGATGACATCTTACTTGGATTCGCCATACAAGCTGTTTTCAACCTAGAAGAATTCATATATTTTTTTAATATTACACTTGCAACTACTTAACTTTTTTTGAGCGTTAAACTTCAATTTACGGAACACTTTAAATTATTTTTTAGTTGAAAATTTTTGTAAACACCTATTTATCTTTTTCTTGAATAAATTTTGCCTTAAACCCCTTTATTTATTTTCTTTGATTATAATTTCGATAAGATGGAAGGTTCAAATTTTTTAGCTTTAAACAGATAGCCTACATTTTGGGGCCCCTTTTTTACCCTTTTTTAGGCTTATTAATTAAAAAAAAAGGGCAAATGGGATAAAAAAAGGAAAAATTGTTCAAACAAGGTAAAAAAGGGGCCCAAAAATACTACCCTAAGTCCAGCCTTTAAAAAATTGAAACCAAACCCAATATCGAAACTAAATCAAGAAAACAAATAACGTGACCCAAGAAAAAATTTATTTATTGAGAAAAAACAATTGAGGTGTTTACAAAAATTTTCAACAAAAAAATATTTAAAGCGTTCCGTAAATTAAAAATTGACCGCGTAAAATAAAATGAGGTAGTCACCGAGTAAATTTACGAATAAAATTAAATTAATCAGTTGAAAGTCTTCACGGTAATTCTCCAGATCAGCTTGATGGCCTTGTGTTTCGCAAATTCATGACAGACGCCATCTTGAACAGCGCCATCTTTAACAGCGGATGAACTCCCAAGTCTATCGAATGTTGAAATCGTCTACCAGGAAACGTCTCTGAATGACCAGCAACAGAATATCCAAGAAAATAATTCCCGTCTAAAATAGAAATAGATTAATAACAAATATTAAAACACTGCCTACTTAGAATTGCCTAACAAATTTGGTTTATTTATCTTTAATTTAAAATTATTAGCTAGACTGAATTTGTGATAAATAATAATTAACTAACAATTAACTCTGGCTGTTTCATTAAAACTACTTAATTTATTAAAATAATAATAAACTATTTATTATTAAAAGGCTTACACTTGCTGCGCATTAAGAAGTTTGTTCATTCCAACATGGCGTCGCTTGATTCCAAAAGAGCATTCAATGGCGGAAAAGAGCTCTAGATTCTGGATTGATTCCTTGACGGCAAAGATCAAAATGGCTGACCGGCGACGAAAGGGGCCTTTCTTTGTTTTAAACGACTTCAAAATTCATAATCAAGTGATTTTCCAAGAGCAGAGAAGTAAACAATCTTCACTCCACGATGCCGATCAATGAAAAGAAAGAACTTTCGGCTTCTTCAGAACAGAAAGCAGACGACACAAATTGTTGTAAATTCAACCATGGAGTAATGAAATTTTCCATGGAATAGTTTAGTTGGAGTACCATGGAGCAATATTTACGAAGATATATTGTAAGAAAATATAAAGGATCTTTCCTTCTCGCTCCAATTAAACTACTCCATGGAAAATGCCAATGAAAAACGGCATTACTCCATGGTTGAACTTTCTTTTATCAACTTGTGTCGTCTGCTTTTATGGAGAGACTTTTTGTTCTGGCATAGCCCACTCGATCACGCGCGTCACGACGCAAGCTGCTCGCGAGCAAGGCAGCGTCCGGGAGCGCGGATCGAGTGGGCTATGGTTCTGGAGAGTGAAGAGGAGACTGGAGTAGACGATTCGACTACTCCAGTCTCCACTCTCCAGTAGACTACTCCAGTCTTCAGTCTTCGCTCTTCACTCTCCAGAACAAAAGGTTTCCCCTTAAAAGCAGACGACGATCCTCCTGCAATCTGCCACCATGGAGCAATAATTACGGAGATATATTGTAACCAAATATAAAGGAACTTTCCTTCTCGCTCCAATTAAACTACTCCACATCGCTCCAATTAAACTACTCCATGTGGAGTAGTTTAATTGGAGCGAGAAGGAAAGATCCTTTATATTTTCTTACAATATATCTTCGTAAATATTGCTCCATGGTACTCCAACTAAACTATTCCATGGAAAATTTCATTACTCCATGGTTGAATTTACAACAATTTGTGTCGTCTGCTTTCTGTTCTGAAGAAGCCGAAAGTTCTTTCTTTTCATTGATCGGCATCGTGGAGTGAAGATTGTTTACTTCTCTGCTCTTGGAAAATCACTTGATTATGAATTTTGAAGTCGTTTAAAACAAAGAAAGGCCCCTTTCGTCGCCGGTCAGCCATTTTGATCTTTGCCGTCAAGGAATCAATCCAGAATCTAGAGCTCTTTTCCGCCATTGAATGTTCTTTTGGAATCAAGCGACGCCATGTTGGAATGAACAAACTTCTTAATGCGCAGCAAGTGTAAGCCTTTTAATAATAAATAGTTTATTATTATTTTAATAAATTAAGTAGTTTTAATGAAACAGCCAGAGTTAATTGTTAGTTAATTATTATTTATCACAAATTCAGTCTAGCTAATAATTTTAAATTAAAGATAAATAAACCAAATTTGTTAGGCAATTCTAAGTAGGCAGTGTTTTAATATTTGTTATTAATCTATTTCTATTTAAGACGGGAATTATTTTCTTGGATATTCTGTTGCTGGTCATTCAGAGACGTTTCCTGGTAGACGATTTCAACATTCGATAGACTTGGGAGTTCATCCGCTGTTAAAGATGGCGCTGTTCAAGATGGCGTCTGTCATGAATTTGCGAAACACAAGGCCATCAAGCTGATCTGGAGAATTACCGTGAAGACTTTCAACTGATTAATTTAATTTTATTCGTAAATTTACTCGGTGACTACCTCATTTTATTTTACGCGGTCAATTTTTAATTTACGGAACGCTTTAAATATTTTTTTGTTGGAAATTTTTGTAAACACCTCAATTGTTTTTTCTCAATAAATAAATTTTTTCTTGGGTCACGTTATTTGTTTTCTTGATTTAGTTTCGATATTGGGTTTGGTTTCAATTTTTTAAAGGCTGGACTTAGGGTAGTATTTTTGGGCCCCTTTTTTACCTTGTTTTAACAATTTTTCCTTTTTTTATCCCATTTGCCCTTTTTTTTTAATTAATAAGCCTAAAAAAGGGTAAAAAAGGGGCCCCAAAATGTAGGCTATCTGTTTAAAGCTAAAAAATTTGAACCTTCCATCTTATCGAAATTATAATCAAAGAAAATAAATAAAGGGGTTTAAGGCAAAATTTATTCAAGAAAAAGATAAATAGGTGTTTACAAAAATTTTCAACTAAAAATAATTTAAAGTGTTCCGTAAATTGAAGTTTAACGCTCAAAAAAAGTTAAGTAGTTGCAAGTGTAATATTAAAAAAATATATGAATTCTTCTAGGTTGAAAACAGCTTGTATGGCGAATCCAAGTAAGATGTCATCTGGAACGAGTGCCTCTAACAGCGGATGGACTCCCAAGTAAGTTGAACGTAGAAGTCATCTACTAGGAAACGTCTCTGAATGACCAACAACACAATATCCAAGAAAAGCATTCGAATCTAAAAAAGAAAATATATTAATAACAAATATTAAGCCTTTGCCTAATAAGAATTAAAGGGGTTCTAAGAAAATATCAGTTTGCTGAAAGAATACCTTAAAAAAACTATGTAAAATATTCCCGTAAATAGAATTTAAAAATCTCACTAATATTAAGCTATTGCCAAATTATAACTAAAGGGCTACTTTAAGGTCCTAACAAAATAATAACTAACGGAAAAAAAATACCTTAGATTAAAATAATATAAGAAAAACATTTAAGTATAATATTCCCATAAATAGAATTTTAAAATCTCACTAATATTAAGTCATTGCCAAATCATATATTAAAGGGCTAATTTAAGGTCCTAACAAAATAATCATTTATGGAAAGAATACCTTAGATTAAAATAATATAAGAAAAACATCGAAGTATAATATTCCCATAAATAGAATTTTAAAATCTCACTAAATATTAATTCATTGCCAAATCAGAATTAAAGGGCTACTTTAAAGTCCTAACAAGATAATTAAAGGGGTTCTTTAAAGTCCTAACAAAATAATTATTAAAGGGCTACTTTAAGGTCCTGACAAAATAATAATTTATCGGAAGAAAAAAAACTAAATATTCCCATTAATAGATATAAGGAATCTCAAGCCTTAACTTCGCGGTCGCGGTTCATATTAAAATTAAATGGACTTAATTTGCAGTAAATAGTAATCATTTACTACCAATTAACCCTGGCCGTTTCATTTAAACTATTTAATTTATCTAAAATAATTATATGCCACAATGAGTGATATTTTAGAATCTCTAATTTACGCGTAATAATTCAAAAATGCCCTCATTAATTTAATTCAAATTTAAGAGTGACGGCATAAAGTTAAAACTTAGAGATTAGGCCGAGGCCCGGGTAAAATATTCTTAAAGGTTTGGCCTAGTGCAACTTAATCTCGCCCCTTACATCATAAATGAGATTTAATTTAGATTGTTTCGCGTCGTTAAATGAGACCTAATTTGCAAAAATTCCATTTTTATTATTTAAAATACTTAAAGAATTTAATTTTCCGTAATTTAGGCCCAAGTTCTTGATTTAAGATGTTCTAAATTAAGCCTTGTCTCACTGACCTCGTGTTTGGAAATTTCCTCATATTGTACTTAATTTTCAATAAATAAACATAATTAACTAACAATTAACCCTACCTAAATGGCGGAGAGCTTGGAGTCACGTCCCAACATCGGCGTTAAACGTGGCTTTCCATCCAATATTGGCCTCGAAAGTCCGGATTACGAGGAGCTGGTCAGGGAACGATGTTGACTGGTCGCCGGCGAAGAGAGAAAAGAAGACTGGACAAGTGGTGTCCGAGTTTTATAGTAAATTCCGTCCTACCAACAGTGACGTAATCGCTAATTAGGCCTATAAAATTTTAAAGACAGCGCGCCCTAGCGGCAAATCTTCCAGCATGTTTTAGATGTCAGTAAATACGTAACTACGTATGCAGCGCCCCTAGCGGCAATTTATGAACTACATATCGCTTACACGAAAGTCTAGCAGAATTTATCAAACTTTAGATGTCAGTAAATACGTAACTACGTATACAGCGCCCCTAGCGGCAATTTATGAACTATATATCTTGCTTACACGAAAGTCTAGCAGAATTTTATCAAGTTTTAGATGTCAGTAAATACGTAACTACGTATACAGCGCCCCTAGCGGCAAATGTGTGAACGTTTAATTATCCGTTCATAACTAGTAAAATAATAATAATCTATAGCCCCTAAGTAACCCATAATCCCAATCCCGTTTAAAATCACTATGAACCATAAGTCCCCATCCATTTTAAATCACCAATGAATCCCTATCCTTTTTAATAGCATCAATAAAAATCACCAATGAACGAAAATTTTCGCTAGTGAATAGCCCCTCGACACGCTACATTTAACAGTACTAAAATAATTACACGTAATTCTTAATCTAAATCTCTTTTAAAATCATATATACGCCTGTAACTTTATTGACAAGAAAAGTAATAAAAATGAGATTCATAAAATCGACGAACAAAAACTTAATTTTATTTATTTCATAGTACATTTATAAAGTATATACTTTTGGTACAAATAATTCATTTAAGCTTATATACTTTTGGTACAAATAATTCATTTAAGCTTATATACTTTTGGTACAAATAATTCATTTAAGCTTAGCATCCATGGCCAAGAGTACAGTCCGTCCATGTATCCATGTACACTTTCGCAAAGCTCCCAAATGTTGGATGTCGATCGCTGCAATTAAAAACGGAGACTTATTCACTATTTATGCCTAATTGCATAAGTTTATAAGATATGTTACATAAGTATGACAATACGTATACTTCGCTCAGGCTAGTTATTGATACGCCGAACTCAGAAAATGATATTTTATGAGAAATTGATTTATCTAACCTTGATATCTCCCCCATACAGTCTCCCTAATTTAAGGTATGAGCATAAGTTTAGTAGATATGTTCCATAAGTATGACAATACGTATACTTCGCTCAGGCTAGTTATTGATACGCCGAACTGACAAAATGATAATTTAGGAGAAATTGATTTATATAACCTCGATATCTCCCCCATACAGTCTCCCTTATTTAAGGTATGAGCATAAGTTTATAAGATACGTTCCATAAGTATGACAATACGTATACTTCGCTTAGGCTAGTTGTTTATACGCCGAACTGACAAAATGATATTTTAGGAGAAATTGATTTATTTAACCTCGATCTCTCCCCCATACAGTCTCCCTTATTTAAGGTATGAGCATAAGTTTATAAGATATGTTCCATAAGTATGACAATAAGTATAATTCGCTAAGGCTATTGATACGCCGAACTGACAAAATGAAATCTCCCCCATATACAGTCTCCCTTATTTAAGGTATGAGCATAAGTTTATGTTCCATAAGTATGTTGATAATGATAGAGACTTATTGGGAGCTATAGTTCAAGAACGACAAGCGACAATTGACCGCACTCGGTTTTGCAGCCCATCGTCCAATTTAGTCTGCATTACTAAGAGTGGACACCGCCTCACCAGGCACGAGAATCTTCGACGTTTCACTTTCGTCACTTCATGACAAGCTCTCATTAACAAGTGACAAACTTATGAATCATATCGTATGAACTTATGGTCGCGGCACTTTTATTACAAATAATTCATTTAAACTTAGCATCCATGGCCAAGAGTACAGTCCGTCCATGTGTCCATGCACACTTTCGCCACGTAGACTTATGCCCAGACATTTTTATCTCAACTTATAAATTTCTAACAAAGACTTATGCCCAGAAGCCTTTGCAAAGAAAATTTTCATTCGTGAATAGCCCCTCGACGCGCCGCCTTTAACGTATGCAGGGATAGATGTCATTTTAGAAGCAGGAATTAATGGAGAACGGTTTGTATTTACTTCAGTCTCAGTATAGAGCCCCTCCCTCCAACACGTAACGAAAATTTTAAATTATCTTATTGGGTGCTCACTTAAACTACGATTTGATGACGTTGCTGACGGGGACGGAGAAAAATACGTAATTAATTTTTACCTCTGTCGCTATGACCCTCCCGCCTCTTCTTTCATACCCCCCCCCCGTCCCCGGGACTTTGACGCGCGCCCAGATTACTATGTTCTCCATTCCTGCTTCTAAAGTTACATCTATCCCTGACGTATGTATGTTTTTATTACCCAAGATATATCCTGGATGAATATTTTCACTATATCAATTAAATTGATAACTAATATCTAATTCTTGTCCTCATTTAGAATAATAAAATTATTAGGCCTAAATTAAAGTAGAGATACTTACAATTAAACCATTCTCTTTGACTGCAGCTGAAAACAACAATTTATTCAGAAATAGACAACAAATTTTACAGTTTTCTTGAACATTAATTTATTTATTTACGTTTTCCGGTTTAATTACATATTACATAATATTTCACATCCATCTTTAAATTTAAACTTACTTAACCTTAAATACCAAGTCATTTAATTAAATATATTAATTAATTTCCATTATAATTAAAAAGACTAGTTCTAATAAAAATAAAAATAAAAAAATAAAATAATTAGTTTTAAACATATTGCTTATAATTATTAATTCCATATTACCACTATTTCTTGTTAGTTTATTATTAGGTAGAAATTGCAACAGCACTACGTTTTGTTGATGGTGTACCAGTCTCTTTTTCAAGCTGTTTCCCAAGATACTCCCTGGACAAAAGGAATTAAAATATATAGATGTAATAGCCCTAATTATTATCTATTTAATTATATTTATTATAAACTTATCTAAAAAAAAAAAATCGGGACTAACAAAAAAAAACAAGATGAACCCGGCATATATTAAACTTTTGCGCGCAAGTTAATGTTGAATTTAACCCTCGGCCGGCCCTCTTATGAACTTATGAAATGATACAACTTATATGTACAACCAATAGGAAAGAAAAAAACCCTTTGAAACACTCTTGGTTGACCCGAAAAAATTTACCTAGTAATAATAATAATAATATAACAATAATTATAATAAATAACAAGATGAGCACTGCACATACTAAACTTTTGCGCGCCCGTTTGTTGGTATTTTAAACTTGAACTAAACCCTCTGTATTCCCCATGGCTCTAATCAAGCTAACGATACTAAATACTTTTAGTTTTACAAGAAAGCACGTGCTTAAAATAATACGAATTATAATAAAACAAGATGAACACGGCACATATTAAACTTTTGTGCGCCCGTTTGTTGGTCTTCTAATGTTGAACTTAAACCTGTGTATTCCGTATAGTTTTAATCTAGCTAAAGATACTAAATACCTTCAGTTTTACAAGAAAGCATGTGCTTAAAATAATAGTAATAATAATTATAAGAAATAACAAGATGAGCCCGGCACATATTAAACTTTTGCACGCCTATTAACTTGTCGTAAAACCCTTGTAAAAGTCAAAATTTTTACTTACCAATTATGGACCATTAGTTTTTGAACACACAACAAAGCTTCATAGCGCACATTGGGATCTTCATGGGCTAGGAGTTGCATTACTAAGTGTTTCCCGCCCAACTGTTCAATAACACTTAAAAAAATAATAAAGTAAAGAAATATTTTATTAAAAAAAGTAACTGAAAGTAATTAAAACATTAATAATAACTTAAAAAAAAGTAACTGAAAGTAATTAAAACATTAATAATAACTTAAAATAAGATTTAAAACAAATTTTCCACTTACTGTTTTCCTCTGGGGTAGTGTCTTACATATTCTCCAATATCATGAGAGGCAACACTCAAAACTAAGGGATCTTTACTGTTATCCAAAAGCAAAACCAAGATTCTAAAGAAAATCAATAAAATTTCCATTAAAAATCAGAAATTTCCATTAAAAATCAGAAATTTCCATTAAAAATCAGAAATTTCCATTAAAAATCAGAAATTTCCATTAAAAATCAGAAATTTCCATTAAAAATCAGAAATTTCCATTAAAAATCAGAAATTTCCATTAAAAATCAGAAATTTCCATTAAAAATCAGAAATTTCCATTAAAAATCAGAAATTTCCATTAAAAATCAGAAATTTCCATTAAAAATCAGAAATTTCCATTAAAAATCAGAAATTTCCATTAAAAATCAGAAATTTCCATTAAAAATCAGAAATTTCCATTAAAAATCAGAAATTTCCATTAAAAATCAGAAATTTCCATTCAAAAACAATAAAATGTCCATTAAAAATCAGAAATTTCCATCAAAAACCATAAAATTTCCATTAAAAATCACAAATTTCCATTAAAAATCACAAATTTCCATCAAAAAGGATTAAAAGCCAATATAATTGCCATTAAAAATCCGTGAAGAGTTGTAATAAATAATTTAATTAACTTACTTTAGCAATTCATGAGCATGTTCATTAAGCCTTGTTGCATTTTCGCGCCAAAATTTCTCTGAGCAATGAACTGGACTCCACTCCAATCTGCCAGACTTAACTTCGGTTGAATACTCATCAAATGAACTTAAATCTTGGACACTAGCCAATAATCTATCATTTAGGAATGTAACATCATCGGAAATATCACTATCATCAAATTTCCGGCCTTGCAAGATTTCCAATTGCTTCAGGACTTTGCATTGCACCATTGCAATTGCATTATTGCGACTGGTTTCTTGGTCTTCACATTTTTCAATCAAATTCTGCAATAATTAAAGAATAAATAGAAATAAAATTAATAAAAATATGATAAAATATAATAAAATGAATAAAAATATAATAAAATGAATAAAAATATAATAAAATGAATAAAAATATAATAAAATGAATAAAAATATAATAAAATTAAATGAATAAAAATATTATAAAATTAAATGAATAAAAATATAATAAAATTAAATTAGTAAAAATATAATAAAATTAAATTAGTAAAAATATAATAAAATTAAATTAGTAAAAATATAATAAAATTAAATTAATAAAAATATAATAAAATTAAATGAATAAAAATATAAAATTAAATGAATAAAAATATAATAAAATTAAATTAATAAAAATATAATAAAATTAAATTAATAAAAATATAATAAAATTAAATTAATAAAAATATAATAAAATTAATAAAAAATGAATAAAAATATAAAAAAAAATATAAAAAAAATATAAAAAAATGAATAAAAATATAAAAAAAAATATAAAAAAATTAATAAAAATATAAAAAAAAATATAAAAAAATGAATAAAAATATAAAAAAAAATATAAAAAAAATAAAAAAAATATAAAAAAATGAATAAAAATATAAAAAAAATATAAAAAATGAATAAAAATATAAAAAAATTAATAAAAATATAAAAAAAATTAATAAAAATATTAAAAAACAATAAACTTACTCTAAAGGTAGCAAGGATGATCCTAGTAACTTTTTCTTTCACAGATTCACTCAGAATGTCAGCTAGAATTGGTATTACATTGAAACGGGTCATTTTTTCAGCTAAGGTACTGTTAAAGGTCATGACCCACAAACAGAAGGTCAATTGGTATTGAATTTGGAAGTTTACACGTCCAGCCAAAACAGTAACAACCCTGCAACAACAAAAGCAATAATAAAAATCATTTATACACTAAAATAAAATACCTTACAGGGGAATTAATTAAATTAAATTAATCAATTATTTCTCATAAAACAATTAAACCAAAAAAAAAACGATTAATTAACTTACGTTGAAATTCCATCAACTCCCACAAAAGCAATCCTGTATTCATCAATTCTTAGCATCATTTGAAGGCACCGGGCCACAGATTGAATGTATTCATTATTAGGGATACGTAACTGATCCTTCAACCAAGTCAGGTAAAAGTGAAGGTCAGAACCATCCATTAACTCCCGGCTCCAACAAGCCATCTTAGCAACAATACGACTGGTCATGTTCATAATGAAGCTATCTGGTCTATTCAACAAATTCAAAAACGGAGTCCAAACTGATTCCCTCTTTTTACGGGAATATTCTTTGAATATCTCAACCCTCTTTTTATCTTCCTAGAATTTTAAAGGATCTTATTTAAGGATTTTAACTTTAGGAGATAAGAGATAAATCTCTTACTTGCAACATATCATCAATCATAATTAGAATATATTGAATAGTTTGGTCTTTTGAGATGTGACCCAAGAGATTCAGGAATGTTTTAGCACCTTGAATTCTACTATGAGGGTCTTTAAGTAATGTTTCGCGATCTTCTGGGTTTGACGCGTCAAAAGCAACGATAAAATTGAAATCCTCATTGCTAATCATTTGTCCTCTATAGGTTAAAGTGGTTTATTAACAATTAAACTTCTACCGCTAACGGGAATTATCAAAATAATTGTTTCTTACTGTTGGTAAGACTGCCAATTAACTCGGTGCGAACGAATTTCATTAGCGCGTTGTTGTAGTGTGCTAGTAGCAGCAATTACACCTTAGAATAATAATTTGGCCTTAATTAATACTTATTTAAAGTTACTCTGAGTCAATTCAAGACTTAGACTTGGTAAACACGGGAAATATTAAATATTTTGACCAAGGCTTAATGAATTTATTATATTTACCTCCTTTTTCGATATCATCTGGTAAACCGGACGCTAATATTTTATCCATTTTGACCTAATTATACTTAAAATATAACTATTTCTTGTAATATTAAATAATACCACTTATTTTAAGATCAGAGAAATACGTCGAACAACTTCCGAAAGCTTCAAATTAAAAACTGACCCCCTAAAGTCACATGATTCAGGGCTCAGAGCCTAGTTTATACAGAAAAAGGTAAACTACAGGTTAGCTCATTCTATACTGTGTGTGTGTTAAATAAATAGGCCGTCATGAATTTCTAATTTATTTAATGTTATTTTCTTTTCAAGTATATTTTAAGGTTTAAATTAATTAAATCTTACGTTTTCATGAGGTTTAATTTATTTAAATGCAGTAACATTTTCATTTGGTTTACATTTTCGTTTCGTGTCGTTTGTTATCTGCCACCATGGAGTATTACTACAGGATATGCAAAAGTAATATTTCCAGCCACTACTACTTCTCATCATCTCATGATCGTCTGCTCCAAACGTCCAATAGAAAGCGTTGACGTCATATCATGCCGGTTTCGCGTTCTTATTTAAAATTAAATGCAAACGTGTTTTGAACTTTTGATTAACTTATAATCTAGCAACTTTAATACACTTATGGCGTCGCTTAACGTAAATATATCGGTTGAAACTAGCCACGAATATCAAGTACAAGAGATATCTTATGATGGACAAGAAAATTATACTCAGTAAGCTTAATTAATGATAATTAAATTAAATGAATTAAGTTTTCATAATCTTCGGGATAAAATATTAAAATAAAATAACTATAAGCCTACTTTTCGTAACTCCTTGTAAGTCCGCAGCCATCTAAGAGTATAACCATATGTTTCAGGCCCCTTTCATTATCGGAGAATTTCACGAAACTCGCTCAGAAGATCGATTTCAGTAAGGTAGGAGACGATGGCGATGATCTTCATATTCAAGCTGGAACTGTAGATCAACCCGATCTTCTCGCGGCGCCCCAAGATATTGATTCTGTTAAAAGTGAACCAGGAGCAGCCAATGACGCCAAGAAAGAGATTGTAACATTTCAACCATCATTGTGGCCATGGGATTCAGTTCGAAATAGCCTAAAGTAAGTCCTCTAAAATTATTTACTATAGTGTAGAGTAATAGAAACATCAAACCAAACAATTCGCGAGAACAAAGAGCTACGGTTCGCGCAAAGGCTTATACCTAAGCCTTGGCCTATAAATATAATTACAGGAGTGCATTAACGGAAGTTAGCGTTCTCTGCGATGTTTTAAGTATCGTCAAAGAAAAACACTACATGGTTTTGGATCCCGTATCCCAAGAAGCCCAAGATCAAAAGCCATTTGCGGCATTATTAGCAAAAAAGAAGGCCTTGGCTGGTGCGGGCGCCATTTTACTAAATGGCGCCGAACGACTACGCACTTCTCAATTATCAGATCCCGCGGGAATAAGCCGCGCCCGAATGGGGTTACACCCCCCTAATTTCCATTTAGAACTCTTGCAAATGAGGCAAAATTGGCGATTAAAAAAAGTTGGCAATACTGTACTGGGGGATCTGTCTTATCGTAGCGCGGGGTCGCAATTTTGGCAAAACGGGCAGTTTAAAGTTACGAAAAACGTCGCGCAACAACCAACTGGCGTTACAATGGGGGCGATTACGTCACCAAACGCCCAACAAATGGGTGCAAATGGCGGTTCAATGTCGCCTTCCGGTAGCAACCAAATGGGGGCTCAGATACCACCACCTCCAATGCCCCCGATCACAGCCCAAACGTCGGCTCTACAAGTCACGTTGCCTTGCGAATTGGAAGGAATTAGTTACATTCAAGTTACAATTCAAAAAGGTCCGTGACCCCTACAATGATCATAAATAAATGCAATGCGTAGGCTTATAAAGTCATGAACTTTGAACCTAACAGACACGGAAACTATTGCGAGTGGAGATTTAACAATTCCATATACGGGTACAGCTGGGGAAGGTCGATGGCAACAGAAGTTAGAAGCCGCGCAAAACGTACTCTTTTGCAAAGAATTGTTCACGCAATTAGCGAGAGAAGCGGTACAATTACAACCCGTCATCCCTAACCTTGTTGTTGGCAATCAAATCACCGTTTCGGTACGGGTCCCCCTTAATTAACACAATTGGCCATATGTCTAATCAGCGCCACTAGCGGATGGTCTGAAAACTACTCCCATAGAGTCTAGGTATATTTAAGCGGGTTTGCAGAATTTCCGTCAGATGGCGCGACGTTCGAGCCACCTGGCGGAAATTCTGTAAACCCTCTTAAATATACCTAGTCTCTATGGAAGTAGTTCTCAGACCATCCGCTAGTGGCGCTGATTAGACATATGGCCAATTCTTAATTAATTAATTAATAATACCAACATTAAAATTAAAAACCCCATGCATTTATAGTTGTTCCCTGGCGTTCAACTTTGCATAGGTTTATGCCATAGTTCCAGCGGACAACGTAGCAAAGTAATTAAGACCCAAATTAAGACAACCGCCGCGTAAACCAATTGAACCCCTATAACTGATTATTCTTATCATTACTTTAATAAAGTCATCTTCGAATCCTCCTAAAATGGACCATAAACCCGTCCTGGAGCATTCCCTGCACCAATTACTTCGCGAATTGCATTACAACGCTTTACACCATCCCATGCCACACCCAACAACAGCCACATTGGGTGTAAGTAAGAAACGTAGGTTGGCTGGGCCCGAGGCTTACGATAGAGCTACTCTAATTGATTCTGAACAAAAGTAAGTACCCTACGCGATGTTGATGTTGTTGCAAACCCGAGGGGGCCGTCACTCCTTCAAATCTCGTACACCTATGTTTTCAAATCATTCAAATCACATAAATCACTTCCCAAATCAAGCAAATCACTAAAACCGCTTTGAAATCAATCAAATCGCTGCACAAATCAGTGAAATCGCTAGTAAATCATTCAAATCACTATAAAAATCAGTGAAATCAGGTGAAATCAATTGCAAATCAGTCAAATCACCTTATAAAGCAGTCAAATCATCAAATCATTAAAATCACTATCAAATCAATGCCAAATCACTCGAATCACTATCAAAATCACTAGCAAATCGTTCGGTATAATATCACGAAATCGTTCAAATCCCCGACAAATCATTCAAATCCCCGACAAATCATTCAAATCCCCGACAAATCATTCAAATCCTCGTTAAGTCACCAGTCATTCAAATCGTACAAATCATTCAAATCACTTCCAAATCCTTTAAATCACATAAATCGCACCGAAATCATCGTAAAATCGTGAAAATCGCTCTCAAATCATTCAAATCGGCTCCAAATCAGCAAATCATTCAAATCATCAAAATCGATAGTGATTTCAAATCTCGTACGCTCTGATGCGTAATGACGGCCCCCTCGTGCAAACCCCATGAGTACGCAATAAATATAAACTAAAATTCCAGCGAAACATTACTGGAACAAATAGTACGTCAAACGCGTCACGTTGTCTTGCGTTTAAGAACAGTTTACATGATTGATTCATACGCTTGCGAGATTTCCGATCCCTTAATAATGGCGCATTGGATTTGTTTAAACAGTCCCACTAAGAGTTCAGTTAAAATCAACATAAATACTCACGGATACGAAACGATATGTCGGTAAGTTTCACTGTAGCTGACGTATCGTTTCGGTTAACGACATATCCGCCTCTTCATACTTAGGACACCATTGGTCATCCACGTTGGTGAAACTGATCTGAAAGCAATCTGTAGAGATGGTAGAGTTATAAATCTTTCATACGAAGCGCAGGAACTTCGTAATCTCTTGGTTAGTCAGGTATCGCAGCATCAGGTCAATGCTGTGCAAGCCTTGGCTAAGTTGATGGGTTGGAAAGTTTTGTCTACCTGTAACAATTTGGGGATTGGAGCTCCGGAACAAACTGGAAACGCGTCATCTGCCTTAATCGCGTCACCAACTGGTGATAGGTAAGTTGAAGTATGTTAGGACGAAGAGTCCATGTGGTAAGTGAGTATTTTCTCATCATGGATAGGGTGATATCGGTACATTGTGGTCCTCAAAGTAAAGTACAAGTCAGCGTGTCGTTCAGTCCGCAGCAAAAGGACTTTTATCCATCAACCTTAGTTCGTAATCGACGTTGGCAACATTTATCAGGGTCTTTTCGGGAAGTTAATTGGGAAAAAATGGAGGGGAAAAATTTCCTTAATAAAATGGAGCATTTAATGGCTAGCTTATCTACGACATGATTTAATTTGATTTGTATTATTTTCAATTTTTCGTAATAAACTATGGAAATGTAAAAGTCTGGATTATTTTTTTGTATTCGTTATCTTAACCCTAACTTCATAGTGTCATAACGCCAGCCAACTAAGACTACTTCAGTCGGGGCTCTAAGTAAGTAATTATGGTTTTCTATGGTTTTCATCTATGAAGTAAAATTTTGGTAAGTCAAACGTCAAAGTGACAAAATTTGAAGGAATATGGTAGTTGTTGGCAGGTGAAAATTTGAAGGAATATGGTAGTTGTTGGCAGGTGGAAATTTGAAGGAATATGGTAGTTGTTGGCAGGTGGAAATTTGAAGGAATATGGTAGTTGTTGGCAGGTGGAAATTTGAAGGAATATGGTAGTTGTTGGCAGGTGGAAATTTGAAGGAATATGGTAGTTGTTGGCAGGTGGAAATTTGAAGGAATATGGTAGTTGTTGTCAGGTGGAAATTTGAAGGAATATGGTAGTTGTTGGCAGGTGGAAATTTGAAGGAATATGGTAGTTGTTGGCAGGTGGAAATTTGAAGGAATATGGTAGTTGTTGGCAGGTGGAAATTTGAAGGAATATGGTAGTTGTTGGCAGGTGGAAATTTGAAGGAATATGGTAGTTGTTGGCAGGTGGAAATTTGAAGGAATATGGTAGTTGTTGGCAGGTGGAAATTTGAAGGAATATGGTAGTTGTTGGCAGGTGGGATAGGTTATGAAACAATAAGAACGATACACAAATTTTTTGAGACAAACACAACTGAAACACCATTTAATTGAAACCGATGCTCTAATGTACATATGAATGTTCCTTAGCGCGAGCCATACCTTGAGCAATTTTGGATCGTGAAATTACACGTTTTACCTTAAAACCGTAAAAGATATCATAGAAAGTTCCAAAGCTAAGCTGTAGTCTGAGTGGTGTGGTTGATACACATGTCGATGTTTTAAACCGCGAGCAATGTGGTTCAACCAAACCGCTCAAGGGGCATGAAAGTACAGTCAATCGACAGAATTGAGTGGCAAAGGTTACCATGATGGCAGTAAGTTAACAGTCAATAGAGATATACCCTAAGGATAGTATGGTGAGCCAGGTCGGACGTAGACGTAATCAACTTGAGGTCTCGCGGTTTCTACGACCCTGTATCCACCAGTATTCCTCGGAACTGAGACAACCCTATAGGCTCCACTTGGCCTAACTGGTACAGCTTGCGGTCTGACGTAGACTGGTCTTGCTTGCGGGGCAACGACCACCCTTCTCGGTGGTTGAGCAACAGCGACTGGAGTGTTAGCTAACCTCAACTCCACATTAGCGGGACTACCTTGACTGGCGTCGAGACCAGGTTCGTTAGAGGTGACCGTTGCGCGGTATCCAAGTTCGTCGGCTACGTAGACAACGAGACGATTTCGACCATCGGGATCGGTAAGTCCGTATGAGCCCGATACGCGTCCTGAACCGTCGCCTGTTGACTCGTGGAAACTTCCGCCACCGTATTCGTGAACATTACGGTACGCGTATTGAAATGGTCTAGGTACTTCCTAGAAATAAACCAATAAGGTACGAGGTACCGTCGTTAGCTACGGAACAGTGTCCCAAAATGTTAATAAAAGAAGTACTTACGTTTTGACGCGTTTGGCCATTGACAGCCGTAATGGCTAATAAAACTAAAGCAAGACCTGGAATCAGCAACTGTAAATTAAATCATGGTAAAATTAGAACTTCCGCTATTTGTTCTTATGTCAATCCAGTATCCAGATACTCCGGCAAGAATAGTACTTACCATTCTGAAATGTATTCCAACTCAATTTGAACTCTCGAATACTTATATGGAAAGCGAAAGTGAGACTGATACTTTCTCGAGAATTGACAGCCCTTTTTATACTCAACTCCTACATTCTTCATATTTGAAGACATTTGTATATACCTTCATTTATTATTTGGCAAGACGATGGGTACAACACCAACGCCTGAAGGTTGAATGCGGAACACACATCGCGAAATATATTTCATTTTTCAAGTGGGTAATCCTTTCCCTTCCTTTCGACTACCGTAGGCGATATAAAAAAACAGAGAAAAATAAGTTTTCGATTTTTAAAATTTCGATAACAAACCAGCCCTTCACTCGAATGTGTGTCAGTATTACGGTGGTTTCCATTAATGGTCTGTACGAAAAGGGCGTAACGTAATAACGTACCATACCGTCCAATTCTTAAAGAACAAGTGTCATAGGCCTATTTCAGAAAAATATTAAAGCCAAATATATTTGTGAAATGATTACAGACTTACAAAGTTCTATTTAAGATAAATTATACAATGTTTTACAAAAAATAAAGATGGTAGGACTAAAATGTACAATGGGTTCCATCATAAGTTCATAAGATATGTTCACCATAAGTTAGTCACTGGTTACAAACTGGAGCTTGGCATGAAGTGGCGTAGGTCATAGATTCGAGGTAAAGCGACGTCTGGTGACTGGGGTGCTCTCAAACGCTTAGTACAGACTAAATAGGACCTAGATTAAACTTCGTCCTGCAAAATTAACACCCACCGAGTGTAGGACTTCAATTCACGTCGCTTGTCGTTTTCGAACTAGTTATCTCGAGCTGTAAGTCTCTCAGTAGCATTACGAAGTATATGTTTTGTCATACTTATGGAAGGAACATATCTTATGAACTTATGGTTCTATAGACTATTTTGAGTCTAAAATGCCCTATGATATTTTGCCCTAATGGCCACTGTGATTAAATTACGATTGTTAGTATTTAGTATAAATATCAGTACCAAAGCAAGGATATTTCAGTAGTTTGATCATGTAGCACCCCTTCAACAGGGAAATCAATGCAAGAGCAACTTAAAATGCACTTTCACTGCATACTTGTTCTTTGAAGTAAATCTATCGCCCACAAAGACATACCAGCACATCTTAGGCTATCGTAGAAATGGGAAGATGAAATATTAGTAGGGTAGATCCGTGGAATAGACAGACGTGGATTGAAAGATGTTCTACAAACATTTAACGCGTTATCTCTCGTGACCTTTCGGTTGCGCTATTAGCCAGATACGTGACTGCATTTCGCAAAGAGATCTTAAATCAAGATTTCAAGGAGAAATTTATTGATTATAGGAAGTGAAAGTGAAGTGAGTAACAACACTAGGCCCTATCATTTTAGGGAGGTGAACAGTTCTGTCTTTAAAAGGGATGGGCAAGGATGTCTTCGAGTAGGCGTTTTTCAATTGGCAAAAGAAAGAAACCCATCATGTCCTCGAACCACCCGCTGTAATATAAATTTTGGTTGTACCGAAAAAAAAAATTAACAAGATTATCAAGCCCATAATAACTGCACAACGTTATCTAATTTGTGAAATTATGTTCTTTGCGTTTAAATATATTTTATAATAATTACTGTCTACTGTCTGGCACTTGGTCACTTAGAATTACTCATAACAACGAAACAATTAGCAATTTTGTGCAAATATCAGTAGAGAACTTCGTTGACCGTCGTACGTTTGACTACAACAACGGCGCTCTTTTAAATAAGTATCCTTATCTTATTGACGATGGAGATAAAAAAGGCGAAATTGGCTAAAGACTAGAAAACTAATTTAAAAATTATAATAATAAATAAAAAGGCGTAGAGGTTTATTATAATTAGGATTTTTTCTTTCTTTTTTTACTTTAACGAGATAATCATAATCACCGCTGTAATTTGAAGTACGTGTATTTCGAGATTAACTTAAAATAATACTGTGTAATAAATACATTTAAGTCTTTTTTCGATAACGATGCACTGATAAGGGGTATTCAATGCCCTGATAAGTGTGGTTGGTGGTTTCAAGTTTAAACGAGGGTACTTTCTTGAGGTTTTAAGACATTTTGAAGTTATAAGATCATTTGATTTCGGATGGACAGTTCTAACACACTCATTATGGTACGTTTATTATTAGGGTTAAAAAGCCTCCACTATCTGTTTGCCTTTGCTATCACGGCCCAGGGGAAGATGCAAACTTAGTGGGGAACGTTTACTTATGTTTCTAAACTAAATAAATATTTCAGGAAAATTCCGTGTTACCTCGCGAATCTTTCAAAAGCCTCCTTCACCCTCTTGAAGTTCAAAAACTAACTCGCCAATGGTTGTCCGAGGATTCCTCAGGATTAGACCTTGCCAGTATTTCATTCCCAAATGATATACAGTCCTCCGCGAGAATAATCGTCAAAGAACCAACGCCAGCAATTTTATGCGGGACCCCATTCTGCCAAGCTATTTTCGACCAACTAAATTGCAAAGTCACGTGGCTAGCGGTTGAAGGTTCGCAGGTGGTACCTTACCAATCGGTAGGAACTATCACGGGATTTGGCAGGGACATTTTATTAGCGGAACGCGTAGTTTTAAACGTGCTATCCCGTGCTAGCGGGGTGGCTACTGTATCAAGACGCGTTTCGCAAGTACTTAAGGAACGTAATTGGCACGGGACAGCGGCGGGGACACGGAAAACAACTCCTGGTTTTCGGTTAGTCGAAAAATACGCCATGTTAGTCGGTGGTGTTAGTACTCATAGGTATAGCCTGTCCGATATGATTATGTTAAAGGATAATCACCTGAAATTAGCCGGTTCCATTAGTGAGGCTGTTAAATTGGCCAAGTCAGTTGGTAGTTTTCATCAGAAAATAGAGGTTGAGTGTTCCTCATTGGAGGAAGGTTTCGAAGCGGCGCAAAGTGGATGCGATATCGTCATGTTTGACAATTTTGATCCTGATACTTTGAAACAGAGCGCCGAAGATCTGAAAACTCATTATCCCAATGTCTTAATTGAGGCAAGTGGTGGAATTAATGAATCAAATATTACGGATTACGTGTCGAAAGACGTAGATATAGTTTCTTCCAGTATCTTCGTACAGGGTTATAAAACTATAGATTTTTCAATGAAAATTATTTAATTTAGAAGTATAGGACGACGTCGTAACGGTGTCGTTTCCTTCTCAAAGTGTCGCCAAGGAATATTTAAATCAAAAACTTTAAATTAGATATTTCTCAAAGTACGCATGTATCTCTCAAATTCTTGTTTTTTACTTTCGTGTTCGATGGAGCCAAAAAAGTATTGGTCTGACCCCTACTGGCTGGCTGGGCGTCTTTACCTCCATTTTTATATTATTTTCGAAAACAGTGCTTCACTCCTAAACTTGGGCTCATTTACTTCTGCAATGAAGCCTCAAAATTAACACATGATATTAGATTTTTTTCCGGGCAATATTAAAATTTGTTTAATTATATTTTATAGCTGTATACAAACTTGTAATGTTAATTTCAATTAAATAAAGTCGCTTTTGTTTTAATTTGAAGAATGTTCGATTTAAAATTGCTATTAAAACCTCAACGATCAATTAATTAATTCTTCACTCTAATTGCGCCAGGTTTAAAGTTAGGAATTGCGACAAATTCCTACTTATTATTTGAAACAACAATTCATTAAGCTAAATTTGAATTTTTTTATATTAGTTAATTATTTTAATACGCCTATAATTAATTGATTTTGATCTGAGGTTAATTAGAATTAAATTTAACTCACTCAAACTTTTTTATATAATTATTCCAAACGCAATTAACCATTTTATGTATTATTTTGTTGGGTAACGTTTTTATAATGTCTTTGATTTCCTTTTTGTATTTGCGTTTTAAAAACGTGTCCAATTTATTTTAAATAATGTGAAACGCCTCATAAATGCACCTTTTTGTTGTGAATTGGCCTTATTTGTTTGTTTTGGCAACACCTGAACCACGGTAAAGTTATAAACATTCTCTGGAAACACTCGAACTGAACTTCTATTTCAGGAAGGGTTTCAACAACAAATCACGTTGAAGAAATATTACTTTCCAGTTAACAATTATTATTTCGTTTCTAAAATCGATAATTTCAACGATTTTCCGATGCCTTTATCCAACGATCAATAGAATATTCGAAGGCTGCTAGCCATCTATTTTAGGACACGCAAGTGTCCGTTATGAACTGACCATTATTTGCAAGTAAAGAAAAGTATCTCATTTACCTTTTCTTGTCATTTTCCGATTCACCTATGAAATATAGATGGCGTAGACGTGTTTCCGGCGGTAGTAGTTCGAAAGTATTTTTCTTATTAACAACAGTGCAACTCTGAACTCTGTACCCGTGTATCATAAACATGCCTGAAATAATAGAATAAAAACCGACAGTATGAAATCTAACTTGTAACGCCACCGACAACCTCATGGGTTTTTGACTTACCAAGTGCCGTGGTGGCTCCCCTGTCGGTGTAAAAGTAAAGACAACCATCCTTCAGGACGAAATATCTCCTACGCCATACTTTCCATCGTTGTCCGAGTTTGCCCAGATAACCGTGACAGTCCGGGTTTGAAATCGATAACCCTGGCAGTTGGAAGTTCTTCAAGCAAGATTCCAAATAGGGATCCACCTACATACAGAAAGAAACGTAAGAGAGAGAAAAAATACAAGAAATGCTTGGATATTAAAGTTTTTACATACCTGAGACGCTGTCGAAGCCACTTGATTCAAGGCACTGATCCACCTGGAATGGTTGAAATTACAAAAACACGTCAATAATCTTAAACTTAAAATTATAAATTCAAAGTTCTTATGTACCTGGAGGCAGTTTCTTCATCATCGGTGGCAAAGTAGTACTGTGTACCTCCGCCATATTTGGAGACACTAAAGGCATGTTGAGAACCAGCTTCGGGAACCCAGCTAGCGATGTGGTTGAGCAAAACTAACGCACCAAGTGGTTCTTGTTCCTACAGTCAAAATTATTATGTCAAAGTGTTTAAGTTGAGGATATGGTAACGTACCTGATCGCTTCTGTACCAATAGAGACAGTTATCATCTTTCAAGACGAACCAACGTCGGCACCATCTTTGCGTGGTTCCTCCACCCGTGCTAAGCCTCTGAAGAAACCCACAATGCAATGGATGATTTGTACATTTAGTTATCACTGGTGATAGAATGTGGCACGTTCTCGCCACTTCAATGTGTAAAATATCAGCACCTGTTCAAATATAAAGTTATATTATGATTATCATTAATTTCGTCATCATAACAAATTAACGTCGTCACCTGTATGCGCTAATCGCACCACTTCGGAATGTGAAGCTTCTAAAACATTGACGCCATTGATGGAAATAATGATATCACCAATCTCCAGGCCGCATGTTTCTGCTGGAGTTCCTGAAATGGAGGCCATCATGACCTTGAAGAATACCACCACCTTCAAGGACGTTATTTTTATACGTACCTTTTTCTATAGCTGAAACTACAACTGGTCGACTACCATGAATTCTAAAGCCAAATTCTCCATTGTTCCTTTGTATTACCACATATTTATCTATGTCTGCGAAGTAGAAATGTTAGAATAATTAGGATACACTTGAAAGTACTTGATTCTACGGAACAGTAAAAGAGATGGTCTTTACATTACCCAAAGCCCTGTTCGATAATCTCTTGTACATTTCTACACTTGATTTTCTATGAACCATTCTATGAGTTATCGTTTGATAGAGCTTTCGAAATTCCTGTTCAGATGATGTAGATTCGGAACTGCTAGTTCGATGTAAACTCGAATGGCAACTCAAAGCGCTGAGACTGTCCGAAGGCAGACTTATACGAACATCGGGATGAAGTTCTTTCCCTATAGTCGTGAATTTGTTACTTTTGATGCCAACATAAGCCTATTACGCAAAGTCCCTATAAGTGAGATAACCAAAAAAGATTTGTCTGCCAAACTGGCACGCGAGACCGAAAAAGTTGTCGCAATGCAACCTCCCAAGTTTCGTTTGCTCACTTATGGGAAAACATAAGCTTATGAAATATATATCCACCACCTTCGATCAGCGCTTGTCCTTGCTTCCACACCGCGAGTTCGTCAGCATCACTGACGTAAATCCAAGGGGAAAATCGATAGCTGTCAAGATGAACTCCTATAAGCGTAGCGCACGTATAAAGGGGAACCATTTGAAAGTTGTCATTAATTACTCGCACCCTTGACAAAACGTTAGACGTAATCAATTTGGTTCTGCCCAAGTCCTACACTAACTCTTAAGGAATGCTACGAATACCCCGCAATTTCAATCCCCTTTAAAAGCTAAGAACGATAAATTCATTCACTTTGCATTCCTTCGTTAATGATCTTGATTTATTGAGGCCACCCATTATCCCTAATGGGTGAAAGTCCAAATGGCTTAATCAAATGCCGGGTTAAAAATAGAAATGCTACCTAATTTTCCTTGCCCTTAAAATGAAGTAAATCCTCACGAAATAAGCCTAAATCTAATTTTTAATTTATAAACAGCTGTAGGCAACTCTAGCCAATTAGCGACCGTACCACCAGGTGACGCTATTAGCAGACGGTTAACGTTTTTATTCTAAACGGTTGCTAATTGGTTAGAGTTCCCTAACGCTCCATTTATCAACTTATAAAATTAACGAAATCGTTTTGGTAAGTTTTGTTAATGGTTTTCGTGCTATCTCATCAATCTTAATCGATTTTAAAATGGTTATTCGACCATTTCGGTCTCCTCTCCAAGATAAAACTACTTTCGAATAAATCGTGTAACTACCCCTTTAATTTACAAGCCATTACAAATACTTATGAAGTGCACATTCATAAAACCATAGTAATGGAGGTGGTCAAGTTACTTACCGGCGTCCTCATCCTCGTCATCAAAGACATCGTCTTCTCCCCACCTCATCCCAAATGGTGGTCTTTTAGGAAACGGTCTACTTGACATACTGGTACTAGTCGCTTGGTCTTCCGAAGTAACTGAGGTTGTTGATAACCTTTGAGGTGTCTTCTCTCGGATAACGAACAGCGGATTCGGTTTATCACCTCTGACCTTCTCACCGCATTGGCTACAAAACACTCTACCATCTTCATCTCCCACTTTGTCCGAACTTCGAGAACCATCAAGTTTCCTAATTACAATAAGTATCGATGTAGACAACAGTAGGCTATTAATAGGTTAATAATAGACTAATAACTGATAACGCCGACTACCATTTCGTATCTAGTGTATGACGTAGTTATAGCAACATTCTAAGCTATTGTTAACGTGTATTATTCATTACTGATTGTGTAAAGACAGATTCGATTAGCCAAAATTAATAAACTATTTTTAAAACGTAGACTTTGTTTTATTCGATCTAATCCTGGCTTAGCTTAAAATAGAGCTAACAGCCGATTTATGAGAGGCTTCGATTAGTAAGAATAGACAAAAACGAAAACCGCACATTCAG
Organism: Phalangium opilio; assembly: GCF_054372755.1. Taxonomy (NCBI): domain Eukaryota; kingdom Metazoa; phylum Arthropoda; class Arachnida; order Opiliones; family Phalangiidae; genus Phalangium; species Phalangium opilio. The sequence goes on along the minus strand of NW_028324187.1, from coordinate 7,216,736 downwards.
TCTTGCAAGTTTCCCCTATTGGCTAATTTCTAATATCCGGTTTGATAGCTACCCCCTCCACCCTAAACATTCATCTTTAAGGTGTTGCTATACCTATAAGGTTCAAATATTGCATCGTATCTGATTTATGGAATCTCAGATAAAAGGTTTGTGATGAAACATGACACGTTACACGACACGACACGCCAGCCGGTCCCTGACATAATGAATAAATACATTTTTTATAACCACAAGCCAGGGGAATGGGAAACGAGAGACGCCCAGGGTAACGTAATAACAAATCGATAGAACCAAGTAGCATAAGCGGAACAAAACACGAAAAATATTTTTACTTGCCGTATCGCATCCTCGGAAGCGCTTTCCGGTAAATACCTCGATGGTTGCCTTAGAGACGAATCGAGGCTGTATTTCCTAGAAACGACTTCCTTTTTCGGGTAAGCATCCTGATTACCAACTGGTTCAAGTTTCAATTTAGGGATCGCGCCTGCACCTTTACACACGTGAAGATCCGGGACTGTCCAATCAGTGGTTTGTTCAACAACCGAAAGTACCTCACGGCCTTGCGTCTCATCCGATACATTAGTAAAAGAATCCGTCGTTATACTCAAACTCGAAGTGAATTTACTATCTAATGATGGGTTTGGGCTAGTTTGTTGCCTATCTTTTGATTCGCTAAGGTCTTGTTCGATGGTAGTTAAGGAAGAACTAGATTCTGGTTCGTTGACGTCGTCAAATGGCTCACGTCTACCCACCATGGTGGCGTATCCCTCACTCAAGCAGACGATATGGTCTCCTTCCGTGTAGGAACACGTGTCTAAAACAAAGCTACCCGATGTCGTGCTCTCGCCGCTTGTCGTTGTGGTGTCCGATGTTTCAGAGGACACCGAGAGCTTAGATGGCGCACCCAGTACAGTTTCACCCGTACCCTCGGTACCCAAACTGCCTTGGAAATCACCCGAACGTGAGGCTGCTCTGGAACTACTCTTGTGATAAGAGTTTGAGTGATTGGATTGATTATCGCCAGTGTCTGAGTGACTGATTTCGTCAGAGACTTCAGAAACCGTGGACAATTCCTCGGGTGATCTGTATCAAAATGAATTAATAAAAATTCACATTTTAAAAATTGTACTTTGCCTACATAATTAATTTTAATGGCTTACCTTGGTCTTCGCTCGACAAAATGTTGAATACTGAGCTCATCAGCTAATGGAAGACCTCCACTGACCGAACTCTCAGTATCGGTATCAGTTTCTTTCTCTACATTTTGCTGCGATTGGTTTTCAAGTAAACCAGTCCATTTTTCGATGACAGTTTGCGTTTCTTGCATACTCGAAGGTTCCGGTGATGGTTCAGCCACCGGGGTCAACTCACCACCTTCGGACACGCCCCCTTCTGACAGTTCAACATTACGAGGCTTATTCTAAACAACAAAATTACGATACTATGATGTACACACATGTAGATTTAAACACCAAGTCGTGAATTAAATTCAGATCTATCAAAAAAATTTCCTCTGCCGACGTCATTTAATTTTAATGAAAGGGTTTTTATGACAAATAGGGGAATCGATCGAGGAAAGTTAAGTACTTACACGTCTTGGGCTTTCAAGGGACAGATCGATGGAAGGCGAGTCTGAGTCGGATGATTTCTTCTTCGGGGTTGATTCCTCAGAGGATTCCCCTTTGTCATGATGTCCGGACTTTTTATCTTCATTAATCCTCACTGATGGAATACCACATTCAGAATCTTTCGCCTTTTCTGTAATACATTGTATAAAAAACATTTATCAAATGTTTTCCCTCTAATCCAATTTCAGACGTTCAAATTTATATTTTATTTTTGAGGCTTAATATCAATCCAACCTTTCATAAGTTTATAATAAATTTTCACTGTAAGTCTGACATAGAGTTACCGTACAAAACTCTCTAATAAGGTTATACTTATAACAGTCAATTCATAATAAGCTTATGCTAAAAACATATAATAGTCTGCAGTTTCAAATTGAATAGTTTTTTTTTTAGGTAAGTCTATCTACTTTCCAAGCAATAGTTACGTCTATAAAGGAAGAAGACACAAGAAGGTGGATGTCAAGGGGCGTCTCTCAGCTGGGCTCTGAACGAGTTTAAGAAAATAAAGGATCCATTGTGGAGAAAACGAACCCCAGCCGGTCGTGTTATTGCTAACACCCTATTTTACTCCCCTTGCCTTCTTCATCATAGTTTTTACAACATAAGCCTATTTTCTAACCTCCCCATAAGTCTAAATAAAAACTACGAGAATCTTCTCAACTGCACTCGTAATTTCTTGAAGCATGGACCAAAAAATGAAGGACATGACTCTAGAGACGTCTAACAGTCCTATAAATTAATTCGTACCCAAAGAACTGAGCTGAACTGAATTGAATACTTGTTACCTTTCAGTTTTAGCCCGGGTCTATCTCAGAATACCCGATTTATTTTTATTGATAAGAAAGCCTGCTCACTAGTTAAGTCCAACCGATTATTGGCTGGTGTTTGACCGAAACTTAGGGGCCATAGACTTATGTTTCTACTAGATTGGGGTGTTGGAATGGAACGGGAACGTGTCTGTACCTTTGGGCGCGCTATCTTCGATCGATTGCCGTCCACTTCTTGAAGAAGGTGAACTAAAGAGGCTGGCGGAGGAAGCGGTTTCAAACGACGTGTGGCTTCCCTCTTCTTCGTTGGGGGCTGAGCCTCCGGATATCCTTTCACCGCTCCTCTTACTACCCCCGAAGCGAAAAGAATGTTCGGTCGCTGTGACGTACTCCGAGCTGGTCTCCGATCCTTCGTTGTTATTTCTACCTTTGCCCGCCGAGGAAGATTCGCTTTTGGGCACCCAACTTGAACTACTGCTGGAAAATTCGCTCCTAGAGGTCTCTCTTTCAGTGAAAACACTACTAAGGCATAGGGGAAAAGATTATTTAGCCGTTATCGCACCTGTTAAGACCTTTAAAGCACTCCGGGAAAGGATTTTAAGCCCCAAGGACTAAAGTATTAGAGAACACTTTCAAGACTAATTGTTCGGGGTAGAAAATAGAATAGGGATTACATATGTCTATCAAGTTTATAAGTCTCCCATACCTATGGTGACCGAGGTAAACATAGCACGTGCCACGTGAGACACGTTTTGGGATATGGAAACACTATGATTTCTCTTAACTGTTTGACTTCCTTGTAAGAATTGTTTATCTCCGGTATTTTATTTTTCTTTGAAAAGATAGAGTCCCTGGGGAACTTATGGGAGATAATTAACTTATGTTGTTAACTCTGGTAAGATAAATATTTGTTAGAGGTTTTAAGATGGACATTGAATGGTAATTGGTAAATGGCCTGGCTCATGCGACTAATGGGCGAGCGGCCTTCAAATTGTCCAGGGAATAAAAACGTTCAGAAAACAAAAGCCGGCTATGTCGACATCCCATATATAAGATGGATCCCCACATACAAGTATAAAAACCGATCGATTTCTATAAGCCTTGAGTTCTATTATCTCAACAAAGAAATCTAAAGGTTAGCTCTTTGTTTTATCCGTTCGCTTGACAAATCGATAAAAAGACTGGATTAGAAAATATAATCTTCTTATGTTCGCAAACTACCAAGAACTTCGTCGCACTTTGTCCATCGAGGACTAGATAAATTTGCTAAGCAAGCTAAGGCTTACGGTAATACCTCTTTTGCCCTAAAAAGTCATCTTTTTCCCCAAGAAGGATAGTGGGAGAAGTTGGATAATGCAAGAGTACTTTTCTTGAGCGGGAAAGGAAAATACCGGGATGGCTATACGTCCAGTGCAACTGACCACATGTTTTATAAGCCTATGGATCTTTTCTTGGTTCTGTTTGAAACCTAACACGTTCTTGTAAATATGAATAGAAAAAGAAGTTGTTACACGAACCAGCTTGACGTTTCACTTTCGGGTGACGTTAGGAAATCTCCAGGTTTACCACCAACCCTCTCTAACAACATTGACTTCCGGTGTTGTTCCACGGCTTCCCGGAACCTTTTTTCTAACTCCGTTCTTTTTTGTGTCTGTGACTTTGTCATTGAACTTGCGCTGCTTTGTACCATCGCCGGTGGTGGTGGTGGGGGTAACTGTTCATTGACTGGCGTCAAGACGTTTTCCAAATCACTAACTTGTCCTATGGTTGCGTCTTCACTCGATGGACTAATTTCTAAAACTGGGGCGGCTAGAGTCAACCGTAAGGGTTGATCTAATTGTAAATCTATTTGGGCACTACTAACAAGACAAGTACTCGCACCGTTGGTCGTATCTAACACGTCATTATCACCATCGATGAATGTTGTCACAATGGGTATATCTTTGTCTACATCTACTTCCGATCTCGATGGAGATGGGTCTAAATCTTCCTTAGAAACTTCTGCAACATCTACTTCTAATGATGTCAACACTTCAGGCTTTACCGTGTCCATGTCTTTCGTACGATAAAAATCACTTCCGGTTGTACCAGTAGGTGATGGAACCAGTTTATTTAGATCACTACGCGAGCTATCTAACAATTTTTCTAAGGGTGGTGTCGGTAATGACGCGACTGAGGTGTAAGATAAAATGTTTTCCGATGATATTATCTTTGTTGTGATTGGCTTATTTAATTGATTTCTACGCGCCGGTGATCTGACATGTAAGTGATATATAATAGGCGAGATACGGTCCTCCGAATGACGTTCTATTAAACTCTCCGCGCTTTTATCAAACGATTCCTGATTGGCTCGATTAAAATCCGAATGTGGTACGTCCGAATACGAACGCCTAACAGTTGGTCGAACCGGCGCTGTGATATTTAATGACTTTTCATCCAATGAGTATTGACCTTTTTTGGGCAACTTGAAAGGTCTTATAATTCTCTGGTGTTTGCTGACCAGGTCAACTTCCATGACTTCATCCTCGCTGTCCTCACTGCCCATGACGCCTCCGTACTCAGAACGACTCTTTGTTAACTTACTGGTGCTTCTCGGACGCGATGGTCGATGACGCGGTCTGGGGTGCGCAGTAGCACGAGGAGATAAAGTTAAATACGCCGGTATTAAGTGTTTCGCGTTGAACGTAATCTCCGTTTGGGTTGCCTGCGTTTTCATTGAAGCTCTACGCGGCCGGAACACTCCCGGTACGTGCGTCATATTCTTTTGACTTGATATTGACGGTGGTGATGTGTCTCCCATGAATTTTGTTAAGGATATCGCGTCAAAACTACGAACGGACCCATCAAGTAGACGTTCCTGTGACTTTTGCTTATCCGGAGAGGATTGACGCTTGTAAAGAGGTGTGGATGTTGCCACGGGACCCAAGTCAACATCTTCCATACCACCCCCAATGGTGTTACTGCGAACTAACGATACAGAATCGAACGAAACGTGTTTCTGACGACGTTCTTCTAGCGTCATATCCGGGGTTTTTGAACCACGGAAACCGGTGAAGTATTCTACACTACGTTTACGTTCTCTTTCGCGTTCACATCCTCCCGTTGTTGTTGAGGCGTCGCTAGGGGTTTCGGCACCAGGACTAGGACTAAATGCTGCCGCATCTGGTTTCGTACCACCGTCTGTTAAGAACGATTTGAGATTAATTAACCAGAAAAATTATTCAAAGGGGACATAAAGGGTTCAAAGAAAAGATGGTTTGAATTACCTTTAAGTATATTCAAGTGCGATGGCCGTTGAGGTGGCACCATCATCTTCCCAGATGCGTTAAGTCCATCGGTGTCGATGCTGTACTGACTAGCGCTTGCTAAACTAGTTGAGCACGACAATGGTCCACGACTAGATACAATGGTCATTCCAGTATCTTGGGTATCACCATCCACCCAACTGTAGCGATTCTTCGGGTCCCCAAAACAAAACGTCTTTGGTCGTCTACGGAACCCAGAATCAGCGAATTCGTCATCGGCCGAGTCTTGACTGGCATCCACCATCTTGTTGTAACCACCGTTGTTGCGGGCGCTATGGGCACCATCGGTTATGAAACTATCTTCACCGGAAGTGCCCCCGCCCGAACTCATCTGTTGAAGGGGCATAAAGGAACTACTGCCCTCTTTGAGGCTTTCGATGCTTGAGTCCTTGGACTTTTGCATGCATGAAAACAAGATTGAGTTTTTTGTGCATGGACTGCTGCTTTGTTGACCAGCCAGACACCCGAAAAAGCGGTTTCCCTTTGCATTTTCTAATACCTAAAATAATCAAACGTAATAAAATAGGTTAAAAATACGTTGAAAACAGAGGAATTAAAAAAAAACCTGAAATAATTTTACTCTAGTACCTACTGCCTGAACAAAAAGAAATATTCTTCAGGTAAATGGACTTACTTCGAGTTCTTTCCTATTGATGCAGTACTGTTCACGTATATCTTCTCTGGAGTATATTGGATGTCCTTTCTTGTTTCGAAGAATTCCCACTCTCCTTTTCACCATTTCATCGTCAGAATCGTAGGTTATCGTGTCTGCCGAAAGATCTACTTGCACGCTCTCATCCACCAAGTCGATGGACACGCTCTTTACCGATAACGCCGCATCTCTCGAGTTTAGAGTCAACCGTGAATTACCCAGCGATCCACCTTGATAAGGGTAAAACGGGGCAAAGTCATTAGGTGAAGACAAATTACTCGCAAAGTGACAAAACATTATGGCTAAGAATTAATTTCAAATTATTGTTGTAACGGGGACTTCGGTGAATGTCCCTACGTTACTCACTGTGACTTTAGGGAAGGTCCCTTTATGAACTTCATGCCCTTATTTGGAAAACTTTCCCTAAAGATGATTCACCCCTTTCGCTCGACCACCGGAGAGGATTTGGGGTTTCTTGGGGTTTTTTGGAGTCAAAGGAGTGTTCGGTAAAAAGAGAGGAAAAAGACTTCACTTCAGTTTTGGATTGTATCGAATAAAGATGTTCTTGTAAAAACGTTTCACCTTATTTCCCCGATAAAAACTTATGTAGCGATACCTCGCCACATAACTTGGTGGAGGCGCGGGGTAAATTAATAAATAGGACGGTAATGAAGATTAAAAAAATAGGACGGTAATGAAGATTAATAAATAGGACGTAAATAATAAATAGGACGGTTAGTGAAGACAAATAGGACGGTTAGTGAAAACAAATCGGACGGTAATTGAAGACTAGTGACCACAAAGAGGACTGTAACTGAAGACAAAGAAATAGGACGGTAACTGAAGACAAAGAAATAGGACGGTAATTGAAGACAAAGAAATAGGACGGTAAATTAAATCGGACGGTAATTGGAAGACAAAGAAATAGGACGGTAAATTAAATCGGACGGTAATTGAAGACAAAGAAATAGGACGTTGGTTAAGAACAGTCAAAGGATATAAACAATTGAAGTCGCTATAAGAAAATTTGCACGACCCAAAAGTATATTTAAATATATTAAAGTCGAGGACCATAGGAAGAACAAAAGAATAATGATGACGCGTAACCAATCTTCAAAAATGGGTGATGAACCTAGCGTGACCGACCAAAACAGCAGTCAGACTAATAGTGAAGGGCTGAGTACGGCGAGAAACCAGTCAAATTCGAGTTTTACTCCAAATGAATTGAATAGTATACTGACTGCAGTAACTACCCAGGTCACCAAACAAATGGGCGATATGATGAAAGAATTGTTGAATGAGCAAAGAAAGCTCGTAGATTTAAACACCGCGGCATTGGAAAGTTTCGCAACCTCGATTCAAAAGGACGCGGCCGCGGATTTGGAAGCACCAAACTTCGAGAAGTTACGCGGAGCCCAGGGCTCGTCAAATTCGGATACTCAAATCTATGAAGTTCATAGTGACCTGAACGCTGGTGCCGAACCATTCGACACTGCGGGATCTATTGTGGAGCCATTTCCCCAAACTAGATCTAGTCCTGATGTAGCTGGACACTGTCCAAGTACGAGTCCATCTAGTGCCAATATAACGATGCCAAGGTTTGCCATTGGACAAGATGCCCTGGGTTTTCTAAACGACGTGGAAAGGTACCGAAGATTATCGCGATTAAATGATAAGGAACTATTTGAAAAAATGGAATGCATGTTAGAGGGTGATCTAGTTCTTTGGTGGGACAGGGCAAATGTCGATTTAGGTACATGGGAGGAATTTCGGGACCGTTTTTGCCGGGCGTTTGTTGGTATCGACTACCGATATCAACTTGAAGACAAATTAGCGTGTAGGAGGCAAAAGCCAAATGAATGCGTTCTAACGTATATGTTAGAAAAGGAGCGCCTATGTCGCCAAATTGAACCGAAAATGAGTTCAACTAGCATCGCTAGTAAAATATTAAGCGGAATGAACCCGCATCTATTGCAAATTATGCGTTTATCGCCTAGCCCATCAATTTCGGAAGTGCAGGAGGCAGCTCAAAGGGCACAAAGTCTAAATGAACAAATTACAGAATATGATAGAGTTTTCTATTCTAGACCTCCCTCGTTGTCTGGTAGGGACAATAGCTCAACATATAGGAACAGTCAAAATTTTAGACCTAACGCTCAAACAAATCAAAGGTATAACGTAAATAGGAAAATTTTGGGTGGAAGCGAAAATTGGGGTAATTATGGGAAGCCCCCTAATCCGGTTACTCGAAATAACCAAATTCAAGCCAATAATTATTTACCGAGAAAACCAGATTCGGGTTTACAGTGTTACAAGTGTAACAGGTTCGGTCATAGATCTTTTAGTTGTCCAGGTGTGAACGATAACCAAAGACCGTCTATGCCCAAAGTATCGGCTATCGGTCAGGGGCGGGACCCTGACTTTCAGCCGGATAATGCGGTAGAAGTAGCTTATGGAGAGTTAAGTTTTGTGAATAATCAAATGGGTTTGGAGGAGGGGGATTACGAGCGTCCTCAATTTCACTCTAGCTTAATAGGAGTCGTTAAAGATTCCCCGAATGAAATTAGAATAGGTAAAGAAATGGGTGACCTAACATGGGATGAAATGTCACCATTTGCGGCGTTAAAGCCTTCAGATGAGATTGACCTAAATATTCTAGCAGTGAGAAAACTTATAAAAGAGCAAGGTAGACCAAAAATTCCCGTTTCAGTGGGATCCTGGGATGGTTTTGCGGTTCTTGATAGTGGTTCGGATGTAACGGTGTTACCCAAAGAAGTGTGGGACAAGGCGAAGGGTAATAACAAATTGAAACCTTGGAATGGTGGTACGGTGCAGGTAGCAAATAAAGGAAATTTGGAAATCATTGGAAAAGCTAGGATTGTTGTTAAGATACAAGATAAATCTTGGAGGTTTGACGTAATAGTTACGCCAATGTTAGAAAGTGAGTTTATACTCGGATGGGATTTTTGTTTATATACCGGGTTGTATGTCAAACCCCATCTTTCGTCTTATTGTTTTGGTTCAGACGAAACGCTTTACCCACTAAAAAATAGAGATGGGATGATTAGTACTGTCGCTTCAGTAGAACAAGAAGCCCACAATTGGGATAGTCAAATAACGAGTAAAGAAAAGAGAGATATCCTTTCTGTTATTCAGGAATTGGTAGATGAACCCCAGGATGTTTTTTCGGGTCATCTGGGCCATACAAACGTAGTAAAACATAAGATTAAATATTACAATCAGTGTTCTAGCTTAACTCGTTTTTTGTTGTATAAATTGCTTTTCTTAATTTTTTTTGTTACCATAAGTTACTGTGTTTGTTCAATTAGTATTTGGATTTTCAATATACTGTATTTTTGTTTTGTTTTATTTTCTGGTTTGGCCAATTTTTGTCATTGTTTAAAATTTTTCTTGCTATTGTATAATGAAGATAATGAAGAGTGTTGTCGCAGTTGTGCTCCAATTTTGGTGGGGGGGTGTTGTAACGGGGACTTCGGTGAATGTCCCTACGTTACTCACTGTGACTTTAGGGAAGGTCCCTTTATGAACTTCATGCCCTTATTTGGAAAACTTTCCCTAAAGATGATTCACCCCTTTCGCTCGACCACCGGAGAGGATTTGGGGTTTCTTGGGGTTTTTTGGAGTCAAAGGAGTGTTCGGTAAAAAGAGAGGAAAAAGACTTCACTTCAGTTTTGGATTGTATCGAATAAAGATGTTCTTGTAAAAACGTTTCACCTTATTTCCCCGATAAAAACTTATGTAGCGATACCTCGCCACATTATTTTTGAAATTTAAAATGTAAAAAAATTAAATAATTAGATGACTACAAAAATATGAACTTAACCAGTTTATCGTGAAATTAGGCCTCGGGGATTAACGACAGAGAAATAATAATGCAAATTAAAAAATACTGCGATTCTATCAAAGCTAGAATTCATACAGCTTCTTGGAATAATTGTGCAGAAAACAGCTTTTAAAATATCGTTAACTTATTTCTGAATCAGAGGAGTTTGCACACCATTCAAGTAAGTTTGATTTAAAGAGGCTAGAGAGTACATGTTGATTTCAGGTTGTGTATTTTCTGTATTGTCATTTGCCCCACTTTTGCACTACAAAACGTCTTTATTATTGTCTTGCTTAAACCTGCAGTGGTGCTGGAAATAAGCGAGAATATAGTGGTCTTCAGTAGTGTTTGATGGCTCCATAAATGTTTGGCGTTACTTTAGTGTTGAATGGACAGTAATGTTTTAAACAAGATCTTATTCTTTATTACCAAGGGGCCGAATGATTTACGCTCAATTTAGAGTAGGCCATAAATCGCTTCAGAGTTCGGACGGGGCCCTTCAAGGCTACTCTCCCCCCCCCACCTTCCCCCAAAATTCGGATGGTATTTTTAGAAGTTAGAGGCAACGGGGTCAAACGTCGACAAGTCCCAGGGAGCTAGCGACGGAAGAATTATGTAGCTTTTTACGTCATTTCGAAAAAGAGGGTAGAAAATCACTTTCAAAAGGCCCAAAAACTTCTCTTTACATCGTAAAGCCTTTTCTTATTCTTACATACAGAAAGAAAATGTCCACGATAAAGAATACTAAGAACTTAACGCCAAACTCCCAGTAGTACAATGCATTTTTAGCTTCACCCTAAACACTGGTTTTAACTGCTATGAGGTAAGTGACTGACGTAGTAGTAGTAACAATTTCAAAAAGGGCTTATAGGATAAGCACACATTTTGGAGTTCTTTCACGTGCCATGGTTAATGTTAGTGATTTTTCAGTAATATTCTTAAGTTAATTGGTATTAGGACTTCCGGTAAAGAGACTGAAGAGAAACATCTAAATGTTTGTGTTTATGGTCTTTCTCAACTTGTTTTTGTTTTTCTTAAGATCGTCAAGAACGGTTGTTAAATTCAGTTTCTATTTTTGATGGCTTCTCCTAGACATGTTATGTTTTCTATAATTCTACTGTAAGCAAGTACTTCTGGAGCACCAGTCTACGTGTCATGAAAAAAAGGCTTAAAGCTGAGATGTTGAGTATCTACAGAAACTTGGTTTTTTGCAACCAGAGAGAATCAAATGAAGAGGAGTAGAACTTTTATCATTCGACCCTCAGTTCAATGTATTAGGCCCACCAAGTCGCCTACCTCTCTTTTTCCCCTAGGCTATAATTCTCTCTGATTAGACCACCACTAATTAATCTTAAGTACTTGTAGTATGGCTTTGAAGACATTATCTCAACCATGAACAGGAAACTAAAAAACGCGTCGTATGGTTTTGTCACATCACCAGTATCAAGATCGTGGTTTTTTTTCTTCTTCAAAGATTCAATATTTGGGCCTTGTCCCTCTAGTCTATCTCGATGCTGGAAGAGGAAACGTTGCTATCTATAGCACGAAAGTTTATAGTTTCCATCGTCGAAGCTAAACAGATCATGACCCCATTTTTCAATGTAATTACAAAATCGATATGGTTACGTATGTCGCTTTATAAAAGAATGTCCCATAGTTAATCGCGCACGACTTTCTTATGAAACTTTTTGATTTACTTTTAAAAGAAAACTACGCCATCTTGTGTGTATTTCTACGCTGCAATTGCGGCGCAAAAGTAACAATGAAGTCCAGAAGGTCAGCAACACCTAGAGTCCCTATGCGGAACTCCATCTTTTAAGTTCTAAGGTTGATCATTTTAATATTGTTCAATTTTGCGTGAACAATACTATTATTTTGAAAAAAGATGCACTGTATGGAGACTTAAAGTACCCTAACACACTTATGGTTTATACGTTACTGGGTCCATACGAAAAAGAAGTCATTATTGTTCAATCTACACTGTTGTAAGTCACGTGAAGCAAGTTTGATGGTAACATCTGCTATAGTTCGAACCCCGTGCAGGTCATAATGGGATCTTAGTTGAGCCCTACTCTTTCCAAATGGATTTAGAAGTACTATACCTTCGCGTCGATTAAAAACCAGTCATCTACTCGGCTTATTTTTAAAAATAAAGGAAAATAAATCGCTATATATATATTGATTCCGAAATGAAATTAGGGTTCTCTAATTACTGACGAATATACACAAGGCGTGTTTCAGGATAGAAATTGAATTAAATCAATTCTATTACAGCAAGTAAACAGTTGCTATGTCTCTAATTGAGAGCTTCATTCGGTCGAGCTGACAGAAAATTAAATTCGAGTGTTGAATTTTTACAGCTAATCAGAGGGAGACAAAAGATTCCGTAACACATCAGCTAGTAAAACGTTTAATTTGAAGACTCAACCAGAGAAGATTGAATAATATCGTCTTGCAATAATAAGTTCACGCTTTACCTTTGGTGTCAAGATGAAGATATTGTTTAATCTTGAATAATTGCAGCTAGAAACGTAAATAACATTTCCTCACCAATAATGTCTGTTCAAATTGAACTGCAAGCCTTTCTTTCCTTAGTTTCCTGCCTCATGAACGGTCTGGCAACACTGGAGGAACGTAATATTACTGAAAACTATGACATATCGTCTATCACTTTCACTATCCAACAATTCAAATATTATGTTTAATTTAAATTATATACATTCCTCTAAGCTCACAAAACTAGATTGCATTGCTTGTCTTAGAGCTATAGAATTACAAAGTTCATTGTTACTTATCGTTTACTTTTTGAATTAATTTCGTTCAATTCAATTATAAGAGGTACATACATACATACTCTTCTCGATCAAACCTCACCGCAGCTAAATTAAACCGATCTCCTCAAGACAAGATATAGGCATAGAAGAAGGCTCAAACCTAAGTCTTGAGAGAGAGAGAGAGAGAGAGAGAGAGAATTCGAAGCACTTTTTCTTTTCATTATCGATTTTTCGTGTGTTTTAATTAAATTAAAGAATAATTTGCGTTCAAGAAGATTGCGTGACGTTCTCCTTACCAAAAAGACAAACCGAATAAGAAGTACCCATAAGACGCCTTCACAAACATGACAAAAGGTGACAATAATAGACTCTTTTCAAAGGTCAGGGGTGTAAATAGAGTCTGGTGTGTTGACCACTATAGTTTGCTGTTTGCAATCCTTTAAAAACGTAAGATTGAGCTATATCTTTTGCAAGTTTGTGAAGTTGTCTTTAGAGAAACTTGAGAGAAGTTGAGAAAGCTCTCTCTCTCTCTAGAGATTACATAAAAAATAAGGTGCAGGCCGAATTAAGAAAAAGCAAATTGTCAATTTGCAAGCACGTTCTACGCTTCGTTTGTCAAAAGTCTTCCAGCGTTTCTCTTATACTGTAACATAAGTTAATGATAACACAGAATAAGTTAAAGACTTCGTTCACAGTGAAGCCCTGACACTGCAGTCCCAATTTAATTTATTGAAGGATGATATTTGCTTATTGTTGAAGTCAATAAGTCGTATTGTATTGAGGACATAATGAAACAAATTTTAGTTTTAAAATATCTATTCGGTAAACCGACTCAAAAGAAAAGCATAATTTTTATTTTTTAAATATAAAAAACAAAATAGATAATTGGCTATCGTATGGTAAGGGAAATAATTAGAAAGTGTTCTAATTGCGTCATTAGATACGCTTCCTTCATGGCTCATTGCAATTTTCGTATGAGCTAAGCCTAAAAGCGCCCGTAAAACTGCCTTCAAAGCTCCACCATTCGTGACGTCAACAGACAGACATCAAATTCAACCGCGTCTGTACTTACGAAACCGTTCTGAGAGGGAAGCTATACAAAAGCGAGGGTTTTAATAAGATTTTAAAAATTAAAATCGCTAAGATTGGTTCTTTCAAATATTGATGAAATACTTTAATTTTAAATGAATTTATTTTCGTATAAACTTTTAAAAATTTTGCAGAAAATCTTTAAAAAATCTTTCTGAGCTTTAGTTAAGAGTGTTAAAAACAACTTTGATTTACCTCTAGAGGCCGTTACTAAGAAGTACGACCGGCTTTCGTTAATCTCCCCAATGCCTTACTTTCCGTTATAATTTATTATTAACAGAAATACATAAACCCACTAGGAATAATTGAGCCTCATTCTTTCCAAATATGTTTCTATTCGCGAGATAAAATTATTCATACACAATGATTACTCTATATTTTCCCAGAAATAAATCCACCTAGATACGTTGAGAAAAATATGGCATGTACACAATGATTCCTGCTAGCTATATGCATTCTTGGCCTTTTCTAAAAGAGTTTAAAATAACCGATAAAAATGTTCGAAGATAGGTGTTTTTATTTATGTGCCAAACGGCCTATCTGAATATTCGGAAATTCGGTCCCAAAGGCAGCCAACCCATGCCCCATTTTAAAATACGTGCACGTGGCACGTGTTTAACCATTTCAATGACAGAATCTTCATATATCGACCGAGCATCTGGAAAAATATTCAAATATTCAGCATTTTTCTTTATACATATATATTCCTTCACAGCTTCAGTTGTTTGGATATCACGTACGGGTAGACGTTCTTCGGAATTTACATTCCACGGTTGGTTCAGTCGACATCTTTCATTTCGGGCTAAGAGCAAATAAACCGTCGTTTTGAAAGAATGAATGACGACCAAAGGAACGACGGTCATTGCTGCAGTCAAACCATGAGAACTAGCTCCATGGCCTGTCTTTTCATTAAATACCGCTCAAAGTCTCTCCCTCTCTCTCAAACAAACAAATAAGGTTGAATATATCTGACTAGACTAGAGTTTTTCATAAGAAAAGTTGTTGTGTTAATACGCCCTTTTCCAAAAGGAGGCGGGGCGCAGTATCGTCTGCTTGAATTAGGGTTAAAGTAAAAGATATGGGACTGGATGTGGACGGACGCAAAGACTTTAGATAGGGCTTAAACGTTACCAGTCCTACACTAAATTTTCATGGTACTTCCATTTTCATTTTCCAAAAGGGGGCGGGAAGTAGTATCGTCTGCTTGAATTAGGGTTAAAGTAAAAGATAAGGGACGGTATTTGGACGGAGGCAAAGACTTTAGATAGGGCTTGAAGGTTACCAGTCCTACACTAAATTTTCATGGTACTTCCATTTTCATTTTCCAAAAGGGGGCGGGAAGTAGTATCGTCTGCTTGAATTAGGGTTAAAGTAAAAGATAAGGGACGGTATTTGGACGGAGGCAAAGACTTTAGATAGGGCTTGAAGGTTACCAGTCCTACACTAAATTTTCATGGTACTTCCATTTTCATTTTCCAAAAGGGGGCGGGAAGTAGTATCGTCTGCTTGAATTAGGGTTAAAGTAAAAGATAAGGGACGGTATGTGGATGGACGCAAAGACTTTAGATAGGGCTTGATCGTTTCCAGTCCTGCACGAAATATTCATGGTCCGTATTGTTTGATAAAAATAAGTTTGAACGATTTTTCTGCACCTCCCTTTTTCTCTCTCTCTCTTTTTAAAAAACAATATACACAAATTCGTTAATAAATAATACTTCAGGTTGCATTTTTACCCTCTAATAATAATTACGTTGTCACAAACAGCAGGGGAGATGATTTTTTAGCTTCCAAAGTGACCAATTAAAAATGATATGATCCCTTGGCGTCTTTAGCGGCATGCGTAACCAGCCAGGGATGGGTTGAACCCACTAAAAAACTAATTTTGCGGGGTCTTCCCTCCTGAAGATGTCGGTCATAACACGTAGCATATTTTAAATTACATTTTATGGATTTTACTTTAATTATCTCTATCCGACCCCTTTAGTTCGCGGTTTAGGGCATTCGTATAAGGGGATTTAATGCCTTGAAAACCCTTGATCATAAGTTTTAAGGGCCAAATACGTTTAAGGCTTAATTTTGCAGAGTACACCAAACAAAATGAGAGACTAGCATAACCCTGTGATTTAATTCAAAAGCAAATAAAAAATTAAAGGCAAAGGCTTAACGAATATTAATATTAATGTATTAATTTAAAAACCACGTGACATTACGAATTGTTATTTATTTATTTTTTAAATTCAGCGAAATTTGAGATGCCAACTTCCAGGGGCAAAACTAATAATGTATTTCCTACGAGCCCCTGTAAAACGTTTACCCGCAATACACCAGTGTACGATATTTTTATAAAATTCATATCTCTCTTAATTCTGCACCGATTTATATGTTATTGGTATCAAATTGAAGCCCAATTTGTGCTCTACATTTACTGATATAACACGTGACATTGCATATTATAGCGCGATTCTTTAAAATAAAATGAAATAACAAGGCTTAGTGAAAATATTAAAATACTGAAACTCCAGTATTCTTACCCACAAGTTCTCACAACGTGCTTATCTGCTAAAAGGAATGATATTTAATAAAGTGCGTGAAATTTTATAAAGCCATCCTCCAGGGGCAAAACTAATAATGCATTTCCTACGAGCCCCTGTAAAACGTTTACCCGCAATACACCAGTGTACGATATTTTTATAAAATTCATATCTCTCTCAATTCTGCACCGATTTATTTGTTATTGGTATCAAATTGAAGCTCAATTTGTGCTCTACATTTACTGATATAACACATGACATTGCATATTATAGCGCGATTCTTTAAAGTAAAATGAAATAACAAGGCTTAATGAACTTATTTAAATACTGAAACTCCAGTATTCTTACCCATATGTTCTCACAACGTGCTTATCTGCTAAAAGGAATGATATTTAATAGAGTGCGTGAAATTTTATAAAGCCATCCTCCAGGGGCAAAACCAATACAGGTTTACAGGTTTAATTGTTCGCCGTACAATGGTACGCCCTTTTGAAACAGCCCCTGTAAAACGTTTACCCGCAATACACCAGTGTACGATTTTTTTTATAAAATTCATATCTCTCTTAATTTTGCACCGATTTAATCGTGATTGGGATCAAATGAAATTGAAGCCCAACTGGTAGGCCATGGTTTGGAGAAGGTGGCGCAACAGTCTAATTATATCTCTCATGAACAACACCTATCCTACCCCGGTCTCTATAACACACCCATACTTTTGGAGACTATTGTAGGGTTATGATTACAGCTTTCTCTAAGGAGTGAGGGAGATATTGATCAAACCGCTGTAATACCCAACATTAATGACCATTATTTTAAATTTTAAGTACACGTACTTTCACTGGGCCCCCTCTGGAGATGGGAGCCTTAATCTGAATAATAAAGAGCAAGGGATTTTAAAAAGCTACGCTGGAAGTTGTTGCTGTTGTTGTTTAAGCCTTTTCGTGAGTTTTAAATTAAGAAACTTTTAATGATGTTAAATTCCTCTGGAGCATATAACCATCGCAAACCAACAAACTAAAATTTGTTGCCTCAAACAAACACAAAACTCATTAAGATTATATTAAAACCAGACAACATAATTTCACGCGCTCACTTATATGCAAAATATATGTATTGGTTTGTTTGCGCGTGTTCTAGCAGCTCGTGAATTTCTGACTCTCATAAATAATTTTTGCTTTTGGACTGATTGACCAATCAGCTTCTAATGATTTCCTACGTCATTGAATTTGAATTTATCATTATTTTTGCATTTTAATTTGTTTGAAGTTTTCTGAGGTATAATTTTGAGTATGAGTTTTTGATGTAAAAATCTACATCTTTCTTCAAATTCTCAATTCCATTCGAATATTTACATTAAATTAATTAACCAACTAATTAAAAATTGGCATACAACTATCCCTTTAATTAAATCTCAATTTGCATAGAGTTCACCATAGAAAAAATTTCCTTTGACCTTCCACTTTTGGAAGCCTAGGTCTGTCTCATAACTTAGGTATGCTTATAAAAACCTTCAAGATATCTTCTCCTAAACCATCATCAATCCAAAGATAAAGATACAAAATACTATTGCCTTAAATCACTGGAGATAACGCGTAAATAATAAATCTTCGATTCAAATTCAGGATCCTTTTAAAAATGCACAGCTCATAAATAAATATCTTTAAACATTATTTACCTATAGTTAAGCTCTCCTTTCAATGCCACGTACAGTTCTCAAAAGTACCAGGTTGATAAACACAAATCAAAACAGTTCCATCCTGAACCACAAACACGCACCCGTGTTTAAAGCATGAAGAAACATAGAACGCAAATAAACGCGACCAAATTATGCTCCAAAATAATTTAAGTTGAGCCTATTTTCTTAGAGTTCACGACGTAAACAAGAGACAAATGAAGATGTTATATCGACAGATGGATTCGGACAGAGAGTATCCTGGATCCTGTGTTTTTTCTCGTGGGGACAAACTGACTCTGATGGGTTGATGCTATTCTTTCAGTTCTAGTAGTGAGGGGGGCATTGGACGGATGGATCAGGTCGAAGCAAAGGCTTAGGGGTTGTTCCCTCGTCTCATCGTTTCATTTCATCCCGGTTTCATTTGGGGGCGCCACTTTCGTTCCCCCGCCTTTCAACTGCCTCCCTATCGACTATTTTATCTCTGGTCGGATGCACTTTGCCGCCGTGTGACGTCACGAAATGGAAGACCCTTTCGGTGAACGTTCTTAGGTAACAGAAACGCCTGCGCGAAAACCAAGCCCCTTAATACCCATTTATACCAAGGAAAATACCCAAGTTTATGATGGATTTCCCTTACAAGTCTTCAATGGTATGGTGGTTCAAGATGAGGCACAACACTACTCATACCCTTTCAAACAACACAGGACATCATATGTTAATAAAACATCTTTAAGTTAGTTTTCGTCATTGTTCAGCTCAGAGATAGAACCAACCATTCAGGGAAGGGCTTCTCTACTTTATTGGAATCCAACCTTAGAAAGGGCACATTTCCTCAAAGGAAACGTGATTTTTTTCTTATGTTAAACACTACTCTTTCCCGGGTTGTTGAATCCTACTACACAGAGAGCGATCAGTGCATTCATGGCGAAGAGCTTTCTAATTTTCTTTGGGAAACTGCGATACAAAATTTCGAGGGGCTTTCACTCAGCATAATAAGTGCACAAGCTTCAGCTGTATTAACGAAAACACGGAATTGCATTGAGACCCATCTTTACAGGGGCAAGCTTTACCTGTACTAAAAAGAACACGAAATTTCACGAGACCCACAATGGGTCACGTGTATGTACAGTGTGTCAGAGTGTATATATCCCCTTGGTTTGATTTGACTTTCATTGCTATTCTTCGGATTGCTTCTAATCTCGTCTTGCCATACAAAACCCGAGAAACGCGGAAGAGATTTGCAAACATTTGCCATGGAACTAGAGAGAGCGTATACCAAAACGAAAACGATTGAATTGGTTATCTTCCCTTTAAGCCCTAAGGTTAAGGCGAGTAATATTGATATATGTTTTCCGTTTTAGTGTGAGAATGGTAGTCGGTGGCATGGTGAGAGCACAGAGAAAACGGAGCAAAACGCAAAAAAAAATATTGCAACGTTTGCAATATATCAAGTCGAAATTGACCTAACGAAAATCGATGAAATCTGCCCTGTCGACTTGCATTATCCTCGTTGCCCTTGCAATGGCATGCACATAACGCCCGCTTGCCACGCCTTCAACCTTAAAGGGATAGTACTTTGAAATTAATTTCGACTGTCATTAAGTTTTCGTGAAGTTTTAAACACCAGAAAATGTGAAAAATCAAATATGTGTAAGATTTGATTCCAATCATAATTATCGATTTATACCTTAGCTACTATCCCTTTAAATATATTTGCAAGGCCATAAAGAAACCTAATGCCATAGCGTGAACATTGACCAAGTACTATAAACGGACACCAGTAAGTGCCGTTTTTCTGAAATAGCCTCTAGGCGCTAATACCTATAATTTTCACTACAAAGCACATCGTTTATACTTTATTGTGTCATTTTCGTTCAAGGGATAAGTAACGATTAAACACTTTTTTTAGCGAATAACAGTGATTTGTCCCATGTTTTTGCTTTTGTAGACATTTTCATATTGAACTACCCCTCGTTGGACCTTTTCTTAGTGACTTAACCCTCGTTTTCTTTTTTGTAGACTCTTCTTATGGAATTTTCCCTTGGTTTAGCTTTTGTAGACATTGTTTTTATTAAATTATCCCTTGGTTTGGCTTTTGTAGACATTGTATTCGTGACTACCCATAGTTTTTGCTTTTGTAGACATTTTTTATTGAATTACCTATGGTTTTTGGTTTGTAGACATTCTCTTAGTGATCTACCCCTCGGTTTTCGCTTTTGTAGACATATTCTTAGTGACCTACCCCTCGGTTTTCGCTTTTGCAGACATTTTGTCAGTGTTCTACCCCTCGGTTTTCGCTTTTGTAGACATTTTCTCAGTGTTCTACCCCTCGTTTTCGCTTTTGTGGACATTTTCTCAGTGTTCTACCCCTCGTTTTCGCTTTTGTGGACATTTTCTTAGTGACCAACCCCTCGTTTTTGCTTTAAAATGTACGGAAAGCGAAAAGAAAAACCAATTAAACCGAAAAAAGAAAAATTATTCGTTATCTGAAACAAAGCCTTAAAATAAACCCAGTTAATCTTTTATCTTTTTTAATACCCTTTCTGCCATTTTATTCTAGATTTGTTCTTTTTTTAAAAGATGCTTCCCAAATTGGAATTACTTTATACATGAAACATCACGCGATCGTGCCTGGGTTTCCCGCCAAAGTCAAGGGGTTCGGGGGGATGGGAGAAAAAGGCGGGAGAAGTAAGCTGGAAAGATAGCGCGAGCGTTTCCTCGAATTATGTTAAATTACTCTTTCCTGAAAGACTACATTATCTCGGACTAGAGAGACTATGCTATACAGACAATGGAAAAGGCCTTGTGGAATTTGGTGCAATTCTTGTAAAAGCAGAAAAGAGCGTTGCGTCTAGTCTAATGCAATGCAACGCCTCTGCAAAAATATTCCTTAAGCCTTTTTTCTTTTATTTAATTTTAAAGTTTCGCATGAACGTTTTAATTAACAATTATGTCTTGAAGGAGTTTTCACACATTTTTACTAAGTTAATTAATAAAAGACTGGCAATGCAAATAGATAATGGGCAGATAAGTGTTGCCAGTCGTTTGGGAGTGAAATTCAACCTCAACATCTATCTACAACCATAGCCCACTCAATCACGCGTTCAACGACGCAAGCTGCTCGCTCTACAAAAGCTTGTAGTTCTATTTACATCTACATGGTGTGGTGGGGAATTGTATTAAAGGGAAGACTAGTGGGGGGGGAAGAAAAGCTGATTGGGTTAGAAAGGTTATGACATTAGGTAGGAGGGGTCAATATATTTGCTACTAGGCCTAGCATGGATGGTTTTTATAAGTAACCTGATATAGAGAAGTGTGACAGCAAAATGACACACTCACGTCTAAATATGAAAAGGGATCAGATTAAAATATTAATTTGAAAGGGATTTAACGTCATCTTTATTTAATCCTATTAACGAAGTTCTGTAAGCTCCAGTAAAAAATAAACCTCTGCATATCAATTAAGGAATTCTCTTTTGAGACAGAGTAGGGGCACCCCATGTTAGGTTCGCCTACACTACAGTACAGGAAAGTGCTGGAAACTTTCATTATTCTATGAAGAATCGTATTCTGTATCGATTCATATTGATTACAAAATTAACTTCGCCGCTAGAGGCTGCCACTAACTTGACCGGGTAAAATTAAATATATTTAATTACGTTACATCTGAATTAAAATAATGCACATAAAATGTGGGGACATTTAAGTGTTTCACTAATTATCTGTCAAGTAATAATTAAATTAATTACTAAAACTATATGTATATTTAATGAATACTGTAGATGGCGTTTAGAAGCTTTATCGATTAGAGCCACGTGACTAAAATTCTGTATGACGTAGATAGACTCAAGGTCATCGATTTACTAAACAGTTTGCAGCTCCACCTTGGTGCAGTAGTTACATTTTCTTAAAATTTCAAATTAAAACTAAATTTTTGAGGGAAAGTTTTAACTGTAGTTCTAATTTCATTTAAATGGTATTTCACTAATTATAACCGCATAATTTACGGACAATTAACATATTTCAAAGCCCGATCAATACGAGAGACGGTTAGTCATAAGTTTATCATATAGCATAAGTTTAACACTGGCATAGTTTTCAATAAGGATCGAAAATGTTAGTATTTTACATCTACGCAGATAGTTATTTCCGAGTTATAACCAATATAGTTGAAGTCAGACTTATAAGAAATCAAATATAAACTTATGGTGCTTTAGGGTACATATTTGGATATCCGTATAAACTCATTTTCGTTTACTCTGGAAAAATAAATTGGTAGAAATCGAATTAACATCGATTTCTTGGAGTCGGATGCAACTGCAAATATCTATTTACTATACTACAAGAAAATTTCTAATTAAAATCGTCTATTTTTGTCAGCATCCGTTACTACATTAATGGCTAGTCAATACACTATTTGAGCGCCTTGGTTTACCACAATATTCACTTTGAAATTAACCCGTTGTCAATTGAAATTTTGGTGAAAATTCTCAAAATTTTCTGGATCCATTAGGGACAAACCCGTTCATTTAAAAGCCACAATTAGCTCGAGGGGGCTTTGAGCAAACTGGGGCAGGGTCGAGGGGTTCGACATTCTCTAAAAGGTCAACGAAAATTGGTGACTTCATGAAAGGTTTCCTGAGTTAGTGCTTGAACTCTGATTTAGTCTTAAATAGATAATAGTTTCGTCTGCAACTTTGCGATTTCTTAAGAGACTTCATCATCGATTTCATGATTTCATCACACAGTTCGTGTTGTCTTCGACATCTCAGACGTTCAGCGATGTCCTGAGAGAATTAGCGAAGTATCGAACCCCTCGGAGAATGATGTTCTATTCCTCTTAAGGCCAATGACCAGACTATCTCTTGAAGATTCAATCGATTTTAAACACAATATCTCGAGTGTAGATGGCGTCATTCAAAAAGTTAAAAATGGCAAGAAGTCGGTACAAGTCAAGGGTCAATATTTAAACCAAGTCAGACAGCAAAAGGCAAGAGCGTGGCAAGAGAGCCCTTAATTGTATAGCTTTAGTTGTTTGGAGAGCGGGGACCAAGAGATCAAATTGCCCCGGGAAACGTTTCCCCCCAAATTTAAATAACGAATAAGGAATGCCTTAACGAAAAGCACACACACTCACTCAAATATGGCGGGAAAACAGCCTCCTAGATCGCGAGGAATATAATTAAGATTATGTTTGCTTCAATTCACAATGACAATTAAATAAATCGCTAAGATGTCCCAGAGGTCAAAGAGCGTGACCTTTAATCCTAATGAGCTAGTGTAGTCAATTAATAATTCATGAACTGCTGCTACGAGATTGTAGACAAGTTACAACTTACAAGTGGTTTTTGGGAATCATGTTTTTCTCGAAAATACACCTCCATTAAAGGGTTGCACAACATGTTACGTATCTCTTTCATAAAGTAGAGCTCCGCATGTCACGTGACATTGCCCAATCACTACTCCAGGTAATAGTAACACTACTACATCAAAATATAGATCTTGATACGTCCCTACCAAGAAGTGATATCTAGTTTATTAGGGAGAAGGTATAAGATGCCTAAGTATTCGCGTGAGGCCATAGTCCCAGTCCCCCTTTCAAAATACAAGGAGGGGGACGTAACAGGAGGCTGGGCTATTTCGCAGCCTCTCCTCACTCGGAAAATACGTAATTTTCCCGTCATTCGCGTCGCGCTGACGTGAGTTTTCAAGAACCAATGAGATGCTGCTGGTTGTAATTTGGAGGCGGGGATTAACTCCGGACCTACGTCTTTTAGACTGGAGATAAAGCTGCCAGAAATGTGGCGAATTTATACATTCTTCCTAATAAACTAAATATCACTTCTTGTCCCTACATAAGGTATTGTATATCAATTAACTTAGCGTGGTTATGTTAATTAAGGTATCGCTAATACACTCAGAAAAATGCACGTCAATTGTTGAGTCGAACTACGGGAATGTCTGTTGATTACTCGAAAGACTAATGACGAGGAAAGTTTAATTAGTTCTTGGGTTCGAGTTGAGAGAGAGTTGATGGGAAAATGTCACAAACTGTCTAAGTTATTAACGACTCTAGCTTACACCGCGGAGGCAAGTTTCTTCCCGGGGCTGATGTCCAACTAAATTAGAAATGACCTAAGACTAACTCGTGGAAAATTAACAGGCATATATATATCTATGCGCAAGTGCACTATTTTCTTTTCTACGAGATTAGGTAGTACGTATTCATGCGCCCTTAGTGAGCTAACATAAAAATATGAAACAGGCTGTAATGAACTTCCATAAACATTAATTACCATACCGCATTTTAGGGAGGACGTACTGACGAGAATATGATGGTAAACTATAATATTTAAGCAGAGTCATAAACGAAACGAGGTTTAATAAGTTTAAAAAAAATAGTTCCTGCAACGCGGCGTGGAAAAATGGAGAATTTTTGGGTGAAGTTGGACTCGCGACGGAGTTAATCCAAAAGTTTAAAATAAACATAAACATAGTCTAAAAAATAGTACTCCAAAAAATAGTAAAACTACTCCTTCATGGTATAGTTCTACATAACTCATTTTACATCCGTTTAACACTTAAATAATTTTATCTTCAACGCTGCATCAACTTGAGTCGCTTTAATTCTATAAAAACAATACATTAAATTTTCTTTGAATACGTCCATACGTTACCCTATTTTAAATTCAATCATTCGCGCGAAAGAAACTCTCCCAAGACTCTTCTTAAGTGTGGAAAAAAGTATAATTACCATCCATCTTTACCCCATTTTAAAGTTATTTGCATATTAAGGTGAGGTATAAAAAGTGGTTCAAAGGAAAGAGTGGAGAGGAGAGAGTAGGAAGAGCCGGTAGAGGTATTTCTAAAAGAAGCATCTTAAGTAGTAGGGTGAAGGGAAGATAATCCTTTTCAAATTTTCTCATTTCTAAACTTTTCTTTAAAATTGGGTTGAGTAATTTTTAGAGCTATATACCTTTTTTCACTAAGCCAGAGTGGGAAGCAAAGCCTAAAGGGTAAATCGTACGAAGATCTTTTGGTTTCGTTAATAGGGAAATAGCAAAAGGGGCGTGGCTTCAGACGGCTCCTCCCATTTATATCTACACGAGGAAGAATTTATGAAGTAGAAGGCTTGTGGGGGAGTAAAGACGATTGGGTAAGCTGTGGTCTGACGTTTTGTAGGAGGGTTTTATCACTTACTGCAATGTCCCTATACATAACGTATTATCATTATACTTTAAAGTAACTGTAAGAACTGCCGATGGTTTGGTAAATATTTGAAATACGTCATAGGCACGTGACCTAGGAGATTCGAAGTTCAAAGAAACTTGGGCTGAGACTCGGCCAGTAAAATAAAGGAACGTAATCTCGTGGTACTTTGCCAAGTGAAACATTTTCCCGCTTTTCACGTAGCCATCTTTGATTGGCTGAACTTTTGACCAATGAGACCACCTTTCTTTTTTGCAGAAAAATGATTGAAAAAATGAAAACTGAGTGAACATTGGGCCTTACTTTGAAAAGAGGTTTTCAATCAATGCAGTTTTTTGGTGATTAGCTAACAAAATTACATTTCGTGAGGCTTTTCCTTTAACTAAAGAAGCTATCCTTGCTTCAATGGTTACAGAACTTAAGAGGGTTAGTTTAGGGGAGATGGGGGGGAAGGAAGGATGGTGGTGTACGTCTTTATCGATTTGAAATTTGGGCTGAAACAGTACGAGACCCGAATACGGCGAGCTGTTTCATTCCATGTTGGTCTTTCGACGAATCAGCACGCGTTAGCTATAAAATGCTCGTGCTGGTATATTTTCCCGCCCAAACATAGCCCCGTATTGTGTGGTAGTGTATTTTTTAACACGTGTTCGGTAAGGTTTATACATGTACAGTAAAAAAATATAACCAAGGCTTAAGGGCAGAAAGGGATTGTACGGAATGCGCTTACGTTTCGATTTTGGAACTGTCAGTTCCGATAATATAATACGTTCCTGGACTACACTATAGGGAAAAGTCGCCAAAACAGTACACGCAGCCGGTTTCCATTTCTGAACGGGAAACCCATACATAAGCAAAGAGTATTATAACGTAACATAAATTTATGATGGTCATAAGTCTAAACTTAGTTATGTGGAAAAACGTTACCTTCTTTCCCAGAGATCCAACCAAATCTAAACTATACCGTGTGCTCAAAAAAGGGTGGATCAATGTGTTCCATCACATTTTGTCCTAAGGATGGAGACTTATGTATATTGATGAACTTATGATACTGTATTATTAAACGGAACTTCCAGTATCTAAGCAGCTTAGTGCGGGGAAATTAAAATATCTTAGAACTTTAGTCTTTAGAAGTTGAAAGTCAGACACGAACTGTCTTAGAAACCTCACGTACAAGAATAAAATAATGGGGTCTCGGTCCTTGTTCATTAAAATTTAAGATCTTAATTACGTGGGAAGCGAAAATTCTTAAAATATTTGGCGTGTTTAGCGTATGAAGATAAAATACACCTTTTCAAATTTACTATAATATGCAAAGCGTTAAAACCTTAAGGTGAATTTGTACTAGGCCACTTTTGCAGGTCCTTTGCATTATTGATCACGTAATACAATAAGAAATAATTTTCAAACTTACCCTGGGAATCAAGGCTGACTTCTTTTCTGAATTGCGCCGTCATTTTCGATGTGTTCACTGTGATGTTTTCGCGGTTTTAATTGAACGCGTCACACACACACACTTGCCACTTGTCCCGTGGGCCTACGACGTAGGCGTCATCAAGAGAAGTAGAACTTTACACAAACATAAGGTACACCGCTATAAACGAAAAACAACTTCTCACGTGATCTCTTGTAATCACTGTAAGCACCAGCGAACACTTTGAATCGCGTCCCCAACATTTTTAATCCGTTAAGTACCGGGACGTAGTGCTCTCAAAGCAAAGGCCTAGCGCGCACAGACTGGAAGAAGATGTAAACCGGTTGTTGACCTTTCCTAGTGACGCTTTGCCATTTAAAATACAACAACAATGTGGTTGCTGTAACAGACTTAAGCTTTATTTTTCGCTTGCTTAAGATTTAACTTAATTAACAAGCGCGAACGTAATTTTGAGTAAAAGGTCGAGAAGCGGAAGTCGTACGCGTTCTTTGATGCGACGTTGTCAGTTGAACGTAGGATCATGTTTAAACTTCGTTGTAGAACTTGATTGAAACGAGTCTTGTAGAGTTGTTCATGAATTTGTCATCATGGCTGCCTCGTTGTAGCAGTCAAAATGGATTGAATCGATGAGTGGGGTCTTCAGGGTTAAAGGTTGAGAACCGACTTTAGTTACGGTTGTAGTAGAACTTAGTTCTTCATGTCACTCAGGGTCTTAGATGAAAATAAACCGAGGATGCTGGTTGGGAATCGAAGACATCCGTAATTAGATTTACGTTTCGTTGAAACTACGTGTACTTCACGGGTAATTTAAGGTATGGGTTGTTTACACCAAGGCTTATCGTTGGAAGCAAGGGTGTAAAAACCCCTAGTTGAAATCGAAGCTTTTTTTATCATTTATTTTGCTTTTATTCTTGAAGGAAAAAAACCGTCTTTAGATAAGAAGTGGGTACGTAGCTCAGCCTCTGGGTGGTTCCAGGAGGCAGTTAGGCCTGGGTCTAGAAGAACTTAGAAGTCAGACTAGCAAAGGCTTAGCGCCTTCCATCGACGTTACATCTCCAACGGGGCGTAAAAAAGAATCTGAAATGGGAAAAGAAGAAAAAAACAACGTTAAACAGTATAGGACACTAACAGCCTCCGGGAGTTGGTTGGAAGTTTGGGCTTCTGCATCTGAAGTCTTAAAGGAATTCAAGAATTGCTAAGCCTTGGTTCCCCGAATAAAAAAAAAGAAATACATATATATTTTTCTTTATTCCGCCAGAAAAATAGCAGGTTGCGAACCTCCCCGTAAATCTTACGACAAAGCACCACTGCTATCTATACCTTAGCTGTAACTTCCTTTGTAAGGGATAGTTTTAAAATAGAAAAGTAAGGACTATTTAAGTTGCTAAGCCTTTGAATAGATACATATGTATTGTTCTTATATCGAATAAAAATTGATTTGTAGCTTTTTGACGATGTGACATTAATATGGTTTGAAGTTCAAAACCCTCTGTGATAGACTCCAGATTGAGCGGAAATAATTAACTAACTATAAATTAAATCGGTTATTTTTTATGTAACTTCATTTGTCAGTTTTGTTTCGATAATAAATACTTTTATTAAAAAAATGACTTTCACGAGGTCACGACCTCAATGCCAAAAGTTTGAAAGGTCATAACTGCGGCTTCCATCGCAAATTTTCATCTATACAAATGATACTTATTAAGAGATAAAATGTTGATGACATAATTCTTAATTTTTAAATTTTGATGGTTGAATGAGTTTTCTCTGTTCTTTCCCAAAATGGAGCGGGAGTCCTTTGGGTACAAACTAAATCGATTATTTCAACAGAAAACCCTGCGTAATAAAAATATTTGTGGAAGTGATTAGTTTCTTTCAGTATATTTGAAACAAAGATGAAGTACGTGGAAATTTAATCACACCGTTGGGCCTTGGCATTTTAGTAACAAGCCCCGGGTAACTGACATGGATGATGATTTAGCAAGGTTTAATTATAGGCCTTTGCGGATTTAATGTTACGCTATTTTCTCTCTCTCAAGACTCAATATTTATTCAACGGCTTTGGCAGTGTATTTGATGAACTATAGGAGGCTCTTGAGCTTTACTATTTGCATATGAATCGGAGCAAGGGGTTCTTGTTTGCAAAGACAGTAATCATAAGCTAATTAAAATACGTAGAGTCTTCAGTTAGGTTAGACCTAACAATGCAGAACCGTCATGAAAGATGACAATTTACAAAAAAAAAATATTATTTCAACCCAACACCAGGACGTTGAACACATAAAACTGAACATGTGATCCCATTGAAAAATCCAGGACTGTTTTGTATGGTCAGCTTCAGTGCAGGAGAAACTACTCCTACCTAACATCATACCCCTACTTGCCCAATCAGATGTACAACCCCATCACTAGTAGTCCACTTAATAAAATCCTCCACCAATGTGTAGATGCAAAACGGAGGGAACTTTGCTGTATCTCTATTGTTCCACTCTTCATGTGAAACATTTGATCCACGATAGCCTTTTCTAAGCCCTGTACTATCTATTCTATCCAGACAGGTCTTATAACCTGGGATATCTCAAAGATGATAGATAGAGCCGACAAGTACATAATCGAAATGGCCTAGATTCGGTGGACGGATCCTTTGCAACTAATAGCCGTTGTATAGGTTTACGGTTATGAGTCTGACACGCACCAATGAGAGAATGCGTGGAATTACACGCGTAATCAGACACACCATCGATTGGCCAGCCCTTAGTACCGTACAACATACGTTCATAAAACCCCAATCTAAGTTCATTATTTACCCCAGTTTCCATGCAGCAAATTATAGACGAAAATTTAATTTCTTTAATAAGCACCGCTCTGCGATTAGTTTTAGTACTAAACACGTAATACCCAGGTCTGTATAAGCCAATAGAAGAACAGCGTTTAATTTGACGTCATACGTAGCTTTGCTAATGTTTGTTTGTTCGGTAAATATATTTTGATTTACGATATTTAAATTATGAAACAAAAAACGTTGTTTATCCTAGTTCACTTGGTAATCCGGCCTATCCTGGAATATCTGAACTTAGTATATAATTATTTTACTTATGTTCTATTCCAAGCTGTCATGAAAAGACGTAAGCCTATCGCGTTGATTAACAATAAACAATACAACAACCCAATTATACACAGAATAAGCTATCGAATCTATTGGTATTCCCTCTCCGAGTCTCTGTCACTCACTAGTGCATGAAGTAACTTATGAAGGCCGGAGTGGGAATGTAACTTTGTCTAAAACCGTGCTACGTCTTCTAAAATATCGCTTCATGGTGGCAGATTGCTTGCAGCGAATAGAAAATGGTGGCATAAGGCACCTCATGTAGAAATTCCAGAAGAAAAATAACCTTTTTCATCAATTTCTCTTTTTAAAAACTTTTCTTTTATGGAACAAGATATACTAGAAGAAAGTGTCCTATTGGTCCATACGAAAGGCTTTGGGTCCAGCAATTTGGGTCACGAAAGGAAAGAGCCTTTATACCGGGGAGTTGGAGAGAAAAAGTGGGCAAGCAAAAATAAAAGAATGATGTATAGCCTCTCTTTGAACCTCAAAACTCCCGTTGTAAAACCGGGAGCTGCTAGAGCGTTTTCCGGTCTTTTTCCATTTCCCGCCAAATATCTTCGCGCCATGCAATAAGGTGTTGGACAATTGCCATTTTCTTAAATTGCAGTTGGAGATTGCCATATTTGTTTTGCGAGATGAAGTAGTATAGTCGCGCTTTACGTTAGCCTGTCAAAATTTCGACTGAGAAATGAACCGATTTTATATTATAAAACAGTTTTGCGCTTTGTTTTGGGTTTTCCTAAGCCTAGGTGGTTGCCATGGGGAGAAAATTTGCATAATGTCTGATAAAAATACATAATCTAAACCGAGTTATTTCGGTAAACTATAAGATTATCAGGATTTAACACTTAAAAACGACATTTTTGTTCAGTTGCCTGACATCTCAACAAAACCTATAAACTATCTTTGAATTATCCAAGACGAAAAGTAGGCCAAACTTTTTTGTCTACCAAGAAAGAAATTGGGAAATTCCAAGCCGAGTTGAATAGGATCTCATTTTCAGTTAAAAAAAAAATCGATACGGTGCCCAAATCCCAAATGATAAGAAAGCATTAGCATGTGAAATTGAGCGGGCTTATTGCGAATTTTTTATGCGTACGCGTTTTGCATATTAGTCTGGTATTTCGTCCACGAGTGTGCTTGTTTGTCAGTGGAATTAACAGAGTTCGCTGAAGAAATGTGTAAGGTTATATTATTGAAGAACAGGGTCTATTACAACATGTATCCCATAGAAGTGTTTCTTAGTACGTTAAGTCAGGTATAGTAAAACCATCATGCACACGTACATTCTATGAAACAGTATTTTCCGACCTTGTTTCGAGTTACATTGATTTATGTTAAGGCAATGCCCTCAAAATTCAATGAATTGATTTTTAGGCATTTATAAATATTCATGCATTCGATCAAGTCCGGGGGGTAAAAGGGTTAAATTAATGACTGACCTTTGACCTAGCGCTTATGAAATATAAGTTTATTAGTCATAAACGCAGATACCAAAATTTAACATTAGTTCAGTTAAGAAAATCGCTTGTACATGAGCTCGTAGAAGATACATTATTATTCCATCCCCCATAAATATTTAATATTGGCATACAGTGTGCTCTGGTCCAGGTAAAAAGTTACCTGGTTTATAAATAACCCGAGGGCTTGGAAAATTACATCCATAGATAGGATACATCCACCTGAAGGACAAGCAGGTGGTAAAGTGGAGATGGAGTCATAAGTAAATCATTCTTCATTAAGTTTACATCTTCCAATAACCTTCCATGTTAGTATGGTAAGCTTATCTAGCGTTACACGTGCGCGGGTTTCGACTTAAGCCGTTTGGAACACTCTGCCCTGAGAATCATCTTCTAAAAACAAGGCACGTGCCCTGGATTGTAGAGAAGGGTTTTATGTAATAAATAACGTCACTCTTCAAATTTCGTCTTTTGTTTAATTTCTTATAAAGGAGTTAATTTCATAAGTGACTTCTTATTTTATGAACTTAAAGGTCTGTTATTAATTTATGGTAAAATCAATAGAAGGGAAGGCGATCCCGTTATCTCAGTTTTTGAGGGTTTTGAATTCCATTCTCCAAGGTTCTTTTTGTAACCCTTTTCGTGGAAGATATAGACAGACATAGAAAAACCTTTGGGAGCAACGAGCTTACGTGTTTATTCGACTAAAGAAAAAAATAACGCGTCAAACAAAGAAGCTCGGAGTTTTGAAGTTTTTTTTTTTTATAATAATTATTATTATTTTCTTTCGTTTTTAGAGAGAACAGATTGGAAGCTTCCTTCTACCTTTTATTGATTATTTAAAAAACATCCTAATAAGTTCATGTACGTAAGTCTTCGAGGCTCAAAACAGTGACTGAAATGCACGTACCATGATAGTCTTTGAAGATATTTAAAGGCTTTTCATGGCAATATTTTATGTGCCCGCAAATTGTTACAAGGCTCAATTTTGAAATTATATCAAATGCTGATCGTTGTACGCTACTATCCTTTCAATCATAGGCCTAATATTGTATCAATGTATGGCCTAATATTGTATCAATGTATAACCTAATATTGTATCAATGTATAACCTAATATTGTATCAATGTATAAAAGTGTTTAAATGGAAAATGTCGTTTATATCAACTAAAGGCCTTTTCAAGCTATACAACTTTTTGACTCATTTAGATGAGTCAATTTGAGTTGAGTAAATTAGTTGGGGCGTGTGAACAGAAGTTGGTTGTACAAGTTAAATCACAAAATTAAACATTGATCACTGACCAATTTTTGCTGACTCAAATTTTTGACGCATGTAGTTTAGTCAAAAGTTTTATCGCATCGTTTAAAAAGGCCCTAAATCAAACTATTACAGTATCATTCCACGATCTGATATTTTAAGCCCCCAATAAATAAATATTAATTCGACAGCTGCATTTAAAGTTAAAAATACATGCACTTCCTAAGCGATAAACTTAAAATACGTTTCTCTTTGATATCACTACTAGCACAAGGCAAAAGGGGTAAATTACGAATTAAAATCCCTTATTCTTTAGGGAGATATCAGAATACGAAACGTTAATCTATTTGCGCTGTCAAACAAACAACAAACTTAAGTCGATAAACCGATAAAAGCCCCGGCGACTTTATAGAATTCTCCTTGTCCAAAATCGATCCACCGTTTTGTAATAAGGGCTTTCATTAAAATTTATGACGGGATAACGGTTTATATCGGGTCTTAAACAAACAACAAATTCTATTTAAGTCAATTGGGATTTGGCAATTCGAAAGTTCTTTAAAACATCAGCTATCTAAAAGGCCATCTTATTCCCGATGCGTGTGCCGAGGCTTAACGAGCGATTTTTAACTAATAAACCTAGGTCAAAATTACGCGTCGTCTGCTTCAGAGTCGAAAATACCGAAACGTTTCTTAGAACTATGAAGCAGACGACGTTTCATTATGACCCAGATTTTTCATATGGTTTAGGATGTACAATGAACATTACAATGTAAGAAACATGAAGGCGACTTAAGGTTGAAATTTAAGTAGCATTTTTTCATCCCTCAAGATGTCTCCCAAGAACCATCTAGTCGAATTGGTTGATTCTCATTTGAAATTTAGGTCAGATTTTGGGTACAGAGTTCGATCCCAACGTCATAGCCTCGTTAATGCGACCTCCATATAGTTGGCCGGATCTTTTGCCATCAAAGAATGGATGAAAAAACTATAACGTTGCCATAGCAACGACGAAAGCTCTAAGAATCTAAGTGAAAAGAAATTCTATCCACCAGACTTTCCCATAGTGTACTTTGTCCCATATAATACAACAAAACCCGTTAAGACTTTTCGAGATGAGAATTTACTTCGTATATAATCGGATAGAGGCGTTTTTCTAAGCCTTGCCCATCGTATATTCTTTGGTATTCTTTTGAGGTGAAATTCTACGGTATTTCCTGTAAGATACGCTTGCCTAAACATTTGCTTGAGTTTGAAGAAGACTATAGGCTGATTATAAGAGAAATAAACACACTTTTCACCAAGGAATTTGTTTCGATCAACTGAAAATTTAAAATTTCACACACGGTTATGAATTATGAAGGCCATCTTGAAGGCTAAATTTCTCTTTTCTTCCGTGTACCGTTCATAAACTACGTGAAAACATCTTTGAAACGAAAAATAAAAAAATAATAATAAAACTTTGGCGTGCCAGCTTCCAGGGGTAAAGCTGATAATGTATTTCCTACCTGCCCCTGTAAAACATTTACCCGCAATACACTGGTGTATTTCTACGAAATAAATTTTGTTTTTGAAATGATTTCCCAGTTGTTTTTAGCTTCGATTTTTTTCTTTTAAACATTTTTATAGTTCGAAATTGAAAACTAGGCTACATTCTTGTCACCTTCAACATGGAATAAACGAAATTCTTAGTTATTTCCTCCTTGGGAAAACGTATTTTTGATACTGGTGTGGGAGAGACGATAGAAGAGTGGCGTCATTGACCGTAAATCGACATAACGTCCTTGTTTTTACTGTTAGAGATAGAAAAGGGATGAGCGGTAAATAAACCGACGTCCCAGCAGCCGAGATAGATGAAAGAAAGGTTCAGCAGAGCTTCGATAATACCAAACTTAGGGCCGCAGTTTCGACCCATTCGAGCGTAAGGGCTAAAAAAATTCTCTGGCGAGACCTGATGATGACGTGAAATAGTCATCATCTGAAGGAAAACTTCCATCGACCTTTCGGTCATCTTTAACAGCTTCTCTTCCATCTCGATTTTTCACTTATCGATGGCGTCTTAAACGCTTTTTTCTCACGTAACTTTATACTGATCACAGATAACGCAAAAATAATACTTCTATTTGATGATAGCTAACTAACACTCAGATCCATAATATTTTTAGGTAAGTTTTCATAACCCTCTGTAAGATTGAGACTATTCAGGTTTTGGCAAAGGTTAACGTATCTTTCTGATGACCTAGGGTCCTCCTTACTGGACGGAGAATGAGTGAAGAGTCTTTGTAAGAACTTGGGAGCAATGAGCGATTAGGCGAGAAAACAAGACTGAGGTCTTTGTTTCCTTATTTCGGAAGCACTTTGCTTTGACATGTCAGTTTGTTTCCGTTCCGCTGAACCAAACAAATCGTGGCCACGTGTACCGTATAATTAATTGCCAACTCATGTCCGATTTAGAAAAACTAAATGGCACTACCAATTAGAAAAACAATTCTCCATTTCAATGTAGCCATAACTACTGGTTAAATCAAGGGCTTGGGGCATTATTTATCAACAGCTTCTCTTTTAGTTTTATAGGTCTAAAAGAATGCATACAGTTAATGAGAATAATTGTGCCCTCATATATCTCATGTTAATTTCTATGCCGGTATTGTGTACGTATTCCTATAGTTATGCCTATTTCTTCCGTGGGTCTTTCCAAACAAAGTAAGCATTGATCGTGATCTCTTTTACACTGTATAGGAGAAAGGTTCTAAAAGACAACGTAAATGGAAATTCGTATAACAATAGGAGAGCTAAAGAAGGGGACCCTTTAGATCTGGTCGTAGTATATTGTCCAAAAGACAATATAGGCTGGGCCCCCCCTGCGTTTGGTGAGTCCTTTCTGATTTCATTTCGTAGAAAGCCGCAATAATGTCGAGTCTATAAAACCTGCAACTCATACGGATGGATGGTGGTAAGGTTAGAGCCTAAGGCTCAAGGGTCAAGTATAACCTTACTAAATGTAGTTCGCTTAAAGCTTTTTACCCCTCCAACTCCGAGAGAGTGGGTTCTTACGAGGGTACAACTTCCCTAAGCTCTTTCCTTCTCCACTTCCGGTGTGTGAGACCATCTAGATGTAGAGTCTCTGCAGTGTGTGTTTGGGTCTTTTTTTATGACTCTACCCATCGTTATCCACCCTGAAAATGTTACCATAAGTAAATTGAGTCTTGTGTAAGCTACCAAGACATGGTTCCCGCGTCTCTAACCGTTTAAGCTCTGATTAAGACTTAGATAAACAATATATATCTACAGAGTGGTAGGACTGTTCTATGGGCTATCAATTTTGGGTCGAAAATGTAACTTCTATGACCGGTTTTGCCCTAAGAGCCACCTTTTACACGTGTTTAATTAAAATTAGCTTTGTCCTTCAGATTCTCACTTAGGTTACGCCTAATCACTCTTAATCCTAACTCGTAATTTAGGGGTCCTTGAGTCAAAATGTTATATAGAAGTTACATTTTCGAGTCAAACTTGATTTCCAATAGAACAGTCCCATTGTGCATGGGTCTTACCATCCTTTTTGGTAGGATGATTTCCATAGAGAACATGGAAGACTCCATGAAGACAACTTAGATAATTATTTAACTTATGGTTCAGCACGACAGATCGATATGTGTACCGCTGCTTAGTCTTACTTAGTTCTATGGCACCAGGTTCTATGGCAAAACAATCTATGGATAAAAGCAGAAGAACCTCCCCATCTATTAACCTTGCTTACAAGGAACGAGGAAGCTCGTTTCTACTTAGCGTTTCCATTTTCTTTCATCAAGGAGCAAACCCGCTGTCTGCAAAATTCTCGTAATTCTTGTTGAGTTGTCTCTCGTTACCTGACTGTACTATCCATAAAGTAAACAGTCGTTTATACCCTTTCCCTTCAGTGTTAAGTAACGTTGTCCTTCCGTAATAAAACTCTAACGATGTGGGTTATACTCCGTTACATATATGAAACCTTTAAGCCTTGGCTGCACGGTTCTCTTCACGGGGAATCAAGTTTAAATGCATTTAAGCAAAGTTGTAAACAGTAAAAGGATCCCGTCGACGAAAATGGAATTTTTCACTACAACGCGTTTGATCTCCTTGACCCCCTGTTACCTTTTTGTACGTTTATATGCACGAATGACCTACGGGGTCAATTCCAACACTGAGCACTGCCTTAACGCAAATTCAAGTACCGGGACGAAATGGGCTTTACAAAATCCTTTCAAGTTTCATATAAAAAAGTAATTTTGGCCAGAAAAATGTCTAGTTCCATAATATGCCCTTAAATTTAATCAATTTGCAAACTGTTTCAATTTTAATTTAAAAATTACTCTACGCCTATTTCCTACTAAAGTTTTGCAGTTGCAACAATATAAAAACAAACTGCCTACCTTTTTAATAATCTAATCAATCTGTAAAATTAAATCCAAGAACGGGAATTATAGCAACACCAGCAATAAAAACAAAACCGAAATTTCAGCTTTCATTGGCAATTACTTTAGTTGAAATAATCTGACGTTTATCTATTGCAGCAAGTCTATGCCCTTAAATTTAATCAATTGCAAATTCAAATCCCAGAGCTGTAAATTTTCAGAACTCTTAAAAAAAGGAAAACCGCGGGAAAAAAGGCCTTACGCTAAAAATACAGAGGGGGCAACTTTTTCCCGCAAAATTGATTAAATATAAATCTTGTTGGGACCCCTAAAAGGTGACGTGCCACTACAACTTTAAACTGAGATCGAAAATGGTGTGGTAAAAAAAAAGATTCCCCAAAGGAGGCAATCTTAGTTTACTCGCTAGGAACTTTCATTTTCATTGGTAAGGTGTGTTCCGCCGCATTGCATGCTGGGACGGAGAGGTATCTGAAGGGTTAAAAGGGATATATAGAAGATTGGAATGAAAACGGTCGCCAATTCTCAGACGTCAACTTCGATCATTTGGTGACTGGAAACGTCCGAGTGAAACGGGTCTCTGTATCGAGGCTGTTGCTATGGAAACTGATCCATGATCTCTCCTGTTCCAAGGCGGGAAAGTTTCTTGTAGTAATAATTCACAGCAAGCTCGATATGAAAAACGTTGCGACGCATCAGGGGTGATAGAGGGAGATGATGCGTTAATATGCAGGGGATACACCTAGCGTGGCTATAAAGTTAGGGAACAATTTTTAAACGCAAAAATGGCCCCTTCAAAAAATTCAAACTTTGACTATCAACATGCAGGAAAGTATTTTAAAATTTAAAACACAGGCGGCCACGTGGACAACAGACTTATATCAAGAAGCGATATCTAGTTTACTAGGGAGAAAGTATAAATTCGCCACATTTCCAGCTTTATCTCCAGTCCAAACGTAGGTCCGGACTTAATACCCGCCTCTAAATTACAACCAGCATCTCATTGGTTCTTGAAAACTCACGTCAGCGCGGCGCGTATGACGAAAATTACGTATTTTCCGACTGAGGAGAGGCAGCGAAATAGCCCGGCCTCCTTTTACGTCCCCCTTGTATTTTGAAAGGGGGACTGGGACTATGGCGCGCATCTTATACCTTCTCCCTAGTAAACAAGATATCACTCCTTGCTTAAATTAAGAAATATGGCTACGAACAATATGGACCATCCAAATTTGGTGCAGGACTAGTAACTTTGAAGCCC
This sequence comes from Phalangium opilio, assembly GCF_054372755.1. Classification (NCBI taxonomy): domain Eukaryota; kingdom Metazoa; phylum Arthropoda; class Arachnida; order Opiliones; family Phalangiidae; genus Phalangium; species Phalangium opilio. The sequence continues at coordinate 7,178,336 of NW_028324187.1, read as the reverse complement.
TCTCTAAAGTCTTTGCGTACATATAATGTCCTCTCAATGTTCCATCTTAACCCTAAATCAAGTAGACGACACTATACCCCCATTTTAAAAAGAATCTATAGACATAGAAATAGACATCTTCCTTGAAAAGTAACGATACCTACACTACCCTTATTTCTGTTATTTACTTTTGCATTCGGAAACTCCTTTAGTTTTTTACCAAACAAACTTACATCGCAAGCGGTTGTTAAAAATTTACAAAGTTCATAACACGGTAGTCTAAATATTGACGAAACGTGTTATGCAATAATACAAAAAAACTATTTTCTAGAAGTCCATCATATAAAATAAAGTAAGAAAGAGTTCCTCTGTACAGAACACCCATATCTGTCAAAAATAATACAGCTTTCCATGACGTCATAAAAACCGGTATTGAACTGAACCCGGTAAAAGTCAAAGTAATATAAATGGATCTCTGTTTTTTGAGTAATGCCGGAAATAGGGCGTGAATAACGCCAGATTCAATCATAAATAAATAACCACTTCAATAAGTTAAGTCGTTTAAAAGCCATAACTTCTTAAAAAGATCGCTAAAGAATTCACCAGTTGCTGGTAAAAATAGTCAACTCAGGACTGACATCAATGCATCAGTTTATTGACTTGCAACAGGATATTATTCACATATGCTGAAACTATAAATTATCACCTGTCACTAAAGATTATAAATTGAGCGAGGCACATCGGGGCAGCCTTTAAGATACACCCTAGTAATGGTTACCTGATTTCCGGTCAAAGGAAATCAAACCGGAAGTAAGGGAACCTTGCAAGGAAATAATGGAAAAGATTAACGATATCCTAAACACATGAATTGTCATTTAAATCCAGTCCACAGGTCGTAGGTGAAGCACAGTAAAAGATAATAAATACCCTGTATTATGCATACAATTTACTAAAACAGAAATACTTTGATAAAATATTGCAATTTCTATCATCTTTGGTAACACACGTGGCATGCAAAAGAGCAAACCCCAGTCGCGAGTTACAAATTTTTCAACCAATCATAAGCCGATGTCCACCGTCATGATGTCACCCAACAAAAGAGCCTTTTTATTTTTCGTTTCCCAACAAAAAGCAATCATATTTTCAACTAACAAAACTAACTACTTAGGCTAAAATATTCCCATTTTCAATTTAATGAAACTTAGGAATGCTCATGGTATAGTCGAAACATAAGTTCCTAAGATATGTTCCCCATAAGTTTGTCACTGGTAACTTAGAAACTGGAGCTTGTCATGAAGTGAATGACGTAGGTCATAGATTCGAGGTAAAGCGACGCCTGGTGACTGGGACGCTATCAAAGGCTTAGTAATGCAGACTGAACAGGAAGATGGAAGTCCTTCAAAATTAACCACCGAGTGTATTAGGACTTCAATTCACGTCGCTGTCGTTCACTCGAACTAGTTATCTCGAGCTGTAAGTCTCTCAGCAGCATTACGAATTGGAGGAGTTATACTTATGGAAGTAACATATCTTATAAACTTATGTCGAAATTAAAGGCAACCGTCTCTTTAATTAAAATATCGGGATAGTTAATTACCTTATAAATATTTATAAGTTGAGGAAAGCCACGGTGTACAAGCGCTCCTGAATTTAAAACAACGGCCTCGAAGGTCCCCCACAACAAATTATGCAATTTGGTAAATAATGCCTCTTTCACGGACCTTAATACAAAGGCATCTTTCAGGTGGATGGAAAAAGCAACCATGTACCAACTGAACGGTTCATCAGGATGCGTCTTAGTCTGCCTCCTACCTACTAGCGTAATCGCGGATGTTTCTCCAATGAAAAATTAATTGAAAATGAACACCTCCGCGCGTTTCAAAATCAATATCGAGACTAGATAAAGACAGAAGCTGCATGGTTCATTGGCCAGCTAAAATTAAATTTTAAGTCGCAGTGGGAAATGTTGAAACCCTTTGCGTTGATATTGGATTATTTTTTAATTATTAAAAGGTTTCGGAGTTATGCAAGGCCTAATTTACAATTTTTTTAGTAAATATTTCATTTTCAATTTCTACTTTTTTAACTTCATGAAGAAATTTTCATTATTTTTTTCCTAAGATTTAAACATAATTTTTTTTTAAATCAACTAAACTGAAATTCTTTTCAAGCTTTATTGGTCTATTTCTTCAAGCTTTATTGGCCTTTTTTTTCCATCCCCTCAACTTGAAATGTCTATTTTAAATTTTCTTACTAATTAGGGAGTATTTTTGCAAGTGTCCGATCAATTAAGTCATATTTTAATTGTTCCTAACTAATCAATTACTATTTCTACAAGTCCCTGACTAAAATCTAGGGGCCAGTTTAGGCATATTTTCCAAATTACCTGAGATAAATGACCATGCAACTACCTAAGTCTAGGCCTGACCCAGTAACCACCGAGTTTTTCGCATATCCTTAACCTATCAACTTCAATTATATCAACGAAATCAACTTCAAAGTTCAATCTCCTTAAGGCAGATTCACTTTCAACAAGATACTCCCAAGACCCATCAACAATCTAATTAAGCCACGTAGATACTTTAAAATTACGTAAATACTTATTTAAATCCATAAAACACATGGTTCTCACCTGTCCGTACGCTCCAGCAATAATCAGATACCATTGAACTCATCTAAGTTATCGTAAAAGTGAAGCTGTTTGTATTGAAATCGAAGATACGTCTATGGACTTCCCACGAGTTCTGAATTGCAAGTTTTAGTCCAGAGAGCATAGTTCCAAGTAGCAAAAAAGCAATCGCAAGTTCGTTAGAATGGAATCAAATCACTGTGTCAATTCGCCCGATTCACTTAGAGATTCTCAGCGTCAAGAGGTCATTATAACTTGCAGAAAGAGCGGGGTGTTAAAGACACGATACCACTCTTTGAACAAAGACCGACGTGTTCGACCGCGATTTCACCAGCGCTAGAGTAACGCGTCTCCGATGCCGTCGCGAGATCCGCATCAGTGGGCGGATGACCCTTTCAGCCTCTCTTTCCCAAGTAGTGGCAATCACCATCCACTCTTCTTTGGGGGGGAATTCATCCAGAGCTTCCTTATCGACCGGGTTAGCGCGATGTCTCCATCGTGGCTAACCATAGTGAAGACCGTATTCTCTCGCGTTATAAAGCGACATCCGTCCATGATGGTGCCAAGTACTTAAGTGATCACTTATTGTACAGGAATTCAATAAATATTTTAGGTCGTACTTCCGTAATTAATCTTTAGAAGTTAAGAGATTTAAACAATTAAGTATTGAAGACACCGTTCAATTAAAAAATCAAAATCGATAATTTTGTAATAAGTTAATTTTTGAGCAGTGTAGCTAGCAAACTGGTTTCTAGCCTTTGTCAGTTTGAATGACTTCGATTAGTCCTATGACTACATTGCAGCGTAGAAAATTGTTGTGGAATAGAAGATAAGTTCGACAGTTGTTACGATCTAACGCAATCTGTCTCGAAGAGTCTAAAGTTCAAAACGTGGTCTTAGACCAACTGCGCATGGTGAACGAATTCATATAATTTTTTAAGTTTGAAAAGTTTTAACCCAATTTTATCGGGTGGTTTAAGAAATGACCCTACAGAAAACCAGTTGTTTTAAATAAAATTTAATTGGATAAGTTTTAATACTAAAATTAATTTCAAGCATTATTCACTTAAAACGTCATATATCAATAAAATATTTTCTTCTTAAGTTTAAATTCAAAACCTAATGAATTTATAAAAATACATTAAGCGCTGTTAAATTTGCAACCTAATCAACGTCATCTAAAAATGATCTCCTCGTCCTAGGAGGACTAGGAGTTCTAGGAGATGTAGGGGGCATCCGTGGGGGAGCTGCTAAACCTAAACTGCGGCGCAGAAAGTTGAATGCAGGTCGAACACCATTCATCGTGGTCAAGGATTCCCTAGTCAGTAATCGATTCAAAAGATTTCTGTCGACTATGCTTGGTTGCGCTGCTGAGTTTTCGACGAGGCTTCTCAAGGTTGGTGGCTGTAGTAAAAGAGAAATCAAAAACCCATTCCACACGGGCAATTGATATGAGACAAGCTTACGACTCTAGCGCCACCGACGGCGCCTCCTTCAGCTCCCCGGACTCCGCCTAGGTCCGCTCTCCGGACGCCGCCAAGGTTAGGTCTCCGGAAGGCGGCTAGGTCAGCTCTCCGGACGGCGCCTCCTTCCGCACCACCTTCGGCACCCCGGACGGCGCCTCCTTCCGCACCACCTTCGGCACCCCGGACGGCGCCTCCTTCCGCACCACCTTCGGCACCCCGGACGGCGCCTCCTTCCGCACCACCTTCGGCACCCCGGACGGCGCCTCCTTCCGCACCACCTTCGGCACCTCGGACGGCGCCTCCTTCGGCACCCCGGACGGCGCCACCTTCGGCACCCCGGACGGCGCCACCTTCGGCACCCCGGACGGCGCCTCCTTCCGCACCACCTTCGGCACCCCGGACGGCGCCTCCTTCCGCACCACCTTCGGCACCCCGGACGGCGCCTCCTTCCGCACCACCTTCGGCACCCCGGACGGCGCCTCCTTCCGCACCACCTTCGGCACCCCGGACGGCGCCTCCTTCCGCACCACCTTCGGCACCCCGGACGGCGCCTCCTTCCGCACCACCTTCGGCACCCCGGACGGCGCCTCCTTCCGCACCACCTTCGGCACCCCGGACGGCGCCTCCTTCCGCACCACCTTCGGCACCTCGGACGGCGCCTCCTTCCGCACCACCTTCGGCACCTCGGACGGCGCCTCCTTCGGCACCCCGGACGGCGCCACCTTCGGCACCCCGGACGGCGCCACCTTCGGCACCCCGGACGGCGCCACCTTCGGCATCCCGGACGGCGCCTCCTTCCGCACCACTTTCGGCACCCCGGACGGCGCCTCCTTCCGCACCACTTTCGGCACCCCGGACGGCGCCTCCTTCCTCACCACCTTCGGCACCCCGGACGGCGCCTCCTTCCGCACCACCTTTACCGAACACTGGTCTTAATCTATACAATTTAAATAATTAGTTGACCTTAATTACTTAATTGTTGGTAAGCCTATCACATACTGATCAAAAACCGTAACGGTCACTGTCCTTATTCTGCCCGTAATTGTTGAAATGACAATTGTAACTGTAGCTTTTATGTTATTGGCGTAGTCGAAGACAACTTCGAGTACTTGGCCCGTTGGTTGGGTTATTGTGGGCAACTTTGACTCTACATTTTCTAAGGCCTTGACTGCTAGGTAATCAGCAACACTTAAAACCTTGATGAGCCCAATTGCTCTTGCTGGTCCCTCCAGCTTCGTTAGCAAAAGCTTGGTCTTGCAGTAGGCGAAAGAAAAAGAACCTTCGGCAAAGGAGACGGTTTTACTAACAACGACATTTGATTGTTTCGAATGATGGTAAGCTCGGGTTGACATCTCCAAGGCCGATGTCACAATGGGCAAGCTGAGGAAACGGTTGAGGAATTGACTTCTGGCTGGCGGGTCTTCCATTTTTATGGCACCAATGAAAGAATTTGCTATAAAGCGTGTTGAAGCTAGAAGTGATTTGCCACACTTTGATAAATGTTCCCAACTTTTATACTGAAGTTCGATATATTTTTTGGTGGGTCAAAAAAACCAATTAGATGGACGAAAATGAAAACAGATTCAAATTTAAAGCTATAATTATTTTATTATTTCGAAATTAAAAACAATATTCAGTTACAAATATTTTGAACCTAACCCTAACTTAGAAACACTTACAAACAGACAATAAAACTGAGAAAATTGAACCTAATTGGATGGATTTGCAAAGCGAAATCTCAATGGCTCAAGAGCTGCAACTGCTTGTTCCGGTGCCGGTGCAAGAGGTACTGGTAAATTCGCCAACTCGGGATACAGGACATGGATTACGAGTCTAATAATAGGATTAATTTCGGACTCCCATGTCAGGACACGGTTGGCAATATTGGCGTAGATCAAGTGAAGTCCAAAGGCGAACCCTTCATCGAGACTTTCCAGGGTTGGTGGCTGTCACAGACAAAAAGTAAATCAGATACCATTAGGGTTACAATTTATACAAAAATTTATCACACAGCTTCCACGTTATCTTCTGGTTCATCCGCATGCTCTAGTTGGTAATTTCTGATGTCTCGGATCCTTTGACGGCGAGCTTGAAAGTCTGATACGTAGAATCGAACACACGTCATTGGGTGATACCAGATCAATTGCAAAACCTTCATGGCGAACGCTTCCAATTGACTTTTGGTCCAGATGTAAACGGGGCGAATTGGTCTCATCACAAACTCGTAAATTGGTCTTAATCTATTAAAGTTATATGGTTAGTTGACCTTTCATCAATAATTATTGTTAAGCCTTGCACATACTTATCAATAAGAGTAACGGTTACTGCCCTTACTCTCCTGGTAACGGGTGAAACGACAACGGTAATTCTAGCTTTAACATTATTAGTGTAGTCGAAGATAACTTGAAGTACTTCGTCCGTTGGTTGCGTTATGATGGGTAATTTCGCTTCCACTCGTTGTAACACCTTAACAGCCAGGTCATCAGCAACACTTAGAACCTTGTTGACACCAACTGCTCTGGCCTTTCCCTCCATCTTCGTTAGTAACAGCTTGGACTTGTTGTAGACGAAAGTAATGGAGCCTTCAGCTACGGATAAGGTCTTTCCTACAATGGGATATGACTGTTTCGAACGTTGGTAAGCGCTGGTTGACTTCTCCAAGGCCGATGTCACAATGGGCAAGCTGAGGAAACGGTTGAGGAATTGGCTTTCACACGGTGCGGCTTCCATTCCCACGGTGTTACTTGTTATTGACTAAGTGTTCAAGTCAGAAACGTTGAAATGTAAACTGATGCTTCCATAGAAACGTTCGTAGGTTTTATACTAAAATAAGATATTTTTTAGTGGTCCTAAAACGCAAGAGGGTATAAAAACTGGCCTACTAAACTGACCTAAACATAACAAATAATTAAATATGTCATCAATTCGATGAATCCTTACTTTTTATTGTAACCTCAAGTAAAATGGTAGATCGTCATATGACGGGTCTTCGTAAAGTATATGTATTTATAAATTTTACATATCCTGGGAGTATAATAAAGGGTTGATGCCAACTTCGTTCCGTCTATGAGAGAGCAATATTTAAATACGCTATTATTTATACGTGTCATCAAACCTTGAACGAAAAGTGGTGGATGTCTCGTCTCGTGAATTCCCCTCGTGCTAGTAAAAAACATGGTGGTCAAGTTATACTGTCTTTAATTATAAAGCAAGCTATAACTTATGGACCAGTTTAACCCTTTCGATAAGTTATCACTATCGTGAGTATTTCGGTCGGAGAGTTGCATGGTTTTTTAATCACACTTAATTAAAAAGAAATGATGAGCCATTCTTGTTTTATTTTTAAACAAATCTATAACAACACCTTTGAAACCCGTCACGAAGTTATGTACCCTTAGAAAATATTTCCCAAGTGTAATTTATAATGGGATAAATTATTTCGAGGTTTGTTAGTAAATATTCCTTGAATCTTTTCAAACACTAATAAAATAAATCTTGATATTATTTTTAAAACTTGTAAATACTTTATTTGGTCGAAATTAAAAGTTATTTCAATACAAATCCTAACTTAAAAACATAGTGAATTTACGAACAAATTAACGATAAAACCGAGTTTGTTTTCTAACTTAAAATTGGTTAATCATGAATCAGCTTGGGGCTGTTCCTCTGGTACTTCAACCGCACGTTCCGCTCCAGGGTCAGCTTGCGCAGGGGCAGCTTGAGGTACTGGAACTGGTGGAAATCTTAACTTCACATACTGAGGTAGAAGGATATGCAAAACTAGTATTATAGACGGCACATTTTCAGATTCCCAGGTCAAGATACGATTGACAATATTGGCGTAGACCAGGTGAAGTCCGAACTCGTATTCTTCATCCAGACTTTCCAGTGTTGGTGGCTGTAACAGGTAAATATTAGAAACACGTATTGTAAGAAGGAATTTGTATAAATTGGCCTTACAGGTACAGCGTCATCGTCTGGGTAATATTTCTGCTGCCGACGGAAATCTTTGGTATCCTTTATTCTTTGGCGACGAGTTCTAATGTCCTTGATGTAGAACTGAACGCAGCTGATGGAACGAATCCAGATGAACTGTACGACCTGCTGGGCTACGATTTCCAATTGATTTCTGATCCAGGTGTAAGTAAGTGGGACGGCATCTCCTTCAGCGTCACCTTCAGCGGCCCGGACGTCGCCTCCTTCCGCGCCACCTTCAGCAACATCTTCAGCGGCTCGGACGGCGCCTCCTTCCGCGCCTTCTTCAGCACCACCTTCATCGGCTTGGACGGCGTCTCCTTCCGCGCCACCTTCATCAACACCTTCAGCGGCCCGGACGGCGTCTCCTTCCGCGCCACCTTCATCAACACCTTCAGCGGCCCGGACGGCGTCTCCTTCAGCAAAACCTTGCAAGAGACTGTGATTCATAACGTCCTGGATCCTTTGTAGGATATTTTGTATGGACGAGATATAAAATCGCACCAATCCTATTGGGCAATACCAGATTAGTCGCACAACCAGCGTGGCAAACGCTTCCACTTGCCTTCTGGACCAGATGTAAGTGGAGTGTACTGGACTCATCAGAAAACCTAACACTGGTCTTAATCTATACAATTTAAATTATTAGTTGACCTTAATTACTTAATTGTTGGTAAGCCTATCACATACTTTTCAAGAACCATAACGGTCACTGTCCTTATTCTGCCCGTAATGGTTGAAATGGCAATTCTAACTTTCATGTTATTGGCGTAGTCGAAGACAACTTCGAGTACTTGGTCCGTTGGTTGGGTTATTGTGGGCACCTTTGCTTCAACCTTTTCTAAGGCTTTGACTGCTAGGTAATCAGCAACAATTAAAACCCTTATGAGCGCAATTGCTCTTTCTGGTCCCTCCAGCTTCCTTATCAAAGACTTGGCCTTGCAGCAGGCGAAAGCGAAAGAACCTGCAGCTAAGGAGACGGTTCTACCAACAACGACATTTGACTGTTTCGAACGTTGGTAAACGCGGGTTGACAAGTCCAAGGCCGATATCACAATTGGCAAGTTGAGTAAACGGTCAAGGAATTGGCATCTAAGTGGTGCTGGTCCTTCCTGAGCTTCCATGGTACTGGCGAAAGACTAGTTACTATGCGATTGTTATTAAACGAGTCCAAACTTAACCTGATTTGTAACTTTTCAGCAAGTGTTCCACGCTTTTATACTAAAATTAGATACTTTTTTTGTGGGCCTAAAACACATTAAGGTGTTAAAAAATATATTCTACAAGCTGTTACCCGCGGTGTCGCTCGCGTGTAATAAGAACTTCCATCAAAATGATATAAAGAATGGGTAGATTTTACTGATGACTAATATTTTTGTAACACCCTAGGAGGGAAGATTTATAAATCTTCCTTAGCATTGCGGTAATGGAAAATGTCATACTTATTAGCATTATTTTGTTTATGAAATCACTGATCACGATGGTGACACTGGTGTCAAAATGACGACTGTTCTTCTTCCTAAAATTATCCGGACACAAATCACCTTATTTCGTAATGGGTAATGTTTTAATGAAAAACTATCTTTTAAAAACATGTAAAATATTAGGATAAAAAGTCTGGTCACTAGAAAACGTTCCGAAGATTTCTTTAACCAGAACTCATTGCCAAGATTTGTATTATATTGAAATAGACCTGAAAGAAAATAATTAAACATTGGTATTGTAATTAAAGAAATAACGAATAAAAATATAAATGCTTCAGTTTGTACAATTTAAACAATTGTTTTCAATTTGAAGTTTCGCATGTCTTATACAACACAACCCAATTAGTTTTAGAACCTGATTCATTAATTACTTCGATTAGCTGAAATCATGAACCACAAACGCTTGCGCAAGGCAAGGGGTGAATTCAGGATAAGAATATAAGTAAGTCAGGATAAGGTTGTTAATTTTAGTGTATAAATCAGTTAAGGTACGAAGGTGTGTGCTTCATCCAGATTATAATTTAACAAAAAAAAAGTCTACTTACAGTGTCCAATGAATTGCAAGGGTTACCATATCCAAAAATAGAGACCAATAGGCTTAACAAATATTAAAATTTCATATTAAATCGTAAATATTTTATTCAGTCGAATTTAAACGATGTTTCAATACAAAATAGTTTAACTTAAAAAAACTTTGTGAACTAACAATAAAATACAGCTAGAGCTCGAACCCAATTACTGATTGATTACGTGCCCCTCCGATGGGTTTGCTTGTGCCGCTAAAAGTGCGACTTCAGGGGCAATAAGACGGGGTAATGGTAAATTCTCCCAACCAGGTCGTAGGACATTGATCAAATGTAAGACACGAGGCGTCATATCGGATTCCAAAGTCAGGATACGGTTGGCAATATTGGCATAGATCAAGTGGAGTCCAAAGACGTACCCTTCATCCAGACTTTCCAGGGTTGGTGGCTGTAACAAATACAATTAACGACCTTTCATTTAGCGGAATTAACTTAAATAATTTTTACAGCTTCCGCGTCATTTTCAGGTTCATCTGCATGCTCCCGACGGTAATTTTTAATGTCTTGAATTCTTTGCCGGCGAGTTTGTATGTCTGCGATGTAAAAATGCACACTTTGCATTGGGCGAATCCAAATCAACTGTACAGCCTTCGTGGCTAAAGTTTCCAATTGGTTTCTGGTCCAAATGTACGTAACGCTAACTGGTCTCATCACAAACTCGTAAACTGCTCTTAACCTACGCAATTTTAAAGGTTAATTTAACGTTACTAATTAAAAGATGATAAGCCTTGCACATACTTATCAATAAGCGTAACGGTTACTGTCCCAACTCTCCCGGTGATGGGTGATATGACAATGGTAACTCGAGCTTTGACGTTATTGGCGTAATCATAGACAACTTGAAGTATTTGGTCCGTTGGCTGGGTCATAAAGAGGAAATTCGCTTCCATTTCGTCTAACGCTTGGACAGCAAGGTCATCAGCGATACTTAGGACTTGGTTGACACCAACTGCCCTTGCAGTTCCCTCCAGCTTCGTTATCAATGGTTGGGACTTCCTGTACACGAAACTGACGGATTCTTCAGCAACGGACAGTGTTTTACCAACAAGAGGATACGACTCTTTCGACTGTTGATAAGCACGGGCTGACGTCTCCAAGACCGAGGTCACAACAGGCATGTTCAGGACACGATTGATGAATTGGCTTCCTTGAGGTGCGGCTTCCATTTTTATCGTATCGGCGAAAGATTAGTTATAAAATGCAAATTTCTTAATGAGTTAGAGCTAAAACTGATTTGTGACTGTTCAACAAATGCTTCAAGGTTTTATACTAAAATTTTATATTTTTTTGTGGTCCAAAAACACATATCGAGGTGTTAAAAATTCGCCAACTAAAATATATTTGATAAATTCTTGCCTAAAAAAATTACATTTTATCTCAATGACGACGCCCCTTTTTACCTCTCCGTGTGACGTAGTCCAGGAGAGGTTCTGTAACGGCCGTGTCTGTGTGTGTGTGTGTGTCTGTGTGTCTGTCTGTCCGTTGTTACACCCACGTGACCGCGTTCGCAGTTTGCGTATCGGAGCAAACGTGTTCGCCATTTCCGAACTGCTTTCACAGTCACGGAAATGGCTCCTCTACTTGAGTTCTCACACCACCAATCTTCTGGTCTTTGTCCATACCACACGGACACTAGTCTGTTCTTACTGGCTGCTAATCACCACCATCTTCTGGTCTTCGTCCATTCCACGTGGACACCAGTCTGTACATACTGGCTTCTAATCACCACCATCTTCTGTTCTTTGTCAATTCCACATAGCCACCAATCTGTATCATTGGCTTCTACTCCATTATCATCGTTTGGTTTTAGGATATACGCGGCGATCAGCTAGGGTTACGAGAAACGTCTAGCCTCCCTAAGGTGGGATCGCCACCAAAGGTTTTCGCAATTGCGCTTTTTCCTTACTATTATAATGGAAACGAATCGTATATATACCCCAAATTTGAAAAAAGCGGGCAAGAAGGGTACCCTTCACTTTAAACGTCAATATTAGCAAAGTTTGAGAAGATAATAGGTATAACTTTATTTTAAACGATTTAACTATTATTTATGTTAATTATTGAAGATTAAAATAATTAAAAATAATTATATTTATTTAAATATTAAAGATAAACCTCTCGTGCAAAGAGAGAGATTATCATTGCCTCCTATATCTACCAAGGCCCGTGCATGCGATATATTTCCTTCATTGCCTCCTATATCTATCAAGGCCCGTGCATTGTGATATATTTCATTCATTGCCTCCTATATCTATCAAGGCCCGTGCATTGCGATATATTTTTCAAAACAACAACAAAAATGGGAAACCCCAACTCAGAAACATAATAACGTTTTCATTGGATACTTAAATTTATATAATCTTCTTGACACGGAGAGGTAATATTTTGGTTTTCCCAACTTGTAGATAGATGAACCTATTTTATTTCTTGTGGCTAAGAATTGAAAATTCCGGATAAGGGAGAAATAGAAAAAAATCATCACCAACGCCGAGCTGGGATAGGCTGTTGATGTAAACTTCGGAGGAGGTTATAAGCTTCTGGTAAAAAGTATTTCAGTTACATTCGATAAGCTCGCATTAATTATTATTATGAGGTTAATTTAATGAATAATTAATTGAATTGGACCTATTCCGTCCCTTGTGAAACCTCTCAACTTTAGAACGCAGTTACTATTATATCCTAGATTTATTCATTAAGAACCGAGGTCTATTGAAACTCCAAAAAAAAACGGATCCATACGCGAGAGAATTTTCTCTGCGTATTTAAGTCGAGGTGTACTTTTCATACTTTAACAAATACTCTTTTATATAAACCAATGGCAACGAGTTTTGGATTTCTATCCTCTATTTTCTGGTTGTACTTTGATGGTATAATAATCCAGGTTATTGCGTGGTTTATCTAATTACTTGGATACCGTCTTAATTATGAACAAGCAACTTTTACTTTGTGAAACTGTATAAGCCTATTATTTCGAATATGGAATGTATGACAGGTACTATCGTTACTATAGTAAAAGAGGTACTATATTGAGGTAATTAGGTAGTTTTATTAATCATTTTACTATTTCGCGGAATTCTTGATGTTAGTTTAATTTCGTAATGATTTACCAATGACAGTCAATAAAGTATGGTATGGTTTTTAGAGCATCGACATATTACTAGCTCCCCGGAAAAATAGTGAAGAGTTCGAGCAATTGATTATTTGGAGTCAAGTAGGCCTAACAGACACTAAATTAAGCGTTGATATTAATTAATATGTTCGTAGCTTTAAGTGTAAAAACTTTATTCATTCGAACTTAAATATTAATACAAAACATTTTAACTTATAAACGTTGTAAATTCACGAATGAACAATAAAACCAAGACTTCAGTTCTCGAAGCTAAGTAGTTAAGCACAACATTGCTGGCTCGATTCCACTGGTTCATCAACTACAGCCGCTTGTCCCGCTCCTAGTTCCGGAAGTCGGGGTGCTGTCAAACTACGGACTATGGAACTTATAATAGGCGTCATAGCGGACTCCCATGTCAGAATACGATTGGCAATATTGGCGTAGATCAGGTGAAGTCCGTAAGCGTATCCTTCATCCAGACTTTCCAAGGTTGGTGGCTGTAACAGAAAAAAAAGTTAGAAACACCTATCATTTGGGCAATTTATGTAAAACAATTTTACAGGTGGCACGACATCTTCAGGTTCATCTTCACGCGATAAACGGTAAGCTCTAAGTTCCTGGATCCGTTCCCGGCGAGTTTTCAAGTCTGCAACGTAGAATTGAACACTCGTCATTGGGCGAACCCAGATTAACTGCACAGCCATCGTGGTAAAGGCTTCCAATTGAATATTAGTCCGAATGTAAACGGGACGAATTGGTGTCATCACAAACTCGTAAACCGGACTTAACCTGTTCAATTGTAACGGTTAATTTCACCTTATTAGTTAAAAACTAATAACCCTTGCACATACTTATCCATGAGAGTAACGGTTACTGTCCTAACTCTCTCGGTAATAGGTGAAATGACAACGGTGACTCGAGCTTTAACATTATCCGCGTAGTCAAACACAACTTCAACTACTTTGTCAGTTGGTTGAGTTATTACGGGTAGTTTCGTTTCCACCTTCTCCAACGCCTTGACAGCCAGTTCGTCAGCAACACTTAGAACCTTGTTGACACCAACAGCTCTGGCCGGTCCCTCCAACTTCATTAGCAACGGCTTGGACTTGCCGTAGACGTAAGTAACAGTGCCTTCAGTCATGGATAAGGTCTTTCCAACAATGGGATAAGACTGTTTCGAACGTTGGTAAGCGCTGGTTGACTTTTCCAAGGCCGATGCCACAATGGGCAAGCTGAGAACACGGTTGAGGAATTGGCTTCCTTGAGGTGCGGCTTCCATTTCCATAAGGTTAGGTTAAGACTAGTTAAGAAATGATGCTATTGAACAAGTTGAAGCTAAATCTGATTAGTGACCATTTAACGAATGCTCCAAGGTTTTATACTAAAATTTTATATTTTTTGTGGTCCAAAAACACATATCGGGGCGTAAAAAATTCGCCAACTAAAATATATTTGCTAAATCTTTGCCTAAAAAAAATTTCGTTTTATCTCAATGACGACGCCCCTTTTAGATAGCTGAATCTTTTTTATGTATTTCATTTTTCTTTGGAGAAGAATTTAAAATTCCGTATGAGGCGCTCCAGTCACAGAAATATAAAAAATCATCGCCAACACTGAGCTGGGAGAGGCTATTGATGTGAACTTCGAAGGAGGTTATAAGCTTCTGGTAAAAAGGACTTCAGTTACATTCGATAAGCTCATTTGATACGCTCGAATTAATTAGTATGATGAATAATTAATAAGATTGGACCTATTGCGTCGCTTGTGAAAATCTCACCTTTACCACATTACTATATTAACCAAGATTTATTGAAACTCGCAACCAAAAAAAAAAACCCCGATCCAGATGCGTGAGAATTTTCATGGTGTATTGAAGTTAAGGTGTACTTTTGATACTAAAATTAATAATATTTTAAATGAAAATGAACCAATGGCAACGAGTTTTAGATTTCTATCTTCTAGGTGTATTTTTATAGTTAAATAAATATGCTTATTAACATTATTATCGAGTTACTTTTAAACTCTTTGTTACCGATTTGATTATGAACACTGAATCTATTTTGATAAGTGGGGTGGCGTAGCGGTTAGCGCTTTCGCCTCGCAGCAAGAGGATCCTAGGTTCGATCCCGGACTGTGGCACCGGGTGAAAATCTGGGAACGAATCCTTCTGCGTAGAGTTTGCAAGTTCTCTCCCCGCTTGTTAAAAGGAGTTTTCCTCCGCGGTCTAACCCGGTTTCTCCTTTCCATCAAAACTTGCAGAGGTTAACGGTAATAGTTAGTATAGGGCGCTGTAGGTTAGCTGTGGCACAGGGGCTAGCCACCACCCCTCTATGCATTGTAAAGGGACCCACCTGTAAACAAGCCACAGGCTTAGTGTGGACATCCCTTCATAGACAAAAGCTTAGATTATTATTATTATTATTAGAAGTTCTTTATTTCGAATAGAAAATCTCAGACAGGTATTATGATAAAGTAAAGGATAGCCTATAATGAGGTAATTAGCGAGTTTTAGTTAATAACAAAATTGCAATTTTAGCTGAATTGTGTTCAACAGCTTAATTTGGAAATGATGAACAACATAAAGCTAAGAGAGTACAATATCGTTTTTAGAGCATCGATATGTTACTAGCTCCACTGAAAAGTTGGGGAACAGTTCGATGATGATAAATTTGAAATTAAAGACAAGTAGGAATTGATATTAATGAAATGAAAGGAGGATTTATTAATACTCTCGTATTCATTATGTGTAAAAATTTTATTCAATTGAATTTTCAACTTTAAAATACAAAACATTAACTTAAGTCTAACTTATAAACGTTGTACATTCATGAATAAACAATAAAACCCAGACATTAATCCTCGAACCTAATTAGTCAGCCACCAATTTACTGGCGCGATTTCAGCAGTTAAACTACAAATGGTTGTCCCGCTCCAAGTTCCCGAAGTCGGGGTGCTGTCACCCTAAGACCCATGGAACTTAATATAAACACAACGATAGGTGTCATAGTGGATTCCCATGTCAGGATACGATTGGCAATATTAGCGTAGATCAAGTGAAATCCGAAAGCGTATCCTTCATCCAGACTTTCCAGGGTTGGTGGCTATAGAAGACAACAATTAGAAACACCTCTCATTAGGGAAATTTATGAAAAACCATTTTACAGGTGGCACGTCATATTGAGGTTCATATTCACGGGATAGACGGTAAGTTCTTAGTTCCTGGATCCGTTCCCGGCGAGCTTGCAAGTCTGCAACATAGAATTGAACACTCGTCATTGGGCGAATCCAGATCAACTGTATAGCTTTCGTGGCAAAGGCTTCCAATTCAATTTTGGTCCAAATGTAAACGGGACGAATGGGTCTCATCACGAACTCGTAAACCGGACTTAACCTGCTCAATTGTAACGGTTAATTTCACGTCATTAGTTAAAAAAATTAATAAAACTTGTACATACTTATCCATAAGAGCAACGGTTACTGTCCTAACTCTCCCGGTAATAGGTGAAACGACAACGGTAACTCTAGCTTTGACGTTATCAGTGTAGTCAAACACAACTTCAAGTACTTGGTCAGTTGGATGCGTTATGATGGGTAAGTTCGATTCAACCTTCTCTAACGCCTTGACTGCTAGGTCATCAGCAACACTTAGAACCTTGTTGACACCAATAGCTCTTGCCGGTCCCTCCAAATTCGATAGCAATGGCTTGGACTTGCCGTAGACGTAATTAACAGAACCTTCAGCCACGGATAGGGTCTTCCCAACAATGGGACATGACTGTTTCGAACGTTGGTAAGCTCGGGTTGACGATTCCAAGGCCGATGCCACAATGGGCAAGCTGAAGAAACGGTTGAGGAATTGGCTTCCTTGAGGTGCGGCTTCAACTTCCATGGTATCAACGAAAGACTAGCTACTAAACTAATACTGATTAAAATGTTGAAGATAAAACTGATAACTGATACCTCGACATAAATGTTCGCAGCTTTTATACTAAAATATGATATTTTTTAGGCGTTCTAAAACACAAAATTGGCCAACTAAAATATGTTAGCTAAATTAATTTTGGTCTAAAAATAATCTTAACTATCACATCTTATCCTTGTTCTACAGGCTATCATCTTCTTGGCAATTCTTGAAACCTAGTCAGTACCCAGTAAGTAAATTTCAAAAGAAAGAGCTACTTTTCAGTAGGGTATTATGTTGTGAGCCAACGTCAAATCTTCCTTTCAAGGCAATAGATCAATAAGGTCACTGATTTAGATCTTCATCAATAGAGTCGCATTAGAAACTTCCAACTTTTATACAAAAATAATTTAACCGGAAATATTTCTCCGAAATCTCCATTCACTGTTTTCGTTGGAATTAAAAACAACGTGGGTATTCTTTGCATATATAAGCGACTGGACACTGGTCAGTTATTCAGATAGCAACACGGTCAGGGTTCGAACCAAGACGTTCTTGTCTTGTAATGATATAAGAGAGCTCCGGTGACCATAACGAGTTTCACTCCATTACTTTTAAAACGATGGCATTTTCCAAATGTTTAACTTTATCAGTTTTAAATATTTTAAAAGCCTTTACTGTACAAATGCTGGTTCTTTCGTTAGTTTACGCTAGCGATGACGAAATCAGAGATTTGCAGGTTATAAGTTTCACCAATTTAGGATGCGCTGGAAAATATGATTCTGCCGAATTCGCAAGATTGGATAGAGTTTGCGAAGAATGCTACCAACTATACAGGGAACCAGAAATACATCAAATTTGCAGGTATCTTTATAGTTTATAAGATATGTTCACCATAAGTTTGTCACTGGTAACTTAGAAACTGGAGCTTGTCATGAAGTGAATGTGTGAGGTAGGTCGCAGATTCGAGGTAAAGCGACATACGCCTGGTGACTGGGGCGCTGTTAAAGGCTTTGTAATGCAGACTAAATAGGAACTAGATGGAACTTGGTCCTGCAAAATTAACCACCACCGAGTGTAGGACTTCAATTCAAGTCGCTTGTCGTTCTCGAACTAACTCGAGCTGTAAGTCTCTCAGTAGCATTACAAAGTATAGGAAGTGTCGTCATACTTATGGAAGGAACATATCTTATAAACTTATGATTAAAGGATGTTTATTGTGGATAAACTGAGTGGAAATTGCATATGTCAAGTTTATTACGGAGATACTGGCTCCTAACATTGATTGACAACCAAAACATGTTAATAATAACACAAGTGGAGTAAAACACATCAGCACGTAACTTAACGTTATCTTGCAGAAGTGTCTATTATTAAATGGGTAGAAGTGTGCATATGCTGGTGAAGTAAAGCTAGTTAGTCCACATGTGTTTACTCTCTGTTTTAGTAATCAATGAATGATGTTAACTAAATATTTCCCAGTAAAATCTGGCCATGAAAAAATTGTCTTTTTTGCAATGAAATATTCAATTTTAAAACACTTTTATTTGCAGGTCAAATTGCTTTAACAACAACGAAATCTGGCTTTGTTTGGGAGCGTTATTGCAATCGGCGGAACGTCAAAGATTAAAACCAATGGTGGAGAGCCTTAATGGAATAAACGAAGATGAATAATTCAACGACGACATAACTTAATAATAATTTAAAACGCTTTAAAAGTAATTTTATTTATTAAAAAAACAAAACAAAATATTGTTTAACTATATTTTATTCATTGGCATCGTTCAAGAGCTGAAAATAAAAAATAAATAAAAAACGCTTCGCAAATAAACATTCTTGTTTTATTTTAATGACTATTACAAAACTCCAGCATTAGAAACATTTTTACTAGGTATTCTTATTGACATAGTCCGTATTAGAGTTTAAACAATACACTAGTTAACTTGATTGAGGCAATCAAGGTAATTTACTCCAATTTAATTAACTCCGAAAACAGTTTTTGATTTTTTATGGGAACAGTTTGAATTGAATCCATATCGATTGCAAATTCGAACAAATGATTATCAGGATGGACAATTAGAACTTCTTGGTATTTCCCTTGAGTGGCGCATACCTGACATAGGCTGCCCTCTTTAATGGCTTCTTCGCCGTTAGCCTATCAAATAACCCGCGAGTCAAACACGTCATAAAATCTACAGAACCAATTAACTTTAAATGGCCCGAAATTCCCATTGAAACAACTGGGTTTCTTAATGCAAATACGTAACGAAACTACGACATTACTTACGAGTGTTAAATTGCCACGTGTCAGAACAAATTTCAATTTTGATCTGTCTAAAGTGACGTCACATTGGGAACAAACCCAGGATCGCACGTCAGTATGGAAAATAGGGTATTCGAACCTTTCCTACATGTGATCATAATATGGCTTTGTAAAAGTTTGAATAGGGGAATTTTGAACGTAGGAGTTGCAAATGGCGCTGTCGTTACAGACCCTTTTCAAAAGGTCAGGGGGGTCAAATGGTGTGTTGAGAACCTTCATGTCTTAACTGTCAAAGGCTTAGTAATACAGACTAAATAGATATGAAGATGGAAGTCCGGCAAAATTAACCACCACCGAGTGTATTAGGACTTCAATTCACGTCGCTTGTCGTTCTCGAACTAGTTATCTCGAGTACTGTAAGTCCATCTCAGTAGCATTACGAACAGTATAGGGAGTGTCACACTTATGGAAGGAACATATCACTTATAAACTTATGGTCCTATCAATGTTCAAGCGGACGATGCGACCCCCCCCCCGCCGTCTCTTTGAAAAGGGTCTATTCATTCAAAATTCGCAGCGACCCAAATTTATACCAAGAAGTGATATCTAGTTTAATACCAAGAAGTGATATCTAGTTTAATACCAAGAAGTGATATCTAGTTTATTAAGGAGAAGGTGTAAATTCGCGCCACATTTATAACCTAGCTTTATCTCCAGTCCAAACGTAGGTCCGGAGTTAATCCCCGCCGCCTCTAAATTACAACCAGCAGCATCTCATTGGTTCTTGAAAACTAACGTCAGCGCGACGCGAATGATAACGAAAATTACTTGTATTTTCCGACCAACTGAAGAGAGGCAGCGAAATAGCCCGACGGCCTCCTTTTAAGTCCCCCCTTGTATTTTGAAAGGGGGACTGGGACTTTGGCCTCGCGCGAATACTAAGGCATCTTATACCTTCTCTCTTATAAACTAGATATCACTTCTCGTTTGCAAGGTCTCCGTTATCGCTTCAACTTTTGACCATTCCATAACCCCTACATTCGCCACTCCCCAGTCCCAGTAAAATAGGCTTAGTTTAGTTGTTATCGGAACACTTACGCCAGCCCCGAGTAAGATGTAATACAAAGCGGAATTTAACAACAAGCATTTCTTAGCTCGAGTCGTGGCCACGTATAAAATGTTTAACTCGTTTTCACGGCTTTGATCTTCTTGGTCTAAACAAATAACCCAATAATACGCGTATGTCTTTATTTTTTGGCATTAAGTTTGATATTTTTTTTTCTTAAGATTTCGTATAGGCCTACTTTGTTGAAATTTTGGCAATTGTACAAATGGGTAACCCAATGTTGAGAAATCATCAGCCAACATGACCGTGTCAAATTCCATTCCTTTGGCTTTGTGAACGCTGCTGAAAACTACGTCTGACGTCGAAAAACGAAATAACAAAGTTATAATAACACGTGACGCTAAGCCTTGTCCATTGAAAATACATTAAGTGACCCCTATTTAAACGCTAATACTGAAAGCTTCTATAGTAGACACATACTTACGGACAGAATAATGACGTTATAACACAATATAAAAGAAATGAATCATAAATACAAAATTGTTAATTTTCTTTTGATAAGCCTTGCCCATTGAAAATACATTAAACCCCTATTTAAACGCCAATACCGAAAGCTCTTATAGTAGACACATACTTATGGACAGAATAATGACGTTATAATACAATTAAACAGACATTAATCGACGTCTATGTCAGTTATCAATCAATCAATGAAAGAAATATTAATTAAAATATTTTTGCTAAGCCTTGGCCATTGAAAATACATAACTGCCATTGCCAACCACCAGCACAATGGCGGCCTAGTCGTCTTACTTGCAGTTTTGATGTTACGTCCGCAATTCGACACGATCTTTTCGACATAACCAGGAATATTTTCTTTGTATTGTTCGACAAGTCGAATTTTCCCAGTCAACTCTACATCTTCAGCAGCATTAGCGTACGCTTTAAGCGCTAAAAAGCTGCGAAATTTTTGAATGAACCGATCGTTTATCACGACCTCATCTAAGAATCAAATTTATTTAAAAAATTATACACAATTAATAATAGCATAATTTCATAAGATATGTTGGCCTTCCATAAGTTTGTCACTGGTAACTTAGAAACTAGAGCTTGTCATGAAGTGATTGAGGTAGGTCATAGATTCGTGGTAAAGCGATCGGACATACGCCTGGTGACTGGGGCGCTGTCAAAGGCTTAGTATGTACAGACTAAATAGGAACTAGATGGAACTTGGTCCTGCAAAATTAATTAACCGAGTGTAGGACTTCAATTCTCGAACTAGTTATCTCGAGCTGTAAGTCTCTCAGTAGCATTACAAAGTATAGGTAGTGTCGACAAACTTATGGAAGGAACATATAAACTTATGATAATAGTTAGATAGTAAATCCACCTCGGGTTTTATCTTGATCTTCAAGCAATTTCAATTGATATATATCTGTAAGTTGTTTAAGGCCTTCTGTCCCTCCGTTAAAATATCCCCTAATATCCTTTGGTTCTCCGGGATTTAAGACTTTGAGACAAATCATTCTGACAGCTTCCTTAAACAAACTAGCATTGCTACGTCCCAAAATTGCCAATTGTCCGATGTGTTTTTGGTTGATAAAAGCTCGAAGAACAAATGGTTCTCGTATTAGTCAAACAAAGTTCCCTTATACATTAACCCTTACCGAATAAAATGGGCTGATCACACATTCAGATTGTTTAATTGTACACCGATTAAGTATTACGAGATTACTTACATTACGCAATTAAGTACCGTGTTAAACGGATTACGTCATAGTTACATCGTAATTACGAGTAGTGCGTCGATATTACGTAAAAAATATTGAATTTATGCCAAGATTACATCGCGATTTGTGCCACGACATTGTTAATACAACCAAGAAGTGATATCTAGTTTATTAGGAAGAACGTATAAGATGCCTAAGTATTCAAGCAAGTAGTCCCAGTCCCCCTTTCAAAATACAAAGGGGGGGGGCGTAAAAGGAGGCCGGGCTATTTCGCTGCCTCTCCTCAGTCGGAAAATACAAGTAATTTTCTTTATCATTCGCGTCGCGCTGACGTTAGTTTTCAAAAACCAATGAGATGGCTGCTGGTTGTAATTTAGAGGCGGCGGGGATTAACTCCGGACATACGTACGTTTGTTTGGACTGGAGATAAAGCTAGATTATAAATGTGGGGCGAATTTATACCTTCTCCCTAATAAACTAGATATCACTTCTTGATACAACTTTTGGAATACCGATTTTCCTGAGTTTTTTCCCCATAAACGGAGTTAAAACAACGTACGAGCATACGAGAATGTTCTTTAACAGTTGAAGCAACCCCTTCAGAGCAAACTTACTCAAACTACCTCAAAAATTTCCCTGATTTCCCTGAATTTTACTAAAAATTCTAAATTTCCAAAAGTTTTCCAGAATTTCCCTGTTTGTATAAACACTGCACGAAGATAACGGAGCATACATCACGTGTGAGCCGAGATTACAGCGGTATTACACGAATTACGAATATTACAATATGATTACGTAATTATGTCTGAACAAGTGTACGCGGATTACGCAAAAGTGTGATCAGATCAGCCCATCAACCGACTTAATTACTAACTCTCCAAACTTCAAAAAACTAAACCTACCTTTTTGCTTTCCACCGACTAAAGTTTGGCAACGCACTTTTTTAGTTTCGAATAAAATCGTGTTTGCGATGTAAGCAATTTCGGGACCGAATCGAAATGACTGTAACAATGTATTACTTATTGCCGGGGTTCAAAATTCAAGTACTAGGCAAAGACGTACTTGCGTAAGATAATAAACGTGGGTATGCTCAATGCTTTCCAAAGCATTTACGGCACCACGAAAGGCGTATATTTGTTGATTGGGGTCGCCCACAAAGATTTTAGGGACTTTCTGATTCAAAATGATGCTTAACATAGCCGGGTTACAATCTTGGGCTTCATCAATCAAAATACAATCGTAGCCCCGGTAAATTGGTTTCCGTAGTTGATGAAGTTTCAAATACCCATCATGCATCATTTTAACCTCAAAGTCATTCGGGTCAATCATACGCTTCCATATGGTTGTCGCGTCGTCAACCATAGCCTGAAATACCCCCTTACTTAATACTAGGTGGTCCATAAAGGGTGGTAGGGCTGAAGTACACAGTGATATACACGATTTTGAGTCTATTATGTTCTATACTTCTACGACCAGCCGATTTTGCTGTTATGATTAGTGTATGTGTTTCACGGATGACCCCTTAAAACAAGTTGGGAAACCAATTGAATAAACCTCTCCGAGTCGAGACGCAATTAAGAGCTTTTTTCTTAATTAAATTAATATAATTGATATTAATTATTTTAATAGTCATTAATTTAGATTAATTATTTTAATAGTCATTAATTTAGATTAATTATTTTAATAGTCATTAATTTAGATTAATTATTTTAATAGTCATTAATTTAGATTAATTATTTTAATAGTCATTAATTTAGATTAATTATTTTAATAGTCATTAATTTAGATTAATTATTTTAATAGTCATTAATTTAGATTAATTATTTTAATAGTCATTAATTTAGATTAATTCTAGTTAAATCGTTTTAAGAAACATAGCTATTGTCATAAGGAAATTATACTCTCTCTCTAAGGGCCCAAGATTCTATGTTACGGATGAAATGTATGTATGTCCGATTTGGTTAGCCATCCGTCTCATCTCAAGTGGTATAATAATTGTATAGCCTAAACAGTGGCCGAGCGCATTCGCTGCAGAGTAACCCGGCATTGAACATTTTTCCGTCCTTCAAAGATTTCTCACGACAGCTCTTCGTGATTTTTACTAAGCGCGAATTTACCTCTTGTGTCTGAGAGAACTGGGGGGTTCTGGAAATTCTCTTACTTATTTTTTCCCCTCAGTCCTTCCTCTCTCGCGTCTCGCCACTCGCCTCTCCGCCTGTTTTAGTTTGATTCCCAACCGCTTGGGAGCGTTATCTCAGACCACGACCGGCTTAGGATATCGGTCGTGGCTGATTTTGAAAATTATTTTTCTCTCCCGCGAATTTCACGAAAAATTCGGAAGGAGCCCCTATACAAAATCTACGTCACATCTAGCAGAACTAGATGTTTTTAATAATAGATGCGCTTGGGCCCTTAGAGAGAGAGTATAATTTCCTTATGCTATTGTTGTCGTTTGAATTCAAGCGTATGCCTCTTGAACAATATTTTGAATAAATGATAAGAAAACCCGCAATTGCGGAAATTGCCATTGGGAGGCTAGACTTTTTTTCGTAAACCCTAGCCGATCGCCGCGTAAATCTTAACCCTAACTATGATAATGGAGTAGAAGCTAAAATTGCTTTCTGTAAACACGTTTGCTTCTATTTGCCTACAGTAACTGCGAACGCGGTAACAGACACACACACACAGACAGACAGACACGTCCAGCGTATTACCTCTCCGTTACGACATCGTCACTTGTGCAGGGGGTAGGGCAAAATGTTATAGAACTATAGAACATTTCCGAGTCAAAATTAAATTCCCATAAAACCATCCCACTGTATGTACTTCAGTCCTTTAATTACCCTTTTTGAAACACAGTGCATAACAAATTACCAAACGATCCTGGTCATGAAAACCAATTTTGTTATTTTTTTCATTGTAAAAACTGGGAGCGTGTTTAATGGTGACTGTTTCATCAGCCGAATTAATAAATGTTTCGAAAGTTGTCAGAACCGCTCTTCGATAACGATCTAATTCGATCGCATTGGGATTTTGTCCTTTGCTACGTTTAGGACCTTCCAAATTTAATCTCTCCAAATCTTTGGGTTTCATCGAACCAATCGCGAATTTATAAACCTTCCTGACGTCAATTGATCGATAAGCCAATGAATGCGCCGTGCGACATTCGACATTACGTGGGAACAAAGTTTGTGCTTGATCGCAAACTGACCTACGATAATGGACAATGTACCTCGTTATGATAAGCAACAATTAAATTGGTAATGGGTGATAAATGTTAAGTACTTATTGAAAACGATGTTCAAGAATTTTAGCCCCGGACGTTTTTTCGTGTATTCGACTAATGTCGAGGTTTTACCAGTTCCGGCAAACGCGACAATTTTAACTATTTGATTTGGAGCTAGTTCGTGATTTATAATACGGATCTGTTGATTGGTTAGTCGTGTTCGTCCATCTCTAATAAATTGTAATTCATAATATATTTATGGGGTTAATTTGCAGACTCGAAATCGAAACTAGGGGTATCGATGTGTGACATCTTAGTTGACAATGCGCTCGTATTTAACTACAAATACTCTATCCTTTTTACATAATACATAGATTTGATTGGATGGGTTATAATAGACCTTTCCAACGTAAATAATGGGCTTGCCAAAGTTACCAACCCTCGGGATCGGGACGTACAAGGGGGTTGATACATTGCCATCAGTCTCTGCATGTGCACTCTCCTCACTCTCCTGTTACAAAGAGACTACTGCGTAGGCGCCAAAACGCAAGATGGAAGGCAGTTTTACCCCCTTAGTGAGTCTTTTCACTTCAATACCCCTAGCTAAGCCTTGCCCTAAGACAAATTGAAAATACCCGTATTTATCAATGCATTGTTGTCCGACATTACTCTGTCTCGCAATCTGCATATCTTTCTGGGTTCCAAACCACAAATTTTCGTATTGATACAAGGCATAATACAGCCGATAATGAATGCTAAAATCGATGGGGAATTTCATTTCAGGAGGTTAAATTTACCCCAGGAAATAAATTGTAATCTTACCCTTTCCCGGCTTTGTGTTTCAACGCGGCGTAATAAAAAATGCACGCCAAGTAATAAAAGCATTCCAATAAGTCATTTATATAACAGGAAGACTTTGAGTGCGTTAGCAGTTGTAATATTCGGCTAATATCCTCGAACGTATCTGATATCACTACAATGGCCGCGATAATGGCGTAAGGGTTGAGGTCATGGTCTGATTCGACCTCCGGGAACTCCTTTTTAACAAGCGTTAACGCTCCATTGTATTTGCGGTGATTTTTCAGATAACCAATCATTTGCGCGTTAGTTTCACATTTGGCTCGAGTATTTTTCTTTTCAAAAATAGCGATATCTTTGATAATCCCAAAAATAAGCTCTTCTGGGCAAACAATTTCGAGATCCTCCTCCACATACAGCGCAACATATTCAACGGCGTTTTGTCTGTGATCGATCTGAAAGCACTTCATTTTGTGATACCACTTTTTCCAAGGTACGAATTTTCCATCGCTTATAATGTCATTCCACTCCTGACAAACTAAGGCGGCGCTACTCAGTAACGTAGTCAGTGGTAATTGTCCAAATATCATTTCTTTCAATTCGATTGGAAGGTCATTAAAGTTTATCAGCGGTTTAGACGAAGACCCAGGGTTGTTCTTGTCTATTTCAGCAGTTTTAGAGTTTTTCACGCCAAAAAATCCAACATTATCTAATTCATCACTATCATCCGAGGATATTTCAATAACTTCATCTTTCTGATTTTGGCAGTTTGATATTTCAACCGCTAAACTCAATTTTTCCGGTATATAAGTTGGGGAACTATCTGGACTACTTTCATACGCACCTAAGTTTAAAGAATTGGACGTAACAGTGGTTTTTGAGCTAGAACTTAATTTAGCGGTAGTTGAAGTACCGCTAAATTTTACAGAAGGTAATTTAGGTTTGTAATTAGCGTCCTTATTATAATAATTAAAAAGGTTGTTTTTCTGCGCGGCTGGTTTAGCCGTTTTTTTACCACCCCTAGACCAATTAGAAGCTGAAGATTGTGGCGGTATTGAATAACTGCTAGAAGCGGTACTGCTCGCGATTGGTACTGAACTAGATGACTCAATACTATCACTAAAATTTGGTTGTTTTGAGCTAGAGGGTTTGAAATTATTACCAGATATCTGCGGTAATGAACTAGCTGATACAAATTCGTACTTTTGAATAGGGTTACTATTAAAATTGTTACCGCGAAAATTTCGCGAAGGGCCGGTACTATTTTGGCTGTAACTTTCGTCATCTGACGAGTTATTATGATCTTTATGATGAGATTTCTTCTTTTTCTTACGCGGGTACAAACCTTTATTTGGATCTGTGTTTTTAGCACTAGAGCTTGGTGCTTGCGTTGGATTGGTCAAGGATGCTGAACCTTGAGAAGCCAAATTTTGACACTGAACAGAGTCTAACTGTAATTTCCGTTTCTTAGGAAATGGTGCCGAACCCGAATTTGATGCCATTTTTAGAGTATTTAAATGTTTCTTAAACTCTGTGTCCACACAAACGTCACAGTTACGCGCGTCACAGTAGAATAAAACTGCGCGACTAAGCCTAATTTAGGCTTATTTTGATATTTGAAATTAAAAAGATACAGCGTTTAAACAATACTTCAGTCAAACCGTAACTAAAACCGAAAACTACACGAGAAAATGGTGATAAGACCGATTGCTGTAATTTGAATTCGTAGCAGTTGAGATACAAACGTCGTCTGCATCAAAACTAGAACGAAAACAGGGCTGTACATAAGGATATTTTTTTAGTAGTCACTGACTAGTGGGGGAAATATTGGGGGTATAAAAACAAGATGGTAAGGTAAGGTATATTTGCTTTACCACTAAATGTTTAGATCTATTAAAAATTAATTTTGAGACGCATGGTTTACGAATATTTGGGACATTTTTTTTACTAGTCAAGTTGACTAGTGAACCCCCAGATTTCGATTTATTTTAGTAGTCAAGGCATTTTTTTAGTAGTCAAATGCCTTGACTAGTGCCTTATGTAGAGCCTTGAACGAAAAAGGCGCAATAAATTCAATTCGTTCAGGAACTTCAATCAGAATAATCAAATTAAACCGTTGGCTTTTAAACATAACTAACAAAATAATAAGATTATTAAAACTGAACGCCTTGAAATATCGATTGATTTCGTCATATATGCGCTGGAAAGCAGTCTGGGAAATAAGGATATTTTTTAAACTAGTCCTCGGGACCAGTGACCCCCCTAGGGTCCGAAATAATAAACTGGTCTCTAAACTGGTCCCAGGCTTTGTTTTCTTATAGATTTGCAATTAATAAACTGGTTTTGGACCAGAGAAAGTGTGCTATTTCCCAGACTGCTGGAAAGTACGATTCTGCCGAGTTCGCCAGTTTGGATAGAGTTTGCGAAGAATGCTACCAACTTTACAGGGAACCAGAGATACATCAGATTTGCAGGGATCTATAATAGTTCATAAGATATGTTCACCATAAGTTTGTCACTGGTAACTTAGAAACTGGAGCTTGTCATGATGTCAGGGCCGGATTAAAGGGGGGCCGAGGGGGCACGGGCGCAACGCTTGTTGGGGGCGCATTAAACTATTCCCCCTTAGCGACATTTACTGTTCCGTTTTTTCCGACTTAAGGGGGCGCACACTATCTCGGCCCCCGGGTGCAAATATGCTTAAAGGGGCTGGCCGGAGCTGTTGGGGTGAAGGGGGGGTCAAACTGTTGGTTAGCATATTGCTTACCCGCCCACCGCGACGGTGGCGCCATTCCTTATGGCCAAAGAACTGGGTATTTTCCCCCTGAACTAAGGGCGGACTTCACCCCAACAACGCCGGTTAGCCCCTTTAATCCGGCCTTGCATGATTACGCTATAAAGCTAGCCATTCCACATGTGTTTACTCTTTGTTTTAGTAGCCAATCAATGTTATTAACTAAATATTTTCCAGTAAAATCTGTCTATGAAAAAATTTGTCCGTTTTGTAATGAAATATCCAATCTTAAACACTCTTTTATTTGCAGGTCAAACTGTTTTAACAACAACGAAATCTGGCTTTGTTTGGGAGCGTTATTGCAATCGGCGGAACGTCAAAGATTGAAAGTTTAAAACCAATGGTGGAGAGCCTTAATGGAATAAACGACGAAGAATAATTCAACGACGACATAAATTAATAATTTAAAACGCTTTAAAATTAATTTTATTTATTAAAAAAACAAAACAAAATAAAATATTGTTTAACTATATTTTATATTCAAGAGCTGAAAATAAAAATAAATAAAAAAAAAACGCTTCGCAAATAAACATTCCTCTTTTTATTTTAATGACTGTTATCAAACTTCAACATTAGAAACATATTTATTTTGTATACATATTGACATCATCTGTATTAGAGTTTAAACAATACACTAATTAACTTGATTGAGGCAATCAAGGTAATTTACTCCAATTTAATTAACTCCGAAAACAGCATTCGATTCACTTTGGGAGCGTTTTGAATATCGATTTCAAAATTTAACCTAACACCATCAGGATGGACAATTTCAAGTCCTTGGTGTCTCCCTATAGTGACACATTGCTGACAAAGGCTACCCTCTTTAATGGCTTCTTGGCCGTTAGCCTATCAAATAACCCGCAAATCAAACACGTCATAATATCTACAGAACCAATTGGCTTTAAAAGGAATGCGAAGAAGCTAAATGATTTGAAATACGTCACAGGCACCACGTGACGACAAGATACAAAGACTCCACATGGTGTGAGACAGGACAGTCCTTGTATTTCGCGAGATTTCAGCGCCAATTTCCTGTAGTGGTTATTTCCGAAATAAAACGAACTAAGGTTTTTTGAACCACGCCTCTATTTGGTCACGTGACTCTGACGTATTTCAAATAATTTTTAACCCACCCACCGATGCATACTTTACAGCCCGAAATTCCCATTGCAACAACAGGATTTCTCAAGTGCAAATACGTAACAAATCACGCGTAAACTAAGTTCATAACAACAACAGTACTTACGAGTGTTAAATTGCGACTTGTCAGAACAAATTTCACTCTTGACCTGTCTAAATTGACGTCACATCCGCAACAAACCCAGGATCGCACGTCCGTATGGAAAATAGGATATTCGAACCTTTCCTACATGTGATCATAATATGGCTTCATAAAAGTTTGAAAAGGGGAATTTTGAACGTATGAGTTGCAAATGGCGCTGTCGTAATTAACAGACCCTTTCTCAAAATGTCAGGGGGTCAAATGGTGTGTTGAGAACCTTTATGTCTTAACTGTCAAAGGCTTAGTACAGACTAAATAGGTATGAAGATGGAAGTAATGCAAAATTAACCACCGAGTGTAGCCAATCAATTCTCGCTTGTCGTTCACGAACTAGTTATCTCGAGCTCTAAGTCTCTCAGAAGCATTACGAATTATATAGTGTCAAACTTATGGAAGGAGCACATCTTATAAACTTATGGTCCTATCATTGTCCTGTCTTCAAGTAGACGATTCAAAATACGCAGCGATCCAAATTTATACCAAGAAGTGATATCTAGTTTATTAGGGAGAAGGTACAAATTCGCCCCACATTTCCAGCTTTATCTCCAGTCCAAACGTAGTAGGACCGGAGTTAATCCCCGCCGCCTCTAAATTACAACCAGCATCTCATTGCCGGGTTCTCGAAAACTCACGTCAGCGCGACGCGAATTACGTATTTTCCGACTGAGGAGAGGCGAAATAGCCCGGCCTCCTTTTACGTCCCCCCCCTTGTATTTTGAAAGGGGGACTGCAGGACTATGGCACGCCAATACTTAGGCATCTTATATCTTCTCCCTAATAAACTAGATATCACTTCTTGGTTGCACGGTCTCCGTTATCGCTTCAACTTTTGACCATTCCATAACCCCTACATTCGCCATTCCCCAGTCCCAGTAAAATAGGCTTAGTTTAGTTGTTATGGGAACACTTACGCCAGCCCCGAGTAAGATGTAATACAAAGCGGAATTTAACAACAAGCATTTCTTAGCTCGAGTCGTGGCCACGTATAAAATGTTTAACTCGTTGACAACGCCTTGATCTTCTTGGTCTAAATAAATGACCCAATAAAACGCGTACGTCTTTATTTTTGGTATTAAGTTTGATTTTTTTTTCTTATTTCGTCGTATAGGCCTACATTTTAGATGTTTTTGCATGTTTTGTACTAATGGGTAACCCTCTATTGAGAAATCATCAGCCAACATGACCGTGTCAAATTCCAATCCTTTGGCGTGGTGGACGGTGCTGAAAACTACGTCTGACGTCGAAAAAAAAAAATAACAAAGTTAACTTATAATAACACGTGACGCTAAGCCTTGTCCATTGCAAATACATTAAGTGACCCCTATTTAAACGCTAATACTGAAAGCTCCTATCGTAGACACATACTTACGGACAGAATAATGACGTTATAACGCGATATAAAAGAAATTAATCAACGTCTGTCAGATATTAATAAATGCAAAATTAATTACAATATTTTTTCTAAGCCTTGCCCATTGAAAAAACATTAAACCCCTATTTAAACGCTAATACTGAAAGCTTCTATAGTAGATACATATTTATGGCAAGCATAATGACGTTATAATACAATTAAACAGAAATTAATCGACGTCTATGTCAGTTATCTATCAATCAATCAAAGATTAATTAAAATATTTTTCTTAAGTCTTGGCCATTGAAAATACATATATTTTCGACTAACTGCTATTGCCAACCACCAGCACAATGGCGGCCCAGTCGTCTTACTTGCAGTTTTGATGTTACGTCCGCAATTTTCGAGGATCGTTTTGACATAACTAGGAATATTTTCTTTGTATTGTTCAACAAGTCGAATTTTTCCATTCAACTCTACATCATCAGCAGCCATAGCGTACGCTTTAAGCGCTGAAAAGCTGCGAAATGTTCGAATGAACTCATCCTTTATCACGACCTCATCTAAGAATCAAATTTATTTGAAAATTATACACAATTAATAACAGCATTAGTTCATAAGATATGTTGGCCATAAGTTTGTCACTGGTAACTTAGAAACTGGAGCTCGTCATGAAGTGAGTGAGGTAGGTCATAGATTCAGGGTAAAGCGAAGGCCTGGTGAGGCGCTTCTGTCAAAGGCAGACCAAATAGGACCTAGATGGAAGTCCTAGCTGCAAAATTAATTAACCGAGTGTAGGACTTCAATTCTCGAACAAGCTCGAGCTGTAAGTCTCACAGTAGCATTACGAAGTATTGGAAGTGTCATACTTATGGAAGGAACATATCACTTATAAACTTATAATAACAGTTAAACAGTAATCCACCTCGGGTTTTGTTTTGATCTTCAAGCATTTTCAAATTATAAATATCTGCAAGTTTTCTAAGCCATATTTTGCCGAAAAAATATGGCAAAATATTCCTTGGTGCTATGGGATTGAAACTTTTGAGACAAATCATTCTCACAGCCTCCTTAAACAAACCAGCCTCGGTACGTGCCAAAATTGCCAATTGTCCGATGTGTTTTTGGTTGATAAAGGCTCCAAGAACAAATAGTTCTCATATTAGTCAAAGTAGCCTTACCGAATGAAATGGGCTGATCACATTCGGATTGTTTAATTGTATACCGATTAAGCATTACGAGATTACTCGCATTACGCAATTAAGTACCGTGATTAAGCAGATTACATCATAGTTACATCGTAATTATGAGGAGTGCGTCGATATTACGTAAATATATTGAATTTATGCCAAGATTACATCGCGATTCGTGCCACGACATTGTTAATACAACCAAGAAGTGATATCTAGTTTAATAGGGAGAAGGTATAAGATGCCTATTGCCTAAGTATTCGCGCGCGCCATAGTCCCAGTCTCCCTTTCAAAATACAAGGGGGGCGGGGCGTAAAAGTAGGCCGGGCTATTTCGCTGCCTCTCCTCAATCGGAAAATACGTAATTTTCGTCACTCGCGTCGCGCTGACGTGAGTTTTCAAGAACCAATGAGATGCTGCTGGTTGTAATTTAGAGGCGGCGGGGATTAACACCGGACCTACGTTTGGACTGGAGATAAAGCTGGAAATGTGGGGCGAACTTATACCTTCCCCCTAGTAAACAAGATATCACTTCTTGATAAAATTTTGGAATACCGACTTTCCTGAGTTTTCCCCATAAACGGAGTTAAAACAACGAGAATGTTCTTTTATAGTTGAAGCAACCACTTCAGAGCAAACTCACTCAAAACTCAAAAACTTGGCTGATTCCCATAAGGTTTTCAGAATTTCCCTTGTATGAACACCGCACGGAGACTACAGAGTATACATCACGTGTGAGCCGAGATTACATCAGTATTACAAGAATTACGAATATTACAATATGATTACGTAATTATGTCGAACCGAACTA
The DNA here is from genome assembly GCF_054372755.1 of Phalangium opilio. Lineage (NCBI taxonomy): Eukaryota > Metazoa > Arthropoda > Arachnida > Opiliones > Phalangiidae > Phalangium > Phalangium opilio. The sequence goes on along the minus strand of NW_028324187.1, from coordinate 7,144,698 downwards.
GTGTACGCGGATTACGCGAAGTGTGATCAGATCAGCCCATCAACTAACCCTCCAAACTTCAAAAATCCCAAACCAACCTTTTTGCGTTCCTCCGACTAAAGTTTGACTACGCGCTCTTTTTTGAGTTTCAAATAAAATTGTATTTGCGACGTAGGCAATTTCGTAACCGAATCGAAATGACTGTAACAATGTATTACTTATTGCCGGGGTTCAAAATTCAAGTACTAGGCAAAGACGTACTTGCGTAAGATAATAAACGTGGGTATGCTCTATGCTTTCCAAAGCATTTACGGCGCCACGAAAGGCGTATATTTGTTGATTGGGGTCGCCCGCAATGATTTTGGGGACTTTCTGATTCAATATGATGCTTAACATAGCCGGGTTACAATCTTGGGCTTCATCAACCAAAATACAATCGTAGCCCTCGTAACTTGGTTTCCGCAATTGATGAAGTTTCAAATACCCATCATGCATCATTTTGACCTCTAAGTCATTCGGGTCAATCATACGTTCCCATATAGTTGTTGCGTCGTTAACCATAGCCTGAAAAGCCCCTTACTTAATACTCGGTGATCCATTAAGGGTGGTACTGGTAGGGCCGAAGTACACATTGATTTACTCGAGTCGATTTTGAGTCTAAAATGTTCTATACTTCTATGACCAGCCGATTTTGTCACAATGGGGACACCGCCTAAAAAAGTTGCGATTTGTGTTTTACGGATGACCCGTTAAAACAAGTTGGGAAAGCAATTTTATAAACCTCTCCTTGTCGATGCGCAATCTTAAATAATTAAATAAATATAAAGGGTATTAATAATTTTAATCGTCATTAATTTACAAAATTCTAGTTAAATCGTTTTAAGAAACAGCTATTGTTGACGTTTGAATTCAAGCGTATGCCTCTTCAACAATTTTTGGAAATTCAGGGTATATAAGGCGATTGATTCACGATAAATGATAAGAAAACCCGAAGTCCTACTTCTTAATCCTAACGATGATAATGGAGTATGAGCTAATATTGCTTTCTGCGGACCCGTTTGCTCGGATTTGACAACTGCCAACGCGGTGACAGACACACAGACAGAAACGTCCAGTGTAATACCTCTCCGTGACGTCATTGTCACTTGTGCAGGGGGGGGGGGTAGGGCAAAATGTTATAGAAATACAGAACATTTTCGACTCAAAATTGATTTCCCGTAGAACTAATTCTACTGTATGTATGTACTTCAGTCCTTTAATTGCGCTTTTTGAAACACCGTATAAAAAAAAATTACCAAACGATCCCTCTTGCGAAAATCAATTTCCTTATCTTTTTCATGGTAAGAACTGGGAGCGTGTTTAATGGTGACTGTTTCATCAGCCGAATTAATAAAATTTTCTAAACTTTTCAAAACAGCTCCTCGATAGCGATCTAATTCAACCGCATTGGGATTTTGTCCTTTCCTATGTTTAGGACCTTTCAAATTTAATTTCTCCAAATCTTTGGGTTCCATTAAAAAAATCTCGTATTTATGAACGTTCTCGACGTTAATTGCGTCATAAGCCAATGAATGCGACGTACGACATTCGACATTAGGGGGGAAAATCGTTGTTGGTTGATCGTAAATTGACCTACGATAATGACAATGTACCTCGTTATGATAAGCAACAACTAAATTGGTAATAGCCAGACCTATCGAAAACAATTTTCAAGAATTTCAGCCCCGGACGTTTTTTGGTGAATTCGACTAAAGTCCAGGTTTTACCGGTTCCGGCATAACCAACAATTTTAATGACTTGATTTGGAGCTAATTCGTGCTTTATGATACGTGTCTGTTGACTGGTTAGACGCGTTTCCTCATCTCTAATACATTGAAATTCATAATATATTTATGGGGTAATTTGCAGACTCGGTAACTAGGGGTATCGATGCGTCAGACAATGTCATAATAGTGAACGGATTACCATCTTATCTTACAAGATTTATAGTTTCGCCCTCGCGTATAACGACACCCACTTAGCCTTTTTACATATGCATAGATTTGTGATTGGATGGGTTATAATAGACCTTTCCAACGTAAAAAAGGGGGCTTGCCAAAGTTACCAACCCTCGGGATCGGACGTACATTGCCATCAGTCTCTGCATGGGCACTCTCGTGATACAAAGAGACTACTGCGCAGGCGCCAAAAAGCAAGATGGAACGCAGTTTTACCCCCTTAGCGAGTCTTTCACTTCAATACCCCTAGCAAAGCCTTGCCCTAAGACAACAACAAGATAATAACAAATACCCGTATTCATAAATGTATTGCTCTCCAACATTACTCTGTATCGCAATTGGCATATCGTTCTGGGTTCCAAACCACGAATTTTCGTAATGATATATGGCATAATACAGCCTATAATGAATGCTAAAATCGATGGGGAATTTCATTTCAGGAGGTTAAATTTACCCCAGGAAATAAATTGTAATCTTACCCTTTCCCGACTTTGTGTATCAACGCGGCGTAATAATAAATGCACGCCAAGTAATAGAAGCATCGCAAGATATCATTTGGATTACAGGAAGACTTTGAGTGCGTTAGCAGTTGTAATATTCCGCTAACATCCTCGAAAGTTTCTGATATGGCTACAACAGCCGAGATAATGGCGTAAGCATTTAGGTCATGGTCTGATTCGACCTCTGGGAACTCCTTTTTAACAAGCGTTAATGCTCCATTGTATTTGCGGTGATTTTTCAGATAACCAATCATTTGTGCGTTAGTTTCACGTTCAGCTCGAGTATTTTTCTTTTCAAAAATACCGATATCTTTAATGATTCCAGAAATAAGCTCTTCTGGGCTAATAATTTCGAGATCCTCCTCTACATACATCCCAATATATTCAAGGGCGTTTTTTCCGCAACTGCTCGGATGGCGCTTTATTTTGTGATACCACTTTTGAGAACGTTGGAAATATTCATCGCTTATGATTTCATTCCACTCCTTACAAACTAAGGCGGCGCTACTCAGTAACGAAGTCAGTGGTAATTGTCCAAATATCATTTCTTTCAATTCGATTGGAAGGTCATTAAAGTTTATCCGCGGCTTAGATGGAGACCCAGGGTTGTTGTTGTCTATTTCAGCAGTTTTAGAGTTTTTCACGCCAAAAAACCCAACATTATCTAATTCATCACTATCATCCGAGGATATTTCAATAACTTCATCTTTCTCATTTTGGCAGTTTGATATTTCAACCGCTAAACTCAATTTTTCCGGTTTATAAGTTGAGGAACTATTTGGACTACTTTCATAAGCACCTAAATTTAAAGAATTGGACGTAACAGTGGTTTTTGATCTAGAATTAAACTTAGCGGTAGTTGAAGTACCGCTAAATTTAACAGAGGGTAATTTAGGTTTGTAATTAGCGTCCTTATTGTAATAATTAAGAAGGTTGTTTTTCTGCGCGGCTGGTTTAGCCGTTTTTTTACCACCCCTAGACCAATTAGAAGCTGAAGATTGTGGCGGTATTGAATAACTGCTAGATGCGGTATTTTCTTTTCGCGGGCTCGCGATTGGTACTGAACTAGATGACGCAATACTATCACTAAAATTTTGTGGTTTTGAGCTAGAGGGTTTGAGATTATTACCAGACATCTGCGGTAATGAACTAGCTGATACAAATTCGTACTTTTGGATAGGGTTACTATTAAAATTGTTACCGCGAAAATTCCGCGAAGGGCCGGTACTATTTTAACTGTAACTTTCGTCATCTGACGAGTTATTATGATCTTTATGATGAGATTTCTTCTTTTTAATACGCGGGTACAAACCTTTATTTGGATCTGTGTTTTTAGCGCTAGAGTTTGGTGCTTGCGTTGGATTGGTCAAAGATGCGGAACCTTGAGACGCCAAATTTTGACACTGAACAGAGTCTAACTGTAATTTCCGTTTCTTAGGAAATGGTGCCGAACCCGAATTTTGACACTGAACAGAGTCTAACTGTAATTTCCGTTTCTTAGGAATTGGTGCCGAACCCAAATTTTGACACTGAACAGAGTCTAACTTTAATTTCCGTTTCTTAGGAAATGGTGCCGAACCCGATTTTGATGCCATTTTTAGAGTATTTAAATGTTTCTTAAACTCTGTGTCCACACAAACGTCACAGTTACGCGCGTCACAGTAGAATAAAACTGCGCGACTAAGCCGAAAACTACACGAGAAAATGGCGTTAAGACCGATTGCTGTAATTTGAATTCGTAGCAGTTTTTATACAAACGTCGTCTGCATCAAAACTAGAACGAAAAAGGCGCAATAAATTCGATTCGTTCAGGAACTTCTATCAAAATAATCAAATTAAGCCGTTGGCTTTTAAACACAACTAACATAATAATAAAATTATTAAAACTGAACGCCTCAAAATATCGATTGATTTCGTCATATATTTGACCCAATTTACCCATATTTCCCAGAAAAAAGTACCTTGAAGTACATTCAATCGATTTTTTACCATTTAACCTCAATTTACTAAAGGTTCCTACTAAAATAGTAATTTAAAAAGGTATTGTTAATGTTTAAAACTTACAAATACTCTCGGTAACTAAAAAATTACAATGGAAGCCGAAGAAACTGGTATGTAAACAAACAACGCTAATATTTGACAAACCAAGGCTTACACGTACAGTTAGTGGTACCATTGGCATTACCATATGCAATAATTAAATATAAATTTCGTTAATATAAGCTAGTGTTTGCAAATTACATATTTACACCGTTATCACACACTAAAATCGGTTTATTTCACTTAAAAAATGTTTAGAAATGCCTAGTGCAGATGTTCCAACAAATTTGGTACCATGTTCAGTTTGTGGGCGAACATTTCGACCAGAGGCATTGGTAAGTTGATAAATTTGTTTTAAATGACATAAAAACACTGCGATTTAAGTGTAAAACATTGTAGGAACGTCACGAAAAAATCTGTCAAAAAAATTTGACCAAAAAACGGAAGGTTTATGATTCATCTAAAAAACGTGCTGAGGGAACTGAGCTAGAATCATTACCGAAAAGTAGAATCCCTGATCATAAAGTGAGTTACTTTAATAAGGGATAGATTTAATTTTAGAAGTAGGAATGGAGAACAGAGTAATGTGAGCTCGCGTCAAAGTCCTGGACCCCCTTCCACGGGACGGGGGGGGGGTATGAAAGAAGAGGCGGGGGGTCATAGCGACAGAGGTAAAAAGGAATTACGTATTTATCGCCGTTCCCGTCAGCAACGTCATCAAAACGTAGTTTAAGTGAGCCAATAAGATAATTTAAACTTTTCGTTACGTGTTGGAGGGAGGGGGGGGGCTATTAGTCGGACTGAAGTAAATACTAACCGTTCTCCATTCCTACTTCTAAAATTAAATCTATCCCTGCTTTAATTAAACTAAGTAAATTAACGGGTTAATGTTGTAAAAATATGCAAATAGAAAGAGAAACCGAAACCAAAGTCAAATTGGCGTGAAAAACATCAAGAATTCATTCAAGCTATTTGGGCAGCAAAAGGAGTGCCTGGTGATGAGGATGATGTTGAAATTAAAGGGACTTCCAAGCAGATAACGGTACCAGTTGGTAAGTGTCGTTTCAGCTAACATAATATCTGTTATATACTTTTCAGCAAAACAACAGCATTCTTCTGAACAAAATTAATCTTCACTAGGTTATGTTCAGTGTCCATCGTGTGGTCGAAACTTCAACGAACGCGCTGCGGATCGACACATATCTTGGTGCAAAGAACAAAAAACCCGAATCGCTAAAAGTCCCAGTAGTAACGACGCTTCGGAACGACTTAAAGCTCGAACAAAAGTGAGTATCATTTCAAATTCCTCATAGAAATGAAATTACTTTATGTCTAGCGTTGATAAGATTTGGATTTATACTAATATATTTCTTTGGCAGTACCGAGCACCACTTCCAAGTAAATCTTCAGCAAAATCCGAGAAAAAAGTTCCTGAATCACGTCAAATACCCAAAACCCCAGCGGAAATTGAAGTTAAAAGCGACTTACCGCCTAAAAAGGCAATTGCAGTTCCGTCTGATAAGAACAACAACGTAAAAAGGAATGGAAACATAACTCAGCCTTTAAAAACAAACAGGAAAGTTATCGCTAAACCGTTAACGAAAGCCCAGCAAAAGGACAGAACATCTCCCGATAAGAATCATGTGGTAAAGAAATATCCGCAGCAAAAGTACGACAACTCGACAAGCGCTTATAAACAATCGCTGATGTTGAAACCAGCTGCGGAAAAAGCGTCATTGACGTCCAGAAATATCATGAAATTTAAGGAGAAGTTTCCAAACCATATTCACAGGTATTTAATGGAGTTTAAGTGTCCATTTCGACGCCATTTGCAAATATGATTTGGAATCTGTTTCGTTGTTCATTTCATTAGGAATTTTATGGTCGATCAACCTGATGACGAATTTCAGCAAGATTTGAGAGATTTACTACGAAACAACACCGTTTTTTCTAAAGCACCGCGTACTGTTCCAGGTGTCAGGACAGGTGGAAATAATCAGACCAACGAAGTCAGCAATCGGAACGTCTATAAGTCAGTCACTTCAGAGTTTTTAGCATCCATTATTAACTTTGTGTTTTGCAAAGTTTTGTCGATGTTTTGCACAAATTTATTTAAATGTTGTCTATTTATGTTATTAAAATATTTGCACTTAATTTTTTTGTGTCATTGATTTGATTAAAATGAGTTTTAAATTAATTTGTTTAATTAACTATAATTAATTAAACTTTAGTCCTGAAACTTAATTTGTGCATAATTTTCAGAAACAACAATGAAATGACGGACATGCAAGTGCTTCAAGACAGAATGAAAGAACTCGGAACTAGTTTTCGAAATGGCAATGTTGATTTTGATATGAGGTAATTAAATACATTGTTTTTTTTTTGCTGTTTCGATCCCCAGTGTTGCCAGACGGTAATTAAAAATGTAATCGGGGTTAATTACAGCTGGGCCAAGAAACTAAGTCATTGGGATACAAGAGGGGCTACAGATAACATGCCTCAGATCGGCAGCAGCGACAATACGTCATACGGTAATCAAAATACCGATCCTTGGGCCCCAGTATCGGCTGATGAAACGAGAGTCAGCACTGGTAATAGTAGTAGTGGTAGCGATAGCACTTTACCCCCTATAAGCCGCGGTAGTAGTGGTTCCGATGTTGGGAACCGTTTACCGCGGTTTTGCCATCAATGTGGCACAAAATACCCTTTAACTGTTGCAAAATATTGCTGCGAATGTGGAGCTAGAAGAGTCGCGAATGCCGCAGCCGCCATAACTTGAGGAATTGTTCACGTTTTTTGACTAAATCATTAGAAAGTTGTCCCTAACACTCAAGAACATATTCAGGATACGATAAGAACATCAAAGTGTAGCTTAGTCTGATACTACGAACTTTCTAGTGACGTCACATCCTCCTATCTCTTACCACGGTTTTTGGCAACCATATTGGAAGTTGTCAGCTCGGGCCACACGATTTAGACAACCTTTATTGATGTTCCATTCCCGTAGGTTCTCCCCTATCCTCTACAGAGCTATCTTAGAAGACTTAGGGTGACGTCACCCATGCTATTTGCCCATAGAACCAATAAGGTACCAAACATGGCCGTCCACCGCCAAAGCTAAGCTCATGACGTTTCACCTAGGCCCTGACGTCACAACTGAGATTGGTACCTATTGATGTCCTGTTCCCGTAGCTCCTCCCCTATCAGTACCATTCTATAGAGCTATCTTAGAAGACTTAGGGTGACGTCACCCATGCTATTTGCCCATAGAACCAAAAAGGTACGAAACATGGCCGTCCACCGCCAAAGCTAAGCCCATGACAACTAAGATTGGTACCATGATCTTCTAGTTTTGAATATAATTGGTACCGTTCCTTTCTAGTTAACCCTTAAAAATGTTCCCAGCGCCATCTTGAGTTTACAAGCTTCAAGACAAATTAATTTTATCCAATAGAGGGCGCCAGTAAATTCCAAAGGCAAAGACTCCTCCCCTCAATACACGAAATCAACAAACATTCCCTCACTTCGGCGTTCTTACTCTATCCTAAATATGTTCTTGATAATTTACACTTTTAGACTTAAATTTAATCGTAGTTTTTAACATTTTGACTTATTAATATAATATTAATGTTACCAGTAATATTCTAGTCATTTCTAAAACACCCCTTGTCATATAATTACTTAAGATTGTGATAAATTAAATATTGTAAACTGCACATTAACGTTAGTTTCTTCGGGTGCTAATTAGTTTAAGTATTGAAATTAGGTAACTAATTTACAGTAATGGAAATTACCTTTACACAAAAATGTGCAATACGTAATTAGTAATATATACTACGAACTAATTAAAAGCTATTGAAGTTTTAAAGAAATTAAATTTTGTAAATTGTTGAATTTGAAACTTAATAAAATACCCACTGGGAAGACCGTAAACCATTTTGCGTTTATTTCTAACTTAATTAACGAATTAGGTATTGAAATTAATCACCTACCGAGACAAAAGAAGACAAAGAAGACGAAGTAGGCTTCAACACAAACTGCGCGTCATGGCGACATGCCGAGATTCACGAAACAACACAAAGGAATGGAATTTTCTAGTCTGATCTGCGCTAGAGCACGCATGGAGCACGGAGCTGTATGGCTAGAGTCAGGCGCTAAAATGGCGGGAAGGCATCAAGGCAGATGATTGGCTGTCCAAATTTCTTCTCTTTTGCGTGATCGAGTCGGCTATTGCTAAGTCTCAAGTCTGCCATAGACTATTTCGGAAATTACATACTGAGAAACCAACCTACAGGGGCGAGGCCACAATTGGGGTAATACCCCTCGCAATAAGAAGAGACGCCAGACGGAGCCCGAGTTCACTACACGCGGGAGGCTAGCTTACGCACTGCCATTAATGGTGCTTTCTTGGCGCTAGTGAGGATACCCAACGGCGGCTTCGCCCCTGTATGATGATTTCTCGGTATGTAATTTTACGAAATGGTCTATATAATTTCCGTTTGTGTGAGAATGTGTGAGAGTGAGACCAGCGTGGGAAATAAGGCGGTGGCGCAGGGCAAATGACCAGTTTAAAAATTGCCTGGACCAGTTTAAAAATTAAATCGGGATTGGGGTCGGTGGTCCACGGGACCACTAAGAACATTCAAGGGCAAACAGGGTACAGACATTAACTGAGCTATTTTAATTACCCACTTCTTTAGTTTAGCAGACGACGCGCCCTAGTCAATGGTCATGAACCAGTTTATTTATTTCAGGCCAGGGGGGTCGCTTGCCAAATAAATGTCCAGTTTTAAAAAAACCTTATTTCCCACCCTGTGTGAGACTGTCACTGCTAAGCCTTTGTTTCCTAGGCCTAAAATTTACAAATAAGCTTAATTTAACATGAAAAACATGGATTTTTTTACTATAAACCCTTAATTTTTATTTCATGATGTGGCAATCATTATATTATATTAAACCAACAGTGTCAAGGAACTTTTTATGTCTCCAAAAAATTTGATAGTCGCAGACTTCAAAACAAACAATATTGAATTAGTACATCAACTATGTTGTTTTTTTGTTTTTTTTTTAAATGTTTATGTTATTTTTTGTATGTATTTCAAACACATGTTACTGACACACATTTGTAAATTTCTGAGGTACTTTTTTTTAAATGATGGTGAAAATTATTTATGAAAAAGTTAATAATACGCTGTAGATTTTTTTTTTGTTTTTGTTTTTTAAATTCTTCGAAGAATTAATTTTTTTTTGGACTTTTTTTATCTTTTTTTTTTAAATCTCCCGTTTTTCCGCAGCATACCTTTCAAACTGTGCCTGATTTTCAACATGGTGCTGTTTGTTTTTTAAACTATTTTGTATTTTAAATTAAAAAACAACTTCTCGGCTTTTCCGCTATGTTAATATTTTAAATACTTCATATTTATGGACTTTTTTTTTTTACCTCAAGAAAATATTTTTTAACAATACGACTAATCTACAAGATTTTTTTTTGTATCCGAGTTTAAATTTAATCTGCAATTTATTATTTATAAAAATATTTATTTTTTGTTTTTTTTTTAATTAAATTATCTTTTCTTTTTTTATTTATTTGTATTTTAGTCCGAAGTTTTTTTTTAATTTTACTAAAATTTTGTGGTTCTTAAGATGTTAAGGCCTATAACTCGATTTTATTTTTTTACGGTGGACAGAATATGGCAATTAGTTTTAATTATTTTAATTAAAATTAATTTTGTTTTGTTTTTTATCTAATTAATTCCAGGCGTAAAATATGGACTTTGTTTTTTGTATTTTATTTTTAAATATAATGAGCACCTGTAAGATTAAGATTAAGATCTCCCTGACCTATTAGTAATTAATTTAATTATAGTTAATAGAAAGAAAAGTGTTTCCATAATTCCAGACATTAATTAAGTGGAATACTTAATTCAGTTTAATAAAAATTAATTAATTTATTATACACTTCAGATATAATTTTTAATGTTGTTTTTTTGTTGGGGGGTCTTTTGTTTTTTATATGTATATATATATCTTTATATATATAGGTAATTACGGAATTTAAATTAAATACATGGGCCTTGTTTATTAATATTACCTTAATAATTAATTAAAAATGATTTAAAAATATTTAATTAGTCAGGAGACATAAAAAGGCACGGATTATGGCTAAAAAATTTTTTCTTCCAAAACTACAAGGCTGATAAACATGTTTTTTTTTTGTATTTTATTTTTGGTGTTTTTTTAAGATTTTTACGTTATTTTTGACAAAGCACTTATATGGTCATATTTATTTATTTTTAAATTAATTTTTTTTTAATTAACAATATCTTTCCAGTTTTTCAGTCTAAAATCAGTTAAATCTTTGAAAGGATCAAGTGAGATTTATCTCCTTTCCAAAAACGAACTGAGTATAATAATATTATTATGCAAATTTTCTAATGGAATTAATTTAAAAAAATTAATCCAACTAATTAACTTTTCCTGGCCCATTTTATTTTATTTTTTTTTATTAAATATAGAAACAGAAGTACATTAATTAATTAAAGAAATGTTCAGTAACCCACAATTTATTTTTTTTGTACTTCCATAGCATTCACAACAATATTTTTTTTAATTAATTTACGTTTAATTAAAATTAATTGTGACAAATTAATTTTAATAACCATTGTAATAAAAAATTTTAATTTAACCAACTATTAATTATTCTAAAAGATCTGAGGTAGGTGTAAAATAATTAACCGGCAATTTGTTTTATTTTTTTTTAATTAACTAGTGTTAAGCTTTAATTAATTAATTAATTAATTTATTAATTAATTAACGTCTAATCACAGACAGAAAAATATCCTAATTAATAAGTATCATTATATCAATCAATCAATCAATCAATAAGTAAGATAAGACTGATTTCCTTTTTCAGCGTTATACTTTAACTAAACATTGTTAATTAACAATATCATCCATAATTAAAATTTAATCAAGTGTTGTTGTTTTAAATTAATTAAATATTTGCTCGCATCATTTCAGAAAAACAAAAATTCAGGGTGTTACGTACGTCAATAATAATTAATTAATTAATTTGTGATCCATTAATTTTTTTAAAAAAAAAAACAAACAAATAATTTTCTAAATTAATGGAAATATTTATTTAATTAATTAATTAATTAATAATATTTGAATTTTTTTAAGACATTTTCTTTTTATTAAATTTACAAGGTGCCTTTTTTTTCAGTATCAACAAAAATAATCCTTCACCTTTTATTTGTATTTTGTTTGTTTTTTTCAATCAAATTTTCTTAAAAAAAATATCTTCGTGCGCACCAAAATCTCTTTTTATTTTTTTATTCTAAACTTTGTTTTTTATCTTTTTCCAAAATCTATCCAATCAAATATCTTCACGAACTTTTCTAAATCTGTACAATATTTTTTTAAAGGGGGTTGGGGGAGATGTATAATGTCTTTTATATACGATAAGCATTAATTTTAATTTTATATACACGCTTGTTTTTTTTAATATTAAGCTCTAACAACAAACACGGGAGATATTTTTTTTTTTCACAATGAATAATAAAGCTGTACAAATCTTAAAACGGAAAAACAAAACTTAAAAAAAAAAAAATTATTATTATAAGTTGTTTTTTACATTTTCTTTTAACGGGCGTGTTAATTAATTAATTAATTAAGTTGTTGTATTTACTTATTTAAATGTTTTTTGTTTTTGTACATTGTTGAGAGAAAAAAAAGAAAGATGTTGAAACTTAATTTAAATTAAAGTGCGTCAAATTAATTTTTTTTTAAATTTTTAATATTTTTATCTAAAAAAAGAAAAAAAAAACTAAAAAAAATTAACCTTAAAATTTTTATTTTAACAAACTCCGTTCCGTTCCGTTAAGATATAATTTTTATTTACTAGTATACACGCAATAATAATATTAAAAAATATTAAAAATTATGGTGTCTAATTAAACTTAAACTTAATTAATTTCGATTTAAAAAAAAAGGATTAAATTTTGAAAAAAAAAAAAAAATTAATATCACGTTTCTAAAAAATAATAATTTACAGTTTTCTTAAATTCTTAATTCCTTTACGATTATGAGCAAAATTTGTTGTTTTTTTTAATTAATTAATTTACAATACGAGGCCTTGTCACGTGGGTACCTTAAACGCGGCGCCGATAAGGGGATTGTGTGTTCAAACGTTCCAATTTTGAACACAATTTTCGAAAAAAAAAAACAAGTTGAAAAACAAAAAAAAAATACCGTTTCTTAGCAGTATTTCGTTATCGGCAGTGGTTCAACTGAACTTCAATATGTACATATTACGTGAACAATTTTCGCACAAACACTTAACACGCGCGTTCCGGGGTTGTTTTTTAGCGTCTGTTCAACACAAATTCGCAGTAATAATAATAATAACTTTGTGATTTATCTTTCCACACTTCGTAGCCCGAAATGGTGATATAATTTACAAGTACACAATACTTAACGAAAGTTTTTATAGTGTTCCTGACAAAAATATTGTTTTTTAATGTTGTATTTTAATGTAGTATTTCCTGTTGGTTTTGTTTTTTGTTTTTTGTTATGTATGATTAGAGGAGGTATATTTGACTACCAGAACATTGTTTTTATGTGTGTGGGGGTTTTGTTTATATATATATATATATAATTATGAAGTCACTCTATATGGGGGGTCGTTTTTAAGATGGTTCCGATAGCAATTGTTGCAATAAACTTTTACCGCCATTATTAGATTTATTCGCATCCTCAGACTGAAATTTGTTTAAAGTTCAAAACTTACGTGTTAAAATTTTGAAGGAACAAGTGAAGTCACACGAAAAGTTTTAAATTGTTACGAGAACCCAGGGTTTCCGCGTGTGTAGGACTTCACCCGAAGTGATTTCGCGAAAAACGTGTTTTCTTTCATTACTCTGACATTATAGGCCAATTTTCAAACTTACCCGAGCGTTTGGGTCAATTTCCCAATTCTTTGGAATTCCCCCTGAACATTATGTGCAAATTTTCAAAGTTCTTAACGTTTCCCCAACTTTCAGGGACAATTGTCAAAGTTCTTAACGTTTCCCCAACTTTCAGGGACAATTGTCAAAGTTCTAAACGCGTTCCCGACTTTCAGGGACAATTGTCAAAGTTCTAAACGCGTTCCCGACTTTCAGGGACAATTGTCAAAGTTCTAAACGCGTTCCCGACTATCAGGGACAATTGTCAAAGTTCTGAACGTTTCCCCAGCTATCAGGGACAATTGTCAAAGTTCTTAACGCGTTCCCAGCTATCAGGGACAATGGTCAAAGTTCTTAACACGTTCCCAGCTATCAGGGACAATGGTCAAAGTTCTTAACGCGTTCCCAGCTATCAGGGACAATTGTCAAAGTTCTAAACGCGTTCCCAACTATCAGGGACAATTGTCAAAGTTCTTAAGGCGTTCCCGACTATCAGGGACAATTGTCAAAGTTCTTAAAGGGACTGCAAAGAAGGCATCGGCGGGTGGGTAAAAATTATTTGAAATACGTCACAGACATCACGTGATGCCAAGATACAAAGACTCCTCATGGAGTGGAACTGGACACCTAGTCCTTGTTTTTCGCGAGATTGCAGCGCCAATTCCATGAAGTGGTGGTTTTCGAAATAAAACGAACTAAGCTTCTATGAACCACGCCTCTCCTTGGTCACGTGCCTCTGACGTATTTCAAATAATTTTTACCCACCCGCCGATGCCTTCTTTACAGTCCCTTTAAGGCGTTCCCGACTATCAGGGACAATTGTCAAAGTTCTTAACGCGTTCCCAACTATCAAGGCCAATTGTCAAAGTTCTTAACGCGTTCCCAACTATCAGGGACAGTCTTCAAAGTTCTTAACGTGTTCCCAACTTTCAGGGCCAATGGTCAAAGTTCTTAACGCGTCCCCAACTTTCAGGGCCAATGGTCAAAGTTCTTAACGCGTCCCCAACTTTCAGGGCCACTTCTCCGATTCCCATACTTTCCCCCAATCTCAAAAATTATATTTAAAGCAAAAAGAAAACAATTAGCTTACCCTTGGATTGTTTGTACTATGAGCGTGAGAGGATGTTCCTCCGCCGATGGAAGCTTCCTGATTGGCTGCGGCGATACTGAGCAACGGTTGATTATAAATGGAAGGAGATCCTGGTTGTCCATCTGATAATTCTAAATGAAGATTGAATATATCTACATCTATAGCGTTGCTTGAACCACCACCCGCATTTTGCTGTTGGTTAGGCGTTGACGGCGCGTTCATTGAATGACCAGACTGTTGTTGTTGTTGTTGTTGTTGGGCTTGTTGTTGCGCTTGCTGTTGCTGTTGTTGACCCTAAATAAGAATAAACATAAACAGAACAATGAGCTTAAACTGGACAATAAGCTTAAACATAAACGGGACAACGAGCTTAAACGGGACATAAGCTTAAACATAAACGGAACAACGAGCTTAAACGGGACATAAGCTTAAACATAAACGGAACAACGAACTTAAACGGGACATAAGCTTAAACATAAACGGAACAACGAACTTAAACGGGACATAAGCTTAAACATAAACGGAACAACGAACTTAAACGGGACAATAAGCTTAAACATAAACGACGAAACAACGAACTTAAAGGGGACAATAAGCTTAAACATAAACGGAACAATAAGTTTAAACATAAACGGAACAATAAGTTTAAACATAAACGGAACAATAAGTTTAAACATAAACGGAACAATAAGTTTAAACATAAACGGAACAATAAGTTTAAACATAAAACGGAACAATAAGCGTAAACATAAAACGGAACAATAAGCTTAAACATAAAACGGAACAATAAGCTTAAACATAAAACGGAACAATAAGCTTAAACATAAAACGGAACAATAAGCTTAAACATAAAACGGAACAATAAGCTTAAACATAAAACGGAACACGGAACAATAAGCTTAAACATAAAACGGAACAATAAGCTTAAACATAAACAAATTACTTTACTGCTACCATAAAAATCAAACAGAACAGTAAACAACTACTTACCCTAACTTGATGCTGTGTTCTAGCACCAACCATAGCTCTAATTTCTTGTCGAACATACTCCGATGAACCCATGACGCCTCCACTCGCACCTGCACCTCTACTTCTGCAACAATTTATCGAAACAAAAACGGTTCCAAATGTTACCAAATTAGTTGAAAAACGTGGTTTTAATATTCATGGTGGTAGCAAACCCGCAATCTACAATAAGCCTAAGTTGTACAAAAACATTACATACCTGTCACTAACTGAAGTATTTGGATACATCTGAAGATTCTGTTGTTCGAATGTAAAATGATTTTCTTGAGCAATGTTGAAATTGGGGCCAACATTCTGTAAATTCGACCCAGCTCCGTAACTGGAGACCGGAGTGCAAGGTAATGATTGGTTAAACCCAGGAGAAGGTTGAGGCGAGAGCATAGGATCACCGGGATGAAAAGATTGAGGCGTTCGAGGTGAATTGACGCGACCAGGCATGGATAAGGCCCGTTGTATCCTCTGTTGTTGAGCCTGGGATTGCGGGTTGACGCCACTTTGGGCCCCATTAGGCCCACCACCACCACCACCACCACCTTGTCCGCCACTTTGGGAATAGACTAAGGACTGAGATTGGAACGAGGAATCGGGTTGCGTCGTGAATGAAGAGTTACGAGATACATTGACCGTGTTTGGACTAGCCATGGAACGACCCTGGATTTGGCGTTGAGGGGCACCAAACCTAGCTTGTTGGGCCGCGGCCGCCGCTGCTGCAGCCGCTGCGTAATTTCCCTGAAAGATATCATTAAAGTATAGGTGATTAGACGCGAGGAGCAATGGCATGGTACTTGCTGCAAATCTTCAAAAAACGAAGTTATAGAAGGCAAAATGATTGTGGACTACTAACCTGAGACAGCTGAGCATTAAGCATTGGATTCTGTTGTTGCAGATTTGCCGGTGATGGACTTGGCAAACCGCGAGGATTCCATTGCGGTTGACCCGAATTCGGTTGAGGTGATAATTGTAGATGAGGTGACCTTGGTGCTCCTGGTATTCCACCAGAAGCCATAGGCGCGGGAGATTGTCCTCCACGACCACCTTGAGGATATCCCGGCAGGGTATGTGGGGACAACCGATGTTGCACTTGTTGCTGTTGATAACTAACCCCGGGCGTGTTAGGGTTACCGAAAGACTGTTGCGTATACACACGTTGACCAGGCGATAATTGAGGCTGTTGGGCTTGAGGACTCGGTAATTTTCCCATCATAGCATTCCCGTAACGAGGCGAGAGTTGCTGATCGGGTCCCGGGATACCCACGGATCTTTGGAGCGTTACATTGGGCGCTATCGTGTTATTTAAGAGTTCATTCATGTTTTCTACGTAATTCGGACCACCACCCGATTGGGACATGTTGTCTGACATTGGTTGCTGAGTTTGCATACTCAAATGTTGTTGTTGTTGTTGCGCCACCAACCGTTTCTGGTGGAGTTGTAGTTGGTATTTGCTCTTTTTCTCGAGCATTGACCGTTTCGCCTGCAAATTTGACACGACGAACTTTAACTACTTAAGCCTTAACAATAACCATTTTTTAACTATTCCGCGCCGCCATTTAAAACAAAAGATGGGCAATTACATAAGATTAGATTATACCTATCAAGAGATTTGCTCGCATTTTTAATGTTCATAAACTTAATCGAGTGACGTCAGATAAAAATTCCCCAAAAACACGATTGGACAAAACAATTACAAAAGATATGCACATACCTGTGGCGTTCCAGGAGCTCCAAACTGCATATGCGCAGCCCTATTTCCACCAATATTTAACAACTGATTTCCGGGCATCATAACACCACCTTGTTGTCCAGGAATTTGTCCTTGAAAACGTGGCCTTTGATTCTGAGGAATCACACCATAAGCCGGTGGTTGAGGGGCATTTGGTTGTTGTCCACTTTGAAATGCTTCCCCTCGATTTCCCTGTCCAGGGAAACCCATCGGACCGGGGGACATAGGACCACCAGATTGCGAAGATTGACCGGGAACTGGTCCTTGAGGATATGCCGGTAGGGAATTCATTCTATTAGGAGCTCCACCAGCGTTATTCGAGTTCGGGGACACTTCGAAACTCATTAAGTGTCTTTGAATGGCGCTAATGGCCAATTTCGCGTGGAGATCCTGAGGACTATTAGCAGAATGAGAGGGAGTTGATGAAGAAGAGGCGGGTGGCGATGATTCAAGTACTTCATCTAAGAACTTTAACATTTCATGCTCTTCCGAACTTGACGACGTCGAGGTTGGAGGTGGTGGTGTTGCGACAACAGGGACAGTCGTAACGGGAACCGAAGCCGTGGCTGCTGTGCTGGAAGCAGCGGGTTGCGATTGCGCGGATGACGTTGGCTCCATATTCATTTCTTGCTGCATACTCCAAACTTGGTCCAAAATCTCTGATAACAACGGATCAGGCGGACCTTGATTCGCATTGGCAATTGCCAAAGCCGCGTCAATGGGCGGAGCATTTTCACCTAAAATCTCTGGAAGGTTTAACGCGGCAACAGCTGCTGAAGCTTGCTGTTGTTGTTGCGTTTGCTGCTGGGACTTCTGTTGTTGTTGTTGTTGTTGCTGCTGCTGTTGTTGATTTTGCGTTTGTTGCAACTGGGCCTGTTGTTGAAGTTGCAATTGCTGCTGCTGCTGTTGTTGTTGCTGTTGTAACTGCTGATTTTGCTGTTGCTGCTGCATTAATTGATGGTGATTCTGCAACTGTTGTTGTTGGTGTAATTGTTGCACGCGATGTTGAAACTGATTATAACTATTCTGCCTGGATAAAGCAGCCTGTTGTTGCAACGGTAACCTTTGATGAGTCATTTGTGGCGATGTCTGAACAATGGAAGGCGATGACACTCTACCAGCGGACGACACTAAGGAAGTTCTTTGCGCTAATTGGTTGCTATTGTCACTCGTCAACATTTTATTCAAGAACCCCGTATTTCCCATTTGCTGTTGCATGGTACTAGAAACAATTCCACCGTGAGCACCACTAGATCGGTTATCCGTTTTGGCAATATTGCCAACGACGGATTGCGGCGATGGCATATCTTGCTGGATGGAAGACGGCGTAATCATAGCCCCGCCCCCTGAACTATGAACCAATTGATTTGACGGGGCATTTATACTATGAGATGACGTTTGGGGCATCATTTGATTCGAGGGGATCATATTGGCCCCCGCCGGTACTTGTTGCGGCGGTGGGCCAGGGGGTCCGGGGTTACCGCCTCCTGGTACGGGGGTATGTACCAGTTTCTTCTCTAAGTTCTTTGGTAATCGCTCTTGAGGTAATTGAGATATTATCGAGTTGGCTATGCTAGTAGGCACAGATGGAAGAGTTCGCGGTGTCTGAGCTAGCATTGACGCTAACATTGGATTCTGACCGGCCAGGTGAGCCTAAGAGAACAGTTAAGGAGAATATTTTTAGCATGCGGGGGACACTACCAACCGTTTTTAAAATTTGTCCTCCAAGAACTAACCACACAAATTGGACACCGTAAGTTTAAATTAAAATGCTAAAACTTAAAACGGTTCCACTATCCATTTGCAAGGGGGGAGGGGGTAATTGCCGTTTTGCAAAATATATCACCACGTGGTCGTCCTAGTTTCATTTATCGCGAATAACGTTATACGACAGCGTTTGATAAGATGACGCGTCATGTTTTGAAGACGAATATTAGCATCGCGTAACAATTAACGAGGCCCTTGAGGCTTGGTTCTAAAAAATACCCCATGCCTTGCCGCGATATACCAAATACTCTACTAATTAAGTACAACAACATCTAAAACTCTTGCAAAAGCTTTAAAACTATGGTACCGACTTATAGAACCCCACGAGGTCCCGATAATTCATTTGCAAAATTTAGAAAAATATGAAAATATGAAAACATTCACTAACTTTTGTACATACTTGAACGTGTGGCCTTTTGGGTGCCGAATCACACACGCCATCGGAGTTATCCTCCGATTTTCTCTTCGTCATATTTCCGTAATGGACTTCCGCCGCGGATGGAGATCCTCCAGATGAAGTGGCCTGATCAGTGGTCACCATCTTTAAAAAAGCCATCGAGATGACGCGAACAAATCGGTCATCAGTCTCGCGTAAAACACCACCGTAATTACAATGTCTCATAACAACCGCGTAAACTACGTGATAGTGATGGAAAAAAAACGACCCCTTGACCCTTTGCGGACGCAAAAAGATGATAAGCTATCATTATGGGGTTAAAGTTCAACTGATAAACCTGACTGGACTGATCAAAGTTCATAAAAAATAGTGATAATGCTTCTTTATCAAATAATCTTATTGACTCGTAAGTGGTAAGTACTGACTGAACAAACATTTCAAGGGAACTTTGCTGTCTTTCGAAATATAGCATTATTTATAGAGAAATTTGAATCATGTTTTACTGTTGGAATGGTACCTCCCTGCCCTTGGCTACATTAATGTAATTAGCGCAAATTAAATTTGGTATTAAAATGCTGACCTTTTCAGGCGATTCCGCTTTGAGTAGTTGATGCAGGAGATCTTGGGGTTTCTTATAACCTTTCTCACTTTCGTCGTCATTGTTTAATAACTGCACAAAAAGAAAGGCGCCCATATTTTTTTTAAATAAACTGCAAATTTCTTGTAAATACATTCAAACAAACAAACAACGCTTAACCGCCTTAACTGTAGTTTATTCAGATTGCGTCATTGATGACGAGTAATAGATTGGTATCAGTTAGCGGTGGCGTTTCATATGCATTGAAACAAAGCCCCCCTGGGTATTGTGGATACGCAATAAACGTAGATTATTATTATTATTATTATTATCAGGGACCAGAGATATTATTATGGGCTAAAAGTGTCCGATGACGTAGTAGTACCGCCTCTAAACGCCGCGTCAAAACATTATCTACTACCTTATCCTATAATTTGAGTTGCGACGACCGTCCTTGTGATATTTGCCTATTTTCTTCATGAAAGATTTATGATCCCTTACCATGTTCTGCAAAACCCGAGGGGCTAATCACTGTCAGATTCTCTGTACACCGATTATAGATTACGTGTAATCATCACTTTAGTACATTCAAAGGTACACACCAATTAAAGGTAGTGACAGGCCCCTCGGCAAAACCGCATGCACGAACAAAATACAATATCCCAAAATGTTTGGATTCACCAATACGCGTTAACGGATTTTCCAAACACTGATATGAACAGTTACAACAATAGTCTGCTGTAAAGGGTAACAGTTCCCTTAAAGGCACTGTCCGACCCCTTACTGATATGAACAGATACTACAATAGTCTTTTGAGTAAGGGTAACAGTTCCCTTAAAGGCCGCTGTCCGACCCCTTACTGATATGAACAGATACTACAATAGTCTTTTGAGTAAGGGTAACAGTTGCCTTAAAGGCACTGTCCGACCCCTTACTGATATGAACAGATACTACAATAGTCTTTTGTATAAGGTAACAGTTCCCTTAAAGGCACTGTCCGACCCCTTACTGATATGAACAGATACTACAATAATCTTTTGTATAAGGTAACAGTTCCCTTAAAGGCACTGTCCGAAGCCCCTCTCCTTTTTTGACCCACCCACTATGCTAAGCTCTATAAGGAAGACATCGTAGTTTGTCCCATGATCTGAACAGCCCCTTTAACAATCGCGCATAAAGAGACAAAGAAAAAGAGACAATCTTCTTACCTTTCGTAGCATATTGTTGTTGTTATTACTGTTATTCGCCACCATATTCTTTCGTTGATTGGAACCTTCCAATCCATTTTCCGTTTTAACATTATCAGCCGATATAATGTTCATTCCGGCACCTTTAATATCACCACCACCTCTCTGTCCTCCTCCGCTCTTTAAGCTACCACCATTACCATTTCCAGAGTTCATATAATCACCTTCCTCGTCATCCTGATTCAATAGTTCGCGTAAAATCGTATTTTCGTTACGTCCAGACACATTGGCCGATCCCGCACTTCCACCAACGCGACCTTGACCTTGAGAACCCATTTCACTTTCGGGCGCGCTACTTGACGGACAATCCATGTTCTCAACAGCGCTTAAGGGTGTCTTAGGTACGGAGGAATCGGCTTCCTCTATACCTTGCGTTAACAGATTCCGTAATTTCTGTTGATGGCTATCGGGATGCATTAAATTTGAAGTAGGATTCCCTCCGATAATGGCGGGACTCCTACTACGAGAGTCCGAATTGCCCCCGGTACCCGAGAACCCAACGTTACTCGTCCCATCATCGGATTTTCTATGAGACGCGCTATTACCCGACGTAGCGGGTGAGGATTTACCGCTTGCCGTATTGACGTTGGGACTATACGGATACGCGTAACTTGGGCTACTTGTCGAGCTCAATTGGGCCGTCGCGGGAGATTGACAAGGGGAGGGGCCACCGCGTGCCGAAATAATATCCGTTCCAACAAAGGCACTACCACTTCCACTAGACTGCGGTTGTTGTTGTTGCTGCTGCTGCTGTTGTTGTTGTTGCAAGTGCGATTGACGCATTTGCTTTTGTTGCGTCATGAATGATGACGTATTAACACCGCCACCACCCTGATTCATATTTCGCGCACTCGCGGACGTGGTGACGCTACTGGAGGTAGTAGTCTGTTGCGATTGCGATAAACTCGAGTTCGTTAAGAAACTGTTAACAGCCGATATATTCGAATGATTTTGCGCGTCACTTAAGCCTTGGTTAGATATATTGTCCCAACTAGAGCTAGGGAACATATCAAGGGTTATATCACCCAAAGAGAATTCGTTTTGCGACGAAGGACTGATCGCGTGAAACCCGGAGAACGAAATGGTACTACTCGCGGTCGCCATATTGGGGTTTGCGGTAGAGGTATTTGGGGGTCCTTGTAACCCGTTTAATGGGCCGTTACTCGGGGGTCGCGAAGAACCAATGTTTGTGACGGCGCTAGTCGAAGGAACCGGGGAAGTTATAGAGTTTCGTTGATTCAATAAGGGGTTCGGGTTGTTATTATCCAAATGAGATATATCAGTGTCCCTGCGTTTAAAACCAAAATGGTCATCATTGCGTCTTCATTGGGGGGTTGGGGACAATTGAGATACGTCCTCACGCGAATTGAGGTGGATTTGGACTTACCTTATAATCGAATGTGTCGCCATAACAAGGTCTTTTTCATTGTTCAATTGGCCGTTACCAATACGTGTACTTTTCGTTTGAATGTGGACAAATTTGTCTTGGGCCACTCTGAAGCGATAGATGCCACTGGTGTTGCTGCCTGTTTGAATAGCTACACAAACGAAACAAGTTTCCAGATGCCCAAAGTTTTAACCAGTGTCTTTCAAGGAACCTCGTGGACATCTTAGTCGAGATCTAGATCGTTTTGACCTCAGTACTTACTTTCCTTCAAGTGTTGATTGACTTTCATTAAGTCATTTGGATGGCAGAAATCTTGAATGAGTTTTCCTGTAAGTTCCTTATTAAGATACTGACTGATTTTCGGACTAACGTTTCTATAACGACAATTAGTACACGAAGGTCAACTAAGAGTATGACGCAAAAGTCCAAATTCGTCATTTTAACGAAAAATAGCGCGAGTTCAGCTCAGCAAAATTTCGAAACTGGACTAAAGAAACTGACTGACCCTGTATCAAGTGCCGTTATTTTCCCAGTTATGTCCAGCCTAGTGACGAACTGTTCAATGGGTGCTGGTTTCTCGTTTGCTGGGATACGTCGCGCAACGCATACGAGACAGTTCTGCAATTCTGTAAATTACAGAATAACGGAAAACTAAATCAAACCCCCTAAAGGATACCTTATTTCGAAAAACGCTTCAGCTAGCTATTGACAACTAACCAATAAGAGATTCCTATCACCGATATCGCGATATTACCGCTTAAATTACCGATTCTGTCCTAAAGGGATGGAAAGACAATAGATACCGATACCGAGACTAGTTATACCGATATTAAAAAGGGGACAATTACACGTAATTCCGTAAGGCATAAAAACGCAAAAATAGCAACACTCGCAAAATAATAATAATAATAATAATGGTAATTTACCAATATTTGTAGACGAAATAATAGTCGATTAACAATTATTAAAACAAGAGATAATTTTGCAATTCTGTGGCGTATAAAAGACAAAACTTTAAACCATTGCCAAAATAATTGCAATAAATCAACGTGAGATCGGAATCGGTTATCAAAATGGTAGGTAAAACACAGTGCTACTATCCCTTTAACCAAGGCCCGTGAATTTATATACCAATTTTGGTCAACAATATGTTTTAAAATCATTAGAATTAATCATTAAATCCATGCAAAATAAATAAATAAAAATTAATCAATGTGAGATCAGTATCAGTTATCAATATCGCGATTTACTCTTAATTGTAGGCAAAACTCTATACTACTATCCCTTTAACCAAGGCCCGTGTATTTCTATACCAATTTTGGTCAACAATATGTTCCAAAATCAATCAATGTGAGATCAGCATCTTTTATCAACATCGCGATCTACACTAGTGGCAGGTAAAACTATGCTACTATCCCTTTAACCAAGGCCCATGAATTTATATACCACTTTTAGTCAACAATATGTTCCAAAAACCTTAGAATTAATCATTAAAACCATGCAAAATAAATAAATAAAATCAATCAATGTGAGATCAGCATCAGTTCTCAACATCGCGATTTACCCTAATGGTAGGCAAAACTATGATACTATCCCTTTAACCAAGGCCCGTAAATTTATAGACCAATTTATGTCTAAAACCAATTTGTGGTCAAAAACGCGTTCTAAAAACATTAAAATTAATCATTTCTACTTTTATAGGACATATAAGAATCTTAATTAAACCATTTCAAGAACATTTACTTAAAATTCAACTATATCATTTGATAAAAACACTTTAATCAAAAATGTCACCAACAAAACTATGTTTGTTTAAACAACAATAGCCCTTAAAATTAGCCCCAAAGTACGATCCTTCAATTTTGTTAATGTACGCGTATTAATCGATTAAAAATCGCCGATTAAATTAATCAAAACTAAGATGGTTGGGTAGGCCTAGTAATTAAAAAAAATGAGACTTACCAGAAGCAGCGTCAGAATTATCCGGTTTATCACCAAGTTGTGGTATGGAGACGGCAGAAATCTGCGTATTTTCGTACTGTGGAACGCGAGTTTGTTTTTCTTCCATAGTTTCGTCCTGATCGTCAGGAGGTTTGATCAGGAATCGGCAATTGAAAGAGCGACTTTTACTGTTCCCTAAGGAGAGCTCGGAAGTCCAACCAAACCCATTACCTACACAACACAATGCGACACAAAACAAACAAAAAACCCAAAAAGAAATGAAAAATCTTTATCATAATCTTAACAAATCCGTTTTCTCAAATTGCAATTATGCAAAATCCAATTAATACATTAATTACAATGATTATAAGGTAGAAATAAAGGTAAGAACTGACCTATGGACATAGGTAACAGGTTACTGCTGAATCGCGCATGATCTCCGTGATGAATTATATTATAAATACTTTTTCCAACCAAATCATTCTGTCAAATATATAACAATACACAATATTTTGAAATTAATAAATTATTTCCAAAGTTAATTACAATTACTACGGAACAACGTGTGTTTAAAGGGATAATCGTATAAAAATAGATAAGGCGCGAGCTAAAATTGTGGTACTGCGAGGGGAGGAGGTACGGGGGCGTGACGTCAACACTGGTACTGATAGGGGAGGAGCTACGGGGGCGTGACGTCAACACTGGTACTGATAGGGGAGGAGCTATGGGGGCGTGACGTCAACACTGGTACTGATAGGGGAGGAGCTATGGGGGCGTGACGTCAACACTGGTACTGATAGGGGAGGAGTTACGGAAACGTGACGTCAATAGTGGTACTGAGAGGGGAGGAGTTACGGGGGGGCGTGACGTCAATAGTGGTACTGAGAGGGGAGGAGTTACGGGGGCGTGACGTCAATAGTGGTACTGAGAGGGGAGGAGTTACGGGGGCGTGACGTCAATAATGGTACTGAGAGTGAGAGGGGAGGAGCTACGGAAACTTGATGTCAATATTTGCAATGAGAGGGGAGGCGCTACGGAAACTTGACGTCAATAGTTGCAATGAGAGGGGAGGAGCTACGGAAACTTGACGTCAATAGTTGCAATGAGAGGGGAGGAGCTACGGAAACTTGACGTCAATAGTTGCAATGAGAGGGAAGGAGCTACAGAAACGTGACGTCAACACGGATAGGGGAGGAGCTACGGGGACGTGACGTCAAGAGTGGTACTGACAGGGGAGGAGTTACGGGTCGTGACGTCAACACTGGTAGTCTAAATTGTATGGCCAGAGCTGACGACTTCCAATATGGTCGCAAAAAAAACCGATGTAAGAGATAGGAGGGTGTGACGTCACGATAAAGTTCGTGGTACCAGGTGGTGATACCATTATGAAGTCATCACCCACAACATGTTAAGTGCCTTTCTACTATTTTTAAACCAAAATAACTTAGCTGTTCAACTAAAACAATCAAAACCTAATGGCAAGTAAAACTCTATGCTACTATCCCTTTAAACAAAGCCCATGAATTTATAGGCCAATTTAAGTCTAAAACCTATTTTCGGTCATAAATGTGTTCTAAAATCTTTAGAATTGATCATTTTTACTTTTATAGGATATATTGGGAGTTTAATTGAACTCCCAACTGTTTGTAGAACATTTCATGTTTTGTTCCATCCCATCAAAATAATAAATATTTGCATGCAAACAAAGAAATACACAGAAAAATAATGTCAAAATATTGTTTTTACGCACCTGACGATATTTCATGAAAGAAGTGACGTTATCAGAAACAAACTCAATTTTTCCGTCCGTGTTTACTACAAAGAGAAAGCCATCCAAAGCTTCCAGAAGAAGAGGGCCCAAAACAGCGTTGCCTAAAATGGTAGGCTTGCTGGAAGATACCTCACTCTGTTGTAAATCATCAACGTCTTCCGATTCTGAATAACAATTGGGGTTTTTGTGGCTTTTTTATTTGTTATTGGATTTTAATTGATTTTTTGGGGGGTTCTGATTGCATTTTTATAAATTTTGACTTTTTTTGAAATTTCAAAAGTGAACCCTTTAGATATGTTGCATTTTTTAGGATATTATTATAATTATTGGATTTTTAAAGATTTTTATGGGGTTTTTTTGAAATCTTTGGATTTTCAGTGATTTTTATGGGGTTTTTTTGAAATCTTTGGATTTTCAGTGATTTTTCATGGATTTTGATGGAAATCTTTGGATTTTCAGTAATGTTTTATGGGTTTTAATGGAAATCTTTGGGTTTTGATGGAAATCTTTGGGTTTTATGATTTTTTATGGCTTTTGATGGAAATCTTTGGATTTTGCGATTTTTGTGGGTTTTCATTGAAATCTTTGGATTTTTAATGATTTTGTGGGGTTTTGGATGAATTATTTGAATCTTTAATGATTTTGTGTGCATTTAGGTTGAATTATTTGGATTAGGTTTTGATTTAACTCTTTCACTTTGTAGGGATTTTTTGATGGATTTTGGAAGAATAATTTGGATTTCTTTGGATTTTGGTTCAATTATTTGGATCGCAAATGATTTTGTGTGTAATTTGGTTGAATTATTTGGATTTCAAAGGATTTTGGGTGTAATTTGGTTGAATTATATGGATTACAAAGGATTTTGTGTGTAATTTGGTTGAATTATATGGATTACAAAGGATTTTGTGTAATTTGGTTGAATTATTTGAATTTCAAAGGATTTTGTGTGTAATTTGTTTGAATTATTTGAATTTCAAAGGATTTTGTGTGTAATTTGGTTGAATTATTTGAATTTCAAAGGATTTTGTGTGTAATTTGGTTGAATTATATGGATTACAAAGGATTTTGTGTAATTTGGTTGAATTATTTGAATTTCAAAGGATTTTGTGTGTAATTTGTTTGAATTATTTGAATTTCAAAGGATTTTGTGTGTAATTTGGTTGAATTATTTGAATTTCAAAGGATTTTGTGTGTAATTTGGTTCAATTATTTGAATTTCAAAGGATTTTGTGTGTAATTTGGTTCAATTATTTGAATTTCAAAGGATTTTGTGTGTAATTTGGTTCAATTATTTGGATTTCAAAGGATTTTGTGTGTAATTTGGTTCAATTATTTGAATTTCAAAGGATTTTGTGTGTAATTTGGTTGAATTATTTGAATTTCAAAGGATTTTGTGTGTAATTTGGTTGAATTATTTGGATTTCAAAGGATTTTGTGTATTTTATTTGAATTTCAAAGGATTTGGATGCATCTTGGTTGAATTATTTGGATTTCAAGAAATTTTTGTCACATTCTTATTGAATTTTTTGGTTTATAAGATTTTGTGTGTGCATTTAAATTGAATTATTGGATTTCTAGTGTGAACACTGATTTACCATGTATTTTGAGTGTATTATTTTGAATATGAACTCATTTTGAACTTTATGGTGGTGAAATGTGTTTAATTTTATTTTATCAATGTGCATGACATACCTTGCTTAATTCTTTGGATTTGATTGACTGTCTCTTGAAGTATGGCACACTTGTCCGATTTAATAGACATGGAACTCATGTCAGAAACGGTAGCAGAAAAAATCTTCCGTTAGTTTCCCACGTACAGTCACTCTTTCCTTATGATTCAATTTGATTTATTCTTAAGGCACTTCATCCTTCAATGATAACAAAACACAAGCATTTTGCTCAAGTGAAATCTACTTAAAAAACCAACTATCACACCTACTAAGCCATCATATCCATCAATTAAGCCTAATAATTAAAATTTATACCGAAAATGATGTTGCAAACATTAAAACCAAACCATACAGAAACTTTCAACCCCCCATCTACCCCCTTAATGGCCTCATTACAACATTAGAGTCATATTTCATCAAGCGTGATTAAAACTGCAAACTAACTTCCGGTTAAGCTTAATTAACGAAGTATTAACTAAATATTATCATTTAAACTACCAATAATCCCAACATATAGTATTTTAACTTTCGAAACAAAAAAATAGACCAAGGCTTAGCGCTAAAAATGGAAGAAAACCCTAATGGCCTTGCCCTTGAAGTCAACGCTTTATCACATAGTTTTAACCTAATTTCTATAATTCGGCCTATTAAAAGTGTGAAGAATTGAGCGTTAAGCCTAATATGGAGTAAATATAAACGCGTCGTAGTATAAAATGTTATTCATACCAATAATCCTCGGTAATATTTAAATATCCTAGGCCTATCAAACAAAAATAACCCATGGCTGTTAAGCCTTGGTCACAATCGGGCGTCCGAGACGTTTTTAAAGAGTTTTCATCATCCGACACGTTCGACATGGTTTATTTAAACCCCAGTACGTATTTGCGCACCTTTCGCGACAACATTTAGTGTATATTTATGGTTTAAATCTAATTTTCTTACATAATACGGGTAAAAACGTAATCAAGTTTCACAAGCGCGTATACTGTAGATATTTTTTTCAGTGGCCTCGTCGCCGTCGGGAAGTGGGGAATTGGAAAATCACCATGGAGTAACTAAACGATAACGTAAGAGGGAAAGATGCTAGAGGAGTGACTCCGCAACGCGTGCGTTGAACCAATGAGAACGTATTTTTCGGATGTTTTAGGCTTGCCTCTGTGTTGGAAACACACGCTTCAGAGACGGGAAAACCTAAAAGGGATCGCCGCGAACATCGGCATGCGTATTCGGCGGCTAAAGTGGGCCACTGGGCCAGGGTCAAAAATTTGGATTTTTTTTTGGTCCAATGTAGTAATTCGGAATTAAAAGCTGTTCTAGGCCTACTAAACACTCTTTCCGCGTATTTATTTATCGTAATCAAAAGCAGGAAATAAAATGTTTTCTTTCCAATTAAATTCCAATCAAATTAAGCCTTTAAAACATCAGGTCTATTTTAGCCTAATGTGTACATCCTCCTTAGTTTACAAATCATATTGTCAGGACAGGAAATAATCTACGAAATATTTGGACACAAAAAAGCGTATGCTCAGCCCATTGCCCATATAAGGAGTTGGGGCTGGAAATAAGCAAGGATTGTTTAGGACATTTAAAAAATCATAGATATCGGCAAAAAACTAAGTTCTTGTAAAGAATCAACGAAAATAAGTTTAAAACCATAAAAGCTGACGATAATCGAAAGAAAGTGACACGGAATTCAAACTAAACAGAAAAATAGGCTTAACGTGTAAATACATTAATACTGAGGTTGGAACTTCATCTCTAGGCTGACGCAAAGTTTTATGACGACGTAAATTTCTAAAAGAAATGGTGATTCAAATAAAATTTAGCCCAAAATAACGATTGTTCATTTTATACGTTACAAGTCTTTTTTTTTTACGATAACCGTATGTAGAGTAAACTCTATTTAAACTCAGCTATCTAATCTGAGATAGGTTTGAACTAGTCCATCAAAAATTTAGCAAAATGAATCACTTTAGGAGATTCAGTCTTTATTTGGAGAGAGAGAGAGAGAGAAAATGTGGAATTGCCTTATGCCCAAACCAAAGGAAAAAAAACCGAGATTTTGAAAATGAAATTATAAGTTAGAACCTTTTCCCCCCGGGCAGGCCCGAGTGGGTGCTAGATAAAGGTTTGTTTTAAAATTTCGCAAGGCAGCACACAGCTACCACGATAGGACATCAGTAATTGTATTGAGTTTCGGTTTCATGGGATATATAATATGTAGGTGTCAATCCCTTATAGCTTAGGCGAAAGAATGTAGCTACAATTTTATTACCAAAACAATAATAATAATATAAAAGTAGGCTTAGTATAGCAATGGGTTATAATTTTCGATTGACTCTAATAAAGAAATCTGTTGGTAATTATCATGACTCTCCTTAGGTGGCAGCACTTGTCGTACCCCTACCGTATCTCAAGGTATTCTGGGATGTGTTCATTACCAACTATAGACCATAACTAAGAGGGGAGGGAAAGGAAAGGGGGAAATTATGCATTCTACTGCGCATGTGCTGTGTCAACTGAGGATTGTCTCTAACCCTTGGTCTATTTTTCTTCACTTAATGCCAAAGGATGGAGAAAAGAGAGGAGGAGATAAAAGCTAGTAACTTATCATTTGTAATTATTTACTTATGATATATATAATTTTGAATCGAAATATTTTTCTTGAAGTTGTTGAGACAACCGGCGCCTATGATTTCGGCTAAACTTTTATCATTTAAAATAAATACTTTTAAATAAATTTATCTTAAGACTACTGACTTCTCTGTCAACCCGAGGGGACAGTCACTTCGCGTAATGTTTGTACCCTATACCTAGTGCCTTTAAAGAGCGTACGTAGAGTGGTTAGCCCCTCGCGTAAGCCTTGATAACTTATAAACGAAAACGGGGTACTATATGATAAAAACACTTGGACTATAATCGTGAATTAGCAAAGATATACAGTATATGAATGAAATATACCTTAGTATTTAAGCGGCTTGGTTTTTCTATTGAAACCACGGTTTTTTAAAAAGAAATTTTGTTATAAAAGCAAGTTGCTAAGGGGATATATTGTTGAAGTTGAGGGAACTGACAGGCTTTACGATAAAATTGTAAATATCATTCACTCATCGAAGCTTCCATTCGAAATGAGTAAGATAGTGGTGCTATAAAGTCAATGAAAATCCAATATAGAAAACAACCCCACCTCTTTCTCCGAAAAGATGACGTTTCATCTACATTACTCCAAGACAAGTTCTCAATTACCAGTGTCAAACTTATGGGACATAACCATATAAACTTATGAGTTGGATTGAACTTCGAAGCCCCATCTAATAAAGTCTTTGTTGTCCACTGTCTCAACCCTAAACAAAGCAGACGATACTAAGTCTCAACCCTGAACAAAGCAGACGATGCTAAGTCTCAACCCTGAACAAAGCAGACGATGCTAAGTCTCAACCCTGAACAAAGCAGACGATGATAAGTCTCAACCCTAAACAAAGCAGACGATGATAAGTCTCAACCCTAAACAAAGCAGACGATGCTAAGTCTCAACCTGAACAAAGCAGACGATGCTAAGTCTCAAGTTCTCAACCCTAAACAAAGCAGACGATACTAAGCCCCTCCCCTTTTGAAACGGTCTGCTACTATCTATTTAAAATTCCATAAACCAAGGGTTAAGTTCGGTACTCGACTATCCGCTGGTTCTAACAGTAAATGTAATGGCGAATTCCACTGGGTCCTCCCGGAGCGCTCCCATGGAGCAATAAAAATAAGAGACCCTAATTACGGAAAAACAGTCTTTAACGATCCGGCAACTACTCCTCCCATGTTTATTGCTCCATGGGAGCGCTCCGGGAGGACCCAGTGGAATTCGCCATAAGCCTTTAAAAACGCAGCATTGAAAACGCGCCTTCAATGTAAAGTGGAGAGCGCTGATTGGCTTATATCCCGGGAAGTAGGACGTATATCTACGTCATAGATTTAAATTCATAGCAACTACACGTGCCTATGACGTCGCCAAATTCCGGAAAAAAAAACTACAACTAAATAGGTCAATAGACCAAGAGCGTATGTATAGTTTGTGAATTTTCTTGTTCAAACCTTGACTAAAGTACCTACTTTTGCAAAATGTTTAACGTTTGGTAGAATTTAAGTGAGTGAGTAAATTGTTTAGTTGCCAAACAGAAAATTTCAACGGTTTTCGAAGGAATACATTTAAAAGGGTCACTCTTGTAGGTGGAACGGAGTTCAAAGTTCACTGGTAATCAAAAATGCTTTTAAAAGCTAAAACTAAACAGTCAAAATTGAAAACCGATGATTTTAGAAAAAAAATAATATTAATAATACAGAGATGCGAAATTAATTATTTTATTAATTTTATTAATTTATTATTATTAAATAAAATTAATTATCGGTTAGTCTATAATTAATAATTATTTAGCACTCCCAAATAAATTTGCAAAAAAAAAAATAGGAATTTTGTGACCTTAAAACTTTAAAGGAAAATTACCAAACAAATTTGAAATTCATTACAATTCATAGCTATTTTCAAATTCACTGAAACTTCATATACTCATTTTCAAATCCCTAGTTTTTCAGATACTAAAACCATTTCAAAAATTCCCCCAACTTTCCATGACATCTAATACCCACTTATTATATGAGAAATCACAGTCAGTATTTCCAATTAGGTAATATTACCTTATAGGAGCCCAAGTTGCGTCCAACCTCTCAAATTCAATCAACTCTATCTCTACCGAAAGTGACGTTACGTTAATGTTTTATTTTGTTTATTAAATTTTTGACTACTTTCTCCACTCATCACCATCATCATAGGAGACTCTTTAGAGCTATATTATCTTGGTGGATTTTGGAGTCAAAAATCTTTCCTCCGTGTGTACTTTTCTGGCACTGGCAGCAGTTAGTGAATTTAAGAGTTTTAAAGTTAGTTCGGCAACAGTACAGCGTTGCTAGGTTTTCGTATGGCGCTTCTAGCGGGGCAAAATTCAACTCAACTGCTGCAACCTTGAACAGCGGTCACTCACCTAGAAAACTAGAATCGACCTTGAAAATGTTTCCCAGTTTTGTCGCGCGGTTGCGGCTCTAAGCTGCTGCTACAAGTAACTACTGCATGATCAGATCTTCTATGCAATATTTCTGGGTGCTCAATTCAACTACCAGTACAAGTACAAACAGGCATTATTGAAGATATTACGTCATAACTCCCCGCGCACGCGTATTCGTTTGATGTTTCCTTTCAATTTGAATCAGTTCTCGCAAAGAGCCTCATAACAATGCAAAATCATAATTCAAGAAGTGATATCTAGTTTATTAGGGAGAAGGTATGAATTCGTGCCATATTTCCATCTTTATCTCCAGTCCAAACGTATAGTAGGTCCGGAGTTAATCCCTGCCGCCTCTAAATTACAACTAGCATCTCATTGGTTCTTGAAAACTCACGTCAGCGCGACGCGAATGATAACGAAAATTACTTGTTATTTTCCGACTGAGGAGAGGCAGCGAAATAGCCCGGCCTCCTTTTACTTCCCCCCCTTGTATTTTGAAAGGGGGACTGGGACTATGGCCTCGCGCGAATACTTAGGCATCTTATACCTTCTCCCTAATAAACTAGATATCGCTTCTTGATATAAACCAATTTCCTTGTTTCTCATCTACGTAATTCCTACGAACCCAAAGAGTCCGGCCATATTACCTTTACATTGTCGAACAGGAAGTTTTGTAGCGACTACCACTTTAATATTCTGACGCAATAGGCGGTGTGGCACGCCTATTTCTACGGCCGCGTAGAGCTACACTACAGTACACTACACAGCAGCAGCGGCACGCTACTTTCTTATAAGGGGGCATATCAAGCTTAAGGAGTGAGTGAGAAGGTAAGTTATTATTAATGAATGCGGAGGGAAAGACCAGATGGGCTAGCTACTAGCTTCTCCTCTTCCTTCCTTCTAGCAGCACGGGAAGTCACGAACGAGACGCGCCTAAAAAAATGGTTTTAAAGTCAAAATTTCACGCAAAAGCTGCTGCCAGTGTGCGTTTTCTTTTCTTTACTGACTTATATTAAAGCTAGGCACGTATTAGAAAGACAGTGATACTGATACAGTTTGTCACAAGTATTGTTATTTTTCACCAAGTTTATATCGTTACACGCTAGATTAGGCCTAGGCTAGATAGAGTTCGGTTTAGTTTTGCATTCAGCTAAGGATGACCTCTGACATTGACGGTAAATTGAGGGTAATTGTAAAAACAGGGCTGTAAATTACCGGTAGTTTAGAAATCAGTGCTGTAAATTATCGGTAGTTTAAAATTCAGGGTTGTAAATTATCGGTAGTTTGAAAAAAATCAGGGCTGTAAATTACCGGTAGTTTAAAAAAAATCAGGGCTGTAAATTACCGGTAGTTTAAAAAAATCAGGGCTGTAAATTACCGGTAGTTTAAAAATCAGGGCGCTAAATTACCGGTAGTTTAAAAATACAGGGCGCTAAATTACCGGTAGTTTAAAATTCAGGGCGCTAAATTACCGGTAGTTTAAAATTCAGGGCGCTAAATTACCGGTAGTTTAAAATTCAGGGCGCTAAATTACCGGTAGTTTAAAATTCAGGGCTGTAAATTACCGGTGCAATTTAAAAAATAGGGCTGTAAATTATCGGTAGTTTAAAAAATCAGGGCTGTAAATTACCGGTAGTTTAAAAAATCAGGGCTGTAAATTACCGGTAGTTTAAAAAATCAGGGCTGTAAATTACCGGTAGTTTAAAAAATCAGGGCTGTAAATTACCGGTAGTTTAAAAAACAGGGGTGTAAATTACCGGTAGTTTAAAAAACAGGGGTGTAAATTACCGGTAGTTTAAAAAAACAGGGCTGTAAATTACCGGTAGTTTAAAAATACAGGGCTGTAAATTATCGGTAGTTTAAAAATCAGGGTTGTAAATTACCGGTATAGTCTAAAAAATCAGGGCTGTGAATTAAGGGTAATTTGAAAAATACAGTGCTGCAAATTACCCGTAATTTAAAAAAACAGGGCTCTAAATTACCTGTAATTTAAAAAAGGCAATTTATCCATTTACAACATCGTAATTTATCAAATACCGTTACAAATTACCCATTTACAAAGATATCGTAATTTATCAAATACCGTTACAAATTACCCATTTACAAAGATATCGTAATTTTAAAATAATAATCTACCAAATACAAATACATGAAAAAGATTAAATTACCAACAAAACTAATTAAAATTTTCCCTAAACTCCCTAATCAGTAATTAAAAAATACGTGTAATTTAATTCACATCTGTAAGACAAACAAAAAACACAAAAGGAGACCCTGGAAACATATAATAACAACTTAGATACTAATAGATTAACATATGCTTGAAGGCAGGCATTGATTCACCGCTATGCAGCTGGTATAACCCTCTTTATCCACCATCAAAATCTCGATTAAAATTAATTAAAAAAAATCGTGGTGGTCGATCATTAAAAGACCCTCATCATAGAGTCGATTTTTTTTAAGGAATATCGAGGGGCTAACCACTCAGTCTTGTACACCGACAACGAGTTCATAAGTTACGTGCACTGTTTACTTCTTACAGTAAACAAAACACGTCACTAACTTTACCAAAGAAAATTGGATCTATTTTGTTTACAGTCTACGATGCAACCAACGAAGCCATACATTGAAACGATATATTTGGCTTCCCTTACTGCTGCTAGCTATGAAGCAACAGAGGTTTTTTTTTAAATAGAAACTTTACCATTATAAGGTGTTGAAAATATCGATTTATTTAAGTCGAAAATAGATTTGATTGTGAGGCGTTTATTTTTAAACAGAGGTTAATGATACTTGGAGGAATTACTCTACGGAATGTATATTTTCACATGGTACTCATGATTCTGTTCTATCTAGTCTGGAAAGTGAGATAAAACTATCTAAAGATGGCCCATGTTTCGCCGTGAACAGTTGAAAGAAGTTCAAATTTTATTTGATTGTATAAATAGCTTAATTTTAAATAAAAGTTCATGAATCTTGGAGGAATTACTCTACGGAATGTCTATTTTCACGTGGTACTCTTATTTCTACTCTATCTAGTTTGGAAAGTGAGATAAAACTATCTAAAGAGGTCGCTTTCTTGTCGTGAACAGTTGTAAGAAGTTCAAACTTTATTTCATCATATAGAGCTTAATTTTAATGTGAGGTTGATGAATTTTGGAGGAATTACTCTACGGAATGTCTATTTTCACATATTTCTACTCTATCTAGTCTGGAAAGTGAAATATAACAATCTAAAGATGGTCGCTTTTTGTGGTGAATGAGAGTTGAAAAACAATTGCACACTTTAGGTAATAATGAGCTTTTTAAACAGAGGTTCATGAATCGCGGAGGAATTACTCTATGGAGCATCTACTTTCAATTAAAACCTACTCTTAACGTTTGAAACCCCACTAATTATACATTACAACGACTTAATTGGCATATTTGTGTAAACAAACATAATAACAATATAGTCAAATGAGTCAGTCCGTCTGGGACGTACCATTTTTCCCTAAACGTCTGTAGCAGCAGATTGCTTCGAAATATAAATCCATGTATAATTTTTAAAAAGCGTGTGATTTATATTAGCAGTTATCCCTCGGGTTAAAAGCGAGAGAGAGAATCACCGTGAGATTTTTCCGTTACGCGTAACCAGTGCGCGAAATTTGATAGAGAGAGAAGAGAAGACACAAAAAAGTAGGTCGCACATGGTAACCCCTTTTTGCAAAAATTCCATAGCAGAAGCTAAAGCTATGGGCTGCTAGATCCTACCCTTTCAATCGTTTTGGTTCGTTCTTTTCCCGCCGGAGGTACAGTATACGTACACCTAAGGGTCCCTTAATGGACCCCCTAACATACTGTTCATTAGAGCGTTTCAACCAGACGGGCCCCAGCCAGACCCGGGACTGATTTATCAGCGTGTACCCACTCCACTGACCAGCAAAAATGGATATTCCATAAAGAATATATTGAATTTTGCCAGGTTAAGTTGACGGCATTTATTTAGTAGAAGGGGACCGCTAGGGAAAGTAAAGAAATTCTAGAAGAGCTAGCCCCCCCCCCCCCACCAAAAGAAGGAGACTACAATAGTCACAATAGGCGAGCAACTTTACACAGAGCGGTATTATTTGGGTCTCGTGGGAATTCACAGCCAATACCTGAATCAACCTTGAATTCAAAAAGCCCATGCCAGGCCCCGCACCCCAATATTTCAAAGAATAAACAGAAAGGTCTAGGTTCCTCCTAAAAGTCGGGTAAGGGAATGCCCCGTTCCGTTTGTTACTAAGAGTAATAGATATGGCCTAAAACATTTTTCAAAGGAGTACTTAGTGCCTTAGTGTTGGGGAGCCCAGACTCCAAGAGAAAAGAAGTTAAGGCAAGAAGTGATATCTATAGTTTATTAGGGAGAAAGTATAAATTCGCCCCACATTTATAATCTAGCTTTATCTCCAGTCCAAACAAACGTGGCCTGTCCGGACTCAGTTAATACACGCCGCCTCTAAATTACAACCAGCCAGCATCTCATTGGTTCTTGAAAACTCGTGCACGTCAGGGCGACGCGAATGATAACAAAAATTAATTGTATTTTCCGCCGACTAAGGAGAGGCAGCGAAATAGCCCGGCCTCCTTTTACGTCCCCCCTTGTATTTTGAAAGGGGGACTGGGACCATGGCGTCTTATACCTTCTCCCTAATAAACTAGATATCACTTCTTGGTTTTTACATAACGTTTCGAAACTTTTTTCACACACTGGAAGTCAAGAGGAAAACTTTCAAAGCAATAACACTCCATCTTCTAATTCCCCTCTTTGGAAAGACGCTAGAATTACGAGCCTTGACGTATAGTTCTACAGCCCAGCCCATAAGAACCGCATAGAAATAAACATGTCCTCAAACTAACAACTCCTTGGAAAAATTTGAAAGTGACTTACTATAGCTCATAGGTTTAAAAACGACGTCTCTGAGTGAGGTCTATGCATAGCTGAAAATGTCTCTAGCCAAGGGAGCTCAGCTAAAGCCAACCGGACAATAGTCAATAGCTGAGTACCTTGGGATCACTTTTCGTCGTTTGCAATAATCAAGGGCAAAAAAAAAAAAAAAGAAACAGGAAATACAGTCAGCTTTTCTGGGTACACCATCACCACCCATGGCAGTATGACACGGGCTACTTGGAAGTTAGTTGTTGGCTGGACAACAATGAGTCTCTCGTTCTCCCAGACAGGAAAAACGTTTCCCCGCCTCTGAACTAACATACAGGTAAGCAAGCGGCTGTATAGCACAGGTGACGTATTTTTTTTATTATTATTATTTTCAGGAAAAATATCGACTATATTCAGACGAAACGAATTATGGGTAATTTTGTATTTTGTAGCATATAAAAGTTTTGCAATATTTATTGCCTACACTGCATTATTTGTAGAATAATGTATTTAATTCTAATTAATTTCTAAGTCTGTCGTGAACCCTGCAAAAGGTGTACAGCACAGGTGACGGATATTTAAATATTATTCTTACAGGGTTCATACAACATTTGGAAAACAAATTTCCCTGAGATTTCCTGGTTTTTCCCCATATACTTCCCTGAATTTTCCAAGTTTTTCCCGTATATGGAGTATCCTTTGAAGCAAATGTTAACGAAGGAGGGGGGCAAATAGGACTATAACATACTCAAAGGACATCCCCGTATCTCTAATATAACCAGAGTTATGAGCCTCCAAAATATAGTGTAATGTTAATCCTATGGAGGGAATGTTCACGAACATTTTGCTTAATTACTCGGCCCCGGTTTGACGCAAATTCCCAGATTTCCCTGAATTTTACTAAAAATTCGAAATTTCCCTGAGGTTTTTGTCAACTATTTATTTCCCTGAATTTTCCCTGAGGTTTTTGTCAACTATTTATTTCCCTGATTTTTCCAGGTTTTCCAGATTTGTATGAACCCTGATATTATTCTTAGGAAAATTATCAACTATATACAAACGAAATTATGAGTAATTCCGCATGTATTTTGTATTTAGCATCTAAAAATTTTCCAATAGTTATTTCCATAATTTCTAGACTAATGCACTTAAATTAATTCTGGGTAATTTTGTAATTATGTAGGTAGCATCTAAAAGTTTTGCAATACTTATTTCCTACATTACATAATTTCTAGACTAATATATTTAATTTTAATTAATTTCCACGTGTCTCGTGAACCCTGAAATCCCTGGATAGGGTAGAATTAGGGTATGGCTCTGACTCCCTGAAAGTATTTCACTGAATCGGTTATAAACACTGACTTGTAACGTCACAAAGTGAAGCAAGCGATAGACAAATTCTGTAATTCCATTTCAAGCATAAAAAAATAATGAAATCGTAAAAGCCAAGAAAAGACAAACTTTATAATGGTCAAAAGGCTTTTAGCGTCCGTTCAATTCATGGTCATTTAGACGAAATTTTAGAGCAGTCTAGTCCAATATATATAAAACTTTTTAAAAGGGGGAAGGAAGAGCATTTCACCGAAAACCTTTTAACTTAATAGGTTCTAAAACATAATCTAATTTCCAAGAAACTCTTAAATGCATCATGCTCAAAATCGAGTACAGAGACAAAAAGTCACAAAATTTATTTCAAACAAGATTCGAGGAGTTTCCGAAATCGCATTCGAAATTACTCGGAATTTGCATAAAATCTATTTTCAAGGGAGAGTTTCAAAATTTAAGGAGGGGGTTTTTTATGTTTTGCATGAAAATTTACATAAATTCAAATTCTATATCGATAAGTTCATAAGATATGTTCATTCCATAAGTTTGTCACGACTCACTGGTAACTTAGAAACTGGAGCTTGTCATGAATGAAGCGAGTGAGGTAAGGTCATAGATTCAGGGTAAAGCCAAGCGGCCTGGTGACTGGGGCGCTGTCAAAGGCTTAGTAATGCAGACTAAATAGGATAGGACCTAGATGGAACTTGGTCCTGCAAAATTAATTAACCACCGAGTGTAGGACTTCAATTCACGTCGCTTCCGTCGTTCTGGAACTAGTTATCTCGAGCTGTAAGTCTCTCAGTAAGCATTACGAACTTGTATAGGTAGTGTCATACTTATGGAAGGAACATATTACTTATAAACTTATGATACAAGTAAAAGTATTCTGAGTCTGACTGATAATCAATGGGAAGCCCAAACCGCTTTAAATATGAAACTGAAAGTTTGCAGGGACGTTAGTCTTAAATAGTAGGTACATACTAAGAAATATTTTCAGGGATAGATTTAATTTTAGAAGTAGGAATGGAGAACAGAGTAATATCTGGGCGTGCGTCAAAGTCTCGGACCCCCTTCCACGGGACGGGGGGGGGGGTGAAAGAAGAGGCGGGGGGGGTCATAGCGACAGAGGTAAAAAGGAATTACGTCACTATTTTTCGCCGTCCCCGTCAGCAACGTCATCAAAACGTAGTTTAAGTGAGCCAATAAGATAATTTAAACTTTTCGTTACGTGTTGGAGGGAGGGGCTCTATACTGGGTGGTCTATGAGTCGGAATAACTGAAGTAAATACTAACCGTTCCGTTCTCCATTCCTACTTCTAAAATTAAATCTATCCCTGCCTGTATCAAGAAAAAAATAATTAAATAAACGTGGAAAAACAAATTATAAAGAAAAATCACATTTTCTAAACAGGAGCCTGCTGGACCGACTCAAACGATTGTCGTGCGGTATGGGTTTCACTCAATTAAAGTTTACGTTACAGCGTTATTAGCTCGGAAGGCGCTAAAATAAGCCTATAAAATAATATAATTTAGCTAAAAAAATAAAACACGTTTTGTGCCTGGGGTTATGTAGCATGCAGCAAACGGGTCGGGCGTTATAAACCCAGTCCTATCCTATCTGGGAGTCACGTATTTTAACGTGAACTACGATTACTCTGTGGTACTACCTACCACGGAATCGAATTTTACGATATATATATAAAATGCTTCGGGAAAACTAAATATACAGCTTCTTTTTAAAAATTATGCAAGGGATAAAATTGTTTATCAAAAGAACCACATTTTGTTTTTTAGTTTCATCACCATGTTTTTTGACGTGTAAATTAATTTAGTCCTAGATGATGAAGTAGTAATGAAGATGTAGTAGTAGTAGTAGTAGTAGTAGTAGTAGTAGTTTAGATTGATATTAATTGTAAAATATTATTAAACGTAAACAATATTATTATCTCCGACTGCTAAATCAAAAGAACCACATTTTGTTTTTTAGTTTCATCACAATGTTTTTTGGTGTGTATATTAGTTTAGTACTAGATGATGAAGTAGTAATGAAGATGTGATAGTAGTAGTAGTATTAGTATTAGTTTTGTAAAATATTATTAAACGTAAACAATATTAATCTCTGACTGCTAAATCGACTTAAGAATTGGAAACTACTAAGATCAAGTTCAAGATTTAGGATAAATACTAAATAATTCTTTTTAGTTTCATCACAATGCTTTTGGTGTGTATATTAATTAATTCCTAGACGGTGAAGTAGTAATTAAGATGTAGAAGTAGTAGTAGTGGTAGTGGTAGTAGTATTAGTTTAGATTGATATTATTTGTAAAATATTATTAAACGTAAACAATACTAAATAATTCTGTAAAAGTAAATAGTAAAGTGTTCAATGTTTTATAATTAAACTATCGACTGTCTAATTCTACAATCCAATGATAATAGGTGGCAGCACATTATCAGAAGAATAATAGACTTAAATTGTTGACTAAATAATCGGTTAGTTTGTTGTAAGCTGCAGCTGTGTAGGTGTTTCAGTATACATTCCGACACAACCTCGAAAGCAATATTTAGTTTTGTTAGTTGAGCTTGAAATTAACATAGCTGTATTTGAGTATTAGACAAAATACAGCAAGCACCACGATGGGTTGACACCATTTCCGTCGTCTATCGATTGCTTAGCAAAGTTCTCCACCACCACGCTTCGTCGCTAGAGAACCTTGTCCTACTTTTCCCTTCAACCAATATAATTCCATGATCCAACTCTTTCCTATATTTCCTACACGCTATCCTAAGCCTTGGCTTTTAATATTAAACGCATACTGCCAGTGCCTTCGACTCTAGATACTAAAATACAAGATGGCTAAAGGGCTGGGTTCAAAGTAGTACTAGTAGCCACAGAAAGTTTTAGTGATTAGCCTCTCGACAGAATCAGCACGTAGTGTATAATTGACATACAGATAATTTTAGTGAATAGCCCCTCGTAACGCTATCTTTAACAGTTCAAAAATTATTATCCGTAACTTACAAGTAACCCTTAATAGACGTACAGAATATTTTAGTGAATATCCCCTCGATGTGCAGACTTTAACAGCGCTAAAATGATTACTCGTAACACACAAGGTCTGTTAACCCTTGCCATATTCCAATGTACCCAACCATTTGTACGGATAACCCTTGCCACATTCCAATGCACCTAACCATTTGTACGGATAACCCTTGCCACATTACAATTCACCTAACCATTTCTTCGGATAACCATTGCTACATTCCAATGTACCTAACCATTTATTCGGATAACCCTTGCCATATTCCAATGTACCTAACCATTTATTCGGATAACCCTTGCCATATTCCAATGCACCTAACCATTTATTCGGATAACCCTTGCCATATTCCAATGTACCTAACCATTTCTTCGGATAACCCTTGCCATATTCCAATGTCCCTAACTATTTATTCAATGTCCTTTTCAATAACGAACGAATGAATATTATTCAAGGTGGAATTAATGTCTATTCAAGAACCTGAAGGAAATTATTAGAACTTATATTTATAAAAAAAGTGGTCTCTTAAATTTCCCAACACGAGGAAATACCTACAATTACGTCAAATGGTCTACAGTTGCAACTACAGACGAGCGAGAATACCAGAACAAACGTCATACTCTTTGGGAAAACTGACCACATCCCAACTGACAAAGCAACAACCACGACCTCATCTTCGACCTCACTAATCTGACGCAAACTAATAGCCCCATCGTATACATACATCATAGGATACGAATGTCTAAAAATGGTTTGCCGTTAATACCCTATTTCTCCACTCCAAACTTAAAGAGGTCCAACACCCCAAATACGTAATAATATTCCCATGCCCCTATTATACAGGGGGGCCAAATATTGGGGGATTCCTTTATATAATAATGTGTAGATAAAAAGGTAGGCCTAGGAGTTCGTATACAATACAATACAATTGAAGTGAAAGTTTGGTTTGATTTTGAAAAAGAAAAAAAAGATATTTCTTCTTACCG
Organism: Phalangium opilio; assembly: GCF_054372755.1. NCBI lineage: Eukaryota > Metazoa > Arthropoda > Arachnida > Opiliones > Phalangiidae > Phalangium > Phalangium opilio. The sequence goes on along the minus strand of NW_028324187.1, from coordinate 7,101,340 downwards.
ATTTCTGGGTGTATTTATTTTTTATCTCAAGATGTTTTGAAAACTTTCGATGATTCCAGATATTTTTCTGTGAATCCAAATGGGTAGGAAACCTGGAAAATTGAAATAAGTAACATTTAATTTAAATTTAAAACCTTGTAGAAGTTCCGAGTTTTTTTTCGGAAGTTACACTTAAAAAGGGTTATTTATTTATTTTTGGTTAAGTTTGAATCCGCGGACATATTGTAAAATGGCGGACCAAAACCAATAAGTCCTGAATAAAATAACGTCTGCACGTTTTAAAAAAGTTACTTCACAAAAGCTGACATAACTACACTAATTAGGAATTCTTAATTAATTAACCATAAGTGAATACTCATAACCTGAGAAGTTCAACATCATCATTAATATTAGCAAAGACATTTCTGCCTTTATTGACGAATTCCGAATAAGAATCAATAATTTTTAATTGTGTTTAAGATATGCGTTATTACTGTACTGTGTATTAATGAAAACTAAGCGCGTTAAGATAATTACACAAAATTTATTGAAAAAAAAATATTTTAACTGCAAAACATTTCATCAACTTACATTTAAGTTTGAAGAACTGACAACCGCTTGTCAAACCTGTCATTATTCATGAAACTATCCCTTTAAACAATCACTAACTATTAATAATTAAGTTTAAACTGACAGATATAATTAAATAGACGTTTCGGTTTGTAACAATTTTGTCTAAAACGTATCAAAATAACGCTTAAATTTTCAAAGAGAGAGAGAAAAAGATTTTCAGGCTACACTTTGTCTTATTTCCGTCGGCGTTGTGAGCCTAAGGCTAGCCTGGACAATCTAAGCTAGTCAGCAGGCTCTCTTCAAGGATGAGCCTTATAGCAGCGAGCCTTACTGGCGAAAACGGGTCAAATCGATAGCCCTAGGATGGAAAGCGGCAGAAAATCGTTCAAATTCTATATTACTCGACCTAGTTTCGCCGTGCACGATGTTGGAAGGAAAAAGGCTATAGCCGCCTTCTCCAAGGCTACTAGGCAAAAGCCTGGCCTTAGCTACTGTTAAAACAAGCCTGGTCCAACACCGTTATAATGGCTACGCCCACCTAGATTCATTCCATCTTTAAAAGATGACAATCTCCAGAACAAAATAATTAGTATTAGGACAATAGATAGGGGAGGAGCTACGGGGACGTGACGTCAATATCGGTAGCCTGAGCTGACAACATCCAATATGGTCGCCAAAAACCGAGGTAAGAGATAGGAGGGTGTTACGTCACAAAAAAGTTTGTGGTAGCAGACTATTTAGGTTTGATAAGTTAAAGAGTTAAGGCGGTTCAAATTTAGAACCTCGTTTCTTGATCACAGCTGATTATCACGTGATCCCTCGCTATTTATGGGTTAGAGATGATTTCGTTTTGGCATAGCCCACTCAATCACGTTTGGATAGCGTGCAAGCCTGCTGTTTTGGTAACAGAAAATCGTCTGCTTCAATTCATAGTTGAGAGAACGCAATTGAGGGGGTGCAATTTTAAAAATGGCCACGAATATGACGTATTCTTTAAATTATTACTATTTACTTCAACTTTTAAAAATTTAAATTTCCAATTTAGTTAAATAATTATTCAAATTACGCTATTTTAAATTATTTACAAACAAAAAAAATATGAAGTTCTGCGACTGAAAAACGAAAGAATATTGCAGCCGACAATCAGATCAAGTTCAGAGTTACAACGATAAAAAAAAATTAATATTCAAATTGGGACGGTGGTGAAAAAGTTTGGGAACTACTTCATTATCACTTTAAAGAAATAAAAAAAAAATTCTTTCAGAAGTTTACGTTTTAGCGCTGAAAATTCGCGCGTGCGATGGTACCACGCATGGGCGAACTTTGGGGAGGGGGGGGGAGTAAAAAAAGACGCCACGCAAACACCACCAAATCCAGTGGACGAAGTTTTTTTTAAAAAAGTCGCTTAGTATGTTTCTGTAAAAAAAAATTGAGTTTTTCTTATAAATTTCTATCCATGAAGCATGTCGAGCAGTGCCTAATTATTCCATTGTTGGCTTCCATAAACTCCCCTAATCGTTTATGCAAAAGAAAAAGAACAAAAATTGTATGTCGGCGTTGTATATAAAGTAACACAAGGAATAAATACATCTAATGGGAATCATCGTGCCCCCATATTATTATGCCAGTTTTGTGGGCCGTGTTTCTTTCTAGTCATGAATTCATTGGCTGGATGGTATCAACGAGAGCTCCTGGGCACGCGCAAGGTTCAAAGCAATGCAGTGAGATATATTATTGGCCAGGTAAAATAAAGAACTTCAGACAAAATCCGCCTAAATACGTTGAGAAAAATTGCCAGTACACAATAATTCCAATTAAGCTGTATGCATTCCTGGTACCATATTAACAATAAGCTGACTTCCGTAGTACCAATTTTCTAATAGACTTTTTTCAAAAGTTAGGGGGTAAAATAGAGTCTGGTGTGTTGACCATATTGTTTTCTAGAGACCGAACAATACGGAGCATCGAAATTTGGTGCAGGACTGATAACCCTGTGAAGTCTTATCTAACGTCTTTGCATCCGCATACCGTCCTATCAATATTCCATCTTAAGCCTATATCAAGCAGGCGATAACGTCGCCATTTTGTGGGTCATTTTAATAATAATAACAAGATCTTGTAATAATAATAATAAAACCACAAAATGGCGATGTTAAAAAAATAACTAAAAATAAATTAAAATACAAAATGTTCAAATTAATATCAAATTTGTATTTCAAACATCCGTATATAATGTAAAGGTGTATAAAGGTACACACGTACGTTGATATCAGGGAAATAACTGGATAACTAGCTATTTAGGTCACGGACACGATTGTTAATTCATTAAACACTGTATATACTCATGCCGCCGTCTTTCATTGGCTCTTAAGTTATCTGATTGACGCCAAGTCGTAATATTCAAATGACTCATTATAACTCCCGTTTAATTACTCCATGTTAAATTAAATTCCAAAGGCAAAGGCGTTTCATTGTTGTTATTATTATTGTTTATTTTACAATGGTAGCGTCCTTAACGAGTGAGAGAGAGAGATGCAAGGTATTTACACGAAATTTAGAATGATTATCGTAAAATAATATTTGAGATGAAATTTAAATATCAAAAAGAAAATCAGGATATATTTTAATAAATCACTATTAAATACCAAGAAGCGATATCTAGTTTACTAGGGAGAAGGTATAAGATCCCTAAGTATTCGCGCGCCGTAGTCCCAGTCCCCCTTTCAAAATACAAGGGGGGACGTAATGGGAGGCCGGGCTATTTCGCTGCCTCTCCTCAGTCGGACAAATACAAGTAATTTTCGTTATCATTCGCGTCGCACTGACGTGAGTTTTCAAGAACCAATGAGATGCTGGTTGTAATTTAGAGGCGGGGATTAACTCCGGACAGCCTACGTTTGGACTAGAGATAAAGCTAGAAATATGGCGAATTTATACCTTCTCCCTAGTAAACTAGATATTGCTTCTTGTAAATTTTTAAGATTAAAATCAACATTTAAATCTATACTCCGGACTAGAATTTATTTATTTTTAATTTTTAATCGAAATAGCGTATAAAATAATGAATATATCAAAATTGGAACCATGTTTCTATCTACAATAGAGAGCTTTCAGTTGAAGGGGAGTAGCGGAGTCTCGTGACGTAATTTACGCCGCCATATTGGTGGGTTTAAAGCAGGAACGACGCTGAGACCACCCAATATAGCTACCAGAACAATGGTAAGACTTGGGAGGGTGGGCAAAGGGTTGAAAATATCCCCCATTAAACGTCGACTCGTGACTCCGCTTAACCAATCAGATGCAATCATATCACCCACAAGGCTTCCATTCTGTAAAGTTTGTCGGCCATTTTGGAGATGGAAAGGGGAGGAGCAATATTAAACTACACCCCTATGGCCTCTCTCAATTGGACGAATCCGTCAGATGGTATTCTTTAATCTTACTAGGCTTTTAGGGAGAGGTTATTATCAACTTATGATAACTCCACTAATAAATTTATTTTTTTTTTTTTTTGGCAAAGAAAAAAAAGAACCAGTTTCAACGTGAATTTTCTCTAATTCACTCCAAAACATCCAAAAATTAATTCCAGCATTTTATGTGAATAAAAGTCAGGGGGTTTAGTGTCGGAATCATTAAAGTTGGTCCTTTTTATGCGGCACGTAAAAACCTACGTTGGCAAAATCACGTTTGAAATCCAGCAATAAATAGAGGTTTTCTTTTTTAATTTTGCTCATAGACCAACCATTCTTTCAAATGTGCTTACAACGCTTTCTGCTCAAGAATATCAACGCATCTTGAGAATACCATGTACTTTTTCTTCTCTATTAGATTTTATATTAAGTATAAAAGCGCATGGTTCTTTTGCTTATATTGAATTTTAGCCCTGAACTGAATAAAAACGTTTAAAACTTAGAAACCGGTTCCGTAAACAATGTTTTATTTTTTTTTTTTTGGCGTTATAAAACTTTTTCAGGTATACCTTTTTGTGTTTGATATTAAAAAGAAAATGTACAGGGGGTGCTCGGAAGTATATTAGGTCTATTTTAAAGGGCAAGTGTCATGAAATATATAGTTGGGGTCTTTGCCTTTCTATTTTGAAGCTGGTTTTCATTACAAATTAATTCACCTCTTTATACGCTTTTAATTCTTAATATGCTCTTTCAATAAATGAAAATAAATTTTGACACCCCGTGAACCTGAACTTTGAAAGGTCATAACTCAAGCAAATATAAACTTTCTGCGAAATCCCTTTAAGGGGTGATAGCCCTAATCGTTGTCTAACCAACGAGACCAAATACGTTTGGATAAGTCAATTAGGGCTGGAAATAATCAGCTTTGAATAGAAAAGTGAAACCGACGCGCCATTTTTACTTGAACTCCAATTAAACTTTAAACCATTATAACTCTAGCTAAACTGAACCCAACCGGAAATCCCTTTAGGGCGTGATAGCCCAACATGTCCCATATCCAACGATACCAAACAATTGACCTTACATCCACCAGGGACTGAGATAATCAATTTTTATTAAAACATAAATAATTTTCGACCATATTAAATTTTTCGATGTATATACTAGATAGTTTGGTGTGCATAATACATTTTTTTTGGGTTACGCAATGCGTTTGATGCATACGTGTTTAGAAATGTTGATGAAAAGCCGGTGTTTTCTGTCGGGGTCTGGCATGGCCTATTGAGGCCACTATTAACCTCAATCATTCGGAGCCATTTCGAGGGCGTGTTCCCTATTGAACAACGAAAAAAATAAAGGCACGGTGGCCAGCCCTGTGACGTAGAGTAGATCAGAAGTGAATAAAGTCGAAGACCGCAAAAGCTCAGTGTCTATAATATTGCCAGCTAAGGTACCCACCCGGAGTTCCCTGGATGTTTAAACACTAAATACAATATAGTTTTCAGACTAGAGGGAATGATACCAAGAAGGCAGTCTAATTGGAAGACAAAGTGCAGACTAAGTACCGTCGAGTCCTGTTGTAAATGGTAGCAATCCTCCTTGTGTGAAAACTATACTTTGGGTAAACACGTAATCTGCAAAATATGATGGGCTTTCTACAACTTTAAAATTTAACAAAATGATGATTGCTTAATTAATTAAGTTAATTAGGGGATAATTATAAAGTTAAAATGTCAATTTACGGATCTAATACATGACATTCTTAATAAGGCTAGGGGTTTGCCGTTGTCCCAACCAACCTTGAGAAGAACTCATCATGAACCAAACAAATACTCGACTTCTAAAAATAGGCCTTTACATAAAATCCGTATGTTGCCGGGGGAAAAAGCAGAGACGAAGGCTATTCTTCCCTCCCGCGAAAAGAAAATGTTGCCGGGGGAAAAAGCAGAGATGAAGGGCGTTCGTACCCTCCCGCGAAATAATTTATAGAAAGGCCTATTGAACTTAAATTTCCCTAGTGTTACCAAGGAATATGGAGATAGGGAAGTTTGGTCAGTATAGGAATCTCTCTTCACGAAATGTAGCAGGTCACACGACTTATATTCGGCGTTAGTTTGAACTGCGCAGGAAACCGGTAGTGCCGCCTATCCTCAGCACGATGCGCGAGAAAAGTGCGGCGCGTGCGCACATGCACATCCACGCCGAAAACGGGATTTTTGGGCGACCGGAGTTATAGCGTTACACGAAGCTTCCCTACCTCCATATTCCTTGGTGTTACAATTTAATATCAGGCAACTAAATGAACCAATTATGACCAAACAAATAAATTTGTGATATAATATGTCATATAAATCTCCATGAGGTTGTATTTGTTTATAGAATTATCTAACACACGTAGATATAACATAACATTACGTAATAATTATTTTTTCTCTTGTTTTTTTTTTTAACTTCAACCCTTTCTAAAATAAAAGGAGTGAGTAGCTTTATTTTCCTCCGTGAAAAAGGGGTGGTTCTAACTCTCTTAACTATTTGGGGAATAAATAGGACCGGAAGTTTAACCCCCGTACTTGTTTTCTGACACATTTGGTCCCGCGCCAAAGAGCTACTAGGGACCTACTTTGCAATTTGCAAGCCGCGGCGCGTGGTTTACAAGCAAACCCCCCTTAAAAACTTGTTTATTTTTGTCTGTCGGCTGTTTCAACAATATTACTCATAGATAACCCTAATATAATAAAGCTACAATGTATTATTACACAAGTTTATTCAAGAAAGTCTGTATGTTTAAAAATAATACATATTATTCGCCAATCGTTCTAAAATTTAAACTGACTGATCAAAAACATTGAGGACACGGACACTGTAGTTCATAATGCTTCCTTACACACTACACGTGGTTGGTATTAGTTTAGTATAGTTAGCGATTAATAGTTACGGCGTTCAAATTTGCGTGAAACTTATTCTTATACCTATAACGTCAAAAACAACCGTAGATGAACGGTATATCCTAATTATTAATGGTTCAAAATTAACAACTACTAATATTAACTTGAAATTATGTGTAAAGATGTATAATCTATCATATTGTCGAAGAAGCATTCAATTTTGTTGAACTTCATCTTAGTTATATAAGTTTTTGCGTGAAACTTATTCTTACACCTATAACGTCAAAAATAACCGTAGATGAACGGTATATCCTAATTATTAATGGTTCAAAATTAACAACTACTAAGATTAACTTTCTATTTTGTGTAAGGACATAAAATCTATCATATTGTCAAATAAAAATTTAATTATGTTGAACTTCATCTTAGTTATTTGAGTTTTTGCTGTATTAATTTAGTTTTGTGTTTGTTTATTATAAACAACAGCAGTTTTACGATCCTAGATATAATTATGTCGACAAATCGAACCCGATATTTTTGGCCCATAACAACCCCTCCAAAAAATAAACAGATAAATAAACGTAAATTCAACTCACCATTTAAGTCAGTAGATATAAACCAAAATTCCCAATTCAAGAACAGGTCAAAACAAACACCAGTGGCAGTTTAATTAAATTCACACGCACATGAGTCTATTCACGAAACACATTTAACATAAAAATAAAATTTAACACATCCCACGTGGAGATAATTTTAATAAAAATCGATTTAACGCATGCGCGGTAGGTTAATTTTACATTTAAATATAATATTATAATATGGTAGAAAATTCACGCGGCAACACCACCGCACTGTTTACGCGCACAACGCCAAATTTCAAGATGATGGTCGAAGCAAGGCGATCCCCTAGTTCCGGAAAGTTGTAAGTAGTTTTGAAACCAGATATTTTTCTAGGTGATGAGAAGATGTTACACTGACCCACTAGGCCTGAAAAATCATCTGGCCATGCATGCACACAATTTTTATATTATTTCTTTTTTTGGGCGCGAAAAAAGGCGATTGAGTATTCGTTACGAATTTCAATTAATTTTTAATTTTGTTAATTTTTCTTTTCTCTCATTATATAATTAAACATGGCGTCTTTTTAGAAGAAGAAGAATTATTTCTTCTCGAGTGTTTTGCGAAGATAATTTTAATTTTTCGTTCGATTCCTGTAAATATATTTATTTATTTATTAATTGGCATAAGTAATATGATTTGTTTATAAGTAAGTAAATAAATAAATAAGGAACCTTGGGTTTGGAAAAAATGGCCTTGTCCTATTATGTAAAATTATTTAAGGTTTATTTATTTAATTGGAATTTAGGGAAGAATAAAATTTCCCTGATGTTTCTGGGATTTTATTTTTAAATACGTAAGTATTATAGAAAAACTTCCCTTAACCGAGGGGCAAGTCACTCTCGAGTCAAAAATGAATGCGATCCAAGGGGTTAATCACTATGAAAGTGTTTGAACACTATTTACAGCTATATTAGGCAACAATTACACCAATTCCACGCCGTAATTAGACTGATTACACCATAATTACGTATGTATATTAAAAACTTCCCTTTACTGAGGTGTAAGTCACTCTCGAGTCAAAAATGAATGCGATCCAAGGGGTTAATCACTATGAAAGTGTTTGAACACCATTAGGCAACAATTACACCTATTCCACGCCGTAATTAGAAAGATTACACCATAATTAGGCATTTTAGATCAATATTACGCCGTAATTACGCATATTTCATCAAATATTACGCCGAGTGATTAACCCCTCGATTATTTACTCCCATACATACACACATACAATATACTTGGGTGAAAAAACAATTGATGACGTGACTAGCTCAAATTATTTTGAAGGTACAACACATACACAACTGCACATATTTCGAGGAAATATATTATAAACCTTAAGGGGCTTGGCAGCCATCAAAATATTGTATTAGAAAAAATAAAATAACTCTTTTTTCTTATTAGAATATTGGTAGAATTTTACTGTACAACAAAATGTTATACAGTTTTCGTGTGAAATAGAGGAGCTTACAAGCCGCTTAAAGCGTGTAATACATGAAAAAATATATATGCATATTGTATTATATTGTATAATGAAAGAAAAAAAGTTTTTAGGAGAGTTTGGAAAAGAAATTCAGCTAGCATTGCAGACCTCCATTTTACGCTAGGCGATTTTATGTACCCGTATAACAGAGTAAACCGGTTAGTTGAATTAAACCACACATGTGATACCCTTGAAATTTATTTGAAGTTGCCCTTTTCAATTTAATAACCGTCGTCTGCATATAGGCCTAATTTAAATTACACCGTAATAATAAAACCGATATCAGTAAATTATAAAGAACAATTTACAATTTAAAACTTGAATTATAGTTTGTTCTTAGTGTTAAAAGACAATTATGGGCTTAATTATCATTGTAATCGGTAATTTAAGTCACAAATACATGTTTTAAAATAATAATATCGGTATCAAATGACATTAGGGTTAGGGTTTATCCAAATTTGCTGACCACTCATGTTAAAACTTCAGCGAAAATTCATTATGTAATTTATGAACGACCCCCCACACCATTAGATTGAAATTAGCTCTAATTACTCAAAATTTAAACCAGGTACTTCTTTATAAAATACTCAATAACACCTGTATGTCTATGTTAGGCCTATTTTTTTGTATAGAAATTACCATTACGTAGTTGGCGCGCTTTTTTTTTTTTTTTAATAACCATTGCCTATGTTACGTAAAAGCGGGCGCATCTAAAAGGCATACGCATAGACCAGGAGCAGACGAAATTTATTTCACCAGAGAAATTCAACGTCGCGCCTCTACACTAGGCTAGGGTAGCTTGCTACTATGTTAAAATAAAACACTACGCTTTTGCCATCATATATCTGCCATTGATATTAAACCAAACCTAAATAGGACGCGCTATGAAACAGCATTGAAACACTTAAAACGTAAAATAGGTCACTTTCTCTTTCATCAAACACACCAAATTTCCGTCTAACTAAGGTTGCAGCTTGTTTGCAATCGTTCTAGGTCTAGGGCTGTGTTAGGCTTTCATAGAAAAACGAATGAAAATTTAGGCTACCCGTGCCTATTTCCGGAATGATTTAAGACAAAATTCAGGCCTAAAATACTGCCTAAATGTAACTTTAAGTTATACTAATTCTAAATACTTAATTGCGTTTTTCTTGTTCGGTAAAAACCACCCTTAGCGGTAACTAGTTATATTTCGGGCGGGGGGTAGACTTAAGTTTTACTCCGGGACTACACGATACTCGAAGGGGGGTAAATAGAGACCAAGGCTTCGCGAGATTTATTTGTTTAAAGTTAATTACGAAGGACAAATGAAACAGTACCTCATCTTCGTGCATTCTCGTATCGTTACAGCTTCGTTATGGTGAAGATAATTAATCCAACGCGTTTATATTCGCGTTTTAACAATGTTGACGTGTGAAATTTGGCCCAAAATGATGTAAACGTACGCACCATCCAGTTAAATGACCCGTGGTTCAAAAACACCGCACCGACTAGGCTCCGAGTAACCTACTGTGTTACTAAGACTAGTATACCAAAGCACTAGGCCTATTCACTAGTGCCACAGTCTGCTTTCGTAGAAAAAAGAAATTATACAGTCATTACCTACCCCTATGTCTAGCCCCCTATCATAAAAATATTGCAATACGGACTAGTAGCGACATCTATGACGTTAAACATTCTTAAATCAATCTTATTTATTTATCAATTTTATAAATTAAAAATTGAACATGTTAATATATATTGTTAATTATTTCATAAACTAAGTAGATTTATATTAATTAACTAAATTTAATTTAATTAATCAAATAAATTTAGTTTAAATTTTGTATAATTGCGATGGCGCTATATTCGTTTCTCTCCCTTTGTATTTTCAATTTTTAAGGATTAGAATAGCAGACGACACTATACTATACCCTACTTTTTCTTGCGAGACGTAGCGTTTTCCTTACAAATTTCCACTTTTTAATTAAAAATCCGAGTATTTAGTTAATTTTAATTAAAGATATCATTAAAATGGTGGTTGTTTGCTCGGTTCGAGGCTGTGGTAAAACGAAGGCTAAAGATGGAGTATCGCTATATCGATTTCCAAGTGTAAACATGAATAGCAGGTTATCACAATCCTTGAAAGATTTGCAATTAAAACGATGTAAAGCTTGGATTTTTGCTATCAAAAAACCAAATATAACTCTTGAAGGGTGTGTTTATCGTCGAGTATGTTCTGAACACTTTCTATCAGGTAGGAATAATAATATTTAATGTTATAAAACGTCATAGACATAGGCCTAGAACCTCTCCGAACATTTGGTACTGTTTTTCCAAAAATACCTTATTTTCCTCAGGAAAACCAGCAGAAATAGACGATTTGGGAAACCCAGACTGGGTTCCAACCCGTAAACTTGGTTATAAAATTCCATTAGTAACCCAAAAACGAAAATATGAACCCAAACCCCCCATGATAATAAACATCACATCCCCAGCCCAATCTACGACTACTACCACCACCACAATCTCCAAAACGACTCCCAGACCCATTAAGGAAGACTCAAATTCTGACCCTGACCCTGACCCTGAATTTAAAACCAAAATCCCAAGAATGAGCCAGGAATCTGAATCAGATTCAGAATCGGAATCACAATCACCAGTTGACAAAATTCTATTTTTCAATTTTGATTATTTGAATAAAAATGGTAAAGCTGATATGGTTTTTAAATTGACAAATGAAAGTGCTTCTTCAAGCTCTGATAATTCTGAGGAAGATACGCAAGTATCTGAAAATGAATCAGAAAACGTTAGAATGTCAGGGAGTAATGTAGTTCGTAAACCATTTATTCAAAAACTTGTAAAAGAAACTGAACCAACGAGTAAAACACAATCAACACAAACTGATTTAACTTGGGAAGCACTTGAAAAATTGGAACGCGAATTACTTGAACTGTTGAAACAAATGGAACGTAATAACATTGTAATTGCAACGTAAAATTATAATTATTTGTACTGTCTTAGCACCTTGGAATGAATGCAGTTGTAAAGAAAACATCGTAAACTACATTTGAATCATTGTTAATATTTTTGGGGGTTTTTTTTTATTGGAATGTAGTACCAATGCTAAGGTGTTAATAAACTATGTTTATTGATTGATTAATAGCAATTTAAGTTGCTATATAATTTCAAATTTGATATTTTAAAAAATAAAATATTGTTATAATATGAATATGTATGTGAATATTTGCATCTGAAATAAAAACATTTTAAATCTAATTGAAATCATTCTTTAATTTAATTTAATTACTATTAATAGTGTAAGCTTATTACATAAAGGACGCATTATAACACTCAATTTAGATAGTATCAGAAGTATATAATACTTCTCTTCGAGAGAAGTGTACCACAAAGCTAGGTAAGTGTAACGTCATTCTTCCCAACATCATAATATTTGGAGCAAGGTTACTAAACCGAACCGAATCACATACGCGATAAATAGTTCCCTCATCATTACTCTATTTGGCAAGACGCACTTGTGGATTTTTGTCCCACCCCAAGACGAGGTTTGTGGGTTGATTGCTGGGGATTTAGTACCAAACAATTATAGAATTCACCTTACGGTGCGATGCCCATAAGAAGTTTGATGAGCGGGAAAGCAAACAAAAAGGGTGAGCCTGGGAAGAATGACGTTACATAACTTAAGTATGAAGAGGATACAGAGTGGCATCCTTCTTCTATTATCCCCTTCTGATAGTATACAAACATGGAGGATTAATACCACTAACACCAGGAGGCCTGGCTACCGGAGGACAGAAACCCCTCTGCTATTGTCCACCAGGTAGCTTGGCCTACTGGTGCAAATGGTATGAATCCTCCATGTGTCTAAACTATCTATTGTAATAATGTGTGTACATGCAAAGTAATAATGAATGTGCAAGAAAAGTAATAAAGTATTTGCAACCTTACAAACACCAAAGATATCACCTTAAAAACGGGTTTTCCAAATGAAAATCACCGGTGGTACCAAGCTTGGCAAAACGGTATAGATGTAGAGGATAGTTTATCATTGAAAGAAATAAAAAATAATGAAGTTTTCCAATATTAATTAATGATAGACTAAGAAAGAGTTAAGCAATAATTTGTCTCATTAGGAATAAATAATCGGCAGCGATGTCCCATAAATAATGAGGCTACGTTATACTAGATAGTAATTTCAACTCAACAGGTATCACCTCTGTGAAATTCTACGAATAATTTACCTAACTAGACTTCGAGGAGAGAATCTTGGCCAACTTTCGCAATAGAAACACCTTTGATCACACTATACTGTTTCGTTATAAAATATAGTAACTTTATTATAAACCAATTTAATGTCCCCCAAAAAAATCACCTGCTGACCATCTCAGACAAAACATTTATCTGTAACTTGGCAACAAATCTTCATTAACAAATTTTAATTTTTTTGAATTAAAGTATGATTAGAGGTATTGAATAAGCATAATTTATAATTTATAAAAATTGTGGATTCAAATTTTGGTTAGTTAAAAAAATTACGATTTCGTTGGTAATTCATGGTAATTTGAAGTGCGAAAATTAATTCTGAGTCGTTACACGTGACGTTCGTCCTACATATTTCAACCAAGCGAATTCAATTATAATTTAAATAAAATAATATTTTTATATATAATTTTACAATGAATTTAAATTAAATTATCTCCAAAACTGATGCAAATTAAAAAAATAAAAATTATCAAAATGCATGCATGCTTACTACATTGTTTTCAAAAGCTAGATATCAAGTGCGAACATATCCTGGAAAATTTAAGGGCATGGTAATTTAAATCAAAGACGTTTTTGGATTAGTCAACTACTCAACTCAATGGCCCACGCATTTTAGTAACTTAGAAATCTCATGGTCTTTTTTTCAGTGACATCTTGCCGGTTGTAAATAAAACAGTAGGGTTTCCGTTTCATGTCTTAGAAGCCGGCTCACAATCTTCGTATTAACACAGATATTTTAATGCTAATCACAGTAATTGATAATCAATAGTAATTGTAATACGGCGTAGGAATATTCAATGTAGATATAAAAGTAGTTCGGTGTCTTTCAAGGTGGGATAGAGACTTTGCATTCAGTGTTTTACGGTCATGGCTCATCAATAATTACGCGCGTAGAAAGTTAGATAGTTAATATGAAACAAATATTTATGTATACGCTGACGTAATGAATAAGTAAAAGTATTTGTAGATAGGGGGTATAAATACGGTGTACGGTGATACTGAACGGACATTGAGCTTCTGAACATCATCGGATTCAAACTAACCAACCATGTTTCAAGTAAGTTCAAATATATCTTGGTGGTAAACTCTGCATTCGGGTTACGCTTTCGCGAAGACGTCGTTAAGTTAATTGTTGCAAGTCAAATTTAAAACTATACATATTTCAGGTGGTAATCGTCGCTATATCCTTATTGACTATTGCCCAATCAGGATTTTTAGAGGAACCTAACATTAGTTTACTTCCGGTTACCGGAACCGATCCAATTGGTTCGTCGTCAACCTTATCCTTTAGCCCCTTAACACCAGTTAGCTACTTGGGGGCAAATGTTGCCAGTAGCTATTCCAGATTTAGGGTAATATATAATCACTCTACGATATGGAGTTAACTTACCATATACTGATGTAAACACTCGTAAAACAGCTTGGAAAAGCAGCCCTAACTCCCGCAGCATCCCGTCCAATCGTGTACGTGGCTCCAGTACCAGTACCATTGGCACCAGCACCAAGTGCACTGGTGCAACCATCACTGGCTTTATCACCGACATACAGCTATAGCTACCAGTACAGACCATTGACTTATACCACTCGACCACGAGTTATTTACCACACGCCTTCAACGTCATCTGAAGAACAAGTACCAGAGTCATCTACTACTGGCGTTCCTCAGGTATTTTTCCATCATTGATTTTGTACGTTTACCATTGAAGTACTTACTTGCTTATTGGTGATTAGAATAACGAGGTGAATGGTAACGAAGAACAGTACCCCAAACCAGAAAATAGGAAAAACTTCGAACCTAGTCGCAAAACGTACCGTCCTGAATCATTATCAAATCAAAATGTACGTATCTATGATTTAATTATTGTTAATTGGCTTTAATTGTGCAAATTAACTTATTTTAGGATAAGGAAATGGATGATGCGCCCATTTTCATAAATGCCGAGCGTGGGGACTTTGGACAGAGAATTCCCAAGTCGCAACAAGAGCAGCAAGATGAAGGTGATAATACAAGCAATAATTATGGACAAACCGGTGAACAACAAAGAAATTATGGTCAACAAGGACCTCAATCACCCAACTATGGACAACGGGGCCCTCAACAACCAGTTTATGGACAAGAACCACCTCAACAAAACAACGGCCAACAAGCAGCTTATGGACAACAATCACCTCAACAAAACAACGGTCAACAACCAGCTTATGGACAACAATCACCTCAACAAAACAACGGTCAACAACCAGCTTATGGACAACAATCCCCTCAACAAAACAACGGTCAACAAGCAGCTTATGGTCAACAATCACCGCAACAAAACAATGGTCAACAAGCAGCATATGGACAGAGACTACCGCAACAAAACAATAATCAACAACCACCAGCTTACGGACAACCACAAAACTACGGTCAACAACTTCCCAACCAACAAGCCTACGGCCAACAATTTCCTCAACAAAACTATGGCCAACCACTTCCCAACCAACCAGCCTATGGTCAGCAATCTCCTCAACTAAACTATGGACAACAACCAGTTTACTCCCAGCAACCACCTCAACAAAACTATAGACAACTACTACCCCAACAACTACCTAATAATCAACCAATTCCTCAACAGCCAATCTATGGCCCACAAAACTACGTTCAACAACCTCTCCAACAACCAGCCTATGGACGAGTAAACTACGGTCAACCCCAACCAATTTACGGTCAAGTTGCCTATAATCAACAACTGCCTCCTCAAGCAACTGAACAACCGATATCCCAAGTTGATTACCAATCTGCACCACCTCCAGCATTCTACGGATACGAGTATGGTATCGAACCAGTCTCCTTCAACAATCAACAACAAAATTTTGGCGCTTCAACCAACGCGTACGGCTTAACCGTAGCGACAACAAACACCCAAGAAAACGAAGCTAACAACGGAACCGAACCAACAACAACCGATGACCCAACATTAACGCAAATGGAAGATGATAGCTATAATTCAACCCAATATCAGAACACAACTGAAGACAGCTCTAACCCGATGCAAGACAACGCGAACAATGACGAACCCAGCACCATGTCACCTACACTAGATGATGGACAAACAGACCAAGAAACAACTACACCACAAAGTGAGCAAGATATACCCAGTCAAGGAGAAACACCACAGAATGGTAACGGACAATTACCACAGAATGGCCACGGACAATTACCACAAAATGGCCAAGGACCATACGAAAATCACCCAATATTCCATCAAGGTTATGCCGGTTACGCTGTACCAGTTCCTCCAAAGACGGGCTACCAATACAATCACCAGTATCCTCCCAGAAGTCGCGTACTCTTCCCTAATCAATACGGCCACGCATACGGACAAAGAAAGTACTTAATTATCCCAGCTAATGGCATTGTTTACACTAAAGGATAAATTCGAAAAAAACCGTTTGTATAAAATCTTAAAAAACGTTGTACTTCTTTTAAATAAATATCTCTATTTTTCGTCATAAATTTCTATATTGTTTGTAAGCCATCTTAAATGGGATCAAACTTAACATTTTCCAATGGGAATTTAATCTTTTTTAAGACTGCAAACAGGAGTTTTAAAAATTTTGACCTTTCGCCTTATCTTTCATCTACTGCAGAAATCAATGACTATAGAACACTTACGGAACTTGAACAGGCAACTAGTTGTTTAAATTAATATCATAACCCTATAATAATGCAATCTCTTCAGTCTTGTTGCGCATGGGCAATGCTAGACCTATACTTATCACAATAATAAGTCGAACAAAGAAATGTTTTCAGCTTCCTGTCTATATAAAGGACGAAATCAGTCTGTCTATGAATCACGCACGTTATGGAATTTGCCCGAAAGATCCTCGTGTTATTTAGAATGTGTTGTTTACCAAAAAAAATGATAACGGAAGTAAAGGGCTAACACTTCACGAAACCCTGGTGGCAAACTACCATGATAACTTGACAATCTAGATTACATTAATCATATTGTTCTCTGGAACATGCCAGACGTCGTTTGTACAACATTTTCACAGTCATTTCACTAATTACTTCACTTTAATTTACGCAATATGGTGTTGGACCAAATATGGGAGAATCCTGGACCGGACGGTGGTTGGAGTTGGGCTATTTTATTTGCCACGTTCTTAATCAGATTCTGTTCGCATGCGACGCAGTCTTTCTCAACTATTATGTTTCCTACAATTGTCGCGTCATACGAAGTTGATCGAGAAACCGCTGCCTGGCCATTCACACTACGACTTACGCTAAGAAGTTTTACTGGTAAGTACCAAACTGGTTTTACTGAGAAGTACGTTACTAAAACTTATGTTACGTTACTTGATGGCTTCAGCCATAGTGGCAGCTTGGTTACTGAAGAAATATTCAATACGTAAAATCAGCCATAGTTACAACTTCATTCAAGTAATTGGTTACATGGTATGTTACGTCGGTAGCTACAACATACTATGGCTTCATTTTGGTAATGGCATAATCAATGGTAAGTGAGGCAACGTGTATTATAAACTTCAACCCTTAAGTAACCTTATTTATTTAGGAATCGGAGTGGGTTTAATGGACGCCTGTACCATCGTGACCTTGAACGAATATTTTGTGACGCGTCGTGTCATGGCCAACGGCGTTATGTACACGTCTACAACATTAAGCGCTATGGTGCAACCACCATTCACAATGTTTCTCCTTCACCAATACGAAATACGTGGTACATTTTTGTTCTACAGCGCATGGGCGATGCAGTGCTTTATTGGCGGGTTTTTAATGAGACCACGTGACGTTAAACACTTCCCAGTACTTAGGGACACTAATAACATACCTTTAACTAACAACGAAAACGGGTCAACACCTACGGAACACTCAAAGACAAAGGGATTTTTGTGTCATAGTTGGAAAGGTGTTAAGATTAGAAAAAGGTCCATGGTAAGGACAATTTGTCATAGTGATTTGGACGACAGTCACTTGGAAGCCTTCAATATGTCTCATCAAGATGTGGTTGGTAACGGGAGGACATCACCTCCTCTAAATGGATTTCAAACACACGAATCTGTTTTGAATGGAGAGTTTCACAATTTTGAGACCATCTCTTTGGAATCCAAAGAAGATGAACTACCCAGGTGAGTTTGCTTGTTTAAGGTTTAGCAAGTTAAATTTTCTTAAGTAATTACTGCATGATTTAGATTTTCAAATACAAATCTGCAAATGAACCCGGAATCAAGTAGTTCAGACATAACAATAAACAAGTACGATGTCCTCGACAATACAAGCTCAAATTACGCGTCAGTCCATCAACAAAACGGAGTCAATAACCATGACACAAACGTACTTGAGTCAGCGAGCGCTAATACTCAACAAGAAGTCAAGCACAATATAGTTAAAGAAGTCTTCGAGGTCTGTTGCAACCCAGTAGCTGTGATAATATTAATCGTCAGTACCCTTCTGCTACCACTGAGTCAAATATACGCCTTAATTATCATGGACCACGCGGAACTAGAAGGCATGTCCGAAGAACGCGCCGTAATGGTGGTACCAGTCTTGTACATATCAGAGTTATTAGTCCGTGTACCCATGTCATGGATAATTGAGAAGGATTACATTGCGAAGCGACATTGGTACACCATTATCATGGTTATCTTGAGCATGGGTTTCTTCGCCATTGCCTTCACCCACGATGACTTTGTCCTGTTCTCGTCATCCGCTATGGTTGGCATTTACACGTGTTTTATGCATTGTCTAAGGGTTGTGATTACTGTGGATTATATGGGTATTGAAACGCTAGCCATAATGCACGGATTAGTGTCGTTTTTAAACGGATGTACTTATCTTCTGGTGCCAAAGATTTTAGGTATGTATTGTAAATATTATAAGTGGCACATTTTGTTCATTGTGGGTCAGATTTTCACGTTTAGGCCTATTTTCTAAAATTCTTAAGACTTTTGAGGCCTATTTCCACAATAATTCCTGAGTTTTTTAACACTGCATTTCTTTTTAGGTATATTATTTTCGATTAACAACAATTACAAAGCAATGTTCTTGTTTTTGGGCACCACAAATTTACTGGCGATATTTTTATGGCAATTCGTGGACTTGGTTCACAAACGACAATTAAGAAACAGAACCGTTTCTTGATTTACAAAAACGTTAGAAAAAATAACCTGTAGAAAGAAAAATCTTCATTAAGTTAGGAAAATAGCAAATGACTTGATTGAATTTGTTGAGTACAAATGAAAAAAAAATTAACTACGCTCGTCATAATTTTGACTGAGATTTTTTTTAAACTCTGAATTTATTTTATCAACTTATTTTATAATTTACTCTTTAAATAAAAGCTGATGATATTCTTATATTTTTATATCTGAACCTGATTTAATTTAATATCTTATATTAAGTAACAATGTAAGCAATAAGTATGACACTTTTCATAACTGTACACTTAATTTCTCAAGAAAAGTTTGTTTAATTACACGCTCTAAATTGATAAAGGATTGCCTCATTTTAACCCTAACGACGTAGTCACTGATGATTAGGACTGAATATCAGAATCAGGCGCAATGGCCTTAAAATTAACAAAATATTTTTGCCGAAAATTAATATCGAAAATAGTTCCGGGGGACCAAATTTCTTATCGAAATTTAAAGGGATAGTGTCATTCACTCATTTTTAATGATGCAATCCAATTAAAATATTCGATTTGTTTTTTAAAGACTGTCCGATCACTTTCAAATGATTACCCTCGTCTTTAAATTCATTACCTTCATTTAAGCATTTTAATTAATAGAAATTTAAAATCTGCCTTAGCTAGGGTTTAGACTGTCGTCAAGAAGTATATCACCTTCACTTTAAAACTATACATCCCTTCAATATACAGTATACACTTACATAGTTGAAATTACAGTTTTTCCAAAATTGAAACTGATATTATCGAGATTTTATTTACCAGCACGTTTATTGACCAAGTGTCGTGTTTCAAATATATTTAACCATTCTCATGCATGCATATAAATCTTTGTTACTACTACTATAATAATCTTTGGTTAAAAAAGAATAATAACAAAAAACGTGACTGCGACGCAGTAAGCGCTAAGCGGCTATAACCAAAATGTCCTAGTCTATCTGTATAAACTTCAAAGTATTAAAGTTGTCGTTATAATTAATGAATCGTATTAATTAATCACCATCGGTACCTACGAGGACATTACAATTGGCGACGGAGCCTTTTTTTTCGATTCCACGAGGGAAATATCATATCAATAACTCGCACCATGCTATTTATCTACTCAACCGAGGCTTAGCAGCTATCTTATCACATCGGGGCTCTATCTATATCGCAAGTATTGCTATCAATCATGGCTTTATCGTTACCAGTTATTTTACCCTTTGACCTTACCACGGATGCGGAAAACCTAAATGCCGCATGGACCAAATGGTGCCTTAAATTTGATAATTATCTTGTTGCTTCTGGTATCAAAGATACTGCCCGTCGAAAGGCTTTATTTTTACACTGTGTTGGCGACTCTGTCCACGACACTTTTTGTGCCCTCCCAGGAAGTGATACGACTGCAGATTATGAAGAGGCCAAAGCTTTATTAACGCAACATTTTGCACCAAAGCAAAACATCGACTATGAGATTTTTAAGTTCCGAGAGGCTAAGCAATTTGAACATGAAAATATCGATGCTTACCACGTTCGTCTTCGTACTCTCTCGAAATTTTGTGCGTTTGCTGATCCTGAGGTGGAAATCAAACGGCACATCATTCAGACCTGTTTATCTAAGAAGCTACGCCGAACTGCGTTACAGGATCCTTCGTTAACCTTGGATAAACTATTACAACTGTCCCGCCTCATGGAACTATCTGAAGCACAAGCCACCAGTATTGAGAAAACCAACCACCAACCGAATTCATCAACCTCTCTCTCGTATTTAACCAAACCTCCTGCCAAAACTCGATGTCAACCAACCACACCACCATCATCTTCAACTCGCTTTCCCAGGAAAGAGCAACCAGTCTCTTATCAGTCTAAATGTGGATTATGCGGTGGCTCATATCCTCACCCAGTAAACCGTCCTTGCCCTGCCAAAGGAAAGACGTGCAACGCTTGTGGCAGACTAAATCATTTCAGTCGAGTTTGTCGTTCACCCTCTAGTCGCTCTGGTCAAGCGAAGAATGTTACTAGTCATTCTAGACATCCTCATGCAAATCAAGGCAAATCAGTCGTTCGTGTGATACAAACACCAGATGAGGGAGATGAAGACACCGATTTTGGAGATGGAGAGACCGATTTTCTCTTCTCACTGAAGACTCAAGAAGATGATTGCCCTGCCAGCAATAAACCGCTTATCAAGGTACGGATTGGCGAAGGCATCGCCACTGTACTCATGGATTCAGGCTCAGATGTCAATGTTATCAGTAACTCAACGTATCAGTCCTTACCTAACAAACCTAAACTGCAACCATATCACCGAGAAGTATTTGCATATGGTGCAAATATACCCTTAGACATTATTGGAGCCTTTAATGCGACTATCAGCGTGAAACGCCACCACACCCTTGCAACCTTCTATGTCATTGATGACAAAGGTCCAGTAACACCGTCCTTGATAGGTTATCCAACCTTATTGCAGTTGAATATTCTACCATCACCAGAAAACCTGTATCAAATGGTCAATCAACTCAGCGATGAAGATCTCACGAAGCAATACCCCGCTCTCTTTAGTGGCATTGGCAAAATGAAAGATGTGAAGATAAAACTAGCCATTGACAAATCTGTCACACCAGTGGCTCAACCGCACCGACGAATACCATTTCACTTGCGCCAGGCTTTGGACGAAGAATTGGATCTACTTTTGGAGCAAGACATCATTGAACCCGTATCAGGCCCAACACCGTGGGTGTCACCTGTTGTATTAGTAATGAAAGGTAACAAGCTTCGTCTATGCGTTGACATGCGCATACCAAACACCGCCATCGTCAGAGAAAGACACGTCATGCCAACTCTCGAGGACATTATCCACAAACTGAATGGCGCTACCGTCTTTTCCAAGTTAGACCTGAACAAGGGGTATCATCAGCTAGAACTTGACGAAGGTTCAAGACCAATCACAACCTTCAGTACACACAGAGGTCTCTACCGATACAAGCGCCTCAGTTTTGGTGTCAATTCTGCTGCGGAAATATTTCATCACATTGTTTACTGCATGCTTCAAGATATTTCTGGCACCGTCAATGCGTCAGACGATGTACTGGTGTTTGGCACCAATCAGCAGGAGCATGATATTGCTCTGAAGAACGTCTTACAACGATTCCAAGACATGGCATAACCCTGAATTTAGCCAAGTGTCTTATCCGTCAACCTAGCCTTGAATTTTATGGCCATGTTTTTGGACCATCAGGCCTGTCTATCAACCAGAAGAAAATTAGGACGTTGCAAACACTTAACCGACCATCAACGCCCGATGAGGTGCGCAGTCTTCTAGGGCTTGCCACGTACTGTTCAAGGTTTATTCCCAACTTTTCGGACATAACGCTACCCCTGAGAGCTTTAACAAAGAAGGACACCGCCTTGAAATGGGGGTCCGAACATGATCAAGCTTTAGCTACCTTGAACAAACATCTCTCCAATGATACCATTCTTTCCTACTTTGATCCTGCAAAGGAAACAGTCGTTTATGTAGATGCCAGCGCTACTGGTCTTGGTGCTATTTTGTCCCAGCTCGACGCTCATGGCAATATATCCATCATCTCTTTTGCAAGCAAAGCTTTAACGGATGTCGAAAGCAGATATTCACAAACCGAAAGGGAAGCTCTAGCGGTGGTATGGAGTTGTGAACACTTTCATCTTTACCTGTATGGTTCGCCTTTCCGCGTTATTACCGATCATCTCCCACTTTTAACGCTGTTGGGTAATCCTAAAGCGAAAACCTCCGCTCGAATAGAACGTTGGAACTTGAGATTGGCACCCTACGCACTATCATTGGTATTTAAACCCGGAAAACTTAATCCTGCGGACTATCTTTCGCGCCATCCACGGGAACCATCCAACGACTTAACGGGTCTATCCCCTGCAACTGAACGCCATGTTCATATGGTCTTACGCCAAGCCATACCAAAAGCCCTTACGTATGAGGACATAGTACAGGCGTCTAATTCTGATCAGGTTGTCCAGCGCATCATCAAATGCTACCTCTCCGACAATTGGCGCACTGACCCAGGCGATTCCGATCAAGCTACCATTAAAGCCTTCTCACAAATCAAACATGAACTGGACATAGTCGATGGAGTAATACTCAAGGCGCATCGCATTTACGTGCCACCATCCCTACAAGACCGCGTCATTGCCATAGCGCATGAAGGGCATATGGGACTAGTGAAAACGAAACAGCTCTTACGTACTAAAGTATGGTTTCCGAAAATGGATGAGCGTGTAGAGCACATAATCAAATCATGTATCCCGTGTTTGGCTGCTACCCCACACTCTACCACAGAACCACTTCGCATGACGCCACTACCCACCAAACCTTGGTCTGAACTAGCCATCGATCATTTAGGTCCATTTAAAAATGGCACTTACCTTTTAGTCATCATTGATGAGCACTCACGTTTTCCGCTGGCCGAGATCGTGTCTACCACATCGGTTGAAGCGAATCTCAAAGTTTTGGATCGCGTCTTCTCAGTCTTCGGAGTACCAGACGTAGTAAAATCGGATAATGGCCCGCCATTCAATGCTAGAGAGTTCACTGCCTATTTGAAAGATATGGGTGTTCATCATCGCAAGATCACTCCCCTCTGGCCGCAGGCTAACGGTACAGCAGAACGTTTTATGGCGTCCCTTGCAAAAGCACTACGGACAGCCGAAGTCGCGGGAACGGATTGGAAAGAAGCACTTACGAAGTTTCTTCGCAACTATCGTCTCACACCGCACTGTACTACGGGAAAACCTCCCTCCACCGTCTTGTTTGGTCGCACAGTGAAAGGAAAACTTCCTACTTTGTCACATGAAGAACCGAAGGATTTGGTCGATTTGGCCACAAAGGATCATTCCGCAAAAACAAAGATGAAGAACTATCAAGACAAACGTCGTCAAGCCAAACCTCAGTCCATACACTTAGGTGACACTGTTTTGGTCAAAGCCCAACGAAGTCACAAACTCTCGCCATATTTTAACCCACTGCCGTATACTGTCACCAACGTTCAGGGACCTACGATTACAGCTGAGCGACATGGACACACCATCACTCGCACTTCGTCATTTTACAAACCCTACAACCCGGTCGAGCAAAACGAAACCCCAGTGACATCTAGGGATGGAGACCCTTCCAACGTTTTACCTTTTACCGACTACACCCGGCCATCTAACGAGTCTCCTACAACGCCTACAATTCCGTCCAGACCTCAACCCTACAATCTACGATCGCGTCCCGTGAAACCAAGACGGTTGATCGAAGAACTTTAGTGTGATAAGAATTTCATGCAATCTTTTTTTTTTATGTCTGGACAGTCACTTCTAAAGAAAAGGGGATTGTCGTGTTTCAAATATATTTAACCATTCTCATGCATGCATATAAATCTTTGTTACTACTACTATAATAATCTTTGGTTAAAAAAGAATAATAACAAAAAACGTGACTGCGACGCAGTAAGCGCTAAGCGGCTATAACCAAAATGTCCTAGTCTATCTGTATAAACTTCAAAGTATTAAAGTTGTAGGAAAATAGCAAATGACTTGATTGAATTTGTTGAGTACAAATGAAAAAAAAATTAACTACGCTCGTCATAATTTTGACTGAGATTTTTTTTAAACTCTGAATTTATTTTATCAACTTATTTTATAATTTACTCTTTAAATAAAAGCTGATGATATTCTTATATTTTTATATCTGAACCTGATTTAATTTAATATCTTATATTAAGTAACAATGTAAGCAATAAGTATGACACTTTTCATAACTGTACACTTAATTTCTCAAGAAAAGTTTGTTTAATTACACGCTCTAAATTGATAAAGGATTGCCTCATTTTAACCCTAACGACGTAGTCACTGATGATTAGGACTGAATATCAGAATCAGGCGCAATGGCCTTAAAATTAACAAAATATTTTTGCCGAAAATTAATATCGAAAATAGTTCCGGGGGACCAAATTTCTTATCGAAATTTAAAGGGATAGTGTCATTCACTCATTTTTAATGATGCAATCCAATTAAAATATTCGATTTGTTTTTTAAAGACTGTCCGATCACTTTCAAATGATTACCCTCGTCTTTAAATTCATTACCTTCATTTAAGCATTTTAATTAATAGAAATTTAAAATCTGCCTTAGCTAGGGTTTAGACTGTCGTCAAGAAGTATATCACCTTCACTTTAAAACTATACATCCCTTCAATATACAGTATACACTTACATAGTTGAAATTACAGTTTTTCCAAAATTGAAACTGATATTATCGAGATTTTATTTACCAGCACGTTTATTGACCAAGGTCGTTCGTTAGTTCTTACAATTAATTCTTAACAAGCTATATTTGAGAACTTTAGCTAATTTTCGTCATTCTCATCTTTAACTCTAAAACGGTATAACCATGTTGTCGGCGTACCGGTCAAAAATCTTGCGTACTGCAAACCTCTATCTCTTATTCTTCGGTGTGGTAAGTCCTTATACATTAATTAAAACACTTAATTAAACTAATTAATTGGATATTCACGTTTAATTTCGAATTCCAAAAAAATATTTTCGATATTTTTTGGTCAACTTTTTTAACTGACCAATATGAACTTCAGGGTTTGGTGATAGCGGTGCCCGGACCAACTCTATTAGAACTTGAGAAAAATATTAACATGGATACATATTACACTACGTTTATTTATACCGCGAGGTCTTCTGGGTATTTATTTGGGTCTATATTAGGTAAAAGTGTACAAACACATATCTTAGTTTTGGTTAATTTATATTGGAAGCTTTTACTCATTATAATAGGCGGTTTTTTACTTGAAACATTTGGCAAGGAAACCATCATTCTATTGTGCATTTTCTTCAGCGCTGTTACAAATCTTTTAATTCCAATGTTCAATAATATTTATCCATTAATCGCAACCATGGCTTGCAGTGGACTTGCAGTGGGATTCATGGACACAGGTAAAGTATTTTTAAAATTACTTCGCAACTATGGAGGGTCTCATTAACCAATGACATTACAGGGTCCAATGTTTGGCTTTTAGAATTATGGACTGAACAAAGCGGTCCATTTATGCAAGCCCTACATTTCCTGTTCGGTCTTGGGGCATTTGTGGCCCCAATCCTTGCAAACCCATTTCTACCTTCAGACCACATCCCCCTAATTGACCCTACTAACTCATCTTTGTCCAACTTCACTCGTGACGAGGTTGAACTCGAAATGGACAACTACCGAGTACTACAAGACCTAAATCTACCCAAAGTAACCGGATGTTACGTCATAATATCGCTCTATATGATACTAGTGGGGTTTTCGTTCCTAACAGTCGCTTGTACAGGAGATAAACTAAGTTTGGAGAAGAAAGATGACGGGAAATTCGTTACCAATCAACCTAAATTTTATTACATGTTATTACCAATGTGTCTATTATGCCTGTACACGGGAACCGAGTTGGCATATGGCCAATTTCTAACCGCGTTTTGCGCTAGAAGTAGTCTAAACATATCCCCAAAAACTGGTTCTCTATTAACCTCCCTTTTCTGGGTATCTTTTACATTTTTCCGATGTTTCGGCATCGTGTTAGCTACGAAATTTACAGCTTCAACAATAATAATCGGGGACCTTATACTAATGAACGTAGCAGCGGTTCTATTGGCTGTTTTTGGGGATACTAACATAATTTTCTTAGGGGTGGGTACTTCGTTATTGGGTATAGCCATGTCCTCTGTCTTCCCGGCTATGTACTCCTGGGTGGAGAGGTACACGGAGGTGACCAGTAAAGTGGCCTCGTGTTTGGTTATTTCCGCTGCCTTGGGGGAAATGATGGTGCCGTTATTTGTAGGATATTTCGTGGATTTAAAACCTATGTATTTAATGTATATCATACTAGCTTGCTCGATTGGGTGTTTGGGGATTTACTTTGGTATTGTCAAAGTATTTTCAAAATTGACGAATGACGATGATAATGTTGAAATTAAGGGTTGGAATAATAAATTTTGTTCGACGTCGACTGAGATTTTAGCAAAGAGTTTTTGATAACTTATAATAACAAGTGTAGCAAGTAATATTAATTAAAGTGTTAATAAAATAAAATGTTTTTTGAGTCACTTATAACACAATACAATACAACACAGAAAGTTTAGAATCATAAAATGTGAGGTAAATTGCGTGAAACAGTATCAGTTCCTTTTACCATTTATATCTATCAGCATAAGTTTATAAGATATGTTCCTTCCATAAGTATGACACAGTATAGTTAGTAATGCTACTGAGAGACTTACAGCTCGAGCTAGTTCCAGAACGACAAGCGACGTGAATTGAAGTCCTACATTCGGTGGTTAATTTTGCAGTTCATCTAGGTCCTATTTAGTCTGTACATACTTAGCCTTTGACAGCGCCTTAGTCACCAGGCGTATGTCGCTTTACCTCAAATCTATGACCTGCTTCAATCACCTCATGACAAGCTCCAGTTTCTAAGTTACCAGTGACAAACTTATGGAATGAACATATCTTATAAACTTATGGTAAAAGTTCCGAATGACTGACTGATTCATCAACGCCCATCCCTAAGCGCGAAGGTTCCAATTAGCTCTACTTGTAATAGAATATAAATCACAAATCTAGGCTTATACTAGTACTTCCGCGTACGTTACGTTAAACTTCAGCTGGTATGAAAGCAACTATTTTAATCTACTCACACCGTCATAAAAGTAACTATATTTCACACTGGATCGCGTAGTTCAACAACTTACATCCGCATGCGTTGGAAACGAACGCATCACCACAATCCGATTTTACCATATTGTAAAAATATTCGTTTTAGTATAAAGAAAATTGAATCATCTCAAGTTGGTTGGTAAAAATGTCCGAAAGTTCAGAACTGAGGAGTTTGGTACCACCTTTAGTTCTCGTAACTGGGGCTTCAGGTTTTATTGGTCTACATGTCGTCAAGCAATTAGTGGAAAAGAACTACCGGGTCAGAGGAACCGTTAGAAGTTTAAGTAACGCCAAAAAGGTTGAACCAATCAAAGCCCTGTTTCCCGAAAACTACAGGTATGTAAATGTATGATGCAACTGTATAGGAAACTACTTCCATTTTTACTTTTCACACTTTGAGGTTCCCATTGCAATTATTTGAGGCGGACTTATTGCAAAACGAGGGTTGGAGCGAAGCGGTTTTTGATTGCGACTACGTCATACACGCGGCTGGACATTATCCTAAGGATCCTTTGTACGACGAAGCTAAACTTGCCAAACCGACTATCGAAGGAACCATGAGGGTTCTAAGAGCATGCGCCCGTGAGGCAATGAAGAAAAAGTTGAAAAGGGTGGTACTGACCGGTTCAACCTTGACCATCCACGGTGAAACTGACGTAGATGAAAATAGAGTCTATAACGAATCTGATTGGACAGATGTAACGTAAGTAAACGCGATAAATAAAACTAATCACGTCTCTTATAATTTTCCACATTTTAGAAAAAAGACGTGCAGACCTCTGGTCCGTTGTAAAACAATCGCCGAGAAACAAGCTTGGGACTTTGTTAGTTCTTTACCAGATGAATGCAAATTTGAATTTACCGTGGTAAATGGTGCCATGTGTCTTGGACCAATTCTTTCCGACTTTACAAGCACCTCCCACGAAATTTTAATCTGGTTTATGGACCGTAAAAAGGCACCGATGTTACCTCATTTACGATTATGTTTATGTGACGTCAGAGATTTGGCCAAAGCTCTTATCAACGCCATGACAGTACCCGAAGCCGCTGGAAAGAGACACGTCTTGGTTTCCGCTAATTTATGGACAAAAGAATTTGCCGAAATACTTCAAGCCGAGTTTGGACCATATGGGTAACAAATAACTTCACATGCTTTTCAAGAACCACAACACTTAAGGGTTCAAGCAATAACCTTTGCTATAACTGTCTCACTTCAGGTACAATTTCTCGCAAACTTACGCACCAGATTCGTTCCTTTGGGTGGTCCGCACTTTCAACAAAGCCATGGACCCTTTGATCGAAATTTTGGGTAAATCGTACCACTTTGATTCGTCAAAAATAGTGACGTCATTGGGAATAGAATTTCAAGACGCGAAAACAACTATAGTGGACACCGTGCACAGTCTCATACAGAGAGGTCACGTCAAGAAAACCAAAGAATACAAACAACCCCCTGAAATCTTCAAATCAGGTGATAAGTCAACTTCGGCCATTTTGTATTGAAAATGAAAAATGTATCCGGAACAACGTAGTGAACATATTTATACAATAAATGATAATAACACCAAATAAATTGTTGCGAATTGTTGATTTTAACATTTTATTTATCGTTACAGCTTAACCAGTTCCTTGAAGAATGAAGGACAATGGAATTGAAATAACACTTCATAATAATTTGTAATTTATTTTCGCTTTATAATACATTGAATCAATCAATTTAAAAACACAATTCCCTCGGTGGTGGATTTAATGGCACCATTTTCAAATCAAACATGTCAGCGAAGTAACAATTCTTTTCAACTTCGGACAGTTTCTCTAAAGTTGAATACAAGTCATATCCTAACTCGTCTAAGAATGACGAATCGCACAACACCGACTTTGGCAGTGACGTATCCTGACTTCTGATTGGTTGTGGCGTAACATGGGCCATTTCAACTGGTTTACCAAACAAAACCGATGGTTTTTGTTGCGATTGCGAAGAAACTTCGGGTCTACCAAACATGGCCTTCGTTTGGGGGGCAGTTGGTACTTGCCCAAACATGGCCTTTGTTTGGGGGGCATTTGGTACTTGTCCAAACATGGCGGTACTACTATTACCAGAAGTACCTGAACTAAAATTACTACGCCCGAATAAACCGTGTGGTACATTCACCGCCTGATTAGTTTTGGGTTCAGTGAACGAACTACGACCAAATAGACCACCACCACCTTGATTGTTTGTTGTACCAATGTTTGTGGTTGGTCTAACGAAACTAAAGTTAACATTTGATGGAGAACCGGGTGATATTTGATTGGTGGGTTTGGGTTTAAATAGTCCCGCATGTTCAGGGGCGATACTGGCGTGTTGTTGTTTGAAACTGAATGTAACTGGTTGATTTGTTGAGGGTTGGGATGCAATTTTCCCAAAGTAACTAGAACTCGCGTTCCCAGCTCCTGTTTGTAATTCGATTTGTGAATAACAACCCCATTTAAGTTAAATAGACGCATTAATTAATTAACAAACCCAAGTCCGGTCTTGTCCATTTATACTATAAAAGTTAGGGTTATTTAAGGGTTATAAATTTCTAGGGATATGTATGTTTATTTAAGTGTACCTGGGACGTATTTGAACCACCAGGTCTTGGTGAATTGCCTCTGAACGTAATAATCAAAGAAGAAAAAGTTTTAACCAAGGCTTGAGCTAAGCCTTGCCATAATCTAAGCCCCCACTCAACCCACTGACTTCAAAACCTAACAAGTCACTTTACAGCAGTAAAATTGTGCGTTAAGACTATACCTATAACTATCTTCCATTTCCTCATCGTCAGAAAGTGCGGCAAAACGATTTCCAGAGTAATTAGGCTTAGAAGGCGTACTAGCTGCATGGGCTTTGTTGAAACTAAAAGAAACACTACTACTTCGTCCACCAATGGGTGGAGGGCTTGGTGTTCTCCTAATTAGGGTTCTGTGATTGGAACTTACGTAATAATCATTATCATTTCCATAATAATCTGAACAACAGAATAACAACGTACGATAGAGTAAAGGCTTAACTAAAATGTATCACATTACAGCCAAGGCTTACCATTGTTTTGTTCATAAGGATGTCTAAATCGGCATCTATCACCGAATCGACAATTTCCATTTAGAAAAAACTTACAAACCGGCATCACCGACATTTTTAATCGTAGTTAAATAAGTTAATACTTTAATTTCAAAAATTAACCGCGAAAAGTTGTTAAACACGTGTAGAAACTGATTTCAAACTTACAACCGAAAATTACCGCGCTAGGAAACAAATCACAAATGAAACTAGTCTAGAAAATGTAGCAGACAACATTGTTAGAGAAATGACTGAACATAAGAAATAATTCTAGTACAGAATTAAAACACATTTAAATGCTTAATTATTTTTAAAAAAATGTTGAAAACCGTTTAAAAAGTATCGTTATTTCTAATTTTTGAATACTTCAATTTCTTATCATTATTTGTGACCTCCACTGGGTATTTGATAGTGGTGCTACCTCGTGGTAAAAACCGTCGGACTTATTTATTACATAAAGGTTGTTTTGGTGGTCATAAAAATGGCTACGGTCGCGAGGGTAGTTAACGCTCTAAGGGCTGGACAATGTAAGTATTTAACTATTTTTACATTAAATCTTGCGTTATTTAAACGTGTTCCCTAGGTAACGGAGGTGTAAGCCAAATTTTGGTTCGACATAGTTCAGCGCAAGCTGCCCAACCAAAACCACCGCAAAAGGTCAATAAAATTCATATAATTTTGTTTTTATAGTAGTGGTTATATAACCTTTCATGTATTTAATTTCGGTATATTAAAATTGCCATACGGACGTGGTTTTTTTATTATTAAACTTCAAAGAACTTTATTACGCGTATTTCAGACTACTTTTGGTCCATTGAAAGATCAAGATAGAATTTTCACCAATTTATATGGTAGACATGATTGGAGACTAAAGGGTGCTTTAGCCAGGGTTAGTTAACGCTAAGCCTAACTTATTACACCAATTCGTAAACAAAAACACCTAAATACTTCAGGGTGACTGGTACAAAACCAAAGAAATTCTACTGAAAGGTCATGAATGGATTTTGAAAGAAATGGTGACCTCGGGGTTAAGAGGTCGTGGTGGTGCTGGTTTCCCGACTGGAATGAAATGGGGTTTCATGAACAAACCTTCCGATGGTAGACCAAAGTATTTGGTTGTTAATGCGGATGAAGGCGAACCAGGGACATGCAAAGATCGCGAAATTATGAGACACGACCCTCATAAACTTATTGAAGGATGTTTGGTAGCTGGTCGCGCCATGGGTGCCAGAGCTGGTACATTTAATTTACTTCATTAAGAAGCTAATTAAGGGTTAATTAAATTCATATTCACGCAGCCTACATTTACATCAGAGGTGAATTCTATAATGAAGCCTCCAACATGCAATTAGCAATCCACGAAGCCTATGAAGCTGGGCTTATCGGAAAGAACGCTTGTGGTTCAGGATATGATTTTGACGTTTATATGCATCGTGGTGCTGGGGCGTACATTTGTGGAGAAGAAACAGTACGAAACGAATTTAAAGAAAACCTTAAGGATACTTAACCTTAATTCTAATTAAACTTTCAGGCTCTAATTGAATCTTTAGAAGGAAAGCAAGGAAAACCACGTTTGAAGCCCCCGTTTCCCGCTGATGTTGGTGTTTTTGGTTGCCCTACAACTGTTGCTAACGTAGAAACCGTAGCAGTTGCCCCAACTATATGTAGGCGTGGTGGAGAATGGTTTTTAGGGTTTGGAAGACCGAGGAACTCTGGGACGAAACTGTTCAATATCTCTGGACACGTCAATAATCCTTGCACTGTTGAGGAGGAAATGTCGATACCATTGAAGGAACTAATTGAAAGACATTCAGGAGGTGTTATTGGAGGATGGGATAACTTGATGTGCGTCATTCCTGGTGGGTCCTCAACACCCATAATTCCAAAAAGGTGAAGATGGTGATGGTATTTTGTAGTTCTCGATGTCTTTGATGCTTTCTATAACTATGTTTATGGTTCTGTCTTTCAGTGTTTGTGAGACAGTTTTAATGGATTTTGACGGGCTTATTCAAGCCCAAACTGGACTTGGAACTGCGGCCATCATTGTAATGAATAAACAGACTGATATAATTAAGGCCATTGCTCGTCTGATTGAGTTTTATAAACACGAAAGTTGTGGTCAATGTACACCTTGCCGTGAAGGTGTTGGATGGATGAATAAGATAATGTGGAGGTTTGGTAAGGAAACATCTCCAACTGCCCTTCAATTATTCAAACTAACTTTGACACAACCTTTGACCCTTTCTAGTTGAAGGTAATGCTAAAGTTGAGGAAATTGATATGATTTTCGAACTAAGTAAGCAAATTGAAGGACACACTATTTGTGCTCTCGGAGATGGTGCAGCTTGGCCAGTTCAGGTAAATTTCTAATGATAATTAAAGGGGGTTTAATTCTAATTGAATTTTAAATTAATTTCAGGGCTTGATTCGTCATTTCCGACCAGTTATGGAGGAACGTATTAAGCAGTATAACGAAAAGAATAAAAAAGCTGCTCAAGCCCAAGCTTAAATTTGACTTATGTATTAGTTTGTTAACTTATGGCTTTCTCCCCAAAAACTTGTAAAATAAATAAAAGAAAATAAACATGTAGATTTAAAATTGGAGATCTGATTATTTGAAATATTATTTCACTTTGTGCTACTTCTTGTACAGTTAACAGGAGTTATTATGTAAGGTCTTTTGGAAACTTAACAATAAAATATTTTAGTATTCAAACATGATTTCGTACTTACTTGAAATCCTCAATGTGAAGATCAGTTGTTATTCAATCCATATTCCATAATGTATAAGTTCAAAGTTCGAAAAAACTTTCGTAACACGCACGATCTTGCACTAAGCCTTGGCTTCAACAAGTTGTCAAACAAAGAACTTAGCGACTTTCGAAGTAAAGTTCATTTTCACGAACTTTTCCAGCCGCCAATTTTAGACCCGATATTATTTTAAAAGAATGGCCGTATATATTTTAAACGGTTCATCTCGTGTTAATTTTCGTAATCAACTTAATTATATACTTAATTACAAACGGAGAAAGACAACCATCTCCCCTAGGTCTTTAATAAAACACAAAGGAACAAAGGAATGGCGTTTTTGCGCCACAGACGACCCCAACTGACAGTTAGTCACCAATTACAAAGAGCAGGACATAAGGCTAGCCATGGCCCACTCGGTCACGCACTCCACTACGTAACAGGCTGAGAAATAAGGATTTTTTAACTGCACATGTGGTCATTAGAGCCCAAGTACTTTAATTTAAAAAACTGGACACTTAAAATGGGTAATGATAGACCCCCCTTCCCCAAGCATATAATTTTTAAACTGTTCCCGCCAATTTTAAAAGTGGACATTTGACCAGGGCCACCGGCTTATTTCCCGGCCTGCGTCTTGTAATTTATAATAACGAAATAATTAATTCAAACTTACCTGATTAATCGCAATTAGTTACCCAAAATAAAGGTATAAATATTGTTTAATTTAGACATAAAATGAGATAATTCATAGTTCACGTTTAAATTTTATTCAAATTCTACTTTTGATGTTCGCCAAATACGTTAGTTGAAATTTATGTTAACAACAATAGGTGGTTACCTAATTTAATTTAAATATAAAAGAATTCAAATGGAGTTTGTTTTTTTGGACCACTGCACTAATTATTAACCAATATTTAAAGTATTAGTTAAAATTAATTAAGCTCTTTGAATCAATACGTCATCAGACACGGAACTGTAGGTGACAACACATGGTTACATCATGACATATTCTACATTGTAAATCGTTTCCCCTAAGCCTATCTGTGAGAATTGTGTACTTTGATGGAATTTTGTTTTTTAAATAAATCTTTGAAGAAAATAGTTTAGTTTAGTTTAATTTCAGAAGTTAATAATAACTCCCAATCAATAAGTTAAACGTAAGCATCAAAGGAACTTAAGCCTTGCCATAATTCATCAATGCTTCAGTTAGACTTACAGGGTGGGTTATTATTTACTTATGTCAGTTATTGTTGCCCACGTAAAGGTCAGCTCAGGT
Organism: Phalangium opilio; assembly: GCF_054372755.1. Lineage (NCBI taxonomy): Eukaryota > Metazoa > Arthropoda > Arachnida > Opiliones > Phalangiidae > Phalangium > Phalangium opilio. Next base: position 7,066,126 of record NW_028324187.1, on the reverse strand, counting down.
CAAGGGTGAATTGCAAACTTTCCGGGAAGATATTTTGGGGGGTCAAACTGGGTGACCCATGCGCATGATTGGAGAATAGAGAATAGCTTTTCAAGCAATATTCTCAAACACAAATTTTAATTTAACAAAATTTGAATTTCCCACGGTTATTTGAAGATATAATTACAATTTTTTTAATTAGAAACTAAACCTAAAAACGAAGTAAATTTATATAAATCCTAGGTAAGTTTATAACGGTTAAATTTGAATCAATCCAACAGGATTATTTTTTTAAAAAAAGTTTAGTTAAACATTGAGGACGTGTCCTCGGTAATGGCCAAATCAGGGACAGTTTGATCAGGTACTTTCGCCGCGTCATCACGCGTTCTCGACCCACTAACGTGACACGAACCACTTCCTAAATGGTGACTATCCGCGTTAACATTCTTAAGTTCGAGTAATTTAAACCAAGGATGGTCTAAAACATCTTCGGCAGTTAACCTTTCCGTTGGGTCCATTCGAAGAAGGCTTCTAATGAGACATTTGGCTTTAGAGGACAGCGTGTCCGGTAAGGTGTAGGTACCACTTTTGATTTTGTTAAAGAGAAGCGCTGGATTGGCATCGTGGAAGGGGTATCGTCCAACGAGCATCGTGTATAACATGACTCCGAGGGACCAACAATCAGCCGCTTTACCCGAATAGGAACCACTTGTTTCGAGGATTTCGGGACTAACGTAGGCTGGACAACCGTGCTTATCCTGCAACCAATCTTCGCTGTCTTCGTCCTCTAAAACCACGCCTTCATCTACCGATTCCAATTTCAAAAGCGTCCTGCAAAAATAGAAAAGAAAAGAATACTTAGTTTGGGATACAACAATACTACAAAATGAAAGTCATTAAGACAAGGGGCTAATCACTATGAAATACCGTGTACACTGGTTACGGGTAATCATAGCACGGTTAAGGGCAGGTATTTAACAAATTTGATGACAGGGACAGTGTGTAAACCGATTACGCTAGTGACAGGTCCCTCGCCTCGGGGTCAATTATTATTAGGCGCATGAACTACTTGAAATTGTACGGTCAATATGGTTTCCTGAACCGCGATACGACAATACCACAGACGAGGCTTAAAAGTCCTTAAGACAAGGGGCTAATCACTATAAAATACCGTGTACACCAAAGTAAAGGGTACAACAATGACATGAGAATACTAGCTAGCAGATATCAATTCATTTCTTTGGAACTAACTTAAAATCAAAATTGTTTTACTCGCTAGCTAACAAGCGGGATATGTTTGATCATACCAACGTCTAGAACCCGGGGCCCGATCCCCGTTGTTACACGTCCGGTTTAGTTTCAGTTTTCAAAAAATATTTCCATCCGGAAACTCTTTTAAGGCAAATGACCGCGATAAAGATTTGGTTCTGCACAAACTGGTTTGACTGAAGTTTCTTAAGAGACTCGCAATTTCTTTTGTTATATTGATTCGTGGAATTTCAAAAGAACTTTAAAGCTTGCTTAGAGACCATCCACGTTACTTACACACTCTAGAATCACACTCTTAAAATTGAATATTCTAATAGGCCTACACCATTTCAAGTTCAACTTCTCTTCCGAAATGGATAAATTATTTATTATTAAGTGTTTAAAACTAAAATAGTTTTGTAATAAAAACTACCATAAAATAAAAAATAAAACTACTATAATGGGCTTTCAAATTTCTAAGAAAAAAGATTTGTAACTTCGAGTTCTATTTTAATGGTTCGTTATAATGTCACTTGCAATGATTTCAAGAAATCAATGGAGGCACTCCCCTATGGTCTCAAAGGGATGGTGAAGTCACGATGAAGTATTTAAAGAACTTATTCGGTTTCTTTACAATGTCAACACCGGATGACTCATAAATGTCAAATTGTTAAAAAAAGGAGTTGCTCAATCCATCTATAGTTAGCTAAACGTTAGCATAAACATTTTAAGCTTAACTTCTCTATAATTCCAACACGTCAAATTTGAAAAGATCGGTATGTACAGTATGTTTCCTTTATTTTATCGACTTTTTCACGCCCAACAGCGAGCAAAATCAATTTGTCTGAACTATGAATGATTCACATTCACTTTTAAATTGAATATAATTAACTGTATTACAACTAGTTGGTGGGTGGTTTTTTTCATCTCAAACTTTTGCGAAACGATGGTGAAATAAGGTTGCAATGTCTCAAATTCCACTCCGAAATAAACCGAACAGTAAACTTTAAACCTATTTTTAACCAAAGTCTATTGTGTTTGTTATTTGTTATTGTAAAATTGCAAATAAATTTGTGGTGAGATTTTAAAGACGATGGACTATTAAAATACATGTAAAAATACACAAAATTCTTATGATTCTAATTACTTCGGTTTTCTAAGGCCATAATTAAGACCATACTTAATTATTATATCAAAATTGTGAAATTTGTAACTATCATTCTCGTAACTACAATTATTCTAATTACTTCCGGTTTCTCCAGCGAGCCATAATTACATCATAATTACCCCGTATTTTATCCAAATTACTAAAAAAAATTTATTGATAACGTGATTTTAACTTTACTTCCGTTTCAAATTATTATAAATCAATTCATTTCCTAGTAGTACTTCCGTCCACTCTCCAAGGGTAAGAGGAAGTAATTTCGACACCTTTATAGTTTTCCCTATTCTTTAATCAAAGAATATCGTCAATAAACCAACCCTAAACTATACTTTCCTACTTCCAAAAGTTAACACAAGGAAAAGATACAGACATAAGGGGTCGTACACTCGAGGCCTACAACAGGGAGAAGCTTTAGGGGGAGTCAGGGATGCGCAAAATAATTTAGGGGGTAGAACGGTAACCGTTTTTTCAATCTCATTTAGGGGGTAGAACGGTAACCGTTTTTTCAATCTCCTCAAGAAGGGTGTCTCCCCCAAACAATCTCTCCCTGACATAAGGCATACAAGTTCCAAATCAATTCAATTCATTCAACCCCCACATTTCACAAAAGCCTCAAAGCCGTCTTTCCTTATAAAGCGAGATTTTTTTTAAATTTATTTACCTGCTGCATGCAGGGTGTGTCGTGTACAGAAAATTTAAATTTCTTATACTGTATAAAACTTAATAGAGTTTCTTTTGTGCTAATGGTTTTTGTTTGAAACCATACCGTGTATGTGGGAAGAGTTAAAGACTCAACTTCCGGTTTGTTTCTAAACAATGACGGGGGGCCTCTACGTGTATCTATTATTTCCTAGTTTTTCCATACAACTGTTGTTTTAACCATGCGTGACGTAACGCTATGATGTCATTACTATAGTACATACGTAGGCTATCTAATATTATCTACCTTTATATCTATATTAGTTCAGTGTCAATGGACAGTGGGTACTAATAAAAATGCAGATCAAAAAGTATATGGAACGTTAAGTACAATATCCGTTTTCGTTTTGGGAAGTAAATTCTACGTGGTTCCTATAGTGTTGACTGTTAGCTTCCGCGTTGGAATACCGTTTGAAAAGAAGGAACTACAATTTCGTAGTGTCCTCAATACGCCCTCGATTATTGAGGTTAGAAAACTCATCTCTCCAAACACACACAAAAGTTACTACGAAGACTTTAAGGTTTCTACCAGTGCTTGTTGCAAAATTTAAATGAAATGAATGTTCTAATTGGCCGAATAGAAATAATCTTTCCAAGTACGGTGTTTCTGATACAGTCGCAATATTTTGCTTTTCGCAAAGAAATACTTAAGTTGATTCTATAAAATGATTTGAATGTATGTTTACTGGTATCTGGTATAATGACAAACAATTCTTGGGTTGACACGCGGTTTTGAAATCGGTTTTATATTATTTAATACCATGGTAAACAGAGCAATCGAAAAAACGGTTATCGTTTGATTCATTCTAGGGCTAATAGAACTACAATGCAAGCTATATTTATATTTTATATTGCGATAATGTCTTGAGAAATGTTGCAATAACGGCCTTTATTTTGTATGTGTGTATTTGATGAGACATTTTGTGAAATAGTTTTTAGATTAGTAAGAGGTTGATTTCAAAGGTCGGGGGCAAAGTGGATTCTAATATTAGACCACCTGGCAACAAAGACTTATCACTTAAGATATGCCTATCCAAATTTGGTGCAGGACTGGTAACTTTAAAGCCCAACACTACTGAGAGGGGAGGAGCTAAGCGGACGTGACGTCAATAATGGTATAGTGTAAATTCTATGGCCTGAGCTAACAAACTCCAATATGGTGGCCAAAAACCGAGGTAGGGGATAGGAGAGGGTATGACGTCACAAGAAAGTTCGTGGTAGCAGACTACCTAAAGTCTTAGGGTCAATATACCCTCCAATCAATGTTCAATTTTAACCCTAAAACTAGCAGACGATACTAGCCCCTACACCCTTTTGAGCATTCGAAATTTAAACTGTACTATTCTTTTAAATTAACAAAATGACGTCATGTTGAACTACAAACGGCGTATCATCATGATCATGATGTCACGAGAAAAGGCATACAATAATGACTAACACGCCCAACGGCCTCTGAGAAATTTAGTAAAATGTCAAACGGTGACGACTGAGAAGAACTATAACACCAGGCCTACATTTCTCCTTCTATTTTCCAAGAAAATTGCTTCTAAAGCGCTTACGGACATAGCATATTGTTTTCTACGGAAAAAGGGTTAATCCGAGTAATTGCCTCACAGAAAACCGCCCGAGGGGGTAGACGCTAAAATACTAAAGTACTTTATGGCTTCAATTCAGAGAAAAGAGACTGAACACAAAGAAAAACAGGGCCTAATCATTCAATTATTGATTGCACCAGTTTCGCAGTAAGTAAAGGCAATTGTTGCTAAATTTTTTCATAATTCATTAAAAAAAACAAGGTAAAAACCAAACCACAATAACGTTGATTAGATATCAATTAAAAAGCTGGTATTAATACAAAATAAATTAAGAAAAACAACCTAGATTGCATTTAATTTTTAAAGAAAAGTGTTGATTTCAATTATTCGGGTTATATTACAAAATCCGTATGGATTTCGTAATATTTATTCTTTCAACTCCCCTAAAGTTCCATTAAAATTTTTATGGTTATTTCTCTGTCTTTTCTATATAGTTTTCATAAGAAAAAAAGGAGGCAATTTGATTTTTGAGTTCAGCGACCTCGTTAGATTGACCTATAAGGAGCAGCCACGTTTTTACCGAAGACCCCAATTTATTTTTTTCTTTTTGTTAGGACCAGTTTCCATTCTCAAGTGAAAGCGATTTCAACAATCTCCCACCATACATCAAACAACGCTTTCTAATTAGTAATTATCACCCCAGAATTAATTAACGAGGGCAAAGAGGCGCAACCCATCACCTAAACCATATAAAACTAATTACAATTCTAATTGAAAGGTTCCCAGGCCAATAAGTCACATCATAACGTCTCTTAGGACGACCGAAGTACAGTGGGACAATCTATAATTATGCCTTGGCTACCCTATTTGTTATTCAATACTATAGTTGTTTATTAATTTTAAGTTTTAACGCTTTAGTTCGTTGACCCACCCATAACTGTAAACTGACCGGCCCGGAATAAATAATCAAACAGGGCAAACAAACACTCGCTAATGGCACCCCGTGTTATCTTTACTTTAGAGCATTATACAGTTAAAGGCAGGGATATGCCATTACTACTAATAAAAATATATATTTTAATTCGATTTCTTATCTAATCAAAATTGTTTTATATAAAAAAATAATAAACTGAAGTGACTTAACAGAAAACCAGGGTTAAGATGACATAAAATGAATTAAAAATAAGGCAATTTGTTAACCCCTTTAAAACGCTATCATGGCGTCAAATTAAAGAGCCGTAAAAGCTAATATTATTAAACACTCAACTTGGGTTAAAATATCATAGACGTTACATACATGTCCCATTGTACTTCAATCCTACCACCCTCTTCTGAATATATAAAATAACAAAATGGACAATGGTCTCTTACCTTCTTGGGTCCTTGAAGACAAACTTCCTAAGCTTTAGGTCCCTTAGAACGACACCGTTAGCGTGACACGCGGCCACTGCCTCGACGACTTGTTTAAAATAGGAAACGGCTTCGCTTTCCCTGAGTCTTCTCTTTGACCTGATGTGCGAATGAAGGTCACCGTACGATGGACTGAAGATAAGATAGGCCTTGGACTCTCCGATTAATACCTCCTCGACCGTGTTGACGTGCGGATGACCATCCAATCGAAAATGACCTCCCAAACTGTCTCGTACACGTTCCGTTGGTATAACCTTCAAAAAACAACAAGGAAAAGAAAAACGTATAAATAATTTTAAAAAATATGGTTATTTAGAAACTTAATGATGATTCAGAATAGTAATTATTGTATATTGGTTTTTCCTCAAACATCTCAACGTTGAAAAAAAAGGACCTTGAAGTTTCAAAAATGGTAACTTCGGTAATCCTATTGGAACACCATAAAGGGGCTAGAGATATTTTGTCCCCCTGTTCTTAACTTTAACTGCGGTTTATGGTTGCCAGAATCTAGGGTTTATTGGTTTCTAACACCACCATCATCTGATCCTTGTCTTTGTCTATCCCATATAAGCACCTAACTGTACTTATTGGCTTCTAACACCACCATCATCTGGCGTTTGTCTTTGTCTATCCCACATAGACACCAAACTGAACTTATTGGCTTCTAAAAACACCATCATCTGGTGTTTGCATTTGTCTATCCCATTTAGACACCAAACTGTACTTATTGGCTTCTAACACCACTATCATCTGGTCTTTTGTCTATCCCACATAGACACCAAACCGTACTTATTGGCTTCTAACACCACCATCATCTGGACTTCTTTGTCTTTATCTATCCCACATAGGCACCAATCTGTACTTATTCTACTTGACTCGTAGAGGTAATATTTTGGTTTCTTAATCCCAACTTGCAGTGTCTACTATTTTCACCTAATTTCTGGTGGGTATGAAATCTATTCTTGATTGCCAATTTTGAAGAGCAGACGGAGATAGGGGAGGGGGTTCAAGGTCATGCATCTTTAGACTTTTAAAAAACAAAACCTGTCCGAAATGTTTCGTGGGTGTAGGAATAGAAGAAAGAAGAAAGATCCGGTTTCAGTTTAGTGGCCCCACTCGTCATAAACCATGAGAAACAAGTTAACAACTGCGTCCGAGTAACTAGACAGTGCTGCCAAACCGAATATTTCGCCAACTATTTGTTGGTAGAAAACCAGGCTACTTGGAAGGCAAAAAGCTCAGTACAAAGTAGCCTGGTCTTCTGATGTAACTGGTATCAGTCCTCTTAGTCTAAAAACCATGTATTATCTAGAAAACTAACTATAAAAATTTTAAAATAATATAAAATTTACTGGCTATACGAAATATCTTGACCTTGGAAGTCAAAAGGACTTAAGACTTCCTGTGGGTTTTCGAGGACATTAATAAAATATCATTTCTTTCAAAAATGTTTTTAGGTTTGGTTTCGCAAAAACAATATTATAAATATAATTTAATCCTAATCTTTTTTTCAAGTATACTAAAAGACGAATCATGTCATGCTGCTGATAAGTTTATCTGGCATTAAAAACAAGTTGCCACGTTTGTTAACGGAGAGAATTACACGTAATGCTTTCTAAAACGACTCCCTCTATACGCTCATACCATAATCTACAGGTTTTATTCCTACGACGGAGTTGATGATGCATAATTTTTCCGCACAACAGTTATCTCTCGTCCTTGTTAAGTTAAATATGCTTGCAAAGGACCGGACTTGTAAACAAATTTTTATTTTTTGGTACACCCGATTACGATTTGCAAAAGATTTGCAAAATTTATCAACATCTAATTCCTCGACATATTTTCCCAAAGTTTCTCCATATATTTTCCCAAAGTTTCTCCATATATTTTCCCAAAGTTTCTCCATATATTTTCCCAAAGTTTCTCCATATATTTTCCCAAAGTTTCTCCAAATAATTTCCCAAAGTTTCTCCAAATAATTTCCCAAAGTTTCTCCAAATAATTTCCCTAAAGCTTCTCAAACATATTTATACCCAAAGTTTCTCCAAATAATTTCCCAAAGTTTCCCCACATATTTCCCAAAGTTTCTCCATATATTTCCCAAAGTTTCTCCATATATTTATACCCAAAGTTTCTCAAACATATTTATACCCAAAATTCCTCAAACAAATTTTAATACTATATTTTTAATTTAAATCGTGTGATTTAAAACCGATTTCTTTAAAAACCTCGTGATTCTCAAATTGGCAACAACAAATGCCAATAATGAAATTGAGAAATCAAAATTACCTAAAACTTCTTTTTAATAATTGAAACTTTTCGCAAACAAATTAAAAATTTCCCCGTTGATTTCGTAAAGAAAAGATTCCCTTTAATTTTTAAAATATTTCCGCGATTTCAGAAAAAAAAATTCCTAAGATTTCTTTAATTTACCGATTATTTTGTAATTACCGCAGTTTCCAAATAAGCCAATATATTTTCAAAATTGCGGTCCAACAACTTAACTGATAACTGCATTTGCCTAAAAGTAGGAAATCCCTAAGATAATAATACCCCCTTCTAATATTTGAACTTTACATGATTTCATTCGATTTCAAAATTATTTCTTAACACTTCAAACCCAAAATTTAGACGAAACAAATATTACAACACAATTTAAAACAACATTTCAGTTTGCTATAGACACTTCCACTATACAGGGTGTTTGTGAAAGGTCCATCAATAATGAAAGGGCGTATTTATTGGGCCATTTTGAGTCGAAAATGTTCTATGACATTTTTCCGTCCGGGCCACTGTTTTCAAGTTATGATTGGAGTAATTTACGGATGACCCCCTTGAATTTAATTAAGAAATTGAAAGACAGCGTTAATTTAATTAAGGGGTCATCCCTAAAATATTCTAATCATAACTCGAAAACCGTGGCTCGGACGGCAAAATGTCATAGAACATTTTCGACTCACAATGGCCCAATAAATACGTTTTTTCATTATTGATGGACTTTTCACAAACACCCTGTATTTAATTTATCAATAAATAAACAAAAAGAATTGGTACTTGCGAAAAAATACAGGAACAAGAAAAAACTACTTCCTAACTTCCTAGAAATTTTCCTATTCCTATATATTATTTCCAATCAATGAAACCGGAAGTAGATAACTAAAATTAAACGGGGGACAGTCACTAAAGTCCAATTTCAAATAGAGGTTGTTCCCAAAAGGGTAATTGTAGGACAGTTTGAAATAATTCAATGTTATTTATGATATCTATTAATTTAGACAAATACAACCTTATCAGAATCTATAACAGATAAATCGAAATTAGACCAACTCAATCATTTTTTGGATCATTAGGCAATAAATCATAGCAAATTTGCTGCAATAAACTAAAATGGCATACTACTACGTGACGTCACAGCTACCTCTGGTAAGTTAAGCGCGCAAGGTTCTATGCGGAAGTAAATCAAGAACTACACCTTGATTAGGAAGTAAACGGCCCTGAGCGTGTTTTTAACTTTGTTAATTTTAGGTTGTCTATTCTCATGGTCATGTTTAACTCCTTCAAATAAAAAAATACCTAATCAGGCCAGGGTAAAGTTTGAGGGTTGTTGAGTTGGTTTTAATTGCAAAGCCCCTACTCATCTCTGCTTTATAAACAAAGTCTTTTAATTGTTTCTTGTTAAATTAGGGCACGAGGAAGCCTTGTGCTAATTAATTTACTTTTAGTTTCTTAATCGATTACAAAGTCAAAGAGCCCTGTTATGGTTATAGTCCTTCAGTGGCTTGGACTACACTAAAACTCATTTTGAAATTTGATAAGATCTAGTGAAATTTCGATAGAATTTAGTGAAATTTCGATAGAATCTAGTGAAATTTCGATAGAATCTCGCGAAATTTCGATAGAATCTCGTGAAATACGATAGAATCTCGCGAAATTTCGATAGAATCTCGCGAAATTTCGATAGAACCTCGCGAAATTTCGATAGAATCTCGCGAAATTTCGATAGAATCTCATGAAATACGATAGAATCTCGCGAAATTTCGATAGAATCTCGCGAAATTTCGATAGAATCTCGCGAAATTTCGATAGAATCTCGCGAAATTTCGATAGAATCTCGCGAAATTTCGATAGAATCTCGCGAAATTTCGATAGAATCTCGCGAAATTTCGATAGAACCTCGCGAAATTTCGATAGAATCTCGCGAAATTTCGATAGAATCTCGCGAAATTTCGATAGAATCTCGTGAAATACGATAGAATCTCGCGAAATTTCTATAGAATCTCGTGAAATACGACAGAATCTCGCGAAATTTCGATAAAATCTCGTGCAATACGAAAGAATCTCGTGAAATACGATAGAATCTTTTGAAATTCGATAGAATCTCGTGAAATATGATAGAATCATGCGAATAAACATCCAAAAAATATAGAATATAAATGAGTACTCACTTTACAAACGCGTTCCTGTTGAGTTAGGGAGTTGACGCACCGATAAAGGGTACTGGATTCAATTTGATTTAAAATGACGTAATTTCCAATTCGACTAGGCACAAACTGTTCGTTATTAACCGGGAAAGATGGCGGCGAAGCTGGTTGCAAATTAGGACTTAAACTTCCCGAACTATTGCCGCTTTTCGGCCACTTTTCTAAACTTTGACGTTGTTTCGAACGAGCTTTGCTTAAATTTAACGGCGGTGGGCGCGGCACATTCATGATTATAATTAAAGTTCAATTTAATTTCCCTTAATCACTTGAATTAATTTAATCACGGCTAATAATTATTTTTTTTTTCTTTCTAAAAACGTATTTTGTACTGTTGCGTTGCAAGTTGAATGACGATCACAGAAATCTTAATAATTGCAATTTGTAATTAATTGCCGAGATATTATTCCATAGAGGTTGCTTGGTTGGTTGTTGGTTTTTTTTGGCAGCAATTTATTATTTTAATTATTGGAGAATTGCGACGAATTTCACAGAAATTCTAAATAAGTTCGTTTTCCGATTCGTTTTTTATATAGAAACCGAAATGATTAAAATCCTTAGTTTAATTTATGTGCTGGAATTATTGCAATGTAACTCTTGTTGCGTCAGAGTTTGATAGATGATGATTGCGCGAAATAATTGCGTATCTAGAAATATTGAAAATGAAATCATTGCTATAAGTTAAGAATAACTGATAAGAAATAGAGAGATTAAGCAAGCGACGTGCAATCGAACAATTCGAAAGAGTGTGATAGGGTTAAGCAGCAAAAAGAGGAAACTAACCCCGAGTTATATTTATAGTTTTAGTTAGGGTTAAGCAGCAAAAAGAGGAAACTGACATCGAATTATATTTATAGTTTGATATGGTTAAAGTTAGGTTAAGTTAGGCACAACTCGTATAAAATTATATAACTTAACCTGTCTATTTATGGCAATAATCAACGGGAGAGTTGGTCTAAATTGCCATTTGCAAAAACTAACTGACCAAGTTGATAAAATACTGATAGAATTTATAAAATATTATAGTTTTAGTTCTAGAATATCAACAACAAAGTTTAAATAAATTATTCAATAATAATTAGATATAATTACAGTAGTTTAAGTTAACTAATACATAATAATTCCATATATATATATTAAAAAAAAATAACCAGGGGTGGGGATTATTTGTGATTTAAATATTGATTAAAAATTAAATAAATACCTTAATTCAACTTATATTTAACTTAAAATAAATCAATATAATTGCACTATACCGCGTACGTAATGTTATGTAACAACGCCTATTCAACTTAACAGTTAGGTTAGCTAAAACTCATCCTACTACGTCGCAAGCAAAAGCTAATGTATAAGCATAAGTACAACTGCACTAACCCTAACCGTCCGTCCCTAACGCCAAATGTACAAAAGTCTAAGCCTAACGCAAACGCAAACGCAAAGGCTTAAACCAAAACCAAAAGATAAAACACATACATACACACATTCTTAGTTCTTAGGCAAGCAAGCAAGTTAGGGTACATTTTCTTACCTTTTGACTTATGTTTATGAGGGATTCTTTAAATTTATTTTCGTTATTATTTTGACTGAAGACCGATTGATTAGTAATTAAATTAAATTACCAACGTAATTAGATGATTAAATTAATGCAGCACGAAATTTCGGCTGCACGGTTTTCAGTGGTAATCCTCTTATAAACTACAATTGCAACGTTAACTCAAAGACGTCCATGTCCCCTCCATTGCAACGAAGTAAGAACTTAGAACGGTTGCGATTTTAGAATGGATGATGTGATGTTTTCTCTCTTGCTACGTTCTGCGTCGGCGCAGACAAAACGCGGAAATTGTCGCGGAGGGTTACGTTATGCAAATTTCGGTACGAGAGAGAGGGATGCTATGATTACGGCGTTTTAAGTTTTGACTTATTGCAAAAATGTTGTGACTCGCGAATTCATGTTTTTGAGGCGATTTCTATTACTTGTCTTATAAGATTCATTTTAATTTTTAAAAATTAATAGTTAATTTATGATTATTCCTTTTTTAATGAATTCAAAGGAGAAAATTAATTACATTTGTTACAATTTTAGATTGAACAGAAGTTGTAAGGAAAAACCGATTTTTATACCAATTTTGTCCCTTTTCTAAATGATTTTGGGTGTAAAATTTTGGAGTTAACTTAAGTTACTACGTTTTGGCTTTAAAACCAGTTACGTCTGACGCATCATTTTCCGCCAAAAGTACTAAAATCACATTTAAACTAACTAAAAAACTAACTGATATAATAAAAACACTATAAATTAAGCTTAAAATAACTGTAAAAATCCATACAAAATACTACAAAAATCCTTGCAAAAACTTTAAAATACGTAGGAACTATTTTTAATCCGTAAAGGGCGTAGAATACAGCCTAATCACTACTCCCCTCTTAGGTTTATGCACGGTTGGTTTACGTAGCAGCGAGTCATTCGTTATAATATTGTATAGTAGGGAAAAAAGCCTTACGAAACTTAAAGCAGAATCCAGAAGTGCCATTCAAGGATTTTTTCCATAATGACGCAAGAGACCAACGCATTTACACGGAATACGTTTCGCTAATTTCTGATCCAATCATGAAAGAGAATGGAGCTAGATTATTAGGAAAATTTTGGGGGAACTCGCGTCATATTTTTGGACTTACCCAAATTTTACGGCGTAGTGGCATTGAAATCATAAATACCTTATTTATTTTAAGTTCATTTATTAAATCTTACCTTTGGGTTTATTAGCCTTGATTTATTTGAAAAGTTGGTAGAATTGCAATAATTTTTTCAATTAGGCCTAAAAGGTCCCTAGCATTTATATTAAACAATATTATTATTAATATTACTCATAAAATAATGTTTTACAATATTTGTAGAAATTAATATGATTTCAAAAGTTAGTTGTTGGGTAAAATAGAAATAATCTGGTGTGTTGACCACGTTGTTGTCTTGATGGGTATTTAGATGGACAACAGAGACTTTAATTAAGAAATGGCATCAAACAATACGGACCATTCAAATTTTGTTGCGCAGGAGTGGTAGCGTAACTTTGAAGCCCTATCTAAGGTCTTTGGAATGAACATACCGTCCTATCAATAGAGAGCCTTCAGTTGTGGGAGGAGCTATGAACGACCATTGGTGGGTTAAATGCTGGAGGAAAGCTGAAACCCACCAATCAGGCTAGCAGAACCGAGATAAGACTTAGGGAGGGTCTGACGTAGTATTCATCCAACTGAAAGGTCTCTATATTCAGTCTAAAACCTATTTCAAAAATTCAAGCAGACGACGCTGCTACGCCCCTCCCCTTTGTGAAAAGGTTCGCTACTCTCTGTGAGTCTGTTGCAACCCATTTTTATCACAGTACTTGTTGTTAATTTGTCACTCCCCAAGAAATTCTCAGGGCCAACCCGCCATTCAAAGGTCATATATATTTTGGCGTGTCATGGACCCATGGCCTAAGCTTTGAAAAATGGCCTCTAAGCCGGTGGTTGCATGGTTACTTGGTTAGGGATTATAAACTTTATAAGGAATTATTTCATAATTCGAATGATGCTATAAGAGTAGTTGTAAGCTAATCCGGAAGCTCTCAACCGGAAAAAACAACAACGTGTTGCAATTCTCAGTGAAAAAAACCCGCAATAATTATGAAATTTTCTACCCCAATTAAGCAGCTATAAGCTTTAATGTAAAGGGATAGTAGTATAATAATTTTGGGTTCTTTTTGTGCTTAGTCAGAATTTGTTAATTTCCCTTTAATAATTTGATTTGCTAACACTGCATGGTTAATATCAGTTAACACTTAAGAGTATTAAGGTTCATTAGAAATGGTTCAGTACTTCTCAAGGTCATGATATGGAGGCCAAACCCCTAGCCTTACTAAGCCTATTCCAGATCCGTAATAAAACATTTTTACCTTTATAATTAAACCCTAATTAAGCAATCATAGTTTAATTGAATTTCTAAGTTTGTAAAGAAAGGGTTAATTTCAAATATTTAAAACTACCGAAAACGATATATATGTAGAGATGTGCAATTACCGTAATTTTTAAAAATGGTAATTTACCGGGTAAATTACCATTTTAAAATTTTGGAATAACAAAAATTACCGTAATTTATGGTATTTTATATCTTAACATGCTTATTACTGCGGTAATTTAGCGGTAAATTACCATTTTAAAATTACGGTAAGATATAAATCGGTAATTACGCCGGTATTTGGTAAATTACCGGACGGTAAATTACCGACTCACATCTCTAGATATATGGTAGTCAAAATTGAACACCATTTGACTAAACAAAACAAATCATTTTAAATTATTTATATCACATAAAGTGGCTTAATTAATTGATTTGTTGTCATTAATCCTTTTCTTTTTAATGATAAAGGTAAATAGTGTTTGTCATTATTACATCTATTCGAAATCATACACTAACTTGTGATAAGTATTGCGTAAGAATATAGGAATGATTATAAATTTAACTCAAGGACGTTTTGTCAGATCACGCGCGGCATCTTACGATTCCACGCGAGTTTTTTAGTGACGTAACGACCTTGAAAATACCGGCAAAAACCCATTCCAAATGATCATCAGATCATCATCTAAATCTATCATAAAAAAATCACACTCTTAAACCGAATTGAAGTCTAATCCCTTCTTTGGGTGCATGCACGGTCATCCCACGTGACCAGTTAAAACAAATATGCAAACAAGAACCAAAGTAGTTTCGTATTCGTAATAACTACGTGTGTGTGATTTAATGACCAAACTTATGCATCAGAAATTTGTTTGTTAGTTAGTTTGCGTTTGTGTATTTGTTCTTTATACACAGGACTTTGATTTTACCAAAACTGCATGATTGATATCAGTAAAACCACTGATATCAACTGATAACATCGTATTCTATAGACCCTAAAAACTTTAGTACAAATAAAGCTCAAAACTAGAAAACTTCACTTAGCCACGCCCCAACCGTTCCTCCACATACACAAACATTACGCAATACACCTTTAAAAGAATATTAAACACACATGACTAAACCGCATGTTCTGACAGATCATCTCCGTTTATATATAAATAAATAAAAAAAATCTTCCCTCCATACATGTTTCTATACCGTTTCTAAATTAAGTCTTATGACTTGCGTCACAAAAACCCTCTCTCTGTCTCTCTTGGCGTGGTAGGGGTTTCACAATTGGTGTGTATTTAGCAACCCTTAAAAGTTTTTTTTTGTGGCCAACCAACTTGAGTCTGCCTCAAATTTAACCCTTTAGGGTACGAGACGTTTTTAGAAGCAAGACCGAAAATGCGACGCCAATGTAAAAATAAAGTCAATCCCCATCCCATAAGAGAAGAAAAAAAATCTAAATATTTCAGTTGAGTGTTGGAGACAAAAATAGAAGTTTGTTTGGAAACATTGAAACTTGAATCACGACGCATCACGCGACAGGCAAAAACCGCGCGAAAAATGTCTCTACTTAGGTGTCGCGGTTCTAGCCTAGAAATAAGTAAGATACTCTTGGAACATTTAAGAAGATACGCAAGTATTTTTAGTTTGCCAAGAGGTAGGTCTCGTATTTTTACCTCTCCGAGTGACGTATGTCACGGAGAGGTTCTAATTTCGACGTGTGTGTGTGTGTGGCTGTTGTTATTGACTTACACCCCACGTGACCGCGTTCGCAGTTTCCAAATCGGAGCAAACGTGTTCGCCATTTCCGAACTGCTTTCAAAAGTCACAGAAATGGCTCCTCTACTTGAGTTCTCACACCACCATCTTCTGATCTTTGTCCATCCCACACGGACACCAGTCTGTACATACTGGCTTCTAATCACCACCATCTTCTGGTCTTCGTCCATTCCACTTGGACACCAGTCTGTACATACTGGCTTCTAATCACCACCATCTTCTGGTCTTCGTCCATTCCACTTGGACACCAGTCTGTACATACTGGCTTCTAATCACCACCATCTTCTGGTCTTCGTCCATTCCACTTGGACACCAGTCTGTACGTACTGGCTTCTAATCACCACCATCTTCTGGTCTTCGTCCATTCCACTTGGACACCAGTCTGTACATACTGGCTTCTAATCACCACCATCTTCTGGTCTTCGTCCATTCCACTTGGACACCAGTCTGTACATACTGGCTTCTAATCACCACCATCTTCTGGTCTTCGTCCATTCCACTTGGACACCAGTCTGTACACCTGGCTTCTAATCACCACCATCTTCTTCTCTTCGTCCATTCCACTTGGACACCAGTCTGTACACCTGGCTTCTAATCACCACCATCTTCTGGTCTTCGTCCATTCCACTTGGACACCAGTCTGTACACCTGGCTTCTACTCCATCGTCATCGTTGGGTTTAAGACATTCGCGGCGATCAGCTAGGGTTACGAGAAACGTCTAGCCTCCCTAGGGTGGGATCACCACCAAAGGTTTTCGCAATTGCGGTTGTTCTTGCTTTTAGCTGTAGATCGACACCCTTATATACTACCTATTTGAGTAAGGCAAAGCAACCGGAGTATGCTTCATTTCAAACGCCAATATTAGTCAAGTCTCTCAAGAATGTCTAATTGTTCTTTATCAACGCGATGTAACGCTCAATAAGGCGAACAACTAACGAAGAAAATATTTAATATTAATTATATTTATTTTAATATTTAAGATAATCTAGTTTCTCAACTCAAAATTAAAACGGAAAGAGTTAAAAATTAGCCTATGTTTTAGTCTGTGTGTGTCCGTCCGTTAGTGCACCGCGTTAGCAGTTCGCTTTGTTTTGTGGAAAAAAATCCTACAAAACCTTAATATTTGGTTTTCTCATAATGTATAATTAATATATGGAAATATTTTTCGTAATTTCGATGCCTTTAGTGGTTTTGTAGCTATAAAGCTCTGTTTCATTTTGATATGCCAAGAATATTTTTTATTATTATTATTTGAAATCGATGTTTATATATTACTTAAGCTATACTACATCTGTTTATAGCATAATTTTTTCTAAAGTGATTTCAAGACGAACGCATCTATATTGGTCAAATGAACTTTTATTTGTCAATAGGCCTATCGAACCAAAAAGTAAACGCTTGGGTTTGGTTTTCGTTTCTGTAATACAGAGACATTAACGGTTCAGAGTGAGCCGAAAGTTAAATACACTTTTAAATAATTAGGCTTAGACTTTATAATCATGGTGGAAATCTGGACCGCGTTCAGAAGAGCTCAGCGCTGTTAGCAGTGTCCTACAGAACGGGATTTTGTTATTGAATTTTGACGTCACGGTGCTCAGCGCTGAGCCAGCACGGTCTTCAAGGAAAATAGTCGGGTTTTTGGATAACGTGACGTAAAACGCGTAGTTCTCAGCTTGGCGAAAAAAGCATGGAGGAATTAATACAAATAGCTCTTGCTGATTATGATGGGACTAGAGCTATTTAATTAGCGTGAAACAAGTTGATCACGCGAGAAGTTTAAGAGACATGTTAGTTTCTAATTTTAATTATAAAAGTTGTTGTTATCTATCTCTTAAAATATGTTATCATACAATTTTTGTTAAGCCTTGGTACCTTGCACGCTTTATTGCGCTAGCGTCATTTTTAAAACACCGATGACCGGAGAAAAGCTATGACGACAGAGCTCACAGGTAAACGTTTTCCAAATCCGCTGTCTTTTTTGGTGAGCTCTGCTGAACGCAGCCCAGATCAGAGAAAGGTCTGATCGCAATCGGATTATAGCTTCGTGTTTTCATGCTTTTTATGGTGCCCATTTACCTTCAGTGTGTGTGGCCACAAATTAGCTTTGGTGTTATGTAACGTTAACAGTCATGTTGACAAACTAAGATAATCGTTGAGGTGAAACGAGAGGATAGTGTTTACATGGCAACCCTGTTGTGAATATGGCTTTGAACATAGAGGGTATACAGTTGAGGAGTAGAAAATTGGGCCTTTACAAACACGTAAAGGTAATATCCCCCCAAAGTTTTATCTCTTCATTTCCCGTTTTTCCCCCATCGGATGATTTTAATGTGTACAAGTATATCCTTATTGGATGTAAAATATCGTCTGATTTACAGTATATTTGCTATGCTTTGTATACTGCTTTAATATTTCATAAATTTTAACTTCACTATTTGCTCATAAAAAAGAAAGAAACATTTCCATATCTGGGTAAATAAGTTTGTAAGTAGTCCTCTTCTAGACTCGGAGAGGTAATATTTTGGTTTTCCCAACTTGTTAAAGCTTACAACAGATTTAGCGCGTTTTGAGAAGCGTATGCATTTGAAAAATGGCGCCAAAGCTTGCGTTACGGTTATAGCGACATCTGGCGACTCTTTTGACGCGGGGAAATGCTTTAGCCACGTGGAGCATTTATTTGTATAAATGTCTATTGAAGAAATTGTTGTTTTTACAAACAAAATGCCGCTAATGGGTTACTACTTTTCTAAATATAGACATTATTATATCATAAGTTTATAAGTGATATGTTCCATAAGTATGACACTTCCTGCACTTCGTAATGCTAGAGACTACTGAGAGCTAGTTCAAGTGAACGACAAGCGAGAATTGAATGTCTACACTCGGTGGTTAATTTTGCAGCACTTCCATCTAGGTCCTATTTAGTCTGCTTTAGCCTATTTAGCCTTTGACATCGCCCCAGTCACCAGGCGTATGTTGCTTTACCTCGAATCTATGACCTACGTCACTTCATGACAAGCTCCAATTTGTATACAGCGACAAACTTATGGAACAAACATATCTTACGAACTTATGTTCCACGTAGTAAGTTAAATACATCTAAGAACTACGATGGGGCATTCGTTTGTATAAATGTCTATTGAAGAAGTTGTTGTTTTCCCAAGAGGGTCACGTCATAAAAAAACCTACTTTCTAAGCTCTGAGAGGGCATTTCATAAATTTTAAGCCTAATAAGCGACCTTATCTTTAGCGATAAGAAAACCAACTCGGAAGTTTGTGCAAAAATTCGTTATAATTATAATCACATGTAACAAAATGCAACACCAATTAACGCGCGAAAAGGGAAGTGGCAGCGCGTATCCTTTAACTGTACTAAATTCAGTCATCAGATAATAAAGAGTGCCAACTTCCAATTAAAACACAAATT
This sequence comes from Phalangium opilio, assembly GCF_054372755.1. Classification (NCBI taxonomy): domain Eukaryota; kingdom Metazoa; phylum Arthropoda; class Arachnida; order Opiliones; family Phalangiidae; genus Phalangium; species Phalangium opilio. The sequence goes on along the minus strand of NW_028324187.1, from coordinate 7,046,483 downwards.
GCTCATTTTTTTTACAATTAATTCGCATAAAATAAAATAAAAATTTAAAGCTATGATATAAAATAATTAATTAGTTTTTACCGTATTTCTTTAACTAGCTTTACCAAGTTCGATTTTTTTCTGGATTACTCTTGCTGAATGGTAAATGGCGGAGTCCACTAAACCGGCAACTAATTGAAATTGACAAAATTGCCTTAATTATGATTAGGGATTTGCGAATTAAAATAGTTCAACACTACTATAGGCCTAGTAAATTACTAGCTAAAGGAAACTATTTTCACATATTTGAAGTTCAAATAAATAATTAATAAATTTAGTAAGCCTAAATAAAATTAAATGAACAAATAATAATTATATTTTTAATTAAATAATAAGAAACTTTTGATTTAAAGACTTCCAGAAAACTCAACACACAGGGCCGCCAAAGAAGAACCGCTTCTCTTAAGGCATTAATGGAATTGTCTATTAAAACCAACCTTTATGGGAAAGGTGTCGCCATCTGGTGGAGAAAATCTACAACTCGCGACTGGCCTTTATAGGGTAATGGCAGTTCCCTACCTTTGAGTGTATTACTATCTATATTGAAACCAAATGTTCACTTTATGGGAAACGTGTCGCCATCTGGTGGAGAAAATCTACAACTCGCGACTAGCCTTTATTCTATAGGGTAATAGCAGTTCCCTACCTTTTGAGTGTATTACTATCTATATGAAGATAACATCGCCTGCCACTACTCTACGGAAACGCTTATCATATTGTCAAAGATAATTTAAACCGCAAATTTTAAAATATTTATCTCTCCAAACATATCAAAGAATTATTTATTGTATATTCGACTATTCAAAAATTGTATCGATCCAAAAATTATCTTCAGACAAGGCCTAATAGCACCCCATGTTATTTGCCCATAGTGATTGATACAGTCAAAGCTGGGAGACTACCACTACTCTACAATAGGCCTAAATTATAGGTTTTGGGCTTACCTGTAAATACGCCTCCAATAATGGCACATATACTGGTGACAAAATGCAGGAATGACCTAGGTCAAAACAAATAAAAACGAAACTCCAATGCTGAAAAACTCATTAAAGAATTAGGCCTATGATAAATATTAAATCTTACTTCTTTTTTTCAGCATATTTGACCATAAGTGGTGCCAATTCGTAATTAATAAACAGTCCTGGTATGGCGTTACCACCAGTAGCAATTGACACCACTTTATGGTGACGCGTCACAGCAAATTGGTTCGTATATAGTGTTGAACCATCAATTCTGGCGTACATCGTTGGCACAATTTTAATATAATATTGGTACATAATTGCACCTGCAATTTTTCCAAAAAATATGCAAATAAGTAATATAGGCACGGAAGTAATGGCAGTTGTATATTAGACTCTATTAAAAGATTACATGGGGTGCCACTCCTCTATAAAGAATAATTCATTGATTTTTATGGTCGATAATTAAACTCTATTATACGTAATTTAAAAATATTTGTTATAAATAACTTAATTAATAATTAAATAAAAATATTTTATGTAAATTATTAAAATAAAACACTTTCGTTTAGTAAAAATTTAACCGGGGCCCGTCCGGGATTCGAACCCGGGACCTCGCGCACCCGAAGCGCAAATCATACCCCTAGACCAACGGGCCAGTTACGAATTCCTTCGTTTCGTAGCGATATATACCTAACTCGGTATGCTAGAAATATGTGTCCTCTCAGCAGTCCATGCGTCCACGACCGCGAGTCCCTGAGTCCTGACTGACTAATTCCAGGAGTCCCAAACCCCAAGTTGAAAGTTCCCCGACCCAAAGTTAAGCCTAACCCTAGGGAATACCGACTGTAGTAAACTAATTCGTAAAGAAATACTTATTAACTTTTAAACCTAAATTAAGAAGTAAGTACTGAAGTCTAATTAATTCATTCCATTATCTTTAAAATAAGAGATAATTAAAATATAGCTACAAAATTAAGCTTTGGTTTAACTATAGCCAAGGCTTAACTTCCGATTGAAAAATTTAGGCATGGCAACACCAATGAGATAGATAGAGTTCCAATTCAAATCGGCTTACCGCGATACACATTTTTTTTATCAAGCAAGTTTATCAAAACATGACAGCGCCACCTGTGAGCCTCTAGCGGAACTAATTACAACTTTTACTCGCTTATTTTCAATCAGAAACATCGTTATAATTTTTATTTCATCTATTTATTAGATTAAAAAGGACTAGAGTTTTTATTATTTAACTTGCTTATTTTATTTAACACGTTTAAAAAACTATTTTGACAGCAGACGGTAATAAAAAAGTTCTTCAAGTGACTAATAGGCGGCGCCACCCGTATTTGATAAAGATTCATGCTCGACAAAACGTGTATCGCGAATCGTCGATCTCGAGATCCCACGTTGTGACTCTAGGTTTATATATATATTCTATCTCATTGGGCAACACCGGCGGTTTATTACACCGTAGCAGACGACGTTTATTAAGTTTACTAATTAAGGCCCGATTTTAACCATTTCTAGCTCTAATTAGTAAATAAAAATGCCGATTCCTGTACAAGGTGGCATGCAAAGAGGCCCAAGCTGCTGGGATCGTGTTAAAATGGGTTTTACAATTGGTTTTTGCGTTGGAATGGCATCAGGCGCTCTTTTTGGTGGATTTTCAGCTCTTAGGTAACGTTTAAATGCTTATTTTAAATGAATTGATTAAATTTTAATATATTTTATTTAATTAAAAGGTATGGAATGAGAGGTCGGGAATTGATTCAAAATATTGGAAAAGTTATGTTACAAGGTGGAGGAACATTTGGAACTTTTATGTCTATTGGAACGGCAATAAGATGCTAATTACTAATTAGGTTAATTATTAATTAATTAATAATAATTAATCCCAGACTTTTTTTTTCATAAAAACTCAACTCGTGTTTATATATATTAATTGTAAACGTTCAGAATTAAACTAGCTAATTATTGTAATGTGTTTAACTTTATTTGATGTTTTAAAAGAAATATGTTTAATTTTATTTTACCTTGTTCTGTGGTTTGGTATGTTCCATCTAATGGATTTGTTCTACCAGGGATATTTCTTCCAAATGACAAATGCCGGATTTTGTGGGAAGTGTTGAACTAAAATAATGTCATGGGAATTTTAATTATGATTTAATTAGTAAAGTTCCCCAGTTTTTAGACTCTTTTTTTTTGAATTTCCAACACTTTATAGGCCTATTTTTAAATTTCCAGTACTTTTTACACCTATTTTTGAATTTCCAGTACTTTTTAGACCTATTTTTGACTTTCCAGTACTTTTTAGACCTATTTTTGACTTTCCAATACTTTTTAGACCTATTTTTGAATTTCTAGAACTTTTTACACCTATTTTTGAATTTCTAGAACTTTTTACACCTATTTTTGAATTTCCAGTACTTTTTAGACCTATTTTTGAATTTCTAGCACTTTTTACACCTATTCTTGAATTTCCAACACTTTTTAGACCTATTCTTGCATATCCAACACTTTTTAGACCTATTTTTGAATTTCCTTCAAAGTTCCAGCACAGTTTAGACCTAATTTTGAATTTCTAGCACTTTTTACACCTATTTTTGAATTTCAAACACTTTTTAGGCCCATTTTTTTTATTTCCAGCACCTTTTAGACCTATTCTTGAATATCCAACACTTTTAAGACCTATTTTTGAATTTCCTTCAAATTTCCAGCACATTTTAGACCTATTTTTGAATTTCAAACACTTTTTAACCTATTTTCAAAATTCCAACACTTCATAGGCCTACTTTCAAATATCCAACACTATTTAGACCTATTTTCAAATATCCAACACTTCATAGGTCTATTTTCAAAATTCCAACACCTTTTTAACCTATTTTCAAATTCCCAACACTTTTAGACCTATTTTCAAATTTCCAGCACCTTTTTGACTCTGACAAAAAACATCAAATAAATAAAACCATTACCTGATGTGATGAAAATGGTTGCAAATCATGAACATGAGAATGATGCTGAGAAAAACTCCTTCCAGGAGCAACATGGAAATTTCCAGCAACTCTATTTACTTCCAGGTAACCAAATATTTGGCAACCTTCGTTATCGTGTTTCTTAATCTTGTCAAAATAACCCTCTCTTTTGCATTGTTCAATATTATCGGCTTCTTTGAACGCCCAGCCTTTTTTACTATAAGCCTCGCGAACATCTTCACACGTATTACAACATCTATGAAAAATACATTAATTACGTCTAAAATAAACATAATTAACGTTAAATTACTTTAATTCCTCATTTTCTGCCCCGTAACAACTCTCACATCGATTAGGATCAATTTCTGTTTTAATTGCCTAGTTTAAAATCAAATAATTAACTTAATTTGATTGTAACTATACTATAATTAATTTAATCTTATCTTACATTAATTACTTCTTGAGATGCATCACCCAATTCTATAAAGAATTTAAATATTTAACGTTAACTTTAAAATTTAAATTACAAATGTATTTCTATTTTCTAATTTATTAAATGTCAATTAAATTTAATTTTAATTAAATTTCAGACTTACTTTGTTCTTTTTCAGGTTTTTCAAGTGGACTACCTTGCAAATCAAGCCGTCTTTTATAAATATTATGTTCAATGTTGATATGTTGTTCGCCAGAAACATCCATTGCATCCAAACTTAAAACTATAACCAGTTTATTTAAATTAATTTCAATTTAATTTAATTATAATGATTGTGTTGATATTTTTAAGATTTTAAGGGTTTATTTAATAAATAATTTTAAGTATTTTTAACTTACAAGTACAGGAAATCTTAGGAAATATGACATCAACGTTGATTCTAAGTTTATCACCGCGAGTAACATCAACAAATAACTCCTCTGAAACTTCCGGTGTCATGTAATACCGTAATTCCGATATAAATAAGATTGTCATGATAATGCCACTTATAACTGTAACTGAAATAAATCAAATTATATCTAATTAATGTTTATATCTAAGAAAAAAACATCGACAAATGTGCTTGGCTTCATCATCAATGCATATTTGACATGCTGCTGATTCTCTCCATCTTTCATCCGTCATCCATTTATTATTATTATTTTTAAATACTTACCAGCGGCTCCACCAAAAGTTTTAACTCTAAAATCTTCAAGAGTTTTAGGATACGCATCAAAACGTCGAATTTTTTCGAATATCGTTTGTGATTGCATGTTAATTTAAATTTGAAACTGAAATAATTAGGCTTAACAACTTTACAGGTCCGACGAGCATTTGGGAATGGGGACGCGCATGCGTGGGCGCATGCGCCCGCGAATAGTCCACGTTAATACAGTTTTTCCACGATAATACAGTTTTTCCACGTTAATACAGATTTTCCACGATAATACAGATTTTCCACGATAATACAGATTTTCCATGTTAATACAGTTTTTCCACGATAATACAGTTTTTCCATGTTAATACAGTTTTTCCACGATAATACAGATTTTCCATGATAATACAGTTTTTCCATGTTAATACAGTTTTTCCACGATAATACAGTTTTTCCATGTTAATACAGTTTTTCCACGATAATACAGATTTTCCATGATAATACAGTTTTTCCATGTTAATACAGTTTTTCCACGATAATACAGCTTTTCCACGTTAATACAGTTTTTCCACGATAATACAGATTTTCCATGATAATACAGTTTTTCCATGTTAATACAGTTTTTCCACGATAATACAGTTTTTCCACGATAATACAGTTTTTCCACGTTAATACAGTTTTTCCATGTTAATACAGTTTTTCCATGTTAATACAGTTTTTCCACGATAATACAGTTTTTCCATGTTAATACAGTTTTTCCATGTTAATACAGTTTTTCCACGATAATACAGTTTTCCCATGTTAATACAGTTTTTCCACGATAATACAGTTTTTCCACGATAATACAGTTTTTCCACGTTAATACAGTTTATCCATGTTAATACAGTTTTTCCATGTTAATACAGTTTTTCCACGATAATACAGTTTTTCCACGATAATACAGTTTTCCCATGTTAATACAGTTTTTCCATGTTAATACAGTTTTTCCACGATAATACAGTTTTTCCATGTTAATACAGTTTTTCCACGATAATACAGTTTTTCCATGTTAATACAGTTTTTCCACGATAATACAGTTTTTCCATGTTAATACAGTTTTTCCACGATAATACAGATTTTCCATGATAATACAGTTTTTCCATGTTAATACAGTTTTTCCACGATAATACAGCTTTTCCACGTTAATACAGTTTTTCCACGATAATACAGATTTTCCATGATAATACAGTTTTTCCATGTTAATACAGTTTTTCCACGATAATACAGTTTTTCCACGATAATACAGTTTTTCCACGTTAATACAGTTTTTCCATGTTAATACAGTTTTTCCATGTTAATACAGTTTTTCCACGATAATACAGTTTTTCCATGTTAATACAGTTTTTCCATGTTAATACAGTTTTTCCACGATAATACAGTTTTCCCATGTTAATACAGTTTTTCCACGATAATACAGTTTTTCCACGATAATACAGTTTTTCCACGTTAATACAGTTTATCCATGTTAATACAGTTTTTCCATGTTAATACAGTTTTTCCACGATAATACAGTTTTTCCACGATAATACAGTTTTCCCATGTTAATACAGTTTTTCCATGTTAATACAGTTTTTCCACGATAATACAGTTTTTCCATGTTAATACAGTTTTTCCACGATAATACAGTTTTTCCATGTTAATACAGTTTTTCCACGATAATACAGTTTTTCCACGTTAATACAGATTTTCCACGATAATACAGATCTTCCATGTTAATACAGTTTTTCCACGATAATACAGTTTTTCCACGTTAATACAGTTTTTCCATGTTAATACAGTTTTTCCACGTTAATACAGTTTTTCCACGATAATACAGATTTTCCATGTTGATACAGTTTTTCCACGATAATAGTTTTTCCATGTTAATACAGTTTTTCCACGATAATACAGTTTTTCCACGTTAATACAGTTTTTCCACGTTATTACAGTTTTTGCGTGGATATGTAGACAGGCCCCTTAGCAAACTTCTTTTAAAGAATCCAAATCAACCCTTTTTTAATTTTTTACCTTAGAGTCTATAATGGGAGTTTTTTTTAATTGTGATTAATTCTATAAATATGAATTAAAATTGTAATTAACTTTAGTACAAGAAACGGATTAAGCATGTCCGAGCTATAATGTACTATAAAGGTCACGGGTTCATGTTTAAACCTCTAAAATATTGTTTCGAAATCAACGACATCGTAAACATCCTGGTTGTTAATAAAATAAAAAAAATAAAATACTGACAGTTAACGAAATTCTCGGGATCACATTTTTCAAAATAATAACGTTAGATTAGAAATTATCTTTATTAACCCTAATTAGTTCATTATCTGTTACTCAATTCGTCATAAAACGTAATAACTAAACCACGTACTGTAAAATGCATTCCGTAGTTTTAAACCAATCATATTACAGACATCTCGGAGGCTTGCGGTTTTTACAATTATGACAGCGTGATATAGATCCAAACGCAATTATATTGCAGGCTGAACAAATCGATTGTATTACCTATATAATTGCACCCTTAAAAGTGGCTTATTGTTCATTAAAAAATTCATTTCAAACTGTCACTTTTAAGTTTGTATTTAAGTAATTTTTGATCCGGGCAATGTTTTTATTGCCATCTGTATTTTTAACCACCAAACTTTATGGGTCTTACCAAAGCACTTTAGAGTTAATTTTCTCACCGATTATCTGAAAGGTAATAAATTAGGGGCAATTAGGCAAGACTAGGTTTATATAAAGGGCATCGTGGGAAAATTTTAAATTCTTTATTAATTTCGATGTCAAGAGAATGGGCTACGAGAAAACCATTTCCAAAGAACACTCCCAATCTAATTTATTGGATTCAGCAACTGATCCCTCATGGAAAGGTAAAACAAAAAGAACCATCATTGCCAGCGCTCTCCCTATCGCCTAGGTCACTTTCTGTATTCCCTATATGCTTTTGATAGTACGCGTAAATTTGCTAAATATGCTTAAAATCATGTATTTGTTAGAAGTTGCGCGTCATAAAAACGCAATTAAAATTTAAAATTGCGTTTTGAGAACTTAAAAATTAACTAATTTACTAGTAATGATGAAAATAGATTTAGTTTAATTATGAAAGTATGACAATTACTGCTAATAATTAAGTTAATGATGAAAATAATCATCCTGCTATGGCTTGAAATATCTATTTTTTTAAATACCAATTTTTTTTAATCATTAGCAATTACCTTGGTAATATTATTGCCAGTTTGTTCAAGTTCATTTAGAATTTTTTCACAAAGTATAGGTCATAATTATACGTAATTAAGTGTAATTAAAGATAAGCCGTCACGTTTTTACAAATAAAGCCATATAAATTTGCATAAAGGCCATAAAGACGTGATAACAATCAAGACAATATTCAAATTAGTTATCTAACATCATAAATAACTAATATGACTAAGAGCAATAAACCATTTGACTCTCAATCCAATCCCAAGGAGGACTTCATAAAACTTTTTTTAATTTTTTTTTTCAGACCGAATTCAAGCTCGTTATGTACTAACTTTGATCTTATTCATTGGAAGCGCGTTTGTCTACGCACTAAGAGTTAATTTAAACATCGCCATTGTTGCTATGATAAGAGAACCAAATGCGACATCGTATTTCTTGAGTGCAAACACCACCTTACAATTCGACAATGATGTTTGTCCATTTGAAAACGAAAATGAAGACGAATTTGAAAATCAGGAAGAGATTTCGGTAAGTTCGTGTCCGATTTAAATTGACAATAGAAGCTAGGAAGCTGATGTACACTTTTAAAGAAATGGTCATATTGCTCTTTTCAGTTGGGAGATACAGGGAGCTTCGATTGGAGTCCATCTGAACAAGGGACCATTTTGGGTGGTTTTTACTATGGATATTTGTCAACGCAATTAGTAGGTGGTCGGTTATCTCATCATTTCGGACCTAGGTTGGTCTACGGAGGTGGTATTCTACTATCGTCTCTCTTAACCTTGCTGACACCCTTGGCTGCTAATTGGCATATTGCCGCACTGGTTGCTTTAAGAGTTTTGATTGGATTAGCTCAGGTAAGATAAACAATCATAAGAAAATACTATATAGCTCCCTATAACATGATCATACTACCAAATTCGGTGTGGTACGCATATAGGGAGCTATGGTTTATTGTCCTACGCTACGTTGGATTGTAAAATGGTACTTCTTCTTCAGGGTATCTCTGTACCTGCCATTTATTGTTTCGTCCCATTTTGGTACACGACAAAAGAAGTCTCAACTCATTTGGCCATTATTATGACTGGGAATCACGTCGGCAACATATTTGCCATGCCCATCGCGGGGTATTTGTGCGATCATGGGTTTGCAGGAGGATGGCCTTCAGTCTTCTATTTATTTGGTAATTATGTCTCGATCCATCTACTACCCATAGAGGACAATTTTAGCTATCATATCTTCACGGATCGTTTATCTTGAAGTGTTGTTAGGCTAGACTTACGACATCCCGAAGTCGGTGATGACACTATTACCTGTTCTGCCTTAATCATACGTTTCTACCTTAATTTTAGGTGGAGCTGGTTGTTTATATTGTATCGTTTTATTTGCCTTTGTCTCTGATAAACCCGACAACCATCCTTGGATATCCGAAAAGGAACTTACATTATTGCAAAAGGGCCGAGGTTCTCAAACAGCGCAAAAAGTATGTTTGCAATTACTCTTAAATCAATTTCAAATACTAGATTTTTAATTATTCCTTTCCTTCAGAATCCTCCTGTGCCATGGAAGGCCATACTAACATCAGTCCCAGTATTCGCCTTATCACTAACTAAAATGACGTCATATTATGCCTATCACGTGGTACTAACTAAAATCCCAGCGTATCTCGATGATGTTTTACATTTCTCCGTTGAAGCAGTGAGATTTTTTTCTATTAACTAAACATGTATCATAAGTCAATAACTTCAACCTAAGTTCCGTATGTATATAGAATGGAATGATAAACGCGCTACTGTACACTCTTAAAAGTATGTGTGGTGTTGGAGCTGGTTTTCTATCGGACCTAATTATGCAGAAAAAGATTCTGAGTTCTGATCCAACTAGAAAAATATTTCAGGCCATTTGTAAGACAAAATTTATTGTTTTTATAGTTGTGATATTTTAAATTTGTTTTTAAATTTATTTTAGCATTGCTTGGTATGGGGTTATTTATGGCGTTGATACCTCTTCATGGATGTGATACCATGTCGGTCATAGTTATGTTGGGAATGGCGTTGTTCATGTCGGGATTCAATTGTGGTGGAGATTACCCAGCACCCTCTGATATGGCACCTGTCTTTTCAGGTAAGCAATGTTCTTAAGTTACCCCATGAAGGAATACATACCTCTACTAAGAATCATTCTGCCCTCATATCTCCGTTGTTAATTTATATGCGTGCGGGTTTTGTGGGCAGGGCTTGAGAACTTAGTATTCTTCACGCCTCATAATGGTTATAAAATGTTTCAATAGGAACCATTTTTGGTATTATCAACACTTACGCAGCGGCTACAGGAGTATTTGCACCTTTGATTGTTGGTATCATCTTGGACGATAAAGTAGGCTTAACAAAATATAATCATAATTATTTAATTAATTACATTTTAATTAAAAGAAAATTATCCTTAATAACAGGCTTCGAGTTTGACACAATGGAGTTACGTATTCTACAGTTCAGGAGCAATTTGCGTTTTTGGTATATTAGTATTTATTCTATTTGGATCGGCAAAATTGCAGCCATGGGCAACACCCGTTGATAAAGGCAACAATCTCGAAGATGGTAGACGTAGAACCATTTCAGGTTCGACCAAAGGTAATCGCGATGGACAGAAAGATGAATTTGGAGGCGAGGAATATATTTAAATATGTGTGTACTAGTTTCAAATAAAGTGTTCTGTCAGCCTTTTAAAGGCAGACATCAACTCATCTCAATTGGTGGTAGGAATGGTTTTAGGTGGTTTTTGAGGGTTTATGGGAATGAGGTTGAAATCTGTATTGATTGGTTCCCTGATTATGTATTTGAAATTAAAAATGGCGGTCAATGTGATATTACTTGTAAATATGAACAATTTGATCTCAATAAAATAGTAAAATTCTCAGTATGTTCATCATAGATTATTACAAATATTTTAGAAGAAAAGTATAATCCCAAATGGTTCATTTTACTGTGTTGTCCTTTCGTGAACTGGCAACCACGTGTACAGAAGACTGAAATGATGGCCAGAGAACCTCAAAAATTTCATGGAAAAGTCTGAGTATTTTAACATTATCACAAACCCATAGAAAACGTATGAAGTTTACCATAAGTTGTTTAATTTAATTTCCCTAAAAAATTATTCACGAATTATTATTAAAAATGGTTCATTTTAGCTGAGGAAAATTTATAGATAAAGGAATGATCAGAGTTTTCGACCTTGAAAACCAACCAAGTTTATTAAAATTGTAATTTAAAAACAATAAGTTGATTAATTTTAATTAACATTCGTAAAGTTTATTCAGTTTGGCGAGGTCAATTGGTGAGAATTGATTCTTGCTTTGATAGCTCCCTAAATCGTTAACGCTGATGGTTTTGTCCTTTGGTGAGAGTGTGGGTTTGGTTCTGTCTTTGGCGAAACTGTAAGCCTTGTAGTGCATAATGGATGTGTAGTCGTATCGTTCACCCAAATGATCCACGGTACTCAAGGTGTATTTGTTGAAATTATGCTCTTTACCTGTTCAGTTAAAGAAAAGATGATATTGAAGAACTTACTGTACACGAAATGTACCATCGTAAGAAAACAATTAAGGTTATAACTTACCAGTTTGAATGTTGTCGTAGTGAATCTGCAAGTAGTTGTCCCTATCAGCTCGCGACTGTTCATGCCAGAATCCAACTGCGTGCATCAATTCATGCATGATAATCCCCTTGTAAACACAACCGGGTATTTGTAATGAGACTGGTTGTTCTCCACCGCGAACACCGACGTAAGAATAGCAACTATTCAAATTAGAAATAGACTTATAGCTGCCATCATAGGGTTATGTAATAACAATTGGAATACCCAGCTAAATTGGAAATGCGGATGTAATTTCCAGTTCCACGACCATACACGAATCGGATGCAAGTTTTCGCGTGGTATTCGTCAATTGCCGATTGAATCGTTTGTCTCTGCGCAGCGTCTTAAGTAAGAGAATATTTTTATGCATTTGAGCAGCTATAGATTTAATTTTAGAAGTAGGAATGGAGAACGGTTAGTATTTACTTCAGTCCGAGTCATAGCCAAGTATAGAGCCCCTCCCTCCAACATGTAACGAAAAAATTAAATTATCTTATTGCCTCACTAAAATTACGTTTTGATGACGTTGCTGACGGGGACGGCGATAAATACGTAATTCCTTTTTACCTCTGGCGCTTCTTTCACCCCCCGTCCCGGAGAAGGGGGTTCTGGGACTTTGACGCGCACCCAGATTACTCTGTTCTCCATTCCTACTTGTAAAATTAAATCTATCCCTGTGGAGGTATATAATAATCCTCCTCCAAATACTCGAAAGAAATTTTATAATTTTTGTTATTTTTCTACAATTCTAAATGTTGTCTAACCTAGACTTCGACCCCTAGCAAACTCTAGTTGTATTATAAAAATGCAATGTTTCTATCTTACTGTAAACATCGTCGATGACGTAGTAAACAATTTTTCCAGGCCATCTGCGACTTCTGTCTTTTATTGCATTGCGAGAGTACTGTGCAAGAAAAACAAACACAAAACAACTTTTAATTAAAGAGTATAGTTAAGTGGAATTTGCTTTAATTAAGTGAAAAGTACTTATAAAAATTGATTGGAAAAAATAATTACATCGATATCGTTGGCGTCCAATAGAATATCACCCTCAAATTGGTCTAAAATTAAATACTCTGTTAATTAAAGTAATTAAATGCAATTAATATTTAATATTCACCTCCTTCCAAGACAGTAGAATCCTGATCGTTTTCCTCAACATCTTCCGGAGCTAATTTTAAATTAAAGAATCCTGCTCTGGCATCAATTACGCTTAAGCTAATTGCAATAATTAGGCTTAGCAACACAACCACAGCTGAGAATTTGCACCGTGTCATAATCGCGGTTACTAGAATAACTTTGCCCGCTAATGTCAAAACGCAATTATATTTATACGATAATAATTACTTGGTAATTAATAAGCCACAATACATCATCAGATAATTTCAAGATATCTTTATTTTTATTACGTAAAGTTCATACGCAATCCATACCTTTGTTTCGATAGTTTAGGCCTATTTTTCCAGTGTTATCAAGACGATTTTAGCTATTAATTTGTAAACTGGGTTTGCGTATGAACTTGAAGATAATTAAGTCGTATAGATTAACTTCAAATAATTGTATTAAGATAAAGACAAACGGATTAGGGTTAAGAAGGATTATCTATTTCTTTTGATACATCCGCTTTCATATTTTTTGTAAATGACAATCATCCAATGATTCTGCAAAATCCATAGACATAAGTTTATTTCAAATACGTTTTTGAGTGTAAACTACAACATTTTCAAGAAATCCCGAACTGTATTCTAGTTTGATGGGTATGTTCATTCCAAAGATATTAGACAGGGCTTCAAAGCTACCAGTTCACTACCAAATTTGGATGGCCCATTGTTCTAAGACATATCTTAATTTACGTCTTTGCTATCAACAAACGCATCAATGTTAAGTCTTAAGACTACAACATGTTCAAGACACCAAACTCTATTTTATAAAAAGGTTGTTAATTTAAGCGTTAAGCCTTTGTGAGCTGATAACGTAAGGGTGTAATGGGGACTGTATAGAGCTACCTCAGAAGCCTTAGTGTGACATCACCCATGCTATTGACCCTTAGAACCAAAGCGGTACCAAACATGGCCGCCTACAGCCAAAGCTAAACCCGTGACCTTTACCTAGGCACTGAGGTCAAAACTGAGATAGTTATTGGAAACCATAGTCCTCTTTGTCAACTACTTCACAGACTTTAGACTTATAGGGAAGATAAAAACTTATAGTAGGTCAATCGTGTAAAAACATTTCGTTTGTCTTCACGTCAAATATTTATTTATTAGAAACAAATTGATAAATAGGATTTGTCAAAATAAAATTAGGTCTATTCACGATCACGAAATATTAGTCAAAAAATGTTTAAAGTATTTCGTAATACAGGCACGTTCATATATTTGGAATTTATCATATACTGCTTACAATTATAATATAAAATATGTTTTTATGAAAGTACTAGGACTAGCTAGTTCACGTTTCGCCTTTACTTCTAAACAAGCTACAAAGCACTAGCAGCTGCACTCATTGGTAAATACACCTAACTCGTTGCAAGGCTTTTAGAATTCAGTTTCGCTAAACGTCTGCAAGCACGGTAAATGATGCAAGAAGTGATTTATTAATATATTAAAGTCAGTAATATATATATTTTATCAAAAACCGTCATTTTTAACTAAAGGTAAGATTTGATTAAATTTTTTTGTTAAAAATTATATCAAGTAAAAACTAGGTTTATTGAAGTTATTGAGGATTTTTTTCAAATTATTAAGATAAGATTGTGTGTTACGATTATGCAAAATTCTACACTTCATAGCGATTTTAATGAAATTTCGGATTGGATAGATAGAAAATCTTTGAATTGTTGTTGTGATTGGGGCCTACTCCTGTAAGTCAAGCTTTTGGGCTACAAAGTCTTAGGGAATAAGCCAGCCACAAGTAGGAGGTCCTACCCTGTGTCCAGTCCAACGGTTGTGACTTGATCTCACCTCCCAAGTTTACCTCATTCCTTCCCAGGGCTAATCATGTCATGAAACCTGGACCTAACTTGCATGGTGACCCTTACTGAAAAATTCCTTGGAATAGCAATTTGGTCTATTGGGCTCCAATTTATCGCGTTCTTCAAATAGGAAACGTTACAATAACTTAGAAGTATTTAGTTAGTGAAAGGAATTGTTGGCAAAATATACCCAGGACCGGAAGTAAGCAAAGGACATTGGACATTGTCCAATAAAATTTCAAAATGTCCCATAATTTTTTTAAAAAAACTGATGGGGTATCTGGGCAGTTTGACCAATCAATTTTGATAGCTTGACGATGGAGATGCAACACTATTTTGCACACTCCAGTGGACAATGTCCTATAAATTTTCCAGTCAAACAGGGGGTCACTGGACGCATGTCCTATAATAAATATTTCTTATTTCCGGCCCTGAATACACCCTCTTTCTCTACTTGAGCTGGAAAGGGAGGAGGTACTATATTAGGCCTAAAATAATAGACTATGATGGGTATGCGCTTGGACACCATAGATGTCAATTAAGATATGGCTTGAAAACAATACGGGTAATGCAAATCTCGTGCAGTACTGGTAGCTTTACTTTACTTCCGTGTTAATGATGAAAAAAAAGCTGAGCACCGTATCATTAATGTAGCTGTACCTTTCCAAAAAATCATGAAAGCCACCGAAACTAACGAAGTTTTGGCTAAGTTTAATCAAACATTTAGGGCATATAAACATTATAGTAAATTAAACCAACACTTGCAGTCAATATAAACCGTAGCTATATGCCTATACTTTATCTGACCTCGTTAAATCAAAGCGATGTAGAATTTTATCATACAGAAATTGTCACTCTTGGTAATGAGAGTAATCTAGGTTTAATTACTCAATTACCAAGAAAACGATTATAATTTCACGTTGAATTCATTAACTATTACGTTAGAGTTTTACTATCATATATTTTTGATAATATTACTTAAACGTAATACATGACAAACGCAAAAATAGCTTCAACAATACGTCTTAATCAACCCGAACCTTAGCCGTTTTTTCTGTTAATTACGCTTATGAAAACACAACACGTCATATGGTAATTGACCGAAAAAAATCGGCTCAGGTGTTCTGATAAGGTTTTTCCGTTGTAAACGCCAATTTGATTCAAGCTTACGTCTGAACCCTTTCATAACGCAGAGCTTAGTTTTCGCGCCTATTTTTAAAGGGTTAATGAAAGGGTTAGAGAACCATTCCCAAAGTATCAGAAAATAATTGAAAAAGGTTTCGAAACTTTATGTAAAACACTGAAGTAGTTTTGTTAATGAATTTAACTTAATCTAAAACGACAAAGAAATTTATTTCATTATCCCTTTAAGGTATAAATTTACTATTCAGATTTATGCTCTATAGATGACAAACCAAAATGTATATAATTTAATTATAGATATGATATTCATTCAAATATTTAACTATTGATAAAAGTATAATATTTTCAATGAACAGTCACAAATAATTTTCACTGTATTCACAGTAAACTAAAAACTGTATTTCAAATGAACAATGAACTTAAGGCTTAATTACTTGCGAAGTAGATGTACCTTAATGTAAGTTAAATGGCCTTAGCTTTGTCCTCTCTATGGCGTAATTAGTACTTTAGAGGCATTTGGGAGTTGTAATGTTTATGGTTCTTAATTGATGAGCACTTTCAGATTTTGTAGTACAAATCTGTTACCTGGTAAATGCAATTCGATTCGTACTCTCGATCAAAAAATTTAAATATTATTTAGTGTAAAGTAAAGATACCTTTCAAGGCAACCACACGCGTATTTTCCAAAACAATTACCAGTACTTCAAATACAGTTTTATTGACACTGAAAAATGGAGCCGGTATTTAGGAAAAACATCAAAACAAAGCACCAACTGTTACTTGTGTGTTATTTGAAGGTCAAAAAAATATTTTGTCAAGGGACTCGGGACAATGTTTGTATGAGCTGGTACGCCTTAATATACAGAGGACTATCAGTCTTTCGAAAACGCGATCTATTTGTTTCTGGATTTACTCGCGGTTGTCCGTGATGGTTTTCTGGTAACGAAACTTTAAGAATTTAAGTTATTACTTCACAGTTAATTATGTTTAATGAAAGGGTTGCACGAGTCCCGTAGCCTCTCCCTGGTCAATCTGGTGGGATAAGTACAACCATCCCTCTAACACACAGTGACGTTTGGAGCCCCTTATAGTCAATAGTTCTTTGTTTGGTTGTCAACTTTGAGTTTAGACTTGTACTTTACTTGATGTACATCAGTTAATTAGGCTTAATTAAAGGGTTGTACGAGTCCCGTTGCCTCCCACTGGTCAAACTGGCGGGATTAGTACACCCAGTGACTTTTGGAACCCGTTTGTCAATAGTCTAACACGAGTTCTTTGTTTGGATGGCAGCTTTGAGTTTAGACTTATACTTAACCTGTCGTATACATTCACTAACGATATTAATGATATCTTTAATTAATTTCAATTTTAGGCTTAGTGGCGGTGTCTTAGCCATGGCGATGAATACCAACAAGAGATTAACGCGAAACCTATCGTCGAAAATGCGACACTATCAAACGGGCAAGTTCGTACGAGTCTTATCGTACAGAAACTGTTCAAAACATGACGAGTCCATGGTGCGTGGTGAGAAAACTGAACTATCCGCATCGCGGTTCTTGATGTTGGCCATCTTTTGTTTGGCGTCGATGATGAGTGGAGTGTCTTACACTACTTACACCATTATTGGGGATGTCGTCGGAAAATACTTTGACGTACCCTACTCGACGGTCAATTGGACTTCCATGGTTTACATGTTGGGATACATTATACCACTGTTCCCCATTATCTTGTTGATTGAAACGAAAGGACTTAGGGTCGGATTTTTAGTTGGAATCATTGGAACCGCGATTGGTAGGTCCTGAAAAGACAATGGGTTACAACAAGACCCATTCTTCCTACCTAATTCTAATGAAGTATTCCACTTAACATTTTGGGAACTCTCGCTTAGGGTACTGGGTAACATGTGTCTACATTAGTCATAACACATTTTGGGTCGTCGTTCTGGGTCAAACAATCATTGGTGCATTTCAAACGTGTTTCATGCCATTAACGCCGCAATTCGCCTCAGTCTGGTTCGGTGCCAAGGAAATATCCAGCGCATGCTCTGTTGGGATATTTTTCAATACTGCAAGTCTATCATACATAAATCTATAACGTTTATTCCCGTAAGTCTCCATGAGGTAATAATTGAAGGAATTACAATTACAGCTAGGCAACGCACTAAGCTGCATAATACCACCGTATGTGGTAAACGGAGAAAACGAAGATGAACTACATCAACAGTTAACCATCTTGGGGTTTGGTTACGCGATTTTTACGACTGTAGTTGCGGTTTTTGCTGTCATACGTAAGTTTTCATAGCTAGGTAAAAAGATATGGCTTAAAAACTTAGGTCATCTTTAGTGTTCAAAGAAAAACCAGAGCACCCACCAACCCTAGTACAAGCCGGCGTACGCAAAGCCCAACGAGAAAATACCATGTCCCCTAGTGTCACAATAGTGCAAGACGTCAAGAAACTTCTAACCAACCCTAGTTTCTTACTGCATATGTTATCCTATGGTGAGGAAATAACTATGAACAATTTTAAAAACCTACTATCTACAAGATCTAATTTCAAAACATTTAGGGATTGCGTTCTCAATTGCTGATGTGACAGCGGCCGTCTTGAACCATATGGTTCTATCCGTTAATAAGGATGCCAATGAAGCCGTTGGTATCCTTGGACTACTGATTCACTTGCCTGGAGTTCCCGCCTCACTCTTATTTGGGGTCATTATGGATCGTACACACAAATATAAGTAAGCGTATTATCATGGTCTTCCCAATGTTGACTGAATGCAAGAGGCCAATTGGGTAATTGGATTACACCTACAGGGAAACAGCATTGGTTGTCTACTTCGCGGCGTTGTCGAGTTTCGCTTTATTCATGGCAGGTTTCCATTTACCCCTGTACACTTTGTATTTAGCCTCAGCGCTTCTAGGGTAAGATACATATCACTTATGTTAATATAGGTTAGTTTTAACAAATTCAACTTTGATATCTAAGATTTTTTGGAGCCGGTTACTTGCCTATTGGTCTTGAATTGGGTGCTGAAATTACTTACCCGATCCCGGAAGTGACGTCATCCGGTTTACTTATATTTAGTGGCGCTGTAAGTAGAAAATTGCAATATTTTCCACTTATGAAAATTTAAAAAAAGTTAATTTAAATTTTGAAGGTGTTTACACTCATATTAACATATGCGACCGACTATACTTTGACCGAGTATGGCGTTCTTCAATCTCAACTCATTATTTTAGTTGCAGTTATGATTGGTTTCGTTGCAGCTGGTAAGGAAGAAGTTT
Source organism: Phalangium opilio (assembly GCF_054372755.1). Taxonomy (NCBI): domain Eukaryota; kingdom Metazoa; phylum Arthropoda; class Arachnida; order Opiliones; family Phalangiidae; genus Phalangium; species Phalangium opilio. Next base: position 7,027,120 of record NW_028324187.1, on the reverse strand, counting down.
TTATCTAACAGCATCATTTCAAATAACAAAACTAACTTGTTGTCGGGAGCATGGCGCACTCCTGTAAGCCAAACGTCTGGGCGACAAAGTTTGAGGGAGTATCTTACCCAATAGGTGCCGACTGCCCCGTGTCCACTGGAGGTGACTTGACCTCAACAACCCTTCCGTCACCTCCATGATTCATCACATCCTTGATGAGGGACCCAATTTGCATTGAAACTCTTTCAAACTTGTTATACTCGTAATTGTTGCTCATGTATGGTACTTTTCATTTGGTCAGTTTTTGTCAAGGCGGACTTGAAACGTCTAAGTGCCTGTGAAGCTGCGGAAGCGGATTCAAAAGATGACTCCGAAAAAGGGTCAATCACTAATTACGGGTCAGCTGATAATACGGCTTTTTCAACTGAAGAATCGAATAATAAATCAGACACAAATAAATACATATCTAGACTATGAAATAGTAAGCGAAGTGATTTCGTTCAACACGCGCGTAGAACTTTGTTTCGAATCTCGTGAAGTTTTTAAAAAGTCTGTGAACTTTGCAAACTAATTAACAATTGCGCGAGTGACGTATAATCTAGAAAATACGAAAAATATAGCAGCAGCAGTGACGAAACTCGAATAAACAACTGTCGAACAGCAATAACAAACAATTGCAGCTCTCTCTCTCCATTTCGCAGAATGTGTCAATACAACACCCAATAAGTGTTAAGGGATTTATTCAGAACATTTAATTAAATAACATTGTAATTTAATTACAGTACCATTAATTAAATTATAATTTATTGTTGTTTTGGAGGTACCAAATTACTTATCTTTGTTGATTGCGAACATATGTAATTCTTTACCTTGAAAATCCCAATTTTATAGAGATAAGATTCTCATATATGATAAATTCAAATTATACACAGTATACAATAATTTCTTATCTATGTATGGCAATTTTATAATCCTCTATCTCTTACCTGAGTGACACCCCCTCTTCCGGGGGGGGTAGAATAGTATTCTCTATTACAATGTTGCCCCCAACGCGGGGGATACGCAGTTCACTCCCCCTTTCTACAGAAATTACTCTACATCTGAATTCTTAAAGTTCAATTCACTGATATGTAAAGCGTTTCCTTTACTGGCTCAAATTGATTGAACAATTTCAAGGACTGCCAAATGTGAAAAGTAACAATCCATAGTTTATCATAGTAAAGGTTATGAAACTCAAAAATAATAGATTTTTTCTGCACTTACAAACTGTGATAAAATACATATCAGCTTTGTTGTTTTCAACTTTGAGGTCAAAATTTTATCTTCTGTCACCATTTTTAGTTCTCTAATATTTAACTGTCAATACAGTTTAATATTTCCGCTATGGATCTTAACGTCTTCAATTTGATATTGCTGGTTTTAACAGTATTGGTTTTAATTACAATTTTAATAATTATAAAGCAATTAGTCTTTGGAAAATCTTCAAAATCGCGACCAGAGTACTTGGATTTCTGTCTTAAATTTTGGCCATTTTTGGGACATTTACCACTAATTGGTAGTAATGTGTTACCAGATAAATATCCCGTATTAGTTCGTAAGTAATGTTAATTAAGTAATTAATAACTCCACTTAATTAATTATTCGTAAAACATTCTGTTTACGAAAGTATTCAATTCTTAGAAGGCTTCAATGAATTATGAGAAATTGTATAGTTAACCAATTTGAACTCATTGGTTTTTTAGAGTTTCATCAAATTATATTTGGATTCCAACGCTTGTTCCCTCATGAACCCCTAATTAAAGTGGCAGCTTCTGTTATTCCATACGTTTTCATAGTAAAACCCGATGCTGCCGAGGTTTTATTGAGCAGTACGAAAGAAATCACGAAATCCAGAGAATACACCTGGTTCAAATCGTGGTTAGGCTTAGGACTTCTCACAAGGTAATTTAAATTAATTACGAATAAGTTCAGGCGTATCACCACAAGCCATGTTTTCCCTTCAGTACTGGGGCGAAATGGAAGAAACGCAGGAGAATGTTGACGCCCTCGTTTCATTTCCGAGTTCTAACCGAATTTCAATCGGTCATCAATGACCATAGCCACGCCCTTGTTGGTCATCTATCGAAACAAGTCGATAAGGAGTGGATTGATATTTTACATTTCGTCACCATGTGCACTCTTGACACCATATGCGGTAAATGTGATTGAAAGAGTGTTAGGATTGTGCTGAAGTATTTTTAATTGAATTGCGTTTTTAGAAACTGCAATGGGAGTTAATATCGACGCGCAAAATAACAGTAACTCTACTTACGTTCAAAGTTTGCATCAGTAAGTTGACGCAATTTAATACGTAACTATTTTTCATTGCATCTTAGCTCCATAAATCCAGCTAACCTTCAACTTTTCTCTCTTCACAGCATAAGTAAAATTTCAGCTGAAAGAGGAATCAATGTGCTTCATTGGAACGACTTTATATTTAACCTACTTCCAACTGGTAAACTTTATAATACCTCATTGAAAACGGTCCACGACTTTACGAAAAAGGTATTATGTTTGAAGTTAATATCGAGATTTCCAAGTTGAGTTTTTAACATTTCCATGTAGATCATAAAACGTCGCGTAAACGAAAGATCACGAACACCAACACAAAATGCCACAGACGTTGGAACTTGCGAAGATTTCAATGTTAAGAAAAGATTGGCTTTCTTGGACCTTCTTGTAGATGAACACTTAAGAAACCCCAGTTTTACCGAAAGTGACATCCAAGAAGAAGTTGATACTTTCATGTTTGAAGTGAGTATTCTATGCTGTCTCCCATAAATGATAGCTCTGGTATTGAAGTACTCTTAAAACCTTTGTGAAAGGGCCACGATACAACGGCGGTTGGTTTAAGTTGGTGTATTTACTTATTGGGTCTTCATCCAGAAATCCAGGAACGGGCCTACGACGAAGTCACTCGCGTATTGGGTCAAGATAAACAAGTACGCGTCACAGAAAATGAGTTGAAGGAGTTGAAATACCTCGAATGCGTTATTAAGGTAATGTAATGACTGAATCATTTCTATGTTGAAAGGTTAATTAACCAGTTCATGAGTAATCCATAGGAATCGCAAAGAATGTTTCCTTCTGTACCATTCGTGGGTCGAAAACTTGAAGACGATTTAACCATATGTAATTATCATTTAACTTAATCATACTTAAAATACTGATAAAATAAGAATAACCCTGTAGATTAAATGATGTTTAATCATTAAAGTCTGACAGGATATGTATTATATAAGGGACAAAATTTTATTTTAAAATTAGGCGGAAAGGTGATTCCCAAAGGCACCAACTGTTTCGTAGCCATCACGGTTATTCACAGAGACCCTGATTTGTATCCCGAGCCTAACAAATTCGACCCTGATAGATTTACCATGGAAAATTCAATCGGTAGACACCCTTACGGATATATCCCATTCTCGGCTGGACCCAGAAACTGCATTGGTAATATTGAGAACAATGCTATCTATTAAATATATGCCTACTAAAATTTATCACAAATCCAGGTCAAAAATTTGCCCTTAACGAAGAGAAAACAATTATGGCTCATTTGATTCGCAACTTCACGTGGAAATCATTGGATCCCTTGGATAAATTGACCTTTACCCCCAATATGGTATCCAGGCCAATACCAGGACATAGAATTAAACTCTTTAAACGCGATTAGGTCAATGACATTTACCTTACGTCACTAATTAATCTGATGTTAAATAAAAACATTATTAGAATCAGAGATGGCCTAATTAGTCTAAGAACTATCTAACCTTTTGAACACTTGTGAGTTAATTTACTTTTACTTTATCAATCTGTAAAATTTCAACAGGTTTTCTGTTTTGATAAGCCAAGGTTGTTTTGTAATCAACGTCACTGAAGCCGCGTAGGAAGCGGTGGTTTAGTTATTTGAGGAAACCGATGATGTAACTTGATCCAATAATAAAATGATGACAATTATGATGTAGATATAATCGGTTGCGAGATAATACAGCGACTTTAACCACATGTTTGTTTATGAATCAAGGTTAAGGAGATGCCATTGAACTTTTAGATTCAAATCTGCGATGAACGGGGAATCTACTATATTACAGAGGTCATAAGATTATCAGATACTGTTCCATAAATATTACACTACTTATACTTCGTAATGCTAGAGACTTACAGCTCGAGCTAGTTCGAGGGAGAACGATAAGCGAGAATTGAATGGCTACACTCGGTGGGTAATATTTAGTCATTACTAAGCCTTTAACAGCGCCCCAGTCACCAGGCGTCGCTTTACCTCGAATCTATGACCTACCTCAACCACTTCATGACAAGCTCCAGTTTGTAACCAGAGATTAACAAACTTATGGTGAACATATCTTATGAACTTATGAGAGGTATAATATTTTCCTCTTATAATTTACTTTCGAATAGCTAAACCACGCTGTTAATCACACGGGGAAATGAAATTATCATATTCTTGTGTAGTATTTTATGTCAAGGCCACAAACTTTTTCGTAAAATGTAATTTGAAATTTGACAGGCATTTCTTGTAGAGTTAGGCAACTGAAGAGAGGCCCTCTTAAGCGCCAAGAGTATGGATTGGCTATTTCTATTTGATTTCGTTAAATTCGTAGGAGTCGTTATAGTTTTGTTTTTAATTTTCCGATTAAGTGTTAGCAAATTATCAACATCTAAACATTCAATTAATGATTTACCCGGTTTGAAAACGTACCCTCTTTTGGGGGATTTACCAATATTATGGGAAGAATTTCCAAACGGATATACTAAAAATATACGTAAGTACTTTGTATTTGCATAATTACTGTCCTTTCTCTAATTAATTGAGTAGACAAACTATGTTAGTAATATTTTCTTGGCTTGACACGTGACCTTTAACACGCTATAGGTCATTTTTGAAATCAGTTGTTTTAAATGCAAACAATTAAAGGTAGTTTCGTACCAATTGAATTTTTTAATATTACGAAAAATAGTTACTAAAACCATAAGTTTATAAGATATGTTCCTTCCATAAGTATGACACTCCCTATACTTTGTAATGCTACTGAGAGACTTACAGCTCGAGAACGACAAGTGAGAATTGAAGTCCTACACTCGGTGGTTAATTTTTCAGGACTTCCATCTTTCTATTTAGTCTGTACATACTAAGCCTTTGACAGCGCCCCAGTCACCAGGCGTCGCTTTACCTCGAATCTATGACCTAAGTCACTTCATGACAAGCTACAGTTTGTAACCAGTGACAAACTTATCGCCAACATATCTTATGAACTTATGCTATGCCAAAACCAATTTCCAAAAGACTTATTGAAGTTGATTACGAAATATGCAGAGTACATTTCAGTTAGCACACGTCTATCGTAACTAGTAATTAATAGCAGTTACGTTTCACTTAGTCATGGTTCAACACGTGATAATTAGCTACTTTTAAAGACAAGGTACTTCCTTGTAGAAGAACCAGATTTTAAAATGAAATTCGGTTCTAAATATAAAAAGGACTTGAAGGCCGTATTATTATTATCAACATCAGTTAATATTTCCAGCTTGTAATATCTTTCAACGCATTTGATATTTCAGGACTTCAGCAAGCTGCGTTTGGATTGCATCACTTGTTCCCAGATGCATCGGTAGTTAAACTGTTAGTTTCCTTTATTCCATATGTTTTCATAGTAAAAGCCGATGCGGCCGAAGTTATACTGAGCAGTAACAAGGAAATCACGAAGTCTAGGGAATATGGTTTCTTCGAATCGTGGTTGGGTTTGGGACTTCTCACAAGGTAATTAAACCTAATTACGAATTAGTTCAGGTGTATAACCAACCACAAGTCATGTTTTTCCTTCAGTACTGGGGCAAAATGGAAGAAACGTAGGAGAATGTTGACGCCCTCTTTTCATTTTCGAGTTCTAACCGAATTTCAATCGGTCATCAATGACCATAGCCTCGCCTTTGTTGGTCATCTATCGAAACAAGTCGATAAGGAGTGGATTGATATGCAACATTTCGTCACCATGTGCACTCTTGACATAATATGCGGTAAATAGTATGACGTCACATTCTGTTATTTTATTTTAATTTATCTTTGGTATGAGCATAAGTTCATTAGATATGTCCATAAGTTTGTCACTGATTACTGAGAGCTTGACATGAAGTGGCGTAGGTCATAAATTTGAGGTAAAGCGACGCCTGCATGGTGTGGCGCTGTCAAAGGCTTAGTAATGCAGACTAAATAGAACTAGATGGAAGTCCTGGTTTGTCGTTCTCGAACTAGTTATCTCGAGCTGTAAGGCTCTCAGTAGCATTACGAAGTATTGGTTGTGTCATGCTTATGGAACTGGAACATATCTCATAAACTTATGGTTTTAGCCAGGCTTACAAATGTGTTTGTGTGAATTTCTAGAAACTGCGATGGGAGTTAATATTGACGCCCAAAATAACAGCGATTCACCATACGTCCATAGTCTGCATCAGTATGTGAACTAATTACAACAACTAAACACTGTTCACTTAAGAGAAATTTCTGTTTCCTAGCATGAGTAAAATAGGTGTTGAAAGAATTGCAAATTTTCTTCATTGGAATGACTTTATATTCAGTCTCTGTCCAGCTGGAAGACTTTATAATGCCTCATTAAAAATAGTCCATGGTTTTACGAAAAAGGTATCATGTTTGTGCACAGTTAAGATTTTACATTTTTTTAATTCCAACAATTTTTTTAGATTATTAAAAGTCGCATCAAAGAAATATCATCAAAATCACCAGAGAACAGTGCCAGCGAAGTTGGAGCTTCTGAAGATATAATTGTTAAGAAAAGATTGGCATTCTTGGACCTTCTTGTAGATGAACATTTCAAAAACACGAGTTTTACGGAAAGTGACATCCAAGAAGAAGTCGATACTTTCATGTTTGAAGTGAGTATTCTGAACTGTCTTCCATAAATAATAGCGCTGGTATTGAAGTATTCTTAAAACCTTTGTGAAAGGGCCACGATACAACAGCGGTTGGTTTAAGTTGGTGTATTTACTTATTGGGTCTTCATCCAGAAATCCAGGAACGCGCCTACGACGAAGTAATTCGCGTATTGGGTCAAGATGAACAAGTACGCGTCACAGAAAATGAGTTGAAGGAGTTGAAATACCTCGAATGCGTCATTAAGGTAATGTATCAGTACTTGATAGTGTGAAAGTTGAGTTTCAAATTTATGAATAATTTATACTTAGGAATCGCAAAGAATGTTTCCTTCTGTACCATTCATTGGTCGAACACTAGAAGATGACTTACCCATATGTAAAATTAACTACGTTGAATTTAAGCATTAGTTACATGCTCATAAGTATTGAGGCAATTTTCCTTCCTCACTTATGAGTAACTTTGTTACTTACGATTGAATCATTAATGAGTTGAAACTGATCCTAATTCACATCATATTAACCTTTTTTCTAAAATTAGGCGGGAAGGTGATCCCCAAAGGCACCAACTGTTTAGTAGCCATTTCAGTCATTCACAGAAATCCTGAGTTCTATCCTGAACCTGATAAATTCGACCCTGATAGATTCACAATCGAAAACAGTTCCGGTAGACACCCTTACGGATACATCCCATTCTCGGCTGGACCCAGAAACTGCATTGGTAATATTGAAAACAATGCTATCTATCTATTAGGCCTAATTATACTAAAATTTATCACAAATCCAGGTCAAAAGTTTGCCCTTAACGAAGAGAAAACAGTCATGGCTCATTTGATTCGTAACTTCACTTGGAAATCATTGGATCAATTGGATAAATTGACCTTTACCCCCGATATGGTGTCCAGGCCAGTACCCGGACATAGAATTAAACTCTTTAAACGAGATTAGTTTAATTGCAATTAAAATTTCTTATACAATAAGTAATTATAAAGTAATTGAACATTAAATAAATACAAAACAAAAGTTTTAGTATTTTAGATAATTATAATCACATCGTAAAAATATCGTTTGCGCGTTGAAAACATGCTACGATTTCGTAATAAGTTAATTTCAAAAATTCCATTAAGTTTGCCTATCAGTATATTTCAACCGACGAATGCATTATGGGGTGGGGCATTTGCCTCATTTTCATTAAATACGAATAAATTTACCTACAATTCGGTATAAAGATGAAACTAAATGTAGAAATTGCGCGGCCCCTCAATGTAACCTTGGAAATATTTTTCCTATAACATTATTTTGGCTCCGATAATTAAACTTCTTGTAGACTTGAAGCCCATCGAAGGTTGTTTCAAAGTAAAAATTTTCTCTGTAACATGTAGAGTGGTTTAACTATTCGAGCTCTTTCAATTGTGTAGCGTTAGTGATTTTCAAGGTAAAATAGATTACGTTAGTATAGTACGTACCAATATATTGGAATTCTTCGAATGGCTAAACCACTCTGTCCAGTATGAGGCGAAACACTTTTTTAATGACTGTAGTTTTTCATATGGAAACGTTTCTAAGATAGGTACTATTTCACTTTGTTTAATAACTGACAAGCTTTGATGAAATAAAGAGCCGTTGAAAATGGATTGGGCATTTTTATTTGATGTTGTTAAATTTGTATTAGTGGTTTTAGTTTTTATGATTATTTACCATTGGTTAAGTGATAGAAAATTATCAACGTCTAATTATTCAAATAATGAAATAGCCTGTGTTAAATCGTATCCACTTTTGGGAAATTTACCAATACTATGGGAAGAGTGTCCACACGGATACCCTAAAAATATACGTGAGTATATATCATAATCTTAATTAATTTCTTCTGTAATTAAAATTACATTCAAGATATGGTCGAAATTAGCAAAACTTTATTGCTGAAAACTGTTTTTGTATCTCGGAATTTGTAAAGGTATCTTGGTAGAAGCAAAGCAAATACCGGTTTTAAACATTTTATTTACAAGATTAAGGTTATTAATAAAATAAAGTGGAACATATTTCGAATTCTCTTAATTACTTTCTTCTCTATTATTATTATTTATATCTCAAAGCTTTTAAAACCAATTAAAATCTTTTAAACCTTTTGTGTCTAGGATTTCAACAAGCTCTTTTTGGATTGCAACAATTATTCCCTGATGAACCTGTAGTTAAACTTTCAGTTTCAGTTGTAGAATATTTTGAAGTTATGAAAGCCGACGCAGTCGAAGTTCTACTTAGCAGTACCAAAGAAATCACGAAATCGAGTGAATACAGTTTCTTCGAATCATGGTTGGGTTCGGGACTTATCACCAGGTAAATCAAATTAATTACTAAGCTCTTGTTAACTCATTATGAACATTATTTACTTATGATAATGGTTATTAATCATCAGTAATGGCGCGAAATGGAAGAAACGCAGGAGAATGTTGACACCCTCTTTTCATTTTCGAGTTCTAAACCAATTTCAATCGGTCATCAATGACCATAGCCGCGTCTTAGTTGGTCACCTATCGAAAAAAGTCGATAATGAATACGTCGATATATTACATTTCCTCACCATGTGCACTCTTGACGTCATATGCGGTAAATATTTTGAAGAATTATGATACTTCAGTAAGGTCTATAAAAAATTGTTAATTTGCATTTATAGAAACTACAATGGGAGTTAATATTGACGCTCAAAATAACAGCAACTGGGCATACGTCCAAAGTCTGCATCAGTAAGTTGACGCGTTTCAGTGTTGCGTAACTTCACAGTTGAAATGCAAGTCTAAATTCTAATTTATTCCTTTTTTCATAGCATGAGTGAAATTGGCATTGGAAGACTTATCAATGTGCATCAGAGGTTCGATTTTATATTCAACCTGCTTCCAGTTGGAAGGCTTTATAAGGCCTCATTAAAAATAGTCCACGACTTTACCAGAGCGGTAATTAATGTTTGCAGTTGTTACAATTGTCCAAATTTTAATGCTAATATATTTAGATCATAAAACGTCGCATCAATGAAAGATTATTAAAATCACCAGATGATAATGAAGCAGACGTTGGAACTTCGGATGATATTTATGTTAAGAAAAGATTAGCTTTCTTGGACCTTCTTGTAGATGAACATTTTAAAAACCCCGATTTTACCGAAAGTGACATCCAAGAAGAAGTAGATTCTTTCATGTTTGCAGTGAGTAATGTACTGTCTTCCTAAACCATAGCGTTTCAGCTTCTTTTAACCTTCAAAAGGGCCACGATACAACGGCGGTTGGCTTAAGTTGGTGTATTTACTTATTGGGTCTTCATCCAGACATCCAGGAACGCGTCTTCGAAGAAGTCAATCGCGTGTTGGGTCAAGATAAACACGTGCAAGTCACCGAAAAAGAGTTGAAGGAGTTGAAATACCTCGAATGCGTCATCAAGGTAATGTATCAATACTTGAAATTTTGAAAGTTGAGTTTCAAATTTATGAATAATTTATTCTTAGGAATCGCAAAGAATGTTTCCTTCTGTACCATTCATTGGTCGAACACTAGAAGACGATTTAAATATATGTAAATGAATCAATATTCTTGTGTATAAGTAGTATATTTTCTCGTAAGTGCACAGTACTGAAGTTTTTCTTTAAATTTAGGCGGGAAGGTGGTTCCCAAAGGCGCAAACTGCATAGTACCCATTTTGGCTCTTCACAGGGATCCCGATTTGTATCCTGAACCTGATAAATTCGACCCTGATAGATTTACCATCGAAAACAGTTCAAGGAGACACCCTTACGGATATATACCATTCTCAGCTGGACCCAGAAACTGCATTGGTAATATTGAAAACAATGTTATCTTTTGATGAAAATAAGCTTGATTTCACGTCATCCAGGTCAAAAGTTTGCCCTTAACGAAGTGAAAACAGTTATGGCTCATTTGATTCGTAACTTCACTTGGAAATCATTGGATCCCTTGGATAAAGTGACCTTTTCTCCTGATTTAGTGTCAAGGCCGATACCTGGGCACAGAATTAAACTTTTTAAGAGGGATTTGTTTAGGAACCTTTGAAAATAAATTACTACAAGGTCTCTAATTAATCACAAATGGTTCAAATCTCGATAATTTTAATACATTAGCATTTCATTCTTATAGTAGAGTTAAAGAGAGGGCCTACTACTTTTCACCCGAGATGTTTTGCAAATTGAGAAGCCATGTTCTGGGAAATGAGAGTTAACATGTTTTTGTGGTCTGTTTTATCAACTACTTATATTGAAATTATCATTCAAAAGCCTACAACGAAGGGAGATCGAGTTATCATTTTTCCACCGTCACTCTGCTTTATCGACTACTTCTCTTAGAAAATGAATATTTGAAACACCACTTAAAAAAACTAAAGGCTTATTCCGATCCTCATGCAATTTAGAGGATTTGTTTACCGTTTGTTTGTTTATCTACTTGTTCGTTTGTTAATTTCCAAGTGTCAACAATAAATTTAGAAATATTCTGTAAATGAAATTAAATATGAAATATCTACTTCCGGACTTCTTCAAAATGTTTCTGTGTTTTTTGAAACATTTCCTTTACTGGCTGAAACCCATAGTAAAGAAGTCAAGGAATTGAGTACTTGAATTGGAATTCAAGGACATCTTCAAAATAAATTGATTTGAAATCAATCTCCAGATGTTTATCTTGGCTTACAAGACTTGTTTAGTGTGTTTTTTTTTAAGTTTATTTTTTTGTAGTTATTTTTATTATTATTTCTCTATGTTTCTCGAAAATTTATTATATCCTTCACAAAGTTCCTTAATTTGTAAAAGAGATCGAATTTATGTTTTATACTCCGCTATGGATTTAAATATCTTTGATTTATTGAAATTAATGATTGTAATTATAATTTTGGTAATTACATACCGATTAGTCGATGGGTATTTGTCAAAATCGCGAAAAAAGTATTTAGATTGTACAATACAATGTAGGACTATTTTGGGACATTTACCATTAATTTGGAGTAATACGGTATCAAATAATAATCCAGTAACAGTTAGTAAGTAATTTTTAAATTTAATGATAAATAAGTAAATGATAATTTTAATCTCGATGTTTATTAGGACTTCAACAAATTATTTTTGGATTGCAATACTTGTTTCCAGATGAACCATTAATAAAATTAATGATTTCTGTAGTTCCATACGTTTACATAGTAAAAGCAGATGCGGCCGAGGTTCTACTGAGCAGTAACAAAGAAATCACGAAATCCAGGGAATATAGTTTCTTCGAGTCATGGTTGGGTTCTGGACTACTTATCAGGTAATTGAAATTAATTACGAATTACTTCAGCCATCCATAAGTTTATAAGTGATATGTTCCTTCCATAAGTATGACACTACCTACACTTCGTAATGCTATACTGAGAGACTTACAGCTCGAGATAACTAGTTCCAGAACGACAAGCGACGTGAATTGAAGTCCTACACTCGGTGGTTAATTTTGCAGGACTTCCATCTAGGTCCTATTTAGTCTGTATTAAGACTTTGACAGCGCCTCACCAGGCGTCGCTTTACCCCGAATCTCTGACCTACGTCACTTCATGGCAGGCTCCAGTTTGTAACCAGTAACAAACTGATGGTGAACATATCTTATAAACTTATGGTTCACCGTAATTAAAATCCCATGAAAAACTCGTGGAATATGAAAATGTGGATGAAGGGGAATGTTTTTCCTTCAGTACTGGGACGAAATGGAAGAAACGCAGAAAATTATTGACGCCCTCGTTTCATTTCCGAGTTCTAAACGAATTTCAATTTATCATCAATGACCATAGCCACGCCCTTGTTGGTCATCTATCGAAACAAGTTGATAAGGAATGCATTGATATTTTACATTTCGTCACCATGTGCACTCTTGACGTCATATGTGGTAATAAAGTTTATTGAAGTAGTAGTATAGTAGGATTATGCTTTTAAAAATATTGCGGAATTGCCATTATAGAAACTGCAATGGGAGTTAGTATCGACGCCCAGAATAACAGCGACTCACCATACGTGAAGAGCCTGCATCAGTACGTATATTTTTCAAGTGCACTTGATAAAATTTATTCAGTATAAAAATATCCACCAAAGCATGAGTGAAATTGGCACCTGTAGAGTAATCAATGTTCATCATTGGAACGACTTTATATTCGGCCTTTTCCCAGCTGGTAAACTATACAATACTTCCTTAAAAACGGTCCACGATTTTACTAAGAAGGTATCATATTTGAAGAGAAAATTCAAACTTTTATTCTATAGCGTTATATACCTATTTTATTTAGATCATAAAAATTCGCATAAACGAAAGATTATCAAAAACGTCAAATGACACCGAAGCCGAAGTTAAGAAGAGATTAGCTTTCTTGGACCTTCTTGTAGATGAACATTTCAAAAACCCAAGTTTTACCGAAAGTGACATTCAAGAAGAAGTCGATACTTTCATGTTTGAAGTGAGTATTCTATAGTGTCTCCCATAAATGATATTGAAGTACTCTTAAAACCTTTGTGAAAGGGCCACGATACAACGGCGGTTGGATTAAGTTGGTGCATTTACTTATTGGGTCTTCATCCAGAAATCCAGGAACGCGTCTTCGAAGAAGTCACTCGCGTGTTGGGTCAAGATAAACACGTGCAAGTCACCGAAAATGAGTTGAAAGAGTTGAAATACCTTGAATGCGTCATCAAGGTAATAAATATACTCAAAGATTTCTAAGTTGAAAAGACCTGTAGTTTGAAATTTATGGATAATCTATAGGAATCACTAAGAATGTTTCCTTCTGTACCATTCATTGGTCGAACACTAGAAGACGATTTACCCATATGTAATTTTATCTTACATTATGCATAAGCTACATAGTTACTCATAAGTGTTCAAAGTACAACCCTCCTCCTACCATATTGAAGAGTAACTTTGTTGTTTACGACTGAATCGTAATCAAAAACTATGTCCTAACTTTAAAACCTTTATCAAATTAGGCGGAAGGTTGGTTCCCAAAGGCGTAACTTGTATAGTAGCAATCACGGTTATTCACAGAGACCCTGAGTTGTACCCTGAACCTGATAAATTCGACCCTGATAGATTTACCACGGAAAACTCTATCGGTAGACACCCTTATGGATATATCCGATTCTCGGCTGGACCCAGAAACTGCATCGGTAATATTAATAACAATATTACCTATTAGGCCTAATTATACCAAAATTTATCTCAAATCCAGGTCAAAAATTTGCCATTAACGAAGAGAAAACAGTTATGGCTCATTTGATTCGCAACTTCACTTGGAAATCATTGGATCCCTTGGATAAATTGACCTTTGCCCCCAATATGGTGTCCAGGCCAATACCTGGACACAGAATTAAGCTCTTTAAGCGGGATTAGTTTGTAATATTAATTAATTGCTCGTTGTACTATAGATTAAATTACGAATTAAGTTCTTTTTCAGATAACTATAAACAAAACTCGGAAACGATGCCTCTCAAACTTTAAAACCATCTTCGAAATCATAAGCAAAGTTTTTATTCTATTCCATAACCTGACAGTATATTGAAACTTCAATTTTTTTAATCAACTTATGATTTCTTACCGTAAAAAATTTAAATTGTGTTTTTTATTAATCCCTTCTGGTTTGAACTTTGCCCCCTTGATTCTGGTGTGATGATGTAATGATTTTTTTTATGATTTCGAGTTCTTTGTACTAATACGGAATTTAAACTAGAATGCTAAAAAAATAAAAAATTAAACATTAAAATCCTAGTAAAATGCCGCGAAATTATAGAAGAATACCCTTGAACCCTCTTCATCAAATTAAACCACGTGACCCAGGATAGTACGCGTTGAAAAGAAACCCACGTGTGTGGATCCAATGCAGTTAGTTAGGGCTTCAAAGTTTCAAGTCTACGAAAGCTGTTTTAACGTCTTTGTTATCCACATACATATCAATGTTCAGTTTTAAGACAGCAACGTGGACTTCAAAAAGGTCTATTTAGGCCTTTGAACAACTAAGTCAACTTGTTTGTGTAAAATGGTGATCATGAGAGGTGACTGGTTGTAGGATTGCCGGTACGTTAAGTACTTTCAAGGGCAAATATTCAGTCAAAATTTTTTACCAAGACTTTAGTCCAAGAAAACAGGAAAACGGAAGAATCAACTTTCTTCGATTACTACTTATAAATGTACACGTTGAAAAGGCTGCGCAGATAACATCTCCGAGTAAGTAGTCCAGTTTTGTTTAGATAAGGTAGATGGTTTTTGCATTATTCTTTCTGATGTAATAAATATCAGGACTCATTTATTTAAAAAGAACACAAAACTATGATATCCTGGATACAATAACGTATTTTCAAAGTACAAATTATATTTATCTCAGTTGAAGCTTAATTTAATAAACTTAACCTATATAGAACAAAGAATAATTATTCATAATTGACTATTATAAATTAGTTAAAACTAATCACGTTTAAAGAGTTTAATTCTGTGTCCCGGTATTGGCCTGCACACCATATTGGGGGCAAAGGTCAATTTATCGAATGGATCCAATGATTTCCAAGCGAAGTTGCGAATCAAATGAGCCATAATTGTCTTCTCTTCGTTAAGGACAAATTTTTGACCTGGATTTGTGATAAAATTTAGTATAATTAGGCCTAATAGATGATATGTTGTTTCAATATTACCAATGCAGTTTCTGGGTCCAGCCGAGAATGGGATATATCCGTAAGGGTGTCTACCGATAGAGTTTTCCATGGTAAATCGATCAGGGTCGAATTTATTAGGTTCAGGATACAAATCAGGGTCTCTGTGAATAACCGCAATGGCTACGAAACAGTTGGTACCTTTTGGAACGACCTTTCCGCCTAAAATTAGGAAAAATCAGTAAATTAGGGCTAGGCTCAGGATTAAAATGTCGTAAGCAACAAAGCTACTCTTAAGTACTCTTTCAAAACCATGAGTTTTGGCTAAGGACAGATACTACCTCACACTTATGAGTAGAAACGCTACTTATGCTTAAATTATTCATTGTTGATTTACAAATGGTTAAATCGTCTTCGAGTTTTCGACCAACGAATGGTACAGAAGGAAACATTCTTTGCGATTCCTGTAAATTATCCATAAGTATTTCACTACCTTTTCAACTTCGAGATGATTCAGTATATTACCTTAATGACGCATTCGAGGTATTTCAACTCCTTCAATTCTTTTTCTGTGACGCGCACCTGTTTATCTTGACCCAATACGCCAGTGACTTCGTTGTAGGCGCGTTCCTGGATGTTTGGATGGTGGCCCAATAAGTAAATGCACCAACTTAAACCAACCGCCGTTGTATCGTGGCCCTTCCAAAGTTTTTAAGAGTACTTCAATACCAGAGCTATCATTTATGGAAGACGGTATAGAATAATCACTTCAAACATGAAAGTGTCGACTTCTTCTTGAATGTCACTTTCGATAAAACTGCATGGATTTCTTAAGTGTTCATCCACAAGAAGGTCCAAGAAGGCTAATCTCTTTTTCGTATATAAACCTTCAGAGTATCCAACTTCGGTGACATTGTACTGTGGTGTGTTTGATAATCTTTCGTTTATGCGACTTTTTATGATCTGAAAATGTTAGGCTTAGGGTTGAATTAACATTAATTGAACTTCAACTGTGAAACATCACCTTTTTTGTAAAACTGTGGACTGTTTTTAAAGAACTATTGTAAAGTTTACCCGTCGGACACAGTTTGAATAGAAATTCATTCCAATGATGCAAATTTACCGCTCTTTCAACTGCAATTTTACTCATGCTAAAGCGAATAAAATCGTAAGTGTAACGCAAGCTTTAACTTACATTTCAACTTACTGATGCAGACTTTGAACGTAAGGAGAGTTGCTGTTATTTTGAGCGTCGATGTTGACTCCCATTGTGGTTTCTAAAACAAGTAATGGAAAAATGTGTCAAAGGTCCTACTAAATTTGACTCGGCATAATCCTTAGCGCTTACTTAAATGGTACTTACCACATATGACGTCTAGGGCGCACATGGTGACGAAATGTAGAATATCGACGCATTCCTTATCGACTTGTTTCGATAGATGACCAACTAAGGCGAGGCTATGGTCATTGATGATCGAATGAAATTGGTTTAGAACTCGGAAATGAAACGAGGGCGTCAACATTCTCCTGCGTTTCTTCCATTTCGTCCCAGTACTGAAGAAAAAACGTGAATTACACCTGAACTAATTCGTAATTAATCGTAATTACCTTGTGAGAAGTCCAGAACCCAACCATGATCCTAAGAAGGTGTATTCCCTGGATTTTGTGATTTCTTTGTTACTGCTCAGTATAACTTCGGCAGCATCGGCTTTCAGTATGAAAGCGTATGGAATGACACTAACCATTACTTTTATTAAAGGTTCGTCTGGGAACAAGTATTGAAATCCAAATGCGTTTTGTTGAAAACCTAATAAACAACGAGATCAATGTTTTAAATTACCATTATTAGATGTTGACTAAGCCTAACGACTTAAAATTCAAGATTGAAACTAAAAATTATGCTTACGAACTGTTAGAGGAACTTTATTTGGTAACAAACTAGATGATACTAATGTTAAATGTCCCAAAATAGGCCAAGATTGAATTAGAACACCTAAATCCTCGGGCCGCGATTTTGAAAATTTTCCATTGAGAAATCGGTATATTAGTACTGATATTGTAATAAAAACAATTAATTTTAAAACAGTCCATGGTGATTCGAAGACATAAAAATCCATTGCCAAGAAAATCAAACTAAAGAGTTGGTATTTTTTAACTAAGGGATCATATGTAGTAATTACAAGATACTTCGTAAACACTTCGTGTTTGTTTGCTGTAGAAAATATGCCTCAAAGAAGATAACTTTCAAAGTTCATTAGTGATTTAAGGGGAATATAAACGCCTTAAATAAGAGTGGATGACTTAATTACCGAATTTTTGCATTCTAAAATCAGGGGAAAGTGAAGCTAGTATAATTAACAAGCTGCAGTGAGATGGGGAGCATTTTGTCATGTCAATTTTTCATCCCTTTAATTAGTACCTCTCTACAAAAATGTCATTCTGCTGATTAAAGAAAATCAACCATTAGTCTAGCTGGTTTCAAAGTGCGTTGCTAAGTTTTTATAGTAAATTCACCTAGAAATTAGCTATGATTAGAACTAGGCCTTGATCTCGCCTGGTATTGAGACCTAATGATTGTTAAAATTAGCTATATGTTACACTTCAACCTCTTTAGTCTTATTTGTTAACAAACATCGTTAAATTAAGCTTTACTAATATAAATTAATTCGAGTTTGAACAAATTTAAAAACATGTGAATTAATCTAATTTGAAAAAACACGCAGTCAATTTATTGCGAACAATTTTATTTTACTTAATTATTAACATAATATTCAGAACCCCCGCTATGTAGTAGGAATTTACAAGATCTCTCTAATTCTCTTTGAGACAATTCTAAGCAAAATATTCATGAATTAGTTCACATAAAGCGACTATAAATGATTTAAAAGTTTATGTTTATGTTACTTGGAAAGTCTCTCTGAATGTTTTAACCACTTGATCTTTTACCAAGCGAGGTTGGAAACTATATCCAAGAGCACAGGCTGCTTTTTTCTGTGAAAACTAATCGGTAAAAAAGAATTTTGTATACTTCCGATGTTATTTTAGAAAATTCACCCTCATTTACCTCTTCGTTGGCCTTTCCTTGCCGAATATGCATACATATCCTCTGAAATCTCGTTCCACCGTTCACGCTTCCAGCGGTACATGAGAAGGCCAAGTCCTCGAACGTCTGTTGAGAATCAATCATGCGTTTGTGTCAGTGTATTTATGTGAACAAAGATGTTTACGAAGCCGAGAGACCATAAATGAAATATAAAAAGATGAAAAAAGCTTCCATCTTAATTCCTATGAATTTCAATTAACATCTAGAGCCCCTCACTACACTGAAGCCACGTTCACACTTAAACGGAATTGTAACACTAGTTGACTACCTAACTAACCAGTTCTCGAGGGGGTAGACACTTGAGAACTCGGGTGTACAATATGTCTTGAACTCAATGTACTGTCAAAGCTGAACTGCGAGTTCCAAAGACTTTGAACTCAATGCACTGTCAAAGCTGAACTGCGAGTTCCAAAGACTTTGAACTCAATGCACTGTCAAAGCTGAACTGCGAGTCCCAAAGACTTTGAACTCAATGCACTGTCAAAGCTGAACTGCGAGTTCCAAAGACTTTGAACTCAATGCACTGTCAAAGCTGAACTCTTTTGAACTCGGGTGTACAAGAGATCCAAAGCGTCTACCCCCCAACTAACCATCCAGTTCTAAACCGTTATTCGTGTGTGAACGTAGCATTAAAATTAAATTACTCATTAAGTAACCTAACCTTGTGAGTATTGAACTTTACAAATGGATCTTTTTTCGTGGTTTTGTTATCCTTACGGTTGTTCCCCAAAATCAGTTTCTCGAGTTGTTGGACGCACGGACCATCCTGGTTCTCACCGTCCTGAGTCGCGTCTAAATGTAAATAGAAGATGAGATCGTCGCGTTTAGGAATTAAATTAAACATTCGCTTACCACAAACTTCTTTCAAAAAATTATAGGCGTCTTGAGCTCCACCAGCGTATGTTAACGAGATGGTTGCGCTGAAAATCAAAGCGATAGCAAAATATTTTAGGGCCATTTTAGGAGTCAAAAGTATTAAAGTTGAAATTGTGGATTTCGAAGAGCAGAATGTTCTTGTTAAAAATTCGTTCAAAGTTTGAATTCAAAACGTGGCGGAGTATGAATATATATGCGCAGTTTCTCTGTCGTTAAATGTAATATAGCTGGGTGATTGTAGTTCGAATTTTTACAGTAATAATGTACGAAATATTTTCATAATAGAATTTGTATCTCTAATGGGACGGGAATGAGCACCAAAAATAGGGCGCGTTAAGATGTAACTTGGATCTTTGTCATAAATTATTTACCGTTGTAACCTCACATAACGAGAACCCATAGTGATTTAATTAAGCGCTAAGTTATAATACCAGACATTTAAAGCCGCTGAAGAAAACTGCACAATATTCTAGTCTCTTTTGAATGAAAGGTTCCTTCTTTCATCGTATGATATTCTATGGGATGATGTATAGCAGCGTACACAATAGGTAATAATGTAAATGGACCATTGTCCAACAGGCTGACATGCAAAACAGTCGTAGTAGTAGTAGTGCCTAGAAACAAAGCAAGTTATCATTAAGTTTTCAACAAAATATACAGGGGCTTAATTTGTAATTAAACCTGAGTTACAAATTATATTATAGTGCGCCCGTTTGAAAAGTTTGATCTAAGATCATTAAACACAGATAGTCTGGAAAGGGGATACGGCACTTCGTTATTTTAGGGCAGCGCCTATCTAGCGCCAAGCAGCGACCAAAATTGATACTTTTTCGACACAAACCATAGCCATAACATGATCTATAAGCCGGACAGTTTCGTGACTCTCTCGCTAGGGGCGACGACAGGTGATGCCATTAGAAGAGAAGGGTTTTAACTTAGCAATACAGTCCATCTGATTTTAATGGTCTTAGGTTTGATTCTGCGTCCAGACACCATAACGTATTTGGGAGGGGCGTGGTTAGGAGCATTTGGACATCTCATTTTTTCATCCCTTCTACTCCCTTTATTTATAACCTCGCTAAAAACTCCGTTAATTCGCTGTTTAAAGATAAAATCAACCGTTAACCTAGCTAGGTTCAGCGTGCGTTGCTTAGTTTCTTAGTGTATTTACCTAGAAATTAACTATGATTGGAATAAGGTTAGTTCTCGCCAGTTATTGTTACTTCATGATTGTTAAAATTAGCTATGTATATAGTACCCTTCAACCTCAGTCCTCATTAGTCTTATTAACCAAACATCGTTAGCATAATAAATTAATTTAACTTCATCTCTGCGACCAGGGATAGAATTAATTTCAGAAGTAGGAATGAAGAACAGAGTAAGTAATCTGGGCGCGCGTCAAAGTCCCGGACCCCCTTCCACGGGACGGAGGGGGAAATGAAAAAAGAGGCGGGAGGGTCATAGCGACAGAGGTAAAAAGGAATTACGTATTTTTCGCCGTCCCCGTCAGCAACGTCATCAAAACGCAGTTTAACTGAGCCAATAAGATAATTCAAACTGTTCGTTACGTGTTGGAGGGAGGGGCTCTATACTGGGTGGTCTATGAGTCGGAATATCTGAAGTAAATACTAACTGTTCTCCATTCCTACTTCTAAAATTAAAACTATCCCTGATGCGACATTTGAACAAATTTAAAAAAATTTTGATAATTTAATTAGACACTTGAAATATGTATATTAAAAGAAGAAACAAACACAGTCAATTAATTGCGAACTATTTTATTTCATTATTCAGTAACAAAATATCCAGCTGAAAGATATTTAGTAGCAATTCGCAAGACCACTCTAATTCTGCTTGCGACATTTCTATACAAAATATTCAAGAATTAATTCAAATAAAGCGGCTTAAAAGTATTAATATATGTTACATGGAAAGTCTCTCTCATTGTTTTAACCCGCTTAGCATCTACATAGCGAGCTTGGAAACCATAGCCAAGAGCGCAATCTGCTTTCATCTGGGTAAACTATTCAGGAAAGAAATGAATTTTGTATACTTCCAATATTATTTTAGGAAATTCACCCTCATTTACCTGCTCATCGGCCTTTCCTTGCCGAATATAAATGCATATCCTCTGAAATTTCTTTCCACCATGGATGCTTTTCTCTGTACATGAGTAGGACAGGGATTCGTATGTCTGTTGAGTATGAAATAAACGTTTATATCATGTCAGTGTATTTATATGATCATTAATGAAATTTAAGAGAAATCAATATAAAAAAAACATTCCTTTGCATTTCAATTAAATCAACGTCTAGGGTCTTGTTCACACGATTGTAATACTAGTTGACCATAACTAACCATTCAGTTTTGAACCGTTTATCGTATTTAAAATTAAATGAGTCACTATGAAACGTTACCGTGTGAGGATCGAATGGTCCATATTTAGAGTACGGTGAACTTTTGATATCTTTAACATAGTTTTCCAAAATCTGTTTCTCAAGTTCTTTGACGCAAGGACCATCCTGGTTCTTTCCGTCCTGAGTCGCGTCTAAATGAAAATAAAAGATGAAATAGCCGCGTTAATTAATTAAACTAATTAAATTAATTATTTGCTTACCACAAACTTCTTTCACAAAATTAAAGGCGTCTTGAATTCCATCAGCGTAGGTTAACGAGACGGTCACGCTGAAAATTAACCCGAGAACAAAATATTTTAAGGCCATTTTAGAAGTCAAAAATATTGGGGTTGAAGTTGTGGGTTTAAAAGAGCAGAATGTTCTTGTTAAAAACTCGTACAAAGTGTGAATTTCAAACGTGCATGGCAGAGTATGAATATATAGCCAGTTTCTCTGTCGTTAAATGAAATATTGCTGGTCGATTATCGTTTGAATTTATTCAGTAATAATGTACGAAATATTTTCAAAACATAGAATTTGTAACTCTAATGGGACGGGAATAAGCACCAAAAACAGGGCGTGGTAAGACGTAACTTGAAAAGTCTGGAATTTATATCACTGATGTAACCAGATGTAACGTGAACCCCTAGTGATTTAATTAAGCATTAACTAATAATCCAAGACATTTAAACCTGGTTATAGAAAACTGCAGAATATTCTAGTCTCTTTTGAATGAAAGGTTCCTTCTTTCATCGTATGATATTCTGTGGGATGAAGAATAGCAGCGTACACAATAGGTAATAATATAAATGGACCATTGTCCAACAGAATGACAATGCAAAACAGTAGTAATAGTAGCAGCGCCTAGAAACAAAGCAAATTATCATGTGTTTTCAACAAAATATTCAGGGGCTTAATTTGTAATTAAACCTAAATTACAAAGAAAAAATTAATTCAAGTGCCCGTTTGAAAAGTTTGATCTAAGACTAGGTGATGCCATTAGAATACAAGGATTTTAGCTTAGCAATCCAGTCAATTTGTGTTTAATGGTCTTAGGTTTGATTCTGCGTCCAGACACCATACCATATTGGGGAGGGGCGTGGTTAGGAGCATTCCGACATCTCAATTTTTCATCCCTTCTACCTCCTTTTATTATAACCTCGCTAAAAACGGCGACATTTCGCTGTTTAAAGATAAAATCAACCGTTAAGCTAGCTGGTTTCAAAATGCGTTGCTTAGTTTATTTTTACTATATTTACCTAGAAATTAACTATGATTAGAATTAGGTTAGTTCTCGCCAGTTATTAGGACTTCATGATTGTCACGATTGTTAAAATTAGCTATGTATTTAGCTATATGATTTCAATCTCATTAGTCTTATTAACAAACCTCGTTAGTATAATAAATTAATTTAAGTTCATTTAAGCGACGTTTCAAGAAATTAAAAAAAAAATTTATTAATCAAATTAGACACTTGAAATATATATTAAAAGATTTAAAAACATTTTAATTAATTTAATTGGACACTTGAAATATTAAAAGAAGAAACAACGCAGTCAATTTATTCCGAACTATTTTTATTACCTCTCCGAGTGACGTATGTCACGGAGAGGTTCTGTAACGATCGTGTGTGTCTGTTTGTGTGTGTGTTTGTGTGTTTGTGTGTGTGTCTGTTGTTACACCCACGTGACCGCGTTCGCAGTTTCCAAATCGGAGCAAACGTGTTCGCCATTTCCGAACTGCTTTCACAGTCACGGAAATGGCTACTCTACTTGAGTTCTCACACCACCATCTTCTGGTCCTTGTCCATCCCACACGGACACCAGTCTGTACATACTGGCTTCTAATCACCACCATCTTAAGGCCTTCGTCCATCCCACATGGACACCAGTCTGTACATACTGGCTTCTAACCACCACCATCTTCTGGTCATAGTCCATCCCACATGGACACCAGTCTGTACACACTGGCTTCTAACACCACCATCTTCTGGTCTTTGTTTTTGTCCATGCCACTTGGACACCAGTCTGTACTTACTGGCTTCTAACACCACCATCTTCAGGTCATTGTCCATCCCACATGGACACCAGTCTGCACACCTGGCTTCTACACCACCATCTTCTGGTGTTTGTTTTTGTCCATCCCACATGGACACCAGTCTGTACACCTGGCTTCTACACCACCATCTTCTGGTCTTTGTTTTTGTCCATCACACATGGACACCAGTCTGCACACCTGGCTTCTACTCCATCGTCATCGTTGGATTTAAGACATTCGCGGCGATCAGCTAGGGTTACGAGAAACGTCTAGCCTCCCTAGGGTGGGTTGTCCACGATAGGTTTTCGCAATTGCGGTTGTTCTTGCTTTTAACTGTAGTTCGACACCCTTATATACTACCTATTTGATTAAGGCGAAGCAACCGGCGTATGCTTCACTTCAAACGCCAATATTAGTCAAGTCTCTCAAGAATGTTTAATTGTTCTTTTTTAAAACGATGTAACGTTCAATAAGGCGAATAACTAACGAAGAAAATATTAAATATTAATTATATTTATTTTAATATTTAAGAAAATCTTGTTTCTCAATTTAAAATTAATACGGAAAGAGTTAAAAAGCAGTCTATGTTTTTGTCTGTGTGTGTCCGTCCGTTGTTACAGTAGTGCGCTGCGTTAGAAGTTCGTTTTGTTTTGATGTGTAAATGAATCCTACAGAACCATAATATTCACTTTATCCTTAATATAAAGTGAATATGTGGAAATATTTTTCGTAATTATGATGTATTTAGTACTTTTGTAGCTTTAAAGCTCTATTTCATTTTGATATTCCAAAGATTTTTTTTAATATTATTATTTAAAATGGATGTTTATATAATACTTAAGCTATACTACATCTGTTTATAGCATAATCCTTTCTAAAGTGAATACAAGCACAACGCTACTATGTTGGTCAAATGAAATTTTATTTGTCAATAGGCCTAGTGAACCAAACAGTAAACGCTTGGATTTGGTTTTCGTTTCTGTAATGCAGAGACATTAACGGTTCAGAGTGAGCCGAAAGTTAAATACACTTTTAAATAATTAGGCTTAGATTATATAATCATGGTGGAAATCTGGGCCGCGTTCAGCAGAGCCCACCGCTGTTAGCAGTGTCCTACATAACGGGATTTTGTTTTTGAATTTTGACGTCACGGTGCTAAGCGCTGAGCTAGCGCGGTCTTCAATGAAAATAGTCGGCTCTTTGGATAACGTGACGTAAAACGCATAGTTCTCAGCTTGGCGAAAAAAGCATGGAGGAATTAATACAAATAGCACTATGGCGTGAAACCAGTTGATCACGCGAGAATTTTAAAAGATATGTTAGTTTCTAATTTTAATTATAAAAGTTGTTATCTATCTCTATAAATATGTTATCATACAATTTTTGTTAAGCCTTGGTACCTTGCACGCTTTATTGCGCTAGCGTCATTTATAAAACGCCGATGACCGGAGAAAAGCTATGACGACAGACTTCACCGGTAAACATTTCCAAAATCCGCTGTCTTTTTTGGTGAGCTCTGCTGAACGCAGCCCAGACCAGTGAAAGGTCTGATCGTAATCGGATAATAGCTTCGTGTTTTCATGCTTTTTATGGTACGCATTTACTTTCAGTGTGTGTAGCCACAAATAAGCTTTGGTGTTATGTAACGTTAACAGTCATGTTGACAAACTACGAAAATCGTTGAGATGAAACGAAAGGATAGTGTTTACAATGCAACCCTGTTGTGAATATGGCTTTGAACATAGAGGGCATACAGTTGAGGAGTAGAAAATTGGGCCTTTACAAACACGTAAAGGTAATATCCCTCCAAAGTTTTATCTCTTCATTTCCCGTTTTTCCCCCATCGGATGATTTTAATGTGTACAAGTATATCATTATTGGATGTAAAATGTCGTCTGATTTACAGTATATTTGCTGTGCTTTGTATACTGCTTTAATATTTCATAGATTTTAACTTAAGAAACATTTCCATATCTGGGTAAATAAGTTTGTAAGTAGTCGTCTTGACTCGGAGAGGTAATATTTTGGTTTTCCCAACTTGTTATTTATAATATCCAGAACGCACTCTATTTTGTAGCAATTTTTAAAACCTCTCTCATCCTGCTTGCGACATTTCTAAAGAAAATATTCGAGAATTAGTTCAAAAAAGGCGATTTAAAATTACTTAAAAGTATAAATATATGTTACTTGGAAAGTCTCTCTCATTGTTTTAACCAATTGAGCATGTACAGAGCGAGTTTCGAAACTATAGCCAAGAGCACAAGCTGCTTTTATCTGGGAAAACTATTCAATAAAAAATAATTCTGTATACTTTATTTTATATATTATTTTAGAAAATTCACAGTCACTTACCTCTTCAGTGTCCTTTCCTTGCCGAATATACATACATATTCTCTGAAATTTCTTTCCACCATGGATGCTTCCACCGGTACATGACATGGCCAGGGCCTCGTATGTCTGTTGAGTACCAAGTAAACGTTTATATGAATTTATTTGAACATGAATTCGAGTGCCCATTAATGAAATTTAAGATAATTTAATATAAAAAACATTCCCTCGCATTTCACTTAAACGTCTAGAGCATTCACTATAATAAAGCCACGTTCACACTAACAAAGGATTGTAATACTAGTTGACTAACTAACCATTCAGTTTTGAACCGTTTATCGTGTATGAACGTAGCATTAAAATTAAATTACTCATTATATTAACGTTACCTTGTAAGGTTCAATCTTTACATATTTATAGTATGGTGAACTTTTGATCTTTTTATCATGGTTTTCCAAAATCTGTTTCTCAAGTTCTTTGACGCACGGACCATCTTGGTTCTTTCCGTCCTGAGTCGTGTCTAAATGAAAATGGGAGATGAATTCGCCGCGTTTGTTAATTAAATTAAATCAATTATTAAATATTCGCTTACCACAAACTTCTTTCAAAAAGTTAAAGGCGTCTTGAACTCCATTAGCGTATGTTAACGAGACTGTCACGCTGAAAATTAAAGCGAGAGCAAAATATTTTAAGGCCATTTTAGGGGTCAAAAATATTGGGGTTGAAGTTATGGATTTCGATGAGCAGAATGTTCTTATTAAAAATTCGTACTAAGTGTGAATTCGAAACGTGCATTGGCAGAGTTTCTCTGTCGTTAAATGTAATATCTCTGGTCGATTATCGTTTGAATTTTTACAGTATTGTACGAAATATTTTCATCATAGAATTTGTATCTCTAATGGGACGGGATTCCGGGAATGAGCACCTAAAACAGGGCGTGGTAAGATGTAACTTGCATCTTTGTCATAACCCTATTCACAAAGCGAAAGTATGGAAATTATTACGCTGATGTAACCTGATGTAACGTGTAATCTTATTGCAATCGGAATCCCTAGTGATTTAATTAAGCGTTAACTGTAGAATATTCTAGTCTCTTTTGAATGAAGTGTTCCTTCTTTTATCCTATGATATTCTGTGGGATGAACAATAGTAGCATACACAATAGGAAATAATGTAAATGGACCATTGTCCAATAGGCTGACAATGCAAAACGGTAGTAATAGAGCTTAGAAACAAAGCGAATTATCATGTAAATGTTCTCAACAAAACATTTGTAATTAAACATATGTTACAAAGAATAATTAAAGTAAAGATATTAGATCAATCTCGTTTGAAAAGTTTAATTCTGTGTCCAGGTATTGGCCTCGACACCATATTGGGGGCAAAGGTTACTTTGTCCAAGGGATCCAATGATTTCCATGTGAAGTTGCGAATCAAATGAGCCATTATAGTTTTCTCTTCGTTAAGGGCAAATTTTTGACCTGGATGACGTGTAATAAATTTTAGTTTCATCAAAAGATAATATGTTTTCAATGTTACCAATGCAGTTTCTGGGTCCAGCCGAGAATGGGATATATCCGTAAGGGTGTCTACCGGAAGTGTTTTCAATGGTAAATCGATCAGGGTCGAATTTATTAGGTTCAGGGTACAAATCTGGATCTCTGTGAATGACTGCAATGGCTACGAAACAGTTGGAGCCTTTAGGAACCAACCTTCCGCCTAATTTTTAAAAAATAGAACACTGTTGTAAAGTTCACTTTCTGCGCATGATTCTATGTCATAAGCAACAAAGTTACTCATAATTATAGGGCATGAATCAGTCCCTTTCATAGAGACGAGGTCATTTGCTGGGTTTTAAGGAGCTTACACACATGAACAACATTTCACACTTATGAGTAGTTAACAACTTGTGCATTTTACATATATTTAAATCCTCTTCTAGTTTTCGACCAATGAATGGTACAGAAGGAAACATTCTTTGCGATTCCTATAAATTATTCAAAAATTTGAAACTATACCTGTTCAACTTCGAAATCTTTGAATACAATCATTACCTTGATGACGCATTCGAGGTATTTCAATTCCTTCAACTCTTTTTCTGTGACGCGAACTTGTTTATCTTGACCCAATACGCGAGTGACTTCTTCGAAGGCGCGTTCCTGGATGTCTGGATGAAGACCCAATAAGTAAATGCACCAACTTAAACCAATTGCAGCTGTATCGTGGCCCTTAAAAAAGTTTTAATACTTTTCATGGAAAGTTATGGAAGACAGTTTAGAATACTCACTTCAAACATGAAAGTATCGACTTCTTCTTGAATGTCACTTTCGGTGAAACTGGGGTTTTTAAAATGTTCGTCCACAAGAAGGTCCAAGAATGGTAATCCTTTTTTAAGATATAAATCTTCTTGTGGTGTTTTTGATAATCTTTCGTTTATGCGACGTTTTATGATCTGAAAATGTTTATGGTATGTGGTAGAATTTGGGAAACATTTACATGAAGCTTGATACCTTTTTCGTAAAGTCGTGGACCGTTTTTAAGGAAGCATTGTAAAGTTTACCAGTTGGAAGCAGGTTGAATATGAAGTTGTTCCAATGGTGCAATTTCACTCTTCTTTCAATTCCTATTTTACTCATGCTATCGTGGACAAAGACATAAGTGAAATTACAGCCTAATGACACAGTGTCATGAAAATGAGTTAACGTACTGATGCAGACTTTGCACGTATTCAGAATTGTTGTTATTTTGGGTGTCGATATTAACTCCCATTATAGTCTCTAGAAACCGTAATTAAACAAAGTGTTTCAAGTCCAACTATTCGTAACCTATAACGTGATAGTATGCGCAGTTACTTTAATTATATTTACCGCATATGACGTCAAGAGCGCACATGGTGACGAAATGTAATATATCAATGCATTCCTTATCGACTTGTTTCTTTAGATGATCAACTAAGGCGAGGCTATGGTCATTAATGATGGAATGAAATTGGTTTAGAACTCGGAAATGAAACGAGGACGTCAACATTCTCCTGCGTTTCTTCCATTTCGCCCCAGTACTGAAGGAAAAACGTGGCTTGCGGTTGGTATTGGCCTGAACTAATTGGTAATTAGGTTTAATTACCTTGTGAGAAGTCCAGAACCCAACCAGGATTCGAAGAAACGGTATTCCTTGGATTTTGTGATTTGTTTGTTACTGCTCAGTAGAACCTCGGCCGCTTCGGCTTTTAATAATAAAGTTAATGGAACTACGGTTATCATTAATTTTATTAAAGGCTCTTTTGGGAACAGGCATTGAAATCCAAAAACATTTTGTTGATGTCCTATTATAAAGAATCGTGATTACAATTTCTAATCATGTGAAGTTGATAATGACTTAACGCGACATTAAAGTAAAATAATAAGTAAATTAACTTACGAACTGTGAGGGGAGTTTTTTCTGGTAACCATTTAGTCGAACCTAATGACAAATGCCCCAAAATAGGCCAAGATTGAATTAGAAAACCTAAATTCTCTGGTCGAGATTTTGAAAATTTTCTAAGGAGAAATTGGTATATGATTACTGAAATTATAATTATAACTTTTATTTTTAAAACGGTCCATAATAAATCGTAGACATTAAAATCCATTGCGCGAAATTTTTAACTAAGTTTCTTGTAGATTTCAACATAAGCATCACTAAGGACATAGTACAAGATACGTCAAATACATTTAATTTTCGTTTTCTATACGATATATAGCATCGAGATGCAAAGTTCAATAGTGATTTAATTAAGGGAGTATAAAGACCGAAATTTGCAGTGTAGCTATCGCTTGATTAAGGCATTCTACCTCGTTAAAATTTAAATATACTTCTACTCCACTTCAATTAAAAATATTTTAAAAACACGACGAATCCCAGAAAAAATTAAAGTCAAAATAGGCTTTGGAACTGCTACAACGTATAACGTTCTGAGATTCCATGTACAACCAAGTTTTATATGAAGATTAATACAGTTTTATAATTTACGTTTTAATAAACCTAAAGATCAAAACAAATAAAGACACAGTGAATTAAATGCATTTTATTTTATTTCATATTATTATTATTATTACTATTACTAAGTGCCAAGGATCTTGGTGTTATCTTTGATTCGAATCTCATTTTTACTGACCATGTCCATGGATGTGTTAATAGATGTAGGCGCACCCTCGGTGTAGCCCTAAAACTTACCCGTAAACTTGGCTCTCTTGTACATTTCCGAATTTTATACCTTAGCCTTGTAAGATCTCGTGCCGTATTTGGATGGGTTGCTTGGGGTGGCGTTAGCGCTCATCTATTTGACAAAGTTGAGCGAATTCAGAGAAAATTTGTGGAGTATTGCTATACGCATTTTATCCCCAAGGCTCATTATGACTACATGACCTTACTCGAAATTCTCGCCCTTCCTACTTTGCGCTGTCTTTTAAATCTTTATGAAATAAAATTTGTATATAAGCTTATCCATCACATTGTAACTTTCCCTACCCTTTTAGAAAAATTGAACTTTCATGTCAATCGGACTTCGCGAACCCGCTCCACCTTTTATTTACCGCAATTTAGCTTAAACCCCTTAATTAGAATGCAAAGTACGTGTAACAAATTTACTGAAACTTTTGATATTTTTTCTACTCAATTTTGCGAACTTAAATTTGAATTGATTAATTTTTAATGTTTTCTCAACTTTCTGTAAATAGATTCCCATTCTTAAAATTTTGACGGTTTTTCTATTGATTTTTGTGTATTTCGCTTTAAACTGTTTGTTTTCTCAAATTTCTGTTAATAGTTCCTAATTCTGTAAATATAGTCAAATTTTCCGTTTATTATTGTTCGCTACACTATGGACTGTTTAATATTTAATTGTTTCCTTAATTTATTGTAATCAGTTCCTAATACATGTATATACCCACTTTTCTGTGTATAATCCCGTGAATCCTCCGTGATTCTTTTTATGCACAATAAACTTCTATTCTATTCTATTCTATATATGCTTAGTAAATAAGTATAGTACACTTAGTAATACTATATATTGCAACATTCTTTCACTGCTAAGAACCTTTTCGACATTCCTGAAAAAAAATGAAATATTTGCAAGAATTAGAAATAAATTAATAAGAGCTTAGGAAATTAAGGTGTTTCCATAAATTTAGATTTAACTCTAAATACTTAATGGAAAACAATTTTTACTCTCGACAATATTGTTAAATTCACTTGTAATTCAAGGGTTTAAGCTATAAAATTATGAAAGTATACGTATATTACTTGGAAAGCGTGTCTGAACAACGTAGTCACTTCAGGTTCTATCAACTCAACGTAATTATGATATCCAAGGACGCAAGATACTATCGGCATATACACCTATAAGTTAAAATCAATTTATTATCTTCAGATATTATAAAAATCAAACATTCATAGTTACTACTACCGAATCAGTATAACCGCCGCTACCTCCTTGCCTGACGTAAGAACAGACTCTTTGGAGTTTGTTAGCTTTTTCTCCCAACTTCGAGGTACATTTGTGGGCCATCTCCCCGAATGTCTGTTACGTATAAATTGAACTCAAAAATATTAGTTTATTTGTGAAGACCATTAGGGCTTGGATAAGGAGAATTCGATTCTATAGCGGTAACACGAGGGGTCCTTTCCACGCATGCCCGTACAATTTACCCATAGTGCCCCGGATTTTGGTTGGGCATAAGCTTTAGGTACTACCTGCCCCTGGTTTTAGCAACAAAAAAAACTATTTACGGGTGTCTTGGCTATAAACATATTTCCACCGAATGGCGCCTGTACTCACTGATGCCCAATCAGGAAAAGCATGCTGGGATTTTTAACTAGTTACGGATGGCCCCAGAATCAAACTCCTCCAAGAATAGAGAGACATCATTGCAATACATAAATTGTCATCAACCATTACGAATACTGTTGCGTTTCTTATAAACCTCTCGAATTCTCCGTCTCCATTTCAAGTTACCAGGGATTGACTTAAATTTAGAAGTAGGAATGGAGAACAGAGTAATCTGGGCGCGCGTCAAAGTCCCGGGACGGAGAGGAATGAGGGAAGAGGCGGGTCATAGCGAGAGAGGTAAAAAGGAATTACGTATTTTTCGCCGTCCCCGTCAGCAACGTCATCAAAACGTAGTTTAAGTGAGCCAATAAGATAATTTAAACTTTTCGTTACGTACGTGTTGGAGGGAGGGGCTCTATACTGGGTGGTCTATGAGTCGGAATAACTGAAGTAAATACTAACCGTTAGACTCCATTCCTACTTCTAAAATTAAATCTATCCCTCAAGTTACTGAGAAATATGATTTATAATTTGAAAACCTTGAAGATTTTGAAGACTCTATATCTAATAACCGGATGTACGACTTTTCCCATATCTTTTAAAGCTTGGGCGTTAACGACAGCTACTTTCGCGCTAATATTATGGTGGTTTTCCATAATCAGTTTCTCGAGTTGCTTGACGCACGGACCATCCTGGTTCTGTCCGTTCTCGGTCGCGTCTAAATGAAAATAGAAGTTGAAATCCCCGCGTTCAGGAATTATATTAAATATTCGCTTTCCACAAACTTCTTCCATAAATTTATAGGCGTCTTTAGCGTCTTGTGGTCTACCCAGGAGTGCTGTCGACATGGTTGAGCTTACAATTAACCCGAGAACAAAATATATTAAGGGCATTTTAGGCGTCAAAAATGTTAGGGATGTCTCTGCTATTGAAGTTGTGGATTTCGAAGAGCAGAATGTTCTTGTTAAAACTCGTACAAAGTGTGAATTCAAAACGTGCATGGCAGAGTGTGAATATGTACGCAGTTTTTCTGTCGTTAAAAGCAATATCGCTGGTCAATTATCGTTTGAATTTGGAAGCAATGAGGTAATAAATATTTACGTCATGGAATTTGTATCTCTAATGGGACAGGAATGATCAACAAAAACAGGGTGCGGTAAGATCATGTACCTTGGATGCCTATCGTAATCCCAAGGCGAAAGTTTGGAAATTCATTATTGGTGGAACGTGAAGTGGATCGAGAGTAATGTAATTAAGCGTTAACTAATGAAGTAACATATTTATATCTGGTGGAGGAAACTGTAGAATATTCTAGTCTCTTTTGAATGAAATGTTCCTTCTTTTTAAGGTATAATGTTTTTTGGAAAATACAATAGGCCTAGCGTCATTCACAATAAAGTTTTTATGCAAATGGGCTATTCATCGATAATAAGGTAATAAACTAAATGGATTATTCTTCTATTATAAAGTTATAATCCAAATGGGTTTTTTATCATGATTACCAATTGTCTTGTTCGACAATACAAAACGAAAGTAATAATACTTAGGTATTTTGTTAATCGACTTTGTTTCTAAGGAATTTTTGTGCTAAGGCTTAGCTAAATCCGATTCAAGCAAAAGCGCTGATTACAAAGTGCCAAAATTAAATTACGAATTATGGTTTATCTCAGATAAATGTAATAATTGCTTCAAAAACATCGTTTTCACGTTCAAAACAATTAGGTATAAGATTTTGAGATTCATCGAAGAAAAACTGATTTTATTTCTGTTATAGATTTTAATGTCTTCGATGTTTTTATTGACTTTTTTTTAATTATTGGTTGTTAATAACTTAAGTTTAATACAGTTTTATAATTTACATTTTATTAAATCTAAATTGAGTTCAAATATTTATAGAAATGACCACACAGTGAAGTAAATGCATTTTATTTAATTTTATATTATTATTACCATACTATTTATGTATGTGTACATATTTATATTTATATAAATATATTATTTTTTACAAAATCTATTACATTGCCCAGAAAGCTTACGACATCTCTGAAAAACAAAATAATTCAAGAATTAGAAATAAATTAGTAAGAACAAGGGGAAATAACAGTGAGTTTCCATAAATTTAGATTAAACTCTGAATACAAATAGATTAATTTCGATACTATTTTAAAATTAACTTACAATTCAGTGATAATGAATAACATATAAAGAACCGATATCTAGTTTATTAGAGAGAAGGATAAGATGCCTAAGTATTCGCGCGCCATAGTCTCAGTCCCCCTTTCAAAATTCAAGGGGGGGGCGTAAAAGGAGGCCGGGCTATTTCGCTGCCTCTCCTCAGTCGGAAAATACAAGTAATTTTCGTTATCATTCGCGTCGCGCTGACGTGAGTTTTCAAGAACCAATGAGATGCATG
This sequence comes from Phalangium opilio, assembly GCF_054372755.1. NCBI lineage: Eukaryota > Metazoa > Arthropoda > Arachnida > Opiliones > Phalangiidae > Phalangium > Phalangium opilio. The sequence goes on along the minus strand of NW_028324187.1, from coordinate 6,992,599 downwards.
CTGGTTGTAATTGAGAAGTGGGGATTAACTCCGGATCTACGTTTGGACTGGTGATAAAGCTAGAAAGGTGGCGAATTTATACCTTCTCCCTAGTAAACTTGATATTGCTTCTGAACATATATTACTTGGAAAGCTTGTCTGAATGATGCAGTCACTTGAGGATCTATCATATCAAAGTTTTTATTATATCCAAGGGCGCAAGATACTTTCTTCATGTAAACCTATTTAGTAAAGAATAACTATTTACTTCAAATATTAATAAAAAAAATAATAATAAAAACAAGTCATCGTTACTTACCTCATCTGTGTATGGTCCTTGCCTAACATAAGGACAGATCCTTTGAAAATTCTTTCCGGTTAATTGCGACGTCGCGGTACATCCGTAGGTCATCTCCTCGAATTTCTGTTACGTATAAATTGATATCAAAAATATTAGTTCATTTGTGAGGTGGTCCGAAAGTTCCAGTGACCATTAGGGTTTGGAAAAGGATGATAACACGAGTAGTAGGCCATAGAATTTACCCATAGTGCCCCGGTTTTTGGTTGGACATAAGCTACAGGTACCACCTGGTTATAGCGTCAGAAACGACTACTGACACTTGCCTATGAAACATTTCTACAGAGAGATGGCTGCACTCGCCGATTTCCAACCATGAAAAGCATGCTGGGAATTTTAAACAGCTACGTATGCTCCCCCTCCTCTCTCCTAAAACAAAGCTAGTCCAAGATTAAGCAGACGTCATTGCAAAATATATCTCTCGAATTCTCCATTACAACTTAAACTATAGACACTGAGAAAAAAGATTGTAATTTGCTTACCCCGTAATCTGAGAAATCTCTTACTAGAGGACCATCTAAATGCAAATCAGGATGTTCAGCGTATAAATTTAGAGCTTTTTCGTTTTCGGCCTTCGCTTTGACACTCATCTTATGGTGATTTTCCATGATCAGTTTCACGAGTTTTTTGACGCACGGACCATCCTGGTTCTCTCCGTCCTGAGTCGCGTCTAAATGAAAATAGAAGATGAAATCGTCGCGTTTAGGAATTAAATTAAAAAAATTCGCTTACCACAAACTTCTTTCACAAAATTAAAGGCGTCTTGATTGTCTTGCGGTGTACTTGCAAATACTATCAAGATGGTCGAGCTGAACATTAACCCGAGAACAAAATATTTTAGGGTCATTTTAGGAGTCAAAAATATTGGGGTTGAAGTTATGGGTTTCGAAGAGCAGAATGTGTTTGTTAAAACTCGTTTAAAGTTTGAATTCAAAACGTGGCAGAGTATGAGTATATCCGCAGTTTCTCTGTCGTTAAATGTAATATCGCTGGTCGATTACCGTTTGAATTTGAAAGTAGGAAGGTACAGAATATATTTTCAACATAGAATTTGCATCTCTAATGGGACGGGAATGATCACCAAAAACAGCACACGGTAAGATGTAACTAGAATGCCCTATCGTAATGCCAAGACGAAAGTGTACAAAGTTTTTTTATTAATTTAACGTGAAGTGGATCGTAGAGTTCCTCTATTGTAATGTACTTAAGAGTTAACTAATGATAAAAGACATTTAAGTCTGATGGAGTATACTGTAGAATATTCTAGCCTCTTTTGAATGAAATGTTCCTTCTTTTATCCTATGATATTCTGTGGGTCGAACAATAGAGTCATGAAGAATAAAGTTATAATGTAATGGCTTATTCATCGATAATAAGGTAATAAACAAAATGGATTATTCATCCATAATAATTTAATAATCCAAATGACTTATTCCTCCATAATAATTTAATAATTCAAATGGTTTTATTTATGGTTACCAATTGTCTTGTTCGACAACAAAAAACAAGGTTTTACATTGTATAAGGTAATGAGATAATTTCTTATATGTCTCTCATGAGTCATTCATATTGAAATAACTCAATAATTTATTTAAGAACTCCAATTTTATATTAATCTTTTAAACGATATGATAATGAGATGCGAGTCGATTTTTATGCAAAAAACTGTTATCTTCATTTTCTGATAATATTTTATGTAATACATATCTTTTCATTTTGCCCTTCGAATTAATCTTTTATCCTCGGAACCGAAAAGAATACTCTAACTGTAAATTTCTTTGTAAAACGAAACGGGTTTTTCTTCTGCTATGGATTTATTATTGACTTTTTTAAAATTATTGCTCGTTATTGCAGTTTTATTAGTTATTTACCGTTTAGCCGATGGCAAGTTTTCAAAATCGCAACCCGAGTATTTAAGTTGCGTAATTCAGTATTGGCCCCTTTTGGGACATTTAGCTATACTTTTGAATTATACGGTGCCGGACAATGTAGAAATTGCAATGCGTAAGTAACGCTTTTACGCATTTTAATGTTACACGAAATTTTAACCTTTTGAACTCCTTTTAGAATTTCAACAAATGATGTTCGGAATTCAACGCTTGTTCCCGAATCAACCTCTAATTAAACTGACGATGTCTGTATTTCCGTACACTTTATTAGTAAAAGCGGATGCAGCCGAAGTTTTACTGAGCAGTACGAAGGCAATCGCTAAATCCAAGGAATATGGTTACTTCGAATCGTGGTTGGGTTTGGGACTTCTCACGAGGTAATTGAAATTCATATCAAATTATTTTAGGCGTATTACAACAAGCCACGTTATTGTCTCAGTTCTGGGGCGAAATGGAAGAAACGCAGGAGAATGTTGACGCCCTCTTTTCATTTCCGAGTTCTAAACCAATTTCAATCAGTCTTCGACGAACATAGCCACACCCTTGTTGGTCATCTATTGAAGCAAGTTGATAAGGAATACGTCGATATTTTACATTTCGTCACCATGTGCACTATGGACGTCATATGCGGTAAGAATTATTGAAGAAGTAGTATAGATTATGCTTTTTAAAATATTGTTGCGTTTACAATCATAGAAACTGCTATGGGAGTTAATATCGAAAACCAAAATAACAGCGACTCTGCATACGTGAAAAACCTGCATCAGTAAATGATACATTTTATTGTAACATAGTAAAAATGCCAGTTTATTCTCTCTTGATAGCATGAGTAAAATTGCATTAGAGAGAACAATCAATGTGCATCATTGGAGTGACTTTACATTCAACCTGCTTCCAGCTGGTAAACTTTATAATAATTCATTGAAAAGGGTTCACGACTTTACTAAAAAGGTATGATGTTTTCCATTCCAATTTTCCAAGTTTTAACTCTTATACATTTTAGATCATAAAACGTCGCATCAATGAAAGGTTATCAAAATCAACTGAAGACAGTGTCGTGGACGTCGCAACTTCGGAAGATTTAAATGTTAAGAAAAGATTAGCTTTCTTGGACCTTCTTGTGGATGAACATTTTAAAAACCCCGATTTTACCGAAAGTGACATCCAAGAAGAAGTTGATACTTTCATGTTTGAAGTGAGTATTCTTTAGTGTCTTCCATAACTATTCGCACTGGTATTGAAGTACTCTTAAAACCTTTCAAAGGGCCACGATACAACGGCGGTTGGTTTAAGTTGGTGCATTTACTTATTGGGTCTTCATCCAGAAATCCAGGAACGCGCCTTCGAAGAAGTGAATCGCGTATTGGGTCAAGATAAACAAGTACGCGTCACAGAAAATGAGTTGAAAGAATTGAAATACCTCGAATGCGTCATCAAGGTAATGATTGTACTCAAAGATGTCGAAGTCGAAAAGGTATAGTTTCAAATTTGTGAATAATTTTTAGGAATCGCAAAGAATGTTTCCTTCTGTACCATTCATTGCTCGAAAACTTGAAGACGATTTACACATATGTAAAAATAACGAAAGTTAGAATCCTGATCAGAAAATCAACTTACTTTAGAATTTTTAGGCGGAAAATTGGTTCCAAAAGGCTCAACCTGTATTGTAGCAATCACGGTTATTCACAGAGACCCTGATTTGTATCCTGAACCTAATAAATTCGACCCTGATAGATTTACCATGGAAAACTCTATCGGTAGACACCCTTACGGATATATCCCATTCTCGGCTGGACCCAGAAACTGCATTGGTAATATTCAGAACAATTCTATCTATTAGGCCTAATTATACAAAAATGTTATCACAAATCCAGGTCAAAAATTTGCCCTGAATGAAGAGAAAACAATTATGGCTCATTTGATTCGTAACTTCACGTGGAAATCATTGGATCCCTTGGATAAAGTGAATTTTGCCTTCAATATGGTGTCGAGGCCAGTACCTGGACATAGAATTAAACTCTTTAAGCGCGATTAGTTTGTTTAAGGACATTTGTGAATTCCCATAATTAAATTATTAGTTATTTAATTAAAGAAACTAAATCGAAAATATCATTTACACCTTAAAGTCAGGTCTTTTAGTGTAAAATTATAAAATAAATAATCTGCCAATGAATTTAATTCAAACAGGGCTGTGTTAATAGTGCTTTTGGCTTGGAGTACCAAGAGACGGCAAGATAAGGTTGAACTCAAATACTCATGGAAGCTGATAAGGATGCAATAATTGAAAAGGTGTGTTCTCAGGGCCAATTTAATTGTGTGGAAAAGATAAAGAACATGTGTTCTATACAACATTCTTTTATGAACGTTATTGAAACATAAATGGGTTAAGTGTGCGTAAGATGGTAAATGAAGGTAATTCAAAGTGTTACTTCTACCAACTTAATTGTAGATTTCTTCTTCAATAACGTTCTGGTTATTGTTATTGATATTGTCTAATACCATACTAATACTTTCTTAACAAGATGAGCACGCTGTTATGTCTTACTCCACACGTTTAAGCAAGTCCTTGTTTTAGGGGTCAGTCAAAACCTCTGTAACTAAATGTTGTAGATACCATGTTCAATGATGCATTCCACTCAATTTGACCCTAAGACCAAACCTTTAACCTATGGTAGACTTATCAGAAGCACTCTGTGTATGATGGGCGGAATGTAAACTATAGTAAATTTTAAAACGTTCTGATAACATTAATTCAAATCGTTATTGTCTATATAGCCTTGACGTCACGTGTGTCTATCTCAAATGATAGCTGGCCATTTTATGGCCTACAGTCAATGACCTAGCTTTGAGGGTGGATTACGAACTGTACCAAACGAAACCTGAGATTTCAAGGTCATTTATATATATATATAAGTGATACAATTTGTGATTGCCATTAGTTGCAATCATTTCTGTGTGTAATGTTTCTTAATATCATTCTTAACTAATTACCGCAATATTATCCCAAACAAATTACCGCATTTTATACCTAACAAATTACCGCATTTTATACCTAACAAATTACCGCAGCATTATCCTTAACAAATTACCGTTATTTTTATCTTTAACCTAACAACATAATCTTGTCGAATACATTTTAAATTTATCTTTGTATTTTATATGGATTTATGAATATTTATAAGATAGATTACAGTCTGTTAAGGTCAAACTGAGATGTTACAATGAATACAATGTCTGAACACATCTATTTAGTAACTTATCTACCACTTTAGAAACACATCCTTCACTGACTCTAATTGATTAAACAATTTTCGATTGTAAAATCCGTTCTTAATTTTATTAAACGGTTTGCCACTCAAGGACATATTACAACAAGTTGGGTAAACCAAAATATTACCTCTCCGAGTCGAGGGGAGGAATACCTGCAAACGTAGTTACGCAATTATTGATAAGCACTTGTAGAAAGCCTTACACCAATCGGTAGTGTGTAGGGGTCTAAAATGGGAGATAAGGATAAGAACAGCCCAATTGCGTGAACCTTTGGTGGAAGGCCGGATATTTGTCGTAACCCTGGCCGATCGCTAGCTGCCTGTACCAAACGATGATAAGAGAGCAGGAGCCAATGTGACAGGCTGGTGTTCGTTTGGAACAAATTGAAGGCCAGTCAGTAGATGGTGGTGATGTTAGAATTGGTGTCTTTGTAGTATTGATGAAAGTCTAGATCACGGTGGTGTTGTTAGAAGTCAATAAGTCCGGATTGGTGTACAAAGGGTCCCCAGGGGTGGTACGACAGGCACACAGACAAAGACGTCGTGCACAGAGCTTCTCAGCGACATAAGTCACTCGGAGAGGTAAAAACTTTATCATAATGCTCTTTGGTAATATTTTTTTTATTTTGCTTCGAGATATTAATTTTATTTTATTCAATTTGGTTTTTATTGAAACTCGTCTTAGATATACTTAGATATCGATACTTCAGATAAAATTTGCTCCGTAATAGAAATTCATTTATTCTGGTTATGGATTTAAATTTATTCGATTTATTTTTGGCAATATTAAAAACATTAATTTTTATTATATCTGCAATATTTATATACCGGTTAATCGATGGAAAATCATCAAAAACGCGCCCTGAGTATTTAGGTTCTGCACTCCAATGTTGGCCCGTTTTGGGTCATTTTCCACAAATTTGGAATGAAGTGCCAGATAATATAGAAATATCAATTCGTAAGTTATTTTTTACGTAATGTAGCATAAGCCAATAATAACTACTTGTAAGTTAAAGCATAAGTTTATAAGATATGTTCCATAAGTATGACGACTCTACCTATACTTCGTAATGCAAGAGACTTAGAGCCCGAGCTAGTTCGAGAACGACAAGCGAGAATTGAAGTCCTACACTCGGTTAATTTTGCAGGACTTCCATCTCTTCCTATTTAGTCTGTACTAACCTCAACTACGTCACTTCATTCATGACAAGCTCTCAGTAACCAGTGACGAGCTTATGAAACATATCTTATGAACTTTAGGTTAAACATATATTATATTGGATCTCTTCTTTTCAGGATTTCAACAAGTGATATTTGGACTTCAACGCTTGTTCCCTGATAAATCTGTAGTAAAAGTGATGCTTTCTGTAGTTCCGTATGCTATAATTTTGAAAGCTGATGCGGCCGAAGTTCTACTGAGTAGTAACAAAGAAATTACGAAATCCGACGAATACACCTTCTTCGAATCGTGGTTGGGTTTGGGACTTCTCACAAGGTAATTACAATTATAATTACGAATTAGTTCAGATGTATAACCAACCACAAGTCACGTTTTTCCTTCAGTACTGGGGCGAAATGGAAGAAACGCAGGAGAATGTTAACGCCCTCATTTCATTTCCGAGTTCTAACCGAATTTCAATCGGTCATCAATGACCATAGCCACGCCCTAGTTGGTCATCTATCAAAACAAGTCGATAAGGAATGTATTGATATTTTACATTTCGTTACCATGTGCACACTTGACGTCATATGCGGTAAATGTGATTGAAAGAGTGTTAGGATTGTGCTGAAGTATTTTGAATTGAATTGCGTTTGTAGAAACTGCAATGGGAGTTAATATCGACGCGCAAACTAACAGCAACTCTCCCTACGTGCAAAGTCTGCATCAGTAAGTTGATGCATTTTAGTGTAACGTAGTTGAAATTCAAGTTTATTCCCTCTTGATAGCATGAGTAAAATTGTCATCGAAAGAACAATCACATTGCATCACTGGAACGACTTCATATTCAACCGGCTTCCAGCTGGTAAACTTTATAAAACTTCCTTGAAAATAGTCCACGACTTTACAAAAAAGGTACGATGTTTTTGGTTAAAATTTTCCAAGGTTTAATGCTAATTATTTAGATCATAAGACGTCGCATCAATGAAAGATTATCAAAATCACCAGAAGACAGTGTCGCAGACGTTGGAACTTGCGAAGATTTGAATGTTAAGAAAAGATTAGCTTTCTTGGACCTTCTTGTAGATGAACATTTCAAAAACACGAGTTTTACCGAAAGTGACATTCAAGAAGAAGTCGATACTTTCATGTTTGAAGTGAGTATTCTATAATGTCTTTCATAAATGATAGCTCTGGTATTGAAGTACTTTTAAACATTTGTGAAAGGGCCACGATACAACGGCGGTTGGTTTAAGTTGGTGCATTTACTTATTGGGTCTTCATCCAGACATCCAGGAACGCGCCTACAACGAAGTCACTCGCGTATTGGGTCAAGATAAACAAGTTCGCGTCTCAGAAAATGAGTTGAAAGAGTTGAAATACCTCGAATGCGTCATCAAGGTAATGTATTAGTACTTGATAGTTTGAAAGTAGGTCTCAAATTTGTGAATAATTTGTAGGAATCGCAAAGAATGTTTCCTTCTGTACCATTCATTGGTCGAAAACTAGAAGAGGATTTAAACATATGTAAAATGCACAAGTATTTAACTACTCATAAGTGTGAAACGTGTTTCACGATGTTGTTCACACAAGTTCCAATAAGTTCCTTAAAAACCAGCAAGTGAACTCAGAACTCGTCTTCCTGAAAGGGACTGATTCCTCTCCTATACTTATGAGTAGCTCTGTTGCTTATCATGCGCAAAACTGAACTTTATAACAGCGATCTATTTTTGAAATTAGGCGGAAGTCTGGTTCCCAAAGGCACCAACTGTTTCGTAGCCATTGCAGTCATTCACAGAGACCCTGATTTGTACCCTGAACCTAATAAATTCGACCCTGATAGATTTACCATCGAAAACACTTCCGGTAGACACCCTTACGGATATATCCCATTCTCGGCTGGACCCAGAAACTGCATTGGTAATATTGAAGACAATACTATCTATTAAATATATGCCTACTGAACATTATCACAAATCCAGGTCAAAAATTTGCCCTTAACGAAGAGAAAACAATTATGGCTCATTTGATTCGCAACTTCACTTGGAAATCATTGGATCCCTTGGATAAAGTGAATTTTGCTATTAATATGGTGTCGAGGCCAGTACCTGGACATAGAATTAAACTATTTAAACGCGATTAGTGTAATTTATTGTAGGTTATTATAATTTAAAGAGTTTAAATTAAATTAAATTACAAACTAAGCTTTATTTCTGAAAATGATAAAAGTACAAGTACATGAAAATCATCGTTTGCACGATTTCATAAAAAACAACTCATCAGTATATTTCAATTTAAATCTTTATTTAATAAATTTGTGTTTTAATAGATGATTAAAAAATTAATTTGTATATTTTCAATCACTTCTGTTTTAAACTTTGACTTTTCGACATGACATGAGTACGCAAGTCGCGATGCCGGCTCCAAAAACTGTCAGTTTTAACAACCGAAAGAATCCAGGCACCGATGGTAAATATTGCTCTAATAGAGTTGGATTTACAGGAACAGGCACAACCAACTAAAAGCGAATTTGAGGTTTTATATGAACTGTAATTGTAAGTATTGATAACTTTATTAATTACTTACCCTGGAAGGTGGTTCTTCTCTCCATATCATTCTTTGTGGTATCAGTCCCATAGCGCACATGACCTCCCTAGCGGCTCGCTCTCCTGCTGATATGCCACCATCGATATAACCACTCCATTTAATGGCAGTTTCTGTTCCAGCGAAGTACATTCTTCCCACTGGTTTTCTTATAAACCTGATTATGTTTTTGGTCAAAAATATTGAATGCAAGTGGATTAATTTTAGTTGGCATTGGACCCATGGATTGAAGGACATATTGGTCACACTTACTTTCCAAATTGGGTTAGTAAACCAGGTGGACACATGGATGTGTAACAACCTCCGGAGTATTGTTCCGAGGCCCAACTGTATTCTTCGTAATGTACAGGCTGAAAATTAACATTGCAGTTTAGACCTAGGCTAGACCCATACTGTATTGTTAATGCGAGAAATATGGTTACATGCAAGGCCTCGTCCATTTTGAGAACTTTATGGAAACTTTTTTTCAGTAACTCTAATCTCTCTTCTTTCGAACGGGAAAGTAAATTACGGCACTTGTCCGCGCAAATGAACCTATCAATAGATAAATATCATTGGTTAGAGAAGCCACTATAAGTTAAAAAATAAACAAACAAAAAGTTTGTTTACAATTACCCAATTAGTGCCGGATATGTTCCATCAGGTTTCGTGTCGTCCAAGGTAAAAATAGAAGGGTGGTCATCGTTACCTTCGATTATCATTGAACCGCAGAAACCTACCAAAGAAATATTATAAAACTCTTTCTGACATAGTAGTAGTGATTGTTGTAGTTGTAATAGTACCAGGAATGCATGCAGCTAGTTGGAATCATCGTGCCCCCATGTATCCCATGTTAATTTCTATGCTCTTTTATTGTGGGATGGGCTTGAATACAATCCGTCACGCCTCATAGTTCTGACCTTTTTCTAACTGTAATTTCATTGGTTGGTAGTAACACGAGGTTCAACGCGCAACGAGATAGATTATTAATTCGCGAGGTAAAATCCGTCATACATAATCGTTAGTCTAGCTAGCTCCACCCACAAAATCCGCCTAGATACTTTGAGAAACTGACTAGCTGCACAATCATTCCTAGTAACCTTATATATTCCTGGCAGTACCTCTTGGCCTCCAGAAGTTTTCTTTGTAATACAAGATGATTTTGAAAACTGATCCCATGGGCATTCTTTGTATTAGTTGGTTTCTTTCGGCCGGCAATGGTGGGTCGTAATGGATCTTCATTTGCATTGGAGGTGGAAGTGCCAATATAACGTAACCACCCTAAAATAATGTTTCTTTTTTTTTAAATAATTAAAAACGATATAATTAGTTTAATTTTAATCGTACTTCGTAAGTTTCGCCATTAAGGGTGGTGACAATTACGCCCTTATCCGTTTGTTTGATTCCGGATACTGGTTTATCCAAAAACACTTTACCTACAATTAAAAATATACTAATTTGAGGACTCGCCTGTTCTTTTGATAAATAAATTTAATCAAATCAAAATCTAGGCTGTGTTAGGTTCGTTATTATGAGGTGATATTTTTCAGTTTTACACTAATTAACGCTTCTTGTTCAAAATACGCCAGATCAAACACGATAGCCGCATTGATTCCAAGTTCATAAGTTAAACAAAATCTCTAAGTTGATACCTTGAAGCGTTTCAGCAATTTTCTTGCTTATTTGCTGCGATCCCCCAACAAATTTTCTCTCCTAATTGAAAAAAGTGTTAATTTCAAATCGATTATTTTGCAAGAAGAATTTAGAGTTTATATTCACCTGACCACCATTAGTAGTTGAAATAATTTTCTGCACTCCACCGCATTGTTTAACGTACCATAACACCCATAATAATGAGGCTTCATAGGGCTCTGACGTCACTATGATGTTCAGGAATAGTGTGGCTAGACTTTTACATGCTCTGCAACCAAATAGAAACTAGCATAAGTATATTTTTTATAAGTTAGACTCGTCTTAACGATGGAGACTATACTTAGTGTAACAAGTTTTTTCAACAAATTCCTTGTAGGTCATGGTATCCCATTCCTTAGCTTTAGGCGAGTTCCAGGGACCATCAGCTGGAATCTATGTTAAAATAGTTAATTTAGTGAACTGAACTGAACTAAAATAGAATATATAATTTGTAATGTAATACTTGTTCGCCCATTTCGTCCATTGTTCTGAAGAAATTATTCATATCCATGAAAGTAATTGGGTTATAAGTTGTTGGTAGTCCACCTCCGTTAAAAGTTGATCTTTTACCCTAAATTTTAATTAGCTTTAACTATCATATTTAATTATTTAATTTTTAGTATTTACGTATTGGTAGTGTATTATGTCTTCTTCTTCATTAACTTTATAATTTTCAATTTTAAATTCTTGGCACATGCGCAGTAAGTAATCTTGAGTCGGACCAACATAGGCCCCGCCCAGATCGACGTATTTAACTTTTTCATTCTAAAGAAATGTTAATGTTAATTGCGATTAAAATTTTAATATTGTTTATGAAATATTTAGGTCAAGATATTTATATTGAAAAAATTTGATTAATTCTACAGGCCCAATTTTCCATTCATATTCATAATTTTCTTAAAAGTGTTAACAATGCCTCATTAAATTTGTTTATACAATTAATTTAAGAAGAAAGATGTGAAAATGTTAAATACAACTCACGAATACTGTGTAAGTTCGGCCTCCTACTCTATCTCTGGCTTCCAACACAAGTACATCAACTCCATTTTCATTTATCCATTTTGCGGCACTTAACCCTATATGTTTAGAAAGTTTAATCACACTTAACTTGATAAAATTGACTTGCAAAAATTAATCTTTAATATCCCTAAGAACAAACATCGCAAAGACAGTTTTTATTGATGTAAATAAGATTTATAGTTCAACTATGAAAAGCAAAGCTGTAGAACGTTTTCTAGTAATTAGAATAACTATTATAAAACTCACCACTTATACCGGCTCCAATTACAATGGCTCTATTCTCTGCTCCAGGCATATTAGACTAGCAAATTTTGATTGCTACTCTGAACTAATGCAAAAGAGAAAAACTGATTGTGCTTTTTGCGAGAGATTGTGTAGAAGTTTTATGAAATAGTAGGTGTATGTACTACACCGGAATCAAGTATTGAGCAATGCAACATGTACTACACGAATCTCGACTATACACTAAATGAGTACTGGATTTAAAAGAATTAAAGTGTTGGTGTGAGCATAGAAAATTTATTTCCTCTCCCAGATACTTCACTAGAAATAGTGCATTGCATAAGGCCATTATTATTATATAAGTCTGCAAAGAATATGGGACGTCTGCAGAATTTCAAGGTTGTTGGAGAAAGATCTCTATACATAAATCAGAAACTCATTAGCATTTTTATGTAAGCCAAAAGCGTGGGAGACATTGATTGCATCCTGTGAAAGAACGGGCTCTGTCTGTGTCTGCTGTTGCGTCTGTGCCCTTATCAAATTCCTCTCAAATATTATCAGATCGTAAAAACTTGGTGAAAAGGGTTGTGAGATGGAGTAGAAATCTCCATAATTTTATAACGTTGCCTCAGTACATCCATCAACAGCTACGAAGTCCTCACAACATTCTCTATGGGTGTTTCGGTAGGGTCATAAACGTTAAATAGAAGCTAATTCATGAGAACTATAGCGCTACGCGGCAGCACTACTAACGGTAGAGGCGTCTCAAGGTACTCTGATCTGAGAGACTTTCATTGCCGCAGACTTATTACAAGGTTAACATAAACTTACGATTATGGCTTTAAGCCAAAAACCAAAATATTCTTGGAAGATTGGTTTGCTCTTGAAAATAATCTTTGTGCGAACTGACACAAGATTCAAGAATAGCTCTTTATTTTAACCATATACACCAAAAGATAATGAACCCGAAGTTCAATATGTATTCCAAGAGAATGTTGTCAACATCTTAAACTAGAAATACTTATCATTCATTTTTTAAACATTTTGTATTTCTTAAACTTGAAATATTTTATAATGGGAATCGTTTTTCTTAAATCATATATATTACTTTTTGTAATAGTTTATTTATTTTATTGTTGTTGACTATTTATTATCACTTTGTGTTTAACTATTTCATCTGTTATCTCAAGTAGGCGTGTATTTCATCATAGTAGGACTATCTTTAATGTATTATCAGCTTGTGTCAAAATTGATAGACTTTCAATGCCATTATGTTGTGGTACATCTCTTTAAGATGTTCAAACGTAGTTCTAATAATACTCGATAGATGCCACTACTAAAGATAGCGCCCCAGGTTCAATATTAATTTATTTTTGGAAAATACATTAAACTAATTTTTCAACCATAATTTTCCATTATAATAGAAGAATATTCAAAATAAACTGTTACCTATGTATTAAATAGAAAATTTAAATAAATAATTAACTATAATACATTAAAGAGTGGGTTCATTAACAGCTTATAGATGGCGCTACAATCTCAAAAAAGTTGCGTCTACCGTAGCGCCACAGTTCGATGAACGGCCATGTTTGAAAGCTCGGCATCACAATGAAATGAATCGCTTTCGGCAGCCAAGTAGACTGTTCTGTACCGTAGTTTGGTTTGGGAGGAGACAAAATCGAAGTGCTTTAATATTGGCGGCTCTTAAAAATATATTAAAAAAGAAATAAAGCCAAGGAAATTTCCGTGCCTTGGCTTGTAAATAATTAAAAGAACGTTAGTAGAAATAATCGTGAATTAACACTAATTATGATCGCGTATTAAGTACAAGGTTTGTGAAATCTTGTGACCGATTACTTGGATTACACTTGCAAAAAGCCAGAACCCTAAGAAACACAAGAGATGAGGGAAAAACGTCTGTTCCTTTGGATTTTGGTTGTACTTGGAATTTTTACGGTCAACATAGTTGGGGCTCAGAAGGTGAGTCTGTTTTTTTTTTTTATTTGTACCCTGGTATCATCATGTCGGTATCATCTTAAGATGTTTGTCTTGGTGACATTTTGCACGGCGTTTTGTCAGTAATCATTACATCTTGAGTTCGGAATTAGGCTTAGCAAGATAACCTTCTATGCAGGGATTTGTGTGTGTACAGATGTGCTTCGGTTTTCTCTCTTTTGAGTCTTGGATGACGTTAAATGACCAAGGCTTATATGAGATTTTTTAGATTTAATTTTTTTATAGTTTTTAAGAAGCTATTTGTCAAACAGGGGTCAGGTTGTTTTTGAGCAGGGTGTCGTGAGGAATGAAAGGTCACGCCATTTTGAGTAACTGTTATATGTTAATGATTTAATCTCAATTCAAGTCTTAATTATTTTGAAAAGTTTAAGATTTGAATGTGGTTAAATTAATTTAATCGGGTTTATTATTAAATGCTTATTTTTATGGAGAGTTAATGGTTTAATATGATGTCACGACCAATCTTACGTTATTATTTTTAAAAATAATAAAACTTTAATCTTGATTAAAGCTTATATAATACATTTAAACCATATTCTACTGTCGTAATTTGATAAAATATATATTTATTTATCTATTAAGAACAACTTTATTTATATTAGATGGTTTCGCCCTTATAACGAATTAATTTTTTTTCATTACGCAACTCTTTAATTATTCAAATATTTTATTAATAAGGGCGTAAACGTAAGTTAAATTCATAATTACTAAGATTTGAGGAATTTATTAGGAAATTATGCAAAGTCTTACGCATAAAAAAGGAAATTGCATCGTAGTATTATTTTCCTTAGAAAATGTAAATGTAATCTTTAAGATTGCGGAGTTGTTAGTGAGAAGTATTATCTTAAAACCTATTTAGATAAAGAAAAATGGCTGCTTCTGTAATGCTAGTTATGTCAAAATTTTACCCATAAGAAAGTAAATCCCCCGTGTCATCCTAAAACTTACCTAATAGTAGGAAACCCCTGGATTATAGTAGAATAATACTACGCAGTTGGTTTCCACGAATGATTAATTCCATTCATCTTGGCCTTTTGTCGTTAATTCTTCTTGTTTTTAATATACTTGAACTTTGAACTGCTTAACATTATAATATTTGGCAAATAGTAATAGTAGGAAACCCCTATACTCTTGTAGAATAATACTACCAAATTTGTCACCTCAATAACTTTACTTACAATGTCCATGTGTCGTTAGTTATGTTAGAACTGTTTAAATAACAAATTTCATCGTAACTATTGCCAAATAGTAATAGTAGGAAACCCCTATATTGTAGTAGAATAATACTACCAAATTGGCAACCTCAATAACTTTACTTATAATGTCCATATGTCGTTAGTTATGTTAGATCTGTTTAAATAACAAATTTCATCGTAACATTTGGCTAGTAGTAATAGTAGGAAACCCCTACACTGTAGTAGAATAATACTACCAAATTGGCCACCTTAATAACTTCACTTACCATGTTTATGTGTCGTTATTAATGTAAGAACTGTTTAAATAACAAATTCCCTCGTAACATTTGGCAAATAGTAATAGTAGGAAACCCCTATACTGCAGTAGAATAATTCTACCCTATTGACACTGCATTTCGTCAAACTAGTATAAAATGATCGCAATGCAATAGACAATTCTGTCAAAGATTTTAATATTGTTTTGACGTCTTTGCTCTATACGATGTCTTTTTCCTTGAATTTGTAAAAACATTTTGAAGAAAAGGCAAAAATGATAAGTAGCTATATTACAAAAGAAATCTTCCCGTTGGACAGCCTGCCTTGCTTCCTTTTTTTGACCTAAAAACCCTTGTTGCAATATAATACTTTTTAGCATCCGTCTAAAAAACCCCGACGGCTTCTAAGATTGTGACGTCAAAAGCAAGATGAAAACATTTCTTTGGAAAATAATGGGCGTGGAAGTAAATTCAACCCAACACTCATTTTATTTATCTTGAAATTACGATACTAGATTTAGCCTGTCAACGTCATAAATCGGTATGCCAAATCGCAGACCTATGAAACTTAGTAGGATTTGTTAAAATCCAACCTTTGAAGGGGTAATTATTACAGTAGGAAACCTATATTTTCCATGTTAAACTGTACTCTTTCTAAGGTTTAATTCTGCCATGTTAAGAAACGATATGTTCAAGTTATTTTATTTAGAAATATAACAAAAGATTTGCGACTACCACTTTAAAATACTGGTGTGTTCAGAAAAGTGAAATGGGACCAAAGTTCAGCTACAGGGTTCATAAAAACCTGGAAAAATTAGGGAAATAAATAGTTCACAAAAACATCAGGGTAAAATTCAGGGAAATTTCGAATTTTTAGTAAAATTTAATTCGGGGTAAAATTCAGGGAAATTTCGAATTTTTAGTAAAATTTTATTCAGGAAAGTCAGGGAAATTTGCGTCAATCAGGGGCCGAGTAATTAAGCAAAATGTTCATAAACATACCCTCCATAGGATTAACATTACACTATACTTTGGAGGCTCAAAACTCTGGTTCTACTAGAGATACGGGGATGTCTTTTGAGTGTGTAATAGTCCTATTCCCCCCCCCTCACTCCTTCGTTAACATTTGCTCCATAGGATACTCCATATAGGTGGGAAAAACCTGGAAAATTCAGGGAAGTATATAGGGAAAAACCTGGAAATCTCGGGGAAATTTGTTTTCCAAAAGTTGTATGAACGCTGAGTTACGATTTTGAGTCTGAAATGTGATTGCTATGATATTTTGCCCCAATTGGTGTTCACCGTTTACAAGTTATTATTAGTGAGGTGTTTTACGGATTACCCCTTAAATTTAATTAAGAAATTGAAAGATAGGGGTCATCCCTAAATCACTCTAATCGTAATTTGTTTATGGTTGTCCTTAGGAAAAAATGTCATAGTTGTTTAGAACATTTTCCACTCAAAAATTGATTCTCCATAGAACAGTCCCCACTGTACTTCCCTTTTTGTAAACACCATGTATAAAATTATTATTTTGGCCTAACTATGGTGTGGACTATGTCCTCCATTGAGGACCCCTTCATGGAGGACATTTTGCGAGACAAAGCAGGGGCTATTTCCCCTCCTAAAATTGTATCCATTTGACATTTCCCTTCCGGTCCCTTTTTTCCATTCGCGCGTGATTGCCTTCTTTCCGGGTTGGGTGGGTTCACTTGTCCCTCCTTGACTAGGGTGTCTGTCCTTTAGTAAGGGGACATTGAAGGGAAAAAAAGATTCCTCTACGCTCTAAGCCTTGAGTTCGTCGTAACTACGGGCCATTGAGTCCAAACTTTTTACGAGATGAGAATTCCTGGACCATTTTGAGCTCGCGGAATCTATAGAAAGAAACGATATCTACACATCGAGGAATTTCCAATGACTATCGTGAATCTTGTATCTATTTTTTAGCAGCCTGAAATCATACTAGGTAGGAAAGTAAAGCGGATTGATATCGTGTACTCAATATCGTAGAGATGAAAGTAGTTCTTATGTGTTTTTGAAAGTAGATCTTGACTTTCTCCATTGGTGATTGTAAGGCCAATATCAACATAAGTAAACGTAATTGACTTGTAAGTTGCGTCTTCCCCCCATGCACTGTTGAGTTGCAGCAGCAATAGCTTAAACAATCGCATCTATAGACTAGAAACTTATAGCAACTTCAAATTATACATTTATGAATATAACACTCCTTACATATCATATGTTCGTTTTTGAATTTTATTGAATTCAAACTTTAAACGTCATATACATTAAGAAAAAGAACAAATCGGTTACACCCCTTGTGGTAGCGTGGGTGCACGCTAAGGTTTCAAAGGAAACCAGCTGAAAAAGTTCGAACTAAAATTTTGAGAAAGAAATATCTTGAGAATATATATGTATAGTTTCGTTTCGTTTATGAACAAATTTAATTTTACCATGAATAATGAACCTGCAACTTATATTATATACAAAGTGTTATAAAAAGTGAGGGTAATCAGTGGAATGAACTGATCTATGGGAAATCATCAATTTTGAGTCGAAAATGTATATAACTTCTATGACCAGCCGATTTTGACCCCACAAGGGTCAAGGGATGCACCCTTTAAACAAGTTATAAACATTGTAGTGTTTTACGGATGACCCCCTTTCCGTTTATTACCTAAATTTAAGGGGTCATCGCTAAAACACTCTTTGTAATTTATTCAGGGTGACCATTAGGACTCAATTTCATAGAACATTTTAGACTCAAAATTGATTGCCTATAGAGCCATCAAACTGTACTTGGGTTCTATAATTACCCTCCCTCTTTAGAACACCCTGTATATTTTCGTGAAATTTTTGGGTGTATTTAGAAAATTCCGCTGAGCAAAAGAAAGATCTTGGTAAATATTGACGTGAGAGAAGCCCGGCATTGCATTCTGTATTTAGCCAAAAAGTTTTTTAAGGAGTTGTAAAAAAAAGTCGAAGCAAGCTAGAAAGAGAGAGGGGGCCATTTTTGGGGAATATTAATGCGGTTAGTTGTATGTGTGTGTGTGTGTACACGTGGATGTGAAAGGGGCGCCTTTAGAGGTCGGACACTTCACATTCACCAAGGTTAACCGTGTGAAATTAATGAATTGTACAGGCAAGGATTTAATTGGTTTGTCCAACCCCGCGCACGTGAACGCCCACTGCATTTTTTTTCCAAAGAATTTTTGAAGTTTTTGGTCGACCCGCATCTTTTGGCGCCTTTTTTATCCTTTTCCTAAATCGTGTTGATTCAGAAATGACGTCATAGTTGTGTCATCTCTAAGTATTTATTAATTTTTCTTACAATAACTATGAATGATACAAGTGACAGTTTGTTTTTAATTTTTAAACGTAACAGCTGGTGTTTGAAATGATAAGAATTTTTTTAATATACTTGAAAATGCCCTTTAAAATACTCTGCTATTTTGACAATTCCCTTAAAAATACTCTGCCATTTTGACAATTCCCTTAAAAATACTCTGCCATTTTGACAATTCCCTTAAAAATACTCTGCCATTTTGACAATTCCCTTAAAAATACTCTGCCATTTTGACAATTCCCTTAAAAATACTCTGCCATTTTGACAATTCCCTTAAAAATACTCTGCCATTTTGACAATTCCCTTAAAAATACTCTGCCATTTTGACAATTCCCTTAAAAATACTCTGCCATTTTGACAATTCCCTTAAAAATACTCTGCCATTTTGACAATTCCCTTAAAAATACTCTGCCATTTTGACAATTCCCTTTAAAATACTCTGCCATTTTGACAATTCCCTTTAAAATACTCTGCCATTTTGACAATTCCCTTTAAAATACTCTGCCATTTTGACAATTCCCTTTAAAATACTCTGCCATTTTGAAAACGTCCTTTAAAATCTTATAGGAAATAATTTATAAACAATTTTTGCTAGAACACTATCAACCATACCTCATCATTTCTTTTTAATTAAAAAAAAATTAACTAAGGTCCTGTAAAATCCTTTAGTTTTGAGGTTTAAAAAAAAAACCCAATAAAAGCCATATTAATTTTCACTGTAAAAAATCCGGATGTTGTATAGTCGATTGTGACTTATAAGGCGAGCTGAGATTAGAGGCTTATGAAATGTAATTTGAGTTCTTCCTGTTTTTCGAGAGAAGAGCGCGTTATAACGAAACGAACGCGCTGCTTGTATTTGAATTCAAATTTCAACTATGGGAATTGTCTCTGGCGTTTGAAGACAGCCTGATGATAGAATGTATCGATTTTTCCAACACCAGAACAAATAGCCCCATGCAGCCCAAAGCATTTCAACGGAAAATGATTAGCCGTGGTGGCTAACACTTGCCGTTTAAACCTCTTTTCTATGTCCTAATCTTTGTTCTTACGTGCATGGTAAATGGATAGTAGCTTAAGAATAGTTCCCTAAACTTTTGATGATCAGTTTAAAGGCCGACATCCATCGAAAAGAGTTCTAGCGAACTGAAAACCGAGCATCGAGACTAACAATGGAGCTACCGTGCCGATTTTCGAAACCCCGCTGGGGTATAAAAGATGGAAGGGTTCTAGCTAACTAAAAGCCGTGCAATATGGTTCTAGCGAACTGAAGATACACATTAGAGAATTTCCTTCAGGGGAAAGCAAAAATTCGAGAGGAAATAAATTTAAAAGGATTTCTATTGTTCATCTTCAGTTCGCTAGAACCACATTGCACGGCTTTCAGTTAGCGAGAACCCTTCTAAGTTCCAACTTTTGACCCAGCGGGGCTTCGAAAATCGGCACGGTCGCTTCATTATCAGTCTCGATGCTCAGTTTTCAGTTCGCTAGAACCCTTTTCGCTGGAACTCGGCCTTTAAGGTGTCCAATAGGGGTAAGGAATTCACATTTTTTGTGGTCACCCTTTAGTTGGTATTTAATGTTTCAAAACTGTTTTTCAAATGAAAAAGAAACACTTTTTGCGCCTAAATTATCTCGGAAACTACACGTGACTTTCAAACTAAGCCAAGTCCATGCACTTAACCTATAGTTCAAGTACTAATCCCCTTGTATTTTTGAGCAGCAGCTTTGTATATGATGCTTTGTCCCCCTTTTAGTTTGAGCAATTAGCCGCGTATAACATTGTCCCGCTGTTGCACTAATGATTAAAACGGGGAAAATCATTGTATATATTGAATGATGCCCGCAGACTGGAAGGAAGAAAGCAAGCAAGTGCTTGCACCCAGCCAGCCTTGCAGCTTAAGCCTTTGAATTTCTAACGTGCTTTAAGCCTTAGCCTTTGCATCTCTTAGTTCTCTCTGTCTCTAGCTGTATACACGATGTTAATGATTAATCGATAACATTCGTATATATATGCCTTTAATTCCAGACCCCAAATTAATCGGCAAGGCAATTGCTAATTTTGAATCGTAAAAGATGCGTTGAAAGTTTGGGGTTTAAATTGCTTAGCTATTTGGGTATTAGCAAGGGACAATATGGTAGTATAATCCTACTGAAATGTAGGGGTTTTCCTACTGTTATTTAAATGTTTTGTGGTTTTAATTTGAAAAAGAGTATTTGGAATAATTATTTTAGCGAATGACAGCTTGTCAAGTTTACTTCTGTTGATGTTTTAAGTTCGAAAATGAAGTCCTGTAATTTTGAAAAAAATTAATTGTAATTTAGGCCGTAATTAAGACTTAAATTACTGTATTGTAATGCTTCATCGCTGTTTAAGTTGGCGGGGCTTGCCTGATTTTCAGCAAATTGAGGGAACGTAACAAAGTTGTGGTAACTGGAGCTCAAGTTGTCCTGAAGCACTGCATTGCAACATGCTTTACTTATATTTAGAATCTTATGCAGAATTTTAAACATGGCTGTTTCGAACCTTTTTTCCAATACAATTTCGAGGGTAAATTACCCTAGTAATTACCGGAGAAACTAGTAAATTACCGATTACAAATTACCCTAGACCCGAGTCTCAACAATAACGATTAAACTATTTTTCAAAATAGACTATGTATGGAAGCATTGAAAGCAGTATCTTACAGTAAGATAATGCTACCATATAGCTAAACTACACTGGATTATTCGCTTTAATTTCAACCCCGGGGCTAATTTACCCTGTTAGTCTTAGCACTGCGCGTGGGCGTCTTGTCGCCGTGTCGAAGCCGGTCGTCCATTCCCCGTTCTTATCTAGTTGGGTTGTCCAACCGAACCCTTTCTAACTATACATGGATAGTAATATCAGTCCCTTTACCTTATACTATGTTAAATTGTACGGTGAAATAACACGGGGTGCTATTAGTCCACTCGCATGCCAATACCCCGTCATGCGTGACGCGTTTCAACCAAGTAGTATACGCATGGCTAATCCTTAATCTGTGAATGGTGATCAACCGATGGAACGAGTCAACCGAGATTATGTTACAATGTGAAAATTATTACTGGGGTTTTGTATATATAACTAGTTTCCGTTGTATTCTCATATCGTGATCATGCGCCATTACGTAAATACCTTGGGAAGTACGGATGATATTGGATTTTCCCCTTTTTTTCGAATTTCAGGGACAAATCATGTTTTACCCAAAAGTATATGGATATAATAACATAAAGTACACTTCGTTTAATCTTCCTTGCGCCATCCTTTATCCCAGAATAGTGTCGACCCCCTTCTGCGTATCCTTACCTTCCCAACAGTCGCACAGGGAACAAGCAGTAGCAGATGCTAGCTATAGTACCAAAAATTAACGATTAAATCGCTAGCATCATGTACTACTATCTAATAAACCTATGACGTTAAAAAGATATTTCCTGATTGGCTAGTTCGTGTATAGGGGTTGAGATGACGGTAGTTTGTTTCTCAGTTTACAGCCAAATTGTTAGTGATATACACTTTTTGTTTTTATAACTATATACTTTTGCTTTAACTTGTATTTTAGTTTGCGTGTGGACCACTTTTGTACAATTCGTACGCATACGCAAGTAAATTAATGTTAAACCTTATATGAAGGGAAAAAAGAAAGTGCATATGGTCTTTGAAAACCGCTAGTTATGTCTGGAAACACTCATTTTTCGTATAGTTAACGCCCTCGTGTTTTTCACGGCCACCCTAGATGTGTTTACGTATACCTCTACGCTTACCAGGAACAGTACGTCTTTGGGGAACAGTCGGTGTTATTGTTTCAATAACATACTAGCAACTCCCTATAGCTTTTTTTTACAGTTACTTTTCTCAAACGCAAACTTCCTGAATAACGAAGGTCTTACTCAGTTTTTTGCGATGATTGATGGTACCTAATTTGATTGAATCCACGCAAAACCCTTCCTCTAATAGCTAAAAAGTGTTTATTTTCTTGAAGCCCATTCTTAAGTTAAGTTAAATTAAATTTAGTTTAAATGATTGTTGTTTTAACCATTAAGAACTACTAAATCACTTCTAAAGAACACTCGCTAGACCTGGTTTGGCGCTATTTACTCATCAGGGCCGGAAATAAGCACAGGACACTTGACATTGTCAAATAAAAATTTAAAATGTCGCATAAATTATTTAAAAATTAAGGGGGTCACTGGATGGTTGACCAGTAAATTTTTACGAAGTTTTGATAGCTTTACCATGAAGACGCGACAAAATTTTGGCGCACTCCAGTGGACAATGTCCTATAAATTTTCCAGTCAAGGACGCAAAATTTTTCTTATTTCCGGCCCTGATTCCCTGAATACCATGGCCATATGGTTCCCGTAGCAGACGATGTTTCAATATCTTCGAGTATTATCTTTTTAACAGAAATATATATACATAAAAGCGAAACTCAAATTTTATAATGGCAGATATCTTTCAACCATTGGTGTTTTAACTGAAAGGAGAAAAATATGGCTTATATTGCCTTTCGTTACGCGTCATAATAACGTAGTTTAAGGCACTTTTCCCACCAGTTTCGGCGCCAGAATTATAGAGGAGGAATACCTGAACATCGCTGGAATGTTGTTCAATATACAGGGTGGACCAGATCACGAATAACTTAGAAACTAACATAGTAATATCTTTACAACAAAATTGGAGGGTTTATCAAAGCTAAAATGTTCCGAGAGGATTTTGAATAAGGCTTTTCGATGTAAAAAAGTGGGTAGGCAACCCTCAGTACCGGGACGTAGAAGGGCGTTGGTACAGTGGTACTTTGCCATCCGTCTCTGCACACTCTCTGAGGACCCCAACCAATCTTGAGAAAAACAAAACTGAAGCACCACCACTGACTGAGCCAGTACTGATTCGGAAAGAAAAACATGCACTAGTTTGATCCATTCCACTCTGACTTTCAATCCCCGTGGGCGGTAGAGTGAAATAGACAACTTATGTATGTATATTTGGTGCGGATAAACCCTGGCACCTCATCCCCGATGATGACCCCGGGCGATTCGGCGAACCCCCCCATCACTTTCTAGATGATCTCTCCGCATTTGTTCACTGCCTGCCTTACCCACGTTTGTGGCCTCTATGTAGTAGTGTTTTTCCTTTCTTTTTTTTTAAATTAAACGTCTAATTTTTTAATAAAATGATATTGAAATAGATCAATTAAATTTAATGCGTTAATTATAAATAATCTAAATAAATATTGCATGGACCGCAACAGACATTTTATTAAAAAGTCTGGTGTATTGAGAACCTTGTTGTCTGGGTATTTGTAGACAACACAGACTTATAAATTTAGATATGGTTTCAACAATAAGTGATATCTAGTTTATTAGGGAGAAGGTATAAATTCGCCTGCACATTTATACCAGCTTTATCTCCACTCCAAACAAACGTAGGTCCAGACTCAGTTAATCCCCGCCGCCTCTAAATTACAACCAGCATCTCATTGGTTCTTGAAAACCCACGTCAAGGCGACGCGAATGACGGGAAAATTACTTGTATTTTCCGACTGAGGAGAGGCAGCGAAATAGCCCGGGGCCTCCTTTTACTTCCCCCTTGTATTTTGAAAGGGGGGCTAGGACTATGGCGTGTGAATACATAGGCATCTTATACCCTCCTTCTCCCTAATAAACTAGATATCACTTCTTGGTTTCAAACAATACGGGCCATCCAAATTTGGTAACTTGTATTTTCCGACTGAGGAGAGGCAGCGAAATAGCCCGGGGCCTCCTTTTACTTCCCCCTTGTATTTTGAAAGGGGGGCTAGGACTATGGCGTGTGAATACATAGGCATCTTATACCCTCCTTCTCCCTAATAAACTAGATATCACTTCTTGGTTTCAAACAATACGGGCCATCCAAATTTGGTAACTTTGAAGCCCTGATTCTAACGTCTTTCAGACTTCTAGGTATTTGCAGGTTGGGCTGGGCGTGTATTGTCAGTCAATTACTAACTCAGTAAGTCAGGACTTTTGTCTTATCTAAATAGATAACATGTTTCAGTATCGGAATTTCAATAGATTCTATATAGTCTCTATTTTGAAATGGGTTTGAAGGGTTCTAATTTCATAGTATGTAGAAATACGCCTCTACATTATGTTGCCCTTGTTTTTAAGAAATTTGAAACCCTCGATCGTTGGTTTGTAAATGACTTTGCATTCTCATTCATTTTTGTTGCGATATTTCAGCCCTATATATACTCACATGCACTTTGCTCCTTCAAAGCTGCAAACATTATTAACATTCTTTGGAAATAAGTCTATAATAAACGTCCTTATAAGTTCGCAAAAATTCTTCAGATGTGTCATTAATTTATCGCAATTATCACTTCAAATTAAATTGCCGATTTTGTAACATACCGACAGTAATTACGGTGGTAGTTTACTTGGTATGTTACCTATTATCTTTTGTCAACTGTTTTAGTAATTAAATATTTATGCTCGTAATTAACCATGGTAATTTAACGGGTCTGTTACCATGGTACATTACCAATTCCCCGCACCACCCTCAGTGAACGTAGAATTTTTAACCAATATTATAATCCTTAAATTACAATTATTTTCACTGACTAATTTGAAGTTTAATTTTTATTTTCAAAATAATCTATTTAGTAATTAGTCATAACTAAGATGGTAATTTTATCAGTTGACAAAACTGTTTTGCCCGATAATAGCTGTAATAAAAGAAACAGTTTGCCACTATTTCCGATTTTGCTTTAGCCAAAATGACCCGCAACTTCCGGTGAATTGGTGTACTCAATTAAACCACCATTATTTATCAACAACCATGGAAGGAAATCCCCTAAAAACCCTCAATTTCCCACCCACGAAAACAAAACCCGGACCCATCAACTAACCAACACTTTCTGTTTTGATTAGATATAAATTAATTAATTTATCGAAATATTAGCGGAAGCAGACTACTTCCGATTTTATTTCTCAAACTCTTAACTGTTTCAAATGAATCAAATCAGTTCCGTAATGTTGTTCCGTTTCCAAAAAAAGATAAGATTTAAGACGTTGAATAAATTTCCGTTTTAGTTTGTTAAGAATTTCTCGGAAATGAAAGTTTTCGACCGATAAAGTTTCGAAGAAATAATTATTTAGTTCTCCTAATTTGGTTAAATAAAATTCGATCTCTTTAGTTTTAATGATTAGAGTCAGAACTTAGGGGGGCGTTTTATCAATTTCCGTTTTTAGTTTTTGATGAATTCCCAGAATGGGAACTGTATGATCATATTTCAATAACTGGGAACTAATACCAATTATTAAGTTCCTAGAATTACTAATTTTATCAACTGGGAAGTTCCCTTGTAGAATTTATTTAAAAATAAAATCATGTATCTAAATATAATATTAACGATGTTACGAGCAATTAATTTTTATTAAAGTACCCTACTCGTTAGGCCTTTGCGCAAAAATGATCAAAGAAGGCTTTAAAATTCTATTGGACGGCTAATACCACGTGATAAATACGTCCAATACGGTATTATAGCCCTCTGACGTCATCTTTGCAAATTATTATCCACTGGCGCAAAAAATCACAAAAAAAAGGCTTTTAAATTCTATTGGTCGACTAATACCACGTGATAAATGCGTCCAATAGGGTATTATAGCCTTTTTTCACAAATTACTATCCACTAAGAATTTAACTTAATTGCTCGTTTCGTCTTTAATATTGTAAATGATTACTTAATTCCAATTTGAAATATTAATTATTTTAAATGTTCTTTCAAATTAAAATAGAATTGGTTCTGTCCTGGAATTTTCCATCAGTATCTTCTTAATTCTTCCATAAGATTTTTGATGTATTATTTTAAAGTTCATTAATTTGAAGACATATGATACGATTCAACTGACTTGATATCTCGTTTATAAGTTTGTTTTTTATATTGGCGACATTAAAACGCGACCGGCGACAGATTATCCATCCATCATCAGTTTATATCGCGTTGCTTTAACTATAAAAGTTAAAAGACACTATGAAAATGTCATTTAAGAATAAAATAAATAAAACTGTGGACCCCAGTTGGAATTTGATTTTCATTTATGCTTCAGTAGCACTAATAGAAACATTTTACTAATGGAAAAGGTTAATATTATTTTTCTAGAGAATGTTCAAGTTTATCGGGAAAACATTTACATTTTCATTAGAATGTTAGAGATTTTCGGTAAAACATTTGCATTTCACAGGAGAATGTTAGAGATTTTCGGTAAAACATTTGCATTTTACAGGAGAATGTTAGAGATTTTCGGTAAAACATTTACATTTTCGCGAGAATGGGTTCGGTCAAAAGTCCATTACTTTATTCCATAAAGTAATGGACTTTTGGTTCGGTAAAACATTTACATTTTCGCGAGAATGTTAATGTTAAAGATTTTTCGGTAAAAAATTTGCATTTCCACTAGAATGTTAGAGATTTTCGGTAAAACATATACATTTCCGCGAGAATGTTAGAGATTTTCGGTAAAACATATACATTTCCGCGAGAATGTTAGAGATTTTCGGTAAAACATTTACATTCTACACGAGAATGTTGTAGATTTTCGGTAAAACATTTACATTCTACACGAGAATGTTGTAGATTTTCGGTAAAACATTTACATTCTACACGAGAATGTTGGAGATTTTCGGTAAAACATTTACATTCTACACGAGAATGTTGGAGATTTTCGGTAAAACATTTACATTTACACGAGAATGTTGGAGATTTTCGGTAAAACATTTACATTTACAAGAGAATATTCATGTGTTCAGTAGAGGATTTCCTTCAAAAACAATTTGTCGTTAAAATGAAAAAACATTTTTCTTTAAACATGACTATCATCACGCGAGGAAATTGTACGTTTTGTCTTTGAGTCGAAAACATTGACCGTGTTAATGACGTATACTGGCGTCAACTTTAAAAAACAATTGTTAAAGATCGTCTGCGTCAAACTGGTTTTCGATACGTCAGAAGGATTATAACGCCCAGTTACCTAGTATCGTGAAACTAGCTAGCTAGTCGACCTCCATTTTAGGATAAAAGCAAACTGTAAAAGCATTTTTCACAAATAAAGAGGTTTAGAATTTGAAGATCGCGGTCGTAATCTAGCTATGTACATCTGCTTCCGGTTTAAATACCCTAATTAGGTTTAATTAAAAATAGTAACAGTGTAACTTAATTCGTTGTTATATTCTAGGTTATTTGTATTTTGGAGTAACATAGGATTATGGTTTTAATTTTTTTTTTTTTTTTTCAAAATGTCCATCTCCAGTTTTGTTTAATTTGACCATAACTTTTGATTAAAATTTGACACAATAAAAATAATAGTACCATCTGAAAGTAGACATTCAGTGCAGTAATTGCACCAAGTATCATGATCCTATCTTGTAAAATAATTTCCCAAAAATACAATCAAACATTAAAATTCCAAAACGTTATTTTAGACATTTGAACTGACACAATTACTTCTATCATAAAAACTTAAGATATGTTCCATAAGATTGTCACTACCCATACTTCGTAATGTTAGAGGCTTAATGAGAGCTAGTTCAAGAACGACGTGAGAATTGACTACACTCGGTTTTGCAGTCCATCATCCTTTTAGTCTGTACTAAGCCTTTGACAGGGCCTCACCAGGCGTCGCTTTACCCCGAATCTATGACCTACGTCACTTCATGACAAGCTCTCATTAACGAGTGACACACTTATGGAACATATCTTATAAACTTATGCTTCTATGGGTTGAAAACAATGGTAAAGTAAATATTTAGAACAACAAAAAGATGCCTTATTACACCTATACTCCGGCAGTTATACTCAACAAACAAACTAAATAATATAGAGTATATAATTATAATATTTATTTTTATACAATTATACCTAACCATTGTTCCAAACCTTAAGAAAGAAGGAGGTTCCCAAAAATGCATTGTTTCAAACAAAAAAAGTTAAAATTTAAAATTAAAATCAAAGGACGTTATTAGGCGATTATTTTTGGTGGTATTTTCCTTGTTTATTTATAAAACATATTACTTCTATATAGCGTTGAATGAATGTAAATGATTGCTGATAGAAAATTACTCTCATATGCTCTTGCAAAGGAGTTGAGGGGGCTGTTCATACATAATGGCTGGCGAGCGAAGGATATTAAGCCCCCAAAGACTCTTGATGAACCCTCCTCGTCTTTAAAACGTTTGAGGAGTAGATAGAAGAGGGATTTAATATTCGCGTGGTATCGCTTCATTTCTTTAGCCCAAGAGTTCTTCCTTCAACTGGCACGCAGATGGATCAGGGACACGATAGACGATCTCTTTATTATAAAGTGCAAATGCAACTGACCAAAAATTGAACCTTAAGGCTCTTCAGTAGACTTTTTTGAAGTCAAAAGTCCATTGGGTACAATAGACATTGGTGTTTGACCACCTTGCCCTCTAAAGACGAAAGGAACACTTATGGGTATGTGGGCAGACAATAAAGACGCAAATTAAGATATGGTTTCGAACAATTAAGGGCTTCTGGTAACTTAGAAGCCCTATCTAACCTGTCCACATACTGTGCCATCTTAACACTAGATCAAGGCGGGTCAAGCAGACTATATTAAGCAACGCCATCTTTAATGTCATATTGCACTTTTACTTTAGCCGTCTCAATGTTTTTATAATGCGTCGAGTGAACTCTATACATTTTCCATTTATGGCAGAGGCAACTTATTCATTTTTAAAGATTGCTTAAAAGAATTTTTGGAAGAATTCCAAATAGTATTTTTTTATTTCTGATCATAACTTAAAGGGTTGATAAACTGAATTGTTTCCTGGCTGGAAAACAGAAATTAAAGATAAAAAAATTAAGCGTTAAGTTAATCTCGGAATAAATGGATTTCAGAATCCCTCTGTGTTTGTTGCCAGTCAAAAGAAGGATTGCCTAGTAGACTTAATGGTAACATTGCACTTAAATTAAAGCATCGTCTGCTAAATTTAGGGTTAAGATTGAATATTGATTGGACGGTAGGTGGATGCAAAGACTAATTTAGATAGTGCTTCAAAGTTACCAGTCCAGTCCTGCTCAGCAAAAATTTGGTTAGTCCGTATTGTTTGAAGCCATAAGTTAACTTAATAAATAAATACATATTTGTTGTTCATGCACATACACATCAAACCAGGTGGTCAAATACCATTCAGACTCTACACGCGTCTATTTGCACACCCTTACAACTAGCAAAAATGTTCATTATGTCCAAGTACTGAAAATAATTATAGACATACCACTTTCCCCCTAAAGAAATAAAATCTCTTTCTCTACGTCAATGACTTGTATTTAATAATCAGTTCACGTGCGTACTGGGAATTGTCAAGGCTGAAATTAAAATTATTTATATTTAATTTTATACTATTATGTTAGTTCTTTTTTTTTTGTTTCAGTATAGAAACTTTAGTTTAATAAAAAAGAAAATATTAAAACCAACCGTCCTTACGTTTATAAATGACTTCTTTCTTATACTGTAGACTTACATAATATTTTATATTCTGATTTATTATAGGGGGGCTTTGAGAGTTGAAAGGGGGGAAGGGGTTATTTTGGGTAGAGGTTTCAAATCGATTTTGGGAATCTTCAAGAAGGGCTTCTTCTAAAGCACGTGCACCACGTGCGAGCGACGTCCAGATTTAAACGCGGTGCTTAATCTAAGACTATTTAATTCATGGATATGGTTACTTGAATATAAACAAGAAGATATTATATCTAGTTTATTAGGGAGAAGGTAATGTATAAGATGCCTAGGTTTTCGCGCCGCGCCATAGTCCCAGTCCCCCCTTTCAAAATACAAGGGGGGGGGACGTAAAAGGAGGCCGGGCTATTTCGCTGCCTCTCCTCAGTCGGAAAATACAAGTAATTTTCGTTATCATTCGCGTCGTGCTGACGTGCACGAGTTTTCAAGAACCAATGAGATGCATGCTGGTTGTAATTTAGAGGCGGCAGGGATTAACCGAGTCCGGACAGGCTACGTTTGGACTGGAGATAAAGCTGGAAATGTGGGGCGACTTTATACATTCTCCCTAATAAACTAGATATCACTTCTTGGTAAAATCAGGGAGGAAAGGGAGAAGCCGCCTAATGCTAACAGAACTCGTATCTAGCGGGTAGGGGTTGAAAACGGGGGTATGAAATACTATGTTCTCTCTCTCTCTACCTTGGGTCATTCGGTGGATCATTGAGCATGCGCGAATAGTCGCTACATGAGATAAAAACTTTGGATTTTGCGCAGTAGCGCTCGCGGTGGCCCGGGCGGTACTACCCCCGTTGGCTGGGAAATTTACTTCCCCCACCCTAAAGAGAGACACCTCGCGCTATTCACGCGGCATCTCCCTTTCTCTCCCTGGTAAAATACAGAGGAGTGGTCCTATGGGCAACCATGTTTGAGTCGAAAATACTTCTTTTCCATATTTTAGTTGTCCAAGCCACTACTAAAGATAGGAATGAAGTGTCTTGAGTGGAAAAATTGAGCAAAGTTTGCGGTTTTCATAAAGAAATACCTTACCGTAGTTGGCTCGTGTTAGCATCACACGTAAGGAGAAAATCTGCACTTGAAGTTAGGAGTTTTAGTGAATATTTAGTACCTAGCACTTGAGAGAAATTCTTCAAATAGATCATTTATTATTGCTGTACTTTATAGTCCTTGAGCTACCGAAATTGAGATATAAATATGAGCACCGTGCAAAACGCTCAAAGGGTATAGGGGTAAGATGGAGAGAATGGCCTTATCTAGCGAATTTATTAGCTTATTAGCTTTAGAGTTTTAAAATTGAAGCTATTTCTATAAACAGTACGGAAATTTACAGTTAATTTAATTGAAAAATATTCTATTTAATTGTTTTTTAATTAAATCTGGTAGGTAAGTTTGTTAAGGTACAGTTAGACTTATCAAATGTTCGGTAAGCACCACCACGACCAAACAAGATACTCAGAAAAAAGTTTGGAGAAGGCATTTAGCATATATTATGATTTCCGTTTCTCGTACATTAAGAGCGCATGTCAGACAACTTCACGCGGTGTGAGTTTTACTCCAATATTGTATTATATTAGCGCAGCGTGAGTTTCACTTCAAATAAGAAAACCACGCTGAGCTTCTTAACTAAGTGATTAATTTAAAATCGTTCATAAACATATTTCGACGTCCCTTACACTCTCTCTCTCTCTCTCTCTCTCTCTCTCTCTCTCTCTCTCTCTCTCTCTCTCTCTCTCTCTCTCTCTCTCTCTCTCTCTCAAGTAATTTGCATAAACATAAAAATATTGATACGAAACAGCGTGCAAGTATTTAAATTATAAAAAGTGCTGTATCTTAAATTATATATTTTTATATATATAGGGTCGTCGCCGGAAAACGGTGCTATCAGGGAAAAACCCCAGAAAATATAATATGTATAATTAACTATTTCTTTAATCTCATTTAGCTTAATTAATTCGGATATTAACAACTTCTCACTTATTGACTTCTGAAATTTTATTTGTAATTATCTGGTTAAAAAATTAACAGCAATTATTTTAAATTACCGATTAAAATTTGTGAAAAATTAATTTATTGTTTATTAATTATAATTAATATTATTTATTGAATTATTATTAATTAATTATTGAGCTAAAAATACTGAACTTTATTAGTATTGGTAAATTAAAACTGCAAAATTACAGTATATACTACAAATTTTTAATTTAGAATAATAAAATTACAATAAGCTATAAATATTTAATTTACAACTGTATTTAGTTAAATTAGTGGTAATTTACCTTAATTATCTCTATGATTTTAGTTCAATTTTTAAAATAATTGTCGAATATGCCTAGATAAAAATTCGCAAATTTCATTTCAAACTTCGTAGAGAAGCCAACATATAGGGGTTTTTGACTCCATGTTATTTCTATGGCCCCTGTAGAAATGTTTACACTGCTGCACTTCTCTGTTCAAGGAGAAGCTGTCATACAGGAGTAAAGTCAAAATTTGGAAACAAGTTTATTATTTATATCCTTTTCTTTTTTCTTTTTCTTGCTTGACAGCTTTTTTATCAGTCAATTTGTGTTAGGGGTGAGAATTTTATTGACCCACTGATAAGGAGTAGCCCCATTTACTCCCGTGAAATGATACGAAAGATAATGTAGTCAATAATGGGGGGCCCTTATCTTAACCAGTAACGGCTCGTTACCCTAACTTGTTTATCAATAAAAAGAAACGGTCGGGAATTTTTTATCGGATGAGTTACAATTTTCTTTTTATTTAAATTGGATTTACTTAGTGAAATTTTAACAAAAAAAAATAAATTACAGTTTTGCATGTAATTTAGAGTAATTTAATGTAATTTAATTGGAGTTAAACTGCTAATCCTAAAGGTTTTAAAATCATATATTGTGAAATTGTACCTACAGAGAGCTTTCAGTTGGAGTAGGAGCTGATTCTCGTGACATAATTTACTCTGCCATTTTGGTGGGTTTAAAGCAGGAATGAAACTGAGACAAAGACTTGGTAGGGTGTGACGTACTACTATCCCGTCTGAAAGCTCTCTATTATAAGGAGAAGACTAAGGGGGTGTGGTTTAAGACTGACTCTTCCCCTTTAACTCAAAATGGCGGATTACTTAACAGAGTAAAGGCTATTAAATCTAACTTAGTTTGGGTTAGGGTTATGTAACGTTTAGCGTAGGTTATTGGTAAGTTAGGTTAGGCACTGAAACCATTTGTTCAAAATTACCCAGCCGTAATTATTAAATTACCTTACTGGTAACTTACTTACAAACTTTAAATTACCTCCGTACATCTTCTGTTGATAAATAAATTTAAAAATACCTCTTTATTTTTTCGTTCGAATTAATTTTTGGCGGGATTACGACAACACGAGGAAAGCTGAGGTAACGATATTAACGCCGTTGTTGCCATGACAACCATCTCCCTGAGCACCCAGAAGTCTCGAGACTTTTCCCGCGCTTTATAATGGCGGGAAAATAGGGGTATATTGTATCGCGCGCTAGCCTAGGCAATAGGGTCTTCTTCAATTTTCGCGATTAGCTCGTGCAGCACCCGCACCCACTCTCGCGCTCGC
Organism: Phalangium opilio; assembly: GCF_054372755.1. Taxonomy (NCBI): domain Eukaryota; kingdom Metazoa; phylum Arthropoda; class Arachnida; order Opiliones; family Phalangiidae; genus Phalangium; species Phalangium opilio. Next base: position 6,958,499 of record NW_028324187.1, on the reverse strand, counting down.
TCGGTCATGTTGCCATGGTTTCAAGTACTAGGCCTATAGCTCGCCAAGGCACCACTGAGTGTCGTTCTTCTCTTCTGGATGCTGGGAACTGGAAGCAGAGATAGATATAGAGAAAGTTCTCTCTCTCTCTCTAGAAATAGCCTGAAATGAGCTCAAGATGCTAAGGTAAAAATCTAACTCGGCTTTAGTCTAGGATATTTATAGACCATGGGGCTTGATTTTTATGGCTCGCGAGATTTTTTATCGCTATGATTGTTTACGGAACGTGTGGCGGAACCACGCATGCGTAATATGGGTTTAATCGCCGGGGAATCGTGCTTAGGCATAAAATCAGCTCCTGCCATGTTTTAACGTAAATAAACTAGTTAGTTGGTACATTGTTAAGATCAACAGAAATTCATGCATACACCATGGAAACTTTAGTGTTTGAATCACGTTTGTTTTATCTATGGGGTAGGATAACGTGTCGTCATTTCAATGTAAATTTTACAAGTGAAATTCAATAAGATAAACAGTATTTCTATACCAAAACCATGATTCTAGGAAAACCAGCGGTACTATTTTTCCATTGCGCAAAAAATCAATAATGTCTCGCGCACGTAACGTTGGAAATTCCTTTCTATCATAAGTTGATAATATACCCCGATAAGTTCAACATCGACTTTGTTTCCTCGTTTTATCTTTTAAAGGGATTGTTGTACTGTACCTCAAACCTAACCCTTTTCTTTTTGGGGTTTAATTGAAATTAAAGTAATTAAATCTTTTTTATTATTGTTAAAAAGTAGTAAAACGTTGTTGTAATTCCACTTTAATTTATAAAATTAAGTACATTAAATTTAAATTATCGCAAAACCTGGGTCTATATATTTTCGGAATCGGAGTTAATGCAAACTTTTAAAAGGGTTTAGGTTTAGGTGCTACTACCCCTTTGAAATGGTTGTAAGCCGTTTTAGTTAATTGCCAACCAAATACCCAAGGAAGGGGAGATAGTGGGAAACCCCTAAATTACAGTAGAATAATACTACACTTGGAATGAAAAATAGAAACGACACGGGGGAATTTTTATCCTCCGTCTAATACCTTGTGTTTAGATGAAACTTCCAATTGTCTGAAGTTATAAAAGGGTTATTATACAAGCTCCTCCCATATCTCTAAATACCAAAATACCTGCTGAAGAATTCTTTGTGTCACTTCTATTTTATTGGCTATACTTCATTGGGCTCAAATAGCTAAACCACGTTGTAAATAACGAAACAAGGACTCGTGTATGTTCATATGGTGTTTGCAATACCTCAAAATACCAAAATACCTACGCAAATAATCAAGAATTCTTTGTGTCGCTTCTATTTTATTGGCTATACTTCATTGAGCTCAAATATCTAACCCACTCTGTAAATGACGGAACTAGGGCTGGTGGAAGTTCGCGTATGGTTCTCTACTTTCCAAGTTTACGCTTGATGGATACGACTGACTGCAGTTAAGGAAAGAGAGGGGGGAGGGCATTTAGGGGACCTTTAGGCTTTCCGGTGCAAACCCCAGACGGACCCAGGGCGCCCCGGCATATGAAGGATGGATATGAAATGGAAGAGGAAAGACCCCTCTCCGAGGGATGCTGGGATGGAGAAAGGAATACTATGGGGATTCAGAACTATGACTGAGAGTGAGAGAGAGAAAGAGAAATTTTCTGACTATCGTTGGGATAAATTTCCCAAGAACTGAGTCATAGTTCATAGGCCTACGTATTGATCTAGGATTTTTTATAATAAATCCTGTTCATCCTTACGTTTAATACTAATTCCTCTAGATACAATTGATTGTATTTTAAAGTGAGAAAGTTGTAACCAAGGCTTAAGGAGTATTTAAAATTTTAAGCCTATTTACAATTCATGTGAAAGACAATAGATCTTTTCCAAAGGAGGGGGCATTGAGGTATTGGGGGTGAAATTATCTACCTAGTATTTTAAATTTAAGTGAAGGACGAGACTTAACTTAATCCCTCTGGACACAACTTTTGAAAAGGGGCGAAATTTCATTATTGAAAACGTACGAGACTTCACGCTAGATTAGTTGCATCATTCTTGGCAATTTAGGCACTTTCGCTTTTAATTCATGGAATTTGGCCCCATTTTGTGTGTGGGGTTGCCCTTTGGGGTTTCCAATTTTGGTAGATCGAAGCGATTGGGGTTTGTAATGGGAGTAGTCTGTGACCTTAATCGTCTCAACAAACATTCATTGATTTCTATAGACCTAAGAGCCTGTATAGTCCGTCTACCACCACTCTACCCTCAACTACTGGAGAGAGACTATTGTCATATGTATAATGTATATAACCATAAGTTCATCGTACTCTCCATAAGTATGGGTCTAAAGAATATTGGTCATCCTTTATAAAAGGGTAGAGGGGTGTGTGTCTACTGGTAACGAAATTGTGGAAAGCAGAAAACTATTATCGCTCACTGTGATCTTTACTAGTAACCTGATTCAATTAAAGAAAATCACAATACGCCATAAACTTATTCGTTCTGATCTGGGTTTGTTAGAGAACCTAAATGTAGATGGCGCCACAGTATCTTTGACTTCAATCGCATAGACAATACCGATACTATAGACCCTTACTTATGCGTTATAGGGTTATAATATAGCCTGAGTTTTTGATCAGAAAGTTAAGGTTCAGTTTTAGGGTATTTTTTATAAAAATTACGTTTAAATAGAACTTATACGAGTATTGGTTGATATAGGTACAAGTATTTAGTATCATTAGGTGAAAAATGTCATCATTGGGTCATGAACCATGGATGATATTAGTGAATATTATTTTTGTGAAAGATTTTTTTAAGTGGCAACAAAGGGTAAGAACCGAAGTTTAAAGACTAATTAAGTTTTCTTTTTAACCTTAATTTGTTGCGCGGTTTATTTTAACTTAACAATGTGTTGCGGTTGTTTATTTATAATTTTGGCTGTAAATTTTAATTTGTGGCTTCGTTTTTTTCAATTTAATTTCAGAGTGGGGCTAATGATAAGCATGGCGACAGCGGAATGTTCTTCATAGATGATCCACAAGTAATTAATTCACTAATTACACTTATAATTTACCATTTAATATTTAGTTTTTGCTCGAAATTGGATTTAACTTAAGTTAAAATTGTTTTGTGCTAGTACCAATTACCTAATAATAAATTAAAATAAGTGATAGTTAACAACAGTAACCATTATGGATTTACTGAAATTAACGATAACAGGTTCTAATTACCATAAATAAATGGGTAATTTATTAAGATCACTATTACGCGTAAATTTATTTCAAATGCGCTTGAATAAAGAGAATAAAAATTACTTTTAATTTTAAATTTGAAAATAATATTAATTGGCGTTTTATTTTAGGGGGATTCAATTGAGGGTAGTGCGGTGGATCAGTTTCATGACCTTGAACACTCCTCCGGGAAAGGGGTAGATGACGAAGATGCTCCAGATGGATCAGGGTCCGGACCCATTGATAACACGGACGAACCTGGATCAGGTGATCCAACAAGTAAAGGTAAAAAATTTCGTTTGTAACTATCTCCTCTATGGTTTTCAGAAATTTCAATTTCTGACCCTTCATTAGTACCCCACCAATTCCATTCTGAGGGTGGTCCACCTCCCACGGGGTCAACCAGCACAACTACGGCAATGGTCACTACGACAAGTACATCGAAAAATGATGACGTCGAACCCAAAGTAGTGCCAAAGGTAATTGCCATTGTTCGATCCGTGAAAAACTGAAAACGGGCCTTATTCAAATATCTTCATTAACGAAAATTAATTGATTTATTGGTTCGTTTAATTTCAGTATTCGTCGGAACACGAGAATAAAATCCCCGAAGATGTAAATCACGATACTTCGACAAAGAAATCGTCAGAAAGTGGAAAAATCTCTCCAACGGAAGTAGCGGCAGCCCCTGGTGTTAATGTCAACGAAATAGACAAAGATCAAAAGCCAAAGAGTAAAAATGACGAGAGTAATGAACCCAGTATATTGCAACAAAAATCAAATGAAAGATACCCATTCTTCGCCAGACCTGGAATACTAGCTGGTGAGTTACTGATTGTTGTGGGCCCAAGTGCTTAGTATGAAGGGTAGGATATTTATTCAAAACCTGGTCATGAAACCTTTGGGGGACGTCGGGAAGTCTTTGGGGGACGTCGGGAAGTCTTTGGGGGACGTCGGGAAGTCTTTGGGGGACGTCGGGAAGTCTTTGGGGGACGTCGGGAAGTCTTTGGGGGACGTCGGGAAGTCTTTGGGGGACGTCGGGAAGTCTTTGGGGGACGTCGGGAAGTCTTTGGGGGACGTCGGGAAGTCTTTGGGGGACGTCGGGAAGTCTTTGGGGGACGTCGGGAAGTCTTTGGGGGACGTCGGGAAGTCTTTGGGGGACGTCGGGAAGTCTTTGGGGGACGTCGGGAAGTCTTTGGGGGACGTCGGGAAGTCTTTGGGGGACGTCGGGAAGTCTTTGGGGGACGTCGGGAAGTCTTTGGGGGACGTCGGGAAGTCTTTGGGGGACGTCGGGAAGTCTTTGGGGGACGTCGGGAAGTCTTTGGGGGACGTCGGGAAGTCTTTGGGGGACGTCGGGAAGTCTTTGGGGGACGTCGGGAAGTCTTTGGGGGACGTCGGGAAGTCTTTGGGGACGTCGCGGAACGTCGGGAAATCTTTGGGGACGTCGCGAAAAGTCGGGGAACGTCGCGAAAAGTCGGGGAACGTCGCGAAAAGTCGGGGGACGTCGCGAAAAGTCGGGGAACGTCGCGAAAAGTCGGGGGACGTCCGGAAAAGTCGGGGAACGTCGCGAAAAGTCGGGGAACTTCGCGAAAACTCGGGGAACGTCGCGAAAACTTTGGAGACGTCGCGGAAACTTTGGGGACGTCGCGGAAACTTTGGGAACGTCGCGAAAACTTTGGAACGTCGCGAAAACTTTGGGAACGTCGCGAAAACTTTGGGAACGTCGCGAAAACTTTGGCTCTGTATTAATCATCTATTTTACTTTCGCAGCGGTTGTGGGAGGGGCCGTAGTTGGTCTTCTATGTGCCATTTTACTGGTTATGTTCATTGTCTATCGAATGAGAAAAAAGGACGAAGGCAGTTACGCTCTTGACGAACCAAAACGTTCACCAACGGTCAATTCATACACACGGAGCAGTAATAAGGAATTTTACGCCTAGGAGATATCATATGTTAATATAACACAAAGAAAAAAAAATAAAAAGGAATCATACTCCAAGGGGGGTAACCCGACCCCCTTAAACACATAGAACAATTAAATAATCCGACTTAATAAGACTTAAAAATGAATTATAAACCTTCCGCAAAAAAAAAAAAACACTTCGAGTCCATGTATGTTCTATCATCCTGCGTCTTTACATGGACTTTAAGGTAAGAAAATTGACATCAAGTAAGTTAGGCTTAGAATGAATGCCTTTTTGGGGGAAAACACAAAAAATTAAATAATATCGCATCCTTTGGAAACATAATTATTTAAACAAATTGTATGTTTGTTGAGCGAAGTTTTTAATACCAGTTTTTAAGAAAAAAACAAACAAACAAACAAAAATGGTGGTACGATATGTGCTGGTGGCGAGAATGTGATGTTAGAATTATGAATTATAAACGTACGTGAGAAAGGATAATTTACAAACAAACAAACAAACAAACAAACAAAATATATACATTTATGCATTTAGACAATTTTTTAAATTTTAATTTTTTCGGTAGTTTTTTTATTTTGAGTTTGTGGGGTTTTGTAGAATATTGCAAATAGAAAATTAAATAACCTACATTTTTTTATATTTTTTTTAAAATAAACTTCTTTATTTATTCACTGATTTTGTAAAGAAACTCGTGGTCTATCCTATGAAGCTAAAATAATCAAAATCAGATGAAAAATAACGAAGTTATAATCATATTTCCGAAGCAATTTCGACCCTCCGTCAATATTTTTAGTTTTGCGCTCATTGGAGCTGCAAAAGTATTGTTTAGTTTATCAAAATTTATAGTACCTTAGAAATTTATTTGAAAATAGCTGATTTTGATTACAATCTACAAGATTTAATCAAATTCATCAAAATAAGACGAAATTAATCTAAAATTAAATGAATTAATTGTAACTACGAAGAAATAAATAAAAAAATTGTCTAAAAAAATAAATATAAACAACGCATAACCGACCAAAAAAATCAACCATTTTTGTCCTAATAGTGGTAATAATGTTAATTGATAAATCTTTTTTAAATGCATGTAGTATATAACTAACTATTATATATAAGAAAAAAAAAACAAACTGCTACTTTAAGAAGATAGTTTATATTTTGGTGTTTTTCAAATTTAAAAAAAAAACTTTAAATTTCATCGTCATATTCATTAATTTTTTATGAAAAAAACGCGTCCACTTTAAAGTAATAAATGAGAAAAAAAAATGAATTAAATCTTCCAAAAAAAAAAACGAAAGTAAAAATCCGTTCCCCAATTTGTTTTTTTTTAATTTTTTTTATTTAAGTGGTTTAAAATTATAATAAGTCTTAATTTAATTTAGATATACTCGAAATTATGTTCTTAGTGTTTAATTATATCATAGATCATACCCCAATAACGCTAATTAATTCGAAATAAATAATTAAACATGGCTACTCGTAACGTTTAAAAAACGTTTAAATTACTATACTACAACGAGCCATATATCTAAAAGGCGATGTGTTTCCCCACATATAACTAGCTATGTTTTTTTAAGTAAAGAGACCAACCCTTACAACAAGAGACATTCCAAAAATGAAGTTTAAAAATTCACGCTATTATAATTGTAAAATAAAGTTGGAACAACCAAGGCTTAGCGTAAAATATTGCAACAAACAACCGAGGCTTAGCGTTAAAAGTTGCAACAAACCGAGGCTTAGCGTTAAAAGTTGCAACAACAACCGAGGCTTAGCGTTAAAAAGTTGCAACAACAACCGAGGCTTAGCGTTAAATTAGGCTTAGGTAAACGTAGTAATGATAGCCAATTTTTAATTGGGGGTTTTCAATGATTCAATTTTTAATTTAAAATACAATACACGAACAATTAATTATCGATACAAAAACTAATGCCATTGATGTACTATAAAAAAAAAGAATGTTTGTGAAATTTTTGTATCAAAAACTAAGTGTTTAAATTCTCAAAAAAAAAACAACTCTGAAAATGGAAATTAGAGCTAACCGGTAAACCGCCCGCGTAATAATATCTTATATAAAAAATAGTGCCAATTAATTTAAAAAAAAATCGCCACGTGTATTAATTAAACAATTGTCCCTTTAAAAATATATACTCTTTAATTTCAGTTTATTTATTTTAATTACTGATATATGTAAGTGGCATTTATTTTGTTTCAATGTAAAATATAAACAATGCTTAATGAATCAAAGGCAATACACGTAAAGGCAGGGAATTTGTTTTTTTAAGCCTTTGTCTGTATTGTTTTTGTTTCAGTAGACAATAAACATTAAAAAAAAAACGAAAATCCCTTGCGTGTATTTAAATGCTATAATAGTCAAGCCTGAAATAAATGCTAAAAAACCTATCTTCGCTATTGAATAAAATTGGAATACAAGATTTTTTAAACAATACGATATCTGATACCAAGTAAATAAACAACCTAATGTTCGAAGAAAAAAAATGAACTCCAAATGGGGGAGTTGTAATGAGTGTACATAGTTTCTCATATTTGTCAAAAATAATTGAAATAAAGTAAAAAAAAATTATTCCGAAGTATAATTTATTTATAAAATGAAATTATGACTAACTATTTGTTAAGCCTTTGAGTGTTAAGTTAGGCCTAAACGGAGCCCATCATTTGTCTGTCGAAGTGGAGTGATATACATTAAAGACCCTGGAGTGGATTATGTAATTTCTTTACAGAATTACCGCTTCTATTGTCTTGGGATTTGAATTTGTTATTTTAATAAAAATATGGGAATTTCCTTATTTGTCACGGAGATATTATCACCATGCATCTAATTTTTAAACTGGTCAATTGTCCAGTTTGTGTTATTTCTAATCCTGGTTTAAATCCGGCGGGCGAAAGGCCTCAGGGACCGCCGGACCGGTGTTTGAATCATGCTATTTTCGCTTGGCTGCTTGTAGTCTGCTAACATGGAGCAATATATAAGGAGACATATTTATAATTTAAGGCACTAGTAAAGAAACTTTTATTAGTACTCCAGTAGAACTACTCCATGGTAAACTGAATTTATTCTGAGTTGGCCGTGTGCAGTCTAGACTGTCTCTACAGGGAGTACAGGAGGCAGTCGGGGACGTAACGTTAGTCGGAACATCGGAAAGAGTCCGAAAGACGGGAAACGCGGTTTAAGGCGCTAAGGAAAACCGTGATAATCTTTTACTTTAGTCCTAATATAAACTTAAGATAACATCTTTACACTACCGCCTACCCATTAGTTTTTTTCCCTTTAGTTTTTCGATCTTAAATCCTGTGCTGATTATTAGCAAAGATTTCAACTACGTTAAGCCTTGGTTAGCGGTGGTGTAATGTAAATGTAATAAGAGAGGAGAACAGGAGATAGGGGAAAGTCATCAGTAACATGTAAATTTTATTGCAAAATCTATCGACTTTTGTTTAAAAATAAAGTGCAATGTCTTCTAAAAGGTGAGCGATAAAAATTGCAATCATTTAATTATAATATTAAGTATAAAACTTAAGTACATCAGGTCTAACATGGTTAGATGTTGTTATTGGGGTTTCAATATTTATTTATTATATTTCAACAGATTCTAATCTTAATTAAATTAAATATATAATTATGGGAACGTAAATTAGTTTAATAGACATTATTTTCATATATAATTTTAAAGCGAATTAAAGAAGTTGAGTGAAGAGAGTCTTACTCGACAACCAGAAGAAGTCTTTGATATTATTTGCAAGCTGGGTGAAGGGAGTTATGGGAGCGTATTTAAATCATTACACAAGGAATCAGGCCAAGTACTGGCCATTAAACAAGTGCCTGTTGACACTGATTTACAAGAAATTATTAAAGAGATTTCCATCATGCAACAATGTGACAGTCCATATGTTGTCAAGTATTATGGAAGTTATTTCAAAGGAACTGATCTATGGGTAAGTAATTACTAATTAACCCTTGGTGCTTTTAATTACAAATAATTAATAATAATTGCGATAATAGATTGTTATGGAATATTGTGGGGGTGGATCTGTGTCTGATATAATGAGGCTTAGAAAGAAAACTGTACGTTAATTTTAATAATTCAGAGCTTTAATTTGACATTAAGTTAATTAATTAATTAATTACATTTAAAGTTAACTGAGGATGAAATAGCCACTATACTTAGTGATACTCTTAAAGGCTTGGAGTATTTGCATCAAAGACGAAAAATACATCGTGATATTAAAGCTGGAAACATTCTCTTAAACACCGAAGGTCATGCGAAATTAGCCGATTTTGGAGTAGCTGGTCAGTTAACTGTAAGTTAATTGGTCAACTTTGGTATAAATTGAAGGTGTTGAGAACAATCAATGTTAAATATCTTTTAGGATACTATGGCTAAAAGAAACACGGTTATTGGAACACCTTTTTGGATGGCACCCGAAGTTATACAAGAAATAGGTTACGATTGCGTAGCTGATATTTGGAGTTTAGGCATAACTGCTTTAGAAATGGCGGAAGGAAAGCCTCCATATGGTGATATTCACCCTATGAGAGCCATCTTCATGATTCCGACCAAACCTCCTCCTTCATTTCGGGATCCTGATAGGTGGACACCCGAATTCATTGACTTTGTCTCAAGGTGCCTTGTTAAAAATCCTGAGGAAAGGGCAACTGCTACTGAACTCTTACAGGTAATCTAGTATAGATTGATTGATTGGCAGAATGATGTGTTGATTTCATCCAGGGTTAAAAAAAAACCCGGGTTTTATTGTGCAAAATTCTGTGTTTATTTCATGCAGGGTTAAAACAACCTTGGTTTTATTGGGTTTTTGGGTTTTATTGTGCAAAATTCTGTGTTTATTTCATCCAGTGTTGAAAAAACCTGGGTTTTATTGGGTTTTTGGGTTTTATTGTGCATAATTCTGTGTTTATTTCATCCAGGGTTCAAAAAACCCTGGTTTTATTGGGTTTATGGGTTTTATTGTGCAAAATTTTGTGTTTATTTCATCCAGTGTTGAAAAAACCTGGGTTTTATTGGGTTTTTGGGTTTTATTGTGCATAATTTTGTGTTTATTTCATCCAGGGTTCAAAAAACCTTGGTTTTATTGGGTTTATGGGTTTTATTATGCAACATTTTGTGTTTATTTCATCCAGGGTTCAAAAAAACCTTGGTTTTATTGGGTTTTTGGGTTTTATTGTGCAAAATTCTGTGTTTATTTCATCCAGGGTTTAAAAAACCGTGGGTTTATGGGTTTTAATCTGCAAAATTCTGTGTTTATTTCATCCAGGGTTAAAAAAACCCTGGGTTTTATTGTGCAAAATTGAGTTTATTTCATCCAGGGTTTAAAAACACCCCAACCACCTGGGTTTTATTGTGCAAAATGCTGTGTTTATTTCATCCAGTGTTCAAAGAACCCCCGTTTGTGGGTTTTATTTTGCAAAATACTGTGTTTATTTCATGAAGTGTTTAAAAAAACTGGGTTTTATTGTGCAAATTGCTGTGTTTATTTCATCCAGGGTTAAAAACACCTGGGTTTTTGGGTTTTATTGTGCAAAATGTTTAGTTTATTACTTCATTTCATCCAGGGTTTTAAAAACACCTGGGTTTTTGGGTTTTATTGTGCAAAATGTGTGTTGATTTCATCCAAGGTTAAAAAAACCCTAGAATTATTTAAAAAAAAACCCCAGCCCAACCGGATTTTATTGGGTTTTATTGTGCAAAATGTTGTGTTTTATTTCATCCAGGGTTTAAAAAAACCCTGGGTTTATTATAAAAAACCCAGCCCACTGGATTTTATAGGGATTTTCTGTGTTTTATAGGGTTTTTCTGCGTTTTATAGGGTTTTTCTGCGTTTTATAGGGTTTTTCTGGATTTTATAGGGGTTTTTCTGGATTTTATAGGGGTTTTTCTGGATTTTATAGGGGTTTTTCTGGATTTTATAGGGGTTTTTCTGGATTTTATAGGGGTTTTTCTGGATTTTATAGGGGTTTTTCTGGATTTTATAGGGGTTTTTCTGGATTTTATAGGGGTTTTCTGCGTTTTATAGGGTTTTTCTGCGTTTTATAGGGTTTTTGGGTTTTATTGTGCAAAATGCTGTGTTTATTTATTTTCATCAGTACTTATCATTTCATCTCCACTAGCATGATTTCATCAGGAATGCCAAGCCAGTTACAATCTTACAACAAATGATTGCAGACGCGCGTGAGATACAAGATAGTGAAGTTTTTAGGAGGGATCGGAGTAATCTGGACTCTGTAAGTTTCTTCTCAAGTCTCAACTTCATTTTGGTAACAATTTCACGATATTTCAACTTTTATTACCTTTTTTTAATTGTAAAGGATGATGATGAGGTTGATTCTCGAACAATGGTACACTTTGTCACTGACTCTGGAACATTGGTTCCTGAGAAAGTTGATGATGGTACTCTAAGACCTTGTGATACTGGTACTCTCATTGGTCATAGTGATGTCGAGTCTGATCTGGGAACTTTGGTTATTAATAGTGATGGTGAGGAAGAAGAGGAATCTACAATGAAACGTAATCGTCTTTGGTTACTTTATATTTCTAATTAAATTAATTTCTTCGCCCCCAACATGGAAATTAACAAGCCTTAATCCTTAAGAAATGTACCATTATTGGGTTTCATCATTTAGATACAGATTTTTTGGTATTTTTACATTTTTTTGTGTAAAAGGTCATGACACAGCCCAAGGAGACAAAAAAGAAAATTACCGTCCATATTTTTTGGATCATTTTGATAAGAAAGAACGTGAACAGGCCCAACAATACCAAAGCACAAATGGAACAGTGACACATACGGGGACACCACACCCTTTTCAAATACAACAAGCCAAATCTGCCCTCCAGGACAAGAAATTCTCCAATCAGTTGCAAAGACAGTTGAATCAAATTAGCAGTGCCGGACCCGGAGTCGCTCTGATTGAACCTGGAAAATTTCAACGTTCTTTTGTTGATGGAGATTTTGAATTTGTGAGTATTCAGTTTTGTTAAAATATCCCCTAATAAAGGTCAGGACCCACTAGCCTTGCGAAATTCGCCGCCATATTGGCCCTAGTGAAGATTTAAGAGTTTCTTTATCATATGAAATGAAATATTTACATTATTTTCACCATTTTACTAAATATTTTCACCATTTTACTAAATATTTTCACCATTTTGCTATTTATTTTCACCATTTTGCTATTTATTTTCACCATTTTGCTATTTATTTTTTCCATTTTGCTATTTATTTTTTCCATTTTACCATTTCATGAGTCATTTTTATTCTTAGAAATTTTTAAATATAGATTTAATAATACTAATCAAAATTACCACCAGAGGTCCGACGCAAAAGTATATTAGTATGCCGGGTCCATCTTGTTTTTATTTACGCTATTATTTTTAGGTTGTAACGAAATTTTGGGGGCTAAGCAAAACGCTTTAAGATTTTATTATTTGTTTATTTATTCTTATATTTAAATGTAATTTATTGAAATTATAAATTCAATAATACTACTTAAAATCACCGCTGGAGATCCCTGCAGAAGTATAGTAGTATGTCGGGGCCATCTTGTTTTTGTTTACGATGTTATATTTAGGTTATAACAAAATTTTGGGGGCTAAGCAAAGCACTTTAAGATCAAGATATTATTATTTATTTGTTTATTCTTATATTTAAATACAGTTTATTGAAATTTTTAAGTTCAATAATACTGTTTAAAATTACCGCTAGAGATCCCGCAAAAGTGTAGTCGTATGCCGGGGCCATCTTGTTTTGTTTACGCTATTATATTTAGGCTTTAAGATTAAGATATTATTATTTATTTCTTTATTCTTATATTTAAATGTAGTTTATTGAAATTAAAGTTGAATAATACTATTTAAAATTACCGCTAGAGATCGCGCAAAAGTCTAGTAGTATGCCGGGGCCATCTTGTTTTGTTTACGCTATTATATTTAGGCTGTAACGAAATTTTGGGGGGCTAAGCAAAGCGCTTTAAGATTTTATTATTTATTTTTATTCTCCTAAGTTTTTAAGTGTAGTTTATTGTAATTTTAATAATTTAATATTACCGCTAGAGATCTCGCAAAAGCATAATAGTATGCCGGGGCCATCTTGTTTTAGTTTTTGTTTACTTGTCGCTATGACACATTTCTTACTAAAAATTTTAATAAAAACAGCTTAAGTACCTAAGCTACGAAGAGCTTAACCAAAGAATGGCTAGTCTTGACACGGAAATGGAACGAGAGATTGAAGAACTAAGACGGAGGTATCAAACTAAACGCCAACCCATTTTAGACGCCATGGATGCCAAAAAGAAAAGACAACAAAATTTTTAGAGAGATAAGTTTTACTTTTTATTATTATTATTTTGTTTCTTTTCTTCTTCGAGAATCTGGACCATTTTAAACAAACAAACAATTAAAAATAAATAACAAATTACAATTGAAAAAAAAAATATTTTGCGGACGAGATTGGGGCGCCCCCTAGATTACAAAATAAAAATAACGCGTGCGCGCGCAACCAGCGAATCTAGTCTTCCGTTCGTGCGGTGTAAATGCATTTAGATCTGTACGTAAAAGGCCTTAATCACGAAAATAATTAAATATTTAAAATAATTACGTACCGCCAAGCCAATCATTCTTACCCCCCCCCCCAATATCCCCCCGAGAATTCATATCCTTAAATGTGCCTGGGAGTTAAAAATAACCCTAAGTGAAATAAATTAAATACCTTTTGCTAAGAGGAAAAAGTTGTTTATGCATTGCATTTATTCTTGGTTGTAGGCCTATCTCTGATTGGTTGATTGATTTTTATCAAAATAAAAATTATGTTAAAGTTATCTTGGTTACGATCATAGCCCACTCGATCCACGTGTTACAATTCGCGCCCTGTTTTTGATTTCTGGGAAAATATAGGTCACAAACTAGATGGCGCTGTATGCCTATGTTGTTAGCTGAGACAGAATAACGCTCGTTAGCAGAGGCTTTTAGCGTTTTTAGCTGAAAAATTTGGGTTTAAATCATGTGACGTCCGTTTCTGAGTGGAAATGTTATATATTTTCAACTCTGAAGCAGACGACGTATCATTTTGCGCCACGTTTATCAGTTGAAAAATAAAAATGCGTTAAGCCTCGGCACTTTAGGGACCTTTACCCAATCATACGCTTCACAGCACGTGGTCTTTTCAAAAAAAAAACTGCGCGTTGTCGCTGCACTCTTATTGGTTAAATGTGCTTGTGACAGTTAGGTTTAAAAAAAACGATATTTAGGCTTAGCATTTGAACTACTTGAGAATTATTTTTTGGTTTAACATCTATCAGCAAAAAAGGTAGGTAATATTTAATATGGTTATAAAAAATCAGGCAATCAGAAATACAGTAAAAACGTAACTCCCTAATTAGCAAAAAGGTATTTTTTATTTCAATTAAAATAAAAAGTATATAATTTGTGATAATAAAATCCTTATTTTATCTACAATAAAGAGAATTATTTGGGACATAGAAGTGCATATAATAATAATAATAATAATTGCCATGAATTTAATTAGAATTAAGTTTAATTGAAATTAATAGTTAATCTTCATCCCCCCCTTCTGAACCCAATTTTACGTTAGTCTCTTAGAATCATTTTTTTTTTATTATTTTGATTTTAAAATTCTTTAATGCTAATTTTAATCTATTTTAAAAAACTTCTTTGCATTTATATATTTTTAAATTTAAATTATCTTAATTAATTAATTAATTAATTAATTCTCCCAAAACTTTAATTATCTCACTGTTAAGAATCGTGCTCAAAAAATTAAGTGATGGAATTAAATTTAAAAGAGCTGTAATTAAATTAAACTAAACTGAACTGAACTGAACACACTTCATGGTACATTTAAAATAAAACGCGGCGGTAATTTAGTATTGCAATCTCACGGTGGTACGGTAATTAAATTACCCCCGAACTTAATTAATTAACACTACCCTAATTAAAATAGATATATATATATAGTCAGTTTCAAAAGATCTACATACATACCTATAGTTCCTAAATAGGTAATTAACTAAATAAATAAATAATATTAATTAAGGTAATTAATGCGATGTAAAATTTTTAACTGGCGCCAAAATTTTACGTTGTATTTATAACTTTAATGAAAGCATACACACAAACACTGGCCATAGATTGCAATAAAAAAATGAATTAAAAATTGTGCGAAATATTTTTGTAATTTTTGGAAGAAATTTTCTCTCAAGGTCAAAAGGTCAATGAACGCGTCGTGGTTATTGCAATTAAGGATAATTTCTTCCATTCTAAATGAAGGCGGGTGATTAGATAAATGAATAGTTTTGTAAAAGGTAATTTAGTAATCATGCCCTAAGAAATGATTTAATCTTTGAAATTAAAAGGATTTGAGTGAAAAAAAAATGCGCGAAATCATATCTATTACTTTAATAAAAAAATAAAACCACGTGGTTAAAATGAGGCCAGTTTTATATAAACTAAAGCTAGAGGATTTGTAAATATGAAGTAGTATTTAAAAGATATTAAAATTGTTTTACGCCATAGTTGGTATAAATGCTATCATTAAAAATATGTAAATAATTTAAATTGGTGGTTGTTTGTTTTGTGTTTGTTTGTTTTCTGTGAAATATCATCTTTGTTTGTTGAAATTGAACAGCAAAAGCCATAAATATCGTCTATAGGATGTGAGGAACCAGTACAAAAAATATTAACAAAATCGGTTGAAACCCGCCTAAGTTATTCCATAATAATGATTATTTTACATATCTGGCCGCCATTTTTCAAGATGGCGGCGGATTGGAAAAATCTTTCGTATTGAGTATCTACCACTTAAGAATAACGTACCTTTAAAATTTCAGCCTCCTAGGTAAAGTGGTTTGGGTTTTGTGTTCACTTTATTACAATACAACATTTCTGTCCGCCATTTTTCAAAATGGTGGCGGATTGGAAAAAATCTTTCGTATTGCGTATCTACTACTTGAAAATTTCAGCCTTCTAGGTAAAGTGGTTTGTGCTGTATGTACACTTGACACCAATACATTATTCATTCATTCACTATATAGTTTTGGGTGAAGCTAAAAATATTGTGTAAGTATTTGTGCATTCTTTTGTGTCTGGTACACGCATCTTCCGCATTCTTGTAATAGTCGGCTTCTATTGTGTCTCCGGAATGGAATGCAACGTCCTTTGGGGAAACCCCCCTGAAGGTCGTTGAAAGAAAGAGGAACGTAGTATCTATAGTATAAAGTCGGCTTCTTTTAAGTCGGGCTGGAAAACCCCACCCGGAAACGCCCAAGCTTATATAGGCTTTAAAAGACTCAAAGGGACCGCCGGGTATTCCCCTCAAAAAATACCATAGGGAAACAACCCCCTGTGGAGAATATATTTATTATATTATATTAGTTGACAGTAAAACTGTGGGGATTTAGAGTTTATTTTGTTTATATTGTTTATTTTGTAAAACTTGTAATTGTGTCTTATCGAACTTGTTGCTTGTGACTAAGCGAAAAAGTAGAGAAAAGTAGAGAATCTGGGGAAAGTTTTCAAAACCCAAAAAGAAAGAGAAACTTATCGCGGTGTGGGGTCTAGCCCCTCCCAGGTAAAAGGGTGAAAAACGAGAGAGATTTTGGAGGGAAAAAACTTCAGTGCATAAAGCGAAACCAGAGCGACAAGTTCGATCTCCATTTTTTGTCCATTAAACTATTTTTTCTTAATTTCTAAATCCGAGTTTTTATTTAATTTAAGTCCAAACCAGAGCCTTAGTTAAAATAACCAAAGAGTTTATGAGTTATTTTATGGTGCCGAAACCCGGGACAGTTAAATAGATAGAGAAAATTCGGTACTTAAGCGTAGAACATTTAGATAAGATTAGTTTAATCGGTCAACAGAGGTGAACAAAAATGGAAAGTTTAGAGCGATTAAAGAAGGTTCGTGCGTCAAAGCGATCGTCAGTGACCAAATACATAACGAAGATTAATAATGAACTTGCAAAGAGCGCACCAGATGTAAGAAGTTTACAAAAAGACTTAGCCCATCTTCGAAACAGAGAAGAAGAATTAAAAGAATTGGACAAAAATGTGTATGAACTGACGACTATAGAGGAATTAGACAACGAACTACAGAGTGTCCTAAAGTATGAAGACGAGATTAATGACTGCAGAGACCAAGCTGAGAATACCATCGAAGAACATATAGAATCATCAGCTTCTACCTTAATAACGGGTGCAAATGCAATCAATGCAACACCGACGGGATATAATACCCCTACAGGCACCGGAATCCTACAGCAAAGCGCCGGAAATCAACCACAGAGCACCGGAAATCAACCACAGAGCACCGGAAATCAACCGCAGAGCACCGGAAACCAACACCAAGGCGCCGGAGGTCAACAGCAAAGCGCCGGAAGTCAACAAGGTGTCGTGATTCAAAATCAAGGACCTTCGAGCGGGACTAATAACGGAATCGCGATCGGGTATAATAGCGGACTCGCGTCGCGGTTAAAGCTTCCCAAAATAAATCTCGAAGCATTTTATGGTGATCCAGGAAAATGGTTGAGCTTTTGGGATCTATATAAAATAACAATTCATGACAATGGATCGCTTTCAAAGGTAGATAAATTTACATATTTAAAGTCGTACATAAAGGGACTGGCAGCAAGTTCCGTGTCAGGTCTAGCCACAACTGGAGAAAATTATGATAAGGCAATAGAGCTCCTATTAGAGAAATTTGGGAGTGAAGAGAAGCTTATTAGCACCCACATGAACAATATATCCAGTTTGGCTCCAGTTACGCGTTCTAGCGACATATCAGCCTTGCGTACATTCTATGACCAATGTATCGTTGAAGTAAGGAGCTTGGAATCTTTAGGGTTAGCGGCAGATGGAGGATTTTTGCACCACACAATCACAAAGATGATTCCCTACGACCTAGCGTTAGAATACAGCAGAAAGCTTGACGGTTCAAACCAATTAGTAGTAGCTAATCTATTAGAATTCATCAGGAAAGAGTTAGAGAGCAGAGAAAGGGCCCAGGCATTTACAAGGTCGAACGGAAGAGTCTTAGAGAGTAGCGAACAAAACAATTATAGAAATGCCTCCAAGGAGTATAGAAGCAAGGGATACGAAAAATATTCGTTTCAGCAGAGACCCAAGAAAACAACGTCCTTGGCTCTGTCAAATAGCGTAGAAGTAATTTGCCCATTTTGCGACGAAGCTCATAGCGCCACTGAGTGCAACGGAAAATCACTAGCCGAAAAAATAGAGGTTTTAAAGAGAAAGCGAAGGTGTTTCCGATGCCTAAGAGCGGATCACATGTCGAAATACTGCAAAGCGAAAGTACAATGCAATCATTGCCAAAGGCGACATCACACGGCGATATGCGAGGCAAGAGAGAAAGACGAGAGCGCCAAAAGGGGAGAGAGAGGGCAAAATACCTTAACAGAGGAAGCGGGAAGCCATAGTCTAGTACAGGGAGGAATGAGCGAACCCCCTAGCGGTAGCATTTTGCTACAAACGGCCACGGTCGTACTGAAGGGAAGAGAAAAACAAGAGGTCGCAAGATGCTTAATAGACGGAGGGAGCCAGTGTACATTTGTGAGAAGAGACCTTTCTGAGAAATTGAAGTTACCCACAGTAGGGGAAATAAAGCTCAATTATTTTCCTTTCGGCGCAAACAAGCCTACTTCCATTCTAACAAAGAGAGTACAATTAGAAGTAAAAAGCATACATGATAATCAGTCCATCATTATTGAAGCTATCGAGACACCGGATATCAGCGCAGCGAAGATACAAGTTCCAAGTAGAGACATTAAATTATATCTAGAAGAGAGACATCTTAAGTTAGCGGAAGATGTATCGGATATTTATCCACTTCAAAAAGAAATTGGACTGCTAATTGGTTCTGATTACTATTGGAAGGTGTTTAGTAGCAAAGTAGAAAGGTTAAGCGACTCATTAGTCGCCATGGAGACGTTATTTGGCTGGGTGGTGCAGGGTCCGACCACAAGTTCCTGTCTACTCATGACGTCAGACGTAGAGAGAGAAGTAGAAACAAGCGCCACGAATTTGATCTTGGAATCAAGAGAAGAAAATAATATTGGAGAAAGTTTAAAGGCATTCTGGGATTTAGAGTCGTTAGGAATAATAGAGCCAAGCAAAGAGGAATTAAACGAGAGACACCAGGAAGCTATACAAACTTTCGAGCGAACGATCAAGATGGAAGAAGGACGGTACCAAGTACGACTCCCGTGGGCAGAAGACAAACCAAGTTTAGCAAATAATTATCGCATGGCTCAGAAAAGATTAGAAACTCTATCAAGAAGATTCCGCAGAGACGTTAACCTATTCGACAGCTATAAGAAGGTCATAGACGAATATGAAGAGAAGCATATCATAGAGAGAGTTCCCGACGATGAAGCAGAGGCTAAACCATTGTATTACATTCCGCACCAACCAGTAATTAAGCAAGAAAGACTCACGACTAAAGTTAGAGTCGTATTCGACGCGTCGTCGCACGAAAACAGAGAGGTGTCCTTGAATGAATGTTTACTACCTGGTCCTAACCTCAATCCAGACCTCTACGAAGTTTTACTTCGATTTCGAATGAAAAGAGTGGCAATAACGGCAGATATTGAACAAGCGTTTCTGCAGATTACTATAGCTCCAGAAGACCGAAACGCAACGAGGTTTCTTTGGAATCCCGACCCTTTAAACCAGCAATCCAGCGCTCAAACTATAACGTACAGAATGACGAGAGTTTTGTTCGGGGTAACATCAAGTCCTTACCACCTAGCGGCCACAATCAAGTTCCACGTAAAACATTACGAAAACAAATACCCAGAGACGTGTCAACTACTTAATAGCGACTTGTACGTTGACGATTTAATTACTACCGTGGACGATCATTTGGAGGCATACCAGAGAGCTAAAGAAGCTAGAGAAATCTTCGCAGAAGCAAAAATGAGATTACGAAAGTGGAGAACCAATTCTGAAGAGTTGAGACAAAGGTTCGAAGAAGAGAATTGGGAAAATCACTCCAAAACAGAGAGTAACGCCTTAATCACTAGTGCTGGACAGCAGCAAAAGGTACTAGGCATGAGTTGGAACCACCTAGAAGATACTTTCACCTTCGACGTGAACTCCTTAATCAAAGATATGTCACAATTCAATGACACAAAGAGATGCGTATTGCAATCATCAGCGAGGATTTTTGACCCTCTCGGATTGATTACGCCCTTTTCAATCAGAGTAAAAATACTCTTTCAGCAATTATGGGCATCAGGAGTAGGCTGGGACTCGCCGTTACCCAAGGAAATAGCCAAGGATTGGAAGAATTGGAGATCAGAAATACCAGATCTAAGACTAATCTCATTTCCACGTCATTGTCTCCTGAATATGACAGACGCCGACCTGGAGGAAAAGGAGCTGCATTGCTTTTGCGATGCTAGTGAAGCGGCCTACGGAGCGGTCGTATATGCAAGAGCTACGGCAAGAGACGGAACTGTAAAGACGTGTTTAATTACGTCGAAATCTAGAGTAGCTCCCTTGAAGTCAATCACCCTTCCCAGGTTAGAGTTAATGGGAGCCTTAATTGGGGCAAGATTGACAAATAGAGTAAACGAAGTATTCAAGGCGCCCAAAGACAAGATTCACCTATGGTCAGATTCCACCATCGTAATTCATTGGATTCATGGCTTATCCCGAAAATGGGTACCATTCGTCGCGAATAGAGTACGAGAAATTCACGATACAACAGAGCCTAAGGCATGGCTGCACTGCGCGGGGAAGGACAACCCTGCAGACTTGCTAACCAGAGGAATGAAGCTGACAGAGTTAAAAGACAAGGTAATTTGGTGGAAAGGACCAACATGGCTTGAAAGAAACCGCGAAGAGTGGCCTATCCGAATTGCGAAGGAATTAACAGATACAGAAAAGGTAGAATTAGATCTAGATCAAGAAACTAGAAAGAGTTACCAAGAAAGCGCGTTGACAGCGGTAAATATTTCAAATGGAGAGTCAATACTATCATTGGAAAATTACAGCGTTCTGAAAACACCAGTTCGTATATTAGCATGGATGAGAAGATTTATTAACAACTCAAGGAAAAACGCCATCAAGAGAGTAGAACCCTTATCAGCGAAAGAAATACAAGAATCGAAAAACTATTTCTTAAGGAAAATGCAAGAAGAGGTTTTTCACAAGGAAATTAAAGACCTGCGAGAAAAGAGAGAGATTGGCTACCCATCCGAAATTAAAAACCTCAATCCAATTTTAGACGAAGCTGGTCTATTGAGAGTCGGCGGACGCCTGCAAAGATCATCTGACCTGGAGTATAACGAGAAACATCCAATTATCTTGCCAAAGAAACACCAATTAACAGATTTGATAATTGATGAAGCACACACCAGAGTTTACCATCAAGGTCTAGCTAACACATTGGCTCAAGTTAGAGAAAATTATTGGGTATTGCAAGGAAGACAACAAGTTAAACAACGAGTCGCTCGTTGCTTAACATGCCGTATTTGGAAGGCACAGCCGTTAGATGAGCAGACCGCCCCTTTGCCTAGAGATAGGATTTCGCAATCAGCTAGTTTTGAGGTTACTGGGGTAGATTTCGCAGGCCCCTTGTATATTAAGAGAAACCCTAACGAAAACGCAACCACCAAGGCTTATATCTGTTTATTTACCTGTGGTGTCACAAGGGCTATACATTTAGAGCTAGTTATGGAAATGTCCACCGAGACATTTATGTTAGCGTTAAGAAGGTTTATTTCACGCAGAGGAATAATTAAGACTATGTATTCGGATAACGCTTTAAGTTTCAAGAAGGCAAACAGAGAACTAATCGCGATTTGGAAAAACATAAGTAAAAAAGAAGTATACGAGTTTTTCGGACAAAACGGTATAGAGTGGAAGTTTATCGCGGAGAGGTCCCCCTGGTGGGGTGGCTTCTATGAGAGGCAAGTTAAAACAGTGAAAATCGCGCTGAAAAAGACACTCGGAAAAGCGTTGCTAAACTTCGACGAGTTACAAACAGTCCTCGCGGAAATTGAAGCGGTTATAAATTCGAGACCGCTAACCTATCAATATAGCGAAACAGGAGAGCCAGTCGGGTTGACCCCAGCCCATTTCCTGACTGGACGTCGGCTGACGTCACTGCCACCCGATTCGAAGTTGGATCCCACTTCTAGCCTTAAAAGAATCGACGCAGTGAAGAGATTCAAATATCAGGAGAATCTTCTAAACAAGTTTTGGAGGAAGTGGAAGCAAGATTACCTCCTGCAACTAACGTCAGCTCATAAGCTGGATCTTCATAAGGAAGGTTCAATAAAACCTGGCAACATCCTCCTGGTTAGCGATACCAACCTCCCCCGACAACAATGGAAGATGGCCATTGTAGAAGAAGTGTTTGTGGGGCGGGATGCTAGAGTGCGCTCGTGTGCGCTTAGATTGCCTAATCGAAATATAATTCGAAGGGCAATTAATTTGCTTTACCCACTTGAACTAAACTGAAAATTAAACCCGAACTGAGATGAACTATTCATAGTTCATGGGGGGAATTTGTGGGGATTTAGAGTTTATTTTGTTTATATTGTTTATTTTGTAAAACTTGTAATTGTGTCTTATCGAACTTGTTGCTTGTGACTAAGCGAAAAAGTAGAGAAAAGTAGAGAATCTGGGGAAAGTTTTCAAAACCCAAAAAGAAAGAGAAACTTATCGCGGTGTGGGGTCTAGCCCCTCCCAGGTAAAAGGGTGAAAAACGAGAGAGATTTTGGAGGGAAAAAACTTCAGTGCATAAAGCGAAACCAGAGCGACAAGTTCGATCTCCATTTTTTGTCCATTAAACTATTTTTTCTTAATTTCTAAATCCGAGTTTTTATTTAATTTAAGTCCAAACCAGAGCCTTAGTTAAAATAACCAAAGAGTTTATGAGTTATTTTAAAAACTCTATGCGAAGTTAGGAAAATAGGCTTTCGCTTTAGAGACAAGTGTAACTGGCATTATAGAAAAAAGGCATTTTTTTATATTGTTTAGTACGCTTTTACACTGGTTATATTATTTAATTCCCTATCCAGTTTTGTCTTTAGCTCCGTATTTTAATTTTTTATTAGATAACGAGTATTAATCCTCTGCTTTAGTAAGTAAAGATTGAGGTCGGGGATTTTTTATCGACTAGAGTTAGGCTTAGTAAAAGATGCCTGAAATTTACCAAGAATTATTATTTCGGACGCCATTTAATTACTTAGGTAATGTTAATTAACTAATAATTATTCATTAAAAGCCGGTATATATTACAGATACAATTTATAACTTATCTGTGACATAATACAACTTTATGAACGCGATTTATAACGCTAGAACACATAAGTTAAAAATTACCTATGAATATTTTCAGACCAAACTAAATTCATTATTATTTTTACGTTATTGAACATTTTAACGTTATGTTCAGCTGATAAACAGCAACCAAATATAATTTTCATCGTAGCTGATGATCTGGTAAATTAAACTAAAATTAAATGTAAGTATGTTTTATTTTTAAATTAGTAAAATCGCCAAGTTTTTATGTACAGGGTTGGAATGATGTTGGGTTTCATGGTATGACTGAAATACCAACACCTAATATTGACCAATTAGCTTCTAAAGGGGTTATTTTACATAATTATTATACTTGTCCTATGTGTACACCATCAAGGGGATCAATTATGACTGGAAAATATCCACATAAAATAGGTCTGGTGATTTTGTTTTCGTGACGTACAATAGTCTACAGCGCAGGCGCATAAAACCAAGGGTTTTTACCCACGTGGTGTCCCAAAAAATGGTCTATTTTTCTTTTTAGTTTTTATAATATTTTGCGGTTTTATTTGAAAGGTTTGCAAAATTATGTGATACCCGAGTCAGGTGATTGGGGGTTACCTTTGGATATCAAAACTTTACCACAACAATTAGAGAAATTAGGATATGTAAATCATTTAGTCGGCAAAGTAAGGGGCAATTTCATCTATAAAATAATATACGTCTACAACTGACCTATTTATTTTTTTAAACCTAATTTTAGTGGCATTTGGGGTTTTATAAAAAAGAATTTACCCCGACTTACCGCGGTTTTCACTCACATTTCGGTTTTTGGAGCGGTGCAATTGATTTTTTGAAACATACCTCTGAAAGTGGTGGACAAATAGATGATTACAAAAATTTACCTGATAATTTTACTTCGACTTCAAATAAAATAACCTTTATCGGACATGACTTCAGATCGAATTTAGAAACGATACATATCGAGGATGAATATGTAACTGATGTTTTTACAGAACGGGCTGTTAAAATAATTGAAAATCATAACGGAAGTAAGGTATGACCTCCATTGTATTTATGGTGTGATAGGTTAGGTTAGGTTAGGTTAGGTTTAAGTCTATGACCTCTAGATGAAAAGATCGCGCTAATAATGGTAATAGATTATTAAATTGACTATTAAATGTTAACAGCCGTTATTTCTGTGTTTAACACATCACGCTGTGCATAGAGGAAATCCTTTGGAACCAATGTACGCTCCTGAAAAGTATACTAAAGGTTTTGAATACATTAAAGACGAAAAACGGCGAAATTTTGCAGGTATTGTGTCAATTTAACTTCTTGACGAGTACGATACTGGCGAATAATGTCATAAAAGCATGTACCAGCTAAGCCTATTTTAATTTTAAATTATTATTGAAAAGCGCGGGAAAGGTTTTTCGCGCCAAACTTGAAAGATCCTAGTCCTAATCGTTTTTGTTTTCGTACACGGTTTTCCGCGGTCAAGTTCTTAAACCGTCTATTATGGTCAAGTTTTTTTGTAATTAGGGGCTTTGAAAGCGCTTGACCTTTCGGTTAAAATGGTCATGGATACCTTAGACCATAATAACATGTTGGACAACACGGTGGTGATATTTACATCTGATAATGGCGCTGATGTATCATTTATGTCCAGTAATGGTGGTTCAAATTGGCCTCTTAGAGGTCAAAAGTTCACAGCGTGGGAAGGTGGCGTCAGAGGTGTTGCGTTTATATGGAATTCGGTTTTTAAGTACAGCGGATTATGGAAAGGTTTAATGCACGTTGCGGATTGGTACCCAACCATATTATCAGTCGCTGGTTTGTAAACCCACGTGTTAATTGTGGACCAATGAAATCAACGCAAACCTTATTTCAGGGTTTAATATATCAGAAATATCTGATGAAATAGATGGAATTGATATGTGGAAATCAATTCAGACTAATACCTTATCTGACAGACAAGAAATAGTCTTATCATTGGACCCAATTTGGAATATGTTTGCAATTAGATACGGCGATTTTAAACTAATCAGCGGTACATTTCCGTACCAGGATCTTAACAATTGGACAGGGGTTACCGGTCGCGATGTTAAGATCGAATTTATCGAGGAAAACCACCTAGACCCTCTTAAACCAATCACAATTGATTGCGGTGATTACGTCACTAAGCCATGTGACCCTGAGAAATCTCCTTGTCTATTCAATATTGCAAATGATCCTTGTGAATATGTGGATCTTGCACTGGAAAACCCTGAGGTATGAAATCATAATTGACCCTGGTTTCAAAGGTCAGGGGGGGGTAAAAATAGAGTCTGGTGTGTTGACCACCTTGCGGACAACACTGCAACCCCCCCCCCTCCCATTTTAAAAGGGTCTATCTGTTGCATAATATGTGTCGAAAATTATTTGCAATGAGTTTATGCATTCCTTTTAGATGGTAAACACCTTGCAAGAAAGGTTAAAGTTGAGATTGGCCGAAGCAGTTCCACCTCTAACTGGAAAAAGGGACTATTTGTCCAATCCGGAGTTTTATAATGGTCATTGGATACCATGGAAAGATAATTAATTAATGATGTGTCCATTTTGTAAACGTTTTTATTAAAATTTTATATAAAAATAAGAGATATTAGTTTTTTGGGTGAAGGTTTTTGGGAATGTAAAATTTGGCTTTTTTCATTAGCCATATTAACATCATAAATAACTTTGTTATACCCATGAAATTAAATAAAAATCCAGGCATCATATTGTCTGGCATCATGTCGTAACACGTTGAGTTAGAATCGTCGTAAGATTGTCGTCTGTTCTCGTGGTTATCAACTTCCGGTTCCATGATAATGACGATGAACTTTGAACTTTGAAACAAATCTACGATACAAATTTAATAATAAAATAATTATTTATATTTATAATCGTTCGAAACCAACCAATCCCAATGCGTTGATAACAATACGAAATTAGCGCATGCTCAGTACACAAAATAGATATTTGATGGTAGGTAAGATTTATATAAGCACCGCCCCCCCTTCATAACGCATTGTATTCTACAATACATCCCAAAATGTCAAATAAGTTTCAACTTTGCACACTATAATTGTAGGTTATAATAATTTTTATTTATAAAATATGAAACATTCAATAGAATATTTAAATTTTACAGTACATTTTAAAATATATTAGCTTTTTTAAATTTCTTGATAAATACTCCTGTTGTAAATAGATAAAAATTAATTATACTGTAGAAAAGTTATAATAAAATTAAAATATATTCAAGTGTACTTACTTTAACCCAAGAGACCAACAGCTGGGAGGTATCCGTGTCCGTAAGGGTATCCGAGACCATGTCCGTATCCGAGACCATGTCCGTATCCGAGACCATGGGGGTATCCGAGACCATGAGGGTATCCAAGACCAACACCTCCCAAACCAAGTCCAACTCCCTTGTTAAGTCCAATGACTCCGGCGTTAACAGCGACCATGCAGATGGCGGCGATCAAAGCAATAGCGACCTATAATTGCAATTGGTAATGTTTTACATAGTGACACGTGACCAATATATATTGAAGTGGCTGTGACAGAGGTCAATGAACAAAACACCTTAATGGTATTTTTCTACTGAGAATATACAGTACTTCAATCTAACACCTATCTATGGTGGGACATATCTTAAACGGACAATTGGGTTTAAATAAGTACTTGGGTTGCCATAGTTTTTAAGCAAAGGCCAAACCCAAGATCATATACTTAAAAAGTTGACTTAATGGTGTTCAAAAGACAAGGGAAAAGTCTTTAGAAAAAGTTTGTACTTACGAGGAACTTCATGTTGATGGATTTAGTAGTTTGGTTGAACTGTGATGAACAGTGAAGTTTGAAAGCTAAGAGCGAATGTGATTTTTTAACAAATTGAAAATCGGCTTTTATACCTAAAATTATTTAGTATCTTGTTTGTAAATTCAGTGGAAAAGCTTTCGAACTTTATTTTGATTAGATTTGCACACCCAAAAAAAAACCACATATAAAATGGAATCAGTTCCAGATTTGAACTCAAAAATGTTGACAAACTCTTAATTTCATCGGACAAGTGGAATCACGTCCAGATTTGAACTCAAAAATGTTGACAAACACTCAATTTCTTTGGACAAGTATGTATTATGATCTTAAAAATATTTTTTGGTATTGACGATTTTAGAAATTTACCATTTTTGAAATATTTATTTGTCCACGAAATTCAATTGTTTGTGTATCTATTAAAGGGATAGTGGCGTTTAATTTTGATGACCGCGAAAGTTAACACAAGAAGATGTGAAAATTCAGCCAGTAATAGGTTAGTTTTAGTTTTGTTATTTGAAAATCAAACGTAGCCTATTTAGAGCGAATTGAGTGGTTAAAAATCTTCTGTCCATCTGGATTTTTGTAGGCTACTACTATCTCTTCAATTTGTTTTTCGACTCATTGTGAAATTATATAGCCTCACGCGTGTTCACTTGGGAAAACTTAAGAGATTGTTAAACATGGTTAAATTTCATGCGAAAGAAAGGTTGCTTTTTCTGATGGGAAAGTTAACTCACTAAAGATAAGAAATGAATTTGTACAAACAACTATTCTTGAAAAACCTTTGGTATAAAAGCCGATTTTCAATTTGTAAAAAAATCACATTCGCTCCTTGCTTTCAAACTTTACTGTTCATTACAGTTCAACCAAACTACCAAATTCATCAACATGAAGTTCCTCGTAAGTACAAGCTTTTTCTAAATACCATTTTCCTTGTCTGTTGGGCACCATTAAGTTTGGATTATCACGGCCAACTTTTTAAGTATATGATCTTGGGTTTGGCCTTTGCTTAAAAACTACGCCGACCCAAGTACTTATTTAGACCCAATTGTCTGTTCACGGTGGTAGATTGAAGTTCTGTACACCCTCAATAAAAATACCATTAAGTTGTTTGTTCATTGTCGTGTGTCACAGCCACTTTAATATATATTGGTCACGTGTCACTACGTAAAACATTACTAATTGCAATTATAGGTCGCTATTGCTTTGATTGCCACCATCTGCATGGTCGCTGTTAACGCCGGAGTCATTGGACTTAACAAGGGAGTTGGACTTGGTTTGGGAGGCGTTGGTCTTGGATACCCTCATGGTCTCGGATACCCTAGCTACGGTCACGGATACGGTCATGGACTTGGTCACGGATACGGTCATGGACTTGGTCACGGATACCCTTACGGACACGGATACCTCCCAGCTGTTGGTCTCTTGGGTTAAAGTAAGTACAATTGAATATAAATTAATTTTATAACTTTTCTACAGTATTATTAATTTGTATCTATTTACTATAGAAGGATTCTTTATCATGAAATTAAAAGCTAATATATTTTAAAACGTACTTTAAAATTCAAATATTCTATTGAATGTTTTTTACATTTCATAAATAAAATTATTTTAAACTGCAATTATAGTGTGGAAATTTTACTTGATTTTTCATTTCACTCTCATTTAAACTAAAATAACGTAAGGCAATTTTTCATTGCACGAACAATGCCGAAGCACCCATGGTGGTCCCATACTTATGCACTATAGGCTTATTCTGCAACCGAAATTTAACCAAGCGTGTAAATAATAAAAAAAATCGAGTAACCATGGTGATACCGAGGAATCAACAAATCAAAACATTGTTGCATTACAATTTCTGTACTGTACATCTACGCTAACCAATAATTAAGCTAGTCTTAATTACCTTAATTAATTTTAAATTTAATAATTATGATTTTAAGTTTGTATTGTTAACATGATAAAAACATTAGAAGAAATTTGTAACCAGGAAAATTTCGACGAATGTCAACCCTTGGAAATTGTATTTACGTTTTTCTTTCATTTAATATTACTTCTTAAATTGAATAACCATGTGTTTATTTTGAATAAATTAAAATTTACAGGTTTGCCAGATATATTTTAGATACCTAAAATGCGTTAACGAAATAAGCGATATTTTGGAACAAATTCAACATCCACAAAAACGAAAATATGTTCAAAATATTTTAGAGAATGCCTTGGGGAGAATTGTAGAATTAAAAACAGAAATTGTATCCAATATTTTTAGCGAATGTCCGAACGTTTCGGAAGAAGCGCTAAAAAATCATTATTTAATGGTAAGATTAAAGTGAAAATTAAATATCTTAATAAAATGTTTAAAACCAGTTAAGTAGACAGTATAATAATGTTCTAGCGCATTAATAGGTCCATTTCATTAAATTTAAACTCTCCAATATATTTCAATAAATAAACAGTAAAAAATAGATTACGTACCCAAAACTGTATGAATTTTCACTGCATGCACAGGAATGTTTGGATTTGAGAATTCCGAGGTATTTTTGCGAACCTCGTGATGACGAATCTCAAGACAGAAGAGCCGTGTTTGACGCTGTTATTTCACGCTATGGAGATATTCCACAAGAAACTGTAAGTAATTGTACCTTGTAAAGGGTCAAAGGTCAATGTTAAGTACTTTCAAAAACGGTAGAAACTAAAGTCAAATTGTCCATTACAAGTTTTTTAATTCGCATTTTGACCATTGTCATATTGAATCTTTCGCCTTAAACAATAAAATTGCTGCTGTTATTAAATTTTCCCTAAAATTTCAATGTCTTCTTCAACTAAAGACCTTGACGCGCAAATTACCAGGCAGTGAGTGACCTTTCAATAGATTTTAATCAATTGATATTGGGTGTTTCAAAAAGGATGAGGTCTATGGGCTTGTGATATTGAGTGGAAAATATTCTGTGATATCATATTTTGTTCTAATTAGGGACCACCTTTTACCTGTTATGATTGGAGAATTTTGTGGATGACCCCTTATTAAATTAGAAATCATTGTCTTTTAGGTTAATACTAAAATTTAAGGGGTAATTCGTAAAATACTTCAACCATAACCTTTCTATGATAGCTCAATATTTTCCGCTATTGACCTTACCTCACGTTTTAATCAATTTCCTAAAATGTTTACCTTGCTAGTATATACTTACCTAACAACTTACCTGTTCCAGACGACTGGAGAGGGCATACATTTGACCCTAGAGGAAGCCGTGCGTGTCATACAAATCCACGAGAGAGCGCGACAAGGTCAAGCCAGAGCCCGTTTAATGAAGGAAATTAAACTTAAAAAAGACGAAGCTGCCTCGGAAGCGACAAGGGCTAGTAAAAGACATTACAACATAGCTGCTACATTTGTTATGCAGACGGAAGCGGCTAGTGTCATTCAAAAGGTTGTTATTTATTTATTAACTCTTAACCAATGTCCTTAATTACAATTGGAACATACTTAGGTGTGGAGAGGTTACAGAACACGGCAATATGTTAAAAAACATCGCATTGAAGAACACCGTATCTTGGGTATGAGTGGCTCCAAAGATAAACCAAATGACTTAGAAGTTAGACGCTGGAAAGATCGCAGAAAACAAGCGTATCTTGACTTATCGGAAGAATTAGAAAACATGGTTTTAAAAACCAGACAAAAATTTGAAAATCAGACCGAAGTTTTCCTGGAGAAATACTTAGATGAAAAGAGAGAATGGTACACTCATACATTGTAAGTTCTATTATAAATGTAATTTAAAGTTCCAGTTACATTTTTTAATCATGTTTGATTAGATTGAACGAAGGTATTCTACCTGAGTTCGAGATTGTCACTGAAAGTAGAAGACAATCTATGGCAGAGAAGGACAACGACATCGTTGAAGATGGTAGTGTGGATGAAGAAAAGAAGGTATGCATAGAATTAAGAATCCATATATGGTTTGACAACCTATGAAAACCCATCTTAGATCTTATTCATATTCTTGACATATTTATTTATTTATTTTGGTAAAACATATGCCTAAGAAAATGTATATATAATTTTGCGTAGACATCTAAAGGCAAGACATCAAAGAAGTCGAAGGACCAGAAACCTAAGAAATCAGTAGCGAAAAAACCAGTTTATAAACCCTTTCAAAAACCCGGTGATTCGAACCAAGAAGAAAAGGTGCTGACCTTTACTGCACTCAATAAAATACTTCACAGGAAATCTTTTATTAGTTTCTGATTAAACTGAGTCTTTCCAGGTTGCACCTCCCAAACCAAAACCATCTAGATTTGTCGATTCACTTAAGGAACAGATTAAACAAATTCAAGGTATCTCAAGGAAGCCTGTTACTCATTCCTTCTTTTAAATATATCAATTCCTGATTCCACCATGCACCATCAAGTCTAAAACGTTAATTATACGCCGTAATTATAGACATCTGGGGGAATGACTTAATTGAACAAACAAATGTTGAGATAAACGTGCAAGAAATTGAAAAAGCGGAATTGTCCATTTTTGAAGACTCTATTAAAGATCAGGGGGATATCATCATAAGTAATGATATTGAAACGCTAAGACAAGTAAGTACTTATAAAAATATACCCTATTCAAGTCATGACAATATTGTTTCAGCTTGGGTCGCAATTTAAAAACACTTAACTCTTTTGTAGGCTCTGGAAAGGGACAAAGGCAAGAAAGGTAAAAAGTCGAAACAAAGTAAAAAAGCAAAGAGAGGACCGAAGAAGGGCAAGAAAGAAAAAGACTTGACACCAGACCGGTAGGTTATACGCAACGCAATTTAATTACGGCTTCAGAATCATGTTTCAACTCCAGTTAAATTTTAGAACCCTCGAATCACTGGTCGAGGAGTTAGTCCAACAAGAAATTATAAAAGAACTTCAAATAACTGATAACCAGGTGTTTATTTATGACAAAACTGGTCATCATGATTGCCTACCAGAAGGATTCGTTGAAAACCCGACTTATTTCGATATTCAACAAAGTTTGAAAGAATTCGCCACACTCTCTCTTGGTTAGTATCTCACAAGTGCTAATTGAGGTCAGGTTTTGGTAGGTCTGAGAATCAGGGATACTTCAGGGAAAGTCAGTCTTTTGGGGTTTTGCAAAATCAGGGAGTGTCTAGTTCATTTGAAGTATTAAGATAAGGTTGTTAATGTGACTCAGCCCATTAAAATATTGTGTTAACAGGTAGCGAAATAATTCGTAAAAAATCTCCGTTGGTGCGTTCAATATTATTAACCGGTCCTCGTGGTAATGGAAAACGGTTGCTTTTAAAGGAGATATGTAAGGCAACAGGCGCAGTGTGTTTCGACTTAACCGCGACAAATATCGCTGGAAAATACCAAGGGAAAGCTGGCCTAAATATGCTGATTCATTTAGTTAACAAAGTTTCAAGGTTGCTTCAACCAGCCATAATTTTTATCGATGAAGCCGAAAAAACTTACATCAAAAAGGTCCCAAAGTCGGATAGGGTAAGATTTAGACTTATACGGAGAGTGTAATACATCAACTTATGATAATGTATATTTAGACTGATCCCAGAAGGTTAAAGAAAGATTTGCCAAAACTGGTAAAATGCATAACAAACGATGATCGAATTATTTTATTCGGAATTACTGATCATCCTTTTGAAAGTGATCAGAAATCGCTTTGTTCTACTTACCAAAAAATTATTTACGTCCCAAAACCGGACTACGGCCACAGAAAATGTAAGACACTATGATAACGTGGTCGTTTTGGTTCTAAAATTATCAAAATTCAATAGAAGTTACGTAACTAGTTATGATCTAAAATAGTGTTATGGAAAGAAGCAATTATCAGAAATCAGGGTGACGTCACTTCGGAATTAGATCTCAGTACGTTAAGTAAACTTTCCGATGGATTTTCATCCCGAGTTGTATGCCAAGTTGTTAAACAGGTAATGAACTTAATTTTAGATCGAAAATGGTACGAGTTAAGCCTAATTTTAGTTCAAAAATTATAGGAGTTAAGCCTAATTTTTCATACAGGTTCTTACGACTCGTAGAGTCAGTCAAATGTCAAGATACCCTTTGACCTTAGCTGACTTTACGAGTGCCTTAGATCAATTCGACCCAATTTATAGGAAAGAGGAAGATATGTTTCAAGTAAATTAAACTATTTCAATTAAACTTCAATCAATTTTAATCGCGTTAATTTTTATACGGCTCAGACTTGGTTAAATAAAACACCGATGGGTAAAAAACGACAAAAATTATTGAAGAAACAACAGCAACAACAACAAATATTAGATTCGGTTACTTAAACTATATTCTTCTGGTCGCTTGTATCTTGAAGATTTTCAATATTAGTCCCAAAAATCTTACAATCCTTAAAAATGCGTGGGTAATACGCGGCGGCGATGCAATTCAAACGAGGTTCCTTTACTTTGATGTAACGGTTCGAATGACAAGCGGTCAAAATCTCCAAGGCGTCGAAAACATTATCGTTGAAACCACATTGACGTAAAATATCCAAATTAGTTTGACAACAAACCAACCTGAGTTTGAAAAATTAAAATTTAACAGAAACGTGAATGATTTTCACGAATCCTTTCCATTTCACTCTCCCTTTAATTGAATTAAACATCTTACTGGGTACAATTTGTACATCCCAGTCCGTGTACGTCTGGTCCATGGTACTTTTCAATGCGTTCTTTGAAATTATTTACGGCGCAACGCACATTGTCCTCGTCTTGAATATCACATCTACCAGCTTCCTTTAGGCAATATAAGTAATCTTGGACTCTGTCCAGTGTCTTACGCGTGTAACGTTTACTTTTGGACGTCTGTAAGAACAGCAAAAGCAAAAAGAAATTGCGAAACGATAACCAATTGAGAAAAGAAAATAGCGAAAACATTTTACTGGAAGTCTGTATTTGTGAATTCAAGTAATTTTTAAGTAAACACTTTGTTTATTGTGAAATAGATACAGAGGGATTTGAATATGAGTAGGTCTTTTTTTGTATGATGGGGTCCAACAATTAACCGCAATGAAAGTATCAAATTTCTTCCTAAAGGCTAGCGCACACCTAACGTCATCGGACGGACCGCACGGATCGCACGCATCGGATAATTTTCTTCAACTGCGCACACTAAATTCGGAGCATTCGGATTTCCGAACGTGCGTATGAGCAATTGAGCATGCGCGGCGGAATACTCAGGAATTTTCAAAATGCGCGAAATTTCAAACTAGGCTTAACATAGTGGCTATAGTTGTGCGTGTTTTTTTTCTAGCAAAATAAGCATTTTTTCTGATTTTTCCCGGATTAAATTACTAACCGGAAACACCTTTCAACTTGAAATAATGTGGTAAACCTAGAAAATTTTCTTAATCTTAAAAGAGCGCCATTTTATGTTTCATCAACACATAATCTGAGCATTCGTAAAGCGATTTTTGTCTTAGCTCCGTACGGACCATACGGATTGTATGCCCCTATCGGGAATCCTCGTCGGCATTGCCGACATCCGATACGTACGATGCGGACAGATGAGCGCGTTCTCATTTGAAACAATGATAATAATAATAAAATCCGATGCGTGCGATACATGCGGTCCGTCCGATGACGATAGGTGTGCGCTTGCCTTAATTGTAAAGCTTAATTATAGGCAATTAAACACTGATCTTAGGCTCAATTACGTGACCTGAATAATTTAGCTTTTAATATGCAATTTAATAACCCTTTAATGCATAAATAAGTATGGCCCAGTTAACCGTAGAGTCTAATATTATTGGCGACACAAAGGTAATGATATTTTATAAAATTTATTTATTTTCCATATTTATAAAAGAATTTAAATAATTTTATGTGATATAAATTTTTAAAATATATATTAATGTATTTATAATAAGAAACGTGATAATTCCGTAACTTCTAGGCGATATCTGAAATTATCATAATTTATTTTGTTAGTGTTTACTTATCGAGGATAAGCAAGGGTTACTTACATTTAGTAAATGCCTTTGTTGACGCCGACACCCTTTCTGACACCAACGCTGGGAAGAGGGATATCAAAGTGTTTGTTGAGTCCAATATGAGCTGCACCAAGATCTAATTAACAAAATAAAATTAATTAGAATTATGAAGGATTCAACAACAACAAAAAAAAACCTTTAGTGTACTCACCAATGATCTTTCCAAGGTCCAAGCCAATACCTCCTTTTCCAACGGTTTTACCAAGGTTTAAACCTGTTAATTACCCCAATTGATTTAGTTTAATTTAATTTGGAATAATTAGCAAAACATTAAATATAACTTACCGATTCTTTTGCCGCCTCCGAAGTCCAAACCGAATCCCTTGTTAAGTCCAAGTCCAGCTTTTCCAAAAGAGATATCCTTGTTGATGTACGGTTTGATGGGAATACTGATCACCTTGTTGACTCCCAAACCCTTTCCGACACCAAGTCCAACACCTGGGTAGATTATGCCAGTAGCAGGGTAGAAGGGACCAAAACTAGGGTAGACGGGACCAAAACCAGGGTAGACACCTCCGAGGCCCTTGTTCAAACCGAGTTCTAACCCTAGACCCTTGTCTAAACCGAAACCGACTCCGAAACCGAATCCCTTATCGACTCCAACACCGAGACCCTTGTCGAGACCAAGTCCTAAACCGAGACCTTTTTCGACACCGACACCTTTCTCGAGTCCAACATCGACACCTTTGTCGAGTCCTAAACCAAGACCCTTTTCGACTCCTAATCCAAGACCTTTTTCGACTCCAACACCGAGACCTTTGTCAAGACCGAGTCCAACACCGAGACCTTTATCGAGTCCGACACCGAGACCTTTGTCGAGTCCGACACCGAGACCTTTGTCGAGTCCGACACCGAGACCTTTGTCGATTCCGACACCGAGACCTTTGTCGAGTCCAACACCTAGACCTTTATCGAGTCCAACATCGAGACCTTTGTCGAGTCCAACACCTTTATCAAGACCGATATCGCCACCACCAAGAACTTTGTCAAGGTATCCGACATTCATTGCAACAATGTCTTCAAGAGTGGCCGCAGCGGCGGCGGCAGCGCCGATTAAAACTACGAAGGCGAGACACTGGACATAAAGAGAAAGAGAATTCAGGATAAGTACTGAAACACTACAACTCTTTTAACTAGGCCTAAATTGAAATGACAAAATTTAAGACGACTTACCAAAGACTGCATATTGACTGGTATGGTTCCTCCAAATGAAACCTTCAATAACTTAAATTTGAAGCAGAATAATAACTTGAAACTTTAATCTTTGACTTTTTATAGTCCCATATCTTCAAGTACTTTGTGATCGACAAATAAATTGGAATATGGTATTTGAATAATAAAACCCGCATTTCCTACCCAAAAAGTTGGCGCATGACGCGCGCTTTAGTTTGCATTTACCCAAGGCAATCTACCATAGTTAGTTCAAATAGGAACGCATACAGCTTATAATACCCATCGTGTCCCATAAATTTCCCCAAATGAATTGCAATCTTGTATTTAACAACACTTGAAAATATTTTTAAATTTAGTCTTGGGAAATTTACAAAATTCGATGGAAACGACCTCACTGAAAATTAATTAATTCCTTTGTAAATAAATCCAAATCAAATCAAGGTTGCAATTAAAATATAAAATTTATTTATTAATTAATGCTATTTCAATTAAGGGGTCGTCCGTAAAACACTCGTGTGAACGAGTAGACCTAGGGAGGCTATAGGGTTGTCCTATTTATATGATTGACCAATGAAACCCGAGGAAGGAGAAGTGGGCGGTTTAAGTCCATCCCCTTACCTTCAACCAGATGTTAGGATAAGGTAAAAATTAAAGATACCAGGTTTTGTAAAAACATTTTATATTTTTATTATTAGCAAATGAGACGAAACATAATTATACAGCGTTTAATTTTAAAACGGTCTAAACGCCGATTGTTTTTGATGGACATCAGAGGAGCTTGTTCTTTGAACTTGATATTTCCGAGGCGTAATGATTGTAAAGATTTCTTCAATTCATGATGTACTCTCTGAAACGAGTTAAACAATAATAGACGGGCAAAACTTCTGAAGTCATAAACTTATGGTGGTATTATACACTTACGCACAAAGCTCCGGACGCAGAGTATATCATGTTTTTTCGCCTTCACCTTTCCTCCTCCGTAACCGAAACTAAAACTGCAATTAAAAAATTAATTTCGAATGATTTTACTTTAGTAAATTTTTTAAAACTTTAAAAAAATTTTAAAAATATAAACCAGTTTTAGGAGAAACTTATGACTAAATTAAGACCGTAATATAATGACCCCCAACTTTGGAATCGCGTTATTTTTTAGGCCAAAAATAGACCAGTTCTTGTAAAAAAAGATCTCCTGATTTAAAGAAGCGAAACTTCCCGCGGTGAACGGTTATCATTTCTTACCTTATTTTAATTTATTGGAAAAAATTTTAGAAAAAGTTAAACGGACTATTATATTTCGATTCGTAATCCTGCGTGTGAAAAAAGTAAGTTATCATTTAACCCTAAATATCTAAGCCTTGTACGTCATTTTTTAACTTAAATTCATGTTAATAGACGCGAATTCAAAGCTAGATTTCGGATGGTTTTTATTTGTTTATTTGCGAATAAGACGGCAACCTGACCATCATAGTTTGCATAGTGCGTTAGGCTTAGGCTTATGTGTAGTTTGGTCAGTTTTAGGGTTAGGGATGGGCTTAGGTATGGTTTGGTTAGGGTTATAGACGTGGCGACGAGGGACCACTTAGTAAAAGGAATCCATTCCATGTCGGGGTCAGTCACACACATACACATACCATGTCGGGGTCAGTCACACACATACCATGTCGGGGTCAGTCACACACATACCATGTCGGGGTCAGTCACACACATACCATGTCGGGGTCAGTCACACACATACCATGTCGGAGTCAGTCACACACATACCATGTCGGGGTCAGTCACACA
The DNA here is from genome assembly GCF_054372755.1 of Phalangium opilio. Classification (NCBI taxonomy): domain Eukaryota; kingdom Metazoa; phylum Arthropoda; class Arachnida; order Opiliones; family Phalangiidae; genus Phalangium; species Phalangium opilio. The sequence goes on along the minus strand of NW_028324187.1, from coordinate 6,920,190 downwards.
CATACCATGTCGGGGTCAGTCACACACATACCATGTCGGGGTCAGTCACACACATACCATGTCGGGGTCAGTCACACACATACCATGTCGGGGTCAGTCACACACATACCATTACGCGTAATTTTTAATAGCCTTAATAGCGCAACCCTTAATTAGTGTACAGTGATTAGCCCCTCTATTCTAATTAGATCCAAAACAAAACGACACGAAGCGAATGCAATGACTTTTAATTGCCAATCAGATCATACAGATCTTAATTAAACAATGCAAAAGCGGTGTAAAGCGATTGAAGCGTCTGATTGCGATGCATTTCGGTACATATCTTACCCCAACATAAAGAACCCAAAGAATTAATAGCAGCACCACTAGAATGACGTAGTTAACAACCAAACTTTGCGTTTGTTTATCCTGCAACAGGTTACCCGTCATTTCTTATCTGCACTCGAGTATTATCGCGTTTACTATCTAAGAACAATGGAAGTTAAAAAATAGCAGCACTTGTTCGATAGGAGTTTTTGAAATGAAACACCCGAAAATTTTATAGACGTTTCGCAACTAACGTTCGGGCACTAAGAATACCAAAGCGTTTGAGATGACTTCGACCCTCCTCTCCAGAACCGATCTCTTAAAAAGTAGCTTACGAAGACAGTTTTCCCGAATGTACCCAATAGATTTAGTTCCCTTACGCAGTGGTCTCTCTAGACACTGCCATCTCTAACCCAGAGACCCTTAAAGATTGTTATGGTATTTCAAAGAGTTTTTCCAAGGCGTGGTTTGAAATAGACCTATTTCAAAAGGAGGAAGCGAAGAATCGTCTGCTTGATTTAGGGTTAAGAAGGAGATCATTGATAGAACGGTATGTGGACAACAAATACGTTAGATAGGGCTTCAAAGTTACACCAGTCCACTACCAAATTTGGATGGTCTGTATTATTTGAAGTCATATCTTAATTAATACGTCTTTGTTGTCTGTCCACAAACCCATTTATGTTCCGCCTTAAGAAAAACTCCACCACACTCAATTTTACCCCCCGACTTTTGAAAATCGGGTCTAACTTTTGGGGTATAAGATGACACTTCGCGTGTCAAGGAATTTTGTTAGAGAAGGCATTGCTTTTAGTGTTCGGACTAATATTCGGGTAGGCCTACTACTTTGGGGGAGACAGATGGTGTATTTCACAGCTCGATCGTTCCCGTTAAAGATGCTATTTTTGAACCTCCTTTACTAGTTTTTGAAGGAGTAGCTTTAGGAGTCGACGCATCTGGATTAAGAAAATATTTTCATACCACCCTCACTTCCTATATGTCACTAAATATTGGTACACGCTTCGACGAAGGGGTCGCGCACTTTGACCGCGTACAAAAGAGAAGTCAAACGTTGCCTATAATGCTCTAACAGTGTACTAGCCGACCTCTCGAGTGCGGAATTCAGGGTGCAACTCCATAAACGCATCAAGTTTATTTCTGACACATTTAGGTTTCGACTTTCAGGTTATATTCATTTTATTTGGCTAAATAAACTAACGCGGTTATGAAACATTGAAAGGTCATAACTCTACTTTAGAAACACTTACAGCCCAAATTATCCTCTTTCAAGTGATACTAATTACTTGGACATAAGCTAATCAATGCACTAAATAATCAGCTTCAAATAACGCCAACTAATTTGTGACCCTTGAACCCCATCTTTCAAAGGTCATAGCCCTACTTTAGAAACACGTACAGTTTAATCCCTTCAGGGATTGATAGCCCAAATTATCCTCTTTCAAGTGATACTAATTACTTGGACATAAGCTAGTCAATGCACTGAATAATCAGCTTCAAATAACGCCAACTAATTTGTGACCCTTGAACCCCATCTTTGAAAGGTCATAACCCTACATTAGAAACGCGTCTATGTAAATCCCTTAATTTTTTTATGACAATTCAAATAGTTCACTACTAAATAATAATAATAATACCCAATATTTTTGCCTATATAAAACAGAATCCAAAATAATTAACAAGCTATGAAGAATTCTTAAAACAACGCCGAAAATTCTTTCACACCGTAATAATATTTGGTCCTGGACGATAAGTCGTAACCCATTAAAGGTTTTGACAGGCTCATATAAAGCCCAAACGAATTTTTAGAGGTAATAGTCTATTTAAAGAATTGATTTGGGGGTTCTGCAAACTGAAGTAGCTTTTTTGTTTTCTTTCTTTTTACTCCCGAAGCGTTCTGGCTTATTTCCAGTCTGATCCTTTCTTCGAGTCTTTCATGTCGCGTATCTTGACGTGCTAACTCTAATCTGAGATCACTAAATCCCCCGCACTAAAGGAAAAACCTATTCACCGACAAACGGCATAAAAAATATCTCTGAAAGATTTATTTAAAGCATAAGTAAATATTTAATAAGTCTAAATAAGTTAACCAGAAGCATTTTTGCGCTAAGTAATGTAAATGTAATCCACAGGGTATTCCAAAAAGGGTTTTTAAAGGGGCTGGCCGGAGCTGTTGGGGTGAAGGGGGGGGTCAAACTGTTGGTTAGCATATTGCTTACCCGCCCACCGCGACGGTGGCGCCATTCCTTATGGCCAAAGAGCTGGGTGTTTTCCCCCTGAACTAAGGGTGGTCTCCCCCCAACAGCGCCGGTGACGTGAGCCCCTTTAAGGATTGAAGTACACAGTGGGTTCTAGGGGTTATTTTAAGTTGAAAATGTAGTAACTTCTATGAGATTTATGATTGGAGTGTTTTATCGATGACCCCCTTAATTAATTTAATATTGTCTCTCATTATCTAATCTTAACTATATTAAGGGGCCATCCGTAAAACATTCCAATTGTAACTTGTAGACAAACGTCATCAAAAATTCAAAATTACATTTTAGACTCAAAATTGATTTGATTTCCCATAAGGCATGAGAAAAGTCAATCGAAACTTATCACTTTTCAAATTCAAATTAGGCTTAACACCTATCAAACCTAACATGTTTTGGAAGAAAATGTACTAAACGCTACTAAACTTATAGGTGCCGTTTTAATTAACTTATGACAATTTTAGTTGACACGCATAGCGTGAAAATATCATCCTCCTTGAGGTTGATTTTGAAAAGAAAGTTCTCGTTAAATATGAGGAACCTTAAGGCCAAGGCAAAAAAATTAATCTCGACGAGTCTCGTAAAGTTTTAAATAAACTTATCCGGCTCCTACTCTCTTTCAGCTGCTTTACTATAATCAGACTCTACAAGTACTTACGGATGTATACTTGAAAAGTTTTAAAGAGTGATTCTAGTTTTTATTGGTTTTAATATATTTTTCTCAATTATTTTGAGAACGCGGCACCCACGTCAATTGGGTTCATTCCAGGTTTATGACGTTATTTACTGGGGTGGTTTTTTTTTCAAAATATCTTAATATATTACTAATTTTTCGTAACATGATATTTAGGCCTATATAAAGAGATTTGCGTGTTGCGTGATCTATCCCATGTAGCTAAATATATTCGGATTAAATTAAATTTGGTAGCAGATTAAAATGGGGAGGGGGGGGGGGTCTTTCAACGATTCAATTAAGTGTTTATACATATTGGGCCTGCTGCGTCATCAGGGGTTACCTCTAAGAAATATTTGACGAATATTAAGTTCACGTATTTAAATTAGTGTTAAACTTATACGTAATTATTAATTAAGTGTTAGTAATAACTTTCAGATATAATTATTTATATTTAGTAAAACTATTAATTTAGCAAAGAGAGGCTATAATTTTGGAGTATAATTAGTTTAGGGCATTAAATTTGAGGTGTTACAGGGTGGTTTAGATATTGAAAAAAATAAAAACTCAATATATTGTACTTCATGGAAATGCAAATAAAATCACGTGCAAGTTTTGGGAAATTGCAAATAAAAGCGCACGTGCAAGGTTTAAGAAATCTCAAATAAAAACACACGTGCGAGGTTTGAGAAATTGCGAATAATAGCACACGTGCTAGGTTTTGGAAAGTCGCAAATAAAAGCACGTGCTAGGTTTTGGAAATAGCTAATGAAGGCACGTGCAAGGCTAGAAGAAATCACAATATATTGGAACCATCTATCAGTTAGTTAATTTCAGCTACACCATAAGTTAATTAAATTAGTTAACTTACCGCCGTGTACAAAATATAAAGAACTAATAGTAGAATAATTAAAACGGCGTAATTAACAACCAGACTTTGACCCTCTTTATCGGTGAGTTGACTCATAATTGATATAGAATTACTGAAATAATAAACAGCGGTTTTCCAATTTGGAAGCTAAACGGACGGAGGTACTTTAAATGTGACTCTCGTAGTCGAATGTGATTTGAAATATGGATGGTTCCTTGAGACTTCCAAACCTAAGAAAACTACGTCCCAAAGCGATGCGACGATCCTAGGTTTTCAAAGATTTCGTACCCCCATCCCAATCCCACAAATACCAAAAATAATCATTGGTTATTTTGGAGCTTCTAGCCCCTTTTTTAAAAAGAGAGTTTAATTTACAGTCAAGCTTGCTTGGACCGTGCCAAATTTTATTCGCCCCAAGAGATCAACGTCCTTCAATTTCAATTAGTTTTTAAGTAATTATTATTTATTAGGTACTAAAACCTGATAGGCGTATATAGCGAAACTTAAAAGGTAACCGTAAATATTGAAAATTGTTAAATTAGTTACTAGAAATATTTTAAATACTCGAAACTCAATTTTACCCGTTTTAAATTTTGTCAAAAAATAACGAGATTGAAACGCGTTAAAGTTACAAATTTTTTTCGATGTTTTTATAACATCTTTATGTAAAGATAGCAACAAATTTTCACGTAAAACCGAAATTTGCCCGGCGCAATTTGATATAACTATAGAACTAAATAAACATAATGGTAATTTAAATAAGATTAGAATATTGTCGACTAAACTATTTTCATTATTATCGTTTAACATCCATGGTATATTTGTCGTGAACGTAACCATCCAATCGGTTAACCATAAGGCGTATAATACCCCGATTTGTCTGCTAACGTCGTCTGCTATTTCGTATATTTTTGTGTGCCATTTCAAGGTCAAAACAGCGGTGCCATGTTGAAAATGGCGGGATTCCGTGTACCGAATTAAAGCTGATATACCGTTATTTAGCGAGGATAAATAGTACCATGAATACGTGAATATCATTGGACGTAAAAAACTATTGACAAAAATAAATATCGTCGAGTCAATAAAGCAGACGATAAAACCGAAAATTGGTACTTCGTAAATTAGGCTTAGGTTATAAAAATACACATCCGCGTATCCTTCCAAGGGCCAAATACCGCTGAAAACTAACCAGTAAACCGTACACAAATGACACAGAAAGTAAAACACAGTGACCGTAATAGCGAATACCTCTAGAATGTTATTGGAAAAGCGAACTGCGCGTAAATCGCGTTTCAGGATTTTTAAATTTTCCATAATTTTCGCGTGACACTTTCTGTTGTAAAATAAGACGTCACACGATATCACAGTAATGAAAAACGACGTTAAATCAGCCAGATTAAAGAATAATACGTCATATTCTTGCGTCCGAACGGCGTACGTCATTGGACCGATTATTAAATTCGTTAAGTAAAGGTGGATAACAGAAAACAGTAGAATTGTTCTGAAACGGCACGGAAGTTTGAAGAATTTACGCTTTTTGAGGATTGAGGCTTTTTTTAGGGGAGATATCTTCGTGGTCCTGGATACGGTGAACCCTTTAAGGATATTATGCCGACGTTTGCTTATAACGTTGTCCAAAATTCCCAGTGTTTTTAGAAAACGGAACGATATGAAACCAAGCGTCATGATCTACGAATGTTTATATTTTCACATAAGAGTTTTTGAAAATTTATAAAATTCACCTGGTCCTTCACAGAACAGCTACATCTTTGCTTAACAGCTCAAGTATTTAATGTGCGAGAGTTTGCAGGTGCAACTTGTACCGTGACGTAGATAATTGAATTTTGCGCCTATTGCAAAATTCGTAGCATTTATTTTCTATTAGAGGCAACACGAACTAAGCCTCTCAGTTTACTCTAGCGTGCGATAATGAATAATTTAAGTAAGAGCTATGTGTATTAGTCAGTTTATGATATAAAAACTCTATTCCTGGCATGGTATTTTTATCTAGAGGTCTTAATTCGAGCCTATTTCTGAACGTACGAAAAATATTAGTCACAAACTGTAGGAGCATGCAGTGAAAATTGATTCTGGAGTCGAAAACTATAGTGGGTGGACGTAAATAGAGTAGAGTCAGTACAACGTATGCAAACGTCATACACTTCTATCTCTTAGCTCAGTGTCATGTCCCCTACTAGGCACGTAAAGTATCCCCTCTTACAAGACCATGCCTAGAGGGAGGAATACACAGTCTACAGTACTTCGGTTTTGTTGGGCGTAAGCTTTAGGCGCCACCTGGTTGTAGCAACAAGAACTTCTGTTTGTGACTGCACTCAATGATGCCTAATCTTGAAAAGGATGCTGGGGTTTTTAAACAGCTACGCTTGTTCCCCAACTGAGCTCCCTCCTCCCAGCAGGAACCATATGAACAGGAACCTTCACGAAGGGAGGCTGGCGTTAAGACCATCAACATAAAAGGACCATGGTTTCATGAATTTCAGTGTTATTCTTCTATAAATATTTGAGGTTGCTTGGGACTGTTAACAAAGCGTGACTTTTTATATTACATAACTGATTAATATAACATTTGGTCTATAAGCAATTTCAATTTTAGGCGTATGACTTGAAAGCCGTAGAGTAATCACTTAAATTTTGAAGTAGTTCATGGTACATAAATATACTATTAGGAAATGAGACGTTCGTGTGATAATTTGTTCTACTGACCTTTAATGCAGTTTTTAATTCACCATGGAGACCTAGCTTTAATACAATATAACGCGCTTTTTTAAGGAAATTTTAAGTTTCACTCCATTTAAATTACTACATATACTAACGGAAAACATTATAAGTTTAAAAAACCATTTCCGCCTTTCAAAGGCACCGAATGAAATGTGAAGTATTTTTCAAAACAACAGATTAAATCTTCATATTGACCGAGAATTGCGAGCACAGAAACGCTTAAGAAATTTTTATTTTACTTAAACCAAAAAAACCTTATCGATTCAACCCTTTTAAAGGATTACAGACAAGGTTTTGGTAAATTATACTAAAACGTAAATACATTAAATAAAGTAAGGAATGAAATTTGATGTGAAAATAACCCATTTAATCTTTAAGCAGTCTTTCAAACGCCCCTACACGTCCTGAGTTCTTAGTTTGCTTTTTATTTTCGAAACACTTATTTAAAAACAGAGCCTGAACCGGTCTAAACTTTCTCAAATCAAAACAACATTTTAAATCAAAGTTTAATTCCGTGATTAAACAACAAGCGTTAGGTTTACCTTACGCTATTTCGTGTTTGTTTCATAGCCCTCTAGATGACGTGCGTAATCATATGAGCTATGCTTGGTTCTTTAATACGTGTTTTATTGGACCTATTGCATGTACCAAGTCAGTCCAAAACAAGGAAAAACTTTTTGTTCTGTAAAATTTTGTTTTGCATTTTAAAATTTCGCACGCTTTGACGGTTTATGATGTTTTTAGTGTTTTATAAATACGTGTAGAGAGTAATTTTGGATTCAATTTGATTTCAAAAACTTAAAAAAAAATTTGTAGAATTAATATATAAGGATAATATGAATTTTATAGATAAATATCGTACACCGGTGTATTGCGGGCTAAAGTTTTACAGGGGCTCATAGGAAATAGATTATTAGGTTTACCCCTGGAAGTCGGCACTTGGAAAAAAATTTAAAAATAAATTAAAAAATAACTAATTACAATCAAATAATTCTTTCATATTTTGATATTAATTAAGTATATTGTCCCTTCTCTAAAAAATATATTTTATTTCCAAAAAAACCCCACAAAGTTATGCCAAGGATTTTTTCGTAAAAATCCAGTGTTTTAGATTAAAAAAATAATAATGATAAAAATAAGTATAAAACACAACGGTTCTCTAAAGTCAACCTGTAAACTATACTTCGGTTATATTCGATATTGCACCTGTTACTCTCACATGTCAAAAATAATTAGTATTATGATATAAGATTAATAATAAAAAATTTATGAAATTGCACTAGATCTGTTCCGTCCGAACTCTGGAAACTCTAGCGGCATTTTCCTACCTTACATTAAATCGATACATGTCTAAATTATAGCAAAGCGAGTTACGTGGAGTTGTCTTCATTAAAACTTTCAGTCGGTTTCAAGTCGGCAACAAGTTAAGTTTAATATAGTTAAGTTTAATTCGGAAATTTATTGTTTGTCCTTGTTTCAACAAAGATAAATGAGAGCATAGACTACGTGTGTATATTTACTGTCCCCTGGTGTTACACTATCGCGTATGGATACAATAGACATACTTGTGTACCTAGACAAAGCGAATTACAATTACCACTGCAGATTCGCAATTCGAATTCTTATCTGTTATTCCAGGAACCAAAATCATTAATTTAAACACTTAAAAAAGGTATAATTGAATTCGTGGTCTCAATGGTCTAACTTATGATTAGTTTTCTGCAGAAAATTCATTAGTAATTTAACAAGAGTTAGTATGACAATAAATCAAGCACGTTAATTAATGTGTCTACGAGTAAAACATGATTTGCTTGAACCGATTTTTATTAGTTAAAACTTTCTTCGACTCGACCCCGCTTATGTGAATTTTAGTTTCAATAACAAAACAATTATATGCACGAATTTAGTAACAAAAGTATAGGTTTGACATTTCAGTAGCATGCAGGAATAATATTACTTATGCACTGATAACCAAGCGAAACTACTTCACGAAACAGTGTATAGTTTTCTCCCTGCACATGCCACAATTCCCAGTTGACCTGAAGTTAAAATAAAATTGTATCTCAAATTATTTACATTACCATAAAAGTACGCGCAAAAGGACCTTTGCGTTATCAACCTCATTTAAACAATATTCCTTTCGTATTTTTCCCTTCTATGCATACTAATTAAGTGATCATACCTTGTTTTCGTATAGAAATGTCAATATAACGACCTAACTACTGAAAGAAATACAAGACTTCAATATCAAGAGGTCGCCAGTGATATAGGGTAGACCCCCCCTTTTCTTAATTGAATTTCATTAGCTAATGAACGCGACGAACTGCGCCTTTATAGCGGCGTCCCTTTCAAGTAAGTACGTCAAGGCTTAGATGCTTCAAGCAGGGTGTTTGTTATAAGTTTGCCATAAACTAAAAACAGAAGTTCTTAGTTGAAAACAATTCTAAGAGTACTTTCTTCACATTTCTCAGCTATGTTAGAACAAGAAAATGGTCACATGTGCATGGACTTAGACACGTCAGACATACCAGTCCTTCAATTGTCTTCAATCTGAGTACGTTATTGAACCGTTATCTAGCATAAGTTTAAGTACAATTAAATTAGTAGAATTGTGCCTACGCTGGAAAAGAAAAGCTAATTACTGCACATGTGTGACTATCTCTCCTCGTTTTATACAAATCACTGTTTGGGAGCCCACCGGCACCTCCGTTACTAAATGTTGTAGCAAGTAGTTATATCTAGTTTACTAGGGAGAAGGTATAAATTCGCCACTTATCTAGCTTTATCTCCAGTCCAAACAAACGTAAGTCCGGAGTTAATCCCCGTCTCTAAATTACAACCAGTAGTTCATTGGTTCTTGAAAACTCACGTCAGCGCGACGCGAATGACGAAAATTGCGTATTTTTCGACTGAGAAGAAGCGAAATAGTCCGCCCTCCTTTTACGTCCCCCCTTATATTTTGAAAGGGGGACTGGGATTATGGCACGCGAATACTTAGACATCTTATAGCTTCTCCCTAATAAACTAGATATCACTTCTTGGTTGTAGTACCCATGTTTAATGACACTTTAGACTCAGATAATAATAATAGTTAGTACAGGGCGCTGTCGGTTAGCTGCGCAATGTAAACAAGCTACAGGCTTAGTGTGGACATCCCTTCATAGGCAAAGCTAAGATTATGATTATTACTTTGACCCTAAAAACACACAACACACTTTAATACATGGCAGACTTAACAGAAACACCCTTTACGCATACGTCTAGTCAATAATTCAAACACAACTTCCCACACGGAATGCTTCAGTCACACGAATTCTAAATTATCCTTTGAAAAAAATGAACACCGCGTGGTCAGAGGCAGGAACGGGAAGTTTCCCAAATGCAATTTAGTAGAAGACATTTTAATAGCTTAAGAAGGAACTGTTTTAAGGAACTCGGTTCGTTTTCTTGTGGTCTCTTCGATGTTTGATGCGGGTTTTATTTTCTTTTTGTAATTCGAGTGCAATCAACGTTGTGACAAGTTCTTTACGTGTGGACATTTTAAAGATGATTTAATTTGTTTCTTTGTAATTGGTGAAAAACAAACGGAACGGAACAGATGTTATGAGCAATGAATTTAAGTAACGTGGATAAAGATTGGACTTCCTATCCTAAATCCATCACTGTTACAGCGTATCAGGTATGTTACGTTTTATATTTTTAATTTAGTTAATATCATTATTGGGAGAGTTAAGGTATTATTTCAGTAATAAGTGCTAATTAAGTTTGTCATTATCTGCTAGTAATTTACCAATATGGAGAAATTTATTAAAGTAGAAATAGCTACGATGTAACTCCAGAAAAATCACTCCACGCCAATGGGAAAAGGCATTAGTAACACGGACTTTAGTTAGTATTTGTAACTTTAGAATTAATGATTTTTAATATTAAATAATCTTATCTTATATTTAATTCCAATTCTAATTAAATTAATTTTAAGATAGAAGTAGCTAAGACTATTTATATTTAATGGAATCTGTGAGAATTTCTTTTGGGAAAGAAAGGAAAGAGTAAATGTATACTTTGGACCAAGAAATTAACAATATTAAGGTGTTGAAAGAAACACTGCATTTTCTGCAAAACATCATGAATTCTTGATTATGTCACCCTTATATTTCTTTTACTTTGTTTGTGAATGATATTGTTTTCAGTATGCGCGTGGAAAAACAGAAATTCGATTTAGAAAATGGTTTTTTGAACATTGGTGCATATATTCGGAATTTCTCGAGATTTCATTTGATTTCAATACAGTCCCTTGAGATTAAAATCGACTTCAATAAAGTTTCTCGAGATTTCAATCGATTTCAATCAAGTTTCTCGAAATTTCAATCGATTTCAACCTAATTTCTCGAAATTTCAATCGATTTTAATATAATTTCTCGAAATTTCAATCGATTTTAATATAATTTCTCAAAATTTCAAACGATTTTAATATAATTTCTCGAAATTTCAATCGATTTTAATATAATTTCTCGAAATTTCAATCGATTTTAATATAATTTCTCGAAATTTCAATCGATTTTAATATAATTTCTCGAAATTTCAATCGATTTTAATATAATTTCTCGAAATTTCAATCGATTTTAATATAATTTCTCGAAATTTCAATCGATTTTAATATAATTTCTCGAAATTTCAATCGGCTTTAATATAATTTCTCGAAATTTCAATCGGTTTTAATATAATTTCTCGAAATTTCAATCGGTTTTAATATAATTTCTCGAAATTTCAATCGATTTTAATACAATTTCTCAAAATTTCAATCGATTTTAATACAATTTCTCGAAATTTCAATCGATTTTAATATAATTTCACGAGAATTCAATTGATTTCAATATATTTTCACGAGACATCTATTTATTTCAATATAATTTCACGAGACATCTATTTATTTCAATATAATTTCACGAGACATCTATTTATTTCAATATAATTTCACGAGACATCTATTTATTTCAATATAATTTCACGAGACATCTATTTATTTCAATATAATTTCACGAGACATCTATTTATTTCAATATAATTTCACGAGACATCTATTTATTTCAATATAATTTCACGAGACATCTATTTATTTCAATATAATTTCACGAGACATCTATTTATTTCAATATAATTTCACGAGACATCTATTTATTTCAATATAATTTCACGAGACATTTACAATGAGATGGACATTTATTGATTCCAGTATAATTTCACGAGACTTCACCCTATTCCATGTAATTTACTTTTGCCTTTTTAATATTGAAGAAGTCATGAGTACAGTTTCTCTAAACTGAGATGTAAATGTTTAACCCCGACAAGGTTGGGTTGGGGTCTTTATTATTGAGAGCCAACTTGAGAAGAAAGTTTGAGTAAATGGTTTTGTGGCGTGAGCAGCGAATAATTGCCTGCAACTTATTTCTGTTCATTTATAGTCGTGTGATAACGGGACGGATAGCTAAGGCGTATGAATATTCAATGGTAAACAAGCATAGAAAGAAAGTAGTAGCGATACAATTCCTCTATGGAATATACTTCGTGACTTAAATTGTTTCTTTGCTATCATAAATGACTTCCAGATAAAACCTTTGTCTGTATCTTAAATTATTGACTTTGGCTTATCTTTTCAATGCAAATACTTTTAGGTATAATATAGAGTTTCCAAAGTTTGTTATAGTTATGCTATATTAATATATATATTTCGTGAAATCCACTTAATTACGGCTGTACCTACAGAGCCCCTTGACCTTGACCTATGATACTGAACCCGTGGCAATATTGTAGGGACAATGATATTCTTAAGTACTAGCTAAGAAAACATTTGTTATTCCACCTTCATCTTGGAAAATGGCTGTCTCTTACTCTTACTTAACTTTAACTTAAGTTATTTGTCTTTTTTGTAGTAATTTTAAGTACTGTTTATATAGTGGGAACCTCAAGTCTGGGTCAGTCGAACCGAAGAAAAAATCTTGAAAATATGGGGACCAATGGCTGATATCCTGCACTATCTTGGGAGATCACTAAACATCAGGTAAAGGTGTATTATTCAACTGGTAGAGTGATATAATTATAAACTTCTGATTATACTAACTAAGGTGTTTAAGAAATTCATGTTCAAAAAATAGGTCAAGCTTTGACACGATCACGTATCACGAGATTACTTCAATATTCCTAGAAATAAATCTTTAATTATACGTTCCACGAAAAAGTTTCCCAAGGGAAAATTTTCATTAATTTTTAATTTTTTCTTTCAGTATAAATTTGATCACGCCTTCAAGGAAGCAAGAACAATCTGGTACTTTTCTTCCAGATGAAAACGATTGGACTGGAATGATGGGAATGTTGCACAGAAAGGTCAAGGGTCAAAATATTTCTACTTTTTATATGTCCATAAGTTTTATTTATTTATTATTTTTTCTCCCCAATCTTTTGAAAAAGGTGGAAACTTAATTAGATTAATCTTTAGTATTAGACCGTTCTAAAAATAGCTTACATTGTAAGTTGATTAGTATATTTTGATTACGATCTGAGGTCAACGTACCTGTAAATTTCGTTACTTATTCAAAAGCTTCCTCATAAAAATAATTAATTCAGAACTACACTCTTGTATCGCGAAGCTCCTGATATTGATGTTGCGTGACTTTCAGGATGCTTTACAATTAGACTAGTGGCAGCCCATGTTAATTTTCCCATAGAACTTAATACAGTTAAAGCTAGAAGACCGCCATTACTATTGTATTTTTACCAAGAAAACATTTTATTAGGCAAAAAAAAAAACTTCCTCAAACTGCATGCATGTACAAAGTTAATTTGCATACTCGCGGGCTTAGTGGTTCAATATTTATGATATCCAAGCAATAATCATTTTAAACAACAGGAAATTGATATGTCCGTGACACCTTTACTGATGTCCGAACAGAGGATGAAATACGTGACGTTCACACACCCGGTTTTCATTGGCAGTATCAAGATTTTGGTTGGAAGGCCCGAGATCCCACAACACGCGTTCAACTTGTTTTCTGCGTTTGAAATTGAAGTAAGACCAGGAGTACTTATTCTTTAAGATAATAAAAATATTTTAGAGGACTTGAAAGATTCCTGCTAAGCTATACTCGGATTTGTAAGGGACTGGGCCCCGGGAAGAGTTTCCTGTCCGCGTAGACAATAAACACTAGATAGTCTTTGGGTCCATTTGTATGAAATGTCGCCATTATGGTTGAGAAAAGGACGTTGTTAACGGTCTTAATGTTGGCTAGGGGTTCTCGAACCCAACCTTGGGGATCTCAACCAAACAACTTCTAAAACCTTAATTTCCCAAGTGTTACAAGGGGTTCTCGAATCCAACCTTGGGGAACTCAACCAAACAATTTTTAGAACATTAATATTCCAAGTGTTACTAGGGGTTCTCGAACCCAACCTCGGGGAACTCAAGCTAACAACTTCTATAACCTAAACATCCCTAGTGTTACTGATATCATTCAAGCAGTTTGGTCAATCAAATTAGGAAATTAACGAATTAATTGTGATTGTTTTAATCATGAAGAACAAACAAAGAAACAACAACTTTCTGTTCTAGGTTTGGTTGATATTTATCTCAGCCTTCTTTACGGTAGCGGTGATGAAGGTCATTCAACGTCAGTGTGTGTCAACTAAAAAAGCCGTTGTCGAGAAAAAACGACCATTGGTGACGAGAATTACAAGAGACATGTTCTTTACATTTGCTTCCTTAGTTAACCAAGGTGATTAAAACATAATTAGAATAGTATTAAGTGGCAACTAACGCTAAGCCTATTTATATTTATGGTAGGTGAATTCAGCTACATTCCAAAATTACAATCGGGACGCTTATTGGCTGGAATTTGGATGTATACGTCCCTTATCGTCATGAACTTTTACAGTGCCAAAATGACGTCAGTCATGGCCGTTCAAAAACACATCCCCTTCATCGAAAGGATAGAGGACTTCCAAAATCACCCGGAAGTACAACCCATACTGCATCGAGGTTCCAACGAAGTCGATTATTTCAAGGTCAAACATTAATAATCGAAACCTAATTGTAAATTGGCCTTGGTCATGATGGTTTTGAAACCTAGGTCGATTTATAATAAAAAAAATTAGGCCTAATTCTAAATAGGCGTTGGTCATCATCGTTTTGAAACCTTGGTCTAATTTGTAATGAAAAAATTTTAGGACTAATTCTCTGGTCATAATCATTTTGAATTTTCGACAGAATTCTAAAAGTGGTCCTCAAGCGGAAGTCTGGAGACGGGTCAAAGATCAGTACTTGATGCACGCGAGTGAACTTTACGACGATACCAGACTGGACATGATAGAGGCGGGAAAAGCGGGAGTGTTTCAAGAATGGAGGGTTTTCAAAATTTCATTGGCTAAACGCTACAGAAAAAAGAAAAAGTGCAAGTTTCACGCCACTGAACCTTACAGAATCGTACCAGTATCCTTAGCATTTAGACCTGACATAAACAGGAAGTTTCTTGAGGACGTTAATAAGGCGTAAGTAAACTTTCAAAGTGTTGGTTTTAACTTTTTCTCTGGCAAGAATCAAAAGCTGACCATTGTCGTTTCAGGGTTTCAACTTTCCTGGAAGGAAATTTGATTGATTTTATTTACCCACCAATTTCCGAGTCATTATTTCAACGCTGCATTGATAACCACGAGGAAAGTTCAAAGAGTTGGCATACTCTAAAACTGGTTGATGTTTACGCTGTAGCTATGTTATTTTGGTATGGAACTATCGCCTCAACATTGGTTTTGTTCGCGGAAGTAATTTTCAAAGTTTGTACTAAGGCTTTACGCCGTAAGAGAATCGATCCAGTTCAGTTTATTAATGTTTTGTGTCTATCTGGTTATGATTCTGTGCAACGAGGCATCGCTACCATTAATAGGATGGTACGGTTAAGGCTTAACAAAATGGGATTATATTAAGGATGAATTTGTCGTCAGATCACTAGCTGCTTTGTGTACTTATTTATTGCACATTGTTATACATAATTTTAAGACTATGAGGATTGATACCATTTACACCAGGAGGCCTGGATACTCTGTACTGCACTTTCTCCGTCAAGTACCCTGGCTTCCTGGTGTAAACGGTATCATTCATCCTAGTCTGAAATCCATGTATATTCTTTCGTGAATTTCAGTTTGACCTCTATGGAGTTCATATAAAAGTTAATAAAAAAATTATGTAATTTATCTATTTTTTTCGCAAAGTCTATTAGGCCTTATAAGTCACGTGGTTTAAAAGTAGTTTTTTATACTAAAAAAATTCTCATTTGGCGTTTAGTTTTGCGTCGGTTCGGTCACGGTACTTTTTTTACAGTGAACTCATTTCACGTTAGGCCTTAGCCTTCGGAGAGTACAGTACTTTCGTGTTTTTTAAAAAAATCTCGATTATCAGCTTAGTAAACGTCCCGTTCAAAAACCAGGAAGAAATTTCAAGGTAAAGACAAATTAATTAACAATTTTCAATTATGGTCGTGTTTAAAAAAACGTAACTTTATTAATAGATCAATTTTAAGGTCTATAATTTCGTGACAATTTTTGCGCTAATAGATTGGGTCGAAGCACATAATTTTTTTATATTTAGGCCTAAAAGCATTCATAATCAAACCACGACACTTTGAGACTGCGAATTCTTTTCAATTCTATAAAGAAATAAATTTATAATATGAACAAATGCAATGCAATTCAATGCGAAACGGTATTAGAAAATATACAATTATGTTAAGCCTAACCTTTCACTTTCAACAACGGTGTCAGGCAGTTGAATATCTCTGGTTTCGGGTAATAATAAAATTAGACCCGCCGTTATTAATGAAATGCAACCGTATAGAATAACGGACAGTGTATTCCCGTAATAAGTACTCTGTAAAATAAAAATTAATTAATTTAAATAAATTAAATCAATCAAGTTATGTAATGAAAATTAACTTACTAATACGTCCGCAAATGGCGCTAATATTGAACCAATTCTTCCCGCCGTCATGGCACCACTTATTGCGACTGCGCGAACGTTAGTAGGAAATAACTCCGCGGAAAATATGTAAATTATGACGTAGGCTAATGAGTTTGTTAATTTTCCGGTCATGGCAAAGGTTATTTTCAGCCAATGTAGCTCTAAAGAAAGATTTCAGATAACAAAACAAGATGGTCAAATACCAGACTATGTCTTTAGCCAAGTGTTACTGAACTTACCAGGTGGTACAGGTGACACGAGTAGAAAGGCAATACCAGCCAAAGCATAACTTAGGCACAACCCATAACGTCTGTTTAGATTGCGAACAATTATATGGTACAGTATAATAACACCAATTTCGGATAGACCATCCAAACACATATTGAAGTAGATAGAACCACCTAGTTTCCCTACTGTTATGGTGAAGCCGTGACTTACGAATACAGTTAAAACACTGTGAAAATATGAAGGCTTTCAGTTAGTTGTAACGAGTTTGAAAATTGAATTTGTTACTTGTATTATTTCTTACAATGTTGCGTATAATATAATTGCCTTTTTTCGCAAATATTTGTTGGTTATGACATCCACAAAGGTTGCTTTATCCGCACGTTTGTCCTTGAAAGAAAATTAGGTGAATTTATTTCTTCGACGGTACCCGGAGCTTCACGAAGTTCACGTCTTAGAGTCTATTAACCTTTCAATTGTGACAATACCTGTTCAATTTTCTTCTTCAGTTCATTCATGACAAGATCAATGTCATCAATCCTCTTTCCATTAACTTTAGCGTGTTCCACCAACTGTTTTTCAGCCCTGTCATATTTTTTAGCTGTAACTAACCATTTAGTTGATTCTGGTGCAAACCTGTAAGTCCAAATGGTTCAGTAGCAATTTCAGCCCTAATTCTAAAAGAGTTCAATTAAATTGTCTTACCACCAAATTCCAAGAAGTAAGGGTAATTGTATTGGAATGGAACATATCCACGATAAAGTTCTCCAATTAGTTACTAACCAAGCTAAACCTGATACTATAACGATACCCAAACCCCAAGCTCCGGAGAAACTGTACATTAAGTAGTCGCGGTGCTTAGGTCCAACTGCTTCTAGAACTGAAACGATAAAATTTGAACTCTGACCCCTTTTAAGCTATTCAACAAGCATTTTTGTGGTATTATCTTACACAAACATAAGAATGCGTTCTGGGCTAAACCCTGAAAGAAACCGGTTAGGCCTCTGATAACCAAGAAGACTGTCATGCTACCGGACAGTGGTACAAGTACGGACATAATCATGGCCAGTATCTGACCAAATATTGTGATTGGTCGCCTTCCAAACCTATTAATTAAGAACAAAGTGTAGTGGAGACTTATAGTCAGGGGAACAAAATATACTTATGCTTAAAGGGGTAGTATGTATTCATACATCAAAACCTTTTACTACCCCTTTATATTGGAACATATATTAAAACACACAAAATTTTACTGACTTATCTGCAATTTGTCCTGATGGCAAATAAGCTATGAAGTTTCCAATTGAATACACCATATAACCAAAAGAAATAGCCCAGGCATTGCCGCATACTAAATCCCACTAAAATATAACTAATTTAATTTAACCTAATCCTAATTAAGAACTCTAATTTAACTCTACCTCATCAACCAGTAAGTTTCGACCATCCGAATCATCGTAAACCCAATTTTTACATTCTTGTAACGTGCTGGAACCATTTTCTTTGAATGTACATTGATTTGTTACTTGGTTAAAAGGGCTAGTTCCATTAGGGTAGTCGAAATCAGCGCAAAGAAATTTTTTGGGTTGAACTATGAAATAATAGTTCATTTTAAGGAGACCCCATGCTATTGGCCGTAATGACACGATGAGGAAAATACGCATTTGTATTTTGCCGAATGGACCAATCACATCAGTTACATCCATTTTTGGTTTTAGTATGGTTCAGAACACTGGTTGTTTATGAAATTACCGGTGTTAATATGTTGAAAACACACTCACAAATTCCTTCTCGAAATTTAGTAAATTAACTTATTTTAGTTATCAAAGAATCAAATGAATCCTCTCAAATAATTAAAGAAACATTATCGAAATTAGTTTCTTCTCAGACTTGGCTAACTAATAATTCCTTCTGAAACTTCTCAAAAAATTCTCAAAGCTATCCTCGCGCAAGAACTGTTCATTGAAGTTTCGGATACATTTTAAGCTGTTCATAAGCTGAAGTTAGTAATTCTATGGCCTTGCAAGATGCGAATCTTGCTCTGATAACCCAAATCATTATTTTATTGCGTACGTCTTTGAGAGGATAATAACCGTATTAAATTACAAAGTTAAAATTAAGATTATAATGTCAACGTTTTAAGCGTGCGCCAAAAATGGTTTTTGTCATCGTCTCCCGAATGTTATGAACTAGCCAGCATTATGCTTAAGGGTTTCTAAAGTAGATTTAAGCTTGGTTCGCAGTGTCGTCTAGTTGTTGTCCTGTGTTTTCAATGGCATAGGGTGTTAACCAAGATCAATTTTCTTGTCTACCCATCCATCAACTTTTGAATTTAGACGATAAGACCTCGAAGACAGGATATGAAAAGTTATATAAACAATTTAATCCATTAAAGGGAGGGTGAATAGGAATATCAAGTAGTTTTGATCGTTTTTAATTACAACAGGAATGTATATAGCCACTAGGAATCCTTGCGCCCCCATATCTAACATGTTAGTTTCTACGCGGGTTTTGTGGGAGGGACTTGAGAACTTACTATCCGTCACGTGTCATAATTTTGACGTCTTTCTAACTGTAATTTCATTAGTTGGATCAACGCTCAGCGAGGTAAAATGTTTAATCTAGCTCCTCCCACAAAATACGCCTAGATACGTTGAGAAAATGACTTCACAATGATTCCTAGCAGATGTATGTATTCCTGGTGTTACTGATATTAACCACTCAATTTTATTAAATTCGGAATTTATTTAATTGTGACTGTGTACATCATAAGAACAAACATACAAACAAATTTCCGAAATAAATATAAGATTCTAAAATAACAACAAAAAACAATTTTAGATCCAAATTTAATCTTCGATTTCCACTCTAAAATCTTTTTGGCAGCATTCGATACTCAATTAGCGGAAATTATTGAAGTATGAGGAAAATGTGTGTAATTTTAATGGACTTACTTTAATTACTATTAACATAATGAGAATTTAGAAAGTTATATATGAATCCGTCCAATCTAAAACATAATATTCCTAATGCAAATATTAATTGATATTCTGATGATAAAATAATTTCGAGTATGAGATATTTCCTTGTTTTAAAATAGTTAATGATGTACGTTTTATGATATTTATATTGTATTCAAGGTTTTTTAAGTACTTAGTTTAAATGATTGATAATTTTTTCATTATTTCAAAAATAACAAAGCTAAACCAAAATACAGGATAGACCAGACAAAGGCTGATGCAAAACCCAATATAACGTTGACGTTACTCAAACCCCAACCACGAAACATGATGCTCTTAAATGATTCAATTGGTGTAGTTAAAGGGAAAAATTTGGCCACCGTTCTTGCAGAAAGAGACATTCCTTCAATAGGCCAAAAAATTCCTGGAAATATTCTTATTTTAGTTTGTCTTAAACCAAACTTCTATAAGAAAATCATGCAAATAAGACATGAGAACGTTGGGCTTTCAGGGGTGATCTCAAGATTCCCTATCCAAGTTTTAACTCCCTCCATAAACAACTGTAAAATGTTGATTTCGTGAAAACTTTCATGCCTAGTCATAAGTTCTCACGTCTTTTGATTGTTCTTGATTTCCATTATATATATATATATATATATATACCATTTGTAATTATAACGGCGAACTGCAGTCCACAAATGAATATAATGCCAGTTGACATTTTATCCATAGGTAAAATTGAAGAAATGAAAAATCCTGCAAATATATATAATTTTAAAGAAAACAGCTTAAAGCTGGTAAAACACTCGAACAAAGTTTTTTCACGTGGTGCCGAAACCCGGGATCAAGTAGAGTTTCGTACAATTAAGGCGTTAAAAACGCGTTGTCCAAGGCTTAACGTTAAATCTTTCTTACCTAATGCAATGCCAACGATTCCTTGGCTTAGAGTAATCAGAAATAGGAGAATAATCGAACCTTCCAATTTTGCGTCATGAATATAGAACAAGTAAACCAGCAGTATCGCGGACTGAACCGTTATGAAGGCCAATTCAGACATAATATGGGACAGCAGTATATCTACCCAGGCTACCGAGGAAGTCCATAATTTGTCTATCATTCCATTTTGACTCTCGGAAAATACAACCAGAAATACGCAACCAGCGGCCAAGAAATGCAATGTAATTAGGACAATTCCAGGGATCATGGAGTCCCCCACACGTCCGTATAGTTCACCAAGTACTGGTTTTGATGGCTGTCAAAAATATATCCATGCCTTTTATAGATTAAACAAATCCAACTTTTCTCTTTTTGCCATAGAAGTCTTACGCGTGTATTCGTCAGAAAAGGAAGTATTTACGTTATGACAACTTACTTCGAGCATTAATTATTTACCTATGATTGAATATATTACTTTAAAACTTACGTCAATTGGTAACCTGGCTAGTAAGGGTGTTTTTCCTAAATCAGAGTACACTCTTCCATAGAAGGCTTCGGCTGATTTCAAAAACGACGCGTACAGAGAGTAGAATACCTGATAATCTAAATTTTTAACATTTTTACTACAACCAAATGTTGTAAAACGCGAGAAAATTTACTTGAGTTATCAAAATATGCCGAAATTGAGCTGCAAATAAGAGTTTCGTTGTCTACATCCAAACCAAAATGTAGTCGGTTTAAAACGCAATTTGTAAAATTCTTCTTTATATGAACTAGGGCTCTTGTTTCCCCGGATATAACCGATTCAAATGCACCCTCTAAGTCGTAATTTTTCTAAGTAAACAAATTAAATTAAATATCTTGACGATGAAGAACTGAAAAATACGAACTTACATGCGAAACCAGACTTTGGTCGAGAAAATCGACGAAAGATCGTGAGAAATTTTGCGGAGCTTCTTCATTTGCAATTGCGATTTTGACATCAATTAGGTTTGTACCAACAACCAATGTGAAACAAATGGTTGATACTAGTGGTATCAAAATTTGAAACAAAGCAAATGGAATGTTCCGGGATCGCAAAATCAAATTCCTTTTGATTAATTGTGTGACTTTGCTAAATGTATTCGGAGTTTTCAAAGCTTTGTTTAGGATGGAGAAAGGTATTTTTGAAGGATTTTCGTTTCTCAAAAATTGTTCGTGATTTTGATTCAGAAAAGTAATGGCGTTGTTTGTCAATACTTTTTCTTCACTCGGGCTCTAATTAAAATCATTACGTCTTAATTTATTAGTCACTTCTTGAAATCATTAAGTATTATTTATTGAAATTAATTTGTGAAGGATGCAATTATGCCTATTATAGTGTTCCCCTTTGCAAAAAAGGTAATTTGGCCGGGGTCATCTTGTTAAAATGGTCCGTAGTTTTTTTTTTAAGCAAAAACCTATTTCTTATTTACTTCGGAAATTTCTTTAAAACCATGATAAAATTAACTATTAACCTTAAAAACATGGTAAACTAATTTAATCCAACATTTAAATTAATCAATATTTGAGGTAATTAATAACGTACGAGGAAAATTTGTCTGAATTTAATTGATTTGAAATAATCAGTACAGGTTCGTTCCTTCACAACGCCCTGCATTTAAAAAGCTCTATTAAGGCATTAATGATAGAACAATACCATTAACAATATTTCCCGAGGAAATAAATAATTATAATAAATGTTTTCTACTTTTAATATATTTAATGATGTGCCTTAGTTTTTTACTTGACATTGAATTTGACGTTTTATAATTGCTTTTGAGCTGCTGCAGATATAAATATACATAAATTATCATATAATTATGTTCAACAAATTTTCCAAGTTTTATTTCCTCAATAAGAAAACCCAATAGCAGTAATTTGTCTTAAGTATGTAGCTAAGTGTTTCTTACGAGTTCAAGTTTGTGACGTCAAAAAAACTTGTTCCCCTCTAAACCACCCATCAAATAATTGACATTTTACCATTGTAGGTTGTTTTGTAAACAACCTTAACTTGAAATTAATTAAATTCTAGGAAAGGCTTATAATATCTTCAACATGAGGAGGCTAACAAGCATGAAGTCCTATTTGTCTGTCCTTTTTATCCCCTTGAAAATTCTATTAGTTATAATAGGAAATTATAGAGGTGACACGGGGAATTCTTAATCTTTTGCGTTATGTGCCGCTTGTGTCATTTTCATTCAGCAGCGTAATCTTAAAAGTATTTTCATAGATGTAGGGAAAACTATGATACAAGATCAAGGTTCCAAGTGTCACCTCTAATTTTCTAGTACTAATACCTTATAAATAGGATCAAGTTAAGAGAAAAATAAATTTGTACTTGCCGTTTCATCTTTCCCTGCTGAGTCCAAATAGCACATCTTATAAAAGCACGACTCTAATGTCTTATCATGGAAAGTGGAGATAATTAAGGAAGGACTTGCTTCTACTAATATCCTACCCATTCTCATGGCACCAATCTTTATAAATTTAAAACTAAATTAATACAATTATATCGTCTAAAATTAAGCGTTATTTCTCCTCTCACAATATCGGCATCTCTAGCTTCTTCGATGTAATGAGTTGTTATGATTATGGACGTTTGAATCGTAGCGGTTAAATTAACTAAATACGACCATATTTCCTTTCGAAGTAATGGGTCAACTCCTACGGTTGGTTCGTCTAAGATTAACAAGGGGGGTTTGTGCAACAAAGCCGTTGCTAATGATACACGTCTCTGTTGACCACCACTGAAAAGTTCATGCATACCGTGTTAAAGACGTTAACACAACCTTATAATACTCCCTATAAGTATAGGCTGAAAGGATCTCCCTCTAGCAACAAACAGTTTGAGGCAAGAGGTTTGGGGGGAAAACACGCTCATCGTTCCCTCTAACAACAATCAGTTTGAGTGATGGTGGTCACGTGGTTTCAGGGGAAGAACGATCACCACCCAAGGTCGTTGATACCACGTGATTTTTGGACCTTTTACACGCTATCTTCAACCCTAAGCATCTTATACACGCCCACTATTATGATATTTGTTTGTTGACCTTGTACCTGATCCCAGCATAGGGAGCTAACAGTTCTGATCCTGAAACGTCACACCCTTCTATCTCTTACTGGAGTTTCATCCCCCCTAACGGCTGGAAACAGTATTCTACGCTCAAAAATGCCAACCAGAGATGGGCTGCGTGACGTCAGACTATGTAGCAAGGATATTGGAAAGTATCATGGAAAAATACCTATTCTCGTATTTTTCCATGATAAACTTGTTTATCACTTTTAACCCTTCCCTGGCCGGGGATTTCCATTGACGTAGCTCGAGAGCGGGACCCCGGGGCAGGGGAGAGAGAGGTAAAGAAAGGACAGTTCGTTGCTAGCGCTGTAAGAAGAAACATCAAATGCATTAAAGACTTTTTTTTTTGATTCAACTTGTTTCTTCATTTAAAACCAGAGTCGCGATTTAAACTTAGTGGTGATCGAGTTAAATCAAAGATTACTAAACCTCGTCACACTAATTTGGTGGAGGCGCGGGGCAGATTTTTATAACGAGCCCGCGTAACGTATAAAGTAAGGTAAATTTCACGGGATCTTATTGTGATCCTATATTTGAATCACGACTCTCGGTGGAGTTCTGGGACTGCGGGACCAGAGCCATACGGAGCAGCGTTTTAGCAAGGAGACCGGGAAGACTGCGGGATTCTCAGGGCGAAATCTTCCGTTGCCGAACTCCATTAATCCGAATTGGGACTGCGGGACCATTCGAAAGAAAATACCATTAAATGAAGTTTGTATGGGACTGCGGGACCATACGACCCTATAACTTCAAACTATAGCCAAGTCGGGACTGCGGGACCATACGACCCTATAACTTCAAACTATAGCCAAGTCGGGACTGCGGGACCATACGACCCTATAACTTCAAACTATAGCCAAGTCGGGACTGCGGGACCGGACGTTAAAACTCTACAAACTACGAGGGATCCCCTTCAGTCAACGAGGGAATATCCACCACGAAGCGCTGAACTTCTGATAAATTGTGTTATTATTTATGGGACTGTGAACATTGGACTTTCGCGAAGTGTGTTGTGTTTTGGATATTGACCCCAATTACCAAGCTGTGAGTACTGAACCTTATTTACTTGAGAAAATTCATCAACGAATGCCTATGACGACGCGCAGTACAAAAGGGAACCAGATGTCTGATCCCGATCAAAACCCCAGTCTGTCTCCAGGCGCCGCTATGGTAAACACACAACCTGTATCTCAAGCCAGTACTAGCGTCCTACCACAAGCTGTGGGCGGGGCCAACGACACTATGACACTGATGACCCAAGTGTTCCAGAAAATGTTAGACGACAATAACAAGCGTCAAGAAGCGTTAATGCGCAGTATGCTTAATGTACAAAGTCAAGCTCAAAAGACCCTAATTACGGACTTAGCTAATAAGTTTACCCATTCAAGCAAGATACTTATAACGATCGGAGGCCGAACCGCGCTTACACACAAGACAGTCGCGGGAACAGATCGCTATACGAAGAAAGAGGTAGAAGATTGGAGAAGTCGCCTAATTACCATCGAAACTCAACGAAGTTCAAGAATCTTTCGACACAACAATCAACCTCAGAGCAAATGGAAAATTCCTCCATTTCCAAGCTGCAAAGAAGCAATAGCGCCTTGATATGCCGTTCATGCAAAAAACCGGGACACAAAGCCTTCCACTGTCCAACTAGGAGCCAAGAGAGGTCAGAAGGTTTAAACCACGGGTATGTTACCTCTATAACGAGAGAAGATTCAGACCCAGAGTACGAAAGTGGCGAAGATTACAACCCGGAAGGAACAATTTCTGCAATACGCGCCATTGCAGACAACGACAATGACCAGAGGAAAGAAGAAAGCACAAATCTTAAAGTTGGTAGAACGCCGTCCCGGGTGGAGATAACTGCCCATCAATCGCTCAATAGAAAAGAAAATTCCCACGCGACAGCAGTAGTCAAAGCAGAACTAACGAAACAGAGTAGACCCACGATACCCGTGAGAGTTGGAAACTGGGAAGGGTTAGCAATTTTAGACAGTGGAGCCGACTTCACAGTCATGTCTAAAGACGTGTACGATGCAACTCGAGAGGCATCAAAGATCAGACCATGGAAAGGCAAGAATGCTCGTACAGCAAATAGAACAAAGATGAAGTTCCTTGGAAAGACCACTGTGAATATTTCTATTGGGGACAAGTCCTGGAAGTTCCCTGTTGCAATCACCCCCGCTTTAGAAGATGGTTTCTTATTAGGATGGGATTTTTGTCTACGAACCGGGTTATACGTGAAGCCACACTTGGTAGGCTATTTTTTGGGGTCGGATGAGACATTCTATCCTTTACCGGGCACAGAATCAAATTCTCAATCCAACCCAGATACAGAAAACTGCGATTCTGTCGCCACACCAACTGAAAAAAGTCTTGGCCAACACGAAGAGACTGATCCAAACGCAAAACAACCTCAAATTGCTGGGTCAGAAAACCAAGAGAAACACTACGATAAGACTCACAGGGCCGTAACATACAACAACGGAGCCTTAGTCCTTGTACGAAAGAATCCTCTGTTAAAAACAATTAACAACTACACTAAGAAACTCGCCCCCAAAGTAAAACCACAAACATCCCCTGTACATTATCAACTTAAGGCTACGAATGATAGTATCAACAACGGAGTATTCCACGTGACAAACGAAAACGCTCATACGCCTAGAAGCGATACGTTTCAACCTGGCCCTAGTCACGCTCAAGATGATCGCGAACGTCCCCCAAGTGAACATCGTAGTACACCTAATCGCAACAACCGATCAATTAGTAGGCTGTTAATGAACTATATTTTTACGATTTTCAATATTTTCTTTATAACTTTTGGATTTTCATTGTTTTATTTTGTTATTTTTAATTCTTATGGTCCTTTATGTTTTTTGTACAATTTGTTGGATGCATTGTTTTCAGTAGTTCATCATCCTTGCTCCATTCTATTATTCTCTTTTTTGCGTCACTTGTACGCTCCTCTAAAGGTGGGGGAGTTTGTAGCAAGGATATTGGAAAGTATCATGGAAAAATACCTATTCTCGTATTTTTCCATGATAAACTTGTTTATCACTTTTAACCCTTCCCTGGCCGGGGATTTCCATTGACGTAGCTCGAGAGCGGGACCCCGGGGCAGGGGAGAGAGAGGTAAAGAAAGGACAGTTCGTTGCTAGCGCTGTAAGAAGAAACATCAAATGCATTAAAGACTTTTTTTTTGATTCAACTTGTTTCTTCATTTAAAACCAGAGTCGCGATTTAAACTTAGTGGTGATCGAGTTAAATCAAAGATTACTAAACCTCGTCACAACTATCTCTTCCCCCTAGCCAGTTGTTAGCTCCCTATAGTCTCTCTTATATTTTTCTCGCATAGATACTAAAGGCCCCTATGACAGGCCCATACTTATGGAGAGTATTATTTGGTTATGATTAAAGTTAAATTAACGTAAACAAAATTCAAATTTGGTAGCTTGTAAATATCAAGGCCGGAAAAATAATGATTAACGATATTTTTAATTAAGGTTGTGTTTTACCTCAAAGTCTTAACTTGTTTATTTTTAATTGTTTTGGGCAAATCCAGTATTTTAAAAAGTTCATCTATTCTGTCCCATATAAGGTTTTCGTCAACTAAGTTTAATCTACCGAAAAATTGTAGAGTTTCCATGGTTGTTAAGTCCTCGTAGAGAGCCAATTCCTATATCGAGGTATTTGTTAAGAACTTTTCGTGGTTTTATAATTTTCTAAATAGGGATTTTTAAGTACTTGTGGCATGTAACCGACTCCTGGACCTGGTACGATTGAACCCTTTGACTTTGGTCTTGACCCGAAAACGCATATCTCTCCAGTACCTTTACCTTTTAATTGACCAGTGATAACTTTCAATAATGTGGTTTTTCCACAACCGCTAGGCCCCAGTAAAGCATATCTGTATGTATTGTTTAAGAGTAGGGAGTTAAAAACACTGCTGTTATTGAATTTTATAAATTTTGTCAATATTTAGTCAATAATGGACTGGAATTTACGACTTTTGTCGATAATTAGTCGATAATGGATTGAAATTTACGAATTTTGTCAATAGTTAGTCAATAGTCGAGTGAAATTTACGAATTTTGTCAATAATTAGTCAATAGTCGAGTGAAATTTACGAATTTTGTCAATAATTAGTCAATAGTCGAGTGAAATTTACGAATTTTGTCAATAATTAGTCAATAGTCGAGTGAAATTTACGAATTTTGTCAATAATTAGTCAATAATCGACTGAAATGTACGAAATTTGGCAATGATTAGTCAATAATTGACTGAATTTTACGAATTTTGTCAATGATTTGTCAATAATTGGCTGAAATTTAAGAATTTTGTCAATAATTAGTCAATAATTAAATAATTTACTGAAATTTACTAAATTTGCTAATAATTAGTCAATAATTCAATAATTGACTGAAATTTGTCAATAATTAGTCAATAATTGACAGAAATTTACGACTTTTGTCAATAAATAGCTTAAAACACGGTAAAATTGTAGTATTATGCCTCCACGGATTTTTAAAACTGTATACTTTAGAAGGTTAAGAAATAGGCCGAAAAATATGTGCAAAAACGTCTACCGCTCTAGACACACCAACTAAATTCGATTAAAATAAAAATTAATTCACAAATTATCTACCCTAAACTTAACGAATTTAAAAAAAATGAGAAAAACATCTAACGCAATCGGTATATTTCTTAAACTCTCTATTACAACTAAGTAAAACGAAACCTTAAAAAATAAAATAAAACACTTTTCCAAAAAATTAGTATTCCTACTGCATATCGCCTTAAGCGACAGTATACACAATTATAACCATTTAGCGGCTTTCAACTAACAAAAAACTCCGTAAAAACACGTATTTCTTAATAAGAATTTCCAGATAAAGAAAGAGTCTCAAAGACTATATAATACTAACTAGAACCTATTTAAAATTAAATAAATGAATTACTTACATGAGGCCGCAGGGAACACTGACTTTTATATTATCCAACACTTTCACCAAGTTCTTTTTCTTTCCATAAGAAAAACTACAGTTTCGAACTTTCACCGCTAAATCCATTTTATACTCAAATTTTTATTTTGAAATTGAGAGTGTGTGGACTAAATATTTTCCGGTTAAAATTGAGAACGGTGGCACGATTTAAAAAGTCCTTCCAAGTTCACAGCGACAATCCAAATACCAACCTAACCTTTTTATTTTATTATTAATTTTTTTTTGAAAACGTAAAATATTCTTATTAGTTAGAGAGGTTTCTATTACCTGTTTTTCATTCAGGTTTTCTAAGCGGCTATTGGCTATTTGGACCCGGATAATGGCATAACATAATAGTTTATCACCGTAGAAATTCTGATTTGGAACACCCTTTTTTGAAGGGATAGTTGCATAGTAAAGGTTTTCCATTGGCATTTTCCATGGAAGGAAAACCAAGAAGATATTATATCTAGTTTATTAGGGAGGAGTTATAAGATGCCTAAGTATTCGCGCGTGCCATAGTCCCAGTCCCCCTTTCAAAATACAAGGGGGGGGGGGACGTAAAAGGAGGCCGGGCTATTTCGCTGCCTCTCCTCAGTCGGAAAATACAAGTAATTTTCCCGTCATTCGCGTCGCGCTGACGTGAGTTTTCAAGAACCAATGAGATGCTGCTGGTTGTAATTTAGAGGCGGGGATTAACTCCGGACCCACTATACGTTTGGACTGGAGATAAAGCTAGAAATGTGGATGAATGAATTTATACCTTCTCCCTCCCTAATAAACTAGATATCGCTTCTTGATAAAATACACTGTACTTCGGTCTTACCATAAGTTTATAAGATATGTTCCATAAGTATGGCCTTCGTAATGCTAGAGACAGCTCGAGCTAGTTCGAGAACGACAAGCGAGAATTGAAGTACTACACTCGGGTGGTTAATTTTGCAGGACTTCCATCTTCCTATTTAGCCTGCGCCTCACCAAGCGTATGTCGCTTTACCTCGAATCTATGACCTACTTCACTCACTTCATGACAAGCTCCAGTTTGTAACCAAAGACAAACTTATGGCCAACATATCTTATGAACTTATGGTCTTACCAATCTTTATGGAACGCCCCTTAAACTCGTTTCAAGGTTTTTTTCTTAAAAAGGGTTGGGTTTAGGGTTACCACTATCCCTTTAAGATTTCACGCTGTTTTCAATCCATCATTTTGGGGATTTTTTAAACTTAAGATTTATTTCATTTACTTTGGGGAATTTTACCTTCAGAGGTTCATGGCTTTATATACTAATGTTTACGCACAATTTATCAATACTATTTCTTATGGCAGTTAGCATATCAAGCACAAATACGAGGCAATAGCCTGGGCTGGTATCTCTTCCCCCATTATATCAAGTACCACTTAATATAATTAATTATTTTGAAGATGAAACAAATAAATAAATAAGGTTAAAGAGATTAGTTTGAGCCAAAAATGTCCAATGAATTTGTCCTTCGAGGCTAAGTTCGAGCGGACATTTCTCAATTTTCCAGTTAAAAAATGATTAATGAACGAATGATTCTTGGAACTTGAAAAACTAAAACATAGAGAACTTCAGTATGTTGCAATTTAAGTTAGTTAACACTTAACCAAGCTGCCTTTGAAAAGAATGAATTTAGAATGAGTTAACCACTTTAAAAGGGTCAAAAATCGGACGCAACTTAAACTTTTATTGTAGTAAATATTTTAAAACGTTGCAGGTGTACTTTAAGGCTATTTTTGACATTTTCACATATTTTTCTTAGTCATTTCAAATTCAAAGCGGGGTAAATTTCTAAAACGGTTAGTTGAGGGATGATTGTTAGCGTGGACACAAACAACTATGAATGGAACACCTGCGCTTCAGGGAGTATATCAGGGTCAAAGGGGAATTTAGGAGTAGCTACCCTACCCAACATGGTAGGTAACCCTTAATTCATCCAAAATTATTTTGAGATGACAGCTATCAAAAGTACACTGATTACAATAATTTTATTGATTGATTGTATCTGTGTCCTTCGGGAATTAAACTAAAAACCAGAATATCATAGCAATTAATTTATCAACTTGATATTTCCTACTACAACTTTTAATTGTTGTAGATAAAACTATAGACTCACTATCAAGAGTAAATATAAGCATAGCCCACTTGATCATGCGCTCACACACGCAAACAGCTTGCGTCCCTCAGCACGCGATCGAGTGGGCTATGAACATAGAAGAGAGTACAACACTTACGTTGCGTAGCGAAGCGCACCATCTTGTTTGAAGATCGCGAATTTTGACAGAAAGTGTACACAGAGTTAATAGCCCCTCGTAAGCAAAGGATAAATGAATAATAGACACATTGTTCAGTGTTATATGATATTTCTTTCTTTATTTATTTATTCACATATTAAATAATTTCAAAAATACAATTGTCACAAGGAGAATGATAACTATTAATGAATGATGCATCAAATGGTTTGATAAGTGAGATTATTTTTATAGGCCAGGCATTATATAGGCAACATTATCCAATACCGACCCCAAAACGTCCTTGGCGCATCCATCTAAGTTATTAACTTGCGCGGTTAAACACATTAACGGGGCCAACGCGCATAATGTTGAATCCAAAAGTACTGATAAACTACCGGAAACTGCGATTTGTCCCTTAAATAAAAATATAAAAGGAATTGATAATGTTATGGTCCCATAGCGGCGGAAAGTGTCCTGCCAAGTTGATTAGATTCGCTTAAGGCTACGGTTTATTGCGGCGTACATTTTTACTTTTGCGCTCGTAAGGGCTACAAAAGTATTAGTCTAACCCAGGATGGCTGGCCGGTGGGTTCAAATTTACAGGCAATCAAAAAAGGGAACGCGAAACTTATAAAAATGTTTTGACTAGTTAAACTAACGTTTCTAAGTCAATTAAGCGTTCATTTTTACTTTTGCGCTCGTTAGGGAAACAAAAGTATTAGTCTAACCCCAGTTGGCTGGCTGGCCGGTGGGTTCAAATTTACAGGCAATCAAAAAAAACCACGCGAAACTTATAAAAATGTTTTGACTAGTTTAACTAACGTGTCTAAGTCAATTAAAGTGATTAAAATCAACTTGTTTCAACCCTTTAAAACTGCAAAGTGGTTAAACTAAATTAAAAATACCTCGTGTTCGGTCAACCTTTGACCTATGATACTGAGTGATTCCCCCAAGAGTTTTAAATGCGCAGCGACATCAATGGGCGCTGTTCCGACTGGTCTAACAGTTTCGGCCGCACCTCCACTTCCTATGGTACCGGGACTTGTTGTTAAAAGATGGCTATTTAAAGTATTTGTTGCTAATAATTTATTAGAGCCAAAAGAGTCTTCTCCGGGTCTATTTAAGACTGCTCCTGTTCCACCCAAAATATGCTGAGACAATATCTTCAAATTGGGGTCGGACGTTTTACCGGTGCTTATGAATGTCAGCCTCTTATTGGCTAGTTTCTTGGCTTTACGTTTCCAAGCCTATTGAAAACAAATTTAGTAGACTAAAATCTATCACGAGAAGAAGCTAAGTTTTAAAAACTTGAAACGCGTGAAAATTGAGGCAGTTTCATCATTTGAAAATGGCATTGAAATATTTCAAAAAAATCGTTTCCTACCATTTTTTCTTTATCTTGCAATGATTGCCAGACTTGTCCCATTTTTTTACTTATCATTGAAAAATCTGCTATTAAAAAAGGATCATTTTGGAAACTAGAATAAGTTTAAGACACCAAAATGTACCGGTAAATCAAGACAAAGCTCTTACCCATTTTTGGACATTGGGAAACGATTTTTTTGCGATTATTTTGACACCATAACATGTAAGCTGTCATTGGACGCGGCGGTTTACGCGGCTATAGAAAAATATTTGTAATTGTTTCACTTATTTTTATTTCTTATCGTAAAGGTAAGTTATCGTACACGGCAGGGACAAAGTTAACACTATAATTTCCTACCTTAGTCATTCAAATAGATAAAAATAAAACTTACCGGTCCTTCTCTCATTTTCTTTTGACGTCCAGGTTTTCCCTTTGCCTTTTTCTTATCCCTAGATGACGCGCTACTCTTTTTGGGTACTCTCTCAATTTTCTCTTCCTTAATAAGCTTTGGCGAGATTAAACCATCAAAATTACTGTTAGAAGATCCATCATCGAACGCGGCTGGATTCCCCAAATTGGCTAGAACAGCGGCTGCTGCATTTACAGCGGAGTTAGGGCTTTTCCCTTTTTTAATTGGTGTACTTGTGACAACTTTCTTCATGGGTGAAACCGGTTCTTTTTTAACTTTAGGTGCTGGGATCTTTTTGGGTTTTTTAGCGGGTGGTTCCTCAACTATCTTTAACTTGTTTTCTTCCTCGTCAGAATTAGATTCACTCGTACTGTCGTCGTCATCGCTGTCGTCACTGGTTTCGTCACTGTCATCTAATCCCAATGGTCCAACAGCCTTCATGGCCCAAAAAAAAACCCCAAAACACTTACTTTATAGTTCAATTTTACATGAAATAATTACAATTCTCACATTTGGTGAAAAGAAACTGGATGGCTTGACTTTACTCATGTTCATGTTATTCATGTTCATAGTCATATTCATGTTCATGATAACATTCATCATGGTTTGTTGGGGTATGATTTTCTCTTTTTTGACCATGACGGGTTTAGGAGTTGAGGCGGCAGCGCGAGGTTTGCCTTTAGCCACTGTGGCAGGTGCCGTTTGAATAGTGTTCATTTTTGGCATACCAATATCTGAATCACTGTCCGAGTTAGAGTCACTGCTGTCTGAACTTGAGGATGAAGTTGAGGAAGATGATGATGAAGATGAGGAGTCGGAGCCTTTAGATGAAAATTTGGAATGTTATAGTAGTGACAGTTTGTGTTAAGTGCCCATAGAGCATAATGTAGTGTCTAAGGCAGGGAATTGCAATTACACTATTGAAAGTTTCTATTCTAAAGAAAATATAGGTATTTTTATGCGAAAATCGACCGTTTTCATGCGAAAAACGACCGTTTTTATGCGAAAATAAACCGTTTTTATGCGAAAGTCGACCGTTTTTATGCGAAAGTCGACCGTTTTTATGCGAAAGTCGACCGTTTTTATGCGAAAGTCGACCGTTTTCATGCGAAAATCGACAGTTTTCATGCGAAAATCGACAGTTTTCATGCGAAAATCGACAGTTTTCATGCGAAAATCGATTGTTTTCATGCGAAAATCGATTTTTTTCGTGCGAAAAACGACCGTTTTCGTGCGAAGATCGACCGTTTTCGTGCGAAAATCGACCGTTTTTATGCGAAAATCGACCGTTTCCATGCGAAAATCGACCGTTTTCATGCAAAAATCTACCGTTTTCATGCGAAAATCGACCGATTTCATGCGAAAATCGACCGATTTCATGCGAAAATCAACCGTTTTTATGCGAAAGTCGACAGTTTTCATGCGAAAATTGACCGTTTTCACGCGAAAATCTACTGTTTTCATGCGTAAATCAACTGTTTTCATGCGTAAATCGATTGTTTTCATGCGTAAATCAATTGTTTTCATGCGTAAATCAACTGTTTTCATGCGAAAATCTACCGTTTTCATGCGAAAATCTACCGTTTTCATGCGAAAATCAATTGTTTCATTCGAAATTCGACTGTTTTCATGCGAAAATCAATTGTTTCAT
Organism: Phalangium opilio; assembly: GCF_054372755.1. NCBI lineage: Eukaryota > Metazoa > Arthropoda > Arachnida > Opiliones > Phalangiidae > Phalangium > Phalangium opilio. The sequence continues at coordinate 6,885,443 of NW_028324187.1, read as the reverse complement.
TCGAAATTCGACTGTTTTCATGCGAAAATCAATTGTTTCATTCGAAATTCGACTGTTTTCATGCGAAAATCAATTGTTTCATTCGAAATTCGACTGTTTTCATGCGAAATTCGACTGTTTTCATGCGAAATTCGACTGTTTTTATGCGAAAAGTAGCAATTATTAGGACTTACCTGTTGGTACAATTCCAATTCGATTATTATTCATAACTTGAGGTTTAGCTCTTGTTCCAGGTCCAGAGTTTGAAAAAGGCATTTTATTCATTTTCATTGGGTTGGCAGTTGCAGCTACAGCTGCAGCGACTGGTGGTAAATTTGAAATGACCCCCATACTCATATTTGGGTGCCGTTTTTTCACAGGTAATGACATATTAGTGTTTCCAGCTTTTGGTGTTTTAACAGGAGCTAATTTCCTTGTTTCCTGAAACTTCTCAGGCTCAGAATCATCTGACATTTTAGCCATTTTACGATTTTTCGATAGATTCTGATTATGTTTGCCAAAATTCGCGGGTATAGCGTGGGGGGAATTCATTATAGGAACACCATCATCATCCATTTCCATTAATTTAGCAGATTTCTTACGAACTCTGCCTGATCGCGAGATGCCAGCGTTGCTCATACTCACAATATTTTGTTACGAAACCTAATGAGTGAAACAAACATTCGTCAAAGTTTGTTTAAAACATTAAAACTTAAGTAAAAAAACTTTCAAACAGCGCCTAGTTAAGTTAACAAATGAAGATTGGGAATGAACAACATTTAAATAACACGGAATTACTTGATTTGCATGATTGTTAAAGTTTTGTCTTTAGGTATATCAAATTATATAAAACAAACAATCTTACTCAAAATAAAAACACTTCTGAAACCAATATTCAAATTCAAAACAAATGAAAATCGCGAAGAATGATGATAATATTAACAAGCCAAGGCTAGCGGAGGAATAAACGGTCTTAAGCAGACGACGACAACAACAACATTGAGATGTGCAGGACCTGAAATAAGTACAAATTTTCACCCGCTTAATTTAAACCAATCTTCCCGTCGCAAACGGATTTTCCCGACGTGAAATTCGAAGCAAACCAAGGCACGCAAAGACTATAAACCCATGAGAAGCAATTTTTGACGTTTTTAAAGTATTTTATTTTATTTCCAACTTATACATTATACTTAAACGTTAATGCTTAAATAATAACACAGTTTAGCCTAGTAATCCTTTATATTTACATAACTCTTCAATAGAACCGAGAAACCGATCAGCATCTTTACGTTTTTTTGGAACTAGTTTAATAGCGCAACAATACAGAGGAAACTTTATTACATCCTAAGGTCGATGTACATGAAGAGTTTTATTAGTCATAGCATAAGGTTTAATGAGAAATTATGTTTTAAACTTGCCTTTAAAGGATGAGTTCCCGGTTTCAGGCAGTTTTCCTTTCCTTTGAACTTCTTGCCAATAAATTTGTCCAAGCAACTGGTGTCGCTTGATGAATTATATTGCTGAAAAGAATTATAACATCGTTCTTACAGATCATTAAACTTATTTTTAGAAGCTCGACAAATTTCCAGTTTATTTACCTTGGTTAAGTTTTTTATTAATTTCAAGCATATATCAATGCCTAAGGAAGGAGAAAAAAAGGCATAGATATATTGGACATATAAGAAAAGAGGTTGAATTGTGCGCGCGATCGAGTGAGCTATGATCCGACCATGGATAAAGGATGCGCGTGAAAGATAGCCAACGCTCTGTAGGATGTGCAACTCCCTATACTAAAAAATCTTCAAAACCAGGCTTAACGAATTTTTAGAATGTAATGTTTTGCCTTAATACTTACTCTTGGAATAACAAACGTTATCTCCAAACTCCTTCACGACCTTTTGAAAGGATTGAAAATCGTATGCTCCACCACACGCTGCCAATTTAAACTGTTCAAACACAGCCTTGTCCACCACAGTTAACATTATGGCTGAGAAGAGCATCAAACCAAAGATTTGTAATCTCATGGTGATATACAGTCAGTGACAAACGTCTGACTGTTGTTTAGAAGCCTCGAGTTGGCGCGTTTTATACGTTATGTACGTTTTTCTCTTTGAAACAACGGGACTAGTTTGCTTGTATTGGAAGCATGTCTTTGACGTGAAAGCTTTACGAGTCCCATTGCAAACTGCTCTTGACACAGTGTCAGTACTCGCGTTGTACAGCCGTAGTATGGTTTTATGTAATATCAAAGGTAAATTGAAATAAGAGAAAGTGTGGCTGGCAGTCGGACGAGCGCACGTGATAGCCAATGAAATTATTATTTACTCCCCCTCTCCCGTGGTGAAGTGGTGGGAAATTCACCTATGAATGAATACGAGGTTCGCGGGGGATAAAAATGGTTCGCTTGCTACTCCACAGACTCCAAGCTTCTAGTCTCATCCCACTACTTGCCCGTCGACTAAAGAAGCCAGTAGAGAATTTTTTTTTCTTTATTTGTCTTTGGTGATAGTCGTGAAATTACATTATGCAAATTAATATATATACATTTTTTCCAAAACAACAAGGACATAAATCATCAGGTTGACATTGAAATTGTGTACTGTAACTACAGCACGAATTATTCAACAATGCAACGATGACAGTTGACGTTTAAATGAAATTTTTCGAAATGTTTTAATTCCGCGTTATATATCAATATTAAATATTAATGCAGTTTTAAATTTATCTGGTTTAATTTCCAAGTTTAAAATTTTATTTAAAATATTATTGACTCTAAAAAATAATGTTCTATGTGAAACCATAAAAAACATTCACTCTAAGCGCGTTATTGAGTGGGCTATGGCCCGCCAGAACGGCCAGAACGGAGAACGGGAGAACCAATCTCATTGGGGAGAACAGAGGAATAGTGAGGCTGCGATGTAGTCTGCTGTTTTATGACTCTCGAATTTTTAACTTTTAAGCATAATTTTAATTTATTTTTTATAATATAAGCGTATAAGTTATTCAAAATAACGTCGCGTTTATTGATAAATAAAAATAAATTTGAAAGAAAATAATATAAAAAAACGATGGAAGAGTCTGAAAATACCCAAAGTGTAAATGACGGACCAAGGCCTCAGAATATTTTGGAATCAATACGGCGCCCCAAGCTAAGTTTCCCTGCATGGCCTCATAAAATATCGAGGTTAACGGCAGCAGGTATGTAATGTCCTTTATTTACTTAAGTATTTAAAATTTAACGCGGTTATTTAACTCGCGAAACAGGTCATTTAGTTAAGAACTGTATAGTAGCTTCTAACTCTATCTGGCTATCAGTATCTAACCAAATATGGTCGGGAACATTACAAAAAGATGAAAGTTGCGAGGCAATTTTAGCTTTTTCTCAAAATACATCGGAAGCGATGATCAATTGGTTTTACCAAGAGTTTAGAAAGAGAATTCCTCAGCTAATTATTCGAACTAAATATCATAAATATTCTAAATGCTGGTGTTTGTACATATCAGCCAATATAGAAGAGTATGTTAGTGTTTTATTAATAACTTAGAGACTGTAGTTTAAAATTGATTCGCGTTGTACTCGGTTTTTAGTTTGTTAGAAGGTGCGGAAGAGCTTAGAATCAAAAAATGGTTGAAAAAGGAATACGGAGGAGGTCTGAAAGAGTTTAACAAAGATGAACTTGATCTGTATCAAGGATCTGAATGTATTGATGAGTTTTTAACCTCCTCCGAGAGACAAAGTATAATATGTTACTTTGTGTATAAATTTAAATCAAAAGAAGGAGATTCGGAAAGAATTGGAATTGATTTCTATCTTGACCAATCTATTAGTAAGGAGATTTCTATAAGAATTTAATATTAAACTAAGGGAGTGTGAAGTATTTAAACAGGTTAATTTTATTTGCTTTAAAGGGAGGGTTAAGTGGAAAATCAAGTGATTTTGTTATCGATTCTTCTTCTAATTATAAGACCAGTCTGCATAGTGAAACATTCAGGAAATACCAATTCCGAATGATTTTAAAATTCAAATTAGGTTCAGATTTTAAGAATAATTTTAAACAAGGACTTCCGACCAATCGCGTAACGCCCTGCCTTTTTGTTAACAAAATTCTCGCGCCACGATTATCAAATCTCGCGATAAATTTCATTCGACACGGAGCGTGCCACGAGAATTTTATTAATAAAAAGGCAGGACGTTACGCGATTGGTCGTAGGGGGATACTTCAAAATTATCCTTAAAATCGGAACCTAATTTGAATTTTAAAATCATTCGGAGATATTTCCTGAATGTTTCACTGTGCAGACTGGTCTTATAATTAGAAGAAGAATCGATAAAAAATCACTTGATTTTCCACTACACCCTCCCTTTAAATAAGGCTAAAAAGGCTTATGAAATTTAATTTATTAAAACATTTGCATTGTTTTTTTATAAATTTTAAATTCGGTACAATTTATAAATAAAATCAACTTATTTCAACCTTTCACACTCCCTTTAAAGTGAACGTGAAACCATAGATACATTCTATAAATTTTCAGTACCAATATGTTTATCAAATGGCGTAATATCTCAATTTTTCCCCCTACACGACTTGGAAAAGTTGTCTGAATTACGACATTCTTGGGTACAAGCTATTTTTAAACCTCAACCCCTGGAAGATATTTGCACCTATTTTGGTGTCAAAATAGCTGTCTATTTTGCCTGGTTAGGGCATTACACTAAGTCTTTAGTATTCCCTGCCTTTTTTGGCCTTTGCTCTCTTTATGTACCGGGATTTTATTCTTCAAGTCACAATGAAAAAGTATATAAAGACTTGGAACTCTGGGTTGTAAAGAAAAAATGTCTTATGGGATAAATGTATTACAGGGTTTTAGTTTTTCCGAAGACGCTACTTTCATATCATTCGCCCTTTTCAACATATTATGGGCTAGCATTTATTTAGAAACGTGGAAACGAAAATGCGCCGAATTGGCGCATCGTTGGGGTACTTTAGACGCGGAAAATGACCTTTTAACCCCACCTCGACCACTTTTCTGTGGTCCACCTTCAATCAGCCCAATTACTGGTCTCAATGAACCATCGTATTCTCGTTATAAGAGAAACATATTTCGATATCTTGTTAGTTTACCCTGTATTTTTGCGTCTCTGCTAGTTGTTGTTGCAACAATGTTTGCCCTTCTCGAGCTTCAGGTAATAAAGCAATTACGTAAATAAAGGGGCAAATCACTTCCTTTAGCTCGAGTGATTGATTAGCTCGTGTAAAGATGGATTCGGGTTTTTTTACTTTTGCCGAGAAAAGGGTGAGAAAAACGTATACGTAGACTCATTCTGGCTGGCGGGCGGGAGACACACGTTTTTCGTGTGCGGAATTGTAAAAACATTTAAATACACCTTTCCATTTATTTTAGTGAAGACATTTATGGGGTGATTTGCCCCTATATCTTAATCTTTATTCAAACATCGATATAAAATTTTATATAGGAATTTTGGGACGAATGGCTTGACCAATCACAGAGCTTTAACTTCTGGTGCTTTAAATTGTTGCCAAAAATATTAATGGCCATCGTAATTAGCGTTTTTGACGTAGCATACGGAAAACTGGCTTACTGGTTAAATGATATGGGTATAATTCGAGAGTTTGACGTGTTTTCCATTTTGGTTTTTTACGCTTTTAACCGTTTTGATTTTGATTTTTGAAAAATTTTGGTTTTTGTTTTGATAGATGTATGGTTAAAAAAAAATGGTTAGATTACCCTTAAAAAATAATCGTAATTTATAGAAAATTATCGTTTGGAAGAAGAATACGAAAATCACTTGATTGTTAAAATTGCATCGGTAATTAGTTCTAAAACATAAGTCAATAATTACCCCCAATAAGTTAACTATATACTTTAGCCGTTAAAGTTCTCTTTAACTTATTGGAAGTTATATTATACTTATGATTAGGTAGAATATTCTTTGAGGCCCATAACTGTAAATCTCTTTTTCTAAATAGTTCCAATTTGTAAACTCGTTTTTATCTCTGTTTTACATCGCATTCTATTTAAGAGATATGGACAGATTGCGAGAAGTACGCTCTTGATAAATATTTTTTATAAGCACCCATATTTAAATTTAAATAATACTTGAAATACAGCAATTGGCGACTCTTTTAATAACCCGTCAAATATTGGGGAATGTCAAAGAATCTATTTTACCCTTCTGTTACGAAACATTGAAGCTGTCGTTTTTATGTACTTCGCCATGGGCATGGCCATTTTTAAATGACAAAGAAAAATTACCCAAAACTGATAACTTGGAAACGATAAACGAAGATATTAAAGAGGAAAATGTGGATTCTAACTCTGATAAAGAGAAAAAGGATAATTCTAAAGTACCCGATAAGTTTTCGCAGGTTGGTGAGACTCCCCTGAGCTGAGGTACGGCGGCCATTAGGGAGTTCAATTTCTCCACAATTTTAAAAACAGGCGGAAGTTGAGGGGACACTTTTTAAATACGATGGCACGTTCGAGGACTATCTGGAAATGTTTATTCAATTTGGCTACGTAGCTCTGTTCAGCCCCGCTTTCCCACTGGCTTCATTCTTCGCGTTGTTGAACAATTTTGTCGAGATTCGAAGCGACGCCTTCAAACTATGCGTCATATCTCAAAGGCCATTTGGACAACCGGCGAGAAATATCGGGGCTTGGCAAAGCGCTATGGAAGCGATGGCCGTCATCGCTGTCATGGTTAACTGCGCCCTGATTGGCTTATCGGGACATTTGGAAAAGGTTTTCCCTCAGATGACAGTAACGGAAACCATCCTATGGATGGTGGTGCTGGAACATGCCTTGTTGATATCGAAACTAGCTCTGTCCAGAGCCATTCCTGATATACCTTATTGGGTTAATTACGAAATTGCCAAAGTTGAGTTTCGACGAAGAGAAGCCTCCAAGGTAAGTTAAGTACTTCCGGGACGTCGAATACAATTTGAAGTATTTTCGACGTGTTAGATGTTGCATCATTCCGAACTACTGAATAAAAAGAAACTCAATAAACTTTAATAAACGATCTTTCGAATGCAATTACAAAGCCATCAAGAACATCGAACAATTTTTTGGTAAATTGGTTTTTAATTTTTTATCTACCTACTTGCGGTTAAATTATACACGCATACAGTAAGTACATGAAGATGTGTTGTTGTGTGTCTGTCAATTAATTGTATGTGTGCCGTCTGTCAATTGTATGTGTGCCTCTAGGAACACGAAAACCATGGTTCCACGTGGAACTATTTGAGAAAAGGCAGGTACTGTTTCGTTGCAATTTGGTAGATTATATCTTCTGCTAGAAAGTTTACGCGTAACGTGATAATGATTCGCAGATCCAACTTTTTCTTACATACATTATTGTAGAAAAATCATGTTCATTAGCGTTCAACGCGTATGATAAGCTTATTTGCACGCATTTTTGGGGAGGGGGCTAACAACTCTAGTTCTATGAGAGGTACTGTGTAGTCCTTCGAGTATGTTATAGGCCTATTTCTCCCCTTTCCAACGATAGCAAACACTTGGGGTTACGACGATCAGGGCCCGAGTAATTGAACAAAATGTTCATTTGCGTTGGCGCATTAAGTTTAACGTGGTACTATTTGCTCACAATATCATGTCATCAATTAATTCTTTGTCGTTTTAGATTACGTATTTCTACTGTTCTTTTCTCTCTGTCTTTGCCCTTCACTATCTCTGTGGTGATGGTCTATCTTTCCTTCTCAACAACCATTACCAAAGTGGTTGAATCCGACTATTTTCGAAAAAGTCTATCTCATTTTTTTCTATTTATTCAATTTTTACGGTGCTGTTGTCGCGATATTTTAAGCTATGAATTTGAAAACGCGGTGTTTTATATGAGGGAAGGATTTAGCAACTTAATCTCGATCAATTTTTAACTATTACATGGAATCTGTAACTTATTAAGTACTCTATATAAATCAAAATCTATTTTTGAGGCATTTTTATAGTTGATAAAAATCTTTCAATTATTATTACCTTAATTATACCATTAGTTGTAAAACTAACGTACGTACCTTTCGTTTATTTCCAATGATACCATTGGTTGTAATTTGTAAAACTAACGTACCTTTCGTTTATTTCCAATGATACCATTGGTTGTAATTTGTAAAACTAACGTACCTTTCGTTTATTTCCAATGATACCATTGGTTGTAATTTGTAAAACTAACATACCTTCTTTTCTTTCAAATTATGCTTTGAATGTAAAACTAACATACTTTGAAAATTATAGGCTTAAAATTTGTTGTAAAACTAACACAAAACATTTGTTTTGTTTTAAATTAAATCGTTTTGTTGTAAAATGAACATACATACATACCTTTGTTGTGTTTCAAATTAAAAATGCTTTTGTCTGTAAACCTGTCTCAGTATTTTTTAATTTGATGTTGAATCAGGGTTCGTGCTGAACCTGGATAAGTCGGAGATTTGGAAAATGGAGGGATAAGTCAGGTATTTAAAGTTTTTTTTTCTAAAACGTCATGGATAAGTCAGGGATTTCCCCAAAGTTTTTTTTCAAAACATCATGGATAAGTCGGGGATTTCCCCAAAGTTTATTTTTCTAAATGTCATGGATAAGTCAGGGATTTCCCCAAAAGTTTTTTGTTTCAAAATGTCATGGATAAGTCAGGGATTTCCCCAAAAGTTTTTTTTTTCAAAATGTCATGGATAAGTCAGGGATTTCCCCAAAAGTTTTTTTCAAAAACATCATGGATAAGTCAGGGATTTCCCCAAAGTGTTCTTACTAAAACACCTTAAAACGTTCAAGCATATTTTTTTTTAAAAAAGTTAAATAACAACTTCTTAATTCTTTTTTAAAATTCAAAATTTTAATGTTTAACAAATCTTTTACAATTCTTTTATTTATTATATATTCTTTTTTTTTTTTGGTATTTTATGATCAACGCGTAAATTATCTAAAAAGATACAATTATGAAGTTGATCTTTCTCGATTCTATCTTTGCTTTTCTCAATTCTTACGTAATTCGCGACTGTACAGAAAAAGGCAAAGTCTTAAATACGCTTAATGAGCGTTAATTATTTTTTCCCCTATAATTGTTACGTTTTTTTTCTTATATTATTTGAAAGAATCATTACTGGTTACTGAAAATAATTTTTCATTAACTCGTAACTATCTAGTTATATATATATATATATATATATTTATTTTAATATATATATATAGTTGTATTTATAATAATCTACATGTTTTATATTGCGTTGTAAATATGACGTGTATATCTCTATTTTTTAATTATATAGCAAAAAGGCAGATATTTTTTTTATCTTTTTTTTTGACAAACACACATTAACACTCAAATTGGTTTTTTTCTTTATTTATTTTTTTTGAACAAATATGTTTTTTTTTGTGGGAATTTATTGCATATTTAATTTCTCTTTGATGACATTTTTGAGTAATTAGTTTTAATATTTTTTTTAATGCTTAGAGATTAAAGATAGATTAAGATTATTTATAGATTAAAAGGTATGTTTAGATTAATTAGAAAAAACATTAACTCATAGCTACGATTATATCTTGGTTGTTTTTATTTAATTATTAATTTTTTTTTAATTAGCTTTTTCGTTTTATTTTTTTTCTTCTTTGCCGTTTTGCTTGTTAAATAGGGATCTTTCCCATTGGTTTGTTTTTCTTATTTTTAAAGGGGATTAAGTTGTAGTTTTTAATCATGATTAATAAGTAGTAATTTTCCTTACAGTTTTAATTGTAAATAGAGAAACGGTGTTGGATTTATTTTACTTTTAAAAAGGGTTAGTAAGGTTTAATTTAAGTAACGCTGCATGTCCAATGAAATTTAGCGCGAGATATAGAACATATCACGTGATTTTTGTTAACGAGAAGGTAGGGCGTTACACTATTGGTCGGAAGTGCTATATCAAATTATCCATGAAATTTGAATTTTAAAAGTCACTCTGAGGTATTTCCTATGCAGATTAGTCTTATAATTAGTAGAAGAATTAACTTAAAAAATCGCCCGTTTCTTTTTCAGTTTACCCTCCCTTTAATGGGAATTATTTGATCAATTATTATGAGTCATGAATGTGCAAAAATTATGGGTTTTCAAAGGATTTTTTTTGCCCAGGGCCAAAGGTTAAGGGTCATTTCAAATTATGCAGGTCATCGGGAAAATTATTATTTTCATACAAATCCTACACATTTTTTTCTATTCACTTTTAAAATTATTTTAAAACTGATGGAAAATCATTAAACGTAATGAAAATGTGAAAAATCAATTTTGTTTTGGTTTTTTAAATTTTACAATTAGATCCCATAGATGTGAAGAAAACCGACTTTATATAATAATAGTTTCATTGAATTACCGTTTCTTTATATTAATTATTAATTAATAATTAATCAATTAATTATATATTTAATTAATTAATTTGGGATTCTATACAAAAACCGTAAAATTAATTTCGTTGTTTTACGAGAGACGTTTGTTGGTTTTTATTCTGAATAATGTTTGGTAAATTAAGTGATTACTTTAAAGGTTGTTTTTTCTTAATTATTTTACATTAATTATTAGATTTAATTAAGACGTTTTTTGTTTGGCTCTAACTCTACGTTAGGTTAGTATTTACAATACTCTTTTTTTTAAACTGCATTGCCATCTTTGAAAATTTAAATATTATTTGGCTCTATTATTATAAGATTATTAATTAATCCGAAAATTATTGATAAAATTTAATTTAAATTAAAGACTAATTAACTCTAATTAAGTAACCATCCCACTTCATCTTGTAAGATATTTAATAGATATATAGATCGCTTGCTAAGGTTGTTTTTTTATTTATTTAAATATTTATATAAGGAAAAACGTTTTGTTCATTTTCGAAAATTTCGAGTTTTCGTATTATTAAAAATACTTTAATTTTATAGATTTTAATTATTAATCTATAATAATTATTTATTAACATCATTTTTTTACGTATATTACGTAATTAATTAGTTTAACCTTAGTATTCGATCTAATTAATATTTTTAAATTCATTAAATTTTCTATAATTATAATTTGCTCTCTTTCTTAATTTTCCCTTAACAATCATTATCTTTTAATTATTTATTTAATTAATTAGGCACTCTTTAATCTTTACTCTCGTAAAATATTTTCTTTCAATTTTTAACAATCATTTCCGATCACCTCCTCTCGTCAATTTCAATGCCTATCCGAGCATTTTATTAATTAATTTATTATCACTCAAATTAATTAGTATATATTATATTTTAATTAATAATTAGTAAGCTAGATTCAATTACGCCACAAAAGTTATTCAAATTTGTCCCACCAAAAACTTTGTAGCGCAATTCGATCTAAAATTATTATTTTATTTTTCGCAAACATTTTTTTAACATTTCCATATACTTATTTAATTATTTAAATTAATGATTATGCGTTATTTTATCACTTTTACCGTACTTTAATTAATTTAAATTAAGTACCCGTAAACAAAATTATTTAATAATTGAAGCCCCGCTCAGCAATCTTCAGATATGTTAGCCAACAATTTATTAAATTAAAATTAAAATTAAAATTAAAACTTAGCACCCACCAACAAAATAATTATTATTTTTCAGAAACATAATTTTTTTAAAATTGGCATAATATTTCGCGTATTTTTTTATTTATTTATTTGTTTTGTGCCATAATTGTTAAATTATTTTTTAGGAGATCGCATTTGTGCCCCTTCATAGTACGTAGTTCATTTTTTCGGTTGTTGTTAACTTTCACCACCAGGGGTAATTTATCTTAAATATTTTGCAAACATTTTGGCAAAAATGATTCATTCTTACTTTATGTTCTAAAGACTAATTAGTACATCAAAAAACGACAAAAACGCCATGGCGTATTTTTTATTTAATAATTAACAATTTTAATTAAGGCCTTAATTAACTATAGATGAGTTAAATAGAATTTGAAGCCAAAAACTACTACAACCTCCATTTGTGTTGTTAATTAACTTTCGTATATATTTATATATATTTTATTTCCAAACAACGCTCCCTATACTTCTCATTCTAAATAGCTTGAAATAGTTGATTTATATTTGTACTTGCTAAATATTATGTTTATATAATATTCATTGAAAAACTAATTGAGATTAAGTTTAAGTAAAGCGTTAAACGAGATTGAAATACGTCCATTTTACGCGTTGTGTATTCAACGTTCATTGGCGTACGTTATTGCCAGATTTATTTTTTAAATCTTTTTTTAAGAAACGTCCCATCTTGGAAGAACCAAGGCTTAGCATTGCAATTTGAATTTGACCACGTGACTTTTTACGTTTTGTTAATCTCAAACTTCAAAATGAAAGGCGATAGTTTAAAGATATTCATTTTGTTAAAGACTCTATAATACACACACGACCTAATTAGTAATTAGGTTTTAGTATTATTTGCCGAAAAGCGTTACTAACTATATTAGTTAAATTACAACACCCAAAATTAATCTAGTTTTAAATTAAAGTTGGTTGGTATTATATTTCATCTTTTTAGGGTTAAGCCTTGGCGCCTTTTATTTATATATTGCCTTTTACGACATTGACAATATGGTTGCAATCGATGATCTTGTACTCTAATAGTAAACTGACAGCGATAAAGACGAAATAGAGTAGGAACATGACAACGGCAAGTCCCACGTTCATTTTCCACCGGAAGACCGCAATCGAGACGATGACGAACATTAACATCATGAAGAGAATGAAGATTGAACACATCATGCCTGACGAACTGACCGACACTGGTCCGAAGATCATTGTGGCTAATAACCACGGAAGAGGCAAGCTACGTCCCAAGAAAGAAGTCGCTGCTAAAGTTAACAACTCCTACGGACATTATTTGGCTACAGAAGGCAAGTAAGTCTCGGCTGTTTATTTTAAACAAAGTCTACTAGAGTGGCACTGAGAGGGGAGGAGTTACGGGGACGTGACGTCAATATTGGTAGCCTGAGCTAAAGACTTCCAATAAAGCTATCTCAGAAACCTCTGTGTGGCATCGCCCTTGCTATTTGCCCATAGAATCAAAGCGGTACCAAACATGGCCGGCCAATGCCAAGCCCGTGGCGTTTTACCTAGGCACTGACGTCACAACTGAGATAGCTCTGATGGAGGGTGTGACGTCACAAGAAAGTCCGTTTCAGTAGGCTCTAAATGCTCCCATAGTACAGGGGGTGTAGTTAACTGACCCGCTAAGCTTGTCAAAGGCTAGTTTTAGGCGCCTCCACCCTCGACGTTAACGATCGAGTTCTTATTGGTTCCTGCCTTTGACAAGGTAAAATTGGTTGTAGGCCTAGGGTGTGCGCAACAGGGTATCGACATTTGCTTTTGGGGTTGAACTTGATAAGTAACAAAAAATGGGGTTGTTGATCTTACCCGACTGTTACGTCGAAAATATTGCTGCCAACTGAGCTGGAGACCGCCATGTCTCCGAAGCCCTTTCTCGCTACCAAAACACTCGTAATTAGATCGGGAATTGAAGTACCCGCTGCTAAAAACGTCAAACCCATCACCTATGAAATGAGAACATTCATGTACAATAACGGTACAACCGTATTTATACAAAGAAAGGTTTTCATTTAAACAAAATTAAATGTTCCAACTTACTTCATTGGGTATCCCGACTGTATTACCAACTACAGTGGCCCACCATACCATCAAATAGGAAAAAACGGCAATCCAAACTATGCTCCCCAAAAACGTCACGGCGAAAAATCGCCTTCGTTCCTTTTGAAGTAAATAAGAGGTTGTCGTTTTTTTAAACTTGTAATGGACCCTAGAAATTTGAGATTGCAAAAAAAGGGGTAACTTACTGGTCGTCTTACGTCTGGTAAGGTGAACCATAAAGGGAAGATAATAGGTGCCAGTAGTAAATAATTTACACGCATCTTAAATGTGTCTGGCCATCGTATGTCTAGTGGTTCTTCCGCCTCTTTCTCTGCCGCAACCTGCGCAATACAAACGTGTTATCTTTTATCAAGAACAATTTGTGAAAACTATTTATGGTTGAATCAAGGAATTCTTATCAAGTTGCTTCGATAGCATAACCCTATAATTTGGAGTATCAGTATGGGTCTACCGAAGGGGCAAATAGTATCTGTACTATCCATTCGATACAAAATTACCTCCAAACCGCAACGGTATAGAGGCATCTGTTTTCATTTGTGGCTGGCTGTCTCTGATTGGTTGGAAGTGTAAGTTTATCATTCTTGCGACGTCGTAATCGCACCGGATATGGCGAGAGAATGCTTTGGATCGTAACCATAGACTCTAGCTTCTCTTAGACGCCATTTTGGCGGAAAGGGGAGGGGCCATCTTAAGCAAGCCACACCCCTCTGGCCCGAGGGGGTAGACGCTTTGGAGAGAATGCTTTGGATCGTAACCATCGACTCTAGCTTCTCTTGGACGCCATTTTGGCGGAAAGGGGTGGGGCCATCTTAAGCAAGCCACACCCCTCTGGCCAAGGGGTAGACGCTTTGGAACTCACAATTCAGCTTTGACAGTACATTGAGTACAAGATATATTGTATACCTGAGTTCTCAAGTGTCTACCCCCTTGCTCTGGCCACTCCCTACTCCAGTACACATTTCTCTTATGGGTTGATAAGAATTCCCTGTGTTTTCTGTATAATTTTTGTTGTCGAATTTACTTGAGCGGTTTCACTAGCAGCCTGCGTGGTTGTAGTGGAAGAGTTGTTCCCTCCGCCATTGGTGGGAGCGGGTTCGAGTCCCGGAGAGGCGGGGGAGTTATCTTTATTATTTGGGGGATGTAATTGGACCTCGATGGCCGTTTCGCCCGTGTGACTTCTGGACAGTGATGTTTCAGACTATATCCGGAATGCGTTTAAAAAAAACAAAACAACGGACATTGGGAATGGAATTTCAAACGGGTACAAATATGTTAGAAATATTAAGAATAGAAGTATTTAAAAACTTTCCTTAATAAATAATTGTAATTAAACGCAATTACAAATATTGGGAATCGAAAAATAGTAAAATGTTTATTATACAAAGTGTCCCAAAAAGGAAGGGTTATTTTGAGTCGAAAATGTTAACTTCTATGACCGATTTTGAAATGAAATTAATTTTAACTTCAAATAAGAAGCTGAAAAAATGCTAATTTAATTCAGGGGTCATCCTTAAAACACTATTCCAATCATAGCTTGTAATCGGTGTGACGTCTCCATCCCCTGGTGGAGAAAAATGTCACAGAAGTTAATTACATTTTGGACTCAAAATTGATTGATTTCCCATAGAACAGTCCCACTGAACTTCGGTTATATAATTATTAACCCTTTTTGAAACACCCTGTATAAGTATTATATATCTATATTTATGTAGAAATTCTTAATTTCGCAGAAGCTAATATTAAATGGTAGCCTAGAGCTCATTAAATTACAACATTTTAATTAAAACAGGTGGGAAAAATTTTAGGTCCCGTTTAGCCTCGAAAAGTTAAATGGTAAAAGATTATAAATTTTCTTGGAAAATATCATATGATATGACTTTCCGCCATTTTTGTAGGGGCTAGTTATTAGTTATTAAAGAGTAAATTATTAACGCATGGCCTCATTTCACGCGCGTAAACCAATTATTTTATGGAAACTTGAGCGTGGAATTAAGAGGAATAAAAAATTACTAAGAAAGTTCCTCTAACTGCACGCGATAAGAAAATAATAGCTCTTTGTTAAAGTAGAAATGCAACACGTATCTAAACTTTTATGGCTTGCATTTAAACTTGGGGTTTAATATTAAAGTTCCAAGGCTAAACGAGCCATTAATTATTTTAATTAATTTGTTTGTTTTCCCACCAATTTTAATTGGAATAAGTAATCTTGTATCTCCTAATTAGTTTTCACACCTAGATATTGTTCCTATGGGGGATTTTTTATGATTTTAATAATAAGTAAATTATAAGTTCCCAATAAGTTAAAAACAGACGTGGTAATGTAACGTTTTGTTTATTTTGTAAACAAATATTTTTACCAGAGATTTACTCTGAAGTTTGAACTAATTGACTCTGATAGTTTTAGTTAATTAAGAGCATGTAATTTTCCCAAAATCTCTGCTAATTACAGTTGTAATTCAGCATAAAATGAGTAACTCTAAAAATTCATAATTTCTCAAACTTTATCGCTGTGTGGTTACATTACTTAATTGTTTTTAACTTATTGATTAAAAAAGGGGAGTAATTTTAGTAACTCGTGTGATTACTTATAAAGCCTTAAATATAATATAATTAAAGATCAAAAAAGCCTAATTATAATTAGTAATTAAGAGGTATAAATATATCATTTAAAAATCGTTCAAAATAAAAAAAATTCATATTATTATTTCATAATAATAATAATAATAAGCGGATCATATATATAATATAATTAGTAATAGTTCGGCAAAAAACGGATGATATTTTTATTAAGCTTATATATATATTTAGTTTTTGGTAATTAATTGAAAAACGAACTAACATTCTCTCGTATTAGCAGCCAAAATTATTAATTAACCGATCGTTGAAATTTATAATTATAATTTTTTTTTCGGTTTTTTTTTAATATTATTCAAAATACTTAGGCCTAAATATTAATTATTTTCGGACCAAAAATTAACTTAAAAAACTTTACCAAAACACATAAAAAACATGTCACGGCCACCCACGTAACTGCGCATGCCCAAACATACACATAAACCAATCACGACCACCACAAAAATTCGAACTCACGTATATACGTAACACGTTTTATCAGAAATATATAGATATCCTCTACTTGTAATCATTAACTTTGCCATTCCAAGTTCCTTTCTGCTTGAACTAAAGGGGAGGAGTTGTAGAAACCGTCACGCCTAACGTCACACATAATGTATTGAACTTAGAATCCGAGTAACGTTGACGTAGCTATCAACATATCCGCGTAGAACTCGAATGTAAAAAACGCAAGTTATATTTGTGACGTGTGAACGTGTAGACCAATGAAACGCGAGGAAGGAGGGGAGATAACGGTTTAAGCCCTTCCCCTTACCTTCAATTAGATATTAGCAAGGGGGTCTATGGCTATTAAATATTCCAAGTAGAAGGATTCTATTTATTGCTGGTTTTAGATATTTTACAAAAGACATTTCGCGCAAAAATTACTGTTTCATGCCGAATTTACACTCATTTTTGAAAACGTTAGTCTAAAAAATTCTCTCACTATATCACATGACGACGTGCGATTTTCAAAAACTTATGGTAAAAAATATTTCGCAGGGGGTTTGGATTATTTTGATATATTTAAAATTATTTTTCGCAAATGAAATTAATAAATATATTGAGTATTTATTTTATTTAAAGGAAGGTATTTAGTTTTAATGAGAAAATATTACTAATTTCATTATTAATTATAATGATAATTAGTAATTAATGAAACAGAGGATCAACCGTAACCATTAGTAAATTAATTCTTTAAGAATTAATCATCTATTAACTTAATTAAATTAATTAACTTACGGTTACTGATTAACAAACTTGATTAACACCGAATTGGTTTTTTTTCCGATTTTGAATTATGAATATAAGAATATTTCTTAATTATAATTAACGCGATATAGCTCTAGTGATTTTTATTGATCGATTCAATTTCAATCTAAATTGCCTATGAATATATTATCGTGAAATTATGGATATTTGCGCATTTATAAATAATTAGTGCTTATAAATATTAATAGGCATGAAATTTTAATTTAATATGATAAATTTGAATCATAGATTGAAATATAATTAAAGTTATAGAATAATATAATTCCTTAGAAAAATAATTCCTTAATTTTCAAATGTTTCTAAAAGTATTTTGGGAAAGATGGCATTCAGGGGCAATCATAAGCATGTATTTTCCCATAGCGCCTGTAGAAATGTTTTACCATGCAGTACACTTCTGCTATCGGGAAAAGCTACCCACCAGGGGCAACTATTACCATGTATTTTCCCGTAGACCCTGTAAAATTGTTTTACCACGCAGTACACGTCTGCTATCGGGAAAAGCTGCCCACCAGGGGCGATAGAAATTATATTACCCCTGAACTAGAGTTATAGAAAACTGGATAAAAATTGTGTATGGATTCCATCTAGGCTAATTTCCATATAGTTAAAAGATCCCCAATAAATCCATCAATTTCTTTGATAATTGACAAGGCAATTAAGATTTTTCATAGAGATATCAGCGCGCTCCACTAATTTGATTGATTCGACGAGTATTCGGTGTTAATCAAGGTGAATTATGGGTAATAATTGGAGAAAAGGGGTCAAAGGTTAACTTCGTGCGAGTTGCTGGTAAAGTTCTACATCTACTGGGATTTTTGGTGAAGGAATTGTTTTTTTGTTAGATGGAGATAGAAGAGTTATAGTAAATTTATTTATGTAAGCATAAGTTTATCACTCGTAAGTTTACGTACAGTATTTTGACATAACAAGTGATCATTAAGTAGGTTAACGTCTCTGCGCAAAAGGCCTACAGCGCAAGCGCGAAATCACGTGCCTTTAAATTCGAAATGGTCTATTTAGCACTTTTCCCGCTAGTTAAATCTACGAATCTAGAGAGTGAAAGTTATGGTACATTCAAACTAGATGTCCAATTATCTGGCACAACTGACTATCAGCTACGTGTGAAATTTAGGGTTAGGTTAATTTGCTGGCGCCTGCGCTGTAGGGTATACTTTGTTTCGAACGCAGAGATTGCGAAGTAACTAAGGTTGTTTATTTTTTGTCTTCTAAATGGTCAAGAAATTATAAAGGTGACACCTGAATTACGGGAAAACATTTCCCAACGTTGTAGCAAACGTAAGCCATCGCGTCATCTCTACAATTAGTTCTTAGTTATTTTATAAAGATAGTAGATAAACTTAGGAGTGATTAACTTATGGGGGGATGGGGTTAGTACGTTGTTTTTGGCGTGGTGTGTTTTTTGTTTTATATAGTTTACCCAGGCGGGGCTTCTTCTCTCCATGCGATAGGTGTTTTGACTGTTAAGGTCGTAAACGACCAAGGAATCCTTTTTGCTGAAGGCCACCGATTTTTCCCCTTGTAGGGCAGCTGTGGAGCCGCCCGAGATGGGCGAAGAACTTCCGTCACTGGCAGCCCGGCTTCTCAGGTCATCGGCGCTGTCACCGTATTGTCGTTCCCTCAAGGATGATTCCTAATTTTTATCATTCACCCAAACATTGATTCATTCTGGACGCTCACATTGGAAATATATAACACTCAATCCTAACCCTTTTTTAAACAGTTTCAGGACGCGCCTTGTACATTACATTAATCCTTATATCTCGCCCGGCAACTTTTCTCAAATTCTAGGACATTCTCAATTAAATTTTTTGCAAATCATTCCAAAACTTTTCACCAATCAATTCATCTCAAAACATCAAGTTATATTTTTCCAATTAGGATTTGTTCTTTCTGAAGGGACAGTAAAACCTCTAAGATAACATTTTGATTTCAAATAAATTTTTAATAAACTTCATTGTCAGGTGTGAACGAAAGTGTAATTCTGGCAATAACCCAAAAATGTTACAGGAGCGTAAGTTCGATTTTTGGGGGGTATAGTGACGTCATAGTTTTAGTGGGACGGTGGCGTGATTGAAATTGGAAATACCCAATTAGGTAACGTGATAGATTACCTAGACGGACTGTGATTTTGGTTTAGCCGTTTAGCCTCTGCTTTACAAACCGTAGTAAATCACTTACATCACCTTATTTATTAAAACACGTTAAATTATTTTGCAAAGTTATTTGAAAATGTCCTGGAATTGAAAAAAGTAGCTCGAGTTCTTAGCTAGCAAAACCATGGTACGATTTTTTTTTTTTTTTTTAAACAAATTTTTGAACGCTTATAGAGCAATAATAAAATGAGTTACGAATCTTAAAGGGGTGCACAATACGTTATGTAGGAGCATCTCACGAACTATATTTTGATGTAGTAGTAATACTATTTCCTGTTGTAGTGATTGGGCAATACCACTTGAAACGTGATGACCACTGCACCAATAATACAGTAATAACGCTATCATGCTCAGTAGAGCTCTATTTGATGTAAGATAAGCTTGATATAGACCATGCCCATACGCAACACATTGCACAACCCTTTAAGTACATTGTTTCTAAAATATTATTGCTCTGAATCAAATGAACTTAGCACATGGCTCTTCCCGATTGGAAACTTTCTTTCATTTTTTTGGATGATTTCAGTTTGCTAGCTAAATATTGTGTTCTTAAAAACGACATATATTAGTAATTCCTATTATGGCGGGGATTGCTTTTTCAATTTGAACTCTTTTGTTTATTTATTTACTGGTTTGTTTTGATTGAGAGAGTGGGTCCCGTGCCATGCAAAATATCATACTCAGTGATTTTATATAGTTTCCAAGACTCCGGGAAGAAATCACAGCAGAAATCATGTGCATCTCTTTTGTAGGGGGGGGGGGGGGTTGATATTGATATTGATTTTTTGTAAACGTATAGTTAAATGCGTGTATAGCCTGCTTTGATAAGGTTTCCAAGAAAACCTCTAGAAAAGTAGATTCGGCTTTCTTTCATATAAGTAACGTGATTTTGTGGTTCTGCATTGTGCATGGTCAGTTTGTACCAACGTTTTGAATATCTCTGTAAAGGTATTCTTAAAATATCCAACATTTCTTTATAGAATTGTTCCAGAAAGCAAGGGTGTTCAGACCGAAGTAAAATATTGCCCATTTTTAATCTTAATACACTGGGTGTTAAATTATAAAAGTAATTCTTCTATAGTTTGTTAGGATTAAGTTTTAAGTTAGGCTTAACAAAGTTCTTCACTAACATAACCGTAAGAAAATTATTCATAGCTCCCTATAAGTTTCAGGCGTTCTTTTTAAACATTGTTGGATAATTTAAGTACCACTTTAATAAGCTAAGCACTTAGTTTAAAGTGTATTCTTTATCTTGTAAGGTTTCTTAGCCGCAGGCTTGTGAATGACGTTTTTTTTTCATGCCTTATGTCCTCCTCTGTCTTATATTTGTATAACAATTTCAGAAATGATTTAATTCCTAGGCCTCCTAAATTTTATTTTAAACTTGTAATTGGTTTTAATTTAGAATTTGATTATTAGACAATCTCGAGGTCTAGACGGAGAGAGTGTTAGCAAATCTTTTAAATATGTCCTGATTTCTTTGTTTGTTCCTTGATATGAAATTCTGGTTTGGCGAATTACTCAAAAATGTATTTTTGTATTTAACATAAGTACTTCATTTTAATTATTTAATTATCTTCTGGTATCAGGCACGAATAATTAAAAGGGAGCGTTTGTTACAGAGCATTCTGGGTAGGGAGAATAAACTTTGAGGAGTAAAAACCCTCGGAGCTTTTATATGATTAAATGACCATCCTGTTTTGATTCTCTATGAAACATTTTTGAGTTTTCATAAACTATATTTAACTTTTTCTAATTATATTCTATCTCTAAACCAGAATTTCCAATAAACCTCTAAAAATTCGTACACTTTTGAGCGTCTATAGTTGAACGTCAAATAGAAGAAAGAATTTTGTATAGAATAGTATAGAACAGGGTGTAACAGATATAGAGCTTCGTACCGAGAATAAAAAAGCCCATATATCGAACGGAGAATTTTTTTTGTTGAAGGGTGCTTAAGTGCTTAGTACTTTCGTGAAAGGTCATTTAAGGTCATGTCTTAAAATCGTCGAGTTGTCGAAATTTAAAGGGGGTTTAGTTATTAGGGTCAGTGAAACGAAATGAACCGTTTTTTTACGACATCATCTTTGTCGATTTTGATAATGTTTTTCGACTAAAGCTCTCGGTCATTAAACCATAAGTAAATATTTTACGCTTAAGTATCGTTTCACCGATCCTGTTATATCGTGAATCCTGTCGTAAAATTATATTACGAAGATAATTTAATTAGAGAGAGAAATTTTTAGCGGAATTAACATTGTTTAAATTTGGTTTCGGTTTTTTCATCTCACCCGTATACTGGGTAGCGTATCCACTCTGGTCATTTCGACTTCGTTGGGTGTCCCGGTAGGTGGGTGATGTCCACCGGCCGCCGTTGGCGAAAGGGCGGTGAAAGGAGAGTGGAAACCGGTCGTCCGCGATCCCTCTCTAGACGGGGCGTTGACAGTCAGACCGGCCGTTATCGGCGATGGCTTTTCGCTGACCGGAAGTGACCCGGGCATAACCAACAGGGTGTTCGGAGCCGGCATAAGGTCTAAGGACGTCGTTTGCAAAACCCCTCCGGGACAATTGCACTGGGCGCTGCAGGCAGGGCAGGTGGCGCAAGCCGCGCACCTCCCATCCGTCGTACGCAGGGCCTCCCCGTCTGTCATCTGCGTTTCAAAATATAATCCAAAATTCTTTAGGAAAAGAAAGTTATTTTCAATGTGTATATGCCGCGGGAGATGGATGTCCAAATGATGTTAATGAGAGAGAGAGCTCTGACCTCTATCCCGTTATTGAGGTGTTGCTGGAGGTGTCTTTGGACGTGCTGGTGGGACACCACTGTTCCATTGGCCTTAGTGGCGTCCAGCAAAACTCTAAGGGAAGCGATTGCGTGCAGTTGGGAGGCCTTTTCGTCCAGCTTCCCTTCGTGCAAAGGGTCGATGGTGTGGATCATTAACTGGAGGAGACCGTGGCGGAACTTACTACCGGCGTGAAGAATTGGGGTGCTCATTCTACGGCGAGCAAGCTGCAAATAATCAAAGTACAAACGAATAAAACCGCGTCAACTTAAACTCGCTACCTTGGAGACTCTCGCCCACTCGAATAATCCTTGGGTAATATTAATTTTAATACATTTAAACCTAACTTGGAAAAAATAACCAAAACTGGTTGGGCCACTATGTCTTTTGTAAACGTCACAAAAGCGCGTTCAGTCTCACGTACCGAAGAGACAGGTTTTTCTTCTCTACGCGCCAAATAACTTTGAAATTTTGAAACGTCAAATAAATAAAAACCAAGTATATAACTACGCTTCATTGCTTTGTCGCTCTAAACTACCAGCCACGAATTATCTCTAAAGGAATCAGCAAAGGGAATACTACGATTAATTCATTCCAAGGTAGCTCTGATGAAATGAATATGTTATAGTAAAATGAAACGGCTGTCGGTTTTGAGCAGCTTGGCGCGCTCACGTGCGGCATGAGTTGGTCGGTGCTTCCAACGCGAGTGACTTTGTTTCTGTTGATAAGCTTCTTGACTAGTTTTTCGATTCTTTCGTTGAACTTCATGAAGGTGACGTAGGCGGCGTAACAGGTGAGCAGGACGAGAGCCTCGTACCAGTAGATGATGCTGTCGCTGAAGCATAGAATGAGGGTGATCAAAGAGACAGAGTAGAAGGATACGTCGCGAAAGAGCGGCCACCATGTCAATTCCAGGACGGTCTTACTGAAGATGGCGCACATGGAAATGACGAATAGGATGTTGAAAACGGCCGAACCCACAATTGTCCCTGCGTACCAACGAGTTTAGTAAACCTACGAGCGAAGATACCTTTTGATAAAAGGGTGAACTTACCAATGCCTACGTCGTCGTTGGAGATAAATACGCCGATCACGGAGGTAAAGAGCTCCGGAGCCGATCCCCCGGCAGCCATGAATGTGGCGCCAGCGACGTCTTCGGATATGCCAGTAAATTCGGCGATGACGTCTAAGGAAGGGACGAAGAATTCGTCGCAAACGATTGCCAAGGCGACGAACATGTAAACCATGCCCAGGACGTGGAACACCACCGCGCCTTGCTTGAGCTGCTCATCGTCAAATAGATCTTTGGGGAATTGACCACTATTAGTACCGTTAGTGTTGTTCACGGGTGGCCCGACTGAGAGCAAGCGACGGAAAACGGACGTCTCCTCCGACGAGGACACGAGACCTGAACAAAACAAAATGGGTTTTCTCATCTAAGATAGATCTTACTTAATTCCTGGTACTAGCGGACAATTGAGGCAACTCACCGGAATCCATTTGAAGGCGGAAGTAGTCAAGTTGTTGTTTTTGTCGCGTTGCGTCTAGGTGCAAGGAAGAAGAAATCGCGGAAGGTAAACGCGGACAACCTCCCAACAGGCTGAAACTGTTGAGTACGGCGTAAAACAGAACCAATAGCATTCCGACAACGAAGACCACAACGGGATGACGCCATCTTTTCTTTCTTGGTGGTCTTTTCCTGATCAATTCGGACCCGTTACCCGCTTGGGAACCGCCTATCAATAATTGTCCCGATCGCGGCCTGAACAGGGAATCGCTGACGTATTTTTTGACCAAGCGGAAACGCCTGGAGATAGAAGCGACCCATTGTCCGATCGCGCCGTTTTCCGCGAAGACCGGATTACTTCCGGAATAACTATGACGGCGACGGTGTTGGCAAGAACAGAGGCACGCGGCTCCCAAGGCATCGCCTTGTAACAATAGAGTCCCGAGTCGTTGGTCGTACGAAAAGTCTGTCCCGTGATGTTGATTCGTCGATCTTCTATCGCGTCTGTGGTGCGCGTGAAGATCTGTCGTCTGATCGTGCTGGTGGTGGAGTAATTCTTTTTCTTCCTTCTGAAATTGATTTTAATTAAAAATCCGTGACTGACACTACAATCGTAGACTTATTGGTTGTTATTGTTGACTTATGTTTGTAATAATTACCATGATAGTGTGTTTTGTTGCGTATTACGAAGAGATGTGCCTATAATCCCGAAGGGACGTCTTGTAAATGTTTGAGGAGGAAACCGACGTTTATAAATATTTACAATATGTTGTTTTTAATGGAAGAACTTGGTATGTGGTCATCTTGTTACGGCCTCCGCTATCTCTTTTATTGGTTTCGATTCAATTGTCCGAAACATTAAGAGCGATTGCGCTTGCGTTAATCCAGGTTTAAAGAAGAATTAGTGAAGAAATTTTCTGAATTCTTCCTTTGTATTATCTGAAATTTAGAATGGTAACATTAAAAAGCGCCATATAATCTCTAAGTTTGTGGCATGCTGACGTTTAAGAAACGCCCTGTATCTATAACAAAATCCCGAAATCTCTAACTAAATCAGAAACTTTCTGAAAGAATTCCATAAATCTCTGACTAAATCAGGAACTTTGTGAAAAAAATTCTATAAAAATCTGACTAAATCAGGAACTTTCTGAAAAAAATTCTATAAATCTCTGACTAAATCAGGAACTTTCTGAAAAAATTCTATAAATCTCTGACTAAATCAGAAACTTTCTGAAACAATTCTTTAAATCTCTGACTAAATCAGGAAATTTCTGAAAAAATTCTTTAAATCTCTGACTAAATCAGGAAATTTCGGAAAAAATTCTTTAAATCTCTGACTAAATCAGGAAATTTCGGAAAAAATTCTTTAAATCTCTGACTAAATCAGGAAATTTCTGAAACAATTCTATAAATCTCTGACTAAATCAGGAACTTTCTGAAAAAATTCTATAAATCTCTGTCTAAATCACTAAACTTTCTGAAAAAATCTCTTTAAATTGCTGACTACATCAGGAATGTTTTAAAATAATCTCTATATCACGAAATCGCGTACTCGTTTTTCATTAATATCGAACCCCTCAATCTTATAGATAATTCGAAACTTTTTATCTCAAAAATCTGAAAATATACGTTGGTATATCTTAATCAGCTAGTTAATAATCGATCCGGGAAAGATTTTTATCTATAACAATCTCCGATAGGCAATACCGTTTTCTGATTGCTTGCCAGTAATTCCGAATTTCGAACGAATTTCTGATTGGTTGTTGGAATCAATAATCGGCATGCACCTATTCAAATAAAACCCTTTTGTTCCATGGCGATTGTAAGTGGATATTCTTCGGATGAGAACAAGTTATTGGAAGCATCGATTTTTCATAATAGACTTAAGCTATGTACTACCGTAATTGACCATAAGTTCATAAGATATGTTCCTTCCATAAGTTTGTCACTGGTAACTTAGAAACTGGAGCTTGTCATGAAATGACTGAAGTAGATCATAGATTCGAGGTAAAGCGACATACGCCTGGTAACTGGGGCGCTGTCAAAGGCTTAGTAATGCAGACTAAATAGAACCTAGATAGAAGTCCTTATAGATTCGAGGTAAAGCGACATACGCCTGGTGACTGGGGCGCTGTCAAAGGCTTAGTAATTCAGACTAAATAGGAACTAGATGAACTTGGTCCTGCAAAATTAACCACCACCGAGTGTAGGACTTCAATTCACGTCGCTTGTCGTTCACTCGAACTAGTTATCTCGAGCTGTAACTTTAAGTCTCTCAGTAGCATTACGAAGTATAGTTAGTGTCATACTTATGGAAGGAACATACCTTATAAACTTATGATTGACCCAAATTGAAACTGAAACCTAAATATCATTTATAAATTTTAGAAATCACTCATTAATTAAATAATTGAGACAGAAATCAATTGAGAACCGTGTGTTATATTAAAACCGTCTATTTAACAAAATATATAAGCACTTTTCTCTCTCCATAGTCTTTCTTCAGAGATCGCGTGTCCACTCCAATATAATTCCTTTTTAAATATATAAGTTGGTCAAGGCACCGCTATTTTTCTGACCCAGAAATAGCTTGCACGGACGTTACCACCCACTATATGTCTTTTTACCAGTATATGTTTCTAACCACCGCGTCTTAGAACCCCCCGAATGTCTTTTAACGCCCAACATTCACTTCGTTTTTTCGAGCTACTAAAGATGGCTACTACGCCAACACATTGCTACTTGACGCCAATGGTTTGGGATCTCTTTGAAATTTTATTATAGAGTATGCTCCAAATAAGGGTTGTAGAACCGAACTACTATGTGAAATCATTTTGGAGTAGAGAATGTAACTTCTGTGATATTTTCTCCTGAAGAGACAAGTTACGAGCGTTGGAGTGATTTATGGATATCCCCTTATTGCAATGCCTTTCAGTTAATTCTTACTTAAACCAGGGATAGATTAATTTTAGAAGTAGGAATGGAGAACAGAGTAATGTGGGCGCGCGTCAAAGTCCCGAACCCCCTTAAATTTAGTCTGGTAACTTGGCCATAGTTTGCAGGGACGTTATTATTATATGAGTAGACGACCAACCAATGAATTCATGGTTATAATGACGTCAGAATTATGAAGCGTGACGTAAGGCACTCAAACCCCGCCTAGAAAACCCAAATAGAAATTAACATGGAAAATATGTAGGACACAATGATTTCTGTTTGCAGGGATAGATTTAATTTTAGAAGTATAGGAATGGAGAACAGAGTATTCTATGCGATCGTCAAAGTCCCGGACCCCTTCCACGGGACGGGGGGGTATGAAAGAAGAGGCGGGTCATAGCGACAGAGGTAAAAAGGAATTACGTCACTATTCTTCACCGTCCCCGTCAGCAACGTCATCAAAACGTAGTTTAAGTGAGCCAATAAGATAATTTAAACTTTTCGTACGTCTTGGAGGGAGGGGCTTTGAGTCGGACTAAAGTAAATACTAACCGTTAGACTCTATTCCTACTTCTAAAATTAAATCTATCCCTGCTTAAACTTAAGGGGCCATTTAAACATTTTCTTCGAGGATCCCTGGATATTGTTGGCCCTATTTTTACTTCCCCATATCAGCTTTTCCTCTTTCCTTTTGGCATAACGAAATGAGAAGAACCACGAAAGGGAGATCTAGAGAATTCTATTTCCTTTCAGGATAGACAGTAAAATATTACTCCTCCCCCCCCCCCTCGAGATCTCCAGTCACAAGAAATGGACAAAGACGAAGAAGAAAATGGTCGGTGGTCGTTTCTCGAAAGAATGTTAAAACTTCCCCGAGTCTCTTCTTTCATTCATTCTTTCTTTCTTTCTTAAACTTCCAATGACCTTATTTTAAGTCTAAACATAGGTTTATGAGCTATGTTCCTTCATAAGTATAACACTACCTATACTTCGTAATGCTTACTGAGAGACTTACAGCTCGAGATAACTAGTTCGAGTGAACGACAAGCGAGAATTGAATGGCTACACTAGGTAATTAATTTTGCAGGACTTAAATCTTCATACCTATTTAGTCTGTATTGCTAAGCCTTTGACAGCGCCCCAGTCACCAGGCATATGTCGCTTTACCTCGAATCTATAACCTACTTCAATCACTTCATGACAAGCTCCAGTTTGTAACCAGTGACAAACTTATGGTGAACATATCTTACGAACTTATATTCAAAGGCATGATCATAAGATTATAAATTCTGTCTTTCCATAAGTTTCCACTAGATAGAGGTCTATTCGTATTTTTATCTTACTATCTGTTACCCCCAATTTAAATTTAGAGAACTTAGAACATCGTGATCTCCACGTCATCCATAATTCTTATTGAAAGTATCGATTATTTATTTTTATATCGAAAGATAAGTTCATGTAATCAATTCATTTCCGAAGATATATTGAACTTAGAATGTAAAGAAGGTTGTGCTATATTTCATGAACCACTTCATTTGGAACCGTTATGGGGCGTTCAGACCGTGATCCACACTTATCGGTTCTATACACCGGTTAGTATGATTAGTCGCAGTGAACCATCTCGTCCCTTCCTTACTCCCATATTAATTCGCTTTGTTCGTGCCAGGTCGTTACGATCGAAGTATCCCAAAGATTGGTTCGAAAAGAACGTATTCCAGATTTCCTGGCAGATTTATGACGTAGGGTGAATCGTTCAATATAGACGCGAAGCTCCTAAATCATTATTAACATGCAGGCTAAAGCTATCTATGTATAAAATGATCTATTCTAATGTTATATTTTTCCATGATAATCATAAACTTGTTTATTTTTGGTTATTTATTTTTGTCCAAGAGACGCGCTGTTACTAGAATTACTTTCTATGGGACCAGAAATCCATAAGCTAATAGCAGGGACAGATTTAATTTTAGAAGTAGGAATGGAGAACGGCGGTTAGTATTTACTTCAGTCCGACTCATAAACCACCCAGTATAGAGCCCCTCCCTCCAACACGTAACGACAATTTTAAATTATCTTATTGGCTCATTTAAACTACGTTTTGATGACGTTGCTAACGGGGACGGCGAAAAGTACCTAATTCCTTTTTACCTCTGTCGCTATGACCCGCCTCTTCATTCCGTCCCCTCCGTCCCGTGGAAGGGGGTCCGGAACTTTTACTCGCGTCCAGATTACTCTGTTCTCCATTCCTACTTCTGAAATTAAATCTATCCCTGATAAAAGCAATCATTGTGTCCTACATATTTTCCATGTTAACTTCTATTTGGGTTTTGTGGGCGTGGTTTGAATGTCTTACGTCACTCTTCGTAATTCTGACGTCATTATAACCATGAGTTCATTGGCTGGTCGTCTACTCATATAAGAGTAAAGTCCCTGGATACTATGGCCAAGTTACCAGACTAAATTTATTCATTACATTTGAAACATTGCGAAAATCCGTTCTTTAAATAAGCTTCAACAATCTTCGCAAATAAAACTTGAGTTATAACTTCGCTAAATTACAAAAAAGTAATAAAAACGGATATCCTTTAAGCTATATTAAAAATAACTTTCGTTACTTCAACGTTATGCTGACAAACGCGGTTTAATTACTTTTGAACAAGTATACTAATGCTTAATCTTGGGTTGCTTAAAATATCAAATAAGTTGCATTTATGAAACTGTGCTTTTTCATTCGATGTTCGTTTGTTCAAGGGATGCATTGGTTTAGTAGGGGTGTGCGAGTAGTTGTTTCTGACTTCTGTTCGAAGGGTTATTGATTTCTGTTCAGAATTCATTGACGAAGTTGTTTAAGAGATAGTTCTTTGAGATGCAAAAGAAACATTCACTTGGAAGTTAAGCTGTACATCATGTACATGTGATATTTTGCCCGAGTACAATTACGTATTTATGCTCGGGCGAAAGATGCACGCTACATCCTAAGTTCTAAGACTTTGCAAAACATGAGATACCTAAATCGATTCGAATAATATGACAGTTACTACGTTGCACAGCCCTAACTTTTCGGTTTCCGCGCGTTTCCTGTCGAGAATGGATAAGGAGAAATGGGGATTGTAGAGTCGCGCGGGTCTTTCAATTACGGCTATCAGTTGGAGCTCAAAAGCTGCAACCCAGAGATTATTATAATAATGCTGCTCTAATCTCCACGCCTCTGGACATAAATCCGCGTAGCGAGTGCGTTGATTTAAAGGGAGCTAGAATTGGTGTCTCCAGAGAGATTTTGGAAAGCAGCGAGTATGTTTTAGTTGACCTCGTGCTTGGAGAGGTATTTCGGTATAGAAAAGTTGTAAAACGCCATTGAAGCGAGAAAGAAAGATTGGACTAAAAGCACAAGTAAATAAAAACATCTAATAAGTTTAACAACTATAAATTAGGCCATGTTGTTCTTGTATCCTTTCTTAAGCCTAAATAGATCTTTTTGAGAAGTGGGTAGTCTGGTGTGTTGAACACCGTGTTGTCATAAGACGCAACATTGATGATATTAGGATTTACAACAAGGACATAAATTAAGGTATGACTTCAACTATACAAACCATCCGAATTATGTGCAGGACTGGAAAGGTTTAAGTATTCTCTATTGTCTTTGTATCCACATACCGCTCTATCTTAACCCTATTTCTTAAGCAGACCATACTGCCCCCCTAGACCTTTTTTCGCAATCATATTGTGTCCTCTGCTTAACTTATTGAGAAGGGTATAATTATTTACTTGTGTGTAAGAATTCCCTAAGCTCAAGTTTTCGAAATTCATCTCCATAATAGAATCATCCTTGTTAGGGTTAGGGGAAAGGATGTAGATGGGAGATGAGGATGAAATGAGGATGGAAGAGGAGGGGAATGAGGAGGGTCCGAGCTGTAAAGATAGGACAGGAGAGAAGCCGGGGGGAGGGAGGAAGGGGGAGAGCAAACTATTAATAACATCCTAATGGGTGTCTGCTACCGACTTTCCCAAAATTTTCCACCAAGTTTTATAAAAATATAAAAGCGTTTACGGCGTAGTAAACTCATACCTTTTATTTCTTTAGAAGTTTACAATGTGAAGTAAGTTTTAAATCCATTAGTTTATCAGAGGAAGCAAGTTTAAACGAAATTTCACCGCCATAGGTGTGCAATCGTTGGATTTTATTAGAAACGAATCTCAGAGTGCCACCTTTCCATGGCGCATTTTACGTCATATTTGAATATTATCGAAAATACCTTCTAATTCTTGTTATTCGAATCATAAACGGGCATTCAAGTGTGTACAACACATGCATGTTTCCCCAAAATTCTCTGATTTTATTGGTTCGCTTAAGCATGATGCGTAGACAAAGTTCTTTATAATAGCCAATGAAAATTCAACTTCCTGTTTTCGTTTATCCATTAACTCATGAGTACATTTGCCTCTTACAAGCTTCAACTAGGCCTAATTTTGTTTTTAATCTATAGCAAGGAATATCATGCAATTTAGAATGGCAAAGTTCAAAGTTCATCATTATAGGCCTACTTTGTTTTTGTCTGTTTATAACGCTTCGACCGTTACTACTTTTCCGGAAGTTAGTGTAGATTATGAAGTAAACACGATTAGTAAAGTCTGCCATAAGTATGACACGAGAAAAACGTGCGTGTTTTACGGACGACCCCTGAAATTTAAATAAGAAATTGACAGTGATTGCTCATTTAATTAAGGGGACATACATAAAACACGAATTCAATCATTCATAACGCGTAAACGATGTCTGCCTTGAGTAACAAAATGTAATATTATAGGCTACATTTTCTACTCAAAAATTTAAACACCCTGTATATGTATTACGATAAATTTAACCTTCGTTAACCTGCGCGTTAACGACTATCTACTTTGCTTAAGCCTTCTTTAGTCTTTCCTTAGAATAATTCAGAAATTGGGGGCGTTAAAATTGGGACACTTTAGGATAATTTATACGTCATGTGGCAAATTGACCGTCGTGGCCTTCGACTCCCTCAAAATCGATCCCTGATTTTTTATTCCCGCGCAATTTTTCCTCGCTGTATTTACATTTTATCCGATAACGAGGGTCTTTTTAAGAGCGGGCACGGAGACGTATCTGGTTACGTCACTACGTTATAAAAACATCCTACCGGATTATTAACACTACCCCAAAATTTTGCAGTGCTTTGCGGTTTGGTACGGGTTCAAATTTTCAATAAACAAATTTAAGTCTATCTAAGATTACCGCAAAAACATTTTTTTTATTATAAAAAGAAGGAAAAAAACCCACCCATGACGTCAGCACTGTCAAAAATACGGGTCAAGTTTCGGAGTTTTTGAGCGCATTTTGTCATAAACTTTATTTTAAATAGAGTCACTTTTCCATTATTATATTTAGCTACGGGTGTTGATCTATTTGGTCTATTGAACATTAGTCTAATTTAGTATAAAAACCCTGAGAAATGTTTATGGAAAAATAGTGCGGAAATTAAATTAATTAAAATAGCTTTCAACACATTTGTTAACCTCAAAAATAATCCATTAAGAATTCCGCGAAGCTCGCACTCATTATAAAGCGTTGGAAAATAATGAAACGAACAGCAATTTTATCGGAGCTGGTTTTGCAGAAAAGATGGCTGAGAGCTCATGTTACTTATACGTTCGACCGTATTTACTAATCACGTGACATTGTGAAAGCACGCGCAATTTTAAAAACAAAGGTTTAAATAATATTTTAAGCATTTGATATTTTTATTTAATAAAAGAGCGCGAAATTTTAAAAGCCAACTTCCAGGGGTAAAACTTATAATGCATTTCCTATGAGCCCCTGTAAAACATTTACCCGCAATACACTGGTGTACGATATTTATTTATAATTCGTATCTTTCTTAATTCTGAACCGATTTAGTCGTTTTTGGGATCAAATTGAATCTAAAATTACGCTCTAAATTTATTGGCAAAACACGTGATATTACAAAATTGTTAAAACGGGCGAAATTTCAAAATTCAAAACAAGGCTTAATAATTTTTCAGAATTTCCATGGTCACGTTTAACATTGGCACCGCATTTGGTAGCTAATATAAGATTACATTGCGTGACGTGGTACACCTCTGAAGGATTATAAAGAGCCAACAATCTCATCTCTTTTCCTGGCTAACGTACAGTCTAAACTTAGTTTCCCCGCGATTTTTGGGTTAATGTTCAGGCGATCGATAAACGTAGCGTATATAGCGAATTAGATTTTTAACAGAGGTATGTGTGAACCCTACCAGAAGTTCATAACTCGATGTACTTATCTCAAACGCCGTGCATAGTAGAGATGCGCAGGTAATTTACCTTACGCATTTAAAATAACCAGTATTACAGTGGAAAATTACTAATTCTAAGTTCCAAAGGGCACATTTTTCTTATCCCTCATGAAACAACCCTGGTTTTCTTATCCCTTATGAAATATCCCTGGTTTCCCCATGCAATAATGGTAACTTTTCGGCTTGGGAGCGTTA
This sequence comes from Phalangium opilio, assembly GCF_054372755.1. Taxonomy (NCBI): domain Eukaryota; kingdom Metazoa; phylum Arthropoda; class Arachnida; order Opiliones; family Phalangiidae; genus Phalangium; species Phalangium opilio. The sequence goes on along the minus strand of NW_028324187.1, from coordinate 6,851,989 downwards.
AATGGCGCAACCAGAGGGCGCGGTAGCTTTCCACGAAGTAATTTAAGCAAGTCCGCTATTTGTACGAGCCTCTGGTGGCTCCTTTTAACCACTTCACGTGATGCACACCGGACATAGCGAGAAACCACGAGCACGTTTTGACTTTACTTTTAACAACCTAAGCTTTGAAAAGAATAATTGTCGCTTCTTTAATTAGGGAAAATAAAGGAATTATTATTTCGTCGTATTGTTCTTGTATCTTAAATTTTTGTATTTCAAGGCACGCTTTTCAAAATAACAATAGCAAACCTCTTAAAGATAATTGGCTGCTAAGTTGTGACATCTTTAAAAATATGGTGGCTAGCCCTTAAATACGTGAACGTCTCAATGATAACACAAATCTTATAACTGAAACCGTTTTATGTAGAAAGCTCAAATTTGGAAGGGAAGTTACTATTTTGAAACCGTGTCCATCTTTGAAAATGGAGTCCTTGAAATATCGTTTTTACTACAATACGAGTTTTCTGGTTAGCCTTGCAATTCAGGTTTCCCTTATCCCTTAAGGTTTATTATATTATTTTGGTAATACCATAATTTTTCCCTTGGCAAAGCTAGCGTGACCTGGTTCAGGCAACGAAGGGTAACTCGGTTAGTTCGTTGCTATCATATATATCCATTTATCCTGGCATTTATTTAAGCACTACTAGGCTAGGCCTAAATGTATATGAAGAACTCCAGAGTGTTGCTAGTATAACTTGGTAAAACTGTCTTATGCGAAACAAATTTCCCATATAATTCTACAACAACGTTGTCTGGAATCTGGATAATCTCAAGGTACCTTAATACCATTTTTCAAAGAATAACAATCTAGACGACTATTCCTTTAAGACTTGGCCTACTATTCCCGCCATCTTCTTCCCCCCCCCCATTTCATGATGATGACGTCACGGTGACTCGCGCCACCGAGCATCGATTGGGTGCTCTCAAGCTTAAAGAAGAAAGTGTTTAGGAAGCGGCTTGCCTTCTGTAGGGTATACTGTACGATCCTGAGAAAGCGCCGCGCCTCTAATGGTCTATTATCGATGGAACTTGCCTTAGCGCAGCCTGACTCTTTGCAGTTATAACATTTCTTTTTAAGAAGAAGTGATTTTTTTCCTACTCTTCTTCGACCTATTTTATTATTAGGGCTTTTGCGAAAAACCCTGAAATCAGTGTTACTAGATAGTATGGTAGGTTAGGTTTGTTAGAAAGCTCTCGCGCCTTAACGGAAACAAAGGTTATCAACACATGCTAGCGCGAACTATTTAAATCGAGAAACTATGAAACTATGATCGTCAATGGTCGCTAGATATCATTATTGATTATTTCTTTCTATTCTTTTGTATTTATTGCCTTTGATTATCTTTATTCCGCGTTTATTCTGTAGTTATGAAGGTCAAAGGTTTTAGTCCAAGGAAATTATATACACATGGCTAAACCTAAGCCTAGGCCTAGTTTGAACGGAAATGGATAATGATAAGGTGACACAAACCATCTAGGCCATCGTGAGAATTTCTAAAGCGACTTTCTAGATATAAAGAACTATTAGAAACATCTTTTTTGGTATAAATAAATAATACAGGAACGGGGTATTGCACAAAAGGGTAATTGTAGGACAGTGAGACTGTTCTATGGGTAATCAGTTTTGAGTTGTACATGTTCTATGACGTTTTTACCACTACAAGTTATGATTGGATCCCCTTAAATTTTAGTAAGAAACTGAAAGACATAATGATTTCTAATTTAATTATGGGGCATCACTAAAACACTGTAATGTTTATAGCTTTTAAGCTTGGATCAAAATGTCATGTAAGTTACATTTTTGACTCAAAATCGTTTAATATTAGGGTTCCTACTTAAGACCATGGAGCAATATTTAAGGATACTTTTTTGAAATGCAATAAACTTTTAAACAAAATTTATACAACGAAAAAGCGAAATAGAAGTAATTTATGATATACTGTCGTTTTTATAGCCAGTTTTTCAAAGAATAATGTCCCAGACATATACTACCCGTATCAGTACTGGTATTGAATAACCGGAGTCAACCTCGTGGTACCTTATTGTTAAATATAACAATAGGGAAGTCAGTATCGTGAGTTATAAGGCCAGTGTATCCGTATAGTGCCAGTGCGGTAGTCATTTATAGCTAATTTTATCGCTCAGGGTCAGACTATGGTCATTTTGAAAGCTTAACACGATTTCCACCGGTTCCGGCGGTCAGTTCCTGACCTAACCCCTTCTACCCCACGCTCGTTTTCTAAGTACTTTTATTGTCCATTGTTATTTATTTAAATCAATTAATGTACAGTCGAAGTAGTTACTTGATTAAAAAGGTTTGGTAACACCCTATATTATTATAAGTTTATCTCCTCAAAAAATCCATCTGGATACGTTGAGAAAACGGATAAGAAATGATTCTTAGTAGCTATATGTATTCCAGTCTAGTTTTATGGACCGTTCCATTTTTCTGGAAGAGGGGTGGTGGGCCAAAGTTTAAAAATACTAAAAAAATAAACCTAAAATAGTTGACGTTTTATGCAAAGATCATCTTCTTAATAAACGGTAAAAAATAATATCAGATTAAATTTTTAATATTTTTTAGTTCATTTGAGAGTACGCTTTTGACAAATACAGTCGCGAATCAGTACGGGTCCGGGACTCAATTGTGGTACTGTATTGTTAAGTATCCCAACAGGGAAGTCAGGTCGGCAACGTGAGCAAAGACCTGTGTATAAATACTGCGGCAGTAGGTTATCGCTAACTTCGTCGGCTCAGGGTCAGACTATGGTCATTTCGAAAGCTTAGCACGACTTCCATTTAGTTCCGGTCACTTCCGGACGAACCCTCATTTTGTAAGTACTTTCTTACACTTCCAGTGTTATTCATTCGGAGCAAGGTATACAATCTTACCTATAGTTGCCTTTAAATGGTTTGAGAACATATAGTTGAAAGGCAAACAATAAACACGTTTGTACCATTGATTCCAGCTCATTATATGTAGAACTATGATTGATGTATTAGATAAGTTACTGACGCCCAGTCCTGTCGGAGGCTACTTAAGTGTACTAGCTAGTTCACGGGACAAAAGGCGACTTGGAAGAGACAAGTCTTGTTTGCTTTCAGACAATATCTATATCCTTATTAGCATAAGTTTGTAAGATATGTTCCTTAAGTATGACACTACCCATACTTCGTAATGACAGAGACTTACAGCTCGAACTAGTTCAAGAACGACAAGCGAGAATTGAATGGCTACACTCGGTTTAGTAGTCCATCTTCCTATTTAGTCAGTACTAAGCCTTTGACAGCGCCTCACCAGGCGTCGCTTTACCTCGAATCTATGACCTACGTCACTTCATGACAAACCAGGAAAGTAACCAGTCACAAACTTATGGAACATGCTTATAAACTTATGGAACATGCTTATGAACTTATGATATAAGTATAAGTTCTGACTAACTAATTAGTAATCAACGTCCAGCAAAACCCAGGGGCAACGCCGGGTGCCTTTGATGCTGTTGCTGGGTAGTCGAAATGAAATGGTCCTAACCCTTTAAAAACTGAAGAAGACGCGGCCCTTACATCGATTTTAGTATGTCCCTCTCGTCGTTTGCTAGATTTTCAGCTCTTAAACCCACTCTATTTTTTGTTGAGTCTCTATTTTCCCCAAAAAAAGAAATAGTGAAAACCATACGTGGAAAAAGCATAAAAAAGATAAAAAAAATTGCATCTTTTTTTTGCAACCACGGAATACAGTCCCTTACTGTCTTCTAAGTATGACGCTCATCCTTATTCTTCATTTTGCGAATAGCTAAGTACTCCTTTTTATTTGCATTCAAAGAGAAAATATACAGACTAGTTACAACGGGACACCTGAAACTAAAAAGCTAGGACTATTTTGAAAGGCATATATGATATAACTCCGGTTTTACAGGGTAATACATCAGGGTGGGAAATAAGGATTTTTTTTAAACTGGACATTAATTGGGCCGGCGACCCCTCTGGCCTGTAATAAATAAACTGGTCCATGACCACTGACCAGGGCGCGTCGTCTGCTAAATTGAAGAAGTGGATAATTACAATATATAAGCTAATGTCTGGACTCTGGAAACCCTTGAATTTTCTTAGTGGTCCTGTGGACCACTGACCCCCCTCCGATTTAAGTTTTAAACTGGTCCAGGCAATTTTTAAACTGGTCATTTGCCCTGTGCCACCGCCTTATTTCCCACGTTGATGATAGTTCAAATCAGTTTGGTTCAGTTCTTCTCAAGGTTGGTTGGGACGGAGATGAACTCTTAGCGTTTGTCTCTTAAAACTTTAGTAGACTAATCTCTCTGTGAAGCAAATGAGAGGATTTTGAGCGAAGCAAAACCGATTCATGTTCCTTTTTAACTAGCGTATGGTTATGTTCTTATAAAACTCACTCCCATGGAACAAATTGTCAAACGTTCTCTCATCTATATTTTATTTTTCATATATTCCATGTTTCTCTATAGAACCGATGTTTGTCCAAAACTTTACCAAAGGTTAATGCATTTTAACCGCGTAAAAACATAGCTAGAATATCTATCCCTTTTTCCTTCTGTACTATAGATTTTTGAATATCGTATCATGTAACGCGAATATTCTCAAATGATTGAATTTTGTCCGAAAAAATGGGGCCACGCTGTACGATTGAATAACTTCGTTTCAAAAACCGTTTATAATGACGTCACGTAAAAGGGGGCCGAATGCCCTGAATAGAAAAATAGTCTTCCCTCAAAATATGACAAAATCGTAAATTTCCCTAAAAAAGTCCATTATATCAAAAGTAAATAGATATAAGGGAAAGTGTTCAGGATATACTGGAGAGGTTAAGGTAATCAACCATAGTGCAATGCACGATGTTTACGACTCGAAATCTCTTAGATCAACCAATCAGAGCTCCATTTTAACAATAATTTGCTTCACTTCAATGATATTATAATAATGAATTACATTTCGTATAGTGCTACACATGGTGGTGGTAAATGAAATTAAATTTTTGTAAAAAAATTAAAAATCAGCACATGAGTGAGTTGGCTCTGAGGCATCGTATCATCTTCCTTGACACTTTCTACTCCTCATATTTGCTATTGGTATTAGGGGTAATCCATTTCTGATAGAATTACATATCTACTAATGCTCTTTAACTATTTGATTGCAATTAATACTAGTGGGATTAGCTAAACACGTCCTGGGTGAGAGTCGGCTTTGACAAGATCTTTTAGGAGGCATTAAAAAAAATGGGGACTGCCATTGAGGGACTCGACCTATTCATTGAATCTTGAAAAGCACCCTCGACGACGTCTCTACCTTAATCCCTATAGGGGACGTTCATAAAATACGTAAAGAGTTTTGCCACCCATAAATTCTTTTTAACACAAGTGGTTTTTCAGCTTATTTGTGCCCGACGTAGCTCGTGAATTGAGCCTTAATTTTTAGCTTGAAAATACTTGATCACGTTGTCGGTCTAATTTTATAGAAAGAGGGGAGTTTAACCTTATGCAACTTGCCTAGGATTATTATTTTAACTCTTAATATAATAATAGATTTATTCTATTCCTAAATGCATTAAAATTAGGACTTCATTTAAAACAGTCGTTATATCACAAACTACAGTAAATTTTTAATGATGTTTTTATCGACAAAAGTGTAGTTTTCTACTAAGAGGCGTGGTTTATTTTGAACATTAGAAGTTACTCTAGAAAAATTTGTTTGATATATCTCGCGCTACCTAAGAGATATTAGGCCTAATTTCACCTCGCGCCCTAAACTAAATTTTCAATCTTGTGACGTAATAGATAGAGCCTTTTCAAAAAGGTGGGAGCCGCAGTGTCGTCTGCATGATCTAGGGTTAAAACCCAACATTGATAAGACGGATGTGGACACAAAGACATTAGAAAGGGCTTCAACGTTACCAGTCCTGCTCCAAATTTGCATATTCCTTATTGTTTGACGCCATATCTTTGTTGTCAACATACAATATCAATGTTTAGTCTTAAGAAAACAATATGGTCAACACGCCATACTCTATTTTACCTCTGACATTTTGGAAAAAGGTGTATTTGTGAACGGTCCCTTCTTTTATCTCTCTCTGACGATGTTTGCTTAGCTATCGCTACTACCTACTTCTTTTGAAGTTGAACAACTTAGTGGCGAGTTAAAAGGACTATCTGCTTATCACTCGGTTTAATACCGCCCTTATTCCATCCGTGAATCGCAAATATTTGTCACTACCCCTGAACAAACTTGTTCCTTTTTATTTGCGATTTATCCCTGTACTTTGCGTTTCCTGGTAGCCGGAAATAGCTGGTCTTAGGGGGTCGCGCAGTTACTAAGCCTATTTAGGATACCTAGTTCATATTACATTAATATCTACTTAAATATAATTGAATTAATTTAAAAGGAATATTATGGGGAAGATGCCATTTAGGGGCAATGACTCCCATGTATTTCCTATGGGCCCCTGTAGAAATGTTTATCACGCAATATACCTCTGCTTTGGGAGAAGCCACCGACCAGGGGCCATAGAAAATACATTAGCTTGTAAAAATGTCTTAAATATTTTAAAATGAGGTTGTTAATTTTTAGAAGTGATTTGGTACAGTTCAGCCAATGAAACGCGAGGTAGTAGGAGCTGGTAGTTTAAGTCCTTCCCCTTATGTTCAATCAGATATTATAATGGGGTCTATGGCTTCCTAAAGATTCAGGGTAGAACAAATATATTTATAACTACTTTTATAGATAGTGGAAATTGAATTTAAGGTAACAGAAAACATAACTTCCTGTTTAAAACCTAAATGAAAATTTAAAGTTTATTTGCCTAAGGCGTAAAGTAGAGATAAGAAGATAGTAAACAAGTTACCTTATTTCTTCAAAGAGTTCTAATGTGATGAAAAATTTAATAATAGGTTCAGCCGTTCTTAGAATTGAAAGGGAAGGCAAGGAGTATCACTATAGATTGGATGATTATTTTTTTTCCATCCTAGGGCTGAAAGGTTTATCTATCAGTTGAACAGTGTTTCAGTGTACGGGATTTATTGTAGCAGGGGTTTTTTGGGGTCCACGCCCGAGGGTCGCGTGTCCTCCAACTGTTATACGCGACTCGGGTCCAACTACGTTAAATGGTTCTTTGGTACTCTCTATGGTAGGCGAGCCAATGATAATGTTTCTACGCTAAACTTAAAATGGAGATAGAGATAGGCAAACCGTCCTTTGATGGGGGTACAGAGGCAACGTTATGAATATACAAATGTCCCTCTCCATTATCGACTCGGGTCATACAGTCACTGTGACGCATGATACTTTACACGGTACAATACACGTAAATTAAAAATGGTTTTTGTTTTCTGTATGGACATCATTGATTTTAATATTTTTGCGGCTAAGTACAATTACTGACAAAATCGACGCGAAAGTCGCTGGCGATCTAGAGTCTAGACTTGTCGCTAACAAAGGTTTCGACGGTCTGTATATAACCAAACTTTTGGTTTTAATGCTTCCTGTGCAAAAACACATCGAAAAACCATCTAATGGTACCCAAATAACTTGGTAATTTAGTGAAAAGTCTGGGTTAAAATAGAGTCCGGTGTGTTGACCACCTAGTTGACTACAAAGACTTAGATTAAGATATCGCCTGAAACAATACGGACTTCATCCAAATTTGGTAACTTGGACTGGTAACTTTGAAGCCCTATTTAACGTCTTTGGAATGAACATACCGGATGTTCCATTCTAACCCTATTTATCAAGCAGACGATAGTACCTAGGGTCCAAAACGCTTACGAACATCTATACTATTCTATTATCACTTCGTTCAAACGTGTCATGATTACAAGCTAGGGTCCTTTTTCCATTGATTCGAAGCCGAGTTGCTTCTTCTGTATGGCTAGAATTGGACTGTAAGAATCGCGACTGGGAGACACGGGCCTTGGCGTTCTGCGGCATCGATCCGGGCCTTTTTGGTAGCCCGAATAGAAACTCCAGTAAAGAAAAGAGATTTCGTGGCGGCATAAAGAAAATGCTAAAGAGACGAGAAACCCGAAAGCAAAACCAAGAGAAAAAAAATCTCGCAAATTATAGCTAGGCTCTTTTAAAAAGATCCTTCAGAATTATAATTCTCGTCTCATCATAAGTTCGTAATAACAGCTTCAATAAGTTAGGCAGACGTAATTAGAGATGTGACATTTACTCACGATACCATGAAATGGCAAAGATTTTTCGGTAATTTATAGTGGTTTGTTTAATGAGTAACAGTTGTAATCTAGCCAAGCATCCTAAATACTGAAGAAGTAACCATTCGTTCACCATGGTTTATGAACTTGTAATTTTCAGCGGTACTTGGTAAATTACTGACACATCTCTAATTGTAATGTATATGATCAGGGATAATATTTTACATAATCCTGCATTTGTTAATAATTCGTTTTAGCAAGATTCAGAGATATGGGTCAAATTCCCCATTATTTTCTTAGAAAAACCTAAATTAGCGGTATTCGACAAATTATGGGTAATTTACAGCTACATTCCATAAATTATGAGTAACTTATAGCTGTATTCAACAAACTTTGGGTAATTTACTGCTGTATTCGATACATTATGGGTAACTTATAGCTTAATTCAACAAATTATACGTAATTTACGGCTGTATTCAACAAATTATACGTAATTTACGGCTGTATTCAACAAATTATACGTAATTTACTGCTGTATTCGACAAATTATGGGTAACTTATAGCTGTATTCAACAAATTATACGTAATTTACCGCTGTATTCGACAAATTATGGGTAATTTACAGCTGTATTCGACAAATTATGGGTAACTTACTGCTGTACTCGTTAAATTATAGGTCATTCACAGCGATATAAGTAAATAACTAAATAACTAACATATATAATTGTTTATATTTCACTGAGCTAATTAGTCAAATTATATATTTATGATTCCAAATTAAATAAATACCCTAACTGTATTAAATGTAGGTTACGTATATTTCTCGATGCCTTACTTCCGTCCGTTGTAAGGGTGCTGGTTCTATTTTTGGTCAAACCCGCTTAGCATTAAAAAAAAGCAGAAAAAAGAGAAAGTTCAGAAAGAATAAGTTGTATACATACTTCGTAATATGTTTACGATCCCTCATCTGTAGCCCTTAAGAGAAGAGTATGTTTATTTTCTCTCTCCACACTCTCAATTTTTTGGTGAAAAATTAAATTCTTCTTTCAACAAGAATATTACAGTACGTTGGAAAGAAAATCGTGGCGTACAACTCGTTCGTACATATAAGAACACGAGTCCCTCTTAAAGTTCTTTCAAATAAGTCAGAATTTGTGACCACTCTTTTTCTCGCGTTAAAATTTATTTCGTCTCTCTCCGATCGCCCTCTTTCTAAAATAAATGCTTCAGCAGCAGTTGACAAAGATATATAAAATACCTTTCAAATAATTGACCCGTGAAATTCTTTTCTCACTTTTTTTTTCTAAAAGCTTAGGTAACTCGTGTGGAAAATATTGCTCGCTTTCGGACTTAAAAATGGCTGAACTACATTATTTACTGGGTGTTTTTGTGTTACGTCTTTAACACCTTTGTTGTTAAATTTAGAGACACGTTTTTTTTTTATTCAAATCCAAAAACGGCGTTACTAACTAGAATCGTTAATTTATTTCTGTTATGTACGAAGTTCGAAAACACCTACTGGTAATTACTAACTACGAGTCTAAAGCTATAATATTCAAACGCGTAAATTATATTAAATTACGTATTTAATCAGATCAGACCTTTATTAAGTCGAAACTGTTTATCAAAACCATTCTGGGAGTCTCTCGGTTCTATAGGCCAAAGCTTATACGACGCGTTAAAACTATACACTTACGGAACAGAACAGCGGCAGTCCAGGTTGGGAAACTTTGCGTATTTCGAGGTATGTCCGTGTGGTTGGTAATCTTCGTACATTTTTTTTATTATAAACGAAGAAAAAGGCTTAGTTTGCCACTTTTTTTACAAGACAGGGAGAGGCTCGCGTATTTTTACTGGGGTATTTGTTATTGGACAACGCGGCGGTCTTCCATCGACGTAGCGGTTCTCACCCGCCTTCTCTAGGGTTACTAAAGAAGAGCTCTGCGCCTGTTATAAGCATAGTTTTGCTGAATCCTTGAGAGACGCGATAGAGTAGGGCTAGAGGACACGCGTCCCAGCAGCGCGTTTTCCAAAGATTAAACCTTTCCAGGCCCGTTCCGTCCGTCTTTCCTCCTATTGCACAGGACGGAGACTACTTAAGCGTAGTCCTCAAGACAAAACGCGACACGGTTGAGACCAGTCTTGTTTGTGCTCCACGACAATAGGGCTTGTTAAGTGCTGCGATGTCGCACCATTTAAAAATAGAACCTAGTTCTCGTTAATTAGCTTAGGAGGCATTGTTGAAGTTTTCGTATCGGACAACCCCACCAAAACGCTACTGAGGATGCTGGGAAGACTTCGTTGCCTTAGATGGCTGTACAGATGCAAGGTATTAGGTATGGAGATAGTTTACTCCATCTCATCTCGGTAGTCAAAGCAAGGGGGTTGATCCATCACTGTCTCTGCGCACAATCAAGAAATAAAACGTCTACAGCGCAGGCGCGATTCAAGGTTGCGTTTTACCCCCCACGTCTTTCCCTCTTAGTTACACCAATAGTCAGCCCCAACTTAGTTTCCGTCACAGCAGTCAAAACTTAAACCGAATGTTTTGTTCTGATGACGAGTAGCTATTCTACGATCATTGCGCTCGGCTACCCTCTCTCGCTCTCTCTCTCTAACTCACGACTAGTTTCTCCCCCTCCCTGGTTTCTCCCGCTCGGAGTTGCGCCTTAAATCGATAATCGGAATCGGGTCGCTCGATTTTTCGTCATTTCAACGCGCTGGACCTAGATTCTGTGCCTGAGGGAGAGACCCTTAGAAAGGAAAGGAGCCTAAAAGAGAGGGGCATCCCTTAATCTAAGAAGGGTTCTTTACAAATGTCTCTCAATTGCGCAGAGTTTTCTACTACAGCCAAACCCCCCACCCCATCCCCTCCTTTTTCCATCCAAAACATTGCGCAGTGTACCTTTACTTTTGCGTCCCGCCCACTCTCTCCGTAATTGTAATAATGTCCCTGCCGTATTAACTTCCAAGGAATGCTTAAATCACCGATTAAACATACCTCAATGGAGATTTTTCTACTATTCAATCCTTTATTAGTAATTTCATGTGTTTGTAGAAAAATATATATTAATTTCAAATAGTAAAAGATAATTTAATTAGCCATAAAAGTAGGGTTAATAATTAATATTTAATTCTTTTTAGTTACCTTAATGCCAAATAATAAATATAGTTATTATATGTCTATCTATAATATTAAACACTACGCGAGACCAGACTTAGAAATAAGGATAATTTTTAAACTAGTCCTTAGGACCAGTGACCCCCCCCCCTAGTGTCCTAAATAATAAACTGGTCTCCGGAGTGGTCCCAGCCTTTGTTCTCCTATAGATTTTCAATTAATAAACTGGTCCCGAGGACCAGTAACCCCCACTTTTTGAATTAAAAAACTAGTCCAAGCAATTAATAAACTGGTTTTGGACCAGTGGACGTGTGCTATTTCTAAATCTGCGCGAGACTAGACTTTCGGACTACTAGTACCACCTGACGGACTTTACCGGCGTCTACTTTAAAAATAGGCTTAACGACTTTTTAACTTAATTAATTATATCGTCTCTAATTCTATAAATAGACAGATGTCTTTGAACTTTTAAATTAATTATATGCTTATTCTGAAAGAATTTATAAAAGAAATCAACCATGACCCTTGAACTCATAGTTAATTTACTTCTGTGGCATCTTATAATGGATTTCGTTAATTTAAATTCCTTTTAAATTATTGAAATAAAACCAAAATATTCAGAGTAAAAAGTCACTGTTCTTTATTCAAAAAACCATACAATTTCTTACAATGTATCAAAAATTCCAATAATTTTTTTTTAATATCAAATTCAAAATGATACAAATCAAATCAAATCAGTTCTTTATTATTTGCTGTCAATGATTTTAAGGGGCGTTTCGGTTCTTAAAATTCCTTTATCATACAGCAAAGAAACGAGTTCCAACTATTAATTAAAAAAATTAAAGAAAGACGCGGTTAATTACCAAAAGTTCTTAAGCCTTGGCAAGGAAAAAACTAGTTCATAATAATAATAATAAAGGCTTTGTTCTTAAGCCTTGGCAAGGAAAAAACTAGTTCATATTAAGTTCTTAAGCCTTGGCAAGGAAAAAACTAGTTCATATTAAGTTCTTAAGCCTTGGCAAGGAAAAAACTAGTTCATATTAAGTTCTTAAGCCTTGGCAAGGAAAAAACTAGTTCATATTAAGTTCTTAAGCCTTGGCAAGGAAAAAACTAGTTCATATTAAGTTCTTAAGCCTTGGCAAGGAAAAATCAGTTAATATTAATAATACCTTTTCTCTTTCATGTGACAAAGGCAAGTCTTCAACATTGATATAATCAGGATAGGTATGAAGTAGGGCTTCAACCGCGGGCGCTAACTCGGCACCAACTTCGATGTACTGTTCCTCAGCTTCCATGAAAACCCTGGAATTTTCCATGCTATGGTACAGACGAACTTCATCTTCTTCCATGACTAATCTGATGGTACTTGGGTTCAATAAACGGATGGAAGAATTCAAGGCCAAACTCTCTCGTTGTAAAATGCCATTGTTATGCCAGTTTTCGCCATTTCCATGAATACTGCTTAGTTTTTCTTCTTTAGATAATTTAGGGGGAAGAGCTTCGTGGAGGAACTTTTTGCCCATTTGATCAGCGGCCGCGTCAATTGGTAAGTGTTCCATCAGTTTGCCAAATAAATTGCGGATTCGCATAAGGAACGCGTCTCTTTCTGCACATTCCTAGTTCGCGAAAAAAATGTCGCGAGTATTAGAACGCGTCGAATTATGGCGGGTAATACTCGGACGCGTCCATTTATGGCGGGGAGTACTCGGACGCGTCCATTTATGGCGGGGAATACTCGGACGCGTCCATTTATGGCGGGGAATACTCGGACGCGTCCATTTATGGCGGGGAGTACTCGGACGCGTCCATTTATGGCGGGGAATACTCGGACGCGTCCATTTATGGCGGGGAATACTCGGACGCGTCCATTTATGGCGGGGAATACTCGGACGCGTCCATTTATGGCGGGGAGTACTCGGACGCGTCTAATTATGGCGGGGAGTACTCGGAGGCGTCTAATTATGGCGGGGAGTACTCGGAGGCGTCGAATTATGGCGGGAAATACTCGGAAGCGTCTAATTATGGCGGGAAAAACCGGTACGCGTCTAATTATGGCGGGAAAAACCGGTACGCGTCTAATTATTGCGTGGAATACTCGGACGCGTCTAATTATGGTGGGAAAAACCGGTACGCGTCTAATTATGGCGGGAAATACTCGGACGCGTCCATTAATGGCGGGAAATACTCGGACGCGTCCATTAATGGCTGGAAAAACCGGTACGCGTCTAATTATGGCAGGTAATACTCGTACGCGTCCATTTATGGCAGGTAATACTCGGACGCGTCCATTTATGGCAGGTAATACTCGGAGGCGTCCATTAATGGCGGAAAATACTCGGAGGCGTTCATTAATGGCGGAAAATACTCGGAGGCGTCCGTTTATGGCGGGGAGTACTCGGACGCGTCCATAAATGGCGGAAAATACTCGGAGGCGTCCATTTATTAGGGGGAATATCACCTAAAGTACTAAAACGCCACCACAAAATTAAACTCACTTGATCATTATGCGCGACTCCCATATAATTCAAGTATCCAACTGGCAATGATCTCCTAAATTCGACGTCATCCCTCATGGCGTTATTTAGAGCTTGAGGAATTAACTTCTCCAACAAATCACCCCATGAATTTTTTTGGTAAGTTGAAAGGGTTACATGTAGAGAATGAATTTCTTCATTGGCTTTTGCCTGTCAGAGAAAAAAAGACCAAAATTAAAAGAAACAACTTAATTAAATTAAATTAAAATAAATAAATTATAACTAACTTGATGAATGAAACCCCTTGGAAAATAAAGCAAGTCTCCGGGTGTCAGTTCCACCGTTAAAATGGGTTCTCCAATCTCTTCCTGTTTGAAATTATTACTAGAAAACCTCGGTAATTCTTCAGAAATGTTTCTAAATTAATTAATAATTGTCTCTTAATTAATTTTTAATTTAATCACTTTTTAATTGGGGATTTAATTAGTTTTGTACCGTGGAGCGTAAACATTCCATAATTTTTTTCCTTCTAGCTGCAAAACAAAGGCTTCAATATCATCGTAATGTGGGGCAAAACCTTGAGTCCCTTTTGGAGTCAAATAACTTTAAAACAAAATTAAATTAATTTAATTAATTAATTTAGTGTGAATTAATTACATTTTTGTAATAAATTATTTTAATTGATATCAAAAGTTAACTTTAATTAAAGAAAACTGCAACTGCAACTGAAAAATTGCATTGAAAGATGTATTAAAAAAATTTTAAATTAATTACATATTTGCTCCGACAAAACTTCCAAAATAATCTTGAAGCATTGAATTAATTTTCCAAATTCCTGGACTGTGAGTTTGGGGACTTAACATGCGAATTGAACATCCATTCTAAATAATTAATCATTAATTTCTAATTTAATATTATTTCTTTGTGTTCTTTCAGGATACAGGGTTGCCACGGAATTTTCAGAACCAAATTCCCTGACTTTTCCAGGTTTTCCCTGACCTTTTCAGCCCATTTTAAAATTCCCTGACTCTTCCCTGACCTTTTCAGCCCATTTTAAAATTCCCTGACTCTTCCCTGACCTTTTCAGCCCATTTTAAAATTCCCTGACTCTTCCCTGACCTTTTCAGCCCATTTTAAAATTCCCTGACTCTTCCCTGACCTTTTCAGCCCATTTTAAAATTCCCTGACTCTTCCATGACCTTTTCAGCCCATTTTAAAATTCCCTGACTCTTCCCTGACCTTTTCAGCCCATTTTAAAATTCCCTGACTCTTCCATGACCTTTTCAGCCCATTTTAAAATTCCCTGACTCTTCCCTGACCTTTTCAGCCCATTTTAAAATTCCCTGACTCTTCCATGACCTTTTCAGCCCATTTTAAAATTCCCTGACTCTTCCATGACCTTTTCAGCCCATTTTAAAATTCCCTGACTCTTCCCTGACCTTTTCAGCCCATTTTAAAATTCCCTGACTCTTCCCTGACCTTTTCGGCCCATTTTAAAATTCCCAGACTTTTGCAGGTTTTCCCTGACTCTTCCCTGACCTTTACGGCCCATTTTAAAATTCCCTGACTCTTCCCTGACCTTTTCAGCCCATTTTAAAATTCCCAGACTTTTGCAGGTTTTCCCTGACTCTTCCCTGACCTTTTCAGCCCATTTTAAAATTCCCTTACTCTTCCCTGACCTTTTCAGCCCATTTTAAAATTCCCTGACTTTTCCCTGACCTTTTCAGGCCATTTTAAAATTCCCTGACTTCTGCAGGTTTTCCCTGACCCGTGGCAACCCTGGGATAGAGAAGACAAACTTGAAAATAATCCCAAATGAGAGCGGAATAAGCTCTTCCAACTGGGTTTAACGTTTTTCTTTCTCCGTCTGTATAACTAGTTACGTCAAGATGTTTACCAAATTCAATATTTTCCTTAAATTAAAATGTTTTACATTAAAATTATTTAGTTTTTATCTCAAAAATACTAATTATTTTTTAGTTTAATTAATTAACTTTTCTTAGAATTTGGTCCATTTCATTGCACGAGAAAACTCCCTTATAATAAGCGGGATTATGTCTTTTAATTAAAAAAGGTTTCTTTTCCCAAACATCCCTAAAACACGCAAAAATAATTGCCAAATTGCAATAAACATTGACTGGCAATTGGCCTTATTCCTGATCAACGCCACCGAGGCGTAGCGGCGACTTTTGGAACTATAATAATACGGTAGCCAATTACAGGTGGCGCTGGAGTCGATGGACTCTGATGGAGATCTGTTATTTTCTATGTTTTGATTATTACCGCTTCAACTTCAAAAAACATGTTTTAACTAATTATTATTAACCTAATAATCTCGAAATAGACCAAAATCGAATGAAAACTTACTCCGAAAGTCTTATTTCATAATATTAGACAGAATAAGAAAGATAAAATCAACTTTTAATACTTTTGAAACCATATCGCTTGTTAAGCCTTGGCTATTCACATGATTCAGAAAGATCAACAAAACATAGAAAATAACAGATCTCCATCAGAGTCCATCGACTCCACCACCACCTGTAATTGGCTATCGTATTATTATAGTTCCAAAAGTCACCGCTACGCCTCGGTGGCGTTGATCAGGAATAAGGCCAATTGGCAAATCTTTTAATTAAGAAATATATAATACGTGAAAAATTGTTTTGGTGTAACTGGATGAATCAACCATTCAAAGCATTTTGCACCACAATCGGGTAGTTTGGTAAAATTTGAATCTGATTGTACAAGAGTCGTATCTGAATCGGAAAGAGGTCTTGGAATATTCATTCCCATTTTCTTTCTGCGTTTTATCATATTTAATTGCGCAATTTCCTGCTGAGTGAAGGAAGAAGGTCTCTTTTTGTTTCCATTCATCATTAAACCTAATTGACGCGCCATGGCAGGGTCAACATTAGATTCTCCCTGGACCCCAGGTAAGGGTACTGCAATTTCTTCTAATGCAGTTTTATTAGCTTTCTACATTAAATTTTGCAATTACAATTAACTGAAGGTATAAATAATTATGGTTATTATTAATATTATTTGTTTGTTTTTTTCATACAAAAGGTTTAGTTTTCTTCTTTTTATCTTTGTTATTTATGATTGGTGCATCCTAATTGTTTTTATCTTATTAATTTCGTTATATTTTAATTAGTTTAGACTTTGTCTACTTACGGAATTTTTTATCATCTTATTTAACTTGTAAGAAGTAATTTTTTTAGCCAAATCCATTTCGTAAGACAATATTTAACTTACTAAAAACTTAATTTCGATTCAGCCTAACGATTTTATTTTTAAACTACTGTATGGGAGCGTCTGCAGCGGGATAGACTGCGTACTGAGACAATAACCGAAAAAACCGGTTCTAAACTAGCCGATACTTACAGACAACTCGGGGTACGTTCCTGAACGCGCTAGTCAAAGAAGGGCGAACGCCTTGTGTTGTCTGCTTCAGCGTCGGTAACGAAAGCGTGTTCCCCCATAGCCCACTCAATCACGCGTAACACGACGCAAGCTGCTTGCGCTATAGAGAGCTTTCAGTTGGAGGAGGAGCTGAGTTTCGTGACGTATTTTACGCTGCCATATTGGTGGGTTTAAAGAGGGAATGAAGCTGAGACCACCCAATATGGCTACCAGAACAGCGGTAAGACTTGGGAGCATGGATAAAGAATGCGCGTTTGTTTTCACGCGACAGGATCGGCAACTACCTATCTCGAACGACAGCTTATTCGGTATATACTCTGTTACAACATCGGTTGTCAGCACGCACAAGGCTAGATTACATAGAGACCTAGCTTTGCGCGTGCTGACAACCGATGTTGTAACAGAGTATATACAGAATAAGCTGTCGTTCGAGATAGGGAGTTGCCGATCCTATAGCGTCAAAACAAATTTCCGCACGCGCATTCCTTATCCATGCTTGGGAGGGTGTGACGTACTACTATCCAATCTGAAAGCTCTCTATAGAATTCCATTCCAGTCAATCAGTCAGTCAGGATTTTGATTTATATAGATATAGAGTGCTGTCAGTTGTGACGTCAGATCCAAGGTTAAACGTCACGAGTCTGCCTTTAGCAATAGGCGGCCATGACAGTTACCGTTTTTTCTTTATGGGAAAACAGCATGGGTGACGTCACACCGGCGCTTCTGACAGCACTCTATATAAGATCAAAGTCCTCTGATAATCAACGCCCAGCCCAAACCGCTTGCCCTAGAAGGCTGAAAATTTGCAGGAACGTTACTCATAAGTAGTAGGCGCGTACTATGAAAGATTTTTCCAATCCGCCGCCATCTTAATAAATGGCGCCCCGAATTGTAAAAAATCTTCTCTATGCAACAAAGTCCGCGCGATTCAACCGATTTCACAAATATTTAGTACACTGATTTCCTTTAACCTATAGACGAGCTGAATGGTCTTTTGGTTTCGATTTGTTGCCATCTTTTTAAATGGCGGCCACAAATTTAAAAACCCTTCTTTATGGAATAATGCCCGTGTGAAATGTAATTGAAATGTAATAAAAATGTCCCGAAGGGGGGACGGGCAACACCGAGTGCCTTCGCTCCTAGGGTGCAAAAAAATATTAGTCATCAGTAAAATCTACCCATTCTTTATATCATTTTGATGGAAGTTCTTATTACACGCAGGCGACGCCGCGGGTAACAGCTAGTTTATTAGAATTGCAGATGTTCGGTACAAAGAGAAGGGAAATAGGGAGAGATAATCGCATAGGCAGCCGTGATCCATCTAGAGGGGAAAATTTGTGATACGCTTCGGCTCTTAACGCGCACCTTATTCGCGCACAGTTGACGTTATTGGTTCTCCTCTTTCTGGCTACTACGCCACCAAAATTGCTCGGAAAGGTTTAAACGTTAAACGTACGCTTTAAAAATAAAAAGCCGAGGCTTAAGTGAAATGATCAGCCAAGTGGGCTTTTTTAAGCAGAGTTATTTATTTATCAGAGGTAATTTAAAATGGTTTACCACAAAAAATGCTGCTACTTGAATTGTAGTAGAAATACGCGGTATTCAAGTAATCCAAAAATGAACGGTATAACTTTTAAACCATTTCGAAAACCTATAACCAAACATCAACAATGTGTAATTATAAAACATCATTTCGTGGGTTCGTGTGCTCAAGCCATTTTTCTAATGGTGATAGTGATCCATTAGCAGGATTTGGTGTTATATGTTTACAAGTTAGATATTTTGAATATTTTCCTGAAACATTACACGGCTCTAATCTTATACTATCTATCTAAATTACCTCTGATAAATAAATAACTCTTTGCTTAAAAAAGCCCACTTGGCTGAACATTTCACTTAAGCCTCGGCTTTTTATTTTTAAAGCGTACGTTTTAACAACGTTTAAACCTTTCCGAGCAATTTTGGTGACGTAGTAGTAGCCCGAAAGAGGAGAACCAATAACGTCAACTGTGCGCGAATAAGTTGCGCGTTAAGAGCCGCCGCGTATCACACATTTTCCTCTCTTCTCAATACGGATGGATCACGGCTGCCTATGCGATTATCTCTCCCTATTTCCCTCCTCTTTGTTCGGTATTGATTCAAACGTTCCTGGCAATTCCGGCGTTACTCCTTGCCGCCATATTGGTATTTCTTTCTAAGCTATAAAGGTTTATGTTTGAGGCATACCAAGTACAATATACGAGGGGTCCAACTATACCAACAAAAAAAAGCGTACGGAATTTCGGGATTTCTTCTTGATTTCGCCTAAGATTTCGGAATTTCCTCTTTGATTTCGTAATTTATTGATTTCTTCAAAGATTTCGCGAGAAGCGAACGGGATTTCGTGTAAATGTCGGACCCCTCGACAGAGTATAATTTAATAGTGGGATTGAAATAGTTTATAGTGTCACCGAGGGGCTAAACACTCGCGCATTCTGGCCTCAGTGTAGAAAAGCGCTACTTGGGAGAGCTAATTTATTTTTAAATCCATCCACCGGACTGAAACAATGGTTGGGTAGTTATTTATGTTTATTAATTGGTCTTAGTTCCGAGGTAATTATTTAGCAACCCTGCGTTATCTAAACAAATAATTTAGTACGAAGTTATAACAAGACGACCCAAGGGCTAGGCTCGTAATAGTAGCCACATCGTACCGTACACTTCGATGCGCATCCTTTAACAGTGGTAAAACATGGTACCCGTAAACAACCATTAAAAGAAGTACAGAAAATCAGAGTGAATAGCCCCTCGATACCCTAACAAAAAATTAGAACCCCTAATCCTTATTTCAATAAATTTACTTAGTTATAAGTGGAATATCCGGGGCCACGAGCTAGTACTTTCTTTTAAAACTCTTCTCGATTTTTGGAGAAATAGACGTGTTTTGGGAACGTTCCCCTTTCGCTAGCTCGATAGAGAAGCTCTCCAGGATTACAGTTTAACAAAGCTTGTTTTACAAATACGAAGGTGTATTTTGGTTACTTTTAAGGGTTGGTCGCTTTAGAAATTGAAAGTTCAAGGTTTTTACTTCTGTTATTTTTGTATTCAAGGTCGGGTGGGGTTTTTTTTACTATTGTTCACTTGCACTTATATATATATATATATATATATTTCTTTTATACGCTTAATCTATACATGGTTAATAATATTTATGCAATTTTTCAACACTCAGTGACTTTACGCACTTCCTATTTGGACGCAAAAGCGTAATGCTACGTTTTTCCACCAAATACCCTGGTTTTCCATCCTAACAACCTCGTTTTCCACCGTAGGATATTAGCGTGGAAAAACAGTGGAAATTCTAAGCCGATTAAAATTTGTTAATAATAGAAATTTTCTCATTATTTTCAGTAAACTAAAACTTTCTGTAGGTACCTGTATTAAAGGGGCTAAACACTAATGACAATTTTCCTTCATATAGGATTTTCATTGATGCTACATTATGAGCCTATTCACGGCTTGTTCTATGTGCCAAGTTCGGGAAGGTACGTCGACACTATTGTGGAATAAAGGGAGCCTTCTCATATTACACGGCTCCAGCAAGTTACAACGAAGCGTACTTTCTGTTTTTAAGCACATATACTTTTGTTTATACTTTATAAATGTACTATGGAATAAATAAAATGAAATAATTGTTCGTCGATTTAATGAATCTCATTTTTATTTCTTTTCTTTTCAATAAAGTTACAGGCATACATATGATCACTTTTTAGCACTGTTAAAGGCAATGCGTCGAGGGGCTATTCACTAATGAAAATTTTCTTTCATTGGTGATTTCTATTGATGCTTTTTAAAAGCCATTTAAAATGGATTTGGATTAATGGTTGCCTCTGGATTACGAGTAATCATCCACTCACTAAAAACTCGTTAGTGCTTTTAAACGGGATTGGGATTTGGGGTTACTTAGGGGCTATGGGTTATTATTATTATCATTATGAACGGATAATTAAGCATTAACACATTTGCCACTAGGGGCGCTGTATACGTAGTTACGTATTTACTGACATCTAAAGCATGATAAATTCTGCTAGACTTTCGTGTAAGCAATATGTAGTTCATAAATTGCCGTTAGGGGCGCTGTATACGTTGTTACGTATTTACTGACATCTAAAGCATGGTAGATTTTTGCTATGACGTCATATCCTGCAACATCAGGGGGTCACAGCAGGGGGTAACAGTATGGAAACAGCAGGGGGTAACAACAAGGGGTCACAGCAGGGGGTAACAGTATGGAAACAGCAGGGGGTCCCAGCGGTTGGTAACAGTATAGAAACAGCAGGGGGTGAAGTGTCATGACGTCATATCCGGTGACGCGTCATGACGTCATATCCGGTGACGCGTCATGACGTCATATCCGGTGACGCGTCATGACGTCATATCCGGTGACGCGTCATGACGTCATATCCGGTGACGCGTCATGACGTCATATCCGGTGACGTGTCATCACGTCATATCCGGTGACGTGTCATGACGTCATATCCGGTGACGTGTCATGACGTCATATACGGTGACGTCACCTATGACGTCACGAGGTTATTGACTTGTGACGTCACGACAGATGTTAATGGTAAAAGGTAATGATTGTCCATTCATCTAGGCCTACCGTTCATTCATATAGGCCTAGCGTTCATTCATTTAGGCCTAGCAGTGTTCAGCTATTTGAATTTCGTGCCCGGGATATGGTGCACCCGAGTCCGCTTTTAGCGCCCCCCCGACGCAGGAAATTTACGCAGTTGTAAGTTGCAGGCATAGGTTAGCCGGTTCATTTCGTTCCCTGGAAGCCGTCGAAGAAGGTCGCTCGGAGAAGCCTTTCCCGCTCAGCTGATTGTGATCGTGATCCCGGCTTTTGGGGTCGATTCTTCATCGTTCCGCCATTTCGCAGATCGTTTTTGCCGAGGACGAAAGCTGAATTCTAAGCTCTTCAACTTATCTGGCGGCCATTGCTTCGCCTCGTGGTGCTTTAACAGTCCGTAAGCCTAACCTTTACAATAATCCAAACTCATCTAGCTCCCCTTAAAATATTTATTTTATTTCAAGTATTTAAATTAATTAGGTAGTGTTAAATGTTAGTGAATTTTATTTATTTATTAAAAATCAAGTACCATAAATAAAATTTTACAACGAGATGTTGGACAAGAGAGAATCCCTAATTAGTTTAGGAGATATTAGTTAAAGATATTAAACGGGGTACGTAATTACTTTAGAGATATCGCGAAAGATTTTTGGAAATCAAGTCCCGCCGAACACGAGGGCCGTTGCCCTAAGCCTTGCACCATTTAAATTCTAGTTATTTACGGGATTCTGTCTGTGGGAATAGTTTTAAAATAAATAAATAGCAGGTTTTCATAAAATAAGTTTAGGGGCTATTATTAATTAATTTAGAGCTAAAGTGTCAGATTTAATTTCGGAAATCAAGTCCCGCCGAACACGAGGACCGTTGCCCTAGCCTAATTAAGCCTTCTTCCATTTAATTCTAGTTATTTGCGGGGTATATCTGTGGGCATAGTTTTAAAATAAATAGCAGGTTTTCCAAAGATTAAATTAATTAATTATAGCCCCCAAACTAGAGCTAAAGCGACAGATTTTCGAAAATAAAGTCCCGCAGATATCATTTTAAGACACGAGGACCGTTGCCCTAAGCCTAATTAAATCTTGTCCCATTTTAATTCTAGTTATTTACGGGGTCTATATGTGGGAATAGTTTTAAAATAAATAGCAGGGTTTTCCTAAAATTAGTTTAGTGGCTATTATTAATTTAGCGCTAAAGCGACAGATTTTCCGCACCGATCATTTTAAGACACGAGGACCGTTGCCCTAAGCCTAATCACATTTAATTGTAGTTATTTATGGGGCCTATCTGTGGGAATAGTTTTAAAATAAATAAATAGCAGATTTTCCTAAAATTAATTTAGGGGCTATCATTAATTAATTTAGAGCTAAAGCGACAGATTTTCGAAAATCAAGTCCCGCAGAGATCATTTTAAGACACGGGGACCGTTGCCCAAGCCTAATTAAGCCTTTTCCTATTTAATTCTAGTTATTTACGGGGTCTATCTGTGGGAATAGTTTTAAAAGGCCTGTTTTCTTTAAATTAAATTAGGGGATATTTTAAATTATTTTCATTATCAAGTTTACATATTTAATTTAAAACTAAACGGCAGTTTCCCTAAAATTAGTTTAGTTATTTACGGGGTCTATCTGTGGGAATAATTTTAAAAGGCCTGTTTTCTTTAAATTAAATTAGGGGATATTTAAATTATTTTCATTATCAAGCTACATATTTAATTTAAAACAAAAGGGCAGTTTCCCTAAAATTAGTTAGGGTTTTTTTTTCTTATATTATTTAAATCCATTTTGTTGGGCCCAAAAGTAGGCAATAGTTAAAGATGTGTTATTAATATGTTTTCATTTATAGATACAGCTGATATTCTTGGATTTTTCTGTCTAGACGGATCATTCCAGATGACTTATCATTCCTGATGACATTCTTTGTTGCCTTGACGTTGCACGATGATTTCCGCTGTTCTGGACTCGCTACGTATCATTCCTGATGACAATTCTTGGTTGGATTCCGTTACACGATGTCTTCCTCCGGACTTGCTATCTCTCTCAACATTGACTCGAAGATGCGGAGAAAATCATCGAAGCTAGAAGACACAAATTACATCTTTTTTACTTGCAAATTTTACATGTAACCATTTAACTTAGTTCTTTTTCTTGCAAATTTTATTTGTAACTACTTATTATTTTTTTTGCGTTCAAACTTTAATTTACCAAACTCTTTAATATTTTTTTGTTCGAAAATTTTTGTAAACACTTGGTTTTTTTGTTTCTTATTGAATAAATTTTGCCTTAAACCTCGTTCTTTCTTTTCTTGAATTTTTTTAGATACTAGACTTGGTTTCTTTTTTTAAAAGTCTGGACTTAGGGAGTTTTTTTTACCCCTTTTTTCATAATTTTTACAAAAAATAAAGGGAGTTTTTTTTTACCCCTTTTTTCATAATTTTTACAAAAAATAAAGAAAATAATACAATAAATAAATTTTTTATTCAAAAAAAAATTATTTTTTTATTAAAATTATTAAAAAATATAAAAAAAATCAAAAAAATTGTAAAAATAAGCATAAAAAATGTCAAAAAAACTACCCCAATTGTTTTTCGACTATTTTTGTTCCTTCCCCAATATCGAAACTTTAATTTAAAACTTAAGCTACCACCCCCAAAGTAAGCCTTGCGAGCCCAATTTAAATTTTACAAGTCCCTGGGACAAATCGGGAAACGTAAAATTTAAACTAAAGCCCGCTGTAGAGCCCCCAAAACCAGGAAACTTCGTCCTTAGCATGGGATTTCCAATGAGAGTCCACTCGCTGTCGTCCTTAGCATGGGATTTCCAATGAGAGTCCACTCGCTGTCGTCCATAGCATGGGATTTCCAATGAGAGTCCACTCGCTGTCGTCCATAGCATGGGATTTCCAATGAGAGTCCACTCGCTGTCGTCCACAGCATGGGATTTCCAATGAAAGCCCACTCGCTGTCGTCCACTTCTTCCTGCGCAAGAAAAATTCGAATTACTATTTGGAAAAAGGCACACGAATAACTTGAAATTAATTACCTTAATTAGAAAATCCAGTCGAGTATTTTCGCTAGACGTAACGGCAAAATGTTCAGGCATAAGACAAATGACTATTTTTTTGGCATAAAAAGCACACTCAGTAATAGGGAAAGAATACCGTAAAAAGCTAAGCCTCGCCTTAAACCCCGCTTGAAATCGTGCTTACTTTTAAAGGACAAAGCGTATAAGCAACCTTCTACCTTAAACATAAATCAGAAATTTATTTAAATCCTACAAAACTCCCTCAAGGAGTTGCCAAACGCTTTTCCCCTAAAAATATTTATAATTAAAACCATAAACTAGATACCTTAATACCGCAAAGGGAATCTCACCCTTGAAATCCTGATTACGCGTTCATTATTCTTAAAAGGGAGGGCTAGGACCAGTGTTCACCTATTCCATAAGTAAGATTTTATTTATGTCCTGGCGAAAAGAAAAATCCCTAAAAATTAAAGGACACAGCGCTTCCCTTCTAACAATAAATAGAATAATAAATAATAAACTAAATATCCTAATAATTAGCTGTCTAAATAGTTTTGGTAATGAGATTCCCTTTCAACGGATAAAATCAAAGTGTAGACCTCAATTAAGAAGGGGATTGTAATGGGTTCATTAACCTGATTAATATTGGGTGCCTTTTGCCAAAAAAATAGTTATTGATTCTAGAATCCAACATAAATTTCTCCTTTGGAAACAGATGGTAGCTATAAAAAATAAAATTCAAACAATAAAATACAGATTAAAATTGTTATCAACTTAAATGGCACAAGTATTTTCAGGGCCGGATTAAGCAATTTTGCACCCGGGGGCCGGGATAATGCGCGCCCCCTTAAGTCGAAAAAAAGGAACGGCAAATGTTGCTAAGGGGGGAATAGTTTGACTCAATGTGCCCCCAACAAGCGTTGCGCCCGTGGGCCAGTACCCCCTCACCCCCCCCCCTAATCCGGACCTGACTAAAACATACTCAAAGGGCATCTTCACATCTCTAGTAGAACCAGAGCTATGAGCCTCCAAAGTTGGGTGTAATGCTATTCCTATGGAAGGGGTATGTTTGTGAACGTTTTACTTATTTACTCGGCCCCTGTTTGTCTTAATCCCAAGTCCTAAGTATGGTTGGATGGGGGGGCATATAGGACTATAACATACTCAAAGGGAATCGCTAGTAGAACCAGAGTTATGAGCCTTCAAAGTTGGGTGCAATGCTATTCCTATGGAGGGGGTGTGTTAGCGAACACTTTCCTCAATTAATTGGCCTCTATTTACTCGACCCCCAAGATTTTAGGGGAAGCCCTCACATGAGCAGTTCCCGTATGAGCGGATTTCATAACAGCAGTTCCCTAAATAGCGGTTCTCGAAATGGCAGTTTACCCGTTACAGCAATTACCGATACATCGGTTCTCAACAATGTTACGCCTTTTCGAAAAAAATTACTGCTTACAATTATCTACTTCCGAAATAAAATAACCTTTCTCGAATTATAATATGTCTTTTCCCAAAAATTACTGTTTACAATCATCTACTTCCGAAATAAAAGAACCTTTCTCGAATTATAATATGTCTTTTCCCAAAAATTACTGTTTACAATTATCTACTTCCGAAATAAAAGAACCTTTCTCGAATTATAATATGTCTTTTCCCAAAAATTACTGTTTACAATTATCTACTTCCGAAATAAAAGAACCTTTCTCGAATTATAATATGTCTTTTCCCAAAAATTACTGTTTACAATTATCTACTTCCGAAATAAAATAACCTTTCTCGAATTATAATATGTCTTTTCCCAAAAATTACTGTTTACAATTATCTACTTCCGAAATAAAAGAACCTTTCTCGAATTATAATATGTCTTTTCCCAAAAATTACTGTTTACAATCATCTACTTCCGAAATAAAAGAACCTTTCTCGAATTATAATATGTCTTTTCCCAAAAATTACTGCTTACAATTATCTACTTCCGAAATAAAAGAACCTTTCTCGAATTATAATATGTCTTTTCCCAAAAATTACTGTTTACAATTATCTACTTCCGAAATAAAAGAACCTTTCTCGAATTATAATATGTCTTTTCCCAAAAATTACTGCTTACAATTATCTACTTCCGAAATAAAAGAACCTTTCTCGAATTATAATATGTCTTTTCCCAAAAATTACTGTTTACAATCATCTACTTCCGAAATAAAAGAACCTTTCTCGAATTATAATATGCCTTTTCCCAAAAATTACTGCTTACAATTATCTACTTCCGAAATAAAAGAACCTTTCTCGAATTATAATATGTCTTTTCCCAAAAATTACTGTTTACAATCATCTACTTCAGAAATAAAAGAACCTTTCTATCCTGGTATGAGAATTATAAACTGACACAGCCTGAAGAATAGAGTAATTTCGGTAGAGAGGGGGAGTGAACTGTGTATCCCCTACGTTAGGGGCAACTTTGTACTAGAGAATACTATTTGCCCCCGGAAGGGAAGGGGAGGGGGGATATCACTAAGGTAAGAGATAGAGGGTTATGACGTTGCCGTACATGGGAAAGAAATTACTCTATAGTACAATATTTAAGTGTACTTTAAAAAAATTCATAAACACGATCGGTTAGTAGGTCACATTACTGATTAACTGATCACGGAAAAAGGTAGTTTTTGAAACCAACGAATACAACTGTATTGTTAAGAAATGTCCAAATTTCAACACAAACACCACTATTTCTAAAACAGCAGTTTTGAAAAACACCGCTGTTTTTTGGAATCGCGGTTGCTATTTCGAGAACTGCTCATACGAGGTACACCCAGATTTTAGTATGGTTGGATGGGGAACTCAATGCGCCCCCAACAAGCCTTATATTAATACGGTTTAGAGTCAATCTTGAAATATCAATGAAATAATCACTTTGAATTACTTTTAAACCGACTTAAAAGATTGAATAGTAAAACCAGGAATAAATGCACTCCTTAATAAGATTAAGGAGTGCTTAAGCTGGTTTTTACGGGCATATCGGTGGAATAATCTTTAACCATGACTCCTTGTGGGAGAGATAGAAGGGGAATCAGAAAAATAAGTTTGATTGGGGGAGTTTAAGATTTTGAACAAGCTTAAAAGGTCAAAATATTTGCTACGCGTTGTTAGGGAAGACCAACCAAGAATAGAAAGTCGTACTTCCCTTGGTAGGTGTCGTAGTCTAGTTGGGATTCGGGAGAGACATCCCCGGATATTGTCTAGATACTTAACATCCATAGCGGAATGGGGATAACACTTAATTTCCATTCGGTTGCGATAAAACTTTGATATTTCATATAAATTAACTCTTAATATATAAATAAAATTTTTACCTGGAAAGATCTCTGAAAGACGCTGTCCCAAAAGACATAGGATACTAAGCCTTGGTCGTAGTAAAACTTGCACGCTGCGGCTGCACTGCCAACGGCAACGTGGGGCCCCTAAGCCTTGGTCGTATTTAACAAACGTATTTGGCACGGTTAAGCATAAATTTTCCACTTGCGACGCTTAATTTCCGATCGGTTGCGATAAAACATTGGTATTTAATACAAATTAACCCTTAAAATATAAATAAAATCAAAATATTTACCAGCAAAAATCCAACAAAAATTCGCAGCAGCCAGTTGTCTCGGAAAACGCCCCAAAAAGAACCCAGAATCAAATAGGCTTATTCCTTACAAACATGGACCGCTAGATGGCGCTGCTGAAGTTAGTCAGACTTCTTCAAAATAGAGTGCTGTCAGAAGCGCCAGTGTGACGTCACCCATGCTGTTTTCCCATAAAGAAAAAACGGTAACTGTCATGGCCGACCATTGCTAAACGCAGACTCGTGACGTTTAACCTTGGATCTGACGTCACAACTGACAGCACTCTATATGGCGGGAGCGTGCGTTTCAATTTTATTGCTTCTACTTTCTAATATAATTAACAATTTAGTTAATTATAATTTACTAATGTCTTCTAAACAGCCCAAAACACTTTTATCCACTTTTAAAAAGTGGTTCCGGAGTTTATGGATTCCTGCAGCTGGAAAAATCACCCTATAAACATGTTTGTCTAATAGGTCGAAACCTGAAATCATAATAATTAAACTAATTCCTATGAAAGTTAATTAATTCTACAGGGGACCCAGTTTTACGTTTAATATATTTCAGGTCATTTGGATGAATAGGACAAAGGATCTGGCCAAAAAACCTTCCTCCTCCCATAGAACTTAATGTTAATTTTGGGTTCCTTCGAACTCTCCGGCGATAGTCCAAAAGTCGCACTTTTTTGCCGATTGAATGGGCTCTTACAGCGCGAGCAGCTTGCGTAGCAGCGTAATGCTTTGTCGAGTGCGTGATCGAGTGGGCTATGGTTCCCGAATTCGCCTTCCCTTCAAGGAATCAAGGTGTATTCTTTATTTATTTATCATTACAAGTACAAGGCATTGTGGTGGTGTTTCCTTGCCTGAATGCATGCTAAATTTAGGACATCCATTCTAATATTTTAAGTTCAATCGCCTAATATAAAAATACCTTTTCGATTTTGATATTTTTGGCGGGAAACCAAGAAGCGCCATCTACGCGTAGAAACAAGCAGGGCAGTACTACTCGAGTAGTAAACATCCTAAGCCTAGGTCTACTAGTTTGTGTAGAACTTTTAGGCTTATTAATATTTCTGTCTTTTGTGTCATTAATTTCACTTAAATCAAGGGTAAGACTTGAAAACATTCTTATTAGGCCGGGGTTTTTCAAAATTCAATACGAGTGTGAGGTAAGGTTAGCTGTAATTACAGAGAGAGATCAGAGATCGCTGTCTGGGCCTCGCCGGCAACGCCGTATAATTTTTGGAGAGTAGGCTTAAGTTAAGCCTGTCCTTGATTGCTCTTTGTTTTTAAATAATTAATTAAAGAAATAAAACACTGCAAAAAGTATTAGACATTATGATGAATATGAATATCGACTACAATAGCTTTAAATGCGAGCCATTGGCTTCACTAGCCTATGCCTACGAAGAGTGAGTGTTATGGTTTAATGAACTACCCCTGCGATATTTTAACACTAAACAATCATTCCTAACAGAAACAACCCCGTTAACAATGCATTGGTTGACAATGTAATTGGTACATTAACTGGTAAAAAAATGATGAAGGCGCCTGTAAGTTTTAAATTTAGTAGCCTACCTTCCTTAACTATCTAGAGACAGGTTATAGAACAGTTTTAATTAACAAACTATCAATTAAAATCCTGTAGAAAATTTCAATTTGGTGCGAAGTTTGTAGTATTGAGTTTAATTCTCAAGTAACTTATGATACCCATATTAATGGCGCCAAACACGCTAAAAAGATCAAAGCAAAAGAGATACTTAAATCTCTCCAGGAAGAAGGTAAAGAAACTTGTTTTACTAACCACTACTGACCCCCGTTCTCTCTTGAATCTTAAATTTCGTTAAAAAATCTTAGGCCAACTTAACAGTGACGGAGATCTTTCAACTCTAAAATGTAACGTGTGCAACATTGTTGTGAATAGTTCACAACAATTACAAATGCATTTAAGTGGTAGCAAACATAAAGCAAAGTGTCGAAAATCCGAGGTTGTGGAACTTACAGCTAATACCGGTGATTATTGTGGTGGTTTTATATGAACATAGAGTTTATTTATTAATTGTTTTAATTAATTAGCGGAAGATGGAGTGCAACCGGGACCGGCCAAACAAGCAAAATTATTTTGTGAAATTTGTTCGCTAACGTTAAATTCAGACCAGCAGTATCAACAGCATATTGCCAGTAAAAAGCACAAAGATAAGATGGAAGGTAAAAGCCCAGCCAAAAAGAAGAAGGTAAGATATCTTTTTAGAGATTTGTTTAAGATTTAAGTGTCTTGGGTGGGATTTAATTGAGATATTAAAACAGGGTTCATACAAACCTGGAAAACCTGTAAAAATCAGGGAAATAAATAATTGACAAAAACCTCAGGGAAATTAAGAATTTTTAGTAAAGTTCAGGGAAATTTTCGTCAAACAGGGGCCGAG
This sequence comes from Phalangium opilio, assembly GCF_054372755.1. Lineage (NCBI taxonomy): Eukaryota > Metazoa > Arthropoda > Arachnida > Opiliones > Phalangiidae > Phalangium > Phalangium opilio. The sequence continues at coordinate 6,821,099 of NW_028324187.1, read as the reverse complement.
TATTTAAGCAAAATTGTTCTTGAACATACCGTCCATAGGATTAACATTACACCATACTTTGGAGGCTCGTAACTCTGTGTCTACTAGAGATATGGGGATGTCCCTTGAGCATGTTATAGTCCAATTTGTCCCCCATCCAACCATACTAAAAACTTAGGGCTACGACAAACAGGGGCCGAGTAATTAAGCAAAATGTCCATAAACATAGCCCCCTCCATAGGATTAACATTACACTATACTTTGGAGGCTCATAACTCTGGGTCTAGTGGAGATACGGAGATGTCCTTTGATTATGTAATAGTCCTACTTGTCCCCCATCCAACCATACCAAAAACTTAGGGCTACGACAAACAGGGGCCGAGTAATTAAGCAAAATGTCCATAAACATACCCCCCTCCGTAGGATTAACATTACACTATACTTTGGAGGCTCATAACTCTGGTTCTACTAGAGATACGGGGATGTCCTTTGATTATGTTATAGTCATATATGTCCCCCCCACCCTCCTTCGTTAACATTTGCCCCATATGATACTCCATATACGGGAAAAACCTGAATTAAAATTCAGGGAAGTATATGGGGAAAAAACCTCCCATAAATCTCAGGGAAATTTGTTTTCTTCCAAAAGTTGTATGAACCCTGAGATATTAAAAGCTAAGCTACGGACACGAAGGAGTTACTTTCTTATAATAACTCTAATGGTAATTTATCTTAAGAAGAAGAAGGCTGGAAGTGGTGGAAATCCTAACAATTCAGGCTTTGCCATTCCACCTTTAAACCAAAGCTTCATGCATACCACCACAATGGCTTGAGTAAACGCCGCCGTACTCTTTATCATTAAATATAATCGTGCAACTATTAATTAAAATTAAAATTTAAAAAACAGTTGAAAAATTAAATTACTGATCCAGTCTTAATTTAATTAATTTAGTAAGTCATAATGTAATAAGTGAATCATGTCCTTAGGTTATGATTCACGTAACCTTTACAACTTTACACCCTCCATGTTATTTTAAAAAATAATAAAGAATAAAGTTCTTTAAAATAAAAATAAAAAAAAAGATTATTAATAATAAAAACAAAAATCTCATAATTAATCAGGGCCGGAAATAAGAAAAATTTCTTATAGGACATGTGTCCAGTGACCTTTCTTTGACCTTGAAGTAGAGAGGGATGGAGTGGGAACCCCCAAACCTATAGAGAGCTTTCAGTTGAAGGAGGAGCTGAGTCTCGTGACATAATTTACGCTGCCATATTGGTGGTGGTGGGTTTAAAGCGGGAATGAAGCTGAAACCACCCAAAATGGCTACCAGAACAGTGAGTGGTAAGACTTGGGAGGGTGTGAGGTACAACTATCCCATCTGAAAGCTCTCTACCCCCACCTAAGGCGCAGGTAGTCCTCTCAGCGTCCTCAATGGTCAAAATGTCCAGTGACCCCTTAGTTTTTACTTTTTATAAAAAAATTATGGATAGTACATTTTAAAATTTTATTGGACAATGTCCAGTGTGTCATGTGCTTATGTCCAGCCCTGCTACTAAGTTTTAAAAAACTAACACTTCACCATTGTAGTTTTTTTTTTAAATAAAATCCAAAAGTAGACTTGAATAATTATTAATTTCATTGATCATTTTTGGAGTAATTAATACAACTGTAAGGATTATAAACAAACAAATAAACAAACAACCAACCCACTCGTGAATAAAGAATTTTTTTTAGTTTTCACGCAATGCAATTAATTGTTTGATTATTGATGAAAAAAAAATGAAGAAAAACTTAATTTAATTTAAGCAACTTTAAATTCTTTAAAATAAAAATATATTCATGACTAAACTGATGTAGAATAGTAATCGTTTATTGTGAATCTATTATTATGTAAAAGTTGTTTATTCAAATTAAAAATATAAGAAATGAGCAGAATTGTGGAACAATTTAATCTTTATTTAGTTTCATGAAAGGTTTTTGAGGCTTATGAAAGGTTTTTTTGAGACATTTGAAAGGTTTTTTTCAGACTTATGAAAGGTTTTTTGAGACATTTGAAAGGTTTTTTGAGACATTTGAAAGGTTTTTTGAGACATTTGAAAGGTTTTAACTTTATTGAGACATTTGAAAGGTTTTTTGAGACATTTGAATGGTTTTTTGAGACATTTGAAAGGTTTTTTTTTTCAGACTTTTGAAAGGTTTTCTTTCAGACTTTTGAAAGGTTTTTTTTTCAGACTTTTGAAAGGTTTTTTTTCACACAATTGAAAGGTTTTTTCAGACATTTGAAAGGTTTTTTTCAGACTTTTGAAAGGTTTTTTTTTCAGACTTTTGAAAGGTTTTCTTTCAGACTTTTGAAAGGTTTTTTTCAGACGTTTGAAAGGTTTTTTTTTCAGACTTTTGAAAGGTTTTCTTTCAGACTTTTGAAAGGTTTTTTTTCACACAATTGAAAGGTTTTTTTCAGACATTTGAAAGGTTTTTTTCAGACTTTTGAAAGGTTTTCTTTCAGACTTATGAAAGGTTTTTTTGAGACTTTTGAATTTTTTTTTTGAGACATTTGAAAGGTTTTTTGTGATTTGTTTAATCAGTGAAGGCTTTAAACGCTTCTAGCAACGGAGAATGGGTAAAAACATCACTTTCCGATACCATCTCATCCAAAACACTCGTATTTTCCAAATCTAACAAAATAGAAACACAAATAGTAATAATGACACTGAAAATGCTCATATCCCCGCCTCCATTTTGTTCTAATTCTAACCTTCTCCAGAAATGCGCACTTCATCGGCTAAAACCCTCCCATATTCATAATGCAGGGATATTGTAACCCGTCTCAAGGCATTATTGTCAATATAGATATTCATATCCAAATTGACAATATTAAATGACAGAGAATTTTCAACGCGGTTTAAAACATTTCCCAAGTACTGTTTCTAAATAGATATAATGTTAAAATTTTAATTACTTTACAGAATAGGGACTTGGCAATTCGGGCTTAACTCCGCCCCCAGCACCATACCATTATGGTATGTTTTTTTAACAGAATGAAAGCTACATAAGCCCCTCCTCCTGGTATGTTTTTTAGTACTAGTGAAAGGTAGCCTGACGTTGCATGACGTAGTACTGCCAAGTCCCTATTAGGCCCGGAAATTAATTAATATAACGTACTTTCAGCTGAAAAACATTTTCCCTTCTTATCAAGTAACATTCTAACAACTTGATTAAATTTTTCAATATCTTAGAAACAATGTTTTCAGTTTCAGTTTCATTTTCAGTATTAATACTCATCGATAGCGGAATAAAAACTGGTAAGTTGTGATTTTGGAATAATAATTCATCACCGTTTATCACGATTGTCAGAAAGAACTCGTGATTATCGGTAAGAATTAAATGTTCAGGGATTAATTTCAACTTAATTGATGTTTTTGAAACAGAATACACTTCAACTTCGGTAAAAGAAATGCGCTTTTTAGCTAATATCGGCGGTGGTTCTTCCGTGGTTCCTTGATCTAAGGGTTCTGGTTCATATCTAGCTTTTAGTACTTTAATGTAATCTTTAATATTCTGCAATTGGTATGGTATAATATATATTTGCAAATATATATTAATTAAAAATAATTTAAAATTGAACCTCGTTGGAATCTTGAAGTTTGCTCAGTCTTTCGTGACAATTTTTAAGTTTTTCTCTGTATTCGGGGGTTAGTAATTCAGATTTTAGTGTCTCTTCAAGTTGGACTTTCATTTCAAGTAGTTTAGTTGCATTTTCTTGGTATTTATCTAGTTTACTAATCACTATTAAAAGAAAATTATTTTTCCCATAAATTATTTATAACCTTAAACATTATCATTAATTTAATTACAAAATTTATCTCGCTTGGAAATAAACAAACGCGGTGGTGATGATGCCATCGCCATGGGTTTTTAAAAGGTTTGAACTTTCCCCCCAAAATCGAATCACTCGGCGGGAAAAGAAATAAGCATAAGCATTTATTGCTTTAACGCAATTTCTGTTTTGCAGCCCTTTAAGATCGATAATTTAAATATGTATCTGTTAGGTACATATTTTTTCAATTATCTGTAAATTGCTAATAAGTTATGAAATAATCTCGTAGGAGTTTAAAAAATAAGTTGTTATAAAGTGTCCAGTTTCTATGATTCTTATTTCCAGCACTGCTACAAGAGCAGACGGACGGTGACAAAGATGGCGTCGACTGTACAAGGAGAAGATGATGATTCCTGGCTTTACGGTGGTGGAAGTCAAAATAATGGTGGAAAAACCTCCGAAAATGAAACTGAAGAAGTTAATAAAGAAAGCGAAGAAATAGGTGAAGATAATTCTGAAATAAACACGGTAAGTTTTAATGTAGTTTCAGTCAGATGGTTTTCTTTTCAATCGGTTTCGTTAAGCCTTGGCTCATTTTCCTGTTTACTAAGTAATACCAAGGAGTATATATTAAAAAGGAGGTGTATTTTAACTAGGACGCTCCAGAGAGTATTGTTGAAGATGGAGAAGCAGCGGAGGGTGTTATTAGTGAAAGCGAATTGGAAAATGGAGGTATGAAAGATGACAGCGATAATTTCAGTAGAAACGGTGCATCCGAAAATAAATTAGATGATCATGTTGAAGAAGTAGCCATGGGAAATGATATGTTGGAAGACGGAGCCAATGCAGTTTTAGATGAAAGTCTAGCTGACGGAGAAGCGGGTTCCCAGGAAGGAGGAGGGTCAGATGATGATGATTCTGATGACGATGTTCAGGTACTTAATTACCTAGATTTTGTTAAGCTCCATGAAAGGTAAGCATCGGTTAAATCACTTAACAGGTTACCATTGGAGACATAAAGGCCATACCTTCATACGGTTACGGTTCAACTCCTGTAAATCTGAACATAAAACGCGTGGCTGGTTTTGGCACACCTGGAGTACCATCAAGTGCTAAAACATCCAAAGGAATTGATATTGATTCAGTTGGAAACGTCAATGGAGTACCTTTATATGATTTTAATTTGGATACCATGGAAGATAAGCCTTGGCGAAAACCCGGTGCTGATATCACGGATTATTTTAATTATGGATTTAATGAAGATTCTTGGAAAATATATTGCGAAAGACAAAGAAAGCTTAGACTAGAAAATAATGTCTCTGGAAAAGTATCCGTAAGTTTTGTATTTGTAACAATTTCTTTAACCACTTTAGGGCATCTTTCATGATTTATATTATAGGTTAATCACGTGACTGGTTTGAAGGACCAATTAATCCCAGTGGCATCTGTTAATGAAAATAGCAAATATTCAGCCGCAGTTGCCATTAATTTGGGGCTTAAAAAGGCTGGCCCCCCTCCTGGGCGAAAACTTTCTGGAAGTATTGATGTTATTGGTGGTGGTGCTCCTTCTTTACCTAGCAGACGACCCGTAACTACAACTAAAGAAAATGTCATCACTGTGAGTTAATTTCCCATGAGTCATTTAGTTACAATTTAAAAAATCATGCAGTGTCTCTATAACCAATTTTACAACAATCCTCTCATTTGTCTTTACTCTTTAGGTTATGACTGGACGTAAATTTGACACTGTACCACCAGGCATTCCTCCCCCACATTTAGCTCCAACTCATTTACCACCGCCATCTTTCCTTAGTGTTCCCCCCGAAGCTAATTTATCAATTCCTCCACCTCCTGGGGCAATTTTACCCTTGACCAACATACCTCCTCCTCCACCTGGAACCCCATTCCAGGATCATTTCGCGTCAGGGCGGTACTCAGTCCCGCCTCCTGTTGTCGGAGGGCCAATGTCTGGGTATGAAGAGCATTATTATAATGGTACCATGTCCCACGGAGGAACCTATGACGAAACTACCCAACAAAGTTGGCCTTCTTCAACCCGCGCTCACTCAGAGGCCCATAGAGAAAGGGACCGCCGTGAACGTAGTAGGGAAAGGGAACACGAGCGGACTTACGCGACCTGGGATTATCGCGAGCATGACGCCAGGGAAAGGGAACGATTAAGTAGTCGAGGAGGATCAGTTGTTGGAGATGAGGAATACGACCGTACTAATACAGCTACTGCTACTAACAGACGACATAGAGATTACCATGAACGGTCGCGCGATAGGGAGAGGGAAAGGGAGAGAAGCACGGGTTATGAAAGAGAGTATGAGAGAGATGATCGTTATGATCGGGGGGAGAGAGACAGGGATAGACGTCACAAAGATCACCGTTCTGAACGCGATGATCGTCACAGAGACAGGTCCTCGCGCAGGAGGCATCACCATGAAAGTGATGACGAATACGACCATCGTTCATCCAGACACAAACATAAGCGACCTAAGAGAGAGAAAGACGACGAAACGTCATCAAACGCACCCGTATCGGCGTCCGAATCTCAAGATGCCACTGAATTGGATATGAAACAGGAGTTATAAACACTAACAACCTATAAAATTATCGTTAAAATGGTTCCCGACTGTCGTGAAATTAAAATTTTGTAGCGTAAAATAAAAATGTTACAAATCTGCTGAAAGTTTAAATTAATCAGATACTTAAAAGCTATAATTAATTTGTACCCCAGGGTGTACTTTTTTCCCCTTCCTATCCCGATTTTTTCAAGTTTTATATTTTAATTCATGTATTGTTTATGTTTTATTATAGTAAAAGTCATTTTTATAATTTAAAATAAATTTCAGTTTTAAATATTATTTTTAGTTGGTAGAAATCAGTATTGAAGACTACTTCGCTCAATAGATGGCGGTGTTTTATATAAAAAAGGCGTCCAGCCAGCCGGGTTAAACCAATACTTTTGTGTCTCTAAAGAGCGCAAAAGTAAAAACTTGGGAAAGGGGCCGCCTCTAGTTCCGGCGGTGTCATGGTCTTCGAGAGAGGGGGGGGGGAATTAGCTGAGGGGCCCGGGCCGCCTGTAGGACTGTCTCGATGGGGGCCCGCAATTTTCGTCAATTTCCCCAGGGCCCACAAACTGTCTAGACGGCCTACATTAGTACATTTTAACTATTTTGAAACTAAATTTTGTTAATTAGTGTTATGTTTTCATATCTATATGGGATCGTAGATAAAATCTATCCTTCTAGTATTTTATGGCTTTCAAGTGCTAGAAAATCGCCTATTATTCATAGATGGTCAAGAGGCGGTTTCTGCATTTCTCTACGCGATACCACAGATACCAAGATAAAGCACGGTTAGTTCATTCATTCATTCTTTTATAAGAAAAAATGTTTTAGCTGAAGGTTCAAAATTCTCGTTAAAATATTTAAAATACAAGGAAAGTAATGTAAGATTGAAGACCTAATGCGTGTTAGATTAATTAAAAAATTTGCCACAGGTGACAGCGGGTGACGCTAGTCCTAGCAAATAATAATTAAAAAAAATAACTGATTTTGGTTTCGTTATTTTATTCAGTTTTTTTTCCTCGGTTTTAGAGGGCGGCGCGGAACCTTATCATAACTAGTCCAAGAAATGTATTTAATAAAATTCTACGTCTATTCATTAGTCAAGTGCCAGTGACTTAACCTTTAACGAATCTGAACTAGGCTTACGAAACTCTAGAAGATTCGAGATTTCGAATTCGCTTTCTGGGACGTTTTTCTTATTATTTTTCCTAAATTTTAAGAGGTTATTGATTGGAGCATGAATTAATTCATTAAACCACACTCCCTCTGGAAATAAAATTAGAAGAAACAAACACATTTGACCCTCTACCGTTGGGTCAAGCAGACACCTTTACGTAAAAAACGCTGCTACTAAAACGCGGTCAATTTCAGAGCGTGTTAATGCCACTTTAAGGGAAAAAGTTGCGCGGTAGAAGGCATGCGTAACGTCTTGAAGAGTTTCTACTCTAGTCTGGCGTTGGGTTGGTCGCTCTTCGCAAATGGGTCAGTGAGTTGAGAGGGAGAGTGCCTTAGGGAAGACGCGGGTCCAAACTCCGAAGTTTCTTATGAAAGGGGAAATAAAGTACTTTTTCTTTACAAAGTGCCTACCCCTCCCCTTGGTCCGTAACTCCAAGTCCTCTCAGTAACGGAGTCTAACTTCTCTTCTCACTTCTTCCAGTCTCGTCAAGTCGTCAGAACAATCCGCACACTTGGCTCTTGCGGTAGTTGTTAACTGTTACTTACCGTTCCACCACTTCCATCAATTCTAGTTGAGTCCGAGTTATTGGTGAGATAGTTTTATTAGAGTTTTAGTTTAGTCCCAAGAACTTGCCGCGTTGTTGTTGTTGTATTCTACCATTAAACCACGATGAATACCATTTTGAAATTGCTTTCCAACACTTTACTGATCCTGTATTACTGGATCGAGGGCATCATTATGACCTTTGTGCCAAGAAGGTTCAAATTAAAAGACATTACCCGGGAAACCGCCTTAATTACCGGAGGTGGGAGCGGAATGGGACGTTTATTGGCCCTCCGGTTAGCTAAACTCGGTACGCGCGTTGTATTATGGGACGTTAATAAAGTTGGTAACGAAGAAACGGCCGAATTAGTGAAAAAAATCGGTGGTGAAGCCTTCCCCTATTACTGCGATATATCGGACAGAAAACAAGTGTACCAACAAGCCGCTAGAGTCAAAGATGAAGTTGGAAAGGTCACCATGTTGATTAACAACGCTGGCGTTGTTTCCGGAAAGAGATTTTTGGACATACCCGATGAAAAAATTGTACAAACTTTCGATGTTAATATCATGTCTCATTTTTGGGTGAGTGCTTTTTTAAATTTTGATTTTAATTTAGTTTAAATACAGTACTAGTTAAGTACAGTTATAGCCTTTGAGTCTTGAAATTCGTCTCAAGAAGACCAGGCAAACCTTTGGGATGTAAAACACGTACCATTTAGTGAAACCATATGATTTTACAATAGAGTAATATCTTTCACATATATGGCAACGTCATAACCCTCTATCTCTTACCTTAGTGATATCCCCCCTTCCGAAGGCAAATAGTATTCTCTAATACAAAGTTGCCTTCAACGAAGGGGATACACAGTTCACTCCCCCTCTCTACCGATATTACTCTATAGAGTTAGTTTAAAACTCCGTAATACAATCTTAGGTTATAAAATTTTAGTAAACGTCATCATTAGCGCTTCTAAAATGTGGGTTTGATTGTTGTTTGAAAAAGAAATAAATAAACTTGGGTCAAGGATCTAATTTTTGCCTATTAAAAAAAAAAACCCACTATCACTAATTAGAAAGAAAACAACATCGAGTTAGGAAAAAACGGTGATAGTGCAATGACCCTGCGTTTTTCTTCGACATTGGGAGTTATAACGGGAACACGCTCACAGTCTCGATGTTAAAAAGTCTCTTTATTTATTATTCTTTAACGGGATTTCATTTCTGAAACAAGTTTTAAGGTCAAGCTAGATGGAAATACAACCACCATGATTTTAATACCGTTAGCTGAACTGCTAGCGATTTTTAAAGAAATATTTAAGAAAAGACCTAAATAGCTGCTAGGGAAATTTCATTATCATTCCAATAAAGCTACGTACTCCTTGGAAAAAAACCCAATTTAAAACAGTGAAACATATTCCGTAATTCTAGACCAAGAACTTAGCCTAACAAAAACAATATCTGTTAATCGTTTGAAAATAGGCGAAACCAGAGAGAATTTAGAAGGGGAGTGGAAGGAGTGGTTTGGAATGCAGCGCAACGTCGTCTGCTAAACGTTATCTAGGCAGGTCGATTTCCGGTATGATGCGTTTGTAACCAGGCTGGGAAATAGCACACTTCCTCTGGTCCAAAACCAGATTATTAATTGCTTGGACTAGTTTTTTAATTCAAAAAGTGGGGGTTACTGGTCCTCGGGACCAGTTTATTAATTGCAAATCTATTGGAGAACAAAGGCTGGGACCAGTCCGGAGACCAGTTAATTATTTCGGGGACTAGAGGGGTCACTGGTCCCAAGGACTAGTTTAAAAAATATCCTTATTTCCCAGCCTGTTTGTAACGGAGAGATTTTAGAACACGTGACCGGAAACTCGCCTACCCCAAAAAGCTCAACGCGACATCTTGTTTGGGCGTCATCACCTTTAATAGAGTCAAAGGGGGGCCTTCCACTCCCATTCTAAATTCTCTCTGGCGAAACTACGCAAGTGCCACTAGAATTTTGTTAATTAAAAAGCACGGTGTTACGCGATTGGCTCGAGGTGCAAATTTTAAATTATCTATGAAATATAATTGAACTAATTTGAATTTTAAAATAATTCCTATGCAGATAGATCTTATAATTAGTAGACAAATAGATAAAAAACTTTTCTCCTTTAAATGTGAAAGTAACGTGAAAATTAGCCAAAAAAACCAATTTTCTTTTCAAAAACGTTAGATTTGTCCTTTAAAACGTAGTCATATCGCGACCAAATTTTAAATAGGTCAAACCTTAAACTCTTTGGTATAATATACCCTTGAAATAGGAAATTATTCAACGTAGTATCCCTTCCTAATCGTTGGTCCAAATTTGTGATTTTTTCATGGCCTTTTTTATGCTGGTCTCTATAGTAATGCGTGATAGCATTTGATTAAATATTTATTTTACTTTTTATTTGGCGACATTATGTATAAGGGGTTTAGTTTATTATCCCTACGTTTTTATGCATGGCGTTTCACGCGCTACTTAGTTTCAAAGTCAAGTTCCATCTTTATTAAAGGAACAGTCTCGAGAAATTTCGTTCTAAAGTCCGTGTTTTATCAAAGAGAGCTCTAATTACCAAATAGTCTAGTGTTTGAGCACTAAGTTTACTTAAGACGGACGGAACATTAAAGAGTTTGTGCATTTACAACTAAGACGTATTTAAATTAAGGTATGTCCTGAAACAATAAGGACCATCCAAATTTGGTAACTTGGACTGGTAACTTTGAAGCCCTTTCTAATGTCTTTGGAATGAACATACCTGTGTTCCGTTTTAACCCTTTTAAAAGCAGACGACACTGTACCCTTCCTTTTGAAATTGGTCAATTTAGACAGAAATATAACGCTGTCAGAATTATCACAAATTCGATTTATAAAAAACATTTTACGATTATTCAACTCTACTCTGTCGACTAAATGTCTTCCTATCGCTCTAATTAACTCCGATATAGCTTAAAAACAAATTAGCATATCTAAAATTACCCCCATAAAAAAAGAAGAAATTTTGATACAACTTTTCCTTCAAACTGAAATAGATATTGGATGAAAAAAAAAGAACATTTTATCAAACTTTTTCGTTAAATATTCATGAAGTAGTTTACCGTTTACGAGCAGCTGGATGCGAGCCACACTTTACCATAAGTTAATTATACCACACAATAAGTTAAATTGTAGTAATGGAACCAAGAACTGTTTTTTTCTTGAATTCAAAATAAGGTTACATTTTCTAAGACCCTCGAGTCGCTTGTTTTAACTTATAAGGGTTGTTTATTTACTTATGATTGTATGAACTAGCGGAGTAAACTCCTTAAATTTTGTTAGGTTTATATAAAAAAGGGAAAATTTCCCTTTAGTATCCTTGGTGCGGGTGAAAATGTGAGAATTAGATATCCATTAATATTCTCCTCCCGGCGGAGATATTAGCGTATAGTTTTAATTTGACTTCGCAATCTGTTACAACCCAGATTAGCACTAGGTTACGTACCTTCGCCACAAGGTTCTTTAACTACAGGCTTTGACACAGAGTATCTTAGCCCCTTTTAATTCGGTTTTGTTTTCGTCTGAAGTTGAGACATTAGAATGAATAATATTTCAAAATTTAATCCTTTTTGAAATTATGACATATAGGCCTAATACTTGAAACGTTGCGCAATCTGTTATGTCGTTTACTATCGTATTTAGCAAATGAACGTGAAGTCAGTCACGATTTATTTTCCTGTGTAGTTTTAATAACAAGGCCTTGAGATAGATAAGACAGTGAGTGTTTCAGTGAAAAGAAGGCATTGGTCTTCTTTCACTCTTTAGGGGAATAGGCTTAGTGGCTAACTCTTGTTTTTGGCGCCAACTTCGCCGGCTGTTCTTTGGAACTTTATTATGACGAAGTTCATACTTTTATCGGGTCCCTAACCTTAAATTAGTCAAACCCCGAGTGGAGTTAAAACTTTTATCGTTCCCTAACCTTCTTAGTCAAACCTTAAACGGACTAATTTGATATAAAATTGAATGGCGAAATAAAGAAAAAGGAAAATGAGTGAATCACTAGAAAAAAGTTTATCTCGGTTTTAAAACTATCAAAATTCAAAAACCGGGGAAAAAACAATTTCCTAACATTAAAAGCTACGTGTTGTAGCGTAAAATACCACGTTAACCATGCTTTAAAAACTTAAAACTTGGCTATTCAAAATTCAAAATTTCAAATTGATTTATGGCGGCATTATTGTCTGCGTTCAGCGAGAAAAACCGGTCACATTAATTATATGTAACATGCATTTTCGGTATGTGCGACTGAACGCACCTTGTCCACCAAAACCGTAAACCCTATAGGGAAAACAAGGTGGGGGGGGGGGTTCCCGGAATATTTCAGGGAATGACCTCCTGCACTGGACAGAGGGTTATAAAGGGCAAGCCAACAGTAATTAATTTATCTCTAAACTGCATAGCGTACCACTGGCAGAAAAACTAAAAGAAATATAACCCGATTTCAAAATGAAATTTGCATTATTACTCAATATGTTTTCGTTAGTTAATTATCAGTTCAGAAATCTCGGTTTCATACTAAGCTGACGTCTGAATTACTGAATATGTAATTTAGTGTTAAGTAATCGATTAGAATGAAAAACAAAACTAGTTTTAAAATCGACACATATTTAACCCTGTAATATCCGACAAAAACAGATATTACCAATAACACTCATTTCGAAACTTGAAAGTCATTTTTCGTAAGCATGAACAGAGCTATTTGAATTAAAATGGTTGCCACGATCCCAACCATGCACCAAAGGACGTCTAAAGAACTTTCCATGTAGTGTTACCATGGCTAATGATATAAAATTATAAACCACGCAGTTTTGTTCATCAAATTCGGAAATTTCAGGAGTTAACACTGTGCCTTAAGAACAAACCACCATACGCCGGTTTTAGTATTTAAATATTTGTACGTCTATATAATGAAATGAAGTGGAGTACTTAGCTAGGTCGTGCTAATTAGCGTTTATTGTTTTAATTCTTTTCAAGAGAGAAAAACGCGTTTTAGGAAGACACGTTGCAATGGAAAGTAGGTTTGCACGTGTCGAAGCCTTTGACCTATTTGCAGCGCCAGAGAAACTTTCCCGATTTGGGGGAGAGAGACCCGGATTCGATCTGCTGATATAGTCTCGCGTGGCAAGCATTAACCCTCTTGGCGGTCTCTTGGAAATTACACTTAATTAAAGTTAACGTTCACTCACTGACAAGGTGAGGCTCGCTTCACCCTCCTAACCCACAGCCTAAAGACCGGATATCCTCAAAACATTTTACTACTGATTACATTAGTTTATTTCATCAGGGATAAAGGAAACAATAAGAAGTGTAACACTCAATGAAATACGTTAATGGTTAGCATCTACTGCATGATTTAGGGTTAAGAAGAAGCCTTGAAGGGCGATAAGTGGACCCAAAGACGTTCATTAGACAGGGCTTCAAAGTTGCCAGTCTTGCACCCAAAGTTCTATAATTTGAAGACCAGTCTAGCGTCTTTGGGTGTTCAAACGTCAGACTCTCTTCTGGCCTATTTCCTTCAAAATTTCTTAGAAGCAACTCCTGGTGAGGTCACATAAACAAAGGCTTAGGTTGATTTCAGTTGGTCCTATCATCTTACAAGTAACTATTGTTGAGGTCAACTAAACAAAGGCTTAGGATGATTTCAGGTGGTCCTATCATCTTAGAAGTAACTCATGGTGGTGAGGTCACATAAACAAAGGCTTAGAATGATTTCAGGTGGTCCTATCTTTTTTAAAATACTTCATGACGTTGATGCAATATTTTAAGATTAGGTATTTTATATTTGACCTGAAGGTGAACGCACAGCGGGGTTTCGTTTTGGCTTAACTATAAGTTGTTTGTTTCAAATTTAAATTTTTTCTAAGCTTATATTAATATACAAGGAAAGTTTTTGTATATATAATTTTTTAATTTTGTTTTTATGGGGAATTAACCCGTGTCAAGGTTAGCTTCACCAAGCTATTTATTTTAATAAAAAATAAAATGTAAAATAATTCCGGATTATTTACGACACCATAAATTTTACTCAAAACATGTTACATATGATATCGAAGGTTAATATAAATTATATTTTCAAAAATAAAATTTCTAGGAAACAATTTAAATATAACTTAAGTACTTTCCCTTTAAATTGCAGTTTTCATAGAACCGCGAACTTAATTTTTATAATTAGTTTTGTATAATTAATGTTAATTTATAGAGTTAAAAGAACGAGGAAATAAACTAAAACCTTTAAAACTCTAATATAAAGCATCGTTATAATTTCTCTAATTATTTTAATTTTTCAGTTGAAATTTTCCTTAAATATTAATTATTTAGACCTTTATGTTTAACAACGATTAGAACTTCATTACGCATTATTTTTTACTATTTTAATTGCTTCGAAATGCCAATTTATTTACCTTGAAACATACATTAATGATAAGGAAATTTTTAATGTAAAAATACACTCAATCAAACTTAACAGCGTTGTAGTTTAATTTGTAAACCGATTTGGAGCCAAAGGATTTTTTTCCTGCTACATAAAACAACATACGATAACAAAGTGTGTTTCAAGCTTTTTAGTGACATTAGCGTTAAATTAATTGGCATTTACGCTATACATATATATAATTTGCATTTAGTGTACATAATTTCCTTGTTGGTTGCGTATAATTATTGATTAAAAACTAAAAAGTGACCTATAGTTGAGTTTTTCTCAAGGTTGGAAAGCAGACAAACCCATACCATAACCATTAGGCCTAAGGCTATTCTACTCTATAATTTGAAAGTTTAATATAAATGTTTTCTTTAAACAATTTAAAACTTCATGCAAATTACTTATGTAGAGCCAAGATTGTGTGTGCGATGTTTTTGTGTATACATAGCTTAGAAACTCTACGAGCAGGTTTCTACTCCCTTATAACACCAAGCATAAGACATGTTCCTTCCATAAGTATAACACTTCCTATACTTCTTAATGCTAACTCTAAACTTACAGCTCGAGCTAGTTCGGGAACGACAAGCGAGAATTGAAGTCCTACAATCGGTGGTTAATTTTGCAGAACTTGAATCTTCCTATTAAGTCTGTACTAAACCTTTAACAGCGCTCCAGTCACCAGGCGTTGTCGCTTTACCTCGAATCTATGACCTACCTCATTCATGACAAGCTCCAGTTTGTAACCAGTGATAAACTTATTGGCCAACATATCTTAGGAACTTATGCACCAAGCAAGGCTAGAATATCTTATTGAAAGAGATGTCCATTGCTTACGAAACGCTATTACTTGGAATTCCGTACCGATGTTCCTTAATACATCACAGGTTAATACAAAGTAAGCTATCTACAACCGATACTCCACTCTCTTTAACCTTTTAGGTAGAGAGAGAACTTACTCTGTTCGAATGCACGGTTATGTGCCTCGACTATGATATAAGGGCCTTAGTTTTCTGTGTAAAAAATGCACGAGGTCCATCGCGATTGAAGTCAATTGTAATTTGCCCCGTGGACAAACCTACGCGGAGGTTTACATTAATGTAAAAGATCTATGAGAAAAAGCAGGACGTATCATATTTAGGTGGGATTTTTTGGGGAGAGGTCTTATACCGATTTAAGTGGCGATTTCTTTGGACTTGGTTTGAAATTCTGTTCATATTTCTGATGTAAAAAGCGAGCTGAGAATTCACTCCACTTTAAAGTAGAAATGAAAGTCATTTTTATTGACGAAATCACGGGCCCCATCAAGACAGATTTACAGGTGACCCGGGGCCCCTAGAAGGTACAGGCCCCGTGAAAACTAACCGAAATGCCCCCCCCCCTCTCTCGACGGCCCTGCATGATGCATCGAAGCTAGCAATTAAGTTGCTTACTATCATGGTTGCAGTTCTACTTGAAGTATTCGAGCTCTAACTCTGTTTTCGGAGATGTTGGGTTCTCTAAAATTCTTTGCACGTTTTTGGTTTGGTCGCATCATCCAAAGGAGAAACCTTTTATTTCTACGATGTAGGTTGTTCGTAGCCCTAAGAATACATTCAACATAACTTACAAGCACTACCAAAGGGTAGAACGTCTTTCTGTATCTCTCTTTAGGCTCTAAGGTAAAGATTGACAGGTTCTCTCTCAACTTTGAAGCATTTATACCCAAAAGCTAGCAGGGGAAAATGTAACTCTCTTTTTTGCTTAGATCCGGTTTATATTAATTACACTCTACTCGATCTAATATAACATAGTTTTCCTTCAAATATTTCGGGAAATTGCTGATGTCGTTTGCAAACTAGCTCTTTTGCTTGCGTTAAATGAAGACATAACCAACCAACTAACCGCATTCCGCAATTAAATTGCGCTTTTTTAATAAAAGCCAAGGGACGGTGAAAAACTGAAAACGGAAAATATTTCATATATAATCATTTTTCTAATTTCAAGGCGAGTGAAACATTTAGGAAATCTCGTTATTCTTTCTCTAAACAATTAGGCCTAGATAATGGTCGTTTTCCTTATGAAATAAATCATTAATCCTTCAGTATTACCATAATTTTAAGAATATTTGAATGATGATGATGATGATGTCAATAAAAGCCACTTAAGTTTTTTTTTACTATTTTATTGAACTAGAATTTCAAGTTTCGAGCAAAAGTGTGATGGATAACCATCACTTTGGTATCGTTAGTAAACTATTAACTTATAATTAAAAATATTTATTTTACGTTTGGCGTCATGTTTTCATTTTTATTGTCGTTATAAAATCAATTTGGTTCTAAAAATTGACAAATGAATTTATTTTTATTTTTTTCAATGTCATATTTTAATAGCGTGGAATTTTAAGGGACACTACCCAATAATTTAAATTGAGTCGTCAACTTTTGACAATACAATTTAGACATCACGTCACGTGGTTTTCCTCTATCGCTGTAGCTCTCAAAGCATATGACACGTTTATATCAAAGTATTTTGCCAAAAAAATCATTCAATTCAGATACGACTATCCCATCAAAGGTGCTAATAATGGCACCTTGAATAATAGCTTACACTCCTAATTTTCTAGTAGTTTCACGTTTCCATTCATTGTCAGTACCATTGATAAAACCCTTTTGTGCATTTTGAAGTTTAAATCCTTTTTAGTTAAGAATAAGTTAACTTTTACTTGAAATGGCAGTTTCTTGCCTTCAGGGTAAGAAGAGGCCATCGAGACCGAGTAGAGTTTATGGTGATAGTTATCTCAACGGTTGAGGCCCACCTGGCTTTTGAAGGTGACCCTGTATGGGTCAATCTATTTTTCCAAACAACTTTCCTTCTGGAGTACGCGTAAAATGTCACGTAGACCAGAAAGGAACCCCCAAAAAACACTTGTTTGTGCTACGGTTTGTGATAACGCAAAGCAATATTTAAAGATTTTCAACTTGTTTGTTTCGATATGGTTATTGTTATCGTTTTACAATCGTAATTAAAATAAAAACTCATCCCCAATTTGCAAATTGTTAAGTCGATAATAATTAAGGCTCAATGGTGGTCGAAGGGCTAATCACTATCAGATTCTCTGTACACCGATTACGGATTACGTGTAATCATTTTAGCACTGTCAAGGGCAGAGTTTTCAAATAGTACGCGTAATCACTTCAATACAGTAAAAGGTACACCGATTACACCGAGTGACTGGCCCCTCGACCATGTTCGATATATGTATGGCATTCCAGTGACTAACGAAAAAGGTTGTAATTCTAATCAGGGCGGCAAAATTGGGAATTTTCCCGAATACGAGCAGGGCTACCAGCTGGAAAAACTATACCAATTCCTTATAGAATTAACCCTGCAGGAGACGGTTTATGCCGGGACCGCACAAGATATAAGTAAAACACAATAAGGGACTTGGTTACTTCTCTACACCCCCTCCCTCACCCCTGGTATGGATGGTATTGTCTCATCTGTCAAGATATGTTCGTGTCCTCTTTGAAGCGAGATTAATCCAACAGTCGTCTCGCAAAAATCCTGATGTCTTTCTTTTTATGTTTCATTCCACCTGCTCCCTAGTCCCACAGTCTCTCCGAATCTGGATGATATCGCAGCTAGCTTGTCTTTTGCTAAGGAAGGAATCCTCACATACCGAATTCCTTCCTAGACTGAGAAGATTTCCCTTTGGTCATGGTGTAAAATATCTTTTTATTCTTCTACAAAGCACGAGATTCAAACCTTTCCTTTGACTTGTAAGGGCACCCTAGAGGAATTTTGTGTGGTACTGGTGTTTGTTTTATGGCGTTACTTAACTGTTCTCTCCAGGATTTTAAATTTATATGGAATAATTTTTTTTAAAGAAAAATATACGAAAAGAATAAGATTTGTGAGTTTTACGCCTTGTCAGAATTGTTTAGCGGTAAAAAGAAAACTGCATTGTTACAATAACTTTAGTAACATTATTTTGTTCACTATATCGGTTTTTCAGGATATTTATTTTGCTATAGCTACATTTCGACTTCAAGGGAGGAATTTAGAACAACCTTTTATAAAGGTGTCCATGACCGATGTTATCGTTCTATCACGGTTGATACCTTAAGTCTTTACATCAGTTTGTTTCGCAACACAAGTTAACAAATCCTAACACCCAAGATGCGCCTCGCGTATTCGTTATCTCGTAGCAGCTTGAACCTTATTGGGCCACACCGGTTATCTATCAAATAAAGATCAATGGACTTAAGAAGGCTAAAGGATGACCCCATACGGTCTCTCTCTGTGATATGTTTTATACGGTTATATCAGAGACGTTTCACCCTACAGGCCTTTGCCTTTTTTATGGGGTGTTCATGTAGGAAGGCAGTTATACAACAAGCTTAAGTCAACAAATCCCGTTAGCCCGGGCGTCAATATAACTTCCGGAGATGCCAGACCCAAGTTTCTTACGAGTTAAAGGTATTAGAACAAACTTTTGCCGGTACCAAGGATATGTATGATTCTTTCCACGTCATAGGGGATCATAAAAGGAAGCTTATGAAACTGAGGTGTTTGTTTGAAGAAGGGTGGGCCTGGTTAAGATACTCAGATTCTATCATAAATCTCATGGGGGTGTTCCAAAAACGTGGTAGGACCAAAGTACGGGGTGACTGTTCTATGGGCAATCAATTTTGAGTCTAACATGTTCTATGACATTATGATGATCCCCTAAGAATTGAATTTACATTGTCTTTCAGTTTTTTACTTAGATATAATGGGTCATCGTATACTATAGTGAAACCTAGTTATAACGTATTATATCCCAACTTGTTCAATATCTTTTTCATCCTTTAGGTTGTAGGGCGTCATTTATTTTCATCTCATGTAAGAGTGCTTTTTACACGTAAAACGCGTTTCGTTTGCTGAGCGTTTGATTTGACGTTCTTTAGCTAAGTCTTTGGACCTCAAATTCGCATCTGGGCAAAAGAGATTCCGCCTAGAGTCGATTATGATATTTTAGAAGGCGTTTCGGAACAGATCCAATTTCTTCCTTCTTTCTAAGCTTTTTTGTTGTTGACAGCGAGTCGTTAGCGATGCCAAGGTTATGGCTCTTGGTTTAACACCCCCATTTCGACTGAATGGTTTAGCTAAAGTAGTATTATGCTTCCATGATTTAGTGGGTACGTAATTTGAGGATGTAGATCGAACTTCGTAAGAGGTTATTGTTCAAAATCACCCTATATTTTCGTGTACCACAAGATTCTGATAGTTTTAAACATTTGGGAACGTCAATTACATAATCATTTCGTTAATAGTGAAGAAACCACTTAATTTTCCGAGGCATAACTCTGTAGTACTTATCCTATTGTTCTGTAATAGCTAAACCATTCTGTAAAGACATTGGTTTTTTTTTCGCGAAAGGAAATGGTCATCTTGATTCAGAGGATCTTAGAAGTCTCGAAGAACTATGAAATATAGATAAGGAATGACGTAATGTAATTCTTGAGTTGTTGGTGGGTATAGTACTACAACTTGTAGTTGTACAAGTCGGACATTAATCAAAATGATGCATATTGTCCAAGACTCGACTGACTAAACCGCATTGCAAATGTTCGACCATTTGGTTGACCTCGTGTTGTAGAGTAAGGAATTAATAACGGAGGAAAAATGGTGCGAGATAAAAAGCACGAGCGTTTTTAAGTTTTCAAACTGGGCTTAACATTTGACTAGGCCTAAATGTTACACGTTTTTCGGTCAACTTCAAAAACACGTAACACTTAGGCCTAGAACAAAACGGAGAAGTTTGAAACCTAAAATTATGGTTATTGATATTATAGGTTAAGATTTTGCGAATACGAATATGAAACGTGCTTTTTGTTTCTTTATTCAATTTTCAAAATTTTCTCTCAAATACAAAAGTATTTTTTCGGTACAAAATTTTCCTTGTACGCGTATCAAAAACCCGAAAACACGACGTCTTAATTTCTTCCGCAATTCTTGTGTTTTGTCTATGATGACGGAAGTGACCAAATTCCGAAGTATTTTCACTCTCAAAGCTTCCTCTAGTGAGATTCGACCATAAAAAGTGCAACCTTTTTAAACTTAAATCGTTTGAGTGCATTTTTTTGCACTGTGCTTTTTTCGGATGTGTTGAAGAAAGAATTTAGTACCATTAGACCGCAACTCATTCAACCGAATGTAGCTTGGAACCTAACCTAACTAATAGTACATTCATTGATTCGAAGGCGCTATTTCACTTCCGATTTTGTTCACAGATATTTTTTATTTCTTCATTGCTAGACGACAGCGAAGTTCGAGATATAACCAAAAGAAAAAGCCAAGTATTCATTCATTCATTCAGAGTGATGATAGAGTTTCGTTATATCAAAGTGTTTTTTCGTTCATCTTTGACTCGAGTAATAGTCGGTTATTCGATGCGATTCCGTATACGCATTCCCCAAGAATGATGGGCCCCACTCGGTTATAAGGTCTCGGATTCCCGAATTGCGGTATTCTCGAATTCAGCCCCTTAACCGCGGTCAAAATGACCGATGACCGTTTTTCCATACGTGCTAGCAGAAGTAACATAATTGTACACTAAGTTCCTGAGAAAGGGGAAGTTAACTTGAATGGCCCAGTAGTTTCTGTCTCTCACGCGCACTCACCTAGGGGAGCAGCAGTACGTCACGTGATCCTTTAAGGGGGAAACGTTAGAGGAGGTGGAGTTTCCCTATTGGCGAAACTGGCAGCGCTCGGTGAACTTTTTGAAAGGGGGGGGGGGGGTTGACGGAGAATTTGGTCTCTCCGAGCCCCCTTCTATCTGTGCTCACTGAAGACACTAACTTAGAGGAGAATCAGTTTTCTGATGGCACTCCTATATATTTTCGCCTCTTCTGAACCCAAGTTCTCTTTCTGTCTCTCCACTTGCAAATACGAAATGGAGAGCTGATCTAAATATTTCAAAAACAACGTATCTATTGCGTGAATCTTTCTAAAGATACATCCTTTTCGTGGAGATTGTTGGTCAGTTCTATAAGTCTATGTAGTCTCTATTTACTTTAGCGGTGGGGGGACCTGAGGTGAAGATGAACGTATTTGCATATCTTGGTATAAAAGAGATATCTGAAATGGTGCTGGTAGTGTGGTGCTTGGGTGTTATTTTTCTCTTACAGTATCAGATGGCCTATCAAATATCAAGGGAGCTAAGAATTTCTTATTAAAGACCTCTATAAACAACCTGTACTGTAAGATTCTTGTTAAAAGTCCATTTGTTGAAGTGTTTAAAATGGACAGTAGAGGTTCATTACGACGATCGTAAGGTTTCACCGCCTTTAAAATGTATATAATTTTTGAGCCTGATTAAATGTTTCGAAAAAGGGACCGCATAAAGCCGGCTTTTTACTACCTGATGACCTCATAACGGTGTCTTACGCCTTCTAGAGCCAGCTCGCTACTGGTTCCGCTAAGTAAATATTCGTATCCAATTTACGTCTGGCTTGGTCCTTTTACTTTAACTTATTTACTTCTGTAAAGTGTTTCTATATAAGATGTTATATAAAACCTTATCGGGGAAACTGCCAAGGCCCATCTTAAAGGAAAGATTAACTTTTAAAACGGTTTCGTATTATTTTTTATTTTTTTTTTTGGTAACCTCGCTCCTTTTGGCTGGAAAATTGATGGGATATTCAAAGGATGGCTTAAAACCGTCTGGACCCAAATATATATGTAGATATATATAGATATGCGTAACCAATAGCCCTTAGAGAAATAGACCAATTGACCTATTTTGAAGGGTCTGTAGACGATAGACTGTTTAGATGTTTTATTTGGATGTTTAGCTTGAATGAGGTCGAAGGAGTTTCAATTTCAGGGTTAGAGTGAATAGAGTCATATCTGCCTGCGGTTTACAATCAGATATTTTATTATTAGTCACTTATCTCATTTAATGAAGTGCTTAAATTAGTACCCTAAACCTAAGCCTAATTATAAAATCGTTCGAAATTTTTTTTTATCATAAGTATTAAGTTTCTAAAAATATACAGGCTATTTTGATAATGGGTGATGTTCTTTTTGCAAATTCTGACAAAATTGTATACAGTAACTTTCTACTTAATTGAATTAAAATGTCGTAGTTATAACCCAAAGAGGTCAAGTCAAATCTTTTAGCTAAATAGCCAGGATATAAATTGCCCAGTTGCACTCTACACCATTGTTTAAAAATCGAAATGGCCATTGAGTCGTTTAAAGTCAACTTTATAGCATCAAAACGTACCCTTAAAAAAAGTACAGTACTTGAATCTTTGGATTTCTTTGCCTCCATTACAGAACTTAAGGATCTATAAAATCTTAGCCTTATAACGCTAACCATAAGTGTGGGTTTCCCCATAGAGGCCTATTGTATCGATAATAACAATGCTGGACAAAATTACAGAGACTTCTGTCTGCGCATTTGCTAGTTTCAAGGTTGCTTATCTAAACTGAAACTGAATAAAATCATGCCTGACCTACTATGATTTTCATTCCTCGGTCGAGTCTGCATAGGTTAGGGTTAAAGGTTAGAGGGGCGTCTCCAATACTTATGGAGACAGTTATGGACTTATGATAAAACTAAACTGAGTTCTCAGAAAATAGTTTACAATAATCGTAACAACACTAATACCTTTTTCAAAATTACCGCTGGACCTTGCAATGTAACTGGTTCAAAATTCCCCTTCAAAACAAATCGGCTTCAATGATGTAGTTTTGAAGTTTTCGGAAAAGTTTAGTGTAAGTTTAAGATGCGCTGAAGCGGACAAATACTCGTGGTGGCAGATGTTGTTATGGAGGAGAAGTGTACAAGCGAGTGATGATTAGGCTTAACAAAGGATGAGGATCTAGGAATAATTTGTGTCTGAAAGAGGAGAGTGGAAGCTCACTCAATCTTCTACCAAAATCAATCCCTTCCTTCAGATTCGCGTCATGGTCATATAGATTCAATCTCTTTCATAAATTTTTAGTTTCAATCGCTATCTTTCTAATTACAAAACGTTTCAATTAATTCGTACAAATATGGAGTGGTGATTAAAATTAACTTAAGTAAAATAGGCTTCGAAAATTGGTATCTTACATTAGCATGGATGACTTGTCTACTCAATTCACTTTAAAATCATAAATGTGATAGCTGATTCTTTGTGAAACTTTAAATCCACTTTACCCGCTTGTTAAATGACTCTTTAGAGGTACTTTTTTAAAATCTGGTGTAATGCGTGTGCTAATCAATCCTTTCTCGTTAGGGTCTTGACCATTTTCTTTCGCCTCTTGATGGCCTCTCTTAACTTCTTCTTTTCCAATTAAGAAATTCTTATTTCTCGTACCCCCCCCCCCCGGTCGACCCTTGGTTGGTTGAAGGGGGTGTGTAACTTTCGACCTCATTTCTCTTTCAAATTAATCAAGACCCTCGAATTAATTTATGAGGGTGAACCAAAAAAACCTTTGACCTTTTGATCTCTTTGTCATCTTTATTAGCAAAATGATTATTAGTAGAAAAATTATTAGTTGTTTTTTGATATTAGGAATGCGACAAAATTATAACGTTAGGCCTAGCAATTATCGATTAGTAATTTTGGTATTGATTAAAAGTTATTTTGGAACTTTTCTGACACTTTTAAGTTAAAGATTGAAGTTATCTTTAAGCCCTGTAAATCCTTCGTTGTGGTTTGCTTATTTTAGAAATTTACAAGCTCTAAAGTTCAACCGCCATCGATCAAAATCTTTATTAAATTCTGTCCAACTTAATCTCTCTCTAGCGAAATTTGTTGAAACTTTCACATGAATTTTGAGAAAACTTCAAATTGCTTAAACGTTGTACATCAATTAGGCCGGTTTATTTTAGAGACTAGTAACTTAAACGACGGTAATTACGGCTACGAAAAGAATAAGTTGTCATATGTAATCCAAGCACGTTCGTTGCCAGGTTTTCTTTGAAATTATAGAAATGTATTTGAAATTAAGTTTAGATATGAACTTGAAAATTATTTTAATAATCTTTACCTTGAACATAAGTTTATAAGATATGTTCCTTCCATAAGCGTGACACTACATATACTTCGTAATGCTAGAGACTTACTAAGCTCTAGTTCGAGAGCCAGGCGAGAATTGAATGGTTACACTCGGTGGTTAATTTTGCAGGACTTCCATCATTCTATTTAGTCTGCATTACTAAGCCTTTCACAGCGCCCCAGTCACCAGGCATCGCTTTACATCGAATCTATCACCTACGTCACTTCATGACAAACTCCAGTTTGTAACCAATGACAAACTTATGAAACATATCTTATGAACTTATGCCTCGAATTATCGTGGTTCGACTGAAAACTCATCAGTCAAAATTAAAACGTCGTCTACTATGAATTTCAAATATTGAAAGTTGGGTCGAAGAAATATCAAAAGATTTTATTGTACTATCCCTTCAAAAACAGCGTACTACAAAGACCCAGGAAATTCTCAGAGGCTCTTCGTATTGAAAAATATTAAGTTTTTATGCAAATTTAGTACGTGATTTTATGCTTCATAGTTAGGTCGGTGGGTTTCCTGCCTGCTTTAAACACAACGCAGCAATTAATTATGCACTCGAGTCTCTCTCTGTTAAACGTGCTTAGGAATATTTTAAGCCGCGTTTAATATCAAGACAAGTAACCTTTTTATTACAGAGTGTACTCTGGATTACAACCTTTGACCCTGTGAAATTATATTTATATACACTCAGATTTGGTCTGGAAATTAAGGAAATAAATTAACCAACCAAGGTTATATACTACACATTGTTAAGTTCTTCAGATACAAAGATTTAAGTGTTTTTATATTTCACCAGGGGGTATTATAAGATGTTTTTTAAACTTTGACGAGTCTGGAAATTTTCCATTACCTTTTCTCTCAAGCAACATAATAGTACTTCGACGAGAATTAGTCGAATATGTTTTTAATTTTAAGTGCAGCAGAGTGTTTACTTTAAATGCTTGGGGAATGTCAAGGTAAATTACTCAATTCAGATTTAATTGCAGTTGATAAAATTGAATCTTTACATGCAGTTGGACGGGGTCCATTCACACCAAACAATAATTATAATAATTATATTATGAAATTTAAATCCTGTATACAATAATTAGGCCTAACTTCGTTTATTTTTGCTATTTACAATAAATGATTTGAAACTTTTCCAGTTGGAAGAGGTCCATCCCCACTAAACAATAATTATAATAATTATATTATGAAATTAAAATTCTTGTAAACAATAATTAGGCCTAACTTCGTTTATTTTTGCTATTTACAATACGTGATTTGAAACTTTTCCAGTTGGAAGAGGTCCATCCCCACTAAACAATAATTATAATAATTAAATAATAAAATTAAAATCCTGTATTCAATAATTAGACCTAACTTGAATTATTATTTCCACCTATACAATAAGGGATTTGAAACTTTTTTCCAAGTGTCAGAAACCTCTCTAGAGGAACCTTGACACCACGTCACCCTCTGCCGACCCAAAAGTTACGCCCTTGGAGAAAAATACGCTTCATAACTTGACGAATTCTTGAAATAAAAGAAAACTAGTTTGAAATAAAAACAGGAAAGACCTTCTTATATTTTAGGAAGAGTGACCCGCCATTCGTAAAATATTACCATTTCACTCGGAGTTTGTTGTTCTCTTAATCATAAACTCTATGTTAAGTTTAGGGGTTAGTATAGTAACTTTAGTGGTGCAAATTAAGGCTGATAAGTTAACTTAAGGGTGAGTTGAGGACAAGAGGAGTGTTTATCCTCCAAAAATAAACTCCAAAACTTTTTAAATTCATTTTCAAATCAAAGTCAAAAGGGAAATGATGTGAAATAAAAATTAACCCCACGGGTTTTTTTTATTTCGTTTTAAGTTTGTTTTTCCATCAAATCAAGGTCAAAAATATGATGCCGGTTTGAATGGATTAATTTAATTTCATCCTTTTATTAAACCGGAAATTAAATTGCGGGTCCTGAAAATTTTTCTTTCGCTATGACGATACTGCTAATTAATAATTGCGCGCAAACTTTTCTTTGTTACAATTGCTACCTTGGTGTGACCTAAATGTGTAATTAATACTTTCGCCTATAAGAATTAGGCTTAGCATATTAGAATTGAACTCGGTGCATTTTTCAATAAGTTAAACTACTTTTATGGCTACAATGTATAATTAATGCTTAAATTACCTCTCTGGTATACTTATTATTACATTAATTAGGCTTAGGTATTTAGTGCATGGAATTGATTGAACTCTAGCTCAATTTTAATTCGTAAAATTGAAATAAAGTAATTTTGGATTAGGCCTACAAATTATTTATGGTTTTTGAATGTTATTTAATAATTTGATGTCGTGTAAGTTTAAGTTCGAGCAGCCACGCGGTTAATTATACGTTTAGTGATGAAACGTTTCACTTGTTTCTTAAATTACTGTCTTTATGATTTCAATTCTTCAATAAATAGCATTTGTTACGGTTAGTTTGACTCAAATGTTTATTACTAAACTGAAAAGGTCAACACCACAAGTAGGCCTAGAGTATAGGCTAGTTTTTGTTAACTTATATTGTTAGCAATGATAACTTATCTTTCGACTTGCTTATAAATGATTGTTACTCAAATCTCGAGTCGATTGAGTTGTTGTCAAACATGCAGGTTCAATGGCCGTCAGGTTACTAGCGGAAATAAACTTCAAAGCCTTTTTAAACTTAATTATTATCAAGTTTCAATTCAAATAACCCTTCAACATTATTTACAAAGACGTAAAATCTATCTGGCTTTAACCCAAAATTGTAAATAAAAGACGTTAAGTATAGTCCCTTGACGCTTGCCACGGATCAATTACAAAGACGATCAGGCCCCGGGTGCATAAATTACCTTTGAAGTTTAACAATGTGCTAAGAGCCTATAAGGTTTCGTGGTTACGACAGACCGCGTAAGGGCTTTCAATCCGCTCAATTTTTGACTAGAGGCTCATAATTAAGCAAATAGACAAGCCGGAAATGTCTACCGCGACTCTTTAAAAGTTCTTTTGTCGCTAATTATTTAGGACAACAATAAATGTAACGAGTCGATTCATCAAATTTTTATCAGAGGGGTCTGGCATTTACTTAAAATCCTGTTTAAATCTTCGCCAAAACTCTAATAAATATCGTAGGCTTTTTTATAGAATGTCGCACCCCTCTATTATTTGTTCTGCGTATTCTTATAGTATGTGAGCGACTTTGGCTTTACAAGGCTCTCAAATACTTAACTAAAGTTGCAGGGAGGTTATAAATGAACTTAAGAAACAAGAATGAAATTAGATTGAAGTTATTTCCTTGGAGTTTTCCCTGTTTACTCACTTTTTCTGTCGAAAACTTCCTGGTTGGTGTAGAATTCCCATGCAGGTATCGAGAGTTGGATCTGTCGAGTATGACGTTTTTGTAGGTCAAATTGAGGATGTGTACTGATGTTTTACTTCCGGCTATCTATTAGTAAATTAAAACTGGTTAAAGAGAGACCAGGGATAGATTTAATTTTAGAAGTAGGAATAGAGAACAGAGAATCAGGGCGCGCGTCAAAGTCTCGGACCCCCTTCCACGGGACCGGGGGGGGGTATGAAAGAAGAGGCGGGTCATAGCGACAGAGGTAAAATGGAACTACGTATTTTTGGCCGTCCACGTGAGCAACGTCAACAAAACGTAGTTTAAGTGAGCCAATAAGATAATTCAAACTTTTCGTTACGTGTTGGAGGGATCGAGGGGCTCTATACTGGGCTATGAGTCGGACTGAAGTAAATACTAACCGTTCTCCATTCCTACTTCTAAATTAAATCTATCCCTGGAGATAATTAAGAGAAACCACCCCACAGAGTATTCAAAGCTAAATAAGATACGTTTCATAAGTATTTTTTACTAAAAGGAGATTCTTTTTTATGTTTGTTTTAGACATGCAAAGCCTTTTTGCCTGACATGATTCAAGCTAATCACGGTCATATCGTCTCCATATCAAGCATGGCTGGACTATCAGGTGTTGTTAGATTGACAGATTACTGCGCTTCCAAATTTGCCGCAATTGGTAAATAAAAAAACTTTTCTTAAACCGAAATTTAGTTTTTAATCGTTAATTTAATTACGTGTCACAGGATTCGAGGAAGCTCTACGTTTGGAACTCCTAGTTGAAGGTCATTCCGGAATCCATAGTACAGTCGTATGCCCATTTTTCACGTCCACCGGCATGTTTAACGGAGTCAGAACTGGGTAAGTTCGTGAGATATATTTCTTGAACTAGATTCTCTGGATTTTCGCATCTGGTTAAATATGGTTCAAAAGCTTTAAAACCGAGAAAAGTTGCGTTTTGGCGCCAAATCCAGTCCGCGCCTTTATTTCGGTAAGCACGTGGCGTTAGTTTTGAATTAGGCCTAACAAAAATCCCTTACAATACCTAGGCCTACATAATCTTTTTATTATAATATATAAATAAAGCATTTAGTGTAATGGCTTCCGACGTGTATTTCGACTTTCGAGTCGTCATCAGGGCTAACAAAGGCTTCATATGATTCTTGCCCTTTATGATTGTGAAGTTATTTTAACGCTCGAGTTGCATTTAGGAATGTAATTTCCACCTTAGTGTTACAATCTCCTTGACTTTTCTTACATTACTTTGCACTCGGTTTCTGCCACCAAAATCAACGCTCGGAGAGGAATGATCGAGCTGCTTCTTTGAGCTTGAGCAAAAGAATTCCAAAATCAGTTTGCCCCAAAAAACGGTGCAAGAAAAACATTTTCAATTTCCACTCGATTACCGTCAAGGTATAGCTAAACCAGAACCCATCTCTACACTTTTAATTGTTTTTCGACACGATTTAAGAAGCCTTTTCTCGACTACGTTTTTTTCTTTCTTAGTCTTTACCTACAGAGGGTTGGGAAGAGTAAAACGATTTTAAACCGTGGGGGAACTTAGTGATATTTGACGTGTATTGTCGTCATCTGGCTTGTTGGCTGGTCAACCAATTATTGTTTCAAACTAGAGCTTGAGAATGGGGGGTAAAACAGAGGAGTCTAGTGGGTGGTTAACCACCTTGATGTCTTAAGACAGAACATGGATGGTATCTGCATGGACAACAAAGATTTTAATGGCTTCAAAGTTACTAATCCAAATTTGGTAACTTGGACTGGTAAGTTTGAAGCCATATCTAACGTCTTTGTTCCATGCACATACCGTCCCATCAATGTTCCATTTTAACCCTAAAAAAGCAGACGATACTGCGCCCCGCCCCGGCCTTTTCAAAAGGCTCTATGAGAGGTTTTAGTATGCCCTGATGGATTGGTAACTGTGAAGCCCTATTTAACGTCTTTGCGTTCACATACCGTCCTATTAATGTTCCTTCTTAACCCTAAATGAAGTGGACTATACTACGCCCCACCCCCTTTTCAAAATGTTCTATTAGAGGTTTTTTTATGTCCTGCTCATCTTGTTTCTATCAATAGTCGGTCCCAAGGCTGTGGCTTTCAGTCTTTATTTAGTACCGCATTTCAGTGGCTTCTTTTTGGGGGTAAATCTTACGCAAGTCCTTTAGGGGTACCGTTAACCAATCTATATTCGGCTATCTGCCTGGAGGGGAATTAAAACGTTGGATCCCTTGACCCGTTACCGTTAATTTTGGCGAAACCCGGTCGCCTAGCTAGAACGTTGCTTCTTTATCCTATACTTATTGGTTCGCGAAGCTGCGACCAAATGTTCCTTGGTATATAAATGTTCAGTTCAGAGTCAGACTTCTTGAGTAACCCCGCGAGAGCTATTTAAGTTTTAAGAACGAGTACAAGCCACTCAAACATTATAATCACTTTGCCGCATAGTCCTAGCTGAGTTTCCAATTTATTTCGAAGTTGTTTCGTTACATACTTTTGGGTTATTGCGTTACCGACCTCTCGTTACTATACTAATGAAATTACAGTTAGAAAGACGTCAGAATTTTGCATGACGGATAGTAAGTTCTCATGCCACGCCCACAAAACCCGCATAGAAATTATCATGGGTGCGCAATGTTTCCTAGTAGCTTTATGCATTCTTGGTGTTACTTATAGTATAGGATAAAGTCAATATACTCTTCTTAGATGCTTTTCAAAAGTAATTAACTTCTAAAGGTCCCCAAAAACTTTGTGTAAACCATATAGTTTTTGTTCAAAACGTGCTGGTCCCTTATAGCTTCCTCGGGAGTGTCATTTTGACCAAAGGAACTCGTGCTCTTATTGGCTGGTACTATGAAAAAAACTAATCTGAAGAAAAGTACCCTTGAATTCCTTTTTCTTTTCTGTTATATAAGGATTTAGGCATTTTTTCTTTTTTTTTTTTTTATAAACCTCTTGGGAAAATTCGTTGGACCAGCTTTCGTATCGAAACTCGATTGAGGAATGTACACTTTGGGCCCCCTTAAGGCCCCTATTACGTAGCAGCCAAGCGTGGAGAGGCCCCCATAGTAACTTCATACGCTAATAATTATTCCAAGTTCCAAAGAAATGTTTTGGTCTCTCGTATTTATCATCTTCGCTTCTAGCAAAGAGGGTATAAAGAGGTGGAGTTGAAGTTAACAACCTTTGACAAGGTATTTTGGAATTTCTCGCTGTTTTCCTCCTAATATTCTAGTTCACGTTTCAACCAATAAGAGGGCAGATAAAGATGCGCGCGCACACCGGGGGCTTAGAGGAAAACTTTCAAAGCACTAGAGTCTTTTATACCACCTCTTTTTGCCCTCTTTGCTTCTAGGTGTTGTCGCGAGAAAATCACTGTTCTAAGCAGAGGAAAATACGAACTTAGACAAAACGTATTTAACTTATGTCGAGTACTATATAAACTGTGCCAAAAGAAAAATGCCCATTTAGCTGGAAAGAGAAATTTTCTCTGTGGAAACTGAAATGAAAAAGAAAGTTGAAAGAGACAAAAGTTTCAAGCTTGAAGTTTTTAATTGAATTTTACTTTTGAATTCTTTTTTATTATTATTATTATCCCTTGCCCAATACTAATATAAGAACTTTTATAATAAATGGTAATTTCACACATAAATTGCATAAAGCTATAATTAAGAATTTCATAAATATGAATAAGGAAAATATATTTTCCTTGAAATCGTGGACAATTCAATTAGTTTTGAATATTACGTAAAAGAACTATGGTAGTATAATTAAATTAAAATATAAGATTTAGAGTGAAATTTCTATTTTATCTATTGTTATGAAATGAAACAAAATAGGATATAGAGTAGTGGCACTCCATGTTAACTACCCATAGAGCTTAATACAGTCAAAGGCAAGTAGGTGCCATTACTCTATAATTTAGGTAAAAAAATTAAGAAAAAACATTCTTCGGAAGCAGGAAAAATTAACAGTAAAATTGATTTAGACTCCTTTGTTTCAAAATATTTGACCCAAATAGATTGTTTTTCATCATAAATTTCATAAATTCGGGATTTTGTAACGGATTAATATAAACATTCAAAGTTACAGAGCTATATAGCGTACACCTTGGATTATATACGAGGTGAATTTAAGCTTATAAATTTATGCGTTAAAGGTCCCATCTCTACGAAATCAATCATTGAATATGATGGTATAAACTTTCTGAATCCATATCGTAATCCTGCGAGATGAATATCGGAATCCAATTGAATTTAAACTAAGTTTTGGTCAATCAAACGTTGTTGAATCAAAATCAGACATATGGGGTTCCTAGTTGTACAAACCAGGAGATGAGCCTGAATATGTCAGGGAAATAAATTCTTGACTAAAATTTGGGGATATTTATAGCTTTAAGTAAAATTCCGGGAAAACTCGGGGAAATTTACAATTTTTTAGTAAAATTCAGGGAAAACTCAGGGAAATTTACAATTTTTGAGTAAAACTAAGGGAAATTTGCTAGACTTCAGTATGTTTGCCCTGAATGAGTTGCTTCATAACTAAATATTACCAATCCTAATATTCAATACAAGAAAATGTTCTCATAGCATCTATTGATTTCTACCATTTCAGATGTTTCTCTTTATTGGATCCTGACTACGTAGCGGACGAAATCATCGCTGCCATTAGAACTAATCAAGAAATTCTCATGTTACCTCGAGTCTTCTATTTCCTGGTTGCCCTGAAATCGTACGTTTTGCCTAATTTGTTTATTTTCTAAATTTGTTACGATGTAAAAGTTTGCACGTGGGCATGGTTTGCACCGTTTGCATGACACGCGGTGATAAAAATGTCACTAACCACGCTACCAAAAGACAGACACTTCACTCCTAAACTTAATAGTAGTACAAGTCGATAAACTAATTTACAAAAGTCTTCTTAACGACAAGTTGAAGAAATTGTAATTAAGAAATTTTTAGGGAAGCTGTTGAAAACGTTTTTGAAATGGCCCTCCTTAATGTCTCGATATCATAAGTAGGATATTCTTCATAAGTTCCCATTGTTTTAATGTAAATTTGTCTGGAAAAGCTATATATTTTGAACATAAGCTATTGCTCAGCCATGGCAACATAAACCGTCAGCTAGGTTTATCATCATCCAAATTAAACACCCGAGATCCGCTATCCCAAAACAATATTGTACAGATAAGCGTACACTAAAGGGGCTAGAGAAATTTCCTCCCCCTCTTCTTAACTTTAACCGCACTTCAGGGTTGCCAGAAATTTGTTATTAGATCATCTCCTGAAAGTTTGGAACTGAATTATCTGTGATATTTGTAATTTCAGTATTATCAGTCGAGGTATAGTTATCAATATTGTGAACCAAAAATTATGATATCGTGTGTATTTACTTACAGTTCTAGCTCAATCAATCAATTAATTAAACTAATTAATCTGATTAGTTAAGGAAAGTGTCAGGGAATAATTCAAACTTGATTGATTCAGTCGCAAGTATAATTAGAGAACCGGGGACAATATTAGATATTCTATAATGATATACACAGGGTGTTTCTGTAAGGTGTGTCCCCTAATGTCGTAGGAGTTACATTTTCAACTCGAAATCGACCAAAGAACGCTGACAGACAGTTCAGAAACACCCTGTATACAATACATACACACACAACAATGAGTATTGTTGTAAATCACGTGATTTATCTGCGACTACCTACATAAGTCTATTAATTTAAGATCGGTATAAGTATAGTCAGTAAACAGCACGGAGCGTGAGAAGCTTTTGTTATTCGTCATAAGTATATTACTGTAAGTTTGCAACTGTACTGTATATGCAGTTTTTTACTTGAAAATGTTGATGTCCTGTAATGTCTCTGTAAACGTATGTCCAGTCGTTGAAATGTTATCGTCTTAAGCTAAAGCAATTGACGCATGCGTAACGTTATACAGTTTCGTTCTCTTGTTGTGATGTATGCATATCCCATATATATATTAGAGTATTTTGAAAATATGGGGCCTATATTATTACAGATGGTTTCCAAGCAAAGTCGTAGATGACGCTATGAGACTCTTTGGCATATCAACAGCCATGTCTTCATATACGGGTAGACTACCCGGTGGTGAAGGAAAATCCAAAATTGAACATTTAAACAATAACAACATACCCGTCAAAAACGGACTGATCAAAAATGGTCACTAATTTTAAAAAGTTAAACTAAGAATCATTGTCCTCCGTCGTATCGTACTTAGTTTAATTATCCTTTTTTATGTTATGTTTTTATTTTACAACTCAAACAACGAATGAACGGTGCGCGTTATATTATCAACGCGTGCTTTGGACTACGGTCTAAGGATTTCTAAAAATCAAACCAAAAACAACAAAACCCGTCAAAAAAATGTTTACAAATATGTGGTAATTTTCGCATCATGTCTCTTTAAGTCTCAAGGGACGCTGTCCTTATCTTTTAGGTAGCTTGTCTTCATCAGTTTCGAGGCAACCACTGCATGGTCTCTTAGTATTAGAGCAGAATGTCACAAGAAATTCTGGCAGGTCAACATGTGTTGTTGGTACATTCAAACTCGCGTAGAAGACGTTGCTTTCATGAACTGTGTAATACATTTCAAAAGTTTAAGATGCGAAAATTACCACATATTCTAAATAGGATATAATTGAATGATCCTTATTGGGGTCAAGGGTCAAACAGGTTATTGTGCCTTGCGGTTTTTAACTTAAGGAAGTAAACTCTCTCTGTTTCTCTTTCAAAAAATATTAATTAATTTGCATAAAAACAGGATGGGAGTTCATTAATCTCATAATTCAATTCTCAAATAATTGGATAAAAATATTTTTATTAAATATTAGCAAAAAGCGTATTTACCCAACCAACCAAAAATACGCTAATAAATAATTTTATAAATTTATTATAAAGTAGCCCTAGTTACGAATGGCTAAAAATAGAATATTTCACACACAAAGTTTTCATCTCTCTCCTTCGCGTTAATACTCTTAAATTTAAAATCTAAACGCGTAACGTAATGGGCCTTTTTTATCTTTTGAAACTTTAAAAAGCGCCAAGTTACGTTTTGTTGAAAATGAAATACATTTTTTTTAAATATATATTTTAAATTTACTTCACATCGTCATGAACTTACGTTTTTTTTTATTATATATTTTTGTAAAAGAGAAAAAGGAAATAATATTTTTTCTCGCCATTCTTCTGTCTTGCTGATTTCGTCTTTTACCAAACCCAAGTTCAAAAGAAACTTCTTTCTTGTACCCGTAAAACTTTGAAGGTTTTGAGGGTTTATGACTTCAACCATTAGTTTTTGAGATGACGACACTACCTATACTTCGTAATGCAACGTTAATAACATAGTGTATTCATTTTTAAAACAGATAATAGCCTAAATATCAACAAGCAAAGGATTTCTTATAGTTTTAAATACTTGAAACCTGAGACTTATTTAAAGGCCGAATTCCAGCGAAAAGAATTCTAGCGAACTGCAAACCGAGCATCGAGACTGACAATGAAGCGACCGCGCCGATTTTCGAAGCCCCGCTGGGTCAAAAGTTTAAGGATTCTCGCTATAGAAATCCTTTTAAATTTATTTCCTCCCAAATATTTGCTTTCCTTTGAAGGAAATTCTCTATTGTTCATCTTCAGTTCGCTAGAACCAAATTGCACGGCTTTCAGTTAGCTACAACCCTTCCACCTTTTACCCAGGCGGGGATTCGAAAATCGGCACGGTCGCTCCATTGCTAGTCTCGATGCTCGGTTTTCAGTTCGCTAGAACTCTTTTCGATGGATGTCGGCCTTTAACGTATTATAAGTAAACTTGGGTGCTATTTCTACGAACCATCTTGTTTAACTGAAATTCTCATAAACTGAGAAAGAAGGGGAGGGGGGAGCTCGGAAACATTCAGAGTGAAATATATTCTGAAAATGCAACTGCAACAAAAACTCGGCAGTTTATCATATCAGTTTTTATACTGCCGACATCGTTTAATCTACGAACGTTGGGCCCTGAACCAACGCCTTTTCTCCCGTTTAGTTTTGGCCCCTAGAGTTCCCCTTCGAATTTCGGGGTTTATCGCGTATATTTCTACTTTTCTGGAGTTCAAATGTTTTTCGGTTCGTTTCCAAAAATATGAATACTTAACACTAAAGAGTCGAGAAACATTCAAAGAATTTTCTCAGGCGTATTAAGCCGCATTTTCACCATATCGCTGGACTTTATAGAGCTATCTCAGAAGACTTAGTGTGACGTCACACATGGTATTTGCCCATAGAACCAGGGATAGATATAATTTTAGAAGTAGGAATGGAGAACAGAGTAATGTGGGCGCGCGTCAAAGTCCCGGACCCCCTTCCACGGGACGGAGGGGTATGAAAGAAGAGGCGGGTCATAGCGACAGAGGTAAAAAGGAATTACGTATTTTTCGCCGTCCCCGTCAGCAACGTCATCAAAACGCAGTTTAAGTGAGCCAATAAGATAATTTAAACTTTTCGTTACGTGTTGGAGGGAGGGGCTCTATACTGGGCTTTGAGTCGGACTGAAGCAAATACAAACGGTTCTCCATTCCTACTTCTAAAATTAAATCTATCCCTGGTAGAACCAAAGCTGAGCCCGTGACGTTACTGTTTACGAATGACCCCTTAATTAAATTAGTGTTGTATTTCAGCTTCTTATTTAAGTTTAATTACTCGAAATAGCTCGTAGAAAACCTAATAGAACATTACTTCGACTCTATACCACCCTATCTTAATGGAACCTAGTGCATAAATTTTAATTTTACCATTAAATTTAATAGCGCCACCAAACGTTAAATTAAAACCGTTATTACTTAACTTTAATCATTGAATTCCCTTCACGTTAAGTCTACTTAAAATTAAATAATAATGACGCAATCAAATTTAAGGATGAAATTCGCGAAGGAGAAAAAAACCCCAAAAACAACAAGTGCAGCTTGAGGTACATGTGGGCCCGTTATAAGAAAGTAGGTGAAATATATGCAGGACATTGATCTTCAAAAATACCTTTTTTTACAAAGCCGGTAGAGATGAAAGGAAATTTTATTTTGCTCTTGGCGTCAAAACATTTGAAAGTATGTACCCTACAAGAATCCTACCTGTACAAAGTGAATCCATAGAAACATCTTTCGACTTACTATAAATAGGTCTTCATTCCATGGTGGTATTAAGAGAAGAAAATAAGGTAGGAATTAGCGTCCCCTGCGGGGTCATTGAGCCAAAATAAAGCAGCCGAAAGCGTCTAACACAACGCTAGATCCCACGCGAGTTGGCCCACTAACACAGTTTTTAAGAGACGCGGCTAGCTAGATTCAACCAAATATAGAAAATAAGCGTAATGACTTTCCCTTGCTTATAACTCTTCAATAATAATAATAATCCATGAATTGGTGTCCACACAGAGACCGAGTCTGTCTCTTTACTCTGGCCTTAATAGTAAATTACTTGTAAATATTTTAATTGTAAACAAGAATTGTGTTTTGGAAGAATTAAGCTGACCAACTTTATGATTGATATCCGTTAGACTGTAGGGTGGTTTGGTGCATTTGGTTCAGTTCTTCTCAAGATATTATTAATTCGAGGAACCCTGGGAATAAGAGCCGAATCACCATAATAAATTTACCCGACAACTTTTCCCGGAGTTAAAAAAAAGTAGTTCAAAAGGAAACTCCTTATTCATACGCTAGTCTCGAAACATCCCAATGAAAGCGTTCGATTTTAGTTCATTTTTTTTATTTTCTTCATCAATTTTTATTCATTCGGAAATTTTTGTGGTTGGCCCGGTCCATTTGAACCAAGACTTACCCAAAGAAAAAGTAGAAGAAACTCGAGTTAGAAAGTCTTCGTTTATTCAGGGAGACTGTTAGTGGGATCATATTAGTGGGAGCATATTAAGAAAGGCAGAACTATAGAGTAATGGCAGTACTACGTATGCAAACGTCATACCCTTCTATTTCTTAGCTCAGTGTCATCCGCCTACTGGGAGCGTACAGTATCGCCTCTTACAAGAGCGCGCTCAGAGGGAGGGATACACAGTCTACACCCCTCTCTACCGCCACTAGTCTATGCACTAAAATGTAGGATCTTCCGAGACTCTCTCTGATGCACTAAATAGTGGTGCTTTCGCTAGGAGCAAGTACAGCTATAGATGGGACGCAAGAGTACCGTTTTTGAAAAGGGGGGGGCTACAGCCTACAGACATTTTGGCTCGCTTGCCAAGACTCCCGATATACTAGATGCTCCCTGCTTTGTTGAATACGAATTCGTGCCAGTAGATTCTAATAGAGAAATCAGAACATTTTTTAGAAAAAACTGCGATTGGTAATAAAAAAATGCGGAAAAAATCTGCTAAGCCTAGAATTCGATATACTATGTAAGAAATTCGATTTAATATTTTCTGCAAAAAATGTTTTAGGAGTGAAAATAAAAATGTACGCAACTTTCAAAATATGGTAGATTGATATACTAAACTTCAGACGAATTTGAGCAACGCTTCTACCAAAGTTCTTATTGGCCAATTCCTTAAACTTTACTAAAATAACGTTTCTCAAAATGCCAACCAATTTTAAATTAAATAGGGAACGCTTTTAATTTAAAATTTTCCTGGTTTATTTTCGTTTATTGTTTAGAGCTTGTTTTGAGTTCACGAGGAACGCTATGGCCTGAATATCACTTAGAATTTTTAGCTTAATGGTTAAGTTGATGCGTAAAATTCAACTTCCCAACGACGAAGATAAGATGTCGTAAATAATGTCCGCGACGTTTTAAAAGCAAAGTCAGGATATAAATATCATTCTTTTTTTGGGACATTGTTTTCTCTGGGCCCGTTTTATAGCCATATTTTAAAGCGGATTTACTCGACAGGTCGTTTAAGAAAATCATGGACTTTGTAATAGTGAAGAGGACCAGCTTTCTTAATTTTCTCCCCATCAATTTGACCTTGCCAAAGGCTATAACCAATCAGAGGGCGGAGCTAAGGCTAGCCTATGTTAGGCTTAGGGAGCCCTCCATCCATCCCCTCGACTAAAGGAGCATCTAGTGGCATATGTTTGAACTAAACCACGCCGAGACTTGCTTTAAACAGCGCTGAACTGAAATGATCCCCTTGCTAGTGCACACCTTCACCGTGGTTTTTGTATAGGGAGCTAACAACTGGCTAGGGGGAAGAGATAGTCTGACGTCTCTGGTTGGCATTTTAGGGAGGATGAAACTCCGGTAAGAGATAGAAGGGTATGACGTTAAAGGGTCAGAACTGTTAGCTCCCTATTGATTGACAGAGGACCTAGTTTCCCATCCCCTGTAGGGTTTATAAGGTCCATGAGGATTCGCAGAAAGATCAAAACGTCAAGGACTCAAGGGCAAATCCCAGTTGCAGACAAAAATTTTCCTAACTTTATATTTTTGGACATTTTTCATTCTTGACATTTGTTTTGGAAAACGCTTGGATAAAACTCATCCGGAATTATTTATACCACCGAGTCAAGTATCTTTATTTGTTATTATGAACCTTCGTATGAAAACCCTTTATCTTTAGTACAACTTCAGTGTGTTTTTATACGTCACCCCCAATCCTTTCACGTGATTAGATCGGGGGAAATACCTTATTTACTAGTATACCACTTTTAGCTTATACGTATACTGGTTTATATCATGTTTATGTCTAATGTTAACTAAGAAAGGCGTCGGGCCTAAAAACAGAACGAGAACAAAGGGGGATATATCGAAGTAAATGTAGCGGAAAAACGATTCTGGTCATCGTTTTTTCTTTCTTCTGTATCTTCATTCACTAGCCTGAGCCTTGAACCTTTAGGGCCAGAATATCCACAGACGTTCTATTTCGCGATGGAATCAGGCAATCTTAATTGTCCCGCTCTGCCTTATCTAATGGACACGGGCATTGGGCCAAACCCAACACGATGGTTTTCCCTATCGGGTCTTAATAACTTTGGTCACCTATAAGTCTACTCCAATATCAGTCAAGGGTTTATTCT
Source organism: Phalangium opilio (assembly GCF_054372755.1). Taxonomy (NCBI): domain Eukaryota; kingdom Metazoa; phylum Arthropoda; class Arachnida; order Opiliones; family Phalangiidae; genus Phalangium; species Phalangium opilio. The sequence goes on along the minus strand of NW_028324187.1, from coordinate 6,781,123 downwards.
ATTTTTGCCCCAGTTTTGTTAGGCCTTCATATCAGAAGTAAGTTATTACGAAAGTGGGAGAACCAACATTAATTGACTGCAACAAAAACTACCGCGTGACATTAGTTTCATGAGTTATCTAATTGGATATTGGATAACGGAGAATAGGCCGGTCAAACCGGATGTTGGAAATAGTCAATGGTTGAAAGTGCTAGAGAGAGACTGTGGGTTTTTGTTTAGGCCTAGGCTTACCAATAGGCCAAGACGACATTCGTAGAAATTAGGCTTAGCGAGCAAGTGAAATTGGATAATGAATAAGCGTAAAATCTTATTTGTTTTGGAAATAGACAATGGTTGGAAGTGCTAGATAGACTGTGGGTTTTTGTTTAGGCCTAGGCTTACCAATTGGTCATGACCACGACATTCTTTGAAATTAGGCTTAGCAAGCAAGTGAAATTAAATGATGAATCAGCTTAAAATCATATTTGTTTACTTCTTCCTTATTGAATCCGATTCGGAGCTAGGGAATCCTGTTGGATCTGTTATCAAACGAATCGAGTTCGGTTTTCAATTTTTCAATAAAAGTATCACGGAAGATCCTTGTCCATCTTCGTGTTCGAGGAAGTAGGCCTAAATTGAAAGGCAAATATTCTGGGAAAATGATAAAATGCCGCGCTCTCTTCCTTTTTCTTTCTTTGTGCCCGACACGCGAAGAAGTATCTCTTGATGCATATATTTTGATGTACAAATGGACTCTGCTTATCAGAGCTAAACTTATCGTGCGTGACAATAATGGGGCGACCACGAAATAAAACGAAACGAATCGAATCGTTTCTTTAAAGATAATGTGATCTTCCCGCTATTCGTTTCAACCAAAACAATAGAGTAGTTATATTTAAAAGGCCCTTTAAAATAAATGGTGCGATACCCCCTCGCACGATGAAACTTTGAATATAGGCCCATAAGTTTATAATATTTCTCTATAAGTCTCGCACCAAGTGACGCTAAGAGACAAAGACAACACACATGGAGTGAGACTGGACACCTAGTCCTTGTTTTTCGTACCGCCAATTCCCTGAAATGGCAGGCTAGCTAGCTAACTGGTACTGCCTCTAGCGGTGCCTCTTGGCGTGAGGTGAATACCTCAAAATGCCGGCCTCGCCTATGTATGTAACTTCCGACATGATCTATACAGACTCCGTTCTTGAAGAAAAAATTTATTCCAAAATACCATCACCAATATCAATACTAAAATTTATTATTAATTTTGTAATTGAGAAAATTATCCATGCGAGATTAATTCAATTTGGCATTTCAATTATTAAACTCCACCTTGGTAATAATACTCTATGGTTTTGGAAGCGTATCCATATTCTTTGATACGGGTAATTTGACGGTAATATAATTTCCCCTCTCTCGTTCTTGAAGATTTTTAACGTCCGTTCAGGGTAATTAGACAAGAAAACCCTTTACCAAACTTTTTCTGAAAGTACCGTTTTTTTTTTAACGATTTTCATAAGCGGGTCTTGGCTCTTGGGTTTTATTTAATATATAGAGAAAAATTAACAAAAGCTGATTCTCAGAATTCGGTATTTTAAACGGTTATGCGTAGACGTAAATGTTATAACATGATGGATTTGATTTTTATTAAATTTGCAAGGTTAATATACTCAACTTCAAGGACATTATATTCAAATTTTTTCATTCGGAGATTCATTAAATTAAAAAGATATTATAAAATTTACTTAAGAACTTGATTCTTTTATTTATTTGGAGGTTAGTTAGGAATACATATAGCTACTGGGAATCATTGCACCCCAATTTCTATGAGGGTTTTGAGTAATCTTTATTCATGATGTTGTTACAATTGCTTAATTGAGATTTACCATAAAGCTAAAATTTAGATTTACGGATCTAAAATTGGGTTCGCCTACGCCCCAACCTTGAGAAGAACTGAACTGAACTGAACCAAACCTCAGTATTAATATCAGTATTTGCTCATTTACGCGACGGTAGTAAACTTTCACAATGGAAGGAAACGCTCGTGTAGCTTTAAAGGTTTAAACTGACGTTGGGTCCTTACGAAAGAACCGCAGTCCCCTTAGCTAGGGTATATCAGTTAGTATGAAAAAAAAAATGGCGGGTAAAGAAATGTCAATTTATTCGGCTCATTTCCTTTGGATAAAAGCATTCCACTTCCTGATAGCTTTAATCCACTCATTAATCTTCGTCTAGCACCAAATCTAAGGAACACACACTCTTTTTATCTTTATGCCGTTATTTTTCACCCACTATATTTTAGTTTTTAGCCAGGCCTTGGTTTAATGGTGATTAAGCTGATGTTATACCCGCAAAGTAATGCGGCGGTGGTTTTTTCAGTGAAATTCGTTTACCAATAATGTTTTTTACAGTTTGTATTTATTTTATTTTATGCCCTTAAAAGAAGAAATGCAAGTTTTTATTGACTTAATCATAAGTTTATAAGATATACTAAATAAGTATAACCATGCTTTCTGTACGTCCAATTTTACAGAGAGCTGAGCTAGTTCGACAATGACTCGGGGGGTTTTGCAGCCCATCTCTATATTTAGCCTGTGCTAAGCCTTGGCATTGTCTCACTACGTGAAATTATAGTAAAGAAAAGTTTCACGTGTTTTGCGGACAATTCAAACTTTTCGAGATAGGGCATCTATTTTAACACTTTGCTAAGCCTAATAATTCAAAACCACCATTGTTAGAGTGTAGTTGTTGGTTGTGACGTATTTGTTTAAAGTTATTTCGTTTTGTGACTGTGGTGTTGGTGACGTTACGTTACGTTACGTATTGTTATTGTTTTGTTTGTAACATTGTTCCGAAACTCTCCCATTTCAATTCTTTCTCCACGCCCCGCTTCGCTCTTCCCCTTTTTCTGTTTCCCCCCTTTTTTTGTCTTGTCTTTCTTTTTTTCGTCATCTGATTCGACGACGACATTAGATGGATGCCAATTCAAGCTCAACACGAGGCTTACAGAGCCATGCGTGTTTTTGACACCATGGAGTGTTTCAAAGGTCGTGAAGAAGATCTACGGAACAAACAAGAAACCACCATTGTGGACGGCAAAACCATAATCTGTCAAAGAGGATGATGTCTTGATTTACCAACCACTTGAAATGAATCTACTTAACGTTTCGCGTTCCTAAAATTTAAAACTAGGCTTAGAGAATTTTAAAAGTCACGTGCCACATTGCCAGAGAACGCACGCGCCCCCTACTGTATTGACCAATCAGTGATTCCCTCGTGTTGTATTGTAATTTTTCTTATTTTTTTGGATTGAAGCTAGTCATTATTGAGCTCAGGATATTTTTGATTTAAAATGCATGTTTCGTTTAATGGACTTGTATAATTAACTGGACTAGAATCGGGTCAATAAACGGAGTTCAAAAGTGAACTAGAATGGGAAGTTGTTTTAAAATAGACCTCCCATCTACACTACTTTTAAATTTCGTCTATTTATCCCTTTCGTTATGTGGGTTTACGCAATTCTGTACTGAGTAAGGCATCCTTTATAGTTTAAAATTTCATTCACTATTTGAGATAATTAATCTCCGAAAATTATAAAAGTATTCGGAAATTAATTTTAAGTTGTGCCAAATTAACATTTCGAGAATCAATTTAAAATTATGACGTTAAAATTCCGACTACTTGTTTAATGGCACTGTTTTATTTTTTTATTATGTTAGGGTTGATATTATTTTTAAATTTTCGGATGAACGGTTTTTATTATTATTATAAATATTTTAGGTGTCGTCAAAACAGGCACCAATTAAGAATTATTTTTATCGATGTATTTAGGTAGTTTTTATTAAAATATGCAGTATTTTTTAAAGAAAAACTTATGTGAAATATATTACTTTTCTGTCAGCCACGTGTTTTAAGAAAATTCAAATAAACCGCTGCAATAAATTAGGAAGACGGACAACTAGCGACATCTGTTGAACAAAGTTACAGTTTCAAATAAACAGCTGCAATAAATTAGGAATGCAGACAACTAGCGACATCTGTTGAACAAAGTTGCAGTTTCAAATAAACCGCTACAATAAATTACGAATGCAGACAACTAGCGACATCTGTTGAACAAAGTTGCAGTTTCAAATAAACCGCTACAATAAATTACGAATGCAGACAACTAGCGACATCTGTTGAACAAAGTTGCAGTTTCAAATAAACCGCAGCAGTAAATTAGGAATCCAGACAACTAGCGACATCTGTTGAACAAAGTTGAAGTTGAAATCAAGCAGGGTTGAATACTAGCGACATCTTACGGAGGGAAAAATGGCGGCCAATTCAAAATTACTTTTCGGTAAGTTCTAATGAGTAATGACACGAAACGTATTTTAAAATTAAGTTTTATTCAAGTGACGATTACAAGTAGGCCTAGTAAATATAAATCATTTTGAAAATATAAAAAAATTTATTTAAGCATAATTATCAGGATTAATAATTTTGATTTCATTGATTGTAAGTCAAATACAATTTTATTCTAAATCATAAATAATGATCTTAAAATGCATATAATTAAATCTAGTTGGCAACAGTCTCTATTTTATTTCCAGGCGGACTTAACACTTGATCTCCATGACCGTTTGGAGCTAATTTGGTTTCAACAACAAAGGATTGAGCACTTTCTTCACATTCATTTGTGACATTCCTTTCAAAACGTTTTTGGGAAACATTTTCAATGTTTGTAGCGGTTTGTTCTGTTTCAGTTTCCGCAATTGCCGCGCGATTGTTCGGTACAATATTCTCGCATCTCTCACAAATTTGTGGCTGTGCATTTGCAAGTACAGGATTGTTTACTAACTCAATTCTCATCACAGGTGGGGTCACATTTCCTGGGTCATTTATTGCAACACGTGGGGGTTGGGGTGGATCACCGGGTTCTAAAGCACCCAAGAAAAACGGTAGAAGAAACCGGTATTTGCAATACATAGTTAACAAAAAGAACACGAGAAGGGTTATGGTGATAAAAACGGGTACCCAAAGTTGGGCTGGCAATTTTGAAAAGAGTTCGCGTATAAAGTGACCAATATATTCCCCTAAAACTGACAATGGATGAAAAACCATCCTGCTTATATTGTCAATAACCGCTGTTAATGGATTTGCATCCCAAAAGGGGTCAACTATAAAGTGTTTATAGTATTTTTGACACTCATCTTCTTTGAATGAAAAATGTCCCCTAAAGAACGCGCCTACACTTTGCATCCAAGACATTTCAGTAGGTCTACATTCTATTGGAATTTCACCACCTGCTCTAGCTAACCCCGCTTCTTTTTCGGCAATTGCATTTTTGTAAAGACGAACCCAGTCCCATATAGAACTTAAAACGAAAAGAAGTACAAAACCTTTTATGGCAACTTCAGTCCATGATTTTGAGAATGTCCACCACCAAAGTAGTAACATAAATATAACACCTGTAAAGGCTATAAGTAGCAATACTTCTTGATTATGTGTTACATAATCATAGATTAACATCCCCCAATCAATTTTATTCGAAGGGATGACTTCGATTGAACGTACAGCTTTGTTAATTATGCTGTCAATTTCATTTCCGTTAGATTTGCAGTTGTGAAGAGCGTAATCTTTCAATATTTTCAACTCTCCAATGTCAAATTTTATTTTTATTTCAATATATTCTTTATCTTCTTCTTCTCGTATTAAACTATTTAACGGTAATTTAACCAGTAATTTCTTAAGATTACCGCAATGCAATTCCTTTGCACCGCAATCTTCGCAAGGTGTGCATGGGTTTAGGTTACATTCTCCTTTAGTTTCTGTCTTTTTCTTGTTAATTTTGAAGCCAAGTTCATGCACATCTTGCCATTCTTCTATTTCTTCAGGCTGAAAATTACAAAAGATTTCTCGGCTCAAAAATATTAATAAAATTGTTAATTTTAACAACATTTTAATAAAAAAATGCTTTCAGCGGTTATTCTTGTTAATAAACTAGCCAAAATTGTTTTAGTTTCATTTTAAGAGACAGACAGACGACATTTCAATTTTCAAATAAGAAGCCATGACGTCATTTTTGACGTATACATAGGAGCAGGGCTGTACATAAGGATATTATTTTTTGGACAAGGCGACAAACTCTCAAACTGGCAGCTGGTGAAGGTGAACCACGCTATTTCAAGCGTTAACAAATATAAAGAAATTTAACACTACTTAAAAACACACTTTGGTCCAATACAAAATAAAAACCGTCGATATTAACCGAATTAATTGCTTATGTTAAAAATCTAAATCAGAAAAACAGATTGGGAATAAAATTTAGATAAAAAAAAAAAATCTGTTTCTCTGCATCCTGATTGGCTGCTTTTGTTAGGGTACCGGACCGGTTGACTTGGCAAGGGTTTGGCGGCTAGCGTCGACGTTAACGGAAGGCATTTTAAGTGGAATTGTAAGTAATTTTGCATGTTTTTACGTCAAAAATATTTAAATACGAGTTTATAAGCTTCTGAATAATAATTTCGTTACTTTGCACGAATAATATCGAAATTATATAGCATAGAGGGGAAAATGCCGGTTTACACTAAGCCTTGGCTCTTAGGAATGTTGTAATACACGTGTTATTAATTTTACCCCCTTTCCACCCCTCTTTTTGATTGATAAGGATAGATTATATATATGGTAGCATACCGGCAAGCAATATATCCATAAATTTATTTTGATATCTCCATTTAATTGCTTAGAAATCTTAAGCTAGCGAGGTTAATGCTGTAAAAGCAATTAAATAACCCAAGGTTCATGATTTTGACACCTGTCAATTGCAGATATCACTGATTCAAGTGACATTAGCTAGCCAAGATGACAGGGACAGGGGTGCTTTATAAGCGGCCAGGCTGGTGGATGCGAATGTCGCCCGAAAAACAGGACACATTACTAAAAATGTTCATCCTGTCCATGGCTGCAATATTATGTAGGTGCTAACCCAGTTTTTTAGGCATTAACGGTGAGCATGTTTTTAAATCCAAAAAAAATCAACAATATTTCAGCATTTTCCTGCCGTTTATTCTCGGTTTTGAGATTTGAAAGCGTCATTCACGAATTTGATCCTTATTTCAACTATAGAACAACCCGTTTTTTAACTGAAAAAGGGTTTTACAATTTTCATAATTGGTTTGACGATAGGGCATGGTATCCTTTAGGTCGTATTATAGGTGGAACCATTTATCCAGGTGCTTTCATACATTACTTACGCCAAAAAAACATTAAAATTAACATCACTTAAAAATTCTAGGACTTATGGTTACATCTGGTGCAATATACCATGTATTACAATACATCAATATAACCATAGACATTAGAAATGTCTGCGTATTTTTAGCGCCTCTCTTTTCTAGTCTTACTACTATCATTACATATTTGTTGACCAAAGAGCTAAAGGTTAATTAATTAATTAATTAATAATTAGTATCTATAAAATGACCACAGTTACGTTAAAATTTATATAAAACCATCATAGGACGCGGGCTCTGGTCTTGTAGCTGCTGCTATGATATCAATTGTACCTGGCTACATATCGCGATCAGTAGCTGGATCATATGATAACGAAGGCATTGCAATTTTCTGCATGCTTTTCACATACTATACATGGATTAAATCTGTCAAATCTGGATCAATTTATTGGTCTGCAGTTTGTGCAGTAGCGTATTTTTACATGGTACGGAGATTGTGACTTAGATCTCAATCAAAATGTAGCCATCCATAAAACAAACATCAAAATATTTTAGGTTTCTTCATGGGGTGGTTACGTTTTCTTGATCAATCTTATACCCTTACACGTAATTGCATTAATGATTACTGGAAGATTTTCGCATAGAATTTACGTAGCTTATAGCACGGTAATTAATACAATTACAAAATGGAACTTGATTAGTGTTTAAATGAAGAAACTAATCAACTACTTTAAAATGTTGATTAGACTTATGTATTGGGAACGTTACTTTCAATGCAAATATCATTTGTTGGATTTCAACCCGTTCAATCTAGTGAACACATGGCTGTACGTAAATTATACAGAGTCGTTGCCAGAACTGTAGAAACCACTAACAATTGTGTTAATTGCATATTATTTCATTTATAGGCTCTAGGAGTGTTTGGTCTTTGCCAAATCCACGCGTTTGTTGATTACCTTCGTTCGCGTTTGAGTAAAGATGATTTTGAAGTTTTGTTCAAAACTGTTGTTACGATCACGGGAATATTATCAGCTATTGCAGCAGCAATTCTAACTCTGAGTGGAAGTATCCTTAAGTGTTGCACAGATCATCATTTCAATGTTACTATAGTTGCAACAGACCTTAACTTATTGCAATTTAGAAATTTCACCATGGACTGGTCGTTTTTACTCTCTTCTTGATCCATCTTACGCTAAGAACAACATCCCTATTATCGCATCCGTTTCAGAACATCAACCGACTTCTTGGTCTTCGTTTTATTTTGATTTACAGCTTTTGGTTTTCATGTTTCCCGCCGGACTTTACTTTTGTTTTTCGAAACTAACCGATGCTAATATCTTCATCATTCTATACGGAGTTACTAGTATTTATTTTGCTGTACGTATCATCATATAATGTGTACGGTGTTGTATTCAGAGCGAGTTAGATTTCTTCTTGACGTCAGCCTTTCATTAATTTCTACGAGTGTTTGCAGCAAGATTTATAGTTTTTAGTTGAATGATGGCGTCTTAAAGAGATTTCTTCCTTGCTCTTTCAATTGTCATCGATGGAACATGTTTTTCATTCAGTTTCCTTTCCATTCTAGGGTGTTATGGTCCGTTTAATGTTAGTTTTAGCTCCGGTAATGTGCATTTTATCGGGTATCGGAGTTTCATCCATGCTTTCCACATATTGCAAACAACTCGAATCATCGAGTGATAAGAAGGCTAAGAAATTTGAGAGCAATTACTTCATGAAAAACGAAGTTGCGACTGCTTTTATCGCGGTTATGACTGTCTTCTTAGTCACCTACACATTCCATTGCATTTGGGTTACTTCCGAGGCGTATTCTTCACCGTCTATTGTTTTGTCTGCAAGGAGTCATGACGGATCGCGAATTATTTTTGATGATTTTAGAGAGGCTTATTATTGGTTGCGGCACAATACACCCGAGGTAATTTTGGGTTAAATGTGGTGTTAATTAGTAGTTTACCCGTGAATTTATATTATAAGGATGCAAAAGTGATGTCCTGGTGGGATTACGGATATCAAATAACAGCTATGGCAAACCGGACAATTTTAGTTGATAATAATACATGGAATAACACGCACATATCACGGGTTGGTCAGGCTATGGCGTCATCGGAAGAAAAAGCATACGAAATTATGAGAGAATTGGATGTTAATTATGTTTTGGTGATATTTGGAGGAATGACGGGGTATTCTTCAGATGGTAAGATAATTAAGACGTTGGCGACCTCGGAAGTCTTCAAGATTGTGGTCTGTCATTGCGTAATAACGTTAATATCTCTCAAAAGACATCAACAAATTCCTTTGGATGGTAAGAATTGGCGGTAGCACTGAACGTGGTCAGCACATTAAAGAACAAGATTATTACACATCCTCTGGCGAATTCCGAGTTGACCGTGAAGGTTCCCCGACCCTTCTCAATTGTCTGATGTACAAAATGTGCTACTATCGTTTTGGATCAGTTTACACTGAAGCTGGTAATTTATTCTTTTTAAATTAATTAATCTATCCCTAAGTCAAGATTCCCCCCGTTTTGCTTATGATTTTTCCGGCTACTTTTATGTCTGTGTTGTGTCCTCTCACTGCAATAATTTTATGCATTATTATGATTTTTCCCGCTACTTTTATGACTGTTGTTTCCTCGCAATTTAAGCGCAATAATTAAGTGTATTATCGAATTAACACGTTAACTAAAAGTTCCTCGATGATTTTTTCATAATCAGGTAAACCTCCTGGATATGACAGAGTCCGTAATGCCGAAATTGGCAACAAAGATTTTGAATTAGACGTTCTTGAAGAGGCTTACACTACTGAACATTGGTTGGTCAGGATTTACAAAGTTAAAGATTTGCCGAATAGAGGCGTTTAATTAATTAATCATGTTTACAACACGCACCAATCAATCAATTAATGTTATTACTCTTTTTTCAAAAAAAAAAAAAAAAAACCCTAACGAGAACAAAATGGCGGCATTGAAATTCATATAAGACAAATAAAAGGGAAATAAAATAACTTTCTTTAATTTTGTAAAAGTGAAAATATCATTTGTTATTTTTATTATCAATTATTTATTTACAGATTATTTATTTATTGCCAGGTTTTAATAACGCGAATAATTTATTGCATCTTAGATTATAGCAAGTTTCTTGCAGGAAATAACAAACGCTATTATCGCGTTCGGGTTTTTTAGATTCAAATAACGCCAGTAACGTTATTCTGGGTTCAATTTTGATGACGTAGTAAGTAGTGTGCACTTGTTTATCGTGAAAATACACGACGTTATCCGTGTTATTCAATTCTCGACTTCGGTCATTGATGATCATGATTACATTGGGCCAATGAGCGATTGGTTTCTCCTGAAATTGGTGACAAACTATTAAACGTGTCGCGTTAGAGGTAAGTAAGTCTTAGTCGTACATTAGGCAAACTTAATATTGCTGGGTATGAATCGAGACCCTTTGGCGATTCAAAGTACTTGTCAGGATGATGGTAACCGCTACCCTTATAATTGTCGAGACCCATTGTTTCCAAAACTAAGGCAATGTAATTTGCCTCTGTTCTTCGTTGGAACAGTAAGATTCTTGAATGAATGCTTGGAAGTAATGATTGTTTGTTGGGTTTAGTTTTAATGATAATTATTAATTAGTATTGATTGGGATTACTAAGTACTAGACTAATTACTTTTGAAATAAATTGTCGCTACTCTTGGAATTGCATAAGTTTTTCATGTCATAAGGGGTTGTTTGTTGACTTAAGATTTCGTGGAAGTACAACGTAAACTGTTGAGAAAGTATTTTAGGCCAAGATATGTCATTAACTCATGGTTAAGTTAATATACTTTAGATACAAGTAGAGCTTTCAGTTTCACTAGCCATTGGTACAAAGGAGGTACAGTTGTTTGACGTATAATGACAGTATAGGGTCTGCGTGTCTATGGAAAGACACAGACGTAACAGTTCAGTTTAGAGCTAATTAGGAGCCTGCTTAAGTGTAGTATACGACCTCTTTGGCAAAAGACGAGGCAGCCCACGCTGCTAGTTTACTATGAGCTTCATGCAATGGTAAAAGTGACGGTAGAAATTGCCATTGTTGCAATTGTATCTGAGCTTCTAAGAGTTTTTGAAGAATTTCGCATTCAAAACTATATTGAAAAATATGCGACGATAACTTAATAGTTTTCTGGGAATTATTGTGTTTTAGAGTGGTACTGAGAGGGGAGGAGCTTAGGGGACGTGACGTCAATATTGGTAGTCTAAATTGTATGGTCTGATCTGACGACTTCCAATATGGTCGCCAGACCCAACAGAGGTAAGAGATAGGAGGGTGTGACGTAGACTATAGAGTGGTACTGAGAGGGGAGGAGCTACGGGGACGTGACGTCAATATTGGTATGGCCTGAGTCACGCTCACGGACAAGCTCTTGCGTAGTTGAGCGCGTGATCGAGTGAGCTATGTTTGAGTTAAAGGCTTCCAATGGTTGCCAAATGAGAGCATGGAGAAAGGGGGGGGGACGTTATGGGAAAGTTCGTAGTAGCAGACTATAGAAAGAGTAGACCTACTTGAACATGGTTTTCAAGGGCGTCAATAAAGGGTGGTGGAAATATTTTTGGTAACGCGCTCCGATGTCATTTAACGAAACAAGTAATTCCTCGTATTTTATAAAACGGGTGCTCGTTAATGACTGAAGTTTATCATAACTGACGTTGTGTATTAAGAAAATATCAAAAAGTTACATAAGTAATTTAAATTCGAAAGGATACAAGTCCATCGTTTCTAGTCTTGAGGTAACAAAATGAAGCAAATGGGAACAGATATGTCCCGCCAATTTATCCAAGACGTCAAAAATTTGTTTTTGCCCGCGATTTATGCCAATATCTAAGCTAGAGTTTGACTGGGAAGAGGATACTTTATTTATGAAACTGACAAATGTCGGAGTTTGAAGATTGGGCAGGGAAGCGGGGTGTAAGGGACTGGGTTTACTGGGACCTGATACGGGTGAAGGGCTGCCTTTACTGCGATCATCTAGTCTAGTAAATTCAGTTTTTAAAACCTCATACATTGCCTTCAATGAACTCTGAAAGTGGTTGAATTTAATATTAGTGGTCTAAGGAGTGGTTCGTGTTTATTTAGTGTATTTAAACTAACGTCTTTTCTAAGGAAGCCTTTAGGAAAGAAAAACATTAGGGATGTATAATTTCGTTCCGCGGATGAAAGCTGAGATAGGGCTGTAAGGAGGCTGCTATAAACCGCTGTAGTTTGGTGTGATTTATGTATTGCATCTCGTTCCCTTTCCTGTTTTTAAAATATTTTAATATATATGTAAGCATAAATTTATAGAATGAAGCAAATATAACGGGAATTCCCGTCTAATAATTGCCATAAATCATAAAATCTTTCTAAAACGATCCTATAAATCAATTCCACCCCCTGTATCTTTCTCTCTACTATCAATAATTCATGTTATCAACGTAACTCGGTAGTGAGAGCAATACTAGGTAGCAGACGACGCTACAACTAAATTGTTGAGAAAACCCGCCTTTAAAGTATTTTCTAAAAAATAAGTTTGTTTATACTTACCACGGTTTCTTTAGCTTTATCATAGGAAAACTGACCTATACCTTGAAAATAGGTTTCAAGAATTTGTTGTTCTTTAGCTAAAATATATTCATCGCTATTGGGATTTGCTGCCAGGGACGCCGCCATTTTTACTACTAATTTATTTAGTTCAGTTCAGCTCTTTTATATTCCTCCATGGTATATCTCGTCATACCTCCAAACTCATAAAGCCATGGATGAAAATGCTTAAACCCAACTCTCGACCAATGAGATAGAATATATATATAAACCTAGAGTCATAACGTGGGATCTCGAGATCGACGATTCGCGATACACTTTTTGTCGAGCACGAATCTTTATCAAATACGGGTGGCGCCGCCTATTAGTCACTTGAAGAACTTTTTTATTACCGTCTGCTGTCAAAATAGTTTTTTAAACGTGTTAAATAAAATAAGCAAGTTAAATAATAAAAACTCTAGTCCTTTTTAATCTAATAAATAGATGAAATAAAAATCATAACGATGTTTCTGATTGAAAATAAGCGAGTAAAAGTTGTAATTAGTTCCGCTAGAGGCTCACAGGTGGCGCTGTCATGTTTTGATAAACTTGCTTGATAAAAAAAATGTGTATAGGGAAACAGCACGAACAATTCAGTGACGTCACCGGTTTGTAATTTTTTACCGCCCGATTTGAATTTTGAATCGGCCGCCATATTGTATGTGTCGCCCTCTACAAAAATACATTGAACTCTCGAAAGATGGTGCTATACTGTTGCGTTTTTGAGTGTAAAAGCAAAGCTGTTGCTGAAAGTTGTGAGAAATTCTTTAGAATTCCAAGAATAATAAGAAATCAAGGTAAAAAAACCTTGGATTTATCAACTTTTGGGACGTTATGGCCGGGTAATCATTTAAGCCTTGGCTCCAATTTACCGTATTTTTACAGTAAGGATCCTCATAATTAACCAATGAAATTTTTTCTATATACCTTTTTTTAGTTGTTTCGGCTAAAGTTTCTAAATAATCTGATTTATCGAAATTAATTTGTTGATTTGCCATGTCTTCCACTATATTTATAAGGTGCTTTTTACCAATAATTCACATACAACATGGCGGCCATTAAATAAAAACAAATCCAGAGGTCGCGGCTTCCGGGCGTGACGTCACTAGAAGGTCAAAAACCGCTTCATGCTGTTTCCCTATCGCGGTAAGCCGATTTGAATTGGAACTCTATCTATCTCATTGCTCTCGACGCTACTGGAAGTAGGGAGTTATCAATTCATATGCCATTTTACTTTGACATGGAGTAGTTTTACGGTAGTAGAAATGAGGGTTCCTTATAAAAACATTACAGCTAGGTCTCCTTGAATACTACTCCATGGTAGCCAATGAATGTGATTCGTGTATCTAGCCTCTATGCTTAACGACATTCCTGAAATTTCCCGCCATTAAATGGCGTGAACACAAAGAAGTTATTGCGCCACGTTTTGTCTTGATCGAAGATGCCAACAATATAAACTAGTCCGGAAAATGTTTACTTAACCGGAAGAAATTTTGGTCGGAAAATAAGTCGGTATTCGTGTTTAGTACGCCTGTCAAAAACAAAACATATTTGTTGAAAGTGTTATGGATCTTCTAGCTATTAGCTAAGCCTTGCGTAAGTTTGATGAATTTTTTTCTGAAATTAGACGTAAGCCTTGGCTTGAATGGAATGTCAAAGGTCGTGGTTTTTCTTATAATGTAGTTATAAAGTTGTGATAGTTTAAGAGACATATTGTAGTTCGAAAAGATTTATTAAAGTAGCTGTAATTTAGTACAAAGTTAAGAGCAACATTTGACGTACGAACACCGATCGTTTAGCATGTTTTTCACCAAGCTTTTTTTCGTTCGAAAATACGTAAATTGATAGTGTTTATATATTGGTTAGGGCTTGTGCCTCGATGTAGAAAAAGCTAATTTTTTTTTATAAAACTGGAACTAATGTAACAGAATTATCTGTTACTTTCGGCATGGTTTATGTTTAACTGTATATTTTCATTGGAGGGTTGATTTCATGTTAGTTTTTTTAATTATTATGGCTTCGTTATGTTTAATTTGGAAAACCACCATATTAGGCGGATATGGAAGTCTATTAGTTAATAAATGAGATTTATGTTATCACATTTTTGAATATCTTGAGAGTTCCGTGGCTTTGTTACGTTGTAGTTTATCTACCTGGTTATAGTTTCTGAATATTCAGAATATTCAATTTCTATTTGAAAATTGATATTGTGGTATAGCTAAAATATTTCGTAATATTAAATTTTAAGTAATATGGCGCTGTATTCAATAATTAACATTAACAACAATTTATCTTTTGAGCACTTTTAACATGTTTAGATGCAATATTAGATATCGTGCAAGGTAAAATTATGTCTACTTGCGTAGGACTTAGAAATAACATTAAAGGGGGCAAACAATAAGGCGTTGAAAAACTATGGCAATAAAGGATACTTTCGTTCTTTTTAAGCGGCAATTGAGGGACAATTGCCTTCACCATAGCTTCTTTAGCTATTTTCCCTCACTTGCAGAATTAGTTTAATGCAATTACACTACCTTGGGACAATTAAGAGACAAAACCATAGATATATCTAAGTCCTTTTTCATGGTGTCGAAAAATGTTTATGTAACAATATTTAACAACTATAAACGAAGTTTTACTGTATTCATCCGCCTGGCCACCTCAATCACAATTACTACCGCTTGACATTTAGGTTAATAATGTTTTAGCTTAATCTGGAATGTAAGACAGTAGAGTCTAGGAGTATGACGCAGAAAGTGTTAGTTAAGTGTGTTAGTTAGAGTAGAACCATTGCCTCACTGGTATCGAGAACTAGTTTAAACAATCCCTTTCCACAGAATTATTCCAAGTTAAATTCTTTTAGATAGCTTTCACATTATAAAATAGACTCCTAAATAGTTACGGTTAACAAAAAACTCAAAAAACTATAATAACAAATAATAATATAAACTTCTAATTTACATTAAACTATATACTAAATTATTAACTAATAACCAAACTATATAGTAAAGTATTAACTAATAACCAAACTATATAATAACTATTACCTAGCTAATAACAAAACTATATAGTAAACTATTACCTAGCTAATAACGAAACTATATAGTAAACTATTAACTAATAATAACGAAACTATATAGTAAACTATTAACTAATAATAACGAAACTATATAGTAAACTATTAACTAATAATAACGAAACTATATAAAAAACTATAACCTAATAACAAAACTATATAATAAACTATAACCTAATAACGAAACTATATAATAAACTATAAATAAATGCCAACTTAAAGTATATTAATATTAATCTCAACATATAGGCCTATATGTATATTTGTTCAAGCGCTATGTTGCCATTGTTTTTATGCGTATGCAATCAAAATTTGAACTATAAACAATGGGAAAAGTGTCAAACTTCGAGTTCGAGAATTGCCCCCTAATGTCACGTGATTATGTTTTATTGACGAGGTATTCTATCACGAAGATATTCTAAAATGTGTGACGTTCCTTTAGCCAAAACGGCTGGTCGAGGGCAACGAAATGTATTACCCTCTAGCTGCAATGATCTGTTAGAAAATAACTTCAATGTGTTAAATTACCAGCCTAATTGACCAATTAAGTTAATTTATAAATTAACAAACCTGAGTTGCTTCATATTTCCCAATTCAGGTGGAATGGTACTAATGTCATTATTTGTCAAATCTAAAGTCGCCAGCATTCTTAAATCGACCAAGGAATCCATATCCAATGATATGATATTATTGTCATTTGCGAACAATATTTCCAATTTTAAAAATTGGTATAGAACCTTAGGCAACTGTTTGAACCTATAAATTTTTAATTGTGTTTATGTTTAATGGATTAAAGTAGGGGTTTTTGCTAATGCTAATTTAAATTAATTTACCGATTGCAGGCAATGTTCAGCTCTCTCAGATCCTGGGCAGACGCTAATTCCATCGGTAAATCGTCTAAATGATTATTTCTAAGGGATGAAGGGAACGTTTTTGGTAAGAATGAATCTTCACATCTTTTTATAGTCTAAAAGGCGCGTTTAACCACGTGGTTTCAGTCGGTGTCCTAACTAGAATAAACTAACTTCAAATTTTGACTTACTGAATACTCGATAACCAATTAACTAGTTCTTTCCGCAATTAACGCCATGTTAACACTAAGAATTAATCTACCACTCCAAAACCTTAAATTTACCTTAGATCGAGGAAAACCAATCTAGAGGCCAAACTGGCCAGTTCAGGTCTAAAGTTTGATAATCTGTTGAAGGCTATTTTGAGTTCCGTTATTTCAGGCATCAAAGGTTCCAATCTAAAACATTTCAGAATTTGAACAAAGACGAATTTCACTGATTTAGTTAACTGCTCGGGGGTACATACGTTTCAGGCAAATCGGTGAAAGCATTTTTACTTAAATCCACAACCGTAATCTCGACTTCTACACATAAGTCGACCAATTTTTGAGGCACATTTTGAATTCCCCGATTACTGAAGATAATTAATTACATTCATCTTTTAATTGGTTGACTCAAAACCATTCGCGTTGCTTTTAACACGTCACTTACCAAATTTCCAAAGCCCTCGCATTCCTTAAGCTATATTTATCGTACGCCTTGAGTAATTGTTCATCTGTTGGTACATCGGTACCATTCATATCCAAACGTTTCGCGCTAGGACTATCATCTTCCATTCTACTTTTCAACCATTTTAGTAGCTGTACTGTCCCACGCTAAGTTTTAATACCAAAATTAGTTCAATTGCTTGAACAAAAGTCTAGGGTTCAAAATGCAATTGCAAGTACTTGTAATATGTCCCTGCGTATTGCCCGTAATGGATTCCCTTCCAAGAGTAATGATTTTAAGTGAGGTAAAGATGAAATGGAGTAAGGCAAACTGCAGAGGAGTGTAGAGGAATTGTTTTTACAAAGAAGAGTTCAGGGTTAGTGCGTTTGCGTGTATTCAGCTTCGTACCTTGTTAAACTATTATTGGTTAAGTCTAAACGTTCCAAATGTCTGATATTAAGGATTTCTTCTGGTATTTCCGTTAACTTGTTGTCCCGCAAGTCCAGAACTCGGACATTCGTTAAACAGTCGCATAATTCTGGACTGATGCTTTCGAGTCTATTATTGCCCAATTGTAAATCCTACCAGATACATTTATTTCTTGCGTTATTTAATTTTGAGAGAGGACAATTGCAGCTTTTAATTCAGGATATTCTAATTACTTTCAAAGTTAAAAATGGTTGCGAATCGGGGAATTTTTCCAACCGATTGTGTCTTAAGTACAATTGCTCCAAATTGGGACATAGACCCAAATCTTCCGGGACCTCAGTTAAATTATTGTGTGACAGGTCCAATATTTTCATTCCTAAGATACGTTTAGTCGTTAGGAAGGTTAAGTCAAGACAACTTTAAACTTTTTGAAAACCTGTCATGCTTGAGACATCGTTTGGTAGAATCTGAATCTGATTGTTGGATAAGTTGACGTATTTTGCTCGACTCAAAAAACCGATTGTACATGGTAATACCGTCAAGTTGTTGTTGGAGAAACTCTAATATAACACGATATATTATCAGATCAGGGATAGATTTAATTTTAGAAGTAGGAATGGAGAACGGTTAGTATTTACTCGAGTCCGACTCAAAGCACCCAGTATATAGAGCCCCTCCCTCCAACACGTATTAACGAAAAGTTTAAATTATCTTATTGGCTCACTTAAAGGGAGCCACCGGAGGGTATGCTAGCCAGTCTGCCTATTCGTTTAAAATTTCGACGCTGCACTTTTGTGGCGCTGAATCTGCACGTCCAACTTTGTTTCAGTTTTCTGTGGGAGAAGCCTGGTTCTAGGTGGCCATGGGGGGATACTTTCTATTCACTCCCCTCGTAGCTAGAAGAGGGCTCGGAAATCCGCGGGAGGGAAATGCAAACCCTCCGATGGCTCCCTTTAAACTACGTTTTGATGACGTTGCTGACGGGGACGGCGAAAAATACGTAACGTAATTCCTTTTTACCTCTGTCGCTATGACCCTCCCGCCTCTTCTTTCATACCCCCCCGTCCCGTGGAAGGGGTCCGCGACTTTGACGCGCCCAGATTACTCTGTTCTCCATTCCTACTTCTAAAATTAAATCTATCCCTGAATATAATAAATAATTACAAGATCCTCGATGCGACTGAGATTTCCAATATCATCATCGATGTTAACGAGTTGATTGTAGGCAACTAATAATATTTTAAGTTCACTCAACTTGAAAATGCATTCTGGTAGCTCTTTAAGTCGGTTACGACTTTTTTTAAAAGAAAATTAGAGTGACGTGGTTTAAGCTTATGATTGCGTTAGATAATTCGTGAAAAATGATTATGAAATAGAAAGAGACCTGAGGTCTAGTTTGGTTAAACATTTAAGTTCCCCGAGAGCGTCTGGTAAGGCTGTTATTTGATTATCATGAAGCTACAAAGAGTATACAGGGTGTTTGTGAAAGGTCCATCAATAATGAAAGGGCGTATTTATTGGGCCATTTTGAGTCGAAAATGTTCTATGACATTTTTCCGTCCGGGCCACTGTTTTCAAGTTATGATTGGAGTAATTTACGGATGACCCCCTTGAATTTAATTAAGAAATTGAAAGACAGCGTTAATTTAATTAAGGGGTCATCCCTAAAATATTCTAATCATAACTCGAAAACCGTGGCTCGGACGGCAAAATGTCATAGAACATTTTCGACTCACAATGGCCCAATAAATACGTTTTTTCATTATTGATGGACTTTTCACAAACACCCTGTATAGTATAGAATCAAAGGAAATTATGACGTGTGTGTGTGAAAGACTTAAAATTGTTCGACAAAGTGTCTTACATCGAGAACTGTTAAAGAAGTTAGATTCTCAATATCACCAGCAATGGCGGAAAGTTTGTTAGAGGCTAAGATAAGTTTAGTTAAATCCACGTAATCCCACCACCTCTCTGGTTCTTCATTTAGTGGAGAATCGAAAGATACTGTCATTAATTTGCCCCGATTTTCTACCTCGGCTTCGGTAGAGTTAAGATTCCAGACAATATCGGGAACTGTTCATGGAAATATGGTAGAATTAAGGTAGAAGTTAGTGCCACGAGTGTCCCGGAAAATGAATAATTAGTAATATCAGTTAAGATATACACAATATTGAAGCAACCTAATATTGAATTGTGTTAAAATGTAGTACAAAACGTGAACATTTAAACGTTTTTCACTCAGTTTCTTAAATTTTCTGTTAAAAGACATTTAATTCAAATTTCGCTTCTTGAATGGCACCTCTAACACCCTAATTAACCTTATATACACCAATTAAACATTGCCAAAGGCAGGAACCAATCAGAGCTCTTATTTATTTCGAGGGCGGAGCTAAAACTATCCTTGACTATGGGAGCATCTAGTGGCATTTGTTTGAAATAATCACAGCCATAACGTGCTTAATTTTTGCAAAACAACTTTTTAAAATAAATCAAAAACAAAAACAACACGGAAATTATATCATCTTTGTATTTGTAGATGGTACTCAGTTTAAAAAAAAATTATTTTATTGAACAAAACAGAAGCAAATGAATAAATTCAGTGCAGTGCTGTTGCTACAGTGAAATTTAATGTTCAAAATTAATCCACACTTTCTGATGGAATTAACTTACCCTCAATCAAACCTTTATTAGACAAATTCAAATATCCAGATAGCCTCGCTTGTTTTATAACAGCGTGTGGTAACCCTTTTGGTTTCTCTTGTTTCTGAAAGCATGCACCAAAATTGCCAGATCTCCCACGTAAACTGCTTGATCTTTCTAAAGGACTGCATAAAGATCTGGGTCTAGGTTTGACTTGTTTAATACGTGGTGTTGCTGCTGATGTAGCACCCGAAGATACACCATTTTCAGTAGCACCGTGCGAATCTTCATTTGAAACTGAATGTGACCGATTAAATCCATTTCTGTTACCACTATCTGATAAACTTTTACGTAACCATGATCTTCGGGTGGGAATAGAGCTTGGTTTTTTAAATTCTGACATGATTATGTTGATTAATAATCACATTTCATTAATTAAGATTAGTATTAACTGTTATTTAAACTGATTTGGTTAGATTTGAGGCGCGCAGTTGGAAGTTATAACTCTATTTTTAACCCATTCTTGGTTTTTTTCCTGCTAGCACGCTACCACCGTTTATTCATAGGGCATTGCCCCACCTGTAACAAACATCACGCAATTTCTGTAGGAATACGATCATTAAATGCAAAAACCGCTCAACCACGGACTGGTTAACCAACCAACCCAAACTATATTGATAATATTATGAAAATTGTATTGGGCTTATATAGTCTTTGCTCTAGTTTTTCATAGTGTACTCCGGTGTTCAAAGAGTGTACACTAAGTGTCTTAGAGTAGAATTAGTACAACACTTTACTCTAGTTTCGTACAATAATCGATACAGTTTAGAGTAGCTCTAGTGTACAAATGAATCTCAGATTATGTAGATGTATACAACGAGGAGTTTATGTCGTCTGGTTGCGCGGAGCCGCTCCTGTCAAACTAATATACTATAACAGGATCGTAAATAAGCACAGATCGTAATGTTTTTAATTGTTAATTTGTGCTACACCGTCACGTTTTACCAGTTTTATGAAATTACATGTAATTTATTTAAGGAATGTTTAATTTTGTTTTGTAGATAAATATCGTTTTAAATAAAGATCATTTTACGAGACAAATGTGATATGAAATTATTTGCTTATTTCCATTTCTGGTTTGCTGGCTTTTATAGTGTAGATGCACGGTTTCCTCCTAACCCATGCTCTAGCGTACGCCGGACGGGACCTGGCTGGTGTTCTGTACACAGGCCTTTCCGCTACCGACTTGCCTAGAGTAAAAATATGGGAGAATTATACTATAAGGCATTTAAATAGACAGGTTAACTAGTTAGTGAATTTTTAAGTGATCATGGAGTAGTATAGTATAGTCAAATCGGCGCTGCATTTTGATTTACATGCACTGACGATGGTAAAATATTTATTGCAAATTATTGCAGCTTGCAGATGTCTTTGAATAATTAAGGCAAATTATCTTTAAATTTTCACGATCAAAATATGCTTAAATTATAAATTTTGCACAAATTTAAACGAATGGGAAATCACTGGTAGTTTTGTGTGAATGAAGGCGTTCTCACAATGCTTTTCTATGGGGAAAAATATACGTCAAAAATGAGCTATAAATCTTAATAATATTGATGCAAAACCACTAGCTTTCAAACCGTAATGGCTCAAGTAATTAATTTCGCTTTCTGTAAAATTTAATTAAAAAGCTATTTTGTTGTTTATTCTGTTCGTTATATTGAATTTTTGTAGGTGAAAGTTGGTATGGTTATGCTAAGTGATGGCAAAAGCAGGCCTCAACCAATGAGATTGCAGTTAACCAGCACTATGCTGATACTGCAAAAAGAGGTAGAAACATCCCCTGCACCTACTGCTAATGCAGATGATGCAGTGGAACAACCACCTGACACTAAAGTATTTAAACAAATTAATCTGTGGATTGTTTTGTTTTTTTTTTTTCTTGGAAGAAAAATTGTATATTGTATCTTCTTGTTTTTATAAAGGAACGTGTTGTCAAAATCAAAAGACAAAAAACAGGCGGGCTAGGGCTCAGCATAAAGGTGATTATACTTATATGAGGCTGTTTTTTAAAAATTTAAAGGGATTGTAGTGTTTAAAAAATAAATCCCGAAAAAGCGACGCCTGGTAGACGGGAGTAGCGTAATTTATGACGCGCGAAATTCAACCGCGGGAAAAATGTATTTCCCGCCTTTAAAAAAGGAGCGAAATTCAAGAAAAACTGCGTTTCCCGCTTTAAAAAAGGCGGGAAATTAAATGTCTTTCCCGCTTTAGAAAAAGGCGCGAAATTAAAAGAAAAATTGCGTTTCCCCCCTGTAGCGAAATTAAAGAAAAGCTGCCTTTCCCGCTTTAAAAAAGGCGCGAAATGAAAGAAAAAGGCGTGTTTTTAAAACTTGTGTCTGTCAACTTCAAAATAATGCGCCACTTTTTAGCCTTAGAAGTATATTAGGTGGAAAATTTTGAAAGTCTCTGTTGTATATAAGATTAAATAAGTACGTGAGCAAAAATGTATTTGATAGGGTGGAGCTGAACATAAATTACCCATCTTAATTTCGAGAATTTTCAAGAATCAAGCTGGTACGTAATATTTTATATCCTCAATTATTTATTATTTTACATTATATAATTTTACTATGAATATTGAATTGTCTACATTCTTTTTGAGTCATTAAATTTGATTTTTTAAATTAACAAAGACTTTTTGATTTTTGTAAACTAATTATATTGATAACATTAGTGAAATTTTTGGGGGTACTGTTTTTCACTTTTTTTCAAGCTGACCAATCAGGACAACTTTTTGTGGGTGATGTCATTTTGAAGGTATGAAAACGTAGCATAGTGTTTTTTGCAAAATTTTGTAAAATTATTATTGCAAAGTGTAGTAAGCATTAGTAGGCTAGTAGATGCAAGCAATGTTTTTTTAAATTTGGGTTTGATCAATGTAAAAACGAATTAACGATGACGTCACGCGTACTTGAAGGCATGGTTTGTGTTTTTAATACGCGTAGGTTAATGATGAATCCATGGAAGATGTTAATCACGATGATGCTGTAAATATTCTCCGTTGTGCTGGTGATATGGTGATGCTAACTGTTAAACATCATCATGGAGTATCGCCTTTCTTATCTAAAACATGTAAACAAACATTGATTTTTGCGGTTTCTATTTATTATGCCGCGGCAGAAACGTTTAAATAGTTTTGATTAAGATTAATTTAATTAATTTTTCACGTTAGTATTAAAGGGTGATGATAAACGTGAAAATTTGAATGAAGATGTGGAAACTGCAAAAATAAAAGTACGTATAATTTCCAATTAGACAAAAACTAGTTTCGCTTCGCAGTCCTTAAAAAACTGCATTTATACACAATCTTTGGCGAAACAAGGACACTTTTTCAAACCCAGGAAAGGGCCAGAAATTAGAAATTAATATTATATGTATTGCAGTTTGAAATTAAGTTTAATCGAAATGGGAAATTTGCTTTTAATCGCGTAGTTTAAACATTTGTTATGATTAGAAATTTTACAACAAAAACGGGTAATAAATGCAGAGTTTCGAGATAATTGAGGGAACAAATACAAAATGGGCTTTTAGCATTTTAATTTTTCAGGGTGGAACAGATAAGAAGAACACTTATTTAGTACAGGCAAAGGCAGGGCGTTGCGCGCAATATAATAATAATAATAGTAATAAATTTCGTTTCGTCCGACGTTTATGAATTCCACCAAATGTTACGATAAACATTTATTATTTTTATTATTTGCAAAATTCCCGTTAAACTTGTCTCTAAAGCGAAGGCCTAAATCATCAACTTCTTATAGGGTTTTATAGTCAACTAACAATATTTCCAAATATATACTCCACGGGTGTTCCACGGTATTCTGAGGGGAATGCGCGGCGGCACCTTTGAGCTTTGAAGTCAGGGCGCCGGCGCGGTTAGGGGTTTCCCAACTGCGAGGCTTGCTAAACATCAAGGATGCCGACTTAACAGTGTAGATACTACATACCAACGGGTTGGGAACGACCTTCAGGAGGGCTTTCCCCAAGAATGCGGAAAAAATGGTACCGGAAATGATCGACACAATAGAAGCCGACTATTTTGGGAATGCGGAAATATTACCACTTCTTTTTTAGCTCCATCCACAATTATATCATGACTGACTTATAATTTAACGCCCAGACCGAACCGCTTTACTTAGGAAGTTGAAATTTCGCAGGGACGTTATTCTTAACTAGTAGATGATCATTAAGAAATATTTTTGTAATCCGCTGCCATCTTGAAAAATGGAGGCCATCCCTAGTCTTGAAACAACACACTATAAATGCGCAGATAATACAAACTCAGTTTTTTCGCGCATCCAGCGTGCGCAAAGCTTAAAACTTAACGAAAACATTAGGCCTATTAGAAAGTTTTTGAAATTAAGCGTAAATAATATGTTTTAACGTATTGTTTTTTATAAATTCAAGAGTTGTTTTAAAGGAAGTTAGTTTTAAAATTGCGTTTAATTTAAATTTAAGGAGAAATCAAAACACGGTGGTGCTAATAAGACTGATAGACGATGGACTGATGTTATGACTATTAATTTACTCATGGCTTATCTAACTCGTTACATGCTTGACACTGATAAACTGAGGTTAGTTTCTTGGTATTCTTTCTTTAGAATTGACCTTAGTGCCAAATTCCTTTAATTTAAATTTAAAACAATAACAACAAACTCCGCAATTTAACTTTTAGACCAAATGCCTTTGAAATTCGCGCTCAAGACGGTAAACCATCGGCGGTAATCCATTGCGACGATGCGGGCATGCTATCAGAGTGGATTAAACATATTTCTAATAATATTAACCAATTAACTAACCAACAGGTTGGGTTTAATAACTGTACCATGTATTACCAGGGATGCATAAAGCTAATCGGAATTATTGTGTAGCCAGACGATTTCTCAACGTATCTAGGCATATTTTTGTGGGATGAGCTACTAGACTAATCATTATGTATGACGAAGGTTTTACCTCGGGAATAATGCATCTTCCTGCGCGTGCCCCTACCTCGCGCTATCTGCTACCAACCAATGAAAACTCAGTTTGAAAGACGTTACAATTATGAGGCCCCTCCCACAAACCCCGTACAGAAATTACCATGGGAGGCTGCTACCAACCAGTGAAATCACAATTGAAAAGACGTCAAACTTATGAGGCCCATCCCACAAACCCCGCATAGAAATTTACAAGGGTCGCAATGATTCCAATTAACTTAATGTATTATTGGTAAATTCCGGAAACTAACTCGACGGCCGGGTTTCTTCCTTAGGTTAAAATGTTAAACAAGTCATTTCCTCCAAGCGAGCGTGTAAGACATTGTCACATATTTTTTTGTGTTTGTGTGTTTCGTCACGTGTATTTAATAAATTTGACTGATAATTATTCAGGTGTTTTTCCAGATATTCTACTTAGGATGGTTAACGGAAGGTTGTTCCGCCCCCCAACCTTGGTACAAATGGAAACCGAAATTTATTTCACTAAGAGGGTCCGATATTTATCTATTTGATTCACCTCCTGTAAGTAAATCTTCTCTGCTACCTTACACAACCCTTTTTCGGAATTACCTATTATTAAACACGAGTTGGTGGTTAAATTTTATCTTGCAGAAATCTTCTCTAGATTATAATAACTGTCCTAGTGCCTATAGAGTTTATCAATGTATGATTAAGTGTTTAAAAGTGAGAACTTTGTTGAACAATTGTTAAAATTATCTTGGCCGCGACTTTATTGCAACACCTTTTCTGAGCAAATTGCGCATCTTTCGCCGCGTGTAGGAGTCTGAATTTGCTGATGACAGACAAAATTGCTTCTTGCTTCAAACTGGAAGCAACGAAAGTCGTTATATTTCTGCCGAATCGCGTGCAGTTTTGTTAAGGTTCGAAGCAGCGTGGCATAGAGCGACGTACCATGCAGTGACTAAACTAGGGGTACGTCACTCAGTTTGTTTTGCCTTACTCTGTCGACTGCTACGGGAAGTTTTTATTGTTTTAGTTGAAGGGGTAGATATTAAAGAAATTTTCTAATGTTTTTCTTCAGAGTAAAACGTTTTCCGTGATTCATTTGGGTAAAACGGGAGGCCTTACGCTTGATTGGATAATGGGGTTTGCGCTGTACGATACAGAGGAAAAGGTGTTTAATTATTTTCCGCTGGATTAGATTGTTAAGCTGAAATCATGCTATGTTAATTAAATTATTGGTTTTGTGTTTTTATTTAATTTTTGGTCAACAGAAGTATGCTTGGAAATATAAATTTTCACAACTGAAAGGCTCATCCGATGATGGTAAAAGGTTGCTAAAGTTGGTATTTCAAGATACTGAAAATAATATGGCCGAAATTAAGGTGAGATATGTTTAATTTAATTGCGATTACTATTACTATTAAAACTTGAGCTTGACGCACGCGCGCTTTTAAAAGAGAACTCGACCTTGACGCACGCGCGCTTTTGAGAGAGAGAGAGAGCTCGAACTTGACGCACGCGCGCTTTTGAGAGAGAAAGGGAGCTCGACCTTGACGCACGCGCGCTTTTGAGAGAGAGAGGGAGCTCGACCTTGATGCACGCGCCCTTTTGAGAGAGAGGGAGCTCGACCTTGACGCACGCGCGCTTTTGAGAGAGAGAGGGAGCTCGACCTTGATGCACGCGCGCTTTTGAGAGAGAGAGAGAGAGAGAGAGAGAGAGAGAGAGAGAGAGAGAGAGAGAGAGAGAGAGAGCTCGACCTTGACGCGCGCGCTTCTAATTTCAATAACAGGATGTAATACTAGGTTAATGTCAAGAAATGATAAGCGAGGTTTCCACTTTTCCTTTTCAGGAATTGGAATGTCCTCATCTCGCCAATCTCTTGTATTGTATGCATGCATTTTTAACGGCTAAATTGGCCTCCGTCGACCCGGGTTTTCTGCGTAATTTCTGCTAGGAAAATTAATCTAAACCATTAAAAACGGGATTTCTTTCAAGTACAAATCAAACTACCAATTCATCAAAACTTGCCAAAGTAGCTCTAATATATTAGTCAACCAAAGAAATAATATAAAAAATTAATGAATTGGAATATATTTAAGTTATTAATTGGTAGATTGTAGTATCTTGATTAGATAGTGTATTTAAGTTCCGATAATTATGGGAATCTAGACCCAACTACGTTGTAGGTAAATGACGTTTTAAAACGTTCAATAATGTATTTTGTTTACCCTTAAAATAATAATAATTAATAATATTTATTAAGTTATTGAAATTTGCTCAAATTTTAACCTCGGCGTAATTAATTCATATTCATACGCACTCAAATTTAGCTTATTCCTGATGCCGCAAAGGCTTAGGTTAGGGTAGGGTCTCATCCGTGTTAGCAGACTGATTTTTTCCAATTTGATTCCTAATCTTTACTATTTTATTGCCCCACCTTGCTTCGTCTGCTACGGATTTGTATTCGCTAACATCGCTAAGCCTTGTTGATTGCATCAGGAATAAGGTTGTGTATTAGCCAAGGCTTAAAGATTCATCTGTAGTATTGAATTGCGTACGGGAATTCCCACTCAAAATGGTTGCTAAGCCTTGGCATTTGAAATAAAGTCGCATTTGGTTTGGGAGTAAGTTAATTAGGGTGGGAATTCCTTTGAAAAAGTCATTATGATAGGAATTTACTAACAGATTGAACCTTTTAAAGCCTATTATCTTAAAAAAAAACGTGTTATTTTTATGACGTAACCTCCATATGGAACCATAATGAAAAAAGTGTCTATAGCTATTTCCCCTGGTGTCCAATACTAGAGGTATAATTTGTGCCTTTAATAAAATGCAAAAATAATATATATTAAACCGGTAATTTAATTCCTTATTTAGCATCGCTAGTATAAATTTTAAATATTATAATTAAATGTTTATGAACCCATTTGAAAATACCAATGTAAAATGGAGGTCGCCAGTATTTTTAAAGAGTATATCCTTAAGGAAATTAAAATTTCGGTTACCCAGAGTTCCTTGCAACATTAAGACTGTCCAGTGTTTTTTTAGAGCAATTTGATTCCATGTTTAATAGATGTTAAAATTGCTATGTCTTCAAAATAAAATAGTATACTTAAAATCAAAGAACCATGTTTCGTTTTTGTTGTACAATTTTAGTTGTATCGTCTTTAATATTGTGTTGTATTATTGTCTTCAATGTCTTCAATCCAACTAACTATTACCTAACTAAACGGATATCTGGTAAGTTACTAACTATTACCTAACTAAACGGATATCTGGTAAGTTACTAACTATTACCTTACTAAACGGATAACTGGTAAGTCACTAACTATTACCTAACTAAACGGATAACTGGTAAGTTATGGTTTTGAAAAATTATGGTTATCCCTAACTTCAAATCGCAGGTGCGTAAAATTTCTTGACCAATATTTCGTTAGATAAATTAATTATAATAGCAATTAATTATGTATGGGTGAACTTGACAATGATACAATGTTGCTATAATCTGTCAAGTATAAGAAAAACATCTGTGGATTCTCGGCGATGGTTTCAAATATAGTTAATGATGTCACTCAATTGTTAAAACTGTCTAATTTGTCGTAACACCCATAACACCCTTGACTTAAAATTGATTATGCATTCTTACGTCTTCTTTATATAACAGAATTCACCTCGCGGTTAACTTTTATTTGTAGTGAAATCAGTTCACCTCTATCGTAAATTGGTTAGTTCTGATGCAAAATAATTTTATGAAAATTCTCAAATGTTTTTCTGAGTTAATTAACAATTTTTTGTAGTATTTTTTATAGCTCGAGATGTGGATTGTTTTCGTGTTTATCATTTGGCAATGCAGTATGTATGACGCGTATGAAATACCGACGTCAATACCTGAAGGAGATATGAGAACAACCGTAAGAATACGTGTTTTGAGTAATCATGAACAAAGAATTTATTTAAAATAATTACTAATTTCAATTAGTCAATCAAACTACATAGTTTAAATTCCTTATTAAGAAATTTTATTGTTACATTTTAAAATTAGGGTGAAATTATACGAGATTTCGGTTATCCATTGGAAGAACACGTTGTTCAAACTTCCGATGGTTATATCTTATCAATGCAACGAATTCCGTACTCTCCCAAACTGAACCTGACTCAAAATAGCCCTCGACCAGTTGCATTTTTACAACACGGGCTTCTGGGACAAAGCGCCAATTACGTTTTTAATTACTATGATTATCAGAATTTGGGTAGGGTATTTGAAACATGAATTGAGATAGTAAATTCATTTAAAAGCAAAATAACAAAAGTTTGCTAAAAACATACTTTAGCCACAATCCTGTCCGATGAAGGTTATGATGTATGGTTGGGTAACTTCAGGGGAACGACATTATCGAGGAAGCACGTAACATTGGACCCTGATACGCCAGACTTCTGGAAATTCAAGTAAATTAAAATTTCAAACTTGAATTTCAGGATGTTCCCCAAAGAACAAATTACAGCTTTAAAAATAATTATGTAGTATTGATGATTTGGCTCAAACCGATCTTCCAACAATGCTGGACCACGTTATTAACCAAACCGGAAGTGAAAAGATATCCTACGTTGGGTTTTCACTCGGAACAACGACCATGTTTGCTTTGTTATCTACCAAACCCGAATACAACACAAAGATTAAAATCGTTTCTTTCATGGCACCCGTTGTCAAACTAACGCACGCGTACCATACCATATTTTTAATATCGGCCTCTACCTATCCGTACGATGTAAGTAGACTCTTATTATTACAACCAGGAATACATACAGGTATTAAGAATAATTAATAGATATAATTTTAACGAAGATTATTTCGTCTTATACTGGGAACATGGGGGAAATGTATCCAAACATACAAGCTGTCAACAGAATGGGCTCGGCTCTTTGCAAAAATCCATTGATTTCGCAAACATATTGCTCCTTGGTGTACCGAACTATTGCCCAAACGTCTTCAACTCATATGAATGAGGTGAACTTGCGTTATACAGGAATAGATTTAATTTTAGAAGTAGGAATGGAGAACGGTTAGTATTTACTTCAGTTATTCCGACTCATAGACCCCCAGTATAGAGCCCCTCCCTACAACACGTAACGAAAAGTTTAAATTATCTTATTGGCTCAGTTAAACTACGTTTTGATGACGTTGCTGACGGGGACGGCGAAAAATATTGACGTAATTCCTTTTTACCTCTGTCGCTATGACCCGCCTCTTCTTTCATACCCCCCCCATCCCGTGGAAGGGGGTCCAGGACTTTGACTTGCGGCCACATTACTCTGTTCTCCATTCCTACTTCTAAAATTACATCTATCCTTGCGTTATATTTAATTTTACTGTTAAGAAGAGATAGTATTTCTATTTCTTCTAAAAAATATCTTTCCCTTAAAATTCAGAGTAGACATTCAGAGTTTTTTGCCCAATTTCCGGCTGGTACTTCGACGTACGCTTTTAACCAATATTCTCAGGTGACATGTTCTTCTATTAGATTATATTTATTATCTCAATTTAAAGCTATGAATGAAAATGAACGCTGATATTATAGATCCATAACGCTGATAGATTTCAGAGGTACGATTACGGATCTGCTGGAAATCTCAAAAAATACGGTCAAGTAAGATAAGAATTATTTCAAAATTCAATAATCGACCCCAATACCGCCATATTATAGGCCTATATTTTTTACTGGAAGAAATTTTTATTTTATAATACAGAGAACAGTCCCTGAATACGACATAAACAAAATCACGACTCCAGTGGCAATTTATTCGAGTATTTCCGATAATTTCGCGGATTATGTGGATGTAAAATTCATTCGAAACTCCAAAATTAACTTAGTGGATGATATGGTGTTCACAAACGATTACAGTCATTTTGACTTCAATTTTGCCTATGATGCCTACCAAATTGTGTACCCTCCTTTGATTTCAAAATTGAATGAATACAGCAAATAAATTTATCGTGCCTTAATAAAGAGATATATTGGTTGACAATGACAATTTCTTTTGTTCTCATGTCTAGCAAGCGACGGATTCATCATACGCTATAATCTCTGATATACAGGTAGGTCCAAAAATATTGGGTAAGTATAAGACCGAAGCATATCGCTACTGGTCTATGGGTAATCAATTTTGAGTCGAAAATTTAGGGAACCTGGATAACCGGGATAAGTCAGTTCTTGGGAAAATTGGGGGGAAAACAGGGATTTAAAGTTTTTTTCCCTAAAACTTCAGGGATTTCGTTGGTTATATAAAACCATGCTTTGAGTAAGGATAAATTTGGGCCAGGTGTGATCATGAAGTGGGCTCTGGGTTAACACGTGCTTAAAATAATCAGGGAAATAGGCAAATTTGGTCAGGGATAAGATGGAAAACTCAGGGATTTTCAATATGGAATTCTGTCCGAACCCATAAGTTATAATTGAATTGTTTTAGGGATGACCCCTAAAATATAATTGAGGAACTAAAGACAATGCCAATTTTTGACTTAACCTTCGATAAAATATTTTATATTTTATTAAAAGCAACCTTAATTTTATAGATTTTGATTGATTTCATTGAATACAACAATACAGTTCCAATGATAAGGGGGAACAAATGCATAATCTTATCAATGACAATTTTAGTACAATAAATGATACTCGTCTTGTAAGTTAAAAGGGGAGGATCACATTTATGTTGAAAGTCGATATTATGACAGGTTTTCTCATTTTCCATCGTCCTTCAACTTAATTTAATTATAATTAGATTTAATTAAAGAGATTTGTTAATTTATTTACGCCGAAGAATGTTAGCGAGATTATTATTTCTCGCTTTCATTTTGAAAGGTACGTTTTTGTGTTCAGAGTAATATTTTTTAGATTTTAATTTGTCATCATACAAAAACCGGTGTTTAATCAGAAATAGTTTAACTTATTTTAAAAGCAACGATTTTTTCAAGTGCATAAGAAAACTTTATTTATAAAACTCGACTAGTTTCGGTCACGTTATTGGACCATCATCATTTTTAAAGTCCATACCTTTGTTTTTGTTTTTGACCTATTCGTGTCAACGTAGGTGTGGACTTAACTAGAGGGCAATCACTCTCCTGCGATTTCGACAAAGGAAACACTTGCCGATGGCAATCCGAAGGCGAAGACTGGCAATTTTCATCAAACAGTATAGATGACGACCGGCAAGGGCCACGTACACCAGTTGGAAATATTGGTCAGTCAACCCAAAATGTTTTAGAATGTTACATTTTCAACTTAAAGATGGTTTTCCCATAGAACCATCCCATTCAATTTCATATCAAATGATTTTTCAGGAAAATACATATTTTTGCAAGCAAATGGAGTTAAAAAAGTGGCGACTTTAACATCGCCACAAGTCGAATTCCAGGGAAGCGTTTGTTTGACATTTCATTATCAAGTCTTCGGAATTGTATCTGGAAGTTTAGAAGTAATCCGATCAGAGTACATTAAGGACAAGTTGGTACATAACAAGACGCTATGGGCTCGGCAAGGGACAACGAGCGATCGGTGGTATCGATTCAAAGAAACCGTTTCCAAGAATTACGATTCAGCTCCAATAAACGCCACCGTAAGTACAGATATGTATTTGTGCAGTCGTTTATGTGAATGTTTTGTGAGTTTAGATGTTTGTTAGTGAATCATGCTTTAACGGTCATTATTTCGACTTGCATAGTTCACTTTTCGGGCGGAAATCACTGATGGAGATGTGGCTTTAGATAACTTGGAGTACAAAATACAACCTTGCGTTCAAGATGAAGGTAAAACAAACACTTGTTCTGTTTTACAATAAATGCTTTTAACCGGATATTCATTTTAAAACCAAAATTAAATAAATATGGTTCTATAGCACCCTCATAAAAAATCAGAAACATTAATTTCTTTATTGTAAAAACATATTTTTTAAACACACCCGTTTCGACCTAAATTTGGCCAACTAAAATTGGACTATTCTATTTCAAACCGTTTCTTACATCGGGGGTGTGGCGCACTTCTGAAAACCGAGCTTTTAGGCGACAAAGTTTGAGGGAATACGACACATGTGGGCGATCATACCCTATAGGTGCCGACTGTTCCGTGTCCGCCGGAGGTGACTTAACCTCACTACATCGTCCGTCACCTCCCAAATAAATCTCATTCCTTCCCTTGTTAATCACGTCCCGAAACCTGACTAGTCGCGTCATTGCCGTGGTCCCTTAAAGGTACCCAACTAGTATTGAAACCCATAATAAAAAGATTAATCCATTCTTATTATTTTGAGGACCCTGCACCCGATTTCAAAGTTTATTTAGCATTTAAAAATACACTTTTTTACGCAGTAAATTTACCAAAATGTTGATACTTTTAAAATTGCAAATTTCATTTCCATTAAATTATTAACATAATATCCCGATATGAATAAATAAATAAATTAATTAATTTTCAGAATGGTCGTGTGATTTCGAATCGGGAACCTGCGCATGGGAGACGCAGGAGGAAGGTACGCGATGGGAACGCTACCCGCCGGACACCTCAGAAAATGAAGGACTTATTGAAGACCACACTACAGGATCCCTTAACGGTACGAAAACATTGACCACTAAGTTTCATAAACGTACTGTACCAGCATCAACCTCAAAGTGGTTATCGTTAGATCTTCCTTAGACATAGGAACATTCGTTTTCACTCTCTTTTCAATACTATTATCATTATTTAGGGCATTTTATGACGGTCGTGAGGGGATCTATTCTCGATCCATTTGAAGCCAAACTAACTAGTTCCATCCAAGAAGCCGGTGCAAGTTGCTTTAGTTTCTGGTACTTTCTTAGAGCATCGAGAAACGACACTCTTAAAGTGACAACGTCCAAAGGATCGTCTCCAGTGTGGCAAGAAAGAGGTGACGCTTCTGCCACTTGGACAATTGGAAGATACGATGTAGCCCAACTAGATAAATATCAGGTTATTATTGCCAATTATTCGTTTGTGGATTTTGGGAGACGAGGGTAGATCTGTTGACTCAGTTCGGAACTCGAACCCTGGGTTTGGAACGGATCCCCGTTGGGACGTGAACAAGTGAAATTACAAATAATAATTGTTTTCGGTAGATCATTGTAACAGCGGATGGAAATTTTACTGAATTAAATATTGGTTTCGACGATTCTATAATTGAAGTTGGAGAATGTCCAAAAATAGCTCAGTGTGACTTCAACTCTGACCTCTGTGGTTATTCTCACTACCCTGATAGCGATTTCCGCCTACTGGTTGGCGTTGGAAGATTACAAAATCGAAGTATCATGAAAGAAACTCCACCTCAACCTTTAGATAAAGACGGTAAACATTGATACCCATATTTATTGTTTAACAATGAAAGACCTATAAATAACTGTAGTTCAACTTCATAGGAATGTATTTGTACGTCGACGGCACGGCGAATGGAGTCCAATCTGGTCAATCGGGTAAAATCATCAGTGAAATCATCTCCGCAAGCTACATGGGTTCAGACCGTTCGGCTTGTCTTAGTTTCCAATCGTATATATCTTTCGAAAAAGGTACGTTTCGAAAATTGCGGAGTTTTATTTATTTACGACAACTTTATTGTATCAGTAATAGGTAAAAAGTCTGGAATAATTAACGTCATAAAGAAAGACATCAATGGCAACGAAACTGTGTGGTCGAATTCCACTTCGAATAAATGGGATGTTCAACGAGTGACCATTCCCAGTCCGTCCGGTCAAGAATATAGGATTATATTTGAATTGATCACCGGAGAAGAAGGGTCATTTTTGGCCCTAGATAACGTTCAACTAAGTCCTGGAAGATGCCAAGGTAAGTTCATTAAACAGTGTCTTAAAAGAGCACGAAGTCAGTTAGTTACATACACGATGGTACTTATTTTCTAGGACCCAATGAACCAGACGTAAAAAGTAAATTTGAAATATTGCGAGATATTTTATTTAATTTGACAGTTTAATAATGGGGAATATTTGGAAATAGATTTATCTTTAATTTGGGATTGCGATTTCGAAGCTGG
Source organism: Phalangium opilio (assembly GCF_054372755.1). Taxonomy (NCBI): domain Eukaryota; kingdom Metazoa; phylum Arthropoda; class Arachnida; order Opiliones; family Phalangiidae; genus Phalangium; species Phalangium opilio. The sequence continues at coordinate 6,745,614 of NW_028324187.1, read as the reverse complement.
TAACTTTTGCAACTGGACTAATGAAGATGATTGGCGAATCAGGATTGCCGCTGACAGTATTTTGGATGGCGGTTCCATCGAGTTGGATCATACACTTGCAAGTCCTAAAGGTTTGTTATTGTTAACATTAGGCATTGGAAGACATTTTTGCATTAAACTCTGTAGAATTCTTAAGAAATGAAAACTAAGCTTAAAGTTCACCTACGTCGAATGTGTTTTCAGGAAAATTTGCCCATTTGGTCAATAAAAATAACAACAGCGTTTCAAGCATAAGTAGCTCACCTATAAGCACAGCTTCCACCGATTTCTGCCTTAGCTTTTGGTATTGGATGCGGTCTCCTCTACCAGCTACCTTATCTCTGTACTTGAAACGAGGTAAGTCTTATATGCGCGTTGGAAAAAGAAATTTCAACTTCGGTACTTGACCCATGACGTTTTTACCTTAGATAATAAAGAAACGACTAATGCTGTTTGGATTAAAAGAGGAACGAGAGACCTGAAATGGCATTATGGGTCCTACAATTTGCCTCAAAGCAAAGACACAACTGTCATCCTACGAGCCGATAGTGTACGCCCAGGTGTTGGTGACATTGCACTGGATGACATAAAGGTCTATCCCGGAAAGTGCCAATTACAGAGTGAGTTCTTTTTACCTTCTTTGTATTCCATTGTTATCGGGAATACATACAGTTACTTGGAATCATTATACCCTTGTTTATTGATATGCGAGATTTATAATGAAATACAAAATTTTAACGTAGGGGGATCTGTTTGCGATTTTGAATCTGACGATATCTGCGGAATGCGATTTGAGTCGAATGACGCAATAACGTGGGAACGGGTCAGCGGACGAACGAGGACGAACGGGACAGGACCCCAAAACGACCACACTTACGGAACTATGGAAGGTTAGTGCGATACCCACACAGTGCGTTTTTTTATTTCTTATTCAGTAAACCATTTAATCAACTGTTAGGACATTATATGGTTGTACAAGCCTCGAAAAAAAGCAGCAATAAATTGAGTAACAAAGCTCGTTTGATTTACCGTGACGTACCCGGAAACGAAACCAATTCTCAATTCTGTTTGAGGTTTTATTTCCACATGTTCGGGCAAGATATCAACGAGCTTAATATTTACGTTCGAGAAAGTGGTCAAAATGATTTAGGCTTTCCAGTTTGGTCTCAAAAGGGTCAACACTCAGACCAATGGGCTGTATCCCAAGCAAATATCAATTCCGTAGTAAACCACGACGTAAGTCTATAATATAAACCGTTTAAGTTACAATAACCAACCTGATTGAATGGTATTTTATAATCTTTTAGATTGTCTTTGAGGCAGTTACCGGTTATGGAGAGCGTGGAGATATCGCTATAGATGACTTGTTACTTTTGGACGGTCCATGTCCTTTACCGGCCAGCTGTGATTTCGAAAGTGATTTTTGCGCCTATGAAAATAAGAATGAAGTTGATTTGGAATGGATTCGATGGAAAGGTTCTACTCCCACCGTTGGAACAGGACCCGATACTGATCATACGGAAGAAAACGTAGAAGGTATCGTTTGTGCAACCATAAGTTGAAAATATTATATGTTCCATAAGTTTGTCACTGGTTACTGAGAGCTTGTTTCGAGTGAAAATGTCTTATTATTAATAATTATTTTAACAGGTTATTACGTTTACCTGGAGGACTACAGCGACTCAAACGAGACAATTAAAACGGGTATTTTGCAATCAGAGTACTTAACCTTATCTACTAATCGTTGCTTGAAGTTCTGGGCGCACATGTATGGTTCGGATACTGGTTCCCTTTCGGTTAACGTCACCTCCTTCGACTTGGAAAATAATATTCAATCGAAACTCCAAATTTGGACACGAAAAGGAGACCAGGGTAAGAAATGGTTCCCAGTCACCATGAATTTGATGGCCGATCAGTTGGCAGTCAACGAAGAATATCGCTTGGAGTTCATTGGAACCAGTAAAGGAAAATTGGGAAACGTAGCCCTGGATGATATTTACGTTGATAACAAAGAATGTTACGTTATTCCGGAAAAGGGCTTCGACTGTAAAGGAGGTGATGTCAGTTTTGTCAATATCAGTCAAGTATGCGACTTTCGACGTGATTGCGATTCGAACGAAGATGAGGTTCACTGCGGAGCTTGCACTTTTGAACACGATTTTTGCAACTGGGTGGTAACGGGAAATGAATATGGAAAATGGACTCTAAACGTTTTGAACAATCAAACTATTGCCCGTTTGCCAAAACTAGGAACGCAAAATTTCATTTTTATCGCTCGCGAATTCACTACCAGTACTCTGCTCAGCCCTCAAGGCGAATTTAAGTATAAAAGAGCGTTTGACAAATGCCGAATGACATTCGGCTATAACGTATTGAGTCAAAACGAACCAAGGTTCACCGTGAAAAAGGTAAAAGACGGGCAAATGTCGTCCCTTTTTGAAGTAATAGGAACGCAGGAAATGTACGAAAAAGATTGGCAAGAGGCCGAAGTATTCATTGGTGCCACGAATAGTGAATTTTCAATTTTGATCGAAGGCAAGGCAAGAGTAAGTAGCATTGACGACCCCGGCGCCGCTCTTGCCCTAACCGATATACAGTTTGTTGATTGCGCTTACCCACAATGGGACATTGAATGCTCGGAAAAAGAATTTCGCTGCAATACAACTCTTGTTTGCGTAAGCGAAAACGCCTTATGCGACTTAACAGACGACTGCGGCGATGGTTCGGACGAATTACCAAGCGTCTGTCCAAACGCCCTTCCAGTGACTACATTCGAAAATGGGAACTTTGGATTATTTAAAAAACGTAAAGTTGCTAGCACTGGCTTTGAATGGAACGTGATGAGCAGTACAGCATTACGGTTTTACGAAAATGTTGGACCAATCAACGACCATACCATCGGTGTCGATTTCAAGGGTCAATATTTGTTCGTTAATCGGGTGCACTTAAGTTCCCCGAAACAGGATCCGAAAGCTCAAATAATCAGCGCTAATATAGTTAGGATTCCTGGGAAGGTTTGCGGACTAAGATTCTATTATTATCTTTACGGAAACGAGCACGACAAGTTGGTCGTTTATCGCGGGTTTGAAGAAAACGCCCATGATTTAGAAGAGGTTTGGTCGAGATCGGGAAGCATTGGCCAAGCGTGGAACAAAGCTATCGTTTCCATCGAAGACGATAAACCCTTCCATTTCATTATCGAAGGAACCCCTGGGAAATCGGACGATTCCAGAATTTCCATCGATGACATCTCTTTCACGAATGGCTGCCAATTGTACGAACTGCCGTTGCCAACGGCGGGTCCACCCCCAATTCCAACCAAAAATCCTTGTCGGGCGACCGAATTTAAATGCGGAAATGGACGATGTATCGATTTAAACAACGTTTGCGACTTCACACTCGATTGCGACGACGGAACGGACGAAAAAGGTTGCGGACCTTGCTCCTTCGAAGACGGGTTTTGCGGCTGGGAAAATGAAGGTACGGGACGTTACTCGTGGATGTTAATCAACTCCCAAAATCGTACAACCAATAACTTACCAACCACGTCTCATACCAACGACACAAACATCTCTTACGTCACGTCTATAAGAGACTACGATAATACTAAAAATACAGCGGCGAAGTTATCCAGTCCAGAGCTTCCTTCAATCTCAACTCATTGTCAGATGTCTTTTTGGATGTATTATTACGGGTCCTACACCTCAGTATTATTGGATATAGAGTTATCTGGATTGTCCAATGAAACACCTGTAAGATTAAGTAGACTTAGAATTTTTAGACAAAAAAAGTGGTTTCGAAAGACCATACCGATTTCCAGTCGGCCGGCAGGCGCCAGAATAACATTATCAACGACGGAAGTGTATGTCATAATTGATGAAATAACGTTTTCGGATTGCGATACTAAACGGCTGCAAGTTGATTGCAATTTCGATGACGCGTCATTCAATGACGGTCTGTGTTACTGGAAAAATGATCCTCTCAATAAGGCTAAGTGGGTAAGAGCAGCGAGGAGTGGCAAGGAGTTAACGGGTCCGAGTAGCGATCACACAACGGGGACTGGCTTTTACCTTACCGTTAATGGAAGAAGAAACAACGTAAAGAAAGAGAGTACCTTAATCAGTCCAAAGATCGTTGCTTCGGATGATTCTACTTCCTGTTTTTCATTTTGGTATCACATGTACGGAAGAGATGTTGATACTCTGACAGTGAAACTAATGGACGACTCCAACCAAAATCAATCGCTATGGACTACTAAAAAAAATCAGGGCAATAAATGGCTCTTTCAGGAATTGGAACTGAACCAAAATGTCTCGGATTTTCATATCGTCATTGAAGCGATCGCTTCCTTCGGTACGCAAGGCGACATAGCCATCGACGACACTAAACTGATCAACGGAGAATGTCCCGACATAGCCGTTTGTGATTTTGAAAAAGGTGTTTGTGGTTGGACGATTATGAACGGTTGGATATGGGAAACCGGAGAGCGTAACATGATTAAAAGTAAACCTGAGTTTGACCATTCACTCAAGACGGAAGAAGGACACTTCTTGATAGTACGACCGACAATTCAAACCGTGGCGACATTAAAGTCCTCCAACATGTCTAACTTAGGTCACTAATTAATCCGTTTACATTTGAATTAACTAAATTTTAATATTGCATTTTCACTTTTCTAAATATAGGTGATACGTGTTTGCATATGTGGTACACCATTTACGGACCGCATGCTGGAAAAATAAAGGTTTATCAGAAAACCTACGCTGAAACTAGAATAGAAAACCATCAACCAATAGCGGAACGAGTGTTATTCAGGGCATTCATTTGGAGGCGCGCCAGGATAAGCTTGCTTCCATTGACGACGACCAATTACGTCACGATAGAAGCCGAGACGGAAGTAGCCGAGGTCGGATATCTCGCCATCGACGACTTGCAAATACTCGATGGAAAATGTACCGAAGCCATAACTTGCAACTTTGAATTGGACGAATGCGGATGGACTAGTAGTTCGGGCATCAGTTGGATTAGAAGAAGGGGCGGTGATACCTCTTTGGGATTGGGACCGGCCCGCGATACGACTCTTAACTCGCGTCAAGGATATTACTATTTCCTTAATTTACAAGGTAAGACACTTTACTGTTTACGTAATAGTCTGAAGAAGGTTTTAAGAAGCAATTTTACTAATTGTCCCATTCGTAGGAGTCGAAAATACGACTATTTCTTTGGAGAGTGAAGATACGCCTTACGACGAAGACAAGGAACTTTGCTTCTCAGTCAACATTTACCTGAATTACGGAAAAGGACTGGAAATAAGCGTTCTAAAAGTTTTTGATGGATACAACGCCGCCCCGTTATTAAATCTTAGCGGCTTGCAAAATCAGAGATGGCATAAAAAGGAAACGCCCTTCTTTCTTCCAAAAGGAAAGAAAACATTCGAAATACAATTCACGGTAAAAGTTGGTAATTACAAGGGAGACAAGTTAAGGAGAAGCGTGGCCCTTGATGACGTAAAATTACTACCTTATAAATGCGGCGGGTCACCCGAAACTACCACTACGTCATTTCCTGTCACGACGCCCATTCCCAGCAAGTTCGATTGCGATTTTGAAATAGACTTGTGCCACTGGTGGTCACCTAATCCGAGTTTAAATGACGAATATAAGCGATACCAAGGACACAGTTCATTTACAAGCGACGGTCGACCGCGAACGGATAAAACAACTGGATCCACGTCCGGCCATTACGCCGCGCCCGAAAAGGGTACAAGCATAACTTACAGTCCAGTTCTTCAGGTATTGAAATGACCGACAAAATTTTTGTCTTAAAGCTAAAATGTAGTTAACCTTTTAATTCTGCTTTTAGTCAAAAGATCCGGCGTTCATTGGCGACGATGGAGCTTGCTTACAGTTTTCGTATTATATGCACGGTGGTACTCGACCGGAAATGGAGTTCTCCTTAGTAGAATACGAGAGTGAAAAATCTTTGACGTTATGGAGCCGATTGGGTGGCCAAGGCCCGTCTTGGAACGACGCTATGATAAGGTTAACGATGAACGGGACGTATTTTTTGAAATTTCGAGGCACTCACAGAGATACGGATTACGGAACCACAGCCTTGGACGATATCATTTACACGGAAAACGCTTGTCCACCTCACTCTCTCTGCGACTTTGAATCGGACAATTGCGGTTACCATAGTGTTATATCTTCGGATATCACGTATAATTTGACATGGTTTATCGGTAATGGAATTAAAGGGCCACCGTACGATCGAACCCTACTAAATGCGAATGGAAAATACTACTACGTCGACTTGACGAAAAAGACATCAGTAGGCTCAGTTGCCAGACTGGAAAGCGCTAATTACGCGTTAAACTTAAACTGTATCCAATTTTGGTATTATCTAACAGGCAACGGAACTCTTAAGGTTATCTCCAAGCACGATGAAACCGAAACTTTCTTATGGAGTCAAACGGGAGACGAAGGTCCTCATTGGCATTTAGCCCAAGTAAACGCACCATCTATTCCATCTACGACTTTGAAGTATATATTTGAAGGCGTGTCAGGGGGCGATGCCTTTAACTCTAAAATGGCCATCGACGACGTTCAAGCTCTGACGAGCTGCCCGCAACCTGGAAACTGTAATTTCGAAAAAGATAATTGCGCTTGGTATAACGAACCCATGCAGTACGACAAATGGGAAAGGGAAAGCGGCGAGACGAGACCCGCGGGACCCAGACATGACAAAACGTTAGGAACTCAATTCGGCGTTTATCTCTACGCCTATTCGGACAGTTATAACAAGAGAACTTTCAAAATGTTTTCGCCATTCTTTCTGGTTTCTCAAAAAAGATGCATCGAGTATTTCTACTTTCGAAACGGAACAGTTCCACCGACGTTAAGTCTTTTAGCAGCTGGTAAAAACGGTGTTGAAATCCCGCTGCAGATATTTTCCGATAAAGTTGTTATGACTCCCGATTGGATCTATGCCCAAAAAGAAATAGCTCTCGATGTAGATGGATGGGACCGATATCAATTGATTTTCCAAGGAAATTTCTCCGACGATAGGAGAAACCAGTTTCTGGCTTTAGACGATATCCAAATGAGTTTAGGGGATTGCCCACCTCCCCCTACCAACAAGGACGTTATTTATTGCGACAACACCAAACAAATTCACAGGGATAAAATATGCGATTTTTACAATGATTGCCTGGATGGAACTGACGAATCGAATTGCGGTCGTAAATGCGATTTCGAAACCGACACGTGCGACTGGACATTTTCGACGGTTAAGACTAGCGTAGTATTTATTCGTCAAGTGGCAAATGAATCGGATCCATTTTTAAAACAAGATCATACTTTACAAAGTGTAGGGAACGGTTATTTTCTGACGGTTAATTCGAGTGACGGGTATAAGAGCGACATAGCCGAAATATTCAGCCCCGATTTGATTAACTCTTCACCATTATGCTCCTTTTCTTTCTGGTACTTTTTCCGGAAACCATCGCAGGGACTGTACATCGAAGTTTTTCTAGAAGGCACCCATCACAGAGTCAGGACAAAAATATTTAGTCTAGAGGTTCCGCAGGATCCCGGATGGCATCTGGCGAAGCTTAACGTCGGTCGAATTATTTCTCGGTTCAAAGTAATTGTCGCGGTTCGAAAAAGGTTCGTTTTACCACCGGGGGTCTCCGTAGCGTTGGATGATTTTGAATTCGGAAACTGCGCCTCTCCACTTCCGGGAAACGCTGAATCGTGTGGCGAGGATGAATTTCTTTGTCAAAACAAACGGTGCGTCAAACGAGATTTTCTTTGCGATTATAGCGACGATTGTGGTGATTATTCGGACGAATTGGGCGCCATTTGCGACGAGCGATTCTCGGGTAGATGCGATTTTGAGCAAAATTTTTGCGATTGGAAATCCGGCAGAGGTTACCCAGTGTCCTTTATTTTGCGAGAATTTAGTTCGTATCTTGAAGACGAAATACCAGCGAGAGATCATACAAAAAATACTTTTTATGGACGTTACGCTTATTTCAAGGGAAAAGGTAAACAATCGGACCGGTTGATAGGTCCCGTCATGAACGTCACTGGCCCAAGCTGTAAGTTTAGATTTTTTTACCAATACCACACCACGTATTCCACCACGAAGTACGAGGAACATCCCGGCGTCGGAACTCTTAGTCTTTACTTGAAAAGAGACGAAATTGGAGCTCTTGACGAGAAATTCACAACTTCCAAAGGTAAAATTATTCTTAACGGCGCAGTTTTGTCACTAACTTAAAAGCTTCAATTACGCGGTATTCTGTATTACTTTACTATAGGTTTTGGCTATTACTACGAAAAGGTCACGGTCGATTTGTCTAGTCTGGAAATAGGACAAGTTTTCCAACTGTACTTTGAAGCTACGGGAGGCCAGGACGAGAATGGAGTGTGGGCTGTGGATGACGTATCCTTCACCGAAGGATGCCAGCTAACGGAAGAGAAGCTCCCGAATTTCCTAACAACGACTGAGCCTTCAACGACACCTCGGCAGTGCGCGAGCCACGAATTCGCCTGCAACTCTACCGGAAAATGCATTTCGGGTGAAAACGTATGCGACTTCCATCCTCAGTGTGATGACGGATCAGACGAGGCACGATGCGCGCAGTGTAATTTCGACAATGAACTGGAACCGTTCTGCGGTTGGAAAGACGCGAGTTTAGGTCGATACTCTTGGAAGCGGTTCGATACTTCACCGTCTTACACAAAATATTCATCGGTAATTCCACCCATCGACGCTCCGGGGAACAAAGGCTCGTATTTATACGTCGATTTCAACGGAGAGCACGGTATCGTGTCCAACGTAGCGACACTTGTCTCTCCTAAACAAGGCGAAACGGTCGAAACGTGCAAGCTAGGTTTCGTCTATTACATCGGCATGAAAAGCGGTGACAAAGCCAAACTTAGCCTGGAGTTATCGACAACGGATGATAGCCTCGGACGCGAAACAGAACTGCAAGTTTGGACGGACAGCAGGGACACCAGAGGGGAATGGCTTCAAGCTTACGTTCCCATAAGGACGCAGATTAGTGGCGCTTGGAACCTTAGATACAAGGCGGATATACAATCAGGATCACCAATTTTGGGAATTGACGAAATTACCTTCGAAAATTGCCCCGTTCCCGAGGCGAGAGAATGTAAAACGGGCGAAAAGAAATGCCGTGACAATATTCATTGCGTTTCCTTGACAAAAATATGCGACTTTAATTTCGATTGTCCTGACAAGTCGGACGAAGCCGAATGTTCCGAGTACTTAGAGAGGTGCGACTTCGAAAAGGATTCGTGTAACTTTAAAAGGTACAATTCACAATCCCCGTGGTACTTGATGTCGGGACGGGGTCTAGGTGATGACGCGCAACCGCAAAGAGACCATACACTAGGCAACGCTATTGGGCAATTTATTTACGTGGCACCTTCGAGATCCGGTTTCATTGAAAGCGTCGATTTTCAGAGCGAGACGTCAGGAGCCTGTAAATTAAGATTTTGGTATTATTTACCCCATGTAAATAGCGAGATTATAGTGCGAGCAGCCGTCAAAAACGAAAAGGAAACTGATGTTTTACACGTCTTAAAGGGCACCCCTGAATTACAAGACCAAGGTATGTCAAAGTTTTCACGCGTTTCTTTGTAAAGTTAGAGCACCAATAGTAAGACCCCTCCAAAAAATATAATTGGATTGAGTAACGTTTAATTCATAGCGACTACCAATTTTTCGTTTATAGACGTCTGGAATCTGGCCACAGTAAAAGTCGTAGGTCGAAGAGATTTCTCGGTTGTTATTCAAGGAACGGCTTATTCCCGATCGAAACACGGTGTGGCCATAGACGACATCTCATTCAATACAAACTGCGTTCCGACTTACTCCTTGGTGACGACACCCGTCGTCACTGTACAACCGCCGGGGAAATGTGACCTGAAAACTCAGTTACAATGCAGGAACAACAAGTGCGTTAACAACTATAATATTTGCGACTTCAAAAATGACTGCCCAACGGGCGAAGATGAAATTGTTTGCCCCGATAAGTGTTCTTTCGAAGACAATGATTGGTGTCACTGGGTCAATATTGACGAGACGAATGCCAGCGGAATTTACTGGAACGTGACGAAAGCGAACGACGCCGAGGAATTAACTAACTACCCGGTTATTAAGGACGTCACATTAGGTACCGATCAGGGTCACTACTTACTTTTGTGGGCTAGAATTGGAGGCCTTTTAAATAAGCGGTCCGTTGTCAAGAGTCCCACGTTCACCAACAGCGCCGCCACTTGCAAAATTTCATTCTACTATTACCTAACGGCTAGCCCAGCTCCGTTGAAGTTGGTCCTTAATAACAATATAGGTAAGTCGTAATCATTTAACCATTTGAAGTAAGTGAGACAATTATTTTTGAAACCATTAAACCGTAGATTTTCACAAATAAAATAGGCATACTTTATATTGTTATGATACGTTCCTAGGGTATACTACGTGGTACCTCAGTTACCTTACCGAAAATGGGACGAAACTAGAATGGAAGAAAGCTACAGTAGGCTTGGGTCGTCAAGAGGACACATTTGCGGTTTCATTTGAAACCGAACCTGTCACAACCATGCCTGGAAGTGTGGCCATTGACGAAATTCAATTCGTGGACTGCGCTTTACCATCATATGAGAGATCGTGTCCATCTAACTCATTCAAATGCGCTAATTCTGCCTGCGTCGATAAGTCGAATCTTTGTAACTTAGTGGATGATTGCGGGGATGGTTCCGATGAGCTTAAATGTGATTCCTACACGAGAATCGACTTTGAAAATGGAACCTCCATATTTCGTCAAGGTAGGAATTTATTTGTTTCATGAAAACATTTCAACTGTGATTTGAGGCCACATGCTATACTTTATTCGGAGTTATTTTAACCGTAACTAGAGACATACTTATGGGTGTCGTGATAGTTGCAAACCTTAGGTTTTTAAACTTGATTAAAGATAGATGTTGTTAATTTTTATCTTGGGGCACGTTTAGGCTTAATGACAAAACCTTTCTTCTAGGTAAAAATGGAGTGGAAGATCATGATGACTGGTCAACTGGACAAGGACTACTTTACAAGCGAGAAAGTGTCTCTACGGGACCCATTTTTGATCATACCACTTTTAGTAATGAAGGGAGCTATCTTTACGTTAACGCTAAGGAATCTACTCATAATGAAAGATCGTGGTTAATATCGTGGAATGTCAGAGACACTAAAACGAACCCTTGCGCTATGACCATGCACTACTACATGTTTGGGAAAAGCGTCAATAAGTTAACTATCATGACAAAACAATCAGTTCCTTTGGCACCAGAGAAAGTGTTATGGTTCAAAAAAGGTGACCAGGGAAATTACTGGAACCAGATTGTAATTCCTTTTGACGAACAAGAAGATTTCCAAATTATAATTGAGGGAAAAGTTGGTGTCACCATAGAAGACGTTATTGCCATTGATGATATCAGTTTTACTGAACAGTGCAGGTAAGACTTATTGATTTGAAGTACCAATTATGAAGGACAGACACCTTGGGATACCGTTTTGTGTCGGTCGAATGGGTCACAATGTAGTGTTTAACATTTTTCATTAATCATCTTAATTAATTGTTTACAGGTTTTACAAAGGTCGAGATCCAGAACCAGACACTACTAGCGAAACTCCTCCTACAACAAACACACCCGGTAACAACTGCCCTAAAGGATTTCCCTTTGCGTGCACCACAGTTCGTAAGTGCTTACGTTCCGATGACGTCTGTAATCTGATCAACGATTGCGGTGATGGAAGTGACGAAAGAAATTGTGGTATGTTCCCCCTATCATCATGTTTCGTTTTCAATAAATTCGAACCAAGTTCAAAATACTATATTTTTAAAATCTTTCAGTGGAACCCGAATGTGATTTTGAAGACAAGACTTCAACATGCGGTTGGAAAATATCTGCCAATAAGCCAATTACCGCTCTGAACGTCGATACTCTTTATATGTGGAGGAATTTACAAGCTAAGAACAGAACTACTTCGGTAAGCCTATTTATTTTAATTGGACTTCAGATGAAATTTTTTCTTATTTACTTCTCCGATGAAGGCCGCCAGTGACATTCTCCCCGATAAAGACGTAACGATTAAAAACGAAAATGGACAATACTTGTACGCCGATTCGTCTTACGGCAAATCCCGCGACTGGACTGAACTTAGTACTCCCAGTATATCAAGAACGGGAGCCAATTGCCAACTGCAATTCTGGACGTATTGCGGAGGATCTCCTTGTAATTTAGAACTTGAATTTTCTCGCGCGTATTCTGGCAACTCTATAAGCGTCGAAACATTCTTCCCTTGGAAACTAGGAATGTTTGGTACGTAGAAGAAAACGAACTAGACTAAAATTTGGGTTGAGGACCAATTGAAAAACACTTATACTTTTATTTGCAGCCGCTCTGGATACGTGGTCTAACCAAAGGATTTTCGTGGGACGAAGTAAGGACTTGACTCTAACCTTCCGAAGTAACCGCAAAGACACGCATAGGTCGGTTATAGCTATTGATGCCTTACTCCTTGAAGGATGCGCACCCCCACAAAAGCCAATAGAAGGTAAGAATCTTTTTCAAATTTGATAAATATCTTTGTGAATTTAATTTGTTTCCAGGGGAAAAAACGTGTGGTGTAAACGAAGCAATGTGCGACAACTTGGATCGTCCTGAATGTATCGAGGTTGACAGACTGTGTGACTTTACAACAGATTGCAGCGACGATAGTGACGAATTAGAGTTCAAATGTCGGGCATATCCGGCACGCTGCGATTTCTCTAAAGGAATTTGTCCGGAATGGCGAGTTCAAAATATTGGAAGTTCAGCTTGGAAACATCGAACCAGCCTCGAATCTCTCAAAGCTATCTACCCACAAACAGATCACACGACTCGTATAACAGGAGGTTAGGACATTTAACATTTTTGCAATAAGCCTCGTAAAAGACATCAAAAGGGGGTTGAACTCGCGTTCGAAGTCTCTGAGCAATTGCAGATCCAATTGCTGAAGTGTCACTCCCACGCTTGCAATATTAGTTTCGTCGATATGGCTCAAATTTACACTAAACAATTTCGCTATAGGTCAACATCTCTCCGTGCCTTACACGTTTGGTTCTGGTTCAACGGAATATGACGCTTACTTCACGTCATACGTCATTAAAGGGAACTCTAAGAATTGCAAAGTAAGAAAAATGAAAGTTCTATGGCAATAATCTTACTGGAAATTGATAGTTATACTTCTTTGCAAATGAAGGTTCGTTTCTGGTACAACATTATCGGAAACACCCATCGCTTAGAGATTTACAGCAGGACGAGTTATGACCCATCCGATAAAGACGCCATGTTTCGAATTCAAACCTTGACTTCTCAAAACGGGAAGGACTTCTGGGATTCAACCGCTATCATTGTCAGTAATGACGAATCAATCAAGGATTTTGAGGTGGTTTTTGTCGCCGTGCTGACCAATGAACCAGGAAGCGTTAATATCGACGACATTTCCTTAACACCATCTTGCGAAAAATCCGAATGTGAGTATCTAGTCAGTTAAATTTCGACTTCGGGTTAGTATAGTTGCAACTTTGAACACGTTTGAACAAATCCTCAAACCTCAAAAATTAGCTAAGTTCAAGTTCAAAAACATTTTCCTCTTTTCAATGTAATTCTACTTACGTTACAGCGCAACTACCAGGGGAAATGGACGTTACTACGGCTCACCCAACATGCGGTTCTAAGATGGCTTGCCGAAATGGCAATTGCTTTAGTCGCGTTGAAAGATGCAATTTCATCGACGAATGCGGCGACGGAACGGATGAAGACGGTTGCGGAAGCGAATGCGATTTCGAAAGTGGACTGTGCGGATGGTACAATCAAGCCGGACTAAACTTTGCCTGGAATATTGTCACTCCCCTTACTTCGAGGCTAATGGGTGGCCCAAAAACTGACCACACTCTGGATAAGAAGGAAGCTCACTATCTCTCTTCGTACAGTCCTTACGCCACGCGGAAAGGCGACATTGCTCACTTACATTCACCCACGTTTGTCCAATCGGGCGCTCAGTGCACTTTCAACTTGTACTATTTCATGAATAGTGAACAAAACGGAAACTTGACCATTTATTCAAAGGGCTTCGTCAAAAATAGCTACCAGGTAAGCGAGGCAAATCGAATCGCGATAAGTTTTTAGCTTGTAGCAAAATGATCTCACCTGCCGGAGCCATCTTGTTTACCCAAAGCTTTAAAATAATGGGAATATTTTTTTCCAGATGCTACCGATTAATTCTGTCAGTGGTAGAAGTGGTTCTGAATGGCGCAAATTGCAAGCGGATATTGGAAGCGTTCGTGATTTGTCTGTCATCGTAGAAGCTTCGTATAAATTGAATGCTGGAACTTACGGAATTGCCGTTGATGATTTTAAATTTGAAAATTGCGAACCAGGCACACCAGTTCGGGAATGTGCCCATGACGAATGGCAGTGTTCCATGACCCAGTGTATTCCGTTTTGGGAAGTTTGCGACTCCAAGTCGGATTGTGATAATGGAGCTGACGAAATTGACTGCGGTAAGCAAAAACCCTATCAATTATATTATGAAATTCAAACTCGAATATGTTTCTTTAGATTTGAAAAACTACCCTGGTAGCTGCGACTTTAACGAACCTGGTTTCCCGACCTCTTGTCCTGGTTGGGTTCACTTTAATGATTCTGAGATAACTTGGAAGCCAGTTGCAACGGTCACCTACGACTCTCCACCAAAGGAATTCATTCTCTTACTAAGCAGTTTGAATGCCCAGCCAGGTTGGAGTGGTGCCGTTGGAGGACCAGTCTTTAGGGCCAGTCAAGATGTCTGTCACGTGACATTTAAATTCCGTTCCCAAGGTTCCGGGCCGGGTCAATTGAGAGTAAGTATTGGAACACTTTTCTTGTAGGTAAGAGTTTTAAACTTTTATTAATAGTTTTTCATTTAATGCTCAGGTTCTGAGTGCTCCAGTGGGTGTTGGAGACGCCAGTGTCATGTGGCATTCATCGGGCACCATGGATAACCAATGGAAAAACATTCACGTACCAGTTGGAAATTCTAAAGATTACAGAGTCGTGTTCGAAGGAACCATCTTTGTGACCAACAACAGCGACATGGCTATTGATACAGTCAAATTCACTAATGGATGTTTCGAAGGAGGTAAGTCCTATTCGAAACTTTGATATCATACCCAATTCAGGAATCCGATTCTCTAAGCTTTGACAATGGACAAGTAATCCTAGAGGACTTGTAAATTTTGTTCATTATTAAATCACGCTTAAGCTACGAGGTCTTTATTGACTGTTATAAAGTTCGAAATTTTAACAAATTTAAATGACAGCGATGCCGGTACAGCCAACTGTCAATCCTAATGGGTGCTCGAAGGACCAATTTGATTGTGGCGATAATTCTTGTATCGCGAGGAACGCCACGTGTGACTGCATGCCCGATTGCCAGAATGGAAACGACGAGAAGAACTGCGGTACGTAAATGATACAATCTATTCTTCATCAATTCCAACCTTACCATGATTTAAACAAATGTCCAAATGCAATAATGACACTTTTCACACCATCTTACCACGATTTTACTTTCAGACATTATTTGTCCGACCACGTCTCCGCCACAAACACAATCTCCGCCAGAAACACCGTCTCCGTCTCCCCCACAAACTCCGTCTCAGCCAGAAACACCGTCTCCGTCACCGCCCCCGCCACAAACCCCGTCTCCATCTTCCGAAGAAACTACCCCATATCCAACAGAAACACCTTTGCCGAAAACGGACGAAGTTAAGAAAGGTAAAAGCAAAACTTTAACTTCCTGTTTCTATTTGGATCTCGACTTGAAATAGCCTCAAAACCTATTTCGTCTGACGACGTCCTGAAATATTAAAATTTTCTTTTTTTTCTGAAAACCACTTTTTCTCTAGGAAACGCAGGAAGTATAATTGGTATTGTCTTCGGATGTTTGGCAGTTTTCAGTATTATTTTGATCGTCTCGTACAATCTTCGCAAAAGGTAATACCGCTGAATCTAAGACACTCTTACATGTAAACGGTTTCCAATAACTTGGTAATTCATTCATCTTTCAGAATGTCGTCTCCTTCAACGGCACCTTTGAGCATGGAAAATCCATTATACGGAGTACCCATGAACGAAGTAAGTGGTGGTAATTACTGTAAATTTGTATGTCCATTGAAACCACCATAAGTTTATAAGATATATTCCATAAGTATGACACTTCCTATACTTCGCAATACTAAAGACTTGCTGAGAGCTAGTTCTAGAACGACGGAAGCGAGAAGAGAATTGACTACACTCGCTTAGTTTTTCAGGACTAGTCCTATTTAGTCTGTAGTAAGCATTTGACCTCGCCCCAGTCACCAGGCATCGCATTACCTCGAATCTATGACCTACGTCTCTTCATGGCAGGCTCCAGTTTTTTAACCAGTTACAAACTTACGGAACATATGAACTTATGGTGAAACATACCTTATATAAGTACGGCTCGGACCTTATGATTGTGTAAATTAAGCTTATTTATTAATTTTGGCTGTGTCGAGGTTTTAATAAATATGCAGCCCAGCAAAGTAACATTAGATTATTGAAGACTTATCTATAACCTATCTCACATCTTATTGAGTGTATTGAGTTATAGCAATTTGAATTCCTATATGCCTATTTCTCAATATAATTCAATTTTGGGAAACATTAAAGAGAAAATACTAATTGATCTTGAATACGTGTTTCTTAGTTCGAAGTCAGCGAAGCAGGTCCGTCTGTAGAGGCAAGGTCAAACAAAAGTGCGTCACCCAGTGCTATGCCCGGTTTCTCCGAAGTAGCGGCGAGTCAGGCGGCGTTAAGGCCGATAAATAGATCGTACATTGACGATCATATTGATCTTTTAGGGGATGATCTCCCAATATCAACGCAAAGTAGCGCTTGATAGTGAAAAACAATTGTTGAAGGTTGTAAAATGTAAAAATAAATAAAAATAATATTTCTAAAATGTTTTGTTTTTTATAAAGAGAAAAAAAATAGACTTAGTCCCTAAACTGTAGCAAAGACGTATCAATGTCATTCGATAAAAAAACGCAACTATAAGATTATCCGTGAAATTCAAAGAAACCCGAAAATTTAGCATTTAAGCGTTACGCGTCTCTTGAAGGGTATCCGTTTATATTATACTTCTTACGTCACACACTAGAGCCGGACAGCCCGAAGGTAAATGTTCCATCGTTTCACGTGATTTCTTACGTCACTATAAAAATAAACAAAAATACAAAATTAATATTTAGTTTAAATTTGATCGGGTAAATGTTTTATCTTTAGCTTGCCAGCCTTTTGTTTTCTCATTTCTGTAAAAGGGAGCATTGGGTGTGTGAACATCCCGTGACCCAAAGAACTCGTGAAAACCACGCTTCAATGGTACACAATGGGTGATACCGACCAAAATGCCTGAATTTCAAATATATTTATTTTAGAAAATATCATTTAAACTGACTTAAGTGTTAATTTTTAATACGATTTTCCAATTATATGGTTCTGGCGGTATCATTTTTCTGCAATTATAATTTTGTCTTCTGATATTTCCCGTATATCCTTAAATGACGTGATAACTTACTTACTGTGAGTTTATACCATTGCGAGCGTGCGCGTTGTCAGTGCAGAATCCATTTGTAATTGGCAAACGTCTAGTCAGTATTAAGCCGTTCAAGCTTCAAGAAATTGAAAAACGCGAGATAACTTCTAACTGTAGCAAGGGAGCCGTTAAGCTTAGTTTTCATTCGCAAGAAATGTCAACGCGCGTCAATTAAAAAGCGCCAAATTTAGAAGTTGAAGCGGAGAGTAATGAGGTAAGGTGGATAGAAAAGATGATGGGCGACCTGCGGCACCGGTCAGTAACTCTCCCAGCGTACCTCGCGCACGCCCCTACCCTTCGGTAAGAATTGGGTCGATATGGTTTCAATAGTTTTTATCAATGTTAAGCCAGCTTACGATAAACGTTTGGTTTAAAAGATCGCGAGGAAAAGATCAATGCTAAGTAGGAGATAATTTATTTCAGAGGTAAATTTCCAGGCCAGGTGTTTCGTGCGTCACTTAGAACCGTACGTGTATCTATATATTAAATAAAAATAATATTAGATACATTTTCTATAAATTAAAGCTACACGTACGCTGTTTACTTTTGTGCGTTTTATTGCAATTTCTGTGTGTTTTATTGTAGTTTCTGTGCGTTTTATTGCAGTTTCTGTGTATTTTATTGTAGTTTCTGTGCGTTTTATTGTAGTTTTTGTGTGTTTTATTTTAGTTTCTGTGCGTTTTATTGTGGTTTTTGTGTGTTTTATTGTAGTTTCTGTGCGTTTTATTGTGGTTTTTGTGTGTTTTATTGCAGTTTCTGTGCGTTTTATTGTAGTTTTTGTGTATTATTGTAGTTTCTGTGCTAATTAAAGCATTCCAAATATTATTACTAGTGTTTATGTCGATAATGATTTAAAAATGAACTTTTCTAATTTCGAAGAAAAATACAAGCATCTGCCGCATTATGAGCCTATTCACGTCTTCTTCCCAGTGCCAAGCAGAAGGGACGGGATCGACGCCATTCAGTGATAAAAGAGGGCTTCTCATATCACACGCCGCGAGCAAGTTTCAACGAAGCTTACTTTATGTTTTTATATCTATATACTTTTGTTTATACTTCATAAATGTACTATAGAATAAATAAATTGTTCGTTGATTTAATGAATCTCATTTTTATTGCTTTTCTTTTCATTAAAGTTACAACAGGCATATATAGGATTTTAAAATGCATTAATTAGATTATATAGGATTGGTAATATGGGTTAATTAGAGGTTCCCGGTAATCACTTTAGCACTGTTAAAGGCAGCGCGTCGAGGGGCTATTCACTAAGGAAATTTTCTTTTATTGGTGATTTTTATTCACGCTTTTAAAAAGGATAGGGATTCATTGGTGATTTAAAATGGATGGGGATTAATGGTTGCGTCTGGATTACGAGTAATTATCGAGGGGCTACTCACTAAAAACTCGTTAGCGATTTCAAACGGGATTGGGATTGTGGGTAACTTAGGGGCTACGGGTTGTTATTATTTTACTAGTTATGAACGGATTATTAAGCATTCACACATTTGCCGCTTGGGGCGCTGTATACGTAGTTACGTATTTACTGACATCTAAAACATGATAAAATTCTGCCAGACATTCGTGTAAGCAATAGATAGTTAATAAATTGGCGCTAGGGGCGCTGTATACGTAGTTACGTATTTACTGACATCTAAAACATGATAAAATTCTGCTAGACATTCGTGTAAGCAATAGATAGTTCATAAATTGCCGCTAGGGGGCGCTGTGTACGTAGTTACGTATTTACTGACATCTAAAACATGGTAAAATTCTGCTAGACATTCGTGTAAGCAATAGATAGTTCATAAATTGCCGCTAGGGGGCGCTATATACGTAGTTACGTATTTACTGACATCTAAAACATGAATAAATTTGCCGCTAGGGGCGCTGTCTATAATATTATATAGGCCTAACGGTGTGTTCTCTAATTTGAATTAGCGCGCCCACGTCACACTTCGAAGCGCCCCCAACGATGGAATTTACTATAAAACTCGGACTCCACTTGTCCAGGTTTCTTTTCTCTCTGCGCCGGCGACCAGTCAACATCGTTCCTTGATCAGCTCCTCGTAATCCTGACTTTCGAAGGCAGTATTGGATGGAAAGCCACGTTTTACGCCGATGGTGGGACGTGACTCTAAGATCTCCGCCATTGAATGTCCATTAGAACGTGGAAATCAACGCGAAAGGTTAAGCCTAGTACGGTATGTGTGAAAGTCTTTCAATAATCCAAAGCCATCCAGCTAGCAATTTATTATTTTATTTAAGCCTAGAGTTTAGATTATTTAGGTAGAGTTAATTGTTAGTTAATTATGTTTATTTATTGAAAATTAACTACAATATGAAGAAATTTCCAGACACGAGGTCAGTTAGATAAGGCTTAATTTAGAACATCTTAAATCAAGTACTTGGGCTCATATTAGGGGAAATTAAATTCCTTATCTATTTTAAATAATAAACCTCGACTGTTTGCAAATTAGGTCTCATTTAACGGCGCGAAACTATATTACCTAAAATGAGTAACGTAAGGTTTAACGGGGCCAGATTAGGTTGCACTAGGCTAGGCTAAACCTTTTATAAAAATTTATACGGGCGTGGCACTAATCTCTAAGTTTATACTTTATGCCGTCGTTTTAATTTAAATTTACGAGGGCATTTTAGAATTATAACGCGTAAATTATAGATTTGAGATTCTAAAATTTCATTCGTGGCAGTATTTAATTATTTTAGATAATGAACTACGGTCTATTTAATAAATTAAATGGTTTAAATTAATTAGGATTAACTGTTAATAAGTTATCATTAATTATGGAGATTAAGTCAATTTAATAATTTTAAAATGAGCCACGAACGCGAAGTTAAGGCTTGAGATTTTTTAATTTATATTTACGGGAATATTTTACGTAGTTTTTTTCTTAAATTATTTTAATCTATGGTATTGTTTCCGTGAGTTATTATTTTTTGGGACCTTGAGTAGCCGTTTAATTCTGATATGGAAATTGCTTAATATTTAGTGGAATTCTTACATTATATTTATGGGAATATTTTACTTGGTTTTTTTCTTAAATTATTATTTTGCTAGGACCTTAAAGTAGCCCTTTAATTCTGATTTGATTTAATATTTAGTGTGATTTTTAAATTTTGTTTTTGGGAATATTTTACAAACTTTTTCTTCAATAATTTACGGAAACAAAACCATAGATTAAAATTATTTTTTGTTAGGCCCCTCTAATTCTTATTAATATTTGTTATTAATATATTTTCATTTTTAGACGCGATGACGTTCTTGGATATTCTGTTGCTGGTCATTCGGAGAAGTTTCCTAGCAGATGATTACAACCTTTGTTAGAGACGCTCATTCCAGATGACATCTTCCTTGGATTTGCGATACAAGATGTTTTCAACCTGTGGTGGCCATGCAATCATTCTCTACAAAGATGCGATGAATATCACCGAATCTAGAAAATTCAAATTTTTATTAGAATTATATTTGCAACTACTTAATTTCTTTTTACACGTTCAAACTTTAATTTACTGGACACTTTATATTATTTTTTGTTGAAAATTTTTGTAAACACCTTATTTTTTTACTTTTCGTTCAATAAATTATGCCTTAAACCACTTTTTTTTGTTTTCTTAAAAATTATTTGATTAAGAGGGAAGGTTTGAATTTTTTAGCTCTAAACAGATAGCCTATTTTTTGAGGACCCTCTTTTAGGCTTCTTTTAGCTTATATATATCAAAAAATAAAACGATCAAATTGTTTTGGGAAAAAATTAGCCTAAAACAAGCTTAAATTGTTTAAAAAAGTAAAAACAAGCCTAAAAAAGTAAAAACAAGCCTAAAAAAGGGTCCAAAAATACTACCCTAAGTCCAGACCCTAAAAAATTCAAGCCATCCCCCATATCGAAACTTTTTGAAGAAAACAAAGAACGTGAGGCAAGTTAAAAAAATTTTATTGAGAAAAAACAATTGAGGTGTTTACAAAAAATTTTTACAAAAAAATATTTAAAGCGTTCCATAAATTAAAATTTGACCGCGTAAAATTAAATGGGGTAGGCTAGTTACCGATTAAATTTAAGAATAAAATTAAGTCAATTGGCGGAAAAACTTCACGGTCCAATCAGTTTGAAGGCCTCGTGTTTCGCAAATCCAAGAAAGATGTCATCTGGATATAGGGTCCTTAACATCGGATGAACTTCCAAGTCTACTTGAATAGAATCTGAATGACCAGCAACAGTTTATCCAGGAAAATCATTCGCGTCTAAAAATTGAAATAAATTAATTACAAATATTAAGGCAATGCCTAATTTTAAAATAAGTGCTACTTTAAACCTAACAAAATAATAATTTACCGAAATAATCCCATATATTTAAATAATTAGCGAAATACTTGCGATATATTGCTAAGAAATTTTTTTTATAATCTAAGTTAAATTTCTTAAGCCTTGTTCAAATGTCTTAACCTCGTGGTCGTGGTTTAATTTTAATTCAAAATTCTTATTTAATAGACTGAATTTACGTAAATAATAATAATTAACTGCCTGTTTCATTAAAACTACTTAATTTATTAAAACAATAAGCTATTTAAAAAAGGCTTACATTTGCTGCGCATTAACAAGTTTGTTCATTCCAACATGACCTCGCTGAATCGATTCCAAAAGAACGTTCAATGGCGGAAAAGAGCTCCAGATTCTGGATTTATTCCTTGACGGCGAAATGAAAAATGGCTGATCGTCGGCGAAAGGCCTGATTTCGAAGAGCTGAGCAGGAAACGATCTTGAATCCACGATGCCAATCGAAGAAAGAAATTTCGGCCGGTTACTCAAGAACAAAGTTCTCTCCCACAAGATTTACGCCCTCAAGACGTTAAAAGCAGACGACACTAATTGGAGTAATACCGTTTTTCCGTTGGGCTATTCCAAGGAGTAATTTTCATGGAGCGAGAAGGAAACTTTCTTTAAAATTCCATAAAATTTGGTGTCTCCTACAATATTGCTCCATTGTCCTTTTCCATGGAGTAATTTGCTTGGAGCGAAAATTACTCCATGGAATAGGCCCACGTAAAAACGGTATTACTCCTTGGTTGAATTCAACCAAGGAGTAATACCGTTTTTACGTGGGCCTATTCCATGGAGTAATTTTCGCTCCAAGCAAATTACTCCATGGAAAAGGACAATGGAGCAATATTGTAGGAGACACCAAATTTTATGGAATTTTAAAGAAAGTTTCCTTCTCGCTCCAAGAAAATTACTCCTTGGAATAGCCCAACGGAAAAACGGTATTACTCCAATTAGTGTCGTCTGCTTTTAACGTCTTGAGGGCGTAAATCTTGTGGGAGAGAACTTTGTTCTTGAGTAACCGGCCGAAATTTCTTTCTTCGATTGGCATCGTGGATTCAAGATCGTTTCCTGCTCAGCTCTTCGAAATCAGGCCTTTCGCCGACGATCAGCCATTTTTCATTTCGCCGTCAAGGAATAAATCCAGAATCTGGAGCTCTTTTCCGCCATTGAACGTTCTTTTGGAATCGATTCAGCGAGGTCATGTTGGAATGAACAAACTTGTTAATGCGCAGCAAATGTAAGCCTTTTTTAAATAGCTTATTGTTTTAATAAATTAAGTAGTTTTAATGAAACAGGCAGTTAATTATTATTATTTACGTAAATTCAGTCTATTAAATAAGAATTTTGAATTAAAATTAAACCACGACCACGAGGTTAAGACATTTGAACAAGGCTTAAGAAATTTAACTTAGATTATAAAAAAAATTTCTTAGCAATATATCGCAAGTATTTCGCTAATTATTTAAATATATGGGATTATTTCGGTAAATTATTATTTTGTTAGGTTTAAAGTAGCACTTATTTTAAAATTAGGCATTGCCTTAATATTTGTAATTAATTTATTTCAATTTTTAGACGCGAATGATTTTCCTGGATAAACTGTTGCTGGTCATTCAGATTCTATTCAAGTAGACTTGGAAGTTCATCCGATGTTAAGGACCCTATATCCAGATGACATCTTTCTTGGATTTGCGAAACACGAGGCCTTCAAACTGATTGGACCGTGAAGTTTTTCCGCCAATTGACTTAATTTTATTCTTAAATTTAATCGGTAACTAGCCTACCCCATTTAATTTTACGCGGTCAAATTTTAATTTATGGAACGCTTTAAATATTTTTTTGTAAAAATTTTTTGTAAACACCTCAATTGTTTTTTCTCAATAAAATTTTTTTAACTTGCCTCACGTTCTTTGTTTTCTTCAAAAAGTTTCGATATGGGGGATGGCTTGAATTTTTTAGGGTCTGGACTTAGGGTAGTATTTTTGGACCCTTTTTTAGGCTTGTTTTTACTTTTTTAGGCTTGTTTTTACTTTTTTAAACAATTTAAGCTTGTTTTAGGCTAATTTTTTCCCAAAACAATTTGATCGTTTTATTTTTTGATATATATAAGCTAAAAGAAGCCTAAAAGAGGGTCCTCAAAAAATAGGCTATCTGTTTAGAGCTAAAAAATTCAAACCTTCCCTCTTAATCAAATAATTTTTAAGAAAACAAAAAAAAGTGGTTTAAGGCATAATTTATTGAACGAAAAGTAAAAAAATAAGGTGTTTACAAAAATTTTCAACAAAAAATAATATAAAGTGTCCAGTAAATTAAAGTTTGAACGTGTAAAAAGAAATTAAGTAGTTGCAAATATAATTCTAATAAAAATTTGAATTTTCTAGATTCGGTGATATTCATCGCATCTTTGTAGAGAATGATTGCATGGCCACCACAGGTTGAAAACATCTTGTATCGCAAATCCAAGGAAGATGTCATCTGGAATGAGCGTCTCTAACAAAGGTTGTAATCATCTGCTAGGAAACTTCTCCGAATGACCAGCAACAGAATATCCAAGAACGTCATCGCGTCTAAAAATGAAAATATATTAATAACAAATATTAATAAGAATTAGAGGGGCCTAACAAAAAATAATTTTAATCTATGGTTTTGTTTCCGTAAATTATTGAAGAAAAAGTTTGTAAAATATTCCCAAAAACAAAATTTAAAAATCACACTAAATATTAAATCAAATCAGAATTAAAGGGCTACTTTAAGGTCCTAGCAAAATAATAATTTAAGAAAAAAACCAAGTAAAATATTCCCATAAATATAATGTAAGAATTCCACTAAATATTAAGCAATTTCCATATCAGAATTAAACGGCTACTCAAGGTCCCAAAAAATAATAACTCACGGAAACAATACCATAGATTAAAATAATTTAAGAAAAAAACTACGTAAAATATTCCCGTAAATATAAATTAAAAAATCTCAAGCCTTAACTTCGCGTTCGTGGCTCATTTTAAAATTATTAAATTGACTTAATCTCCATAATTAATGATAACTTATTAACAGTTAATCCTAATTAATTTAAACCATTTAATTTATTAAATAGACCGTAGTTCATTATCTAAAATAATTAAATACTGCCACGAATGAAATTTTAGAATCTCAAATCTATAATTTACGCGTTATAATTCTAAAATGCCCTCGTAAATTTAAATTAAAACGACGGCATAAAGTATAAACTTAGAGATTAGTGCCACGCCCGTATAAATTTTTATAAAAGGTTTAGCCTAGCCTAGTGCAACCTAATCTGGCCCCGTTAAACCTTACGTTACTCATTTTAGGTAATATAGTTTCGCGCCGTTAAATGAGACCTAATTTGCAAACAGTCGAGGTTTATTATTTAAAATAGATAAGGAATTTAATTTCCCCTAATATGAGCCCAAGTACTTGATTTAAGATGTTCTAAATTAAGCCTTATCTAACTGACCTCGTGTCTGGAAATTTCTTCATATTGTAGTTAATTTTCAATAAATAAACATAATTAACTAACAATTAACTCTACCTAAATAATCTAAACTCTAGGCTTAAATAAAATAATAAATTGCTAGCTGGATGGCTTTGGATTATTGAAAGACTTTCACACATACCGTACTAGGCTTAACCTTTCGCGTTGATTTCCACGTTCTAATGGACATTCAATGGCGGAGATCTTAGAGTCACGTCCCACCATCGGCGTAAAACGTGGCTTTCCATCCAATACTGCCTTCGAAAGTCAGGATTACGAGGAGCTGATCAAGGAACGATGTTGACTGGTCGCCGGCGCAGAGAGAAAAGAAACCTGGACAAGTGGAGTCCGAGTTTTATAGTAAATTCCATCGTTGGGGGCGCTTCGAAGTGTGACGTGGGCGCGCTAATTCAAATTAGAGAACACACCGTTAGGCCTATATAATATTATAGACAGCGCCCCTAGCGGCAAATTTATTCATGTTTTAGATGTCAGTAAATACGTAACTACGTATATAGCGCCCCCTAGCGGCAATTTATGAACTATCTATTGCTTACACGAATGTCTAGCAGAATTTTACCATGTTTTAGATGTCAGTAAATACGTAACTACGTACACAGCGCCCCCTAGCGGCAATTTATGAACTATCTATTGCTTACACGAATGTCTAGCAGAATTTTATCATGTTTTAGATGTCAGTAAATACGTAACTACGTATACAGCGCCCCTAGCGCCAATTTATTAACTATCTATTGCTTACACGAATGTCTGGCAGAATTTTATCATGTTTTAGATGTCAGTAAATACGTAACTACGTATACAGCGCCCCAAGCGGCAAATGTGTGAATGCTTAATAATCCGTTCATAACTAGTAAAATAATAACAACCCGTAGCCCCTAAGTTACCCACAATCCCAATCCCGTTTGAAATCGCTAACGAGTTTTTAGTGAGTAGCCCCTCGATAATTACTCGTAATCCAGACGCAACCATTAATCCCCATCCATTTTAAATCACCAATGAATCCCTATCCTTTTTAAAAGCGTGAATAAAAATCACCAATAAAAGAAAATTTCCTTAGTGAATAGCCCCTCGACGCGCTGCCTTTAACAGTGCTAAAGTGATTACCGGGAACCTCTAATTAACCCATATTACCAATCCTATATAATCTAATTAATGCATTTTAAAATCCTATATATGCCTGTTGTAACTTTAATGAAAAGAAAAGCAATAAAAATGAGATTCATTAAATCAACGAACAATTTATTTATTCTATAGTACATTTATGAAGTATAAACAAAAGTATATAGATATAAAAACAAAAAGTAAGCTTCGCTGAAACTTGCTCGCGGCGTATGATATGAGAAGCCCTCTTTTATCACTGAATGGCGTCGATCCCGTCCCTTCTGCTTGGCACTGGGAAGAAGACGTGAATAGGCTCATAATGCGGCAGATGCTTGTATTTTTCTTCGAAATTAGAAACGTTCATTTTTAAATCATTATCGACATAAACACTAGTAATAATATTTGGAATGCTTTAATTAGCACAGAAACTACAATAATACACAAAAACTACAATAAAACGCACAGAAACTGCAATAAAACACACAAAAACCACAATAAAACGCACAGAAACTACAATAAAACACACAAAAACCACAATAAAACGCACAGAAACTACAATAAAACGCACAGAAACTACAATAAAACACACAGAAACTGCAATAAAACGCACAGAAAC
The DNA here is from genome assembly GCF_054372755.1 of Phalangium opilio. Lineage (NCBI taxonomy): Eukaryota > Metazoa > Arthropoda > Arachnida > Opiliones > Phalangiidae > Phalangium > Phalangium opilio. The sequence continues at coordinate 6,718,307 of NW_028324187.1, read as the reverse complement.
TACAATAAAACACACAGAAACTGCAATAAAACGCACAGAAACTACAATAAAACACACAGAAACTGCAATAAAACGCACAGAAACTACAATAAAACACACAGAAACTGCAATAAAACGCACAGAAACTACAATAAAACACACAGAAACTACAATAAAACACACAGAAACTGCAATAAAACACACAGAAACTGCAATAAAACACACAGAAACTGCAATAAATTCACAGAAACTACAATAATAGGAGAAAGCATCATTGTGGTAATTAGATCAGTGAAAGGGCTATTCGTAATCGGGTTGCAACTTCGGAGATTCATTCCTGTTACGGTGCGCATTGACTTTCATTGCGTGTAACCACAGGTCAGCTTTGGTGGTATTTAACGTTAACACTGATGTTGGCTAACTAAGAATATCGTTGAGGTGAAACGAGACAATAGTGTTTATACTGCAAACCAGTTGTGAATGTAGTTATGAGAATACAGGGTTAACAGTTGAGGCGTATTTTAAAATCTATTTATTTTTACTGGTATTATTAACATTTATATTATTTATACTTTTTTTGGCCTAAATTCTGAGGGGGCTTAGCCCCCCAGGTTCAAAAATCGAGGGGGCTTGAGCCCACCCTGCCCCCGGCTTCCGACGCCCTTGATATCTAGGTTAATAAGTTTGTAGTAATAGTTACCTCTTGACTCGGAGAGGTAATATTTTGGTTTTTCCAACTTGTTAATATACGTACGGTTCTAAGTGACGCGCGAAACACCTGGCCTGGAAACGTACCTCTGAAATAAAGTAGCTTAGAAAAATAATTGAATACGTTAATTATGGACAATCTATTGATAATTTTATTAACTCTGTATTAATATTAGAAAGCTATTTTCTGTGATAATTCTACACAAAATTAGGTACGTACAATTGCTATTGGAAAGTATAGAATATATTCCTTGAATGGGGAATGTCAAGCTATATACATTATATTATATTTATATAATGGTAGAAATTAAAACATTTCATTTAAAATATTAATTATTAGACACTTTTTTTTATCCCGAGTTAAGGTCTGCTCTCTATTTTGTATTCGTATTCGTAGATTTATTAGAAAACAAAAGTCCAAATATTTTTAATCACTTCGTAAGTTTTTATCGATAGCACACTGGAAATGCTCGTAAAACAAGGTGTTCCGGGAGTCGTCATTCTTTTGCGCGTAAGCTGATAACTTCAAAATACAATCTAACAAAACGTTTTAGATAAATAGATCGTCTGAGAAACTAGAATATTTTTGACCAAATTAATTAGTTTGCCTATATCTTAAAAATTATTTCTTGATACCAAATTTGATTTATTTCACGAGTGTTTTTGAGCATTACCAGTGTGTGTCTTACAATAAATATTCTCGTTATCACTTTGTAGTTTTTAAATTTATTGACCTAACGAAATTTTAGGGTGGCGCTGGCAAATGGAACCAAAAATTGCGCCTACTTTCAAATTTGGTAAAAAAAAAAACCGACGATAAATTCAGGTGTTACAACGATTTTGATTTGAAAAATAAAAATACGTTAAGATTCATTTCCAAATACACCACTAACTTATATTACGCGCAACGCCACGTGGCACCACGCATGCTCAGTTTAAAGATGTAAAACTGGTAAGCAGCTGGACCAAGGCTTACGCGAAAAGTTTTATTAAAGTGAGGTATTACAAATGAAAACAAGAAGGGTGTTTTGAATCTACGCATATTTTTGCATAGAACAGTGTAGAAAAATTAAGATTTATGATGAATTTAATCAAGGCTTAATGATAAAAATTAAATTTACACTAAATTAAGTGTAAATATTAGAATAGAAGAATTTGTACATGTACATTGAGACTTAATAAGGAAAATAAGATTACAGTGGTCAGTTGCCTCCTTTTTCGGCATTTTTATTAATTAAATTGCCGCGTTCGCGTTTCATATGAAATTATTTTTGGTTTGGAAAGAAAAAAATTACTTCCGCTTAAACTTAACTTAACTTACGTTCTCTGACGTCACTCTGCTTCCCTTACCTTTTGACGTATGCAAACCTATATATATATATGTATAATATAAGTTCCAAACATTGTAATTAGGTTAAAATGATCGCTGCCTGAACGCAGTGACGGAAGTAAGTAATTAATTCGTGAAGATTAATTAATTAATTAATTAATTTGTTTGGTTTTTAAGACGATAATTAGTTCATAGGCGATTACTTATTTTTAAAATTTGTTGAACAATCGGAGAATGAGAGTGAACTAATACAAGAATTTACATAATTTTCAATTAATTAGGGCTGTTAATTATTAATTATTAATTAACTACATTACTACACTAACTTAGTGTGTTTTTTAAGAAAATAAGACGACTGCGGAAATAATTTTACAATCAGAAAGAAAAACGTAATTAAGAGTCCTTAGTTTAATTAATTGAGTTTTGACGCGTCAGCCCTAATTAAATAAAAATCATTACCTTATTGGCTTAGTTCACTATCTTTGAAGCAGGGGGGGGGGGCTCGAAACCGGAAGTATTCAGTATTCACCTAACTTCGAAGGACATACTAGCTTCCGAAACGGGATTAGACGCGCTAGTCGCGGTTGGCGACGATATAACGGGGGTTTTAACCCTTTTAGGACTAGAACTGGATATACACACGTCATGGCTAGACAAATCGCTCCACGTCACCCGTTGGTTATTAAAAGAAGCGCCTCCTTCTAACGAATGCGGTGTCGCAAACCGCGACGAATTCTCCATAGAAAACTGCGATTCGCATTCGCCAAGACTTAGCGTCGTTGCCATAATAATAGATTCTTCCGCATCGCCGCTAAAGGCGGAGTCGGTGGTAGGCGGAGCTCCGCTATCAACCAAGGAACTCGTCGTACTAACGCTGCTCGATTCGGAAATAGCTGAACTGACCGAAATGGCGGAAATGGCGGAAGTGTTCGTAGCGGCGGAACTAGGAGAACTAGTTTTAAGCGTATCCAATCGGACGCGAACCGAATCCACAGTGTCCAAGAGGTTTTTAGCATCCATCGCGAGAGCGTGCGCGGATGCTAGCATACCTTTACGATATTCCATGTCCAATGTAGTTCGCGCGTATTTCTGAGCTTGTTTCATGGCTTGAACCAGAACCGCCATGTCTTTACTGAGAACTTTGTGCGCCATTTCAATCTACCAAGATATTTGAATTGACAAAACGTTATAACTGCGCGGTTATAACTCATTAAAACTTGTATCATTAGTTCGTAATCCGCTCTAAAAATATTTTCGGACATACCTCTCTGTGAGCCCAACTTGGAAATTGAACAACCAATGAGTCAACGCTTGATAAAAGATTTCGTAGCTCCAAGCCAACTCTCTTTTTTTAAAAAAAACCACCAAATATTTATTAGCAAACGACGAGGGGTCGGACGTTCGGCATTTTAGTGTACGGGATTTTGAGATTTTAAGATTTTGACAAAGATTTTGAGATTTTACCCCAGATTTTGAGATTTTACCCCAGATTTTGAGATTTTACCCCAGATTTTGAGATTCTGACTCAGATTTTAGAAATCTGGAAATCTAGTCCAAGATTTTAAGATTTCGGGATTTTAAAGGAGATTTTCAGATTTTGAACGCGATTTTCAGATTTCGAAGAAGATTTCGGGATTTTGTTCAGGATTTTCAGATTTTGAAGGAGATTTCGGGCTTTGGAACAAGATTTTCAGATTTTGTAGGAGATTTTCAGATTTTGAGGAGATTTTCGGATTTCGAGGAGATTTTCAGATTTTGATTTTAGGATGAGATTTTGGGATTTTACGTTAAGATTTCGGGATTTCTAGATTTTAATGTGAGATTTCGGGATTTTTGGTGAAGATTTCGGGATTTTCAGATTTTAAAATAGGGATTTCGGGATTTTCAGATTTTAAGGTAGGGATTTAAAGTTTTCAGATTTTGACGTGAGATTTTAAGATTTTTAGATTTTGACGTGAGATTTCGGGATTTCGAGATTTTCGAGAGAGATTTTAAACAGATTTCAAACGAAGTGTACGGGATTTTGACAAACGTCCGACCCCTCGGCAAACGATAAAGAATATCTCCAAGTACGCACGCAGAAACTCGAAATAAGTTGACTTACTTTGACTAGGTCAAGATATTCTGTGACTTTGGCTTGTTGAACTCCCTGAGAAAGTAACATTACTGATCTGACAACGCTCGTTGTGCATTCATAGACAGAATCGCCGGCACGGTCAACTTCCATAGGCGAAGAAGGCTAAAAGAAAACAATGTGTCTATCGTCACGACAGTAGTTGATACCCACCAGTTAGGATGACCTTCAAAGATGGCGACCATCTTGAAAGACGACCCTAATTAGTAGATCAGTAGTTGTACCTATAGAGTGCTGTCAGAAGCGCCAGTGTGACGTCACCCATGTTGTTTTCCCCATAAAGAAAAAACGGTAACTGTCATGGCCGCCCATTGCTAAAGGCAGACTCGTGACGTTTAACCTTGGATCTGACGTCACAACTGACAGCACTCTATACTGATATCCAGAAATTCAAGATGGCCACCACCCTGAATTTCTGGCTAATCGTGAGTGGTAAGTATCTACGATTTCGCGATTGAACCAAAGAGGACATACCTTATCAGAGACGAGACTATGCGAAGAGTCGTCTTTGCCGTTGATCATACTGGAATCTCCTTCCCCTATAGAAACTAATATAAAACAATACCTCACGTGTTATAATTATGCCTACAGTAAAGTGTTACGTAAATAGATTAGGTTAATTTACCAGCGACTGACGCGGATGGGTTACTATGTACAGATCCACCAGGTGAAGATGGACCACCATCCGTGTCTAAGCTATCCGTATCGGAACGGTCGCTACACGATAACCTTTTACGTGCCTGAAAAGAAATACAGATTATAAGTGAATATAGAATAATATAGGATTTTATAGGAATTATTTAACAACTGGGAGCATTTTTTAACAATTGCGTCATACCTCCTCGGCCAGCCATCTTGAATCTTCTTCCGATTCCTTTTGTTGTTGTTGCAATTTCATTTCGAGAAATTTCTGGTCCAATTCTTCTAAATGCACACGTTCCTCCTCTTCCTAAAATTATAAGTAGGCCCACCCCATAAAAAGATTAAGTATTAGCTTCTGGATTAATGTGTAGAACCGTTACAAAAATGCGTTTCAAAATATCGTGTTTTATGGCGATTTACGCGTAGTATAACATTTGAGAACATAGAATCAGTGTCTTAATAAGTACTTAACCGCGGTATAAGACCTAAGAACAGAGAATCCGTGTCATGGTAAGTACTTAACCGCGGTATAAGACCTAAGAACAGAGAATCCGTGTCATGGTAAGTACTTAACCGCGGTATAAGACCTAAGAACAGAGAATCCGTGTCATGGTAAGTACTTAACCGCGGTATAAGACCTAAGAACAGAGAATCCGTGTCATGGTAAGTTCTTAAGAGCGGGTATCGGTGTCCTAGTACCATAAGTTTATAAGATATGTTCCATAAGTGTGTCACTCGTTAATGAGCTTGTCATGAAGTGACGTAGGTGAAACGTCATAGATTCTCGTAAAGCGACGCCTAGTGAGTCGCTGTCAAAGGCTTAGTACAGACTAAATAGGAGGATGGGCTACAAAACCGAGTGTAGTCAATTCTCACGTCGTTCTTGAACTAGCTCTCATTATGCCTCTAACATTACGAAGTATGGGTAGTGACATACTAATGGAACATATCTTATAAACTTATGCTAGTACTAAAGCGCGGGAATCCGTGTCTAAATAACTGCTTAAGCGCGGGAATCAGTGTCTAATTACTTGAGCGCGGTACAACATTTAAGAAGAGAGAATCCGTGTCTTAATAGTAACGAGAAGTTTAACTCATTTTTGTAACGCTGCGCTTAAAATTATAATTTAATAAAAATTAAAAAGGCAACAAAAGAGGGGAAGCCGTGCTCTAATAAAATTAAAATAATAATAATAATAAAAAAATATAAATTAAAAAGGAACCATGCTCCATGCTTAATTAAAAATGGTTCAAATTAAATAATTAATAACATACTTGGCTCCAAATAATATTGGTTTAAAGGAAAATTGAATAAACTGCAATAAACTCGAGCTTACTTTCAAAATAAATAAATAAATAAAATGGTGTGTTAATAAATTGAATTGAACTTTCGATATCAACTAAGTCAACGGGCTACTAAAATAACTGTCGATGGAGCGCGGGTTCCAAACCTGTGGTATTAGCAGACTTCCCCTTTTGGGTGCTTCAAAAGGTAATGGGGAAACGGACGTAGCCGCGGTCAGCTCGGCCGCTCTGGGATCTACCGTAAATGTATTTGAGGGAGAAGCGGGTGCCGTGTAGGCCCACGCCGGTGGAATATTCATGGCATTCTCCTGCATTAAATGCGCCAAAACTTCCGGGTCTTGAGCCACAATGTACGTCGAAGGGTTTGTCGGAGGTAGAGATTGCAAAGTCGAGGAACTATTACGATCAGCGGGAAATCTAGCTGGCTGAAGTGTACGAAAAGTTAATGGGAACATTGGTAAGACGCAAAAACTGATTCTGACCTTTGGTGGTGGTTCATCAGAGCCCGAGGATCCCCAGGAGACTGCTTGAACGCGTCTATTCTCTCTTCTGAGCGTCTCTTCCAGCTGCCTACGTTCCTCCATCAGAATTTCGCTGAGCGTCTGTTTGATATCTTGGAAACTGGGTCTCTTGGAAGGTTCGTACGACCAGCATTGCGACATTAGACTATACAGTCTGGGGGGACAATTCTGGGGGAGGGGTAAACGCTCGCCATTCTCTATCCTTCCAATGACGTCGTTGTTCTTGACGCCTTGGAAAGGTTTCACGCCCATCATAAGGATTTCCCACATACAGACACCTTGGCAACGCGCAACCCAAGACACGTTTTAGTAAAAAAAGCATGTTTGCAGACCACTAATTCCATGTTAAACCCACCAAACATCCAAACATCACTGGCGGTAGTGAACCTCCTGAAATTGATGGATTCGGGAGCCATCCATTTGATGGGTAGTTTCCCTTTGGAAGCTTTATAATAGGACTGGTCCTCGACCCAACGAGAAAGCCCGAAATCTCCCAATTTGACGCAATCGTGCGCGGATACCAAGACATTTCTAGCGGCGATATCGCGATGAACAAACTTTTTACTTTCCAAGTAAGAAAGAGCCGTGCTCAGTTGATACGCGTACAGAATAAGTGTGGCCAAATCAAGGTGGTTTCGGTTGTTTTGGAGATATGCCCGCATCTTAACAGAAATTTTGATCAAACAAGGCGCAAAACAAGTTAAATGGTAACTGTCTTACTTCTCCGTGTTTGGCCAATTCCATGACAATCCATATTGGCGATTCTGAACAGATACCGACTAGCTTGACAATATGAGGATGATCAAATTGTTGCATAATATCTTACGAAGAAAATTAATTCCATTTAATTCCCTCTTTAATTTAGATTATCGTTAATCGCTTCCTTACAAGCTTCTTCAAGAAATTTCTCTCCCATTGACTCTTCTTTACAAGTTTTGACGGCCACACCAACATTCTGATCATCCTTATAGTTATACGTCCCTTTGTGCACGTCCCCGAATTGACCCTCACCAATTATTTCACCAAGTTTTATACTCGATCTCAGTAATTCATAGTCTTTGGCTGGTTTTACGTATTTACAAAATATTAAATATTACCGATTGCAAAACCATTACAATTTTGTACGCGGTTTCAATAGTGACCTACCAGTTGGTGTTGAGTAATCACCTTCTTCGTCAACAATTTCCGCATAATCCTCTAAACAATAAACGATATTCGTTGTAACTGTTGTCAGAAAACCGATAGCTATACGCGACAAAGTTGTTCACACGCATTCGCGAAGTTGCATCGCGTTACGTGAAGTTACAACTCAAACAAAGAAAGTTCAACTAATAGCTTTATTGTTAAATGTGCATCAACTGACGTGGTTATGGGTGTTCAGGTGTCAATATAGTTAAGGACTGTTAAAGATACATCGCGAAAATGAACTGAATTGCATGGCGTAATATGAAATTCCGAAAAATGCAAGGAAAAAAAATCTTTTTGTAATGCTACGTGTGGTTTCCAATGTGCTAAGGTTGTACATCAACTGACGTGGTTATGGGTGTATCAGTTGTTAATATAGTTAAAGGCTATTAAGTTAGGTATGTTATCGATTGGGCGTGTTATCAATACAGCATTGTCCTAAACGGCTTTTTCATAAACGCGTTTGCCATTATAGCCATTTCTCGTTTTAGCGCATTTTGATTACAGCGTTTATATCTTGAGCGTACGAAAGTACGCCTTTTCCAAAATATTGTTGTTTATCTTCATTAACTTCCCAAATAATATGCCTTTTCCAAAAAATTATGTTTTATATTTACTTCCGATATAACATTACTCCTTTTTGCATAATATTGTTCTTTGTCCTATATACTTAATATAATAGATATTTCCCTCCCTATCAATCACAGTTTGGGCGGAAAGAGCAACCGCTGTTTTGGGAAATAGCGCTGTATTGAGAATCGCGGAAACAGCAACTGCGGTTTTGCTTCCACGCGGTTTTGCAAACCGCTGTTTTAGGAACCGCTTTATTCCAAAACGCTCTTTTGAAAACCGCTCAACTACCCGTGAACCTTAAGTTATACCGCAAAAATGGCCCGAATTGCATAGTGCAATATGAAATTCCGAAAATAAATGGACAAAAATTATTTTGCAAAACTCCGTGTGGTTTCCAATGTGCTAAGGTTGTACATCAACTGACGTGGTTATGGGTGTATCAGTTGTTAATATAGTTAAGGGCTATTAAGTTATACCGCGAAAATGGACCGAATTGCATAGTGTAATATGAAATTCCGAAAAATACAAGGTTTAAAAATAATTTTGCAATACTCCGTGTTGTTTACAATGTGCTAAGGTTGTACAGAACCCAACAACGATCTATGAGTACTATACACTGTGTAACGATACTTAGAGTGCTACATAAACTTGAGAAATGCCTACCCAATTACATAACCACACGGATTAAACATAGTTAAATCGCGTTTTTGTACTTAGTTATTGATAAAGAACAACAACATACCTGATATACCACTTCCGTGTTTTTCACTAGAATGGTTTTTCTTTCCGTGACGATATTTAGGAGGATGTGCGTCTACAATAATTCAAATCAAGAGAAAGGAATTGTTATACCCCTCAAAACCACAAATAACTCGACTACCCCGTATTTATTTACGTTGAAATTAAAGTTAAAATCAACATTAGTATAAAAATTAAAAATATATATACACAATAAAAAACAAATGTTCACCTTTAGGAGATTCTAGCGAAAACATGAGGCGTTACAAGGACAATTAAAAGTTATCGTTAATTACCTCGTTAGTAATTAAGCGTAAGTGAGCAAATATTAAGGAAATTAAGCAATACAACACACCTTGTTGTAGAGTTTGACAGGAGCGAGAAATCCATAAGGAAGCTGCGGGTTTTACAAAAATTGGGGATATTAAGAAATTAGCTTTTATTGCACAAGCAAAACACGTTATCAGCAATTGCTTCATTAATGGGTTAAGAAATACATTGATTAGTCATTTTGTTTTTTGGGGAGAGACGTACGATCATACATAGTAACAGTATATCACACCTTTTCTATTCCAAAAGGAATTCAGCGTTCCTTGGAATAGTCGACAATAACCGTCAATGAGATCCGCTATACTTTCGGCAACTGGTAGACTGGGGCAAGAAATACTTAACACCTGAAATATTAACCCCGTAATCGTAATTAAATTAAGAAATTAACAGTGCTCTGTTGTAATACTTTCGCTAGAACATTAAAACCGCAAATGGTAATACAACAGTGTGGAGACTCACCTCAGCGGCTCCAGCGACTTTAAGTTGCAAAATAGCTTTGTTGCTTGTTTCGTATTCGCTAATTACAGTCTGTAAACTTTGAACTTGTTGGAAACTCGTCACTCGAGTTGGTGCGCTACTCCTATCGGTCAAGTAACTAATGCCCACTTCCGGTCCAACAACTAATAAAACGGGCACGCTCCAACCGGTCTACACTCAACCAAAGAATGGTTCAAACAATAGATAGATTAGAAACAAAAGCTCAAGCGATGGCAGTTGACTGAAGTTAGACAACGGAGACGTAACGCGAGATGACACTACTCTATAGTAAAGAATATCTTACCCCCAATTCACATTTAAAAAACTCTCGATCATAGCGCAAGACTGGGTTGACCATTTCCAAGAATTTGAACATGCAATCGACTTCGCTCAAGGCGGAAAATTTTTTGAAATGACTCTGAATCATCTTCCTTAAAACTTTTGGCTGGAAAGAAATGCCATACAAATTGCGCTTTAACAAATGAATTGTTGAGCTCGCATTTAGAAAAGACTCAGCGTATCTGACACAAATCAGGATGTCCCTTTACCTTATTGCCAGTTATCACAGTAGAAGGAAGAAATTTATGAAGTCCAACATCTTTTTCGAGATATTCAAAATTAGACTTTTTATCAAGGGCAATGTGCGTCATGTCTTTGAAATAACGACGAATTTCTACGCAACAAAGTTGTATTGCCAGGTCCTGCTCAATATTTGATTCAAGACGCAAATAGTCATCTTTAACCTAAGGCGCGTCAACCAATCAATCAAGAAAAATGATGAACACAATTGTTTAGACATATTTTGCCCGCAACTTTGTTAATATTCTTTTGAATTTAAATTTAGTTTAAATCCTTCCATAAGAGAATTGCACTCTAACTTAAAGCTGAGAAGTATTTAATTACCTGTTCATAAAAATACTGAAACGTAGATCTGTCTTTTTCAAATAAATCTCTTAAGTTGTTTGGGAGGTAGCGTACTCTCAGCTCGTATCTTCATAAAAAAAAAGATAAAGTTTCTTTTTCATTTTAATGCTTTAATACCCAACACAACAGTGGTCTTCTGTTGACCACTAGCTGTTAAGCGCTTTCTTCAATAACGTGTACAAAAACTAACGTGTGACGTAACATATAGCATAGTTGGTAAACTTATTTACCTCCATTGGTCTGCAGGATGCCGAGACTGATATTTTTCTAGTACTTGAAACATTGTTGTGTCGACGTGAAGCCAATGCGTTTCTTCGGAGAGTGTGTGTCGCATACGCATAGCGTAAAGACCTTCGTAGTAACATTTTCCACCGGTTTGACGACCAGTCACCAATTGAATGATACCCTACAATAAGACCCTCCCGAAGTGTTACTAACACAGAGTAGCAGTTCTGATTGAAATTCCCTGACTTTTCCAGGTTTTCCCTGACCTGTTTTAAACGATTTCCCCAGATTGTTTAGGCCTAATTGTCATTGTTTTAAATATAACTTGACAACTGCGATTAAATCGCAGTTTTGAATAATTAACGTAAAACATTGTAGAGCGATCTACCGATTTTGGTGTCTGGTCAAACGTGATCTCTCCAAACGGCGTTTAGAAAGTCGCCCAGCTGGATGATTGAACTTTAACCCACTTTAACCAAATTCCCTGACTTTTCCCTGACCTTTTTGGTCCATTTTCAACACACAATATAGGTAGAAGTGTTAAAATGATTGAGTTTCCTTACCCGAACATCGACAGCATCCCCAAATTTAATGGAATTGTATCCACCACTGCCACCAGTATGTAAATGAACTTTTAGGGGCTCCTTTTGAAACCTATCCATGGCGGAATCAGTCATGGCACCTAATTCTAACTGGGCGTGAGCGTTGGCACTTGAGGAGGAAGTCAGTTGCATTGTCCCTTTGTCCCAAGTCCCTTCACCCCCCGTCTCATCCTGCATCCTACGAGAAAACAAAGGACAAGAAACAAAGGAGGAATTAAGATTCGGTAAATCACCTGGCCAGGAAGGAAGAAATGCGTGACAATTATTATTATCTTCGTGGTTTATTTTAATTACCTACGGTTTGAAAACGCAAACACCTGGTTAGAATTTTTATAAACAACCGTGGTGATGCTTAGCTAGTCTTTAAGTGTTGGGTAAGACAAAAGAAATACAATAGAGTAGGTATATCTTGGACTAGAACGTTCGGAACTGAGGGGGAAATTTATGAAAATAAAGGTAACGCTTGAGTGAGTCTCGAGTTCTTAAACCTTAGTTTAATTTACACTTCGTAAGACCATAAGTTCATAAGATGTGTTCACCATAAGTTTGTCACCGGTTACAAACTGGAGCTTGTCATGAATGAAGTGACGTAGGTCACAGATTCGAGGTAAAGCGACGCCTGGTGACTGGGGCGATGTCAAAGGCTTAGTACAGACTAAATAGGAACTAAATGAACTGCAAAAATAACCGAGTGTAGCCATTCAATTCTCGTTTGTCGTTCTCGAACTAGTTATCTCGAGCTGTAAGCCTCTAGGATTACGAAGTATAGGTATTGTCATACTTATGGAAGGAATATATCACTTATAAACTTATGGTAAGACGTACAATACTGCACCATTTATTTCAAAATTAATTTATATTTAAGTCACATTCCTAGACCATGACAAAAATATTCCAAACAAAAACGAAGACAAGAAGAATCTGGGTCCTCTGGGGAGGGCACCCATGACAGTTACTTTTGATGGGGGTGGTGATAAGCCTCGCCCCTCTACTAATGTCATGTTTGAAACAAGATGATTAAGATCGTTACTGAAATGTTCAGTAGGGGCTATCAGGGGTTGCCTTGCCTACCCCGTAAACGCGACAAAACTGTCAAAAGTCGGGACCAAAATAGTCAACTTATTTTTAGACCTACCGTATGGTACGGTACCACCCCCTCAAAAAGAAAAGTGTTTTTTTTTCTCTAGTTATTTCGGATTGGAAAATAATACCCTAGCAGGAAGACGAGTCCAACTTAACGCTATAATTCTTTAGTATCATCAACAGAAAATGGTAAAAGGCATAGAAAGATTAGCCCAAGTTAAACCCAGATTAAAATGGCTCGAAAAGATGTAAATCCTCTTCAGATTTCGATAAGTCCAGGACATACGTTATCTTAACGGAGTTCATAGGCACTTAAAGTATACCTTACAAAGAGTCCGTTCGCACTAGCCAGATTATACTAAAAACAAGTTGGGTAAAACCAAAAAAAACCTCTCCGTGTCGAGACCCAATTAAGATGTTTTTCTTCAATAATTAAATAAACATAATTGATATTAACTAATTTAATTGCCATTAATTTACCTTAATTAAGTCGTTTTAAGGAATGTTATTCCTAAAATCATTTTAAACATAGCTATTGTTGACGTTTGAATTCTGGAGTATGCCTCTTTAACAATTTTTGGACACGCACGTAGAGAGCTTTCAGATGGTATAGTACTAGTACGTCACACTCTCCCAAGTCTTACCGCTGTTCTGGTAGCCATATTGGTTGGGTGGTCTCAGCTTCATTCCTGCTTTAAACCCACCAATATGGCAGCGTAAATTATGTCACGAGACTCAGCTCCAACTGAAAGCTCTCAATAGATACGTCCAGTGACGTCATCGTAACTTAAACTCGGAGAGGTGACAATAGTAAATTAGCTGAACTTATGGATGAACACTACAACTCCTTAGCATAACCATAACGTCATTAAAGACAAGGAGGGAGGTATCATTAATGGTATAAAAGAAACCAGAAATGACTTAAAAGTGAAAAGGAAGCTGTGGCAAAAAGAAAGGAGTTCAATTGAACTCTATAGGTCAGTCGGGGCCCTCAAGACGCCGGCGTTTGCTTCAAGAAGTTTTCGCGCCTTGCCTTTAGGCCTCGAAGCTTACGTAGTATATATAACCCATTTTAATCGCAACGAGCCAAACCGGTTCAACCTTTTACAAAACACCAAAAGCAACAAAAATATTATATATCGAAAATTTCCTTTTCTGTATTTGTTTTAAAACAAATTCCGAAAGAGGCCCTTTCTTTCCCTTTGTACGGGAAATTATAGAAGTGACACAGGAAATTACTGTTGCATCTCTATGATACTTATTTATGTAAATGAGTTAGAAGTTTGTATTCATTTCCTTGCGGAGAAACCAACAAACAGGCCAGGGGCTCGTTTACAAAGTGACGAGCCCCTCGGCAAATCCAGGGGCGTGCCAACAACGGGGGCTTGAACTTTCAACTCTATGGAATTAGGCAGCCATTTTGTCCTGGCCCCAGTAGAAAATGTTAACTCGCCTCTGGGCAAATCATTCATTTTTATATCTAATTACTTCCGTCAATATTTAAATCATTTACAAACAAATCACGAAATAGGACTCAATTAGTAAACAGTAACGACATGTTTTAATGATAACACCATTTCTAAATAGTTAACTGTACTATTAATATTCTGAAAACGCTTTGAACATACACCTTTGGAATAATTATAATCTATTTAACATAAAACTATTAGAACGATAACATCGTGTCACGTTAAGGAGATAATTTGGACTTTTATTAATGTTTCTTCATTTGAACTTTAAGCTGTTAAGAAACTACGGCGGACTAATACTATAATAAAAAAGGAGAAAAAGAAAAAGTAGTTTAAGGTGACGTATACGGCAGTGGTGTGGTCTTGAATAATAATGAGCTGTTTTCAAAGATTTAGAATGGACAGATAATCATGAAAACCGCGACAAATTGTTACGGCGCTACTATGCGATACGGGTAACTTAAAACCAGATATTTAGAAACTTAAACGTGTTTAATTCGAATACCTGTTCGATTAGATTATACTAAACGTTTAATACGACCAATAACCCTTACTGAAATACGCAAAAAAATAATGCGGAAAACAACATTCATTTTATATAATTATTCTAGCTATACCCTAGCTATACCATGTATGACCAAGAAGTGATATCTAGTTTATTAGGGAGAAGGTATAAGATGCCTAAGTATTCGCGCGCCATAGTCCCAGCCCCCCTTTCAAAATACAAGGAGAGGGGGGACGTAAAAGGAGGCCGGGCTATTTCGCTGCCTCTCCTCAGTCGGAAAATACAAGTAATTTTCGTTATCATTCGCGTCAAGCTGACGTGAGTTTTCAAGAACCAATGAGATGCTGCTAGTTGTAATTTAGAGGCGGGGATTAACTCCGGACCTACGTTTGGACTGGAGATAAAGCTGGAAATGTGGAGGCGAATTTATACCTTCTCCCTAATAAACTATAGATATCACTTCTTGTTATGACAAAACTATCCTGGAATTCGAGGGAACTCAAAAAAAAAAAATAAGAAAGTTATATTCCTGAAAAAGGCGCATTCTTTAACTCAATTTATAAACGTGGGTTGCAGTCGACGACGTTAAGAGTCAATGTTTACGTCATCAACGTAATTTACTCTCGCCGTTTTCCCACCGGGGAAAAAATATTCTAGCAAATGATAGCCTTAATTCGACGTAAAGGTATCCCTACTACAAATTAAAGAGGAGACCCACCCACCTATGTCCAACAGAATAAAAAGAGAAGAAAAAAAATACAAACTTGAGATTGTGACCGAGATATGAAGCAAATGAATTCGAAATGAAATGAAATTTTGAAATAAATAAAGATGTTGACATCATACGAAACTTTAGCAGAACATTAAATAACTTTAAAGGGATATTGAAGCGGGAAAAAATCGTAAAATCTATTAAAAGGTAGAAAATTAATTGGGAAAAAAATGCTATAGGAAGTTTGCGTCTTTCATCTCTAGGCAAATATGTTTGTAAATGATAATTAAAACGATTTTTACTGTCCAAAATAAATAGGCATAAATTTTATTTACTAAAAAAAAGCGAAGTTCGCTGTATAATAACAAAGATTTTTTAAGATTCCATAGTACAAATTATAAATTTGTGGTTTCTCTAGTTTATTAGTATAATTATATTATATTGTATCAGAGATAAATTTAATTATAGAAGTAGGAATGGAGAACAGAGTAATGTGGGCGCGCGTCAAAGTCCCGGACCCCCTTCCCCGGGACGGGGGGGGGCACGAAAGAAGAGGCGGGTCTTAGCGACAGAGGTAAAAAGAAATTACATATTTTTCGCCGTCCCCGTCAGCAACGTCATCAAAACGTTGTTTAAGCGAGCCAATAAAATAATTTAAACTTTTCGTTACGTGTTGGAGGGAGGGGCTCTATCTATACTGGGCTATGAGTCGGACTGAAGTAAATACTAACCGTTCCTACTTCTAAAATTAAATCTATCCCTGATTATATATATTTACGAGTTCCAAATTTTAATTTTCTAATCAATAACTTGCCACCAATGTAAATCTCCGACGGGTATGCTTCATAAACCAATTGTTTTCCATTTCACGCGGTAACCGTGTTTCATAAAGAAAGAAACCAGTCTGGCTAGAACAATGTAAACCACTGCCTCTTTTTTCAATGAAGATATTCCTAATTCTTCTGTCAAGGCCGCTAATAGCTTTTATTTTTGGTCTAGTATCATCTGGACCTAAAATTAACGCTAACCTAAAAGAATTGAAGTCACCACGAAAGCTAAAAGGTTCATTCGTGTACATAACGTTTACATTTTTACCATAAATATTAGTAGCCCAAAAGGAACCACTATTTCCTCTACCTATACACTTGAAACAATTGGTGTTCATCCCGTGATTGTCAAATCCATAAACGACGCTATAAATGTTAATAGACCATTTGAAAAAGTTATACTTGGATGCGATGGCATTGAAAATAGCCAATGAAGTTTCACGATTATCACGCAATTCGTGTTCTCTTAATAACTTAGTTAAGTCCGATTCTAATCGTTGGCTTATAGCATTGTCCGGAATATAATCATCGTGTACGTACACTATTTTATCCCCAACTGCTTTAATCATTTTCTGAAAATCATTGGAATAAGTTTGAAAATCAGCTTGTTTACCGTTTAAAACACCGACGCATTTCATTTGAGCTAATACGGCTCGCAACATGTAACTTAAACTGGGTTTACCTATTAACCCCTGAAACCTTTCTCTATCCCAGTCGTAAAGGTCTGATAACTTATAAAAAGAATATTGTTCGAAAAGTAGCTCGAAATTTTGAACAACTTCCGAAGCTACGTTAGTGGCGCATTTCTTTTCTAGAAATAATTTGGTATGTTCAGTCGGCGTCTCAACAAACCTACGAATATCGTGTTCGAGATTGTTCAAGTTTTCCACATATTCCCATAATTTTGCCTGAAAAAACTCTTTAGATACGTGATTTTTAACATCGTCTAATTTAATACTGATTTCTTTAATTTCTCTTTCCAATCTATCAAAACGTTCGAGTATTTCTTTGTGTTGCGCATTCGCAGTATCATCAGGAAAAAGGAAAGCCAAAATTTGGAAAGCGGCACCAACAGGACCCAAGAACTTGCTGATTGACTTAGCTACTTTAACCAAGGGCTCGATTTTGGATTGATTTAACATTTTGTTAAATTCCACGACACTGTCCAGGACTTCGTTAACGTCCGATACAAATGCAGAGTACGGCACTACGTCGCTGATGTTTGAAGGTCGGACAGCGTAGCTAAGCCTAATTCTATTCTTAGCCTCGATTACTTCGTCGCTGAAATGGCAACCATCAATATCCGCAACTTGATTACCGGTATCGGAAGTAAACGTCATGACCATACCCTGGAAACTATCCCCGATAACTTCCGAACATGGCTTGAAGACAATTGGACTGATTTCGTTACCGGAGTATGTCGAGTCATTTCTGGGAAAATCGAAGCAGGACTTTGGAACGTTGAATGACGTAGAAACGTTGCTAATGATGTCATTTGAATAGTGACATTCTCGATCGAGTCTTTGTAAAATGAACTTGCAATCGCTCTGGCATTCTAAGTCATTGTCCAAACTCAAACTTGTTACACATAATCGCTCGGATAGTACCAGAAGTTGGGATAGTTCGGAGGTAACGGGACAGACGGTACTCAGGTACGACGAAATACCGTAACTATCTGCACTTTTAATGGTTATAAGTAAAAAACCGACTAGCAAAAAGACAAAGTTTAACCTAGATTGACGATCCATCTCTGTGAAAGGAATGGACGAACTGGTTTAACTTACTCAACGCCGACTGACCTTTTATATATGAAGCTGTTATCAGTCATGGGTTTGAAATAACAATTATAATTATTGGACTAAATCTATTGTTTAAAAAACCTTGAAGGTTAGAGTATATAACCTTGTTCAAAAAAATTGAGGAACTCGTCGCAAAAATTGATAGTTTTATTTAAGACAGAAGTTAAATTATGAAAAGATTAAATAAATAAATTATCTAAATACGCCCCATCATGGTTTAATTTAAATAATAATCACTAACTTCTATAGTTAAGCCTTAGAGTTGTTTTTATTTTCACTAATTTATTACACCTTTGAGGGTTTAAGCATTTTATGTAGTTTCAACACCCGGTGTCTATGACGCTAATCCAAAAATAAAGCAACAAGATCCAAAGTAATAACAAGAAGTGATATCTAGTTTATTAGGGAGAAGGTATAAATTCGCGCCACATTTCCAGCTTTATCTCCAGTCCAAACGTAGTAGGTCCGGAGTTAATCCCCGCCGCCTCTAAATTACAACCAGCATGCATCTCATTGGTTCTTGAAAACTCACGTCAGCGCGACGCCAATGATAACTAAAATTACGTTGTATTTTCCGACTGAGGAAAGGCAGCGAAATAGCCCGGTCTCCTTTTACGTCCCCCTTGTATTTTGGAAAGGGGGGCTGGGACTATGGCGCGGCGCGAATACTTAGGCATCTTATAACATCTCCCTAATAAACTAGATATCACTTCTTGGTAAAAATACAAAAAAATAATCGTGGACTTTCCAAAAAAAATAAAATCTCCTATTGACCAAGTCGTCTCGAGCCACCATTATGCTATTTGAATTACCAAAAGAAAAAAATTTATCTTTCGGGCGTTAACCCTAAGTGGAAAGTGGTTATATTGCCTATAACACGATTACCCACAATCAACGACAACGCGGCATCGGGAAAGAGAAAAAGAAAGCGTAGGCCTTTGTTTTCTGTCGTCGCGAGTCAGGTCAAAAACCAATAACCTAGAAAATATTAACCCAAATCGCTTCGTTTCAAAAGGAAATTAAGAAACGAGAGAAAATTGCACGTGTTGAGCAAGATACACAGACAATACACACAAACACCTTCCAGGGGGCACGTGTACGATCACGTGGATGTAGAATTTTAATATGTAGGCTACATATGAGAACGAATTTTGTCATTTAACTATCTCCATATGCTTTGACTCGACGTGCAGAATAAAATTACAATAAAATTTTTTTTATTGTAATACTAAATTAAAAAACTTTGAGTAATCTAGAGAAATATGGCGTCTTTAAATCTGGGAAACTATTCATTCAAGCGCAAAAATTGCGTATTAAGGCCGTAGTTATTAAATATTTTCAAATCTCATCAGTTTAGTTAGTGTATGTAATCCGAAAAAAACCTTAATTAGAATTCTCTGAAATTTACATAATCTCGGAATAATTCTCTTCTTAATTTTGAAAGAGGCTAATCATTTTGGCATTATTTAAGATGGGTATTTTAAATATTTCATATAACCCCTTCAGTATGAGACAGAAACGTTAAATGAAGCATTCTTAAGACGTGTGTCAACTAAATGCTAAGAAATTTAAATACGTCTTGAAAAAGGTTAAGCTAAACCAATCCCTCTTTTAAGAAATTGGGCATAGTCTCGCACAAATAGTGCATAAAAACACTCCCAAGCTACCAAGAAAACTATAAAAAATAATACCACAATACCAGTTTAGAGTTCAAGAGATAGCTTTTCCACTAAGAAATTATGTAAATTTTTCTTAACAAGAGTTTGTAAATCGCGTAAATTTTTAACGGTCTCTAGATAGGTTAATAAAGCACTCTCAAACAAAACAAGATCTTGTAAAGTTCTCCTTATCATAATTCATTAAATTTATATACTTCAAAAGTTGACTATATACGAAAATATAAAAGCACATCAAAACGACATCAGAGTACAATGTTCTCTAACGGTAGTACCTAACTGTTCAAAAGCCAATCTTATCTTATCAATGATAACAATTAAAAATATCATGTTTTTCTCCCATTTATCTTAGCCGCGAGGCTCATATTCCTACTTGTTTACGACCCTATAGTTTAGACATAAGTTCATAAGATATGTTCCTTTTATAAGTATGACACTACCCATACTTCGTAATGCTACTGAGAGACTTACAGCTCGAGATAACTAGTTCGAGTGAACGACAAGCGAGAATTGAAGTACTACACTCGGTGGTGGTTAATTTTGCAAGCCATCTAGTTCCTATTTAGTCTGCAGTACTAAGCCTTTGACAGCACCCCAGTCACCTCGAATCTATGACCTACGTCAGTGTCACTTCATAACAAGCTCCAGTTTCTAAGTTACCAGTAACAAACTTATGGAATGAACATATCTTATGAACTTATGGTTTAGACTATAGAAACTCTCTACAAACCGCTTTCAAAAATTATAAATAAGAAAAATATGAAGTAATAAATACTGCAAGCATGCATAAACAAACAAACAATATTATTGAAGATACAAACCTATTAATTTCATGCCTTTCATTAAGAAATGCCAAGTTATGTTATACACGTTTCCAATTTCAAATATTTAATAAATACGCTCTATCACTTATAAAATGAGAAGATAAAAAATGTTGACAAGAATAAATCTACATATTGTTACGGTTGTTTTATCAATTAGGTTGTCTGTCGTCAATGTCATCACTTAATGAAACGAAAGAACAGGATACGTCGAGATAAAATTTATTTAGTAACTCGGGAAACCGAACAACGATGTATCTATATACTACTTCCAAACTTTAATAGTAATTGTATCCATTAACAGTTGTCGCGTTATTTCCTGCCCAAACTCAAATTGAAACCAAACGCAAACCAGACTCAGGAATTAAAGTCGTTTGGAGTTAGGCCTAATACTTGGTATCGCTATATTTGACTATCACCAAGTTAAAATTCTTAGACAAGATTGCAACCGCTAGCGAAAGACTAACAAAAATCATCCATAAAAATAGGCCCCAATAAGATAAAATGACTAATTTCAAATTATAAGACCAATTTTCATAGTGAAACATACAGAAATCAATATGTAGACTACGATTTCACTGATAATTTAAAGTTGCAAAATGGTTTAGCCGTTACTTAAAAACATTTCAATGGAAATACTGTTTATAGAATCATATTTAATACCTGAAACTTTCAGATGTATCACATCATCGCAATTAAGACGTTATTATAAATTCCTACTATATGTTTAAAACCAATATATTACTGCCGAGGCCTATTTTAAACCCCCCCCCCCACTCTATGTATAAACTATGTTAAAGACTAAGTTACCTCAATACATCGTAGTAATTACTTCCTGGACTTTTCCAATACCAGAAACTGGACTGATCCTGATCGTCAACTTCGAATTCGTAGGCTGAAGACACGGGGGAAACTTGCAAATAACAACACACGTACGTTTGACACAACTTCATCTTCCATGACGCGTTACAGCGTCCGTTACCACCAACAGACTTGAACTGTTCACAAGCATCGTTGGAAAACCGTCCACCGCGTAACACAGACACTATTTTGATTCTGGTCGACACGTAAAATGAACGCTAACAACCACCCAGCCAGCCAGGATGGGTCTGATCAATACTTTTACCGCGAGAAATTTTGTGAAAAGTAAAAATTTCAAAGAAGTGGATAAAACGCGAGCCGAAGACGTCGAAAAGTGTACTTAGCGGAAGGATATTATAATTGTTATAATTAATAACACAATAAAGATAAATGTAACCGTTATAATTAAGTGGAAGTCACAATAAAACAAGGGTTGCAGTTAATGAAAAAAATCACTACCGGTATCGTATTACTTTCTCTAAACTTTAATTTTCACATTAAACTGTTGCGCAAGAAATTAACGCGACATGGCAAAATACCCTGAATAAATTACAAAAAACAATATAATCTAAATTCCAATAAAACCTAAAAAAGGTTCCTCTCAGTGAAAACTGAAATTTCAACAGATTTAAAATTTAAAATCCAGCAAATTTAGGAGGAGAGGAGGCACATGGTAATCTGTCCGTTGTGAGGCCAAGCAACATAAACGGTTACGCGGGTTTACCGGTGTATCTATCACAGATCACGCGTTGTATTGGGGCGCCACGAGAACAGCTGACTACACCTGGACGCACGTCGCATGCACTCGTTGAAACAAAAGATAACGCGAAAGAGAGAGACAGAGAGAGAGACTGGAAAGCGTAGACTGCGGAGAGAAGTTTATCCAGTGGCGAGAAAACTAGTTATGATACGATTTTACGTCTGGCGTTTTCGTCCTTGCATCCACTTTCTCCGAAACTAGACAAACTCCGCTCCGATACCGGGGGGGGGGGGGAGGATGGAAATGTTATACCATGCACAACGTCACGATAAATGTCAAAATGAGAGGGGGGCTAATGGCGTACAGACGTTAGTCTGTCCTTTCTTAATGAGTTCCGGGTTCTTCTGAAGTATAGATCTTTCAGAAGTCTTAAGAAAAATGGTGATCTCTCTCGAAAATAAGACTAGAATTAAGCGATTTATCTCCATTTCAAGTTAATTTAAGTTCAATGATTTTTTTTTTTCAAAATACTCAGAAATATGGAAATAAAATTGCAAATTCATGAGAAATATTTATTTTTATTTTATTTTTTTAAAAGATCAATACTGAAGGCTAAAAATTAAACATAATTACGTAAAAATGCTTAATATTTCTATTTATTTTTCAGTGTTAGCCTTTCAACGTTGACAGACAACTACACCAGTCAGTAAGCACATAAGACATCCAATCTGATCTCATCAGAGAGGCTCTATAAGGGGAGTCTATTCTGAAAAAGTGTACCCAATTTTTTTCAACCATCATGAAACACTTCTACGCATAATAATTATATACTTCTGACGGATTTGGTATAGAGGCGGCATTAATATAACAAACATGCCAAATAAAGACATAGCGACCTTCGTTACGCGACGTGGATTTTGTACAGGAAGTGACGATACTAGAACATCCCTTTTAGTCCGTCAAACGGAAATGAATTATTAAAATAATAATCTATATCTGCTGTCGCTTCGCTTCAAAACTAAGGTCAACAGACAACAAATGAACTAAATCGGTTGTGACGTTTAGGGTTGAACTGAACCAAAATTCGACGATTCAGAAACCAACATTTTTTAACATTTAAAATAAATTTAAATTAACATGAAGCCGATTAAAGTAATAAGAGAATAATAATACAAAATTCCATAGGTATGTTATAATAATAATAATAAACTTGGAACTTCCTGTTGGGGATGATAGTTGAAAGAAGAGCAGATGAATTTGCGGTCGTAAAACTCAAATAGGGATATAATTCAACAGAGCGGATCATTGGTAGCAGTACATCAAGGCCTAACACCTTATTTTTTTTAAATAACTACCTAAGCTACCGGGTTTCCTGTCTGTAAAACCCCAAATAGTCTTTGGAAATGATGTGGTAAAATTATAGAAATGGGTCCTTTTAGTTACTAATCCCCTAACAAAAACCTTCCCTCAACCATTTCTTCACAAAACCCTGTCCGAGACAACTGAAAACATATTTCTTTCCGACCTAACCGTTTTATTTTCTTTTAGCCCGGGACATAATGGCAAATGGCCGGAGTTAAATACTATAATAGCAACCCATATTACGTTTCCATATAGCCTAGTACAGTCAAAGGGATAGGGCCGTCATTAGTCTATAGAACCAAAACCGATTTAGTTTCATTACAAAGAGTGAATGCCGAAAAAATAAATTTTGGGGAATAAAAACAAAAGGAAACTGCGCGGGTCCTAACTTATGAAATTTGAGATTCAAAGAAAGGCATTGTCGTTTTTGAAAGAAAATTTCACGGTTTCATATTTGAAAAATACAAAAATAGACTTTGAACTGGCGGTATGATTTTAAGGGGCACGCGCTAAGGTTCAGTATGGGGATCGGTCTCATAATTATTTAAATCAAGAAGCGATATCTAGTTTATTAGGGAGAAGGTATAAGATGCCTAAGTATTCGCGCGTGTCATATTCCCAGCCCCCCTTTCAAAATACAAGAGGGGACGTAAAAGCAGGCCGGGCTATTTTGCTGCCTCTCCTCAGTCGGAAAACACAAGTAATTTTTGTTATCATTCGCGTCGCGCTGACGTGAGTTTTCAAGAACCAATGAGATGCTGGTTGTAATTTAGAGGCGGCGGGGATTAACTCCGGACCTACGTACGTTTGGACTGGAGATAAAGCTAGAAATGTGGGGCGAAGTTATACCTTCTCCCTAGTAAACTAGATATCACTTCTTGGTAGAATAATCAATAAAATCACTTGATTTCCCGTTTTACCCTGCGTTTAATTAATTAACCTATTAACATAAATGAGTAAAGCCATGTTTGGAATTGCCAATGCACCGCGTTTTATGTAAATTTAAATGCAATATTATAGAACAAATAAGACACAAGATGATGGGTTCTATACAAAGCTTTATTAAGGTTCATACAAAATTCAAAATTGTATTATGCGCAAGAAACGAAAGGGTTAATTCTTCCTTAATTGCAATAGGAATTTAATAACCAGTTCTTCAAAAAATCCTGGTGGGTATTATGGGGGACAGGCGAGGGCACAATTAAGGGGGTTTGTTCTGGCTCGTGTAGGGGAGCCACCAGAATTAATTA
The DNA here is from genome assembly GCF_054372755.1 of Phalangium opilio. Classification (NCBI taxonomy): domain Eukaryota; kingdom Metazoa; phylum Arthropoda; class Arachnida; order Opiliones; family Phalangiidae; genus Phalangium; species Phalangium opilio. The sequence continues at coordinate 6,693,569 of NW_028324187.1, read as the reverse complement.
AAAACGATTAAGAGTGGCTACACTAATGACCGACAAAAACCTCAACTTGCAAAAGCTTCTTTCTTCTTTTTTTTTTGGACATTTGCATCCCCGGAATTCCAATTTGGTAACGAAGTAAAACGGAAAATAACAAAGGCTAGGACATAAACACTATAAATGGAATGAAATTGCAAGGATTTGCGATAATGGTTTGAAGGTTACGACCTCTATTTTCGCCTTACTTCGGCTCTACATAAATTAAGAGAGAGGGGGCAGCTGGGTTTTGTATGATAAAAAGCGTCGGTGTTTACGTTTAACAGGGATAACGTTACTCGATAAGAGAGCCTTGCACAAATGACTCCACTGTTTCCACAAATCTTAAATTTCTGCGGATTTGACTTTATAGGCTACTAGCCGCTAAGAGTCGGGACATTTTTATTATTTATCGTGCCGCCATTTTAAAAGATGGCGGCGGGCGGGTTAGTTGAAGTCCAAAAAGCCTACCATAAAGTACATAATGGGATATCAACCACTGTACTAACTTAATATTAGCAAGGAGTGATAACTAGTTTACTAGGGAGAAGGTATATATTCGCTCCACATTTCTAGCTTTATCTCCAGTCCAAACTAACGTAGGTCCGGAGTTAATCCTCTAAATTACAACCAGCATCTCATTGGTTCTTGAAAACTCACGTCAGCGCGACGCGAATGACGAAAATTACGTATTTTCCAACTGAGGAGAGGCAGCGAAATAGCCCGGCCTCCTTTTACGTCCCCCCTTGTATTTTGAAAGGGGGACTGGGACTATGGCCTCGCGCGAATACTTAGGCATCTTAAACCTTCTCCCTAGTAAACTAGATATCCCTTCTTGATATTAATAAAATCAGTTGAAACGCCCGGAAAATGAAGATTTTTTCTTAAATTTTTGGTGGTCATTTCATTGCACCTATACTACTTAATAGTAACGTCCGTGTAAAGTGGTTTGCCCCTCGGACATAACAAATCGGGGCACTATTATTTTCAACAAGACAAAACCGAGGGGAAAAAACCCGAAAAAGGTTCAACCTACGTTAAAAAGTGTTATTTATTGAATAGGTAAGGTATTATAACCTTGTATTAAATTGCGAATTATCTTCCTCTAACGACAGCAGCGGTAAAAACATAATTGAAGACAAGGAGGTGCCTTAGATCAGGGGCGGAGGGGAATGTTGCCCCCAAGGTTGAAAAAATTTCATTCATTCCAAAAAACGAAAATTAATTCCACAATAAACCCTTTCTCTAACGTATAAATCGTGAGTTGATAAGTGCGAGTACGCAATATAAAGTGAGATACAAAATCTCACAAGGGTTAATGGTAATTTTTAAAAGGTAAGTAAAGGTCAGGTATGGGTCATTCCTGGTCATTTTGCTATCCCAAAAACTGATACCAAAGCAAAAAAAAATAAACAGAACTATATACTCTGGTTTTATGTACTCATATAAGTAGGGGCTCCGGCTTACTATACTCTATGAAATAAAACAAGTAGTACCGATCAAAGGGCAAAAATACATCACAATCGAAAACCAAATAAGGTATTGCATTAACCCCCCAATTATTTTGGTGAAACTATGAACAATAAGATGAATAAAATATGAGCTTTAAAACATAATATCAGCCCTTATACTTCTGTTTAAATTGGATTTTTAGAAAATATTAAACTTTTGCATTTTTTCATATTTTTCCTAAATTTTACTTTTCTTTAGTGTAGTTATGATAGGCCTAATTATTCCTTCACACTCTTTTAAGACATATCTCCCTGACCCCGCAATAAAACGGGGTTGTTATAAAATGCGTTTGGCTTTATCTTTATAGAGTAGTGTCGGTAGAGAGGGGAGTAGACGGTGTATCCCTCCCTCTAGGCGCGCTTTTGTAAGAGGGGATACTGTACGCGCCTGGTAGGGGGGATGACACTAAGCTAAGAGATAGAAGGGTATGACGTTTGCATACGTAGAACTGATATTACTCTATAAATGTGAAAACATGTATGCCTTAAAGCATGTCTGTTCAACTTGGTATTGATTAGTGGATATTTATCAAAGCTACTTAATAGTGTTCAGCAAACCCTTATTGAAATGGAAAATGCTCCATCTAATTTTTATTGCGAGGCTCGATGATAACCATAAACCGACCCCCCATTAAGCAGAACCTTACCCAACCTAAAACTGTGGGGATGGGTTTGCAATCATTATCATGATATTATCCCCCAGTGTCTACATTTGCTAGAGCCATCCACTGACATTCGTCGTTTATGTCGGCACCTCAAATTCTTTCGACTAATTAAGGCCTATGGCGCGTACAGTAAACTGCCTGACAAACATTTATTACACTATCATGGTCAGAATGTATCTATCAAACAGCAATTAGCTTACTAGTTACTACAAAAGATAGGACAAGGCTTAAAGGAACACCCCAAAATGTAACTTATAAATTGACTTACTTTGAACATTCTTTCAATTTTTCGGCTGATGGTTGTCTGACGGGCGAATCGACGGTCGAAGATATACTATGTCCTCGCGAATGCATCCGCGCAATTCAATTTTACTTAATTTAAAACAATAATTAATGTTAAACTCGCACAAACACTCTCACCATCTTGAAAAAGAACCAAACTTTTTTTTTTGTTTGTTTTCTTATGCCGCATTGGCTCATGCAGACAGCAGAAACTGGTGCAGGAGGCCAGAGCCCTAGCTCACTCGATCACGCAAGCTGCTCCAGCTCGCGCTATGCCAGAGTCAAACCCGGGAGGGATTAAGAATTGTGTAGTTATTCTTCGTAAACACGGAAATGAAGTAAATTTAGCATTGTGTAAAAGAAATCTCTTAATTTTTAAATACCATCAGACAATTTTATATTTTTCTAAAAATTGAACTTTGGTGTCACCTTATCCCTTATCATTTGCTTATTTCCCTCCCTGATCATCCATTGTCTGCAAATTTGCAAATCGGCGTTTTTCAACTGAACACAATAAATTTAAATATTTAGTTAGTTTGGTTGTTTATATTCGCGATCAAACAAGTTATTAAGAATATTTTGGAAACCCAGAATAATTTGAAACAATGTCGTAAGTATTAAAACTAACCAATATATAGAAAAGGTTCAAATTAAATAATTTGTGACCAAGGCTTAAGCCATCCATGCTTGAACCTTTTGCATTATTACAAGTTTGAAACAATGTGAACTTGCAATAACCAAATTGGCTATTATATAATATAAATGAACGTATGTACGTTTTAATTATAGGTTGCTTCAAAAACCTAAAAGCGAAATGACGCCAGAAGAACTGGCCAAAAGAGAGGAGGAAGAATTCAACACTGGTCCACTTTCTGTTTTAACACAATCAGTCAAAAATAACACTCAAGTCCTAATCAATTGCCGGAACAATAAGAAGCTCTTGGGCCGTGTTAAAGCTTTTGATAGGTAACACATCTTTCACGCAAGAGTTATTAATTAATTAGGAGTAATTTTTACATTTAATTTTGTCATATCAGGCATTGCAATATGGTCCTTGAAAACATCAAAGAAATGTGGACCGAAATGCCCAAAACAGGGAAAGGAAAGAAAAAGGCTAAACCAGTTAATAAGGATCGTTACATCAGTAAAATGTTTTTGAGGGGAGATTCTGTTATTCTTGTTTTAAGAAATCCCATGGCAACACAACCTAAACCTGTAGATGAAGCCTAATGATTATAATTATCCCCATCAGTCATGTCATGTCATGTCACGGAAAAATTCACTTTGAACAATTTATTTTAATAAAGTGTACAATTCATTTGCATAAAAAAAAGTGTACAATTCATTTGCAAATATAAAAAAAAACAAAAATGGTTCTTGATTTTTTCCTTCTAATCTTTCTCTGCAATTGCAACTAAGAATGCTTCAATCTCTTGTTCAGACAAGATCCTGCAATTAAATTATCATAATTAAGATAAAGCTAGCTAATTAAACTAAAGTATCTTACTTAAACTTGGGATCATCTTTAGAAACCACAGCTACTTCCAATTCAGTGGGCTTAAAATCAGCTGCCAATACTGTTGACAGAGCTGATATTGCCAGCTAACAATTGCATTGCAAAACTTGTCAGTTTCATTCTCCCTACGATGACTGATTGTCATTTTATTACCTGGATGGTTTCATCGTGATCATAATCCATTCTCTTCTTAAATTTCTTTTCCAAGTAATTGTTGGCTTCAGTTTGTTTAACGCCAACGCTAGTGGCTTTGTAGCCGCAATAATATCCAGCAGGGTCAGCTTTATACAACTGGGGGCCGTATTCACGATCATAAGCAATCAGCATCATGCCTAAAGATAAGTACAAAAGTTTAGGTCAAGGAAATAGGCTAAATTTAGATCAATGTGGAAATAGGCTAAATTTAGATCAATCTTGAAATATACTTACTACATCCCAATGGTCTCATCTCAGCATTTTGGGTGTAAACTTGGGAGATATCAGCTATTCTTTTGCAGAGCATGTCAATAGGGATATCATAAGCGTACTTGTACTTCCAGTTAGAAGCTTCATACCGTGCTCTTTGCACTTGAGACTGGCTATCAGCTAAAACACATCATAATGGAGCATATTTAATGTTTAAACACTTGATTAAAAGTACCTTTGTTCAAGAATGAATGTTTAAATTAAGGTAAATGATAAAAGGTATGATTATATTTACCAACTAAGCCAGTCATAACACATCCACAAGTGTCAGTTATTTTGTACAAATGTGTGACAGTTGATGGGTCCAAAAGCTTATCCTATAATCAGAATTATTACTCCACAATCAAAATTACTATTAATTTAACCATTAAATGCAAGATAAAATTAGTTTTAAACCATTTTACTTTGCATTTTCACTAAATTTTAATCGTTCCATTCAACTTACAGGAACCTTTTTCTGTGTTACAAGAACAGCGGTATCCTTTCCCTTCAACCCGACAGAAGTTAAACCTCCTTGATTAATTGCTTTGAAGGCATACTCTAACAAATTAATTTAAAGATATTTATGGTAAATGGTACGCCAAACCCAATTTACACTACAAAAAATGACAATGACACAACAGAAACTTTAAGCCTTGGCCAGCATATAGAACAAAATTGCTATTTTGACTAAATCATAATTTTAAATGCTAGTTTAGCTTAAATTAAACAATATTAGATGTTTTCTGAATACTTACCGACTTGATAAAGTCTTCCTTCAGGTGAAAAAATGGTAATATGACGGTCAAAACCTGCGCTTGTACCTCGCGACATGTCCAAATTGAATGAGAAGCCGAAATTCAACTTCAATAGAACAAGCAGACCCTTTTTTCGTTTCATCATTTTGCCACTAGATGGCGATACGCTCTTTATTAAATACCCCGGAATATTTGAAATTTTGAAGTGCAAGGGGGATATAGTAGTATTCTACTGTCATTCCTGAACAAATAATAAGTCGGACACTTAAATTTTCCAATACGTAACAACCTATTTTAAAATTATTTGTGCTATTATAATATTCACAAATATGTTATATTTTATTCAAATTCGATATTAATTCTTTGTTCACATTATTTTTGTATAATCACACTGTTTTTTTTTACTTTTTGGCAATCAGTGTCCGACACCTTTAACAGCTGTTTGTCTCTGCCGTAGAACCACGTTTGGACAATCTCAGTTGTCAGTAAACACACGGTAGATTTTAGATTAACCCGCGTTCCTTACTGCTGTTAGGGAATGAGTCGCCTGACCTTGACATCTGAGATGGGATTATCTATATAACTCAAACTATAGGCGAAACTTATCATTATAATTAATTTAAACGGGGACTTTTTTACAAGATATTGTTAGCTAGTCTCTTACGCAAGTAGTAAACAGTCCTTCTAAATAGTTTTTCTAGATTAATTCCTTTAATTAGTACGATTTTAATCAAATTAATATTTCATCTAGTAATAATCGAAGACAATCAAATAAGGTGTCAATAGAACGCTTTAGTTCCCAGGGTGATACTAAATCAGACTGAACCTTTGGGGTCAAAAGGGTTCAGCAAACCATGAAAAGACGCTATTTCAATAAAACCACAAATCAATCTTTTGTCAACGCGTTTAACTGTAAACTGTATGCATGCTGAAAATAATTAAATTGAGAATTAATGATCAGATTGTTGACGCGAATTGAATTGACACCTTTAATTAAAGGTTATCGTAGTACATGTCACTACGAGTGAGAGATTCAAACTTAATTCAGGGGTGGTTTTCTCTTTTAAACAATTCTCTCTATAATTAAACTGACATTTCCTACACAACTGACCGTTATACTAAATCAATCCCAAGAGCGAGATTATCCCTGAGAAGATAAGAATTGTACAGTCTCTCTCTCGGTGTGTGTGAGCGCGTAGAAGCCAAGGTCGCGAATCTGTTCGGGAGTTTCTCCATCCGTTGACTTGTGTTAGCGGCACTCGGCACGTGTATCTGGTCGAGGTAAGTCACTCGTCTCTCTCTCTCGCCCTTACGCTGTCTCTCTTGGAGGCCGCGCTGATGTTCTCGGCAACTTCTCCTGGATTACCTTACCATCACGACCAGCGAGCCAATTCGATTGAAGAAGGAATTTAGTTGTGCGCGGTCCGGTCAGGTCATTGTCGGTTTGTCGGTTGGTCAGTTGGGCAATGAGCCATCCGGGGGCTATAGCCGTCCGGGCTCTGGGCGGACGATACTCTTTATTACATGCGGATATCGTAGGATGGGAATAAATGGTTCCTTAACAACATTTTTCTTGGCTTCGGTTGTCATCATCGTCTCGGCCTTGTTCTCGTACGGGACAGCCCGAGCAGCGACTTTACGCGAAAACCCCCCAGAGAAGAGGACATCATCTTCCCTAGCTTCTACGTCGCCTCCGCTTTTAGAGGTCGTGACCCCCTTGGAAATGTTCCCGTATCGATGGAAGCGTCAGGTGACGTTTTTGTCCTCCTCTTCGTCTAGTGCTAGTGTCGGTAGTGGCGCCCTCAGGTGTAAACTCTATTGCCAAAACGGATTCTACTTACAAAGTCATCCAGACGGTATCGTTAATGGAACCAAAGATTCCTCCAGTAAATTCGGTAAGTTTCACGCTTACGACTAAACTACCAATTACTTACAATATACCCACCCGTCTCGAGGCCATAAATCAATTTCGACCCTTCAAGTCCCCTTTCAACGACTGTTAGAAAGTTCTCTATGACCCACAGACTCTTCGGGAAAGATATTAACGATTGTCTATCAAGTCATAAAACACGCGCGCTTGTCAATCCTTTAGCGGTGCGGAGGTCATTCGTCTCCATGGATCTAATATGTTATATTATATATCTATAAAGATCATATTGGTTATGGTGGTGCATGGTAGTATTATTTTGGCCAGACGCCAAGATGTTGCAATCGACATTGTTATGTCTACTGCGGATGTATTATAAATAGACTAAGTTTTGCACGCGCTTCGATTGACGATCCACCTTCCTTGTTCGTCTACCTGCCTTTTAAAGTTTTACCCAACCAAGAAAGACGCGATCAATCAGTATACCAGGTGTTTTTCAATCGCCTTAATCACGTCAAACATTTACCATTGAACCAAATTGACACTTGCCCCGGGACCCTGCACGAACTTAACGATGGGCCTTGTTGTTTTTATGGATTTATTTGAATTTGGGGACCAGTACCACCTGGCTTTGTACGAGGGGGGTGGCTGTTAAGACGGCCCTTCAAGCACACTGAATACTGTCGGGGTTGTTAAGGCGCCTTCGCTAAAGAAACGCTCTTAGTGATAGCGTCCTCCTGTCTATTGGACACTAAGACGAACCGTCATGGTACTAAGATTCAATACAGGGTGTTACAAAATGTGCGATAAGTACATACAGTTTTTTGCCCGAAACAAATTATGATTGGAGTGTTTTAGGGATGACCCCTTAAATTTAATTACGAAACTGATTAATTAAGGGGTCATCCCTAAAATACTCCAATCATTATTCTCGAAAACAGTGGCCCTTGTGGCAAAATGTCTTAGAAGTACAGAACATTTTCGACTCAATATTGAGGACCCAAAGAATCATCTCATTGAACTTCGGTCCTACAATTACCCGGGCCGTTTTGCAGCTCCCTGTATATTATGATGAGTATCTAAAATTGACCAATCAGATCGTGAGATAAGGAATAAAACTGTACGATCAGTTGATGATGCTATAAACAAAACTATCTCGACTTTAGACTATCACATTTTTAAAATTCCTCTTAATTTACAATTTAGGTTGAAATTTATAGCGGGGGTGCAATAATGAATAGGAAATAGTTTAAAGTAAAAGCTGTAGTACGCGGAACGATGGATGGTGTACGTGACGATCGTCAGCGACTTCAACCCTTTTTTTATTTTTCCTTCAAAAATATTCTACAAGTTTTTTCTAAACTGACAGACAAGGAGAGAGAAAGTCAAGGACGTTCCACATCCTTCGTTACGTTACGCAATAAACAAGAGAATTTCCCCGCGCTCTCGAAAATCCTGATAAATATATATAAAAAAGGGACAAGATTCCAGTCACCTTTCTTTTAAAGATAGCTTCACACACCTGTGCAGCAACAGCTCGCGCGCGTACGTCCTTGCCCACTAGAACATAAATTCTCTTTGAATGGTGGATACAGTAAACACCAGTCCGGGAATCATTGCGCCACCATATACGTCCCATGTTGCTGGTTTTGTAAGCCGGGCTGGAAAACTTACTAACGTCTTTCTAACAGTGATTTCATTGGTTGGTAGCAACGCGAGGTCCCACGGTGCGCTCAAAGGGCACCACGCAGCGAGATAGATTATTAGCGAGGTGAAATTAGTCACACATAATGATTAGTCTAGATTTTCCCACAAATTCCGCCTAGATACGTTGAGAAAATATCTGGATACACTATGATTAATATAGACCTTTACGATGTAGGCATCCCTCAGTATTGGGCCATCCGTCTCTGAGCATTCTCATGATACAAAAAAGACTACAGCGCAGGCGCCAAAAAGCGAGATTTAAGGCAAAGTTTTACCCCCCCCCCCCCATGTCTTTCCCTCTTAGTTGCATAGAAATGGTCTATTAGTTTAATAACACGCTAATTTATTCACCGATTTTTATGAAACTTGGAGGAATTACTCTATGGAATGTCTACTATCCGGGGGAGATTGTATTTTAGTCCGTCTTCATATAGATCAAGAGATACAGACACATTTGTGAAGACCTCTTTAAATAGCCCATGTAGGCCTTTATAAGTGAGATTGATTGAAGCTTCCGCCAACCAAATGATAAGTGCGCTATATTCTTAATCTTCAAGGCCAAATTAAAATGGTGTCTTCAACCCTTTCCTTTAAATATAACATGTCGTTAGCATGCGCGCACGTTCTTCCAATAATAGTTTGCTACCACCCACGCTCAAGTTAATTATACAAACCACGCCCCCTTTATTAAAATAATGTTTCAAAACCCATTTTTCCCACGCGCATTCCATCTTGTTAATAAAGCACGAGACAGCTTTTGTATATAGTATTGTGGTCAAGGACATCTCACTCTATAAATGGGCAAACACTTAAGTGGTACTCTAATAGCTAAACCATCCTGGATAAATCTGATATTTATAGGTCGATATCGTTTAATTCGGTGTGCGTTTTATTCCTGCCCGCAATTCGACAAATTTTTCTTCATCTCTCTTTCTCTCTCTCGGTGTCTTTTTTAATATCAGAGAGCCTATTTATCTATCCTCTAAAGAGAGGTCAATGGCATTTATAGGCAAAGCTTCTCAAGCTAAGCCTATAACGATAAGATGAAAGTCTTTTGAGGTTCTGACTCCGGAAGGAAATAAACTAGCTCTCTCATTCTCTCTCTTAAAGCACGCTTTTAAAACAAATTATACTCCACTTTTCATTAATTAAGTCTCGAAATTAATTGCCCCTCTTATCCTTATAACAACTTGAAGTTCAAGTGGAACAATTACTTCAACTTGAGTGAGAGAGAGAGAGATCGAGATAGTCTAGACTCGAATAAAAAGGGAGAGGTTTGGGAAGACGCCTATATAAGATTAATTTCAACCCATGTGTTTAGTTAGGCTTAGCGTTATAATTATAAATTGTTTAATTTCCTCATATTTTTTCTTTCTTTTTTTAGCTATATTGGAGATGCTTCGTGTAGCGGTCAAGTTGGTCAGTATTCGCAGTGCAGCAGGTGGAAACTACATCTGTATGAACCGCAAAGGCAAGATGTACGCGTCGGTAAGATTCTAAAACCATTAAAAAAACACACACACAAAGAAAGACCGGCATGCGCGTGCGCGTACACCACGTTCTTGTTAAGCCTAATCATTCCTAAGCCTAACGACTCCCACTTCCGTATAAAAGTTAAAGCCCATGTTGCAATAATAAAGGATTACTTATTCCGTTTCCCTTAATTAATTACAATCAAGAGAGAAAAATAATTAATTCATATTCTTATAAAATGAATTAAAAGTTTCCGGTACGGGAACTAAAATAAACTTAATTTATATTAAGTTAACGGATTCTCGCTGGCCGTGGGTTGAACCACTCATTGGTTTTCGGTGTACGAATTAGGTTCATTGAGTCTTAGAGGTCAGGGTCAACGCGTCAGAGAGATCAGGAGTTTTTAAAACGGATCTCCTGATAGTTAAGTTTAGGTCTGGGCAAATAAGGAAGGGCCAGCTAACTGCAAAATCTGGTGTCAAAGGTTAAGTAATAGGGAACTAGAAAATCTGTTGTCAAGGGTCAAGGGATAGTTAGGCAACAGGAAAATCTGGTGTCAAGGGTCAAGGGATAGTTAGGCAACTGGAAAATCTGGTGTCAATGGTCAAGGGATAGTTAGGCAACAGGAAAATCTGTTGTCAAGGGTCAAGGGATAGTTAGGCAACAGGAAAACCTGGTGTCAAGGGTCAAAAATGGTCAGGAAACTGAAAATTCCGGTGTCAAGGGTCAAAAAAGCCAGGAAACTGAAAAATCCGGTGTCCAGGGTCAAAAATGGTCAGGAAACTGAAAAATCTGGTGTCAAGGGTCATGGAATTGAACATATGGCATCACTGGTGATTGTCCCCTCGTTATGTAGCAGGGCTCGTTTTTTGAGAGTGCACAGTTATAAATACACCGGATGACGATTTCTCTCTCTGAGAGGGATATAAAAGCCTATTCTCTCTGAAAGAGAGCGGATAATAAGAGACAGGCATCCAGACACACTCAAAAATATAAAAAAAGAGGTTCATGGAACGAAGCAACGAGTTCACTCAGCTAAGCCGAATAATCTAAGCCTTTTCCTCCCTTGATACGAAAAGAGAATGACGTCAGCTCTTTTGGCATTGCCACTAAACTGACTTTAGCTCCCTCCTGTAATATAATTAAATTAAACTATAAGCAAAAGCGTAATAATTCTACATGAAATGAGATGGTTAAGGTCATGGATACTAGTAGGGGACCGCCTGCCTGCGATTCGAAAGACAATCAGGCGATAGAGATAACAGAGACGGAGGAGAGAAAAGGTGTGGGAAAAGTCAATTTCGTTCAAGAGGCCAACTTTCAACGTAGATATATATCATGTGGGCAAGCTGACCTACTTTTATGGGGTGCGAAGACAGAGAAGAAGCGATTTCAAGTAGACAGTTTAAGACACGAAAACTAAAAACAAACTGAGTCAACGCCAAGGAACTTGGCCCGAAGACGGCATGCAACCTGACGTCTCATTGAACTTAAACTAAACATAACCGAAACTTAGCCTACAACCTTAACCGAAACTAAACCATGAACATAAAAGAAACCTAACTTAACCATAGTCCAGCAACGGTTTAGCCTAAACGAAACTAAACCTAACAAAAACGGAGTCTAACGATAACCTAACCTAACCATAGTCCAGCAACGGTTTAGCCTGAACGAAAATAAACCTAACAAAAACGGAGTCTAACGATAACCTAACCTAACCAAACCAAAACGTAGTCTAACGATAACCTAACCAAACCAAAACGTAGTCTAACGATAACCTAACCAAACCAAAACGTAGTCTAACGATAACCTAACCAAACCTAACCAAACCAAAACGTAGTCCAACGATAACCTAACCTAAGCCAAAATTAAACTAAACCTAACCTAACCTAAGCCAAAACTAAACCAAACCTTACGTTACCCAAACTTTCGTGCCACAAATACAATGGGAATGAAAGAATGTCGTCTTATCTCCACTCTCCAGGAGCTTGGATAACGACAGTTCAGGAATGACAATTCGTTTCCATGATTCCCGCATGTATATGGTCAAGTACTTGGCGGGTTAGAAGTCAAGATGGAATCTAAGACGGGTGCTCTATGCTTGGTCGAATCCCTGCACGTCATCTTAACTGTCTATTTTTTCATCATGATGATAACGATCTTTCTCTTGTCGCATTTCTCTATAGATTCAAATTTTTCGGGTGTGAGTGAGGGTGGTAGATAACAACGCTGCCATAAGGGTCATTATTCAAGTAGCCCTGACTTCAACCGAGGGGTAAAATACCCTTACACTTTAGGGTTAGCGCGCTTCTGGGGGTGGCGGGAAGTAAGGGAGGTTTTTGGAAGGCGAGAAAAGCTCAAAGTATATTTTTTGAAGTATATATTTTTTGACGGTTTTATGGGGAGGGATATGACAGTAGTACGCCTTACAGCTAAAATGCCGAGATCGAGTCCGGAATAATAATTAGATAGATAGATATAGAGATAGGGAGGGTGCGGGAGGTCTCTTCTAGCTGGGAAGATGGTGGTGGTGTAAGAAATACGCGTCGAATCGAATCTAAGACGCCTTTGCAGAACTTTTTATTTCTTTCTCCCGCATACTGCATGACGATCGATGTTTTCATATACTTTTATTCCCCCCATTCCATTTGACCTTTAACCCCAGAGTGATTGTATTATAAGGAATGCGCGTGGCTTAGATATTTGACCCCCCTTGTCCTTATGCCTAGCTGTGTTAACAAACGTACCATACATAACCTAGTAGTCCATTATAAACAAACTTTATCGATTATTTCAGAGACGTCGTTCGGCAGAATGCGTCTTCGTGGAGGAGTTCTTGGACACCAAGACGTTCGTTTACAGTTCCAGGAAATTCAGTCGGAAACGTCGCCAACTCTTCATCGCTTTGAATAGGAAAGGTCGCGGACGTCGAGGCAAACGTCGTAAACAACGTAGCGTGCAATTTTACATACTTCCGGTTGAGGTAGAACGCGAGACGCCGGCCTCGCAGCATCGAAATGGACAATTAGTTCAGCAGCATTTGCCGGAGCCACCGGAGGACAATGCTAGTATGGCGTCGGACAATGAACCGCCCGACCCAACGCAAGATTTGACCTTAGAGACTCAAGAAAATGAGTGACCGTAAGGGTCATCTCTCTTCCCCCAAGTGAACAGTATTGATAAAAAAAACCGGGACATTCGATGCCCGCCATAATAATTGGTTGGCACACACCGCGCGCGTCTCCAAATGGGACGTCACGACAAAATAGGCCATGGCTAGACACGCGCTTTTATCGTCGACATACTTGCCATTACATCTTAATTAAACGCTCATTAAATGAATTGGGTGATTATAGGATAATTAAGATGCCGTTATACTAGTCAGGCGGACGTGCATTATACATACGTAGACTATATACTGGAGCCTCTTAATTGCATGGAGTAATACGACAACACACCCAACCCTAGAGACTTTATTTTTAGAATATTTTTGTAAAAAAAAAACTCAAATTTTTAGTCAAACTTTTAGGAAAAATTCCTCTTTTTGTCCGACAAATGAACGCTATCATATTGAGTAACTCAAGTACAGGGTGCGACTGATCAGTCTGTACCTAATTATAGCATAATAACCCTTCCCCACTATGACCCTCAAATTCTGTATATTCATTCTCTAAAAACTATAGTACAAAACTTTAAAATTTCCTGTCCTTAGAGGTCAAATTCCCAAACTCCCTGACCTTTCAATACTGATTTCTAAACCTTTTAAACCTAATTTCCAATTACCTGACGAGTTCCTTTGACGTTTCCCTGACAAATTAGAGCCATTTTCAAAAACCTAACTATAACCATTTAGGCCAATTTTTCTAAACCTTTTTAGACCAATTCCCAAAAGTCCTTACTTAAGAACTAACCTTATTATTTCTGTAGCTCCCTGTACAGAGAGACACTAGGCCTAAATAGATTCCTCTAAAACAAATTCTGTTATTTTCCCCCTGAAGTTAGAAGTGAGTAGTGACAAAAACTGGTTGTATATATTATACATACATAATATGATAAAAAAAAACCAAACCGCGTTACGAGCAAAGTAAAAGAAAATACCACGAAATTCCAAGCCATTTATATATGAACTACATTTTTTTGTTCTTTTTTTTAAAAAAAATATGCGGTGCCAAATGAATGAATTTGGTCTTTCTCTCTATGTTTATTTATTAGTTTTAGATGATTGGACTTGAACGGACCGAATGCGCAAAAGAAGTGCGCAAACGCCTTTTTAACTACTAATATTTATTATTTATTAATTTAACTGAATCTCAAATTAATTTTAAAACTCGAAAATAAAAAATGAAAAATGGCGGCGACGGCAACGAAATTTGTAACTTCAAAACCCCAACGACAACAACGAATACGACAAATACAACTTTGGTGCGAAATAAATAATGATATACGAACAAAAAACAGGGTTCTAACTAGTATAATCTGAAGTATATAATATACTTCTCTTCGAGAGAAGTGTAACTACCTACCACAAAGCGGGCGAGGGGTAATTGTAACATGATTCTTCCCAACATCATTAGTAAGGTTACTAAACCGATAAATAGTTCCTTCTCATCATTACTCTATTAGCGCTTAACTATTTACCAAGGCGCATGCATGTTTTTGATAATTTTTGTCCCACGTCAAGACGAGCTAGGTTTGTGGATAAATTGATTGCCGAGGATTTAGGTGTCACACTTCTTCTATTATCCCCTTCTGCTATAATTTACTAGCTAAGCTGCTCATCCCCATCTGAAGTTGTTTGAGAGGGAAAGCAAATAAAAAGGGGTGCATGAGCATGGGAAGACTCGTGTTACATACATGAGTGTCACACTTCTTCTATTATCCTCTTCTACTATAATTTACTAGCTAAGCTGCACGGAACCTTAAATCGTTTAATTTATGCATCAATGTGTTTAATTTAGTCTAGAGTCTTCAATTAGAGACGCACAGAGCTTGAGAAAGAAAAGCTAAAAAGATGTAATTTATTACTTTAAAGAAAAAGAAGTAAATACGCTATTTAGTCTAGAAGGATCCATTAGAGAGAGAGAGAGGGAACTATAGTGGGAGTGAAATGGGGAAAAATGAATATCTTAGTATCTTAAGACGTGTAATTTATGCGTCACTTTAAAAAAGGGGTAAATAATCTATTTAGTCTAGAGTGTCTTCTTCAATTAGAGGAGAGAGGTGGAGGAAGGGGGGTTTAAAATTTAACGAAAGAATCTATTACCAAGCAACAGACAATCTTTCTCGGTGAGTGTCTTTGGTCAATTAAGAGCAGACGATGCAATGTTCAATATATATTGAGAGGTGGTGGTGGTATTGGGGGTGGGGTGTAGGACGTCAGGGCGATAAATCTCTTTCTTCGAGTTGGTAATTGGGCGATAGGGGGAAGGGGGGAAAGGGGGGTTTTAGGTTGCAAGAGGATACTTCTTCTTACGAGTGCGTCATATAGAGCGTCCAATGAAAATAAACACCCCCATAGATACAATGTATCAGAAACATCAGAGGGAGCTGTCGATTGAACATATCTGCAAACACCTCCTCCTACTCCTTTTCCCCCCCTAACCCAGGCAAATAAAGATCGAAGAACTTAAAAGAGAAATGTAAAAGAGGCCACCGACTATTAAAGGGAAGGTGAACTTCACTACATCAATCTCGAAATTTAAACAAGTTCAGCCCTTCTTGGCTGTTCATGGGTAACAACAAAGGGAAGGTAAGGCGTTCTTTTAAATTATCGTGGTTACCGTTAATATTGGAGTTGAAGTAGTAGTAGTACTGTCACCATAAGTTTATAAATGATACGTTCCTTCCATAAGTATGACACTACCAATAATTCGTAATGCTACTGAGAGACTTACAGCTCGAGATAACTAGTTCGAGAACGACAAGCGAGAATTGAATGGCTACACTCGGTGGTGGTTAATTTTGCTGGACTTCCATCTAGCTCCTATTTAGTCTGTACTAAGCCTTTGATAGCACCCTTACCAGGCGTCGTTTTACCTCGAATCTATGACGTTTCAACTACGTCACTTCATGACAAGCTCCAGTATGTAACCAGTGACAAACTTATGGTACATATCTTATGAACTTATGGTGTCACTATCCCTTTGGTCTCCTTGTGTGGGCGAACCGTTTTACCAATCTAGGCAATATTCCTTCTCAATTTTCTGGCCAGATCTAATCCAGAAGGTAAAATTAGCGAGAACCAGAACTCAGCCTTACAATCTAAGAAAGAAAGAAAGACCCTCTAAGCGACGTATGGTGATCATTTAACGGATTTACGTGACCCATGCCTTTCAAAACAAGACTGCGGCTTCATTAATATTGAATTTTATTAGTAAACTAGCGCGTTTTCAACACTTTGAGTTTGCGTTTGGCTTAGGTCACCCCACGTTGCAGCAAACCTGCATGACTTGTATGGCGTAAAGTTAAATAATTATTAGAAATCGGTTAAAGTTTCGAGGCGGGGCCGGTGTGTAGATATTAATAATGGTTAAAGAGAGATAGATTTTAAGGAAAGGTTTATACGAGTAACTCGTCACGTATTACCCCCTTCAAAGAGAGAAAAAGAAATGGGTTTTTTTTTTATTTTTTTATCCAAAGTCCTTTAAGATGTCGGAATAGCAGCGTTAAAGATATTGCGTTATACTCCAAGGCCGAACTTTCCTATCGTATATTACACATTGATTTTAATCCGTTTCCGAGGGAATTAAATATATCTAAAGTACCTAAAACGCACACTTAAAGAAATACCCAAGAAAGAGAGATATACGATCTGATTGTAAATGATAAATCAAAAGTAATAATCAACTTTATGATTTACGATATAAAACACCTTATTTTTCCTTTTAACTCGTTGTTTCGTGATCAATTTTACAAATAAGTTCCTTCTTAATACGTATTCTATTTACCACGTGTTCTGGGGCGCTCTGAAAAATTTCACGTGCGCCATTTGTACTCCTAGATCAGCACGTGCAAGGCTCAAAATATGCGCGCGATTGATCTGGCTAGCTAAATTTCACGTGCTCCATTTTTAGACCTATAGATCAGCACGTGCTAGGCTCAAAAATTCGCGCGCGACTGATCTGGCCATTGCTAAATATCACGCGCTCCATTTTTAGACCTATAGATCAGCACGTGCTAGGCTCAAAAATCCGCGTGCGAATGATCTGGCTAGCTAAATTTCACATGCTCCATTTTTAGACCTATAGATAAGCACGTGCTAGGCTCAAAAATTCGCGTGCGACTGATCTGGCTGGCACAGAGACGTTTTGACGGGAAGATAACTATTTTATTTACAGTGCAATCTGTAATTAACGATCTCGGCGCTCTCTTTCAGATGTTTTTTAACGAAATAGAGCTAATTGGGAGCGATCCCAGAGCAGGAATTCGCCATAAATGAAAGAAAGGACCGCTATAACCCTACCTAATTAAAGTTTCGCTGTTGATGAAGGAATTACAGAGACACCTACTCGGACTACGTCATATTTAATCCACGATACACGCGTTAAGGCGCCTTGTCAGCTAGGAACGCTTTTGACGGCTGTCCGCCAAATTCCAGGTAACCCCAATGCTCTGCTCTGAGATTTCGCGGTCACGCTGCTTGTTCGAGATGGTCCGATAATATCTATCGTCTTTGAGAGTTATACACGTAGTGAAGGCCCCCCAGTTGAACGCGAGGACGGCGGCGCTCCTTGACGGTTGGACCATTACCCGAAATCCCGAGGGGCCCCTCGCTACAAATTCATCAAACAAAAAAAAATAAAAAGGCACGAAAGATATTGCGATAAAGATATTGTCCAGTTATAGTTGTTGTTGAGAACAATTGAACTATACCTTCAAAGATGGTTATCTTTAAGTAACAACTAACGTTTAACCAAAGCTATCATTAACGGAACTGGGATCGTAACTCTTTCTCGTAACGAGCAACTGTCAAAATAATACCAAATTCATCAAGACATAAGATTCCCTTCATCTATAAGTTAATAACGATATCAACATCCACGTGCATGTCATTCATCAATTATTGTCTATCAACCGAGTCTAAAGACAATTACTCATCCTCATCTAGACCGCTAATTAAACATTCCATAGTTGGGCCTACTAATTCGTTAAATTTATGCAATAACTGTGGATGTTTCAAACCATGACAGATAGAAATAGTACGACGGCAAGTAACTTAGATATAACATTAGTTTATCTATGATTGAAGTGAAAAGGCGGCAAGATTAATGACGAAACTAGTTGAGTTTGAAAGAGGTTTTAACTGAGAGAAGGGGAGAGGAAGGCTAGTAGGATATGATTTTAATAAGGTTTATCGGCAATTTGGGAAACTTATCACGCCCAGTTACGACTGCCTCCATCACTAAGAGAGCAAGAGAGAGAGAGAGGCATCGCCCTAAAGGTACAACTGGTGCATGCAGCAGGCTATGGTATACTTGTACACCCGACCCGAACCAAGCCGACATTCCCCATAGGGAAGACAACTCCCTGCTGCCCCTTTTTCTTAACTTTTCTTCGCACACCTTGAAGAAGAGGCCGTTCTAATTCCTTCAATGGCAGTCAGTGGAGTCAAGTGGGCTATCGTTGATGATTTCTCCTCATCGGGACGGGACATCCAAGAGAGTTAGTTCCACTGGCCTCTTTTAAACTCTCTCTCTCTCTATCTTTGCGAGGAGACAGATACTGCCCCGGGATTTCAGCTATAATTAACTTTATTTCATCAATACCTTTGGCAAGTATCTATCCCCTCGGGTGTTCCTAAGAAGGCTGGACTCTGGGACACCCACGCCGAGATGGCTTCGTTTTTACCTATGGTTTTTTGTACACAGCGAGAGGCGATTCACCAACACTCGAAGTACAAGGGAAATATTTATGTAAAAAGCGGTTAAAGTCAGATTGGTATTTGAGAGCGATGGTTTGCCCCTCGAAAAATATCAAAGAACGTAGATCTATTGGAGATGGATCGTAAAATGTGTATAATAATGCACTGGGAAAGAAAATTTGGGCCTCTCGCTTTCGACTTAACTTAAACTCTTCATCCTTTAAAAGGCTTTTAACTCAAAGCAGCAATCCGGCAATTACAATAACCATAGACTATAGAAAACGCCCAGAACACTTCCGGAAACTGTCGCGAAATAACAAACCTGTCTCACTCACTTCTAACGTACCCAATTCCTCCGCAGCTCCGAAAGTTATTTTACCCCCTGCATCAACCAACGTCTGTTTGTTTGTTCCTCCTAAACTACAGTAATCAAAAGTACGTCCAGGTGGTCAAAACTGACCACGTCTAAACAGAAAATCGCATTTCAAATTGCACCAAGCTAACAAAGAGTTTAGGGTAACTGTTTCCAGATGGTCCGATGAACCGGATGACCTCGGATTGACCTTGGCGAAAGAAGAAAAACATATAAAAAGAAGGTATAATAAAAATGGAGTTTTGATGGGTGTAATTAATTGATAAGAAATTAATGTCTTTGGAGTTGGGGGGAGATTAATGTCTTTCTCTGATCGATGAAGAATAAAGTCATTAATGGGGGGTTCTTTTATGGCATTTGAGACGAGAGGCGCATGCTCAGCGGGGCGTTTTATATTTATTTTTGGCGCCCAAATTACCTGGAAGCACCCGAGGGTTCCATTCACGTCCCCAAAGGAACAGTCCCTTTCCTTTTTGATTAAATTCCTATCAACGCGAGCTTCGAGAATATTACACGAGCTTTATCTCAAATAAAAATAAAAAAAGATTCAGGGACACTTCTCCTTGGATAATTACTCTAAGGAATCCATCTCGGGTACTTAAATAGACGCGCGTCAAATTTCTTAAAAACTAGAAATTAAAAGGCGAGACAAAAAATGATTGCCCCCTTTTTTCCTTTCCCGCCAAAAAGAAGAAAGAAAGAATCTAGTTTGATATAGCTTGTCTTAACGGAACTGTCAACACGACAATTTTCATAAGAACTTTTTTAAAATTAAGGTCCATTTTCAAATCAGCTCAAAACTAAAACGAACTAAACGAGTTTATAAATTTTTCTATGCCTATTTAAAAGGGACATGCATGCACGAAGCGAACATTGAAAACGTAAGATTGATTAAAGAGTCTAGGCCAGGGATAAGAGAGTCCTGAAAAAGAGTAATGGAAGGGGTAAAGTGTCCTGGAATGGCTTCAGTCGACAAATATTTAAAGGATCTTTTGCCAAAATTCTTTTCATTGGTATAATTCATTTACAGAGAAACGCAAAGCGCTTGTACTCTCGACCCTCACTCGAAAACATCTTCTACTTTAAAGACGGTCGTACGTAAGTAATTAGTAAGTATTACTATCATACAAGGTGTCTAACTTATTGGGGGAGGTGGACTTATGATAAGGTTTGGAGACGACGATGAACTCTGTCGGTGTCGGGTCGTGTCGGGCTTGTAGCCAAAAATGAGCGTCATTCAAACAAAGCGATTGTAATAATAGAAGGGAAACAAAACCCAGTTATTCTTTGGAAGCTAGACTGTAAGAAATGCCAGGTGCCAAGCCTGCCAAGCCAAGAGCAAGAACAAGCTCTCTCTATTTTTAAATTAAGCCGACAGACACCCACCCCCTTCTAGTTCATACGTGCCGAAGACAACCTTGGAATACATCGTAAACCGCCCCACTCTCTGTTTGAAAGCGAACTCTTCTCAAATTGCGATCTAAGATAGATTTTTTCACCACCCACTAACTAACACTGGCAAGAAGAAGTACTTGAAATGTTGACAGCCAAAATGCCAGGTTACTTCTTCGTATATATACACGCACCGTTTTCTTACCAATGACATTTCGCATTGACTACTCGTATGCCGATCTAACCTTGCGTGAAAACAGATATACTACAAGCCAAGAACCCGTTTAAGACTCGAGAATGTATGCATTAGGCCTAGGGTTACAATGAGATAATAAGTTTTGCACTGGTCGATGCGTCAAAGAACACGGTAAAGTGGGCGGAGAAAATTTGAGATCACGATGTGCGATACGGACTAATTCTATGTTTGAACGTTCTCAGGTTTTATATGGGTTCTTGTACACCTACATATATATAGTATTTGAGTCTATCGCATTTCACGGATCTTTTAGAGCCAATTTCGAAGATATCTCACTTCTACATGTCCTAACCTAATGCCAACTATATTTACATTAGGTATTGCCCTTACTTATGTCATTCACGCTCTAAAATCAATAGCGGCTTAACCCTTCTTTCATGTCCAACTCTAATTTCCCCAGAAAACCCATATTTGCTTCAATTCCATTTAAATTAAACCACATTTAACTCAAAAACCATCGAAAAAATGAACCATTAGGCTTAGCAAATTTTAAACATGGCGCCAAGAGTTAACGCCGTTAGATGGAGCCAGGCTCTAGCCATGGAACTGCGTATTTTGTGACAGTAGACCAAAATTCGTCTGCTAGTTAATCCGCTACAGTTTCCGCCTTTAGGCTTAAGTAATATACTTAACTTTTAATTAAAATTAAGCGAAATTAAAGCAAAATAAATCAAATAATTATGTTAAATGGCGCAAATAACGGGAAACATTAGCTTCGAAAAACAAAATCGAATATTTAAAATCATAGTTATTGGTGATTCTAATGTCGGAAAAACATGCCTAACTTATCGGTAACAATGGTTTTAACAATAAACTACACTTTAATACCCCGATAATTCACCTTTAATTAAAAATAATTAAAGATTCTGTACCGGTTCATTTCCTAAAAAGACTGAGGCAACAATAGGAGTTGATTTCAGAGAGAGAACAGTGGAAGTTGATAATGAACAAATCAAAGTTAGTGACATGACAACACATACAAGTTAATTAGGGACTTATTAATTAAATGGGATTAACTTAAAGTTGCAGCTATGGGACACTGCGGGACAGGAACGATTTCGCAAATCAATGGTACAACATTATTACAGGAATGTTCATGCTGTAGTTTTTGTTTATGATGTCACCAAAATTACAACCTTTGAAAATTTACCATTATGGTAATAAATTTAAATTAAGAAGTATATAGAAGGTATTATTAATTAAATAACTTTGTTATTAGGTTAGAGGAATGTGATAAAAACAATCTGACATCCGAGGTTCCACGTATATTAGTAGGTAATAAATCTGATGCCAAATCATCGGCAGTTTCAACAAACAAGGCTCAGCGTTTTGCTGACACACATGGCATGCCCCTTTTTGAAACCTCCGCTAAAGAAGATTCCGAAGCCAATCATGTTGAGGCTATCTTCATGACACTGGCACATAAGTTAAAGAATGCCAAACCCATGATGCCCCCTTCGCAAAAATCTTATCTTACAAGAGACAATTCAGTTGTTGCATTAAAACAAACTAAACAAAATATACACGGGAATGAACAAGATGAGGAAGAAGATAATACATGCATTTGTTGAAGAAAATTGGGCTTTTTTTTATAGTAATGG
This sequence comes from Phalangium opilio, assembly GCF_054372755.1. Classification (NCBI taxonomy): domain Eukaryota; kingdom Metazoa; phylum Arthropoda; class Arachnida; order Opiliones; family Phalangiidae; genus Phalangium; species Phalangium opilio. Next base: position 6,670,852 of record NW_028324187.1, on the reverse strand, counting down.
CATCTCAGTATATTTGTCTATGAGAAAATAACATGGGCTGCCATTACTATAACTTTTATTGAGAGAAAAGGCAGATATCATGCTTTGACTGTATTAGATTCTATGGGGGATTACATGAGCTGCTGTTAGTATATTCCGGTATATATATTGATGTATTATATTCAGTTAAATTGATTATAAAGTAAAATCATTCCTTATGACTTTAGTTAATTATTTTTAAAGGAATTTCCTTACGAGACTTTTGTTAATTAAAGGAATTTAAGTTAATCTCGATTATTGTATATTAATTAATTAATTAATGTAACTTAATAAAGATAATACCCATTTGTATAATAATGATATTGATATCATAATTAAAATAAAACCAGAGAGAATTTATAATAGGGAGTGGAATCTCTTGCCCTTGACAGTGCTATGATAATGATTTTGAGTGAGACTGGCGCCATCTGGAGTTATTTTAGTCAGACCGTTCCCTTTCCCCAAAAAACAGTAGTGTCCAACTCCATCTCCCCTAGAGACCCTCCCACAACATTCTAGACTCACCCTAGAGGGAGGGGCCTGAAAAAATTATACCGGAGGCAAGAGACAAGACCTGGCCAACCAGTTTTGTTGATCACGTGATTTTTGAGCTACATAATATTCCTAAGTTAAGTTTCTACTCCCTATTATAAAATCTCTCTGATAAAACCAAAGAAAAAATTGACTCACTTTCTGATTTGTTCTCCTTGAATTCAGCCCAGATTAATATTATCTAAGAATAAAAAATAAGAGTAATTAATTAATTTAAAAGAAATAATGAGAGTTGTTAATTGGTTGGAGGCTGCTATTTATAGTTTTTTCGTTTTTTAAAAAAACCTAGAAGACGCGACACAAAAATAAACAAGGATTAGCAGCAAAATTTCATCATAGCAAATATTTACATCATAGGTGGGATGGGGAAGAAAAGATATATATAATTAATTATAATTAAATTAAATTAAGTTTATATAAAAAATAAGTATTTAAATAATTTCAGATATTTAAGCTTCACTTCCCAATTATTAAATAAAAATTAATAATTTTTTTTTTTTAGTCAGTCTTTAAAAGCTTGGCTTCCCAATTAAATCATTAATTAATTTATTAATTAATGTTAAATAATTAATATTAATATTAATAAAGAAGATTGTTGGAATGGATTATTGTTTGTTTTTCTCTCCTTAGAAAACAAAATGTTTTCTTTTTTAAATAATTACTTCTTGACTAGGAACCAAAATTAACTGAGGAACGTAAAAAAGAAAAAAGGATTTTTTGTCTTTTTCTTAAGGGGGGGGGGGGGGAAACACGACTGACTGGCGTCAACTTTTCCTAAACACTACCAGATTAATTTAATTCAATTTAATTAATTTATTTAACAAATTTTATCGACTAGTTTTATGTTAAAACCTTTTCTTTTCTTTTTTTGGGGTAAAATTTAAAGGACAAGCACTAATAATTCTCACCGTTCTTTAACCTCATTTTTTTTCTTTTCTTTGGAAGGAAAATGATGATTTTTGTAATAATTTGGGGTTCCTTAATGAAGATTGAAGAATCTGGCTCCGAGTCACTTGAAATTAATTAATTGACTGCTAATTACTTTAGAGCCAGATTCTGTAAAGATTCCTTCCTTTAAAGAAGTCAGAAACCTTCATTGTTTCTTCTTTAAAGGGTTAATTTAATTTAATTTAATTAATTAATTAACTTATCCCTTTAAATTTAAATTATATATTAAAAAAAAAAAACAAGAGAACCATTAATTATTTTAAAGGGACTGTGCTCTGATATAGAAATCATTTTAAGAGCAAAACGTTCTCAGGAAAATTTGCAACAGGAATGTTCTTGATCTTGTTCTTGGGGTGCATTGTCACCACCGTGGGAGAAGGAAGTGTGGTCTCTGTTCTTGGGGGAGCCATAAGATGCAGCCCTGGCTTCCCTCGTTAATCTGACTGCAATCTCCAAGAACAGTTTCTCAACGTTGTCACTCTCTTTTGCTGATGTTTCAATAAAGTACATGTCATTACGACGTGCAAATTCTTCTCCAATAAGACATGGAATCTCCCGGTCTTCTCTGTCTGTCTTGTTTCCTTTTAATTAAGTTTCAACCCCCCTTTTATAAGATTTTACTCTCATAAACAATAAGAGAATCAATTGTTTGCAATTTCATTTCAATTCAATTCAACTCAATTTTCTAATCTTTTGAATCCAACTCAATTTTCTAATCTTTTGAATCCAACTCAATTTTCTAATCTTTTGAATCCAACTCAGTTTTCTAATCTTTTGAATCCAATTTTAAACTTTTCTATCATTTCCTTGTCTTATAATTCAATTTTGATACAATACTTTAAACACAATTGATTCCCCATATTAAAAATCCAAGCAAAGGCTTAGAAACTACAGCCATCAAGCAAGAACACAAGAACAATCCCATTTTTAACCAGACTTCAAAAATTTTCAATCAGAAAGCAAATGTAACAGAACAAGAACAATCCCATTTTTAACCAGACTTTAAAAATTTTCAATCAGAAAGCAAATGCAATTGAAGCAAATCTTTGAAAATATGCAATTATGCTTGTGACAAATAATTGTCACAACAAAAACTGGGAAGCAAAACCAAACCTCTGAGAAAATGCATACTAATCTACAAACTAAGGTCAGAAATAAGGTGTGCAAAGGAAGAAACAAATGAAAAATGGTACATTTTATCAACTTACCTACAAGGACTCTGAGAACTTTAGGATTGGCATATTGTTCAATTTCTCTTAGCCAATCTGGTAAGCAATCAAATGTTGGTTGACAACTGATATCATAAACCAGTATTAAAGCGTGAGCACTACGATAGTAACTCTGAGTTATAGAACGAAAACGTTCTTGGCCAGCTGTATCCCATATTTGAAGCTAACATGTTAAGATAAGAACCAACCATTGAACCATGTCAGTGTTTTATCAAAACCCTAACAAACTATGTGTGTGTATGTGAGGGAGAGAGAGAGATAGGCATACCTTGACTTTTTCCCCGTCAATTTCGACGGTTTTTATTAAGAAATCGACACCTATGGTGGCTCCTTGGCCAGGAGGAAAGAGACCTTGTGTGAATCTACGAACAAGACATGTTTTCCCAACTCCGGCATTTCCAATCAAAACTACTTTGAACAAAAACTTGTAATCCTCCATAAGCGCCTCTTTCTCTCTTAATACAACTCTGGAACAATAATAATAATAAAATAAATAACTAAACCTAAATTAAAAGTGAAAACAATTAAATCAAAACAATAGAAAAAGTTGTCAAAAGTTTAAGCCTCGGGCAATTATTGAAGGTTCCTAAGCCTTGGTCACTCATACAAAAATCATGGCAAAATTTACCTAAATTCTCGCGAGCATCATTGAAAATTTTCGATTAAAATATAGTAACGTTGTTCCTTAATTCGGTATCATTAAATATATTTAAACTAATTACAAACATTTAACTTTAAAGACTAGATAATCATAATCACCGTCGCGACGTTTCTTCTTTAGCTGACAGTCAACTTTCACAACGCACAGCGCACTCGCCCGTGCAGTTTCCGAACTGGTGCGGTCAGTGCAGTCATCAAGATAAACAAAGTAAAATGTTTTAGATTCAAAATCAGAATCTGATTAGAATTGCTAAAATTTGTGTAGGAAAACGGGCCATTAGTTAGGCCTTATTAATGAAACTGAATGATGTTGTATGATAATTTTTATAATTCTAGATGAAGGAGAGAGAGAGAGAGAGAGACAGGGAAAAAGATATTTTATCGATTTCTAGGCCTAATCTTACTATAGACATCTTTGGAAAATATAATCGATTAAAAACTTACTTAGTTATTAGTTTATATAACCTTTAAACTGAAACTAAGGAAGACAATTATTTCTCCAACTATTTTTAATTTCAATTTAAACTAAATATTTCCAATGGAATCAATCAATAAATTGATTGATTACAATTGCAAGAAATAAATTATATTCCAATTGTGTATAAAAAATAATTATACCTTAATTTTTAATTCCAAATGGAGTAAATTAAATATTACAAAGAAATATAATCATATTTCCATACCAATTAAAAAGAAATAGACTATAAATATCGATTTCAAAATTGGTATACTGCGTGTTAAACATTTCTACAGGGGCCATAGAAATAACATGGGACTCTTTGCCCCTGGAAGTTGGTTTTCCACCAACACGCGCTAAAAGAAAATTAGAAAATAATATTTTAAATGACAATATCTTTTGATCTAGAACAGATAGAGAGAAAATGAAAGTATTTTCTGAAAGAACGCATTCCGTAGAGTAATTTCTCCAAGTATCATTGCATTCATACAATAAATAGTTATCATAATTAAGAGAAATTTAGATGTGTCCAGAAAAGTAATGCGAAAATTATTTTTCAAATGATTATATCTTTTGATCTAGAAAAGATAGAGAGAAAATAAAAGTAGCCCCTGAAAGAACGCATTCCATAGAGTAATTACTCCTAGTATCATGGCATTCCAACAATAAATAGATAAACAATTGCTATATATCTCTCGAATGTGGAGGAGTGTGGTGTAAACTTTTGTTAAATAGTTTGCAAAGTTATTGCGCCACACGCGGCCGGCGTCGGTTAACAGTTCATTGATTCTAGTCTTACAAAACCAAGCGATCACTAGAAAACATTTTCTATAGAGAAAGACAGAAAAGAGGGGAGGCTTTTTCTCTTTTTTTGAGAGAGAGAGAGTGCGAGAGAGTTTTTCGAACCCCCAACTGTGGTGGATATGAGGGGATCCACTTGCTTCAAAAGAAGAAGAACAGGATGAATAAAAAAGCGACGTCAACGGTCCATAGCGACGCCATAGAACGTAATTTGATTAGAGCCCAACCAACCCAAACTTTCAACATAGGAGTAGTAAAACTCTTCATCCTCTTAGACCCTTTTCAGGTCCTGTATGCTAAAGCGTTCTTACTTCTCCTAGATTCTCTATCTCTTTTTCTTACCTACTCCTTGGTATAAGAAAATATTTCTCTGCATGGCTAATACCACTATACAGTAACGGCAGTAAAATATGAAATTCTATTGAAAATTAATACGGGTTGCCGTTAGTCTATAAAATCTAACAAAAGAAGATGAAGAAGAGAAGGGTCTTCCAACTCACTAATTTTTTATTTTCGAGGAATAAATTAGCCTGGGGGCTTCAAATACAGTAATAGCAGAATGTATTAGACTCTACCGGAAGTTAACACGCGTTGCTGATACTCTAAAAATCCCCCAAATACAAAATATGGACAGATAAAAATAACACTGAAAAAATTTGTCTAAAAGATCCATCCATTTTTGGTAAAGAAAAAAATTAGCCGCCTGGGGGCTTATATTACAGTAATGGCACATTGCATTAGAATCTACGCGAACTTAACATACGTTGCCATTACGGTATACTCGACGCCAAAGAAAAAACAGGCAAATTAAAGCCAAGAAATTTTTCCCTTCCAATGCAAAATAAGCTAGAACCCACTTAAGTACTGAGAAAGTAGGAACTTCCATTATTCCATAGCTTAGGTTAGGATTCCATATACACTTTTTGCACTGGGTCTTGATAAACTAGTGGAAAACTGAGCAAATAACCTACCGGGGGTGACCTCAGATCATCATGGAAACTTTGAACTTTCTTGGGTGAACGTATATAGGTTCTCAAAATAACGTATAGCTGTCTTCTAAGCCACGCCTCTTGCTCCGTAGCCTAGCCAGTGGTTGAAAAAAACGAAGTATACCTTCCTTGGTGACCTGCTTAATTATACCACGGTAAAAAAGTGTCTCCCAGGCGGAACATACATCTCTATGGGATGGAGAGAGAGAGCCTGTATCCAGGTCTACACGCAGCAAGCCAGCCAGGATGGTATACTATCCAATCAGAACCGTTCTCCGAAAGACCACTCTCTTCCTGCGCGAGCCAGAATGGTCTCTCTGTCCGTTTAAAACCCCTCCCATTCTCGGGCTAGGGATGGAGTAGGGGAAAGATGCAGTTGGGAAGCTGAAGAGCATACCATCCCATTCGATGTGAAACGTTTAATATACCGGAAACTGTATTTTACCTTTAAATTCTCAATGCTACGTTAAACTAAGCGTATTAACGAGGTTGGCAAGAATACGGGGAATGGGTTGGTAAGCCCCCCGCAGAAACTCTACCGGGGGATGGTCCCCAAAATGGTGGCCGAAGAGGAAATCCAGTTTGAGAGTTAAATTCGTTGGTAACATCGCGCTTACTCGATCCGGGATCGACGGAATTTCGGGTATACGCTCCGTTAAAATTGGCGTTACTTAAAAATAAGTCCAGGCTGGCTAGCCAGCGAGGCATGCCGGGAAGGTCTTTTAAGAGACAGACAGTGTCCCTTACTCGGTTTTAGCTTCTCTATATATTGATATCGTCATCTTTAGGGTGCCGCGCGTCGCCTAGCTCGACTTTAACTCGATTTATGTCGGCCGACGAAATAACATTATTCAATTAAAAGATTATTCAATTTTTGGGAGCTTTACAAACGTAATTATACCGCCGGTCCCTCCTCTCTCTCTCTCTTTCCCGCCCACCCTAAACCCCCATCGGCTGCTTTAATTTTATTATTAAATTTTATCCCCCAACGTGACGTAAATTATAAACAATAACGCCGTTTATCAAATTTGTCATTTACGACCAATTTTACGAGCAATTCCCGCTTTTTTTAACAAACTGATTAACCCGAAAATAACAGTAAATTAAACGGTTTTTCAAACGCCGAGGCCAGTCGTTCCCGCCAAAAATACGAGGAAATAGAATTAAAGAATCGCGGTTTATTTTAGCACGCGCGAAATAAGAACACGTGACAGAAATAAGAGTCGTTTTTAGAAGAACAATATTAGACTGGTTTCGAAATTAATTGTATTAAATTTATAGTAATCCTTCACTAACTAATTATTAAAAGATGGATTACTATCAGAACGCGTTTGAAAGTAGTTGTTCACTTTCGGGTATGAACAATTCCGGTGGTCAAGATATGAACTCGTGTTCAGTCTCTCATCAATTAGCGGCTTGTTCTCCGTACGGTGGTCAAGCGGGTGGTGGAGAACTTCACCATGGAGCCACCTCAACGTCGCCCGTCTGCGGACCACCAGGATCGAGTTCTTCATCAGCGGCCGCCGTCAGTGCCGCCGCTGCCGCCCAGGCTTACCATCTCGCCGCCTCAAGGTAATTAACCAATTAACGTGCGCTAATTATTATTACTAATAAGCAGTCGAGAAACCAGAAATTGTATAAACTCGTATACAAACAGGGCATCTGATAGCAAGGATATTATCGGCCGGGTTTGGGTTGGGAAAAAAGCTAATACCATATTAAGTAATATCCCTATGAGTGTGTTGGACCTATCATAGCTGCTTTGAAAATAGGGTATTAGAAGTTAGTGATAAGAAGCAATTACTCTAAATAGACGCGAACAACATCTTGGAAACAATAGGCTGATTTCAAAGGGTTATCAAATTTTTGGCGTTCGTTACTAACGTGTGATATCTGAACACACTAAAATGATTAAAAAAGGCGTTAGGAATAAATCGTGGTTAATTTTGGGTGAATTTTGTCTTTAATTTTTGCAGGTACACGTCGGCCATCATGCCACGCTCCTTCTCGGCTCCACCTAATTCTCCGCCGGGCAGCAGTGGCGCGGCGGCGGCAGCGGCTGCCGTTGTGGCTGCTGGAAACCTGATCGGAGCCAGAGGCCCGATGACCACCACCGGAAACCTTAATTTAGGCGGCGGAATGATCTCTCCCGGAATGAGCAACACGGGAGCCGCGGGACACGGACACGTCGTCCATGGATCGCACCATCACCATGCCGCCGCCTTGCACCATCATCATCACGTGGCACAAGCACACGCCCATGCCCATGCTGCCGCTGCCCAAGTATTTCAATCCGGAATGACTTTACAGAGTAAGTTAGGCTAAGATTTTAGAACAGTATATGATGTATCCATTTGGGTTGGACAAAGATATCCAACTTAAGAATGTTCAGTTTCTGGTGTATCGATTTGGGTTAGACTTAGCTATCCAACTTCAGAACAGTTTCTGGTGTATCCATTTGGGTTAGACTAAGATATCCAACTTCAGAACAGTTTCTGGTGTATCCATTTGGGTTAGACTAAGATATCCAACTTCAGAACAGTTTCTCTTGTATCCATTTGGGTTAGACAAAGATATCCAACTTCAGAACAGTTTCTGGTGTTTCCATTCGGGTTAGACAAAGATATCTAACCTTAGAACAGTTTCTTGTGTATCCATTGGGGTTTGACAAAGGTAGTAGGTACATGGGTTGGACCAACTGATATAAAAATACACCACACTTTCTCTATCAACTTGGGATACGCGAAACACTTCTCGAGTTAGTACATATCCAACGACAAGGCCGTTCTTGTTGTAATCCAAGGACCAATTGATATAAAGAGAGAGATACACACTATAGTATTTAAAAGTAACTTTTTAAGAGTTTGAAATAGTCTCCGTCTTGGGCAAGAACCGCTTGTGATCTGTGGGTTTGCATTCCCATCCATTTTTGGCGGGTGCATGCGTTCATGGCGCAATCACTAACCGGGTTAAGATTCTTTCCCGGGAACCCCCCGATAAAGATAGGCGAGAGAGCAAAATTAAATAATTTAATAGAGACCTCTTCCTACCTACCTTCCCTGTAATAAAAGGCGCCTTTGGGGTGGGGTGGGGAATAAGGGGCTCTTCCCCATTGCACCCCCCCCCCCCATCGTGACCAACGTCTTCTTCCGCAAAAGGGCCAGCTAGCTTTTATCCAGAATAATTTGGTTTAGGGAACACAATTCGGTTATGGCTCGCTCTCTCTCTCGCAATCTATGACGTACTACATCACCGTACGTAATTTTTAACTTAATATCGTCAGGTCACCAACGTTCCCAACCAATAGTAAGCCAGCGATTCATCTCATCTCCCCCATACCCCAAACTATCTTAAGTAATTAATATTACAGATTAGGTTTTCATTTAAGTTGATTAGTTCGAAGTTTTCGAACCATGCATGAATCATTAACATTTTAATTTTAAGGCTTTGACAGAAATATTTATATAATAAACTTATGGATGGTTAGACTAAAGTTATGACGTATGAAAAATTGGAGGACATACCCCCATCGGAGGCCAAGTTATAAATATTAGAGTTACAAGTTTCCAAAACGCAAACGAAGATATTCTTTAAGAAAAGATCTCTTCTTCTTATGGTCAAGTCAAACTTTTAGTATCGTTGCTTTTGTAATAAGAATTACCCATGAAGCATTGCGTCTGGCCCTAACCGAGTTAGAAATTTCATGGCCCTTCCCTCCCCCTCCATCGTTTTGGGGCTTTTTCCCCCCTGCAAGCTCTCTCTCTCTCTCTCTTGGCTTTCTCCCTTCCCCCCAACGGGGCTCGTTGTGGTAGAATGGTAAACGCGTTGGGGCTAAATTTGATCAAGATCCCATAAATCCGAAAAATTTGGCCGGCCAAGGCTTAGCAAAGTATCTTTATTGGGTTAAGGAGCCAAGGCTTACGATCTTTATTGGGTTAACATGGGCGTTGCTTTAATAACGGCCGCGGCTCCCTGCAAAGGAGCCACAAAATCCTTTTCCTTCTTACAATCGTTTTCTCGGGGCCCCGCGTTCGCCATTTAAGAGCCAACCTCGGCCTGAAACGGTACCGCGATGGATTCTACTTGTATATCGAAGTTGATACATACTGGAAGTACCAATGATGTGCGCGTTATAGAAAAAAAGATCCGATTCCTTCGTAAGGAGGTCCTAACATGGGATAAAGAGAGACAGAGTCGTGGTCTTTAGTTAATAAGGTCGCAGAAAAAGGTAATGTCCTCTTCAAAATGTCGGCTAGAAGTCGACACCTTGACCCTCCTAAACTATAACGTAACCTAACCTAGCCTAGCCTAACCTTCATCCAAACTAAACCTAGCCAGTGTCTGAACTTCATCCAAACTAAATCTAACCCAACTTGCACCTAAACTATCTTAACTAATATTCTCTTCAAAATGTCGGGTAGACGTCGACAACTTGACCCTCCATTGAGCCTAAACTATAACGTAACCAACCCTTGCCCAAATTTTATTTAAACTAAACCTTATCCAAGACTAAACTTCATCAAAACTAAACCTTACCCGAGACTAAACTTCATCAAAACTAAACCTTACCCGAGACTAAACTTCATCTAAACTAAACCTTACCCGAGAATAAACTTCATCTAAACTAAATCTAACCTAACTTGAACCTAAACATCATCAAAATGTAACCTAAGTTGAACCTAAACTATCTTAACAGATCATGTTATACCACGAGGGGTCAAGTTGCCGTATTTTCCCTAAATATTTATCCCATTGTTTCCGGAAGTCGGTAGTGATATACACTTTGTAGAATATCCAAGAAAGAGACGCTATAGTTGAAGTCGCGTTTAACGCGTACTGTACGTGGTGTAAAGCTATAGGAAACTAATCTAGAGTCTGTCAGAACTAAATTAGGGGGTTCCTCGCGTGTTCCCTCGATCCACGCGACTAAATACGCAAACAACTGACTCCATTAATTGAATTCCCGCCGGTAGCAAAGGAACCAAGGGGAGAGGAGGAAGAGGGGGACAAGAAGAGACTTGGCCTTTAATAGGACGAACAAACTCGGGACCAGCAGGGGTTAAAAATTCCCCCCCGGGGGGACAAACAAGCTAAATGCATACTGGGGCTCGTGTCCCATCCACCCAAACCCCTCTGCCTAGTCTCAAGATTTTTAATCGAGAATAAATGGTGGTGCAATTAGTTGAACTGATAGTTGCTATTTATATTGTTGCACGCAGCTGGATTGCCCTACAAGGTGTACCCTGGCCACGAAGGAGTTTTAACCGAGAAACGGAAGCAACGCCGTATCCGGACAACGTTTACCAGCGCCCAATTGAAGGAACTGGAGCGGGCCTTCCAAGAAACGCACTATCCCGATATTTATACTCGTGAGGAAATCGCCATGAAGACAGATTTGACCGAGGCCCGAGTACAAGTAAGATATACCAATTAAAACTATAAAAGTATAAAGGCATATGGACCGCTCTTTATTACGACTCTATGTCCAACTGTTCGGTAATTAGCAAGGTTTTCTTTAAATCCAAATCACTTGTTGGTCAATTTGTACTCGGCGTTAGACTTAATGGTGATAAGACAGCAACCTGACCATCCACAGTATTCAAAGTGTCCAATTGTTCGATAATTAGGCCTAGCTAGGTTTTATTTAAATCAAAATCTTTTGTTGGTAACTTTGAACTCGGCGTTACATTTAATGGTGATAAGACAGCAACCTGACCATGTACTCATTGCATTCGTGGTGTTGTTAGATTAGGATTAGGTTCTCACTACAATTAACTATTACCAAAGCGCAATTAAAAGAAATTTCAATGTAGCAATCACGCTCTCGGGGCATGATATTCAAATAATTAAACTTGAAAACTCTTTTAACAAGATGAAACATTTAGCTAATGGCGCGTAACAACCAAACCAACTTAAAAATCGACTTCTAAATTGAGGTAAGCGTTTCCGCTAGGGGGTCTAACCCCCGAGTCGAACAATGGGTGTGTGTGGGGGATAGGGGGTTATAGGGGACGATCACCGTAATAGTTTCCAGCTCATCTAGTGATGTGATCACAGATATCAACGCGTGTCCAAGTGCGCTTCAATCAAAGGGGGCTCCGCACCAACACGCGCCGCTTATGTTCCATTTTTCGTTCGCTGCCAAAAGGGCAAAGATTTTTCGAGGGAACATTCGGGAACCCTCCCCTATCCCATTTACGAGAATTTAATGATGAGAATGGAAAAGAGAGAGAGAAAGAGAGAGAGAGAGCGATGGGATCTGTCCCTTTTTCGAGGACTGTATCGGGTCGGTCGGTCCTTCCCGCCCGGTTCAGGGATTCCAGGGGTATAACTTCTCTATTGAAATATAATAGTCGGCCGACTTTGCAATTACGATAAAAGGTTTAAGCGGTCGTGTTCTACCAGAGACCAACAATGCCACCCCATCCCCCCTAGGCAGTTGGGTGGTTTAGTTAATCGAGTGTTTGTTAATAAGAATTCTACAATTTATTTGTTTGAAACTTTCGTTAAGCCTAGTTTAACACATTCGTTAAGCCTACTTTGAAAAATAAATTCGTTAAGCCTAGTTTTAATTTCTTTTAACTACACGCGAGTTAACAATTGAGAGTTAGGTTACGTGATCCTATTAGCCCGAGTAATTCAGCTCATTTTGAAGATACTTTGTTAAAATTTAGGAACAATACGAGAATACTACTCAATTGAATTCAAATATCTATTACACCTTGCCCCTTGCCCTATTTGCGAGAATACGTATAAATAAAAATTAGGTTCGCTTTTATCAAATATATATATATATAACCTTAGTATTTTAGCGGCTTGGTTTGCGTGGGCGGGGGGAGAGGGAAGCCGGTATGTTGCTGAAGCGATATGTACTTAACGCTATGATGTGTGTCCTGGATGGATGGTGCACGCGGAGGGTGTCTGGGATGAGTGGAGTCGTGGCACGCGCAACTTCCCTTCCCTCAAGAGATGATGATGATGATGGCTAACAACCATCCCTTCCGGCCATCTGGACCCGAGCAAAAATATATAAAACCTGCAACGCAGCAGAGAAAACCATATAAGAAAATGTATGGACAAAAAAAATCAACATAGCCAGTATATCGACACCTTCAGTACCGTCAGTAATTTTAAAGTGGGAAGAGTTTCCTAGCTCTCCATGTAAACATTAAAAAATTAATATCTTACGGCCCACCAACCCGTAATGATATCAAAATATCCTCTCAGTATGTGATATAATACTTCCTAAATTAACGATTCTAAAAATTAAGCTAATTGAGGGGAGAAAAAACAACATAAAACTACGAGCACCATTTTGGTATTAGTTTATCACAACATTCAGAATCTACCCTTAATTTGCAACGATACAAAATACTCCTGGGAGAAGGCATAGGGGTTTATAGTAAAGAGAGACCAAGGCTTAAATGAAGCAATAATAATAATCTCCTATATTTAAATAGCTGTGGCCGATTTCTTTATTCAAATTCAGAGAGACCCGCGCTGTATACTATGGTTGTTACAACTCCATCGCCTCATGCATGCAGATGGGGGAATGGGGCAAAGCTTTCTATTGTCCAAGACACCCCTCCCCGGGGGTCGAGCCCCTTCTGTTAGGGGTTCCTTTTCTAATCCGTGAACAAAGCTTATACTAAGCTTATAACCATTATTTCTATTATCACTTTAACATTTCGGTGGTATTATAAATATTTGCCAATATGTTCTGTATTCCCGAAAACAAGACTCGCTTTAATCTCTTTATTTAATTTTAATTTAAAGTTATTAAATTATTTAATAAAATACCAGACGGCGGTTAATATTATCACCTTAAAAGTACACGTTCGTATGTGTAAGTCTGGTGTAGGGTTTGGAAGGGACAACTAACTGACCACCTAAAGTTGGATCTAGAGAGAGTTTTGAACAAAAATTATCATTTATGTTCAAAGCTGATTATCTGAACTACTATGACCTTTGACCCACATGCATTTGGTATAATTGGATAGAAAATAAGTTGGTCTATAAGTACGTGTAAGTTCGGTACCATAAACCTAAGGGAGAACTAACTGATCACCTAAATTTGGATCTAGAGAGAGCCTTGAACATAATTTATCTTTTATGTTCAAAGCTGATTCTCTGGACCACCTTGACCTTTGACCCACATGAATTTGGTATCATTGGAAAATTAGTTGGTCTATAACGACGTGAAAGAATTTCCATGATATCTTTTAATCTGAACGAGTTATAGTAGTTGAAAGTTGATCAAAAGTTGGCTATAAAGGTTCGGATGAAATTAATATTTTTTAAAGCCAGGTCTCTGGAACACCATGACCTTTAACCCCCATATATTTGGTATCGTTAGATAGAAGAGAAGTTGGTCCATAACGAGGTGGATGGATATTCATGGTATCTTTTAATCTGAAGGATTTATGACAATTCAAAGTTGACCTCGTTTATATACACCTCAGTTTCGAAATAAATTTCCACAATTATTTCAATAAGAATCATCAAAAACCAAGGCCTAAAAAAGGGGAACAGAAAAGTGCCCACTACTAAATTTTTTTCTCTTCATCTTGCTTATATACTTAATTCTTGTTCAAAGCTATCTGGCGTCAGAGAAACTGCACCAGGGGTTAAAGAGACGGGGGGTTTCTAGAAAAATCGATGCTCTGGAAGTTAACCCGGGGTAAGGGGGGCAGGGGGCTAGCCCGAAGCTAAGCCTCGGACTAGGAATTAAAAAGGGACGCCTTTAATACAGTCGCCAGTTGATTTCGAGACAACCAAGCGGGAAGGAGAAATAGAGGGTTTGCTGAAACGCATTCTTATATATAGCACCTTAGCGCCTTGGCAGGTCTCAAACATTGAGGTAATAGTGACGTAGTTTTAGTTGCATCTATTTCATTAGAAGATGCTTAAACGATAGAATATGTAGACAGACATAATCCATAATATACAAGGCTATTTTTCTAAAAGTAGGCGAAAATATTAAGGCCTTGGCTTTCGTACCAAGGTGCTAAAACGATACCTAAACCTCCTTCAACCTTCTAGGTTATGCCGGGCTATTTTTCATAGAGAAAAAAAATCAGGTCTTTGTTATTTGGACTTATTCGTCTTAGCGACATGGACAGTGTTACCAACACCATCAAAGAGTGGATAGCTAGCCTGAGAGAAAGATTAGAAAATCGGGGAGTGTCAAATAAAGATGGCCAAGTCTTCAGTCACTTCCCCGTCGGGCATCCCCCCTCTCCCTTTTTTCTCATTGGTTCATTTCGCTTCAGTGGGTGTGGTCTAATCTCCTGCCTCTCTTACCGCGGGAAAAAAAATTATGCTCCCACTATCTTGTCTCAGGGAGGCTCAGAGAGAAAGAGAGAGAGAGAGAGAGATCTATGGATGAATTCTTTCGACAAAGAGAAAGAGAAAGCGTAGAAAAAATTCGCATTTTCTGTCTCTTGTTTTAGTCAGACTGCACTTTCATCCGTCTTATTCTCCTATAGCTTTTGCTTTTCCCCTTATTGTTCACCAATTTTTACCCCCTCCCAGTTCCCCCAGGCTGTACACGTCACTATGTCTCTGTAAATTTATATAACACCGTAGATATTTTCAAATGTAATAGATCATACTAGGCGTAGGCCTACTTAGGAATCAAACCGAAACAAACATATCATATCATGGTTTTTCTACGGGTAAATCCGGAATATGTTTAGCACGAAAAAATAAAGCAAAGTAGTGGCACTCTGTGTTAAATACCCGTAGAACGTAATGCAGTCAAAGGCAACGATGTGCCATTATAAACAAACAAACTCAAAATGTATTAATTTCTTACTATGATTTCCATCATTTATTTCAAATGAATTTAAAATAAGGTAATGGCAATGTATGTTAACTACCCATTGAGCGTAAAGTGGTCAAAGGCAGTGAGTTGCAATTACTATATATTCCATTTTTAACAAAATGCAAGAATTCAATTTCCCACAACGATTTCCATCATTCCTTTTAAAGGAATTTAAAACAGGGTAGTGGCACTCTATGTTAACTATCAATTGAGAGTAAAGCGGTGAAAGGCCACGAGGTGCCATTTCTCTATATTACATTATTAACAAAACACGAAAATATTAAATTCTTATAACGATTTGCATTAAGGTTTAGTAGAGAAAGAATAAGCAAAGGCTTAAGAGCCAGAGCTTCTCTCTTAATCCGTGATGACATTGCAGGGTTACGCATGCGCCCCGCCAGAAGTGTACATTGATGGAGTTCCAACTCTATAGAAGACCAATATACACACAGGAAGAGAGAGAGAGCGAGCGAGATATACTCGTGTCGTTCCCTTATGTTGACATTGCTATTCCCCATAGTACCTCGCGCACCTGCTACCTTCAATGTCCCCCTCCCCCTGGAGAGAAAGAGGGATTCAGTCATACAAAATATTAACTCCAGACTATATAGTAAATATACTGGGACCCTTTCGCAAGCTGAGCTACAAATATGTCCCAAATAAGCTCGCTGAAAGTCCTACCAATATATACAGTATAGTATTATCCTACTACAATATAGTGGTTTCCTTCCAGACCTACATGATCAGATCAGGGGTTTAGTAATTAAAAGAAGTAAGAAATGTATCCTTTATACATAGATCTAGAGTTAATTTAGAAATACAGTATAAAAATAGGTATTTACTGAGGCTCCTGGTGGGTAGCTTGTTTTATGAGCATTGGTGTAATGTGTGGTAAACATTTTTACAGGGGCTATGGGAAAATACATGGGGTGTTTGCCCCTGAATGTTGGCTTTTCCCGAATAAAAAATTATTCTAACATCCATTTAAATAATTATATATATATTGATCTGTTATAGATAGAGTAAATTTAGAAATACTATCTAAAATTAGATATTTCTTAGAGTAATGATTCCTAGTTTTATTAATTTTCTATGTTAAATAAAGTCCCCACAAAGAAAAGAATAAGGTATCAAATTTTCAATGTATTTCCTATGGCCCCTGGTGGATGGCTTAACGTTTGAGCATTACTGTATTGCGGGTTAAACATTTCTACAGGGGCTATGGGAAAATACATGAGGTTGTTTCAGCCTGAAAGTTGGCTTTCCCCGTATACGAAAATAATTTTAATTTATTTTTTAAATTACGATATCTTTTGAACTATAACAGATAGAGTAAATTTGAAAACACGCTATAAACGTAGACACTTTTTATAGAGTAACCCCTCTAAGTTTCATTACATCCATTTATAAATTAAGCTCTCCATATTGAAAAGAAGTTGGCATCCCAACTATAGTAGTTGGAAAGGACTAGATTTAGGTAGAAAACACCATCCGAAGATGATAACCTCAGTTTAATTAGCTTGAAAGATAGCTGTAGTCGCCAGGGAAGCAATAAAAAATGTGGGATCATGGAGTCGTAAATTGACAGGCGACTCACGACCCGACAGAAAAAAATGGCTCCAGGCTTATTTCTTCTTGTCTTTGACAGCAGGGTTGCCAGAACCTAAGGTCCCTTTAGCCCAGAAAGACGGCGGGGTGGGGGAAAGGACTTCGTCAATAGTGTCAGAAACCTAACAAAGTCACTTGTCCATAATATAAACGATATAAATCGCGTTGAATTGCCTTGGGAAGAACAGTCAAGTATTTCAGGCCGAGACTCGGGGTATAGCAGTCTTCGATAATTGAATCTAATCTAGTTAAGCTAATCGAATTGAGCTATACCGAGAGAAGATAGAGCCGAGAACCCCCCATCCCTTTGGCCGTCCCTTTCCGGGGGCGCTGCACCCCCTTGTTGAATGACTGGCTGGCTGCATAGGATATGGTATTAATACTAGAAGCTGCAAGACATTGTTTGACTCCTCTAAATATTTTCCACTACCACACGCTAAGCCTTGTACATACCTTCTTTTTTTAAATGCAGACTTTGTGTATCCCCTCATACTAAGTTTAGTTTTTCAACTTTTGTATACCTTATAGTTCAAGCAATTATCTTCCCTTCTGAGGTTGACCTCTAAACCCAAGCCTACAACCCAATTTTAATTTAACAAAATATGTTGAATATTTTGATAGGTTTGGTTTCAAAATCGTCGAGCGAAATTCCGGAAACAAGAAAGGCTCAATCAACAGAAACAACAAAACTCGTCCGGAAGTAATAACAACAATAATAACAACGGGACAAGCGGAAGTAACTCCAACAACAACAATAATGCTTCCCAACAAAGTCAAAATGGCAACCAATCGCAGCAAGGGAATTCTTCGTCTAATGGGAGACCAGCGTCTCAAAACGGATCTCATCAGAACGACGTAACCAATTCCTCCTGTTCTCCAAATTCATCCAGTCATTCCTCAACAACCGGAAGTCGAGTCCTGGATGTCGTGGCCACCAGAGATTTGACGAACAACAATAACAATAACAGTATTAAAGAGCAAACGCGGAAGGACACAAAATTAAACCTGACGAACCATCAGCACGCTACTTCTCAATTACACTTGGAAAACAAACTACTAAATGGTAAGTTTAAAAGCAATTTTCATGCCTTTGTAAAATGTGTTAGGAACTACCAAACCCACGGTCAACTAAGGCTTTCACTTGAAATCAAATTAAACTAAAAATATCGAGTTTCCTCGGACATTCTTGACCAAAAAAAATGGTTCCTTTAAAGTATCTTAAATTACTGAGAAGAATTGAAAAAGAGAGAATGAGAGAATGTCGGACGGACAAGTGACTTTAAAAACCAAGTACCCATCTCTCTCGGGAAACTAGAGGAGGGGGGCTGAACCCCACGTAGTACATTTCTAAATTACTGGCAAGAAGAAGAAGGATTGAAAGAGGACAGCAGTCAGGTCGACTCCTAGATGGTAGGCGTCGTCCCCTCTTAAGCCTCGGTCTTGTGCATGGGGCTAGCTATAGGGCCGTCCCCTGTAAAGCCTTGGCTATACGGCTATAGGTTGTGATGCGGGCAATCTCCATTAGGGCTCGCTGGCTTCCGTGGTAAGCGACACTAATTGAAACAAATGGGGCGGCCCCCGCGCCTTACCCGACTATATCTACCACCCCCTATGTCCCGCCAATGCCAAGCTTCATGGTCCATCTCTAGCGTGGGATGCCGGACGAGGGTTGCATGGGGGGAGATGGGGGATCCGTTCCTTGTATATAGACTGTTCCATTTACGGAATTGGAACGTCGTCCAACGCACCAGCCCGCCAACCCGCCCGCGACCTTATTTACAAGACAACACACCAGCTCCGCAACCATGAGTTAGCATCTTTAATAGCTGGCATGGTTGAGAAAGCGACCACTATACAACTCGGTTTACAAGATTGAAGTTAAGGTACCAAATTTCGGGTTAAATAAGGCAATCTGATCACCCATTGAAACTAACCCAATCCTAACCTAATCCAACTACCCTACCCTGACCATAAATGAACAAAACCTACAAGGTTGAGACATAAAATTCTGGCTAGAAGACTCCCTCTTAGTGCATCTCGACCACTCGTTGAAACTAACCCAACTAAACCTAACCTAAACTATTTCAAACCCAATCTAACCTAACCATTAATAAACAAAGCCAAAACTTAATCTTAGTCCCTCAAAATTTTAAAAGATGGGGTAAAATCAGTGTCTGGATCAAAAACTAATATAACCTAACCTAAAGCTAACCCTAGTCTCAGCCTCAAAAGCTGAAAAGGTAGGGTTGAACCATGCCATCTTGTAAAGAAGGTTGCACTTGGTAGCTTTGATGGAGGAGGGTGAAGGAGCTAGGACAGACCTCTAGGGAGGATAGACTTTTATAATTTTTGCTGCTAGCTGGCGCTTTCCAAAGATACTCTTCCATCTTGTGAGAGAAAGAGAGAGAGAGAGGAAAAAGTGCGTACCTTGACGTTGAGATGGCAAGAGAGGGAAAATACGTTTGACGTCTTGGAGCGAGATTACCTAGGATTCTCAGAGGATGCTCCTAGTTGCTATAGCAACGCCGTATTCCTTCCCTTATCTTCGCTCCCATAATCCCCCCATGAACACACGAGAGAGAGAGAGAAAGATCGCTTTAAATTTCAAATTTGTCTAGATACGGTGACAGCTAAAAAAACTATAAAACTTTACATCCTTGTTTGCTGTTAGAGAATTTCCCTGGAATTATTTTTAGACTTTCAAAACTTTTATATAAAGTTTTTATATCAAGAGAAATTAAATAAAAAAACATTTGTATTGTAGATAGGGTCTGCTTGCAAATAGTCTTGCTAAACACTTGGTGGTTCAAGCCAATCTAAACACCAATACTTCCCAAAGGTCATACCTATTATGGTGTTTTAAGATACACAGAGAAATAATTACTGGGTTTAATAGCTAAAATGGTCCTCTAATCACGACAAGTACTAATCAATTTGCCACAAAAATAATTACTGAATACCAAGAATAAATAATTATTGGTTCCTACATCAATTCGAAAAAAGGTTTAAAAAAAACCCAAGGAAATTTTGTAACAAAGAAAAAATGTCAACTAATACTCAAAGCTAATAGTTTAAGATGGATAAAGAGCCTGCAAGGTTTCTTTTCTTTTTTATTTAAAGCCATGGCGAAGAACTGTCTTTCTAAATTTTAGTATCATCCATTCTTCTTATGGAACGTTTTACCAAATAGAATTTTACCCCTATCCCAGATTCCCAGTTTACCAAAACATAGACTTTTTAGGCTTAGCTTCAATTTAAAACGAAGTGATATTGGCACCAGAGAGAAAATACACGAAAAAAGAATTGAAAAAAAAAAAGTATATATCTATATATATAGTTGGGTGCAATCTTTGAAACCCATAAAACTCCATTTTTCTTTAGAGGATACTAGCGTGATTTTCACAGCATCTTTGTAGTAGAGAAAAGGTTTCTTCCAAGGATGGGATAGACAAAAGAGAGAGGAAGAGGAAGGGGGAGGGGTGTAAGATTAAATGGAAGGGAAAATCGGTGGGCATCCAATGATGAAAGAGCGAGAGAGGATAGGAATTTGTTGGAGTGAAACCGAAAAAGGCCATTTGAGAGAGTGGCAATGTCAAGTCGCGTTTCCTACCTAATAGTACAACAAAAGCCTTACACCCCCATCTTTCCTTTCTTTCTTTTTGGTATCCCCCTACGCAATATTGCAAGTAAGGCAAAATCATCAATAATTGCATATTTATTATCTATATTTCTATAGTTAACTAGGCTCTAAGATACACGGTGTTAATTCAGGGTTCTTACAACTTTTGCATGGAAAACAAATTTCTTTGAGATTTCCATGTTTTTCCCCATATACTTCCCTGAATTTTCCAGGTTTTTACCGTATCCTATGGATCAAATATTAACCAAGGAGGAAGGGGAGGGGCAAATATGACTATTACATAATCAAAGGACATCCCCGTATCTCTAATATAGCCAGAGTTTTGAGCCTCCAAAATATAGTTTAATGTTAATCCTAAAGAGGGAATGTTTACGATCATTTTGCTTAATTACTCGGCCCCTGTTTGACGCAAATTTCCCAGATTTCCCCTGAATTTTACTAAAAATTCGAAATTTCCCTTAGGTTTTTGTCAACTATTTATTTCCCTGATTTTTCCAGGTTTTCCAGGTTTGTACGAACCCTGTAATTGAAAAGGTGTTTGAAGAAACTTGGAAGTGTTTGTTTTCTATGTCTAGATCTGAATGATGATGCTATATAACTTTCAATTTAAATAAAACTATGATTGCTTAGTTAGTGGTTATTAATTAAGTTAAAATAGTTAGCTCTGGTCTAGAACAGGATGGGGTTCGCCGTTGTCCCAACCAAACTTGAGAAGAACTTTTTGACAACAGCGATTGCAATTGCTATTCTTTTTAGGTAAACTGAGCTTGCAAGAACTGGGAGGCGGCGGAGGAAGTGAAGGGATGAACAAATGGTCCACGACACCACCCCCACCATCATCTCAAACAAATAACAACAACAACAATCATCAAGTTGACCATTCGAGCTCAACATCATTACAACTGAAACGACAACAGTTATCACCTCCAGACCATAACCAATTGCAAAATTTAATGCACAATTCAACGGGAATCAATCACCAACATTTTAGTCTTCTGGGGGGTTACGGTGGAGGTAATAATTGCGTCGGGGGTACAACCCCACAATTCGTCCATTACGGTTTGTCTCAAATTGACAGTAAACCTCCAACGGGAACTACAGTCATCTCGCCACAAATTTTCTGATATTAACAATTTAAAATATCTCCAACAAGAGTCACCCCACCGACGTCATTTTGGGGGTAATAAAAAAATACCGGCCACAAGTACTTAAGGCCATAAACTTATTGCAACGAGAAAAACTCGAAAAAAACAACAACTCAACATCACCGAATTAAGAGTATTGTGCAGACTATACTGTTTAAACAAACCAAAACAACTGGCCGCCATCTTGGGGGTCATACCAGTACTTAAAAAAGAGTAAGGCAAAAAGAAATATTCCCACGTTAAGCTAGGACATTAATGAACACGTGTTTCTATATGAGAATGAGGGGTGGTTCCCCAGAGGGAGGTGATCAACTAAACGCGCGCGACATCTCCAATTTTTAATCAAGGAATCTCTTGTACAATTTTGCGGGTCTCGGTTCGACACGTGCCGGAACATGGCCTTTAAGGCTTGCCGCCTTGGGACATTGGAATTCCCGCGAGGGTACCAAAAGCGCGCGCGCCACCACCATGCACCGACGTCGCCTGGAAATCGTGGGAAAAATTGTTGGGAAGGGACGGACGAATTGGATAGCCTCACTATGTCTCTCACTCTCTTTGTCTATAATTACGTAACCGGCCAAAAGTTAATTAAATTAAATTAAATTAGAATTAATTCTAATCGCTTAATTTTAATTTCTTAATGATATTTGACGTGTTATTTACTTAAAAAAATAATAAATTGTCATTAATATTAAATGTTTAAAAACGAAAAAAAAAATAAATAAAGATCTCTAAATATAAAATGTATATTTCAATAAAATATGTCCTATATATACCATCAATGATTTACTTTGCTTTCCCTGATTTTTCAAAGTGTTTTTCCCTGAATGTATATGAATTAGTTTTCCCTGACTTTTAAAGGTATTTTTCCCTGAATGTATAGAATAATTTTCCCTGATTTTACAAGGTATTTTTCCCTGAATGTATAGAGTCATTTTCCCTAACTATTCAAAGTATTTTTCCCTGAATTTATAGAGCCATTTTCCCAAGCTTTTCAAGGTATTTTTCCCTGAATGTATAGAATCATTTTCCCTAACCTTTCAAGGTGCTTTTCTCTGAATATATGAAGTCATTTTCCCTGACTTTTCAGGGTGCTTTTCCCTGAATATATGAAGTCATTTTCCCTGATTTTACAAGAAATTTTTCCCTAAATGAATTTTCTCTAACTTTTCAAGGTGTTTTTCCCTGAATATACGAAGTAATTTTCCCTGACAAACTTTATTATATACTATATTTCAAGAAAAATAACGGAACCAATATGAAATTCCACTCATTTTTAAAACCTGTTAAGCATGTTATCCAGCATTTCCAGGACCTGTGGCAACCCATTACTGTCAAGGGTGTCAGCAACGGAATACATATTTTGTAGTAAAAAATTAATCTTTAACTGATATATTTCATGCTAGCCTATAACATACATTTTGAATCTAAGACAAAACTAAGTGATAAGTAGCCTAAACCGTCTTTATGATCATGCAAGGCAAAGACGCGTTTATCGCTCGATATATCGATTGTGTCTTGCTCGCGATCCTTGTCTAGTCTAACTCCAGATTATCGAACGAGTTCAAAGTTCAGCGAGGCACTGAGTTAAAGATAACTACATAATAAATAATAAATACCTCCGTATTAACTTCATTACTATCTTAATCTTCATTTTTAATTAAGTATAAATCATTTCATAACGTGAACGATAATCGATCAATAGCGGGTATCGATCGGTCGCATCTTTAGTGACCTCTATAAATAACGATTCCATAAAATAATGGCATATCAAATTAAAATTAAATCCAGTTAAGTATTTTACAAATACCAATGTATTAAATTATATAAGAATAATTTGTCAACAAGTGACGTATTGTATTAGTTTTCTACGTCATAACAACATCACGTGACAGATAGCGGAAGTTGCATTACAAATAACTTATATAATAAATTTTCAAATTCCAAGTTTCAAACTTCAAGAGGTTGACGTCACTTCCGCAATTTTATTATTTTTCTAATAATTTTTTTTTTGATATAAAAATGGGATATTTCAAATAATCCCCTGACTTGGGAATGCTGGATGGTTAATGGCCTCTCCCACAAATATCCTAAGATACGATAAGATAAGCAACACTACACCTTGATGTTGTCGAGGGGTACCACACTTGGCTTACCGCGTTCATTCTTTATAGAGGATACAGATAACGCGCTAAGAATGGTGCCACAGTAGTAAGAGTATCCAACCCCATTAGTACATATCTATGAGTCAAAGGTTCTTGCCTAACATTGTCAAAAAAACAAGGAACGCGGCACAGTTCGAGCTATAGGTAACTGATAAGAAGGCAACGAATTCTTTGCCTGATAAAGATTGCAACGTACTTATGCATTATCGTTAGCGCCCAAGTATTAGAGGCTGTCGCTTCGCGACGACAAGTAATTTTCTCATTTCCCATTTAAGTCGACGCCATTTTGAAAATCCCGTAAAATTAATTTAACGGCAGGTTAATCTAAAACTAAATTCAAAACTAATGAATTCGATTAATAATTAATTAATTGTCTTTTCTTTTTAATTAATAAACTTAATTTTAATTAAGTACGGAGTTAATTCCGTCTAGTTTTAATTTTACTTAGGGTACGGTACCACACCCTAAAAGGTGAGGTACGCGCTTAAACAATATACCAAAAATGCGCTCCTGGCTTTATAATTTGGCCTTTTACGCGTTTATGCTGGTGTTATTCGCTGGTCAAGATGTCAAAGGTCAAGGATCTGGTTCCCAACCGCAAGGTAAGTGATTCAAACGATAAGTAAGAGTAACTATAGAACTCCAATAAGTATGTTACGCCATGAAAAAATTTCCTTTGGTAATTAACATTTGCAATAAATAAAAATATAATATGTAAATTATGGCAAAAGACTAATATTGAAATTATAGCCTTTGAGTGACTTGTTAATTCTAAATACTTTGGGTAGGGCAACGCCTTAAAAGGTGGACGTTTTTTGGTGAGGCCGCAAAATGGAGAGAAGGGTGGGGTGGGGGAAGAAATAGATTGTGTCTTATCAGTACATTTATGGTATACGTTATATGTATCGATAATTTTCTCAGCTTCGCCCACGAGTTACGAACCTTACATAAACAACCCACCGGGACTTGAAGAAGAACGAAGAAAATTAATGTACCCTTACGAACGTAAGGATATGTTGCAACTGAGTATCGTCAGACCAGTCCATGACCAAGCCCTTAGGTGTCGTTTACCATTCTTTGGATTTTTCTACCATTACATGTTGGTAAGTATATCTCTGGCAGTATAGAATCGCGTGGGTCATAGGTCATATTGGCATGTCCCGCACCGTGAAACTTTGGGTGGTAATGAGCTATGTTTATTAAGGTCCACAAGGATGGTTACATTACTTTTAACCGTGGTTTGGTGGCCTACGATTTTCCCATCAAGTTCCCCATCCAGATCACCAATCCCGATAGAGAGGAAGACCCTTCCATCATCGCGCCTTGGTTAACGCAACAGGAAGTGCCCAGGAACTTAGACGGTAATCTCGAGCGTATACTAGGATATCATGAGGAGAACAAGGGATAACCTAATTACATTTTCAGAAGCCGGAGTGTACTTCCGGGTCATCGAGGTCGACAAGGAAAACAACCAAACGTTGAAGGAAAGAATCTACCGTGATTTCCGGGAAGGTATGATTGGAGCGGCAGAGTTCAACCCTAAATACGTCATCATCGTTACTTGGAAGAACGTCAGTTTCGCCAACCCTCAACCTTCCAAGCCCCTAAGGGTAAGTGGCGTGTTGACGTTTATGGCCACGTTTAAACCAATTAATGGTAACAATTGCAGACGAACACCTACCAAGCTGTCCTGGCAACCGACGAAATGCACACTTACGCCATGTTTAACTACGAATGGATCTCTTGGATCACTCACATGGATAACTTCGAGGGCCAGAACGGTCCTCAAGCTTTTGTAAGTATTAATACCCATTGTCGTTCAGGGATCATTCAAATTAAAAGGACAATTATTGTAGGTTGGTTTCAACGCCGGAAACGGGACAAGAGCCTTCGAATTCCGACCCTATTCCCAACATCCTCACGTCAACCTGTTACCGGAAAGAGGGTTTGCTAATGGTCTCAATGGGCGATTCATGTTTCAAATTGACGAAGAGATATGGTTCGGTTCTTGCATAGAACGAGGTAAGTCCTGCTTTGGGCTTTGACAAGCGTAGAAAGGTAGTTAACCATTCTCCTTTTCAGAACTGGATCCAAATTGGAATGACAGACCTTTGACCTTCTTTCCACGTTACGGTAGCATGCTGGGCGGAACCCTTGTAAATATAACAGGACCCTGCCTCGGTTCCTTGGGCAATAAAAAGAAAATCATCGTAAAATTCGACTTTATCAACGTCGAATGTAGCGTTCGTGGACCCAATCACGCCACTTGCATCTCGCCTCCACTTATGTACCACGGTTACATCGATATCGCCACCGGATTAGACGAAAAGTCATTCTTTTACCACGGAAAGTGGTACATTCGTAAGTATTTAAACACTACCTCCAACTTAACGTCATTTAAACTTAATTGATTTGAGTAGAACCACCGGAAATAACCGAGGACAGAATCTTACTCTCTGGGGATAAAGATCGAG
Source organism: Phalangium opilio (assembly GCF_054372755.1). Taxonomy (NCBI): domain Eukaryota; kingdom Metazoa; phylum Arthropoda; class Arachnida; order Opiliones; family Phalangiidae; genus Phalangium; species Phalangium opilio. The sequence goes on along the minus strand of NW_028324187.1, from coordinate 6,644,340 downwards.
AGGAAGACCCGGACCAATTAGATTTATCCTGGAGGGCCAAGGACTTGGCGTGGCACCAGAACGCGCAGGTGCAACTACATCTATGGGGTTACAGGTAGAAGAACAAAACACAGTGCCTCCGTTTGAAGGCGATTTGTTCATGTTGTTTTTGTTTTACAGAGAAACCGATTCGTATCCCGCGCTGACGCATATAACAAAACTGGCAACGGGAATTAATATTGCCGATGAACGGTACATGTTGCAAGTGAGACAGTTCCATGGCAACACCGATTACGGGAAGCAAGATTTGACCTTCGGGTTCATTAGTATGAATTTGACAGAGGCCAGAGACGCTCTTGGGATGGAACTCGACATTTCCCCGTAATATTAAGTACACTCGAAGGTCACTAGAATTCAAATCTAACACTAATCTAATTCTAGAGTTCTTTGGTCCCGACCTATGCCCTTGGCGTGGTACTTTAAACGTCAATGGGATCGCGAATACGGAACCGATAAATGGAAGCACAAGTACTGCGACGCTTGGTACCAGAAGGAACTCAACTCGGACAGATTCGCTCATACTAACTTCAGATGTCCTTGCACCTTGCAACAAGCCGAATTAGACCGTGGTAGTTACGCGCCCGATGTTCAATGTAATATTATCGACAGGAACTGCGACACTTTCCATCAAGGTGCCCATCACTGTATCATGTCAGGAAGACCAGCGTAAGTACAATGGAACGTAATTACTTGACCCTATCAATAACCGGATCTTATTTATTAACAGGGTTGGTGGAGCCGGACAAACGTGTTGTTACGATGACCACGGGGAACTAATGCAAACGGCAGACACCATGTACGGTGGTCGACCGGCCAGGGCCTTCAAGTTTGGCAAACATCCTTACAAACAAAGAATGATGGTAATTTAAAATCCAGCGCCATCATGGTGGACAGAAATTGGTTCTAATTATAAGTGCTTGTTCTCAGGTTCCCTCACTATCTAATTGGATGCACGATATGGTTCCATTCTTTTTCTGTTGCAAATGGCATCAAGACAACGATAACTCTGATACGTGCGCAATGTACAAATATTGGAGGACCTCTCAAGACTGTTCTTCGTACAGTTCCCCCGGCGTTGGTACGTCTCCTCCTAAACCTTTAATTACCTTTATAATAATTGTACTGTAATTATTAGCTAGCGTTTATGGCGACCCGCATATCCTGACCTTTGACCGCTTGAACTACACTTTCAACGGAAAGGGAGAGTTCGTTTTAAGCAGAGTTCACGACGCCGTTCACAAGTTAAACGTACAAGCCCGATTCGAACAAATACCCAAGGCTCATTGGCTGGGTAAGATCTTAATAGCCCTTGGCTCTTGGACCCACCAAGTAATCCCAATTACTTTATATAGATCCCTTGATCAACGCTACGGCTTTAACGGCTGTATCAATGCGCGACAATCAATCCAGTATCGTGGAATTCAGACTGCGACCCATCGCGGCCCGTTGGCGCTATCATTTCTACGTCATCGTGGACAAAGAGTACGTCTTCTTTTGGGATGACTCCTTGAGGATTCAACACTTTCGCGGGGTAACCTTGTACCAACCGGCTGGTACTTGGAATATGTCTCACATCGTCGCCATGTTCGATTCGGGAGCCGGTATTGAAGTTCATTCCGGCAACGGATACATGTCCGCCCACGTTTATCTACCCTACACCTTCATGAATAAGACCAAAGGCTTGCTAGGTAATTGGTCGGGACATAAAGAAGACGACTTCACGGGAGTTGATGGATTTGTTAGTCTCTACCCCGGTGCTTCCGCGAGGGAAATTTACGACCTCTTTGGATCACAATGTAATTACCACTTGAGGAAATCAAAAATTTACAACGCGTAATATAACTTTACATTTCAACAGATCGACTGGCGGACACGGACCAACCTAATCTGGGTTCTTCCCTATTTTACCACGACACTGTTCCGTTCTCCGTGTACGACGGACCCAACTTTCAACCGGAACTCAGGGAACCCTTAATGATACCCGATAATTTCACCTTTTCCAAAGAGGAAGTCGATCAAGTAAGTACTTAAATATACCAATCTCAACAACAACCCTCTTACTTGGATAAGGGCTCGTTTTTATAAGTTATCTAACCTAGATTTGCAGTAATTCGGTGCCATGTCGCTACGACTTTATCGTGACCAAAAACCCAGAATGGGCCAAGTCAACTAAAAGTCAAGAGTCAGCCGCTGACCAGTTATCCATTGCGGTCAGAGAAGATGGTAAGTTAATTATCTAATAAACTACAGTTGTTTGGGTACGTAATACTCGAATCAATGCAGTTGTCCGTTGCCACGCCTTACCAAAACCTCTTTACGGTCGCAAAAGTGAAATCCGTTACTTTATCGGATCTGTGGTGCGATTCAGTTGCGATGACGGTTACCGTCTAACTGGAACCGAGGTCCGACGATGCCGAGAAAATGGTTTATGGTCTTGGGGTTTCGAAGCAGAGTGTGTCGGTAAGGATTCTTCATAGTAACCTAACCTAACTTGACCTGACTAATTTGACTTTGGGTTGTTATTCTTTGGCAGGTGAGGCAAGTTACCGAGGCAAAATTGGTGGTATCGCAGTTGGTATTCTAATCCCGATTCTAATTTGCGGTGTCTTCATCGGAATATGTTTCGTCCGATGGAGAAGACATAGTAACCATCACTATACCGGCGAAGAGGGAATGTAAGACATAAGACTATCATTTAAACCCTAGCTTTTTGTCATAATATGGTTAGGCGACGGTGGAGGAAAGGGGAATTCAAGGAATTTAATGAAACTTGGTGCAATTATTGTACGGAATGTGTACTTTTAGGGGGTACTTTCAATTTCCCTCTAACTAGTCTAGATCAAAAGATATAATCGTTTAAAGATAAAGATGGTCGCGTGAAGCGAGTTTGTAACTTATTGGGAGATATTATTGTCTTAACTTATTGGGAGATATTATTGTCTTATGTACAAATGTATTACAGGGGCGAGCGAACGCTGATCGAGTTAAAGAAACGAGACAGCGGAGATTACGTCAGAAGACCAGGAAAACTTGAAACTGACGCTTAAAAGTACATTTCACCTATCAACCCCGCCACATATTTCTTAATTTTTAAATACATATAAATATTTCTACACATTTTCACTGTAACAAATAAAAACAAGTTCCGATTTAACCCGGTGACCTTTCGTATATAATTTAACTGGAGATACGCATCATTAACTTGTAGGTCAAAGTGCCTGATAGAGATATTTCTTACGTCATTTTGGACTAAGGGTGACGTCGCGCGAGGCCTTCTGGGAAACCATTACCGGAAGTAAAAGCTAAGAATGGTCTAACTCAAAATAAGAAATTCTACCAAACTATTCTCAATGACCTTTAACCTCATAAGAAAAAAAAATAAAAAAATAAACAATTCAGTTCAGTACTCACAACTTCAGTCGAACTCGATTGATAGGTGTTTGAAAAGAACGGATTTCCATGAAATTCTATGATAAAAATAAACAAGAATATTAAATTATTATAATACTTATAAAGGGGTACTAACACTGACACTACGAAAAAAATTTAAAGAGATAATATCAAGCCAAGTAATAAGTCTGATAAGTTAACGTCAAACTTTGCTTGCTTAATATGGGGCATTAGCTTGGCTTTCCAATAAACACTATCCCTTCAATAACATTCTCTCAACGATGTTAAAGTCCAAATTCCACGCGTAGGTAGACGTAACCCAGTGTTCTTTGGAATGAATCGTCTACCATTAAGATAGCTACAAAACACTCGGTTATTTATTGACGCGTATTGATTTATCATAGAGTAATTACAAGTATAACCCATCGTATCATGTTGAGACGTTACGTGATAGCTTGTACCATTTTCTCATTTAACTTATGGGGGTACGGTCGCGTTCAGGGAGGGTTATTCTCTGATTTTCTTTCACCGGAAGTACCCATTCTGTCAGTCGATGACATGTTATCATTGCAATATCAAAGATTAGGGGCTGTTTGTCAAAATTTTCCACAAGTGGCGCAATGTCTCCAAAAAGAAGGCATTCCCGTAAGTACTTAACTATATTTTAACTATAATATACTCTTAATAAACGGTGTCTTTTTCAGCAATGTACAGTGGAAATGTTAGGACAAATAAAGGACGACATTTGTCCGTTGCCAATGACCGCTAAAGTAATGTACTAAGAAATATTACTTGCTACTTGTCCATCTACCCTAATCTAATCCTGATTACTTGGGAGGTCAAGTTGCAGCTTAACCCAAGGCTTATAATAATAATTATAAAATTCTTACCAATAAATAATTATCGACTCTTAATTAGAATTAATTATTTAAAATCGACTATAATAGATTAGATTACTTAAAAATCCTAGGCTAAACATCCGTGTTGTTAATCTAACCGAGGCTTAAGCCATGCAACTGGTGGGCTTTACACGACGAACGAAAAAATAGGTCAAAATAGGAAAAAAGATCTTTAGAAAAAGGGGGAAAGAAGATAAGCACTCCAAAGTTGGACTAACTTTATAATTTACAATAATTTTTAGGGTAAAAAAGAGAAAATAAAGAGCTTGCAATCAGATACGGTATAAAACATTAATTAATTAACTAATTAATTTGTACCAAATTAAACTAAATAATAAACTTTTAATTAACTTCAGAAGTTGATAACGGCCTTGGTACAAATTCTGATACCATTTTCGAACGCGTTTGTGGTAAGTAAGTAGGTAGGTCAGTACTTACGAGTCAATAATTGTACTTAAGTAATTGGGTACTGCCTATAGCATTGTACAGAGACAATGCTCTCATAAAACGGAAGTACTACCAAGGGAAGCGGAAGTTTAAAGAACACTTTTGAAATCATGTACATTTTTGAATACACGATAATAAATAAAGTATATGGGACTGTAATTAAAATAATTAAATTTAAATACGGATATGTCTTCGTCGCAACTGTCAACAAAGGAACTAACCAACCAACGAACCGGAAGTGGCCCATAAGAACTTACAGTGTCCGCGTTAAAAGGTTAAAACGGTCTCTTTCTTATATACAGTTCGCGTCCATTTCCGGGGAAGTGACGAGTAGCCGAATTCGGCAGCAAATGGTGAGGATGGTGGTGGAAGGTAGGTGGTAGGTGGTAACCGCAATGGTGCGAGATTCTTTCAAGGGTGATTTCCCAAGCGACTTTATACTCAATCTGATCCAAGAAGGGCGGGAAGGAAGGAAAGGAGGGAGGTGATATAACAGACAGCGCGGTAGAGTTACTATCAATTTCTTTGAAAGCTTTAGAGCGCAATAATAGAGTTGGCCAAATCACTTAGAGAGAGTTCGGTACGGTATATAAAAGTTAGGACAGTCTAATTTCTCACGGGGAAAGAGAGATAGTCTTCAACTCTTAATTTCTAAAGCCCTGCCTGAACTGTCTGCCCTGTTTGCTTCTTAAAACTCCAATAGGTTAATCATTTGACTTTACTATATAAAAACTTATAATGCGCCCCCCCTTTCATCGACCGCGTTTAAGAATCTATAATGATGTAATTAAAATTACTTGTCGATTAGGGAATTAATCAATGAGGTACCAAGTCAAGGGAGTATGTAGACCATTTTGAAAAGGGGAAGTGGTTGCAGTTTCGTCTGCTTGTTTTAGGGTTAAGGCGGAAGATTGATAGGACCAGACGGTATGTTCATTCCAAAGACGTTAAACATGGCTTCAAAGTTACCAGTCCACAACCAAATTTGGATGATCCGTATTATTTGAAGTCATATCGTAATTAATGCGTCTTTGTTGTAATTGCACATGCACATTAATGTTCCTCCCATCTATAGAAAACACCAGACTCTATTTTAAACCCCAAATTTTTAAAATAGGTCTATAATAGCCCAAAAGTCAGCTCTACCATTGCACTTGGACCACCATTCCAAAAGATGTCGACTGGCATGTTCACCCCTCATAAATGCATACCCCAAATTTTTAAAAAGGGTCTATAATAGCCCAAAAGTCAACTCTACCATTATATTTGAACCCCTATTCCAAAAGATCTCGACTGGCATGTTGACCCCTCACAAATACTAAAACATGCTGAAATTCTTAGTTAGTTTTAGTACTTGATTACCAAAAATTCTGCAATGACCAAATGAAAAGCTTGGCCTGTACGTGTTATAGACAAGTACAGGAATGTAATTCAACCCTCTCAAATGCAGTTGATAACGCTGTTGAAATGCTTACAAGTACTTAATGAATACCAACGATTCTGCAATGACTACGGACTAGGGACAAGTACATGCAGGAATGTAATTCACCCCTCTCAAATGCAGTTGCTAACGCTAGCTGTTGAAATGCTTACAAGTACTTAATGAATACCAACGATTCTGCAATGACTACGGACTAGGGACAAGTACATGCAGGAATGTAATTCAACCCTCTCAAATGCAGTTGCTAACGCTAGCTGTTGAAATGCTTACAAGTACTTAATGAACACCAACGATTCTGCAATGACTACGGACTAGAGACAAGTACAGGAATGTGAAACCCAACTTAAGGGTTGATACTCCCTTTACTGGGCTATGGGGTTGAGTGGGATGGGAGGCATAGTAGTTGGCGAGTGAGGTGTGGAATCATTAATAACTTCTTTGTCGGCGCGGAGGAACACGAAAAGATAGTCTCTGGGGTTCTCCAATTAAACTGTCAAGGGGGAACCCCACGTCCCCCCTTACCCCTTCCTTCACCAAAAGAATCGATTCATTCTCTCGCTCTCTCTTTCCTTAACGGATCTTCCATTAATTTGACGCGTTTAAAAGATTGAAAAGCCGTCATCTAAACGTACACACGTACGCGAACGTTAACGTAATACGCTAGGATCTATCCTTTCCACCCTTTTCCCAAATATTTCTTCATTATACGGGGGGGGGGGTTTGAGGGATTCATGCTTAACGATTAACGGGGTTCTTGGTTGGCTTGTAAAGAAGAACTCCCCTTTTATTCAATTACATATCTCCGGGAGAAAATTGGTTACCGCCTTTATTTAAAAGAAAGAAAAAAAAAGCAATTTTCGCAGTATTTTTTCTTTTTTGAAAAATAACTAAATTTCTTGTTTAAATTGCGTATCACATTCGAATTGATTTAATGCTTTTTCCCTCCCTTTCATACCTTCAATAAGAAATCTCCAAAATGTAGCAAGATCGCATGGAAGAATTTTTTCATGAAAAAATAATTTCAACTAGGTCTTCAAATTATTAGGTATATCTTTCGATCTATTATAGATAGAGTAAATTTGAAAATACCCCAAGAAAGCCCATATTCCGTAGAGTAATCGCACCAAGTTTCATTAAATTTCTATGTTAACTAAGGCCGACAGAATAAAAATCATGGGGCATCCCTCAAACATAGTTTATCAAAAAAAATAAAATTTAACTAATTATTCAAATCATTATATCGTTTGATATATTTTAGATAGAGTAAATTTGAAAATACCCCATGAAAGCCCATATTCCGTAGAGTAATCGCACCAAGTTTCAATAAATTCCCATGTTAAATAAGGCCGACAGAATAAAAATCATTTGGCATCCCTCAAGCATAGTTTATCAAGAAAAATAAAATACAACTCGTAATTCAAATCATTATATCTTTCGATCTATTACAGATAGAGTAAACTTGAAAATACCCCATGAAAGCCCATATTCCGTAGAGTAATCGCACCAAGTTTCATTAAATTCCAATGATAAATAAGGCCCACAGAATAAAAATAATGGGGCATCCCTTAAAACAGTCCTTATGTCATCACTACATCAGAGTTAAGTAAAGCAAAGAAGTTAGCGTTGTTTGTCTGTTAATGACGACTTCTCTAGACGAAAATTTGGAGAAAATTTAACGTAACCTCTTCAAGAATAAGAGGATCCCTCTCTCTCTGTGTGTTTGTATGTGTAAATTAAACTTGTTGGCTTAATGCGTTCGGTGAAAAGGTATAATATTCCAAGATTGCGCCGCTCCATTTGCGATCAGACTCGGGAAAACTTAGGGCAATTCCTTCCCAAGATAAAGACGCCCCCCCCCTGTTTCCCCCAATACGACAAACTTTAAAGTGCTTTTCTTAAAGTTTTGACAATTAGCGAGTGAGTATTCGACCTAATTCGAGCAATGTACGTACGTATGCCTTAATCATACATAGAAAACACTATAAAATCCCCAAGAAGTCATATCTAGTTTATTAGGGAGAAGGTATAAATTCGCCCCAAATTTCCAGCTTTATCTCCAGTCCAAACGTATAGTAGGTCCGGAGTTACCCCCCCCCTCTAAATTGCACCCATGCAGCATCTCATTGGTTCTTGAACACTCACGTCAGAGCGACGCGAATGATAATGAAAATTACTTGTATTTTCCAACTGAGGAGAGGCAGCGAAATAGCATGGCCTCCTTTTACGTCCCCCCTTATATTTTGAAAGAGGGACTGGGACTATGGCGCGAGAATACTTAGGCATCTTAAACCTTCTCCCTAATAAACTAGATATCGCTTCTTGATATAATATAATATAAATATATTCCCAGCGTTGAAAGTTTTAATAAAAATTACGATTCTGGTGTCTCAGGTGTTAAGAACGTGACTCTTTCAAAAATTCTATCGACAGAAAAAGCTTTAAGAGAAATAATGTTAAATCTGGGATGTTTTTTTGAAAGAAAAAAGCCAGAGCCACTTTCAATGTTTTATGCTAAATTTGTTAAACTCAACAGCTAGTTTCACCGATAAACAACACCTGCCACCCAATAGCTAGCTAGCTAGCATACCCAAAGATATCTCTACAGTACACAGAGGGGATCGCCACGCATCATAATTCCTCTAGTTTAAATTCTTCCATGGCGATTGGTATCATTGAGAGTGTTTTACTCCTCGAATCAGGACGCGTTTGGATCAATACGAGATGGGTTAAGACGCCATAAGAAACTGTGAAGGTGATGGTGCTTGGTTACTTCAATAAATTTGGGGTGTGGGTAACATCTGAAGGTGCAATTTGTAAAATCAACTTTTTTAAAGTTTTTGAAAAACGTTGTTGGTTCAGGATACGTTCGTGCTCAAAAAACTTTGTAGCGTTTCTTGATTTAAGGGAGAAGATGTGTATAGTTATTTAGCACCTTGAAAGGACTATCAAATTGGTTGGACTTTTTCGTATGGATGACTATATAGTTCTTTAGCACCTTGAACGGAGGCGTAGGCTCAAATTGGCATTGCATTTCGTACAAAGAGTGCTAGTTAAGGCGACATCGGGTTTTATTTTTGTGTTCTGCTAGACAAACTAAGGTGCTAAGGAGTTAGAATGTATGAATGCACCTTAATGTTTGCCATTTCGAAAGATTTCTGACGCTCTTTCTCTAATTCCATAAATATTTTCTGTAACTTTTCTTTTTCTGGGGGTTGCCATTTCTATATAGCTGGAAACTATTTATGATATGTCACATTTCTTAGTCGTTTGTAAAGACACCTTGAAATGGATCTGAGGAAAATATTGCTTAAAGCACCGTCCAAGATATAAATTTCCTTTGAGAGCATAAGTTAATCGTAAGCTAACTCGCTTATAAGTTACACAGGGTATAAGTTGTAATTGTCCCAACGTCACATTTCATCATTAAAATGTTTATATCTTTTGACCTATACAAGGTAGATCAAAATTGAAAATATCCCCTGAAAGCTGATATTCCGTAGAGTAATTGCTCCGAGTTTCATGACATTCCAATATTAAATATATTCTATATAAATTAAATGCTTGTAAAATATTTACATATTTATTTATATTTATTATTTGCTGTTTAAATGTAAATCTTTTGATCTATACGAGGTAGATCAAAATTGAAAATACCCCCTGAAAGCTAATATTCCAAAGAGTAATCGCTCCGAATTTCATGAAATTTCAATATTAAATATGTTCTATATAAATTAAAATGTTAGTAAAATATTTACATATTTACTTACATAATATTAGTTGCTGTTTAAACGTTTATCTTTTGATCTAAATGAGGTAAAATAAAACCACATTAAAGGATGCAAGATTCCGTAAAGTAATTGCACCGAATTTCATGACATTGCCACTGCATACAACTTAAAATATAATATAATAGAAAGTAAATATATTTGTTGCAAGGGTTCGAGTTTAACTATGTGTTATTATGAGCTTATGTTATATAAGTGAGTGAAGCTCTCTTTGATATTGGTTCGGGAATAGGTGGGTAGGTAAGGGGGCGTGGTAGGTTAGGTGGATGGTAAGCCGAGTGGAAAGGAAAAGCATTCCCGAAAATGCTCTTTATACCATACAGAGAGTTAGCGTGAGTGGAAGAAAGAGTCGCTTTGAACGTCGTTGGACCGGAAGGCCAAAGCGCGTCTTTAATGAGCCATAGTTGACTTTTTCTCTCTCTCTCTCTCTCTCTCTCTCTCTGCTACCAAAATAAGCCTGTAACCTTTTTAATAATAACGCCAATGGCTCTTGTTGCTTCACTTACTGTTGGCCAAAAACAATTTATGAACCCAAACATCATTTCGAAATACCTCCTCCTGGTTCCTCCTCCGAATATCTCACCGACCTCCCTAGCTACACCTGATCTCTATTGCTTAACTTAAAATAGGAATGTCATGAAACTCGTAGCAATTACTCTATGGAATCTCTACTTTCATTGAGTGTTTTCAAATTTGCTCTGTCTACATTAGGTCAAAAGATATAATCGTTTATAGATGGTGGTGTTGTTTAGATAGTATACTATGGTTGCGCTGGAGCGTCGCTAAGTACTTGGATTTTAATAGGAATTTCATGAAACTCGGAGCAATTACTCTACGGAATCTCTACTTTCATTGGGTGTTTTCAAATCTCCTCTATCTACATTAGTTCAAAAGATATAATCATTTAAAGATGGTGGTGTGGTTTAGTTAGTACGATGGTCGCGCTGATTCGCCGCTAAGTACTTGAATTTCAATAGGAATTTCATGAAACTTGGAGCAATTACTCTACGAATTGTCTACTTTAAGGGAGTGTTTTCAAATCTACTCTATCTACATTAGAATAAAAGATATAATCATATATAGATGGTGGTGTGGTTTAGATAGTATACTATGGTCGCGCTGGAGCGTCGCTAAGTACTTGGATTTTAATAAGAATGTCAACAAACTTGGAGCAAATTACTCTACGGAATCTCTACATTCCTTTGGTGTTTTAAAATTTACTCCATCTACACAATATTAAACGCTACATTCATTTTTAAAAGGTGATGTAGTTAAAAGAAACTAATATGGTCGCCACTAAGTACTTGAATTTCAATAGGAATGTCATGAAACTCGGAGCAATTACTCTACGGAATATCTACTTTCCACGGGTGTTTTCAAAATTACTCTATCTACACGATATTAAACGCTACATTCATTTTGAAAAGGTGATGTGGTTAAAAGAAACTAATACGGTCGCCACTAAGTACTTGAATTTCAATAGGAATGTCATGAAACTCGGAGCAATTACTCTACGGAATCTCTACTTTCATTGGGTGTTTTCAATTTTACTTTAACTATATTAGATGAAAAGATATGATCATTTATAGATGGCGTTGCGTTTAAGCTCATATAAGGTACGTGCTTCATACTAGGAAGTTCGACGCGTCACGTATAGCAAATTCTCCACGCTTATTAACTTTAAGTTTGGCGTAGATTCTTGTCAAAATGATGAGGGTTAATCAAGGGTGAAGGGGACCATGGAAGAGGGGTCATGGCCTCTTTTTAGTTTTTGGTTAAGAATGTATCCGCCCATATTACTTGGAAGGATCCATTTTTCTCCGCCCTCGTCTCTTGCTTAACGTCTATCATCAACATGTCAACTTTTATTACAGTTAGCCCGCGGTCCCCTTTTACTCCTACAGAGGAGTTCCTCACTTCAACAAACAAGCGGTCATTCCCTCGATATACATATACAGGTACAGTAAGATTTTTTCCCTCTGATTGATTTACCTTTTCGTTGGGAGTGAATATCCCCTCGTTTTTTCATTAACCTTTATAGGCTTAACAATTTATCTTTCATAATCTTGGATGTTGGAACATGAATTAAGATATCGTTCTCTCAAGCATGCATTGTTATTTAAGAACAAAAATAAAAATCGATATTTTTGTAAATAATTTTGGGGGTCCTCCTATATTATCTAATCATAAATGGTCCCCCAACCATAACCATACTGATATCTATTTTAATAAATAATAATATAAGTGAAAGGTCCTGGCTGATACCATAATCAAAGTTCAAACCGCCCAAAAACCCAACTTTCTTTAACCTAAACCAGGGATAGATTTAATTTTAGAAGTAGGAATGGAGAACAGAGTAATATCCGGGCGCGAGTCAAAGTCCAGGAACCCCTTCCACGGGACGGGGGGGGGTATGAAAGAAGAGGCGGGAGGGTCATAGCTACAGAGGTAAAAAGGAATTACGTATTTTTCGCCGTCCCCGTCAGCAACGTCATAAAAACGTAGTTTAATTGAGCCAATAAGATAATTTAAACTTTTTGTTACGCGTTGGAGGGAGGGGCTCTATACTGGGTGGTCTATGAGTCGGAATAACTGAAGTAAATACTAACCGTTAGACTCCATTCCTACTTCTAAAATTAAATCTATCCCTGCCTTAACATTAAATTAAATTAATTAAGATTCCCTCTGCCTCCATCTTTTAAAATGGTGCCCCAAAAGGAACCAAAAATGTCCTGTCCCTTTGCTGCTAGTCTAATATATTTCTTAATAAAAACAGAGAACTCGCATATATATATTTGAAAAAGAAAATAAAATTCTAATTTGAAAAAAATAAAAAATATTCTTTCGAAAGCAAGCGAGATTACATTTTAAATTCGTGTCCCTTACCACCACCTCAAATGCTACAAATTTTATTACAAGGAGGCTGTATACCCCCCCCCCACCGTAGCCTCTAACCCCCTCCCCCAAACCCGTAAAAAAACTGCCTTTTTTAACCCCAAAAAAATTCTACTATGGTGGTGTTAAATGGATAATAAGAACGAAAAGCTTGGCGATATTTTCTTTTCTTTTAAACTTTGGGTCCTAACCCTTTTTTTGGGAGGTCGGGGTCCATAGCTACCTAGGGAAATGAGGCCATAAAAAGCCAGGCGCTGACGGAATTGTCCCCAAAAATATAATAATAATAATCCAAGTGGAAAACTCTATGCTCCGATAAAAGAATGGCTGGTTTAAAATATGCCAAAAAGAATTTTCATACGCCTAACAATATCCAAGAAAAAAGAAGTCCATTTTCTTGACCCCTAATGTTGTAACCTTTGACCCCAGATTGTTTAGAGATATAACTAACGTACTCTAAGTTCTTTGGAGATTCAGGTGTATGATGTCAACACTGTACAATATATTTCTAATCTAAAAACGAGGTTCCTGTATTGTAATTAAGTGTTTCTATGTTTCTATTTTAATCCAGAGCAGTGAAATTAATTGTTGGTTGTCAACGCGGAAATAAAGGACACGTCAAGACAGGAAGAGACGACGCACACCAAAATATTAAGAGGAGTTTGGGCGAAGAGGCGCGTTTAATTCGTATTTAATGATATTTGATTCAAAGCGGGGGCCAGGTGACAAGCCGAGCGACAACTTCAAACCACCAAACGACCACCCAAAAACACGCGCAAATACTAACACCTGAAGTTATCAATAACGAAAAACAGGTCTATACTCCGGCGTCTAATAATGTCACCTTTTAAATTGTTGTATTTAAAGTTTTAATGCAAAGTCAACAAAAATAGACCGTTACCGCGACCAACTTGAACTTTGACCTCTAAGTATTAGTTTTCATCTGCCACTTAATTATTAATGGTTAGTTTTAATTCAAAATCATAAAAATATCTACACCATTGAAGTAACCTCGAGTCTCTTGACACATTGACCCTTGAGTATTCAGTTTGGGCTATGATACCCCTTGAAAGAATTTGTCTGGTAACGAGGAGCTTTATCATAAATAGACGTAATTAGAAGCTTCGTCACTTAAGGTATATTTATGATAACTTCCGGAGTTAATGTCAGGTACTTGTTGCCATGAGAAGGAGACAAAGAAAATGAATAAACGGCTGGTCGGATTGCGTCGGTTTAGAATTACATTAGCACCGAGCACAAACTGCAGGGGAATTAGGAATGGATTTCCTCCTGGTCACTCAACTAACTACCACACAGAACATAACAGGACAGGACACGAGGAGTGGGGGAAGGGTTAAGTGAATATACGTCTAACTATATCTTTAGTTACGGGAAGTTCCGCTAGAGGAAGCCGCCGCGCGTCTCCCCATCTCATCCAAAGACAGTTCAGCCTGGAGATAAACTTTCCTTCTGAGTTTTGGATCCTCTTTCTTACTAAAGGGGAGTTCTTGGATGGTTCTTGGTAGTTGGTGGTAAAACGTTGGCAAGACTAGTCAGTGTTAGTTCGACGCGCAACCAGAGTGGTGTGTAAAGTTTTCGTGTCCTCTCTTAAGAGATCTCACTTCAAGTGGCTGGTCAAGCTTTCCCCACCCACTCCCTCTCTCTCTCTCTCACTACTCCTACCCCGAAGGACAGAACTGCTCAGTTCTTCTTTGGGTCGCCCGAACAACCCTTAGGGGATTCAAGAATATATATAGCTTGATATGGAGTCCGGGCAACAGACTCAACTCAAATGTTGACTTTAAAAGAAGTAATTACGTCACTGTTTAATTAAGATCCGCTGATCGACACATATCAACAAGTAAGTACGTTCGCAATATTTTCTTCATTTTTTTAATTTCAATTATCTTTAAGTTTAAATTAAGTATCAAAGGGTTTTACCACAAATATTTCATGTCAAAATTAAATTACTTTAGCGTGTTGTCTCTGAGCCATTTTAAAGTCATTTTCCCATATTTTATTGTGACGTAAAAAAGTCATTTTGATGTTTGTGTTTAAAAATGACTAGTATAAAATTAACTTATAAATTTATTACGTAAGTCTTCTTGCTAGTAATACTGTAGGAAATGTACCGAACCAATATGGTATTCCAGGACTTTTCAAGGAATTCCAATGCAGCCCACTCTTATTATGTTCCCTATAAAATATATAATCACTTATTTATCTAATGTTTATAATTAAAAGAAATTAGAGAAATGGCTTTATCTAGAGCAGATAGAGAAAAATTAAAAGTATCACAATAAAGTACCTATTAAATAGAGTAATTCCTCCAAATTTCAAAATACAATTTTAAATAAAATAACCACAGTTTAAAAAATTCATTTCCCAAATTATAAATTCCCAAAATTCAATAACTATAACAGGAGAAATTTGATTTAAAAACATATTTGAATATTGTCCACCATTAACAATAACAACCCTGTCTTCCCCTCACTTCCCTTCAAAGAACCAAAAGAGTAATGACAGTTCCCCCGTTCCGTACCTTTAAGGGTATTGTAGTGTAATGAATGTATGTCACCATAGTTCGATCCTGCATAGGATCTTTTGACGAGGGTCTTTATTTTATACCTATGAAAGTTTGCCAAAACCGGAACTTATTTTGAAAACTTGTCCTTCCTTCTTCGTCGTCGCAATCTCTTTAAAAGGACGTACAAGACATAACTTCGGGGGGTTCAAAGAGGAAACAAAGAGAAAGCGAGAGACAACCCCCTCCTCCTCCCTGGGGGGTAAAACCTCCTTTGACAATGACGACAGATACGATGGCGAGAGACACGACGGTGGTAGGCAGTGAGCGTTTAAGATACTAGAAAGTGTATGTCTTTCTCGTAAACAACCGGAAATTAGTTCTCTGGTTTTCTTTCTCTGTTTTGGAATAATCAGGTGTGGATATCTCGCAATGAAATGACTTTTCTTTATCGACACCTTCTCTACTTCCTTCTAGGCATTTAAGTCCTGACATAAGTTCAATTATTTCCCCTCTAAGTTCATAAGTAACGGACTGATCAACACCCAGTCCAGCTTGCTTCACCTGCATGGGACTATGGCCCTGGGAATTGTGAAGCAGAATTGTGGTTCCGGCGTTACGCATTTACGATTTTCAAAAATACAACCGCACTTTCTCACTGACTTTCAAGTCATTTTAGAATAAAAGGGGCATGGTATATGGTTGACCCTACTTGACCCCTAATAAGTCAGTAAATCAGTCAGTCATACCAAAAGATTTTTTTGACTTTTTAAGAAGAAATTCTTCAAATCTCAAAAGAACATTGGTTTAGCAGAGACGTTAATTTACTCTTAAGTAGTATACTGATTGAGAGGCCAGAATTTATAGCTGGCAAGCCTTTGGGATAATTGAATATGTCCTCTGCCATCTTATAAAACGTTAGCCATCCACGGATCCCCCTTCGTTAATTGCTAGTCATATATAAATACTTGGTGTTCCCTGCATGCCTATTGTTTGGCCAACGGGTGGGCCAATTAAACCCAATAAATAAAGACTCTTAAGAAAAATCGTGAGCGTGCGTGGGTCGGTTGTTGTAAGCGAGTTTAGAGACTCGCAATTATGGGGGGACGATGTGGTTGGTGCAATTAATTTTGAAGTCTTTGACAGGCACGGCGGTATGGGAACAAGTAGATGATTTTAACAAGCCATTCCCAAAACTAACCAATTATAAACTCCAACATAAGCACTCCTATAGACAACCAAGAAGTTATATCTAGATTACTAGGGATAAGGTGCCTAAGTATTCGCGCCGCGCCATAGTCCCAGTCCCCCTTTGAAAATACAAGGGGGGATGTAAGAAGAGGCCGGGCTATTTCGCTGCCTCTCCTCAGTCGGAAAATACGTAATTTTCGTCATTCGCGACACCGCGCTGACGTGAGTTTTCAAGAACCAATGAGATGCTGGTTGTAGTTTAGAGGCGGGGATTAACTCCGGATAGGCTACGTTTGGACTGGAGATAAAGCTGGAAATGTGGCGAATTCTCCCTAATAAACTAGATATGACTTCTTGCACAACAGTCTCATATTTTCGACTTAAAACTCTAAAGATTTGACTTTGAGCCTGCAAGGTATACATTTTCTCATACAGTTCACAATGTTTACAAGGGCTTATTACCAAAACGGGGTATTTTGTGTCAGCTTTTGCCTAATATAGGTATAACAATGCATTGCGGTTTCCTTAACGATCTTAGGTTCTCACTCTCTCTCTCAATGTGTGTGTGTCTTGTTCCGGTTAATCTGTCGGGGTCTGTTTATAATTGGTATAGATACCCCCCCCCCTTTTCCTGGTTCGATGAATTTTGGTATAATAATAGGTTCTTTGGAGCAACGAAGATTCAATCAAAGCGATGACCCAATTTCTTAGGCGCCCGCGTTGACCGCAAAATGACAATTCCCAACACGGCAAAGACACTAAACTCTATGTCGTACCTTTAACCCAGGTTAATTCCAATGCAGACACAAAACATCAAACAGTTCAGTGTGAAACCCACCAAACTAAGTACTTCCAAAAAAAAAATTAACATAAATTTCTATGGTGTTACCAGGAATACATACTTGGAATCTTTAAGAGACCATAGACCCCATACTAATATCTGATTGAAGGTAAGGGGAGGGGCTTAAACTGTACGCTCCTCCTTCCTCGCATTTCATTGGCTAATAACGTTTACTCGATCAGAACACGCAAAAAGTACTTGTTTACATTAGGTTTCGCCGCGCGTAGGTCAATGTCACGTGGTTTCTAAGTTAAAATGCATTATGCATGACGTCAGGGGTGACGGTTGCTACGCCTCCTCCCCTTTAATTCAAGCAGAAAGGCCCAGAAAATGCCCCGCATAGGTCACTAGCTAAGTCAGTGTCACGTAGTTCCTAAGTTGAAATACATTATAGATGACGCCAGGGGTGCGGTTTTTAACCCTCCGCCCCTTTAATTCAAGCAGAAAGGCTAAGAAAATGTCGCATGTTTAAGATTCCAAGTCGAAGAAATTCATGTGTTCCTGGTGTTACTTATATCAACAATGCAGTTTGGTTTGCAAAATCAAATTCGAAAATTAACGAATTGTGAAGTTCTATATGTAGATCATAAAGATCAAACGTACAAACGACTAGGCTTTCTGAAATAGATGAAGTGTCCCACCCCACTCTCTATCCCTTCATCTGTTCTTTGGATATCTGAACTTGAAGTATATGCAAATATTTGGAATTTTGAACAACGCGTGTATTCCGAATGAAGAGAGTCGAATGCAATCTTCGAAGGAGTTAATCTGGAACTGAGCCTCTATTACAAATCAGGGTATAGTAATTCCAGGATGAAAATCTTGTATTATTTGCGTATTCTAGACCCCTAGTTGCATCCCAGCAAAAACACGAAAAAGGTGGAGAGAGAAATTTTCTATAAATAAATCTTCCGTTTCCCCAAAAGTGTGTGTGTTGGCTGTGTTTAAAACTATAGGAAGCTAAAAATAAGGCACTCTCACAGTCTCTCTACTTCCTACTAACTTTCAGGATGAATTCCTCTATTTCCAGCTGTCAAAATAAAGAGTAGGGGGAAACAATTTCCTATCCCCCCGCGTACTGCATAATGTATTCAAAGACAGGGTTGGGGGGAAGGGCCTGTCTACTTTTCTCCATATATAGAGTCTAGGAATTGCTATAGCTAGCTATAGGCCAATTTCTTTATTCAAAAGAAAGAAATTCCATGGAGCTGACCGATTTTGAAAGCTATACGTTGTCGTAGGTGGTTCCGGCGTTACGCATTTACGATTTTCAAAAATACAACCGCACTTTCTCACTGACTTTCAAGTCATTTTAGAATAAAAGGGGCATGGTATATGGTTGACCCTACTTGACCCCTAATAAGTTAGTAAATCAGTCAGTCATACCAAAAGATTTTTTTGACTTTTTAAGAAGAAATTCTTCAAATCTCAAAACCCAACTCCGCATATCCTTGACAAATTTACCAAGAAAATTTATTTCTAAGAATAATAATCGATTTAAAATTTGACATTTAATAATAATTATATTATAATATCAGGGATAGATTTAATTTTTGAAGTAGGAATGGAGTCTAACGGTTAGTATTTACTTCAGTTATTCCGACTCATAGACCACCCAGTGTAGAGCCCCTCCCTCCAACACGTACTAGCGAAAAGTTTAAATTATCTTATTGGCTGACTCACTTAAACTACGTTTGATGACGTTGCTGACGGGAACAGCGAAAAATACGTAATTCCTTTTTACCTCTGTCGCTATGACCCTCCCGCCTTCTTTCATACTCCCCCCCCGTCCCGTGGAAGGGGGTCCGGGACTTTGACGCGCGCCCAGATATTACTCTGTTATCCATTCCTACTTCTAAAATTAAATCTATCCCTGAAGATAATATATAATTTTATATTAGCATTTAAATAAGCTATCGCTGGAAAGGACACCGCTTGTCATGCATAAAGTATAGCAGGGGTTGAGTGACTACCGACCACACTTTTCCCAGTTTATATTGATCATTGACAGGCAAGGATATATATATATTCTAAGCTCTTTGCACAAAATATATCTCGTACGTAGCTCCTAACACGTCATCATCAAAAGGAGGATGAAGATGGAGATGAAGAGAGTGTTGCGGGTAAGCGTATAATGGACAAAACCTCTTAGGAAAGAGATCTCTTTAAGAACTTAACCAAAGTATGATGATATTTGATACGGAAAAACCATCCAGGATGGTCGGTCCCCTTTTTATGGTAAAAAGATATCTTCAAATATCTCCATCCAATCCATAAAGGTCCTTAAAAACCTTAATATAACCATAAGATACGCTGTACCGTGTGAGTGGTTTTTTTGTTTTAAAAACCGAACTACCAGATTAGTATTATTCGAGTCATATCTGTACAGGGTAAAATATACAAAGTATTCTTCGAGTAATTAACTATCTGTACAGGGTAAAATATACAAAGTATTCTTCGAGTAATTAACTATCTGTACAGGGTAAAATATACAGAGTGGTCTTCGAGTAATTAATTTTGTGTACAGGGTAAAATATACAGAGTGTTCTTCGAGTAATTAATTTTGTGTACAGGGTAAAATATATAGAAAGTTCTTCAAAGTAATTAACTTTGTGTACAGGGTGAAATAAACAGAGTGTTCTTTAAGTCATTAACTTCATGTACAGTTTAAAACATTGGCCTGCTTTTGGGACACCCGTCTCATTAAAAAAAAACCCAAAAGCCGATGTACAAAGTGTTTTATATTTAAAACCGAACTATAGTGTTTTTCAAGTCATTGCCTTGGTATTCTCCACAAAAACCAAAGAACACTGTATCAATGTTTATAACTGAAGTACTGTACTAGCCCAGGACTTTTAGGGTTTGACCTAGAACATTTGAACATAAAGATGAAAATTCGTACATGTGTTGTTTTTGACCCAACAAAAAATATACTAAAAGTCCCCTGCTGTAGAGCGCGAGCTTTCGCCGCCATCTTGGAAAATGGCCGCCGGGAATGCTAGCTACAATGTATTCCACGTTCTTCTTCAAAAAATATGAAAATTGGTACACATTATTATTGTAACCACTAGAACATCATGGCAAAATTTTATAGCTCTGTGTTCAATAGTTTGGCCGCCATATTTGAAAATGGCCGCCGTTAATGCTAGGTACAGTATATTTCACCATGTTGTTGGAAAATTATGAAAATTGATAGGTATTACAATCAGAGCTTTGTGAACCTCATAGTAAAATATTGAAGCCATTAATCAGATAGTTTGGCCGCCATGTTGGAAAATGGCCGCCATCAATGTCATATAGATACAGTATACGGTTGAAAAATTATGAAAATTGGTAATAATTATGTTGAAGACCGTCTAAGCATCATACTTGAATATTGAAGACGTGCTACTGATAGTTTGGGCGCCATCTTCGAAAATGACTGCTGGAAATGCTAAATATATTTCAAATATATAAATCTTTTTGAAATTCCTTTTTTGAATAGATGATTTTCATTAACGTAATAAACAACAAAAAATGGATATCTCGAAGTCGAAATTATCGACACCATCTTTAAAAATGGCCACATGAAAATCATAGCCCTAAATTCTGAAAGAAAGAAAAGTTATTCTAAGCTGTTATTCTCAACATGTTGATTAGAGAATATGATTTAATATGGGGTTTATACATTCTACTGCTGTTTAAGATTAGAATTTAGACAGATCTCTAGCATTTCAGACACATTCATCGTCATCCTGAAGATTTTTCATAATAATTGCATGTCACAACCCTTGATTAGGCGCTACACATAGCTGGGGGCCTTATCAGCGCCCCTCCCCATCATATTCCAAATTGAACCTGCGGAACCGCCGTCATGGCACACGGGATCAGCCAGTGGGACCGACAAACGCCACTTGAGCAGGTGACAGAAGCTGGACACCGTAAGCGGCGAGCCCATTCAGGAGGTGGTCGGTGACAGGGAAGGATTAAGGCAGCAGAAGACTCGAGGGGACGGGGAAGTTCTCTCCAAGCACAACAGTGACATACGGCCCAAACAAATAGTGTATCCGCGACCCCTAGAGGGTTGCCAATAGCGGGGGCGAGCCAAGGCAACACCTGGGTGGGGGCGAAACGGCCCAGCAAAACCTTCACGGAATGGGGCAAGGAACGGTCTGAACCAAGAGCGAACCCAAGGAACTCCCGAACGGTCACACTGAACACGGGCCCCATCTGCCACGACAAGTCCTTTGATATAAAAAGGTTAAGAGAGCACTTCTTTCATTTACGTGCTGTAACTGGGTATGGTAATGATAAGGCGTGGTTTAAATAATGACAGATAAGCAGCATGTTATAAATTCGTTGCGCTTTTTTAATATATTGCATCTAAGAAAGCCATAGCTGCTACAGAAGAGAGATTTCTTGTCGATTTTTAGGGTGATAATGGACACGTCACGCTTCAACTCTGTAGATATTACACGCATAATGGAACCGATAGTTGTTTACAACTGACCTACGCAGAGTGTTGTTGGTAGGTCCCTAACTTCGCGTATACAGGGTGTTTAAACGATACGGGAAGAAAAACATGGATGGCGTGCCCTTAAACGATTAAACTTTTGAGAGTTAAAAGTACTTAGGGGTGCGCTATCTTTAAATTCTTGGTTAGTTGCCAGCCAAGAAAGGTAGGTGGTAGAGGAGGTTAACGCTAGCTTCCTGGAGGGAGACAACTACGTCGTCTTACAAGAGAAATAGTATGAAACTTTCTCTCTGTCGGTGTTGATGTTGGACTCGAGGGCAGACATTAAAGTATAGAGTATAGGTCCGGCAGCAGCCCAACTATCCAAGATATGAATAGAGTCCACGATATGTACGTATCTCTATTACTTCATACCTTTATGACTACGAGGTACTTTTGATACGGAAGTTTATATATCCCACCCCAAATACGTAGTATCTAGCAATACTCTAAGTTTACTTTCAAAGTTAGGCTAAGTTCAGCTAACTTTCCAGGTATGAGTTGCCACAATTTTACGTTGCTGTGTAAGTAACACAGTTCAACGTTGTAACCCCAAGAAATTATCCACGTTAAAATCAATTAAGTTCTTAGAACGCAAATAAATAAATAAATGACCTCTTTGGTACATTGTCCACCTCACTTTTTCCAGGTTATCCCTGACCCTTGGCATCCCTGTTTGTCCTTCATCTTTCTCGGGTAGGATTTGAGTTGGTCCATTATACAATTTTTAATACAGTTTCTAATTTATTTTGGGGCAGGATGGGAACCGGAAGAACCGGTCGCAAAAACCCTCACGCGAGGACGTCAGCCTCTCAAGACTGGTCAAGAAGTTGGGTTTCAAATGGCGACACTAATACCTTGGGTGACGATGATGACCCGCGAGGATTCATGCCCAACACGCTGGACACCACGATCTACCATGTTGGAATTTACGGATGGCGGAAGAAATGTCTGTACTGTTTGGTCATGTTAATTATGGCCATGTTGATCGTCAACATCGCCTTGACCGTTTGGATCATACGTGTACTTGACTTCAGTGTCGTAAGACTGATTAAATTATTCTAACATATCATATACCTAAGATAACAATAACGCAATAATAAGTTAAAGATAGGAGAGTGTAGTTACAAGTTTGTCTTTAACTGACCATATCTTTTGAACTATTATAGATAGAGTAAATTTGAAAATACCCCCTGAAAGCCTACATTCCGTAGAGTAATCGCACAGAGTTTCATAAAATTCCCGTGTTAAATAAGGCCCACAGAATAAAAACTACACCTAAGATAACAATAATGTAATTAGTTAAAGATAGAAGATTGTCGTTACAAGTTTGTCTTTAACTGACCATATCTTTTGAACAATTATAGATAGAGTAAATTTAAAAATACCCCCTGAAAGCTTACATTCAGTAGAGTAATCGCACCAAGTTTCATTAAATTTCCATGTTAAATAAGGCCCACAGAATAAAAATTATTTGAGCATCCCTAATCAAGAAAAAATAAAATTCAACTTAATCTTCAAAACATTATATCTTTTGATCCATCAGAGATAGAGCAAATTTGAAAATACCCCATGAAAGCCTACATTCCATAGAGTAATCGCACTGTGTATCATCAAACCGCGATGGCAAATAAGGCCCCCACAGGGAAAAGAATAGATAATAAGGTGTCTACAATTAAGGAAAAAGTGCTTATAATGTTCCAATTTTTTACAACATATAGAAGTGGCGCTCATTATTAACTTGTATTATTGTCTTATATTATAGTAATGTGTCTTAATATTATTAACTGCAGGGCGGAATGGGCAAGTTACGCGTGACAGAGGCGGGATTACGCTTGGAAGGAGAATCAGAGTTCCTGCACTCTCTATGGGCTTCCGAAGTCCACTCGAGAAAGGTATATATAGCATTTAGCATATCATTAATTAATAAGTATCCATAACAACACAATTAAGCCGCAGCACCAAATCCTATCCTCGTTACGTAAGATGTAGCCCCCCCCCCCCGCTTGTTTCAGACATAAGATAAAGACGCGTAATTTAAGAACTACATTTTTAAAATCAGAACTTAGAACGAAATAGTTACGTCTTTACAGGAGGTAAAGAATTTACTTCCGTTCCGTTTGAGTTATAAGGAAGTAAGATTGAAAGGCTGCAATTCTTTTTAAAATAATGGAGAAAGGGTCTTTTTAAAGCAATTGTTTCCTTTATAAAGTCAAAACTGAATGAAAAAAAGGGGTCATTTTATTTCCCGTTTTTCCTAAACTTAAACTGAACAGAACTGAATAATCTTTGATACAGACTCGAGAAATATTTTCAATTCTCCAAATTTTCTTACAGGACAAACCACTGAAGTTGGAATCAGCCAATAACATCACTTTGAACGCCAGAAATACGCGAGGCCTTATTACCAATCAACTCTACATGGGTATGATTCTCAATTTAACTAAATATTATCGACTCCTCTCAATAATTATTCTCTATGTCATAAACGCGATTGAATATTATGCATTTCAGGATCTTCCTTATTGGAGTCAATGGCGGACAGATTCACGGTGAAGAATTCGCGAGGGGACGTCCTTTTCGAGGCCACCGATGACCAAGTGTCCGTTCATTCCAAGACCTTGAGGATTACTGGTAAGTCAAGTAGACAAGTACCTTAATAATTAAGGGGAACTAATTGGGTACGTATCTTAGCACCTGGCGGTGTTCGCTTCTCGGGTTCAGTTCAAACTCCCCTGATTAGAACAGAACCATTTGAACAACTCAGGTATAGGTCAAAGTTCATTTAAATTTCTGAGTGGATATTTGGGGGTTTAAATACTTGTAATTATAGGTTGGAGTCACCAACGAGGTCTTTAAGAATTTCAGCACCTGAAGGGGTCTCATTGGAGTCTAGGGCCGGAGATATTAGCCTCACTTGCATGAAGAATTTTGATGTCAAGTCAAGAGAGGGCGTCGTGAGTTGAAATTTAACTATTTTGACCTCCATAACCTCTGACCCCCCCAGATATTTTAGTTATAAAATTAGGGTATATAAGTCTCATTCCTTCATAGTATTCCCTTGGTAGAATTGTTAGTTAGTTGGACCTTAGGGTTCAGAAAGGGACTTCAAATTTCACTTATTTTAAATTTGACTTGCAATAACCTTTGACCCCAACAATTTAAGTAAAACAAGACGTCCCATTCCTTCAAATAATGTTTCTTGTAGAATTGTTAGTGACTTAGAAAGTTACGAAGTTGGAGTTCAGAACTTCGACAAACGGGACTTCAAATTTAACTTATTTTAAATTCGACTTTAAATTAACCTTTGACCCCCAACTATTGAAGTGATACAATTAGGGGATATTTATATAAGTTACATTCCTTCAAATAACTGTTATGTAGTTTGTAAGGTAAATTGTTAACGAGTTGGACAGTTATGACCTTGAGCTCAATATTTAGTATAACCTTTGACCCCAACAATTTAAGTAAAAAATTACGTTCCGTTCCTTCAAATAATGTCTCTTGTAGAATTGTTAGTGACTTAGAAAGTTACGACGTTGGAGTTCAGAACTTCGACAAAAGGAGCTTCAAATTTTACTTATTTTAAATTCGATTGAATTAACCTTTGACCCCCAATAATTTAAGTAGTAAAATGAGGAGCTATAAGTGAGATTCCTTGAAATAACTGTTAGGTAATTTGTAATATAAAATTGTTAACGTGTTGGACGGTTATGACCTTGAGGTCAATATTTAGTATATAGTTGTTCAAAGTAAAATGGTATCTTAATTACGTTTTAAATTATTCTAAATTATAGATAAGTCTCGATTCGGAGGTGATTGAATTACGCAACCTAAAGGAAGCATTACCAACAACGCGCGGCAACACGTACAAAGGAATTTATCAAATTTGCGCGTGTCAAAACGGCCGATTATTCGTCGTGGCACCCGAAGCAGTTTGCGAAGCCAGTAAGGAAACGTGCGAAACGACACCATTGCAAAAAAGATCAAATTCTCCCAAAACGTAACGTGAAGTGAAACAAATTACGAACAAATAAAACTTTACAGGGGAATAGGGGGGCGAAAAACCCCCCAAATCCCGCCCCCAACCAACCCCACAAACACACAAACGATATCCATTTTAATAATGACGCTAATAAACTTGAAAGGGGACCGGGGGAAGCAACCCAGAAATGAAACCCCCATGTACTGTTATAATAAAATCGGACTGGTGGTTTAAATGTCGGTCGGTAACGGGGGTCGTACCCCCTGGTATTCATTATAGGTAAATCATAAAACCGCTGGTACAAAAGGAGATCAATTGGGGTGTGTGATGGGGGGTAGGCAAATCTGAAACCTTTCTTCCGATATCGAAAAATAGATGCAACGCAACTTTTAACAATGTTTCAAATATCGATTGAATCAAAGGGGTTGGGGGTTTGAAACCCCACTTACTACAATGCGAGAGCTATGCTTGGACCAGCCAAGAGTAATGACATACTTTTGGATGGGGGAAAGGGGTAACTACCCCCCAATATTAAGTATATTATCTCAAATGTAACTTTACGCTTTCAAATTAAATAAAATGGTTCCATTTCGTTGTTAAAACTGAATTTTTCTAATTTGGTATTTAGATATAAAATGCAGTAAATACTCAAGGGGTAAAACCCCCGTGTTTATTTTTTACTGGGGGCTCCGTAATCCATCATATCCCTTCTTTTATATAGTTTTTTGGCGACTTGCCTCTATGGCGCAATTCCAATACCTCGCTATTTTCAATCTACTCGTATATTGCTTCTTTCCAAGCCACTGATGGAGTATGAATTCTCCATAGGAGAAAAATGGGGTATTGGCACCTGCAGCCTTTAACGGTATAAATTTACAGCGCGTGCTGTCATGACTCCGCAACGCGTTCAATCTTCAAGACACTCTATAGTTCCAAAAGTTTTTCTTCTACTGCTTATGTTTTAGAAAAGTGGTTCACGTGGGAAATCATTGTTTTAAAATTTAACACATGCAAGTCTTTCTTAACATACAACAAGGTTGCCAGCCACAAGTCAGAAAAAAAACTGTGCAAGTATAAGTATGAACGTAAGTGGCTTAACACTAACTCAATCCATACTAGTCCTCGGTCAATTCTTCAACGCAAGGATACGTAGATTACAACAGAAGTATATAATACTTCTCTTCGAGAGAAGTGTACCACCACCATAAAACGGGCGGAGTAATTGTAACATGAATCTTCCCAACATCATTCAGAACATTTATTATAGCAAGATTACTAAACCGAATCCCATACGCCATGTAATAAGTTAATTACCTCATCATTACTATATCTATTAGCGCTGCTTAACTATTTGCCAACCAAGGCGCATGCGCTTGTGGAATTTTGTCCCACGTCAAGACAATCAACGTTTGCTGGTTAATTGATTTCCGAGGATTTAGCAAACAAACAAACGATTATAGACTTAACCCTAGCACGGTGCGATGCATGCCCATCTGAAGTTTGATGAGCAGGAGAGCAAACAAAAATCATGTTATAACTAAAGTATTAAGATCGAGGATACAGAGTGTCATCCTTCTTCTATTATCCCCTTCTGCTGATTACACTTAATTCAGATATAGCAAACCCAGTACAGAGAGAGTTAGTTAATCGGGCGACACTTAGCGACTATACACGTGTTAAAAGGTTTGTTCTCATTAGAGGTTTTAACTTCCTTTGGGGGGAGGGGAAACAGTGTTTGAATGGGGGGAAGGGTTAGGCATTCATTTGTTTCGGGCGATTTACAAGCAATATATTTTAGCTGATAAGAAAACCTAGCTCGGCTCCTGAGAATTGATCCAACTTACAGTGGAGGCTGCTTAATGTTTTGGGGGAACAATCAACTCTTGCCCCCCTCTCTGGCTTAATTACTAAGAGATACAAGTACTGGTAAGGCTACAAGTACTTGCAATACTTGTACTATCTCTCTTGAAACAAAGACAGCCCAAGCGCTATTCGATTTTTCAATTTCTGTTGTATCTTTTACCAGACACTTTTGAGTTTAGTTACGGGGCAGGCAGTTCAAACTTGTGTCCGTTGATACAAAGATAATACAGGTAAAGGTGGGACTAAGAGATAGAGGAGTACAAGGTAACTGGCTTATTTGCAACTACCTATCTTTGTCCTTACTGTCTCTAAGTCGGTAAATATGAGAAAGGAGAGTTACGATTTTCCCTAATTTCTTTTGGTGCAACTCCTAAATTTCTTTTAAGAATGTTGCGATGAAAATTCTTTCTAGTCTTGTTTTAAAGATAACCCATCCCGTCTGTGGGGACGAAGGGGGTGGGGCGATACTGTAAGGTGTTAAGTAATAGGTTGTACATAGACTATTACATTAATTTCTTAAAGAGAAACCCAACACACAGGGGCGGGAGCACGCCCTCTAAGGTAGGTTAGGTTAAGCGTGAAGAGATACTAGAAACGTTACAGTACACTTTAAATCATACGAATAGTTTAAGGGGTACTGAAACTCGTCAAAGGCGTTAAGTAATAGGCTGTACATAGACTATTACATTAATTTCTTAAAGAGAAACCAACACATAGGGGCGGAAGCACGCCCTCTAAGGTAGGTTAGGTTAAACGTGAATAGATACTATAAGAACGTTACAGTACCACTTTAAATCATACGAATTATTAAAGGGGTACTGAAACTAGTCATTTATTATTATTATTTTTTATTATTTTCAGTGTAGAATAATATGGGGGTAAAAATAAGCTAATAAAGGTAAGTAAGTCAAGCCCCCACATGTCAAAAAATCTGTTAATATACACATACGCATCTCTTCCTTTACATAACTCCCCTCCCAAGAAACCCATGTCATCCAAATTCCAAACTCCGTTAAAGCAAGTAATCGAAATATGGAAATATCCGAATTCTTTCATAAAGGGAGTATGAAACGAATTTTAAATTGTCAAAAGGCAATGGCATTACGTCACGTGTATATATAAAAATTAGGGTATGGGATAGTGACTCTCTTTCAATATCTCTTTTGACATGAAGATGCCGCCGATGACTTTGCCTGACAATTTCCTGTTAAGGTTGAGGCAAAAATGTATATGTGAAATTTTTCTTCCTTTTTTTGGCGTAGCGCTTCACTTTATATTCAAAACTGATTTACTTTAAATGTCACTGACGTTTGAATTTGATGGAAATTTCATGAACTCATATCCATAGCCTAAAAACTCATTTCCTATATTTTTATATATTTTTTTTATAAAGTTATAACTTTATACCAAGAAGTGATATCTTGTTGTTTGTAGGCCTCGTGACAGTATCATCCACTTGCCGCCCTTTATCATAGCTTCAAACCGGGCCATTAAAAATCAATGTAAAATAAAAGAGGGTATATGGTATGGTATGGTTTGATAAATTATTATTTTTCAAAGTGTCAATTGCGTGACCTCGTTTCTAAGCCGTATCTTTTGGGGTATCTTAATTAAACACAAATGTCACCTCCTATTTATCGGACACTGAATTATGGAAGAAAATATTCATTCCCTGACCTTTGACCTCGAGTATTTACTATCATTGCATTGACAACCCTTAAAAGATCTTCTCTCTAGTTTAAAATTAAAGGTACGACCTCTAAAGGTTGACCACTGTTGCAGTATCAATTCCTGATGGGTCCCCGTGACCTCTGACCTCTAAATACTTAAGTTACGACAACTCTTGAAAGTACATCCCGGTATATTTTTATCTAACAGGGTGCAAAGTTGTTATTGAAGGTATCTTACAAATATTTATTATTTATACGTTCCCCCGTGACCTATGACCTCTGCGACACCCCCATAATTGGACTACCGCGGTGAACTTTGACCCCTAACAGAGTTATAGGGGGTGCGAAGTTGGGACTGAAGGACTTTTTTGCAAATACGTACTATTTTACATTCATGGTAGAATTGAATAAAATGAATAAAAATAAATACACATAAATAGAATCGGGATGCAATTTTCAAAGTCAATAAAAACCACACTGCTTGTATCCTTTTTCATCTTAGAAATACAAAAGCGAACCGAAAAATGAACAAGAATCCCATTTTTCTAGACAAATAACAGACACGCACACACACAATGATGGTTGGTTTGTTCGTTTTCAACGTGTTTCAATTTATCTTACTATACCTCAGCTCACAAATGTTTGTTTAAACCCCTTTCCTCCCCCAAAATCCACTTCCGTTATATTTTTCAATTTAAAATTATTCACGCTTTAAGGGGCATCGCAATCTTCCACAACACTACCATCCCCAAGCCTTTAATCGACCCATTCTAAGCCTGCAACCAACCGTTTCGCTACCTAGACACGAAACGACAGTGGGTGGTCGGTCTAAACCGAAACGGAAGTAAGGATATCGGAAGTAAATATGAGCTAATATTTATTAAGAGGGTATTGTATCCTTGAAACGAGCTCATTTCCCGAAGATTCATGGCTATAAATGAGTCTTTTTAAGGATGAAATTGTTTCAAGAAGTGATTATCGGAAGTAAATATAAGAGAGAAAGGTCATTTCCGGTCCGGTTTCCTTCCCCCGGCCGCCTTTAAACTTGAGATAAGAAGAGGAAGTTAAATTTTAAAGTGGGCAATTAATTTCGAGGAAGACGAATTTAAAGGGAGTCTAACGTTCTTTCTTATAAAGGACAAACATTCTGTCCAATTAACAATAAACTGTGGGTGATATTCCCTTTAATAAAGGCGGCAGAAGATACCCAGGAGAGATTTCCTTAAATCGGATGTTATATTTAGCCTGATTTGTAGACGTAGCCTTTTAATCCCAGAATGAATCGGTACCCGCATTTCCTTCCTGAATGTTTCTAGCGCGCGTTAGTCCAATCTTATCATTGTCCAACTAGGCCTAGGAATGTCTGAAATTTGACTAATTGGATGGAACACGATTTTCCACTTAAAGAGCTACCATGGGGGAGATGGTCTTCAAGACGGAAGTACTTCTAACTTAGGATAAATATGGCGAGACTAAGGTCAAAAGGTCATTGATCACCAACTGAAGATAGTTCCTTATCGAGCTACAACTAATCTACCATCCATAGATATGTCATGGAAGCCCGGGATTAAGATGGAATAAAGCACAAAGGGGTGCGCGAAAAGTGTTGCCAGAAAACTACTTTGCAGTTTGCAAAAGAAGGTACGAAAATGTTGGTACTCACCCACTGCTGATAATGGCGTTCTGTCAGTCTTTACTATTGGGTATTTGCGCAAAGCCTTGGCTGTAACATTAGCCTTGGAATATATGTTCAAACCCGGTTTCATTTCTTTAGAAAAGTCTCCAACAGACCTACTACAGTTACTAAATAGTTAATTACACGTTAAATGATCAGTAAATCTTGCAACTAACGAAGGCACTAAAAGAACGGCATCGTAAGTTCGAAACCGGTGGAGCCCGCGCTATTCGCTAAAGTTTACTGCTAAAACCATAGCCCACTCGATCACGCGCTCACCGATACAAGCTGCTCTGGCTTAGCAGACGATGTGATATTGAATTACAAAATTTACAAATTATTTCATCAAAAAATGCGTGTAAATTTTATTTCATTTTGAAGATAAAAAAACCGGTTCTTTTTGTACTTTTAAAGCAACATAATTAGCGTCAATTTTTATTTATTATAAATCAAAACTACGTTCATTATTGGAATGTAATTTTGTCTTTATATAATTCGTTTTCATTTATAAAGCGGATCATTTTATATATATATATTTGTGTGTCACGTGCGAGGGTCACGTGATGAGCAATATTGACTTTCTTTTAACTATAGAGAGACATATAATTTGCATATATTTAACGGATATAATAATATGGCATCTTTTCTTGTAATTTTTGATTAAAATTTTGTACATTATTAATGAGCGAGTGTATGTATAAGTGCGTTGCACTCTTAGAATGCCTTGAAATTTAACGGGGGAAAAATGGCTTATGTCCAAGCCTTTCATATTTACCCCCCCTTTCATATACATAGTTTAATATAATAGCTAAGCCTAATTCAAATTATTGAGAGATCTAGGCTTATTCTTCTCCCGCCTTTTTTTTTGAGTTTGAATGAATCCAGGGCTTTAAAAGGTCAAGGTTCAATTCAATCAAGGTTGAGTAAATGGTCGATTATATAGATATATATAAAAAATACATTATTTTTTTTTCTTTCATTTGTGATTAAGGCACAACGAATATTTTGATTGGTCGCGTTCACTTTTACATTTTGGCGCCAAATTTTACGCCACGTTGACTAGTAGCGAAAACAGCGCGCTGAATCTTCAAAAACTTACCAAAAAAACAAAATGGCCACCTGACCATGCCATCTTATAAAAATATTTTGACTCTTTCCCGCTCTTTCGTTAAGCCTTGTCAAATAATTATTCGTGCACTAAATTGTTAAGACTCGTCAATTATTCGCGCACAGGCTACCTATAAGCCTTTGTCAATTAATCGCGCACTTGTCGGCCAGTTGAAATAAACTAAGATTAGGCTTAAAATACTGTTTTTAAAACGAACCTAGGCCTAATTTATTTATCCATGGTGGCTGGAAACGTAGTTAAGTTAATACTGTCTGTCTCGTTGTGGCCTCTGCATGCGAACGCGCAACAATTTCTTCAAAGTACTTAAAGGAGTATGTATAAAGTTTCCTTTCTCTCAAAAAGAGAAAGAGAAAGAGAGAGAAAGTTTAGGCTCGGTTCAGAGGAGTGGTTAGTTCCACGGGGGCGTCTCCTTCATCGTTAAGCCTTTGTCTTTGCACGGGCGAATACGCGACGATTGTCGGCTTTATAGCTCGATATTCTTTGTCGCCGAGTTTATAACCCGAACTGCTTTGTACGTTGGTGGCGCGCTTCTTTTCTGTAATGCAAATATTAAATGGTGGTCCTTAAGAGATAAGCCTTGGGTTTCCCTAATCAAAAAGCCGCAAGTACAATTAAGCCAATGTCAAAGAAAGCGGCGCGAAACAGGATGATACTTTACAATAATGCAACGAGAACAAAATATCTACTGGTCAAGGTACAAAGGAGTCAACAAGTACCGAACAATGCTTATGGTAAGCCTTAAGGTTACCTTTAAGGACCAAGGCTTACGAAGATGCAACATTGGAGGTGGCAAAGTATACCAATGTAATACTTAACAATAATGCAACGAGAACAAAAGATCTACTGGTCAAGGTACAAAAGAGTCAACAAGTACCGAACAATGCGTAAGCCTTGAGGGTTACCTTTATGGACCAAGGCTTACGAAGATGCAACATTGGATTGTGCAAAGTATACCAATGTAATACTTAACAATAATGCAACGAGAACAAAAGATCTACTGGTCAAGGTACAAAGGAGTCAACATTCAACAAGTACTGAACAATGCGTAAGCCTTAAGGGTTACCTTTATGGACCAAGGCTTACGAAGATGCAACATTGGAGGTGGCAAAGTATACCAATGAAGAGTGCGTAAGGTATTTAAGCAATATGAAAGTGTAATCTCACCCTTAAGGCAACAATCGTAAATGCTACTGCAGGGATTGCCGCAACCGGAAGAACACGACCGCCCTTGACGTGCCTAAAGACAACGGACCATCAGACATACCGTATGCCAAAGAACTAACTCGTATAGAACAATTATAGAAGGACAAAGAACGTAATACCCTGGGCTTCCCTTAGACAAACTACTTAAAACAGATACGACAAGAACCTTTGGGAGGACAATGGACAAGAACTTTATGGACTTACTTCTTCTTTGACCGCCCTGATGGTATAAATGAAGGTGAATGTCAGTAGGAGTCCTCCTATGGCCACCAAGAGGAATGAACCCACGGTGGCGTAATGAGGAACATCCTCCGTCACCATCATTAACATCTTAGCCATGTCATCCGCGACTTCCGCCGTCTAAGTGACTCAAACCATGTTAGAAGAATAATTCACCCAATGGAAAAGACGTTTGCCTAACTCACCTGACTGCTCCAAAAGATTGGATAAATCGTCCGTTTAGTTAAACTGTCGAATGGTCTGCAACGAAATCAGCTTTAAGTACTTGGACCTTCATGAAGTGCTCATAGTTCTAACTACTACTTACTCTACATTGGGGATATGATCTACGACGATGTTTACTTGAGTTCTGGCGGCAACGTTGACGGGGATTCCCATATGCTGTTCACAAAAAAGAACAAACAACTTAACACGAGTTATGATAAGTTAATTATTTTATGAACTGACCGGTTCGAGATCCATCAGGAAAGCGTGTTTCTCAGGGTCAGGTCTCAACCCTTCGAAATCATTGAGCAAAGACGCGTTGCCAAAGAGAAAATGAGGGTAGGAAAGAACTGCAGGTGCTCCTACAACCAAAAATACGTTAGATTTCAACGGGATACGTTGATGGACAATGCCTTACCTTTTTGGCATTCGGAGATGTTGAGTACACCAGCGGGGAGACAAGTGTCATTACTGGCGCAAAAGCACAGATTGTCCGTCTTATAGACGCCATTGTCAAAGAGGGTGTGGTCTCCCAAGTACCTCTTGGCTTTGACACCCTTTATCTTAACTTCATCATTGTACGTGACGTATAAGGATCGACAGACGTCAGAGACAAAGATTAACAGTTCGTCTCGGTCAGCGTTCGAGTATGGTGGCCACATATCCCCCGCTGTTATTGCCATAATCATATCAATTAGCGGTTCCATCTTAGGTCAAGCTTATAAGTACTTACGCGTTCCCGTGATTTCGTTGCACGGTGACGTCCAGACGTGAGATAGTTCGCGGTTACCGTTCCAGACATCGATGAAACCATAATTCTCCATTCCCTTCTCCCCAGTGAATACAGTGTACACACCATCGTCCGTACCGTTTTTCTGAAGGTAATTAGCGTCTTTAGGAATACAAGTACTCGTCTACAGTGCCACAAGTAGGTCTTACCTCGTAGAACCATCCAAAATGGTCATAAGGAACTTCAAATCCTTCAGATTCCTTGGCGATTTCCAACAACTTATCGTGATATCCATCGAAAAGTAATTGTCTCGCGCTTTTGGCCACGAATAGAGTGTAATTGAATTCCTCTATCAGGGCGTTGACGGCGAATTGCATGAATTCCTCTTCGTGTTTGACGTGGTTGGCGGAAGAAACCATCGGAACATTGATAGTCGTCACCATTTCATCCAAGGAACCCGGGGTCAAATGCGGTTGGAAATACCAGTGACGTATCTGGCGATAAGACACCGTACCATTCTCGTTCCACGTGATGTTGACCTTCTCCCGCGTCTCCCTGAAGTTGAATTGAAGTTCAGAGCATCTCAGTAAGCTGATTTCCACCAAGGATCAGCTGATCTTGCTTACCTGAAGGTATACGGTCCCATTTCTTCCAAAATGGGCTTCTGGAATCCGGCTAAGACCTCATCAGGATTTGTAATGTTAAAGAAATAGAATCGAACGTAGATTGGGACAGGGACTTCTTTCCAATATTTATAAGGTTCCGCTTCGGGACTGAGAATGAATTTCTGAAACCATACCGAAAAGGACAACGTTAAACCTATTATCCAGTTCCGTGACCTTCAAAAACACTTAGGATATTTCAAGACGTAATTACTTATTGAAATACATGTTTTATAAGGAATTATTATATCAAAATTCTTTTTTAATGATTTTATTTAACTACTTTCCTCATACCCTATCCGTCAATAAAACAATAGCGACAAATTCGAAATTGTCAAGATAACCCGAGGACAAAGTCCGGATTTTTTGGTTTTTTTCTTTTCTAAAACATAATTAGGCCTACGAATAAGTTCGATGTTTCCTAGAATACTATAGTTGAACAATTTTGAACAGTTTTAACTATAACGAACGAACATAGAAATAAGGCGAGAACACAACAGTAGCAAGTCGTCTTTGTTCAAGAATACCAAATATTTCAATTTAACATAAACAAAATATCGACAAAACATTTAAATCGGAGTTAGCACAATTAGAAATCATTTTTAAGACTCAAATTTATAGCTGAAATTAATTTGATTTTTCAATATAAATAATAATCGCAGCTGCTTGTCTTTAACTAGATAAATTTCAATGGCAATGCACCACGGAGTACCATTAACATATTCCTAGGTAACCCGAATCAATTCATGTTGAAACCCATCTGGTTGGCTCTATGACGAAATGAAAGGTAAGTCAAACGAGGCCGCAAGCACCAAAAAACAAGGTGGAATTCTAAGTACTTTTTGTGGGTTATTATTAACACACGTTTTCCTCTAGCGTCTATCATCCCCCCCCTCGTTTTTTAGGTGCACTTGTACTTGGTTCGGTGCTAATGCACTCAAACTCAACTAAACCTCCAGAGTGTTTCCATCTCTCTCCCTCCCTAATCCCAATCCCCATCCATGGGAAAATCCAAAGTTGACTAATGTAATAATAATAATAATATACAAAGTTAGAAAATAGCGTTAATTTCAGGAATGATGACGTAGTAACAGTGACTCGTGATTGTAAACCATTGTTTACAATTGTAATAATAAAACACAATAGATAAAGATAGAGATAGAATGTATATATTAACGAGGAAGTAACAATTGAATCACTGCAATTTATTTATTATACACGGCTTAAGTTTGTCAAGCGAACCATAAGTTCATAAGATATGATCATTCCATAAGTTTGTCACTGGTAACTTAGAAACTGGAGCTTGTCATGAAGTGAGAGTGGTAGGTCATAGATTCGGGGTAAAGCGACATACGCCTGGTGACTGGGGCGCTGTCAAAGGCTTAGTAATGCAAACTAAATAGGACCTAGATGGAACTTGGTCCTGCAAAATTAACCACCGAGTGTATTAGGACTTCAATTCACGTCGCTTGTCGTTCACTCGAACTACCTCGAGCTGTAAGTCTCTCAGTA
Source organism: Phalangium opilio (assembly GCF_054372755.1). Classification (NCBI taxonomy): domain Eukaryota; kingdom Metazoa; phylum Arthropoda; class Arachnida; order Opiliones; family Phalangiidae; genus Phalangium; species Phalangium opilio. Next base: position 6,607,523 of record NW_028324187.1, on the reverse strand, counting down.
GCATTACGAATCGTATAGGAAGTGTCATACTTATGGAAGATACATTCTTATGAACTTATGGCGAACTTGATGAAATTGAGATATCAAAGATAAGTGAGTTCTACGACATACTAAGATGGTATTAACGAAACTAAAATTACAGGTTAATAGCGTTTGTCTATGGGGCATCTTGTTCCGAATTGAATTTCGTAATACAATATTTCTTATTTAATAAAATGGGGAGTACAAAAAGAGAGAGTCAAACTTCGGAGTTCACTACGACCTCAATTTCAATTTAATCTTTCTATCGGACCAAAAATTAACACCCTGTACAGAGCAGAAGTCAACGCGGTCCCTACCACCGACTACTTGAACGTCTGATGTCTAATAAAGAGCTTTTAAAAGAAGTAACAGCAACAATACCCATTTTATGTAGTAATAATAAAAGAATAAAAGGCAAGGCTGTGCCATTACCGTCCGGGGAAATCATTATATTTACAGATAATTGTTACTTGTAGAGTGAGTCGAAAAACGGAGGGTTTCATTTTGAGGAAATTAGCCTTAAACACCCACAAGAAATTCTTGGTAGGTCATCATCTCCCATTCAATTAGACAAGCCCTCTCTAACTGTTCTTTGTCGGGACCCTTTTTAAGGTCTCTCTCAATGCTCCCGAAACTTCCGCTCAGGCTCGGTTTAGACACATTTCGACATGGGGTAGGCAACCCTAAGTACCGAGACACAAAAGCCTGCAGCGTATGGCACAGTTTTACCCTCTTATGGTCTGCTAGGAGGTTAAGTACTATAAAATGGGACAAAGGCGCAATGGGAGGCCTTCTTTTAAGTGTCCGTCCGAGTGGTGTCCGGAGACATGGAAGAGATTATAATGTCCCCCCCCCTTTTATCTTGAAAGGAGAGAGAGAGGTGTTATGGAGTAGTAATGTTCTTATGCCATGATGTGCGGCTGTGAAAGTCTCCCATAATTCCTCGCGCACGCCCCTACCATTGGTGGTTGTAGGCGTTTGTTAAGCGCTGCCGCGTAGTGTTGTTTAGAAATAGACGCTAGTTCTATTGATTTAGCTTCTATTTATAAGACACAGGGGGGCGTTCTTTACGTTTCTGTACCGTATGACCCTACCAAGCGGCTGTGAAAGTCTCCCATAGTTCCTCGCGCACGCCCCGACCTTTGTGGTGGTGGTAGGCGTTTGTTATGTGCTGGCGCGTAGTGTTATTTAAATACAGAAGCTATTTCTTCTATTTTTAAGACACAGGGGGCGTCTTTTACGTTTCGGTACTGTATGACCCTACCAAAACGCCACTGAGGATACTGGGAAGGCTTCGTTACCGGTGTGTGGTTGGTAAAATTATAGGTATCTACTCCATCTACTTTTTCCTTCAAGCTTTTCCAATGATAAGATAGAGATTTAAATTGTGGGAAACAGTTTCGCTCACAATTCCTAAATTCCATTTCATTCTTCTTATCGAATATTTTTAACTTAAAAAAGGACATTATCTTTGTAATACTCGAAATAGGCCTAGGTTTAAAATAGGATAGCCACGGATAGTAACAACTAAGGCTATTCATTTCAACAGAAATATATATACTTTGAATCACCTCAGCGATAAGATATACTAAGTGATAAAGAGCCGTTTATCTGGAATAGCTTTTGGAGGTCACGGACGTTCAAATTCTACCTATGACTACACTTAACTCTCTCTCTCTCAACTTCAACGGTTACCTTGACCCTAAAATAACTCAAGTATCTATCTAGCAACCTTAACCCAGGTTGAACCTTTGGTTGGTATGTCTTAACTATACTATGTCAAAGTGGACAGAAAAATGCATTCATGGCATAAGTAGCCCTGACATAATTTTACAGAAATACGACAAAATATAATTTGGTAAAAGGTTCGATAGGATAATACAGGACAAATATCGGGTCCCATAGGATGATATAAGACAAAATATCGGGTTCCATAGGGTGATAGAGGAAAAAAGGCGGGTCCCATTGGATAATATAGGCCAAAATGTCGGGTCCCATAGGATGATATAGGAAAAAAGGCGGGTCCCATTGGATAATATAGGCCAAAATGTCGGGTCCCATAGGATGATATAGGAAAAAAGGCGGGTCCCATAGGATGATATAGGAAAAAAGGCGGGTCCCATTGGATAATATAGGCCAAAATGTCGGGTCCCATATAGAACAAAATGGTGGGTCCCATAGGTTAATATAGGCCAAAATGTCGGGTCCCATATAGAACAAAATGGTGGGTCCCATATAGAACAAAATGGTGGGTCCCATAGGTTAATATAGAACAAAATGGTGGGTCCCATAGCATAATCTAGGACCGACTATCGGGTCCCATAGGCTAATATAAAACAAAATAGTGGGTTCCATAGGCTAATATAAAACAAAATGGTGGGTTCCATAGGATAATACAGGACAAATATCGGGTCCCATAGGATGATATAGGAAAAAAGGCGGGTCCCATTGGATAATATAGGCCAAAATGTCGGGTCCCATAGGATGATATAGGAAAAAAGGCGGGTCCCATTGGATAATATAGGCCAAAATGTCGGGTCCCATAGGATGATATAGGAAAAAAGGCGGGTCCCATAGGATGATATAGGAAAAAAGGCGGGTCCCATTGGATAATATAGGCCAAAATGTCGGGTCCCATAGGATGATATAGGAAAAAAGGCGGGTCCCATAGGATGATATAGGAAAAAAGGCGGGTCCCATTGGATAATATAGGCCAAAATGTCGGGTCCCATATAGAACAAAATGGTGGGTCCCATAGGTTAATATAGGCCAAAATGTCGGGTCCCATATAGAACAAAATGGTGGGTCCCATATAGAACAAAATGGTGGGTCCCATAGGTTAATATAGAACAAAATGGTGGGTCCCATAGCATAATCTAGGACCGACTATCGGGTCCCATAGGCTAATATAAAACAAAATAGTGGGTTCCATAGGCTAATATAAAACAAAATGGTGGGTTCCATAGGATAATACAGGACAAATATCGGGTCCCATAGGATGATATAGGAAAAAAGGCGGGTCCCATTGGATAATATAGGCCAAAATGTCGGGTCCCATAGGATGATATAGGAAAAAAGGCGGGTCCCATTGGATAATATAGGCCAAAATGTCGGGTCCCATAGGATGATATAGGAAAAAAGGCGGGTCCCATAGGATGATATAGGAAAAAAGGCGGGTCCCATTGGATAATATAGGCCAAAATGTCGGGTCCCATAGGATGATATAGGAAAAAAGGCGGGTCCCATAGGATGATATAGGAAAAAAGGCGGGTCCCATTGGATAATATAGGCCAAAATGTCGGGTCCCATATAGAACAAAATGGTGGGTCCCATAGGTTAATATAGGCCAAAATGTCGGGTCCCATATAGAACAAAATGGTGGGTCCCATATAGAACAAAATGGTGGGTCCCATAGGTTAATATAGAACAAAATGGTGGGTCCCATAGCATAATCTAGGACCGACTATCGGGTCCCATAGGCTAATATAAAACAAAATAGTGGGTTCCATAGGCTAATATAAAACAAAATGGTGGGTTCCATAGGATAATACAGGACAAATATCGGGTCCCATAGGATGATATAGGAAAAAAGGCGGGTCCCATTGGATAATATAGGCCAAAATGTCGGGTCCCATAGGATGATATAGGAAAAAAGGCGGGTCCCATTGGATAATATAGGCCAAAATGTCGGGTCCCATAGGATGATATAGGAAAAAAGGCGGGTCCCATAGGATGATATAGGAAAAAAGGCGGGTCCCATTGGATAATATAGGCCAAAATGTCGGGTCCCATATAGAACAAAATGGTGGGTCCCATAGGTTAATATAGGCCAAAATGTCGGGTCCCATATAGAACAAAATGGTGGGTCCCATAGGTTAATATAGAACAAAATGGTGGGTCCCATAGCATAATCTAGGACCGACTATCGGGTCCCATAGGCTAATATAAAACAAAATGGTGGGTCCCATATAGAACAAAATGGTGGGTCCCATAGGTTAATATAGAACAAAATGGTGGGTCCCATAGCATAATCTAGGACCGACTATCGGGTCCCATAGGCTAATATAAAACAAAATGGTGGGTTCCATAGGATAATACAGGACAAAATATCGGGTTCCAAAAATTAATATAGGATAAAATATCGGGTCTCATAGGACAATATAGGACAAAATATCGGGTCTCATAGGACAATATAGGACAAAATATCGGGTCTCATAGGACAATATAGGACAAAATATCGGGTCTCATAGGACAATATAGGACAAAATATCGGGTCTCATAGGACAATATAGGACAAAATATCGGGTCTCATAGGACAATATAGGACAAAATATCGGGTCTCATAGGACAATATAGGACAAAATATCGGGTCCCACAAATAAATTAGGACAAAACATCGGGTCCCACAAATTAATTAGGACAAAACATCGGCTCCCATAGGATAATATAGGGCAGTTATAATCGGGGCAAGTTTGAATTATTGACTTTAATACAGGATATTTTAATTAAATTATAGGTTAATATAGGCACGGGCCATATATAGGATATGTCCAAAATAAAGACAGTTAAGAACAACTGGACTCCATGGATCCAACCCGGACGACACCAAATACATCAACCACAAATCAATCACCAATATTTAAAGGTAGGTTACCTGTTCAACTTGCCACCTTAGAACTTTTGGAAAAATGAGATAAGAGATGAGTCCGGAGACGGCTAAGAAGAGTCCGGCCGCTACCAAGATGCCCACTTTAGCCGCTAAAGTCAGTGCCATGTCGCAGCTGAGCGAAAATATCCTGCACCGATTCCAACTTTGTCACGTCTAAAATAGAAACCCACAAGAGACAATAAATTATTAGAATAATTCAGATAGACCTTGAAAATAAAGAAAAATAAAAAAACGCAATTACAATATAATTATCCTAAACTACTTAAAAACAGGAACAGGTTCCTAAATCAAAGTTTTTCCGATGTTTAAGGTACAATCGGTTTGTTCGGTGGTTAATGGAGACGAAGTTCGACTATCAATACAGAGGGACACAGAAAGAAGACAGAAATTGCTATTTTTTTTATGTTGGAAGTTTAGAAGAGATAATGTCATGCCCGTATCAACGCGAGTAGAGCAGATAGAGCGGCAGAATTTGGTTTTAACTGATAAAGATAACAGTTTGAACTTTTCAAGACCTACTAGCTTTCTTTACATAGCAAGATGTCTCGTCTCGTCTTTAAGACACTTGGAAGAACTCAAAATTCCCATAACAGCTAGCTAGGGTTGCCACATTTTTTTCAGGTTTTTTCCCTGACGATTTGAAGGAATTTTCCCTGAATGATAAAAATTTTTATTTGAATGTTGTTTTTAACAATTATTACAGTACATTGCAAGAATGGCGGGAGGGGGGCAAATATGACTATTACATAATTAAAGGACATACCCATATCTCTAATATAACCACAGTTATAAGCCTCCAATGTTTAGTGTAATGTTAATCCTATGGAGGGTATGTTTATAAACATGTTGACGCAAATTTCCCTGATTTTTACTAAAAATTGGAAATTTACCTGAATTTTCCCTGAGGTTTTTGTCAACTATTTATTTCCGTGAATTTTCCCTGAGGTTTTTGTCAACTATTTATTTTCCTGAATTTTCCCTTAGGTTTTTGTCAACTATTTATTTCCCTGAATTTTCCCTGAGGTTTTTGTCAACTATTTATTTCCCTGAATTTTCCCTGAGGTTTCTGTCAACTATTTATTTCCCTGAATTTTCCCGGTTTTCCAGGTTTGTATGAACCCTGTTTTAAGATACGCTGACTTTCAAAATCAACTACTTTTCCATGTGTTTCGGATATTTTGACAACCCTAATAAGGTAGTTTGCGAGATATAATAGAAATTTCCCAAAGAAGAAATAATATTTGAGTAATTGAGATGGACGGACACAGATACCATCTCCATAAGACACCCCTCTCAATTTTTTTCTCCCTTACATACGTATTTGGGCATAACCTTGCATTACGGTTTTAAAGGGATAGTAACACAAGATAAAAAAATTCTAGCGTGTCTTTTATCACTGTATATGATCATCACTTATCTCGGGATCACGGTGTCGGGTTCAAAATAATCCTCGAGAAGTGTTTTATTTTTTTCGAAATACAAAAAAGAGCTAGGCCTAATTAAACGACCTTCGATTTCGAATCTTTAATTTTTATTAAAATGGCGGCGCCCTTCTAAATCAAGGCTACAACAAAAATCGAAAACCCATAAAAATCATACAGTAAAAGGGGAGGAAGGAGTGGTACCTGTTGCACGTGCTCCTCCCCTTTAATTGCAACTATTGCACGTGCAAGTTTAGGCCTAAAAGTGAAGAAGAAACGAAAGAAAGTTTCACTTATCACGCGCCACTAAATTTGCGGGAAAACAAACAATGTCACGTGCTCCCTTTATTTATTGCAACTTTATTTTTTTTTTACAAGGAGCCTACTTAGAATGTTATCAATGTCTGTCTATAAGAAGTATCGTAATTATAAACTGGTTTAAACCTCAATAACGGGGAAGAGGAGAAATAGCCGATTTTAAAGATAAACCAAACCATAGCTAGGATAAACAAGTTTTAGAATATTATGTAAAAACATAAAAGCAGAGGCGAATAGTTTTTCAATTAATTTGTCTTTCTTTTCAAAATGAATATTGCGTAACTCTTTCGGGTTTCTTTTACAAGTTCGGCCCTCAAATTGGGAAACTACAACAACAAGCAACGAGCAGCAACGACGGGGGCTGAGTTTGATAAGTTTTAAGCGCGTCAAAAAAAAGAATGTAGAAGTAGTTGGTTGGTTTAAAATACAAGGATAACTTTTGATTGGAGTGGCTAAAAAATAACTACATGGTCTGAATAAATTAAAACAAAATATATATTCAATTAATTTCCCAACACGAAAACTAAAAGGTCTTATTTTGACTCGACAAAATTTCCGTGTTCAGAGCTAAGTCTATTTTAATTTAACATTAAATAACCTAAGCCTTTGTTGAATTAAAATAGGCCTAATCAAATTAATTGATTGTTTGACCTTTCGGGACAAGTATGGGGGGAAAATGAATGCTTGGCATCGTCCTCGAACGAAACCCTTTGATTGCCAATAAATTACTAACGATTCTATGCCTTGGTTTAAAATAAAATAGACCTAATCAAACAAAAAATAGACTTAATAAAATCATTGCCTGACCTTTCGCGACCTGTAGGGGAATACGAAGGCGTTGACACTCGAACGAAACCCTTCGACTGCCATTCCAATAAGTTACAAAATTCTACACCTACACTGCTTCTTTAAAAAAGCAAATCTATTCCCTAAGGGGTTGCTTATATTTCTTCAAGTACTTGTACTTGTATCAGGAAGAAGTATTTGGATTCCTTTCCTACTAATAAATATACGTGTGAGGCATTCAACTTGAAGAAAAAGAACACAGACAGCTACTTCTGTCACTCGCCAATGTTCAGTCTTTGCCAGAAACTACATATCTATTGTATTGTTAGTTACACTAAAGGTTTTACGCAGTTATGGCACTATTTCCTTACATCGTATTGAGAAGATTAGTAGATTACGCAAGGGTGCCCTTACTCTATCTTTTCGAAGAGGCCACTCTGTCTAGTGTATGACCTCATTACATCCTGACCAAAGCGGGACGGAGAATTAAAAAACTTTTCAAAAGTGTATAATGGCAGTTACTATTCTATGGGTAGATAACACGTTGTGCAATTACTCCGCAGCTACAGAGGTCAAGGGACAATGTTTTTGCAAAAGAAAATATGAAACTCGCAGTTTTACACTAAACTCTACAGGGAAGATAAGGCGGTGTGCCAGTTGGCAACTTTGTATAACTTCCTGCCAGCAAATACAGTAATGGCAGGTTTATATTAAACTCTATGTGTAAGATAGCACATGGTGCCATGACCGTGACGAGATTCTAAAACACGTGGTACATGGGTCAAATGTCAAATGTGGTGTTCCCTCAAAACATATGACTTTAATCATCAACTTACACTAATGACAGCGTTCATATCAAATTGATGAAGATAATTAACAGCACAATGGATGCTTAGCAACAACACAGCGCGCGAAACACGAGGAAATTTCCGCACCTCGGAAGAAGAAAGTTTACGCAGTTTTATAAGTACTGAGGTTGCGCGGGAAAATATCACGCGCGCGACACAAGCCAGCCAGCCGCCAGTCTCCGCGCGAAATCGTAAAAGAATGGCGGGAAATTGACGACTATATATTATTTTAAATAAAAATTAAGACTACGTACGGTACGCTAAGCCTAAATTATATCCAATAGATAAGAACAAGAGTGGCTTGTTGCGATGGTGTCGCGTTTAAACCTCGATCCGTAATGGACATTGTACCAGGGTTGGCAAACCATCAGATAATTATTGCCTTAGAAGTTCTGTTACGGAGAGCACCACATAAATACCATTGACAGGCAGCAGCGGGGAACAAGAGAGTGACTCCAGTTGGTTGGAGGGAGACGAAAACCGCGGTAGGGTGGGAGGAAATATTCTACAGGCTGCGTTCCAACTAGTTGAGAGAGGCTCAGGCAATATAATGCCAGCGACACCAGCTAACGTAACCGCTCGACGCGATTTGCATAAAAAATATATACATATAGAAACTTTCGTTAAAGGGCGTGGTCATGTGACTTCGCGTTACAGCTGGAGGAGACGTTGGCGCCAATTTTGAATGTATAAGAATTCTTCTTAACTTCTTAAGCATATGTTAGCCCTAATTGTCATCTTCTCCCAAGCCCCAAATTAATAAACTTTCAAGTAAAGAAAATTAAAACAAAATGGCCGCGTCAACTCCATCTTTGAAAGGTCATAAGTCTGGGTTCACATAACTTCCAGGGAAGACTTTAGGGGATATGATAGCCTTAATTGTCCTTTAACCAATGGTAGTTAAGACTCGGTTCTAACACGAATAACACACGTGCCGAGAGCCCGAGAAAACAACGTTTTTTGAATAAAAATTTAATATTTTTGGGAGGGTTACTTTTTCATCAAGGGCAGGAAGTTGATTTTTAATCGTGGAATTAAAATTACAAGGACGCTTATCTTAGAATCACTTGGGAAAAAAAACTACAGGTACTTTAGAATAGGAAATTAGTTAAAAAGGCCGTCTGTGACATTTGTTACGTCACAATTATTTCTCACCAATTCTTTTGACAGTTTTATAACTTTGTCCTTAATAAAGTTGAGGGTCTAACCATGGACTCTTAGTTTATCTTAGGGAGGGATGGAATAAGGTCAAATAATGACATCCCACCGTCAAAACTATAAGGGAATTCTAATTTTTAGGCTCCGCTCTCTGGCTGAAAAACCAAGCCACTCATTTACTATAAATAAATTTTAGCCAAGTTGCTAAAAGACTGAACAGAACAATAGGAACTGGGCCGCAAATAATAAAATTATTACGAAATTATGGGTGAATATATGTATTATAAGACCAAGCTGCTAAAAGACTATAGGGGACAGATTAAACAGTCTACAAGGACTTCCGTATTTGGGACCTTGAGGTTACCACCAGAGATTGTTGCTAAGCATTCTGATTTAACGACAACTGAGACATGAGTTTATTATAAACAAGTCAGGTATAGACGGGCGGCGAAGAGTCCCAGTTTCAATTATTAACGTGAGATCGAAGACAACTGTTCAAACACACCCACCCATACCTAGGCGGCCAACTGGTTTCTCTTACAAGTATATTGTATATATGATATAAGTCAAACACGACACGATATTTCACTAAAAACATAAGGGGATTGATTATGTTACGTATGATAAAGGTAAATTTTCAAGTGCAATTGAAACGGGATTGAGTTGGCGGATTGCAAGCATAGGAAAGGCAAGCCGTTCCGTTGCCTCAACAGGCAGACTTTGTGGGAATCTCGTCTGAGTCTAAGGGGAACTTTAAATAATAAACTTCTAAATGTATCAAAAACTTTGATACATTGTCGCTAACCGGAAATCAAAGACAACTTTCCAATCAATAAATAACAATAAAATTCTAAACTTACCTCCCAAGTAGGTCAAGGTCCGTCGTTGATAAGTTCACTCGGGGGGGGGGGGGGAGAACGCCAACAATGCACTATAGGGACTTCGCAATTCGGGCTTAACTCAACCCCCAGTGCCATTATGGTATGTTTTTAACAGAATGAAAGCTATATAAGCTCCTCCTCCTGGTATGTTTTTTTAGCACTAGTAAAGGTAGTCTGACGTTGCATGACGTAGTACTGCCAAGTCCCTATATTGGTCGAAATTACGATTCCCCGGGACCCACAACAGTCCCCCCCCCCCCCGATTTATTTCTTACACTGCGCCCTCTAAGTCGCCAAGAGACTTACGCGACACCTTAACTGTTTCATTTAATTAAGATAAGCCTAATTAGTAATTACTTCAAATAAAAACACTGTTTTCTTCCTTCAACATAAATGTATTTATTCTCTTTATAATTTTCGTCAATTCAATTTACAAATAAATATTTTTTTAACAATTAATTAAATTAGATGGTTAGGCATAGGCAGGCTTAACATTGAAGGGATATGGGGCAAGGTGAAGGGAACGGGGGCGAGCCAATGACTATAAAGTTAATTAATTCCAACAAATAAATTGGAATGTTTTCTTAATTTGTTTTAACAGATTTGTTTTTTCAAAACCTCCAACAATTCCCGAAGTTAATTGAACTTCGTTTAGACTTTTGCGATGACTTGACGTCAGAGAATAACCAAAAACTTTACAATCAACTCCAACAATAACAATTTAAGGCAAAACTTGTTATTTATCGTTGCTAAGTGACGATCGTGATAATTTTTAAGTAAATAATAATAATAATATTAAATAACGTGACACCGGTAAATGTCTGGCTTGCGCTACTAACTACCTACTAATTTTTTAACTTAATTAATTTAAAAGAGAGAGGAAGAGAGAGATAGAGAGAGAATAAGAGGAATGTTTCAAATGATTTGATATTCTCTCCCGTTAATTTAATTTACAACATTCAGAATGAATTATTTTGAAGTTTTTTTTTTCACTAGACGATTCCTAATTAAGTTTAATTGAGATTACTTGATTGATTTATTGATTAATTAATTAATTGGAATGCAGAGTCGCGATCGACGTCCTTCTCTCTGACGGTTAACAATTAACGAGTAACGGATGTTCTAAGAATACTTTAGGATATTTCTAGAGCACCTTCCTCTTCTAATTTTGAAAGGAATTTGACCACCTTGTACTCGTCGTCCGTCTGAGGACAGAAAAACGAGAAAAAACGTTGGCCAAACTAGTCGCAACATTGCCATAATCTTTTCCCTGATGTTTCCAAGGTTTTCCCTAATCCGTGACCACCCTGAGTAGGATAAGACTAACCTGTTTGGCCATATCAATGAAAGCCAGAAGTTTCTTGACTCCAATGAAGACTCTTCTAGAGCCAATCTTACGCTGGATCATTTGCAACTGTTCCTTCTTAAAACCTCCGTGTTCTTCAAGGAGGGCCATCAGGTAATCAGGGTGGGATATATTAGGGACATGAAGGACAGCAGTGAAGGCTGACAACATCTCCATGTCCTCAAGGACTTGCTTACGACTGGTTGTTACCAGAACCAGCAATTTGTGATTCTAAGTTTAAAGAGTTATGGTTTGTTCTTTGCCCCAAAGAGGTCAAAGGTCAAGGAGGGTATGAAAAACGTATATAATATACCTTTGGTGGTTCTTTTTTCAACAAAACCATCAAGGCTTGTAGGACTAAGTTAGAATATCTGGGACCAATTGGCCCATAATCTTTTAAAATTTAAACGAAATTAATTAAACATAACAGACTTAATTAATATTAAGTTGTTAATATACCCAAAAGTCGCTCAACATTATCCACTAAGATACAACTGAGGGTGGATTTGTATGCGTCATCAAAGACCTTCTTAATCATCTGGCACTTGGCCGTTTCGGTGTATCCAACCATCTCCTCAGGGGTGCATAATTTAACAAAGGGAAAGTCGGACCTAATGGACAGTTTGGCTGCCAAGGCGCTTTTCCCGCTATTGGGAGGACCTTCCAACAGGACACTGACCATTCCTCTAGTGTCTGGGGAACGGGTCAACTGGATGAAGAGGTCGCCATCCTCCATAATAGAGGAAATGGGTGGACCCCAGATGGTAACGCCTTGAGATACCAAGCGTTTTATATCATCCATGTTGGTTCCAAAAGCGGGTTTGATATCGTGTTCAAGGGCGTGAAGAAAATCTTGTCGGGTAACGCAAAGTTTGTCCGTCGCGTTTGGATCAATTTCAACTTTGCTAGCTGCCTAAAACCACGACATTCAATTCTAGGGGGGTTCTTGTAAACAAAGTAAGCCTAAGGGGGGCCCCCAAATTACTTACTTTAATGAGCCTATTCATGGCAGTTGATTGGGCAGCGCGGACCAAACCTTCAATCTCAGCCCCTGAGAAATTCTTTGTCTTTGTGGCCAACTCCTCTAAGCTAACGTCAGACGCGAGTTTATTAAATTTCCGCATTTGAGCAGTGTGTATATTCAATATCTGTACGCGTCCGTGTTCATCTGGTAAACTAATCTCCATCTGGACCTCTAAACGTCCGGGTCTCATCAGGGCTTCATCTATCATATCCTTTCTGTTGGTCATTCCAATGACCAGGATGTTATTCAAGGATTCCACTCCGTCAATTTTAGACAAGAGTTGATTGACCACCGTATCGTGAACACCGGTATTCCCCGCCTAAACCCAATAAGTTCGGTCAACAAGATGTAATTACACTTGATTGACAAGTGCAAATACATCTTGATAAACTTACAACTGAACCTCTCTGTTTGCAAATGGCGTCTATTTCGTCAAAGATTATAATATGAAGACCACTGTTTGGTCCCATCTGATAACGCGCGTGTTAATTACGATTAACTTTAACATTTAACCCCTTAAAAAGGAAGGTAACAAACAAACAAACCCTCTTTTCTTCTTCCTCAGCGTCAGCAAAGAGTCGCCTTATATTGGCTTCTGATTCTCCAACATACTTATCCAATATTTGTGGTCCATTAACAATCTTTGGTTCCCTGGCATTGAGCATTTTGCCAATTTGTCTGGCCATCAATGTTTTTCCCGTTCCGGGTGGACCAAAGAGAAGGATCCCCCTGACGTGTTTCAAGCCCAACTGTTGGACTATTTCAGGGGGGAAGACGCGAGACGCGAATGCCCGTCTGAAAATCGCGTTGAATTCATTGTCTAATCCCCCAATTCCCATTCGGTTAAAGTCCCAATCAGGGTTGATAATACTCTGACGGAATTCTTTGCTTTTTGCTTGACCTATTAGACTTAACATACTCCCTTCAGCTCGTTCAAATACTACCAAAGAGTTTGGTAATACCAATCCAATGTTGGTCTGAAGTAAACAATCCATTCAAACCCAAAAACCTTAACCTTTTAACCTTGAACTGACCATTCTAGGTTTTTCCCCTTCTTTCATTTCCATATTGGCCGCTTCCATCTCTCTAACGGTCAGTTTCAAGAGTTTTTTATCCTCGTAAGTGAACGCCAACTGAAATTCAACTCAAGTTGAACTTCATGTACGTAATGCTAAGGTAAACATGCATTCACTATGGCTTACAATTTGTCCGACAGTGAATGCTTGTTTTACAAACTGCATGGCAAACTCCGAGGCCATTTTATCAGTATCATAGGGTTCGGTAGTAGTACTCTTTTTTTCTAAGAAATCCACTTCCAAAAGGATTTTAGCAACATATTGTTTATTAGGGTCAAAAGTGTAAGGACGAACTTCGATCAATTGACCCAATGAGAGTTCAGCCCATTTTCTCTGAGGTTAATTTAGATTAATTTTAAGTTATTTAATGTTAACTGCATTATTACCTACCATAGGCATACTGAATCCCATATGTCCAGGTGGCATTCCTTCGTAGGTTTTTAACGTAAATATGAATTTGTGATTTGCACCCGTTGTTACTTCAACATGACGGATTTTGTCTTGAGGAAATTCCTTCTCATTTACAACTGCGCAATTAGTTAAGGATAAAGTGTCCGATGGACATTTTGCAACTTTCATTTTCTGTGAAATAAGATTGTAATTATAAACCCCGCGCTTAATTAGACTTAACCCCCCCCCCTCCTCATCTCCGATCATGGTGTTTAAACAATAATGGCTTCAAACAATGATTCATAATTTTTTTTAATTTTTGACAATAAAGCAATAAAGAGTATTTTTATTATAATTTATGCATAAAAGGTGTAGCATTCGCAGTTTTAGTAGCAGGTGAGTCCTTGGGTTAGGTCACCCGGGTCCCAACCAACCTCCTGCAGGCCCCTACAGTCCTACACCCCGCCATGCCATCGGATTTTGATAAGCAAAGGCTTAACAGTTTTTACTCATTTTCCAGCCCTCTTTCAGGGTTTAAATTACTTCTTATGCAGGTGTAGACTATAATAATGCTAATAATGATTAATTAAAGTTAATTACTTACAACAACGGACATTTTTTCATGTAATTTGGGCTCTTTAAGGCCCGGAGATGATGTGGAGGGTAATTCAAAGCTTCAACTTTTGGTTGTGGTAAGTTCCCCTGGAAAGCAGCATTCACTGCAATGCGCATGCGCTGTGACCTCTATATTTCGGTAATGACTACGGTCTTGGGAGTGATAGGTATTAAAACGAACCCAAAAATTGTAGGTCTAAATTCGATGTTAAAATTATGCAAAATAGGTTAAAACATGGGATATCCCCATTTAGGTGAGGGCAGTGCTCTCATCTCATCAAAATCACTGACCAAAGTAGCCATGCAGTTTCACCAACAACATGGCTGATATTCCGTGATAATAATATAAATAATTTAGGCCAGGGTGGGAAATAAGGATTTTTTTAAAACTGGACATTGGGCCATCGACCCCCTGATGACTCTGGAATAAAAAAAACTGGTCCATGACCATTTACCCGGGCGCGTCGTCTGCTAAACTAAAGAAGTGGATAATTAAAATAGCTGAGATAATGTCTGGACTCTGGCTACCCTTGAATTTTATTAGTGGTCAAGTGGACCACTGACCCCCTCCGATTTAATTATTAAACTGATCCAGGCAATTTTTAAACTGGTCATTTGCCCTGTGCCACCACCATATTTCCCACGCTGATTTAGGCCTATTTTGAATCTCCATAGCCCACTCGATCACGCACACAACTTGCATTGCCCAGTGCGTGATTAAGTGGGCTAAAGTATCTCACAGCTGTAAATAAGAGTATACCAATCATGAAATTAACAAGATTATTATTGAATTTACAATTTATACAAAAATTAATATCATATAGTGATTAAAATATATTCAATTTCTCTCTGTTAAGAATTACAATGCCTTGATTTTAAAGCAATGATATTATTTTAGATAGGATAGTAAAATATATGCTCTTATTACTTAAGTTAACTCTGGAAATTATGTAAAATATTTGTACCAAACAACTCCAACTAAAATAGCTACCTCTAATATGATTATAACAATAAGAATCAGCTTATTAGTGATAACTCTACGATACATTGACCTCAAAATTCTTCTACTAGCGCGTAAATTATCATCAGTATCCATCAACCTTTCTTTTGTTCTGATCAAGGCTTCCCTTTGAGTTCCTAATTCTTCTATTACTTCCGTTCCAACTTGATCCGTTTCTGCAGCTAACTGATGAGTTCGCGCGATTGAATCTGTCGTTCTATCCAAGGTTTCATTCATTTGAAGTAATCTAGCTCTGTTATTAGGTATGGAAGAACCAATAGCTCCTCCGACAGAGGGACCACCAGCAAAAAGCTGTTGACGGGTGACAGTCGCATCCAGAACTCCCCCTCCCAACTGAGTGACTTTCCTGCTTATTTGCGCTAAATCTTGACGATATTGTTTTGTTTGAGAACTCATGGCTTGACGATAAGGAGGTGGGGCATTTGTGGCCTCTTTTTCCAACTCTGTGAAAAGTGTTTGTACTTCATCTAAACTGCGTTGAATGTCCCGTATCTGAGAACGTTTATCTTCGCCATACGCTTTTGAAACATTCTCTATTTTACGCGTAAGATCTTGCATTAAAGTTTTGAAGTCATCTTGCAAATCCTCAAACTTTTTTGACGACATTTTCTGATTCTCCTAAAAAATACCAGCCAAGGCTTAATACTAAAATGGAGCGGAGGCCCGAATACACGAAATTTTGTAATGAATAAGGTAAAATTACGTTGGTTTACTTCACCTCTACCTTTTTCCTTCAATTTTAAGTTAAATTTAACTTTTGTACGGCATTAATCGCGTAATTGACAAAGATTTAAGTTAAATGACTATGGCCTCCGGATGTACATTATCCCGTGACAGGCTGACAGGGTCATAGGTCATGAGAATCCAAGAAGACTATATTATAGGAGACGAAACTCTATTATCAGACTAATAATAAAATAAAATAATAATAACGTTTATTGACGGGTAAAAAGAAAGCCAGAGGCTTATTGTGGCCCGACTCAGTTACAAACAAATAGGAAAAAAAGTAATAATAATAATAAATAAGATCGGAACAAATGAGTTAAACAAGAGAAATAAAAAAAATACATCCAGGGTCCATCATAGTACCATGGATAAAGAATGCGCGTGAGGAAATTTGTTTTCACGCTATAGGATAGGCAACTCCCTATCTCGAACGACAGCTTATTCTGTATATACTCTGTTTACAACATTGGTTTTCAGCACGCGTAAAGCTAGGTCTCTATGTAACGTAGGTTTGCACGTGCTGTCAGGAGACTAAAAACTGCAGGATCTTCAAAATTTAAAATATCCGCGAGTTTTTTTAGCTCGAGTGCACGGACCTCTAGGCTTTAGTTTCAAATACGTGTTTTCTCTTGATAGCACGTACAAAGCTACGTTTACGCGTGCTGACAACCGATGTTGTAACAGAGTATATACAGAATAAGCTGTCGTCCGAGATAGGGAGTTGCCTATCCTGTAGAGTGAAAACAAATTTCCTCTCGCCGCTCTCGCGCATTCTTTATCTTTGGTATTATGGTATTATCATAAGTTTATAAGATATGTTCCATAAGTATGTCACTACCTATACTTCGTAATGCTAGTGGCTTAATGAGAGCTAGTTCAAGAACGACGTGAGAATTGACTACACTCGGTTTTGCAGTCCTCCATGAGTCCATCCTCCTATTTAGTCTATACTAAGCCTTTGACAGCGCCTCACCAGGCGTCACTTTACGAGATCTTATAAACTTATGGTATTATTGATCATTGTCATTGGAGGGAAGACTCGCATCTCTTGTGATTGAACCATTTTAGGTGGAATTTCTGATAGCATTTTGAATTGTATTGCAACCCGATTATTCTTACCCTAAACCTATAGCATCTTCTTTCTTCATTACTATTTTTATTTTACTAATTTTCTAATTAAGAACAGGAATAATTAGGCCAAAAACAAACAAAGATTTTAGAATATATTACACTTTTAATTTCAGAACTTTTATTTGATCTAGATCAACGTAAAACTGGGTCCCCTGTAAAATTAATTAACTTTCATAGGAATTAGTTTAATTATCATGATTTCAGGTTTCGACCTATTAGACAAACATGTTTATATGGTGGTTTTTCTAGATGCAGGAATCCATAAACTCCGGTACCACTTTTTAAAAGTGGAGAAAAGTGTTTCGGGCTGTTTAGAAGACATTAGTAAATTATAATTAACTAAATTGTTAATTATATTAGAAAATAGAAGCAATAAAATTGAAACGCACGCTCCCGCCATATAGAGTGCTGTCAGTTGTGACGTCAGATCCAAGGTTAAACGTCACGAGTCTGCCTTTAGCAATGGTCGGCCATGACAGTTACCGTTTTTTCTTTATGGGAAAACCGCATGGGTGACGTCACACCGGCGCTTCTGACAGCACTCTATTTTGAAGAAGTCTGACTAACTTCAGCAGCGCCATCTAGCGGTCCATGTTTGTAAGGAATAAGCCTATTTGATTCTGGGTTCTTTTTGGGGCGTTTTCCGAGACAACTGGCTGCTGCGAATTTTTGTTGGATTTTTGCTGGTAAATATTTTGATTTTATTTATATTTTAAGGGTTAATTTGTATTAAATACCAATGTTTTATCGCAACCGATCGGAAATTAAGCGTCGCAAGTGGAAAATTGATGCTTAACCGTGCCAAATACGTTTGTTAATCACGACCAAGGCTTAGGGGCCCCACGTTGCCGTTGGCAGTGCAGCGTGCAAGTGTTACTACGACCAAGGCTTAGTATCCTATGTCTTTTGGGACAGCGTCTTTCAGAGATCTTTCCAGGTAAAAATTTTATTTATATATTAAGAGTTAATTTATATGAAATATCAAAGTTTTATCGCAACCGAATGGAAATTAAACGTTACCCCCATTCCGCTATCGATATTAAGTATCTAGACAATATCCGGGGTTGTCTCTCCCGAATCCCAACTAGACTCCGACACCTACCAAGGGAAGTACAACTTTCTATTCTTGGTTGGTCTTCCCTAACAACGCGTGGCAAATATTTTGACCTTTTAAGCTTGTTCAAAATCTTAAACTCCCCTAATCAAACTTATTTTTCTGATGCCCCCTCTATCCCTCACACAAGGGGTCATGGTAAAAGATTATTCCACCGATATGCCCGTAAAAACCAGCTAAAGCACTCCTTAATCTTATTAATTGCGCATTGCATTTATTCCTGGTTTTACTATTCAATCTTTTAAGTCGGTTTAAAAGTAATTCAAAGTGATTATTTCATTGATATTTCAAAATTGATTCTAAACCGTATTAATATAAGGCTTGTTCCCCATCCAACCATACTAAAATCTGGGTGTACCCCGTATGAGCAGTTCTCGAAATAGCAACCGCGATTCCAAAAAACAGCTGTTTTAGAAATATTGGTGCTTGTGTTGAAATTTGGGCATTTCTTAACAATACAGTTGTATTCCTTCGTTTCAAAAACTACCTTTTTCCGTGATCAGTTAATCAGTAATGAGTAATGTGACCTACTAACCGATCATGTTTATGAATTTTTTTTGAAAGTACACTTAAATATTGTACTATTCTTCAGGCTATGTCAGTTTATACCAGGATAGAAAAATAATTCGAGAAAGGTTATTTTATTTCGGAAGTAGATAATTGTAAACAGTAATTTTTGGGAAAAGACATATTATAATTCGAGAAAGGTTCTTTTATTTCGGAAGTAGATAATTGTAAACGGTGATTTTTGGGAAAAGACATATTATAATTCGAGAAAAGTTATTTATTTCGGAAGTAGATAATTGTAAACAGTGATTTTTGGGAAAAGACATATTATAATTCGAGAAAGGTTATTTATTTCGGAAGTAGATAATTGTAAACAGTAATTTTTGGGAAAAGACACATTATAATTCGAGAAAGGTTCTTTTATTTCGACAGTAGATGATTGTAAACAGTCATTTTTGGGAAAAGACATATTATAATTCGAGAAAGGTTATTTTATTTCGGAAGTAGATAATTGTAAACAGTAATTTTTGGGAAAAGACATATTATAATTCGAGAAAGGTTCTTTTATTTCGGAAGTAGATAATTGTAAACAGTGATTTTTGGGAAAAGACATATTATAATTCGAGAAAGGTTCTTTTATTTCGGAAGTAGATAATTGTAAACGGTGATTTTTGGGAAAAGACATATTATAATTCGAGAAAGGTTATTTATTTCGGAAGTAGATAATTGTAAACAGTGATTTTTGGGAAAAGACATATTATAATTCGAGAAAGGTTATTTATTTCGGAAGTAGATAATTGTAAACAGTAATTTTTGGGAAAAGACACATTATAATTCGAGAAAGGTTCTTTTATTTCGACAGTAGATGATTGTAAACAGTCATTTTTGGGAAAAGACATATTATAATTCGAGAAAGGTTATTTTATTTCGGAAGTAGATAATTGTAAACAGTAATTTTTGGGAAAAGACATATTATAATTCGAGAAAGGTTCTTTTATTTCGGAAGTAGATAATTGTAAACAGTGATTTTTGGGAAAAGACATATTATAATTCGAGAAAGGTTCTTTTATTTCGGAAGTAGATAATTGTAAACAGTGATTTTTGGGAAAAGACATATTATAATTCGAGAAAGGTTCTTTTATTTCGGAAGTAGATAATTGTAAACAGTGATTTTTGGGAAAAGACATATTATAATTCGAGAAAGGTTCTTTTATTTCGGAAGTAGATAATTGTAAACAGTGATTTTTGGGAAAAGACATATTATAATTCGAGAAAGGTTCTTTTATTTCGGAAGTAGATAATTGTAAACAGTCATTTTTGGGAAAAGACATATTATAATTCGAGAAAGGTTATTTTATTTCGGAAGTAGATAATTGTAAACAGTGATTTTTGGGAAAAGACATATTATAATTCGAGAAAGGTTCTTTTATTTCGGAAGTAGATAATTGTAAACAGTGATTTTTGGGAAAAGACATATTATAATTCAAGAAAGGTTCTTTTATTTCGGAAGTAGATAATTGTAAACAGTGATTTTTGGGAAAAGACATATTATAATTCGAGAAAGGTTCTTTTATTTCGGAAGTAGATAATTGTAAACAGTGATTTTTGGGAAAAGACATATTATAATTCGAGAAAGGTTCTTTTATTTCGGAAGTAGATAATTGTAAACAGTGATTTTTGGGAAAAGACATATTATAATTCGAGAAAGGTTCTTTTATTTCGGAAGTAGATAATTGTAAACGGTGATTTTTGGGAAAAGACATATTATAATTCGAGAAAGGTTCTTTTATATCAGAAGTAGATAATTGTAAACGGTGATTTTTGGGAAAAGACATATTATAATTCGAGCAAGGTTCTTTTATTTCGAAAGTAGATAATTGTAAACAGTAATTTTTGGGAAAAGACATATTATAATTCGAGAAAGGTTATTTATTTGGAAGTAGATAATTGTAAACAGTAATTTTTGGGAAAAGACACATTATAATTCGAGAAAGGTTCTTTTATTTCGACAGTAGATGATTGTAAACAGTCATTTTTGGGAAAAGACATGTTATAATTCGAGAAAGGTTCTTTTATTTCGGAATTAGATAATTGTAAACAGTAATTTTTGGGAAAAGACATATTATAATTCGAGAAAGGTTATTTTATTTCGGAAGTAGATAATTGTAAGCAGTAATTTTTGGGAAAAGACATATTATAATTCGAGAAAGGTTCTTTTATATCAGAAGTAGATAATTGTAAACGGTGATTTTTGGGAAAAGACATATTATAATTCGAGAAAGGTTCTTTTATTTCGAAAGTAGATAATTGTAAACAGTAATTTTTGGGAAAAGACATATTATAATTCGAGAAAGGTTATTTATTTCGGAAGTAGATAATTGTAAGCAGTAATTTTTGGGAAAAGACATATTATAATTCGAGAAAGGTTCTTTTATTTCGACAGTAGATGATTGTAAACAGTCATTTTTGGGAAAAGACATGTTATAATTCGAGAAAGGTTCTTTTATTTCGGAATTAGATAATTGTAAACAGTAATTTTTGGGAAAAGACATATTATAATTCGAGAAAGGTTATTTTATTTCGGAAGTAGATAATTGTAAACAGTAATTTTTGGGAAAAGACATATTATAATTCGAGAAAGGTTATTTTATTTCGGAAGTAGATAATTGTAAGCAGTATTTTTTTTCGAAAAGGCGTAACATTGTTGAGAACCCATGTATCGGTAATTGCTGTAACGGGTAAACTGCCATTTCGAGAACCGCTATTTAGGGAACTGCTGTTATGAAATCCGCTCATACGGGAACTGCTCATGTGAGGGCTTCCCCTAAAATCTTGGGGGTCGAGTAAATAGGGGCCAATTAATCGAGGAAAGTGTTCGCTAATATACCCCCTCCATAGGAATAGCATTGCATCCAACTTTGAAGGCTCATAACTCTTGTTCTACTAGCGATTCCCTTTGAGTATGTTATAGTCCTATATGCCCCCCCCCCATCCAACCATACTTAGGACTTGGGATTAAGACAAACAGGGGCCGAGTAAATAAGTAACACGTTCACAAACATACCCCTTCCTTAGGAATAGCATTACACCCAACTTTGAGATGTGAAGATGCCCTTTGAGTATGTTTTAGTCAGGTCCGGATTAGGGGGGGGGGGGTGAAGGGGTACTGGCCCACGGGCGCAACGCTTGTTGGGGGCACAATTTAGTTAAACTATTCCCCCCTTAGCAACATTTGCCGTTCCTTTTTTTTTCGACTTAAGGGGGCGCGCATTATCTCGGCCCCCGGGTTCAAAATTGCTTAATCCGGCCCTGAAAATACTTGTACCATTTAAGTTGATAATAATTTTAATCTGTATTTGATTGTTTGAATTTTATTTTTATAGCTACCATCTGTTTCCAAAGGAGAAATTTATGTTGGATTCTAGAATCAATAACTATTTTTTTGGCAAAAGGCACCCAATATTAATCAGGTCAAGGAACCCATTACAATCCCCTTCTTAATTGAGGTCTACACTTTGATTTTATCCGTTGAAAGGGAATCTCATTACCAAAACTATTTAGACAGCTAATTATTAGGATATTTAGTTTATTATTTATTATTCTATTTATTTTTAGAAGGGAAGCGCTGTGTCCTGTAAGTTTTAGGGATTTTTCTTTTCGCCAGGACATAAATAAAATCTTACTTATGGAATAGGTGAACACTGGTCCTAGCCCTCCCTTTTAATAATAATGAACGCGTAATCAGGATTTCAAGGGTGAGATTCCCTTTGCGGTATTAAGGTATCTAGTTTATGGTTTTAATTATAAATATTTTTAGGGGAAAAGCGTTTGGCAACTCCTTGAGGGAGTTTTGTAGGATTTAAATAAATTTATGATTTATGTTTAAGGTAGAAGGTTGCTTATACGCTTTGTCCTTTAAAAGTAAACACGATTTTAAGCGGGTTTAAGGCGAGGCTTAGCTTTTTATGGTATTCTTTCCCTATTACTGTTACGAGTGTGCCTTTTATGCCAAAAAAATAGTCATTTGTCTTATGCCTGAACATTTTGCCGTTACGTCTAGCGAAAATACTCGACTGGATTTTCTAATTAAGGTAATTAATTTCAAGTTATTCGTGTGCCTTTTTCCAAATAGTAATTCGAATTTTTCTTGCGCAGGAAGAAGTGGACGACAGCGAGTGGACTCTCATTGGAAATCCCATGCTATGGACGACAGCGAGTGGACTCTCATTGGAAATCCCATGCTGTGGACGACAGCGAGTGGACTCTCATTGAAAATCCCATGCTATGGACGTCTGCAAGTGGACTCTCATTAGAAATCCCATTCTAAGGACGAAGTTTCCTGGTTTTGGGGGCTCTACAGCGGGCCTTAGTTTAAATTTTACGTTTCCCGATTTGTCCCAGGGACTTGTAAAATTTAAATTGGGCTCGCAAGGCTTACATTGGGGGTGGTAGCTTAAGTTTAAAATTAAAGTTTCGATTTTGGGGAAGGAACAAAAATAGTCGAAAAACACTTAGGGTAGTTTTTTTGACATTTTTTTATGCTTGTTTTTACAATTTTTTGATTTTTTTTATATTTTTTTATAATTTTAATAAAAAAATTTTTTTTTTGAAAAAAATTTTTTTAATTGTATTATTTTCTTTATTTTTTGTAAAAATTATGAAAAAAGGGGTCAAAAAAAACTCCCTAAGTCCAGACTTTTAAAAAAAGAAACCAAGTCTAGTATCAAAAAAAATTCAAGAAAAGAAAGAACGAGGTTTAAGGCAAAATTTATTCAATAAGAAACAAAAAAAACCAAGTGTTTACAAAAATTTTTGAACAAAAAATATTAAAGAGTTTGGTAAATTAAAGTTTGAACGCAAAAAAAAATAATAAGTAGTTACAAATAAAACTTGCAAGAAAAAAAACTAAGTTAAGTGGTTACATGTAGAATTTGCAAGTAAAAAAGATGTATTTTGTGTCTTCTAGCTTCGATGATTTTCTCCGCATCTTCGAGTCAATGTTGAGAGAGATAGCAAGTCCGGAAGAAGACATCGTGTAACGTAATCCAACCAAGAATTGTCATCAGGAATGATACGTAGCGAGTCCAGAACAGCGGAAATCATCGTGCAACGTCAATCCAACAAAGAATGTCATCAAGAATGATAAGTCATCTGGAATGATCCGTCTAGAAATGACCAGCGACAGAAAAATCCAAGAATATCAGCTGCATCTATAAATGAAAACATATTAATAACACATCTTAAACTATTGCCTACTTTTGGGCCCAACAAAATAGATTTAAATAATATAAGAAAAAAAACTCTTAACTAATTTTAGGGAAACTGCCGTTTAGTTTTAAATTAAATATGTAGCTTGATAATGAAAATAATTTAAATATCCCCTAATTTGATTTAAGGAAAACAGGCCTTTTAAAATTATTCCCACAGATAGACTAGAATTAAATGGGACAAGGCTTGGGCAACGGTCATCGTGTCTTAAAATGATCTCTGCGGGACTTGATTTTCGAAAATCTGTCGCTTTAGCTCTAAATTAATTAATGATAGCCCTTAAATTAATTTTAGGAAAATCTGCTATTTATTTATTTTAAAACTACTCCCACAGATAGACCCCGTAAATAACTAGAATTAAATGGGACAAGGCTTAATTAGGCTTAGTGCACCGGTTCTCGTGTCTTAAAATGATCTCTGCGGGACACTATTTTCGAAAATCTGTCGCTTTAGCTCTAAATTAATTAATAATAGCCATTAAATTAATTTTAGAATAATCTGCTATTTATTTATTTTAAAACTATTCCCACAGATAGACCCCGTAAATAACTAGAATTAAATGGGACAAGATTTAATTAGGCTTAGGGCAACGGTCCTCGTGTCTTAAAATGATATCTGCGGGACTTTATTTTCGAAAATCTGTCGCTTTAGCTCTAAATTAATTAATAATAGCCCCTAAACTTATTTTATGAAAACCTGCTATTTATTTATTTATTTTAAAACTATTCCCACAGACAGAATCCGTTAAGTAACGATTATTTAAATGGTACAAGGCTTAGGGAAACGGCCCTCGTGTTCGGCGGGACTTGATTTCCAAAAATCTTTCGCGATATCTCTAAATTAATTACGTACCCCGTTTAATATCTTTAACTAATATCTCCTAAACTAATTATTAAGGGATTCTCTCTTGTCCAACATCTCGTTGTAAAATTTTATTTATGGTACTTGATTTTTAATAAATAAATGAAATTCACTAACATTTAACACTACCTAATTAATTTAAATACTTGAAATAAAATAAATAATTTAAGGGGAGCTAGATGAGTTTGGATTATTGTAAAGGTTAGGCTTACGGACTGTTAAAGCACCACGAGGCGAAGCAATGGCCGCAAGTAACTTGAAGAGCGTCGAATTCAGCTTGCGTTCTCGGCAAAAACGATCAGCGAAATGGCGGAACGATCAAGAATCAACCTCAAAAGCCGGGATCACGATCAACATCAGCTGAGCGGGACCGGTTTCTCCGAGCGACCTTCTTCGACGGCTTCCAGGGAACGAAATGAACCGGTTGACCTATGCCTGCAACTTACAACTGCGTAAATTTCCTGCGTCGGGGGGCGCTAAAAGCGGACTCGGGTGCACCATATCCCGGGCACGAAATTCAAATAGCTGAACACTGCTAGGCCTAAATGAATGAACGCTAGGCCTATATGAATGAACGGTAGGCCTAGATGAATGGACAATCATTACCATTAACATCTGTCGTGACGTCACAAGTCAATAACCTCGTTGACGTCATAGGTGACGTCACCGGATATGACGTCATGACACGTCACCGGATATGACGTCACGACACGTCACCGGATATGACGTCACGACACGTCACCGGATATGACGTCATGACGCGTCACCGGATATGACGTCATGACGCGTCACCGGATATGACGTCATGACACTTCACCCCCTGCTGGGACCCCCTGCTGTTTCCATACTGTTACCCCCTGCTGTTACCCCCTGCTGTGACCCCCTGCTGGGACCCCCTGTTGTTACCCCCTGCTGGGACCCCCTGCTGTTTCCATACTGTGACCCCCTGCTGGGACCCCCTGCTGTTTCCATACTGTTACCCCCTGCTGTTACAGGATATGACGTCATAGCAAAAATTTACCATGCTTTAGATGTCAGTAAATACGTAACTACGTATACAGCGCCCCTAACGGCAATTTATGAACTATATATTGCTTACACGAATGTCTAGCAGAATTTATCATGTTTTAGATGTCAGTAAATACGTAACTACGTATACAGCGCCCCTAGTGGCAAATGTGTTTATGCTTAATTATCCGTTCATAACGATAATAATAATTACCCATAGCCCCTAAGTAACCCCAAATCCCAATCCCGTTTAAAAGCACTAACGAGTTTTTAGTGAGTAATCCAGTTTTAACTCGTAATCCAGAGGCAACCATTAATCCAAATCCATTTTAAATGGCTTTTAAAAAGCATCAATAGAAATCACCAATGAAAGAAAATTTTCATTAGTGAATAGCCCCTCGACGCACTGCCTTTAACAGTGCTAAAAAGTGATTTATTTATTAATGATCATATGTATTCCTGTAACTTTATTGAAAAGAAAAGCAATAAAAATGAGATTCATTAAATCGACGAACAATTATTTCATTTTATTTATTCCATAGTACATTTATAAAGTATAAACAAAAGTATATGTGCTTAAAAACAGAAAGTACTCTTCGTTGTAACTTGCTGGAGCCGTGTAATATGAGAAGGCTCCCTTTATTCCACAATAGTGTCGACGTACCTTCCCGAACTTGGCACAGGGAACAAGCCGTGAATAGGCTCATAATGTAGCATCAATGAAAATCCTATATGAAGGAAAATTGTCATTAGTGTTTAGCCCCTTTAATACAGGTACAGAAAGTTTTAGTTTACTGAAAATAATGAGAAAATTTCTATTATTAACAAATTTTAATCGGCTTAGAATTTCCACTGTTTTTCCACGCTAATATCCTACGGTGGAAAACGAGGTTGTTAGGATGGAAAACCAGGGTATTTGGTGTAAAAACGTAGCATTACGCTTTTGCGTCCAAATAGGAAGTGCGTAAAGTCACTGAGTGTTGAAAAATTGCATAAATATTATTAATCATGTATAGATTAAGCGTATAAAAGAAATATATATATATAAGTGCAAGTGAACAATAGTAAAAAAAAAACCCCCACCCGACCTTGAATACAAAAATAACAGAAGTAAAAACCTTGAACTTTCAATTTCTAAAGCGACCAACCCTTAAAAGTAACCAAAATACACCTTCGTATTTGTAAAACGAGCTTGTAATCCTGGAGAGCTTCTCTATCGAGCTAGCCGAAAGGGGAACGTTCCCAAAACACGTCTCTTTCTCCACAAAACGAGAAGAGTTTTAAAAGAAAGTACTAGCTTGTGGCCCCGGATATTCCACTTATAACGTAAGTAAATTTATTGAAATAAGGATTAAGGGTTCTAATTTTTTGTTAGAATATCGATGGGCTATTCACTCTGATTTTCATTACGGGTACCATGTTTTACCACTGTTAAAGGATGCACATCGAAGTACGGTACGATGTGGCTACTATTACGAGCCCAGCCCTTGGCTCGTCTTGTTATAATTTCGTATTAAATTATTTGTTTAGATAACCAAGAGTTGCTAAATAATTACCTCGGAACTAATTTTTGAACTAAAATTTCGTTCACATAGTAAAGTTTACTTGGTAGAAAACTGAGAAACACAAGGGTTCTTCTGAACTTCCCCAAAAATAGGTGTGTTTTAGGCTTTAGGGAGTATAATTTGGTTTAATTATAGAATTTTTGGTGTCATGTGTAAGGAATATGTTTAATTTTGGAAAGGGGGTGAAAGTAATTTATCATTTTGACAAAGCTATTTAATTTGAAAGTTTTTAATCGTTGTTCTTGCGCTGATGGATTGTATGTGTGTGTGTTTGTGAGTTAACCCCGGGTACACAAAAAACAAGCGTGGATAGAAAGCGATTAAGGCAAGATCTGCTACCACGTAGGAGCTCGTAATGTGAAAGAAGAATACATTAGTAAGGTGAATTCTATAATTGTTTGGCACTAAATCCCCATCAATCATCCCAGAAACCTCGTCTTGACGTGGGACAAAAATGCGCAAGCGCGTCTTGCCAAATATTTAAACGCTAATAGAGTAATGATGAGGGAACTATTTATTGCGTATGTGATTCGTTTTAGTAACCTTGCTCTAAATGTTCCGATGTTGGGAAGAGTGACGTTACACTTACCCCGCTTTGTGGTACACTTCTCTCGAAGAGAAGTATTATATACTTCTGGTTCTATGGTATGGGTTAACAGCACTTTTCCGACTTTGTCGGGGTGCTTGTTAAGAAAAGATCCTCTTCAGGCTCTTGGAAGTATTGGGAAAGAAAGAATATTGGCATCGTCAAAGAATTCACCGGGTTAGATTGCGGTAATCCTCAAGTTTAGGGTTAATTTGATTGACAGCCGATTTATTGGAAAGGGTAAATTCGAAATACTTTCTTTATAGACAGGTTTGTTGGGTTGGCGCCCCCCCCCCCCGGGGAGAATGGGGAATGCGAGGACGGTAGCTTGAATGAAAGAGTCATTTTCAGGGGGAAAGAGCACTGTTTTTAAAGGCTGGGCTGCTGTTATTTATTTATAGTGGTCGTTGAAAACATCTTCTGACCCGTCAATGTACATATAGTTGTAATAGGTTTTAAACTACGAGTGTGAATGCAAATAGGGTAGAGAGAGGGGGAGTAGAACTGGATTGTTCACGCGTTGAAAGTTTTCCTGTAACCTTATTTTATTTATTTATTTATTTATTGAAAGTCAACAATGTGACGTGAAAAATTTCGATGGACATTATCAAATACTAAGGGCGGGTTGTTGTATGGTGATAGGGTCAATGTTGAGTGTGGAGAGACGTTGAGGGACTGGGTAGTTACTAATTTTACGCGGGAGCTTGGAGTAAGCATTTCGGGCCTTTTGGAAAACAAATTTACTTGAGATTTCCAGGTTATTCCCCACATACTTCCCTGAATTTTCCAGAGTTACGAGCCTCCAAAGTTTAGGGTAATGCTATTCCTATGGAGGGGGTTGTTAATTTACGTTTTGCTTAATTACTCGGCCCCTGTTTGTCGTAGCCCATGGTTGGATGGGGGACAAATTGGACTATAACATACTCAAAGGGCATCCCCGTATCTCTAGTAGAACCAGAGTTACGAGCCTCCAAAGTTTCTAAACGAGTGCGTTACAGGGTGGGTTAGCTAAACGAGTGCGTTACAGGGTGGGTTAGCTAAACGAGTGCGTTACAGGGTGGGTTAGCTAAACGAGTGCGTTACAGGGTGGGTTAGCTAAACGAGTGCGTTACAGGGTGGGTTAGCTAAACGAGTGCGTTACAGGGTGGGTTAGCTAAACGAGTGCGTTACAGGGTGGGTTAGCTAAACGAGTGCGTTACAGGGTGGGTTAGCTAAACGAGTGCGTTACAGGGTGGGTTAGCTAAACGAGTGCGTTACAGGGTGGGTTAGCTAAACGAGTGCGTTACAGGGTGGGTTAGCTAAACGAGTGCGTTACAGGGTGGGTTAGCTAAACGAGTGCGTTACAGGGTGGGTTAGCTAAACGAGTGCGTTACAGGGTGGGTTAGCTAAACGAGTGCGTTACAGGGTGGGTTAGCTAAACGAGTGCGTTACAGGGTGGGTTAGCTAAACGAGTGCGTTACAGGGTGGGTTAGCTAAACGAGTGCGTTACAGGGTGGGTTAGCTAAACGAGTCTAAAATTTGTTAGTTTTTAAATATTCATTGAAAATACTGGGAGGGGGGGGGTAAGGACATCTGATTGTAATCAGTGTACTACTAAGAACTTAAGGTATATCGGTGGGCCATCTCAAATATCAAATTTATGAAACCTCTAATACTACGTTAGCAAATAATAGTTAATAATACGATACAAATATGCAACTCTAAACACACCTAGCTAATACGAAAGAACACACACCTCTCATTAGTTTCATTACATTTGGACCATTAGATCCAAATATATTGTGGGTAAAATACTGAATTTACAATTTTGACATTGGAAATTAACTGTTATTAAAAAATATCTATCGACTCTAAAAGCTTGAATCTTTTTAATAGCAAAGAATATATTGTGGCACACCTCTCATTCAAATTTCAGGACATTTGGACCAGCAGATCCGAAGATATATTCAGTCTTAGCACTGAAGCCATCATTTTGACTTTGGAAAATAATTTTTATAAGAAAAACTATCCACTCTAGAAGCTTGGACCCTTTTAAATATAATAAAACACGCCAAAACACACGTCTCATTAAAATTTCAGGTCATTCGGATGTATAGGACAAAGGATCTGGCCAAAAAAGCTACCTCCTCCCATAGAACTTAATGTTAATTTTGGGTTCCTTTGAATAATCTTCTAAAGTTGCGCTTATACGTGTAAATCGAATTCTTTGTAATAGAAGCTCCGTGTTTGAACGGGCTTCTATAGCGCGAGCAGCTTGCGTCGTGTTGCGCGTGATCGAGTGGGCTATGGCCTAACTAACATACATACAGTCAATACGTCGTAATCCTTCCTCCATGGCTTCTCCGTAACCGTAAACTTTTAAAATAATTACGGATATTTCATTAAAATTAACTATCGAAAATTAAAACGTAAAAAATGATTAATTTACGACTTTTTAAGGCTTATAATTAAGCTATTCGAGAACACGAATCGCGATATCTTCACAGACACTTTCCAAGAAAATTAACGTGAGCACTGAGCAATGCATCCTTGAGTGCTCCAGTCCTGACTCATTAATTAGAAATTAGACTTATATTATAACTTTAATCTTAGTTAATAACCATTAAAAAATTAACTGAACTAAAATTCCTATCAAAAATTTAAGAATAAATATAATAGAAACGAAAACGAAAACGAAAATTTCTATTTGCAAGTAAGCCTTGGCTATGGCAGATTTTGACGCAATCTATGAAGATGAAGAAGAAACGGAAGAAAGAATAATGGATGATTCAATGTTCACCTCCATTCCCGAACCAGTTGTAATTAGCGGAGCGGGAAATATGACTGTGTAATTATAATTATAATTATAACCTAAACTAACATTCCTTTTCATTTCTGACAAAGTTTAACAACTTTTCAACATAGATTTGGTTTAAGTAACCGTTTTGAGACTGATTTCCCATCAACACTCTCCGCTAAAGTTGCTCCCGAAGAATATAAAGCAACCATCCTCCGTATTAACAGCGTATTGAAAAAAACATTACCTGTCAATGTAAAATGGTTGTTTTGCGGTTGTCTTTGTTGCTGTTGCACATTAGGTTGCTCTCTATGGCCTGTTGTTTGTCTTAGCAAAAGGGTAAGTAAGACTTTATCCATCATTTAAAGTTAATTATAGGCTTATTAATGTTAATTATAGGCTTATTAATGTAATTATAGGTTTATTAATGTTAATTATAGGCTTATTAATGTTAATTATAGGCTTATTAATGTTAATTATAGGCTTATTAATGTGAATTATAGGCTTATTAATGTGAATTATAGGCTTATTAATGTGAATTATAGGCTTATTAATGTTAATCATAGGCTTATTAATGTTAATCATAGGCTTATTAATGTTAATCATAGGCTTATTAATGTTAATCATAGGCTTATTAATGTTAATCATAGGCTTATTAATGTTAATCATAGGCTTATTAATGTTAATCATAGGCTTATTAATGTTAATCATAGGCTTATTAATGTTAATCATAGGCTTATTAATGTTAATTATAGGCTTATTAATGTTAGTTATAGGCTTATTAATGTTAATTATAGGCTTATTAATGTTAATTATAGGCTTATTAATGTGAATTATAGGCTTATTAATGTTAATTATAGGCTTATTAATGTTAATTATAGGCTTATTAATGTTAATTATTGGCTGTTTAATGTTAATTATAGGCTTATTAATGTTAATTATAGGCTTATTAATGTTAATTAGGGCTAAAAATAATTTAAATTAAACCTTTACAGACAAAACACTCCATAGAGAAAGTATTAGAATGGGAAAATAGTCATTTATATCATAAAGTAGGTTGTGAATGGGTAGGTATTTAAATTTCCATTGATATCTGACCTATTTTTGGTCTATTTTTAGTTGGGGTTGCATTGGAGATTAACCAAGCAACGTTGTGACTCTAATAGTATGATGGAATATGTTTTATTAGTAGAGTTTGTACCAAAAGTGCCCATTCATAGACCCGATTGAAATTCTTCATCAAAAATGGCGCGATTAAAATTAAATTTCATTTAATATTTTTTCTTTAGGCCTTATATTATTTCCTACATTAACATTAAGAGTTTAATAACATTAAACCTTAATCATCACCAATTATTTTTAAATATCATTAAAAACGAAATAGAAACTAACCACACCTTGTTAAAAAAAAACAGTCAATCTACGTAAAAGTCTGTGATATCATCCGTGTAAAAGAAAGGATTAATTGAATTCATTTTAACCTCAAAATTGTTGTCCGACGCTTAATTAAGTTTAATTAATTAATTAAATTAACCCAGATCTCTCCCTCTCTCTCTCTAAATTAATTTAAATTAACGCGCTTCATGCCTTAAAAAAAAAAAAAACTGTATAAATTAAAAGGAACGAAGTTCACGACTTCACGGAACCAAATGTATTGTAGATTTTGCAGTATTAAAGAAGAAAAAAACAACAACAACAGATGTACGCGATCACATTTTTGGACCAAGACAAGACGTATTGTAACAAAAATAAAAATGCAGCAATAAGTGCCTTTTTTTAAAAAAACAACTAAATTTAACCGGTATTAAACTATTAAATAAATAAATAAAGAAAAAATTAATTAATTTAGTCTTGGGTAGACTTTTCCTTTGAAATCACACGGGCTGAATTGTTTTTCTTTTAAATAAATTGCAATTGCAACAATATCACTTTATCTTGACTTTTTTGTCAATTAAACGCATTTAAAATATTGAATTAAATGTAATATTTTATTTAAATATAATTCTATATAAGTTTTTACCTGGACATAGAAGAGCATGGACACTAGCTTGGCCAAGGCTTATTCCTAACCCTTATCAAAAATACTATAGAAAACATTCCAGTATATGGATCCAAACTTCCAAAGACTTTAGTTACTACTTCAAAGCAGGCTGGGAAATAAGCATAATTTTTAAACTTGTCCTTGGGACCAGTGACCCCCCTAGTGTCCTAAATAATAAACTGGTCTCCGGAGTGGTCCCAGCCTTTGTTCTCCTATAGATTTGCAATAAATAAACTGGTCCCGAGGACAAGTAACCCCCACTTTTTGAATTAAAAAACTAGTCCTAGCAATTAATAAACTGGTTTTGGACCAGAGGAAGTGTGCTATTTCCCAGACTGCTTCAAAGTTCAAACAAAACTTAGGACTTTGACGGACTGGTAACGTTGGAGTCCCAATCTATCCACGGAGCTGTATTGTAGAAGGAGTAGAGACTCGTAGCTTCCTCTCTATTAAAAAAAGCTAGACCTTATTTGTCCATAAAAAGGGGGTATGAATTTTGACCCTCCCTCCAAACCTAGGCGAGCCCATGTAAACAATAAAGATGGCCGCGAGCTACGAACGTTCAGGAGGGTTAAGCCTCGGTCTTTTGTGTATCGAGTCCGGCCCGGGTGACGGGAGTTTCTCAACGGTTTGCAAATCTTATTTAAATTTTTATTTTTATTATTATTTCTATTTATATTAACTATAATATGGAAAATATTCAAAGAATTAATTAAGCCGGGAAAGAAGAAAACGACGCCTTCTTTAAAACACGTGACGTCAGAGATTGTTAACATAATAGGCTAGGTATGCGCGAAAATTGGGCGCGGAGCACTAGTACCAAAGCTTATGTCTAGGCCGTAGAGGCCTTCAGGCCTAGTCTCTACTCCTTCTACAATATAGCTCCGTGATCTATCCATCTTTGGATCAACATAGGGGAAGTTTAGTCTTAACCCTATATATCACGTTGCAGCCTGGGAAATAAGAATATATTTTTTGAACTAGTCCTTGGGACCAGGCTGGGAAATAAAAATATTTTTTAAACTAGTCCTTGGGATTAGTGACCCCTCTAGTCCCCGAAATAATTAATTGGTCTCCGGACTGGTCCCAGCCTTTGTTCTCCAATAGATTTGCAATTAATAAACTGGTCCCGAGGACCAGTAACACCCACTTTTTGAATTAAAAAACTAGTCCAAGCAATTAATAAACTGGTTTTGGACCAGAGGAAGTGTGCTATTTCCCAGCCTGCTTGGGACCAGTGACCCCCTAATGTGGGAAATAATAAACTGGTCTCCGGACTAGTCCCCCCGCCTTTGTTCTGGTCCTAAGGACCACTAAACCCCTACTTCTTGAATTTAAAAACTAGTCCAAGCATATTAATAAACTGGTTTTGGACCAGAGAAAGTGTGCTATATCCCAAACTGTAAATATCACACATCGAGGGGACTAGACTACGTAATGATTGGACGGATATCTTTGATTTTAACTGAAGGACAGACAGAGAAACAGGGAGTAAGGATAGGCTAAGAGAGAGAATTAGGCGTTTTTTAAGAAAAAGGCGCTACCGCATTGCAGCCAATGACTAGCTTGCCCTTTAGCGCAAGGAACCAATAGAGAAGTGACTATTTTCTCGCGAGTAGATGTGAAATAAACGGGTAAGGACAGAAACTCGTCGTTCCGATAAGGAAGCGGCGTGTCCTAAGGACAAAAGAGTTGTTTAGCTCAGGGTATAGACTATAATGAGGGAACGGGGCTTACCTTATGAATCCACGCGACCAGACAGGGGGGAACGGCGCTGATTGTCGGAGAATCGTGAAGGCAATCCGTCAACCGAACACCGTCAAAAAGACATCCTTCCAGTTGGATTCCGCTAATCATAACGCCTTGTTTCAGGCTGGAGTTCTTGCCTTGCCAACTACTGGTGAATTTCAAGAAGTCCATGGGTTCTTTCAGTTGCCTGTTGGAGGCACGTTCGTTATACGAAGGAGTTCATCAAGGACGCGTCGTCGACCCTTTACCTGGCAGTTTGTTGTCGCAAGGCATTAAGAAAGGTGTCAGGGTGGAACAGTTCCGATAGGTCCAGCGGTTCTTCAAGAAGCTGTCCCGTTTCGCATTTCTTCAACCAGTTTCGCAACGCCAAGGCCCGACTCATGATCCCTCGTAAATACAACAAAGGATCGTCGGGTCCTTCCCATAACTTTAGCCACGAAAACGGTGTCTAAAATATTCCCCAAACCCCGATATTCGCAATGGTTCCTGGGAGGGATTGAACACAAATGATTTACCTACCTCGTGTTTCAATAAGGACGAAGCCAAGTCGTGAACTTCTCTGGTGAGAAGCGAGGCTCCTCTGATGACCTTACTCAAAGTGGCCAAAGACGCGTGAATCTTTTGAACTAATTGGATACCGTTATAATGTTCCAATTTGACAAATGCTTGGAGCGGAAGTTCCTTGGCCGCGTCCGAATCTTCTCCGGGTGCCGTCAGCCTCATCTGGATCAATTGGGCTCCTTGGTTCAACTTCTTCCATAAATTAAGGATGGGGGATAATTCCGAGTTCCATCTTTGTATATCCAACTTGTGTCCGCCATCCATAGGCCTCTGAAGAGTTTTCAATTGGGATATGACCAAAGTACTCCACGATCTCTGCGCCGATTGTTCGATGTTAACTGGTAAACCAAAGTAAGCGGGGCGATCGGCGTCCGGAAGTCGGTTGACAAATTGAACGAACTCTTTGTAATCGGTCGAAACGGGGATGACCACGTCACCCGATAATGGGTTACGGTTCCTGAAGACGTAGTCGTTGAAAAAACGCGTGACGTAGGAGTCCAGGACACGCGTGTCGAAGGGATTGTCCACGTGTCCTCCGTAAACGGCCGACTCCAATAATCCCTGAATGAATTGCCATTGAACATCCCGACCTTGGGACTTCTTGAAGAGTTGATCGATGACTTGGACGCCGGCTCGTAAATCGCCCAAACTGAATTCGTAGAACTTTGTCCAACCTTGAGGAATGTAGGTACGTCTTTCTTGGACGATGGCGTGGAACCAAGCCAAAGAGAATAAAGCCTGTGACCTGGTGACGTTTCCGCTCTCGGCTACCAGTTGTGGCGTCCACGAGTCGTACGTTCTCATCAGGTTCTTCTTGACGCCTGGTGGCGCTTCTAGAGTGATCTGAACCCCCGACAAGTATCAAAGCGACAGTCCATTGACCCATTGCGCAGTTACTTACCTTTAAACACATTTGAAGCAAAGTTGGTGAGAATTTGGGATGAGATTCCGAAGTTAACCATAAACGGAACTCGGGGTGCGGTTGGATGGCATTCAGTTCCTTGACCAGAACCGGTAACCATCTTGTAACCAAGTGCAGATTCTTCAGACACAACCAACTTCCATCTCTGGCGCAATCCTTCAAGTAACGGGAGGCAATTTCCATTTGACCTTGACCCATGGACACCTCGAAGTACTTTTCGCTTCCGACAATATTTGAGGATATTTCGGACAACTCGTGGGAAGGATCGGTTCCCGGTGAGACAATAATCAATATGGGTTCGGACGCCACACTCTCTCTTCGATAAACCTGCTTCAAGTTAAGTGCGGGAGGCGCCAATTCCTTCAGACCAAGTACTTTGGTGGCGAATTGAATCAG
Source organism: Phalangium opilio (assembly GCF_054372755.1). NCBI lineage: Eukaryota > Metazoa > Arthropoda > Arachnida > Opiliones > Phalangiidae > Phalangium > Phalangium opilio. Next base: position 6,570,739 of record NW_028324187.1, on the reverse strand, counting down.
GGCGCTATGAAGACGTTCTGGTTTTAGACTTTGAACCAATAGGACACGCTGAAACTGAGATATCTTGGAGGAAACCACGTTAGGGATGGCTTGTTCGCATTGACTACTTGTCGAGAAGCTATTCCACAAATTGGCCTCGTTCAGTTGTAAATTGTTGTAAAAGTCCGGAAACGACGACTGCGTACGTTCAATCAATTACTTACCACTTCTTCCGAGTAAATTTTAAGTATAACGTACTTTAAGTAAGGCGATGGCCAAGGCTCTATTTTCGTCTAACCAACTCGGTAATCCCGATTTCATCTCGTCTTTGTCTAATTTTACGTCTGTGACTAACGTTCCCACAAAAGCTTCCCATTCCTGACCAATAAATAAATAGGCCTCAGGTATTTAGGTCTATTATAGGTTTAGATCTAAAAAAATGGCGTCGTACATTGGGTTGAAATAGTTGAGGGCATATCCCGTGAATTAAATGCAGGGCAAAGGTTAAATGGTCAGCCTTGAAGATGGAACGACAAATGTACGAGTAAGTCAAATGGAGAAGGCTGGTTATCAACTCCTTGTTTCTCTCATCAGCGTTACCATTACTCTAATATTTAGTAATTACCAATTTTCAACATTCCCCGGTCATTTAAAGTTAGCTGTACAAGTACTTACGGATTTATTGGTCAGGGCTTGTTCAAACAACCGGACAAAAGAGGACAAACTGAAGCGATACATGGTATTCAACTTATTCAGTTCGGAAAAGAGGAAGTAGAGTGTACTAGCGAATTGCGCCAAGGGCAAGAAAGCCTTCCTCTCCTCCTCCAAGGACAACTGCAATTGCCGCGATTCTTCCAGAGCGGTGACGATCTTTTTGCCACTGGACTTTGTCTCGTTCAAGGAATCAATTAACTCCTTATTCTCCAAGATGTTTCCTTTGGCCGAAGCCAATTCCTCAAGTAATGACTCCTCCAGTTGGGTCAAACGCAACTTGTAACTTTCCTCCTGCCGCAACAATTCCGTCCTACCTTTTTCCAGTTCCGGTTTCTCGTGAAGAAGAACGGCGGCTAGTAATTGTCCCGTTAAACCCGCTTTGGTCGTCGTGAAGTTGACAGTTGTCAATAAGGATTCAACGTGAGGGGCCATTTCCAAGTTGGCGTTGGAAGTGGCTAAGAAAATTCGGAAATTCTCGTTGTAATCGACCAGTTTCTCGCCGATTTGGATGACGTATCGCGGTCCTTGACATATCAAGTCGCCGCGAAACAACGGGAACAGGAATGGCTCCAAACTGTCAATGTCCTCGATAAGGATGGTTTTACCGAAACGTACCGCTAATTCGATAGACGTAACGAAATTGTTGTCCTTTGAACAGACGTACGGAAAACGTCAGGAAGGTCCACATGAACCCACAAGTCACCCAAGGATACTTACGTTCGGCTTAAGGACTTCGATATTAGAAGCCTTCCAATGTTCTTTTAACCATTCAGTCGCTCTACCGGCAGGATCGACCAAAATGGGGCAAAGTGTGGTCTGTAAACCAATAAGTTAAAAAGTAGACCAATTGGCCTACTCGGTAGGCTTATAACTATTCTCTATACATTACCCCGAGTTTAAGTCCCGAAATCTGACAGCGTGAAAGTAATTAACTCATTTATCTAAAGAATACGAGTAAAGATTGGTAGGGAACTTACCTGTAATATAATAATTGCATTTTGAACGGAGAGAGGGTCAGCCGGCAATCCTTCCGACTTCCAAGTCAGTTCTTCCTGTTCAGTACTTAGGAACTGTGACAAATCAAAGGAAGATAGTCCTAGAGTTTCTGTCCATCTTTGAACGTTGGTCATTCGCGCGTCCTCGGAGGCCCCTGATAAATACGTCACGAAGGCAGCCGCCAATAGACATTGTGGCGGTAGTTGAGACAGTTCTTTATCAATGGTTCCCAGTTGGTGCGTCCACCGCTGGAACTCGCTGTCCAACTGCAAAACCAAGGACTCGGCAGCTTTGATGGTTTCATTAGCGTTGCGTAGATTTATTTCTATTTGCGCCGCTTCTTTCGTGAACTGGTTTAATTTGTCCCTGAGTGTGGCCACCTCGTTTTCGACGCTGACCAAAGCGCTGCCCAACTTACTTATACGGTTTTCGGCCGTCGAAAGATTCCTAATGGTCAAATTTTAGGCCCGGACTGACCCCAATAATTACCAGTTCGACTTACTTTTGTAATTTGGATTGTTCTTGTTCCAAGGGTTGGATTTTCTCCAGAACTTTGGCGTACTTGACGTTGGCTTTTACCCATGCCGCTAAGGGTGCCGCTGCAGCCGATGCGCGCTTTGCATTCTGGGGGAAAAAGGGTGAGGGAAGTGTAGGTTCATGACCTCAGGGTCGAAATATCAACTTACTTTGGCATCAAACGAATCAGCATTCTTCCTCAATAAGGCTTCGACACTGTCCCGAATCTCCGAGGAAATTTTGCGACAATCGTACGTCATGATTTCGTCCTTGACACCACGTTTGGCCAAAAAACTGTAAACGGGACAATTAAAGGAACCATGCAAGAGATTTATGAACTATTGGCGTACTTACCTCTTCATGCTGACCCACGAAGTATCAAATATACCCATAAGACGCAGGACACCTTCTAAAATGTCCCTGATGACGTCAGGCGGGGCTCTGAGGGATCTGATCTCGGAGAGTGATTCCGATTTAATATTACCGACGGCCGATTTGGCTTCTTGGATTAATGGTTCTATTTCCGCTAATTCCAAGTCAATCTCTTTCTTACGCCGTTCTAGTTTGACGTTCTCTTTCTCCATGGACGCTTTCAATGTCTCCATTTCCGTTTTCTGTTCGGAAGTACTCTGAAATAGTCCAAAAACTCTCGGAAGTTGGAGGAGTATGTCCCTATCCCAAGCCCCAAAAATAAAAATTGTTAATGATCAAACTTGCCGTCATGCTGCTGGTAATTTGTCTCAATGCGTCATCGGCTTCCGCTTGCTTTTCCACAAGCAACTTGCTCTGTTCTCCGGCTTCCGATTTCAGTTTGTCGACCAGTACTTTGGCTTCGTTCAATTTGGAAACCCCAGCCTTGTTTCATTCAATTAGAATTAACTTAATGTTAAGGACTGACCTTTTGACACCAATTTCCAAAGGCCCTGACGCGAATTAAAACAAAAAAGAAAGAGTTTAGGGTACTTACGCTCAAATGCGTCTTTTTGGTTTGAAAGAATTGTCGTTTGCGGCTATAAATGGCCCAGTAATTACGTATCAACACAATGTAATGTCTGGGAGTTGACAATTTCCTGGGAACCGTATCTTGGATCTTAAGGAAGGCTGATAATAACGAATCCCCTCCATCGATGGGCTGAACTTGGGTCCCTACAGGGTTCTCGTCTTGACTCAGTCGCGTCAGGATCATTCCTGGCACGCGCAATAAACTGTCCCGGCTCCAACCTTCCAACCATTGGAAACTGCAGTACTTGTACAACGAAGGGTTACTCTCGCAATTGACGCTAAAGTCGCTGTTGGAGAAATCCAGGACCAGAACCACGTGCAAGTTCTTCTTTACCTCTGGAAAGAATGGTAAGGTATTGTGCAAGGTAGCAAGTCGGAGATAACTTACTCATGGCGAAGTAATTGGCCAATGATTCCCGCCAGTTATCCTGGGAAGCTTGATCTCGTAATGGATTCAAGATGGCCTCCAATTCCTCAGGGTTGTACAATCCGGGTACTTCACCAGCTGCCAAGAGACTGTTAATCAGTTCCAAAAACTGCGCCTCGAAGAAATTACGGTCCTCCAATAAGAAGACCACTTGTTGGTCATCAATACCCGCCAATTGCATAACCTACCGATACTCTTTAGTAAACCTCCCAAATTCCACAGATTATAGAATCTAAGGCCTACCGATTTCAAGTCGTTCTTGAAATGTTTCACTCCATATAATCGGTGTAATTTTGGTGTAAAGAGGGTGTATTGGTGCATATGAGAGACGATGGCGGCACCCAACCTTCGCCCAACACCACTGACACCCGCTAACAGTAAAGAACCTCCGGGACAAGTCAGGACATTGTCAATTTTGGCAAAATTATTAAGGACTTCTTTGAAGACGACCATATTGACCTCCTGCACTTCGTGACCTATAGGAACATCAATTGGCGTCATGGCATCTTGAATTAGCCACGATAAAATATTTACCGTAAAGACGTATCCCTTTCTGCACCACATTTTCCCAGTCATCCGTCGTCAACTTGGCCAACGGTTTCCCAAAATGTGGTACTTCCACCTGACGAGGGGAAGAACCCCAACTGACGTAATAGATCCCTTCCAAATTGGATAGAATATCCATCCCCCAGTCGTTCCTCAATACTTGCGCCAAAATTGCGTCGAATTTGAGTCTAGATTCGTGATTGACCAATCTGTCTCTAAAGAGTCTGGCAGCCTGATAGGTCCAAATCTCTAATATCTTGGTCGCTGATTGGTCCGCTCGCTCATCAGGGTTTAGTTCGTAGCGAACCAACTTTAACGCCCATTCTGTCAAGTGTTGAGGCGTGAATTTGTAATGTCCGTACGTATCTTGACTAAACGCGGAACGGAGTTGGTCCAAGAGTTCGATCATCGAACTGGAAAGTTGGTGAATTTTTGCAACGCTGTTCCATGTTGGATTATCACCGACTAAGTGGTGTAGGACGGGTTGCAGATACGCTTGGTAAACCCGTTGCAATTGCTCCTTCGTTGGGTAGCTGAAAAATTGGTTAGCACCTGAATTGATTTGTGATAATTCTAAGTACTTACTCGATGGAACAAAGGCGGACAACTGAGGTGAATCTCGTAGACAATTTATGACGTCCCAATGAAGTCCCTCGTGTCATACTAGCGACAAATTGAATGGATTCCAATCCGAGCCATTCCAAATTTTCATCCTCGTAGTATCCCCGGTAAGTAAGTACTTGTTGTAGCCAAGCGACCAGCTGACAAGTACCCCATTTATCAGGTTTGGGTAAATTGACGTCCTTGAGGTAGACTATCAACCTCTCGCAATCCTTGGGTCGGAGAACGCGTCCTGAATGCGAGCTGACCGTCATACAAGTTTGAGATAGTTTCTGTTGCACATGCGCGGGAGTTGTTTGGGCCGAGCAATGTATCATGGCGACCCTGACGGAATGAAACTCATCGAAACAATGCTGCAAGAGCAATTTCTTGCCACAACCTTCCGGACCGACCAATAGGAACGGTTGTAAACTCTCCGATTTCAGCCAAGGTCTAACTGAGTCGACCATATTGGTGACGTCGACAGTTTCCACTACGGGCAATGTTTCCATGGTTAAATCCTCTAGGCTTAGGGTGGGAGTGCTAGATTGGGCTTGGCAAGCTTGAATCACGTCACGTTTATCGTCGTACGTGAAGTTCAAAGGTGAACGGGTGTCGGGGATTGGTTCACCCGTCCATGAAAACACCTTCAGTACCAAGAGTGTTTCATCAAAAACTAACGCGCCTCTTAAACCGATCGCGTGGTGGTAAGGATGCATTGAAGTACATTACCTCTTTGACGAAGGTTTCCTTGGCCTCTTTCTTCAAGTTATTGGCCAAACCGCGGACCAAGGCGGAGACAAAGTGTGTCTTGGTTTTAACCCCAATTAAGTGCGACAATCCGTTTAGAACCAGTCCCACCAAACTCGTCTCCACCACTACCTCATTCTGAAAATTTTCATTAAGTACTTAGAAGAACACGAAAACTAACCTTACCATACCAACTTAAGGACCAATTCCAAGGCTCTGTAAAAATAGTCATCGATAAAGAGTTTCAAAGAACGGACGTTTTCCTCGTCTTGATGTTGAAGCCACGATTCGACGAGGGCCTTGACGTTAGTATCTTCGTCACTTAAGAAAATGATGCCCATCCTGGAGATGGTGGCCGGTGAGGCGCAACTCAAATCGTGCGTCTCGAAGAGGAAATTGATATTGGGTCCGAATTGGATTCGTTCTCCCGAGGGCATGGTTAAAAGACGGTTGTCATCCAGGACGGAGTTTAAGGATTCTATCCATTCGGGGTCAATGTCCCCGTCACAGACGATCCAGGAGTGGACGTCTGATGACTCTTTCGCCACCAGACGCGCGCTACGAGTCAAGACACCATCGTGCCATTCGCGGGTGTCCATGTCGATGTAGCCAAGGAGCTAATAAAGATATCAACAACACCTAATTGCCCTCTTTTGAATAAAAATGTCCAGAATTGACTGACCTTGGTCCTGGGTATCGCCTTGGGATTCATGACGTAATGTTTGACCTTTTGATTGATTTTATTGAGGGCGTGATGTAGAACTTTCCAAAGCGTTGACTTTCCAGATCCACTGGGACCGACAATAACCACACCCATCCTCTGTTCCAATTGGGCGTGTAGTTCCATAATCTTCTTGACCTGATTGTCCTTGGTCAGTAACTTCAACTCTTGGCAGGACACCCTAACGGCTTCCTCCAACGTACTGGATGTAATGCCGGTCAGTTCGACGCCCGGAAACACGTCCAGAACCAGAGCGTCAAAACGTTGAGCGTCCGAGAATGTCAACTTAGATAATGTGTTGATACGGAGACATTTGACGACCAACTGGCTTTCAAATTCTTTGTCCACTGAAACTTTTAGAACAGAACAGAACAAGAAGATTAAAGAGTCCCTCCCCTTCGCCTCGACCTAGCTAATTACCTGATTGGTCGCTTTCTGTCATTTGTTTCTTGTGTCGTTGCAACTGAGCGCCGCAACTTTGCAAAACCGTTTTTAAAGCTCTCAAACCCCAATCGTAATGTTGTTGAGCACTCAACAACTCCCTAGATTCGGCGGGAAAAAATTGTACCAATAGTTCAATAAAACATGATTGAAGTCGGTAAGTACTTAGCGAGTGTGAAGATCGCGACCAGTTTACGTCCCAATGTCCTGGAGTCTTTGAATCCTTCGGACAACAAGAGGACTTCGGCAATCAGTTCGTTGTCGGGTTTCGTCATGGCGATTGGTCGGAAAAGTTGCTTCAAGTTATCGGGCAGTTTTTGCCTTCCACCGTAACCTTTCCCGGCCGGGTTCAAAGTAATGAATATACCCGAATTCGGGTCAATTTCAACCTGAGTTGAAAACGGATCCACGGCATTATATTTTGGAACGGGTTAACGTTCAGTTAATAGAGTCGTACTTTTCTATTTGACAGTTCAATTTGGTTCAATCGGTTCCTGAGCGCCGATTGGATGGTCTGAATCTGAACGGAGAGAGCGGAAAGGACCGATTCTTCTAATCGGTTGAACTCGTCAAAACATCCGAAAGCTCCGCATTTCACCAAACCGACGAAGATCCTATTCATGGATTTGACATCGATTCCTTCGTCGCAATTAAAAACTAGTACTTGTCTCCCGAAGAGAGCACCCAAGGCTTTGACGGACTCGGTTTTCCCGGTACCCGCTGGTCCGTACGGGTTACCACCCATACCCAGATGCATCCCTTGACAAAGCGTCAAGTAACACTTATCCGTCAATGGGGTATGGACCAATTTGGGGGCGTTCCCTTGATACTCGTAGGTGTACTCGAATTCGGCGTCAACCATTCGACTAACGACCACCTTATCGCGTCCCAAATAGAACCTCAGTTGTTTTTGCCAATGCCATTCCGTTAAGGACTTAACGTTATGCTCAATCAACCCTTCGATCACTTCGATAAAGTAGATCATGTCCAGAATAAGAGCTAACAATGAGAATTTAACCCGTGACCTATTGCCCATTGACGCAACAACCCGTCCGTAATTACAGCAAAAAGGGGTAATTACCTTTAACTTTCAACTCCAAGATATGAGCTTCTTCGGATTGACTTAAATCCAAGTTGGTATACAGATCCAATTGGGCTCGCGTCGTCTTCAAGTACTCGTTCAAGGTTGAACTTTTAATGGCGGCTTCACATTCTTCCGTGAAGATTATCTGTTCCACCAGGCACAGTATCTGCGAAGGATACTTGGATGGGTCGAAAGCGGCCTTGCCATCAACCCTAATGCGTTCCAGACTCTCCAGGAGCAACTCCTTCAGGGTGTAACGCACCTCCTTGGCTAATGACGCTAGCCATTCTTCGATTTGTGGGATGACTTGAATAGGGTTACGCAGCTCTACACGTTCACCTTGCAAGGATTTTATGGCGACGATACTTGTCCCCGATTGCTCGTCGAAATCCACGCGATGGATCCCTCCGAATAGTTTTTTCAAATGAGCTTGAATGATGTTGGGTTGCGTCGCTTGACCCAAGATCTCTAACAGATCTTCGTCCCCCAAGAAATAGAATCGAGGGAACAGGGACCGTTTTTCCTCCAAGAACTGGTTCAGAGCTTTTTGGCATCTTTACCAGGAGGGAGGGCGCATGGATATGTTTAAAATTTCCCTACCTGACCAATTAGCCTTAGCACTTAAGTCGACTTACCGTTGTAGCTGATCCAACATCATATTTAGTGTAGATAATAAATTGGGGTTATTGGAGATAGTCAAGACGCGGTCATCTCTGGCCACGGCCAACATGATGTTCCTAAAATCGTCGCTGACCGCTTTGAACCTAGACTGTTCGGAGGGCAAAGCTCCTCGACCGAAAATCGGTTCTAAATAGACCCATTTGCGTTGAATTTGATTCAACTGTTGCAGACATTGGTCTAGGGTGGACAATCGACTCTCCCATATGGTCAGCCTATCCGCGAAATAGCTATAGAAAGGCGAATCCTTCAAAGATTGCAATAGGCATTGGTTATCGCCAATTTTATTCAGAACGTCACGCCATTCTGCGTCGAAGCGTATCATTAACCCATAATCAAAAACTGAAACAAATTAATAACTAACCTTTAATTAACATTAACTTGTTTCCGTTGCAATCTTGGTGTTCGCTGAGGGCAAACTTTGTTTTGGCTCCCCAGGCGTCCAGTTCGTTCAAGGCTTCCCTAACGATTATCTCCCCTTGCGCCCGGTTATTCAACTCTTTCAGGTTCTGCCCATTGACAACGATGGCCTCTTTGACCTTTAAAAAGTCTCTAAAGGTCAAATTTTCAACGGGGACATTGGCCATTCCCAAGAGAGCGAATAATTCGTTCCAATGTTGGTTGGAAAAGACATCTCCTCGGCAATACTTGAAAAGGGGGACAGCGTCCTTATACTTTGAGATTTCTCGCAACAGACAAGCGGTGACCATCGTAGTCTCCTCCTCATTGGAGCCTTCAAGTTTTTCCAACCATTCACTTAAAAACGATTCAAATTTGTGCACTTTGGAACGGAAGAAGATCCATTCCTCCTTGGCCATTTCCTCGAGACCCGAATTGAATTCCTCAAAGAGGAACCAGATATGTTCTTGCTTGCTGAGGTCATCGTCTATTTCTTTCACAAGACTGAAGTCGGCTTCCGGTAAATCGAATTGTTGACAATCTGACGTCAATTTATCCTTGGTGACCATGATTTCGTTAAATTCCTGTCTTTTTTCCTTGATGACCAGTATGGCCTTTTGAACGTCGCTGGAACTTCCTTCCAGGAGATTCTCTTTTGGTTTTAACTGATTCCATCTTGCGTGGAATCTCTCTAAATCAGTCTGGTAATTTTCCATCTGACTGACGATACTGGCTTTTAAGATCTCTACTTGTTGTCCAATCAGCTCTTGGTGATTTTCCATCAACTTCTCGAAGAGATCCCATTGTCCGACTAAATAGTTCATCTCGTTAAAGGAGCGTCTGGCCCATTTCCCTAAAAAATCGTTCTTGGCTTCCATTTCTCGGAACAGGGTTTGCATCTCGGGTTGATTTTGCTTAAATTCGACGCATTTCAAATTGGACTCCTTGACTTCGTCGACGGTTTGAGGTCTTTGAGAGAGTACCGCGATGGCGTCATTCAAGAAGACCCGCAATCGCTCAGCCTCCTTTTGGATGGACCTATGAAGGCATCGTACCATGGTGGAGTCTAATTCCGAGAGTAAGTAGTCCACAAAGGCTTTGACCGGGGAATAACTGACCAGGATGCAATCAAGCCTTTCTTCTTCCCTATTTTAAAAATTCCCCTAAGCGTGCTAATTTAATTGAGATTAATATAGGCCTAATTAACGTACACGTTAATTTTGCCAAATTCTTGACTCTTGGCTTTGACCAACCGGAAGTTATTCTTCCAGTCATCCGGAGTCACGCAAACTTTTTCAACAAACTCGTCTAAATTTAAGGAACCCAAGGCTACCCAATCCTTCAACGCGTTAATTAAGATTAAATTAATTTTAATGATGGACGTTATTAATTAAAACCTACGGTGAATTTCGTCTTCAAGCCTTCCAGGGAGGCGAAGAGGTTTTCGGCGTTTTTGTAAACGTTAACAAAAAGATTCGCGTTTCTATCGACGATGATCGGGAAAATTAGATTTTCCGTGACGTCACTGACACCCCGGAACAAGGTGGGGATATTCAAGTATTTCTTGATATGGGTGAAGTACTTGGCCCTTATTTCCTCCGTTGGAGGACGAAATTGCAACTGTCCGTTACGGAAAGTCAGATCAACTCGGATCTCGGGTAAATTCTCGTTCAGGGTGACCAGTCCCAGACGGTACTGACATTCCAAGGCCTTATAGAGTTGTCGGTCCCAATGGGCTCTCCAAGGACGGGCGTATTCAGCCGAGAATCCTTGTTCCTCTAATTTGGCCATTAAGCTACGGACGTCGTTCAAGGTGTTCTTCCATTTTTGTTGGTGTCGGCTTAGGTCGGTGTTCATTAGAGCCAGGACTTTGTCCAGTATGGCAAAGTGTTGCTTACGAAGCATACGGTTCTCGCGGGATAGTCGCTGAACCACTTCTTGAAGCCTAAAAGATGGTTTATGATCTCACCTACTCTAAATACCTCTGAAAGACTTATAGGACCACTGACTTTCAATCCCCTACGTTGACCCTGAGCTGTTTCCTGACCACTATTACTGACCTTTTGATGTAAGCGTCAAGAGCGGCTGGATCGTCCCAGGAAACCGAACTCTTCTCCGTCACAAGTTGCGTGAAAAGCCTGGCAGCCTCCAACATCATCGGTTGTTGACTTAGAATCATATGGTGTCCGATTGTGCGATAAAAGTTGACGATCTGTTGCAAATCCTTGGCGTCCTTGTAATATCTCCTGGCCTTTTCGTCCAATTCCAAGATACGTGATGGTATGTTGTACCCCAAAAGCCTAAGATGTCTCACTTCCCGGATGATAGCCACCAGTCTCGGGTTGTAATTAACCACGGGTTGTCCGTCTTCGTTCAAAGACACGACGGCTTTCTGAGTGGCCAAACTTAGGGTATTGTCCTTTATGCCGACTTGGATCTCCCGGCACCAATTATCAAAGTGATCTTTGTGGAATTCGCCCAATTCCTCCAGGAGTTCTTTCAAGTCCTCGGAGACCTTGTCGTATTGGTTCAAGTCCTTCAGAACGGTGTCGCGTAACCCGGCGATGTCTTTAACCCTGGCTTCTAATTGACGGGTCCAGACGATGACTGAGATGGCTGTCGTGACGTTGTTGATGTCCAAGGGAGCCTTCTCCGATCCACTCGAAGACGCAAATTCCTCTTTTAAATTCTTAATGTACTCAATTAATTGAGTCATTAAAATCTCCCTGATTTGTTAAAGAAAACAAGCTAAAATGATCTTCATCTCGTCACCCGGGTCAGAGGTCATTTGGGACAAAGAGCAGAAGACATCTACAATTACCTCTCGGGCGTCAATTCCTTTAAAATACTTGGTCTACGAATCAATTCCCCATATTTTTTGAATTCTTCTACCAACTAGGACAGTGAATATCGATCTCTAATTACTTAGGATCCGAGTGGGGGAACAAAAACTAGAATGCATACTTGAAGAATATTATTTTGATTCTGTCTTAAACGGTCCCTAAGTTTGGAAGCGACTTCCCGTTCAGGTGCTACCAGAAGCCGTTCGTGTCTGTCTTTGGCTCGTTCCCAAAGAGTTTGAGTGTAAGGATTGCATTGTATCGCGTTCATGTCTTCAAATGGTTCAAAGACTTTGTCCAAAGACAGAATACGTTGTTCCTGGACTGTCAGTAACTTAAGTAATTGCCTTACCACCTTCCTAATCCGCGAAATCTAATAAGGAGAACGCCGTTTTATCGCTACATATAATAAAAGCTGAGGCCAGGATATAAAGATACCTCTAATAATCTAGCGTGAAAATTGACCAAGTACACGGGAACCAACGGACTCCCTTCCCAAGGATGTAGGCCAAAATTAGGCCAAAAAATTGTGGTTAATTTGTAGCACGTATCCATCCATGTCTCGGATACATCGCGACTTTGAATAAGTAGTTCCTCAACTTCGGAAAATGGGTCTTTCCAAAGATTAACTGAATTGAATTTCTCTTGTACAAACTCAATAACCGCGCTTCCGGTAACATTAAGTAAATTGGCCATTCGATTTTGCGGAAATGGCGGCGAATGTTCATCATCTTTCCAGACATCGTCTAAGACATTAAACGTCGCTTCTAACAAGTCTTTAAACTCGACGAATGTTAACGAAGTTAAAGAGCCAAATTGACTTTCAACACTTGAGAAAAAAGAGTAGTAATGCCTAGCCCTTTCATTACCATTGGCGGATGAATTTTGCCAGTATTGAAATTCGTCTAACGGCGAAATTATACCATCTAAGCCTTGGTTATCATTTCCTAACCCCGGGTCATCTTCGCGGCCATTTTGAACGATTTTCCCTAACCCCGCTTCTAATTCCCCGATTAAATTTTGTAATTTCGCGTTTAATTTTAAGCCTTGGTTCCTATTTTGTAACAAAACCGGCGTGAACACCTTTTTCATGGAATGAAATAATGTTTCAACGGGTGACTTCATTATCGAAGTGACATAGATATTACTTCGAAAATTATCACCCGTTATGACGTCAGGAAGGAATTTGAAAAATACTAGTATTTTGCATTCGTTACTAGGTTCAATCTGAAAGAATTTCGCTTAGAACCTAAGCCTAACCAGTAACCAACCGTCAAATGATAGGCCTAGGCTTACCTTGTTGGAGATTGAAAGATGACCGGCATCTTCCTGTTGGATGCTTAAAACAAAGCATCTTTGATCGTCTAAAAACGAATTGATTTCTTTCGAATTTTGATATTCGGACGATAAATTCTCTTTCGTAATCGAGAAAAAGTCCTTAATTGTCGAGAACAAATAATCTTTTCTTACATCTTCATCCATTTTCAAAAGACGCGTAAAAGAACGTTCTCATACAGCCATTTTACGCGGGAGAAACTTGAGTCGTATATGCCAAACAAACAGTTGCCATGGTAACGGGTACGGACATAAGCCGTTAAAAAATATATTTGGCGGGAAAAATTAAAACCCCGATTCTATCCTTGCGGATGTTAATAAAAATATAATATCGCAAAAGATATACAAAGAAATCCTTCGAATATGTGTTAAGCCTACTTCTTACCTTTACAAAAAATTCTAAAAACTTCTTTTTAGGCAAAAAATCAAAGCTGTGAAAAGTAATTTAAGAAAATTGTTCGTTTTTTTATATCAATTTTTCAATAAGATATTCCACTTCCACACACAAAACTTACACACTTTCTTACTGTTTTTTTTTTTGTTTGTTTTTTGTACAGAAATTACAGAGAAAAACATTTAAATAAAAGTTAGCAGCAAAATAGTTGACATTTTTTTTATCTTTAAGCTCGCTGTCTGTCTTCTGTATACCTTCTTTCAACTTTTTAAAATAAAAGTTATACACTTTTCACTTTGCTTTTTGGTAATTTCCGAAAATGTTCGTAATAATTTGGGATGAAATTAGCTAAAACTATGGGCTAAACAAGGAGCACGCCAAACAGCAGACGCGTGTCCACTTCTACCACAAGACATTGATGGAGCTTCGATCCAAGTATCAGTTCTTTGATCATAAACTTCCATCGTGTTTAAAAAGTCATTTCCATCATAGCCACCTTAACATTATTCTTTTTAATTTAGTCTTCATTCAAGAAGAACATAATTACCCCAAAATGGCGTCCAATTGAATGGAATTTAACTTACGCGGCCATCTTGGGGGTAAAAATACCTAAATACTATCTTACCTAAAGCGTAAATTTTGTTGTCCAGTACAGAAACACTTAGAGCACTTCTGGGTGAATTCATACTGGCAACAGTTTCCCATTCATTATTTTCAATATCATATCTTTCAACTGAATTCAGTTGTAACTTCCCATCATATCCCCCAACAGCGTAAACGTAATTATCCAAAGCCACAACCCCTAATTAACAATTAACAACCCAAGGCTTAGTTAGAGCTATAAGTTCTATATTTAAAATCATAAACCATTTACCAGCTCCACTCCTTGTGACTTTCATGCTGGCAACATACGTCCACGAATCTTTCTCAGGGTTGTAACATTCAACTGTATTTAATCTGGACATCCCATCATAACCACCAACAGAGTACAGGAGACGTTTAACAACAGCAACACCTACACCAATTCTGGGTGAATTCATTGAACAAACCATACTCCATTTGTCCTCCATTGGATCGTACCTAAAATTTTATGAGACATTGATGAAAATCAATAGAGTGCTGTCAGAAGCGCCGGTGTGACGTCACCCATGCTGTTTTCCCATAAAGAAAAAACGGTAACTGTCATGGCCGCCCATTGCTAAAGGCAGACTCGTGACGTTTAACCTTGCATCTGACGTCACAACTGACAGCACTCTATAAGAAATCGGGGTGTGGAGATTCCCATTACTTTTCGACCGAACTATGATGTTTCGCTTCTTGAGATCCACCAACTGCGTAAAGTTGGCAATCTAAAACGGCCACGCCCACTCTATTCCTTGCACATATCATTCCAGCGCACGATTTCCACGAATTGTTAATAGGATCGTAGCAATCAACAGCGTTTGAATCTTGATTTCCATCAGGGGAATTATTCCTTCCACCGACAACGTAGAATTTCCCTTCAATAAAAGCACCAGCCAATCCACTCCTGGGACTTGGCAACTCGGCTAATGGGAACCATTTCTTTTCTTGCGCGTTATAACACTCCAAATTACTCAGAGAATGTCTTAAGTATCCCCCCGCTGTGTATATTACGCAAGGAACTTTGGGAGTTCGTTCGTTACAAGGATTAACCCTTCTTAATGTCAAGTCCTATGCATTAACTTTCCGTTAACGTTTGTACTTTGGATTTTGAAGATTCCTCGACTTACCTGAATAATTTTACTGAGATAGTCGCAACATTGAGGCGTATTTTTAACTATATCACACCCTTGTATCTGTTCGTTTAAAAATCTGGGTGTTAAGAAATGACATCGAACTGCGTACAGAATGTCCGCCATTTTTGGACACCGTTTCTCAGGATCGTGTTTAACCCATCTTAAAACCGCGTTAAAGACCTCGCTTTCACTACGAACATTCAATTCGTCTCTACGTATTAACTGAACTAGTTTACAGGAAGATAAAGCTAGAAATTCTTCGCCTTGTGAGATCTGTTAGGTGTCGAAGCATCGCCAATTACCGAATAAGCAAATACAAATGTTGTTTAAATATCAACTTGTTGTTGTTATTATATTATTTTTGTTCGTTTACCTCGCTGAAATGATCGTCTATAAACTGATTTGCTCTCTGAAAAAATTGCGTACATCCATGTTGCAGAGCAAAATCAGCAATTCCTATCACATTAGATGGATCAAGTTGTTTCTCGAGAAATTGACAGCAAGCATCAATAATATGATTAACCTTTAACAAAGTACCACAATTTGGAAATTTTAATAATGAAATTTGAAATGAATGACGTTTTTAATAAATTGTTATTATTTTCGAGATAAAATATTGTAAATTGTAGGCGGGATATAAGTGTATCGGCACTTCAATGGCTTTATTACATTATGGTCTATGAGGGGTTAACATGGAGTGCTACTAGTACTACTCTGCAAGTCTCAAATTTATATGAAAGGAATGATGAAAACTGTGAGAAATTAATATTTTTGTGATAAACCATTGAAAAGCACATTAATTATGTGAAAAAATTATTATTATTTTCGGGATAAAATATTGTAAATTGCAGGGGTGATATTAAGGGTATTGGCACTTCAATGGCTTTATTGCATTATGCACTATGAGTAGTTAACATGAGTGCCATTAGTACTACTCTGCAAGTCTCAAATTTAAAATTAATATGAAAGGAATGATGGAAACTATGTGAAATTAATATTATTGTGATAAACCATCGAAAAACACATTAATTATGTGAAAAAAAATTATTATTATTTTCGAGATAAAATATTGTAAATGGTAGGGGGTGATATAAGGGTATTGGCACTTCAATGGCTTTATTACATTATGCTCTATGAGGGGTTAACATTTAGTGCTACTAGTACTACTCTGCAAGTTTCAAATTTAAAATTAATACGAAAGGAATGATGGAAACTATGAGAAATTAATATTTTTGAGATAAACCATCGAAAAACACATTAATTATGTGAAAAAATAATTATTTTCGAGATAAAATATTGTAAATTGTAGGAATATAAGAGTATTGGCACTTATACGCCTTTACTACATTATCCTCTATGAGCAGTTAACATAGAGTGCCATTAGTACTACTATGCAAGTCTCAAATTTAAAATTCATATGAAACCATGAGAAATTAATATTTTTGAGATAAATCATCGAAAATCACATAAATTATGAGAGGAAAAAACTAGAACATACCTGAAACATTGTAGCAGCAGGTAAAAGATTACATACAGTCATTTCCTCAACTTTAACTTCACCAGTGTAACAAAACCTAATGATTATAGCCATGGTTAATGGGCAAACGCCTTGAATATTTATGGAATTCATATTTGACTCTCGTAATCCACTCGTAAACATGGCCTAAGTCAGTTAAAAAAAATATTGACGACACTTTCCTTTGGATTTAGGATTGAGATTGACATTGTTCGCTTGCCTACCTTGAAATAGGGACTAGCTGATGCCAGAACAATTTTATGCGCTTGAAAAACTTCACTACCGACATGAATTTCAACGTCGCATAGTTTTTGATGACACCTTAAAAGCGACATTACTTCCAACGCTTCTTTTGGGAAAGAACTGAACTTTACAGTTAACGAATCTTCATCATTATCATTTGGAGGTCTTGGTCTAAAACACTCCGGACGCGGTTGACCCACACCGTGGCAGCTTTTACACTTATCACTCATTTTGGACAAACACAATAAAGACTTTTATACACTGATAACCAGTCTTTATTTATTTAGTTTTTAGAAAACAGTTGAAAGCCCCGTGTGTTGCACAAACATGATCGACGCTAAGCCTTGGCCCATATTTTTCTTTTATTGTATTTTTCAATCAGATCAATATTTTCCTTATCGAATTAATTTAATTACTTAGTCCTTATGAAGTTATTAGCGACGAAACTAAACACGAAGAGATCTAAGTTTCTTAATTGAACATTATCATCGATAAATTTTAAAACTTCTTCATTGAAAACGTACATGACTTTCCTTACACATCACTCGGGAGTCGGACGACCATGATCATTCAGAAGAAACTTTAGAAAGCAGCAGCGTAGCGAAGGCAGCCGATTGGGGCATCAATTGACGTCACGAGATTAATTTAAGATTAATTTAAGATTAAATTAAACTAATTAGCATGAAACTGAACAAAAATATAAGTGATATATATCAATATCGAAATGATAAATAATATTGCAGAAAAAAATATATTTAAAATTGCACTAATTTAAGAAATTAATTATAATTAACGCAATGCAATATTAAATTAATTATTATTGCTGTTGTTGTTCGCACTAGTTTTCTCAAAGGTGTTTGAAACTTGGGATTATATTTTTTGATTTAAAAAAAAATCGCAATTTCTCCGACTGTTTGGTTTATTGAGAGGTAATATAGTGGATAATATCTGTCCGTCTGTGTATTACTTGTACTTGGTTACATTTGTGGAGAGGTATTCGTTTATTTACCGAACTTGTTTCTATATTCATTAAACTGCGTATGTGACGTCACGCATACGTAGTACGATGCCAACAAATATTTCCCCCCAAATAAATGACTTGCAGAAAAAAAGTCGGTAGATACTTTTAAGGTCAACCCGCCTCCTATCCCCCAACTCTTACTTACTATCTCTCTTGTATTACAACTGTTAGGGAAAAATTACAGATTAAAACGATGTACGTACTGACTCAGCGAAAAATATAAACCATGTTGAGAAAGCAAATAATTTTAATAAAACAGTCAACATTTATTAGTCTTTTAAACAAAATTAACAATATTTAAAATAAACTTATACTTATTTCATAATTAACAAATTTTTCATCATATCCAGTCCATTACCATCAGGTTGCAAGGACAATATTTCATTAGTTTCCTTAGAAACAACGGATAAATAACCATAATCGTCTAATCCCCAAACGACAACTTTTTTCTCAGTGTCATTCAATTTTAATTCCTGACCTTCGTGAATCCAGTATCGATAATAAAGTGGTAAACAAGTAGAAGATCCCCCTTTTTGAAAATCATTAATTAACTCCTCTAAAGTGTTTAAAACTCCAGCTATGAAACCTTCCAAACTTATAATATCTAAATGACCATGGTCATTTTCCTCTATTAGACTATTAATGCAAATAGTTGGGTGTTTATTACATAAATTGACCCCGCATCCAACATAACATATAATGGTATCAGAGTACAATATAGAATTTACCAAAACTCCGCCTATTTTTGATTTTTTGCCATTATAAATGTCATTGGGCCATTTTATATTTAAAGGCAGATCTTCATAGCCACTTTCTTTTCTTATGGAATGAACTATAGCAATAGTGGTCAAGTGTTGGACATACGAAATAGATTGACCTAATCGCGACTTTAAAGGAATGCTAAGTTGATAGGTAAACATGGCGCAACCTTCTGGGCTTAACCATTTGTTACCCCCGCGACCTTTACCCCCTATTTGTACTTTGGCAATGGCTACCAGTCCAAAATCAACGGAAAAACCATCTAAAAGATCCATTGTAGAGTTGACAACTTCCCCATACATAATTGCTTGACCCAAATGACGCGTTTTTAACATTTTATAATATTTTTCCACGTCAAATGATTCAATATCATTATAATTAGTTAAAATATTAACATCATATTGTGTACTTGTAATTTCGCAACTTTCGCTCTTTTCAAGGTCAAAAAATAACGTGGAATTTGTTAAACTTATTTTACGTTCTTTTTGAGTGACGTATTTTTCAAGTTTGTACATAGTTTGCGAGTTATTAGAGGTTAAATAGACTTTTGATACATTTGGAATGACGTTTTCTACGTTGCAATTAACATGCAAGTTAAAGTGTGTTTGTAGGAGGTTTTTTGATATATCAGTTTGTTCTCTAAAGATATCAATTAGGGAAATTAAAGCTTTGTAATTCGTATTCACGTTTGAGGGTGACTTAATTATCAAGGGAATGTTCGTATATTTCCCCAATATAACAGAACCATTGGAGATAGTAGCTTTGTATGTTAATGGGAAACCATGGTCTATTTGATAGACTTTGTTTTCATATTCAAATGAAGTTACCCTTGAGATAGTTTCAGCTTTTTCTACATTAATCCCCGGGAGGTTTAAGTCCGAGCAAACACTTAGAACAGAACCGCCTCTTTCATAATAACTAGTAAAAGCTTGTTGAACCTCCTTAGTTAAATTAGTGGAATAATAAACAACTAAAAGAACACAGTTGTCTTTCCAAGGAATGGATTGTGTGATTTGAGTTGGGGTTAAAGGGTAAATAATGTATGAATCGCGTCTCAAACACCGGTATAATCTGCGCGAGATTTCTTCAAACTGACCTTTCTCGTTGCCTTCATTAAAGATGAAAATGTTCGGTGGTTTCATTATTGCAGAATCTTCTTCCTTATTGGAAAACATTTTAAAGGTCGATAAAAACGCTGGTTTATTCGAATAACACGTTTCCCCAATTAATTTTCTTCGTAAAATGCCAGACAAAGTGGTCCGATACATATAAGTTAATTGTTTATCGAGTTATTAAAGAGGAATAACTGAGATTCTGAGAAGGAAGGGTTCGAAGGAACAATTAAACCCTAAGCCTTGGCTTCATACGCGCTACTTTCAAAGTTTCAAGTTAAATTTTTAAATAAATTCGACGTTGAATTGAAGTTTGAGTTCAATATTGAGATATAGACGTGTTATAATAATTACATTAACTTAAATTAACTTAATTACTTAAATAAACTAACTACTAATACCAAAACGTGTCGACTGAATATGCTGAAATTCTGAATACAGGATTTTGAAAATTGTAGCAGACAGCTTTTGAGTTGTCCAATCACAGTCTACTTCCCCCGGGAAATACCCGGGTCCGTGGACTGTGATTGATCAGTTTAAATTTAAACAAAAGACCGTTAGCTACGTAAATCCTAAAACCTACATTTATACAAATACGTTAATTCCACGTGGTACCCATGAATACTAGACGTTCGCTTTCGACGTACGATTTTTTGGGAAAATATTAAACTGTCTATTAATGAAATACGTAACTTGAATAGAGAGGCAAAGAAATAAACGAGACTTTACAGGCCTACGTAATTTTTCTTTAGAAATCGCCTTTCTGTAATTCCTGTCCAATAAACGCTGCGTAAGTACTGGCGGCGCCGTACACGTTTAGAACCAGTGTTTTGGTAAACGACAGACACCGAAACATGGTCAAGTACAAATTAGCGCATGTAAACTTGATCATCATAAACGTTGACAACAGTTCCATTTCCAAGTTGCCCTTAACGCGTCCGACTTTGGAATGAGTCACTTGCAATAAGGTCTCTTGGCCAGCTCCGACCGAGGCGATAGCCAAAGAGCAAATGACTGATTCCGCCAACGTAGTGGTCACTTCCAACAAGGACGTGACCAACAGAAACCAATTACTGTTCCGGCTTATGGACATCAGTGTACCGGGCATATTAAAAACGATGGTACACACCCACTCGAATAACCATACGAATATCATGAATCCGAAATACTTATCCAATCGCCGGACCAAGTGAAAAAGTCTCGTATGTTCTTCACATATCTCGTGTGCTTGTTGCAAATCGTAGCACCAATTTCTGGTTTTCTCGATCAAAGAGTTGATTCTGAAAGTATCGATGGATTCTACAATTTCACGACGTCAAGTTTAAAATAAAACTAACCTGCAACTCAGCAGATGGACGTAACAAATTAGAGTTAGCTGTATGAAGAAACGAAAACCGGTGAACGTCTCGTATATGATGATCTCGATGCACCAAAACACCCTCTGTTTCGTTAGAGACAAGTCATGAAGAAATTGAAAATCGTACATGAACATTTCTATGCTAATTTTGACGTCCATGCCCTTGATGAAAGCCAATGGTAGCAAGATTTTGGTGCCCAAAAAGACCAGAAACACAAGGACGACGTAGCGACACCATTTCCTGAATCCATCTTCGAAGGAATTGGAGGCTGAGCCTCGTTTATCAAATTGACACAAATCTGTTAGGATTTCGGCGTAAACTTTCTTGCGGTAAAAGACCATGTCGAACGCGACCACCGACGATACGGCCCGAAGTAGACCACCCAGGTTTAAAAATACCTTGGATATTTGTCGCTGCTTGTACGCGAAGAAGATTGAGTTAGCCAAATTATGTACTAAACACAGATGAAGTAAAAAGAGGGCCACGACGATCTTCACGTTAATCTTATTATTATGTTCGAACAATTGCAAACCGGTGCAGTTCAAAACGCGAATTAATGGACTCAAAATACTTTGGGCTAACTTCTCCGATGATCTTCCGCCGCGATTCACTCGAATTCTTCGAAGAATACTTTGTTTTCCTAACATAATTGTTACTGGTCCGGCTCTCGGGTTCTTACCATTTCTGTAAAACATTCTTAGGCGCTTGTCTCACGCGAAATAACTCGAACGAAGGTCACGTTTACACCGTGGGAAACAATATCGGACGTGTACATTATTAACAAGATTAGAACATTTATAAATCGGCACGAAAAGTTGGGACGAAAAAATCTATTGCTGGTACTACCGATTTTTCCCAGACTTTAATAATTAATATGACATTTCTTCCTTGCACTCAAAAAGTGTCCGATATCTAATTTATTTCTGTAATAAATACGATATAGCTATGTTTACAACATATAATATTTCATACCAATGAATGTTATGTTGAAAATATCGAATTTTCGTGCTAGAAATGTATTTACAGTTACGCTATGGCAATGTCAGTAACAAGATTGCAATGCATGATTGTGCTTTTTCGCATAAATAAAGACGTTCCGTTTTAAAAGGCTTCCTTTTGAAGTTCTTGAGCAATAAAAATGACATAAGTTAAAACAGCTCCGTACAGACTTATGATGAAGGTCTTGGTGACAATGATGCATTCAAAGATGGTCATACGCAAGTTGGCAGTGTCTATCTTGATCAATAAGTAAGAGTCGATGAGTTGGCTTTTCCTATTACTTGTCCCCCTGCCACGCGAGGACACCCTATGATGGATAGCCGATAAAAGACCCTCTTGCTTACAACTAACTTCCGAAATGGCAACCGAGACGACAATCGAAACGAACAAGGTTGAAACGATGTCCATATACGACAGGACATTGGCTAACACGTTATCCGATTTCAGATTGGTTAACAATTTAGGCAGGTTTAAGATAAGTGACGTCATCCATTCACACATCCATACGAAGTACAGGAAACGGAAATGCTTATCCATTTTACGGACAAGTCCAAATAAGTCCGAATGCCAAACGCTAAGTACTCGCGGATCAACTAAATTGTCATTTCGAAGTGCCTCCATTAGATAGTTCACTTTCCTTGTGGTGACGGCAACGGCGCACGTCACCACTAACTGCCCGAAATGTTTCATACCCACGATGCACTGGTACAAAAACAATTCGAAGCAACAAGCAAATCGTTGACCATCCTCGTTCAAGTTACGCAAAAACGGTAAGTCATACAAAAACATTTCAATGTAAAATTTTGGTTCCAAATATTTGGCGAAAATCAGTGGTAAACCGACCTTGGTAATGTAAAAGAGCCAAAAAATTACCACCGACACCAGGCAGAAGTTCTTTCCAGGTACATTCCCTTGAGAACCACGTTTCGAGTAATAATACCTCAAGTTATTTACGCCGCGAATACAACCGTAAATGCTAGCTTTTTTCAACAGAAAGTAGTCCAAAGTAATAGCGGAAGTTAATGCGCGTAGAAATCCAGCTAAATTACCGAATGCCACTGATAACTGTCGCTTCTTAAAGGCGTAGTAAAATGAATTACTCAAGGTATGCACCACGACAAGATGCGCGGCAATCAAACAAACGATAATACGGACGTTTAACCGTCTTTTACAGCGTTGGTCAAGCTCGGAACTGTTTAAACCTAGCGGATACAACGACTTCACCACCGGTTTTAGGGCATCCTGACCACCACCCCAGGATTGAAGTTGACCCGAAGTCAAGTTACTTCGGGTTGCCACACAGCGCGCGGACTGTTTCCAATTACGCCGTTGTACCATGATGAATTCGACTCCGAATTGGGATATAGATATTTCACTCAAACCACATTTTAAGTCAATTATTTTACCCTTGACATCTCACCTCAACTAAATTCCAAGGAGACAGCAGTTGCTTTACACGACTGGAGTCCGCAGAGTGCTCCGGTAACTGTTTAAGTACGGTTAGACCCAAGAGAAAATAAATTCCATTAAAACTCATATAACATATTAAAAATTGGTTAACCAAACACCTGTCACTTTCCCTGACAATACGACAATAATAAAAAAAATAATTCTGAATTCTGAAGTAAACACGCTATCACGAAATACTGGAAATAGTTCCCCTTCAATTGCCAAGAACAAGACTATTTTTAAGCCTATTTTCAACAGGAGTGCATCATCACAAGAAGAGAGTTTGTATAATATCTCGTTTATCCTGAACTAAAACTGGTTTCAAAGAGGGTTGGGGAGGAGTAGAAGCTAAGAGCTTTGGCCAGAGGTAATTTTCCTCCAGTTAACCACCTACTAATAGTAGATGAAGATGCGCGCGCATACCTATAAAGCCATTTCAATTCGCGGGAAAGGATAATTTTTGGGGCGGGATTTCACTTGCTCCCGCCCAGGCGGAATTTTGTCAGGGAAATTAAACCTCGTGTTCTTCTACGGCCCTAACGGAGGGAGAGTGAAAATGGGCACTGTTTATTGGAGACAAACCCGTGACGTTTCCCACTCTTCAACTGAAATAGCTCTAGGCTTATAGAAGCGGAGAAAAATCGAATTTGAAAGTGAGAACCGCATGGTGAGATCTCTCCATCCAAACGCAGCGCAGCTTTCCACTCCCCTCTGCTTCTGGTTACCTAACGTAACGCAAATATTACATTTACCTGCAGTAAAGGCGTTTCCTTGTAATTTTTGCGTAAACTTACTCTAGCATATCGTGTTTTTCTTTTATTTTTGTTAAGCCTAACACTAAAACTAAAACTAAAACTAGGTTAGGCATCAAAACATTAAGTCGTACTATATAAACATATGTAAATAACACACTTAACCAAGTTCATAAGCAAAACGTCACGTGGTCGCTCGCTATAAGTACCAAAAGTGTTTTTTTTTGATAATGGTTGTTATATTTTTTGTTCAAATGATGGTTTAATAGAATCAATGAACTATAGCGTTTGTATACAGCACAGAAAAACGTACAATATTTCCATTTTGTTTTTTTTTTTGCACAAACTGAAAAAAGTAGAGATCTCGAAAAAGTTAATTTATGAAGAGAAAAAATTACAATTCCTTTTGTTGTTGTTTTCTGTTTATACTTAAACCAACCAGAGTTTGTTCGTAACTTCGTTTGTGTGTGTAGGTTGTTTTTTTTTAAATTTCGCCCGCAAATTCCGAGTCCGTTAAATAAATTTCTGGCGTTGATTTTAATTAAAAATACCTTAATTTTTAATTAAAATTACACCAAAACGAGAAAAAAAAATAATAAAAATTACTAACGCGCGTGATTAAAAGAAAAATTATTAAATCACTTTTGGAAAATGTGTTTGTTTGTTTATAAAGAAAAAATAAAATTACTCAGATCCTTATCGGCGCGTTATCGTGATTGGTCGATCCGTTGACCAATAAAAATGATGTTAAACGCGGACTGGATGAACGGTTGAACCTTGAAATGCACTCTGAGATATAATTGAAGTTTTTCGTCACCGCGCACGCGCACTATTTTTTATGTTACAAAGTTTCCCATGGCGCATGCGCGATTGGTCCGTCCCATTTTTTTTTCTCAATTTTTTTTTCTTTTTAATGACTCTTTGTTTTTGTCTTCATGATAATTATTTTACAAAGAATATAAAATAAAAAACACGTGTAGGTACCCATTTGTTTTTTAAATTAAAATTAAAAAAAAAAAAAAAGTTTGGATGTTGTTTTTTTTCTGGATTTGTTTGTTTTTAAAAATACGCCAAAAACAAAAATGTTTGTGTTTTCTTTTTTTTTTAAACCTTCTCCAAACATTGACAGTAATTTACAATACTGATGTACAGGTAGGAAAGGGGCGCGGTTAATTAATTACCTTTTTAATTAAAAAAAAATATTATTTTTGTTGCGGTTTTAATTAAAATTTCACCAATTTTGTTTTTTACTATCACTTTAAAATTAGAGGGGTTGGTCACTTAATGTTTTTTTTTTTGGTGGCGTGAAGTGAGCAGCCCCTCGTCGTGAAAAAAAAAAAAAAAAAGAAATTTGTTTTGTTGTGTCGAGTTCTTTTAATTAATATTAATATTTAAAAAAAAAATGGTATAAATAAATTATTTTCAATTTGTACTCATGATTAAATTTAACTAATTTAAATTAATTGTAATTAGCTGTACATTAATAATTAATTAATTAAAATGAAAGTAAAAGTTGCCTGATTCCTGAAAAAAAATAATTTTGACCTAAAAAATAGTTCATATTTTTTTTTTAAAAATAAAATTTATAAAAACAAGTTAACTTATGATGAAAAAAAACAAGATTTCCAGTTTGTTGTTTTTTTGTTGTCGATTATGTTCAAAACCAAAACTTTGATGAATTATATATATATATATATATATATATATTTATATATAATGTTTATATCTAACCTTTTTTTATATTACATTACATTTTTTTTTACCTAATAATTTCCGTAAATATTTACTTTGTTTGTTTGTTTGTTTGTTTTTTTACGAAAATGGCGTGGGAATTTGTTTATAACCGTATTTTTTTTAAAAAACCTTTTTTTTATATATATTCCTCATATTCAGTTCCCAAATAAAATTGTTTATTTATTTATTTATTTACGTGTTTGTTTTTTGTCTTCCTGAATAAAAAACACTTAATTGAAGCTCTTGAAAACGCGGGTTTGTTTGTTTGTTTGTTTAAGTCCCAATTGATGTAGGTATAGTATTTATTTACAAAACTACACGCGCATCTAACGCCGCCATCGCCGGGATTTCAAATAACAAGAATTTACTTACCCAATGTTTGTTTGTTTGTTTATTATAAATAAGTTATTTATTTTTTATTATATTTTAACGAATTAAAAAATAAAAAAGTCCCCAATTATTTAAAAAAAAAAAGGAAAAATTAAATAATGTTTGTTTGTTTAGAAAAAAGTAAATATTTTTAAAACAAATATTTACCGAATATTTAAGTCTTCCGTTTTGTGTTTGTTTGTCTATTTACTCACTCACTGTTCGGGAAGTTTCGACGTCGTTATCATAAAGTGGCTGGATGTATATTTACTGTATGTTTGTTTATTTATTTGTTTATTTACTTCGCGATTATTTCCTTTTAAATGATGATAAACTTCCGGTTTAATACGATGCAATATGAATACGCGATAAACAATCACCACAACGCGTAAACACGCGTTTATTTATTTGTTTATCTCTCTCGGATTAAAAACGTTTATTTTAAATGTTCTCGTTGAATGAATCTTCTGGCAATATTAAATTTCTCTCTTTGTTTGTTTATTTGTTTACGCCCGAACTATTGTTGATTTGTTGTTGTTGATCACTACACCCTTTTATCTAAAAAACATGTGGTTGTTGTTGTTGTTCTTTCGGGGTTGGGTTGTTTTTTTTTTGTTTGTTTATTTGTTTACTGCCGGTTATTGCATGAAATATTCCGAATGCTCTGTAGGCGTGTCTTTTTCGAACCTTTTCGCTTCTTCCTGCATGCTCTCTTTAATTTTTAGAATTGCCGCTGATTCATTTTGATCCTAAATTTCAAATTGTTTAAAAAAACATTTTTCATATTTTCCTTTGCTTAATTTGGGGATTTTTTTAATTAAAAATTAATTAGTGCAACTGAAAAAGCTTGCGAAGTAGACTACGATTATTATTAGACGCATTACATTGAAAAATCCGTATTGCCCAATTTTTTTGAATTTATAATCACTGAAGTTCTCCTGACTAAGATTGATTAATTTTCACATTCCTTAACGTTTTTCCTGACTATGATTGACCAATTTCAAATTCCTTAACGTTTTCCTGACTATGATTGACCAATATTCAATTTCCTTAACGTTTTCCTGACTATGATTGACCAATATTCAATTTCCTTAACGTTTTCCTGACTATGATTGACCAATATTCAATTTCCTTAACGTTTTCCTGACTATGATTGACCAATATTCAATTTCCTTAACGTTTTCCTGACTATGATTGACCAATTTCAAATTCCTTAACGTTTTCCTGACTATGATTGACCAATTTCAAATTCCTTAACGTTTTCCTGACTATGATTGACCAATATTCAATTTCCTTAACGTTTTCCTGACTATGATTGACCAATATTCAATTTCCTTAACGTTTTCCTGACTATGATTGACCAATATTCAATTTCCTTAACGTTTTCCTGACTATGATTGACCAATTTCAAATTCCTTAACGTTTTCCTGACTATGATTGACCAATTTCAAATTCCTTAACGTTTTCCTGACTATGATTGACCAATTTCAAATTCCTTAACGTTTTCCTGACTATGATTGACCAATATTCAATTTCCTAACCGATCCTGACTAAGCATGACCAGGGATAGATTTAATTTTAGAAGTAGGAATGGAGAACAGAGTAATCTTTCTGGGCGCGCGTAAAAGACCCAGACCCCCTTTTTCCCGGGATGGAGGGGTATGAAAGAAGTGGCGGGGCGTCGTAGCGACAGAGGTAAAAAGGAATTACGTCACTATTTTTCGCCGTCTCCGTCAGCAGCGTCATTAAAACGTAGTTTAAGTGAGCCAATAGATAATTTAAACTTTTTGTTACGTGTTGGAGGGAGGGGCTCTATACTGGGTGGTCTATGAGTCGGACTGATGTAAATACTAACCGTTCTCCATTCCTGCTTCTAAAATTAAATCTATTCCTGGCATGACTAATTTCCAAATTCCTTAATGTTTTCCTGACTACGATTGACAAATTTTCAAATTCGTTAACATTTTCCCGACGAAGTAGCAGTTAATTCCATTAATTCAAATTAAAACAAACCATGAGTGCATGATACCAAGGAGTAAAAGGCAATGATTTTTCAATGCAATATCTTACACAAAAGCGAGCCGTTTTTTTCCGAGAACATTTATTACGTAACTCACGCATTTAAAAAAAATATATAATAAATCACGTTAAGAAAAAGTAGTGTTTTAACTAATCCCTGGGCATCAGAGAAATATTTGATCAATGACGTTATAATAATTAGTAACCATGGAAACTGAGCTGAGCCACCTACACCACTATAAAAGTCTTAGAAATAAATCATGCAATGGGAAAATAGGACAATCAAAAGACATTTAATTTAATTAAAAACCTTAACGCAAGCACACCTTTTAAAAAAACACCATGTTTGTTAAAAAAACAAAAACCAATATTTTGTTTCGTTCCAGAAAAATAAATAAAAATGGCCCCATAAATTCAAAATTCATAGATATTTTGGACATTTCAAATTCGAAGAACTTTTTTTTTTTCCAATAAATTAATTTAACCTCATGCGATTAATAGTTTAATAGTTAATTAAAATTTATATAAATTCAAAAAAGTAACTCAGCCGCAGTTTCATCAAAGGTTCATTTAAATTAATTTAATTTCGGGGTTTTTTTTGTTTCATAATAAATCGGCAATTTTTAAAAATTTGTTAATTATTAGTGTTAATTTCAAATTGAATTTTGTAGTATCGGTTTCAATTTTTTTGCTTTTGTATTTGAAATGCCCAACATACCTTGAAATACGCGGACGGGAAATGATATATTTTTATATTTCACAGCGTTGACATCGAGTATCCTGTAGTATTCATTGTCATCTAACATCATATCCCAATAACACAATAACATCAACAACAATTTTACAAATTTGCTTCTTCCATGTTGTCGCGGGAATGGGCGTGGTTAGCATTTAACGCACGCGCAGGCGAACAAATATCGTCACGCGCTGGAGGGAAGGTGGGGGGAATGAAAGCGTCACGCGCTAGTGGGAAGGAAAGATTCTCGTCCCCCCCCAACAACCTTCACGCGAAAAAGGCCGCCTTTATCAGAACAGAGAAAATATTACTGGGAATGGAAGGTTGAATTCAAGAATAATAACGCGCGTTTTCCCGCCAAAAACCCCGGTACTATTTTTCTCTGATTGGTCTAGAACGCGAATGATTTGTGTTCCTTATGACGTAGAGCGCACATATAAACGTTAACACAGATAGAAAGAGTGTTTGCGTAGTGCGTAATGGCTTCCTATCGGAAGTGACGGTAGTGTTTTATAGTAGAAGTGTGCGATTTCTTTCCTAAAGGGGGCGGGGTAAACAGGGTGACCACGGAACGATTGCAAATTACCATAAGTTAAGATGTTCACCATAAGTTTGTCACTGATTACTATGAAGTGATGTGGGTCAAATATTCGAGGTAAAGTGACGCCTGGTGACTGGGGCGCTGTCAAAGGCTTAGTAATGCAAACTTAATAGGAATAGATGTACTGCAAAATTAACCACCTAGTGTAGTACTTCAATTGTCTCTAGCATTACGAAGCGTCATACTTATGGAACATATCTCATAAACTTATGAAATTACTAAATTAAAATCAATGGCGAAAAATTACGTTTAAGCAATTAAAATTCGTTGCAACGTGGTAACCCTGACTGGGATTAATTAAATTAATCTAATGGATGAAATAATTGATTCTAAATTATCGTGAATGTATATATTTTTTTTGTTGTTGTTTGTTCCTACCTGATTTAACGTTTCTACAGCAAAACGTCCATAAAACAAGCAAGGCAATTCACAAGTTTTAAAAAGTTTATCACACGACGATCGCTTTTATAAAATTCATTGTTTCGATTGCAGGATAAAAAACAACGTGTTCTTTCACGGTAAAAATTATTGCCAAATATACGTTTTTTTCTTTCTTTCTTTTTTGTGTACAAAACTCCCGCCAAAAACAAATCATCGTTCAAAAATTGTACAACGCAGTGAACAGTCAGTAGGTACAGAGAGAAGAGCGGCAGAAACAAGAGAACGAAAGAGAGATAGAGATAGAGACAGAGTACGCGCACAATTTGTCGTTATAATATTCCAGCAATTTGCATTACGTGTTTTATGGAAAGCTGAAAAACTAATAATAATGTAATACAAAACAAACAAAACCCAAAAAAACCAAAAATGGCCGCCAACTCGCGTTTATATATATTGGTTGCTTGCTTGCTTGCCCAAGTTTAATTTAAGTATAATATGTTTTCAGGGGAGATAAGTTGCTATAGTGCGAATTTTTGGGTTGTTTCTATTTATTTTCGCGTTTGTTCGACGGAAAATATCAAATAAAAGCGATAATGTCGCCTGCTAGAGCGAAATTTCAGCTTCAAAACGCGATAAAAATCGTTCAAATCGGACCAAAAATAAAGCTTTTACGGAACTTTTTCAAAATTAAATTAATTTTTAAAATAACTTTCTAAAGAACATTTTTTTACAGATTAGGACATTCCTGGCGTTAATTTGAAGGTAAAATTCCGCCCTAACGTTACGTTATTACCAATTAAACCCAAAATTTTAATTATATTCAGATTAAAATAATAAAAAAATTATTATTTCGTATTTTTATCTTAAATATTTTTTTCTTTTTTTAAAAAATCGGATTTAGTGCCCGGCTAGCTAATTAGGTTAATAAATTAATTAGTGCCAATAAGGGGGGAGGTAAGGGGGAAAACGTGGGGAAAAAGGAGGGGTTTATTGAAAAAGGTCAAAGTTCACAGCGACAGAACGACTGAAGCAAAAACACAACAAAAAAATAATAAAAAGAAAAAACAAAAAAAGATAATTTTAAAAAGATGGGTGTTTACTAAATATTAACTTACGTTTTCTTGACCATAGCCGGGGATTCCGTAATCACCCATGGGAGGACCGTCTTCTCGAGGTGTACCAGGACCATTGGCCGGCGAATTTTTCATACCGTCTAAACCATCACCTTTATCAAGCCATCACACGAATAATATTAATTACACAACTAACGCATTACTTCCGAGTAAATCAAATTGTTCTTATTCAAATAATTAAGCGTGTTCAGTTCATTTTAGTCTCTGAGTGGCTTGGAGGGTAGCGAAATGATTTTTTATGCCGTTTGAGGGGCTTGGAAGGTACCAAAATTATTTTTATACCGTTTGAGTGGCTTGGAGGGTACCGAAATGATTTTTATACCGTTTGAGCGGCTTGGAGGGTACCGAAATGATTTTTATACCGTTTGAGCGGCTTGGAGGGTACCGAAATGATTTTTATACCGTTTGAGCGGCTTGGAGGGTACCGAAATGATTTTTATACCGTTTGAGCGGCTTAGAAGGTACCGAAATGATTTTTATACCGTTTGAGTGCCTTGGAAGGTACCAAAATGATTTTTATACCGTTTGAGTAGCTTGGACGCGACCAAAAAGATTTTTTATACCGTTTGAGTGGCTTGGACACGACCAAAAAGATTTTTATACCGTTTGAGTGGCTTGGACGCGACCAAAATTATTTGTATACCGTTTGAGTGGCTTGGACGCGACCAAAATGATTTGTATACCGTTTGAGTGGCTTGGACGCGACCGAAATGATCTTATACCATTTGAGGGGCTTGGAAGGCACCAAAATAATATTATACCGTTTGAGGGGCTTGGCCGCGACCAAAATTATATTATACCGTTTGAGTGGCTTGGTTTAAAACCAACTCAAATTTCCGTATAGTCGCTCAAAGACTATGAATAACTAAGCAATTAAGTTATAAGTGGACCATTAATAAACATAAAGATGTGTGAAAGAAAGATAAGATAAGAGAGATAAAGATAGAGGGCAAAATATAATAAATAATATAACACACCTGAAGAGCACATACCATTCATTACTGGGGGCCCAATTTCGGGTCCCATGGGCCCCATAGGACCATCCGGACCCGGA
Source organism: Phalangium opilio (assembly GCF_054372755.1). NCBI lineage: Eukaryota > Metazoa > Arthropoda > Arachnida > Opiliones > Phalangiidae > Phalangium > Phalangium opilio. The sequence continues at coordinate 6,538,324 of NW_028324187.1, read as the reverse complement.
CCCATCGGAAACTGAAAGTAACGAAAAACAAAGAGCAAATAATTAGCTTAGTTATTCGACGTCAAAAAAAGGGGAGGGACTAAGAGAGAGAGATAGGGAGAGAGAGAGAGAGAAAAAGAGAGAGTGGCCAAAAAAAGAGAGAGAGCACAATAACCAGTTAGATAAAGTATTTATTTACCCCTGGCATGTTGCCACCTGGAACTGACTTCATCATGGTGTACATGCCATCACCACCCGAATTAGACGAATCTGTCAATCCAGATAAAGCTAAACTTAATATATTTTAACTATCCAACTTAAATTATTTAAATCAATCAATACACAGTGAACCCACTTTTACTGGCATTTTAGGTTTTTTTAACTAAACCGAACAAAGGGAGAAAGAAAACCATCCGCCATAAAATTACTCCGCGTCGAAATATAGTTCCAAGATATAAATAGCTTTCACTAAAGCCAGTACTCAGTAATTTGGCCTAACGTCAACGTGGGGGTAGAGACAGGCGATTTCTCTACCCCCTAACAGTGAAAACTATCTATAACCTCGCCTACTATGACGTAGATTAGCCTACTAGTACTTTGGGGGGTGGGACAAAAACTGGTACATCCCAACATTAAATTAAAATAACAATAGAAACAAGAATACTTTAAGTTTGACTTCCGGACAACTTAATTACAGAGAGTTGAGAATAAGGGAGGTCAAGTGGTCACCATTTGACCTTTAACTCATTTGGTCTATTTAGGCCTATTCCGGGTGGTTAGAGGGTATTAGGGGGTTGCCAGTTCAACGTAGGGTCACCATGATTTTAATTAAGCGTGTGTAGTTTATCTGTTTATTTATTTAATCACCTTGAGGGCTTGGCATGATAGGGGTTCCTGGGCCAGGTGGACCAGAACCCGAAACTGGTGGACCCTGTACACATAACACCCAATATTAAAGTCTTTATCTAATCATTTGGTTTCGTGGTACAATAGTTGTTTTTTTTTTTTTTTTTTTTAATAGAAAATAGAGGTGATAGAAAACAAAAAACGGGAACAAATTGAAAAATTGTTACTTACGCCATAATGGCTACCCGGAGACGCTGATGAGTAATTTATCTATTAAAAACGTAATTAAAAACAAAATTTAACAGTTAATTAACAATTACAATGAACATCATTATTATCTAATGAAATACACCCCCTAATTTTGAGAACATAAGAGTAATTAGCTTCTAATTAGAAGTAAAGATAATTAGTAATTAACTTCCGATTACTCAAAAACCCCTTGTTAGTTTTAAAATTTAACTGTTAATTAACAATTACAATTAACATCATTATTATCTACATCGGAAGTTAATGAAACACACCCCCTAATTTTGAGAACAGCTAAGTAATTAAGTTTCTAATTAGAAGTAAAGTTAATTAGTAATTAACTTCCAATTACTCAAAAACCCCTTGTTAGTTTTAAAATTTAACTGTTAATTAACAATTACAATTAACATCATTATAATCTACATCGGAAGTTAATGAAATACATCCCCTAATTTTGAGAACAGCTAAGTAATTAGCTTCTAATTAAAAGTAAAGTTAATTAGCCTAGCAATTAACTTCCAATTACTCAAAAAAACAAAACCTAATTAATTTTAAAATAATTAATAAATTTAACGTACTGTAGACGTATTAGGCTGCCAAGGTCGACCTCCAGGACCAGACCTTTGAAAGGGAATAAAAGGAGCTAAATTTTAACCTTTGACCCTTAAATATTAAAATTAAATCATTAATTAATGGGTTTTAATTATTTACATGGACATGGGTGGCATTCCTGGACCGCCAGGACCTAAAGAGCTGTTGGGAGGTGGCCTCATACCACCGTAATTCTAAAAAGACAAAGGACAAAAGCAAAGTGATTAATTAAGAGAGACACAAGACACAACACAAGAGATTTATAAGTCAGAACGTGGTATTGGAATTAAAACTTACGCCAGGGTTCATAGGACCCAATGGTTGGCCTCTTGGGGGATTCATACGTGGGTTCATAGGATTCATTCCAGGGGGACCTAAAGAGAAATGGACCAAAGGTCATCACCATCATCATTAAATCCACCTTTATATAAAGGAAGTATGTAGTATACAGGGTGGACACAAAATGATATTGTGCGGCCTGCAATTGGCGAACCTATCCTTAACTCTTAATGGCCTATTTTAAGGACCGAATCGGTGGGTGACATTTGAGGCGGCGCTATGAATACAGGGTTCATACAACTTTTGGAAAACAAATTTCCCTGAGTTTTCCGGGTTTTTCCCGTATATGGAGCAATTGTTAACTAATGAAGAGGGGGGGGGCAAATAGGACTATTACATAATAATCAAAGGACATCCCCGTATCTCTAATAGAACCAGAGTTATGAGCCTCCAAAGTTGGGTGTAATGTTAATCCTATGGAGGGTATGTTTATGAACATTTTGCTTAATTACTCGGCAGCTGTTTGACGCAAATTTCCCTGAATTTTATTAAAAATTCTAAATTTCCCTGAGGTTTTTGTCAACTATTTATTTCCCTGACTTTTCCCGGTTTTCCAGGTTTGTATGAACCCTGGAATAGAAATTTGCAACACAAATCTAACCCATCCTATCCTAACACGTCCCGTCCCACTCTAACCCAAGTTAAACTAAACTAAACTAACCAATCTACTACGGTTTTGGTTAGGAGGGGCTAGACAAGGTACCTTGTTGCTTCCGTAAGATGTTTTGGTTAGGGGGAGGCTAGCCTTGGTTTCCCAACTAACCAAGGGACCCTGCTGTGACAAAAACTGTCATTGTAAGCGTCAAACAAACCCCAACTAACCAAGGCACGCTGCTATGAAAGAAACTGTCAATGGATTGGAATAGCAAGCCTCAACCATCCAATGAGAGCTTCTCAACCGATTGAACCCAACAAAAAAAACCACCTCCCTAAACTCAAATCAATTATCAACGGACTTCAACAAGTACTTCAAAGCTAGCCCTACAACTCAGTATGACGTGGTAAGGTCATGAATGAATACTAAAGGTAAATAAATAGGTAACACGCGACATGGGGCGGGTTTGTGTGTGACGAGTGAGATCTGTGAGAGAGTAGTGAGGATGGAAGATGTGGTTTGAGTTTTGTCCTCCTACCTTGCCACCCTACGAACTCTCCGCCATCGCCTGGCTCCGTCCAATTAGAAGTGGGAGAGGAGCCACACGTGATTGGTTAGACAAAGAAGGACAGTTAAAGAGGAGACATTAAACCACCCAGAGATAAAAATTAAAATCATAAAAACAGGAAGTTCGACAAAACGAGAGACAGGATAGAGAAAAAGATAGAGAAAAAAGACAAAATTGGTATTCATTAGTCATTAAAGAATGACAATTAATTCATTGATTAATTAATTTAATTATTAAATTATAATTAAAAGAAAGATTTTTTTGGTGAAAAATGGAAGAGAAATGTTAGTTTTCTTTTATTCATTTAGGCCTAGCCTAATTAACGCGCCAATTACCGTTAAACTTATTTAATTACTTAATTAACGTATGCAATTACCTTGTCTAGCTGGATCCATGCTATTGGGCATCATTGGTTGACCCGGGACACCACCTGGAGGCTGCAAAATACATTCAAAACCACCTTCAATTATAGCAACAACAAAATACACTTAAACCACTTCCGATTGGCTAATAGGCTAAATAAGTGGTTAGCCCCTCGATTTTAAATATTTTTAAGGATAAAAAATAATTTTTTTTAAAAAACGGGATATTAAAAGCATATTTAAATAAAATAAGTATTAATTAAAAAGAAAATAAAACCAAAAATTGAATAAAATGTTGGATGACGTACATAGGAACTTACGTTGAAGTCTACTTGCTGGGGCATGCGCACACCCGGTCTGGGACCACCGGGATACCTGGGCGACATAAAGGGCTGAAAACGATAATAAAAATATTACAATTAATTTTAAAACGTAATTAAATTCCTAAATAAAAATTAATTAGTTTCTGAGGTTAGTAAATTAGACTAAAGAGATAGAAAAATAGATCAAAGAACCACACAAGTAAATTAAATCAACATTACAAACAAATTAGTAGGTATTAGGTAAATAATTCACCCATTAATATCAGAATGTTGTACGATAAACTTGTTTAATAAAATTCCCTGAAATTTACGCGGTTCCTATAACCATTTTAAAATAATTCCCCAACTTTCCCAGATATCCCAAGTACTGCTAACAACCCTGAAACCCTTTGGGTACAGTAGAATTCAAATCTAAAGTAACCCCATGAACTTTGAAAGGTCATAACCCCAATTCAACCCCACTTTTCCTGATATTTACCCTATAACCATTTTAAAATAATTCACCAACACTTTCCCAGCTATCCCAAGTACTGCTAACAACCCTGAAACCCTTTGGGTACAGTACCATTCAAATCTAAAGTAACCCCATGAACTTTGATAGGATAGGTCATAACCCCAATTAAACACCACTTCCGCCGCGTTAAAATCATTTAAGGTGATCCTAGTACGTTCTATCCTCTACACAAAGCCACTAAATACTTGTAACTACGACTAAGTAACTAACCACCCGTAATTACCATATCTAATCCATCACCATGATCAAATTAATAAACAAAAGATTGCCTAAGTTTAAACAACCGACGGGACCCGCGTAATGTAAATACAGTTAGTAATTAGGGGAGTTAACTCATTAAGAAACACGCGATCATTCCAGTAAATTAAAAGACTTCATTTTTGCCCGATGGTATTAAACCCCCTACACGATAGTAGTTTAACTACCACTCGCAATCAGTCCCAGAGCAAAGTTAGAGAAAAGCGCCTCTGACGAAATTCGCTCATAGGGTAAGCGGTACTCGCTCGGAAAGCCAGTATTAAGAAGTCTCACAAAGTCTAAAGATCTGGCTTTAAAAGTATAAGTTACAATATAACAACAAAGTTTAATTTAAAGTTAATTAAATTAAACTAATTGGTGCGGATTTTATCAGCGTCAAATTTCACGTGTTGTGCCATTTCATTAAAAGGTAATTATCTCTTTTGTTAACAGTCGTTATAGTCAGATTTGTTCAATAAGGGTCTTTATAAATTAATATTTAGGTGCAATAATTAGTTAAAATTAAAATATTAAATAGTCATCGAGTGGTTTGGAAAGTAATTAAAATTAACTTAAAATATATTAAATCTATTCGGCGCAAGGAATTCCGTTTCACAATACACTTACGTAGCTTTTAGATTTAAAATTCTTTTTAAGTTTAAAATCGATTATTTTACTAAAGTCACGCATTCCCTAAATTTAACATTTAAATTAGTATAGTGTAGTAGAGCACTTTAAATAAAAACCGCGGTTATAAAAATATAATAAATTTATGTTTTATAATAATATCCTTAAACTGAAAGATTTCAATAATACAGTATAAATATAATAATTTCACTCATTTCCATATTGTTCTCTTATCTTTTAACTTGTTCTAGTCTTTTTCGACAAAGGGCAGTTTTTATTAACAGATATTGAAATGTACCCTTGAAAAATTTAAATATCTGGAACTTCAGTCATCCTATTTTGTTCTCTTATCATTTAATTTTTGCGGTCTTTGTCCATTAACAATAAACAAACAATGGGTGTCTAATTATAAATATTATTCAAAAACCAACCATTCTAAGAAAACTATTTACTTAGTAATTAAAAACTATAAATAACTCGAATTATTATTATATATATTTCTTTTAACAATAAACCAAGGTCTAACTAAATAAAAATAACTGCATACTACAATAGATGGATTAAAATTAATAATTCCGAATTATTTTTATTTATTCTTTTCCCATTGTATAATATTTAATATCGGTGGGCGGGCGGGCGTATTACACGTTCGATTACGTATTTTTCGAGAGCAATTCAATTCAATTCGATCACGACTCTTAAGAATAAGAATAAAAGAAATAATCTTGAAAGATTTCGGGAGAAGTTGACGAGCATGCACTTTTAAAAGCATGCACACTTCGACTCGACGAATTCCAAACGTCGAAGAAAAAAATGTATTTCGCGTTTACATGATTTCTTATACAGGGTGTTTCCCAAAAAAGAATAATTAATTAAAGGATCTAAGTTAAATATGAAATCAATTTTGAGTCGAAAATTTTCTATTCTTCTATGACCATATATGCCCCTACAAGGGACCCCCCTAAAAAAGTTTTAATTAAGAGCGTTTGTTTTAGGGATGGCCCCTTAATAAAATAAGAAACCATTGTGTGTTCAGGGGGCATACGTAAAACACTCAAATGTTCATAACTTCTTTATAGGGTGAATCCCTTGTGGGGCCAGCCAAAATGGGTTGGTCATGCATGGAAATTTAGAATATTTCCGACTCAAAATTGATTAACCAATAGAAAAACAGTACCACCGTACCGAATTCGGTCCTATAATGAATAACCTTCCCATTATGGAACACCCTGTATAAAAATACTTCTTCCAATCTCGAGTACCGTTGCTTATAACTTTCATTTTTGTTTCGTATTTAAACTCCTTTGCTAAATACAATTATGGGAGTTAACCTATTACCCAAGTTTTTCGTTAAAGTATATTTAAGCTCATAGTGCACTTGTGGGTAGTGGGGTAGCGTTCAAACCGTAATTGCTTTCGCTCACGAATTTCAACGCAGAAGTTTTAGAACTAAATAAGACGCGAGCAACCAAATCCATATTTCCCACTCGGTTATATCCCTTTAACCGCCTCTAATTAAGTTTAACTATTGTTGGTGACGCCGCGCTTGTTCCTTTCACTCTAAACGCAGTTACTTTCAAAAATATCTTAATTAAGGAATATGGTAATTAAATTTATTTGAAGACATTAACGAGGTCGGGAGGAATAGGCGTTAAGTAAAGTTGTAATGAACATGCAGTTCAAAATTGGGATTCAATTATCTTTCTAGTCGAGATAGCCAATTGTAAACTGTAAACACCTTAAATTTGGTCTAAAAAGCGATCTACTTTAAGGATATATATTTAAATAAAGTCATAAAGCTAATTTTCAGAGTAATTAAGATTTTTAAGGGTTGATTTTTTTTTTGGAGTTGTTATCCCCTCGGATTTTATAACGGGTTCGTAATTGTGCTATCCTATTGACTTTCTTGGTCTAAACTAAAGAAAAAAGGTCTTAATTTAAAGTAATTAAGCAAATTCTCAACCGTAATTAAGTCTTTTTAAGGGTTGATACTGCGGCTGGAGTCACGTGGTTTCCCGCTCAAAAGCACCATAGATCCTTTAGTTACATATAAATGAGCGTTGATCAGGGTTCGGACGAAATTCTTTTATTGAAAATCCCTTACTTTTCCCTAACCAAATTTGCCAACATCTGAATATCCCTAACAATTTGAAGCCCACTCACTTCATGATCACACATGGCCCATATTTAGCATTGCTCAGAGCATGGTTTAATATAGCCTACCCAACGAAATCCCTGAGTTTTTAGGGAAAAAACTTAAATCCCTGCCTTTTCCAGCTTATCCATGACCAAATTTTGCCAATATCCCTGGGACCAATTGAAGCCCATGCACTTCATGATCACATCTGGCCCATATTTAGCATTTCCCGAAGCATGGTTTAATATAGCCTACCCAACGAAATCCCTGAGTATTTAGGGAAAAACTTAAAATCTCTGACATTTTCCGAATCCCTGACTTTCCCAGGTTCAATACGAACCCTGTTAATGCAACTAGACCCAGAAGCCACGGTTAAAAATCTTGGCAAGATCTTTTAACAACTGAAGTCAAGCTTGCATTAAAATGTCACTGGAGACACTCGCGCCCCAACAATCTTGCTTCTTTCTTTCTTTATTTACTATAAGGTCTCACTTACCACATTTAACTCTATCTAACTTAAGGCACGTGTCTTCACGCTCTCTAATATCTAGCTCTAACTTTAAAGGACATAACGTATCCAACCCAAGATTCCCGCCAACCAACTGCTGAACACGTCTAGATTACATTTCAACTTTTGGCGGGAAGCGTCACGGTGACAGTTGGAATGCCGGCTGACATTTTTTTTAGTGGGGGGAATGTCGTTGCGAGTCAACATATCCCACACGTCTGTCATCTAAAATGACTGTCAACTGTCAGTAGGGCTATCTTTTATCAACTAATTTTTGAGTAAAATATAAAAATAAACAACACGCTATAGGTGTTATAGACCTAATTATAATCAAAATCAAGACAGCAAATAGCTGCGTGATGTCGTTGTATTTATGTTATCCTAATTTAGCGTAAGGTTAGGGCAAGAAGTGATATCTAGTTTATTAGGGAGAAGGTTTAAGATGCTGCCTAAGTATTCGCGCGTGCCATAGTCCCAGTCCCCCCTTTCAAAATACAAGGGGGGGGGGGCGTAAAAGGAGGCCGGGCTATTTCGCTGCCTCTCCTCAGTCGGAAAATAAAAGTAATTTTCGTTATCATTCGCGTCGCGCTGACGTGAGTTTTCAAGAACCAATGAGATGCTGGCTGGTTGTAATTTAAAGGAGGCGGGGATTAACTGAGTCCGGACCTACTACTTTTGGACTGGAGATAAAGCTGGAAACGTGTGGCGAGTTTATACCTTCTCCCTAATAAACTAGATATCACTTCTTGGTTAGGGTTAAGCCTGGGTTCTAGTTAACATCTTCAAAGCCAGTACTTATGGGATGGATAATGGATTTAAAAATACGAACAATTCTAAGTCTTTTCTTATAATTTATATAATTTTTTCAGAGATGCATCAAAGAAGAATGGACAGAGAGAGGGGAATACCTCTAAGACTCGATTTTGAAGAAATAATGGGCAAAAAACACAAAGTGAGTTGCTTGAATAATTTTGCAAATAAGTTAATTTCCCTTCTAAACAATAGCTAGCTATTATACTAGTGTGAAAAAAAATATATATTTGTAAAATAATTAAGTCGTATAAAGGCCCCTTGTTTCCTACAACTCCAATAGGGTATTTTTATAATATACAAGAGCTATTTCGTTTATGCCTTTTAGGGTAGTTTAAATACATCCAAAACTAAAGTTATTCACGCGCTGGCTGTTCTCGAGCCTTAAAAAAACCTCTACACGCGTGATTAGACAGTAATGGCAGCTCCCAACTATTATACTTATCAATCCCTACGTAACGAAAAACACGTGGTGTCATTTCTCTATAATAAAACACAGCACGTGGGTTACAAAAATTAACGTAGGTCTGCCGCAGCCTAATCAGCAAAAATTCCTTAAATTCCTTTAGAGCGGTAGTGGCAGCCCATTTAAAATACCGCACATTGTTTAATACTATAGTGCCATTACGCCATTTTTAACAATGAAATTCCCTGTTTCGTTTTTAGTCTTTCTACGTTTCGTTTCCCCTTCTCGAGTTAGAGTCGTAGTAAATTAACAAAACGACTTTAGGTTTGGTTGTAGTAGGATTGGGTAGTATTTTTCCTACTACAACAGAACGCAGCACTAGGGGTCTGGTTGAAATAAATTGCTTAAACAAAGCTAGCGCGAAATTTCAATTAAGTTAACGTAAGCGTATCGGAGTCAGGTTTAAAAATAAATGTCTTTTGCGGCAAAAATCAAAGTGAAAATATATAAATTCCCGGTAGTTTAGTTGGCAAAGGATCATGGGAATGCCCGCGCATGCTCACTGGGAGGCATTTTGCTCGATGCGTCGAAGCTTAATTACTAAATTAACAAAATAAATAAATAAATATACCAACAAACATTTAAGCTACAATGCGAAACATAAAAATAGCCAACACATGCTTCTAAATAATTTCCCCTAATTAGATTTGACTTAATTACTTTTTTAAATACCATAAAATTAATTAATTAGACTCCTCGTAAAACTATTTACGAACTTATAAGAAGTTTAGTTTTACTTATGATATAGTATAATAAGAAATGGGACTCGTATGTTGTTGATGTAGCCAGAACCTTTGTCAATCAAACGAGGAAAGAGATTTTGATGGACCATTTCGATGTAACACGGGGTTAAAACTTTGCCTTTCATCTATTGCTTTTGGCGCCTGCGCTGTAGTATTTTTGTATCACGAGAGTACTGAGGGTTGTTTAATGTCTACCCCTTTTTTAAGTCGAAAAGGTTTATTTTATAAAGGATCTGGCGACACTGCAATGAATTTAATACGCATCCCCCCCTCAGGAGAAAAGAGACAGTCGGTAAAGAGTCGGTGGCGGCAACGGTTTTCCCGTCCCATCACCATTTAGAGGCTCAGTGTCAACTTGAAGAAGAGAGGGAAATGGAGTGGTACCCTCACACCTATAAGAGTTTTTTCTATACCCAAAGTACGGGGGTAGTAACGGAACCTTAGTCCCCCCAGCATCCTCAGTGGCGTTTAGGTAGGGAATCGTAAAGTACGTCCCCCTCTGTCTTAAAAATAGAAGCTAGTTCAGTTGAGTTGTTCTCACGCAAATATAATGGCGCTACGGAGCAGCACTGCATGCTACCCGAAGGATAGGGGGAGTACATGGGAAGAGATTCAGCGCCGCACGTAAGCTAGTTCGCCCATCATAATTTCCACTCCATCTAACCTCTTTTCTCCATGGTGACAAGGACTTCGTAATTTACCCCCAATTTAAAGAGGACCGGAAAGTAATCTCTTTGAATGTAACGCGTCCGATTTACTTCCCACTTTCAAACCGTTAAACTTGACCTTTAACCCCCGACTCTTACGCGACATGTCACCGTTTGTTATCGCGTTCCATAAGGTATAAAACAGAATTAAAAAAATTAGTATTGGTAAGATAAGAGATTGAGAGAGAGAGGTATATATGTATTTTGATTGGTGCTTTGATCCTACCTGATTTTGCATCATCTGGCTGTGTGGGGGCGGGGGTTGCGGATGGGGGGACGGTTGAGAGACGGGTTGTTGAGGAGGAGAGGGCCTCATGTGAGAATTCTGCTGAAGATCAACCAATCAACATCGGGCGGGGTCATCAGGGGTCATCAACCCGGGGCGCGGTGGTCCACCCAACCACGGACACCCGGGGCCAAACACACACATTTGCCGAGAGAGAAAGAGAGAGAGACAAGAGAGAGAGAAAGAGAGAGAAGGGGTCGGGTTGGGCACAAGATAAAAAAAAGAAGAAAGCCAGAGAAAATACAATGAAACATCGTCTTTCAAACTAATTGACGTAAACACAAATGAAATATTTCTCCATAGTTTAAATAATCAGAGTCTTTTATTTAAATTAGCGACACAAATTTAGAATTATAGGCAACTGATTAAGGCAATCTTTGTGACAATACACTGTCACAGTTTTCACTAAAGAGGGTCTGCCAATCCACCCAAGTGTTGCCAGACTATCGCTTCAAGAGCCAACCAGTTTAGTTTGAACTAGTCAAGAAGTGATATCTAGTTTATTAAGGAGGGAGAAGGTATAAATTCGTTCCACATTTAGAACTAGCTTTATCTCCAGTCCAAACGTATAGTAGGTCCGGAGTTAATCCCCGCCGCCTCTAAATTACAACCAGCATCTCATTGGTTCTTGAAAACTCGTGCACGTCAGCGCGACGCGAATGACGAGAATTACTTGTATTTTCCGACTGAGGAGAGGCAGCGAAATAGCCCGGCCTCCTTTTACGTCCCCCCCGTTGTATTTTGAAAGGGGGACTGCTGGACTATGGCACGCGCGAATACTTAGGCATCTTATACCTTCTCCCTAATAAACTAGATATCACTTCTTGCTATAGTTAATACTCTAGTACTAACTTGGCTCAATCACACCGTATCTGACAACAGTGAAAACAGTCTATAAGTCTCTTCGACGTAAGCAAGGGGGAAAGAATGAGGGGGGGGGGGTAAAACTTTGCCTTCCATCTCGCCTTTTGGAGCCTGCGCTCTTGGCGCTTTAGGTTCAGAGACGGATGCAATTGGTCAACCCCCTTGTATGTTTCGAAACCAAGGGTAGCCTACCCCCCCCCCTCCCTTTTTTTTACATCGAAAAGGCTTATTCGACAATCACAACCGATTGGGACAAATTCATGATAGACTTACGATACTGGAGAAATATTTTATTTATGTAACTAATACACAACAACAACAACAACAACAATAACAACTACGGACAACAGCCAAAGCTTGATTGGCTTGAAACCCCCGAAAACTAACGCCGATTATATTAATACAAAATTAATTTCTCGAAATAATTAATTACTTAATATAAAAGTTCATTTGATATTTTTAATATAAGTATGATTTATACTAATTAAAAAAAAAGTATGACAGTTGATTATATAATAATTAAATCCTTAAATGTAAGAAAGATGGCGTTCACAAATTAATAAATCAATACCAACATTCGACAAATAAATAAATAAAGAAAAACCTCCTAGATACAATACAATGTATCAAGTAGCGAATATAAAATTAAAACTAAAGATTCCAATGACTCATGGAATTATTATATCATAACTAATAGGCCTAACTAAGCTAACTAAACATTAAGCATAAATAATCATAATTCAACAAAAAGCCAAAATAAGCGCGTGAAGATAGACCACTTCGGACAATGGTCAGTCAGATTGACCAACTACTTGCCGACCAATGCTACTGGCCTGGGCCCTTAGGATAATAACAAAACCTAACTCAACTTAAGCTTCCATAGAAGCTAGCTATCTATAACAAGTCATAATTAATTACGTTAAGTCTACTAAATTAAATTAAATGTACTAATTAATTAATTAATCTTATTTCATAGAAATAACGTCACGTTCGCGTGATGTTGAGACTGACCGTCGACGTCATAAAAATTAAGGTAACACCATATTGACGTCGTGTAAACATTAATTTCCCCACCCCATAATGTGTAAATCAATTTAATTTCCATTTTAATTGTAATTAAATATTTAATTAACGAAGGGAAATGATGAACTTACAGGGAAGAAGCCAGCTGGTGGCATAGGAGCGCCTGGCATGCCTTCGTTGGGAGGCATTTGACCTAATGGACTCGGCGCCGTTGGATTCTGAAAACAATCAAACAAACAAGCAAACAGAATTAAACTAAAGTTAGCAATTAAAATTCCACCTAATTTTGTATTTAAATAACAATTTGTTATACAAAACAAAACACGTCTTTCATTAAATTAAATTAAAATCAATTAATAACTCAAAATGTAGCACCCTAAACTCAAAAGGTCATGACCACTGCGAACGTCACGTCAAAAACGGTATTACGCGGGAGTTCCCATTCCTTACAGACAATTTTCACTTATTATCACTTAGTTTCGCCTCACCTCATATAGGTCCATAGCCCCGAGGCAGCGTAATTCACTTGGCCAAGGCTTAGTAAGGGGGGAAGAGAAAGGAAAAATAGAGGTTCCCCCCATAGCCGACAGAGGCCGCGAGTATCCAGGGTAAAAACCGGGCTCGATGCAATGCAAGAAGCGATTTAATACCCCCATCCCCCCTTAAAATTCTCCGCTACACGTGCTTGGACGAGTCCAATATTTTCCATCTCCCACAGTACGCAGGGGAGGGCCGTTAAATTTAAAGAGATTTTGAAATCCTATTTTTCCCTTTTTCATACATTAAAAGTCACGTGGCTTTTTATTTTCCATCCAGAATTCGATAGTGAAAAATTGTATTTTAATAAAAAAAAAACCCATCCACAAGTAACCTAACACGAGTAAGTAAGCCTTATTAAAAAGGGGGCGTGGGAAGATCCCATCACTGGCTTGGCTTTTGAAGGACCAACCAATAATCCGTCTCATCTCATAGATGTGACGTAATACGTCCGTCACGTCCGCGGAAGGGTCAAGAGAAGACTGGCGGAATTTTTATCTCTCTCGTGATAAAATAAGGCGCAACTGGAGGAGAGATAGATATTTGGCGGGAAGAAGCGGCTCAGAGCTCAGCGAATGAATGGACCGGGTCGCGTGGGAAAAAAGCTCGTGACAGCTACTCAAAATCGCGCGCCAAAATACACCGCACGTGCTAAGAAGAAGAAGATAAGGCGGGAAAAAAGGGGGAGGGGTTTAACTAAAGCCTACAACCGACCGTAACCTTTTCGGAAGGATTACAACCTAACACTACAACCTTTTTTGACAATTTTTTTTACTATCTATTGATATTTGCCAACATCCTGTTTAGAAAATTGAAAATTTCACCAAACCACTTCCGGGGGATTAAGGAAGAAGGTATTGAATAAAAATACCACCACGATAAATAATTCAGTTAGGGGGCGCAATGCAATAAATACCCCCAGGGGTAATTTAAACCCTCCTCCTCCAGACTTGACTATATTACAATATTGACCAAGGCTTATCTTACAATCTTATTTATCAAAACAAACAAATCAAAAAAGGACCCAAATATAATTATGGTAATTAATTAAAAAAATAAAAAGGTATAGACCTATTCTTACCCCTCTCCCCCCCCGTGGTTCCCGGGACCACGTGACTCATGCTAGGTGGAAAAAGGGGGGAAAGTGGGAGGGGGATTATTGATTTTATAAGTAGTTGCAGAACTTAGGGAGTGAAAGAGAGAGAAATTCATCAATAAAAGTCGCGATCTCCGTGACTACACCGATTATTTCGACACCCCATGTATGTATAAATATATATCTCTCTCAAGAGTCCCTATTTAAAGCTTACGTCGACTCCTTAAGCGACTTCTTGTTTAATAATGTAATTCACAATGGCCGAGCCTTGGGGTTTTTTTTTTTTTTTTTTTTTCAAGTAAAAACCTTGAAAAATCCCTAAGGCGCATGTCCCAACAACGCTCTCACTATTTTAAGGGGGGACTCTAGGGGGGGGGGGATATTGTCGGGTCGATAGATCGATTAGTTTCGCCGCCCACCCTCACACACACACACACACAGAACTTGGCTGATTATAATTTTGTCACCGATTCCGGACTTATTTCACGTTTTTTCACGTGAGTATGGGACCATTTTCACTCATACACGCGTATTATATTTAGTAAAGTCTGGAAAACTCCATATAAATTAACGAAACCTTCACAGAACTTTGTTTATTGTAATTTTGTCACCGATTCCGGACTTATTTCACGTGTGTTTCACGCGAATATGGAACCATTTTCACTTACACATTATTTTATATTTAGTTAAGTCTTGAATTCAAAACTCCATAAAAATTAACGAAACCTTCACAGAACTTGGCTTATTATAATTTTGTCACCGATTCCGGACTTATTTCACGTGTTTCACGCGAATATGGAACCATTTTCACTTACACATTATTTTATATTTAGTTAAGTCTTGAATTCAAAACTCCATAAAAATTAACGAAACCTTCACAGAACTTTGTTTATTGTAATTTTGTCACCGATTCCGGACTTATTTCACGTGTGTTTCACGCGACTATGGAACTATTTCCACTCACACATAATTTTATATTTAGTAAAGTCTTGAAAACTCCATAAAAATTAATCAAACCTTCACAGAACTTGGCTTATAATAGTTTTGTCACAGATTCGGGACTTATTATAATTTCACGTTTTTTTCACGCGAGTATGGGACCATTTTCACTCACATTATATTTAGTAAAGTCTTAAAAAATCCATAAAAATTAACGAAACGTACTAAAATTGGTAGGGGAAAACCCGTTTAATTTAATTCCTATTCAGTTTTACAGACTTAACTAAATATATCTATTTTTTTTTTTGGTTTAAATTTTTATTTTAGCGATACTTTATTGGCGAGGGCGGGGAAAAAAGGTCATGCAAGAGGTCAGGGGAGGGGTCAATGATCACGAGACAGTCTATAGACAATTTAAAGACAGCAACTGTCATTTATTGGCTTACAAACACCTGTTACGTCATATAAACCACGTTGCTATTGGCTAAGCCCAATTTTTTTCAGAAACTAATTAATTAAAATTAAAAGCGAAATTTCAACTTACGTGTGCGATGCCATTGACTGCGTACCCAGAATTAACGAAACCCTTTAGAATTAGAAGAAAGTAATTTTTAATATCACAAATTTTTAATTTAAATATATTTAAAAAATGTGAAAATTAATTTGAAAATAATTATATTAATTATAACTTACATAATCGTGAAATGCTTTGGCTTCGCTAGAGTGTTCGCACGTATCTCTCCTTTCCGGTGCCGCACAATAAAGGTCCCAAAATACGCTACAAAAAGAGTAAATAAAAATAGACTCATAAAACTTACGAATTTAAATTGAAAAACACACATTTAATTCAAAATTAATTCGTTTACATTGGCCTAATTTGAATTAGTACACCAATGACACTCTGTGCGATTACTCTACGGAATCTCTAGTATCACGAGGTACTTTCAATTGTTCAGCAACTGCTCTAGATCAAAAGTTTCGGGCTAAAATAGCTAGGCCTAATTTGAATTAGTACACTAATGATACTAGGAGCGATTACTCTAAGGAATCTCCAGTATCACGTGGTACTTTCAAGTGTTCACTAACTGCCCTAGATTAAAAGTTACCAGGTAAAATAGGTAGGTCTAATTTGAATTAGTACACTAGTGATACTCTGAGCTATTACTCTACGGAATCTCTAGTGTCATGTGGTACTTTCAATTGTTCATTAACTGCTCTCTGGATCAAAAGTTACGGTGTAAAATATCTTGGCCTAATTTGAATTAGTACACTAATGATACTCTGAGCTATTACTCTACGGAATCTCTAGTGTCATGTGGTACTTTCTATTGTTCACTAACAGTTCTAGATCTAACGTTACCAGGTAAAATATCTAGGCCTAATTTACAATATTAGTTCAAATAATAACAAATAAGGTGGAAAAACACAAGAGGTAAGTGAAAAAGATACTTGGAGCGATTACTCTACGGAATCTCTAGTATCACGTGGTACTTTCAATTGTTTACTATTTGCTCTAGATCAAAAGTTACCGGGAAAAATAGCTAGGCCTAATTTACACAAATATTAGTTAAATAATAATAAATAAGGTGGAAAAAACAAGAGGTAAGTGAAAAAATTGGTAGTTTCAGAAATTCGAGAGATCTAAGTCTCTCCTGAGAGTTGAGACCGAGGTTAAGTTAGGCGGGAAAATGTTTAGAGGCCCTAGAGCCAAAAATTTAAACCAGTTTTCGCGACTGCACCCCGAAAAGAGGCTGCCATGAAAAATATTAAAAAATAAAAAGGAACCATCTCATAAGGTACAAGTAGAACATCACCAGAAATACTAATTCAAAAGGTAGGACCTATTCAAATTGACCAATATATATCATAGCCGGAAATAGACTCGAGGGTTTAAAATAAGGCTTTTGGAAAACCGTTTTCCCTGATAAATAAATATCCCATAAAAACGTACTTAGCAGACTCATAATTATCAGGTAAATATAATACAAAGTATCACTTGATCTACCTTTGAACTTAAAAATAAAGGTGACTAATTTACAATATTAAATACCAAGAAGTGATATCTAGTTTATTAGGCAGAAGGTTTAAGATGCTGCCTAAGTATTCGCGTACGTGCCATAATCCCAGTCCCCCTTTCAAAATACAAGGGGGGGACGTAAAAGGAGGCCGGGCTATTTCTCTGCCTCTCCTCAGTCAGTCGGAAAATACCAAGTAATTTTCGTTATCATTCGCGTCGCGCCAGAGAGAATTTAGAAGGGGAGTGGAAGGCCCCCCTTTGACTCTATTAAACGTGATGACGCCCAAACAAGATGTCGCGTTGAGCTTTTTGGGGTAGGCGAGTTTCCGGTCACGTGTTCTAAAATCTCTCTGTTACAAACGCATCATACCGGAAATCGACCTGCCTAGATAACGTTTAGCAGACGACGTTGCGCTGCATTCCAAACCACCCCTTCCACTCCCCTTCTAAATTCTCTCTGGTCGCGCTGACGTGCACGAGTTTTCAAGAACCAATGAGATACTTCGCTGGTTGTAATTTAGAGGCGGCGGGGATTAACTGAGTCCGGACCTACTACGTTTGGACTTGAGATAAAGCTGGTATAAATGTGGGGCGAACTTACACCTTCTCCCTAGTAAACTAGATATCACTTCTTGATTAAACTCATTTAAACGCATCTTTACAAATGACCCATCTCAAGTCCGACTGAATACCTCTGGAAATCGCCTTCAAAGGAAAAACCCACCCATTTGACCTCTAAAACGGTCTCGCGACCTCTTGAACCTGCATGCCCTCGGGATTTCGTGGGTCTCATTTAAACTTCGGAGTTTTTGCTTCCGAGGTTGAACAAAAATCACGGGAGACTGCGATACTCTACTCCTACTAAACACCAACCAAATACCACTAATACCACCGACCCATTGGGACAGGCGCTTGGGTGCTAGCTGGACAACATCCCCCCCCCGGTTCGCTCGCCGCTACTTGGAGCTCCTAAAATGATTTCAATTTCTTCTCTTAGCTAGCCTGCCTGCATTCAGAGGATTATCTCGTCTGATTTGAGGTCGACAATTAACCTGGGACCCACTTTCGGAAGAGTCTAGACGTTTGCCCAATTTTAAAAAGAACAGAAAAAGATCTAGGCCCGTACATCGGCCGAATGGCTTGGACCATGCGAGAGGAAATTTCAGTAAACAGACCCCAAGGCCGATCTTTTGTAGATTATTTTTAAAAATTAAAGTGTTAGTGACATAATTTTCGTCATCCTCAAACTTAAAATGCGAAAAAAATCCTTGAAAAATCTAGTTTATTATGATATGTTTACTTTTTCATTTGGTTTCGTAGCAATTTATAAAATTGCAATCAAAGTTTTGTGTTTGGAAAAGGCCTAGTTGAGATTTTCTTTCGTTTGATGACGTAGTAAGGAGAAATTTTCACTCTAGATGTCGCTCACGTGACGCGCCTGTTAGTGTCGCCGCGCCGCGCTAAGCCTAATTTATTCAGATTCGCGCGCGCGCCGCATTAGTAGACTCGGGAGTCTCGCGCTTGGCTTTTCCGCAAGATGCCGTGAGTGACGTATCAAGGAGAAAAACCCGCCAAAAATCTTCTCCGCAAATTTGCCTTTGTCCCCCAAATTTCAAGTTTTCAAAGTGTTTTTTCTGTGTTTTCCCTCATAATTAAATATTATTCAAGCATATTTTTGGAATCAGAAGAGTTTAAACTCTCAAAAAAGTAATGTTTTCTTTAGATTTGAGATAATTTTTAAATCACGTCGCTATTCCTTTAACTAAGTAACCTGAAATTACTTGACAATTAAGACAATTTTAAAAACTCCCCTCCTTGTCCAATCATCTACGTTCAAAAATTCCAGACTAATCCATGCAAGAAGTGATATCTAATATCTATAGTTTATTAGGGATAAGGTATAAATTCGCCCCATATTTATACCAGCTTTATCTCCAGTCCAAACAAACGTAGGTCCGGAGTTAATCCCCGCCTCTAAATTACAACCAGCATCTCATTGGCTTTTGAAAACTCACGTCAGCGCGGCGACGCGAATGATAACGAAAATTACTTGGTATTTTCCGACTGAGGAGAGGCAGCGAAATAGCCCGGCCTCCTTTTACGTCCCCCTTGTATTTTGAAAGGGGGACTGGGACTATGGCCTCGCGCGAATACTTAGGCATCTTAAACCTTCTCCCTAATAAACTAGATATCACTTCTTGTCCAGGTACTGTGTCAACCCTATCTGATACGTACAATTTGTCTCAACAGCCCAATTACCAAACTTAACCATTACGAAGAAATAACATTCAAGGTTTCTTAAATCGATTTCGACATATCTTCGGTTATTATTTTTAAAAAACAATGTAAACACATTTCAAAAAATGACCTAATTCTCAATAGTGCATGTCACGTGACAATACTAGGGATAAATTAGTTCCCTGCACATTGCGTTTGTATCGTCACTCGTGTCAAAGGTCAAAAGTAAATCGCCTAACTAAAAAACGTCAAAGATTGTTTTTCCGAGATCCTTTTGAAAAATAATCTGTACAACAACATTCATCTTCAACCTAGGCCTAATATTCTCAAATTCACGTGGCCCCATCAATCTCCATTGACACGTGACTTTAAATACGTCACAAACATATATATATATAGGTCTATATTTAATTTCGCAATAGGAAATTTTTCATCTTCAGACAAACCCCAATATAACTCGCTCATCTAAAGGTCAGAGGTCATACAAATGGGAGGTAATACTCCACGGAAAATCTACTTTAAGATGAACCAATGGTTTCTTAATTACGATAATTTAAAATCGGTTAATTACGACAAAAGGACACGTGACCTTCAACTAAATAAATAAAACAGTGATATTTTTCAAAAGTGTACCGAATTACTTTAAAACCGTACCATAATGACCAATTTCACGTTTTTTAATTTTAACAACAAGCAAAGTCAAGGACTCAAAAAATGCCGAAAATAATTTTAAAGAAATTAATTATGCAATGAAAAATGGCGTTCGTTTTTCGGTTGAAAAGTCCTGATAGTTATCTAACCAGTTTGAATGTCTGGGGGCCCTTAGGGCGTGGAAAATAGTCTACACTACTTTCAAAACGTACCCGACGGAAAAAAGAAGAAAAAAATACTCAAGGACGTCCATTCGTTTACGGTAGACGGTAAAAAGGAGCCAATGTCTGACACCTTCTCTTTAAAATGTCCTCTAATGGCAGCTGACAAACGTTTTAACTAAGCGAGGACACACAGGGTGCCATTAGTCTAGTCTGACAATAGACGATTTTCAAGAGCAGCTTGTCATCAAATTGGTCTACCCTACCTTTACACAAGCCTAGCTACTTTCAAGAGCAGTTTACAATATCATTAACCTATCCTAACTTGATACAAGCCTATTTTCAAGAGCAGTTTACAATATCATTAACCTATCCTAACTTGATACAAGCCCATTTTCAAGAGCAGTTTACAATATCATTAACCTACCCTTGCTTTACACACACCTACTTTCAAGAGCAGTTTACAATATAATTAACCTACCCTTGCTTTACACAAACCTACTTTCAAGAGCAGTTTACAATATAATTAATATACTCTAACTTGATACAAGCCTATTTTCAAGAGCAGTTTACAATCAAATTAACCTACCCTAACTTGATACGAGCCTACTTTCAAAGAGCAGTTTACAATCAAATTAACCTACCCTAACTTGATACGAGCCTACTTTCAAAGAGCAGTTTACAATCAAATTAACCTACCCTAACTTGATACGAGCCTACTTTCAAAGAGCAGTTTACAATCAAATTAACCTACCCTAACTTGATACGAGCCTATTTTCAAGAGCAGTTTACAATATCATTAACCTACCCTTGCTTTACACACACCTATTTTCAAGAGCAGTTTACAATATAATTAACCTACCCTTGCTTTACACAAACCTACTTTCAAGAGCAGTTTACAATATAATTAATATACTCTAACTTGATACAAGCCTATTTTCAAGAGCAGTTTACAATCAAATTAACCTACCCTAACTTGATACGAGCCTACTTTCAAAGAGCAGTTTACAATCAAATTAACCTACCCTAACTTGATACGAGCCTACTTTCAAAGAGCAGTTTACAATCAAATTAACCTACCCTAACTTGATACGAGCCTACTTTCAAAGAGCAGTTTACAATCAAATTAACCTACCCTAACTTGATACGAGCCTACTTTCAAAGAGCAGTTTACAATCAAATTAACCTACCCTTGCTTTAGACAAACCTACTTTCAAGAGCAGTTGACAATATAATTAATATACTCTAACTTGATACAAGCCTATTTTCAAGAGCAGTTTACAATCAAATTAACATACCCCAGCTTTACACAAACCTACCTACTTTCAAGAGCAGTTTACAATATAATATAATTAACATACCCCAGCTTTACACAAACCTACCTACTTTCAAGAGCAGTTTACAATATAATATAATTAACCTAACCCACCTTAACGCAAGCCTATTTTCAAGAGCAGTTTACAATATAATATAATTAACCTAACCCACCTTAACGCAAGCCTATTTTCAAGAGCAGTTTACAATAAAATTGACTTACCACCACCATGAATGTAGAAAACCAGGAGGTTCTCCTAACGTTATATTTTTCTCCCATCTTATCTGTAATTAATTAAATAAACAAACAAATTTAGAAAAAATTAAAATACAATCAAAGAATCAATCAATCAACCGACGCAAGGGGGGGGGACCAATAAATTATGGGTTAATTAATAATACCCCCATTAAGTGTCATTGTAATATTCCCCATTAACCTCGACCTAGAGGAAGCGCGACGTCACTTCCGGTTGGTTAATAAAATCGTCTGATATCGCGGCGGCGGCGTCGTTATAGGGCAATGATTCCATAAAGGTGACTCTTCCAAAAAAAAAAATACCAAACCTCGCACCACATCGTTAAGTTTTCACGCCCCATATACATCCAAGGGCAAATTTAAAACTTTACATTATAAATTTAATAATAAATACTTAGGGTTGCAATGATAAAGTTCGAATTAATTAGCTAAATTAGTAAGAAGTCACCACCAAAGTCTCTTAATCTTATTGACAAGCTTAAAGTGTCGTAACCTCAGAAATATAATATATACAGGGATATCCTTCGAGTATGTCATAGTCCCACTACATCCCTATCCAATAATATTACAGAAATTTATCCTTGGAAATTAATTTTCTTTGCGAAATTCGAAGAAAATCAGGGAAAAAAAAATATATTTTTCAAGAAATTGCGGGAAATCTTTCCCTCCAAAAAATATAAGCGCGCGCGGGAAACTCGCCGGCTTTCGTAAAAGCGCGCGCGCAAGATAATAGCGGGAGGGAGGGATGGGGTGGGTGTGGTAGGAAAAAGGGGAGGGAAGGCAGGACATAGGGAGAAAGAAGAGAGCAAGGGATCAAAGCCCGCGCTTGGTTGCGCGGCTCTGCATCCCGCGCGCGCGCCACTCTCCCACTCCCACCCAATTCTACTCATAGAAAATAGAGCAAGGAATAAAAACTCCGACGCGTTGATAAAAATTAAAAACCTCGATTCTCGTGTAATTTTCAATAATAAAAAAAAAAATTATAGAGGAATACCTATTCATTGGTCTATTTTCTTTGATATTAGAAGCAGTCGCATTTTAAAAGTTCAGAGGGGAGGAAGGGTTCAAAAACCACGTATCTGTTAACTTATTTTAAATTTAAAATTTCGTAAATCTATCTAAATTCAAGACAAAATGCACGTATCTGTAGTTCATATCAGGGGTTTTCGAGATACGTGGTTTTGGGTCTTACATGAGAAAAATTGGCGCGAAAAACACGAAAATAATTGCAAAAAAATTGTATTTACCTCTGATAGGAATGTTTGTGCCGCTTTCTGGGCTCCCACGTGTAGTAAATATTCGTAGACATACAACGCTAACCTAAACGCAAACATAAACAAAATATTATTATTTATTTTTATAAAATACAAGGAAATTCATATAAATAAAATGTTATCAGTCAATTTTTGTATTGAGGTCATTTTCGTCTCTTGTTTTATTTCTTTTTTTTTTCATAATGGTTCACCCCCACGCCGGTTCACAATGGAATCGTCCATTTTCCCCCCCTCCACGTTTCGTATTTATGCCTGACGCGCTTTAGACTCACGTACGCGTTTAAAAAGAAACGGCGGCGGCAGCCTGTTGTCTTGTCATAAACAGTAAACACACGATCAAAAAAATAGGGTCTAATTATTATTACACAAACTTAAGATCTTAAGTTCTCCACTTATCAGAACTAGTTCGACAGATTAGATGGAGTTTGTCACACTTAGGAGTTTTACGTTACTTATGGCGATTCGGAGTTCTTACATGCATGGTTGACATTAGCTAAGCCTTTTACACATGATTTCTTTTAAAATAGGAATATAAAAAGTGGCGCTACACAAACCCCCTACGATAAATATTACGCTAAACGTGTCCATTGATAATATTATAAACCCCACCATTATCCATAACAGCCGAGGCTTAACGAGTGTACGTAAAAACTATGAAACGACGACGAAAATAAACAAATTTACACGAAAATATGATCAAAACATATTATTTATTGTATATTTCGAATAAAACCACAATTATACGAGCTTCAATATCTTAATTAAGAGATTAAAACCTTCATTTGATCATTTTGACGTTAAGCCTTGGCTATGGGGAAGTATTAAGTAAGAACTCCACAAAAGAAGTCACAATCAAGCCGATTACACGTTTCTGTTTTGAAAAATTGGCCTACAGCGAATGATAAGCGGGATAGATTAGGCTTATATGGAAGTTATCAGAAGCGGAAGAGAAAGATTTTGAGCGGGGGCTTTTGGTAATGGACGGTACGGTTCGGAGCTAATTGGTGGCCGCCAAAGGTACCGATGGAGGCCGGCGTGGGTTCACGGGATAGGGGTCAGTTTTCCGGGGTATTTTATGGTCAAATTGTACTTACTTTTCTCTAGCTTGAGCATCGGAGGGTACCGTCGAAGCCTTTCCTTTGGCGTACATGCTGTGAACTTTAACTGACACGCACCTGTCAAGGCATTCAAGACGACACCGACCTTGTTACCATAGAAACATCAATTGATTCCGTCACTAAAAAAGCACGGAACGCTCTCCCGACTTGGCTGCCGCTTCTAGTAGGGTAGCCTCTGTACGCGCTCGGCGGCCAAAATCTCCCCGTAAACCAGAGAGTTTACGTCACGGCAAAGTTTCCCCGGCTACCATTGGCGGGAAACTACAGGCTGTTCCGCGCGCTAATCCACTCCTCCCTATCAACAAATTAAAATAACAACGTCGAAACTAAATCCTAATTCGGGCCTAACTGCTAATACTAATACTGAGTTTTAAATTTTAAAGATATTACATCGTAAATGAAGTCCATTTTAGGCCTAAATTTAAAAACGGTTTTTTGCTTTTTTCGGGTAGTTGGCCATTATAGGGGGCGTTAGTGTCGCGCGGGGAAGGATAGCGGTTAACGTAACTGCCCGTTGCAACGTCATTTTCCTTTGGCGGGGTTACCGTGGATAAAATGGCGGGAACTGAGGGTAATTAAGGCTGCGAAGTTAACTTGTCGTCAACAATATAGGAAGAAAAAGTGCAAAACTATGTAAGGGAATCGGGCGGCCGGCTTTGGCTTTACAATAATATTAAATACAAGATCTACCTATTGAGAAAATTTATTTATAAGTTGATTACCTTTAGTTTTACTCTTTTTTAATTACCCTTTACCCCCTACTCTCTTCTCTCCATACGATTTATCATTTTACACTTCTAATTAAGTTAATTAAAAATAGTCTAATGAAAAGTTACTTATTGAATTCTATTTACTTATTTTTCTTTTAAAAAAATTACAAATTACTTTTTTTTTCAAATGTTAACATTGTTTAAATTAAATTGACTGATTTTCATTATTAAATTAAAAAATTAAAAAGTGGATGAATTAATCTTAATTTTTCGTCAAATTCTTTTAATTTGAAAGGGGTCGTGTATAAATATAATTTTGTTTTTTTTTCTGGGAGTGGGAGGGGAATTGTCATCCGGTCTTTGACCCCGGTATGACCTTACCATGATGGTGGAATGACGTTACCGAGGTTGTTCATTCTTGGTTATATTTTAATCAAATTTTACTAAGCCTTGGTTCAAATCATACAAGAGAACGAAATGACATTTCTACGTATTAATGATTAATGCCAAAAAGGTCCTTCTGTAATTCTTAACTCCAAGTTGTCATACTCTAAAGCATCACTTTGAAAATTCGAAGTAAATTTTTAAAAGTCCAATGTTCCTAAGCCTTGGTTTCTCATTATTATTTAATGTCAATACAATTATCTATTCGAAACTTTACGAACGACCCCCCAAAAGATACAAATATTTTAAGCCTAAAGCGCCATCTAAATTCTGAAAACAAAACTAAACTTTAACTAGAATTATAAATTTATCGTAAAGATATTAAAGGAAAACAATTTCATTTTAATTAAATTTTAAGCACGGAATAATTTAAAACTAAGAAATTTAAAATTAATATATAGCACATAAAAATAGGGGGCGAGTTAGTTAGAACCAAAAGAAAACCGAATCTAAGATCTACACCGTGAAATTAAGGAAAATAAACCTTTATAATATCTCAACAATCGCCGAGTAAGTGCGAATTATTATGCACAAACAAACAAACAAATAAATAAACAAGGAAAATAATTGCGATCGTATTGACCTTTTCACCCTATACATATATAGCGATCTATTTTTCCGCCAAGGCTTAAGAAATTTACCAACCTTGATTGGATTGGAATCTATGGGGAAAAAAACCCGCCTATTTTGAAATTCACGTGTTTCAAATCAGCAGTGTTGTCAAAATGAGTTTAAATTATGAAACATTTCGTGAAGAAGCTATGAAATTTATTGAAATTTCTAATAGTTTAAATGACAGATGGGGAATAATTAGTAAAAAGGTAAAATAAATTTTTTACAAGTGTTAATTACAAGCTGTAATAATTTTTCCTTAATTAGGATGAACCTTTAACAATGTATCTTGTTAAAAAAACAATAGTTCAGGATCCATTGGGAAATAATGAAGAAGATAGTGTGCCATTGTTATTGACCTATGAATTTCACATAGTTTATAGTTCAAGCTATAATGTACCTGTGTTATATTTCAATGTTTACAAACAAGGTTGGCTTTTTAATTAATTAACTGTTTAATTGGATTAAAATTAAAAGCTATCATAATTCTAGATGGAAGTTTATTAAAATTAGAAGAAATATGGGATAGAGTTCCTAAATTATATTCAACACAACTTGAATATTGTAAATGGTCCATGTTAACACAACAGGTATAATTTATCTATTTTGGTAGTTAAAATGGGGCCATTAAACTAATCTCAATTTAAATGGTGTCAATTCAATTTCAGGAGCATCCCATATTAGGTAGACCATTTTACACCCTACACCCTTGTAACACCAAAGAACTAATGGGCCAATTAAATCTGAATGGTGCAAATTATTTGATATCTTGGCTTAGTTCTGTTGGACCAGTTATTGGTTTAAAAATTGATCCAAAATACGCTCTACACTTAAATAAATTTAATAAAAATGATTCAATAACTTATTAGAGCCTAATTATTCAAAAAACGGTAAGCGCACGCGTCTGAGTGTGAACATAAACAATACTTGTTTTGAAGCATGGCTTTTATTTTGACCAAGGCTTAGCGAAATTAATCTATTTTCCACGACTTATCGATGAATTACGTTAAATAATTGCTAAGAATGATTCAAATTATACTTACGAATAATTCCGGCGTCGAAATTAGGTGATTTAATTAGTAATCCAATTAGAAATAAAGGCGAAACACGACTTGAGTAAAGTTTTAACAAATTTACTCAAACGGTCCGATCCAAAGCTAATAATGGCGGCGTCCTTAGGGGAGAGACTCAGAAATGCAGCGATTTGATTGGCTGAACCAATAGACGAGTTTCCCGCTTATTTTTGAAACGAAGTTAACGAACTTTTCAAACTTCCTATTGTAATAATTATTTTTATTATAATTATAAATCTTATTTAATGTCGAAATATTGGAAAGGAAAAAATGTACAATATTGAATAGAAGCGCAGCGTTCAAATACAAATTGAGAGCTTAGCTTTTTAACATTGTATATAAAAAAGTTGTTCCAATAGCCATTAAAAATTAATCTGAATATTTTTACAAAATTTAATTTCCAATGCTATTAATTATATAGTTTAGTAGTTTTATTGTTCAAATTCCACCCTATTGAAAAGGCACGCACTTGTAACCTAGAGATTATTTTTTTTTTCACATTTTTTTTTTGGTTGCTTAATTAGAACACAATTACAGCTAATTAATATTTTTTTTTGTTGGAAGAATTACACGACTAACATTGACTCAAAATTTGCGGGAGAGAAATTATTTATTTAATTAATTAATTACGTTTTATTATAAATTAATTTTAACATCTACGAATATTTAGTAGGATTAGAAATAAACGGGGAATGTCAATTAAATTTAAATATTTAATTTCTGAACATTAATTAATGGTCCCAATTTAAATTTGTAACCGAAAATAATTAAAAAAAAATTAACATTTTTTTTATTTTTTTTTAAAGAAGCTATTAATTAATTAATGTTAAAATTAATTTAATAAAACTTTTATTTAAATTTCAAATATTTTTCTATTTTAAAACTCTTTCTCTAAAAATACTGATAAAGAAAAAATTATTTTTTTTTATAATTAAATTTTATCTATTTTAATTAATTTGTACCACAATTAAAAAATTGTCTTTTTCTACTTTTATTGTTGTTTGTTTATTTGTTTGTTTGTTTATTTATCGACTATGGAAACACGTTTTAAAAATGGTTTATTTATTTTTTTATGAAGAGAGTCTACGTGTGTTGTTGCTAAGTTTAAACATAAAAAAATTAAAAAAAAAAAAAAAGAACCTAATTAATTAATTAATTTGAAAAACAATTGTGTTTGTTTTTCCTGATTAATTTAATTTAATTTAATTAAATTAACAATTACTTGTTTGGCAACGTTAAAATTTCATAATCTAAAATTGCTTTTAATTTCCTATTTTTTGTTGTTTTTTTTTTGTTTTTCTTTTCAGTTTACTGTCCCTTTACATTCCGTCAAAACCAGCATGACAGAAGTATTTATTTATCCTTACACATTCCCTTAAATTTTTTTCCTTGAAATTTCATAATTAATGTGAAAATTACGACTAATTCAATTGTAAATCAAATTTAATTAAAAATTTATTGGGTATTTCTTTTTTTTTCTTTTCTTTCAATGTATTATTGTCAATTTTCTTTTAAATAAAAATTAACGTGTTTTTTAATTTTTCTTTTAAACTCAACTAAACTAAACTAAACAAGAAATTAAATTTTTAAACTAAATATTTAAAGTAAGTCTCTAATAATAAAGCTTGGGGGTAGTTTTTATTTTTATATTTTTTAATAAATTGTAATCTAATTCTTTCTTTCGTTACGTTACGAGTTCTGAGTAGCGTTTATTTTTTTTAATGTTTATCACAGTTGAACGTCGATTTATTTAAATTTGTTTTCACGCGAATTCTTTAATTTGTTTTCACGCGAATAAATTAATTTGTTTTCACGCGAAATCATCTTCGTTAGTAGCGCCGCACTTTCGCGTTTTGGTAGTAACTTAAAAAACCATTTTCATGGCCGTATTTTAATTCTTTTTTCTGGGTTTTTTTGTTTCTTTGAAATTCCCGGTAATAAATTTCTTAATTATTTTTAATTGTAATTGGAAACTAATTAACTACACTACGTCTTTGGTTTAACTTCTTCAGCTAGTCCACCCCATCTAATTTTGTAAGTGCCTGTCCTCCAACGAATTTGGGGGTTCCATAACGCTTTAAGAAATAGATAAACAGCGGAACACTCGCGAAACATCCAAGCGATGACAAAATCCCATTTACTGAATGGATGTGACCCATTCTGAACGCGATGCCCAAATAAAAAATAGGTAACAATTTTACTTACTGTCAAAAGAGACTCTCTCCGTGTGAAGGTAAAGGTTTGAGGACTTACCTGTATAATACAAAGTAGTATCCAGTCTAATAGAAACCAGACTAGGACATGGACTAGGAAAACTACAAAGACGTCGCATTGAAATAAGAAGTTAATGGCCCACGCCGCTAACGTTCCCAGTAACATGCACTCGGACAATGGTTCAAAGAAAGCCGTTAATGGAACCATAGGTATCCTTAACTTGGCCCACCTGAAAAAATTATAATTAAAGCCAAATTAAGACTAAGTTTTTAACCCCGAATCGGACTCTTTTTGGGGCCGAGTCGGACCAGTTTATAACCCCGAATCGGACCCTTTTTTAGGGTCGAATCGGACCCTTTTTGGGACCGAATCGGACCCATTTATAACCCCGAATCGGACCCTTTTTGGGACCGAATCGGACCCATTTATAACCCCGAATCGGACCCTTTTTGGGACCGAATCGGACCCATTTATAACCCCGAATCGGACCCTTTTTGGGACCGAATCGGACCCATTTATAACCCCGAATCGGACCCTTTTTGGGACCGAATCGGACCCATTTATAACCCCGAATCGGACCCTTTTTGGGACCGAATCGGACCCATTTATAACCCCGAATCGGACCCTTTTTGGGACCGAATCGGACCCATTTATAACCCCGAATCGGACCCTTTTTGGGACCGAATCGGACCCATTTATAACCCCGAATCGGACCCTTTTTGGGACCGAATCGGACCCATTTATAACCCCGAATCGGACCCTTTTTGGGACCGAATCGGACCCATTTATAACCCCGAATCGGACCCTTTTTGGGACCGAATCGGACCCATTTATAACCCCGAATCGGACCCTTTTTGGGACCGAATCGGACCCATTTATAACCCCGAATCGGACCCTTTTTGGGACCGAATCGGACCCTTTTTGGGACCGAATCGGACCCATTTATAACCCCGAATCGGACCCTTTTTGGGACCGAATTGAACCCATTTATAACCCCGAATCGGACCCGTTTTAGGGTCGAATCGGACCCATTTATAACCCCGAATCGGACCCTTTTTGGGACCGAATCGCACCCGTTTATAACCCCGAATCAGACCGTTTTTGTTCCCGAATCGCACCCGTTTATAACCCCGAATCGCACCCGTTTATAACCCCGAATCGCACCCGTTTATAACCCCGAATCGCACCCGTTTATAACCCCGAATCGCACCCGTTTATAACCCCGAATCGCACCCGTTTATAACCCCGAATCGCACCCGTTTATAACCCCGAATCGCACCCGTTTATAACCCCGAATCGGACCCCTTTTAGGCCCGAATCGGACCCTTTTTGGGCCCGAATCGCACCCGTTTATAACCCCGAATCGGACCCTTTTTGGGGCCGAATCGCACCCGTTTATAATCCCGAATCGGACCCTTTTATAACCCCGAATCGGACCATTTTTTGGGCCCGAATCGCACCCGTTTATAACCCCGAATCGCACCCGTTTATAACCCCGAATCGGACCCCTTTTAGGCCCGAATCGGACCCTTTTTGGGCCCGAATCGCACCCGTTTATAACCCCGAATCGGACCCTTTTTGGGACCGAATCGCACCCGTTTATAACCCCGAATCGGACCCTTTTTGGGGCCGAATCGCACCCGTTTATAATCCCGAATCGGACCCTTTTATAACCCCGAATCGGACCATTTTTTGGGCCCGAATCGCACCCGTTTATAACCCCGAATCGCACCCGTTTATAACCCCGAATCGGACCCCTTTTAGGCCCGAATCGGACCCTTTTTGGGCCCGAATCGCACCCGTTTATAACCCCGAATCGGACCCTTTTTGGGGCCGAATCGCACCCGTTTATAATCCCGAATCGGACCCTTTTATAACCCCGAATCGGACCATTTTTTGGGGCCGAATCGCACCCGTTTATAACCCCGAATCGGACCATTTTTTGGGGCCGAATCGGACCCGTTTATAACCCCGAATCGGACCATTTTTTGGGCCCGAATCGCACCCGTTTATAACCCCGAATCGCACCCGTTTATAACCCCGAATCGGACCCCTTTTAGGCCCGAATCGGACCCTTTTTGGGCCCGAATCGCACCCGTTTATAACCCCGAATCGGACCCTTTTTGGGGCCGAATCGCACCCGTTTATAACCCCGAATCGGACCCTTTTTGGGGCCGAATCGCACCCGTTTATAATCCCGAATCGGACCCTTTTATAACCCCGAATCGGACCATTTTTTGGGGCCGAATCGGACCCGTTTATAACCCCGAATCGGACCATTTTTTGGGGCCGAATCGGACCCGTTTATAACCCCGAATCGGACCATTTTTTGGGGCCGAATCGGACCCGTTTATAACCCCGAATCGGACCATTTTTTGGGCCCGAATCGCACCCGTTTATAACCCCGAATCGGACCCCTTTTAGGCCCGAATCGGACCCTTTTTGGGCCCGAATCGCACCCGTTCATAACCCCGAATCGGACCCTTTTTGGGGCCGAATCGCACCCGTTTATAATCCCGAATCGGACCCTTTTATAACCCCGAATCGGACCATTTTTTGGGGCCGAATCGCACCCGTTTATAACCCCGAATCGGACCATTTTTTGGGGCCGAATCGCACCCGTTTATAACCCCGAATCGGACCCTTTTATAACCCCGAATCGGACCATTTTTTGGGGCCGAATCGCACCCGTTTATAACCCCGAATCGGACCCTTTTATAACCCCGAATCGGACCATTTTTTGGGGCCGAATCGCACCCGTTTATAACCCCGAATCGGACCATTTTTTGGGGCCGAATCGGACCCGTTTATAACCCCGAATCGGACCATTTTTTGGGGCCGAATCGGACCCGTTTATAACCCCGAATCGGACCATTTTTTGGGGCCGAATCGGACCCGTTTATAACCCCGAATCGGACCATTTTTTGGGGCCGAATCGGACCCGTTTATAACCCCGAATCGGACCATTTTTTGGGGCCGAATCGCACCCGTTTATAACCCCAAATCGGACCATTTTTTGGGCCCGAATCGCACCCGTTTATAACCCCGAATCGCACCCGTTTATAACCCCGAATCGGACCCCTTTTAGGCCCGAATCGGACCCTTTTTGGGCCCGAATCGCACCCGTTTATAACCCCGAATCGGACCCTTTTTGGGGCCGAATCGCACCCGTTTATAATCCCGAATCGGACCCTTTTATAACCCCGAATCGGACCATTTTTTGGGGCCGAATCGCACCCGTTTATAACCCCGAATCGGACCCGTTTATAACCCCGAATCGGACCCCTTTTAGGCCCGAATCGGACCCTTTTTGGGCCCGAATCGCACCCGTTTATAACCCCGAATCGGACCCTTTTTGGGACCGAATCGCACCCGTTTATAACCCCGAATCGGACCCTTTTTGGGGCCGAATCGCACCCGTTTATAATCCCGAATCGGACCCTTTTATAACCCCGAATCGGACCATTTTTTGGGCCCGAATCGCACCCGTTTATAACCCCGAATCGCACCCGTTTATAACCCCGAATCGGACCCCTTTTAGGCCCGAATCGGACCCTTTTTGGGCCCGAATCGCACCCGTTTATAACCCCGAATCGGACCCTTTTTGGGGCCGAATCGCACCCGTTTATAATCCCGAATCGGACCCTTTTATAACCCCGAATCGGACCATTTTTTGGGGCCGAATCGCACCCGTTTATAACCCCGAATCGGACCATTTTTTGGGGCCGAATCGGACCCGTTTATAACCCCGAATCGGACCATTTTTGGGCCCGAATCGCACCCGTTTATAACCCCGAATCGCACCCGTTTATAACCCCGAATCGGACCCCTTTTAGGCCCGAATCGGACCCTTTTTGGGCCCGAATCGCACCCGTTTATAACCCCGAATCGGACCCTTTTTGGGGCCGAATCGCACCCGTTTATAACCCCGAATCGGACCCTTTTTGGGGCCGAATCGCACCCGTTTATAATCCCGAATCGGACCCTTTTATAACCCCGAATCGGACCATTTTTTGGGGCCGAATCGGACCCGTTTATAACCCCGAATCGGACCATTTTTTGGGGCCGAATCGGACCCGTTTATAACCCCGAATCGGACCATTTTTTGGGGCCGAATCGGACCCGTTTATAACCCCGAATCGGACCATTTTTTGGGCCCGAATCGCACCCGTTTATAACCCCGAATCGCACCCGTTTATAACCCCGAATCGGACCCCTTTTAGGCCCGAATCGGACCCTTTTTGGGCCCGAATCGCACCCGTTTATAACCCCGAATCGGACCCTTTTTGGGGCCGAATCGCACCCGTTTATAATCCCGAATCGGACCCTTTTATAACCCCGAATCGGACCATTTTTTGGGGCCGAATCGCACCCGTTTATAACCCCGAATCGGACCCTTTTATAACCCCGAATCGGACCATTTTTTGGGGCCGAATCGCACCCGTTTATAACCCCGAATCGGACCCTTTTATAACCCCGAATCGGACCATTTTTGGGGCCGAATCGCACCCTTTTATAACCCCGAATCGGACCATTTTTTGGGGCCGAATCGCACCCGTTTATAACCCCGAATCGGACCATTTTTTGGGGCCGAATCGCACCCGTTTATAACCCCGAATCGGACCATTTTTTGGGGCCGAATCGGACCCGTTTATAACCCCGAATCGGACCATTTTTTGGGGCCGAATCGGACCCGTTTATAACCCCGAATCGGACCATTTTTTGGGGCCGAATCGGACCCGTTTATAACCCCGAATCGGACCATTTTTTGGGGCCGAATCGGACCCGTTTATAACCCCGAATCGGACCATTTTTTGGGGCCGAATCGCACCCGTTTATAACCCCAAATCGGACCATTTTTTGGGCCCGAATCGCACCCGTTTATAACCCCGAATCGCACCCGTTTATAACCCCGAATCGGACCCCTTTTAGGCCCGAATCGGACCCTTTTTGGGCCCGAATCGCACCCGTTTATAACCCCGAATCGGACCCTTTTTGGGGCCGAATCGCACCCGTTTATAATCCCGAATCGGACCCTTTTATAACCCCGAATCGGACCATTTTTTGGGGCCGAATCGCACCCGTTTATAACCCCGAATCGGACCATTTTTTGGGGCCGAATCGCACCCGTTTATAACCCCGAATCGGACCCTTTTATAACCCCGAATCGGACCATTTTTTGGGGCCGAATCGCACCCGTTTATAACCCCGAATCGGACCCTTTTATAACCCCGAATCGGACCCTTTTATAACCCCGAATCGGACCATTTTTTGGGGCCGAATCGCACCCGTTTATAACCCCGAATCGGACCCTTTTATAACCCCGAATCGGACCATTTTTTGGGGCCGAATCGCACCCGTTTATAACCCCGAATCGGACCATTTTTTGGGGCCGAATCGGACCCGTTTATAACCCCGAATCGGACCATTTTTTGGGGCCGAATCGGACCCGTTTATAACCCCGAATCGGACCATTTTTTGGGGCCGAATCGGACCCGTTTATAACCCCAAATCGGACCATTTTTTGGGGTCGAATCGGACCCGTTTATAACCCCGAATCGGACCATTTTTTGGGGCCGAATCGGACCCGTTTATAACCCCAAATCGGACCATTTTTTGGGGCCGAATCGGACCCGTTTATAACCCCAAATCGGACCATTTTTTGGGGCCGAATCGCACCCGTTTATAACCCCGAATCGGACCATTTTTTGGGGCCGAATCGCACCCGTTTATAACCCCGAATCGGACCCTTTTATAACCCCGAATCGGACCCTTTTATAACCCCGAATCGGACCATTTTTTGGGGCCGAATCGCACCCGTTTATAACCCCGAATCGGACCCTTTTATAACCCCGAATCGGACCATTTTTTGGGGCCGAATCGCACCCGTTTATAACCCCGAATCGGACCATTTTTTGGGGCCGAATCGGACCCGTTTATAACCCCGAATCGGACCATTTTTTGGGGCCGAATCGGACCCGTTTATAACCCCGAATCGGACCATTTTTTGGGGCCGAATCGGACCCGTTTATAACCCCAAATCGGACCATTTTTTGGGGTCGAATCGGACCCGTTTATAACCCCGAATCGGACCATTTTTTGGGGCCGAATCGGACCCGTTTATAACCCCAAATCGGACCATTTTTTGGGGCCGAATCGGACCCGTTTATAACCCCAAATCGGACCATTTTTTGGGGCCGAATCGCACCCGTTTATAACCCCGAATCGGACCATTTTTTGGGGCCGAATCGCACCCGTTTATAACCCCGAATCGGACCATTTTTTGGGGCCGAATCGGACCCGTTTATAACCCCGAATCGGACCATTTTTTGGGGCCGAATCGGACCCGTTTATAACCCCGAATCGGACCATTTTTTGGGGCCGAATCGGACCCGTTTATAACCCCAAATCGGACCATTTTTTGGGGCCGAATCGGACCCGTTTATAACCCCGAATCGGACCATTTTTGGGCCCGAATCGCACCCGTTTATAACCCCGAATCGCACCCGTTTATAACCCCGAATCGCACCCGTTTATAACCCCGAATCGGACCCCTTTTAGGCCCGAATCGGACCCTTTTTGGGCCCGAATCGCACCCGTTTATAACCCCGAATCGGACCCTTTTTGGGGCCGAATCGCACCCGTTTATAATCCCGAATCGGACCCTTTTATAACCCCGAATCGGACCATTTTTTGGGGCCGAATCGCACCCGTTTATAACCCCGAATCGGACCATTTTTTGGGGCCGAATCGCACCCGTTTATAACCCCGAATCGGACCCTTTTATAACCCCGAATCGGACCATTTTTTGGGGCCGAATCGCACCCGTTTATAACCCCGAATCGGACCCTTTTATAACCCCGAATCGGACCATTTTTTGGGGCCGAATCGCACCCGTTTATAACCCCGAATCGGACCATTTTTTGGGGCCGAATCGGACCCGTTTATAACCCCGAATCGGACCATTTTTTGGGGCCGAATCGGACCCGTTTATAACCCCAAATCGGACCATTTTTTGGGCCCGAATCGCACCCGTTTATAACCCCGAATCGCACCCGTTTATAACCCCGAATCGGACCCCTTTTAGGCCCGAATCGGACCCTTTTTGGGCCCGAATCGCACCCGTTTATAACCCCGAATCGGACCCTTTTTGGGGCCGAATCGCACCCGTTTATAATCCCGAATCGGACCCTTTTATAACCCCGAATCGGACCATTTTTTGGGGCCGAATCGCACCCGTTTATAACCCCGAATCGGACCATTTTTTGGGGCCGAATCGCACCCGTTTATAACCCCGAATCGGACCCTTTTATAACCCCGAATCGGACCATTTTTTGGGGCCGAATCGCACCCGTTTATAACCCCGAATCGGACCCTTTTATAACCCCGAATCGGACCATTTTTTGGGGCCGAATCGCACCCGTTTATAACCCCGAATCGGACCCTTTTATAACCCCGAATCGGACCATTTTTTGGGGCCGAATCGCACCCGTTTATAACCCCGAATCGGACCATTTTTTGGGGCCGAATCGGACCCGTTTATAACCCCGAATCGGACCATTTTTTGGGGCCGAATCGGACCCGTTTATAACCCCGAATCGGACCATTTTTTGGGGCCGAATCGGACCCGTTTATAACCCCAAATCGGACCATTTTTTGGGGCCGAATCGGACCCGTTTATAACCCCGAATCGGACCATTTTTTGGGGCCGAATCGGACCCGTTTATAACCCCAAATCGGACCATTTTTTGGGGCCGAATCGGACCCGTTTATAACCCCAAATCGGACCATTTTTTGGGGCCGAATCGGACCCGTTTTTAACCCCAAATCGGACTCGTTTTTAAGGACGAATCGGACCCGTTTTCAGGGCCGAAACGGACCCGCTTTCAGGGCCGAAATAGATAATTTCAATTAACCTCATGAGGCGATCCTGAAACATTGAAATATCAGAAACACCAGAGTTTTGCCAAGCAGGTTGGGAAGTAATTCGAACTTTCCACTTTCTATAATAAATAAAAACGATTTAATTAGTTTAAAAATAATTAGGAGAGATAGTTAAGAAGTTTACCTGTCAATAAATGATTTAGCAAAGAAGTAATCTTCGGCTAAATAATTAGAGAAGGCGGCAATTCCTCCAACTTCATCTAAAAGTTTCTTCCTCATGAGAATAGACATTCCTGTCGCGCAATTTATACCCAACAATTCCGCGCATAAATAAATTCGCGCATGCGCCGTACCAAAGTAAACCTTAAATAACAAAATTACTTAATTTCCTTCCAACCCAAAAAAAGTTAAAAATTAGTTTTCCCGGGCCTATTTACTTTTTCCAGAATGGCTGGAAAGCCTCGACGATCACAAGTAAACGGCATTTGATGAACCTCGGCAACGTCATCCTTTAAAGTGTACACCATGTCCAGCAAAGTGTCCTCTTTCACTGCAAAAAGCAAAAAAAAAAATATATAAGCAATCAAACAAGGAAATCTAAAAACGAAATAAAATCATTTCCGACAATTCTTCCTTCTTTAGAAAAACAACAATTTTCAAGGTTACAAATGTATAGATCTTGTATGTACATTGAGCAATTTTTCGTCAAAAACAAATTAGGTATGGTGTAGGGGAGGGGAGGAGGGGTTTCGGTTTTTTCCCCCTAGATGTACACTTACTTTTAATACCGCTATCAGAGACTACAATGAGATCATATTTGGCAGCTAGATATCCTGGTTGCATGTTATTGATTTTTGGATTGATACCAACTTTGATACCCCCTGAAAATATCAAGAGCAAATATTTATCAAAAAAAAAACGTCTTAAAATTCCTTTAAAAATTATAGACTAAAGTTCTTTGATTTTGCCTTTACCTCTAAGACCAATTCCCTGACATTACCCTGATCTGTATGTTTTCCTATTCCCCTGACTTTAAATCCATAGAAAAAACCCTTATTTTCAATTCCCTGGCCTTTTAGAACCCTTATTTTCAATTCCCTGGCCTTTTAGAACCCTTATTTTCAATTCCCTGGCCTTTTAGAACCCTTATTTTCAATTCCCTGGCCTTTTAGAACCCTTATTTTCAATTCCCTGGCCTTTTAGAACCCTTATTTTCAATTCCCTGGCCTTTTAGAACCCTTATTTTCAATTCCCTGGCCTTTTAGAACCCTTATTTTCAATTCCCTGGCCTTTTAGAACCCTTATTTTCAATTCCCTGGCCTTTCAAAACCCTTATTTTCAATTCCCTGGCCTTTCAAAACCCTTATTTTCAATTCCCTGATCTTTCAAAACCCTTATTTTCAATTCCCTGATCTTTCAAAACCCTTATTTTCAATTCCCTGATCTTTCAAAACCCTTATTTTCAATTCCCTGATCTTTCAAAACCCTTATTTTCAATTCCCTGATCTTTCAAAACCCTTATTTTCAATTCCCTGATCTTTCAAAACCCTTATTTTCAATTCCCTGATCTTTCAAAACCCTTATTTTCAATTCCCTGATCTTTCAAAACCCTTATTTTCAATTCCCTGATCTTTCAAAACCCTTATTTTCAATTCCCTGATCTTTCAAAACCCTTATTTTCAATTCCCTGATCTTTCAAAACCCTTATTTTCAATTCCCTGATCTTTCAAAACCCTTATTTTCAATTCCCTGATCTTTCAGAACCCTTATTTTTAATTCCCTGATCTTTCAGAACCCTTATTTTTAATTCCCTGATCTTTCAGAACCCTTATTTTTAATTCCCTGATCTTTCAAAACCCTTTTTTAATTCCCCGATCTTTCAAAACCCTTATTTTTAATTCCCCGATCTTTCAAAACCCTTATTTTTAATTCCCCGATCTTTCAAAACCCTTATTTTTAATTCCCCGATCTTTCAGAACCCTCATTTTTAATTCCCCGATCTTTTAGAACCCTCATTTTTAATTCCCTGATCTTTCAGAACCCTCATCTTTAATTCCCCAATCTTTCAGAACCCTTATCTTTAATTCCCCAATCTTTCAGAACCCTTATCTTTTAATTCCCCGATCTTTTAGAACCCTTATTTTTAATTCCCTGATCTTTCAGAACCCTTATTTTTAATTCCCTCGTATTTTAGAACCCTTATTTTTAATTCCCTGATCTTTCAGAACCCTTATTTTTAATTCCCTCGTATTTTAGAACCCTTATTTTTAATTCCCTGACCCTTGGCAACAATAAATCATTAAAATTTGATAAAAATTCATACCTAAAAAGATTCTGGCATCAACATTAGGATATTTTTCCATTAATTTATTGACAAGCATTATGGAAGGATCACTCTCGTCTTGGATACAAAACAAGAGTTCGTACTATGATAAAAAACCACAACAACAACGTCAGGGAGGTCACTTATACTTAATCCATAATTTAATCAATAAAAATACTATATTGGCCAATTTAATTGACTTCTTAAGGACATACCTTTGGGTAACGAAGTGTAAAAAAGGTTTCTAGATTAATCAATAAATTTGGATCGACACCCAAGAGTGGTTTTAGGATGGAGACGCCTGGAAGTGGAGCTTCTAAAGAAGGCTCGGGAATTTTCTTGTGAAATTTGATTTTTCTAAAAAAACCAAATAAAACCAAACAAAAAACCCCAAATTATTTATATTACAAATGAGGTTTTTAATTTCTCTGCAATATGCAATACATCATTCTATAATGGTATCCATGGTAACCACATTAAAAATACGTAGTGGTGTAACGAAAATTACATTATTTAGGGAGGGATACCAAGGTTACGTTAATAGGATATGCTTTCACCCCCAAATCAACTCAAGCATAGAGCCTAACCAGGAGCCCCTTGGAACCAAGCAGTTTTATAAATAGAACAATATTCATTCATAGACCATTTCTATAAAGGTACCAGCATTGATTTTCTAGCCTTTAACAAGTGTATAACATAATTAAAGTGCCGTTAATCAGGGTTCATACAACTTTTGGAAAACAAATTTCCAGGTTTTTCTTATATACTTCCCTGAATTTTCCAGGCTTTTCCCGTTAGCAAATGTTAACGAAGGAGGGGGGGGGGCAAATATGACTATTACATAATCAAAGGACATCCCCGTATCTCTAATATAACCACAGTTACGAGCCTCCAATGTTTACTGTAATATTAATCCTATGGAGGGTATGTTTATAAACATGTTGACGCAAATTCCCCTTAATTTTACTAAAAATTGGAAATTTCTCTGAATTTTCCCTGAGGTTTTTGTCAACTATTTATTTCCCTGAATTTTCCAGGTTTGTATGAACCCTGATTAATGTATCAGACACTTAAATATTATTGTATGTATTTTATATACACGTTAATTAAGGCCTCATTAATCTTTGATCTGACTAATTATTCAAACACTCCCGTCGCGTCTCTATGACACAAATACTTCTTCTTAAGCAATATAATATTAATGAAAACTTTGCGTGTAATATCGCGTCTTTGACCCCATTTCGTATAGAAAGAGAAAAAACAAAATGAATAACACAGAAAGAAACTTATATTGCTAAGCCTAGTTAATATCAAATGGATAAAGCAGGTAGATTTATATTCAATGGCACTAACTTAAAACTACCCATAGACCATAATAGTGTTAAAATCAGATAACTGCCATTAGTGTTTAATCAAGATTTTTTGGTGACATTCAAAATGGGGTACAGGTAAACCTCATCATGGTCTGTTACCCTAATTTCACTAAAAATTAAAAAGCAAATAGATAATATTGGCGGTGGTGGTAGACGGGGGAAAGAGACTTAAAAATAGCCCCTAGGTTTTAAACTCTCATTTGTCCTCAATTTGAGAGACCGCAGAATGATTTCTTTAAGAGAAAATTTGTACTTAAAAAAACACGTGTGCTTAGCGTGTTCCATAAAATCATAAACCGGTTAGTTTCTTAGAATTTATAGTGAAAGCATAATTTATAATTTTAATATCGCCCCCCCCTCCTTAAGACGTTTTTAAAGGATCTTTTAGCACAGATTTATGGAGTTTAATTCAATTATTAATTAGGTATTTTTAAGTGCGTTGGCAAAACTGTCTCATCTTTAAAAAAATTTCCAGGATTCTAAAATTTTATTCTGTGTGTTTTTCTAAATCAAAATTAAGGACTATTTTATCATTTTTTTTATCATCTAGGCTATGTACAGTGAAATTATTTGAGTCATTTAATAGCAATTATAGTTCAAGTACTCTAACATTCCATTTCTAAGTGACAGATTTCCCGAAATTAACCATTTTTTTGAGATAGTATCTAATATCTTAATTGATTTAAATAACTTTGTGCCTGATTCATTTCCGTTTTACCCCTACACTTAAAATTTAAGGTGTTAAATGGCTTAATTTAAACACGATTAAAACAACAATTGAATAAATAACGTTTATAGTAACTCTTATAAAAAATTGGATAGTCACACCCATTTGTCGAAAAGGGTGGAGAGGGGAAAGTTCGTCGGTAACTTCTAATGCATTCCAGAAATCCTTGGGGAAAGAACCTAAGCCTTATCCGATGGGCGTCACGCGTACAATGGCCCCTTTCAATTCAAGCCCATA
This sequence comes from Phalangium opilio, assembly GCF_054372755.1. Lineage (NCBI taxonomy): Eukaryota > Metazoa > Arthropoda > Arachnida > Opiliones > Phalangiidae > Phalangium > Phalangium opilio. The sequence continues at coordinate 6,496,355 of NW_028324187.1, read as the reverse complement.
GCCGTTACGCCGTCTAATATTACGCGTATTACCATTTTTAGCTATACCGAAGGCTGTCTTAAACCCTACGTTAAAAAGGCCCAATATTTGGCCGCTAAATTTTAGCCAAGGCTTAAAGAACTTACCCGATGATGATCGCCGTAACGTGCATGAACCACACAAAACACCAACCGATGAATATTCCAATGGCTAATCCGTACAGGGCGTAGAACAGGGTATCCATTTTCCACCCCGCGATATTAATTTCGCGAATTATAGTTAATCGCGAATCAGCTATCCGAGCTAGGCTTACGAGCGACCATCGTAGAAAGCACTCACAGTCACGGGAGCGGACTTCGGTACACTAACCGCACCGAGTACTTTCGCGTCACTGCCGGCAATTAAGCTGCTGAATCTCAAGGCCTCTCTTGCGACACAAATGGCTGAAGCTTTCGGTGCAAATTTACTAGAGACAGTCTCGATCCTATAATGCCCGCCAAAACTTGATTTCGTAAGCCTTGGAATAAATCAAAAAAATTATACAATTATTTTGAGTTAATTTTTAAACAAATACTTGGCACATTTACTAACTAAAGTCACAAGAAAAAGAACACACTAAGCTTAGGTGTAGTACTGTAGTTTACCTAATGTTAAATACCGAAAAAAGGAAGTTACGGTGGAGGAATGGAACTTTAAAATTGCGTAATGTTGCGTTTGACGTTTCCACGAAGATAATGAAAATATGCTGAATGACTAAGACTGAGTAAGAAACGACGCGGATCTCATGATAGATTATTTCCCGAAATAATTCTTGTATTTCTACTGATTTTAATGAGTTAGGCAGATTTTTTGTTTCATTGGCAATTTCAAAACAAGTCTCAAATTTCAGTAAAAAAAAAAACAACTAGAACCTAAAATAGGGCTTTTGGGAAAACACAGAAATACCCATAGAAAAGTTGGTTAATTACTTTAAATATCGTCCAATTAGCAGCCCTAGCTATCCCCCCCCCCAAAATAAAATAAAGTTGTTTTTTTCAATAAAATCAACAAAAAAATCACGATATTCCATTTGATTAATAGTTTAAAAGCTATTTTAAATTTTTAAAAAGCAAGAATTCCGCTACCATGGAGTAATAGTTAGCAAAAGTTTGAGGAAATCTCTATTTCCACTCCATCAAAATTACTCCATTGAAAATAAAGATCGTAATCAGCCAATGACAGGTGAACCTAGAATGACGTCTAAGTTTAAAGGTTATTTAAAGAGAAAGACGGAAGGTGGTGACGCCAGTAAAATTTAAATTTTGGCGGTCTAATAATGTTAAATATGAGTGACTCTTATTTGGAAGAACTTTCTAATAAGGGAAATTTGACAGAAGATTCATATGCAAGTTGTAGCAACAACCATGAGAATGTGGGTGAAAAAGAAGATATTTTTGAGGATGATGAAAATCCAGAAGACCCAATGCCTCGGAAGAAAAGTTATACAGTTAGATCAAAAAAAGGGGTGAGAGAATCAGCGGACATCCCGGAGGATTTTCATCTTGGAAAAAATATCAAGGAAAAATTAGTAAGCTCCAAAATGTTAATGATCCTTGTAACCCTGTTATCATTTATGATAATGTGTTAGGCCTAACTCATTTCCTTACTTCAGATTGTTTGCCTTGATTTAGCGGAAGAAGTTATGTATAGACGCCTACCTTATGAAATGTAAGATTGTTTGTACCTATTAACATCAAAATATTTTTATATCTAATTAATTATAATTATGAATTATTATTTTTATATTTGTTAAAATTAATGAAGTGGCGACATAACTGCATTTCATTTAGCTAAGAGATGCATAGACTTATTAGTGCATAATAAACACATCATTTCCGAAAAGCACGAGTTTGCTTTAGCTATTTTGCAAGAACAGGCCATGTTTGCCACTGATTTCACGTCAAATCCTCAACATATTCATAATGAATTGAATGAAATTATCATAACAATGCCTTGTAACGAGTTTGAAATGAATAGCCTTTTTCAAATCATGTAAAAACATTCCTTAGCAACAAAATTTAATAATAATAGTCATCCTAAATGATTAATTGGAATTAAATTTAATCCTAATTAGAGAGGAAAAGCTAACATTACCTGATAACGATGATTTGGATCCCCCTTACGTAATTAGAGTTGTTTTAATCTATGGGAGATCAAGTGGACTTCCAATTTTTTCTGGTGATAAGGTAACCTAGATAATTTAAATTAAATAATTAAATAAATAATTAATTTTAATGGTGATTAATTAAATCTAATCTATTTTTCAGCTGGAACAAAAATATAAAAATAGTAAATATTTCTTCCTGGATGTTTTATACATTCATGATGATCCTTCTGATTTAAATAATTGCCAAGTAATTAACCTTAGATTACTTATAGTAATTACTAGTATTTTAATTAATTTAATAATATTTTTTTTAAAGGAAATTTTTGAACTTTTTACGGAATTTGATGTTAGATTTAAGAATTATGTATTTGAGGTTTCAAATGACACCAGAAAGTTCCACAATTGTATGGCCAGGTTTGCGGCTAATCCTTTGCAAAGAGCTCCTCAACATGAAATCAGTTCATCCGCATCAGGGTGTGACTTGGATGAACTCCTCTCAAAATTAAATTAAATTAAAATATGTTTAAATGATGTAAATTAATAAAGTGTTTTTCTATTGGTTTTGTAAAACTGCTTCAGTCTTAATTTATTCAAAGCCTTTTCTCCTTAAAACTTTAAAGGGAAAATTAACTTAAGAGTTTTGGGTTAAAAATTCAAATTATAGTAGTTCATTATCCCTTTAATTAAGTTAAATAAATGAATTCAATTTAATAAAATGAAATTATAAGAAATAGTTTAATAAGCCTTTTTTTCCTTGAAGGGATAATTAACTTCAGAATTTTGGGTTAAAAATTCAAATTATAACATATTCTACTAGTTCATTATCCCTTTAATTTAATTAAATTAAATTAGCTTAATTCAATAGAAGAAATAATTTTAAACAACTTCTTCAGTCTTGACTTATTCAAAGCCTTTTTTCCTTAAAGGGGTAATTAACTTTAGAGTTTTGGGTTAAAATCCAAATTATAGTAGTTAATTATCCCTTTAATAATTAAATTAAATTGATTCAATAGAAGAAAATTATAAGAAATAATTTAATAAGCCTCTTTTTCCTTGAAGGGATAATTAACTTCAGAATTTTAGGCTTAGCAATTCAAATTATAACATATTCTAATAGTTCATTATCCCTTTAATAATTAAATTAAATTAATCTAAATTAATTTAATAGAAGAAATAATTTTAAACATCAGGGTAAATTTTACAAGAAATCTATTTACAATTTTTATTTACAACATTTTTGACAATATTTTTTTATCGGAAGATATCAATGTTATTTTTTTATAAAAAATGTAATGGGGGGAATTATTACAATTATTGTGATCTTTTTAAATGCTAATTAATTAAATATAAACACTTAAGTTCAGTATCTTTGGTTTTCTGACGATACTTCATTAAATATATAAAGAAAAACAATAAAATTTCACGATGGAAAGACATACACGGACACCTATCTTTATTCATTATCTAATTAATTACTTTTAACTACTAAGGGTTTCTATGGTTACCATTTTTATATAAATGCTTAAGAAGAAAGTTCTTTATTTATTTAATATTTTCACCACATACTGTAATCCATATCATCATTATCAAAAGCAAAGAAAAATCCCAAGATCGTAAGGAAGACAACAACATTTCCAGATAGTACTAACGAACATGAACCCCATGATATCTGTCAAATGTTATTTAAATCTTAATAAAATTAAATATGCCTATTAAAAAATGACTTATATTACGGTTGGATCAATGGATGGAGCTCTGGCTAGAACTATGGGTAAACCAAACGCGGATATAACAATCCCCGTTGTTATAAAAATTGCCAATTCGTGACAAGCGCTACTTGTTCCTAGATCATCTCTATGGCGGCGAGATATAAGAATTGGGAGAGGGGCTAAAACGTAGAATATTAAGACGAAAAAAGGCCACCAATTGCTAAAAAATTAGCGTCAATAATTAATATTGATTAAGTTTAAATCGACATTTAAACTCGCTCGCTTACTAGGAATGTAAAGCACAACCCAAAACTAACAAAGTCATTCCTATGGAGCCAGAAAAGGCTAGACCAATCAACCTAATGATTTATTTCATTTTAGGTATATTTAAATTATATTTAAATGTTTAAAATTAATTAAACTTACGCTATTTTTATCCAAGCATTGAAAAAAAACGAGAAAAGTGAACATTAAACTTTTTGTATAAAAATGGTAAGCCTTGGCCATTAAACAAAACACAAAGACAGAAGAATTTTCTCACCTCTCATACCAGCCATTTTCTTAATAATGTGTTAAATTAACTTAATTTCATAAAATTAACGCGTTTAAATGTTTATTACTCGACTAAATTAAGATGATAATACGAAAAATCAAAGCAAACAGCGTCCCTCTGTCAGATTGACTTAGACACTGGATTATGGTGGTAAATTTCGGTGCGTTCAGATACCTTGCTGACTTCGGTTAGGCGCTATTATAATATTAACTATTGGAATAGTTGGTTTCAGTACTGTAATCGGAATAAAACAAAGTAACCGGTTTCTCTTTTTAGCTTCGCCCAAAATAATTCAACTGCGTGTATAGTATTATTATAATAGTTGAGCTTGTGTAGGCGTGTGTTGCTGTGTTTACGAAATTGAAATAAATGCACAAATAATCCATACAGATTTCATTTTAATCGTTCATTTTTGGAATGAGATGTAAAGTACCAAGACCCACGTTAATATAAGATTACCGCGGGTATTGCGTAAATGTAAAATGCACTGTTTTCAAATTTACAACAGCATAAAAAAATACAAATAATTGTTTATCGTATTTTACTGTACAACATATGAGACAGTCTTTTCTTTGTTTGTTTGTTGTTTGAGATACACCGATAATACACTCAAGTACACTTAACGTTTTTTTCTTTTTGTTGTTGGTCCATTAATTTTTACCTCAAGTTTATCTTTTGAGGTAAAAAGTGCCAAATAAATTAGGCACAACGGTTAAAAAGTTGAAGATTTTAAAACAAGGAATTTATCTTTTTTTCTTTTATATAAATTGAAGTTTGTTTGTTTTTTTTATAATTAAATCTTCTGTCCTTTCCATGAATTTTTTTCTCCCCACGTGTCACTGACACTTTGATTACTTAATAATATCAAAGTGTACATGACATGATTCCGGACGAATATTTCTTTTTTTTTTTTTTAACTCTTCACGCACCATTTTGAGGGATTTCTTTTTTGAATAACCAACCAACCGCTTGTAGGAACTTTTTAATTTTATATGTATATATTTAAATCGATTTAATTAAGATACGCCATCTATTAACGCATTTCGTTTTTTCTTGATTATTATTATTATTAATTTTTTTTTTAATAATAATGGAATGGAATGGCTACCGGGGAGGGAGAAATTTAATATTTACGTCCTCGAATATATATTTTAATTACAATTAATTATAATTATAATTAAAATGGACTTAAGTATCAATGCCTTAGGGGAATTAAGGGTTTTGTTTATCATTCTGAACTTAAGCCTACTTTTTCTTCGAGATGTCTAATAGGGACTTGGCAATAGACTAATGGCACCCCGTGTTATTTCCCCATAGAGCTTAATACAGTCGAAGGCAGAGGGCTGCCATTACCCTATTCGGGCTTAACTCCGCCCCCAGCGCCATTATCGTATGTTTTTTTAACAGAATGAAAGCTACATAACATAAGCCCCTCCTGGTATGTTTTTTTAGCACTAGTGAAGGTAGCCTGACGTTGCATGACGTAGTTAGTACTGACATTCTGCCAAGTCCCTATTATTCTAATAAACCTCGGGGTTGGGCGGGGTTTTGGAAAGAAGGCGGGGCTGGCAGGGCACGTGGTATGAAAAAAAGGGGTGGGACAATTGCTTTAGGGCCCCCAACTATATTTATACGTAACTCCAAATTAATTTAATTAATTTTTTTTATATAAGTACCATACATTTCATTTTATAGTTTTGTATTTTTTTAATCCCCTATTTAAATTCAAGGAAGAAATTAGGTTAATTTTAATATATTTAAATCTTCGATGGAAGACATATTGATATGCGTACGAAATTAAAATATTTTTTATTTTTTTTTTGGTAGTAGATTTTGTGTGTTTTTTAAATTTTGCGTTTTTTTTTTATATATGGAGAAAATTTAATTGTTTCGTTTTAAATAATTAATTTGATCCGAGAAATATCAACATCTATACTGGTGTGAAAAACATCTAATCTAACTACGTTTTTAATTATAAACCAATATTAATAATTTTCTCTATATAAGCAAAAACGTTGCGAACGAAGTTTGTTTGTTTGTTTGTATTTATTCTTTTTTTTTAAGAAATTAATTTCAAAAAGTTATTTGAGCTTTTCAATTTTTTACAAATTACATTTTCCCCTTTGTAGTTAAATAATTAATTAAAAATAGCGAAAAATGTTAGGCACGTCTTCCGATCCGATTATAATTATAAATTTCATTTGTTAATTAATTAATTAATTAATTAATTAATAGACGCACTATATTACGTCACCGTTTGATTGACGTAATTAAAAATGACACGCAAAACTCATTTCGATGACAGTTTTAAGGCAATTTAAAATTGTAATTAGTCGCAAAAATTGAACTAATTAATTAATACTATGACGCGCTCGGAATGTAATTAAAGAAATTGATACTAATTAAGGAACTGTTGAAGAAGGAAAAGAAAGGGGGACTCGCGCTTACGTCACGGCGTTTGTAGCCAAATAATAATTAAAAATATATATATGTACGAATTTAAATAATTCACCTACCAGTGTTTGTTTGTTTGTTTTGTTTTGTTTTGTGTTTCATGAATAAACTCACGAATGATGTGAAAAAAATGCATAGGCTTATTTTGAGATTCAATGCGCGTAATGATCAAAGGACCCCAAATACTCCAACGCAGCATTGTAGCAGAATTGATACTGATCCTTTAAGGACAAGTAAATTAAACTGGTCAAGTACCCACGATGAACAAAAACTAAAAAAACCCACAACAATGGCGGCGGCGTCACCTACCTCAGTTTGAACCATTCCAGGCCTTTGCGTCCTTAGCGTTCTAACTGTCTGAAACATATCAACGACCCCCTCGTACTGCATGCGTTCCAGCACGATACTCAGCGTTATAAACACTCCCGTTCGACCGACACCCGCGCTAACCCAACAATTAAGACGCGTCAATTAGCTACCGATATCGAGATAGGGTCCAAGGCAAAGATGGGTGGATGGGGTATCTTACCTGCAATGAACAGTAATGGGTCCTTCCTGACCAAACTGTTCCTTCGTTTTATGGACTTGTCCAATGAAGTCTATAAAACCGTCACCCGGTTTTGGAACACCCTGTTCTGGCCAGTCAACGTAGTGAAATTGCCGGATCGTCCTGGACTGACCATCCCGCGCGTCCGTTACTTTGAACTCTCGAAGAATATACTGAGGCATATTGTACTCGGTAATTGGATCAACCACAAAGTACAAGTAACGTTGAGATCGTTCATTTGGCCAATATTGGTGACATTTCTCCTAAAATCCCACCCCCGAAATTAAGCTTACGTAACATTTAAGGGGACCATTGGTCAAGCGACATGACGTACCCTGCCCATTTCTTTAAGGTTGGTCAACATGACAACAATATTACAATTGTGCTCCCATAACATCCTCCAAAAGTCCTCCGTCGTTTCGCTAAGAGGACCTTGAGTAGCTATATAGGCGCTTCGATACCTATAACCCTATAACCACCAAACCATTACCCATAATCCCCTAGGAAGGAAGGCCTGACAATAAAACTTACGTCAATATAGCTAGCGTTGATATAATCCGAGCCTTCAACACCTCTGATAGGTTGAAGACAAACGCGAGTTGATTCATCTGAATTATTTAAATTATAGCATATTGAAATTTAAGTCTAAGGTCAAGGGGTCAAGACAAATAAACTAATTACGTACAAGGCAAAATATTCATGAGCCTGTTTTTGAATTTATTCACGGGTAAATTCGCCGTGATGAATTTGTTGGGTGTGGTTTTCATGGACGACAATTTCTATTAAACCATCGAACGCGCGTTAATAACCAAATTAATTAACCACTTAATTAGCCTTATTCCTGATCAGCGCCACCTACCCATAGCGGTGACTTTGAGAACTACTGTAAGCGGCAAGCCAATCAGATATCGCTAAAATCTGGTGACGTCATTTTTGGTAAGACCCGAGAGTGCCAGTCAGTGACGTCACCAGATTTTAGCGACATCTGATTGGCTTGCCGCTTACAGTAGTTCTCAAAGTCGCCGCTATGATTAGGTGTCGCTGATCAGGAATAAGGCTAATTGCCTAATAAAGACCGCCAATTTTTGCAAGAACCAAGATAACCCCAAGCTGACTTACTTTAAATTCTAATTCAATGGCGGGGCAATTCTCGTCGGGTACGATTTGAGTCAGCGCTTGAATATGAGCGTAGAGATTGCAAGCAGCCACTTCCGTTTCGCCCGCGACGACCGCCTCCAAGACGGCGTCATGAATAAAAATGTACTGGTCCTCCGTTTGAACCATGTAATTACGTTGGGCCCTGAGACACGTCACGTGACCGTAAATATCGATGGTGTCTTTACACTTGATTCGCTCCAACATGGAGTCTATGACGACGAAACAACCCGTTCGACCAACTCCGGCGCTGATACAAAGAGGTCGCTTGGTTACTAAAGCCGCCCTACCTACCTACCTATGCCCAAAAGGAAGTAAGTTCCGCTTCCATTCTTACCTGCAATGCACTATCATAGGGCCTGCTTCCGGTGGATTCATGTTTTTAACCCGTCTTAGGAAAACTAAAAATGGCGTTGGGTGATCGGGGACTCCGTGATCGGGCCAAGCCGTGAATTGAAATTGTTTGATGTCTCGCGTTTCCATAGCGCCGCTCTGTTACCGATAAGTAAAATGCCGGCCATAAACTCAAAGTACTGGCTAGCTCGCTACCTGGGGTGGGGTCTGCGCACGCGCAATAATAATTAGAAACGAGTACTTACCCTTTTAATTTGAAATGTCCTAATGCAATAAGTAGCTAGTTCTTGGACATCTAATAAGGTGACGTGAATATTTCCATAGAGTTCCGTTCCCCTATTAGGCCAATACTGATCGCACTTTGTGCGCGCCCTTTCTTCCAATTTCGTCATCATCAGGATGGTGGCACTGCGTTGTTCCCAAACCATCCTCCAAAAATCGCCAAAGGTCTCTGGTAAGGGTCCTTGCGTCGCGATGTACGCGTTCTGTTTCCGATATCCGTCGCAGTAATTAGCGTTAATGTAATCGGAAGCCGGGACACCTTCTAATGTCTGCAAAACCACGCGACTGTGATCATAGGCAATGACGTTGGCGTACCGATTCTTGGCTTTATTCACTTCCAAATTTGAATTTTCCCAAGTGAACTGTTGTCCCGGTTCTATCGACTCGTATTCTTGCGAGAACAAGAGATTGTCGTTGGATTTCAAACGTTCAATGTGATTGGTCAACTCCGTTACCGGAATGGGAGGATGGCTGATCATAGCCGGAGTTTGGTAATTCAGGCGCCGAGACTCTACGGGGTCTGAGGGGTGAATGGTCATTTCGCGTTCAGCCCCGTTGATAGTCAAGAGTTTCATGGTCGTTTCGCCAGCAGGTGACTTGTACGTTTCTCTTCTCCGGCTCTTAACGAACCATAAGACGATTAAACACAAGACCATGACCAAAATGATGACCACTGGACCGATTATCCATAAGAGTTCCGCTCTATCCGCGTTCTTTTCCACGCGGTCAATATTTGGGTCGACCATTTGTATATCGGGTCCACCGCTTTTCTTGTCCTCTCCCGTCGTTAAAGCCGATGTCATCCCGAGGCTTAACACTTCCGAAAAGGGGCTACTGGTGTACAAACTCTTAGGGGAAGTATCAACGACGGCGCGCACGAAGATCCGGTAACTTGTGTCGCGTCTAAGACGCCGGTTTAAGAATTCCGCGTACCGTTTATTATCGCCAAGTTTGAATTGTGTAGGTTGGGACCTTCGCGGGAATTTAGCGGCGATGTAGGGACCGTTTTCCATTTCCGGTGTCGAGGTTAGTTCCTCCAGACTATAAGAGTCCGTTTCCTTATTAGCGAATTCGCGAGGGACAACCACTAAGTAGTAATGACTGATTGGGCCGTATTCCTCCGAAGCTTGAGGTAGGATGACCGTTATATGGTTCTCGTCAACGCCAATGAAGTCGGGCTTGACCATGGGTGTCGGCGCTGATAAAGTGACCATTTTTGTTTCAATGTCGCGCCCATATTTGGTTGGTAGCATGGACCATCGGGACATAGTCACCGACAGTCCACGCTACCCTGCCAAATAAGTACCGATGGAAAATGAAAAAAGTGAACTTACCAGCCATGGCAGTTGTGACCGTGATCTTTGCAGCTGGTCGAAAATTCTCATCAGGAGGTACGGCTGTAATGTTAACTTGATAACTGGTGAAGGGCATTAAGTGTCCGATGGTGTAACTAGTATTTTCGGCCGAAAGAAAAACTTTCTGAACCGGGATATGTAAAATTTGAACTTGACCACGACTATCGTAAAATTCTTTATGTGCGCCGTAAGAGATCTAAATTAAATTCATAATAAATCCGCCATTGGACACACTTTTACACGGCAATCACGATAATTAGTATAATTAGTAAATAGTTAATTATCAAAATACCACGTATTTAATTGGATCAAGTTTAACGGGAGGTTTCCAAGACAAATCCATGCTGTGCGTAGTTACTCCATGAGCGCGTAAGCCAATTGGGACGTCTTAGGATGGATGGGTAAGAGTTAACATAAAGGACATTCGAGTAATTAAGGTCCAGGTATTTAATTACCAATGGGTTGAACTTTGATGGTAACTAATTCTGATAGTCTTCCTAAGCCTGTTTTGGTCAAGGCGGCAACGCGGACAGCGTACATGGTATTCGATTCTAAACCGTTGATTTCTGCCGACCACGTCAAAGGGACATTCTTACTCTTCCATTGATCCAAATCCTCCTCGGGTGTTTGAATGTACAGAATCTATTCCGCGCGCGCGTTAAGTAATTACGATAATACTTATTGGGGGGGCTAATTACTGACTCATGTTTGAGGTTCATAAGTCAAAGGGGCTTACTTGGTATCCCAAGATATCTTTGAAGTAAGGAACGACATCCCACCAGACTTCAACGGACTGTTCCGAGGTAGCCATGGCCTGGACGCTGGAAGGAGCCGGTGGAACGTCCCCGGGAGTTTGTATAACGACCTTCTGACTCAATGGACCACCCCCCATGCTGGTATAAGCCCGAACTTGAAAGAAATATTCCGTATTTTCGTCTAATAAACTAATAACGATTCGATTCGAAGTCGTGTTCTTGTCAGCGGGATACGGATCCGAGGTTTTTTGAAAGAGATACCCGTAGAGTATCACGTGACCATTGGTCAAATGAGGTGGGGGTGGGTCCCAACTGACCACTAGGGTCGTGGGACTTTGAAGCCGGTGACGTATATCCATGGGCGCGGCTTTAGGAACTAAGTTACAATTTAAAAGTTAACAATGACCAGTGGCTATTCTTAAGAACTTTTAAGTGTACAGTACGTACTGCCTTCAGGTGTATCTAAGTACTCTATAGCGTCTTGACCCCAACCGACATTGTTCTTGCCAGCCAAATGAAATTCGTATCGCGCACCACGATCTAAAGACGCGACAACCACCGACCCCTTGATTAGCCAATAGAAGAGAAAATCCCGCGTTCCCCAAAAAGACAGAACAAGTGGACTCACCCAAATCGTCCAAGGTGAAATGGTTCTCGGAATGAGCAATCTCAACCTCCTGAAACTCGTCCGAATCATTCCGCTTGTATTTGAGACGGTAACCCAAGAGAGCTCCGTAAGTATGCGATGGTTTCTGCCACTGGACATCGATAGTCAACTGTGGTTCTTCATCCAGGATATGCACGGCCATATCGGGTCTGGTCGGTACCCCTCCTAGGGTCCGGACATTCTTGGGGTAACTCCTGGTACCGTCACCCTTGCGCGTGAAGGCGGCAACTTGCACGGAGTACTCCGTGTCCGGTTGAAGACCCGTGACGTTAAAGACCTCAGTATCCTGATCGGAGACGTCGAATCTCAAAGGTTCATTGACCATGTCCCCGCCTTTAAGTAGCTCATGCACGTGAATCTGGTATCCTCTGATTAAACCATTACGATCGCGTTGACTTGGCGCCTTCCATCGGACATTGATGGCGGTACTGTTGATGGGGGTGACGCTGACCTTTCTGGGTTCCCCGGGTACTAAGCAACGATAAAAAAGGGACCCATACTCTTTCAACATTCCCGACTCTTTTCGAGATCAAGATCAAGGGCAGTTCGCAACGTCTTTTTTTTCCCAAGCGAAGTGCGCTTGAAATAAATCTAGGCTTTAATAATTCCCTCCACCAATTAAACCAGAAAAGCGGGTTGCCAGCTTCCCTCCGCGTGACGAGTTACGTGTAGGTAGGATGGACACAACCCAAAAATAAACGTGCCATAATGATTAAGAGAAACATGCGAATACTGGGAGAGTGGAAAGGTTTTTAAATAAAGAGATGGCTAGGTTACGTACCATCTTCATCGGTTTTCAATACCACGCCACGTGACAAGGGTCCGTCTCCGACTGAGGTGCCAGCCAGGACCCAAACACGATACTCTGTCCATTTTTCCAGGGAGGTGATGAGATGCGACTTGACGTTGGCTTTGACCTCGATGGTTTTGGCAGAGGCCGGATCGGGGGGTGTGACGTCGGCTTTCTGGTACTTGATCTTATAGTAGGTGATAATTCCGTTCTGTTTGTCCCTCGGTGGGGGATCCCAGGAGATTTTCAAGGAACGGGAGTCTATACTCGTGCCCTCTACGGATTGGGGAGGGGCACTCGGAACTGCGCGTGCGGTGAGTGCCAGGCAATGGTTGGTTGGTTGGTTGGTAAGTTGGTTTTGTTTTGGTTGCATTTGCAAGAAGGGGTGAAGGTGAACCACAAGAAGTCAAAAGCACCAAAAAAAATGGGAAAAGATACAAAAATAACAAAAGGTGACTTATTTAGAGAAAAATGCGCAAAAAAATTCCAAATCAAATCAATACAGAGAGTCGAAAAGAAGTACATTGACTTCTTGCCGACCCTCTCTCGGGGTTGGACTATACGTGCCATTTTAATTATTCTCTTTAATAACAATTCTATTGGACCTTCCTAACTGATAATGCGAGTGGATTTTGAGTCTAGGCCAATCATAGGCGAAGATCACAACTCTCTCCAGAAACAGGCGTCGTACCACAAGAGAGATTCTACCTTCTATCTATCTCTTGTGGCCATTACGAAACCATTTCTGGACACACTCGCGCTTCGACGACTTTGAGACCTTCCCCTAAGGTTAATTTCAATATTCTTAAAGGTCTTAAGAGGGGGTTTAAGATATTCTTAAATGTATATTTAAATGCTTTAAAACATTATAAAGGGGTTATAAAAAGACTGGAGATCAAAAAAAGACATTTAAAATTAGAAAAGAGAAGAAGTATTGGCGTTACCGAGAAGGGACCGAGAGAGAGAGTAAGAGTAAGACTTGAAATATATTACGGATAAAAATATATAGCAAATAGCGTGCACTTTTGAATTTTATGATGTGCCAGAGATAAAATTGTGGAAGTGAGATAAAATATTTCTATAAGAAATACAGGTAGAGAGAGAGATAAGAGATAAGAGATAAGATTTTGATAAAAGCGACGCTTTGACATGCCACTCCAGAAGATTAGGTATTTGAAAATAATTATTTCTAAATTTATAAAATTCGTGAAAAAAATGGAACAAGTGGGATTTGGAGTTATATCGTACACACACGAATTGTTTTTTTTTTTTTTTTTACTGATACTAGCGCGAGCCAATCAGAGAACTGGTAGAAAAAGAGATGGCTGGCAACCTTGCCTAAGACGTATGTACCATATACGTCATGAGAAGTACGGCATTAACCTAAATAACTACTTAATATACTTGTAAGGGAATCTTTGCCCAGTTAAGGTACGCGCAAACTGGGGGTTCACGGAGAGGGCAATGGGGTCAAATAGGACAAGTACCGATCAGGATGGTAACTCTAACAATTACTCGCAAGGACAACCGGGTTCAGGGTGATGTTTTAATACTCACCGTACTGTTCAGTTCTGGCTGCGATGGGTGTTGTGGCCGCGCCTTCCCCTTGAATGGACTTGGCCGCCACCCAGATGTAGTAAACAGTATCGGGGTACAAGTCCGTCAAGGTGAAGGATTCAACGTCGGGAATGGCTTTATGGTAGGAACTATCTGTGAAGGTGTCGTTCCAGTAGATCTCGTAACCGATAATGTGATCTGTACTGGCGTCAGACGGTTTCGACCAAGAGACTTGAATGGTCGAAGACGACGTTGGCATGACGCGCATGTTCGTCGGTTGACTAGGAACTGAGCCGTACGCGTACAACATTTAAATCAACCCGATAACTTTGAGTTGTACATTAACACCCCGAATGGAATCTTACCTCCTTGTTGGGTTTTGACTTGAACTGGGGCCGAGAGGGGTCCAACCCCGCGGCTGGTATAAGCTTGAACCCTAATCGTGTATATAGCGTGAGGGGTTAAACTACTGATGGTCATTAACTGACCATTGTCCAACTTCTCAACATTCCAAGCTCCGATGGGTAAAGTTGGTTGCGTTGTGTAGTACAACTTGTATCCCTTTACCAACCCAACAATTTTAACTTAGATTCACGTACGCGTGTTGCTAGTAAGTCAGTAATTACTTACCGTCACTTGACCATTGGGTTCTTTTGGCGCGTCCCATTTGACCACGATAGTACTGGAACTGATGGGTCGAGCCGCGACGTTTCTGGGAGCGCTTCCAGGTTCTGGGTAAATTAGGGTGGACACAAAAAGGTACAATTAGAATAATTGGTTTTCACTACAAAGTTTCGTTGGACGTATCTCTTGTTCATAGCAGCATTCCCAACTCACGATATCACACACCAACAAGCTCTCGTAGGAAGGAGAAAAAAACCAAAAATAAAACTACTATTATAGTATTATTCATTCTGCACTATCTCTAACGGAACAGACCTGACGTATTTTAAGTATGTATGTACTTTGTTTTATGGTGCAAATACCATAACCCCTTACCCACCCGGGGACACTTAGAAATCTCTAATACAATTTTTTTTCAGTTGTGGTCAATGAAGTGGTACAGTATTTTCCTCCTATAATGAACTATATCATAGGAGTAAAAATACCAGTACCATTTTCCGATATAAAGATTGTTTGGCGGGAATTAAGATGGGTATTAGTCTATAAAATTATCAAAGTGTGATGGTGTTCAAAAATGCTGTAAGAGGGGTGCAGTACCTAATCCCGATTGGTTCAAGCAACGAGAGAGAGATAGAGAGAGATGACGTCATGCCATTCGAAGAATAGATCAATTGAATTATTCTAGGCATAACTATAGCTTAGTAGCTGCAGGAATGGATAGAAAATAGAGTGTGTTCCAGTGAAGTTTCAGAGAGTTCAGAAAAAAGTGAAGAAAAAAAATGGTTCAGAAGTTTTCATGCAATTCAAAAAATGTCCTCCTAGACGATAAACCATCGCTCAAAAACCGAAAGAACCAATCATAGCAAATACCAATCGAACGAACAAAAATATTCATTGGTATCTTTCAAATGATTAAGCCTTGGTTTGTGTTCAATAGAATTCGTCTTAAGACTAATCAAAAAAGGTTTTCGAAGAAAGACTAATTGTAAAAGTGCGAAATAGAAGAAAGAAATTTGCGGCTTGAGATATTTGTAACGCGTGCCGATTTTGGTTTATTGGTTTTCGTGGCGCTTTTTTATTTGCAACTTACTGATAAATCCAGCAGAATCCCCTTTAATTTAGCCGTGAAAGCAAAACACAGTGAATTAGGGTTAATTAAAATAATCCTTGATCAAAAAACACTCTTCCACAAAAATATTATTTGTTTTTTCTTTGTTTAGTTTGTTTGCCAAAAAAAGGTGCAAGGTCAAACATGTGTCCCGTTTAGTTAGTTAGTTAGTCAGTCAGTTACTTGTTGGTATACAATCAATGTCTGACGCGATTATAATAGCTATTTGTACCAATCAATTCGCGAATTTATTACAATGATCCAATCAGAGTTAAGTTACTCTCTAATTGGACCAACTTACGGTTCAAGGCGAAGCTCCGCCCACAAATATATTGTTTACAGTAAAGTCATATTCTTGCAAGTAAAGTAATTTTCGTGTAAGTACTTCTTCAAGGGCATTGAAGACATTTGTTACAAGGTCATAAGAAAAATAGGCCAACTGTTACACTGTAGACAAGTGGAACACCACTTATACGAGAATTATTTTACTTATGTTTCCCCAACAGTACGCGAAAATGAATGATGTTTTAGTTAATTAAGTTAGTGACTTACTCGTTTCGCCGGTGGTGACGAGGGCGGGATTACTTGGTGACCCACGACCCAAGGCGTTAACGGCTATGACGTAAAACTCGTACTCGGTATAAGGACTGAGATCACGGATACTGGTAAAGGTGTCCTTAATGCCGCTAATCTCGCTATGATCTTGCATTCCATGACGCGGTTTGAACTGAATGACGTAGTATTGAATATCATCGGAACTGGGTTCGTACGACCACGATATACGAATCGAGGTGGCCGTCACGTCCGATATCTGCACGTCTTTGGGTGGTCGTGGCAAAGCTGCAATGATATCGGGCAAGATTGTCGTAAGCCTAATAGAGGTAATTTTTCGTACCACCAAAAGCCTAGAAGCCCCAGATTCACCTACTACCACAAAACACCCTAGGGCCTTGTACAGGAAGTCGTAGTAAAAGTTCAGATAGGTTAAAAATAACCACGATGAAACATTAGGACGACGATTATGTAAAGATCTTTAATTCCCTCTCTCTCTCTAGCATAGTTACGTTAATTTTTCTCAAAGAAATAATTAATGATGTGCCGAGTTTCATTTGACAATTGTTGGGGTGGCGACAAGGTCTTTGTCGAAAATAGAATTCCGGACAATTGTATGTATTGTTGGTTTTTAGTTCAAGGAGGGAGAAAGGGGGGGGGGTAAGCGAGGCGTACAACGAAAAGGAGGCGTCAATAAACAAAAAAGGTGTGACGTCATAACCTTTAAGAGGGGGGTCACATGGGAAGGGTCAAGCTCATCAATCCAAAAAATAAAAATAAAAAGAAGTGTATGTCCCCGTTTTAAACTGAGCTTGGCGCTAATTATTAACCCTTCTAGTAGGGCTAGGATTTAAATATTTTTGTAAGTAACGATATCTATTTCTATCTGATGAATTATTAAGTTTGATTAATTAGTAATTACCTTGTACAATGACTTGCGCCGTGACTTCAGTACGACCAACGTTGGAAGATGCGACACAAGTATAATTGCCACTTTCACGGATATTCTCCAATTGCAGGACACTTCTGCCAACGGGTGGTGGGTCTTCCGGGGTAAATACTTGAGAACCTTTATGCCATTTAATGAAAGGTAGGGGTGACCCGGCACCGACGCAAGTGATATTCAAATTACTACCCGGCACCACTTCGTACAGGGCTTCCGGTTCGATAGAGAAATACGGAGGAACTCGTCGAACTGAATGACGTATTCAAGAATGGTATTGTAATACGGAACAGTACGGTTCTTGAGGATGGTGGATTGGATAAGACTTCTTACTTTTAACGTATACATCGGCGTTGACCGAAATGGCCGTTCCTTTTGAGTTTTCGGCCATACATTCGTACTGTCCTTGATCTTCTAACTGCGCGTCATTTATTTGTAATGTCGCTATTGAACAAATTAAACGGTGCCCTTCTGTATAATTACCATCTATCGCGTTACTTAATTTCTTTCTAAACCGTTCAAAAATTCGTACAAGAACGCAAAAACTGGGTTGGGACGACATTTTCAAATTGAAAATCCCTGACTTTTCCAGCTTATTCCTGATAAAATTTTGCCAATATCCCTGACCATTTTAAGTACGTGTTTACCAGAGCCCACTTAATGATCAAACCTGCAGCCCAGATTTAGCAATACTCGAAGAATGGTTTGATATACCAAACAATCCAAATCTCTGACTTATCAAGGTTTACCAGGTTATCCAGGTTCCTTACCAACCCTGGAAAACAAACTTTCGGACACTAGACCTGACGTATTTTAAACACTAAACAGGGTTCATACAACTTTTGGAAAACAAATTTCCCTGAGATTTCCAGGTTTTTCCCCATATAATTCCCTGAATTTACCAGGTTTTTCTCGTATATGGAGTATCCTATGGAGCAAATGTTAACGAAGGGGGGGGGGCAAATATGACTATTACATAATCAAAGGACATCCCCGTATCTCTAATATAACCACAGATAAGAGCCTCCAAAGTTTAGTGTAATGTTAATCCTATGGAGGGTATGTTTATGAACATTTTGCTTAATTACTCGGCCCCTGTTTGACGCAAATTTCCCTGATTTCCCTGAATTTTACAGAAAATTCAAAATTTTCCCTGAGTTTTTTGTCAACTATTTATTTCCCTGATTTCTCCAGGTTTTCCCGGTTTTCCAGGTTTGTATGAACCCTGACTAAAGGCAACCACATCGAGGGTTTGATAAATAGATAAACATATCCTCTATGTAACGATAACAATTACTTGGGTCTACAACAACAACGGCAATCCACATAAATAAATAAATAAAAGGTGTTTAAGTACTTACAGGAATCTATAATCTTGAAGCGTGTATTATGGGAGTCAATTGGCACGGCGTCTTTTAACCACATAATATTGGGTTCAGGGTCACCTTCGGCCTTGCAAGTCAAAGTGGCAGTTGTCCCTTTCTCGAAACTTAAACTATTTGATTGGGAAGACGATATGATTCGTGGAAAACCTTCCATTGTTTTTGAATCTAAAAATAAAAAAATTAAAAACGGAATTAATTTTAATTATAATTAAACCCTGTAAATATATATTATAATTATCTTTGTAATTTTATATACGTTCCCTTTATCTAGTCAGTCCTGAGGGGGGTGGTAAGGGGGGATCTCGGCATTAAAGCGTGGTCAAGATCATTTATCTTTCCAAAGTAAGTGTGTGTATGTGTTTCTCTTTTTTTTATGTTTTATGTTTGGCTGGATATGCATGGCGCTAGCTGCAGCACTGTGTGTTTTAGTATATTAATAGATTGTCCGGTGCGCGCTGTTCCTTTTAGCTTAGTAGTCATTCATTAGGACTTAAGCCAGGAACCACGAAAGAGTGAATCTATCACGAAAAGAACTAAAGAGCCCGAACTATACCGAACTAAGCGAGCGAGCGAGAGCGCGCATGACTCCATTCTGTTTTTTCTTTTTCTTTTTTAATAGGAAAAATGCCTCAACATTGTTAAATTATCATTTTCTTACGTGAAATGGGAACGTAATACGGATGCTGGTGACCCCCTCCCCCCCCCAAAAAAAGAAGAAACATACACTTACCTACCTACAAGGAAAGTTTTATTACCATTTGGTCTCTGAACTAACTTTTATTTCCGAAATTCTTAAAAACCAATTTTCGAATTCCACAAATTAACCAACTTTAAAACCAATTTTCGAATTCCACAAATTAACCAACTTTAAAACCAATTTTCGAATTCCACAAATTAACCAACTTTAAAACCAATTTTCGAATTCCACAAATTAACCAACTTTAAAACCAATTTTCGAATTCCACAAATTAACCAACTTTAAAACCAATTTTCGAATTCCACAAATTAACCAACTTTAAAACCAATTTTCGAATTCCACAAATTAACCAACTTTAAAACCAATTTTCGAATTCCACAAATTAACCAACTTTAAAACCAATTTTCGAATTCCACAAATTAACCAACTTTAAAACCAATTTTCGAATTCCACAAATTAACCAACTTTAAAACCAATTTTCGAATTCCACAAATTAACCAACTTTAAAACCAATTTTCGAATTCCCCAAATTAACCAACTTTAAAACCAATTTTCGAATTCCCCAAATTAACCAACTTTAAACCCAATTTTCAAATTCCCCAAAAACCAACTTTAAACCCAATTTTCAAATTCCCAAACAAATTTTACAATCCCATAAAATTTAAACCCAATTTTCAAATTCCCAAACAAATTTTACAATCCCATAAAATTTAAACCCAATTTTCAAATTCCCAAACAAATTTTACAATCCCATAAAATTTAAACCCAATTTTCAAATTCCCAAACAAATTTTACAATCCCATAAAATTTAAACCCAATTTTCAAATTCCCAAACAAATTTTACAATCCCATAAAATTTAAACCCAATTTTCAAATTCCCAAACAAATTTTACAATCCCATAAAATTTAAACCCAATTCTCAAAATCCCAAACTAATTTTATAATTCCATGAAATTTAAACCCAATTCTCAAAATCCCAAACTAATTTTATAATTCCATGAAATTTAAACCCAATTCTCAAAATCCCAAACTAATTTTATAATTCCATGAAATTTAAACCCAATTCTCAAAATCCCAAACTAATTTTATAATTCCATGAAATTTAAACCCAATTCTCAAAATCCTAAACTAATTTTATAATTCCATGAACTTTGAACCCAATTTTCAAATTACTCAAAATTTTAGTCCAATTTTTAAACCTATTCCCGGAATTTTCCCTGACCCCCGAATGCCGTCTGACGTTACGGGTTAATACGTGGTCATTTCCAAATAAACGGCGAACTTGTAACGTCGGGCCTTTTATATTTTAATAATATTTTCAACCATTATTCCATAATCGTAGCGAGCAATACCGGCCGTTAACAATATGGTAAAACACTAATGGCAGTCCCCTTTACTTCCCATAGAGGGTAATACAATCAAAGGCATCGCTTTTCCATAACAAGACATCCGTGTCGTTTAACATTAACGCATAGTTAAGCCTTTGTTTACGGAAACCCATATTTTTCTTCCAGCGATTAATTTCTGTCGATTTTTACGAAATTGCTTCGTTTAATTTTTCGCCGGTTATTAACAATTAACCACAGGGTGCGCGTGCGCGTAACAAACGTTTATATAACAGGGCTGCCTGAAATCTTTCATATCAAAATTCCCCCATTTTTATTTGTATAAAGTTCAAAAGAAAGAGAAAGAAGTTATTTAATATTTAAACGAATGGTTGAAAATCGCGTTCCCCTCCAAAAAATAAATAAATAATTCTGTATTCCCAAAATGTGTTATTGAAGTGAATTGAACCACTCTCGTTTCATAGTGAACAAAAACAAGAGCAAAAAGTAAGCAACCATATCCTTACCATAAGTAAAAGAGTCATGATGGACTAAGTCCCAAACTTCGCACGTTAGCCATAACCGAAAATTTAGAAGAACAATTCAAATGACAGACTCAATGTTCAACTATTACTTAGTTAACTATCATTTACTTATGATTATATCTTTAGAAGAACAATTCAAATGGCACTATGACAGAGACTCAATGTTCAACTATTACTTAGTTAACTATCATTTACTTATGATTATATCTTTAGAAGAACAATTCAAATGGCACTATGATAGAGACTCAATGTTCAACTATTACTTAGTTAACTATCATTTACTTATGATTATATCTTTAGAAGAACAATTCAAATGGCACTATGATAGAGACTCAATGTTCAACTATTACTTAGTTAACTATCATTTACTTATGATTATATTTCTGAATTATTTAAGACTTCCAAAAATACTGACCTTCCAAGATGGTCAGATCCGCCACGGCGATCTTATTTCCGAGTCCGTTATCGGCGACGCATTCGTAGGTGGCTTCGTCCCTGGGCGCTTTGGCCAGTTCGATCCTCAAAACGGATCCCCCGGGCATTTCTTTGATGGCGTATCTGGCCGCTACACGTTTGCCATTTTTGCGCCATTCAATACTGGGCTTCGGATTCCCGACCACCATACACGTGAAGAGGGCGATACTACCGGATATCACCACTTGGTTTCGAGGAGGTGACACAATCTCGGGTGGATCTGAAAGAACAAAACGTAAAACAAAACCATTAACACAATTGAATATTAAATAATTTTTTTTCCTTTCCAATTCCTCGAATTCTTTGTTTGTGGGGACTTTATTTAACATAGGAATTTAATGAAACTTGGAGCGATTACTCTACTGAATCTCTACTTTTAGGGGGTGTTTTTAAATTTACTCTATTTATAATAGTTCAAAAGATATTGTCATTTAAAGATTAAGTTAGAAAAATAATCGCAACACAGGAAAGCCATCTTCCAGGCTGAACGAACCCTATGTATTTTCCCATAGCCCCTGTAGAAATGTTTATCACGCTGCACACAAATGCTCATAAGAGAAGCCACCCACCAGGGGCCATAGCAAATACATTAAAAATAAAAAACCCAATTTCTTTCGTTTGTGGTGAGCTTATTAAACATAGTAAATTAATGAAATTTGGAGGGATTACTCTAATCAATATCTACTTTAATTAGAACCGATCAATTAAAGTTTAGACTAATGGGGGAAGGGGGGGGGGACAATACTTACTAGCCAAATATTTGACATATTCCCGATGTGAGAAAAGGACTAAGATGATGGTTATGACAGAAGAGAGGCGACATATTTCCACGCCACAGAAAAACAACGTTTAGAAACGTTTGATAAAAAAAAAATCCAGAAAAAAATTATAATAGCAAGAAAGCTATTAAGTCACTGTTTCCCGTTCAATACTTCTAAAAATTTCTTAACAGTTGCTTCAGGTCAAGGGTTACGAAGTTTAGGGCCAAAAGTTAAACGGCTAAGGAACTTTAGTTAGGGCTCATTGTTCATGCTAACACCTAGTTGGAGTTCTCATCTTTATTTCAAAGTCCATAGTCAGGGTTCTTACAACTTTTGGAAAACAAATTTCCCTGAGATTTCCAGGTTTTCTCCCCATATACTTCCCTGAATTTTCCAGATTTTTCCCGTATATGGAGTATCCTATGGAGCAAATGTCAACGAAGGAGGGGGGGGGAAATATGACTATTACATAATCAAAGGACATCGCCATATCTCTAATATAACCAGAGTTATGAGCCTCCAAAGTTTAGTGTAATGTTAATCCTATGGAGGGTATGTTTATGAACATTTTTCTTAATTACTCGGCCCCTGTTTGACGCAAATTTCTCTGATTTCCCTGAGGTTTTTGTCAACTATTTATTTCCCTGATTTTTCCAGGTTTGTATGAACCCTGACAGTATAAATTGCACGTGTTATTGTTGTCAAATTAAAAGAAAAAAAGACACGCGGTTTATCAGAACCTACACAATGTCTGTCACTCCACTATGGGAATTTTAAAATCATATCTACTTAGTCCAGACAGACACGGGACGTTTTGAACCTAACCACCGGACACTATCCAGTCCAAGAAGCATTATATATACGGGTAACTTCCGCCAAATAAAACATTTTTCAAAGAATTTGTTTTGAAAACCCGGAGGGTCCTTGATATCGCCAAACAACCCAAACCCAATGAATTTATTGAAAGACCGCGAGTCAAGACCCCTGTCTAAAATAGTCCAGAGATTTCCTATGGACCTTCGTATATGTTGGTCCTTTGACAATACTTATAAGGTAGAGAGGGGGAGGGATACATAAGTAAATAATAATAACGAAACGATATAAGTTAACAGTACCAAAGGCCTTCTCAGACGACACAACATTTGACTCAAAAAGTTGATGGTCAATTATCAATTTATAATTTGGTGCTGGTTCAACGTATCCAACTTCTGTTCATCTCGCGACCCAACTAATTTACTCAACTCAAGTTGACTCATATAAATGAGTCAAAAAGTTCAATCTTCTGAAAGGGCCTTAAGATTAACGTTTAGAGAATTTTCAAAGTGAAACGAGTTGTCGTCTGTCCTTACCCGATAACGAATGGAATACTCTATGGGGAAGTTTACCCCCCCCCTATATACCATACCATACGGAACTCAGGATTCAGGAACCCCTTTAAACTGCATTAGCCGTTACTGGCCTCTATGGGGAATACTTATTTTTATATGGGCATTGCGCTGTAAATTCGTACGGAGATGTTACCAAGAATCTAACGCGACTCAAGAAGGGGTTATAACTTCAATACTTGCACTTGAGTGACAGAGGATTCTGGCAACACTGCTAGGAAGTTAAAATCGTCGAGATGAGGAGGAGAAAAAAAAGAGGGCGGGAATTCACGGGGTTTCAATTGCAGTGTCGAGTTATTTTGTTCGATATACATTTGAAAATAAACCGGACAAGGATTGTCTGTCACTCGGGAGTCGTTGGTTGTGTTGATATCGGTGAGAGAAAGGCTTCCGGTAACGCTGTCAAGCGTCAAAGACACTTTTCTTCAAGCCCCCTATAATGTATGCGCACCAAAAAAGAAGTACTTCTCACTTTTCCCGTCACAAGTTCACGGTAATTCTATAGTTCGAACGACTATGATAACCGAAAGGTGAATTTTACTCTTTCTATTTTTCTAGGGTGACCCCTGTTGACCCGTAACATACTACCACCCTCTCTCTCTCCACATGTGACCTGTTAAAACTAAGTTCAAAGTCGTCTTCGTGTCAAGATAAAATTTGGGTATAGGACCAATGTACAATAGGTTCTATAAGGGATTTTGAGTCAAATATGTAACTTCTAAGAGCTCCATGGTTTACAATTAAAGTTACGAACATGTCAGTGTTTTACGGATGGCACCTTAGTTAAATTAGTATTATCTTTCAGTTTCTTATGCTAAATTTAAGGGGTCATTCGTAAAACACTCCAATGCTCATAACTTATTTAGGCGATGTCCTTTTTGTGGCAAAATTGGTTATAGAAGTATAGAAAATTTTAGACTCAAAATTGATTGTCCATGGAACAATCCCACTGTACTTCGATTCTAACAAAACATTCCTGGTGTTTAGTTACCTGTTAAATGTTTTAGGCCCAATTTTTAAGCCTAAAAAACCAACCTCCGTTCGATACATTACATTTCATTCGACGGAAAAAAAAAATACCGCTAAATAACTAGACGAAAAACGCTACCAAATGCATGCTGTATCACTTATTTAAATTTGAATCGGTTTTTCTTGAGCGGCATTTATTATTTCCGCGGCGGTAATCCAATTTCTCCGTCTAAGGAAATGTTCTATCAGTTGGTTAGTTGAGTTGGGGAGTTGGTGAAGGTGTAGTGTAGGGCTTATTTATTAGAGCGTTTTTAATTACCGCTTTCCGCATTCATAACTTTAATCGCTAAGGAATTTCCAACTAGTTTCTAGTTTTGCGCCAGAGGGAATCCCAGGAAACCCCCACCTCCGACCCCTTCGTCTCTCCCCCCCGCTTTCAAACAGGAGTAAATCCAAGGAGTTCCCCCACTTCAACCCCCCTTCTACAAGAATTCTTTATTTAACATCAGAAGTTCATAAAATTGAAGTGCATAAAATTAAATCAGCGAATTGGTTAGTTTAAATAGCCTGAAATATACTTTCATGAATTGAAATTTACACTCAAAGGGCTACTTTAATTAACTGAAACCTACCCTCTAAAGGGCTACTTTAATTAACTGAAACCTACCCTCTAAAGGGCTACTTTAATTAACTGAAACCTACCCTCTAAAGGCCTACTTTAACGAATTGAAACCTACCCTCTAAAGGCCTACTTTAACGAATTGAAACCTACCCTCTAAAGGCCTACTTCCACAAACTGAAATCCACCCTCTAAAGGCCTACTTCCACGAAACGAAATCCACCCTCTAAAGGCCTACTTCCACGAAACGAAATCCACCCTCTAAAGGGCTACTTCCACGAAACGAAATCCACCCTCTAAAGGCCTACTTCCACGAAACGAAACCCACCCTCTAAAGGCCTACTTCCACGAAACGAAACCCACCCTCTAAAGGCCTACTTCCACGAAACGAAACCCACCCTCTAAAGGCCTACTTCCACAAACTGAAACCCACCCTCTAAAGGCCTACTTCCACAAACTGAAACCCACCCTCTAAAGGCCTACTTCCACAAACTGAAACCCACCTAAAGGCCTACTTTAATAACCTTCCCCAAACATTATTAGCAGAAGACAGTACATTTCTTCGAATGATCGACTTCAGACAGTAGATAAGACTAGACTGTAGTTAGAGAATGGTATGAAGTCGGCCGGATTAACAGTATATGGCTTGTAATTCCTACATACACACAATAGTAAAACGCAATCAGCGCATGCACTTGTTAAACACATTACTATACATCTGTCGTTTCTTGCGACAGTAACGTAACATGGCCTAACTCTATAGTCTAACAAACAAATAAACTTCTGTACAGGGTGGAACACATCGCCTTCAACCAGTCTAGAACTCTTAAAACACTTCAAATAGAGCATTTTAAACAAACACTGGCTTCTTAAGTCCGGTGTATGACCGACCAATCATAAGCATTGCAACTAACCCAAACCCAAGGCGTTAGGGAGAATTTGGTCCCTGACTAAGATTTTCAACCTGTACACACACAGATTATTATATTTAAGCCGAGGCGAAGGTGGAGGGGGGGGGGAGCCTGTTCATTTGTATTTGACGCCACACGCATGCAGACTCTAGAATTTTCCTTCCAAGAGATGTTAATCTCCTCTCTGAATCTCCAAGTAGGTGTACAAGGACCACCAGAAGCTGGACGATGACGCGAGGAGGAAGGGGGGGGGTGGACAAACTCCCAAATTGCATTTCATACAATAAATCAACACTTTAAAACTATTTAGGCACCCTGAACTTTTAAAGTTAGCGCGCTCTCTATGTGTATACAGCTCGTGTTGGAATTTAACAGGGTGGTTAAGATATTCGAGTATTACATTACTATTATATAGTAGTTTTCCCTCTACACTTCCAAAGAATAAGTAATGAACTTATCTTAAAGAAATCATTTGTCCCAAGTTTAAATTGTAAATTAGTATACTTTCATATTTAATTGTAGTAGGAAAGATTCTACTATTTTAGTAGAATCCTACTGTAATATAGTAGTTTCCAACCTATATTCCCCTGAACAGAAACTGAACTTAAAAAATCACTAGACTTATCTTAAAGAAATAATTCGTCCAAGTTTAAATTGTGAATCAATATAGTTTCATATTTAATTGTAGTAGGAAAAAATGCTACTATTTTAGTAGAATCCTACTGTAATATAGTAGTTTTACCCCCCTATATTCTCCTGAATAGAAAATTAACTGGGAAAAAAATCACTAGACCAGTAGTCCAAGATTAAATTATGTATGCTAACCTATTAAGGAATTTTCACAATCAATAGTAGTAGTAGGAAAACCCCTAATATTATAGTAGAATCCTACTATAATGTCGTCGTTTCCCCCCTATACCCCCTAAACTAGTACTAATATTAAAAAATTACTAGACCAGCTAGTAGTCCAAGATAAGATTATGTATATTAACCTATTTCGTAATTTTCATAATAATTAAATATTCAGTAGTAGAAAAACCACTAATATTATATTAGAATCCTACTACACAATTTGTCCCTGAATCCTGATTTAAATAAAATATTAAAAAACAATAATTATTATTCAAATTTACCCCTCCCCCATAAGTAGTGTTGGTCAAAATACATCTCCAGATAATTTGACAATAATTTCCATCAATTAACTTCTAATTTCGTTAAAACCGTATAATTAATAAATTAATTAATTACTCTGTAAATACATAATGAAAGTAAGAGGAGAAAGGAGGATTTATGCAAAAATCCCCTGCAATTAGAGTGAAATGGAAGCTAAGCTTTATGAAGAAGCGGTATTAAAAAAAAAACATTGGTGGCTTATTCGTCTAGAAATAATTAAGCTAGAAGAGCTCGGCTTAAAAAGAGTAATTTGTGCAAACTAGAGATTTTCCGAATAATTAGGCTTCATGAACTAATTAATTATGATATCTTAATTGGTGGGGAGGGGGGGGGACAATTAAAACCACGTGGTTTTATACAAAGGTTAACTAGACTTGAAATTTTAAAACTAAACGTCTTAAATTTTGCTGTGAAAATTTTAGTAAGAAGTAAGAACACTGTTTTTAAACATTACATGGCAAATCTAAAATGGGTAAAACAAGGCTCTCAAACACTACAACAGAGGTTATTTAACAATTTGAAAATTGCTATAATAATAGAGATTGGCTAATACCAGTTTAAACCGATACCGATACATCGGTTTAGCCAAATATCGGTACCGATACGCCATCGGTATCGGCCCATCTCTAATAAATATGAAATAACGTTTCGAAAAAGTTTGAAAATTACATATTTTCGTAAATAAAAACTGGGTAAATCTCGACAAGGCGCTAAAACACTACAGAGGTTTATTTAACAATAATGACCCCTAAAATAAAGCTTCTTAGCGGTTAGAAACAATCAAGGCAAAGGCAATTACGTAATTGGCCAATTGATTTAAAGTGACAGTTAAAATCGATTCATCTCAGAGTAGATGTACGTTTTATCTCGTATTTAGGCTTAGCAGACATATATTTAAGAAATAGATAAACTGAAAACTCACCAGAAGAAACGGCGTATTCCACGATGACGAAGAAAAACGCTAGAATAAGGGTCAAGTAGCGCATAATGGTGACCAAGGATGGGTGGGGTCGAAGGTCACGATGACCCAATGAGAGATTGACTCTCACTGACTGACTCAGGGTCAACTAGAGACCACCTGCGTTCGAAATAAAACAAATATCCCACACCCAAATAAGTAAATAAATACAACAAACCTTTATCTCGTTCACACTTAAGTCGCCGGAATTTCATTGAAAATTAGTTTAAAATAAAAAAAATCCGAAAATTTACATAAAAATACTTTGAAAGCGTTTTAACTTTTCGCAAGTTTTATTTGATAGTAGATGAGTAGTAAAGCGTATCAATTTAGAAGTCTATAAACTTGAAGTTACGGCCGCTTGGGACCCTGGGTAATTACTAATAGAAATTGACTTTGCAAATTCAACTATAGACTTCAAATGGCAGACTTCTGTCGCAAAAACCTTATAAAGTTGACCAAAAAAAAAATATATACTGTTGGTACGGGGTTAGATCATAAAGTTACAACTGCTCAGATAATAAAATATTTTACGATAGCCATTTTTTTTTCTTCATAAAAATGTAACGTCCGGTCCGGTTTTACCTACCATTACGTATGACCTTTAACTAAATAAATTTAAGCGGGATCCAGTATACTATAGCCTAAGTTGACCGCTCATATACCAACCTCAAAAAAAAGGGTTAAATAAAATTTCAAACCGCTTATCATTCATTACTCGCACAAACCTTGATTGATTTTCTAAAATAATAATTTCGTTTAAATGCCTTCATAACACGTGCTTTGTTCAATTTTGGCGCGAATTAAAAAGCGCGTGGTAAGAATTACACCACCGACACAATGCAGTTACGATATAGCGGGAAAATTTTTGGAGGCAAATTTTCGCGTGCTATTTACATATGGTGGGTACTATCACGCGCGCGCGCGCGAGTCAGCGCCACCTTCTCCCATGTTAAACTAAAGCCTGTCTGGAGTTCCGCGCCTTTTCCGAAAGCGCGCGTGTTTTCCTCCTCCCCCACCCCCAATCTCTCTCTCTCTCTCTCCACGAGCTATAGGGAGAGCCCATGTTTTTCAAAGGAGAAGAGTACCTAACGGTTGCCATGGAAACTCCCGCGCTTCTCGACCACGGAGGAAAAGTCCCCCGTTACGGACACGTCTGGATATTTTACTACAAATCCTTACAACTATTTTTAATCCAAAGCGGCGCGTGACAATATCGTAAGAACAAGTTATTAACTTTGAAACCGAGAATCATTTAATTTAAGAGTGCTATTATAGTTCTTATTGTAGTCTTTAAATAATATAACTGTA
Organism: Phalangium opilio; assembly: GCF_054372755.1. Lineage (NCBI taxonomy): Eukaryota > Metazoa > Arthropoda > Arachnida > Opiliones > Phalangiidae > Phalangium > Phalangium opilio. Next base: position 6,466,312 of record NW_028324187.1, on the reverse strand, counting down.
CTTTATAGAAATCAGGGCTCAAACCACAATAAAGTTTGGGGAAAATAGGGACTTTTCACGATAAAAATAGGGACCAAACTGGTAAAACAAAATGACATCTTTAACATATAAAAATGTATTAAATGTTCGGACATTCTTCTATTGATATTTTAGTTTAAGATTAGTGAAATATCTCTATTTCTTTAATTAAAAGTTATACTAGATATCTATCTCTCCTGGACTGATTACTAAAATGAAAGTATTTTCCAGGGTTTTTTGAAAATAAGGCGATTTAAGGGTAGATTATAAAAACCTTGCTGGAAATTAGGGACATTTAGGGACCCCACTGGTAGAGGAAAACTTTAAATTGATCTACTTCATTCGGATATGTTAAATAGGAAAAAGAAAGGTTCGTCTGCTGTATGTCATTACCCGCAAGTCCCTGGTAATGAAGGTGTTAAAATTTCATCGTACTTTTTAAGTTGAGTTTTATGTTAAAAGGGGGAGAGAATGTTTGGCGCTTTGCTAGCTGCCTAGACTCGTAAATCAGGCGAAATATAACCAACACAGACCAGACTGCACTACACCGATGCATTTTTGCCAATCCTTTTCTCTTTTACTAGGCCCCTATAAGAGGGTTTCCACGAAATTTTCAGATTCAAATTCCCAAACTTTTCCAGGTTTTTCCCTGACCCTTTACGATTTTCCCTAACTTTTTAGATAAATCCCAATGGCAACCCTATACTATAATAGAACATTCCATTAATACCAAAAGAGAAGCAAATACCACAGGGGAGGGGGGGGGTTGAATTCCTGGGTTATTTCCCTCGTGCCAAGAAACGCCGCTAGAGGCAGCCAGAGCGAGTCGTCTAACCTCGACTACCCCTATGTGTTGGTTTCACCGCAAGTTATTAATGAAATGGTCTACTACTTTAGGGGTATGCTTATCAGCAGGGCTTACTCTACGTAACATCTATTTAAGCCTTTACAAATCCTCAGTTAATCATACTTAAAATAAAAGAGAATAATTTAAAATAAACCTTTTAAAACTAAAAAATAAAATGGTCGAATTTGTTTCTTTTAATTTTAAATTATTGTTTTGGTTCCGATTGCGACTGAAATTCATTTATCTTAATATTTTCTTTCTTCTAGAAACCGAAACAAACCCCGCCCCCTCCCTCCTTCCCCTCCCCCCAAGAAAAAGAAGAGCCCTCCCTAACTAGGCTTATCATAGGACGATTGAACGTAACATGAATCGATACAATTTAAACTGGAATATATCCCATGCCTAAAATGAACACGGTGTAAGTAAATAAAGAGCACTAGAACTTTAATTCTGATAACGACGGCTTTTTGATTGGAAATAACGCAGTTTTTCGTCCTGCGTTTTGAAAAACAATTACACCTAACGAAACCGGGGGTCCTAAATGTATGCCGGTTAAAATTTCAAAGAAATTATCATTCGTTTAGTTTATAGTTTACATAAAATTAAATTTCATTTTGAGAAGAATAATCGTACAAATTATTCTCATAAATTAATATGAGATGTAATCTACTTCTGGATGATTTACCGATGAATAATATTCATGGTAATATAATATAAATTCTTACACCTTTAGAGAGAAAAAGAGAAGAGAGTGAGAGAGAAAGAGAGAGATACTGAGAGTGAAAATAAAAAATGATACAAGTTGTTCTCCTTGGCTCAAAAGTTCCAAGCGGATGAACACGAGTAACTAAAAAAAACCCGAGTTCGAATTTCTTTTAAAAAGAATGTCTGTCTCTGTTTTCCTTTATTAAAAATTCCAACCAAGGTTGGTAAATTCCCAAATGCTAAGAAACATCTAATTAATTCATTAACATATGTTTTAATCAATGACGTAATTGAACAGTAAAAATATAGCTAGCTTTTCCATTAAAATAATAATACAAAAAAGGTATACTAAACAAATTATCATATTATTAAAAATATTCAAGAAAGTTTTGAAGAAATTAAACATAAGCGAGCTCAACGTTTCGTTTCAACAAATTGGGAATTACCCGTTTTGACAGAAACGAATGCTACCACCATAAACGACCCTATTTCGATTAATAGTTGATTCAAAGCGTGTTGTGGCAACCACACCCCTTGTAAAACCTTCATTACCACGTGACCTCTTGACCAAGAAAGAAAGAAAGGCTTATACACCATCGTCCTTAAAACGCAATACAGTGGAAGTAATCTTTCCATTCTAAAAGCTTAACAATACGAGGCAAATTACGGATGAATTCTCCTATTTTGTTTTTTAATCGGAAGTCACGCGCTGGTATTGTTCGCGCCAAATTGATTATTGAGGTTAAAGGGGGGAAAAGGGAGATACGGGCGTGGAGGGTTTACGAGGAGTGTGGTTGTTTACCTATTAAATATTTCCGCCTGATAAAAAAAGCACGCGCAGCAACGCGAGTACAAATGCTGGAAATTTACAATGACGTCACCATTTAGTTGTAGGAGGGCTACGATCGGCCACTGACTACGCGTTATCGATCATAATTATTTGATCAAATAATTATCGTTCATAATTATTTGATTAAACTACGTGAATTTGGTAGTAATTAAGGTGGAATTATTTAGGAGTAATCCACAGAGATTAAATTAAAATTAAATTAACATTTTCTAACGAATCAATAGAAGTCTTCCGATAGTAGGGGGCGCTACTTGAGTATTAGGATCGATTCCCAAAAATGGCGGGAAACAGTAATTTTCGCGCCAAAAGCAAAAATGGCGGGAAAATAAAACAAAATCGATTTATAAATTTAAATTTTAACTATTCAAAGTAAATTAACGCGAGTTTCCTTAATTATAATTAAATTACGAATCAGCGTTAAGTTAATTAATTAATTCAGTTTGTTACCCAAGACTCCCAAGAGTATTTCAATGAAATTCAGGCAACATTAAAAAATTAAATAGCCTGTGTAGCGCAGACAGGAAAACATCCATCCGTGTTACTGGGCTAATTAAATTGCAAAGAAAAAACTTGTCTTACCTTTAAACGAAGGCGTTTTAATTAATTATCCATTCATGCTCGAAGCGTCATCGTTTCTTATTTCAACCACCATAACCACATAGAAAGAGAACTGCAAAAAGAAAGTTAAAAAAAATAAATTATTATAATAAAATAATTAACACCGTTTTTTATTAATATTTATTTCTTTTTTTAAAAAGTGTCTTTCTGTGTGTAATAGGCTAGACTAGATTAAACCGTAGCAGACGACGCAGCTGTTCAAAGTACAGAATCTTATTTCTGCAGAGAAATCAATGAAAAACATTTTCCCCTTATAGCGCGGCGCGAATAGACAGATGGTCAGGGAGTCATATCTTAATAAAGAAGGAAGGAATAAATTACGCCTCATTTTTTTTTCTTTAAAAATATCCCCAATCCTCACTCATTCGTTGGTCCTATAGACACCTTTCTGTAGGATGAATTTTACATCAGACCCTCCTAAGTCTTATCTCGGTTCAGGTAGCAATATTGGTGGGTTTCAGCTTTTCTCCGGCATTTAACCCACCAATAGGGACTTGGCAATTCGGGCTTAACTCCGCCTCCAGCGCCATTATGGTATGTTTTTTTAACAGAATGAAAGCTATATAAGCTCCTCCTCCTGGTGTTTTTTTAGAACTAGTGAAAGGTAGTCTGACGTTGCATGACGTAGTACTGACAAGTCCCTATATGGTCGTCTAAATTATCTCACAATTCATAGCTCCTCACACAACTGATATACTCTCTATTCACGAACCAGGGAGTAAGGAACGTTAGAGGGAGTTTTGATCTAATGCTAAAAAAACCGTCATACAGTGGCAAATGGGAAAGAAAGTGGGGGTAGGAATTTTTTATCTCCGTTCCACAATTTTAGCTAACGCGCAGGCGCGAGTGACGTCGTTTACTAGCGCCAGCAGAGAGAATTTAAAAATTCTCTCTGCCGCCAGCTTCCGCTTCTATCGACTGTTGCCCCACTCACTCTGTTAAACCAACAATCAACGTCTGTTGGGAGGAAACCGAGGCTTAATAAAAATGCCAAATTGTTTTTGTAACGGTTGTAGGAATGATTCAAGGTATTCGCTTAAAAATGTATGAAAGGAATATCCTTCCACGCGTTTCCAAAGCCAAAAACCCAGATAGAAAAATGTAAAAGATGGATATTAGCATAAGTTTATAATGACTATAAACTTATTATATTAGCTAGTGGAAGACCGATTTCCACTAGCTTCTATTCACTTTCAATAAATTTCAAGCTTTGTTTTTGGTTTGGGAAATGGTTTGAAAACGAAATTTACGATGTCGGGTCTTGTTAAATACTTAGGGTTACTTGAACAATTAAAAAACAACACTTCTTATAGTTAACCATGGCAGAAATTCAAACACGACCTTCCCCTTCTAGTTCAAAGCCGGTTTTTAAATTTGACGCATGCGCGCGGACACCGCCATGAGTCCCTGAGTCAGCGCCAGAGAGAGACGATTTTAGCCACGAAGCGAAAGAACGCGCCTATTCACTTTAACACTCCCTCTCAAGTCTCTCCTCCCTGCACGAACTTCGGTTCACATCTCTTATCATCAACCGGTAAATCATTGGTTGGCGCTCCCACACATACGTCAGCGCAAAAAGAGAAGAGGAAATTAATATAACCCCGCCTCTTGTATATACTGTATATATACGAAGAGGGATTCTATAGAGAGTGCACTCCTTCCTTTTCCTATTTGAAGCTATGGTTCCCTGGATGGTATTATAGGGGTTCCCCATGAGTCACGGCACGTTGGGGACAGAAATTAAAACCCTTGGCTTTGCCACCTGGACACGCGTCCACCATAGGAGGACACGAACGTACCAGGCTATCATTTAATTGATAATTACCATAAGTAGACATATTCAATTCAAACGCTCACAAATTTCAAAGAATGAGTTCGTGCTTTTAACCAACAGTTTGATCTATTTTTCTTCATGCCAGGTTTTTAATGTTGCATACATACAGGGTGTTTCTGATAAGTCTGAAATACATTAAATTAGCAATCGTTGATTGCTCTTTCAGTTTCTTAATTAAATTTAAGGGGTCATCCGTAAACTACTCTGGACAATCTAAACTTGAAAACAGTGGCCATTATAGCAAACAAAATGTCATAGAAGTTACATTTTCCTTTCAAAATCGTTGAAAACAACACCGCCCTTAATTTATGCCAAACTTATCAGAAACACCCTGTATAAATAACAATACTATTACAGCAAAGAAGGGGCTCTATCATTTCACAAGGAAATACGATTGACATTTCAATACAATAAACCTTTCATTCATATTGTTTATTAGAATTTTAAATCCCCTAAATAAACAAATAAATGTAAAAAGAAAATTATATTCCCTTTTATTTACAAAAGAGTAAACAGCAAGGAAATTGGCGCGACAAGTAAATCACCACAGAAAGCTAACGTCCCACGATATTAAGTGCATGCATCTAAGGGCCACCCAAATTGACCTTTTCTTACGGTGATTCTGAGACGGGTGGTACATGGCGAATTGAATTCGACTAGGTGGTAGATAGACCAATAGGTAAGAAATCACGGGCTAAATGTTCTTGATGGCGACACTAAGTCGCTATCATAAATTAACCAGGCACATCCTACTCTCTCTCCAGATTGAGATTGCAAGGTGTCTTCTATCTGGGATCGTCTGTTTCTTTTTCTTACTTTTTTTTTTTAGAGTTGTATTATATTTTAGTCTAGTTTTATCAAGGAAGAAGTAAAGTCTTTCGCGGGGGTCAAACCAGGTCATTATATTTAAATTGGCGCCCTTTCTCGCGCACGTGCCATCGCAAGGGGCCTTCTTTTTTTGGCGCTAGAAATTGGAAAGGCGTGAGAAATAACAGATATCTTTCGCGCCATTTTTTTAGTCTTTTTAAAAATAATGCCAATTTTTTTCCCTACATATATATCTCTATGTCTCGCAAGGAGTTTTAAGGGATCATGTACGTAATGCATTTAACTTGAAGTAGTACTATTCTTACTAAAATCTAGGGGTTTACCTCATACAATTAGACTTAAGTTAATTGGGCCAAAAATATAACGCATCTATTCTAAGCTATTTTTCAAGATGTGAGGAGGAGGACTCGAATAGCTAAGCCAAGCTTAAAAGTATATTATCTATTAGGCCCAGTTTTTGTTTTGTTTAAAATTGGTTTTGTTTGTTGCCTAGGGAGAGATATTGGAATGTTATTATGGTTGTTGAATGCTATGATCGCTTTTATAATGTCTAGCTGATAAGGGGAGAGGCCCTCTTCAAGAAAATTACAAGCAATCGCGGCGGTTCTTTTTTATAAATAAGTAAAGAAATGCGTTTAAAAAATTGTATTTTTCAACATTTAATGTTTTAATTTAATTTCGGTGTCTGGTCAAATGTTTTCTCGCTAAAACGACGTTTAGAACTTCACAAAGAGGATATTTTAGCCACTTAAACCAAATTCCCTGAAATTTGCCCAGACTTTGTTGAATTTCTAAAAATTCCCCGACTTTCCCCGAACATTTTCTCTAACTTTTTTGAATTCCTAAAAATTCCCTGACTTTCCCCTGACATTTTCTCTAACTTTTTTTGAATTCCTAAAAATTCCCTGACTTTCCCCTGACATTTTCTCTAACTTTTTTTGAATTCCTAAAAATTCCCTGACTTTCCCCTGACATTTTCTCTAACTTTTTTTGAATTCCTAAAAATTCCCTGACTTTCCCCTGACATTTTCTCTAACTTTTTTTGAATTCCTAAAAATTCCCTGACTTTCCCCTGACATTTTCTCTAACATTTTTTGAATTCCTAAAAATTCCCTGACTTTCCCCTGACATTTTCTCTAACTTTTTTTGAATTCCTAAAAATTCCCTGACTTTCCCTAACAGTTTCCCTAACTTTTTTTAATTCGTAAAAATTCCCTGACTTCCCCCTGACTATTTAGGCACATTTTGAAACCCATGACCTTTCCCGGTTTTCATTGACCAATGTCAACCCTACACTAGAAAAGGTCTAAACCAATAAAACTTATTTCAAAAGACACATCGCCTAAAATGAATTTGAGGGAATTTTTTATTGTCACCTTAATAACGGCAAGGTCGTTTATAAAAAATAAAAAAACAAAAACAAAAAAAGGAACCCGGAATTAGGCGGGACACTAAACATTTTTGGCGGCGAGCACAGATAATTAAAAACGAAAAGAAAAAAAAATAGCAAAGGGGCCCGTTGGGTGTTGTCCTTAAAAAAAGAGGCGCAAAAATATATAAGATTCATTTTTTTTTAATAAATTTTACGTGACCCCCTCCCCCTCTCCTCCCAATTCCTCGTGAATTGTGTTAAATACTGGTTGCTAGGCAACGAAGATATTCGGGTCGAATTAATAATAAAGAGTCTATTGAACTCCGCTCCTAAAAAACTATACGATAGGCAAGGATAAGGAATTAGTTTCAGAATCATTATTTTCGACAGGCTGGGTTAGCTATTTAAGTATTGCTCTTATAGTAGGATTCAACTAAAATGCGGGGGTTTCCTTCTAGTATTCTATGTTAATTATAAAGAAAATTGTGTATAGATAGAAAATACACCAATTTTAATCGTATTTAAGTTGGTTTATCTGTTTAATTATTTATAAATAATTCAAACGAATTCGTGTTACTTTTTCAAGGTAAACTTATTAGCAACAAGGGGGTAGTAGGATTCTACTAAAATGCGCGGTTTTTTTCCTACTATTCTATAAAGAAAAGATTACTGCATCAATTGGGTAGGATGCTACTAAAATGCAGGGTTTTTCCTACTATTCCATAGAGTAAATGTAACTGCATCCAACTGGAATGGCAAAAAAGACTAATTTAAATAATATTAAAGTTTTTTTACTGATACGTAATAAATTCCAAACTAATTAGAGTTATTTTAATTAGTTATAGGAGGATAGTAGGATTCCACTAGTGCTTTCCTACTATAGCTAAAGCAACCGACTACAAAAATAGAGTTACAAATTCCAATAAATGAGCTGATCTAGAAGAAAAAAATTGAAGTATTTTATTATGATAATATTTGAGGTTTAAAATTAGGTCTGGTATTTTATAAAAAGAAAATTGCGAGAAACATCCGTCAGATCAGAGTATTACACTACGACTTTTAAGAAATTCCTTTGGGGCCTGAAATTCGCGTAGGTAGTTAAAAACCTTCTATAACTTTCGTAATCACATTTAAGTGGAGACACGAGAGAGAGAAAGAAAAAGAGGAATTTCAAAGAAATATTTTGAAATTTTTAAAGAGGTTAAAACTTAATTTTACCCAAAATACGTTTTTTCTACAAGGTTACGAACACCGTCGCGGTATACCACTGTCTGTGTCATTAATAGGGGTTAGATTATTGTAAAATCCTACTACAGGGTTGCCATGAAATTTTCAGATTCAAATTCCCTAACTTTTCTAGGTTTTCCTTGAACATTTTTACGATTTTCCCTGAATTTTAATTGTCATTTATCTAAATAAAACTAGACAATTGGGTTTAAATTGCATTTTTAATAGTGAATGTAACACATTACGAGCTCCACGACTTTGTTGTCTGGTCAAACGTGATCTCGCTTAAACGGTGTTTAAAATGTTTAAAATTGAACAGCATATATTTTAGCCACTTTAACCAAACTCCCTGACTTTGATGAAATTCTTAAAATTCCCTAACTTTCTTGGCCTATTTTGAAATTCCCTGACTTTCTTGGCCTATTTTGAAATTCCCCAACTTTCCCCTGACCTTCTTGGCCTATATTGAAATTCCCTAACTTTCCTAGGTCTTCCATAACCTGTAGCAATAACCCAGTACTATATACTCCATTGTATTTCACAGACAAACCAAAATGAATACATTTAAACCCTTTGGTTACAATGACGATACTCAATAGGCCTATTAGAATGTCCGATTTAAATTAGGCCTAAAGGGTTTTGGGCGTTCTTATCAGTTAGCTACAAGCGATAATCTCTGACTGGCCCCTTTTCGGCTTTTGACCCCCCCCCAACCCCCGGGAAAATCATTAGACCTAATTATCCTGTTAATAAGGAAGGGATCGTCATTGGCATCGAGGAAAGAGCTAGGGTTCAATCATCAGCTGTTGGATCAATTGTTCTTCAATGCGTGAAGATTCAATTGTCGATCTACGTATTACGTATGTACAGCCTGCATGGCCCCCGCCACTGCTTTATTTGGGCAAATATTTGGGGTCCCTATTGACGATTGGGGATTCTAGAAGATTGGCAAACCGCAATATGATCTCCTTATCTTAATTCGCTAAATTAGCTTAGTATATAAGGACCTGGTTACTTCCCACGCCCCTCAAAGTGACCAACTTCGACGCGTTGTAACTCTGGTTTTATTATATAGAACATACAGCGTAATCCTTTGAAGATGGATTAGTTTAATCATAAGTTTATAAGTGATGTGTTCATTCCATAAGTATGACACTACCTATACTTCGTAATGCTAGAAACTTACAGCTCGAGCTAGTTCGAGAACGACAAGCGAGAATTGAAGTGACCAGGGTTCATACAACTTTTGGAAAACAAATTTCCCTGAGATTTCCAGGTTTTTCCCGTATATACAGTATCCTATGGAGCAAATGTTAACGAAGGGGGTGGGGCAAAACGGACTATAACATACTCAAAGGACATCCCCGTATCTCTAGTAGAACCAGAGTTATGAGCCTCCAAAGTTTAGAGTAACGCTATTCCTATGGAGGGGTTATTTATGAACATTACTCGGCCCCTGTTTGACGCAAATTTCCCTGATTTCCCTGAATTTTACTAAAAATTATAAATTTCCCTGAGTTTTTTGTCAACTATTTATTTCCCTGATTTTCCAGGTTTTCCCTGTTTTACAGGTTTGTATGAACCCTGCTTTTGGCGAACATATCTCATGAACTAATTTATGTAATTAACAAACACATCTAACTAACAAATTCAGTTTTAAAGGAATTCAGGGGAAATAAGAAAGATGCATGGGAAGCACCCTGTACAGAATTCCAATCTAATTATAAATGAATTCCTGAGACTCGTTTTCATTTTTAAAAATATGGACCCAACTTCACTTAACTTCAATTTATGATAAAAACTTGGAATATCTAGATAAAAATTCGCCACCTGGGCCTCTTTCTCTCTCTATTCCTGCCTCCCCCCTGCTCACTGTACATCCTGGATGTAATTAAACAGGGAAATTGGATTCATTAAAAATAATTCAAGGGAAAAATTCCTTAATTCCATTCTAGAGGAAATTATAAAAATAACTTCAACAAAATAGACGTATGGTTAATTTAATCGAGTAATTGATCTACGACCAGTGATATTAAAAATATTAAAGAGTTTAATAAAGCGTTTCAACAATTAAAAGACCATTAATGACGTCATTAAAAAGGAAAGGGGGGTAAGCAATGGGATAAAATTGTCATTCATGAAACGAGCCAGTCTGGGGGTAGAATTGATTTCCCCCCTCAATTCCGATATGTTCTATACAGTATTTCCAGTTCAATGACTCTGAATTTATATGATAGACTTTGAAAGCAATAAGAGAGGGGGGTGTTTACGTGGAATTCACCTACATGTAATAATTATTGACTTTGGCAAGCGTGCGTATCCTATTTAACTGACCAAAACACTACTATAATCATCACTAGTGTGATCATGTTCCGCCATTTAACATTATATGCCTTCATACCCTATCATTATCAGTGATTAGATACTGTTTTAAAACAATGGAACGGTTTCCTCTAATAGACGGTAGATTGACCTTTTGACCTTATAGACTTCCGTCCACTAATGATAAGTTTAACTATTACACCCTTGATTCTAACGGGTGAGATCATATTCGGTTTGAAATCCCCATATTTTTAAATAAATTTTGTGTCAAACATTTTTCGTAATCTACTTTCCAGCACCTAGATATCTAAAGTAGTTTCTAATAGCGAAGCCTAATGTGTTACTTAACCTTGGTTTTAAAGAAAGTTTCCAACTGCTAAGCCTTATGTTGTTTTCAAATATCTAAGCTTAATCTAATTTCCACTAATGTTAAATTTTAATGTAACTACTTTGCCAATGTTGTTTCGGTGTTTGTACCAAATGAAGACAACCCCTTAAACTCTTTATTAAAGAGTGGACATGAAGGATGGAGTATAAGTTGAGATGATGGAAGCTTAGCTTACCTCGTAACGGAAAAAGGAATCAAAAGTTTTGCCAGCGGAAAACTTTTCGGGGCGTCCCCGTTAAGCCTAATACTTCATCCCGGACACAGTTAACACAGACGACGTTGCCTCGCAACTGAACTGACTGGGCGCTACCGTCCTGTTAGGCCTAATACTTCATCGCGAGCAACACGAAGTGATTTTTCACAGCCTCTCGGACGAAAAAAAACACAAACACAGAAGACGACACGCACACCGCACTTATGAATGATGTTTCCACCTATTTTTTAATTAATATCCAACAAAGGCTTAGCTAAAGATTCGTTAATACTACCCTAGATTAAAAACACAGACACTACGCCTGTATAATACGCGACTTTACGCATTTCGAGATGAACGCCAAAGTTTACTACTTTCACCTTGTGTAGAGATTACCGCCCCCCCCCCTTGCCCGCCTTTTAAGAGAGAAACTTTTCCCAAAAATTTCAAAGAGAGTGGCGACCTCTATAAAAACAACTATTACCAGAGGGGTATTAAAACGGTTAAGTTCGTCTGTCTGTCTGTCTGTAAAAATTTCAATTTTTATTTTGTTTTTCGAAAATGGTGGCGCCATCTATACAAAATTATTAAAACTAATATGAAATATATTTTTTTCAGCTTATAGAAAAGCTAAGTTTGTCTGTCTATTGTACTAATTTTAAAATTTATTTTTAGAGATGAGATAATGCAAACATATTCTAAAAGGTGAGAGGTTATAAAATAATCACGTATGTCTGTTTGTATGTATGGTTGTTCATATTAATAATTTTACATTGAAGAGAGAGTTCCAGTTCCAGCATGGGGTAAAAAAATATTAATAGGGGAAAACTAGAAGCGCAATTACCTGATAGCGTAGCGCCCCCTGGAACGTACACTCATTCTAATTAGCGTGAATAATTAATATCCGAAGAACACTAGGCGTAATAAGGTTCGTGACGTCATACCTATTGATTTATACCGCTTCATAAGCTACTAAGTAATTGAGTTTAATAGAGAAATGGCAGACCGTGTCAATTTCCAGTAGAGTCTACTACTGTCAAAGCTACGCCGTTGATATAAGCCGTTTTCACTTGGAAAAACTGGGTTTTTTTTTTAAGCTTACGAAAATTACAAATTCTAAGGTTGGATTCTGCTAAGAGAAAATCTCCAATTACTTTTGGAAAAGGGAGAAACGGCAATGATTTTCGTTACAATCTCAACTTTCGTTTTCTTGCAACTTGCCCCGACTACTGAAACTGCCCAACAATTTATCGCCGTTGCATGTGAGGTTGGCGGAAGTGAGAATGGGGGGGGGGAGTAAACGGAGGAGTTGCTGACTGAAACCTTGTTGGAAAGAAAGTCGATCCCTTCCTTCCTAGCTTTTAGTGCCTAGAACAGTGCCTTGCCAAGTCTATAAACACAACTGTTGATTGCTTGAAAGGCAATGGCGCGAAACCGAAACCCTAGCTCGTGCCTCTGCTGCTGCTTTTCCCGCCTAGCTTTTGCAATACTATAGAAGCCTATATCCCGCTTCTTTCTCTTACAGTTACTCTCTATACAGTATCACCACTCTTAACAAGACTTTAATCAAAGAAAAAACCCTGACCAATGTCCCCCCTAGCTCCATTTCCTCCAGCCAGTCTTGACCCACAACATACTGGTCAGTTTGCATGCGTGACGACGTTTATATCCTCCTAGCCAAGTGGTTATAGTAAATCACGTGCATTTATAATTAAAAACGCGGGAAATTTCAAAACTTGAAAACTAGGCTTAACGCGTATTAGGCCTAATGCATGTTTAAAATTGTATACGTAGCTAAGGCGGCCTGCAACTATAGTCTTTGAGGGGCGAGCACGACTTCTGGACATTTGCGTGTTAAGGAAGGAGGATTAAAAAGAAAGCGTGCAGTTTCATTCATGAATTTTAGAAAAAAGTAAAAAAAGAATGGCATTTTTATAGCGGCTCATCTAAGGATTCTTTAGCTTTGCTAGAGAACATTAAAGTTCTCGTTGGTCCAGTCGTCTCCTCATATTTCGTACGCGCAGGGAGAAGAAAATAAAAAAAATAATAATACGGGAGCTTGGCCGAGGCTTAGCGCGTGCACCCTTCTAGAATATAAGTCTTTATTAAAAAATGGAGCAGCACCAGCTTGCAACAAGAAGCCTTCTGATTAATTACGTCAAATTACAGGCAAGCGACGACGCGAGCCATACTCATAATGGCCCATTGCCACTAACGGCCGACAACCTAAAAGCTAGCCTAGCTAAAGCCCCCTATCACGTTACGCTATACTGGGACCCAAAGCATAAGCTCCTTTATTCTCCTTGTAAGTTACTAACATCTTACCCGGCATCGCTTTAGTAACCCTACTTGTCTACAGTTCAAACTGTACTAAACAGCATAATTCTTTCCTAAGCCTTTGAACAACTACCTACGTAAATAAATTTTCAAAAATTTCGTTAAGCCTTGTTTGAATTTGTTTTCAAATTTCACGCGCCTAACAATTTATACAATAATGTCATGTGATTCGTTAAGCCTTGTTTGATTTTCCCCTTAAATTTCACGCGCTTTATAATTTATACAATGTCACGTGATTTGTTAAGCCTTGTTTGAATTTTTATTTTTAAATTTCACGCGCTTAACAATTTATCTATGTTTATAAAATAATATCACTTGATTCTTTAAGCCTTGTTTGAATTTTTTTTCTTAAATTTCACGCGCTTAACAATTTATACACAACAATGTCACGTGATTCGTTAACGCGGGTCTCGCTTAGAGGACCATTTTTGCGCGAGAATTACTTCCAAACTTGGAGCGTAAGATTATCAACGTATAAAGGAAGTCGTTGGACTCATGCTGGGGAATTTCCCCCCGGGGGATGTTAGCTAACAAAAATATCAAACTTTTAAAGTCGTAATTTTTTTTACCCCGGCTTAAATTATCAATATAAGAATATAGCGAAGTGATAAGTAATCTCTAGCTAAATTATTTCCATAATTTTAGCTTGTTTCCTTGGTGCAATCTTATCTCGAAAACTTCTTACTCCTTAACATCTTGTGACACACTTTAAAAAAAAAATTAAGAAAAAAAAAGTCGACAAGGTTTTTTTTTCTTTAACTTCTTGGGGCTTTTTTAAACGCGTTAACAGGCTCTGATCATTAACGACTAAAAGAGGCGTGGTCACGGGTGTAATAAAGAGTGCAGGGAGTGCGTGGGTACATACCCCAGAATTAAGGGAAGGGGGTAGGTACATTGTCTACAAGAATATTTTTTTTTGTTAACATACCATCTTAGGGATGGTGCGGTTATAAAAAAGTTGGTTTCTAAGGGTTATATTTCAAAAGGTGCTTATGATAGGCGTTTACGGTTATTATTACAGCTAGTTTTATCGTTAGCCATTAAAGGGTATTTTTAATTAAGGAATTTTAATTAATTTTTGTAAATTTTAATTTTAATTTAAAAGTTTTTAAGGTCATTGTATCCGGGCTATTATGAATAAACGCCCATAACTTTTGTTATAATTTAGGTAGAGTAAAATTTAAGATATCAGAAGAAAGTGGATGTTTTGTAGAGTAATAGCTCAAATTTTAATTACCTTTGTTAAATAAGGTCCCCACAAAGGAAAGAATTAGGCATCATATTTTCAATGTATTTCCTATGGCCCCTGATGGGTTGCTTTTTTACTAAGCATTGGTGTATCGCGTGGTAAACAGTTCTACAGGGGCTATGGGAAAATACATTGTGTGTTTCAGCCTGGAAGTTGGCTTCACTGACACTAAATTCATTCTTAAAATAATACTTAAATGCTTATATCTTTTAAACTATTAAAGATAGAGTAAATTTAAAAATACCTCTTAAAAGTACAGAATACGTAGATTATTCTCTGGAAGTTTCACATAATCAGCATTTAAAATAACCTAATTATAATCAATTAAGTTAAAAAGCTATATGCCTATCATGATAGTAATATTTAAATGCTTATATCTTTTTAACTATTAAAGATAGAGTAAATTTAAAAATATCCCTTAAAAGTACAGAATACGTAGATTATTCTCTGAAAGTTTTATATATTCAGCATTTAAAATAACCTAATTATAATCAATTAAGTTAAAAAGCTATATGCCTATCATGATAAAGAGACGAAATTAATAACAAAGAGCCTTAGATGATAATTATACCGCGGTTTAACAAGACAAAAGATGGAGGTCAAACATACTTTTATAATAAATGAAGCCGTACCGCAAAACCCTGGGAAAGAATCATTTCCCCCAAAACCCCCCCTGAGCCCCTCTCAATACCCCACAAATTCTCTTCCTAGAACTGAAAGAGCTGGAAAACAGAAAAATCCTAGATTTGATGAATGATTCCAAATCAAGTGCATCGAAAAGCGGGAGGCGCGTAATCAGCTGTTCAAATAAATTGATTACACTTCTCACCGATGGGGGGTTTTGGCGGGGTTTGGGAAGGCGGGAGAGGGGGGGCTAGGGTTAATTATTCTTTCCAAAAAGGAGTTCAGTTATTAGCTATTAAACGTGTCCCAGGTTTTAGTCGATTTAATATCAGGCAGGCCTGAGAACAAGGTCAATATTCATTTAATTATACTGTAAGTTTCGACTGGGGGGTGTTTTGGGGCTATTACCCCCCACCCCTCAAGTAATATCTTAGGGGGTAACGAATGAGGTAGGCTACAAATGAATATGCCAGCCGCTACACCTTCTAAATCATTTAAGAGAATTTTGGAAATTAAAAAAAAAGTATTACTATTAAATTTAGTAAAGGAAACTTTAATAATCGCATTTCGTAATTAAGAAAGGGTTAAAAATAAGTGTTAATATACAGAGTGTTTCTGATAAGTGGACAGTGCCAAAAAACATGGGGTCTAGTAGTTTACTTACGGAGATACGAACTCCCAAACATGGATTTGCAACTAATACAATGAAATAGTAATAACACTAATTAGCTTTACTTTACCAGAGCATGAGTACCTCTACTCATTTAATAGTAGGCCTACACTTCTGCTAAATTAAGGTTCAAAAACCTTTCTTTCGATTTTAGACCACGTCTTGTTTCAGGGGTGAAACCAATTTTTGGAAGCCCCTATCTTCCTAACTAAATGATGCAGACCTCATGTTATTCTAATTTGAAATTCTTAGTGTTTTTATTTATTTTAGGTGTAGAAAAACGCTTTTCTCAAATCATGGCCTCAATTTAAAGTCAGTAAAGTTTTAAACTGTAATATAAACTCAGAACGGAGTTATATATTTTTAAAGTAAATTGCTTTAAAGTTAGAGAGAGAGAGAGAGAGAGAGAGAGAGAGAGAGAGAGAGAGAGAGAGAGAGAGAGAGAGAGAGAGAGAGAGAGAGAGAGAGAGAGAGAGAGAGAGAGAGAGTTTGAAAGCTCATCCTCGGTTGACGCGTAAACGAAAGATAAAATACGCTTTAAATCTCTATAAAATGTCGTCGTGTTTAAAGCTAGCTTCATCCACGATGTGTTTTACTAAGCCTAAAAGCCTAAAAAAAGCTGCGAAATACACAGTGCACAAACGCATTTCCATGATGTTAGTAGCTATAGGCAAAGACATTACGTTAGACCACTGACCAATAGCGATAGAGGAGAGCGAGAGAGAAAGATGGGTATACGGCTGCGAAGTTGGTTGGCGAAAAATCTTTCTAAACACAACTGCCATTATTGTATAAGTGAAAGAGTGGTGTCGCTTCTCGGCCAAAATGAGGCTTTTTGGCGGGAAGACCGACGTCACCCCTCGTCATTTTGGGCCAAAAGCATTTATCGCTCGAGACCGGCCACGCGCTTCGTTCCCTTGAAAGCCTATTTGCATAAATTTGATTAAACCACCCCCACCACCACCACCACCTCAACTCCGACCTTCCCCTCTCTCCACCCTTTTTCCCGCCAAATACACGCGCCAACTCTAGCTAAAGCGCGAGATATCGCGAAAGGAAAGTCTCATAGACATCATAAACCATTGACACTAAATAATATGAACCTCAACCTCGTGCCTAGCTAGCTGCACGCGCCTTGGGAATAAAATCGAAACTCGTGCGTTTCATGAGCAGCCTTATGTTGAAGATATCTATGAGATTGTAAGGGAGGGGATTGGTAGTATAATATGGCGGGAAAAGTCTCGAGCGTAAAAGGTTTTTCCCCGCCAAAAATGTCCATGACGTTCTTAAGTTCTGGAAGCGAGCGCGTAAACAAGATTAAACTAGAGGGATTATAAAGTATTCTTTAGGAAAAGGAGGCCGCTAAGCCTTGCCAGACTCTCCCTCCCTCCTTCCCTCAGTTTACTCTCTCGCCCTCTCTCAAAGATATATATTGAAAGTAAAATAAAAGCTTCTAAAATAAGCCTAAAATAAAATGGGCAAAAAATTGAATATCGGCCATTTTCTTGGTAATAATCTTTATCAGAATCTATTTTTATATGGGATGACTAAGCTATAGCGTTAAACTCCTATAATCTATTCGGTTTTTTTACACAGACATTTAATAAAAATAGCCTAAGCCTACCGTGTATCATCATTAATTATATGGTTTAATTTGCAATCCATATTAAATATAATCGGAAAAAACACTATATTACAGTAGAATCCTACTAGGGCGAAAATTGGAGAAAAATACCTTGTATATCAGCTTTAACTTAGTCATTTAAATTGCAATCCATAATAATAGAAGAGGAAAACTACAATATTATGGTAGAAAACTACTATATTATGGCAGAAAACTACTATATCATGGTAGAAAACTACTATATTATGGTAGAATACCATTATGGCAATACCTTTTTCCTTCGTCATCTTGAAAATAACCCTACTGCATATCAACATTTATAATAATATATGATTTTAATTGCAATCCATATAGGGGGAAAATGACTGTATTACGGTAGAATACTACTATGGCGATACCTTCTTCCTCCGCCATCTTGAAATAAACCTATTTCATATCAACATTTAACTATATGATTTTAATTGCAATCCATATAGGGAGAAAATGACTATATTACGGTAGAATACCTTTTTCCTTCGCCATCTTGAAAAAAAAAATAACCCCATTTCATACCAAAATTTATAATTATATAATTTTAATTGCAATATCCATATAGGTGGAAAATGACTATATTACGGTAGAATCCTACTATGTCGATACTTTTAAAAGTTAAAGTAATAAGAAATTTGTCGAAAGGGCTAAAGAGAGAGAGAGAGAGAGAGAGCTCACTTTCCTTTTCCGTTTCAATTCTAAGCTATTTTATTTCCTCTCGAGTCTTTTCTTTGCTGCAGCTCTCGAGTCTTCTTGAGCTAGTTGGGGAAATTCCCTAATAAAAAAATTAATCGTTATCTGTTGAAAGTCGGCGGCCCCGACAGTTTCTTTCCAAAATTTCTTCCCCCCTTCCTCTTTTTGAAAAAGTGAACCTTCTTATTCGTCCGAGAGAGAGAGAAATAAGGAAGGTAAGGAAAAAGGGGCTTCTTCCTTTAAAGGAAACGAGGAAAAAAATACTACATGTTGAATAGAGAACCGAGGAAAAGATCTCTCTCTCTCTTTATCTCTTTCTTTCGCTCTCTCTCTCTCTCCTCTCTTTCTAACTCGAAACTAACGTTAGACCTAAAAGACTCTCTTCCTATTATTCTTGCCCTTACCCATTCTCTGCCTTCCAGGAATGGAGAAAGGACCAGTTCGCACTCAATTATTCCTCTTCAGGTAACGTTCGTTTAATAATAGGTTCGTAATTTTGGGTACTTGGTTTCAATATGGAGATTTGTAGAGTACGGTGTTGAGAAATTATTAGAGTGAAATTTTAGACAAGTCTCGTGAAATTTTAGACAAATCTCGTGAAATTTTCCATAAATCTCGTGAAATTTTCTACAAATCTCGAGAAATTTTCTCTAAATCTCGTGATAGTTCTACAAATCTCGTGAAATGTTCTTTAAATCTCGTGAAATGTTCTATAAATCTCGTGAAATGTTCTATAAATCTCGTGAAATGTTCTATAAATCTCGTGAAATGGTCTATAAATCTCGTGATGGTTCTATAAATCTCGAGAAATTTTCTATAAATCTCGTGATGGTTCTACAAATTTCGAGAAATTTTATAATAAATCTCGTGAAATTTATACAAATCTCGTGAAATGTATTTTTAAAAGACCGTGAAAACTTTCACCAATCTCGAGAGGGTGTCTCACGCTCTATTAATTTAAAAATATAATGTTTTGAATGATAAGCAAGGCGCATGCGCAGCTTTTTTATATAATATTCTATTAGGTGAAAAAAAAATAGAATTTTTTTTCTAAGTTTGTTTTCAATGTCATTTAACTCACGTCGTCAACGTGTTTAAATAATAGTTGACGTGCGTGCGTATTTACGCGTATCGCTTGCAAATGCATTTATATCCGAGAGCATAATAGGGAAGCGTATGTACAAATACAATGGAATAAGAATAGAGAATACCGAGACAGACAGACACGGGGACAAAAAAGAGGAATTCAATAAGGCATTCATTCCTTATTTTAAAGGGGATCTCAAGAACTGATGCTATCCCTACACTATACGCGGCTAAACAAAAAATGCATCCTTAGAATGCCTAAAAAACGCATTTTTTTCCCAAGTAAATGACGTTCTTTCTAAGATTGGATTGGATTGGTAGTCGCGGCCAGTTTTAAAAGGTTTCGTTCAAAAGAATTCTCGCCATCCTATCCCATAGCAGCGCTCAACCATAAGGCCATTAGTTATTCATCCACTATAAGTTAAACACTCGATTGAATTAGTTAGGTTAGAGGTTAGGGTTAAACTTGGGCTAGGTTTAGGTTTGGCAGAGGCTTAGATCAGGATTAAGCTTAGGTTTTGGCAGAGGCTTAGATCAGGATTAAGCTTAGGTTTTGGCTGAGGCTTAGATCAGGATTAGACTTAAGTTCGGCAGAGGCTTAGATCAGGATTAGGCTTAGATTAGGCCAGAATTATTCTTTGGTTAGGTTTTTTGGGAGTCACGCTGTCTTCTAGGCTCTAGCTAATCTCTCTGTGTACCGTGTTTGGAATTAACTTCAAAATCATGTTCATTTATAACAAAATAGAGGTGAATACTTATTTGGGGAGACGAGTTAATTATTTACTTATGTGCTAAGAGGAATTTCATCGTGGAGCGCTCGAGGTAGCTGCAAGTGGCATCCAAGCACTCAAGAACTAATACTCCTTGGCCAT
The DNA here is from genome assembly GCF_054372755.1 of Phalangium opilio. Lineage (NCBI taxonomy): Eukaryota > Metazoa > Arthropoda > Arachnida > Opiliones > Phalangiidae > Phalangium > Phalangium opilio. The sequence continues at coordinate 6,445,925 of NW_028324187.1, read as the reverse complement.
ACGTCTCTCTTGAATAGAAAACCCCACTTTCACTAAGGGCCCATTTCTAAACGTTACCAAGTCAATTCTGCATTCGTCTTTCAAGAGTGGACCAACTAGCCTAGCTCTTGAAGCCCAAATTTTTTTTTAGGAAAAAAATGCCTTTGAACATTCCTAGCGGGAAACCGTCTATCTATATATATACGTACTAAAATTTCAACCTTGGAAAGGAAAAATAGTATAATACATAACCTTTCAAATCTAACCCCTTTTAACCCTGCAATTATAGTACCATTTCAAAGTCGAAAATACAGCTAGTTCGTCACAGCAGAGAGCTAAGAATAATATACATATTTCAATATAGTTAGAGCAAAGGTTAAAGTGTAGTGCCACCATTAGTACGACTATGGAACCCTGCTAAGCCTAATTTATATCTTTTAAACTATCAAACAACTTTTAAACCATACAATTATAGTCGTGCCGAAGTCGATCGCATAGCTTAAGCCTTGGTTAACAGTCTAGTTTCCCTATTTTAGTACGACCATAGTACCTTGCTAAGCCTAACTTAGGCCTATATGTTTTAAACTATCAAACAACTTTTAAACCATATAGTCGATTGCATAGCTTAAGCCTTGGTTAACAGTCTAGTTTTCCGATTAGTACAACCATAGAACTTTGCTAAGCCTAACTTAGGCCTATATGTTTTAAACTATCAAACAACTTTTAAATCATACAAATATAGCCATATAGGTGATAGGTTAAGCCTTGGTTAACAGTCTAGTTTCCTGATTAGTACGACTATAGAACCGTGCTAAGCCTAACTTAGGCCTATATGTTTTAAACTATCGTCCAGACTAGGATAAGGGTTGGGGGGCGGCATTGAAGGGGATAGCCCCCGGGGAAAAACGGTATTCCGTTATTAAAAAAGGAATTTGGAAGCCGATGGAAGACATCACAGACAGAGAGAGAATCGTAGTATGGCATGCTATCGTATTGCACTCGAAATCAAGCCCCCCCTCTAGTTAATTAAAAACGGGTGAGGGGGGGTAGAAAGTCTCGATCCGCTTTTTGACATTATCCCCACGAGAAACTAACCGCAATCTGCATTCCTAAAGAGTTGAGCCTGAACAACTTTTACATTTTCTATTTCTAAAGCAGACGACAGAATTTTACATTAGGGAAGTTGAGGAACTTGGGGTTAGGGTTAGAAATTAACCTTTAACAGCAAGTTCAAAGGAAAAGCGCATCACCGTACGTCAATGAAAGCGATATCATAAAATTTAAATAAGATGATTTCTAAGGGATTTTTATATTGATTGCATGGAATTTTGTTTTTTGACTTTAATAATGTATATCACGCTTTTGAAACTGATTTACTTGCTTTTAATAGACCCGTTATATCAGATTCTCTTTCATCCCTTTTGGTATTAATTTATATTTTCCCTGATATTTCCCTAAACTAATAAACTTAAAGGGATATACCGTTCTAGAATTTTTATCTTTTTTAATTAAGAGCGTATGAAATAATCAATTGGAAGCGTTGCCCGTCAGCCCGTCGGGACATTTTTTATTACTTTTCATGCGGACGTTATTCTATAAAGAACGGTTTTTAAGTTTTTGGCCGCCATTTAAAAATGGCAACAAATCGAACCCAAAAGACCATTCAGCCCGTATATAGGTTAAAGGAAACCAGTGTACTAAATATTTGTGAAATCGGTTGAAACGCGCGGACTTTGTTGCATAGAGAAGATATTTTACAATTTTGGGCGCCATTTATTAAGATGGCGGCGGATTGGAAAAATCTTTCTTAGTACACGCCTTCTACTTATGAGTAACGTTCCTGCAAATTTTCAGCCTTTTAGGGCAAGCGGTTTGGGCTGGGCGTTGATTATCAGACAGTCAGTCTGTCAGGGCTTTGATTTATATAGATATAGATATAGATTTTACAACGAAAAAACTCTAGCCCAGCGTATCCCTTGAATTTCCAAATTTCCTTGACCATATAAACTCAATTTCAAAATTCCCTGACTTTTCCCTTGACCTAATAAACTTAATTTTAAAACTCTCCGACCTTTTTACACGTACAGACTTCATTACCATATCCCCATCATTTTTTAGTCCAATTTTCATAAGACATATTTACAAGAAATAGACCCTGGCTAAAATATAAAGTCTGGTCCGCATACCAGGGCTAGCTGGCGTTGCGTTAATACATATCCGGTCGTGTCTCCCCCTTGGCCAAACAAAGAGTGGCAAAGCCTTTTAAAGTGAAGTGCTGATAAGGGCGTCATCTTATTGGTTTCCCCTTTATTAATGAGCTTGGGTGTCAAGCCCCAGAACTCCAGAGCACTCCCCCCAATCCCTAGCGTTATTCCTGATCCAAATATTCTAGGGAGGATTATGTTCTCTTTTTTTATCCAGTGCATACTGGTTGTGCGAGTTTTCCATCAGACTGGAGGGATTAACTGGCTTCACCAACATTAAGTAAAGAACTTTGCCAGGTTTGAAAGAGGGGGGCGGCTTGGGGGTTTGGGAACCTGGGGGGAAGGGAGCTCCTGTCATAACGCGATACCAAATGATTCTTCTATACACCAACCAAACCGATTAGAAGGATACAAAATAAAGTCAATTATACGCAAGATATAGTTAACAACAAGTTAACTGGTTACAATAAAATACCCTGACGTTATTTCATTTACTACACCAATGATCAAAAGTCCATTAAAATGAAGTAAGCAACAGGGTATTCCAAAAAGGATCCTATAGGATCGAAGTATGGGCGATCAATTTACCTTATTTAATTACAATTTAACTTTAATATCATTAAAAAAACATGCTTATTGTAGCCAGGAATCGAACCTGGACCTTTGGGGCATCGGTAGTGCGAAACAAACTGACTTGGTAAGCCGCGCATTTTTTACTCAAAATAACCCTTTGAACCCACTATAATTCTGTCCTACCACCCTTTTTCAAAAGGTTAACTAAATATTACGTGGCATTGAAGTCTACCTGATAATAAACTTCTGATAAACGAAGTACTTAAAGAAGTTCCGAGTCGAACGTATTGTTAAAATGTTCAGCTATGGGCACTACTGTGCAGTTCTGACTCTAATAAAAAAATTCCCTAACGAGGTGTAAGCCACTCCTTAAAACGCGTTCAAATTAGATATAATTACATCACAGAAGTTTACAGTTAAATCATTCGAGTTATGATCCCCTCGTTAATTCCTTTTTCCTCTTCGAACTCATTCACAAGTACAAGTACGTGTACAGTTAATAAGAATCCACTTTTTTTCCCTTCTCCTTTCTCAATAATTCAGTTAAGTTCAGCGAGGGATTATGGGATATAATTATAATTGAATAATTAATTAATTGGCTGCGTTTAATTAAAGTATTACGTCCAATTGTTCGCGCGCTCAAATTATCCTACCCCCCCAGGCATAAAGTTTGTGCATGGAAAATCCACTGACCATACAATTTTGTAATTCACGGACAATTCCACGCATGCAACCGAAGCAACCTTAGGCATGCGGAAATGAAGCAAAATAAAACTGACCTGAAGTCCTTTTGATGATGGATCTTCGATGTTTTTTATTTGTTCTTTCTTTCTTAGCCCTTAACTCTCCTTTGAAGGAAAGTCTATAGTACAAAGTCGGTAAGACTTGGGTGCTGCTGTACACGATGCAGTTATCGAATGGTTGAACACGTCACTTTCTATTATGGCCGATTGGTTTCCCGAGTTCAATATCAGTTAGTTCAATTCGAAGTCGATCCTTTCTTGGACTCGAGGTTCAAGTATGATTTTCGTCGACTTCTAGATATACTGTAAAAGAAATAGAGAGGATTTTTTATTAGACAAATTTCAAATTAAAGTTCTCGTCTAGAAATACAGGGTGTTTTTCTATTATTATAAGTCTACCATAAGTTTATAAGATATGTTCCTTCCATAAGTATGAATGACACTAACAATACAAGTTCGTAATTCTTCTGAGAGACTTACAGCTCGAGATAACTAGTTCGAGAACGACAAGCGAGAATTGAATGGCTACACTCGGTGGTTAATTTTGCAGGACTTCCATAGGTCCTATTTAGTCTACATTACTAAGCCTTTGTCAGCGCCCCAGTCACAAGGCGTATGTCGCTTTACCTCGAATCTATGACCTACGTCACTTCATGACAAGCTCCAGTTTGTAACCAGTGACAAACTTATGGTGAACGTATCCTATGAACTTATGGAGGGAGATATGGGGCTCCCAAACATTACCCCTAAAACGATGATCGTTTAACTGGGGGTTAATCATAAAATTAAAATGTTAATTGGCGTATCCAGAATAGGACGTTCTTAACGACTATATGAAACTCGCGGACCCAGCCTTGAGGAGACACTGACTGTGACGTCATTGAAAGTAGATTTGCCACCACTGTGATGGAGTGTTCTCGATTAGAACCAGATTAGCTAGAAACATCTCAATAGTTATCCAATGAGGAAAGAAAAGTGTGTACCCAGGATTTGTCGGTCATGTAAGGCAAGGCTTAACAAAGAGACAGTTTGTGGTGTGAGAGAGAGATGGTATGGGGATTTGGGAGGATGACGCGTATTGGTACGCAATGTTAAAGAAAGTAGCGCGTGTGTGAGTATATAGTAAATCTTTGGCCGATATCATTTAGGCATTCTTCGTCGAACTAGTCGCGAGGCTGAGCTAGCTCGCCTTTTTAGAAAAAGTCAGCGATTCTTTTGTAGTTCCAGCTGTGTCACTGAAAGAGGAGGGGAAAGTATTTGCCGAGGCTTAGCAAATAGTGTATAGAGATAGCGTATTGAGTAAGTCTATTGTAGCAAAGGGCTAGCGGCTGTTCCGCCCAACCTCGCCCCACCCGTCGCAACTAAAAAGAAGATTCTCTCTTTTCTCCAGTAAATATTGGACGATTAAATAGAACCAATGGGAAGCGAGGCCTAGATATAGCACAGAATGGATACGGACACCGGTATTATCCTTCTAAAATCTAGTGGTTGCCATATCCATGATCTAATATCTCGAAATGTTAGATTTTTAATAGTATATTTCATTATACTGCTCGGGGCGCTCTCGGAGCTGTCGAAAAGTATTTTGTGTTCCATTGTGATTTAAATCGAGATCACCTCTCACTCGTTTTCACGTCTTCCATTGGTCACGCGCTCGGACTAAGTTCTGCTCGGAACCGAATTGTATTAAAAGAGCAGATCAGTTCGGATCACCCCGTAAATCAACATAGATATTTTGGCGGAAAAAACCAAGGTGACGAGATTTTTTTTCTTCAAGATCGAAGTCAGAACGATCTTATGGCTTTTTGATGACGAAATACAGCAAATTACGAGTAAAAGTAAATGTAGGAGGAAATCTCCTATATTATAGCAGAATCTTACTATACCTAATCCCAAGGTTTCTTATGGCTTGAACATCGGATTTTAATACCAACCTCGAATTCTAAAGTATTTTTTGCTGGCGATTTTCCCCTGCCTTTGAACTGTACTGGTTCCTAAATTGTAACAATACTCCGGATGTTGTCTATACGAACAGAGAGTGGGAAGGAAAAGGGAAGCGGAAACTGTGTGTTTCTTTTTCGATCCCTCGAAGCGGGACTGTTCCTTCTCTATATAGCTCAGTTCTCTTTCAATTGCGACCAACCAACATCTATCTCTCTCTATCTCTTTTAGAGTAGTGGCAGTCCCTTATTAATATCTAATATAGTCAAGACGAGTAGTTGCCATTACCCTATTATGTTTTTTTTAATATAATTTTCTAACAACAGCCTGCAGCAGAAATACATAGATTCCATCTATGCTTGGAACCTTTAATTTGCCATTTTCTGAGACTTTAGACTGCTTGAACGAAAGGGGTGGAGATATAGAAACCGTGATATCACCCATGACATCATAGCACCAGAATGTATTTGACTTAAAAGAAAAGTGACCATTTCATTTTGTCTCCACCTAATTTTTAAATGACGAGCGCCCATACTATATCGTAAAGACGTCGATTTTGAAATCTGGGAAATGAACCCTAGCCAGTGGGGGCGGGGGGTTTGCCCCTCTCTCTTTCCCGCTCAAAATCGATATTGATACTCTGGTAAATTCTGAGGGGGAGTGGAACATTCAAACTCCCATCTCCAACGACGTAAGTACACCGAAACAATAACGTAATTGGCATCGGTGGAAAATTGCTCAAAATTATATTAAAATCGTTAGGCCTATAATTCGTTTCCGGGATTTTATTCGTCGGTAGATGTATTAAGAAAATCAAATTTGTAATCCTGCGCGATTTAATCTAGTAACGATAAAGAGAAATCGATTTACAAGGAGCCGGTAAGAAGGAAACAAACAAGAGTTAACGAGCGTTCAAATTAATTGTCGCTATTATTTAGAGAATCTTTGTTTATAATTCCGTAAATATTTAATTAAACAAACACGAAACTCGCAATTTATACCCAAATATAAAAGATCCGTCAGCTTGTTTATCACAATATCGCGGCGTTAAGTTGTATTGTTTATTTACGACTCTAATATTGAATAAACAAACTAAAATTTTATAATTATAATTAAAAACATCTAAAAATTTAACCTAATTTTAAGAAGGCGTACAATAATATCTCTTCAAATTATATTCATTAATATCTAGGAATATTTTAAAACCTTGATTATAGTAGTTTGCTTTCACGGTAGCGTTTTTTCTCTTCTTCAAAGTTTGACCCAGTTACCAAACAAAAATGGTTTAAAGAAGAAAAACTTGAAATTCAAAATACGACTGAGAGAAATATTCTTTTAAACTTAAAAAGTAGTTTCTAACCCCCTGAGGGGTAAAACCCCACAAATTCAACAGAAAAAGGAAACAGAAAAAAAAAAATACGTAAACAAATATAGAAAAAGGAAACAGAAAAACTTAGTAGTAGACTTTTGTAGTTTTTCCGTGGCTGTGGTAGTACCAACTTAGGTACAAAACCGCGTCTGCACGTTTCATCGATTGCCTATAAAGATCCTGACTTCTGAATAATCATTAAACAAGGATAAGGTTTTGGGGGGTGTTTCTATCGACCAATAAGGGGGGTAGGGTCTCGTAGCTTGTCATTCAAAATAAGTCCCCGTTTTAAAATAATACGAGGTCCGCGACGATAAATGTCGATAACATAAAAGGAATTGGTGAATAAAGCTTGAACCATTATTAAGGGTGCAAAGGGATAGGGGGGGGGGGAGTAGCCTCTAAGGGGTCAAAAGACAGCGTGGGGGCCCCTCATTAAATGCCTTAATCGACCTAAATTGCCTGAGCTCGTAATTTTCGGAAAAACGAACCGTGATGGTTCACTCTACCCCCTACCATAACCCACCGACCCAGCGCGAGGCGATGGGGTTTTGGTTTCATCTTCGTCGTCTGGTCTTAGTTATTACATTATAGCCAAGGCTTAACACTTTCTAATAGTTATTTATTAAGTTTGTTTGGATTTAGATTATAGAATTAATCTTATTATTTAATCCAATGCATTATAAATAATTTAATATGTATATTGCAGCAGGGTGTTTCTGATAAGTCTTAACTATAAATTAGAGGGTTAAAATGTGTGCATGGAAAGTGTCAAGGAACATACATAGAGGTCTACTACATTTAGTTACAACACAGCCCACTCAATCACGCAAACATTGATTTCCTACGTACATTCTTTGAACAATTGTAAAATGTAACACACTGTATAGTAGGTAGGATTAAAGCTTCAATTATGCTTTAAAATTGAAGCAAATTGAAAGCGAAAATAGTTGAACCCCTGGGGGAATTTCGTTTTATCTTTAACGTCGTCTGGTCTTAGTAATTATATTATGGCCAAGGCTTAGTAATAAATCTGTTAGGATTTAATCTACTTATGGAAATCGTATGTTACCAAATAAACTATAAATAATAAATTTATGTATTTATTATAAATTAAATCCCTTTAAGCAGGTTTGACACGTGTAAAACGAAGCACCCTGTATAGTAGGATTAAAACTTTTATTCTGGTTTAAAATCGGAGCAATTGAGCGCGAAAATGCTTCTCACCCTCCCTCCGTTTCTCTTTCCCCTACAGCTCGATGATAATAATAGGTTCTGGGGAGCCCCATACCCCTAGCTATAGATCTACTCTTAGTTTTGGCGCGAAGCATTGTAGAGCATCGGAGCGGAGAACTGAAATGTCGTCTATGCTGCACCGAGCACCACCGTTTCCACGAGCTACCCTCCCACGCCTGTACATCTACTCTACACACCAGCACGCGCTATAGCTAGCTACGGTTGCAGTCCTCGATTGGCAGTCCACAGTTTTACTAGAGGATCTTCGCTACTATAAATTGCTTCTAGTCCATCTACCTTATTTGCTACGGATAAATTCTTTTAAAGACGACGACATAAGCTATTTTGTTATTACACTTAAAACGTTTCCTCACCTTTACAACTACTTCAAAAGAATTTTTTAGGAAGGCTTGAACATCATATGTTTTTTTCCGCGAAGAAATTATTTCACCAGTTTCAACCCTAATTCAGGGTTCATATAACTAGGAAGCGTTTGGCTAAATCTTATATGAAATTAAAAATCACCTACAAAAAAAAAAACTACGGTATCTGATCACGAACCTCAGTCAGTATCCGACTTGGGATACTGACCGCTTTGAGTATTGACCATTTTCGAAGATTGATCTTTTGGGCACTGGCATTCAACGGCTCTACCAACTGAGCCATGATCCACGATGTTGGAACCTCTTTGAGCTAATTTAGTTGTGAATTTAAACTAACGAGCATAAAAGAATTTATCCGTACCCACGTAGTCTCGAACCCGGGGCCCACCGGGTGCGAGGCGGGTGAGATAACCACTACACAGCAGACACATATGCAAATAGTCATCGTTTGACTAAATCTTATGCGAATTAAAAACTAACTATAGAAAAGAACTACGGTATCTGAGCACGGACCACTTTAGACACGACTTCATCGGGCACTGACCACTTCGGGTACTGATCCACTGTGGTATACTGACCACTTCGGGTACTGATCCACTGTGGGATACTGACCACTTCGGGCACTGACCATCTTCGAAGATTGATCTTTTGGGCACTGGCATTCAATGGCGCTACCAACTAAGCCATGATACACGATTTTGGACCCTCTTTGAGCTAATTTAGTTGCGAATTTAAACTAACAAGCATAAAAGAACTTATCCGTACCCAAGTGGTCTCGAACCTGGGGCCTTCCGGACGTTAAGCGGATGAGATAACCACTACACCGCAGTTACACATTTCTCTGAAGCATTTCAAGCTAGTACTATATGCCTATTTTAAAATTCCCTAACTGAAATTGCAGGTACAGTGATAACCCTGTAAAAATAAATTTAGTAGTTAGTGTGCGAGTAATTAGTAGATTATCGAAATTATTCGGCTGAGTAAATCCACGAGTAAAAAAAAATTTGTCGGCAAAATAGCCATATCCTTTTTGTATACCTAATCCCTCGACAAAAGAAATAGAAAGAACAGAAAGAAAGAAAGAAAAAAGGAGGCAATGCAACATTTCTCTCGCAAACACATTAGGAGCGCGTGGGGACAAAACAGGCAGCTAGCTAGAAGCTAGCGTAGGGCTTCTGGGGTTACAAGTAATCCGTCGCTTTTTCTCTCCTCCCCAGAGGGGCACTATCCAACGAGGGGCTAAATACCCTCAGTTCGAGCTCCAATAAGACCAACCTTGCCTCCCCCTTTTCCCGCCACTGCAATATATTACGCCTTGATACACCGCCTAAGCCAGACGGGGCTCTAACCTCCCGTATCAGGACAAATAATCAACAGAGATAACTCCCCCAAACCAACCCTACTATGAATTGCCTCGGAGACAATAGACACAGTACAGCGTGGTTTGGCTATGGTGTAGTAGGATTCAACTATAAGATAGTGGTTTGTTACTACGGACAGTATTCGGTTATTATTTTACAAGATTTTGAATTAGTTCTTGATATATCATCTCAGAGATTAAAAGTTAGCTCTATGGCAGCTTCTTTTCAATTTTTAGAGCTTAATTTATGTGTAAATCAGATGAAACTTATAGGGATTATTTTATGGAATGTCTACGTTTATGGGATGTTTTCAAATTTACTCTATCTATTATAGTTCATAAGATATCATTAATTAAAAATAAAATTAACATAATTTTAGTATACGGGGAAAGATACCTTACAGGTTGAAGCAGCCTCATGTATTTTCCCATAGCCCCTGTAGAAGTGTTTAACACGCTATGAATGAATGAATATTTATTGTCTTTTCACATACAGTGAATCCCTTTTGGAACAGGGAGGAGCAGTTAGGCTGCTCGCAAGTTTAGTTTTGTAATTATTAGAACAGTTTATTAATTAATTTATTAAATGGTTTAAGGCTTAAGGCGCGGTTATTGTTGTTGTGGTGGTGGCAGGAATTAGTCTAGTATTGTTCCAAGCTTTTAGGAGGGCTTTTGTTAATACAGCAATGCTCAAAAGTGAAGCAACCCACCAGGGGCTATTGCAAATATTTAATAAATTCGTAACATCATTATTAATTTTTTGAGGACGTTATTTAGCTTTCTTCAAATAGCTTAACCACACTATAAAGGATAACTTTCTTAATACGGAACAACGGATATGAGACAAAACGGATAACGCTTAGCAATTACTTTACAAGTTAGTTTTCAGTGTATCCCAATGCGCGAGTGCACGAAGACTAAAGTGAATCTCACAATCCATTGCTAGTTTGAGTCCGCCATTCTATTCCAGTGTCAAGATAAATTGGTAGTTGTCAATGAAGACAAGGTTCTATCGACGACAACTTAACTCGATAATTGTTGGCTTCCCGGGAATGGCACCACCGTAATTAAGGTCCGTTCGCACCATTTTCAAGTATCGTTTCAAACTTTGCCTCAAGTTAGGCGATAAAATTTACACACCCCGCCCTACGAACCCCCCCAAACCCCGACTTTTCGAAACATTTAAACGATGAAGGAGGAAAGGGGGGGGGGTTTGATAAAATTTAGGATACCTTTGGCTTTGGGCTAGCCCCATCTACCCCCTACCCTGGTGGCGATTAAACTGTCTCCAAACTAATTACTAAAGACTGCTGGCTCTCGCGTTTGGCAACTCCGTGTATTCTTGCTTCCTTAAGCCTCGGTTCGATCGATGCACCTAAGCCTAATTTTAATATAACGATTTAAATGCAGGAACCGAGGCTTAACACGACGGGACTCAACTGACGAAGTGTACACTCGTTTCAAATAGAATAAACTGTGATATTGATTTCGTCAAATAACCATGTACCATACCAAGGCGTTCCAAAGGTTGACAAAGATGGAGTGAGTGGTACTTAGCAATTTACTGTAATTTTAAGAGATTCAAATAGCAAAGTTATTTTCGGTGCCTGTAGGCCTACAATTTTACACTCTAAATCCCCCCGTATCATCATTTTAGTAGGAAAACAACTAAGGATAATACCACCAGCTCGGCATCAGTGACGTATTTCCGTCTGGTTTTATAGGGGCGTAAAAAAACTAGCTCTTTGAGATATATATTTTTTCTGTCGTATTTTGTTGTTTTGACGAGAGGGTCAGTCAGTTGCGGTGCGGTGCAGGTTGACCACATCGAAATGTAGTCAATCTTATTCCTTCCTGAGGTGGTTTCACCCCTTCCCCCTGACCCGGAGCCCCGGTCGGATCATAAGTGCAGCGTATTCCCCGGTACAGGGTGAAAGTTGAAGGGGGCCACCCCCACAACCCTCTGATGTGAGACTGACTGACTTTGATGAATAGAGTTCAGCTCTAGAACCCCCAACCCACCTAAAGCGACTCCAGCTGAACCATTTCCTGCAGAAAGTATAGGAAACTTGAAGTTATTGAGCTACTTATGACTATTGCCTTCCATTCAGTGAGTTGGAGCCTACATTGATATTTTACACACATTGCACTTTGATACAGAAGTAAAGTATGCTATGTTTATTCTGGGATCTTAACAAGACGCTAAATAACTACATGTTCATATCCATTTTACGTTTCTTGTATACCATGTTAGCCTATTGGAAAGCATCGCAATTTATCTCAAAAATTTCATTCTCAATATGCAAAAGAAGTACGCTACGCTTATAACTTCTCATATATCATCTTAGAATCTTGGAAAGTGAGTGAGTGAGAGAGAGAGAGAACGACAAATTAATTTCAGTGAAACGCGAGGTCCCATGTTCTTCCAAGCAAGGATTAAAAGTGAGCCCCCCCCCTAGTTGCTAGCTATCTTGACCCTTGACCCTCCTCCAGGGGGTGTATGATCAATTTACAGGTGTTTTACAAGAAAGTAATTCCAGAAATTTAAAACTACAAGTTCAATTAAGCCCATGACAATGTCAATTTTACTTAAGTTATTTTTTACTAGCGGAGAAAAAGTGGCCGGTCTGTTCCTTAATATAATATTATTATTTGCTGGTCGCTTATTACACGGGTGTTCATCTTTATTTATTGCCTGGAACGAACCCAAGTTGGCGTCGCCCTGCTTTTACAACTTGTAATTTACAGAGTCATAATTTTCTGGTAGACTGTTTTATATCTTGAGAGCAGTCATCCCCTATGCCTTTCACCTCTCCCCTTTACACTCCAATGGACCGAAGAGAGCGGTCATCCAACGCTCCTTAAGACTTACAAGGACTCGCACCTCAGCACCTAGGGACCCCAAATACCGCGTCGGACATGTCGAGCAAGTACCCATGGTAATTTTTATTACTCGGTACGAAGATTAAATTTTACTAAAAGAGTGCGTACATCAATTGGTTCCATACTTGACCTTCAAAATAACCTTTCAAGCACGTGCTTAGACCCTATTCACAAATCACGTGACATTGTCAAAGCGCGCGAGATTTTCAAAATTCAAAAACCAAGGCCTAACGAATTCTCTTGTTTTTCATAATATTTAAACGATATTAGGCTTAGAAACAGGCTTTTGAGTTAGGTTATGGTAGGTTAACATCTTAAATAAGCGACATTACTACTTGTAAGGTATTAAGAACCGATGTTTGAAGTCTTATATAGTTCATTTCAATGAAAGTTTTCCATTACAGATATAAAGGTATAACCCTATAACGGTTGGACAGTCGTGAACTTTACGAGTTTAACTGTATTGCAAATTGAGTGTGAAACGAAGTGAGATCGTCTAAAGGTAATATTTAAGATGTGAGAGGAGGAAGCTATAGTGCTAGGGGGTCATTTGGAAACTATATACTGGTTTGCGTTAAGCTAGGGGATCATGTGAAATACAGACTCTATAGTAAACAGCGGCCCCTTCATCGTAAAACAGAATTATATGCACCATGCTCCTCAATACTCCTTGCAGCTTCTCTCGCACCTATAAGTTAGACAGGTTAAGCAACGCAAAAAAAGAGCAACGAACAAACAAGGTTAGGTGTTCATAGACACTGATAGGGAAGTTAAATCATAACATAATAAAATCCGTATAGAAATTAACATGGAAATATGGGAGCACAATAGTTTCTATTATAATATAACTTGAGTTAAGACTTCGGTTACTGAAGACTTTGAAATTTGAATGAAACGTCAAACAGGTAGAGATGAGGGACACTTCACTCTGTGATTGTGACTGTCAACAAATTAATAAGGAAAGAGGAAACCGGAAGGAAATAGTAGTACTTTGACAATGGAAGACGAAACTCGTCATCTTGCAAATTCGCGAACGTCTCATTTATTTCAATGCTCAATTCAAATTGCTTTCAATTGCTTATAAGCTAGGAAGCTATGGCGGATTAATAAAGAGATTATTAAAGTAGATCCCTCGTATTTGTTTTGTTATTAAGATGAAATTCAATATTAGATACAATCTATATACATTTATAATCAAAGTTCATTTCCTCCAAGATATGTATTTAAAATTTAAGAGAAGATTTTTGGCTTTATCATTTGATCACGTGATTCTATTATACTCATTCGAATGACGAAATTAATTATGACGTCATCCTAAATTGAATTTCATAAAAAAAAACCAAAAAAACAACCAGTTGAAGATTCGATTGAAAAAAAAAAAAAATTGACCCTAACGGAATTGAACGTGGTTTAAGTTAAGGCGGGGCAACACACGATTTTAAAGCCCCATTGGAAATAAAGTAGTATCTTAAAGGGGGGTTTTGAAACGGTGGGGGGGGGTGTAGACGTGGCGACGAAATAAACGAGTTAACCTTTTTATACGGTTTCGTTTTGGGGGGTCCGTTAGGGGGTAACGGTCCTTCCCTTTTTCGTAAGCGTAATGTTAAAAGAGGGGGGAGGGGAGGGCCAAACCCCCAGATATATATACTCAATCAAAAAGTGTGACTAGCATTTCAAATTGATAAGAGGATATCGCCCCCCCCCTTGCCATACTATATGTATTGCACTATACGAAACCCCATAAGAAAAAATACAACCCACTTTTTAGAGTAAAAACGTTGTAAGTAGGATTCTACTATAATCTAGGGGTTTTTCTACTACTTACACGTGTGTACCTCAGTTATGATTGGCTAGACTACAATTTAAACTTAATAATAACATGATAAACTTCTGTAAGTGTGATAAATTTTAAAGAAATAATTCTTTTAAATTCATCAGGGATGTTTTGGGAGAAAAACACTACATAATAGGAGGAAACTACTTCAGTATTTGATATTTAGTAGGTTTTTGCTCGGAAATGGTTGTACACGGAGTGGATTGAAAGGGTACATACCCCATAAGAAAAAATACAACCACTTTTTAGAGTAAAAACGTTGTAAGTAGGATTCTACTATAATCTAGAGGGTTTTCTACTACTCACACATGTTACCTCGGTTATGATTGGCTAGACTACAATATAAACTTAATAATAACATGATAAACTTACAGTGAGATAAATTTAAAAGAATTATATAATTTCATTCAGGGATGTTTAGGGAGAAAAACACTACATTATGGGAGGGAAACAACTATAGTTTTTGATATTTAGTAGGTTTTTGCTCGGAAATGGTTGTACACGGAGTGGATTGAAAGGGTACATAAGGAAAAAATTCTATCCGACCGCAATAATTCACGTAAGGGATTTTATGATCCCATTTTTTACTATCCCTAGATTTTTCTTCCTGAAGATCGCTCGCTCCAATAGTATCTTGCTTTATTTTTTTTTTCTTTTCTCTTTTTTTTTCGCAATCTAACGTCCGAAAAATTGTCGCACCTCATTGGTCATTCCGGACGAGGCGCTTCGCTCAAAAAGAACTGTATTATCTAGGCATACACTTTTCCTAAAGATAGACCAACCTCAACAACGTTCACACTTACGCCAAAAAAATTACTTAAAAAGTTCTGTTAATTGCGTTGAGTTTATTTAACAATGAAATTTAATTAAACTGGGTGGAATTACTCTACGGAATGTCTAGGTTCTAGAAGTGTTTTTAAATTTACTCTATCTATAGTTAGTCAAAAGATATAATAATTTAAAGAAAAAATTAGAATTATTTTCGCATACGGGGAAAGCCAACATTCAGGCTGAAACAACTCCATGTATTTCCCCATAGCCCCTGTAGAAATGTTTAACTTTCACTACGCGCGTGTTCAGGGAAAAGCCACCTACCAGGGGCAATAGGAAATATATTGTTCATTCTTTCCTTTGTGGGGTCGTTAGTTAACATGTAAATTTGATTAAACTTGGCTAGAATATTCTACAAAATGTATAGTTTCATCTGGTACCTTCAATTTAATTCTATCTAAAGTAGTTCAAAAGATATAATCATTTAAAGATGAAGTTAGAATTAATTATTTACTAGCTCGGGGGGGGGGGGGCAAAACGCTACAACACCCTGTACACTATATTATTAAGAATGCAATGTAAATTAGATAATTCTCTAGACACTAATTTCCCTTCTGGTCTTTAAACAATTTAAGGAAAAGTTAAGTAAACTCTAATATTAATAATTAATAAATTCCAAAATTCCAAAATTTCTAATTTCAAATTCCAACTCGAACTGAAACTTAATGAATAATTTAAAAATATTGTAAGATATTCATTTTTAAAAGATATTATTTAAGAATATTAATAAATATATATACCCCTTAAGCGACTTAGACGATACGATACAGGCTCCCAGAAATAGTAATACTATAAATAAACCTCAAAATAAGATAAAATAAAATTTTGTTGAAACGTATTTGAACGCAACTTTTTAAGAATTTCAAAGGCATCCCCCATATACTTTCGAAATATCTCTCCTATGGGGTTTAGGTTAAGGGGGGGAAGGGGAAAAGGACGGGTTATATTATATAGTAGGTATATCATAAAATAATATAAAACGTAAGAAAGCGCAGCGGGCCCCCATCTTTACGGGGGAGACCAAGGCTTAGGACAAGTAACTAGAAGAGAAGAAAAAGTATACAGGATTCATACAACTTTTGGAAAACAAATTTCCCTGAGATTTCCAGGTTTTTCACCATTAACTTCCCTGAGTTTTCCAGGTTTTTCCCGTATATGGAGTATCCTATGACGCAAATGTTAACGAAAGAGGGGAGGGGGCAAATAGGACTATTACATAATCAAAGGACATACCCGTACCTCTAATATAACCAGAGTTATGAGCCTACAAAGTATGGTAGTGTAATGTCAATCCTATGGACGGTATGTTCAAGAACAATTTGCTTAATTACTTGGCCCCTGTTTGACGCAAATTTCCCTTAATTTTACTAAAAATTCTAAATTTCCGTGAGTTTTCCCCTGAGGTTTTTGTCAACTATTTATTTCCCTGATTTTTCCAGGTTTTCCCAGTTTTCCAGGTTTGTATGAACCCTGGTACTATACGCATATAGCAACAGCTAGAAAACGATCTCGAATCTGACTTTCTTTACCTAAAATATAAAACAGACTCTAGGAGAGAGAGAGAGAGAGAGAAATACATAAAAATATACTTCTTTCTTTCCTATGAGAGTTTAACATTGAGTATTGGTACGCCTTAGTTTTACCCACGTGACTAGGGGGTATATTTCTTCTGAGAATTGGTTATAGTTTCTTTTTCCCTTTACGATGAGATACGTATGCGCCCGTGGTAATGATTACCAGCGAGACGAGCTCGTGCAATAGCCAATAAATTCATAAAAAAAACATATACATATAAGGCTAGCTCGTGATTTTTCGCATGGTTGACTAGTACGTTTCTTACGAGGAACTTTGATTTTCGGGCAAATAGTTAAATTGAAAATGTCAACAGAAGTATAGAATATATAACGTTTCATTGATTGGACCACGTTTGAATCTATTGACACTTTATTTGACATTTTCAATTGATCGAGGTCATTTCACTGACCTTTCAAAGCGATTTTCCAACTACTCGACTTTACCCGGATTTTAAAAATTCCTAACGTTTCTACTGATATTATGCACTCGATTTTTTTATTTACCATACTTTCCGGAGCTTTTAAACCAATTTATGAAATTACCTAACTTTACCTTGACCTTTTAAACTAATTTTATAAAAGCCCTAACTTTACTTGACCTTTTAAACCAATTTTATATAATTCCTTGGTTTTTCCTGACCTTTAAACATGTTTAAAAATTCCCTGAGGTCTCCCTTGACAATATAAACCAATTTTAAAAATCCCTGACTTTATGTGGCCTTCTTACCCAATTGTCAAACAGTACCAAAAAAATAATAATATTTGAAATTCTGAATAACCAATCTCAAACAAAAGTACACTACTCAACATTGTACATAAAGTACACGCATAGTTTTACAATATAGTAAAATTGAAATATACATTTTTTAGACCGGGCCATAGAGAATTATATAAGAAGGTATGCATTTGAAAAATATGTAGAATTTCGACCCCTATACGAAAGATAATTCTCACTGAACGAAAGATAATTCTCACTGGAAAAAAGATAAAAACCAATGGATAAAGAAAAACAAGAGTTATAAAATTTCTACTCTTCCCAGTATAATTCTCTCTGGTAGGAAATAAATATAAAAATCTTTGGAAACAAGGTTTCTGACTAGGCAATTCACCTATAGGAGTAAGGGCACCCGATGTTATATCGGCATAGAATTTGGTACAGAGAGATTCTAGTATCTGCCGTTTGTGCATGCTCCATTTCCCTAAGCCATAGATTACAATGGAAAAATACGTAGAGAGTCAAAAGTCATTTCGAGAAACTCCAAAATTCAAGCGATTTTTCCAGTCCGATTCCAATCTTAGTCTGAGACCAATATGGTAATCCTGTAGGGCGTATCATAATAAGCGTATAGCGCGTATTAAGGCTATCGGATAAAAATTTATTGGCGGAAGAAGAGGAAAGTTATCAAAAAATATACGAGAGGAAAAAGGGGAACAGCCCCCGGGGGAAATACTTG
The DNA here is from genome assembly GCF_054372755.1 of Phalangium opilio. Classification (NCBI taxonomy): domain Eukaryota; kingdom Metazoa; phylum Arthropoda; class Arachnida; order Opiliones; family Phalangiidae; genus Phalangium; species Phalangium opilio. The sequence goes on along the minus strand of NW_028324187.1, from coordinate 6,427,561 downwards.
ACCCTGTTTGACATAAATTGAAAGCTATATTGATATTGTACGGATAGTGGACTTCTTCTATAATATAGTAGTTTACTACTACAGGGTTCGTATAAAATTTTGCGCATTCAAAATCCCTGATTTTTGAAAGCTTATCTCTGACCAGTTTTTTGCCAATATCCCTGAATAATTTTTGCCAACATTCCAGACTGCAGTTTTTGTCAATATCCCTGGTGAATTTTTGCCAATATCAATGACCAGTTTTTGCCAATATCTTTGATTACTTTTTGCCAATGTTACTGATGAATTCTTGCAAATGTTACAGACTGCAGCTATTGCCAATTTCCCTTATCAATTTTTGCCAACATTTATGATAGGTTTTTGCCAATATTCGAAACTAATTTTTGACAATATCCCTGACCAATTTTTGACTATTTCCCTGATAATTTTTTTGCCAACATTCCTGTTAAATTTTTGCCAATAATCCTAGTCCCTGACCAATTTTTGCCAACATCCTACACCAATTTTTACCAATATCACTGATCATCGCATGGTTTTTAAAACCAAATAAATCCCTGAATGGTTCAGTTAAAAAAATAAAATATCCTTGACCTTTATCCCCATTTTTCAAAATTCCCGACTTATCCATCCAGGTTGGGTCCAAACCCTGTACTACATTGTACTGCATATTTTTCTGCACTTGGTTTTTCGTACATAAATTCGAATTCATAGCTTGGTTGGTTCGTTGGTTGGTCATTTGAAATTAGAACGTGGAAAAACAATTAAACGAAATGAATGGAAATTAAACAGAGAGGTAGGGGAGATAGGAGGGTGAAGGTACAGTCCTTCCGAAGGTAAACGTTCAAAAGCAATTTTACAGATTAGACTCTTTCAAAGCTCAACGGGTAAACCTATTAAATTTTGTATTAATTTGTAGGCCGGGCACGTATGACGCCGTCCGCACCGAGGCTTAGAAAATTACAAAAGTGGAACCATTTTGGGCTCTACTTCCTATATATGTCAAATTCGATTAAAATGCAGTTGGTCAAAGGCTTAAAAATAACCCTATCCTCTAATGAATATGGACAGACTGTCGTCTGCTATAAATTCCCCAGGCGCGATTCCCGCTTCTAGCGTAATGTAGGCCTACAATGTTTGTTGATAAATTATGGAAACTGCAATCAAACAAATAAATCAATAAATAAATAAATAGACTAACACTCACCTATATTCTTTATTTATAAGATGTACTATTAAATAACTTCATTCCTTTCTTCAATTGGTTCCAATTCTATAATAATAATAATAATAACAACAACATTAATAATAATAAATGAAAATATATTAAACACGTTTACCGAGTCTTAAAAAAAAAAGAACCCGCAAAATCAAATGGAATCCAATGTTATCTTCATATAAATTATTATACAGATAAAGGCAAAGAGATGCCATTATTCTAATTCGGGGTATTAACTGGTTAACATGTCGTCATTACGAAGAATAGACTGACTTTATAACAACTTAAGTTGAAAGTATAGGGAACGCGTGCGTTAAGGAATTTTCTCTTGGCATGCACGCGCTCTTTCCTTTTGCCGCCAAAATGAAGCGCGTCCCGCGGTCCTAAGAAAATGGCGGGAAAAGAGAGAGTAGGGGGGGGGACAAATGGGTAATGACGCGTACTAGTAATAACAAAACGGAAGGGGGGGGGGGTTCGCTCCCGTTGAAAAGCACCCAGCTCGCGCGAAATGAAGTGTGAGCCCGCCAAAATATACAAAGCCAACGCGCCAAAAGGCACTATACCAGCCAACATCCCATAGATACATTAAATACAGAAAATACATTGTTGAACTCTCTACTAATTTCAATCAAAATCTTTGTCTTTAAACTATTGTATCTTTTGATCAAAACTAGGCAGATTAAAATTGAAAACATACTATAAAAGCAGAAATTCAGTAGATTAATCCCTCAAAGTATTATCTATTTTTCATAATAAGTGATGTAATAAGTCTTCAGTATTGTATATCATTTCAATCAAAATCTTTGTCTTTAAACTATTGTATCTTTTGATTTAAACTAAGTAAATTAAAATTGAAAACATACTATTAAAGTAGACCTTCAGTAGATCAATCCCTCTTAAGAATAATCAATTTTTTATCATAACTGATGTAACAATTCTTCAATATTGTATATTATAGGTGAAATTTACTATATATATATATATAATTATTTTGGATGTCTATTTTTCACGTGACTTTAAAGACCGACGCCGAGTCTTAGAAAGGCGTAAATTGCCATAGCGTCCGGGCATTACTTCGTGTCACTTCTAAGAATGTTTGCATTGAGTATATAATAAGACTGTGAACTTGTATCGCGAGACTTGGTGCGGTGATAAAAAAATGCTTAGGCCTTGGTGTTCCTCCAAGAAATTATTAAAGGAGATAGAAGGAATTTCCTCCTTCTCCAAGAAAGATTCTAGAAGAGAGAGAGAGAGAGAGAGAGAGAGAGAGAGAGAGAGAGAGAGAGAGAGAGAGAGAGAGAGAGAGAGAGAGAGAGAGAGAGAGAGTCTAGGCTTTATGGGAAGAGATCGGTTATATCTCTGGGCTTGATGTATTCAGATTGCAAAGGGAAGCTGATGTTCGATATCACTTCACTTACTTCCCCCACTTCCACTTCCCCATCTTCCTCGACTGCACTTCCGCTAGGAGTAATAATATTATAATTTCGACCCTGGATGTCAGACCCGAATCATCCCGAGAAACTCGTGAGCAACAAGCAAACTCGTAACCGCCTTAGTGATGTCTATTGAACATTTTAGATTGATTAGATCCAGACCTATATAATATTAAAATATTAAACGAAAATATTTTGATTAATTAAAAACCCTTTGAACTAATTATTCTGATTCTGGTATTGGTATAGAAAAAGCTGGTTAATTGCAACTGGTCAGATGACGAGTCGTTCTTATTATAATAAGTGTTCTGTACCACACTGTACTATCATTTCGGCCCTAGCTGGTATAACTTAATCAAGACGTGCACCCATGAATTTCCCAGGACATAATGCGTCCCATTTATCGATCTAACGAAACGAAAGCCTGTCCCGTCGTCGTTTTGACGTAAGTACAGTACAATACTCCCCAATTAAAAATATCTACGTATATAGTTACTAATTTGAAGCCATGCAGCAACAATAGTCTCAATATTCTTGAAAGAATTGATTTAATTCTTTGTTCTAAAGACAATAAGAAGGGGGTGGGGAAGAGGGTTTGGTTATATATTACGACGTACAACACGATATTTTTATAGATTGGTTCTATATAGCGGTGAAGCAGCGCAATCTGTCCAAAACAGGCGGTACACAACCCAACCCAACGCCAACAAGCTGATACCGTTCTCAAGTACCAGCTAGCAGCACCACGCGAACCCGGGGTTTTATAGGGGTCCCTTAGAGTTACGGGTACTCTTCCTTAAATGGGTGGGACACGAAGGGGACACCGGGGGACACGTAGTACCAGCATAGCCAGCTGTAACTGGATAAATCCTAACAAATTATCAGCTTGTAAAATGTCATTTTCTCTCAAATTCGAGACAGTCTTTTAATAAAATTGGGAATTAAAATGCCATCTTCAAAATTGCCTCCAAAACTTTATAATTTTCTATTAGGTACCGTACCTTATGTCTAAGTATAACCCCAGCTCTAAGACGGGTAAGTGCACATGAGCTGTCTCGCGCTTTAATCAAACGTAATTCCTTAGGATACTTAAATTTTCTATCAGTATTCTTAACTTATGTCTAAGTCTAACCCCACCTATATTGAGGCCAGTACACGTTGGAACGCACTGAGCATGTCTCGCGCCTTAATCAGACATAATTCTTTAGGTAACTTGAGTCGAGGGGAAGGTACAAATATAACAAATGTTAGACAATGCGTGTTAGACGCGGCTAAGAACCTTTCTGACAATTTTAGGCCATACAACAAGTGTGCGTTGTAGCCTATGCAGACGAGGCTATTTAATATTTAGCTCGTGTACTAGCTAGCTCCTTCCTGCATGAGACCCCAATCTCCCTACACGCTTTGGGGGGGGGGGGGGCTTCTAACCCCAGTCCAGTAATGCCCCAAAACCTCTGCCTCCGGAGGTGGGCCCCGAAAAAGGGAAAAAGGGGCGACATTAATTTCACGAAAAGAGACAGTCTTTTAACAGCTATACGAAATTCTCGTTCCCTAATCTTAGGGATGAAGACTCTAGACAAGTTCGGAATAAGTACAAACACTGCATGAGCCACGTATTAAGTCCCCGCTACAATTTTTCCGCAAAGCTATAACTTTTAACTAAGTATATTACTTGAAAGAGGAAATTAATTTCGGAAATAATTTCAATTTTAAGGTTGGGAAATCAATTTTGAGTTGACCATGTAACTTCTATCTCCATTTTTCCAACAAGGGTCACTGTTTTCGAGATATGTTTGGAGTATTTTACGGATGACCGGGCCCTTAAATTTAATTAAGAAACTGAAAGACAATGATTTATAACTTAATTAAGTGAAAGGGGCCATCTCTAAAACACTCAAATCATAACTCAAAAACAGTCAAGAATTCAAGATGTATTTGAAGGCATGTTTCTATAGTCATTTAAAGTGATTATCCCCTCGATTTCATTGTAATATTATTTTTAATCATCGAATAGAGTGAGTACCCCCTCAGATGAAAATTAAAGGAACAATACGACCATGAGATGAAACAACAAAATGTATTATATTTTTCGAGTAACAAGGCTTTGAAAGAATCTCGAGGGAGATAAGTCTACCCTTTCTCTCTCTCTCTCTCGGACTGGATTCGCAAACTTTTCTAACTTACAAGACGTCTGAGACTTGGAAGGGGTTGGGGTTGGAATGGGGGTCATAGGGCGTCAACGGGAGGGGGGAAAGAACCCATGTGAGCAATTAACAGATTTGTATCTAACTAACAAAATACTTCCAAGTAGCTTCCAAAGAATCCTTACACGCAGTCGAGGAGCTTTTTTGATTTAGTTTCTTCCCACTAGTGGGAATACATTCCCGCCCTGAAATCATATGTAAATTAACATCATCTATAAGTTACCATTGAAAACTGCGCTTCTTATATACATCTACAATTAACTGTAAATGGAAATTGTTAATTGAAAGTCGTGTTACCGTTAAATTAATTAACTATGAATAGGAATTATAGTTCAAAGGTGCAACAGGAAGAATTGCGCAATTTTAAGGAGAACTCAATTATACAAACTCGAAAAATCGACCTTTGAACTTATAGAGAGGGATATAGTTTACTTATGCTATGGAGTCAAGAAAAGCTAGGGATATTTTAAGTCCGCAACTATAAAAACCAAAGAGTAATTAAAAATGGAGACGAAACATTCACAAAAATTGTTAAATACATATACAGGGTGTTTCTGATACTTAAGGAAGTAATTATTTTATTTTTCTCTTTATTCGGAAAAATAAGGAGAAATTGAAAATGGTTAAAATTGGTTTTTGCATCGAGATGAGTTCCCAATTTTTATCAAGGAAAGAAAAAACAATTTTCAATAAGGAATTTAAGGCGGGAATTGTTAAGAAGATGAACGAAAATACATCGCGACCGAGTAAGAACGGACGCTTTTCTTATTCTTCTTTTTTTAATTTTCAAAGTCTGTCTTTTTTGGGAGATATTTTTCAAGTCTCTCATATTATTAACGCTCCCCAAAGCAATTTATGATAACGGAAAAAAATCACAAAGACATTTTGAAAACCCAAGTGAAATAATAATAAAAATAATACGGTACTGGCACCCAATTTTAACTTATCATGGAGTTAATACTTCGAAATGCGGGCAACTGCTATTACTCTAGAGATTTGGAGTAATTTTTATTTTTCCCGAGATAAATTGCTTCGAAATTCAATAAAATTCATTTCAGAATTTAGAATAATTCTTGATTATACCGAGGAAATTATATGCATAAATAGTTTTTTTATCATATTTCCAGGTAAATAATTAACTAAAACTATCTATAATTAGTAGTTTAACAACTTGCTATGCAAATAATACCTCATAACTGTAAAATAATACCCCTTTAGCAACGTTTTAGGCAAATAATTAACCAAAACTATCTATAAATAGTAATTTACCAACTTGCTATGCAAATAATTCCTCAAAACTATAAAAATAATACTTCTTTAGCGACTTTCTAGGCAAATAGTTAACCAAAACTATCTACAAATAGTAATTTAGCAACTTGCTATGCAAATAATTCTTCAAAACTATACGAATAATAGTCCCTTAGCAACTTTCTAGGTAAAAATAATTGATAACAAGACGGCCCAAGGGCTCGTAATAGTAGCCATATCGTACGAGTGAATAGCCCCTCTATACCCTACCCTAATGAGTGGATAACCCCTCTATACCTTACCCTAATGAGTGAATAGCGCTATCTTTTACAATGCTTAAATGATTTACCGTGCATAAAATCAGAGTGAATAGCCCCTCGATTCCCCACTCTAAACAGTGATTAAATTATAACCGTATAAATTTACTTATGCTGTAATTCTAATATTCCGGCGAATCGAAGAACAGATAGTTTTAGTGATAATCCCCTCGATGAGTTTACAACATAGACTTATGCCGATGCACACTTATCGCATCTTATAAATTTCTAACAAGGACTTATGCCCAGAAACTTTTGAAAGAGAAAGTTTAGTTATAGTGATTACGCATTTTAGTGATTATCCCCTCGAATTACCTTTAGCAATGCTAAAATGATCAAACGCATAACGCTCATTTAACACTATGTTAGCTCTATCTAAACCTACATTTGAATTAACCGCCAAAACGTTCCAGTCAAATATAACATAGATGACGATAGCTACCGAACGAGAACGAAACACATGAGGAGCGCGGTAGAAAAATCGTTATCTATTTAATTAGCACATACATAAAAAGAAAATAAATATAAAAACCCCAAACATACAAATTCACAAGTATCCGACCCCACAGATAAAAATTCAAAAGTTTCCGACCCCACAGATTAAGAGGTACCCCACCCCATATCACCCCGACATTTTAGAGATAGAAATAAATAATAAAAAACTCGGAGTTTCTTTCAAGTCTCTATGGTTTATTGGTTAGAACGTTTGTCTACTACTCCAGGAACCCGGGTTCGATTCCCGGGTCTGACCTGAAAAAATTCTAATTATAATTAAATCTCTAACCGAGCCCAGTAACCCCTATGGGTGGGTTGTGGTAATATAAAGTTTCTTTTAAGCTAAAATCTGACGATAACGAAGCGACAACCCCGGCCACTACTACTACTACTACTACTACGACGGCTCGGGTCAAACTAAGAGCCTATCGTATACTACGATATGGCTAAAAACAAGCCATGAGCAGCATTTCCAGATAACTCCCTATTTTTTGGCTATAGCCTTTAAAAGCTGGCAGAACAGTGATGGAAAAAAAAAATCGATCGTCTATAGATGAGGGGAGGGTAGGTCATGTGACTAAGCTATATTAAATATAGAGAAGGCGTGCGGGTTCGTCGTGGGGGTGCTAGGAACAATTAAGGGAAGTAGGGGCTGAACGTACCCCCCCTCCTGAATAGAGCCCCATCCATATATGATTAGAAAAATGCCAAGCAGCCTGCATGCAGGGGGATCCAACGCTCCCGCCGCTTATGCTGACTATCCATACCACTTTTTAAAGGCTTCTTCATCCCCCCGCAGGAACACAATAGGAATTGAACTAAAGAATGAGCTGAATTTAAGGGGAAGGGGGGAGAGACATCCCGGGGGAACTACTTCACCTCCCCCCTGACAAATTAAACTGAACATAAGCCGACGTTCTGTACACAGAGTTAGTAATGTTCAGCTATAGGGTATGGTTTGTACGTAATTTTAGTACTAAAAATCACACTGACGTTTAAAGTGTTATCATAAAAGCCTTGGATAAGACTAAAATTTAACTACTCTCGTACCTTAGGTTCATTCATACTTTAATATAATAACTAAATAATAATTAACTAAATACCAACCATAATTACTAATAATGATGAAGTCCAATACCATACTGACTGATAATCTGATATTCAGTAGCAGTCGACACTTTTATAGTTAGGGAAAGGTCAAAGCAAAGGTAACACAGAGTGTTAATCCTCTATTTAATCTTACACCCCTGGAGTAGAAACTCGGGAGGTCCCTAAATTATTACGGAAGGTTAGGCTACAATATCAAGGATTATTTTTGGTTGCTAACACAGCCCACTTGATCACGTACAGCCACGTATTTAATTGCTCGGCGCGTGTTTTCATATGGACCAAAACGTTTTTTAAACTGACTTATATCTAATTTGATTTTGCAAAATATTTTAAATACCTGACAAATCCCTGACTTCTCTACGAAATATTTCATTTTTCTAACTTATCACTGACAATTTTTAACGCAATATCTTATTTTCCTGATTTATCACTGACATTTTTAACGCAATATTTTATTTTCCTGACCTTTCATTTGTCCCATGTTCTAATGAGTAATTTCAAACAATTTATCGAATTATTTAAATCGAAATTTAAACGAATTAATGTACTAATATATTAATAAGGCAATTAAGGAATTTCATATATATAAGAATAGATTAATCTAAGGGTAGACTATACCTAATTTAACAAATGAAGAACCGAAAAAAAGCGGGACTAGGCTACAACAGAACTTCCTAAACAGAAAGAAAGAAACTTGAAAATCGAACCCTCTCAAGTTTTTAAGAAATGTTGCATTCTAGGTAAAAGGAAAAAGAACAGCTCTAGGATCCTTAGAAACTTAGTTCTTTCCGCCGACTCTTATCCAACTGATTTAGAACTTAACAGTCATTGATTCCACAGAGTAAGAGTTAATATAGAAAAAGTAAGGAAGATATCCTCTCTCAGTACGAATTTCCCAAGAGCAATAAAGAGATCTACTGAAATTAAGCATTATAGGAAACAGTTCTCAAAAGGATTTACTCAAGTTTATAGTTAAGAGTTAAGAATTAATTTCAAATGGTTTCGCGTCACGTCTCTACTCTGTCTACATTGACACTTTATAAAAGGGGGCGTGGAGAGGGGAGTTTGGGTTTTACGTAAGATGGTCGCTCGATGTTAGAGCACTTTGTCTGATTTCCGGAAAGATCTAAGTACAGCGCTTTCCAGCGAGCGATACTGCGTGGAGCGTGGATTTCCAATCGAATATTCCAAGGATATCCTTTTCCTATTACAGAAGCCTAGCTCAATTCTAATCCCCCCTCCCCTCCTTCACATGTCGATTCGAATGCAGTCTTCAATTGCGACTTATTACCAGAGTGTGAGTGTGTTCCATAGGTCTACTATTAACAGTATATATATATAAATAAGTTAAATATCTAATTATTCCACAGGTAAAATAGGTTGTATTTGCCAATATTTGAATCTATTAGTATGCAATGATTAGAAAATGCAATCTCAACGATCCACGGTCATTAAGAGCAGATATAACTTGTTTATTTATTTATTTACTTATTTATGAGTGTATTTATTTACTTATTTATATATTTATTTACTTATTTATGTGTGTATTTATTTACTTATTTATATATTTATTTATTTATTTATGTATTTATTTACTTATTTATGTGTGTATTTATTTACTTATTTATATATTTATTTATTTACTTATTTATATATTTATTTATGTATTTATTTATTTACTTATTTATATATTTATTTATGTATTTATTTATTTACTTATTTATATATTTATTTATGTATTTATTTATTTACTTATTTATATATTTATTTATGTATTTATTTATTTACTTATTTATATATTTATTTATGTATTTATTTATTTACTTATTTATTTATTTACTTATTTATTTATTTACTTAATTTAATCATATATTTACCTAATTTATAATCTTCCACCACGTCTCTGTAACTTACACGGAGTTACTATTTACTTATGACCGTACTACAAATGTCTGATTGAGTAAAAAAAGAGAATTTTTTTTACAAAAGAAGCGTGGACTGACACCCTTCTAAATTTCAAAGTACCAGCCCAGATAAATTAGGATAGAAATAGGAAATAATGCTATATAAGTCCTATTGGGTTCAATGGTAGGCAATGTTTAATCTATAGGAAAAGAATAGGGATGGTACACAGTCTACAGTTTAGCTATACAAAAGCTCAGCTTCCTCGTAGCAACCCCATGCAATAAAAAAAGTGTTCCTACCTAATCCTAAAGGGATTTCAGTGCAAAGTGTTGAAAGCTTCCTTGGGATTTTTTTTATACACCCTTTGGTTGAAATGGCGCGAAAAAAAATAGTGCATCGTCTTGCAGGAGGCGCGTGCACGTTTCCCGCTCTTTCCTCGAGCAATTAGCCACTATACCGCGTATCCTTCCTCCATCTAAGCCTAATTGGATTCTAATGCTGCATGCCAGATAATTCGATACTAATGTCTCCCAACAGAACACACTTCCGGTTCAATTCAACTTGTTTCTACGTAACCCAAATGATCGCGTATATGGGCCCACTGGTCAGTTTGACCATATAGAAACAAGTGGCCCCAACAACATCATCAGGCCCTCGGAGCAACTGAGAAAAATTATTATTGGATTTTCGGTGTAAATAAGTTTCAAGAAATAATTTCAGACTATTTCTAAGCCTTGGTATATACATTTAGGCCTTGGTTATGTTTTAATATACGAAATGCCATTTTTTCCAGGCACCATGACGCATTGGGTATAGTCTGGCTGCACCAACCAAGGGTTATCTTTATGCTAAGCTTGGTGGGAAGGAAGTCTAGAGTAGATACTAGGGCATATTTTGAGGGTGCATACCATTAAGAAAACCAGGGCTTGAAAGGCGTAATATTGCCAAACTGAAAGCATTGTTTTCCTTTCGAGGCGATCCGTCAATTCAACAGCCTTTCTCTTCATTAATTCTTAAATATCGAATAGCTTTTAAAAATGCGATAAAAGTTTCCCCAATTTTTTTACCAAGGTATTCGAGGTTTAATTGGGAATGACATTAAGGCTAGCGACCTTAAACAAGTACTTAAACCAGCTACGGTTGAAATATTCGGGCTTCATTCAACGTTGAAAACCGAATTCTCCGAGGACCATGATGTTGAAATGCTGTCAATTTTTGACGTTCCGACAAAATTAAATTTACTTTTTTTCCATACTTTTCTTTCATGTCTCAAGATGCTAATTCGATTTAAGACTCTCTCTTCCTTTTTTACTTACAATTCGTGCCGCTTTTTTCTGTTTTATAGATAAAGCAAAGCTACCACGCACCGTTTTTATCTGCTTTAGAGATAAAACGGCTAGCTACTTCGGTACAGTAATGCCTCCAAGATTCATTAAATTCCAATGTTAAATAAACTCTATACAATTAATATAAATTTCTTTTTCAATTATAATTTTGAAGCTTTATCTGGAGTTGATATTTAAAAATTGAATATACAATATTCTTTTAATTGCTATGACTTTATTTTAAATTGAAATTTGATGAAATTTGGCTTAATTACTCTACGGAATGTTTACTTTCAGGAGGTGTATCTAAATTTACACTAACTATAATAGTTTAAAAGATATAGTCATTTAAAGATGAACTTACAAAAATATTTTCAATCGGGAAAAGCCAACTTCCAGGCGGAATCAACCCCATGTATTTTCCCATGAATGAATGAATATTTTATTGACCTTTTTGAAAAAACAATCCCTTTTAAATCAGGGAGGAACACTCATGGTGTTCACAGGTCCGGAACAATAGTAGAAAAAAAAATGAAGAAATAAAGAAATGTTTAACCCGCAATACAGGAATGCTCAAACATTAAGCCATCCACCAGGGGCCATAGAAAATACATTGAAAATAAGATTCCATTTTCTTATCATAATGAAGACCTTATGTTAATGAAATTCGGAGCCATTACAAAATTAACTCTAACTATAATAATTAGTCATTTAATGACGAAATTAAAATTATTTAATCAAATTCTTGTCAAGGATGGCAATTCTACGGACAAGAATTCCATTTGGTTCAACAGGAGGAAAACTACTAGATTATAGAAGGATAATAACACTATCCCATAGCTAAACAACTCTTGGATATTAAATAATTACATTAAAATTTAATTTATCAATTACGGACGGTACTCGAACTTTGATAATAAACAGTACCTCAACAGAGTAATGTCAGTTGCCTGTATTGAGACGCGCTAGTCTCTATGGGGAAGATAACGCAGAGTGCTACCACCAAAATCATTTATGGTTTATATCCGGTCCATCGATTTTGAAGCAATATAGCACCACCATCAAAGTATCAATAAATCAGACTGTCAAAATATTAACCAAGCTTTGTTCTATATTAGCTCCAGACCTAAATACAATCTTAATAAATTTAAGGTCGCTCCACACATTCGTTATATAACGAATATTTGCTGGCTTTTGTGATCGGAACTTGCCAAGAATTTGCAGATTTTTTCATATCATAAATAGAATTGGAAATTGATGAAAAATATAGGTGGAAATTGATGAAAAATATAGGTAGAAATTGATGAAAAATATAAGTGGAAATTTATGAAAAATATAAGTGGAGATTGATGAAAAATATGGGTGGAAATTGATGAAAAATGTAAGTGGAAATTGATTAAAAATATAGGTGGAAATTGATGAAAAATATAGGTGGAAATTGATGAAAAACATTGGAAGAAATTTCTGTAAATATAAAAAAGGCGGAATTTTCCTTTAGTTTTATTACTAAAGAACGACATCAGTAAAAGGGAACTGATGTGGATTCGCCTTGATTCGGAGAGACACTAGCATCCCAAACCTATCTTGACTCTGCAATGACTCTATTGGATACTGAACAATATAAAATATATATATACATATATAGTAATTTGGCTGGTAGCTTTGATGATGATCTCGAGTTGCAAATGGTCCTGACATATTCGTGATATCTCCGTTAACTCGTACAAAAGGGGGGAATCATTAAGAAATTAATCCTGTACGGAATAACTTTGTCTACATTAACGATTTTAGTTGGAATGACACCGAGTGATTATTATCGACGGGAACTCGACACGGATTGTCCATTACAGAGTGGCGGCGAGCCAGTCTGATGCTTGATAGCTTTACATGGGAACTATACGCTATACCGTAAAAAGGCGAATCCGATTCCCTCTAGGCTACAATGGCATCAACCCTTTACCGAACATTATCTTTCCATACAGGAATAGAGCTGCCATTACAATCTCTATATTAATGATAATATAGAAACGTTAGCCTTATAATATAAAATTTTCCATTTAAAAATTTTAATGAAGTATTTTAAAGGTTCTATAGCTAGCTGAGAAATGCTTGATGCGTTAGAGCCTAAGTTTATAAGATATGTTGACACTTGGCTATAAGTTTGTTAATCTCTGGTAACTTAGAAACTGGAGCTTGTAATTTTGAAGTGAATGAGGTAGGTAATAGATTCGAGGTAAAGCGACATACGCCTGGTGACTGGGGCGCTGTCAAAGGCTTAAAGACATTTAGGTGAAAATAATCTTGAATTCATGAACCATAAGTTCAAGATATGTTCAAAAGTTTATCACTGGTAACTTAGAAACTGGAGCTTGTCATGAAGTGAATGAGGTAGGTCATAGATTCGAGGTAAAGCGACATACGTCTGGTCAGACGCTGTCAAAGGCTTAGTATACAGACTAAATAGGATTTGATGGTCTGCTAAATTAGCCACCGAGTGTAGGACTTCAATTCTCGCTTGTCGTTCACTTAGAACTAGTTATCTCGAGCTCTAAGTCTCTCAGTAAGCATTACGAAGTATAGGTAGTGTTATACTTATGGAAGGAACATATCACTTATAAACTTATGTTTATAGTGCATGAGGAGAGATACGATAACCGTCGTCAACGTGTGGAGATTGGTAAAGGACACTTAGGTGAGCGTTGTACCCGAGAGAGGCAAGTGTCACTCACCGCCAAAGGTAACTAATTAGGATAGCAATTAATTAACCTTGAGAAATATTCCTATATTTAAACTTGAACTCTTCAAAGTCCTAAGAAACACAATTTTCAAGTTATGTTTAAAGTATTTTACGGATGACCCCCTTAAATTCAATTAAGAAACTGATTTAAACAATGATTCTTCTAATTTAATTAAGGGGTCATCCCTTAAACACTCCATCAAATCATAACTCGAAAACAGTGTCCCTTGTGACAAACAAAATGGAGATAGAAGTATATCACATTTTCGACTCAAAATCAATATCGCAAAGAACACAGTCTCCCTTAACTTATGCTGCCAGATTTATCAGAAACACCCTGTATATAGAAAAAAAATTGATAATGGATTTTTATGTTCTTATGAGGTTTTAGATCTCCCATTGTAACAACCAGATATCCCGGGCCGTTAAGATCAAGAAATCAATATATAAAAGTTTCCACTTTACAAATTTATTTGAAGTTATGGCTATAAAGGGAAGGCAATTATGCTAATGCGGCACACCCCCCTTCCCCCAATATAAACGACAAGAGAAAGCTCCAATCCACCTCCATATCATAAAGAGATCGTTTATCGCCTCCCCTTTCTTCATTGCGAGACAAAAGTGCTCGATAATAAGTGCATGCTCACCCAATATGCTCAATAATATACAGAAATATTTTATATCCCCAGGGATAGATTTAATTTTAGAAGTAGGAATGGAGAACGGTTAGTGTTTACTTCAGTCCGACTCATAGACCACCCAGTATAGAGCCCCTCCCTCCAACACGTACTAGCGAAAAGTTTAAATTATCTTATTGGCTCAGTTTTAAACTACGTTTTGATGACGTTGCTGACGGGGACGGCGAAAAATACGTAATTCGTTTTTATCTCTGTCGCTATGACCCCCGCCTCTTCTTTCATACCCCCCGTCCCGTGGAAGGGGGTCCGGGACTTTGACACGCGCACAGATTACTCTGTTCTCCATTCCTACTTCTAAAATTAAATCTATCCCTGATATCCACAATTCATTTGATGGGAAAGTAAGTAACCAAGAACTGGAAAGGTGAAAAACTTTGGAATCTTTCAAAGAGTTGAAAACAGATTTCTTTTCAAACTTATCAGGTAAAATAATTTTTCCAACTTTTCAGGCTAGTATGATTAATACCATTTACACCAGGAGGCCAAGCTACTTGTCGGACAAAGTGCAGCGCAAGTAGTACGCTGGATCTCCTGGTGTAAAAGGTGTCAATCCTCCAAGTCTGAAAACTATTTATATGAAAATTAAAATACCAATATGAAATTCCCTGACTTTAAAACTCCCTCCCTGTCTTTTCCAAGTTTCCCAGAATCCGATGCAGGTCACTATGCCAACCCTACCCTAAATCTTCCATAAAGAAATATTCATGGAAATCCCTTGAGAACATTAAAACGATTCTGAATACTTTTAAACCAAACCTTACAGATAATTAATTATCTTCGAATATTTCAAAATATCTCTTAATTTTTATAAGTATTGTATCTGACGTATTAACAATAACGCGCGATGTATGACAGGTCATAGTTACCATTAATAAAAGGAGTTCGAAATCAAGTAATATATTACGATTTTTAAAAATTTTACAAGCCTCTC
This sequence comes from Phalangium opilio, assembly GCF_054372755.1. NCBI lineage: Eukaryota > Metazoa > Arthropoda > Arachnida > Opiliones > Phalangiidae > Phalangium > Phalangium opilio. The sequence continues at coordinate 6,411,942 of NW_028324187.1, read as the reverse complement.
TCTAAAAGGGGAGGTCCCATTCCTCCCGGGTCCCTTAATTCGGGACAATTGACTTCCTTTGATTCCCCGGGACACGTAACCGGCAGCGGAATAGATTCGGAAATGATTTCAGAGGAAGATAAGTCTCTTCCATAGGAAAATTGCAGCAAATCAAAAATAACAGTACTTTTAGAATTCTAAAAGATCTATGCGAATACGAATTTCGATAGGAACCTCTTTTCAACCCCCCTTAACCCGTTTCCGGAAAGGGGGAAAGGGGGCTATCCCCTTTTATCTGAGATGTCAATCCTTGATATCACCCTTTTCATCGGTACAAGAGATCCGATTTGCTTGCCCCATTCAGAAGTAAAATAGATTGAAGTATAAAATTTTGTAAATCATTTAGGAAAATAATTAAAAATTAAAATACCATTTTCTTAAATATACGTCAGAGGTTGTTTAGTTATTTGTTATTTGTTCCTTATCAGCGCGGTAACGATTCGCTAAATTTCAAATTTGATTTTACCAAACTGCATTTTTGATATGAACATAAGTTTATAAGTGATATGTTCCTTCCATAAGTATGACCACTTCTTATACTTCGTAATGCTACTGAGAGACTTACAGCTCGAGATAACTAGTTCGAGAACGACAAGCGACTTGAATTGAAGTCCTACACTCGGTGGTGGCTAATTTTGCTGGACCAAGTTCCATCTAGGTCCTATTTAGTCTGCATACGAAGCCTTTGACAGCGCCCCAGTCACCAGGCGTATGTCGCTTTACCTCGAATCTATGATCTACCTCATTCACTTCATGACAAGCTCCAGTTTCTAAGTTACCAGTGACAAACTTATGGAAGGCCATTATATCTTATGAACTTATGATATAGGGGAATTAAGATTAATTATAAGAAGTTCAAGTTTGTTTGGTATACATGTCGTTAAGTTCTTTGGTTGTATATCTCATTTGTTAATTAATTAAATAATCTTAACAATTAAACAATTGGAGATTAACTTTCATTTTTACGTAAGTCAAGTTTAAACGACTCTATTATAACTAACTTCAATGAATAGAAAAGAAAATAAAATAAGAAGTTGATTTCTAAGATTATATTTAAGGAATTAATTAGGAAGTTATATTCGAGACATCTTTGAATAATAATTAATTATTTCTAGAGTTTGTGTATAATTATTAATTAATGATGCAAGAGATAAGGGAAGTCTCGAGCTAAGCCTAACCTAGCACGAATGTGTTGCTGAATTCGAGGGAAATATTTTTTTTTCCCGAATAAAAATGAAGCCTAGCTGGTTCCTTTCTAAGAAAGCATAAATGAAATCGCTTCTCCTAAAACATCAAACGCCGTTTTATGTCCTATCATTTTACCTATTAATAAGAACAGTTTTTACCTATTTTTCGTCTAATGCAACTTGCCTATATTCAAATCCTGATTTTGTTAAGTGCATATGCTTTTAACAGTTTGATCTATTTTTCTTCATGCCAGATTGTTAGGCCTAATGCTCCAATTTCAATTATTTAAATTAAAAAAAAAAAAATAAAAAATCCGAGGGGAGAGTCACTTCACCTTTCCATCTGGAGTAAATAATTCCTTCAAATCAGGGTTTTAATATTGCAAATCAATCCGCTCCTATATATATTTTTTTCTTATTACTTTATTAAAGTTTCGATTAAATATTCCAGAGGGCTCAATTTTACCTTTCAAAGTAAATAAATTAAAATCAAACTGAACTGAACGAACTAAATATTAAGCAATTCTGATCAAAGTTAAACTCAATCAATAATAAATATCTTTGAAGATATTCCTGGAAACTTAATCCTTTAATTTTCCATATAGAGTAATGGCGTTTCTTTGGTTTTTCCCATAGAACCTTAACACTAGCTGCCGGTTCTCCATATGCTACAAGCGAATTTTTTTTTTTAATTACCGTATCTGGTTATTAAGTTTTTAGCTGAATAAATTTCAATTTATCTAAAACTTACATCGTAGCTAGTGACACCCCATTTTTTCAATACCAGGAGCTTAATATAGTCAAGGGTTGAAGAGCTTTCAGTACAGTATATATAAATTTAAAGAATGAAAGAAAAATGAAGCTATAAGAAAAATAAATTTAGTACCAGCTGACATCAGCCGAGCACATCTCCAATTAATTTAACCACGCTTATAAAACTTAATTAGGACCAGACGACAAGACAGCTTCATTATTACGATGCTGGGATGTTTAAGCATCTTTTTTTTTGTCCCAAAAATAAATTAAAGAACATAAAAGAATACACATAATAGTTGCTTACTTGTTAGTTAGAGATTATAAAAGTGACAAGTTTTTCTTTTAAAATAAATAGGATCACCTGATGCTGAAACTCTGCAACTCACGAGTCAAAATTTGAATTATTTTCACGCACTTTTTTTTTAAAAATAATAAAACTCCAAAATAATTCTTTTAAGCACACACGTGAATATTCAATATTACTTTGAGCACGTGAAAATCTTAAATAAATAAATAAATAAATAAAATTTAAAACACGCGCATTTCTTTGGCACGTGAAAAAGTTTTTAAAATAATAATATTTGGCGCGAAAAATCAATCAAAAACACGTGTTAATTTTTCCACAGAGCGCGAGAAAACAAATTCTAAATATCGGTTTGATTTTTAGTTTGTGCACAATTGGTACGGGATATGTTTCAGTCCTTTGTCCGCTAGTATGGTCGCGCGAGTGTCGGGCGTTGGGCAAAGAGCATTTGGAACACACGGAGCGAGCAGCTTGGATTTTAGCTTCCACTCTTGGCGAACGCGATAACGCCTGTGAAAGGGTCTAGAGCTCCGAGAGAGAGAGAGAGAGAGTGAAGACAGCGAAAGAGGATGAAGGAGAACCCCTGGATCAATGAAAAACGCGCTCCCAGATCACATGATTAACACGAGCGCTCTACCCCCCTCTCTGTCTCACTCACTCTCTCTCCACCGCGTGGTCAACTGGGACAGTCATGTATTTTGCAGTGACAGGGGGAAGTGTAATAGCAGTTGTCACTGGGTTAAATAGGTATGGCGTGACGCCTTTGATTTAGAGTGACGTAAACCCCTTCTTAACCCCCCTCCTACCACCTATTCCCGCGTACAACTGGAAGTGGAAGCCAGCATGCGGGAGCAGCGAATCAGAGGCATTAATCACACGGACAATATTGGTAAGCGCTAAACACACCATGCTCACGCACATCTTTTTATAGACTATAATAGGAAATTTTTGAAGATTTTTGCCTTTGTCTATTATTAAGGGTTACCATCCTGTTAATGTATTTAAGAGCAATGTTAAATTTAATATTAAAAAGAAAAAAGGTATACAGGGTGTTTCAAATTGATTGGTAGGCCCGAAGTCGAAAATGTAACTGAGCAGCTAACTATGACATTTTGCTGCAGGGGTCACCGTTTACTAATTATGAACATTAAAGTGTTTAAGCATGACCCCCTTAGTTAAATAAGCACTTTCTGTTCAGTTTCTTATGTTAAATTTAAGGGGTTATCCGTAAAACACTCATTCAAATGTTTATAATTCCGCGTTCCTTGTGGGGAAAAAATGTCACAGAAGTAAGGAACATCTTCAACTCAAAATAGAACAGTCCCACTGCACAGTCCTATAATAATCGTTTTTAGAACACCAGGTACAATCTGCCATGTTCCGAAAGTACTTGTAATTAATATTTAACGATATTCTCAAATTATTTTTTCCATTAAGAACCTATCGAATAACCAACCAGATTAGATTTCAATCAACTCCCACGATCTTATTCTTTGTTCTACATTTAAGATAACAACCTCGACAATGATGTATAATTAAACCCTAGAGAACAAATTAAAAATAAAAATCGAGTATCGATCGGCCATTTTGTTTTTTGGGAGTTGTTTTTTTTTCTTCTTCTTAAATCTAAAAAGTGAAATCTCGTGCTCGGCTCTTAAAGATTCAATAGAGTCCTGAATTACCCGTATACTTAGGTACAAGTAGATGGTGTCTAACCTTTAATTAACTTCAAACCACCATGAGGTATCTACAAAGTTTTCCTTTTCTTTTTTCAGCTTAATCTGCACAATCTTTAAAACGCAAATTTTTTCTGTATTTTAAAATTCGCTTAGATGCAAAATTAAAAATTAATTATAAATTTAAATATTGGACGACACTAATAAATATTATCAGCGTGGAAGCTGGCGTCTGCTAGCCAGAACCATGACCTTACACAGCCTGTGAGAATTCAACCAATCCCGTTGGGGTAAGAGGTTCGGGCTAGCAGACGGTACTAATGCAATGGCGGGTGGCGCAGTAGTCCTTGATTTATTTAAGGCTAATTAATTGCAATAAGAGGCCATTTATTTATTTGTATATTTCCTTTTATATTTAGAAAAATAATGGCCTCTTAAGTCTTAAGGTATAATGCTATATCAGGGTTCATAAAACGTTTGGAAAACAAATTTCCCCCGAAGTTTTCCAGGTTTTTCCCCATATGCTTCCCTGAATTTTCCAGGTTTTTCCCGTATATGGAGTATTATATGGAGTAAATGTTAACGAAAGAGGGATGGGGGGGGTGGGCAAATAGAACTATTACATAATCAAAGGACATCCCCCGTTAGGTAATATAATATTACTTAACTTCTCTTTTAAATGTTTTATAAGGGAAAATTTGATATTTTCTGTTTCACATGAAAGTAAACATTAACAAACAAACAAAAAAATAAATAAATAAATGAAGCTTAATAAAAATTGAGAGAGTCGCTCTCTTTTTGGGCGCGCCCCTGTCAATTGATAGCATAGGACAGGACATGACGCGACCCTGCGATGTTAGTTACGCCGTATGCAGGCTCTAGGCGATCCTAGCTAGGGATCATGCTAGGATGTATCTCGTATAAGGAAGTACTGTCACCATGGTAACATTCTCCTCTCGCTCTCGTTCCGTTCTCCTTGGACGATCATTTTGATGTTTGCGAATCCCCGTCGTCGCGACCTCCTATAACATGCAGCGGGAAATACTAACCTTACTTCCCTCTTCCCCCCGGTCAGAGTGATCCCAACTTTCTAATTTCCCAGAGTTCCCCTCGCCCCTCGATTCCCAAATTCTATATCACCGTTTTTTTTTTGGCCAAGGCTTAGGAAATAAATGTAGAAAGAGCGCCAAAAGAGATATCACGGTTCATACAACTTTTTGGAAAACCGATCAACCAGGGGTTTTCCAAATTCCAAGGTTTTTCTTTGTCTTCCATATATTTCCCTGACTATTCCATGTTTCTTTTTCCATGTATATCCGTGAAATATCCGAATGTCAAAGTGCTCTGAAGCTGACCAGCACCGCAGATACACATACAAGTGGGCATCGTTTGACCGAATCTTATTTGAATTAAAAACTAAAAATAAAAAAATAGCTTCGGTATCTGAGCACGAACCTTCATTAGACACGACTTCACCGGGCACTGACCACTTCGGGTACTGATCAACTCTGGGATACTAACCACTTCAGGCACTAAACAACTTCGAAGATTGATCTTTAAGGCGCTGGCATTCAACGGCTCTACCAACTGAGCCATGATACACGATGTCGCACCCTCTTTCAGCTAATTTAGTTGCGATTTTAAACTAACGAGCATAAAAGAAACATGATTCCGTACCCACGTGGTCTCGAACCCGGGGCCTCCCGGGTGCGAAGCGGGTGAGATAACCATTATACAGCAGCTGCAGATCCATAGACACATGGGTATCGTTTGACTAATTCTTATTTGAATTAAAAACTAACTATAAAAATAACTACGGTATCTGAGCACGGACCACTTTAGAAACGACTTCATCAGGCACTGACCACTCGAGTACTGATCCACTGTGGGATACTGACCACTTCGAGTACTGATCCACTGTGGGATACTGACCACTTCGAGTACTGATCCACTGTGGGATACTGACCACTTCGAGTACTGGTCCACTGTGGGACACTGACCATCTTCGAAGATTGGTCTTTAAAGGACTGGCATTCAACGGCTCTGCCAACTGAGCCATGATACACGACGTCGTAACCTCTTGGAGCTAATTTAGTTGTGAATTTAAACTAACGAGCTTAAAAGAATTTCTCCGCACTCACGTGGTCTCGAACCCGGGGCCTTCCGTGTTCAAAGCGGATGAGATAACCACTACACAGCAGATACACATGAATGTGGGCATCCTTTGACTAAATCTTATTTGAATCAAAAACTAACTATAAAAAATAACTTCGGTATATGAACCCTGCATTTGGCAGTACATATATTTCATCTTATTGGTGTTGAATGCATATACGAACGGTTTTTAAGGCAAAAATAAAATAATAAAATTAATTTAAAAATGCGCTCTGCATTCATATTTAAACTTAAATATAATAATTATAAAAATAATTAAATAAATCAATATCACCTATGCAGTTAAATTAAGTTCAGGACCGGATATCCGAGTAGTTTTAGACACAAAACTAAAGAGAAATTGTTGTGTCCAATTGGTATATTTCACCACGTGATACAAGCGTATTGGAAACTTATAGAAAGCATTATTGCACTTTTGCTATACAGTTGGCTAATCTAAAACCACGTTCAAATTTAATAGAAAATGTCTTACTGATTTTCTTTGAAACTTTAAACGTCTCTCCGTGTAGCATTGTTAGGAAGTGTTGTGTTCTGTTACACCCCACGTCAAATACACCCCATCCCCGTTTGCACCCCCTTGGAAGGTACTTTCCGACATATTGGGAACGGCTTGCGGAAGTTAGGTTGACAATTTTCGCCTGGCAGCTAGAACATCTCCGATAAAATAAGTAGTAAGGTACAACAGTGACTTCTTTTCTAATTCTTTATGGGGTGGAATCCAATTTTTATCAACTTGGTGCGAGGTCATATAAAGGTAACTTCCCCGCCGTAAAGGATTTAAAATGAAAATTGTGTTAAATAGTGTATAGTTTTAATTTGAAAACAGTCCAAAGGATTTATTTCGCTTGGGAAACGAATCGAGGGGTAACTCACTCACTACCAAGAAGCGATATCTAGTTTATTAGGGAGAAGGTTTAAGATGCCTAAGTATTCCCGCGCCATAGTCCCTGTCCCCCTTTCAAAATACAAAGGGGGAAGGACGTAAAAGGAAGCCGGGCTATTTCGCTGCCTCTCCTCAGTCGCAAATACGTAATTTTCGTCATTCGCGTCGCGCTGACGTGAGCTTTCAAGAATCAATAAGATGCTGGTTGTAATTTAGAGGCGGGGATTAACTCCAGACCTACGTTTGGACTGGAGATAAACTAGATATCAGTTCTTGCTACAACCTTACCTTTAAAATCTTTACTATTTGAAATAATTAATATACGGCCTTAAATAATACACAAATTTTTATTATATTTAATTTTATAGTGTTGGACCCCTCGTTCGTGCGCACGAGATGCGGAAACAAAATGTTGATGTATATTCGTCTCTTCAATTAGCGACTACGAGATTTATCCGGAATGTATGAAAGGTGTACGGGGGTTGATGGGAGGAAGGGGGAGGAGAGACAGAGCACGCCGAGCGGAGCACGCGCTATTTCCCGCCTATTACTCTATTATGGCGGGAAAATTCTCGGTGTGTAAAGTGGTTGTTTGTTTAAATCGCGCGCCGGATAATTTACGTTGCGAAATTAACTTTGGGAAATTAAAAGCAAGTATATAATAAAACAGGGTTCATACAACCTTTGCAAAACCGATTTCATGTTTTATTTTTCATAAATATCCGTGACATTTACAATTGTCAATGTGCTCTGAAGCAGATGAGCACAGCAGATGCATTTACAAGTGGGCATCGTTTGACTAAATCCCTTTTGAAATAAAAACTATAAAAAAATAAACTTCACTAACAACTGCTTCACTGTTAAAAATAAAGGTATTTTCAAGGTACTATAAAATACCTCCGCGACCTTTTTAGTACCCATGAACGTATTCTATTAGTTGTCTCACATTGCGGGTATTAAATGATTTCGAAAGAGGTATTTTGGAAATATAAGGTATATAATGAAACCTTTTAGAGTTTATGCGCTTCTGGTGGTATTTTATCGTACCCTGGAAGTAGAAAAAGACTTAACAGACTTCTTTAGAGGGATTTTTTAGCTCCGGCGTGCTGATTTTAACCAACACTAATAAAGTAAAATACATGATATAATACTTCTAGCCCAATTTCTCTAACACTAAATGTTTACTTCACCAGTAGCACTAGTAATGGCAGCGTAGAAGAAATCTCTATTGGAATATTATATATAAACACAAAGAATAGGTTCGGTAGGGTAGAATAGGGTTGTGGTTTTCTACCCGAGATTTCAATTTCAATATCGAGTTTCCTAGCTAGTGGTTTTTCTTAAATATTTAATTACATATAATTAATATTAATTATTTTCTTTGACAGCTATGTACACTAGCATACGTTACATCATTTAAAGGCAGTACAATTATGATATAAGGCATACATAGTTAATATAAAGGTTTGAATCCGAGCTTACGCCTTCAGTCGCCATTCAGAAAATATCCATGTATATGTGACACTGAATTACCTTTACACTATAACAATATCACACCTTCCTTAACAAGGGGATGCTAAATTTAGTATCGGTTGATCCCTCGCTTACTATGCGAACTCTCACGACACCGCAAGCCTACGGCACAGACACTTAAAGGCGAGATGGAAGGCAAAATTTTACCCTTATCCCGTAAGCCCACAACACAGACACTAAAGGTTGAGATGGAATGCAAATTTTACTCTCGTGTCTTTCCGTCTCTTTTACACCGAAGTGGTGTAATGCTTACCATGTCTGAAAATGATTCAAGCCCGCGGTAATTAAGGAAAAGTTTACCAGTTTTAAATGTGCCGCAAATAATTTTGATAGCGCGAACGTTTGTGGGTTTTATTTGACACCTAATTCGGTAGCACAAAATACCTTTAAAAGTATATTTTCGAACCTTTTTGAGTGTTAACAGGTACCCTTTTCGGTATAAAGGAGTACCTTTCACAATTTGAAAGTTTTATTGCGACCTTTTTTTGAGGTTTAAATGATTCCCATTACGGGATCACAAAATACCATGTAGTCCTCAAAAGTACCTTCTTCAAGAGGTATTTCAGAGTACCCTTACACAACGGTATTTTGTAGTACCTTTATAGGTACGTCTGGGGATGCATCGAAAAATACCTTTAAAGGTACTAGACAGTACGGTTATTTTTTACAGTGTTGGTATCAAGTAAACAGGGGCCGAGTAATAGAACAAAATGTTCCCCTCTATAGGAAGAGCCTCACACTCAACTTTCAAGCATCGTACCCCTTGTCCTACTTCAGATACAGGGATGTCCTTTGAATATGTTATAGTACCATTTGCTTCCCATCCAACAATACCATAGACCTGGGGATCGAGTAAATAGGGGCCAAGTAATTAAGCAAAACGTAAACTAACAAACCCCTCCATAGGAAATGCATTAGACTATACTTTGCAGGCTAGTAACTCTGGTTCTACTAGAGATACGGGGATATAACTAATGTGACCTTGACACAAATGTTCGGATAATTATATACGTCTTTACATATCCCAAACAATAAAAAAAAAAACTTCGCGGTTTCAAACCTGTGGCCTTCCGGGAGTGAGGCGGATGTGATAACCACTACACTACAGATATGTTATTATTTTTAATCGAAAAAACAGGGCCAAGTAAATAAGCAAAACATGAACAAACAAACCCCTCCATAGGAAATGCTTAAGACTATATTTTGCAGGCTCGTAACTCTGTGTCTACAAGAGATACGGGGATGTCCTTTGAGTATGTTATAGTCCAATTTGTCCCCCATCTAAAGATACTAAATGAATAGGCCTACGACGGAAGAATGTAGGACATAGTCCCCCTGGACATAATCCCCCGGACATAATCCCCCGGACATAATCCCTCCAAAAGAGAAGAAAAGGACATAATCCAATAGTACGGTTATATGGGGGACAAACTGGACCATAACATACTCAAAGGACATCCCCGTATCTCTAGTAGACACAGAGTTACGAGCCTGCAAATTATAGTCTAAGGCATTTACTATGGTGGGATTTGTTTGTTTACGTTTTGCTTAATTACTCGGCCCCTGTTTGTCGTAGGCCAAATCTTTTAGTATGGTTAGATGGGGGACAAATTGGGCTATAACATACTCAAAGGACATCCCCGTATCTCTAGTAGACACAGAGTTACGAGCCTGCAAAGTATAGTCTAATGCATTTCCTTTAGAGGGGTTTGTTTGTTCACGTTTTGCTTAATTACTTGGACCTGTATTTTCGATCAAAAATAAGAACATATCTGTAGTGCAGTGGTTGTCACATCCGCCTCACTCCTGGAAAGCCACAGGTTCGAAACAGCGAAGTTTTTTTTTTTTGCTTGGGATATGTAAAGACCTTTATAGCTATCCGAACATTTGTGTCAAGGTCACATTATTTACATCCCCGTATCTCTACTAGACCCAGAGTTACGAGGTTGCAAAGTTGGGTCTAAAATGCAATTCCTATGGAGGGTTTGTTTGTTTACGTTCTGTTTAATTACTTGGCCCTTGTTTGTCGTAGCTCTAAGTTTATAGTATGGTTGGATGGGGGACAAATTGAACTATAACATACTCAAAGGACATCCCCGTGTCTCTACTAGACCCAGAGTTACGAGGCTGCAAAATTGGGTCTAATGCATTTCCTATAGAGGGGTTTGTTTGTTCACGTTTTGCTTAAATACTGGGCCCTGTATTTTCGACCAAAAATAAGAACATGTAAGTAGTGCAGTGGTTATCACATCCGCCTCACTCCCGGAAAGCCACAGGTTCGAAACCGCGAAGTTTTTTTTTGCTTGGGATATGAAAAGACCATTATAATTATCCGAACATTTGTGTCAAGGTCACATTATTTACATCCCCGAATCTCTACTAGACCCAGAGTTACGAGGCTGCAAAGTTGGGTCTAAAATGCAATTCCTATGGAGGGGTTGTTTGTTTACGTTTTGCTTAGTTACTTGGCCCCTGTTTGTCGTAGCCCAAAGTTTATAGTATGGTTGGATGGGGGACAAATTGAACTATAACATACTCAAAGGACATCCCCGTATCTCTACTAGACCCAGAGTTACGAGGCAGCAAAATTGGGTCTAATGCAATTCCTATGGAGGGATTGTTTGTTTACGTTTTGCTTAATTACTTGGCCCCTGTTTGTCGTAGCTCTAAGTTTATAAAATGGTTGGATGGGGGACAAATTGGCCTATAACATACTCAAAGGACATTCCCGTATCTCTACTAGACCCAGAGTTACGAGGCTGCAAAATTGGGTCTAATGCAATTTCTATGGAGGGATTGTTTGTTTACGTTTTGCTTAATTACTTGGCCCCTGTTTGTCGTAGCCCTAAGTTTATAGTATGGTTGGATGGGGGACAAATTGAACTATAACATACTCAAAGGACATCCCCGTATCTCTACTAGACCCAGAGTTACGAGGCTGCAAAATTGGGTCTAATGCATTTCCTATAGAGGGGTTTGTTTGTTCACGTTTTGCTTAAATACTGGGCCCTGTATTTTCGACCAAAAATAAGAAAATGTATGTAGTGCAGTGGTTATCACATCCGCCTTACTCCCGGAAAGTCACAGGTTCGAAACCGCGAAGTTTTTTTTTTTTTTTCGCTTGGGATATGAAAAGACCATTATAATTATCCGAACATTTGTGACAAGGTCACATTATTTACATCCCCGTATCTCTACTAGACCCAGAGTTACGAGGCTGCAAAGTTGGGTCTAAAATGCAATTCCTATGGAGGGGTTGTTTGTTTACGTTTTGCTTAATTACTTGGCCCCTGTTTGTCGTAGCCCTAAGTTTATAGTATGGTTGGATGGGGGACAAATTGAACTATAACATACTCAAAGGACATCCCCGTATCTCTACTAGACCCAGAGTTACGAGGCTGCAAAATTGGGTCTAATGCATTTCCTATAGAGGGGTTTGTTTGTTCATGTTTTGCTTAAATACTGGACCCTGTATTTTCGATCAATAATAAGAACATATATGTAGTGCAGTGGTTATCACATCCGCCTTACTCTCGGAAAGTCACAGGTTCGAAACCGCGAAGCTTTTTCTTTTTTTTTTTGCTTGGGATATGAAAAGACCATTATAATTATCCGAACATTTGTGTCAAGGTCACATTATTTACATCCCCGTATCTCTACTAGACCCAGAGTTACGAGGCTGCAAAGTTGGGTCTAAAATGCAATTCCTATGGAGGGGTTGTTTGTTTACGTTTTGCTTAGTTACTTGGCCCCTGTTTGTCGTAGCCCTAAGTTTATAGTATGGTTGGATGGGGGACAAATTGGACTATAACATACTCAAAGGACATTCCCGTATCTCTACTAGACCCAGAGTTACGAGGCTGCAAAATTGGGTCTAATGCAATTCCTATGGAGGGATTGTTTGTTTACGTTTTGCTTAATTACTTGGCCCCTGTTTGTCGTAGCCCCAAGTTTATAGTATGGTTGGATGGGGGACAAATTTAACTATAACATACTCAAAGGACATCCCCGTATCTCTACTAGACCCAGAGTTAAGAGGCTGCAAAATTGGGTCTAATGCATTTCCTATAGAGGGGTTTGTTTGTTCATGTTTTGCTTAAATACTGGACCCTGTATTTTCGATCAAAAATAAGAACATATATGTAGTGCAGTGGTTATCACATCCGCCTTACTCCCGGAAAGTCACAGGTTCGAAACCGCGAAGTTTTTTTTTTTTTTTCGCTTGGGATATGAAAAGACCATTATAATTATCCGAACATTTGTGTCAAGGTCACATTATTTACATCCCCGTATCTCTACTAGACCCAGAGTTACGAGGCTGCAAAGTTGGGTCTAAAATGCAATTCCTATGGAGGGGTTGTTTGTTTACGTTTTGCTTAATTACTTGGCCCCTGTTTGTCGTAGCCCTAAGTTTATAGTATGGTTGGATGGGGGACAAATTGAACTATAACATACTCAAAGGACATCCTCGTATCTCTACTAGACCCAGAGTTACGAGGCTGCAAAGTTGGGTCTAAAATGCAATTCCTATGGAGGGGTTGTTTGTTTACGTTTTGCTTAGTTACTTGGCCCCTGTTTGTCGTAGCCCTAAGTTTATAGTATGGTTGGATGGGGGACAAATTGAACTATAACATACTCAAAGGACATCCCCGTATCTCTACTAGACCCAGAGTTACGAGGCTGCAAAATTGGGTCTAATGCAATTTCTATGGAGGGATTGTTTGTTTACGTTTTGCTTAATTACTTGGCCCCTGTTTGTCGTAGCTCTAAGTTTATAAAATGGTTGGATGGGGGACAAATTGGACTATAACATACTCAAAGCACATTCCCGTATCTCTACTAGACCCAGAGTTACGAGGCTGCAAAATTGGGTCTAATGCAATTTCTATGGAGGGATTGTTTGTTTACGTTTTGCTTAATTACTTGGCCCCTGTTTGTCGTAGCTCTAAGTTTATAGTATGGTTGGATGGGGGACAAATTGGACTATAACATACTCAAAGCACATTCCCGTATCTCTACTAGACCCAGAGTTACGAGGCTGCAAAATTGGGTCTAATGCAATTCCTATGGAGGGATTGTTTGTTTACGTTTTGCTTAATTACTTGGCCCCTGTTTGTCGTAGCCCCAAGTTTATAGTATGGTTGGATGGGGGACAAATTGAACTATAACATACTCAAAGGACATCCCCGTATCTCTACTAGACCCAGAGTTACGAGGCTGCAAAATTGGGTCTAATGCATTTCCTATAGAGGGGTTTGTTTGTTCACGTTTTGCTTAAATACTGGACAATGTATTTTCGATCAAAAATAAGAACATATATGTAGCGCAGTGGTTATCACATCCGCCTTACTCCCGGAAAGTCACAGGTTCGAAACCGCGAAGTTTTTTTTTTTTTTTCTTGGGATATGAAAAGACCATTATAATTATCCGAACATTTGTGTCAAGGTCACATTATTTACATCCCCGTATCTCTACTAGACCCAGAGTTACGAGGCTGCAAAGTTGGGTCTAAAATGCAATTCCTATGGAGGGGTTGTTTGTTTACGTTTTGCTTAGTTACTTGGCCCCTGTTTGTCGTAGCCCTAAGTTTATAGTATGGTTGGATGGGGGACAAATTGGACTATAACATACTCAAAGGACATTCCCGTATCTCTACTAGACCCAGAGTTACGAGGCTGCAAAATTGGGTCTAATGCAATTCCTATGGAGGGATTGTTTGTTTACGTTTTGCTTAATTACTTGGCCCCTGTTTGTCGTAGCCCCAAGTTTATAGTATGGTTGGATGGGGGACAAATTGAACTATAACATCTCAAAGGACATCCCCGTATCTCTACTAGACCCAGAGTTAAGAGGCTGCAAAATTGGGTCTAATGCATTTCCTATAGAGGGGTTTGTTTGTTCACGTTTTGCTTAAATACTGGACCCTGTATTTTCGATCAAAAATAAGAACATATATGTAGTGCAGTGGTTATTACATCCGCCTTACTCTCGGAAAGTCACAGGTTCGAAACCGCGAAGCTTTTTCTTTTTTTTTGCTTGGGATATGAAAAGACCATTATAATTATCCGAACATTTGTGTCAAGGTCACATTATTTACATCCACGTATCTCTACTAGACCCAGAGTTACGAGGCTGCAAAGTTGGGTCTAAAATGCAATTCCTATGGAGGGGTTGTTTGTTTACGTTTTGCTTAGTTACTTGGCCCCTGTTTGTCGTACACCTAAGTTTATAGTATGGATGGATGGGGGACAAATTGAACTATAACATACTCAAAGGACATCCCCGTATCTCTACTAGACCCAGAGATACGAGGCTGCAAAATTGGGTCTAATGCAATTCCTATGGAGGGATTGTTTGTTTACGTTTTGCTTAATTACTTGGCCCCTGTTTGTCGTAGCTCTAAGTTTATAGTATGGTTGGATGGGGGACAAATTGGACTATAACATACTCAAAGGACATTCCCGTATCTCTACTAGACCCAGAGTTACGAGGCTGCAAAATTGGGTCTAATGCAATTCCTATGGAGGGATTGTTTGTTTACGTTTTGCTTAATTACTTGGCCCCTGTTTGTCGTAGCCCCAAGTTTATAGTATGGTTGGATGGGGGACAAATTGAACTATAACATACTCAAAGGACATCCCCGTATCTCTACTAGACCCAGAGTTACGAGGCTGCAAAATTGGGTCTAATGCATTTCCTATAGAGGGGTTTGTTTGTTCACGTTTTGCTTAAATACTGGACATTGTATTTTCGATCAAAAATAAGAACATATATGTAGTGCAGTGGTTATCACATCCGCCTTACTCCCGGAAAGTCACAGGTTCGAAACCGCGAAGTTTTTTTTTTTTTTTCTTGGGATATGAAAAGACCATTATAATTATCCGAACATTTGTGTCAAGGTCACATTATTTACATCCCCGTATCTCTACTAGACCCAGAGTTACGAGGCTGCAAAGTTGGGTCTAAAATGCAATTCCTATGGAGGGGTTGTTTGTTTACGTTTTGCTTAGTTACTTGGCCCCTGTTTGTCGTAGCCCTAAGTTTATAGTATGGTTGGATGGGGGACAAATTGAACTATAACATACTCAAAGGATATCCCCGTATCTCTACTAGACCCAGAGTTACGAGGCTGCAAAATTGGGTCTAATGCATTTCCTATAGAGGGGTTTGTTTGTTCACGTTTTGCTTAAATACTGGACCCTGTATTTTCGATCAAAAATAAGAACATATATGTAGTGCAGTGGTTATCACATCCGCCTCACTCCCGGAAAGTAACAGGTTCGAAACCGCGAATTTTTTTTTTTTTCGCTTGGGATACGAAAAGACCATTATAATTATCCGAACATTTGTGTCAAGGTCACATTATTTACATCCCCGTATCTCTACTAGACCCAGAGTTACGAGGCTGCAAAGTTGGGTCTAAAATGCAATTCCTATGGAGGGGTTGTTTGCTTACGTTTTGCTTAATTACTTGGCCCCTGTTTTTCGTAGCCCTAAGTTTATAGTATGGTTGGATGGGGGACAAATTGAACTATAACATACTCAAAGGACATCCTCGTATCTCTACTAGACCCAGAGTTACGAGGCTGCAAAGTTGGGTCTAAAATGCAATTCCTATGGAGGGGTTGTTTGTTTACGTTTTGCTTAGTTACTTGGCCCCTGTTTGTCGTAGCCCTAAGTTTATAGTATGGTTGGATGGGGGACAAATTGATCTATAACATACTCAAAGGACATCCCCGTATCTCTACTAGACCCAGAGTTACGAGGCTGCAAAATTGGGTCTAATGCATTTCCTATAGAGGGGTTTGTTTGTTCATGTTTTGCTTAAATACTGGACCTGTATTTTCGAACAATAATAAGAACATATATGTAGTGCAGTGGTTATCACATCCGCTTTACTCCCGGAAAGTCACAGGTTCGAAACCGCGAAGTTTTTTTTTTTTTTTTGCTTGGGATATGAAAAGACCATTATAATTATCCGAACATTTGTGTCAAGGTCACATTATTAACATTCCCGTATCTCTACTAGACCCAGAGTTTCGAGGCTGCAAATTTGGGTCTAAAATGCAATTCCTATGGAGGGGTTGTTTGTTTACGTTTTGCTTAGTTACTTGGCCCCTGTTTGTCGTAGCCCTAAGTTTATAGTATGGTTTAATGGGGGACAAATTGAACTATAACATACTCAAAGGACATCCCCGTATCTCTATTAGACCCAGAGTTACGAGGCTGCAAAATTGGGTCTAATGCAATTCCTATGGAGGGATTGTTTGTTTACGTTTTGCTTAATTACTTGGCCCCTGTTTGTCGTAGCCCTAAGTTTATAGTATGGTTGGATGGGGGACAAATTGATCTATAACATACTCAAAGGACATCCCCGTATCTCTACTAGACCCAGAGTTACGAGGCTGCAAAATTGGGTCTAATGCATTTCCTATAGAGGGGTTTGTTTGTTCATGTTTTGCTTAAATACTGGACCTGTATTTTCGAACAATAATAAGAACATATATGTAGTGCAGTGGTTATCACATCCGCTATACTCCCGGAAAGTCACAGGTTCGAAACCGCGAAGTTTTTTTTTTTTTTTTTGCTTGGGATATGAAAAGACCATTATAATTATCCGAACATTTGTGTCAAGGTCACATTATTAACATTCCCGTATCTCTACTAGACCCAGAGTTTCGAGGCTGCAAATTTGGGTCTAAAATGCAATTCCTATGGAGGGGTTGTTTGTTTACGTTTTGCTTAGTTACTTGGCCCCTGTTTGTCGTAGCCCTAAGTTTATAGTATGGTTGGATGGGGGACAAATTGAACTATAACATACTCAAAGGACATTCCCGTATCTCTATTAGACCCAGAGTTACGAGGCTGCAAAATTGGGTCTAATGCAATTCCTATGGAGGGATTGTTTGTTTACGTTTTGCTTAATTACTTGGCCCCTGTTTGTCGTAGCTCTAAGTTTATAGTATGGTTGGATGGGGGACAAATTGGACTATAACATACTCAAAGGACATTCCCGTATCTCTACTAGACCCAGAGTTACGAGGCTGCAAAATTGGGTCTAATGCAATTCCTATGGAGGGATTGTTTGTTTACGTTTTGCTTAATTACTTGGCCCCTGTTTGTCGTAGCCCCAAGTTTATAGTATGGTTGGATGGGGGACAAATTGAACTATAACATACTCAAAGGACATCCCCGTATCTCTACTAGACCCAGAGTTACGAGGCTGCAAAATTGGGTCTAATGCATTTCCTATAGAGGGGTTTGTTTGTTCATGTTTTGCTTAAATACTGGACCCTGTATTTTCGATCAAAAATAAGAACATATATGTAGTGCAGAGGTTATCACATCCGCCTTACTCCCGGAAAGTCACAGGTTCGAAACCGCGAAGTTTTTTTTTTTTTCGCTTGGGATATGAAAAGACCATTATAATTATCCGAACATTTGTGTCAAGGTCACATTATTTACATCCCCGTATCTCTACTAGACCCAGAGTTACGAGGCTGCAAAGTTGGGTCTAAAATGCAATTCCTATGGAGGGGTTGTTTGCTTACGTTTTGCTTAATTACTTGGCCCCTGTTTTTCGTAGCCCTAAGTTTATAGTATGGTTGGATGGGGGACAAATTGAACTATAACATACTCAAAGGACATCCTCGTATCTCTACTAGACCCAGAGTTACGAGGCTGCAAAGTTGGGTCTAAAATGCAATTCCTATGGAGGGGTTGTTTGTTTACGTTTTGCTTAGTTACTTGGCCCCTGTTTGTCGTAGCCCTAAGTTTATAGTATGGTTGGATGGGGGACAAATTGATCTATAACATACTCAAAGGACATCCCCGTATCTCTACTAGACCCAGAGTTACGAGGCTGCAAAATTGGGTCTAATGCATTTCCTATAGAGGGGTTTGTTTGTTCATGTTTTGCTTAAATACTGGACCTGTATTTTCGAACAATAATAAGAACATATATGTAGTGCAGAGGTTATCACAACCGCCTTACTCCCGGAAAGTCACAGGTTCGAAACCGCGAAGTTTTTTTTTTTTTGCTTGGGATATGAAAAGACCATTATAATTATCCGAACATTTGTGTCAAGGTCACATTATTAACATTCCCGTATCTCTACTAGACCCAGAGTTTCGAGGCTGCAAAGTTGGGTCTAAAATGCAATTCCTATGGAGGGGTTGTTTGTTTACGTTTTGCTTAGTTACTTGGCCCCTGTTTGTCGTAGCCCTAAGTTTATAGTATGGTTGGATGGGGGACAAATTGAACTATAACATACTCAAAGGACATCCCCGTATCTCTATTAGACCCAGAGTTACGAGGCTGCAAAATTGGGTCTAATGCAATTCCTATGGAGGGATTGTTTGTTTACGTTTTGCTTAATTACTTGGCCCCTGTTTGTCGTAGCTCTAAGTTTATAGTATGGTTGGATGGGGGACAAATTGGACTATAACATACTCAAAGGACATTCCCGTATCTCTACTAGACCCAGAGTTACGAGGCTGCAAAATTGGGTCTAATGCAATTCCTATGGAGGGATTGTTTGTTTACGTTTTGCTTAATTACTTGGCCCCTGTTTGTCGTAGCCCCAAGTTTATAGTATGGTTGGATGGGGGACAAATTGAACTATAACATACTCAAAGGACATCCCCGTATCTCTACTAGACCCAGAGTTACGAGGCTGCAAAATTGGGTCTAATGCATTTCCTATAGAGGGGTTTGTTTGTTCACGTTTTGCTTAAATACTGGACCCTGTATTTTCGATCAAAAATAAGAACATATATGTAGTGCAGAGGTTATCACATCCGCCTTACTCCCGGAAAGTCACAGGTTCGAAACCGCGAAGTTTTTTTTTTTTCGCTTGGGATATGAAAAGACCATTATAATTATCCGAACATTTGTGTCAAGGTCACATTATTTACATCCCCGTATCTCTACTAGACCCAGAGTTACGAGGCTGCAAAGTTGGGTCTAAAATGCAATTCCTATGGAGGGGTTGTTTGTTTACGTTTTGCTTAATTACTTGGCCCCTGTTTTTCGTAGCCCTAAGTTTATAGTATGGTTGGATGGGGGACAAATTGAACTATAACATACTCAAAGGACATCCTCGTATCTCTACTAGACCCAGAGTTACGAGGCTGCAAAGTTGGGTCTAAAATGCAATTCCTATGGAGGGGTTGTTTGTTTACGTTTTGCTTAGTTACTTGGCCCCTGTTTGTCGTAGCCCTAAGTTTATAGTATGGTTGGATGGGGGACAAATTGAACTATAACATACTCAAAGGACATCCTCGTATCTCTACTAGACCCAGAGTTACGAGGCTGCAAAGTTGGGTCTAAAATGCAATTCCTATGGAGGGGTTGTTTGTTTACGTTTTGCTTAGTTACTTGGCCCCTGTTTGTCGTAGCCCTAAGTTTATAGTATGGTTGGATGGGGGACAAATTGAACTATAACATACTCAAAGGACATCCCCGTATCTCTACTAGACCCAGAGTTACGAGGCTGCAAAATTGGGTCTAATGCATTTCCTATAGAGGGGTTTGTTTGTTCACGTTTTGCTTAAAAACTGGACATGTATTTTCGATCAAAAATAAGAACATATATATAGTGCAGTGGTTATCACATCCGCCTTACTCCCGGAAAGTCACAGGTTCGAAACCGCGAAGTTTTTTTTTTTTTTTTCTTGGGATATGAAAAGACCATTATAATTATCCGAACATTTGTGTCAAGGTCACATTATTTACATCCCCGTATCTCTACTAGACCCAGAGTTACGAGGCTGCAAAGTTGAGTCTAAAATGCAATTCCTATGGAGGGGTTGTTTGTTTACGTTTTCTTAGTTACTTGGCTCCTGTTTGTCGTAGCCCTAAGTTTATAGTATGGTTGGATGGGGGACAAATTGAACTATAACATACTCAAAGGACATCCCCGTATCTCTACTAGACCCAGAGTTACGAGGCTGCAAAATTGGGTCTAATGCAATTCCTATGGAGGGATTGTTTGTTTACGTTTTGCTTAATTACTTGGCCCCTGTTTGTCGTAGCTCTAAGTTTATAGTATGGTTGGATGGGGGACAAATTGGACTATAACATACTCAAAGGACATTCCCGTATCTCTACTAGACCCAGAGTTACGAGGCTGCAAAATTGGGTCTAATGCAATTCCTATGGAGGGATTGTTTGTTTACGTTTTGCTTAATTACTTGGCCCCTGTTTGTCGTAGCCCCAAGTTTATAGTATGGTTGGATGGGGGACAAATTGGACTATAACATACTCAAAGGACATTCCCGTATCTCTACTAGACCCAGAGTTACGAGGCTGCAAAATTGGGTCTAATGCATTTCCTATAGAGGGGTTTGTTTGTTCACGTTTTGCTTAAATACTGGACCCTGTATTTTCGATCAAAAATAAGAACATATATGTAGTGCTGTGGTTATCACATCCGCCTTACTCCCGGAAAGTCACAGGTTCGAAACCATGAAGTTTTTTTTTTTTTTTTTTTTTTGCTTGGGATATGAAAAGACCATTATAATAATCCGAACATTTGTGTCAAGGTCACATTATATACATCCCCGTATCTCTACTAGACCCAGAGTTACGAGGCTGCAGACTTGGGTCTAAAATGCAATTCCTATGGAGGGGTTGTTTGTTTACGTTTTGCTTAATTACTTGGCCCCTGTTTGTCGTAGCCCTAAGTTTATAGTATGGTTGGATGGGGGACAAATTGAACTATAACATACTCAAAGGACATCCTCGTATCTCTACTAGACCCAGAGTTACGAGGCTGCAAAGTTGGGTCTAAAATGCAATTCCTATGGAGGGGTTGTTTGTTTACGTTTTGCTTAGTTACTTGGCCCCTGTTTGTCGTAGCCCTAAGGTTATAGTATGGTTGGATGGGGGACAAATTGAACTATAACATACTCAAAGGACATCCCCGTATCTCTACTAGACCCAGAGTTACGAGGCTGCAAAATTGGGTCTAATGCATTTCCTATAGAGGGGTTTGTTTGTTCACGTTTTGCTTAAATACTGGACCCTGTATTTTCGATCCAAAATAAGAACATATATGTAGTGCAGTGGTTATCACAACCGCCTTACTCCCGGAAAGTCACAGGTTCGAAACCGCGAAGTTTTTTTTTTTTTTTTGCTTGGGATATGAAAAGACCATTATAATTATCCGAACATTTGTGTCAAGGTCACATTATTTACATCCCCGTATCTCTACTAGACCCAGAGTTACGAGGCTGCAAAGTTGGGTCTAAAATGCAATTCCTATGGAGGGGTTGTTTGTTTACGTTTTGCTTAATTACTTGGTACCTGTTTGTCGTAGCCCTAAGTTTATAGTATGGTTGGATGGGGGACAAATTGAACTATAACATACTCAAAGGACATCCCCGTATCTCTACTAGACCCAGAGTTACGAGGCTGCAAAATTGGGTCTAATGCATTTCCTATAGAGGGGTTTGTTTGTTCACGTTTTGCTTAAATACTGGACCCTGTATTTTCGATCAAAAATAAGAACATATATGTAGTGCTGTGGTTATCACATCCGCCTTACTCCCGGAAAGTCACAGGTTCGAAACGGCGAAGTTTTTTTTTTTTTTATTTTTGCTTGGGATATGAAAAGACCATTATAATTATCCGAACATTTGTGTCAAGGTCACATTATTTACATCCCCGTATCTCTACTAGACCCAGAGTTACGAGGCTGCAAAGTTGGGTCGAAAGTGCAATTCCTATGGAGGGGTTGTTTTTTTACGTTTTGCTTAGTTACTTGGCCCCTGTTTGTCGTAGCCCTAAGGTTATAGTATGGTTGGATGGGGGACAAATTGAACTATAACATACTCAAAGGACATCCCCGTATCTCTACTAGACCCAGAGTTACGAGGCTGCAAAATTGGGTCTAATGCATTTCCTATAGAGGGGTTTGTTTGTTCACGTTTTGCTTAAATACTGGACCCTGTATTTTCGATCAAAAATAAGAACATATATGTAGTGCTGTGGTTATCACATCCGCTTTACTCCCGGAAAGTCACAGGTTCGAAATCGCGAAGTTTTTTTTTTTTTTTTTTTTTTGCTTGGGATATGAAAAGACCATTATAATAATCCGAACATTTGTGTCAAGGTCACATTATATACATCCCCGTATCTCTACTAGACCCAGAGTTACGAGGCTGCAAAGTTGGGTCTAAAATGCAATTCCTATGGAGGGGTTGTTTGTTTACGTTTTGCTTAATTACTTGGCCCCTGTTTGTCGTAGCCCTAAGTTTATAGTATGGTTGGATGGGGGACAAATTGAACTATAACATACTCAAAGGACATCCTCGTATCTCTACTAGACCCAGAGTTACGAGGCTGCAAAGTTGGGTCTAAAATGCAATTCCTATGGAGGGGTTGTTTGTTTACGTTTTGCTTAGTTACTTGGCCCCTGTTTGTCGTAGCCCTAAGGTTATAGTATGGTTGGATGGGGGACAAATTGAACTATAACATACTCAAAGGACATCCCCGTATCTCTACTAGACCCAGAGTTACGAGGCTGCAAAATTGGGTCTAATGCATTTCCTATGGAGGGGTTTGTTTGTTCACGTTTTGCTTAAATACTGGACCCTGTATTTTCGATCCAAAATAAGAACATATATGTAGTGCAGTGGTTATCACATCCGCCTTACTCCCGGAAAGTCACAGGTTCGAAACCGCGAAGTTTTTTTTTTTATTTTTTGCTTGGGATATGAAAAGACCATTATAATTATCCGAACATTTGTGTCAAGGTCACATTATTTACATCCCCGTATCTCTACTAGACCCAGAGTTACGAGGCTGCAAAGTTGGGTCTAAAATGCAATTCCTATGGAGGGGTTGTTTGTTTACGTTTTGCTTAATTACTTGGTACCTGTTTGTCGTAGCCCTAAGTTTATAGTATGGTTGGATGGGGGACACATTGAACTATAACATACTCAAAGGACATCCCCGTATCTCTACTAGACCCAGAGTTACGAGGCTGCAAAATTGGGTCTAATGCATTTCCTATGGAGGGGTTTGTTTGTTCACGTTTTGCTTAAATACTGGACCCTGTATTTTCGATTCAAAATAAGAACATATATGTAGTGCAGTGGTTATCACAACCGCCTTACTCCCGGAAAGTCACAGGTTCGAAACCGCGAAGTTTTTTTTTTTTTTTGCTTGGGATATGAAAAGACCATTATAATTATCCGAACATTTGTGTCAAGGTCACATTATTTACATCCCCGTATCTCTACTAGACCCAGAGTTACGAGGCTGCAAAGTTGGGTCTAAAATGCAATTCCTATGGAGGGGTTGTTTGTTTACGTTTTGCTTAATTACTTGGTACCTGTTTGTCGTAGCCCTAAGTTTATAGTATGGTTGGATGGGGGACAAATTGAACTATAACATACTCAAAGGACATCCCCGTATCTCTACTAGACCCAGAGTTACGAGGCTGCAAAGTTGGGTCTAAAATGCAATTCCTATGGAGGGGTTGTTTGTTTACGTTTTGCTTAATTACTTGGTACCTGTTTGTCGTAGCCCTAAGTTTATAGTATGGTTGGATGGGGGACAAATTGAACTATAACATACTCAAAGGACATCCCCGTATCTCTACTAGACCCAGAGTTACGAGGCTGCAAAATTGGGTCTAATGCATTTCCTATAGAGGGGTTTGTTTGTTCACGTTTTGCTTAAATACTGGACCCTGTATTTTCGATCAAAAATAAGAACATATATGTAGTGCTGTGGTTATCACATCCGCCTTACTCCCGGAAAGTCACAGGTTCGAAACGGCGAAGTTTTTTTTTTTTTTTTGCTTGGGATATGAAAAGACCATTATAATTATCCGAACATTTGTGTCAAGGTCACATTATTTACATCCCCGTATCTCTACTAGACCCAGAGTTACGAGGCTGCAAAGTTGGGTCGAAAGTGCAATTCCTATGGAGGGGTTGTTTTTTTACGTTTTGCTTAGTTACTTGGCCCCTGTTTGTCGTAGCCCTAAGGTTATAGTATGGTTGGATGGGGGACAAATTGAACTATAACATACTCAAAGGACATCCCCGTATCTCTACTAGACCCAGAGTTACGAGGCTGCAAAATTGGGTCTAATGCATTTCTTATGGAGGGGTTTGTTTGTTCACGTTTTGCTTAAATACTGGACCCTGTATTTTCGATCCAAAATAAGAACATATATGTAGTGCAGTGGTTATCACAACCGCCTTACTCCCGGAAAGTCACAGGTTCGAAACCGCGAAGTTTTTTTTTTTTTTTTTTGCTTGGGATATGAAAAGACCATTATAATTTTCCGAACATTTGTGTCAAGGTCACATTATATACATCCCCGTATCTCTACTAGACCCAGAGTTACGAGGCTGCAGAGTTGGGTCTAAAATGCAATTCCTATGGAGGGGTTGTTTGTTTACGTTTTGCTTAATTACTTGGCCCCTGTTTGTCGTAGCCCTAAGTTTATAGTATGGTTGGATGGGGGACAAATTGAACTATAACATACTCAAAGGACATCCTCGTATCTCTACTAGACCCAGAGTTACGAGGCTGCAAAGTTGGGTCTAAAATGCAATTCCTATGGAGGGGTTGTTTGTTTACGTTTTGCTTAGTTACTTGGCCCCTGTTTGTCGTAGCCCTAAGGTTATAGTATGGTTGGATGGGGGACAAATTGAACTATAACATACTCAAAGGACATCCCCGTATCTCTACTAGACCCAGAGTTACGAGGCTGCAAAATTGGGTCTAATGCATTTCCTATAGAGGGGTTTGTTTGTTCACGTTTTGCTTAAATACTGGACCCTGTATTTTCGATCCAAAATAAGAACATATATGTAGTGCAGTGGTTATCACAACCGCCTTACTCCCGGAAAGTCACAGGTTCGAAACCGCGAAGTTTTTTTTTTTTTTTTGCTTGGGATATGAAAAGACCATTATAATTATCCGAACATTTTTGTCAAGGTCACATTATTTACATCCCCGTATCTCTACTAGACCCAGAGTTACGAGGCTGCAAAGTTGGGTCTAAAATGCAATTCCTATGGAGGGGTTGTTTGTTTACGTTTTGCTTAATTACTTGGTACCTGTTTGTCGTAGCCCTAAGTTTATAGTATGGTTGGATGGGGGACAAATTGAACTATAACATACTCAAAGGACATCCCCGTATCTCTACTAGACCCAGAGTTACGAGGCTGCAAAATTGGGTCTAATGCATTTCCTATAGAGGGGTTTGTTTGTTCACGTTTTGCTTAAATACTGGACCCTGTATTTTCGATCAAAAATAAGAACATATATGTAGTGCTGTGGTTATCACATCCGCCTTACTCCCGGAAAGTCACAGGTTCGAAACGGCGAAGTTTTTTTTTTTTTTTTTTTTGCTTGGGATATGAAAAGACCATTATAATTATCCGAACATTTGTGTCAAGGTCACATTATTTACATCCCCGTATCTCTACTAGACCCAGAGTTACGAGGCTGCAAAGTTGGGTCGAAAGTGCAATTCCTATGGAGGGGTTGTTTTTTTACGTTTTGCTTAGTTACTTGGCCCCTGTTTGTCGTAGCCCTAAGGTTATAGTATGGTTGGATGGGGGACAAATTGAACTATAACATACTCAAAGGACATCCCCGTATCTCTACTAGACCCAGAGTTACGAGGCTGCAAAATTGGGTCTAATGCATTTCCTATAGAGGGGTTTGTTTGTTCACGTTTTGCTTAAATACTGGACCCTGTATTTTCGATCAAAAATAAGAACATATATGTAGTGCTGTGGTTATCACATCCGCTTTACTCCCGGAAAGTCACAGGTTCGAAATCGCGAAGTTTTTTTTTTTTTTTTTTTTGCTTGGGATATGAAAAGACCATTATAATAATCCGAACATTTGTGTCAAGGTCACATTATATACATCCCCGTATCTCTACTAGACCCAGAGTTACGAGGCTGCAAAGTTGGGTCTAAAATGCAATTCCTATGGAGGGGTTGTTTGTTTACGTTTTGCTTAATTACTTGGCCCCTGTTTGTCGTAGCCCTAAGTTTATAGTATGGTTGGATGGGGGACAAATTGAACTATAACATACTCAAAGGACATCCTCGTATCTCTACTAGACCCAGAGTTACGAGGCTGCAAAGTTGGGTCTAAAATGCAATTCCTATGGAGGGGTTGTTTGTTTACGTTTTGCTTAGTTACTTGGCCCCTGTTTGTCGTAGCCCTAAGGTTATAGTATGGTTGGATGGGGGACAAATTGAACTATAACATACTCAAAGGACATCCCCGTATCTCTACTAGACCCAGAGTTACGAGGCTGCAAAATTGGGTCTAATGCATTTCCTATGGAGGGGTTTGTTTGTTCACGTTTTGCTTAAATACTGGACCCTGTATTTTCGATCCAAAATAAGAACATATATGTAGTGCAGTGGTTATCACATCCGCCTTACTCCCGGAAAGTCACAGGTTCGAAACCGCGAAGTTTTTTTTTTTTTTTTTTGCTTGGGATATGAAAAGACCATTATAATTATCCGAACATTTGTGTCAAGGTCACATTATTTACATCCCCGTATCTCTACTAGACCCAGAGTTACGAGGCTGCAAAGTTGGGTCTAAAATGCAATTCCTATGGAGGGGTTGTTTGTTTACGTTTTGCTTAATTACTTGGTACCTGTTTGTCGTAGCCCTAAGTTTATAGTATGGTTGGATGGGGGACACATTGAACTATAACATACTCAAAGGACATCCCCGTATCTCTACTAGACCCAGAGTTACGAGGCTGCAAAATTGGGTCTAATGCATTTCCTATGGAGGGGTTTGTTTGTTCACGTTTTGCTTAAATACTGGACCCTGTATTTTCGATTCAAAATAAGAACATATATGTAGTGCAGTGGTTATCACAACCGCCTTACTCCCGGAAAGTCACAGGTTCGAAACCGCGAAGTTTTTTTTTTTTTTTGCTTGGGATATGAAAAGACCATTATAATTATCCGAACATTTGTGTCAAGGTCACATTATTTACATCCCCGTATCTCTACTAGACCCAGAGTTACGAGGCTGCAAAGTTGGGTCTAAAATGCAATTCCTATGGAGGGGTTGTTTGTTTACGTTTTGCTTAATTACTTGGTACCTGTTTGTCGTAGCCCTAAGTTTATAGTATGGTTGGATGGGGGACAAATTGAACTATAACATACTCAAAGGACATCCCCGTATCTCTACTAGACCCAGAGTTACGAGGCTGCAAAGTTGGGTCTAAAATGCAATTCCTATGGAGGGGTTGTTTGTTTACGTTTTGCTTAATTACTTGGTACCTGTTTGTCGTAGCCCTAAGTTTATAGTATGGTTGGATGGGGGACAAATTGAACTATAACATACTCAAAGGACATCCCCGTATCTCTACTAGACCCAGAGTTACGAGGCTGCAAAATTGGGTCTAATGCATTTCCTATAGAGGGGTTTGTTTGTTCACGTTTTGCTTAAATACTGGACCCTGTATTTTCGATCAAAAATAAGAACATATATGTAGTGCTGTGGTTATCACATCCGCCTTACTCCCGGAAAGTCACAGGTTCGAAACGGCGAAGTTTTTTTTTTTTTTTGCTTGGGATATGAAAAGACCATTATAATTATCCGAACATTTGTGTCAAGGTCACATTATTTACATCCCCGTATCTCTACTAGACCCAGAGTTACGAGGCTGCAAAGTTGGGTCGAAAGTGCAATTCCTATGGAGGGGTTGTTTTTTTACGTTTTGCTTAGTTACTTGGCCCCTGTTTGTCGTAGCCCTAAGGTTATAGTATGGTTGGATGGGGGACAAATTGAACTATAACATACTCAAAGGACATCCCCGTATCTCTACTAGACCCAGAGTTACGAGGCTGCAAAATTGGGTCTAATGCATTTCCTATGGAGGGGTTTGTTTGTTCACGTTTTGCTTAAATACTGGACCCTGTATTTTCGATCCAAAATAAGAACATATATGTAGTGCAGTGGTTATCACATCCGCCTTACTCCCGGAAAGTCACAGGTTCGAAACCGCGAAGTTTTTTTTTTTTTTTTTTGCTTGGGATATGAAAAGACCATTATAATTATCCGAACATTTGTGTCAAGGTCACATTATTTACATCCCCGTATCTCTACTAGACCCAGAGTTACGAGGCTGCAAAGTTGGGTCTAAAATGCAATTCCTATGGAGGGGTTGTTTGTTTACGTTTTGCTTAATTACTTGGTACCTGTTTGTCGTAGCCCTAAGTTTATAGTATGGTTGGATGGGGGACACATTGAACTATAACATACTCAAAGGACATCCCCGTATCTCTACTAGACCCAGAGTTACGAGGCTGCAAAATTGGGTCTAATGCATTTCCTATGGAGGGGTTTGTTTGTTCACGTTTTGCTTAAATACTGGACCCTGTATTTTCGATTCAAAATAAGAACATATATGTAGTGCAGTGGTTATCACAACCGCCTTACTCCCGGAAAGTCACAGGTTCGAAACCGCGAAGTTTTTTTTTTTTTTTGCTTGGGATATGAAAAGACCATTATAATTATCCGAACATTTGTGTCAAGGTCACATTATTTACATCCCCGTATCTCTACTAGACCCAGAGTTACGAGGCTGCAAAGTTGGGTCTAAAATGCAATTCCTATGGAGGGGTTGTTTGTTTACGTTTTGCTTAATTACTTGGTACCTGTTTGTCGTAGCCCTAAGTTTATAGTATGGTTGGATGGGGGACAAATTGAACTATAACATACTCAAAGGACATCCCCGTATCTCTACTAGACCCAGAGTTACGAGGCTGCAAAGTTGGGTCTAAAATGCAATTCCTATGGAGGGGTTGTTTGTTTACGTTTTGCTTAATTACTTGGTACCTGTTTGTCGTAGCCCTAAGTTTATAGTATGGTTGGATGGGGGACAAATTGAACTATAACATACTCAAAGGACATCCCCGTATCTCTACTAGACCCAGAGTTACGAGGCTGCAAAATTGGGTCTAATGCATTTCCTATAGAGGGGTTTGTTTGTTCACGTTTTGCTTAAATACTGGACCCTGTATTTTCGATCAAAAATAAGAACATATATGTAGTGCTGTGGTTATCACATCCGCCTTACTCCCGGAAAGTCACAGGTTCGAAACGGCGAAGTTTTTTTTTTTTTTTGCTTGGGATATGAAAAGACCATTATAATTATCCGAACATTTGTGTCAAGGTCACATTATTTACATCCCCGTATCTCTACTAGACCCAGAGTTACGAGGCTGCAAAGTTGGGTCGAAAGTGCAATTCCTATGGAGGGGTTGTTTTTTTACGTTTTGCTTAGTTACTTGGCCCCTGTTTGTCGTAGCCCTAAGGTTATAGTATGGTTGGATGGGGGACAAATTGAACTATAACATACTCAAAGGACATCCCCGTATCTCTACTAGACCCAGAGTTACGAGGCTGCAAAATTGGGTCTAATGCATTTCCTATAGAGGGGTTTGTTTGTTCTCGTTTTGCTTAAATACTGGAACCTGTATTTTCGATCAAAAATAAGAACATATATGTAGTGCTGTGGTTATCACATCCGCCTTACTCCCGGAAAGTCACAGGTTCGAAACCGCGAAGTTTTTTTTTTTTTTTTTTTTTTGCTTGGGATATGAAAAGACCATTATAATTTTCCGAACATTTGTGTCAAGGTCACATTATATACATCCCCGTATCTCTACTAGACCCAGAGTTACGAGGCTGCAGAGTTGGGTCTAAAATGCAATTCCTATGGAGGGGTTGTTTGTTTACGTTTTGCTTAATTACTTGGCCCCTGTTTGTCGTAGCCCTAAGTTTATAGTATGGTTGGATGGGGGACAAATTGAACTATAACATACTCAAAGGACATCCTCGTATCTCTACTAGACCCAGAGTTACGAGGCTGCAAAGTTGGGTCTAAAATGCAATTCCTATGGAGGGGTTGTTTGTTTACGTTTTGCTTAGTTACTTGGCCCCTGTTTGTCGTAGCCCTAAGGTTATAGTATGGTTGGATGGGGGACAAATTGAACTATAACATACTCAAAGGACATCCCCGTATCTCTACTAGACCCAGAGTTACGAGGCTGCAAAATTGGGTCTAATGCATTTCCTATGGAGGGGTTTGTTTGTTCACGTTTTGCTTAAATACTGGACACTGTATTTTCGATCCAAAATAAGAACATATATGTAGTGCAGTGGTTATCACATCCGCCTTACTCCCGGAAAGTCACAGGTTCGAAACCGCGAAGTTTTTTTTTTTTTTTTTTGCTTGGGATATGAAAAGACCATTATAATTATCCGAACATTTGTGTCAAGGTCACATTATTTACATCCCCGTATCTCTACTAGACCCAGAGTTACGAGGCTGCAGAGTTGGGTCTAAAATGCAATTCCTATGGAGGGGTTGTTTGTTTACGTTTTGCTTAATTACTTGGTACCTGTTTGTCGTAGCCCTAAGTTTATAGTATGGTTGGATGGGGGACAAATTGAACTATAACATACTCAAAGGACATCCCCGTATCTCTACTAGACCCAGAGTTACGAGGCTGCAAAATTGGGTCTAATGCATTTCCTATAGAGGGGTTTGTTTGTTCACGTTTTGCTTAAATACTGGACCCTGTATTTTCGATCAAAAATAAAAACATATATGTAGTGCAGTGGTTATCACTTCCGCCTTACTCCCGGAAAGTCACAGGTTCGAAACCGCGAAGTTTTTTTTTTTTTTTTTGCTTGGGATATGAAAAGACCATTATAATTATCCGAACATTTGTGTCAAGGTCACATTATTTACATCCCCGTATCTCTACTAGACCCAGAGTTACGAGGCTGCAAAGTTGGGTCTAAAATGCAATTCCTATGGAAGGGTTGTTTGTTTACGTTTTGCTTAATTACTTGGTACCTGTTTGTCGTAGCCCTAAGTTTATAGTATGGTTGGATGGGGGACAAATTGAACTATAACATACTCAAAGGACATCCCCGTATCTCTACTAGACCCAGAGTTACGAGGCTGCAAAATTGGGTCTAATGCATTTCCTATAGAGGGGTTTGTTTGTTCACGTTTTGCTTAAATACTGGACCCTGTATTTTCGATCAAAAATAAGAACATATATGTAGTGCTGTGGTTATCACATCCGCCTTACTCCCGGAAAGTCACAGGTTCGAAACGGCGAAGTTTTTTTTTTTTTTTTGCTTGGGATATGAAAAGACCATTATAATTATCCGAACATTTGTGTCAAGGTCACATTATTTACATCCCCGTATCTCTACTAGACCCAGAGTTACGAGGCTGCAAAGTTGGGTCGAAAGTGCAATTCCTATGGAGGGGTTGTTTTTTTACGTTTTGCTTAGTTACTTGGCCCCTGTTTGTCGTAGCCCTAAGGTTATAGTATGGTTGGATGGGGGACAAATTGAACTATAACATACTCAAAGGACATCCCCGTATCTATACTAGACCCAGAGTTACGAGGCTGCAAAATTGGGTCTAATGCATTTCCTATAGAGGGGTTTGTTTGTTCACGTTTTGCTTAAATACTGGAACCTGTATTTTCGATCAAAAATAAGAACATATATGTAGTGCTGTGGTTATCACATCCGCCTTACTCCCGGAAAGTCACAGGTTCGAAACCGCGAAGTTTTTTTTTTTTTTTTTTTTGCTTGGGATATGAAAAGACCATTATAATTTTCCGAACATTTGTGTCAAGGTCACATTATATACATCCCCGTATCTCTACTAGACCCAGAGTTACGAGGCTGCAGAGTTGGGTCTAAAATGCAATTCCTATGGAGGGGTTGTTTGTTTACGTTTTGCTTAATTACTTGGCACCTGTTTGTCGTAGCCCTAAGTTTATAGTATGGTTGGATGGGGGACAAATTGAACTATAACATACTCAAAGGGTATCCTCGTATCTCTACTAGACCCAGAGTTACGAGGCTGCAAAGTTGGGTCTAAAATGCAATTCCTATGGAGGGGTTGTTTGTTTACGTTTTGCTTAGTTACTTGGCGCCTGTTTGTCGTAGCCCTAAGGTTATAGTATGGTTGGATGGGGGACAAATTGAACTATAACATACTCAAAGGACATCCCCGTATCTCTACTAGACCCAGAGTTACGAGGCTGCAAAATTGGGTCTAATGCATTTCCTATGGAGGGGTTTGTTTGTTCACGTTTTGCTTAAATACTGGACCCTGTATTTTCGATCCAAAATAAGAACATATATGTAGTGCAGTGGTTATCACATCCGCCTTACTCCCGGAAAGTCACAGGTTCGAAACCGCGAAGTTTTTTTTTTTTTTGCTTGGGATATGAAAAGACCATTATAATTATCCGAACATTTGTGTCAAGGTCACATTATCTACATCCCCGTATCTCTACTAGACCCAGAGTTACGAGGCTGCAGAGTTGGGTCTAAAATGCAATTCCTATGGAGGGGTTGTTTGTTTACGTTTTGCTTAATTACTTGGTACCTGTTTGTCGTAGCCCTAAGTTTATAGTATGGTTGGATGGGGGACAAATTGAACTATAACATACTCAAAGGACATCCCCGTATCTCTACTAGACCCAGAGTTACGAGGCTGCAAAATTGGGTCTAATGCATTTCCTATAGAGGGGTTTGTTTGTTCACGTTTTGCTTAAATACTGGCCCCGTTATTTTCGATCAACAATAAAAACATATATGTAGTGCAGTGGTTATCACTTCCGCCTTACTCCCGGAAAGTCACAGGTTCGAAACCGCGAAGTTTTTTTTTTTTTTTTGCTTGGGATATGAAAAGACCATTATAATTATCCGAACATTTGTGTCAAGGTCACATTATTTACATCCCCGTATCTCTACTAGACCCAGAGTTACGAGGCTGCAAAGTTGGGTCGAAAGTGCAATTCCTATGGAGGGGTTGTTTTTTTACGTTTTGCTTAGTTACTTGGCCCCTGTTTGTCGTAGCCCTAAGGTTATAGTATGGTTGGATGGGGGACAAATTGAACTATAACATACTCAAAGGACATCCCCGTATCTATACTAGACCCAGAGTTACGAGGCTGCAAAATTGGGTCTAATGCATTTCCTATAGAGGGGTTTGTTTGTTCACGTTTTGCTTAAATACTGGAACCTGTATTTTCGATCAAAAATAAGAACATATATGTAGTGCTGTGGTTATCACATCCGCCTTACTCCCGGAAAGTCACAGGTTCGAAACCGCGAAGTTTTTTTTTTTTTTTTTTTTGCTTGGGATATGAAAAGACCATTATAATTTTCCGAACATTTGTGTCAAGGTCACATTATTTACATCCCCGTATCTCTACTAGACCCAGAGTTACGAGGCTGCAGAGTTGGGTCTAAAATGCAATTCCTATGGAGGGGTTGTTTGTTTACGTTTTGCTTAATTACTTGGTACCTGTTTGTCGTAGCCCTAAGTTTATAGTATGGTTGGATGGGGGACAAATTGAACTATAACATACTCAAAGGACATCCCCGTATCTCTACTAGACCCAGAGTTACGAGGCTGCAAAATTGGGTCTAATGCATTTCCTATAGAGGGGTTTGTTTGTTCACGTTTTGCTTAAATACTGGACCCGTTATATTCGATCAAAAATAAAAACATATATGTAGTGCAGTGGTTATCACTTCCGCCTTACTCCCGAAAAGTCACAGGTTCGAAACCGCGAAGTTTTTTTTTTTTTTTTTGCTTGGGATATGAAAAGACGATTATAATTATCCGAACATTTGTGTCAAGGTCACATTATTTACATCCCCGTATCTCTACTAGACCCAGTGTTACGAGGCTGCAAAGTTGGGTCTAAAATGCAATTCCTATGGAGGGGTTCTTTGTTTACGTTTTGCTTAATTACTTGGTACCTGTTTGTCGTAGCCCTAAGTTTATAGTATGGTTGGATGGGGGACAAATTGAACTATAACATACTCAAAGGACATCCCCGTATCTCTACTAGACCCAGAGTTACGAGGCTGCAAAATTGGGTCTAATGCATTACCTATAGAGGGGTTTTTGTTTGTTCACGTTTTGCTTAAATACTGGAACCTGTATTTTCGATCAAAAATAAAAACATATATGTAGTGCAGCGGTTATCACTTCCGCCTTACTCCCGGAAAGTCACAGGTTCGAAACCGCGAAGTTTTTTTTTTTTTTTTTGCTTGGGATATGAAAAGACCATTATAATTATCCGAACATTTGTGTCAAGGTCACATTATTTACATCCCCGTATTTCTACTAGACCCAGAGTTACGAGGCTGCAAAGTTGGGTCTAAAATGCAATTCCTATGGAGGGGTTGTTTGTTTACGTTTTGCTTAATTACTTGGTACCTGTTTGTCGTAGCCCTAAGTTTATAGTATGGTTGGATGGGGGACAAATTGAACTATAACATACTCAAAGGACATCCCCGTATCTCTACTAGACCCAGAGTTACGAGGCTGCAAAATTGGGTCTAATGCATTTCCTATAGAGGGGTTTGTTTGTTCACGTTTTGCTTAAATACTGGACCCTGTATTTTCGATCCAAAATAAGAACATATATGTAGTGCAGTGGTTATCACATCCGCCTTACTCCCAGAAAGTCACAGGTTCGAAACGGCGAAGTTTTTTTTTTTTTTTTTTGCTTGGGATATGAAAAGACCATTATAATTATCCGAACATTTGTGTCAAGGTCACATTATTTACATCCCCGTATCTCTACTAGACCCAGAGTTACGAGGCTGCAAAGTTGGGTCGAAAGTGCAATTCCTATGGAGGGGTTGTTTTTTTACGTTTTGCTTAGTTACTTGGCCCCTGTTTGTCGTAGCCCTAAGGTTATAGTATGGTTGGATGGGGGACAAATTGAACTATAACATACTCAAAGGACATCCCCGTATCTCTACTAGACCCAGAGTTACGAGGCTGCAAAATTGGGTCTAATGCATTTCCTATAGAGGGGTTTGTTTGTTCACGTTTTGCTTAAATACTGGACCCTGTATTTTCGATCAAATATAAGAACATATATGTAGTGCTGTGGTTATCACATCCGCCTTACTCCCGGAAAGTCACAGGTTCGAAACCCTAAGTTTTTTTTTTTTTTTTTGCTTGGGATATGAAAAGACCATTATAATTATCCGAACATTTGTGTCAAGGTCACATTATTTACATCCCCGTATCTCTACTAGACCCAGAGTTACGAGGCTGCAAAGTTGGGTCTAAAATGCAATTCCTATGGAGGGGTTGTTTGTTTACGTTTTGCTTAATTACTTGGTACCTGTTTGTCGTAGCCCTAAGATTATAGTATGGTTGGATGGGGGACAAATTGAACTATAACATACTCAAAGGACATCCCCGTATCTCTACTAGACCCAGAGTTACGAGGCTGCAAAATTGGGTCTAATGCATTTCCTATAGAGGGGTTTGTTTGTTCACGTTTTGCTTAAATACTGGACCCTGTATTTTCGATCAAAAATAAGAACATATATGTAGTGCTGTGGTTATCACATCCGCCTTACTCCCAGAAAGTCACAGGTTCGAAACGGCGAAGTTTTTTTTTTTTTTTTGCTTGGGATATGAAAAGACCATTATAATTATCCGAACATTTGTGTCAAGGTCACATTATTTACATCCCCGTATCTCTACTAGACCCAGAGTTACGAGGCTGCAAAGTTGGGTCGAAAGTGCAATTCCTATGGAGGGGTTGTTTTTTTACGTTTTGCTTAGTTACTTGGCCCCTGTTTGTCGTAGCCCTAAGGTTATAGTATGGTTGGATGGGGGACAAATTGAACTATAACATACTCAAAGGACATCCCCGTATCTCTACTAGACCCAGAGTTACGAGGCTGCAAAATTGGGTCTAATGCATTTCCTATAGAGGGGTTTGTTTGTTCACGTTTTGCTTAAATACTGGACCCTGTATTTTCGATCAAAAATAAGAACATATATGTAGTGCTGTGGTTATCACATCCGCCTTACTCCCGGAAAGTCACAGGTTCGAAACCCTAAGTTTTTTTTTTTTTTTTTTGCTTGGGATATGAAAAGACCATTATAATTATCCGAACATTTGTGTCAAGGTCACATTATTTACATCCCCGTATCTCTACTAGACCCAGAGTTACGAGGCTGCAGAGTTGGGTCTAAAATGCAATTCCTATGGAGGGGTTGTTTGTTTACGTTTTGCTTAATTACTTGGCCCCTGTTTGTCGTAGCCCTAAGTTTATAGTATGGTTGGATGGGGGACAAATTGAACTATAACATACTCAAAGGACATCCACGTATCTCTACTAGACCCAGAGTTACGAGGCTGCAAAATTGGGTCTAATGCATTTCCTATAGAGGGGTTTGTTTGTTCACGTTTTGCTTAAATACTGGACCCTGTATTTTCGATCAAAAATAAAAACATATATGTAGTGCAGTGGTTATCACTTCCGCCTTACTCCCGGAAAGTCACAGGTTCGAAACCGCGAAGTTTTTTTTTTTTTTTTGCTTGGGATATGAAAAGACCATTATAATTATCCGAACATTTGTGTCAAGGTCACATTATTTACATCCCCGTATCTCTACTAGACCCAGAGTTACGAGGCTGCAAATTTGGGTCTAAAATGCAATTCCTATGGAGGGGTTGTTTGTTTACGTTTTGCTTAATTACTTGGTACCTGTTTGTCGTAGCCCTAAGTTTATAGTATGGTTGGATGGGGGACAAATTGAACTATAACATACTCAAAGGACATCCCCGTATCTCTACTAGACCCAGAGTTACGAGGCTGCAAAATTGGGTCTAATGCATTTCCTATAGAGGGGTTTGTTTGTTCACGTTTTGCTTAAATACTGGACCCTGTATTTTCGATCAAAAATAAGAACATATATGTAGTGCTGTGGTTATCACATCCGCCTTACTCCCAGAAAGTCACAGGTTCGAAACGGCGAAGTTTTTTTTTTTTTTTTGCTTGGGATATGAAAAGACCATTATAACTATCCGAACATTTGTGTCAAGGTCACATTATTTACATCCCCGTATCTCTACTAGACCCAGAGTTACGAGGCTGCAAAGTTGGGTCGAAAGTGCAATTCCTATGGAGGGGTTGTTTTTTTACGTTTTGCTTAGTTACTTGGCCCCTGTTTGTCGTAGCCCTAAGGTTATAGTATGGTTGGATGGGGGACAAATTGAACTATAACATACTCAAAGGACATCCCCGTATCTCTACTAGACCCAGAGTTACGAGGCTGCAAAATTGGGTCTAATGCATTTCCTATAGAGGGGTTTGTTTGTTCACGTTTTGCTTAAATACTGGACCCTGTATTTTCGATCAAAAATAAGAACATATATGTAGTGCTGTGGTTATCACATCCGCCTTACTCCCGGAAAGTCACAGGTTCGAAACCGCGAAGTTTTCTTTTTTTTTTTTTTTTGCTTGGGATATGAAAAGACCATTATAATTATCCGAACATTTGTGTCAAGGTCACATTATTTACATCCCCGTATCTCTACTAGACCCAGAGTTACGAGGCTGCAGAGTTGGGTCTAAAATGCAATTCCTATGGAGGGGTTGTTTGTTTACGTTTTGCTTAATTACTTGGCCCCTGTTTGTCGTAGCCCTAAGTTTATAGTATGGTTGGATGGGGGACAAATTGAACTATAACATACTCAAAGGACATCCTCGTATCTCTACTAGACCCAGAGTTACGAGGCTGCAAAGTTGGGTCTAAAATGCAATTCCTATGGAGGGGTTGTTTGTTTACGTTTTGCTTAGTTACTTGGCCCCTGTTTGTCGTAGCCCTAAGGTTATAGAATGGTTGGATGGGGGACAAATTGAACTATAACATACTCAAAGGACATCCCCGTATCTCTACTAGACCCAGAGTTACGAGGCTGCAAAATTGGGTCTAAAGCATTTCCTATGGAGGGGTTTGTTTGTTCACGTTTTGCTTAAATACTGGACCCTGTATTTTCGATCCAAAATAAGAACATATATGTAGTGCAGTGGTTATCACATCCGCCTTACTCCCGGAAAGTCACAGGTTCGAAACCGCGAAGTTTTTTTTTTTTTTTTTGCTTGGGATATGAAAAGACCATTATAATTATCCGAACATTTGTGTCAAGGTCACATTATTTACATCCCCGTATCTCTACTAGACCCAGAGTTACGAGGCTGCAAAGTTGGGTCTAAAATGCAATTCCTATGGAGGGGTTGTTTGTTTACGTTTTGCTTAATTACTTGGTACCTGTTTGTCGTAGCCCTAAGTTTATAGTATGGTTGGATGGGGGACAAATTGAACTATAACATACTCAAAGGACATCCCCGTATCTCTACTAGACCCAGAGTTACGAGGCTGCAAAATTGGGTCTAATGCATTTCCTATAGAGGGGTTTGTTTGTTCATGTTTTGCTTAAATACTGGACCTGTATTTTCGAACAATAATAAGAACATATATGTAGTGCAGTGGTTATCACATCCGCTTTACTCCCGGAAAGTCACAGGTTCGAAACCGCGAAGTTTTTTTTTTTTTTTTTTTTGCTGCTTGGGATATGAAAAGACCATTATAATTATCCGAACATTTGTGTCAAGGTCACATTATTAACATTCCCGTATCTCTACTAGACCCAGAGTTTCGAGGCTGCAAAGTTGGGTCTAAAATGCAATTCCTATGGAGGGGTTGTTTGTTTACGTTTTGCTTAGTTACTTGGCCCCTGTTTGTCGTAGCCCTAAGTTTATAGTATGGTTGGATGGGGGACAAATTGAACTATAACATACTCAAAGGACATCCCCGTATCTCTATTAGACCCAGAGTTACGAGGCTGCAAAATTGGGTCTAATGCAATTCCTATGGAGGGATTGTTTGTTTACGTTTTGCTTAATTACTTGGCCCCTGTTTGTCGTAGCTCTAAGTTTATAGTATGGTTGGATGGGGGACAAATTGGACTATAACATACTCAAAGGACATTCCCGTATCTCTACTAGACCCAGAGTTACGAGGCTGCAAAATTGGGTCTAATGCAATTCCTATGGAGGGATTGTTTGTTTACGTTTTGCTTAATTACTTGGCCCCTGTTTGTCGTAGCCCCAAGTTTATAGTATGGTTGGATGGGGGACAAATTGAACTATAACATACTCAAAGGACATCCCCGTATCTCTACTAGACCCAGAGTTACGAGGCTGCAAAATTGGGTCTAATGCATTTCCTATAGAGGGGTTTGTTTGTTCACGTTTTGCTTAAATACTGGACCCTGTATTTTCGATCAAAAATAAGAACATATATGTAGTGCTGTGGTTATCACATCCGCCTTACTCCCAGAAAGTCACAGGTTCGAAACGGCGAAGTTTTTTTTTTTTTTTGCTTGGGATATGAAAAGACCATTATAATTATCCGAACATTTGTGTCAAGGTCACATTATTTACATCCCCGTATCTCTACTAGACCCAGAGTTACGAGGCTGCAAAGTTGGGTCGAAAGTGCAATTCCTATGGAGGGGTTGTTTTTTTACGTTTTGCTTAGTTACTTGGCCCCTGTTTGTCGTAGCCCTAAGGTTATAGTATGGTTGGATGGGGGACAAATTGAACTATAACATACTCAAAGGACATCCCCGTATCTCTACTAGACCCAGAGTTACGAGGCTGCAAAATTGGGTCTAATGCATTTCCTATAGAGGGGTTTGTTTGTTCACGTTTTGCTTAAATACTGGACCCTGTATTTTCGATCAAAAATAAGAACATATATGTAGTGCTGTGGTTATCACATCCGCCTTACTCCCGGAAAGTCACAGGTTCGAAACCCTAAGTTTTTTTTTTTTTTTTTTGCTTGGGATATGAAAAGACCATTATAATTATCCGAACATTTGTGTCAAGGTCACATTATTTACATCCCCGTATCTCTACTAGACCCAGAGTTACGAGGCTGCAGAGTTGGGTCTAAAATGCAATTCCTATGGAGGGGTTGTTTGTTTACGTTTTGCTTAATTACTTGGCCCCTGTTTGTCGTAGCCCTAAGTTTATAGTATGGTTGGATGGGGGACAAATTGAACTATAACATACTCAAAGGACATCCACGTATCTCTACTAGACCCAGAGTTACGAGGCTGCAAAATTGGGTCTAATGCATTTCCTATAGAGGGGTTTGTTTGTTCACGTTTTGCTTAAATACTGGACCCTGTATTTTCGATCAAAAATAAAAACATATATGTAGTGCAGTGGTTATCACTTCCGCCTTACTCCCGGAAAGTCACAGGTTCGAAACCGCGAAGTTTTTTTTTTTTTTTTTGCTTGGGATATGAAAAGACCATTATAATTATCCGAACATTTGTGTCAAGGTCACATTATTTACATCCCCGTATCTCTACTAGACCCAGAGTTACGAGGCTGCAAATTTGGGTCTAAAATGCAATTCCTATGGAGGGGTTGTTTGTTTACGTTTTGCTTAATTACTTGGTACCTGTTTGTCGTAGCCCTAAGTTTATAGTATGGTTGGATGGGGGACAAATTGAACTATAACATACTCAAAGGACATCCCCGTATCTCTACTAGACCCAGAGTTACGAGGCTGCAAAATTGGGTCTAATGCATTTCCTATAGAGGGGTTTGTTTGTTCACGTTTTGCTTAAATACTGGACCCTGTATTTTCGATCAAAAATAAGAACATATATGTAGTGCTGTGGTTATCACATCCGCCTTACTCCCAGAAAGTCACAGGTTCGAAACGGCGAAGTTTTTTTTTTTTTTTTGCTTGGGATATGAAAAGACCATTATAACTATCCGAACATTTGTGTCAAGGTCACATTATTTACATCCCCGTATCTCTACTAGACCCAGAGTTACGAGGCTGCAAAGTTGGGTCGAAAGTGCAATTCCTATGGAGGGGTTGTTTTTTTACGTTTTGCTTAGTTACTTGGCCCCTGTTTGTCGTAGCCCTAAGGTTATAGTATGGTTGGATGGGGGACAAATTGAACTATAACATACTCAAAGGACATCCCCGTATCTCTACTAGACCCAGAGTTACGAGGCTGCAAAATTGGGTCTAATGCATTTCCTATAGAGGGGTTTGTTTGTTCACGTTTTGCTTAAATACTGGACCCTGTATTTTCGATCAAATATAAGAACATATATGTAGTGCTGTGGTTATCACATCCGCCTTACTCCCGGAAAGTCACAGGTTCGAAACCCTAAGTTTTTTTTTTTTTTTTTGCTTGGGATATGAAAAGACCATTATAATTATCCGAACATTTGTGTCAAGGTCACATTATTTACATCCCCGTATCTCTACTAGACCCAGAGTTACGAGGCTGCAAAGTTGGGTCTAAAATGCAATTCCTATGGAGGGGTTGTTTGTTTACGTTTTGCTTAATTACTTGGTACCTGTTTGTCGTAGCCCTAAGATTATAGTATGGTTGGATGGGGGACAAATTGAACTATAACATACTCAAAGGACATCCCCGTATCTCTACTAGACCCAGAGTTACGAGGCTGCAAAATTGGGTCTAATGCATTTCCTATAGAGGGGTTTGTTTGTTCACGTTTTGCTTAAATACTGGACCCTGTATTTTCG
This sequence comes from Phalangium opilio, assembly GCF_054372755.1. Lineage (NCBI taxonomy): Eukaryota > Metazoa > Arthropoda > Arachnida > Opiliones > Phalangiidae > Phalangium > Phalangium opilio. Next base: position 6,369,907 of record NW_028324187.1, on the reverse strand, counting down.
ATCAAAAATAAGAACATATATGTAGTGCTGTGGTTATCACATCCGCCTTACTCCCAGAAAGTCACAGGTTCGAAACGGCGAAGTTTTTTTTTTTTTTTTGCTTGGGATATGAAAAGACCATTATAATTATCCGAACATTTGTGTCAAGGTCACATTATTTACATCCCCGTATCTCTACTAGACCCAGAGTTACGAGGCTGCAAAGTTGGGTCGAAAGTGCAATTCCTATGGAGGGGTTGTTTTTTTACGTTTTGCTTAGTTACTTGGCCCCTGTTTGTCGTAGCCCTAAGGTTATAGTATGGTTGGATGGGGGACAAATTGAACTATAACATACTCAAAGGACATCCCCGTATCTCTACTAGACCCAGAGTTACGAGGCTGCAAAATTGGGTCTAATGCATTTCCTATAGAGGGGTTTGTTTGTTCACGTTTTGCTTAAATACTGGACCCTGTATTTTCGATCAAAAATAAGAACATATATGTAGTGCTGTGGTTATCACATCCGCCTTACTCCCGGAAAGTCACAGGTTCGAAACCCTAAGTTTTTTTTTTTTTTTTTTGCTTGGGATATGAAAAGACCATTATAATTATCCGAACATTTGTGTCAAGGTCACATTATTTACATCCCCGTATCTCTACTAGACCCAGAGTTACGAGGCTGCAGAGTTGGGTCTAAAATGCAATTCCTATGGAGGGGTTGTTTGTTTACGTTTTGCTTAATTACTTGGCCCCTGTTTGTCGTAGCCCTAAGTTTATAGTATGGTTGGATGGGGGACAAATTGAACTATAACATACTCAAAGGACATCCACGTATCTCTACTAGACCCAGAGTTACGAGGCTGCAAAATTGGGTCTAATGCATTTCCTATAGAGGGGTTTGTTTGTTCACGTTTTGCTTAAATACTGGACCCTGTATTTTCGATCAAAAATAAAAACATATATGTAGTGCAGTGGTTATCACTTCCGCCTTACTCCCGGAAAGTCACAGGTTCGAAACCGCGAAGTTTTTTTTTTTTTTTTTGCTTGGGATATGAAAAGACCATTATAATTATCCGAACATTTGTGTCAAGGTCACATTATTTACATCCCCGTATCTCTACTAGACCCAGAGTTACGAGGCTGCAAATTTGGGTCTAAAATGCAATTCCTATGGAGGGGTTGTTTGTTTACGTTTTGCTTAATTACTTGGTACCTGTTTGTCGTAGCCCTAAGTTTATAGTATGGTTGGATGGGGGACAAATTGAACTATAACATACTCAAAGGACATCCCCGTATCTCTACTAGACCCAGAGTTACGAGGCTGCAAAATTGGGTCTAATGCATTTCCTATAGAGGGGTTTGTTTGTTCACGTTTTGCTTAAATACTGGACCCTGTATTTTCGATCAAAAATAAGAACATATATGTAGTGCTGTGGTTATCACATCCGCCTTACTCCCAGAAAGTCACAGGTTCGAAACGGCGAAGTTTTTTTTTTTTTTTTGCTTGGGATATGAAAAGACCATTATAACTATCCGAACATTTGTGTCAAGGTCACATTATTTACATCCCCGTATCTCTACTAGACCCAGAGTTACGAGGCTGCAAAGTTGGGTCGAAAGTGCAATTCCTATGGAGGGGTTGTTTTTTTACGTTTTGCTTAGTTACTTGGCCCCTGTTTGTCGTAGCCCTAAGGTTATAGTATGGTTGGATGGGGGACAAATTGAACTATAACATACTCAAAGGACATCCCCGTATCTCTACTAGACCCAGAGTTACGAGGCTGCAAAATTGGGTCTAATGCATTTCCTATAGAGGGGTTTGTTTGTTCACGTTTTGCTTAAATACTGGACCCTGTATTTTCGATCAAAAATAAGAACATATATGTAGTGCTGTGGTTATCACATCCGCCTTACTCCCGGAAAGTCACAGGTTCGAAACCGCGAAGTTTTCTTTTTTTTTTTTTTTTGCTTGGGATATGAAAAGACCATTATAATTATCCGAACATTTGTGTCAAGGTCACATTATTTACATCCCCGTATCTCTACTAGACCCAGAGTTACGAGGCTGCAGAGTTGGGTCTAAAATGCAATTCCTATGGAGGGGTTGTTTGTTTACGTTTTGCTTAATTACTTGGCCCCTGTTTGTCGTAGCCCTAAGTTTATAGTATGGTTGGATGGGGGACAAATTGAACTATAACATACTCAAAGGACATCCTCGTATCTCTACTAGACCCAGAGTTACGAGGCTGCAAAGTTGGGTCTAAAATGCAATTCCTATGGAGGGGTTGTTTGTTTACGTTTTGCTTAGTTACTTGGCCCCTGTTTGTCGTAGCCCTAAGGTTATAGAATGGTTGGATGGGGGACAAATTGAACTATAACATACTCAAAGGACATCCCCGTATCTCTACTAGACCCAGAGTTACGAGGCTGCAAAATTGGGTCTAAAGCATTTCCTATGGAGGGGTTTGTTTGTTCACGTTTTGCTTAAATACTGGACCCTGTATTTTCGATCCAAAATAAGAACATATATGTAGTGCAGTGGTTATCACATCCGCCTTACTCCCGGAAAGTCACAGGTTCGAAACCGCGAAGTTTTTTTTTTTTTTTTTGCTTGGGATATGAAAAGACCATTATAATTATCCGAACATTTGTGTCAAGGTCACATTATTTACATCCCCGTATCTCTACTAGACCCAGAGTTACGAGGCTGCAAAGTTGGGTCTAAAATGCAATTCCTATGGAGGGGTTGTTTGTTTACGTTTTGCTTAATTACTTGGTACCTGTTTGTCGTAGCCCTAAGTTTATAGTATGGTTGGATGGGGGACAAATTGAACTATAACATACTCAAAGGACATCCCCGTATCTCTACTAGACCCAGAGTTACGAGGCTGCAAAATTGGGTCTAATGCATTTCCTATAGAGGGGTTTGTTTGTTCATGTTTTGCTTAAATACTGGACCTGTATTTTCGAACAATAATAAGAACATATATGTAGTGCAGTGGTTATCACATCCGCTTTACTCCCGGAAAGTCACAGGTTCGAAACCGCGAAGTTTTTTTTTTTTTTTTTTTTGCTTGGGATATGAAAAGACCATTATAATTATCCGAACATTTGTGTCAAGGTCACATTATTAACATTCCCGTATCTCTACTAGACCCAGAGTTTCGAGGCTGCAAAGTTGGGTCTAAAATGCAATTCCTATGGAGGGGTTGTTTGTTTACGTTTTGCTTAGTTACTTGGCCCCTGTTTGTCGTAGCCCTAAGTTTATAGTATGGTTGGATGGGGGACAAATTGAACTATAACATACTCAAAGGACATCCCCGTATCTCTATTAGACCCAGAGTTACGAGGCTGCAAAATTGGGTCTAATGCAATTCCTATGGAGGGATTGTTTGTTTACGTTTGCTTAATTACTTGGCCCCTGTTTGTCGTAGCTCTAAGTTTATAGTATGGTTGGATGGGGGACAAATTGGACTATAACATACTCAAAGGACATTCCCGTATCTCTACTAGACCCAGAGTTACGAGGCTGCAAAATTGGGTCTAATGCAATTCCTATGGAGGGATTGTTTGTTTACGTTTTGCTTAATTACTTGGCCCCTGTTTGTCGTAGCCCCAAGTTTATAGTATGGTTGGATGGGGGACAAATTGAACTATAACATACTCAAAGGACATCCCCGTATCTCTACTAGACCCAGAGTTACGAGGCTGCAAAATTGGGTCTAATGCATTTCCTATAGAGGGGTTTGTTTGTTCACGTTTTGCTTAAATACTGGACCCTGTATTTTCGATCAAAAATAAGAACATATATGTAGTGCTGTGGTTATCACATCCGCCTTACTCCCAGAAAGTCACAGGTTCGAAACGGCGAAGTTTTTTTTTTTTTTTGCTTGGGATATGAAAAGACCATTATAATTATCCGAACATTTGTGTCAAGGTCACATTATTTACATCCCCGTATCTCTACTAGACCCAGAGTTACGAGGCTGCAAAGTTGGGTCGAAAGTGCAATTCCTATGGAGGGGTTGTTTTTTTACGTTTTGCTTAGTTACTTGGCCCCTGTTTGTCGTAGCCCTAAGGTTATAGTATGGTTGGATGGGGGACAAATTGAACTATAACATACTCAAAGGACATCCCCGTATCTCTACTAGACCCAGAGTTACGAGGCTGCAAAATTGGGTCTAATGCATTTCCTATAGAGGGGTTTGTTTGTTCACGTTTTGCTTAAATACTGGACCCTGTATTTTCGATCAAAAATAAGAACATATATGTAGTGCTGTGGTTATCACATCCGCCTTACTCCCGGAAAGTCACAGGTTCGAAACCCTAAGTTTTTTTTTTTTTTTTTTGCTTGGGATATGAAAAGACCATTATAATTATCCGAACATTTGTGTCAAGGTCACATTATTTACATCCCCGTATCTCTACTAGACCCAGAGTTACGAGGCTGCAGAGTTGGGTCTAAAATGCAATTCCTATGGAGGGGTTGTTTGTTTACGTTTTGCTTAATTACTTGGCCCCTGTTTGTCGTAGCCCTAAGTTTATAGTATGGTTGGATGGGGGACAAATTGAACTATAACATACTCAAAGGACATCCACGTATCTCTACTAGACCCAGAGTTACGAGGCTGCAAAATTGGGTCTAATGCATTTCCTATAGAGGGGTTTGTTTGTTCACGTTTTGCTTAAATACTGGACCCTGTATTTTCGATCAAAAATAAAAACATATATGTAGTGCAGTGGTTATCACTTCCGCCTTACTCCCGGAAAGTCACAGGTTCGAAACCGCGAAGTTTTTTTTTTTTTTTTTTGCTTGGGATATGAAAAGACCATTATAATTATCCGAACATTTGTGTCAAGGTCACATTATTTACATCCCCGTATCTCTACTAGACCCAGAGTTACGAGGCTGCAAATTTGGGTCTAAAATGCAATTCCTATGGAGGGGTTGTTTGTTTACGTTTTGCTTAATTACTTGGTACCTGTTTGTCGTAGCCCTAAGTTTATAGTATGGTTGGATGGGGGACAAATTGAACTATAACATACTCAAAGGACATCCCCGTATCTCTACTAGACCCAGAGTTACGAGGCTGCAAAATTGGGTCTAATGCATTTCCTATAGAGGGGTTTGTTTGTTCACGTTTTGCTTAAATACTGGACCCTGTATTTTCGATCAAAAATAAGAACATATATGTAGTGCTGTGGTTATCACATCCGCCTTACTCCCAGAAAGTCACAGGTTCGAAACGGCGAAGTTTTTTTTTTTTTTTTGCTTGGGATATGAAAAGACCATTATAACTATCCGAACATTTGTGTCAAGGTCACATTATTTACATCCCCGTATCTCTACTAGACCCAGAGTTACGAGGCTGCAAAGTTGGGTCGAAAGTGCAATTCCTATGGAGGGGTTGTTTTTTTACGTTTTGCTTAGTTACTTGGCCCCTGTTTGTCGTAGCCCTAAGGTTATAGTATGGTTGGATGGGGGACAAATTGAACTATAACATACTCAAAGGACATCCCCGTATCTCTACTAGACCCAGAGTTACGAGGCTGCAAAATTGGGTCTAATGCATTTCCTATAGAGGGGTTTGTTTGTTCACGTTTTGCTTAAATACTGGACCCTGTATTTTCGATCAAAAATAAGAACATATATGTAGTGCTGTGGTTATCACATCCGCCTTACTCCCGGAAAGTCACAGGTTCGAAACCGCGAAGTTTTCTTTTTTTTTTTTTTTTGCTTGGGATATGAAAAGACCATTATAATTATCCGAACATTTGTGTCAAGGTCACATTATTTACATCCCCGTATCTCTACTAGACCCAGAGTTACGAGGCTGCAGAGTTGGGTCTAAAATGCAATTCCTATGGAGGGGTTGTTTGTTTACGTTTTGCTTAATTACTTGGCCCCTGTTTGTCGTAGCCCTAAGTTTATAGTATGGTTGGATGGGGGACAAATTGAACTATAACATACTCAAAGGACATCCTCGTATCTCTACTAGACCCAGAGTTACGAGGCTGCAAAGTTGGGTCTAAAATGCAATTCCTATGGAGGGGTTGTTTGTTTACGTTTTGCTTAGTTACTTGGCCCCTGTTTGTCGTAGCCCTAAGGTTATAGAATGGTTGGATGGGGGACAAATTGAACTATAACATACTCAAAGGACATCCCCGTATCTCTACTAGACCCAGAGTTACGAGGCTGCAAAATTGGGTCTAAAGCATTTCCTATGGAGGGGTTTGTTTGTTCACGTTTTGCTTAAATACTGGACCCTGTATTTTCGATCCAAAATAAGAACATATATGTAGTGCAGTGGTTATCACATCCGCCTTACTCCCGGAAAGTCACAGGTTCGAAACCGCGAAGTTTTTTTTTTTTTTTTTGCTTGGGATATGAAAAGACCATTATAATTATCCGAACATTTGTGTCAAGGTCACATTATTTACATCCCCGTATCTCTACTAGACCCAGAGTTACGAGGCTGCAAAGTTGGGTCTAAAATGCAATTCCTATGGAGGGGTTGTTTGTTTACGTTTTGCTTAATTACTTGGTACCTGTTTGTCGTAGCCCTAAGTTTATAGTATGGTTGGATGGGGGACAAATTGAACTATAACATACTCAAAGGACATCCCCGTATCTCTACTAGACCCAGAGTTACGAGGCTGCAAAATTGGGTCTAATGCATTTCCTATAGAGGGGTTTGTTTGTTCATGTTTTGCTTAAATACTGGACCTGTATTTTCGAACAATAATAAGAACATATATGTAGTGCAGTGGTTATCACATCCGCTTTACTCCCGGAAAGTCACAGGTTCGAAACCGCGAAGTTTTTTTTTTTTTTTTTTTTGCTTGGGATATGAAAAGACCATTATAATTATCCGAACATTTGTGTCAAGGTCACATTATTAACATTCCCGTATCTCTACTAGACCCAGAGTTTCGAGGCTGCAAAGTTGGGTCTAAAATGCAATTCCTATGGAGGGGTTGTTTGTTTACGTTTTGCTTAGTTACTTGGCCCCTGTTTGTCGTAGCCCTAAGTTTATAGTATGGTTGGATGGGGGACAAATTGAACTATAACATACTCAAAGGACATCCCCGTATCTCTATTAGACCCAGAGTTACGAGGCTGCAAAATTGGGTCTAATGCAATTCCTATGGAGGGATTGTTTGTTTACGTTTTGCTTAATTACTTGGCCCCTGTTTGTCGTAGCTCTAAGTTTATAGTATGGTTGGATGGGGGACAAATTGGACTATAACATACTCAAAGGACATTCCCGTATCTCTACTAGACCCAGAGTTACGAGGCTGCAAAATTGGGTCTAATGCAATTCCTATGGAGGGATTGTTTGTTTACGTTTTGCTTAATTACTTGGCCCCTGTTTGTCGTAGCCCCAAGTTTATAGTATGGTTGGATGGGGGACAAATTGAACTATAACATACTCAAAGGACATCCCCGTATCTCTACTAGACCCAGAGTTACGAGGCTGCAAAATTGGGTCTAATGCATTTCCTATAGAGGGGTTTGTTTGTTCACGTTTTGCTTAAATACTGGACCCTGTATTTTCGATCAAAAATAAGAACATATATGTAGTGCTGTGGTTATCACATCCGCCTTACTCCCGGAAAGTCACAGGTTCGAAACCGCGAAGTTTTCTTTTTTTTTTTTTTGCTTGGGATATGAAAAGACCATTATAATTATCCGATTATTTGTGTCAAGGTCACATTATTTACATCCCCGTATCTCTACTAGACCCAGAGTTACGAGGCTGCAGAGTTGGGTCTAAAATGCAATTCCTATGGAGGGGTTGTTTGTTTACGTTTTGCTTAATTACTTGGCCCCTGTTTGTCGTAGCCCTAAGTTTATAGTATGGTTGGATGGGGGACAAATTGAACTATAACATACTCAAAGGACATCCTCGTATCTCTACTAGACCCAGAGTTACGAGGCTGCAAAGTTGGGTCTAAAATGCAATTCCTATGGAGGGGTTGTTTGTTTACGTTTTGCTTAGTTACTTGGCCCCTGTTTGTCGTAGCCCTAAGGTTATAGAATGGTTGGATGGGGGACAAATTGAACTAAAACATACTCAAAGGACATCCCCGTATCTCTACTAGACCCAGAGTTACGAGGCTGCAAAATTGGGTCTAAAGCATTTCCTATGGAGGGGTTTGTTTGTTCACGTTTTGCTTAAATACTGGACCCTGTATTTTCGATCCAAAATAAGAACATATATGTAGTGCAGTGGTTATCACATCCGCCTTACTCCCGGAAAGTCACAGGTTCGAAACCGCGAAGTTTTTTTTTTTTTTTTTTGCTTGGGATATGAAAAGACCATTATAATTATCCGAACATTTGTGTCAAGGTCACATTATTTACATCCCCGTATCTCTACTAGACCCAGAGTTACGAGGCTGCAAAGTTGGGTCTAAAATGCAATTCCTATGGAGGGGTTGTTTGTTTACGTTTTGCTTAATTACTTGGTACCTGTTTGTCGTAGCCCTAAGTTTATAGTATGGTTGGATGGGGGACAAATTGAACTATAACATACTCAAAGGACATCCCCGTATCTCTACTAGACCCAGAGTTACGAGGCTGCAAAATTGGGTCTAATGCATTTCCTATAGAGGGGTTTGTTTGTTCATGTTTTGCTTAAATACTGGACCTGTATTTTCGAACAATAATAAGAACATATATGTAGTGCAGTGGTTATCCCATCCGCTTTACTCCCGGAAAGTCACAGGTTCGAAACCGCGAAGTTTTTTTTTTTTTTTTTTGCTTGGGATATGAAAAGACCATTATAATTATCCGAACATTTGTGTCAAGGTCACATTATTAACATTCCCGTATCTCTACTAGACCCAGAGTTTCGAGGCTGCAAAGTTGGGTCTAAAATGCAATTCCTATGGAGGGGTTGTTTGTTTACGTTTTGCTTAGTTACTTGGCCCCTGTTTGTCGTAGCCCTAAGTTTATAGTATGGTTGGATGGGGGACAAATTGAACTATAACATACTCAAAGGACATCCCCGTATCTCTATTAGACCCAGAGTTACGAGGCTGCAAAATTGGGTCTAATGCAATTCCTATGGAGGGATTGTTTGTTTACGTTTTGCTTAATTACTTGGCCCCTGTTTGTCGTAGCTCTAAGTTTATAGTATGGTTGGATGGGGGACAAATTGGACTATAACATACTCAAAGGACATTCCCGTATCTCTACTAGACCCAGAGTTACGAGGCTGCAAAATTGGGTCTAATGCAATTCCTATGGAGGGATTGTTTGTTTACGTTTTGCTTAATTACTTGGCCCCTGTTTGTCGTAGCCCCAAGTTTATAGTATGGTTGGATGGGGGACAAATTGAACTATAACATACTCAAAGGACATCCCCGTATCTCTACTAGACCCAGAGTTACGAGGCTGCAAAATTGGGTCTAATGCATTTCCTATAGAGGGGTTTGTTTGTTCACGTTTTGCTTAAATACTGGACCCTGTATTTTTGATCAAAAATAAGAACATATATGTAGTGCTGTGGTTATCACATCCGCCTTACTCCCGGAAAGTCACAGGTTCGAAACCGCGAAGTTTTCTTTTTTTTTTTTTTTTGCTTGGGATATGAAAAGACCATTATAATTATCCGAACATTTGTGTCAAGGTCACATTATTTACATCCCCGTATCTCTACTAGACCCAGAGTTACGAGGCTGCAGAGTTGGGTCTAAAATGCAATTCCTATGGAGGGGTTGTTTGTTTACGTTTTGCTTAATTACTTGGCCCCTGTTTGTCGTAGCCCTAAGTTTATAGTATGGTTGGATGGGGGACAAATTGAACTATAACATACTCAAAGGACATCCTCGTATCTCTACTAGACCCAGAGTTACGAGGCTGCAAAGTTGGGTCTAAAATGCAATTCCTATGGAGGGGTTGTTTGTTTACGTTTTGCTTAGTTACTTGGCCCCTGTTTGTCGTAGCCCTAAGGTTATAGAATGGTTGGATGGGGGACAAATTGAACTATAACATACTCAAAGGACATCCCCGTATCTCTACTAGACCCAGAGTTACGAGGCTGCAAAATTGGGTCTAAAGCATTTCCTATGGAGGGGTTTGTTTGTTCACGTTTTGCTTAAATACTGGACCCTGTATTTTCGATCCAAAATAAGAACATATATGTAGTGCAGTGGTTATCACATCCGCCTTACTCCCGGAAAGTCACAGGTTCGAAACCGCGAAGTTTTTTTTTTTTTTTTTTTGCTTGGGATATGAAAAGACCATTATAATTATCCGAACATTTGTGTCAAGGTCACATTATTTACATCCCCGTATCTCTACTAGACCCAGAGTTACGAGGCTGCAAAGTTGGGTCTAAAATGCAATTCCTATGGAGGGGTTGTTTGTTTACGTTTTGCTTAATTACTTGGTACCTGTTTGTCGTAGCCCTAAGTTTATAGTATGGTTGGATGGGGGACAAATTGAACTATAACATACTCAAAGGACATCCCCGTATCTCTACTAGACCCAGAGTTACGAGGCTGCAAAATTGGGTCTAATGCATTTCCTATAGAGGGGTTTGTTTGTTCATGTTTTGCTTAAATACTGGACCTGTATTTTCGAACAATAATAAGAACATATATGTAGTGCAGTGGTTATCCCATCCGCTTTACTCCCGGAAAGTCACAGGTTCGAAACCGCGAAGTTTTTTTTTTTTTTTTTTTGCTTGGGATATGAAAAGACCATTATAATTATCCGAACATTTGTGTCAAGGTCACATTATTAACATTCCCGTATCTCTACTAGACCCAGAGTTTCGAGGCTGCAAAGTTGGGTCTAAAATGCAATTCCTATGGAGGGGTTGTTTGTTTACGTTTTGCTTAGTTACTTGGCCCCTGTTTGTCGTAGCCCTAAGTTTATAGTATGGTTGGATGGGGGACAAATTGAACTATAACATACTCAAAGGACATCCCCGTATCTCTATTAGACCCAGAGTTACGAGGCTGCAAAATTGGGTCTAATGCAATTCCTATGGAGGGATTGTTTGTTTACGTTTTGCTTAATTACTTGGCCCCTGTTTGTCGTAGCTCTAAGTTTATAGTATGGTTGGATGGGGGACAAATTGGACTATAACATACTCAAAGGACATTCCCGTATCTCTACTAGACCCAGAGTTACGAGGCTGCAAAATTGGGTCTAATGCAATTCCTATGGAGGGATTGTTTGTTTACGTTTTGCTTAATTACTTGGCCCCTGTTTGTCGTAGCCCCAAGTTTATAGTATGGTTGGATGGGGGACAAATTGAACTATAACATACTCAAAGGACATCCCCGTATCTCTACTAGACCCAGAGTTACGAGGCTGCAAAATTGGGTCTAATGCATTTCCTATAGAGGGGTTTGTTTGTTCACGTTTTGCTTAAATACTGGACCCTGTATTTTCGATCAAAAATAAGAACATATATGTAGTGCAGAGGTTATCACATCCGCCTTACTCCCGGAAAGTCACAGGTTCGAAACCGCGAAGTTTTTTATTTTTTCGCTTGGGATATGAAAAGACCATTATAATTATCCGAACATTTGTGTCAAGGTCACATTATTTACATCCCCGTATCTCTACTAGACCCAGAGTTACGAGGCTGCACAGTTGGGTCTAAAATGCAATTCCTATGGAGGGGTTGTTTGTTTACGTTTTGCTTAATTACTTGGCCCCTGTTTTTCGTAGCCCTAAGTTTATAGTATGGTTGGATGGGGGACAAATTGAACTATAACATACTCAAAGGACATCCTCGTATCTCTACTAGACCCAGAGTTACGAGGCTGCAAAGTTGGGTCTAAAATGCAATTCCTATGGAGGGGTTGTTTGTTTACGTTTTGCTTAGTTACTTGGCCCCTGTTTGTCGTAGCCCTAAGTTTATAGTATGGTTGGATGGGGGACAAATTGAACTATAACATACTCAAAGGACATCCTCGTATCTCTACTAGACCCAGAGTTACGAGGCTGCAAAGTTGGGTCTAAAATGCAATTCCTATGGAGGGGTTGTTTGTTTACGTTTTGCTTAGTTACTTGGCCCCTGTTTGTCGTAGCCCTAAGTTTATAGTATGGTTGGATGGGGGACAAATTGAACTATAACATACTCAAAGGACATCCCCGTATCTCTACTAGACCCAGAGTTACGAGGCTGCAAAATTGGGTCTAATGCATTTCCTATAGAGGGGTTTGTTTGTTCACGTTTTGCTTAAAAACTGGACATGTAATTTCGATCAAAAATAAGAACATATATATAGTGCAGTGGTTATCACATCCGCCTTACTCCCGGAAAGTCACAGGTTCGAAACCGCGAAGTTTTTTTTTTTTTTTTTTCTTGGGATATGAAAAGACCATTATAATTATCCGAACATTTGTGTCAAGGTCACATTATTTACATCCCCGTATCTCTACTAGACCCAGAGTTACGAGGCTGCAAAGTTGGGTCTAAAATGCAATTCCTATGGAGGGGTTGTTTGTTTACGTTTTCTTAGTTACTTGGCCCCTGTTTGTCGTAGCCCTAAGTTTATAGTATGGTTGGATGGGGGACAAATTGAACTATAACATACTCAAAGGACATCCCCGTATCTCTACTAGACCCAGAGTTACGAGGCTGCAAAATTGGGTCTAATGCAATTCCTATGGAGGGATTGTTTGTTTACGTTTTGCTTAATTACTTGACCCCTGTTTGTCGTAGCTCTAAGTTTATAGTATGGTTGGATGGGGGACAAATTGGACTATAACATACTCAAAGGACATTCCCGTATCTCTACTAGACCCAGAGTTACGAGGCTGCAAAATTGGGTCTAATGCAATTCCTATGGAGGGATTGTTTGTTTACGTTTTGCTTAATTACTTGGCCCCTGTTTGTCGTAGCCCCAAGTTTATAGTATGGTTGGATGGGGGACAAATTGAACTATAACATACTCAAAGGACATCCTCGTATCTCTACTAGACCCAGAGTTACGAGGCTGCAAAGTTGGGTCTAAAATGCAATTCCTATGGAGGGGTTGTTTGTTTACGTTTTGCTTAGTTACTTGGCCCCTGTTTGTCGTAGCCCTAAGTTTATAGTATGGTTGGATGGGGGACAAATTGAACTATAACATACTCAAAGGACATCCCCGTATCTCTACTAGACCCAGAGTTACGAGGCTGCAAAATTGGGTCTAATGCATTTCCTATAGAGGGGTTTGTTTGTTCATGTTTTGCTTAAATACTGGACCTGTATTTTCGAACAATAATAAGAACATATATGTAGTGCAGTGGTTATCACATCCGCTTTACTCCCGGAAAGTCACAGGTTCGAAACCGCGAAGTTTTTTTTTTTTTTTCTTGGGATATGAAAAGACCATTATAATTATCCGAACATTTGTGCCAAGGTCACATTATTTACATCCCCGTATCTCTACTAGACCCAGAGTTACGAGGCTGCAAAGTTGGGTCTAAAATGCAATTCCTATGGAGGGGTTGTTTGTTTACGTTTTCTTAGTTACTTGGCCCCTGTTTGTCGTAGCCCTAAGTTTATAGTATGGTTGGATGGGGGACAAATTGAACTATAACATACTCAAAGGACATCCCCGTATCTCTACTAGACCCAGAGTTACGAGGCTGCAAAATTGGGTCTAATGCAATTCCTATGGAGGGATTGTTTGTTTACGTTTTGCTTAATTACTTGACCCCTGTTTGTCGTAGCTCTAAGTTTATAGTATGGTTGGATGGGGGACAAATTGGACTATAACATACTCAAAGGACATTCCCGTATCTCTACTAGACCCAGAGTTACGAGGCTGCAAAATTGGGTCTAATGCAATTCCTATGGAGGGATTGTTTGTTTACGTTTTGCTTAATTACTTGGCCCCTGTTTGTCGTAGCCCCAAGTTTATAGTATGGTTGGATGGGGGACAAATTGAACTATAACATACTCAAAGGACATCCTCGTATCTCTACTAGACCCAGAGTTACGAGGCTGCAAAGTTGGGTCTAAAATGCAATTCCTATGGAGGGGTTGTTTGTTTACGTTTTGCTTAGTTACTTGGCCCCTGTTTGTCGTAGCCCTAAGTTTATAGTATGGTTGGATGGGGGACAAATTGAACTATAACATACTCAAAGGACATCCCCGTATCTCTACTAGACCCAGAGTTACGAGGCTGCAAAATTGGGTCTAATGCATTTCCTATAGAGGGGTTTGTTTGTTCACGTTTTGCTTAAAAACTGGACATGTAATTTCGACCAAAAATAAGAACATATATATAGTGCAGTGGTTATCACATCCGCCTTACTCCCGGAAAGTCACAGGTTCGAAACCGCGAAGTTTTTTTTTTTTTTTTTTCTTGGGATATGAAAAGACCATTATAATTATCCGAACATTTGTGTCAAGGTCACATTATTTACATCCCCGTATCTCTACTAGACCCAGAGTTACGAGGCTGCAAAGTTGGGTCTAAAATGCAATTCCTATGGAGGGGTTGTTTGTTTACGTTTTGCTTAATTACTTGGCCCCTGTTTTTCGTAGCCCTAAGTTTATAGTATGGTTGGATGGGGGACAAATTGAACTATAACATACTCAAAGGACATCCTCGTATCTCTACTAGACCCAGAGTTACGAGGCTGCAAAGTTGGGTCTAAAATGCAATTCCTATGGAGGGGTTGTTTGTTTACGTTTTGCTTAGTTACTTGGCCCCTGTTTGTCGTAGCCCTAAGTTTATAGTATGGTTGGATGGGGGACAAATTGAACTATAACATACTCAAAGGACATCCTCGTATCTCTACTAGACCCAGAGTTACGAGGCTGCAAAGTTGGGTCTAAAATGCAATTCCTATGGAGGGGTTGTTTGTTTACGTTTTGCTTAGTTACTTGGCCCCTGTTTGTCGTAGCCCTAAGTTTATAGTATGGTTGGATGGGGGACAAATTGAACTATAACATACTCAAAGGACATCCCCGTATCTCTACTAGACCCAGAGTTACGAGGCTGCAAAATTGGGTCTAATGCATTTCCTATAGAGGGGTTTGTTTGTTCACGTTTTGCTTAAAAACTGGACATGTAATTTCGATCAAAAATAAGAACATATATATAGTGCAGTGGTTATCACATCCGCCTTACTCCCGGAAAGTCACAGGTTCGAAACCGCGAAGTTTTTTTTTTTTTTTTTCTTGGGATATGAAAAGACCATTATAATTATCCGAACATTTGTGTCAAGGTCACATTATTTACATCCCCGTATCTCTACTAGACCCAGAGTTACGAGGCTGCAAAGTTGGGTCTAAAATGCAATTCCTATGGAGGGGTTGTTTGTTTACGTTTTCTTAGTTACTTGGCCCCTGTTTGTCGTAGCCCTAAGTTTATAGTATGGTTGGATGGGGGACAAATTGAACTATAACATACTCAAAGGACATCCCCGTATCTCTACTAGACCCAGAGTTACGAGGCTGCAAAATTGGGTCTAATGCAATTCCTATGGAGGGATTGTTTGTTTACGTTTTGCTTAATTACTTGACCCCTGTTTGTCGTAGCTCTAAGTTTATAGTATGGTTGGATGGGGGACAAATTGGACTATAACATACTCAAAGGACATTCCCGTATCTCTACTAGACCCAGAGTTACGAGGCTGCAAAATTGGGTCTAATGCAATTCCTATGGAGGGATTGTTTGTTTACGTTTTGCTTAATTACTTGGCCCCTGTTTGTCGTAGCCCCAAGTTTATAGTATGGTTGGATGGGGGACAAATTGAACTATAACATACTCAAAGGACATCCTCGTATCTCTACTAGACCCAGAGTTACGAGGCTGCAAAGTTGGGTCTAAAATGCAATTCCTATGGAGGGGTTGTTTGTTTACGTTTTGCTTAGTTACTTGGCCCCTGTTTGTCGTAGCCCTAAGTTTATAGTATGGTTGGATGGGGGACAAATTGAACTATAACATACTCAAAGGACATCCCCGTATCTCTACTAGACCCAGAGTTACGAGGCTGCAAAATTGGGTCTAATGCATTTCCTATAGAGGGGTTTGTTTGTTCATGTTTTGCTTAAATACTGGACCTGTATTTTCGAACAATAATAAGAACATATATGTAGTGCAGTGGTTATCACATCCGCTTTACTCCCGGAAAGTCACAGGTTCGAAACCGCGAAGTTTTTTTTTTTTTTTTTCTTGGGATATGAAAAGACCATTATAATTATCCGAACATTTGTGCCAAGGTCACATTATTTACATCCCCGTATCTCTACTAGACCCAGAGTTACGAGGCTGCAAAGTTGGGTCTAAAATGCAATTCCTATGGAGGGGTTGTTTGTTTACGTTTTCTTAGTTACTTGGCCCCTGTTTGTCGTAGCCCTAAGTTTATAGTATGGTTGGATGGGGGACAAATTGAACTATAACATACTCAAAGGACATCCCCGTATCTCTACTAGACCCAGAGTTACGAGGCTGCAAAATTGGGTCTAATGCAATTCCTATGGAGGGATTGTTTGTTTACGTTTTGCTTAATTACTTGACCCCTGTTTGTCGTAGCTCTAAGTTTATAGTATGGTTGGATGGGGGACAAATTGGACTATAACATACTCAAAGGACATTCCCGTATCTCTACTAGACCCAGAGTTACGAGGCTGCAAAATTGGGTCTAATGCAATTCCTATGGAGGGATTGTTTGTTTACGTTTTGCTTAATTACTTGGCCCCTGTTTGTCGTAGCCCCAAGTTTATAGTATGGTTGGATGGGGGACAAATTGAACTATAACATACTCAAAGGACATCCTCGTATCTCTACTAGACCCAGAGTTACGAGGCTGCAAAGTTGGGTCTAAAATGCAATTCCTATGGAGGGGTTGTTTGTTTACGTTTTGCTTAGTTACTTGGCCCCTGTTTGTCGTAGCCCTAAGTTTATAGTATGGTTGGATGGGGGACAAATTGAACTATAACATACTCAAAGGACATCCCCGTATCTCTACTAGACCCAGAGTTACGAGGCTGCAAAATTGGGTCTAATGCATTTCCTATAGAGGGGTTTGTTTGTTCATGTTTTGCTTAAATACTGGACCTGTATTTTCGAACAATAATAAGAACATATATGTAGTGCAGTGGTTATCACATCCGCTTTACTCCCGGAAAGTCACAGGTTCGAAACCGCGAAGTTTTTTTTTTTTTTTCTTGGGATATGAAAAGACCATTATAATTATCCGAACATTTGTGCCAAGGTCACATTATTTACATCCCCGTATCTCTACTAGACCCAGAGTTACGAGGCTGCAAAGTTGGGTCTAAAATGCAATTCCTATGGAGGGGTTGTTTGTTTACGTTTTCTTAGTTACTTGGCCCCTGTTTGTCGTAGCCCTAAGTTTATAGTATGGTTGGATGGGGGACAAATTGAACTATAACATACTCAAAGGACATCCTCGTATCTCTACTAGACCCAGAGTTACGAGGCTGCAAAGTTGGGTCTAAAATGCAATTCCTATGGAGGGGTTGTTTGTTTACGTTTTGCTTAGTTACTTGGCCCCTGTTTGTCGTAGCCCTAAGTTTATAGTATGGTTGGATGGGGGACAAATTGAACTATAACATACTCAAAGGACATCCCCGTATCTCTACTAGACCCAGAGTTACGAGGCTGCAAAATTGGGTCTAATGCATTTCCTATAGAGGGGTTTGTTTGTTCATGTTTTGCTTAAATACTGGACCTGTATTTTCGAACAATAATAAGAACATATATGTAGTGCAGTGGTTATCACATCCGCTTTACTCCCGGAAAGTCACAGGTTCGAAACCGCGAAGTTTTTTTTTTTTTTTTTCTTGGGATATGAAAAGACCATTATAATTATCCGAACATTTGTGCCAAGGTCACATTATTTACATCCCCGTATCTCTACTAGACCCAGAGTTACGAGGCTGCAAAGTTGGGTCTAAAATGCAATTCCTATGGAGGGGTTGTTTGTTTACGTTTTCTTAGTTACTTGGCCCCTGTTTGTCGTAGCCCTAAGTTTATAGTATGGTTGGATGGGGGACAAATTGAACTATAACATACTCAAAGGACATCCCCGTATCTCTACTAGACCCAGAGTTACGAGGCTGCAAAATTGGGTCTAATGCAATTCCTATGGAGGGATTGTTTGTTTACGTTTTGCTTAATTACTTGGCCCCTGTTTGTCGTAGCCCCAAGTTTATAGTATGGTTGGATGGGGGACAAATTGAACTATAACATACTCAAAGGACATCCTCGTATCTCTACTAGACCCAGAGTTACGAGGCTGCAAAGTTGGGTCTAAAATGCAATTCCTATGGAGGGGTTGTTTGTTTACGTTTTGCTTAGTTACTTGGCCCCTGTTTGTCGTAGCCCTAAGTTTATAGTATGGTTGGATGGGGGACAAATTGAACTATAACATACTCAAAGGACATCCCCGTATCTCTACTAGACCCAGAGTTACGAGGCTGCAAAATTGGGTCTAATGCATTTCCTATAGAGGGGTTTGTTTGTTCATGTTTTGCTTAAATACTGGACCTGTATTTTCGAACAATAATAAGAACATATATGTAGTGCAGTGGTTATCACATCCGCTTTACTCCCGGAAAGTCACAGGTTCGAAACCGCGAAGTTTTTTTTTTTTTTTTTTGCTTGGGATATGAAAAGACCATTATAATTATCCGAACTTTTGTGTCAAGGTCACATTATTAACATTCCCGTATCTCTACTAGACCCAGAGTTTCGAGGCTGCAAAGTTGGGTCTAAAATGCAATTCCTATGGAGGGGTTGTTTGTTTACGTTTTGCTTAGTTACTTGGCCCCTGTTTGTCGTAGCCCTAAGTTTATAGTATAGTTGGATGGGGGACAAATTGAACTATAACATACTCAAAGGACATCCCCGTATCTCTATTAGACCCAGAGTTACGAGGCTGCAAAATTGGGTCTAATGCAATTCCTATGGAGGGATTGTTTGTTTACGTTTTGCTTAATTACTTGGCCCCTGTTTGTCGTAGCCCTAAGTTTATAGTATGGTTGGATGGGGGACAAATTGAACTATAACATACTCAAAGGACATCCTCGTATCTCTACTAGACCCAGAGTTACGAGGCTGCAAAGTTGGGTCTAAAATGCAATTCCTATGGAGGGGTTGTTTGTTTACGTTTTGCTTAGTTACTTGGCCCCTGTTTGTCGTAGCCCTAAGTTTATAGTATGGTTGGATGGGGGACAAATTGAACTATAACATACTCAAAGGACATCCCCGTATCTCTACTAGACCCAGAGTTACGAGGCTGCAAAATTGGGTCTAATGCATTTCCTATAGAGGGGTTTGTTTGTTCACGTTTTGCTTAAAAACTGGACATGTAATTTCGATCAAAAATAAGAACATATATATAGTTCAGTGGTTATCACATCCGCCTTACTCCCGGAAAGTCACAGGTTCGAAACCGCGAAGTTTTTTTTTTTTTTTTTTCTTGGGATATGAAAAGACCATTATAATTATCCGAACATTTGTGTCAAGGTCACATTATTTACATCCCCGTATCTCTACTAGACCCAGAGTTACGAGGCTGCAAAGTTGGGTCTAAAATGCAATTCCTATGGAGGGGTTGTTTGTTTACGTTTTCTTAGTTACTTGGCCCCTGTTTGTCGTAGCCCTAAGTTTATAGTATGGTTGGATGGGGGACAAATTGAACTATAACATACTCAAAGGACATCCCCGTATCTCTACTAGACCCAGAGTTACGAGGCTGCAAAATTGGGTCTAATGCAATTCCTATGGAGGGATTGTTTGTTTACGTTTTGCTTAATTACTTGACCCCTGTTTGTCGTAGCTCTAAGTTTATAGTATGGTTGGATGGGGGACAAATTGGACTATAACATACTCAAAGGACATTCCCGTATCTCTACTAGACCCAGAGTTACGAGGCTGCAAAATTGGGTCTAATGCAATTCCTATGGAGGGATTGTTTGTTTACGTTTTGCTTAATTACTTGGCCCCTGTTTGTCGTAGCCCCAAGTTTATAGTATGGTTGGATGGGGGACAAATTGAACTATAACATACTCAAAGGACATCCTCGTATCTCTACTAGACCCAGAGTTACGAGGCTGCAAAGTTGGGTCTAAAATGCAATTCCTATGGAGGGGTTGTTTGTTTACGTTTTGCTTAGTTACTTGGCCCCTGTTTGTCGTAGCCCTAAGTTTATAGTATGGTTGGATGGGGGACAAATTGAACTATAACATACTCAAAGGACATCCCCGTATCTCTACTAGACCCAGAGTTACGAGGCTGCAAAATTGGGTCTAATGCATTTCCTATAGAGGGGTTTGTTTGTTCATGTTTTGCTTAAATACTGGACCTGTATTTTCGAACAATAATAAGAACATATATGTAGTGCAGTGGTTATCACATCCGCTTTACTCCCGGAAAGTCACAGGTTCGAAACCGCGAAGT
Organism: Phalangium opilio; assembly: GCF_054372755.1. Classification (NCBI taxonomy): domain Eukaryota; kingdom Metazoa; phylum Arthropoda; class Arachnida; order Opiliones; family Phalangiidae; genus Phalangium; species Phalangium opilio. Next base: position 6,349,528 of record NW_028324187.1, on the reverse strand, counting down.
TTTTTTTTTTTTTTTCTTGGGATATGAAAAGACCATTATAATTATCCGAACATTTGTGCCAAGGTCACATTATTTACATCCCCGTATCTCTACTAGACCCAGAGTTACGAGGCTGCAAAGTTGGGTCTAAAATGCAATTCCTATGGAGGGGTTGTTTGTTTACGTTTTCTTAGTTACTTGGCCCCTGTTTGTCGTAGCCCTAAGTTTATAGTATGGTTGGATGGGGGACAAATTGAACTATAACATACTCAAAGGACATCCCCGTATCTCTACTAGACCCAGAGTTACGAGGCTGCAAAATTGGGTCTAATGCAATTCCTATGGAGGGATTGTTTGTTTACGTTTTGCTTAATTACTTGACCCCTGTTTGTCGTAGCTCTAAGTTTATAGTATGGTTGGATGGGGGACAAATTGGACTATAACATACTCAAAGGACATTCCCGTATCTCTACTAGACCCAGAGTTACGAGGCTGCAAAATTGGGTCTAATGCAATTCCTATGGAGGGATTGTTTGTTTACGTTTTGCTTAATTACTTGGCCCCTGTTTGTCGTAGCCCCAAGTTTATAGTATGGTTGGATGGGGGACAAATTGAACTATAACATACTCAAAGGACATCCTCGTATCTCTACTAGACCCAGAGTTACGAGGCTGCAAAGTTGGGTCTAAAATGCAATTCCTATGGAGGGGTTGTTTGTTTACGTTTTGCTTAGTTACTTGGCCCCTGTTTGTCGTAGCCCTAAGTTTATAGTATGGTTGGATGGGGGACAAATTGAACTATAACATACTCAAAGGACATCCCCGTATCTCTACTAGACCCAGAGTTACGAGGCTGCAAAATTGGGTCTAATGCATTTCCTATAGAGGGGTTTGTTTGTTCATGTTTTGCTTAAATACTGGACCTGTATTTTCGAACAATAATAAGAACATATATGTAGTGCAGTGGTTATCACATCCGCTTTACTCCCGGAAAGTCACAGGTTCGAAACCGCGAAGTTTTTTTTTTTTTTTTTTGCTTGGGATATGAAAAGACCATTATAATTATCCGAACTTTTGTGTCAAGGTCACATTATTAACATTCCCGTATCTCTACTAGACCCAGAGTTTCGAGGCTGCAAAGTTGGGTCTAAAATGCAATTCCTATGGAGGGGTTGTTTGTTTACGTTTTGCTTAGTTACTTGGCCCCTGTTTGTCGTAGCCCTAAGTTTATAGTATGGTTGGATGGGGGACAAATTGAACTATAACATACTCAAAGGACATCCCCGTATCTCTATTAGACCCAGAGTTACGAGGCTGCAAAATTGGGTCTAATGCAATTCCTATGGAGGGATTGTTTGTTTACGTTTTGCTTAATTACTTGGCCCCTGTTTGTCGTAGCCCTAAGTTTATAGTATGGTTGGATGGGGGACAAATTGAACTATAACATACTCAAAGGACATCCTCGTATCTCTACTAGACCCAGAGTTACGAGGCTGCAAAGTTGGGTCTAAAATGCAATTCCTATGGAGGGGTTGTTTGTTTACGTTTTGCTTAGTTACTTGGCCCCTGTTTGTCGTAGCCCTAAGTTTATAGTATGGTTGGATGGGGGACAAATTGAACTATAACATACTCAAAGGACATCCCCGTATCTCTACTAGACCCAGAGTTACGAGGCTGCAAAATTGGGTCTAATGCATTTCCTATAGAGGGGTTTGTTTGTTCACGTTTTGCTTAAAAACTGGACATGTAATTTCGATCAAAAATAAGAACATATATATAGTGCAGTGGTTATCACATCCGCCTTACTCCCGGAAAGTCACATGTTCGAAACCGCGAAGTTTTTTTTTTTTTTTTTTCTTGGGATATGAAAAGACCATTATAATTATCCGAACATTTGTGTCAAGGTCACATTATTTACATCCCCGTATCTCTACTAGACCCAGAGTTACGAGGCTGCAAAGTTGGGTCTAAAATGCAATTCCTATGGAGGGGTTGTTTGTTTACGTTTTCTTAGTTACTTGGCCCCTGTTTGTCGTAGCCCTAAGTTTATAGTATGGTTGGATGGGGGACAAATTGAACTATAACATACTCAAAGGACATCCCCGTATCTCTACTAGACCCAGAGTTACGAGGCTGCAAAATTGGGTCTAATGCAATTCCTATGGAGGGATTGTTTGTTTACGTTTTGCTTAATTACTTGACCCCTGTTTGTCGTAGCTCTAAGTTTATAGTATGGTTGGATGGGGGACAAATTGGACTATAACATACTCAAAGGACATTCCCGTATCTCTACTAGACCCAGAGTTACGAGGCTGCAAAATTGGGTCTAATGCAATTCCTATGGAGGGATTGTTTGTTTACGTTTTGCTTAATTACTTGGCCCCTGTTTGTCGTAGCCCCAAGTTTATAGTATGGTTGGATGGGGGACAAATTGAACTATAACATACTCAAAGGACATCCTCGTATCTCTACTAGACCCAGAGTTACGAGGCTGCAAAGTTGGGTCTAAAATGCAATTCCTATGGAGGGGTTGTTTGTTTACGTTTTGCTTAGTTACTTGGCCCCTGTTTTTCGTAGCCCTAAGTTTATAGTATGGTTGGATGGGGGACAAATTGAACTATAACATACTCAAAGGACATCCCCGTATCTCTACTAGACCCAGAGTTACGAGGCTGCAAAATTGGGTCTAATGCATTTCCTATAGAGGGGTTTGTTTGTTCATGTTTTGCTTAAATACTGGACCTGTATTTTCGAACAATAATAAGAACATATATGTAGTGCAGTGGTTATCACATCCGCTTTACTCCCGGAAAGTCACAGGTTCGAAACCGCGAAGTTTTTTTTTTTTTTTTTCTTGGGATATGAAAAGACCATTATAATTATCCGAACATTTGTGTCAAGGTCACATTATTTACATCCCCGTATCTCTACTAGACCCAGAGTTACGAGGCTGCAAAGTTGGGTCTAAAATGCAATTCCTATGGAGGGGTTGTTTGTTTACGTTTTCTTAGTTACTTGGCCCCTGTTTGTCGTAGCCCTAAGTTTATAGTATGGTTGGATGGGGGACAAATTGAACTATAACATACTCAAAGGACATCCCCGTATCTCTACTAGACCCAGAGTTACGAGGCTGCAAAATTGGGTCTAATGCAATTCCTATGGAGGGATTGTTTGTTTACGTTTTGCTTAATTACTTGACCCCTGTTTGTCGTAGCTCTAAGTTTATAGTATGGTTGGATGGGGGACAAATTGGACTATAACATACTCAAAGGACATTCCCGTATCTCTACTAGACCCAGAGTTACGAGGCTGCAAAATTGGGTCTAATGCAATTCCTATGGAGGGATTGTTTGTTTACGTTTTGCTTAATTACTTGGCCCCTGTTTGTCGTAGCCCCAAGTTTATAGTATGGTTGGATGGGGGACAAATTGAACTATAACATACTCAAAGGACATCCTCGTATCTCTACTAGACCCAGAGTTACGAGGCTGCAAAGTTGGGTCTAAAATGCAATTCCTATGGAGGGGTTGTTTGTTTACGTTTTGCTTAGTTACTTGGCCCCTGTTTGTCGTAGCCCTAAGTTTATAGTATGGTTGGATGGGGGACAAATTGAACTATAACATACTCAAAGGACATCCCCGTATCTCTACTAGACCCAGAGTTACGAGGCTGCAAAATTGGGTCTAATGCATTTCCTATAGAGGGGTTTGTTTGTTCATGTTTTGCTTAAATACTGGACCTGTATTTTCGAACAATAATAAGAACATATATGTAGTGCAGTGGTTATCACATCCGCTTTACTCCCGGAAAGTCACAGGTTCGAAACCGCGAAGTTTTTTTTTTTTTTTTTTTGCTTGGGATATGAAAAGACCATTATAATTATCCGAACTTTTGTGTCAAGGTCACATTATTAACATTCCCGTATCTCTACTAGACCCAGTTTCGAGGCTGCAAAGTTGGGTCTAAAATGCAATTCCTATGGAGGGGTTGTTTGTTTACGTTTTGCTTAGTTACTTGGCCCCTGTTTGTCGTAGCCCTAAGTTTATAGTATGGTTGGATGGGGGACAAATTGAACTATAACATACTCAAAGGACATCCCCGTATCTCTATTAGACCCAGAGTTACGAGGCTGCAAAATTGGGTCTAATGCAATTCCTATGGAGGGATTGTTTGTTTACGTTTTGCTTAATTACTTGGCCCCTGTTTGTCGTAGCCCCAAGTTTATAGTATGGTTGGATGAGGGACAAATTGAACTATAACATACTCAAAGGACATCCCCGTATCTCTACTAGACCCAGAGTTACGAGGCTGCAAAATTGGGTCTAATGCATTTCCTATAGAGGGGTTTGTTTGTTCACGTTTTGCTTAAATACTGGACCCTGTATTTTCGATCAAAAATAAGAATATATATGTAGTGCAGAGGTTATCACATCCGCCTTACTCCCGGAAAGTCACAGGTTCGAAACCGCGAAGTTTTTTATTTTTTCGCTTGGGATATGAAAAGACCATTATAATTATCCGAACATTTGTGTCAAGGTCACATTATTTACATCCCCGTATCTCTACTAGACCCAGAGTTACGAGGCTGCAAAGTTGGGTCTAAAATGCAATTCCTATGGAGGGGTTGTTTGTTTACGTTTTGCTTAATTACTTGGCCCCTGTTTTTCGTAGCCCTAAGTTTATAGTATGGTTGGATGGGGGACAAATTGAACTATAACATACTCAAAGGACATCCTCGTATCTCTACTAGACCCAGAGTTACGAGGCTGCAAAGTTGGGTCTAAAATGCAATTCCTATGGAGGGGTTGTTTGTTTACGTTTTGCTTAGTTACTTGGCCCCTGTTTGTCGTAGCCCTAAGTTTATAGTATGGTTGGATGGGGGACAAATTGAACTATAACATACTCAAAGGACATCCTCGTATCTCTACTAGACCCAGAGTTACGAGGCTGCAAAGTTGGGTCTAAAATGCAATTCCTATGGAGGGGTTGTTTGTTTACGTTTTGCTTAGTTACTTGGCCCCTGTTTGTCGTAGCCCTAAGTTTATAGTATGGTTGGATGGGGGACAAATTGAACTATAACATACTCAAAGGACATCCCCGTATCTCTACTAGACCCAGAGTTACGAGGCTGCAAAATTGGGTCTAATGCATTTCCTATAGAGGGGTTTGTTTGTTCACGTTTTGCTTAAAAACTGGACATGTATTTTCGATCAAAAATAAGAACATATATATAGTGCAGTGGTTATCACATCCGCCTTACTCCCGGAAAGTCACAGGTTCGAAACCGCGAAGTTTTTTTTTTTTTCTTGGGATATGAAAAGACCATTATAATTATCCGAACATTTGTGTCAAGGTCACATTATTTACATCCCCGTATCTCTACTAGACCCAGAGTTTCGAGGCTGCAAAGTTGGGTCTAAAATGCAATTCCTATGGAGGGGTTGTTTGTTTACGTTTTGCTTAGTTACTTGGCCCCTGTTTGTCGTAGCCCTAAGTTTATAGTATGGTTGGATGGGGGACAAATTGAACTATAACATACTCAAAGGACATCCCCGTATCTCTATTAGACCCAGAGTTACGAGGCTGCAAAATTGGGTCTAATGCATTTCCTATAGAGGGGTTTGTTTGTTCATGTTTTGCTTAAATACTGGACCTGTATTTTCGAACAATAATAAGAACATATATGTAGTGCAGTGGTTATCACATCCGCTTTACTCCCGGAAAGTCACAGGTTCGAAACCGCGAAGTTTTTTTTTTTTTTTTTTTTGCTTGGGATATGAAAAGACCATTATAATTATCCGAACTTTTGTGTCAAGGTCACATTATTAACATTCCCGTATCTCTACTAGACCCAGTTTCGAGGCTGCAAAGTTGGGTCTAAAATGCAATTCCTATGGAGGGGTTGTTTGTTTACGTTTTGCTTAGTTACTTGGCCCCTGTTTGTCGTAGCCCTAAGTTTATAGTATGGTTGGATGGGGGACAAATTGAACTATAACATACTCAAAGGACATCCCCGTATCTCTATTAGACCCAGAGTTACGAGGCTGCAAAATTGGGTCTAATGCAATTCCTATGGAGGGATTGTTTGTTTACGTTTTGCTTAATTACTTGGCCCCTGTTTGTCGTAGCTCTAAGTTTATAGTATGGTTGGATGGGGGACAAATTGGACTATAACATACTCAAAGGACATTCCCGTATCTCTACTAGACCCAGAGTTACGAGGCTGCAAAATTGGGTCTAATGCAATTCCTATGGAGGGATTGTTTGTTTACGTTTTGCTTAATTACTTGGCCCCTGTTTGTCGTAGCCCCAAGTTTATAGTATGGTTGGATGAGGGACAAATTGAACTATAACATACTCAAAGGACATCCCCGTATCTCTACTAGACCCAGAGTTACGAGGCTGCAAAATTGGGTCTAATGCATTTCCTATAGAGGGGTTTGTTTGTTCACGTTTTGCTTAAATACTGGACCCTGTATTTTCGATCAAAAATAAGAATATATATGTAGTGCAGAGGTTATCACATCCGCCTTACTCCCGGAAAGTCACAGGTTCGAAACCGCGAAGTTTTTTATTTTTTCGCTTGGGATATGAAAAGACCATTATAATTATCCGAACATTTGTGTCAAGGTCACATTATTTACATCCCCGTATCTCTACTAGACCCAGAGTTACGAGGCTGCAAAGTTGGGTCTAAAATGCAATTCCTATGGAGGGGTTGTTTGTTTACGTTTTGCTTAATTACTTGGCCCCTGTTTTTCGTAGCCCTAAGTTTATAGTATGGTTGGATGGGGGACAAATTGAACTATAACATACTCAAAGGACATCCTCGTATCTCTACTAGACCCAGAGTTACGAGGCTGCAAAGTTGGGTCTAAAATGCAATTCCTATGGAGGGGTTGTTTGTTTACGTTTTGCTTAGTTACTTGGCCCCTGTTTGTCGTAGCCCTAAGTTTATAGTATGGTTGGATGGGGGACAAATTGAACTATAACATACTCAAAGGACATCCTCGTATCTCTACTAGACCCAGAGTTACGAGGCTGCAAAGTTGGGTCTAAAATGCAATTCCTATGGAGGGGTTGTTTGTTTACGTTTTGCTTAGTTACTTGGCCCCTGTTTGTCGTAGCCCTAAGTTTATAGTATGGTTGGATGGGGGACAAATTGAACTATAACATACTCAAAGGACATCCCCGTATCTCTACTAGACCCAGAGTTACGAGGCTGCAAAATTGGGTCTAATGCATTTCCTATAGAGGGGTTTGTTTGTTCACGTTTTGCTTAAAAACTGGACATGTATTTTCGATCAAAAATAAGAACATATATATAGTGCAGTGGTTATCACATCCGCCTTACTCCCGGAAAGTCACAGGTTCGAAACCGCGAAGTTTTTTTTTTTTTTTCTTGGGATATGAAAAGACCATTATAATTATCCGAACATTTGTGTCAAGGTCACATTATTTACATCCCCGTATCTCTACTAGACCCAGAGTTTCGAGGCTGCAAAGTTGGGTCTAAAATGCAATTCCTATGGAGGGGTTGTTTGTTTACGTTTTGCTTAGTTACTTGGCCCCTGTTTGTCGTAGCCCTAAGTTTATAGTATGGTTGGATGGGGGACAAATTGAACTATAACATACTCAAAGGACATCCCCGTATCTCTATTAGACCCAGAGTTACGAGGCTGCAAAATTGGGTCTAATGCGATTCCTATGGAGGGATTGTTTGTTTACGTTTTGCTTAATTACTTGGCCCCTGTTTGTCGTAGCTCTAAGTTTATAGTATGGTTGGATGGGGGACAAATTGGACTATAACATACTCAAAGGACATTCCCGTATCTCTACTAGACCCAGAGTTACGAGGCTGCAAAATTGGGTCTAATGCAATTCCTATGGAGGGATTGTTTGTTTACGTTTTGCTTAATTACTTGGCCCCTGTTTGTCGTAGCCCCAAGTTTATAGTATGGTTGGATGGGGGACAAATTGAACTATAACATACTCAAAGGACATCCCCGTATCTCTACTAGACCCAGAGTTACGAGGCTGCAAAATTGGGTCTAATGCATTTCCTATAGAGGGGTTTGTTTGTTCACGTTTTGCTTAAATACTGGACCCTGTATTTTCGATCAAAAATAAGAATATATATGTAGTGCAGAGGTTATCACATCCGCCTTACTCCCGGAAAGTCACAGGTTCGAAACCGCGAAGTTTTTTATTTTTTCGCTTGGGATATGAAAAGACCATTATAATTATCCGAACATTTGTGTCAAGGTCACATTATTTACATCCCCGTATCTCTACTAGACCCAGAGTTACGAGGCTGCAAAGTTGGGTCTAAAATGCAATTCCTATGGAGGGGTTGTTTGTTTACGTTTTGCTTAGTTACTTGGCCCCTGTTTGTCGTAGCCCTAAGTTTATAGTATGGTTGGATGGGGGACAAATTGAACTATAACATACTCAAAGGACATCCCCGTATCTCTATTAGACCCAGAGTTACGAGGCTGCAAAATTGGGTCTAATGCAATTCCTATGGAGGGATTGTTTGTTTACGTTTTGCTTAATTACTTGGCCCCTGTTTGTCGTAGCTCTAAGTTTATAGTATGGTTGGATGGGGGACAAATTGGACTATAACATACTCAAAGGACATTCCCGTATCTCTACTAGACCCAGAGTTACGAGGCTGCAAAATTGGGTCTAATGCAATTCCTATGGAGGGATTGTTTGTTTACGTTTTGCTTAATTACTTGGCCCCTGTTTGTCGTAGCCCCAAGTTTATAGTATGGTTGGATGGGGGACAAATTGAACTATAACATACTCAAAGGACATCCCCGTATCTCTACTAGACCCAGAGTTACGAGGCTGCAAAATTGGGTCTAATGCATTTCCTATAGAGGGGTTTGTTTGTTCACGTTTTGCTTAAATACTGGACCCTGTATTTTCGATCAAAAATAAGAATATATATGTAGTGCAGAGGTTATCACATCCGCCTTACTCCCGGAAAGTCACAGGTTCGAAACCGCGAAGTTTTTTATTTTTTCGCTTGGGATATGAAAAGACCATTATAATTATCCGAACATTTGTGTCAAGGTCACATTATTTACATCCCCGTATCTCTACTAGACCCAGAGTTACGAGGCTGCAAAGTTGGGTCTAAAATGCAATTCCTATGGAGGGGTTGTTTGTTTACGTTTTGCTTAATTACTTGGCCCCTGTTTTTCGTAGCCCTAAGTTTATAGTATGGTTGGATGGGGGACAAATTGAACTATAACATACTCAAAGGACATCCTCGTATCTCTACTAGACCCAGAGTTACGAGGCTGCAAAGTTGGGTCTAAAATGCAATTCCTATGGAGGGGTTGTTTGTTTACGTTTTGCTTAGTTACTTGGCCCCTGTTTGTCGTAGCCCTAAGTTTATAGTATGGTTGGATGGGGGACAAATTGAACTATAACATACTCAAAGGACATCCTCGTATCTCTACTAGACCCAGAGTTACGAGGCTGCAAAGTTGGGTCTAAAATGCAATTCCTATGGAGGGGTTGTTTGTTTACGTTTTGCTTAGTTACTTGGCCCCTGTTTGTCGTAGCCCTAAGTTTATAGTATGGTTGGATGGGGGACAAATTGAACTATAACATACTCAAAGGACATCCCCGTATCTCTACTAGACCCAGAGTTACGAGGCTGCAAAATTGGGTCTAATGCATTTCCTATAGAGGGGTTTGTTTGTTCACGTTTTGCTTAAAAACTGGACATGTATTTTCGATCAAAAATAAGAACATATATATAGTGCAGTGGTTATCACATCCGCCTTACTCCCGGAAAGTCACAGGTTCGAAACCGCGAAGTTTTTTTTTTTTTTTTTCTTGGGATATGAAAAGACCATTATAATTATCCGAACATTTGTGTCAAGGTCACATTATTTACATCCCCGTATCTCTACTAGACCCAGAGTTACGAGGCTGCAAAGTTGGGTCTAAAATGCAATTCCTATGGAGGGGTTGTTTGTTTACGTTTTCTTAGTTACTTGGCCCCTGTTTGTCGTAGCCCTAAGTTTATAGTATGGTTGGATGGGGGACAAATTGAACTATAACATACTCAACGGACATCCCCGTATCTCTACTAGACCCAGAGTTACGAGGCTGCAAAATTGGGTCTAATGCAATTCCTATGGAGGGATTGTTTGTTTACGTTTTGCTTAATTACTTGGCCCCTGTTTGTCGTAGCTCTAAGTTTATAGTATGGTTGGATGGGGGACAAATTGGACTATAACATACTCAAAGGACATTCCCGTATCTCTACTAGACCCAGAGTTACGAGGCTGCAAAATTGGGTCTAATGCAATTCCTATGGAGGGATTGTTTGTTTACGTTTTGCTTAATTACTTGGCCCCTGTTTGTCGTAGCCCCAAGTTTATAGTATGGTTGGATGGGGGACAAATTGAACTATAACATACTCAAAGGACATCCTCGTATCTCTACTAGACCCAGAGTTACGAGGCTGCAAAGTTGGGTCTAAAATGCAATTCCTATGGAGGGGTTGTTTGTTTACGTTTTGCTTAATTACTTGGCCCCTGTTTGTCGTAGCCCCAAGTTTATAGTATGGTTGGATGGGGGACAAATTGAACTATAACATACTCAAAGGACATCCCCGTATCTCTACTAGACCCAGAGTTACGAGGCTGCAAAATTGGGTCTAATGCATTTCCTATAGAGGGGTTTGTTTGTTCACGTTTTGCTTAAATACTGGACCCTGTATTTTCGATCAAAAATAAGAATATATATGTAGTGCAGAGGTTATCACATCCGCCTTACTCCCGGAAAGTCACAGGTTCGAAACCGCGAAGTTTTTTATTTTTTCGCTTGGGATATGAAAAGACCATTATAATTATCCGAACATTTGTGTCAAGGTCACATTATTTACATCCCCGTATCTCTACTAGACCCAGAGTTACGAGGCTGCAAAGTTGGGTCTAAAATGCAATTCCTATGGAGGGGTTGTTTGTTTACGTTTTGCTTAATTACTTGGCCCCTGTTTTTCGTAGCCCTAAGTTTATAGTATGGTTGGATGGGGGACAAATTGAACTATAACATACTCAAAGGACATCCTCGTATCTCTACTAGACCCAGAGTTACGAGGCTGCAAAGTTGGGTCTAAAATGCAATTCCTATGGAGGGGTTGTTTGTTTACGTTTTGCTTAGTTACTTGGCCCCTGTTTGTCGTAGCCCTAAGTTTATAGTATGGTTGGATGGGGGACAAATTGAACTATAACATACTCAAAGGACATCCTCGTATCTCTACTAGACCCAGAGTTACGAGGCTGCAAAGTTGGGTCTAAAATGCAATTCCTATGGAGGGGTTGTTTGTTTACGTTTTGCTTAGTTACTTGGCCCCTGTTTGTCGTAGCCCTAAGTTTATAGTATGGTTGGATGGGGGACAAATTGAACTATAACATACTCAAAGGACATCCCCGTATCTCTACTAGACCCAGAGTTACGAGGCTGCAAAATTGGGTCTAATGCATTTCCTATAGAGGGGTTTGTTTGTTCACGTTTTGCTTAAAAACTGGACATGTATTTTCGATCAAAAATAAGAACATATATATAGTGCAGTGGTTATCACATCCGCCTTACTCCCGGAAAGTCACAGGTTCGAAACCGCGAAGTTTTTTTTTTTTTTTTTCTTGGGATATGAAAAGACCATTATAATTATCCGAACATTTGTGTCAAGGTCACATTATTTACATCCCCGTATCTCTACTAGACCCAGAGTTACGAGGCTGCAAAGTTGGGTCTAAAATGCAATTCCTATGGAGGGGTTGTTTGTTTACGTTTTCTTAGTTACTTGGCCCCTGTTTGTCGTAGCCCTAAGTTTATAGTATGGTTGGATGGGGGACAAATTGAACTATAACATACTCAACGGACATCCCCGTATCTCTACTAGACCCAGAGTTACGAGGCTGCAAAATTGGGTCTAATGCAATTCCTATGGAGGGATTGTTTGTTTACGTTTTGCTTAATTACTTGGCCCCTGTTTGTCGTAGCTCTAAGTTTATAGTATGGTTGGATGGGGGACAAATTGGACTATAACATACTCAAAGGACATTCCCGTATCTCTACTAGACCCAGAGTTACGAGGCTGCAAAATTGGGTCTAATGCAATTCCTATGGAGGGATTGTTTGTTTACGTTTTGCTTAATTACTTGGCCCCTGTTTGTCGTAGCCCCAAGTTTATAGTATGGTTGGATGGGGGACAAATTGAACTATAACATACTCAAAGGACATCCTCGTATCTCTACTAGACCCAGAGTTACGAGGCTGCAAAGTTGGGTCTAAAATGCAATTCCTATGGAGGGGTTGTTTGTTTACGTTTTGCTTAATTACTTGGCCCCTGTTTGTCGTAGCCCCAAGTTTATAGTATGGTTGGATGGGGGACAAATTGAACTATAACATACTCAAAGGACATCCCCGTATCTCTACTAGACCCAGAGTTACGAGGCTGCAAAATTGGGTCTAATGCATTTCCTATAGAGGGGTTTGTTTGTTCATGTTTTGCTTAAATACTGGACCTGTATTTTCGAACAATAATAAGAACATATATGTAGTGCAGTGGTTATCACATCCGCTTTACTCCCGGAAAGTCACAGGTTCGAAACCGCGAAGTTTTTTTTTTTTTTTTTCTTGGGATATGAAAAGACCATTATAATTATCCGAACATTTGTGTCAAGGTCACATTATTTACATCCCCGTATCTCTACTAGACCCAGAGTTTCGAGGCTGCAAAGTTGGGTCTAAAATGCAATTCCTATGGAGGGGTTGTTTGTTTACGTTTTGCTTAGTTACTTGGCCCCTGTTTGTCGTAGCCCTAAGTTTATAGTATGGTTGGATGGGGGACAAATTGAACTATAACATACTCAAAGGACATCCCCGTATCTCTATTAGACCCAGAGTTACGAGGCTGCAAAATTGGGTCTAATGCAATTCCTATGGAGGGATTGTTTGTTTACGTTTTGCTTAATTACTTGGCCCCTGTTTGTCGTAGCTCTAAGTTTATAGTATGGTTGGATGGGGGACAAATTGGACTATAACATACTCAAAGGACATTCCCGTATCTCTACTAGACCCAGAGTTACGAGGCTGCAAAATTGGGTCTAATGCAATTCCTATGGAGGGATTGTTCGTTTACGTTTTGCTTAATTACTTGGCCCCTGTTTGTCGTAGCCCCAAGTTTATAGTATGGTTGGATGGGGGACAAATTGAACTATAACATACTCAAAGGACATCCCCGTATCTCTACTAGACCCAGAGTTACGAGGCTGCAAAATTGGGTCTAATGCATTTCCTATAGAGGGGTTTGTTTGTTCACGTTTTGCTTAAATACTGGACCCTGTATTTTCGATCAAAAATAAGAATATATATGTAGTGCAGAGGTTATCACATCCGCCTTACTCCCGGAAAGTCACAGGTTCGAAACCGCGAAGTTTTTTATTTTTTCGCTTGGGATATGAAAAGACCATTATAATTATCCGAACATTTGTGTCAAGGTCACATTATTTACATCCCCGTATCTCTACTAGACCCAGAGTTACGAGGCTGCAAAGTTGGGTCTAAAATGCAATTCCTATGGAGGGGTTGTTTGTTTACGTTTTGCTTAATTACTTGGCCCCTGTTTTTCGTAGCCCTAAGTTTATAGTATGGTTGGATGGGGGACAAATTGAACTATAACATACTCAAAGGACATCCTCGTATCTCTACTAGACCCAGAGTTACGAGGCTGCAAAGTTGGGTCTAAAATGCAATTCCTATGGAGGGGTTGTTTGTTTACGTTTTGCTTAGTTACTTGGCCCCTGTTTGTCGTAGCCCTAAGTTTATAGTATGGTTGGATGGGGGACAAATTGAACTATAACATACTCAAAGGACATCCTCGTATCTCTACTAGACCCAGAGTTACGAGGCTGCAAAGTTGGGTCTAAAATGCAATTCCTATGGAGGGGTTGTTTGTTTACGTTTTGCTTAGTTACTTGGCCCCTGTTTGTCGTAGCCCTAAGTTTATAGTATGGTTGGATGGGGGACAAATTGAACTATAACATACTCAAAGGACATCCCCGTATCTCTACTAGACCCAGAGTTACGAGGCTGCAAAATTGGGTCTAATGCATTTCCTATAGAGGGGTTTGTTTGTTCACGTTTTGCTTAAAAACTGGACATGTATTTTCGATCAAAAATAAGAACATATATATAGTGCAGTGGTTATCACATCCGCCTTACTCCCGGAAAGTCACAGGTTCGAAACCGCGAAGTTTTTTTTTTTTTTTTCTTGGGATATGAAAAGACCATTATAATTATCCGAACATTTGTGTCAAGGTCACATTATTTACATCCCCGTATCTCTACTAGACCCAGAGTTTCGAGGCTGCAAAGTTGGGTCTAAAATGCAATTCCTATGGAGGGGTTGTTTGTTTACGTTTTGCTTAGTTACTTGGCCCCTGTTTGTCGTAGCCCTAAGTTTATAGTATGGTTGGATGGGGGACAAATTGAACTATAACATACTCAAAGGACATCCCCGTATCTCTATTAGACCCAGAGTTACGAGGCTGCAAAATTGGGTCTAATGCAATTCCTATGGAGGGATTGTTTGTTTACGTTTTGCTTAATTACTTGGCCCCTGTTTGTCGTAGCTCTAAGTTTATAGTATGGTTGGATGGGGGACAAATTGGACTATAACATACTCAAAGGACATTCCCGTATCTCTACTAGACCCAGAGTTACGAGGCTGCAAAATTGGGTCTAATGCAATTCCTATGGAGGGATTGTTTGTTTACGTTTTGCTTAATTACTTGGCCCCTGTTTGTCGTAGCCCCAAGTTTATAGTATGGTTGGATGGGGGACAAATTGAACTATAACATACTCAAAGGACATCCCCGTATCTCTACTAGACCCAGAGTTACGAGGCTGCAAAATTGGGTCTAATGCATTTCCTATAGAGGGGTTTGTTTGTTCACGTTTTGCTTAAATACTGGACCCTGTATTTTCGATCAAAAATAAGAATATATATGTAGTGCAGAGGTTATCACATCCGCCTTACTCCCGGAAAGTCACAGGTTCGAAACCGCGAAGTTTTTTATTTTTTCGCTTGGGATATGAAAAGACCATTATAATTATCCGAACATTTGTGTCAAGGTCACATTATTTACATCCCCGTATCTCTACTAGACCCAGAGTTACGAGGCTGCAAAGTTGGGTCTAAAATGCAATTCCTATGGAGGGGTTGTTTGTTTACGTTTTGCTTAGTTACTTGGCCCCTGTTTGTCGTAGCCCTAAGTTTATAGTATGGTTGGATGGGGGACAAATTGAACTATAACATACTCAAAGGACATCCTCGTATCTCTACTAGACCCAGAGTTACGAGGCTGCAAAGTTGGGTCTAAAATGCAATTCCTATGGAGGGGTTGTTTGTTTACGTTTTGCTTAGTTACTTGGCCCCTGTTTGTCGTAGCCCTAAGTTTATAGTATGGTTGGATGGGGGACAAATTGAACTATAACATACTCAAAGGACATCCCCGTATCTCTACTAGACCCAGAGTTACGAGGCTGCAAAATTGGGTCTAATGCATTTCCTATAGAGGGGTTTGTTTGTTCACGTTTTGCTTAAAAACTGGACATGTATTTTCGATCAAAAATAAGAACATATATATAGTGCAGTGGTTATCACATCCGCCTTACTCCCGGAAAGTCACAGGTTCGAAACCGCGAAGTTTTTTTTTTTTTTTTTCTTGGGATATGAAAAGACCATTATAATTATCCGAACATTTGTGTCAAGGTCACATTATTTACATCCCCGTATCTCTACTAGACCCAGAGTTACGAGGCTGCAAAGTTGGGTCTAAAATGCAATTCCTATGGAGGGGTTGTTTGTTTACGTTTTCTTAGTTACTTGGCCCCTGTTTGTCGTAGCCCTAAGTTTATAGTATGGTTGGATGGGGGACAAATTGAACTATAACATACTCAACGGACATCCCCGTATCTCTACTAGACCCAGAGTTACGAGGCTGCAAAATTGGGTCTAATGCAATTCCTATGGAGGGATTGTTTGTTTACGTTTTGCTTAATTACTTGGCCCCTGTTTGTCGTAGCTCTAAGTTTATAGTATGGTTGGATGGGGGACAAATTGGACTATAACATACTCAAAGGACATTCCCGTATCTCTACTAGACCCAGAGTTACGAGGCTGCAAAATTGGGTCTAATGCAATTCCTATGGAGGGATTGTTTGTTTACGTTTTGCTTAATTACTTGGCCCCTGTTTGTCGTAGCCCCAAGTTTATAGTATGGTTGGATGGGGGACAAATTGAACTATAACATACTCAAAGGACATCCCCGTATCTCTACTAGACCCAGAGTTACGAGGCTGCAAAATTGGGTCTAATGCATTTCCTATAGAGGGGTTTGTTTGCTCACGTTTTGCTTAAATACTGGACCCTGTATTTTCGATCAAAAATAAGAATATATATGTAGTGCAGAGGTTATCACATCCGCCTTACTCCCGGAAAGTCACAGGTTCGAAACCGCGAAGTTTTTTATTTTTTCGCTTGGGATATGAAAAGACCATTATAATTATCCGAACATTTGTGTCAAGGTCACATTATTTACATCCCCGTATCTCTACTAGACCCAGAGTTACGAGGCTGCAAAGTTGGGTCTAAAATGCAATTCCTATGGAGGGGTTGTTTGTTTACGTTTTGCTTAATTACTTGGCCCCTGTTTTTCGTAGCCCTAAGTTTATAGTATGGTTGGATGGGGGACAAATTGAACTATAACATACTCAAAGGACATCCTCGTATCTCTACTAGACCCAGAGTTACGAGGCTGCAAAGTTGGGTCTAAAATGCAATTCCTATGGAGGGGTTGTTTGTTTACGTTTTGCTTAGTTACTTGGCCCCTGTTTGTCGTAGCCCTAAGTTTATAGTATGGTTGGATGGGGGACAAATTGAACTATAACATACTCAAAGGACATCCTCGTATCTCTACTAGACCCAGAGTTACGAGGCTGCAAAGTTGGGTCTAAAATGCAATTCCTATGGAGGGGTTGTTTGTTTACGTTTTGCTTAGTTACTTGGCCCCTGTTTGTCGTAGCCCTAAGTTTATAGTATGGTTGGATGGGGGACAAATTGAACTATAACATACTCAAAGGACATCCCCGTATCTCTACTAGACCCAGAGTTACGAGGCTGCAAAATTGGGTCTAATGCATTTCCTATAGAGGGGTTTGTTTGTTCACGTTTTGCTTAAAAACTGGACATGTATTTTCGATCAAAAATAAGAACATATATATAGTGCAGTGGTTATCACATCCGCCTTACTCCCGGAAAGTCACAGGTTCGAAACCGCGAAGTTTTTTTTTTTTTTTTCTTGGGATATGAAAAGACCATTATAATTATCCGAACATTTGTGTCAAGGTCACATTATTTACATCCCCGTATCTCTACTAGACCCAGAGTTACGAGGCTGCAAAGTTGGGTCTAAAATGCAATTCCTATGGAGGGGTTGTTTGTTTACGTTTTCTTAGTTACTTGGCCCCTGTTTGTCGTAGCCCTAAGTTTATAGTATGGTTGGATGGGGGACAAATTGAACTATAACATACTCAACGGACATCCCCGTATCTCTACTAGACCCAGAGTTACGAGGCTGCAAAATTGGGTCTAATGCAATTCCTATGGAGGGATTGTTTGTTTACGTTTTGCTTAATTACTTGGCCCCTGTTTGTCGTAGCTCTAAGTTTATAGTATGGTTGGATGGGGGACAAATTGGACTATAACATACTCAAAGGACATTCCCGTATCTCTACTAGACCCAGAGTTACGAGGCTGCAAAATTGGGTCTAATGCAATTCCTATGGAGGGATTGTTTGTTTACGTTTTGCTTAATTACTTGGCCCCTGTTTGTCGTAGCCCCAAGTTTATAGTATGGTTGGATGGGGGACAAATTGAACTATAACATACTCAAAGGACATCCCCGTATCTCTACTAGACCCAGAGTTACGAGGCTGCAAAATTGGGTCTAATGCATTTCCTATAGAGGGGTTTGTTTGTTCACGATTTGCTTAAATACTGGACCCTGTATTTTCGATCAAAAATAAGAACATATATGTAGTGCTGTGGTTATCACATCCGCCTTACTCCCGGAAAGTCACAGGTTCGAAACCGCGAAGTTTTTTTTTTTTTTTTTTTTGCTTGGGATATGAAAAGACCATTATAATAATCCGAACATTTGTGTCAAGGTCACATTATATACATCCCCGTATCTCTACTAGACCCAGAGTTACGAGGCTGCAGAGTTGGGTCTAAAATGCAATTCCTATGGAGGGGTTGTTTGTTTACGTTTTGCTTAATTACTTGGCCCCTGTTTGTCGTAGCCCTAAGTTTATAGTATGGTTGGATGGGGGACAAATTGAACTATAACATACTCAAAGGACATCCTCGTATCTCTACTAGACCCAGAGTTACGAGGCTGCAAAGTTGGGTCTAAAATGCAATTCCTATGGAGGGGTTGTTTGTTTACGTTTTGCTTAGTTACTTGGCCCCTGTTTGTCGTAGCCCTAAGGTTATAGTATGGTTGGATGGGGGACAAATTGAACTATAACATACTCAAAGGACATCCCCGTATCTCTACTAGACCCAGAGTTACGAGGCTGCAAAATTGGGTCTAATGCATTTCCTATGGAGGGGTTTGTTTGTTCACGTTTTGCTTAAATACTGGACCCTGTATTTTCGATCCAAAATAAGAACATATATGTAGTGCAGTGGTTATCACAACCGCCTTACTCCCGGAAAGTCACAGGTTCGAAACCGCGAAGTTTTTTTTTTTTTTGCTTGGGATATGAAAAGACCATTATAATTATCCGAACATTTGTGTCAAGGTCACATTATTTACATCCCCGTATCTCTACTAGACCCAGAGTTACGAGGCTGCAAAGTTGGGTCGAAAGTGCAATTCCTATGGAGGGGTTGTTTTTTTACGTTTTGCTTAGTTACTTGGCCCCTGTTTGTCGTAGCCCTAAGGTTATAGTATGGTTGGATGGGGGACAAATTGAACTATAACATACTCAAAGGACATCCCCGTATCTCTACTAGACCCAGAGTTACGAGGCTGCAAAATTGGGTCTAATGCATTTCCTATAGAGGGGTTTGTTTGTTCACGTTTTGCTTAAATACTGGACCCTGTATTTTCGATCAAAAATAAGAACATATATGTAGTGCTGTGGTTATCACATCCGCCTTACTCCCGGAAAGTCACAGGTTCGAAACCGCGAAGTTTTTTTTTTTTTTTTTTTGCTTGGGATATGAAAAGACCATTATAATAATCCGAACATTTGTGTCAAGGTCACATTATATACATCCCCGTATCTCTACTAGACCCAGAGTTACGAGGCTGCAGAGTTGGGTCTAAAATGCAATTCCTATGGAGGGGTTGTTTGTTTACGTTTTGCTTAATTACTTGGCCCCTGTTTGTCGTAGCCCTAAGTTTATAGTATGGTTGGATGGGGGACAAATTGAACTATAACATACTCAAAGGACATCCTCGTATCTCTACTAGACCCAGAGTTACGAGGCTGCAAAGTTGGGTCTAAAATGCAATTCCTATGGAGGGGTTGTTTGTTTACGTTTTGCTTAGTTACTTGGCCCCTGTTTGTCGTAGCCCTAAGGTTATAGTATGGTTGGATGGGGGACAAATTGAACTATAACATACTCAAAGGACATCCCCGTATCTCTACTAGACCCAGAGTTACGAGGCTGCAAAATTGGGTCTAATGCATTTCCTATGGAGGGGTTTGTTTGTTCACGTTTTGCTTAAATACTGGACCCTGTATTTTCGATCCAAAATAAGAACATATATGTAGTGCAGTGGTTATCACATCCGCCTTACTCCCGGAAAGTCACAGGTTCGAAACCGCGAAGTTTTTTTTTTTTTTTTGCTTGGGATATGAAAAGACCATTATAATTATCCGAACATTTGTGTCAAGGTCACATTATTTACATCCCCGTATCTCTACTAGACCCAGAGTTACGAGGCTGCAAAGTTGGGTCTAAAATGCAATTCCTATGGAGGGGTTGTTTGTTTACGTTTTGCTTAATTACTTGGTACCTGTTTGTCGTAGCCCTAAGTTTATAGTATGGTTGGATGGGGGAAACATTGAACTATAACATACTCAAAGGACATCCCCGTATCTCTACTAGACCCAGAGTTACGAGGCTGCAAAATTGGGTCTAATGCATTTCCTATGGAGGGGTTTGTTTGTTCACGTTTTGCTTAAATACTGGACCCTGTATTTTCGATTCAAAATAAGAACATATATGTAGTGCAGTGGTTATCACAACCGCCTTACTCCCGGAAAGTCACAGGTTCGAAACCGCGAAGTTTTTTTTTTTTTTTTGCTTGGGATATGAAAAGACCATTATAATTATCCGAACATTTGTGTCAAGGTCACATTATTTACATCCCCGTATCTCTACTAGACCCAGAGTTACGAGGCTGCAAAGTTGGGTCTAAAATGCAATTCCTATGGAGGGGTTGTTTGTTTACGTTTTGCTTAATTACTTGGTACCTGTTTGTCGTAGCCCTAAGTTTATAGTATGGTTGGATGGGGGACAAATTGAACTATAACATACTCAAAGGACATCCCCGTATCTCTACTAGACCCAGAGTTACGAGGCTGCAAAATTGGGTCTAATGCATTTCCTATAGAGGGGTTTGTTTGTTCACGTTTTGCTTAAATACTGGACCCTGTATTTTCGATCAAAAATAAGAACATATATGTAGTGCTGTGGTTATCACATCCGCCTTACTCCCGGAAAGTCACAGGTTCGAAACGGCGAAGTTTTTTTTTTTTTTTGCTTGGGATATGAAAAGACCATTATAATTATCCGAACATTTGTGTCAAGGTCACATTATTTACATCCCCGTATCTCTACTAGACCCAGAGTTACGAGGCTGCAAAGTTGGGTCGAAAGTGCAATTCCTATGGAGGGGTTGTTTTATTACGTTTTGCTTAGTTACTTGGCCCCTGTTTGTCGTAGCCCTAAGGTTATAGTATGGTTGGATGGGGGACAAATTGAACTATAACATACTCAAAGGACATCCCCGTATCTCTACTAGACCCAGAGTTACGAGGCTGCAAAATTGGGTCTAATGCATTTCCTATGGAGGGGTTTGTTTGTTCACGTTTTGCTTAAATACTGGACCCTGTATTTTCGATCCAAAATAAGAACATATATGTAGTGCAGTGGTTATCACAACCGCCTTACTCCCGCAAAGTCACAGGTTCGAAACCGCGAAGTTTTTTTTTTTTTTTTTTTTGCTTGGGATATGAAAAGACCATTATAATTTTCCGAACATTTGTGTCAAGGTCACATTATTTACATCCCCGTATCTCTACTAGACCCAGAGTTACGAGGCTGCAAAGTTGGGTCTAAAATGCAATTCCTATGGAGGGGTTGTTTGTTTACGTTTTGCTTAATTACTTGGTACCTGTTTGTCGTAGCCCTAAGTTTATAGTATGGTTGGATGGGGGACAAATTGAACTATAACATACTCAAAGGACATCCCCGTATCTCTACTAGACCCAGAGTTACGAGGCTGCAAAATTGGGTCTAATGCATTTCCTATAGAGGGGTTTGTTTGTTCACGTTTTGCTTAAATACTGGACCCTGTATTTTCGATCAAAAATAAGAACATATATGTAGTGCTGTGGTTATCACATCCGCCTTACTCCCGGAAAGTCACAGGTTCGAAACGGCGAAGTTTTTTTTTTTTTTGCTTGGGATATGAAAAGACCATTATAATTATCCGAACATTTGTGTCAAGGTCACATTATTTACATCCCCGTATCTCTACTAGACCCAGAGTTACGAGGCTGCAAAGTTGGGTCGAAAGTGCAATTCCTATGGAGGCGTTGTTTTATTACGTTTTGCTTAGTTACTTGGCCCCTGTTTGTCGTAGCCCTAAGGTTATAGTATGGTTGGATGGGGGACAAATTGAACTATAACATACTCAAAGGACATCCCCGTATCTCTACTAGACCCAGAGTTACGAGGCTGCAAAATTGGGTCTAATGCATTTCCTATGGAGGGGTTTGTTTGTTCACGTTTTGCTTAAATACTGGACCCTGTATTTTCGATCCAAAATAAGAACATATATGTAGTGCAGTGGTTATCACATCCGCCTTACTCCCGGAAAGTCACAGGTTCGAAACCGCGAAGTTTTTTTTTTTTTTTTGCTTGGGATATGAAAAGACCATTATAATTATCCGAACATTTGTGTCAAGGTCACATTATTTACATCCCCGTATCTCTACTAGACCCAGAGTTACGAGGCTGCAAAGTTGGGTCTAAAATGCAATTCCTATGGAGGGGTTGTTTGTTTACGTTTTGCTTAATTACTTGGTACCTGTTTGTCGTAGCCCTAAGTTTATAGTATGGTTGGATGGGGGACAAATTGAACTATAACATACTCAAAGGACATCCCCGTATCTCTACTAGACCCAGATTTACGAGGCTGCAAAATTGGGTCTAATGCATTTCCTATAGAGGGGTTTGTTTGTTCACGTTTTGCTTAAATACTGGACCCTGTACTTTCGATCAAAAATAAGAACATATATGTAGTGCTGTGGTTATCACATCCGCCTTACTCCCGGAAAGTCACAGGTTCGAAACGGCGAAGTTTTTTTTTTTTTTTGCTTGGGATATGAAAAGACCATTATAATTATCCGAACATTTGTGTCAAGGTCACATTATTTACATCCCCGTATCTCTACTAGACCCAGAGTTACGAGGCTGCAAAGTTGGGTCGAAAGTGCAATTCCTATGGAGGGGTTGTTTTATTACGTTTTGCTTAGTTACTTGGCCCCTGTTTGTCGTAGCCCTAAGGTTATAGTATGGTTGGATGGGGGACAAATTGAACTATAACATACTCAAAGGACATCCCCGTATCTCTACTAGACCCAGAGTTACGAGGCTGCAAAATTGGGTCTAATGCATTTCCTATGGAGGGGTTTGTTTGTTCACGTTTTGCTTAAATACTGGACCCTGTATTTTCGATCCAAAATAAGAACATATATGTAGTGCAGTGGTTATCACAACCGCCTTACTCCCGCAAAGTCACAGGTTCGAAACCGCGAAGTTTTTTTTTTTTTTTTTTTTTGCTTGGGATATGAAAAGACCATTATAATTTTCCGAACATTTGTGTCAAGGTCACATTATTTACATCCCCGTATCTCTACTAGACCCAGAGTTACGAGGCTGCAAAGTTGGGTCTAAAATGCAATTCCTATGGAGGGGTTGTTTGTTTACGTTTTGCTTAATTACTTGGTACCTGTTTGTCGTAGCCCTAAGTTTATAGTATGGTTGGATGGGGGAAACATTGAACTATAACATACTCAAAGGACATCCCCGTATCTCTACTAGACCCAGAGTTACGAGGCTGCAAAATTGGGTCTAATGCATTTCCTATGGAGGGGTTTGTTTGTTCACGTTTTGCTTAAATACTGGACCCTGTATTTTCGATTCAAAATAAGAACATATATGTAGTGCAGTGGTTATCACAACCGCCTTACTCCCGGAAAGTCACAGGTTCGAAACCGCGAAGTTTTTTTTTTTTTTTTGCTTGGGATATGAAAAGACCATTATAATTATCCGAACATTTGTGTCAAGGTCACATTATTTACATCCCCGTATCTCTACTAGACCCAGAGTTACGAGGCTGCAAAGTTGGGTCTAAAATGCAATTCCTATGGAGGGGTTGTTTGTTTACGTTTTGCTTAATTACTTGGTACCTGTTTGTCGTAGCCCTAAGTTTATAGTATGGTTGGATGGGGGACAAATTGAACTATAACATACTCAAAGGACATCCCCGTATCTCTACTAGACCCAGAGTTACGAGGCTGCAAAATTGGGTCTAATGCATTTCCTATAGAGGGGTTTGTTTGTTCACGTTTTGCTTAAATACTGGACCCTGTATTTTCGATCAAAAATAAGAACATATATGTAGTGCTGTGGTTATCACATCCGCCTTACTCCCGGAAAGTCACAGGTTCGAAACGGCGAAGTTTTTTTTTTTTTTTGCTTGGGATATGAAAAGACCATTATAATTATCCGAACATTTGTGTCAAGGTCACATTATTTACATCCCCGTATCTCTACTAGACCCAGAGTTACGAGGCTGCAAAGTTGGGTCGAAAGTGCAATTCCTATGGAGGGGTTGTTTTATTACGTTTTGCTTAGTTACTTGGCCCCTGTTTGTCGTAGCCCTAAGGTTATAGTATGGTTGGATGGGGGACAAATTGAACTATAACATACTCAAAGGACATCCCCGTATCTCTACTAGACCCAGAGTTACGAGGCTGCAAAATTGGGTCTAATGCATTTCCTATGGAGGGGTTTGTTTGTTCACGTTTTGCTTAAATACTGGACCCTGTATTTTCGATCCAAAATAAGAACATATATGTAGTGCAGTGGTTATCACAACCGCCTTACTCCCGCAAAGTCACAGGTTCGAAACCGCGAAGTTTTTTTTTTTTTTTTTTTTGCTTGGGATATGAAAAGACCATTATAATTTTCCGAACATTTGTGTCAAGGTCACATTATTTACATCCCCGTATCTCTACTAGACCCAGAGTTACGAGGCTGCAAAGTTGGGTCTAAAATGCAATTCCTATGGAGGGGTTGTTTGTTTACGTTTTGCTTAATTACTTGGTACCTGTTTGTCGTAGCCCTAAGTTTATAGTATGGTTGGATGGGGGACAAATTGAACTATAACATACTCAAAGGACATCCCCGTATCTCTACTAGACCCAGAGTTACGAGGCTGCAAAATTGGGTCTAATGCATTTCCTATAGAGGGGTTTGTTTGTTCACGTTTTGCTTAAATACTGGACCCTGTATTTTCGATCAAAAATAAGAACATATATGTAGTGCTGTGGTTATCACATCCGCCTTACTCCCGGAAAGTCACAGGTTCGAAACGGCGAAGTTTTTTTTTTTTTTGCTTGGGATATGAAAAGACCATTATAATTATCCGAACATTTGTGTCAAGGTCACATTATTTACATCCCCGTATCTCTACTAGACCCAGAGTTACGAGGCTGCAAAGTTGGGTCGAAAGTGCAATTCCTATGGAGGGGTTGTTTTATTACGTTTTGCTTAGTTACTTGGCCCCTGTTTGTCGTAGCCCTAAGGTTATAGTATGGTTGGATGGGGGACAAATTGAACTATAACATACTCAAAGGACATCCCCGTATCTCTACTAGACCCAGAGTTACGAGGCTGCAAAATTGGGTCTAATGCATTTCCTATGGAGGGGTTTGTTTGCTCACGTTTTGCTTAAATACTGGACCCTGTATTTTCGATCCAAAATAAGAACATATATGTAGTGCAGTGGTTATCACAACCGCCTTACTCCCGCAAAGTCACAGGTTCGAAACCGCGAAGTTTTTTTTTTTTTTTTTTTTTGCTTGGGATATGAAAAGACCATTATAATTTTCCGAACATTTGTGTCAAGGTCACATTATTTACATCCCCGTATCTCTACTAGACCCAGAGTTACGAGGCTGCAAAGTTGGGTCTAAAATGCAATTCCTATGGAGGGGTTGTTTGTTTACGTTTTGCTTAATTACTTGGTACCTGTTTGTCGTAGCCCTAAGTTTATAGTATGGTTGGATGGGGGACAAATTGAACTATAACATACTCAAAGGACATCCCCGTATCTCTACTAGACCCAGAGTTACGAGGCTGCAAAATTGGGTCTAATGCATTTCCTATAGAGGGGTTTGTTTGTTCACGTTTTGCTTAAATACTGGACCCTGTATTTTCGATCAAAAATAAGAACATATATGTAGTGCTGTGGTTATCACATCCGCCTTACTCCCGGAAAGTCACAGGTTCGAAACGGCGAAGTTTTTTTTTTTTTTGCTTGGGATATGAAAAGACCATTATAATTATCCGAACATTTGTGTCAAGGTCACATTATTTACATCCCCGTATCTCTACTAGACCCAGAGTTACGAGGCTGCAAAGTTGGGTCGAAAGTGCAATTCCTATGGAGGGGTTGTTTTATTACGTTTTGCTTAGTTACTTGGCCCCTGTTTGTCGTAGCCCTAAGGTTATAGTATGGTTGGATGGGGGACAAATTGAACTATAACATACTCAAAGGACATCCCCGTATCTCTACTAGACCCAGAGTTACGAGGCTGCAAAATTGGGTCTAATGCATTTCCTATGGAGGGGTTTGTTTGTTCACGTTTTGCTTAAATACTGGACCCTGTATTTTCGATCCAAAATAAGAACATATATGTAGTGCAGTGGTTATCACAACCGCCTTACTCCCGCAAAGTCACAGGTTCGAAACCGCGAAGTTTTTTTTTTTTTTTTTTTTTGCTTGGGATATGAAAAGACCATTATAATTTTCCGAACATTTGTGTCAAGGTCACATTATTTACATCCCCGTATCTCTACTAGACCCAGAGTTACGAGGCTGCAAAGTTGGGTCTAAAATGCAATTCCTATGGAGGGGTTGTTTGTTTACGTTTTGCTTAATTACTTGGTACCTGTTTGTCGTAGCCCTAAGTTTATAGTATGGTTGGATGGGGGACAAATTGAACTATAACATACTCAAAGGACATCCCCGTATCTCTACTAGACCCAGAGTTACGAGGCTGCAAAATTGGGTCTAATGCATTTCCTATAGAGGGGTTTGTTTGTTCACGTTTTGCTTAAATACTGGACCCTGTATTTTCGATCAAAAATAAGAACATATATGTAGTGCTGTGGTTATCACATCCGCCTTACTCCCGGAAAGTCACAGGTTCGAAACGGCGAAGTTTTTTTTTTTTTTGCTTGGGATATGAAAAGACCATTATAATTATCCGAACATTTGTGTCAAGGTCACATTATTTACATCCCCGTATCTCTACTAGACCCAGAGTTACGAGGCTGCAAAGTTGGGTCGAAAGTGCAATTCCTATGGAGGCGTTGTTTTATTACGTTTTGCTTAGTTACTTGGCCCCTGTTTGTCGTAGCCCTAAGGTTATAGTATGGTTGGATGGGGGACAAATTGAACTATAACATACTCAAAGGACATCCCCGTATCTCTACTAGACCCAGAGTTACGAGGCTGCAAAATTGGGTCTAATGCATTTCCTATGGAGGGGTTTGTTTGTTCACGTTTTGCTTAAATACTGGACCCTGTATTTTCGATCCAAAATAAGAACATATATGTAGTGCAGTGGTTATCACATCCGCCTTACTCCCGGAAAGTCACAGGTTCGAAACCGCGAAGTTTTTTTTTTTTTTTTGCTTGGGATATGAAAAGACCATTATAATTATCCGAACATTTGTGTCAAGGTCACATTATTTACATCCCCGTATCTCTACTAGACCCAGAGTTACGAGGCTGCAAAGTTGGGTCTAAAATGCAATTCCTATGGAGGGGTTGTTTGTTTACGTTTTGCTTAATTACTTGGTACCTGTTTGTCGTAGCCCTAAGTTTATAGTATGGTTGGATGGGGGACAAATTGAACTATAACATACTCAAAGGACATCCCCGTATCTCTACTAGACCCAGATTTACGAGGCTGCAAAATTGGGTCTAATGCATTTCCTATAGAGGGGTTTGTTTGTTCACGTTTTGCTTAAATACTGGACCCTGTATTTTCGATCAAAAATAAAAACATATATGTAGTGCAGTGGTTATCACTTCCGCCTTACTCCCGGAAAGTCACAGGTTCGAAACCGCGAAGTTTTTTTTTTTTTTTTTGCTTGGGATATGAAAAGACCATTATAATTATCCGAACATTTGTGTCAAGGTCACATTATTTACATCCCCGTATCTCTACTAGACCCAGAGTTACGAGGCTGCAAAGTTGGGTCTAAAATGCAATTCCTATGGAGGGGTTGTTTGTTTACGTTTTGCTTAATTACTTGGCCCCTGTTTGTCGTAGCCCTAAGTTTATAGTATGGTTGGATGGGGGACAAATTGAACTATAACATACTCAAAGGACATCCTCGTATCTCTACTAGACCCAGAGTTACGAGGCTGCAAAGTTGGGTCTAAAATGCAATTCCTATGGAGGGGTTGTTTGTTTACGTTTTGCTTAGTTACTTGGCCAATGTTTGTCGTAGCCCTAAGTTTATAGTATGGTTGGATGGGGGACAAATTGAACTATAACATACTCAAAGGACATCCCCGTATCTCTACTAGACCCAGAGTTACGAGGCTGCAAAGTTGGGTCTAAAATGCAATTCCTATGGAGGGGTTGTTTGTTTACGTCTTGCTTAATTACTTGGTACCTGTTTGTCGTAGCCCTAAGTTTATAGTATGGTTGGATGGGGGACAAATTGAACTATAACATACTCAAAGGACATCCCCGTATCTCTACTAGACCCAGATTTACGAGGCTGCAAAATTGGGTCTAATGCATTTCCTATAGAGGGGTTTGTTTGTTCACGTTTTGCTTAAATACTGGACCCTGTATTTTCGATCAAAAATAAAAACATATATGTAGTGCAGTGGTTATCACTTCCGCCTTACTCCCGGAAAGTCACAGGTTCGAAACCGCGAAGTTTTTTTTTTTTTTTTTTGCTTGGGATATGAAAAGACCATTATAATTATCCGAACATTTGTGTCAAGGTCACATTATTTACATCCCCGTATCTCTACTAGACCCAGAGTTACGAGGCTGCAAAGTTGGGTCTAAAATGCAATTCCTATGGAGGGGTTGTTTGTTTACGTTTTGCTTAATTACTTAGCCCCTGTTTGTCGTAGCCCTAAGTTTATAGTATGGTTGGATGGGGGACAAATTGAACTATAACATACTCAAAGGACATCCTCGTATCTCTACTAGACCCAGAGTTACGAGGCTGCAAAGTTGGGTCTAAAATGCAATTCCTATGGAGGGGTTGTTTGTTTACGTTTTGCTTAGTTACTTGGCCAATGTTTGTCGTAGCCCTAAGTTTATAGTATGGTTGGATGGGGGACAAATTGAACTATAACATACTCAAAGGACATCCCCGTATCTCTACTAGACCCAGAGTTACGAGGCTGCAAAGTTGGGTCTAAAATGCAATTCCTATGGAGGGGTTGTTTGTTTACGTCTTGCTTAATTACTTGGTACCTGTTTGTCGTAGCCCTAAGTTTATAGTATGGTTGGATGGGGGACAAATTGAACTATAACATACTCAAAGGACATCCCCGTATCTCTACTAGACCCAGATTTACGAGGCTGCAAAATTGGGTCTAATGCATTTCCTATAGAGGGGTTTGTTTGTTCACGTTTTGCTTAAATACTGGACCCTGTATTTTCGATCAAAAATAAAAACATATATGTAGTGCAGTGGTTATCACTTCCGCCTTACTCCCGGAAAGTCACAGGTTCGAAACCGCGAAGTTTTTTTTTTTTTTTTGCTTGGGATATGAAAAGACCATTATAATTATCCGAACATTTGTGTCAAGGTCACATTATTTACATCCCCGTATCTCTACTAGACCCAGAGTTACGAGGCTGCAAAGTTGGGTCTAAAATGCAATTCCTATGGAGGGGTTGTTTGTTTACGTTTTGCTTAATTACTTGGCCCCTGTTTGTCGTAGCCCTAAGTTTATAGTATGGTTGGATGGGGGACAAATTGAACTATAACATACTCAAAGGACATCCTCGTATCTCTACTAGACCCAGAGTTACGAGGCTGCAAAGTTGGGTCTAAAATGCAATTCCTATGGAGGGGTTGTTTGTTTACGTTTTGCTTAGTTACTTGGCCAATGTTTGTCGTAGCCCTAAGTTTATAGTATGGTTGGATGGGGGACAAATTGAACTATAACATACTCAAAGGACATCCCCGTATCTCTACTAGACCCAGAGTTACGAGGCTGCAAAGTTGGGTCTAAAATGCAATTCCTATGGAGGGGTTGTTTGTTTACGTCTTGCTTAATTACTTGGTACCTGTTTGTCGTAGCCCTAAGTTTATAGTATGGTTGGATGGGGGACAAATTGAACTATAACATACTCAAAGGACATCCCCGTATCTCTACTAGACCCAGATTTACGAGGCTGCAAAATTGGGTCTAATGCATTTCCTATAGAGGGGTTTGTTTGTTCACGTTTTGCTTAAATACTGGACCCTGTATTTTCGATCAAAAATAAAAACATATATGTAGTGCAGTGGTTATCACTTCCGCCTTACTCCCGGAAAGTCACAGGTTCGAAACCGCGAAGTTTTTTTTTTTTTTTTGCTTGGGATATGAAAAGACCATTATAATTATCCGAACATTTGTGTCAAGGTCACATTATTTACATCCCCGTATCTCTACTAGACCCAGAGTTACGAGGCTGCAAAGTTGGGTCTAAAATGCAATTCCTATGGAGGGGTTGTTTGTTTACGTTTTGCTTAATTACTTGGCCCCTGTTTGTCGTAGCCCTAAGTTTATAGTATGGTTGGATCAAGGGGGTCTCGATCGGAGCTAGGAATTTTCAATTTTCTGTCTCTCGACGAAAGTTCGTCTGCTTATGATCCGCGTTCTATAGATGTGACGTCATACGTGGAGAATTTTTTAAACGTAAAAGCGGGAATATTGACTTCGCTGTTTTTGGTATTAATATTCTTTGAATTATAATTTATTTATTAGCTTATTTAAAATTATTTTTAAGGAAGACAACCTTTTTTTTCTTATTTAAAGTGTTTTGTGTATTTATTTTAAAAATCAGGTGCATTTGAAATTTTAGAAAGGTACATTTGAAATTTTAGAAAGGTACATTTGAAATTTTAAAACCAGGTACATTGGAAACACACTTCTCACTGTCTTTAACTTTTTTCTGTAAACGCTTTACTTCTTTATTCAAACTACGAATAGTACCGTTTTGACGAGCAATTTCATAGTATTGAAGCTTATTCTTTCGCTCTTTTTTCAAAAGCCGATGTTTAGCATTGTTTAAGTGCTTGGCTAACGTTCTTTTCTCTTTTTCTGAACGTTCAAAGTTTTTCCAGAAAATGTTACTTTTTCTTAATTCTTCTATGCCATCACAATTGCAGTAACACCGAGAACACTTTAAACATTGACCTTCATTAATAGGAACCATTTTCAAGCAACTTGATTTTTCTTTACAAACATTCATATCTTCATTGTAAAGCTTTAATACTTTCTCACTTGAATTATTTTGTAGGCTAGAATCGTGTAAATTATCACAGGCTTTGATAATTTCAGTATTAACATTGAATAATACGCTATTGGTCGTGTTGTTAGTACTTGACGATTCGGTAGTAATACTAACGTTGATAATGTTGTTACATGACACACTTGAGCCAGAGGAAATAGTAACATTGGACGTATCAATAGCAACATTGGACGTATCAATAGTAACATTGGACGTATCAATAGATACATTGGGCGTATCAATAGTAATACTGGACGTATCAATAGTAATATTGGGCGTATCAATAGTAATACTGGACGTATCAATAGTAATATTGGGCGTATCAAAAGTAACATTGGACATATCAATAGATACATTGGACGTATCAATAGTAAATACGTTGGAAGTTTCATTGGATAATATACTTGATTTGGAAGAAATCTTGGTAGATTCTAACATTTCTGAATTTACTAACTCATCAATAAGTTTTCTTCTTTCTCTACATCTGGCTCTAGACTCTCTTGCTTCTGAACTTTTCACACACACAGACTGTTGGTATGGTAACTTCATAGAAGGAACTGCGCTTGAATTTAACCGTCTTTTAGGCTTCGTTCCCATCAGTTCAGCTTTAAAATCTCTTACAAAATCTTCGTCTTTGAAATGTTCCGAGCAAATTCTTGCATAAGTAGTATTAATTTTAGGATTGTAACATTTAGAAATCCATATTCTTCGGATTTTTGAGTCCTTTGGTAATGTAAAGTAACTGATATGATTCTTGTCCACATTTTTAGAAGTTACGGAAAATTTATTATCACATCCAGTTATTGCACACTTTGCTCCACCGTACGGCATGTTAAATATTTTATTTAGGTCATTAAAACAAGTTAAAAAATAGGAACTAATCAAAATTAATTGATTTTATCTAAGCCTTGTCCATAACTTATAGCCTCTACGGCTACGCTGTATATTTGAGCTAGGGTCGTCTGCAGAATCTCCACGTACTACGTCACAGAGAGAGACAGGGAGAGACCAATCAAATAACGAGAAAAAATCGAAAGAAAACGGCGGGATCGAGGCAACCTTATATAGCGTTTTCTTTACGAACTATGTGGTTGGATGGGGGACAAATTGAACTATAACATACTCAAAGGACATCCTCGTATCTCTACTAGACCCAGAGTTACGAGGCTGCAAAGTTGGGTCTAAAATGCAATTCCTATGGAGGGGTTGTTTGTTTACGTTTTGCTTAGTTACTTGGCCAATGTTTGTCGTAGCCCTAAGTTTATAGTATGGTTGGATGGGGGACAAATTGAACTATAACATACTCAAAGGACATCCCCGTATCTCTACTAGACCCAGAGTTACGAGGCTGCAAAATTGGGTCTAATGCATTTCCTATAGAGGGGTTTGTTTGTTCATGTTTTGCTTAAATACTGGACCTGTATTTTCGATCAATAATAAGAACATATATGTAGTGCAGTGGTTATCACTTCCGCTTTACTCCCGGAAAGTCACAGGTTCGAAACTGCGAAGTTTTTTTTTTTTTTTTGCTTAAGATATGAGAAGACCATTTTAATTATCCGAACATTTGTGTCAAGGTCACATTATTTACATCCCCGTATCTCTACTAGACCCAGAGTTACGAGGCTGCAAAGTTGGGTCTAAAATGCAATTCCTATGGAGGGGTTGTTTGTTTACGTTTTGCTTAGTTACTTGGCCCCTGTTTGTCGTAGCCCTAAGTTTATAGTATGGTTGGATGGGGGACAAATTGAACTATAACATACTCAAAGGACATCCCCGTATCTCTACTAGACCCAGAGTTACGAGGCTGCAAAATTGGGTCTAATGCATTTCCTATAGAGGGGTTTGTTTGTTCACGTTTTGCTTAAATACTGGACCCTGTATCTTCGATCAAAAATAAAAACATATATGTAGTGCAGTGGTTATCACTTCCGCCTTACTCCCGGAAAGTCACAGGTTCGAAACCGCGAAGTTTTTTTTTTTTTTTGCTTGGGATATGAAAAGACCATTATAATTATCCGAACATTTGTGTCAAGGTCACATTATTTACATCCCCGTATCTCTACTAGACCCAGAGTTACGAGGCTGCAAAGTTGGGTCTAAAATGCAATTCCTATGGAGGGGTTGTTTGTTTACGTTTTGCTTAATTACTTGGCCCCTGTTTGTCGTAGCCCTAAGTTTATAGTATGGTTGGATGGGGGACAAATTGAACTATAACATACTCAAAGGACATCCTCGTATCTCTACTAGACCCAGAGTTACGAGGCTGCAAAGTTGGGTCTAAAATGCAATTCCTATGGAGGGGTTGTTTGTTTACGTTTTGCTTAGTTACTTGGCCAATGTTTGTCGTAGCCCTAAGTTTATAGTATGGTTGGATGGGGGACAAATTGAACTATAACATACTCAAAGGACATCCCCGTATCTCTACTAGACCCAGAGTTACGAGGCTGCAAAGTTGGGTCTAAAATGCAATTCCTATGGAGGGGTTGTTTGTTTACGTCTTGCTTAATTACTTGGTACCTGTTTGTCGTAGCCCTAAGTTTATAGTATGGTTGGATGGGGGACAAATTGAACTATAACATACTCAAAGGACATCCCCGTATCTCTACTAGACCCAGATTTACGAGGCTGCAAAATTGGGTCTAATGCATTTCCTATAGAGGGGTTTGTTTGTTCACGTTTTGCTTAAATACTGGACCCTGTATTTTCGATCAAAAATGAAAACATATATGTAGTGCAGTGGTTATCACTTCCGCCTTACTCCCGGAAAGTCACAGGTTCGAAACCGCGAAGTTTTTTTTTTTTTTTTTGCTTGGGATATGAAAAGACCATTATAATTATCCGAACATTTGTGTCAAGGTCACATTATTTACATCCCCGTATCTCTACTAGACCCAGAGTTACGAGGCTGCAAAGTTGGGTCTAAAATGCAATTCCTATGGAGGGGTTGTTTGTTTACGTTTTGCTTAATTACTTGGCCCCTGTTTGTCGTAGCCCTAAGTTTATAGTATGGTTGGATCAAGGGGGTCTCGATCGGAGCTAGGAATTTTCAATTTTCTGTCTCTCGACGAAAGTTCGTCTGCTTATGATCCGCGTTCTATAGATGTGACGTCATACGTGGAGAATTTTTTAAACGTAAAAGCGGGAATATTGACTTCGCTGTTTTTGGTATTAATATTCTTTGAATTATAATTTATTTATTAGCTTATTTAAAATTATTTTTAAGGAAGACAACCTTTTTTTTCTTATTTAAAGTGTTTTGTGTATTTATTTTAAAAATCAGGTGCATTTGAAATTTTAGAAAGGTACATTTGAAATTTTAGAAAGGTACATTTGAAATTTTAAAACCAGGTACATTGGAAACACACTTCTCACTGTCTTTAACTTTTTTCTGTAAACGCTTTACTTCTTTATTCAAACTACGAATAGTACCGTTTTGACGAGCAATTTCATAGTATTGAAGCTTATTCTTTCGCTCTTTTTTCAAAAGCCGATGTTTAGCATTGTTTAAGTGCTTGGCTAACGTTCTTTTCTCTTTTTCTGAACGTTCAAAGTTTTTCCAGAAAATGTTACTTTTTCTTAATTCTTCTATGCCATCACAATTGCAGTAACACCGAGAACACTTTAAACATTGACCTTCATTAATAGGAACCATTTTCAAGCAACTTGATTTTTCTTTACAAACATTCATATCTTCATTGTAAAGCTTTAATACTTTCTCACTTGAATTATTTTGTAGGCTAGAATCGTGTAAATTATCACAGGCTTTGATAATTTCAGTATTAACATTGAATAATACGCTATTGGTCGTGTTGTTAGTACTTGACGATTCGGTAGTAATACTAACGTTGATAATGTTGTTACATGACACACTTGAGCCAGAGGAAATAGTAACATTGGACGTATCAATAGCAACATTGGACGTATCAATAGTAACATTGGACGTATCAATAGATACATTGGGCGTATCAATAGTAATACTGGACGTATCAATAGTAATATTGGGCGTATCAATAGTAATACTGGACGTATCAATAGTAATATTGGGCGTATCAAAAGTAACATTGGACATATCAATAGATACATTGGACGTATCAATAGTAAATACGTTGGAAGTTTCATTGGATAATATACTTGATTTGGAAGAAATCTTGGTAGATTCTAACATTTCTGAATTTACTAACTCATCAATAAGTTTTCTTCTTTCTCTACATCTGGCTCTAGACTCTCTTGCTTCTGAACTTTTCACACACACAGACTGTTGGTATGGTAACTTCATAGAAGGAACTGCGCTTGAATTTAACCGTCTTTTAGGCTTCGTTCCCATCAGTTCAGCTTTAAAATCTCTTACAAAATCTTCGTCTTTGAAATGTTCCGAGCAAATTCTTGCATAAGTAGTATTAATTTTAGGATTGTAACATTTAGAAATCCATATTCTTCGGATTTTTGAGTCCTTTGGTAATGTAAAGTAACTGATATGATTCTTGTCCACATTTTTAGAAGTTACGGAAAATTTATTATCACATCCAGTTATTGCACACTTTGCTCCACCGTACGGCATGTTAAATATTTTATTTAGGTCATTAAAACAAGTTAAAAAATAGGAACTAATCAAAATTAATTGATTTTATCTAAGCCTTGTCCATAACTTATAGCCTCTACGGCTACGCTGTATATTTGAGCTAGGGTCGTCTGCAGAATCTCCACGTACTACGTCACAGAGAGAGACAGGGAGAGACCAATCAAATAACGAGAAAAAATCGAAAGAAAACGGCGGGATCGAGGCAACCTTATATAGCGTTTTCTTTACGAACTATGTGGTTGGATGGGGGACAAATTGAACTATAACATACTCAAAGGACATCCTCGTATCTCTACTAGACCCAGAGTTACGAGGCTGCAAAGTTGGGTCTAAAATGCAATTCCTATGGAGGGGTTGTTTGTTTACGTTTTGCTTAGTTACTTGGCCAATGTTTGTCGTAGCCCTAAGTTTATAGTATGGTTGGATGGGGGACAAATTGAACTATAACATACTCAAAGGACATCCCCGTATCTCTACTAGACCCAGAGTTACGAGGCTGCAAAATTGGGTCTAATGCATTTCCTATAGAGGGGTTTGTTTGTTCATGTTTTGCTTAAATACTGGACCTGTATTTTCGATCAATAATAAGAACATATATGTAGTGCAGTGGTTATCACTTCCGCTTTACTCCCGGAAAGTCACAGGTTCGAAACTGCGAAGTTTTTTTTTTTTTTTGCTTAAGATATGAGAAGACCATTTTAATTATCCGAACATTTGTGTCAAGGTCACATTATTTACATCCCCGTATCTCTACTAGACCCAGAGTTACGAGGCTGCAAAGTTGGGTCTAAAATGCAATTCCTATGGAGGGGTTGTTTGTTTACGTTTTGCTTAGTTACTTGGCCCCTGTTTGTCGTAGCCCTAAGTTTATAGTATGGTTGGATGGGGGACAAATTGAACTATAACATACTCAAAGGACATCCCCGTATCTCTACTAGACCCAGAGTTACGAGGCTGCAAAATTGGGTCTAATGCATTTCCTATAGAGGGGTTTGTTTGTTCACTTTTTGCTTAAATACTGGACCCTGTATTTTCGATCAAAAATAAGAACATGTATGTAGTGCTGTGGTTATCACATCCGCCTTACTCCCGGAAAGTCACAGGTTCGAAACCGCGAAGTTTTTTTTTTTTTTTTTTGCTTGGGATATGAAAAGACCATTATAATTATCCGAACATTTGTGTCAAGGTCACATTATTTTCATCCCCGTATCTCTACTAGACCCAGAGTTACGAGGCTGCAGAGTTGGGTCTAAAATGCAATTCCTATGGAGGGGTTGTTTGTTTACGTTTTGCTTAATTACTTGGCCCCTGTTTGTCGTAGCCCTAAGTTTATAGTATGGTTGGATGGGGGACAAATTGAACTATAACATACTCAAAGGACATCCTCGTATCTCTACTAGACCCAGAGTTACGAGGCTGCAAAGTTGGGTCTAAAATGCAATTCCTATGGAGGGGTTGTTTGTTTACGTTTTGCTTAGTTACTTGGCCCCTGTTTGTCGTAGCCCTAAGTTTATAGTATGGTTGGATGGGGGACAAATTGAACTATAACATACTCAAAGGACATCCCCGTATCTCTACTAGACCCAGAGTTACGAGGCTGCAAA
Organism: Phalangium opilio; assembly: GCF_054372755.1. Taxonomy (NCBI): domain Eukaryota; kingdom Metazoa; phylum Arthropoda; class Arachnida; order Opiliones; family Phalangiidae; genus Phalangium; species Phalangium opilio. Next base: position 6,312,185 of record NW_028324187.1, on the reverse strand, counting down.
ATTGGGTCTAATGCATTTCCTATAGAGGGGTTTGTTTGTTCACGTTTTGCTTAAATACTGGACCCTGTATTTTCGGTCAAAAATAAGAACATATATATAGTGCTGTGGTTATCACATCCGCTTTACTCCCGGAAAGTCACAGGTTCGAAACCGCGAAGTTTTTTTTTTTTTTTTTTTGCTTGGGATATGAAAAGACCATTATAATTATCCGAACATTTGTGTCAAGGTCACATTATTTACATCCCCGTATCTCTACTAGACCCAGAGTTACGAGGCTGCAAAGTTGGGTCTAAAATGCAATTCCTATGGAGGGGTTGTTTGTTTACGTTTTGCTTAATTACTTGGCCCCTGTTTGTCGTAGCCCTAAGTTTATAGTATGGTTGGATGGGGGACAAATTGAACTATAACATACTCAAAGGACATCCTCGTATCTCTACTAGACCCAGAGTTACGAGGCTGCAAAGTTGGGTCTAAAATGCAATTCCTATGGAGGGGTTGTTTGTTTACGTTTTGCTTAGTTACTTGGCCCCTGTTTGTCGTAGCCCTAAGTTTATAGTATGGTTGGATGGGGGACAAATTGAACTATAACATACTCAAAGGACATCCCCGTATCTCTACTAGACCCAGAGTTACGAGGCTGCAAAATTGGGTCTAATGCATTTCCTATAGAGGGGTTTGTTTGTTCACGTTTTGCTTAAATACTGGACCCTGTATTTTCGATCAAAAATAAGAACATATATGTAGTGCTGTGGTTATCACATCCGCTTTACTCCCGGAAAGTCACAGGTTCGAAACTGCGAAGTTTTTTTTTTTTTTTTTTTGCTTAAGATATGAGAAGACCATTTTAATTATCCGAACATTTGTGTCAAGGTCACATTATTTACATCCCCGTATCTCTACTAGACCCAGAGTTACGAGGCTGCAAAGTTGGGTCTAAAATGCAATTCCTATGGAGGGGTTGTTTGTTTACGTTTTGCTTAATTACTTGGTACCTGTTTGTCGTAGCCCTAAGTTTATAGTATGGTTGGATGGGGGACAAATTGAACTATAACATACTCAAAGGACATCCCCGTATCTCTACTAGACCCAGAGTTACGAGGCTGCAAAATTGGGTCTAATGCATTTCCTATAGAGGGGTTTGTTTGTTCACGTTTTGCTTAAATACTGGATCCTGTATTTTCGATCAAAAATAAAAACATATATGTAGTGCAGTGGTTATCACTTCCGCCTTACTCCCGGAAAGTCACAGGTTCGAAACCGCGAAGTTTTTTTTTTTTTTTGCTTGGGATATGAAAAGACCATTATAATTATCCGAACATTTGTGTCAAGGTCACATTATTTACATCCCCGTATCTCTACTAGACAATGAGTTACGAGGCTGCAAAGTTGGGTCTAAAATGCAATTCCTATGGAGGGGTTGTTTGTTTACGTTTTGCTTAATTACTTGGCCCCTGTTTGTCGTAGCCCTAAGTTTATAGTATGGTTGGATGGGGGACAAATTGAACTATAACATACTCAAAGGACATCCTCGTATCTCTACTAGACCCAGAGTTACGAGGCTGCAAAGTTGGGTCTAAAATGCAATTCCTATGGAGGGGTTGTTTGTTTACGTTTTGCTTAGTTACTTGGCCCCTGTTTGTCGTAGCCCTAAGTTTATAGTATGGTTGGATGGGGGACAAATTGAACTATAACATACTCAAAGGACATCCCCGTATCTCTACTAGACCCAGAGTTACGAGGCTGCAAAATTGGGTCTAATGCATTTCCTATAGAGGGGTTTGTTTGTTCATGTTTTGCTTAAATACTGGACCTGTATTTTCGATCAATCATAAGAACATATATGTAGTGCAGTGGTTATCACTTCCGCTTTACTCCCGGAAAGTCACAGGTTCGAAACTGCGAAGTTTTTTTTTTTTTTTTATTGCTTAAGATATGAGAAGACCATTTTAATTATCCGAACATTTGTGTCAAGGTCACATTATTTACATCCCCGTATCTCTACTAGACCCAGAGTTACGAGGCTGCAAAGTTGGGTCTAAAATGCAATTCCTATGGAGGGGTTGTTTGTTTACGTTTTGCTTAGTTACTTGGCCCCTGTTTGTCGTAGCCCTAAGTTTATAGTATGGTTGGATGGGGGACAAATTGAACTATAACATACTCAAAGGACATCCCCGTATCTCTACTAGACCCAGAGTTACGAGGCTGCAAAATTGGGTCTAATGCATTTCCTATAGAGGGGTTTGTTTGTTCACGTTTTGCTTAAATACTGGACCCTGTATTTTCGATCAAAAATAAGAACATATATGTAGTGCTGTGGTTATCACATCCGCTTTACTCCCGGAAAGTCACAGGTTCGAAACTGCGAAGTTTTTTTTTTTTTTTTTTGCTTAAGATATGAGAAGACCATTTTAATTATCCGAACATTTGTGTCAAGGTCACATTATTTACATCCCCGTATCTCTACTAGACCCAGAGTTACGAGGCTGCAAAGTTGGGTCTGAAATGCAATTCCTATGGAGGGGTTGTTTGTTTACGTTTTGCTTAATTACTTGGTACCTGTTTGTCGTAGCCCTAAGTTTATAGTATGGTTGGATGGGGGACAAATTGAACTATAACATACTCAAAGGACATCCCCGTATCTCTACTAGACCCAGAGTTACGAGGCTGCAAAATTGGGTCTAATGCATTTCCTATAGAGGGGTTTGTTTGTTCACGTTTTGCTTAAATACTGGATCCTGTATTTTCGATCAAAAATAAAAACATATATGTAGTGCAGTGGTTATCACTTCCGCCTTACTCCCGGAAAGTCACAGGTTCGAAACCGCGAAGTTTTTTTTTTTTTTTTGCTTGGGATATGAAAAGACCATTATAATTATCCGAACATTTGTGTCAAGGTCACATTATTTACATCCCCGTATCTCTACTAGACAATGAGTTACGAGGCTGCAAAGTTGGGTCTAAAATGCAATTCCTATGGAGGGGTTGTTTGTTTACGTTTTGCTTAATTACTTGGCCCCTGTTTGTCGTAGCCCTAAGTTTATAGTATGGTTGGATGGGGGACAAATTGAACTATAACATACTCAAAGGACATCCTCGTATCTCTACTAGACCCAGAGTTACGAGGCTGCAAAGTTGGGTCTAAAATGCAATTCCTATGGAGGGGTTGTTTGTTTACGTTTTGCTTAGTTACTTGGCCCCTGTTTGTCGTAGCCCTAAGTTTATAGTATGGTTGGATGGGGGACAAATTGAACTATAACATACTCAAAGGACATCCCCGTATCTCTACTAGACCCAGAGTTACGAGGCTGCAAAATTGGGTCTAATGCATTTCCTATAGAGGGGTTTGTTTGTTCATGTTTTGCTTAAATACTGGACCTGTATTTTCGATCAATAATAAGAACATATATGTAGTGCAGTGGTTATCACTTCCGCTTTACTCCCGGAAAGTCACAGGTTCGAAACTGCGAAGTTTTTTTTTTTTTTTTATTGCTTAAGATATGAGAAGACCATTTTAATTATCCGAACATTTGTGTCAAGGTCACATTATTTACATCCCCGTATCTCTACTAGACCCAGAGTTACGAGGCTGCAAAGTTGGGTCTAAAATGCAATTCCTATGGAGGGGTTGTTTGTTTACGTTTTGCTTAATTACTTGGTACCTGTTTGTCGTAGCCCTAAGTTTATAGTATGGTTGGATGGGGGACAAATTGAACTATAACATACTCAAAGGACATCCCCGTATCTCTACTAGACCCAGAGTTACGAGGCTGCAAAATTGGGTCTAATGCATTTCCTATAGAGGGGTTTGTTTGTTCACGTTTTGCTTAAATACTGGACCCTGTATTTTCGATCAAAAATAAAAACATATATGTAGTGCAGTGGTTATCACTTCCGCCTTACTCCCGGAAAGTCACAGGTTCGAAACCGCGAAGTTTTTTTTTTTTTTTTGCTTGGGATATGAAAAGACCATTATAATTATCCGAACATTTGTGTCAAGGTCACATTATTTACATCCCCGTATCTCTACTAGACCAAAAGTTACGAGGCTGCAAAGTTGGGTCTAAAATGCAATTCCTATGGAGGGGTTGTTTGTTTACGTTTTGCTTAATTACTTGGCCCCTGTTTGTCGTAGCCCTAAGTTTATAGTATGGTTGGATGGGGGACAAATTGAACTATAACATACTCAAAGGACATCCTCGTATCTCTACTAGACCCAGAGTTACGAGGCTGCAAAGTTGGGTCTAAAATGCAATTCCTATGGAGGGGTTGTTTGTTTACGTTTTGCTTAGTTACTTGGCCCCTGTTTGTCGTAGCCCTAAGTTTATAGTATGGTTGGATGGGGGACAAATTGAACTATAACATACTCAAAGGACATCCCCGTATCTCTACTAGACCCAGAGTTACGAGGCTGCAAAATTGGGTCTAATGCATTTCCTATAGAGGGGTTTGTTTGTTCATGTTTTGCTTAAATACTGGACCTGTATTTTCGATCAATAATAAGAACATATATGTAGTGCAGTGGTTATCACTTCCGCTTTACTCCCGGAAAGTCACAGGTTCGAAACTGCGAAGTTTTTTTTTTTTTTTTATTGCTTAAGATATGAGAAGACCATTTTAATTATCCGAACATTTGTGTCAAGGTCACATTATTTACATCCCCGTATCTCTACTAGACCCAGAGTTACGAGGCTGCAAAGTTGGGTCTAAAATGCAATTCCTATGGAGGGGTTGTTTGTTTACGTTTTGCTTAATTACTTGGTACCTGTTTGTCGTAGCCCTAAGTTTATAGTATGGTTGGATGGGGGACAAATTGAACTATAACATACTCAAAGGACATCCCCGTATCTCTACTAGACCCAGAGTTACGAGGCTGCAAAATTGGGTCTAATGCATTTCCTATAGAGGGGTTTGTTTGTTCACGTTTTGCTTAAATACTGGACCCTGTATTTTCGATCAAAAATAAAAACATATATGTAGTGCAGTGGTTATCACTTCCGCCTTACTCCCGGAAAGTCACAGGTTCGAAACCGCGAAGTTTTTTTTTTTTTTTTTGCTTGGGATATGAAAAGACCATTATAATTATCCGAACATTTGTGTCAAGGTCACATTATTTACATCCCCGTATCTCTACTAGACCCAGAGTTACGAGGCTGCAAAGTTGGGTCTAAAATGCAATTCCTATGGAGGGGTTGTTTGTTTACGTTTTGCTTAATTACTTGGCCCCTGTTTGTCGTAGCCCTAAGTTTATAGTATGGTTGGATGGGGGACAAATTGAACTATAACATACTCAAAGGACATCCTCGTATCTCTACTAGACCCAGAGTTACGAGGCTGCAAAGTTGGGTCTAAAATGCAATTCCTATGGAGGGGTTGTTTGTTTACGTTTTGCTTAGTTACTTGGCCCCTGTTTGTCGTAGCCCTAAGTTTATAGTATGGTTGGATGGGGGACAAATTGAACTATAACATACTCAAAGGACATCCCCGTATCTCTACTAGACCCAGAGTTACGAGGCTGCAAAATTGGGTCTAATGCATTTCCTATAGAGGGGTTTGTTTGTTCATGTTTTGCTTAAATACTGGACCTGTATTTTCGATCAATAATAAGAACATATATGTAGTGCAGTGGTTATCACTTCCGCTTTACTCCCGGAAAGTCACAGGTTCGAAACTGCGAAGTTTTTTTTTTTTTTTTTGCTTAAGATATGAGAAGACCATTTTAATTATCCGAACATTTGTGTCAAGGTCACATTATTTGCATCCCCGTATCTCTACTAGACCCAGAGTTACGAGGCTGCAAAGTTGGGTCTAAAATGCAATTCCTATGGAGGGGTTGTTTGTTTACGTTTTGCTTAGTTACTTGGCCCCTGTTTGTCGTAGCCCTAAGTTTATAGTATGGTTGGATGGGGGACAAATTGAACTATAACATACTCAAAGGACATCCCCGTATCTCTACTAGACCCAGAGTTACGAGGCTGCAAAATTGGGTCTAATGCATTTCCTATAGAGGGGTTTGTTTGTTCATGTTTTGCTTAAATACTGGACTCTGTATTTTCGATCAATAATAAGAACATATATGTAGTGCAGTGGTTATCACATCCGCTTTACTCCCGGAAAGTCACAGGTTCGAAACCACGAAGTTTTTTTTTTTTTTTTTTTTGCTTGGGATATGAAAAGACCATTATAATTATCCGAACATTTGTGTCAAGGTCACATTATTTACATCCCCGTATCTCTACTAGAACCAGAGTTACGAGGCTGCAAAGTTGGGTCTAAAATGCAATTCCTATGGAGGGGTTGTTTGTTTACGTTTTGCTTAACTACTTGGTACCTGTTTGTCGTAGCCCTAAGTTTATAGTATGGTTGGATGGGGGACAAATTGAACTATAACATACTCAAAGGACATCCCCGTATCTCTACTAGACCCAGAGTTACGAGGCTGCAAAATTGGGTCTAATGCATTTCCTATAGAGGGGTTTGTTTGTTCACGTTTTGCTTAGTTACTTGGCCCCTGTTTGTCGTAGCCCTAAGTTTATAGTATGGTTGGATGGGGGACAAATTGAACTATAACATACTCAAAGGACATCCCCGTATCTCTACTAGACCCAGAGTTACGAGGCTGCAAAATTGGGTCTAATGCATTTCCTATAGAGGGGTTTGTTTGTTCATGTTTTGCTTAAATACTGGACTCTGTATTTTCGATCAATAATAAGAACATATATGTAGTGCAGTGGTTATCACATCCGCTTTACTCCCGGAAAGTCACAGGTTCGAAACCACGAAGTTTTTTTTTTTTTTGCTTGGGATATGAAAAGACCATTATAATTATCCGAACATTTGTGTCAAGGTCACATTATTTACATCCCCGTATCTCTACTAGACCCAGAGTTACGAGGCTGCAAAGTTGGGTCTAAAATGCAATTCCTATGGAGGGGTTGTTTGTTTACGTTTTGCTTAATTACTTGGCCCCTGTTTGTCGTAGCCCTAAGTTTATAGTATGGTTGGATGGGGGACAAATTGAACTATAACATACTCAAAGGACATCCTCGTATCTCTACTAGACCCAGAGTTACGAGGCTGCAAAGTTGGGTCTAAAACGCAATTCCTATGGAGGGGTTGTTTGTTTACGTTTTGCTTAGTTACTTGGCCCCTGTTTGTCGTAGCCCTAAGTTTATAGTATGGTTGGATGGGGGACAAATTGAACTATAACATACTCAAAGGACATCCCCGTATCTCTACTAGACCCAGAGTTACGAGGCTGCAAAATTGGGTCTAATGCATTTCCTATAGAGGGGTTTGTTTGTTCATGTTTTGCTTAAATACTGGACTCTGTATTTTCGATCAATAATAAGAACATATATGCAGTGCAGTGGTTATCACATCCGCTTTACTCCCGGAAAGTCACAGGTTCGAAACCACGAAGTTTTTTTTTTTTGCTTGGGATATAAAAAGACCATTATAATTATCCGAGCATTTGTGTCAAGGTCACATTATTTACATCCCCGTATCTCTACTAGACCCAGAGTTACGAGGCTGCAAAGTTGGGTCTAAAATGCAATTCCTATGGAGGGGTTGTTTGATTACGTTTTGCTTAGTTACTTGGCCCCTGTTTGTCGTAGCCCTAAGTTTATAGTATGGTTGGATGGGGGACAAATTGAACTATAACATACTCAAAGGACATCCTCGTATCTCTACTAGACCCAGAGTTACGAGGCTGCAAAGTTGGGTCTAAAATGCAATTCCTATGGAGGGGTTGTTTGTTTACGTTTTGCTTAGTTACTTGGCCCCTGTTTGTCGTAGCCCTAAGTTTATAGTATGGTTGGATGGGGGACAAATTGAACTATAACATACTCAAAGGACATCCCCGTATCTCTACTAGACCCAGAGTTACGAGGCTGCAAAATTGGGTCTAATGCATTTCCTATAGAGGGGTTTGTTTGTTCATGTTTTGCTTAAATACTGGACTCTGTATTTTCGATCAATAATAAGAACATATATGCAGTGCAGTGGTTATCACATCCGCTTTACTCCCGGAAAGTCACAGGTTCGAAACCACGAAGTTTTTTTTTTTTGCTTGGGATATGAAAAGACCATTATAATTATCCGAGCATTTGTGTCAAGGTCACATTATTTACATCCCCGTATCTCTACTAGACCCAGAGTTACGAGGCTGCAAAGTTGGGTCTAAAATGCAATTCCTATGGAGGGGTTGTTTGTTTACGTTTTGCTTAGTTACTTGGCCCCTGTTTGTCGTAGCCCTAAGTTTATAGTATGGTTGGATGGGGGACAAATTGAACTATAACATACTCAAAGGACATCCTCGTATCTCTACTAGACCCAGAGTTACGAGGCTGCAAAGTTGGGTCTAAAATGCAATTCCTATGGAGGGGTTGTTTGTTTACGTTTTGCTTAGTTACTTGGCCCCTGTTTGTCGTAGCCCTAAGTTTATAGTATGGTTGGATGGGGGACAAATTGAACTATAACATACTCAAAGGACATCCCCGTATCTCTACTAGACCCAGAGTTACGAGGCTGCAAAATTGGGTCTAATGCATTTCCTATAGAGGGGTTTGTTTGTTCATGTTTTGCTTAAATACTGGACTCTGTATTTTCGATCAATAATAAGAACATATATGTAGTGCAGTGGTTATCACATCCGCTTTACTCCCGGAAAGTCACAGGTTCGAAACCACGAAGTTTTTTTTTTTTTTGCTTGGGATATGAAAAGACCATTATAATTATCCGAACATTTGTGTCAAGGTCACATTATTTACATCCCCGTATCTCTACTAGACCCAGAGTTACGAGGCTGCAAAGTTGGGTCTAAAATGCAATTCCTATGGAGGGGTTGTTTGTTTACGTTTTGCTTAATTACTTGGCCCCTGTTTGTCGTAGCCCTAAGTTTATAGTATGGTTGGATGGGGGACAAATTGAACTATAACATACTCAAAGGACATCCTCGTATCTCTACTAGACCCAGAGTTACGAGGCTGCAAAGTTGGGTCTAAAACGCAATTCCTATGGAGGGGTTGTTTGTTTACGTTTTGCTTAGTTACTTGGCCCCTGTTTGTCGTAGCCCTAAGTTTATAGTATGGTTGGATGGGGGACAAATTGAACTATAACATACTCAAAGGACATCCCCGTATCTCTACTAGACCCAGAGTTACGAGGCTGCAAAATTGGGTCTAATGCATTTCCTATAGAGGGGTTTGTTTGTTCATGTTTTGCTTAAATACTGGACTCTGTATTTTCGATCAATAATAAGAACATATATGCAGTGCAGTGGTTATCACATCCGCTTTACTCCCGGAAAGTCACAGGTTCGAAACCACGAAGTTTTTTTTTTTTGCTTGGGATATGAAAAGACCATTATAATTATCCGAGCATTTGTGTCAAGGTCACATTATTTACATCCCCGTATCTCTACTAGACCCAGAGTTACGAGGCTGCAAAGTTGGGTCTAAAATGCAATTCCTATGGAGGGGTTGTTTGTTTACGTTTTGCTTAGTTACTTGGCCCCTGTTTGTCGTAGCCCTAAGTTTATAGTATGGTTGGATGGGGGACAAATTGAACTATAACATACTCAAAGGACATCCTCGTATCTCTACTAGACCCAGAGTTACGAGGCTGCAAAGTTGGGTCTAAAATGCAATTCCTATGGAGGGGTTGTTTGTTTACGTTTTGCTTAGTTACTTGGCCCCTGTTTGTCGTAGCCCTAAGTTTATAGTATGGTTGGATGGGGGACAAATTGAACTATAACATACTCAAAGGACATCCCCGTATCTCTACTAGACCCAGAGTTACGAGGCTGCAAAATTGGGTCTAATGCATTTCCTATAGAGGGGTTTGTTTGTTCATGTTTTGCTTAAATACTGGACTCTGTATTTTCGATCAATAATAAGAACATATATGTAGTGCAGTGGTTATCACATCCGCTTTACTCCCGGAAAGTCACAGGTTCGAAACCACGAAGTTTTTTTTTTTTTTGCTTGGGATATGAAAAGACCATTATAATTATCCGAACATTTGTGTCAAGGTCACATTATTTACATCCCCGTATCTCTACTAGACCCAGAGTTACGAGGCTGCAAAGTTGGGTCTAAAATGCAATTCCTATGGAGGGGTTGTTTGTTTACGTTTTGCTTAATTACTTGGCCCCTGTTTGTCGTAGCCCTAAGTTTATAGTATGGTTGGATGGGGGACAAATTGAACTATAACATACTCAAAGGACATCCTCGTATCTCTACTAGACCCAGAGTTACGAGGCTGCAAAGTTGGGTCTAAAACGCAATTCCTATGGAGGGGTTGTTTGTTTACGTTTTGCTTAGTTACTTGGCCCCTGTTTGTCGTAGCCCTAAGTTTATAGTATGGTTGGATGGGGGACAAATTGAACTATAACATACTCAAAGGACATCCCCGTATCTCTACTAGACCCAGAGTTACGAGGCTGCAAAATTGGGTCTAATGCATTTCCTATAGAGGGGTTTGTTTGTTCATGTTTTGCTTAAATACTGGACTCTGTATTTTCGATCAATAATAAGAACATATATGCAGTGCAGTGGTTATCACATCCGCTTTACTCCCGGAAAGTCACAGGTTCGAAACCACGAAGTTTTTTTTTTTTGCTTGGGATATAAAAAGACCATTATAATTATCCGAGCATTTGTGTCAAGGTCACATTATTTACATCCCCGTATCTCTACTAGACCCAGAGTTACGAGGCTGCAAAGTTGGGTCTAAAATGCAATTCCTATGGAGGGGTTGTTTGATTACGTTTTGCTTAGTTACTTGGCCCCTGTTTGTCGTAGCCCTAAGTTTATAGTATGGTTGGATGGGGGACAAATTGAACTATAACATACTCAAAGGACATCCTCGTATCTCTACTAGACCCAGAGTTACGAGGCTGCAAAGTTGGGTCTAAAATGCAATTCCTATGGAGGGGTTGTTTGTTTACGTTTTGCTTAGTTACTTGGCCCCTGTTTGTCGTAGCCCTAAGTTTATAGTATGGTTGGATGGGGGACAAATTGAACTATAACATACTCAAAGGACATCCCCGTATCTCTACTAGACCCAGAGTTACGAGGCTGCAAAATTGGGTCTAATGCATTTCCTATAGAGGGGTTTGTTTGTTCATGTTTTGCTTAAATACTGGACTCTGTATTTTCGATCAATAATAAGAACATATATGCAGTGCAGTGGTTATCACATCCGCTTTACTCCCGGAAAGTCACAGGTTCGAAACCACGAAGTTTTTTTTTTTTGCTTGGGATATGAAAAGACCATTATAATTATCCGAGCATTTGTGTCAAGGTCACATTATTTACATCCCCGTATCTCTACTAGACCCAGAGTTACGAGGCTGCAAAGTTGGGTCTAAAATGCAATTCCTATGGAGGGGTTGTTTGTTTACGTTTTGCTTAGTTACTTGGCCCCTGTTTGTCGTAGCCCTAAGTTTATAGTATGGTTGGATGGGGGACAAATTGAACTATAACATACTCAAATGACATCCCCGTATCTCTACTAGACCCAGAGTTACGAGGCTGCAAAATTGGGTCTAATGCATTTCCTATAGAGGGGTTTGTTTGTTCACGTTTTGCTTAAATACTGGACCCTGTATTTTCGATCAAAAATAAGAACATATATGTAGTGCAGTGGTTATCACATCCGCCTTACTCCCGGAAAGTCACAGGTTCGAAACCGCGAAGTTTTTTTTTTTTTGCTTGGGATATGAAAAGACCATTATAACTATCCGAACATTTGTGTCAAGGTCACATTATTTACATTCCCGTATCTCTACTAGACCCAGAGTTACGAGGCTGCAAAGTTGGGTCTAAAATGCAATTCCTATGGAGGGGTTGTTTGTTTACGTTTTGCTTAATTACTTGGCCCCTGTTTGTCGTAGCCCTAAGTTTATAGTATGGTTGGATGGGGGACAAATTGAACTATAACATACTCAAAGGACATCCTCGTATCTCTACTAGACCCAGAGTTACGAGGCTGCAAAGTTGGGTCTAAAATGCAATTCCTATGGAGGGGTTGTTTGTTTACGTTTTGCTTAGTTACTTGGCCCCTGTTTGTCGTAGCCCTAAGTTTATAGTATGAATGGATGGGGGACAAATTGAACTATAACATACTCAAATGACATCCCCGTATCTCTACTAGACCCAGAGTTACGAGGCTGCAAAATTGGGTCTAATGCATTTCCTATAGAGGGGTTTGTTTGTTCATGTTTTGCTTAAATACTGGACTCTGTATTTTCGATCAATAATAAGAACATATATGCAGTGCAGTGGTTATCACATCCGCTTTACTCCCGGAAAGTCACAGGTTCGAAACCACGAAGTTTTTTTTTTTTTTTTTTTTTGCTTGGGATATGAAAAGACCATTATAATTATCCGAACATTTGTGTCAAGGTCACATTATTTACATCCCCGTATCTCTACTAGACCCAGAGTTACGAGGCTGCAAAGTAGGGTCTAAAATGCAATTCCTATGGAGGGGTTGTTTGTTTACGTTTTGCTTAGTTACTTGGCCCCTGTTTGTCGTAGCCCTAAGTTTATAGTATGGTTGGATGGGGGACAAATTGAACTATAACATACTCAAAGGACATCCCCGTATCTCCACTAGACCCAGAGTTACGAGGCTGCAAAATTGGGTCTAATGCATTTCCTATAGAGGGGTTTGTTTGTTCACGTTTTGCTTAAATACTTGGCCCCTGTTTGTCGTAGCCCTAAGTTTATAGTATGGTTGGATGGGGGACAAATTGAACTATAACATATTCAAAGGACATCCCCGTATCTCTACTAGACGCAGAGTTACGAGGCTGCAAAATGGGTCTAATGCATTTCCTATAGAGGGGTTTGTTTGTTCACGTTTTGCTTAAATACTGGACACTGTATTTTCGATCAAAAATAAGAACATATATTTAGTGCAGTGGTTATCACATCCGCCTTACTCCCGGAAAGTCACAGGTTCGAAACCGCGAAGTTTTTTTTTTGCTTGGGATATGAAAAGAGCATTATAATTATCCGAACATTTGTGTCAAGGTCACATTATTTACATCCCCGTATCTCTACTAGACCCAGAGTTACGAGGCTGCAAAGTTGGGTCTAAAATGCAATTCCTATGGAGGGGTTGTTTGTTTACGTTTTGCTTAGTTACTTGGCCCCTGTTTGTCGTAGCCCTAAGTTTATAGTATGGTTGGATGGGGGACAAATTGAACTATAACATACTCAAAGGACATCCCCGTATCTCTACTAGACCCAGAGTTACGAGGCTGCAAAATTGGGTCTAATGCATTTCCTATAGAGGGGTTTGTTTGTTCACGTTTTGCTTAAATACTGGACCCTGTATTTTCGATCAAAAATAAGAGCATATATGTAGTGCTGTGGTTATCACATCCGCCTTACTCCCGGAAAGTCACAGGTTCGAAACCGCGAAGTTTTTTTTTTTTTTTTTTTGCTTGGGATATGAAAAGACCATTATAATTATCCGAACATTTGTGTCAAGGTCACATTATTTACATCCCCGTATCTCTACTAGACCCAGAGTTACGAGGCTGCAAAATGGGTCTAATGCATTTCCTATAGAGGGGTTTGTTTGTTCACGTTTTGCTTAAATACTGGACACTGTATTTTCGATCAAAAATATGAACATATATTTAGTGCAGTGGTTATCACATCCGCCTTACTCCCGGAAAGTCACAGGTTCGAAACCGCGTAGTTTTTTTTTTTTTGCTTGGGATATAAAAAGAGCATTATAATTATCCGAACATTTGTGTCAAGGTCACATTATTTACATCCCCGTATCTCTACTAGACCCAGAGTTACGAGGCTGCAAAGTTGGGTCTAAAATGCAATTCCTATGGAGGGGTTGTTTGTTTACGTTTTGCTTAGTTACTTGGCCCCTGTTTGTCGTAGCCCTAAGTTTATAGTATGGTTGGATGGGGGACAAATTGAACTATAACATACTCAAAGGACATCCCCGTATCTCCACTAGACCCAGAGTTACGAGGCTGCAAAATTGGGTCTAATGCATTTCCTATAGAGGGGTTTGTTTGTTCACGTTTTGCTTAAATACTTGGCCCCTGTTTGTCGTAGCCCTAAGTTTATAGTATGGTTGGATGGGGGACAAATTGAACTATAACATATTCAAAGGACATCCCCGTATCTCTACTAGACGCAGAGTTACGAGGCTGCAAAATGGGTCTAATGCATTTCCTATAGAGGGGTTTGTTTGTTCACGTTTTGCTTAAATACTGGACACTGTATTTTCGATCAAAAATAAGAACATATATTTAGTGCAGTGGTTATCACATCCGCCTTACTCCCGGAAAGTCACAGGTTCGAAACCGCGAAGTTTTTTTTTTTGCTTGGGATATGAAAAGAGCATTATAATTATCCGAACATTTGTGTCAAGGTCACATTATTTACATCCCCGTATCTCTACTAGACCCAGAGTTACGAGGCTGCAAAGTTGGGTCTAAAATGCAATTCCTATGGAGGGGTTGTTTGTTTACGTTTTGCTTAGTTACTTGGCCCCTGTTTGTCGTAGCCCTAAGTTTATAGTATGGTTGGATGGGGGACAAATTGAACTATAACATACTCAAAGGACATCCCCGTATCTCTACTAGACCCAGAGTTACGAGGCTGCAAAGTTGGGTCTAAAATGCAATTCCTATGGAGGGGTTGTTTGTTTACGTTTTGCTTAGTTACTTGGCCCCTGTTTGTCGTAGCCCTAACTTTATAGTATGGTTGGATGGGGGACAAATTGAACTATAACATACTCAAAGGACATCCCCGTATCTCTACTAGACCCAGAGTTACGAGGCTGCAAAATTGGGTCTAATGCATTTCCTATAGAGGGGTTTGTTTGTTCACGTTTTGCTTAAATACTGGACCCTGTATTTTCGATCAAATATAAGAACATATATGTAGTGCAGTGGTTATCACATCCGCCTTACTCCCGGAAAGTCACAGGTTCGAAACCGCGAAGTTTTTTTTTTTTTTTTTTTTGCTTGGGATATGAAAAGACCATTATAATTATCCGAACATTTGTGTCAAGGTCACATTATTTACATCCCCGTATCTCTACTAGACCCAGAGTTACGAGGCTGCAAAGTTGGGTCTAAAATGCAATTCCTATGGAGGGGTTGTTTGTTTACGTTTTGCTTAGTTACTTGGCCCCTGTTTGTCGTAGCCCTAAGTTTATAGTATGGTTGGATGGGGGACAAATTAAACTATAACATACTCAAAGGACATCCCCGTATCTCTACTAGACCCAGAGTTACGAGGCTGCAAAATTGGGTCTAATGCATTTCCTATAGAGGGGTTTGTTTGTTCATGTTTTGCTTAAATACTGGACTCTGTATTTTCGGTCAATAATAAGAACATATATGTAGTGCAGTGGTTATCACATCCGCTTTACTCCCGGAAAGTCACAGGTTCGAAACCACGAAATTTTTTTTTTTTTTTTTGCTTGGGATATGAAAAGACCATTATAATTATCCGAACATTTGTGTCAAGGTCACATTATTTACATCCCCGTATCTCTACTAGACCCAGAGTTACGAGGCTGCAAAGTTGGGTCTAAAATGCAATTCCTATGGAGGGGTTGTTTGATTACGTTTTGCTTAGTTACTTGGCCCCTGTTTGTCGTAGCCCTAAGTTTATAGTATGGTTGGATGGGGGACAAATTGAACTATAACATACTCAAAGGACATCCTCGTATCTCTACTAGACCCAGAGTTACGAGGCTGCAAAGTTGGGTCTAAAATGCAATTCCTATGGAGGGGTTGTTTGTTTACGTTTTGCTTAGTTACTTGGCCCCTGTTTGTCGTAGCCCTAAGTTTATAGTATGGTTGGATGGGGGACAAATTGAACTATAACATACTCAAAGGACATCCCCGTATCTCTACTAGACCCAGAGTTACGAGGCTGCAAAATTGGGTCTAATGCATTTCCTATAGAGGGGTTTGTTTGTTCATGTTTTGCTTAAATACTGGACTCTGTATTTTCGATCAATAATAAGAACATATATGCAGTGCAGTGGTTATCACATCCGCTTTACTCCCGGAAAGTCACAGGTTCGAAACCACGAAGTTTTTTTTTTTTGCTTGGGATATGAAAAGACCATTATAATTATCCGAGCATTTGTGTCAAGGTCACATTATTTACATCCCCGTATCTCTACTAGACCCAGAGTTACGAGGCTGCAAAGTTGGGTCTAAAATGCAATTCCTATGGAGGGGTTGTTTGTTTACGTTTTGCTTAGTTACTTGGCCTCTGTTTGTCGTAGCCCTAAGTTTATAGTATGGTTGGATGGGGGACAAATTGAACTATAACATACTCAAATGACATCCCCGTATCTCTACTAGACCCAGAGTTACGAGGCTGCAAAATTGGGTCTAATGCATTTCCTATAGAGGGGTTTGTTTGTTCACGTTTTGCTTAAATACTGGACCCTGTATTTTCGATCAAAAATAAGAACATATATGTAGTGCAGTGGTTATCACATCCGCCTTACTCCCGGAAAGTCACAGGTTCGAAACCGCGAAGTTTTTTTTTTTTTTGCTTGGGATATGAAAAGACCATTATAACTATCCGAACATTTGTGTCAAGGTCACATTATTTACATTCCCGTATCTCTACTAGACCCAGAGTTACGAGGCTGCAAAGTTGGGTCTAAAATGCAATTCCTATGGAGGGGTTGTTTGTTTACGTTTTGCTTAATTACTTGGCCCCTGTTTGTCGTAGCCCTAAGTTTATAGTATGGTTGGATGGGGGACAAATTGAACTATAACATACTCAAAGGACATCCTCGTATCTCTACTAGACCCAGAGTTACGAGGCTGCAAAGTTGGGTCTAAAATGCAATTCCTATGGAGGGGTTGTTTGTTTACGTTTTGCTTAGTTACTTGGCCCCTGTTCGTCGTAGCCCTAAGTTTATAGTATGAATGGATGGGGGACAAATTGAACTATAACATACTCAAATGACATCCCCGTATCTCTACTAGACCCAGAGTTACGAGGCTGCAAAATTGGGTCTAATGCATTTCCTATAGAGGGGTTTGTTTGTTCATGTTTTGCTTAAATACTGGACTCTGTATTTTCGATCAATAATAAGAACATATATGCAGTGCAGTGGTTATCACATCCGCTTTACTCCCGGAAAGTCACAGGTTCGAAACCACGAAGTTTTTTTTTTTTTTTTTTTTTTGCTTGGGATATGAAAAGACCATTATAATTATCCGAACATTTGTGTCAAGGTCACATTATTTACATCCCCGTATCTCTACTAGACCCAGAGTTACGAGGCTGCAAAGTAGGGTCTAAAATGCAATTCCTATGGAGGGGTTGTTTGTTTACGTTTTGCTTAGTTACTTGGCCCCTGTTTGTCGTAGCCCTAAGTTTATAGTATGGTTGGATGGGGGACAAATTGAACTATAACATACTCAAAGGACATCCCCGTATCTCCACTAGACCCAGAGTTACGAGGCTGCAAAATTGGGTCTAATGCATTTCCTATAGAGGGGTTTGTTTGTTCACGTTTTGCTTAAATACTTGGCCCCTGTTTGTCGTAGCCCTAAGTTTATAGTATGGTTGGATGGGGGACAAATTGAACTATAACATATTCAAAGGACATCCCCGTATCTCTACTAGACGCAGAGTTACGAGGCTGCAAAATGGGTCTAATGCATTTCCTATAGAGGGGTTTGTTTGTTCACGTTTTGCTTAAATACTGGACACTGTATTTTCGATCAAAAATAAGAACATATATTTAGTGCAGTGGTTATCACATCCGCCTTACTCCCGGAAAGTCACAGGTTCGAAACCGCGAAGTTTTTTTTTTGCTTGGGATATGAAAAGAGCATTATAATTATCCGAACATTTGTGTCAAGGTCACATTATTTACATCCCCGTATCTCTACTAGACCCAGAGTTACGAGGCTGCAAAGTTGGGTCTAAAATGCAATTCCTATGGAGGGGTTGTTTGTTTACGTTTTGCTTAGTTACTTGGCCCCTGTTTGTCGTAGCCCTAAGTTTATAGTATGGTTGGATGGGGGACAAATTGAACTATAACATACTCAAAGGACATCCCCGTATCTCTACTAGACCCAGAGTTACGAGGCTGCAAAATTGGGTCTAATGCATTTCCTATAGAGGGGTTTGTTTGTTCACGTTTTGCTTAAATACTGGACCCTGTATTTTCGATCAAAAATAAGAGCATATATGTAGTGCTGTGGTTATCACATCCGCCTTACTCCCGGAAAGTCACAGGTTCGAAACCGCGAAGTTTTTTTTTTTTTTTTTTTTGCTTGGGATATGAAAAGACCATTATAATTATCCGAACATTTGTGTCAAGGTCACATTATTTACATCCCCGTATCTCTACTAGACCCAGAGTTACGAGGCTGCAAAATGGGTCTAATGCATTTCCTATAGAGGGGTTTGTTTGTTCACGTTTTGCTTAAATACTGGACACTGTATTTTCGATCAAAAATATGAACATATATTTAGTGCAGTGGTTATCACATCCGCCTTACTCCCGGAAAGTCACAGGTTCGAAACCGCGTAGTTTTTTTTTTTTTTGCTTGGGATATAAAAAGAGCATTATAATTATCCGAACATTTGTGTCAAGGTCACATTATTTACATCCCCGTATCTCTACTAGACCCAGAGTTACGAGGCTGCAAAGTTGGGTCTAAAATGCAATTCCTATGGAGGGGTTGTTTGTTTACGTTTTGCTTAGTTACTTGGCCCCTGTTTGTCGTAGCCCTAAGTTTATAGTATGGTTGGATGGGGGACAAATTGAACTATAACATACTCAAAGGACATCCCCGTATCTCTACTAGACCCAGAGTTACGAGGCTGCAAAATTGGGTCTAATGCATTTCCTATAGAGGGGTTTGTTTGTTCACGTTTTGCTTAAATACTGGACCCTGTATTTTCGATCAAAAATAAGAGCATATATGTAGTGCTGTGGTTATCACATCCGCCTTACTCCCGGAAAGTCACAGGTTCGAAACCGCGAAGTTTTTTTTTTTTTTTTTTTTGCTTGGGATATGAAAAGACCATTATAATTATCCGAACATTTGTGTCAAGGTCACATTATTTACATCCCCGTATCTCTACTAGACCCAGAGTTACGAGGCTGCAAAATGGGTCTAATGCATTTCCTATAGAGGGGTTTGTTTGTTCACGTTTTGCTTAAATACTGGACACTGTATTTTCGATCAAAAATATGAACATATATTTAGTGCAGTGGTTATCACATCCGCCTTACTCCCGGAAAGTCACAGGTTCGAAACCGCGTAGTTTTTTTTTTTTTTGCTTGGGATATAAAAAGAGCATTATAATTATCCGAACATTTGTGTCAAGGTCACATTATTTACATCCCCGTATCTCTACTAGACCCAGAGTTACGAGGCTGCAAAGTTGGGTCTAAAATGCAATTCCTATGGAGGGGTTGTTTGTTTACGTTTTGCTTAGTTACTTGGCCCCTGTTTGTCGTAGCCCTAAGTTTATAGTATGGTTGGATGGGGGACAAATTGAACTATAACATACTCAAAGGACATCCCCGTATCTCCACTAGACCCAGAGTTACGAGGCTGCAAAATTGGGTCTAATGCATTTCCTATAGAGGGGTTTGTTTGTTCACGTTTTGCTTAAATACTTGGCCCCTGTTTGTCGTAGCCCTAAGTTTATAGTATGGTTGGATGGGGGACAAATTGAACTATAACATATTCAAAGGACATCCCCGTATCTCTACTAGACGCAGAGTTACGAGGCTGCAAAATGGGTCTAATGCATTTCCTATAGAGGGGTTTGTTTGTTCACGTTTTGCTTAAATACTGGACACTGTATTTTCGATCAAAAATAAGAACATATATTTAGTGCAGTGGTTATCACATCCGCCTTACTCCCGGAAAGTCACAGGTTCGAAACCGCGAAGTTTTTTTTTTTGCTTGGGATATGAAAAGAGCATTATAATTATCCGAACATTTGTGTCAAGGTCACATTATTTACATCCCCGTATCTCTACTAGACCCAGAGTTACGAGGCTGCAAAGTTGGGTCTAAAATGCAATTCCTATGGAGGGGTTGTTTGTTTACGTTTTGCTTAGTTACTTGGCCCCTGTTTGTCGTAGCCCTAAGTTTATAGTATGGTTGGATGGGGGACAAATTGAACTATAACATACTCAAAGGACATCCCCGTATCTCTACTAGACCCAGAGTTACGAGGCTGCAAAGTTGGGTCTAAAATGCAATTCCTATGGAGGGGTTGTTTGTTTACGTTTTGCTTAGTTACTTGGCCCCTGTTTGTCGTAGCCCTAACTTTATAGTATGGTTGGATGGGGGACAAATTGAACTATAACATACTCAAAGGACATCCCCGTATCTCTACTAGACCCAGAGTTACGAGGCTGCAAAATTGGGTCTAATGCATTTCCTATAGAGGGGTTTGTTTGTTCACGTTTTGCTTAAATACTGGACCCTGTATTTTCGATCAAATATAAGAACATATATGTAGTGCAGTGGTTATCACATCCGCCTTACTCCCGGAAAGTCACAGGTTCGAAACCGCGAAGTTTTTTTTTTTTTTTTTTTTTGCTTGGGATATGAAAAGACCATTATAATTATCCGAACATTTGTGTCAAGGTCACATTATTTACATCCCCGTATCTCTACTAGACCCAGAGTTACGAGGCTGCAAAGTTGGGTCTAAAATGCAATTCCTATGGAGGGGTTGTTTGTTTACGTTTTGCTTAGTTACTTGGCCCCTGTTTGTCGTAGCCCTAAGTTTATAGTATGGTTGGATGGGGGACAAATTAAACTATAACATACTCAAAGGACATCCCCGTATCTCTACTAGACCCAGAGTTACGAGGCTGCAAAATTGGGTCTAATGCATTTCCTATAGAGGGGTTTGTTTGTTCATGTTTTGCTTAAATACTGGACTCTGTATTTTCGGTCAATAATAAGAACATATATGTAGTGCAGTGGTTATCACATCCGCTTTACTCCCGGAAAGTCACAGGTTCGAAACCACGAAATTTTTTTTTTTTTTTTTGCTTGGGATATGAAAAGACCATTATAATTATCCGAACATTTGTGTCAAGGTCACATTATTTACATCCCCGTATCTCTACTAGACCCAGAGTTACGAGGCTGCAAAGTTGGGTCTAAAATGCAATTCCTATGGAGGGGTTGTTTGTTTACGTTTTGCTTAGTTACTTGGCCCCTGTTTGTCGTAGCCCTAAGTTTATAGTATGGTTGGATGGGGGACAAATTGAACTATAACATACTCAAATGACATCCCCGTATCTCTACTAGACCCAGAGTTACGAGGCTGCAAAATTGGGTCTAATGCATTTCCTATAGAGGGGTTTGTTTGTTCACGTTTTGCTTAAATACTGGACACTGTATTTTCGATCAAAAATAAGAACATATATTTAGTGCAGTGGTTATCACATCCGCCTTACTCCCGGAAAGTCACAGGTTCGAAACCGCGAAGTTTTTTTTTTGCTTGGGATATGAAAAGAGCATTATAATTATCCGAACATTTGTGTCAAGGTCACATTATTTACATCCCCGTATCTCTACTAGACCCAGAGTTACGAGGCTGCAAAGTTGGGTCTAAAATGCAATTCCTATGGAGGGGTTGTTTGTTTACGTTTTGCTTAGTTACTTGGCCCCTGTTTGTCGTAGCCCTAAGTTTATAGTATGGTTGGATGGGGGACAAATTGAACTATAACATACTCAAAGGACATCCCCGTATCTCTACTAGACCCAGAGTTACGAGGCTGCAAAGTTGGGTCTAAAATGCAATTCCTATGGAGGGGTTGTTTGTTTACGTTTTGCTTAGTTACTTGGCCCCTGTTTGTCGTAGCCCTAAGTTTATAGTATGGTTGGATGGGGGACAAATTGAACTATAACATACTCAAAGGACATCCCCGTATCTCTACTAGACCCAGAGTTACGAGGCTGCAAAATTGGGTCTAATGCATTTCCTATAGAGGGGTTTGTTTGTTCACGTTTTGCTTAAATACTGGACCCTGTATTTTCGATCAAATATAAGAACATATATGTAGTGCAGTGGTTATCACATCCGCCTTACTCCCGGAAAGTCACAGGTTCGAAACCGCGAAGTTTTTTTTTTTTTTTTTTTTTGCTTGGGATATGAAAAGACCATTATAATTATCCGAACATTTGTGTCAAGGTCACATTATTTACATCCCCGTATCTCTACTAGACCCAGAGTTACGAGGCTGCAAAGTTGGGTCTAAAATGCAATTCCTATGGAGGGGTTGTTTGTTTACGTTTTGCTTAGTTACTTGGCCCCTGTTTGTCGTAGCCCTAAGTTTATAGTATGGTTGGATGGGGGACAAATTGAACTATAACATACTCAAAGGACATCCTCGTATCTCTACTAGACCCAGAGTTACGAGGCTGCAAAGTTGGGTCTAAAATGCAATTCCTATGGAGGGGTTGTTTGTTTACGTTTTGCTTAGTTACTTGGCCCCTGTTTGTCGTAGCCCTAAGTTTATAGTATGGTTGGATGGGGGACAAATTGAACTATAACATACTCAAAGGACATCCCCGTATCTCTACTAGACCCAGAGTTACGAGGCTGCAAAATTGGGTCTAATGCATTTCCTATAGAGGGGTTTGTTTGTTCATGTTTTGCTTAAATACTGGACTCTGTATTTTCGATCAATAATAAGAACATATATGTAGTGCAGTGGTTATCACATCCGCTTTACTCCCGGAAAGTCACAGGTTCGAAACCACGAAGTTTTTTTTTTTTTTGCTTGGGATATGAAAAGACCATTATAATTATCCGAACATTTGTGTCAAGGTCACATTATTTACATCCCCGTATCTCTACTAGACCCAGAGTTACGAGGCTGCAAAGTTGGGTCTAAAATGCAATTCCTATGGAGGGGTTGTTTGTTTACGTTTTGCTTAATTACTTGGCCCCTGTTTGTCGTAGCCCTAAGTTTATAGTATGGTTGGATGGGGGACAAATTGAACTATAACATACTCAAAGGACATCCTCGTATCTCTACTAGACCCAGAGTTACGAGGCTGCAAAGTTGGGTCTAAAACGCAATTCCTATGGAGGGGTTGTTTGTTTACGTTTTGCTTAGTTACTTGGCCCCTGTTTGTCGTAGCCCTAAGTTTATAGTATGGTTGGATGGGGGACAAATTGAACTATAACATACTCAAAGGACATCCCCGTATCTCTACTAGACCCAGAGTTACGAGGCTGCAAAATTGTGTCTAATGCATTAACTATAGAGGGGTTTGTTTGTTCACGTTTTGCTTAAATACTGGACCCTGTATTTCCGATCAAAAATAAGAACATATATGTAGTGCAGTGGTTATCACATCCGCCTTACTCCCGGATAGTCACAGGTTCGAAACCGCGAAGTTTTTTTTTTTTTTTTTGCTTGGGATATGAAAAGAGCATTATAATTATCCGAACATTTGTGTCAAGGTCACATTATTTACATCCCCGTATCTCTACTAGACCCAGAGTTACGAGGCTGCAAAGTTGGGTCTAAAATGCAATTCCTATGGAGGGGTTGTTTGTTCACGTTTTGCTTAATTACTTGGCCCCTGTTTGTCGTAGCCCTAAGTTTATAGTATGGTTGGATGGGGGACAAATTGAACTATAACATACTCAAAGGACATCCCCGTATCTCTACTAGACCCAGAGTTACGAGGCTGCAAAATTGGGTCTAATGCATTTCCTATAGAGGGGTTTGTTTGTTCACGTCTTGCTTAAATACTGGACCTGTATTTTCGAACAAAAATAAGAACATATATGTAGTGCAGTGGTTATCACATCCGCCTTACTCCCGGAAAGTCACAGGTTCGAAACCGCGAAGTTTTTTTTTTTTTTTTGCTTGGGATATGAAAAGAGCATTATAATTATCCGAACATTTGTGTCAAGGTCACATTGTTTACATCCCCGTATCTCTACTAGACCCAGAGTTACGAGGCTGCAAAGTTGGGTCTAAAATGCAATTCCTATGGAGGGGTTTGTTTGTTTACGTTTTGCTTAAGAACTCGGCCCCTGTTTGTCGTAGCCCAAATTGTCCCCCATCTAACCATACTAAAAACTTAGGGCTACGATAAACAGGGGCCGAGTAATTAAGCAAAACGTAAACAAACAACCCCCTCCATAGGAATAGCATTACACTAAGTTTTGGAGGCTAGTAACTCTGGTTCGGGACTATGACGCGCTCACAGATTACTCTGTTCTCTATTCCTACTTGCTAATTAAATCTATCCCTGATTAAATATAATAAAACAACTTTACTAGAGACGATATTTAAAGTAACAAATAATTAATAAGACCTGATTTATTTTTTCTTAAACATTTATCGCGTGGAATGAAGCTACGAGGTTTAGGCAAGTACATAGGTCATTGGTCAGTTTTTATATTTTGGTCATAGAGTGAATTGAGTGAGTCAGTCCATCAAGCTAAATAAGGTCATTAGGCGTTTCAAGCACGGATGAGCCCAGACGAACATTTGTACTCAACAACAAGAAGAAGGAAGAAGCGCCAGGGAAAAAAGAGAACCTTTAACCATTCAAGCTACAACTAATGGTCATCCACTATTATACCAAAGAATTCCTTCATTTTACCCAAGAATATTCCGCAACTTATAACCAGGGATAGATTTATTTTTGGAAGTAGGAATGGAGAACAGAGTAATCTGGGCGCGCGTCAAGGTCCTATAGACCCCCTTCCCCGGGAAGGAGGGGTATGAAAGAAGAGGAGGGTCATAGCGACAGAGGTAAAAAGGTATTACGTATTTTACTAACCGTTCTCCATTCCTACTTCTAAAATTAAATCTATCCCCGTTATAACCAAATAATAGTGGTTTTTGATGGGTAAAAACGTATACGTCATTGATCTCAAGAACATACTGGTTTGGAATGTAATGCCCAGTAAAAATTCTTGTGAAAAATGACACAAATTCCTTTCCGAGAAAAGAGAGATGTGTATAAGAGAAAGGGTATAAGGGAGCGTAGTCTCCGCGCGGCTCGATTTCCTAGCTTTAAAAGAGCCTTTTTCAAAGGGAGTTTTGTCATCAAACCAAGCCCCTGAAAGGCTATATCTCATTCAAGTCCGTCGTTCTCTAAGAAAACAGGAAATTGAAGTAACTAGAGTCTCTGTTGCCCAGACCCAAAGGCTTGCGCTGGCGTTGCCCTAGCTCCCTCAAAAATATTGTATCCGCTAGGGGCTCTACCCCAATTTCCCGCCAAGAAAAAAGAAAAAAAAATACCCATTCTGAAGGGGGAAAAAGTAAGGGTATACCTAGATATTGCCGATCATAAAATCCGCGCACCGTAATTAAAAGACGGATAAAAATATACAGGGTGTTTGTGAAAAGTCCATCAATAATGAAAAAACGTATTTATTGGGCCATTGTGAGTCGAAAATGTTCTATGACATTTTGCCGTCCGAGCCACGGTTTTCGAGTTATGATTAGAATATTTTAGGGATGACCCCTTAATTAAATTAACGCTGTCTTTCAATTTCTTAATTAAATTCAAGGGGGTCATCCGTAAATTACTCCAATCATAACTTGAAAACAGTGGCCCGGACGGAAAAATGTCATAGAACATTTTCGACTCAAAATGGCCCAATAAATACGCCCTTTCATTATTGATGGACCTTTCACAAACACCCTGTATATTTCAATGCTCGGATGCCCCCGTGCTTGTTCAACGTTTATGAATTAACACGCGTGAACTTGGAAATATAGGTTATACTAATTCACGGCTGTTAAACGCGGTTCCCCCCTATATCGCTTCATTAACTGATATTAGTCGAACAGAATCATTCCACCCGTCAATCAATAAAGGGTCTACGCGCGTGGTCCGATGATATAAACGGATGACACTCCGCGTTATCTTCCCATTGAGACTAATACAGTCGAAAGGGGAGCGCTGCCAACACATCACGAAAATTCAAGAGCGCGTGTAGGCCTAATCCGAATCACCATCCGGAGTTTACTTTCAGTTTAAACACGCGGAAATACGATAGACGCTTTAAAATCGTTGCTTTTTCCGAGAGAAATTTGCTTAGCGCGTGCTGCAACTCGTGGTGTATTCAATTTTATTCGCGTTTTAATAGTGAATAAAGAGAAAGGTAGGTGTTTGCGTTATGATTTAGCCTCGGTTAGACTTTGACGCTATTATATAAGGGGGAACGAATGGATTAATGTAAGTTGTCAGTCTCAGGGGTTATATCCTCTCAGGCTAAACAGTGTGGTTGAGATATTAGAGCTCAGTAGAATGCTACTATAATAGAGGGAAAAGTGCAAACCAACCCTTCAATAGCTGAACCACGCTGGACTCGATCTCAACAAGGGCGGCTGTCGCGCCTACGGAATTAGATTTATAGACCACCGCGATCCAGACTATATCCCATCCGAAATATGACGTTGTTGCCATATATATATATATATATATATATATATACTAATTTTCACGAGCAGTTTAGACCATATAATTCAAACCTAAAGTACAGCACCACCCTTAAAGCTTGGTACTAATTCCTGGTGAAAAAAAGGTGGATAATATTATAGGAAAATTTGGTCTACAGTCGCTTAAGCCCATAGGGGTCCCGGGCACTTGTTAAGGGGTTTGAGGACCCCGTGGGACTAGGCTTAAACCCAGGGATATGTTTTCTATACTATAAGATAAAATTGAGTTATATTTGTCTGCGTGAGGCTCCAACCCCACAAGTACGAAACTGGGGGGATTTGTAATAGCATAAAAGAGCCAGAAAAACCCCTCAAGGGGACAAACCCCAACCCCCCATCCCCTTATCTCCCAAACCATGTCAGTTTTTATCTAATTCTCTCTTATCTTTTGGCTCCGGTTTGGATGGTTGAGATAAAGTCACGGTACACCCATAGGGGTTGAGATAAAATGTAATAATTTATTAAAAATGACCAGACAACAAAATCAAATTAGCAACATTTTGTTATATTGTGACCCTATTCCTTTAAAGAGCATTAATTTGTTAATTAATTAGTTAACTTGAGGTCATTTATTAATTGTAGTTGTTGAGCGGCGGCTTGCTTTCAAGACGTCGAGGTTGATGTAATGGTATATGCATAAGTTCATAATATATGTTCACCATAAATTTGTCACTGGTAACTTAGAAACTGGAGCTTGTCATGAAGTGAATGAGGTAGGTCATAGATTCGAGGTACACCGACATACGCCTGGTGAGGCGCTGTCAAAGGCTTAGTACAGACTAAATAGGAACTAGATGGAAGTCTTGCAAAATTAACCACCGAGTGTAGGACGATGGAAGTCCTGCAAAATTAACCACCGAGTGTAGGACTTCAATTCTCTCTTGTCGTTCTCGAACTAGCTAGAGCTGTAAGTCTCTCAGTAGCATTACGAATCGTATAGGAAGTGTCTTACTTATGGAAGTAACATATCTTATAAACTTATGATATAAGGTATATCGTGGTATTTACATTGAAGGTAGAGTCCGAGTTGGTCAATTTCAAATCATTTGAATCTGTGATGCATCGCGAGCAATTTAATTTTTGAAATAATGCAATAACAGGCATATAAATTAATAATTTTGGAAGTCTAAGTTGAGTTGGTCAGTTTCAAATCATTAGCAATCTCTGACGTGTTTTCCTGAAATGACCTGATCTGTGACGCACCGCGAGGAGCAATTTAATTTTGAAATAATGTAATAATATTTGAAATGAAAGAAGCTATAGTTGATGATATGAAAAAAAAAAGGCAGGCTTGCGATACTTGAAAATGCTTGGAAAACAAACACAGAAAGAGAGCCGAGCTAGGAAGTGATATTTTCCACTATAGCTTTATAGCTAGCTAGCTCTCTCTTGAACCCCGACCTAGAGACTCTGTCCCATCTTATACCCTTGGAGATGTCATGTCGACCCGGGAAGGGGATTTGGGGGTGGAAGAATTAATATATTTTCTTTCTCTTTTCTCAGATGGACGATTCTTATTAAAAAAGCCTTCTCGAACTGTCTCGAGATCCAGAATACAGAATGGTTTAGCTATACAAGAACAAAGATGTGTACAGTATTAGCAGCAAAAGGGCTCGGTTTACCCTGCAGGATGCCGGGATATATCGTTAGAGAACGACTCTAAATATATTAGATTTAAATTTGGTTAATTGGAAATTTAATTGAACTTTATATGTGGGTTGTGATCAGTAGCGTCTATACAGGGTGTTTCTGATAAGTCTGCATCCATAAATTAAGGGGGATGTTCTGTTATTTTCAGCGATTTAGAGTCAAAAATGTAACTTGTATCTCCAATTGTGCCAACAAGGGTCACTGTTTTCAAATTAAGATCGAAGTATTTTACCGATGATTTGAGTATTTTACGAACGACCCCCTTAATAGACCAATACGGATTTACATGCAGGGAAACAAACTTCCAGGGGGACGCCTCTATAGTTGATAATTTCAATCATGTCAGGAGACGCCGCTAGAGGCATGAACGAGTTGGCTAGCCTCTTAGATGCAGTGAGCTTGGGCTGCCTCTAGTGTTGTCTTGTGGCGACAGGGAAATTATCCAGTATTTAGGCGTGCCCCTGGAAGTTTGTTTCTCTGTAGGTAATATTCGTATTGGTCTATAAAATTAGATTTAGTCAAAAAAATACGTTTTAACATGACTCCCCGAATTACGTCACAACTGAGAGCTATCCCTAATAGCTAATCAACCCTGTATTATAATACGCCATCGTTGTCTCTATGTAAAGCGTATTACGTAACCTGCAAATCTAAATTTAAAATTACTGTACATTAACTTTAAAAAAAATATATATATGCCTAGGTGTTGTTAATACAACTTCATAATAAACACTCCCAGGTACCTTGGTGGTCGGTCTTTTTCATAAGGAGATAATTTTAATAATAAAAAAGGCAATTTCTAAAAGGAGGTGGAAGAGAAGAAGGAGGAGTTATTTCATTACTTTGTCTGTATGCACCCCCCCGTATCGCCTTGGAAAGTTCTTAGAACAGGGGGCGAAGCGGTTCTTAAACACTTTAAAATTCCTGAAGGTAAAGAAAAAATTCTCAGCTATCTTCAAAAATTCTTTCAAATATTCTCCCTTTTTTCTTCTTAAATGTTTCTCTATACTAATATTTAAAATTGCATGTAAAAATTCTTCTATTTTTTCACTATGCCTCTCTCGATTTACTGTAGCCTTTGAGGGACTTGGTCTTCTTAATAAAAATTCCATGAAATTAAAATACCAAATGAAATCGGGACTATAATAAAACTATCACTATTTATAATGTCTAGTTTACTTATATTTGTATAGTATTTCAGTGTCTTGCCATAATAAATAAATAAATAAATAAATAAATAAAACTCTAATGTGTGTAGTCTTTGAGTACCTTACCTTAGTTTTCTAAATAATAAAATTTTGGGATAACAATCTTAATTTATCTATCTGACCAAGAAGCGATATCTAGTTTATTAGGGAGAAGGTATAAGCTGCCTAAGTATTCGCGCGCTATAGTCCCAGTCCCCCTTTCAAAATACAAGGGGGGGGGGTGCGTAAAAGGAGGCCGGGCTATTTCGCTGCCTCTCCTCAGTCGGAAAATACCAAGTAATTTTCGTCATTCGCGTTGCGATGACGTGAGTTTTCAAGAACCAATGAGATGATGCTGGTTGTAATTTAGAGGCGGGGATTAACTCCGGACCTATATACGTTTGGACTGGAGATAAAGCTGGAAATGTGGCCAATTAATACCGTCTCCCTAATAAACTAGATATCACTTTTTGATGTGACTTACTGATGATTATCAATACCCAGTCCAAACCTCTCCCTATAGTCTTTTAGGGTCTTGGTTTCCCATAAAACCCACAACATAATTAATGGACAAGAGAGTAAAACAAGCTACTCAAATACTGTAAGTGAACCTCAATTCAATTCTTTCCTTTACCCTTTTTTCTTAATTTCATCTGCAATAATAAAAAAAATGAATAAAAACGAAATTTGGGGTTGGGGGCGAATGAAAATATTATTTCAACCCCCCTCCCTCGTTTCTTTAAAAGAGTTGGGGTCCCTTGAACCCCACAGAACACAATCTTGTAAAAACAAAAACCTCCAGAGCAGAAATTAATCGCTTTCTATTGATCTTATTCTTCGTCTTCTTCTTCTTCTTCTTCTTCTTCTTCTTAGAAATAACGGAAATATCGCACTTAGAAAGAAAAAGAAATTTGGGAAGAGGTTAAAGGTCAAAACCTATAAGAAATTGGGACAGTAATTTTCGCGCAAAGGAATTAACGAGGTATAATTGTGATTATCCGAGTGCCCCTATAGGGTTCAATCACCCTTGGCAGGCCTTTGGAATTGGAACATCACAGTTTATTAAGTTATACTAGTAGAAAAACCCTTTACTGCTAAGCCTAGTTTGAAACAATCGTTAAGCCTTGGTTTTTTGAATTTTAAAATTGCGCGCGATTTAATGACTGTCACGTGAACAGGGTTCATACAATTTCTGGAAAAGAAATTTCCCTGAGATTTCCAGGTTTTTCCACATATACTTCCCTGAATTTATCAGGTTTTTCCCCGTATATATGGAGTATCCTATGGAGCAAATGTTAACCAAGGAGGTGGGGGGGGGGCAAATATGACTATTACATAATCAAAGGACATCCCCGTATCTCTAATATAACCAGAGTTATGAGCCTCCAAAGTACAGTGTAATGTTAATTATATGGAGGGTATCTTTATGAACATTTTGCTTAATTATTCAGCCCCTGTTTGACGCAAATTTCCCTGAATCATACTAGAAATTCTAAATTTCCCTGAATTTTTCCTGAGGTTTTTGTCAACTATTTATTTCCAGGTTTCCCCGGTTTTCCAGGTTTGTATGAACCCTGCGTGAAGAGTGAATACAGAGAAGGTTTTGAAAGAGTTTCTTGACAACTTTGCTTGATTGTTTTACTTCTAAATCTAAGCCTAGATTATATCGAATAATATCTACGCGTTTATTTAAAGTCTGTTTAGAAATTAAACATTTATTTCTACCATTTTCTCAATAAATTGAAAAATAACGTGGAAAATTCAGCAAACTTTGTAAACTGTTTCTATTTAATTTCGGGGTTTTCTTTTTTATTTAAAATAAATAAATTTTCATTATTCACGTAGAAACTTCAATGAAAAGAAGTAAAAAAAAAGGTAATAACTCTTCATCTAGACATTGTATAGAATAAAAAACAAATTCGAGGTTTTTCAAAGTCAAATATTTTCCCAAGTTCCAGTGATCTCTACGTACATACACTTTAGAAAAGAGAGAGGGAGAGGGAGAGAGAGAGAGAGTTTCATTGGAAATGCTTCAGAAAGATATTGAATTCTTTTCTCTCTCTCTCTCTTCTACTTATTCGT
Organism: Phalangium opilio; assembly: GCF_054372755.1. Lineage (NCBI taxonomy): Eukaryota > Metazoa > Arthropoda > Arachnida > Opiliones > Phalangiidae > Phalangium > Phalangium opilio. Next base: position 6,280,761 of record NW_028324187.1, on the reverse strand, counting down.
TGGCTCCCTAAACTTTGACAGTCAAATAAGTTGCCAGTTTGCAAGTAGTCTCGTGCACCCACCCCTAGAGTAAGCTGGTTCCATTCACTATATACTCATAAGGTTCATAAGATTTGTTCCATCCATAAGTTTGTCATTGGTAAAAAACTGCAAGCGACGCCTGGTGACTAGGGCGCTGTCAAAGGCTTAGTAATGCAGACTAAATAGGAACTAGATGGGAGTGGTGCAAAATTAACCACCGAGTGTAGTACTTCAATTCTCTCTTGTCGTCGTTCTCCCTCGAACTAGCTCGAGCTGTAAGTCTCTCAGTAAGCATTACGAAGTATAGGAAGTGTCATACTTATAGTAGGAACATATCGCTTATAAACTTATGCTATACTGTATATATATATATATATATATATATATATATACTTTTATCCTAAGAAGCAATTTGCATTCAACGGGGAAAGACGTTTCTAGAGATTGACAAAATTAAGACGGGGTCGCCTATCTTAAATAAATCGTTTCCACGTCAACAGAGAAAATTATAACAAGAAGCAGGTCATGATTTAACTTTTAAACTACTCGCAAATTCCCCCGGAGCTTATAGGAACATATCGCTTATAAACTTATGCTATACTGTATATATATATATATATATATATATATATATATATATATATACTTTTATCCTAAGAAGCAATTTGCATTCAACGGGGAAAGACGTTTCTAGAGATTGACAAAATTAAGACGGGGTCGCCTATCTTAAATAAATCGTTTCCACGTCAACAGAGAAAATTATAACAAGAAGCAGGTCATGATTTAACTTTTAAACTACTCGCAAATTCCCCCGGAGCTTATAGCCCTACTCGCAAATTCCCCCGGAGCTTATAGCCCTACTCGCAAATTCCCCCGGAGCTTATAGCCCTACTCGCAAATTCCCCCGGAGCTTATATTCCTACTCGCAAATTCCCCCGGAGCTTATATTCCTACTCGCAAATTCCCCCGGAGCTTATATTCCTACTCGCAAATTCCCCCTTTAATATGAAGTTACATTCTCAACTCAAAATCGCTTCGGTCCTACCACCACCCTCCGTTTTTGGATCACCCTGTACACATCCCCCAGTTGCACTTTAAACAAGTTGAACATGAAAACTGACTTTATAATATCACCTATATTATTTGCATTTAATTGTGGCGCGAACGTAAGTCTACCAAGAAATATTACAACAGGTATACAGTATATAACCAGTTTCTCCATGTAATTTCTCTCTCTCTCTCTCTCTCTGTGTGTGTGTGTGTGTAAATATATATTTCTCTGACAAGATGATCCCCCCAGAACTTAATTTAAATATCCATCCTTTATCCCGAGTGAAAAGTTTAACCCAATTCAAGAAGAAAAATTGAGTCAAGAAAAGAATTGCAATTTACAATTCGTAAAGCCTACGAAATTAGCTTGCTTCCAAAGATGTAAAAAAAAAACTAGATCCAGATTTTAGCCTGATTAGCTACGAAACGAAAATAGAGAGAAGACCCCTTGAAGACTGATGCACTATTTTCTTTCTTACAGTATTCGACATTGAGTATTAATACGCCACCCCTTTCTTTATAATTCGCGGCCTTTTATGTTCTTTTTCACGCGTAGACTTACAGTAAATCGGCTGAGTTCCATTTAAAAAGAAATAAAATCTAGGTTAAGCCGAAATGATTTAGTAGATAAATCACTACCTTTTTTTTTATACTATAGTTACCTTACTATTTTCGTTTTTATAACAAAAAAAAATTTCGAATCGAACTATTTTCAAAGTTTAAAGTTAGAGCCCAAGTTTGCAAAAATCCTTCAAAACCAATTGATTTAGTATATCCAAAACACCCTGTACAAAAAATAAATCGTGAAGAAAAAATAATAATTAATAGAAAACGATTAAAATTAATTACTCTTAATTAACCCTTTAAGATGGGTTAATATGTCATAATCATAATTAAGTTGTAAGTACGTTACATTACATTACATTACATTACATCTTTTCAAACAGTTTTTTTAGACCTCCGAAATACAACCTTAATCCTTAAGGATAAAAGTTAATTAGAGCTTAATTATGATTAAAAAGATTGCGTTAAGTTAAGACATAGATAGATATAATCATAAAGGGCGTCAGAAACTATATAACTATCTTCTTCAATAAAAATCGGGTGTGGTATGCGATGATCTTCCAGTTTGAAGCATTAAAGGATAACCGAAAGATAACCATAACCATAATATAAAAGGAGACTGTCATTGTACTCAAAGTGTAACTGAACTTAATGTTTATACACGATTAGGCGATTGTTAAGTGCTGCCGCCTAGCGCCATTGTATTTCTATGAGAAGTAACTTCATTTTTAAGACACAGAGGGCGTCCTTTACCCTACCTACACGCGTCGCTGAGGATGCTGGGAAGACTTCGTTGCCGTTACGTAGATGGGGTTAGACTGCAACCATAAGTTTATAAGATATGTTCCTTCCATAAGTATGAAGTCACTACTTATACATCGTAATGGCAGAGACTTACAGCTCGAGATAACTAGTTCGAGAACGACAAGCGACGTGAATTGAAGTCCTACACTCGGTGGTTAATTTTGCATGCAGGACTTCCATCTAGGTCCTCTTTAGTCTTCATTACTAAGACTTTGACAGCGCCCCAGTCACTAGGCGTATGTCGCTTTACCTCCAATCTATGACCTACTTCAGTCATTTCATGACAAACTCCAGTTTCTAAGTTACCAGTGACAAACTTATGGAATGAACATATCTTATGAACTTATGCTGTAACGTTAAAAGAATGGATCTCCTTCAGCAACACCGGGTCCTAGCTTTTGCTGATAGTTAAGTTTATTATAATATATTTCATAGTCCCTTGAATTTTGTCATGATCGTATAAGAGCAAGAGAGAGAGAAGGGTAGAGGGGGAGGGGTTTTGAAGTCTTTTGTAATCCAATAATACCATCGTTTGCGGGGATCGCCCCCACCCCCTTCTCCTTCCCGCCATCTTCTCAAAGAGGATCAAACCTCTTTTATTGTTTTTTCGATTTTTGAAGCTCTTTTCCCCTTTTATGAGCTTCTTTGTATGATAAGTTGTCGTTTTCCTCCCATTATTGATTGATTCAATCGACAATTTATCTTGGTAGTGGGTTTGAATAACCTAATAATTCGGGGGTCAGAGGGTTGGGGTGAAGTTGGATCGGGGTCGGGAGAGTTAACTCTCTCTCTCTCTCTTTCTCTCTCTTTGAAAGAATTTTCTCCTAGCAGCGGACCGTTTTTTGGGGTTCGTTCATTTCTAATAAACTCTCTCATATATGATAAGAATTAAAATCAATTTGCATAATTTTAAAACGCCCCAACTCCAACCCCGCACGTTTTTCTTATCTCAATATCCACAAAATTGAAATTTTAACCCACAACGTCAAATTATTATTATTTTTTTTTTCATCATTTAAAGTAAAAATGAAAGTTACATTTTACTTTTAGTGTCTTAAAATTATAAGTGGTTGGCAAATTGGTCGGAAAACTCTATCAATTTCAACAAAAATATCTTGAAAGGGTTCTTCAGATTCAAATTCAAGACTTTAACAGGTTTCCCTGAATAATATTTCCAGTGATTTTTCCCTTTCTTTAAATTCCCCAGAAACCAGTTTGATTTTTAAAAATATTAATTTCAAGTGTCATAAAATTGTCGACAACATCTTTTCAGACCGCCTATCAAGTTTTTTTTTAAATAATTTCCCTGAAATCCCTGGGTACTTGTTTTCTCCTTGATATCTCCAGGACGTTTCCCCAAATATCTCCAGGAATTTTCCCCAAATATCTCCAGGAATTTTCCCCAAATATCTCCAGGAATTTTCCCCAAATATCTCCAGGAATTTTCCCCAAATATCTACAGAAAATGTCTCCAAATATCTCTAGGTATTTTCCCTTAGTACCTCCATGTATTTTCCCCTAGTATCTCCAGGTATTTTCCCCTAGTATCTCCAGGTATTTTCCCCTAGTATCTCCAGGTATTTTCCCCAAATATCCCCAGGAATATTTCCCCAAATATCTCCAGGAATTATTCCCCAAATATCTCCAGGTATTTTCCCCAAATATCTCCAGGAATATTTCCCCAAATATCTCCAGGAATTATTCCCCAAATATCTCCAGGTATTCTACCCCAAAAATCTCCGGGTATTTTCCCAAACACCTCTCAATACTACATTTAAAACGAAAAATCAAAATCATCCCTTGCATGTTTACTTTAAAGGTTATTAACCTCGATTAATTTTTTAATAACGAAAGTTAATCGACTCGATTGAAATTTTAATCTTAAAGGAATAATCCAGGTCTTAATTTTATTCTATCCCATTTTTTCCCATCAACATATATATATAAAGAGCCTTAGAATCACGTGCATTCTGTTTCCCGGAAATCTCATTGAGTTACATTAATCTGCACGTCCCCTGCCACGCCCCCCTTCCCATTTCACGCGCGCTCTTCAACCCCTAAAATTTAATTAAACTGAATTGAATCGATGCCTGCCCTTTATACCTACGAACGTATAGTACCACCTCCGTTTCCCTCCACTTTACTATACGACTTCTGATTTAATCCCTGGAAAACCAATAAGAATGTAGGCGACGTCCGTAGAAATAGACCATTTCAATAATGGTGGGACGCCGTTTCAATCCCCGCCTTTAATACTCATCTCCATATCTAATAATTAGCAGTGAAACTTTGGCTATCAAGGCTTGTTCCGCCGAGTTGTGTCAAATGAGTATATTCGAACTTCAAAAGCGAACTCAATTAGTTCATTTTCATTTTTCAATTCCGTTAATATTACAATTTTACCTCGCCTTAAGTTACGCGAGTTCGTTTGACAAGCAGCAACATTTCAAGCCCTAAGCCTTATATAAACGAATCCTTAACAACTGCAACTTCTCATATTTACAAATCTTAAAATTGTTCAAAATAAATTCTGTAATTTAATCATTTTTTTCTTTCTAAATTCTTTTATTAAAGTTTTGAATTTTTTTGCGCGTCGATTAATATATATGATAGTTAATTATTTTAACTAAATCATTTAATTATATACAGGGTGTTACAAAAAGAGGGGAGGGTAATTATAGGACTTAAGTACATGAACAGGGGAATAAATTTTGAGTCAAAAGTGTAATAATTTATACCAAAATTTTGTAATAAGGGCCACAATTCTAAACCTATGATTTGATTCAAGTGTTTTACTGATGGCCCCTTAGTTAAATTAGCACTGTTTTTCGGTTTCTTATACCTTAATAAAAGGGGTTATCCCTAAAATACTCTATTTGAAATATATTTAGAACAGAAAATAGAATTTATACACTACCATATTTTACCACTGCTATGATTTGATTCAAGTGTTTTACTGATGACCCCTTAGTTAATTTAGAAATCACTGTTTGTTTGTTTTTAGTTTAGTTTCTTATACTTAAATATAAGGGGTCATCCCTAAACGCTTTAATGTTCATAACTTGTAAAGGGTAAAATGTAAAAGAACATTTACGACTCAAAAATCACCCAATGTACTTCGGTCCTAAAATTACCCTTTCTTAATTGAAAAACCCTGTCGTTGATATAAGTTCAGTTCAGTTCAAAATTCCTCGAAAATTTTAAGAAAAACAATAAATGAAATAAAACTAGTCTAGTTTAGTTTGTTTTCATCCAATAGAAAATCAGAGATACAGAGATGTCTCTGAGCTTCCCATGGAAAAACAAACACGACAAAAACTAATAACTAATAAATGAAAAACGAAATACAGAAATAAATATATATTGTCCGTGAACGATCGAACTTCTGAAAGATATAAAACAAAAAATAGTACGTACATACATGTCTATTTTTAAAAAGTATATATAATCTATTTCTCGCGAATTTAACAATTATTTCGCTCCGTGTATTTCGCCGCTATATTCATTCGATTGCAATCTTGATATTGTTGAATTATTACGGGGGAATTGAGTGTTTATAAGAGCTCAATCTAAGATTGTAACTCCATACACAATTTCCTTCCGATTTTTCTATTTATAAAAAAAAACTAAAAAAAAAAACTGGAAAATATCCTCCTAAAGACGAGTTCGCATTGTATTGATCTAATATCGTTTTCCGGCGTTTAACTTTACCAATATCTATCTGTTACGGATAGAGTGAGAGAGTGAGGGGATACAGGGTAGGGTGGTTTAGCTATTCGACGTTAGTATGTGGTATTAAAATATTGTTCTATAGAGTTTTTTCCCTTGCAAATTAAAGATATTCTTATTTAATTTAATGATTTATTGAATATTTTTCGTAATAAAAGCACCCGATAATGTAGAGGGAAAACCATATGCGAGTGGGTATGGTTTGACTAAATCTTATTTGAATTAAAACTAACTATAAAAAAAATAACTACGGTATCTGTGCACCGACCTCTTTAGACACGACTTCACCGGGCACTGACCACTTCAGGTACTGATCCACTGTGGTATACTGACCACTTCGGGTACTGATCCACTGTGGTATACTGACCACTTCGGGTACTGATCCACTGTGGTATACTGACCACTTCGGGAACTGATCCACTGTGGTATACTGACCACTTCGGGCACTGATACACTGTGGGATACTGACCACTTCGGGTGCTGACCATCTCTTTGAGCTAATTTAGTTGTGAATTTAAACTAACGAGCATAAAAGAATTTCTCCGCACCCACGTGGATTCGAACCCGGACCCTTCCGAGTGTAAAACGGACGAGATAACCACTGCACAACAGATACACATATGACTCTGCATTGTTTGACTAACTATTATTTCAATTAAAAACTAACTATAAAAAAATAACTTCGGTATCTGAGCACGAACTAGAGATAAGTTTCCCCCGTGGAGTATTAACAACGGAAGTGGTATAAACCCTTCAGAGCAAATCTACTCAAACCTCACAAATTTTCCCAGATTTCCCCGAATTTTACTAAATGAGTTTTCCCTGAGAACTATTTATTTCCCTGAGTTTTCCAGGTTTATATATAAACCCTGACTCCATCCAAATTTCTTCGTCAACGTTTAGCTAAGTCACGTGGTTCTCCGTGAAGTTGAAACTTAAAAGCAAAGAAAATCTGAGATAGTGTATCCCAAAATAAAAATAGAAATATATTGTTTTGAGTGAGGAAGCTACGAATTTTTGCCAACTTATTCCTTTTGAAAAAAATGAAATAGAGTATAGAGAGAATTGGTTCTATTTGTACAATAGAGAAATAGATAGGACGTGTGTTTAGCAATAATAGTTGTAGTTCCCTAATAATACGTTAGGGATCTTAACCGGGCCGAGAGTAATAACGCCAAGAGTAATAAACCTCAGGCCTTCAAGAATGATTCTCTTAAGCCTTGGCCAAAAAAAGCAAAACTATATATATATAATACTTGTCGGGGATCTACTATGATAAAAATCAATGCCCATAAGAACAAACAAAGACGTACAGTAACTTAGAAACCCTAAGACTTAGTTAGGCTTAACGAAACCATTGCGGAGAAAAGATAGAAAGATCATTACATTTCTTGACAAAAAAATAACCCAGGGTGCAATTAAATATGGATGGTTGAAGACTAGGCCTATAACTACTTATTTCATTCTCTTAAAATGCAATTGCAAACACCGTGAAGATTAGGTAAATTCAGGGATAGATTTAATTTTAGAAGTAGGAATGGAGAACAGAGTTAGTAATCTGGGCGCGCGTCAAAGTCCCGGACCCCCTTCCACGGGACGGAGCTAGGGGTATGAATGAAAAAAGAGGCGGGGCGCCATAGCGACAGAGGTAAAAATGAATTACGTATTTTTCGCCGTCCAAGTCAGCAACGTCATCAAAACGTAGTTTAAGTGAGCCAATAAGATAATTTAAACTTTTCGCTAGTACGTGTTGGAGGGAGGGGCTGTATACTGGGTGGTCTATGAGTCGGAATAACTGAAGTAAATACTAACCGTACTTCTCCATTCCTACTTCTAAAATTAAATCTATCCCTGGAGAGAATTAATATTTATTTATTTAGGTAAATTGTACAATAAAAATAAATAAAAAAATATGAATTTGAGACGAGGCTAGCCACTCAAGGAGTATGGGACATATTTCGTAATTGTTATATAAATTTAGGAGAAGTATATTTTTGGGGTCGAGACAAGCCACTCAAGGAGTATACATAATTCTTAATAATTAATATTTAGGTATTATAAAACTCTTTACCTCTTTACCAAAACTAAAGCTCCTTGATTTAAATAAGGACTTTTGAAAGTGTCAACGTACTCGAGTCCATCTCCCATGGGTTTTGTTATTTCGAAAATGGGAGGAGGGCGAGAAAAGGCACATCGTGCGGGATGAGCAGCGACCCATAGCTTAAAACTGTTGTGCAAGGGATTCCCTGGACACGAACTAACTAGCTATCTAAGTACTACAGTAAAATGGCGCGAAATAGATGGAGTCTCCCGCAATTTTCAAAGTCGAGAAACTCTTCCCTCTCTCTCTCTCTTTCTCTCTCTCTCTCTCTTGGTCATCCGAAAAGGGATACGCGATTAATCTAGAAGTTTGCTTTGCTTGAACTGAGGGACCCCGAGTGTCCCTTCTCCTGACCGTTGTTAACTGTCTACTCTTAAAGGGGGGACTTCTTTCTCTCCAACCCCCCCCCCCCTGGTTTGGAAATTAAGAAGGGACACTAAGTTGGCTGGTGCTTCCGATTCTGCAGCTTCGAAAAGACAAAAATTCTAACAAGTAGGTCGAGGGCTGTGGCGGCGGCAAGAGAGTCTATGCTATATATAGTCGGTCCCTAATGGCATTCTGTGTTAAACCACTCGCCTTTCTTCAACTACTAATAGAAGGTTTAAGTATAGCCAGCGTATTTTCTGCTTGGGTATATATAGGGATATGTTGGTATATAGATTAAAGATTTCAGTTATCGTGGTGATAAAGATAGAAGAAAAGGGATAGTAGGATTCTACTATAATCTAGGGGTTTTCCCCCTATACTTTAGAAATATTATCTTCAATATTGGATATTTTCCGTTTGCTTGTGAGCTCATCTTGATATAGTTTAGAGACTTCAGTGGGTGTAGTAGGATTCTACTAAAATCTAGGGGTTTTCACACTATCTAATTAGGGAACTGTAATCATTAGGTTATTATCTTAGGTTATATATTATTATTTCGTTATAAACGCAAAATCAGGATGAATTCAATTGTGTAGTGGGATTCTAATAAAACATAGTAGGTTTCCTCCTATACCGAATATTAGGGTGGTATTAAATCATTAGGTTTGAAGAAAAAGGCATTTAGATTGTTTTAAGATTGGCAAAAGCAACTTCAAATCAAATTCAGAAGAACAATAATGTTGTGTAGTAGGATTCTACTATAATGCTGTGGTCCCCCCATACCTACTATAACTTCGAGGGTAAATATGGTTATTTATACACAACTTAACCCTTCTACTGTGGCGATCATTGGAGCGAATCTTCTTGAATTTGCGAGCTGGCGAGTGTTTGACTCTCGACACTATATACTAGTATCTTTAAGTAGAGATCGGCTTCTCTAGCTTTTATCTCTTTTCAAAATTAAAATATTGCCTTGAAAAGGGAAGAGTTCTCGGCCCTAACGCCACTAGTAACAGTTCATCCAGTCAGGAAATCTTTTCAAACGCTAGTAGTTTCGCTCTGTAATATCCTCGAGTTCCTGAAGCTCATTTAGTCTGCAATGCTCAAAGTCTCTAACTCCACTTCAGTCTTCATTGCTTTTACGAGCAGCGTGGCTTCCTTGCTCAAAAATAAATAGGCTATTTATTTACTATATTTTACGGTAGAGTCGCTCGCCTTAAGCAAGAACCAATTTCATTTTGGAAATTTAGAAGAAATTTAAATTTTCGTTTAAAATTTAAATAATGAAGCGCTTTAGTCTTTAGTTTTTAGCCGTAATTAATTTAAAATGACGTAAATTATTATTATATATATATTTATTTAATTAATTGCACACTTTAAGAGGAGTAGTTTCGAAGTTCCCTAGAAAATCCTTAATTGAATTGGAGTTAATTATACTTAACAGTAATTAAAAAAGTGTACTCTTCAAGAGGCTTGTAAAAAATTTCTTAATTTAATCGGAGTCAATCGTGTTTAATAGCAATTAAAAATAATATAACCCTATAATTATTTTTTAAATAAATCAGTAAATTATGATTAACATTTATTATAGACTTTAAGGGGCTTGCTCCGTACCGTTAAAAAACAATATTTAATTTAATCAAACCCCAATTAAAAACAAAACGTTATTGACGTATTACAAGCCTTATCCTTTGAACCCTTACGATGTATAAAATGCAATCCCCCATTAATAATTTAAAAGAACGGGTAAAAACAGCAAAGGGGTGCATTCATTAACCGTAGAAGCGGAGAAGCGTCGCGTCACCGACATGCTGCAAAAGGGGTTCTTCCTTCGTCCCCTGATACGGGGGGTAGGGAGCTAATAGGGGTTCGCCACGTCACTACGCTCGGGGGGATGTATAGACTCATTGCTATCATATAATATGGGATATAGTACGGAATAAATCATGACCATGGGGGGTCAGAGTTCATTCGTCCTAATTACAATTGATGACCTCAGACAGACAGAGAGAGTGACCTCACATATCTAAATGACCCCTATCGCTTTTTCACTGTTGCTAAGCGATTTACTGTAAGAATACACATAATAATGAGCCCAAATTGGCCATAATTTGCAATCTGATTAGATTTTAATCTAATTAAATTATTAAATTATAGTTTAAAACCGTATCTTGGGGGTTAATCCTTCTGATTACAACCGATAACCTCAGACAGTGTATAAGAACACAAATAATAATGGTCAGAAATTGGCCATAATTTGCAATCTGATTAGATTTTAATATAATTAAATATATTTTAATTAGATTTTAATAACCGTGTCTTAGGGGTTATTCCTTCTGATTAAAACCGATAACCTCAGACAGTGTAAGAACACAAATAATAATGATGAGAAATTGGCCATAATTTGCAATTTGATTAGACTTTAAAATAATTTAAAATATTTTAAAATCATGTTTTAGGGTTGATTTCTTCTGACCTCAAGTATATAAATGACCCCTGCTTCTACGGTATTTAGGGATACGTTATGCAAGTAAGTCCGATTATAAAAACTGGTTGACCATTTACAAGTTACGTTTAACAACACCGTGTTGGTTTATACAGCATATTGGATGTGGAAAATCCATTCCCTATAATAGACTATATTTTTTAGGCAGTCGATATATGCTTTTTATAACGAAAGTGCCGATAAAGTGCGTCGGTGCAACCCGGGGGGGGGGGGGTAATAGGGGAGGGGTAGTTGTGGGGGCAAGTCCCCCGGTGGCTTCGGCATACTTTGAATATTTTCTAGAAGCTCCTAATCTCCTTTCGAAACTACTTTACTCAAAAACGCGGCGCTAAAGTACTGTACAAAACTCCTCCGCCGTTCTCCATCATTTTAATACATTAACTTTAAAACGCATACAGGGTGTTCTAACATCGAAAAACAAAATTTGAAGTGAAAAACTAACTATAAAAAGAATAACTAGAGTATCTGACCACGACCTTCATTAGACACGACTTCACCGGGCACTGACCATCTTTGACGATTGATCTTTTAGGCACTGGCATTCAACGGCTCTACCAACTGAGCCATGATACACGATGTACGAACCTCTTTGAGCAAATTTAGTTGTGAATTTAAACTAACGAGCTTAAAAGAATTTCTCCTATGCACCCTCGTGGTCTCGAACCCGGGGCCTTCCGAGTGTGAAGCGGGTGAGATAACCACTACACAGCAGATGCATATGCTAAAAGGCATCGTTTGACTAAATCTTATTTGAATTAAAAACTAACTACAAAAAATAACTACGGTATCTGAGCACGGACCTCTTTAGACACGACTTCACCGGGCACTGACCATTTCGAGTACTGATCCACTGAGGGATACTGACCACTTCGAGTACGGATCCACTGAGGGATACTGACCACTTCGAGTACGGATCCACTGAGGGATACTGACCACTTCGAGTACGGATCCACTGAGGGATACTGACCACTTCTGGCTCTGACCATCTTCGAAGAATGATCTTTCGGGCACTGGCAGTGGCATTCAACGACTCTATCAACTGAGCCACGATACACGATGTAGGAACACTCTTTGAGCTAATGTAGTTGTGAATTTAAACTAACGAGCATAAAAGAATTTCTCCGCACCCACGTGGTCTTGAACCCGGGGCCTTCCGGGTTCGAAGCGGGTGAGATAACCACTATACAGCAGATACATATGCATATTGGCATAATTTGACTCAATCTTATTGGAATTTAAAGCTAACAATAAAAAAAATTAATCCATACATGGAGTAAAAAGAACGGGAGTAATTTTTCCCCAATTTTAACAAATTTTACTAAAAACATTTTGTCAAATATTTATTTCCCTGAGTTTTCCAGATTTGTATGAAGTATGAACCCTGAATAATATTCACTTTCGGCAAAACTTAATTCCTTTCACACATGCAATAATTTTCTACTTCCAATATAACAATACCACATAAAAATCACCATGATCAAATCACCCTAAAATTCATTAAACCTATAGCGGCGCGAGACTTAATTCCAGGGCTCCCACCAAAATCTCAAAAATAAATAGGGGAAAAAGGGACTTTTCACGATAAAAATAGGGTAAAATAGGGACCTAAATTCTAAAAGTAGGAACCAAAAAGGGACCACTGATAAAACAAAATGATATCTATTCTGTGAAAATATCACAAACAGTTAGGAACCTATTACTCTTTTCTATTTATTTCGACAAAATAGGATATTATTTCTGACTATGTTTTGTTTATATTCTTATTCTAAGGGAGCGGTAGGTAAGACTTGATACTGGCTCTAATGTATAAGGAAGGTTTTTTGATTAGAAGTAACTATTTTCGTTATCATGTTTACTGTTTTTTAAAAAATCCACTGAACTAGAATTTGGACCTTTACAGGGTTCGTACAAAATTTTTGGAATGAAATTCCCTGACTAACTTGAACAAATTTCTCTGACCATTTGCAATAATGTACATAGCGAACATATATGAAAACCAATCTAAAACCACTCGAATAATTTTTGCACGAGATGTTATTGTTATAAAAATAAGCCAATTAATTCATTTAAATTTAACATTAAGTAAATCATAAATAACCGGAGCGAGCGAAGCGAGCTCCGCAAATTTGGGGCTCTGGTCAAATCTCAGACAAGACATTTTCAGGTCACCCTTATACTTTTTCTGAGGTTTATAAAAATAGGGTGATTTAAGGACCGAATACCAATTTTAGGGTAGATTAAGGACCTTGTAGGAAAATAGGGACTTTAGGGACTTTTAGGGACCTGGTGGGAGCCCTGTAATTCCCAAAAATATACTGACCTAAATAATTCTCAATTTCTTCTTTACCGTTTACCCATCCTTTATTAAGTATATTTTGTATTAAATTGCGTGTTGGTAGGTATCCCATAACCAAAGCCATCGTATATAAAAACGTTATAGGCGAACGACAGCTTGTCTTGGGTCGACCAAGATTGAATTAAAGTTGGCAAGGCGCGTCAAGGCGTTACGCTAAAGATGAAAAGGAACCGCGAACGGAAGAAGCCAAGCCACTCTCTAATAACCAATTCTTAATCAGAGATTTAATTATCCAAGGGTTCTTACCCCTTTTTCAAAGACTAACACCAACCCCCCCCCTTCCCCTCCGGAACTCCCGATGCAAGGAAAAATTAATAAGCAAAGAATAGAATAGAAAAGCCTTTTCTTAATTCTCACCCAAGTATTTTCAATGGAGCTTCGTTAAGAAAAGGAAGGATTCTAGGCGTTTATTAATTTCGTCACTCTACCGAACGCCTACGTCAAACGCGAACAAAAGGATTTTTCGTGGCTAGGAACATATGTCGAAAGATAGTTGCTCGGGGTTTAGAACTGAAAAGGTTTGTTCTAACCCATAAAAGGATTTTGCCTAATTTTGATAGACTTATTAGATTATTTTGATTATTCGGATTTATGTTTAATAACATGAAGTAACTTGTCATTAAAATTAAAAGGATCTATTAGGAACATAGTAGACTTATTCTATTACGATGAGGTAATAGTATAAGTTAAGGCAAAGGTCAAAGTTTAGATTAAAAATAAAAAAGGTTTATCTCCAATTCAATTTCGAATTTATGTCTAATATGAAGTTACTTATCATTAAAATTAAAAAGATCTATTAGGAATATAGTAGACTTATTTTATTACGATGAGGTAATGTTATAATTTAAGGCAAAGGTCAAAGTTTAGATTAAAATTAAAAGGGTTTATCAAAGGTTTATCTCCAATTCAATTTCGCATTTATGTCTAATATGAAGTTACTTATTATCAAAATTAAAAAGATCCTTAGGAACATAGTAGACTTATTTTATCACGATGAGGTAATAGTATAATTTAAGGCAAAGGTCAAAGTTTAGATTAAAAATAAAAAAGGTCTATCAAAGGTTTATTTCTATTCCAATTTCGATGGCTCTTTTATGTTGTGGTTTATTAAAATTGTGGTAAAAGTTCTGTTAAAGGCGATGTTGGAAAATGGCCCGAAAGTTGAATCAAACAAGTCGATATAAGGAGAAATTATTCGATACTGCTCTTTCCCTAATTTGCATAAGAACAATTGTCGGATGAAAACAATAGAGAATGACACGTGATTCGGTTTTAGTTCCTTACCAACCTTTTACGGACCCCTTTTCCCGACTGCATGCGGTTAAAGATTATATTGCACCAAAAAGCAATTTCACTTTTCCCTATCTGTTTTTTCTTTCTTGAGCGCATTTTCCTTAGCGATGGATTGAATTACTCGAAAGATGAAATTTGAAACAAGAAAACCCAGATGATTTTCAAAGACATTTAAGAAAATAAATTGAACTTAAAAATAAAATGAGAAAATAATAAAAAAAAATATAAATAAATAAATAGAAAAATACATTTCAATCTCGATAAGAAATACCTTAAAAAAATGTAAAATAAAACATAAAATGGTATTAATTAATTTAAAGTTAATTACAAATATTCAAAGGTGAATGGAATAAATTGGAAAAGAGGGTACAACACGGGTGTCTGCGAGTCAATTTCGATATGAGAAGGAATTCCAGACTTAATAAACTACGAATGAGAGAGAGAGAGAGAAGCAAAGACTGACGGAGAGAGAAGGTGAAAATGTTAATTAAAATTCTTGCTAGTAATTTAGCTAGTGGCAAAATTCATTCTTATTTTCCAGAGTCGAATTTGTACGGTACAAACAAATCTCTTTTACAATTCCCAACAAACTATACACTCTGAGTGTCTTGAACAATACAAGAATTGCATTCTATTTTAAACTATATCACAATTTTGAAAGCTAGCCGACTCTGTAGGAGAAAAAAAAAACAGGTTCAGGTTTTGGAGAAGGGAATGTTTATCGCAGTCAGCCTCTCAAACACTACAACCTTAATTATTTCCTTAGAATTGTAGGATAAAAATGGTTAGAAGTCAAAGTTATCCCCGTATCGTTTGTTGTCCTTAAGCCTTGGCTTTGAAGTACACAAGCCCGCGAGTTATGGGGAATCTGCCGGCATCACGCGGTATTCTGAAGGATTTGCATCGATTTCGTGCCTATACACGAGAAGTCATATAGTACGAGGCCCCAGGGGGGAAATAACCCCCATATTTCCCGCCATTTTTACTTCTCTTCTTCTATTTTAACAAGATGGTCTATTCTAAAAATAATAGCTACACATCGTCCTAAATGCGAGTTGATCGAGTGGTATGTCGACGTTATGGGAGTTGGTCAAGTGATCCGTCGACATTATTGGATTTGATCAAGCAGTATAACGTTATGGGATTTGGTCAAATGGTATGTCGAGGTTATGGGACTTGGTCAAGTGATCCGTCGACGTTATGGGACTTGGTCAAGTGATCCGTCGACGTTATGGGACTTGGTCAAGTGATCCGTCGACGTTATGGGATTTTGTCAAGTGGTATGTCGAGGTTATGGTAGTTGATCAAGTGGTATGTCGACGTTATGGGATTTGGTCGAGTGATCCATCGACGTTACGGGATTTGGTATGTCGAGGTTATGGGATTTTGTGAACTTGTTACCACTATGGGGCAAACGAATACACCCACCATAGCTATTACATAATATGTGGCTAAAAATATGATATATTTGATAAAGTAAAACCGAATCCACGACTGGTCTAAACCCAACTCCATAGAAAATCAGGCTCCGATATATTTTAATGACGATATTTTTGACCGAATGAGCAATCAGAGAGAGAGAAAGTCGATATTTGTTGGCTAGAGCACCACGTTTAAACATAACCATAAGGTCAGTTGTTAAAATCCCGGCATGTCAGAAAGATATATTTCCTAAATTTTTAAAAAGAACTAGGCATAGCTAGATTATTTCCAAGCAATTTACTACGCTAGAGTACGATGCCCGGACGCATGCAGTTAATTTCATCTGACGGAGCTTAACAAAGTAGTTCTCGCTGTTCGTTCGAAAGTCGGCGAGTTACAATATGAATGAGGTTTAATTTCGCGCTCTTGACGGGTCCCTATTTCTCACAGATAATCCACTATCCTTTTTTTTTTGTTTCATTAAAATTTAGAGTTTTGTTTCATTTAATGTTTCATAAAGTTAGCAACAAGAGCTTTTTCGTTCTTTTTTTAATGATAAGTACAACTTCAAAAGATAGCGTAATATCAGGGATAGATTTAATTTTAAAAGTAGGAATGGAGAACAGAGTAATCCCGGACCCCCTTCCACGGGACGGAGGGGGGTACGAAAGAAGAGGCGGGGCGTCATAGCGACATAGATAAAAAGGAATTACGTATTTTTCGCCGTCCCCGTCAGCAACGTCATCAAAACGTAGTTTAAGTCAGCCAATAAGATAATTTCAACTTTTCGCTAGTACGTGTTGGAGGGAGGGGCTTATACTGGGTGGTCTATGAGTCGGAATAACTGAAGTAAATACTAACCGTTCCGTTCTCCATTCCTACTTCTAAAATTAAATCAATCCCTTGTAATATCTATAAACTCGGAATTTTTAACTTCCCTCAGGTGGTAGTGTAAAGAAGATAAATTCAACATCTTAATTAGAAACAGTTGAACGTTTGAAACATCGATGAATTCGCCATAAACCCTATGGACATTAGATCTTTTGCAGTGCATTTGAACGAAAAGTTAGTTAATCCCAAATTGTAGCTAGTGCATTAGGAAATCTGTTATTTTGTTATAACTGTTCGTCATTTTGTATGGAAGGGGGGGGGGGAGTGGGCGTCTAAATCTCTAGTTAATCTCTTAAGGTGATTATCTGGGACTGGCGCGGCATTTATGTCGGGATTATGGTCTGAATGTGCAGCCTAAAGAAATCCCGAATGCTTTCTACCGATAGCAAAAATATTTCCTGAAGGGATTATCTTTATCTCTCTTTCTTAATTGAGAGAGAACTCAGAGAGAGGGAGGAGAGAGAGAGAAGGGGGTGGATAATGAACGCTAATTAACTTTCATTAATTAACAAAAATAAAAAAAACCCTGAAACAGGGTTGCCAAAAAATAATTTCCAATGCTGACAGTGACTTTCCCGCCTGATTTTCACTACTGACTATATCACGTGATTATTCTAAGTTTGACAGTATATTTTTTTAGAATATTACACGTTTGTTATAAACAAGTCAAATTCCTTGACTTTTTCCCTGAAAGAATTTCAAAGGAAATACTACGTTTTCCCGGACCTTGTAAACCAACAACGAATTTTCCATGATTTCTGTAAGATCTTCTGTGATCTAAGGCGGTACTAACATCAAAGTACAGTTTCTTATATATATATATATATATATATATATATGTATACGGAAACAACATATTGTCTTTACGTACAGTAAGTCTATATGTTGTTTTATATTCTACCCATGGGAGCCATTACTTCTTTCCATTCTGATATGCTTGTACAATACCGAGGGGGTAATCACTCAGAAAAATCGGTGTACATGCGGTAACTTTGACTGTATTTACTAAATGAATTAAACCTCAACTTTAAAAGCTTACAAAACCAGTGCTAAAAAATTAGGTATAATTCATAAGGGGTGTACAGTGAATTTGAGAGTGATTGACCCCTCGATATCGAGTCTTTGGATATTCTAACCTAACGTACTACAAGTCTTTTATAGACTGAGCTTTAAAGCAAAGGATAAAAAAATTGAGACAAATGTTCGATTCAGTTCAGGGTCGAGGCAACCCCAAGAACACGTCGCGAGGAGTCAGAGAGATTGTAACTGATGCGTTTTAAAGAGGGGTATGGGGCAGTCACGTGGACTGGGGCACTGCCCCCAGTAATCCCCGTTATTGATACTTAATACTACAGTTTGGTTTCCTTATATATACGATCTCAATTTTCATGCACAGTTTATAATGAACTCATATCAAATTATTAGTGGCACATTTTAATTAATAACGTCGTTTTTAATGAAGATAGATTAAAATCGAAGGTATCAGAAGAAAGATAATATTCAGTAGAGTAATAGCTCCAAGTTTCATAAAATTACTAAGGTAAATAAGGTCCCAATAAAGAAAAGAAAACGTTTTATGATTTTCAATGTATTTTCTTTGGCCCCTGGTGGATGGCTTTTTGTTTTAGCATTACTGTATTGCGGGTTAAACATTTGTACAGGGGCTCTGTGGAGCGGATAGGGAGGATGTCGCGCATGTAGTGCTAGATTGTCCAGCTTTAAGTACAGAGAGAGAACCGTACAAGACATTTGGGGCTGTTACGCTGGCTGATAGGCTGTCGCTTGGTGCTAATGTAGATGTAGCTGTAGATATTGAAATTGCTGGTATAACCAAATCTCTCTTCGAAAAATGGGCAAATGCTCGCCTCCAGCGCCCCCCTTAACCTGTTCTGTGATTTGGTGGTATTTTGTCGTCATAAAGAGTTATTTTGTTTAGTATACTTTCATAATTTTGTTGTAGTTTATTTAAATTTTTCCGGACCTGTGAACCCAAATAAGAGGGTTCCTCCCTGTTACAAAAGGGATTGTAATTTTTCAAGGGTCAATAAATCATTCATTCATTCATTCATGGGAAAATACATGAGGTGTTTCACCCTGGAAGTTGGCTTTACCATAAGAAATTTTCAATGTATTTCCTATGGCCCCTGGTGGGTAGCAGCCCTTTTGAGCACTGCTGTATTGCGGGTTAAACATTTCTACAGGGGCTATGGGAAAATACATGAGGTGTTTCAGCCTGGAAGTTGGCTTTCCCCTAAGCAATAGAAATAATTCTAACTTCATCTTTAAACAATTATATCTTTTAAATTAAATTAACTTAAAATATTTTATAAAATTTCCATTAATAATTTAATGTCAACTACGTAGAGCACAATTTTGACCTGTTTATAAAGGACAAATAAGGGTTAGTAATTTTTAATTTTAATAGCTGAAACTTATAAGAGAGAAAAAATGCCTTATCCTTTTTTTATAAAAATCTTAACTCATCTTTGGAGAAAAAAAGAAATTCTTAGATACAAAAAAAAAGAAAAAAAACGCAAGAAGTGAGGGGCAATTTTCGTCGCTTACACTTTTAGATGATCCATTTTGAAGTCGTATATTCAAAATTGCATGCGCTAGGAACTAAGAACTAGCCAAGGCTTAGACGATACTATCGTATACTATAAACTATAGTGCAATGCCATTAGGTCAAAAAAAAAAAAAAAAGACGCCCTGATTCCCAAAGTCCCTTGTCAGTGAAACCGAGCCTTTAGAAAGCTCTTTTCGTATCAATGTAGTTTTGGACAAGTCAAGTTTTTCAAAATAACTTCGGAGAGTTGAAAGCCGTTGTACTCTGTACATGTACGTGTTTTTTCCCCCACTTTCTTCCAAGATTTCAATACATCAAGAACGGAGAAAAAGTCAGTCTCTTACGAACGTATTCTAGTACGCATTTTTATTTCATATATATTTTTCTTTTACTTTTTATGAAACTGTACTGGGAAGGGAAAAATCCATATTTAGAATAGCAATAGACCAAGCCAGAATGTGAAACCATCATTTTACAGTTCTTAGTAAAAGGTCTAGGTCTAAATTTAAATTGAATATTATAATGCCAATTCCGATGAATTTTGGATGTATTGAGGAATAATATGCATAGAAAACCTTTGCGAATGTTTTGCTTTTCAATCCCAATTAGGACTCTTAAATAATTAGATATATGTCAATCAGGGATTAACTAATTAAGATAACTGTCTTTATTAAAAATCTAACATAACGTAACCTAATATTTTTAACGTATAAAGTTCCCAAAAATAATTTTTAACGTAAATAGTTGCCTAAAAGAATTTTTAAAATAAAGATATTTATCTTATTTTGAACGAAAAATAGAGTAACTTTAAAACAATAAAAAAAAAACTTTGTTACATCGTAATTCAAACTTTCAGAAACATTTTCCTCACGTACGATGCGAGTTTTCTAGACTGCCAATAGATTCTAATAATTAAATTCTTTCTTTAAATCCAAATATGTAAATTAGGTCAAAAATGATGAATTTTAGATGCTTTGGGATGCTTAAGCTATTTGATGAAAAAAAAACCCTGAAATAAATTTTAAATTGAAACTGTTCTTATAGATGATTAAAACACAAAATTGGCACGCATGCGCATGAGGTTTCAATTATATTAGGTATCAAATAATTAAAAATTTTCACCTGTCAAGAATTTTCTTCTAAGTTTATAGAACTTACGTCTGAAATTTGATGAAATTTGGAGGAATTACTCTAAGCAATATAAACTACAGTCCAAAATATATTAAATTAAAATATGAATTATTAAATGATAAATTTAAACAAAATTTTTAACCCTATCTTACATAATTTGAGCAAAGGGGATATAGACTCTAGGCCTAACCTTTGATCTTATGACCAATATAGGAAAGTAACGGAAGTTAATGTCATGAACTGTCTATAATACGTAAGAACCGAGGCAAGCGAGAGACGCGGCCAGGCGAGACGTCAACGGGGTCCGAAGACGTAACTTCCTGAACTCCCCTCGACTTTAAAAGTGCAGTCTAACCATACAACGTTCCGTATACCATAGACAGAGTAATGGCAGTAACAACCATTGACAACGCGACAGAATAACTCAGATTGCCACTAAGCTACACTAGCTGACGGTTTCTTCCGAGACAATAGTTTAGAGGAATTTTTCAAACATATTTTATAAAGTCCTTCCATGAAATTAAAAAAAGAATAAAAGATATATAAGAAATGATTTACGAGGTCGTTTCTCAAAGAACTATGCATACAGGGTGTTTCCTTTACGTCTGGCCTAAATTAAAGGATGTTCACCGTTCTTTGGGTCAGACTAAGTTGAAAGTGTTATTGAAGTTGGAATCTACAACATTTAGTTACTTATAGATATATGGGTTCCCAAACATTAACTAACCCTTAATAAAAGGAAATATATACTTAACCAGCGTACGCATATGTCGTCACGTTTAATAGTAGATATAAAGACAGGTGTCCGAGTCTGAGCCATAGTTTGCCTGTTCTAAGTTATAGGAAAATCATGAGAGTATCAAACAGTAGGAATGTGTTCAACATTTGCCTAACAGGACCAGAGCGTCCATCTTTACCCCTCAGATAAAGACAGGCGTCCAGACATAGTTTGCCTGTTCTAAATTATAGGAAAATAATGAGAGTATCAAACAGTAGCCTGAATGTGTTCAAAATTTGCCTATCCGGACCAGAACGTCCATCTTTACCCCTCAGATAAAGACAGGTGTCTAGACATAGTTTCCCTGTTCTGAAATTATAGGAAAATCATGAGCGTAGGAATGTGTTCAATATTTGCCTAACAGGACCAGAGCGTCCATGTCTCCGGATGTAAAGACAGGCGTCCAGACATTGTTTGCCTGTTCTAAATTATAGGAAAATCATGAGCGTAGGAATATGTTCAATATTTGCCTACCAGGGCCAGAGCGTCCATCTTTACCCCTCAGATAAAGAAAGGCGTCCAGACATAGTTTGCCTGTTCTAAATTATAGGAAAATCATGAGAGTATCAAACAGTAGCCTGAATGTGTTCAACATTTGCCTAACAGGACCAGAGCGTCCATGTCTCCGGATGTAAAGACAGGCGTCCAGACATTGTTTGCCTGTTCTAAATTATAGGAAAATCATAAGCGTATCAAACAGTAGGAATGTGTAGGCGACCCAGTCATAGTTTGCCTTTTCCAAATTGTAAGAAAATCATGCTTGTATCAAATTGTCTCCGTAATAGACCCCATATCCATTGAGATACCAAACCCTAAGAACATACGCACGCTTTAATTCACAACAAACGTATCAGAAACACCCTGTTGTAGAACTATTTTCGTTGGCGCTAAGCTACAACCGACCGATTTACCGCTAGCTATACTCTACAAATTTATTTTATTTGTACAGACGTATCATCATTTCACTAAACCATACTTTCATCCCGGAGTTGCTAAGAATTTTTCAGTTAAATAATTCCTTAAATTCTACCCAATTTAATAAGGCATATCCCTCCGCCTAGCTTCATACTCGCTGACAATTCAAAGTGAAAAATTGTAAAGATAAAGATAAAAGAACAGATTCCATTTCCTCGCGCGCTGTAAATTCTTTGACGATTACCAGGCAACCCTGTTATATACATTGAAAGAGAGAAGGGGAATATTTTCCGCTATCGCTATTGGTTTAAATCAAGCCTATCATAAAGCGTCGTCGCCTCATCATTGATCCAATTCAACCAATAGAAATCATCGATTTTCAGGGCCATTTCTAAAACGCCATCTATAACTTTTAATTAAAAAATACGTAATTTTGCAATTAAATCCGTTAGCCCTACAGTTAAATTAAATCCGATTTAAACCCGAGTTAATTATAATTAATTATCCAGATTAAATATTAAATAATTTCTTTTAAATAGATGGGAGGTAAAACGTAAAATTCTTTGTTTGCGAAATCGATAAGTTTTTGGGTCAGATTTAGAATCAATACCGCTAATGACACTACGTACCTTTAAGCTACATTTCGATCTACGGAAGAAAAGCACGTACTGCCATAGGCTTATTATAAAAACGTAGGGAAAAAAAGAGAGAGTAGAATATGACAATTTTATTAATATATTTCATAGAAATTTCGTATTCGTATTAAACTTCAAAGACACGATCTAACCAACGTAATTATCCAACGTATAAACTTTCTAATTACTATAATTAAGTATTACAATTTAACCTTTAAGTATACTTTTTATCTATTTAATAATATTAAATAGATAATTTCTTATACAAAATTTTAATTTTTAAATTTCCATTTGAGATTCTTAATTCTTTATATAGAGACGATGAAGGAGGAGTTGGAATAATAAAGTTCTGACAATTAATTAGTAACCACGTGACATAGATTAGAATTACAGCACGCGCGACAGGGAGATAATGTGATTATAAATAAAAGGTATTAGGCGCTGTTTACTCTAATTTGTGCGCTCCTGATTTAAGAAATTAAATTAAATAAGCTTATTTATTTATTTAATTATTTAATTATTTATAGCAGCATTAGCAGCACCAGAGTGATATGTCCCATAGCTCGCTAGGAATGTTTCAAGGCTCCATTTTTAAGGCTTATTTGATGACAATTATTAACAAGCCTCTAATTAATAATTAAACTTAATTAATGAATGTATAATTAATTAATTACAGGGTGGTCGAGAAAAAGGCTATGAATTAAGGTCAACTTTTAATTTTAACATTATTATTATTATATATCAGTTACCACTGAGAAATTTCAGCTAGATCACCCTGTATATATATATTATATAAATATTTGTATTAGCTCCCTGTACAAGGTTGTAACTTGTAAGTCAATAATTAAGTTACAACGTTTTAAAAATATTGCTCAAAATTTCTTTAAAAATACTGTCCGTCGAGGGATCTTTCATAAAGATCTATTTATTATTTGAATGATGGGATAGAGGGGACGTTCGTAAAGAGTTTCACAAGAAAATATCATGAGCTCTTTGTAAATTTTCGCGTTCTTTCAAGTTTTCGCGACTGTCTTCGATGGAAGTGAAGGTTGGAGCGCCGAATGGCATCTCCACCAATGGGCTTTCGAATTCCATGATATTCTCCGCTTCGCCTGATGAGCCAACATGAACATGATTTAACCGATAGTAAAGTTATAGAAAGAAGTCAAGAATGGACCAGTTTGTAAATACATTCGCTATTCGACGAGTAACAAAGATTCTCGGTGACCTCCTCTAGGGTCCTCAACTCATTCGAACTGAGGCTCTCCGTGACCACGGTCTTGGTCTTCGCGAGGAACCCATGATCTTAACACACTTGTAACATTGCGTCGCTCGCCGAATAACGAATGCATAGCGAGCACTGATTGTATGAAGGGAAAAAGGCCACGTGGTCCAGCCTGGCCATACATTCGCTATTCGCCAAGTTACTGAGGCTCTCAGTGACCACGGTTTGGTCTTCGTGAATAACCCATCATCTTAACACACTTGTAACGTTACGTCGCTCGCCGAATAGCGAATGCATAGCGAGCGCTGGTTGGAAAAAGGAAAAGAACTCACATCGTATCCTATGAATTTTGCTACCATATGCCATATCAGCTTGATAGGCTAATACAAAGGTCATGGGCAAAATAGGCACCAATGTCCATGGTAATTGTTTGTTACGTTTGAATCTAAAAGACGTTATCAAAAGGATAACCTCGGATTTGTACGAATAGATTCGTTAATGGGGTGAATGTATGCATACACACCCGGCAACCATGGCAGCTGTAGCTATGACGTAAAAGGCCCCGAACCAATAAAGAAGCTCACGTTCTTTGGCGATTTTTAAAGCCACTTGTCGTTCTCTAAACTGACTCCTCATTTGAATTTGACGTTCCAACTGATTAATTACAATTACTCAGCTTGTATTTTAAATATAACTATTTGTTATCGTGATAAACTCGCACCTGTACTACTTGTTGATCCAAGAGAAATTCCTGATTTTTCCTAAAGTTATCATTAATTGATCTACTAAAGTAGGAACCCATCCTTCCAATTAACTGAAAACCCTAAGAAATAGATAGAGTCAATTGCATATGTCTAAAATATCTAAAATTCACTAACCACGTTGCATTAAAATATCAATTGTTAAGTGGGAGGAATTTCAAGACTGAAATATCTTAACCAAACAACTTGAGGACATTAAATAGTGTGGTTTGTTTATCTATCTAAACATATAAAATTCACAAGTCACGTGGCATCACGCTATCAATTAAAAGCGCGGAATTTCAAAAAAGGCGCGTGATAAAGCGCGTGAAATTAAAACAAGGCTTAACCTAGTGTAAATTCCACGTGCACTAAAAATAATTTTACTTCGTAGAACCATAAAGACCTTGAGGACAGTTACAGGCACCACCCAAAATGAGTGACGTATGTTCCTAAGGGAGACGCGTTTCTCCCAAATGTTCCCAGAGGACCTGACCATCAAGTTTACCTTAGAAGAAGAGAAGGACAGTTCCGAAAGCAAAGATTGGCGAGGACTCAGAGTGAGTCAACTCATAAAAATGGATAGAGTCAATAAAGATGCTTGGGGCCAAAGTAAACCCCAAATACGTGGAAGCTAGGTTCCTAGGTTCTACCCCGAGCCTCCATTCGAATCTAATTAACCCCTGCCAAAGCCTCTACAGGGGTCTACTTGCCTGTCGTGTTCAACGACGATGAAAAAAAAAAATACGACTGAAGTTTTCTTAGAATTTTGATCAAGGGGTCATTAGGGGTCATTCGAGGTCAAATCCGACGGTTAAAAATTCTAATGAGATGCGTGCTGTTCCTCGAAAGTCATTAAGGTTACGGAACGATCTATTTTTAATTAAAAACTAAAAGAAAAAACTCATTAAACTTTTCAAAGTTAATTGCAAACAAAATTAAACTCTCGCTACGTTCTGATGTTAATTGAACGCCTAAATCGTTAGTTTAATTACAATTAAAGATAAATAAAACAGCAGGCGCGTGTCAAAACACGGATAGACGTCTCTAGTTGCACTTTATTAAGGAAAACTAAGCCTTGGATGGGTTAATTCTTCCCTGAAGCTTTCCAAATAGAAAATTCGTTTACCTACGCTAACCTAACTTAACCAAATTTCAAATGTAAATCAATGTAAAGAGGTACTGTATCTTACCGAAATAATTTGCAATAATTGATTGTAAAAGGCAATAACCGATGAAGATGACGGGTAACCGGAGTATCGTAGGCGAGAGCGGATACACGATGGTATCTGGTTAAGGAAAAGATCTATACGGTAGGGGGTAAGAGTGTGGGGCACGAGCCCACCTAGTCCGTGATGACGTCACGATAATAGGAGGGGCCAATCGATCCTTGGGTGTCGAGCGAGCAAGCGCCGAGCTTTCTATGAATTGTCATAAAGCCGGGATATGTTACAGTTAGTCAGATGGACAGTGGTTACGCCAAAGAACGGTGCACGGCTCTTTTTACGCAATTACCATGGAGTGGACAGTTATTATAAACTCGTGGAGTGTTTTCGCCACGCTCTTGGCCACGTCTTTCGCCACTGGTAAGTCATTCTATTCCTTATAATTGCATTTTCTATTGTACGCAACGTTCCCATTATATTTTTTGAACAGGGAACAATGGTTATCATTCTATAATCTAGTCGTTTCCACCTACACACCCCCTGATCATTTCCACAGAGTTCACCTCTAGAAAAAAATCACTACTCGCGTTCTGAAGTTTAAATCTTGTATAATTCTCAGATAGTAGGAAAAACGCTAGATTGCAGTAGGAAACCCTAGATTGTAGTAGGAAAACACTAGATTGTGGTAGGAAAACACTAGATTGTGGTAGGAAAACACTAGATTGTGGTAGGAAAACACTAGATTGTGGTAGGAAAACACTAGATTGCAGTAGGAAACCCTAGATTGTAGTAGGAAAACACTAGATTGTCGTAGGAGAACACTAGATTGTCGTAGGAAAACACTAGATTGTCGTAGGAAAACACTAGATTGTCGTAGGAAAACACTAGATTGTGGTAGGAAAACACTAGATTGTGGTAGGAAAACACTAGATTTTAGTAGGAAAACATTTGATTGTAGTAGGAAAATATTATAATATAGTAGCAAAACAACCTCAAGTTTTACTACTATCGTAGGAAAACACTAGATTGTAGTTGGAAAATATTATAATATAGTAGCAAAACACCTCAAGTTTTACTACGATCGTAGGAAAACATTAGATTGCAGTAGCAAAACACCTCACGTTTTACTACTATAGTAGGAATACACTAGATTGCAGTAGGAAAACACTGGCTTGTAGTAGGAAAGCACTGGATTGCAGTAGGAAAACACTAAATTGCAGTAGAAAAACACTAAATTGCAGTAGAAAAACACTAAATTGCAGTAGAAAAACACTAAATTGCAGTAGGAAAACCCTAGATTGTAGTAGGAAAACACTAGATTGTAGTAGGAAAACACTAGATTGCAGTAGGAAAACACTAGATTGCAGTAGGAAAACACTAACCCCGAAAGTTAAATAAACAATGTTTTTTTTTGTGTTTTTTCAGAGCGAAATTCATCGAAGACATTTCCTCTGATAGTTTCAACGTACGAAGTGACGAAAGACTCGGTTGTTATCGACTGGACATTTAAAAGAGGTGAAAACTGGTCTCTTAAAATGTGCGAGTTGGTATACGGTCCCGAAAGCGACCCCGAACACTTGGAAGTTTTGTCCAACTTTCTACCTGACAGTCACACTTTCAAAGTGACTCAACTGACTTTCAACGTTTCCTACCATTTTCATATGGTGTGTTATAGTTATTCGGACGTTAAGTTACTTTCAAATAAAGTCTACTTTACAACTGGTAAGTGTCACCAACATTACATCTAATCAGAGATCAAAATAATTAAAACAAAGTCCAAAGAAAAAATAAATAAGTTTTCACTCTGAAGATTTCAAACTTCATTTTCAAATTTGATATCAAATTAGTCCTAGTTTTTTATAGCAACTGAACAGTTAATCGAAGCGGGCGTTGTAATCTTGGATACGCGATCCTAGCTTTTTCCGTATTTAATCAGTTTTTAATAATTAATTCAAACTTAATTAAATTTTTTAATTAAAGATCTTAGATGTTGATACGAGAGAGTAAGAAAGGCTAAAGAAAAAAAGTCAATTTCTTTCTTGGGGTAAAAGACGACGTCAAAAGAAGATATGATTAATGATTTTATATTAAGTCAAGTCCATAAGTAAATTAAATTTCCATATAAGTTCAACTGGAAATCGTATCAATCAAGTAGGCCTATTTCCATATCCGAATCTTGCCAGTTGACAGAAAATCTGCTAACACTGACTGCCTTTCAGGTTCTTACTTAAATTTAAGGGGTTATCCGTAAAACACTTCATAAATTGTTTAGGGGTGTCTTTTGTGGGGGGAGGGGTAAATATCATGGAAGTTACATAAATTTTTTCGACTCAAAATTTATTTCACATAGAAAAGTCCCTCTGTACTTCGGTGGTCCTATAATAACCCTTCTGAAACACCCTGTACACTTCATATTTCGTCCAGTATACGTTGACACAAGTAACCTCACATTGTTAAGTCTTCGTTCTTTCAAAAAAAACCCAATTACTGCCTCCATAACCTGTCTGTGACAATGACAAAAATAATTGGGCTAGGGGATCCACTGTCCGAAGCCGTCAGTCGTTTCTTGGTAACTTATTGAAGAGATTTATTTACATAGTGTCCAGTTTCTGGTTATTTCTGAAGGCAGGGTTAAAAATAGTATGGGCGGAAACGTCCTTTATAACAAAAACAAGAAGTGTCAATTGAAGCAGTAAAGTCAAAGTTTCGAGTCACCCTTTGCCCCGACCTTCTAACAGCGGGAGATTTTATTTTTTCTAAATAATTACCGCTCGACCCGACAGAATTTGGGAGAAAATCGTTAGCTTCTTTAATTGTTAAAGGACAAATCGTAAAATTTAAAACGCCCCATTACAATAATAATTTTTCAATAACTTCAAAATTTTACCTTATTAAAATAAAACTTGTTTAATTTTAAAGAGGAAATTAGCCCCTACCTTATTAAATTGAATTTTTTTTTAAAAATAAACGTATTTTAAATGAGACTTGCCCTTTAAGTGCGCAACTAGTGACCGCATCCACCTTATAATGATCTCCAAAAAAATAATAAGGCCATGAACAAAATATCTTCGTTATTATCGGCTGGGACTGTCACTTTGGAGATATGCTCGGCGCTTTTAAACACAAAGGGTAGTTCGGGTCTTTCCGAATAGCGAATACAGGTTTTAAAATAGAATACGAATATCTGGCTAACGAGGAGTTCTATCTCTACCTTTATCTCGAGGATTTCTATCTTTATCTCTAGCTTGAGGATTTCAATGTCTATCTTTATCTAGAGGATTTCAATCTCTATCTTTATCTAAAGGATTTCAATGTCTATCTTTATCTAGAGGATTTCAATCTCTATCTTTATCTAAAGGATTTCAATCTCTGTCTTTATCTAAAGGATTTCAATCTCTAACTCTAGCTTGAGGATTTCAATCTCTAACTCTAGCTCGAGGATTCCTATCTCTAACTCTAGCTCGAGGATTCCTATCTCTAACTCTAGCTCGAGGATTCCTATCTCTAACTCTATCTCGAGGATTTCTATCTCTAACTCTATCTCGAGGATTTCTATCTCTAACTCTATCTCGAGGATTTCTATCTCTAACTCTATCTCGAGGATTTCTATCTCTAACTCTATCTCGAGGATTTCTATCTCTAACTCTATCTCGAGGATTTCAATCTCTAACTCTATCTCGAGGATTTCAATCTCTAACTCTATCTCGAGGATTTCAATCTCTAACTCTATCTCGAGGATTTCTTTTTCTAACTCTATCTCGAGGATTTCTTTTTCTAACTCTATCTCGAGGATTTCTATCTCTATCTCGAGGATTTCAATCTCTAACTCTATCTCGAGGATTTCAATCTCTAACTCTATCTCGAGGATTTCAATCTCTAACTCTATCTCGAGGATTTCAATCTCTAACTCTATCTCGAGGATTTCTATCTCTATCTCTATCTCGAGGATTTCTATCTCTATCTCGAGGATTTCTATCTCTATCTCGAGGATTTCTATCTCTATCTCGAGGATTTCTATCTCTACCTCGAAGGATTTTTATCTCTACCTCGAAGGATTTTTATCTCTACCTCGAGGATTTCCATCTGTATCTCGAGGTTTTTGACCTCTACATCGAGTATTTATATCTCTACCTCGAGGATTTCTATCTCTACCTCGAGGATTTCTAACTCTATCTCGTGGATTTCAATCTCTACCTCGAGGATTTCTATCTCTATCTCGAGGATTTCTATCTCTACCTCGAGGATTTCTATCTTTATCTCGCATAATAGGATAATCTCTGACAATGACTTTCGCTCATTTAGTTTCGACAAATGATATATCGCGTATAAACTGTTTAATTTCTCTACAATCGCCTGTAAATCCCTCACAAATATTCCCTGCAAAGCACAAAACCAGGAAAATTATCAAACCTGATACTTCCAAGGCAAGTAATAAGGCAAAACTCTATAGCCTTAAGGCTGGATCACCCTCGATAATATCTTTCAATGAAAATTCCTAAAACTATGACTGAAAGAAAATCACGTTCGTTCTTCTTTGGGAACCAAAAAAACCTATTTTAAAAAGTGACCGGCCATTAAGGATTTTCTCGATTCGTCTAGTAAGGCAAAAAATAGCCTTAAGGCGAAAAAAAGGCTCAGGCAAAGGCAAAGGCCTATGGGATTCGAACAACTCTTAAAATATCGTTCAATTTGTCAAGAGAATTTATTTCCTTAAATTTCCTTGCCGCAGTTTTTAGCTCAAACTGCGTCCGTCGTGGGATCGACTCGACTCGACAAAGAAAAGCTCGGCTAAAAACTATTATTGGATAAAGAAGAGTAAGAAGAAAACAAGAAGGGCAGGGACCCATATAAGCTGCCCTCATCATTCAAATATACCCCCGCTCTCATTACTCATTAGACATTTAATTCTGTTGAAACTACTTCAATGATTCACTTTTAATATCTTTACTATACTACGACATAAATTGACTTTGTTAGAACACTGCTACAATTTATCGCTAAAAGAAGTAAAAAAGATGGTCAAGACCCGTATTAATCTCATCATTCACGTAATTATTAGATATTCATATTTATATTTCTACAACCATTACTACTACTACAACAGGGGTCAAACTAATACCCTCGTAAAATATACAATCGGTGCGCGAAATTTTACGTTCGATTAAATTTTTTTCTCCATTTGTGCAAATGGATTTTCTATTTCTCTATTTCTTTGAAATTTATCGCCGATATTTCGTCGTCTCGTAGGGAATTAATTAGTCAGTTGATTGAGAACGCTTCTTCCGGAACACCACATTTTAATTTCGCATATTTATAAACTTAACTCCCTGGCCATTTTGGGGGCCAATTTACGATACAAAACCCTGGAGGTTTCTCCGATTCTATTAGATACTTCCAAGAATGCATACAGCGACTAAGAATAATTGTGTAGCCAGCCATTTTGGTTGGTTTTATGGGAGGAGCTAGACTAATCATTATGTATTACGAATTTTACCTCGCCAACTAAGGACCTCACGTTGCTACCTACCAACCAATGGAATCAGTTAGAAATACGTCGGAATTATGACGCGTGACGGATCGTAGGTTCTCAACCCCGTTCACAAAACCCGCCCCATAGAAATTAGCACAATTATTCCTAGTATCTGTATGCATTCGTTCTATTTTTTAAATTTTTAGGAGGTTCGAATCCATCCCAGCACCAAGCTTCATCTTTACCGGAACAATTCGCTAGTTCGGGATCATACCGCGGGTACTACGACCGCAGTATTTCTCGCAGTAGCATGTACAGCGGTGCTGGTGATGACGACAATTACACCAGAACAGTTCAAAGCAGTTCAGTCATTCTGGGAGCGGTTTGCGGTATCGTTGGATTCCTAATTATAAATATCACGGTGGTAATGGCCGTTCGAAGATACTCTCAAAGACAACTCAGAAGGAGACGAATTCTCGAAATAGAGTAAGTAATTGAGTTTATTACGTGCTAGTCCTAATTGCTATATTGTCTAATGATGCAAACGTACATCAATTAGGGCTCAAAATATTGGGCTTACAAAGAACTTCTAATTTAATACTGAAATGGTCAATATGGTAGCGAATTGAACACCAATATTAAAACTCAATAGAATACCATACCATGCAGGGATAGATTTCATTTTAGAAGTAGGAATGGAGAACAGAGTAATCTAGGCAAGCGTCTAAGTCCCGGACCCCCCTTCCACCGGACGGAGGGCTATGAAAGAAGAGGCGGGTCATAGTGCCAGAGGTAAAAAGGAATTATGTATTTTTCGCCGTCGCCGTCAGTAACGTCATCAAAACGTAGTTTAAGTGAGGCAATAAGATAATTTAAACTTTTCGTTACGTATTGGAGGGAGGGGCTCTTCTCTGGGTGGTCTATGAGTCGGACTGAAGTAAATACTAACCGTTCTCCATTCCTACTTCTAAAATTAAATCTATCCCTGACCATACCTACAATGAAAGGAAAATTTCCTGACCACCTAAACTCATTTTAACTAACCAATTTTAATTTTACAATTTAATTATTAGAAAATTTAGAATATTGAGTGTTTAAAAATGCCAATTATATTTTTCAGGGAACGAGACTACGACGATTTCCCATATTTAAGAGGTTTTGAATAAATCACCAAAAACTTTCTTTCGAGAAAATGCGACGATAAAATATACGAATTGTCATTTTAGCGACAAATACGTAAAACTCCGAGATTTGAAGTTAAGGCCAGTTGTCATTAACGCGAAGCGCAGAAAATACTTTCAAAATAGGAGAAAAGAATTAATTGCCCAGTTGGAAATATGAAAACAAAACGTGTATAATATAAACTAACGTCCATTAAAAGTTAAATTAACTAAATTGTTAAAAAGAAAAAATCTATGATAATTAAATTATGCAACCCCCAAAAAATATTGTAAAAATAATTAAAAGTATATAAATATATATTTAAATTAAAAAAAATAGATGAAATATTCATTAAAAGTTACGTAAAAGCCCAACAAGTAGTAAACAAAAACATAAAAACACTCGTTTTAAAACTCTAGACACGTCCGTCCGTCTAAAAAGATAACTTCAACATTTAATCGTCATTAACTTAAACTAATTGGAGTGATTAACGTTACGTGTTTACGAGTAATTGTGTATACATTTCAGTCCTCGTGGACGTATTATAATGCAAGGGACCAAACGAGTACGCTAATTACGCGTTAATTACTTACTAAAATTAATTGATCCTGTTAGAACCCAAATAAAAATATAACCGCGTGTAAATTTATAAAATACCTATTGAAGTTTTCTAAATAAATAAATTATCAAAAAAAAAAAAACTTTTGCGTTTTAAATTCTATGATAATTGGAGTGTGTGGTGTAGGATTCTACTATAATATAGTGGTTTTTCTCCTACGTAAACTAACTATGATTTACAGGAGTTATTACATCAGTACGGCGATAAATATCATGAAATTTTGAGTGTCTTGTAGTAGGATCCTACTATAATCTAGTAGTTTTTTCCCCTACCTAAATTAACCATGATTTACAAGAGTCATTACATCACTACGGCGATAAGTATCATGAGTGTATTGTAGTAGGATCCTACTATAATCTAGTAGTTTTCCCACTACTTAAAACAGCCATGATTTACAATAAATAAAAAAATAAATAAATTATCAAAACCAAATTTTGAGTTTCAAATTTCAGGACATTGCGGGTGCCATGTAGTAGCAGAAGTTTATAAACTTCTGGTAGTAGGATTTTACTATAGTCTCGAAATGTTTAACCCTACCTAACTCAACCACGACTGACATTAACAATATTAACTAACTTAGTATCTTCACAACTAACAGTTACTTTACGGAACAAGGAAACTGTTACAGAGTTAATTAGATTGAGAAGAAAACTTCCAGATTATATTATGTTAATACAATCCCCGCAATATTCCTTTGTTCCGAAGGTGACGGGGGCTGGTAAGGGAAGAGAAGTTGCCTCCTTGTAGCGTCGAAAGATAGAGTAATTTGTAAAGATACCTTGAGTTGTGGTTTGGGGGGAGGGGACTTGTCGATCGATAGGGTGGTCGGATGGTCGCCTGGGTCGGTCATTCCGTTAGAGAATAAGTGGTCACGCGATCCAGCCGGGACATTTCCTGTCCCAACCACGAATAACAATACAGTACATCATCATTTTGGGGCCAGAGAGAGAGAGAGCGCCTAGCCTGCTTTAGTCATTCAACTAGAGCCAGGAGAACCTTTTTTTCCGGAAATTAGAGTATGGCTAGGTAGGTGCGCATCGCGTGAGTATTTTGTATAAAAAGGGTGTTGTCCGCATCTTGCGTTACTTACTAACCCCTTTCCTCCCTCCCTTCTACAAGCTAAACTACATTTATCTAGTCCTCATAGTCCTCGCCTATACTATAGTCGTCTGAAAACAAAATTGGTCAGGACCTTAACAGAGAAATAACACGCGATCTAATCGGGTTATCTCATCTCATCTCCTCTCCTCTACTAAAGAACACGAGTCACTTTTCAAAACGTTGTAAATATAGTTTAATTCAACTACCAGGGAAATTCCTCGAGGGTGTTTGTTACTTAGCTCTAATTGTCCTCTTTCAAACGATGCTAAATACCTGGTCTTGGGGTCAAAAAACACCAGTAAATCAAGGTTCGAAACAAAATCATAATTTTTTGGAGTTTTCAAAGGAACCCTTTAGTAAACGTCCACTTTCTCGGTTACCAATAAAGAAACTTTGGAAGGTTGCAATGCAACTATGATTTAAGTCAATTTCTATGGATGGAAATCTCTTAAAGCCCTACAGGTTCTCTCAAATTGTACTAAATACTTGGGGTTCAAATCATCCAGAACCTCAGTAAATAAAGTTTGAAAAAAATCATCATTTATATACCGAAATTTTGGCATAAGTTATCATGTCGTCACTAGAGTTCAGGGAGGTCAAATAGCCCAAAACTGTTCTCTTTCAAACGATACTAATTACTTGGGGCTCAAATCAACCAAAACAAAATTTTAAAAATAAAAAAATTTAAACTTCCTTAAAAGTAAAGAAAGTAAATAAGGAATTGGCAATTTTTTGGACAGAGGTCAAGAATGTAAACGAACTCTGGTCTAAGGTCAGTCACTTATATACAAGATAATCCCGCTTGCGTTAGCCCCCTCCCCCTTCCATGGGGTTGTCCTCGTGCCAAAGATAAGAGTAAAACCTTCAAGTTCACGTGAACGATAGCTGGAGATAATGAGGTTTGAACTTGAAGATACTTATTAAATTAGAAAAGAGCTTATAGCGTTTTCTCCCTAATGGTTTCGCGGACAAATTAAAAGATGTCACAGAGATGTCGACGGAGCAGTGGCGGCCGCGAGGGGTTACGACCGTAAGATTAGATTATTCAGCTATCTCAGATTTGTTTCGTTGGCAAAAAAAGGGGGTCCGCACTCTCCATAAGAGGCTTACGATCAAGAACACGATATAATACTGTTGGAGATGCGATGGTGCTCCTCTTACCATACCATACCAGGGATCTATGCCAAACACATACGGGATTAAAGATAGAAAACGAAATTGAAAAAGTTTCCTCCATCGACGATAAATGAATTGGAGGAAAAGATTTGTTATACGGGAGCTGCGCTTTCGGGATTATGTAAAAAAACTTAAACAGAGTTCCCAAGATTTGAAATAATTTTCTGATTTAAATTCCTATAGGGCGACAGCAGAAAGGGCATTAAAATAAATGGCATACGTCACAGCTTCAGAATACAGTCGCGCCATCTAGTAAGGCTCAGTATAAAGAAAGTTCGTTTTTTTGACAAGATTCAAAATTTTATCTAGCCGCCATATTTGGGGAGCGGGATCAAAGGCTTCAATAATGAATACGTCTAAAATAACTAGTAAGGAGCCTAAATTAACATATTTTGAAACTCTTAATGAACATATTAAGAAAAGGTATAGAGAAAAAACAAGTTTAATAGGTGATACAGACCCTTATTTAATAAAAAAAAAAGATTTGAAGTTTTTGAATGCCCAAGACACCGGTGGTGAAACGAGCAACTCGTTTGACTTGCTACCACCTGTTAGTTTTCCTGATATGTATGTTTATTTAATTTCTGGACAGTCCCCTTTCACTCATATGCAACTGAAAAATTATAAAGCACTTGAGGCTTACGATCAGTTTGTTTGTGGTTTCGTAAGAAACGTAGGGCTCAAAACCTTCCCTAGGGATGATAATGACGACAAAGTGCTGATCAAATGCCAAGTAAGTTTACATATTACTTTGATACTCTGCTCGAGTAGTTATTTATGAATATCTAAATTTAGGTTATGCATTCGCAAAGACTCAGAGAGAAAGTGCTAGAACCATGGGTGATAGCAGGAAGTTCAGGTACGATTCATTGTGGACATTGCACATGTATGGCCGGCTTAGACGAATGCTGTACCCACATTGCAGCGCTACTTTTCTATGTTGAATACGCAGTAAGATTCCGAGAAAAAGTAACTGTTACTGGCCAGAAAGCTTACTGGATGGTTCCTATAACCAAAGAGCCATCGTATTCGCCTGTTTGCCAAATGGATTTGAGTTCAGCGAAAGCAAAGAAAAAAGCGTTAGATGCGAATGTAGAGGGCCTTACTCCGTCAAAACCCAAATCGCTCGTTCGCAAGCCGCTAAAAGAGGTTCCTGATTTCAGCGCGCAAGAAATGAGTGAATTTTGGGATGAAATTTATAGCGAATCCCCGAACTTGGCTATTTTTAGGGTTCTTCCCAAGTATCATGAAAAATGTATTCCAACCTACATGAACAAGGAAGTATATCCATTAGTTTTAACGGAACTTTATAAAGAACATTTATCAAAATTATCATTTGGGGAACTGTTAATCCATTCAGAAGTAGTAGAAGTATCATTCACCCAAGAACAAGCCAAAAGAGTTCAGATGGAAACAAAATCTCAAGCTAAATCTAAAAGTTGGCATAGATTTAGAGCTGGCAGAATTACTGCATCAAATTTACGAAAAGCATGTCAAACAGATCCCTCAATGCCCTCGGTTTCTTTAATTGAAACAATATGTTACCCCGGAAAAACGTCATTCAGTTCTGAGGCTACTGACTGGGGAATAAATCATGAACGTACAATGAAAAAGGTTTATCTAACTGTAATGAAAGAAAAACATCAGAATTTGAAGTTCGAAGAGTCAGGCCTTTTTTTAAATCCTAAATATCCACACCTTGGGGCATCGCCAGATGGATTAGTAGAATGTCAATGCTGTGGAAAAGGGGTAATTGAAATAAAGTGTCCCTATTCAATGAGAACCAAATCAGTTAAGGAGGTGAACAAGACTTTTTGTCTAGAAAGCACACCTGATGGTCTTAAATTGAAAAAAGAACATGAATATTACTACCAGGTCCAAGCGCAGATGTTCTTGTCTGAGAGGAGCTACGCAGATTTCTGTGTATGGACACCTGTAGACCACCACATTGAACGAATAGAGCCAGATGAAGCCCTGTGGGATACAGCCAATTCTAGAGCTAATGAGTTTTTTAGAACAGCATTATTGCCAGAATTAATTGCCAAGTATTTCACAAGAGAAGTAACTTCTGAAAGCAAACGACCCAAAGTTTCGTGTACTTCAAAAGCCGGTACACTAGATACAAGTGATTCCATTGTGGTCTCTAAAATTCTATCGCCAAGTAAAAACAGCAATGAAAGTAATGAAGATTTAAATCTAGTGAATGATGGTGAAAAATGGTGCTACTGTAAAGAGGGAGAAAAAGGGAAAATGATTTTTTGTGAACAAGAAAACTGTAACATCAAATGGTTCCACATAAAATGTCTAAAAATGAGGCAGATTCCTAAAAGAAAATGGTTTTGCCCCGACTGCAAAAAGATCATTCGTGCTGACAAAATTTTAAATAAGGTTAATAAGAAACCATTAAAAAAAATTTAAAATATTTTACCCTAGTCAAACTGTCAATTTGTGCTTAATCCAAATAATTTTAATGATCAAATAAAAATTGTGATAATTTTAATGATCAGATAAAAACTGTGATTTGTGATAATTTTAATGAGCAAATAAAAATTGTGATAATTTTAATGAACAAATAAAAATTGTGATAATTTTAATGAACAAATAAAAATTGTGATAATTCTAATGAACATATAAAAATTGCGATAATTTTAATGAACAAATAAAAACACTGTTTTTTTGAAATATTTTTACTCTATTGGGATAACGGGGGATGTCAGATTTGTTAATCCACATGCGGAAACAACAATCTTATCAATTATAGCTATAGTTTCATCTTCAGGAGCTTCATGCAAGAGTTCAATTGGTATTTTTGTGTGTAGAATTTGATACTTCTGGCGCAATAAACCAATAACCCTCTCAACATGAATTCTAACATTAGCTATTTTACGGGTATCTTCAATTTCTTCCGGATTTAACTGTGCCTTTCCTTTTGTGAAAGCCGGTAATTTTACTGACGCATAGAACATGCTAACAGAATCAGCAATATTAAAACCCCTATCAGCTAAGACAACATCTCCAGGCAAGAGATTGTTCAAAAATCCGCAATTTTCAGTCAGGTGTTTATCGCTTACGCGGCCTCCCCATCCTTTGGACACAAAACTTATCGTCCCTTGGGGTGTAATTGCAATTAAATATTTTACAGTGTTACTGTGTTTATAGCTTGACCAGGTTTCTGCCTTACTTAATACATTTGATGGCTTTTCAGTAAAGATTTCGAAACAGTCAATGATTGTAGCCACCCTTTTCCCAAAATTCACCTGGAAACACATCGGCATAGTGGCCTGAAGGATATCTCTCTCAGGCCATATAATACTTTTTTGGAAAAGTTTATACAAAATGTTTAAAGTGTTGTGAAAAAGTCGACCAACGGTTCGGTCTGAGATGTTAAACCTATAGGCCAAATCCAAGTTTGTTACCGCTAGTCTCATTTTCATTAGGGTTAATATTAGTTGTTGAAAATGATCGAGCTTAGAATTATTAAAAAGAAACGGTCGAATCCGTTTTAAAACTGTCAAAACCACCCCCATACTTTCTAGGCCCGTAAAATATTTAATTTTATCGTTATTGCCTTTAAAATAGGTTTCACTGTAGTTTGAATTTGCCAATTCTGACTGCAAAGCATCAATTTTACCAAGCAACTTTCGGTTTTCGGATATGTAATTTCTTATTTGCTCATTAGCTTGTTCATATTTCTCATTTAGACCCTCAAACAATTTTTGGGATTTTTCCAATTCATACTCAACATATTCTAATTCAAACTGTTCCACCACTCTAAATAAAGTTTGAGTTTCGCCATCAAACTTTTCTAAATAAGTTTGCGTTTCACAATCAACTTTTTCTAGAAATGTTTGCATTTCACTTTCCTTTACATTGGGTTTTGAATCAGATATTAAATCAAATTCAGAATAAGTTTGAACCTCCTTATCAGCGTAAACCCTAATTGTAGTTTGCATACTACCATCAACAAATAATTTTAAAGGCCCTGGGCTGGAAGAAACAAGAGCACTTTGGTCATCCTCAATCTTCGGAGAATTTTCTACGAGTTGTGTTTCTTCTTGTTCCATAATGGCAGAGAGTTCATTAGTGACAATATCGTCTTCATTAATTGTATTTTCTGTTGTACAATGTTCTATGTTTGTCTCTTCGAAACTTCTTAAAATTGTGTCACTTTCATGACCAAGGAAAGTACTTGAAGCTTGACTCTCTTCCGTTTCCATAATACATGCAGTAGAGTTATTTCCAATGTTTGTGCTCTGATAAAGATTTATACAAATCATTATGAGATAGGCTTATTAAAAACAAAGGGAAATGAATACATACATGTATCTTGTTTGTAATATACCCTAGTGCAGAACGTCTCTTTTTGCGTTGATATCTTGCGACCGACTTTTGAAGAAAAGCATCACTTGAAACACTTAGTGGGTTTAGACTCTTATTTGGAGCCCAATCGGGGTTAGTTTTATCGAATAGCGCGGAAGGTTTTGCTTAAATAAAACATAGATTATATAGTTAATAACAGGATCAATTTGAATTAAATTCTTATCACTTACCAGAGAAAAAATGCTTAGAACAAACTCTAGTATTTTTTGTTACGACATCAGGGCCAAGGCTTAACCTTTTCATCCAAAGTTTACGACGTTTAGAGGATAATTCTCGCGTTGCCTCATCTTGGTTTGTTATAATACCGGGTATACTAAAAAAACTTAACTTTTCCTTGGTACTAATACTTTTACAGCTCTTCAAACAACAGGTCCTAACCATTTTATGAACAAACCGCCTTAAAACAACCCAGTTAAACTCCACAAAGATGGTGGCCGAGAAAACTGCCATTTAAAGACTAGACGCGGCGCTGCTAACTGTGGCGCGAAAGCAAAATTCAAATTGCGTGACGTCACCATATGTCTTTCTGCTGTCGCCCTATACCTGCATGACATTTCCATTAAGGTTTTCCCTGAAAATTTCCAGTCATTTTCCCTATATATTTTACGTCATTTTTCCCTGAATATTTTACGCCATTTTCCCAGAATATTTTGCGTCATTTTCCCAGAATATTTTGCGTCATTTTCCCTGAATATATTTTACGTCATTTTCCCTGAATATATTTTACGTCATTTTCCCTGAATATTTTACGTAATTTTCCCTAAATATTTTACGCCATTTTCCCTAAATATTTCCCGTCATTATCCCTGACCTTTAGAGGAGGTCAAAAGCTAGTTCTAGCTAACTATATTTTTATAAACAAGTCAACTCTTCAAGTTACGTTTTAAAATTTAAAGCGCAACATTGCAACACGTGTTTAACGTTATTTCCCACGCTAAAATGAATTGCTCCTAACTTAATTAAAACTCCCTGACATTTTTCAAAACCCTTGGTTAATATTCCCTGGCCCAACAAGGGTGGGGCGGCGTAGCGGTTAGCGCTTTCGCCTCGCAGCAAGAGGATCCCGGGTTCGATCCCGGACTGTGGCACCGGGTGAAAATCTGGGAACAAATCCTTCTGCGTAGAGTTTGCAAGTTCTCTCCCCGCTTGTTTAAAGGAGTTTTCCTCCGCGGTCTAACCCGGTTTCTCCTTTCCATCAAAACTTGCAGAGGTTAACGGTAATAGTTAGTGTAGGGCGCTGTAGGTTAGCTGTGGTATAGGGGCTAGCCACCACCCCTCTATGCATTATAAAGGGACCCACCTGTAAACAAGCCACAGGCTTAGTGTGGATATCCCTTCATAGACAAAGCTTAGATTATTATTATTATTATTAAATTTGTAACTCGATTGTAAACTCCCTGACCTATGACTATCAACCCTTCTAAAAAAAATGTAGTTCGTTTTTGACCTTTA
Organism: Phalangium opilio; assembly: GCF_054372755.1. Lineage (NCBI taxonomy): Eukaryota > Metazoa > Arthropoda > Arachnida > Opiliones > Phalangiidae > Phalangium > Phalangium opilio. The sequence continues at coordinate 6,239,143 of NW_028324187.1, read as the reverse complement.
TTTCTCGTAACACTTGAGTGTATTTTTTGGCTTTTTAGAAAACGAAGCCTCTTAAAGACTCCAGCCAAGATGATACCGGAATATTGAAAAGGTATGCAAAATCGCCAATCGGCATCGTATATTATTTGCCCGTAGGTTATAAGGTCTTAAAAGAGCAAAAACTGCCGACACTATAGAAAAAATATATATATTGTATATTTATACCACCCATAGCCGAAAAAAAAGCCATCTCACTATAAACATTGAGATAGAACTTTCTTCGGTGTATCTTATACTCGTGAATGATAAATTCAGAGCAAACAGATGTAGGCACCTTTTTCCTTTTTCGTATTTCACTAAAAGGACTCGAATAAAAAGAGAGACTCTACTCTTCTCTTCAATGGATACCCTAAAGATATTTTACTACAAATTTGAATTTCTTCGAGATCAAAACGAAAAAAAAAATAAGCAGTGTGAATATATCTCCGTTAAGGCGTGCGTAACTCTGCCAACTGCACTTTGGAGATTTTATAAGATACAAGGAGAAATACTTCGTAGCTGTGACGTCAACGCTTTTTTAGTTTAACCAAAGTTAACTCGAAGACTAACGAGTATTTAATCCATTCACGTTGAGAAAAACATGTTCCTGTAAAAGCGCGCGAGGCATTATGGGGGCCTACCTAATACCAACCTGATTGTGTTCTAACAGTCCCTAAGTTGACTCTGCGAAGCTCCAACCCATTCAAGGAAGGGTAAACCCATGTGAGTATGTGTAGGACACGTGCTTCCGGTTGTGCAATGGAACGCACGTGAGTTGCGGAGTCCGCTTTCATTGGATAATAAAATCGGACTACGTCAAAGTCAAATGGCGGCATTTCTCTAAGGGTCAAGGGGGGACCTGCGACCGGGAGGAGATCGTTCGAGTCGGTCGGTCACAAGTGCCTGACTTTCCGAATGACCTTCGACCTCTCTCCCAAATACCGACAAGTAACTTTGAACTCGCAACCAAACAAGCATGTATGCGGGAATTGTTTAGAATTTAGAGCAATAGCTTGTACTTGTGTTTTGTGTTTTTTGTTTTGAATTGTGTATGAGTGTAAAAAAACCATATAATATATAATAAATGTACATGCAACATGCAGGTAAAATTCAAAAACATGCTCTCAATCAACTTACAGCGAAACTCCACGTGAGGAAAGTTCTTAATCGGCACAGGTCAAAGGTTAAATTCGCAAAGGGGTCTCACTTTACACGATAATCCACAAAATGTTGTTGTCCAAGTATATCCACAATATGTTGTTGTCAAGTATATTCACAATATGTTGTTGTCAAGTACATCCACAATATGTTGTTGTCAAGTATATTCACAATAAGTTGTTGTCAAGTATGTTCCCAATATGTTCTTGTCAAGTATGTTCCCAATATGTTCTTGTCAAGTATATCCACAATAAGTTGTTGTCAAGTATGTTCCCAATATGTTCTTGTCAAGTATATCCACAATATGTTGTTGTCAAGTATATCCACAATATGTTGTTGTCAAGTATATCCACAATATGTTATTGTCAAGTATATCCACAATATGTTATTGTCAAGTATATCCACAATATGTTGTTGTCAAGTATATCCACAATATGTTATTGTCAAGTATATCCACAATATGTTATTGTCAAGTATATCCACAATATGTTGTTGTCAAGTTTATACAGATTCGGTGTAATAATCCATATTATAGGTCTTGGATTTTCACAGTTCACATAATAATCCGCGGTTTGTAGTAAAACTGATTAACCATATTTCGTTTAATAATCGATATATGTCACAGTTCCAATTCAAAGTCCTCAAGAAGTCGTATTTTTATTAATCTGGTAGTGTGTGAATATTTCATAGGTCGCAATGTCTCGCGTAAAATCTTTAAGAGCCTAGGCCTATCGGTAATTCATCGATATGAACCACGCGAAGGTCACCAAAGGTCATACGAAAGTTCGTTGTTCCCACAAGATCTGTTACCGAAAACTAATCATTAGGGAAAAATAAAATAGTTGGAACCTATCTTTAACTCTAATCTCCAAAATTAACCTAATGACTATTACTTCAACTTTTTAATTAACACCTCCAACTTCAAAAATAACCCTTGTTTTTGTCCCGTTAACTTTCAAAATTAGCCTTGAGACTATAACTTTAATAATTAATAAGCTATATTTAGTTATTTTTAATTAATGTAATAGTTTAAACATCAATTTTAACCCTGAAAACTCAACTATTTAGTTTTGGCGCGGTCCAGCAGACGATAGCTCATAAAAGCACCCCCCGACCGTGACCCCACTTTCACCCTGCTAAACCCGATCAGTTCTATTCTTTAGAAAAAACAAAAGAGCTTTGCTCAAAGGAGTTCATTCAACATCTTTTTAAGATTAAGCCGAGGCTTATCCTATAAACCTTATACAACGCAATTTATCTATTTTAAAGCCGATTAACATGCGGATTTCTGTAAATTAAGTTAATTTCTATGGTTCTACGTTAATTTATAACAAAAATAAGACCCCGGACTTAATTTTTAACAATTTATATGGGGAAAATTCTTACCCATAGAGTTAAGCTGGGATCCGGTTTTTTACTCGAATCTCAATTTTAAATGATGAAAATGGCTTTAATTTAATAAAAACATATACCCTAACGTTAACTTTAAATAATTATCGCAAAATTACGCATAATTAATTAGTTTTTTCAACTTCAATTGCGAAAAAATTAGAGAATGCTGAGCGCCGGTTTTCGAACATCGCCAGACCCCACTCCACTCTCCCTGTAACTCTGTGGAGTCTGCGCATGCGCTAACTTGCCAACCGAGCTGTGATTGGCCAAGACTCAAAAACGCAACTTTTTAAAAGAAAAAACCGTTGAAATTCTAATCAAAAACGAAATATGGCGATTTTATTATAAAATAAAATTAAATGAAATTAAAGGCTGATTTGATTTTGTTTAAAATTTTTATTTTTATTGAAATGAGAGCCCTGTAACTCTGTGGAGTCTGCGCATGCGCTAACTTGCCAACCGAGCTGTGATTGGCCAAGACTCAAAAACGCAACTTTTTAAAAGAAAAAACCGTTAAAATTCGAAGGAAAAACGAAATATGACTATTTTATTATAAAATAAAATGAAATTAAAGGCTGATTTTGTTTCAAATTTTTATTTTTATTGAAATGAGGCGGTAAACTACATTGTTTACTATCAAATTTAACAAGAATTTAATTTAAAAAACATTACAAAAAAACCCAAATTCGACAGAGCCTTAATTTTAGAGCTTAATTCTTAAAGGAAAACTGAAGAATGTAGGCCAAATATCCCAATTTTTTTTTTTAAAATAATTAAGTCTATTATTGCAAAAACGTAATTAATAAATGGAATTTTGAAAGGAGAGGAGCGTTTACGCAGTTGGGGGGGGGGGGGAAACGTAATAAACTTCAATTAAATTTAGTTAGTCCTTTTTTTTGGTATTTTTAAGGCTTATTTTTTTTTTTAAATATAATTATTCTTGACAAATTTTTGTTTTGCGTATAAACGTCCGACACATTAGTGAGAGTTTAATGTTAATCTAGCTATATAAATCATCATCCCCATCATCATTAAAGTTCCCACCTTCGTTGTTACCTTGGGAGCCTCCTGCACCTGGATTTTGACCAGCAGGGAACCTATTTTGACATTAAAAAAACATTGACAAAACAAGTCAGTTCAACAGTGTTAAGGTTTTAAGTTAACTTAAGACACTTGACAATGAATTAAACAACAAACAGTCAGGTTTACCTAAAACTGTTGCCAAATCCCCGACTTTGTTGTAAAGTTTGAGAGAACATCTCATATTTTCTGATATCATTATCACTAACGGAACGTCTAGCAAATTTCATGGCTTCTTCAAAATGGTCCTTCCTGATTTGGGGAACTGGATCTACGTCTTCTACTTCCTGAAAACACAAAAAACCAAAAAAATAAAATAATTTAAGTCAAAAACTGCAAAAAAATGAATAAATTCAACAAATAAAGTCGAAAAACTACAAAAAATAGACAAAAACAAACAAATAAAGTCAAAAAAAACTACAAAAAATAGACAAAAGCAAACAAGAAAAGTCAAAAAACTCCAAAAAATAGACAAAAACAAACAAATAAAGTCAAAAAACTCCAAAAAATAGACAAAAACAAACAAATAGTCAAAAAACTCCAAAAAATAGACAAAAACAAACAAATAAAGTCAAAAAACTACAAAAAATAGACAAAAACAAACAAATAAAGTCAAAAAACTACAAAAAATAGACAAAAACAAACAAATAAAGTCAAAAAACTACAAAAAATTGACAAAATCAAACAAATAAAGTCAAAAAACTACAAAAAATAGACAAAATCAAACAAATAAAGTCAAAAAACTAAAAAATAGACAAAATCAAACAAATAAAGTCAAAAAACTATAAAAAATAGACAAAAACAAAGTCAAAAAACTCCACAAAATAGACAAAAACAAACAAATAAAGACAAAAAACTCCACAAAATAGACAAAAACAAACAAATAAAGTCAAAAAACTACAAAAAATAGACAAAAACAAACAAATAGACAAAAAACTCCAAAAAATAGACAAAAACAAACAAATAGACAAAAACAAACAAAGAGACAAAAAACTCCAAAAAATAGACAAAAAACTCCAAAAAATAGACAAAAACAAACAAATAAAGTCAAAAAACTCCAAAAAAATAGACAAAAACAAACAAATAAAGTCAAAAAACTACAAAAAATAGACAAATAAAGTTAAATTAATAAAATTATAAGAAACGAAAAAAATAAAATATTATTAACCATTTCAACATCAGGATTTGCCGCTCTCTCTTTCTCCTTCCTGATTTCAGCCTCAATGCTTTCTCTGATAGCTAATTTGCATGATCTCTGACAAACTTCTGTCAAATCAGCTCCACTGAAACCTTGGGTTACTTTTGCAATGTAAACTAAATCTACATCCTAAAAAGATAAACCAAACAATTTTTAAAACATATCAGCTTAATTTCCATGACCTTTTGACCTTCAAGAAAAGTTCCTTGACCTCTAAGAAAACTAAACTAACCTGTGCAACTGGAGACTTCCTTAGATTTGCTTTCAAAATGGCTTCTCTTGATTTGTCATCAGGCAATGGAATGTAGATAAGTTGATCCAAACGTCCGGGACGTAAAATAGCGGGATCGATAATATCCGGTCTATTAGTCGCTCCAATGATGAAAACGTTTTTCTTGGAACTCATGCCATCCATTTCGGTTAAGATCTGATTAATAACGCGATCAGCGGCTCCCCCCGCATCCCCTACATTCCCCCCTCTAGCTTTCGCGATGGAATCCAACTCGTCAAAGAAGAGAACGCAAGGAGCAGCGGCTCTGGCTTTATCAAAAACGTCTCTGACATTAGCTTCCGATTCTCCAAACCACATTGTTAAAAGTTCGGGTCCCTTGATGGAGATGAAGTTGGCTTGGCATTCGTTAGCAATTGCTTTCGCTAATAAAGTTTTACCGCAACCAGGTGGACCGTAAAATAAAACTCCGCGCGAAGGAGTCATTCCAAATTTCAAGAATTTGTCAGGATATTCAACAGGATACTGAAATAAGTAATGAAAAATATAAAAAAGGTTATAACAGGGTTTGTACAAAATTTTTGGAATGAAATTCCCTGACTTTTCCAGGTTTTCCCTGACTAAATTCCATAAATTTCCCTGACCATATGCAATAACTTACAAGGCGTAAATATATGAAAACCAATCTAAATTCACTCGAATCATTTTTGCACGAGTTGTCATTGTTATAAAGATAAGCCAATTAATTCGTTTAAATTTAACCATAAGTAGGCCTAAATCATAAATAACCGGAGCGAGCGAAGTGAGCTCCGCTAATTTGGGGTTCTGCTCAAGTCTCAGACAACACTTTTTTGGTCACCCTTATACTGTTATCCAGACTATCAATTTCCCACCAATATATTTTTCTCTGACATTTCCCTGACCTTTTAGGCCCATTTTCAATTTCCCTGACCTTTTAGGCCCATTTTCAATTTCCCTGACTTTTTAGGCCCATTTTCAATTTCCCTGACTTTTTAGGCCCATTTTCAATTTCCCTGACTTTTTAGGCCCATTTTCAATTTCCCTGACTTTTTAGGCCCATTTTCAATTTCCCTGACTTTTTAGGCCCATTTTCAATTTCCCTGACCTTTTAGGCCCATTTTCAATTTCCCTGACCTTTTAGGCCCATTTTCAATTTCCCTGACCTTTTAGGCCCATTTTCAATTTCCCTGACCTTTTAGGCCCATTTTCAATTTCCCTGACCTTTTAGGCCCATTTTCAATTTCCCTGACCTTTTAGGCCCATTTTCAATTTCCCTGACCTTTTAGGCCCATTTTCAATTTCCCTGACCTTTTAGGCCCATTTTCAATTTCCCTGACCTTTTAGGCCCATTTTCAATTTCCCTGACTTTTTAGGCCCATTTTCAATTTCCCTGACTTTTTAGGCCCATTTTCAATTTCCCTGACTTTTTAGGCCCATTTTCAATTTCCCTGACTTTTTAGGCCCATTTTCAATTTCCCTGACTTTTTAGGCCCATTTTCAATTTCCCTGACTTTTTAGGCCCATTTTCAATTTCCCTGACTTTTTAGGCCCATTTTCAATTTCCCTGACTTTTTAGGCCCATTTTCAATTTCCCTGACTTTTTAGGCCCATTTTCAATTTCCCTGACTTTTTAGGCCCATTTTCAATTTCCCTGACTTTTTAGGCCCACTTTCAATTTCCCTGACTTTTTAGGCCCATTTTCAATTTCCCTGACTTTTTAGGCCCATTTTCAATTTCCCTGACTTTTCCCTGACCTTTTAGGCCCATTTTCAATTTCCCTGACTTTACCAGGTTTTCCAGGTCATGTACGAACCCTGTATAAAGAAATGATAAAATTAATATTTACCTGAATCATTTCTTGGAGTTCATGTTTGACATTTTCAAGTCCTCCAATATCTTCCCATGTTACATTGGGAACTTCTACGACTGTTTCTCTCAAAGCACTCGGACTGCTCTTTCCTAATGCCCACTGAAAAATAAAAATTGGTTTTAAGTATTATTAACTTCATAATTAATAATTAATAACTCTTACTCTAAAGTTTTCCATGGTTACTGCCAAGGAACTCAAAACTTCCGCGTCAATTTGATCATCTTCCAAGTCAATTAAGTCCATTTTTTCTCTGATTTGTTGCAAGGCAGCCTCGGAACAAAGAGCAGCCAAATCAGAGCCAACAAAACCATGAGTTTCACCAGCAATCTGTCAGGAAAAAAAGGGGTAAATGTTTAATCAACTGTCAGTCAGGAAAAAAAAGGGTTAAATGGTACTAAATAATTAATCAAGTGTCAATTTGAAGTGAAAAGCAAGAGTTAGTTTTACTTTTTCAAGATCAACATCATCTGAAAGTTTCATGTTTTTGGTATGGATTCTAAGGATTTCTAATCTTCCGGTAGAATCAGGGATTCCGATATCAACTTCTCTATCAAAACGACCTGAAAAATGATTGAAATGTTCATGAAAAAACATGGAAATGTTGGAAAAACTCAGGAGAGCTAAGTTATAGACTTAAAAAAAACACATTTTAAACATTTTCCGCCCAAGATGATGCCTTGGAAAGATAAAAAACTAATAAAAACCCTGTCTTACCAAATCGTCTAAGTGCAGGATCAATGCTGTTGGGTCTATTAGTGGCAGCCATGACAATAACATGGGATCTTTGCTTCAAACCATCCATTAATGTAAGTAGTTGAGAGACAATTCTTCTCTCAACTTCTCCGTGAGTTTTCTCTCTTTTTGGGGCAATGGCATCTAATTCATCAATGAAAATGATAGAGGGGGAGTTTTTCTCAGCTTCTTCAAAGGCTTTTCTCAAATTGCTCTCAGATTCTCCGGCTAATTTGCTCATGATCTCTGGTCCATTTATTAAGAAGAAGAATGCTCCCGTCTCATTGGCCACAGCTCTGGCAATCAAAGTTTTACCAGTTCCAGGGGGACCATACATCAAAATACCACGTGGAGGCTAAAATAAAACAAAGGAAAAACACTTCTAGTTGAAATCTTGCCTAAAATGATCTAAAATAGACCCCAAAGGATAAAAAACTGATCTAAAAAGGACCTCCAAAGGATAAACACTTGCCTAAACTGATCTAAAAATGGTCTAAAATGGACCCCAAAGGATAAACACTTGCCTAAACTGATCTAAAAATGGTCTAAAATGGACCCCAAAGGATAAACACTTGCCTAAACTGATCTAAAAATGGTCTAAAATGGACCCCAAAGAATAAATTATACTTTTAGTTAAAATCTTGCCTAAACTGATCTAAAAATGGTCTAAAATGGACCTCAAAGGATAAATACTTGTAGTTAAAATCTTGCCTAAACTGATCTAAAAATGGTCTAAAATGGACCCAAAGGATAAATTATACTTTAAGTTAAAATTTTGCCTAAACTGATCTAAAAATGGTCTAAAATGGACCCCAAAGGATAAATTATACTTTAAGTTAAAATTTTGCCTAAACTGATCTAAAAATGGTCTAAAATGGACCCCAAAGGATAAATTATACTTTAAGTTAAAATCTTGCCTAAACTGATCTAAAAATGGTCTAAAATGGACCCAAAGGATAAATTATACTTTAAGTTAAAATTTTGCCTAAACTGATCTAAAAATGGTCTAAAATGGACCCCAAAGGATAAATTATACTTTAAGTTAAAATCTTGCCTAAACTGATCTAAAAATGGTCTAAAATGGACCCAAAGGATAAATTATACTTTAAGTTAAAATTTTGCCTAAACTGATCTAAAAATGGTCTAAAATGGACCCCAAAGGATAAATTACACTTTTAGTTAAAATCTTGCCTAAACTGATCTAAAAATGGTCTAAAATGGACCTCAAAGAATAAATTATACTATTAGTTAAAATCTTGCCTAAACTGATCTAAAAATGGTCTAAAATGGACCCCAAAGGATAAATAATACTTGTAGTTAAAATCTTGCCTAAACTGATCTAAAATGGACCCCAAGGGATAAATACTTCTTGTTAAAATCTTGCCTAAACTGATCTAAAAACGGTCTAAAATGGATTCATTAAAGTTATCAAATGAAAAGCATAAACCCCCCATAAGAAAATAATTATCACCTTAACACCAATGGCTTTGAAAAGACTCGGATGTCTAAGGGGCAACTCAACCATTTCTTTAATTTGAGCCAACTGTTTCCTGCATCCTCCAATATCATCATAACCAACTGCATTCAATGTTTCTTCTTCCTCCTCTCTCTTGATTGGTTCCCCTTCACAATGGATGACGGTGTCAGGAGCCACAATGCAATATGGACTCGGGTCAGTCTCAACCACTTTGAATTCAACAGCCCTCATTCCACCACGAACCAAGAACAAATCTCCTTTGTGTATGGGACGATAGGCTTCCAGAAAGTATGGTTTCAAATAAACGTCAAAGAGACTACCAGTTAAACCCTCAACTGTGTCATCAATTGGTAAAACATGAATTCTTTTTCCGTATTTTACATCGGGACACGGTTGAATGCTTTAAAGTTGAAACAATATTAACTTTAAATACTTAAAATTAAATCCCTGATGCTTTAAATTAATATAAACTTTTAATTACCTGACAATATCTCCCAAACGAACTCTAAGATTATTTCTAACGCAACGGTTCATTCTAACTTTTTCATTAGGGCAATTTTCATCTGACAAGATGATACAAACAGTTTCTCTGCGTTTTTTCCCTTTAAGAAGGACCGTATCTCCGCGAAAAAGTTGCAATTCATCCATTTTTCCCTTAAATTAACGCGAATTAAACCTAAACTCACAAAGAAGTTAACTCTTTAAAACCCTTACCTGAGATAAAGAAACGACGGAATTATCATCACTGGCTGATTCTTCCACTAATAATCTATTAGGCTTGTGTTTAGTTTTTAGAATAGCCGTGGCTAAATCTTCCGAGCTTAAAGATTAATTTAATTTAATTTAATTTAATTCAAATTAAATTCATCGTAATGAAATGACGCGACTACGTTTTGGTTTGAGAACAAAAGATTAACCAAGGCCTATAGAATGACTCAACAGAATGAATGCAATAAAATGACTTATTAAGCTGGAAAACGTAAGCCTTGGTAACCGGTAAGAAAGTTTAAACTTATTAAATTGAATTACCTTGGTTTTGCAGCCATATTTCCACTCTAAAGGTAGATTTATTACTTAATTATAATTTAAATATACCGAGTTCACAATTAGAATATGGTAAACAAAGTTTAGTAAAGGACAAAAATTGAAGCACTCCTTGAAGTTTAACACTTCGGATGATTCTGAAATAAACTTTCCCTTGACAACGCGCAGCCTCTCTAGCTAGCGTCAAGCTGATGACGTTTAGTTAGGGATTTTTCAACCAATAAGAACGTCACAAATCTTAGAGCTTTGAGAGCAGACATAAGGACATCAACCTCTTAAAAGTAAGCACGGTGAGAGGCACCATGACTCAAGAAAAGTTTTTAAAGTGGTCAAAAACCCTCTAGTCCTATATGTTTAAGCCCATTATTAATTAAAAAACAATCTATAGAAGCGTACCATTAATTCATTATAATTTAAGACCCTGGAGCAGTGGAGTATTTATTAAAAGCAGACGATCCTGGAGGATAAAATTTCCACTCCAGGCTTGAAATAAATAGTACTCAATTGGTTTCGAAACTCATGGCCAGTTGGCCACAGGCGGGAAGCTTAAATCACTAAAATAGGCCTCGTTGTCAAAATTCGAAACACCACAATTTTATTTATTTAGAAAATATTGAACACTAGTAAATTGTCATAATATATAATTTTAAGTACTTCTTTATAAATAGTACTCCATTGGTTTCGAGACTCATGGCCACAGGCGGGAAACTTAAATCACTAAAATAGGCCTCGTTGTCAAAATTCGAAACACCATAAATTATTTATTTAGAAAATATTGAACACTCGTGTAAATTGTCATAATATATAATTTTAAGTACTTCTTTATTTCTAATATACAAATTTCATCATATTTATTCTAAAATTCAAATATAATAGCAATTTTCCTTAGTTAAAAATGGTTAACATAATATATCTTACGTTAAACGCGTCACTTATTTCTTTTATTAGCATATACAAAATTAACTTTGTACTACCGCGGACAAACGAATTTATAAAATATATATATATATATTTCGGATAAAATACAAGGAACTAAAAGTTCTTTTAGAAACTATTTTCTAGGATAGCAATCAGCGAAATCGGAAATAGGCTTAAGTACTAAAACATACTAATTAGGCTCTGAATGATCTAGGGTTTGTTGATCGACCATTTTTCTGAGATTCGCCGATAAGAAACTGAGCCATGGCTTCCTCAACCTCCGTAACAGCCAACATGACCTTGGCTTTGTCCTCTGGTAACAGCGTGGGTGCTGCAAAATAACCAATAGTTATATAGTCATACTCAAATTGAACTTCATCCAAGATGGCGCCGATCTTTAGAGTTGAAGGTCACCTTGGATGAAGGTCAATCGGGTAGTTACTACTTCTTCAATTATTGGTCAAAACTAACTTACAAGTAGACCAAGAGTTGGGTAAGGCCCTTTCTAATTGGTCAATAATGCCCTGAAGTTCAGAGTCGACTCTGGAGGCGTTATTCATGGGAGGCGGCATTCTTGGAAGGCTGATCTGTGAATTGGTCCCATAATTGACGCTTGACTGACCATTGGGAATGTTATTTCTAGGGAAAAGATGTTTAGTTGTCCAGGGAGTGACGGAATCATCGTAGCTGCCAGCAACGAATCTTTTATCATTGTTGCAATTGCCATTGGGTTGAAACTTTGGTCTAACGGATCCCTGACGTTCCAAGAACGTTGGGGTTGAGCTACCAGCACCTTCTTCCGCCTGTTCAAGACGGTCCGTGAAGGAAACCCCCCTACAACTTCTGCGTAGCCTAAGATATTTATTACATCTTTTAGCTCCATCGTCGCAATTATCAAAGCGCAATTTACTGCAATACTAACCTATTGCTTGTAAAAGTACTTGAAGAATTACTATCATCGCATTCCCTGTTGTTATTATTACGTCGGCTATTTTCCTGTAATCCTGAAGTTAAACGTTCAAGAACATCCAATTCCGACTGGAGTTTAACAAAGGGTGACCATTCTTGAGGTGGAATGTACGGTCGTCCTTCGATAGGAGTACTTTCCATCCAATTACCGGGTCTGGCCGCGAAAGTCCCGTTTGCATTTGGTCCTGACGTTGGAGAGAATGTTGTCGTTGTAGTCGGTTCCACCATGATTCCATTTGAAATATATTTCAGCAATTGCTTCAATCTTTGTATCTGCAATTCCATTTGGTGCGCGTGATCCTCTAGTAATTCTTGTCTGGCCATAATGAAGTCGCGTTGGCCGTTGCCACCTCCTTGTATGGTGTCCCAACTGCTTCCTTGTGAGGAACGACTTTCACCGGAACTTCCATTATCGGAACGAGCGTGGAATTTCTCGATTTCTTTCGAGATTTGTTTATTTTCGTCCTCTAATCGAACTATAATGCTTTGTAATTCGCGTTGTTGCTCTTGCGATAACGCAATCTAAAACGAGCCAGTTGAAACGTCAATGAAAAACTTCAGGTAACATAACATTATACCTTAAAAGAATGGCCTTTTTCTAAATATAAAAGGAAAAATATAAAAAACAAAATATATTAACTCTTATTACAAAATAATTCGCTTTTAATTGGTCTTAAAAACGAGGACTACTGCGCCGCCATTACTTTAGTGACGTATAATAGCCACCTCTAACGGGATTGGTTGAATTCTCACAGGATGGGAGAGGGATGGGTAAGGTAGGGCATAGCCAACTCGTTCACGCACATAAGAATTTCGGTTTAGCAATGGCGGATGGCGCAGTACTCCTCGTTTTATAGACAAATTAAATACGAAACGAATTATTTTGTAATTAGAGATCATTTATTTCTTTTAATATTTTTCCTTAATTATATATAGAAAAGGGCCGTTCTTTTAAGGTATAATGTTATGTTACCTAAACCTTTCAAACTTTAACTAATATAAACTTACAGGGGAAAGAGGAACACTGTAATCAGGTTCAAACTCTTTTCGTTGTAATGTAGGGGTTGATTTAGCACTACAAGGTAAACTGGCGTAAAGTTTTTGTCCTCCACCCCCACCGTTTGTGGCTTCATCACTAAAATAATTAACTCACTAATGAAGAAAAAATTTCGCCTACAAATTAATTACGGTAATTTCTTACTCGGATGGTATTGAAACCGGGTTTGTATTTGTCGCCGCAATCGGCAAATAACTTTGTTTGCCTTTTTGCGAGTTGCCTCGGTTTAGGCGATTTTTAAGGGCTTTAAGAAGAGTTTTGGTTTCTTGCCAAGATGAGGTCTTAATATTGCAGATAATTACGATTAAATTTAAGTTTAATTGGGTTTATGAGTTAGTTTGTTTTCAGACTAGGAGGATTGATACCATTTACACAAGGAGTTCAGGCTAATTGACGGAACATAATGCAGATCCAGGTGTAAATTGTATGAATCCTCCTTATCTGAAAACTGCGGCAGGGCTGGAAATAAGATACATTATTATAGGACATGGTCCCTTCCCCCCCCCCTCCACCTTTGGGTGGGAAAATTTATAGGACACTGTCCACTTAAGAGTGCAAAATAGTGTCCTATTTTCATAATCAAGCTATCAAAACTAATGAAAATGTTATTGGTCAAAATGTACAGTGACCCCCTAAGTCAGCGTGGGAAATAAGGGCGGTGGCACAGGGCAAATGACCAGTTTAAAAAATTAACGGTGGGGGTCAGTGGTCCAACTGACCACTAGTAAAATTCAAGGGTAGGCAGAGTCCAGACATTATCTCAACTATTTTAATTATCCACTTCTTTAGTTTAGCAGACGACGCGCCCTGGTCAATGGTCATGGACCAGTTTATTTATTCCAGACCAGGGGGGTTGCTGGCCCAATGTCCAGTCACAGAGCTGTATTGTAGAAGGAGTAGAGACTCGTAGCTTCCCCTCTACTAAAAAAAGCTAGACCTTATTTGTCCATAAAAAGGTGGTATGAATTTTGACCCTCCCTCCAAACCTAGGCGAGCCAACGTAAACAATAAAGATGGCCGCAAGCTACGAACATTCAGGAGGGTTAAGCCTCGGTCTTTTATGTATCGAGTCCGAGTGACGGGAGTTTCTCAAGGGTTTGCAAATCTTATTTAAATTTTTACTATTATTTCTATTTATATTAACTATAATATGGAAAATATTCAAAGAATTAAGCCGGAAAAGAAGAAAACGGACGCCTTCTTTAAAACACGTGACGTCAGAGATTGTTTACATTGGCTCGGTATGCGCGAAAATTGTGCGCGGAGTACTAGTACGCTTATGTCTAGGCCCTAGAGGCCTAGTCTCTACTCCTTCTACAATACACATCCGTGGTCCAGTTATAAAACAATCCTTATTTCCCACCCTGCCCTTAGTTTATAAGCTTTTTTATTGGACAACGTCCAGTTTGTCATGCGCTTATTTCCAGCCCTGTACAGAATCTTACAGGTTGACAATATTCTCTCATTGGATGGTTTGTTTTGTGACTTTTACTGACTCTCCCGTGGAAAAAACAATTTTGACAGACGTCATATTTTAAACAATGTAGACAGCAATATCTAAATTAAGTTTATTAACATTAAATTAATTTTAAATGGTGGAAAATATTTTCTTTCATTTTTTTTTGCAATAGAAAAATGGTTATTTAAATATTACCACCCAAATCCCCTGAAGCAGCTTTATTAAGATTATTTAATTTAATTTATTTAATTAAAATATAGACCAAAATTAATTAAATCTAATTAACATTAGATGTGCGGTGTAACAAAGAAACAAACCTGAATCCCACTATGGGGTATAATTTACAAACGCTGCATCTGACAGGATGTATCACTAAATCAGCGGCTCTCAACCTGGAATAAGTTGGCAACCAAACCAAAGTTTGCGGTTCCCGAAAAAGCCATTCCAAAAAACCTTCTTCCGATAACCCACAGTTTTGTTTACAACAACTTTCCAAAGCTGCTGGGACTAAATGACTTCCAAAACTTAATTTTTCACCCAAAAACTCTGGAATCTGATAACCCAATCTTGATTAACTTTAATTACTTGAATTAATTAAGGACAAAATTAAAAAAATAGTTAAAATACCTTTGATAATGTTTGTAATACAAGAAAAATGTGACGTTTCATAATAAAGTTTGTTTTATCAATAAAATGGTGGCAAATAACTATAAAAAAGTTGATTAAGATGAAAATTAAGTATTTAAATTAATTATAATATACATCGTTTTCAGACATGGAGGATTGACACAATTTACACCAGGAGGTCAAGTTACTTAGCGGAAAAAGTGAAGTACGAAGCTTGGACTCCAGGTGTAAACACAGTATCAATACTCCTTGTTTAAACACAGTATCAATACTCCTTGTTTAAACACAGTATCAATACTCCTTGTTTAAACACAGTATCAATACTCCTTGTTTAAACACAGTATCAATACTCCTTGTTTAAACGCAGTATCAATACTCTTTGTTTAAACGCAGTATCAATACTCCTTGTTTAAACGCAGTATCAATACTCCTTGTTTAAACGCAGTATCAATACTCCTTGTTTAAACGCAGTATCAATACTCCTTGTTTAAACACAGTATCAATACTCCTTGTTTAAACACAGTATCAATACTCCTTGTTTTAAATTTACATTTATATTTTTCTAGCAGACGTCCAACACAAAGAATTCCCAAGGTCATTGTTGCATATACTAGACGAACGCCTTCTTTACGTTCTCTTAAATTAAATTAAATTAAATTAATTTAGATTAAATTAAATTAAATTAATTTAATTTTGTGAAAATTTAGGCAGAAACTTTTATATTAAGTTTATCTTACACATCAAACATATTAAGTAGTAAATTAAGCAATAATTCAGCATGAACTGCTGATTGTCCGGTACAGGCTGTATCTGTTTGTCCCAACTCGCATAATGAGAATAATATCGCCTCTAATTTATAACAATTAACTGTTTCTTCAATGCTAACAAAGCGATACCCATTATCGAGTAAGGCTCTATCAATTAATGTCCATTTAATCATGTTAACTACAAAATAAACCCAATTATTTAACATTTATTTCATTAAAAACAATGTTATTAAATTTTATTCTTACGTTTTAATGTTCTTATCAAATATTTCAACTTTTCCGCTGTTCTATAAGCAGCGTATTTAATAGAATTAAATTTTTGTAAACCTTCTAGGAGTTTGGTAAAATCGGGATGATCCCAACTTGTCGACTCTTCCTTATGGTTTATGTAATATGGAATGCCATTTGCACTTCTAGCTCGTTCCCAGCCCTCTAAGACGTGCCCTAATGTCAATTAAAAATTAATTTTTATTTATTTTAATTTAACTAAACTTCAGAGCCTAAAAGTAAAATTGAGACTGTAAAAAGGTTATCTCCGTTACCTTCAAGAGACTTGACAATAGCCATTCTTGCTCACACTCTAATAAAAATATTTCCCAAGATATTAATATTCTACTGCCTACATTGAAAGAAATAAGGGTCTTGTTGTCTATAAATAAAAATGAGAAAGTTAATTATACATTAGTCATTGGTCAATTTTAACTTCTCTGTAGTGTTACTAGTGTAGTGGGAGTTTTTCAGGGAAATTAGGGGCAAAGGCTTAACCTAAACTGACGTTTATACTTCATAAAAACGAATTATTATCCTATTTAATTATTTACAAATAATAACAGTATATTATTGAGTAATTTAAAATAAAACTTACTAATTTACAGCAATTAAATGTAGTTTAATAATTTCTAATTTGATTGTACTGCAAGACGAAGACGAAACAGGAAATGCATATGTAACCGTTGGGAGCAATTTTTCTCACTACCTGGCAGCACTGATTGTTGTTGACAGTTTAATGCCGTTTTCCATGGAGCAGTTTAATTGGAGTGATAAGTGAAGTTCCTTTAAAATTGGATTAAATATATATTTGTCTCGTGTATTACTGCTCCATGGTTTCAGATTTCTAGCAGCCTATGAACATAGCCGCCTTTATTAATAATAAAGGCGGCTATGCTATGAAAAACGGCATAAGAACGTGGAGTAATATAAACTAGACGCTGGAGTAGAATATAAATGTTTTGGAAATTAGGGTATTTTTGGAAAACACATTAAATTTACACGCGGAAATAACCTCTAATCTGGCAACCATGATAGTAAACGCCATTTTGGAAAAGTTTTTCAGCGTTATGACCTGTTTTTTACCTTGCAAGTAATTATTTAAAGTAAACGTTAATTATCGTGACAATTTAAGCGTGTTTTATTAATGAATCAGTGCGAAAGAGTTTCCTAATGTTCAGAAGTATCGTGTAAAGATTGATCTTCCACAAAAACCCGTCGTCGGTCACAAAACTCCCAATAGTATCTTTTGCCAAGGCTTAACGACTCCCCAATATAGAAACAGTAGCCTAACATTTTTTCTTCTCGTGTTTTCTATTTGCAAGGCCTAAGTCGCGTTAAATCTTAAAGAAGTTGAAAGAAAAAGAGGTATGGAACTGTTTTATTTACAAAATATAACGCCGATATTATCATTGTCAGTCAAACAAACGGTTACAAATGAGATAGCACATCATAGTTTTCATTGGAACGTTTGAGATAAGATGTTTATCTTTTGTAGGCCTTCTCCGAGTTATTTACCTAAAAAATTCAATTATAATAATCTTAATCCTACCTTAATTTATTCGTTAGTTTTAATATATAATACTTTTCTCGCGTGTAACATCATCCCATTTTTACATGTTAGTTTAGAGTTATTGACATGTTGTTGCATGCACTAGATTTTAAAATTATTTGTTTTTATTGTTACACTCAGATTTGAAATCTTGGAGTATCTTTCAAAGTATACTATAACCCACCAAGAAAAATATATTTACGAATTTTACTCATTAAATTCTAACAAAAGCGTTAAAATGCTTATTTAAGAACAGTAAAGGTAAAATTAATTTATCCTAGTTATGAGTTTATACAGAATAGAAAAACAGGTAGTAACAAAAGTACATATGTACTTTTGATAATTAGAAATACAAATTTGGGATAGTAAATAATAAATATGTATTGAAAACTGTGGGAATTTGTCTAAAATTCCTTGAAAATTGTCAAAAATTCTGTATGAACTCAAGGTTGGGGGGGAGAGTAAATTATTTATACATTACTTAATTTATACAATTACAATATAGGTGTCTTTGAGCCCTTTTTTAAATTGGAAACGCCAGGAGTATCTTATTTTGAACGAATGTTAAAAAAAAACCACAATGTCTAGGTAGCATTCGGGGATAACGTTCTTTGGCTCTGCCTGAGAAGCAGTAGCAAGAAGCAAAAACTTATCAAATTAGTATAAAACTTGGAAAACTGTAGCCAATTTATTAATGACTCTATGATATGGAAACAAAAACTATTCTGTAATGAAGTCTTCATAATAATTGCAAAAGAAAAAAAACGCAACACTTTGATATTTGATCTCATATTTTTTTAATTTAACTTCGTTTGTTAATATTAATTGCAAAACAAAAACAAAAAAAAATACAAACCCATCCAAAGAATTTAAGATTTTTAAATTATATAATATTATCAACTTAATTTTAAACTAAACATTCATAAAAATTATAATAAACTGTGTCTGAAACAGCGGTAAGAATTCTAAGAACGAACTTCTGATTGGAGATAAGATAGGTTTTGCTGGCTTATAGACAGGTATTATATTAGTTAGGCTTGGTTTAAAGGGATAATTACTGATTTTTATGGTTATTAATTAGTAACCTATCATGGTGTTTTGGAGGTTCCTTCACTAATGGCGAATAATAACGTCCCAACACACGATTTTGCACCAGCTTGGTTAAAGATCCCCTCCTATGATTGCCACGTAATTATTTCAGTTTTTATTACAGGAAAAGTTTAGGTAACATAACATTAAACCTTAAAAGAACGGCCTTTTTCTAAATATAAAAGGGAAACTATTAAAACAAAATTAATTGGAACTGTTATTTCAAAATAATTAGCATTTAAAAACTATCAAGGACTACTGCGCCATCCGCCATTGCTAAATCAAAACTCAGTACCCGCGTGATCGAGTGGGCTATGTCCTACCCAACCCCTACCCTACCCCTACCAGGGCGGGAAATAAGAAAATTTTCTTATAGCTTAACTATGAAGATACAATACTATTTTTGCACATTCCAGGTGGCAATGTCCTATAAATTTTCCAGTCAAAGGACACTGTCCACTGGAAGGTGCAAAAAATACTGGTGCATCTTCATAGTTAAGCTATCAAAATTTCGGAAAACTTTATTGGTCAAAATATAGTGACCCCCATGGTTTTTGGAAAGATTATGGAACATAGAAAAATGTCCAGTGTCCTCTGCTTATTTCCGGGCCTGACCCCTCCCTCTCAGCCTGTGAGAATTCAACCAATCCCGGACCTGACCCCTCCCTCTCTCAGCCTGTGAGAATTCATCCAATCCCTGTAGGGGTAGCTATCAGACGTCACTGAAGCAATGGCGGCGCAGTAGTCCTCATTTTTAAGACTAATTAAATGCTAATTATTTTGTAATAAGAGTTAATTTATTTATCTTTTAATATTTTTACATTTATATTTAGAAAATGACTATTCTTTTAAGGCATAATGTTATGTTATTTGAACTTTTCCTTTAATAAAGAAATGTTGGAATTTATGGGAACTTTTGCTCATGAGTTTCTGTGTGGTACTTAGAAACCTTGTGGAGGAGAGAACGTTGGTAATCATTGTCACGCTAGTCGTAAAGATGAACATTGGGTAATCCGTCGCGAGCGAGAGGAACCCTCCATCCACTATCGCTATCCTTTTGCCGATTCTCGATGGGAAAGAGAGACTCATTCTCAATCCGGGGATCGCAAATCCACTTTCTTTCCATCGCGCCATCAGTCCATTGACATTGATGATGGCCAGTATTCTTCATCGTCATCTTCATCAGGGGGCAGCGTAGCTCCTAACCCTTGCGGTAACAACCTCTCCAATTCCCAACCCTCCTTGGCGCCACAATCAAATCGACATAGGCCCAGCAGCAGACACGATTTTCGTGATAATACCTTTAATAAGGTATGTTTTACATCTTCCCTGATACCCAGAGTCGTTGCAAAAGAGGTCAATGTTGTATAATCTTGTTCAGGGAGGGTCTTTGAGTCACTACAGTGAAGTGAACAGCAATGGGACTCATTACAACAACAAAAAAGTAGGAGGAGGAGGGGGATCGTTATTGTCAAACAATGATAACAGAAGCAATGATCAAGATGGAATTGATGTCACCAGCAATAACTTTAATCAAGAATTTGTAAGAGATAATTAATAATATCAGTTTCAGGAAATAGACCTGGTCTAATTTTACGTTTTTAGCCCTCCTTGAAAGGCCAGGAAGAAGAGACTAAATCAGACTCACCTTGTCCCATTAACGGAAGTGTTTGGGGTAAGAAATTAACAACATTAACCTAATTCCCGTCTCTAGTACAAGTCATCAATTTTCATAATATTTTTCTCTAGAAAATCCTCGTAATGCCAAAGTTCATGGCGTCAGTCGCAAAGTTCAATTGGTTCACAGGCCTTTGAAAACGGCAGCGGATTTCAAGGAAGGAAGAAGCAAAAGTCCTAGTGGTAAATAAATGCCTTAAACATCGCGGCGAAGTTCTTTCAGGTTTTAAATTAATTAACTGCATGTTAATTATAGGATTAAATGGTCTTTCATCATGTTTAAGTCCTAAATTAAATCCAACTGCCGTTTCACTAGTTAGTCCACCAGGGAAACTTAATGGAGTTACCAGTCAGTCAAATAACGGTTTTAGAGCCTTAATTCCAGCCAAGGTAAATGAGAAACCACTTGAAGAAAACCACGTTTTTAATTCTTTAATTGAATTGAATTGAATTGAATTGAATTGAATTGAATTGACAGAGACAAACTTCTCCTTTGAATCCGCCACCGCAAACAATGGAGATTCTAGTGAAAAATCCTAAAATGCGAGGAAACAAAAGCGAATTCTTGAAGACATTACGCGGAGAAATTGGTACAACAACAACAACGACGACGACAATGGTCATCAAGAACAACAATTCTTCTTCAAGATCAGTCTCAAATACTACGGAGAAGATGGACAAGGACATCAACCATCATCAGAAGGAAAGGGAGACATCATCGTTGTCATCTTCTAACAAAATTGTTGATCATCAAGAAGGACATGAAGATGAAGATGAAGAAGTACAGGAAAAGGAATTAGCCGGTAACACGACGACTACGACGACGACAACAACAACAACAACAACAGTGGAGAATGGAAACAATCTTCAGTGTAAAGAACATCCTGCCATGAATGGAATTGATATCAACAAATTGACAGTTCAAGATAACCATGAGAAACCATTACTCTCAAGTTCTCTGGAAGCTGAACAAAGGTAAGTGACGCGACATTATTATTATTAGTTTTAGTTTAAGTGATAAGAATTAAATTTAATGGGGATTTGATTCAGTTTTGATTTAAATTAAAATCAAAGGGTGTTTGATTCAGTTGTGTTTTTTTTTTTTTTTTGTTTGTTTTTGCAGGTTATTACGAGAAATGGGTTGGAAAGAAGACGGATCCGATGACGAGACATACGCGCCATTAACTGAGGACGAACTTAAAGAATTCCGTGAAATAACTCAAAAGGTATTTTATTAAAACTTCATATAGGCCTTGTTTATATTGGAGTGTCGCCGCCATTTTGGTTTTTGGTGGTTCCTTTGTTATGGGTGGGGAAGCTTGGCACCATTTTATTTGCCGCCATTATGGTTTTTGGTGGTTCCTATATTATGGGTTCGGAAACTTGGCGCCATTTTATTTGCCGCCATTGTGGTAGTTTGTGGTTCCTATATTCTGGGTGGGGGAAACTTGGCGCCATTTTATTTTCCGCCATTATGGTTTTTGGTGATTCCTATATTATGGGTGGGGAAGCTTGGCGCCGCCATTATGGTTTTTGGTGGTTCCCATAGAGTGCTGTCAGTAGCGCCGGTGTGACGTCACCCATGCTGTTTTCCCATAAAGAAAAAACGGTAACTGTCATGGCCGCCCATTGCTAAATCAGACTTGTGACGTTTAACCTTGGATCTGACGTCACAACTGACAGCACTCTATACTATGGGTGGGGAAGCTTGGCGCCATTTTATTTGCCGCCATTATGGTTTTTGGTGGTTCCTATGTTATGGGTGGGGAAGCTTGGCGCCATTTTATTTTTCGGAGGTGCAATGCTGCCGAACACATGATTTCCCTAGTGTTTGTCGGTCGGCTGCTATTCTTTCCGTTTTCAGATTCTGTTTTATTTGTTTATTTATTTTGCAAACTTGGGGCTTACTTTCAATTATATTAAGGTGAAAGAATAGGGCACCCCAGAGATATTTGAGCACACGATCTACGCGATTCAGTTGGCTATGACAAAACAAAAAATGTTTTTCCTGGGGTGAGCAGGCTGAGAAATAAGCATTTTTTAAAATGGACACGTGTCCACCAGTAGAGTAATAATACTGGGAGGAGAAGCTATGCCACCCTGAATTGCCAAGGCTTAATGAAAAATCTCACGAAGTTAATGACTTAATTAATTAAAACATTAAAGTGAACCCCCCTTTTTTTTGCTTGGTATTTATTGAACTTAGGTGGCTTTTAAACGGAATGGATTGCAAAAAAACTTCCATTTAAATTGGAGCCCAAAACGGGCACCACCGTTTAGTGGTCTCATTTTACCACAACCCGAAAATTGGTCCAGCACTTCAGATTCCGACACTGATTCTGATTAATCATGATGTTGCATTGAAAAAAAAATGGGGGAAATATTAAAAAAAAAAATAAAATTAAGGGATTTACCGCAAATTCGAAAAAAAAAGAAGAAAGAAAGAAAGAAATACAATAATTGTGAAAAGTAAGTTTTGAATTTATTTTTAATTTTAAATTTTTTTAATTATTATTAATTCGGCATAAAAAAATATTAATTAACTGAAAAACAATCGTGACCAAAAAAAATTAATTAAATAAATATCGGTATTGATAAAAAAAAACAATCGTGAAAAAAAAATATTTACAAAAAAAAAAAAAAAACCCCAAATTTTTTTTTTCCTTTTTTTTTTTAATAAAATCTTCACTTATAATTATGAATTAAAAAAAAAATTAATTAAATTGCTTCATATTGAAATTAAAAAGAATTATAATTATCGTTTGTTTTAATTATAAAAGAAAATTAATTAAATGAGAAATAATGAATTAAAAAAAAAAACAAGAAATCCCTGTTAATATTATGAATGATAAAGAAGGCCTATTTCCGCCCATCCCCCGCCCCCCGTTTCGCCCCGCCCCCCTCTCCAATCACCTCCTCGTTATGTTAAAAAAAAACTAATTAATATTTTCTCCAAAAAATTAAAAAACATAAGGCAGAAATATATTAAGGCAAATTAATTAAAGTGTTGTGTTTAAAGGGATAGTATCGTGATAAAAAAAAACATAAATGCGTTTTGGGGTTGGAAAAGAAAAGATGCTGAGGGTTAAGATGAGCTACAAAGTGACACCAAAAACGGTCAAAAGTAGATAGACGAAAAGCATCTATTTTTCATCGTAATTTAGGCCTATTTTGTAGCCCACCCTTATTTATCTCTTAAATTTAAATAAACAACCCTATATTATTTTGCATAATGCAAAGAAAAGAAAAAAAACAAATTTAGTGGATATAAAAAACAAACTATTACAAAAACAAAAACAAAAACAACAAATGGTAAACTTCGTTAATGATTTATAAAAAAAAAAGAAAAAAAAATCCCAGTAAGCGTGTAATATATATGATATGATATAAAAAACAATTTAAGAAAAAAACACACGAAAAATTTGATGAAATTTAATAGGCTACGCCGCCGTTTTTTTCGCGTGGTAATGAAAAGAAAAAAAAAACAAAATTCTGCAGGAAAAAACAAACAAAAGTTGGTGATTTATCAATTTAATTTATGTATATAAAGATTTAAAAAAAACAAAATGAAAATGAAATACAAGTAAAATTTTAATTATTATTATTTTTTTTTGTTTGTTTGTTTCAATGAAAGACGAAAAAAAAACAAATTGTTTGGTCCAAAAAAAAAAAAATGAATGAAATGAGATGTTTCTCTTTGCAACTCACATAATTTAATTTAAAACCTTTTTTCTTAAGCCTAAAAGTCGTTAAAACTTGGAGCTTTACAAAAGGTTTTTCCGTATTTTTTCTGTACTTTTGATTTTTACTAAAAAGAAATTAAGACAAATTTGCATTAATTTTTTTTAATTATTATCGGTCCTTTCAAGATTTTTCAAAGCTAATTTAGGTGCAGTTTTTTTTTCGACATGGCGGCCATGATGGTGGTAAGTATCTGGTTTAGAGTTCTAGACTCGCGTCTGAACTTGGTCATTACTAATAGCATAAGCGAATAATCCTCTTTAAGTGTCCATTTACGTCTTTGGTATAACGGCTCTCTTTCGCCCCCTTTTTTACGTCAACACGGATTATGTCTGAACTTGGTCGTTGCTAATGGCATAAGCGGATAATCCACTTTAAGTGACCATCATTACGTCTTTGGTATAACCTCTCTCTCCCGCCCCCTTTTTTACGTCAACACAGATTATGTCTGATCTCGGTCATTGCTAATGGCATAAGCGTATAATCCTCTTTAAGTGTCCATTTACGTCTTTGGTATAACCTCTCTCCCACCCCTTTTTTACGTCAAAACGGATTATGTCTGAACTTGGTCATTGCTAATGGCATAAGCGGATAATCCCCTTTTAGTGTCCATTTACGTCTTCGGTATAACGTCTCTTTCCTGCCCCTCCCCCAAGTTTACGTCAGCGCGGATTATAGGCTGCAGTGGGACAGTAGTCCTCTGTAGATCCCATTCAGGCATATAAACTTAATGGTAGATTATTAATTTAGGCATGAATTCATAAGATACATTCCATAAGTACGATTTTTTTTTTTTGGCAAATTGTGATAAATTTGCTTTCATTATAAAAAGAAAATTAAATGGAATTAATTTAAAGCGGATGCCGTTACATAAACAACTGTCTTTGTGCAGAAGATGACGCAAATAGTAAAGTTGAAAATACGTATTACAATGGGTTCATTGTTTAAACTATACCTTCGGTATAAAAAACAACGTTAAGAACAGCTGAAATGTCAATGGGATGGGATGATTCAATTAAGATCGCATCATGAACTAATAACCGGAGAAAAACACATTAAATCAGAAACTTTCCTCGTCCGAGGTTTCAATATTGGTTCGTGAAGTAGATACGATAGTTACTTATAATCTTAATTAAGTTTAAGTTAAGATAGATATGGGCGGTAGATTTTTACTGACCACTGTCGTTAGTTTAATCCTTGGTCTATCGTTGCGCGTTTACATCGTGGGCGGAGAATCTCCTCAAGACCATATGGCCAAAGAACGAATTAAAATCGCGTGTCGTAAGTACTTAATTAATAGTAACTAAGTCGCTGCGTACAACACCCAATATCAATTTATATAATTAACAGATGTACAGCAATTGCCAGTGGCAACTAAGATGTTCGACGAGTGCCTCGAAATGCATAAGATGCCTTATAGCGTAGGATCCTTGACAATTAAAATTAATTAAGAGTTAATTAACTTAAACTAATTATTAGATAAGGAAAGTTTTCGCGCCTTGTTCTAAACTGGCAGGAATCAATTTAAAATCGTATGATGGCATTTTTAATTTCACTTGTAAGGACCAGGGAAAGGTAAGGGAATTTGCGAAGGTTTCATTTGATTGACCTATGACCCCTTCCGTCCGTCTTTTCTAGCAAAGAAATAAAGTTATAACTTGCGTTGTTAATAACATCGCCGCGGCTGCTAAGACAAACGATATCGTTCAATTTTCGCAAAAAGCCCTGGAAGTTGCCAAGGTAACCCAAGTTTAGAAAAATCGCCATACAAGTGTTTAATTCTAAACAACAAATTTATGTAGGAATGCTCAAACTACGTTTTGAAAACTTTAGCCGATGAGGCTGCCGAAAAAGCTAAAAAAGCCTGGGAAGCCAGTATGGCTAAAGCTGGTCAAGGTTTTCAAATGCCCAAGACAGGATAACTTTATTCAACAAACGCTCCTGTAATTCAAAATATAAATAAAAGTTGCATTGACTTTAGTTCGCGCCTTTATTGACAACTACCATTTGGTGCGTTTGATCTCACGATTTATAATAGATACGGTTAAATCCTTTCAGGATATCATAGCCCCACTTCTAAACTTTCTAACGATACTCCATACTTGGGGTTACAACAATCAGAGCTCGAGTAATTAAGCAAATTAACAAAATGACCTCTAACTCCTTTGGTATTACAGAGACACCACTTTTATGACGTCAGAACTCTGGTAAGATGCGAGATACAATGAAATCATCTAAGTATGTTATAGCCCTAGTTATTCCCTTTAAAACGATATAAAATAATTAGGACTACAACAATTTGTTCTCGAATAATTAAGAAAATTAAACAAACATTTAAATAATCAATTTTTCGTATACTTCTTTTTTGTATGAAAATCTAGTTGGTAAAATAGTCAGATACGATATTCTACTTATATAATTAGGGCCTTTATTTGAATATAAAATCAATTAGGGTAAATGCAAATGAAAGAAAATGATAATGACTTCAAAAAGGCCGCAGGAAGAAAGAAAACGCGACAGCTGCGTTGTCATAGCGCATCTTTTTTTGAAAGAATTGAGCTCATCTCGAAACAATGAACACTATTCGTTCTTCCATATTTGAATTACGTAAAACTTTTATGGCTCCTCAAAATATGCACGCAATCCTATTGTTACTCGGTTTAGTTACGATTTGGTGCAATTACTCTGTCGATTGCGAGTCCGTCGAAGACCATATAGCCAGGGAAAGGATCAAACTTGCGTGCAGTAAGTACACCACGTTTCGTAATACCTTGAAAAGAATTTTTTTATTATTTACTAATTTTGAAGGCATTTTTTAGAGGTGCAAATAGTGCCAGTAACAACACAATTGTTCGACGAATGTATTCAAGAAAATGGAATGCCTTATAACGTAAGTAGGTTTATATTGATTTCATTTAACCTTTAAAGAAATGTACATGTGAAACTGTTTGGTTAGTTCATTTCCACTTTAAAGAGCATATGCAACTGTTTGGATAGTTCATTCTCCTTTAAAGTACATACGTAACCTGTTTGGATAATTCATTTCCCCTTTAAAGTACATATGCAGCCTGTTAGGATAGTTCATTAACACTTCAAAGTACACATGCAAGAATAATTAATATTTTCCTCCATTTTTGTTATTGAAAAATCAAATAATATTTTAGGTTGCTTTATAGCATTTTTTCCGCTTAATCTTAATTAAATTTAATTTAATTATTAACACGAATGATGGCTGCGCTGGTACAGTTGAAACAAATATTTTCACCGTGTACCTCATTGGCTGGTTTGGATTTGAACACGTACGACGGAATATTCAATTTCACATGCAAAGAACAAGGGAAAGTAAGAATTTAAATTTAACCGTACTATTTTTACAAATGACCTAATGACCTTTGACCTATTGGTAGAATCGACCAGAGGTCATCAGTTGCGTCGTTAAAAATATCGGGACTGCCTCTCCCTCTATCGATATTGTTCAATTGTCAAAAACAGCCATGGAGATCGCCAAAGTAGGCGTTGCTGTTAAATTGACGTTATTAATCTAAATTTAATTACGATTAATTTAATTAGGTTTGTTCGCAATTAGTAGCGAAAGCTTTAGCCGATGAAGCTCTGGCCAAAGCGAAAGATATCACCTCCAACTTTAAATTGCCAAAACTTGGTTAATTTTTTTTAGAGATTGTATTCGATAAATGTATTAAATATTCTGGAGCACTATACGATCTATTTTTTTTCATAATAATATTTCTCTGGTAGTAGGAAACTACTATAATTTAGTAGAATAATACTAATTGTCGATGTTTCATTAAATACTCTGTGTTTAAAACGCTTATCAATACACGTACCTTAATTGTTATTAAGCTGAATAATATAATATTTCAATTGTAGTAGGAAACAACCAGATTATAGTAGAATTCTACTGCAGCTAACACTTCAAAATGAGTGATCTTGAAAAATACATATTTGGTTTTAGTTTAATTGCTAATTAGTAGACGATCCTTGTTATAGGCGTAATATAATTAGTGTAGTAGTAAAATATCTCTACTATATCTAAACCACCCCTTCACGCTATATACTCGTTACTTAATACTTATTAACATAATGCTATTAATTTATATAGCCGCTGTCAAAATCCAACAGGTGTGCATACTGGCTTTAAGCCTTTGCTTTTAAGTTTGAACAATTAAAGACAATGAACACCATATGAAATTAGAGACCTTGATGTCAGTAATGACGTCAGTTACATCTACGTTAGTCGTTATAAATCATAAAAGCCTCACTGATTTAAAGTTCTTTTTCTTTTTAACTCGCCCCTGAATAAGTATCATGATTTTTAACGTAATTAGGGCCTTTTTTTGGGCCTTGGTCATCGTTTCTATGTTCGATTTTAACAATGGGACGATACCCGAAGATTTTGTCATTAAGAGAATCGATGCTGCGTGTCGTAAGCAATTTTTATCGTCTTACTTCTCCTTTAAAAATAAAAATTGTGTGGTAGATTTTTCCGTTACAATCTTAATTTACTTTAATTATTATAATTATCTTTAATAATAGAGGCCGAAAAAGATAACACAATGGTTGAAATATTCGATTGTTGCGTACGCGAGAAGAATATCGGTTACAGCGTACGTAAATAATTAGGCTTAACAATTGTTTTTTTTTGACCAAGGCTTAAGAAAATTTATTTTTCAAATATAAATTAGTTGAAGGATATCTTCAAAGGTTGCGGTAATAACGAAGTTGGGACTTCAACTTGGGAAGGAATTTACGCCTGCGTTTGTTCCGATGCTTGCGTAAATAAAAGAATTTTGTTAAGTTTCGTCTTGTTTTTCTTTTGCCCATAATTTTATTTAACATAGAATAAAGATAAAACAAAAAAATGCATCGTCAAGAACATGAAACGGGAAATGAAATTGACGAACAAAGAACAAACAATTGATGCGTCGGAAAAAGCCTTCGAAATATGCAAAGTGAGTCAATACGCGCATGTACTCTGCGCACACGCAAATTCTCAACTTTTCATTGGTTCCTTGTATAATATTGGCACCAATTATCAATGTCATATTTAATTATGAATAAGTCAGACACGTGAATATATTTCGTTTGCTATAGAAATGCGCTGATGATTTTCCGCAATATTTGGAAAAATGGGACCCGAAAACCAAATGTCAACTTGGTAAAAAGGGCGCCAAAAGCAAAGGTACCAAAGGAGGTTTGGGAAAACTCGGATAAAATATTTCAAATATTACTATTGAGTCTGTAAACGATTTAAAATTAAAATTCATTGAAAAATAAATCAAATTAAAAATTTATATATATCTGAAAATAAGAAGCCAACTTATAGGGGTAAATCTCTAACATGGCTTTTCCATAGAACGCCTGCAAAACTACTTTTCCGTTATACACCCAAGCATGTATGTTAAATTATACTTTTAAAGGATAAAGTTTAGTATTTTCAATTTATTATAAATATAGTATTATCCTACTATAATCTAGTGTTTTTTTCTACTACCTTAAGTAAAGTAACGATAAAAAGTGTGATAGGAACTCAATTAAATATGTTAATTAAGGTGGATTTCCGACAACCCTTTTTGTTATTTTTTTTTCGAATTTTTCAACTTGGAAGGAATTTCTTCAGAGAGTGTAG
Organism: Phalangium opilio; assembly: GCF_054372755.1. Taxonomy (NCBI): domain Eukaryota; kingdom Metazoa; phylum Arthropoda; class Arachnida; order Opiliones; family Phalangiidae; genus Phalangium; species Phalangium opilio. The sequence goes on along the minus strand of NW_028324187.1, from coordinate 6,209,154 downwards.
GGGGAGAACCACTATAATATAGTAGCATTCTACTACTCTATTTCTAACTAATAATCCAAAATTAATAATATTAAAATCACTGACAAGAGTTTTATAATTATTTAATTTAGAGGATATAGGAGGAAACTACTATAATACAGTAGAATGCTACTACCCTACTTCCAATTTTTAAACCACCCCGAATACAGTAGAGGCAAAAGAAATAAAAATTAAGGAAATTAATTGAAAAATACTCTATATTATATAAATTTATATATATTTATATACTCAGCTGAAATATTAATTTACAAATATATTTATTAATGTTTATCTTCGAATTATATGTTGACTCAAAAGTAATAAATTATTATATCTATCTCTTGCACCTGTTTAACTATTTATACAACGTTTAATATTAATTCGTCGTGCGGGAAAATACGGCGGTTCGGTAAAGAAAATATCTCCGATTGTCAACAGATATGTATAAAAACCAACACGATTAACCCAATGAGTTCTAGGAATTAAAATACCTGACACGCAAAGTAAATATTGAATTCATCTTCTTCTTCTTCAATTTCATAAATTAATACCGTGACATGATAACGAATCCCTTATAAAACCCAAGCCCCGTTTTTAATAGTTCATTCTTCGATCAGTTGGTTTTAATTTTGACATCTCCTTAATTTAAATTAAGATGATTGTCGGTTACGTCGTTTTCGGTATCGTCGCTGTTTCCTTGGTTAATGGTCAAGGAGCTCCCGCTGGAGATGGTAAATGCAATTATAATTATAATTAACGCTTATTGATATTAATTAATTAGTTAATTAATTGTAATTATATCTAATTTTGCTGCATTTTTAATTATTTTAGGATCACCAGCAAAAATGGCCGCTGGTAGAATGAATTCAGCTTGCAGTACGTCTTAAAACGTTTTTAATTTAATAATTAAAGTTTATTATTTTTTTAATACGTAATTAAATTAAATTAATTTAATTGTTTTTTAATTTAAAATTAGTGGTTCAACCAAATTCAACCGTTTTGGATTGGTAATATGATTGGTTTTATAATCAGTTTTTCAGCCAGAATTTAGTTCCCTTTTTAGAGTGCAATTACTTACAATTATATTTCATGTGCAGGTTTGCCGGATGTTTGGCTGATAAGGATTTAGATTATACGGTACAAAAAGACCAACAAAAAAAAAATACTATTATAAAATTTTATTATAATAGTTAACTAATATATTTTAATAGTTACCTAAAGTTTTCGCGCCTTGCAAGGAATTCTACACTGGTACCTTCGATTTAGGAAGTTGGGATGGAATTTGGGAAGTCACGTGTAAGAACATGTGCACCGTAAGTTACCGAAATATGAACCAGGGTGGTAAGAATCAATATTGATATGGTAATCAATATTGGTACTCAGGATAAAGAAAAGTTAGCCGAATGTGTAGTTGATCAAATCAAGAAAGCAGTCGATGGCAAAGATTTGATGGAAGTTTCGAAGAAAGCCTGCGAAATATGCGAGGTAATTAAAGCTATTGTTATTAATTACTTCTTGCTAATTAATTTATTCTCTGTACTATTTTACATTTAAACAGAAATGTGTTGATGAAATTGGGAAAAAACTGGGCAAAGCTGCCCCTGCAGGTGCTGGTCGTTAAAAATATCTTTGTACAATTTTTGGTACCCGAATAATAAAATAATCATAAACTAGACATTTTTCTTCATTATTTTAGGCCTAATTTAAGCCTATTTTACATTAGGCTGAAGTATACGTACAAATAAATAAATTACTTCAATTATTTCACTCCAATGTTATTTGCGTATACTAATTTGTAGGTCTTATTTAAGCCTATTTTTACATTAGGCTTAAGTGTATGTACCAATAACTAATGTATTTCAATTGTTTCACTCCAATTTTATTTGTGTACTAATTTGTAGTCCTTATTTAAGCCTATTTTACATTAGGCTTAAGTATATGTACAAATAAATAATGTATTTCAATATGTTATTTGCGTACTAATTAACTTTAAATAAAATGCTCAATTACATAAGTCTATGACGACACTCGAACGTCTATAGCTGGTCAATGGCAAGATAAACGGACACTCGCGATGAATTCGGGGACATCTAATTTTCTATTCAAACTTAAATTAGCATTAATTCAAAGTGCGTTTTTAAGTTTTCAAATGAACACTACCTTGCAAATTAATAAGGTTAACTTTACTTCTAATGTTAAACCTAATTACCATTAGATTCAATTTAATTTTAACTGAAAAAATCACGTGGTTTGTCACGTGCTTGAGGAGGAGGAAATTTTAAATTTGTTTTTATTCTTGTGATTTTTAATTAAGTTTTATTGTTATTTTCTTACGTAAATTGCATTAATTTGAACATCCGTATTCGAAGTAGGACAAAGTCTACCTCAAAATAATCTTGCATAACCAATTTTATTTTGGTCAGGGTCTATAAAATAATATAATTTTTCCAGTAAATCATTGAATTTTTGGCTGATACCCCAAACACCCGTACCACCATCGCTGGTAGATGCATTTTCGCAATGTTATTTCACATTGACAGCTGAACACGCTACCGATTAAAACCATAAAGAAATCAATTAAAATTCGTATAATTACCTTGATGCTCGCTAGATAAACACGACCATTGAAAAACAGAATACGAGTAACGTCACTCTATCGAATCTTCAAATAGAACCTAATACAATTAAAATACGTAATTGTCATTACTCTAAACACAAAACTAGATTACGAAATAATCGTCATAAAAAGAAGCTCTCTTTATCGCGAATCATTCTAATAATGCGAGACGCGATACGTTCTCCTTCAAAGTTAGAAATAATTTTTTTTAATCAGTATTTGACCTTAATTAGAGGTTAAAATTAATTCTGTTCATTTTATTCATAGTCTGTTATGAATTACGAATTATGGATTTTACTGTTATGGGCAATATTAGGGTTAAAGGTTACGGCTTTACCAGGAGGTCCATCGGACATGGTTGGATCCAGAATGACCTTGGCTTGCGGTGCCCAACCGTCTTTTCAATTGGCCAAGACATTTGATGTAATTAAAGTTTAATTACGAATTTATAATTAATAAAATAATCTAAATTTTTAATTTTATTCCTTACAGGATTGTTTAACGGATAGAGGTTTAGAATACAGGGTAATTATTTATTCTAATTATTTTATTAACTTGAAATTAATTACGTTGAATTAGTTTTTAGATGTTTGTAAGCCTTGTGGTAAAATCGCTGGACTTGATATGTCAACTTATAAAGGTGTATGGGAATTCGCTTGTATGCAACAAGGCAGTGTAAGAATCCTTTCCTTCGTTCTTTATGGTTAACTTAATTTAATTTAATTATTATTAAACTTAAATAGAATATCGATAAAACGAGAGACTGTATTGTAGAACAAATGCAGAAACAAGTACCTAAAATGGATATCATGGCTTTGTCCATAAGAGCCATGGAAAAATGTAAGGTAAGTTGAAAGGAATCCTACTACACCTGTGTTGTTTCGAACAGATACTTATCATTGGGTAGTATTATTCTTCCGTGATTTAGAGGTTTCCCTTCTGTAGAATTTTTATCTTGAAAAGTAGTATCATATCCAACCTTGAACTATTTACAAATCATAATTTAATTTAGAATCGTACTAAATTTCTAGGAATGCGTGGAAGAATTAGCCAAGAAAAATGCTAAGAAAAAAGGAAACGACTCTGCAAATGGCGGAAAGAAAAAGGCGCAAGATGAAGCCAAGAAGAAACAAAACAAAGATGGCGGCGGAGGAGGAGGAGGGGGAGGGGGAGGTGGTGGAGGTGGTGGAGGAGGAAACGGTAAAAACAAAGATGGCGGCGGTGGTGGAGGAGGAGGAAACGGAAAAAACAAAGATGGCGGTGGTGGAGGAGGAGGGGGAGGGGGAGGTGGAGGCGGAAACGGAGGAGGAGGGAAAGGAGGCAAAAAAGGAGGAATATTCGGAGGAAAGAAAAGGGCGAGAACGGTAAGGAGGATACATTTGTCATTTCTTCGAAAAAAGTGTTGTTTGATGAATTTGAACAGTTGTATGATAATGTTCTAGACGGCCAAACCGGGCACTGAACAACAAAATCAACAACAGAAGAAAAGTAAACAACAGCAAATGAATAAGGCACCCGCCAAAACGGCTAAAAAGAATCAGAAGCGCTAATTGATAACCTTGATCTTACTTTTTAGTCCTTGTATAGCATTTATGCTAAATAATTAAAAAAAATTAAGTAATGTTACATGGACGTTAATTCATTCAGTAATTTGCATATTTCTAATTAAAAATTTGTTGAATGATTAATCTCTAAGCTTTGTCTATGAAGGGATTTACACACTTAGGCCTATTTTTTCTGGTTTTTACTTCTAATCCTCGTACAGGGTTCCAATTTTGCATAATGATTTGTTTAATTAAATATTCTGAAAGTAGAGACACTTAGGCTTACAAAATGACGTCGCTAACAATTTCGAAGCAAAATTATTAGAAGAACGTGGAATTTGAGTCGGATATCTGACACAGTGAAACAAATAAATAGGCTTTGAGTGGCTTGCAAAGGAATCGCAAATTTCCCTAGAGGCTCGAGCCACTCATGGACTATAACAGCTGTGTAAACAGTCGTTAAAAGACTACCTTCTATCAAAACATCATGTGCCAATTTTAAATTAGGAAAAACGAGCAACATTATTAGACAAATATTATAACGACCACCCTTAATTCATTAAGAAATATATATGCTTTGCATACGAAAGTCGGTCTTTACATGTCTTCAAGGAAAGGGAGCAACTATGCAGGTTTTAGTCTACGCGGTCTTTTGCGCCGCAATTTTAATCGGAGTAGTCTATGATTTACCCGGAGGTCCAGCTGATTTAGTCGAGACCAGACAGACCTTTGCTTGCGGTAAACAGTCTATAATATTCTAATTTAAATTAAATGTAATCAGGTTGATTTAATTTTAATTTAAGGTGGTCAACCCACATCAATGGTCAAGAAGATATTTGACGTAAATTACTATTATTTTAAATTTAATTGGCATTATTTTTAATTTAATTAATTTTTTCGAAGGATTGTTTGACGGAGAAGGGATTATGTTACAGGGTATGTTAAGATTGTAGTATTTTCCTACTATAGTCTACTCTAGTGGGTTCCCCTAAACCCGTAGGAAACGTCTGTAGTAGAATCCAACTATCATATATTTCAGATTGAAAACGTGTTTGCACCTTGTGGTGACAAAGCTGGTCTAGATTTTTCAACATATGACGGAATTTGGCAGTTTTCTTGCCTTCAACAAGGCACAGTACGTTGATTTATGTATTGAATAAAATTAAGCCCGAATTAGGGTTAAATTTAGAATTCTTAGAATAAGGACGCGACAAGGGAATGCGTTGTTGAACAAATGAAAAAGGCTTGTCCCGAATGGGAAATTATGGCCTTGTCAGTTAGAGCCATGGAGCTGTTACAAGTAAGAAATTTAGGCCTAATAATACACAAATAATTAAGCTTGTTTTTATCATCAACGAAGGAATGTATCAAAGAGGTTCCGTTGAAACTTGCAACCAGTACAACCGAATCTAGTAACGAAACTACGACTGCAAATGAAACTACGACTTCAGCGCCAACTACAACTGCAGCTCCAACGACAACTACAACTGCAGCTCCAACGACAACTACAACTGCAGCTCCAACGACAACTACAACTGCAGCTCCAACCACAACTACAACTGCAGCTCCAACTACAACTTCAGCTCCAACTACAACTGCAGCTCCAACTACAACGTCTGCGCCAGTAGCCACCTCTGCTCCAACTACAACCTCTGCGCCAGCGACCACTACTAAGAAACCTAAACCTAAGCCTAAAGCTACGTCTGCTCCAGCTAAAACAACTAAAGCCCCTGCTAAGCCTAAAACGACTAAAAAACCTCGGACCACGAAAGCCCCCGCTAAGCCTAAAACGACAAAGAAACCAAGAACCACATCGAAACCGAGAACCACAGCGAAACCAAAACCGAAACGTAAACAAAATCAACCTCAAAATGTAACCAGAGGAGGTGGAACCATGTTAAAATTCTTCAAAAAAATCGATAAACAGGCGAAAAATAATAACAATAATAATAGAAGTTAAGGTATATAACTAATAAATAAGATGAAATTAAACAAAGTATTCCGAAGTTTTTATGTTTAATGATGGTTTTCCTACAAGGGACACCCCCTAAACAAGTTATGAACATTGTTTGTTTTACGGATGACCCCTTGAATAAATAAAAACGGTCTTTATGGACAAAGACTAGAAAAAGTAAATGATAAGGGAACAAAATGGAATGACTAAAGTACAAAATATTGAAACTTTTCAGTTTGAGACTTGATTATAAAACCTTATTTGAAAAAATTAAATCTTAGTTTTGGTTTTTTTTCTCGCCAATATTCCATTTGCCCAAAATACCATGATTTTATCATGAAAGAGTTCTCCATCAGGTCTCCCCGAGGGGTTACTCACTTATCGTAATCGGTGTACACGACTGTATTATAGGGATTACGCGTAATCTTTAAGTTTCCTGCCCTTGACAGTGCTTAAATAATTACTAATAACAGAAACTATTGAGAGTGATTAGCCCCTCGGGTCTCCCTTAGAATAGTCTGCTACTACGAACTTTCTCGTGACGTCACGCCCTCCTATCTCTTACCTCTGTTTTGGCGACCATATTGGAAGTCGTCAGCTAAGACCAATATTGACGTCACGCCCGAGTAGCCCCCCCCTCTTAGTACCACTCTATATAAAATAAATAAATCCTTTGATAGGTTTACTTCACGTAATGAACTTCTGGTAAGCCAATTCTAACGAGAAACAGGTGTGTGACGTGTCATAAATGTTTTTCTTTTGACATCCCAATTGTTGTTAATTTTTAGTTTTTCTTTCTGATGGGTTCTCACGCTAAAAGCGCGTTTTACGACTTTAAACTTTAGCACTTAGCGGGAACTTTTATAACCCTGGTGCCAATTGGTTAAGCTATTGGCGACTGTAGGATGCCCATTTTCTATTTTCCTTATCTTCGTATTTTCATTATTCTCTTGGGAACCTACCACCAGAGCTTTCAAATGATAGTTAAAAATAACCGATTTTTTTTTTCAAGGCTGACTCTCGAATAGACCATTGCATTAATTCCATAAGAGAAGCTCAAACACCATAGAGGTGGGAGAGGTCACCTTCTTGGGTGATTTTCCTGGTGCCAAGAGGCAGGCAACGCGAGTAGCGATCTCGGGTGAACTCCGTCTGGCGTGGCCACTTGATTGGCGCCTATGTGTGTGGTAGTGCATCTCTGCGAGTGATCAATGATATATAGTCTATAATAATTCTCTTTTTTTTGTTTGGCAAAGGGATTAAAGTAAGGTCAAAGTTCTTGTCCCATTATTCAGTGGCGTCGCTAGGCCTTCTTTGGGAGCCCATCCCCCTTCCCTCCAAATTTCAAACTTAGCCCCTTCAAAATAATCCGAACACCCTACCCAAAAAATTCCACTTCCAACTCCCCCCACCCAAAATTCTATAGCGATATATGAAAAAGTCTATAGAGTGCTGTCAGTTGTGACGTCAGATCCAAGGTTAAACGTCACGAGTCTGCCTTTAGCAATGGGCGGCCATGACAGTTACCGTTTTTTCTTTATGGAAAAACAGCATGGGTGACGTCACACCGGCGCTTCTGACAGCACTCTATAGAGCTATCTCAGTTGTGAGTTGTGACGTCAGTGCCTAGGTAAAACGTCACGGGCCTAGCTTTGGCAGTGGGTGGCCATGTTTGGTACCGCTTTGGTTCTATGTGCTAATAGCATGGGTGACGTCACACTAAGGCTTATGAAATAGCTCTATTGATAGATTCGTTAAGTTTCATATTTATAGAGATGAATATCAATATTAAAATGAATAATTTTGAAGAAAAAAATACAAATAATTGAACGAAAAACACAGATGCAGACACGTAAAATCTTTGACGTTCAAAACCAAAACTAAAGGTCTATTCATATTCCAATTGAATGAACTAATTATGCATAATTTAGTTATTAATTTCTAATAATAACCTTTAAATAGTCTGCCCAGATCAACCCCCCCCCCCTTTCAAGCCCTAGCCACGCTACTGCCATTATTGTCTGAATATTAAACAATTTAATCATTTAATTTTAATCACTTTACATTTTAATATTCTCACTACTATCATACTTGTAGTTATCATAAATGTAGGCCCTAGTTCCAATAAAACCTTTTAAAGAAATTCAAAAGAAAATTGTCACTGAAGTATTTAGCAAACATTCCAATTTTGATTTATAGTTGCCAAATCTTTACCTAAAAATACGGCGGCGTCATAGTGGCCCGTAACCTTTGACCTGACGACAGAATACAATTGGGGTAAGCTCTGAATAAAGAGAAAATATCCCGCCCCCAAAAGAGTACAGATTCTAGTTAAACCTAAAGGACAAGTCTAATAAAACATGCTGTTTCCAAATAGTTACACACATGGAGGATTAATAACGTTTCACACCAGGAGAACGGGCTACCTGGAGGACAAAAACCCGTCTGTTACTCTGCTCTTGTCTTCCAGCTAACCTGGCATAAATAGTATGAACCCTTCTAGTCCGTAAACTATGTATGAGACTAGTCCTTTAAGGTAGTGATTGACAAATTTTCTGGTACCCAAAGAGAGAGGTCTATTATGAACGTTGGGGCACGCTGGTGCCAAGGGTTATTTGCTTTTTTTTTTTTTTGATGGGTTAGTTTCTTTCTTAAGCAGGAAACCGCTCCTTTGTCAGGTGAAGGAGATCTTTGTCTAGATCAGGCTCGTGTGGTCCCTTTTACCAACCTACCTCTGGTGGGGTTTCACCCCTTTGGTTGGCGTCGAAAAATACTTTTGCTTCGGGTTTTCCAAATAATTGGTACATGAATTTAGAAATTTAAACAAGAATATTGAATATGAACTCAGAGATTTAAATAAGAATATTCATTATGAGTTTTAAATTAATTAAACAAAATATTGACAGTGAGTTTTAAATTAATTAAACAAAATATTGACAGTGAGTTTTAAATTAATTTAACAAGAATATTCACAGTGAGTTTTAAATTAATTTAACGAGAATATTCATCGTGAGTTTTAAATGTAAACCAGAGTATTGAACATGAATTTAGAAATTTAAACAAAAATATTGAACATCAATTCAGAGATTTAAATGAGAGTATTCATTATGAGTTTTAAATTAACTAAAGAAAATTTTGAAAATGAGTTTTAAATTAATATAACAAGAATATTTATCGTGATTTTTAAATTAATTTAACGAGAATATTCATTGTGAGTTTTAAATTAATTAAACAAGAATATTCATCGTGAGTTTTAAAATAATTTAACAAGAGTATTCATCGTGATAGTTTTAAATTAATTTAACAAGAATATTGAACATGAATTTAGAAATTTAACCCAGAGTATTGAACATGAGTTTTAAAGTAATTAAACAAGAATATTGAACAATTCAACAAAAATTGAAACACTGGCTAAGCTGCCCGGAGGTGTTTATGGGGTGGTAACCTGTCTATGCAGCTATTAAACACAAAATAATCCCCCCCCAGCCAAATGAAATATATGCATGATGTTGTTTTTTGAAACTAAACTATTCTAAATCTTTCAATAGACAAATGCGTTCATTAAAAAGAGAGAAACCAACACTTAGGGGCAAGGCCGCCATTGAGGTATCCTCCTTCTCGCCAAGAAGCAACGTCAGAGAACCTTAATTTCCCTACGTGTTACTGATATCAATCATGCACTTTGTAAGATCAAATTCAGCAACAAATTGTCACTGTGTACAAAGAACAAGCGCACAACGAAACAAACCCCTTTTCAAATGAAAAACGTCACAACGAGGTCGCCTTCATGGGTTATTTTCGTTGCACCAAGAAGCGCCACTAGAGGCAGTGCAAGTTGGCTAGCCTTCCTTCCTCCCTCATGGATTGGATAATTAACCTTGTCTAGTCTAATTATAAAACTGAACAAGCGTACAAAGAAACAAATCCCTTTTCAAATGAAAAACGTCACAACGAGGTCGCCTTCTTGGGTTATTTTCCTCGCGCTAAAAAGCACCGCTAGAATTAGTACGAGTTGGGTACCCTTCCTCCCTCAATTATGGGTTGTTTAATTAACCTTGTCTCGTCTAATTAAAAAACTAGTCTTAATTAGGAATCCGCCAGGATTATGAGAAAGATAATGTAGCGTCTTTATCAATCAAGTAGAATGAATAGATGTAGGCCTAACCACCTTAGACCCTGAAATGAATAAAGTCAGACATAACAAAATCATTTTACTTTCTCTTTTAAAGTCGTGTCACTGTCCCTTTAAATTTCACTGCAAAAATAGCTTTAATGTGCGAAAAGGAATATTTTCCAAAGCAACAATCCCCCCAACTATTTCAATCTGACACACACGTGTTAAGTTTTCTTGGAAATAGCCATCTTCTACCTTAAACAGTACAAAAGACAAGCTATTGCACCATACGTACGAAATAATGGTTCCCAGGACCAAGGATAAAGGATGAAGGGGGAAAGCACTTGGCAGGGCTTTGCTAGGCGACATTAAGTCTTTAGTGACCCCTTATCTACACCCCCCTCAAGGCCAACAAGCCGTGGAACCCAAACTGCTATACTTGGAGGCGCTTGGACTCTTGGAGGTCCCGGGGAATTCGTACCCCCGAACCCCTTTTAAAATAACCAATCAGAATTTTCAAGTATAAGTTTCAAGTTCAGGGTCTATCTGCTGATTTTTTTTTTTGGCTCCACCTAATACGTCACTAAAAAGGGCCATGATTGGTCAGAGTCCCAAAATCTCCATCGGTCCCCCACCCCGGGCCCTACTCGAAGAGTCGAAGCCCAGTGACCCAATCGTCAAAGTTCTCGCTTCACTTGAATCACTTTACTTTGTGAACTTAATTGTTGAGGAAAGACGGAAGAGGTGACTCCTGCAGCCGAAGTCCGGACCGAAGAAGCCAGTTCGGGACTCCGGACATCAAACTTCGGGCCGATTTTTACTAAGGTAGGCGTATAGTTTCTTTTGCTTGAATTTTTCTTGGGGTTTATGCGGTTAGGTAATAGGGATTAGATTAACTTTTAGTATGGAATTAGTTTTTAAAGAATGATTTAGATTTTAGTATGGAATTAGTTTTTGAAGAATGATTTAGATTAACTTTTTTTAGTCCATAAAATACTGATTTTTTTTTTGCCCATAAAACAAAATAATGAATTCCTAAGGTATGGTTTTAAACTATCTTAATTATTTTTAGTCGATAAAATTCCGTATTACTAAGGTGTTATTTAGAGTAATTAGTAGGGAATTATTAGTAGTAGATATCCATAGTTTGTTCTTATGAAAACTTAGGGCTATTTCCAAGAATAGGACCCACCTCTCGGATTTTCTTCTGGTTTGGTTTAGTTTTAATTGCATGCGAGTTAGTCGTCTAAGGCTTTTCATCATTTCGAATTCTAGTTTCGTTGTTTTAAAGTTAGTTTAAATTTAAACTAGTTAAATTTTGAGTAAAGGGGTTTGTCCTAGTTTTATTTTTAAATAAATTTTGATTAAACGGTTGTGGTTCCTTCGGTAGTTGGAATTTTGTTACGGGTAATTTAGCACTGTAGCGCGTCGAGGGGCTACTTACTATTAAGGGCTACCTTACGGGTAATCTAGGCCTGTAGATCATAGAGGGGCTACTCACTGCTAAGGGTAATCTAGGCCTGTAGTGCATTGAGGGGTTACTCACTGTTAAGGGTTACTGAAAATCTAGGCGTGTAGATCATAGAGGGCCTACTCACTGTTAAGGGTAATCTAGGCCTGTAGTGCATTGAGGGGTTACTCACTGTTAAGGGTTACTGATAATCTAGGCGTGTAGCGCATCGAGGGGCTACTCACTGTTAAGGGTAATCTAGCTGGGCCTGTAGTGCATCGAGGGGCTATTCGCTGTGTAACAGGGAGCCCAGCGGTCCTATAATTCCTATAAAATTTTTGAACCTGTCCTATATTATCCCATAATTTCACGAAAGGTCCTATAATATCCTATATTTTTGACATAGTCCAAGTTGTCGTATAGTTTAGCATAAAATTTATCAAAATTTAGCTGTTTTTATCGAGATCACATTTGAATAGACACCGAAATTGCGGAGCTCGCTTAGGATTTTTTATATATTATATTATATTTTAATTAAGTTCCTCTGAATTTTGCAAGTAAAATCCAATTAGGCCTAGTTATTATTTTTTTTTTTCTTTATTGAGATTTTTCTACATAGCTTAAGCCCCAAAATTGTATTATATACGGGCATTTTTAGTCCTATATTTACCTATAAAAACACATTTTTCTCCTATAAAATCCTATAATACCGGAAAAAAATTCCTATATTTCCTATAAGGAATTTAAATTTCTGACTGGGCTCCCTAGGCCTGTAGAGCATCGAGGGGCTACTCACTGTTAAGGGTTACGGGTAATCTAGGCCTGTAGAGCATCGAGGGGCTACTCACTGTTAAGGATTTCGGATACTTTTAGCAATGTAGCTATTCAATCACGTTGTTAGGGCTATTAAGGGTTACATGTATGCTGCGGGTAAACATCTTAGCGCTGTTAAAGTTAGCTCATCGAGGGGCTATTCACAATTTTTTTTTTTTTTTTCATTTTACATTTTACTAATTCTAATTTTATATTTTTTATAGACGAGACGTTTGATGTTGAACTGTCCAACATGACTCCTCCAGTCTATGTTGATGACCAGGATTGCATGGACATACTAAAAGGTAATACGTTTTTTGTCCAAGTTAATTTGCATGCGACGATCTTTAGGCAAACTTCCCAGCAGGGTTTAAAAACATCGCATGTTTTATTTTGAAAAACGGGACTACATTATTTAGTTACTTTTCACCAATTTAAACCTATTTTAAGTGTTAAGAGAAAGCAATGTTACGTTTTTCAACTTTAGATTATCTCAAATAAATTATTTAAATTATTAGATTAGCATATATTAATTTTAAAGGTTGTATTTTGACGTAATATATACCACTACTTATTTTGGTATCAAAGTTGTTAGTTGAAACGTTTATAACCTGCCGTAAATCTTCGGAGATGGGCAATAGGGACTTGGCAATTCAGGCTTAACTCCGCCCCCAGCGCCATTATGGTATGTTTTTTTAACAGAATGAAAGCTATATAAGCCCCTCCTCCTGGTATGTTTTTTAGCACTAGTGGAAGGTAGCCTGACGTTGCATGACGTAGTACTGCCAAGTCCCTATAAAGTTTTAGGAAATGGACACAATGGTTAGAGGGGTTCATTCCTAAAGGACAGGAAGTAGATTTTAGTGTCTGAGTGAAATTCCAAGAACTTATTTATTAGAATTCGTGACATTCTTAGGTCTTTCAGTAATGCTATTGACGGTGATAATGTCTCACTTCGTGATAATTTCTCATTTATATAAAAAGTACCTGAATTTAGTTTATCTAATGAATAGGGACTTGGCAATTCAGGCTTAACTCCGCCCCCAGCGCCATTATGGTATGTTTTTTTAACAGAATGAAAGCTACATAAGCCCCTCCTCCTGGTATGTTTTTTAGCACTAGTGGAAGGTAGCCTGACGTTGCATGACGTAGTACTGCCAAGTCCCTATAGTGAGTGGGCAAAGGGGTGAAAATCTCCCCTACTAAGCGTCAGACCCTCACTTAGCCAATCAGGAACCTTCCCCCACTATCCTTTAACTCTATGTAGTTTGGTGGAAAAGGGAGGAGCCATTTTAAGCCACACCTCTCTGGCAGCTCCCTATAATAAGCAAAAATACCTATAAAACTGTTGATAAAAATAAAAATAAATTTTTTATATCACCATATTTTGAAATGACAAAAAACAACTTTGGTAAAAGTTAGTTTCGCAAATATATTTATTAAGTTTTAAATTAATTAAATTTTTTTTTGCTTTGAATACGTCAATAATAAATAAATCACTAACAATTACTACAAGTATAAGGATAAAAGGTCCTCTAAGCATATCCTAGTTAAAAAAAGACGATATTATTTTGGAAATACCTTTTAAACATTTTACCAGATTTACTTATTAGTTTAATTCATGAAACTAATCTATAAATTATTTCCTGGTGTTTTTAATACATATATAAATATCACTGTCCTACTAAATAATACCGGTATCGGGTTTTTGGATCATTTTGAGTAAATATCGGTATCGGTTCCGATTTGCACCGGTATCGATCTGTATCAGGTTAAGCCAGGTATCGACTAGCTTAATTTCAATTGTTCGTATTATTAAATTACGAATTTGTATTATTTTTATATCAAGAGATATTAATTTAAATTTTTAGGGCCAAATATCGCCCTAATCTAATATTTGTGTAAATTTGCCATTTTCGCAAATTTTTATCGCATATTTACCGGGCTGGTCACTTTGTTTTACTCCCTAATCGCCGGTCCTCGCGTTCGCGGTACCTACCCCTCGGGTAAGCCGGCGGTTCGTGTTTCCCATCCCATTCCTTCGCGTAAACGGGTCGTGTCCCCCCCTTCGCGTATCCCCCTTCGCGTAAATAAAGTGATCATCCCGAAATTTTAATTAAAAACTAAACTATTAATTAAAACAAATTCCGAATGTTTTCGGATTTTTAATTAAAATTATTTGCCATTAGAGGCGTTTGTTTATTTTCAAATTTGAATGAAACTACTACTAGGGATAAGCCGATACCAGGCTTAACCCGATACCAATTGATACCCTTTGCAAACGGCAACCGATACCGATATTCACTCACTAAGATCCAAAAAACCCCATACCGGTGTTTTTAGTAGTACTGTGGCATTTATAATATGTATTAAAAACACCAGGAAATAATTTAATGAGTAATTTCATGAATTATACTACTAAGTACAATGTTTAGAGGTATTTCCAAAATAATATCACGGGCTTGTCTTTTTTCAGCTGGTATATGCTGAGAGGCCATTTTATCCTTATATTTGTAGTAATTATTTGTGATTTATCATTGAAGTATTGAAAGCAAAAAATTAAATTAATTTAAAACTTAAAAAAATATTTGCGAAACTAACTTAGTTTGCTTTTTGTCATTTCAAAATATGGTGATATAAAGTATTTATTTTTATTTTTATCAACAGTTTTATAGCTATTTTTGCTTATTATTTATTAGATAAACTAAATTCGGGTACGTTTTTATACAAATGAGAAATTATCATGAGACATTATCACCATCAATACATTAATGAAGTGCCATATAAAACATTTTAAAACGAGTATCGTTTAATATCATATTAAACCAACCGATCCAATACTATGGGGAAACCCCAGTATCGGTGCCGATACCGATATGTTATTTGAAAAACATTTTCCCACATTTGAGAACGGGTGTTATTCATAAAGGTCGGAAGCAACTCAATTTATTTATTTATTTATTTATTTATTTATTTATTTAGTTCAGTACAGGTAAGCCATTAGAACTTGGTTAGTACAACCGAGAGAGATTAACGATTTAGTTATACAGAGATTAACGATTTAGTTATACATTAGTAAAAAAAGAAAAAAAAACAAAAAAAGATAAGTAACAAAGTAAAAAAAAAAAAAAAAAAAAAAAAAATAAGTGACAAAGTAGAAAAAAGATAAGTAACAAAGTAAAAAACGGTATGACTACATTTAGTACATACAAGGGTATGGGCGTTGTGTGCAGACGCCCTGCCCTTGCGTTGAGTCCAACTTTTATGAATTGTACTAGTGACGAAAATCCTTCATAATCGGTTCCGTAGTTTTTATCAATTAATTTCACGTTGACACAATTCTACGGATAGTTTTAAAGGTCTACACATTGTCCAATGAACCCATTATGCAATTTTTTATAGTAAGTTCTTATAATAACTAGTTTGCCCAGATTTAGCCCCCCAAATTTCAAACCCTAGCGACGCTACTGGTGACGAATTGCATGGAATTGTTTTTTTGCTGTTCATTGAAATATTGCATTTCATTGAAATATATTTTTCCCTCATTGAGAAGGGTGAAATTCATAAACGTCGTCGGAAGCAACACAATTTAGTACATACAAAGGTTTGTGCGCAAACGCCCTGCCTTTGCCTGTACTAAATTGTGTTTGCGTATATCATTTATGAGTTATACCTTCCACGATTTTGAACGCGTATTATTACTATGAGCGTATAGCTCAATCCTTTTACGCAAGATTGAGCATAATGTCGGCAAACGGAAAGCCCTAGCTCCTTATAAAAACCGATAAAGGAATTTAGGAAACTATAAACTTAGCAGTGAACTTTAAATATGAAATAAATAGGCATATATAGAGTGCTTTCAGTTGGAGGAGGAGCTGAGTCTCGTGACGGGATAGTAGTACGTCACACCCTCCCCAAGTCTTACCGCTGTTCTGGTAGCCATATTGAGTGGTCTCAGCTTCATTCCTGCTTTAAACCCACCGATATGGCAGTGTAAATTATGTCACGAGACTCAGCTCCTCCTCCAACTGAAAGCTCTGTATTGTACCATCTGGACTTTATGGATATGAATTAATTTGAGACACTTGTTCCAGTCGAAGACCGAGACGAATAACTTATGGATGACGTCATTAGATCTACTACGATGTTCTTCGTTAACGCTAAGTCATTAGATCTGCGGCGTTCTTCAAAGAGCTTGGGTAACCACGTGGTCGCAGTGAGTTGTAGTATTTTGATTTAATTAGGAGAGAGATTAATTTAAAGCGCATGCTCTGTTTTTGAATATTGATGAATTTTAAAGGGGTACTTGAATAATCCATCTTAAAGATTTGAAATTTATATTTCAATACGGTGGCGTCATTTAAGTATCCCTTTCAAGTGTATATTATAATTTGAAAGTTATAACGCGCGTGCATTGTTTAATTGTTTATATTTAAATGATAAATACGCTTTAAACTAATATTGATTGAAATTTATATCTCAATACCTTTTCGGTGTATTTTTATGATTGAAATTTGCATCTCAATTTTTTTGGTGCCATTAGAGTATCCCTTTTCAAAGTATTTTATTATTTGAACATTATAACGCGTACATTGTTTAATTTAAATGATGAATATGATGCTTTTAATTAATATTGATATAATTTTCTATAAAAATTGGGAGGTATACTGATTTTAATATTAATTGAAAGTGTTTTTTGAAATATTGTTTTGGAATAAATAGTAGTAGTGCGGAGTCCACTTGTTAAGAGGTTAAGGGTCATTTTAAGTTACGGTCCAGGGTCGGTTTCGCGTTTTCGAGAGCTTCTAACGCGGTCCTAGGCCTAAATTTTCGGATTTAGTTAAAATAGGCAGGTTAAGCTAGGAACTTAGTTGACAGCGGTTTCCATGGAATTTTGTCTCTTATTCTGGGATACTATCTTAGTTCAATTTTAAATTATTTAGAGGCGAGACGTTTGCTTGACCTGTCCAGCATTACTCCAGTCCATGTAGATGCCCGGGACTACATGGACATGTTAAAAGGTAATACGTATTTTGTCCAAGTTAACGCGTGAGAGTATTTTTAGGCAAGGCTCCCTAAGGTTTAAATAATCCCATGAATATTTCAATAGGACTTTAGCTAGTTGGAGGCCGGCTACTTTTCATTAATTTAAACCCTAGCATATTATAATTTTGAATCTCTTACATTGACCTATTTTTGACCTTAATTTTGAAGCTCTTACATTGTCCTATTTTTGAAGCGATCTTACGTTGACCTATTTTTGACCTTAATTTTGAAGCTCCTTATATTGACCAATTTTTGACCAAATAGACCAGAGTAAAAGTAACGTCTGTTTCTTTAGATTCTCTCAAAATGAATTAATTAGATTAGATTAGCATATTTATAATTGTGAAGCTCATTATATTGACCTATTTTTGACCTATTAGACCAGAGTACTTTAGTATAAAAGTGGTTAGTCGTGAAACGTTTATGCTGGGGAACCTACTACATGTAATCATGACTGCTAATTTTGGGCGAATGGAGAAATTAGGGTAATTTTTGAAATGGTAACTTACCATCTCTCTCTTTTGGAGATGGCAGTTAATATTTTGTTAATGGCTACGTTAGTACGTTGCTTAGTGAGGGGCCATTCCTAAATGGCATGAAGTAGATTTTAGCGTCTGAGTGAAGTTCTAAGAGTTTATTTGTTAGGAAATATTGTTCTAGTAGAAATATTGGTTTCAAATATTCAAGAAAATTCCGAAATTACTTTAAAATAAAACTTCAGATTAAAATTAGGTTAATTTCAATTGTTCATATTAAATATAAATTTAATTGCGAATTTATTTCGTATCAACAAATGGTTTCTTCCAAATCTGGATTTAGGGCCAAATGTCGCCCTAATTAATTATTAATTTAAATTTGAGTTTCTCGCAAATTTCTATTGCGTATTTAACGGGCTGGTCACTTGATTTTACTTCTTATCGGTCTTCCCTTTCGCGGTCGCTGTAGCCCTCGGGGTAACCCGGTCCCAAGACCAACAACGTCTTAGCCCGGTCGTATTACCCTTCCCTTCCCTTCGTGGGTCGCGGGTCATTCCCTTCGCGTTCGCGTTTTCCTTCTCTTCCCTTCGCGTTCGCGTTTCCCTTCCCTTCGCTTTCGCGTAAACGGGTCGTATTCCCCCTTCGCGTTCGCGTAATCCGTTTGTAAAATTAAGTGATCATCCCGAAATTTGGTTAAGATTAATCTTATGGAAAATAATCCAATTTCGTTCAAAAGGTCAACGATTGATTTTTCTTCGTTGTCGCAAATATCAATTAATTTTAATTGATATACCATGTTGAGAGCTCAAAGAAACGAATTTAATAATTAAACTAAACCAATTCCGAAAGTTTTCGGTAGTTTTAGAATTATTTACAAAGTGTTTATTTCAAAATTGAAATTAACGTAATTTTAATCTGAAGTCTTATTTTTTAATCTGAAGTCATTTCAGAATTTTCTTGAATATTTGAAACCAATATTTCAAATATTCAACTAAACCGATATTCCCTAACAAATAAATTCTTAGAACTTCACTAAAATCTTAGAACTTCACTAAAATCTACTTCGTGTCATTTAGGAATGTCCCCTCATCTAACCCATGTAGCCATTAACACCCAGTCTTTACTGTCCCTCTCCAATTAAAGAGATTACTTGTGTGGTGGTAAATTGCCATTTCAAAAATTAGTAAATTACCCTAATTTCTCCAACTCTGGCATTCATGGTTACAGCAGGTTCCCCAGTATACTGTAAACGTTCCGACTAACAACTTTGATACTAAAATCTGGTCTATAATTACTTTTGAGATGATCTGAAGTTAAAAACAGACACTGTTTATGGGATTTAGCCACTTAACTCTCACGGCGATTTAGCCACTTACTCTTACGGGGATTTAGCCAGTTTGAGCGTAATATCGGCAAACTAAACTTAGCAGTAACTTTCAAATAGGATATAAATAGGCATATTGTATTCTGTCTGGGTTTTCTGGACGAATTTATTTTTGCCACTCGTTCTAGTTGAACACCAAGACAAAATGCAAAGATGGTCCATATTTAATTGATGACGTTAATAGAGCTTTGGGGGTGTTCTTCAATAAATTTAGTAACCACGTGGTCCCCCTGTAAGTTTTTGATTCTTTGAAATGATTATGGAATAGGTTACTCAAGAATTCTTTGAAATTATTGAATCAGGTGACTGGGAAATTCTTTGAAATGATTACGAATCAGGTGACTAAGGAATTTGTGGTGTTTTTGTGTGTTTTTGCTAACGCGTTTCAGGTGGCTCGGGTATTTTAAATGATTATAAATCAGGTGGGTTGCAAATTCTTTGAAACGGGTAGGTATGAATTATGATTTTTTTGAAATGACATGATATATCAGTCTTTTTTTTTTTTTTCGTTAGCTAGGTGACCCGAGAATTCTTTAAAAATATTATTATGAGATTTTGAAATGCCCCGAGATTATTTAAAGAAGAAAGAAGAAAGAAGGGAAAAATAATTTTAAAAACCTACCTGTGTCTGTGTCCTTTATTTTTTTTTGCCAATTTCGGAAACTGGTGACTCCGGAAATGCCGTCATTTAATTTAAGAAGAAGAATAATTTAAGAAGAAGAAGAATACAAGAAGAAGAATTTAATTTAAGATTTAAGAATAATTTAAGAAGAATTAAGAAGAATACAAGAAGAAGAATTTAATTATTTAAGATTTAAGAATAATTTAAGATTTAGGAATAATTTAAGATTTAAGAATAATTTAAGATTTAAGAATAATAAGAAATAGAGGGGGGTGGGTTGGGAAAAAAAAACAAAAACAAAACCAAAAACACTTGTGTCGACTCAATTATTCTTCGCCAACACGTTTCGGAAGCATCGCACTCTGGAATGTAACTTTATGGAAAACCCTGAAAAATATTTAAAAGGAAAAAGTCAGGTAGGGTTGTGGTTGGTAAATTTGGTATTCTTTGAAATTTATTATTATTTGGCTTACAAATTATTATTATTTGGCTTACAAGAGATAAGCATATGAATAATTAGAAATTTTTGTTAGGCAAGAGTTAGGAGTGTATAATTGTACTAACCCGCTTCTTTCAGGTGACTCTCGAAGTCGGAGTGGTCATACCTTCTCGTTGGTGAGAGTCGTGAGCGTTGTAGATCATATTTTTGAATTACAGTGGAAGAAACACATTGTTTCTTTCACTGTAATTGAAAAGATCTACAACGTGACCAAATGACCCACGCAATTGTATCGTCTCGTCAGAGGTCTGATACTCTTATCAGTGTTGCGTTGCGAGTTACAGCTATTTGAATTACAGTGGAAGAAATGTAGTTTTTCTCTCACTGTAATTTAAAAAGTTACACCACGACTTGACCAAATGACCCACGCAATTGTACTACCGTCTCTCGTCAGAGATCTTATACTTTACAATCGTGGTTCTAGATAGATCACCATACTTTTTAATTACAGTGGAAGAAAGATTCTCTCACTGTATTTAAAAGATTTTAATTACAGTGGAAGAAAGATTCTCTCACTGTATTTAAAAGATTTGGTCTACAACGCGCATGACTAAATGACCCCAGCAAATCTGATGCTGTCACGCGAGTTCATCACATTTTTGAATTACAGTAATGGTGGTTTCTCTCACTTTAATTTGAAAAATTTGGTCTACAACTAAGAAAATGAACCACGAATATTTATCGTCTGGTGGGGGAGACCTTATAGGTTTATGAATCGGTTTAATCGAGTAAGGTTGGGTCCGAGAACTTCTAGCTATTGAGCCAGTTAAGAACGTCCTGTTCTAAACCCCGGAACATTTTAGTTTTATGATTAACTCCAAATTAAACATGGTTTTATTGAAATTAAGTTGTAAAATCTCTATCCATGGCTCCCCTGATGATAAAAGTTCGTAGGTAACTCGGGTTAAACGACGTAGTATGTTATCAGGGATAGATAGACTTTTTTAAGACGGAATGGGTAACAGGGTTATTCGGGTGCGCGTCCTAGTCCACGACTCCCTTACCCGTGACGGAGGGTTATGAAAGAAGAGGCGGGTCTTATTTTCGTAATGGCGTTGTATGTATATCCGGGTCAAGTAAACGTCGTCTGCCCGTCGTCTGCCCATTCGTCTGCCAAGTTGGAATGGGCTCGGATTGTAATTTTTGAAATAACATTGTTTAAAAATGGAAGTTACACAAGACATAGGGCTTGCAACTGAAAAAAAAACGGGGAAGACCCAAGAAAATTTAAAGTGAGTTAGAATTGAGTAAAAGTCTTCATAGATATTACAGCACGAACAGGTTTTAACCAAACACTAAGCCTTGGTTAACTTCATCAAATTCGTTTACAAAATCATGAGGATAGTAGAAATGATTGGCTTAAGAAAGAATTAGCGAACACTTTTCACCTTTACAGATGTACTCCAAATCCAAAACACCGGCACCAAATTCACTAACTACCTTCTTAATTGCTATTAAAAACAATTCCCGAATAATTACCGCACCCTCGCATTTAGACGGCTCCATTTTGAACCCCTGTGAAGACGCTTATCTGTACAACCATAGCCCACTCGATCCGCGCTCTATAGCTATAGCGCGAGCAGCTTGCGTCGTGACGCGCGTGATCGAGTGGGCTATGGTACAACGCAAGAGGGGTCGTAGTCATGGCGACAGAGGTAAACAGGAATTACGTATTTTTGGCCCTCCCCGTCAGCAACGTCACCAATACGTAGTTTTTGTGAGCCAATAAGATAATTTAATTTTTTGGTTACGTGTTGAAGGAAGGGACTATATACTCGTCTATGAGTCGGACTGAAGTAAAGGCCAAACATTGTTTATTCCGTCTTAAAAAAGTCTATCTATCCCTGATGTTATTAAATGCATGAAGAGTAATAATTAAAAATTTATTCTCGATGAAAAAAATTACACTTTTGTTAAATTGTTTTCGTAAGTTATTAAATGTATGAAGAGTAATAATAAAAACTTAATTCTTAATGAAAAAAACTGAAATGTCGTTAAATTATTTAAAACCTAAGAAACATTTCTATGTTGGAACTTGGGGATTAATTTTCAGAAATTGGAAGGATCTTCTTGAAGTTTCAAGGGGTTGAATTTTAGTTAACCGGAACTTTTTTCAAAACATTAAAATAAATATACAAAAACGAGTTTTGCTTCGCAGTCCTTAAAAACTGCATTTATACACAATCCTTGGTGACACTTTTTCAAACCCACAAAGGGCCAGAAATTAGAAATCATTATACGAATTGCAGTTTGAAATTAAGTTTAATCGATATGGGAAATTTGGTTTTAATCGCGTAGTTCAAAAATTTGTTATGATTAGAAATTTTTCAAACATTTGTTATGATTAGAAATTTTTCAACAAAAACGGGTATAAATGCGGAGTTTCGAGATAATTGAGCTTAGATTTTCACGTACGAAATTGTTTATTGTATATGTTCTCGTAAAAACTTATCCACTTATTTAGTACAGGCAAAGGCAGGGCGTTGCGCGCGATATAATGATATTAATAGTAGTAATAAATTTCGTTTCGTCCGCCGTTTATAAATTCCACCATTACGATAAAAATTTATTATATTTACTAAAAAAAAGAATACTTATTTTCAAATTCCCGTTAAACTTGTCTCTAACGCGAAGGCCTAAATCGTCAACTTCTTATAGGGTTTTACGGTCAACTAACAATATTTCCAAATATATACTCCACGGGGATTCCCCGGTATTCGGAAGGGAAGGCGCGGCGGCACCTTTGAGCTTTGAAGTCAAGGCGCCGGCGCGGTGGGGTTTCCCAGCTGCTAAACTTCAAGGATGCCGATTTAGCAGTGCAGATACTACATACCAAGGGGTTGGGAAACCCCTTCAGGAGGGGTTTCCCCAAGAATGTAGCATTCCCCAGACAGACGCAATGGAGAATGCGGAAAAATGGTACCGGAAATGATCGACACAATAGAAGCCGCCTATTTTGGGAATGCGGAAAGATTACCACTTCCTTTTTAGCTCCATCCACAATTATATAATGTGTGACTTATAATTTAACGCCCAGACCGAACCGTTTCACCTAGGAAGTTGAAATTTCGCAGGGACGTTATTCTTAACTAGTAGATCATTAAGAAATATTTTTGTAATCCGCTGCCATCTTGAAAAATGGAGGCCATCTTTACCCTAATCGCTATTTGCGTTAATCGCCTACTACTTATTAATTTTATAGGGAGCAAACAGTTCTGACCCTTGGCCCTATCTTAAAAATATGGAATTTTCGAAAGGGCTATTTGAAATGTAGGCTTAGCAACAATTTGAACCTTGAACTTCGCACGTGTTGTTTGTATTTGTAATTTATTTTAAAGGGATTATTATTATGATTGTAACTAACGTTTAGCCCAATAGACGGGCGACAATTCTGACCAGAGATTTTTAGAAACGCCGCGTTTATACCCGTTTTTGTTGAAAAATGTCTAATCATATAACACTCGTTTGAACTACGCGATTTCCCATATCGATTAAACTTAATTTCAAACTTGTTTCTTTGTCCACAGCCGACTCGACCGTGCAACTTCCTTGATCGAGTGAGCTGTGCTTTGTCAAAAAAGCACGTGAGCGATGCGGCAGAACTTTAAAAATGGCGTCACGGTTAGGAATCGCTGGTACAGCTACGAGCGAACGATCTTTATTTATCGGTCCTAATATTCCAAACGAAATTAAATCACTAGGAAAACAATTAAAATCCATCGATAAACATACATTCCGTTCATTAGTGAAACGTACGTATTTATCATTTAAAATTGCCTTAACGCCCCCTCAAAAATGTTAAGCCTTGGTCTATCAATTTACAGTTATTATAACTGATTTTGAGGGAAAACCCGTTAATGAAGAAACTTACAAAACCCTTAAAAACAGCGTAAATCAACCCGAAAATTTTGACGTAATTTACTGCGGTTTATATAAATTACTAAGATGCGCGTATCGCCTACCAGAAACAACATTAAAACAAGAGGTTTGTTTTATAACTAATGTTTTAGGTACCATCACAGATGTATGTTATGTTTATCTCTTTTAATAGGTTTATAAAGAAGATTTAAAGGAGTTAAAGTAAGTAATAGTAAATAACTCTTATATTTCAAACTTATTCTTTCAATTTGTAGGATTCCTGATGAATTGACATCTGATTTAGTCAGTGTTGTTTTTGGATCTAGGTATGTGTTAACTTAAGTTACTCAGCATTAATATAATTAATTACCGTTGCAGGAAAGCTGCAGTTGAGAAAGCTAGCATTGAAAATGGCCCTCAATTACCTCATCTTAAAAATTTGAGGTGGAGAACAAATGTAACAATATCAACCAGGTAAAACTACAACAACTTTCACAGGTTTTAATTAAATTCAAAGTAACTTAATTAACATTATTATTATTATAGTGTATTAAGTCGTGTTTTGGAGCCTTCAATTTTGATGGAAATAACAACAACTGATGGGAAAATCAGAACTTTTGAGGTATTTTAGGCCTTTTTTTAATGAAAATTAAATTAATTAAAATATATTTCAGATGTCAGCTGCCAAATTTGCTCAACTCCGGTATTCAGTTGCAACTTTATTAAAGGAAATGGAAGAAGTAGAGAAGAGAAACGTAATTAAGAGTTGAAAACATGATTTAAGTAATATATATTTAATTATTTATTTTGTATTAAAAATAATTAATATTCATCTGATTATAAAATAAAATAATTTGTTTTCCACAGTTTGTTGCATAACATAACATTAATTAAAAATAAAATATTATTCTCTAATGAATTTAAGATGTCTTTAATAATTGCGTTTGTTCCCATACACATTCTCCCGCGATAAAAGTAGCTTTGAGGTTTAAATCATCATCCAAAAATAAGAAATCCGCATCAGCTCCAAAGTTTAGGGTTCCTTTTTGATCAGTAATCCCCAAAACTTGTGCAGGATGTAAAGTAGCGCATTCTAGGGCTTCAACTTTACTGCAATTTGTTGCTTTTTGAAAGTTTTGGATGCAATAGTTCATTGTTGCTATGCTGGGAAATTGAAATAATTTGGTTAATTTACATCAAAATAGTTTTAGAGTAATTTAATAATTAATTAATTACCTTCCACATAATGTATTAGTTCCGGCAATATAGGCTGCAACATTAGATTTAATTTCAATTTTAAGTTCACCAATGAAATGAATGCCTTCTTTTAGTCCCATGGCTGATATGGCATCAGTTACCAAAACTAGGCCTAAAAATTAGGGTTAATTAACATAAAAAAATTAATAAATGAAGCAAATCAATAAATAAAGCAAAAAATTCAATTAAAATTACCTTTTTTATTAGATTTGTAGGCAATTCTTAATGCAGCAGGATGGGTATGTATTCCATCAGCAATAATTCCATAGTACATTGTCTTTCCTGGTGGAATTTTGTGACTAGTTAATAAACCAACTAAACCAGGATCCCTGTGATGAAACTAAAGAAAATATTTACCATTAAAGGGAGGGTGAAGTAGAAAATCAAGTGATTTTTAATCAATTCTTCTACCAATTTTAAGACCAGTTTGCATAGTGAAACATTCAGGAAATACAGATTCCGAATGATTTTAAAATTCAAATTAGGTTCAGATTTTAAGGATAATTTTAAATAAGCCCCTCCGACCAATCGCGTAACGCCCTGCCTTTTTGTTAACAAAATTCTCGTGGCACGCATGCTCCATGTCTCGCGCCACGATTATCACGTAGTGCGCGAATTTTATCAAATCTCGTGATAAATTTCTTTAGGCATGGCGCGTGCCACGAGAATTTTGTTAATAAAAAGGCAGGGCGTTACGCGATTGGTCGGAGGGGCTTATTTAAAATTATCCTCAAAATCTGAACCTAATTTGAATTTTAAAATCATTCGGAATTGGTATTTCCTGAATGTTTCACTATGCAGACTGGTCTTAAAATTAGTAGAAGAATCGATAAAAAATCACTTGATTTTCTACTTCACCCTCCCTTTAACAGTAACTAATAATGGTAAAGTATTGAATTTAAAATGAACATACTGGTAACATGGCATTGAATAGATGAGTTATAAATAAGGCACCAGATTGCATAGCTTTCTCTCCATCTGCTAAATTTCCCATAGAATGTCCCAAAGAAACTGTAATCTTCTTTTCAACTAGTTTTTTAATGGTTTCACCAGTAGGATCCAACTCCGGAGCTAAAGTTACAATTGAGGCATTCTCTAAACTGCCATAAGTTTTGACTAGATCTTCAAAACCTCCTTCCAAGTTACGAATATATTGAACAGAGTGTGCCCCTTTCTTTTCCTTATTTATGAATGGTCCCTCTAAATGAACACCAAGTATTGAAGCTCCGTGTTTACCCCCTGCTTTCTTTTTAATATATGGGAGGATCTGTTCCGGAAAATTTACAGTTAGGAATAGGTTATGGGTGATCATTTAGACCGACGTACATGTCGATATTTGGAAGGATCTGAAGTCACCAGAGTTGGACAAAATGAGGTAACACCGTGAGACAGGATTCCCAATGCTACCTTTTCAACCCCCAGTTCAATGTTTTCAATCTCGTGGGAAAAATCAATGCCAAAACCACCTATTTTCAGTTAAAAACCACGTATCTGATTAAATTTAGGCCTTAAATTGACGACAGAAACGTAAATTGGGGTCCTATAGAACTAAACACACCATTTATTTGTAAGTCTATGAACCCAGGTGATATGATAGCCCCTTTGCAGTCAATTTTAACATCAGCTGAAACTTTTTCTTCAAAGAATAATGGTTCAGGGTTGACGATTTTTTTGTTTCGAACCCATAAATCTTCTTTAATAATTTCATGATTTCTTAAAATATAACAATTTTCATACTGAAAAATCTTATCTTTCGGATTTAGGTTCATGTTGCCCTGCCTTGGCTTTTAAGTTCCAGTCCCAGCCAGCTGTTATCTAACCACGTGCCCCTCGGCTTCTGTTTACACTTATAGCGTTTTCCTTAGGGTCCTCGCGGAGTGCTCCCAAGGAGCAATAAAAATGGTAGTAGTAGTTTCCAGCTTCGTTAAAGACTGTTTTTGAAGAATAGGATCTCCTAGTTTTATTGCTCCATGGGAGCGCTCCGCGAGGACCCAAAGGAAAACGCTATTACCAGTCTGGGAAATAGCACACTTCCTCTGGTCCAAAACCAGTTTATTAATTGCCTGGACTAGTTTTTTAATTCAAGAAGTGGGGGTTACTGGTCCTCGGGACCAGTTTATTAATTGCAAATCTATAGGAGAACAAAGGCTGGGACCACTCCGGAGACCACTTTATTTATTCGGACACTAAGGGGTCACTGGTCCCACGGACTAGTTTAAAAAATATCCTTATTTCCCAGACTGGCTATTACTTCACTATCGGGCATCGCCTGCTAGCTTTTTTTTTTTTCACCTTGAAGTAATATTATAGGAGTCAAAGCTTTATACTTGAAGAATACATACAGTATCTTTAACTATCACTCCAGTTAAGTTACTCCACTTCCGGAGTGAGACTGAATGAACACGTGACTGGAGGATAAGTTTTGATTGACTGGAGTGGTTTTAATATTAGAAGTGCTATATTGAAACTTTGCCTACTATGATACTACTCCATGGTAAAAGATTGCTAGCAGCCAATAGAAAACTGCGTAAAACAAGGAGGCAAAATACTTCTCACTGATCTCACTACATCCTCCTTGTTAAGAAAAGAAAAGCTACTAGCTAGCTTAGGCTTAGGTCCCCGGGCAAATCGCCCGCCCTAACCTAAAGGCCAGTTTTTGCATAATTTTCCAATTAAAGACGCTTCGAAATAGACGGCAATTGGGACTATTTTCACTTCCAAAAATTGCAATACAATTGATGGTATCATTACAACCTTAGAAATTTGTCCCTTGGTCTCTGTAATTAGGCTTAGTCGAGTTACCTGTTTTCCCCCTTAAGATATGGGCGGTAGATCTAAAAATAATAAACGCCCTGTACTCGGACGCTAAAATATTTTAATTGACTCTTTAAAATGACGTAAAAATGGCAAATTTAAGTAAATACTCATCGTCTGGGACGCTGTACGTGAAACAATGAAGGAGAGGATATCATTGAAGGAAAGAAAATAGTAATTACCAGTGCCTTCAATGAATTATGCCGTCAAAAAAGCAGTATAACTTGGTCAATGATGACGCCTACGATAGTCGAATACCCTTACATAGCGAGGAAGCCTTTCAACATGGAATTAACTTTCACGCAAAGGTAAAACTCTTAATTTATACCATCAATTAACAAAGTTTATTAATTACTAAATACTTTAATACAGTATATTGGAACATTGGATGTGCCTAGACCAAGCAGTAGGGTTGAGATTGTTGCTGCTATGCGAAGAATCAGGGTAATTATCTAAACTAATTGTACTTTTATTCTTTATTATGGTAAAATTTAAAACATTTTTGTCTCTATTTTTACTAGTATGAATTCAAGGCCAAATCCATAAAGAAAAAGAAGGTTACCATCACAATCTCCGTTGAAGGTGTCAAAGTTATTCTCAGGAAAAAGAAAAAGGTAACCAAAATAATTTAATGAATATCAATTTAAAATATTCTATTAATTAATGAGAATTTGGAATTTAATTTAATTGTTTTAATTATTATTTTGACAGAAAAACCAGTGGCAATACGATGATAAGTTTTTAATAATGACCCATCCAATCTATAGGATTTTTTACGTTTCACATGACTCTCAGGATTTAAAAATCTTCAGTTACATTGCCAGAGATGGGGGAAGCAATGTTTTTAAGTGCAATGTCTTCAAGTCCAGCAAAAAGGTAAAGAAATAATTTTATTTTTTATTTTTGATCAACTGTCGAAGCTAAAATATATTAAAACCCCGGGGAAACCATGCCATTATGAAGGGAGTTTTAAGGCTTCTATTAAAATTAAAAGAGTAGGGCAGCCCATTTTACCTAACACACTCAATAATCTCTCAAAAGTCTCAATTACTTCAAATTATAAGGCTTCTAAAATGAGTGGCTTCCTGTTTAAGCCATTTTCCCAGGGGTAGTTTCATATGCAAATTTACTAGATGTCACGTGATAAATTTTTATGGGAACAGGGCTGGAAATAAGCAAAATTTCTATTGGACATCAGACCCCCCCCCCCCCCGTTTTTGACTGAAATATTTATAGGACATTGTCCACTGGTGTCAAAAATAGTGGGGCATCTTTATAGTTAAGCTATTAAAACTTCGGAAAAGGTTATTAGTCAAAATGTCCAGTTACTTTTTAAAAAAATTATGGGAAATGTCCAGTATCCTGTGTACTTATTTCCAGCCCTGTTAATGGGAACTGAGTAGCCAAGGCCCAGTGTTTAGTTCTAATACTGGATAACATTACATTACAATAAAAAACTAATAATAAGTCAAAATAGAATTATATTTGATGCTTAATATTGCTGAAGAACTTAATTAAATTAAAATCAATTTATTTGTTGAGCAATCGATACGTCAATTAAAAAATAAACTGGTACTCAGCTAGTCACCCCTAAATGCCCGCCTCTCCTTGGCCAGCCCTTATAATATGTCCCTTAAAGTAAAATGAAACTATAGAGAAAGATTTTGAGATTTATCTTGGAAAATATAGCGTAACGACGAAGATAAGAGCCCATCTCGGTGCTAAAAACGATCCTTCATTCTCGTAAAATGCGTAAATGCTTAGGAATTTCAGTACCGTCGGCGTCTTTAGCTTTTCAAATAGTGCGACATAAGTAAATAATAAACCATACCCAAAGACTACTCTTTTTCCATTCCGGGCTTTTTAAATGATAGGCAACCATCCATTTTTTGCGTCATAAATTAATTACCTCGTAATTTTAATTCTAATTAATAATAAAGTGATTTTAACAACAAGATGTTTTATTTTATTACACTGTTTTAATTTTATCTATCGCAGTTTTAACTTATTACGAGTTATTATTGGCTTATGATAGTTCGTCATTAAACTAATTATACATTCACACGTTTAATTATAATTATAATTTTAACAACAATTAAGAAGATATTTATTTGATTGCACTGTTCCAATATTAACTATGGTTGTTTTTAACTTATTATGAGTTATTATAGGCTTATGATAGTTCGTCATTAAACTAATTATACATCCACTTATTTAATTATAATATTAACAACAATTAAGAAGGTATTGCATTGTTTCATTTTTAACTATTGTTGTTTTTAACTTATTAGGAGTTATTATTGGCTTATGATAGTTCGTCATTAAACTATTTATACATTCACACGTTTAATTATAATTATAATTATAATTTTAACAATTAAGAAGATATTTGATCGCACTGTTTCAATTTTAACTATCATCACTGTTTTTAACTTATTAGGAGTTATTATTGGCTTACGATATCTCTTAAAGTGGATTCCGCAGCTGAAAGTATTTCTTATATATATGTATATATATTTTCAGTTGCTATCACTACCGTTAATGTTTGTCATTTGTCAAAAGACATCTCCCTTAGATAATTTCCCAAAATAAGAAAGTTCCATTGTCTTTTTCTCGAGTCTAAAAATAGTTTTTTTGCAAACCTGGGAACTTAGACGATGGCAATTTCGGCCCCAACCTCTTAAGCGCGATAAATTTTGCTTTCTTCTTTTTTTTTCTTCAAAGGAAAAGTTTAATTACGTCTTAGAAAGCTATTTTAAATTTTAACGGGGTTGCCATAGGTCAGGGTAATTTTTGAATAATAAGTAAATTTGAAAATGGGTTGGTTTCATCATCATGCAAGTCCGGGAAAAATCAGGGCTTGGGAAAAATGAGCTTGGAAAAAAAAGAGAAGAAAAACAAAATGGGAAATTTGAGTCTGAAACTTTTGTGACACAAATTGCTTGCTTTGAAATTTGGCCGAGGGGTTAATCACTATATTTACTTTCTGTACTTTTGAATGCACAAAAGTTGGTTTGAAATTTGGTCGAGGGGCCAATCACTATATGTACTCGCTGTAGTAAGGTGTTAGTTTGAAATTTGGTCAAGGGGCTTATCACTATGTTTGAAATTTGGTCGAGGGGCCTATCACTATATGTACTCGCTGTAATTTTGACTGTACTAAGGTTGGTTTGAAATTTGGTCGAGGGGTTAATCACTATATGTACTCGCTGTACTTTTGACTGTACTAAGGTTGGGTTTGAAATTTGGTCGAGGGGCTAATCACTATATGTACTCGCTGTAGTAGGGTGTTAGTTTGAAATTTGGTCAAGGGGCTTATCACTATGTTTGAAATTTGGTCGAGGGGCCTATCACTATATGTACTCGCTGTAATTTAGACTGTACTAAGGTTGGTTTGAAATTTGGTCGAGGGGTTAATCACTATATGTACTCGCTGTACTTTTGACTGTACTAAGGTTGGGTTTGAAATTTGGTCGAGGGGCTAATCACTATATGTACTCGGTGTAGTAGGGTGTTTGTTTGAAATTTTATCAAGGGGCTAATCACTATATGTACTCGCTGTAGTAAGGTGTTTGTTTGAAATTTGGTCAAGGGGCTGATCACTATATGTACACGCTGTACTAAGGTTGGTTTGAAATTTGGTGGAGAGGCTTATCACTATAGATACTCGCTGTACTTTTCACTGTACTATAGTGATTAGTACCCTAGTCGTTAAGAAAGTAAGAAACCACTTATGACAGCGCTAGATTCGTAATAGGTGTACGGAGAATTGAATTAAGTGAATAGCCCCTTAGATTATCCTTTTTGTACTTTTTTTTGTTGTTGGCTCCGGGGATTAAAAAATGCGGCTATGATAGAGATCAACGATGCACTGAGACGCTAGAGAATCATGGAAAGTTAGGAGGGTTGGTTGTCCTATGAAAACAAAAGGAACTAGAGGATGAACACTCACTAGGGAACGCTTGATTATCTCCAGTCCTGATTGATGGAAACCTAAATATTAAAAGGGAACCGACCCTAAGCTTTTATCTATATCACAACCTACAGCAATTCCCCTAGAAAGGGTTGTCGTGTCTATTTTATATTAAATCAAGTTATGACCTACCAAACTTGAAGGGGGTCAATACGTGAAACGAAAACCTAACCTTTGAACGCTGTATATTATCCTCATTCATGAGAGAAGTGCAATTTATTCCCGTTATAAACTTCCAACCCTGTTTGTTTGTACAAGAGACAAGAAGGTTTTTTTTATTTTTGGGGAGGTATGCTAAAATTTGAAAGATCTTCTAAAGATTAGCTGTGTTGAAGAAGTTGTACTTGCATCTTGAGTACTGAACGTTTTTTCTTCTAAACCCACGCTCTGATTGATTTATACCCAAGTACTTGGTACCTAAAGAGATAGAGGACAATTTTAACTAATACACCATTGAAGCGTTTCCTCTTAGCTTTTTAAAATATGGTTGTTTTTGCCTCCTAAAGTCTGGCCATGGTTGAGACGCCGCGTTATTGTGTAGAGGACAATTTAATTAATCCGTTATGTCATGTAGGGATTTCCCTGGGACTATTCTTATAGTTGAGTTATGACGTTGGGTTCAAGAAGAGTCTTTAGTTGAATCAAGTCTGCATGGGTACGGGGTTAAGCTTTTTATTAAACGTTTGTCCAACTTGTTCATGCGAGGTTGAAGTAAAGAAATAAAGGCCAATCAAGAACTAAAGTTCTATTTTTAAAGCCATCCCCGCTTGTATGGTGTCTTTCTATTCATAGACACGAGCTCCGCGAACTGTCTCCACTAAGACTCCCAGTACAATTTCCTTCCGTCTTCTTCTTAAAGAGAAGAAACGGTTTGTTCTCTTAGAACATCCATCCATACGCGCCACCAGACTATGATTGTGTTGTACCCGATCCGCGCTTCAATTATTGAAGAAACGCAAAGTTCCTCGTAATTCTAACTGGCCCGGAACGAAAATTACCAAATTTACGCTGTTTAACGAGTTATTATAACGAATTTTAACTCCCATTATTGTTATTTTAACCGCGTTTGCGTTTGGCCACGCGTCGAAGACCGAATAAGTTATAAATTTAACCCAAGAGATATTATGTTGTTCGAGGAAGATGCCAGTGGTATTTGACTCGTACGACGTTGTTATGCTTTTACCGTCGTCTTGTTGTAATTCGGTTCATATTTATTGCGGAAGTGTACGGATAATTACTTTCTGGATTATTAACATTCCAAATATGCGTCGACAATTAAGTCTAGGTGTTGGTGGTGGTGCTAAGGATGGTGAAGGTGGTGGTGGTGCTGTGAAAAAGAGACTTTCGTTCAAAGAACCTCCCGTGCAGGAAGGGAAATCTAAGGCTAGTACCAATGTTGAACTAGCGTCGAAAGAACTAATTGAACACCCAATTGTAGAATCTAACGAAGAGGGGTCCAGTCTGGCCATGGTTTATCCTGTTGTTGATGGTGGTGGTGGTGGTGCGATTAAGAAATTAGTTGACAGGAAAACCCATAGGGAGGTCACTTTTAATTTAGAAAAGAGAAACGATAGCATATCCCCTTCTACTTCCTCCTCCGCTACCTCTTCCAGTTGTTGTAGTCTCGATGATCTAGAATTGGAGGTAATTGATTGATGTCTCCCTAATTGTCTCAAGTTGGTGGTTACAGTAGAATGAATATCGCTTGCGCCCCTTGACGTTTTTAAGGCGACTTATTGCAATCTGTTCTTTAATCAAACGGCTTCAGGGTTGCAGCGGGTAGTTTCATAATAAGTCCAAATTTATAAGCAAGCCCAATAAGGTCAGCAACCCTGGGCTAGTTTTGGCAAGGCAATCATTTCGATTAGACGATGAAGCGTTAGCCGTTTTCTGTCTTGGTCTTAGGTTAAACCTTGGGTACTTGTTTCTTTGGTCCTATAGAGTCAAGCCATGAGAATCGTCAGGACAGTAGGTCAGGCGTTCGAAGTTTGCCATAAATTAAGTTTAACTCAAGCGGCCAGTAGTTCGGGAACACCGTTACCAAGTAGTCAAGGTGACGATGAATCCAGTCCCAATGAAAAACTCCACGATCTTAGTTCGGAAATTACTCAAAAAGGACACGTGAGAAGTTCCAGCGTCATCGAGAAAGATAATACATCCGGAAATCTGACGGATTCCAATCCCATCAAACCCCAAGCCAAATCTTCCTCCGAAAAAACTGTGATTTCAAAAGTTAGTCTCAACATATTTGACGCTGATCGTTTGAATCACGAGGAATTGGTCCCCTAACTTCCTGTTTTCTTCAAAAGGATGGAAGCGAAAAATTTCCATCACCTCACTCTTTATTGACCGAGAGCGATTCAGGAAGTACGTCTTTACCAGAAGGAACGCCTTTAGGCGTTTACCATCAAGTGCAGCTACTTAGGGAACAACTCGAACAGCAAAACCAACAAACGCAGGCGACGCAAGTTCAATTGCAATTGCTGAAAGATCAGTTAGGCGCTGAATCCGCCGCTCGCCAAGAAGCTCAAGTAAGTTCATTAGAAAATTCTTTCCAGTGGGCACATCCTTTATTTCCTATAAGGGTCCTTTAAAGTTAAGACGTCCAGCCACCATTCTTTTATCTCTATATAGACTCAAAATTCTCAATTACTTCAACATAATCGAGAACTTCTGGATCATATTCGCGTTTTGGTCAAACACATACAGGATTTAGAACAAAAAGTCGATTCCAAATCTGAGAAATCCTTGTCATTTGTGGTAAGTCAGAATTACTTAGAACTCAGGGTCGTCGAGATAGAGATGGGGAGGTCGGTTTAGAAGGGGGTGGTACTTAAGACCATGCCATTGTTGCCTAAAAACTTACCATTAAACAATATGGTATATCTTCAGACTAGTGGAAATTCAACATACTCAACCGGTCAACTTTATGGTAATCCTGGTCACCAAGATTATGGGACGCAGGACATCCCCGTTTCTTCAAGTTCTTCCCATCCGTCATCCTCGGTTCTTGGGCGATCCAATAGTGCCAATTACCCTAGTTCTTCAACGGACGCTATTCTAAAACGTAGCGGTATTGTACGTTCCCCCAGTTCCGCCAGTAGTAGCCGCGTACCTAGCTCTATTTCACAACACCAGGACCAATCGAATAGTAGCAGTATATCGCAGCTACTTGGTG
Organism: Phalangium opilio; assembly: GCF_054372755.1. Taxonomy (NCBI): domain Eukaryota; kingdom Metazoa; phylum Arthropoda; class Arachnida; order Opiliones; family Phalangiidae; genus Phalangium; species Phalangium opilio. The sequence continues at coordinate 6,173,537 of NW_028324187.1, read as the reverse complement.
GTTTATCACTGCCAAGTAGTCCGACGCTCCAACCGTACTCGGGATCCAGTAATCAAGGCGTAAGTGCTACATCTAGCGGCGCTTCTCAGTCCAACTTTGAAAGTATCTTCCAAGGAATTATGGGCAATCGTTCGACGGGTGAAAGCGCGAATGTTCATGGTTCTTTTTACAGCGGTTTAAAACCCCCTGATTCTCCCAGTAGCTCAAAAGCCGCCTCCTCTAGCCTCTTTAGCGGTACCTTACCTAAATTAAACCCACCCCCAAATAAAAAAACCTACAACCCTAAACCCCCTTTGGAACAGTTATCCCTCTTCGGTGGTAGCGCTTCTTCGAATAAGTCATCGACAGACTCTGATAATCTTAGCAAGTTGACCTCCAACGACATTTTAACGTGGTCACCCCAGATTCCATCTTCCTCTTTACCAAGGCAATACCCCGGTGGTCGAATCTCTTCACCTAAAACTGCAGGTAATACGTCCGCGTCTAGTGACCAAGAAAGTTCAGTATCGCGTGTGTTAAGGGATTTAAGTAAGATCAGCTTACAAACAACGTCGGAAAATAATAATAACAAAAATGACTCGAAAATTAGCGATAATCCCGGATCAACGGGTAATTCTAACGCTAACTTTTCACGATTTTATAGAAGCTGACATGATTATTCTTCGTATACTTCAATATTACTTCTTACTCGATCGTAATTAATTAATTAAGATTTTAATGGTAAACCAAAGTAACCTCTTTCATTTTCTTTCTTTTTTTTTTTAACGAGTTTTTGTCCAACTCCCCCGATTTTATTTTATTTAAAAAAACAAACCCACATATCATACATAACAAGAATCATTTTCTTTTTTACTTGACAACGTATTTTATCGTTGTAGTTAGTGTTGTTAGGAGGGAAAGCACTATTTTATAGGAGAATTATACTATCACACGCATAACCACCCTGTAACTCAAAGGGGACGATGCCTGATTTGAGGGAAATCGGTGGACACGTTAACTAACTGTGGAACGACTTGGGGCGGGTGGAACGCTAGAAATGGGGGAGGAATACTCGGAAAAATGGCGGGCGGTGTACTCGGATCAGACTTAGAAATAGCACACGTCCACTGGTCCAAAACCAGTTTATTAATTGCTTGGACTAGTTTTTTAATTCAAAAAGTGGGGGTTACTGGTCCTCGGGACCAGTTTATTAATTGCAAATCTATAGGAGAACAAAGGCTGGGACCAGTCCGGAGACCAGTAAATTATTTCAGACACTAGGGGGTCACTGGTCCCAAGGACTAGTTTAAAAATTATCCTTATTTCTAAGTCTGACTCGGACTAATCAGTAAGACCGCCCGCCATTTTTCCGAGTATTCCTCCCTCCCCTTCTGACGTGCCACCGGACCTGAGCAGTTCCACAGTTATCGGGTCGATTTCTCTCAGATTACCCATCATCCTTGGTAACGCGTTAATTTGTTATTTCATTTTTTTAACCCTGTATTTATAATATAATTACACAGTCAATATTTATTAGTTATTTAGAAGTTATAGAAACCAAACACGTCGCAGCTTGAGTTTTTTTTAGACACTTAATTATTAATTAAAGACTGAAGTTTAGTTTTTAAATGTTATCATTAGTTTTTAATCCTATTTGACACCCCCCCCCCGTTTTCGTGAAGAAAGTTATTCTGTGATTTTTAATTATTTTTTAATTAGTGAAATATATTAATTAATTTTTTCCGTCCGTTTACATTGTAAGAATCACCACGTTATGTTTTAGTTTAGAGTTAGTATGAAAAAACGTTTGCGCGCGAAAATTGACAAATGTCAAAAATCATCGTGGAGTCTCAAAGTTGGTCACAAATATTGAATATAGGGTATCGAAATTGATCATAGATTCTCAAATTAGGTCAAAAGAGATCGTATATTCTCAAATTAGGTCAAAAGAGATCGTATATTCTCAAATTAGGTCAAAAGAGATCGTATATTCTCAAAATTGGTCAAAAGTGATCGTTGATTCTCAAAATTGGTCAAAAGTGATCGTTGATTCTCAAAATTTATCGTAGATTCTCAAAATTGGTCAAAAGTGATCGTTGATTCTCAAAATTTATCGTAGATTCTCAGAATTTGTCAAAAGTGATCGTAAATTCTCAAAATTGGTCACAATTGATCGTTGATTCTCAAAATTGGTCACAATTGATCGTTGATTCTCAAAGTTGGTCAAAAGTGATCGTCGATTCTCAAAAAATTGGTCAAAATTGATCGTCGATTCTCAAAATTGGTCAAAATTGATCGTCGATTCTCAAAATTGGTCAGAAGTGATCGTAGATTCTCAAAATTGATCGTCGATTCTCAAAATTGGTCAAAATTGATCGTCGATTCTCAAAATTGGTCAAAATTGATCGTCGATTCTCAAAATTGGTCAAAAGTGATTGTAGATTCTCAAAATTGATCGTGAATCCTCAAAATTGGTTAAAATCGATCGTAGATCCTCAAAATTGGTCGAAAAAATGACCAGAAAATATCCTAGAATCTCAAAATTTAATAGGAGAATTCTCAAATCCTTTTAATCTCATGTTTTTTGGTCGAAAGTACTAAACTCCGTGAAAGTGACCAACCAAATTTATTTCATCAATGTATATGTATATCTTCCATTTCCCCGTCAATCAAATATAGACAACGCGAATTGATTTTATTTTGAAACCATTACAAATGAAATAACATAAACAAAAGAAATGAAAAAAAAACGACTGAGCCTTCTATATTGTGATAAAAAAAAATACACAAGAAAACAAAAAAATTTCTGTGCCTTTCGAAACGTTAAACAAAAGAAAAGAAAACAATCCCAAATTTAAAAGAATTGTATTTAAAATTCTACGAATTTGTACCTACGAGGCGTTCAAAACTAGGAGATATAATATTTTTCAGTCGAGGCGGTACAACATTCCTGATATAATTTTAAACTAACTAACTAATTAACCTCTTTAACGACGGTTTTATCGATAAGGAAACAAAAAAATCTTTAATTATTTTCCATTATTAATTAATTTTAAACAAATTTAATCGCTTTTTTGGGCCTATTTGGAATTTTGGAATGTTCCTTTGTTCGTTTCGTAGAATCTGTTTTTTTATATATTATCAGATTGGTCGCTATTTTTAATCTACAAAGTAATTCTTTTTAATTATATTTATTTTTATGGGTGGTCACGTGGTATTTAGGTTCATTTATTATATTCGGAATTTAAGCTAATAGGCCTACAGTTAAATATTTTAAAACAATCAAATATTCGCGAGGGATGGGTTAAAAAAAACAATGTTAACTTCACACACTGGTACTTCAGTTCAGTTCAGTTTTTTTTTAGTCTGAAAGATCTTGGAATATTTCCAATAATAACTAACGAACGGTAAGGGAACCGGGAACGGTCTTAAGTTAACGTGCTAAGCCTTTGCGAACTTTAAAGTTGGCTTCCTTTGATGGATTACGATCATTCTCTAAAAAGAAAAGCCTGAAAAAGAAAGAATATCGCTAGATTTTTTAGAGATATTCTGAAATAATTAAAGTTTAAATTAAGTCAAAGGCTTAGCGTTTAAGTTCTGCCAAAACAAACCAACCAACCAAACTAGTATTAAATAATTCTCAGGAGCCAAACAAATTAAAAATATAGCCCTAAAATTAGCGTCAGAAAAATTAACATTTTTGTTTTTATTTCGTTTAAAAAAATGTTAAACTATCGACCAGTGAATACAAAAATAATATGGGTTTTATATATATATCATTATACGCATTCATAAATTAATCAACGTACAGAGAAATATATCATTATCATGAAGATGATATTTGATTTAGTATAGATCAAATTAGGCTTAGGTAAAAGATGGGCGCCGCCATCTTGGAAATCGAAATCAACCGCGGTCCGTGTCGGCTGCTAATGCTAAGCCTAATTTCGCCTAAAACGCGTCGTCAAGGGAGATCTACGCTTTTTAAATAACATACCACACAAAAACTATGTAAAAACCATCACTAATTAATTCATAATATATATTTGCGATTTAATTTTTGTGCCAAGACCCCCAAAAACCCAAACCCAAATTTTAAATACTCCCAATTGAAAAGAAAAAAAAAAGTAACGCAGGGTTGTTTAAAAAAAAAAGTTTCAAAATTGTTTAAATGGTGAAAAATAACTCAGAAGATAAATGTTTTAGTTAAAAATGATTTTTAATAATAAAACATGATAAACTCAATTAATTAAAGTATGTACAATGTTTTAAAAAAAGTTTAAAAGACATCGTCATCATAAATGACCAAGGTCCGTTTTTCTTTGTGACCATCTTTTTTGTTAGCTGGAATAAGAAATGAGTGAATACCGTTAATTTTTAATGCATTTATTAATTTTATTTATTTATTTCGGAAAAACTTATTCAGTACCATTATTATTCCAATTTGGAGAAGCAATCGAAGGTTGATTTCTGGCCAAAGAAACGTTAACTTGAATCCCCGATAGAAGACACCCATTAATCTCTGCAATTGCTTTATCAGCACACTCCATACTTTCAAAAGTAACAAACCCGCAACTATAATTAAATTTAATTTAATTAAGACTTAACTAAAAGCTCTTAAAGGGAACTTTGAGAAAAAATTAAGGAATACTAGCTTTTTCTTCATTTCCATTGTAATATTTAGTATCTTTCCAATAGGACCGAAAGCATTCTTTAAAATTTCTTCCGTAACACCTCGCCCATGAACATAAACTGTATTTCCTTGTCGAGGTTTTTCTCGTTTTGGGGGTGGGCCTTCTCTTTCACCTTCGTCAAATTGTTTACTGCTGATAAAACTATCATAAAGGTGTTTAGCAGTTGTTCTATTGCTGGCACTGGAAGTCTATAATCACAATTATTAATTAATTGTTAAGATTTAAATTGGATTTCTTTTACATTAGGGGCTGGTTCTGTATATTCTGGTTCAGGATGACTGGCAGTGAAAGGATGGTATCCAGTTAAGACTGGTTTATCTGGACCACTACGTCGTCTTTCTAATGAAGCTTGTGGTCTTTTAAAACCCTGTCTTTCTTTATTTTCTACTTTTATAGCGTGGATTGCTCCTGATTTTAAAAGTTTCTTAGCTACTTCTTTAGCATCTTGTTTTGCCTCGGAACCTGAGTGGGAGCGGGGGGGGGGGGGCTTAGTCTAATGTAGTTTAATTAAAATTATTAAGTAATTTACTTGATTTTAATGGGTTTGGTAATGGTGGAGGCTCGGGTTTAGGTGCCTTTAATTGCTGCAATGCTTTTTTCTAGAGTATAATTTAAAATAAATTAACTATGGTTAATTTTATTAAGTTGAAACGGGGGGGGGAATGAACCGGTACCCCTGACACCCCCTCGCCTCCCCTGCAGCAGCCAGTAAGAGAGAATCGTCGTTGAAAGTTACTTAATTAACGTTTAGTTTAAAAATAATTTAATTAACACATATATAAACCGTTTAATTCCCCAATTAAAATGATAACTCGATCCAGTAAGTAATAAATAAATAAAACCTTTGGGGAAATTTCCACTATGACCAAGGCTTAAGAATTAAAGCGAATAAAATTGGTTTTCCTTTACCTTCCTTTTAAGTTTTTGATATTTCTTTTGAAGAGCTTCCTCTTCCTCCGTATATTGTTGTGGAAAATGCACATAAACCATAATTAAGTGTTTAAATAATGCAATTACATTCAAAAATGTCTTTTATAACAAAGAATTGGTAACCCTAACCGGATGCAACCTATACAAAAGATAGTCGCTTTTGATTGGTTGCTTAATCTACCTTGGGTTAGTGGCGCGATAATTTGAATGTCCGAAACTCATGTCGGTGTAATTTTTTGACAGAAACTCGGGCGAAAATGCCGAAAAAACCTTGGCAAAAGATTTTATACGATCGTCAGGGTGTGCCTGATAATTATGTCGATGAAACATTCCTCTCAAATTTACAAAAAGATTTAAAAGGACATAAAATTCCATTATGGGAAGCCATTGTAGCTTGTGGACGTTTATCCCATGAAATAAGTTGTAGTTGCTTCTTCATCTTAGCTTTTATTTATTTACAAGATGAAAACGATGGTGATGACCTAAAGAAACTCTTTACAATGGCCATTTTCATATTAGTTTTAGCAGTCAGTGGTGTTTTGTTTATATCCTTTGTTGTCAGTCAAGATAAGTCAAAAGTTTGGATTAGAGCTAGGGATATCGCTGTTTATTTACTATTCGGTTATGGATTTTCACCTTTACTGAAGAATCTAACAGAAACTATAAGCACAGATACAATTTACGCTATGGTAACTTTAATGATGCTAGCTCATCTAGCCTTTCAGGTAAATAATTCGCAAGTAATCATGAAAAGTAATGGTTTTCTAATTGCATGCGTTTGTAGGACTATGGAGCATCGGCCGCCATTGTTTCTAGCACTCTCTCTCTAAACGCCGCCTTGTTCGCGGCAGTATGTCTCGCCTCCCGTCTTCCCACTATTCCAAAGGCCTTTGCGTTTTTGACCTTAGCCGCTGAACTATTCGCGGTGAATCCAGTGTACCATCGTTGGGCCTTAACTTTAAGTGTTAAGTGGCAAATTGTGTCCGTGTTGACCACAGTTCTTCCCGCCCTTTTTCTAACTATGACGGTTTCAATGTTTTTCACCTTTTATTTCTTCCTAACTATATTCTTTTTAAACGGGGTATGTCCCGCGTTATTCGTGCATTGGCAAAGTTACAAAGAAAACATTAGGGGCCCTTGGGATGAAGCCAAACCATTGTTAAGAGAGAAATCATTATGAAAAAAACAAATAAAAGTTGTCGTTTAGACAAAGACATATTATTCTGATGTTCAGCTTCTATCCAATTTGCTTATTTCCAGTACTGATTTTTTAGCCAAGAACTGTCTGCTCCAAGGTCTGCAGAGAGTCAGAGACAGGCGATTGTGATTAAGAACGTGTGTGGGCTTCAACTTGTATTTTAATTGTTCTACCCTATTAATTTTAATTAAAAATGACACCAAGGTCGAAAAGTAACAAAGATAAAGCTGATTGGTATGAATGCGTAGTTTGTCAGTTAATTTTAAGTTCGAAAGATGTAATTTTACACAATGCATCGTGCGAAACCGCCATGAGCCAAGGCCTAAATTGTCAAAATACGTTGAACCACGGATATATTAAAAACCACGTGTTTTACGCTCAACAAGTGGAAGTGTCTACTAAAGGTAAAATAACCGTTGTTATCATAGTTTTCTGTGAATTTCTCGTATATTAGGGGTTAGTTAACGATTTAACGTATAAAATAGGCGATGTCATTAAGGAATTACCACAATTGACACGAAAGTCAATTGCATTACTGCACCCAAGTGCTATGAAATTCTGTCATATTGGGATTGGGAATCGCGTATTTTTACAAGGGAATGGCTTTGAAATGTTGGCTATAGCCTGGCCATCACAGAGTATAAATCCTGGTTCAATATCTATCATTAATAATGAACCAAAAGAGAAAAACTTAATCACTGTTCAAAACTATATGGGCCAAATTTCTGATGCTATTGAAATTACATTAAAAATACATCATGAACTACAATCTAATATAAACGGGGAAGCTCTAAGTAGACAATTCATTATTCAAAATAGTAAGTTAATTTCGGTTGCAACATAAAAAGAGCTCACTTTTAACACAATGCTGCATATAATTTAAGGCTATTTTTGCATTAAACCTGGTTCAACTTTAAATTGCAATTTCTTTGGGGAAATTACTTCAGCCACTGTAGAGTCCATTTCGGATGGAATCAATATATATAACGAACCAAATGATATATCTGATATGATGCAAAATTTGAATATTTCTATAACTGAATGCAATTCCGAAAAAATGGAATCACCATTAACCCCTCAACGTTCTCGAAATGTACAAAGCCCCATGAGCCCTCAGCAGGATATGTTAAAAAACTACAAAATTGTTGAATCAATGATAAATTCTGAAAATTCAACCAAAAGTTATCGATATTTTTGCGTAACATTGGATACTAAAATCAAAATTGAAAAACGAGAACCAGTTTCGAAAATTGAACATAATACTATATTTTATGAGACAATTGGTGGCTTGGATAAGGAGTTGAATGTTCTACAGAATCAATTCGATTTGTTTTACAACGATACTGAAATTCTTTCAAACTATGGTATGCGTTATGGTAAAATGCATTACAATTGCTTGCATTGTAATGTTTCAAAATGAAATCCTTCAGGTGTTGACCCTCCACGAGGTATTTTATTATTTGGTCCAACTGGTACTGGTAAAACGTTAATCTTGAAAGCAGTAGCCAATGAATTACGGGGGGTTAACGTAATCAATCTCAAACCATCTGAATTATTTAGCAAGTACGTCATTCATTGCTATTGCACCTTAAGTTACAACGCAGTATTCAGTTTTAACACGTTATAAACACAAAAACAGATTTTATGGAGAAACTGAACGAAAACTGAAAGAATTCTTTGAAAATTCAGTAAAAATGTTAGACTTCGTTCCCTTAGCAAAATCTTAATTAGTTTTAATTAAAAAATTTAACTGTCATAATTAGGGCACCTAGTCTCTTGATAATAGATGAAATAGACGTTATATGCGACAAGGGTGAAAAATCGAGTGATTTAGAACGTAGAATATTTTCATCTTTACTTGGATTGATTGATAATTTGAAATCGAGCCATTCTAAGGTGTTAATTTTGGCAACCACAAACAGAATCGATGTTATAAATTTAGCTCTAAGGCAACCCGGTAGATTTGATAAAGAAATTGAAATACCGGTGCCAAACGCGACAGCTAGATACCACGTGAGACTGTTAGATGTTAAAATGTTTGAACAGTACCAAATCATTGACAGAGAGTTTTCCCATGTAGATTTTAACCAAACAATTAATCAGCATCCCACACAATCTTTCTAAAGATGATATTGAGAGTGTCTCTGAAAATTTACATAGTTATACTGGTGCTGATATTGCTTGTTTAATACGTCAAGGTAATGAATACCCAACCAATTAATTTAATTTTAATTTCGGGTTATAGTAACGTAATTAAAACTAATTTAGCTGGGGAAATCGTTACAAACTCAAATAATAGTTTAACTAATGTTAAAATAACTAAGAACGAATTGTTACAAGCCTCCAGAATCATAAAACCAACAGCTATGAAAGAAGTTACTATTGAAGTACCCAAAGTTAGTCCCTCACTTCTGCTACTCTGACAAGTTGTTTGTTGAACGTGTTAAGAAATCTCTTTAAAACTTTTAGGTTTTATGGTCCGATATTGGTGGCATGATTGACGTGAAACATAGATTAAAACAGGCCATAGAATGGCCATTAAAACACCCCGAGTCTTTTAAAAGGTTGGGTGTTAAAGCACCCAGAGGTTTACTCATGTATGGACCGCCTGGATGCTCCAAAACAATGATAGCAAAAGCGTTAGCGACCGAAAGTGGCTTGAATTTTCTTGCCATTAAGGTGACTTTGGTTAGAACTTTCTTAAGGAAGAATTGCTGATGCAATAATTTTGTAGGGACCAGAGTTATTTAACAAATGGGTTGGTGAATCAGAACGGGCTGTAAGGGAACTTTTTCGTAAAGCTAAAGCCGCAGCACCTTCTGTCATATTTTTTGACGAAATTGACGCTTTAGCTGGCGAAAGGGGAAGGTTTGTTAATTAATTAAAAAGATATAATTAACGTATCTTAACTATATTTTAACATTAATTAAGTTCGAGCGGTGGTACAAACGTTGGAAATCGTGTTTTGGCTCAATTATTAACGGAGATTGATGGTGTTGAGCTTTTGGAAGGTGTTACGATTATCGCGGCCACTAATAGACCAGATATGATTGATAAGGCCTTATTGCGACCAGGGAGACTGGACAGTATCATATACGTACCATTACCTGATACCGAAACGCGTCAAGAAATATTGCAAATACAGTTCAATAAAATGCCAATCGCATCTGACGTTAAAATTGACCATTTGGTTCAGTCTACTCAGGGTTATTCCGGAGCTGAGGTTGGATTGGGTTGACTTTGTTTTTCAGAATTGTCGCGTTGGACACGTACTGATTTGAAAATATTTCAGATCGTGGCGTTATGTCAGGAAGCTGGTTTAGCCGCATTATCTGAAAGCTTAGATTCTACGGAGATATGCGCGAGTCATTTTGAAAAAGCGTTGAATTATGTTAAACCACGCACTTCTAAAGAAACTTTAAAATTTTACGAAGAATATTACCGTAAAAATAATGTTGGTGTACCGACGAAAAAATTAAATAACCAAGATTGATTAACAATTTTTATTGAGTATTACATAATTGGTAAAACAAGTACTGTCCTCCTATAATTTAGCGGTTTACTACGTTGAATTTCAAAAATACTTCGTTTCATGGTAAATTGTAGGAAACCGCTAGATTATAGCACGTCCCATTAGTGTCGACAATTATTTGTAAGTATCAACAACGTGAATGTTTTCCTTTCTTTTCTAACTCATTCCTCTCCTTCAGGATACAAATATGGTTTGAGATCATGAATGATTTTCAAATCTTCGGCTTGAACTTTCTCTGAACACATTGGACACGACGACTCGGTTTCCAGGAGTCTGTCCATGAAAAACATGGTTTATTATTAGGCGAAACATTGAACATATGGTTAAAGGGAGCCATCGGAGGGTTTGCATTTCCCTCCCGCGGATTTCCGAGCCCTCTTCTAGCTACGAGGGGAGTGAATAGAAAGTATCCCCCCATGGCCACCTAGAACCAGGCTTCTCCCACAGAAAACTGAAACAAAGTTGGACGTGCAGATTCAGCGCCACAAAAGTGCAGCGTCGAAATTTGAAACGAATAGGCAGACTGGCTAGCATACCCTCCGGTGGCTCCCTTTAAGGTATTGTCTTACGCTTGGAAATGCGTTGCTATGGCCGGGAAGTTGCAGTTAGGGCACGATGTGATGCCTTCTTTAACAATATGCCAACCCTAAACCGCGTAGTGTACCGTGGCTTTAAAACATGTTAATGGGTAATTAGGATTGGAACTACTTTTCTTACGGTAATGATGCAAAATGGAATGTTATTCCGACATTCAATACAGGAAAGCTCCGATTGTGTCAGAGTATTGTCGCAATAGGGACAAGGTGACGTCTCTTCGTCTTCTTCCGCTTTTTGCGGTTTTCTTTGTGACAAAATTCACAAAATTATCGTTAAGGTTAGGCTTATTTCAGTACTTAACATACCTGACAATTCCCTCAATCTTTTTCTTGTATTTGAGATCAATTTGATTGCGATATTCGGGTCGCATTAACATGGCCGCGTAACTAAAGGCGGATTTTTTCAGACCGGCTTTGTGACATTCGATGACAGTCGACGTTAAAATAGGCACAACGTCTTTGATTTTTAAGTTTGAATTAGCTTACGATGTTAATTCTAACGGGTCGTTGCGAAGTAGGATACTTACGGGACGGGAATTTACTTATGTTGTTCGCGATGCGTATTAGCATTCTTGCACCCTTAAGGTCGTCCCCACGTCGAACGTGAATCTACATTGCACGTGACACATACGTACATCGATAAATTTGTATAAGTAGTTCAGGAAAAAGGTAGGTAGGTAGGTAGGTATACCTTGACAAGAATGTAGCTATGCAATATCATTAGATTTGCATACATCTCGGACGGAATTTTGATTCGTTGCTTCTGCAATTCTTTGTACATACTGAAGAGGACATCGTGTGCGTTACGATAATTGCCAGCATTCTGTTCCTCTCTCGCGATAATAATTGCCGTTTTTGCCGCATCTCGGTAATGTTTCAAAGCCATGTATAATCGGAATAAGTATTTGAAGTCTTTGGGTACGCCATCAGTTTCCCCCATAAGATACTCTATGACCTGACGCGTCAATTGGTCATCTTGCGCTTGACCCACCGCTTCTATCGCTAATTGCATGGCTTGACCATCGTCGCTTCCCATGGAACGTAGTAAATATTTAACAGCCTGTTAAAAGTTAATAGGACATTGAGTTTTATTCAAGGGTCGGCCATTTTTATGGTGGATCGACCTTTTTGTGTTGACCACATCGAAAAAAGAATTTCCCAGCTTTCAAATAATTTTTCTCGTTTTCATAAAAAATTGCGATGCTGTGCAAGTCTTCTTTACTTGCGTCATCACCGACTGCTTCAGCGTAAATATCCATTTTACCCGTTGATTGAGATAATTGAAAGGCTTCATTGTTGCATTTTGACATAACTAAAAACTGAATGGCCGACGTCATGTCGTTCAAACGTTGAAAAAATCTAGCGACCATCTTGGCACCTTCGACGGATTTAGTTTCTTTCACTAATTTAACAGATTCCTCGGGGTTATTCAGATGGTCAAGTTGTATTCTAATGACGCTTTCGTAATCTCTGGCTACTAAATATGCTTTGGCAGCGTCGCTGTAATATCCTTCGTTTTCTCGGGCTTTGGCGTACTGAGAATGTATCTTGGCTGAGGTGATGTTTGGTAGCAAATCACCGACTTTCTTCCAGTTTTTCAATTTGATTAGTAAAGCTGCCGCTTTATCGAAATAGGAACCGTTTTCGTATAAGATTGCGGCTTCGGCGTATTGCTAATATAGTTCCCATCAAAAGTAAATTATCGTAATTTGTACGAAACGCGTGTCGAGTCGATTGATTACCTTCATGTTGTCCAAAATTTCGGCACACTCTTTCTTCAGGATTTTGTTGTTACTTTCCATCGCAATTTGAACACCCCTTATGTGTTAAAATTATCGGTGTTTTTCAATTAGTGTTTATGAATCTTTTCCCCAAATACGTTATACTTACTTTCTTATGTTTCCACATCGTAACGAAGTCCTCGCGATACCAGAGAGGCAAGCTTTATTCTGGTCTTCGTTCTGTTAAAATTACCAACAAGTGGTTAAGAATTAAATGTATCGGACACTTCCGTTAGTAGTACCGCACCTCGTTATTTGTTAAACCCTTTTCGTAGTGATTTAAAGCGTTGACATAATCACCCCTGTACCATGATTTTAAGTTGCGATTATAGGGGCTTAATACTGGTATAGTTTTTACTTACACAAACTCCAATTGTTGAGCGTACTCCCTGGATATATAGGGTACTTGATCAGGGTCTAATTTTTTAGCCAATTGTAAAGCTTGGTCCCAGTGTAGAAGGTCGCGTCGCATTTCCAAGGCGGCGACTGGATTGGTAGACGATAAGTAAAGATCTTGGGCCAAGTTAAAGTTGCCGTTAAACGTGGCTAAATGCCCGGACAATAATTGTCGGTCTTCGATGGACTTTACGTTTTGTAGGGACCAAACCATTCCAACATCTCCGATATGTTGGTACACTCTAATGGCTAAATCAATGTCCAAATTGTACATTGTACTTTTAGCCAATGTTTCCCAGTCCTCTTTCTTGTTTAAGAGTTGACATATTGTCCAGGCTTCGCGAAATCTGCCGGTAATTGTCCGATGTATTTGATATTGTACAATATTAACAGTTAGATTCTATTACCTATGAATTTTGAGCGTTTTATCCAGCGCTTCTCTGAGTTCAACTTGAGTGAAGTCTTTAATTTTATCACCCAATTGGTGCGTTGACAGCATTAAAGCTGAGGTTTTACCCCCTGGCGTTTGCGAAGTCAATTCCCCATTGTACAACACTAAAGGTCGATGACCAGTGGTCAATTTCGTAGTCCCGGCTAGTTCAACCTTCGGACCTTCGATCGTTTCTCGCGCGTAGACAAAAGTGTAGATTTGAGTGTCGTCATACAAAACAAAAACATCCTGTTGATTGCCCCTGCATTAAGTACTTGAGTTCCGGAATTGATTACAAGTACTTAATTACCTTATCCAATGGCCATACATCCCATAAACATCCCTTGACCACTTTAGGTAAATTTGGTATCTCGGTCAAGTGGTCATTAACCGGATTGTAAATATAACCATCTTGTTTGTCGTCTACGATAAATATCCTGGTTCCTGATGGATCAGCGCTTAGTTTTTGGATACCAGTTGGATGTCGGTATTCGTTAACTAATTGCCAATCTTCAAGCAAGAAAAATTGCAAGGACCCTGTCTGTGTTAACGAAAAATTAGACGCAATGTAACACGTTGTTTTTTCATGTCCTTACAGATGTCCCGTAAATTAAGAAATCGGTTGTCATATCATGACATTTTATCTTAATATTGTTGTAATCACCGTCTGGGAATAAGCAAGATTCTCTTTCTTCGGAGTCCGTGTAATCACCCTCGATCTAGGTAAGTTTAGTTAGAAATGGGCGTAGGTATTTGGATTGGTTGCGTTTATCGTACCATGTGTAGCTGAATTTTGCCCTCAAAGAGAGCAGCCGCGTAATCGGAGTTCATTTTAAGACATTGTACAGTTCCTAAGTACTCCCGATCTCTCAATGGCATACCACCTTTATTCCCCAACCCATAAAACCAAGCCCGGTTGTTCATACCAACCGCTAAGTGGTACAAACCCATTGCCACGAAACCCGGTTCGATATCGACGCGAAAAACAGTCGGGGAGTCCTTAATTGAAGAGTATTCCCAGTTAGAACTTGAAATTAACCTTTTACAAGTAAGTACTTAGCTCACTTGTTCAAGGACATTTGCGACTGTCACTTCCAGTAACGAAGTTAACATGGCGTACTTGGGCCCGAAACTATCTCCCAATATCGGTAGTTTAGTTAAATACACGTAAACAGACCCTGTACCTCCCGCCACCGATAGTAATTGTCCGTCCTCGGTCCATTCTAACCATTCCAATTCCTGTTCTTCGTCAACCGCGATGATAGATTGAACTTCTTCCAAATCATTCAGGTCGTAGATTTTTATGCTATTCGCGTACAATTACCATAGCAGTTGGAAAAGTGATAGGACAGTGTTTAAAAGCAAGTTTTATTACGTGTTGTCGCCGCATGATGCCACTTTGTTTTGTTGTAAACAAACGGACATATGACTTAAATGGTCCCGATGGCAACGAATTTGAGATAATTCCTAATTACGTTTATCTTTATTTTTAATTGCAAATTAAATAAGATGAAGCCAACAAAATGAATTGGACGTACTTGTCCAATGTCTTTCATATTAGTTGAGATGGTTATAAAATATCCGTTTGAGAAACCCAATAGGATGTTGGAATCCCCGAACCATTTGTAATCTACAATGCTACCATACCTATCTTGAAACGCCAAAACAATCGGGTTCTCTGGATCGTAGATGTTTAGCAAATACAACGTTTTCTTCCCCAAAATCAGGCTGACCTAAGTTACAAAGGTATTCAACCCTTCAGTATCGCGGAACCAAAGTACCCTACGCGCCTGCGCCTGAAATTTCACCCCCCCCCGTTCTTTGTCCCCCTTAATTCAGTTGTAACGTCGACTATACCGTGTTTTCGCCTGAACCCTTTTCATCTTGCCTCATACTTGAAAACTGAACCAAAGACGGTTCAGACTTGAGGGACGCCTGACAAACAGTGTCACCGTCTTGGTTACTGACAGTTAACATTTTATCTTCCCCCACTAATGCCAAGTAGTTCTGTTTACTCCAGGCACCAAACGAAATTCGCCTACTGTGTTTGCCAAGTACTGGAACCTTTCTAAAGAAAAAACAACCCCAAACCTTATATGTTAATTACAATCCTCTAATTTACAAAAATTACATGTTAAAATTGTAAACACCTTGACGTTCTATGATTATATATCAGTAAATTTCCCTTGGCCGTTCCAATAGCCAAAACTGGACCAGTAACTGACCATAGGAGCAAAGATAACGCGTCCCTGAGTCCAGTATCCACTTGGGTTATCCTTTGAGTATTTGAATCCCAGATGATTAAAATTGGGGATCTGTCATTGATAATTCCCAGTATGTCCCCATCTTTGTCCCATGACATTCCCACGCACATTCTGAAATAAATTACCGCCGTAATTAACTTCTAATTACCATTAATTTTAAAAAGTATTTATACCCTGATAAACTAATTTGATCGCGTTTTTCGCCATGACGATCGTATATGTTAACACATTGATCATACCTGTAAAATTTTAATTTAATTACTAACGTTAATTATTAATGTAATTATTCTAAACATACCCTGTGGTAATTAAATAATTTCCATTTGAAAGCTGCCAGGTGAAAAATACCGGACCGCTGCCGTGCGTTCGTTCCGGGACCGTGAAAACGCGCTAGAAAATTTAATTAGTTTATAATAAATTTAATTAACATTATATTAATTACTGATTTAACTTACTTTCATGGTAAATCGTATTAAAAATTGAAAGACACTTGTCTACAAACGTGACATTGGCGCGCTATTTATTTGCAAACACGCCGTCTCTAAGGCAACGCCATCATTCTTTGCGTAAAATTATGTGAGGTTCCCAAGTCACTTGTCCCTATGGTACGCGCGTCTGTGTGGAGTCAAGTCAGGAAAGCTAAACCGGTCTGACGCTTTACTTAATGTCGCTTGTCCCTAAGGGCTAAGTAAAATATATAGGAATCTTAACCCACGTTAATACCATTGACTTTAGTGCAAAGAGACATGGTAAATTGTCTCTACTACTATAGCTTGTCCATATATGAAGTCAATATACAGATTATGTTGTACTGAAAGGTGACATCGTAAAATGGTAATTTTTGTAATAATTATTTAATTATAGTACAAAATTAGTTTTAATTGCGTGGGAAGGAAATTTAATTTTAATTATTTTTAGTAATTTCATTTATAAAAGTCTGAGAATGAATATTATTATAGAGAAAACCAATATTTTTAATAAAATTTCTCAAGTTAAGTTGTCAAAAAACCAGTTTGGTTCTCAATGAAGCGTCAAGTTATCTTGTTTAAGGAAATGCACTTGAAGAAAATAGTTTATTCGAGTTCGTTTACTTCTTCTCTAAGAAGTGACACGCGAACGAGCGAAAAAACTCAAAAAAACAGTCAATTTAAATCGGCTTAATTAAATTTAATTAAGGATTTAAATGGCTTTGGACACTCAGAAAGTGTACAAATACATTTTCAATGCCTGGTCGTTGTTTTTATTATGGGTAATCGGCGGTGTTTATATCCCTAAAGAGTATTTTAATCGAAAAACCGCTAAATTACGTGGATTACCCGATAATAAAGAGTGGGAAAAGGATATCGGTAATTTAAATAAGCCTCCTTAATTACACTTTGAAGCGGCGTAATTGGTAACTTAATTTGTTTTCAGTTGGAAGAAAAGGACAAGTGGCCGTGGTGACAGGTGGAACAAGAGGAATTGGATACGTACTTGTCAAGAAATTGTTGACAGCGGGTGTACACGTGATAGTTGGTCAGTTTAATTTTAATTAATTTTAGGAAGTTTTCTTTAATTAGTTTTATTGTTAATAGGTTCGTCAAGTTCCGAGGAAAGTCGATTAAAAATTGAAGAAAGTTTAAAGAAAGAAGTAGAAAATGCCAATCGTACGTTTTTATTACTTAATTTTTTTAATTTTAATTAAAATTAATTGTTAATCTTAATTATAGTTCAAATATTGCATCTGGATTTATCCTCCATGTCTTCCGTCACTGATTTCGTGAAAAAGTTGACAGATTCCAATCAACCCATAAATCTTTTAATTAATAATGGTAATTAAATCGCGTTAATTAATTAAGCAATTTAATTTTAATTATTACGTTTATATTTGAATCTACTCTAGCTGGGATTATGTTCGTACCCTATCACGAAACCGAGGACCAATTTGAGTCACATTTCTCCGTCAACTACGCCGGACATTGTCTGTTGACAAAATTACTTTTACCCAAGTTGAATGATTGTGGAACTGACCAACTACGTTCCCGAATTGTTAACGTTACTTCCTGCGTTGCCGCTGTTAGCAAAATTGTCCTCAATGATCTACAAGGAAGGTGCGTAAAGATTCTGTTGTATATACTGGGTGTTTCACATTTATAGCGGTCAACATCAATCTCTTAACACCCTGTCAGGGTTGACGCGTCATAATTTTCGAAAAATTTGGTCTAAAAAGTTGAGGAATTGTTTCAGGAAATATTATTCGCCGTATCACGCGTACATGCAATCAAAACTGGCCCAATTGATGTTCACCTACGCTCTTGATCGATATTTGGAGACGTCAAAGTACAAAGTGAGCGCGTATTGCGTCCATCCTGGAGTCGTTGATACCTCTCTTCATGAACATGTTTGGTGGGCTCCAAAATCAATCGCTCGACTTTACAAGGTATAACTACAACCTAACCAATCACCTTTCCCCGTATTATCTCCCTCTTTGAAAGTATCCTAACTTAAACTTCTTCAGACTCCCGAAGAAGGAGCCGACGCCATTTTAGCGGCAGTTTTTTCCGCTACTTTGGAAGGAAGTGGCGGAAAATACTTGGAGGATGGGAAAGTAACAAAATCTTGTCGTTATTCCTTGAAAACTGACATTCAGGACAAACTATGGACCGAAACTTGGAGTATTTTAGCTAAATGGGTTCCTGAAAACAGCCCAATTGCCTCGACTAGTTGAAAAGCTTCGACTCTACCGGAAATATTTGGGTTTAAAAATATGGTTCAGGCCCGCGTTCCTAAAGTTCTACAGGGTCAAGATGAGTTTTATGGATGGTGGTAAATCAATCTGGTTATGGTTAACTTTTTAAGTTATTTAATCGTAAATTAACGATGTTTAAGTATGAAAACACGTGTAGTGTTGATAATAAAGTGGTAAACACAGAAAGTTGGTAATAAAACTTTGAAATCTCTTTTTATTCAGTTAAATAAATACAAATTAATTAATTAAGTAGCTAGGTTTTAGTGAAACATCTGAAATTAAATTGATTCACATTAGTTTTTAATTTTTATCATTTAATTGATGAAATTAATTATAAACTAACGGGTGATTCTTCAATATCATCATTAAGTTCATCTTCTTCATCCTCATCATCATTAGATTCGCTTTCATTATCATCTAGGGATTCAAATTTGATTATTTTAATCAGAATTAAATATAATTTAAAATAATTAAATCTAACCAACCGTCATCGTCCTCGTCTTCTTCCTCCTCTTCATCATAATGCTATAAATTATGGATTAGTATGATAACCACAAACTGACCCCAAAATGAAACTAAAACTATACTGAATCGGTTTATTTACAGTCATATCCCCCCATGAGTTAATTATAGTTAATTAATAAGGCTTAATTAAGGTTAAATTTACCTCTGAAGCTGTCTTTCCTAGCGGTACAACATCACTGTCATTCTGGGCTATTGACGTTAGCTGTCAGATTCAGAAAAAAACATAGCCAAGGCTTAACAATTTTATTTAATATCTCCTTAAGTAAATTAATTTAGGCTTAAGTTTTAATTCAAATTACCCAATTTTGGTGCTCCTTTTCTAATTGGTTCAATTCCATTTCGTCATCACATGGCTTATCGACGCTGAACCATTGGGAATCCGTTACTTTAGGTAGCCATGATGGGAATGCAGGGGTAACCATTTTCCTACACTTGCTTATGATTATGATGAGCGTTAATTACGGACGGTAATTGCGACCTTTGATAGAGGTTGTCAGGTTAACTTTCACTATGAAATGGATCAAAATAGGTTCCAACTTGGTCCTTGGAACACCATTCAAGCAAAGGCCCAAGAATTGCTGCCAACTTTTGGATTTAAAATATAGGCTAATTTGGCCTATTATTTTTAATTTATTCCTCAGCGCTGTTTCCGGTGGGATAATTGGCCTAATTTTAGCCTACAACTAATAGTTCAAGTTTTAAATAAATCATAATTTTTTATCATCATTAAAAAGTGGGAAATGTAGGAGAGTAGGAGACCGGATTAAAACTTTAGATATTTTAGCCCATTTTGAGTTTTTGACAGCGTAAAATACGATCATCCGCTGAGGAACAAAAATTATAGAAAGCAAAGGCCCGGGCGAAAAGTTCCTAAATTTGGCAAAATCCTATATGTTTCATTGTCATCTGCAAAATGGGGTCCCTTTCGTGCTATAAACACAATTGAGGACCCCAGTATGGGGGCACCCGAAACCGAGCAATAATTACACTTGATAACCAATGAAAAGATATCTTCAATCCCACGTGATGTGCGTAAACCAAGAACTATTTAACCGCAGAGAATGAGCATGTTGGAGTATTTTCGTTCTACGATGTCATACCGTGTTTTAAGGTAAAGGCCGTCCTTTGTAGTTTCTTTATAAATTCACAGATGGCATTATGTGCAAAGGTATAGGAATGTTTAAGCGAAACATAGTTGGTTATATAAGCGCTAGGAGGAGCTGTACAATTAAGAGGCGGGGTTTGAAGTACATGATGGAAGCGTAGGTATAGCCTGGATTGGTTCCTTCTGAGGTTTAAACGGGTTCTTGACGCGAAGCTATTTACAAATTTTTCGTATGACAAGAAAAAAAAAGTATCTACCGCCGCCATTATAGAGTTGTGAGTTCGGGGCTTAGAAATTTCAAGGTTTTCAGTTTCGGGCTTTTTGAATTTTTTGAGAGGTCGAGAGTGTCCCGCATTTTGCCGAAGACGTTCATTAACCGTTTTAAAAAATTAAAATGAGAAAGTGTGTTTTCGGGCGCGTCCGAAAAGCAATTTTTCGGTCGGTAGTGACCGCGATGTAATCGGTCCACCCGCGTAATGTAGGGCCTAGGCCTAACGCGCTGCTCTAAAACCACAGGCCCGAGTGTTCGATGGGGGACTGGCGAAGATGCGATTTATCGGGAAGATGCTGCTACTCGCGCGGCGATGCCGTACAATGCCGAACCTTCCGCGGTCGCGCGCCGATTAAATGTCCGCAGAAATTTTCCGCCGCCGCCTTTTTTATCGTCTTATTTTCGCCTTTAATTTTTTGAACGTCCGTCGATTCATTAGATTGGAATTAAAAGACCGTGTTTGATAATCAACGGAATTAGGCTTAGCCAACATGGCTGACCATCTCGTGGATGGACCGCCGAACAAGCGGGCGAAACTCTCCGACCCCGCGCTGTCATCTACGGAAAGCACAGGTACCATTACTTTTATTAAGCCTTGTCCAAATAATTCGTAACCCCACTTATTCGTATTTAATTAACTTAATTGTACCGCTGGACACTGTTAACCCTCGCCCATCAAGATTGGCCTTGGTTTTTACGTTTGTAAACACACAGTCCGTAACCCTGAAGTCTTAGGCCTAGATTATATTTAGGCCAAAAGCATTTTTATCCTCTAAGACCCCAAAGTTACCTTTCTTACGCGTAATTTAACGTTTAAATCCTTAATAATTTATTAATTACCGATTTAATTTCCATTATAATCCCATATTACGTCTATAAGACTGATCCTTTTCTTCCTGTTATTTCATAACTGAACTTCATTGCATTAGTTCCCATCAAAGTTCAAATACCTGTAAAACAATAATATCCTATAAACTAATTTAAATGCGAATTAAAATAGACGTAAGATCTTTCCCTTAATACGTTATCCACGTGTAAATGACGTTTCTTATAGAGTTACTAAGTTTGAAGTCTAATGTTTACATCTTATTGAAGCCATTCTTCCACTCAAATTAACTCGAAACTTATCTTATATCTTTGAAATACTTCATGAAATTACTTGGTTTCCCAGTAAACTAGGCTCCAGAGCTCAATATTAAATTGGTTTAGGAGTTAAGACTGCATTGTTATGCAAAATCACACTCTGTTCTAACAAATAAAGACACAAATGCAATGTAAAACATCTTATATCTGTGAAATACTTCATGAAATTACTAGGTTTCCGGGTAAACTAGGCTATAGAGCTCAATATTAAATTGGTTTAAGAGTTAAGACAGCATTTTGATGCAAAATATCAATGCAAAATCACACTCTGTTCCAACAAATAAAGACACAAATGCAATATAAAACATCTTATATCTTTGAAATACTTCGTGAAATTACTAGGTTTCCGGGTAAACTAGGCTATAGAGCTCAATATTAAATTGGTTTAGGAGTTAAGACTGCATTTTGATGCAAAATTTCAATGCAAAATCACTTTGTTCCAGCAAATAAAGACACAAATGCAATGTAAAACATCTTATATCTTTGAAATACTTCATGAAATTACTAGGTTTCCGGGTAAACTAGGCTATAGAGCTCAAAATTTCGTTGGTTTAGGATTTTTGGTGCAAAATTTCAATGCAAAATCACTCTGTTCTGACAAATAAAGACACGAATGTAATGTAAAACATGCAAAACCCTTTAAAATTTACTGTCTTTCAACTGTTGTTTGTTCTATCAGTGTTTTAAAACCTTTTATTTGACGCTAAAAAATATGACTGGAATAATTTCAGATTTCAATATATGGGAATTTGAAGACGCCTTGCCTGATGATTTGATATCAACAGGAAGTTTAAGTTCCTCGGATATCACTCAATCCAGTCAATCTCAAACACTAAATTCAGTGGCTAATATGCAAAATGGTGCGGTTGACTCTTCGGGAATACAAAATTCGGAAAGTGGAAATGGTCCTACCGGAGGAGGAGCTCCTCAAAGACACCAACAACTTTCTCAGTTATTGCAAAGTAAAAATGTGCCGGGAACTTTGCAATCCGCGACCGGTAACAATTCAAATCACGCGGGAATGACTTCTTCTCAAGGAATACCTAGTCCTTCAGTTTCATTAGCCAATATCGGTAACGCTAAAAGTCCTCATTCGAATAATCTTTCTTCCCCTTCAAATGTTGGGGGAAACAATAAAGTGTCGGTTTCAAACGCGCCACACAGTATTAACAACGACGGTTTAACCATGGCCAATTCCGGGGGCTCAAACCAGTCAGGAGGAATGAACAGTTTACCTCCTTCTCTGGGTAATGTCGGTTCCAAAACGGGACCATTAGGGTCACAAGGAAACGTTATGGGTTCCTTAACTGTCAGTTCAACGTCTAGTTCAATGGCCATGCCTGGGCAACAGACTTTGTCACAAGGACTTTCAATGTCCCAGCAACAGACACTCTTGACTGGTAGCAACCAGGTCATGAATGGACCTCATATGAATCTTAATAACCCTAACGCGCTCGGAATTAATAGAGGACTGGGACCTGGCATCGGTCACGGAAATGTCATGTCCCAGAATGCCCTGGGACATCCTCAAGTTAACTCATCATCACCAGCTGCAATAATGAAGGTAGGAACACAACATTTTTATTGCTTGAAAATTTTGATTTGCACGCTTTTGTTATGATAAACGTGTTAATTTTAGTAACTTAGTAATTTTAAATTGTTCTGGTAGTATTTTTGTATCGTGTTCTTGCTGTTTAAAAAAATAATATTGTCGGCATTTTAGGCAACATAACATTATTATGCCTTAAAAGAACGGCCTTTTTCTAAATATAAGAGGAAAAATATAAAAAACAAAATAAATTAACTCTTATTACAAAATAATTAGCTTCTAATTTGTCTTAAAAACGAGGACTACTGCGCCGCCATTGCTTTGGTGGCGTCATAACTTACGCCTAAAGGTATTGGTTGAATTTCCACCGAATGAGAGAGGGCATAGCCAACTCGATCACGCGCGTGAGAAGTTCAATTTAGGAGACGCTTCTAAACCAATGGCGGCACAGTAGTCCTCGTTTTTAAGACTAATTAAATGATAATTATTTTTTAATACTATATTATTTATTTTTCCATTTATATTTAGAAAAAGCCTTTCTATTAACGTGCAATGTTATGTTACGTGACATTTTCGTTTAATAATGAAAAGGTGGATTTTATGAGAACCTTGTGTAATGAAATGTTATTTGAACTTCTCCCCTTTAATATACTAGCTATGTTAGTTATCTCATTTAAGGTTAAGTTAACATTATAGTTAAAATCTATATTTAAGGGGTTTTTTCAGTGTTTTTACAGTTTTAACGCGAGTTAAATAATTGTTTTTTGAAATGTCAAAATTTTCGTAATTTTCTTTGTAAAATTACACAACATTTTGTGGGTCCTTCTTTGAGTATCTTTGATATTCCATTTGAAAGAGATTGAAGCATAGATCGTCCCTCATGAGTTTTTTTATTTCTTTTGCTATATCTTTGTGGCATTGTTGAAACGCATTGATTTGTGCTCGGTTGTTAACTTGATTTGAACGTGGCGATCCAATTAGGTTTCCATTTCTCAAATGGGCCAAAATCAGGGTGGGTTCCACGGATACACTTCCTCGGCGCCTTCACACGGTCTTCAGTCGGTATCTTCCATGTCGGTGGGTGCGCAAAGACCCATCACTACTTCGGCCATGTCTTTAACACAACGCTATCCATCTCCCATAGATTCAGTACGTTTTCCTTCAGTACGTTGGTCATTTTTAGTTTTTACTTTCGTTTCGTATGACAGGGTGACCAGATCTTTTCGCCTGACTGTAATTGCTTACTGGCAATATTTTTTTTTTAATTTCCTTGTCCTAAATTTTATGTCCTATATTATTGGTCACCCTGGTATGATTTTTCGTAAGATCCCCAAAACGTCAGAGATTGCTGGAATAAAATTTGCGTCTTTGCGTTTCTCTTCTAAATTAAAGCATGGGCAACAAATGCCAGCACCAAATATGACTGTTCCTCAAGGCAATCAAATGCCTCTCGGTAATATTCAGCCATCACAGGCGGTTTCCGCCGGAAACGCTAGTGGTGGTGGCGCTCCTTCGGCTAATCCTACTCCAACGGCTGATCCCGAAAAGAGGAAACTCATTCAACAGCAGTTGGTCTTGTTATTGCACGCGCACAAGTGCCAGAGGCGAGAAAGTCAAGCCAATGGAGAAATTCGGCAGTGTTCCCTACCACACTGTCGAACCATGAAGAATGTTCTAAACCATATGACTACTTGTCAAGCTGGGAAAACGTGCCACGTACCGCATTGCGCGTCTTCTAGGCAAATAATTTCCCATTGGAAAAATTGCACCAGGTCGGATTGTCCCGTCTGTTTGCCTTTAAAGCAAGCGTCTGATCGGAGACAACAACAAGCTGGTACGTTTAAGGGAACTCGGAGTTTGCCACATTTAAGAGAGTGGCAACGCCGAAATGTTTGGGTTAAGATTCCTCGGAGGCTTTAGCGAATTTATTCCTTTTATAAAAATTAGCCATGCAACAAAATCAACCCAACCAAGGTCCCGGTCCCGCGGATATGCAGAGAGCGTACGCGGCTCTCGGACTTCAGTACAACGCGGCGGGAAATACTTCCACTATGAACAGGTCTCAAACGATGGGAGTTGGCCAACGTAAGTGTCCCTATCCCTCTGTAGGTGACATTTGGGCTAATGAAATGTCCTATAACGCAGTAAGCGATGTTCAAGCCAATCAGTGTTCGTCTGGAAGTTTAAGCTTATTGGGTCAAGGAAGGCAAAGTACTCCCCCGCCGTTACCAGGTCCTCAGGGTCAAATTCGACCCATGGGACAATTGCAACCGGGTCAATCCGCCCCCAGTCTATTAAACCAAATCGACAACGACATTTTGTTGAGAAAAGTGGTGACCACTGGCTTGCAAGGACCAGACGGTGTCGCGTCTGGACCAGGGGGACTTTCTCAAGCCAACCAGTTGGTTTCCTCAGCTCAGATGTCGGTGGCTCAATTGCCAACTGGAATGGCCAAAGATTGGCACCAGTCAGTTACCAGAGATCTCAGGCATCATTTAGTCCAAAAAATGTATGTACCAGGGAAACTCTTCGTGACAGTTATACTTGATATCGTCGAAATTTTTCCTTGTTTAAGTGTTCAAGCAATATTTCCAACTCCCGATCTGTCGGCTTTGCAAGACAAGCGTATGATCAATCTAGTCGCCTACGCCAGAAAGGTCGAAGGAGATATGTACGAAATGGCCAATAGTCGCGAAGAGTACTACCAACTTTTAGCAGAAAAGATCTATAAGATTCAAAAAGAGTTGGAAGAGAAACGTCAAAAACGTAAAGAACAACAACAGCAGCAGCAACAACTTCATCAAATGACTAGTAACTTGAGTAACGCCTTGTCCGCGGGTCCTGTCAGACCGCAAAACGCTTGTAAGTACACAGCCTCTGTCTAAGTAAGTAAGTATGGGAGAATTAAACGCGAGTTTTATCATCTTAAGCTTTACCCACGGGAGGCGTTATGAACCATCCTCACTTAGGAGGGATGAACATCCCCGGTCTTCAACAAAGAATGCCCCCGCCTCCTAATGTCACGATCCCGGGAGGCCCACCAAGTACCAGAGAGCTCTTTTCTCCTCCTAATCAAATTCCCAACAACTTGGGTGCCCTTGGTTTGGGTCAAAGTCCCTTTCCGAACCAAGCATCGAATAACAATAGCAATTCCATGCCGTTGTCTTCATTGGGAGGAGGATCTAATTCCCTCCATAATAATCATTTTCCAAATATGTCTTCGAACTTACCGGCTTCCTTGGCCTCAGCCAATTTGGTAGATGGACCATTAGCATCCCTGACTGGTGGTGGGGCGCAGTTAAACAACCAGTTCAACGCTAATGCAGCTGGAATACAACCCGCCAGTCCTCAGTTTGTTGACCAACGAAAGGCGAGGCAGCTTTCGGTTAGTTGTTTTTTCAAAGTACTTGTTTAATTACTTAATGCTTAAGTATAAATGTTCCGAGTAAATATTTGTAATTACCATCAGTTATCTCTAAATTAAATTAAATTTAACAATGTTTACAACCTTAGCTGCAACAACAACAGCAGCAGCAACAACTACAGCTTTTGGGGCAATCGAACCAATTGGGTGGAATGAATTCCAATAGCAACCAAGGTGGTGGCATTTTATCAAACAACAACAATAACAACCAAATTTCTAATATGCAACAGCAAACGCAACAACAACAATCTCAGCAACCTTCAACTCTCGCCGCTCAATTACTGAACAAGAATCAATCCAGTAACTTATCGCCCCAAATGGGAGCGGGAGGTGGGACGGGGTTGCAAGCTTTGAACCATCCTCACGGTATCCCGCAATCGTCAACACCGCAACCCCAACCTCAACAACCCCCCATTCAGCAACCTCCTAGGGCCGCCTCTGTTCCTGGTACGACTTTATCACGCCCGTTAACGCCATCGACTCCTCAATCCCAGCAATTAATGCAACAACAGCAAAAACAACAACTTCAGCAACAATTGCAACAGCAGGAATCTACGCAGTTAAGTAATAAGCTGGCGATATCTATGAAATCTGGAATAAATGGCGAGGACAGTTGCGACGATGTTAAGCCTAACTTATCCGAACTCGGTGGTGGGAAACCGCAAACGGATTTGTTGCAATCAACGCAATCGCAGACTTTGACGACCCCGACT
Organism: Phalangium opilio; assembly: GCF_054372755.1. Classification (NCBI taxonomy): domain Eukaryota; kingdom Metazoa; phylum Arthropoda; class Arachnida; order Opiliones; family Phalangiidae; genus Phalangium; species Phalangium opilio. Next base: position 6,146,279 of record NW_028324187.1, on the reverse strand, counting down.
ATGAGCGAAGGGTCTTTGACACCAATGACCCCGTTTAGCTCAAGCGGTGGAGGTGGTAACACCGGTCCAACTGGGGCACCGCCTACCAGCGGGATCTCCATTGGGAAGCAAAATCTGGGAAAATTAGGAGCGTGTATGGACAGTAACAGCATGACGGGTAGTGTCCCCGCCAACGAAAATAACGCGGGAGACGTGAAAATGGATACCGAGGACATTAAACCTAAAATGGAAATTAAAAGCGAATCTGACATTAAGAGAGAGATGGCGGACGATAACGCTTCTCAAGGTGATCAGAAACCGGTCATTAAGGAAGAGCCCGCTTCCATTAAGGAAGAACCAGCCACACCGGCCTCCGTCGCCAGCGGTGGTGGTGATAGTGCCACCGCGGAGGTTAAAACGGAAACGCCCGAATTGACCACTTCCACTTCATCTTCCAAGCCAAAGCCCAATAAGAAAGGTAAGCATTGTCCATTTTTATCCATTTTTCATTTCAAGTCCGCGTAATTTGCGTGCGCGCGCGGTGTAGAGATTTGTTTGTGGTTAGCCCCTCTATTTCTTGTTGCCCTTATGTTTGAATTAGCCTTATTCCTGATCAGCGCCACCTACCCATAGCGGCGACTTTAAGAACTACTGTAAGCGGCAAGCCAATCAGATGTCGCTAAAATCTGGTGACGTCACTGACTGGCACTCTCGGGTCTTACCAAAAATGACGTCACCAGATTTTAGCGACATCTGATTGGCTTGCCGCTTACAGTAGTTCTCAAAGTCGCCGCTATGGGTAGATGGCGCTGATAAAGGAATAAGGCTAATTCGGGATGTTTTAAACCCATTTAGTGTTTAAACCCGATGAGCTACGTCAAGCTTTAATGCCCACCCTGGAGAAACTTTACAAACAAGATCCGGAATCGTTACCATTTCGACAGCCGGTTGATCCGCAACTGTTGCAAATTCCCGATTATTTTGATATTGTGAAAAAACCCATGGATCTCTATACGATAAAAAGGAAACTAGATACTGGACAATATTCCAATCCGTGGCAATACGTCGATGACGTGTGGCTCATGTTCGATAACGCCTGGCTTTACAATAGAAAAACTTCGCGAGTGTATAGATACTGTACGAAACTTTCCGAGGTTTTTGAACAAGAAATTGATCCGGTGATGCAATCTTTGGGATATTGTTGCGGGCGCAAGTTCGTTTTTCAACCACAAGTTTTATGTTGTTACGGAAAACAATTGTGCACCATACCACGTGACGCGAAATATTGGAGTTATCAAAATAGATACACGTATTGTCAAAAATGCTTTTCCGAAATACCAGGCGATGTTGTAACGCTTGGAGAAGATCCCGCCAACCAATCGTAAGTACCATTTCATACCAACAATACGTAGATTCCTCCAAAGGGTTGCAGCGGGGGTTAAAAAATTAACTGTTATTTTTTTTCTCGCTCATTTCAACGCAGCTTTTGGCAACAATTGATGACGCCAAAGGATAGAAAAAATAACCAACAAGTTTCTCAATCTTTCTGCAAATCTTCCGATATGCTGTGAGTCAGTTGAAGTACTTTGGTATGTATAAGCTTTATTGTCTAAACGTCGCGTTCTTTGCAGAACAATTCGCAAAGATCAGTTCGTCGAGATGAAAAACGATCATTTGGAACTGGAACCATTTGTCGAGTGTCACGAATGCGGAAGGAAACTTCATCAAATCTGCGCGCTTCACATGGACACCATCTGGCCTGAAGGATTTACTTGCGAGAATTGTTTGAAGGCGCGCGGAAGGAAGCGCAAAGAGAATAAACTTAATTCGAAGAGGCTACCTCAAACTAAATTAGGAAACTACATAGAGAATAGAGTCAACAATTTCCTTAAGAAGAAAGATACGGGCGCTGGAGAAGTCACTATAAGAGTCGTGGCCAGTTCCGATAAGATTGTTGAAGTCAAACCGGGAATGAGGGCCAGATACGTCGAAACTGGACAATGGCCTGAACAGTTTCCTTATCGGGCAAAAGCCCTCTTTGCCTTTGAAGATATTGATGGTACTGATGTCTGCTTCTTTGGTATGCATGTCCAAGAATACGGTTCCGATTGTCCTCAACCTAACAGAAGGTAAGTTCAAAGCTATTTAAACAAGGACTTGACGTAACCTTTAACTAACATTCATTCCAGGCGAGTTTATATTGCCTACCTGGACAGTGTACACTTTTTTCGACCTAAACAGTATCGTACCGCCGTTTACCACGAGATCCTTTTAGGCTATTTGGATTACGTTAAACAGTTAGGGTATACTATGGCCCATATTTGGGCGTGTCCTCCTAGCGAAGGTGACGATTATATCTTCCATTGCCATCCACCGGAACAAAAGATTCCTAAACCTAAGAGACTACAAGAATGGTACAAGAAAATGCTTGATAAGGGAATCATTGAAAGGATAGTCCTAGATTACAAGGTAAGTCCGTCAAAGTCCTTTGTAGGTAGGGAAGATCACGAAGGTAACCAGGAAGCGACGTTTATTTTTTAGGATATATTGAAACAAGCGACGGAAGACAATCTTAAAGACGCGGCGGAACTTCCTTACTTTGAAGGAGATTTTTGGCCCAATGTCCTGGAGGAAAGTATCAAGGAATTGGACCAAGAGGAAGAAGAGAAAAGGAAGCAAGCGGAAGCGTCGGCTGCAGCTGCTGCGGCAGCCGCGGCGGCGGCAACTTCGGAAAATAGTGGCGATGGAGATATGGAGACGCTTGAAGGAGCCGATAAGAAAAAGGGTCAAAAGAGCGGACGAAATAAATCCAAGTCCAACAAAAATAAAAATAATCAAAGGAAGAATAATAAAAAGTCCAATGTTCCCAACACTGGCAATGATCTCTCTGCAAAAATTTATTCTACTATGGAGAAACATAAAGAAGTGCGTATTCTCAAAGCAAAGGCCCAAAGTGATCACTTCTTCCAGGGATTAACGGAGTTTGTTGTTTTTGTGTTGACAGGTATTTTTTGTGATACGTTTACATTCTGTTCAAGCGGCAGCCAGCCTTCCGTCCGTCCAGGACACTGATCCGTTCATCAATTGCGATCTGATGGACGGTCGTGACGCCTTTTTGACTATCGCCCGAGAAAAACATTACGAATTCTCTTCTCTTAGGCGAGCTAAATACTCCAGTATGGCTATGCTCTATGAACTTCACAATCAAGGACAAGATAGATTCGTCTATACTTGCAACAACTGCAAAACACACGTAGAAACGAGATATCATTGCACGATATGCGACGTAAGCCTTTCTGTCTCTCGCGTCATCGGAGGAATGACAGTCAAATTGAAATTTTGGATTTTGGATTTTGTTTTTGTGTTTTCTCTCAGGACTTTGATCTCTGCATAATTTGCTATGATAAAGACGGTCATCCTCACAAGATGGAGAAACTGGGCTTGGATTTGGACGATGGCTCTTCAACTACCGACCAGAAACAGACGAATCCTCAAGAGTCGAGGAGGCTATCCATTCAGAGATGTATTCAGTCTTTGGTACACGCTTGTCAATGTCGGGACGCCAATTGTCGACTGCCCAGTTGTCAAAAGATGAAGAGGGTGGTTCAACACGCCAAGAGTTGCAAAAGGAAGAATAATGGAGGATGTCCTATTTGCAAGCAACTCATCGCTCTTTGTTGTTATCACGCGAAACATTGTCAGGTAGGACAATTACTTTTAGGATATTTTTTATTTATTTGCAGGGCTCCCAGAGTACCTATAATACCTATAAATACCTATAATTCCGAAATGATCCTATAAAAACCTATAATTCGTAAATTTATCCAATAATACCTATATTTTGGATATGTTGGTTTAAAAACACTAAGAAAGTTCAAAAAACAATCCAAAATTTTTGATTATTTTTTTGAGGAGGTCGGAGGTGACGGTTTAAACGTCGTTTTAGCGAGATCACGTTTGATCAGACACAAAAATCGCGGAGCTCGCTTCGCTCGCTCCTCAATGTTTAAAGTTTAATATTCAAAAAGCCGATTTAAACGCAGTTGTTTAGTTATTTAGGATAGAGAGCTTTCAGTTGGGGGAGAAGCTTAGTCTCTTGACATAATTTACACTGCCATATTGGTGGGTTTAAAGCAGGAATGAAGCTGAGGCCAACCAATATGGCTACCAGAATAGCGGTACGACTTGGGAGGGCGTGACGCACTACTATCCCATCTGAAAGCTCTCTATAATGACAATTGGGCCTAAACGTGTCAGGGAAAATCGTAATAAAAGTCGGACATTTAAAATAATTAAATGTAAGGTAGTTAACTATAAAAATTTCATGGTAAATTATTTAGTTGCTACACTATTAACTACTCGTCCAAAGTAGATTAAACATTGATCATATTTTTATAAATATGTTTAAAAGTTCTAGTCTACTCTCGAATATATAATATACTTGTTGTAAAACTCCAATAATTCGTAATTTTAAACGTACAAAATTTACATAACATATGTTTGAGCCTATAAATTGATCATTTTTGGACCTATAAATATCCTATAATTTTGGCGTTTCAGACCTATAAATATCCTATAATTTTGGCGTTTCAGACCTATAATACCTATTATTTTTTGTGCACTAAGCGCTGGGAGCCCTGTATTTGTTGTTTCTGCGTAAATTATGCAATGCCGGTAGCGAAAATTTTGTAGTAGTCCCGAATTAGCTTTGATTTAATTGCTTTCTCGCGCGGTTCTAAGACGTTTTGACATGAGAATTAAAGATGAGATTTATTTTATTGTACTTGCGAATGATAGGAGGCCAAATGTCTGGTTCCATATTGTCCGAACATCAAACACAAGTTGCGTCAGCAACAACTGCAACAGCGATTGCAGCAGGCTCAAATCTTGAAGAGGCGTATCGCTACCATGACAAATCGCGGAATGCCCGGTTCTATGCCGCCTCAACCTAGTCCAAGCGGGAATAGCGGTGGCTCCAATAGCGCGGGAGCCAATAGTGGCGGTGGGGCGGCGTGTCCTCCTAATCAAACATCTCCCGTTCCTCAACCTCACATCCCACCTCATCAACCTCAACCGGGAATCGGTATGAAGCCCACCTCGACGGGACCTCCGGCCGGAGCCCTGCAGGCGGTTCAACAAGTGCAGGCGGCAGCGGCTCGGCAACAAGTTCCTCGTATAGCGGCTTCCGCGGCGGCTATTAGTTACGGTAAAGGAAACCCGGTTGTCGGGAAACCTGGTCCAAACCCGAGTATGCTTCCCAATCCCCAAATGGCGCAACAAATGCAAAAACCCATGCCCCCTCAAATGCAACCACCGCCTAATATGGCTCAGAGTAGAATGCTCGGCAATAATATGAGTAATTGGGACTCTTCAACCGGCTATAATAGTTATAACCAACAAGGTATGCAAGGTCTCTCTCAACAGCCGAACCAACAACCTCAACAAGCTCAACAGGGCAACCCTCAACAACAAGCGCAAATGGGTATTAGGCCGCCGGGTGGCCAGTTAAGAAACTCCATGGTGAACTCTTTAGGGAATCAGGGTGTGGGTGGGGCTTTGGGACCTCCGCCAGGCGTTCCTGGCCAAGGTTTACCTCGACCAGCCTCGCAGGTCCCCAGAGCATTGTCGGAACTTTTACAAACGTTAAAATCGCCTACCTCGCCACAACAACAGCAACAAGTGCTTCACATTTTGAAATCGAACCCTCATTTAATGGCCGCGTTCATAAAACAAAGGACAGCTCATCAACAGCAGCAACAAGCGGCGGCGGCGGCCGCCCAACATCAGCAGCAACAAATGATGGGGGGTCAAGGAATGGTGACGAATCAAGCGGGACCATCTCAGCAGTTAGCTCAGCAATTGGGTCCCCATCAGTTGGGACCTCAACAACAAATGGGACCTCAGCATTTAGGTAATCAACAACTAGGTCCACCGCAACTCGGACCTCAACAAATGGGTCCCCAGCAATTGGGCAATCAACAATTGTCCCAACAATTGGGACCTCAACAGTTGGGTTCTCATCAGCAACAACAACAGCAACAATGGTTCGCTAAGCAGCAATTAATGAACATGCAAAGGCAGCAACAGCAACAAAGTCAGTTTCCTCAACCCCAAGCCCCTCTTTACGCGCAACGTCAAAGGGGTTCGCACCCGCCTGTCAACTTTAACCCCCACCAACAAAACTTTGCGGGGGATCCCGGGGGTGCCGCCCAATTTCAACAGTTTCAACAACAGCAGCAGTTAATGCAACCTCAACAGGTGCAACAGTTGAAGCAACAAATGGCTTCCCCTAATCATCCCCCCGTTAGCCCCCAACAAGCCATGATGGGACATCCGGTGCCCTCCCCGCAACAATTGATGCAGCAAGTCCGATCTCCTCCTCCCACGGCGGCTCAGTTAGCCCAGGCGGTGCGGTCGCCACAACCTATTCCTTCCCCTCGAACCCAAAGTAGTCAACAAGGACCTATTCCCTCCCCTCGACAACAACCAATCCCATCTCCGCGCCAACACCCGGTGCCCTCGCCTCATTACCCGGCTCCTACACATTCTCCCCATCCGAGCCTTACAGCCAATCCAGGAGGACTTGTCGGTAATGATCAATTAGCGACCAACAACGATATGATGCTTCCTCAACTGACTAATCCGGGTCCTCCTCACGGATCTATGGCTAGAGAACTACAAAGTCCCGCCAGTCAAGAGTTAAATCTTGGTCGAAATGACACGGACATGTCCCAATTAACGCACGAAGAGCAGCTCAATAAATTCGTGGAAAATTTGTAGTTAACGAGTGGTAAATAAATAAAAACACTTATTTAAATATCTGTGAATAAAAAAACTTAACGTTGAACAACTTTCTTTAACGCGATTGTGGTGCGTATATATATATATATATATATATATATATATATATATATAAATATATATATATATTATAAAAAAAGATTTTTAAAAAGTAACCAATGAAGAATGATAAAATGAAGTTAATCGTTAGCACTTGGTATTATTAAAATAAATATAAATAATTAAATATATATATTATGATGAAAATTTATGACCAAAAAAAAGTACTACTAAAAAATAAAATAAGGAAAAAAAAACAAACAAACAAACAAACATTTTTTTGGGGCTGAACAAAAGACTTAATTTTTTCATTGAAGAAAAAATATATATATATATCATTTTATTACAATAATTTTTATATCATGATATAATACAAACAAATATTTAAAAAAAAAAACAGTGGAGTAAAAACCAAAATACAGTGCTTATAGGTAAATAAACAAACAAACAAATGTTCCCCCAACGTTGAATGAAAGTAAATGAAAAAAAAAAAAAAAAAATCAACGTACATTTTCTACAAAATGATAAATAATTATTGTATAGTATTGTTGAACTTAATATAACTTACGGAATTTTTTTTTTGTACAGTTTAAAACAAACAAACAAACAAACCCCTCACCCCGACCTGCTTACGGGAAGGAACAATTGTTCTGTCGTTTCATAAGTTTGGTTCTTGTTTTTTCTTTCCGTCTCTCTCCTTATTTTCCTTCCATTTCCTTACCTTAATAATTGTTATATTTTGTTTCACGTCTACAAAATGAAAATGAGAATTTGGCGTAAATTATGAGTAGGTTAGTTCAGTTCAGTTTTGACTGTTTTTTTTTTTTTTCGTCTTCAAACTTATGGATTAAAAACAAAAAGCAAAAAATATATATTTTAAAAAAGTTTATTTTTTGTTTCGTTCGTTCATTTTTTTCGTTACTTACCTCGTTGTTCTCACGAAGAGAAACAAAATCAACCTATAAATATATATAAAGTTATAAACCTTTCTTACTCGTAGATTTTTAATCCAAGCTCTATATTTTAAAGGAAACCCGCTTTTCCTCTAAATTTTTAACGATAATTAACCCTTAATTAATTAATTATTATGAAAGTAATAATATTTAAAATTAAATAACAATATAAATGAAATCCTTCATCATTCATTAACGTTTATCACGAAAGCATTTGATATCTGTTTTTTTTTTAGACTACATTTACGCGCACACCATTACCTTCGTCCCCTCCCCCTCTTCTTCTAATATTACTTACTTACTTAAATGACACTTTAATTACGATTAAAATTAATCAAATTAAATTTTTTCCCCTAAAATTTTATCTTTTGGGTCTGAAAAATACTAACAATGTATAGGTTGTGGCTCCGTTTCGTTTCGTTTCGTTTCGTTTCGTTTTTCGTTCGAATCATTTATTTATTTACGCCATTCATTGTTTTTAATTAAATTTATTTAATTGCAGTTAAAACTAATGTCAATTTCAATTTCAATTTTGCGCGACATTCCATGGTTTTTTTTTTTTTTTTTTTTTTTTTTTAATCATTTGATGAGAAAAATTATTATTACGACGATGGGAGATAAAAAAAAATTCAAACTAAATTCATCGTTATCGCGCAAACGATTTGTTTTTTTGAATTTGAATTTTAATTTTAATATCATAATGTTAATTGCAATTAATCGTGTGTTTAACGGTGAGTTTCTCAGACCTTTATGGGAAAATTTTATTGGAAAAAATTTATTATTATTAAGGTGTTTGTGTAAAAAAAAATTAAATACAGATAAAAATGTACAGAATTTATATATTTAAAAAAAAAAATTAAAAAAATACAAATGCATATTGTAATTAAAAAAAAAAAAATAAATAACGCCTTAGAGTGTCATATGAGTAGGGGTACGTTGAATAAACAAACAAACAAACAAACAAATATTAAGCGATAACTGTCAGATGAATCTCAAAATCACCGGCAGTTTTTATTTTAAATTAAATTAAAAATAAACGCTAATGAAGGGGAGTAAAGAAACATTCATTTATCATGTAAAATAAAAAAAGAAATTACCGCGAATAATCTTAATTAAATTAAATTAAATTAAATTAAATTAAACCTAATATGAATTTTTGGTTTAAATGATTCAAATTAGCCTAACCATAATTGCATTGCATTGCACAGAAAAAAATATTGAAAATGAAAATGTAGAGAAGTTTCTTTAAAAAAATGTACAGTTCATGATCTTATATAAAAAAACGAAAAAAAAATATACCCCAAAAAAAAAAAATATATAAATTGAAGGTTTGATTAAAACGAGAACGAGGTTAATGATAATTTTTACGATAAAAAACGTAAAAAAGTGCGGCGAAAATTGATTAAAATAAAAAGAAAAAGCTATAACCTCCCTTGTAAATATGTACACATTTTTTTGTCTCCCTGTTTGAATAAAAGTAGAAAAAAAAAACAATTGAAAATTATAATAATTTTGTGCGAACTGTCCTTTGTAGTTTTATACCAAGTTTTCATTGATCGTAACGTAATTAACGATATTACGGTATGTATCGAACGTACGTTTAAAGTTATCGAAGACAAACAAAAAAAGGATATAAAGTTTAAATTAAATATGGTACAATAATTATAAATAAATAAATAAATAGTAAAGGCTTAATTAAAATACAAAATATTATATATATATAAATATATATATATATAAAAAGGAAATTAATACGTTTTAAAAGAAGAAAAATATGCTTTTACGTTTGATAATTAATGTTAATAATTAACTATCATAGAATCATGCGCTGTAGTAAAGGGATTATTAAATACTTTCTTGATAATTATACCTTAATTAATTAAATTGTAATTAAATTATGTTAGGGAATATGTTAGGTTCTAGACAAGGGAAGGAAGGTACCCTAGTGGTTTTTATTATTGATTTGGTTATAGGCTAGTGTTAGTGAAGTGAATTCTGAAGGAGGAAAAAATCAATACATGCTAAACACCTAGCAACAGGCAAGTTATTGTTGGGGTTTTGCTTTCCCTTTGCTCTGTAGTCTATACTCTTGCAGCGGAAATTATTTGGGATTTTATAAGCCACTCAAATACTATAATAGTAGCCTATCACATCGGGAACAATTTGAAGGTCTTGTCTACAGTCTAAGGTTGGTTGGTTGCTTGGTTAAATAATACTTGTTTCTTACTGATTTTAATTACTTTAGTTAAATTTAATTCGGGCAGATAGTGATATTATTTATTTTTGCAGATAATTAAAAATGAAATTTTAATATCAAATTTTATGTGAAATACAAAATGGTAGAAACTGATACGTCAGTTTGGGTTTTTGCCAATGAATTAAATACAAAACCACCAAGAATAAGTACCGCGAAAAATAAGATAAAATCAAAAGTTAATGCGACATCAATTTACGATGAATTATTTAAAAGTTCAACCATTATGCAGGTTTGTTCATGGAATTCATGATTAGGAACACGTTTCAATCTTTTAACAATTACGCAGGTTCGAGGAATTTTAGATGACGATGTTTATCCAGACAATAATGAAAAGTAATTAATTAATATTTAATTAGGACAGTAGCTAATTGTTTATTTTATACCCCTCCGAGTGACGATGCCGTCACGGAGAGGTATTACTCTGGACGAATCTGTCTGTGTGTCTGTCACTGCGTTCGCTGTTTGCAAATCGGAACAAACTTATTCGCAATATCCGAACCGCGTTCGCAGTTTACATAAATCAATAATATCAGTTATATTTATTTAATTATTTAAGAAAAACCTCTTAATAGGGTAGATAGCCCCTGACTCGACTCGGAGAGATTTATTTTGGTTAATTTTGGTTTCCCAACTTGTTTTTCTTTTAGACACTTTACCAGTTCCGACGAAGACGAGACCCAAAATTTGTGTTTAAAAATAAACCCTTATTACAATTTATTGGTAAGACTTGAGAAACAGTCTCAGGAAAGCGAGGAAACAATTCGACAACGGAATGTACACGAAACAATTGTGAGTTTGATGTGTACACGATGTATATTGTACATGTAAACACTTGGAAACACAATTTATACATTTCAAACGTAACAAAAACAAAGGTGAAACACTTGGAAGGAGTTAGTCACGAATTTTGTCGAGTTATCAAAGAAATCGAACCGGAAACGAAAAAGGATAAAGAATTTGTTAATCCATTGGATCCTGAGGAATTACAAAATATGTTCCGATGTGGTAATCCAGAGGAACTCAACTTATGTGGTCGACTTGATGTCGCCATTCAAGAAGAGATCGTACGTCAACAAAATCAATTCATAGATTATTCGTAGAATGTTATTTATTCAAGTAATCTCGAAGCAATATACATTATTATCTCTACAACCGACAACCAAGTAACCATTAAAGTAAATGATGGAACTAAACAGTTCTCCTTGTAATTTTTCGTTCAAAATTAAACGTCCTTCATCATCAACAATATAAATAGTTCCTTTAGTTGATGCGAATGCAATCAACGGCCGATTTTTACAAATAAACGAAACTGGGGTTCCATAAACTTGACTTTCAACTTCGAGGCACCATTTTTGGCAGCCATTTTGAGGGTTTAGGCAATGTAAGGAGTTGTTCTGACAACCGATTAGAATGTCGCCTTTCGCGGTCAATGAAGGGCTACAGAAAATTGGTTTCCCACAATCGTAACTCCAAATCTGTGAGAGTAGAAAATGAAATGGTATTTTAACGCGTTACGTTTTCGCGAAAGTATGTAGGCGTAATTGATTTCAAAATTACTCGTAATCCATCATGGTTAAAGAAATAAACGTAATTATCGACACATCCGATGCAAACTCCGGATTTTAGACACAGAGGCGAGGAAAATAAAGGTTTCCCAATGTTGGTTGAATTTTTTACTTTCATAGTAATCTAAGTAGGTAAGTAATTGTAACTAAGGCTCCAGTGATTATTGGTACCAGGAGTAAATTATATTTTGGGCGGTTATAATGTACTCCTGATGGTACTAAACATTACTGGATCAACTGAGGACAAGTAACCATCTAACGAAGCGACATAGACTAAATAAGGATCTAAATAAACGGCAGGTGAGGCGAACAGACTACCTCTCCCCATACTTAAACTCTTTAGCATCACGCCAGTCTGAAATTTAACAAAATTAAGACGCAGTTTCAGCTGTGAAATTAACTCCTTTAAAACCTCAACCTCAATATCCAACAGATATAGATTTTTATCGTGTGAACAACAATAGACCACGTTTTTTGTCGGGTCTGTCACTGGTGAACTTTTAATTTCGGCCTCAGTTTTAAATTTCCATTTTAGTTCACCGTTCACGACACAAACGCAATAGAGATGGTAGTCGTAACAGCCTATCGATAGGAAAAGTTACGTTTTGGTCACACGTGAACTGTTAGGTTAGGTTAGGTTGTTTGTACCAAATAGAACGTATTGGCCATCGTTGGATAGACAAGCAGAGGATTCAATACGGTCCGAAACATTCAAACACCAATATGGTGAACCGCTTAATAAATCAATGGCTGCAAATATGCCTGAATGCGAACCAATGAAAATCGCGTTATCTCCGCTACAAAAATTAAAGATTTCAATTTAAATACTTAATTTTAATTAAATTAAATTAAATATACCTTTGATAGTTTACGACTAAAGGTGTGGCATCGATACACTTGGAAAGATCAAATTTCCATTTTAAATTAATTTTGATTGATACTTCGTCAATATTTTGTGTATTTTCATTGATTAAGTCGGATTTTACGCAGTTTTGGCTGCACACGCATTTGAGTTTTATTTTTGCTCGACTCAAAGCTTGGTAGCAATTTGACACATTAATTTTGCGATGGAAACTTAATTCAGTTTTGTAATTCGTTAACATTGAAGTTGGTGTGTCTGTCGCCTCAAAATCGGTACGTTTCAAGTACTTTAAAACTGATTTAAAATCAGAATGTAGCAATTTATCCAATAAAAGAGGGTAGGATTGATTTAAGTGGTGTTCCACGTCCATCGTTAATTGCACTGCGGTGACTGAGTCGCAACCATACTGCAAGAAATTGCTTCTTTCTACTATTTCATCTTCTATTTTTGTCTTTGTGTAATCCTAAATTATTGCAGATATAAAATACTTTTTTTATAGTATTTGTGTAATCCTAAATTAAGGTACTTTTTATAGTATTTGAGTGGCTTGGTAAACTATAATAACTAACCCTCCACAATCTAGAAAATAGTTCTGTGACAATTTCAGTGTTTAACATGGAACTATTTTTAAGTTTTCTCTTATTGTCAAATATTTTTATCAATAACTTCGTATCAATTTTTCCTGCAAAATCAAACGCTATGTTGATGTTTCAACAATTTGTTTATCGATGGTAAAATTAAATTTACCATGATACGTCACGGGAATTTGTGACTTCATAAAATATACTTCGATAGGAACTTTAATATCTAGATTATCTCTAACAATTTTTATTAACGAATCTCGAGTTATATCATTTTCAAGCTCAGTTTTCATTGCGAAAATGATAAGGATTTGCTTTTCAGCGTGATACATGACGTAGTAACTCTCCAAATTTTTAATTTCGTCTAATGTCGAATTAACTGACGATATGTTAATTTTTTTCCCATTATATTTAACGACATCGTCTATGCGATGCTTGCAATAAATTTGACCATTGATTCTTTCAACCCAGTCGCCTGTTGATCGCCATATTTTAACATTTTTAACAAGTGTTAATGGTTTTTCATCATTAATTAAACAAATTCTAGTGTTGCTGCCTATAATTAATCAATATGTAATACAATTAACTATAATCAGCCCCAAAAACGTTGATTTACCTATAAATAACTCCCCACAATCTATAGAATTATCTAGATTGTTTCTGATTTCAAAATCAGTTTCTAAAATCGGAACACCGATTGGTATCTCATCTCTACGGAAGATTTAACTTTAATTATTTGCGATTAACATTATAATTAAGTTACTAACTCCTCCTGAAAAGTTATTTCGTACGTAGAAGCCCAACAAGAAACCTCCGTTGTACCGTAAACATTGTAAAATTTTGTCTCATTCCCATTTTCTCTTATATCTTTTAGAAATTTAACATTAGGACATTTTTCTCCGCCTAAAATTACGAATCTGAGACTGGTGCTTTTAGAAAATAAGTAATTTTTTAAGTTTCGTTTTCCAAAACGTAGCAAAAGTGACGGACAACACTGGAAAAATTATTAAATTTAAGGAAATTCGAAACAAACATATTTTTTTAATAAGTATCTACTTGTAATGCGGTGATTTTAGCGTGTGTTAGGGCTTGTAATAATAAATTTGGGGCTTTTTTAAGTCTTTCTGTAATAATTAAGAGTGTAGCGCCCGCAGATAACGCCAGAAAAATTTCTACGATACTCGGATCAAACGTTAGAGGGGCTAACAATGGGATTACATCGTTTTCGGTGATTTTAAAAATTGATCTAGGTATAGATAAATATTTTTAGTATATAATGAATGCCGCGACGAAATAGTCTTTGAGCAACTTAGAAAGTTGCATTCCAAGAGTATTTTATTACTGGAAATGTACTAAATTTGGTAGAATGCATTGTTCAGGAACTTGTATAATCTTCGGCGTATTTTTTGTAGTTCCTGAAGTTTGTGTTACATAAATTAATTTCAAATCTTTTTCCCGAGTTTCCACTTTTTGACAATTGTCAATTTTATGTAAAAATATAATTTCTCCAAATTGAGTCATTAATTTTTGTGAAATCCTCCATTCTGAATTGAGATTTAAATTCTGTGGCGTATAATTATAAATACACTTAATTAGTGACGTGTTCGGAAAGGGGGGGGGGCGCTACAAAAATTTTAATTACAACTAAAAGTTCTTTGGTGCAAACTGCAAATCTTATCGACAAATACTTGGAAATATTTTTCATATTTCTTAAAGAGTCGTTCACGTTGACAAACGCAAAATACATATTGGCTTTTAATATTCTGAAAGGATTACATTTTTAATAAAGGGTTGCTTCAGGCGGACGGTGGTCAAGAAGAAAGTAGGGGGGGGGAAGGGGGTGTATAATCCATAGACGTAAAAAGGACCCCCCTCCCCAACCACTTATAGAAAAATTGGAGATTAATTTCGGATTAAGTATTATTTTACCCCAAAATAAGTGGAGGGATTAATATAGATGGTTCTAATAGACAAAAAACTCCATTTTGCTCTGTTGATAATGTGTCATTTGACAATTTTTCACAAATTTGGTCAGAAATGATACATAAATCATTATAAGTTATGTGTATTTCAATTTCATCTTGAAATATGACGGCTTTTCTGTGTTTATAATTATTTGTGCAATTTTCTATCGCACTTAAAATTCCATTTTTCAACATGGCCGACTGCTGACCCCTTTTCTGTTTGACCCCCTCAAAAGAGCCAAGGCTTAGTTTATATCTGCTATAATAGAAATTTAAAGCTTTTTCTGAAAATAAAAGTATAAATATAAAAATTAGGTAACAATTGAATTTCTTTTTAAATGCACTTAAATGGCTCAAAAATAATTAAATTTTTATAAAGTAAGGGTTTTCATACTTTAGACGAAGAAAATTGACAAGAGAAAATGGACGCTGGATTTAGCCAATCAAGGATCGATTTTAGATTTAAGCGAATCGCGCTCTCGTATGAAAGAGCAGAGGACGACTACGGAGTTCGGGCCAAAGGGTAATGAAACCGCGGCTCCATACACTTTAATTTATTAATTATGTTCCGGTATTTTGCGTAATTAAATCGCCTAATTAGTGCAGCTACTATAGATAATTTCTATAAGATCAAAATTAAACCTAAAGGTAAGCTTTTTATAAACGAAATATTCAAATAAAACTTATTTTGCCAAGGCTTAGTGCCTGAAGCCTGGTAGTTTTTTGAGTCTGTCTGTCTGTTAGTCACTATTTTTTGACGTTTTGCTTAAAGTTAAAATTAATGAAAACTATTTAACTTTAAACAAAGATCATGGCATCCGTGAGTTTTTCTCAACAAGGCTCGGCGCAAGGTGACGGTGAAGAGTCAACTGTCCAAATAGCAATCCACCCCTCTCATGTTAGTAACATTCAGGCATACCAACAAGAAGGACAGCGTCCTTCCGCTCGAAGTTTAAGCTTCCAAGACACGAGGAAAAAGAAAGCAACGTGTTTCGTGTTGTTCGATCGGGCTTCCGGTTCCTTTTGGAATCCTCATTTTGATTCCGGAATTTTAGAGGAACAATATCAAAGAAGTACCTTCCCTCAAAAGTGCCAACGTTTCCAATACGCGTTACTTTACGTTTTTATGGCTTCCGTCGCCTATTTAATTTATTTCGCGTGCATGGCGAGAGCGCATTGGATACCTTTCGTCGTTTCCAGCTTCATTATTACTTGTTACGTTATCTCCGCTCTTCTCTTTACTTACAATGACAATTACCAAAACTATTGCGTCCCAGCTTCCATGGTTACTAGTATCATACTTTGTTTATCCTCCCTTTTAATATTCATCGTGTACACGAAGGATAACACGCCCGACAAGATGGACCTTTCGCCCATAGGTATGTTTTCCATTTGCGTTGAACTTTTGCTTCTACTATACACCGTTATTCCATTACCCTTATATTTATGCGTTATTGTTGGAAGTTCCTATTCGATAGTTTACGAGATATTATCAGCTATTTTAATCACTGATGATTTATCGATCATTCTCGTTCGAGTCGCGTTACAAATTTGTATCCATCTTATAAGCATACATACCATGCTAATGGCTGAAGTTAGAATGAGGAATACATTCATGAAAGTGGGACAGTCATTGTTAGTAGGACGAGATTTGGACATTGAGAAACGTTTGAAGGATAAAATGATTCATTCGGTTATGCCCCCCAAAGTCGCTAAATGGTTAATGTCGACGCAAGAAAATGAGGAAGAGAATTGCGAAATAAGCGATATTGAAGGTGAAAGAAGAGTTTCGACTAGTCCGCGACAATCGGAGCTTAGTTTTAGACCATTTAATATGCATCGAATGGAGGATGTTAGTATCTTATTCGCTGATATTGTGGGATTCACGAAAATGAGTTCCAATAAATCAGCTGAACAGTTAGTCGGACTTTTGAATGATTTGTTTGGAAGATTTGATTATTTGTGCGTCAAACTTGGATGTGAGAAGATCAGCACTTTAGGAGATTGTTACTACTGCGTTTCAGGATGTCCCGAGTAAGTGAACGAGTTCTTTAATAATATTTATGGCGCTCGCACTATAAGGTCTTTGCGCGTGACGTCAAGTTACCTTCCCCCTTTCCTCTCCCCTTGCCGGCTGCCCGCTCTGGCCACCTTAGGACGCCATGTTGACATCCCCTGAAAACCGGTTTTCGCCCCCTATTTCTTCCCCCTTTTTACTCTGGCGGAAACACCCTATTGCCAAAATTTTAGACCATAAGTAAAGAAGTAGCGCTATTAGGTTGAAGAGACGCGTATAGAGCTTATAGCTTTATGTTAAAATATTTTTAAACCGCGTAAAGACCACGACCCGACCACGCCAAATGTTGCGCCGAAATGGGTTTGGGAATGATTAAAGCCATCGGAGAATTTGACGAAGATACGAACGAAGATGTTAACATGAGAGTAGGAATTCATACGGGAACCGTCCTTTGTGGTATTGTGGGGACGTGTCGATTTAAATTTGACGTGTGGTCCAACGATGTTTCTTACGCCAATTTGATGGAGTCAACCGGTAAACCAGGAAAGGTTCACATCTCCGAGTCGACATACACTTTTCTACAAGATTTATACCACGTAGAAGATGGCCAGCCACATAAAGGTGTGACGCCTTTAGGTAGTGGCGTTTTTTCGACTGACGATGTTCGAACCTTTCCAGGAGTTAACACGTACTTCATAAAAAACCGGAAACCGGGCGCAGTATTCATGTACGATCGCATTGCCACTCTTCACTCCGGGACAACTAGACACTCGTGGCCATCGCAGTTAATAGAACGAAGGGGTAGTAACCAAAGAAAACCAAGCTGTCAGTCGGAAAAATCGGCCAATGTCAATGACGACGAACCAACAGCGGCCATGCCAATGTTACAATTTGCCGCTTCCCAAGGACAGGGAAGTCACTCGACCATTAGCAGCAGTCGGAAAGATTCTGGTATTCGAAGTCGTCATAGTAGCCTCCAGGACATGGTAGGTGGTCAGTACTATATGCCTATAGATCGCGGCCAGTATTGGGAAAGCTGGGTTGTATAAATACGCGATCTAATACGAAGTCGAGTTGGCTCGCGCGTGGCTTCACTTGGGAAGTTGTGTCCATTTAATCAGCTTCCGCGATAAAAGGGAAAAATGGAATCGTAAAGGTTTGTAATTGTCGTAAAATACTCTTTAGATGCTGGACACAACGAGCATCATGGCTGCCCATTTATTTAGTCACCGCGTCAGCGGCTACGAAACGTCCAGTCAAACTTCAGTAGCGGATACTGGACGATCGAGTGGGTCCAGTATTCGCGGAGCCAGTATCTTCGTTGACCCTAACGTTTCGTTACACGTTAGTTTAGCGCGATTACGCCATTTGCGTAAACAGTCGGACTTACAAATGATCCGATGCGTTCAGTCGGACTCCGCCCACTTGGACTACTTTGTTCGCCCACCCGTTAACCGTTTCTCCCTATTTTTTATTGAAAATAAAATGGAGAGCGCGTATCGTAAACGTTTCCACAATAAAAACCCCAAAGACGCCGTACTAACCCTCGCATCGGCTACTTTAAACACTTATTGCGATATCTTTTTCGCTTCCTTGTTTTTCCTAGTTTTTGCCATTTCGTGCTTTTGTTTATTCCGAGTGACGCTTCCCTGGACGTTGACGTTCGCCTTAGGGTTAGCCTGGTTAATTTTTATTATCGTTTTATGTTTGTGTGAGATCTTTTTTACCCAAGGTCATTGCAGGTCACCCTGCGTGTCGCGTCTTTATAAATTTTACACGCAATGGTATCCCTGGCATTTTTGCGGCGCGATTTTAGTCAGTTTGCCCGCCGTTTGCGTTTACGCTAACCTCCTATGTTGCCAGCAAGTTTTAAGTAATTCCAAAGCCCACGCATTTTT
Source organism: Phalangium opilio (assembly GCF_054372755.1). Taxonomy (NCBI): domain Eukaryota; kingdom Metazoa; phylum Arthropoda; class Arachnida; order Opiliones; family Phalangiidae; genus Phalangium; species Phalangium opilio. Next base: position 6,127,363 of record NW_028324187.1, on the reverse strand, counting down.
CTTTTTAGTCTTAGTTTCGGTCGTGCATTTTTGTAATTTCGCCCAGCTTAATTTTTGGCTCAAATCTTTACTGGCTGCTTTAAGCGGTACCGGTATGATCCTGGTCCTTTTAACGACGTCCCATTTTTGTCCCCCGAAACCTCTTCTACCTTTGAACTTAAACGCCACGTTATTTCAAGAGAAAAATCCTTATTATTATTGTTATCCTTCGTTAATATACGAAATTGTATTAGACGTTACTTTATTAATCGCGTTAGTTTGGTTTTTAAACCGCGAATTTGAGATTAGTTATCGCTTAAGTTTTCACGGCAGTATTCGAGCCGCGCGTGACAAGCGAAAAATACAAAGAATGAAAAACCAAGCTGATTGGTTATTGCATAATATTATACCTAAACACGTCGCCGATCAATTAAAATCTACGGCAAAATACTCGCAAAATCACGAAAACGCCGGAATTCTCTTCGCGTCTATCGTTAACTTTTCCGAAATGTACGACGAATCCTACGAAGGCGGCAAAGAATTCCTCAGAGTTTTAAACGAACTCGTTGGCGATTTCGACGAACTTCTTTTGAAACCGTCATTCAGGAATGTTGAAAAAATTAAAACTATCGGAAGTACCTTTATGGCGGCTTCGGGATTGAACCCCAAGCTACGAATGGAAAACCCCAGCCCTAACACGCACTTGATCGAATTACTAGACTTCGCTATCGCCATGCAACACGTCATCGAGAGATTTAATTGCAATTTATTGGGTTTTAATTTCATCATTCGTATTGGATACAATTTTGGAGATATTACCGCCGGAGTCATTGGAACCACCAAACTATACTATGATATATGGGGTGATGCCGTGAATACGGCTAGTAGAATGGATTCTACCGGTGTTCCTGGACGTATACAACTTCCGGAACATTGTATACCCGTTCTTAAAGATCATTTTGAGTTCGAAAATAGAGGAACTTTCTTCGTTAAAGGAAAAGATAACATGAATGTCTACCTCGTAGTTAAAAAAAAGGAAAACTTAGATTCCAATGGCGAAGAAATGTAGTTAGGATAGAACAGAATTGGGGCGAGACAAGGCCCCTCCTCAAATGGAAGAATATATACAAACCATATCCGAAAATATTATATTTTTATTCATTTTTTAATGTAGTAGGTAAGAAATTAATTAATTAATTAATCTCGGAAGAAAAATGTATGCAATTTTTTTCAAAGTTTAATTAGGAGTGTTATGAAAGATGGTAATAACGATCCCTCCTCCCATCTTTGGCAACAATCCCCGCTTACATTACCTAACGTATTTATTTCGTCCCTAAAGTACTTGCAAATAGCTTTAACGCCATAACAAGAAGTTATATCTAGTATCTCAGAGAGAAGGTATAAATTCGCCGATTTCCAGCTTTATCTCCAGTCCAAACTTAGGTCCGGATTTAATCCCCGCCGCCTCTAAATTACAACCAGCCAGCATCTCATTGGTTCTTGAAAACTCACGTCAGCGCGACGACGCGAGTGACGAAAATTACAGTCATATTTTCGGACTGAGGACAGGGATAAGGGGGTCAGATGGATTGGAAATGATGATGGGCGACCTGCGGCACCATATCTCTCCCAGTGTACCTCGCGCACGCCCCTACTCTTCCGTAGGCGATTGCTAAGTGCTGCCGCGTAGCGCCATTTTATTTGAATGAGAACTAGCTTCTATTTTTGAGATAGAGGGAGCGTCCTTTACAATTTCGTCCGGCACGACCCTACCTAACCGCTGGGGATGATGGGAGGACTATGGTGCCGTAGGTGGGGGCACAAAGGCAACGCTTAAGGTATGGAGGTTTCCGCTCCATTACTCTCTCCTTCAAGCTGAGGAGAGGCGAAATAGCCCGGCGCCTCCTTTTACGTCCCCCCTTGTATTTTGAAAGGGGGACTGGGACTATGGCGCGCCAATACAAAGGCATCTTATACCTTCTCCCTAATAAACTAGATATCACTTCTTGGCCATAATGACAAGAGATAGACGACAAAAGTTAGTTTACTTTTGACTTAAAAAGGTATTTAATTTTTCTGACTGTACTTACCTTAATAAATCATCGCGGTTAATCGCTACGTGTTAAATAATGTTTAGGCATAATAAGGGGGTACTTTAAACTCATCCGCTCCAATTAGACACAAGGCGAATTAACTTGAATGACGCAATAATTACTGTACATTACAATTAACTCTAGTCCTAAAGCGCCTGAAGGCCTTTTTTATATATATACATATATATATATAAATATAATTTATTCGTTTTAGTCTATTTCAATATTAGAAGGTACCTCTAAAGTCTTCTAAACCATAGAGTGCTGTCAGTTGTGACGTCAGATCCAAGGTTAAACGTCACGAGTCTGCCTTTAGCAATGGGCGGCCATGACGGTTACCGTTTTTTCTTTATGGGAAAACAGCATGGGTGACGTCACACCGGCGCTTCTGACAGCACTCTATTGGGAAAATGGGTCTTATCTAAGATTGAAATCGTCTACAACTGCGTAGCTTGTTATGTTATGTTATGTTATAACTAATTTCAATTTGTTAAATATTAAATTTTTTGAACGGTCAGAATATCGTATTTAAAAAAAAAAACTACCAGTGCCAATCTTAAAAAAAGTCTACAAGAATTTAAATGTCTGACCACTATTTTTAAAGTTTTTAGGAATGTATTGACGTAGGCCTATATATAGTAATAAGTAACTGTTTTACGAAACTGAGTAACGTAACAAACAGACGGGATTTGCAATTATAATAAAATCTGCAATTAGGGTTTATTGTACTGGCGATAATATTTAATATAATAATAATAATAATAATAATAATAATAATTTTTAAATAGCTTTTTACATTATGGAAAAAATTTTATTTTTACCGAAAACTAACTAACTAAAAAAAAATATTTCGAAAGACATAATAACATTTTAAAATAAAAATAACCCTTTTTAATTTATTTTCCTGAAAAAAAAAAAATTTTATATATGAATATAATATACAACTATAGATAATATATATTTAAATATAATGTGATTTATATTATATATGATGAGAAAAAATAAATGCCACGAAAGTTTAAGCCGGCATCTTTGTGTCATCATAGCCAACTCGATCACGCTTTTTCCTTGTGTTATACGGGATTTACGAGAGGTTTTCTGTGGGCGCTGCCATAACCTGTCGGCGTCCTTTAGTTAGTGGCTGACATTGCCTGTCGTCGAACGGGCTCTGTAGCCTTGGCAGAACAACTCTCCGAAAAGGGGGCGGTAACCTCATAAGTCCCGTATAGATATAGTGCGAGTAGCCTGCGTGAGCGAGTGGGCTATGGTGTAACGTACTTCAAAAAAATTAAAAATCAACGTAATATTGTAGTTTTTCATGTAAATTGATATATATATTCTCCTGTGCCTTGTGTTATATATATATATTATTCATGTTACGGCCTTAAATGTTTAAATGTGAAATTTGGAAAACATGTAATGTATAGCAAGGAGAACACGTCCTTTCAAAATAGAGAAGAAAAAATAAACAACAATGTAATTTTGTGATTTTTAGAATTAATGTGATATTTACGGAAAAGGGCTTAATTATAATTAAAAATTAATTGCCCGTTAATTTAAGGTTTGCCAATTTATGACCATTACCAAAGTTGCGGGAATGTTTTATGTTTTTCATTGTTTAAACAAGTATTTAGTGAAACCAACTTAATTCAACACAAAAAAAAGAGACAGTGATCATGGATTTGTTGCATGAAATTTTTATTTATGAACAGTGTAGTTTTAAAGTATACGCAAGCAACGGTATTTAAATAAAATTATTTAACATAATTATGTGAAATTGGAACTTGAAGCGATGTATTGGTTAATTTTAACATTTATTTCATTTGTTCTAAGGCGTATGGAGCTGAAATATGGCAAAAAACAAACCAATTAAAGACTAATTGATATTTATTACGTTAATTGTCTGAATTTTAATCATACTTAATCTAATTAACGTCACTAAGAAGACGAAAGTTCCAAGGTTTGATATGACGGCCATTCTAGCTTTTTTCTTCTCTTCATTAGGGTCAACTCGTTCCTGACCCGGTTGTTGTAAACGAATCATTCTATAATTCAAGAAAAAGCGTATGTTAAATATTTAATCTCATTACTTATATTAAATTTAGTTAAAACTAACTTTAAATTTAAATTTACGAGTACGACAGCACTTAAGACGGCGTAAGAGAATCGATCCTAAAGGTCAAACACGTTTTTCCAAAATTCGTCTTCTGCGCAGAGGTCACCGCTTCCATTGAAATATGGCGGCGAACGGTATGAACATTGAATCCCGGCTTCTGTAATAAAGTTCTTCAAGAACTATTTGCGTGTGCTTTTAATTGTAATTAAACTTGAAAAATAGTTAAATTGAAGTTAGTTTTGATTTATTTAAATAAGTTAGAGGTTGAAATCGTATTTAAAGTAAAGGAAGTCGTATTCTTAGGCATTTAATTTTTGTCAGTGCCAAGGCTTAATCGTTATGGAGAAAGCATTGCAAGAAAGAGGATGGTCAGTAAAAATAGCTGTCAAATACTTACGAAATTAGTCCAAATAAGACCACGTACCTAATTAATCTTTTAGGTATCTCTCTGCTGATGGAATAGAAAGATGTAAAGAAGGTTTAACTCAAATCACAGTTGATAATGTTATAAAGGCTGCTTTAGATGTAAGATTTCATTCATTAGTCTTATATCAAGGTAATGTAATTTATGTTTTAATATAATATAGTATGATTTGCGCGAAATTGGTTCTCCCGCTCTTCAAGAACTAATAATAAGGGGGAAGGATGATTTTGTAAGTCATAAAAACCTAAATTTAGTAAATTATATCAGTTTAATAGATTAATTTCTTATATTTTTTATTATATGCATAGTTAAATGGACCATTGGTGCTTCAAATTCAAAAGATTCGTAATGTATCCGCACCCAAAGCTAATGAGAAATCTCAACACGCGCCTCAGCTCCTTAGATTGTATTTAACTGATGGTTGTGGAAGTATTAGTGTCATTCAAGGTGAAAATTGGTCTTCTTTAAAGCTGTAAGTGCATTTATAAAGCAATTAGACCTAATTACATACAGTATTGTAATAAATATGATTGCCAACAGTTTTGATAAAGCTCCAGGAACCAAAATCTTCATTAAAAATGGCCCCCATAGTTTAAAGGGGCCATTATTGCAATTAGATACGAATAGTTTCAGTTTATTGGGTGGAAAAGTTGAAGAACTGGTTGAAAAATGGAAAATAAAACAGGTTTGTTATTATTTATTGCTTACAAACTTAGTTTTATTTTAATTAATGGGTTTAAAAATGATTTAGTCAATGTCTCATCGTATAAGATCAGCTTGTGGAGATGTTGGACCACCTCCTTGGGTTCCTTTTGGTCAAAAAATTGATTATAAAGGTTCAAAAAGCAGTTTTAAATCATTGGATACCGGAGATAAAGAAACGGTGAAAGAGCAACAAGCCTTTGATGAACAAAGGAAAGCTACAATTGCTGAAATATCAAAGTCAAAAGAAGGTGTCAAGAAAACATTCGGGAAAGGGAAACAGGAAGTTAAACAACCTACAACAGATGGGAGAAGAAGAGATAGTAGGACAAGTACCACAAATGGAGAAGTTAGAAGTACCAATTCCTTCTCTGAAAGACCTGAAAGAAAACCAAGATGTAAGACCATATTTTTTTAATTAAGTCTCTTGGCTTAAGTGTTAATTAATTTTAGGCCTAATTTCTGAATTAAAAATTACTTTATTTTTTACTTATTTTTTTTTAGCTAATTTTCGCAAAGATCGTGGAGACAGAGATGATGAAGCTGCATTGACTGCTCCATCAAAACCGTCCACAATTTTTGATTTCTTAGAAACAAAATTAATTGACGTTGTGCCTTCAATCGCCCAGGTGACTGTGAAGGAAACTCCTAAGGTAAATAAATTTATTAAATTATTGCTTACCTAAGCCTTTGGCTTTTGAATTTCGCGCCATTTCAAACTGAATCCTAGATGGCGCCAGTGTAGTAAGAAATTAGGGAACAGGGCTGGAAATAAGCATACAGAATACTGGACATTGTCCATAAAAGTTTTCAAACGGTATCGTAGATGGCGCCAGTGTAGTAAGAAATTAGGGAACAGGGCTGGAAATAAGCATACCGAATACTGGACATCAGGCTGGGAAATAGCACACTTCCTCTGGTCCAAAACCAGTTTATTAATTGCTTGGACTAGTTTTTTAATTCAAGAAGTGGGGGTTACTGGTCCTCGGGACCAGTTTATTAATTGCAAATCTATTGGAGAGCAAAGGCTGGGACCAGTCCGGAGACCAGTAAATGATTTCAGACACTAGGGGGTCACTGGTCCAAAGGACTAGTTTAAAAAATATCCTTATTTCCCAGCCTGCTGGACATTGTCCATAAAATTTTAAAATGTCCCGTAATTTTGAATGAATTATTAAATTAGTCTTAACGACGATACATAAGCCTAAATCCTAGCTACTACCACTGAATAAATTATTAAATTAGGCTTAACGACGATCAATAACCCTAAATCCTAGCTACTACTGCTGAATACATTATTAAATTAGGCTTAACGACGGTCGATTAATAAGCCTAAATCCTAGCTACTACCGCTGAATAAATTATTAAATTAGGCTTAACGACGATCCATAAGCCTAAATCCTAGCTACTACTGCTGAATAAATCATTAAATTAGGCTTAACGACGGATGATCCATAAGCCTAAATCCTAGCTTCTACTGCTGAATAAATTATTAAATTAGGCTTAACGACGGACGATCCATAAGCCTAAATCCTAGCTTCTACCCCCTGAATAAATTATTAAATTAGGCTTAACGACGGACGATCCATAAGCCTAAATCCTAGCTTCTACCCTTGAATAAATGATTGAATTAGGCTTAACCATATTAACTAGCCTCAAGATGGCTACGAAGAATATGAAACTAGCTACAATCAAGAACGCGGTGGTTCTTACAATAATCAACGCGGTGATAGAACGCGAAACTTTCAAAAAGGCAATCGTCACCAACGCGATACCGGTCACTCTGATTATAACACTGGAACGTACGGTGGTTCCCGCGATTCTAGGGACAGTAAACATCAATCGGGTTCAAAACGGGACCAATACGAGCGTGGTTATAACAATCGCGATCAAAGATATAACGCGACATCGGGACGCAATAATAGTCGAAGTAATAATAACAACAATGTTGAAGTGACGCAACCGGCCTGTCCTCAACCAAATCCGATTAACTTTCCCGAACTCGGAAGTGAATTAGTGAAAGAACAGAATACGTCGCGTGGTGGAGGAAACCGGAAGTTTACCGCCAGTAATTCTCAAGGTGGTGGTGGTGGTGGCGGTGCGTCATACGCCTCGACCACCCCAAGTGTTCAAGGAAGTGCTAGTTTTAAAAAGACTTTCGTCGTTGGTGATCACGTCATGGCACGATATTGGGAGGACCGAAAAGTGAGTACTCAATTTTGTTATTTTGTTTTTGTAGGAGGAGGGGGAGGGTGGTTTCAGGATTCATACAAACCTGGGAAACTCGGGGAAGTAAATAGTTGACAAAAAACTCCGGGAAATTTGTGAGATTCGAGTAAGTTCGCTCTGAAGGGGTTGCTTCAACTATAAAAAAAATCCACTCCTGTTGTTATTACTAAATTTGTGGAAAAAAAAAACTTGGAAAACTCGGGGAAATATATGGGGAAAAAACCTGGAAAACTCGGGGAAATATATGGAAAAAAACCTGGAAAACTAGGGAAAATATATGGGAAAAAACCTGGAAAACTCGGGGAAATATATGGAAAAAAACCTGGAAAACTAGGGAAAATATATGGGAAAAAACCTGGAAAACTAGGGAAAATATATGGGAAAAAACCTGGAAAACGCGGGGAAATATATGGGAAAACTAGGGGAAATCGGTTTTCCAAACGTTGTATGAACCCTGTGGTTTGATGAATAGCCCTTTTCGCATGTCGGAGGGTAAAAGTGGGGGAAAATGCGAAGCGCATGCGTGTTAGTAACAACGTGGATAAAATAGCAGACTACGGTCTTAGCCTCCGCGTATTTCCTCATTACTTTAGAGGCATCAACTTTGCCATTAAATCTAATCATTTTCGATACATTTTCTTGTTTTTTTTTCTTAGAAATTTGGAAACAAAGTGTAATAAAATTCATTTAAGCCAGTGGTTTTTTAGTTAGTTCAATTTTGTAGCATTTTTCAAATATTTTTTTTTTCATATGATTTTTAAGCCTTTGCACACTATGCCTGGATGCTGTGTTCAATTGTGTTGTGGTAGTGGGTGGGATGCAAGAATCAGTCGTATAAACTAAAGAGGGATGATAAAACAGTGGAAATTAAATTTCACATAATTGTTGTGAAAAGGAGAACGAGTTATAAATCGAAAATGTTGGAACTCCAAAGACGGGGATATGTAACATGCATTTCGTTAGTGGGTATCGGACCCTGGTCGGGAATCGGGGACGCTACTAATTTGCATAAGTTTGCAGCAAACCAATTTTTTTGCATAAGGCCGCCATTTTCAAAAGTTTGCTTCCAAAATACTAATTTGCATAAATTCTGCAAACTTTTTCTTGCATAAGGCCGGTATTTTCAATAGTTTGCAGCCAATAAACTAATTTGCATAAAATTCACCAGCAAACCTCTCCGTGCATAAGGCCGCTAATTTCAAAGGTTTGCCACAAGAATACTAATTTGCATAAATTTACCGAAAACTCGATGAAACTCATGTTTTTTCAAGGAAATCTATTAAGTTATTTACGCTCATAATTTATCGATTAATTTTATACCATAATATCAAGGTTTTCACAGGTTTCAAACCAAATTTGGATTTTGCATAAAATGTATGAAACAAGCAAACTCGGTTAAACTCATGGTTTTTTCAAGGAAACCTATTAAGTTATTTACGCTTATAATTTAGGGAATAGTTTTAAGCCATAATATCAAGGGTTTCATAGGTTTCAAACCAAATTTGTATTTTGCATAAATTTGAAATGTAAAGCAAACTTGATGAAACTCATGGTTTTTTCAAGGAAACCTATTAAGTTATTTACGCTCATAATTTATCGATTAATTTTATACCATAATATCAAGGGTTTCACAGGTTTCAAACCAAATTTGTATTTTGCATAAATTTGAAATTTAAAGCAAACTTGATGAAACTCATGGTTTTTTCAAGGAAACCTATTAAGTTATTTACGCTCATAATTTATCGATTAATTTTATACCATAATATCAAGGGTTTCACAGGTTTCAAACCAAATTTGTATTTTGCATAAAAAGTATGAAACAAGCAAACTCGGTTAAACTCATGGTTTTTTCAAGGAAACCTATTAAGTTATTTACGCTTATAATTTAGGGAATAGTTTTAAGCCATAATATCAAGGGTTTCACAGGTTTCAAACCAAATTTGTATTTTGCATAAATTTGAAATTTAAAGCAAACTCGATGAAACTCATGGTTTTTTCAAGGAAACCTATTAAGTTATTTACGTTCATAATTTATCGATTCATTTTATACCATAATATCAAGGGTTTCACAGGTTTCAAACCAAATTTGTATTTTGCATAAATATTATATAACATGCAAACTCGATGAAACTCATGTTTTTTTCAAGGAAACCTATTAAGTTATTTACGCTCATAATTTATCGATTAATTTTATACCATAATATCAAGGGTTTCACAGGTTTCAAACCAAATTTGGATTTTGCATAAAATGTATGAAACAAGCAAACTCGGTTAAACTCATGGTTTTTTCAAGGAAACCTATTAAGTTATTTACGCTTATAATTTAGGGAATAGTTTTAAGCCATAATATCAAGGGTTTCATAGGTTTCAAACCAAATTTGTATTTTGCATAAATTTGAAATGTAAAGCAAACTTGATGAAACTCATGGTTTTTTCAAGGAAACCTATTAAGTTATTTACGCTCATAATTTATCGATTAATTTTATACCATAATATCAAGGGTTTCACAGGTTTCAAACCAAATTTGTATTTTGCATAAATTTGAAATTTAAAGCAAACTTGATGAAACTCATGGTTTTTTCAAGGAAACCTATTAAGTTATTTACGCTCATAATTTATCGATTAATTTTATACCATAATATCAAGGGTTTCACAGGTTTCAAACCAAATTTGTATTTTGCATAAAAAGTATGAAACAAGCAAACTCGGTTAAACTCATGGTTTTTTCAAGGAAACCTATTAAGTTATATACGCTTATAATTTAGGGAATAGTTTTAAGCCATAATATCAAGGGTTTCACAGGTTTCAAACTAAATTTGTATTTTGCATAAATTTGAAATTTAAAGCAAACTCGATGAAACTCATGGTTTTTTCAAGGAAACCTATTAAGTTATTTACGCTCATAATTTAGGGAATAGTTTTAAGCCATAATATCAAGGGTTTCATAGGTTTCAAACCAAATTTGTATTTTGCATAAATTTGAAATGTAAAGCAAACTTGATGAAACTCATGGTTTTTTCAAGGAAACCTATTAAGTTATTTACGCTCATAATTTATCGATTAATTTTATACCATAATATCAAGGGTTTCACAGGTTTCAAACCAAATTTGTATTTTGCATAAATTTGAAATTTAAAGCAAACTTGATGAAACTCATGGTTTTTTCAAGGAAACCTATTAAGTTATTTACGCTCATAATTTATCGATTAATTTTATACCATAATATCAAGGGTTTCACAGGTTTCAAACCAAATTTGTATTTTGCATAAATATTATATAACATGCAAACTCGATGAAACTCATGGTTTTTTCAAGGAAATCTATTAAGTTAATTACAACATTAATTTAAAAATTCCATTTCGAATTTATATTACCATTTCACAATTGAAATTTTCTTAACATTAAGTTTTTTAACAGGAATTTTTGACATGCATAATGTTTAACAAGGGATGGTGGAATAAAGTATAAATGGAACAAAGTATTATGATAACATGGCATAACAACGAACAGGAATAAATAAAAATATGTATACTTGGATTAGTGTTTATGCCGTATTTAAAAACTGGAACTAGGTATGGGGGAAAGAACAAACTCGTAAGTCGTAAAATGTCATTCCTGGACTAAAGTATAATGACCCTGAAGCGAGTACTGCAGAATAAAGTAGGCCTATAGTTGGATTACCGTATTGATCAGAGTGGTTTACTCGTCGCCAACCAACACAGAACGGTGAAAACGTGAATGGGCAACACTAATTTCTTGATGATGTAGAATTATTTAGCCATGGTAGGAGGAACATTTTAATTTATTATACTATGTTGAAATAGCAGAGAATAGAAGGAAGGAGATATTATCAGTATAGTTGCGTATGATCAATGTGTCGTGGATGTAGGTACCGAAGAATTTTGGTGACTGTGCGCAGCTTTCTCGTGCATATTGGATTCACAGGTTCTCTTCTCTATGCCACGACATCACCAAAATTGTTTGAAAAATTTACCAGTACACTAGATAAGATAAGCCGACAACAAAAATTTAAAGTATTCTTTAAATTTTAAAGAAAAGTTGGAAATTGTAGGTTTTCTGTTATAAATTCTTACATTTTGGGCACTTTCCAAAGTTATTTGGTAGTTTGGGCTAGTTTGTAACAATATTTTATAGACTATCCCTTTAAACTGGCACTCTCCCTTTATTTTTCTAACCTGGCTGGTTTTAACTATTTATACCGTGAAGTGTTTTCGTTATTCAAAAACTCTGACCTCTGACGTAAATGAAAAACCCGAAGACCTAGAGGAACTTGAACTTCATAAAGAAGGACCCACGAATGGGCCACGTGTTGGTGCGCGAAATACTAACGCGCTCGCGCTATAAAAAGGGGTCTCCGACCTTTGTTTAACTCTCTCTCTGACTATCACCTTGCTCCTGCTTGGTCAGATTCTGTTGCTGCAGCCCTTGGGCTCTACGCCCTCGGGCGTGGACCCTTCGGGGCCACGCCGCGGTTTTTGTCGTGAAGTCTCCGGACTTAAACTTTAAAGGCCGACTTCCATCGAAAAGGGTTCTTACGAACTGAAAACCGTGCATCGAGAGTAACAATGGAGCGACCGTGCCGATTTTCGAATCCCCGTTGGACAAAATTTTGAGGTGTTCTTACGAACTGAAAATCTTTATACGGGGGTTCTTACGAACTGAAAACCTTTATACGGGGGCTCTTACGAACTGAAGATAAACAATAGATATTTTCCTTCAGAGGGTCGTAAAAATCGGGAATAAAATATTTAAGAGACTTTCTATTGTTTATCTTCAGTTCGTAAGAACCCGCATAGCAAGGTTTTCAGTTCGTAAGAACCCCTCCAAATTTTGCCCCAGTGGGAACTCGAAAATTGGCACGGTCGCTCTATTGTTAAGAATCGATGCACGGTCTTCAGTTCGTAAGAACGCTTTTCGGTGGAAGTCGGCCTTTAACAACGCGCCGGTTACCTCAGGTAACTTACCTGGACGATATAATTTTCGCGCCGGACGCCTTTGTGCGGGTTTCAACATATGCGTAAATATAAACTTGAACTATTTTTATTTAAATTAAACCCAGCCAGGTTTACATTATTATTTATATTTAAATCATTTAAACCATTATTTGTCTAATTAAAGACGAGAGTTTTATTATAACAAGCATTAAGCTTTATTTTATTATTATTAATTTAAATATTTCCCCTAGACATTAATACGAACCAATTTAATAAAGTATAAATAACTTAAGTTCATAATTATTTAATATATATCTATGATCATTACCATTTTTTTATAAAAACTGTCTCAAGTTTGAGACTCTCGGTTTTTGAGTTGGGCTAGAAACTTGCCTTTTTTAGCCACATCGTTTGATGTACATCTAACGATGGGGGTATTAGTTTGACTTGGTCTGAAGAAGTAGTAGTAGTAGTAGAAGAAGAAGATGATGATGATGAAGAAGTATCGTTCGTCTTTTTAAAGGGAGAATGAAAAGAGTCATTGATGATTTTCAAAGGGAGAGCATTATGATTTGTCTATAACTGTGCATTGGGAATGTACTCTGCACATATAAATTAACACACTTAGAGTGAAAAGGGATAAACTGTGTTAAGGTGATATTTTTCATTCATTGGTGATTTTAAAGGAGAAAGGATTATGATTTACCCATGACAGTACAATGCGGATGCTCTGTAAGAATATTAATGAACAAACAGACAAATTTTTCATATTGCTGAAGTTCTTCGTCTCTTGCCAGCCCACACAAAGCTTGGTTACAGATTTGCGCGTGCTGACAACCGATGCTTTAACAGAGTATATACAGAATAAGCTCTCGTTCGTGATAGGGAGTTGCCTATCCTACAGCGTGAAAACTAATTTCCTCGCGCGCATTCTATATCCATGGTGGTACTTTACTTTGGACACCGCTAACCAATTACAGCACGAGATCATTTTAGAAATAAATAGCGCGCTCTCTCAGAAAGTTTAAAGGGGCTGACCGACCCCCTCTCCTTTTCTACCCACCCGCTATGCTAAGCTCTATGCGGAAGATTGTCGTTTGTTCCATGGTCTGATAAGCCCCTTTTAAGCTAGGAGGATATATTGGTGAGGGAGTCTTCGACTGTCCGTTTTCCCATTGAAACGCGCATGCAGATTATCGGCCGTTGTTTCCCCCGTTTTCACTCGTTCTGGGAGATTCTTAGCCGCGCAACTAGTTCCGCGCACATCGTCATCGGGCTTCGTCTGTTTCTTTTGTTTTAATTTTTGGTCGCGCTGCAATTTTTTAGTGCTTTAACGGAACATTTATCATTATTTTTTTATTAATAGTAAATTATGGTTCTTAGATAAAACTGAAGTAAAGGGAATGGTTTTTACTCTTTCTCTACAGCTAAAACTCTACAAGATAAGTGTTTTAGATGGATTAACGCCTTTGGGGGAGTCGAGTTAACGCCCGATAAAATTAAAAAATATCACTGCATGTGTAGTGAACACGTAATATTGGCGGCGTTGCTTCTAACTTTCTAAGGCCTAAGCTAGCATGAAGAACCCTCTATTTTTGAATAGGGATTTGCGTGGTCACGTGATGCGCGTAACCAAGTTAATTAGGTGCGGGTGCACGAAGCTCCCATCGGTGAGACCGAAACCAGAGAGCTCTAAGAACAGGCAGTCGAAGACTCCCTGACCACTATATACATTTATACTTTATTCCACCATCCCTTGTTAAAAATCCCTGTTAAAAACTTCAATGTTAAGAAAATAAAAATTTCAATTGTGGAATGGTTATATACATTCAAAATTTAAATTTTAAATTAACGTTGTAACTAACTTAATAGGTTTCCTTGAAAAAATCGTGAGTTTCATCAAGTTTGCTTTAAATATCAAATTTATGCAAAATACAAATTTGGTTTGAAACCTGTGAAACCTTTGATATTATGGTATAAAAGTAGTCGCTAAATTATAAACGTAAATAACTTAATAGGTTTCCTTGAAAAAACCATGAGTTTAACCGAGTTTGCTTGTTTCATACTTTTTATGCAAAATACAAATTTGGTTTGAAACCTGTGAAACCCTTGATATTATGGTATAAAATTAATCGATAAATTATGAGCGTAAATAACTTAATAGGTTTCCTTGAAAAAACCATGAGTTTCATCAAGTTTGCTTTAAATTTCAAATTTATGCAAAATACAAATTTGGTTTGAAACCTGTGAAACCCTTGATATAATGGCTTAAAACTATTCCCTAAATTATGAGCGTAAATAACTCCATGGATTTCCTTGAAAAAACCAAGAGTTTCATCGAGTTTGCTTGTTTTATACTTTTTATGCAAAATACAAATTTGGTGTGAAACCTGTGAAACCCTTGATATAATGGCTTAAAACTATTCCCTAAATTATGAGCGTAAATAACTCCATGGATTTCCTTGAAAAAACCATGAGTTTCATCAAGTTTGCATGTTATTTAATATTTATGCAAAATACAAATTTGGTTTGAAACCTGTGAAACCCTTGATATTATGGTATAAAACTAATGGCTAAATTATGAACGTAAATAACTTAATAGGTTTCCTTGAAAAAATCGTGAGTTTCATCGAGTTTGCTTGTTTTATACTTTTTATGCAAAATACAAATTTGGGTTGAAACCTGTGAAACCCTTGATATAATGGCTTAAAACTATTCCCTAAATTATGAGCGTAAATAACTCCATTGGTTTCCTTGAAAAAACCATGAGTTTCATCAAGTTTGCATGTTATTTAATATTTATGCAAAATACAAATTTATTTTGAAACCTGTGAAACCCTTGATATTATGGTATAAAACTAATGGCTAAATTATGAACGTAAATAACTTAATAGGTTTCCTTGAAAAAATCGTGAGTTTCATCGAGTTTGCTTGTTTTATACTTTTTATGCAAAATACAAATTTGGTTTGAAACCTGTGAAACCCTTGATATAATGGCTTAAAACTATTCCCTAAATTATGAGCATAAATAACTCCATGGATTTCCTTGAAAAAACCATGAGTTTCATCAAGTTTGCATGTTATTTAATATTTATGCAAAATACAAATTTGGTTTGAAACCTGTGAAACCCTTGATATTATGGTATAAAATTAATCGCTAAATTATGAGCGTAAATAACTCCATTGGTTTCCTTGAAAAAACCATGAGTTTCATCAAGTTTGCATGTTATTTAATATTTATGCAAAATACAAATTTGGTTTGAAACCTGTGAAACCCTTGATATTATGGTATAAAACTAATGGCTAAATTATGAACGTAAATAACTTAATAGGTTTCCTTGAAAAAATCGTGAGTTTCATCGAGTTTGCTTGTTTTATACTTTTTATGCAAAATACAAATTTGGTTTGAAACCTGTGAAACCCTTGATATAATGGCTTAAAACTATTCCCTAAATTATGAGCGTAAATAACTCCATGGATTTCCTTGAAAAAACCATGAGTTTCATCGAGTTTGCTTGTTTTATACTTTTTATGCAAAATACAAATTTGGTTTGAAACCTGTGAAACCCTTGATATAATGGCTTAAAACTATTCCCTAAATTATGAGCATAAATAACTCCATGGATTTCCTTGAAAAAACCATGAGTTTCATCAAGTTTGCATGTTATTTAATATTTATGCAAAATACAAATTTGGTTTGAAACCTGTGAAACCCTTGATATTATGGTATAAAATTAATCGCTAAATTATGAGCGTAAATAACTCCATTGGTTTCCTTGAAAAAACCATGAGTTTCATCAAGTTTGCATGTTATTTAATATTTATGCAAAATACAAATTTGGTTTGAAACCTGTGAAACCCTTGATATTATGGTATAAAACTAATGGCTAAATTATGAACGTAAATAACTTAATAGGTTTCCTTGAAAAAATCGTGAGTTTCATCGAGTTTGCTTGTTTTATACTTTTTATGCAAAATACAAATTTGGTTTGAAACCTGTGAAACCCTTGATATAATGGCTTAAAACTATTCCCTAAATTATGAGCGTAAATAACTCCATGGATTTCCTTGAAAAAACCATGAGTTTCATCGAGTTTGCTTGTTTTATACTTTTTATGCAAAATACAAATTTGGTTTGAAACCTGTGAAACCCTTGATATAATGGCTTAAAACTATTCCCTAAATTATGAGCATAAATAACTCCATGGATTTCCTTGAAAAAACCATGAGTTTCATCAAGTTTGCATGTTATTTAATATTTATGCAAAATACAAATTTGGTTTGAAACCTGTGAAACCCTTGATATTATGGTATAAAATTAATCGCTAAATTATGAGCGTAAATAACTCCATTGGTTTCCTTGAAAAAACCATGAGTTTCATCAAGTTTGCATGTTATTTAATATTTATGCAAAATACAAATTTGGTTTGAAACCTGTGAAACCCTTGATATTATGGTATAAAACTAATGGCTAAATTATGAACGTAAATAACTTAATAGGTTTCCTTGAAAAAATCGTGAGTTTCATCGAGTTTGCTTGTTTTATACTTTTTATGCAAAATACAAATTTGGTTTGAAACCTGTGAAACCCTTGATATAATGGCTTAAAACTATTCCCTAAATTATGAGCGTAAATAACTCCATGGATTTCCTTGAAAAAACCATGAGTTTCATCGAGTTTGCTTGTTTTATACTTTTTATGCAAAATACAAATTTGGTTTGAAACCTGTGAAACCCTTGATATAATGGCTTAATTCCCTAAATTATGAGCGTAAATAACTCCATGGATTTCCTTGAAAAAACCATGAGTTTCATCGAGTTTGCTGGTTTTATACTTTTTATGCAAAATACAAATTTCGTTTGAAACCTGTGAAACCCTTGATATTATGGTATAAAATTAATCTCTAAATTATGAACGTAAATAACTTAATAGGTTTCCTTGAAAAAACCATGAGTTTCATCAAGTTTGCTTGTTTTATACTTTTTATGCAAAATACAAATTTGGTTTGAAACCTGTGAAACCCTTGATTTATGGTTTAAAACTATTCCCTAAATTATGAGCGCAAATAATTTAATAGGTTTCCTTGAAAAAACCATGAGTTTCACCGAATTTTCGTTAAATATATGCAAATTAGTATTCTTGTGGCAAACCTTTGAAATAAGCGGCCTTATGCACGGGGAGGTTTGCTGGTGAATTTTATGCAAATTAGTATATTGGCTGCAAACTATTGAAAATACCGGCCTTATGCAAGAAAAAGTTTGTAGAATTTATGCAAATTAGTATTTTAGAAGCAAACCTTTGAAATTGGCGGCCTTATGCAAAAAATTGGTTTGCTGCAAACTTATGCAAATTAGTGGCGTCCGGAATCGGCGGCCCTCGCGGGGAAAGCGCTCTTTTTTTGACGGGTTGCTCTCGTGGTTTTGCCCGGCGCTGCTTGGATACCGACATTATTTATGAAGCCGACACTAAGCCTTGGCTATTAAGGGAAATATTTTCATTATTATAATTTTTTAAAGCTTCAATGTGCATGTGTTTTCGCCAGTAGGATTTAAATATAATTCCCATATTTTTACAAACTTCTTTAAGTTCCAATATTTTTAGTTTATCACAGTTTAGATTCAAATTTACTCCGTTCTCTACAATCCCAGCTATTTCCCCAGAGACCGATGGCGTCGTCTGCTATTTTATCCACGACTCACGACAAGCGCATGCGCGCATAAATTTGCGAAAAGGTCTATTCAAGTACTTAAGGATTCCGGGGGGTATGCACTTGACTACACTCGTGGGTAACGCGTTGTCGCGTTGACAACTTGACACTCCCCACCCCCAATTCGAAATGCGCATGATCAGAAGTTTATATTGAAGTTTATGTCATGTGATACAGATTTATTGCAAATGTAAGGTACACATAATGATCGGGAATATTTTTAATTATTTACATAATAATCCGGCATGATTAATGATATGGCGGGCAATGAGGTTATTTTTAAAAAGTTTTTAACCATTTTGTAAAAGAAAATTGGTCACCTTATAATTAATTTGATCGTTGAGATCTTGTCTAGATATTTGTAAAAGTATTTTCCTTTCGCGTACCTTCTTCTTTCTTAAAGTATCACAATAGTTTTCCTCCGTAAATATATATATATATGTATGAATTTATATACTTTAGTTATAATTACAATAGCAATAAATATTATTGCTCATAGAGCGCCTGCCTTTGCCTTTACCGTAGCCATTTTGATGGCTGCGCAGTTGGCCCAGTGTTTCACGCGGTAAAGCAAATCCTAGCTTTATTGGTTTACGCGCGATTTAAATGGGTTGTGGCGAACGTTTAGGCCTAGCTGGTGGTACAGGAGAGCTCGAGTTCAATTCCCTCAAATTAATAGAATTTTCTTGGGATTCTACTACCGTTTTATTGTTAGGTTTATTGTTAATCGATTTAGTTGTCGGTGGTGGTTTGTTTTCGTCTTCAGTTGTTATGGTAGAGTTTATGTAGGCGCGTCCGTTTTTGTAATTGCTTAGTTTCCCGTCGCTTTCATTGGTTATTGTCAATGAGGCAATCTTGTCTTCAACCGTTTTTAACAACGTACTGTTAGGTCTTTGCCTTAAGGCTTTTTGTTCGTTTTCCGGTAAGGCTCTATGATGAGGCAAAGCGAACCTTAACTTCTCCCAAAACCATCTTTCCCCCCAAACTAAGTATGTTTTTGTTGACAAAAGGAATTGTAAGTCTTTATCCAAAGTTTCCTTCTTTGGTAAATCCCCTTTGACAATTACGATAAGTCGATCGATACGATCCTCAAGCATTTGATAATACGCCGTATGGAACTCTATTTGAAACCACAAACTCTCTAAGAAATTCTTGGATAAAACCAATATAGTTTTTCGACTGTTCTGAACCGAATTTGCGATATTCCAAGTGATAAGGTTACCTGGTAACCAATCGCGTTCGTGGATGCATAGCTTAAATTTAGGGTCACTTTCCTCCAGTTCTTTCATGAGGGAAAGGGCCACGTCACGATCAGCGCCGCTGTACGAGACAAACGCGTCGAAAGTCTTATCTTCGTCCAATTCTTCTTCGCTGTAGAAACACACAAAGACTCGATAGAAATGAATGTAGATGTACGCCGACACTACTTGTTTGTTGCGGTAATATAAGATGGAGACAAAGAATAAACTCATAGCTAATAAGACGCATACGACGGAGAGGGTGATTAAGTATCCGTTTTGTACTTCGTTGTCTTGAGGGCAAAGTTCGTCCGAGATCTTTATGACTTGCGGGATGGTATTGGTGCCATTCTGGTAAACCTCGTTGGCGCAGTATATGGCTTCCAAGTCTCCGATCTTTTTCGAGTTAGTTTGTAGGAAATCCTTTAAGATTTTTGTGGAACAGTCGCAGTAGAATGGGTTGTTACTCAAGTACATTTGGAAGCCGTTGTCCTTGCTCGTAATGTAATCGTACATTTCATCCCCTAGCCATTCAATCTGGTTATATTGCAAGGATAATATTTTTAGATTTGGGGGCCAACTCCAATCGGCGCTGGTTAAGTTGTTGTTGTCTAGGATTAGGGTGGTAACGTTGGACCACGCGTCATCTTCTAATCCAGTTAGGTTTGAGATTTGGTTACTTTGCAAATAAACTTCCGTGGCGTTGTAAGGAATTTCCGATGGTAATTCGGTTAAATTGAGACATTGTATGATGACAGCGCGATCAACGGCTCTATAATCGCACTTGCACGTCGAGGAACAGTTGACCGTAATTGGACAAGAGAATTCGTCAATGTTTTTGGTTAAGACCATTTTGGGTACTTGTTCTTGTAGCCCGTCTTCGTCCGGTTTGCACTTAACCGTGTTTAAATCGTCGAACTGTATTGTACTATCGCGTTTCTTGGCGTATTCCACGAAGTTCAGTAACTTGCAGTCGCACTTTAATTGGTTACCCCCTAAAAGGACATGACCTTTATTCGGTTTCTCGACTTTACCAGTTAAATTCATTCGGAATAGTTGTTCAATCTCCTGAATCGAACCCAAGTCCACGAAGCTAATTTTATTGTTCTGTAACTTCATCCTCCAATCAGCCGATACCAAAGTCGGTATTGAAATGTACTTGAAGTTATTATTTTGCAAGTATATTTCGCGTATTTCAGTGTGTAAGTTCCAATTAGTGATGCCCAAGTCGGACAAGTTGTTAAAAGACAAGTCAAGGACGGATAAGGGTGGTGAGAATCCAAAGGGTTGTACTCCGACCAGATGTTTAATTTTGTTCTTGGCCACCTTCAATATTCGTAGGGTTTTCAATGGTTCCATAATTGAAGTGTTTAAGCTTTCCAACTGATTATCGTTCATTTGCAACTCTCGCAAACTGATCAAGTGCCTGAAGACGCCGACTTTCAACTCTTTCAAGTTGTTATTCGAAATGGTTAACTTTTTCAAGTTGTACTTGCGTTTAAACAAATTGACGGGGATCTCGCTTATGTTGTTGTAACTTAATTCGACCTCCAGCAAATTATCCGAGTTAAGAAACAAATCCTCGTGCAAGTTCGTTAAATGGTTGTTGGTTAACGAAATATTTTTCAAACTTGTGCAATTCGCGAAGAGCTTATCTGGTATTGAGTTTAAAAAGCAGTCCTTCATTTTAACCACGAGTAACGTTGGTACGCTTGAGAACAAATCTTCCGAGATGTTCCTTAATTTAGTATTTCCGCTCAGAATCACTTCAGTTAAGTCCTTGTTGTTTTTAAACAATCCACTCGGTAATGATTCCAAGTCATTTCCTTTAAGGTTGATATGTTTCAAAGATGGCGTATAATCGAATGTTTCCGCTTCCAAAGTCGTAATCTCGTTATTGGTCAAGTCAATAGTGGTCAACGAGGTCAGGTTAGCGAAGAGATTGTTCGGTATGTCTTTAAGGTTATTTTTGTAGAGGTACAATAACTCCAACTTCGTTAAATTTCGAAAGACTTCGCCAGGTAACGTTTCCAGTTTATTTCCGCTTAGCTGCAAATTTTGTAGCTTGTCCAAGTTGTCGAATAGACCTTCTGGTAGAGTTAACAAGTTGTTCTCGTTCAGTTGCAACGATATTAAGTTGGTTAAATTTTGAAAGAAGTTGGGGGAAATTTCCTCAATTTGACAACGACTTAAGCGCAAATTTCTTATTGTTTCCAAACCCTGGAAGAAATTATCTGGGAAGTCGTACTTTGACGGTAGCTCCAGTTTTAGAGTCGTAACTTTCATTCCATTTAGAATTTTGTTCAAAGTTAAGTTGCTTTCTGGCGTCGGCATTGGACAGGATATGAACCGGAAATGTTCAATGTTCGTTATGTTTAAGCTAATAAACATGTCCTCTTCCAGTGGCGAAACGGATGTGTCGTAACAAGTGACTTCGATGAATTTATTCCCCTCGTGTTTGATTTGGTAGTCGTTAAAACATTCGATTGACCAACTGTTATGGCCTAATTCGTCGTTTTCACAGAAACACTTGTGGTATTTTGGCATCGCTTGGTAAGCTTTGCAATTTGGTTGACCTTCTTGACCCCTGACCCCGGGAACGCTCCAACAGACGTAAAGACATACTACCACCGTCATAAAAAGCGCACAAGACATATCTGTGGGGAAAATAAGCAATACGCAAATTATTAGCAAGACTTACTTACAATTAAACGCCAATTGTAACTGTACCAATCAGTGAATTTTTCGCTTTTTAAGTAAAAATTGTATACAAAATTTTATTTTAAATGGCAAAGATACAAAATTAGGGGTATTTAATAAAAGTAGTTAAGTACATTTAAATTCTAGATTCATTATTATTATTGTTAGGAACGTAATTAGATTGGAGATTTAAAATTCCCTTTCCGCATTTATTATTATTATTATTTTTGTTATTGTTAATATTTTGAATAATTTCCAATTGATTACTCAATTCAATATCTTCGTTATTAATTTGAATATTTTCACCACAATCTAATCCCAAAGACACGGGTACGGGTGATTGCATACTCGTGGCTGTTAATTCCATAATTTTTCCTTCAATTTTTCTTACTAAATCGTTACTTGCATTTTCCTGCGATATCTCCCCCATGTTATTATTGTTATTGTTGTTGTTATTATGGCTATTCAAAACATTTCGATGCGGTAAGGCGTATCTCAATTTTTCCCAGAACCATTTTTCACCCCATTCCAAATAAGTTTTTGTCATCAGTAATATTTGTAAATCCTTATCTAAATCGTCTTTATCGGGAAGTTTCCCCTTAACGATAATTATCAATCGATCGATTTTATCTTGCAACATTTGATAATACGCGATATGAAATTCTAACTGAAACCAAACCGATTTGATAAAATCTTCCGATAAAACCAGTATCGTTCTGCGACTATTTTGCACCGAATGAACGATATTGTAAGTGATTAAGTTACCGGGTTGCCAGTCTCTTTCGTGTATGCATAGTTTAAAACGCGGTTCTTTGGCTCCATTCTCCAATTGGTCAATCAACGCTAACGCGATGTCACGATCGGCTGAACTGTACGATATAAAAGCGTGATAATATTTATCCTCGTCAAAATCTTCTTTAAAAAATATCGAGTAGATTTTAAAATAGTGAATGTACAAATAGGCGATTATCGTTCTCTTATTTCTGTAGTACAAGACGCATAAAATGAACGATAATAAAACGATAATTGCCGCGATTACAGCCAAACTAATGTACAATTCGCCTTTGGATATGGGACCGGGACATATTTCCCATTCCGTAACATTCTCCATTGTCCTGCCTTTTAAAAATTCGGGGGCCGAACAAGTTATGTTCAAAAAATCTTCCACACTTTCATACTGAAAACTCAACAAATTTCGAAGAGTTTTCGCCGAACAATTACAGACCCAGGGATTGTTACCCAAACTAATTTTAACTCTATTTTTCGTAACGATATTATTAAACGATTGCGGTATCGATTGTAATTTATTTCCAGTTAAAGTTAGCGTTACTAAAGATAATGGTAATTCGTAATCTATTAATGATAACGAGTTATTAGCCAAGTTCAGAACGCGTAACTTATTCCACGTTGTATTTTTCATAGAATTACTTAGGGATGTTATGTAATTATTCTTTAGGTTAAGTACCGTCGTGTTAAATGGTAATTCCGAGGGTAATTTAGTAATCTTTTTAACAGTTTTCGAACAATCGACGATAGTAACGTTCCCCTCGGCTTTTAAATAACAATCACATCCAATGGGGCAATTTTCGTATAATTGGCAAATGAATAGGTTATCATCAAGGGTAATTAACGTACTGTTTTTTAAATTACTCGGTTTGTTACAATGGTAATTCCTCATATCTGGAAATAATTTCCTTCGATACGTATTTAAGGGACATTCCATAAATTTTTTAAATTTTAATAAGTTGCAATCGCAATTAAACGGATTGAAACTGAGCCTAAATACGCTTGTGTAGTAATTCTTTTGTTTTATCGTGTCATCATCGGTATTAAAGGCATCGTCAATATTTTTAATATCTTGACAATCGACAAATTGAATTTGATTATTCATCAAATTCACTTCAGTTCCAATACTGAATAATCTAGGTATTGAAAATGTCCCTACTCGATTATAGCTTAAATCCAGCTTCCGTAACGACGTATATATTTCCCAATTAGATACAACTAACTCACTCAAATTATTAAAACTTAAATTAATTTCTGATAAATTACGTAATTCCAAACCGAACATTTGATAATGCGGTAAACTCGTTATTAAATTGCGTGATAAACTCAGTATTTCCAATGATTTTAAATCATCCAAGTCACCCGCTGATATCCTTAAGATATTATTTTTATCCATATTCAATGTCTTTAAACTAAATTCTAAACTGGATAAGGATTCCTTTGGAATTGAAGTGAAGGCGTTTTTTTTAATGTTTAGTGTTTGTAATGCTCGTTGGTTACGGAAAATTTGTGCGGGTAAGACGGATAAATTGTTGAAACTTAATTCTAAATAGGTCAAACGCGAGTTTCTCTCGAAAAGATTACCTGGTAGGTAATTAAAGGCGTTGAAACTTAAATCGAGCTTACTTAAACGCGGTAGAGCCATGAATAATGTCCCCGGTAGCTCGCTTAAATCGCAATTAGAAATATATAAATCTGTTAAATTTGGTAAGGAATTACCGAATGTTTCGAAGTCGATTTTACCCAAGATTGTATTGGAACTCAAATCAATCGAAGTAATATTAGTCATATTGGCTAATGAGAACCCTGCTAATGTAGTCAGCGCGTTACCACCCATGTTTATCTGTTTTAAATTAGCGTTTCTAGCAAAAGTATAGGGGTCTAATCGATCCAAAAGATTATCTTTCGCGTTAAAAACCTCCAAGGAAATTAAATCTTTAAAAATACCCGGACTTAAATAGGTTAATTTGTTATTATTTAAATATAACATCTTTAATTTCGTCAGATTTCGCAAGAACGATGCCGGAATTGATGTTAAGAAATTATTAGATAACGAAAGATTCTCTAATTCACTCACGTGTTCTAACAGGGTTTCTGGTACGTTTTTTAATTGGTTAAAATCTAATCGCACGGAAATTAATTCCGGGGTGTATTTAAATAAATCAATTGGTAACGAATTAATCTGAAAATGACTTAAGATAAAACCCTTTAACGTGATTAAATTTTTAAAGATTTTTGGGTCGATTTGAGTTTGGTTACATTCTTGACCACCGCACGTAAAGGATAAGGAATTTATGTCAACGCTGTTGACCATATTAGTAATTGTCATATTGGGTAAAGGGCAGTTGACAAATACGTAGTTCTTGGAACGGATATCGTATTCTTCGAACATATCGTCTTTAAAAGGCACACGCGAACCGCATTCAAGTTCAATTGTGTTAGGATTGAATTCCAAGTAAAATGCCTTTTCGCCATCTTTCTGGCATATTATTTCGAAACCGGGTAAATTGTTAACCTTCATTAGGGAACTGGAACACGAACAATCTTTGTCTTTCACCGGTGGACATCTCGGACTCGCAATGACCGTTGATTGACAGATGATTATGATTGTAATTGTAATTATAGTACCAATTATCTGTATAGGAGTTAATTTAATTTAAAATATATATAAAGAATTGCGATTTAATTGAAATCGCAGGCAACATAAACGCGTTATGTTTTGTTAATAAAGCTTAGATACGTACATTTGAACGTACGCGAAATTCCATGATCAACATAATAACATGGTTGGTTATTTTATAATTTCTTAAATGATGTGATCTGATCGCGTGTTTGTTCAAACGAGAACACCTTAGTTACAATTACAAGTACTAGATGTTATTCGTTATTTTTAATTGCCATTTCAACATATACACTAGCTGTTTGTTGTCTTCTCGCAACAAACTCTATACCCACCCAATACTACACGATCCGTAGTCTATATACGGTGGAAGAGTACCATGTGACATATTCAACCCCCCCTCTCTCTCCCTTTGCTAAAAATGCACAGGTTTTATGACATTCGTTCGGTGACATCAGGTCAGGTGACATTTGGAAGCAAGAATGACGGTGCGACACTCTTCCAAGGTTGCCACGATGATATTTGTGTTAATATTATAGGATTCTCGTCATGTTCCCGATTTGTTCGAATTTATGTTCTGATCTTTAATTCCAAATTTTAAGATATTTTCTGACGTTTTTCTAATATTTTAGGTCAAATTTTAATATTTCCTGACGTTTGTCTAATATATTCGACCAAATTTTAAAATATTTTCTGACGTTTGTCTAATATTTTAGGCCAAATTTTAAAATATCCGGTCGTTTGCCTAATATTTTAGGTCAAATTTTAATATTTTCTGACTTTTGTCTAATATTTTAGCCCAAATTTTAAAATATCCTGACTTTTGTCTAATATTTTAGACCAAAATTTAAAATATCCTGAGGTTTGTCTAATATTTTAGCCCAAATTTTAAAATATCCTGACGTTTGTCTAATATTTTAGCCCAAATTTTAAAATATCCTGACTTTTGTCTAATATTTTAGACCAAAATTTAAAATATCCTGACGTTTGTCTAATATTTTAGACCAAAATTTAAAATATCCTGAGGTGTGTCTAATATTTTAGCCCAAATTTTAAAATATCCTGACTTTTGTCTAATATTTTAGACCAAAATTTAAAATATCCTGACGTTTGTCTAATATTTTAGACCAAAATTTTAAATATCCTGAGGTGTGTCTAATATTTTAGCCCAAATTTTAAAATACCCTGACGTTTGTCTAATATTTTGTGCCAAATTAAAAAAGAAAATTCTAACATTTGCCAAATCATTTAGACTAAATTAAAAATTTTAAATTTTCTAACTTTTTCCCAAATCATATAGTCCACAAATTTTTAAAATTGTCTGACTTAAACCAGCCTCGTTCGCGGAATTTGTGAAAAATGCGTTGCCTGCTCGCTGAGGCGAAGAAACCACTACACTGTAGGAATTCTATGCTAATTAGCTTTGAAGAGACCAAAAATGCTTTAAAAACAAACTCGGAAATTTCTTTCCGCGAATTAATTCAACCCTTCCAGGAATAATAAATTATTTAACGCTACGAAATTTATCTTGATTCATTATTAATTTAATACGGTCGTGTTATAATATTAAGACAATTGATATGCTTATTTCCTCGAAACGAAATTGAAAATTATTTTCGTGAAATAGATTACAAAATATACGTGTAATGGGTTGCGTTTACTGAGAGACAAATTACTCTGGGTATTGAAGGACACTCTCTTTTAAAAATTAAAAATTATTAGTTAACTATTCCTGTTAGTTGCCCAGGCTTGTAATAATTTGAAAATATAGTTTTTTTCTTCTTCTAACCTTCGAGTCCTTCACTACTACTTTTTGAAATATTAATATTATGCCTTGGGCTAAAGTAAAACGGTTTAAGTCGAAAATTAATTTTGTTTAAATTTTATTATTTAAATTATGTTTTGGGTTATTTCTTAGTATTTATTGGCGGTCAGTCAGATGGTTATGCTTATTTAAAAGTGCTTGATTTAATTCACAGTACGTGTTTTTGTCTCTCTATAAGGAAATTTTTGGGACTTATTTTGTTTTGGTGAATTTTAAGTAGATTGGGTACGGTAAACAGTATGTCCATTATCTCGACATCGGATTGGTTCAGCTCCAAGTTTTTAGTATCGTTTGATAGTGGGTTTTTAGGGCTACCAGAATTTCAAAGGATTTTCCTTTAAGTGGTGCTAAAAGAGAGTTATGATATTTCAAAGTTGCCAGTTACGCAGAACATTTTTCAAAAAGCTTGGTAGTTGATTTGTGGTAGCCCAACAAAATATTTGACATCATTTTATAAAGGACAATAGAATATTGACTTTTAAACAACCTTAAGGGAATTCCCCCGTTCATATTTTAAAGAATTACCAGTAGTCGCTACTGACATCCCTAAACTGAGTCCTGACTGTTGTCTATCAGTATCCCAACCCCTTATGGTGGTCCAATGAATATTTATTTTCATTCAAAGCTTCTTTACCCTAATACCCCAATTGACGGTAGACCAAAATAGTTATCAACTTCGGCTGACAAATGGATTTTTAAGTTACACCTTCAAGGATTTTCCCATGAAATTGTAGGTTGGTAGGGGGTTACGACATTTTAAAGTTAAAGTTAACCGGGGGATGGGTGCAAAACACCAGTTTCTACCAAGAAGCTTTTAAAGCAGGTGTATTGTATACTCTTTTGTACTATAGCTATGCTTAACCAGTTTTTCTGGCGTTTTTTTACGCGTGTCTCAGCCGTGTATATTTTTTGTGTGCCAAGGTAATCGTTCTTACCTGGCCAGGGGGTACTTACAAAGATTCTCATCCACCCCCGCGTTACTTGGCTGGCCGCTCAATGAGGCGAGAGGGTAATTGCTTTGCGCGTAGCTAGGTTTTCAAAGAAATTATGAGTTTTCTTTGTGCGTGTATGTTTTTGTGTACGCGAAATGTTTGCTTATTTATTCGAGTCCTGATTGTATTAACCGCAAGTGTTTAGTATCCTTTGAATTAGAAATAATAGGGCTATGACATGTTCGAAGGATCTCTGATAAAACCAAAGTTATAACAAGGAATTTCATAAAACAATTGAAGCTGCTGTGTCCTTTCCCTTACATCTTGCTTATTTATTCGAGTCCCGGTTGTATTAACCCCAAGTATTTAGTATCCTTTGAATTAGGAATAATAGGGCTATGACATATTCGAAGGATTTTCATTTATCTCTGATAAAACCAAAGTTATAGCTCAATTCGTGGGATTGCACAAACTTATCCAAGTCTTCTTCGAAACTACGTATCTCTTAAGTGATAAACACGCTCTCATGAAAAGAAAATACGTGCAATCGGAAACATTACAACGCTCATGTATGCGCAGCTTGTAGGGTCACGTGAATTTCCCCGAAAATTCTTTACAAATTCCCGGAAAGGTTCCATGATCCGGGAGTGGTATATTACTAAAATTTATATTTTAACCAAATTTATTCAAATAAAAATGCCGTATACCGAAAAATATGAATAGAAGGGTGAACGAGGGACTAACCACTATTCATTTCACTAAGAGATGAACCTTTTAAACTGTACGTACTAAAGGAAGTAGGCCTAGTGATTATTCCCTCGGGATAGACACGAGGCCTAGATTGAGCGTGTATCATTATAGCCGTAAGGGCGTATATTTACTATTGTTTATTTCCGACTTTTTGACACAAACGCCACCACCAACCACCACATCCACAACAGTTTTTGGGGGAATTTGTAGCGGGCCGGGCGGGTTTCGGGTATTATAGTACGCTACCTTAAGCTGACTGACAGTGCCTGTCAAGTGGCCCGTAACCAAACTACTTCCTATGAATTGAATATACATTATATATACATTTTTTTTTCGGTTTTGTAACCTTTAAATAAGTCACCAGAATTTATTAATTTTTGTTGTATATTTTTGGTTTCCCGTGGGTTTTGGTCCGGGATTCGATCGCAATTTATGATGGAGTACTTCTTTTAATTGACTCAATTACTTAATAAGTAGGATGACCTCATTTTAAATTGGGAGATTGAAGATATCTTCTATCCCTCTCCCCCCGAGGGGTGGGACATAAACATCTCAATTATTTATAAGAATTAGTCATCAAGATAGGATAGTATTATTGTACTGTAATCTAGTGGTTTCCTTCTGTACTCCTTGGTAGGAAGAACTCAAATTTAAATTGTACGCTACTAAAGAAAAGTAATTAGTTTCCCATCTTCAGTATGTAGAGTGTTGTTAAGACCATTCGTGAACCTAGTTGACAGTCAAGTACTGATTGAAACTGAAGTGAACTGATTGATTTTTTATCTGGTAACACTGTGGGAACGGTATGATAAAAGTCCTTCCGTGGAAACAATCTGACCGTTCCTATTGTTTAAGTAACGTATATTTCCCTAATATTAACATTGTAGTAGGAAACCACTAGTTTATAGTTGAAATCATACTACATCCATTGTTTTATTGAAATGTTAATATCTCTTTACGAGTATCGGACTAGACTTATCATAATGTTTAACTTATAGATCCGTTAACGAACTTCCTGTTAAATTCTACTACCCTTTACAAATAATTCAGGCACTTGTCGTTCTCTCCTCTGTAAGTTTCCTGGAACTCTTTTAGAGGTCATTGGTCAAGGCTTCTTTGTCCATAAATATTTATCTCTCTAAAGTGGGCGCATATTGTTACCCCAGAAAACTTTCCATTGAAAAACATTTTCCAATAAATAACATTTGACAGTTAGAAATAGAGGGGTTACAAATAATACGTCCCAAAAACCTGCCTGGCCAGGCCCCAGAATGATCCCCGATTTCTTTGTTATTGAAAGAGCTGGACACCTGACATCCCACCCCCGTACCGAACCTAACCGACCTTGAACGGGAACGGTATACCGGACGTTCGAGATTCGAGGAGATGTTGTTTTCGTTAAAAAGACAAATTACATCTTTACATTACGAATGAATTATTTGTCTTTAAATGGTGTACTTGTTTTGATTGCCACCTTAATTCGACGACCTAGATTGGTTGGTGCACCCACAATTTAGGCTACCATTTTCTTAAAGACACTTTTATTAAAGATCTAGATCGTCCTGTTCGTACACCAATGGAATTTGAAAAGAATGTTTTATAGAGTTCTTGATTTTTTTTTTCTTTTTGAAGTTTTTATCGGTATGAAATATTTCCTTTCGAGTTTGGTAAAGCTTGGCGAATATCGAGGGGGTAGTTACTCAAGTGTAATCGGAGCACGCGCAGTCTTTTGACTATAGAGAGTTTCAGTTGGTAGGACGTCATACCTTCAAAAGTCTTAATACTGTTCTGGCAGCCATATTGTTCACGTGGGTTCTAGCTTTAATTCTACATTAATCACACCCTGACGAGTAAATTATGTGAATCAAACGAAAGCTCTCTATACTGAAAGGGTTACACTCAAGTTTTCAAATCCCCTACACTTGACAGTGGTGAGTAGCCTCTCGGGGGA
The DNA here is from genome assembly GCF_054372755.1 of Phalangium opilio. NCBI lineage: Eukaryota > Metazoa > Arthropoda > Arachnida > Opiliones > Phalangiidae > Phalangium > Phalangium opilio. The sequence continues at coordinate 6,096,355 of NW_028324187.1, read as the reverse complement.
CTTGTTTACCCCATTTTGAAATACTATAGATATGCCTTTAAAATCAGAATCTATTTGATGAATTTCATTGGCCCTATCTTAAAAATATGGAATTTTAAAAGGGGTATTTGAAATTTAGGCTTAGCAACAATTTGAACCTTGAACTTTGCACGTGTTTGTATTTGTAAAGGGATTATTTTTCGCTATAGTTACTTTTGAAGTATTTGTTCTTTTGGATGGTTATCTTAATGACCATTGATTGAACTTTGACCTATGTATGAGTCTTTATTTAGTCTTCGTGGTCATATCTAGGAAATTTTTTGGGTTGTTTTTCCAAACAATGTTTTTCAAAATTCTTCCATCGATTTTAAAACTCGAGTACAAAAGCTAAAGGGCTCGAGTTTAAAGAAAAACTACAGATAAAACCCTTTTTTTACAAAGAAAGCTTTCCTAAGATAAGAATCATTGAAACTGAACAATATTTTGCTTTTAAGTACTTAAGTATCTATGACTTGTTCTGTCCACATACTCTTTCTATGAAAACACGCTTTTAAAATAATTTATTTTCTTCTTTTTTTTTAAGAAATCAACTTCTAATATATTTATTAAAACGTTCTCAAAAGTTACGTAGGTTCGGGCCTAGACAAAATTTTATATCCGTTTTGTAATTCACAAACTTAAAAGTTAAGAGTTTAGAAATTTGTTTGATTTTTAAATAGGGATTTTCTAAAAATAGGCTTAAAGTGGTTTGACCTAAAATCACGCGATTTAATATTTAACTTTTTTATCCTTTAAACGGTTGCGCTATTGTTACTATATGCGTTAACCAACTTGTTTTCTTGGTAAAATAGTAGTATTTCCCCCTCCACGGATTTTTAAAAGTTTGTACTCATTTCTGATAGTAAATGAGGTGAGGAACACGATGCCGTTAAAAATTTCCACCGCAAATGATTTTGAAATTTCTATTTTTTTGAATTTTTTTTTATGAAAATTGCAATATTTTGGAAAAGGAGAAATCTAATAGAAACTGAACCTAGCCTAACCTAACCTGAACCTAACCTAACCTAACCTAACCTAACCTGAACCTAACCAAACCTAACCTAAACCTAACCTAACCTAACCTAACCTGAACCTAACCTGAACCTAAAATATCCCAAACATAATCTAAACAAGTGTATGCGCCCCAAATATCAAATATACAAACAACCATAAGTAATATGTGCTACCTTTTTTTTAAAAAAATCATTTGCGGTGAAAAATTTTGACGGCATCGTGTTCCCCACCTCATTTACTATCAGAAATGAGTACAAACTTTTAAAAATCCGTGGAGGGGGAATACTACCATTTGGCCGTTTTCTTTTATTTAAGGTGTAAAGTAATTTAAATTTAGGATTGATTAAGTAATTCGAGAATAATTAAAAACTTAAATTCACTAATAAAAATTCGTTAAAAGCGTGTAGGTAAATTCACTGATAGATAAATTAACTTTAAAAGTAGTTAATTTAATAAAAATGAAACTTACTTTTTTCTTTGCGATGTTAATCCTTCAAGAAATTAATATTATCAAATTTAATTACGTATAATTAATTTAATCTCCTTCAAATTAACCCGCAAAATACGTCGCATTTCCGTAAGATTATTTTAAGTATCTTATGTTTAATTTTCGTCCATTTTTGGTTGACTTTTCTTAATTCGAATTTTAAGAAAAATTACAAGTAATTAAATTACTCAACTTTCTTTCAACTTAAGCCTCGGTTTAAACGAAATTAAGGTTGTTGTAATGTAACACAAAGATTCTTTCAAAAAAAAACTGGTCCTCTTAAAATGTACGCGGACTTCACGATACGACCACCACGTTTTAAAACGAACAGTTAGCGACCGAGTGAGTTAAGATTCTGAGAAACTTATTTCCTAGTGATTGCGTTCAACGAGAGAGGGGGGACCAAAGAAGGGGGTGGACCAAAAATTCGGCAATGGAGATAACACAGGATAGGATAGGATAGGGGAACGATGATGATGGTGGTGGTGGTATTGGTTGGGTCCTCTTAAAACCAGAAAATGAGCCATGCGTGCAAGCACTTGTCGTGTTGGGTTGGGAGTTTGATTGTAGTAGGAAAGCTACTACTAAGCCTAAAACCAGTCGTTCGTAGTTGGTGTTACATTTTTTTTACCCCCCAAAAAATAAAGTCAACGTACCCCGTTAGTTACTGAAGTACGTACGTTCGGACGGTTCTTGTTACGTCAGTACTTTCGGGGTTATCAGGGAAAACCTGATTCGGTTGTCAGCAAAAACCACTGAGTGAAGAATGATTCGAATGAGTACTCTGGGATTTTTAAATTTCGTTAGTTCTTGTTGCGTCTGGATTGTTGTCAGGGATAACCTGACTCCGGTTTAAGGGAATTTTCTATCATAAGTGGTTTTAAGTGGTCAGGGAATTATTTATGATAAGTGGGTTTAAATACATAGTTTACAGACTAGGAGTATTCATACTATTTACACAAGGAGGCCAGATTCCCTGGTGATGTCAAAAGCCATGTCTTCTTGTGTAAATGGTATGAATCCTCCTTGTCTGAAAGATATGTATGGTCAGGGAAGACATGGTTCTGATATCAGGAACTTAAAAATCAGGGAATTTCATTACTGGATTTAAATAATTTGGGAGCTAACTTCACTATAGATATGAGATCATTGAGATGATTGGCGCCTTAATTCATCCTATTAGTTTTGATTGGGTATGACAGATTGAAAAGTTTCTTTTGATAGAAGCTTGCCGGTGGAATGCTTGACTAATTTATTGTTTAACTAAATTCCATTCGATTTAGTTTCGGAATTGCGAATTCGCGCTTGTCTCAACACACTGTATAATAATTACCCTTCAATAAAAGTTAGACAGCCAAGAATAACGTACGTAGCAACGCAAGAACCTCGCGTAACACCTTCAGGCGTCTCCAACCCTTAACTTATTGACACACGCTTTCATTTAAAGTATCATAACTCTGGTTCTATAAGAGATACAGGGATGTCCTTTGAGTATGTTATAGTCCTATTTCTCCCCTTTAAAATGATACCAATAACTTTGGGTTTCGACAATCAGGGCTCGAGTAATTAAGAAAAATGCTCATAAACGTCCCATCCATGAGCTCATTTACACGACACTTGCTAACTATGGTTCTATAAGAGATACAGGGAGTCAGGGACGCTCTTTGAGTGTTCTAAATATTTGGTGGGGTCTTTTAAAGCCCCTTCTCGATAAATAACCAAGACGGCAATAACCCTATCGACTCTTCTATCCAGGCACCTGCCTGTCTTCATTTCCATTATGAGAAGCAATTTCAACATGAAAGAGTCGGCGAAACCCCATGGAGTTTATTTTCTCTTGGAAAAAGTCGTTTAAATTCCATTCGGATGTAGCTTTTTTGTTTCAATATTCATTACCAACTCGTTTTTGGCTTTCATTAATTAAAAATACACCTCTGAAGTATCGGAAAATATGCAAAACACTGGGTAGCCTAGAACTTCCGAAAAAATAATAATAATAAAGAAACCTTAACTCTCCGTAGACATTCAAAGACTGCCATGGGTACTGTCACTTCACTTCTAGAGAAAATAATGTTTAATTCATCTTCAAGCATAAAACTATAAAAGCACATCCTTTATTATATTATATTACAAGATCTTCATCTCAAGAATTGAAGAAAGAAACACTTTCAAGGTTCATCCCATAACTAACTTTTTAGTATTTTTTCTACTATAAAAAACCCCTAATGTTCAACTTCATAATATGACGTAAACGTAGACGTCACAGTTTTTGCAAACTATCCTCAGAAATTTTACCAACGATAACTTTTTAAATCTTTTTACGAGAAACATTACCCTAAACCGGTTTGATACTAAGTTGAATGATAGTATGTTAATAACGAAGTTGACTTGGCCCTAAAGTAAACCGTACTGAAAGAATGGCGGTTAATTACATTTTATGGACAAGTTTAAGTCGTGCGGGATGTTTCTGGGTTCTTGGATTTACCCAAGCGTATCCAGGCGAGGTGTAAGTCACTCTGCGTTGACTTGTACTAAAAGAATTTAAACTGTCGAGTTTTTAAAACCGATACCATTAACAATGGTAAATTAATACACACTATTCAATGTCAGGGGTACAATAGAGTATGGTGTGTTGAGTACCATGTTGATTGGTATGTAGATATACAACAAAGTTAAGATATGTCTTCAAACAATACGAACTTACGAAGCTTCATCCAAATTGGTGCTGGACTGATAGCATACTGTTCAATCAGTGTTCAATCTTAACCCTACCTAAATCAAGCAGACGATACTACGCCCCGCCCCTTTTGAAAAGAGTTATTCTAAACCATTCAAATGGAATTAGAGTGATTATCCCCTCGGTACCGGCCTGTTTTTATTGTAATAGTTGTTAATTTAAAAGTCTGTAGTTTAGAAGTATAGAATGTGTTTAATATAATCGCGTATGAATTTCTTTGGGAAATTTTAAACCTCCTTGGCATGCACTTTAGAGAAATTAATTTAAGCTTCCACTTTAAGAGTTGGCGAGTGTTTAATCTTGAAGAACTGTACTTAATACAATGTACGCAACCTTGACACGTCCATAACTTTCTCCGTGTGAAAATGAAAATTGCTTCAAGATGTTACTCCGTCCGGAGTTTGTTGATGGCGTCTTATTTTTATTTAATTCTTTTGATTGGTCCTTGGGTTAAACCGATTAAAATGCACTACTCAACAACGGACAACAACAGCTAGCTAGGCCTATCTATAGTTGTATGTTTTCAAATAACTTTTCAACCGTAGTAAAAAAAACTTAAAAACTGGGTGTTTTTATTTTTATTTTCATATTTCTTTTTGTATTACTATTTCCGACATGAAAAAAATCCCGTATTACCAAACACACCCTAATACCTAATATCAACTCTATTTCCGCTTCATGTTAATCTACTTCCGGATTATAAAAGATCTCTGTAATATTACTTCCGGTGGTGAGGATACCGTAATATAAATTTGAATAATTTAGCATAATGATCTTCTAAAGCCTTATTTGAATTCCCTAATAGATCTATCTAAAGATATCAGAAACCTGGTTAGGCTTAAAGGGTTGAGAATATTGCGTGGTGGTGGTAGCGTTACGACGACTTTCGCTTATTAGTTAAAATTAATGAACTAGAAAATTATCCAATGAAACGAAAGTTCCTTATGTCACCTCTAGATATAATTAGGCTTAGACATTCTTTTAAACGCTAATTGGTCTCGCTTAATTGAAACTTTTATATTTTAAATTATCGTGACTTTAGTAACAACACGAACATTTGAGTAATTATCACGTTTAGGGCACAAGGTTCCTTAGATAACTGGTGTAGTAAGATTCTACTGTAATGTAGTAGTTTCCCCCTGTTACAAAATAAGGATGTCAAAAATTTTGAAAGCGATTGATTTGTCTTATTATACACGATGTTATTCAACAAATTGAAGAGTTATTTTCAGGGAAATAATTTTCGGTAAAATACTGTAGGTAGTAGGATTCTACTATATTATAGTGGTTTCCCCCCTGTTTTCGAAACAAAATATAATTAATTTAAATCAATTAGTTATTCCAATAAAACTCAAGGTTACTTTAACAAATGATTTACTTGATATTTTCTTGATAAACTCAGTAAACCATTGAAGATAGTAAGATTCTACTAAATTACAGTGCTTTCCCCCCTATTACGAATAGTAACAAAGCAATAAAGAATTATTTTCATCAATAAAAACTCAATAAAACACTTGCAACAGTAGGATTCTACTAAATTACAGTGCTTGTCCCCATAATAAGGAGTATAATACTAATACTTTTACTAAAATAGTAACAAAGCAATGAAGAATTATTTTCGTTATAAACTCAGTAAAACACTGAAGACGGAAGGAATCCTACTACAATAGTATGGGTTTTTCCCCTCCATGAAAATTAAACATAATCGAATTAAATAAGTTTTTAGTGTATAATAGTTGACCTTCCGTTATGGATACAATAATTATTTAACAATGAGTATGAGAGCCTTCAGAATCCGTATTATAAATAAACAAAATCCTGTTAACTTGGGTTTTCCCCAAAAATTCGTTTGAAAAAAATTACGCATTGAATGTTTTTACAAGTCGCCCACTTATTTAAAATAAAAAATAAAAAACTAGAAATAGGACAATATCGAAAAAGAGAAAAAAGAATATATTGAAGTAGTAAACGTTTGAAATATTTTGGGTTCGAGATGAGTGTGGGTTCCAACGATTTATTTGCTTTAAATATATTTGATTAATATTAAAAAAAAATATCTCAACTTAAATATTTAAAATTACCATAAGTTCATAAGATATGTTCATTCCATAAGTTTGTCACTGGTTACAAACTGGAGCTTGTCACGAATGAAGTGACGTAGGTCATAGATTCGAGGTAAAGCGACGCCTGGTGACTGGGGCGCTGTCAAAGGGGGCTTAGTAATGCAGACTAAATAGGAGCTAGATGGAAGTCCTGCAAAATTAATTAACCGAGTGTAGGACTTCAATTCTCGCTTGTCGTTCACTCGAACTAGTTATCTCGAGCTGTACGTAAGTCTCTAGCATTACGAAGTATAGATAGTGCCATACTTATGCAACATATCTTATAAACTTATGATATAATTTATAATTTATAGAAATGTGATAAATTCAAAAAATAAGGTTATAGGTCAGTAATGATACCCTAAAAGTTTGTAAACTCTTTGCAATTTTCTTTTTTCTATTTCTAATTAACTATGGGTTGTTTTTTCAAATTTCTAGGGAAAATCCTTTTAGTCTTAAGTATTTTATTGGAGCGCGAAAGTTTCCCAAAAGTGTTTTTTATCTTTAATTTCGCCCTAAGCGTTCAGTTCAATTCCTTTTGCAAAAATCCTTGACTCTACTCAAGGTTGTTTTATCTATCTAGGCATACAGTTGATTTTATTTAACATTATGTACGCCGGGGTTAAGTAGTTAAAAGATGTACTTGTTTTTTTGAAAAAGCCCGCGAGCCTAGGACAAGCCGGGCGGGTTTTTCCGAGCGTGATAAACATACAAATTTTTGTCTTGTCTTTTATTAACTTATAGACATCATTCATTACCTTACAAAATTTACCTAAAATTATTTATTTTAATTAAAATAATACTGACATATTAGTTTCGTGTTTAACATTTATTAAATTTTCGTATCCTTTAACTTTTAAAATTGCAGTTTTACGCGGCAACTATCTTTGCAACGAGCGAAGGCAACACGTGCGTGGTGCAATTTACCGAGTATGGGAACTACGAGGAAGTTTTAATTGATGACGTTTTCGTCGCTGGTGGCAACAGAGAACAGGTAAAAAATTTGTTTTTGCTTAAAACCGGTCAAAATAGTTGGGGCAGTAGATGCTAGGTGTCTTAACCCAACCTCAAAAGACTCTTAAGTTCAAAATTGTTGTCCGTTGTGACTCAAAGTTCAAAATTGTTGTCCATTGTGACACTAAAGTTCAAAACTGTTGTCCGTTGTGACTCTAAAGTTCAAAACTGTTGTCCTTTGTGACTCTAAAGTTCAAAACTGTTGTCCGTTGTGACTCTAAAGTTCAAAACTGTTGTCCGTTGTGACTCTAAAGTTCAAAACTGTTGTCCGTTGTGACACTAAAGTTCAAAATTGTTGTCCGTTGTGACTCTAAAGTTCAAAACTGTTGTCCGTTGTGACTCTAAAGTTCAAAATTGTTGTCCGTTGTGACTCTAAGTTCAAAATTGTTGTCCGTTGTGACTCAAAGTTCAAAATTGTTGTCCGTTGTGACTCAAAGTTCAAAATTGTTGTCCGTTGTGACTCAAAGTTCAAAATTGTGGTCCGTTGTGACTCTAAGTTCAAAATTGTGGTCCGTTGTGACTCTAAGTTCAAAATTGTTATCCGTTGTGACTCTAAGTTCAAAATTGTTGTCCAATGTGACTCTAAAGCTCAAAATTGTTGTCCAATGTGACTTTAAAGCTCAAAATTGTTGTCCATTATCTTTCATCCAATAAAGAGAGAGACTCCAAGACGTGGCGGCGGTCAAGGAAGTCAAGGCTCTCAGGCTTCAAATTCAACCAATCACCATCAAGATGCGTCGTATAATGCTCACTCAAATTACGGTGGTGGTGGCGGTCAAAATGTTCATAGACAATCTCAAGGTCATCGGGGAGGTGACTGGAACGAGTACAACTCGACCGATCGACGTTCCGGTGGTGCTAGAGGAGGCGGAGGTGATTATTACCAACAGAGAACGAGATCGTCCGATCAGGACAATCGTGGCCCCGGTAATAATAATTCAGGTAATAAGAGACGTACTTACAAACCTAGTATACCATTTTACCAACCCCCTAGACAACGCGAGCAATAATTTTTCAAATATGGTTAAGAATTTAAAGGAACTGTCTGTCGGTAATATAATGCATTTCATTTTTAAGGCAGTTAAACTAATTAATTTTAATAATATTTAATTAGTCAAGTAGCTTAAAATTTTTGAAGAGTTGTTACGGTTAATTTTTTGGTTTGGATAATTTTTTTTTTTTCAAATTTGCAATTTATACTAATATCAATTAACAATAAAATGCGCTAAAATTTCTTGAGAATTTATGGTGATAAGTTTTATTAATGGTTTCAGCGTAAGTTGGGTCCCATTAAGGGTCTTTTGGCAATTATGGGATTAGTCAGATTTCAGGACTTGTTTAGGATATGAGGCTTACTTTGGAGGTGACCTAAGGCAGGGTTCATACAAACCGGGAAAACCTGGAAAAATCAGGGAAATAAATAGTTGACTAAAACCTAAGGGAAATTTCAAATTTTTAGTAAAATTCAGGGAAATTTGCATTAAACAGGGGCCGAGTAATTAAGCAAAATGTTCATAAACATACCCTCCATAGGATTAACATAACACTATACTTTGGAGGCTCGCAACTATGGTAATATTAGAGATACCGGGATGTCCTTTGATTATGTAATAGCCCTATTTGCCCCCCCCTTTCTTCGTTAACATTTGCTCCATAGGATACTCCAAATATGGGGAAAATTCAGGGAAGTATATGGGCGAAAAACCTGGAATTTGTTTTCCAAAAGTAGTATGAACCCTGTAAGGGGTCGCGGGGTTACGTCACAAATGTTGAAGTACCACGTGAAATTGAACATTACAATCCAAGTTTTATAAATTCCGAATTGAAATAAGAATTCGCACAATTATATTTTTTTAGCAAAAGCCAAGTTTTAATTTTGTCCAGCCATTTATATATGTATTAAAAAAACTAAGTATAAAATACATTAAGTCGAAGTTACGAGTAACATTGTCATAAGGAACTTAAAATTCCGTTAAAAATTGCGCGACTTAACATTAGACAAAAAGAAAATGTTGAGTAAAATTACTCCGATGGTGACCATAGTTTCGGAATTACTGACCGCCATACCAGTAGCAGAATTACCTGCAATTAAAAAAACACCAATTAATAATAACACTTAGTATTACGCTCCCATTATCACGGAATTGTGACAAAATCAGTGGTAGTAGTAGTAGAAGGAAACTACTAGGTTAATAGTATGATAATACTATTAACTATACTCTGCTTACACATATACTCTGGTTGTATTTTGAAGACGGCTCCACCAGTTAAGGTCTTGTCACCGCTAATTTTGTACTTGAGAGCCAAAATTTCCCCTGGAAACAAATTGATTTAGCCCATGCTATTTTAGTCTCATCGCGAACGTCTTATCCTACTTACCTTGTGGATCCTCAGCGAAACTGATCAGAAAATTTCTTGTCGGCTCCATTTGGTCTTTATTCTTATAAACAATTGTAATATTACCAGGCGACCACATACCGTAATTATCCTCTTTCAAATAATGCATCGAACTGAAAACGATGACGTATCAGATTTCAATAACGTGTGTAAGATATGGCACAAGGGAATAATGAACTACAAGGGACTAACTATAATGAATTTTCTATAACGTTAAACTGAGATACCATATGCTAAAAGAAAACACCTACTCTCCTCCTATTACCCCTATCCAAACCTAACTAAGCCTGCCATTGGTTAGAAGACTGACCCCTCCCCCTCTCTTTAAGCCTAGCCAGACCTAACCTAAGCCTATCACTATCACACTAAGAGTACACGGAGGGTCAGGTAAAAGTAGTCTTATCGACAATGATACACAGTAACGTAGGAGGAAGTTATACCCTTGGATTTCAGTTATTACCTTGTGGAAACGGTCAAAGACAACTTACTCGTAAATATAGTCCCCGTATATGTATATATCCTTTAGCGAAGTAATTAGGGAACCCTTGTAAACCGTTCCACCAATCAAAGCCTGCATTATCTCGTGCTTATGGGTATAAATTGGAAATATATTGAAGACCGGAATATCCCCGCGACGTTCTGAAATTTATTGATTATAATTAGGCTCCCTTCTCTTCTTGGGTGACCTCTGACCCCACGTGTCGGTTGCCTAACAAGCATATGAATATCGTATCCCTCTAGTATCATAAACCAAACCAACCGCTATTGGCTGTCAATTAAGACAAGAGGTCCCGCGAGATGTCTGTCCTACTCACTTAATGCCTGACATTCGTCTAAATTGACGCAAGGAGTATTGGGAAGGTCCATCCAACCGTATATTCCACCATTTTCGACAATGTCAACTTCGTCTAAATTATTGATTTAGATATGTCTCGTTAAGCCTAAAAGTTACTGTCCCTCTTGGTCAGACAATTAGGCCTACCAGTGTTTCGGCGACCTCCTCCTACATCACCGCATATGATTCGAAAATTTGGATGCACCAATTCGGAATCACCGATAACTGAAATGAAATTAATACTTGAAGAGTTGTTTCGTTTTTGTGGCCACGGTTCGAATAAGTTCTATACTAACTTTGAGACGTTTTAAGATCCACGTGACATCTCCATGGATTCCTGAATCCAGACGCGAATATCTCCTTCCTAGTATCATTGTCTTGGTCCAAGTAATAGGGATTCGAGTATGGGATACTGTAAGCTTTATTATCCATGGAGTTACTAACGTTAATACGTAAAAGTTTCCCCAAAAGCGACGACCTAATTAAAATTAACGTAGTTAATTTAATTTAAAATGTTGGAAGTAATTTAGGCTTTGTTATATACTTCTTATATCTATGGACATCAATTTCTATATGACTTCCGGCACCAACTGCTATATAAAGTAAGGAGTCCGGTCCGAAGAATATATGACCACCATTCTTGCTTCTTCCCGGTTGATTTATTTCGATCACAGTCTTCTCGCTGTCTTTGTCCACCTTGTACAATAAGACACTAACTTACTACGTTATTATTTACTTATGATTATCGCCTTAAAATGACAATTTGAAGGACACGAGTCTAGGGACTCACGGGGAGAAGACTGTCTTTGTCCACCTTGTACGATAAGACACTAACTTACTACGTTATTATTTACTTATGATTATCGCCTTAAAATGACAATTTGAAGGACACGATCGAGTCTAGGGACTCACAGGGTGCGGTTAACATTAATTTAACATAAGAGAAGCCCTCTTACAAGTACTTTCACGCAAAGGGGTTGGTCAGAAACGAACGCTATTTTTAAATTAACGTCTCTTGGTGGGAAAATAATAACCAACGATGAAAATTGTTATCGACCCGCGCGCTAAGTAATAATTTGTTTAACACTTTTTTCTGATAACGGTATTTGCTCGTGGAAGTGTTTTAAGTTACAAAAATAGGTCTAACGTTTACCGTTAAGTGACATCTACACTTAAGAGATTCTAGAGTACTTAGGATTTACATGGACTTCACTAACTTCAGGGGATAGGTAAGTAGGCAGGTAATTCAGTTTACAAGTAAACTTTTTAAAGTGTTTGAAGAAAGCTTTCAGAGTAAAATGCTTGTGTTTGTATATATTGTTGAAAGAGGGATGGGGAGGGCACGGGGGGATGGTAGCTTGTCCCTAAATGGACAGCGTCGGACCGTTACCATGGGGAAGCCAACTTGGTCGGTTTACCCTTCAAAGTGGAGTTTAAACAACTTTGACAGCTAACATGTATTTTGCCTTTGCAAATTCCAAAGTCCAAATTTTCCCCAACCAAATGATTCTCTTCTTCTCATCCGTTTTTCTTATTTTTTGGTAAGCCCATTTTCAGTGACGTAAATTACCAATCAAAATCTAATTACAGAGTCCCTATTTGCGTCACGAAATAATCCAATAATCAGCGAAAATTAAATTTTTTAGTCTCTTTATCGAAAATTTAACATAACTTTTGCAGATTCAAAGCAATATTAAATTAAACTGTTATTATACGAGAAGTTTTTTCTTTCTTTTTTGGAATCTTATCTTATGGTTCTTGAATTTGAATTGAATGAATAAATAAATACTTAAGCATAGTGTTGTTAATTTCCCGGAAAAATTTCCGCGATACGGAAAATTTTCCGCAAAACATGGAATTGGCTTTCAATCACTGAATCTTGTAAATCTCTTACCAAGGCTAAAAAACAGTTTTAAGTTTTAGGCCTACTGTTTCTCAGTCCCTTCTACGGAATTCACTAGGTCTACGACCCCCCCTCCCCTCCCTCGCTTTTACTGTGATTTTAAATGGACCTGACCTCAAAAGTAGTAACCCGAGTGGTATAAGTGAAAATACCAAAAATGTTCCGACTTGCAACCCTACTTACGTAGATATCATCCTCATGGTATGTCGCCACGAATTTCGATATCGCTAAGATATGGTCCATTTTACTGTCCTTGGGAGCGACTTTGCTGTAACTAACGTATATTTCCGGGACATCTTTCCGGATGGTGAAGCCCAACAGACCCCGTTCTTCCCTTGGGTCGGTACTGGTAAGAACTTGGTCGGTCAAATCTAGTATGGTCCGGGATGTCTGGTTAAGTAGGTCCAACTGAAAACCAACCGTTTTAGTGTTTCTTTAATTATTTCACGCATTACATTGCAATTTGCACCGATCATGGGAAAATACTAGATTTTATATGATAATGCAAGGAAGTTAATGGTAAGTTACCTGTTTGATGTATCCTTCTCTCTCTGCAAGGATAAGTGTCCCTTTGGTAGTGTACTCGGCGTTGACCGGGTGGTTTAACCCGTGAAACACTTCGTCTAAACATAAGTTAATGTCCGGTAAACAGTTAAAAGTCACCGCGAGTGAAGCGAAACTGATTAAAAACAACGAAAGCTTCATGTTGGTCGAATGTTGTGACAAGTCGCGCTGCAAGAACCACGCACTGTCACTCAGAGACGGAACTAACTTAAGTTTCAAATGTCCCTTCCGAAGAAAACTAAGTATACGCGGTCCCAGACTCTTTCCCTTCATTGATTGTCAGGTAGGGTCACGTGTTATTTTCTAAGCCAATCGAACGACGAGAGACGGAGTTTTCTATAATCTTGTCTCTATCTTTTTTACCCCCCCCCTTTTAAGTTAAAACTATTATATATACGTATTTATGCCTAAAAAATAATTTTCAAGCCTAATTGCCATATTGAAGTTAAATTACATTACACAACAGCGTCTCATTAAAGAATATTCCATTTTAATTTTTAGTGCAAATAAAAGAAGAAAAAATACATTCTTTGCTCATGACACTAATCTATTTACTGCTGTTGTTCAACCGCTCTTAACAAACAGTACATATTTCTTAATTACCAAAAAAATTTATTATTGTAGTGTCAAGTGCACTTGAACAAAACTAATAAATTACACCTGTGGCCACCGTAATTTAGAAATGATAAGCTTAAACCATAAGTTAATTATAACTGTAAGTATGACAGTAAAGGCACTGGTCAACCAAGTGGTCGTCTGCAATTTAATTTTGGTGACTCAGGTGAATAGTGCTAAAACTAAGAGCTTTGAATGAATTGAGTGGTCAAATGGTCGCCAGAATCGCTATCATTCCAAATATTTAATTTTAAAGTAGGTAATTCTGTTAATTTTTGTACTTCCTTATTTCCAAGCCTGAGTATCGTGGTGACGTAAATCGCGCAAATCCATAGCCCAAGCCGCCTAGCTCATCATCTAGTAGGCTATGATAAGCCGCGTCTCTGTCTCTTAGTAATGGCAGACATTTTGATCGATGCAAAAATTTAACCTTACGTATTTGGAAGGATATTAACACAATTAATCAAGGTAATTAACTTTATTTTGTAGCCCGTTTATCACTTTTACGATTATACAACTTAACATTTTAAAAATAAATGCTCGAAGACTTAAGGGAAAGGGTTTTAAATGATTATTTTGTTAAGCCTTGGCTTGTTTTCATAAGTTTATGAACTCATAGTGTTCTAATGTCTATGGATGAACTAAATATTGGGTTTTGCATGTGTATGACCCGGGTTATTGTTTAAAATTGCCATTTATAACCAATTTCAGAGTTTTTCCTCAGTTGATAATGAAGCTGTTCTGAAGGGAACAAAAGTCAACGGTAACAATTATCCTCACAATGTTGGTTTTTTCAACCCGTTTTGGTGAACTTCCTACGTGGGGTGAAAACGAACACTCTAAATCGAAACGGGCTTGGACCATCTATCTTGATATTTCAGCATAGCCGCCGGGGTGGTTACGGTTTTTATAAAAAAAAAAAAAGACAGTCTTATAAACCGAAAACTTGTTATTTCTTCCTAAAATACTACATAAACAATCATTGCATGCTATTACATGTACTGTGTAAAAACATTGTGTTTGCTCTGTGCTGGCCCCATTTTCATCTTAAAGATGTAACGCGAAAAATTTGCTGCAGTACTCAGCGTCGATAGAACATTTTAGTTCTTGGAGATTATAGGTGCATCCTGAGTGGTGCTTTACCAGGAGAATAATTTCTCCTTTTCGGAGAGGAAAACATAGAACCCTTTTCTTAAAAAAAAGATATTCCCCCCCACATTACAGCTTAGTATATATAGCCTGATTATCGTTTACCAACAAGATTGGAATTAATTTTTGTTTTAAAGAATTTTTTCTCATTCTAATATTTTAAATTAAAATACACTGAAAAAAACCCTATGCCAGTTCAAACGCCCCAGTGGACAGAGTTTCTGTCCTGCCCTATTTGTTATAATGAATTTGAAACAACCGTTCGTCGTCCCATAAGTTTGGGTTGTGGCCATACAGTTTGTCGGCACTGTTTATTCAAATTACAAAGAAAGCAATGCCCATTTGATCAAACTCCCATTCACACTGACGCCGGTTTTTTGCCCGAAAATACCGCCCTCCTGCAATTAGTCAATGGAGGCTATGTTCCTGATAGCAGTTCAGCCACCCCGCTAGTCGGAGTTCCTAAAGAAGCACTCAAGCAATATAAAATTGCCACAAAATGTATCGAGGAGTTAGCTTTGTTTCTCAAACCGAGTGGAAATGGTTAGTAATGAGGTTTCAGGGGTTAGCAAAAAGCCTTCGCTATCTAACTGCGTGTTTATTGTGAAAGGTCCCACTGGTGGAAGCGGGAACATCAGCCAAAGCAACCTAAATTGCATATCTTTAAGCCGACCCATGCAGAGAAAATTAGTTACCTTGATAAATTGTCAATTGGTTGAGGAAGAAGGCAGACTACGGGCTTTACGCGCTACTAGATCTCTGGGCGAACGTTCGGTCACCGAATTAATATTGCAACATCAAAATGCGCAACAACTTTCGGCCAATTTATGGGCCGCAGTCCGAGCTCGTGGATGTCAGTTTTTAGGTCCCGCTATGCAGGAAGAGGTTTTGAAACTCGTACTACTCGCTTTGGAAGACGGGTCCGCCCTTTCTAGAAAGGTTCTCGTCATGTACGTTGTACAAAGATTGGCCCCTCATTTTCCTCAAGCTTCTAAAACTAGCATCGGACACGTAGTCCAATTACTTTATCGGGCTTCTTGCTTCAAGGCAAGCGTTAAGATCTTCAAACGAAATCGGATTCGAAAATTAAACTTAGTTTCATCGCGTAGGTTTCTAAGAGAGACGGAGATTCTTCTTTAATGCAATTGAAGGAAGAGTTTCGTACTTACGAAGCTCTTCGCAGAGAACACGACGCCCAAATTGTTCAAATAGCTACCGAAGCTGGTCTAAGAATTGCCCCTGAACAATGGTCCTCGTTACTTTACGGCGATACTTCTCATAAGTCACACATGCAATCTATTATTGATAAGGTATACGCGGCCGTAGATGCCCGTTATAAATATAGCCTTACCTAAATACATTTTTTCAGCTTCAAACCCCCCAATCTTTCGCGCAAAGCGTCCAAGAACTGGTAATAGCGCTCCAAAGAACCGGGGATCCCGGTAATTTGTCCATACTTCGTCCCCATCTGGAGCTTTTAGCAGCCATAGACCCTAGTCCCGATGTCCCTGTTCCACCAACATGGCTGGAAGTTTCGCAATCGACGGAAGCGGCCAAAGCCGTCGTCAGAGGCTTAGTGGAATTCATCCACAACTTTGGCAATAGAAAACTGCACGAAGATAAACAGATCTTGAACGTCAAATATAAGACCAACTTATGCCGAGATTTGGCGCAAAGGTTGAGTTGTCCTCGAGGAGCTAATTGCACTTTCGCGCATTCCCAAGAAGAGATGGAAAAATATCGGGCTAAAACTAAGAGAGTCTTACCAAGATCTGGCAATGCCAGCGGATCGAGTCCTGGTGGAGATACTTCCCCAGGACAAAGAGAGAAGTCACCGTCGAGTAATGGCTCGGGGACTGGTGCTGAAAGGTTTTCGGCAGCCAGATTATCCTCGGATGATGAAGGGCCCACTGGTAAAGAAGGGTCACCCAACATTAACTCCAGTGGAATGGCAACGCATTATATACTTGATGATCAAGGTGGTAAAAACGCTTCCTATTGCCAGGCCATCGGGGAGAGCGCTGTCTCTGCAAATGGAATTCACCACCACCATCATCATCACTACCATCATACCAAAAACCCTTTTATTGATCACACTTTGAATCCCGACAGTCCACCATTTCAACCGGTAGCTTTGGCATCGCCTTGTACGTGTCCAATATATTATAGTCTTGGCAGGAAATTGGGACTTAGAAAATTCACTCTTTAGGTCGTCCGTTGCTTGGTGTCATTTCCGGTACTGTTCCCACTGCAACCCGAAGAATGGCACCCAAATTAGCGCTAGGAGCTTCGTTATCGTGTAACAATGTCGAAAGTCGAACCGTGGGGAATTATAAACACGCCAGTGTTAGTCGGAAACATTCTGAAGGTCAAACACCGTCAAAAGTCAGTACTACTACTTCTTCGTCGTAGAACTTGACCATCAAGAGCTGAGGGTTATGTTTATATTGTAGGTAACGTTACAATCAGCCTCTTTACACACACTTCACCAAAGGAAACGCAGGCTTTTAGCTCAACTAGAACGTTTACAAGAAAATCATTTACCAGTGACCATGAGTGGAGGTTTAGCTCAAAGTCATCAGAGTTCGACAAATATGTCTGAGGAGATGAGAATGACCAACTCGGAATCGTTGTATTCGCCATGGACCACTTCCGATTTATTTAATTGCGTTTCAAACTCTAGCTCGGAGGTCAATTCCACCAAAGATTTGGAAAGTGGAGAAGATGGCGAGACTGGTACTGAAGATGAGAACAAGTAAGTCGCGTTCTCCTTTTTTTTTGTTGAGGAGAATTCAAGACTAGTCGTTTTGGATTCAGATCCAAAGAAATGGCTATGAAAGGCAAGAAGAAAGGCGGTCGGTTTACACCATCAGAGATTGACGAATTTATTCCGTTTGACCCGCCTTTGGTCTCAAAATACGGACCAATTTCGCGATCAGCCGCGCGTCTGGCCTATTTAAGGGGATGTCCCGCTCCCATTCAAGTTAATGCCATATCCCAAATGGGGGGACATATCACCAACCCCACTTCTGTCGTTCGTCATCCGTTGTCCTCGACATCGGCCACTCCTTCCATGTTTTTGGGAGCGACTCCTACCAACACACCCGCTCAAAGTGAGTCGGCGGAAAACATGAGACACGAAACTCATTGGGGAAAATTAAAATTAGTTTATTTGGAAGATTACGCTGTTCCTGTTGCGTTGATACCCACTGCAGTTGGCGCCGAACAGATCCTAACAGTCATGGATCAACCGCAAGTTGTTTTACCCATCGCCATGCCCTTAAAGAAACCATTACCAGATTATCCATCTGAAATTAAAATGGATGTTGAAGATTTCGTTTGCAATGAAGTCAATTCTCAGTGCCAAGTAAGTTATAGTCGTTAGTTAGTTCACGATCGGGGACATGTGTGTTCAATCGATGTTCTTCAGCTTGTGTCTGGTGTTGAGGAACTCTCTTTGCAAGAAGAAATATGGCAGATTGAAAGAACGATACAACACAGAGAGTTTTTGATAAACAAGGAAGCCGCGGCCGTTGCTGCCAGTCAATTGGATGTTGTTTTATCGAAAGAAGTCAGACCCGTACCAACTTCAGTTGGACCTTGGCAGTTGCATCAATTAGAAGTTAATCACGAAGACGTAAGCCTAGCTTAACTTCCTTGGAGAACCGCCGCGAGTTTCGTAACGTTAAATTTGTGACAGATGCTGAACAAGGAACTAGGTGATCTTGAGGATAGTCAAGCTTGGTTGAAAGATTTTGACCAATTTGATGACGAAGTTGATGATGAAACTGAATTGAATGAAAGAGGAGCCGGTATCAAGGAAGATTTCAAATCAACGGTGGAAGCATAACACTGATGAATTAAAAGTACACGTTTGTAGACTCCATGGAGATTACTAATGATGGTAATTCTTAAAAGTAAGCGCACCATTTTTATTATAATCATATCTTAATGAATGGGGAATGCGACGAGCGTTTACTCGCGGTAATGTAGATTTTAATACGATGAATATGGCTACGAGTATAAGTTCATAAGGTAAGTTCTATAAGTTTGTCACTGGTTACTGAGAGCTTGTCACGAAGTGATGTAGGTAGGGTCACGTAGGTGAAACGTCATAGATTCTCGTAAAGCGACGCCTGATGAGCAGACTTAGAAATAGCACACGTCCACTGGTCCAAAACCAGTTTATTAATTGCTTGGACTAGTTTTTTAATTTAAAAAGTGGGGGTTACTGGTCCTCGGGACCAGTTTATTAATTGCAAATTTATAGGAGAACAAAGGCTGGGACCACTCCGGAGACCAGTTTATTATTTAGGACACTAGAGGGGTCACTGGTCCCAAGGACTAGTTTAAAAAATATCCTTATTTCTAAGTCTGCTGATGAGGCGCTTTCAAAGGCTTAGTACAGACTTAATAGAAAGATGGAGTGCAAAACCGAGTGTAGTCAATAGGGACTTGGCAATTCGGGCTTAACTCCGCCCCCAGCGCCATTATGGTATGTTTTTTAGCACTAGTGGAAGGTAGCGTGAAGTTGCATGACGTAGTACTGCCAAGTCCCGATACTAGCTCGTTGTAGGTACAAACTGGGTAGGTTCTACTTCCAGAAACCTGCCTACTTCGTCCCTAGCATAAGCGGAAGTCAACTGCAGAAGTTTGGCGTGCGCCCCTTCCCCCCCCTTTACCGCACTTAACGCGCCCCCCCCCCCCAACAAGCGTGGCAAAGAACGATGCTCTACGGAAGCTCCTACCTTCCGATCCTTCTCTTTATTATCTATGATTACGAAGTATAGGAGGTGTCATACTTATGGAACATATCTTATAAACTTATGCTACAAGTATATCAATAGCTTTTGTTGTTTGCAACCCCCTGATCCTAATAGCGCGTCGTAAAATTAAATTTAATTAGTATGGGAGGAATTAATGGTGGTTAATTAAATGTATGGATATGGTAAAGGGTTTTTTAACTTTTAAATTGGCTATAGGGACTTTAATTCCCTTAATTGTGAAGATTAATTTTATATAGTTAATTTTTGAGCATGACTTAGTTAATTTGGATTTCACTCTGAACGAACACATTTTTTTTTTTTTTTTGAGTAATTGTGAAATCGTTAAATTTTAATTACAATTAAAATTAACGAAAATTATATTTTAACTACAATTAAAATACTTAATTACATTAACTGGTAATATTTACCAATCATAAAATCTTTATAATCGAATAAAGATATATGATTAAAATCACTCTGACTCAGAAGGGAACTTAATTAATTAATTAATTAATTTTGTTAATTAAATTAAACTGGTTCATGTTTTAATGCACCAGTTTTAATTTTATATTTTTTTAGTTTAGAGTGAAATCCATTTAAAACTTTTTCTAAGAGAAATTGATTGCGGGTTTTTATTTTGCGTAAAATATAATATACTTGCACCTTGAAGGGGTAATAATGTTTTTACCGCAAAAAAGGTCAAAAGGTCAAATTTAGGAATATATTTGATTAAATGGTTGTTTTTAACGACCGGAAAATATAGTCATTGTGGTTTCTAAGAAATTTGTAGCACACAATGTAACGTAACGTAACAGAAGAATATTTAAAGATAATAATTAATAACATAGAACGCGGTTTTTTTTTTGTTAATTTTTAAATAACGCTCGGCATATGTCCATTTTCAAAAAACGCTACTACTGATTTTATTTTCCATTTAACGGAAAAAAAAAATAATTATATAAACATAATATTGTAATCGGATAAGATTAAAATATTTGTTTCCTTCGTAAAATAAGAGAAACATAAAATTTGTCTTGTTTTGTCTTTGATTGAAGAAGGAATAATCAGGGTTCATACAAACCTGGAAAACCGGAAAAATCAGGGAAATAAATAGTTGACAAAAACCTCAGGGAAATTTCGAATTTTTAGTAAAATTCAGGGAAATTTGCGTCAAATAGGGGCCGAAGTAATTAAGCAAAATGTTCATAAACATCCCCTCCATAGGATTAACATTACACCCAAATTTGGAGGCTTATAACTCTGGTTATATTAGAGATACGGGGATGTCCTTTGAGTATGTTATAGTCCAATTTGTCCCCCATCCAACCATACTAAAAACTTAGGGCTACGACAAACAGGGGCCGAGTAATTAAGCAAAATGTTCATAAACATAGCCCCCTCCATAGGATTAACATTACACTATACTTTGGAGGCTCATAACTCTGGCTCTACTAGAGATACGGGGATGTCCCTTGAGTATGTTGTAGTCCTATTTGCCCCCCATCCAACCATACTAAAAATTTAGGGCTACGACAAACAGGGGCCGAGTAATTAAGCAAAATGTTCAAAAACACAGCCCCCTCCATAGGATTAACATTACACTATACTTTGGAGGCTTATAACTCTGGTTCTACTAGAGATACGGGGATGTCCCTTGAGTATGTTGTAGTCCTATTTGCCCCCCATCCAACCATACTAAAAATTTAGGGCTACGACAAACAGGGGCCGAGTAATTAAGCAAAATGTTCAAAAACACAGCCCCCTCCATAGGATTAACATTACACTATACTTTGGAGGCTTATAACTCTGGTTCTACTAGAGATACGGGGATGTCCCTTGAGTATGTTGTAGTCCTATTTGCCCCCCATCCAACCATACTAAAAATTTAGGGCTACGACAAACAGGGGCCGAGTAATTAAGCAAAATGTTCAAAAACATAGCCCCGTCCATAGGATTACCATTACACTACACTCTGGAGGCTCATAACTCTGGTTATAATAGAGATATGGCATGTCCTTTGATTATGTAATAGTCATATTCCCCCCCCCCCCATCTCCTTCGTTAACATTTGCTCCATAGGATACTCGATCCGTATACGGGAAAAACCTGGAAAATTCAGGGAAGTATATGAGGAAAAACGTCCCATAAATCTCAGGGAAATTTGTTTTCCAAAAGTTGTATGAACCCTGCATAAGGAATTTGTCGACAGAGTCATTCAAGTGACTGTTTACCGAACCGAACATTGAAGAAATAAGGAAAAACTCAGTAGTCTTTTTAATTTCAAACAACATTTTATTTCCTACAATAGAAATATAATTTTTTTATTTTGTGTGGAAACGTTCAGTTATCATCGTTCTTTCAAACTCAAAAAAAAAAAAATAGTAGAAGAGAAATTCAAATTTTGTTTTAAATGATGATTGAAACACGAATGCGGTAATTAGAGGAGGAGGGAAACAACGAAACAATGAAACAAACAAACAAACGTGTTTTGTTTTAAAAGAAGCTAACTACAAATGTTTCCGTTTAATACGCAACATTTTTCATTAGGGCACTTTTGTTTTTAATCTTTCATTCCATTCCATTCCGTCAATCCGCGTTGTAATCTTTTTGTAAGTAATAATAACAACTCAATGATGTGATCTATGATGATGGCGACTTGGAGAATGTCTTCGAGATCGATGAGAATGGTGTCTATCATGGTGACGATCGCGATCATGATGATGGCGTCTATCTCGACTTCCACTACGGTCTCGTTCACTGGGGAACCGTTCCGTTTAAAATTAGTAGTGGTAGGCCCTAAGGAATTGGAAGGGGGGTTAACAGTCACTCCTTACCTGTTACTCTTGGTCCTGCTTCGACTACGATGATGACGATGGTGTCTGCTATGAGATGGACTTCTAGAACGACGATGGCGTTCCCTGGAATCTCTTCTATCTACCCGTTCACCACTACGATGTCTCAATGGTTCTTCTTGATCTCTAGACCTTCTAAGCATTAATAATAATTCAAATTTTATTCCAATATAGAATTTTGTTTTGTTTTGTTCTTCAGAACTATATATATATATAGATGTTTTTCGTTGGCGCTTTAGAATTTCCTAACCCCCTGTTTGCGGGCTAGTTTTTTTGTCTAAAGGCACTATACCTGAAACGTACCTCGACGAGGCGCTACCCGTCCACGGTGCCTCCTCCCTTTTCCTGTAATCAACCTCAGTTGTCGTTTCTTCCTCATTTTCCTCGTAAGCTTCCTCTTGTTCTTCCAACGCTTGACCAGATTTTGTTAAAGGTTGTAACGTGGACAGTTTTCTCTCGAGGTCTTTTTGGATCGGTACTGGAATTCTGGGGAATAGTGTTGAGAACCATTCTAATTTGCTCAACAAATGGCGCAAAATTTCACCAATGGACATGACTTGACCGCCACCCGCTTTAACATCCATTTCTTCTTCATCATCAAGATAGGGTTCAAACCATTCCCATAAATCAGCGGGTGGCTGAGTATATCTTTTAAAGAATTGGTAAGTAAAAGGGACGCGATTATGAAAATACTCGGCAGTCATTTTGGGGGTTACAATCACGGAGCTGTATTGTAGAAGGAGTAGAGACTCGTAGCTTCCCCTCTACTAAAAAAAGCTAGACAAATTTGTCCATAAAAAGGGGGTATGAATTTTGACCCTCCCTCCAAACCTAGGCGAGCCAACGTAAACAATAAAGATGGCCGCGAGCTACGAACGTTCAGGAGGGTTAAGCCTCGGTCTTTTATGTATCGAGTCCGAGTGACGGGAGTTTCTCAAGCGTTTGCAAATCTTATTTAAATTTTTACTATTATTTCTATTTATATTAACTATAATATGGAAAATATTCAAAGAATTAATTAAGCCGGGAAAGAAGAAAACGACGCCTTCTTTAAAACACGTGACGTCAGAGATTGTTTACATTGGCTCGGTATGCGCGAAAATTGTGCGCGGAGCACTAGTACGCTTATGTCTAGGCCCCCCCAGAGGCCTAGTCTCTACTCCTTCTACAATACACATCCGTGTTACAATTTTGAATCTTTACCTAATGTACATGAAACCTAATCCTCTAATATATGGCGAATCACGATGGGTTAAAAGCCCAATTAGTTGTTTCCTAGTTAATTTCAACGTGAATAATTTGTACAAAATGCAAAAAGCTGTTGAGACAATTCCTCCAGCGCCAACTCCGCGAACCTTAAATAGATTTAACGATAACTAACATTAAAATCAATACCAACTAAACATCGCCTTACAAACTTAATTCAACGCTTTTTGTTAACTGTAACTTTATTTTTTGGGGGGTTTGGCCCTATTTATTTCCTACCACTGCCAGGAATGAGGAATGAGGAATCTCAGATTTTTTTTATAGTTTAATGTGTTTTTTGCCTACGATTGGCCTACTTTACATGATGGCCAGTCTAGATTGAGGATAGCGAGCCTCGAACATTTTGGAAAGTCTCTCCACACACACAAAACCTGTTAAAAAATACATTTTCCCCCGTTTTATTATTTAAATTTTTTCGACAGGATAACTAAAAAGCCGGCTAACAATAAAACCAAAATATGCAGTTTTGTACCAGCATATTTCGTGGCTCGAGAAACCAAAGATTGAACAAGCGAGAGTGAGAGAGAGAGAGGTGCGTTTTTTTATGTCATGTTGTTGGCCTTTCCTTGGAAAAGAATTTTAAAAACAAATTATAGATGATTCTTCAAATAATCAACTTCCTTTCAATGGACCTTTTTGATGAAAGGAAGGTGACTACAAACTACGTTAAAGATAAATATAAAAACTTAACATACACCACCACACATTCCAGTTTGACCTGATGTTTTACGGCTACCTTTTTCCCAAGGCTCCAAGTGACTCACCTAAGACATACGCACAGATGATTATATAGTCACTTAAGCAGGACCGGATTAGCCCCCCCCCCTCGGGCGCAAGGCTTCTTGGGGGCGCATTGAGTTAAACTATTCCCTCTCAGCAACATTTGCTGTTCCTTCTTCCTTCCTGGCTTAAGGGGGCGCATATTGTCCCCCCCCCGGGGTGCAAAATTGCTTAATCCGGCCCTGGTCACTTTAGGGGTTAGTTGTGTCTTACATTGTAATATATTTCATCAACGACTTCGTGATACGTCTTGAGCTGGTACAAATTGACCTGGAAAAACTTTTTTACTTTAGCTAACCCATTTTCAATAGTGTTTTTTTCACTAGAAATCGTTTATAGAGTGGTACTGAGAGGGGAGGAGCTACAAGTTCGTGACATCAATATTGGTATAGTCTAAATTGTATGGCCTAAGCTGAGGATTTCCAATATGGTCGCCAAAAAGAAGGTAAGAGATAGGAGGGTGTGACGTCACCAGAGAGTTCGTGGTAGCAGACTATTTAGGGTTAATTATACGAAAATTAAATTATAATCATGCCGCGGAAAACTATTCAAATCAAACATAACCCGCCCTTAGCCAAACCTGAACCTTAACTAGTTTAGGCGTATTAATTATAATAAATCTTTACATAATAGAGCTAGCTATCTCAGAAGCCTTAGTGTGACGTCACCCATGTTATTTGCCCATAGAACCAAAGCGGTACCAAACATGGCCGCTCACTACCAAGGTTAAAGGGGCTCACCAGCGCTGTTGGGGGGAGAGCGCCCTTATTTGAGGGGGAAAACACCCAGCTCTTTGGCCATAAGGAATGGCGCCATGGGCGGGTAAGCAATATGCTAACCAACAGTTTGACCCCCCCCCCTTCACCCCAACAGCTCCGGCCAGCCCCTTTAAGGCCATGACGTTTTACCTAGGCACTGACATCACAACTGAGATAGCTCTATTAAGCCTAAATGAACGATTTCTAGTGAAAAACTGTATTTTAAAGGCGCTAGCTGAAGTAAAGTTTAGCCATTGACCTTAAAGTAATGTGATGATAAAATGTTCGTGAGAATTAAATTATTCAGGTTCATAGTCTTCTCGCTACCCCATAAAGGAAGAACATTGTTCTTCTTTTCACTAGTTCCTCCTGGTCCCATTTCCTTTAAAATCAAACTCAAATAAATTAATTATTAATTACTCAAAACAGCAGCAGGACTGTAAATAAGAAAAAATCTTATAGGATTTATATATACAGTGCAGGGCCAGAAATAAGCACAGGACATTGGTCATTGTAATTGGTCAACAAAATTTTAGTCAAACGGGGGGGGGGAAGGGGGGTCACTAGACACATGTCCTATAAGAAATATTTCCTATTGGAGCCCGTGGAATCTTTCCCACTTGGCTCTTTTCTCCTAATAAAAAAAAATATTTCGTATTTCCAGCCCTGGTGCAATGACCACCGCTTGGACATTGTCCACCGGAGGTGAATGAAAAAATATTATTGCAAAAATAGCGTCGCATCTTGATAGTCAAACTTAGCAAACATTTATTGGTCAAAATGTCCAGTGAGCCCCTTAGTTTTTAAAAATATTATGGGACATTTTAAAATTATATTGGACATTGTCCAGTGTCTGCTGTGCTTATTTCCGGCCCTGATCAGCAGAAGCCCACTCGCGTTAAGCCTTGGCAAG
Organism: Phalangium opilio; assembly: GCF_054372755.1. Classification (NCBI taxonomy): domain Eukaryota; kingdom Metazoa; phylum Arthropoda; class Arachnida; order Opiliones; family Phalangiidae; genus Phalangium; species Phalangium opilio. Next base: position 6,070,185 of record NW_028324187.1, on the reverse strand, counting down.
GGACAATAACAAAAAGTAGGCTTAGGTAAACCAATACTTTTCTGAATCTCCCAAAGAAACTAGGAAAGCAAACCTACTATTTTCAAATTACCGTTTTACTATGCAAAGTTTACTTACGTTTTAAGTATTTAGATTAAAAATAATTTTTTTTAAATAATTTTGCTCCTTGAAAAAAGGTTCAAACGACGGATGGAATGAACGCCAAAGACGCCTTGTTTTTGTTTACTGGATACTGCTCGATGACGTAATCATTATTTGATTGGAGGATAATCCGCCCGAATCAACCAATCAAGCTTACAACCGGTTGGCTGTTTATACGTTCGGCAGCGATATCGATTTTAAGCTGCATCTGTTTAAAAATTATTAAAGAAATGAAATAATCGCCTATATAGCAAAAATTTCGACGAATTTAGATCAATTTGTAAGTAATTATTCATATTTTATTGGTAAATTTAAAATTCAAAAAGCTGAAAGTAATCATTAAAACAAAAAATAACTTTCAAAGCCAAGGCTTAGTCAATATTACTGAAGATGTCTGACGAGGAAGCCCTACCTCAAGGATGGGAGCAACGTTTAAGCCGTTCAACTGGTTAGATTAACGATTAAAAACTTAATTATCAAAGTTAATTTACGCTTCTTTTAGGACAAACTTATTATCTTAACTTATACACGAAAGACAGTCAATGGGAGAGGCCTACAAAGCCAGCAGAAAAAGAATCATCGGGTGGAGTTGATAAAGACCAAGTTCGTTGTAGTCACTTGCTTGTGAAGCATAAAAATTCCAGACGACCTTCCTCCTGGAGAGAGGAGGTCATAACCAGAACGGAAGAAGAAGCGATGACCCTTTTAAAAGGTTTCTTTGTTAGATATGATCAAATGAATCGTGTTATATATAACACGGCTAAATGGTTGTTTCAGAATATAGGGAAGAAATCTCTTCGGAAAAATCCACTTTTGCAGATATGGCTTCAAAATACAGTGACTGCAGTTCTGCTAGAAAGGGAGGTGACTTGGGCGTCTTTGGCAGAGGTTAGTTTGAATTTTACTGTCTTTAAGAACTACAATAAAATATTATATTTAAAACTATTTAAAGGTGCTATGCAAAAACCCTTTGAAGAAGCTTCCTTTGCTCTCAATGTTGGAGAATTAAGTCAGCCAATAAAAACTGATTCTGGATGTCACATTATCCTAAGAACAGCGTAAAAGTTTAACCCAAACTCCCACAAATTCAAGAAAGAAATTTAATGAATTAATTTTGTTTTTCTTAATTTTTTATTGTACCATCCTAATAATGTCTGTTACAAATAATTAGAAACCTCAGCCTTGTCTGATTTGGTGTTTCTTTAATCATGTTTCCGTTAATAAAATTCCTTAGAAATATTACAAAGATTTCTTGTTGTTGTGAATCAATTCATTTGTGAATGGACCCTGGCAGTTGACTTTGCTTTATAATTTCCCCTTTGGATCCTATAGTCTTTTAGTGACGTCAGAAACGGGTAAGGTGGACCACGTGGTCCTGTGGGGAGGGGCGGGCATAGGGTTAGCAGCTCATCCAAATGAGAAATTTTTAAATTGGGAATACTATTTTATTTGGGATATTAATTAAATGAAAAATTTAGCAAAATTAAAATATCGAAATCTAAAATTGGTTGATTTCCGGTTCGTTTGGTCCATGGCCAACTTGGAATAATTTTTTTGGCGGGAAGCTAAGTAGGCCATGGTAGGTCAAAGATCCTTCATTTCAAATCGCTGGTTGTCATGCTGCCCTTCTCCACATCGCTCAACAATAATTAATTCTATAATCAATTGGTAAGCCTAATTATGTTTATTATCTGCCTAGTTTTGTTCGAATCGCTATTAAAGTTTAGTCTAGAATAAGTATTAACGTTAAGGGCTTTTCCTTTGTGAACGTACGGTAAACACTTGATCCTAGATTCCCCGCTCTTTGATTAAGCCTTGGGTTAGAACCTGTTGTAGAAGCCGCTCATTCGAAGGTTTTATGCCTAATAACTATTGCATTTATTTTTTTTTTCAATTCTAAACGGAAGTTAGGCCTAAAATAGGCTTAAGAGCTTACAATATCACATAGCGGGAGTTAACAATGGTTGCCATCGTGGTTATCATAATTATAATAGTGACAGGTAATTTGCATAAATTTTACCCCGCTACGAATCTTTGTCGGAATAAGTAAATACGGTACACGTCAATGTTGTCCGAACGGAGTTAATGAATAGGGATGGATTAAGTTGCAATGGAGATAATGAAATTTTGATTGAAATGGCGTCTCCTCCGGTTTTGATGTTATTGTTCCCTATAAAGAGATAGTATCGGGTGCCATTACTCCGAAGTCCGAATGAGTGACGCGGTAAAATTAGAAACAATATTATTAGGCCTGCAACTTGAGCCTTTACTCAAAAGAGCATTAAACTGTCAGGTTCCTTCGGGACCTAATTACTAGAGAATTATCTTGAACAAAAGTTAAGAATATTCCGAATATATTACAGGTAGTTTTTGCCAGATAAACCAGAGCGCTTGCATGGGGAAGAAATGGTTATCGATTTATGCAAATGTTATTAATACACTAGTTCAAAGAAAAATGGATCTTCGCGTACAAAAAAAAATGGGGGAGTTAATTTTCCTAATTTACATATTCGCCTGCGTTATAACTTTGTCCTTTGTTCGTTAAGTACATGTAACTCAACGACTGCCATTAAGCTTTATTAATTGATTGATTCCGTCATCATTTTAATTATTTAAAAAAATATTACCCCATAATTATAATATCGAATACCTAAAGTTAAACTTATTAAAACTTTTTTGATTACAATTTAAATATTTTACTCCGGTTTCTAAATATATACTTTTCCAATCCCCCCAAATTAAACCAAACCCGAGGGGCTACACACAAACTCGAGAGTTCAGGAAATTGGAATCCGTGGAATATTAATGTAGTGCGATGATTTTAAGCGAGTTTTTGGTAGTGTCTATTCCCTTGAGGGAAGCAAACCGTAGTAATTTCCCGAAACTGAATCTGTATACACAAAGATATCCTATGACTTTTCAAAGAAACTAGGGCGCATGCCCAAGCTATCAAAGCGCGCCAGGCAGAAAATCCCGCGATGTTTAGATAGATACTCGGAGAGAAAGTGTCCCTGGATATGTCCCGTTAGATTGCCTCGGAGACCCCAACAACCACCAGTTGGATTGAAGCGTTAGTCGCGATGCTCGTTGCTGCATAATGGAAAACGTAACCAACTCAGAAATACTGAGCTTATCCGTAAACTACTCGCAAAGTACTCAAAGAACAGTACTTGAGCAGGATTTAAGGGATGATAATGACGCGTTACAAGTACTCGTATCTGGTTTTATGCTGACAAGTTTCTCCTTGATCGGAATAGTCGGTAACGCGGTTTCATTAACGGTTATGTCACGTCCAAGTATGCGTTCATCTGTCAATTGTGTCCTTCAAGCGTTAGCCGCTTTCGACTTGGGTGTTTTAGCTTCGGCGATTTTGATGTTAGGGTTGCGAAGTTTGAGTAAATCCATTAAATTCTTCAGTTTTTACTCGTGGTACTTGTACCCGAGGATCTTACCGGTGGTGTACCCGTTAGGATTAATTTTTCAAACTGGTTCAATTTGGTCGACTGTTGCCGTGACGGTGGAACGGTTCGTGGCCGTGTGCTATCCTTTAAAAGCCCGATCTTTATGTACGCATCGCAACGCGAAGTTTTACAACGCGTTAGTACTTGTATTGTCAATCGTTTACAATTTACCGCGTTTCTTCGAGGCCAATCAGGTTTACGTCATCGATGGTATCACGAACGAAACCGTTTTAACCATACAACCTACCGAGTTTCGAAAGAACAAGGTATACATTGAAGTGTATTACATCTGGTTGTACTTATTCTTCATATATTTTATACCCTTCGTAATTCTGGCGTTTTTAAACGTGGCCATTTGGAAAACTGTCCGTAAAGCCAATCACGATCGCCGGACATTGTCACGTCATCAAAGGCGCGAAATGTCCATGGCTGCCATGTTACTCAGTGTCGTGGCCGTCTTCTTTTTATGTAACGCCTTAGGGTTGGTCGTTAATATCTTAGAGTATTGCAACGTCACCATCGAGATACTTATACCATTCTCCAATTTTTTAGTCGTCATAAATTCCTCGATTAACTTTGTAATTTATTGCATTTTCGGACGACGTTTTAAACGATTGTTTATGGAAACGTTATTGTGTCGTACTTGTTACCGAATTAATAGAAATGATACCACTAATGACTCTCTGACCTTGTCAACACACGGCGTTCCTCGCGGTAGAACTGCCAGTACAAGTAGAACTCATCTTTACAACGATAAAGACACGAATACCGTGCTGGCCAAAAAACGGAAATCACAGTTATTTTGAGCTTAGAACCAGATTATGGTTAACCTTAATTTTGATGGTACTACCAACCTATTACGTTTGCAAATGTTTTGCTAACAGAACTATACTACTCTAAAATAACAATGGTTCCTATACTAAGAAAATAATACAAAGGACAATTTAATCGATAACTGATGTTATTTTAATTTTTTGCGGTTTGGTAAACCTTTCTTTTAAAAGCGTGTAAGAACCGAGTTACTCCCTATGCAAGGGACAATTAAATCTTAATTAACCACGTGCAAGGTCGTTCTTACAAAAGAATTGCGCCAATACACTTAAGGTAACAGTTCAAAATCTCTTCCGGTATAAAGAAAGACTTTAATACCAAAATCTTAAAAGGTTTTGGTGAAGAAACACGAAAGCTTTTGAGTGCTTGTAAAAGGATTTTATTGGCCTGTAAATAAAAGCACGTTCCATTGTGTGTGGTGCGTTTATGTCATAGATATATATCAAAATATAAGGGGCTTTTCTTTAGAGGGATGACGTTGTGTTCTACCAAGACCTCGGTCACTCGGTGTTCCTTCGGATTCCGATGGATAAATCTATAATTTTGAATAGGTATAGTTATAACAGGGATAGATTTAATTTTAGAAGTAGGAATGGAGTCTAACGGTTAGTATTTACTTCAGTTATTCCGACTCATAGACCAGTATAGAGCCCCTCCCTCCAACTCGTAACGAAAAGTTTAAATTATCTTATTGGCTGACTTAAACTACGTTTTGATGACGTTGCTGACGGGGACGGCGAAAAATTGTGTCGTTATTCCTTTTTACCTCTGTCGCTATGACGCCCCGCCTCTTCTTTCATACCCCTCCGTCCCGTGGAAGGGGGTCCGGGACTTTGACGCGCACCCACATTACTCTGTTCTCCATTCCTACTTTAAAAATTAAATCTATCCCTGGTTATAATAAATTGAACTGGGTAGGGTTCTATTATTTCTAGGAAATATCCTATATATTGATCTGTCATATCTTCTTAAAGTTTTATTAAGTTAGTCCTAGACTCAAATATTCTCTTCAAGAATAATATTGTGTACTTAAGGAATTAAGCCCTGCCTTTTAGTTGAACTAGAAAGTTTTAAAACTTTCATATTATAGAAAAATTGATCGTTTGAAAGGTTAATAGTTTTACGTTGTTTAATATTTCGGTAAGAACAGGGATAGATTTAATTTTAGAAGTAGGAATGGAGAACAGAGTAATCTGGGCGCGCGTCAAAGTCCCGGACCCCCTTCCACGGGACGGAGGGGGGGGGGTATGAAAGAAGAGGCGGGGGATCATAGCGACAGAGGGAAAAAGGAATTTCGTATTTTTCGCCGTCCACGTCAGCAACGTCATCAAAACGTAGTTTAAGTGAGCCAATAAGATAATTTAAACTTTTCGTTACGTGTTGGAGGGAGGGGCTCTTTACTACTAACCGTTCTCCATTCCTACTTCTAAAATTAAATCTATCCCTGGTACGAAAGAATTAATTTCGTTCAATCTCTTAATGATTTTTAACTGAGTGTCCTTCTGTTTTATTTACAATTGTAGTGGATATGTCCTTTGTCCATTCCATTCCAATGTAATCTTATACCAACCCAATTGGGTTTATTATTTCTTTTTATCGTTAATAGACAGTTTAAGTAAGAAGTTTGAGGGTTCAATTCGTAACTAGAGGAATAAAAGGGTTGCTTAAACTCTCGGGCGATGTTTCTAGTTTGTTGTCCTTCTGGTCCGAAGTTGATCCTTAAAGTTTTCTCGTTTGCGTGGTCTAAGTTAGTTGATATTTTCCCAACTGGGGATTTGCACTAGCAGTTACTAGAGTAATTGCTCGCAACAAGAATTTCTGGGTAAACTCTTCGAAATTGAATGCTGCTTTTACGAAATCGGACCTTGTTTGTTAAAGATAACAACAAAAGAAAAAGATTACAGCATCTAGTTCATTTTCGGACCCGCTTTAAAAGAAATCCCTAAGTATTTAGTATCGCACGAGGGGCTAATCACTGTTAGATTTCCTGCTCACCGATTACGTGTAATCACTTTAGCACTGCCGAGGGAAGGGCTTTTAAAATGTTCTATTAGTTTGTCAGTGGTTACTGAGATCTTCTAACGAAGTGACGTAGGTGAAGCGACATAGATTCTTGTAAAGCGACCCCAAGTAGGTCTCTGTCAAAGGCTTAATACAGCCTAAACAGGAAGATGGACTGCAAAACCGCGTGTCAAAGTCAATTCTAGCTTGGTGTTCTCGAACTAGTTATCTCGAGCTGTAAGTCTCTAGCATTACGAAGTATAGAAAGTGTCATACTTATGGAATGGAACATATCTTATAAACTTATGATACAGTCAAAGGTACAGCCATGTACACCTATTATACTGAGTGACCAGCCCCTCGGTATAGTATCGTTGGATTGGGAAGGGATATAGCTATCGTATACTTGAAGGATTTAGTCCTACTTGAACGTCTTAAAAAACTCAAGTTCTGACACTCTGAGTGTGCTCGTATCAATAAGGAATGAAGTTACACCAGAAGTGAGATGAGACCAGAAGTACTGAGCTAACCAAATTCTTCACTCGGCGAAGGTGAATATTCTTGATAACACAAGAGCGGTTGGCCCTCTGGTAGCGGTTTCTGAATTTCCCCTCCAAAACGTGAGACGCTCGCGGCGGTAGACGGCCGAACTAGATTCAAGCACTTGCGTCCGTGTTTTGCGGCTTTAGGTTGAGGGGAAGGGGGTGAGACGTTTTTTTGGAACTCGACCATTTTTTTTCTCAGTAGTGTAGGCGCGTGGGAAGCGGCATAAAATCCTCAAATTTGTTCACTAATGCCAGGATCTATTACCAATGCTAGAGCCCTTCACTTCTAGTCTCATCTCACTTCTGGTTACACTGATTGTTGTAACCATAAGTAATTAGTATTGTTCGAAAGTAAAGGATTGGGGTTATAACGTATTAAATGGATTTCGCCGTATCTCTTATAGAACCAGAGTTATAACACTTAAAAAAGTTGAGTCCAGATGTTTGGATTTTGATACGTTTTTATTTAAAAAAAACCTAATTATTTTCTTTACAATAAGAACGTACGAAAAACAATTAAAAAAATTTAAAAAAAATGTTTGAAAACACACTTCTGACTTTGAGAGATCACACGCTGTTACAAATCTTCATTTCCATAATTTAGAAATTTTAATTTAAAAAAAATTAAAACGGGTTACTAATTAATAATTTCCAAAAAACTTGGAATTTTGGAATTCATTAAAATTTGACGATGTAAAAAATTTAAAACCGACTTAGTATTTTTATTTACTTTAGGAAAATTAAACAAGAAATATCTTTGTCATTTAAAAATAATTATTTTAGCACCCATCTGAAAATAGTAATTAATTCGTGTTAATTAGATAATAATAATTTTAATTAGTAATTTAATTATAAATTACCTTTAAAATTATGTATTTACAAGTCAAATTTCACGTCTATGTTTTATTTATTGGTAATAATCAGGGGAAGCTTCGGAGCCTTCTGGGGCAACAACTTGAATCCTGCAAATTCTGGCAATATGGTAATCCATACAGGCTTGGTACAATTGGACTTGTTGAACGATTTCCTTTTCGAATTTCTCAAGCTAAAATTAATAAACAATTTAATTAGTTAGCTAGCTAGGATAGTAGGATTCTACTATATTATAGTGGATTTCCTTCTACAATTAAGAAAACTTATGTAATTTTAGTAAAATTATCAGAGAAACGGAAGTGTTTGTAGTAGGAAACCACAGTGTTGTAGTTGGAAATAATTTTCCCTACCGATTCCTTGTGGCAAGCATCGTGTTGTTGCAAAATGGAGGCTTCGATCTTTAAGTGCAATTAAACAATCAAAATTAATTAAACTTAAATAGAAATAAATAAAGAAAAAAATAGATAAGACTCGACTACTTACTTCCTTGGACAATTTCTTGGACTTGATTTCTTGTCTGGCCTTATCGAATTTGTAACTTCCATCAGCGTTAAACTGTTAAAATTAACATAAGCATTAAATTAAATTAATTAAGCTATACCAACGGAATGATAATAGTGACACGGTGCCTCTAGCTATTCCTTCTAATGAGATATATTAAAACCTTCATTAAGAACCTCACATGCACGACTGAAACTTCATTAATAGCCTGGCAGGCTGACCATACGCACGACTGACCCTAGCCACCTTTTCCAAAAGATTGACCCTAATATGTTGTTACCATGCAGCCTCTTTTCATTTACACTGTTGTCCGTAGAACCAAAACAAATCCCCTTGACCCAAATTAAGAACATTAAAATGTTTCACGGTCTAAGAAACACCGGCAATTTTCGTAATAAACATGACATTCTCGCTACCATATTAACAAGAAGTGATATCTAGTTTATTAGGGAGAAGGTATAAGATGCCTAAGTATTCGCGCGCCATAGTCCCAGTCCCCCTTTCAATTTTCAAGAACCAATGAGATGCTGGTTGTAATTTAGAGGCTGGGATTAACTCCGGACCTACTATACGTTTGGACTGGAGATAAAGCTAGAAATGTGGATGAATGAATTTATACCTTCTCCCCAATAAACTAGATATCACTTCTTGATATTAACAAAGCTTGACCTCACTCTCCAACAAAAACCTTTTAATTATTATATCTTACCCATCCTTCAGCCTTGAGGGCGCAAGTAGTGATTTCTTCGCGATGAGTATCAGCTTGTTTCTGTAATTAAAAATAATTAGACGGTTAATTTTAATTAAGAATTTCCCATAAATTTAATTTAGAATTAATGCTAAATTAATTTGGTTTCAAAACTTACAGCTGTAATGTTTCCTTCTGGGATTGGAATATCGCCCAAGCATTTTTGAATAACTAATTGCTTAGATTCCTAATTAAATAAACCCAAGAAAAAAATAAATAATTAGTAATTAAATAAATAAATATATATAATTTAAGTAAAATTAAATATAATTTAGTTTAGTTTAAAACCTACTCGTTCTTCTGGTTTAGGTTGAAGGTTTTGGCACAAACCCCAGTCGATTTGCTGCAATTAAAGAAAATAAATAAATAAAATTATGGGTTGGTGAATTATTTTAATTAACTTAATTAACTAAGAGATATCCCTTATAAAAATGTATAAATAACCGAAGAGCTTAATGTAGATGGGTGTATATTATTCCTTTAAAATAATATACACCATAAAATTTAAGTGAAACAGATTTCCATAAACATCATAAAAAAAAGTGGTTTTTGTGACCTGAATTTTAAGTTAAAAGTATTTATGTCATCCGGATTAACTAGTCTGGGAGATTCGACCTCTTTCTATATGGTATACTGACACTCTATTATAAATGGCTATAGGCTATAACGAAGTTAAAGGCGGCACCCCGCTATTAGTGCACTGTATAATATTATTTTCGAGGGTGAAACCGATAACGATACAACGATAACGAGCCACGCTTTTGCCTCCTGGTTTCCTCCTCTTTTAAAGTTCCCGATTTGAAATAGCTTTCCCCGAAAAAGGGTTCATTTTTGAGAAAAGTCTAGTAGCGTACATTTATAACAACATTTTTTTAGGGTACATACTCTTCCTTGTTAGCCTAAGTTTATAATAACTCGTTATAAGTTGCGCTGAAGTACGCCGTTGAAGATATGCAATTTAAATTTTAGACGGATTTTTAAAGTGTTTATGTAAATATTTTTCCCTAACTATAGAAAGGTTTAAAGTGAATTTTAAACGACTAAATTATAAAAGGATTACAGTTTTAGTGCTAGAGTTGGCCCGATTTCAAGTATTTATTGACTATCTGATATGGAATTTCGTTGTAATTTAACATATCCTAATTTCAAATGATTTTAGTCCTTCGAGGAGCTGATCGATTTATTTTTAATTCATCAACTCCTGAATTCAAATGAGTCTTTAATCCATTGAGGAGTTGATGGATTTATTTTTAATTCATCAACTCCTGAATTCAAATGAGTCTTTAATCCATTGAGGAGTTGATGGATTTATTTTTAATTCATCAACTCATGAATTCAAATGATTTTAGTCCTTCGAGGAGCTGATGAATTTCTTTCTAATTCATGAACTCCTGAATTCAAATGACTTTAGTCCTCTGAGGAACTAATGACTCCTGAATTCAAATGAGTCTTTAGTCCTCTGAGGAACTAATGACTCCTGAATTCAAATGAATCTTTAGTCCTTCGAGAAGCTGACGAATTTCTTTCTAATTCATCAACTCCTGAATTCAAATGAATCTTTAGTCCTTCGAGAAGCTGATGAATTTCTTTCTAATTCATCAACTCCTGAATTCAAATGAATCTTTAGTCCTTCGAGAAGCTGATGAATTTCTTTCTAATTCATCAACTCCTGAATTCAAATAAGTCTTTAGCCCTTTGAGGAGCCGATTAATTTCTTTGCAATTGCAATTCACCAACTCCTGAATTCAAATGACTTTAGTCCTTTGAGGATCAGTTTTGACAGGGACATCATCACGTACACTCGTACACATTGTATGAAAAAAGCACAATGCGTACGAGTAACGGGGATCTGATCTATAATCTGGTCTAAAAAGTTTTATAAAGAATTGGTACTGACTGGTAGTCCAACTTGGGCGGTTCCTTGTTCTTCGGGGGCAGCTCCAGCGGCTGCTGGGGCACTTGGTTTTGGGGCGGCATCCGGTTTGGGCGCTTGCGGGGCGGCGATGGCTAAAGCGGCGACCAGAAGTAGAGCGGACACTACTTGCAGGAGTCGGGCCATGGTGCAGTTGTTATAGCGCTAAACACACGACGACGAACAAAGTTACGTTTCCAAGCGAAAAGTGACTCGAGTTGGCTTGAAGAATTGCCTTTTTGAACGAAATCTCCCCAGGGGCTTAACAAACCGCGAGACATACTTATACAATTTTACCCGCCAATAAGGATAGACCGTCGACCATTGCGTCATTGCTTGTCACGACTTACGGCTGCTTGACTTCCCCCCCTCCCACTTTTCGGAATAAAAAGGAATACCTTTTCTATCTTGGTTGTACAAATCGACCATTTACGTTCACGCTATGCCTTTCCTGGAAATGGTGCGGAACGTGGTGGAACCCCATTGGTCCACTTGGCCTCCCTTTCAAAGCCATATACACCTTGTATTCAATTTTATTTAATTTTTTTTATACCATCTCACCTGGCGTTCTCAATTTTTGAATTTGGTAGCTTACCTAGAATTAAGATTTAATCGAGGATACGTCTCGTATGGACTAGAATCTTCGTTTATCTTTCCTCTATAGATCAGTGGTTCCTGATGGGCGGATCCTCGAGAGGGTCGATCCATGGTTAAAACTTATTAAACTTTTTAACGTAAGGTGGGCTTCCACTGTGATAGAATTTGATAATGGGTGTCATCATAAGTTTATAAGATATGTTCCATAAGCGTGACACTTCGTAATGCTTGGGACTTACTGAGAGCTAGTTGGAGAACGACAAGAGAATTGACTACACTCGGTTTTTCAGCCCACCTTCCTATTTAGTCTGTACTAAGCCTTTGACAGCGCCTCACCAGGCGTCGCTTTACCTGAATCTATTACGTTTCACCTACGTCACTTCATGACAAGCTCTCAGTAACCTTACCAAAGACCAACTTATGGAGCATAACTGATGGACTTTTGGTGTCATGAACTAATATATTTACTAGTTTGAAAGTGGCACAAATACAAATACCATAATGCCTTAAAAACCAATAACTTAATCGGTTTGAAAAGAACATTGAACTATATTCCAAATATTCAATGTATCCATACATAATTGGTCATATATATCTCTCGGGTAAACTGGCTTTGAGGTGTCTCTTTTATTTTTTGGCATATTTTTCCCCCTTTCTGTTTTTCCAAAAGCTAAAGTCTCCTTAATGTCTCGCGTGGATGACTTTCGAGTCTTTTTAAAATAAAGAAAGACTTTTCTCGGATATCAGGGTGGTTGAACAAGTCCTTGGTCATGACGTCATCCTTAAAAACAATTCCCAACATAAGTATCTTTTTCTCTCTCTCCATCCCAATTCGTTAATATTCGGGGAAGTAAGGTGTAACCCTAAATTAAATATAACCTACGCGATTTAATCATAATAATCAATCATGATAAGTCCTTCCCCCCTGTCTTCCCATTAATTTGTCCGCTGTAACTCGGTTAATAGAGAAATGTTCTAAAAATTAGGTTAAATTGCTTGGTGATAAATCTATATAGCCTTTAGGGTTTAGAGTTTAACTTCATTGCAAGTTATAGATGAACAGTGCATGAATGCTCGTGACCCGGCACGCGCCCTTACCCTTACTGACACTTTATCTTCAACCATAAGAAACGTCACGTGGTTTCTTAAGATGGAAACAGAGCAACCGGACATTGGTCAGATAATTCGTTGGAATCGTGTTTCTCTCTCTTCTTCACCATTGTTATTTGAAAAAATATTGTTGATGTTGAAGACCGACCATGGTTACGCATCCTTGGGTTGTTATAACCATGGACTCCACCTTTTTCTATAGTTACTAGCTCTTTTAATATGTAAATCAAGTCAAATACTGGCTGAGGCAGCTTCATTAGGGACAGGACTAGTTTTTCCAGAATGGCCTCAAGGCTGACGCCCATAACCTTTTTTTCTTCTTTTTTTAACTAGTGTAATTTGGTTTTATAGCATAAATCCTACCTACATGTTTCTCAAAACGCGGGCCCTTTTTCTTTTTGGAATGGCATCAAATGATAGCGATTAGAAGAGGTAGTACTAAGATGTTAATAGCCAATCATACTTATTTTTAATGAGAAACAATATGCTTGATAAATAAATATTAAATATTTGGGTCAGTTTTTTTCGGTTTTAGTCTTTAATTGATTGTATCTTTTTATTTGGAGTGGATAGAAAATAATTGAAAGTGTTATTCGAAAGTAGATATTGGGTAGATTATATTCACTCGAGGTAGATATTCGGTAGATTATAAACTCAAATTTGAAATTATTAAGGTCTATGGAGGCAAACTGTATTGATCACTTTTAATACCGTTTTTTAAGTGGTTATAACTTTTGATCTAGAGTAGATAATTAATAGTTGAAAGTACACGTATGAAGTAGATGTTCGGTAGACTATTCCCTGAAAATTTCGTTAGAAAATAGACGTTCAGTTGATTATAAATTAGAAATATAATTGTTCTCAAATTTGAGTAAACAAATTAATTGCTAAACAAAACATATGCGTCACACCTATATTTAACCAATCGTAACTTTTTATCTAAATTAGATAATAAAAATTTTAAAGTACCCTCGGAAAGTAGACATTCGGTAGATTATTCTCTGAAAATTTCATTAGAAAATAGACGTTCAGTAGATTATAAATTAAAAATATAATTGTATTCAAATTTGAGTAAAAAAAATAATTGACAAACAAAACCATATGCGTCACACCTATATTTAAGCGATCGTAACTTTTTATCTAAAGTAGGTAATAAAATTTTGAAAGTACCCTCGGAAAGTAGACATTCAGTAGATTATTCCCTGAAAATTTCATTGCCGCAACTTAAGAAATATAGTCTGTACAATGGAAATAAATAATTTAAATAATAAATATTCGATTTAAAAAAAAATTCTTTTTAAAAGAAACTTGGCATTTATTAAGAAACTGGATTATTAGGGCCATACTTTACTTACGCTTGAAGTGAAAATTCAGTTAGAAAAATACGTTTTAAAAAGAAAATAAAACTTCCAAACTAGTATTTCTAGCCCTGATTTAAATCTAAATACTGTAAAATAGCCTTCGGGCAACCGAATTAATGCCACCACTAATAAACAACAAAAAACGTTTTTAACTCGAAACCTATTGAATAAAAATTTCTCCGAAGCTGAATAATTTTTCAACATAATCCTAAAATTTAAATCCATTTACTTTTTTTAAAGAAAAGTTTAATTTTTAAATAAAATATAATTAAAGCAAATCGATAGAATTAAAAACCACCTAAAGGCTGATAGTAACTTCGGAAAAACGCCAAAAAAAGAAAAAGATAAGTAAATAAATGAACGGTGGAAAAATATTTACCGGTACCGTAACCTAAAATTAAGTTTTTAAACTTTATTTAAACATTGACCATTGAGAGCGATTTTGGTCTGACCTACAAAAAGGTTCGTTAACCTAACCTAATAAGGATTTCAAAATAATTTAATAATTTTTTTCCATATTAGTTTTTCCCGACCTAAACCATATCCGTAAGTTTATAAAGAATAAGTCTGACACTCCAGCCCACTTTGCGAATTGAATATAAACATGGTGTTAACAGAAGTAAGATGAGACTAGAAGTACTGAGCTAACCAAATTCTACACTTGGCGAAAGTGAATATTCTTGATAAGACACCAACGGTTGGCCCTCTGGTAGCGGTTTCTGAATTTTCCCTCCAAAACGTGAGACTCTCGTGGCGGTAGACGGCCGAACTAGATTCAAGCACCCGCGTCCGTGTTCCGCGGCTTTAGGTTGAGGGGAAGGGGGTAGGAAATATTTTTGGAACTCGACCAATTTTTTTCTCTCTAGTGTAGCCGCTTAGGACAAAAGGTTATAGATGTTACATTTTAGACTCAAAATAGATTTTTCTAAGATATGTTCCTTCCATAAGTATGACACAACCTATACTTCGTAATGCTACTGAGAGACTTACAACTCGAGACAACTAGTTCTAGCGGAACGACAAGCGAGAATTGAAGGTTGAAGTCCTACACTCGGTGGTGGTTAATTTTGCAGGACTTAATTCCATCTAGGTCCTATTTAGTCTTCATTACTAAGCCTTTGACAGCGCCCCAGTCACCAGGCGTTGTCGCTTTACCTCGAATCTAAGACCTGCCTCACTCACTTCATTCATGACTAGCTCCAGTTTGTAACCAGAGATTAACAAACTAAGCCTTTGACAGCGCCCCAGTCACCAGGCGTATGTCGCTTTACCTCTAATCTATGACCTACGTCACTCACTTCATAACAAGCTCCAGTTTCTAAGTTACCAGAGATTAACAAACTTATGGAAGGCCAACATATCTTATGAACTTATGATATACCCTGTATTAAAAGATATAAATTCTTATATTGAATATAACCACCAAGTTTAGCCTATTTATGGTTATATGGAACTGTAGCTTTAGACGTATTTTCTCTTTCTATGGATAAGAGGAAAGTAAGCTCTAAACGACTCTGAGTGAAAGTTAGGGACTTGGAACAGGAAAAACGGTCCAAAGAATATCTATATTAAGTAGTTCGTTGGCTATGGCTATGGGTGCCCTTCCATGCAAGTCGTTGCAACAACACCACGCAGTAGTCACTCCATGCATTCTAGCTATTTTAGATAATATTTCCAAACACGCATAAATCTCCTTTGTATAAGCTGCGATTGCGACGTTTTCCCCGAATAAATATGATCTTTTATTTTTCGTTACCGTATATCCGAGTCGGAGGTTTAACGTTGCGTGACCGTCCCTTGACCCCCTCCACACACAACCCCCCCATCATGCCCCGCTATAAATAACGTGCAAACCTATTCCATCATGCTTTTATTACATGAATTCATCTTTATTATATCCATGAATATTCCTAACTTTGGGCTGCAGAAGTATACGGTACTTGAAGGAGAGAGAGTGATGGAGGTGTAGCTTTCATACCTATAACGCTGTTGTATGTAAGGCAATTAAGTTTTCCCATCATCCTCACTCCTCAGTTTATGGCGTTAGGGTAGGGTCGAACGGTAGGGAAACGTCGAGGATGCCCCCTATGACTTAAAAAAGAAGCTAGTTCGAAGGATATAGGGATGGAGATGTATTTTTCATACCTATAACGGTGCAGTATGTAAGGCAACGAAGTTTACCCAACATCCCCTGTTTATGGCGTTTTGGTAGGGTCGTACAGTAGAGCAACGTCGATAATGCCACCTTTGTCTTAAAAAAGAAGCTAGTTCTGATACAAAAATAATGGTGGTACGCTGCAGTGCTTAATAATCGCCTACCACAAACAGTAGGGGCGAGTATGCGCGAGGTGCACTGGGAGATTTTCATTGTCTCCGCAAAAGATCGCCCATCATCTTCACCGCTCCATCTTACCTCTTTTCTCCATGGAATTACTGAGAAATTTTCAATCTGCCCAATATGAAGTGCTAGTGTAGACCGTGCTCGTCTTTAGTACAAGAGTTTACGCTTAATTTATCCAATAATATTCATAAGGTACTAATAGGTTAGATATTTCACTCCCTTATTACCACCAGCACTTAGATTTTATCTACATATAAATAAATATTCATGAAGTACAGATAGGCAATTACTGAGCAATTTCAGGGCTTTATTGCTATCATGAATTTATATTAAACCTTTCCGTGAATATTAATGAAGTGCAAATAGGCAGTTTCTGAGCAATTTCACGAATTTATTACATGAATTTATATTTATACCCAAGAATACGTAGTCTTTTAGATTATAGATAATTTCCATCAAGCAGGGTTCGTACGCAACCTGGATAACCTGGAAAACATAGACAAGTCAGTCGGGTATTTGGAAAATTGGACACAATGTCAGGGATAATTCAAGGATTTCAAAGACTTTTTCCTTAAATTTCAGGGATAGGTCAGGGATTTCGTTTGGGAAATCAAACCATACTTCGAATTAGCAATGCTAAATATAGGCCAGGTGTGATCATGAAGTGGGCTCTACGGGTAAACACCTTAAAATAGTCAGGGATATTTGTAAAATTGGTCAGGGATAAGCTGGAAAAGTTGGGGCTTTTCAATTTTAAATTTCGTCCTAACCCTGTCAAGACTCTAAAGTCTTATTTATCTATCAGACTTGTAAATTGAATTCCGTCAACGCTTCTCAATATATTCAATTATTTTAAGAATAAAGTAGACTTTAAACTGACATTAACTTCGTTTAATGTTAATTTAAATGTTCTTATAGACACGAAGAAAAAAATAATTATAATTATTTGTTGGAAAACATCATTTAAACAAAATTCACCCAAAATATTTCACGGAAGGACAATTTATTTTTTTTTTGTCATTTTCGTTTCTGGGAAGTCAACCTTTTCAAGTTTTATTATATTTTAGGGAAAAACCCGGGTTATATTTTTTTATTACGCAAGGATACCCGTCAATAATATACACACATTTATACCTAACTAAATAAATCTTTATTCATTACATATCCATCAATAGAGATCTGCATGCATGCTGACAAACAAACGATGCATTTATTCAGTCTCAATATGTTAAAACCTTATAAAGACGTTAGGCCCCATAATACTCCATCTTGTTTCGTAGTAGCAGCTTCTTGTGGTATATACTGCATCATAAGTTTATAAGTGATATGTTCCTTCCATAAGTATGACATTACCTATACTTCGTAATGAAAGAGACTCACTAAGAGCTAGTTCGAGAACGACAAGCGAGAATTGTATGGTTACGCTCGGTGCATGGTTAATTTAGCTGGACTTCCATCTAGTTCCTATTTAGTCTGTATTACTAAGCCTTTGACAGCGTCCCTGTCACCAGGCGTCGCTTTACCTCGAATGTATGACCTACGTCACTCACTTCATGACAAGCTCCAGTTTCTAAGTTACCAGTGACAAACTTATGGTGAACATATCTTATGAACGTATCGTGATATAACAGTGGAACATCTCTTTGTAGAGAAAGACTTTGACTTCAAGAAGTAAATGATAAAATGATAAGAGCATTTACAAAATGAGTTGGCTGAAGTGGCAGATATTAAAATGTTTAGTGTAGAATTACGTTCGTAACTATGTTGAAATATCTCAGAAGAAGCCATGAGAAAGGCGTTAACCAAATAACATACGTTTATTGTATAAATATCTTAGGAACAATTGAGATTCAGAATTAAGTATATATGTGTTTCTAAAACATATAATACACCGCCCTAAGTGAGTCATGGTGTTGCACAGTTATTGACATTAGACAATGCCCTTGTCCTCGTTGTTTCATAATCCGTGAAACTGAAAGAACAAATACCGTATATAATAAAAGTAAGATCCATATCCAAGCAACAACAACAAAAAAATTCAAAGCAACAAAACATAAGTTTGAAAAATCATTTGATAGAATAGATTTTGAACAAAATGACTTTTATTGTAAAATCTCTATGCTTTATCATGGTTCACTTGAACACGTACTAGGACTATATTTTTTTTTTATTTTATCTTCTATGACAAGTTAAATATAAGGTTCTTTGTCAAAAACTGCGCACCACAAAATATAATATAACAACATTTCCGTAATGCGAGCTAACCATTTTCATATTCAAAATAATAAATTTTAGCATAATGGTAATTTGTAAGCATTCAAAACAAATTTATTTCCTACAAATATGTATATGTTTCTTTTAGGTTTTTTTTTCTATTTTCGCTGTTAACCAATTAAAGGTATCGTAATTAACTTACGGGTAATTGGTTGGAACATAGGCAATCTTAATGAATTAATGGAGATCTTTCTATTAATAAATTAGTTTTTTAGACCAAAGTCGAGTAAGACTTCGCTAATTGCTTGAGAGGTGTTTAATTAATTTACGTTCTATTAGTATTGATTTTGACATAAGTGACGTAATAACGTCAAGTAAGGCTGAAGGTTTGTCATCATTTTGTAAATAGGGTTTTGTTTATACCAACAGTAAATAATTACTGTTGTTTATACCTAATGGCGAAAAATAAACAAACATAGGTTGTAAACACGCCTTCAAGGTTTAATTGAGTGAATAAATAATATTATCATACCAGGGATAGATTTAATTTTAGAAGTAGGAATGGAGAACAGAGTAATGTGGGCGCCCGTCAAAGTCCCGGACCCCCCTTCCACGGGACGGAGGGGGTATGAAAGAAGAGCCGGGTCATAGCGACAGAGGTAAAAAGGAATTACGTATTTTTCGCCGTCCCCGTCAGCAACGTCATCAAAACGTAGTTTAAGTGAGCCAATAAGATAATTTAAACATATCGTTACGTGTTGGAGGGAGGGGCTCTATGAGTCGGACTGATGTAAATACTAACCGTTCTCCATTCCTACTTCTAAAATTAAATCAATCCCTGATCATACTTAGTCGCGTTACGGTACTTATTCTTTGGCTCAATACTCTATTTGTTAATTCAACCCTCGTTGATTATAGCCCCTTAGTTTATTTATTAATCAAGCTCGGATTTCCTCGGGGCTGAATCGATACCTCCACATATTGATGAGATTGAATTACAAATATGCACAATGGGAGCAATTAAAACCAGTCAGTAGCTAAGCTTTATGTTATTTTAAGATATCAAAAGATTCTACGGAAGCCACTTTTCTGCCGCTTATCCAATATCAAATTTAAAGGAAATTCCTGGAATATTTTCGTTGATATCATAAGTTCATAAGATATGTTCACCATAAGTTTGTTAATCTCTGGTTACAAACTGCATGGAGCTTGTCATGAAGTGAGTGACGTAGGTCATAGATTCGAGGTAAGGCGACGCCTGGTGACTAAGGCGCTGTCAAAGGCTTAGTAACGCAGACTAAATTGGAACTAGATGGAAGTCCTGCAAAATGCATTGTAAAGGCGTTAGATAAGTGGCAATAAGTCGCAAGATGACTTGGTCCAATTAGCTAGCTGAACTTATAGCTAGCTGAATTAACCACCGAGTGTAAGACTTCAATTCTCGCTTGTCGTTCTGCTAGAACTAGTTATCTCTAGCATTACGAAGTATAGGAAGTGTCATACTTATGGAAGGAACGTATCTTATAAACTTATGTTAATATCTATTGCAAAATTTAACAACGGTCACTGCAGGATATATTTGGAAAATTTGTGGAATTCAATTTGTCATGGTAAATCGTTTTGAAACTTTTGTAATTTTGAAAATGATAAATTTAACCATCGTCGTTTAATATTTTTAATTAAATTTATTTTTATTTTATTTATTTCCTAGCAATATATTTAATAAAGTTACGAAGTTAATGATGGGAAACAGTTTTAACGCGCATGAATACACTGATAGAAAAGAAAGTAGACTAAATTTCGTAACACAAATTTAATAGCTTTATAGTACCGCTTATTCAAAGTTAAAACTGGATATATAGTAACGACTAACGTGTGCCTCATTCTATATAAATACATCAACACTAACACGGAAAAGCAATCAAGCGAAGGGTACATACAACGATGAATTTAGAAATTATCTTTGCAATTCTTTCTCTTGAGCCATAATAGTACTTATTTTTGTACCCAAAAAAAAGTTTTATATTAAATTCAATAAAAGTCGATACGCCATGTGGGTTTTGACGTATGTTCGCGGATTTATTTACGCGTTTTTAATGTACAGGCAGGGATAGATTTAATTTTAGAAGTAGGAATGGAGAACAGAGTAATCTGGGCGCGCGTCAAAGTCCCGGACCCCCTTCCACGTGACGGAGGGGGGGGGTATGAATGAAGAGGCGGGTCATAGCGACAGAGGTAATAAATAATTACGTATTTTTCGCCGTTCCCGTCAGCAATGCCATCAAAACGTAGTTAAAGTTTAAGTGAGCCAATAAGATAATTTAAACTTTTCGTTACGTGTTGGAGGGAGGGGCTCTATACTGAAGTAAATATACTAACCGTTCTCCATTCCTACTTCTAAAATTAAATCTATCCCTGGTACAAGGTATTTCAAAAAGGAAGGTAGCACCGTAGTACAAGGGACGACTTTGAGTCTAAAATGTAACTTCTTGCTTCTGTAACATTTTCCCCAATTAAGGCACGTGGTTTAAAAGTTATGAACATTGCAATGTTTTAGGGATGACCCCTTAATTAAATTAGAAATCATTGTCTATCAATTTTTTACTTAATTTCAAGGGATTTCGTAAAACACTTTAGCTGTCCCTTAGGGCAATATGTCATAGAATTTATTTGCTTAACAATCAAGATCCCTCTGTACTTCTCTCCTACCATGCATACACCTTTGCTTTTTTTAACACGCTGTATTATAAAGGTAAAGGGCGGCCCCTGTAACATTGTTCCTTTAAATATGATGTAACTTGACGTGCCCGAACCTACGCTACCCATTAAATTTATTACAGTGGGTATTACTTATTTCTCATTTCATACAAAAAAAAATAATTTTTTTTTTATATTTTCTATGATGTTTAATTTAAATTTAAAAATTGCCTGCAAATAACCAGCCAAGTCACATACTGCTTTTTTTGGGAATGGTGATGGGTAAAAGGTAGAATTTAACATGCAGGTATCGTTTACTTTTTTTAAGTTCTAGATAATTGGTATAATGGCCTTGGATATATTTCATTTTTTTTTTCGATTCAATATGGCCCCCTTGTTGCTAACCTAACAGTGACGAACCTCTTTTACTTTCTGTAGGGTGTATTTTTAAACGCTGGGGTTTTTAGTTTAGCTCACTTTCAGGGCTTACTTCTTCTACAGTGTGCCAGAGTACCTGAGAAAATAAGGGAATTTCAAAATAGGTCTCGAGGAATTTTAAAGGGATACGTCGGTCTAATCGAAATACCACTTGGAACCATGTCACTACGCCTTAGGCTTTCCCGCCAAGCACTCACTGGGAGTACCACTATTGGACGCCTAGTACCCATAAGTTCATAAGATATGTTCACCATAAGTTTGTCACTGGTAACTTAGAAACTGGAGCTTGTCACGTATGAAGTGAGTGACGTAGGTCATAGATTCGAGGTAAAGCGACCTACGCCTGGTGACTGGGGCGCTGTCAAAGGATCAGCACAGACTAAATGGGAAGATGTAAGCACTGCAAAATTAACCACCGAGTGTAGCTATTCAATTCTCGCTTGTCGTTCTAATTGAACTAGTTATCTCGAGCTGTAAGTCTCTCAGTAAGCATTACGAAGTATAGAAAGTGTGGAAACTTATGGAATGGAACATATCTTATAAACTTATGCTAGTACCACTTGACGGATTCGTCCAATAGGGTCTTGGCAGTACTACGTCATGCAACGTCACTACCTTCCACTAGTGCTAAAAATCATACCAGGAGGAGGGGCTTATGTAGCTTTCATTCTGTTAAAAAACATACCATAATGGCGCTGGGGGCGGAGTTAAGCCCGAATTGCCAAGTCCCTATAGGGGAGTATTAAGTTATCTAGGGACAGGCTCCTTTCTTGGGGTTTACCTTGCCTTGAAATACTGTCAAATGGCAATAGATAAAGATAAGAGTAATGGATATATTTAAACTTTACGAAATAAGTTTCGACAATGAGACTTTCTTATATCCGTTTTATTATTTGCCAAATGCATTTCCGTTGGAAGCTTTAGAAAAGAGATAGAGAGAAAGAGGAGAGAGACGCTTAATTTCAACTTTTCTAAAATAAGAAATTCGTTCATTTTACCTTCGAATAATTTCCTGTCATCTCAAATTGCTATCTCTATTCAATTCGTTTTGGAAAAGTCGTGATGCCCTTCCAGCCTTCATTATACCATCCCATCATAAGTCAGAAATGACCCTCTGAATGCGCCATTAAACCACCATAGAATTTACCACTAGTAACAACAAATCCTTGAATATTTTAAATTTTGTTTTGAAAATTTGTTTTTAACTACAATTACTTTTAACAAACAATAACAACAATTGATAAATGACGAGATACCAAAACCCTGATATATCTTATTTATTTATTAACTTATGCCCTCGAAATTGAGTAAAGGAAATCTTATACTGACTTTTAACTTATAATAACGTGCTTATTATAGACTTATGATCGGAAAATTTTATAGACACATTAGCTAAATTTCACGAATTTGAATAAAATTCGTTTTTAAGCAATTCTTAGACCTGGTTTAAAAAAAAATTAAATAAAAATTAACATTTTGAAGAGAACATCAGTAACTGAATTTAGAAACATTTCATACCCTCTCTTACGTGTATTTTAATCAAGGTTATCTTCCCTTTAAAGGTTAGAAAATGGTTTTAGACATTGTCCTTGAAATATCGTGGTTTTACTCGCCCCATCTCCTAACCATCTTTTTTTTTTTTTTGGTTAAATATTTCCCAAGGTTAGAATTTTATGTTAATGGCAGGTAAAATTAGTATTTCTTTTTTATCAACGAGGGGATAACCACTATTATGTTCTTTTATAATTTTTTTTTTGATGACGTATGTCTCAGGGCGAAGCTTGCTTGTTTGAAATAAGAAATATTTATTTTTTCAAATAAGGAGTAATATGATACAATAGATATTTAAATATGTTATATGGTAATATGGTTAAGTAATCATTGAAAAAAAAATATGCATTTAGGTTAAATTTGATACGTCTAAAATGATATCAACCCATTTCGGCCCAAAAAGATTTTAAAAGGGTTTAAAACTTAAAACGAAATATAGAATAAAAAAGTGGGCTTTTTAGGGCATATTTAAATTTCCATTTAATTCTAATTCACGTGGAATTGATTTAAACTCTAAAATCATTTAACTTCTTACGTGTTTTGTTAGAACGGTTACATTGTTTTGGCTCTAAATAAAGGTGGTTACGGGCAAAATTTATAGGGTCAAAATAGGCGTGGGCTTCAAGGATCTGTGGTCTCCTCGTTTTTTGGATAATTCAAAACGACTTTTGACTTCTATCTTGTTTTTACTTTATTTAACTCTAGACTTTGTAATATAGTAAAAATATACAGTTATATATTTGACCCAAAATGACTATATACTATTATGTTCTAACTCGATTTTCGATTTTCGGGGGTCCAAACATTTATTATCTCCGAAACTTGGATGGGGTATTATAAAACAGGGTATATCTCGTCTCCCTCACGGTGAAATATTTTAATGTTTATACTAATTAATCTAATTAAATTTATCTCTAAAATGAACCTAACTTCGTTCAAGAGACACAATTCCTTCATATTTAAATTAACTATAAAGACTCTAGTTTTCCCGTTTTATTTAAATTCGAACACTTCTTACACCAATTTCCAAAAATTACGTCAAGAAGTGATAATATCTAGTTTATTAGGGAGAAGGTATAAATTCGCCCCACATTTCCAGCTTTATCTCCAGTCCAAACGTATAGTAGGTCCGGAGTTAATGGCCGCCGCCTCTAAATTACAACCAGCATGCATCTCACTGGGTCTTGAAAACTAACGTCAGCGCGACGCGAATGACGGGAAAATTACTCGTATTTTCCGACTGAGGAGAGGCAGCGAAATAGCCCGGCCTCCTTTTACCGCTTTCCCCCCTTGTATTTTGAAAGGGGACTGGGACTATGGCGCGCGAATACTTAGGCATCTTATACTTACTCCTTAGTAAACTAGATATCCCTCCTTGATGACGCGTTTTAGGTATCGATGCTGAATCTGCTTGGTTTAATTTTATTACCTTTTAAAGGGTGTCATACTGGTACTGGTTGTTAAAGAATCAAGTCCCAATTATCTCCTTGACGCGAAAGACAAATATTGAAAACGTTTAACCTCAATAACACTCGAGTGTTTTATTTTATTCAATCACAAATAATGAAAAATACAATACAATAATAAAATAATATTCTACAAAATATTCTGTGAAAAAACGGCAGCGTACGAATTTTTTAAATGAGTTAAATAATTTTGCAAACTTCGGTTTGTATTAATTGATATTTGAAGTTGACGTTCGCAGTCTTTTAATTTTAATTCGTATTCGTTTTGAATCTAATTAATTAATTAATGATTTAATTAATTAATTAATATAAAATTAACTTATGATGAACCCTAATAAATTACTTTCAATTTTTCGCTATTTATTTTAGCGATTTCTTCATTTTTCTGTCGCAAATTTTCCTCCAATAAGGAAATTTTTAAAATATTTTGCTTTCCATACAAAATACCAAGTTATTTTTTTTATAAATTAATTTATTGCATTTAGGCGCGATTTTATTACCTTTCCCGAAATCTCTTCCTGAAATTCTTTAGAATTTGTAATAAAATACTCCTGATTATTATCTGATTTCTAAAAGTTAAACATTTTACTAAAACTTAATTGATCTCTATTTTTTTTGGCCTAATTACTTACTTTAAGTTGTGTGCTACTTTCCTTTTTATTTAATTCGGAAGTTAAATGTAATATGGAAGTATTAGCTTCAGTTAATTGCCTAATGCGGAGTAATTAATTTTAATTGCAGCTTAAAAATTAGGACTCTGTTATATATTTTAATCATACTTTTCCATTAATTTTAACGATTTTTGGAAGGTAGAATTTTGAGTTTCTAATATGGACACTTTATTTCGAAGTTTTTCAAGATTGTTAGGCTTATCATCCGGAGATTTAGGTACAACCTAATTTAATATTATTTATTAACGTCGAAATTTCAAACAAAAACGAAGTATTTTAAGCCAAAATTCCGGGCGCACGTGGCAATAAGTATTTTAAAATTCCCGCCTCTAATCGAACTGGAGAGCGCGAGATACGTGCGCCATCTGTAGCTTATAAAACGCGGGAAACAAATCCCCACTAAACAGGGCCGGAAATAAGAAACATTTCTTATAGGGCCCCCTCCCCCCTTTGACTGGAAAATTTAGAGGATATTGTACAATGGAGTGTGCAAAAGTAGTATCGTATCTTAATAGTCAAGGTCTCTAAACTTTGGAAAAGTTTATAGGTCAAAATGTCCAGTAACCCCCACCCTTCCCCAGTGTTTTTTTTAAATGGGAGAATGTCCAGTATCCTATGTGCTTATTTCCAGCCCTGCCCCCTCAAACTACACTATGAGACAGGAGCACCATCTAGGCCAATAAGATAGCAGCAAAAAAAAAAATCACCCACCTTTTTCAAATTTTTCTGAAATTGAAGTTTTTCTTTTAGTTTTTTAATTTCGTTTTCTTTTTGAAAAATTGTTTTTTCTAGGGTTGAATTACCCTCCTAAATTAATTAATTATTAATGAATTTCCATTATTAATTTTCCATACTTAATTAACAGCACTAACTAACTTTGAATTTTTCAACTTCTCTCTTCAAAATTTCAATTTGAATTTGATCATTATTTATTTCTTCATTTTTATTTTGGGTTTTTTCAATTTCTATAAGACGTCTGTGAAAATTATATTTGAAGTTTATTTATAGGTTAGAGATTATTTAAATATTATTTAAATAATCTTACTGTGTGATATTTTCAAGTTTAGATTCCATTTCAAACTTTGCTTCAGCAGATTCAGCTAAGTTTAGTTTTAATTTGTCCCTATCTTTTATGTAATATGTCAAAGCAGTTTCTTTTTCATCTAAAAGCATTCGCAACTTTTTTGTTTCCAATTCAGAAATACTGAAATAAACATAATCAGTATTAGAATTAATTAATTAACTAATTATTTAAGTTAATTAATTAATCTTACTGAATCAATTGAAGCAATAACTTTAATTTCTTCTTATACTGTTTAATTTTAATGTGATCCTTTAATGAATTTATATCTAAATTTGAATGTTCTAGAAATTGTTTAGTTTCATGGTGTTTTTTAGACACATTAGTGGTTTCATGAAATTCATGGTGCTTTTTAGACACATTAGTAGAGTCATGAAATTCATGGTGCTTTTTAGACACATTAGTAGAGTCATGAAATTCATGGTGCTTTTTAGAAACATCAGTAGTTTCAGGCACAATATTTGAGCCCCCCAAAACGAAATCTAATGATTTAACAAAGCTATCTAATTCTGTTATTTTGCATTGAAGATCTTGAAAGGTGTCAAATTCATTCTAAGAATTGAAGAAAACCAAAATTACCCATTGATTAACATCATGGTTTAATTTTGATTACTTGTTTGTTTGGATAAGTTTTTTGTATTGATGTTTCTTGATTTAACTTTTTCGCGGATGTTTTTGTACTTTTGCCCGGAGGGGGAATCCATGGACGTAATGTTTTATAATGTTTTGAATACTTTGGTTTGCTTATATTTGAATTTGACAGCATGATATCTCTAAGCCTTGGCTTTTTATATAAAATATGGATTATTAAAAATTAGTTCCAAGTGTTTAATTTAATATAAACTGATACCAGGGCATTCTTTTGAAATTAAAACCCACTGGTTATTATAAAATTGAAAAGTTTGTTTAAAATATAGTAAATAATTAACACTCAATAGGTTAGCAAGGTTTCCAAACGTCATTAGACGGTGCAGACGACTTTTCCCCATGCTTTCTGTTGGGGGAGGAGCTATGATTTTTTCTTTTTCGATTTATTTAAAAACGGTATCCTCTTTGATTTATTCAAGGAGCTAGGGCTACGTTGGAGGTAGAAATTTATGTTTTTAAGAGATGCGTAAAATTTACAAAGCCGGGAAATGATTTCTTTTGATGGGTTGAATGCAGGAAGCAGAAACAAAACCAAATATTTTATTTTTTATACTGATACGCTATAAGTGGATGCTGATACTAATTAAATTAATAAAGATTGGTTTTTTGAAAACTGAGGCTTTTGTTTATTGGTACATGTAAAAAAGGTAGTTCTAAATTTAATTTCTTCAAGGTTGTTCTTAGAGAGAACGAGAGTAAGACACAAGGACATAGTGTGTGTCCTTGTCTACCATTGTCTCCTCTGGCACCGTTACTGGATAAATTACTGAGCCTGAAACGCGGCCATTGTTTTTCCTCCATAACCCCTAGCGCCGGCTGGCGAGAAAAGTACGAACTTATGACCGGAAGTTCTTCGATGGGACAAACAGTAGTCTTTTCCGGTCTTTGTTCATTGGCTATATCGCGTTACGTATTTACATTTTTTCCCGCCAAGTCGTGAACAGCAGACAGCTACAAATTTCAGCCAATGAACGACGACCGGAAAAGACTACCGTTTGTCCCACCGTAGAACTTCCGGTTGTTTTTAACACCCGATGCCTCCCCACCCCCCTACGATTTGGTAGCCAAAGCGCGAGCTTTTTTCAATGCACGGTGGAAGGTACGAGAGATTTAGTACATCCATGCTGGCACCATCCAAGGTCTGTATACCGCTTCGCATTATTAGGTCGGAGCATCCTTCAGGGGTGGTAAGCGGGAGATTCTCCTTTTTGTAGTAGGGGGGCTCTAGTAATTTTTTCCCTTACTATGACGTCTTACGTGGGCTAGAAACAAGAATCCGCGGTGGCTGCGTCCAGAGAGAAAACGTCTCTCTACTTTGAAAATTGTATACCCCCTTTCTTCTTCACCCCTACCTAACTTTCAATGGTTTAGGGAGAGGGCGAGGCCGATTATCCGTTATAAATTCAAATCTTAGGCGGTAACGGCGCGTTGCTAATTCTTTCTGAAAGGTAAATATTATTTACGTCATGAACTTTTAATTTAATGTAAGGTTTTACAAATCTACGAACTATTATAAGAATGAATTATTGCCATCACCTTTCAAAGCTGACGATGATAAAATGAAAATGAAAAAAGTTACTACTTGAAATAAAATTTGATACAAAATACTTGGTCTTCTCATTTTAAATGTAGGTCTATTATGTGTATTATGTGTACATTATAATTATCCTAAATAACGGTGCACATAATTTATTTAATATAGCAATTTTGAATGCAAAAAGACCTTCGTGTTTACACGTATATAAAGGCCATTAACGTCGATTAACGTCGTTCTCCTTTTTCCGGACATACAAACTTTATATCTCATATAAGACAGATCGCGTATTCTTTGGCGCCCACGTATGACGTCAATGAAAAGAGCTAGACGAGAGAGGTAGCTAGAACGGTAAACCGTAAAATCCCAACACCGAATACGCCCGCCTTGGGCACCATCCATGAATGGCACAGTCTGGCAGTCCTAAGCCTCGGCGTTCTTTTTAAATTTTGCTTCTGGATTTTTACGCGGTCTGTTAATTTAAAACAATATCCTATCCATAATATATAACGGTTAAGGAAGTTCGCTGCTTCGTATTTAATCACATTTTATTTTATGACTAAAAAGAAAACGCCCTAAAAATCGAAATTTGATAGGATTAATGTGACATTTTGAATTTAAATATTTCAGAAAAGAGCAGAAGGATTCCTTGTCGCAATATCATTGGAGAAAGTATTACATCACAAGATACACTCCAACCAATTAGAGAAGCCCTTCGCTAGTGACGGTGGCTGAAAAATGTCAAAACATCTTTGCCAGCCACCATCGAGTGACGCGTTTTTTAAAGGGGGTTCATTTCTTGGAGAAAGTAAATTAAATTAGTTTGAATATTTAAATTCAATGTCAAGTATAAATAACGGAAATGAAAATGCCGCGACGCGTATGGTCGTTTTCGACGCTGTTCGTTCTGTTAATGTGCATCACATCCAGTTACAAGTAAGCTCGATTTTATTTTCAGCTAAGCCTTGGCTTCTTCATAATGTTATTTCTATGGGTTCTGGGTTTCATGCCAGACCTTGGAAGTTTTGTTTGCATGAAATTTGATACGGATAAAATTAAGAAATACATGGAAAGAGGAAAAACGCTTTAATATATTAAAACAACCGCGTTGATATCTTAAGAATAATAATTATTAATACAGGAAAAAATTATTAATTAGAAAGATATGAAAGAAAAAACGGAAAAATTATTTTCAGTCAAATTCTATAATTTCTCATCTCATAACCGGTACAATTGCATTATATCTATTTACATAAAATGTGCAATCCTACCTCATAACCCTCAACCTCTTATCTTAGTGACATCCCCCCTTCTAGGGGAAAATGGTATTCTTTCTTGCTAAGTTGCCTC
The DNA here is from genome assembly GCF_054372755.1 of Phalangium opilio. Taxonomy (NCBI): domain Eukaryota; kingdom Metazoa; phylum Arthropoda; class Arachnida; order Opiliones; family Phalangiidae; genus Phalangium; species Phalangium opilio. Next base: position 6,040,113 of record NW_028324187.1, on the reverse strand, counting down.
CAACGTTGGGGATAAACAGTTCACCCCCCTCTCTACCGAAATTAATCCATGCCTAGCTTTGTCCAAAGTTGGACGGATTTTCTTAGTTTGGACAAATTCACTTTCCTTGAAAACTAGAGAAGCTTGAAACTAGAAAAATATTGATTCTTAAAAGGGCAGTGGGACAAAGGACGATCTTTTCATAGTCAGGGTTCATACAAACCTGGAAAAATCAGGGAAATAAATAGTTGACAAAAACCTCATGAAAATTTCTAATTTTTAGTAAAATTCAGGGAAATCAGGGGAATTTGCGTCAAACAGGGGCAAAATGTTCGTGAACATACAGTTCATAGGATTAACATTACACTATACTTTGGAGGCTCATAACTCAGGTTCTACTAGAGATACGGTGATGTCCTTTGAGTATGTTATAGTTCAATTTGTCCCCCATACAACCATACTAAAAACTTAGGGCTACGACAAACAGGAGCCGAGTAATGAAGGAAAATGTTCGTGAACTTATGGTATCGTCTCACTTATTGTTATTATGTTACTTATGATTTTAACATTGAACTTTGAAGGCCCATAACTCCTGCTCTATTAGAGATACGGGGATCTCCTTTGAATATGTTGTAGCCCTTTTTGCTCCCCATACAAGGATACTTTAAACTTGAGGCTACGTCAATATCTTCATCAACTTATGTTACTGTCTCACTTATTGTTACTAGGTTACTTATGATTTTTAACTATAAACTTTGGTGGCACGTAACTTTGGTTCTACTAGAGATACGGGGATGCCCTTTGAGTATGTTATAGTCCAATTTGTCCCCCATCCAACCATACTAAAAACTCAGGGCTACGACAAACAGGGGCCGAGTAATTAAGCAAAACGTAAACGAACAACCCCCCCCCCCTCCATAGGAATAGCATTACACTAAACTTTGGAGGCTCGTAACTCTGGAAAATTCAGGGAAGTATGTGAGGAAAAACCTAGAAATCTCAGGGAAATTTGTTTTCCAAAAGTTGTATGAACCCTGATAGAGCTTAGCATAGGGTGGTTAAAAAAAGAGCCCCCCCCCCCCGAACAGCCTTTTAACGTTAGGTATATGCTATGATTTATTTGCGATAGACCATTTCGTAAATTACATACCGAGAAACCCACCCACAGGGGCGAGGCCGCCATGGGGGTATCCTCCCCTCCCTGGCGCCTCCCGCGTGCAGCGAACTCGGGCTCTGTCTGGCTTCTCTTCTTGACGCGAGGGGAAATACCCCAATTGCGGTCTTGCCCCTGTGGGTGGGTTTCTCGGTATGTAATTTTCGAAATGGTCTATACTCTATACCACGCAAAGAAGGATATTTGTAAAAAAGAAAGTCCCAAGATTATGACTCACAATATATCATTTCGCTGCTTGACACGCTGCAATAATTTAGCAATACTAAAGTTTGCGAAATAATTGAAAATTTCCAGAGGTTCAGTCTTGGGAAATACTTCGAAACCCAGTTTGAATGGTCAAAGCAATGCCTCTGAAATATTTTGGAGGGCTAATCGTAGGGTTAAAACTACCAGTACTATCCTTAGAGTTTCGAAAGATGTAAATGTAGGTGTTTGTATTTTATTGCACTGTCTTTAGACATGGTTTAATTTTACTCCGTCAATAGAGTCATGTCAAACCTAGTGGTATTTTTGTACCAACTTCATTGCCAATTTTGAGCAATTCCATCGAAGGCTTTAGTAGTCTCGATGCTGGATCCCTTCTAGTAGATGGGATCAAAAAAACGGAGCAAGCTCCTAATGTGGATAGCACGTTATCTAGTCTAACGGGCGCGGGAGAACCGTCTAGGTACTGTTAACTCTTGAAAAGCAAATTTTGGAGCGGTTTTAAGAGCTTTTTTTAAAAAAAATCCCCTTTTTAAGCGAACCAAGTATATCCATTCCAACGCAAATCCCAAACTCAAAAGAAAAATCAACTATAGATAACGTTATAGTCGATGAAACCTTTGTTAAGGCTGATAATGACGAAAAACAAAACTTAGTTCCTACTCCCGTTGCTTCTGGTGACGATAATATTGAAACGACTTCTAAAACTGAAACGCAAAATCAGACTAAAAGTCCCAGCATCCCTCAAGATAAACAAAAGAAAGTCACAACGTTAGAGGAAAAGTTAAACGACTCTAAAATATTAGAACCCGTCACACCAGATGAAGATATGCCATCGTTTGACGAATGGAAAAAGAAAAAATTAGCCGAACATACTGAGGGCGAAAAACCCGTACAAATTCCTAGCATTCCAGGCAAAAAACTCCCTCCTTCGTCAAAACGACGAAGAAATTACGCGTCATCCGAATGCGGAGCTAAAATTGTGGCTGCTAATGTCGAATCAGAAGCTCCAAACAGAATACTTAATGAGCAGATGGACGCGTACATGCTCAACCCTTGTAAAGCCAAAATATGGTTCATTATCGAACTTTGCGAAAGTATACACACTGCTCAGTTCGAATTGGCCAATTTCGAGCTATTTTCATCCCTACCACGGGATTTTTCTCTTTACTGGAGTGACCATTTTCCTACCAGAGATTGGACCCCATTAGGAACGTTTATCGCGCCTGATCAGAGGGGACTGCATACTTTTGATTTAAAACACCAAGGTTACGGGAAATTTCTTAAAGTGGAACTGCATAGTTATTACGGAAAGGAACATTATTGTCCCTTGAGTTTGGTCAGAGTTTATGGAACATCCATGGTTGATGAATACGAAGAAATGGAAATTGGAGTTGGTCATTTGCATGCGCATGTCAATGAGGCTGACGGAGATTTTATGGGTAAGTTGTAGGATTTGGTTTTCGTGTTAAGTTGCTCATCGTCACGCGTACATTGCAATACACGCTTACGTGAACACCTAGACCCTACCCTACCATTTCGATGTAGTGCATATATGACATTTGCCAACAATGTTCAGTATTTCCCATCATGCTTTGCGCTTATATTCCTTTGTTCAAAATCAATATACATGACCCCTTACGCGTTAAATTGTTAGATGCACCCGCATTTCAAGAAGGACAAGACGATTCTTCGAGAAATCTTTTTGGAAGCGCGCGTGACGCTGTTCTTAACATTGTCAGGAAAGCTGCCAGGGCTTTAGGACGCGAGGAAGTTGGCAAGTTCCGCATCCATTACTTATAGTTGTTGCTGAACTTTAAATTTAAATTATCTTTTAGAAGGGAAAATTTATACGTCAACTCAATCCAGTTTAGAGTGAGTTTAATTAGGGAGGTGGGAGGGAAATCGGTTGCAGTTGCATGCGTGACGTGTTTTTAAACTTTTCAGTGTAGGAGATGTTGTAGATGAAGACAATTCTACCTTAAACGATACCGTTAACAAAACTACTCATTCTCTCTGGAAAAATACGGCTGGTTTAGGTCGTTTATTGGACGACTGTGGTTTATGCGTTGAAAGCGAGGAAGACTCTCCTTGTTTTAACAGTCGTAAATGTCTGTTTTTCTTGTCTATCTTTAACATTTCGACCATCGCCCAATTTTGTCAGACAACGGCGTGCTCTCTGGTCACTACCCTTAACTATACTAACGAAACGGTATCGTTCGACCTTAAAAAAGTGCCAATTAAATTATTCGAAACGGGACTAGAAAATAAAGAATCCGTTGAAGAGAATTCAACGGAACCCGTTATTTATTTACCACCGTATTCTGATGAGGTAACCAAACAAAAACCGGAAGTTGATGTAGGGCGACCGAGCGAAACAATATCGGAAAAAGTACCAGTTGTTGTTGGTACCGATACATTAGGGGCGGATGGTGGTAATATCCCTCCGCCCGTTTTACAATCGTCCTTATCGGACTTTTCGACGCAAAATGGTCAACCTCTTGGAGGGACATTAACGTCGATCTCAAGCTCCTCGAACGTCGTAATACCGACGGAAACTTTAGTTCCAACCTTAATATCGGAAATGACCGAAGATATGGGTCAAACGGACGTACTTGAAGATTCTAATACAAAAACGGGGGATTTTAGCAACCCGCCGCATTTAATGGACATTACGCATACAATTCCAACGCGTAACTTGGGGGTCGTTATACCAACGGGTCAGAAGGAATCCGTTTTCATGAGACTTAGTAATCGGATCAAGATTTTGGAGATGAATATGTCTCTAAGTAGTCTTTATCTACAAGAATTAAGTCAAAGGTATCGTAGACAAATGGAGGACATGCAGAGAGGCTTTAACAGGACAGTTCAAGCGTTGAATGATACCGCTCAGTTAGCGGAGACGCGGGACAAACAACAACAAGAAGCTATTAAAGATTTACAAACAATCGTCATGGGTTTGAAATCGAGCGTCGATCAATTGAGCAGCGAACGTGAGTTGTTCTATAGGCAGGTCCTTGAAGCTCATTTGTTCCTGTTGGCAGTTGAAACCATTGTTGTTGTTACCATTATGACGTTGTGTATGAGAAGACTGCGGTATTACAACGTTGATACGTCAGATATTTATTCCGCCAATGTCGATTTGGAAAGCAATCGCATTAATGCCACTGATGACGGAGATGTCAAAAAATGCTCCTCACCTTTGAAGAGACATAACTCTACAAACGATTTGATGGCCGCCTTGCTTCCTGGCAAGAAACGGAGGCCAAGTGAAATTGTCTCGTATTCGGGTAAGTTTATCAAGACAGAACGGTCTGTTGACTTTACTTATTGGAAATCATTACATTACGCCTTTACTGTTGTTTGTAGGAAATTACAATGAGTTACTTATTGTCGAACCAGCCATGCCGATTTTTATCGAGCCTGGGACTAAAGTAATTTAAGCTTTTTAATTACTAGGGCCTAATTCGTTTCAGATTTAAATTTTAGCTCTTTTAATCTGGTAATAGAACAAGAGAAAGAATCGACATCGCAAGGCGCAACGTAATCTACTTCGATCTCTTTCCAATCCTAATTTAAACGAGGATCATAGTGAAAGGTGTTCGAATTGTTCAGGGAAACGGAGAACCAGCGCCACTTACGGTGTCAGTTCATCCGCTGCGGGAGATTTATTCGGAGGGAATGGTAAAAACTGCGAAAATTGTTGTTTTTTCGTACCATCCCTACCAACTATCCTATCGCCGGCGAAACAAAAGATTCCATTGCAGAATGTAACCAACGGATCTGTTTCGGATGAAAAAAGTGGTAGCGAAACTTCAGCTAAGGCCCAAGTAACAAAAACTTCCGCGGAATCTTCTCCCAACAAGGAAAAAGAACATTTCAGTTTTAGAAAATTATTGAAATTTCGTAAAAACGAGGCCGTCTAGTCAGTTTATTCTAATTTTCTCTGTCTCTGTCTCTGTTTATCGGAGAATTTTCTGTTCTGACAAAAAAACTATCTTAATTAAATTATTAATGTTCAAAGATAACGTTAGGCCTAACCCTCCTCGATTGGGGTCCTTTAAAATAAATTATAAATCAAAGTAAAATTGATTTGTCTTGAAATGAATAATGTTCGTCTTACGTGAAAAGAAAAAAGAAGTTACGAAAAGTTTTTAATATAAAAATCAACACTCTTAATTAAGATTTATTCCTAGGGCTATTACAATTAATAATGGCAACAACTTCTTCAACTAATTGAGCAAAAACCGAATTCGCGACGAATAGTTTAACAGTGAGTTCGTCATTCTCGTAGTTAACCCATTGCGTCTCTTCCTCGGCCATATCTTGAAGTAATAAGGCGTCGACAAAATCGTGCTTCTTGTGTTTGAATTTCGTCGCTAAACCCGATCGAATTTTCATTTCGAGGGCCGTTTTAGCCATTTTTTGGACCTTCTCGACAAATTCTTCCTTTGTGTTTGGGATTACTGGGTTACAAATGGTCCGACGTATCTTTTTCCATGGTTCTTGGTTCTTGAATTCCTCAGTTGACCTAAGAAAACGGAAAACGGAGGGAATATAATAGGGGAATAAAAATGTGACGTTAGGATAATGTACTTTTGTAATTGTTGAACGGAGGCCTTGCATAAATCGAAAACCAGTAAACGATAAGCTCTTTCACTTTTGGCGGTGATTTCATCAAATCTGGCTTCCATTTCAAAGTACTTGTCGTCAGGGGTTAATTCCTCTAATGGAACGCAATTGATAAAGCCATTATAAATTTGTTCGGCCGATGAAACTAAAAGTTTATCGACTTCCTCCTCGGAGTTTGGAATTTTCCATGCGGATGGTAGTGTTTTACGTATCTTGGCTAATTTTTCCAACATGGCTCCCTGAGGAGGCGTGTAAGGCGGTGGAGGCTTATCCGGAATTTCTCGGAAGTAATACGTGAAGTTTCCAGCAGTACTCGAAGTACTTGTGTCCGCCGCTGCGGCTTTGGGTGATTTTAAACCAAAATCCTCTTCAAACCATTCATCGCCGTCCAATTGTATCTCCGTCACTGGATCCTGGACAGTTTCATCATCTTCAATCGGTGATAATATCATTAAATCTTGCGGTCGATGTTTCACGGGAGGTAATTCGTAGGCGGCATCCTTTTTCAGGCATTGCAAGATGTCACTGACGCGTTGAGTAACGTCCAGTGAGATTGTAGACGCGTTCTTGTTTTGCCCTTGTTGTTGAAGCGTTTTCAAACAGTCAACAGTGTCTTCGACCAGATTTGAGAATAATTCCTCGGTAATTTTGTCAGTCACTTCGGACGTCGTTCTCTGTTGTGTTTGGCTGGCAGTTGTATTGGCTTGCTTAAGCTTTTCCGCTTTTGTCGCGGCAACTTTCAAACAAAACTCTACTTGCTTTCGTAGCAAAGTATTTAAGAGTTCGTCGTTTAAGACTTCCTTTGTCTTCGCCGGTACCTCTTCTTCAACTTTCTCTGATAATGAACTTTCATTAGCTTTTTCGGGTGTTGTAATTTTGGATTCGACAATTTCAGGAACATCGGACGTAGAGGAATTTGTCGCCTTAGACTCTTCAATAGAAATCGCGTCTTCAACTTTCTCTGATAATGGACTTTCATTAGCAAGTTCGGGTGATATACTTTTTGATACGACAATATCATGAACTTCGGACGTAGAGGCACGTGTCGCCTTAGACTGTTCAATGGAAATCGCGACTTCAACTTCCTCTGATAATAAACTTTTTGATTCGACTATATCATGAACTTCGGACGTAGAGGCACGTGTCGCCTTAGACTGTTCAATGGAAATCACTTCTTCAACTTCCTCTGATAATAAACTTTTTGATTGGACTATTTCAGGAACTTCGGATATACTCGAGACATCGTCTTCAGTACGTAAAGACTCTTCGGTGTATTCTATAACACCGGATGCGCTTCCAATTTTATTTTGGTCTTGAGGATGCAAAAAATCGTCCTGTTGCACTTGATTTTCGTCACCAAAATCCCCTCTTCCAAATTTATCTTCCGAAACTTGATTAATGGACTGTTCCTCAACATTTTTCGATGACTCGACCAGGGTTTCGCTGGAAATGCTTTTATCCAATTCCGGCTCTTTTTCAAGTACCATTACAGGTTTATCTTCACTGGTTTCCGTGTGTATTTGCTCTCTTTCTTCAATGTACTCTTCCTCTTCTTGCCTTGATGAACTTTGTGTGTCTTTTATTTCCGTATAAGAAGGCGACTTCGATTCTTCTTCCGGTTCTTGTTCCTCAACGGAAATAGGACCATTACTGGAAGCCAAAGTATTTTCTTCCGAAGATACGCGACTGTTCCTTTCTGAAATGAGTTCAGATTGAATTTCACTTGGCGCAAGGTCGCTACCACCTTCGGTAATTTCCTGGACTTCGGAATCAATTTGACTTTTGCTCGCCCCCGCATTCTCACTTCCAATAGACTGTTCCTGGTTGGACGCGATAGTTTGGTCACTTTTATTTTCGGCTGATACGTAACTTTTGATACTTTCGTCGACAGAACCGCTGGAATAAATCTCTTCCGACACTTCACTGCGAGTCCGACTGGCTCTTGAAGCAATTTCTTCATCGTCTTTCATTGGCTCCGAGTGAGACGAAATTGTCGATGATTCAGATTCATCTTTCTTGGAAGTCGATTGCGCTAAAGCGATGCCAGATTTATGAGAGATAATTTTAGGTTTCGTGAACTTTACGGAGGTATTTGATTGGTTGCTGGTGTCTAATTCTTTCTCGAGATCGCGTCGAGTCTCGTCAATGAATTCCTCGTAAGCTTTTATCTGTTTTTGCAAAGATATCTCTTTTTCCTTCAAGGTATCGCGGTATCTACGCTTCCATTCTCTGGCCAAGCGCGCTGCTTCCGATTTACGTTTCTTTAGTTGTTCCCTAAGCGCCATTACACGTCCCTCTAAGTCACTTTGATCGGTTATGACGACGGTATGACGCGAACGGGTAGATTCGTCCTCTGACGTAGAATAGTCTTTCTTCGATTTCAAACTAGCTTTCAGAGGAATCAAAGGAGAAAGCATTTTCAGTTTCGTTTTAGTTCGTTTGGACGCGTTTTCTGAAGGTTTAGAAGTTGATGACGCGTCTTGTTTCCCGTGACTCGTCGAGGAATGGTTTAAAGTCGCCGCGGATGAGGAATTTCCATCGGTCAAGGTTGAATTTTCACCCGTTTCCATTTTCTCGGAACCTGATTCGTTCCCAAAAACCTCTTCAATGTCCTCCGCGAAAGAATGTAATTGCCCTTGTTCCCGAGTCGTTAACTCCTCAACGACGGAACTGATACTCGAAGAATGTATCGACGGCATTTGAATTCCCGAAATTTCTTCGATGTCACTGATTGATTCGTCCGTTTTGTGGTTTGTAGTCGTTGGAACAACCTCCGATGAAATCGTAACGTCACTACGTTCTTCATGAGCGATGGATTTTTCCGTCTCAATTTTGGATGAAGACGGTGCTTCACTGTGGTTTGAAGTCGTTGGAACAACCTCCGATGAAATCGTAACGTCACTACGTTCTTCATGAGCGATGGATAATTTTTCCGTCTCAATTTTGGATGAAGACGGTGCTTCAACTTGATCCTCGAAGTCACTCTGGTAAATAATCGAAGATTTTGAAGAACTCGAATCATTCCGATCCAAGTGTTCGGAATCCGTTCGAGTAAGAGAATTGGCCACGCTGGTTTGTAAAGCGACCGAAGTTGTGAATTTCGTTTGCTGTCCGATAGAGTAGGTTGGAGCTTGTCTCGTCATTGATGGCATTATAGCCAACGTCGACTCCAAAATGGCGTCCTTGACTTCGCCAACGGCTTTACTTAGCGATTCTTGATGTCTTAGTTTCATGTCCTGAAAGAATCTCTTCCTTTCTTCCTCATTTTCCTTGGACGTAAATTGTAATTCCCGCAACTCGCGATTGAGTGTTCGTTCTTCTCGTACTTTTTGCTGGGTCAAAACTGCAAGTTCCAGATTTTGGACGTCGTTTAGCAGGTGTAAACTTTCAAGACAGCTAACACCGAGTTGAAGTTGTTGACGATACATTGTAGGGTACTCTGTACTTCTCCAGTTAGAGGCCATAGACGCTGTATCACTCGCGAGATCCAGTCGTTGCGGCGACGTGGATGCCCTCGAGCTAGAACTTGAGGATGATGTCCGCGGTGGATTTGGTTCCTCCTTTGGAACTAACGAAGCACTAATAGGCACGCTTCGTTGACTTGATCTTGTATCATATTCGTTTGAATTGGAAGCCGTTCTTTCACCAAATTTTGAGGAATTTTTGGACGAAGTTTCCCTAACACCGTTACTTCCAATCAAACTTGAAATGGACTTAGAGGAATTTGCAACCGTTACAATGTCCTCCGGCGAGATGTTCTCGTCATCCTCAATATCAGTCTTGATATTAGTATCATTTGAAATTGAATGAATTGAGACACTCTTTGCAGGCGATGACAAAACATCGCCTTTGGACCTAGACGTCTTTTTGGACTCAACTTGACTGCTAATTTCCTTGGAAACTGACAAACCTTTTGATGAGGAACTATCGCGAACTGATATTGCTAAAGCGACCGGATCTTCATCGTTATTACCAGTGAACTTCGAATTAGAAACGTTTCCAGAACTAACACCAGAGAACTCTGACAATGAATAATCCGTAGCTAAATCCGCTTTTACAATTGGATCCTGTTCTAAATTGATCGGCGACCTCGACGCGTTTCTAGTAGTAGTAGGTCTATCTACAAGGACTCTAGAATAATTGTCATCGCTTACTACGCGAGATTGACTTCTAGAACTATCGTTGTCCTTGAGCTTTAAGTTATATTTTCGTTTCAGGACATTCATAAAGGAATAAGGATCGGGTAGTCGTCCATTTGAACCCCAATACAAGTTAGGAGGAGTTCGAATCATATTTGAATCTAAATTTTGCGAAATAAGCCTATACATTGAAGTCTTTATCTCACTGTTGACTAATAAAGACTTTGAAGAAGGTAAGTCACATTGTATTCCATTTATTAGTGACGTATTTCCGTCTGATTGACGCGACGACGTGCTAGTTTCGTCATAAACACTGCTAGTTGTTGCTTTAACCAATTTTTCAGAAGTCATAGATGAACTATGACTATTGTTAACTGAAATTATCGGTGTGTCTTGTCGCGATTGTGCCTGAATTTGTATTTGTACTTGTACAGCCGCGGTATTGACGCTTGGTTTGTTTTTATCCAATTCAAGATCAGTTTGAATAGCCATTGTAGATGTGGGAACTGTTTCATTACGTTTAACATGTGTTAAAGTTTTATTTGATAAGTTTACTATGAAACTAGGATGTCTAATTCGATCCTGAAAGGTTAAAATAAGTTTAAAGTATAATAATTATAATAATTAGCCTTATTCCTGATCAGCGCCATCTACCCATAGCGGTGACTTTGAGAACTACTGTAAGCGGCAAGCCAATCAGATGTCGCTAAAATCTGGTGACGTCATTTTTGGTAAGACCCGAGAGTGCCAGTCAGTGACGTCACCAGATTTTAGCGACATCTGATTGGCTTGCCGCTTACAGTAGTTCTCAAAGTCGCCGCTATGGGTAGGTGGCGCTGATCAGGAATAAGGCTAATTACAATATTTAAAAAAATTTACATTTTTAACTCTGTGAATATTTATCTTTCTTGACAAAATTAATTTAGGTGATAAATTTTTTTTGGATGAAAGAACATTTGAAATAACTTTTTTACGTTGTATTTCCATCAAACCCTTTAGAGCTTCTTCCTTTTTTTTACGTAAATTTTCAATTGTTAATTTATCTTCGGTAATTTTTCGTTTTCGTTCACGGTGTTGTTTTTTAATGTATTCCCGGACTTCATCAGGATTGTAAGAAAATTCTCTCCTCTTTTTTGGAGCAGTTTGGGACGGTTCCTTTTGTCGTAATTTTGGCATTTTTCTCCAACTAATTGGTTCCCGTATTTTATTTTCTTTATCACTCGAAGTTTCGTTTTTCGAAGATTCATTTTCCATAGGTTTAGATTTCTTTTTAATTTCTTTAAGCTTTCCATCTGGAGTCATTCTCCAACTAAATGTGGAGATTATATCTATGCGAAAAGTACTTAATTTTAATTTAATTATAATTAAATTAAATTGTGAACTTAATGAAGTTTATACCGGCGCTATTTGTATTCTCAGGTACGTGAATTATTTTTCTTTTTATGTTTTGATGTTCTATGTATAAAAAAAAAACGACCCAAAATTATTTCGTAAGGTAGCCGTAGCTTTTCCCTGGACACCAGTGTATAGAGGGGTAAACATTTCTACAGGTGCTCATAGAAATAACATGGGAATCAATTCCCCTAAATGATGGCTTTCCCTTTATGGATTCTCACCTTTATTTTGAGTAAAAGAAATCGGTTTTTTATCACCCTGTTGACAAAAACCGGGATAAAAAGTAGGGTTTTCGGCGTGAATTTTTTTGCGCATTATTGTAACTTCTTCTGGTTCTATTTTGTCCATAATTAGGTTAGTCTGTAAATTTTCAGGACTATTTTTTGGGCTATTTTCAAGAGTAACATTTGATGCATTATCTTCTGGATTTTCTTTAACAATTTCAACTGGGAAATTTTGTTTTTTAGACGCTCTTTTTGAAGGTTTTAGCTTTATTTTGGGTTTCACTTGAATATTTTTATCAATTGAGCTTTCAAGGGCATTAGATTTAATTTGTATTTTGTCTTTTTGTTTTTGAACTAGTTTTTTTAGGGGTAGTGTTGAATCTTCTGTTGTTTTGATCCATTTTTCCGCTACTTCTTGTAAAACCTTACCAGGGGAAGGTTTTTTACCGTAGGTTACGTATGGTTGGGTTGTAATAAAGGTAATGTCTTCAACTGTACGTTTTTTAGCGTGAAATTCATTTAGAACCTTCCCCTCAATCAATCTTATGTTAATGCCATCAACACTTTCAGCATTTGAAATGCTTTTAATACTTTCAGCATTTGAAATGCTTTTAATACTTTCAGCATTTGAAATGCTTTTAATGCTTTCAGTCTTTTTAATTCTCTTCTTTTTCATTCTGGTCGATTTTGGTTTAATCTCAGTAGCATTAACTTTAATTTTCTTGTTAATTTCATATATTTTAGGTGATTTTACGACTGTTTTTACATGTTTTGGAAGTTTTAGCTTAGCTAATTCATTTTCTACAAAGTTAATCTATAAAAATCAATTAGTTAATGATTCATCTATAGCTTTAACTTAAGTGTTAATTAATTTAAATTAATTAAACGACACCTTTTGTTTCAAAGAATTAATTGAAACTCTGGTTTTATCAATTTCTGGGTGTTCTTTTGCAATTCCTTGTTAAATTATAAAAATATAATAGATTCCTACTTATAATATCGCAAGTTATATACTTACGTTCCAGACTTAGCAAGTTCTTAAAAGACATTGTTTATTTAAATTTTAAATGTTTGTTGACAAACAACCTTAATTTAAAAACCACATAGAGCTCCAGTTCATTCGCGCGAATTTGTGAATGTTAAATCACAAAGCGTTCAGTGCATTTTCATCAAAGTAACCGCTTAAGTTATTAACCTAAAGCATCCGTAAACATTGATGAATTTGGTTGTTGAACTTGAACGAAACCTACTTCACTCCCCCATTTTATGCAAAACAGAAACACGTCAGCTTCTGGAGTAAATCCCAGCTGGCAAGTTTATCGGCGTTTTCGGTGTTAGAAAAATGACTTTAAAATTAATTTTAATTAGTAATTAATGTAATTAACCGCGTTTAGTTTGTATTTCTAATAAGTTTAATTGATTTCATTCTGTTTTAACGTTAAAAACTATCGAAATTAAGCCTGGAACTTTATAAATAACCCAAATTTTCCTAAGCCTTGGCTATATCACCTGATGACTTCTTGGCCACACTGGGTTCACGTAATGTAGGTTAATGATTTAATCTATTTATAGTAAATGCTCCTAGAGATTTTTTTGATAATTTTAGAACATTTCAATATCTCTTAACCGTAGTTTAATTTTTAATACTTAGATGTAAACCGTGATAATTATATTAATTGAAACACTCATTACCTTTATGAATTATTGTAGGAAAGTTTAATATCAAAATAATTAAAAGACTGTTGGCTATAAAATGAATCCTAACATGTACAACGATAGAAACGTTTTAAATGGTACGTTTTTAAATCAGTATTATCCCAAAATTATAAAGAGTACCCAGAATACCCTTTCTTTATTAAGGAGGTCACTCTAGACCAGAAAACCCAAGTTTAACGGGAGACCCCTCTGAATGGCCCAATTGTGTAGACCCAGCTTCTGAGCGCAATTTCCGGCCTCTAGATCAAAACACTGTTCCATTTTACAACCCTGTTAACCCTATTCCTAGCAACACACCATTCTTTTGCCCTCAACCACCACAACAACAGGTACAATCAATAAAACAAGATTGTCAAGACAAGAAAATTTTAAGTTTTAAGAATGGGTTTATTTTAGACTGATATATGGCCTGCATGGTCTAATGAACAAAATAACAATCCAACAATGTTTCAACCCCATCAAATCCCGGGTTTAAATCCCCAAGCTGACCCTTGGCAATGGTCTGTGCCAGATGCAACTGGGGAAAGTAGTCAATGGAGTAATCCACCTAATGAACAGGCTCAACCCCATTTTGAACCATTTCCATCCCAAATGATATCTGATCAAAGCTATTGGCAACAAGTACCACCACCACAACAACAACAACAACCACAACAATGGGAATACTCATCTGAACGTCAATCATTAGATTATGAATCTAGTAATGACCATTTAGTGAATTTTAGAAATTCACTTAAAAATTGATTTTCTACGTTTTCAAAGACGTTTCAGCTGATAATTCTTGGAATACTGGTAGTTGGAGTGCATCAAACGAAACATCTTGGAATCCAGTTGTTCCTCAAGACCCTAATTTAAATCAAACCCTTACAGAGGAAACCCTTTTAGCTCCACCACAAAATTCATTTATAGAACAGCCCCCTAATCAAGATCTAAGCTTAAAAGATAAAAATATTCCTGTTGAGACGCAATCGAGTATAATCTCCGAAGAAACCATTCAACCCAATGTTGAGGAATCATTAGAACAAGAATTTCCTCCCCTTAAACAAAATTATCTTGTTGAAAATCAAGTTGATGGTAAGTGTAATGTAAAGAGACCCCCACCTTTTTGCCATTCAGTTGTACTGTTAGAGAAAAACCCCGTGTTTGACCAACCTTAGCATATTTGGCAACATAGTAATTGTATTTCAGAGCCAAATCAAGAAGTTCCAGAACCCGTAAAAGAAGTGGAACCTTCATCATCCTCACCAAGTCATAACCAGCCTGTTGTTAAATCTGAGGTTGCTGACATCATGAAAGAAGAAATTTCTGTTCATCAAGACACTCCAAATGAGCAAATACTTTGTAAAACAGATTCCCCATGTCCCATTCCTTCTGAAAAAGTTGTAATTAAACCTTGGGAAGGTGGTCCTTTTCAACCACCACCACCTACACTTAATCGCGAAAACAGTAATGACGTGGTTCAACAAGAACTACCCGAAACAGTTGAGAGTTTAGCTAAGAACTTGTCAACTTTAGATCTTAATAATAAAGGGGAAGATACAGCCAACATGGAAACTGAACCTGATAATTTAGAAAGACCTCCTGATCCAAATTTAAACCGCGTCAACCCTCATCATATTGCCCTACACAAAGCACATTTTGGCGAGGAACAAGATAGTGAAGCTTCAAATAAAACTAATCTTTGGGAACAACCGAATTTACCCAATGTTCTTCTGTTACCAGCCAGTGTTTCTGATAATTTATCAAGGTCGGGAAGTCCAGCGACCTTTAGCCCTGTCCCAGCCACAATCCCTGTATTAATACCTTCGGCTTCTGACTCTAAAACCACTTTGAACAATAAACAATCGGATGTTACTGTCCCTAAAACATTTGAAACTAATAGCCCGCTTAATTTAGTAGAATTAGACAGATCTCCTCGCAGGCGTCCCGAATTCGCAGATAAACCCATATCGTCTGTCCCTATGAGAGAAAGCCCATCTTCTCAATCCCCTAGGGGTAAAGCTGACATTTCCTCGCGACCTCAGAGCCCTGAAGAGCCCATTGATCGCGCTAAAATGACTCTTAGTCGGGAATATGATGGTCATCCTCATCAAGATTACCGGGAAGTTGAGGATGTAGATAGTCATTATGGTCATAGAAGCCCTTACAAAAACGATCGCTATTATAGGGAAGATAGTATAAATAGATCGAGACCATCTAGTCGAGCTTCGGAACCAGTAGGAGGGCATAATTACTCGAGTAGATACGCTGAAAGGAGAGATTTTGATAGTGGTAGACCATCTCGTGAAGGAACTCCTTCCAGGGTTGGAGTGTCTGAAGCGGATTTGAGAAGAGATACGCGTTCCAATGAATATCGAGATTTGAGAGAGACCAGAGATTTTCGGGGAAGTAATAGAAGTCTCAGGGATATCAGTGATCCAAGGGACCTGGACCCTAGGAGCTCCTTCAGAGATCCAAGGGATGCAGATCTCAGGAGCTCCTTCAGAGATCCAAGGGATGCAGATCTCAGAAGCTCCTCTAGAGGTCCGAGGGATGTAGATATCAGAAGCTCCTCTAGAGATCCAAGGGATGTAGATCTCAGAAACTCCTCTATTGATCCACGCGACTTGGACTCAAGGAATTCCTCCAGGAATTTGAATCCGAGAACTTCCAGGGATCCAAGAGACCTGGACCCCAGAAGTTCTGCCAGGGACCCAAGAGACCTGGACCCTAGAAGTTCTGCCAGGGACCCAAGAGACCTGGACCCTAGAAGTTCTGCCAGGGACCCAAGAGACCTGGATCCCCGAAGTTCTGCCAGGGACCCAAGAGACCTGGACCCTAGAAGTTCTGCCAGGGACCCAAGAGACCTGGATCCCCGAAGTTCTGCCAGGGACCCAAGAGACCTGGACCCTAGAAGTTCTGCCAGGGACCCAAGAGACCTGGACCCTAGAAGTTCTGCCAGTAACCCAAGGATCTTGGACCCAAGAAGTTCATCCAGAGATCCACGAGATAGTCGGGACTCTAGAGATTTCAGGGATTCCAGAGACCCTCGCGATTACCAAGACGCCGGTCCACGAGGCTCTAGAATTCCTCCAGATACCCGAGACCCTAGAGACATGGCGGATTACGATAGACGTTCTAGAGATCGGGAGTACCCAGAAACACGAGGTTACGAAGACGAGAGACGATACACCAGAGGAGGTGAAAATGATTATTACAATCGAAATAGGGGATACAAAGGATCGTCAAATGGTGCTTATGGACCGGGATATGATTATTATCAACAAGCCGATCGTTATTCGATGTACTATAATTATTATAATTATCCCGGGAATTATTATTACGGCTACTATGATGAACAATATAGAACTAATCCAAAGTATGTTCTTAGGTAGTCTTTTAGGAAGGTAATGGGTACTACAACGTATAAATGCTTTTTGTGACTAGGTACAGAGAACAAGTAGATAATTACAGAGCTTATTACGCTCAAGCGGGTTACGACTCGGATAGAATGAGTGCCCATTCGCGCTCTGGGCGTAGCTCGGTTAATGAAGATATTAGTAAAGATAGGTAAACCATTAAAGCATAGTGGTTAATGGTACCCAAGATGTAGCTAACCATATAAATCTGGTAATTTATAGTTCGAGGTATCAAAAAGATTACGATACTGGCTCTGAATATTCGGGTTATCAAGCTAGTTTAACAATGGATAATACTTATAATCAACAACAAGACTCCCGAGTCGAATCAGTCGCTTCCATTACCACGCAGGAAAGATTGACTCCGGAGAAATTTAGTGGTTACCATTCGATAGGAACACTTATTCCCGGGAAACTTTTGGTTTCGACACCGAATGTAACTGGTACTAACTTGCAAATACACGATTTGCAGGTAATTATAATTTAGTTGGGGTAATTAGGTGAACTTTACTAATTTTTATATCGTAATGTAATTTATTAACGTGAAGCAATTGATAAGCTCTGATAATACTATTGAAGAATTGAAATTATTTCCCGGACCTCTTTTAAGGTTCGGACAATATAAGTTATTTGTCCAATGTATGGGTCGTTAATGATTATGTTATGTCTATTGTTACAGCGGACAGACGCATAAAAATGACGTCATACAGTTTTGTCAACATAAAATCCTAATTCTTCAGCGTATCATTGATATTCCCGATCGCGATTCGCAAATACTTTTATGGGAACTTTTGATATTAATGTTGAGACAGAATGGAGTACGTTTTTGGCTAGCAGCGTGTATTTTTAGTTCATATTAATATTAACCGTATTGTTTTAGAATGTATTGGGAAGTGACATTGCAGAGTTACTTCTTAAAGACCGTAGTCGAGTAACAAAGACGTCGAAACCGTCTTTTACGCGTCAGGCATCAGCCGCTGGTAGCACTTCATCTCCTAGCGAAGACGCTGGTGAATTACCACCGACTCTTTTAGCTGATGGCCATCATCTGAGTGTAAATGAAAACGCAACGCCTTCGCCTGATGAAGGCATCGTTGTATCGCAAGATAGTCGTCTAAGTAGCGGTTTAAGTAGCAACAGTAGTCTGGCTGATACGCGGAAAGAAACCCAACTTACCATTGAGCAAATTACGGAAAAGTTTACAGAGTATCTCTTATTTGGACATAAGAAGGTAACTATCTAATCGCGATTGACGCACAGTTGAATCCTGGAAGGATGAGTACTTGTTCATTTTTAGGACGCTTTAGAATGGGCCAGTAAACACGGATTATGGGGACACGCGTTGTTTTTGGCTTCCAAAATGGATTCGAGAAGTTACGTCAATATTATGACGCGTTTTGCCAACTCTTTACCCCTTAATGATCCATTGCAAACGCTCTATCAACTTATGTCAGGACGGCAACCTTACTCTGTCACTGTAAATATCTTACTTAAAGTTTAAGTTGAATAGAAACAAACAAAAACCCCAAAAATGAACCGTTTTCAGAGATTAGCCGATGAAAAGTTTGGCGATTGGCGCGTCCACTTGGCCATGATTCTTTCCAACCTTTCCTTACAACCCGAAGTGGATTGTAGAAGTATAACGACATTGGGGGATACATTGGCTCAACGCGGTTGTTTGAGCGCCGCTCATTTTTGTTACTTAATGGCGCAATGCGAGTTTGGACGATACGAACAGAAATCTAGTAAAATGGTGCTATTGACTTCCAGCCATACGTTACCTTTTGATCAGTTTGCTTCTAATGAAGCCATACAATGCACCGAAATATACGAATACGCTCAATCATTAGCTAACCCTAATTTTGTCCTTAGTAACTTGCAAGTAAGTTAATTAATTAATTAATTATAATTATTTCAGTGGACATTTAAAGGGAGGGTGAAGTAGAAAATCAAGTGATTTTTTATCGATTCTTCTACTAATTATAAGACCAGTCTGCATAGTGAAACATCCAGGAAATATCTCAGAATGATTTTAAAATTCAAATTAGGTTCAGATTTTAAGGATAATTTTAAAGAAGGTCCTCCGACCAATCGCGTAACGCCCTGCCTTTTAGTTAACAAAATTCTCGTGGCACGCATGCTCCATGTCTCGCGCCACGATTGTCACATCGCGCGCCTAATTTTATCAAATCTCTTGATAAATTTCATTCGACACGGAGCATGCGTGCCACGAGAATTTTGTTAACAAAAAGGCAGGGCGTTACGCGATTGGTCGGCAGTCCTTGTTTCAAATTATCCTTAAAATCTGAACCTAATTTGAAATAATTTTAAAATCATTCGGAGCTGGTATTTCCTGAATGTTTCACTATGCAGGCTGGTCTTATAATTAGTAGAAGAATCGATAAAAAATCACTTGATTTTCTACTTCACCCTCCCTTTAATTAATATTTCTTGAACACGTTAATTTTTACTTAAAAATGGCCACTCTTTTTCTAATCTAGCCCTATAAACTCATTTATGCTTCGAGATTAGCCGAATATGGTTTCTTACAAGAGGTATATATTAAATTCAATTTAGTTAAATTAAATTTAATTTAACTAATTACTAATGTTTTTGCCGTTAGTCTTTGCATTATTGTGAAGTAATTACTTCGTTAGCCCAAAAATCCCGCACATCATTTTCAACCTCTTTATTACTTGGAGTTGCTGAGGTATTTTAAGTTTTTAACTTAACAATTAATGTTAAGTTAAAATTAAGTTAATTAAATTAATTGGTTTAATTAAATTAAATTAAACAGATTGCTTGGAAATTAAAATACAATGATCCTCATTATACGCAAGCCCAAGGAGAGTTTGAAGATATTTCTGATCCAGAATGGTTTACCCATCTTTTAAATATGTCAAAGGAAATTATTCCCGTTCAAAATAATGTCCCCCCAATTGAAGAACAACAGCAGCAGCAAACTTTTTCCCAAGATAATAGCGCCGCCACGTTATCCCCCGTTTATGGTACAGAAAATAATACTACCGAATCTAATCAAACTTGGAGTAATAATACAGCTACTTTGGACCCTCAAAGTAATTATAGTAATTAAGTAATTAAAGGAGAAGGTCGGGTAACATAACGTTATACCATGGATAAAGAATGCGCGTGTGGAAATTTGTTTTCACGCTATAGGATAGGCAACTCCCTATCTCGAACGACAGCTTATTCCGTATATACTCTGTTTACAACATCGGTTGTCAGCACGCGCAAAGCTAGGTCTCTTTGTAATCTAGCCTTGCGCGTGCTAACAAGAGACAAAAAACTTCAGGATCTTCAGGATTTAAAATATCCGAGAGAAACTCGAGTGCACGGACCTCTAGGCCTTAGTTTCAAATAGTGTGAAATTACCTACAGCCTACTACACGTATTTGAAACTAAGGCCTAGAGGTCCGTGGTGCACTCGAGCTAAAAAACTCACGGATATTTTAAATCCTGAAGATCCTGAAGTTTTTTGTCTCTTGACAGCACGTACAAAGCTTCGTTACATACAGACCTAGCTTTGCGCGTGCTGACAACCGATGTTGTAAACAGAGTATATACAGAATAAGCTGTCGTTCGAGATAGGGAGTTGCCTATCCTATAGTGTGAAAACAAATTTCCTCACGCGCATTCTTTATCCATGGTTATACCATAATTAAAAGATCGGCCTTTTTCTAAATATAATTAAGGAAAAATAATATTAAAAGAAAAATAAATTATCTCTTATTAAAATATGATAATTAGCATTTAATTAGGCTTAAAAACGAGGCCTACTGCGCCACCAGCCAAGGGCCGCCAACCGCCATTGCTTTAGTGGCGTCCTGCCAGGGCTGGAAATAAGCACATACGATATTGGTATTGGACATTGTCCAATAAAGTTTTAAAATTCCGCATAATTTTTTTTTGTTAAACTAAGGGGGTCTATGGGACAATTTGACCGATAAGTTTTGATAGCTTGACTACGAAGATGCCCTACGACACTATTTTTGCAAAGGGGTCAATCACTGGACACATGTAATATAATATAGATTTTTCTTATTTCCGGCCCTGCTAACCCCCTACCTTCCCTTCCTCCCACAACCTGTTAGAATTCGACCAATCCCTTTAGGGGTGGCTATCAGACGTCACTAAAGTAATGGCGGCGCGGTACTCCTCGTTTTTAAGACTAATTAAATGATAATTATTTTGTATTAAGAGATAATTTATATTAATTTTAATATTTTTCCTTAATTATATTTAGAAAAAGCAGCCATTCTTTTAAGGAATATTATATTATGTTAGAAGCACTTTTTCCTTTTAAGGTTTAAAAATAATTAAATAAATAAATAAATTAATTAATTATTTTTAAACCTATTAAGGTCAGCAATATGTTCAGCAAAGTTACCAGCCGGAACAACCCACAAATGATTGGAATCAAAATCAAAGTTTATACCAACCCCAACAGACTTATATAGGAAATTACGGTCAACCAGGTAACTATATATATTTAAATAATTTAATTAGTTAACATTTGGTAACGAACGCCGCCAGATGGCGCCATTACATCATTTAAAAATTTAAGAATCGTCCCAAATTATAGGTGGAAACCAAGATTCGGTTGATTCCAGTGACCAAAGTTCCCAATTACAACAACAACAAACTAATACATTCAACGGTGGCGAAACAATATCACAGAGTCTCCAACCATCAGCTGCCCCACAAGCGTCATCGTTTGATTACTATGGATCAGTCGCTACACAGTTTCAGGTAAGACCATGCATTAAATACTTAATTTTGTCAACCAAGAAGTACAAAATAGGCCAGAGTAGATCAAATTATGATGAAAATCGTCTTAATATTAATACTATTTTAAAATATATAAGTTCTCGAACGCTTTTCTTATAAAACGCAAAGCAATTAAATCAATTACATTAAGATATATGTTTTCTGTTCATACTCGTACGTGACATCACCATGTCAATGCTTGTGGCTGGCTACGCAATAATACTTTGAAATCTTGTTCACTATTCACGAATTAATTTAATTTAATTACAAATTAAATATCACGTACGACCCCCCGTAAGTGATGCTTATAAATGTTCGTGCAAATTCGCGCTGCTATGGATTTTGTTTTCGGTTTTTTTTCGTTTTTTTTTCGTTCTCGTTGGTTTCCGGGGAGCTTTTTAAGATTTAGTTTTTCTCTCTCTCTCTGTGTCTCTTTTTGTCTTCTTCTCTTTAAACGCTGCTCAGGAGCGGAGTGATGCTCCTAAAGTACTTTCCGCTTGCGAACCCGAGTTACCTCTACCATCAGTACCGTCCTTTGAACTAACAAGTACGGATACGGTTTCCCCGTCAGAGTCCTTGACTACGACGATTCCCCCTCCTTCCCCGTCGTCCCCTCCGCCCCCATTACCTCCTAGACCCTGTAACCCCGCTCCCGAAATAAGTTCCTCGCACGAACGACTTTTAAGTCAACTTTGCCGGGAGTCTGATAGCGATTTTGGAGATGGTTCCTCAGTTCATAGTTCACCGGCCAAACGGAGTACCATGGCCGATTCGGACTTCGACGATGATACACACGCTTTAGTTCCTATTTCCGCTAAATCCGTTAGAGATAGACCACGGTCGCCATCCCTCGCTTCCAATTGGCTAAAATCTTCGAAACAGAAAAATGTTAAGTTAAATAAAAACTCGTCTCCCGATCGCCAAAAAGATTTCTCAAAAACCATGGCAAAGTTTCAAGGCGTTTTACGTCGACGCAAATTTACCGATAAAAAGGTTAAAAACGACCAATCTCTTACGGATAGTAGCCCGGATTGGAGTCCGCGTCATCAATTACCTAGTCCATCCCCTAAGGCGTCCTCGACTTCTTTAAACGTCTTTGGAATGCTTTCCTCAAAGAAAATCTTTGGTAGGGATCATTTTCCATGGAAAAATAACAGACGTCGTCAGAAATCTGATAATGGTTCAACCGGTTCTTTGCATACCGCCGCTAATTCGGAAGCCGAGTCCGATACTGGTAACGTCAAAGGAATTCTCCACGTTAGCGATAAGAGTCTAAGCGAAGTCAATACCGCAATTACAAGCAAAAAATCAAACAAGAAAGTATCGGGTAGAAAACCGGGAACTGGTAGCAAACCCGTTGTATTTGGGGGAACATATCCCATAGACGAACCTTGTCTTTTACAAGAAGGGTTGCCATTCTTGAGTGAAAGCTTATTAGCAACGTGTTGGTCCGGTATCTCTAGAGGAAACAATCAAACGACCTCTAACAGGATTCGGCGTTACCAACGCACGTTTCCAGTTGATATCCCTTGCTGCACTGACACTGATATCTGTCAGGAACACGCGAAAAAGAAGGCGGATGACGAGGAAGATAGTTTAGATGACGAAGTTGCTAAATGGACCGCCGAAGGCAACCTGCATTTGAAGGTGATTAAGAAACAACACTTGAAGAAAACCATTACCATGAAACATCAATCGAGTTCTTTGGACGAGGGATGTACCACTTCGCCCTATATTTCCCCTAAGAAAACGCACCCGAATTCTGGTACTGGTACCAAGAAGGTTTCTTTCAAATGCGTCGAAGTCTTGTCCGACAGCGAAATAATCAACCGTACTTCGTTACAACCTGTGAAAAGCGGCGCTCGACGCTGCGTAAGTAAACGTTTAAAGATGAGGAAAGTTTGGAAGAAGCATCGTGGTGTTTTTCACTTTCTCGCTCCTAATCGTCTGTGATACATTTCGAAAATTGTTTCGTACGTTTCTTCTTGGCTGATGGCTGCTAAATTTTACCGTCATTATGATTTTTTTAATTATCCTAGTAGAAAAATAGTTCCTTCTCAAATGAATCAATCAATCTTGCAAAAGTGGTTTAACGTTCGCTCGAATTAAGATGTTAATCGTTGTTTCCTAGAATGCTATTTACTATTTATTGTTGTTGAATCTAAAAGATTATTTTAGTAGTAGATAGATATATTCTATAATTGTTTAGTATGTAAGTAGTGATAGTTATTACAGATAGATGGCGATTGAACTCTATCGCAACTAGTAAAGTACAGATACTTTGTTGTTGTTATAAAAGTTATATAACATTAAGTTAAAATAAAAGTCTTGTTATATATTTTTTTGTTGAAATTTTTAGCATGCTGTGACTTATATTGTCGTGAAATCGTAATTTTAGTAATAAGTAGTTGGTAGTAGAGTCTACCCACAACAACACGCCGATAAACAAACAAACAAACATCGTAATTTGATTTACTTTGGCAGAAAATGTTAAATAGTCTTATACGTTTTACGCTTTCATTATTTATTCTGGTTTTGTTTTGTTACAGCCAAGCGTTTTTTCGAGGGAACGTCAAGATAGCATTGGTAGTTTAGGATATGACCGTCGTGGTAGTTCATTTAGTGGTTCCAGTACCGCATCGGCTCTCAACACTTCCAATACAAACTCGCCGGCAACATCCAAACCAACGCCATCCAAAGATAATTCCATTAATGCTGGTGCGAAAAAGGATCAGAAAGGGAAACCTCAGGTAAAAAACCAAGGCCTAACTCGGGAAGCAAAGGCCTAACTCGGGAAGCAAAGGCCTAACTCGGGAAACAAAGGCCTTTATTGAAGCTTAAGGCTGGAAACCGAGGTATATTGTTAAGCCTAAGGCGGGAAACCGAGGGTATTGTTAAGCCTAAGGCGGGAAACCGAGGGGTATTGTTAAGCCTAACGCGGGAAACCGAGGCCTATTGTTAAGCCTAACGCGGGAAACCAAGGCCTATTTGGAAGCCTAATGTGTATATTTAAGACTGTAGTTGAAACTTTGCTTAAAATTTTTTAGGCTGGTGGAGGTTCATGGTTTGGAAAGATTTTTGGTAATTTATTACCGAAAGGACCAAATCAAATGATTTTGCCTGATGATAAAAATCCTCCGGTAGGTTTTAAATAAAATATTGCATCCAAGTTATCGTAATTTTGGGAATATTTTATTAGATTGTATGGGATGATAAAAATAACAGATGGATTAATAAATACGACGATGATGGGAATTCGGGGGAAGCGGCTCCCGTGGCTCCCCCAAAAGACTCTGAATTGAAGAGCCCATCATTCTCCGCACTTCCTCCTTTAAACAATTCCAACCCCAGTCCACCCTCAAATGCCGCCGCCGCCGCTCCACCCATGGGTGTCAATAGGTTTCAGAAACCAAAAGTCAAAAGTAAGGTTTAAAATAAATAAATAAATTAATTAACCATAATTAAATCTTTAATTACTACAACTACGTTTCCAAGATATGCGTCAGAACTACGTAGACGTCCTTAATATGAATAACAACAGCAACCAGAATTTGAACGCGTCTAGGTTTCAACCACCACCCGCACCTGTTGATAATATGTTTCAAAGTTTGGACACCGCTCCAACTTCACAAATTCCCAATTTTTTCATTCCCGCACCTGGTAATTATGAATAATTAAATTTAATTGATAATTAATTAACTTGTTCGGGATCTGTTTTACAATTTAAGCTCCAACAAATGATGGACCCGGTGACTTTGTCACTCAAGGTTATATTCCCGTTCCAAATGAGGTATGACGCTGATTTATAATTATAATTATATTTGCTGGTAATTGGCCTTATTCCTGATCAACGCCACCGAGGCGTAGCGGCGACTTTTGGAACTATAATAATACGGTAGCCAATCAGAGGTGGCGCTGGAGTCGATGGACTCTGATGGAGATCTGTTATTTTCTCTGTTTTGATTATTACCGCTTCAACTTCAAAAAACACGTTTTAACTAATTATTATTAACCGAATAATCTCCAAATAGACCAAAATCGAATGAAAACTTACTCCCAAAAATCTTATTTCATAATATTAGACAGAATAAGAAAGGTAAAATCAACTTTTAATACTTTTGAAACCATATCGCTTGTTAAGCCTTGGCTATTCACATGATAAATCAAAATAGAGAAAATAACAGATCTCCATCAGAGTCCATCGGCTCCAGCGCCACCTGTAATTAGCCTTATTCCTGATCAGCGCCACCTACCCATAGCGGTGACTTTGAGAACTACTGTAAGCGGCAAGCCAATCAGATATCGCTAAAATCTGGTGACGTCATTTTTGGTAAGACCCGAGAGTGCCAGTCAGTGACGTCACCAGATTTTAGCGACATCTGATTGGCTTGCCGCTTACAGTAGTTCTCAAAGTCGCCGCTATGGGTAGGTGGCGCTGATCAGGAATAAGGCTAATTGGCTACCGTATTATTATAGTTCCAAAAGTCGCCGCTACGCCTCGGTGGCGTTGATCAGGAATAAGGCCAATTAACTATTTAATTAAGTTTAACTAAAATATAGGATCAAAATGATAACGAAACATCGCAGCAGCAATCGTATGGTTCAAGTAACACGCCTATGTTTGACCCAGCTGAATTTTCAACCGCTCCTAAAGTAGTTGGAAATGATTTTGGACATCAAAAACGTTCCATGGGAGGGGGGTATAACTCAGCCAATCGTAGAGCGTACCCAAGTTAATTAATAACGACCGTAATTAACTCAAAAGATTGTGTAACTAGTTACTTGAAGCTCTGTCCGCGCTCGTGTTTTGGGAGTACTTTCAAAACGTTGTCGTTAACGGGGAATCCTTTCTACCCCCCTTAAAATTATTTAAAAATATCCCCCCGTACATTTATTCCCTATTTTCCCCCCAGTATTTAAAACGTTCCTGTTTGTAAAATGTAATTTGAAAAATTTAATCGCTGAGAAAGAAAGAAAGAAAGAAATTATGAAATGAATTTATTAATTAATTAATTAATTAATTGTACAGAATTTATCATGGGAGACGAAATTTTTCAAAAAAGGTACTGTATAAAACAATTTAGGTGTATGTATACTTGGGTTAATTATAATAATTATAAAGAAAATTTAAATTAATTTGGTTTATTTATTGATTTATTGATTTAAAATAGATGGGGAGGGGGGGGGGAATCTTGAAACCTTTTAATTTAATTCAGGTGATAATGTTTTTTATTAAAATGGGCGAGATAATCGCGAATATAATTAAAATTCCCGACACTGACCAATTTAGTCCATTGGCCAGATTTAACGTTGATCCCGTAAATTTAATATCTTCAAGTACAATTGAAGACCAACCATCGTGCATGATGACGAAGATTATATATTCTCCACTCAAGGTTTGTTTATTCTTACATACTTTATTGTCCCGCGTCACGTCCAACTCCGTCTTGGATATGTAACTGCATTTATCATCGCCAACACTCAAACGAAAGTAGTATGTCGAATTGACGTCATCGTCACCCTCGGAATGATGATCTAACTTTTTAGTGTAGTGATGACGTAAGGCCGACCATAACTTTTCCGTCATAACGTCTTCGAGATTGCTAGGCATTTTTTGCGATTTTATAGCGAAAACGGAAAAAGTAGTGACGTAATAACTCAAATCGTTACGCGATACCGAGTCGATTATAGTCATTTTGGCGCTAAAACTGGTTGGGACGTGAAACCTTTCGTTCATTATTAAGAAAGTAGTTTCGCCGCTGTTAATTAATAAAGTGTTTGGGTTGATATACGGCGAAAGGATACAACTAGCCGGACTTGATTGTAATCTGTCAGGTCTGATAATCCAATCATAGTTATTGTTATTGACGCTCGAATTTGATCGGATTGGTTTCGCGGATACTATTTGGCGAAACTTCTCAACGTCGTCGGACCCGGGTATTAGCGAGTAATATAAATTATGGTTAGCTAGCGCTAGACTGGTTTCAACCAAAGTTTCCAAGTATAATCCGTCATCATCGTCGGATTGGTATAAATCAGCGCTGCTTAGTGGTATGACCCCTAGTAACCATCGTATTTGTCTGATTGATTTCAAAGCCGATGTTATCTTGAAATCCACGTTAATTGGATGGTACATGTTCAAACAACGAATGATGTTCGCTAATGCGTGTACGTCTTTCCACCTGTTCAAATAAAATTATGAAAGCATTCTTTTTGCGCGCGCCTACCGAAGCTGTCTTTGGTAAGTCACTTACCAACGACAGCTTCGCATTAGGGTCAAGTGACATTGCGTACTCGTATTTATTGTGTATTTGCGCCCATCCTAAAGAAACATTTACGCTTTTGTCAAATTTGTCCAATATTTCAAAGAACTTTGTCGGGTCGATTATATTATCTATTGTCGTGCTGTTTTGGGGGACGCTCGAACCTCTTAGAATGTTTGCGTGAATCCATATATCAAATGGTAACTTAAATTAAGGAACCAGTTGATTATATCGTCTTTACCAACTTGTTCGCGCGGTTTCTAAACTTACCAACTGCTTTTTCGACTTCAAAATATTAATGGCTGGTTCTAAAACTTCTTCTTCAAGAATATTAAATTTAATAACTGCATTTTTTAACGCTTTAGTGGCGATTATCGTTCGTAAAAATGTTTCTAGCGTCAAATCTGTGTAATTAAAACTACTGGCTAATATTGGGACGGGTTTAGAGTCGGCGCTTCGAGTGGTCAGTAATCCGTACGTTAAATCCACGGAAATATAAATCTTTTCACCTAATTATTAGAACGCATTTGTTGCTTAAGATTAGATTTAATTTAATCATGATTAAAATTTTACCGTTATGACTTCGCAAGTCTCGTATTAAATCGTTGACAGTGTTTAGTCGAACAAACCATTGGTCTGTATAAACATCAGATTTTGATAGAACGTAGATTTGGGTGATAGTATAGAATATATAGCAATAACTCCACATTTCTTAGTCTAACAACTTTTTATTTGTTCCAAAATTGAAACGAATTGGTTGAACTTGGCCCATATAGTGTTTTTCAAGTTCTAATCTTTATATTAGTCATATCGTATTAAACTCGTACGCGATTCAACTGCGTTTTATCAGACTCTCAGGTGTTTTGCGTAGTTAAGGTTAAGGTACGCGTTTCAAAAACGAAAGCTGTTTTGTTTTGAAAACATTTTCGTGTCCTTGTATATGTGGGAGGAATAAACATGTCTCATAAGTATATTCATTCAAAGTAAATTTAATTGCGCTCGTTTTAAATAATAATCAATTTAATTTGTAATCTTATTGTGTAAATTTTAATTTCAAATTGTTGAGAAGGTGTCTTCTTCGCTTCTTCGCGCCTCAGTTTAAATTTAGAAGCACGTGATTGACTAAAGTAATATTTTGCTTATTTCCGTAGCCGTACTTCCTAGAGAGACCACGTCGCCACCATTGAGTTCTAATATATGTATTTCTAGAGTTTTTGTTGAATTTCCTCCTCGCGTACTCGGATTCGTCGAATTTCATTACTTTATCATTAGTCGTTAGCGCCATCTGTCGCCTTACGTGAGAAGCTTAAAAGAATTTCCCACGATTTTGTGGGAAAGCGCCCCGCAAAATCGCCGCAGCTCGAGTTTGAAAATTAGGCTTAGGATGAAGTAAAGCGCGAAATATGAAATTGAAAAACAGTAAGTGGAGCCTAATAAATAAAATTTGATATTTAATAAATGGAATATTGATCAATTTCTTATTAAATGCGTGTTTTTACTTGGGAATTATATGTTATTAGTTATTAAAGTAACACATAATGTAAAAATGTATTAAATTTTAAAATGGGTCGAAAATGCTCAGTAGAAAAGTGTGTCAACACTGGTAGAAATAAAAATATTTTGTGACATAAGTATATATACGTATAGAAAATTAATAAATATTTAGATAGTTCAACCCTTTATGAACTGTACCATTAAGATTCCCTACAAAAAATTCGGAATTACCAAAACAATGGTGTCAGGCCATTAATTGAATTGAATGGACTCCAAAAAAAGACATTTGCAGTGATCATTTTTGTCAAGTTGACTGTCACGAAAGCTCAAAAATACATATACTATTGGTTAATGCAGTTACTTCTCTGTTTTTACTCGAATCTAGCAATTTACTTCCATTATCATAGCGGTTTCTAAACATTTCCTATCTATATTAAGAAATTATAGCAGACGCCATAGTAACAAATATGTGTTTTTAAGTGAAATAGATGGCGCCACCACCTAATGATAAAGTTATCCGTCCGTCCCATAATTTCAAAAACGATGGTCGCGCGAGCGCGAAAACCCGATATCCAAATAGAACTCTAGAAAGATATATGTTCTGAACTCAATGGTCGCCACCGTCCATGTAATTTCTACGAATCTACGGGCGTTGGCTATGACCTTATAAAATTACTAATAATAGCGTAGGCTCTGGCTCTGGGTTTCCGCCAGTCTGGGAAATAGGGATATTTTTTAAACTAGTCCTTGGGACCAGTGACCGTCTAGTGTCCGAAATAATAAACTGGTCTCCGGAGTGGTCCCAGCCTTTGTTCTCCTATAGATTTACAATTAATAAACTGGTCCCGAGGACCAGTAACCCCCACTTCTTGAATTAAAAAACTAGTCCAAGCAATTAGTAAACTGGTTTTGGACCAGAGGAAGTGTGCTATTTCCCAGACTGGTTTCCGCCGTTCCGGATTCCGGAATTCCGGGAAGCTGGCAACCCTGTTAGGCTTAACGCTAGACTGACAGTAGTGCGAGTGACTTTCTCCGAGTTTTATTGGAATTTTCATAATAATCTGGTAGTTATATCTTTTAATTATACTTAAAAATGTTTTATTAAGCATTAACTTCGTAACTAAATAGAATATTTTCCACCTTATCATAAAAATAAGTTATTTTATATTGAAATCCGGACTTGTGTTGAATTCTTAAGCCTTGGTTTGTCTAAAAAATAGGGTTAGCCCTTTAGCGTTACGTCAGAGTGACCAGGGCTGGAAATAAGAAAAACATTATAGGATAAGTGTCCAGTAACCCCTCCCCCCTCATTACTGGACAATTTACAGGACATTGTCCAGTTGAGTGTGCAAGAATAGTGTCGCATCTTCATATTCAAAACTTCTGAAATAGTTATTGGTCAAAATGCAGTGACCCCATTATGGGATGTTTTAAAAATTTTTGGACAATGTCCAGTGTGTCCTGTGCTTATTTCCAGCCCTGCTCATAGAGATATGTCATTAGAATCATTACTCATTGAAGAAATCTTTAGAAATATCAATCTATTACAACTAATTGCTGAACTAGCTATCTAGTAATCTTTTTCCTGAACTTTTAACCATGTTAATTAGTTCTTAGTAATTGTTTAAAACGCATGTTAGTTAATTAGTTTTCCTAATGGTGATTTGTTTCTCTAGTTATAGACTTAAGTAGTTTTTCATTGTCTTTGCTGTCTGCTGCCTTAAAATATTCTCTCTGCATGTTGTTGACTCCTTTTTCAGATATTTTCCTAAAAACGTAACCTCCGTAGGCCTAATTATTAACCTAAAGTAGCTAAAACACAAAAAAAAATATAAGATGTCTGGTGTCAATAAATTTCTAGAAGAAATGAACAGCATTCCTCTTGCTGATGAAGATGCTCAAGGTCTGTCTGTTGCCAAAAATTTAATTTAGCCCTAAGCCTTAATTAGTTTATTAAAATAATAGTTAATTAAATATAAATATCATGTAGAAGTGTCAGATGATAGTGATGCTGAAACTACAGCTTCTCTCGATAGTCATGGATTAGGGAAACAAAGTTTTGAGTCAATTCCATCAGCATTTTTGAATGGAGCTGGCAGCCCAATGCCAAGTTGTAAGTTAATTAATTTGTTTCTTTATTTTTATTTATATAATTACAATTATTAATTTAATTAAGTTATTAATTAGTGTTGGATCCTGATATGAGTCCAGATGAAGCTGAGGAAAAAGCCAGACTTATAGCGCAAGTCTTGGAACTTCAAAACACCCTAGATGGTAACTAAATATTTAATTCCTAAAGTTAATTAATTTAATTAACTCTAGGAATTAAATAACTAAATATTTAATTGTTAGAGTTAATTAATTTAATTTACTCTAGGAATTAAATAACTAAATATTTAATCCCTAAAGTTAATTAATTTAATTTACTCTAGGAATTAAATAAATATTTTACCCCTAAAGTTAATTAATTTAATTTACTCTAGGAATTAAATAACTAAATATTTAATTCCTAAAGTTAATTAATTTAATTTACTCTAGGAATTAAATAACTAAATATTTAATTCCTAAAGTTAATTAATTTAATTTACTCTAGGAATTAAATAATTTAATCCCTAAAGTTAATTAATTTAATTAACTCTAGGAATTAAATAACTAAATATTTAATTCCTAAAGTTAATTAATTTAATTTAATCTAGGAATTAAATAACTAAATATTTAATTCCTAAAGTTAATTAATTTAATTTACTCTAGGAATTAAATAACTAAATATTTAATTCCTAAAGTTAATTAATTTAATTAACTCTAGGAATTAAATAACTAAATATTTAATTCCTAGAGTTAATTAATTTAATTAACTCTAGGAATTAATTAATTAATTAATTTTTAAACATTTTCATAAGATTTGTCACAAAGAGTTGATAGTGTTAAAGAGGAAAATTTGAAACTCAAATCTGAGAATCAAGTTTTGGGTCAATATATTGAAAATTTGATGTCTGCTTCGAGTGTTTTTCAATCAACTTCTCCAAAGAACAAAAAGAAGCAAGTTGATTTCACCCTTTTCTGAAAAAAATAAAAAAAGGTTTGAAAATTTCTTTTGGAAGCTGTGTTTTATAAATTAAATTTTAATAAGAAAAAAAAAAATAAATTACACGCTACACTACACTACACTACACCGCTTGTGTTTATATTTACACACAGCAGCACAATAATGAATAATGGCACCAAAAGAAATTAATTTAAATTAAATTAAATTTTAATACAAATTTTAATTTTAAATTATAATTTTTTCTTTTTTCCTACGAAACAGAGGAATGACAAAAGCCAAGAAATAAGCTGCAAATAATATCTCTCACATTATTTAATTAATTTCCTTCTATAAGTAAACAAACAAACAAACAAACATGATCTCTACTAACAGCAATTAATAATTAATTAATCCTTAGTGATGTTTTTATGTTAAATAATTAAATTAAATATTGTGAATTGAATTTATTCCCTATTTCACAAGAATATTGTCGGTGCACCCAAATAAAAATAAAATTAGATAAATGATGTATCTAGTCAATTCTTAACAATTTAAAGGCTACTGCATTTTAAATTAAATTAAATAATAAATAATAAATATTCTATATTTAAGTATGTTCAATTATATTTCATTTCTGTGCATTTTTTTTTTAATTTTTTGGTAAAAGTGTAAATGAATTTGAAAGAAAATGATTTAATTTGTAATAATTATTTATTCATATTTACATAGCATTCTATAATAAATTTATTTCTAAACTAATAGCCTTTTTTTCCTCGAAATCTCGCCCTGTTATCCAGCTGTAAGATAAGTATTAGTATTAGTTTCAATTTTAATATTAATATTAAAATTTCCGGGTTTTTTTGCATACCAAGGATCTTTTGCACTCAAAAAAAGAGTTTCTCAATGCAAAACATTCAGGAGGAATGCTTGGATGTTGAGACAGTAAACATTCCTTTGGTTTCTTCTTATACTGGTACGTTTAAAATTGATTGATTGTAAATAATTAAAATTAATCGTGCTTTCTAACGTACAATTTGAACACATTCTGTAGCCAATAAGCACGCCTTCAGGTCTTCCCTTAAACCATCGCAAGAATTTTTGGATTCTGTAGTTTCCTCGTAATAATTTGACATGGTTTTAAATAAGGTATGAGGAAAATTTTATATTGTATTAATTTTAATTACTATCTATTTTTATATCAAGGAAATAATTGTAATATTATTAATTTTCCTTGTTGTTCGTCGCCATTTTGTAAATAACCTTTGACCTAGTCGTCTCTTCGACCAATCAGAGCTTAAAGTTGTATGTCCCATTAGAAAAAAAAGTAAGTACAGTAAGTAAGCTGTCAATGTTTGATTGTAAAATCATTGTAAATCTGGCCTGAAAGCCGAAACTAATTAGTTTTTGTGAAATTTTATTGTTCTTAATTACACAAACATTCGCATTAACCCTACATTTATCCCAAACTAATGTCAGAAAGAGTTTAAATTGAAACATTAAACCGAAATTGGCGCTATAACGGTACTTTCGCAAAACAATGGAATACTAAGCCTTGGTCTATCAAAAATGTCTTCAAGTGGTGGCGGGCAACGTGCTTTTGCACAACGTTTGAGCAAGTAAGATACTAATTTAATTTCGATTAAAATCTTGGTTTTTTTTTTGCCATTTCATTTAAATTTAATAAATAAATTAACCCACGAAGACAAACCAACGCCGAAGTCAGACGTCAAATTTCCGCCGCATCTTCCTCATCCCGTACCAATAGTTATGTTAGTTCAGTTCCACTCTGTGACGTGGTGGAACCCGTAGATTTTGAGGAATTTTTGAATAATCATGATGACCAAATGTACCGCGATCCAATTCGAACGTTTCTTGATTTTCCCGAGGATGACATTGAAGTTGGAATTATTCCCAGAAAGATTAGAACTGTCGTTCCAATCATCCCTGATGTTCAAGGGCCTAATATTGACCCTTACGTTAGGGACTGTATTAATTGCTATACGTCCGATTGGGTTTACGTCAACCGAAAGTACGCTCTATATGGAAGGTTTCAAAGCCTTCGAGTACTTAACGTCGTTTTGTATTAGGTACCAAGACTTCAGTTCCTCCATAAGCTTTCCCGACCGCGCTTTAACTCAAGCCCAAGTTGTTAAATCAACTCCTAAACAAGAGTTTGAAATAGATTTGGAGGAGGAATTGGCACTTTTCAAGAACTTTACTTCTCCTATGCCAATGCCACAACTAGTAACGCCTGTTCCACCATTGGCCGAGGATGAAGATACTTCGGTAACCTAGTCTATTTATAATTATATAATACCGATGTAAATAGACCTAGCAACGAATTAAATCAAACTTCTAAGCAATATTTTGATAGTTAGTTACGTCATTATGGTGATGGGAGTGGATTTAGAACTGATTACCTTGAAACAAGTCTTAGGGCAGTAATAAACTCTGTACTACCAAAAGTTTATAGACATAAAAACAAAAAGTACACTTCATTAACAATTCCCTGCATTTGACTGTAGACGACACGACATGTAAACTAAGAAGCAAGCTACCCTTCGCTCAACCGCTTATAGAAACTAACCAATCAGGGACGTCATAGGTTTATAGAAAGTAGTACATGATGCTGGCGATCCAAACGTAAATTTTTGGTACTAGAGCTAGCATCTCTTATATTTTATAAGCCTGTGCCGACTGCCCCGTGTCCGCCGGAGGTGACTTGACCCCCACACCCCGCCCGTCACCTCCCAAGTAAACCTCATTTCCTTCCCCTGCTTACACTCCTACTGAAACCTGAATAATCACATCCTTGCCGCGGTCCATAGACCCTATCGCATTGAAACCTCAAAAAAAAAAAAAAAAAAAAAATTTATAAGCCTATTCACGGTTTTTTCCCCGAAAACCCCGTGCCACGGTCGGGAAGGTAATCGTACGCAGAGGGGGTCGACATTATTCTGGAATATACGGGACTTACGAGGTTACCGCCCCCTTTTCGGAGAGTTGTTCTACCAAGGCTATGGAGCGCGTTTAACGACAGGGAATGGGAATGTCAGCCACTAACTAAAGGCCGCCTACAGGTTATGGCAGCGCCCACTGGAATACCTCTCGTAAATCCCGTATAGTAGGGCTTCTCATATTACACGGCGCGAGAGTTTAAAGCAAAGCGCGGGTGCCCTATAAGGCGACTTTCCCCCTGTACTCCAGTTTTGTCTTGGCAAATGCTAGTGGGCGGGATTTATAAGTGCAATTATATATCCCGCCCACAAATGTCTCTTGCCTTCGCCAAGCCAAAACTGGAGTTCGTAAGGAAAGTCAACTTGTAGGGGACCCGCGCTTTGCTTTAAACGAAGGGTACTTTTTGTTTTATATCTATATACTTTTGGCACTACTATAGGATAGACAACTCTGTACTACTATAGGATAGACAACTCTGTACTACTATAGGATAGACAACTCTGTACTACTATAGGATAGACAACTCTGTACTACTATAGGATAGGCAACTCTGTACTACTATAGGATAGGCAACTCTGTACTACTATAGGATAGGCAACTCTGTACTACTATAGGATAGACAACTCTGCATTATTATAGGATAGACAACTCTGTACTACTATAGGATAGACAACTCTGTACTACTATAGGATAGACAACTCTGTACTACTATAGGATAGACAACTCTGTACTACTATAGGATAGACAACTTTTCCTATATATTTTAGGATTCTTCGGTTCCATCTTCGAATCGTCAGTCATTACTTATAGGCGATACTCCTAGAGGAAGTTGGACTAGCAGTGTTTTTGATCTTCGTAACTCTCTATCTGATCCATTGATCCGTTCCCTTCTGGACCGAATTCCTGTTGAGCAAATTGACAAAGTCAATGAAAATAACCGTCATGAGGCTCGACAGGAAGCTTTCTTTTCTTTATATCCTGCCCAAGAAGAGGAAGATATTATTGAACGAAGATTGCCTGCTGAGATGCCAAAAGAGCATTTAGGACATCGCATTTTGGTCAAGTGTTTGGCTCTTAAGTAAGCCGCCCCACACCCTAAGTAGTAGGATAGGAATTATATAAATTAAGTTTAATATAGATTAGAATTAGAGATTGAACCATTCTTTGGAACAATGGCGTTGTACGATGCCAAAGAGAAGAAAAAAGTTTCGGAAAACTTTTATTTTGATTTGAATCCCGAACCGTAATTAATTAATTAATTAAATCAATCAATCAAAATTGAAAGGGGTTCAATTCAATTCAATTAACTATAAGTTAATTAATTCAAATTAGATTGAAACGAATGTTATCGAGCCACGTTCCATTTCAAGATGTTTCAACTTTGAGCCGATCTTGCATATTTAACATAACGTACCCTTCAGAGAACTTATTTTTAGTTGTCAAGGTACAATTAACAATATTTTCAAACGAACCATATAATAAAGAAACGTTTTTAATTACTTCGCGTAGCTTGAAAAAGTCTTACAAGGCGATATAAACGAATGCGCCGAACCTTATATGAAAGACGAGAAAAATCGTGACAAAATTAAGGGTAACGCGGTGACGTGTTGCGAAAGATTGGGACAATATCGAATGCCATTCGCGTGGACGGCCATTTACTTAATGAATATCGTTAATGGTGTCAGTTCCTTAGATAGAGACACTAATTTGGAAAAAGAAAGCTCGGGAACTAATAGTTTAGGTAAGTCACCTAGCTCCCTCGATGGCCAGCTCCTTTTTGTTTCACAGCAAATTAAGGAACGTACATTTCACAAAAACCTATTTAATTTAATTTTGTTCATGCATCCAGTATTCAATTGGATGTTTGTTGGTGAGGTTTTTAACCAATTCCTCTCGACTAAGTTAAAATATCTCACGTTTAATTTAATTGTAATTAAATTTAACAAAACCTTTCGTTTGTTTCTTCATCAGGTAGACGTGGTTCTTTGGAACGAAAAAGTGGTTCGGAGAAGAGACGAAGTTGGTCTCCCGATGATTTCGGGCAAAGTTTGGAAAATTTCCGTCCGGTAACTTTAACAGTCAACAGTTTTTTCAAGCAGGTATGTTAATTTTTATTTAGGCTTATTGGACCCTTGTTTAATTAAGGTAATTAAAACAATTAACGCGATATTAGGAATGCGATAAGCTAAAGGATGAAGACTTGTACAAGTTTTTAATGGATTTGAAACGTCCTTCCTCTGTAAAAAGGCTTAAATGTATTCCTGGTATACTTAAACTGGATATTTCACCTTGTCCTGAGGACACTAGATACTCTCTTACACCGGTAAGATGTATTTTCACTTACCGTCTTCAAAAGTGTCCTCAAATTGATCAAAAGAGGATATGTGCGAACTGCTTCATCTAGTTCCGATATTTCTCTGTTAACTAACAATAAAACCCGTTAACTAACACCCATTTTAGGAGCTGGTTAGGTTGCTTCCCTACCCGGATGAAAAAGGACGACCAACGAAAGAAATTCTCGAGTTCCCATCCAAAGAGGTTTATGTTCCACATTATGTCTACCGCAATTTGATGTATGTCTACCCCAAGAATGTTAATTTCACCAATCGACCCGGATCTGCGCGAAACATCGCTTGTAAGGTTCAGTTCATGGAGAACGAGGTGTCAGCCATCCCTGTTATATTCGGGAAATCTAGTTGCCCGGAGTTGTCATCGGAAAGTAGAACGGCGGTTGTCTATCACACCAAATCGCCCGATTTCAGTGACGAAATTAAAGTTAGACTTCCCTCTGAGCTCAATGAACAACATCACTTGTTGTTTACCTTCTATCATATTAGTTGTCAGCGTAAAACAGAGCATCAAACGCCCATTGAAACACCCATTGGATATACTGTAAGTAACGCGATGTTTGGATATTTTCCTTAATTACTCGAGTACTGATTGCTGTAACCGGAAGTTATTAGTATCGGTCGAAAGTGAAGGAATAGGCCTATAATGTACGCGAAGGATTTCCCAGTATCTCTTAAAATGCCAATGTTCTGACACCCCAAATTGGAGGTGCCATTATGCATTGGTATATATAGAATTGACGCGATGTTTGGATATTTTCTTTAATTATTCGAGTATTGATTGTTGTAATTGCAAGTTATTGGTATCGGTCGAAAGTGAAGAAATAGGCCTATAATATACGCGAAGAGTTTCCCGGTATCTCTTAAAACACCAGTGTTCTGACACCCCAAATTGGAGGTGCCATTATGCATCGGGATATACAGGGTGATTCTAAAATGGTGGTATAACCGAACTACTGCGGGTTCTATGAGCGATTTTAAGTCGAAAATGTTCTATGGCATTTTGTCATCCAGGCCACCGTTTAAAAGTTATGATAAGAATCATTTACGGGTGACCCCTTAAAATTAATTAAATTCGAAAACAAAAGCGCGCCAACATTTAAAAATTTTGTAATGGCACGTGCAGCCTTTTACTGTGCTAAAGTCTCGTGACTACGATCTTCCCAAAAATTCTTAAGCCTAATTTCAAATTAGATTTTGAACAGCGCAGACAGTGAACGAAACCAACCCGCTTTTTTAAAAACCAATTTTTAGTTAAACGCTTTTTGAGCCTAGAACGACTGATGGATAAGAATCCGCGAGAGGTATGCTCGACCACTTCGCCCTCGCCTAGGAAATGCTTCCTGCATTACTTCTGATTGCCGCGGTTACATTACTGGAACCATATGAGACTGCTGTATTGCGCCCGATGGACAGAGAGTAAAAAGCGATTCGAGGGCGCTGGTATGGCCCTCCACTAATTACAACGCTTAATCAAAAACTAAACTGATAATGGCCACTTGTCGTCAAGGTCGTTGCGATGCTACTTTTACTCTTGGATTCACCACAGAAAAACATTGGCGGGTTATTACGTCCACTCTTCATAAACTTTCCAAATTCATAAACATTTCCAAATTACCGCCAAAGATGAAAGAAAACCACTACAATTTGAACTCTTGCCCGTTTTGCAGCTTTAATACCCTTCCAAATTCCAACTGACTTTACAGTTAAATGCAATCCGACCAAGAAAGCAAACAAAAGCCAGCGATTCATCAAGTTTTGAGAATCGAATGTGAGAACATCTAGTCAGACTCTCATTCCATGAGGAAAAACACGCTACACCGCCAAAAACTGACATTTAGTTGATTTCTTAATTTGGCTTCTGACTTTACAATTTTTACGTTACATTGCAGTAGAGCCCATGTGTTCCGTAACTTCTTACTCCATTGACGATCAAATTGTTAAAATTAAGTTTTGATCCGCTTTAAACAATTTTGCTTGAAAAGCTTCACTTCTTTTTGCGATTCTCAGAACATTAAACCTTTGTTGATTGTTTGTTAGGTTTTTCTCAATCCGGCAAGAATCTTCCCATTTGGTCCTTTTTTATTAAATTTTCAATGCATTTCCCCATTGGGTTAGGTTTTTCTCAATTCGGCATGAATCTTCCCATTTGAACCCATTTTCAAGCTTACATTGGTGGAGGACTTCTTTATGGAGTTCACGGGGAAGTAAATCGCGAGCGCGATTACTAAACACGTGAGTCCCCTTAAAAAAATGTATTCAACCCGCTGGGCTTTTGATTAATTTAATTAATTTTAAGGGGTCATCCGTAAATGATTCTTATCATAACTTTTAAACGGTGGCCTGGATGACAAAATGCCATAGAACATTTTCGACTTAAAATCGCTCATAGAACCCGCAGTAGCTCGGTTATACCACCATTTTAGAATCACCCTGTATAGAATTTACGCGATGTTTTGATATTTTCTTTAATTACTCGATTACTGGTTGTTGTAACCGCAAGTTATTAGTATCGTTCAAAAGGTAAGAAGTAGGCCTATAATATACGCGAAGGATTTCCCAGTATCTCTTAAAACACCAGTGTTCTGACACCCCAAATTGGAGGTGCTTTACGCATTGGGATATATATAGAATTTACGCGAAGTTTTGATATTTTCCTTAATTACTTGAGTACGAATTGTTGTAACCGCATTTTATTGATATCGTTCGAAAGAGAAGAACTAGGCCTATAATATACGCGAAATATTTCTCGGTATCTCTTAAAACACCAGTGTTCCGACACCCCGAATTGGAGTTGCATTATGCATTGGGATGTATTGAATTGACGCGATGTTTTGATATTTCTTTAATTACTCGAGTAGTGATTGTTGTAATTGCAACTTATTGGTATCGTTCGAAAGAGAAGAAGTATGTCTATAATATGCGCGAAGGAATTTTCAGTATCTCTTAAAACACCAGTGTTCTGACACCCCGAATTGGAGGTGCATTATGCATTGGGATGTATTGGATTGACGCGATGCTTTCATATTTTATTTCATTAATCGAGTACTGATTGTTGTAACCACGCGTTATTGGTATCGTTCGAATGTTAAGAAGTAAGCCTATAATATCTATGAAGGATTTCCCTGTATCTCTTAAAATACGCGATTCCTGACACTTCAAAGTGAAGGTGTCATAGAGTGTGGAATGTATAGAATTCTACATATATTGAATGTCCTTAGTGGTGGCCCCTTTACCGCGATGGAACCCTTCAAACGGGAGAATTTTGTTTGCCCGTCATGATGGACAAACCACCGTCGAGTTACTCTTACTTGACTCCGTTTGTCCACGTCCCAAATACAAAATGGGTTGACAATCACAAAGGCATTTTCACCATAGTCGTTGATGCCGTTTCATCCATTTATGCTAGGGTAAAGTTTAATCCAAACGCATCCATGGAGTCGTCCCTTCCGCCTAACATATTAAGGTCATTTCGTCTTTAGGACGTGTACATTGACAAATTTCTTCAATTATGCACCGCCATTGACGAGAACACGTTACCAGAACGCGGTTCTAGCACCACAATCACCCTCGGTAGCGATTCCGGGGGTGTAAGCATGGAAAATGACCTGAAAATAAGTATTTTAGAGATTGGTCAAGCGCGACCCGAACCGTTAGTCCAATTTCTTCCGTTGATAATGGATAAATTAATCCGGCTTTTGGTTCGACCTCCGGTCATATCCGGTCAGGTCATCAATATTGGTCAAACGGCTTTCGAAGCTATTGCTATCATAGTTAGAAACATAACCGTAAGAGATTTTCACGATACATTTTGTATCGTCTTGGCTAATTTTAACGAATTAAAGGTGTTACTGGAAGATAAGAACGATCAACATGGTCGTAATAGTCTTTTAGCGACTTATATTCAATTCCAAGCTAATCTCCCTCATCCTGAATCAATTCCTATTGGAGGAACTTCCACTACAAACTTGCCCTTAGTCCTGGGATACGGAAGTCCTGGTTCTGGTCGACCCATATCTATGCCACCCCCCGTAAGTTTGAATTGGTCGCCTATTCCGGTAGTAGCCAAGCCTTACGTTTAAATACCATCTTGGTAGCGTTCGTATCCTCACCGAAGTAATAGCAACCCTGACTTAAGTTACGTTGACGTCGATACCGAGGTTGGAAATGTAATTGGACGCGGTTTGGACCGCACTGCTAGTTTACGAACACCCGGTTGTCAAGAGGGAGGCGCTATTTACTTGGTACCTCGTAACCAATGTCGTAAAATCGTCCACGAAGAGATGGCTTTGCAATGGGTGGTTTCTAGCGGTTCTGCTCGGGAATTGGCTCTATCGAACTCTTGGTTTTTCTTTGAACTGATTGTAAAGAGTATGAATGAACATCTAGCGACGACTGAGAAGGTCACCCTACCGCGAAAAGCCCGTTTTAACGAACAGTTCACGGATGATATCACGACTTTGGTCACCACAATGACTTCAGACGTCATCAGCCGATATAACCGCGAAGAAAAGGACACAAAGATTATCCAAAGATTGAACAACAGTTTGGCCTTCTTCCTGCGTGACTTATTGTCCATTATGAATAGAGGATACGTCTTTTCTTTAATCAAAACTTACTGCAAGCAATTATCCGCCAAGATCTCTTCGTTACCCGACGCCACTTTGCTCATAAGTTTGAAGCTGGATTTCTTGAGGATTATTTGTAGCCACGAACATTACGTCATGTTGAATTTGCCGTTTGGGACACCGTTATCGCCTTCACCAGCCACGTCTCCCAGTCCCAGTATCGCATCCAGTAGTTCTCAAGCCTCTTTCGTATCGACCAGTACCTTGACGGATCGTCGCAATTACTCAGAGTTGTCTGTCGAGTTTAGACAACAACATTTCTTGGTTGGTT
Organism: Phalangium opilio; assembly: GCF_054372755.1. Taxonomy (NCBI): domain Eukaryota; kingdom Metazoa; phylum Arthropoda; class Arachnida; order Opiliones; family Phalangiidae; genus Phalangium; species Phalangium opilio. The sequence goes on along the minus strand of NW_028324187.1, from coordinate 5,997,477 downwards.
TATTGTTGTCCGAGTTGGCCACCGTTTTGGAGATAAAGTAAGCTAGGGTTTTAAGGTATTTGGCTCAACAGGACGTTTTGGAAAGTATAGTTTGTTGTTGCATTAGCGCACCGGCAATTCACGCCAAGGCAATCAACACAATACGAAATCTTTTAACTTCCCACGATTGGGACCAACGTTACCAGGAACCTGAATGCAAAGCCAGGGTCGCTACGCTTTATCTGCCTTTAATAGGGATTATAACCGACGCCGTTACCCAACTACATTTAGAACATAAAAGTAATTAGGCCCTTTCAAAGTTGTAACTGTAATCCCAACAGTAATCCAATTAAATGTCTGGATATTTTAATTAGCTCGCGTAATTAGTTCCGATAACGTCCACGAAAACTCCGATTTAAACTCTACATTGACGCAGTCTTTAGGAATGGCCATCGCTGGTAGTTCCTTGAGACACGGCGGTGATAATTACGACCCTTATCATCAAAGCCGTCGTACTCTTCTTAAAGAGGAATCGACTCGTAATTTATTAGCTTGTTTTGCATGGGTAATTAAAAATACAAGCGATTACGTTCTGAGAAAGTGTTGGGCCGAATTACCCGCTCATAAACTTCAAGCGTTGTTGGAAGTTCTTTATATTTGCGTCTCTTGCTTCGAATACAAGGTAAGTCATTGTTCCTTTTTTTAATTAGGCTGGTTTAATTAAGGTTTTTAATTAGGGAAAGAAATACTTGAAGAGAAGTTCCCAACAAAGTCTTCGTAAAACGTCTGATATTAAATCAAGACTCGAAGACGTTATTTTGGGAAATTCTAATGCTAGAAGTGAATTGATGATGAGACGCAAAGGTAGGCGTTAATTTAATTTAATTAATGTTAATTAAAATAATTGCAATGCTTTCCTTAGATCGAAACCCTCCATCACCGGCAAGTCCGTATCAAGGGGATAAATTACGTTGGAAAAAGGAAACTGTCCAATGGAGACACAATTCCGACGCCATGGACAGGTCGCTATAAGCTTACTTTAATTTTAATTTAATTTAATTACTATTAAATAAAATAAATTACTCAGACCCAAAGCCGATATCGAAACGGAGGCCCATATTGAAGGAAATTTAGCAACGGAAGTTAATTTAATCGTCTTAGACGCCTTAGAACTTATAATTAAAGTCGTGACGCAGTCGGATTCGTTGCAAGGACTACTTAGCAACGTGTTAAGGGATTTATTGCACGCTCTCGGTTGCAATCAAAGTACCTTAGTCTTGCAGAATATGTTTGCAACACAGAGATCTTTAGTTTTTAAAGTAAGTCGTCGCTCTTCCGTCTATCCAAGTTGATTAAATTTAATTTAAATACTTAAATAATTAGTTTCCCGAGTTGCTTTTCGAAGAGGAAACGGAACAATGCGCTGATTTGTGTTTGAGACTTTTGCGTCATTGCAGTTCGTGTGTTAGTTCCGTACGCGCTCAAGCGTCCGCGTCGCTGTATTTACTTATGAGACAAAATTTTGAAATTGGAAATGTAATTAAGGATTTTAATTTAATTGTTGTCAGGTTGTTAATTAACTTAATTGCAGAATTTCGCCCGAGTTAAAATGCAAGTGACAATGTCACTAAGTAGCCTGGTTGGTACCAGTCATAGTTTTAATGAAGATTTTCTAAGACGATCTCTTAAAACGATTTTGTTGTACGCTGAGGAAGATAGCGAATTATTAGATACAACTTTTCCCGAACAAGTAAGTTGATTAATTAGTTTTAATTTTAATTTTAATCAAATTTAATTGTATTTGATTGTATATAGGTTCGAGATTTAGTTTTCAATCTATACATGATTTTATCTGATACGGTTAAAATGAAAGAATTTCAGGAAGATCCTGAGATGCTTCTCGATTTAATGTAAGTTAATTAATTAATATTAATTAATTAATATTAATTATTTTAATATAATTAATTTTAGTTTAATTAATTTTTTAATTAATTTTAGTTTAATTAATTTTTTAATTAATTTTAGTTTAATTAATTTTTTAATTAATTTTAGTTTAATTAATTTTTTATTTAATTTTAGTTTAATTAATTTTTTAATTAATTTTAGTTTAATTAATTTTTTAATTAATTTTAGTTTAATTAATTTTTTAATTAATTTAGTTTAATTAATTTTTTAATTAATTTAGTTTAATTAATTTTAGTTTAATTAATTTTTTAATTAATTTTAGTTTAATTAATTTTTTAATTAATTTTAGTTTAATTAATTTTTTAATTAATTTTAGTTTAATTAATTTTTTAATTAATTTTAGTTTAATTAATTTTAGTTTAATTAATTTTAGTTTAATTAATTTTAGTTTAATTAATTTTTTAATTAATTTTAGTTTAATTAATTTTTTAATTAATTTTAGTTTAATTAATTTTTTATTTAATTTTAGTTTAATTAATTTTTTAATTAATTTTAGTTTAATTAATTTTTTAATTAATTTTAGTTTAATTAATTTTTTAATTAATTTAGTTTAATTAATTTTTTAATTAATTTAGTTTAATTAATTTTAGTTTAATTAATTTTTTAATTAATTTTAGTTTAATTAATTTTTTAATTAATTTTAGTTTAATTAATTTTTTAATTAATTTTAGTTTAATTAATTTTTTAATTAATTTTAGTTTAATTAATTTTAGTTTAATTAATTTTAGTTTAATTAATTTTAGTTTAATTAATTTTAGTTTAATTAATTTTTTAATTAATTTTAGTTTAATTAATTTTTTAATTAATTTCAGTTTAATTATTTTTTTAAATAATTTTTTAATTAATTTCAGTTTAATTATTTTTTTAAATAATTTTTTTAATTAATTTCAGTTTAATTAATTTTTTAATTAACTTTAGTTTAATTAATTTTTTAATTAATTTTTTAATTAAAGGTACCGTATAGCGAAAGGTTATCAAAATTCGCCTGATTTGAGATTAACTTGGTTAGCTAGTATGGCGCAAAAACATATTGAGGTAAATATTAATCAAATTATAGTATTTTAATTATAATTAATATTATATTTAATTAATTTTCAGCGCTGTAATCACGCCGAAGCTGCGCTTTGTTTAATTCATTCCGGCGCTCTGGTTGCTGAATATCTTCATATGCTCGAGTATAAACCGTATTTACCAATCGGATGCGTCACATTCGAAGTATTTAAACAATTTTAATTGTATTTAATCATATTTAACTAAATTTTAATTAATTAATTTAAACAGAAAATATCGCCGAATGTATTGGAAGAAAGCGCAGTCTCCGATGACGTACTTTCACCAGACGAAGAAGGGATTTGCACTGGAAAATATTTCACTGAAATTGGTCTTGTTGGTTTATTAGAACAAGCCGCGAGTTCGTTTAGTCAAGTAAGAATTATTAGACATTTCTTTTTTGTTTTTCGTCTATTTTTGACACATTTAGACCTATTTAGGCCGGACTTTACGAAGCCATGAATAATGTCTACAAAGTACTAATACCAATATCAGAAGCCAATCGCGATAATAAAAAATTAGCCAATATTTATGGCAAATTGAACGAAGCTTTCGTTAAAATTGATCAACAGGCTGGCAAAAGAGTTTTTGGGACTTATTTTAGGGTTGGATTTTACGGGGCTAAGTTTGGTGATTTAGACGGAGAAGAATTTGTCTATAAGGAACCAACGTTAACCAAGTTACCGGAGATTTCCCATAGATTGGAGGTAAGTTGGAGTGGGTGGCGGCCATCTTGAATTTGTGTCTTAAGTGGATAGTCCTTACTACTGTTGTCGTCATGTTCATGTTTCATAACATTATACCTTAAAAGAACGGCCTTTTTCTAAATAACGAAGGAAAAATATTAAATAAGTAAATAAATGATCTCTAATTATTACAAAATAATTAGCATTTAATTAGTCTTAAAAACGAGGAATAGAGTAATGTCAGTTCTACTATGCAAACGTCATACCATAGAGTAGTGTCGGTAGAGGGGGGTGGTAGACTGTGTATCCCTCCCTCTAGGTGTGCTTTTGTAAGAGGGGATACTGTACGCGCCTGGTAGGGGGGATGACACTTAGCTAAGAGATAGAAGGGTATGACGTTTGCATACGTAGAACTGACATCTAGCTCTAGCTCAGTGTCATCCCCCCTACCAGGCGCGTACAGTATCCCCTCTTACAAAAGCGCGCCAAGAGGGAGGGATAAACAGTCTACTCCCCTCTCTACCGACACTACTCTATACTGCGCCATCCGCCATTGCTTTAGTGACGTCTCCTAAATCTAACCTCTTACGCCTCGCGTGATCAAGTTGGCTATTCCCTACCTCACCCTTTCCCCCTCTCAGCCTGTGAGAATTCAACCAATCCCTGAAGGGATGGCTATCAGACGTCACTAAAACAATGGCGGCGCGGTAGTCCTCGTTTTTAAGACTAATTAAATGTTAATTATTTTGTAATAAGAGATCATTTATTTCTTTTTAAATATTTTTCCTTTTATATTTAGAAAAAGGCCGTTCTTTTAATGTATAATATTACGTTATCTGAACTTATAACCAATTTTTTTAGAATTTTTATTCTGAGAGATTTGGTTGCGAATTTGTCGAAGTTATTAAAGATTCCAATACGGTTGACGTTGCGAAATTAAATCCAGAAAAGGCTTACATTCAAATAACTTACGTCGAACCTTACTTTGATATGTACGAAATGCGGGAACGAGTGACGTATTTCGATAAAAATTACAATATAAGTGAGCTTAATCGCCTTCAAATATCAATTAACGTCAGCGAAATAGTTTAATTAATTAATTAATTAATTAATGAACTTAGATCGATTCATATACGCCACACCATTTACACCCGATGGACGAGCTCATGGTGAACTTCACGAGCAGCATAAACGTAAAACGGTTTTAACGACTCTTCATACATTTCCTTATGTTAAAACTCGTATACAAGTTCTGGAACGACAACAGGTATGTTAATTACCGACATCTTTGTAATTAATTATTTTGAAGTTTATGTAGGTACATTCTCTGTAGATGGTTCTAACTCCGATTGAAGTCGCCATCGAAGACATACAAAAGAAAACGTCAGAATTGGCTCTCGCTACGCAACAAGAACCTGCTGATCCCAAAATCCTTCAAATGGTTTTACAAGGGTGTATCGGAACCACTGTCAATCAGGGACCATTAGAGATCGCTATTGTCTTCTTGTCCGATCTTCTTGAAGGCAAGAAAACACCAACTCCTCAACAAGATAGACTTCGACTCTGCTTTAAAGATTTCCTTAAAAAGTAAGCCTACTTTCCTTTAGTTTAGTTTAATTTAAATTAAATTAAATTTAACATTAAAATATAATAGATGCGCGGATGCCCTGAGAAAGAATCGAACCCTGATTGGTCCAGATCAGCGTGATTACCAACGCGAATTGGACAGAAATTACAACAGTTTCAAAGAGAAGATATTTCCAATGATTGAATATCGAGGATTGTCCAGAATTCGAAGGTAATTAAGTAATATTTCGGGTAATTAAGAATATTTTCTATTTTCTGACTGTTCTCTTATATTTGCTCAGAATGGAGGCTGTTGGTCAGCACCACTCAAAACCAAAAAGCAGTCCATTAATTTAATTAACTTACCTGGTATTTTAATTTTATATATTTATTTAACCAAGTTAGTTTTCAAAGTAATTATTAATTAGCCTTATTCCTGATCAGCGCCACCTACCCATAGCGGCGACTTAGAGAACTACTGTAATCGGCAAGCCAATCAGATGTCGCTAAAATCTGGCGACGTCACTGACGGTGCCGGGCACTCTCGGGGAGTCGGGGACGGGTCTTACCAAAAATTACGTCACCAGATTATAGCGACATTTGATTGGCTTGCGGATTACAGTAGTTCTCAAAGTCGCCGCTAAGGGTAGGTGGCGCTGATCGGGAATAAGGCTAATTACGCATTTGAATAACTTCATTAGTCAACCCCTATAATACCATCTTATCTTTTTTATACGGTTCTTTAAACTTTTATATAAACCAAACGTATTTAAATACTTATAAGGAAAAATGTCTGAGTTTTATTTACATTACAATACAAAATTAGAAATTTCTTTTTTTTTCTTCGTAGTAGGATTAGAGGCGCGGTTTTCTTGTTTAACTAATTATCATTAACCTAAAATTAGCGGTCTTATTCCTGATCAGCGCCACCTACCCTTAGCGACGACTTTGAGAACTACTGTAATCAGCAAGCCAACCAAATGTCGCTAAAATCTGGTGACGTCATTTTTGGTAAGACCCGTCCCCGACTCCCCGAGAGTGCCCGGCACCGTCAGTGACGTCACCAGATTTTAGCGACATCTGAAGTGGTTGGCTTGCCGCTTACAGTAGTTCTCTAAGTCGCCGCTATGGGTAGGTGGCGCTGATCAGGAATAAGACCGCTAATTAACAGTACGCGAAGTTAATTAATCGCCTGCGTTCTAGAAGTATATATATATTTTATATTCATTTTTAAAGTTTAAACCAAAGACCCGTTAATTGTTTCTGCCAAGTATATTTTTACTTACGTTTTTACTTTAAATATAATTAATTTATCACAGTATTTAATCTTAGTTAGTTAGTTCGATTTTTTTCTTAAGAAGTTTACCAACGGTTGTACGAGATGGTTTTTATTTTTAATGGCACTCTCTCTTTCCAAAACTTGACTAGTTATGACGCGTGAAATGCGTCAAACGATATATCGACCGCGCGCCTTTTCCCCGCCACTACAATATTCGTTGTAGACTAATTTAGCCAAGAATAAATGAAACACGACAATAAGGAACGCGATAGAAACCCAAAATAGCGCCGGTAAACCACCCAATTGGTGCCCGTGACGATGTAGAGCGATTATATGATGTTCATGAGGAGGTGCTGAAAATATTAATTAGTTAATATAATCAGAAGTATATAATACTTCTCTTCGAGAGAAGTGTACAAGCACAAAGCGGGGTAAGTGTAACGGTCACTCTTCCCAACATCGGAACATTTAGAGCAAGGTTACTAAACCGAATCACATACACGATAAATAGTTCCCTCATCATTACTCTATTAGCGTTTAAATATTTGGCAAGACGCATGCATGCGCTTGTGGATTTTTGTCCCACGTCAAGACAATCAAGGTTTGTGGGATGATTGCTGGGGATTTAGTGCCAAACAATTATAGAATTCACCCTAGCACAGTGCGATGCCCATTTCTAGTTTGATGAGCGGGAAAGCAAACTAAAAGGTGAACACTGAGCCTGGGAAGAATGACGTTACATAACTAAAGCCTTAAGAGGATACAGAGTGTCATCCTTCTTCTATTATCCCCTTCTGATATAATGAATTAAGATCCGATGTTTAGATTAATTAATCTTTATACCTTCTTGAACTTCTTTAACGTGAATTGTATGTTTCAATTCTTCCATATGCTCGCGGTCGCTTGTAATGTAAAGTACGGCTGTGATTGGTTCCGTTTTCTTTACTGGAAACTGAGTTAATTGCGAGCTAGAATTCAAAACAATGTAAATGGTAGAATAGTTTAGTTTGATAGTTAGTATCTTAATTAATTAATAACCTTAGTTTAACGGGAGGATCCAAACAACCACCATCGCACGCGTAGAATTCTTTATCACTACGATCAAGCGCCACATAAATAACCGCTTTGTTATTAAGCTCTACAATAACGCTGATATTCAAATGAGTCGAGTTTCCGTAACTGATACGTCTGAAGAAATAATCCCTGTGAAGATCGCCCGGATTGGATAAAAACTCTAAATGATGATTGGTGAATCTCAAACCACCAAAACTGAGTGTCATGGCTTGAATTACGCCATCAGCACCTATTGCAGGTAAGTAAATAGCTTTAAGTATCGCGGAGGGAATTTAATGGCGGGGTAGTTCAATAAGCACCAGCTCTAAGTAGTTCCTGGCAGCCCTGTTTTTCTAAAGTTAGCATCCATAGCGCGACAACTTTGTTGACATTTTCTATCGAGGATAAATGCGACCATAAAGTCGATGCTTGCCTAAAGAATTAATTTAATACGTATTCGTTAGTTTCCCCAATTAGCCTTATTCCTCATCAGCGCCATCTACCCATTGCGGTGACTTTGAGAACTACTGTAAGCGGCAAGCCAATCAGATGTCGCTAAATTCTGGTGACGTCACTGACTGGCACTCTCGAGTCTTACCAAAAATGACGTCACCAGATTTTAGCGACATCTGATTGGCTTGCCGATTACAGTAGTTCTCAAAGTCACCGCTATGGGTAGATGGCGCTGATCAGGAATAAGGCTAATTAAGTTTGTTGCTGGGAATATGGCATCATACAATGTGTAATGTCCATTGTAGCAGGAATCAGGATACGCTAATAAAGCTGATAATTTATCCTTTTGTGATTTGGGGAAATTAATCTCAGAGTTGTATGCCCTAGAATTGGATAAAACGTAGTATATCGTAGCGTTTATTCGGTCCCCATTAACAGCGTCGTTCGCTTTAGATTCGCTGATACCGAAACCAGTCGTCCATAGCTTAAAATATGGTCCGTTTTTTTAGTTACAAGACGTTTTAAAGACAATTTTTTTTTTTTTTTTTTTTTGATATACCTGTTGCCAAACTTTAATATGGTTGGTTTTTAAAGTGGATAAAGTCGAGACTGTTCGTTTAATATCGTCTTTAACTCGGGTTTCTAAGTTTTGTATGATTTCTTGGTACGTTTTCCCCGATGTACTTTCCGCGTATTGTACACACGTTAATACTTGAACATTTTTGACACTTTAACATGAAAAACGGGGAGTTTTTTTCTTTTAGTACGTTAAAATTTATGGGTAATTTATTTAGTTTTAATTAGGAAGATGGGGGGAGAATGCGAAATCTGAGAGAAATAGGCACGCGCGCTAACTGTGGAACACTTTAGGTCAGGTGGGACGCTAGAAATGGGGGAGGAATACTCGGAAACAATGGCGGGTGGTCTACTTCAGACCACTCTGGGAAATAAGGATATTTTTTAAACTAGTCCTTGGGACCAGTGACCCCCTAGTGTCCGAAATAATAAACTGGTCTCCGCAGTGGTCCCAGGCTTTGTTCTCCTATAGATTTGCAATTAATAAATACTGGTCCCAAGGACCAGTAACCCCCACGTCTTGAATTAAAAAACTAGTCCAGGCAATTAATAAACTGGTTTTGGACCAGAGGAAGTGTGCTATTTCCCAGACTGCTTCAGACGAATTACCAAGACCGCCCGCCATTTTACCGAGTATTCCTCCCCCAGTTTTAGCGTCCCACCGGACCTAAACTGTTCCACAGTTAGCGCGCACGCGCCTATTTCTCTCAGATTTCGCATCCATCCCCAAATCATCCTTGGTTTCAAAACCTTTTAGCTTCGATAGTAATTGAATCCGGCAAAGTTGCTAATGCAGTTGTAACTATAATCTTTCGTTTTTGATCGGGAGATATAGTTAAAAATGAAACGAGTTTGTACTCTTGATTTTCAAAACTATTTCAATTATATATATATACTTAATTAGATTAAGTAATTAAATATTGCGTTATTTAATTCCTTCTTTTTACCTAAATGAGCGTTTACTTAAAGAAGAAACGTTACTTAAACCCTTTTGTTTCAAAAGAACCGTCTGGGCCTCATTCTAAATTAAAAGTATGTAACGTTCAACACGCGTGTCCATGATGTAGGCCTAATGGTAATTTATTTATATGTATTACCAAAGGATTTTTTATTCTGAGATTTTGTACTATAATGGAAGGTATGACTCTATATGCTATAAACTCTTGTCGTAATTCAACAGTATAGCGTCGTTGATTGAAACACTTGTATTTATAGGCCAAACCAGTTGTGTAATGAACACCGATGCCCTCTGATTAAAATTATTATGGAACTTAGTACATACATCGCGGTTCATAACCTTTTTTTTAACCAGTTTACAACCTTGACTATTGGCGCCAGGTAATTCAACAGAAATTATAGGATAAAATGGAAGTTGAATATTTAGAGAACGTTTATGAAAAATGTGAACAGCTCCGTCTTCATCATAAAGAGATAGACCAACTTTCCCATTACCTGTTTCAATATTTTTAACTATAATTCTGGAAATGGTCTTAAAACATGGTAAAATAAACTAACCAATATATGGAAGAAAGCTAGGGGACTCTTTATCGTAACTTTTCCAAACACTAGCCTGATACTTCAAAGATTCTCGATAAAGGGGATCTATGTACTGAGATACACAAGCCACGTTGGGATCTATTTGAGGGTGGGTTCAATTGGTATTTTATTAATTTTGTTAGCTTAATGGCGATTGGATTAGTTGTCACCGATCATAATTGGCGTTTTTTGACGCAACCATCGGAAAACCGATGGACCCAGGTACAGCAACAAACCAAATACTATTGTAACTGTTAAAAATGCTCGTTTCGTCCTAAAAATAAGTATTTCATGTTAAAAATTCTATATGACTTTTTAAACAATGCTGAAAATATGTTAACATACGAAAAACATCCATCAATTAACCGTTTAAATGTAGATTTAATTCTACGAATTAACTCGAAACATTCCATCTTCATAGCTGGAGTCTGGACTCTGGAGACAGTCACACGATACAATGTCACTAGATGATCTAGAAACGTGCTTATTTCCGTTCCTGCTTTGCGTCGCTGGCAAATTTTAACTGTCTGCTAGCTTTTCTGCTATTTCCCATTGGCGGGTCACGTGTAATTTCATTGTCGCGCGCCGTCATACGGATTTAATTAAAAAAGTTATTTTAATTGATAGCGGTAATCAATAATATGACAGTTGTCAATCTATTCAGTTCCTCGAGTTCTTCATAAAGGCGCATGTAAGTGAGAATCTTTAATATTCATTATTATTTATTTAAAAAGCCCTACCGAGTAGTTTGATTTACTAATTCCGGTTCGGTAGAAGTACATCACATTTTTTTTTTTTTTTTTTTTTTTTTTTGCTCCAACGAAGTTGCCGAGCTAGGGCTTGTACAGCCTTACAGCTCCAAATATAGGATAGATAATGTCAGATTTAGAGAGCCACTTTTGTTTATTTTTTTTTTTTGTTAAGGACGCGAGATGAATGTTTACCTTGACATTATTAGTTGACAAATATGTTTATTTTATGGGCGTAAATAACATTTAGCCTTGAAATTCCTATTTGAAATATCCTTATTGGAGTTTAGTGCCAAAAACGCTAGATTGTCCTTGGTTTGTTTGTCACTATTTAATTAGTTAGGCTTAAGAAAACCAGTTTTACCACTTAAGAAAAACAAAGACAACGATCATAACTCGAAAATTACGGATTTAAAAAACATTTTTATTGATATTTACAAGATAGAAAAATTCAGTGGAACAAAATTCATAAGATTCAGACTAGATTTATGTACATGGCGGTGAATGAATATTTACAAGGCGTTTTAAAAATGAAAAAAAAAAAAAAATAGCCTTCAGGCTGCTTCAATCAAAGTAGAGGCATTCGCAAATTCTTGCTTAACCTAAGCTTTTCTAACCTAGATACTTAAAAAGCATTTCTAAAACGTTTTCAACCGTATTTCTCGGGCTATCTATTTTTACCATAAAATTAACATGGTTTTTATTGAACACAAGAAAATGTTGCGAGGCAAAAAGGTTGTCACGTGTCAGGGAATTTAAAAATTGACCCTTAACCTATAAGTTCGTGTAAAAAGCGTGAAATTTTATAATTGCGCCAAAACAAAATGGCTGAAAAAGCCTTAGTGAAATAGTTTAACATAATGAACACCCGCCTGCGGAGTGCAATAAAAAATATTAATTAAAGTTAATTAGATCTTATTAATGAATTATGCGATATTATAAAGGGGATATCATAAAATTAATATGGCACGTGATTCATTATTCAGCATTTTTTTTTCTATCAACCCTTTTTTTGAATTTTAAGATAAGAAGTATTGCTTCACTGTAGTTTTAAAGGTTGCCCTACATCCGATCCGTCGTTATATTACCCTGAGAATTTCGTTGTTCAAGCTTCTACCTTCTTAGCATTGCTTAATTTAATCATTTAGAGTTCATTGGCACACATTGACAAAGTTTAAAAAGTGCTCTCTATACTTGAAAACCAGTTATTTCACCGTTTAACAACGTAGTTTTTTATCAATTGTATCAGAGCGTATTCCGTTTTAGCTATCGCGTTTATTATTTTATTTATTTTTTGTACCTTTTTATCACCATAAGTATAGTACCACTTAGAATAAGCAAATTGTTCGTGATTTTTTTATAATGTTCTCAAAGTGGTACCATATCTTAAGCTGGGGGGACGTCACGTGGTTTTATTTGGACCTTACAACGTCATATTGGGGTCGCGGACACTGCTCTTAGTAGTCCATCAACATGCCATCTTTGATAGTTCTTTTGCGCAAGAATATGGGGTAAATTGAAAGTAGTACGACCAGCAGTAAGGTCAAGCATACGAGGGTTAATAAAACGTATTCCGTATTCTGGACACTTAGCAAGGTTCCAACGATGTACCCCGCTGTTCTGTTAGTGATTTGTAATTCGAGCATGTTTTGGTGGGAACGGGACACTATTCCGGATATGGTTGGGATAACGGAATGCCAAAAGTTAGCCGCCCTGTCGTACGTTTTCCTTGATTCGATGACCGCTGGTGACGTTGAGAAATGAACGATTTGACCGTTTTCTTGGTCGTATTCTGGAAGGGTTTCTCGCGAGCCATCGCCTTGGTTGAAACTGAAACTCCTGTAATTCATTTCAATTCAAATCATGATTAGTTTGATTCTACTATTTTCATCAGCGTACAATACTATTAGTGAATTATTAAGTTTTAAATTTTCTTACCCATTATTGGCGAATGATGCGAAGGCTTCAATCATTTTTCGACTCAATTCCAATTCTTCTCGGGGTAATTTGTTGTTTTTCTGGACCAATCCAAGCGAAAATAAAATGTCATCACCGTGCGCGGCGCGTAGAAATTGAGGGTGAATGGAAAAACTCGGTCTGTGGTCGAACTGGTACATGTAGACCTTGTTACCGGCGTTCCTATTGGACAAATATCTAGCGGCCATCTCCATTTGGGAGGTGATGTACATTGCCCCGCAGAATTCGATGTAGCTTTCCCTGAAGCTGTTGCCCCGGTTGCCATACTCGTGCGATGTTAAACCGTGAATGTCCTCGTGCGGGTTGACTTTAGTAAAGTCCCGAATGTCTTGGCGTAACAGATTGTCGAAATCAAGGCGGGTTAGTTGGTCATTGATGACTTTGTTGTAGTAAGTAGAGTTCAAGTAGTACAATGATAAGAGGCAGAGGGATCCTTCGTCCGAATTGAGCCCGATAGTTACGTCAACATTGGCCACGTTCCCTTTTTCTAAAGATTCCATCGGGTCCTCCGTTAGGAATGTACCATCGAGGGTTGGTCTCCATGGCATGTACATTGATTTCTCGAGGAGAGTCTTATAGGGTAATTCTCTCATGCATTTAACGATATCTTGACGGCAACCGACTTCTTGGGCTAAAGAGTTGGCCAGAACCTCAGGTTGGCTATCAAAAACCCATTTTCCAGTGGCGATACCGCTTTGTAAGATAGTACGGTTGAACAAACCGGAGTCGCGGTTCAAGGGACTGACCATTTGGGCCGTGATGCTCATAGAGCCGCTAAATCGTCCGAATAGGGTTACCTTCTTCTTGTCGCCTCCGAAAGCCTCGATGTTAGATTTGATCCACTTTAATGCCATTTGTTGGTCCCAAAAGCCCAAATTTCCAGGCGCGTCGCGGGTCCCGGTGCTTAAGAATCCAAAAACACCTACCCGATAGCTGATGGTAACGACAATGACGTCTCCTAAGACGGCCAAGTAACTGACATCGAATTGTTGAGGGATGGCATAGTTGAAACCTTCGCCCGGGATCCATACCATTACTGGTCTTTTATCGGACACGACGCCGTCGGGGATATAGACATTTAAAGCTAGGCAATCTTCGTTGTAGGCCATCGTTTCGTTGATGTCCAGCAAGGGACTCAGAGTTTCTTTCAAATGTCCGGGTTGCGGGCACGCCGGACCCAACTTTGTCGCGTCCCTCATCGCGTTCGGTGTATCGATCTCGACCGGAATTTGAAATCTAATTGGTTCAGGGGCATAGGGGACGTTCAGGAACTTCCTGACGTCTCCGTAAACGGTGTTACCTTTCGTTCCTCTCAAATAACCGGAAGTCGTTGAGATTAGTAAGGGGTCTAGGTTAACCCTGGACTCAACTACCTCGTGGTGGTACATCGTGGTTAAAAATATTAATATTAAGAATCGCGTCATTTTGTTAGGATGATTTACTTCCTCCTGGAGTTCTATCTTCAAGACTAATGTAAAAATCGTCGAGCCCTATGTTTTTATAGTGCGCGAGATATTCCTGGGGGACGAGTTGGCCATGGACGGCGTTTGATTGGTTCAATCACCGATACTATCGAAGGGGCGCTACTTTTTTATTGGGGGGAAGGAAATTGCTCTCGAATACTTTTTCCTCTTGTCTATCTGTCTACTAAACCTTACTACCGTCTCCCGTTCTCTCTAACTTCTGTAGTTTCGTCTCTTCAGGTAGCTCAACTTTCACAGGTAAATCCGGTGGGCTTCACTTTCCACCTCTCCTAAACCCAAGAGAGAGAGAGAGCGGGAGAGAGTAGCGTCTAGAGCTGTGACCCCAATATGAGAGGCTCCGACCAGAAATTAAATTACAAAATGATAACTTCCGTTAAAGAGGCACATTCTTTTATATTTATATTGTGATATACGATACCCTGATGACCATAGCCAAAATTAAAATAGAAAATAAATTTATTTGTTTAAGAAGTTTCCTTTCCAGGGATTAAAATCTCCTTCCTTTATCCATTTCTAAGATATCGTAATTTCTGCTTCTGTAAGAGATACGTCTAATTCATGATTTGAATATGTGATACCTCTAAATTAAATACTTGGGGTTACAACAATCAATGCTCAAAAAATTAAACCATACGCATGGTGATAAGAGTTGAAAGATTTCACTGCATGCGCTTATTAATTACGTAACCTCAATTTTAACGTCAAATAACCTTGTCAGTTACAAATTACACGTAGATTTAGTTACTAAAGGGTTGTATATATTACTAGAAATTACGTAATATAGAAAAATCTGGAAAAAAAAATTTATTTTATTTGATTTATTACGCAAGGGTATTTTCCCAGTTTTTATATTTTTTATTATTTCTAATAATTTTCAAGAATTGGGATAAATATTTAACTTGAAAAAATAATTAGTTTAATTGATAAATAGATACGTTAGTTTACTATAGATTATTAACATCCGGTTGCGACGAACCATTTTATAGTTTATCGGTTTGAACCTTTCGAAGGTTAAATAAACGCAGCCAAAAGATTACTTAGTGGAGAAGAAAAAATTACCCCGAGACCCTAAGTTTGCAATTACATCGGTTAAAAGATGTGAACGACCAATTACAAGGCTAAAGGCACAAACTCAAGGTTACTAGAAGCATAAATGATTAAAGATAATATGATCTACATAGCGTCGAACTCCTCTAATAGTGAATTTGTGGAATTTCATTCTTATCTATTTAACACAGTTTCAATTCATCTATGTTTTGTATTTACTTTTAAAAAAATCTTTCGATATAGTTTTGAGTGTTTACCTATTAAACTATATATATTTGTTATAGAAGTAGTTATCTGTTGTTCAAGTGCACTTGAGGAAATTGGATTTGCAAGCGTTATTATATGTAAAAAAGGTGACGAAACGTATCTTGAACCCTTATATGTTAATAACCGATAAGAAGTGTTATTACGTATTATTCCGGTGGTATCAATTGGGTTTTACATAACATCGGATGACAATGGGGTGGATTTCTTTAGGGAATATTATTTAGGGTTAATAATGAAGTATTTTAATTGATAAAAACAAATTATTAGGCTTGGAAATAAAGGGTATCTTTTTCGAAATGTTAAGAGTTATTCCGATGGTATCACTTGGTTTTTTCCACAACATCGGATGACGATGCGGGGATTTATTTAAGGTCTATTATTTAGGGTTATTAATGAAGTATTGTTATTGATATATTTTAATTGGTAAAACCAAATAAAACCAGATCTGTTATTAGACTTTGTAAATAAAGGGTACTAGCTTTTTCGAAATCTTAAGAGTTATTCTGGTGGTATCAATTGGTTTTTTCCATATCATCAGATAACGATGCGGAGATTTCTTCAAGGCCTATTATTTAGGGTTAATAATGAAGTATTGTAATTGATATATTTTAATTGATAAAACCAAATAAATATGCCTGTTATTAGGCTTTGTAAATTAAGGGTAATAGCTTTTGGGAAATGTATTGGTTTTCCCACAACATCGGATGACAATGGGGGATTTCTTTAAGCCCTTTTTTTAGGGTTAATAATGAAGTATTGATATTGATACACTTTAATTGATAAAACCCAAATAAATAAACCTGTTATTAGGCTTTGTAAATAAAGGGTATCTTTTGCGAAATCGCTATATTAAAGTATTTATAAGATCTGCCAGAGATATCGAATGAAGGGTTCTTTCTATCAAGTGATATTTCTTAACCCATATTTGTCGTATTAAGTGACGTATTAAGTGTAAGTAAGACGGTTTGTCCACGTGATCGAGTTGTTTTTATCTGATGGGTTAGTTCTGGTTAAACAATATTGGCTCTGTCTCACCACGAGTAGGTTCCACGTGAAATTTGACAAATAACTAGCATTGTTAACGTAAATCTTTTCACGCTGTTACGTAATGACTAAGTTAAGACTTGGTCATACTTGAAGATATTATATTACTTATGGTACGTCGTATTGAGTAGGGCGCCGAGATGGGATTGGGACCCCTATAGAGTGGCGCCAACAAAATGGGAGTCCAAACCAATAGATATTAATCATTGTGTTAATCCCTTGACCGAGAAAATTAATTAAATAGGTCAGATGTTAAATTATGTTTAAGTTATAACTTCTATCGGAGGATTCAATGTTAACACACGACTCGAAATATACAAAAAGTGGGTCGTCCTATTGCGACTTATTCCCATCTAAAGGACACACGATACCCACGTTTTGCCTTTAATAACTTTGACTCAATCCATCGTAGAGAATTTTCTTGGCATGTGTACTTTAAAATAAGGGTACTGTTCAATCTAAATGTATGATTTATGACATGACAGTCCAGTGTTGAAATTTTTTTAAAAGAAATAAGAAATGATTTAGTTATTTTTCAGAAAGATTTCATGTTTCCTTTGCAATATCTTAACATTGGTGTAATTGAGGTATCCAACTGGGATTGGTTTGTCACCAATGAAAATGAAAATATTTTGACGTTTTTACGTTGATTTATTGAATCTGACGACCATTTAAGATAACCCTTGGCCCCTTGGGTCTAAATAATTATATATAGTAGCCTCCTTATCTTCCTGGCGGGTACCTTAACCTTTAAACGGTATCAACGACCTTTCTTATCTTCAAATGGCAAACGGTCCCCCGACCCGAGTCTTTTAAGAAATGTGACCTCCAATAACCTTTAAAATGGTATGTTTTTCTGACCCATCACGCACGTAGCTCGGAAATTCAAAGTTCATCTCATCAATGCTTGAATAGAAATGCCCAAAAAATAACGTACTATGGGATGGAAGCCAGCTAGGAGCCCCATTGTATTTTGGCCCTCTGGTTTCGTTTCTTACAGGAAATGGCCCTGGGTGGTTTTAAAATTCGGGGAAAGGCCCATAGAGAGTACGTAAACACCTTTAGTAGAGTAGTTATTTGATGGATAGGCACATCATGAAGCTGGAATATAATGGGTTTCAAACTTCTTCCCTAGCTCAGTACCCTGTAATTTCCCTTTTTTTATTGCCCGGAATTTCTTAACTGCTTTCGCCTTTCAATACTAACCTAAATACCTATTGACCCGGCCCTTTAACTCCCATATATGCCTAAACTAAATGTTATGATATTGTAATAAAAATTAAATTAGAAATTTCAAATTTATAATCAGCCAATTGTAACCGGATTCCCTTTTTTGAGGCTCTCACTTTGGAGTGTTATAACTTTCGGTTTTGTTAGATAGTCAGGGAAATTCTTTGAATATGACATAGCCCTACTTCTTACCTTTACAACGATACGTTATAATTGGGGCTACAACAATTAGTGCTCTAATAATTAAGTTATATTTAAAATGTAACGTCAATTGAATTCTCACCATCCCAATCAAAACTTTAATTGCGCCTAAACTTTGGAGTGTCATAACTCGTGTTCTATAAGAGATACAGGGAAATCCTTTGAGTATGTCATAGCTCGAGTTCTGCCCTTTCCAATGATACCTTTTAATTGTGGCTGCAACAATCAGTGCTCTAGTAATTAAGTAATATTTAAAATATAGCGACAATTGAATTCTCCCCATCCCAATCAAAAGTTAAACTGCGAATAAACTTTTAAGCGTCATAACTCGTGTTCTGTAAGAGATACAGGGAAATCCTTTGAGTATGTCATAGCCCGAATTCTCCCCTTTAAAACGATGCTAAATTCTTGTGGTTACATTAATCAGGGCTGGAGTAATTAAGCAAAATTAAAATAAAACCATTGCGTCAATTTTTTGACGTTGAAGTGTTATATCTCTGGTTCTATAAGAGATAAAGGGAAGAAACCCCTTTGAGTATGTGATATCAATATACTTAGCTTCCCTTCTGACGAATCACTTAGGGTTACAAGCGAATCAAGGCTCTGAATTCCGCGAAAACATCTTTGAATGTTTGGATTTCCATCTTCTGTGATGGAAGTTTTACTCGGAATCGTGACGAATTTACGCGCGAAAAGAGAAGATAGTTTTTTATCTAAATGAAAATAACACCACTGTCAAGGAACTCTGGGTAAAATTGGTTGCTAAAAGATGAACGAACCTACATAACCTTGAAACGCGTTTCGACCTTTTATGTCACAAGTTGAAATTGAGATGAAAAATAAAGTCCAGAAATTAAATAGAGGTGGGTTTAATTTCGCAATAATGAGTTTGAGAGTGACGACGTCACTTTTTTGCCCACTTCAAAAAACAATATTTACTGTTTTGTAAAAAAAAATAAAAAATTTAATTTCTCAATTTATTTTAGGGATTCTTGACTTTTTATTTTTATAAAAATTATATTATAGATTAAATGAATATAGCCAAGCCTAGCTAATTGTTCAATCATTGAAGTATTTACCAGAAATAAAATTTCTCCCTTTATCTCTATTGAGAAAAAATATTTCGTTGTCGTTCCGAGTTAGTTACAATTAGATACAATTTCTCAAGATACTGATTTTTATCAGAAGGGTATAATAGAAGAAGGATGACACTCTGTATCTGGGCATCGCACCGTAAGGTGAATTCTATAGTTGTTTGGCACTAAATCCCCAGCAATCATCCCACAAACCTCGTCTTGACGTGGTACAAAATTCACAAGCGCGTCGTGCCAAATATTTAAGAGCTAATAATGATGAGGGAACTATTTATCGCGTATGTGATTCGTTTTAGTAACCTTGCTCTAAATGTTCCGATGTTGGGAAGAGTGACGTTACACTTACCCCGCTTTGTGGTACACTTCTCTCGAAGAGAAGTATTATATACTTCTGTTTTTATCTATTTTGATTCGGTGGTTCAGACGATATTTGAGTCACTCTTTAAGTGTTGTAGGCATTACTAGATTGCTAAAGCGGCTCAAAGAATAATTAACTTTCTTGCTTAATCAAAACTAAATAGTCAATTAATTGAATACTCTAATTAGTTTGTGACAGACTGAAGGATCTCTGTTAGTCATGAAATTCGCTACTCGCTTATTGGAAATTAACAGAGCTCTAGGCCTAATCGTGTCCTGAGGAATCCGAATAAATTTACTAGTCAATCCTTTTACAAGTCAGGTTAAGCTTTGTAATTCAATTTGGGTTGTTATTGTGAAATTTATCATTGATTTGCATTGCAAGTGTGTGACGCTTGATTGCAAATATTAACATAAGTTCAGCCCTTAGTTAAAGCGCAATTCTATTTTTCTTGGCGAGAAATTTCTTGTAAACCCAAGGGCGTCAAGTCAGCTAAGAAGAGTTGAACGTACTCTCGGTAGAAAGTCCCTCAGAGACCATGACCTACTTAAAACTAAAAACCATCCCCCCCCCTTTTTTTTCTTTTGGTTTTTTTTTACTTTTTTTCTTAACTGAGGCGTTAGTATACTTGTAGGACTATCACTAATTTGTTGGCTAACCAACTACTCTGGTTCAACTTCAGGACAATGCGTAGAGTACTTGGGTATCACGCTTACATCTTTGGGTGGCCCAAACGTGGGGTCAATTGTTTTAACACCGGATGCTCCGATGGGGTTTGGCAAAAAAAAGAGCAAAATGTGCCAAGGTCGACCTAGAACCTTTTAATGATTTCGTCTGGCTAGGGTTAATCGTACTAATCCAGACCAGACAAGGTTAAAATGTTTGTCTCGACTTACTATTTGTTTAACAGCGGGTAGAATAGTAAGTTCAGAGACAATAGTACTGGAATAGAAGATTGAATAGGTTGTTACGTCCAAATGCGAACTTTAAAGGCCGACCTCCAGCGAAAAGGGTTCTAGCGAACTGAAAACCGAGCATCGAGACTAACAATGAAGCGACCGTGCCGATTTTCGAATCCCCGCTGGGGCAAAAGTTGGAAGGGTTCTGGCTAACTGAAAGCCGTGCAATGTGGTTCTAGCGAACTGAAGATGAACAATAGAAATCCTTTTAAATTTATTTCCTTGGTTTCCCCTGAAGGAAATTCTCTATTGAGTATCTTCAGTTCGCTAGAACCACATTGCACGGCTTTCAGTTATCTAGAACCCTTCCACCTTTTACCCCAGCGGGGATTCGAAAATCGGCACGGTCGCTCCATTGTTAGTCTCGATTCTCGGTTTTCAGTTCCCTAGAACTCTTCTCGATGGAAGTCGGCCTTTAATTGTCAGTCATTTGTGACATAGGTCTTCCTGTGTCGGTATCGCCATTCGCCAAGCATCGATTCGAATCGCGAAATTGATCAGCCAATGAACTATTCATAATTATGTTCAAAACATTTCCCAGAAAAATATATTTTTCTAGAATAATAAAATAAAATCTATAAAAAAACCCGGATTTTTACTGCGTAAAAGAGAGTATGACGTCACTGCCGCGCGTCGTTGAAACTCAAAACCGAGACCTGTTCCTTTTTAAAAATAGACCAATCAATCCTATGCACGAATATAACTAGTATTTTGGCTGCATTCAAACACTGCTGATACAAGACGTGATAAGTTGTTCAGGTCTACGGCCACGTAACCTTCAAAGAAACATTTTCTTCAAAACAACATGTACCTTTAGGGGGGTAAAAAAATTCTAGTTTAAAGAGATCGAAAAGGAATACCGGGTAGGTAATAACTAATAATCAATCTAAGGTAAGCTAAGGTAGAATCGGGTTCAAGGGAGATCAACGTTAAGACGTAGCAGCAGCCTATCATGCAGCTGGCGTCACAAATCCTGAATTCCTAAAGGAAGGGTTTAATTAAAGGCCACCAAATTAGTAATTACTCTCGCTGCAGTTACACTGTTGCACTCTATAAATACGCCATGTAATTTCATAAGCCTAAAGTTTTAACTTCAAGAATGCAGGTATTAAGCCTTGGGCGAGAACAAAATTAGTCGCTTTTGGATGGAACCTCCTTAAGTTGTCAGAATCTTTTACTTTACTCTGGGGCAAATATGTAATAAAACCCATAAGTTCATGAGATATTTTCACCATAAGTTAGTCACTGGTTACAAACTGGAGCTTGTCATGACTCATGAAGTGACGTAGGTCATAGATTCGAGGTAAAGCGACGTCTGGTGACTGGGGCGCTGCCAAAGCTTAGTACATACAGACTAAATTGGAACTAGATGGACTGCAAAATTAACCACCGAGTGTAGGACTTCAATTCTCGCTTGTCGTTCTGCTAGAACTAGTTATCTCGAGCTGTAAGTCTCTCAGTAGCATTACGAATCGTATAGGAAGTGTCTTACTTATGGAAGGAACATATCACTTATAAACTTATGATAAACCGATATATTTAATCTATTCAGGCTATTTCTGGATAATTCATAGAATTTTACAGATTATTGCGTCAATTTCGTCGGCGCCGCAGACGTTCCCAATTGTTTTGAAATATATAGTTTTCACTATTTTAACTTAAGGGGTTAGAGAAAGTTTTCCCCCTGTCTTTTTGACTTTTAACTTCAGTGAAGTGTTGTTAGACTCTGTTTGAACTAAGTTATTCAAGTACAGTAGTTCAAAGCAGAGTGAAAGGCTAGACTTTACTTTTGCAAAGTTCTAGCAACGTACTTGGGGGAAGCGATATAAATACCCTCCTATTTTTTTTAGTGAAAGCGACGTATGCAATTCAAATTTCACAATTTGGGTTTTTTAAGAGAGTGGAAGCAGTTAAGCCTATTTAAATTCAAGGAATATAATATTAATCCAAACAAGGTCAACTTTAAAACTAGGCCCTTTTGCTTAAAAATCCAAGGGAAGGGAAGGGGGGAGTTAAAGTTCACGTTGGGGGTGTTTTCTGGGTCTTTTACAACACGTGACTTTGTACCAGGAAGGAAAAAGGATACTATACGTTTTCCCACGAGAAAACGGGGTCCGCGAGTAGACAATGTAAGACGGCTAACGTATCCCCGTTACATTGGTGGTTTGTTTAACATTGACCTTAAGTACCTTGCTATTCTACCTCGTACCCACGCATCTTGGAGCGCCAGGTTGAACCAGACAGTAGTAACTATTATGCCCTAATAAATTTGCGCACCGGCAACTACAGTACTTACCAAGCTAGTGAATTTTCTCATGGATTCGAGAGGCACCTTAAACCGTTTTTTTAGTTTAAAGTTTTCAAAGGGATACTGTATGCCCCAGGTATTGCAACCAAACAAACTCTCGCTAGCGTTTGCTAGTTTGTTTTGAAAGAGGCGGTTCATTATCTCTTTAGTCAGTCATCGAAAGTGGAAGGACTTTTTTAGATATTTCTTCCTTCAACTTGCGAACCTGGCTTCAATCCAGATAAGGTTCAATGCGGTATTAGGTTAGCTTGATACCCAGGGAAAGTTGGCCCACCCGGCCTCCGCTAGTACGGTGTAGCTTAGCTAATCGAGACCGCCCTCCTTGAGACATTTCTTTCGAAGTGTCAAAGAGATACAGGGAAATAAGTTTTGTATGTCATAGCCCTATTTCCTCCCTTACTAAGTACTTGGGGTTACGACAATTATGGCTCAAGTAATTAATCGGAATGTTTATAAACATCCTCTATAGTCTTTGCTGCTACTACAAACTTTCTCGTGACGTCACACACTCCTATCTCTTACCTCGGTTTTGACCACCATATCGGAAGTCGTCAGCTCAGGCCATACAATTTAGACTATAGAGAGCTTTCAGATGGGATAGTAGCGCGTCACACCCTCCCTGCAAGTCTCACCGCTGTTCTGGTAGCCATATTGGGGGGGTCTCAGCTTCATTCCTGCTTTAAACCCCCCAATATGGCAGCGTAAATTATGTCACGAGACTCGGCTCAGTAGTGCGTCACACTCTCCCAAGTCTCACCGCTGTTCTGGTAGCCATATTGGGAGGGTAGTCTCAGCTTCATTCCTGCTTTAAACCCCCCCCCCCGCTAATATGGCGGCGTAAATTATGTCACGAGACTCAGCTCCTCCTCCAACTGAAAGCTCTCTATAGCAATAATGACGTCACATCTCCGTAGCTCCTCCGCTTTCAGTACCACTCTCTCTATAATAGCGTAACACTAACTAAACCATTCTGTATAACTTGATCATAACACCCTCGTAGAGCGTTGAACTCAAAGAATAGTTTACCTTTCGCTTTCAATTGGTAACAGGTTCAGGGCCTCTATCAGTTAAGCTAAGCCGGCTGGGGATACATACATAAAAGTTGACCAAATACTAGTGAAAACTAAAAAAAACTCGTCTCAATACTTATCAATTGAACAGTTACCGATTGTATGGGAGAAAAAATAAATAAAAAATAAACTAAATCCATTGAAATTGAATAGAATTAATTAATCTTTATTATTGATTAAAATAATTATTTAATTACAAGTACAATTCATATTTTTAAAGTTTAGCCATGAAAAACTCCGTCAGAGTTTGAAGATCGTAATTATCCAAAATTTGTAAGAGTGCCGGTACGCGAGTCTTAACGTTGACACCCTTGAATTTGTGAATGTCAATGTACAAGTCGGTTATCATACCTACAAGATATCTCAGTTATAATTAATTTAATCGTAATTAAAATCATGTTAATTGTTGTACCGTAAATTCTTTCCAAATATGACGGTTGTCTTTTAAACTCTCGCTGTAATTGGTCGGAATGTTCCAATATGTCTTTGTATTCTTGGGACAAACAACTTAAATCGTTTTCGTGAGCTTGCAAGTCCTAGAAAATTAAATTAGGCCTATATTAAGTAAGTGTATCATAAGTTAGGGTTCAAAGGTTAAGTTACTTTGAGAGCGTCTATAAGTTGAACTCTCTTAGCCAGTAATAACTGATACTCCAATTTAGGGTGAATTAAGTCCAAAGTGTGTGGGATACTATCCTCGCTTATATCTAAGACATTAAATTAATTAACCCTAATTAAGATAAATAATTAGGGCTAGATAATCTCATACCGCACGAAATATCCACTTGAATTTTATTTTTCGTTGCCTCTTTCGTTAAAATATCTTTTAAAATAGATATGGTCGAAATGCTATCTGATTTGAATATAGATTCACCCCTCCTGTAATTAGTTTTAATTTTAATTTGATTTAATTATCATTTTGTAATCAAGTACTTGTAAAAACAAGAGAGGACAGTTCCAAGGAAGGTAGATACGAAATAAAAGGTGGAACACTCTCCCGCTGGTGTTCTATCAGGGACTTCCGGTAAACAAAAGACGATCCAGGCGTGCATTTCGCGAAGTGTAAAATTACCGCGTAAACTCAGTACGTTTAATGGCCTGTAAATAATACTAAATTAGGCTTAACACTAAGCCTCGGCAATAATAGTCTCTATTATACAAATCTTCATTGAAGCTATGCATCCTTCTGTGTAATGATAAGGGTTTAATCTGGTATCGTCGGACCTGGCAACATTTTGGTTGCAATCTCGGTGTTATGTAAGCTTGAAGGGTCCCGTATTGACCCTCGATTGAACGAACTTTGACCTCAAGACGAGTGGTATTCGCTTGGCATCGATAGGTTGCTAATAGGAAGTTACCACTCTAACGCGCAATCAATCGATTACGTTGTAATTAGAATTAGGGTTAAGAATGCCTTATCAATGGACGGCTAACCTCTGGACTACAAGTGCTGTAACTAACCACCGCCGAGTTTTTCTCACTGTCCAGTATGTCAACTGGGACGTCACTCTATTAGTTCAAAGAAGTTAAACTGATAATACCAAAGAAGTAACAGAAAGCTGAACTAAACTAACTTGAAGTAGAACATTATCTATGGCAGTTTCAACTTCTATTGACAGGACGTATGACGCATCTTCATGACTCAAATGAAATTGGTCATTAATATTGAAAAATGGTACGGCCGAAACGCCCCCACTGTCTGATTGGGCCAACATTTGATAGTTATCCCGTTCCGCGTTAACCCTTTTTTGAAGTTCTTCAATTTCGGACCTAAAATTTCGTATAGTAGGCTTAACTTTAAGCCTTGATTCAAAATGGCGGTGCTCAAAGCTAAAGAATAGTGCAATTTACTTTAGGTTTTTAAGGTAAGTGTGCGGACCGTGTTTCCAGTGCTTTTTGTACGCGAGCTCTTTGCAAAGACCGAATAAGAATCCTTAAGAATAATTAATTGCATTGTGTTTTGAAAAACTTAAGCCTTGCGTAATTAAATTTTAAAAGTGACAAACGAGTGACAACTGACAAGTGACAGGCAGTTAAGAGGCTTAGTTTTATACCTTAAACGAAATATTTTCTGGGCTGATTCTTGGGTAATTAGTAGGTAATTAGGATCGACGTGTTTTTCAGCTGCCTCTGATGATAGCCCAAATACCCATCCTGATATACATATAGGTAATTAAACAGGGTTACATGACATTACATTTAATTTAAACGGTTTTTTTTTCTTCTAACCTGTATAAGTTGTGACTAGTATTTCGTCGTAACCCGATGTTCCCACAACGCCACCCAAAACAGACGTGACGCTTTCACCGCAGTTCTTACCATAGAGAAAATTTATAGTAAATTAGGACTTACTTTATTCGCGATCGATGCGACAAGGCTTAGTGGGTATTATTTTAACACCAGCTAAATCTTGCAGTATGAATGGGAGAGGATTTTGTCTTACGTATGTGTATCGAAGTGTTGGTTCCTCAGTTTCATCAAAGCTGTAAACTTCAATGTTACCATCGTTTCTACCCACAATTAGATCTTTAGTACCGTCCCCCGTGATGTCATAACTATCCATGCACGTTATGCCTAACATTTAAAATTATTTTGTTAAGCCTTCGCTTGTGGCATTCCCTAAAATTATTAATAGTATGCTATAATAACCTCCTCTTCGCTTAGTATTGGGTATCTCCCAACGATGGTTAGGCGTGAATCTAAATATTAAATACCTAATTAAACCTTATTCGCGACTTTAACTAACGTAATTACCTTTCGAAATTAAGTTAATCGTAAATATTAAACCTTACCGATCTAATTCCCTGCGATGGATAGCGTCAGAAAGTGACGTATTGTTATAATTTTGCAATTCACGCAGTCTATAATATTATCAAAGGAAAAAATACTACGTTTCTTAGAGTGTGTTCTGTATAAAATTAAGTGTTGTTAGCGGTTAACACACCCTATATCGGCTAAAAATCGCGAATGGGACAAATTATGTAAACTTTATTTTACAATTATATCGTATTTTATATTTTATTGGTGTTTAAATTCTTTAATTACGGTTATTTATCGTAAATTTACTTATAGTAACAACACAAATCGGAGCAAATGGAATATAAACATGATTATAACTTGTTTTCAATGTCAAACACGTGGGAAAGTCATTTTTGAATTTGGCGCCAAATTCACAGGTAAATAAAAAACTCTGGGCATCAATTCAATTCAGATCAGTTCTACCCTCAATAGGAGGATTCAGAGTTATAGTCGTCTGCTAATTTTTAAACGGGCTAAGCCTTGGCCTAATTATATGTCAATCTCGCCGCAAACTGCTTAAACCTATTTTGCCTTAAGAATAAGCTAATTAATCATTATTGATGTTCCATTAATGCTCAGAACAACTCTTAATCACTACAAAATTAAATTAACTTGAAGTTAGAATCATGCCAATTACCTTTCCAGAGTTACTAGACCAAGTTTACCATCACTAGTCCCATAAAGTAGATCCTCTCCATTCTCACCTTATTAAATAATGATATGATGCTTTCATTTAATCTTAATTTAAGTTAATTATAATTATTAAAATTACCTCCATCGTTTTGATACAAAGCCAAACACGAGGGTGTACCCTCAACTTCAACTTCATAAATGCAGTTTGAATCCTAAATTAAAATTTAAATATTACCCACTGTTGAGTTTAATTAATTAAAATCTCCATTATAAGTTAACCTTTAATATTCTTAAAACCCTATCTTGGCAAGCAAGAACGGGTATATTAGCTCTCATTTTCTCAACGGGTAAAACAATTAAATCATTAATTCTATCCCCAGATAAATAATGATGTTTATCCATACAATCAAAGTAATGATTATAAATAAAATTGCCACAGAGAAATAGATCATTTCCTGAAACATGCCTAAATTAATAATATAAGATTAGCTTAGTTTTAATTAAATTAAATGTAATTTAACCTACATATTAACGATAGTTTCAGTCATATTGCTATCAAATGAAAGAAATTGTTTGCCCTTTTTTGTAAATCCTTGCACTTCATTCCCGGAAGCTATGAAAATTTTATCTCTAGGTGTACCCAAAGCTCCCCCGAGTTCTAAACACGTTATTTTAATTCCAGTTGAGGTTTTAAATATTGTCTAGAAAGAAAATTGAGGATTTAAGCGAGATAAAATTAAAATTAATTTAATTAACTTAATCTAACTTGAATATCGCGTTTTTTAACCGCGAAACAATGCAAAACTCCATTATGATCAGCCGTAACCACCTTTAAAAATCAATTTAAACTTAAATTAAAGTTAATTACGATTAAATTTAACCGTAATTACTTTTTGACACCCTTTATATTCGTGCGAAGGCAAAAGTTTAGTTGTCTTGGGCGCTGTCACTCCAACCTTTTAAATGTAAACAAACAGCCAAGGCTTAGCATTCAAAATTAAATATTACGAATTATTTCAATTCTATATTAACCCAACAGTCACACCTGAACGTAATCAATTCGATTTAAGTTTAATTCCATCATTTTAACGAATTTAATTAGGTTTAATTGCTATTTTATTGTGGTGTTTCTATGATTCTGAGTCTGTAGTTGTACCCTTACGAAATTACGTGTCCCTGCAATATTTATTGATTTTTATACGTTTTTGAGAAATAAATTAAATCAATAATCTTCCAGCTATGCCTAGTTATTTTAATTTAATTAAGACTTAAGAGGCAATAAAATAAGACATAAAAAGTTATAAAAAAGTTTGTTTATCACATATGCAAATAAAATCCATCTACTTTGATGGTATTACAAAAAAAAAGAAAGAAATAAAAAACTTTATTTGAGAAAATAATAAAAAAAATTTTGAGAAAATAATAAAAAATTTTTGAGAAAATAATAAATTTTTTTGAGAAAAGAATAATTTTTTTTTAAAGCTTGCTTTTTATATTTTTTTTTGGGCAACCGAAGCAGCCATTAATATCAAAATTGTTCATTTGTTTTAAACTTAAAACAAATATTATTTTATGTGTTTTAAACCATCTGTCCTGATGGAATTGCACATTTCACTTCGACAGCTTTTATTGCAAAAATGTATTGGGAACCAAGAGAATATCTTTCATTTGCTCCTCTGAAAAATTCTTGTGCAAATCACAACCAGTTGACTTTCTCGAGAGTCTAGCCGAACGACGAACTGGAGTAAATACTGCGGTTATCGGAGTAGCTTCCTCCTTATGAATCCTAAAAACAAACCAAAAAAAAAAAAAAAAAATTAATTAATTAATAAAATATAGAATTAATAATCATGATTTAGAAGAATAGTATCGTACTCCTGGACAATTTTAGACGAATTATCAGCTAGAGTAAACCTTATCAAGTTTGTTTCAAAAATATTTGAAGGGTCCAATTCAGGTTTCTTCACACGTGGAGTACCATTAACAGAGGCGACCCTTGACCTTTTGTTGTTTTTCTTATTAGAGAATGGAATTCTACTCTTAAATGCGTCTAAAGCATCTTGTAAGAGTTCATTCTAAAGAAAAGAATCTATTAATTAATATTTAAAACAAATCAACCCGTGAAATGACTAATTAAACTAATTATAATTAATTATACCTCATCTTCTGAGATTTTAGACGCAGCCTCTTCAAATACCTTCATTACCGCTTCATAATCGCCTTTCTTTTCTTCAACCAAAGCTTTGCATTCCCAGAAAGAAAATTTTTTTGTGAAAGGGTTTGAACTTCCAATATCACTCAACCATTTTTCAGCTTCCAAAATGTTCCCACCCTAATTAAGATTAAATCATTAAATTTAATAATAATTAGAGGCGAAATTGGGTATAATTTGAATACATTAAGAATTGATTCTTTCAACTCTTTCAAATCGTTTTCAGTTGGTTGTACTTTAGGCTGTTGAATTTCGCCAAGATTATTAGAAACTGTAGCAACGGGAGTTTTCTATATATTTAAGAATTTTGTTAAGAGGTGATTAATTTAGATATCTAATTAATTAATTAATTTGTAATTAGTTAAACCTCTTGGGCTTTCTTGGGTGTGAAAAACAGTTTTTGTCCAGATTTTTTCGGGGTATGGTTTGTTGCAGATTGATCAACTCCCAAACAATGCAAGTGGCGTTGTTTAGAGGTACTAAATCCATTGCTGAAATTATTATAACAGGGAACTTCTGAAGAATTTTTATATTGAAAATCCCAGCATAACTTTTAAAACCAGCTTATCCCTGACGAAATTTTACCCATATCCCACTCTGTGTGAAATGTTCCGCCATATTGGTGGTGGAAAGTGGAATTGTCGCCATAGAGTAGCGTCGGTAGAGGGGGGGGGAGTAGACTGTTTATCCCTCCCTCTAGGCGCGCTTTTGTAAGAGAGGATACTGTACGCGCCTGGTAGGGGGGATGACACTGAGCTAGAGCTAGATGTCAGTTCTACATATGCAAACGTCATACCCTTCTATCTCTTAGCTCAGTGTCATCCCCCCCTACCAGGCGCGTACAGTATCCCCTCTTACAAAAGCGCGCCTAGAGGGAGGGATACACAGTCTACTCCCCCCCTCTACCGACACTACTCTAATGGTATGACGTTTGCATAGTAGAACTGACATTACTCTATTTTAAGCCACACCTCTGATCTCTAACAGCTCCCTATTATTATAATTACCTTAATGGAGTCCTTGGCAGGACTGGATGAATCTTGGTGTCGCAGTTAGCAGGCACTTTGAATGAGACAGTCTTTAAACCATTCTTAGGCACTTCCTCCTTATTGTCTTTGGTTGGAATAACGCGTGTCTCTTCATCATCTTCAGAAGGTTCAACTTCAAAAGTTTCATCCATAAAGACATTATCTTGAATTTTTTCATCATTAGATTCGTGAGTTGGATCTTCCGAGCTTGCAGCAGCCAAACCTTCAAACTTCTCACTAAATAATATAATTTTCTTTATATCATCCTTTAGCCTTTTTTCACTTTCGACTTTGGCTTTTTTCAATGGCGGTTCCGTTGGTGTTTCAAAATCAGCTGGTGACTTTTTGTCACCCGTTTTTGGCTTCTTTCTGCGTGATCCAAATGTTTTACTATTACGTCGCCTGGCGGCTTTTTTTTTCTCTTGATCTCTCTCGTAAGCTCGTTGCTTCAGATCATCCAGGGAGTGACAATAAGGAGGTTCATGGCCGCGTGACTTAAAAATGTAGTATTGAAGCAACGGATTGAGGGTGTCACCCTTAGAGGTACTTGGTGTCGGATTATTCAAATCCTGGATGAAAAATACCTTTTGATCAGGCCGGACATCATCCTGTTTTTCTTTATCCTTTTTCTTCAGTCCCGTGTCGATTTTTGCTTTGACGTTGTAGGTATTTGGTTTAACAAGCTGACGTTTTGCAGTTGAAGGTTCGGCAGCAACAGAAATCTTTGGTTTAATAGAGTTAGATGACGGAACGGGTCGCCTGACGATGCTTTGACGCTTGTTAGGGGTCTGACGTGGTTTTGACGTTGGTTTTTTAGCAATGGCCACTGGCTGGGCAGTGAACCTGAAGAGATAGTAATAAAAGTAGATTAAACGGGAAAAGCCGCCTTTTAAAGAGGTCAAGAGACTTAGAAACGCGTAAGTAAACTTACTTGACAACTCCTTTATTAATCGAAAGAGGTTGCGCTTTTACTTGGGATGGTTTACGAACAGGCTGCCGAACTGGCCGCTGTTGTTTTACTATAGCAGCTGGTTTTGCAGCAGCGGTACTAGTACTTGGCTGAGGTTCTGGGTTGTTGTTGTTGATTTTACTGGTGGGTTTTCTTCTCAATCCAGTGTCTACTTTGGCAGCAACTTGGTATTTGCGTCGTTTGTTTGTGGCAGGGGTTTCTGTAGTATTTTTTTGATTGACATCCTTTTGTTGATTGCCATTGGGGCTTTTACGTTTATTTGTTAAACCATTGGTTTTGGTAATTGGATTAGCTGGCGGTTTCATATCGTTAACTTATAAGTCCAAAATATGTTGCTTATAAACAGAGTACCGAACAAAGGAACCAAACCAACAAAGCCAAACAGAGGACAATCTTAAACTGAAACTTTGCTATAACTGAAGTTACTGAACGTAAAAAAACGTTACCGAAACAATTTAAATTGTGTAAACGTTTCTTATTGGTAGAGTGTTCGGCAGTTTCCTCCAATAAAATCGTTTCAAAATAGAAAAGAGCGCCCAAACTGCAGTGCTGCCAGGTTTTTAAAATGTTTAGTTGCACCGAACGAACTATAAAATTTCTATATTAAAATGGCTCATGGATATTTTCGGGTGCGTTTCGGTGTCAAAGCAAAGAAACCCGTTTTTGGCTAGATAAATTTCCCATTTTAGCAGCCTTGCTTGTAAAGAAAAACTCTACTCAAAAATCTCAAATGGACTCTTTCTTTCCAATTTCGAAGCGAGTTATGGCCTAAAAATGATAATTTTAATTTCATAATATCGTTAATCATTAGAGTATTCTATTAAATCGTAAGAAATTATAATAACTATGTCTGCATATAAAGAGAGGTCAGTTTTCTTTATTTTTTGCTAAGCCTTGGCAATATTTATGTTAAGAATTGAGAAGCCAAGTTCAATAACATGGTGACGGTAACACCCCTTTTCTGTCATTTTAAGGCTGTCAGAATTTCAACAGCTGTTAGAAAAAGATGATATCGATATTAAGGAACTTAAAAGGCTCTGTTTTAATGGTAAATTAATTTTAATTACCCCTCATATTAATTAAAATAACCCTAACCACCTTCTCAGGAGTTCCTGATGACAGTGGTTACCGTCCAATATGTTGGAGGGTGAATTTTTTTGATTATTTAAACTGTAATTTATAAAATTGGTTAATTAATTTTAAATTTTACATAGCTCCTATTAAACTATCTTCCATCCAAAAGATCATTATGGTCAAACTATCTAAAAAAACAAAGGGAATTATATGACCAATTTGTATTGGAAATGATTGTTGAACCTGGTTATAATAATGATGATAGTGTTGTTGAAGATCATGTAATGTTTATAAATGATCCCTTTAAAATAAATCCGAAAATATAAGCTTCCTTTTCCCCCATTTTCTAAAAATCCAGCCTCTAAATCCTAATCCCGATAGCAAATGGGTAACATTCTTCCGAGACAATGAAGTTTTATTACAAATTGACAAAGATGTTAGGAGATTATGTCCAGATATATCTTTCTTTCAACAAGCCACCGAATTTCCATGTAAAAGAATTGTCGAAGGTTCCCAAATTGAAGCCCTTAGAAAAAGAATAGCTCAAACTGCGTTAGCGTCATCTAGTGTCGCTAGTAACCGTAAAGGAATCATAACTAATGTAATTAATTTAATTACCCCTTTATTTTAATTTAAGGTATAAACAATTAGCTATAACGAGTTACTTAACTTAGACTGAATTGCCAAAACGAAAAACTGCCAATGAAGAATATGTTTATTTAGAAGAAGGTCAAGAAGCACATTGGGAAGTTGTTGAAAGAATATTATTTATTTATGCCAAATTAAATCCTGGTCAAAGTTATGTTCAGGTTAATAGTATTATTATTATTATTATTATTATTATATTAATAATGTAGCTTGAGTTTTAATTATTAACATCTAATTGTAATTAAAATAAAACTTAAGGGGATGAATGAAATTATTGGACCATTGTATTATACATTTGCTTGTGATCCAAACCCTGAATGGAGATGTATGTTTAAAACTAAAGGGAAAAGTTCAGTTAACGTAACATTATACACCTTAAAAGAACGGCCTTTTTCTAAATATAATTAAGAAAGAATATTAAAATAATTATATTTAATTTTTCTTAAAAACGAGGACTACCGCGCCATTGCTTTAGTGGCGTCTGCTGCTGCGTGATCGAGTTGGCTATGGTGTACTTTACCCCCTCCCCTTACCTCTCAGCCTGTGAGAATTCAGCCAATCCCTGTTGGGGTGGCTATCAGACGTCACTAAAGCAATGGCGGCGAAGTAGTCTGCTGCTGCGTGATCGAGTTGGCTATGGCATACTTTACCCCCTCCCCTTATCTCTCAGCCTGTGAGAATTCAGCCAATTCCTTTAGGGATGGCTATCGACGTCACTAAGCAATGGCGGCGCACTAGTCCTCGTTTTTAAGACTAATTAAATGCTAATTATTTTGTAATAAGAGATGATTTATTTATTTTTAATATTATTTTTCCTTTTATATTTAGTAAAAACTAAAAAGGCTGTTATTTTAAGGGTTAATGTGAAGAAACATGGGCTTTTCTTTTAAAAATGTGTTTAATTTTAATTTAATTGATGTTAATTTATAGGTCACGCTGAAGCTGATTGCTTTTTTTGTTTCACACATTTGATGTCTGAAATTCGAGATTTTTTCATCAAATCTTTGGATGATTCCGCGACTGGAATTGGAGCCATGATGGCAAAATTGATGGAAATGCTCAAAAGTCAAAATTATCAATTATGGTTACGTTTGGAAGAACAAGAGCTCAAGCCTCAGTTTTACAGTTTTCGTTGGATAACCTTGCTTTTATCCCAAGAATTTCCATTACCAGATGTAATTAGAGTCTGGGATAGTTTATTATCGGATGATTATAGATTTTCCTTCCTTAATTATGTCTGTTGCGCCATGCTGTGGTAAGAAATTAATCTCATCTTTGTTTAACTCCCTTTTAATACCGTTTTTCTCTCAGCCTTTTAAGTAATCAACTTCTAGTGGGTGATTTTCCAACAAATATGAAATTATTACAGAATTTTCCGTTGACGGATATTCATAAAGTCTTGGCAAAAGCTGTAGAACTTCATAAGTAAAGAAGAATGTCCTGTTAATTATAGGCCTACCAATAATAAGTTACAAGGAATTATTAACTTATTCCTACACATAAAGCAATATTAATCATGAATAAAGTTTATATTCTTGTGTTCCTGGTTCATTTTTGGAAATTATTCTACTATTTTTCTTTTCTTTTTAGCCTAAATTTAGGCTTAAGGGATTATATTATATGCCAGTATAGTTTAAAAGGGCATTTGTTATTTGTAAAATTTATCGAAATATTAAAATATTTTAAGTACGGAGTATATTTTTTATTCTATAATTATTAATTTCCAATTATTATTAATTATTAGCTTCATCAATTAATATTTATTCGAATAGCCGAGGCTTAGATGAAAATCCATTGAGGTTTACTCTCATTGGATGATTGGAACTCGCATCGCATCACGTGGTGGCTCATTTGAATTTGAAGGTGAGCCGTCAACGTGTGAAGAGGAACCCGACAATTGGTTCAAATAAAGTTAATTGATGAGTAGTTATACGGAATTTTTAATTGAAATTAGTCGGCAACTAAAGCGATATAATTAAAATAAACTGACCGGAAGTGTAACGAATGGTTCATTGGAAAAACTTGACTCACTCACTGAGCTCGTCTGGTAAGCCTTGGCCAAAGAAATATTTCTGTAGTGCATATTTTGTTTCATGGGAAATGTTTATGTGGATATTTATAAGAAATCCACCTTACCAGCGTGGGAAAGAAGGCGGTGGCAGAGAGAATTTAGAAGGGGAGTAGAAGCCCCCCCCCTTTGACCATTAAACGTGATGACGCCCAAACAAGATGTCGCGTTGAGCTTTTTGGGGTAGGCGAGTTTCCGGTCACATGTTCTAAAATCTCTCTGTTACAAACGCATCATACCGGAAATCGACCTGCCTAGATAACGTTTAGCAGACGACGTTGCGCTACATTCCAAACCACCCTTTCTACTCCCCTTCTAAATTCTCTCTGGCGGTGGCACAGGGCAAATGACCAGTTTAAAAATTAAATCGGAGGGGGGGGGGGGTCAGTGGTCCACGAGACCACTTAGAAAATTCAAGGGCAGGGATGCCAGATTGAAAACCTTCAACCCGCCAAAATCAAATTGGAAACAAGCCCAAAAAACCGCCAATCGGTGTTTCGAAAAGAAGCCCAAAAACTGCCTAAGATCTAAACTATCCAGCCCAAAAACAAGCCAAAAATTTATCTTGAAAATTTGAAATTCGTTTTTTTTTTAGAAATTTTAATGCATATTCTATACTGACACCATTTTTAAAACCCAAAACAAAATGAAATCATAAGGGTAACCAGAGTCCCGAGTTCCCGACATTGATTCAAATATTTTAATTATCCACCTCTTTAGTTTAGCAGACGACATTGCCCTGGTCAATGGTCATGGGCCAGTTTATTTATTCCAGGCCAGGGGGATCGCTGGCCTAATGTCCAGTTTAAATAAAGTCCTTATTTCCCACCCTGAATCACGTAGACCTCCCCGCCATTCTTCCGAGTATTCCTCCCGCCATTTTTCCGAGTATTCCTCCCCCCATTTCTAGCTACCCACCGGATCTAAACTGTTCCACAGTTAGCGCGTCTATTTCTCTCATAATTTCGCATCCTCGATGTCCCCAGCATCATCCTTCCTTTTGTTTATATTTGATTCAAAAACAAAAGACAAGGCAACAAAACCATTTAAATAACCATTACCTCGATTGTATCGTGATGAGAGATTTAATACCGGCGGTTGGTTATTACGTC
Source organism: Phalangium opilio (assembly GCF_054372755.1). Lineage (NCBI taxonomy): Eukaryota > Metazoa > Arthropoda > Arachnida > Opiliones > Phalangiidae > Phalangium > Phalangium opilio. Next base: position 5,961,002 of record NW_028324187.1, on the reverse strand, counting down.
AACCATAAGTTTATAAGATATGTTCCATAAGTGTGTCACTCGTTACTGAGAGCTTATCATGAAGTGACGTAGGTGAAACGTCATAGATTCTCGTAAAGCGACGCCTAGTGGGGCGCTGTCAAAGGCTTAGTACAGACTAAAGAGGAGGATGGACTGCAAAACCGAGTGTAGTCAATTCTCACGTCGTTCTTGAACTAGCTCTCATTAAGCCTCTAACATTACGAAGAATGGATAGTGACATACTTATGGAACATATCTTATAAACTTATGCGTCAACGAATGATAAAAACAAGACGACCTAAGGGCTCGTAATAGCAGCCACATCGTACATAAAATTTGTGAATAGCCCCTCGATGCGCTACTTTTAATCGTGCTAAAATGATTACCCTTAATCCTTACTTCAATAAATTTATTTATGTTATAATTGTAATAGTGCGACAGAAAGAGAAATTTTGAGTGAGTAGTCCCTCGATGCGCACCCTTAACATTGCTAAAAAGATTACCCGTAAGACCATTCTAAAAACAACAATGCTAAAATGAATAGACACAAGTAAACCTTAATATCAGAACAGAACATTTTAGTAATTACCCCCCCCCCCCCATGATCAAGTTACCTTTAACAGTGCTAAACTGATTACGTACTTAACGCTCGATTAATACACGTACAGAAAGTTTTAGTTTACACCATAGACTTATGCCGACGCATACTTTTCGCATCTTATAAAATTCTAACATGAACTTATGGTCAGAAGCGTTTGAAAGAGAAATAATTCGGTAAAACACCCAATAATTGTTATATCCCGGTGCCTTATGACCATTCTAAAAATAGCATCAGTTTATACTTGCTTTTGCTTTTAAAATTTCCCTCGATTTCTTTGAATGTTGAAATAGGGTTTGGAAAGTGTGATTGAAGGCGTAAAATCCTTATTGTCGACGGGTGACAGAGAATTTAAAGGGAGTAGGAAACCTCCCATTTAAATTAAGTCAAAATAATGCTCTCTCTCGCTTTAAATATATCAAGCAAACGAAAAACTCAATTCACAATGCTTAACCACAATTAAATGCTATGCTTATACTTACAATTATAATCCCCTTCCTCTTAAAATACACGAAAGGAAAATATCACCTCACCACAATTCTCTCCCATTCACTCTCCCTTCAATGACGAACGAAACATTTTCACGACAATGACACCGAACACCACCACCGGCAACAACAACAACAGGGCAGGTCAAACTAAGACCCACATCGTAGATGTTCATCATATTTATTGTTATTTTGGCTTATACCATGATGCTTCGAATTCCCATGTCGTTTGTTCGAAAGTGTATTTCTAAACATATACCTTCCTCTCCGGCATTTACCAAAGAACATCTTGCGTGCCTAGGTTGGACCGTGTGATCCATCAGGGATCCAATACAGGTAAAATGGAGTCCCATTGGGATACTTCTTCTTTTATGAATCTTACCGCGTCTTAGTTGTCAAGTAGGTAATTTGAAAGTTAGGAAGGTTAATGACTCGACGCGTTAGCCAGTAAAGCGTGGACGCGTTAAACAAGAGTGGACAATCACAATTAGCTAAAGTATATGACTTTGATTACGTCTATGAACACACGAGTCATATTTCCTTGTCTATCAGGCGTAATCATAAAATTATCTTCGTAATATCAGAAGGGGATAATAGAAGAAGGATGACACACTCTATCCTCTTAATACTATAGTTATGTAACGTCATTCTTCCCGCTCATCAAACTTCAGATGGGCATCGCACCGTAAGGTGATTTCTGTAACTGTTTGGCTCTAAATCCCCAGAAATCAACCCACAAACCTCGTCTTGGGGTGGGACAAATATCCTCAAGCGCGTAGTTAAATAGTTAAACACTAATAGAGTAATGATGCGGTTTAGTAACCTCGCTTCAAATGTTCCGATGTTGGGAAGAGTGACGTTACACTTACTCCGCTTTGTGGTACACTTCTCTCGAAGAGAAGTATTATATACTTTTGGTAATATCTCGAAAAATTAACAAATGCGAAATTAATATTAAATTTAAATTTGATCGGGAAGATTTTGTATCTATAGCTGCTTTCCTGCCAATCATTTTATCATTTCTGTAAAGGGGAATATTGGGCGTGTCCTTGTCGTTAAAAGGACCCGTTTGAATATCCGGTGACCCAAAAGAACTCGTGGAAACCAGGATTCAAGATGTCTGAATTTCAAACCTATGTTTTTTTTAGAATTATACCATTTAAACTGACTTAAATGTTAATATTCAATATGGTTCCGATATCCATTTTCGGCTAATAACTCTGCAATTATAATTTCATCTTCTGACTTAGCAACGTTATTTTTTATAAGAAAGGACCTTTTTGAAATTTAAACCACGTATTAAGTGTGGATTTTTTTTTTTTGGTTTTTCAAAACACTAACATAATATGAAAAAAGACATCCAATAAACAAAACACCCTTATAACATTAAAGGCAGTATCAAGTCTTTTCTAAGGGAGCTACCTAAATGATATGATAACTTCGGAATAAGTTACTTAGCACGTTTGCTTACCCTGAGTATATACCATTGCGAGCGTGTGCGTTGTCAGTGCAGAATCCATTTGTAATAGGCAAACGTCTAGTCAGTATTAAGCCGTTCTAGCTTTAAGAAATCGAGAAAGGCGAGATAACTTCTGGCTGTAACAATAAAAGGTGGGCGTAATGCTAAGACGCGTCAAAAAGCGCCAAATTTAGAACAAGTTGAAGCGGGGAGAAATGAGGTAAGGTGCAGAATAGAAATTAGATACATTTTCTATAAATTATAGCTACACGTACACTATTTAGGATTCACGCTTTTTTCGGTGTTTTTCGAACCTTCTCAAAGACGCAATTTTCATCAGATTATTTAGATTTTATTTTCAGAATCTGGATGTAGGAACAATCACGAACACGCACCTATCCACGCTAAGACTTCAGTTTCCAGCCGAAAACGATGTTTTCCATCCAAGAACCCAAATTTCCGGAAGCGTGGGAAAACTTCGTACTAAGTAGGCGTAAATGCCAACGCGCGTCAAAAAGCGTCAAATTTACAAGTTGTTTATACTTTATAAATGTACTATAGAATAAATAAAATGAAATAATTGTTCGTCGATTTAATGAATCTCATTTTTATTGCTTTTCTTTTCATTAAAGTTACAGGCTTATTTATATATTTGATCATTACTAAATAAATCACTTTTTAGCACTGTCAAAGGCAGTGCGTCGAGGGGCTATTCACTAATGAAAATTTTCTTTCATTGGTGATTCCTATTGATGCTTTTAAAAAGGAAAGGGATTCTTTGGGCATTTAAAATGGATGGGGATTAAAGGTTGCGTCTGGATTACGAGTAATTATCGAGGGGCTACTCACTAAAAACTCGTTAGTGCTTTTAAACAGGATTGGGATTTTGGGTTACTTAGGGGCTGTGGGTTATTATTATTATTAATATTAACGGATAATTAAACATTAACACATTTGCCATTAGGGGCGCTGTATACGTAGTTACGTATTTACTGACATCTAAAAACATGATAAAATTCTGCTAGACATTCGTGTAAGCAATATGTAGTTCATAAATTGCCGTTAGGGGCGCTGTATACGTAGTTACGTATTTACTGACATCTAAAGCATGGTAAATTTCTGCTATGACGTCATATCCTGTAACAGCAGGGGGTCACAGCAGGGGGTAACAGTATGGAAACAGCAGGGGGTAACAGTATGGAAACAGCAGGGGGTCACAGCAGGGGGTAACAGCAGGGGGTTACAGCAGGGGGTACCAGCAGGGGGTCACAGCAGGGGGTCCCAGCAGGGGGTAACAGTATGGAAACAGCGGGGGGTAACAGTATGGAAACGTCATATCCGGTGACGTGTCATGACGTCATATCCGGTGACGTGTCATGACGTTATATCCGGTGACGTGTCATGACGTCATATCCGGTGACGTGTCATGACGTTATATCCGGTGACGTGTCATGACGTCATATCCGGTGACGTGTCATGACGTCATATCCGGTGACGTGTCATGACGTCATATCCGGTGACGTGTCATGACGTCATATCCGGTGACGTCACCTATGACGTCAACGAGGTAATTGACTTGTGACGTCACGACAGATGTTAATGGTAAAAGGTAATGATTGTCCATTCAGTTAGGCCTAGCGTTCATTCATATAGGCCTAGAGTTCATTCATTTAGGCCTAGCAGTGTTCAGCTATTTGGATTTCGTGCCCGGGATATGGCGCACCCGAGTCCGCGCATAGGAGCTTTTAGCGCCCCCCGACGCAGGAAATTTACGCAGTTGTAAGTTGCAGGCATAGGTTAACCGGTTCATTTCGTTCCCTGGAAGCCGTCGAAGAGGGTCGCTCGGAGAAACCTTTCCCGCTCTGCTGATGTGGATCGTGATCCCGGCTTTTGAGGTCGATTCTTGATCGTTCCGCCATTTCGTTGATCGTTTTTGCTGAAGACGCAAGCTGAATTCGAAGCTCTTCAACCTATTTGGCAGCCATTGCTTCGCCTCGTGGTGCTTTAACAGTCCGTAAGCCTAACCTTTACAATAATCCAAACTCATCTAGCTCCCCTTAAATTATTTATTTTATTTCAAGTATTTAAATTAATTAGGTAGTGTTAAATGTTAGTGAATTTTATTTATTTATTAAAAATCAAGTACCATAAATAAAATTTTACAACGAGATGTTGGACAAGAGAGAATCCCTTAATAATTAGTTTAGGAGATATTATTTAAAGATATTAAACGGGGTACGTAATTAATTAGAGATATCGCGACAGATTTTCGGAAATCAAGTCCCGCCGAACACGAGGGCCGTTGCCCTAAGCCTTGTACCATTTAAATAATCGTTACTTAACGGATTCTGTCTGTGGGAATAGTTTTAAAATAAATGAATAGCAGGGTTTTCCTAAAATTAGTTTAGGGTCTATTATTAAATAATTTAGAGCTAAAGTGTCAGATTTAATTTCGGAAATCAAGTCCCGCCGAACACGAGGACCGTTGCCCTAAGCCTAATTAAGCCTTCTTCAATTTAATTCTAGTTATTTACGGGGTATATCTGTGGGTATAGTTTTAAAATAAATAGCAGGTTTTCCTTAGATTAGTTTAGGGGCTATAATTAATTAATTTAGAGCTAAAGCGACAGATTTTCCAAAATAAAGTCCCGCAGAGATCATTTTAAGACACGAGGACCGTTGCCCTAGGCCTAATTAAGCCTTCCTCCATTTAATTCTAGTTATTTACGGGGTATATCTGTGGGTATAGTTTTAAAATAAATAGCAGGTTTTCCTAAGATTAAATTAATCAATTATAGCCCCCAAACTAGAGCTAAAGCGACAGATTTTCGATAATAAAGTTCCGCAGAGATAATTTTAAGACAAGTGGACCGTTGCCCTAGGCCTAATTAAGCCTTCTCCCATTTAATTTAGTTATTTACGGGGTCTATCTGTGGGAATAGTTTAAAAATAAATAAATAAATAGCAGGTTTTCCTAAAACTAGTTCAGGGATTATTAATTAATTTGGAGCTAAAGTGTCAGATTTTCGAAAACCAAGTCCCGCAGAGATCATTTTAAGACGCGAGGACCGTTGCCCTAAGCCTAATCCCATTTAATTCTAGTTATTTATGGGACCTATCTGTGGGAATAATTTTAAAAGGCCTGTTTTCCTTAAATCAAATTAGGGGATATTTAAATTATTTTCATTATCAAGCTACATATTTAATTTAAAACTAAACGGCAGTTTACCTAAAATAAGTTTAGGGGTTTTTTCTTATATTATTTAAATCCATTTTGTTGGGCCCAAAAGTAGGCAATAGTTTAAGATGTGTTATTAATATGTTTTCATTTATAGATGCAGCTGATATTCTTGGATTTTTCTGTCGCTGGTCATTTCTAGACGGATCATTCCAGATGACTTATCATTCCTGATGACATCCTTTGCTGGATTGATGTTGCACGATGATTTCCGCTGTTCTGGACTCGCTACGTATCATTCCTGATGACAACTCTTTGTTGGATTCCGTTACACGATGTCTTCTTCCGGACTTGCTATCTCTCTCAACATTGACTCGAAGATGCGGAGAAAATCATCGAAGCTAGAAGACACAAAATACATCTTTTTTACTTGCAAATTTTACATGTAACCACTTAACTTAGTTTTTTTTCTTGCAAATTTTATTTGTAACTACTTATTATTTTTTTTTTGCGTTCAAACTTTAACTTACGAAACTCTTTAATAATTTTTTTGTTCGAAATTTTTGTAAACACTTTGGTTTTTTTGTTTCTTATTGAATAAATTTTGCCTTAAACCTCGTTCTTTCTTTTCTTGAATTTTTTTTGATACTAGACTTGGTTTCTTTTTTTAAAAGTCTGGACTTAGGGAGTTTTTTTTACCCCTTTTTTCATAATTTTTACAAAAAATAAAGAAAATAATACAATAAAAAAAATTTTTTTTTTAAAAAAATTTTTTTTATTAAAATTATTAAAAAATATAAAAAAAATCAAAAATTGTAAAAATAAGCATAAAAAATGTCAAAAAAAACTACCCTAAGTGTTTTTCGACTATTTTTGTTCCTTCCCCAATATCGAAACTTTAATTTTAAACTTAAGCTACCACCCCCAAAGTAAGCCTTGCGAGCCCAATTTAACTTTTACAAGTCCCTGGGACAAATCGGGAAACGTAAAATTTAAACTAAGGCCCGCTGTAGAGCCCCCAAAACCAGGAAACTTCGTCCTTAGAATGGGATTTCTAATGAGAGTCCACTTGCAGACGTCCATAGCATGGGATTTCCAATGAGAGTCCACTCGCTGTCGTCCATAGCATGGGATTTCCAATGAGAGTCCACTCGCTGTCGTCCTTAGCATGGGATTTCCAATGAGAGTCCACTCGGTGTCGTCCACTTCTTCCTGCGCAAGAAAAATTCGAATTACTATTTGGAAAAAGGCACACGAATAACTTGAAATTAATTACCTTAATTAGAAAATCCAGTCGAGTATTTTCGCTAGACGTAACGGCAAAATGTTCTACAAATGACTATTTGTTTGGCATAAAAGGCACACTCGTAACATTAATAGGGAAAGAATACCATAAAAAGCTCAGCCTCGCCTTAAACCCGCTTAAAATCGTGTTTACTTTTAAAGGACAAAGCGTATAAGCAACCTTCTACCTTAAACATAAATCATAAATTTATTTAAATCCTACAATACTCCCTCAAGGAGTTGCCAAACGCTTTTCCCCTAAAAATATTTATAATTAAAACCATAAACTAGATACTTTAATACCGGAAAGGGAATCTCACCCTTGAAATCCTGATTACGCCTTCATTATTATTAAAAGGGAGGGCTAGGACCAGTGCTCACCTATTCCATAAGTAAGATTTTATTTATGTCCTGGCGAAAAGAAAAATCCCTAAAACTTCCAGGACACAGCGCTTCCCTTCTAACAATAAATAGAATAATAAATAATAAACTAAATATCCTAATAATTAGCTGTCTAAATAGTTTTGGTAATGAGATTCCCTTTCAACGGATAAAATCAAAGTGTAGACCTCAATTAAGAAGGGGATTGTAATGGCTTCATTAACCTGATTAATATTGGGTGCCTTTTGCCAAAAAAATAGTTATTGATTCTAGAACCCAACATAAATTTCTCCTTTGGAAACAGATGGTAGCTATAAAAAATAAAATTCAAACAATCAAATACAGATTAAAATTGTTATCAACTTAAATAGCACAAGTATTTTCAGGGCCGGATTAAGCAATTTTGAACCCGGGGGCCGAGATAATGCGCGCCCCCTTAAGTCGAAAAAAAAGGAGCAGCAAATGTTGCTAAGGGGGGAATAGTTTGACTCAATGTGCCCCCAACAAGCGTTGCGCCCGTGGGCCAGTACCCCCTCACCCCCCTCCCCTAAGGGGTATGTTTTTGAACATTTTACTTATTTACTCGGCCCCTGTTTGTCTTAATCCCAAGTCCTAAGTATGGTTGGATGGGGGGGGGCATAGGACTATAACATACTCAAAGGGAATCGCTAGTAGAACCAGAGTTGTGAGCCTTCAAAGTTGGGTGCAATGCTAATCCTATGGAGGGGGTATGTTAACGAACACTTTCCTCAATTAATTGGCCCCTATTTACTCGACCCCCAAGATTTTAGGGGAAGCCCTCACATGAGCAGTTCCCGTATGAGCGGATTTCATAACAGCAGTTCCCTAAATATTGGTTCTCGAAATGGCAGTTTACCCGTTACAGCAATTACCGATACATCGGTTCTCAACAATGTTACGCCTTTTCGAAAAAAATTACTGCTTACAATTATCTACTTCCGAAATAAAATAACCTTTCTCGAATTATAATATGTCCTTTCCCAAAAATTACTGTTTACAATTATCTACTTCCGAAATAAAATAACCTTTCTCGAATTATAATATGTCTTTTCCCAAAAATTACTGTTTACAATTATCTACTTCCGAAATAAAAGAACCTTTCTCGAATTATAATATGTCTTTTCCCAAAAATTACTGTTTACAATTATCTACTTCCGAAATAAAAGAACCTTTCTCGAATTATAATATGCCTTTTCCCAAAAATTACTGTTTACAATCATCTACTTCCGAAATAAAATAACCTTTCTCGAATTATAATGTCTTTTCCCAAAAATTACTGTTTACAATTATCTACTTCCGAAATAAAATAACCTTTCTCGAATTATAATATGTCTTTTCCCAAAAATTTCTGTTTACAATTATCTACTTCCGAAATAAAATAACCTTTCTCGAATTATAATATGCCCTTTCCCAAAAATTTCTGTTTACAATTATCTACTTCCGAAATAAAATAACCTTTCTCGAATTATAATATGTCTTTTCCCAAAAATTACTGTTTACAATTATCTACTTCCGAAATAAAAGAACCTTTCTCGAATTATAATGTCTTTTCCCAAAAATTACTGTTTACAATTATCTACTTCCGAAATAAAAGAACCTTTCTCGAATTATAATGTCTTTTCCCAAAAATTTCTGTTTACAATCATCTACTTCCGAAATAAAAGAACCTTTCTCGAATTATAATATGTCTTTTCCCAAAAATGTCTGTTTACAATTATCTACTTCCGAAATAAAAGAACCTTTCTCGAATTATAATATATCTTTTCCCAAAAATTACTGTTTACAATCATCTACTTCCGAAATAAAATAACCTTTCTCGAATTATAATATGTCTTTTCCCAAAAATTACTGTTTACAATTATCTACTTCCGAAATAAAATAACCTTTCTCAAATTATAATATGTCTTTTCTCAAAAATTACTGCTTACAATTATCTACTTCCGAAATAAAATAACCTTTCTCAAATTATAATATGTCTTTTCTCAAAAATTACTGCTTACAATTATCTACTTCCGAAATAAAATAACCTTTCTCGAATTATAATATGTCTTTTCTCAAAAATTACTGCTTACAATTATCTACTTCCGAAATAAAATAACCTTTCTCGAATTATAATATGCCTTTTCCCAAAAATTACTGCTTACAATTATCTACTTCCGAAATAAAATAACCTTTCTCGAATTATAATATGACTTTTCCCAAAAATTACTGTTTACAATCATCTACTTCCGAAATAAAATAACCTTTCTCGAATTATAATATGTCTTTTCCCAAAAATTACTGTTTACAATCATCTACTTCCGAAATAAAATAACCTTTCTCGAATTATAATATGTCTTTTCCCAAAAATTACGGTTTACAATTATCTACTTCCGAAATAAAATAACCTTTCTCGAATTATAATATGTCTTTTCCCAAAAATTACTGCTTACAATCATCTACTTCCGAAATAAAATAACCTTTCTCGAATTATAATATGTCTTTTCCCAAAAATTACTGCTTACAATCATCTACTTCTGAAATAAAAGAACCTTTCTATCCTGGTATGAGAATTATAAACTGACACAGCCTGAAGAATAGTACAATATTTAAGTGTACTTTAAAAAAAATTCATAAACAGGATCGGTTAGTAGGTCACATTACTGATTAACTAATCACGGAAAAAGGTAGTTTTTGAAACCAACGAATACAACTGTATTGTTAAGAAATGCCCAAATTTCAACACAAGCACCAATATTTCTAAAACAGCTGTTTTTTGGAATCGCGGTTGCTATTTCGAGAACTGCTCATACGAGGTACCCCCAGATTTTAGAATGGTTGGATGGGGAACTCAATGCGCCCCGAACAAGCCTTATATTAATACGGTTTAGAGTCAATCTTGAAATATCAATGAAATAATCACTTTGAATTACTTTTAAACCGACTTAAAAGATTGAATAGTAAAACCAGGAATAAATGCAATGCACAATTAATAAGATTAAGGAGTGCTTAAGCTGGTTTTTACGGGCATATCGGTGGAATAATCTTTTACCATGACCCCTTGTGTGAGGGATAGAGGGGGCATCAGAAAAATAAGTTTGTTTAGGGGAGTTTAAGATTTTGAACAAGCTTAAGAGGTCAAAATATTTGCGACGCGTTGTTAGGGAAGACCAACCAAGAATAGAAAATCGTAATTCCCTTGGTAGGTGTCGGAGTCTAGTTGGGATTCGGGAGAGACAACCCCGGGTATTGTCTAGATACTTAATATCGATAGCGGAATGGGGGTAACGTTTAATTTCCATTCGGTTGCGATAAAACTTTGATATTTCATATAAATTAACCCTTAATATATAAATAAAATATTTACCTGGAAAGATCTCTGTAGCCACCATTGAAATGGGCAACAGCTTCAAGCCAACTTCCCAAAAGACATAGGACACTAAGCCTTGGTCGTAGTAACACTTGCACGATGCACTGCCAACGGCAACGTGGGCCCTAAGCCTTGGTCGTATTTCACAAACGTATTTGGCACGGTTAAGCATCAATTTTCCACTTGCGACGCTTAATTTTCGATCGGTTGCGATAAAACATTGGTATTTAATACAAATTAACCCTTAAAATATAAATAAAATCAAAATATTTACCAGCAAAGATCGCACAGAAAATCGCAGCATCCAGTTTTCACGAAAACGCCCCAAAAATAACCCAGAATGAATCGACTTATTGGTTCCAAACATGGACCGCTAGATGGCGCTGCTAAAGTTAGGCAGACCTCAAAATATAGAGTGCTGTCAGAAGCGCCGGTGTGACGTCACCCATGCTGTTTTCCCATAAAGAAAAAACGGTAACTGTCTTGGCCGCCCATTGCTAAATGCAGACTCGTGACGTTTAACCTTGGATCTGACGTCACAACTGACATCACTCTATGGCGGGAGCGTGCGTTTCAATTTTAATGTTTCTATTTTCTAATATAATTAATAATTCAGTTAATTATAATTTAATAATGTCTTCTAAACAGCCCAAAACACTATTCTCCACTTTTAAAAAGTGGTACTGGAGTTTATGGATTCCTACAGCTGGAAAAACCACCCTATAAACTTGTTTGTCTCATCAAGGCCAACTTAGATTACCGGTCGTGGAAGGCCTGCCAGCTTTACCCGAGCCCCATGTTAAAAAACGACTAGCAAAAGTGCCCCTAGTTCCAACTTTCGCCGTTAGGTGTGCTACCAACCCAGTTTTCCTCCTAATGCTTTTTGTATGGGAAGAAAAATTTGGAAGTGGACTTGGTTTTGGAGCATTTTTTTATATATTTACCGATTAAAGAACTCCAACTTTGAATGTTGATTATTCGTCAAATAACGGACGGCAAATCATGAAATTGGTCTCAAAATATAGATTAGAACTTACTTGACTTCTCATTTAAAACTTGGCCACGAAAAAAATCGGTAAATATTATAAAAATGCTCTATAACCAAGTCAACTTCCGATTTTGCTAGTAGTTTTTTAACATGGGGCTCGGGTGAAGCTGGCAGGCCTTCTACCACCGGTAATCTACGTTGGCCATGGTCTAATACATAGTTTACAAGGTATCCTTGTGCAAATGGTATGAATCCTTGAATCCCAAGATAAGCCCAACATCCGGCGATAGGGAATAAGGTGGATTAATGTAATTTTACTTAATTTGCACACTAATATTTATTATTTACAACGTTATTTACAAAAATTAAACATATTTTAGGTTTAAACGTAGAGTATTCTTAAATGAGTCTTAATTTTTATTATAATATGTCAGATTCTATTTGCAAAATGTTCATTTGGCACCGGTAAAAATGTTTAATTTGCGTTACTTGTCGACGAATAAGTCACGAAACACGTAAAGGAACTTGGGGTCAGGGCGTAAAGTTCAAAGGTCAAGGGAAGAAGTCGACGGGGTGGGAATATTATTGGGGTCGTAATAATCATCGTAGTTGACCTCTCCCATTTGACCTTGGCTTCCGGTTACGCCACTTGGCTCATGGTCATGTGAACGCTGGATGCTGGACACAGGCAATACAGTTGCTGAACGCCGCATCCTGGACACGGGCTCGCGCCTCCACCCACGTTTAGAACGCCCCCTGATCAGGAAATAAATTGATGAATTACAAATACCCAAGAGCCCCCTCAATAAGACTGCCACGTGTTTTATGGTTACCGTGAACTTTCTTGACTTGGTTGTTGAGGTACTTCTTCTGTCTGGCGCGGGAATTCTGGAACCAAACTTGCGTAACCCGTTTGCTGAGTCCGGTTATTTGGGCGATCCGTTCCAAGTCCTGGCCATCCGGGTTCGAATCCAGGTTGAAGTTGGCTTGCAAAACTTGCAGTTGCTCCTCCGTGAAAGTGGTTCGAACCCTCTTGGTCTTGGCTTTCTGTTGGCCCTCTCCGTCCCCCGTCTCTGCGAAGCAACCCTTTCACTCCTTAGACTATCGCCCACGAAAGACGCTAGTATTATTCTCCTACGATCTACCGCTTTTACCCCGTTAAATCGTTAAATTACGAATTTCGGAAATATTAGTTTAGATGTGACGCTAGATCATAGGAGAATAATTCTACCCCATACTATAAATCTCTTACCATCGTTGGAGCCACTTCCGGCGGCCGCGTCAAGCGATTCCAAATAGTGCGCCTTGCACAGGACCCTGTTTTCGTGAAGGGCGAACTCTTCACCCGTAGACAGTTGCCTCTTGCAAGCGTCACAAGCGAAACACGCCAAATGATACACTTGTTCTCTGGCGCGACGCACCCAATCTGACGCGTGGATAGTCCGGGAACATTTGGCGCACTTGGCTCCAAATTGCCTGCGTCATAAACATAAATACATGAGAAACTATAGTATCGGAGTTAACTTATTGGGGCCTAATTATTAACTTATGTTCTTCCTTGAAATATTTTTTTTTTCAACTATCATATCATATATTCCGTTAACGTATGTTTCCCCACCAAAGGAGGGTGGGGGGGGGATGGCGTAAGGATCTTTCTCTTTTTTGTGCGTGTTAGTTTTTCCTATAGGAAGAAGAAAGTTGGTTGGGTGACTTGTTTGCCAATTTAGGCTTAGCCCTTTTAGTCGGAGCTTGGCTTCTTTCCTCTGGCAAACTTGATTAGGACAAGCGGGAACTTCTCTAACACTAGGGATACGCGGGGGAAGATCCTCCCCGGGGCCCCTATCTTCATCGATCCCAGTAACGAGCTACTCGCGCTTCGATGCTCTTTGCCTAGTACCGTCGTCATAAGTACCAAGTACTTCTCTTGCAAGTAACTCACGAATTGTTCGAGCCTGGTGGTACTAGCCTAGTCTAGAATATATCGTATCCTTGCTGGACCACAAGAGGTACAAAATAAAAATTTCTGAAGGGTTACTTAAACTTAACCTATCGTCAACAAGCAATGTATGACAACAAAGAAATTCCCATGCCAGCTAGGGGTGGCCGACCTTCTTGGGTAAAGGGCCAAATTCGAAATTTCGAACTATGACGCGAGGGATTCAAATTTGAAATTAATAGCATAGAAATTAGGAACATGACCGTTTTTCTTTTTATTTAAATCTGATTGCAAAAACGCGTGAAAACAATTCCCCAATTAAATAGAGCTATCTCAGTTGTGACGTCAGTGCCTGGGTAAACCATCACTGGCTTAACTTTGGCATTGAGCCGCCATGTTTGGTACCGCTTTGGTTCTATGGACCAATAGCATAGGTGACGTCACACTTAGGCTTCTGAGATAGCTCTATTATTGAGAGGAGAAAATTGGGGAGTATAAAGGAACCAAATACAAGAGTAGCACCTCCACGTATGGAAAAGGAAGTTTAAACTTGGAGCAAGATTAGTTTACTTATGGTAGTAGTAGTACTCTGCTTTTCCTAGGTTCTACGTATTCCGTAAGGTCCCTGCATGGAATTTGTTCGGATAAATTCGTCCCATTATGGGAAAGGTGCAATAAGAATGGTATTCTAACGATAAGGTTAATGGTAGATTTTTAGAAGATTTGTATTGGGATGAACGTACTTCCGGTTCCTTCATTACCGTGGCTCTCACTTTTTTTTCCTTTTTCTCTTTTGTAAATTTTTTTTTCTTGGTTCCGAATTCTTTATTGGGAATATTTTTGCTCCGTTTTTATTTATTTATTTTTTGCCTATTTTTATTTTATTTTACTTGTTATAAATTTTTCTGGTTTATTTTTAAAAATGCAAGATTGCACCGGTGACTCATGATAATCGCTGGATTTCAGTTAAAGACAGCTTTGTTTGTAAAAACATTTCTTTAATAATAATAGAGCCACCTAGGAAGCCTTAGTGTGACGTCACCCATGCTATTTGCACATAGATCCAAAGCGGTACCCAACATGGCCGCTCACTGTCAACTGTCAAAGCAAAGCCCGTGACGTTTTACCTAGGCACTGACGTCACAACTGAGATAGCTCTATAGGAACTCGATTCCTGAAAATTTAAAAGTATCTAGTTCTCGTTGCGTTCTATTTATTTATTTTTAATTGAATCAAAATTAAATTAAATTCAACTTAAATTACAATTTATATATTTTCTTCATGGCAATTTAAACGACTTAAAACATACATTTTTGGACAAAAATATATTTAATGCTTAGCAAATAGCAAAGAAATGGAAACAACAATACGGAAATCGGCTGCAAAATATTAGTGAAAGCTTTCGGGATATGTATATACGTGGTCGCTTGTGCTAGGGTATTGGACCGGAAACTGATTCGGATTAGTCCCGGCGATAGACGAAGGGAATCGCCGCCCGATTTCAAACGCGATTATCGGTGAAACCCGGGGCTGCTTTTCTGCCTTACATTATATCGTCGTGGTGCTAAAGTCTATAGTCTATTAAGCCGTATTACACCTCGATACAAACAAAGTCTGATTCGACACGTTATTTTATAAGCTAGGTATCAGTATAACTTTGATGCGCGTGGATATGTTAATCCTTTGTTAACGTGGCCGAATTTAACGCTTTACCGAATTCGCGCGATGGTCACGTGTCGTGGGTACTCGTGGGTGGTTCTCTTATTTCCAAATTGGCTTCTTTTCCCGATTGCGGTTTGAAAAATTAAGCCATGCAACCACCTGCAACCCGAAACCTATAGTCATCTTTAACGGAGTGTAACTTTGGAACTAGACTAGATAGAGTGAAATTGAAAGTACCACGAGAAACTAGATATTTTGTAAAGTAATAACACCACGTTTCATGATGACCTTAGGTCAAGTAACTTCATCATAATCAATTGAAATAAATCTCATAGTTTTTAGTTTTATTTAATTGGGTGCACTCTTTAATTGAGTATAACTTTTGAACTAGAGTAGATAGAGTGAAATTGAAAGTACCACGAGAAACTAGAGATTTAGTAGAGTAATAGCACCACGTTTCATGACGACCTTAGGTCAAGTAACGCCACCATAATCAATTGAATATTGGTATAATAACACTATAAAGAAAACTCATTGTTGACTATACACTCTTTAATTGAGTATGACCTTTGAACTAGACTAGATAGAGTGAAATTGAAAGTACCGCAATAAACTAGACATTCAGTAGAGTATTTGCTCCAAGTTTCATGCATGACCCTTGTATAGTTGAAATAAGGTCTTCATGCATAATCCATATTCCATAGATACTCAAAATTAATCTCATATTGATCAGTTTTATTTCAATTCACTCTTTAATTTAGTATAACCTTTGAACCGGAGTATATAGAGTAAAATTGAAAGTATCACGAGAAACTAGACATTCAGTAGAGTAAAAGCTCCAAGTTTCATGATAATGGTAGATGAAGTAACTTCACCATAATCAATTGAAGATTGGCAAGTTACATAAAAAAACTATATCATCAAAAATTCAAAAATGCACCCGTCCCAACGCAAACAATGACGTTTTTATCATTGATAAATCAAGTAATAGACTTGTACGAACGATTCCTGAATTATTTAGTTTCATATAACGCGCCTGCAGTACGCCGGGATAGATCCCAATGGGATTAACAATCAGCAGGCACCCTCTTTTTTAGGCAAATAATAAAAAAGGGGCCATAACTTAATTAAAAGGCGCGTTGCCAGCCAGGGTTATTGCGTAAATAACGCTCGTGTCAGCATTGGGATACAAAAATCAGAATTCGGAGATCCTATGGGGATATAGGCATAGAACTGAAATACGAATACAAGAATATACTGGTCAGTTTGACTTGGCATTGAAAAGGGTGCTGAAGAACTGACATGGTGGTATAAATAGAGCCGAATGTATTGTCAAGTAATTGTGACTAAAGAGCAAATGAAACGACAAGTGAATACGAGAAACGTTTCGTCACTACTTTCCCTTTCCCTGTAGGGGGTTATCCCCCTGATAGGACCCTAATTTGGTGATAAAAAGGTCCCCCAGGAGACCCCCACGCGTGTCAGACTCGTGTCGACAATTTGAGACCATTCAGGGTAGTGGAACCAGGGATTTGACGCTATGCCTATTGTGTAGAGATGTAACTGAACAATCGACAGAATTATTTATTTATTTCAGTTAGGGGGAAAAATTAGTGTATTAAATTATTTATTTATTTATTTATTTATTTTACCTGATATAATCTGCTCTACAATAAACTCGTTCTCCTCGGACGAAGCACGAAGGTTGTCTTTCGAGTAACGTTTGACAAACGCAACATCTTAGACAAGCCGCGTGCCACGAACTTCCGTTGACTTTCAATAAATAGCGATCTTGTATTAACATTCCGCAGGAACAACAGACTTCTCGTTCTGTCTATACGAAAAAGATAATAAACATTAATATTAGTTTGTTATATTGATTGTAATTTTATCACTCCAATGTCTATTTTGATGTCTTTGTTCTTATCATTTTCGCGTGAAATAAATAAGAAGTCAAACTCTGAATTTAGCTCGTGAAATAAGTAATTTTTTAATGTAGCTCGTGAAATAAATAATTTTTTTAATGTAGCTCGTGAAATAAGTCAATGTTTTAATGTAGCTCGTGAAATAAGTAAATTTTTTTAATGTAGCTCGTGAAATAAGTCATTTTTTAATGTAGCTCGTGAAATAAGTCGGTATTTTTAATGTAACTCGTGAAATAAGTAATTTTTTAATGTAGTTTCTGAAATAAGTCGGTGTTTTGGAATTTAGCTCGTGAAATAAGTCTGTGTTTTGGAATTTAGCTCGTGGAATTAGTCGGTATTTTTTAATGCAGCTCGTGAAATAAGTCAATATTTGAATGTAGCTCGTGAAATAAGTCTGTATTTTAGAATAAGTCATACAATTCAAATAAATGCAAATCTTATATTTATATTCATAATTATTTTTTTCTTGATTCATTCTCCTCGTTCTAGATAAGAACTAGCTGTCAAAATTCATTTAACAAGACACGATAACCAATAAACCATAAACCGAATTAGCATCACTGACGTATACACCCCCAAATTGCGTATACTGCTGTACAGTACAAGCGCAAACTTACACAGTATATATAAGTTCAAGATCGTGGTAATTCGGACCACACCGAATTTCTGCAAATGACTTTGGGCTACAAAATCCTTAAATAAAAAAATATCGATGAATAATAAAAAAAAATGTCGATTGTTGGGTTCGAGCTCCCCCGCAATGGTTCAACTAGACATCAGTCAATTTTTATAGAAGCCCGGTAAAGCCAGTTTTTTATATTCTGCAGAAATAACGTAACTATTTGATCCCGAGAGAGCTTGAAGAAAAGAAGAAATTCCAATTTCTATAAGATCTTTGGTTTTGGGAGAGTTTGACATTTTACTAAGATAAATTGCCGGCCACGTGTCTAGCTTGCTGCTTGTGAGCTATATAGGTAACCATTCTCAAAGAATATATTCACTAGAAAAAAAATAAGATTGAATATTTATGATGCGTGTGAATTTATAGTCATTTATTTATGTGTTAGAATTCTTGCCAAATCCTATACGCGGCCATTGAAAAATGTTTGACCTTTCATTATGACCTCTTATTTTTATTGATAAGCGATCATCTAACATAATCGGAATGATATGTGCGTATGGTGCTGTGTCCATTATATTCAGCTAGGGTTTACCCTTTTAAAAATTGAGATAAAGGTTCTAATTATGATTTGTGGACTTGTATATTGTATTATTGTTCAGTGGTTACCCCCACATTGTGGTCAACTGATGATGTATTCTTGTCCTTGTCTTCTTGAAAAACTTATATAACTAACACTGGTACATATTTAATTTGGTACCTAATGGTTTGATTGTTATTTTCATTGTGTCAAATATTTTGTAGTAGAATCCCTCTATATATTTTAGTAGAATCCCTCTATATATATTTTAGTAGAATCCCTCTATATATTTTAGTAGAATCCCTCTATATATTTTAGTAGAATCCCTCTATATATTTTAGTAGAATCCCTCTATATATTTTAGTAGAATCCCTCTATATATTTTAGTAGAATCCCTCTATATATTTTAGTAGAATCCCTCTATATATTTTAGTAGAATCCCTCTATATATTTTAGTAGAATCCCTCTATATATTTTAGTAGAATCCCTCTATATATTTTAGTAGAATCCCTCTATATATTTTAGTAGAATCCCCTCTATATTTTAGTAGAATCCCTCTATATTTTAGTAGAATCCCTCTATATTTTAGTAGAATCCCTCTATATTTTAGTAGATGCTTCTATATTTTAGTAGAATCCCTCTATATTTTAGTAGAATCCTTCTATATTTTAGTATAATCCTTCTATATTTTAGTAGAATCCTTCTATATATTAGTAGAATCCTTCTACACAAGCTACAGACGAACTCAAAAATTTCTTAGGCGAGAAGGACCTTATACTTAATATTCAACTGTGTTTTTCTTATTTAATTTTTAAAGGATTAAAAATATATTTAAGAAAAGAAATAACCAAATAAGACTTGTCGAAGTAATTTGCATAACAAGGAATGATAGGCAAGCTTTTCCTTGAAATGACCTATAGCTTAGTCTCGATTCTAGAAGCGACTATAGCTAGCCGCGCTGCTTGCTATTCATTCTGATTCTGGAAAAATATCCTCATGTTTATTACTTTGACGTGTTTGAGACGTTATTCCAAAAGGAAATCCCTTAATTTATGTTTGCAACAAAATAACAAAACGCTGTATACGTAATCTTTTCTTTTCTAAGCGTCGCTTGTATCTCGTGATAAACAATTCGAGAACAAAAACACGCATCCAAGGAAACTTTTAAGGCTTAAGGAATTATTCAAAGTAGCAAATAGTAATTTATTTGGCAAGGATAAACTGTATAGAACATTTTTTTTTTGGAAGAAGTAAGAGTGTACACCTCGCTTTTTGCTAGGAATCCTGGCTGGCTACAAAGATATACATTTATAAACAACCATTAGAATAAATAGGGTTGTCACATGCATGGAAGTTCATGAAATTTAAAAATTTAAAGCCTAAATGATCAGAAAGTATGGTTTTAAATGCGAACATTTCTTGGGTTTGTACGAATATGGCAACGTTGAACTGTGTTACAGGCTTGCATTTTACTATAAATATGATTTGAAACGTAATATAATGAAGAGTTGATAACTTTGAGAAAATCATAGGAGTTAATAAGGGAAAGCTTAGGTAATACTACGGAAAAATCTTAGGAAATACTCCGGGAAAAATCTTAGGAAATACTCCGGGAAAATCTTCGGAAATGCTCAGGGAAAACCTGTCAAATTCAGCCCGAAATTTGAATGTGAAAATTCAAATTGTGGCAACCCCCATGGATAAGTAAACCCTTTTGGTTGATTTCTTTTTAAAGAAATATCTGGACACAATCTTTCACGCCTTTAACCGCTCTGTAGTCGCGTTTTGTCGCGGTTTTGCCAGCACCCTATAGTAGTGAATATCTCCCCTAAAATTCATGAAGTCCCCGACACAACGCGGTTTGAAACGCAACCATGCGAGACACACTTGGACGTACCATGCATAGTCCGTGGTAGTTTCGAACCTCGTAAAAAGTCAGCTGCCATTCTTCGCCTTGTTCGCATTTCCAAAATTGATTTACAACGAATAGACACTAAACATTTTGTAACTAAAACGGAGTATGAACGCGACCTTTAGCACGCACTATGGTGTGTGTGTCCCCCGGTTTCGCGAACGTGTAACGTGTTCTTTCACCTGGAGGACCATCCATCATGGTAGAAGCGGCGTTAACCTTTGACCCCCTCGGCAACCAGACCCATGACGATCGAGCTCGCGATCTAGGGATGGCTTTCGACGGCCCTGAGACACTATGGGTTGACAGCTCTTGTTGCTCTATACAACACTACATATCCTCGGTGTAATCTTATATCACTAAAATAGCCGAGGGGTCGACGCCAGTTTACACTTGGATAGTCCAACCGCCTTCAGTATAACTAACCGACCCCTCGAGAACTCGAGTGACCATATCATATACGATGGTTGAATGTAACCAATAGTTGTACGTTAAGAGGAAGTTAAATTGAATACCATGGATCTGATAACTTCGTTTCTTTGTTTCCGGTCAGCTTTGATTCAATTTTAAATTTCCCCTTCTTGGGTTAAGTTGGGTTCAGAAAAACGCCGAACCCCTCACTATTTTAAGAAACTTTGAAGTATTTTGTTTTTCATTCAAAGTTGATTATCAGGAACCCTAATTAACTTGGGACCCAAGTATTAGGTATAGTTTGGTAGGTAAGAATTGGGGCATTAATACCCTCAAATGATTTTACCCTTAACTGAAAATTGGTAGAGCTGTGACCTTTCAAAGTTCAAAGTACGTGGTGGACGTTATTTTCAAAATAAGACGGATGTCAGAGTCCTGAAGATTTAACAAAGTGTCAGTCAGATATCCTTTGGTAGACTTTCCTCAGGGTTATACACCATAGGGGGCGTTTAAAGGTCACGGGGTCAAAGTTGTCAGGCACCCCTCTTCTTAAGGTGGGCCGGGAACAGACTTAAAGCCTAACGGGAGGTCTAGCTGTGGCTATGGTCGCTTATAAACTCAAATAGTTCTTAAAAAATTGTATTCCATATAGGTATAGTTTCCATTCTTAAATATATTAAAGAATGCATTCCATCGCTTTGGGAAATCCCCCAAAACTAAATCCGACGGATCGAGACAAACAGCGTACGTCGGATTATATCGCATCATGATCATGATATGTTTGTTTAACAACACGTTACTTATATACTCAGGGTTCGTAAGGTACCTGGTTACCTGGATAAGTCAAGGATTTGCAAATATATATAGGGGAAAGGACACTGATAAGGTGAAAAACATTAAGGAGTTCCTTGTAGGCGTCCAGAAATGACATAAGTTCATAAGATATGATCCATAAGTAGAACGACACTATATTTCGTAATGCTAGAGACTTACTGAAAGCTAGTTCGAGAACGACAAGCGAGAATTGCAGACTACACTCGGTGGTTAATTTTGCAGAACTTCCATCTTCCTCTTTAGTCTGTACTCACCAGGCGTCGCTTTACCTCGAATCTATGATCTACGTCACTTCATGACAAGCTCCAGTTTGTAACCAGTGACAAACTTATAGAACATATCTTATGTACTAATGGTAATGCTAAATATAAATGGACGTGTGCAAGTTGGTTCTGGTAAACCCGTAAATATTGTCAAGGATAACCATTCTGAAAGCTTCATACGAACCCTGTTACTTGTAAAGAACTCAATGTAACCATAAAGTATTTAAATTTGAACACTTTGTAAGTTGCGGGGAGTCAACTTCAGGGACGTCTTCGTGGGAACATTATCTATATGTATACTTTCAGGGGTTATTTTTATTTTGTGTCTAAACGTTGCGTCAAATATTTGAATCTCTGTTTTCGTTTTAAGAGCTATTTTATAAGCTTGACATGATTCATGTAGATTATCCTATTTAACATGGACTCGATTTATTCAAGTTTATGGAAAATGACAGTGACAAATTACGCGCAAAATGAGATTACTATACGGAATGTTAACGCGCCGAGAAAAGCGGTTTCGCTTTTAACTTTTTTAATAATTCAAGGAAATCAGCTATATGCCCTTCCACAATAAAAGCGCGGACGTCTACACCTATAAACTCTAACTTTGAATAGTCATAAATAGGTGAACGAGACTTCCATGGAAATCCCTTGAGAATATGGTAGTCCTAATTGTTGTCTATAAATTGATGCTAATTACTTGTGCCCCAAATTAATTAGGACTCGTGATAATCAACGTTAAAAGAAAAAAAACAATTTTGTAAAAATTTATTTCGAAGTTTTAAGTTTGATCAGATATTGTCAAACTTTGGATGGTCAGAACTCGGTTAATTTAAAAGATAAAGCCACATGATTGTAGGATATTAAAGCCCAAAATGTACACCAGATACGTTGACCTACGTCAACTATGTCTCCAGATAATCAATTTGAAGTATCAGAACTAATTTTTCTTCGCTATCAATATCGTAAAGCTGCATCTTATAGCTGGGCGTTTTTAGCGCGTTTATGTTACGTCGTTGCAAGGGGAAGCTTTTTGGATACGTAGCGCGCGGGTGTAATGTCGAAGATAGATGAGCAGTCACTTTTTGTTCCTAGAAGTACCAAGTTTAAAAGATAGAGACCTGTTGACCGCGGATCGTGGGACGTCCCGTCGTGACCGAGTGATTAATTAGGGCCACGGGAAGAGAAATATATATCCTTCCAAGGGTGCATGCTCCCACCGGCCATGGAATGAATCTCTCTCGAACCACCGACCGATATAGTCTATACCACCCACACCATATCGCCTAAATTCCATTTCAAATACTTTGCAAAATATTATATACTTCAGACATACGCGATAGCTTTTTAAATGTATACTTGCGTATTTAAATACACAGACAATATCCGCTATAACACCTATTAAATCCTTTATTTTTGACCCAAAGTCTAACTAGGTAAGAAAGGCCACTCTACAAATTGACCTCTATACTAACCACATGTCCAGTTCGATTATTGAAATGGTTTCCTAATTTCCCGAGCTAATTTACTTTCAAATTCAAATAAGTTTATTAGATTTTTCATTAAAAATTGTTAGTCCTACACTAATATATAACCTAATTTCTGACCTATTAAACCCTAAAAATACCTTATTTTTCCTACATAAAAAGTTTAATTTTTGTTTGGGCCCAGCCCGAAGCATTGAATTGTTTATCTACTAATTACTTACTTTGATAATGTTGACTGGTACTTGAATATCGTGATCTCTGGGTGTATTTGGCGTCCTTCTGTGTCCTCCGTGATGATGATGGTGATGATGACCACTTGTATTGTCTTCCATGGTCATGATTCTTCTTTATGGTCAGCGACCTTAGTCGTCGAACGCCTGGACCGACGTTCGAGTGTATTTTATTCGAACCCGTCGGATTCTTCCGAATTTTACGCGTCGAATTATTGGAAGCTCCCGAAATGAAGGTGGGACTTCCGCCGTACGTCCCGATTGAAGTCATTTTGATAGGGACAACTGTCTAACCGAAATTTTTGTCCCATCAGTTGATAAGAAGAGCATCGCGAGCTTGTAAGTACCTTCTTAAATTGTACTAATTACTTTATTTAATTATTGATGTTTAACCGAACTGTTTTAGGCACGCAGATTTAATTAATCGACACACTTGGTTAATTTTAATTATAATTTGAGTGATAAATAATCAGCTTGATGCGCAATTTTTTTGTTGTTTAATTATTACTATATTAGGTGCGGTTAATTTAGGGATATTTTATCAGTCAATCTAGAATTGATTTGGAAGGCGATCTGAAGAGTAACTTGCATCACAGTTTCTGGGAGAGAGGATCGTTCGAATCTTGGATGAAATTTTTGGGTATCCCGGTAGGAGGAGTCTTGTAGAATGATGCTCGAATGGGATTGGAATACTGTTCGCTAAGAGGCTGGATCAATTTGGTCCCCTTTTGAAAGGCTCTAGCTAGGTCGAGATGAAAGGCGCGCGAGCGAGCGAGCTTGGATCTTTTTCCATTTTTGCATCCTCTGGCAATCATAGCATGGACGGATCACCCTGGAAGATGCTGCGCCGTTTCTAGTAAAGCCTGCAAAGCGTCGCGCGCATTTCAAAGATAAGCTCCTCCTTACTAACTACTCCTGCGAATCTTCTGATCCTCAAGGGATGTATGGAAGAAATTTTCTTATTTGCTTTGCCCAGAAGGTGTTGATTTCCGTATGCTTTTCTTTATACCGGGTATATCCCCAAAGGCAAGCTAAGCAGGGATGCTGCCTTTTCGGATCAACGCTTTTTATTTCATTTTCTTCATCTATCCTCGCACGTATTTTTGTTTAGAGTGCATCAAGTATGTGCATGGCGTTGTAGACCATCATGTTGGTCATGTTTCCTTGTACGTAAAGAGGACCAAGCGCAACATTAATATTCATTTACTACCCTACCAATGAAACCTAGCTTTTAAAGGTGCTGAAATCAAATTTCGAATGACCTTGAAATACCGTAGTTATTGAAATTACCAATCCCCTAGGTGCATGGCTTCATAAGATCCATGTCTAAACACCTAAAAGTTGGGTTTCAAAAATGATCTACAGAATTTATATTTTATATTAAAGAACAGAGAGAGAGATATGACATATCTTAGACGCAGTCAACAATTTTTGGGGTATTTTTCTGTAACTAATACACCGACCCCCTTTTGTCGGTGATGGGACCCCATAGGACTCTATAAAAAACAGCTTTAGTCGGTAGTCTATCAAACGGGTCCCCCACTCCTCCGAGTAACAATGATGGTTTTCCCTGTACCATTGTGGTCGATTTTAGGTGAACTCAATATATAATAGCGTACAACATTCATGGAGGATTTTGATAGAGTGAACATTACCACAGTAAACCAGCGCTACAAAAGAATGAACAACTTCGGTTTACGAATCCTTCTGCTAGTCTGAGCGATTTTTACGAGTTTCTTGGCGCCATGGACCCTCCCCTCTTGAATCTAGGGGGACCCCTATTGACCCATTCACACCGTTGCTGGCAGCGTGGTAAACCTTATTCTTGTGGGCACTGAAGTTTGACTTCTTCAGAAGGGACTATAGGAACTACACTTTTTGGGGGTATTGTTATTATAAGATATATACTCTTGTAGGGCAGTCTATCAGTTGAAAGGCTTACCATTGTATTATCGATAAGTGTAAGGGTGGAAGTCAAGTTTAACACATTTTTTTTATATATTTATTGTTGAATCGTAACAGACCGCAGAGCGCCCTTTCGTTATGCACGGATATGTATTTCATAAAGGCGCAGCTAGTTCAGACTATGGTCAAATCAAGAAGTGGTATTTAGTTTATTAGGGAGAAGGTATAAATTCGCCCCACATTTCTAGCTTTATCTCCAGTCCAAACGTATAATAGGTCCGGAGTTAATCCCCGCCTCTAAATTACAACCAGCCATTCATTGGTTCTTGAAAACTCACGTCAGCGCGACTCGAATGACGAAAATTACGTATTTTCCGACTGAGGAGAGACAGCGAAATAGCCCGGCCTCCTTTTACGTCCCCCCTTGTATTTTGAAAGGGGGACTGGGATTATGGCGTGCGAATACTTAGGCATCTTATACCTTCTCCCTAATAAACTAGCTATCACTTCTTGGTCAAATTTATAACTCGGAAACTTTCTTCAGGTTAATTTCTCGCACTTATAACAAAGGCCTTTAATTGTAAATATGTGCATGCGCGTGTTTAAAGATACATGATACCTCTTCTCGCTCGCCTAGCTAGCTTTAAACAATGAATGACCTTGATATACTACATTCTAAATCGCGTGAGTATATCGTGGTTTAAGTCGAAAACTCTACATGATGTTACGACCGTCAATTTCAGGGGCAAACGAAAAGTTTAACACCATCGCTGGGGTATTGAAGATAGTTTACAATCATGATAAACAGTTGAATATTTTTTTCCTACGCACCCCCTGCGGTTAGAGAGTCGGTTCGTGGGTCAATCGGGTCAAGGGGTTCATTGCGTGTCAGAAGTCGGGGGAGTCTTTGTGAATAGAATATTGGCAGAGAAAGATGGTTGTCTACTAGACCAGGACACTCCTACCATTCTTGAGCGCAACACCCCTACTTCGCAAACTATCAGTATATAACTTGTAGAATTTTTAACTTTGTATTTTTCTCGCCATACATAGGATCTGATCTTTTGTTGTTCCCATGCTTGCTCGGATTTTATACGCCCGAGTTGTTCGAGTTTGCGCGGACCTTTAAAGCTTATAGGGGAACCTTTTACAGGCTCAGAAAAACATGGAGTAATGGGAAAATATGTCTAAAATGTCATGGAGTATTGAAATTGACCTAAAATATCAGAGAACGTACACAAATTTTGAAAGTTAAGTCAGAAGAACAAGGAAAAGTTATAGATATTTGAAAATTGGCCTAAAATTTCATGGAATAGTCGGGGAAATTTGAATATTGGCCTAAAATTTCATGGAAAAGTCAGGGAAATTTGAATATTAGCCTAAAATTTCAAGGAAAAGCTCTTAAATTTAAATACTAATCCTGAAGGTCAGGGAAACTTCCTTTTGCCATATATCAAGATATAATTTACCAGTCAGTGTTAAAAGATGCAACGCTATCCAATAGATCTAAATGAGTATTTTCAAAATATGCTTTAGCTTTGACGTAATAATACCCCAACTCTTTTCAGAACGTTGCCGACGACACAATTGGGCAATAAGTCATGCATTTAATATTCCCCGATTTGTCTTATCGTCGCTGAATTCAAATAATAGGGTGCAGGGTGCAAAAAGTAGTAGTAAACAAGGTCTCGAGGGAAACTTGGAGTTTCCGGAAGAACTAGCGGAGAACGACCGACTCGTTCCCCTGATCAGTTAGGGTTAACTTAGTTTTCGAACGGAGAGCAGGGGCCAAAATAGGTTACAAATATACATGTAACAGTAATTTCGATACCAACCAGTCAGACTTTCACAGAAAATCGCTTACAACGTGGCTTAGCTATTTGAGTTGGAATCAACATGGAAGTAGTATTACCCTCCTGGTATAGTTTAATAATACCAAAAAGTGATATCTAGTTTACTAGGGAGAAGTTACAGATTTCGCTACATTTCTAGCTTTATCTCAAGTCCAAACGTAGATCCGGAGTTAATCCCCGCCTCTAAATTACAACCAGCAACTCATTGGTTCTTGAAAACTCACGTCAGTGCGACGCGAATGACGAGGAAAATTACTTGTATTTTCCAACTGAGGAGAGGTAGCGAAATAGCCCGGCCTCCTTTCACGTCCCCCCTTGTATTTTGAAAGGGGGACTGAGACTATGGCGCGCGAATACTTATAGGCATCTTGTACCTTCTCCCTAGTAAACTAGATATCGCTTCTTGACTATACCTAATATAAGGAATACATTACCATTCCTCGAATAGCTAAACCGTCCTGCACGCGTATAACATCTAGGGAACAAATTGTCTAGTCAGCGTTGGAGAGTCCCTTTTCGGACAATCGGGTCACGTCCTCGACTTGTCACGAACAAGAACATCATGCTCAGGGACAGACACTCGAGGATTGCCAATGTCCGAATTTTTTTTTTTCCTCAAGTAAAAGTTGGAAACATTTTTTCTTTCATAATGTTTTGCCACTAAGAAAATCTTGTGGGTGCACGAGGATTTAGAACTTAAAATAACAAAATGATACTATCGAGGGGTAAGCCACTCCTATACAGTTTGAAATATAACCATGATAATCCATACACCTGACTTAGAGAGAGTGACTTATGCCTCGTTTAAATCCCTCGTGAGAGCCAGTGTGAATCGGATAGGAAATCAGCGTTGAAAAAAATGTTAGATTTATGTACTGGGTGTCCGTGTCCTCCAGTAAACAAGGACTCAGTCAGTTTCGAGTTATAAGGTATCGGGTTTCTAAGAAAATCCACTCAACACTAAGCGGGGGAGGGATTTGCCTCTTTCGTTTTCTTAGCTAACTCGCCTGTCTGTCTGTCTGTCTATAAGCTGAAATATACTCCCAATTGGATCTGGAATAAATATCGTAGCACCCATAGATGCCTAAAAGAGGAACACTTACAGTTATCGAAACACTACTCCAAACTAAAAGACATTTATCTTATTACGGTCGTAAGTCTAAAGATATTTCCTATTTTTTTTTACTTAATTCCCATGCAAGCAAGCAAAAGTCAAATCTCATCTATAGACTTAAATATAAACTATAAAACAACTTGGTGCTCTTGACTACGTCATCAACAGTGAGGCAATGGTTTTCACTGTTGGGGGCTAGAGAAAATTCTTCCCTCTCTCTCAGCTTTGACTCTGCAGTGCAGTGTTGTCAGGCCCTCTGTCAGACAAGTACTGATTCAAACCGAACTACAAGCCTTTCTCTTTGCAGTCCTGGTCACTTTGTTCACCAAACGGTCTGGCAGACAAAATCCCTTTTGTGAAAAACCAAGTATTGAAAATAGGTTGCACAATTTTGTAGGTCTAAATAGACTTAAACCCACTCGTGTTCAACTATAAACTTGGGTTGATTTGTGCATTGTAAGCCGTGTATTCTTGTACAGGGTTTTTCAGAACGAGTCAAAAATGTCAAATAAGTTCCCCTATACCGCATTGATAGGTCCCCCAAAGTGTGAACTGCACTTTTCCATAACACCCTATATATATATTCAATAGGCCATGTAAAGAGGCTGAGACTTTAGGCGCGCTCTTGCTATCCCCACTCGCGACGAAACCTTTGTTAAGAGACCGTGTGTGGAGGGTTTCAGTCTTGTCTAATTGTGTTACGTCACTCTAGTAGCAGCTCCTACCAAGCGCGCGCGGGCGCCAAAACTTTTATTAAATTAGGATAGACGCGCGTTCATCGAACAGATCTCGAGTCGCATGCAAATACGGAGTTGTATAGAATTGTTCATTCAATGGCACTCCGTGGTATCCTCACGTGGAACTTAAGATAGTCAAGGAACCGAGTTGCCATCTCTCTATAAGTCGGCTTTTAGAGGTACCTCGCTATAAGTGGCTTGTCTTTCAACAAGTTCAACTTGAAACACCAATAAGCTGGTGTTAATATCGCCAGTTCTCTTTAAGGAGTGCGTGCTTAGATGAAAATCCAATATTTTTTAGTTAAGCATAGGTAAATAATAAGCCCCAATAAGTTAAATACCCTATTGATTGATCTCAAAATAGACAAGCTATAATATTATACGCATTTAAGTTGTTTTGTATGTACTCCCAGCTCTACATATGTTTTTGTAGAATTTTCCGAATATCTTATAGTGCTTGAGGGGCTTGGTTTGTCTTGCACAAAAATTTTATTGTATGCTTGTTTTTCAATTTGATTTTAGGGGGAATACAAGGTACTTAGAGACTATGTGTAGAGGGACCACATGAAAGGGATTCCAATCCCCGTCGGTTTATAGAGAGATGAGCTCTAGAATGGGAGAAATCGCTTGTTCTTGATTGGCTATTCATGTTCTAGCCTGAAACCTTTGATCATTCCGAATTTAGATCTATAGAAATGATACGCTCAAAAAGTGTTTCTTCTATGTGCTTTAATATTTCTTTGTGCTGCGCCTATTTTTAAAATATCCAACTATGCAACTAAAAGTTTAAATTACAATCTCCTTTTGAAATTTTCTGGGAAATATGATTCTCCTAATTTAAGTTAGATTTATTTATAAAAATGTTTTAGGTAAAATAATCGAATTTTGAACAATTTTTAATATTTCCGAATTTTTATTTATTTTTTCATTTACCACGTGTCGACCTAAACACGTGTTCGCGGAAATTTGTAAATGCGCGGGAAATCCTCACAAAAGTGCCTGATTCCCGCGCAAAGAGAGAAAGCTCCCCGTATGGTGGCGACCTCCGACGGCATCCATCGGCGAGAGCTTTTCAACTTAAGCAGACGACAAATGGACTTTAAAACCGTGGAAATAATCATCATGTGTAGTGCGGTTTTGTGTGAATTGTGAAACATTTGCCATAATAATGAGGATTAATTATATTTGAATCGAAAAGGGTAAGTCTTGTTTATTATTTTTTATTAAATTCGTACCAATTTGTCAGAAATTTTAAGTTAAATCGCGGTATAAGTTAAAAAGTACCATGTCGCGGCAAGGATTAGAGCAGTGGGTTTCGGACGAATTGCATGACATTGTTGGTATAAGTGACAGATACATTGCCGAATTTATGATTAATTTGGCTACAAAAAGTGATAGTCCTAGTGAATTCATGTCGAAATTAAGAGAAACCGGTACTGTTGACGTGTCGGGCGCGAAAGCGGCACAATTCGCCAATGAACTATGGGACCGTGTACCCCATAAAGTAAAAACTGAAAAAGCTGCTCGTATCCAAGAGAAAGCCATTACCGCGGTCCTAGAGAAAAATCGTACTTATAAATTACTAGACGATGAAGACGATTATTATCAGGAACCCGATACGAAAAAACCTAAAACATCCTCGCGTAAGAAAAGAAACTTACGTGAACGTGATTTAGTTGAATCAAGTTCATCAAGTGAAAGTGAATCTGATAAACGCGGGGATAAGAAATCCAAAAATCAATCGGAATCGTCGGAAGACGAATTCGAGAAGATGGAGAAAGAAAGAATTCAGGATTTGAAGGAAAGGGATGAATTTGCTGAAAGAATGAAGAAAAAAGATCAAGAACATACCAGGAACATTGCTGAACGTTCTGATAAAAAGGCCTTTGAGGAAGCGGCCAAAAGATTGAAATTAGAGGCTGAGGATCGGAAAAGAATTGTTCCGAAACTGAGAGTTGAATCCAGGAGGAAGTACTTAGTCAAACGAAAAGAGGACAAACTTTTGGAACTTGAAGGGGACATTCAAGATGAGGAATATCTCTTCTCTGATGTTAAGTATGTATTTTGTTGTACAGTATTTCAGAAGTAGGCGAAGTTCAGGATAGGTTACTAAGTAAGTTAGACTCGTTACTCAGATTAACGAAAAAGGAACAGAAAGAATTGGACTACAAAAAGAAAGTATTGCAACTTGCTAAAGAACACGAACGAGCTCGGGAACTTGAAAGAGTTGAACGGTATCACATGCCGGAGGAAAATAGAAATAAGAAACCTGATAAAGAAACGTACATTGAAGTTGACGAAAAAGAGAGAGTTCCCAATGCTGAACAGAAAAAATGGGAAGAAGAAAGGATGGGCATCGCGCAAATGCATTTTGGAGCCAAAGACGCCAAAGAAAAATATAAGACAAAAGAAAAACAGTATGAACTGGTCATGGACGATGCCATAGAGTTTGTGCAAGCCTTAAAAATGCCTGGGAACCATAAGGGAAGTGATGAACCGGAATTATCTGAAAGAGAACGAAAGAAAATGACAATAGATGAAACCAGGAAGTCTCTACCCATCTTCCCATTCAGAGATGATTTACTAAAGGCAATTGAAGATCATCAAGTCATTATTGTTGAGGGAGAAACTGGTTCTGGAAAAACCACGCAGATTCCGCAATATCTATACGAAGCTGTAAGTCATAATATAATTTTTAAACAAGTCGAAGAAAGACTTGAGGCGAGGCATTTGTTCAATTTCAGGGTTATACTGAAGGAGGTAAAAAAATTGGTTGCACTCAACCTAGGAGAGTGGCGGCCATGAGTGTGGCCGCTAGAGTATCGGAAGAAATGGGAGTCAAATTGGGAAACGAAGTGGGTTACAGTATCCGTTTTGAGGATTGCACTTCGGAAAGAACCATATTAAAATACATGACGGATGGAATGTTGTTGAGGGAATTTTTATCGGAACCCGACTTGGCCAGTTACAGCGTCGTTATTGTTGACGAAGCCCATGAAAGGACACTTCACACTGACATATTGTTTGGCCTGGTCAAAGACATCTCTCGATTCCGACCCGATTTGAAGTTACTGATTTCAAGCGCTACTTTAGACGCGGAGAAGTTTTCAACTGTAAGTTGGTTAATCATTTAATGACGCGTGAAAATGAAAATTTGTTTTAAATTTTTTCATTATAGTTCTTTGATGACGCACCCATTTTCCGTATCCCGGGTCGCCGATACCCTGTGGATATTTACTACACCAAAGCACCGGAAGCTGATTACTTAGACGCGTGCGTCGTAACTGTATTACAAATACACGTAACTCAACCCTTGGGTGACGTCCTGGTATTTTTAACTGGACAAGAAGAAATCGAAACATGTAACGAAATGTTACTTGAAAGAACTCGTAAACTCGGCTCTAAAATCAAAGAACTTATAATCTTGCCCATTTACGCGAACTTACCGACGGATATGCAAGCCAAAATATTCGAACCAACACCACCTGACGCTAGAAAAGTTATTTTAGCAACGAACATCGCCGAGACTTCCTTAACAATTGATGGAATTATATACGTCATTGACCCTGGTTTTTGCAAACAAAATAGTTACAATGCGCGAACTGGAATGGAGAGTTTAGTCGTGACACCGATATCGAAAGCTTCAGCCAATCAGAGAGCTGGTAGAGCCGGGAGAGTGGCTGCTGGGAAATGTTTTAGATTATATACAGCTTGGGCGTACCAACATGAACTGGAAAATCAAACGGTACCCGAGATACAACGCGTCAATTTGGGCAATGTCGTCTTGCAATTGAAATCCTTAGGAATCAACGATTTGCTTCATTTTGATTTCTTGGACCCGCCTCCCCACGAAACGTTGGTCTTAGCCTTGGAACAATTGTACGCCTTAGGCGCTTTGAATCATCAGGCAGAGTTGACCAAGTTGGGACGGAGAATGGCCGAGTTTCCAGTTGACCCCATGATGGCTAAGATGTTACTGGCGTCCGAAAAGTATAAATGTTCCGAAGAAATCGTGACGATAGCTGCTATGCTCTCGGTCAATAGCTCCATATTTTATCGACCCAAAGATAAAGTAGTTCACGCTGATACGGCCAGAAAAAATTTCTTCAGCTTTGGAGGCGATCATTTAACATTATTGAATGTTTATAATCAGGTAAATATCATTTTGATATGTTAGGTTTGTCAGAGAAAACATGAGGAAATCGGGGAATGAAAAAATGGGCTGAAGAGGTCAGGGAATAGAGCGGTACTGAGAGGGGAGGAGCTACGGGGACGTGACGTCAATATAGGGACTTGAGCTACGGGGACGTGACGTCAATATAGGGACTTGAGCTACGGGGACGTGACGTCAATATAGAGTAATTTCGGTTGAGAGGGGAAGTGAACTGTGTATCCCCTACGTTAGGGGCAACTTTGTACTAGAGAATACTATTTGCCCCCGGAAGGGAAGGGGAGGGGGGATATCACTAAGGTAAGAGATAGAGGGTTATGACGTTGCCGTATATGGGAAAGAAATTACTCTATAGGGACTTGGCAA
This sequence comes from Phalangium opilio, assembly GCF_054372755.1. Lineage (NCBI taxonomy): Eukaryota > Metazoa > Arthropoda > Arachnida > Opiliones > Phalangiidae > Phalangium > Phalangium opilio. The sequence goes on along the minus strand of NW_028324187.1, from coordinate 5,927,251 downwards.
TTCAGGCTTAACTCCGCCCCCAGCGCCATTATGGTATGTTTTTTTAACAGAATGAAAGCTATATAAGCCCCTCCTCCTGGTATGTTTTTTAGCACTAGTGGAAGGTAGCCTGACGTTGCATGACGTAGTACTGCCAAGTCCCTATTGGTTGTCTAAATTGTATGGCCTGAGCTGACGACGTCCAATAGAGCTATTTCAATTCGGGGGGAAAGGAGAGATTTTGAGGCGGGGTTTCGCTAGTCCCCGCCTAGGCGCCATATTGTGCGGGAAATTTAGCATAGAGTTCTTCAGCGGCCCGCACGGAGGGAGGGTGAAAACCGGCTCCGTTTATTGACAGGCCCAACTATGACGTTTCCCCCCTTCAACTGATATAGCACTATAGAGATATCTCAGTTGTGACGTCAGTGCCCAGGTAAAACGTCACGGGATTAGGTTTGGCAACGGGCGGCCATGTTTGGTAATAGCATGGGTGATGTCACCCTAAGGTTTCTGCAATAGCTCTATATGGTCGCCAAAACCGGGGTAAGAGGTAGGAGGGTGTGACGTCACGAGAAAATTTGTGGTACCGGACTATACTCAGGGAATTTTAAAATGGGCAAAAAAACGTCAGGGAAAATCACGAATACGCTGTAACTTTATTTTTAGTGGGCTGAAACGGCGCACTCTACCCAATGGTGTTTCGAAAATTTCATTCAACATCGTTCAATGAGACGAGCACGCGATGTCAGGGAACAGTTGGAAGGTTTGATGGAACGAGTCGAGATCGAGATGACTTCCAGTCCAAGTGAAACCGGGAATATTTGCAAAGTAAGAGAAACTAATTACTCTCGACATACCACGTCCACGACATTGTTGACAAATGTCAATAAACTTAATCTGAATTTGCAGACCATTACCGCGGGTTACTTTTATCACACGGCGAAATTAAGCAAAAGTGGGCAATACAAGACGGTGAAGCATCAACAAACAGTTATGATTCATCCAAATTCCAGTCTATTCGAAGAACTACCACGTTGGGTTGTCTATTACGAACTGGTTTTTACCACCAAAGAATTTATGAGACAAGTAAGTACTTGTTATATATTTTTCATAGTAAACACGTGCGGGGGGTACTTTGTTTGCCTGAGCTTGAAATCAAAGATAAATAATAGCTTAAAGGCAGGGCCTTCAGTTAGTGGTGTCAGGATAAGTTGTCGCTGGTCCTTATTTTTTCTCTGTTGAGCTGGTAGTTAAGGAAAGAACCTTGAAAGGGTTTCCCACAGTGAATATTGGAGACGAGATGGTTATCTTTACTGAGAAATCTCTTTAGAATAGGATTCCAATCTTTCCCTCTCTTTTCTTTATGGGGAAGCTTTGAAACGGGCGGGAGGTGTGGCATCGAGGGGTTACTCACTCAACGTAGTTAGCGTGTACGCTGTACCTTACTCTAGGGATTACGCGTAATGCGCGTGTAAAGCATCTGAGAGTGATTATCCCCTCGATTTTTTGATTTATTACTCGTGAATAGATCTGAGAGTGATTATTCCCTCGATTTTTTGATTTATTACTCGTGAATAGATCTGAGAGTGAGTAGCTCCTCGGGTTTTTCTGTTTATTACTCGTGAATAGATCTGAGAGTGAGTAGCCCCTCGGGTTTTTCTGTTTATTACTCGTGAATAGAACTGAGAGGGAGTAGCCCCTCGGGTTTTTCTGTTTATTACTCGTGAATAGAACTGAGAGTGAGTAGCTCCTCGGGTTTTTCTGTTTATTACTCGTGAATAGATCTGAGAGTGAGTAGCCCCTCGGGTTTTTCTGTTTATTACTCGTGAATAGAACTGAGAGTGAGTAGCCCCTCGGGTTTTTCTGTTTATTACTCGTGAATAGAACTGAGAGTGAGTAGCCCCTCGGGTTTTTCTGTTTATTACTCGTGAATAGATCTGAGAGTGAGTAGCCCCTCGGGTTTTTCTGTTTATTACTCGTGAATAGAACTGAGAGTGAGTAGCCCCTCGGGTTTTTCTGTTTATTACTCGTGAATAGATCTGAGAGTGAGTAGCCCCACGGTTTTTCCGTTTTATTACTCGTGAATAGATCTGAGAGTGAGTTGCCCCTCGGGTTTTTCTGTTTATTACTCGTGAATAGAACTGAGAGTGAGTAGCCCCTCGGGTTTTTCTGTTTATTACTCGTGAATAGAACTGAGAGTGAGTAGCCCCTCGGGTTTTTCTGTTTATTACTCGTGAATAGATCTGAGAGTGAGTAGCCCCACGGTTTTTCCGTTTTATTACTCGTGAATAGATCTGAGAGTGAGTTGCCCCTCGGGTTTTTCTGTTTATTACTCGTGAATAGAACTGAGAGTGAGTAGCCCCTCGGGTTTTTCTGTTTATTACTCGTGAATAGAACTGAGAGTGAGTAGCCCCTCGGGTTTTTCTGTTTATTACTCGTGAATAGATCTGAGAGTGAGTTGCCCCTCGGGTTTTTCTGTTAACTACTCGCGAAAAGGGCCATAAAAGATTTCAGCTTGACAAGTTGACACATGGGAACGGTTTTAGGACCGAACTGAGTCCGAAGTTAGTCATTTTCGGGGATTTTGTGTGTTAAGTCGCCATTTCCAGTGGTCCGGCCTTTGAAGTTTTTACCCAAATGGTATCGGGCGCTAAAGTAACTTAATTAAGTTTAAAATGATTAATAATCTCAGTTAGTTCGAGTAGAATTAATTTTTATTTAACAATAATAATAATAATTGTTAACTTTAAAAACAAAATGAATACAATGACAAAAAACACTGACGTAATATCGTTCTATTGGTAATTAATTATTATTATTAATTTTCTTTTTTGTTCCGTATTTAATTTGGTTGGGGTTTGTTCTTTTAGCTCCATAATTTTTAATGTATTTTGAAGTCATCCCTGATTGGTTAATATAATATAATATTTTATTAATATACAAAAAGTTTTATAGATATGTTTGTTTGTTTATTTGTTTTGTTTGTTTAAAAGTGAAAAAGGTTTTTAGAGAAAAATTGGTATAATTTGTTTTTGTTTGTTTAGGGAGAAAATGGTTAAATATTTATATTATTTATTTATTTATTTTTTTTTTTATGAAATTATTTATTTTAATTAATTAATTTAATTTAATTTAATTTAATCTAGGCGTCGTAATCAGATACCTGTTTAAAATATATACATACAAAATTAAGTTACAAAAATTTAACCCCCAAAATGGCGCCCCTACGACACTTTATACACATCAAAACAAAGCCCCCAAAATGGCGACTACACTTAAGTTACAAAAATTTAACCCCCAAAATGGCACCCCTACGACACTTTATACACATCAAAACAAAGCCCCCAAAATGGCGACTACACTTAAGTTACAAAAATTTAACCCCCAAAATGGCACCCCTACGACACTTTATACACATCAAAACAAAGCCCCCAAAATGGCGACTACACTTAAGTTACAAAAATTTAACCCCCCCAATATGGCGCCCCTACGACACTTTATACACATAAAAACAAAGCCCCCAAAATGGCGACTACACTTAAGTTACAAAAATTTAACCCCCCAATATGGCGCCCCTACGACACTTTATACGCATCAAAACAAAGCCCCCAAAATGGCGACTACACTTTCCACACATAAAAGACAAAACAAAACCCCAATATGGCGGCCTTAATTTTAAGTCGCTTGGTTAGGATTAGGAATATCAAAATTTATTTTCTCGTGGTGGTTAGGGTTAAGCAAGGGTTAAGTAACCACACTTCACGCGTTAGGAATATATAAATATATCCTCTTGATTGGGTAAGCAATTGAAGCAGACGACGGGACTGCCGGGATTCCGCCATATTGGGGTTTATTTACGTCACATTAATATATTAACCCCCAAAATGGCTACTAACACTTCATACACATCAAAACAGAACTCCAATATGGCGGCATAAATTTAATAAGTCGCATAGGAACACCGGGATTCCGCCATATTGGGGTTTATTTACGTCACATTAATGTATTAACCCCCAAAATGGCTACTGACACTTCATACACATCAAAACAAAACCCCAATATGGCGGCTTAAATTTAATAAGTCGCTTGGTTACTTTAGGAATACGAACACCGGGATTCCGCCATATTGGGGTTTATTTTACGTCACATTAATATATTAACCCCCAAAATGGCTACTGACACTTCATACACATCAAAACAAAACCCCAATATGGCGGCCTAAATTTAATAAGTCGCTTGGTTACTTTAGGAATACGAACACCGGGATTCCGCCATATTGGGGTTTATTTACGTCACATTAATGTATTAACCCCCAAAATGGCTACTAACACTTCATACACATCAAAACCAAACCCCAATATGGCGGCATAAATTTAATAAGTCGCTTAGGAACACCGAGATTCCGCCATATTGGGGTTTATTTACGTCACAGTTAATATTTAGCGATATTAAATTGTTTTTTCACAAAGACACGGAAGCGCAAAAGGGTTAACATTAACACAATTAACGTATAACAATTTTTTTGTGTTTTCACAGATAATTGAGATCGAAAGCTCTTGGTTACTGGAAGTGGCGCCTCATTACTACAAAGCCAAGGAATTGGACGATTCAACGACGAAAAAAATGCCTAAAAACACTGGGAAATCGACAATGGAGCTGAAGAGGTAATTTGGGATGGACAACGTCCACGGGCGCGGGACCACAGTTCAAGACACCAACCAACCAAGACACTCGGCAATTTTTTCACACACGTTACACTAAGCTTACCTTTTCCGCCTTTTCAAATTTGGAAATATTATTCATAAAGTTTATACAAAACTCAAGTCTCTAAAGTGAATCCGTTGCCAGTCTTTGAAGTTTCGCTTGTCTGTGGAAAATAACACCAAAGATAAGTTATTACTTTATTTGCATACTAATTATTATAAGCCTACTTCTACCCTTTACTTCAAAACGATGCTAATTAAACGGGGTCACAATAATCGGAGTTTGAGTAATTAAGCAAATTAGCTAAGCAAAGATGACCACTAAACCCCCCCCCCCCCAAATAACCCCGGGTTCTCTTGACCATTTCGCAAATTATGTACAGAGAAACCAACACACAGGGGTGAGGCCGCCATTGAGGTATTATAGAGTAGTGTCGGTAGAGAGGGGAGTAGACTGTTTATCCCTCCCTCTAGGCGCGCTTTTGTAAGAGGGGATACTGTACGCGCCTGGTAAGGGGGATGACACTGAGCTAGAGCTAGATGTCAGTTCTACGTATGCAAACGTCATACCCTTCTATCTCTTAGCTCAGTGTCATCCCCCCTACCAGGCGCGTACAGTATCCCCTCTTACAAAAGCGCGCCTAGAGGGAGGGATACGCAGTCTACTCCCCCCTCTACCGACACTACTCTATGGTATGACGTTTGCATAGTAGAACTGCAGGCGCGTACCGTATCCCCTCATACAAAAGCGCGCCTAGAGGGAGGGATACGCAGTCTACTCCCCCCTCTACCGACACTACTCTATGGTATGACGTTTGCATAGTAGAACTGCAGGCGCGTACCGTATCCCCTCTTACAAAAGCGCGCCTAGAGGGAGGGATAGACAGTCTACTCCCCTCTCTACCGACACTACTCTATAACCCTCGCCAAGAAGTACCGCTAGAGGCAGATGTAGGCGAGTTGGTTAGCCCCCACCGCGTGTGGTGAACCCGGGCTCCGACTGACGTTGCCTCTTGTGGGTTGGTTTCTCTGTATGTAATTTCCGAAATGGTCTATTACTCACTGTAAGTCCGTATCCTCTATGGCGGTCGGTGCTTTTTCGCTGACCGCTTTTGAGAAGGGTGGTTTTCGACCCGGAAATCGTGCCGGGCTGTTAGAAGACTCTCGCGAACTACTTTGTTGATCCCTGATATTCCTGCGCAGATCGCGTTGTTGTTTTAATATGGAAGGGGAAGGCTGAGGTCCCGTATCTTGCTCTTGACTCGTGGGATACGAACCCGACATTGGTTCGTCGCTGTAACCCTCCAGTTCCTCCTAAAATATAATAATTTCGTGTAAGGTTCGCGAGAATGTATTTTTTTCTCTGGTATGTTACTTACCAGTGATTCGTGGATCGGTGAAACTGATCTGCTATGTTCAGTGTGGGAGCGGAAAGACAATGGGGTTTGAGAGAGTAAAGGTGGACGCGAATGCGAGGACAGTTTGTCCATGCTTGATTCATCCGTGGTATCCTCTTGACTCTCGGAAGTTGTTAGTCCCTCGGCCCGGGTGTCTCTTTCGGACGTTTCCTCTTCTTGTTCGTCTTCCTCTTCCTCCTCCACTTCCTCCTCTTCTTCCCCTTCATCTTCATCTTCTTGAGTCTCTTTTTCATCTTCATCCTCTTCTTCTAACATATCTTCCGATTCTTCAGTCGGTTTTTCCAAATCGGAAGTCGTTTCTTCCCCTTCTAAAGAAAGGAAGTAAGAGTCTCACTTGGGACGTTTTATAATTGTATTAAACGTAACTGAACTTACCATCGTCGACAACGGGGTCATCGGAATACGGTTGACTAATTGTAATAACGGGGACATCGCTGTTAACTGAAGTCTTACTTTCGATACTGTCACTTGTCCGTTTTTGAAAACTGTCCGTCTTGGATTGACTCTTTTTCGTTTTCCTAAATTTGCAAGTTATTATACTTAAGTCCGTATTTATCAACAATTAAGGCATACTCACAATCTTCTTTTGTTGTACGCGTCATCTTGATCCGTATATTGCACCCTTTTTTTCCCATCTGTAATTACTAAGCGAAATTAAGCTTAGTAATTAAGTTAATTAAAGTGTACTACTAACTTTTCTTTTCACCGCTTTCTTCGGTGTCATCCTCGAGTCCTTTGCCTGTTCGAAATTTATTGGGTAACACGGGTAAAATTTTTTTCGCCGAAGTCCATTTTGCCGTAGATTGGCTTTCTACACTCGCACTCGGTGCATTTAAGTTTGCGATTATGCAATTTTATTGCCATAAGTATATAAAAACGGGGTCTTTTCTGGGTTACCTACCACTACCACGCGTTCTCTAAAATATCTCTAATATCCCTTAATGTCGTTAACCCTACCGCGGTGTGGGACATGGCCCTCAAAGCAATACTTATAACCGTTCCGTTGTTATATACTTATGGGCTGTAAATTAAAATTAGAAATACCTTCGGGTATGACGGCTGTTGTTATGGCAGGAACTGGTGGTTTCTCGGCTTCGTTTTTCTCCTAAAAAAATTCAGGTATGGTTTTATACCAACTTATAGGGAAGTATTAATATTCTTATGCTTTGTAATCGTACCCGTCTTAATTGTAATCTTAAATCGTTGTTAGCCTCTCTTAATGATCCAGTTAATGAAGTTAAATAATATATAATTAACCTGCAAGGGTTCCAATATGGTTTAAATACGTATTAACTTTTAGTGTTTCCATAAGTTTATGAGATATGTTCCCCATAAGTTTGTCACTGGTTACAAACTGGAGCTTGTCATGAAGTGAGTGAGGTAGGTCATAGATTCGAGGTAAAGCGACATACGCCTGGTGAGGCGCTGTCAAAGGCTTATTATACAGACTAAATAGGAAGATTAACTGCAAAATTATCCACCAAGTGTGGGACTTATTCTCACTTGTCGTTCTCGAACTAGCTCGAGCTGTAAGTCTCTAGCATTACTAAGTATAGTTAGGGTCGTACTTATGGAAGGAACATATCTTATAAACTTATGGTGTTTCGCTACCATCACCAATCACGTGTTTGAATTATTGGTCAACACTTACACTAGTAAGAGAATAAGCGGTATAACCACACCGGGCGATGTTAAATACTCCAAAACGGCGTTCATAAAGTTTGGCAGTAGTTCCTCGATATAACCCGTAAAAATTTTATAGATTCTTAACTGTCCGCTAAGAAATACAAGCGAGTCGAAACAATTAAGGGTTATTTTAGTTAGTAGAACCAAACGATCGCTTGACCTTACCTAAAAGGTCCGCAATGCCAGGAAGGTTCTAACCAGACAACAGCGTAACCAACGGGTAACGTGCAAAGGAAAAGCATAATTAGTAATAGGGCAAAGTAGAAATTATTTGATCGTGAAGCCTTGAAGACAGTTTCGTGCGGAATGTTACAAGTTAGGACAGCCCAACTTCGAATGTATAATAGGATGCATAGTTTAACGGTGTTGATGGCCGGAAGTCCCGGACTGAAGAACATTCCCATCCTACGTGAAGGTAGGAAGACATTTTGATTTTAGGCTTGTTGTGGTGTATTAGGCTTAGCTTATTTAATTAGTTACCAGATCATTCCTTGGTTGTTTACCAAATGAAGAATGTTTTCGGCAATTTTAAAATCGCCGTAACCAGGCTAGAAGTTCATGAAATACTTTGTGTTTCGGGAATGTAGTACTTAGGTAACCTATCCAATACTTACAAATCCCTTCTCCAAATCCCAACACCAACAATTATTGGCGTACCGGACGAAAACGGCTCTGATAAAGTCCATTAGTAAAGTCGATATGATAGTCATGACCAAATCCATCACGGTTAATTTGACCAGTTCTTGTCCGAACATGGTCTCCCAGCAGAGTTTACGCAATTGCGTTTTAACGTCCTCGTCGGCCTTAACCAGTTCTTCGACAGTCGGCGCGCGAGTTCTTCTGTCTGGGTAACACGAATCTGGACACATATCGGGACCTTTCGTCGTGGTCGCCCCTGGCGTTGTCCCCCGGCTCGATGTCCCGTCCCAACCCATAGTGTCCGTCATATCCAATAGGGTCGTACGAGTCTCGAACATCTCGGGGCAAATGGTGACGTTCACCAGGCAATTATCTGAGTCTCTCGGTGTACTCGAAGTTGGTTCTAAATAGATCAATTTGAAATCGATGGTTAGGTTATTGACTTATGATCTTACCGGTTGAACCAGATCCGAAATCGGTGTAAAACGTTGACATCTTGCTGTCCCCCGTTTCGGAAAAATTGCGACCCGGTAGCGCAAAATCGCTCATAGTAGCGTTGGCCAAAAAGAACGTTAAGTAGGATGACACTTCGGAAACGTTACTCGGAAAATTAGTCCAATTATTAGCAGTCGCGTAATTAACCAATCCCGTCGTGGTTAAATTAGCTACCGTTTTAACAAAATCTTCGAAGTTCTCTTCGTTCTCGGCCTCGCGTAGACTAGGCGGTGGAAAATTAGTCCAGTTTTGGTTTGTCATATTTAGTAAGTAGTAATACGACAGTTCATTATTCGCCGTCGTATTTGTGTAGTAAGATAAGTTGGGGGATGGTGTCGAGGTGGCGTTCAAAGCCGCTAGGGTCGACGCGATGGTCAAATTGACCAGTCTTTGAATGAATACGCCGTAATCCTCCGTAGGGAATGTTCCATTAGCGTAAGCCCAATCTGGGATCGCTTGCTTCATGCCTTGGAAGGTGAAAGTCTTGTACCCACCTTGGGACAGTGTCGCTTCACCTTTTAAACGTAACAACCAATTATAGGAAGGACAATGCCTAGAACAATTTAATAACTAACCTCCGGTATCTGTCCCAGAGATGCCAGAGGTATCGGGTCTAGAGGTTGTCCAATTGGATAAGGCGTTGAGTGTCAGGTTGGCTATGCCCTCCAACATAGATTTATAACTGGCTTCGGCTTTGGCTCGTTTCCACATTTCGTATATATCCGCGAAGACGGTACTGTTGTAGGTGAACAGTTCCGGTTGGCTTCGTTTCAAGGCAGCCAACGTGCAATTTCGGAAGACGTAAACAGTGCAATTTGGCTCCGGTTCTTGTCCTCCCCATGCTGTGGTGGGTGACGTTGATGTGACGTAGCTAGAGAAAATACTCGTGTAATTGTTGAAGGACGAATCGGTGTCCAGGTTATCCATTAGACCCAATGCGGTGATGTTGTTTTTGACACCTTCTAATTCTTGGGCCTTGAAATAAGAATAAGCGCGCTATGAAGTCGACCTCATTGACCCCGAACCTAAGTTACTAACCATCCTATCGACTTTGTTGAAAAGGGCAAAAATCAATGTGTAGAGATTCAATAAATATAGAACCAAAATTCTGTTTCAAAAGGTAACTAGAGTCAGAGCGCCCTTGGAAGGTGGTTTGTTTTAGTCGGGACCATAGACATACCTGGCTAGCTGCCATTGTAATTGAACACGTGGATGGTACCTTTCCATAATACCGATTAAGTCGAAGAGATTGGGGTAGATCATCGAGATTGCCGAGACTACGACAGTCACTTCGTTCTGTCGGTACCAACCGGAAGTCTCGGCTTCCGGTTGCTGGGATCGGTCCACCACGACTACGACGGCCATGGCACTTGACACTAAAAGGATTAGCACAATGAAATTGGCCAATGCTCGTAGCGCAATGATTTTCCAACTAAATTAATGTCAATTATCATTAGCGTGAAGTTGAAAGGAATTAAAAATGAAATCGAATTACTTCCGGGTTTCTTTCTTTCGTTCCTGTTCTTCTAGGATAGCTTCCTATAGTTTTAAAAGAATATGGGAAACATTCAATTTCTCCGCACCATAAGTAACATGATAACAATAAGTATGTCTATACTGTGTTGCAATTACTTTTAAACTCATGATTAACGAGGCCTTTTTGTTATGTGCCGTTTCTTCGTTTCCAATCATGTAATCCCAACCCGTGTAAATTTTCCATGTGAAAATACATTCATCATCTTTTTCCGATACTTTACTCATCCGATTGTTTTCCGCCATTCTATTAACAATTAACGTTTTTAAATAACCACAATCGATTAAGACCGTGTTAAATATTGTTTAATCGATTTAACTACTTGCCTTCTTAAAATACAAAAGAAACTAAATATATAAACACATAAAGATGTTAAAAAATAGGCCAATGGTAGTCTATAGCCCTCTTTCGTTTTTTCTCTGTTACTATAGTAACCGTAGAAAATAGGCGAATATTTTAAATAACCCTAAATAGACCAGAAAATAATTAATTTCAGCAATTAATTTTAAGTAATTAATAATGAACCTCAAACTCCCAGATTGCTTGAAGATTAAGCGCGCTTTCTTTCTCATCGCTTTTCACTTCTTTGCGCATGCCCGTTGGATCTTCATCCGCTCTTAAAACCTGATATATTTGTTTAGATGTAATTAGGCTTAAGGTAATTAACCGAGGATTAGGATTAAGTAATCTAACCTCGGGAACCATTAGAAAACAACAGACGAAAACGGTTATAAATAAGTTGATCCAAAAAACCCAACGCAAGAATAAAAAGTACGAAGCCACAACTGACCCGAAATGACCTTTTGAAAGTTATACAACATTAGGCTTAACATCAGGGTAGAATAATTACTACTTTAATACTAATTAGTAATTAATATCATTACTTTCAATTCGTTTAATTCGCATTTCCCACGGTGTTAAACTAACTACGAAATTTTCCAATTCCCTTTTAAAACGCTGCCACCCCTTTATTATTAAAGAAACCAATCCAATTAATATTAAGCCTAATTATATTAAATGAAGAAATTTACCCGTGAAATTAGTATTGTATATTTGGCAAAGATATCTTTGGATCGCTTACTATGGGCTAATTCACCTTCGTGTTTTTGAACATAGATTTTGGCTTTCCTATTTCAAAATATTAACGACTCTAAAATTAGGCTTAAGGACTATTATAAAAAACAATTAGTGTTAACAGCAATTATAACAAACAAACAAACAAACACGTTAATATTATAAACACAACCCCATTTTTGACACCTGACAATATCATTAATAGATTCCGAGCCCCACCTATCAAATTTTGACCCTAATTTCAAGTGATAAACAGAGTTATGCCTAAAATTTAGGTTTAGTGGGGTCAGAAACTGGAGTCCCCTCAAAGAAATGTATTTTTCTTTATCAATTTATGAGCCCTGAAAAAAGGAACCCGACTAGTGGGTTGGGTTAACCGTAGAATCTTTATTATTAACCTAGATATCTCACCCACCCAAAACCCAAGGGCGTTTTACGTGTATCTTGAATCGTAAAGGGGTAGTGAACAGTACTCTGAATCGATTTAAAAGAAGTTTCATTCATTATCTCTTTGAATGTCGGAATGATTTTCTATTTAGAAACTAACTATTATGTGCATTAGGTTACAAAAGTAATTCTACCCCAAAATGGTGTCCCCAGGTAAGCCATATTGTTTACCTGAGAACTCTGTATTTCTTTTTCATTCGCCACGGTTGTGTTTTTAAATTTTCTATCATTTGTTTATGAAGTTTCATTGTTTCCAAAATTTCTTCCTCCGTCATCTCCGCTTCGTCGATAGAAATGGCCGTTTCGCTGTGTTAAAAAAATAATTTAGACTATAGTGTCACCCCATTTAATTTCCCCATATAGCTAATACAGTCAAATGTGTAGTTCTGTCATTAGTGTATACCGGGGTTGAACTTATATGGTAAGATATATCCACTTATGATATTTGATAAATGCACGTGCTGTAACCTCAATTTTTGGCGCGAGCTCGGGGTTGTAAAAAGAAAACATTAAAGAGAGTTCTTCGTTGACAGTTTTCGCGCTTTAATTACGGAAATGGGGTTCTAGGTTTCTACAGGTGGGGTTTGGGGGAAGAAATACACATTAATGGGCGGATACCAAACAAGGAATTCGCGAGAAAAGTCTGTCAGCGTGGGTGCGACAACGAAGACCACGATTGGAAGGGATGGGGAGATACAGAAACCCATAGTCCTGGATTAGAGCAAATCAAATGGTACAGCTAAAGTCAAAACGTCAGTGTCTTTGGGGACATTGGGGACGAGAACTATAGACATTTGTTCAGAATCGTGTTTTCGTCTTGTTCAGTCGAGTGTAATGTTCTAGACAGTCACATTTTCCGTACAGGTTGGTTTAGCTATACGAGTGTAGGCATAAAGAACTAACTGAACACTACTGGTATGTCACCAAACGAAATACGTCGAAGGTGTGTTTCCGCCTAACCACCAATGATTAAAAAACATGGTTTTAGAGTTTCCCGCAACGTAAGGCTACAAACATTACTCAAGAAGTTTAGCATTAGAGCAGTGGAAGGTTATTATTCTAATTACATATAGCTTGGGAGGATTGAACGAAGGATAAGGCTACTCCATTGTCGTCCAGCTAAACCAGCCTGTGTCTAATATTATAAGAAACCATTACAGTGCCGTGATACATTCTGTAAATTCGTGTATGTCCATCCATAGACATACTTAGAGCCCAAGAAAAAAATAGTAACTTTTTTCGTGGCAAATTTTTTCTTTGTTTTACTATCTTGTCGTGGTCGGTCGCGACTCGTGACTGGTAAGGCTCGTGCCTTAAGGTTTGACCCCCTTTTAAGGTTCGACAGTGCGTGCTTTTCCCACTCACCCCTAGCCCCAGGGCGTGGTCACCTTTACAACATGAATTATAAATGTTCTCCTCCCCCCCTTGCCGTTCTCCTCTCTTAGTCAATTGACCACCTCCCCACTCCTGCTGTGTCCAGAATTCCGCTGATTTGAATATAGAAGCATCATTATTTAATATTAACGTTGGAGGTTCTTACCCCAAAAAGTATTTAGGAAGTTTTTTTTGTGTTATAAAATTGCATTTTATGTTAGAAAATATAATTTTTTTCAAAAATTATTCGAGTTTTTAGACGTGGGGATGTCCTATAAGATTATGAAGAGTTTATAATCTAACACGTCAGTATCCGTCAGTAAACTATTCTAACTTCCTGGTAGGCTTAAAGCTAAGCCTAAAATTACCCCTAGGATTAACACCGATTTTAGTATCGCCCTATTATGACTAATTTCCTATAATGTCTATAATTTGAGGTTGGGTTACAGGATTCCACAGGATGGCGGAGCTATTTCAAAGTATTAAAGTATATAGTGGTTTTGGTGTATAAAAACAGGGATCCCGTAGATTTGTTCCCTGACTTTTCTAGGTTTTCCCTGAAGGTTTAAAATCATTTGTTTAGACCATAAAATTTCCCCTTTTATTTGTTGAAACCTCAGGTGTATTTATAAAATAATATCATCGAACCAACGTTAAATGCCCCGACTTTTATCGGAAATTTTCGGTCCCCAGACAATTTAAACTAGTTTTCAAATTCCCTGATTTTTCCAGGTACCGTGGCAACTTGTTAGTGATTTAATTACTAGTGTCTATAATAGCCACGCAACTACGCAAGCTTTGGGTGAATGAATACTCTGTGACGCCGCTTTAGTGAGTATGAATGATCGCTAGCATTACTCGAATGGGAAGCGCCGCCCTTTTTAGTCCCACACCTAGGCAAAACCGAGTGAACAAGATGTTCCTAACTTATTGGGATCGAGTTATTATTCGCTTATGGTAGGCATCTCCGTCCAAAAGGAATACGGAATACCAAATTAATTTAGGACAACATCCCTCATTTTCGCATGGATCTTATAAAGCCTACAGGGGATTGGAAAACATGGATGTTTTATATACTATATCGACACTAAAACCGCGGTACGGGCGTTAGGATTGTAGTATATGAAGGTAATTTAAAATTTGAAAGAGATCAATGTTTGAAAGCAGGTGCGAGGTGGTAAACGAGATGTATTTCTCTAAGCTCACTATGCATGAGTCGCGAAAATGACTTCTTTGTTAGACTAGTGATTATGCAAATTAATTAGAACAAAAACTTACTCTCCGGAGGATGTCGTAAAAGATGACAGTCTCCGTTTTCGTCCCATGTCGTCGGTAAGGTAAGGGGACGAACCCCTTCTCGGGGACGGCAGCTTGCTTCTACGACGACCCTGTCCGGCTCTACTTCGTAGAAAAGCTTCCAAACTTTCATCTTCATTATCAGACATTTTAAAAAATACCGTTCTATAAATATATATCCACCGATTAAGGGCAAAAACCGATTTCCCCCTTTTTTCACACGATATCGCAAAACCCTCAAACGCTTCTATTCACGAAATCATTGTTATCGCCGCATTATATAAAAAAACTACTTCGGATCGGTCCTCTAATACATTTTAAAGCTGTAAGTTTTCACAACGATCGTCGCACGATTGTAACTTCGCGCCAAAGTTGTTAGCGCGCGACTAAGGTAAGGTATCAAACCCAACGTAATCGGCCGAACCTACCATATCATAAGTAACATAATATGCGGTAAGTTTAGCCTGCCCAGTCAGCACGTATAAGGTGGTCACTACCAGGTGGATGCTGGTAGAGACGAGAAATTCCGTGATAGTCCCTGAAACGTATCTTGCTTTACTGTCTGTACAATACTACGCATAGAGTGGTACTGAGAGGGGAGGAACTACTTCAACTTGACGTCAATATTGGTAGTTTAAACAGAGCTATCTCGGAAGCGTTATTGTGACGTCACCTATGATATTTGCCCATAGAACCAAAGCGGTACCAAACATGGCCGCCCAATGCCAAAGGTTTGCGTGAGGTTTTACCTAGGCACTGACGTCACAACTGAGATAGCTCTATAGAGTAATTTCTTTCCCATATACGGCAACGTCATAACCCTCCATCTCTTACCTTAGTGATATCCCCCTCCCCTTCCCTTCCGGGGGCAAATAGTATTCTCTAGTACAAAGTTGCCCCTAACGTAGGGGATACACAGTTCACTCCCCCTCTCAACCGAAATTACTCTATTGTATGGCCTGAACTACTTCCAATATGGTAGCCAAAAACCGAGGAAAGAGGTAGGAGGGTGTGACGTCACGAGAAAGTTCGTAGTAGCAGACTAGTGTCTACTTTCCCTTGTAATATACAACAAAACCTATAGGAGGCTGGAAGAACACCATTTCATAGGGACTTAATATTAAATTATTCACTTATGACTTTATAAATTGTTCCAGAGAGTAATTGTCGATAGGTAGGAGGAATAGTGCGGGAAAGAAGGGTTCTAAGGGCGTTTGCCGTTTTTTGCGAGGGATACGTCACTGGCACATCATATGATTCTGATCAAAGGATGAAATTATAGTGCGCTGGTATTGTCTATGCATTATGATAGCAAGTTCGTGCGTGCTCTGATGGAATTCACCCCTAAGTCCAAGTGACGTACCCCTCATTTATTGCTACTATCTATCCCTTTTCTCGTAAATCCCTCTCTCCTCGCAAATCAACACCAAAAACGCAAGGGGAATCCAATCAGAGAAGGGGAGAGGAGGGGGGTAGTGCGCGGTCCTCTCCCATCCCATTGGATCCCCGTTTATGAAAGAACAATAGGTTTTAAAGGAATAATATTTATTATATCCACAAAATAATGTAAGTACATTGAATTTTAAACAAAGTATGAAGGAATTGTTTATTCAAAGTGAACTATTGTTTCATTTTAGCTGACAAATCATTACAACCCAAAATTGGTAAATCCCTGACGACGGAATTCAATGGAATATCCATGATTCCATTAAGAACAAGTTGGCGAATTCCTTCAATAACGTTCGTCCCCATAAACTTAACGCCTGTTTTTACTGGCTTATCAAAGACTTCGTTCTTCTTTGGGTCTTCGAACCCCATCCATTTTGTTTCCGTCTGTAGCAAAAACAGTTCAAAAATACCGCCATATTAAGCCTAGGCAAATTAGTAATTACTCGCCTTTATGGAAACAATTTCCAACTGGGGTTGAACATAATCTCCAAAGTATTTTTCAACGTATTGTTTCCGTTCAAATTTCTCTCTCCTACTCAAATCATTGAGAAAAAGGACTTTCCTAGGTGATCCTGTAATAATAATTAGGCTTAAAGCCTTAGAAAGCGAAGCCAAGGCCTAAAAAACGCGCAAAGGCTTATGAAACACCGCCATAAGCCTTTGACACCCAACTTACTAATTTTTTTCTGATTTTCTCTAATAATTTCTGGCCAATCTAAAGGCAAATTCAATTTCCGCTTGGACTCTCTTTGCAAAGCTAATTGGAAGAGAGAGGGAATGGATCTTCCACTCAAAGCCATGTCTTCGACTTCAGTTCCGTTTAACATTACAGTTAAAGCCTATTATTAATGTATTTATATTCGTTTTGCAAAAATATTGCCTGGTTATTGTTATTTTAGTTCATCTTTACTCTTAAAACGAATCTTTCGTATTTTTGGTAAGTAGGACCTCCCAAAAACACAAATGGCGAACCAGGAAAGTAGCAAATGTAGGTGAGATATTTTGATTCTGAATTTCTCGCCAATATTTTTGGTTCGAGGTTTAAAATATTCCATATTCCTTCCTTCAATAATTTTGAGTCCAGTTCCTACAAAGCGCTTATTGAAATTAATTAATTAACATTAACTTAAATGTTATATTAATATTTTACTTACAATATTGACATTTTGTAGCTTTAATATATTGAGTAGAGACGTTTTAAATTCTTCTGGATGTTTTATAGAGTCAGAATTATCTATAAATTAATTTCGATTAATCATATTAAACTTAAATACTTAGTTTAATTACCTATGCCTTGGATTTTGAAGGAATGCCAATTGATTCTTTTTAAACCAGTGGCCAAACCTGAAATGATTTTATAATTTGAATAATGTAGGCCTAATTGATTTAATTCTGTTTTCCAACTTACCCATTAGATTAACAGAAACAGTCACATCATGAAAATCTAAACCCTATAATAATTTTACAATTATTTAAGTTCTATATTTGTTACAGGCATGAATAACTTACTAGGTTATGTACTATGTCAATTAATTTTTGTATCAGTTCAATTTTAGTTAATTTTTTCGAATTTAATCCGCGTAGGTTTTCTTTAAAGGTCGGATTGTACATGGAAGTTAATGTTAAAATATCCTCTTTTTTGAATTGTTCCAAACACATTTTAAATTTATCTTCTTGTCTTGAAGTTTCATTAACTTCATCGTCGGAAGATAATTCCTCGTCAAAAGCGGTTGATTCGTTGTCCGAAATATCGCTCATTATTTCAATACTAATTTGTCTTAGTTAAGTTAGTTTAATTAACGATTAAAAGCTCGATAAACTACAATTTTTCCCGCCTAAATTCGAAATACACTTTCGTTTCCCGTGACCTTTAACCTTAGTCGCTCGTGTCGCCCTCTAGTCTAAACCAATCAAAATAGCGGAAATGTCGAGAAAGACTGAAAACTCCCACTTTTTGTCTTGTTCCAAGTTTTAGCGTTGAGTTTTGACACCGTCACCGGTTTTAATTTAATTTAAAATTAAAAACAAATTAACGATTAAAGAGCTAAAATTCCAAATAATAATACTTTCAAGAGCATGTGAGAGGGTTGAAACGGATTATCAGGGGCTCTGAGTAAGTCATCATATGATTTTTATTTCAAAAACATTTTTGAAGCCAAGGCTTAAGTTCTGGCAAGTAGGCTTAATTTTTTTCCACCCACTAATGTGGGTAGGATATCTAGGTTCCTTAATATTTCCTTATGTACAATTGTACATCGCGAGAGGCGGTTACTTATTTCTAAAACAATAACAATCAAAGTCTCGTGATTCATTAAGATTTCGTGAAATTAATTTTAATTACGTTTAAGTGAAGCTTCAGACTATGATGGTAGAGATAAGATCAAAATTGGTTCTTCAATGTTGAATTAACATTTAACAGTGATTAAAGATTAAAATAACTATACAGAGGGGTTTTGTTGTGTTTGTGGGGATTTGTGGGGGAATTTTTCGTTCGTGAAGTCAGTAGATCCAGAAAATTTGGGTTGACTTTCAGAAAGACCCTCTCAATTGTTGTCAAGGTAACAAAAGGGGAGCAAAAATGAATGAAAACCAAGATGTGGCGTGTTATTTTGTTACTAAACACTCCTGGAAAGGAAAGTGAGTGGTTTGCGATTTATTACCTTTATGAATCCCAAGAATTCAATTAAAAAAAATGACATTTTGAAGATATAAACGGGTATTTTCCGTGGGAACATTGGGTATTACTACTTATAATCCTGCAACAATGGAAATAACCAATCAGTGGCCTTATAATGAAGTTATTGGGGTGATACCGAATACCAAAGGGCAACTAAACAATGAATTTATTATAATAACTCTGAAGAAGGGAAAGAAAACAGATCAAATGAAGTTTTCTTCTGATCATAGAGCAGAGATTTTAACAGCCTCTTTGGTATGCATGTATAAATTTTAGGCCTGTGCGAGTACCCGGTCGGGTATCGGTTCGGGTACCCGACCCGAAAACTTAATTTCTAAATACCCGAAAATATTTAAATTTTCCCGCTCATTACACGCGACAAGGCTTAGGACAGTCGGTATTGGTTTGATCCTAGGGGGGAGGGGACGGCCTAGGAAGGTGCGCATTGACAACTGGTTTCCTCCAGTTTTGACTCACCAGTGAGGGTACTACAACGCCCGGCCAAAGAGGAGAGAGAGAGAGGGAGATAGAAACGCGCTTTATAAAATCCGCCGAAAAATGGGAAAATAGGGGGTAGTAAAAACAATTTTCGGTACGTTTAGTTTTAGGAGGCACATCCTTTGCGCATGGGGGGATTGACCTCCTCACCTTATCTCTGTCATCCCCTACGTCAACTGTGCGCGAGAAAGCAGCGCTCAGGCGCCGCGGTGTACCATAGATTTACCCCCGTTTTCACCATGCATTCTCTCCCTCTTTCTCTCCTCTTTGGCCTGGCTTTCTTCTTCCAAACTGGAACTAAAATTTAAACAGAATTAAAACATAAACATGGAGATTTTTGCTACACAAAAGCATACCACTACTGGTTGTTTTGCTAGGCCTAATTATTCCATCCAGTACCCATCAAAAATCGGGGAACCCGACCCGAAACCCGTAAATCACTACCCGCACATGGCCGAAATAAATTTTTTAAACGTTGTGGCGTTTTTCCAACAAATATTTGGCTCCTTTTAGAAATTTAGATCTAAATTTCTTGAAACTCCCAGTGTGACCATACAAACGTTAAGAGTTAACGCGGTCAAGCATCATTGGTCAGAAAATAAAGTTCCAGTGATACTAGAGATTGGTCCCAATGGTTTATTACAACAAAACCCTAGGACCAATCAAATTGTATCAACCTATGATTATAAAGATATTCAGGGACTAGTATTTATATCCAACGTTCAAGGAGGCTTTGCTGTTATTCATGCAGGATTTGGACGTTTGGTTAGCTATAGTTTCTTTCTACGCGTAATAGGGTTTTTTTCTGATTGTTATGTAATAATTTTAACAGCATATATTTGGTGTGGAGAATCGAGAAGAAGTTATGAAAAAAATTAAAGAACATTCCTGGGTTCACGTTGGAGTTGTTTTAAAAGTCTCCAACGAAACTATTAGTTTAGAATCTGCTTATAATAATAGGTTTGGAACGTATAGTTCCGATGATTATATCACTTCAATTTCCGATTTCAACGTTCACAAAATATCGCCTAAACATACGGTACAAATTTTCACAATGTGTGAAATTTTAATTCATTAGCAGTCCAACACACAGGATCACAGATATTCAATTCTTTCTTGTGTTGGGCCCCTTTTAACATGTTCAAAGCGTTTATAAATAAGCAATTTCACATCTTGAACATTAGGGCCCGGTTAAAAGGTTACTGGGTGTGACGGAATGCTGTTTAATAGAACGTGATCCAGCAACTTACAGTATTGTCACGTTAAAACCACTCTCGGAAGTTTCGGCGTTAGTTCGTAGTTCGGAAAATCCTCAAATGTTCAATATAGAGTACGTTAAGGGCCAAATTAGAACGTACATGTCAACGGAAAGGGATGCCTTAGTCGCGTCTCTATTAGACGGAGTCAGGGCATCGGGGAATCGTGATATTCACGTTAAAATGTTGCCGACTGATAGGGGAAAAAGATTAGGACCCGCGACGGTCCCAGTTGATGAAGAAGTTGAAAGCAATCATCTAAAGTTCCTTCAATATCCCGCTGGTATAAAAAAACACCCGAAATAAAATATTTTTAAAACCGAGACTTAACTTTCAATTCTAATTAAATTAATTTAAATTTATAAGTTGGTTGGGATTTTGCGGAAGCAGTGAAAAGATTCAATTGTAATATTCCATATAGTGGCTTGCTCCATAGTGTTTCTCAAGACGTAAGCGCAAAATTTAGGCTCAAACGCGAAGCAACGGGGTTAAGCCTAATTTTCAACTTTGTTAATTAATTAGGGACTTTTCTCGGAAAAGAAGGAAAAATTAATAGAAGGCGCGTTACAAGCTTTAATGGCCAAAGAAGGGGATCAAGATTCAATCGCCCCTGATGTTTTAGAAGCCCAATTTCAAGCGTTGCGACGTTTAGTCGCTTCCAAAATTGGTTTCGCTTGTTTTTTACAATTGCCAAAGTAATTAACGAAATATTTCTTTGGTAAAACCATAACGTTCTGGTGATTTATACTCTCGATCTTTGCGTAAACAGATTTAGAGAAAAATTAGGAACGAAAGTTGTTAAAGCTCTAAAGAGATTCGACGATGGCGTTTCACACTCCGCAATTGATATGATTTGCGCTTTGATGCAGCCAATGCATGATGATTATGATTTGCGACAAGAATTAATGAACAAAAGTTCCTTATTATCAAATAAACCCTTTTTAGAAAGTCTTTTGCAAATGTTCGTCGAACACGTGGTTAGTTATTTGTATGCGAAATTAGCGGTCTTATTCCTGATCAGCGCCATCTACCCATAGCGGTGACTTTGAGAACTACTGTAAGCGGCAAGCCAATCAGATGTCGCTAAAATCTGGTGACGTCATTTTTGGTAAGACCCGAGAGTGCCAGTCAGTGACGTCACCAGATTTTAGAGACATCTGATTGGCTTGCCGCTTACAGTAGTTCTCAAAGTCGCCGCTATGGGTAGGTGGCGCTGATCAGGAATAAGGCTAATTATATGAATTAAAAAAATAAAAGTTTAAGTCGAAATCGGACTTTTTTATAGCAAAAAAACACCGGAGCTCTTGTAGTGGCGGCAATGTTGGATTTCTTAACATTTTCTTTATGCGTACCATACAGCGAAACAACGGATGGGGCGCATTTTGATACGCTTCTTAATTTAGTAGCCGATCATGGCCGATATCTCTTTCAACTCTTCCAAGTAATTACGATTTGATTGTGTCCGAGGGGCTAGTCACAATCAGATTACCTGTACACGGATTACGTTTAATCATTTTAGAGTAGCAGGGCTTTTAAAGATTACGCGTAATAACTTTATTACAGTCAACGGTACAGTCGTGTACACCGATTACACTTAGAGTGACCGGTCCCTCGATTGTGTCGAACCAGAGATTGTTTGAAATTTATTTCATCGCATTCTCTCTTATTCGGCCAAACTTTTCGGAACTAGTTGTCAAACTTACCTTTACTACAACTCTGTTTTTAAAAGCATCCCTCATTGGCCATTGTTAAAGGCGCGGGTCTAGTCATGAAAGCGGTGATTGAAGAAGGTGACGCCACCGTTTCAGCCAAAATGCAAGATTTAGCGATGGCTGAAGGCGCCTTACCTCGACACCTCCATATCGCGATGTTTATTCAAAGCACAGATAATCGATTAATGGCCATGCAACAGTTGTCCCGGCAACTAGTTGGGTTATGGGTCACTGGTCATCCGACCGCTATGGGACTCTTGAAGAGAATAGTCGTAAGTTTTTTGACGTCTACCTACTAGGCTTGGACAACGCGAATGGGAACCAATCAAATTCGGGTATTTGCAGCCACCTGGTTTATTATCTTATTTGGATAGTACCGATAAAGTCCCAGTTCAAAGTCGGGATTTAATTAATATCAGGGATAATTTAAAAATCGCCAATGATCAAACTAATAAGAACAATAAACGTATGATACAACAATCGATACAAGTTATCGAGAAACAAATTGAATTGGTCATGCAACATTGGAGAGCCCGAATGGGAATTGAAAGCAAAAATGTACGATACCTTCTTTCGAAAATTCTTATCAGAATCCGAATTGGAATTAATTTCAAAGTTTAACTTACAATTATTCATTAGGATAAGTTACAACAGCAACAGCAACGTCCCATAATCCTTCGAAAACGTCGGGAACGTATTAAATCGGACGCGAATTGGGCGTTATTTTATTATCAGTTTTTTCAAGATCATACGCGTCCTGATTTAATTTGGAATTATAAGACTAGGGAAGAACTGAGAGATTGTTTAGAGAATGAAATGAGAGCGTTTATGGTTGACCGTGATTTGTGTCAGAACGCTGTCATTGCGTGGAATCATACCGAGTTCGAAGTTCCATATAATTCACTCTCCGAAGAAATCAAAATCGGAGAATATTATTTAAGATTGTTATTAGAAGAGGATGAAAATGATAAAGGCGAAAATTCCTACATTAAACGATCGTAAGTGTAATTATTTCAGATTGATTACAAGTGGTATGCCTAATGTTTTTTCTTTCTAAAGATACGAATTTTTCAATGATTTGTATCATCGATTTTTATTGACTTCGAATATCTCTATGAGATCAATGTGCCTTCAAGCAATGGCTATAGTTTATGGTCGACATCACGAAGATATCGGACCCTTTAACGATACGCGATACATAGTTGGAATGCTTGAAAAGGTAAGGTAGCGACGGACATTGGTTCCCCAGTACAGGGTTTGTACTGAATACCCTGGGAAACCTGGAATGGATAAGTCAGGGATTTGGAAAATGGTTGGGATAAGTCAGGGATTCAAAGTTTTGTCCTAAAAAGTAAGGGATATGTCGGGGGTTCAAAGTTTTGCCCTAAAAAGTAAGGGATATGTCGGGGGTTCAAAGTTTTGCCCTAAAAAGTAAGGGATATGTCGGGGGTTCAAAGTTTTGCCCTAAAAAGTAAGGGATATGTCGGGGATTCAAAGTTTTGCCCTAAAAAGTAATTGATATGTCGGGGGTTCAAAGTTTTGCCCTAAAAAGTAAGGGATATGTCGGGGGTTCAAAGTTTTGCCCTAAAAAGTAAGGGATATGTCGGGGATTCAAAGTTTTGCCCTAAAAAGTAAGGGATATGTCGGGGATTCAAAGTTTTGCCCTAAAAAGTAAGGGATATGTCGGGGGTTCAAAGTTTTGCCCTAAAAAGTAAGGGATATGTCGGGGATTCAAAGTTTTGCCCTAAAAAGTAATTGATATGTCGGGGGTTCGAAGTTTTGCCCTAAAAAGTAAGGGATATGTCGGGGATTCAAAGTTTTGCCCTAAAAAGTAAGGGATATGTCGGGGGTTCAAAGTTTTGCCCTAAAAAGTAAGGGATATGTCGGGGATTCAAAGTTTTGCCCTAAAAAGTAAGGGATATGTCGGGGATTCAAAGTTTTGCCCTAAAATGTAAGGGATATGTCGGGGATTCAAAGTTTTGCCCTAAAAAGTAAGGGATATGTCGGGGGTTCAAAGTTTTGCCCTAAAAAGTAAGGGATATGTCGGGGATTCAAAGTTTTGCCCTAAAAAGTAAGGGATATGTCGGGGATTCAAAGTTTTGCCCTAAAATGTAAGGGATATGTCGGGGATTCAAAGTTTTGCCCTAAAAAGTAAGGGATATGTCAGGGATTTCGTTTGGTAAGTCAAACCATGCTTCAAGCCATACTAAACATGGGTCAGGTGTGATGTGACGAAGTGGGCTCAGGTAAACACCTTAAAATGGTCAGGGAAATGGCCAAAATATGGTCAGGGATAAGCTGGGAAAGTCAGGGATTTTCAATAAAAAAATTACGTCCGGACCCTTAACACGCGTAGTTATGACGTTCCAATGATTTTAAACCATTGATTCTTTTCTCTAGTCTTGTGATAGATTGGAACGTGATAGACTGGTGATTTTTATTAGTAAACTTCTGTTAAACAGGGTGAGTCCTCAGTCTCCCAATTAGAGTTAAAAGTAACTCTCGGTGACTTAAATTAATTAATAAATGAATGATGCTTTTAGAGAAACGTTAAAGACGTAATTGACGCGAACGGACTAAAAACATTAGTGGAGCTTCTAACGTTAGCTCATTTACATACGAGTCGCGCTACAGTTCCATTACAAACGAACGTTATCGAAGCTTCACCCGATATGATACGGGAATCATCGGAGAAAGAATGGTATTACGGGAACGTTGAAAAAGAACGACACGGTCCTCATAGTTTCCCGGAAATGAAAGATTTGTGGCAAGACGGGGTTATTAATAGAAAAACAAAGTGTTGGGCTCAAGGAATGGATGGCTGGAGACCAGTTAGTTCTATTCCTCAGTTGAAATGGTGTTTACTAGCAACTTCCAGTCCTTTAATGAACGAAACGGAATTAGCCGAAATTATTTTAAGTATGCTTATTAAAATTTGCGAGTTTTATCCGAGTCGTGACACGCACGGCTCTATCATTCGACCTCTGCCAAAATGTAAAAGATTGTTATCGGAACCAACTTGTCTTCCACATATTATTCAGGTAGGTCTAGAGAATTACGCCAGCCAGGGTTCCGATATGTTTTATTTTTGTAACTGTGACGCGGGTTTTTTAGTTGTTGTTAACGTTTGATCCGTCATTGGTTGAGAAAGTGGCGGTTTTATTGAGCAACGTTATGCAAGACAACCCGTCCATGCCTAGATTATATTTGACTGGATTCTTTTTCTTCATTTTAATGTATACGGGTTCGAACTTGCTTCCAATTGGAAGGATTTTAAAAGCGACACACGCCCAACAAGCTTTCCGATCCGAAGAAGTGAGTCTATCTATACGTGTCAATTATTTTCGGTTCGACGTCAAAATCGTTTCGTTTTCGATAAAAAGTTGTTTCATTTGGTCAAAATTGTATTTTTTTGTTGGTGAATATGTTTTTTTTCTTCGAAGTTGGTTGTTTTTTGTTGTTGAAGTTGTTTTTCATGGAAGTTGGTTGTTTTTGTTGAAAGTTTTTCCGTCGAAAGGGTTTTTTGCTTCGTCAAAATTGTTTTTTGCTTCGTCTAAATTGTGTTTTGCTTCGTCTAAATTGTTTTTTTGCTTCGTCTAAATTGTTTTTTTGCTTCGTCTAAATTGTTTTTTTGCTTCGTCTAAATTGTTTTTTGCCTCGTCTAAATTGTTTTTTGCCTCGTCTAAATTGTTTTTTGCTTCGTCTAAATTGTTTTTTGCTTCGTCTAAATTGTTTTTTGCTTCGTCTAAATTGTTTTTTGCTTCGTCTAAATTGTTTTTTGCTTCGTCTAAATTGTTTTTTTGCTTCGTCTAAATTGTTTTTTTGCTTCGTCTAAATTGTTTTTTTGCTTCGTCTAAATTGTTTTTTGCCTCGTCTAAATTGTTTTTTGCCTCGTCTAAATTGTTTTTTGCTTCGTCTAAATTGTTTTTTGCTTCGTCTAAATTGTTTTTTGCTTCGTCTAAATTGTTTTTTGCTTCGTCTAAATTGTTTTTTGCTTCGTCTAAATTGTTTTTTGCTTCGTCTAAATTGTTTTTTGCTTCGTCTAAATTGTTTTTTTGCTTCGTCTAAATTGTTTTTTTTTTTGCTTCGTCTAAATTGTTTTTTTTGCTTCGTCTAAATTGTTTTTTTGCTTCGTCTAAATTGTTTTTTTGCTTCGTCTAAATTGTTTTTTGCTTCGTCTAAATTGTTTTTTGCTTCGTCTAAATTGTTTTTTGCTTCGTCTAAATTCTTTTTTGCTTCGTCTAAATTGTTTTTTTGCTTCGTCTAAATTGTTTTTTTGCTTCGTCTAAATTGTTAAATAGTTCATCTTTTTCGAAAACGTTTCGTTTTTGTTACCAATTGTTTGTTTCTCCGTCGAATTCGTTTCCTCTTCGTTATTTTCACGATAAAATAAATTTGCGTACCATTTTCAGACGCCAACTTCGAACTTAATAACGCGTAGCATATTGGGTCAATTATTACCCGAAGCTATGGTTTGTTACTTGGAAAACCACGGACCGGAGAAATTCGCCCAAATATTTTTAGGAGAGTTTGATACACCGGAAGCGATATGGAATAGCGAAATGAGACGTATGATGATCGAAAAAATCGCCGCGCATATCGCCGATTTTTCACCTCGTTTACGATCAAATACGCGAGCCTTGTATCAATATTGTCCCATTCCGGCCATTCAGTATCCTCAACTTGAAAACGAACTCTTCTGCAATATTTATTATCTACGTCATCTTTGTGATACCAACAAGTTTCCAAATTGGCCAATTTCAGATCCGGTAAGTGCCGAACTAAACTCGGCTCTCGCGAGTAATAGACCATTTCGTAAAATTACATACAGAGAAACCAACACACTGGGGTGAGGGCGTCATTGGGGGTATTCTCCAGTGTTCGTACGGAACCTGGATAAGTCAGGGTTTTGGAAAATGGGGGTAAAAAGTCAGGGTTTTGGAAAATGGGGGTAAAAAGTCGGGGTATTTTGGAAAATGCGGGGGGGGGGAAGTCGGGGTATTTTGGAAAATGCGGGGGGGGGAAGTCGGGGTTTTTTGGAAAATGGGGGGGAAAGTCGGGGTTTTTTGGAAAATGGAGGAAAAAGTCGGGTTTTTTGGAAAATGGGGGAAAAAGTCAGGGTTTTTTGGAAAATGGAGGAAAAAAGTCAGGGTTTTTTGGAAAATGGAGGAAAAAAGTCGTGGTTTTTTTGGAAAATGGAGGAAAAGGTCGGGGTTTTTTTTTGGAAAATGGAGGAAAAGGTCGGGGTTTTTTTTTGGAAAATGGAGGAAAAAGTCGGGGTTTTTTTTTTGGAAAATGGAGGCAAAAGTCGGGGTTTTTTGGAAAATGGAGGAAAAAGTTGGGGTTTTTTGGAAAATGGAGGAAAAAGTCGGGGTTTTTTGGAAAATGGAGGAAAAGTCGGGTTTTTTTGGAAAATGGGGGAAAAAGTCGGGGTTTTTTGGAAAATGAGGGAAAAAGTCGGGGTTTTTTGGAAAATGGAGGAAAAAAGTCGTAGTTTTTTGGAAAATGGAGGAAAGAAGTCTTAGTTTTTTGGTAAATGGAGGAAAAAGTCAGTGTTTTTTGGAAAATGGGCGCGAGGGAGAATGGCGGCCTCACCCCATTGCATTGATTTCTCTGTACGTCATTTCCGAAACAGTCTATTGTATGAATACGCGTGTTTTCACCCCTTCTAGGTTTCTTTGCTTCGAAATATTTTAGAAGCTTGGAAACAAGAAGTGGAGAAGAAACCACCGCCGATTTCTATCGCGGATGCGTACAAAGCTTTGGGACTCAATTCGGAGGATGTCCATGACGAATCGACCATCAGAAAAGCCTATTTCCGACTAGCCCAAAAATACCATCCCGATAAAAACCCTGATGGCCGCGAAATTTTCGAAGAAGTTAATAAAGCTTACGAGTTTTTGTGTAGCAAATCTTCACGGTCTTGCGACGGTCCCGATCCTATTAATATCATCCTTATTTTAAAAACTCAAAGCATTTTATTTAGTCGGTATCAAGAAGGTGAGAAGCCTTCATTAACCGCCCTCAAAAGATAGCTGACGTCATAACTGTTGGTTTATGGGTGGTTACTTTTACAGAACTTCATCCTTATAAATACGCCGGCTACCCAATGTTAATTAAAACAATTAAAATGGAAACTCAGGATGAATTTTTGTTCTCAAAGGAAGTTCCTTTGTTACCAGCCGCGACGGAAACCGCTTTCCATACCGTCAATTGTTCGGCGTTAAATGCTGAAGAATTAAGACGGGAAGGCGGGCTATTGTTACTGAGAGACGCGTACAATCGTTGTACTGGCGTACTAAATCAATCCTCTAAACAAGACGATGTCCCTGTCCAAGTTAGCACCCATATTACCAGGTGTTTCACCGTAGCTGCCCAATTTCCCTCTTGCAGGGAACGTCTAACTGAGATGCTCGAAGTAATTAAGGATCTTTGTCGAATACTTTACTTTCAAGTATGTATACTTGTAGCCGAGCGAGTCATTAATTAGTAACGCTAATTAGCGGTCTTATTCCTGATCAGCGCCACCTACCTATAGCGGTGACTTTGAGAACTACTGTAATCGGAAAGCCAATCAAATGTCGCTAAAATCTGGTGACGTCACTGACGGGCACTCTCGGGGAGGGGTCTTACCAAAAATGACGTCACCAGCCAGATTTTAGCGACATCTGGAGTGATTGGCTTGCCGATTACAGTAGTTCTCAAAGTCGCCGCTATGGGTAGGTGGCGCTGATCAGGAATAAGACCGCTAATTAATCTAATCTAATCTAATCTAATTAGCATTTGTCGAAATTGGGAGTTTACGCTGTGGAATGCGTTAGCGCTTTTGCTACGGATGAAACGTTACAAAATCATTTATTTCAATCGGGAGTTCTATTTCACTTACTATTAAATCTGTTTAACTACGATTACACCTTGGAGGAAGGCGGAGTTGAACGCTCCGAGGATAGTAACCAACAGGAGATTAATAACCAGTTGGCCAAGTTGAGTATCATCGCTTGTACCAGACTTATTGGTGGGGGCAAAGGGGAAAACACCACTCCCGATAATATGACCATTAAAGACGCCATGAGGGCCATGTTAACGCCTTATATCGTAAAAGTACTTGGGAATCAACCTGAACAAGAAATACTCAAGGTTTTGAATTCAAATTCCGAGAATCCCTATTTGGTTTGGAATAATGGAACCAGGGCTGAACTTGTCGAGTATTTGAAAACTCAACAGAAAGAAATGATAAGATCCGTAAGTACTTGAAGTTGTCTGCGCAACATGATCAACTTATTATTTGTGGTTTGATGTATGTATTAGGGTGAATGTGATCCATCGTATGGTGCAGACTTTGTTTTTACTGGTCATCTAGAGGAGCTGATTATTGGTGAAGTATTTGTCCGAGTCTACAACGAACAACCCACGTTCCCATTAGAAAATGCGCGCGGTTTTGCCCTGGATTTGTTGGATTTCTTGAGTTCCCAAGCCCAGTACTTGTATTCGTTAATGACCCTAAAAGATCGCGGTGTTGAAGTCACCAAAAGCGCCGATCGCTTAGGAAAAATTGAAATGGCCTTGGAAGCCTTGAGGAACGTTATAAGAAATCATCCTGGTAAGTACTTATCGTTTATTTCGTCTGTGAAGTTGGTTTACTTACGTAAGTACTCTAAGACACGCGTTGTTTTCATGTCTTTAGGCGTGGAAATTCAGTGTATCGGTCAGTTTAAGTTATTATTTAGCTTATTAAGACTCGACGGTTGCGCCAAAGTACAAATCTTAGCTATTGACGTCATATCGGGCGTCACAAATAACCAGGAATGCGTCAAAGACATTGCCGCCTCCGAAATTTTAGTTTATCTATTATTAGTCTTGAAGTCTCTTCCTAATTCTACAAGTAATTGAATTGAATTAAATTTAATTTAATCCTAATTAACTTAATCTTTTAAGGATTAATTAACTCTATTAATAAATGTTCCCAGATCAACTAGTCGTTTTAGAAACATTACTGCCGTTAATGTCTAATGGTAAATTGGTAAAGGAGGCCATGTTAAGAGGCGCCGCGATATATTTACTGGATTTGTTTTGCAATTCACCGAACCCTGGAGTTCGGGAAAGAACCGCGGAACTTTTATCAAAAATGACTTCGGAAAAATTAATAGGACCAAAATTACGCATTATGCTCAATACTTTCTTACCTCCCTTATTTTTGGATGCCATGAAAGATTCGCCGCAAGCCGCCGTCCAAATGTTTGAAGGTAAACGAAACGATGGCGTATCATTACGCGGTTCGATCTTTGTTAATTACTAATTGGTTGTAATTTAATTATAATTGGCAGTTACTCAAGAAAACCCAGAGTTAATATGGAATGAAGAATCAAAAGAGAAATTATCTCAAACCGTTTCGAGATTAGCCGATGAGTAAGTTAATTAATTTCAATTTTGAATTTGGCTTAGCAGAAAAATGGTAGTTATTGGGGTGGGTACCCAAAATGGTCTTAAGTAAATACATCCTTCCTTCAAAAATTCCCTTTAGTACACTATTTTTACTGTATTATCTCAATCCCCAATGGTCTTTGGCAATTTCTTTCCCTTTGATGCTATCTCTAACTTTTGGTTCCCCTTTGTCCTTCTTAACTCTTTAGAGTATTATTTCAACACAGAATACTGGTAATGGGATGATATAGGTGTGTCGCGCTACATGATTCTAGTCTGTCTCTGCAAGAAACTACTACAGAACCGCGTACCCTTCGTGCACTATATTTCACCTTGAAACAGTCTTTCACAGTATTTCGTTATTCTCAAAAATTCCCGGTCTTTCTAAGCTGGACAGTGGGTGGTCCCCTTTCACCTCCGATCCCTATCTCTTTTTTTTCCGCGAATAACCCGACAACCAGTCTCAGCTTGACATCAGTAAAGGGGGAGTATTTATTGTGAAAGGGTTTATGATTTATGGAGAGAGATAAAATGTATGCTAAACTAGAAATGGCACCTTAAAGTGTCGTGGTCACTGTTGTAGGAGAGTACTGAATTGGGCAGGCATTTCTCAAGTTTATGTGGCACTCTAAGTAACTTTATAGTGTATGCGAGACACGACATTGTATAGCCTTAGATCCTTCGTTGTCGGGTGATGTACAACTGGTACAACCTTAGCACATTGGAAACCACACGGAGTATTGCAAAATAATTTTTTCCCTCGTTACTACCCGGGTTACCGAGTACTTTTGAATAGTTGTAAAAATAATTTTCGGGTATTGGGGCGGGTACCCACACACCTCTAGACTATTAATTAGCTTTAATTATATTCCATTATAGTCACTATATAATACAAAAGGACGATCCCAGTATAACTTGGAAGGTATTAAAATTAAAATTAGGGATTTTAGGTGATTGTCAGGTTTATTTTTCTTTTACAATTTTCTCGGTCAGCTTCCGGATAATCTAGAAGTTGGTCGCGAAAATATTCAAGGAGAGATTGTAATCGCGGGCGTTTATTTACGACTCTATATTCAAAATCCGGCTTGGGTTTTGCGCCGTCCCAGAGAATTTCTAATTGAACTTCTCGATAAAGCTCACGAGTATTTATCAAAGCCAAATCCAGACGTAAGGACTAATATCTTCAGTCTCAGTTTTCAATATTGAAAAGGCCCCGCCCTGATTCCTGATTTGGAATTTTGTTAATAGGATAATCTCTTAGAAATGATGGCCACAGCCGTTGTTTCTCTCCTCCAATCAAAACCCGATCTTCTAGAACAAATTCCCGGTTTAGGTCACATTCCCAGAATAGTTCAAGTGTTACCAGCGAAACCTACCGATGATACGACCTGCAGAGCGTGGCTGATGATTCTCCATCAATTAGCAAGTAGCTACGTAAGTTAATTACTCTAAAAACACTGGTGTTTGTTTTTTGTGTGAAAATGAAACATAAGATGAAAGCAAATTAACTCAGAATCAGATTGCCAATTTAGGAACTAATTAAGAGGTTTTTCTTAATGGTTTTAATTGTAGTCGTGCGTTAAAGTTCTCTGTAAAACTGATTGCCTTAAATCTCTGATGAAAGCTATGCAAGCTAAACCTGATATGATGACTGTTGCTTGCGAAACTGTTAGTAGGATATTTGATCATGCTGTTGAAGACTTAGTTCAACAGGTAGGGGTTGATAGGCTTACTGTGGGGGAATAAATACATGGGATGGGATTTTAAAGGAAAATTTCAGGTAACATAACATTATACCTTAAAAGAACGGCCTTTTTCTAAATATAAAAGGAATTAAATATTTAAATAAGTAAGTGATCTCTTATTACAAAATAATTAGTATTTAATTAGTCTTAAAAACGATAGTCAGAACATTTTACGCGCGTGATCGAGTGGGCTATGCCATATCTTAACCTCGCGTCTCTGTCCAGGCTTGGAAATAGCAGTGCACTTCCTCTGGTCCAAAACCAGTTTATTAATTGCTTGGACTAGTTTTTTAATTCAAAAAGTGGGGGTTACTGGTTCTCGGGACCAGTTTATTAATTGCAAATCTATTGGAGAACAAAGGCTGGGACCAGTCCGGAGACCAGTTAATTATTTCGGGGACTAGAGGGGTCACTGGTCCCAAGGACTAGTTTAAAAATTTTCCTTATTTCTAAGTCTGCTCGCGAGTCGCGCCTCTGTCTCTCAGCCTGTGAGAATTCAACCAATCGCTTTAGGCGTAGCTATCAGGCGTCACTAAAGCAATGGCGGCGCAGTAGTCCTCGTTTTTAAGACTAATTAAATGCTAATTATTTTGTAATGAGATCATTTATTTATTTTAATTTTTAATTCCTTTTATATTTAGAAAAAGCAGCCGTTCTTTTAAGGTATAATGTTATGTTATCTGAACTTTTCCTTTAACTGATGATTCATGAATAGGCTGTCGATACGCAACTAGTTCATTTCTTGCTTAAAATCCTGGAGGGAAAAATGCCCGGAATTCAGAATCCGGCGGCAGCCAAGGCCCAAGTAGTCAATGCCTTGAAAGCCATGAGTGGCTCTATAAGTTACGGTACACAAGTAACCGATATTTTAGAGAAATCCTCAGTTTGGGCGGAATACCGCGATCAGAAACACGATTTATTCATTGCACCCGCCAATACTTCAGGATATTTAACAGGTAAAGTGTACTTTTTTATATTTTTAAAGCCCATATATAGAGTGCTGTCAGTTGTGACGTCAGATCCAAGGTTAAACGTCACGAGTCTGCCTTTAACAATGGGCGGCCATGACAGTTACCGTTTTTGTTTTGCGCTCTTTAGAGCTGGAAAACTATTGTTCCGACCCATTACGGCTGGGCGCCTATTCCCCTTCATGTCCAGGTTTTGGTGTGATCAATTCGTTCGCGCAAAAGCGTAATATGGCTGGGGCCATCTTGTTTTCTTTATGGGAAAACAGCATGGGTGACGTCACACCGGCGCTTCTGACAGCACTCTATAAGTAGTACTTGAAATTACGCGAGCTCTGGTACTCGTAAACCTTTCTAAGATTTACGTTTACCATTAGGAACGGCCAATGTTGCTGGTTACCTAACTCAAGGTACTGGAGGCTACACAATGCCTTCTTCGCCCCCTCCAATGGAGGAGGGTTAATCGCGCCCCCCTCCCCCAAAAGAACCCCCTAAAAATTACAAAAAATAGATAGTTTTATAATAGCATATGTAAAACACTTCTTTCTTTCCTACAGTAAATTTAAATTTATAGAAATTAAATTAAATTGTTAGGCCTTGTTAGAAATTGTTATAGAAGTTCGTTAAAAAAAAATTGTTTAACGACACTAAAGAATTAAAGTGCCATTTAAAGAAATGACAACCCCAGGTTTAAGTTAATTAAATGATTGTTAATTAAAAGAGATTTATATAACGACGGGAACGTAAATCTAATGGCATTGTCGTTATATATATTTTGTGATTTATTTCGTCTCCGGTAAACAAAAGAAAAAAAATTGTAAAATTTGTATAAAATATTAATTAATTAATTAATAGGCCTAATTAAGCCCTGTAATGAACTGAATTTAATGGAGGTGCTTTAATGATAAGATAGGACAATACAATCTTGCGAACCCCCTCCCCCAAACCCCCCAAAACAAACAAACAATGTATTGTACAGTTTAAGAGAGTAAAAAAAATATTTTTTTCAGTTAACTAATACTGTTGTCTCTTGTCTTGTTTACCATTTGATTAACAGGGTTCATACAAATCTGGAAAAATCAGGGAAATAGTTAAAACCTCGGGGAAATCAGGGATTTTTGGGTCAAACAGGGGCCGAGTAATTAAGCAAAATGTTCGTGAACATTCCCTCCATTAACATTACACCCAAATTTGGAGGCTTATAACTCTGGGTCTAGTAGAGATACGGGGATGTCCCTTGAGTATGTTATAGTCCTATTTGCCCCCCATCCAACCATACTAAAAACTTAGGGCTACGACAAACAGGGGCCGAGTAATTAAGCAAAATGTTCAAAAACATAGCCCCCTCCATAGGATTAACATTACACTACTTTGGAGGCTCATAACTCTGTTTCTACTAGAGATACGGGGATGCCCTTCGGGTATGTTATAGTCCTATTTGCCCCCCATCCAACCATACTAAAAACTTAAGGCTACGACAAACAGGGGCCGAGTAATTAAGCAAAATGTTCAAAAACATTCCCCCCTCCATAGGATTAACATTACACCCAAATTTGGAGGCTTATAACTCTGCTTCTACTAGAGATACGGGGATGCCCTTCGGGTATGTTATAGTCCTATTTGCCCCCCATCCAACCATACTAAAAACTTAGGGCTACGACAAACAGGGGCCGAGTAATCAAGCAAAATGTTCAAAAACACAGCCCCCTCCATAGGATTAACATTACACCCAAATTTGGAGGCTCGTAACTCTGGTTCTACTAGAGATACGGGGATGTTCCTTGAGTATGCTATAGTCCTATTTGTCCCCCATCCAACCATACTAAAAACTTAGGGCTACGACAAACAGGGGCCGAGTAATTAAGCAAAATGTTCAAAAACACAGCCCCCTCCATAGGATTAACATTACACCCAAATTTGGAGGCTTATAACTCTGGTTCTACTCGAGATACGGGGATGTCATTTGAGTATGTTATAGTCCTATTTGCCCCCCATCCAACCATACTAAAAACTTAGGGCTACGACAAACAGGGGCCGAGTAATTAAGCAAAATGTTCAAAAACATAGCCTCCTCCATAGGATTAACATTACACCCAAATTTGGAGGCTTATAACTCTGGTTCTACTAGAGATACGGGGATGTCCTTTGAGTATGTTATAGTCCTATTTGTCCCCCATCCAACCATACTAAAAACTTAGGGCTACGACAAACAGGGGCCGAGTAATTAAGCAAAATGTTCGTGAACATACCCCGCTCCATAGGGTTAACATTACACCCAAATTTGGAGGCTTATAACTCTGGTTCTACTAGAGATACGGGGATGTCCTTTGAGTATGTTATAGTCCTATTTGTCCCCCATCCAACCATACTAAAAACTTAGGGCCACGACAAACAGGGGCCGAGTAATTAAGCAAAATGTTCGTGAACATACCCCGCTCCATAGGATTAACATTACACCCAAATTTGGAGGCTTATAACTCTGGTTCTACTAGAGATACGGGGATGTCCTTTGAGTATGTTATAGTCCTATTTGTCCCCCATCCAACCATACTAAAAACTTAGGGCTACGACAAACAGGGGCCGAGTAATTAAGCAAAATGTTCAAAAACATAGCCCCCTCCATAGGATTAACATTACACTACTTTGGAGGCTCCTAACTCTGGTTATATTAGAGATAGGGGGATGTCCTTTGACTATGTTATAGTCCTATTTGCTCCATAGGATACTCCATATACGGGAAAACCCTGGAAACCTCAGGGAAGTATATGGGGAGAAAACCTGGAAATCTCAGGGAAATTTGTTTTCCAAAAGTTGTATGAACCCTGCCCTGATTAATTAATTCCTTCCCCCTCCCCCCAAATAGAAATAGACAACAAAGGTTAATGAGTTTTACAATTGTTTTATTACCATTAATTAATTTGGAAGCAAAAAGGTTAATTACCACCCGCGGCCAAGCTTGCTTTTAAAAACAAATATTTTAAAATTTCAAAAAACATTTCATTTTTTTTGGGGGGTAAAATTTAATTTTCTTTAATTAGTTTAATTGAATTTGTAGTAATTAATAATTATACTAAAATACTAGGGGGATAATATTGGGATAGCTATTATTATTATTATTATTTATTTATTTATTTGTTGAGCTTGGAATTTGTTTATTATTAATTAATAATTAATTAATTACCTATCTAAATATGTTGATCCGACAAATATGGGAAATTTTTTATTTTTTTTAGTTAATGAGGTAAATACGTCTAAAATTAGAATGACCAGTGATTAACGATAAAATTTTAACAAGGGTACATTAATTAATTAATTAATACCTTTGAGGTAATACAATGATGTTTAAAAAAAAACAATTTTTTAAGACTTTTACAATGGGGAGCATGAAAGACTAAAAATTATAGTGTAGGTATAATTAATTAGTATAATTAAAAAAAAACTAATAGTGACTGCACTTAATTAAGTACCCTATAATTAAGCTGAGACAGTTTCTACCATACTATTCTTAATTATTTCTCCAAAATTCTCGCCTAAACTTTCTGTTGAATTATCATTAGGGTTTTTATTACTAGCATTGCCGTTATTAATGTTGTTTGAGGTGTTGGTGGTATCTATGACTCCATTTTCAACTTCGACCTCCAAAACGACGGGTCTAATAGCGGTTACTTGTACGTTAGAAGAAAGAAAACCCGAATAGGAATCTATTTTAGCATTGTTGGGAGTTGCCGAACTGAGGTCTGTATACGATTGCGGCTCCTCTCTCAAAACGTAGTTTTTATTAGTAGTAGAAGCGTTATTAGTATTATTTTCACTTGTAGAATTAACGTGAGAATAATTAGCAGCGTCCATAATTGGATAATCAATTTTAGAGTAGATTGTTTCACTCGTTCCTCCTCCAACCGCGTTACTTTGAACTTGGAAATTGGGAGGTGTTGGTTCGTTAACTTGATTATAACCACTGCCATTGGAATAAGTTTCGACTACGTGACTAAAATTACCTTGGGAAGAAGTTTTAAGGGCCCTAAAATTTTGCGTATCGTGTACTGTCTTTGGTGGTTTATCAGTCCCCGCCTCATCGTCGCTGGAATAATCTGAGTTTTCGGAATACGAACTATCATCGGGGCTAAATGGGGAATTGTAAGAAAATTCGGTTTGTTCTTGTCTTTTGTCAACTTCTTGACAAGGACCTAAGGGTGTTAGGGCTTTGTCACCGAAGAGATTACTTAACATACAAGCGCCTGTTTCGGCGTTACCACAACGTTGCACTAATGGTCCGAATACGGGTGCGGCGGTAATGTTGTTGCAATAACCGTAAGAAGGGAGTTTCGATAACGCCGAGGAAGAAGTCGCGCCTGTCGTTAATTCGTCCTGTTTTTTCTCAAACTCTAATCTCATGAGCGTATGAATGAAATGAGTACGAACTCTAATTGGATTGAATTCGATTCTCCCGGATAAATTTCCGCATCCATCTCTAGTGCAACCGCAAGGGAAAGATAGTCTATCAACTTGGCATTTAATACCGGCTTGACTGCAACTGCATGTTTCCGGGTTGCAAGATCCTTGACAATGACACCCGCAAAATTCGCGCGACGCCCTGATATCTTTACACTCTTCCTTTTCGACCGAGTCAATTTTCTTGACGCCCGACGCCCTTAACATTTCGCGTCGCTGTCTTATAGGGACTGGTTGCAAAAAATAGCAACTGTCGTTTTCCAATTCCGAATCGGAAATCTCACTACCCTCTTCCGATTCGTCATCGGAATCGGTAAGTACTCCTAAACGATTTATTTTCTTTTGAGAAACTAAAATTTCTTTGTGCATTTTTTTACGTTCATCCGCGTGTTCTTGTAAAGAAAAGTTCTCAGTGTGCATGTGTTGAAGATCCATACCTTAAAAAAAAAAAAAAAGCGTATTGTCTTGTTGTATCCCTCTATGTTATAACATAGAGGGACACGTCTTTAAATAAGTTTGAGCTTTAATAATTACCTAATGTAGATCCACCTTGACTGGGAACGCAAGTAAATCCTTGCGAACGTGGAAAATAGAATACAGTCACCCCTTTGAAACATACGCTTTTTTTCTTCTTTTTGGGTGGTTCTTCGGACTCTGAGGTTTCGCAACTGGCCATACTGGTCGAAGTAGTTGGCGCCTCGCAGCTGCTACTCCCTTTACTCGTGTCATCTTCTTCGCGACTTTCGCACCCTCCTAAACCATCACTGTCTAGTTTGTCATCAACCAGGGAACGTGGTTCCTCATTATGCCTTCGTTTTGGCATTTTGTTTAGTGTTTTAGGCGTTAGTTTAACGCTTTAGACGCCGCTAAAATAAACGGCTTTATTTTTTCTAAGGCGTCACGTTTTGATTAACAGAACGTGGTATTCAAATTTCGAATGAAACATTTACGTAAAGGTATACTTTATACATAGTTTACACACTATGATTCATACCATTTACACATGGAGGCCTGGCTGGCTTTAGACTAACGCAGTGAGTCAAGCCGCCCTGTGTAAATGGTATGAATCGTCCTAGTCTGAAAACTACGTATAAAGTATGACATTTTGTAACACAAATTGTATTCGAGGTACATGAACAAAGAGTAGACACTCGTCTAATTTACAGAAAGTATCTTATTAAATTTATGGGTTAAAATTTTAACCTAAGAATGAATGGGGTTTTCGGTAAGTTGTATTTGAATACAGTAAAAAGTATAGTATCAGAAGTATATAATACTTCTCTTCGAGAGAAGTGTACAAGCACAAAGCGGGGTGAGTGTAACGTCACTCTTCCCAACATCGGAACATTTAGAGCAAGGTTACTAAACCGAATCACATACACGATAAATAGTTCCCTCATCATTACTCTATTAGCGTTTAAATATTTGGCAAGACGCGCTTGTGCATTTTTGTCCCACGTCAAGACAATCAAGGTTTGTGGGATGATTGCTGGGGATTTAGTGCCAAACAATTATAGAATTCACCTTACGGTGCGATGCCCATTTGTAGTTTGATGAGCGGGAAAGCAAACTAAAAGGGTGAGCCTGGGAAGAATGACGTTACATAACTAATGTATTAAGATAATACAGAGTGGCATCCTTCTTTCATTATCCCCTTCTGATAGTATTCATTAATAGGGTCAAAAAATTAAAAATACCAGTGTGACTCAAGTAGTAAGACGAAAATCATAAGACATGCAGTACTGAATAGGTTTAAATTAAAGTAATAGAGAAAACATGCCAATTTTCCAGGCGGTAAGTTCATGGTAGCTACAAGGCAATTAGGCAACAGAACAGAAATACTGGTAGAAGAAGAGGTATTTAAATATTAATTTAGGCGACTTTCAAGCAATTAACAAACAAACGAACATTATTATACCTAAATTTGTATAATTTTTCCTTCTCTTCTTGTCATACTTAACTAAATTTAACTTAAAATTTAAATTTACGCGTAATTGAATTTTTAATTAAACTTAGCTTGAAGGAGGAGAGAGAGAAGGGACTATAGTGCCGTTAAGAGTGAGTGAGTGAGAGAGGGCACACAAGATTCTGTGCCTTACTATCTGGCAAAAGCCCCTCCGAAGTATTGATCCTAGTCTCTTCCCCCTCGGTGCTTTTGCTCTACGCTGCTATCATCTAGCCCACTAGTTTAGTTGGGCCCTACTGGATCAATACAATCTAAACAGGGATGGCTAGTGG
Source organism: Phalangium opilio (assembly GCF_054372755.1). Taxonomy (NCBI): domain Eukaryota; kingdom Metazoa; phylum Arthropoda; class Arachnida; order Opiliones; family Phalangiidae; genus Phalangium; species Phalangium opilio. The sequence goes on along the minus strand of NW_028324187.1, from coordinate 5,887,193 downwards.
GTGGGTGCCTTAGGAGAATCCTAGGCTATAACCAGGCTTTGCCTTGTAAGGGTACCGTATACTTTGCCTGACTAGCTTGCCCTGAAACCGGTGTGTGTGTGTGCGCGGGGGGGGGGGGTATTGAAGAGAGAGAAAATTTAGGAGAAAATGCATGGAAAAAGGAAAGGCCCTGCATACAATGGTTTTTCAGAACTTTTAGAGTTCTTGGCTTAAAATTTAACACGTTTTGATAATTTAGATTATTTTTGTGTTTGTTTATACAATTACAAAATAATTTTTTGTTACGGTGTGTCTAAAGGGGTATCCAGTTTGAATTAAAAATATTATAAGCTTCTGATAGAAGCACACTTCCCTCATTATTTACTTTTGGTTAGGGATGGTAGTTCTAACCATAAACAAACCTTAAGAACCAGATTATCATAACTAGAAGATACGTACACTTTAAGAGCGAATTTAGTAAATAAAAAAAAACTTGCTTAAGATTATTGGGTTTATTTAAAGTTAATTAAATATTACCGATAGTCAAGTATATAAATTGTAAACAACATAATGTATTTTAGACGTAAGCCTAATTGACCTCCTAGGCTGAGTGTTTTTATTAAACAAGATCAATGTAAAATTTTTAATACTTACGGGCAATTCATGAATATATTTTGCGCAAAAAAAACAGATGAATTAAAATTAGTCCCTTTGGTTCTAAAACGCGCGCGAGTAGCGAGTCGCGACTAGTTTATCCCGGGACCTTGTCCCTTTGCCGCTGTCTAATTTGCATAAAAATAGACTACCTCGGCCTCGAGACAAATGCAGTAATCTAACTCAGAATACTAGAAACTTTACCAATTTAATAGCATAGAATTCTAGACTAGAAGTTTAAGAATTTTATAAGTTTGACGCCTTAATGCATGTTTAATCCAAGGATGATCATCCTTGCTTAATGTAAGACTGTAAGCAGAAAAAATCACGTTGAGTAAATTGATCATGAGAAAAAGCTTATTTCTTTGCCTGATTTCAGAAAGTGCACAATACCGTCGGCTGCTAGTTTTTCCGCTTACGTTTTGTCTATAGTGTGCGCTTCGCTAGTCGCTACCGCGAAGCTGGGGGGGGAGGAAACTGTGACGTCAAAATTGTGTCCCGAATTTGTATTGCCCAAGCTGACGACGTCTCGCGACTGCCAATATGGTCGCCTGAAAATAAGGTAAGAGATAAGAGCATGTGACATCACTACAAAGTTCGTGGTAACACACTATTGAAATCTTAGCGACAGCACACTTCTACACACAATCGCCCCCTTCTGTTTCCAAACTTTTAGTCTCTCCTTTCTTTCGGTTGGCTTATGCAATTGAGCGTTTTATCGAAAACAAGATGAGCAAGCCATAATACAAGTTTCACAATTTTGTTGATTTTGGGGCTATTTTTGAAAGCTCATAACTCTGAAATGGCGTAATTTAGGTACATGGTTCTTTGGAATTTTTCACTCGGAGTGATTCCAAGAACACGCTAAATAAATTTGGCCAGACTTTTCAAAAACACCCTGTGTAGATATAGTTTGAAGATTTTTTAAATGGTACTTTGCGCTTTGTTAATGAAGTATAGCCTCTGTTATAAATTGAACTTCAATGCATCATTCAAAATATGCCACATTTCGATATAAGTATCATTTCCACCGGCGGGAATCGAACCTTGGTTAGCGGAATGCTTATCGACGACGCAACCAACTGCGCCACCACACCACTGGCATAATTAACGTGATAAACTGAATTTCAATAAGAAAACTTATTGTAGCAATTAAAAGAGCCATGATTTTCACATAAAAAGCGCTTTCCACTTCGGGTTTCGAACCGGGGTTCGCGGCGTGGCTTACTAGTACGCTACCAACTGCGCTAAGCTTCCTGCTGTACAAATTAAGAGACCAAGTTTCTATATAAATATTAGTTCCACCGTCGGGAGTCGAACCATGGTCAGTGGCACACTTACCGACGACGCAACCTACTACACCACCACACGACTGGTATAACTAGCGTGATAAATTGAACTTCATTAACAAAGCGCAAAGTACCATTTAAAAAATCCTCAATGTTCATATAAATAGCGCTTTCCGCGATCGGATTCGAACCGGGGTTCGCCGTGCGGTTTGCTGTTACGCAACCCAATGCTCTTCGACTTCCGTTACGCAACTGCTAATATAAAATGAACTTCAATGCATCTTCGTGTAGTTTAATTATTATGATTTCAGGTTTCAACCTATTATTTATTTATTTATTGAGTGAATGACAACAAGTTTATAGGGTGTTTTTTCCAGCTGTGGGAATCCATAAACTTCGGTACCACTTTTTAAAAGTGGAGAATAGTGTTTTGGGCTGTTTAGAAGACATTATTAAATTATAATTAACTGAATTATTAATTATATTCGAAAATAGAAACATTAAAATTGAAACGCACGCTCCCGCCATATTTTGAAGTCTGCCTAACTTCAGCAGCGCCATCTAGCGGTACATATTTGCAGCAATAACCCTATTCATTCATTTGGGACGTTTGCTGTGCAAACTTGCGGCAGCGTTTTTCTGCGCGATCTTTGCTGGTAAATATTTTGATTTTATTTATATTTTAAGTGTTACTTTGCATTAAATACCAATGTTTTATCGCAACCGATCGAAAATTAAGCGTCGCAAGTGGAAAATTGATGCTTAACCGTGCCAAATACCTTTGTGAAATACGACCAAGGCTTAGGGGGCCCACGTTGCCGTTGGCAGTGCAGCGTGCAAGTGTTACTACGACCAAGGCTTAGTGTCCTATGTCTTTTGGGAAGTTGACTTGAAGCTGTTGCCCATTTCAATGGTGGCTACAGAGATCTTTCCAGGTAAATATTTTATTTATATATTAAGGGTTAATTTATATGAAATATCAAAGTTTTATCGCAACCGAATGGAAACTAAGCGTTACCCCCATTCCGCTATGGATGTTAAGTATCTAGACAATATCCGGGGTTGTCTCTCCCGAATCCCAACTAGACTCCGACACCTACCAAGGGAAGTACGACTTTCTATTCTTGGTTGGTCTTCCGTAACAACGCGTTGCAATTATTTTGACCTCTTAAGCTTGTTCAAAATCTTATGGCGTTTTCCTTTGGGCCAATTTTGTGTTGCCGGCGCTGGCGGCAAAAAAACCGAATTTCGCGTAATGCTGTTACAGGATCAAACAAATTATCGACAACTTCAAATGTCAATGGAATATACCCATGACAGTAACATATTTAATCTTGTTTCAATGGAACACACTATTCGTTTGACTTTGGTACGAAATAGCTAGGTTCGGAAGAAGTCAGTTCTTATACTAGTACAAAGTGCGTATTCCATTGGTAGGGTTGAAAATGCCCCTTAAGAAGCGATAAATGCAAGTTTGCCATGTAAATCCATTGGTGTTACGATCACGTGATCGTGACGACACAATAAATGTTGTAGTATGCATATTCCATTGGAAAAATGTCACATTCCCATCGCCCTAATTGCCGGAACAAAAGCGTGAAAGCCGAATTTCCCTTCCGAAAAGTAGTTCAGTTCAGTTCTACTCAATTTAGAGCTTGCGCAGTGCCATTCTTTGATAATTTTTGATGCACTTTACCACACCCACTTTGCTTTTCGACCTTTGGGATCTTTGCGGATATCCAACTGGGCCTTGGCTTTACCAACGCCATCTACATTTTTTTCTAGGGACATGAATATGCCTGATAATTACACGATCGCTCCGCGTTCATTACATCACTACTTAGCAAGCCGACGTTCGAGCAGACGATAATTATGAAACGATAGCCCATGAAATCGTATTCCAATGGACTTTATAAGCGCCATGTTTCGAATTATTATTGCCGTGTTGGCAAGTCAGTAGTGCTGGCATGGCGCTGGGAGTTCAAGGCTAATTTTACCAATGGAGCATGCACAGCGTCTCATCACTACTGAGCTTAAACCATTGGAATACGCAAAGGTTTTTCGAGCGCCTCCGGCAGTAAAAAATCTGCCCAAAGGAAAACGCCATTTAACTCCCCTAATCAAACTTATTTTTCTGATGCTCTCCCACAAGGAGTCATGGTAGAAAATTATTCCACCGATATGCCCGTAAAAACCAGCTTAAGCACTCCTTAATCTTATTAATTGTGCATTGCATTTATTCCTGGTTTTACTATTCAATCTTTTAAGTCGGTTTAAAGTAATTCAAAGTGATTATTTCATTGATATTTCAAGATTGACTCTAAACCGTATTAATATAAGGCTTGTTCGGGGCGCATTGAGTTCCCCATCCAACCATATTAAAATCTGGGTGTACCTCGTATGAGCAGTTCTCGAAATAGCAACCGCGATTCCAAAAAACAGCTGTTTTAGAAATATTGGTGCTTGTGTTGAAATTTGGGCATTTCTTAACAATACAGTTGTATTCGTTGGTTTCAAAAACTACCTTTTTCCGTGATCAGTAATGTGACCTACTAACCGATCGTGTTTATGAATTTTTTTTAAAGTACACTTAAATATTGTACTATTCTTCAGGCTGTGTCAGTTTATAATTCTCATACCAGGATAGAAAGGTTCTTTTATTTCAGAAGTAGATGATTGTAAGCAGTAATTTTTGGGAAAAGACATATTATAATTCGAGAAAGGTTATTTTATTTCGGAAGTAGATGATTGTAAGCAGTAATTTTTGGGAAAAGACATATTATAATTCGAGAAAGGTTATTTTATTTCGGAAGTAGATAATTGTAAACCGTAATTTTTGGGAAAAGACATATTATAATTCGAGAAAGGTTATTTTATTTCGGAAGTAGATGATTGTAAACAGTAATTTTTGGGAAAAGACATATTATAATTCGAGAAAGGTTATTTTATTTCGGAAGTAGATGATTGTAAACAGTAATTTTTGGGAAAAGTCATATTATAATTCGAGAAAGGTTATTTTATTTCGGAAGTAGATAATTGTAAGCAGTTTTTTTTGGGAAAAGACATATTATAATTCGAGAAAGGTTATTTTATTTCGGAAGTAGATAATTGTAAACAGTAATTTTTGGGAAAAGACATTATAATTCGAGAAAGGTTATTTTATTTCGGAAGTAGATGATTGTAAACAGTAATTTTTGGGAAAAGACATATTATAATTCGAGAAAGGTTATTTTATTTCGGAAGTAGATGATTGTAAACAGTAATTTTTGGGAAAAGACATATTATAATTCGAGAAAGGTTATTTTATTTCGGAAGTAGATAATTGTAAGCAGTAATTTTTGGGAAAAGACATATTATAATTCGAGAAAGGTTATTTTATTTCGGAAGTAGATGATTGTAAACAGTAATTTTTGGGAAAAGGCATATTATAATTCGAGAAAGGTTATTTTATTTTAGAAGTAGATAATTGTAAGCAGTAATTTTTTTCGAAAAGGCGTAACATTGTTGAGAACCCATGTATCGGTAATTGCTGTAACGGGTAAACTGCCATTTCGAGAACCAATATTTAGGGAACTGCTGTTATGAAATCCGCTCATACGGGAACTGCTCATGTGAGGGCTTCCCCTAAAATCTTGGGGGTCGAGTAAATAGGGGCCAATTAATCGAGGAAAGTGTTTGCTAATATACCCCCTCCATAGGATTAGCATTGCACCCAACTTTGAAGGCTCACAACTCTGGTTCTACTAGCGATTCCCTTTGAGTATGTTATAGTCCTATATGCCCCCCCCCCATCCAACCATACTTAGGACTTGGGATTAAGACAAACAGGGGCCGAGTAAATAAGTAAAACGTTCACAAACATACCCCTTAGTTAGGGGAGGGGGTGAGGGGGTACTGGCCCACGGGCGCAACGCTTGTTGGGGGCACATTGAGTCAAACTATTCCCCCCTTAGCATCGTTTGCTGCTCCTTTTTTTCGACTTAAGGGGGCGCGCATTATCTCGGCCCCCGGGTTCAAAATTGCTTAATCCGGCCCTGAAAATACTTGTACCATTTAAGTTGATAATAATTTTAATCTGTATTTGATTGTTTGAATTTTATTTTTTATAGCTACCATCTGTTTCCAAAGGAGAAATTTATGTTGGATTCTAGATTTAATAATTATTTTTTTGGCAAAAGGCACCCAATATTAATCAGGTTAATGAACCCATTACAATCCCCTTCTTAATTGAGGTCTACACTTTGATTTTATCCGTTGAAAGGGAATCTCATTACCAAAACTATTTAGACAGCTAATTATTAGGATATTTAGTTTATTATTTATTATTCTATTTATTGTTAGAAGGGAAGCGCTGTGTCCTTGAAGTTTTAGGGATTTTTCTTTTCGCCAGGACATAAATAAAGTCTTACTTATGGAATAGGTGAACACTGGTCCTAGCCCTCCCTTTTAATAATAATGAACGCGTAATCAGGATTTCAAGGGTGAGATTCCCTTTGCGGTATTAAAATATCTAGTTTATGGTTTTAATTATAAATATTTTTAGGGGAAAAGCGTTTGGCAACTCCTTGAGGGAGTTTTGTAGGATTTAAATAAATTTATGATTTATGTTTAAGGTAGAAGGTTGTTTATACGCTTTGTCCTTTAAAAGTAAACACGATTTTAAGCGGGTTTAAGGCGAGGCTTAGCTTTTTATGGTATTCTTTCCCTATTAATGTTACGAGTGTGCCTTTTATGCCAAAAAAATAGTCATTTGTCTTATGCCTGAACATTTTGCGTTACGTCTAGCGAAAATACTTGAGTGGACTTTCGTATTAAGGTAATTAATTTCAAGTTATTCGTGTGCCTTTTTCCAAATAGTAATTCGAATTTTTCTTGCGCAGGAAGAAGTGGACGACAGCGAGTGGACTCTCATTGGAAATCCCATGCTGTGGACGACAGCGAGTGGACTCTCATTGGAAATCCCATGCTATGGATGACAGCGAGTGGACTCTCATTGGAAATCCCATGCTATGGACGTCTGCAAGTGGACTCTCATTAGAAATCCCATTATAAGGACGAAGTTTCCTGGTTTTGGGGGCTCTACAGCGGGCCTTAGTTTAAATTTTACGTTTCCCGAATTGTCCCAGGGACTTGTAAAATTTAAATTGGGCTCGCAAGGCTTACTTTGGGGGTGGTAGCTTAAGTTTAAAATTAAAGTTTCGATATTGGGGAAGGAACAAAAATAGTCGAAAAACACTTAGGGTAGTTTTTTTTGACATTTTTTATGCTTATTTTTACAATTTTTGTGATTTTTTTTATATTTTTAATAATTTTAATAAAAAAATAATTTTTTTATTGTATTATTTTCTTTATTTTTTGTAAAAATTATGAAAAAAGGGGTAAAAAAAAACTCCCTAAGTCCAGACTTTTAAAAAAAGAAACCAAGTCTAGTATCAAAAAAAATTCAAGAAAAGAAAGAACGAGGTTTAAGGCAAAATTTATTCAATAAGAAACAAAAAAACCAAGTGTTTACAAAAATTTCGAACAAAAAAATTATTAAAGAGTTTCGTAAGTTAAAGTTTGAACGTAAAAAAAATAATAAGTAGTTACAAATAAAATTTGCAAGTAAAAAAGATGTATTTTATGTCTTCTAGCTTCGATGATTTTCTCCGCATCTTCGAGTCAATGTTGAGAGAGATAGCAAGTCCGGAAGAAGACATTGTGTAACGGAATCCAACAAAGAATTGTCATCAGGAATGATACGTAGCGAGTCCAGAACAGCGGAAATCATCGTGCAACGTCAATCCAACAAAGAATGTCATCAGGAATGATAAGTCATCTGGAATGATCCGTCTAGAAATGACCAGCGACAGAAAAATCCAAGAATATCAGCTGCATCTATAAATGAAAACATATTAATAACACATCTTTAACTATTGCCTACTTTTGGGCCCAACAAAATGGATTTAAATAATATAAGAAAAAAGCAACTAAACTAATTTTAGGGAAACTGCCGTTTAGTTTTAAATTAAATATGTAGCTTGATAATGAAAATAATTTAAATATCCCCTAATTTGATTTAAGGAAAACAGGCCTTTTAAAATTATTCCCACAGATAGGCCCCATAAATAACTAGAATTAAATGGGATCAGGCTTAGGGCAACGGTCCTCGTGTCTTAAAATGATCTCTGCGGGACTTGGTTTTCGAAAATCTGACACTTTAGCTCTAAATTGATTAATAATAGCCCCTGAACTAGCTTTAGGAAAACCTGCTATTTATTTATTTTAAAACTATTCCCACAGATAGACCCCGTAAATAACTAAATTAAATGGGAGAAGGCTTAATTAGGCCTAGGGCAACGGTCCACGTGTCTTAAAATGATCTCTGCGGAACTTTATTATCGAAAATCTGTCGCTTTAGCTCTAGTTTGGGGGCTATAATTGATTAATTTAATCTTAGGAAAACCTGCTATTTATTTTAAAACTATACCCACAGATATACCCCGTAAATAACTAGAATTAAATGGAAGAAGGCTTAATTAGGCTTAGGGCAACGGTCCTCGTGTTCGGCGGGACTTGATTTCCGAAATTAAATCTGACACTTTAGCTCTAAATTAATTAATTTTAGGAAAACCCTGCTATTCATTTATTTTAAAACTATTCCCACAGACAGAATCCGTTAAGTAACGATTATTTAAATGGTACAAGGCTTAGGGCAACGGCCCTCGTGTTCGGCGGGACTTGATTTCCGAAAATCTGTCGCGATATCTCTAATTAATTACGTACCCCGTTTAATATCTTTAAATAATATCTCCTAAACTAATTATTAAGGGATTCTCTCTTGTCCAACATCTCGTTGTAAAATTTTATTTATGGTACTTGATTTTTAATAAATAAATAAAATTCACTAACATTTAACACTATCTAATTAATTTAAATACTTGAAATAAAATAAATAATTTAAGGGGAACTAGATGAGTTTGGATTATTGTAAAGGTTAGGCTTACGGACTGTTAAAGCACCACGAGTCGAAGTAATGGCTGCCAAATAAGTTGAAGAGCTTCGAATTCAGCTTGCGTCCTCGGCAAAAACGATCATCGAAATGGCGGAACGATCAAGAATCAACCTCAAAAGCCGGGATCACGATCAACATCAGCTGAGCGGGAAAGCTTTCTCCGAGCGACCTTCTTCGACGACTTCCAGGGAACGAAATGAACCGGTTGACCTATGCTTGCAACTTACAACTGCGTAAATTTCCTGCGTCGGGGGGCGCTAAAAGCTCCTATGCGCGGACTCGGGTGCGCCATATCCCGGGCACGAAATCCAAATAGCTGAACACTGCTAGGCCTAAATGAATGAACGCTAGGCCTATATGAATGAACGCTAGGCCTAACTGAATGGACAATCATTACCTTTTACCATTAACATCTGTCGTGACGTCACAAGTCAATTATCTCGTTGACGTCATAGGTGACGTCACCGGATATGACGTCATGACACGTCACCGGATATGACGTCATGACACGTCACCGGATATGACGTCATGACACGTCACCGGATATGACGTCATGACACGTCACCGGATATGACGTCATGACACGTCACCGGATATAACGTCATGACACGTCACCGGATATGACGTCATGACACGTCACCGGATATGACGTTTCCATACTGTTACCCCCTGCTGTTTCCACACTGTTACCCCCTGCTGTGACCCCCTGCTGGGACCCCCTGCTGTTACCCCTTGCTGTTTCCATACTGTTACCCCCTGCTGGGACCCCCTGCTGTGACCCCCTGCTGTTACCCCTGCTGTGACCCCCTGCTGTTTCCATACTGTTACCCCCTGCTGGGACCCCCTGCTGTTTCCATACTGTTACCCCCTGCTGTTACAGGATATGACGTCATAGCAAAAATTTACCATGCTTTAGATGTCAGTAAATACGTAACTACGTACACAGCGCCCCTAGCGGCAATTTATGAACTATCTATTGCTTACACGAATGTCTAGCAGAATTTTATCATGTTTTAGATGCCAGTAAATACGTAACTACGTATACAGCGCCCCTAGTGGCAAATGTTTTAATGCTTAATTATCCGCTAAAATTAATAATAATAATAACCCATAGCCCCTAAGTAACCCCAAATCCCTATCCCGTTTAAAATCACTAACGAGTTTTTAGTGAGTAGCCCCTCGATAATTACTCGTAATCCAGACGCAACCTTTAATCCCCATCCATTTTAAATGCCCAATGAATCCCTATCATTTTTAAAACCATCAATAGGAATCACCAATGAAAGAAAATTTTCATTAGTGAATAGCCCCTCGACGCACTGCCTTTGACAGTGCTAAAAAGTGATTTATTTATTAATGATCATATATATAAATAAGCCTGTAACTTTAATGAAAAGAAAAGCAATAAAAATGAGATTCATTAAATCGACGAACAATTATTTCATTTTATTTATTCCATAGTACATTTATAAAGTATAAACAACTTGTAAATTTGACGCTTTTTGACGCGCGTTGGCATTTACGCTTACTTTGAAATATATATATAACTTCAAGTACGAAATTTTCCCACGCTTCCGGAAATTGGGGTTCTTGGATGGAAAACATCGTTTTCGGCTGGAAACTGAAGTCTTAGCGTGGATAGGTGCGTGTTCGTGATTGTTCCTACATTCAGATTCTGAAAACTAAAATCAAAATAATCTGATGAAAATTGCGTCTTTGAGAAGGTTCGAAAAACACCGAAAAAAGCGTGAATCCTAAATAGTGTACGTGTAGCTATAATTTATAGAAAATGTATCTAATTTCTATTCTGCACCTTACCTCATTTCTCCCCGCTTCAACTTGTTCTAAATTTGGCGCTTTTTGACGCGTCTTGGCATTTACGCCTACTTTTTCTCGAGCCACTGAAAACTAAGTTTAACGACTCCTTTGTTACAGTTAGAAGTTATCTCGCCTTTCTCAATTTCTTAAAGCTAGAACGGCTTAATACTGACTAGACGTTTGCCTATTACAAATGGATTCTTCACTAACAACGCATACGCTCGCAATGGTATATACTCAGGGTAAGCAAACGTGCTAAGTAACTTATTCCGAAGTTATCATATCATTTAGGTAGCTCCCTTAGATAAGACTTGATACTGCCTTTAATGTTATAAGGGTGTTTTGTTTATTGGATGTCTTTTTTCATATTATGTTTAGTGTTTTGAAGTCTTTTTTCATATTATGTTTAGTGTTTTGAAAAACAAAAAAAAAATCCACACTTTATACGTGGTTTAAATTTCAAAAAGGTCCTTTCTTATAAAAAATAGCGTTGCTAAGTCAGAAGATGAAATTATAATTGCAGAGTTATTAGCCGAAAATGGATATCGGAACCATATTGAATATTAACATTTAAGTCAGTTTAAATGATATAATTCTAAAAAAAACATAGGTTTGAAATTCAGGCATCTTGAATCCTGGTTTTCACGAGTTCTTTTGGGTCACCGGATATTCAAACGGGTCCTTTTAACGACAAGGACACGCCCAATATTCCCGTTTACAGAAATGATAAAATGATTGGCAGGAAAGCGGCTATAGATACAAAATCTTCCCGATCAAATTTAAACTTAATATTAATTTCGCATTTGTTAATTTTTCTAGATATTACCAAAAGTATATAATACTTCTCTTCTATTATCCCCCTCTGATATTACGAAGATAATTTCATGATTACGCCTGATAGACAAGGAAATATGACTCGTGTGTTCATAGACGTAATCAAAGTCATTTACTTTAGCTAATTGTGATTGTCCACTCTTGTTTAACGCGTCCACGCTTTACTGGCTAACGCGTCGAGTCATTAACCTTCCTAACTTTCAAATTACTTACTTGATAACTAAGACGCGGTAAGATTCATAAAAGAAGAAGTATCTCAATGGGACTCCATTTTTCCTGTATTGGATCCCTGATGGATCACACGGTCCAACCTAGGCACGCAAGATGTTCTTTGGCAAAAGCCGGAGAGGAAGGTACGGTTTGGAATAAACAACGACATGGTAATTGGAAGCATCATGGAATAAGCCAAAATAACAATAAATCAATTAACAGCTATGTTATTTACTCTTTTCTGGTCGTACCAAGGAGCTAAGAGAATATAAACATTATACTCAACTTAGGAGGCTCACACTCTGGTTCTAATAGAAACACGGGGATATGGTCGTATTGGTCCCCTTTAGACGAGTGAAATTCCTTCATCCATTCATAGGTTCTGTACTCTTTATGAAGAAAAGTTTATATCTTTAAAATACGAATAATTCCACGTTGATATATTTAAGAAGGTCTACACATATTCCAATGAACTATTTAAGAAGGTCTACACATATTCCAATGAACTATTTAAGAAGGTCTACACATATTCCAATGAACTATTTAAGAAGGTCTACACATATTCCAATGAACTATTTAAGAAGGTCTACACATATTCCAATGAACTATTTAAGAAGGTCTACACATATTCCAATGAACTATTTAAGAAGGTCTACACATATTCCAATGAACTATTTAAGAAGGTCTACACATATCTCAATGAACCAATTATGCAAAAATTTACTTATTAATTATATATATCTATATAAATCAAAGTCCTGACTGACAGACTGACTGATAATCAATGCCCAGCCCAAACCGCTTACCCTAGAAGGCTGAAAATTTGTGGGAGACTCGCATCACGGCTCTGGTACAAGCGCGCCTCTCATTTCGTATCCTCCCCCATCATCCTTGGCTAGAGTGGCTTAGAGTGGTTTAGAGTGGCTTAGAGTGGCTTAGGGTGGCTTAGAGTGGCTAGAGTGGTTTAGAGTGGTTTAGAGTGGCTTAGAGTGGCTTAGAGTGGTTTAGAGTGGCTTAGAGTGGCTAGAGTGGTTTAGAGTGGCTTAGAGTGGCTAGAGTGGCTTAGAGTGGCTAGAGTGGCTTAGAGATTTTTCCAATCCGCCGCCATCTTTAAAGATGACGCCCAGAAATGTAAAAAATCTTCTCTATGCAACAAAGTCCGCGCGATTCAACCGATTTCGCAAATATTTAGTACACTGGTTTCCTTTAACCTATAGACGGGCTGAATGGTCTTTTGGGTTCAATTTGTTGCCATCTTTTTAAATGGCGGTCAAAAACTTAAAAACCCTTCTTTATGGAATAATGTCCGCGTGAAAAGTAACAAAAAATTCATCCCGACGGGCTGACGGGCAACGCCGAGTGCCTTCGCTCCTAGGGTGCTACAAAAATATTAGTCATCAGTAAAAACTACCCATTCTTTATATCATTTTGATGGAAGTTCTAATTACACGCGAGCAACGCCGCGGGTAACAGCTAGTTTCTTATAATAACCTTAGGAGCACGTTATCCAGTTTCTGTACTTTAGTGGAGACCCGATTTATGAACTTACCTCTTTTCTCCTGATATGAACATCATTGTCCGTCACCTCATTGTTCAGCAGTCTGTGGTTTAAACCTCAAACTGTACAATATAAACAATTATTAAAAATGAAATTACTCTCCCAAATTTTCATTCACTTTGGGTTGTTTTTTTTAATACTCGATATAAAGAAATATTTACAAAGAAACTCCTTTAAAAAATTGACGGTTATTTGTACATTTCCATTAAAAATATTTGTATTTACATAGTATATTAAGAAAGGATCTTCAATCAACTAGTTAAGAAAAAGAATTGCCAAGACTAAAGACTAGGAAGGGTATATTTTGTTTTCTAAATCATAATTAGCTTCAAAACACCTTACTAAAAATAATTAAATTAAATTTAAGTGAGACTTAATTAACTTGCCGCCGGTCCAGGACGGGATTAAGCAATTTTTCAACCGGGGGGGGAGAGATATTACGTACCCCCTTAAGCCGCCAAAAAAAGGAACAGTAAAGGTTGTTAGGGGGAATATGTTAACAAGCCTCGCGCCCGGTGGGGGGCAATGCCCCATCGCCCCCCCCTTTAATCCGGCCCTGCTTGCCGCGATATTTAAATGTCAAAGTACGCGTCGCGTGTTTTTGCAATTTCATGTAAAAAAATACACTTAACATAAGTTATTTGGAAGGCAACGTCGATTTGGTAGGATTTCGGCAACGCACCATTAGAAAATCACAGTTTGATTAAAACGATCGGAAGTAAACTAAAACTATACGACGCAATATTCAACAGTGCGTTCGTTTGCGCAGTTTTCTTCACATTTTTAGCCCAAATAACGGCATTGTCTTTTAATTGTTTTTGCACTGGACTAGGAATTGTTCGCAAAACTATTAGTTATCAAGTTTGTTTTCAACCACGGTATCACAGTCTCGATCTTAATTAAAACGTTAGCGCGAACAAACTTAGCACAGCTAGCGCCACTAACGAAACGACGGAATTCACGTTGCAACTCGAAGAAGCCGGAACTTCCGTCGGTATATCATTTGGTCTGGGACGTCCTACAAAAATTATTTAACAAAAATCGTTAGCAATTACAATTTAAATCATGTTTATTAAGATATTTCTCGTTTGGCGCAATGTTAAGCCTTTGTTAAGCCTTGGTTAATCCTCGGTTAAGCCTTGGCTAAGCCTTTGTTAAGCCTTGGCGCAATGTTAAGCCTTTGTTAAGCCTTGGCGCAATGTTAAGCCTTTGTTAAGCCTTGGTTAAGCCTCGGGTAAGCCTTGGTTAAGCCTCGGTTAAGCCTTGGTTAAGCCTCGGTCAAGCCTTGGCTAAGCCTTGGCGCAATGTTAAGCCTTTGTTAAGCCTTGGTTAAGCCTCGGTTAAGCCTTTGTTAAGCCTTGGCGCAATGTTAAGCCTTTGTTAACCCTTGGCGCAATGTTAAGCCTTTGTTAACCCTTGGAGACAGAACATACCAGTAATTGGTTTCCATGGTTTCGTAGTGGGTTCTTCCGTTTCAGTTTGGTACCAATAGGGATCATGTGACGTTGGACGAATGGGTCGACCGGGTGGAATATGTTGCACAGATGGTGGTGGCGGTGGAGGTGGTCTCCATGGGGGTCGAACGGGAACGAACGTGACTGCTGGTATGTTTTGGCAAGACGCTAAAAATGCAAACCCAACTAGCATTAGTTAATGAACATAATTAACTAATATAATCAATAAAAATAATACATACTTTGCTTCATTATTTTCATTCCATAGACTTCAGGGTTATCGCCGCGAATACAACTTTCCCCAGCTTCTTTTATATAAGCTTCTTGTCCATTTTTATTCACCTTCCCAGACTGTAATTAATAAAATACGTGGATATTAAAATTTTATTACTGGAAATAAGAATGACATTCGTTTTAAAACTTACAAAGCATTGAAATCCACGCATATCCCTTCTTTGAGTATAGGTATAAACAATACCATCTTCTTCCCAATTACCGAGACAACGATATTCACGTTCTAGAGCAAAAAATTATCCAAAAATTACATTTCTTGCATCAAATAAATAACCTCCGACACCTTACGATTTCCGAAGGTTAAAAAAAGTTTTACACAATTTCGCGCCAAATTTAAAAACATGTTTAACACGTGGGTAAAGGGGTTTTTTTTCTACTTAAAATATTTGACTACCGAAGAGATACGAAGATACGAGTTTAAAGTACACATAAGTTATTAAGTTCTTGAGAAATGTTTGAAATACTAAGCCTAACATTAAAAGAAATGTTTGAAATGCTAAGCCTAACATTAAAAGAAATTTTTAAAATGCTAAGCCTAACATTAATTATACGAATATCAGGAAACCAACTCAATGATTTAAAAACAATTTATAAAAGAAATATTAAGATTTTGAATTGTATTATTGTTTTTTCTTTTTGTTTGATTAATTAATTTGAAATTCAAGTTACGTTTGGGTCACGATCGTCGGTATTTCTATTTGTAAGCCACTGACCTACAACAAAGGCTTAACGTTTCAAAGGTACCTCTCGAGTAACCGCCCAGCCCGACTCAAAGCTAATAATTTTCATGAATTATTTATAAAAAGACGACAAAGCGTTTGATATTTTTTCATTTCCCTCCAATGAAATTTAAACAAAATTAAATTTTGTTGCCAGAAAAATCATCGTTAAGTCGTTAAAATAATTCGTTTGAACTTCATTAAAAATTTAGGAATCAGGAAACGGGGAAAACATTTTCACGGTTCGTTTGGTAAACAAGGGTTCTTGTTAAGCCTAATTATTTAGCTACCTGTTATTGCAATGCAAAGTTCGACATAAATAGAATACAGAACACTTAATGAACAAGTCTCACCCAAATTAACGCTTTCAAATTAATTAAAACTTAACGCTATTAATTTTTAATAAAAAAAAAGTTAAATACCTTCAAAGACATGGCTACGATTTTCGCAAGTAGATACTGTGTAGAACATAACATCCGGATTGTTACAGTCTGAAGCGACTTTGGCACAGAGTCCAGGAGCTCCTGGTATTTCACCCCAATAGTCGCCAGTAATCGGACACGATGTAACAGTATTACCTTCTCCTGTAATTAGAAGAAAAAACCCAAGGTTTTATGTTAATTAGGATTTTCGTGATAACATAATATATTAGATCAAATTTGGTGGTCTACTACTTACTTCCTTGAGTTACATTGGCTTCGAATTTGGGATTATTACAAATTGTATCCGAGTATTCCGACTTTGGTTCCGACCCTGCGGTAAATAAGATATGTTTAGACGTTTGCCGTTCACGTTTGAACGCCTAGAAAAAAATAAAATAAAAACTTACCAAGTTGAAATTCCAAAACATTAGCACTACGTCGAGCCAATCTCATACAGTTGTACTTCTCCTCACCACTAAAATTATAAATAAATCAAAATACATAAGTAAAACGAAAATATTACAAAAGATCTGCAAGGATGAAACTACTCTACTAAACCAATAAACCATAGTGACGCTAATAAAGTAAAACCAGGGATAGATTTAATTTTAGAAGTAGGAATGGAGAACGGAGTAATCTGGGCGCTCGCCACTCCCGGACCCCCTTCCACGGGACGGAGAGGGGTATGAAAGAAGAGGCGGGAGGGTCATAGCGACAGAGGTAAGAAAGGAATAACGTATTTTTCGCCGCCCCCGCCAGCAACGTCATCAAAACGTAGTTTAAGTGAGCTAATAAGATAATTTAAACTTTTCGTTACGTGTTGGAGGGAGGGGCTCTACACTGGTCTATAAATACTAACCGTTCTCCATTCCTACTTCTAAAATTAAATCTATCCACGGTAAAACTATGATTCGTCACATCAGTGAGAGCTTACCATTGAGTAACGTAGTACACGGCGTATTTATCGGAAGGCGTTTCATTTCCTCTTCCAATGCACCTTCCGTGTAACGTCTGGAACGTATTAATATCCCTGAAGACGAATCTATTTCCAGACACTTCCAAACTGTCCCATTTTCCTCTTGTCCAATCGGGGAACCTACATTCAGACTTTTCAACAGCTTCTGGTAAAGCTTTCTCGGGTACTGCGATGGACAAACAAAAAAAGATTACGATCAATTATAGACTTCACTGGAAAAATTCAACCTTGAGTGAGTGAGAGAGAGAGAGAGAATGAGTCAACGTGAGAAGTTTTTAAAGATTCATTACCAGGTGATAATAGAAGAGACTCGTAACCATCCGTGGCGCTATTAAGTTGGTTGAAGCAGGTGGAATCGGCTGACAGGGATACGTAGACCCGACCGGAATGGGGTTCCAAACGATACAGCTGATTTTTTCAAAGGAGAAAAGAAATTGAAAGCCGTTTTAAAATTTTAGCTATATCTATCTGCATGGGAAATACGGTATTTTTTAATAAGTAGGTCATATTTGAAAGTAATTAAGGATGGCTTATGCTTAATGATAGGTGACGTAGCGTGAAGGGAAATTGGGCAGCCATCGATTTAATAGGCAGTAATTTTTTAATGTAATTCGGTTGCAAAGATGTATTTCAAAAAATCGCGATTACTAAAGCAGTAATTCATATTCAAAATTACGTTTTATCATTTTCTTTAGATGTAGACCAACTATATTTTAACCCAATAATAACTGTTCAATCCTTTCTATAAGACCCTACCCCAACTCAGATAGGCCTTCATTTCTACATGTCCAGTATTATTCCGAGTCTTTTGACAATTCCAAAATCAATCTTCGAATATTGTTGGGGTTAGAGTTGGGAATGCTCAAAGACTTCCTTTCCTTCATAACCCCCACCCCTCTCCCCCATAACAACACGCGGTGGCGGCGGCTACCGAAATCTGAAAGTAGTTGACCCCTACGTCCTGTACTGGGAAAGCTTGACCCCAATGGTTTAAGATTCCCTTGGGAAAGGCGGACAAAATAAGAGATAGACACGTCCGGGCCAAAATACTTCGGTGGTCTACTTTTTTCCTCAAACCTCGAGGAGGAGAAATTCCTGAAAGGCGACCATGCGATGCGATACGCTACGCCCGTAGTCTAGGTGTACCCATATATGTATTCAAGATATACCCATGGATACACTTTAAGTTGTTAAATATCGGCTAGTTCTCTAGCTATATCCATCTATACCCTTGAATCTATTGTATCAAAGAGTCGGGAGGTCTTATCCGGATGGATATCAAGCCTTACTATTTCAGATATTGTGTACATTTGTTAAACGCTTTCGAGATTTTAAGATACTAAGCTTATCATAACAGAATCTGCGGTACAGTTAAGCCTAAAGAACATCTCGAAATCTTCAATGACTAAAGGGGCAGGAGAAATTTCTTTCTCGGTTTCTTAACTTTAACCACAAATCGCTTTGATCACTGAATACTACAAGCTTTTCAGTCTGTTGTTGTAGATAGCGGTTAATCTAATTGCACTCGCGAAGGACTGGCAACACTTGTTTGTACACTATCTGTACATCACATTACACTGGGGGAAGATTGTTATAAAAACCAACTCACCCCGCATCTATATCTAGGTCTGGATTCTGGGTCGTCTCTGAGGTCCATGAGAGCCAAGTACCGGTCTTCTTTTTCACCTTTCCATTCTCCGAGACAGACGAAACTTACATCTGCAAAAAGAAAATCAAATACTCATTTGATTTCGAATCTTAAACGACTGAAATGTATTTTTATTTTTGTTGTTGTTGTCATTGTTGTTTATTTAGTCACAAAGGTTGTTTACCGAGATCAGGAAAGTTGCACTCTCTGAACTTGACGGCCATTCCGTTCCCGTATGGACAATCAGCCAACTCGGAATCGGCTTTGTTGCATCGGAACAGACCGTTATTGGCCGTGTAAGTGAACCGGTATCGTCCATTAATTGGACAGAAGACGCTAGACACCGATGATGGTGCGCCGGAAGTAGTCATCCCTGGAATACCACTGGCGATACCGGGAGGTGAAGTGGCAGCTTGGAAACCACCGGGAGATATCGTTGGAGGATTTTGTTGCTTGCCTGTTAGATAAGTATGATAAATTGATTCCTTGATTCATTTAACTCTGGTGCAAAGAGGTAAGTGATATATGGCGTCCAAGTTGACGATACCGGAGACATTGAGTCATTTATAAAAGCAAAAGAAAAATTGCCATAAAAATACTTCAGGGCGTACACTCCTTAAAAAGCATCTTGATTTTGGAAGTTTTGATCTTTCCCGACCTCAACACAAAAATAAATCTTCTCAAATCCGCCTATTAACAACGGGGGTGATGGAATGGATGACTCGGAGAGGGAGACGCTTACTCCATACAAATCATACTTTCATTTCCATTTTTTTAATATTTAAATGAGAAACAATTTGACAAGTGTGGAAACTAAAACATTTAATAATTCCCAAAGTAAATCGGCACACTCGAAATAACTTCTTCCGAAGCCCATCTTTCCATCTTTATAAGTATTAAGTACTCGTCTTTTAATTTAATAAACGTATTCATGAAATTGTTGAAATACTCCATGAATACTAAACTGAAACATAGTATAAGGCTGGGGTTAAGCGTGCGTACCATAGATATCATAAATCAATAATATATGTTCACCATAAGTTTGTTACTGGTAACTTACAAACTGGAGCTTGTCATGAAGTGAATGAGGTAGGTCATAGGTTCGAGGTAAAGCGACATACGCCTGGTGACTGGGGCGCTGTCAAAGGCTTAGTACAGACTAAATAGGAACTAGATGGAAGTCCTGCAAAATTAACCGAGTGTAGGACTTCAATTCTCGCTTGTCGTTCTCGAACTAGCTCGAACCTTACGAAGTATAGGTAGTGTCATACTTATGATATTAGATAAACATATATTTTAGGGATTTAATTATGTTTAATAGTTGAATATTCGCGAGATAAATGAACGGAGTTAATTCAGACTCCGTAACAGGTATACCACCTACGTTTAAAGAATTTTAAAATTTGCACGGTTCGAAACATGACAGACTTAAGAGTGTAGCTACGTAGGTACTGTAAAGTAAGTACTTCAATAGAATAATTCCCTTAGAGACTGCGCGAGGCCAACTTAGGTTATGGGAAAATTTACCAAGGGCGAGTTTTAGCTAAATTTTTCGGTCTCTTTGAAAGACTTTCGAAATGTATGCAAGATTAGATTATAGTAAAGTTTAATGTTGAAACGGGTTTGACCAAACGCTCCTTCCAGAATCACGGTACCATAGGTTTGATCGCGGTACAAACTTAAGGTGAAATTTGTTTATATACCAGATTTGTAAAGGCGAGGGTGTAGTTTCGGTCAGAAATAAGGAGGGGGGCTTATATAAGAGGGGGTGGAAAACTTTAAAGGGATACTAGCACGATTTCTAAGGAGATTCAACGGGCAAGCCGTTGGTAAGGGCGCGCGTTACGTGATCTCTGTTGGATACGAGAAATATTCGAAATTATAAGCAAACTCAAGAGGTTAGAGTATAGAGCATGCGCGAGAATGTACGCTCTCTTGTGTTGCCGAGAGGGGGTAGAAGGTAACCATGGTAACCGGGGAACGGCTGCACAGTACCGTTTTAGGAACGGGCGGGGACCTACGTGGATTGAGTCTCCCCTCTTACAATGTGGCAGTAAACAAATAGAACGCTGGCATTTGTTGGGTACAATACTTACTATCCCTTTAAAAAAAACATAGCCAAGCATATCCGAGAGATTTTAAAGAAAACCCCCCAATGATGAGACTTAAATATTTCAGTTGGGCGTAATGCTAAAAATTCCATGCAACAATTCATAGAGTGAGGGAAAAATTACGATTGCTCTCTTACGGGTAATTACTTTAAAGAAAATATTTTCTTTTTTCTATTTTTCAACGCCGATAAAGAAAACGTAGTCTGAAGAAGAATTTTCCCACAACTTTCTTGACCCCTTTAGCTATGGTTAGGGTTCATTGAATTTAACACGTTGTTGCCTTTTATGATGGCTTAAAAACCAAACCGTAAGTTAAATACAAGTATGTTTTAATTATTCAAGGGGAAAATATTGGAAAATACCAAATGAAGACTTACAAATAATCTTATGTTAAAATTAAATAAATTGGCAATTATTAACTTACGGTAAAGCATAATTTCGTTGAATTTTCGTTCCAGGACTGCTCTGTCATCAGGACAAGTAGCTCTCGCCGCTTCTTCATTTGTGTAACAACGTGCCAAGCCTTCCGAATGAATTTGAATGACATTGGGTGTTTTCAAAGTTAAATGAAAACATCTCATGCAGTCTTCCCCGCCAGAACTAGTAATAATAATAATAAAAAAAATAGAGTTAATTATAATTAAAATAATTAAACTGTTCATGATCACGTGTTCTAACTCCACGCTACGCTTTTTAATGAACTTCTCCCCCTTAAGAAATGCTAGCTCAGCCAATAATTAAAATTATTTAAATTTCAAAGAAATGAAACACGAACTAAATTTGTATGTATGTACATTAAAATCCAACCGAAATTAGAATATCTTGAATGCTTAATGTGGACGAAAATCAAATCGTAATTATAGGAATTAGTTCCTTAATTAGTTAAATACAACGAAAAGGGGAGGGCCAGGAATGAAAAAATAATTAATGAATGCTAGACAAAAGAAGAAACAAAACAATTTAATTTTAATCTTATAATAAGTTGGAATCCCCATAAGTTATAGTGCTATTTCGAAGCGAAATTTACGTGTTTCAAGTCTGAAATTGTTGTATATAATATTTAGAAATGTAATAATAATAATATGAATTATAACATGAATATTGAATAGCTACCGATTTCTGATTAGCTAGGAAAAAATTCATTATTTTTTATGCATGCATAAAAGCTCAGAAAGTTCAAATTAATCGTTAATTTGAAGTTTAATTAATGTGATTTTTATCTTTATTTATTTATTTAATATTCTTTGAGTCGTGCTTGGAATAAATTGTGTTCTGGTTTAATGGATAAATTGTAATTATTATTTACCTGTCTTTGAGAATGACATTGTGTCCGCTACGACGATGGCAGCGACCCCAAGGTGGAATAGCGTCCGCTTCGACTGTCACTTCGGAATAAGTCACAGTGTGTCCTCCGTAAGCCGGTGAAGCTTGAGTTTGAATTAAATAAGTTCCTTGGAATTCCGCCGGGAAGTAACATATGGCGTCTATGGAAAAAATAATAATAAAGAAAAAAATTAAATTACAATATTATAATTAGCTCGGGTTACATAAATAAATGAAGTAAATAAAAAGGCAGTCGCGCGAGAAATTTATGCAAATTAACGATCGAGTTTATTCCCATTAATGATTTTTAATCAATTAATGAGCACTCTTAGGAATTTTCGTCTGCTACCGTAGTAATTATAAAAAGTGTACTTAAATTTCTTAATTACCAAAATTGAAAAACTATGGTTAATGCTAGTTACTTTTTTGGGCAACCCAATTGCGCTAACAGACTATACAATCTCTAATTTTTACTATGCTAATGTGATAATGACTGATTGGTGGAAAGTAACGTTTAGGGTGGGGTCCGTAGACCCCAACTTGAATAAAGGGTTGAAAAAAAAAAGATTTATTTTCTTCGATTACAATAAATTAGTAAATAAAATAATTAATGCAAATAATGAATTAAAGTCAATGAAAGTCAATGAATTTAGTATTAGTTTTAACACAAAGGCAGACCAATTCACGAAAATCTCTTTAGCCCATTTTATATCTTATAATTTATAATTAAAGAATATAGGCCTATATATAAGGAATTAAATAAAGGCTAAAATATTTTCCCAAAGTTAAACACGTCTGGTTGAAATGTGGCGAAAAAGAGATAAAACCCCATTTCATAGTTAATTGATTTAGATGGTTAAGGTTTAATTGCGACAAAGAAATGGGGTTGAGACTGAGGTTTATATAAAAATTTATCAAAGTCCTTAACCATTTCTTTAGAGAGCTATGGTTAGTTGAAGGAACGTACGATTTTGAATAATCGATTGATGATTTTGTGTGTCCGATCAAATCATTTCCGGTGACCTCCCCTTTTTCAGGTCAAACAAAATAAAAAGAGGGGCTGAGCACGAACAAGCATTGAATGATTCAATCTGATCATTGCTCCCGGACTTTTATCAAAATTTTTTTAATATAATTTTATTATTAAAAGGGTTAAGATTTGATAAGACTTTTTTATATTATTTTATTCTCTCTATTATAAAATAAAAAGTACTTAAAAGTATTTTAAATTATTAACAAGGAGCGAATCTTGAGAAGGTCTGAAAAAGTTTTACGGATTATTTTACTATCCAAATCTTAATTCTGTTATATTTAAATGAATTTATCTCTAAAATTCCAGTAGGAAAAACTAACAAATCACCTTGTGCCAGAAAAAAAAAGCTAAAAGTGTTAAATTTCTAGTTTTAAGTTTTAAACAACTAATTGATTTAATATTTCATCTCTGTAAATTGATAATTTTATATTAATTGCACCTTTCAAGGGATACTAAACTGATTTTATTTAATACTTTCTTTTCATTTCATATTTAAAACTATTATTATACCTGTACCTTTAAAGGGGTTATAAGCTGTAAATATTAGATTAAATTAAAATTAGTCATATTTTAGAAATAAGGATTGGACATTAAAGGGAAGCTAAACTGTATTTTTTTCATTTAATTTTTTATTTAAAACTATTATTATACCCGTACCTTTAAAGGGGTGATAAAATGTAAAATATTGGTTTAAATTAAAATTAAAATTAGTAATACTTTAGAAGGAAGGATTTAAAACATACATTATACTTATAGGGGGGTTATATGCTCAATTTAATCCTCAGACTTTGATAGCTCGTCCCATTAAAACTTAAACTTCAAAAAGAAGCTTTTGAAAATAAAATTTAACTCAAAAAGAGATAAGAAATTTCTGGCGGTCCAGGTACATCAATCGCTTTGGTTTTTGCGTGGGCTATTTTTCGCCAACCAAAATATTTCTGCGTGTAAAGTTAGCCCTCTCCCTTAAAAGCTAACCAAAAAAAATATCTCCGTAGGTGTAAGAAGTTTTCCTGAAATAATTACACCCGAAATCTAGAAGACACCGTCTCTCTAAAACTCTAAGGGATTAGAACGAAAAAAATAAATATAAAATCATCTATTCGATCCTACAAAGTCTATTCCACCTTGAAAGATCAACAAGTATTAAAACTAAAATTTAATCTTGAAAGGTAAAAAAGAGAAAAAGGGTAGTTAATGCTGATAATAAACGTCTATTCGAAGTAGATGTCGTTCAAATACTTGTTTTTGGGGCGTGGGAATATTCAAACATAAATAAAGCTTCAACAGGGTCAAATATGTAGAGATACAAGGCGCCAGAAATACAGAGTGTTACAAAAAAGCAAGGGAGGTACAACCGATGTGCCCATAGAGTAGTCTGCGTTTGCAAACGTCGTACCCCTCTATCACTCAGCTCAGTGTCATCCCCCTACAAAGCGCGTGCGGAAGAGCGCGCCTAGAGGGAGGGATACGCAGTCTACACCCCTCTCTAACGAAACTAGTCTATACTTTGGTCCTACGACCCTTTCTGAAACAACCAATCACCCTGTATAATTAAACTTTTATTTATAAAAGTTCTTTTTAACTTTGAAGCTATGATTGTTTAAATTAAATTTTCTTTCTAGAACATTAATTTAATTAAAACTAAGAAACTACAGTTTAATCAATAAGGTAATTAGATTAATCTAATTTATTAATTATTTTTAATTGAAATCCATAAACAGGAAGATATATTATATATATGGAAAGTTGAAAATTCCTAAATACTAAATCGTATATACTCTACTCGGAACTACCCTGTTGCACATTCCACGTGTTTAAAGAGGAGCAACGCAAAAATAACGCGCGTGGGAAGGCGCGCCAAAATACGCGCGGGAATCCGGATTCACTTTTACATAAACACGTGGGAAAATGGCGCCAAACAAACCTATACCCAGTCATCTCGCGCGCTAGACCCGCATACCTTTTAAAAACAATTTCTTAGCTCCATATTTTCAAACACTATCCAAAAATCAAACGCAATACTAGGCCTAAATCTTTTTAAATAGAAAAACAAAATTACCATTCCTTTGAATTACCTACAGGTAGATTCCTAAAATTACTCATAAGGTGGGTGGCATGGGGGGTTTTAATTTAAAATTGATTGCTCAAGCGAAGTAATTGAAGGAGTCATTTGGTTTGGCGTTGCATCTTTCCTATTCTTGCGCCGTCTCAAAGCATACACCCTCTTGACCCCTAAAGTCACTATATACAAGGTCAAATCTATAATCATCCGCTAAGAATGAAGGAAATTTAACCAAGAGCCGGTGTATATCCGTCCATTGTCTTTCATTGTTTCTTATTTTAGAAGAAAGAAAAACAAACGGTAAAACACTCGTTTAAATTTTAGACAATGTGGGTTAGCTGGCAATAGATATAGTGAATAGGGTTTTAATGTTTTTTTAATTTTCTTAAATTTTCTAGTTTTTAATTTTTTACAGAACTTGTAGTTGAAACCCCAAGTATTTAGTATCGTTGGATTGGGTAGAAATATGGCTATAACATACTTAGACGATTTCTATTTATCTATAAGAGAACGAGAGTTGTGAGCCTCCAAAGTAAGAATTTGATTAAAAAAAATTAATTAGTCAAATAGGGGGTAATTAAAGCAAAATTTTCTTTACCAAAAACCTCAATTTCTAATCAAAATAAATGCCAAATAACTGTCCAACACCTCGACTAGTTTCAAACACATTTAGGCACCAATTTACGAACCTTTTATCTCTTACTCATTATATTTCATAACTACCATAGAAATGAATACTAAATAATGTAGATAGGTTAGAAATATGGTTATAACATACTCAAAGGATTTCCATTTATCTATAATAGAACCAGAGTTCTGAGCCTCCAAAGTTAGAATTTGATTAAAAAACATTAATTAGTCAAATAGGGGGTAATTAAAGCAAACTTTTCTTTACCAAAAACCTCAATTTCTTATCAAAATAAATGAAAAATAACTGTCCAACGCCTCGACTTGTTTTCAACACATTTTAGGCACCAATTTACGAGCCTTTTATCTTACTCATTATATTTCATAACTACCATAGAAATGAATACTAAATAATGTTAATTCCCAGCTCATTTGCATACTGTATATTAGATATTTCATAAGAGGGCCTTGGGGGATGGGTGGGTGTAGGACTAATACGTGAGGGGAAAATTACAACAAGGAAAATAAACCTAAAATCATAATTTATATCAGAAAATTCCCCCTCAACTTAAATCATATTGATATTATTTAACTTCCGTTTCTAAGAACTTTAGAAGACAATATTCCGAAAGGTGAATTTTAAAAATACATTAAATTTTTTTTAAGTAAGGGCTACGAATCTATTGTTTTTATTATAGGTATAAAACGGTGTGGATAATAAGCTAGGAAACGCTTCGTTGACCACTGAGGAAATGTAAATGTTCTTTCTTGACATCGCAAACCCGCTATATAAGACTAAGAAGACGGCTGAAGCCCCCCCCCCCATAATTATAATAATTATATCTGTCGGTTAACATTTTAAAATAAAAATTCAAGTGTTTATGGAATTTTTCAGGGGTGATTTATGTTTCCATGGCTAAAGGGATAATCGCAAACCGTATCCATTTCTCATTTCTCAATGTTACAGAACATTTTCGACTCCAAATGGCTGAAAGAAACCCCCCCCCCCAACATAATTTGTAACATACCGTATTCAAAAACACCCTGTATCTATAAATTTTATACATGACAATTTTGAATAGGGCGAATAATATTCAATTGATTCAAATATCCCAAACTTGAGACATACATTTCTATATTCTATTACCTTCCCATATACCGCAGACTATGAAGGCAAAGGCACAAAAAAATTGCCGGATCGGGGTACCTCCAAGCCGGTACTTCCGGTGCATGCATGCTGGGGATTTTTTTTTTATTTTGGCAAAATTCGGGACGCGATTTTGGTGGCAAAAAAATGCCGTAATCTTTTAAAAGGGTCCACCCCTCGCGACTCGCATTCCATAAGCACCAATTTCCCATACGAATCTCAGGCTCAGACTAGCCCAAAAAAAATGCACTCTCAGGGGGTTCTCGCCTCCCAGCTTCTTCCATTCCAAGAATAGGCTAGACTTCGAGGACCAAGAGGGTCACCAAAGATGTCACTATGCCCTGCCTGTATATGATGCTTCGCTCGACACCAAAATAAACAAGATGTAACGTCAGTGACACCGAAAACTTATCAGGGTTATATAACGTAACCGTGCATCACAATTTACATATGTCAAAGATGAGGATTAACGTTACTTATTAGGCTTGGAATTAACCCAAAAATTAACTCCGAGAGTTTGTCCCACATTAACCTGAGCAGTCATCCCTGTTTAAACCGAGAGTTTGTCTTATGTTGTCCCGGGAGTTCGTCCCAGATTAATCCAAGGAGTTCGTCCCAGATTAATCCAAGGAGTTCGTCCCAGATTAATCCAAGGAGTTCGTCCCAGATTAATCCAAGGCGTTCGTCCCAGATTAATCCAAGCCTCCAAGGAGTTCGTCCCAGATTAATCCAAGGCGTTCGTCCCAGATTAATCCAAGGAGTTCGTCCCAGATTAACCCAAGACATTGTCCCAGATTAATCCAAGGAGTTCGTCCCAGATTAACCCAAGACATTGACCCAGATTAATCCAAGGAGTTCGTCCCAGATTAACCCAAGACATTGACCCAGATTAACCCAAGGAGGTCCCAGAATAACCCAAGACATTGTCCCAGATTAACCCAAGACATTGTCCCAGATTAACCCAAGACATTGTCCCAGATTAACCCAAGACATTGACCCAGATTAACCCAAGGAGGTCCCAGAATAACCCAAGACATTGTCCCAGATTAACCCAAGACATTGTCCCAGATTAACCCAAGACATTGTCCCAGATTAACCCAAGACATTGACCCAGATTAACCCGAGAGTTCGCCCCAGATTAACCCAAGAAATTGTCCCAGATTAACCCAAGACACTGTCCCAGATTAACCCAAGAAATTGTCCCAGATTAACCCAAGACACTGTCCCAGATTAACCCAAGAGTTTGTCCCAGATTAACTAATTCATCCAAGAAAAGATCTGTCAATTAACATCGGCCAATTTAAATTCGTTCAAGTTTATTTTAGACTTAGAAGAAATGGACAGACGCGGGGCGTACTCGCTTAAGACGTCGGGTAAGTATTTGTGTGGACATCCCTCGTATTTTGAGGGTTAGGGAAACACCACTTGAGAGAAACAGAGGTATGGATGGTATAGGCCTCTCTCTGTTCGAGGGCCAAGTTGACAGTGGCGTATAAATCGGGGGTATTAAGCCTAATTCAAATATGAACGGGGGGGAAGAGAAGTGGAATCCCCAATAACCGGAAGTGCAGGCAGTTTGTTCGCCCCCGTTTCCTATCAATTGAAAATGACGGAGCCACCAACCATTTTCGCACGCCAACCAGAACAAAAAGAAAAAAAAAATGTTTTTTATATTTGTTTACACGGTGATTGAATTACCGTCACACCACCGAAAGAGAGAACTCTAGAGAAGAGGGTCAGATACAAAAGCAAGGTCATTTACTTTCCATATCACGTGACTGGATAATCGTTCGAAAGTTACCATTCTTAGCGAAGACGATAACCGAACAAGTCAGGACCGAAATTCTTACATACCTCCAGGAAACTGGATTAGTAAAGAGTATGATGGTTTAAAGCTTTTAGCGTTATGTACATGTACTTGTTCATTCATATCGCGAGCAGCTTGCGTCGTGAAGCGCGTAATCGAGTGGGTTATGATTCATTAAAATGATAGTTCACGCGCGAAACTGTGGCGCGAGAAATGAAGAAGACTTTGCTAAGCCTAATTATTTTTCTAAATTTTTGAAAACGAACTAAAAACCTATCCCAAATTAAATCTTTTCCTTATAGATACAAAGGGGGACAATTCGTTAACGTGAAAATCCATCGGCATTAAAATTAATCAAGTTTAATTAAACTATGTCACGAAATTTCAATTAACAAATTATGTCCGTTGGTCTATTTCCGTTGAAATTTTAACAGTTAATGTTCGTAGTATAACGGGTTTTTCACGATTGTAAGGGTAATTGTCCCCTTTCTTTATAAAAATAATAATAATAAAGGACAATGAATGGAAGAAGTATCTTCATTGTCTTCTCATCTTTTAATTGGAGCCTCCCCCGTTATTCCGACGACGATATTGTATCACCAGCGGATGGACAATTTCGTCAAGTAAAAACAATGCTCCGAAACTCATAGAACTTTTCTTCTTTCCCGTAACCTCTATGCTGAGTCTAGTTTCCAAATTGCAAATAATTGAACCCTCATTTTAAATCCATGAGAAACGGTTACAACCTAATTTCTATTTTTTTGATGGAAATCCCAGACGTGATTATCCTTCAAATATTTTAACATTGTAGTTCAATATAACCAACAGTTCATAAGTTTATAAGTTTCGTAAGTGTGACACGTTTAACTGATAGCGTAAGTTTATAAGATATGTTCCTTCCATAAGTTTGTCACTGGTAACTTAAAAACTGGAGCTTGTCATGAAGTGAATGAGGTAGGTCATAGATTCGAGGTAAAGCGACATACGCCTGGTGACTGTGGCGCTGTCAAAGGCTTAGTAAGTTCAGACTAAATAGGACCTAGATGGAAGTCCTGCAAAATTAACCACCGACTTCAATTCTCGCTTGTCGTTCTGCTAGAACTAGCAGATCTCGAGCTGTAAGTCTCTCAGTAGCATTACGAAGTATAAGTAGTGTCATACTTATGGAAGGAACATATCACTTATAAACTGAAAACAGTTGTGTAGTGACTGACGTATATTAGTCAGATTCAGGTAGAGAAACGCTTGGTGATCGAGGCCTAGAAAGTGTCATACTTATATAGTATCACTCATAAACTTACGATAATTTCAACTTAAGGAACCGGCAGTTAGGCATTCCCATTTTGTGGTTGTCACGATTTTGAAATTAATAATTCACTCTTAACAAGACATTTTTTAACCCAAAAATTTAAAGGAAGCCCATATATCCTGGCAAATTATAATTTGGCTAGTTTACAAAAAAGCTTCTTATAGGGCACGCCTATAAGAAAGGTTTTTCTTTCAACACCAAAGACAAAAGAAGTCCCAAAAATTAGTCGGCTGTAAAATTCGCTAAATAGTTAAACCTCACATCGTAGAATAGAACTCATAAACGCGTAACGTTAAAAACGAACGTTTTTCAGGTTTATCACTTATGGTTTTTTAACGCCTTATAACTAAGAGACCATCGTGGTGACACGCTGTATAGGTATAAGTCATTCATTATGTAGAAAATCAGCAGACTGCCGGAATTCTTGTAAATCTGTTTGAACGAAGCAAGTTTTTTCAAAAAAAAAGTTGATACTAAAGCGACAGATGGGAACCCTCTCTAGAAAAATTGTAACAATGGCTTCAAAAGGTAGAGTGGGTCCTATGGCACGAGCCTGCCACGCGACCAAGGTTTTTTGATAAGCGAGATTATAGTGTGAACTCCCCCCCCCTCTCCCCAAGTTACAACGTCACCACCTATTTTGTCAAATTGCATGCCTGTTTATTTTTTGAAATTTTTTCGATTTAACAAAACTAACTTATTACGTGGCTTAATTTATGCATTTTTATGGGCCCAGTATGTTTATAAACATATTAAACTCTACTATATACAACCAAGAAGTGAT
Source organism: Phalangium opilio (assembly GCF_054372755.1). Taxonomy (NCBI): domain Eukaryota; kingdom Metazoa; phylum Arthropoda; class Arachnida; order Opiliones; family Phalangiidae; genus Phalangium; species Phalangium opilio. Next base: position 5,856,141 of record NW_028324187.1, on the reverse strand, counting down.
ATCTAGTTTATTAGGGAGAAGGTATAAATTCGCCCCACATTTCCAGCTTTATCTCCAGTCCAAACGTAGCCTGTCCGGAGTTAATCCCCACCTCTAAATTACAACCAGCATCTCATTGGCTCTTGAAAACTCACGTCAGCTCAACGCGAATGACGGGAAAATTACTTGTATTTTCCGACTGAGGAGAGGCAGCGAAATAGCCCGGCCTCCTTTTACGTCCCCCCCTTGTATTTTGAAAGGGGGACTGGGACTATGGCGCGGCGCGAATACTTAGGCATCTTATACCTTCTCCCTAATAAACTAGATATCACTTCTTGATATAACCAAAGTATTTTGGAATAACCATCACAATATGTTATAAATTAACTAATTGTGGTTAAAACTTTCTCAGAAGGTTACTGAGTTGAAAAGGTGTAGTAGTGGTAATAGTATTTTGAGGTTTAAAAGGAAGGAGACCATAAAAGGAAATAGCCAGCCACCAGCAAAGTCTAACATGCGTAAAATATAGCCGTCAAAACGGGTAGACCCTCCGCATAGTCAAAAATTCCAACAGATATTTTTTTCTTACCTATATACAATCTTTTTAAGAATCTATATGTACAAGACGATAAAAAAATCCACACAGAGGCGACCTCCTAAACGGGGGGGGGGGGGGGGTTCACCCAAAAGATTCTAAAGAAACATTCGCCCTAAAGAGGATGTGAAATGATATGCCCATGATACAATACAACCCACATTCCGAGACATATTTAAAATTCCTTAAAAGATTCAGAAGGTTTTTTCATATTTCAGAACAAATTCAGGGTGTTATTTCAAATATCTAAAAGATTCAGAGTGGTATTTCAAATTTTAGAACAGATTCAGAGCGGTATTTCAAATTTCTAAAAAGATTCAGAGCGGTATTTCAAATTTTAGAACATTCAGAGCGTTATTTCAAATTTCAGAACAGATTTAGAGCGTTTTTCAAATATCAGAACTGATTCAGAGCGGTATTTCAAATTTCAGAACAGATTCAGAGCGGTATTTCAAATCTTAGAACATATTCAGAGCAAAATTTCAAATTCCTCAACAGATACTGAGAAAGATTTGAAATTTCTCAACAGATATAGAACAATAGGCCTAACTGAAAATTCCTCAACAGATTCAGAGCGACATTTCAGGTCACAAAGTTCAAAAAAGCGATTTCACAATCGCTTTAAGAAATAAGAATTGTAGCCTACCTAAGGTATGTATGCATGTAGGTACGGAATCGACCCCTAGCTGCTGTATAGCACAGGATGTTCCCAAAAACCATTGAAGTTTCACGCGTTTTCTTCTTTTATGAAAAACGAAAATTCTACTTATTTCCTCCATCCATTGCTTCTTAACTTGCTTGGCTTTCCAAAGGTAACCGCCCGAAACGAAACCTTAAAAAAAGCTATAAGTCTAGATCCGCTAAATAATTAAGCATCAAACCGCCTACACCCTTTCGAAATATAATTAATTCAATTGTCTCATGAAAATGAGGTACCCTCGCTCACAATATCCAAAGTTAAATCGGTAAAAAATTTTAAAATGAAGAACATTTTTTTTACAGTCTGCTAAAACCAAAAATACTTCACCAGATATAATCTAGAATTAAAATTTAAATTTTAAAAAAATATTCACGATGAAAATTATTAAAGTTATGTATAAATTCATCTTCGAAGAATATTCTAAAACAATTTATTCTTTGAAAATGGAATTCTTTCGCCATATAAGGTGATGAAATATTATCTGAATCTGACTTCATATCGCTCCGCAGTGTTGTAGTATGTATAATAATGATAACAACGGGAATCTCAAACAAACAATAAAAGGAATGTCTTGAAATTCAAACAATACCACGCTGGTGTTTTATTTTATTATACTTTTCGAGTGATGGAATTCCTTGTTTAAAACATAAAGATATTATTTAAATACCTGCTGCATGCACGCTTCGATGGAGACGAGGGTCACGAAAGGTCGGATATGACGTGTTACTTCTCGAAAGGGTAGTAACTGTTTCTCTCTTTAACCATCATCTTTTGGATAGATGATGGAATATGGTAAGGTTAGCGAACGATTGAAATTTGATCATTTGAATAGCAAATCGATCATTTTCTACCCAGAATTGATCGTTTTCTACCCAGAATCGATCGTTTTCTACCAAGAATCGATCATTTTCTACCAAGAATCGATCATTTTCTACCAAGAATCGATCGTTTTCTACCCATAATCGATCGTTTTCTACCAAGAATCGATCGTTTTCTACCCATAATCGATCGTTTTCTACGGAGAACCGATCATTTTCTACCAGAATCGATCTTTTTCTACCCAGAATCCATCGTTTTGTACCCAGAATCGACCATTTTCTACCCAGAATCGATAATTTTCTGCCCAGAATCGATAATTTTCTACCCAGAATCGATCATTTTCTGCCCAGAATCGATAATTTTCTAATAAGAATGGATCATTTTCTACCCAGAATCGATCATTTTCTGCCCAGAATCGATAATTTTCTACTAAAAACCGATCATTTTCTAGAAATACCAAGAAACAACGTTACTTAATCGTAATTTTGACTCAACAAATTCCAAACACATTACACATCGTTATCTTTCCAAAAGCGCCTTCAGAAATCTAAGAGTGAAAACCCCCTCGATTTAAAGTTTAAATAATAATAAGGATATATGTAAATACAATTTTAATAAGACGTGCGCCAGTTGAATGCTAAATAACATTTAAAAAAAAACCAAAATTCTTAAATTAACTTCTTACTACGAAACTCTTTAAAATTCCAGGTAAATTTTTCACACTCCATATTTTGCAAGCGATGACGCGTTTATACCTGTTCTTAAACTTCAAAACTGGGTTTTGGTTCTAAATTTTTTATTATTTTTTTTTTACCTTCTGGTTTCAACTTTGAAAGAAACGTCAGCTAGGTATGTCGAATTCTTTTAAATTGGGTCTTACATAAATAATTACTCATAACCCAGACGGACGATTTACGGGTGCGACGCTAATTCAAGTGAAAATCTATACACGTTTTCATACCATAAAATCGCACTTAAATATTTCAAGTATTTATGGAATTAATTGGACAAATGTTTTTTTTTCCAAATAACAAAATGGTTACGGGGTTTTTTTCTCCTTAAGAATCGTGTGAAATAAATGTTCTTGATTAATTTTTTCTAGTTAAACACTAATTAACGTATTTAATTATAACGTATACTAATTGAAATTTGTTTGTTTGTCTAATTAAGTTTAAATATACTTGAATATTTAATGGTTACGGTTTTATTTTTAGAACAGTACGAAATAAATGTTCTTGATTAATTTTTTCTGGTTAAACACTAATTAACGTATTTAATTATAACGTATACTAATTGAAATTTGTTTGTTTGTCTAATTAAGTCTGTTATATTCTTGAATATTTCAGCATATTTAGGAAAATAGGTCTGAAATTAACTGCCGGCAAAAATAAACCTTTAAACTTAAAAACCGTTCTTTATATGCAAATCTTATTTTGATAAGGTGTTAAAACAATAGCCTAGTCCGGTTATTAATAAAGTTAGGCAATATCAAGAGATTTTTTTAGTCTAATTGTTGTCTACAAGAGTAACCTTAACCTCAAATCAAACACCTGAATATTTTGAATGAATTTTCCTGATTTAAACTGATAATATTCAAATTGGCCCTAACACTTTCTACAAAAAAACATTTTTTTTTCTTAAGAGATTTTAAAAATAAATAAATTTGCAACGGAAGTGTTTAAGACACGACTAGCTACGCCTTGATATAATTGTTTGATTATTATTTTTCTAAAAAATAAAAAGTAAAATGATAATAAAATAATATTGAAAATATTTTATAAGCGGACGTGGTTTTAATATTTTTTTATATAATATATTTAAAATTGAATAAAACCACAATGTAGGCCTAGTCGAAGTCAAGTGTATTTTATGGTTTAATATAAAAACATTAATTTAATATCTACTGATGGGATCGGTGTACAAGGGAAGTACTTGCGTATCTTTTTTTTTAATAAGATTAAGGTTTTTAATAAGACAATTTTTAATAAGTTTAGACATACGTTCATAAGCTAATGTTCACCATAAGTTTGTCACTGGTAACTTAGAAACTGGAGCTTGTCATGAAGTGAATGAGGTAGGTCATAGATTCGAGGTAAAGCTACATACGCCTGGTGACTAGGGCGCTGCTGTCAAAGGCTTAGTAATGCAGACTAAATAGGAGCTAGATGGAAGTCCTGCATGCAAAATTAACCACCGAGTGTAGGACTTCAATTCTCGCTTGTCGTTCTAGAACTAGTTATCTTGAGCTGTACGTCTCTAGGTAGTATTACGAAGTATAAGTAGTGTCATACTTATGGATGGAACATATCTTATAAACTTATGATAATTAGTATGCTGCAGATATGCAAGCTTTACTATATACTTGTCATATTTTAAAATGGCATTGAAAATGCCCCGACTGTCAAGTATCAACGATGATACTTACTAATGCCTAAACGTAAACTATCCCTATCTTTATTTATTCAAAAATTTCAAACCGAAATTAATGAAAAACATAAAATGTTGATCTGAAAGGCCTACCGTGCGTTAATGAAGCTCTCAAGTCAGAGAGTACACGATCAATTAAGACTTGTAATAATGGTAGAAACGACGGCGTTTGACAAAACGTAACCCCCTCTATGCAGACGATGGCAAAAATACTTGGAAATCATTCAAGCGTTGCCCAACACGCCATATTAATAGAGTAACACGAAATACGACTCAACCACATAGCAAAGTAGCATCTTGAGAAACATAAGATAAAACAATTTAATTTGTATAATTAGGTTATTGCCACTGAATTTTACGAATCATTGAAGTTAGAACTAGTTCCTAACATCAGAAGTAAACTACCTAACTAAGTAAGTAACTAAAGATAATTTTTAATAAAGGGGCTAAAGATAATTCAACCTCTCTCTCCCTCTCTCTCTCTCTCTCTCCCTCTCTCTCTCTCTCTCTCTCCCTCTCTCTCTCTCTCTCTCAGTGTTGCCAGGCCCTCTCTGAGCCAAGTTACTCAAGTACTGATTCAAACTGAACTGCTATCCTTTTTAAAGAAGTCTCCCCTCTTTATAGTTCAGTGTTGTCAGGCCCTCTTTGAGCCAATTTACTCAAGTACTGAAGAACTTCTAGCCTATTTAAAAGTTCCTCCCCTCAATCTCAGTGTTGTCAGGCGAGTTACTCAGGAACTGATCTGCTAGCCTTTTCTTTCCACAGTCTATTCTCACCACAAACGGCCAGGCAAAACTGGGGTGCGCGAAAATTATATATTATTGCGCGCAAAACAAATTATAACATACTTATAATTACTAATCTACTTATGCTAACATGAAAATAAAAAAATAATTAAACAACATTTTATCCGTTTCCGTGGCTTAATGAGAATAAAACACAAATTATCTTGTAATAAAGTATATATATTAAACTCAAAGTTAAAACTCATCCTCGGAATTGATACGAAAACGAGTTTATCTTAATGCTAGAATTAGTCGTTAGATCGGATTTCCTACACCGAGTGTGCGATACTTAATCTGAATGAACGAGATTTAATTGGCGCCTTATAGCACCAAGAAGGGCCCCCCTATACATCTTTTTAATTTATGTATAAATGTATTTTTAATAGCGTTTTTCTTTCACGATGAGTCTAATGGAGTAATGGGATGCCTTAGGACATAACTATATGGGTTTTAAAAATTTATACTCGGTATTTTTTTTTCCGAGTGTAATTTGTACAATTAAATATGTATATTTTTCATATTAAAGTTTATGTTAATTAAAGAGAAGGTGAAATTGTCATTTCTGTTAATTTTATCAGCTACTTCTCTTCGTGAGAAGTGTACAACCACAAAGCGGGAGGGTAATTGCAACACGATTCTTCCCAAGTTACATACGCGATAAATAGTTAATTCCCTCATCATTACTCTATTAGCGCTGCTTAACTATTTGATTTCCGAGGCGCATGCGCTTGTGCTTGTGCGTTTTTGTCCCATCACGTCAAGACAATCGAGGTTTGTGTCTGGTTGATTTCTGATGATTTAGTAAATACCATACAGTTATAGAATTCACCCTAGCACGGTGCGACGCCTATCTGAAGTTTCATGAGCGAGAGAACAAACCGAAAGGGGCTCTCTCACCCGGGAAAAATCATGTTGCATAACTCAAGTATCAAGAGGATACAGAGTGTCATCCTTCTTCAATTATCCCCTTCTGGTTATTCCTAATTGTCATTGTCTGTATAGAGAGCTTTCAGTTGGAGGAGGAGCTGAGTCTCGTGACATAATTTACGCTGCCGTATTGGTGGGTTTAAAGCAGGAATGAAGCTGAGACCACTCAATATGGCTACCAGAACAGCGGTAAGACTTGGGAGGGTGTGACGTACCCCATCTGAAAGCTCGCTATTAACCTATAGATATTTTACACACATGGAGGATTGATACCATTTACACCAGGAGACCTGGCTACCTGGAGGACAAAAACCCGTCTGCTTTTGTCCCCTAGGTAGCCTGGTCTTCTGAAGTGAATGGTATGAATCCTCCATGAGTGTAAACTATCAATACCAACATTTTCACTTTCCCTTTAGGTGTATATACGCACGAACGCCCTTTGGAAGTTTCGGCTCTCGGAATATCACGGTTGAAAAGAAAATCTTTAGGCCTAACCAAGACCAGATTTGTCCAAAATGGGAGGAGTACAACCAACCAACATGAAACCAAGTAAAGCGAAAAAAAATGGAGAAGAAATAGCTGGCAGCTAGGCGCGACGACGGAAGACCGAGTCAAATTCTTCATACTTAAAACCCCCTCGAGACACGAAGAGCTAGCTGCCTTTATCTGTGGTCATATTTGTGACGCCCATGGAAATAACTAAGCTATTCTATACATATCCCATCAGCATATATCACATGAAGCTTCTTCTTCAACCGAACTAGCCTCTGGCCATTTTATAATCTAATGTACGAGTCGATTCGTCGCAATTATTATTCGGACTCACATCAAAAGAAATGATATTAAAAATTGTCAATGACCGATAGATGAATTAATTAGTTAGTTAGTTAGTTATCAAAGTATTAGTTACGTATGCTAATGGTAATTTTGACGTGAAAACATAGAAGATGAACCTAACTTAACCTAACCTAACGCAGCGTCCATAAGTACTCTTGGGGGTGAAGGTCATGTTTCCGTTTTATTACCGAATTAATTCGGTATTTTTTTGGTTTTAAATAATTACGAATATTGGAAATAAAGTGTTTAACAAATAAGTCAGCTAATTGCATGCGCACGAGTATTTATTGAGGAAATTATTTAAAAATATGGGAAATAAGTAATGAAGTACTTGGAAATGAGGGGAGGCAGTATACTTGAGAGTTTTCAAAGTATGAAAATAGTTGTATCGTAAAAACGACACCTTCTTGTTTAATTTCGGCACGGTACAACTAGAAATTAACAAAATATTTCCCTCTTTGCAATTATGTCATAGCTCTCTCAAGAAGCTAGTTAACACCCAGAAACGTTTCATCCTCTTTATCTTTTAATTAATCATGTAATAATGACTAAAACTGATTGGTTAGTCATCAAACAATTAGCCTATAACTTGATTTACAACCATAATAAAATAGTTTTTTTTATACTTTTCGTAATTTCAAATTTAATTTTAAAGGTTAAATTTTGTTAGTAAAATACCCAAGGGAATTCCAATTTCGTCACCCAAACGTTAAAAACACCTAGTGATATCAGAATTTTGAAGGCCAAAGTCGCAATAACATTTATGTTAAATTTCTTACAACACCCACTTCGGAATTCTGATAACCAAAATTTATAAGGAGTTCACTGTTCAAAAAACTAATTCGCTCTGGCTTTTGAAGGTTTTGATAAATAAAAACTTAATTCAAATTTAACAACAACATAAAGGTTGCCATTATTAAACGACTTTCAAGCAACTAATTGTAATTAAAGTAAAATTTTCAAGCAATTGATTGAATTAAAGTAAAATTTAAACATACCAATTTGATGGCAAAATACTGCCAAAACCATGACGACGACACATACTAGTCTTTGAGCGGACATGACGATCGCAACGGGTTAAAGTAAATATAAATTAAAGGCAACCAGCCCCTCGTCAGTACTTTAAATGTCTCAACCAACAATCACCGCGAGTCACGAGTAAAAATTGTTTTACAATTACTTAAGAAGTTTAAAAGCAGCGCTCCGGGCAAAGAAAAACCGAACCAACAAGAACGTCTCGCGTAGTCACGAGGTAACTTTATGAATGAACGTTCGAGAAACGTAAATCCAGCCGGTTGATTTACTCTTGTCTTGTTGAGTCAATGGATGTTGAGTCAAGCCCGGAACGTTGGTTCTACCACCAACCGTATCTTTCAATCCTAAACTCTAACTATGTACTAACAACCGTCCGCACCGAGTCTACCCCAACCCAAGTTCTAGTAAAAGTTTTCACGGGGAAGGCCGGGTCTCTCACTGAAAACTTAGGGAGGGAAGTAAGTTTCAACAAGCTTTCCCTAGAAAAGGTAGGATCGGAATTAGACAGTTTAAGCAAGCGAAAGTCTACTAGTTACGTTTAGTAACTTCCTCTCGTTAAGTAAGGTGCAACTGGGCGATACAAAACCAGGGTATGCTCGAGCAAAGGTGAGATTAGGTTTCTAACTAGTAATTAGATTTAAAATTTAATTTAATTTAAGAGCTTACTGTTTAAAGAGGCGTACACAACGTGTTACGTAGGGGGCGTGGCCTATATCACACTTATCTTCAATCGAATAAAGCTGTACTGGGCAATGCATGCGTGAATTTAGTAGCGTTATCAGCACTGTGCATTAGCAATTGGCATCGGCATTTTTGTTGAATCTATCCACGCTTACTACTATTTTTTAGCAGACGACACAGTCACGTGACACTGCCCAATCACTACTCCCCACGAGATAGTATAGGTACTACTTAAAAAAATAGTTCTTGACATAACGTGGTATTCACATGGTGGGACCTAAATGAACTGTAGGTCACTTGAAATTTTTAAAGTGATCGCAGTTAAAAGGTAGGCCATGGACAAAGCAATACTGAAGGACCGATGACAGCCCATAGAGCCCCATATTAAGCGACTAAAGCTTGCTTCCCCCTTTTCAGCCCCAAAATGGAGGGGGGGGGGGTTATGAAATATACCGAGTCAAATCCCGGAAAAAGCTAGCGCCATCTAGACAAAGTACGACGTTAGATGCTTCCCTCGTTAGAACGTTAATTCCCCTATATGCCCTCCACTATCCGGTTTGCTACTATCTGCCGCTAGAAGGTGAATTAACAAGTATTTTTCAACTTTTTCCCTCTGCCATCGGTCCTTCAGTATTACTTTGTCCATGGGTAGGCGGTGCGGTGCATGGCCCATGGGGAAATGAAGTCAATGTATTCCCCCTAAACTCTCTGTTCTCCGCATAGCAAAACGTTTCTCTTACTTCATGCTTAACCTGTCTATTGATAAATAGGGGAAGGTATAATATTATTATTTTTTTTCTTTTTTATTTTTTTAATTTTATTCCGGAGCCGGTCTCGCTGGCGGCAAGATGACTCTATGGTTTACAAGAAGCTTTCTCTGACGACGGACGGACGGACGAACGAAGAGGGTCCAACCAAAAAGCAGCAGGTGGTTTCGGGCGGGTGGAACACGGAGCGGATGTTGGATTCTCTCTCTCTCTCTCTCCTCTCCTACGGACTATATCATCTTCTTCCGAAGTTCCGGTCAAAATGCGGCCTCGGGGACCCATTTCAATGGGAAGCCCAGAGGGCGCGTAAATACTCATGGGATCTCACGGAAATAATATCTGGCGTTTATCAAGGCATTTCCGTTTTGGGGAAAGTTATTATAAACACGTGCACTGGGGTTGACCATCTATGATCTGATCTAACTAGTCGAGGGGAATGTTACTTGAATTTTTTTAAAAAGAGAGGGGCAGGTCAGAGTAATTAGATAGAAAAATAAACTATATAGCCAGGGATAGATTTAATTTTAGAAGTAGGAATGGAGAACAGAGTAACGTGGGCACGCGTCAAAGTCCCGGACCCCCTTCCCAGTGACGGAGGGGTGTGAAAGAAGAGGCGGTTGTCATAGCGACAGAGGTAAAAAGGAATTACCTCTGTATTTTTCGGCCTTCCCCGTCAGCAACGTCATCAAAACGTACAGTTTACGTGAGCAACCAATAAGATAATTTAAACTTTTCGTTACGTACGTGTTGGAGGGAGGGGCTCTATACTGGGTGGGCTATGAATCGTGCTGAAGTAAAAACTAACCGTTCCGTTCTCCATTCCTACTTCTAAAATTAAATCTATCCCTGATATAGTTTTAATAGTTTATTGGCCTTGCTATTCTTAATTTCCTGGTTTTATTGAATTTTCTGTGGGTTTTTGTATTCAATAAAAACGTGTGGGAAATATTTAAAGGTAAAAAGCGTCACCTTTAAAAAGGATAAAAGTGATTTTTGACCATGGAAAGTTTAAACTACCCCGGTAGTGAATTTCTACCCGTTTTAATAATTGGTGTTTGTAAATATGAATACCAATTTTATAAAAGATTATTTTGTATTGAAACCCCCACGTGCAGCATTTCTTTTTAATAAAACGGCACAATTGTTAACAATATGGAAAAGTTCCAAAAATTATTGAAGTAAGAAATATTCATAAGTTAAATTTTATAATTGGACAGTTTTAATTTTTATAAAATTTTGCAAAATAATTTTATTTATTATTCTTTTTTATTTTATTTTATTTCATTTATTTTTGGAACGAAGTCTTAATTTTAATTTTAATTTTTATTAATTCCAATTAAAAATAATAAAATAATAAATAAGTTTTTTGGAAGCATGGGGTTGATATCTTTCTCACAAAACCTTTTTAAACGAGTAATTTATTTTTAAAATTTCTCAAAATTAAAAGGTGCAAAATTACTAAACATTAAAACTAACATTAAAAATAACGACTAACCGTTAGTGCCGAAAACCAAAAAACAAATTTGAACATCTATTGACAAACTAAATTTTGTGTTGTTTATGAATTATCAATATGAATAAATTAACACTTAACCGAAGAAATATGTAAAGAAAACATTATACTTATAACTAATTCAAATTAAATACCGTCATTAAATAATAATATTTAAAAATAAAAAAGGTATGGATTCTTTCCCAAAGCTATAATTAAAATAAAATTAGGAATAAATTAGTTAACATCACCGAAAACATTATTTTAGAATTTAGAATTCGGAAATGGGGTTTTATTTAAAAATATTCTTATTTTAATTATATTTGGAAAGATGTTAGGGTGATTCAAGTAAAATGCCTCAGGGCGAAAATTTCTCTGTCTTCTAGAATTTTATCATGAGAAGGAAAAAAAATAAAACCCAAGGTGTATTCGGGTATTATTAAAATTTATGCAAAATAAAACCGACTGAAGAATTCCGAACCTTATTTGATAAAAATTGTGTAGTCTCAAAGTTGGTATTTTTAAACACCAGAGGGTAGTTCTCAAGTACGTTTACGACACTAGGGTCATAGTGACGTCAATAAGCTCCTACTACATCTCTAAGTATCATAGGTGCACTGCAAAAATAAAAATTGAGCTACATGTGTAGAGCCAGAGCTTCAAACTTGGTAGGCGTACAGTTTAACGTGGTATAAATAGCTTACTAACGAAGGAATTTACCCTTTCTAAGACTGGATTCTAGTATATAACGAATTTTCTCCGCTAACAACAATTGAAGGAAAAAATACAATAAAAGAAAAATCCCCAAAAATAATCAAACTCAATTTCAAAATTAACAACCTTCCTAATGATGTATGTATGTTATGTATGGGCCCCCCAAAAGTAATTACCAAAAACCCCCTAAATTTTGAGGGTATTTTCAAGCGAATCGGGCAATTGCTAAAGATTGCAACTATATATGCAGTCCAACCAACCTAGTTACATCAAGTACCCTTAACGAACACCGTTTTTGTTTTGGCCAACTCAAAATAAGAGTCACTCGAAAAAATGGTTAAGAAAAAATTCAGTTCTAAAGCTATGAAAAATAATCCGAAAGGTCACCAGTTAAGAACAGATACTACGAAAACAGAGAGAACTAAATCGGGGAGTTACAATTGGACACTTCGATGTTTCTAACGGGGAAAGACACGGGGGTAACACTATGTCTTCCATCTCGCTTTTTCTGCGCCTGCGCTGTAGGCGTTTTGAATCCAGGGAGTGCGCAGAGACGGATGACAATGTATCAACCCCTTTGTTGTAAGTCCCGATACTGGGGTTGCCTAGTCCCCATTTTTTCATCGAGGAGGCTTTAGATGTGTTTAGTAAGTCATACCACAGTTTTGGCAGCCATATTGGTGGAGTTTAGCATTCAACCCACAAGTATAACCGTATAAATGATGTCACGAATCTTAGTTCCACCCCTAACTGAGCGTCGAAGGTACTAAAAGTTATAAGCTAGGTAAGGTTAGGTTTGGAAAGATGAATATTTACTTAACTAGTCTCAATACTATATATAGTTAAAAACTATAGCCTTCTTTAGCCAACAGGTGAGGTAATAGCCTTTCAGCGTAGTTACATATACGTTTCCAAACCATATAAGTTAAATAAGCATGCATGCGTGCTTTGAGGAGTCCAAGCAATCAAAAACATCAGCAAAAACTTGGTAGTGATCGCGTGAACGACTGTTATGGCTGCCTGCGCAACTAAATTGGTTTCGAATGCGCGTATAGTAGCTTAGCTTCTAAACCCGTAGGCCTAGCTACCCGAAATAATGATCGCTATCAGGAGGGGGTATGTACAAAGCTATCTTATACTTTTTCTAACGAATTTAAGGAGTTTTTCATAGCTTTCTTAGCGTATATAAATTTGCTTGCATTTTTTGCCTTTTTTAACCAAGTTTTCCCCGTGACGCTCTGATCCGTTGGGATTTTTCTCACGGGGTCTTTACGTCCCATTGTTTCATCGGGGGTTCAAAGGTCATTATTCACTTTCCTTCAATTCCCTTAATTGTTTTTTTCTCTTTTTGCAAGAAATCCGTTGCGAGGGTGGATTAGGTGCTGCGATTTAATTTGATTATCATTTCGAGATTTCAACGGATTTTTTTATATTACGTTAATTATATTTAAGGTTTGCCGACAAATATCACGCATGGTATGGCTAAAATAGTCTGACCGCCTCCATGCGTCTTTACACAGGGTGAAAATATTCGTGTATTGAATCAGGAATAGATTTAATTTTAGAAGTAGGAATGGAGAACAGAGTAAGTAATCTGGGTGAGCGTCAAAGTCCCGGACTCCCCCCCCCTTCCACGGGACGGGGGGGGGGGGTATGAAAAAAGAGGCGGGTCGCCATAGCAACAGAGGTAAAAAGGAATTACGTCTGTATTTTTCGCCGTCCCCGTCAGCAACGTCATCAAAACGTATTGGTTTAAGTGAGCCAATAAGATAATTTAAACTTTTCGTCAATACGTGTTTGGAGGGAGGGGCTCTATACCGGGTGGTCTATGAATCGGAATAATTGAAGTAAATACTAACCGTTCCGTTCTCCATTCCTACTTCTAAAATTAAATCTATCCCTGTTCCAATTGATATAAATAAACATTATTTTGATTAATAAATAAATAAATAAATTCTAGCCCGGAGTATCCCTTCAGTTTAATATAACAATAAATATCAATCAAATAGAGACGGGACTATGTCGAAAATTTCTACCCTGTATAAGAAATTTATTTTTTAGGAGATAATACTAATTAGTTTGGTACTGCGGTTTCGCTTCAGAGAGAACAAACTCAAACAAACCCAGAAAAAAATATTTTCAAGATCAAAAGAAAAATGTACCTAAAATTCGTAATAACCATCGAAAATTTTCAAAATAATTATTTCTTTTTTTTTTATTTATTTATTCATTCCGAAACAATTTTTCCTTTTTCAGATTGCGACTCTTGACTACAGGAAAAAAAAAGGTCTTTTTATTTTTGTTTAAAATAAAAATAAAATAGACATCCATTAGGCCTAGCTAGATCACCGGAAACTTGGAAATTTTTGGCTTTCTTTAAAAAGTTAAAGGCGAATAATAATTTCCATTGAAAACTGTCCAATGATTAGAAAGCCGCCAATTTGGGACTTTTTCTCTGTATTTTAACTTTTTATATTTTTAAAAAGAAAGGTATTTTTCGGTTTTGCCCAGAAAAAAACCGACCAATTCGTGACTCACGATTTTGGGTCGCTAATGCTAATATCCGCTTTTGATGCTAGAATTGACTAATGACACTTCATTACCTTTGACAGTGTCAAAATCAAGGACGTAATTAAGTAAGTGTCATGCATGAAAAGTCTACGGTATTAATTAAAAAAAATTAAACTTTTTTAAGAACTTCAAATATATTATAAGTTTTCAAATTATAGTACGCCATTAATGTATTATTAATATTGTTATTATTTGTTTCATTAAATTATTATTTAATTGATTGATTAAATTATTATTTAATTGATTGATTAAATTATTATTTAATTGATTGATTAAATTATTATTTAATTTATTGATTAAATTATTATTTAATTGATTGATTAAGTTATTATTTAATTTATTGATTAAGTTATTTTTTAATTTATTGAATGAATTAAAATTTCTAACCGCTTTATAAAAAAAGATCTAATTTTAGAACTTTTAAAAACAGATTCAAACTTTTAATTGTGGTTAATTCATGGGAAGAAATTAGGCCCAATTAAAGTTAATTATAATTTAAACAGGAAACGGATTTCGTTATATTATCCATGCTCTTGTTTACGAGAAAAATATAATAAAATTTTTAAAATTAATAAAATAAAAAAACATAATCTTGTAATTAAAATATTCGTTACAAGAAAGACGTTGACAGAAAATATAAAATATTTAGGAACCGGTTATGGTTTCCGTAAATTAATCGAAAATATATAGTAATGACATCCTAGTTAATTACGAAATAGAGTGGAGTACAATATAGCCTAAAGATCTGACAGTATTCTATTATTGTAATATCATGTGGGTTCAATGTTTTATACTATATATGGTATATTTTCCAAAACCAAAAGTAAGTTAGCAATGAAAAGTATGTCTTGTGATGGAAAATTACTTATTTTCAAAGACAAAGGTTTCTAATTAATAGATCTAAAGGAATTATGGGTAAAATTACAGAAATTTGAGTTAAATGATTACTGGGATATTATTAAACATTGGTTTTAAATATCGAAGACGTACATAAAAACGCAATTTAACACTGACTTAGTGAGTTTTATCAAGAAGCAATATCTAATTTACTAGGGAGAAGGTATACATTCGCCACATTTCTAGCTTGATCTCCAGTCCAAACGTATAGTAGGTCCGGAGTTAATCCCCGCCGCCTCTAAATTACAACCAGCATCTCATTGGTTCTTGAAAATTCGTGCACGTCAGCGCGACGCGAATGATAACGAAAATTACGTATTTTCCGACTGAGGAGAGGCAGCGAAATAGTCCGGCCTCCTTTTACACCCCCCCCCCCTTGTACTTTGAAAGGGGGACTGGGACTATGGCCTCGCGCGAATACTTAGGCATCTTATACCTTCTCCCTAATAAACTAGATATCACTTCTTGATTCTATGTTTACTCTATGTTACAAATAGAACAACTATTTTAAGGTATACTTATGGATGGTTTCTACTACGACATAACTAAATTATCATCTTCAACGCCTTTAGGGCTTATATTCTTCATAAGTTACGGATATTAAATACAAATTGAACTTTTGAAATTGGATAAAATAATAAAAAAAAGAAAATTGGTTTTTTTTTAGAAATTTCCGACGGCGTTCTGTCACTCGCTTAATCGCTCATGCGCAAAGGCAAAAAGCAGAGGGTGCGATATTGCGCTAATATTAACTAATTTAGATGATAATTTGATAACAGGTGCAGAAATGAAACTATAAAGAGTTTTTTGGACCCAAAACCCAAAAATAAAGTGCAACTTTATGGTGCAGTAAATATGGTGAACCATAAGTTGATAAGATATGTTCCATAAGTTTGTACTGGAATTTTTCATGAAGTGACGTACGGTAGGTCATAGATTCGAGGTAAAGCGACGCCTGGTGACTTGGGCGCAGTCAAAGGCTTAGTACTTCAGCCTAAATAGGGGGAGATGGACTTCAAAATTAACCACCGAGTGTAGACATTCAATTCTCGCTTGTCGTTCACACGAACTAGTTATCTCGAGCTGTAAGTCTCTAGCATTTCGAAATATAGGAACTCGGTTTAGCAGTCCATCTTCCTATTTAGTCTGTATACTAAGCCTTCGACAGCGCCTCAAAATAGAATCTATGACGTTTCACCAACGTATATCACTTCATGAAAAGCTCCAGTTTGATAACCAGTGACAAACATATGGTGAACATATCATATAAACTTATGATAGCACCTTTAGCAGTATTTTATCAAAGTTAATTTATCTATTTAGTTAGCTACTATCCCTTGGACAGCGCCTCAAAATAGAATCTATGACGTTTCACCAACGTATATCACTTCATGAAAAGCTCCAGTTTGATAACCAGTGACAAACTTATGGTGAACATATCTTATAAACTTATGATAGCAATTTTAGCAGTATTTTAATTAAGTTAATTTATCTATTTAGTTAGCTACTATCCCTTGGACAGCGCCTCAAAATAGAATCTATGACGTTTCACCAACGTATATCACTTCATGAAAAGCTCCAGTTTGATAACCAGTGACAAACTTATGGTGAACATATCTTATAAACTTATGATAGCAATTTTAGCAGTATTTTAATTAAGTTAATTTATCTATTTAGTTAGCTACTATCCCTTGGACAGCGCCTCAAAATAGAATCTATGACGTTTCACCAACGTATATCACTTCATGAAAAGCTCCAGTTTGATAACCAGTGACAAACTTATGGTGAACATATCTTATAAACTTATGATAGCAATTTTAGCAGTATTTTAATTAAGTTAATTTATCTATTTAGTTAGCTACTATCCCTTGGACAGCGCCTCAAAATAGAATCTATGACGTTTCACCTACGTATATCACTTCATGAAAAGCTCCAGTTTGATAACCAGTGACAAACTTATGGTGAACATATCTTATAAACTTATGATAGCACCTTTAGCAGTATTTTAATTAAGTTAATTTATCTATTTAGTTAGCTACTATCCCTTGGACAGCGCCTCAAAATAGAATCTATGACGTTCCACCTACGTATATCACTTCATGACAAGCTCCAGTTTGTAACCAGTGTCATACTTATGGAACATATCTTATAAACTTATGATAGCACCTTTGGCAGTATTTTAATTTAGTTAATTTATCTATTTAGTTAGCTACTATCCCTTAAATACGAAAATGGTCAATTGTTAAGTATTTAAAAATAAAAATAAATAAATTAAAAAACCTAGCACATGGCATTTAAACTTTCTTTAAAAAACTGAACTTATCACACACGATAAGTTCTAGACAAGAGACAACACAGAGAAAGGAAGAGAGCAAAAAAATAAATAAATAAAAAAAATGATCCACCATTTGGGTAGAATTAAGTAATGGGGCATTATTACAAGCTGGTATTTTAGCATCTTTTAGTCAAGACACTGGACATTTCGGGGAAGTTTTCTTTCCCAGCGTGTGCGAGGAGCCGTGTTTCCGGTTGAAGGAGAGAGAGCGAAAAAAAAAACAACCCCGAAATACTTAGGACGACGATCGAGGAGTTAGTTGGCCCACCCCCTCTCTGTCTTAAGTCAGTTTTAAAAGAATACTCCCCCCACTTTAGTAGTATGGTTTGGTCTACAGGAACCACACCACCACCACCACCGGCTCATTCAAACCAAAATCTCTACAATACCACCACCTGTTTCCTATTTATATTAAAATATTAACTTGAATTTCACGAACAATCAAAAATATAAGTGCTCATCGCGCTAGACTAGACTGCAATAATAATAAATTACCTTCCCTGATTATAATCTTAAGTATAATTTATAAGTTAATTTATGCAAAGAAATTACAGTAATTTTCAAATGAAATTAGTTTTGAAAAAAAAATGTTTGGGAAGTTCAATATAAAAGCATTCATAATAAAAATAATTTTATCAAATCCTCAATCGGAACTGCAGTTCATACATAGCGCGAGCAGCTTGCGTCGTGATGCGCGTGATCGAGTGGGCTATGGCAGTTCTGTCAGAAGCGCCGGTGTGACGTCACCCATGCTGTTTTCCCATAAAGAAAAAACGGTAACTATCATGGCCGCCCATTGCTAAAGGCAGACTCGTGACGTTTAACCTTGGATTTGACGTCACAACTGACAGCACTCTATACATATATTTCGACCCCGCCCCCTTTCTGCCGGTCGTTCAACAATTAACATTCATTTTTACAACTTTAATTACTATCCTATAGCTCTGGTTAATGCATAGAAATTTACCATTCAACCGTTAATTACAATTCACGCTTAAATAATTAAAATAACTTACTTTACATCCATTTCGTCGTAATTTTAGAGACGAACCACGTGGTTGTCAATAATTTGAACCGGCGTCTTCTGTAGCAGACGATATATTGAATGAATTGTACGGAGCGCGACAAAAGCGACATCTATGGTATCTCATTTTCCTCTATTAATAAAAAAAATAATAAAAGGAAAAATTTAGATTTTTTTTTATTAAATGAATATTGCTTTATTTATTAACTAAAATTCATCAAAATATTTAGGTACAAAATTAACTATAATTAGAGTATATATATTTACATTAAAATTTTATTTATTTATGCTTGTTAATTGCGACAGATGGCGTTTTGTTCCTTGCACCAATGGAAGCTCTAGTTTGTGGCGGGAAAGACGAACGCTGATTTCGCGCGTTGTTGGCGGCGCCATGTTTACCATTCGACGTCGCCATTGGCGGTTCGTAAATATCAGGTTCTGTCGATTTAGGGCTAGAATTGGCGCCAATATTACCGTCAGGCTTTAGAGATGGAATGCCATTAGAGTATATCTGTTAATTTTTGTAAAAAATAAAAAAATGTATTTAATTTTAGGCCTAAAATAGAAAATAGGCCTGAAACTTACGGGTGATCTACTGGGTCTTGTTTGAAACATATTTAACGGTACGCTGGGTGTTGATGACGTCATAGCAGAGTGCCGGAATGGAATTGAAGATATATTTTGAATAGGGTTAGTTATAGTTGATGTAAACCCGCCTCTTTGAACCCCAGCTTCATTTAATTGTTTATTTAACCAGGCTATAACTATTGGAAAATAAATAAATAAGTTAATAGTTAATTAATGAAGATTTAATACTAAATAGTTAATAATTAATTAATGAAGATTTAATACTAAATAGTTAATAATTAATTAATGAAGATTTAATACTAAATAGTTAATAATTAATTAATGAAGATTTAATAATAAATAGTTAATAATTAATTAATGAAGATTTAATACTAAATAGTTAATAATTAATTAATGAAGATTTAATAATAAATAGTTAATAATTAATTAATGAAGATTTAATACTAAATAGTTAATAATTAATTAATGAAGATTTAATAATAAATAGTTAATAATTAATTAATGAAGATTTAATACTAAATTAGTTAATAATTATTTAATTAATGAAGATTGAACACTAAATTAGTTAATAATTATTTAATTAATGAAGATTGAACACTAAATAGTTATTAATTTAATTAAATTAAATTAAACTTACCATTTTCATTTGATTTATTTTGTTGAGTAATTTGATCTAATTTCTCATTAACAGAATTAATCTCCTTTTTTAAATTAATATTTTCAGTTTCACGTTCTTCTAATGATTCTTTGTAGGAATGAATCTGGTTCATTAGTTTATCAATTAGTTTTTCCTTTTCATGTATGGCTTCTTCTTGTTTGCAAGCAACTTCTCCATGAATTTTTAGCTAATTAAATATGTTTTAATTATAACAAAAACCATAAGAATAAATTAAATTAAATTCAATAAATTATTACTTTATTATGATAATTCCGAATTTCTAATTGCAATTTTTTAATTATTTCATTTCCTTTATTCAAATCTTCCGAAACTGTTCTCAAAGCATTTTCTCTTTTGCCTACCAATGTTTGTTTTTGGTCTAAAAGTTCCTCTAATTGTTTCTAATTAGAGGATTAGTAAAATTTTAATTATTAAACGCTTTTAATTATTAATTATCTATCTTATTTAATTAATAATAATTAATAACCTTTTGTTCTTGAGTTGTTTTCAATAATTCCTGAGTTTTGATCAAAATTTGTTCCTTGTCACGAATTTCCTGATTAGCAGCTGCTAATTGTGATTTTAATGTTCCCATTAACTTTAATTGTTCGTGGTATTGAAGGTCAAGGGATTTGTTCTCTTTGGATAAAGTGGCGGTTTTCTGTCTCAGTTGATATAATTCATCTTCTCCGTTCACAAAATGTGTCCTAATTTCTTTCGTGTGCATCTCCGCGTTTTTTAGTTTCTCTTGTAGTTCCTAATTAAAAAAAAAAATTAGTATTTAATTTATTAATTAGAAAATTAATTATTCAAAAGTAATTACCGAATTTTGGGCCTCCATTCTTTTAATTTTATCTTCCAAATGTTGAATTTCATGTTTGAACCGATCTTCCAAGTTATTTTTAAGTTTTTCTGCGTTAATTTCTGATTCCCTTTGAATCTGTTAATTATATTTATTAATTACATTAAATTACATTAAATTAAATTAAATACAATGTTAATTCAATTCAATTCAATTCAATTCAATTAATGTATTCTTTACCCTAGACGCATTTTCTCTTTCATTTCTGAGTTCCTCCGCATATCTCCTATTTAAACTTGTGATTTCATTTTGCAAAGATTGTCGAACACGATCAAATTCCTGATTTCTAGTTGATAGATTTTCTTGGCAATTATGTAAGTGACTTTGATATTCAGTCTGAGAGGATCTTAACAAAGTTTCAAGTCTTTCCTTGTCCTCCTGTTTTAATTAAACGAAGATAAAAGGAAATTAAATTTGGTTCAGAAATGAATTAATTTATAAATTACTTATTAATTCATTCTAAAGACAAAACAAAGTTAATTACTTTGAAGGATTTTAAACGTGATGCTAAGTACTTCCTGACAAATGCATCCGTAGCTGGTAAAAGTTTCAAGGAAAGATGTGACAAATGTTTAAAAGGATTTGTTTCGATAATTTCCAATTCCACATTTGCCGTTTGGCAACCCAAAAGTCCGGATGTTTTTAAATTTAACATAAACCTTGGTTAGTTCAAGATTAATTAATATGTTAATTAGGGTTTAAAACTTAATATATGTGTACGTTTTGCTTTGTACATACTTAGGGGCAGTGTCTTTACGTTCCTCATTTAAACAAAGCTCTAGTAAATCAATAAATTTTTGGGGGAATGCTGGGAAATCAATTAACAAACCCTGCTGGGACTTTAATCTAAATTTGGCAGCGATTATTATAATTAATCTTGATTAATCATATCATAATTACTTACAGTTGAAAGTCTTCTTCAGTTATATTTAAATTGTAGATGAAAAATGGATCAAATTCATCTGTCAATCTGATTAAGAGTTCTTTACGTAATGTTGATAAATTTGTTGACATTTCAATTGTTATGTGTAGATTTATGTTACGGTTGATTGTCGACCCTCTTTCATTCACAATTACCATCAGAGATTTGGAGAATAAAACCTCAATTGATGGTTTGGTATCATTTTCCGAAAGGTATGATGCCCCAGCAACTCCTCCACTATTGAGGTACATGGTTTACGGAAGTTTAAATTCAACTGAAAAGAGATTAAGAGTTTGTTGGCGTAAATGAACTTTAATTCATTAACTTAATCTCGATTAATGAAGCTTTTTTGGCGAAGCAAAGATAACAACTTACGTAAATAAAATGCAAAAATGGTCAGCCCATTTTCGCGCGAAAACTCAAAATAGGCTTAGTGGGCTTAACCAATAGATGGCGGTGTGCAGTGTTGTAAAATACAGAAAGTCGAGCGATGCGCGCCATTGGCTATTTAAAAAAGACCCGCGGAATCGTGGCTTCACTTGTAAGTCAGAACTTGTTACCATTTAGAACTAATTGAATTGATTTTCAAATGATAGCGATCTCTCCGTTACAAGCCCTTAATTTGGACTGAAGAACACAAAAGGAACCTTACACTCGAACCTAAATAAAATTAATCTAAAATATCTGGTAAAACTAATCAAGATAAGTTTAAAAATGTGTCAAATTCCGTCAAAAAACTCAAAACAAGTCGTATATCATCACTGCCAACGATATTTAATTAAAATATTAAAACTGATAGCGAGAAAAACCGCAAAACAAATTATTCGGGCCTATAATCAATCGATTTGTCAAAAGTTTATCAAATGACGTATATAATTGCATCATATCTTAACAACCCTTATGATTACTTAGGTTCTGATTAGGCCTAGTTACTGGCAAATAAATAAGAAATGAAAGTAGGGAATAAATATATGTACCAGATCAAGAAACTTTAATCTATGTCATAGCTTATCTAAGTTCCTGGCCTGTTTGCTTGATAAGTAGAAGTCCATTATTTAAAGTAAAAGAAGTTTGTCACTAAATTCAAATTATATTTTAAAAATAAAAGTTTCTTAATGAAAAAAATTTGTGTGAATACATTATTTAACACATAACTCAACATACTGTGCACTAATAAGTACCTGATTATTGATGGTAGACATCCCAAAGAGCAAACGTAGGATACTCTTTACTTCAGGTAACGTACTTTTGACGTGAATGGCGCGACCAAGATCTCCCTATAGCCTATCTATCTGTTAAAACACTTGCGTAATTTTTCCAATAGCGTCAGAAAGTCCAGGGACGCTTACAAACAACGCTAGAGTTTGGTTGGTTTTAAGCTAGCTAGCTTAAACTTAATTCGCAAGGTCTCTGAGACAGTATAGAATCTATTTTTGCAGCGAGAAATACTTCTCCGCGGAGAAACGTTACAGAATCGATTGCTTCGCAACCGTTTGCTTGTCAACTAAAGGCGAGCCCATTTGGCTTGTGGACGCAAAATGGCTACAAAAGGCGACTCGAAACTATTCAATTATCAAATGACCATTTACACCAGTATGTTCATTGGCTACGCCTGTTTCGCCTATAACCGGAAGTCCGTGTCATTTGCAATGCCCAAACTGATGGAGGAAGGATTAGACAAAAGTGACATAGGTATGTACCAAATGCATTGCACTCAGAATTAATTAGTGTTGCGATAACTGGTTTGTTTATTATTTGTGCCCCACAAACAATAACTGGCTTCTCAGCGTCTATAAATACTTGAATAATCAATATCAGTTCCTATGTTTTTGTTTCAAAATGTTTTAATTTAATTGAGGGCTAGTCAAAGTCCATTATGGCTCAATTAGATGAAAGTTGTAATACTTTATACCGACCAATATATACTAAAATATATATAGTTTTTCACTATAATTCCACCGTCCTTGAGCGTAACATCGAGTTAAAATAAATATGGCACTTTTCCAAGGCTATCATCCATCGTAGAGATGAAAATATTATGTTTCTTAAAAGTCATAGTGTTACGGGCGTTTTAATTTATTCCACTTTTGTTTTGATCACGAAATATTACCTTGATTCTGAAAAACTAAAGTTGGTTAGAAGCAACCGCTTATAGCTTAAAAAATTAAATTAACTATAATGGGTTGATACAAGTAAAACAAAGTAGTTATTGAAGTGAGGTAGAAGGTAATTGAAAAAAGCACTTTGAGAGAGTGTTTAATCTTTTACATTTTTCATCCCATCAATAGGACTAATAGCCAGTAGCCAAAACCTGGCTTACGCCATCTCAAAATTTCTGGGCGGGATCCTGTCAGATCGAATGAGTTCCAAGCTATTATTTTCGACCGGTTTAATGGTCAGTGGTTTAGCTACCGTGGCCTTTTCAAGCACCCCTAATTCGGTCATGACCTTCGCGGCCTTATGGTTTCTGAACGGATTCGCGCAGGGTTGCGGGTGGCCCGCTTGTGCCAAAGTTTTAAGACAGGTAAGGGAACGCTACCATGTCCTTTATTGTACCCCCAGTGAATCGCTAACTCTTGATGGGTTTCTTTGGCGGCTACCAGTAGTGGTTCGCTCCCGAACAATTTGGTACGTTCTGGAGTCTTCTGTCAGCTAGTGCCAACATATCCGGTGGGGTTTCACCCTTCATTTCCGCTTACTTGATACTCAACTACGGTTGGAGATTTAGTTTACTAGTGGCAGGGACTGTCTCAGTTGGTATCGGCTTCGTATGCCTGTTGACAATCGTCAACTCGCCTACTGACATCGGACTCAAAAGTTTCGCGGAACCGGCTTCGACTAAACCAGGAAGTATGCCAAATCTAAAACATACATAAGGGGGTCAAGGTTCAATTACCTTTTCTTAGGTAAGAGTGCACCCAAGGAAGGATTCGGTGACTTGGTTTCAAGTCCATTTCTTTGGGTTGTATCTTTCTGCTACATGGTTGTTAATTGCTCAAGGACAAGTACCGTCGATTGGGGACAACTGTACTTAATGAATGATTGGGGACATTCCCAATACGTTGGTAAACACTGACAAAGATAATTTAACAGCGGATTTATAATAAGTGGACTATGAGAAAATTGTGTATATTTTTTTCAGGAAGTGCCTTTTCAAGTAGCGTAGAAAGTGGTGGATTTTTAGGTGGTGTCCTTGCTGGTTATTTGACTGATTGGGTTTTGAAACGCCGTGCTAAGAATGTAGGTTAGGTTTAAGTTAGGCTTAGGCTAGGCTAAGTGAGTTGGGGGGTCAGGCTGCCGTCTGGTTCAGGCGCGTTTACACACAATTAAAACTAATATTGAATACTTCCAGCCAGGTAAAGGTAACGCGAGAATCCCAGTGGCCATCATCTTCATGGCGGGAAGCGCATTATCCTTTCATATCCTGCATTTCTATATCGATTCCTCATCATCCCAAGTAAGACCTTTCATAGGTCAAATTAACCAATAGGCCTAATGACAAATCTAAGCCCAAATCCTTAGCTAATGATAACAGTGGTTGGATTCATTCTTGGCGCGTCACTCTACGGACCCATTGCAATTTTCGGAGTGGTAGCTACAGAATCATCACCACCCCATCTGAGTGGTACTGCCCATGCCATCGTGGCTTTAGCAGCAAATGGTAAATAAGGGTGATATTGATAACAAAAGGCAAAGAGAAATAACAGAAGGTTAAGCTGAGAGGTGGGACCCTCTGAAGCAACAAAAAATACCAAAAATATTCCAAGAATGTCTCAAAAGGCAAACTGTTTCCGTCTTCGAGGGTCCGATAACCTCAGAAAGTCGAGCGCTGATTGGTCGAGCAAAGAAGCTCCTCTCCTACCCTCGATTACCCGACCCCCCTAGTGCCATACTTTTGTTACTTCCATTTGCCTTTGCTAAAACTAAGAATACATACAGACTAATCTTGTTTATTTGTTTTTATCAACAACAGTTGGAGCTATTTCATCGGGATTACCTTTTAGTTACATCGCGGCAAAGTACAGTTGGGGCGCTATTTTTCTAATCCTTGAAGTAGTTAGTGCTCTAACCGTTGTAATTATGATAATTACAAAAAATATGAACCCAGCCATTGGACGTCCTATAAAAGATTAAAAAGTTTTAAAAAAGTTGTATTTTTTCTTTTTATATTGAATTGTATCTCGGAGAAATTTGTTAATACTTTAATAAAAATATATATATAATTTACGATAAGACTTCAAATTGATTTAAAAAAATTACTAAGATCTTTATTAAAAATTATATCAACATATAAAAAAACCACGAAATCAGCTTCAAAACCCACAAAAATTAATTCCTAAAACTCTATATATATCAATTGAATATAAGTAAATCTTTTTCAGTTTCATTGTTGTATTCAAGGTTTATACCAAATAAGTTAAATTCTACGTAAACATGTTATCTCGCAAATACAATAGCGCCGAAGCTGTATTTTCACCGGTAAGTTCAACAACAACAATAACAAGTATTCCCTGGAATGTCCCTTAACAATTCGCTTCTATTTTCTACGCATAATTTAAACTGAAGTCAAAGGTTAAAAATATAGCTCTTAACCCCATATGTGGTCTTAACTTGGCTCTAAAAATAACTCTGGCAAGACCGTGGCAGTCACGGTGGGATACAAGTAAAATTTTAAGGTATTAGGGCCCATTGTTACACCTTTCGAGAAGGGCTTGGCCCGATACAAAACCCTGTTTGACAATAGTCATCCATCCTGTCAGTACTGTCAAGCCTATAATTTTATAGATTTACTCTAACAAATTCGGACAGCATCTTTTGACTATAGAAGTAATCGGGTTTTGTGTGTAAAAAGGTCTTTTTTAGGGCCATCGCCCTTGGTCTCTCACCTGCGTAGGAAGATGACTATTGTCGGACCCTAACAAATGCAAGGGAGGGGGGAAGTATACTTGATAAGTACGCCTTGACGACAACTACCACGTAAACATGGTGAAATAGATTTCCCCAAACAGTGGTGACGCGTTATTTACGATACTGGAAAGTTTAAAAGCTGTGTCTCCAACTGAATGCAACCTTACAAAGTTACAGCTAACTATAAGCTAGTAAAGAGTTAGAAAAGGGGGAAGGAAGCTAGTAAAGTTTTAAGATAAAACGCCCCCTTATAGCTTTGAACGTCTTGGCCCCTTGGGTTTTTGAAACTAGATGGTGAAGGGGGTTTTCTTGGACAATCTATTGGGACGTCGCCGATTCTGTTCAACCTCTTTCGTGAAATCGTGTGTGTCCCGAAGATAACCCTCTTGGTCGGTCGTTTTAGGAGAAAACTGTACTCGTGAATATCAGAAATATGCGTTCGAAAAATCTCGAGGACCTTGCCGGAGTTAGTAATCCGTTGTTCGACGGCTCAACAGTTTCGATCCCCGGTCCCGGGGCAACCAGTCGCGTTGAAGCTAGCAACTCTGTTTCTGAATTAATGGAGGATCACAAACTTGAAAGGAGTATCATGATTCCTATGCCGGAAACGGCTCCAGCTCGATTACACGGCCGAGTTCCAAACGCCGCCAACAGTGTTCCAGCCCAATTTGATACACCAACACGCTCAAAGGGTAAGTAATTATGATTAAGTATATGCGCGTAATTCTTAATTGGTGAACAGAGAGTGGTAGTTGATTTTTAGAACACAACCTGTTTAATATTAATACTCTTAAATTAGATTAAACTAGCATATGGATTGTAATTTGAGTTTTTGGAAAGTGAAAATTTTATATCTACAGATCCCAAGTGCGCGATGACTCGAGTTCTTTGTTAATTTATGGTTTTGAAGTCCTTTAATTTAATATTAAAAGTGGTTTTAATCTTTTGGCAAATAAGTTTTTGTCTGATAAATTTCATGACTCATGAGTAGATTTAGTTTGTTTCCACTTCTCATTTTAATAAACATTTATTTTTCTCTTCCATTTCAGATCAGCAGTTTAAAAGATCATGGGATCATCTCGATTCGTACATCGAACGACGCAAGTCCATGACCGGACCAGTAATAACCGGAACAAGTGCCTTCGAATATGGACGTTCGAGTCCGTCGGATACAAAACGAAGATGTAAAATTGGACGTACGGTTTCTCTGTTCTTCCTGACCGTCGCGGCTTTGTCCATGATCGCCGCCATTTTTGGAGTTGTTACCGCCGAAATTTTCGTCAAGAGGGGTTACTTTACTCGCGGACTACGCGCCAGGTTGGACCCCGTGCCTGAAGAACTGACCACTCCCACGGAGGAACCCCATTATGATTACACTACGGAACCCTACATCGATGCTGATTGGGCGTGGCTGGATGACGAGGTGAGGGTTATTCCATTAACTAGCTTCCACTGAAAGGGGCTAGGCTATTTCCTCTCCTCTCTCTCTCAGATTTTACCGAGGGGGCCACTCACTTTACGTAATAGGTGTACAGAGATTCTGTAGAGTGATTAGCCCTTCGGCTTTTACTATTCCATTAACTGGCTTTCACTGAAGAGGGCTAGGCAATTTCCTCTCTCTCAACTTTTACCGAGGGGCCACTCACTCTCCGTAATAGGTGTACGGAGATTCTAGAGAGTGATTAGCCCCTCGGCTTTTACTAATTCAAACTAGTTCGTCTTTATCTTGGTTCGCCAATGGCCTTACAACACTGTTAGAAAAAAAAAACACTTAATCAAACCCTACTTTTCAAACCATTTTCAACAGTACAAGACTACGACAACCCCACCACCATCAAACCTGACTGCTGCAATTACAAGTACAAGCCAAACTCCAACTGATCCAACTATCCTCAACAAAGGAACTGTATGGACAACCATCACTAGTCAAATTTCAACGCGAGTGCCAACAACTGAAACCACCACTCAAGAGTCATCCCTAATGACAACGCTGCCCACCTTGGAAACTACTGGCACAGCAGCTGATGACAATGTCATCCCAGACATGGTTAAACTATTGACCCTACCCGGACCATTACAACGTTTCCCCAAAAATAGTGGCGAAGTCTAAATTATGAAAAAAAAAATTCCCCTTTTAACTCATACGGGTATCTTTCTAGTATGTACTTTTTTAAACATTTGAAATGCTACTCGAAAATTCGAAACTGTTGTATTTTTAATCTTGTAAAATAAATCTCAATATTCATGATATATCCAGAGTTTCTTCATTCCTAAAACTATACGAATTTGTAATTTTATTCATGGGAAGTTTGTGAAAATTCAAGCAGTGTGCAGGGTTGCTACAGATTTCTTCTAAAATATTTCCCATGCTTCACCAGGTTTTTCCCACGAGTATTTGTAACGAAAGTTGCATTGTTGATGATTTAAAAACCCTGAGCTATGAAAAAACACCAAGCAAAGTCTTTCGTAAAGCCTAATTTGTTGTAATTTGAAGGTTATTCAACCACCTACGATGGTCATCGCGAGTAATTAGGTAAAAATCGTTAATTTACTATTGTGCGCTCTATTTCGCCTCAAAATTTTACAGTTTTAACAAGGAAATTAAAATGGGTTTCCAAATTATTATATATTTTTAAGAATTAAAACACTTAACTACTAAGGGGTTAGAAGGAAGATTTCTTTCATTTTTAAAATGAATCTTTGATAAAAACTATAATCAGGCTATTCATGCGTAAAATTGAAAGTGATATTTTGATATGAAATAGATAGGAGCCCCGCTATAGTCCTACTTTTAAGTATTTAAGTATAGTACAATTAAATGATACCCCAGCAAAGATAATATGAAAAACAACTTTTTGACAAAAGTCATTTTTAAGTAGAAATTTTTACATTGAAAATAGGTGACCAAGTCAATATCCTAGATTAAACCATTATTAGTTTATTCAAGGGTAAATCAATCAAAGAACTCAGCAGCATCTCAAGTAGTTTGGGTTTGGGGTTCGCGTCTGTTTTTGGATGCAGAGATCAAAAGGGTTCAAGGCTTAAAATTTCGAAAACAATTGCATACAGAGAAGCCAACACAGTGGGGGTGAGGCCGCCATTTTGGGGTATGGTATTCTCCGTCTCGTTAAGAAGCACCGGTAGAGGCAGTACGAGTAGGGCTAGCCTCCCACATGTAGTGAACTCGGGCTCCGTCTGGAGTTGCTTCTTGAAGCGAAGGGTAATAGCCCAATGGCGACCTTGCCCCTGTGTATTGGTTCCTCTTCATGTAATATCCAAAATGGTCCATAGAGAGATTTCCGATGGAGGCGTAGTACGTCACACCCACCTAAGTCCTACCACGGTTTTGGCAGCTCCCCTGATGCAATGAACCCAGCAATATGGCAGGGTAAATTATCTTACATATCGTAGCTCCTCCCCCAAATGAAAGCTCTGTACAGGGAGCTAACAGTTCTGGCCCTGAAACGTCACACCCTTCTATCGCTTACTGGAGTTTCATCCCCCTTAACGGTTGGAAACAGTATTCTACGCGCGCAAAAATGCCAGCCAGAGGGGGGCTGCGTGACGTCAGACTATCTCTACCCCCTAGCCAATAGACCAATTATGGCACAGGTTTTTCTGAAATATGTCTAATAGTTCTCAAATTATGCTAGATAAACAACTTAAAATATTTAAGTAGAACCCCTATAATATCACTTCAAAATTACACCCTATTTTCTTATTTTTTCTTAAATGACCGTTTGTTTTTCTTATATCAATTTACCTAGGCACAAAAAAATTGTCTGGGAGATATACTAAGCTTGAAGGAGTTCGCTAACTCTGCCTAACGAACCGAATCACTCGGAAAAATCGGAAAAGAAAATATACCTACGAGGATATCCGCTACCAAAAAAAAAATATCTTAAATCATACCAAAATCAAAGAAATAATAAAAAAGAAATTACAAGAAAATCTCTTGTGTATCGTTTCATTTCCCACACATGCACACAAAAAACAGCTGTAGGTACTTGAATTTGTACCATTGTTATAGTATTTAAGGTCAATTCGAACATTAGTATAATAAACGGTTCCATAAATTGAATTGAATTACAGAGATTTGTGTAAACAAATTATTAGATCAAATTTTTGGAGGAAATTTTGGTGTCCTTGAATATTTTATTTTTCGTTACAACCATATAGACTTTTTTTGTGTGCTTTTGGTTCTTTACACTTAAGGGGTTGCGGTTGTCTTAAAGGATATTGATTCCATAAAAATTCCAGGTTATCTAAGCGAGTTTCTCTAACCCTTTCAGGCCTAAATTTGTCAGGGTTAACAATATTATGTTTATTTTTATAAACAAATCAATTAACACCCCAGATTGCTTTAAAATATACTTATTACGCGTGCAGATATTTAAAATATTAATTAAATTATGGTAATTCACACGTATAGACTTAATTACTAAACTATTTTTAATGTTAAACAATTATTCTTTCATTAAATACCCTCCTGTTTTAAACAAAAGAAGATAAACATATACATAGTTTTCAGATTAGGATAATTGATACCATTTACATCAGAAGGCCAAGCTATACTTGGTCCTGCACGTTGAATGCCAATCAGCCTGGTCTCCTGGTATAACTGGTATCAAGCCTTCTACTCTGAAAACTATGTACAAGATACATTCTTCAAAATTAAAAACAAAACCGTATCCTTTTCTGAAGTAAAAGATCCCATAATTAGCTTTTCCTATAAAACAGTAGATATCTATCTATACGTGTATAATTTAAACTCATAGATCTTGTAAAACAAAGGAGGTAGAATTGTTCTCTTTAGGCCAGTGGGTCTGTCTCACCCCCTCCCCCAATGAGAATCCGATCCACCATCGACGTCTTTAATATTTTAACTTATTTGAGCAATGTTTCCTCATGGTTTCACGCCTGCATAGTTTTCTAGATCGTCGTTGGACCACGCAGCTTGCTTAATTCTTCGCCAAAAATCTCTATTTCACATCCTAACCCAAAGATCTTACGCGCTTAGAAGCCATTCAGCTAGTCAATACCTAAAGTTCAGTTTCCTGTACTGATTTTTAATATCATAAGAGTTATAAACTTCTTGGCAGGCGGTAAACGTTCTTTGAACGTCTTCTTTAAAACAACGTCACCTGGTTATAGTTGCAGGTACGCGCTGCTATAGGCTACCTGGCGCATTGGTGCACTAAATTTCAACCATTTTAAGAAAAGGTACCGCTAGAAACAGTCGCTCGCTGCTTCAGAGTTGAACCAATTCCCCAATTGTGAAATAACTTTGTTTAATTTAAAATAATTTCTTCTGCTTAGAGTAATTAGTTAATTAATTAAAAAATTAATTAGTGTTTCGTCGATTTTGTTTTGGTTTGATTTGATTGGTTTTCTTAATTTGGACTTAACAGCTAGGATTCATATTTAATTTGGTAAGTTAATTATGCATTTGATTTAATTGATTGATTACTATTTAATCCGTCTAAACAAAGAAGTGATTTAAAGGGGGGGCTTTTAAAGATTTTTTACTATCCATATAGTAAGCGTGTATACCGGTTTCCCAAAGTGACAGGCCCCTCCATTGATATTACTACTTGGTTTAAAATATTAAGATTTCAGTCAATTTTCAACGCAAGAAATATTCCTCAAACTTTTTTTAAAGTTTCTTAAGTTTTAATCGCAAAATGTAGATTAAACTACATTTTCTCGTATTTTTTACGTAAAATTTCAAGGTTCCGTTCGAGGGGCTACTCACTTTGCGTAATCGGTGTACGCGACTGTATCTTTAACTTTACTAAAGGGATTACGCGTAATCTTTAAGTTTCCCACCCTTAAGAGTGCTTAAATGATTACTCATAATCAGTAATCGGTGTATAGTGACTCTGGAAAGAGTGATAAGCCCCTCGGTTCCGTTTTAGACCCATAATCCCAGATATACAACGAATAAATGTCCAAAATGTTAAGAAAATTAGCAGTGGTAATTGGGTATTCATTATGTTGTTTATTCCCTAACCGAAATAGGCAATTTTAAAAATTACAATTTTAGGTCGCGTATCTCATATTCGTAAGTTCAATAATCCGGGAATTTTAAACGCAATTAAGAACCTCTAAAACAGTAATAGTGACGTGGTGGTAGGTAATGAACTGTCATCAAAATTTAATTCAAGGTTAGAGTTCACGTTAAATGCCAAAAACCCAATTAATTAAAAAGGGAATGAACCTAATTTCTCCAGTTTAAAAACAAAAACAAATAACAAAAAAATTCTTCGAACTTTCAAAACAATTCAATTCAATTCCATTTTCTTTTTTGCGTTACGATTATGTAGTTTACTCTCTTAACCGTTTTTAAACCAAAATGGTAACGTCGACCTTTAGTCTGGCCTTAATTCAATTACAATTACCCGCCTATTGACTTAAAAAACAAGAGAAAAACAAAACGCTTTCACGTTTTTACACTTTACAAGAAAAATACTTCAAACAGTCAAAAAGTTCTAAAAATAAATAAATAAAAGTTCCATTTCAAAAATTTCTTTTCAATAAAATATTTCAAATCGAATTCGGACCCAAAATATTTTCATTTGTGTAGGTACTTGGATTGGAAAAATAATTTTTGCCAATAGAGAGAATATCGTTAATGAAAAACGTATGTTCGATTATTTCGTCCAAATAATTTGAAGGTTAGTAATTTAATTTCAAGGTATTAATCGATTAGAGTTCATATGGAACGTCAAGTTCATTATTGTGAAATATTTATGAAAGGTTTAGACTTGAGGATGTGCTATAATAATATATAGTCACTTGGCAATAACTTTAATCAATCAGGATTAATTTTAATTAGATATAATTAATTAGGTTATCGTGTGAATAATTTGAGTATTAATGAAATACTTGTAGTAATTTGTGATGAAGGAAAATACGATAATGTCCGACCCCTCGGGTGAGAGTACATTAACCTATAACGTTTCACATAATTAATTTCAATAAATTAAATTAGCAAAAACAAAAATAAGGAAATTAAATTTTTTTAAAAAATAATATCAGATAATTTAATCTTAAATTGCATTAATAAATAAGTAAATAAATAAATCACGATTTACGTCAAGTTTTTAAAGATTTCTTGAATAATTAAATTAATTATAGAACTTAAGACGCGTATTTACATATAGCCCACTTTTAGACTTACGGGTTTTTTTATTATTTATGTAATATATAAAAATTCCTATCTCTTAACGGATGTAGGGAAAAAGGTACATTTATTTACAAGTAGATTTATGTTAATCTGGGTGCGGATTTGAGATGTGATATCCTTAACTCTTAGCGAGCGATGTGGTTATGATATGGAACTAGATAACTAGGCTGACTAACAGCTTGATACCCAACCGATTAAGAGTCGTAACCTCGAAAATATTATGACATATCTTTAAAGGGAACTAATTTAAATTATATACGGACATGCGGTAGAGTTCACGGATGATTCTTCTAATTGATTTTTTAATTATTGGAGCGATCTCAAAATTCCGGTGTCGGTTTATTTAAATATAACACATTTTTTATTTATTTCTTTTAGTTGAAGGTTAGTCTATTTAATTGGAATATATGTTTTAAATAATTGTATTAAATTTAAATGAAGTTTTCGATAGATTTGAATTTTTTTTTTGATAAATGTTTCATTTTTTTTTAAATATAATGGTCTTGAAATTAATTTCGGTTGATTTGAAATTTTAATTCAATTATATTTAAATATAATTGCAGTTAATTTAAAGTACAGATCAAACGAACTTATATTATCATTTATATTTGAAGTATAGCTGCAAATGAGCATTAATAAATTTGAATTGAATTTCGGTTGATTTCAAATATTGATTCCCTTATATTCAAATATAGTTTCAATAGCTTTAAAAATAGTTAGTTTTAATTAGGAATAGGACCAATATATTTATTAATCAAGTATACTGTCAATATATTGATTAATTTTCATATATAACCATTTATTATTATATTTAGTACGACTTACCAAAACTTAAAATTATTAGTTCAAATTCGTGTTAAGAAAAATACCAACTTAGTACGTTTTTAATCGGCTTTAAAATTTGGGTTAAATCTGTCAAGATATTTATCAAGGTTCATATTAAAGTGCCAATTTTCTTTTCTTTTCCCATTCGTTTCTATCAAACAGGGCCCATCTTTTAGCATCAAAA
Source organism: Phalangium opilio (assembly GCF_054372755.1). Taxonomy (NCBI): domain Eukaryota; kingdom Metazoa; phylum Arthropoda; class Arachnida; order Opiliones; family Phalangiidae; genus Phalangium; species Phalangium opilio. The sequence continues at coordinate 5,821,420 of NW_028324187.1, read as the reverse complement.
TAATCTTCGTTGGTTCGATTCCAACCCTACCCCAACCAAAACCAAACCCGGAGTTGCTTCCCCCAAGATCTTGATCGTGATATGGACAACGCAAGCTGAAACTAACACCGCACGATATAACAATGAAACTAGAAGCGGCTACCTGCCTGCTCTCTCTACTAACAGGTAAAGTTGTCGCTCCAAAAATCAAAAACCGAGAAAAATACCTAGTTAAATCCCATAAAAACCTCACCCCATCAAAAAATGTGAACAAAATTTTACACAATGCCTTTAAGAATAAATTCAATTTTCCCAATAGTAGCAGACAAGTGTTGCCAGTGAGTTGTGCAATTCAACCACTATACAACAGAATGAAAATATTGTAGTTCTGTTCCATTCAGATCATTGGTTAATTAACTGTTTATTTACGAAGTAATTTAAGAATTTTCTAAATTAGTTGGCAACTCGTAATTGAATATTCATTTTCTAATTTATTTTATTCATTTCTTAATAAGTTACCCCCTAAAAAGAATGCGAATCTAGTGTTGTTTTTTTAATATTTTGAGAACTAAGCCCATTCATTAATTTGAAGGTTTCGAAATTTAGTTTTGCAAAGGTTAATTAATCATTTTGTTAGTAAAGGAGATACCGTAGCTGGCAAAATGACCGCAATTTCACACCACCCGTAATTTAATTAACAGCTAGCTAGATAATTAAAACATAAACTAAATGGGTTTCCACATGTAGTTAGTTAACTATACTGTGTAACAATACATTCGCACTGCCATCACTAACACGTGGGGATACTGCATGAGGCTTTGCTCAAAGGGACAACGAAGCATAAAACTTCTGACAGGTCATAGTTAAGTCTTTCTCGAGTTTAGCAATGATTTGAGTAATTAATACTTTTGAAATAATGGAGAGGGTCGAGTGTTCTATGTAGATTAATTTAATTCAAACTTAATCTCTAAGTTAGTTAAAATTTAAAAAACTAATTATAATTAACGTGAATAGTTAGGTTAGGGTTTGTTTATTTTAAAAACACTTAAGTCGTACGTGTTCTCAATAATAAAACCCATTCAACTAAATCCACTGCATCTGCATTTTGAGCTGTAATTCTTTATTTTGAAATTTGTGATCTCAAAAAACCCAGATATTTTGACAAGTTAAAAGTTTACACAAATTAACTTAAAATTCATCGAAACAAACTCTCCATTATTCCAAAAAGAAATACTGAACAAAGCAAACAAGGTATATCCATTGTCTTTGGGTTAAAAAAATAATGGGCATTTGTCTGTAAGTCTAAATGAGCACGTGCAATTTTAATTTTGACCCAAAAGAATTAGGAACTTTCAAAAATTCCCAAGTTTCCCCCCAAATGAAGCCTCTTTCAAACGCGAACTCAATTAACGGAAAAAGGCGAGGGCATCCTTTGAGATAATTTAAGCCAACCAACAATGAGAACATTTATCCTACTTGAAGAATACGTGGTGATGATTGTCATCATTTTAAATATTTTACTGTGCTCCAAAAGAATTAACTCTTTATGTCTATGAATCTGAGTTTAATCCGAGAATATATCTGACTTTGAAATCAGTTTCAAGACCCAAATTTAGAAGAGAAATAAAATTACCTTGCCATAGATTATTTTCATTTCAAAATTCCCTGACTTTCCCAGATTTCGTCTACCTGATTGACAGACTGAAGTCACTTTTTACTGACCAATTAACTTCAGATTTAATTCTGAACCTTTTAAGGCTCATTTAAAAGAATTTCAAAAGTCCCTGACTTTCCCAGATTTCGTCTCTCTGAAGTCATTTCTTACTGACCAATTTCAAATTTGGTTCCCAACCATTTAAGGTTCATTTAAACGCAATGTTCAATATTGAAATTGAAAAAACGTTCCAACAACTTCAGGAGTTGTTAAATAATTTAGGTCGAACTTCAAAAACGCATTAGCGACAGTCAAAGAATGTATCATTTTTCTGTGTTACATACGTAAATTGGAGAATTGAAGAAAAAAAAGTTTTAAATTTAAAACGATTTTTTTAATGAACGGATTTCAAGTTGAAGTTACGGTTTCGCGTCATTGACCAAGAAGCAGTCAGTCAGGATACTGTTCAAATGTTACGGTCATTTTTTTCATAACAAATATTCAAAGCTGAGTGACATTGAAAATATATACCCCCATTTTCAAAGAGTTTTTATGTTAGATATGAAAATGCTTAAAAAAGTTTTTTTTTTTGCAATTCTTGGATGGCTTCATATTTCACGCGCAAAAAAAGATCACGTTTAGCCTAAATTGATGTGTACACGTAAAAGTTTCAAGTGTTACTGTATTTTGTATGTACATTTTGTTTTTGAAGAATTTAAATCACTTATACCGAAGTTAAAACCACGTGACCCTGTTCTTTAACTATAGTTTATATTTCTTATAATATTTGTCCTTTAAAAAAATATTTTAACATCGCCCTACTATAATTTAAATACCGAAATTAACACTGTTCTTTTTTCAGAAAACAATTTTAACAAAAATTATCAAACATTGTTCTTTTCATTTCTAACCCAAATATAACTTTAAAAATAATATAATTTAATTAGTGATAGAATTTCAAATAAAATTTCATTAATCAAAACCGGTTGGTTTAAAAATTCATCTATAAATATAACGTATAAAGACAATTGACATTTTTAAACAACATAGAGCCGAGTCACGTCTGCTCCAGAATTATGGACAATAGGTCACGTACAATTACCCATCCAATACAATAGCGAAATAAGGCTTAGGACAAAATCTATAAATAATCCCTTAAAGAAAAGAAATAAAAAACCTATTGCCATTTAATAAATTCCTTAGATACGTTTCCGGATGTCAAAGTATAATTTAAATAAAAATAATAATCATTTTTACGTCTCATTTCAGTTGCCTGTATTGCAAATTTCGCCTCAGCGGAGCGAAAACCAAAGAAATCTTCAAATAGGGTAAGAAGTTCTTTAAGGTTTTTAAAGGTTTATTACTTAAAGTGTATGTAACTTAAGAAGATGTATCTTTCGTTAAGTTTCACATGAAGGTTAATTTTAAGCGAAAGTTGGATATTATTGTTAAAATTAAGTTTAATTATCTTTTAAAATAATAGAAACTAAAGAAATCGATTATAACAAGCTTTAATTAAACTTTCATAAATTAATGAAAGTTTAATTGCTTCTAATGAACTAATTTATTTGAATTAAATGAACTAATTTATTTAAATTAAACTAATTAATTTATTTACTTTAAACTAATTAATTTATTTACTTTAAACTAATTAATTTATTTACTTTAAACTAATTAATTTATTTACTTTAAACTAATTAATTTATTTACTTTAAACTAATTAATTTATTTACTTTAAACTAATTAATTTATTTACTTTAAACTAATTAATTTATTTACTTTAAACTAATTAATTTATTTACTTTAAACTAATTAATTTATTTACTTTAAACTAATTAATTTATTTACTTTAAACTAATTAATTTATTTACTTTAAACTAATTAATTTATTTACTTTAAACTAATTAATTTATTTACTTTAAACTAATTAATTTATTTACTTTAAACTAATTAATTTATTTACTTTAAACTAATTAATTTATTTACTTTAAACTAATTAATTTATTTACTTTAAACTAATTAATTTATTTACTTTAAACTAATTAATTTATTTACTTTAAACTAATTAATTTATTTGCTTTAAATGAATTAATTCCTGAATTAAGGTTAAATCATTTTGAGTCTGAACTAGCTAGCATGACTGCAATCCAATAAACTTTGCACAAATGCGTCAGTGTAGAGAAATATCTATTATCAGTTGACGAAATTTTGGTCCTACAGTTATTGCCAAATTTACTTTCAACACTACTCCTAAATTTAATATTTGGTGATCGCAAAACTAAAAATACTAACATCAAAATGTTTTGCCAAAAAATTTAGTCAATAATTTGAAATTTAGGTAACAAAGCGTAACGGTAAGGAAATACCAGGGGAAAAGAATACAATTTCACCAAAGCGTATCCAATTCTCACGATGGGGTTGCCCAAAACTAAAATGGACCATTTTTTACGCGTCTTACGTAACACACGGTTTAGTCATGCGTACAAGATCATCTTCGAGGCTATATAAAGAGTTACAACTTATAAATGAACCGAGTTTCCCTAGAAAAAAGCGTATTTTCTTTGCAAAAATAAAGGTTTTCTAAGGGTGTCACAATTTCCTAAGTATATTTAAGATTATTTCGAATGTTACAAGGTGTTTTGGTAGTACTATGAAAGGCGGGGGTAACCTTTATTTATCCATTGTCTAGTATAAAACTGATATAGGTACGAGAATGTTTGTGATACTCGTAACCCAGAAACGCCAAACGACCAACCAACATATAATTTACATCGTTATTAAAGCGTTAAATTCATATTTACAAATAATATTGATAATATTTGGTAACAATTTACTTCAACTAATGAACTTCTACCCTGAATCTTTTACTATTTTCTCGCAGCTTTCGTCGCTGAGCGCGTGATCGAGTGGGCTATGGCTATGTTACAGTAGAAGATTTGGCGCGTGAAAAACTGCGCGTGATGTTTAAAATTTTAATTTCAAAATAGGCTTAAATAGTCAAAACGGTAAAATAAGGCTTAACTAGTACAAGTTCTCGTGAAATTTAAACTTAACGAGAAATAATCTTAATACGAAACATTTGAGACTGGACAGTGGGGCATATTTCACCCTGTATTTGGCAATAAATAGTCACAATGGTGAAAGTGAAATTTGGGAATTTTTAGAGTGAAAAATTTGAACTTTGTTTATCAAATTGAAAACTCTATAAAGAAAGAAAGTCAGTCGAAAATTACTCCTTATTCAAAAATATTCAGGCTTTACATAATAAATAGAATGTCGGTATAATAGACCCAAACGGTGCCATTGTACGAGAGCAGCGAACCGATTACCATATATACCCCGGTGTCTGTCTTAAAGAAATCAAGATTATTGTATAATAAATAATAACAACTTTAATTCGAGATAGAGATAACCTATTCCGGTAGCCCACGATTTTTAAGTATTTTGACATTTTAAAATGATTATAGAGAACTATTATTTATGGAAAGTGATTTACTCTATCGTAACCCAAATATTTATATTTATGACTAATATATTATATAAGGAATATTATTTTGACATAATTTTATAGACCAATAATAATCAATTTTAGAATGAGTAAATAAAAACCCTAAGTATATTTATAAATATTTAAATTATTTACTAAATTCTATAATTTAGTTTTGGTATCAAATAAATTTATTAAAATATAAAAAAGTGCCCGTGCTTTTAGGAAGCTATCAATTTCTCGTGCTACAATCATTTTGGCGCGAGATTAGTGCATGCTATGACGTCATCAACGAGAAGCATAAGTTTTAATTTCGATATAATTTTAGTTTAAATGTTTTTTGGGAAATGATCGAAGTTTAACCATAATGAATGAGAAATTGGGGAGATTTTTCGAGACGTGTCCAGGGAAGCGTAATGGATTTCCTTATTGGGTTTGTTTCTAGCATTATTTTTAACCTAATAAACCCGACAACGTCCGATTTACATGGCTAGCCATTTGACTCATTCAGCTTAAACGATCGAGTGACATCTTTTTTTTTAAACATTAAATGGGTGGTTTTCCATGACCGGTTGTGTAAAAACATCACCTTGTGTTTTGAAGTCCTGCGCGATATGTAAACGTAGCCATAACCGATTGATTAAGTAAAGGATTTAAAACTAAAAATAAAAATTATTTTCTAAAATTTGTAAGGAAATTTCAATAGTTTTATCAATTTGTGACGTCACTCTCCTCGATTTGAAACAATTATTAAATCTATAGTGATCCTTTATTATATTATTTCAGCACCGTAGTGGGCGTCGAGAACAAGATGAACCGGAAGTAACGTCATCAACACCGCCGGAAGACCCATTGGCAAAAATATTACCTCTGGTAACCTTCAATTGCAAAGGACGCCATGAAGGTTACTATGCGGATGTACAATTTGACTGCGAAGTCTTCCATTATTGTAACGGACAGGGGATGCTGTTCACTTTTATGTGTCCACCTACGTCCAGATTCAACCAGAAGAACCTCATTTGCGACTACGATCGCTTTGGCAAGAAATCTTGCGCCAAATCCTCAGAGTACTTTCATATCAACGAAGGTATTAGGCCCAAAGATAACAACACAATCACTACCTCCACAATGGGTTCAATCGTTTCTTCGAGTACCATGTCACCAATTTACGAATCGTACGATAGTCGAATTGCCAAAGGTGATGACGACCAAATGACACGCTTATTATTAATATTTTACTTATAATATAATTATTCTCCTATAGATAAAGAGGTGACAACAACAACAGAGGCTCCAAAATCATGGAAACATGGTAACCTACGTCAAAAGGTCACTGACGTCCCAACAAACGCCTACGTTACTGAAAACCCCAGAGAGATAGACGCGCCTCAAGACGCCCCTTACGAGTATGACGAGTACGAATACCCAATGCCACGTAACTACTATGACGATTACGAAACGTCAACCGAGGCCTATTACGAGGACCAATTAGAATCAAATGACAAAACCGAGAAGAAAAAGAAATTAAGAAAGAAGAAAAAATCCGCCACCATCATCGGAACATCCGTTCAAAAATCAACCACCGTAGTTGGACGATCAGTCGCTTCAGGAGATGAGCGGATGACCACTGAACAAATGGATATTCAAAGAGAAACGACCACGACCGAAGCGCCAAAGGATTACATGAGAGAAGTTACAACCACGGGGAAAACCGACTTGTACCAGGAAACAGGAAGCGAGAGTCCAAGACGAAAACAAGTACTGGATTATGATGACCCAGAATCAGAAGCCGAGGCTAGTGAAGATAAAGCCATATCTCAGAGTCCCGATGAATATGGAAGTCGGAAGGAGAGGAGGTCTGAAAACGATAAGGGTGAAGCCACACCCTCGACCAGAAGACGGGGACATAGGTAAGAGAGAATTTCATTTATATTTTTAAAACCATAAGTAAAAATAAAAATTATTTCTTAGACGAGATCGGAAGCTGGAGAAGGATCACGACACTGCAGCCGACTCTTCAACCAACACCCCAGTAAGATCCCTTTTCAACAGGCCAAGACCCAAAAACAAATTCCACTTGAGGGCCTCAACAAGTACAACTGAATCATCCATCCCACCAACCAATTCTGACCAATCAACCCCGAGTCACACGAGCGCGCCTCAACACCATGAAGAATATTCTTCGGCGGAACAGACCTCTGAAGAAATAGTCACTGAAAAACCTAAACTTCCACGCACCCGAACCCAAACTAGGGAAAGAAAACCATACGCCTCTAGATTAACACAAGGTCGACCCCGACGTAAAAAAATCAGAACTACTACAACTACACCGGCACCGGACTACGAGTACAAAGCGGAAGTAGTTGAAATACAACCGACAGAACCTCCTACTTCTAAACCTAGGACAAGAACAAGAGGTCGCAAAAAACTTAGAGTTAATACAGAAACTACGGTTGAACGACCCAAAGTGTACTACGATGACTACGAAAGCACTACGCAGTCACACTTCACTACGACAACGGAAAGACCACAACACGATTACGATGTCACAAACTACAACAGAGGAACTACACCACCCCCGGCTAGTTTGACATATTATAACTCTCAGCCTCTGACTCAACCTCAAATACAAGAACCGGAAGAACACCCAAGTAGAGTCGTTAAAAAAATTAGGCACCGTAAACGACCTCAACAAACGACTACTTTACCACCTCCACCCGTTTCGACGTTCGTGGGACCATTGGCTGATCCTTTTGATATACCGCCTCCGACACATCTGTTTCACGAAAGTACCGAACCTCCAACAACCAGCCCTCCCAGGAATAGAGCTACCATTAGGCTTAACACAAAAAATGTTTACGACGAGTACAATTATAACCCAACAACACCAGCTCCTAGGAAGAAAAAGGTCCTTAAGGGTCATAAGGTCACAATTGCCTTATCGAAACATCTCACGAAGCCTAAAAAGAAGGTTAAGGTGAATAAGGAGTTCTTCTTTAAGCCTAAGCCCGATCCCTTACCTGATTACGGTGTGAGGTTAGAGGAGGAACGCCGGCGACCCGCTGAATACGAAAACCTTAGGGAATCACGTCCTCACCAACCCACAAAGGAAAATCACTACAATCAAGGTGGATATCGCGAATCAAGGTATATGGAACCTCAACAACCTCAATACGAAACTAGACCATACCCTCCAGCGCCTCAAGCTGTGCCTCAAAGACCTCCTCAACTTATACCAGTACCAATTCAGGAAAATTACCAAAATTCAAATGGATTTAGTCCATTAATAGCAACAGATAGACCTATTTCTGGGTATGGGGAAATTAGTTCTTGGTATCCCGTATCTCAAAGTCCAAGGTCCAATCAAGCGGGATCTAACCAGTTGGAAGGAATTTATCAAAATGCCCCAGTATTTACCATATCAGAGAACCCTGACGGACTCTACGCGGTGCCACAACCAACCACACAAGAGAGCCCACGGGAATATTACGATTATCAACCTCAGCAACAGCAGTATCAACCCAGTCAGAATCAAGTTGAAAGACAGCCTTCTAATCAGTATCAACAGAGTGGTTCGCAGTACCAACCTAGTAGGCAACCGGAACCTTATCAGGAAGTTAGGCAACACGAACCTTACCAAGAAGTCAGACAACCCGAACCTTACCAAGAGGTCAGACAGCCCGAACCTTACCAAGAGGTCAGACAGCCCGAACCTTACCAAGAGGTCAGACAGCCCGAACCTTACCAAGAGGTCAGACAACCCAAGCCTTACCAAGAGGTCAGACAACACGAACCTTACCAAGAGGTCAGACAACACGAACCTTACCAGGAAGTCAGGCAACCTCAAGAATTCGTTGAAATCAGACACCAGAACGAGTACCGACCCCAATACGAAACTAGGGACCCCCAACGTGGAAACAGACCTAGAGAAGAATCAAGATACCATGAAGCTTCCCCTCCTAGAGACTACGAAGATGCTAGAAAGAATAGAATACGTAATTACCATGATTCGCGTCAAGAGGGTCAAAGAGCATACGAAAACTCGCGTCAACAAGCCGCTCAAAGTCAAGAACATTTCAGACCAGCGTACGAATACGAACCGAGACCCGAAAGGTACCCATCGCAAAACGCTCAGGCATTGAGAAATGAATACCCTTACCCCGAAAGTTCCCAAAATCAACTTGTCACGGATCAGTACGCTGAGGTCACCAGTTACCAAACAGATCCGCAACAGCAACAACAACCGCAAGAAAGCCAATACCAACAGGAGGCAAGAAGACCCGACGCAAATGATAATCAAAGAGTCGAAACTTCTACGTCATACGAGCCCGAAGAGTTACGTGATAACAATCAAAACGGTAACAAACCAGTCAGAGAAAGAGTAGTTTTCATAACAGAAGTTCCGAATGTACAAGGGTCTAACCAGCAACCCAGATACGAAACGAATATCGCAAAACCTAATCAAGTCGAGTACGATTCTGATAAACAAAATTACCAGCAACAAGGTAATATCAACGAATACGTTGAGGAAATTGCATATCCTTTAAATGCCCAACAACAGCAAAACAATCAAGGTGATCATTCTGGCAATTATCCCGTATACTCTGACAGTCAAGAAGTCATAACAACCTTGCCTAGCGGAGAGCACGAAAGTTTTCAAAGCGTCCACACCGAGCACAGCTTGCACAGCCATCACAACGCGCCCACAATACAAAGCATCTACCATTCAAAGTCGTACCCAGTAACGACACACGTCAATTACAAACACAGCGATCACGAACCAGATGTGTCCGATTCAATTACTAGCTCGCAGTACGTTGATAAACAAAACCCTTTCTCGAACGAAGCTAAAGTACCGTCCCACGAAAGCGACAAAGACGGTACCCATTTCGATGATCGTGAACAGAAACCGTTTATGGGTAGCTACTCTTACAAGGGACCCAAAGTTGTTGTCGAAGAAGAATCGAACCCTATGAAAAACAATATGTTTTATAAGGAACTTGGGGCCGGTGAGACGTTTGATTCGATCTCTTTACAATCCAATAACTTCCATATGCATGATGGGTTACTGGAAAATTCCGAGTCGATTAACAGAGCAAGTAAAAAACGGGAGGCGATATACGAAGCACCACAACATAAGAACTTCTTCAACACCGACTTTGATTTGGAAGAGGCAGCGACAGCGGACAGTAACAACAACAAAACCGGTAATACCACCGAAGATCCGTCGCAAGTTAGACGAAGAAGGCAAATAATTTTCGCCGATCATATCCACCAAGCCGTGTCCCCTTATATGGGTTCCAGACCACCGTTAAATAATCCATTTGGTGGTGGCCACGTCATGAGACAAGGACAAATCTTTATGCAAGATAATGGAAGGTTTGTTGGAAATGCGAATTCGGTTATAAACGCCAGACCAATTCCTCAAGATCAGAGGTTCGGACATTTATCGAGACATCCGGCAGTGTTACACGGTGCTCAACCAATAAGACTGCACCATCCACAAGCACAGCCCCAGTTTCATCCTCATTTTATACAATCTCAACGACAACAAGATCCGCATTTGCAGCCTCGTCCACATGGGGTAGTAGTGACTAGTCCATCGCCTGGAGGACATATCTTAATGGGCTTTCCATTGACGGTACCCACTATCAGAGTACCTCATCCGGTCGCTCCTCAAATTGGACAGCAAATTATAGCACCGCCTCATGCCAATTTTCAAGCTTATTCCAGGCCAGTACAACCGCAAGGACCGCCTCCCAATGAAGTAAGTACACTAAAAAATTTAAGAAGTTTTAGTACTTGTACTTAAAACTTCTTTTCCTCATTAAGGGTGACAATAGACAATACCAACAAGATCGTCCAAATGTGCAATACAGCGAACCATATCACCCCAATCAACAAAACGAGCAACAATCAAACCAGGATTCGAACGAAGGGAGGCCTCAACCTCATCATTATGAAGAGCAAGGAGTAGCCCCTGGTCAAGCCACAGTACCCTACTACGGATATGGTTACAACCCTTACCGACGTCCAGCTCAAAACAACCAAAATAAACAATATAGCCAAAATAACAACCAAGAAAACTCAAACGATTCTGGTGAAGACGATTCAAACGATTCTCGGGAAAGGGAACCAAATCAGAATTACGATACCAGAGAGAGACCCCAAGAATACGAGGATGATCGTCGCGGTCAATCTGATTCTTACAATAACAACCGTAATCCTAATTCAGACCAATCATATTCCAACCACAAAGATCATGGCCAATCAGAGTCTTACACCCGAGATCATGGCGATTCAAACGCGTACAATCAAGATCCGTACCAATCAAATTCATACAATCAAGATAACGATCGTTCAAATTCATATGACAGGGATCGAGACGGCCAATCAGAGTCGTACGAAAGAGACCGTGGCCAGTCGGACAATTCAAATTCGCGACCAAATGCCGAGTACGAATCGAGAGACAGGGATGAACCATCTTCAGGCCAATACGAATCAAGAGACAGGGATGAACCATCTTCAGGCCAATACGAATCAAGAGACAGGGATGAACCATCTTCAGGCCAATACGATTCTCAAGAAGACACAGGGTCAAATGAAGAGAAACCAAGCCAAGAGGAGGGAGATTTAGGAAACGCAACAGAAGCTACAACATTGCCATACCCGGACAATGTTCACGCTCATTACTTGAAACACTACAACAATAGCGATCCAATTAGCAACCCGTTTGACTCGGATTTCTTCAAACCCCCGCCGTACTACCATAGTATCCCACCATACGCTGACCTGTCGCTGCCTAAGAAAGAGACAAATGACACGCATCAAATGGACGAGAAAAAACCCAATGAGCACGGACCCCCTTTCAGACCGCCCCCTCCTCCAGTCCCACCAACATACTATGGACCGTATGATCCTTCAACTACTCAAAAAACGAAGAACGAAACCGTAGAAAAAAGACCACCATTTGACTACAACGGGTACACTATCCCACCCGTTCCGGACTTTACAGTCACATTTCCACCTCCTTCCAAATACACCACAACTACTGAGGACCCTAAATCGGTTTCGGAGTCGATTAGAGATAGTATCAGCGTCACAGAGGCAACTGGTGACGTTACCAATCTACCATCACCCGTGATGGCTAAATCGGAGATACAAGAAACATCAGAGGAACCACCCACGACTCCGCGTAGCCAGCCTTCAACTACAGTAGGCTTCGGTGGTAGAATACGACCAGTCGCGAGTAAAATCTTCCCTCGACCTACTTATAAACCATCAAGGGAAGGAGGCTTATCCACCGTAGAACCAACTACAACCAAGTCACCATTTACTTATCGAAGGGCCAGTACTTCAACGACAACAATAGCACCGTACGCTAACGAAGATCATAATCCGCAAACACCATCAAATCGTAAGGTTTTCCACGCAACTGGTGGCGCAATGAGTGACAAGAAACTACGACCTAAGTTATTTGGGGCTCAACGAAATCGCCCCGCAACAACCGAAAGTGACCTGACTGGTGGTGAAAGCGAATTGGATTACGTTTCTGAAGAACCTTTAGCTGAGTTTTTAATCAGCAACCAGAGGGAAAAGGACGCTAGACCTAAACCAGGACAACAAACGTCTTTGTCCAAAACAGAACCAGAAACCAACGAAGTCACAACCAAACTCCCGTCAACTGGGACGACGAACTACAAACACGGTTTCGAATTAATAACCACAACACCCGCACCAGTAACAACCGGAAGTCCTAAATGGTCGGAACCAGTTATATCTCAAATACATCAATACAATGACCAAGAAATCGGCTCATCACCATGGGCTATTTACAAGGAAATTGGTTCACCAGCAAGTAAGAAATTTTCTCCAACGTGGATAACCGATAAACCCTACAAAGTTGAGGATAAATCAACAACTCCTGACGTTGTTACGGTACCGAGTTTACCAGTTCATAAGTTATTTAACGTATCAGTCAAATGGTCCCCTAAAATTGACGAAAGTCAAACCGCACCATCCACTAAAACTATCTTCAAAATACCACCAAAGGTTGCTTTAACCACAACGCCAATCCCAACTATTGAAACTGCGCGCGTTACGTCATCCCATATAACTAGGTACACCTCCCAGACTTCCGGTACGCCCTGGAGAGTCAAAATAGAGGATTTAATGCCCAGAACCAAGGCTCAAAATGTAGTTGATGAAATGAGACCCGTGTACAACGCGAAAGGAAAAATATCAACAACAACACCGGAACCATCTACATTCAGTCCTTTCGCCGCTTACATTTTCGAGAAAACTACCACTACTGAGACACCCATAACTACAACCGCAACTTCAACTACTACAACGTCAAAATACGACGTAACAACTACGTCACCCGTAACTACGAGTACATCCTCTACAAATGGGAAAAAGTCAGATCGGGTTGAACCTTCAACGACAACTACAACTACGACTGAAAATCCATTTCCGGGACTCGATATGTCCCAGTTGTCGCTGGTTGACAACATTGTTGCCGATAGTGTAGTTAGGGTGGTTGCCGCGCATGCGCCCCCGGGATATTTAGAGAAATTCGACTCAAAAAGGTTACATATTAAAGCCATGTAATCGTAGTTCAAGTGTTTCAAACATGAAACAAACAAAAAAAAAATCACAAAGCCAAAAACATTTTTCTTACAAAACATTTAAACGCGTCCGTGCTAATGAAGTGTTTCTAAAGTTAGGGATGATTTCTTAGATTATAATTATAAATATAGCAGGACTATGCCTTAATTTAATTTCTTATTTTTATAGAGAAGAAGTATTTTTTTAGTTAAGTATAATATCAAATAAAAAAATGTTGAAAATTATATTTTAAATAATATTATTGAAAATTTAAAATATGTCGTGTCCAAGCGTTTACGAAAACTGTAAATATTTTTCTTCAAATTGTAATAACGAGGATGTGAATAAAAAAATTTTAAATATTTTCCAAGTCTTTAAAGTTTAAGATAAATGGTTCCAAAAACCTTTAGACCCCCTTTTAGACCTGTCTAATCTGTACTTTAGTTCACAGAAAATCTGTCGTCGCCCCAGTGGCAAAGAGATTCTAATAAACCATAAACAAATGGTTCCTGAGGCTAAATAGAAGACAACGTGCCTCCGAAGTAACAGTAAGGCTTTAGTACTTATGACGGATTTATTATAAACTTATGATATAATTAATAAATACTGCGTACAAGACCTAACAGATGGAGACACGAATCTTTGAGACCTTTCTTAAAGTTACAACAAGGAAAACAACTCTTGTAACATAATTTCTTTGTGTTAAATTTAAATTCGAACTAGCTGGCACAGGCTACCAAACATTTACCTTGAAAATTAAAGAGGTATAGTAAGAGGCATGATGTATATACCCTTAAAATAAACAATATATTTTACTAAAATCGTCTTAGAAAAGCCATCGATGCGTAAACTGATGCTTATCTACACGAGAAAAAGAGCTTGGCACAGAAAGAAATGTTAGAAAAGAACGTCTTGAACTCGTTCTGTCTTCGTTTTAATAATGCGTTTAGTTTAACCGAGAACCCATAAACGATCTGATAATAAATAGTCAGAGGTAGAATAAACCATTTCTATGTAAATAGAGCTAAGTTAGTAAGTTGTGACGTCAGTGCCTAGGTAAAACGTCACGGACTTGGCGTTGGCAGTGCTGGGGGGCCATGTTTGGTTCTATGGGCAAATAGCATGGCTGACGTCACACTAAGGCTTCTGAGATAGCTCTATAGAGAGCTTTCAGATGAGATAGTAGTACGTCACACCCTCCCAAGTCTTACCGCTGTTTTGGTAGCCATATTGGGTGGTCTCAGCTTCATTCCTGCTTTAAACCCACCAATATGGCGGCGTAAATTATGTCACGAGACTTAGCTCCTCCTCCAACTGAAAGCTCTCTATAAGAGGGAACGACACGGGGGTATAACTTTGCCTTCCATCCATTGCTTTTTGGCGCCGATACTGAGGGTTGCCTACCCCCTTTATTGCGTCGAAAAGGTCTGTTGGGTTGGGAAACCTAAGATACAAACGTTCTTGTGTCTTAAATGGGTTCTTTATTTAACCACCATGCATGCACATTCCATCTTTAGGGAGTTTTGACATGGACTTAAATCAGTTTTTTTTATTCCGACCGCAACGACAAAATAGAAAATATATACATTCACTTTGAATCAAAGTGACCTCGTTTCGCTATCATCTCTGAGTCTCTCTCTTCAAATGGTTCTAATCTGATTTTGTGTACGAACGAGTTTAAAACAAGAAACAAAGATGATAAAACGAATGCAACCATCAACTCCCACGTAAACATAATCACGATTCTAAAGGGGTAATGAAAACCGTAATATAGTTCAACAATAAATTGATAACGGGAAATAAATAATTAAGTCGTAATACTCCGGTGTAATTTACTAATTGAAGTTAAGATACTATTTCGTTCCCCCTTTAAGATACTTTAGATGGATAAAAAATTAAATACTATGAGCTATAAATAAGATTTTTTGGTGTAAAATCCGTTTAAAACTCAAGCAACAATCGGTTTGGGTTTATGTAGGATAAATGTTTCCAAATTGTTAAGTTTTTTTCACACTTTAAGGAAAGTTTGCTACTATATACGCAACAGGGTGTTCTAACGAAGCTCGTATAATTATAGACTAGAGCTATAGTATGAGTAATATTTATATTTGATACACTTTCCCGTCGCTTGAGGCCACTAACCGCTTCCAGGAATAAATTCCACAAATAACGCCTAATTTAAAAATCGAAAGTTTTTAAATATTTCTCTTCCAATTGTCTCTAGTGGAATATAATTATAATAACAAGAAAATTCCAACGTCATCCCAAAATAAGCTGCCCAGGTCAAGCTATAGTTAAAAATAATAATAATAAAAACCCCAACTAGGCCTAAATATCAGTGATTAAAATTTAAATTCGAATTCGCAAAAAACTTCGACTTACAAATGATAAACTTATGGTTGTATTTACACTGAAAAGTAAAAAAAAATAAAAAACACACGATAATTTCGAAATTGAGTCCGTGGCAAAACTTTTATGTAATAAAAATAAGCAACAAAGGCTTTAGAAATGTTGGGATTCAACACGTTTTGAAAGTTATTTTCATTTTGTTAATTTCGCTTTCACCAAACATGAAAGATTGAGTTTACGAAATGCGGATACCTTTGTTTAGAATTTTTAGAGGGTGGCATATTATGTTTTCTTCACGGCTTTTCCCACCCATTTCGTCCCAAATTCCAAGCATTGCCCATTCTATAATTGCCATTAACTTATGTTACATAAGTATGATCACTGCTCGGACGGTGAGAGTGACGTAACGAAATTTTTCCAGTAAATTTCTCTGACTTTCCCAGGTGATCAATAACAAATTTTGGTCAATATCCCTTGACCGCTTTGATCACAACCGACTAATATATCTTTGACCGAAAGAAATCCCTATGTATCTAGGTTTATTCAAGAAGTGATATCTAGTTTATTAGGGAGAAGGTATAAATTCGCCCCACATTTCCAGCTTTATCTCCAGTCCAAACGTAGGTCCGGAGTTAAATTCACGTCAGCGCGACGCGAATGAGGAAAATGACGTATTTTCCGACTGGGGAGAGGCAGCGAAATAGCCCGGCCTCCTTTGACGTTCCCCCTTGTATTTTGAAAGGGGGACTGGGACTATGGCCTCGCGCGAATACTTAGGTATCTTATACCTTCTCCCTAATAAACTAGATATCACTTCTTCGTTTATTAGAACAATAAAAGTTCACTGAACACATCTTTTTTGTTTTAAAGACTTACGTATCAATTTTTAAAGTATCTTGAATTTTAATTAGATCTAGGACAATCCAATTATAAACTAGAAATTAATTTAAAATACGTTACGTTATCAGTTTTAAAGCTAGCCTAAAAACCAAACGCCTTAAATATAAAACAATTAAAACAAAAGATCAGGAAAAACGTCTTACAGTCTGGTAAAGAAAACAATTGAAAGGTCAAGTATTGTTTATTTAAAAATAAACTACGAAGATCTCCAGACGCCTCGTGTCAGTCTTTATTTAGCGCCTATAGACAGTGATGATTATGTACACTTAAAATTAAACCAAGGTTAATCGACATCTTTCTAATCACATCACATTTGACGGTCATATTTAAATACAGTTAAAATTTCGGGGTTGTTTATAATTACCCTGCTTTGCGATTTTTAAAACACCAAGGGCAATGTAGACAAGATTTAAAACAAATTCTTCAAAAATTCCAGTGGTTTTCCCTAATACTGGTCTAATTAATTCAGTTTAGTTTAATTTTAATTTCATGACTTTTCCAGGACTACTTCCTGTGGTTTTCCCGGACCATTATATGAGGTCAAAGGTCGTAGATGTTAATTATTTTTATAAACAATTCAACTGATCTTAATTAGGAAATTATGTTTTAAAACACATTTATTGTAATGCTGTAATTATAATAATGGTCTAATTTTCGTAAATTAATGAAATTTTCTACACCGAAACCAAAATTCATGAAATGTTCTACGCTAAAACCAAAATTCATGAAATTTTCTACACTAAGCCAAAATTCATGAGATTTTCTACACCGAAACCAAAATTCATGAAATTTTGTACACTAAAGCTAAAAAATTCATGAAATTTTGTACACTAAAACCAAAATTCATGAAATTTTCTACACTAAAACCAAAATTCATGAAATTTTCTACACTAAAGCCAAAATTAATGAAATTTTCTACACTAAAACCAAAATTCATGAAATTTTCTACACTAAAGCCAAATTTCATGAAATTTTCTACACTAAAACCAAAATTCATGAAATTTTCTACACTAAAGCCAAAATTAATGAAATTTTCTACACTAAAACCAAAAATCATGAAATTTTCTACACTAAAGCCAAATTTCATGAAATTTTCTACACTTGACCCAAAATTCCTGAAATCTCCCTTAAAATTCTATGAAAATTCCAGCAGGTTTTCTCTGACCTATGGTAACCATGTGGTACAAATAAACCAACCAAAACATTCCTATGAAAGCCCACAAGACCACGATGACTAAACTTAAAGGTTGAGCCCCTTTACCTGTCGAAGGGTATACAGGTACAACATTAATAAGATTTTATCTACGTATTAAATTTGTCTTTGGATTCGGAATTGGTATTAGAAGATTGAAATCATTTCAGTTTTTGTGGGGGCAGGTATAAGATCATTATTTTACTTATTTTCAGTAGAGAAACTTGATCAAATTAGCGACTAAAGAAAAGACAAGATCACAAAACGCCTATAACTAGAAAGCCGAATAAGTTCCAAATTGCTCTCTGAAAATTTTCAAGGCAAACTGGAAAACCTTACATGTAAAAAAAAACTGATCGAGCCTCTAAAACACGTCATCAGTTCTTTTTTTCATTGCCTAAACATTAAATATCAAGAACAACTTGTTCGTTTCAATTTTTAGAACATAATTGCGACTAAAAAAATACTTATTTTTCTAATTAGGCATTAATTAAATTTATGGAATGGAATTAAGGGTGCTTGAATCACAAACTAAATATTCTGAACCTGAATTTCAACATCCAAAGTGCACAATTTTCTAAAAATCGTACTTTAAATGTATTTGGAACTGTTTTAAAATTCACAGCATAGGTAGAGACTAGAGTAGCGAGTATTTAAGTCGCTTTGTCGGCTGGAAGTATTAAATTTGAATAATTTCGGGGTTATTAAATGGATACGCCTATCAACAGGAGGTCCCACCCTATTTATTATGCGCCAATGTAAATTTTTATCAATCCTGGGAATATACCTACATTATACCATAAGTTTATAAGATATGTTCATTCCATAAGTTTGTCACTGGTTACAAACTGGAGCTAGGTCACAGATTCGAGGTAAAGCTACATACGCCTGGTGAGGCGCTGCTGTCAAAGGCTTATTAATGCAGACTAAATAGGACCTAGATGGAAGTCCTGCAAAATTAACCACCGAGTGTAGTCATTCAATTCTCGCTTGTCGTTCTCGAACTAGTTATTTAGAGCTGTAAGTCTCTAGCATTACGAAGTATAGGAAGTGTTGTCATACTTATGGAAGGAATATATCTTATGAACTTATGATAATATATTTGGCTGCAAAAATTTAAAATTGGATTGGTGGCGTCGAACGTTCCCAATTTTGATAAAATTCCAAAGACATAAAGTCTATAAAGCCGGCCGGGTATATGACCCTGACCAATATAAAATGCTAAAAAAAGTTTAATGGTACTATATCTTTTATCAACTTTGTTGGTAGGGTATGGAAAAGCTGTTATAACTTATGATAATTATGTTACTTATGGTTTAAGTAATACGGGGTAAGCTACCTGGTGTTTTAATTGCTGATACCAATCATCAAATTCAGAAATTAACGAATTGTGACTGAGAACAAAACGTAAACAAACAAACACGCAACTTTCTGAAATATATGTACTTAATATTAGGGCAAGAAGTGATATCTAGTTTATTAGGGAGAAGGTATGAGTTGCCTTAGTATTCGCGCGCCATAGTCCCAGTCCCCCTTTCAAAATACAAGGGGGGACGTAAAAGGAGGGCGGGCTATTTCGCCTCTCCTCAGTCGGAAAATCGTTCGTTATCATTCGCGTCGCGCTGACGTGCGTTTTTAAGAACCAATGAGATGCTGGTTGTAATTTAGAGGCGGCGGGGATTAACTACGGACAGGCAAAGTTTGGACTGGAGATAAAGCTTGGTATAAATGTGGGGTGAATTTATACCTTCTCCCTAATAAACTATAGATATCACTTCTTGATTAGGGTATTTACTATTTTGTAAATTTAAAGGTCAGAAAAGATGATTTGAAAATAAAACTTATTTTTTTCTTCTGATGATTGACGTACATTAAATTTAATGAATGAAATCTTTATCCCTGGGATGTCTGTATTATTTACCCCTAACAAAAGAATATTAAGGCATTTAAACACTATCATTATATACCGTATAACAAGGCCTATAAGTAACTGTGACCCTCTGCTAAAACCATGACTTTAGTCGACTCTATAACATCATCATTTGAAATAGTCATAAAAACCTTCTAATACACCTTTAGGCTAAACATTAAAAAAATAGAAATTGAAACTAATAGCGGAAAACTTTCCTATATCATTTATTTATGGTCGGATAATCAAAAGTTCCTGATTAAAATCGGAAAATAGTAAAAAAGAAATGATTTAAATTTTGTAATCAATAATATAAATAAACAAGTTAACTATATCCCCATCCATGAATTCATTTAATTAACACAATAAAATTGCAGCCAGTATATTTAATAATGTATGGTAAATTACTTAATTAAAGGTAGGTGACCTTTGACCCGAAATATATCTCAGAACCACATATCAAAGTTTCAACTTCAAGTTATTTATTGTTGTTGTTGTGGTGGTTTAAATTCCGTATTCATTGAAGAATTATTTAAACTGTTATTTATTTATCCGATAAATTCCTTCCTGATTTTATTAAAAGTTTAATTTAACCTTTGACCCTTCTGTATTATTTTTAAATAGAAAAAACGTGGGAAAAACAAAAATACATTGGCATCGCGTATCGCGCCCACAATCGAACGATTTGGGTGAGAAAATTGTATCGAATATTTTTTTTGGTAGAAAGTGTTAGTTGTGTCAACGAACTTTCAAGTTTTAAAAATAAAACATTTTTTTTAAAGTAAGCTTAGGTATATGTGTTTTTTTTTTCTGGTAAAATTTCCGAAAACAAAAAATGAGTAAATCTTATAGTTATAGAACTGTTTTCATTTTGTAGATTATGTGGGTCAGGGGAATTTTGAAGACAATGAGCGTCTACGTCTAGAAATTCGAGAATTATTTAGTGAATATGAAATTTTTACGTAATGGCATGGCGATAATGATTTGAAGAAATCTTAATTACTTTTTCCAATTACCCTACCGTTCTCGCTTTAATTGGGAAGGCAAAAAAAATAAAAAGTTCATTATCTGATGTATAACACGAGAACAGTACCAAGATGATACGATGAATCAGGTTTTCTCTGATTATTTCAGACTGTGATTGTAATGTTTATTGTTTATTACTTTTTAAAATACTTATAAGACGTGTAATGTTGTAACGTTTAAAACTGGGTTTAATCTCGAGAAATTTTTATCACTGACATGAAATTAACTGCCTTTCTCTTTCTTTAAGGGTTCATAGTTGAATTCCCTGACTTTTTCCAGCAGGGTTTCCCATAGCTGTAAATAACCCTATTATCAAAAGATAAGATTTTACTTCAACTAACGAACTTCTTTTGATGATTATAACAATAATAATAGAGGGGTTTAAAGTTGAAAATCATAAACGGGAGAGTAGGTTAGGGTGGGATGGGGTCACGACCTCTTGCTTTTCAATTAAGTATTTTACACCATTATCCATACACCTTAGGGGGGTATTACCACAATTGTGTATACCATTTAAAATACACCAACTAAAAGTTTAGAAACAATTTCGTGTCCACCTTTCATGGAACAATTTGGAAGTTAGGTAAGAGGTCAGTTGAAGTTTAGGTCGATGGGAACAATCAATTAGAACTCGGTACTATAATGAGGGATTTATAATACGTCTCCCCTTCTTTGGTATCGCTCTAAAGTCTAATTGTTTCCTTCCAATTGTATTGTCTTTAAATGATAAGTGACCTGTATCGTTAATAGGCGTACACTTGAGATTTTACTAATCGTGATTTAACAGTTTGTCCTTAGGCTAATGGTTTGGTCTAAAACACGTAGAAGCTAGACTTAATTGGGTAGAATCGGTTGCGTAACAAATTCCAAAATTGAAAATTGAATGAAAGGGTTAGATAACACCTCTAAGTAAACCAGAGAACAGTACGTTCTAGCAGTAGCAGTAGAAGCATAAGTTTATAAGTGATATGTTCCTTCCATAAGTATGACGCTATCAATACTTCGTAATACAGCTCGAGCTAGTTCGAGTGAACGACAAGCGAGAATTGAAGTCCTACACTCGGTGGTTAATTTTGCAGGACTTCCATCTAGGTCCTATTTAGTCTGTACTAAGCCTTTGACAACGCCCCAGTCACCAGGCATCGCTTTACCTCGAATCTATGACGTTTCATCTACGTCACTACATGAAAAACTCCAGTTTGTAACCACTGACAAACTTATAATGGAACATAACTTATGAAGTAACAAAAATAATTACAAAATAATTAATAAATTCAACTTAAATAAATTAAGATAAATTATCAGAAATCGCATCCACATGCATTCTTTCTACAATAAGGTCATAAATAATTTTAACAAAAAAATTTATAATGATATCGGAATTTCCCAAAATGGTTTCCGCCCAAGTTGTATTTCTAAAAATATAGAAAGTTAACTCCTACAATACATTTAAAGGACTTTCTTTTTCAAATAAACTAAAATAACTTTTAAATACGTTTTTTTCCGTTAAAACAAAACACACAAAAAAACTACCCACCCTTGAAAAGATTCCGGAAAGAAAAAAATTGTAAAGTTTCTATTTTAACTACGCACAGTTATGTTTTTAAACATATTTAAGTTACAATTTTAACCGTGAAAAATTAAGAGGATTTCGTTAAATTATTTCAAGAATATTCAAATATTAACTAAAGCGCGACGAAGGCACGCATATACAGGGTGTTATTCCGCACCTAGGGGTGCTAGTTAACGAAGGGAAATTTTATTTTTGTAAATGTTTCTTTATGATAACATAAATTTCGCAAATTTCAATCGATTCTTCTGAAATTTTGTATATTCATACATTATAGTTAAGAGCGGGTCTGTGTAAATTTGGGCTTTAATCGGAGGCCATCTTGAAAAATGGCGGCCATAAACGTAACGATAACTATCTGAGGGCGTAACGTCCTGAAATTTATAGCGATAAATTTTTGCATACAGATGGTTGTAGCTACGGAGAAACACCCTGTATAGAGACATGATACTCTAGTACCCAGTAACCGATTAAAACTCTTAAGCAGGCCCGTAGCCACGGGGGGGCACCAGGGGGCAATGCCCCCTCAAAAATATATCCTGCCCCCTCAAATAAGATTTCGGTTTGCCCCTAAATGCCCCCTCAAAATTTTCCAATGCCTTCTTATCAAACTAACTTTGCCCCTGTAATGAATATTTTCATTTTGATACACAAATATTCAAGCTATATAGAATGTATATCAACATATTTTAGACTTTATTGTCTTTACTTGTGTATATTCCTGATACACTTGGATTTTTTTACTTGATATATTCCTGATTCATTTGTATGTTTTAAATTCACTTTTGATATGTATCCCTGATACACTGGAATTTTTAGCTTTTTGTGGTTATCCTTGATATATATCGCTGGTTTTGTCATCCAGGACCAAAATATTATGTCGGGGTACAGTGAGGGGTCGGACGTTTTGGAAAAAGTGTTCGGGATTTTGAAATCCAATTTGATTTCTTCGGATTCCGTCGGATTTCGTTTGATTTCAGAATTCGATAAAATCCAATGAATTTCATCGAATTTTGAGATTTTTCCCGTGATTTCGACGGATTTTGCGATTTCTTTGGATTTTGGATTTCGTGAATTTTGTAATGGATTTCACGATTTCTTTACTGATTTTGTTTCTGATTTTGTGATTTCGCTTCTGATTTCGTGATTTTTATGTTGATTTCGTGATTTCTTTGTTGATTTTTTGTTTTTTTTCTGATTTTATGATTTCTTTAATGTTTTGTGATTTCGTTGCTGATTTCGGATTTTTTATTTGATTTCGAAATCAGCATTGATTTCGGATTTCTTAAGTTGGATTTCACGGGTAGCGTACGGGAGTTCATGAATGACCGACCCCTCGGGGTACAGACTTACATTTGACGCCTCAACAGCGACTTGCGAAGTTGCGAGGCAAACTTTTCCTGCCCTACTGGCGTATTTTCACTTTAACGACGAGCTATGTCACTTGAAAGAAAGTGAAACTTAACTTCCCTAGCCTACGAAAAAGATCTGACTAGAAATTTAGATTTAGAATTGTTTATTAACAATTTATTTATTTTTAAACTATTTAAAAAAAGTTTGATTTTCAAATGTTAAATGAGTGTCAATAATGAAATACCTGCTTAAATATTTATTGTCTGACATTTTGATATTTATGTTATTCTATAAAAAAAATTCCATTTGCCATGCCCCCTCACAGAAAGATACTGCCCCCTCTGCGTAACTTTTCTGGCTACGGGCCTGCTCTTAAGAAAAAAGAAGTTTCAATATCTAACAAAATGAAGCGCGCAAAGGTCAGGGTTGAAACGGTAAATCTTCTATTGGAATGACAAGGACAACTTAGATTAAAGCAAATCCGATAAAACTGTTTCAAAGTTTAAATGAAAAAGTTGAACCCTTTGAAAGAAAAATCGTGCAAACTAATTCTTTGCGAAATCAAAGAACTAATCCGTATTTGAACTAATATTTCACTGTCAATTGCACGTCATGAATTTTCAAATAATAAAAAAGTGTCTAGGCCTACAATGAAATATTTGGTATCAAGCCCAGATTGGAACTGTTCGCAATTGGGTGTGAACCGAATTCGTATACGCAATTCCGCCTATGATTAAATATGTATATTTTAGAATATATATCAAGGATTATATTGCGGTTTATGTCCAGCAAGGTTGAGTGGACACAAAGCCCATTATTAAAAGTCTCTATACGAGTTCCAAAAACCTCAATATTGTCGTTAAGAATTTCCGTTACACGCCTTGGAGCTTTTGGACCATCAAAAACGATCCCACTAATTAATTATGCGTAATTACCGATTTTATTATGCATTTCCGGAGAAATTATTAAAGGGATAGTACTATAATTTACACGCGAAATTCCAAGATTTTTAAATAAATTTTTAAGGTATGGTTGTATTTTCAAATATTTCGCACAATTGTAACGGGGTGACTTTACAAAGGTTAATTAATATGAAATCCTTGAAAATATTCACAAAAATTAATGGAATCCTTGAAAATAATCGCAAAAATTAATGGAATCCTTGAAAATAATCGCAAAAATTAAGGGAATCCTTGAAAATATTCGCAAAATTAAGGGAATCCTTAAAAATATTCGCAAAAATTAATGGAATCCTTGAAAATATTCGCAAAAATTAATGGAATCCTTGAAAATATTCGCAAAATTAAGGGAATCCTTGATAATATTCGCAAAATTAATGGAATCCTTGAAAATAATCGCAAAAATTAATGGAATCCTTGAAAATAATCGCAAAAATTAAGGGAATCCTTGAAAATAATCGCAAAAATTAATGGAATCCTTGAAAATAATCGCAAAGTCAATGGAATCCTTGAAAATAATCGCAAAAATTAATGGAATCCTTGAAAATATTCGCAAAATCAATTAAATCCTTAAAATATATTCGCAAAATCAAAGAAAATTAAAGAAATATTTGATGAAATCAGAATACGAAAGAAAACTTTGAAATCGCAATACGTATACACCTTAATTGCAAGAAATTAATTAGAGAATGTGAAAACTTGTTGTCACAGGTCATCACAGGTACTACGAACACGATAATGAAGGCGTTTATAATAACAAGGGCAGATCCCGATGCCGTGAAATTAACAAAAACCAAAAATACCTAAAAAAAATAAAAAAAAAATAAATAAAACCATATTGCCCATAATGGTTATGAATGGCGAAGTAATTATTGAGAATGATGTTATTTTCCCCATACGCTTTGGTGTCCCTATCACCAGTCAAAAAGCTTTCCCTTTTAACGTCTGCTTCAAAAACGATTCGAGTCTGGTAAGGGCGTTTTTTGTCCATACTTAAAAAAGTGAATATTACGCCAAACCAAATTGAGGTCATTGAGAAAGCAACTCCGCCATTGTCGTATAAAAGCAAAGATACCTGGCGAAGCAACGACTTTTAAAACAGTGAACGCGCCGACTGAAGGAGTCGCATACTTCACGTCCACGGATTATTGCGCTTTGGACATTTTACGAGCCAGGGATTCGCCTGACATTTAAGGTTAGTCTCCTAATATTCTATTTGTTAAGCGTCACCGGAAATATCACAATTAATTTAAATTAAATTTTTTGGTTAATTAGTAAAATTAAAATTAATGGATTAATTATTTTGGGTATCACGCCCTAATTAATGTCATTCGATTGAATGGTTGGTGTTCAATGGAATATTTGAATTATTATCATATTTGAACTATATAAAAATATCCACAACATTTTAATTCGAAAGTCGTATATGATAAAATTATTTATAATTTTTATCAAAATTAATATATGGATCCCTGAGATTTGAATTAATATTCCCCGAGGTTCAAATTAAAAATTTTCCCGAGATTCGAATTAAAATTTCCCTGAGATTTACATTAAAATTCCCCCGAAATTCGAATTAATATTCCAATGAGATTTACATTAAAATTCCCCCGAAATTCGAATTAATATTCCAATGAGATTTACATTAAAATTCCCCCGAAATTCGAATTAATATTCCAATGAGATTTACATTAAAATGCCCCCGAAATTCGAATTAACATTCCAATGAGATTTACATTAAAATTCCCCCGAAATTCGAATTAATATTCCAATGAGATTTACATTAAAATTCCCCCGAAATTCGAATTAATATTCCCCTGATATTTACATTAAAATTCCCCCGAAAATCGAATTAAAATCCCCTGAGATTCAAATTAAAATTTCCTGAGATTCGTGTATCATTATTTTCATATTTGAATTACAAACTTAATTTAATCCTAAAGTTCATATGCAATAGGAAAAACAACCCCCCCCCACCCAAAATTAGCTTAAACCTAACATATGTTTGCAAAATATTCGAAAGTGATTAATACAACTAATTAAACTAAATTGATTAAAAATTAAAAAATCATCTAAGCCCCTATATCTGATCTGAGAAAATAAGTTAATGTGTAAATTCATTGCCAAAAATGGGTTAGAAAAAAGTTCAGGAGATCGTAAAACAGAAGCAAGTAGCTAATGAGGAAGTACTTTAAAAAAAATACCCCTAGACACTTTCCCCGAGTTTGGTTAAAAGGTGAATAAATTTTGATAAAACATTTTGAAGATCGCACAAGGATGTTCTCCATACAGTTCTTGACACCGAAATTTCAGAGACAAAGTTCTTTTATTTTTGAAAGGGAAATTTTGTTCTCTCTCATGTCTTAAATGTCAATGTCGTTGTCCTATTTATTCCACTTTTAAGAAAAGCTTGTTCCTCGCTGTATTTAATCTTAATTCAAACATATTTAAACATATTTAAATAAGTTTCAAGGTAAATCATTCATATGGAACGATGCTTTGTTATAAAAAATATTGGATTAAAATTCACTTCGATTTTTGATCACTAATCAGTTCAATTTATGGGTTAATTGAACCGCGAGGGTTTGCAGAACATTTTTACACTTTAAGGAGGTTAAATAGAATATATTATATTATATTATATTATATTATATTAAAAAAAGGATTAACCGGCTCCGAGCGTAACCTAATTTGAAAATTAAAAATCGGTTCGGTTCCCACCCATTGGATAATTATAATAAAAAAATATGATAATTTATATTCCAGTTTTTCAAATAAGATGTATGTATGCATTAGAATTAATCTGAGTTAAATTATTATACATGGGCATTCGCTCTATTCCTTAAAGGCATTTTAATTAAATTTTAATTGAAAACATGTTCTATAACTATTCATTATTTGAATTTAAATGGATAGTCGCGTATTGTTTTTGGGACAATTTTTTTTTATTGAAGTTTAAATGATCAAAGTCGTGTTTTATCGAAGTTTAAATGATCAAAGTCGTGTTTTATCGAAGTTTAAATGATCAAAGTCGTGTTTTATCGAAGTTTAAATGATCAAAGTCGTGTTTTATCGAAGTTTAAATGATCAAAGTCGTGTTTTATCGAAGTTTAAATGATCAAAGTCGTGTTTTATCGAAGTTTAAATGATCAAAGTCGTGTTTTATCGAAGTTTAAATGATCAAAGTCGTGTTTTATCGAAGTTTAAATGATCAAAGTCGTGTTTTATCGAAGTTTAAATGATCAAAGTCGTGTTTTATCGAAGTTTAAATGATCAAAGTCGTGTTTTATCGAAGTTTAAATGATCAAAGTCGTGTTTTATCGAAGTTTAAATGATCAAAGTCGTGTTTTATCGAAGTTTAAATGATCAAAGTCGTGTTTTATCGAAGTTTAAATGATCAAAGTCGTGTTTTATCGAAGTTTAAATGATCAAAGTCGTGTTTTATCGAAGTTTAAATGATCAAAGTCGTGTTTTATCGAAGTTTAAATGATCAAAGTCGTGTTTTATCGAAGTTTAAATGATCAAAGTCGAGTTTTATCGAAGTTTAAATGATCAAAGTCGTGTTTTATCGAAGTTTAAATGATCAAAGTCGTGTTTTATCGAAGTTTAAATGATCAAAGTCGTGTTTTATCGAAGTTTAAATGATCAAAGTCGTGTTTTATCGAAGTTTAAATGATCAAAGTCGAGTTTTATCGAAGTTTAAATGATCAAAGTCGTGTTTTATCGAAGTTTAAATGATCAAAGTCGTGTTTTATCGAAGTTTAAATGATCAAAGTCGTGTTTTATCGAAGTTTAAATGATCAAAATCGTGTTTTATCGAAGTTTAAATGATCAAAATCCTATTTTATCGAAGTTTAAATGATCAAAATCCTATTTTATCGAAGTTTAAATGATCAAAATCCTATTTTATCGAAGTTTAAATGATCAAAATCGTATTTTATCGAAGTTTAAATGATCAAAATCGTATTTTATCGAAGTTTAAATGATCAAAGTCGTATTTTATCGAAGTTTTAATGATCAAAATCCTATTTTACCGAAGTTCAGATAATCAAAATCCAATTTATTTTAAAATTAGATGATCAAACCCTATTTTACCTAATATTTTCATTAGATCTAACTTAACTTCCTTAATCGAAATTAATATTAACTCCAATTGAATCTAACCTAAAAATTTAAAGACACCTCAACCTCAAACCTATAGCTACATTTGAATGTTCTCAAAACACATCCGAGTTCTTTATTACAATATCTCTTTCAAATCGGAAATTGATTAAGAACAACTTTCCCTATAGACCTAAAACTGTCTTACCCAAATACTACCTCAATTAAAAAAAAAAAAAAAAACCCAGCCCAGGAAGTAAAAAATAACTCATATAATAACTGGTACTATTTTTTTCAACAGGCAAATTACAGAAAAAGATGCATATATTATCCGTAACGGCGTTATGTACGCTGGGTAAGTAATTTCAATTTCTAAAACACCCCAAGACCTAGTTTTTTTTTTTCAAAATCCCCAAAAACTCGCCGCTATTAATAAACATACCACGGAAAACTCGAACCAAAAAGTGAAAACTCGCGCGCGTGAGAATGCACCACTTTGACATTACCTAGGGCGCCACAGCGGGCTACTGAGAACTAGTACTTATTAAGATGGGCAGGGAAAAAAACCGCGTAGGGTTGCGCTTTTGCTAGTAGGGGTAACAAAGAGCAGTTTCCAGTCTTTCCCCTTGAGGCGCTTCGAGCGCGGGGCAACGGGCATGCGCACAACAGAATGTCGAAGTGGTGTATTGAAAGTTAGTTTCAAACCTCGTGATCTGGTTTAACTGATACTAAAACGGAATCACGTTTAAACACCGCTATCAAGATAAATTGATATTTATCATTGATTATATCTTATAGTATCAATATAACTTTATAGTGAAAACAAAGGCCTAACTAGGTTAATACATTGTATCAGGTAAAACTGGAAGCCAACCGAACATTGACACACCCTGAAATTAACATTCTTAAGTTTATATATATATTTATTGTAGTGCCTACAATAAGAGCTATGGGGTTTTTTTTTTTTCATTTTTTCTAACTTCCTCAATGTTCTGGTTATTCTTAAATAACAATTTAAATTTAATTTTTTTATTTATTTATATATAGCCGTTTTGGCTGCAGCTGATTTAAGGGTAAGTTAAAATTTATTTAATTAAAAATAGAATTTTTTTTTTAATATTTATTGAAGGGGAAAAGTCGATTTCAAGATCATAATCGTAGTTTGAAATCGATTTAACTAAGGACTTAAGTAACTCTAGACTTATATAATCCTAACAAGTCAATTTTAACATTCTTTATTTCTTTTTAAACAGGAAAAGCGTCAAGTAGATTACCAATTCCCGGCACCACGTGGTAGGGAAGCCCAACCCCAAGACGATAGTGCTTTGTACCAAGTCCCAAGGAGACAATTTCAAGCCCAACCAGTTCAAGCTTACGCCCCACCTGCCCCAGCTCCTCAACCAAGAGCCCCAGCTCAATCCTATGCCCCACAACCCCAAACCAGAAGGGCACCACAACCCAGCAGGACCCAATATGCCGAACAGCCAAGAGGTCGACGAGTAAGTACTTGAGCCCGATACTTGTAACCGTTTTAAAATGGGAGAAGAGGGAAGTATGATAGGGTGTATGTGGACAACAAACACGTTAGTTTGGGCTTAAAAGTTACCAGTCATGCACCAAATTTGGATAGTCCGTATTGTTTTGAAGGCATATCTTCACATACCCATGAATGTCACGTCTTAAGACAATAAGATGGCCAACACACCCTACTCTATCCACGTGACCTTTAGGGGACTTAATTACCTTCAAAAACCAATTCGTGAAATAATAATTCATGGAATAGGAAACTAAACTTGTCAAAAACAGTCTCATATTAAAAATAGCATACTTTCCCTCAAGCACTAGCTCCCCAGAATTTTAAGAATTTCTTTTAAGAATACTTTCCCTGAAAACATTTTCCCAAATTAAAAACTTTTCTAAGAAACCCGATGTCATTCCATGAAATTCTCCAGATCAGGTTTTTCCTAAATTTGTAGTACTAAAAACTAATTAATTCTTTCTAAGTAAGATTTCATTACCCCTTTAAACAAATTTATCTCATTACCGGCTGGAAATATATATTTTTTCTTTAATTTGGGAGTTGCATACGTAACCGGAAATGTTTTGATATATTGTTTAGGGAGAGAAAGAGAATTTAAATCATATTCTTTCCGTATTGTACGGACAGGGTGGGACGGGTTCAGAGCGGCCCTACACAATCTGGGTCAAATAAATACGAAACGAAAAAAAGAATTAAGAAAGAGTTTAGTATTTTATACTTAATACTTTCACCGTGTCTGTCTACCCGGTTCGATGTAGTCTCGTCAAACTAGTTTAAAAAGGCTATTCGGATTAAAACGAAGGGATTTCTTTTTCATTTTTTATTTTAAATTCGTGACTGAGAACGTCCGTTTAATCGTGCGGATTTGACGTTGAACTAATATTTTCTACTACACGTTACTCGGAAATTATTTAACCCCAAAAAGAACGCAAGAAACTAGGCCTAGTTACTTGGTTCTGGAGGAATAATGGATTAAATCTGATTAGCTACGAGGAAAATATAATAATATGTTGATCCCAAAATGTCTATCTCCCATAGATCTTATAGTCAAAAATGCAGAATTAGGCCTAGTAATTCCAAATAGCTGCATTGATTGACCCTACGTTCTATCATAAGTTCATAAGATATGTTCCATTATAAGTTTGTTAATCTCTGGTTACAAACTGGAGCTTGTCATGAAGTGAATGAGGTAGGTCATAGATTCTCGTAAAGCGACGCCTAGACTAAACAGGAAGATAGACTGCAAATTAACCAAGTTTAGCCATCCAATTCTCGCTTGTCGTTCTCGAACTAGCTCGAGCTGTAAGTCTCTCTCTAGCATTACGAAGTATAGGTAGCGTCATACTTATGGAAGGAACATATCTTATAAACTTATGGTTTTATGAAAATACATGGTACTAATTTGCAGGCTTTGATTGACGATTAATAAATTAATGAATATATTGGAAAATTTCCTGATTATTTTTCTAAACAATATTCAAAATATATTGTTTATGTCCAAGATATTTAACTACAAATTTTGGGGGTTTATAAGGAACCGTCTGGAATCCCAAGACTATGATTAACGCCACGCATACTTATGATTCTAACGTTACTTATAATTAATCGTTAATTACCCTTTTAATAACTATTAAAAATATTTGAAATATCTCAAAAAAACACGTTAATCTCGAATAGGGTTTATGTTCAGGGTAACTTTTGCGGTATAATTGAAAATTGTACAGTTTCACATTCAAGGGCAGCTTCTCGGATAAAACGTTAGCAGAATTTTTAAAATATATATTCTTTTTCTATTTCCCGAAGTAGTTGACTAGTTTGACCTAAATAGTTCCTTGTTGCTAGCGATTAATGCTTGTTCAAGGAGAACAGGGTAATGTATTAAAGATAACTACGCCCAAAATACGTAAAACCCCCATCCACACACATGCCGCAGAAAAACCGGTGAACCCGGCACTTGGAAATACCACTTATTTTGACAAATCTTTATTTTTTTTTTTGTTTGGTCATAAATAATCTTTTGTTCCCTTCCCAAAACATAACTGTTATCATCATCTTGGAAAACGGTAAAGTACCGTTATTTGAAACAGTGAAAAGTCGCTCCAAATTAATTCAATACCCAACCCTTTATAGTTTAAAGGAAGGTGTAGGAACCCAAAGAAAGTTAGCTCGCGACAAAACAACCTTAACTGAATAACCTTCACCATGATACATTTAAATTCACGACTCACCCATTTTCTTTCAGCCGGCTGAAGAAGAAGAGGAAGAAGAAAAGGGACCAGATCCACTGGCCCTTCTTTTGCAAGGATCCAAGTTCGCCTGTTCCGACAAGAAAGACGGATACTACGCTGATAACTCCGTCGGATGTCAAGCTTTCCATTACTGCGTCGGTGGAGCCCGTCACTCATGGATGTGCCCCGAAAACACCGTCTTCCATCAAGTCCATTTGAACTGCGTACCAGCTAGCCAAGATATCTGCGGACAAACCGAAAAATACCATTTCGTCAATGACTATTTGCACAAGGTAATTAAGAAATAAATTGGTCACCCCATCATCGTTCTGTTACTAATTACCGTGCAACACGGTTTCTTTAGGCATTGGAACAACGAGGACCCAACAACACCGTTTTGTACGCTCAACGTTACTACCCAGAAGGATACTCAGTCGGAGATGACTTCAACGCCCCCAACAGCCCACCAAGGGATCAAAATCGTTACCAAGAGGAACCAAGATACGCCCCTGCTCCTCAACCTCAAGCGCAACCCGCCTACCGACAACCCGCCCCCGCTCCTCAACCAGCCTATCGTCAACCCGCTCCCCAACCACGCCCATACAGCCCACCCCAACAACAATCCCGCCCAAGTTATTCCCAACCAGCTCCTCAAGCTGCCCCACCTCAATTCGCTTCCTACGGACAAGCCCCACCCCAGGGTCGTCCTTTACCAGTAGGCGTTCCCGTACAACAAGCTCCACGTAGGGCACCAGCCCAACAAGCCTCTAGGGCAGCCGCTGTCTCCCCATACGCGGGATACCCACCACAAGGGGGCGTTCGATACGACGACGACCAATACTAAATAGTTTTTCCCCCAATTTATTTTTTTTTACTATTTTTTTAGACGTGATTTGTAAATTAATTTTTTAATTTACAAAATTTAATTGAAATGAATGGAAATTAACGCTAATTGTGTCGCGTTGATTTCTATTTAATTCTCGCCACTTCAAACTAAATTATAACATTCCCCCCCCCCCTTTTCCGTTGGCAAAAACAAAAACACCAAAAGTATTAAAGAAATATTTACTTTTGTAGTTAGTTAAATTAGAAGATCATAACTCGAAGTGATTAGTTTTAATTTAAAACTCTATGGTTAGGTATCACGTTAAAGAATGGTTATATTTCTTCAAGTTATGGGCTTCAACGCGCGACAAACAAAATCATTCATAAATTTTTTTTGGATAAAATGTTTTTTTTTTTTTTTTTTGTTTTTTCTATTTTAAGCTAGTTTTTTTTTAATTGTTTCCATATTTTAAATTAATTAAACTATAGCGCCGCAGATGTAAATGAACCCCAAAAAATTAATGGATAATGAAAATTTCTATTCTTTTTTTAAACTTGAATTACCAAATCAAGTGCCAATGTACAGAAAGACAGTTTGTGACTGAAAAATAAAATTGAGATAATTTTTCAAAACATTGTTTTATTTTTATTTATTTTTTCAAGTTTTTAACATAAGTGCTAATTAAGGCACTTTAGTGCTTACAATGCTAATTAACATATAAAGAAAATAAATGAACTAATACAATTAATTACAACAGCTTTTAATTAAATTAAATTAAATTAAGGCAACATAATCTTAATTACATTATTATTATTATTTTCCCGACAAAATTAGCTTCATTAAAAAATACTCCAAATACTGATATCTAAGAGTTAATTAATTAATTAAAATACTTGAAATTATCTTCCCGATTAATTATTATTTTTTATTCTATGCTCTTAGTTTTTATATCTGTTCGTTTATCAATGCTTTCCTGTAAATTAATAATCACAAAATTCAAAAAACGTTTTATTAAGGATTAACTTTAATCCCAGATTACTTTTAAGTTACCTTATGTAAGATATAAGATAAGAATACATCATAGAAAATAGTTATAGTTGAAACATAAAGGTAACGGTACTTTGGTGGAAGATAATAAAAATTTAGGGATTGAAGTGGAACGTAAAATCCCCAGTCAGCCTTCAAAAACAAGTTTATAGAATTTCTATTTTATACTGTGACAACTTTAGCATGAAATTGATACCTACCACAATCAGGTACAATAGATTTCCCTTAAATTCAGTCACAGTTTGCTTGATTGGTTTATTTTCCATGACACCAAATGCTAAAAACAAGGAGAAAACTAAAGGAGGTCCAGCTAAAACTTCGGCAAATAATTTCTTAAGAATGGTTTTAGATTGGGTGCCTGGAAATCTGGTATCTAAAAATTTGTACCACCCATGACCTATTAAACCGAAACATATTCCACCCAAAAACATTTTTCCTTTATAAAAAATAACATTATTAAATATAATTTAAAGTATTATTTTAATTATTATTACTTACCAGTACGATTGAAATCATGAGGTTTTGGTTCTTTGGAGACCTTTCTCTCAATTAATTGTTGTATCGCGTCTCCCGTTCCCATAAATACCGATCCCAATGTGACATTAGTTATTAATAAATGTTTAGTAAACATATTGTTAATTACTATCTTAATTTTTGGAATTAATTTACTCATTTTCGCTATTTTGTTGAAGGAGCGCAACCGGCGCGAGACTCCCACGTGTTTACCTAATGTTGCAACCATAGAGATAGGAACATATATACCTCTAGAGTCACAACATGGAAGCGTCCCCATAGACTTTAACCTTATCATTAGTGAATATACAACGTTAAAAACAGTATACTTTATCAAATACACCCAGCGCCATCTGTGCAAAAACGGAAGAACTATTTTGATATATTTTCAACGGCGTAGTCTGCTACCGTGTCTTGTGCGTGTATTGTATTCTAGCAAATTCGAGGGAAGTGATAATGAATTAATTAAACAAATTGATGGTGATTTGACAAGTTAGTTAAACAAACATTATTTTTTTTTGGAGTGAATGAACGAATCATGAATGCTGAATGTAAAATGTACGTATCAACTAATAAATAAATTCAAATTATAAATAGACTACTATTGTCCTTGGAATAAAATCAGTTTGGTCAGTCGTTTTCTAATATTCTCTTTTCATTTTCTCGTTCATATTCTTTGCTATTTTCCTCAGCCTGATATCTGTGTAGATGTTTATTGCCTTTTTAACAATGTGACTTAAATGGTGGTTCCATCCGAACTCTTGGCCATACATGTGCTCCGTTAGAGTGGGAAATATGTTTTCATGCATTAAGCATCGTCTAACAAACACTTAAATATACTTTGGAAACATTTATTTAGATAGTTAAGAACAAATAAAATAATATAAGGTCCGTCAACTGAAAAAAGTTTGAAAAAGTTACAGATTTACCGCGAAAAGTTCATTTTTCCCGCCAAAAAGTCGTTTTTAGCGCGAAAACCTTTTTTAGCAACGCCATCTATTTGTAGCTCGAATAATATTTTAGTTAAGAATATCGCCGATAGTGGCGCTGGTGTCGAATGATAAAGTTTACATGGTTTTAAAAAGTGCGGCCTGTCTCGGGATATACGTTGTGACTCTAGAGGTATATATGTTCCTATCTCTATGGTTGCAACACTTTAAAGCAGACAGCTTTTTCCTGTCACGTGATTTTTCGCGCCAACGTGCTTTCCGGTTTCACCCCGCCATCTTTCCCCATACGGCTAACACACATCAAGGCGGGCGTATTCGGTGTTGGGATTTTACGGTTTACCGTTCTAGCTACCTCTCTCGTCTAGCTCTTTTCATTGACGTCATACGTGGGCGCCAAAGAATACGCGATCTGTCTTATATGAGATATAAAGTTTGTATGTCCGGAAAAAGGAGAACGACGTTAATCGACGTTAATGGCCTTTATATACGTGTAAACACGAAGGTCTTTTTGCATTCAAAATTGCTATATTAAATAAATTATGTGCACCGTTATTTAGGATAATTATAATGTACACATAATACACATAATAGACCTACATTTAAAATGAGAAGACCAAGTATTTTGTATCAAATTTTATTTCAAGTAGTAACTTTTTTCATTTTCATTTTATCATCGTCAGCTTTGAAAGGTGATGGCAATAATTCATTCTTATAATAGTTCGTAGATTTGTAAAACCTTACATTAAATTAAAAGTTCATGACGTAAATAATATTTACCTTTCAGAAAGAATTAGCAACGCGCCGTTACCGCCTAAGATTTGAATTTATAACGGATAATCGGCCTCGCCCTCTCCCTAAACCATTGAAAGTTAGGTAGGGGTGAAGAAGAAAGGGGGTATACAATTTTCAAAGTAGAGAGACGTTTTCTCTCTGGACGCAGCCACCGCGGATTCTTGTTTCTAGCCCACGTAAGACGTCATAGTAAGGGAAAAAATTACTAGAGCCCCCCTACTACAAAAAGGAGAATCTCCCGCTTACCACCCCTGAAGGATGCTCCGACCTAATAATGCGAAGCGGTATACAGACCTTGAACACACATTTTCCGAGCCAAGGCTTAGCGGTTGCCAAACTTACGTTACTTTAGTTTATCCAGAAAAATAGTTTTATTTTCTAATTAACATTAATAAAACTTACTTACCATGTTTTATTTAGTTGGATTAGGGTTAGGCGATGTTAAAGACATCACCGTTAAAGGTTTAGAAACTATTAAAACTTGTAAAACGGTATTTTTAGAATCATACACCTCCATAATAACTGGTGGTAAAGAAGCACTGGTAAGAAATAAAGTTGCATATGCCGTTAATTATTATCTTGAAGTTCATTGGCTCTTGACCCGACCATGACCGGCTAATTGATAGGTGATTGGTCTTTAAAAATTTGAATTGCTTATTAATGTACCTCCGCTGTCAAGTAACGCGGGGAATTTAAGGGCCTATGAGGTTAAAATACAATGTTACTTGTCTCTAAAGGTTTAACCATAGCTAAAATTGCGCGCTACTGACAAGTGATATTTAAGGCGAGCGGGTAATTTCTATAGAGTAATGGCACCTCCCTGGCTTTGGCTACGTTACGCTCTATGAGAAATTAACATGGAGTGCCACTACTCTATAACCAAATGCAAGGTTAGTTGTCTCTATAGGAAGAATATTATGGAAAAGAAATTATTGTTGCTGATAGAGATATGGTTGAACAAGAATCGGGTAAATAAATGAATATAATTATTTTAAAATTTGTGTTAAGTATGATGAAATAAATTTTAACTGAGTATTTCATTAATTAGATTTGATTTTAAAAGATTCTTTAACTCAAGATGTGGCTTTTTTAGTTGTTGGGGACCCATTTGGGTAAAAATAAATGGTAAATTTTTACAAAAAAGAAATTTGGTTTTTTAAAGACTTATATTACAGTGCCACAACTCACACTGATTTGGTTTTACGTGCTAAAGAAGCTAATATTCCTTTTAAAGTCATTCACAATGCTTCAATCATGAATGCAGTTGGTTGTTGTGGCTTACAAGTACATACTTATCATATAAAAGATCTTAACCATCTTTTAATAACGCCCCCCTCCCCTTTTTATAGTTATATAATTATGGGGAAACTGTCTCTATAGTTTTCTGGACTGATACTTGGAAACCTGACAGTTTCTATGATAAAATCAATGCTAATCGTAAAAGGGGACTTCATACACTTTGCCTTTTAGATATAAAAGTCAAAGAACCCACTGATGAGAGTTTGACAAAGTAAAATTGAAGTTTTTACCCCAAAATAAATATGGCAAAGGCTTAAGTTGAATATGACAAAGGCCTAAGTTGAATATTCAATTGGAAAAGGCCAGGGCTGGTAATAAGCACAAAGGAAAGGCTTAAGTAGAATATGACAGAGGCCCAAGTTGAATATTGGAAAGGGTTAGGGGCTGGAAATAAGCACAAAGGAAACTGGACATTGTCCAATAAATATTATGTCCCATAATTTTATTTCAAAAACTAAGGGGGTCACTGGACATTTTGACCAATAAATATTTCCATCACTGGACACAAGTCCTATATTTCTTATTTCCAGCCCTGGGTATGGAATGACAAAGGCTTAAGTTGAATATGGGTGGCAAAGGCTTATAATTCCTTCAATATTCTCAAATTAGAAAGAAAAAAATCTATCAACCTCCAAGATTTATGACAGCTGGTCAAGCGGCTGACCAGCTAATTCAAATCATTAAAAAGAAACAAGATGAGGGTCTCCAAGATCTTGGTAATAAATAAAACCCACCAAATGAACTTTGTAACTCAAAGACAAGTTCAAATAACTTAAAAACAAATTAAAAATTATTCTTTTCTAGCTTATGAAGAAGATACATTGGCAGTTGGCTTAGCTAGAGTTGGTTGTGATGATCAAAACATAGTTTGTTGCAGTTTAAAAGAAATGGTATCAACTGAACTAGGACCACCATTACATTCTTTAGTCATTGCTGGAGACTTACACCCCTTAGAAATTGATATGCTAAAATTATTTACATCAAATATTGAATGGTTTCAAAATACAACAAAAAATTATCAATTGTAAAAATAAAACTATGGGCTGTTTATTTAAACAATTTAAATTATATTCTTTTCTTTAACGAAAAAAAAGTATCCTAGCTTGAATAATAATAATAATTATATAAATTCCCTAATTAAAAATTATTACAATTATTTTTTTTTAATTATTTAATGTTATAAATCCCTTATAAATATATTTAGAGAACCAAACGTAACCGAGAGAATATGAGCTCAACATTATGCAAAATATTTTTCAAACTAACAAAAAAAAACAGTGGAAATGAAGGATTAACTTAATTATTTGTATTTACGGAATTAATTTTTTTTTTTTACCAACTGGATCTCATCATATTATAAAAAACTTTACTTTAGGACTAAAGTTGTTTGTCACTCAAGAAGCGTTACTGTTCTAAGGGCATCCTCTTCAAAGATTTCTAATAATGCCATTGCCCCATCATTGAATACAAAAGATAATCCACCATCTATCACCAAACAAGCATCAAACATCCGAGAACGGACTTCAATTCTGTCAAAAATGATAAAAAACATTGCAATTTGGTTATTTTTTTTGGCCTACAATTAGCCTTTTTTTTACTTGTTGGCAAATCCTCTGGGTTTACTGCTAAAATCTGTACCTAACAAAAGAGTAAAAAACATTCATTTAGATAATTAATTGAATAAACAACACACAAATTACTTATTTAACCTATTAAGATACTAATTATTATTATTACATACGTTGAGCAGCTGCATTCCAAAAATAGGTTAACAAAATTGTTATTCTAACCACATTTTACACATAAATTAACAAAATAATTACCAAAAACCACTGGGTCCCTTATTGTATAAGCCATATGAGAATCAGAAGGATCAAAAATCAAGGAATTATTGAATCTCTCCGTAATTTGTTCCACCAAATTTTTATCATCAATTGGGACATTTGTATTTGTCTCTTCATTAACTTTTAAATTAAAACAAAACCTAATTAATCAGATTTAATTTGGGGCTAAAAATGTTGTCCATTTCATCTCCATTATATTTACCAATTTTCAAGAGTTGTTGAACACACTGAGGTGTCAATTTATTAATATTAAAGGACCATGAAGTAGAACCAGTTCCGGTACACGCAGTTAACCCTGAACTTTTCAGCTTAACTCTAGGTGTGTTATCCATTGATAACTCGTAATAAGAAACCCTTGAAGACAGGGATTCACCAATAAACACTTCATTTAGGGCTCTGATTGGTATTTCGTGTCTAAGATTGCATTTGGCATCCCTATCAGTGTTTCTAGTTGAACCAGGACTGTCTGATTGTTGGTGTTGTTCTTGGTAACAATCCAAGAACCGATATTCAGGATATTGAAGTTGTTGATCATGAAGCTCTATTGGTGCATCATAGGCATGCTCTCCAACCAGTGTAACTCTTATTCTTTGCCGCCATTTCCATCTAAATTTCCCTTTCATCAGTTTGTCCAATGCTATAGGGAAGTCTTGGGTGTAATTGGCTGGTAAACAAAGATAACCTATAGATCTATGAATTTTTTAAATATCTTAATTATAAACATGATTTGTGGTTGATATTTCTACAATTTAAATTCACCTTGAAGGATCACTATTGATTCCTATCACTGGCTTATCCCTATTATGAATTTTGCTAGCAGCCATTAGGAATGTACCATCACCTCCGGTAGTAAAGATAATGTCAGCCCATTCAACATTAGCATCTGTATAGCTGAAACGTTCCACTACCTTCGTTTCAATACCTTTCCCCCTGATAATGTAAGTAAATATAACTTAAAATACCCTTGAAATAAAGTTTCTAGAGTTATTACTAACCTAAGGGTATTTACAACTAATTCTCTATTTTGGGTGTGAATTGCATGATGGTGTAATAAACTCTTATAATCAGATCCTCGATGCTCAAGCTAATTAATAGAAAAAAGAGCACTGTCTCTAAACCTATTTTAACAAGATAAAAATTCTGTACTCACGTTTCTTCTCAAGTCATCCTCAGTTAGATCAGGTCTCCGCCGTTTTTCAAACTCATACCTGGAAAACTTTGTCAAAACGAGAGCTCGTTTGGGAATGAATCCAATGCCGCCTTCTTCGTTTAAACCGGCTAATCTATCTTCGCTTAAATTATCGATATTCACGTTTTTGCTTTCCATTTTCGAATAGGAAAGTTTAAAAGTAGAAAATAATCTAAAGTTAGGAACGCCAAAGAAACCTCTTATTCCTAAGCCTTGGCCAACTTCAAGTGTGGAAAAAATTGTCTTTCCTATGGCTTTGGTACAAGTGTAGGTTCGTTTATGTAGCGAGACATGATTAAATATTAGCTTCCCGCAAATATTTGGAACAAAACCGACTGAAAACATAATTTAAAGTGTATTTACATGTCGAATTTTCGCGTTTTTCCAATGAATACTAAAAGATTAAAATTACGATGCAACCACCACCGCTACTAGTATGACGCCGCCGGGAGCAAGGGCCAATGACTTTGGAATATATCAAACATGTAGACTATTGACCTCGGCTCAGGGGTCACTGACAAATTGACGTAATTTTAAAAAACGCGCGCGCAAGATTGTTGTTGTAAACTATTTAAACCAATTAATTAAGTTATATCTAATAACTAATTATCACGTACAAAATATTAACGTCACCAAAAAACGATGGTAAATACAAAGGTCAACAACACCACCAATATGGCGGAATAACCCGCGAAAATCGAATTCAAAAACTGAAACTGGGAAATGAAACGCACGTGCCGAAATGGAGCTCTGTTATTGGTTAAAAAGGCTCATCGTGGCGCGAGCCTGTCATTGCAAAATACAGATTAGCGCGCCATCTATGAACTCAATCAGACATCCTTGTTATCAAACACCGGGGATTTACAAGGATACTTGTCAGCGAAAACAATACTGAAATATTGGCAAAATTTTACTTAACTCATGGACAAGTGACGAAATAAGTTTCTACGTAGACCGATTCATCGGTAGTACATGTTTCCGGGAAATCTCCAAGCATATTTTTCAAATAATTAAGGAAAATAATTAATTTTTTAGATGTTACCACTTCATTCCCAAGATAAAGAGTTTAAATATAAACGGGGATTTCGTTTAAGAGAAAAAATTTCAGGATGGCTAAGGTAAATTTTGACAAGTTGATTTAAGCCTTGGCTAAACCATGTGAAAGTTTCTAATCAATTTCGTGTTAATTAATAATTATTTGTTTTTTTTTATCGATTAGGTTGATACTTTCAGACAAAACCTCGAGAAACTTGTTCTTCTTTTTGATACTAAATCTATCGTTTGCCTTTGTGGAACTTCTCTATGGAGTTTGGACAAATAGTTTGGGTCTAATTTCCGATTCTTTTCATATGTTCTTTGATTGTACAGCGTTGTTAGCTGGTCTAGCAGCTTCTGTTATAACTAAATGGAGAGCTAATGATAAATTTTCTTACGGGTAAATAACTAAATTAGTAAATTATTAAATTTCCAATTAAAATATTCAAATTAAAAATTTTATTTTCTGCAGTTATGTAAGAGCTGAAGTTTTAGCTGGTTTTGTAAATGGTCTATTCCTGCTTTTTATAGCATTTTTTATATTTTCTGAAGCTGTTGAGGTATTATTTAAGTTTTATACTAAATTAATTTAAATTAACATTTAATAAAAATTAATTATATGTTTATTTTAGAGAGCTATTGAACCTCCGGAAGTAAAACATGAAAGACTATTCTTAGTGTCTGTATTGGGATTTTTAGTTAATTTAGTGGGAATCTTTGCCTTTCAACATGGACATGGACATTCTCATGGAGGTGGAGGTATAATTACAATTAAATTAAAGCATTTAACTTATCTTAAAAAATTACATCTAAAAATTAAAAAAACATGTCATAAATACCTTAATTTTTTATAGCTCATGGACATTCCCATGGAGGTCATGATCATGCGCATGGTGGTCATGAACATGATGCTCACAGTCATGAAACCCATGCCCATTCTCATGGAGCTCCTCATGGACATTCCCACGATGATAAAACACCCAAAGTTGATGCTGCTCAAAGCCAAATTATGCAAGGTATAAATAAAATAAAATTGCACATTTGTTGCTTTTAATTTTATAATGTTTAACATGGAAAACATTATATCAAATTGCAGGTGTATTCCTTCATATTTTGGCTGATACTTTGGGTAGTGTTGGGGTCATAATATCAGCCATTTTAATGTCCCAATTTGGTTGGATGATAGCTGATCCAATTTGTTCAATGTTTATCGCAACTATGATTGGTTTAAGTGTCTTGCCATTAATTCGGGATTCAATTTATGTATTAATGCAAAGAACACCCAAAGAATTGGACTTGCAACTTCCATCTTGTTATCAAAAAGTGAGTTGAAGTTATAACTCGTTAATTT
Source organism: Phalangium opilio (assembly GCF_054372755.1). Taxonomy (NCBI): domain Eukaryota; kingdom Metazoa; phylum Arthropoda; class Arachnida; order Opiliones; family Phalangiidae; genus Phalangium; species Phalangium opilio. Next base: position 5,777,717 of record NW_028324187.1, on the reverse strand, counting down.
TGCAATTAACTTTGAGTTTATGTATTTCTTTTATAGGTCATGCAGTTAGATGGTGTTTATAGTGTTCAGGAACCTCATTTTTGGACATTATGTAGTGACGTTTTCATTGGCACTGTTAAACTTGAAGTTTCTCCTAAAGCTGATGCAAAATATATTTTAAGTCATACACACAATATCTTTACACAGGTGAATTAACTTTGAAACCAGTTTAAAAAAGGCCTAATTAATTTTTAAGCCATTTAAAAAAGGCCTATTTAATTTTTAAACCATTTAAAAAAGGCTTATTTAATTTTTAAACCATTTAAAAAAGGCTTATTTAATTTTTAAACCATTTAAAAAAGGCCTATTTAATTTTTAAACCATTTAAAAAAGGCTTATTTAATTTTTAAACCATTTAAAAAAGGCTTATTTAATTTTTAAACCATTTAAAAAGGCTTATTTAATTTTTAAACCATTTAAAAAGGCTTATTTAATTTTTAAACCATTTAAAAAGGCTTATTTAATTTTTAAACCATTTAAAAAGGCTTATTTATTTTTTAAACCATTTAAAAAAGGCTTATTTATTTTTTAAACCATTTAAAAAAGGCTTATTTATTTTTTAAACCATTTAAAAAGGCCTATTTAATTTTTAAAACCATTTAAAAAAGGCCTATTTAATTTTTAAACCATTTAAAAAAGGCCTATTTAATTTTTTAAACCATTTAAAAAGGCCTATTTAATTTTTTAAACCATTTAAAAAGGCCTATTTAATTTTTTAAACCATTTAAAAAGGCCTATTTAATTTTTTAAACCATTTAAAAAGGCCTATTTAATTTTTTAAACCATTTAAAAAAGGCCTATTTAATTTTTAAACCATTTAAAAAAGGCCTATTTAATTTTTAAACCATTTAAAAAAGGCCTATTTAATTTTTAAACCATTTAAAAAAGGCCTATTTAATTTTTAAACCATTTAAAAAAGGCCTATTTAATTTTTAAACCATTTAAAAAGGCCTATTTAATTTTTAAACCATTTAAAAACGGCCTATTTAATTTTTAAACCATTTAAAAACGGCCTATTTAATTTTTAAACCATTTAAAAACGGCCTATTTAATTTTTAAACCATTTAAAAAAGGCCTATTAAATTTTTAAACCATTTAAAAAAGGTCTATTTAATTTTTAAACCATTTAAAAAAGGCCTAATTAATAATTTTAAACCCTACTTTTTATCATTTAATTAAATAGGTTGGAGTTAGACAATTATACGTTCAAATTGATTACGCTGTCATGTGACAGAGAGAGACTTCTGATCATTCTTTTGATTACTTGAGAGAGAAATCTTGGCACCATCAAAACCGGATTGTGAATATTTAAATAATTATTTTAGGGGAGCAAAATTTCTCGGTTCATAGATAAACTGACTCTTTGTAAAGTGTAATAATCATTATAAGAACAGTATTTTTTAATTAAATGATCCAGATCTCCAAAAAAAAAAAATAAATAAAAAATCACAGTTAATAGAAATTAAAATTTAAATTAAAAAAAAAAAGGGGGACCCAAAAATTATTTTATTTAAGTAATAAAAATTTTGAGGTGTTTTATATTATATAATAAAAAAAAGGTTGAAATTGTGTAAAGTATATAATGAGAGATTAAAATTCCTAATTTTCATTTACCTTTTTGACTTTTTTGCAACTTATTCCATGCCTTAGATCGCCAAGGCCTAGTTAAACAAAAGGGGGCGTGGCTTATTCCAAGCAGGGCTGGAAATAAGCACACAGGATACTGGACATTGTCCAATAAAATTTTAAATTGTCCGATAATTTTTATAAAAAAACTTTGAAATTCCAACCTCTCTGGCTTATGGGCTTATTCAAACTTCATTTTTTATATTAATTTCATACCAATCTTCGTAATTGAAATTAACATCAGCATGTCACGTGATATTGCAACTTTTTAAAATTTTCGCGGGAAAATAACGCACGTGGCGCCCTCTAAAAATAAATTGTCTCTCACGTCATTCACCTTCCTTCATCATCGCCTTCATTGAACTTTCAAGATGGATTCCAAAATAGTAAGTTGACAAATTTAAATTCTGTTCTAAAATAATTAAAAATATTAATTAACTAAACATATTTACAGCAATTTGGACGAAACGATGACGACAGTCAACTTCATTTTCAAAGTAATAACCGATATAGATTTCCGATATTTTTAACTAAAATGAAATTAGGCTTAGCATAGGCCTATTAATTTTCGTTCCTTGTCAGGTTTTGCTTTCGACAGTGCCGATAAAACTGGTCCACCACCAGCGTACGATGATCATATTGATGTCTCAGAGACCGCGGAGGTACGTCACGTGTAGTTTTATTCTTACCTTTAAATCCAACAGGGAAAAATTGCATGGCTTGTGTGTTTTACTTGAAATATTTATCAAATCCAACATAGCCAGTGTTTAATAATCCTCCCCAGTTGCTAACGGGAGAGGAGCAAGTCAAACCACGTCAACCATCATTCTGGGAGTTCGCCTATTATCAGAGTTTTTTCGACGTTGACACTGACCAAGTCCTAAACCGAATAAAATGGAGTATGATACCTATCATGGGAAGATCGACCTATCTACACAGGTGTATTAGACCCAGTCCCGATCTCTATGGTTGGTATAAAAGGAGTTGAAGTAACTTTAAGAGGTTTCTGGTACATCATCTAATCCAATTTTTAGGACCATTTTGGATATGCGCTACTTTAGTTTTCAGTATAGCTGTGGGGGGAAATATTTCCGATTACCTACACACTGCCGGGAAAGCCAGAAATATATGGCACTATGACTTCCATAAAGTTTCTTTAGCTGCAACTACAATCTATACTTATTCCTTCTTAGTCCCTTTGGCCCTTTATGGTTTTCTTTGGTATAGAAAAAGCACAACCAACTACACTTTATCAGAGATAATATGTGTTTACGGATATTCTATGGCCATATATGTCCCAGTTTCGGTAAGAATTAGGGGTCACTATAAGATATGTTGCATAAATTTTGTCACTGGTTACTGAGAGCTCCACATGAAGTGATTGAGGTAGGTGAAACGTCATAGACAGGGCTGGAAATAAGAAAAATTTCTTATAGGACATGTGTCTGGTGTTTCCCCCCCCCCCACTAATGTCCATTGTCCTGCGTGCTTACTTCCAGCCCTGGTCAGATTCTGGCAAAGCCACGTGAGGCTTGAAGGAGAGAGGGGTGGAGTGGAACCCCTCCATACCTATATCGTTAACCCCTCCATCAGTGGTGGGCAATTTCGCGAATTCTTCCCCCCCCCCCCCCGGCTTGGTAGTACAACTTCATTCGCTATAAGTAGCCTTGGTACCTCCACTTACGGCACCATAGTCCTAGCATCCTCAGAGGTTCTTACAGTACAGAACTGTAAAGGATGCCCCCTATGTCTGAAAAATAGAAGCTAGTTCTCATACAAATACAATGGCGCTAGGCGGCAGCACTTAACAATCGCCTATAGAGGGTAGGGGCGCGCACAAGGTACACTGGGAGAGTTATAGCGTTTGCCTTTGTGGTCGCCCGAGATCGCTCCATATTTTCGTGTTACGTCATCGCTCTAGCTCAGAGGACCGAATGTAATTGCTCCCAATGAAAGACAAACGTTTTTCAGAGCGGTTTTGTGACGCCATCAAGCGCTCCATTTTGGTCGCTCCGTCTCTAGAGTCGGAGCGGTTCGGATCAATCCGGGAGCAAACCGGGAGGGAGAGTAAGACGCGCCTCTGTCTCGGAGCAGCTCGTTTTTTTCCAATGAAAGACGATTTTTTTTTTCGGAGCGCTCCAGGAGAGCTCGGATCACCTCAAAGAAAAACGCTATTAGGTACTGTAAAACCGAGTGTAGGCCCTAGTCAATCTCTCGTTTTCGATCTAGCTTTCAGTAACTCTCTAGCCGTCATACTTATGGAACATATCTTATAAACTCATGCAAGAACTACAGTATGACGTTGAAAATAATTTAAACCTTAGATACTTTGCGTATTGCAATTTTGGTGGTTACAATGGACTTTAGTCATCTTGGGTTCGGGTTTATCAGGGATAGTTTTGCTTCATACATTTTGGCCCGCTGTCAGAGAAGATGATAAAAAGATAGCCATTGGAGTATTGTTGGTTATTTTGTTTCTTCACGTTCTAGTTGCAGTTGGCTTCTTGGTTAGTTTCAACTATGATTAAACCCCCGCTACTTAATTAATTAATTAAAGTTGAACACATTTTTAAATCAATTTTTTAGGCATATTTCTTTCAACCAAATAGCAACATAGCTACAGTTGAAACTGCCAGTACTGTTCCTCCTCATGTAGAAGCCTTGATATCATCGATAATTCCAAAAATTCAAGCTGTTAGGGATGTTCATGAGAACGTGACAGATTCAAATATTACCATAGTGTTGACAGAAAAGATATAATAATATAATTTATGTAATGAATAAAGATTGCAATTAATTGATTTTAAATAAAATGTGATAATACACTATTAATTATTGAATAAAAACTATTTTCCAAAAAGCTAATAAAGTTTAATTACATTTATCATCGTTTCATTTCTTTGTATTAATTAAACTATCACCATCAGATACATTCTTCTTTTTTTTGATCATTTTCGCCCCCATCTTAATTAATTCTTAACTATCGACCAAAATTTTATTTTAGTTAATATTTGGCAGGACAGGTACAATAAATTTAATGCAAAAATTACATCAGAAGAAAAAATATTTCAAAGCTCTTTTCGTTAGGGAACTATTGCCACGTAATAGTATTTCTTTGGAACATGTTACCACCCAACTTGACGCAATGCAAAACTTGCAAATCCTGATTGTAAAAATATTCGACTTGTCTTCCATTAAGCTGACACGATGTAGGAGGTTTATCGACGCCATAAATAACCACGGTTCCCAAATCAGGAACCTCTTTATAGTTAGCTAAGCCAACAGTTGTGGTTAATTCATTTCCATTTGCTTCGAAGTTGAAGTTACTGTAGGTCTCACTACGATGCGTCTCTAACGAATCTCCATCATCCCAGTACAAACTTCCCTTCGCCTTTTTGTCTGATCCTAATCCTACTAACAGGGTAAAGTTATTTTTCCGGCTCTGTGTCGTGGTCATTTCGTGCTTTTGTCCAGGTAAAATGTGGCCTCCTCGGATTAAGAGTGTAATTTCGTCAATGGCCGACTGGAAAGTGACTCTCGTACCTTCGTCACTGGAATAAGTAGTTCCATTTCTTAAATCGTACCAAATTCCAGCTGGTAAATAAGCTTCGACTTCAGTCGCACCTTCTTCTAAAACTGGTACAATCATAAGACCAGGTCCCCAGAGGAACTGAGAGTCAACGGCGTAGGTGTTTTTGTCTTTAGGGAATTCAAACATCAATGGTCGGGCAACTGTCTCTCCCAGTTGGTTAGTTTTACTGAAAAGGGTGTACAGATAAGGTAGCAAGAAGTATCTCTGCTGCAATGCATTTCGTGCCGCCCTAATAACGTCCTCTCCAAGAGCAGCGGGATCTTGATCAATATTGTCATCAGAGTTGTGGTTACGCGCAAATGGGTAGAATGCCCCCAAAGATGACCATCTAGCGCATAATTCTTTAGTAGTGTTGCCGTTAAACCCGCAAATATCAGCGCCGACCATGGATATTCCGAACATGTTCATGTTTAAGATTGAAGGAATTGTCCATCGCATATCTTTCCAGGTTGAGAAAATATCTCCATCCCAATGACCTCCAAAATGTCCTTGAGATGGGAAGGTTGATCGACTTATGATGAATGGCCTTTTAAATCGGGTCTGGGTTAAAGCCACGTTGGTCGCGATGGTTTCCATCAGCCCATATACGTTATGAAGATTATAATGCGAAGAGTAACTCTGTTTCGCTGACATACAAAGAGTTTTCGATCTTAGGGGCTCAATGTTACCAGGAACAAAAGGTGGATTTTCGAGAGTAGAATCTTTAGGGCAACCGTCAACGCTGCCATCCACGAAGTTAGACGGTTCATTCATATCAATCCAAGCCCCGTCGAAGGGAACTATATTGTGAAACCTTTTGAACTGATTGGACCAATAACGAATAATTGCTGGGTTGGTAAAGTCCGGGAAGACTGAAGTAACCTTATTCCAAACTTTGCCAACTAGAATTTGATCGGTGGTGTTTTTGATAAAGATGTCTTCTTTAACCCCTTCGTCATAAGGTGGGTATGTACCAGGGGTTTCGGCGTTACTAATCGCTGGATCAATCATCAATATGTAATGCATGCCTTCATTGTGGATATCATTTACGAACTCAGGCAAATCCGAGAACGAATCGCCAAGCGTAAAGTCGTTTCGACTATTCATGTAGTCAATATCATTCCACATAATATCGATGGGAATTCCCAGTTTTCGATTACGGTCTAAGAGGTTACGAGTGTCGTTGGTACTATGAAGACCAAATCGGCATAAATGGAAACCCAAACTCCAATATGGTGGCATGAAACTGAACCCTATGGCTCTGGTATATTGTTGAATCACTTGACTAGGGGAGGGTCCTGTATTAATTAGGAAATGTACAATGCCTCCAATGGGTCTGAAAGTTATAGCTGGTGTTGGTTGTAAAACGATCTCCATGGCGTTGCTGTTAAGCAGCAAAACTCCGTGGGAGTTTCCAGAAGATTCTGTGGAGTTATCTTCCATTACTAAATAAAACGGATGAGAGCCATAGAGATTGTAGTTGGGAACGGGAGCGCGGTCGCGGTTGAAAAGTACATATCGACTCCATGATGTGTTTTTTGGGAATGGAGCCTCTGCTTCCCCAATTCCGTAGACATGATGAGATGGTAATTTTACTGAGGCTTGGATCATTTGATCAGCGTAGACTAACTGGTTGAAATTCAAATCAAAAATGATTTTGCCAGAGCTGATACGAGTAATCCAGAGACGTTCTTGATCAAAATCAACTTTGTATTGTAAGTTTATAGATCTCCGTCTTCTAAATTGTTCATTTTCTTCTCTGAACTTTTTCAAGTTGATCAAAGGAACTTCGAATCTTTTCTTAGTGGCATCGCGAATCTCGATATCCAAACTCTCATTATTTATAAAGATGACCTTGATGGTTATATCTTCAAGGTCATTGGGAAAACCCGATGGCCCATATCTATGAAGCTCCAAATAAATGTTATTGGGCTCAATTTGTGATGAGGTTATTTGATATCCTTTATAATTCTTGGGGTAGAAGCAATATGGAACTCCTAAAGGTACTTCAGAAGTGTCGATGGTCAAACGACTCTTCAAGGGTTGCCAACAACAACCTCTTTGAAGACAACCATCTTCATTTGAATTAGGTTCGGGAAAACAATCAAATTTCTCCAAATCGGGAATAAGGCTACATGTGGGGCCATTATTTCTATTCCCTTCTTGTTCCATGTTGTCAAACATTTTGCCCATGATAAAATTATATAAACTCCTATCGCAGTCAGAGCTGTATTTTTCGTTCCTTATAAGGTTAATAAAGACCATTGACACGAAGCATACAGAAATGAAAAGGGTAATTCCCAATAATACATGGAACATAGAACGTCTCAACTCGCGCGCTTTGACAGATTGGGGGAATATGACCTTAACATGTTGGACATTCTGTTGAGGAGGAATGTCGCAAGGATCCCTTGGTTTCTCAAGGAATAGTTTAGTTTTCTCTTCGTTGACACTGCCCATGTTTCCTTAATTGCTATTTAAAAAAGGGGAACCCTATTTTTTCAAAAGTCTTAAGAAAACGTGGGATTTTGGAACATTGCCAAAGACAATTGCGCACTACCAAACTATAAGCTCTATTTGCACAAAAACACGACAATTTCCTACAATTATAACACCATTGTATTTTTAATTATTAAAAAATAATTAATCAAGCAATTAAATGCTTACTACAAACAGTCAAACAAAGATTTTTAGCTGGGAAAAAATTATAACTTTAAGAAAATGACCACTTACCCTTTGGGAACAGCGAAGAAGCAACGACTGATAATTGAGAAATCACAAGACAATGGAAAATTTCCGATAAAGCGTATCCAAATTCATTGATAACGCGTTCAACAATAAACAAACACAAACAAACTGTCACTCGTGAAGGTCAACCCTTTCTTCACTTCAATGATCTTGAAGTTTCAAGTTTTCAACCGACTTGGGTCGTCTGCTATTAAAAAGAATAGAGTAAGGGAAATAAGCTGCAAAAAATAAATCTGCCACTATGGAGTAATATATACGGAGAGGTAACTATTATTAATGCATTTTCAGGAAATTTTCATTTCAACTCCAATAAAATGTCACCATGTGAAAAAAATCAATGGAATAAAGTCGTCTGCTTGTCACCTTTTCCGTGAGACGGTGAGAGCGTGGCCTTAAATCCTAGAAATCCGGCGCATCGCTCATTTAAATAAATATAAAATATTTATCAAAAGAATTTAAAAATGTTTAAAGCGCGAAATGTTACAAGTAGATTCAAATTAACTCTCCCGAGCTTTGCCTTGCCCGAAAAATGGAAAGGTGGAAGAATTGAGAGAATGGGTAATAGATAATTCCATAAGAATTCGAACACACATCTCACATTTTAATTCTAGATTTTTTTCCGATATCGTAGCCAATTTTTGGAAAGCTGTTGTTGAAGACTATAAAGCGGTAGCCCTTGATGTTGTTGTGGAGTCCAAACAGAAGCCTGCAAAGTTTGCAACCATAGTTGGATTTTTGGGACTTACTGGATATGCTATGAAGACAAATCCAGACGAATTCACCTACATTGACCAATTAACAAGAGCTACAACAGAATTAACGCTTCTCAGTGAGACTATACGTAATCCTGAGTCTGCAAATTTAGTTAGAAATCTTCAAAGGTTTAAGAATGAAGGACTTTTAAGGCATTTTAGCTTTGGTATTTTCTCTATGATGTGGCTGGATAATTACCATTCAGATTGTTCCATTTATAGTTCACAGTGTTCCTACTTAAAACCAAGATATTTAACATTTCATGAAAGAATTGTTGATGTAGGATTTTTTGGTGAATGGTATTTCTTAAAAAAAGGAATGGTAGATTATGATGTTAATGAAAAGGAATTAGAAAAGATTAATTCTGATGTAATTTATGCTTAGATCAAAATAAAAATAAAGTTAAAATTTTAGAAAAAAAAATGTTTTGCATAAGTCTCAAAACTACTCTATCAATTTTTTCCATCGTCAGTCCCGCGGCATGTAATGTTCGAGACTTCAGACGTCACGTGACCTACTGTTTTAAAACTCCAAGATGGTCTGCTACACTTTTTAAAATGGAATGGTAGATTATGATGTTAATGAAAAGGAATTAGAGAAGATTAATTCTTATGTAATTTATGCTTAGATCAAAATAAAGTTAAAATTTTAGAAAAAGAAAATGTTTTGCATAAGTCTCAAAACTGCTTTAACAATTTTTTCCTTCGCGAGTCCCGCGGCATGTAATGTTGTACTTTTCGACTTCAGACGTCACGTGACCTACAGTTTTTAAAACTCCAAGATGGTCTGCTACACTTTTTAAAATAATGTGTTAATCCTTCTTCTTAGAGTGTCCTTGTTAAATGAATGCGGGGCTGGTGGCCTATTTTACTCAAAATTTAGGCCTATTTTTATTCCTCTAATTTCCGATAAGAAGTACTCAGTAAGGCTTGAATAATTAGGAGCTCTAAACCGCGCAGAAAAGGCCCATTAGATTCAACCTCCATGGTGGTTGATCGAGGTTACGTTGGACCCCTAAGTTATAAACTTCAAAAATCAAAATGAACGAAAACGAACAATTGCAACCCGTTATTTTTGTTTCCACGACGCAATTGAATTTAAAAACTATCGATGAGGAAGGTAATTTACATTTTATCGCGTGTCAAAGCTCGGAAAACGGCGATATTTTACCGAGTGAAAATGCTCTCTCAATGATGGAAAATGTTCCAGTGGCTGTAGCCCAAAATGACCAAGGCTTACCACTACAGCAAATACAACAAGACTGTGTCGCGGCTTTTTACCAGCCAAAAAGCTTATACGAAATCGCGTTAAATTACGTTGGGGAACATATAGAATACGTTCAATCTCTAGAAGAGTTTCCTAGTATGGTTGGAAAAGAACTTTTCGAAATAGCGTATCGTAATGGGGCTTTCAATTTCACAAAATATAACAACACTGTCACTAACTATGTCCTATCAATCTTCGTAGACGCTTACCCCGAAGACTTTCTTACCTCGTTAAATTTTGCTAATAGAAATGGTTTGTTAGTCATTAACGGTTACAGCGACTCATTGTACCTTATGTTAAAATACGTCAGAGAACTTGATTTGTCTGATTTGCAATTGGGAGATAATCACGATATATTTGAACATTTCGCTAACTTCAATAATGTTAAAAGTTTGTCATTGAGGAACAATAGTTTAAGTAATATCGCTCTGCGTCAACTCACTTTACCAACAAGAATGTTTGCTAGAGGAATTGTTGCAGTTGAACATCTAGACATATCAGGTTTGCATTACACTTCATAGATTGTCAACAAAAAAATGTCATAAAACGTAAGAATAAAGTTCAAAATGAATATTGCAGCTAATCCCAAAATAACGGAAGAATCCATTATCTGGTTATTTTGTTTTAAAAAGTTACAGACATTGGATATTTCTGATTGTTCCCTCAATGAAGTAATTGTGTTTAATCACCATCCCACATATAATTAAAAATTAATATTAATTATGAAGATTTTCATTCATTTCAGTCGAAAATATTACCAATCCTACAACAAAATAACTTCAGCAAAGATGTTAACACGAATAACGTTACAAACTTCAATATAACAACAGCAGGATGGGCTGAACACATCCTAGATTCCTGGGTCATTGCCTGTGAAGAAAAGTTACTAGAAAACGCCAAGAAAATGGCGGAAAAATCTAAAGGTACTATAAAACCTTTTACACTAATTAGTAAAATATTAATTAATTAATTAATTTATCTTTTTCATCCTTGATAAAGTCAAAACATTTTATAAAAATCGTCGTAATCAAGTTGATTCTGTTCCGGTAATAAAAAAACACATTAAAAAGGGTGTTAGAACTATTTTCACGCGTGTTATAGAAAATGAAGATTTTGATTATTGCCAACAACCAGCTGCCAAAAAACTAAAAGCTGTAACGACGGGCGATCATTGTTATAGCAATATTTTAATGCTTTATCAAGGAGGTAAAAAAAGTCATACCAAAAATGATGTTCAAAGCGTTTTTGATGCAATTGGAAAATGATTTCCTAAGTTTTTTTTTTTTTTTACAAACCTTATTTTCCGTTTGTTCACTATTATAATAATTATTATTAAAATTTAACCTTGATTAAAAATAAATTTCGAATGTTTACAAAAACAGTTTCGAGTCTCTTGTCGTCATTTTAAACTTTTAAAGGAATACTATGTGTACAAAGCGCACTTGATGTTTTAGGGAGAGCTGAGGGGGCTTTTGAATACATTACAATGTAGTTTAACCTCGAGTATTAATCAAATGCGCTTGTTAGTAATAGTATTCCTTTAAACTTTTATTTGTGAAACATCGCGATACATTTTTTTTTTCTATCAGCTACAAGTTAGAAGATGATTAAAAATATCGTAAAAGTCATAAATACCACACAAATGGATAAAGATAGTCGTAAAATACACTAACAGCAAAAATGCATAGAGTAACATAACAACGGGGATCAGTTTAGTTTACTCATTAATTAAAAGGAAAAGTTCAGAAAACATAATATTATTCCTTAAAAGAACGGTCTTTTTCTAAATATAACAAAAATAACCTTGCGCGCGTGATCGAGTTGGCTATGGCCCACCTTGTGAGTATTCAACCAATCCCTGATTCCCTAGCTAGCAGACGCTACTACAACAATGGCGGCGCAGTAGTCTTCATTTTTAAGACTAATTAAATGCTAATTATTTTGTAATAAGAGACGATTTATTATTTTTCCTTTTATATTTAGAAAAAGGACGTTTTTTTTTAATTAAGGTATATTGTTATGTTACCTGAAATTCAAATTTTCCTTTTAAAAAGTAAAAATTGAGTTGGACAACTGCATTTATTTATTATCAAGATTTTTGCTTACGTTTTAAAATAGCTTAACTTAGTTTAATTTCATTAATCGATAATAAAACTTCTTGCCCCACGATTTAGTAGTCTAATTTCTGTGTAAGACTAATTAATTGAACTACAATCATAGTTTTAAAAACCTGACTAGATGCCTAACAAGTCAATATGAAATGACGTACCCCCAATTAATTTACAGTTATGCATAGTTTCTTTCTTTCACATCAAAGTTTATGGAGTAATTGTAATTAGGACTAATTTAGTTGCAAAAATAAATTAAAATATGTCTCGGATTTACACTAAACTTCACTTCACAATTCAATTGTGTTCATATGATATTTTCACGTAAAATAGCTGTGACCACTGTCCCCCTTTTGTACGCTGTTTTTAAACAAGGGGATTTCCTAGGTTTTTACTTAAAGGGGTCCTTCGGACCCTTAGACACATGGCCCCGGGGATTTCCATCCCCTCTTCATAGATGATCTTCCTCAACACTTTGCCCCACCGATTTCCGACCCCTAAGTAGTTCCCTCCTTGTTAATATCCCCCTTCTTTCACTCCCTCCCTCTGGTTAGGTAGGGGGGCTCGGAAATCCGCGGGGCCATGTGTCTAAGGGTCCGAAGGAGCCCTTTAACTACTTAATTTACTATATACTTACCTACGAAGTTAGGATAGGAAACACAACGTTAATTAATTAAATTTTCGAGCAGAATACAAATATTTTAAAAGAGTTTGTGTGTGTTTGTTTGTTTGTTTAGAGTTCACGTAGTTTTTTTGTTAACATTTTTTTTTTCTAAGTGTCCATTTAAGGAAACATAAAAATTTACAAATAAAAAAAAACCCCCATATCTCTTCACTTTTGGGTTTTCTGAAATAAATCAAAGGATTTTTGGAGTTCAGTTGTTTTAAACTTAATTGAGCTCCGATCAGTACCTAAATATCAATTCTGAGAATGAATGAATGAATGAACGAACATCGTCCCCTTGAAAGTGGATCTCTAAGAGTTCTTTGAGGAATTTGAGCGAGAGTTGTCATTATGGTTATTATCTCCAGATCTATAATATTTTTTGGGGCGGGACAAAGGACGTAAGAATAGAAGATGCATGCAGGGAAGGATGAGGAAAACAATGGAACCATTAAACGTAAGTTAACATTGAAAAACAGAAAATTTTTCCCCTCTTAAAGATAAGAGGGCTCAACTACAAAAAACTGACAGCCAAAAATAATGTTTTTCTCTCGTTGGATGATGAAAGGATAACAAAAAAAAAAAAAAACGATAATGACCTTTCACCATTGGTCAATGATCCAAAAAGATCATTGACCTTTCACCTGTTACCTTGACCAAGATTCAGCCTTGGAGTTGGCAGTGTTTTCTTTGGAATCATCCTCCCAGCCTGTTAAATCATATTTGGATAAATCCCCATCTTCATCATCATCATCTTCTTCTTCTTCTTCCTCCTCTTCCTCAACTTTAGGAGTTTCCTCCTTTATTCAATTATAGTGTGTTAAAATAATCATTTCCCATTGGTCTGCACTCACAGGGTTCATACAACTTTTGGAAAACAAATTTTCCTGATTTTTCCAGTTTTTTCCCCCATATATTTCTCAGGTTTATTCCCCATATATTTCCCAGGTTTATTCCCCATATGTTTCCCAGAGTTTTCCAGGTTTTTTCCCCATATATTTCCCACTGTTTTCCCAGTTTTTTCCCCATATATTTCCCAGGTTTATTCCCCCTATATTTCCCAGGTTTATTCCCCCTATATTTCCCAGGTTTATTCCCCCTATATTTCCCAGGTTTATTCCCCCTATATTTCCCAGGTTTATTCCCCTATATTTCCCAGGTTTATTCCCCCTATATTTCCCAGGTTTATTCCCCCTATATTTCCCAGAGTTTTCCCCCATATATTTCCCAGTTTTCCAGGTTTTTTCCCACAAATTTCCCATATATGGAGTAATAACAATGAGAGTGGTTTTTTTATAGTTAAAGCAACCCCTTCAGAGCAAACTTACTCAAACTTCCCTGAATTTTAATAAAAATTCAAAAAACCCCTGAATTTTCCCTGTGTTTTTGTCAACTATTTATTTCCCTGACTTTTCCAGGTTTGTATGAACCCTGCACTAATGATTAAGTTAATTACAGTGACTTTTGGTTTCAATTTTTTGGGTTCAACTTCATCAGTTGGGTCTCTACTGGATTCATCAGTATCTCCCAACTTTCTCTTCTTTTTTCTCCGACCAAACTGTTTTATCATATTAAATACTGTTCAATCTGAATCTTTTTAAGTTTCTTCGGGTGAAATTATTACATCATCATATTCACTGTCTGATTCTTCTCGTTCTTTATACTCTACATTCTCTCGTTCATTGTAACCTCCTCCTAACCCCGTTCTTTCCTCAACTTCCCCAAATTTTGGAGCATTACACATGTTACATTGTTGCCTTCTTGCCCAATTAACATTTCCACACCTGAAACAACCCAACTTTAGTTCTCTTTTTTCTTTCTTAAATAGAGGCAGATTTGGGTGGCAAACATTCGTAATTACAGGTTACAATATACCTTCCACACTGCCAGTCATCAGCGCTAAATAAACCCCGACTTTTTTCAGCAGCTGCTTTACCTATCTCTTGGCCTAGCTTCTTTTTTGGTGGGGTAGTAGATTTTTCTAAATTATCATTACACAAATATGTTCATTCCGTGTTAATTTCAAAGATTATCGTTAATTTAATACCTTTTCCACATCTATTACACGTAAATCTTCTGGCAAAATTAACATTCCCACACCTATGGAGGTTGTTGTGAACAAAAACAATAGTATATTTTAACCAGAAAATTTAGGCTTCACGCTAAGCCTTTGCTAATATTCAAAAAAGTGGTTTTTCTCCACACTTACTGTGAATCAGGGCAAACCCAATCACCTTCATTCGGTCGAAATCTGTTTCCACTAGAAGGTGCCGCGGACATTTGATATTTTTAAGTTAATTACCGATATATAATTAATTAAATTGTCCCTTTTTTATTAGGGATAGCGGCTCTCAGCCTCTCTGTGGGAAACTTCTTCTAGGGGGGAAATGCGCGGGGAATACCCAGGGCCGGAAATAAGTACACGGGACACTGTCCATTAAAAACTTATTTTGACCTGTAACCTTTTCCTAAGTTTTGCTAGCTTGACGCTTGACTACAAAGAAGATACGACACTATTTTTGCACACGCCAATGGACAATGTTCTATAAATTTTCCAGTCAAAGGAAGGGTCACTGCTGGGCACCTGTCCTATAAGAATTTTTTTTCTTATTTCCGACCCTGGGAATACCGGGTAAACAAGTTGAATAATACCCGAATAAATATTTCACATTTTGCAAAATAATACAGCACTAACACAAATATAATTTTGAAGTTAAGGTGTGAAAAATAAATGTAAACCTTTAATATTTTACACTTTATATTTTGTGATGACAA
Organism: Phalangium opilio; assembly: GCF_054372755.1. NCBI lineage: Eukaryota > Metazoa > Arthropoda > Arachnida > Opiliones > Phalangiidae > Phalangium > Phalangium opilio. Next base: position 5,762,167 of record NW_028324187.1, on the reverse strand, counting down.
AATTAAATGAATTATTTTTTATCAGTTACAAATTCTTTTTTGAATTCTTCATATTCCCTCTTTTCATCTTCATCTTCTTCTTCCTCTTCCTCATCCTCATCATTTTCATCATCCTTATGATGAATATTGAGAAAAACGTCTGAATCAGTCTCAGGATTGGCTTTAACATTTGCATGAAGCATATCAGCCACTTTCTCTCTTAATGTCATATCTTTCTTAAGCTTCTTAATTTGATTAGCCTGATGAGCCTCTAAGGCTTTATCCTTTTCAAGTTTCAATCTTTCATATTCCGGTCTATATTCATTTTCATATTCAACAGCAGCTTCATCAACTGCGTCAAAAAACTCATTGACACCCATTCCAGTGACAGCTGATACTCCCACGGCTCTCAAGTTCTTATAAAATTCATCTAAAACTAAGCTCATGGACTGGGCTAAGTTAGAAGAGTAAGATTTCTCCTCAATGATAGCTTTTTCAAAAGCTTCAAAGTCCGTTATCCATTCCAAAGCAAATTTAGGATCTTGCATATCAATTTTGTTTAAGGCCACAACAAATGGCAATTTAGTTTTGTAGAGAATACTGCAAGCGTAGAGCATGTTTGACATGAAGGTAACTGGGCTAGTACTCCTAACAATGTCCATAACATAAACTACTATAGTGGGAAAAGTGGAAGCCAAAGTTTCAGTGATAATTGTGCCTGAAGCTGACCATGTAAAAACTTCAATTTGACCAGGCGTATCAAAAATAACATATTCATATTCTGAACTACGACTATCAATAAGTTTGACAACTTCGTCAAATTTTGTGGCAAAAAGATTTAAAGAGGTAATAATGCTTCCATTAGGGCCCAATTTATACTGTTTCATAACCTCTTTGTATTTTACTGTGTCACGAATGTCAATGTTAACAGGGTAGGGAACTTCGTGACAAGCGGGATCGAGATTTACTACGTAAGGTTTAGTTTTTTTGGCATATAAATGCGCTGTTATTCGCTGGACAAAAGTTGTCTTTCCAGAACCAGCCATTCCAAGTACAATAATGCATGTTGGTTTGCTTGAAGAATCTCCAGAGGTTTGGCATACCATTTCTTCTTCGCCAAGGTTTATACCTTCGGCAGCCATTTCCGTGTTATTTTCACCTTGTTCTTCGACATCCATTATTTAAAATGGATTAATTTAGATAATTGGTTAAAGTACTAGTCAGTTTTTTTAAGAAAACACTCGACTGAAAATAAAGAAGCCCTTGAGCGCCGGAATCCAGGATATATCATATATATCGTAAAAACACAGAGAATATAAGGGAGGAGTGGAAGCTCCCCCGCTCCACAAGCGTAAATAGTTATGTCTCGCTTAAATTATACTAGCGGCAAGGCTAGCGGTACGAGGGAGTTTCCGGCTCAATAGCGCCACCTACGATACCATTTAATGTCTCAAACGGAAATGCCTCGGTACTGCGCATTGAAGATGCGCGGTAGAAAAGCGAGACAAGTTTTGCCCCTCTTTCCACTCCTCCCCTATACTCTCTTTGGTAAAAATAATAGAGGGCGCTTGCTCCTTAATAGCAGGAATGCCAGATTGAAAACCTTCAACCCGCCAAAATCAAATTGGAAACAAGCCCAAAAAACCGCCAATCGGTATTTCGAAAAAAGCCCAAAAACTGCCTAAGATCTAGGCTATCTAGCCCAAAAACAAGCCAAAAATTTATCGTGAAAATTTCAATGCATATTCTATACTGACACCATTTTTAAAACCCAAGACAAAATGAAACCATTTTATTTAATCATGAATTGGCGAATTATAAGCCACTCAAAAGGTTTGACAGCACCATTTGTCAGTTTTTTGGGAAGAAGCCCAATTGGCGGCTTTCCAGCCCAATATGGCAACCCTGCTTAATAGCAAACATAGCCTACTCGATCCCGCGCTCAACGGGACAACGGCGGCACAAGCTGCTCGAGTCGCGTTAGCGTGCTAAGCTCCGTACTGCGTAGTAGCGTGGAGTTTACTTACTGTCATCGAAGTGCCCGAATAGCGAGTGTGCTTTGTGGCAGTAGATCAAATCTGACCATTTGGGTCATATTGTTATAAAGTTTAAATAACTAATCAAATACAGTCCCAAATAAACTAAACCGGCAAGAATGGCTACGAAAAGAAAACCTGATTCTCAAGTACCTCCTGAAGAAAGTGACCTGCTGGTTATACGTCCATTGGGTGCTGGACAAGAAGTTGGTCGATCATGTATCATATTGGAATTCAAAGGAAAAAGAATCATGTTAGATTGCGGAATCCATCCTGGTTTATCGGGAATCGACGCCTTACCCTTTGTAGACTTAATAGAAGCGGACGAGGTTGACTTACTATTAATCAGTCACTTTCACTTGGATCATTGTGGCGCCCTGCCATGGTTCCTGATGAAAACCACTTTCAAAGGACGTTGCTTCATGACGCACGCGACCAAAGCGATCTACCGGTGGTTACTAGCTGATTACATCAAAGTTAGCAATATTGGAACGGAACAAATGCTTTACACTGAAGCTGATTTAGAAGCCAGTATGGAGAAAATAGAAACCATCAACTTCCATGAAGAGAAGGAAGTGAATGGTGTCCGATTCTGGTGTTACAACGCGGGACACGTTCTAGGAGCTGCCATGTTCATGATTGAGATTGCTGGAGTGAAATTACTGTACACTGGAGATTTTTCAAGACAAGAAGATAGACATTTGATGGCAGCCGAAATTCCAACCATCCATCCTGATGTCTTAATCATTGAGTCAACATACGGAACACATATCCATGAAAAGAGGGAGGAAAGAGAGGCTAGATTTACTGGATTAGTCCATGATATCGTCAACAGGGGTGGACGTTGTTTAATCCCGGTTTTTGCACTTGGAAGAGCCCAAGAGTTGTTGCTGATCTTGGACGAGTATTGGTCCAACCATCCTGAACTCCATGACATTCCCATCTATTACGCATCATCCTTGGCCAAAAAATGCATGGCGGTTTACCAGACCTACGTCAATGCAATGAATGATAGAATTCGAAGGCAGATTGCCATCAACAATCCATTTGTCTTCAAACACATATCAAATCTCAAAAGTATAGACCATTTCGAAGACGTTGGACCCTGCGTAGTAATGGCCTCACCTGGAATGATGCAAAGTGGATTATCCAGGGAATTATTTGAAAGCTGGTGTACAGATCCCAAAAATGGCGTCATAATAGCTGGTTACTGCGTTGAAGGAACTTTGGCCAAATTAATCTTATCAGAACCTGAGGAAATTATGACCATGAGTGGTCAAAAACTACAACTAAAGATGTCGGTTGACTACATCTCATTTTCAGCCCATACCGACTACCAACAGACAAGCGAATTTATTCGAATGTTAAAACCACCTCACATCATCCTGGTACATGGAGAACAAAATGAGATGAACAGGTTGAAAGCCGCCATTATACGAGAATATGAAGACGATCAAGATACAAAAATAGAAGTACATAACCCGAGAAACACGCAGAATGTTGAATTATACTTCAGAGGTGAAAAAACCGCGAAGGTTATGGGTTCTCTGGCAGTTGAACCGCCTAAACCCGGACACAAACTTAGTGGAGTTTTAGTAAAACGTAACTTCAGCTACCATCTACTGGCCCCCAAAGATCTAAACAAGTATACTGATATGGTTATGAGTACTGTTAGTCAACGACTGAGTCTACATTTCACTGGAACATTTCAAATTCTCCATTTCCTTCTAAACCAATTATCAGGGGATGTTGAAACTATCGAACACCTGAAGAAGAAAGCCTTATTGGTTTTCAGCTCTGTGAAAGTATTCTTTGAGGAACCTATGGTTATTTTGGAATGGAACGCCAGTCCAGTTACTGATATGTACGCGGACGCCGTGGTAACGGTTATATTGAAAGCCGAGCAATCCAAAATAAAAGCCAAATCAGTTCCCAGCGTCTTTAAGGTTACTCAAACAAACTATACAGAGTGCTTGATTGAATGTTTAATGGATATGTTTGGAGAAAACGCAGTTAGTAATGTAGTTAAAGGCGAAAAATTGATAGTTACGGTCGATAACAAAATTGTAACTGTAAATCTAAAGAATCAAGAGGTTAAATGCGAAGAAGATGAACAACTGCAACAGACAGTGAACACTGCTGTTAATAAATTGTACACTAGTTTAGCTCCCACTGTAAAATAAATTTATGCTTTTGAAGAATAAAAGGCAAAGCTTTTAAACAGCGGAGTTTATGAAAAAAATAATTTTATTCATTTAAAGTTATTCTTGGTCTGTAAACTCATTATCTTCCCAACGTTTCTTCTTCTTCTTGAAATTGGACTGTTGTACCCTTTCTGTTTTGAATTTATTGTACCTTGGACAAGTTTTTTTATGATGCACTTTCTTCTTGCCACCATTTGTCAACCCAAAGTTACTGGTAACTACAGGAGGAGGTGGTGGAGAAGGAGGAGGAATTGTTGATTCCTGGTGGTAAAGCTCTTCATAGTGGTGGTAAGGCTGAGGTTGGTAATGGTAAGGAGGAGGAGGAGGAGGAGGCGGGTGATATTGAAACGGTTCAGCAGCGTAAATACGTTTATAAAAGTTTCTTTTGGCTTCTTGATAGTCTCTCACTGGGAATTGATAAAAGCTCTTTATGGCTGGAGTCATGGCCCTATTGTCGCGTGATTCCACAGTCCCTAAAACACTTTTAAGCACTTTACGTCCTGCTAATTCACCCCTTAATTTTTCGCGCATTTCTTCTGTCCGTTTTTCTTCCCGAACTTTTAAATTAAGTAATAATTTTTCTCTCAAAGCTTCCTGAAATACATTGAAACAAATTTTTTATAATAAGTAACGAAGTTTGTTGATTTTTTTGGGAAGCATTAGGTAATTACTTCTCGTTTGCGCAGATTTTCTTCCCTAACTCTTTTCAGATCAGCTTGTCTGGTTATTTCCGCTAATTTCTTTTTTTCTTCAAGTTCTAGTTGTTTTATTCGTTCTTTTTCAATGGCTTCCATCTTTTCTTGAATGTCCGTTTTCTATAATATTTAGAGGGTGTGCAGGTTGTGATTTTTATTTTCAATTTCGAATCGGGTTCGGGGATAATCAAAAATATTTTCTCGGGTATCCGGGCGGGTACCCGATTTCAGATAATTAAACTGTCAAAAAATGGTTGTAGGGTACAGCAGTGGGCAAACTTGCGAGGGACGTTGTACTACTAAGCATGGTGATAGAAAATTTCGGGAATTTTATCACCATCACTGGTCGGGGGTATTAAAAGTTAGGGCGAATAGTAATGGGGTGGGTACCCAAAATTATTTATGGTATTCGGTATAGGCCTAAATAAATAGACCCTTCCTTCAAAAAATTCCCTTAATCTCAATCCTCGACCTCAAGCGTTAGGTTTTTCAATGTATGGTCTTTATCAATTTCTTTTGCTTTGATGCTATCTCTAACTTTTGGTTCCAGGGAGTCGGGACCCTTTCTTCGTCCTAACACTTAAGTCTTATTTCAACACAGAATACTGGCAATGGGATGATACAGGTGTGTCGCGCTACATGATTCTAGTCTGTCTCAGTAAGAAACTACCACCTTATGCGAAGTAAATTTCACCTTGAAACAGTCTTTCACAGTATTTCGTAATTCTTAAAAATTCCGAGTCTTTCTAAGCTGGACAGTGGGTGGTCCCCCTTTCACCCCCGATTCTTATCTCCCCCCCCCCGCGAGGGCCGCAACTAACCCAACAACCTTTTTCCCTTGACACTGGTAATGGAGGGGGGGGGGTATCTTTACTACCCAAGTAGTTTCCAATAGTTTGAAGTCATTTTCGGGTATCCATGAACCCGCCCTGATACCCGAAGATTAATATTTAATGATAAATATTAATTACAAATTTATAATTTTAATACCCTAGCGCTTTCTAAGAACTCTGCCAAAAGGGCTGAGGCTTCTTTTCTCCTTCTCAAAACCAATTCTTTCCTTTGTTTTATGGCGGTTTTCTTGGCTTTTTTATAGGCGACCATTTTTAATTGTCGTCTCCTATCCTTTGCTTGTCGGTACTGCTCTCGTTTTTGCCTTTTCTCCTCTTTTAAACTTAGTTCTTCTTCTTTATTTTTATCTTGTCTATCTTGTTCCTCATTAAGTTCCTGTTTCTTCTCAAGAGCTATCAACCGTTGTCTTTCAATCATTCTTCTTTTAATATTTTTCAAGCTTAAATGTTTCGTTTTATCAAAATCAACTATAATACTAGCGACGTGAGCTTTCCCATCTATTGACTTGACTAGTTTCATTCCTCTAAGACTCTCCATTGCTTTAACAAAGCCAATGTATTCCTTAAACTGCACGTAAGCTTCAAAAACCAATTCTTGACTAAATGAACGTAGTCCAAATCCAACAGATTTATTAGTATTTTTTCTGTACGGATCCAACATTGGAATGTCCAAGAATCTAATTTCCCCTAAAGTTTCGAATATTTCTTTTAAAATCCTTTCAGAGGGTTTTGCACTGGCTTCGTTATCGGAAAACCATTTTATGGGAAGGTTAGAGAAGTAGATTGTATCGGGCCTCTCTCCCGGTTTCATCTCATTCATGTTCTTAGCATCTCTGTAAAAAGAATCCCAGTCATGACGCGTTGGAAAGTTTGATTTGGCTTCAGCTGCTTTGATTTTGAAAGGTTCTGGAAATCCAGCGTGCTTCATCGTTGTTGCATCCAATTTGTTAAGTACAGACTTCAGAGTTGACCTATTTTCAACTTCAGCTTCAAATCTTATGAAGTCCATCGTGGCCCTCATGATTTTTAAGTATAAAAACTCGTGGGGTCGTGCCATTTTCTTTAATTTTTCCTGCACTTCCCAATTGGAAACACTTTGAGTTGGATTTTTGATTGTCGGAAGTCTCACACAAATGGTTAACTTGGCCAGAGGTTTCAAGTAAATCCCTCTGGCTTTACACAATTCAACAGCCTCGGATGTATCGTTACAAACCTGAATGGCTGCTGAAGACATTTCTGGAAAGACTGTTGTTTAGTTAATAATATGCCTAAAACATGGCTGGGAATCCAATTTACCGTTACACAATACAAAATAATTTTGAAAGGCTATGGTGTGATTTGGTTATGGTTACTACTCTTTTGCTAGTTACAATTTGAAACGCATTAAACGCTTAAATTAATTTTAATTTTAAGACCATGCCATATAAAAATTTTGAAAATAGCGGACAAGTTCAGGTCATGTTGAAAACAATAAACTATGATTGACATTTGTAAATATATTAGGAAGGAAGGAAGGAGCGGTAAGCCTAGGACCAAAATTATTTTTTTTTGAAGATTTGGAAGTTTTATCCGACCAAAATTTTATAAGTTACTTCCGAGTGGTTGAGAACCCTTTTTAGTAGGTGAGAATCCGTAAATAACATTGTAAACTGATTTAAAATCGTGAACAAACAATCACAATTGTCTACGGTCTAAACAAAACCAGACCACCAGACAGCCTAAGAATTGTAATGGATGAAATCCGTCCTACCCTTTACGGTTTCCTATTGGCTCGTTGATGCTTTTCACCATGGAGTAGTATTAGCGGAGAGTAGAGACGATGCTGCAGTCTAAGGTACATTCACGATCACATTATCGTCTGCTTAAAAAACAATTGTGAGGGTGAGGGAGAGGTGACCTGCTGGCGGCCAATGGGAGGAGGCACTTATAGGTAAATGACAGGTCAGGTGTAAAAATATACTACCGCTTTTGTCGCGACTCGCGCCCTACTAGTTTCCGTCTGCTAGTATTTGTACGAAATTTGAATTTGACAACCCAAGGCTTAGAGATGGATAAATATGAAAGGATACGCGTGGTTGGAAGGGGGGCTTACGGGTAAATATTTTTAAATCGATTTTTGATTAAAAATAAATAAACTAAACGTAATTAAACACTTTTAGCACGGTATATCTATGCAATCGACTGTCGGATAAAAAGCAAGTTATCATAAAACAAATTCCAGTTGAACAAATGACCAAAGATGAACTGCAAGCTTCACTTAATGAAGCCAAGGTATTGAAAATGTTAGATCACCCTAACGTCGTGGCGTATTACGAAAATTTTCTCGATGATAAATCAATAGTCATAGTGATGGAATACGCCCAAGGTAAAAATTTTATCATATTATTTTTTTTATTATACTTCTCTTTTTAAATTTTAATGTTTGTTTATTTATTTGTTAAAGGTGGAACACTACTGGAATTTTTGCAACAAAGAGAAGGTAAACTACTGGAAGAGGAACCTATTGTGGATTATTTTGGTCAGTTGGTTTTAGCTTTACAACATATTCACGCTCGAAATATATTACATCGAGATCTCAAATCTCAAAACATACTTATGGATAAACAACATAAAATAATAAAAATTGGTGATTTTGGAATATCTAAAGTGTTGATCAGTAAAAGCAAGGCTTGCACGGTAAGTCTAGTTTTAATTATTATTTTTAAACGTAATTAAATATATATTATTAAATATAACCAATGGGATAGTTAAAAAAAACATTTTTAATGAATTAACGGCAATTAGTATCGAGGGAAAGCAAACATCTAGGGGCCATAGGAAATACATTGCAATGTATTTCCTTTGTAATTAACTTAATTTTGCTTAAAATTTAATGATATTTTAATGAAATGCGCTAGAGAATGCCTACGTTATGTTGGTTGTCTCTACCTTTTAAGTTCAAAAGATACGAGCGTTTTTAGGTTTAAGAGTATTTCAATCTACCTTAAATTACTTGATCAGGTTGTTGGAACCCCTTGTTACATATCTCCCGAATTATGCGAGGGTAAACCATACAACCAAAAGAGTGATATTTGGGCACTGGGTTGTGTTTTATACGAACTTTTAACTCTTAAAAAACCTTTTGAGGCAGATGTAAGTCGCCGCGTAAAACCCTTAAAAACTATAATAAAAAGATCACCCTTAATTCATACAATCTTATTATTATTAACTTAGAATTTACCAGCGTTAGTTGGTAAAATTATGAAAGGCTCTTTTCCACCCTTGCCTACAAACTACAGTAGTAATTTACGAAAATTACTTACGTCCATGTTGGAAACGGATCCTACTAGACGACCCCTAGTCAATCAAATAATGGCTCATCCCGTTATGCTCAAAACCATTTTTATGTTGTATACGACTGTAGGAATTGTCCCCTGTCAAAAAAAGTAAAGAAAAAGAAATAAAAATAAATAAAAATATAGTCAGAAATATTTTAAATAAATTTTATAAATAAAATTTAAGGGAACAAAAATCATCTCCAAGTTATAATAAAAGCGGCGGCGGCCCCGAAACGTTTCTAGGATTTTCAACAAATTCTAATTGTAAATTTTTAAGCTGAGTTTTATTTTTAAAGGGTTTGTGTCCCCATTTTTCTGAATCGCGAACTTGCTTCGATCAGGGATAGATTTAATTTTAGAAGTGGGAATGGAGAACAGAGTAATGTGGGCGCGCGTCAAAGTCCCGTACCCCACTTCCACGGGATGGGGGGTATGAAAGAAGAGACGGGAGGGTCATAGCGACAGAGGTAAAAAGGAATTACGACACAATTTTTCGCCGTCACCGCATCAGTAACGTCATCAAAACGTAGTTTAAGGGAGCCAATAAGATAATTTAAACTTTTAGTTACGTGTTGGAGGGAGGGGCTCTATACTGGGTGGTCTATGAGTCGGACTGAAGTAAATACTAACCTTTCTCCATTCCTACTTCTAAAATTAAATCTATCCCAAATAACTACCGAATTTTCTATGAGGAGATTTAATTCCTTCCCAATAGAGACGCGTCATTAAGGGATAAACCCCTCCCACCAAACGTCATACCTCCGCTTACCCAATCATATTTACTCCCCCATTAGCCTTCTACTTAATTAAATCCTCCACAGTGTAGATGTATATGGGAGGAGACATCTGAAGCCCCGCCCCGCCCCTTTTGCTGTTTCCCTATAGGACCATCCATAAGCAACAGAACTACTCGTAATTGTTATGTAAGAACGTTGAATCAACATTTTAAACTTAGAAAATATTATTGAAATTATGAATTGAAAATATGGTGACACAAACCGTTATTGTTGACCCCCGTAATCTCTAATCACTCATTAAATAAAACCACCCTAATTAGCATCAAGTTTATCCCCTCATTACGAGACCTCGAGTAATTATAAAATGCTTCGTTACAATGAGAATATTCTGATTCCAAATCTTGAAGAAATATCGACTAAAATCAGTGAAATTAAATCAATCTCCGCCAGTAAATCTCATATAACGTTACTGGATAAAAATGGATCAACTTACTATTGCATTGTTAGTTTATATAATTTAAATAATAATCATAATCTATGAATTTTAAATTAATTACTCTTAATTAAAAGGAAAGCGAAGATAAAGGTTTTAAAAATTTTGTCCCTTGTTTTGTCGAAGACAAAATTAATATTTACATAGTTCAGGCAGTTTGCGGAGATAATTTTACCGTTCTACTAACAAGTAAAACATTACTATTTATTTAAATGTTCATTAAAATCACCTTATTAGGAATGGAATAATTAAACTCTATTCCAAAATAAATTGTGATTTTTATGAAAATAATGAAACATTCTTGGTGAAGATTTTTTCATTAAACTTTGTTAAATAGATCGTGGCATAGTTATGACCTTTGGCAAGGGGTCAACTGGTTGTCTAGGTCATGGAGATTATAAGGATACTCTTCAAGTATGAATATACTGAATAAATAATTAATTACCCCTTTTTTATTCATTATTTTAGTTTTAATTTAAATAATTGTTATTATTATTTTATTTGCTTTTTGGGATTTTATTTCTGCATCCAAGCCTAAAATAGTTGAATCCCTTTTGGGTATGGATGTGGTTCACATTTCTTGCGGTTCACGACACGTCATGCTAGTAACAAAAGAGGAATTTTTGTTTGCATGGGGTCACGGTGGCTATGGTGAATTAATTGTTTTACCATAATTTTATTTTCTAATTAAAAATTAACTTAATCACCTTTAATATTTTGTTAATTCAAATCAAAACCAAGCTTGCTTTCACTTTATTTTCTTTTTATTGGTCAAGAATAAGCCAATTAAAATTAATTTTCCGACGCAGGTAAATTAGGTTTGGGCAAAAACGAAACATTTTTATTACCCCAAAAAGTGACCCTACCTTCAAACATAATCCCTTGTCAAACTGTTTGTGCCGAAAACGCTACCTTTCTTATCACAAAGAACTGTAATATATTAGCTACTGGTTCTAATCGGTGAGCTTAGGTTAACCCTAAATTAATTTCAGCATTAATTACATTTATTTTTAATTATTAGCCATAATAAATTAGCTATGGATAATGAAGATGGTATCAGTATCGATACTATGAAATTATTTGGTCTAATTAATTCCGAACCGTTAAACAAATTAAAAGTTAAAGCGGTTGCCACTGGAAAAACTCATAGCGCATTTTTAACAGGTGAAGTGAAACGTATATTGTATCTTTATCCAACTTGTTTTCAATCCCTTTAAATAGTTCTTTTATTATTTTTTAGTATCGCCTTTAAAAGTGTAAAAGTAATATAATTGACCTTTTGTTTTCACGTTCCCATTTAGACGGGGGTCAACTATACACTGTGGGGTCGAATAAATGGGGTCAGCTAGGATGGGGAGAAACGGGATTGACCCATAACATGCCTGGTCAAGTTGAAATGACCAGTGATGATCAAGATACTTTTATGAAAATATTTTGCGGGGAAAGTTTCACAATGGCCATTGGTCATAGTAGGTTTCGAAATTATTTTGAGTGACGTCATACTGATTTATCACGTTTAATTAAACTAATTACGATTTAAGGTGGATTCGTTTACGTTTGGGGAAAAGTTGGCGAGAGTTCGAATATGAAATGCGTCGTTGTCGGACTCGAAAATAGTCCAATTAAAACCGAATTTGGAGTTACGTTTGAAAATCAAATTATTCTTCTAGTTAAAGAAAATCAAAATCGTGCTTTGTAAAAATATTTTTTTTAAGCTAAAGTAAATAAAATGTATTTTCCTATAATTTTTGTTTCTACAACTACATTACTGGTACAATTTATACGTTTCTTGTTTATTTGTGGTGAAACTAAAATCAAGAATTAGGAATGGAGGATCGTCGGGGCCACGCGTTCCATTGTAATTCGATTTAATCTTTAAAGCCGTTTTGATGTAGCGCCGATTATCGTTTACGTGAGAAAGGTACTTTAAGGGTTTCGTCTTACCATGCACTAAATCCGCGTCAACTTAACCTGAAAATAATATCCAGAAAATGAAAGGGGTTCATTTCTTATTTCTTCAAGGGGTTAGGTGATTCTGGGCTCCCTAAACTCCTTTTCACAGAGAAGCTGCAAAAGGGGCGGGGTTTCAAGAAGGATCCTCCCATTTACATCCACATGATGGTAGATTGTATAAAGTAAAAGGCTAGTGGGGGAGTAAAGATGATTGGGTAAGATGGGGCTATGACGTTTCGTAGGAGGAATTTATCGCGTATAGACTATCTTAGAAGCCTTAGTGTGACGTCACCCATGCTATTTGCCCATAGAACCAAAGCGGTACCGCCCACTGCCAAAGCTAAGCCCGTGACGTTTTACCTAGGCACTGACGTCACAACTGAGTGCCTATAAGGGGTCAGAACTTTGGGACGTCAGAACTCTGTCAAGTCACGTGCTCTGGCAAAACGGTTCGTAGTTCTCTCCCCCTCCAACCCCCGTATATTTTATTTCAATTAATAGACTTTTGAGTAAGTTAATTGAACGTAAGCTCTCGCTTTCACCTTAACTTGTCGCCCGGTTAGGTTATTTAGGTTTTTACCATCGCGACTAGAGGGAAAGAAAAATAGTGGTTTAGAAGAGGCGATCGTGGTGGGTACTACTGACCTCAAAAAAGTAAAAAGGACAAAGAAAAAAATACTAGGTCAAAGATCAGTTTACTAATTGAAGCCACTTTTGTGTTATTAGTTAGTTTTTTATTTTTGTGGTAGAAACGTGCCTCGCGTCAAAAAGGTTAATTTGATTGGCATTTCATTTTATACAATTTCATATTGACCCGTTAGTAATAAGAGTTTCCCGGATAAAGTGACTAACTCTAAAAGTTACTTCGTGTTATTTCTACACTCCCAAGTTGTCAAATGAAATCAATTCTAACGGATATTATTGGGTTTCACCAAGAAGTGATATCTAGTTTATTAGGGAGAAGGTATATATTCGCCACATTTCCACCTTTATCTCCAGTCCAAACGTAGGTCCGGAGTTAATCCCCGCCGTCTCTAAATTACAACCAGCATCTCATTGGTTCTTGAAAACTCACGTCAACGCGAGACGAATGACGAAAATTCTGCATTTTCCGACTGAGGAGAGGCGAAATAGCCAGGCCTCCTTTTGCGTCCCCCCTTGTATTTTAAAAGGGGGACTGGGACTATGGCGCGCGAATACTTAGGCATCTTCTCCCTAATAAACTAGATATCACTTCTTGTTGAAGTTTGCCGCCATTTTGGTGGTGGAAAGGAGAATTGTCGCCATTTTAAGACACACCTCTCAGGCAGCTCCCTATAGGGTATATCACAAGAGTCCATCTTCCTATTTAGTCTGTACTAAGCCTTTGACAGCGCCTGAAACGCTTGGTCCGATATGTAAAGTCATGCAGGCTTAATTTCCAAATGAAACGTGATTGGGTTATTTATACATTTACCTCATAGGTGCATGGTAAAAACAAATTACCTAAAATCTACGATACGGCAAATTCCTGCGTGTGTTAACATCCCATCCCAATGTCGGATTTGTTTAGAAACTTCTTAACAAGCAACGAATTAAAATTTTTCGTCTCAGGCATGGGGTGAATGTTGGTGGGGGGTTTTCTGAGGGGAATTGGAGTGACGTGACGAGCTAGAAGACGTCCGTCATCAACCTACCACGGTACCCCCTGTTCGTTTATTACCTTTCACTATGCGCGAAACCGCAACCTCGTATATTAATAACGGAAGCAAATAGACAAGTGAAAGATGTTTCTTCGTATAGGGACAGCGACTAGAATGCCGCCTAGAAGCTAATTATCCCGAGTCTCGTCCCAACTCCTCAGTCGTTTGTTAACCGTCACAACTAGTTGCTACTTTGCTCGCTATAAATATAAATCGAGGGGTTAATCACTCCAATTGCAAACTGGAGGTCACACCAGACGTAGCCAGAGTTGATTACACGAGAGAGGCTAGCCAACTCGAACTACATCTAGCCGTGCTTCTTGGCGACAGGTAAAATACCCCAAGGCGGGATATTTCGCTGCCTCTCCTCAGTCGGAAAATACGTAATTTTCGTCATTCACGTTGCGCTGACGTGAGTTTTCAAGAACCAATGAAATGCAGGTTGTAATTTAGAGGCGGCGGGATTAACTCCGGACCTACTATAGGTTTGGACTGGAGATAAAGCCGGAAATGTGGCGAATTTATACCTTCTCCCTAATAAACTAGATATCGCTTCTTGAAATTACATTGAATTTTTAATAGCACTGTTAACTCGTAACAAAACTTTGTCAGGCGATAACTGGCAAGTGATTAGCCCCTCGATTTATCTTCCTTCATAGACTTCAGTTCAACTTAAATCCCCTCTCCCAGCGAAATAAAGATAAAAAATCTTCTCTAGCAGTTATTAGCGAACAATTTTAAAATGAACATCTATAGCTACTACGATTCGGTGTAAACATGGATCATCTTGAAAGATCAAAAGTCGAAAGAAACACTTAGATATAAACAAAGGTGGATGGTATTTGATTAATAGTGTATATTCTATAAAATTTAGTTCAAATATGGTGTATGGCAAACTATGCTAAGAATTTTAATGGAATTCGCCCATCTTCTTTTTTCTTGTCGGATATTTTTATATTATGGCTAGAGACTGCGTTTCAAAATGGAATTTTTGGACATTTTAGATGTAGCCAAGCTTTTCTAAGTTATGTAGACCTCCTCCTTTCAGTTGGGCTTTCCCGTCAAGACTGGTTGCTCTTTAAAAAAGGTGACTAGCTTTGCTTATATATATAAAGTAAGAGTTTAGCTATTTTGGTTTTTTTTTTGCGCTATTTCAAATAAGTTTTTTAAAAATGTACGTAACTGTGAATCTCCGTTTTGTCACTAGGCCTATATGTCCGTCAAAGACTGGATAGACTTGAATATACTTAATATATTAGCTATTTATTTAAATTGTCATTAAAAAAGTAACGATATTGGTCCATACTCTTACAAGGATTTTCTAAATTGTTCCATAGTTTAAGAAGGGTTTTCTAAATTTTCCCATAATTTATAAGGATTTTCCCAATTTTCTCATAATTTAAGAAGAATTTTCTAAATTTTCCCATAGTTTAAGAAGGATTTTCTAAATTTTCCATAGTTTTAAAAGGATTTTCTAAAATGTCCCATAATTTAAGAAGGATTTTCTAAATTTTTCCATAGATAAACGAGGATTTTCTAAATTTTCCCATACATAAACGAAGATTTTCTAAATTTTCCCATACATAAACGAGGATTTTCTAAATTTTCCCATTCATAAACGAGGCTTTTCTAAATTTTCCCACACATAAACGAGGATTTTCTAAATTTCCCCACAGTTTAAGAAGGATTTTCTTAATTTTCCCATAGTTTAAGAAGGATCTTCTAAATTGTCCCATAGTTTAAGAAGAATTTTCTAAATTTTTCCACAGCTTAAGAAGGATTTTCTAAATTTTTCCATAGTTTAAGAAGGATTTTCTAAATTTCCCCATAATTTAAGAAGGATTTTCTAAACTGTCCCATAGCTTAAGAAGGACTTTCTAAATTGCCCCATAGTTTAACAAAGACATTCCAAATCGCCAAATGATACTTTTGCAAGAATTTCCACAATTACAAGTATGTCCCATGGCGACTACTTATTTATTTAGGCAGATATATATATATTTTCAAGAAAATAAAAAATAAAACAAAAATGAAAAATCTGGCTATAAAAGGTGGCCGACATCCAATAAAAAGAAACACCCTATAAAATGATTCCTCGGCTATATTTTTATCACGTCCTCATATATATATATATATATATATACACATGTAAGGATAAACTCATTCCTAGAAAACTATGATGATGTAATATAAAAAAAAAAACATATTTTAACCACCTTAAGAGAGGGGGGGGGGTGATTAAAAATTGGGAGAAATAATTTTAACATATACGCACAGGAAATAGCAAGCAGCATGCGGGCATTTGTCGTTATACTGAAAAATATAAATAATTTTTATAAAGGTACCGACGCAGCAACCGAAGAAATTAACTCACAAACAAGACGATGACGACATTCAAGTTTTTAATTTATAACTAATTAAGGGATAGTGAAGCTTTATAATTTAGGAAACCCCTAAGAAAATTAGGGTATGTTACTTAATACTTAGTTTGTGTTTGATTTTTAATAAAGATTCGGTCGATTAAATTTGTAAAATTAAAAATAATTTCTTGGTTTTCGCTTGAAGTTTAATTTTACCTTTTAAGTATGTAATTATCATTCACGTGAACTTTAAACTATAGGGTCACGTGACTGTATGCTAAAACGGTATACTAAAGGGTGTTGTATATATTATTTTAAAATTCAAAACCAGGGAGTATTAGTAAATGGAGAGCTATAGTTAAATAGCTCGCGCTGAAAATATATTTCATTTTAAAATTACCAAGGTACGAGATTGAACCAAAAAAAACACGTGGAATTTTAACAATTAAAATCACCACGTGGTATCCTATATAATTTTAACAATAATAAAAAAAAGTCCACCACGTGTTTTGCAACGTGACACTGATTCTCACGTGAAAATATATTTCATTCCAAAATTTCCCAGGCACGAGATAGAAATTGGAAAAACAAGTGGAGTTTTAACAATTAAAATCACCACGTGGTATCCCAATCCTAAATAATTTTAACATTAAAAAATAAGAAGTCTACCACGTGTTTTACCACGTGATACGTTCAAATTTCTCAGAATGCACTCCATTTATTACACACTCCTTGGTGGAACTGTGGCCAATTCGCTACGCAAACTGAAAAGGGTGGACTTCGTTTTTTGAAAACTTGAAAATAAAATCTCATATATAAGTATTTTAGGTTTAACCAAGAAGTGATATATAGTTTTTTTTTTTAGGAAGAAGGTTTAAGGTGCCTAAGTATTCGCGCACCATAGTCCCAGTCCCCCTTTCAAAATACAAGGGGGGGGGGCATAAAAGGAGACCGGGCTATTTCGCCTCTCCTCAGTCGGAAAATACGTAATTTTCGTCATTCGCGTCGGGCTGACGTGAGTTTTCAAGAACCAATGAGATGCTGGATGTTGTAATTTAGAGGCGGCGGGGATTAACTCCGGATCTATGTTTGGGCTGGAGATAAAGCTAGAAATGTGGCGCGAATTTATACCTTCTCCCTAGTAAACTAGATATCGCTTCTTGGTTTAACCATTTACTAAAACGTTTCGAAGGAAAATGTATACCGCCCGGACAATTACGTACACACATACACACGTCGCCTATAATTCCTATACCTTCCCGAAATTTACGCTTATTAACATTAATTTTCTTTCGCTTGGCCATAAACTAAACGGGGTTGTTCTTTAGAAGGACTCCTCCCTTAAGAGTATAAGATCGCGAAAGGGGCCGATTTAGTTAAAACGTGACGAAACTAATCTCACACCACCATCTCAGCAGCTTAATTATCATACGATATTTAGTTATTATTAAAGTAGAAATGAAAGTATATGAAACCTCAGACTTTTATTCCTTTTTTATTAACAATATAGTAATAAAGAAGCCATGATTGAATTCAAAATGAAAAAAAAAAACGAAAAAGAATACCAATTCAAAACTTAATTTGTAAAATTAAAATTTGGTTCACCTATCGCCCTTACGAAATTAAAGCCTTTCTACTTTAATAAATAAGCTAAATTAACGAATGAGTTTTGTTTCGAAGTTGTAAGTTTGGTCTAATTAAAGTTAGTCTAATTAAGGCGCTTTAAACGTTTAAAGACTTAACTTTTGCCGAGGGGTGGTTAATTTAAACACTTCCAAAGTAAGTGTTTTTGCTGATTTTCAAACCGAATACTAGGCCTATAACGAGAAACTGACCAGCATTATAAACCATATTCAATAGGTTACTATATTCATTCAATATAGCGGGAAATCAGGCCACGTGATATAATAATTTATATATATATATATATATATATATATATATATATATATATATATATATATATATATATATATATATATATATATATATATATATATATATATATATATATATATATATATATATATATATATATATATATATATATATATATATATATATATATATATATATACAGGTAATCGCACGTGCGTTTATTTTACCGCGATAAAAAGGAGTATAAATACGTCACGTGAGAACCTGTACCAGAGCGAAAGAAAGCGCGCCAAAACGGTTTTTGGAAAATTCCGCGAGCTCGGTTCTCGAGAGAAGAGATTGAGAACTCCAAGAGAAGAGAGATTTAAAAGTTTCGGAGACGATGGGATCTTCATGCACTCGGAGGATGGACCTCATCGAGATGGTGGTGTTAGCTCAAATACTCTGACCCCGAGCCCAGAGAGAGAGAGAGACCCCAGGATCTACCTACCCGTCCCTAAGATAGTAACGTTGTGTTGTCCGAATTGGATTAAATAATATATTAAAATTAAAAAAAAAACATACTTCGACCAATGTGGCACGCAAAATGACTACGAATTCCAAGAGATTGTTGATTGAGATTTTTAAACGGTGTTGTGAACTGAGAACGAGCTAGGATTATAAGCTCTGGATTTAATTTTATTTTAACGGTTGTTTTTATGTTTGGGAACGTTTGGCGACCGGAATTATGTAAGTATATTAATTTAATCTAATTTTGATTAATTTAAATTTGTGTACCACGAATAAACTGCAAAAACAGTTAAAAACTACTAATTATCGTTAATTATGTTCAGTACATTGTTTACTAATAGTTAAAGACTAATTATTGTTAATTACATTTATGATCCATATTGCTAAATGTATTGTTAATTACATTTAGCAATATGGATCATAAAACAATATATTATTAAATTTATAAATATTTTCGGTTTAATTAGCTATGATGAAAAATTTAAAACATTTTCACACTTATAAATGGGTTATATTACTTATGATTGCATCAAAGCGCGGGGTTTTATCACACAGCTTGCTAATTTAAAATTATTATTTTCTTAAAATAAAAATTAAAAAAAAAAAAAAAGAAATTCAAACTTGAAAACTGTCAGTTTTAATTTGGGTTTAAAAAAATTTGGTTGAAAAAAATGGGATACTGACGCCGGATTTCCGAAACATGAGCCGAGTTGCAAAAATTAGGGATTTTTATCAATATTTTTGTCACCCCGAAGAAAAAAAAATACGGAAAAATGAGAGAGAAGATACGAAAAAAAAAAAAATTGTAACAAAACATTATGGCGCCAAAGACTCGGCGCGGCTTGTGGATCCCTAATCTAACTTTGATTTTTTTTAACACTTTTTCGAATTTTTTTTATTTATTTATTTATTATTTTTTATTTCATTAATTAATCCATCCCTGATAGGCTTTTTCGATTAAAATTGCTAGCGATATTGTTTCTTGCCTTCAACAGTATCGCGCGTCGATGAGAAAAAGTAGTAAACAGCTTTAATAGGCCAGTCGCTCGAGCGAATGGTTGGAAAGGTCTATCTATTTTCTAGCATTTTAGTTTTCCTTATCAGACATTTTTAAAAAACGTTGATGCCCATAAAAGTTTTAAAAAGTATTTTACCGGTAAAGTACGAAAGGAAAAACCCATTATCATATTGGAAAGGTGATGCCATAGTCCCGTAAGGTATAACCGTTATTTGTGTTTTATATTTAGACAGAGAATCAATCCAAGGTTGAAACGATTAAGGCTACAGCCCTGATTAGTATGGAAATTATAGACCAGAAAGTGATTAACAGAAAGAACAGTCACTGTTGAATACATGGTGTCGGAGACTTGCCTTAACACCCTTCAATTTTTCTTAAAAAGTTTAAGTCATGTATTAAAATGAAAGCATAAGGGGTTGTTAAAATTGAAATAATTTTCATATTTACATTCCAATAGGTTTTCCCTATTTCCCGTGATTTTTCCCTGACTATTTCCCGTGATTTTCCATGACTATTTCCCGTAATTTTCCCTGACTATTTCCCGTAATTTTCCCTGACTATTTCCCGTAATTTTCCCTGACTATTTCCCGTAATTTTCCCTGACTATTTCCCGTAATTTTCCCTAACTATTTCCCGTAATTTTCCCTGACTATTGCCTGTGATTTTCCCTGACTATTTCCCACGATTCTCCCCTGATTATTTCCCGTGATTTTCCCTGACTATATCCCGTGATTTTCCCAAACTATATCCCGAGATTTTTCCCTGATCTTTAGAGTATGTTGCCAATGATAACTATATATTTTTATAAATCAACTTTTCTATTTTCCAAATTTTGTTTATTTTTTAATTTTGGGCCCATTTTTAAATTCCCTGACTGTTAACAGTGGTATTCCGCGACCTATGACAACCCTTTTTTATAGCAAATGTTTGACCCCTCACTTACTCACTTATATACATGCGGCAGATGTATTGTATTATAAATTCAAAACAATTTTAAAGTAATTAGTTTTACAATTTTGATAACGCGAATATTAAGTATTTTCCTCTCCTCAATATAAAATCCAGGGTATTTCTCAATCAATATTTCGGCTAATTATATGATACGTTTAATAAATTCAACTTGCAAAATCCTGTACATCGAATGTCCATTGGTATTTAACCCCATATCCATTTCAAGAAAGGAAATAAGCCAAAATCCCATTTAAATCCTCGAGAGACGTAAAGAAAACTCCAAAACAAATTGTCTCGCCTTGTTACAAAGTTAGCCAGAATAAGTTAAGTCCAGGAATACATATACACCTAATAGGAATAATTGTGTAACCAAGCATTTTCACTCAACGTATCTGGGCGGATTTTGAGGGAAGAGCTAAACTAATCATTGTGTATGACCGTAAGTTTATATGATATGTTCCTTCCATAAAAATGACGACACTACCACTACTTCGTAATGCTAGAAACTTACTAAGAGCTAGTTCTAGCGAGAACGTCAAACGAGAATTGACTACACTCGGTGGTTTCTTTTACAGTCCATCTTCCTATTTAGTCTGCATTACTAAGCCATTGACAGCAGCACCTCACCTGGCGTATGCAGCTTTACCTCGAATCTATGACCTACGTCACTCACTTCATGACAAGCTCCAGTTTGTAACCAGTGACAAACTTATGGAAACTATGTAATGAACTTATGTTATTACCTGGCGAATAATTTATCTCGCTGCCTTGTTGAATATTCTCAGTTTGCAACTAATTAACCAAAGAAACCACAGTTAGACAGACGTCAGAATTATGAGGCGTGAAGGATATTTCTTAAGTCCGGCCCACAACACCCGTATTGAAATTAACCACATGGGATATATGTGCTACACAATTATTCCAATTATCTGTATGCATTCCTAGGATGCCAAATGACACCTGAAGTTCCCTGACCTTATTCTTTTAATTCTTAACCCGTCATCGTGCAAAACCTCATTCGGACATAATGAAAACAAATGTTTTCTTTTGGGCCCTTTTCCTAATCTTAATTCTTTGCCCTAATCTGGGATCTTTGAAGAAATGGTACTATACTTTAGATTATTCGGGCGGGTAAATTACATTAACAAAAAATATGCAAACTTAAATTCACAATCCGTTAATAATATTTTAGACACCAAAAAGAAAAAAGAGCTAAGATTAGTAGCGATTATATTGTTTTTAAAATGCAAATTAATAGAAGTATATAATACTTCTCTTTGAGAGAAGTGTACCACCACAAAGCGGCCTTTAACATGAATCTTCCCAACATCATTTTACATTTGGAGCAAGGTTACTAAACCGTATTAAATACTCGATAAATAGTTCCCTCATGAAACTATTTTCCAAGGCGCATGCGCTTGTGGATTTTTGTCCCGAGTCAAGGCAATCCAGGTTTGTGCCGGGTTGATTGCAGAGGATTTAGTACAAACAAACAGTTATAGAATTCACCCCATCACGGTGCCATGCCCATCTGAAGTTTGATGAACTGGAGAGCAAACAAAAAGGGTTCCCTCGCCTGAAAAGGATCACGTTACATTCAACTAAAGTATTAAGAGGATACAGAGTGTCATCCTTCTTCAATTATCCTCTTCTGATATTACACGCCGGAAGATATCTTTAAATTATAAAAGGGGATGTCCTAAAGGGGCTTCCATGTCGTGTAATTAAAGCTTTAGGCGCTAATTAGCCTCTCGTAACGAGCTATTAAAAGGTCTATTACTATATTTAGAGAGAAGGCGCGTGTTTTCTTATTTACGAATCAAGTTGTTTAAGTAAACCGATAAATATAAGTATGACTACTAACTACTAAGCTTGTTTGAATTTAACCGGCATTTTGAGATAAACGTATGCTTTGACGATCTCTGTTAAACCTCAAGAAATAATAACAAATTATCTATTGCTTGTAATAATCTAAGCCGAAATCAGTGTTGATTGAAATGATCTCTCATTGAATAGCTAGCCGCCTCGGAAATCTCCGATTTAAGTGATAAGCCTCTTAAGATAAATAATAAACAATTCCACACGGTTTACATTAAAGTTTCCCAATGATAACACGCTTTTTCGACTATATACTCGAGTATTTAGCGCCGAGTAACAACGTCTAGTTAGAAGTAGATTAGTTTAACGTTATAGTTAGTTACCAGTGCTAGTAAAGAAAAATTAACAATTTTATAATGAAAAAAAAAAAAATTAAATAAATAAAAATAAAATCATGTATAAATTAATCAAAAATGTCTTGATTAGAACCAAGATTTAAAAAGTATCGATAAGACTGAGGTTATCGCTTGACTGAAGGATCAGATTTTTTCTTTTTAATTAAAAGTTAAAGGCATGCTTAAGAAAAAAAAACAACGTTCCATTACCGTATTCCTTTCAAATAACTTATTTTACTGGTAATAAATTTCAAAAATTTACTTATCTCGGCTTTTCGACCATAATTCCATTCCCCGAAAACATTTTATCATTACATTAATTACTTTTGAGAGAATACATGTATGACATTTCGTTTAAAAGGTTCCTAAAGACGTACGTTACATCCCCATACGTGCAGTGGAACATTTTAATTATTCTAAAACCAATAGAGGAAAATTCCATTTATTTTGGTAAGGAAGATACGGTTTTGGACATTTGAGAACTCCATAGTTAATACGCTTTCGATTCTAAATAACGTTTTAATGAAACGTAATGATTTGTGAATGAGTTTTGCTCCAATGAAAAGACAGATTTATTTCTTTTTTAATTTCGCCCCTTTGAAGTTTCGCCGACCGACGAGTTAATCGAACATTGCAAAATAATTATTACCAATCATAATCGCCGCTGGGAGATCCGCGATAACATTTTTTCTTTGGATAAATATATTCGATTTTAAACGTTTAAGAGGAATTCTTTCTTTTACAAACTTGAGAGCTTGGGGGTAGACTAAATGATTTTTGCCGTCGTCAAATTTCCCCTCCCAAGTTTTCAAAACTTCGCCTTTTAAAATGCTAATTATTTTTTAAACGTTTTTTTTTCTAAAATGAATATTGATATATTTTGACACTAAAGGCGTTATTGGGCAGGGTGGTCCCCTGGTTCAAATCGAGTTCCGCTATATTTAAGTTCAGTAATTAGTTACGGAATTATGAAAAGGCGGACCGATATAGATAAAGGCTTGGTATTTTCGTATATAGTTCAAGTATACTAGCGCAGCCCCAGAATATGTTTGGTTTAAATTTATGTACAAAAACCAGCCCCGTAGAGAGATTAGTATAGGAAATAAGAATATTGAGACCAGTGACCCCTCCTCCAAGCGTCCAAAATAGTTCTAACTGATTGACAAGGTATTTGTCGCGGGGATGATTGTGTTTCAATGATAATTCATTTTCAACTTCAATCAGAATTATAACCGGGTTTGCACAACGTTCGGAAAACCGATTTCCATGAGTTTTCCAGGTTTTTTCCCCATATATCTCCCTGAGTTTTCCCCATATAATTCCCTGAGTTTTTCCCATAAAATTCCCTGAGACTTCACCATGTAATTCCCTGAGTTTTCCAGGTTTTTCCCATATATGGAGTAATAACAACGTAAGTGGTTTTGCTATAGTTGAAGCAAACCTTTCAGAGCAAACTTACTCAAACCTCACAAATGTCCCCGATTTTTACTAAAAATTCTAAATTTCCCTCGAGTTTTTGCCATCCATTAATTTCCCCGAGTTTTCCAGCTTTGTATGAACCCTGTATAACAACAAGTGTCCATTGAATCTTAAGTAGCAAATTGACCGCCAAGTTTTCAAAATACGGTCAAGATATCTTGGGTGGGGTTAAAAAAGTAAAATCCAATTTTAAAAAAGTAAATTAAAATCGTCTGGTTTTTCTTTTGATACTAAAGAAGAAAAACTAGCGTAAAACGATTTGATTTTGATGGAGTAGGGATTGTCAGAGGCAAAAATACCGGTTTAGGATCCTGCCTTCCTTTCATGTCTGAATACTAGATTTTAAACGCATCGTCATTCCTGACACGAAGATCCAAGATCTAACCGATTCAACATGCTGCTGCATGGCCAACTATTTTCAAGGGAGCCGAGCCTTGCGCTTCTACAATAGCAATACGTCGTGCGTGTATCAGTTGAATCAACCATCATAAAAAGAGAATTAAACTTTTTGTTAAAGCCACCATGAGCAACCTTTGTTCGAAACTCTTTGGCGCCTCACTCTCTCTAAACGTTGCATAATAATAAAAACAACACGACCCAGTACCCCTAAAGTCGCTGCTTCACAAAGGGAGTCCAGCCAGATTTATTTTCAAAGAAAAGTTGGATATTTTCCTTTTGTTCCTGTTTTATGGGATTTAATAGACCTTTTAGATCTAAAAAAGGGGGCAAGCAACCCTCAGTATTGGAACATACAAGGGGGTTGATACACTGCCGTCTATGCGCACTCTCTTGATAAAAAAGACTACAGCGCATGCCCCACAAAGCGAGATGGAAGGCAAAGTTTTACCCACGTGTCTTTCCCTCTTAGTTACATCGAAATGGTCTATAGGACCAGCAATAGGGACGTAGCAGATCGGGCTTAGCTAGAAAAGGGTTCGATTCAATTCCAAATGACACCATTTCAAAATTCTACATCGTATTCAATTTCATTGTTTTTACAAACTTTAGTTGAAGTTTCGCTAAAATTTGGTCCTCGTGAAACGTTTTGTATCTAAGCTTAAATCAGGAAGCTTTTCTGTCTCGTTGTACGCCTTCCATTGTAGTTTAATTCCGATAAGTACGATTTAATTTAAACTCAATTAATTTAGTTTATAGGCTAGTGTAGTTCAGTACAACTATAGTACTCGTTCCTATGATCTGTCTCTCAAACTAAAACCTAGAAGAAAAAAATCCCAGTTTTGTTCCTCCAATAAAAACGGAAGACGTCACTCAAAATGGAAGCTTTAGAAATTGACACGAGGAAGTTATTTTCATTTTGAGAGAGATCTTTTCGATATTAGAAATCAACTGTCAGAACGAAGTCATAGGTTATGATAGATCGCCTATTTTTCTCTGAGATATAGATTGGATAGGCATTAGGTCAGGTTTATTGGCCCAGGGACATGGTTTACTTATGAATTGCAATTCAATCTTCAAGGTGGTGTTGCGAGTGATTAATGTCGCGTGGATCCGTAATCATGATTGGCATAGTGACGTAGATTTGGTTCAAACATAAGTTTATAAGTGATATGTCCCATAAGTATACTATGACACTAATGGTAGAGATTTACAACTCGAGCTAGTTGCGAGAATTGAATGGCTACACTCGGTGGTTAATTTTGCAGGAGTTCCATCTTCCCATTTAGTCTGCATTACTAAGCCTTTGACAGCGCCCAAGTCACCAGGCGTCGCTTTACTATGCAATCTATGAAGTCTCACCTACGCATATCACTTCATGACAAGCACCAGTTTGTAACCAGTGACAAACTTATGGAACAAACATATCTTATGAACTTATAGTTCAAAATAAGGGAATGTACAGAAATTTACCTTAGTTTCATTACCAAGCTGACGAATTTCTTTTTAAAGTGTAAAAATAACATTTAAGACAAAGAACGGGACGTTTTTAAAGTTGTTGAACGCGATTTCTTGTTTGTCTGTCTCGTCTGCTATGATCTTGGCGGTTATCCATGGTAATGCATGCCCCATTACATTTCGGTAATGAATTTGAGGGTTACGCGAATACCGAGCGCTATTGCCATAGATTACGCAAGCCGCCAACAAGATCCGTATTAGATAACACAAAGGAAGTTACCATTCCCGAGCACCTGGTTGAAGTTGATCCCTATCTTCCCAAAATAGACAATTTTCTAAAAAGTGGAAGGACACTTCGTCAAATTTCTACACGTAAACTGGAAATAGTTAAAATAAGCTTCAGATTTTTAAGATCTATCAAAGAATAGGTTCATGGAGAGTATTTGAGTATTCATCGCTAATATCCGACCTCTCAAAATTCTTAAAATAATTACAGAAGGGGGCCCACCCCTTTTGGACTATGAAACTTTGCATTTTTTTTTTCTTTTTTTTTGTGGGGTTAATAACGATCCATTGTTATTTTCTTTTTAACAGATATGGCGGCGCTGTTACGGGGTTGTCTTCTAACAGGATGTTTACTGATCATATCCGATGCCAAAAATGGTAAGTTAAAGTTAACAAAATAGAAGAAAGTTAAGTAGAAGAAATATGAACGCGGAACGTCTCGGGTTTGTTTCTCTCTCTCCACGTGTTCGTGACTAAAATTTTTCACCAGCACGTGAATTATAATCTCGCGCATTATTTTTGATTAAGGACGTCATAGCATTATCAAAAGTTTAAAAGGGAATTTTTGGTAAATTACGAATCATTTCCTAATCCTCAAAAAAAAAATATAGCTACTACCCCTTTAAAATTGGTGGTTTTTTTCCTGGTCGCTTCACCTTTAAACCGAGGTTTGACCGCGAAGTTATGCGGTATTCGGTTATTTCAAGCACTTTTTTCAACCATTAATTTAACCTAAAAGTTTTTTCTATTTTATTTTAACGAAAATACGTTTCTAAAGAAAATAAAAACTATTTTTGGGGTTTTTTTTATTTTTTTGAGGTTTTTTACTGAGGTGTGAGGAAACGAGGTTTTTTTTTCTTTTCTATCTGCTTGCTGTGTCTTGTGGCGGCAACATGAACAAATTTCAGGTCATTAATTTCATCTTTTAGACACCTAAAGCGTTACATCCTTTTAAAATACTTCTTACAACCAAATAAAAAATATAGCGTGAAATATTTGGCTCTTCAACTCGCTGATATATTACAGGTATTTTTTTTACAAAAATACCTCTCGACAAAAAAAAAAAAGAACAAAAAACAATTGGGGACGTTTCATAAAGTCACAAGACTCATATAAATTAAGATTAATAGGGTAGCTACGTTGAAGTGCTCGCAATTCAATGTGGTTTAATATACTATTTACAGATGAAAAATAAATTACCGTCAGACCGGTAATTTTATTTTTCCCAAAATTTTAATCGGTAATTTACCCGGTATTTTATCGGCAATTTTACCGGTATTTCATCGGTAATTTTCCCGGAATTTTATCGGTGATTTACCCGGTATTTTATCGGCAATTTTACCGGTATTTCATCGGTAATTTTCCCGGAATTTTATCGGTGATTTACCCGGTATTTTATCGGTAATTTACCCGGAATTTTATCGGTAATTTACCCGGTATTTTATCGGTAATTACCCGGAATTTTATCGGTAATTACCCGGAATTTTATCGGTAATTTACCCGGTATTTTATCGGTAATTTACCCGGTATTTTATCGGTAATTTACCCGGTATTTTATCGGTAATTTACCCGGTATTTTATCGGTAATTTACCCGGTATTTTATCGGTAATTTACCCGGTATTTTATCGGTAATTTACCCGGTATTTTATCGGTAATTTACCCGGTATTTTATCGGGAATTTACCCGGTAAAATACACTTTTTAAAAATTAAGGTAATTTCACATCTCAAGACCGTTCAGGTTAAGGTCAACGGGGTAAAGCTATGAACTCGATTACAGTGAGATTAGGGATGGAGGGGGGGGGGAAGAAGACCTGATTTAGGATGACCTTGATATACTAGAATTCTTATTTCGAAACTGCCAGCTAGACAAGCAGCGCAACACCCGCCGGTATAATAAGAGTTAATAATAAAGTGTTCACGACTTTTCCACACCCCAAGAAGAAGTAAATTTTTGAAGACTTTTATCACGTCCTCCCTTCCCTTTTTCTGGTACCTCTGTTATAAGAATGATTATCTTTCAGGTGGTTGCTTCTAACTGTTATAGAGAAGCTATTTTATTGGCAATCATTCGAATTTTTCGATTATAAAAGCTATAGAGAATGATGCGAGAATTCTCTTCTTCTTCGGCGGCATATGGGGCCCATCGCCATAAACCTATTACACAGATATCCCATCATTTTTGATTTTCGAAAATAGCGAGTCTTGAATTCCAATCGAGTAAAAAATTGAGTCTATCTCGGTTGCACGTTCAAATTGCCTAGATAAAAAAAATCTATATAAAGGACAATGTTAAATTAAAATCATTTCTGGATGGTGTGAAGCAGCGGATTTATTACGTTTTGCAATACGAGTTGTCATACTTAACAATTAAGCTTACGCTTACAATAAAGCAAGGGGAACAAACACACCGGAAAAATCACTATAAGGTCTAAACGGAATAATTACACGTTCGCCCACACATATTTTACGAAATTCTGTATTTTGCTATTAAGCCTAAAGCTTAAACAAATCACTATAATTTTGGGTTGGAACACGGGCGTATACCTCCTTCAACCTTCCTCCATGCTTCAACAAACCATGCCTGCCAACAAACGGGGTGCTGTTCCCCAACCTTCCGCCCGAAGGCCCCCAAAGTACAACATTACTCGTATGTAAAGTCAAGGCTTACAATTGGAAAGAAATGATAACATTTTAGCAGTCAATGGACGTTCGTTTCTTGTAATTTTCACATTGGGGAAGTAATAAAGATGGAATGTATTTTGATTTGGTAGCGAGGGATATGTTATTAAAGGAAAATACGTCCTCAAAATTGTCCATTCATCTTAACTAGCCATTACACCAATTTACGAAGTAACTTACTGCGAACGCTAGTAGTACAGTACTTATTCAACAAATTTTTAATAAACCGTTAAAATAATTTCAAAAATAATTTAGGTGACCCTTTTCCTTTAAATTTAGGCGTCCCCCAATCCCCCAAAAATACAATTTTCTATCCTATGATCTGACGGGGAAAATAATAGTATTTGGCAAGTGTTTTGAATGTTAAAACGTAACTGGCGCCTGCCGCCTTAAGGTGTTAACCGTCCACTTTTCACACTAATCTGTATCTAGTAGTGATATTATTGAGATAATTGAGGGCAAAAAGCCCCGATCGCACTATCCTTTGAATACTGATTAGTAACTTAAAACTTATTTGACAGGGGCAGGTTTGAACGCGATTGAAGGATGCGGTAACCCATTGGGAATGATGAGTGGTGCCATCGAGGATTGGCAAATAAGCGCCAGTTCAGCACTGTCCCCCGTTAAGGAACCGGGTTGCCAGATGAAACACGCCCGATTGTACATGGGCAGCGGAAGGGCATGGTGCGCGGCGCATAAAGCGGCCTTCGAATGGATACAAATTGACTTGGGAGTCACTTCTAAGGTTAGTAAATTACTTAGATAAGTATTTGACTCAAGAAAGAAACCTCAACAAGCGAATAAGGCTATAAGTTATAACTACAGGTAACGGGTATCATGACGCAAGGTCGGGCAGATGGTCGAGAATGGGTACTGACTTATCTAGTGTCTCATAGTATGGATGCCTTTCATTGGAAGTATTGTACAGACGCGTACGGAAGTAGAAAGGTAATCCCAAATTAACGGTAGTCGAGACCTTATAGTTCTAACAATTGTATCTTAAGATCTTCAAAGGCAACAACGACTCGCATACGGTTAAACACAGTTACTTGGACAATCCAGTCAACGCCAGATTTCTTCGGATACATATCCTGGAATGGCACCATCATCCGAGCATGCGCTTGGAAATTACTGGTTGCCAAAGTAAGTAGTATTGCTGCGACACAGTCTATACCGACTAGATACTTAACGTCGTTTGGACTTCAGGTTGCAACGAAATCATAAGTCTTCCACCCAGCGCCACAATGACGTCATCGAGCGCCAGGCCATGGGACAAACAACATACTTGCTCACCGGATGACGCTCAAATCTTCAGCGAAGGTGGATGGTGCGCCAAGAAGAATGACGGTAAGATCGATCCAGGCTTTTGAACCACAGGGTCCTCATGTTGATTATTGTTTTTAAACTCAAGGTAACCAGTGGTTACAAGTGGATTTGGGTCCTCCGACGACCGTGACGGGAATAATAACGAAAGGAAGGGGTGGCAGTAAGCACAAGCAATGGGTCACTTCCTATACTATATCTTATAGCAACGACAGCGTCTTATGGTATGTCTACAAGGATGATAGTCATCTCGAGCCAAAGGTAAAGGTAATTATCATTCCCCCAATTACTTTAGAAGCGAATCCATTCAATTACTTAAAGAATACTGAATGTTCTGGATATATTCCGTGGTTCAGTGTTCTCGTTAGAGTTGAATCTTGTTACTTAGGTCTGATTAACTATTGTTTGATTAAGGAATTTGGCGGTAATATGGACAAGGACACCGAAAGGCGACACTATTTAAATCAGCCATTTGTGGCGCGATTTGTTAGGGTTCACGCGACCAATTGGAAAGGACGTGTCAGCATGAGATTAGGGATCGTCGGATGCAAACATAAAGGTAAAGACAGATTTCATTTATCGTCTGACAACTATTACATACTTGTTTCGCAGGTGATTGCGGTCCAGGATTTTTAAGAATCCACGAAGATTCAGCTTGTGGTAAGTACAGAGCCACAGTACACCCACCCAATCATATCCAAAATGTTTAACGAAATCATGTACTTACAGTTGAAAACATGGCGTTCAAGAAAGAGACATGGGTTAACGATAAACGACACAATTGGGTTGGTTGGAAATACGGTCATTCGGCCTTCGCTGTTGACGGCGATGAAGACAATCATTTGCAACGATGCGCCATCTTGGATAATTATTACGTGGATTATCCAATATGGATGGTAGACTTGGCTTCCATTAAGACGGTACACGGAGTTGTCGTCGGCACCTGGCAAGGAAAGGGACAAGGTAATATAAGTATACGGTTACAAGTACGAAGGAAAATCTTGGGTTTAAAGTTAAAACCAACTAGGTATTTATGGTAGTTCAATACGGAGCCATAAGGGCTTCGTTTGTTTTGCACAAGGGTCCAAACATTAGTGATCGTACGGGGTGCGATTTTTGTCGGGTCGGGCTCCGGGTCGGGTTGCGAAAAAAACCCGGAAAATCGGGTCGGGTCGGGTCGGGGTTTTCCTTTTTAATAAAATAAACTTAATTAACGTATTCTAAATAATTATACATAATAGCTATGTACTATGTAATGCAAGAAATTTATTTTCAGTAATTTAGTTCCAAGTTATCACTGCTTTACTGAATCCAATAGTAGGCGAATCTGCCATATCATTGCTATCTGATAGAACGTCGTGGAAGGGATTGGGGTAACTAATTGTCCCTGAACAGGCGCAACTTCCATCTGTAAAGATTTCAAATTGTCCTTGTCCTTTGTCTTGGGTAGTGGCTGAATGGGGTTTCAGGTACTCGTGAAACTCTTCTACCACTTTTTCAATTTCGAAATCAATTGCTCGCAACTTAACACACAATTAATACATTGGTGTTTGACGGACGACCATGAAATTGCCGACATATATCAGTTTTCTACTGGCTTTCGAAGCCTCGAGACAGAAAAAAATTAAATATTCAAGCTCGCCCTAATCTGATTTGAGTTCCTATCTACTCTATCACAAAGCGCGACCATCAATAATAACTTACCCTCTACTACGGGCCCACCCCGAATTTTTTAAAACCCGACTTCAAAATTGACTGGCCGGGTCGGGTCGGGTCGGGTTGGAAAATACCGGGGATCCCCGACTTCCCGGGTCGGGTTCGGGTTCCCCGTACGATCACTACCAAACATGGACCATAGTCTTGTTTTTCAACGCATTTCATAAGCTAAGTCATACTATCGATGGTTATACTTAGCTGACGACTGAACTGTGCTCACTAAAGGGTGGTAAAATTCACATAAATTTAAATTATTGGACTGGTTTCTCAGGGTTTTCTAGCTGATTGTCTAAAAATAGACCATACCATACTAGACGTATCTAAACCCTGAATTTTCCTTAAAACTCAATCAATTTAAAAGAATCACTGTTTAAAATAAAACTCAAAGGTATCACGCCTTTCCCTCAATCAGATCGTACCACCTTGTACCGGGAGTACTTGTTCAACTTGGACCGTTTAACGGTATTTGTCGAAAATGAACCAAGGATGGAGAACATCACAACCGGTAACAAATGCGCCACAGTATCCAGATTAAACAACGCTTTGTTTCGTAGTCAATTACATTTCGAGTGTCCAGACAATCTAGAGGGTCGATACGTTTACATCAAGGCTTACGGAATGCCCAATAGATGGAGTCGACTCTTTACAGCCGTCTTGTGCGAAGTTATGGTTTATTAAAAAAAACTAACAATATCTTAATTTAAAGGCGCGTAAAAACTTAATGAACTTAAATAAATGTCAGCTCACTCACACGTCGGTGCAATTTAAAATTAGAACAAAATTAATTATCAAGTATGGCTCTTGATACGCCAGTAAAAGTTTTACCAAGAAGTGATATCTAGTTTATTAGGGAGAAGGTATAAATTCGCTAAACATTTCCAGCTTTATCTCCAGTCCAAACGTATAGTAGGTCCGGAGTTAATCCCCGCCTCTAAATTACAACCAGCCAGCATCTCATTGGTTCTTGAAAACTCACGTCAGCGCGGCGTCGCGAATGACGAAAATTACGTATTTTCCGACTGAGGAGAGGCAGCGAAATAGCCCGGCCTCCTTTAACGTCCCCCCTTGTATTTTGAAAGGGGGACTGGGACTATGGCCTCGCGCGAATACTTAGGCATCTTATAACTAGATATCACTTCTTAGTTTTACATTACATTATCATAAAATATACAATGTTGTTTTTAAAACTTGGACAGATAATGAAATGCAAATTTATCTATTGCTTTCTAAAGTTATATAGTAATAGATAATTGATTTTATGTACTTAATAATTAGTAATATTAGATAGGCCTAGCTACTTAAAAGAAATTAAATAACAATTTATCTCTCTAGTTAGTTATTAAGAAATGCTTATAATTTAAGTAATAATAAAGATTTTAAAGTTTAAAATTTAGAAAGAAAGAAAAAATGTGACAGCTTAATGGCAGCTGGTAGTTATAGCGCTTACGAGTTATTAGATAATATTATCGTTGACTGCCATGGCTCAATTTTACGCGTAATCATAACGAAAATTAAAAAAAAAATTCACAAAAATTGCAAAAGAGATAAAAATAAGCAGTTATTCATACTGGTGCCAAAATAAGAAATTATAATGAACTTCAATAAAAATTAGGAATAAAAAAATAATAATAAAATTTTAAGAAATGTATTAAACTTTGTTATTTGTGTTTAATTTTTCTGGCTTGTAAATAAACGCATTTGTTTCGTATATGCATATAATTAATTTACAATTATAATTAGGCAAGGTCATTGGGGTCAAGAAATAATTTTTAAACACGTGGTCAAGGGTCAGATATTAAAAATATCATCACTTTCCACTGGTACTTAGGGAAAGAATTACAGGGTTATGATTATTATCTCTCTCTGAAACTCTCACGTTAGATTCTTTACTTATTTTATCTTGACCAATTAAAAATAATTACACGTAATTAGATCTTAAGAGAGCCCATTAAAAAATACACTACTACAAATGTACAGCGCGTATTCGGATAATTATAGTTAAATTATACAAACGTAAATACTAACGCTTATTCGAAGTTTATAAAATGAAACAAAATTTTTTATTGGTGTAAATAATCCAATTGCCCTATAAATGTTTTCTTACATTTCATCAAAACTTTAAGAGATATAAATTCCAAAGTCAATTAGTCAAAGCATAAGTTTATAAGATATGTTCCTTCCATAAGTATGACACTATATATACTTCGTAATGCTACTGAGAGACTTACAGCTCGAGATAACTAGTTTGAGAACGATAAGTGAGAATTGAATGGCTACACTCGGTGGTTAATTTTGCAGGACTTCCATCTAGGTCTTATTAAGTCTGTACTAAGCCTTTGACAGCGCCCCACTAACCAGGCGTTGCTTTACCTCGAATCTATGACCTACCTCAATCACTTCATGACAAGCTCCAGTTTCTAAGTTACCAGTGACAAACTTATAAAACATATTTTATGAAGTAAAAACCCTTCTTTAGTTTATTAGAATATAATTATTTACTTCCAATTACGAGCATCTACGTCATATGACGTCATTTATAAATGAATCTATATTATATCCTCGTTGAAGAAAAACGGTAGTTGACAGATTTCGCAATTTCCGAGT
Source organism: Phalangium opilio (assembly GCF_054372755.1). Taxonomy (NCBI): domain Eukaryota; kingdom Metazoa; phylum Arthropoda; class Arachnida; order Opiliones; family Phalangiidae; genus Phalangium; species Phalangium opilio. Next base: position 5,727,348 of record NW_028324187.1, on the reverse strand, counting down.
TTGAAAAAGAGAAATTGTAATTTTTGTCAGGCGTGGGAGTTAATATAGTGGTAAATCATTTTTCTCGCTCGAGATGCTCGAGCTAAATCGAAAGGCTAACTTTGAAAAATTTATGAATATAATACCGAACAATAAAACGTCTATTTAGTAATTCAGAAAACAAGCGGGAATCATGAAAATGCCTAAATACAATACTCTTCTAACTCAAACGGCGTATGTCCCACAAATACAAAAAAAAAATAATATATTAAAGGTACTGTACCATAAATGGTATGCAACTGACCCCCATTGTAAGAAAGAATCAAACCACCCAAGATACCCACACTATAGACAACACAATCCGTTACCAAGTAAACGTCAGCGCGGGCGTTACCTTCATTGCAAACTAACCGAGATCCAAACAACAGTGGGTGGATTACTTCATTCAACCAAACTGTTTACAACAGCGACTAAAGAGCATGAACGTCCATCCAATTGTCCGTTTGGTTATATAAGTATAGAGGATGGATCAATTATCTAATTGTGACGAGGAACTGTCAAAAACTCGTATAGGGTTTATCAGAAAAACGGGAGGAGTGTGTTAAGTCATGACGTCATATCCTGTTCTGGGCTAGTAGAAGAGGAACTGGGACTTTCCTGCTTTGGTAGCTTCCTTTTTTATTTAATAAATATCATAAGTTTATAAGATGTGTTACTTCCATAAGTTTATCACTGGTAACAAACTGGAGCTTGTCATGAAGTGACTGAAGTAGGTCATAGATTCAAGGTAAAGCGACGCCTGGTGACTGTGGCGCTGTCAAAGCCTTAGTAGTGCAGACCAGGGATAGATTTAATTTTAGAAGTAGGAATGGAGAACAGAGTAGTAATCTGGGCGCGCGTCAAAGTCTCGGACACCCTTCCACGGAATGGAGGGGGATGAAAGAAGAGGCGGGTCATAGCTACAGAGATAAAAAGAAATTACGTATTTTTCGCCGTCCCCGTCAGCAACGTCTTCAAAACGTAGTTTAAGTGAGCCAATAAGATAATTTAAACTTTTCGTTACGTGTTGGAGGGAGGGGCTCTATACTGGGTGGTCTATGAGTCGGAATAACTGAAGTAAATACTAACCGTACTTCTCCATTCCTACTTCTAAAATTAAATCTGTCCCTGTGCAGACTAAATAGGACCTAGATGGAAGTCCTGCAAAAATAATTAACCGAGTGTAGGACTTCAATTTTCGCTTGTCGTTCTCTCGAGCTGTAAGTCTCTCAGTAGCATTACGAACTTGCATAGGTATAGTGTCATACTTATTTAACGTAACTAATATAAACTTATGTAAATATTTAGTCGGGGATGATAACGGGGTGCAAAAGAGAAAACAGAAAGTTAGAGAGAGAGAGAGAAGTCAAATTAGTCGTCGAGCACAGTCAAGTAGTTTGGCTTTAGATATCGTGTGACAAACAAAAGGATATTCCGGGTCCCGCGAATTGAGTTCTGTTATATACTCTGCATTTGTCCTTCCTGTCGAAGGAGTTAAGCTTGACGAAACAGTTAACATTTCCTGGTACTTGAACCGGGATTTTTATTTTTATTTTACTTAATTTTTTTTTCTAAATGCAATCGAACAAACGGAAAAACATATTATGTAGTTTTGATTTGAAGTGTAAGTGGTCATGTTGAACGCCGTTCTAATTAACACCGTGGTTAATTGAAAAGGAGATCGAAATGGATTTACGAATAATATCGTATTGGTTGCGATTTTACGCGGTACTGGAATTATTCGCGATTGCCAATGCAAAATTCTATTGCCTTAAAAACGCAATAGGTAAGTCAGAATTGCAATTTTTCTATTTACTTCAAATATGTTATTATTATTAATTTTTCAATTTCCAAACTTTTAATTCCAACGAATTAAAAGTATGACAATTCTGTTAGAGTGTTTGAACTTTTGAAGTAGCGGAACAGTTTCTAGCCTAATACCTTGCTATTGAGGGTAAAGTAGTTTTGCAAAATGTGCGAGAGCAAAGCGACGGTCATACCTTAACATAGCTCCGATGGTGATCTTGAAAAATAACCAATCAACGCCTACGATTTACTGACAGATTTTGACAAGACAGCTTAACTAAATTAAGAATTAGATCAGTCAAGATATAAATCAATTTTTATCCAATAGAACACCTCAAGGTTTTGAACAGTTTAACAGTACGACTATGGTTAAGATTAGATATCAAGGACTAAAACAGATTTATATTTAAACTAGGAAATACCATATTCGCATTTGAGAAACGCTACGAGATTTAACATTACTTTTCATTACACAACAACTTCATCTATTTTATCAAGTAAAGGTGACCAAATTACGAATCCGAAACAACAAACAATACGGACGAACTGTATTACTTCTCCCTTTGCCTGACCCTTTAAACGGTGCTTCGAAATTTCGAGTAACCAAACAGTTCTGTGTAATTTCGAATCATTCTGATATTCTAGTATCATAAAAAATCTCCTTGCTTATCCCGTGGTTCCTGTACATGCGTTTTTTACTATCTTCTACAAGCTTAGCGAAATCGAAGCAAATTCCGTTAATTAAGTAGCGGACCCAAATATTTCAATTGGTCGCGTTTAAGACGCGCGGCGTGGGACGTGACGCGCTTGCGGGTTGAGAGAGTTCAAAGGGCCCGATAAACCGACAACCAAATTTGCCGCGCATAACCCCGGACTGCAGTTTTTAAACAGGATATACACACGCTAATTCTAAAATCATTAAACAACATAAAGCATAACCGCTCGTACAATATTATTTCATTTCTAGGGCTCTATATTCTGTAATCTAAACGAATTAAAACGCCATTTTTTTCTATTCTTATTTTTTTTACAGCGATTTCGTACAACTGCGAAAAAGATAGTCCTGCCGATGGAGGCTGCGATTTCGATACAGAATATGCGTAAGTTAAACCATCGCTAACGAAACATACTTAGGATTGTATAAACCGAGTTACGAAGCATGTCATACCCCGAATACCGTTTTCCCATTTTATAATTTCAGGGTGCGATGCGAAGTAACGTGCCAGGATGAACGAGATAAGCTGATATGGGGTACCGTGGATTATACATACGTAAGAAGACATACATACTACCATTGTCTTATCTTAAATGAAGAAATGGCCAATAGTTTTGAGAGGCTAACATTCTGATTCATTAAACCGCGCGAAAGAATTAAGTTTCTAGGCGACACGAAGTTGAAACAGTCCCAACTGTTTCATTTCTTCATTTCGCCAGAAGTGAGATGAGACTAGAAGTGAAGGGCTCTAGCGTTGATAGTAGATCCTGGCACTAGTGAACAAATTTGAGGATTTTATGCCGCTTCCCACGCGCTAAAACTAGAGAGAAAAAAATTGGTCGAGATCCAAAAACATTTCCTACCCCCTTCCCCTCAACCTAAAGCGGCGGAACACACACGCGGGTGCTTGAATCTAGTTCGGCCGTCTACCACCGCGAGCGTCTCACGTTTTGGAGGGAAAATTCAGAAACCGCTACTAGAGGGCCAACCGTTCTTGTGTTATCAAGAATATTCACTTTCGCCGAGTGAAGAATTTGGTTAGCTCAGTACTTCTGGTCTCATCTCACTTCTGATTTCGCCTCTAGAACCCTTTTCCTTAATGTACCATCAGGACCTTTAAACGGATTAGACAATAACTTTCAAACGCTTAAAATTAAAATAGGACAGTTCCTTATGTCGTTCGGCTCTCCATGATTTGAGAATATCGAGTTGGAATACCAGTGAAAGGACGGTAAGGTTTGTACGAAAAAACGTAGATCCAAAAGAGTACCACGACACCATCAGGCAAGGCGTCGAGAGTGTAAGGTATACTTAAGTACCAGAAGTTCACTGCTTCGAGTAATGGATATATAGTAATAAACTATTCTTTTTCAAAGATACGGAAGAATAGCTTGGAATAATGGAATATTTTACTTCACCTCACCGAGAATCAAAGGTCTATAATAATTCGTTAGTTAAGGGGGGATGTTCTTTGGTCGATTTTGAGTCTAAAATGTAATTTCTTTGAAATTTTTCCGTCCGGGTTACTGTTTTCGAGTTTAGTATTTTACGCGTGACCCCTTGAATTTAATTAACAAACAGAGAGAGACAATGATTTCTAATTTAATTAAGGTGTCATCCCTAAAACACTCAACTCATAAAAAACTAAATGACTTTTATTAGAACCCTTGGTGGACATAACGTCACTCCATCGACTCTTCCTATTCAATTTGAACCAAAACAGCATTCAAGAATGTCACCTGCCAGCAGGACACACCGACAACAGAGCGATTACTTTTTCTTACTACATACCAACCCTCGAAGATGGAACTCCGAGGCCAACTGCGGAAGTAATTCGCGCAGCAAGTAAGTAACTTTCGAGGTCACCTGCATGCCGAAGCACTAGGCCCTATATCTAACAATATTAATTAATTTCAGATCACGACTACTACCGTGGTATTTGGGGTCCAGGTCTCAAAAACGAGAAATACAAGAAAGAGGTGCGAAAGAGCATACCGGGAGGAGTGATTTGTCGCTTGGAAAAGAATGACCTTTCGGTCATTACTTCTATGACCATGAGAAATGATGGTGGGTCGAGACTTTAAAATAAAGATCACTAACTTTAACAAAAATAAGCATGACACTCAATGATATACGCGTGTCGAGATTCCCATGTTCCTTTTCCCATGATAAACCACTATCTATACCATGGGAATTACTTAGCTTCCTCCGGCAATTCAGCCTTACGACGATAGAAAGTGTCATACTTAATATTATGACGCGCTAATTTTAAGTTTCATTTCTACTAAAAATTGGTTTCACGTCATAGCTCATTTCAAGCCACCACAACTAACCATTACGGGCAACGTGGGAGAACCAATAACTTTGATTATGAAATTAGTGGGCGATTGCGGGAACGCATATTACGGCTTGACGTGGAGGAAAGACAACAAAGAACTTGATATTTTTCAAGACTTTGATATTAAGAATGAAGGCTTCAAGTACATGTTGGAGTACAAAAAGTTAAAAGAGGGACACGCGGGCGTCTACAGTTTGGAATGCGATCAATACCAAAAAAAGATTGTTGGACAAAGATACGACCGAAGAGGAGTCGTTCGACTCATAGTCAGAAGTATGGAATTGAACTGATTCATTCGCATGATCGCGCGTTTTTCTCGACTCTGGATTTTTTTCATAGGTTGTCCGGCTAACTTATTCGGAGACGATTGCAACGTTAGTTGTCCCGAGTGTCAAAACGGTGGGATATGTCACGATATATTGGGCGTTTGCATTTGTCCACCGGGTTTCAAGGGATCCAATTGCGAAACTCGTAAGTTATTCTGCTCAGTCAACACTAAGACTGTTACTAAATTTCGTAGCATATTAACAGCTTGCGGACCCAATACATTTGGGGCTGACTGTTCCAAAAAGTGTTCCGACACGGACCCTTCTGGATCCGAAACGTGTACCGGAGTACTTTTCTGTTTGCCCGATCCTTACGGTTGTTCTTGCGCAACAGGTTTCAAAGGCATAGATTGTAAACTTAGTAAGTAGCCCGGAAAATAAATGACGAGTTACGCATCCATGAATTCGATACAAATTAATTAAATAATAACAGATTGCGAAGCGGGAAGCTTTGGCGCCGGTTGTACGCAAACGAGGGAATGTCATTGCGCGGATAAAAAGATATGTGACATCTACACTGGGTTGTGTCCGCATGGTTGTGACGAAGGTTGGAAAGACTCGGCTTGCATTACTTGTAAGTTGAGAATCCGTGTTGATTTTAAAATATTTTTGAATTGCAATTGGTAAATTACAAATTATATAAGGAAAACAAGAACCTTTCTTTTTAATGTAACTTTAATCCTTAAGCGTACCCTTTTCTGCCGAATAAACCGAAATTACTCAGCGCAAAACCTATGCGTTTGGATTTAACGTTTCAAGCTTGGGACGGTGATTCCGGAAAAGGAAATCCAGCCACTTACATCGTCGAAATGAAGGTAAAATTAAGAAATTATCGAAGAAGGTGATCATTTCAACTTTAATTGATATAATTTCAGGACAACGCGACGGTAGGAGATTACCACAAAGTTGCTGAATTCGACGCCACTGCTTTGACGTATCCGGACTTCAAAAATGTCTCGATTGAAAAGCTTACACCCAACACATTGTACGCTATTAGAGTGGTTATTGTTGACTTAGATGGTCAATCGCAGAAAGAAATGGCACCCGTAGCTTTGTATCGAACTGCTTGCGGAAGTGAGTGAACCACTTTATTGTTATATCTGCCAGATAACAATCCGTAATTTCGATTTCCCTTCCCTTCAAGGGCCAAAGGCCAAGCCTTACAATCTTAAAGTGATGTCACCGAATTCTAAAACAGTTATTTTAACTTGGACGGTAGGTCTTTTCAATTCTATAAAATTATTTAAATAAAATTAATAATTATTGGTATTATAGAACCCGGATCCGTCAACATTCCAATGTTCCAACATCACTCTGGTGGTTGGCCACAACAGTACTCAAGGCTCGTTTGAGGAAAAAACTGATAAAGAAACTCTGACCTTCATTAGCAAACCATTCACAACTTGGACCATCGCCGTTAAAATTGTGACTGAAAATGATAGGAGCAGTGATTGGGCATATTTCGAACCAATCACGACCGCCGAAGATGGTAATTACGACGTTGGTATGACGTGGTACGAATGAATGACGCTATGGTTAAAATATTGTTTCAGCTCCTGAAGTGCCAAAGGAATTGAAAGTCAACTTTGACAACGAAACGAAATCTATTTTGGTCAACTGGAAGAAACCTTTGGAATCGAATGGAATCCTTCGAGCGTACCGTGTCAAATTGGCTCACAGTAATTGGCAACATAATTGCATGGAACCAGTTCGCCAAATCAGTTTCAACGTCTCTGATAAAGACACTAGCGTGGTTTTCAACGAGACTGACTTCAGGTATTCGTCATTATACCAAGTTTACGTTTCGGCCATCACGATAAAGGAAGGTCCCGAAGTGATGAGACAAATAGTCACTCCAGAATCAAGTAATTACATGTTTTTTTCTGTCAGAGCCAGCTCTTCATTGGCTTCATTTGTATAACAGTTTACTATTTCGATTTATCTTTCAAGTACCCATAGCGGCTCCCAAAAATCTTCAAGTTACCAGCATCCAAAGAACAGGTTGCGTCTTACGTTGGGAGTTTCCCGATTGCGTTTACGAGAATGGATACATCGTTCAGTTCAATATAACTATTAAAGGTCTTGATGAATGGGCTTCGAAAACCTTAGATTCGAGATCAAGTCGTATTACGAGTGCCCAGCTTTCGAATTTAATTCCATTCACCAATTATGAAATTAGAATCGTCGCTTGCACGTCAATGGGATGCGGAGAGGAATTCGTTAACGAAACATTCACGACTAACGCAGCAAGTAGGCTAGATGACCTTCCAGGTTTTCAGTGTCATGATGATGACATTTGGTATACACACTCGATATATCGATACTATCAATCGATGCTTTAGAAACTTAAGTCATCATGACCTTGAATTGAACTTTTAAAGGTTATTAGACTTTTTTTTAAGGACCGCTGTGTTTGACATCATATTTATATTATCAGGACCAGGACCTCCCAAAGATTTGACCGTCTACATTACCACTCAGAACTCAATCTCCATCACGTGGTTACCACCTTCCCCTCCCTTGAGTTACATTACGAAGTACAGAATTCTTTACCAAAAGAAAAGTCCACCGAGGTCAAGTAAAACTGACCATACTACGTTAACCGTTAACGAACTATCGTGCAAAGACTCTGAAGTTAGGATTAACCAGTTATGCTACACCATTGAATACTTGGATCCTTTGACTATTTACGATGTTTGGGTGAGAATTAAAATTAATCTCATTCAAGTCGAATTTATCATCGATTCTATGGTATATCTTTTAAAATATTGTTAGGTGACAGCGATTGACGATGAGGGACGAGAGAGCGACCAGATAGCTCACGTATCACCCAAGACGCAAACATCGAGTAAGTACTTCTCAGTTTGATGGTAGTTGTTTATTTATTTATTTACTTCACTTTCCACTTCGGTTTTCATCGACGTATACCGACAGTTCCCGAAGCCCCCAAAAACGTTGAACTTGAAAACAGAACAACAAATTCCCTGTTTATAAGTTGGTTAGAACCGGTCAAAGCCAATGGCGAATTGATAAGGTACCGAATCAACGCGACCCTAACTAACCTCCACGGGTTAAAGCCGATTGATGGTGAACGCGTCTATTCCATTCTTCTAAACGGAGACGAGAAATCGGTCAACATCAGCGATTTGGAACCGGCAAGTACTTACAACGTATCCGTGGAAGCCGCCACACGAGCCGGATACGGACCCCCAATCTTCAAAGAATTTTATACCAAAACCCAAGTTCCGAAAGTAAACATCCAACCGGAAGTTGGTAAGATAACGAAAGACAGCGTGCAGCTGTTGATCAAACCCATAACGGACTATAAAGGACCAATAAGGTAAGCGTACTAGACTCTGTTGAATCAGGACTTTAGGGTTTTATAAAATGGGTTCCAAACTATAGGCTTCCAAAAAAGGTGGTAGGACTTTCGAAGTACTGTGGGTTCTATGGGCTTCTTGGAATGCTTCGGGTTAAAGGGGTCATCCATAAAAGACTCAAATCATACCTTGACAATTAAAGGTGACCCTCAGGAAGTTAAATTTTTGACACATGGAACCCTGCACTGTACTTCGACCCTATCCCCCCGCCCTTTTTTTAAACACATTGTACTTATAGTAAAACTAGTCTCCCTGCTTATGAATTCGCTAATATTTCGAACCGTTTTTAGCGCGTATTTTGTCTTGGTCAAAGACGTAACGAAGAAGCGGCGAAAAAGGGCGGCGTTGGAGTTCCACACTTACAACGAATCACGAATCGAGTACGTAGCGGGTAAATTAAAATCTAGCGATTTACCAGAGGAAGGAACTTTATTTACGGTCGGTGATGGCGAAATTTACGACGAATTTTACAACGGTCCTTTACAAAACGAACACAAGTACATTTTTGGAATGGCCGTACGTAGCGAAGTCGATGGTGTAAGTACCGTTATTGTATTGTTATTCGTTTTGTAACAATTTATCTAAATTCACCATCCCATAATTCAGGAACAACAAATTGGATTTTTATACTTGGATAACGAAATTTATGGTAAGTGAAAGACACCCACCCAATCGCGTGACCCCCGATTGATTTATTTATTAATTTATTTATTAAATTAATTACGTAGTGAGTGAAAAGTCAAACGTGACACCTCAAGCTGGCATCATCATTGGAACCATTTTAGCAGTCATCCTTATCTTCGGTGTATTTTTCCTTATTTTATATTACAAGTAAGTTAATTAATTCAAATTTCTGATAAGTCTGCTATAAATTAAGTGGGATGTTCTTAATTGGGAAAACAATTTTGAGTCGAAAATATAACTTCTATTTCCATTTTGCCACTATCCGGGCCAGTACTGTTTCTGAGTTACGATTTGATGGAGTGTTTTAGTGATGACCCCTTAATTAAATTAGCAATCATTGCTCTTTCAGTTTATTTCTTAATTAATTTGAAGGAGCCACCCGTAAAATACTTTGGACAATATTAACTCGAAAACAGTAACCCGGACTGCAAAATTATCATATAAATTACTACATTTTCAACTCAAAATCTCCCAAAGAACAGAATATCCCCCTAATTAATTTATGCTAGACTTATCAAAAACACTAGGTATTAAATTCGAATGAAGGTCAATTAGAGGGATATTATATTTAATTACATAAACACGGGAAGGGGGAGGGGGGTGTATTGTATTGTTTCACTACCTTTCTTACTGCCCTGGGAATATGGAAATAAGTAGATGTATAATATTTGTACAACAGGTACGAAATCGTGGAAGCGTAACGCAAAAAAAAGAAAAAATAAAATTGTATAAATCCCGTTCAATAACATTTACGGTTCTATTTCAGAAAACCAGAACTATTCTACGCCATAAAAGACACGGGAACAAATTCATTTTTGATGAAACATTCGAAATCAGGTAAAAAGAAATCTACCTTAGTGACAAATTGCTATAGTGACAAAAACTTAATTAATTCGCAAACTTTATTAAAGGACTTGTCAAAGACAGTGGCGGTGGTTCAACCAATTCAGTGGCCGATATGGATCTTTACGACGATTGTTTAGTTAGAAATAGTATTAAATCCAATCGAATTCACGTGAAAGATTTGGAAGCGTACGTTCAAGAAGCCAATATATCGTCGAACATCCGTCAAGAGTACGTTGTAAGTGGAAGTCAAGTTGAAAAGATCAATTCCAAAAAGAAGGGGCTGAGGTATCGTTATCTTAAGAAGGAACATACCTTTCCATCTAAAGATATCAAGGTGTTCAAACACCAGACTCCTCTACTTAAGCACTCGACTTTTGAAACCAGGGTCTAAATAATATAACATACTTAATTAAATTTACCGTTGTATAATGTTTTAGGCGATAGGTAAGGGCTTACTGCATCCTTGCAAAGTTGGAAAAATGGCGGAAAATAAGTCTAAAAATAGATATCCGTCTCTGTTACCATGTAAGTGTATCTATAAATTTTTCCGATCTCGAAGATGTTTATCTAATTTTTCTGCAATTTTAGACGATCACAGCAGAGTTAAACTGGCAAAAATCGAAGGCGATAACTACTCGGACTACATTAACGCTAATTACATCGAAGTAATGACATTAAATTAATTATTAACCGTGAAACAGTGAATTAATTAATTAATCATTAATTTTTTCAGAATTACAAAGGCGAACCAAAATTCATAGCGTCGCAAGGTAAACCAATACGTCATAATTGAAGATTTTTCTTTTTCTAAATTCAAAAATATTTAGGTCCTAAACCATTGACGCTAGTGGATTTTTGGAGAATGGTTTGGCAAGAAAATTGTTGTAAAATTGTTATGGTAACCAATCTAATCGAAACTGCGAAGGTGCGAACTGTTTTGAAATAACAATTGACGCTGTGAGCTGAACCTTACACTAAAACTATTTGGTCTAACTAATTTTAGACCAAATGCGAAAAATACTGGCCAGATAAGGTAGAAAAATACGGACCGTTCACTGTAACGTTGGTGGAAACCGCGACTTTCGCTAACTACGTCATCCGCAAAATGACAGTATCTAAAGTAAGATACTGTTCCAACAAATTACTTGACCTTTTTGGCCCCCAATTTAAAAGTATCTGAACCGCGGAAGTACTTGGGAACGTCGGCCAGCTAGTTTTAAGGCCATAAACGAATGAGGACTTCTAATTTAATTTTAGGACGACGATCCGTACCAATGGGAAGTGAAACAATTTCATTTCACAACGTGGCCCGATCACGGTATTCCCTACTATCCAGTGACTGTAACGACATTCCTCAAACAAATCAGAAATTATAAGGAAGATTCAACTTCTCCCATCTTAGTACACTGCAGGTAATTGGCCGTCACGTCCTCCAAATTATATCAGTTTAAACAGTGCAAGTCGAAGCTTGGAAAATTTAGCGTATCATACTTAAATTCGTTAACTTATAATCGTGTTTATTTTTAATCATGTGCAGTGCTGGGATTGGTCGAACGGGGACGATCATTTTACTGGCCAACATGATCGAAATGGCTAAAGAAACAAACACGGTTGACGTGCAACACGGATTATGGTCTATGCGACAATGCAGGGTTAATCTTGTTGAAACGCTAGTAAGTTGAAAATAAAAAAGTTCAGTTTCATGACTTTGATTGTTGGTGATGATTCAATTGATTCAACTTGTTATTCAGGAACAATATATTTTCGTCTATCGAGCATTGGTTGACCATCTTTTTAGCGGTGAAACTAGTCTACTGTGTCCGGAGTTTATAAAGACGTACGATGAAATTATCAGCTCTAAGAATGGAAGTCCATCTGTGGCTCAGAATCAATTTGACGTACGCTATTAGCTCCGCAGACTTGATTGATAATTAAAAAAAAAAAAACAGAACAATACAAGTTTACGACTTATATCTACGTATTTTTCAGAGATTGAAAAGATTATGTCCGCTTCCAGCGTTTACGGATTGTACAGTGGCTCACGAACCCGTAAATGGAAATAAGAATCGAATAGCTGATATTTTACCAAGTATAATAAAAATAGAGATAATATTCAATCAGGGATAGATTTAATTTTAGAAGTAGGAATGGAGAACGGTTAGTATTTACTTCAGTCCGACTCATAGACCACCCAGTATAGAGCCCCTCCCTCTAACACGTAACGAAAAGTTTAAATTAACTTATTGGCTAACTTTAACTACGTTTTGATGACGTTGCTGACGGGCACGCCGAAAAATACGTAATTCCTTTTTACCTCTGTCGCTATGACCCGGCTCTTCTTTCATACCCCTCCGTCCCGTGGAACCCCTTCGGGACTATAACGCGCGCCCAGATTACTCTGTTCTCCATTCCTAATTCTAAAATTAAATCTATTCCTGATTCAATATTAGGTCTAGCATTTCATTAATTCTAGAAGAGAAGTAAACATCACAGGGGCGGGGTACGTCCTTCTTGGGTTAATTCCCTCGTGCCAAGAAGTGCCGCTAGAGGCAGCGCGAGTTGGCTATAGCATCCCAGCATCCCGCCCCTGTGTGTTGGTTTCTCCGCAAGAAATTAATGGAATATTCTATTGATGAAAAAAATTTACGGAAATGTTTTTCGCAGCTGATAGAGCCAGGGCCATTTTACCAGTGAAGGAAGCGGGTCAAAATGATTACATAAATGCCGTTTACATAAATGTAAGTACCTGTTTAAAACCATGGGTAATTATTATCCTACTACCTTGGATTGTAACAAACTTTTGTAACATTTTGGCAGGGATACAAACAAAATAACGCGTTCATAGCAACGCAATTGCCTTTACCTGACACGATAAATGACTTTTGGAGACTGGTCTATTCAACCAAAATCAGAAGCATAGTGTTATTGCACGAATTTAACCCCAACGACAGTGTAAGTTATATAAAACGATATAAAACTTGGGCAATGTTTTACATAGATTTCAATTTTGTTACATACAGACTTGTCCCCAATACTGGGAAGACGGCGCGACTCAAACTTACGGAACTGTGGAAGTTAACCACGTTTCGAGTGAGTCTCAGGGGACAGTGGTCATCAGGACCTTCAACATTAAGGATGTCAACTTAAAAGTAAGTTACAGATGAATGCCATAAGACTGTTCTGAAATTAACGATTTTTTTTTCTTTGATAATAGAGTCAAGATTTGACGATTAAACAATTCCATTTACAAGGTTGGGTTAGTACCAAAGACACTCCCGAAACACCCGACTGTATTTTGGAATTGATTGACAAAGCGGAAAGGTGGCAGAGAAATACAGGGGCTAGAGCTTTACTAGTTCAATGTCTGTAAGTAACTAAATCTAATTACAGCTAGCCTACCTTTTATCAAATTTGACGGTTAAAATAATTAGTTTTTTTTAATCACAGGAACGGTTGTAGCGGATGCGGCATATTATGCACGTCTGCTATTATTTGCGAGAAAATCAAACACGAAAATGAGGTCGATATTTATCTATCTGTTCGAGAAAGCAGAGCAAACCGACCCCAATTCATCACAAACCTTGTAAAATCCCAAATTTCAAATTTAAGCCTGATTCTTAATTAAGAATAACTAATTTTCGTTCTTTACAGAATCAGTACATTTTTCTACACAAAGTTGCCATGATGTATCTAGATTCGTTCGAGACGTACGCAAACTTCCAGTAAACATTATTACAAAGAAACATTGCCAAAGAATATTATATAAAATGAGCTTTTATACAGGCTAAGTATTATTACCCAAATTTTAACTACGCCAGCGCCTTATTTATTTTATATAAAATTGAAATAAATATTTTGCAACTTTTAAATACGCCTTATCAATCGTCCAACACTCCAACTATAAATAATACAAAAAATATAACTTACGTGGTATGATGAATATGACTTTTCCACATCCTTGAAATGCTGATGAAAGTTCAGGGACGTCTTGTTGAATTTTTACAGTACGCGATGTGTTTATAGAGTGCTGTCAGTTGTGACGTCAGATCCAAGGTTAAACGTCACGAGTCTGCCTTTAGCAATGGGCGGCCATGACAGTTACCGTTTTTTCTATATGGGAAAACAGCATGGGTGACGTCACACCGGCGCTTCTGACAGCACTCTATTCGATTTCGATATTGAAAGCACTCGCGAAACGCGCACAAGGTTTTCACAAACGCGCACTTTCTCTATTTCACAAACAGGCCTTGACACAATTTTGATTTAGACCTAATTATTACGCACCTGCCTGGAGGTACCCAGGCACGTGTCCCTCACTGTTGTCCGGTCGTCTGAGTTCGTCTCTCCATCTCCGATTCACCGATGCCAATAGCAAATATTAGGGTTTCAAAGATTTCTCTTCAATTTACTTAACAAACGGTTCCACTGGCGATATATTTACATCCAAGGATAGAGAATAGTCTTAGGAAGAGGATGATAACAATGAATTAACTTAATTTCACGAATTATTTATTTAATTAGGTGTAAAAAAAGGAGTAAGATTCAGCGACCGACTGGTTTCCATTGTTATGATGCTCGCGCTAAAAATAACGGTCTTCTAAATTCAGCCAATCAGCTTCGAGATTAGAAAAACTCAACTTTTGAACTTGAGGGGAACCCACAGCCCACTTTATCACGCAAGTGCAACTTGCGTGATCGAGTGGGCTGGGGGGAACCAGGCTGGGAAATAAGGATTCTTTTAAGCCTCTAGGTGGGCCGTAGAGCCCAATCACTTTAACTATAAAATTGGAAATTGGCCACTTAAAGTGATTAACCGTGGAATGCTAATTAATTAAAAAACAACATTTACCGTTTAAACTTTATTTCTACAATCTATGTATACATATAAATTTTAAATATTTGAAAGCGTAAGGGGATTGTTCTAAGGAGAAAATAATGATAGTGTCCAAGTGGTCCAATGGTAGTTCGAGCTATCGCTACCGCTAAATATTACTATAGATGGTCAAAACATGGAACACGCATTTTGCCTATAAATAACGTCGAATTAATCAGGAATTGGATAGTAGCATTGTAGGCCTTCATATCGAAAAGGATTTTGGTCGTTCGGTTCTTTTAGAAACCAAACGTCTCCATCTTTGCAGAAAAACAAGTGTTCTTCATAAGAAAACGAATCAAATTATTTACAAATTACAGTCTCAGTTACTTTAATTTTCAATTGTGTTATACTTACGTCCCAATCTTAATGATTTGATTCCTGTTAAAATTGGTCGGAAGAGTTCGGGGTCGAATGAGAGTATCTGATTTTCTGACAAGTCCAAATTTTGTAAAACAGGCATATCGTGAAACAAGTCGGCCGGTAGATATTTAATTGGGTTTTGACTATCATTACATAATAAATTAGGTTATAAACATAATGTAGGATATACATTAGCACTTACCATATTTCTATCGAAGTTAATTTTGGGGCTGGTCTAGGAAACAAATCTCTCGTGATAGCCTTCAGTCCAACCCTTCGAAGTCCAAACTCAACCAGTTCAGAATTCCGATTAAAGGTTGAAGTTTCACCAACGAAGTCAAGGCCAGTTGAACCCCAGACGTAGAACTCTTTAATGGGTATGTTTCCAAGTGCCTGTACATTATCAGAGGTCTCCAAGTACGAATGAAAGATATGAATTATGTTAAGGGACCTAACGTCCCGAAATTGAGACCAGTCAAAACTCTCCATGAAGCTGCATCGAAATAAAATTTAATGTTTTTGCAATGAAAGAAATGAAAGGCATACATTACTAACCTGACATCGTCTAAGTAAAACCATTTCAATGTCGTCTCGAGACCGGCGAAAACTGACCTCTCGTCCTTGGAGATTGAGTTCAAGGTCACGTTATGCAAAGCGACTCTATTGAGAGACTTAAAGACGGACAGGGCATTATGAGGTAAGTGTGGAAATGTAGAATTAGTAATCCAAAGTTCCGATATATTGTAATCTTTATAGAAATGGATCTGATTGCGCAGACCTCCGGGGTCATCTTTATTGTAGTCGACGCAGTTGATGGCCAACTTGGGCACAGGGTTGTAACGGTCGTGTACTTCGCATCCACAGTTCTTGGGACTCCATCGAAGATTCCGCGGGCATTCGACTAATGAGTCTTCGTAACCAAAGAGCAGGTTGAAAAGTACCCAAGGTTGCAATAAGAAGAATATCATATTTACTTCAACCGTTTAATCACAAGTGGTTCGAGGGTTCTTTCTCATGTAGATAAGAAAATTTGTAAGCCCTCCACATTTTCTTATTCTGATGTTATCAATTCTTAGTAAATGATTGAGTGTATATGAATAGATACGAAGACTACGATAGATGTATATCAGAAGAAAATATTTAATATCGCCTTGTACATTATCCGACCCATTAGTTTAATACAAAATGAATATAGGTCTATAAATCATCCCAAAAATTTTAAACAAGTGGTAACAAGCTTTCAAATTTTGGCGGTGTTTAGTTGTTCACTCATTGGCTTATTCTATTCAGAAATAGAAGACCCAGTGGCGAATCAGAGAGGTTCCGAAAAATAGATGTCATTGGACATGACATCATCTTCGCGGGGGTCCGTCCTGGGGGGACGGAAGCCGAGGCAGGAAGTAGGCTTAACGCGGAACTAACTTTGGCATTTTGTTCTTAATTAACTGTCGTAAAGACTTTACGACGGTTAATTTTAGAGTAGCGGTCGCTTGTTTGTTAATCAGTTTATAAGATGATTGCGTAAAATTTTTAACGCGGACAAGTGTTAATAATGCTTTTAAAAATATTTCCGTCTTCGTTGAGTTTGTTGTTTTCGCTTTTAGTTTTATCGGAGTGTTCTTGTTAAGCCTCGGCCAACGTCTAAAGGAATTTCGTAACCTCTTCTCAAGGTAATTTGTCAATTTTTTTAACTTAAATGGTAGAGTTTAAAATCAAATTATAAAAAATGCGGTAGAGAGGAAAGTTTTCCGCGATAATATCGGAATAGGCTATTGTAAAACTAAAAGTCGACGGACCATGAAGTCACGAATTGTAATTGAGGGCGTGGGTCTGCACTTGGCACTGGTGGTAGTTGTTTTGTTTATTAGATAGGGTTGGTTGATTGCCTTCCCTTTGGGCGAAACTGTTTTACATTTAAACTGGAATAGCTTTAAAAGTATTTACTGGTAGTTAAACCTGCCCCGGGATAACTATTTTGATCCAGTTGGCCTCAGTAAATTCCACGATTTTTTTCATGATAAAACCATAACCAGTTTAGTTGGTAGTTTAATCAGTATAATTGCCTAAGGATATTGGGTGGCCTCAGGTAAATACCTATGACGTCTAGACTTTATTCATTATTTTAAGATCTATATAGTCTTTCATTGTCTGTTTAAACTGCTTGTATGAAGTAATTGTTTCAGTTTGTTTAAAATGTGTTTAAATGAGTTGTTTCATCGTGCTTGTAAACAAAAACGCCATGTAGGTGTTTATACCCTTGAGGTATTATAACATACCAATTGAAAATGCTATTATCATAAATGATAATGATAAATTCATGTTGACTTATAATTATAATTATCTTAGTTCAAGTCTCATGAATTGAGTTTTATTGGCTTTTACTGAGACTTGTGCTGCATGTAACTATAATAACCTTTTATTTTAGTCTTCGAATGCCATGGTTGATACTGAACGACCAACAAATGTCCAAGCTTTAAGAGCCTTGTTTGCTCAAAAGGAAAAAACAGTCATTGATGGCCTTAAAATCCCTAAAAACATCAGATCTGAAGAACAGAGTCAAATGAACCAAGATGAAAACTTCACAAACCCAATACAAAGTACCACCACAACACCTCCTCCTCCACTCTCTACAACAACAACAAACTCTGCTCATCCAATCATGGAAAAAAACTCGTCCAAAGATAGTCATAGGCTATCTTTAGCATCTACAACATCAAGTTCTAGTCTAACTTTATCCCAAAAACCCCCTGTGGGTCCTAAACCAACCCTCATACCAAAATCACCAAGCGTATCATCAAACTTGTCATCATTATCTTCTGGATTTAAGAATATCAAAGCGCAATTAGAGAATTCGGAAGGAATGTATACATCCAAAAACTCTGTAAATTCGGTAAACTCCATTGACAAAGTTAGTTCTAGCCAAGAATCGATTAAAAGTGACGAAATTCCCGTAACAACTTGTGATAAAGTGACTAAAAGCAACGGAGAGACTCAATCAAAGTTAATTAAAAAAGAAAGACTCTCATTAACAAATGTATCAAACGTGGATAGAGAATTTGATGAAGTTAATCTACGTAAACCTAATAAAGCTCCTCCTAAACCAATCAGAAATAGTTTAATAAATTCGAGCAATTACATCAGCAAGAAACAAGTGACGGAATATAGAAGAAAAACTTTACCCTCACTCGAAGAATTAGGACCACCCCCTGCCAAACCAAAGCGACCACAAAATTTAATTATGGTTACCATGACAAACAACGGTGCTCCTCCATTACCGGAAAGAAATGATCCTAATCAAGAAGTTTTAACATCACCCCCTCCTTTGCCTGATAGAATCCTCAGTAGCCGTCAATCCAGTATGATTATCATTAGATATTATTTTAAATTAATTTCATTTACTTAGAGAGGTTTAATTTTAAGCAGTAGTTGCACCCCCAAGGCCCAGTACGGGTCCTCCCCCAAAATCTAGTGGACCTAAAGGACCACCTAATAGACCACCTCCTACACCTCCTATTAATTCTGATCATGAAAATGGAATGGATGAGGAACTTTATTGCGATACAATGGACCCTGAAAGAGCTCAATCCATGATGTAATTGATTGATTAATTAGTTAATCATTATTAACTTAAGATTAATTAATTAATATTGGTTAAATTAATTACGTTAGAGCTGAATATACAGAAGAAGAGGAGTGTGGTCCACGTAGAAATTCATTAGCAATGAGGCCAAGAAATCCACCTCCACCACCTCCTACATCACAGTCAGCCAATAATTTAATGCCCTCAACTTCGTGTAATTAATTAACTATTACCAATTAGCCTTATTCCTGATCAGCGCCACCTACCCATAGCGGCGACTTTGAGAACTACTGTAATCGGCAAGCCAACCAGATGTCGCTAAAATCTGGTGACGTCATTTTTGGTAAGACCCGAGAG
Organism: Phalangium opilio; assembly: GCF_054372755.1. NCBI lineage: Eukaryota > Metazoa > Arthropoda > Arachnida > Opiliones > Phalangiidae > Phalangium > Phalangium opilio. The sequence continues at coordinate 5,708,062 of NW_028324187.1, read as the reverse complement.
TGCCCATCAGTGACGTCACCAGATTTTAGCGACATTTGATTGGCTTTCCGATTACAGTAGTTCTCAAAGTCACCGCTATAGGTAGGTGGCGCTGATCAGGAATAAGACCGCTAATTAGTCAATTAATTACAAAGCCAAAATTATTTATTATTTAATTTCTTCATTATTTAGTTGATGATTATTCTCATGATACACAAGGAGTATGTTTACTAATGTCTAATTAATTGCAGAATTGTATTTAAGTTAATGTTAATTAATGTTGTAGAGTTCCTCTGGTCAAGATGAAATTTATGAAGAAATGCCTTTTGATTCTAATAAGGGGTATTAAATTTAATTTAAATGACTCTTAATTTAACTTTTAACTAATTAATAGGATTAATTTAATTAATATTAATTATTAAAATTTGCAGTCCAGTTTATAGTAATTCTAAAGAACAAGAAAAACAACGTAAAAAGGAGAAAAAAGAGAAAGAAAAACATGAAAAAATGTGTGAAAAATTAAGGAAAAAATATGGGGTACGTTTTGTCATTAATCATTTCAAATCTTTCAAGTGAAATTTCAAATTTTGTATAATTATTTATTTATTTATTTATCATTGCATGTTTTGAGTTTGTTTCAATTTGGAGTCAATAAAATTAAAGTTAAGTAATTGTTTTTAATTGTAGTTAACTGGGGAGGAGATTCCAGTTGATGCTGGAACGGTGAAAAGTGATTGTCGCGGAAGTAAAACTGATCTGACTGTACACAAAGGTGAAATGGTGCTCATTTTAAGAATGGAAAATAATCCTGTTGGAAAATGGTTGGCCAAAAATGAAAAAGGGAAAAGTACGATTCATTTTATTTATAAAGGAAGTTTGAAATGGTTTCAAACTTCATAAAGGAGAAAGTCAGGTAACATAACATATCTTAAAAGAATTGCCTTTTCCTAAACATAAAAGGAAAAATATTAAAAAAATAAAAATTCATCTTATTTTTATTTAAATTTCACTGAAATACAAAAATCTTCAAATTTTCCATAGACTATATAACAGACTTAATTAGGACTGACAATAGGGTGCCTGCAGATAGCATTAACAGGGTGCGGGTGGATAGTATTAACAGGGTGCGGATGGATAGCATTAACAGGGTGCGGGTGGATAACGTTAACAGGGTGCGGGTGGATTACATTAACAGGGTGCGGGTGGATAACATTTACAGGGACAGGGTGCGTATGGATAACAATGGGGTGAGGGTAGACTTAGAAATAAGAATAATTTTTAAACTAGTCCTTGGGACCAGTGACCCCCCTAGTGTCCTAAATAATAAACTGGTCTCCGGAGTGGTCCCAGCCTTTGTTCTATAGATTTGCAATTAATAAACTGGTCCCGAGGACCAGTAACCCCCACTCTTTGAATTAAAAAACTAGTCCAAGCAATTAATAAACTGGTTTTGGACCAGTGGACGTGTGCTATTTCTAAGTGTGGGTGAGGGTGGTTTACATTAATAAGGGGTGCGGGTGGTTAAAATTAATGGATGAGCGTGAGTATGGTATTAACAGGGTGCGTGTGGATAGCACGGTATGGTGTTAAGGATTAACAAGTATTAAACAAAAATAATATAATTAAATGTTAATTATTTTGTAATTAGATATTTATTTATTTGTTTTTAATATTTTTCCTTTTTTATTTTGGAAAAGGCTGTTCTTTTAAGGTATAATGTTATATTACCCAAACCTTTCCTTTAAAATAATTAATTTAACTTAACGATTTTAAGCAATTAATATTTGGAAATATTAAAATAATTCCAGTTGGTTACGTGGATTTGGCAAACATTGAGGTAGATGCGGATTCTGTTAAATCTGTAAGCCCGCAGCAAATTGCTTTTTTTATGCTAATTATATATATAAAAAGAATTAATTATTAATATAAACTAATTATTGCATGAAATTAATAATTTTTAATTCATTAATTTTAATTTAATATAGTTTTTATTTAGCCACTAATAATTACTAATATCATCCGTATTTTTTATTAATTTTTTTTAACACAACTCTTTGGTTCATAAATTAATTTCAAAATTGTCCCCGTCATCTTCTGACTTTTAATTTAATTAAATTAAATTAAATTAATTGAAATCAAAGCTGAAAGAAAGGGTGAAATGGTTTCATCCCCAATTACGGAATACTGAGAATACTTCTCAAATAGCAACTCAAAGCTGGTTAAACAAATTTACGGCCTGTGTCAGACCCATTTCCAACGACGATGAAGGTTTTATATCCTAATTAATTAAAAATAATGTCTTCATAGGCGCAATTTTGAAGATGGCCGTTTGAACTAAAAATATCTATGATATTTAAAGGAAAAGGTTCAGGTTACATAACATTATACCTTAAAAGAACGACCTTTTTCTAAATATAATTGAGAAAAAATATTTAAAATAAATAAATGATCCCTTATTGCAAAATAATTAGCATTTAATTCGTGTTAAAAACGAGGACTACTGCGCCAACCGCCATTGGTTTAGTTGAGTCTGCGAAATGCAACCTCTATGCGCGTGATCGAGTTGGCTATGGCGTACTTTACCCCCTTATCTCTCCCAGCCTGTGATAATTCAGCCAATCCCCTTAGGGGTGGCTATCAGACGTCACCAAAGCAGTCACTAAAGCAATGGCGGCGCAGTAGTCCTCGTTTTTAAGACTAATTAAATGCTAATTATTTTGTAATAAGAGTTAATTTATTTTTCTTTTAATATTTTTCCGTTTGTATTTAGAAAAAGGTAGTTCTTTTAAGGTGTATAATGTTATGTTACCTGAACTTTTCTTTTAAAATAACGAACTTGGAAACTCGGTTTTGGCTTTAAAATAATTAAATAAGCTTAGCTTTAATTCTGAAATATGCTAATTAGTAATTTATGAACGATATACTTTTGAGTACAGTTTATTGCAAGCTTATTATTTCTTTATAGCTTACATAATACTTCAGTTAATTGCCACATTTATTACTTATCATGCGTGAAATTAATGATTTTAGTTTTTAGTACTTTATCTGCTTTGCATATGATCATGACTGCCATGATATGCTTGATGGCTTTTTTAATATACTTAATAATGAATGAGGAATGATTGTAGAGGATGTGAATTATTTATAACGAATGTCTTATTTTATTATTTATTTAATTATTTATTAATCTTGAAGTGTTTGTTTTGCGCATCTTTAATATGTAACTAAATAAATTAAATTTTATTTATCTTTTTAATTAAATAGGTGATGAAAGTAAGAGTTTCTCAAGCACTTGAGTAAGTTATTTATTATTTATTATTTTTTAATTAATTAATTATTTTTAAATTAAGCTGATTAATTTAATTTAATTTAATTAGACTTAAGTGGATTAATTAAGTTTGAAGTATTAATATTTTATTATTATTTTTTAATTATTAGGGAAGATGTATACAGCGAAATTCAAGCAGAGGGTAATTTATTTAATATTTTATAAAAATATTTATTAATTGTTTATTTATATTAATTTAATTAAAATTTAATTTTAATTACAGACGTGTATGAATGCACGTACTGATATTTTTTACAAACAAAGCATATTTGCTATTATTATTATTATTATTTAAAACCGGCCATAATTGAAATTGATAGGACCAAAATAATTTTAATCCTAATTATTATTATTATAATTAATTATAAATTAAACTTAAATATTTTGGAAGTATTTTTATGGTAATTAATAATTAACAACGAAAAATTATAGTAACTAAAGTATTGAGGGGAAATATCTAGTCTTTTTTTTATAAATATATATAAAAATGTACACAGATAAACGGCTTTAACAATTAATTATTAATTAGTTTGCATGACGTGTCAAAAGAAATTAGAAATATATCTTTGTAATAATAACTTTAAAAATAGTATTTTTTTGTTGTCACATGTTTTTATACCGGAGTTATACAAGGCCACAAAGCTTTTATTATAAACAGTTTTTAACCAGTTTTTAAGCCTTAAAATATTGCCTTAATAATTAATATACACAGAAAGAAATTAACAAAATGTTGAAATTAAATGGATTAAATAAATTTTTTTTTTGGTGAAATATTAATTATACACATTTTATCAGTCCAAATAATAGTGTTATATTTAGCTTGATTATAAATTATGTTTAATAAAAGAAATTTACAAATTTTTCTCAATAATTTTTTTCATAAGGGATAATTAACTGGGATGTATTAATTTTATTTACGAATAATTAAATGAAATTAATTCTTTGGTCCGAACTCCGAACCATAGAGTTAAGCGCGTGATCGAGTGGGCTATGATCTGTCTGAAGTCGGACACTACTAATTTGCATAAGTTTACAGCATACCAATTTTTTTTCCATAAGGCCGCCATTTTCAAAAGTTAGCTTCCAAAATACTAATTTACATAAATTCTGCAAACTTTTTCTTGCATAAAGCCAGTATTTTCAATAGTTTGCAGCCAATATACTAATTTGCATAAAATTCCCCAGCAAACTTCCCCATGCATAAGGCCACTAATTTCAAAAGTTTGCCACAAGAATACTAATTTGCATAAATTTATCGAAAACTCGATGAAACTCATATGGTTTTTTCAAGGAAACCTATTAAGTTATTTACGTTCATAAATTAGCGATTAATTTTATACCATAATATCAAGGGTTTCATAGGCTTCAAACCAAATTTGTACTTCGCATAAAAAGTTTAAAACAAGCAAACTCGATGAAACTCATGGTTTTAAGGAAACCTATTAAGTTATTTACGCTCATAATTTAGCAATTAATTTTATACCATAATATTAAAGGGAGGGTGAAGTAGAAAATCAAGTGATTTTTTATCGATTCTTTTACCAATTTTAAGACCAGTCTGCATAGTGAAACATTCAGGAAATACTTCCGAATGATTTTAAAATTCAAATTAAGTTCAGATTTAAAGGATAATTTTAAACAAGGACTTCCGACCAATCGCGTAACGCCCTGCCTTTTTGTTAACAAAATTCTCGTGGCACGCTCCGTGTCTCGCGCCACGATTGTCACGTCGCGCGCGAATTTTATCCAATCTCGTGATAAATTTCATTCAACACGGAACGTGCCACGAGAATTTTGTTAATAAAAAGGCAGGGCGTTACGCGATTGGTCGGCAGTCCTTGTTTAAAATTATACTTCAAATCTGAACCTAATTTGAATTTTAAAATCATTCGGAAGTATTTCCTGAATGTTTCACTATGCAGGCTGGTCTTATAACTAGTAGAAGAATCGATAAAAATCACTTGATTTTCTACTTCACCCTCCCTTTAAGGGCTTCACAGGTTTCAAACCAAATTTGTATTTTGCATAAATATTATATAACATGCAAACTTGATGAAACTCATGGTTTTTTCAAGGAAACCTATTAAGTTATTTACGTTCATAATTTAACGATTAATTTTATACCATAATATCGAGGGTTTCACAGGTTTCAAACCAAATTTGTACTTTGCATAAATTTGATATTTAAAGCAAACTTGATGAAACTCACGATTTTTTCAAGGAAACCTATTAAGTTAGTTACAACGTTAATTTAAAATTTCCATTTTGGATTTATATAACCATTCCACAATTGAAAATTTTATTTTCTTAACATTTGAGTTTTTAACAGGGATTTTTGACATGCATAATGTTTAACAAGGGATGGTATCATGGTGGAATAAAGTATAAATGGATATAGGGGTCTGGGAGTCTTCGACTGCCTGTTCTTAGCTTAGCTTCGCTTAGGATAGCTTCGCTTAGCTTAGAGTGGCTAGAGTGGTTTAGAGTGGTTTAGAGTGGCTTAGAGTGGCTAGAGTGGTTTAGAGTGGCTTAGAGTGGCTAGAGTGGTTTAGAGTGGTTTAGAGTGGCTTAGAGTGGATAGAGTGGTTTGGAGTGGTTTAGAGTGGCTTAGAGTGGCTAGAGTGGTTAAGAGTGGTTTAGAGTGGCTTAGAGTGGCTAAAGTGGTTTAGAGTGGTTTAGAGTGGCTAGAGTGGTTTAGAGTGGTTTTAGAGTGGTTTAGAGTGGCTAGAGTGGTTTAGAGTAGTTTAGAGTGGCTTAGAGTGGCTAGAGTGGCTAGAGTGGTTTAGAGTGGTTTAAAGTGGCTTAGAGTGGCTAGAGTGGTTTAGAGTGGTTTAGAGTGGCTTAGAGTGGCTTAGAGTGGCTAGAGTGGTTTAGAGTGGCTTAGAGTGGTTTAGAGTGGTTTAGAGTGGCTAGAGTGGTTTAGAGTGGTTTAGAGTGGCTTAGAGTGGCTTAGAGTGGCTAGAGTGGTTTAGAGTGGTTTAGAGTGGCTTAGAGTGGCAAGAGTGGTTTAGAGTGGCTAGAGTGGTTTAGAGTGGTTTAAAGTGGCTTAGAGTGGCTAGAGTGGTTTAGAGTGGTTTAGAGTGGCTTAGAGTGGCTAGAGTGGTTTAGAGTTGCTTAGAGTGGTTTAGAGTGGTTTAGAGTGGCTTAGAGTGGCTAGAGTGGTTTAGAGTGGTTTAGAGTGGCTTAGAGTGGCTTAGAGTGGCTAGAGTGGTTTAGAGTGGTTTAGAGTGGCTTAGAGTGGCAAGAGTGGTTTAGAGTGGCTTAGAGTGGCTAGAGTGGTTTAGAGTGGTTTAGAGTGGTTTAGAGTGGCTAGAGTGGTTTAGAGTGGTTTAGAGTGGCTTAGAGTGGCAAGAGTGGTTTAGAGTGGTTTAGAGTGGCTTAGAGTGGCTAGGGTGGTTTAGAGTGGCTTAGAGTGGCTAGAGTGGCTTAGAGTGGTTTAGAGTGGCTTAGAGTGGTTTCGAGTGGCTTAGAGTGGTTTAGAGTGGTTTAGAGTGGCTTAGAGTGGTTTAGAGTGGCTTAGAGTGGCTAGAGTGGTTTAGAGTGGTTTAGAGTGGCTAGAGTGGTTTATAGTGGCTAAGAGTGGTTTAGAGAGGTTTAGAGTGGTTTAGAGTGGCTTAGAGTGGCTTAGAGTGGTTTAGAGTGGTTTAGAGCGGCTTAGAGTGGTTTAGAGTGGCTTAGAGTAGCTTAGTGTGGTTTAGAGTGGTTTCTTGAAAAATTAAAGAAATTAATATTTTATTTATTTATTTATTTATTGTAACTGAAGGATAGGGTTGCTAAGCCAAATTGACTTAGGCGCCGCAACCCCCCCCCCCCAAAAGCATTAAGGTACATCAAATGAAGCGAAAAATATTAAATTTAGGCGTAACTGTAACGGAAAAATTGATAGAAGATTCCAATGATTAACAACTCCTCAGGCATCGAGTTCCAATCATTTATGACCCTTGAGAAAAAGTGACTAGCTTTAGGAAATTAACATTAAACATTATCCCGGAAATAAAAAAAGGAAGTAAATGAGGTGATCCCTGGAACGGAAAATTTATTAAAATAATGATAATTAATCTACGATTAAGATTAATTACCAGAAGTTAAATAAACCAATTTGAATTCATAATTTTACGGTTATTTTACTATATCAGGGATAGATTTAATTTTAGAAGTAGGAATGGAGAACGGAACGGTTAGTATTTACTTCATTTATGCCGACTCCACCCAGTATAGAGCCCCGTCCCTCCCTCCAATCCGTAACGAAAAGTTTAAATTATCTTATTGACTGCTCGATTAAACAGATCCGTTTTTGATGACGTTGCTGATGGGGACGGCGAAAAATAGTGACGTAAATCCTTTGATACCTCTGTCGCTATGATTCACCTCCAGCCTCTTCTTTCATACCCCCTCCCCCGTCCCGTGGAAGGGGGTCCGGGACTTTCAAGCGCGCCCAAATATTACTCTGTTCTCCATTCCTACTTCTAAAATTAAATCTATTCCTGACAATATCTAAGAAATGGCGGGAACTAGGCATGTCGGTTGCATGTGTTATGTTTTCTTTACCCCATCACTACAACCCCTGCTTGGTAAAGGAGCGCTATCGACAGGGTTCATACGAAATTTCCAAAGTCAATTTCCCTGACATTTCCAGGTTTTCCCTGTTTTAAATGTTCGTATGAACCCTGTTAGAGTGGCCTAGAGTGGCTTAGAGTGGCTAGAGTGGCTTAGAGTGGCTAGAGTGGCTTAGAGTGGTTTAGAGTGGCTTAGAGTGGTTTCGAGTAGCTTAGAGTGGTTTAGAGTGGTTTAGAGTGGCTTAGAGTGGTTTAGAGTGGCTTAGAGTGGCTAGAGTGGTTTAGAGTGGCTAGAGTGGTTTAGAGTGGCTTAGAGTGGTTTAGAGTGGTTGAGAGTGGTTAAGAGTGGTTTAGAGAGGCTTAGAGTGGTTTAGAGTGGTTTAGAGTGGCTTAGAGCTAAGCTATGCTAAGCTAAGCTATGCTATGCTAAGCTATGCCATGCTATGCTAAGCTAAGCTATGCTAAGCTATGCTAAGCTAAGCTATGCTAAGCTATGCTAAGCTAAGCTAAGCTATGCTATGCTATGCTAAGCTACGCTAAGCTAAGCTAAGCTAAGCTATGCTAAGCTAAGCTATGCTATGCTAAGCTAAGCTATGCTAAGGTATGCTATGCTAAGCTAAGCTATGCTAAGCTAAGCTAAGCCAAGCTATGCTATGCTATGCTAAGCTATGCTAAGCTAAGCTAAGCTAAGCTATGCTAAGCTAAGGTAAGCTAAGCTATGCTAAGGTATGCTATGCTAAGCTAAGCTATGCTAAGCTAAGCTATGCTAAGCTAAGCTATGCTAAGCTAAGCTAAGCTAAGCTATGCTAAGCTAAGCTATACTATGCTATGCTAAGCTAAGCTAAGCTATGCTAAGCTAAGCTAAGCTATGCTATGCTAAGCTATGCTATGCTAAGCTATGCTAAGCTAAGCTAAGCTATGCTATGCTATGCTAAGCTAAGCTAAGCTAAGCTATGCTATGCTATGCTAAGCTAAGCTAAGCTATGCTATGCTATGCTAAGATAAGCTAAGCTATGCTATGCTATGCTAAGCTAAGCTAAGCTAAGCTAAGCTATGCTAAGCTATGCTAAGCTATGCTAAGCTAAGCTAAGCTAAGCTATGCTAAGCTAAGCTATGCTATGCTAAGCTAAGCTATGCTAAGGTATGCTATGCTAAGCTAAGCTATGCTAAGCTAAGCTAAGCTAAGCTATGCTAAGCTACGCTATACTATGCTATGCTAAGCTAAGCTAAGCTAAGCTATGCTAAGCTATGCTAAGCTAAGCTAAGCTATACTATGCTATGCTAAGCTAAGCTAAGCTAAGCTATGCTAAGCTAAGCTAAGCTATGCTATGCTAAGCTATGCTAAGCTAAGCTAAGCTATGCTATGCTATGCTATGCTATGCTATGCTATGCTAAGCTAAGCTAAGCTATGCTATGCTAAGCTATGCTAAGCTAAGCTATGCTAAGCTATGCTATTCTAAGCTATGCTAAGCTAAGCTAAGCTAAGCTATGCTATGCTATGCTAAGCTACGCTAAGCTAAGCTATGCTAAGCTAAGCTATGCTATGCTAAGTTAAGCTATGCTAAGGTATGGTATGCTAAGCTATGCTAAGCTATGCTAAGCTATGCTAAGCTATGCTAAGCTATGCTAAGCTAAGCTAAGCTATGCTATGCTATGCTAAGCTATGCTAAGCTAAGCTATACTATGCTATGCTAAGCTAAGCTAAGCTATGCTAAGATATGCTAAGCTAAGCTAAGCTAAGCTATGCTAAGCTAAGCTAAGCTATGCTAAGCTAAGCTAAGCTAAGCTATGCTATGCTATGCTAAGCTACGCTAAGCTAAGCTAAGCTAAGCTAAGCTAAGCTATGCTAAGCTATGCTATGCTAAGCTAAGCTATGCTAAGGTATGCTATGCTAAGCTATGCTAAGCTATGCTAAGCTATGCTAAGCTAAGCTAAGCTATGCTATGCTATGCTAAGCTATGCTAAGCTAAGCTATACTATGCTATGCTAAGATATGCTAAGCTAAGCTAAGCTAAGCTATGCTAAGCTATGCTAAGCTAAGCTAAGCTAAGCTATGCTAAGCTAAGCTATGCTATGCTAAGCTAAGCTTTGCTAAGGTATGCTATGCTAAGCTAAGCTATGCTAAGCTAAGCTATGCTAAGCTAAGCTAAGCTAAGCTATGCTAAGCTAAGCTAAGCTAAGCTATGCTAAGCTAAGCTATACTATGCTATGCTAAGCTAAGCTAAGCTATGCTAAGCTAAGCTAAGCTATGCTAAGCTAAGCTAAGCTATGCTATGCTATGCTATGCTATGCTAAGCTATGCTATGCTATGCTAAGCTAAGCTAAGCTAAGCTATGCTATGCTAAGCTAAGCTAAGCTATGCTATGCTATGCTAAGCTAAGCTAAGCTAAGCTATGCTATGCTATGCTAAGCTATGCTAAGCTAAGCTAAGCTAAGCTATGCTAAGCTAAGCTATGCTATGCTAAGCTAAGCTATGCTAAGGTATGCTATGCTAAGCTAAGCTATGCTAAGCTAAGCTATGCTAAGCTAAGCTAAGCTAAGCTATGCTAAGCTAAGCTATACTATGCTATGCTAAGCTAAGCTAAGCTAAGCTAAGCTATGCTAAGCTATGCTAAGCTAAGCTAAGCTATGCTATGCTAAGCTATGCTAAGCTAAGCTAAGCTATGCTATGCTATGCTATGCTATGCTATGCTATGCTAAGCTAAGCTAAGCTAAGCTATGCTATGCTATGCTAAGCTAAGCTAAGCTATGCTATGCTATGCTAAGCTAAGCTAAGCTATGCTAAGCTAAGCTATGCTAAGCTAAGCTAAGCTAAGCTATGCTATGCTATGCTAAGCTATGCTAAGCTATGCTATGCTAAGCTAAGCTATGCTATGCTATCCTAAGCTAAGCTATGCTAAGCTAAGCTATGCTAAGCTAAGCTAAGCTATGCTAAGCTAAGCTATGCTATGCTAAGCTAAGCTATGCTAAGCTAAGCTATGCTAAGCTAAGCTAAGCTATGCTAAGCTAAGTTAAGCTAAGCTATGCTATGCTATGCTATGCTAAGCTAAGCTAAGCTATGCTAAGCTATGCTATGCTAAGCTAAGCTATGCTATGCTATGCTAAGCTATGCTAAGCTATGCTATGCTAAGCTAAGCTATGCTAAGCTATGCTAAGCTATGCTATGCTATGCTAAGCTAAGCTATGCTAAGCTATGCTAAGCTAAGCTAAGCTAAGCTATACTATGCTATGCTTAGCTAAGCTAAGCTAAGCTATGCTAAGCTATGCTAAGCTAAGCTAAGCTATACTATGCTAAGCTATGCTATGCTAAGCTAAGCTATGCTATGCTATGCTAAGCTAAGCTATGCTAAGCTATGCTATGCTAAGCTAAGCTATGCTAAGCTAAGCTATGCTAAGCTATGCTATGCTATGCTAAGCTAAGCTATGCTAAGCTAAGCTATGCTAAGCTAAGCTAAGCTAAGCTATGCTAAGCTAAGCTATGCTATGCTATGCTATGCTATGCTATGCTATGCTATGCTAAGCTAAGCTATGCTAAGCTATGCTATGCTAAGCTAAGCTATGCTATGCTATGCTAAGCTATGCTATGCTAAGCTAAGCTATGCTAAGCTATGCTAAGCTATGCTAAGCTATGCTAAGCTATGCTATGCTAAGCTAAGCTATGCTAAGCTAAGCTATACTAACCTATGCTAAGCTAAGCTAAGCTATGCTATGCTAAGCTAAGCTAAGCTAAGCTAAGCTATGCTATGCTATGCTAAGCTATGCTAAGCTAAGCTAAGCTATGCTATGCTATGCTAAGCTAAGCTAAGCTAAGCTAAGCTATGCTATGCTATGCTAAGCTATGCTAAGCTAAGCTAAGCTAAGCTAAGCTAAGCTATGCTATGCTATGCTATGCTATGCTAAGCTAAGCTATGCTATGCTATGCTATGCTATGCTATGCTATGCTATGCTAAGCTAAGCTATGCTATGCTATGCTAAGCTAAGCTATGCTAAGCTAAGCTAAGCTATGCTATGCTAAGCTAAGCTAAGCTAAGCTATGCTATGCTAATCTAAGCTATGCTAAGCTATGCTATGCTATGCTAAGCTAAGCTAAGCTAAGCTATGCTAAGCTAAGCTATGCTATGCTAAGCTATGCCATGCTATGCTAAGCTATGCTATGCTAAGCTATGCCATGCTATGCTAAGCTAAGCTATGCTATGCTAAGCTAAGCTATGCTAAGCTAAGCTATGCTAAGCTAAGCTAAGCTAAGCTATGCTAAGCTAAGCTATGCTAAGCTAAGCTATGCTAAGCTAAGCTAAGCTAAGCTATGCTAAGCTAAGCTATGCTATGCTATGCTATGCTATGCTATGCTAAGCTAAGCTAAGCTATGCTAAGCTATGCTATGCTAAGCTAAGCTATGCTATGCTATGCTAAGCTATGCTAAGCTATGCTATGCTAAGCTAAGCTATGCTAAGCTATGCTATGCAAAGCTAAGCTAAGCTAAGCTATGCTAAGCTAAGCTATACTAACCTATGCTAAGGTAAGCTAAGCTATGCTATGCTATGCTAAGCTAAGCTAAGCTATGCTATGCTATGCTAAGCTAAGCTAAGCTATGCTATGCTATGCTATGCTATGCTATGCTAAGCTATGCTATGCTAAGCTAAGCTATGCTAAGCTAAGCTAAGCTATGCTATGCTAAGCTAAGCTAAGCTATGCTATGCTATGCTAAGCTAAGCTAAGCTATGCTATGCTATGCTATGCTAAGCTAAGCTATGCTATGCTAAGCTAAGCTATGCTATGCTAAGCTATGCCATGCTATGCTAAGCTATGCTATGCTAAGCTATGCCATGCTATGCTAAGCTAAGCTATGCTATGCTAAGCTAAGCTAAGCTATGCTAAGCTATGCTATGCTAAGCTATGCCATGCTATGCTAAGCTATGCTATGCTAAGCTAAGCTATGCTATGCTATGCTATGCTATGCTAAGCTAAGCTAAGCTATGCTAAGCTATGCTATGCTAAGCTAAGCTATGCTATGCTATGCTAAGCTATGCTAAGCTATGCTATGCTAAGCTAAGCTATGCTAAGCTATGCTATGCAAAGCTAAGCTAAGCTAAGCTATGCTAAGCTAAGCTATACTAACCTATGCTAAGGTAAGCTAAGCTATGCTATGCTATGCTAAGCTAAGGTAAGCTATGCTATGCTATGCTAAGCTAAGCTAAGCTATGCTATGCTATGCTATGCTATGCTAAGCTATGCTATGCTAAGCTATGCTAAGCTAAGCTAAGCTAAGCTATGCTATGCTAAGCTAAGCTAAGCTATGCTATGCTATGCTATGCTAAGCTAAGCTAAGCTATGCTATGCTATGCTATGCTAAGCTAAGCTATGCTATGCTATGCTAAGCTAAGCTATGCTAAGCTAAGCTAAGCTAAGCTATGCTATGCTAATCTAAGCTATGCTAAGCTATGCTATGCTATGCTATGCTAAGCTAAGCTAAGCTAAGCTATGCTAAGCTAAGCTATGCTATGCTAAGCTATGCCATGCTATGCTAAGCTATGCTATGCTAAGCTATGCCATGCTATGCTAAGCTAAGCTATGCTATGCTATGCTAAGCTAAGCTATGCTAAGCTAAGCTAAGCTAAGCTATGCTAAGCTAAGCTATGCTTAGCTAAGCTAAGCTAAGCTATGCTAAGCTAAGCTATGCTATGCTATGCTATGCTATGCTAAGCTAAGCTAAGCTATGCTAAGCTATGCTATGCTAAGCTAAGCTATGCTATGCTATGCTAAGCTATGCTAAGCTATGCTATGCTAAGCTAAGCTATGCTAAGCTATGCTATGCTAAGCTATGCTAAGCTAAGCTATACTATGCTATGCTAAGATATGCTAAGCTAAGCTAAGCTAAGCTATGCTAAGCTATGCTAAGCTAAGCTAAGCTAAGCTATGCTAAGCTAAGCTAAGCTAAGCTATGCTAAGCTAAGCTATGCTATGCTAAGCTAAGCTTTGCTAAGGTATGCTATGCTAAGCTAAGCTATGCTAAGCTAAGCTATGCTAAGCTAAGCTAAGCTAAGCTATGCTAAGCTAAGCTAAGCTAAGCTATGCTAAGCTAAGCTATACTATGCTATGCTAAGCTAAGCTAAGCTAAGCTATGCTAAGCTAAGCTAAGCTATGCTAAGCTAAGCTAAGCTATGCTATGCTATGCTATGCTATGCTAAGCTATGCTATGCTATGCTAAGCTAAGCTAAGCTAAGCTATGCTATGCTAAGCTAAGCTAAGCTATGCTATGCTATGCTAAGCTAAGCTAAGCTAAGCTATGCTATGCTATGCTAAGCTATGCTAAGCTAAGCTAAGCTAAGCTATGCTAAGCTAAGCTATGCTATGCTAAGCTAAGCTATGCTAAGGTATGCTATGCTAAGCTAAGCTATGCTAAGCTAAGCTATGCTAAGCTAAGCTAAGCTAAGCTATGCTAAGCTAAGCTATACTATGCTATGCTAAGCTAAGCTAAGCTAAGCTAAGCTATGCTAAGCTATGCTAAGCTAAGCTAAGCTATGCTATGCTAAGCTATGCTAAGCTAAGCTAAGCTATGCTATGCTATGCTATGCTATGCTATGCTATGCTAAGCTAAGCTAAGCTAAGCTATGCTATGCTATGCTAAGCTAAGCTAAGCTATGCTATGCTATGCTAAGCTAAGCTAAGCTATGCTAAGCTAAGCTATGCTAAGCTAAGCTAAGCTAAGCTATGCTATGCTATGCTAAGCTATGCTAAGCTATGCTATGCTAAGCTAAGCTATGCTATGCTATCCTAAGCTAAGCTATGCTAAGCTAAGCTATGCTAAGCTAAGCTAAGCTATGCTAAGCTAAGCTATGCTATGCTAAGCTAAGCTATGCTAAGCTAAGCTATGCTAAGCTAAGCTAAGCTATGCTAAGCTAAGTTAAGCTAAGCTATGCTATGCTATGCTATGCTAAGCTAAGCTAAGCTATGCTAAGCTATGCTATGCTAAGCTAAGCTATGCTATGCTATGCTAAGCTATGCTAAGCTATGCTATGCTAAGCTAAGCTATGCTAAGCTATGCTAAGCTATGCTATGCTATGCTAAGCTAAGCTATGCTAAGCTATGCTAAGCTAAGCTAAGCTAAGCTATACTATGCTATGCTTAGCTAAGCTAAGCTAAGCTATGCTAAGCTATGCTAAGCTAAGCTAAGCTATACTATGCTAAGCTATGCTATGCTAAGCTAAGCTATGCTATGCTATGCTAAGCTAAGCTATGCTAAGCTAAGCTATGCTATGCTAAGCTAAGCTATGCTAAGCTAAGCTATGCTAAGCTATGCTATGCTATGCTAAGCTAAGCTATGCTAAGCTAAGCTATGCTAAGCTAAGCTAAGCTAAGCTATGCTAAGCTAAGCTATGCTATGCTATGCTATGCTATGCTATGCTATGCTATGCTAAGCTAAGCTATGCTAAGCTATGCTATGCTAAGCTAAGCTATGCTATGCTATGCTAAGCTATGCTATGCTAAGCTAAGCTATGCTAAGCTATGCTAAGCTATGCTAAGCTATGCTAAGCTATGCTATGCTAAGCTAAGCTATGCTAAGCTAAGCTATACTAACCTATGCTAAGCTAAGCTAAGCTATGCTATGCTAAGCTAAGCTAAGCTAAGCTAAGCTATGCTATGCTATGCTAAGCTATGCTAAGCTAAGCTAAGCTATGCTATGCTATGCTAAGCTAAGCTAAGCTAAGCTAAGCTATGCTATGCTATGCTAAGCTATGCTAAGCTAAGCTAAGCTAAGCTAAGCTAAGCTATGCTATGCTATGCTATGCTATGCTAAGCTAAGCTATGCTATGCTATGCTATGCTATGCTATGCTATGCTATGCTAAGCTAAGCTATGCTATGCTATGCTAAGCTAAGCTATGCTAAGCTAAGCTAAGCTATGCTATGCTAAGCTAAGCTAAGCTAAGCTATGCTATGCTAATCTAAGCTATGCTAAGCTATGCTATGCTATGCTAAGCTAAGCTAAGCTAAGCTATGCTAAGCTAAGCTATGCTATGCTAAGCTATGCCATGCTATGCTAAGCTATGCTATGCTAAGCTATGCCATGCTATGCTAAGCTAAGCTATGCTATGCTAAGCTAAGCTATGCTAAGCTAAGCTATGCTAAGCTAAGCTAAGCTAAGCTATGCTAAGCTAAGCTATGCTAAGCTAAGCTATGCTAAGCTAAGCTAAGCTAAGCTATGCTAAGCTAAGCTATGCTATGCTATGCTATGCTATGCTATGCTAAGCTAAGCTAAGCTATGCTAAGCTATGCTATGCTAAGCTAAGCTATGCTATGCTATGCTAAGCTATGCTAAGCTATGCTATGCTAAGCTAAGCTATGCTAAGCTATGCTATGCAAAGCTAAGCTAAGCTAAGCTATGCTAAGCTAAGCTATACTAACCTATGCTAAGGTAAGCTAAGCTATGCTATGCTATGCTAAGCTAAGCTAAGCTATGCTATGCTATGCTAAGCTAAGCTAAGCTATGCTATGCTATGCTATGCTATGCTATGCTAAGCTATGCTATGCTAAGCTAAGCTATGCTAAGCTAAGCTAAGCTATGCTATGCTAAGCTAAGCTAAGCTATGCTATGCTATGCTAAGCTAAGCTAAGCTATGCTATGCTATGCTATGCTAAGCTAAGCTATGCTATGCTAAGCTAAGCTATGCTATGCTAAGCTATGCCATGCTATGCTAAGCTATGCTATGCTAAGCTATGCCATGCTATGCTAAGCTAAGCTATGCTATGCTAAGCTAAGCTAAGCTATGCTAAGCTATGCTATGCTAAGCTATGCCATGCTATGCTAAGCTATGCTATGCTAAGCTAAGCTATGCTATGCTATGCTATGCTATGCTAAGCTAAGCTAAGCTATGCTAAGCTATGCTATGCTAAGCTAAGCTATGCTATGCTATGCTAAGCTATGCTAAGCTATGCTATGCTAAGCTAAGCTATGCTAAGCTATGCTATGCAAAGCTAAGCTAAGCTAAGCTATGCTAAGCTAAGCTATACTAACCTATGCTAAGGTAAGCTAAGCTATGCTATGCTATGCTAAGCTAAGGTAAGCTATGCTATGCTATGCTAAGCTAAGCTAAGCTATGCTATGCTATGCTATGCTATGCTAAGCTATGCTATGCTAAGCTATGCTAAGCTAAGCTAAGCTAAGCTATGCTATGCTAAGCTAAGCTAAGCTATGCTATGCTATGCTATGCTAAGCTAAGCTAAGCTATGCTATGCTATGCTATGCTAAGCTAAGCTATGCTATGCTATGCTAAGCTAAGCTATGCTAAGCTAAGCTAAGCTAAGCTATGCTATGCTAATCTAAGCTATGCTAAGCTATGCTATGCTATGCTATGCTAAGCTAAGCTAAGCTAAGCTATGCTAAGCTAAGCTATGCTATGCTAAGCTATGCCATGCTATGCTAAGCTATGCTATGCTAAGCTATGCCATGCTATGCTAAGCTAAGCTATGCTATGCTATGCTAAGCTAAGCTATGCTAAGCTAAGCTAAGCTAAGCTATGCTAAGCTAAGCTATGCTTAGCTAAGCTAAGCTAAGCTATGCTAAGCTAAGCTATGCTATGCTATGCTATGCTATGCTAAGCTAAGCTAAGCTATGCTAAGCTATGCTATGCTAAGCTAAGCTATGCTATGCTATGCTAAGCTATGCTAAGCTATGCTATGCTAAGCTAAGCTATGCTAAGCTATGCTATGCTAAGCTAAGCTATGCTAAGCTATGCTATGCAAAGCTAAGCTAAGCTAAGCTAAGCTAAGCTATGCTAAGCTAAGCTATACTAACCTATGCTAAGGTAAGCTAAGCTAAGCTATGATATGCTATGCTATGCTATGCTAAGCTATGCTATGCTAAGCTATGCTAAGCTAAGCTAAGCTAAGCTATGCTATGCTAAGCTAAGCTAAGCTATGCTATGCTATGCTATGCTAAGCTAAGCTAAGCTATGCTATGCTATGCTATGCTAAGCTAAGCTATGCTATGCTATGCTATGCTAAGCTAAGCTATGCTAAGCTAAGCTAAGCTAAGCTATGCTATGCTAATCTAAGCTATGCTAAGCTATGCTATGCTATGCTATGCTAAGCTAAGCTAAGCTAAGCTATGCTAAGCTAAGCTATGCTATGCTAAGCTATGCCATGCTATGCTAAGCTATGCTATGCTAAGCTATGCCATGCTATGCTAAGCTAAGCTATGCTATGCTATGCTAAGCTAAGCTATGCTAAGCTAAGCTAAGCTAAGCTATGCTAAGCTAAGCTATGCTTAGCTAAGCTAAGCTAAGCTATGCTAAGCTAAGCTATGCTATGCTATGCTATGCTATGCTAAGCTATGCTATGCTAAGCTAAGCTATGCTATGCTATGCTAAGCTATGCTAAGCTATGCTATGCTAAGCTAAGCTATGCTAAGCTATGCTATGCTAAGCTAAGCTATGCTAAGCTATGCTATGCAAAGCTAAGCTAAGCTATGCTATGCTATGCTATGCTATACTAACCTATGCTAAGGTAAGCTAAGCTAAGCTATGATATGCTATGCTATGCTATGCTAAGCTAAGCTATGCTATGCTATGCTATGCTAAGCTAAGCTAAGCTATGCTATGCTATGCTAAGCTATGCTATGCTATGCTATGCTATGCTATGCTATGCTAAGCTATGCTATGCTAAGCTATGCTAAGCTAAGCTAAGCTATGCTATGCTATGCTAAGCTAAGCTAAGCTAAGCTATGCTATGCTATGCTATGCTATGCTAAGCTATGCTATGCTAAGCTATGCTAAGCTAAGCTAAGCTAAGCTATGCTATGCTAAGCTAAGCTAAGCTATGCTATGCTATGCTATGCTAAGCTAAGCTAAGCTATGCTATGCTATGCTATGCTATGCTAAGCTAAGCTATGCTATGCTAAGCTAAGCTAAGCTATGCTATGCTAATCTAAGCTATGCTAAGCTATGCTATGCTATGCTAAGCTAAGCTAAGCTAAGATATGCTATGCTAATCTAAGCTATGCTAAGCTATGCTATTCTATGCTAAGCTAAGCTAAGCTAAGCTATGCTAAGCTAAGCTATGCTATGCTAAGCTATGCCATGCTATGCTAAGCTATGCCATGCTATGCTAAGCTAAGCTATGCTATGCTAAGCTAAGCTATGCTAAGCTAAGCTATGCTAAGCTAAGCTAAGCTAAGCTAAGCTATGCTAAGCTAAGCTAAGCTAAGCTATGCTAAGCTAAGCTAAGCTAAGCTATGCTATGCTTAGCTATGCTATGCTATGCTAAGCTAAGCTATGCTATGCTAAGCTAAGCTATGCTATGCTATGCTAAGCTATGCTAAGCTATGCTATGCTAAGCTAAGCTATGCTAAGCTATGCTATGCTAAGCTAAGCTATGCTAAGCTATGCTATGCAAAGCTAAGCTAAGCTATGCTAAGCTAAGCTATACTAACCTATGCTAAGGTAAGCTAAGCTATGCTATGCTATGCTATGCTATGCTATGCTAAGCTAAGCTATGCTATGCTATGCTATGCTAAGCTAAGCTAAGCTATGCTATGCTATGCTAAGCTAAGCTAAGCTAAGCTATGCTATGCTATGCTATGCTATGCTATGCTAAGCTATGCTATGCTAAGCTATGCTAAGCTAAGCTAAGCTAAGCTATGCTATGCTAAGCTAAGCTAAGCTATGCTATGCTATGCTATGCTAAGCTAAGCTAAGGTAAGCTATGCTATGCTATGCTAAGCTAAGCTATGCTAAGCTAAGCTAAGCTATGCTATGCTATGCTAAGCTAAGCTAAGCTAAGCTATGCTATGCTAATCTAAGCTATGCTAAGCTATGCTATGCTATGCTAAGCTAAGCTAAGCTAAGCTATGCTAAGCTAAGCTATGCTATGCTAAGCTATGCCATGCTATGCTATGCTAAGCTATGCCATGCTATGCTAAGCTAAGCTATGCTATGCTAAGCTAAGCTATGCTAAGCTAAGCTATGCTAAGCTAAGCTAAGCTAAGCTATGCTAAGCTAAGCTATGCTAAGCTAAGCTATGCTAAGCAAAGCTATGCTAAGCTAAGCTAAGCTAAGCTATGCTAAGCTAAGCTATGCTATGCTATGCTATGCTATGCTAAGCTAAGCTAAGCTATGCTAAGCTATGCTATGCTAAGCTAAGCTATGCTATGCTATGCTAAGCTATGCTAAGCTATGCTATGCTAAGCTAAGCTATGCTAAGCTATGCTATGCTAAGCTAAGCTATGCTAAGCTATGCTAAGCTATGCTATGCAAAGCTAAGCTAAGCTAAGCTATACTAACCTATGCTAAGGTAAGCTAAGCTAAGCTATGCTATGCTATGCTAAGCTAAGCTATGCTATGCTATGCTATGCTAAGCTAAGCTAAGCTATGCTATGCTATGCTATGCTAAGCTAAGCTAAGCTATGCTATGCTATGCTATGCTATGCTATGCTATGCTATGCTATGCTATGCTATGCTATGCTAAGCTATGCTCTGCTAAGCTATGCTAAGCTAAGCTAAAATAAGCTATGCTATGCTAAGCTAAGCTAAGCTATGCTATGCTAAGATAAGCTAAGCTTTGCTATGCTATGCTAAGCTAAGCTAAGCTATGCTATGCTATGCTATGCTAAGCTAAGCTAAGCTATGCTATGCTATGCTAAGCTAAGCTATGCTATGCTATGCTAAGCTAAGCTATGCTAAGCTAAGCTAAGCTATGCTATGCTATGCTAAGCTAAGCTAAGCTAAGCTATGCTATGCTAATCTAAGCTATGCTATGCTATGCTAAGCTAAGCTAAGCTAAGCTATGCTAAGCTAAGCTATGCTATGCTAAGCTATGCCATGCTATGCTAAGCTATGCTATGCTAAGCTATGCCATGCTATGCTAAGCTAAGCTATGCTATGCTAAGCTAAGCTAAGCTAAGCTATGCTAAGCTAAGCTATGCTATGCTATGCTAAGCTAAGCTAAGCTATGCTAAGCTATGCTATGCTAAGCTAAGCTATGATATGCTATGCTAAGCTATGCTAAGCTATGCTATGCTAAGCTAAGCTATGCTAAGCTATGCTATGCTAAGCTAAGCTATGCTAAGCTATGCTATGCAAAGCTAAGCTAAGCTAAGCTATGCTAAGCTAAGCTATACTAACCTATGCTAAGGTAAGCTAAGCTAAGCTATGATATGCTATGCTATGCTATGCTAAGCTAAGCTATGCTATGCTATGCTATGCTAAGCTAAGCTAAGCTATGCTATGCTATGCTAAGCTAAGCTAAGCTATGCTATGCTATGCTATGCTAAGCTATGCTAAGCTAAGCTAAGCTATGCTATGCTATGCTAAGCTAAGCTAAGCTAAGCTATGCTATGCTATGCTATGCTATGCTAAGCTATGCTATGCTAAGCTATGCTAAGCTAAGCTAAGCTAAGCTATGCTATGCTAAGCTAAGCTAAGCTATGCTATGCTATGCTATGCTAAGCTAAGCTAAGCTATGCTATGCTATGCTATGCTATGCTAAGCTAAGCTATGCTATGCTAAGCTAAGCTAAGCTATGCTATGCTAATCTAAGCTATGCTAAGCTATGCTATGCTATGCTAAGCTAAGCTAAGCTAAGCTATGCTATGCTAATCTAAGCTATGCTAAGCTATGCTATGCTATGCTAAGCTAAGCTAAGCTAAGCTATGCTAAGCTAAGCTATGCTATGCTAAGCTATGCCATGCTATGCTAAGCTATGCCATGCTATGCTAAGCTATGCTATGCTAAGCTAAGCTATGCTAAGCTAAGCTATGCTAAGCTAAGCTAAGCTAAGCTAAGCTATGCTAAGCTAAGCTATGCTAAGCTAAGCTAAGCTAAGCTATGCTAAGCTAAGCTAAGCTATGCTATGCTTAGCTATGCTATGCTAAGCTAAGCTAAGCTATGCTAAGCTATGCTATGCTAAGCTAAGCTATGCTATGCTATGCTAAGCTATGCTAAGCTATGCTATGCTAAGCTAAGCTATGCTAAGCTATGCTATGCTAAGCTAAGCTATGCTAAGCTATGCTATGCAAAGCTAAGCTAAGCTATGCTAAGCTAAGCTATACTAACCTATGCTAAGGTAAGCTAAGCTAAGCTATGCTATGCTATGCTATGCTATGCTATGCTATGCTAAGCTAAGCTATGCTATGCTATGCTATGCTAAGCTAAGCTAAGCTAAGCTATGCTATGCTATGCTAAGCTAAGCTAAGCTAAGCTATTCTACAGGGCCGGTAGGCCCTTGTAGATATGACTTGATACTCTTTTGTAACGTTAAAGCAAAATTCACATGCTTTTACCATTTTTCCTATGGAGATTAACATGGGGTTTTTCGTGATATTTAGCCACCTCTAACTGAAAAACTAGAGCGAAGTTACTTTTCGGAATACTCTTAATTTAACAATTATGTATTCAAGGTGTGCTATCGGCTAGTTTAATTTAAATCAATTAACTCTAAGTATGTTAATTTTAGTTAATTCTGAAAGTACGTCAAAATTACTTTTGAGTCAGACTATCTAGCAGTAGACGCTGACAGATTACTTTACTATTTCATCCGAGCTTGAGCACCTTTATATGTATTTTCTAATTAACTGTAGCACCCTTAATAAGAAATAGGTCGTTATCAGGTCGAATTTTCGTCTAGAAAAGTAATTCAGGTAAATAATTACAGTTAACAGAGGTTTTTATATCATTTAAAGTAAGTTTTTGAACGTTCTTTACGGCCAAGGCTTAAGTTGTATTTTAGTTTGTCTATGTAATATAGTATTCTACAGGGCCGGTAGGCCCTTGTAGATATGACCATAAGTACCATAATTACCCCTGATAAGTAAAACACGCCCGTTGGACTAATGTAACCGGCATTTTCATCTGCGCCCTATACAAGTTAGGTATATGCGACGCCGTGCGACCTTTTTTGTCCCAACTTTTTTTAGCCAATGGGAGACGTTTCTAAGGGTGCCTCTAACTTCCCAGAAGTCTAATTTAGAATCTCGGGAAATGGATAGAATTCTTAGATTCTTAGTCAGAATTCTGAGTAAGTAAACATTAAGGTTTCGTGACTTTCGTCTGCTACACTATTGGGCACAGGCCACCACAGAAACATAAGCTACAAATATCGTAAGTGTTAATGATTATTGTTATTTAACCTACTTAAATTGATGTAGTTTCTTCCTAATGAATTAAATAGGGCTATGTCAACTTTAAATTTCCAAAAATTCTTATGTGAAGCCCACAAACAGGAACTTCACTTAAATGCGGGTCCTGAAAACCTCTGCCATTTTACTAGGACTAGGCTATACAACGAAATTTTGAAACATGACTTACACCAAAAATATGTCACAAAATGTTTTGAACAGTTTAATGTACAAACGCACAAATTACGGAATAATTTAAATAGCCGACCAAATCCTTTTGCCGAGAAACCGTCCCTTAAATGGTGCAAGAAAGATGATTCTGTTGAATCTGATGTAAAGAAAAAGAAGGGCCCAAAACCTTTAATTTCCTTTGGAACGATGGTGTCCTTTAAGTTGGAATACTTAAAACTATCAAATAATTTAAAGGATGCGTTCTTTAAAGAAGTCAACGAATCTATCTGTGATATTTCCGTCACGTTTCATGATATTGAAATAATTTGGAATTTCTTGTCAAGAGTTGTTTATGACTTTTCTATGACAAGTCTCCGAAAGGACTTAATACTCTATGATTTTGGAGTGGAACTGCTAAATGCTCAGCCATGTTTGGATGATCCTATAAATGAGTTTGAAAACTCAGAATTTCAAATTGACAGTGATATATTAAATCAGCTAGAACCAAATCCTGTGCTAACATGTGATAATGAGAAATTTGATAAAAAGCTCTTGGAAGTAGAACAGTTTGTGGGTTTAAATGGAGATTATATGGCTCAAGAGACAACCCATACATTATATAAGTTAGGGGGAGGTACAATTGGCCAAATCAAGAAAGTGTCACAGCGTCTAAAAGAATCCTACAGCTACACGTTAGAACAGAAAATTAGACAAAAGCACATTTACAAATTCGTTCCTATAATCTGCCAGACAAGTGAAGAGAAGAAGAAAAATCTGCCAATAAGTTTACAGATTCGTGATTACGGGACAAAGGGAGGATTAATGGTACCAAAACCCGAGTTTCTTCCCTTTATTCGGCTAGTGATCAACATTGCACGGAAGCATGCTTCAACAGAAGGTTTAAAGCAAAATAAGGAAAACATGATCAAGGTATTTAATTTGTATAATTTCAATAATGTATCAATGCTTGAAAAAAATATCTTTTAGACTTGCAAAGAAGCAATATCAACGTATTTGGATACAATATGGGTGCTATTTTGTCGAGGACTTCCGTCAAATGTTTCGCCAACTGACAAAGGAGCAAAGGACTTTTTCGAGATTTGGGTGCGCAAGCTTGTCAATTGCAGAATTAAAGAATTTGTACAAGGACATTTGGAGGACATTTCTAAAGAGAAAAAAAGCCTGATCAAGGGAGGTCAAACATTAAGGGATAAATTGTACGCTGCAGTCTCAAGAAACAAATTATTGACCAAGAAAGTGAAAGTTATGAAACAAAAACGTGGAAGAGGTAAAACAAATTCTGAGTCGCAAGAGGAAATTGATGCTGTAGATCTTCAATCTTTAACAGTTGACCATGATATTTCTGAGCTAAAACCCCCTAAAACTAGGCCTAAGCAAAGAAAAAGGACGCGTATTGTTAAAGAAAACGCTAGTATGAAAGACAGTGCAACCCTAATTCCAAACAAAACTAGAAAAGTAGAAAACGAATCTAAAAGTAGGGCAAACAAGCCTCGTAACACCACAAAACCTGATAGTATTATTTTGAGCCCCCGAAGTTCGAGCAGTACCAATATCATGAAAACCTCTAGTCAAAAATGTGATACAATTTCAAAACCCGCAAACGCACCTATATCGAACGTTAGGAGAAGTGGGAGGGTTCCTAAAAAGAAGTTACACTATGGAGACTAAAGTGATATTTTTGCAATAAAAAGAATAGTTCCTAAACTGAAGAAGCAGGTTTATTATTGATTAGTTACATATTTACAACATTTTTAATCCATTTCAGTGTACCATGTACCAAAAATATATTTTTATCATCAAGGGTGAAAGAATACTCTGACTCTATGATAAATGGTTTGTCAAAGGTCATCTTAACCATCCACCTGGGTGGCAGTAGCGTCGCTAGGGTTTAAAATTTAGGGTGCTTTGAAGGGTGCTTATTAAGGAATTGGGGTGCTAAGAGCAATTGTTAATGCAGGTTGGAACCTTTGTTTTTTTGAGGTGGGGGTAAGTCTACAAAGCCACTTCCCGAATATATAAATGTGTGTCTCTAATATCTTTGTTACTGGAATTATGGCCATGTATATTTCCCCGTATTTCCACAGCCTTTAGGCCGGTTTCATAAGTTATTCCCGATGTCTTGCTTCCTGTTGCATACTTTACTTGGGAAAACAAGCTTTCAACGGAACTGCCGTTAACTCTCAATGGAGCTATGAAATAGTCTGGATATTGTCTCAGAAAATCTTCTGTCAGATTTATCATTCCAAATACACAGATTCTCAACAAGTCCCATGTCTGCCAACTTAAAAATTGGGTTTGAGAAGGGGAAGATATATTAACGTCGGGATCATTCAAAACTTCTTTCACCCAATCAGAAAAATACTTAAATCCCTCTTTTATAGAGTCTATACAAGAACTGTCGCTAATGCACACCCTTTGTTTTGATAGCATTCCTTTTTCAAATATGGCATTGCATGCTCTTAAATAATCATAGGTACGTTTTGAGCTTTCCCGTGCTTCCGGTTTTCCATTGGATTCATAAGCATAATGATAGAGTTCCGATAACAGTGGCTCTTGCTGCATTATTTTACTGGGTGTCACATTTAAACGAGTCCAGGAATCTCTGATTATATAACTGCTGCTTAACCCTGGGACAAATCGAGTTTGCTTGTTAGCGGCTCTATATTCTTCCCTTCTCTTCACGGCCTGAATATCCTGCCATCCAAATTCAACGCCATCTCTTGCGAATTGTTTTGGCCCATTTGGTTTCGATGAAAATAATGCTTGAACTATGCTCTTGAGCTCGTGCGTTGGACAAACGACCCAATAGATTTTTCGGTCTTTCACGAACGGATTATCAAAACTGGGATTAATTGCCAAATTATCTAAATCAGTAGAAAAAGGACCTTTTTGACCCAGAGTACCCTTTATAAGTGCTAAGTTCTCCGCAGCTCCGTCACAAACTAGGCACATTGTATCAAAAGAATAAGCGTGGAAAGCCTCTAATGTTTTAAAAAGGGCTTCAGCTACAAAATGTTGTTGAAATGCGGCTGATGAGGTATAATACGGACCAATTAAATGATAATCAGATGTCAAGTCCCTCCAAATAAATTGCAAAATGTATTGCGTTCCTGATAGATTGTCTGAATGTTTCGGTTCGAATATATCATTTAAATCATTGTATGATTCTCGTGACATAGCCAGTCCCTTAAATTCATTGGATTTGGTGTTCCATATAACCTTGTCGATGACTTTTACTTCATCGAAGATAGTGACGCCTTGACCTTGGGGTTTTCTTTCTCCTTTCTGTTCCTTTTCAAGTTGAAAAGCACGGTATTTGGCAGATTCTCTGGCTAGATGTTCCTGGTCAATTCCTGGCTTTTTAGAATATTTCTTTGATCTTCTTTTAAGTGTTTCTTCACATGGCAATTGCAATATTTCAAAGTTTTTCAATGCTTTAAAGGCAGCTGGACTGCGGCAATAGACTGCCAAAGCAATTCTGAGCGTTATGGAGCTCCAACGGTTTGTTTTCTTCCCCGTTGTGGACGTGTTCTGATCTTTCTGAAAATCGTCTGCGTCTTTCTGAAGCTTTCTTGCAGCATCTCGTTCCCAAGCCTTCTTCAGAAAGTCCTTATTCTTTCTAGATAGTTTGGGGTCATTCAAAACAACATCTAGTTCTGTAGCGCAAGTTGTATTGATATGATTGGCCAGGGCTTCCATTTCCTCAGACTGCTCTTTTCCCAATAACACATCTTTACTTTTAAGTTTTGCTTCTAATTTTGTAAGTTTTCTGTTTAGGATATTTTTAGCTTGGCGTAATCGTGTTAGCCGTACTTTTTTACTTGATGGGGAGAGATTTGTTATGAAAAAGTTGCTCTTAATTGACTGCCTTTTATATTTCCGTGTAGGTGTCTCAGCCTCATTTCTCTTTTTCATTTTAATCACACAGTTTGTAGAGTACTTGCAATGTTTGCATTGTTTCAATTGCCGCAGAGTGGATTTCTCAGCTTGGTAATACACCATACACTTATTTGATTGATATCTTAGACATGGATAGTCAATGCGTACAATTGAGGAATGAATTGGAGAAGTGTCAATCATGTTGACATTTACACCAGTACAAAAGATGCGGTTACTCGTGGGAGACATTAGACTTAAAAGCGTGCTTAGTTGTTCCTTATCTAAGTCACCTTCGTTTGAGATTTTGTAAGTTTCTATCGCCTTAAACATGATTGACAATTGACAATCACCATCATTGCCTATGGTCAATGATAAAGGTTCTAATCGTGGTCCAAGTAAACCAGTCGCGTTTAATCTGCAGATGCTTATGAATGGCTGCCCAAACGCATCGTTCTTTATCTCATATTGAAAATACTTCTGGTAAATCGGTTCTTGTAACGTTTCCACTACTAAAGCTAGAAAAGTAGTATTAATTTGAAGAGGCTCTCTGCAATCTTCTGTAGTAGTCTGAACGCTTGCATCTTGCGTATTTGGCCTAACTATCACCGGTGTTACATATGCTATATGACTTTCTTTGAAACAGCATTGTGTCTGTACCGATGCAAATTTCTTCACAGAGGCACTAGATTCCACCGTTTCAGGAAATACTCGTAAGAGACAACATTGGGTTGACTTTGATAGACATTTAGTTTTATTATTGTTCACAAGTTTTGGGTTGCTTTTGGTGTTTTTGATAACGTACTTCACGATGTTACGATTTACTTGAGAACTTTGGCCAGCCCTGCCTCCCGCTGCAATGTTTAAACCAAGGCCTAGTGATTTAACACATATTACCATAAAATTACAATAGATAAATAGTCAAACTTTAGCTTACCTGTTTCGATCGTGCCAATTTTTGTTGTACCAGATGAATTAGTACCGTTATCCATTATTGCTTAATAGTTGTCGCGACAAAAATATTGTTTTAAATTACCATCCCTACACTCGCGCGCTTGAAGTCCGCCATTACTAAAACAGTGGTCCATGGCCTACAAGATATCTGTAGGGGAGGTCTGAATATGAGCCTCCACGGACGATTTACAGTTTCAAATGACTACAAGAGGCCGCCTCCTTCGTTTTTTGGGTGAAAATGCCGGTTACATTAGTCCAACGGGCGTGTTTTACTTATCAGGGGTAATTATGGTACTTATGATATGACATGACACCCTTCCGTAATGTTAAATGAAAATTCACAGTTTTTAGGGTTAGCGTCCCATAGAAAAAGCATTAAAAAAATTTCAGTTTTTTATTTATATAGTCTTTCCCCTTTCAAGATAAAAAAAGCTCATTTCCAGCTCTGTATTCCAAAAATACGCAGTCTGCTTCGTTTCCTGCTACAAACAAATATATGAGGACTGAGGTATACAGGGTTTCATTATTTGTTAATCTCACCAAAATGCTACTAATTGTGAAGGTGTGTGATATATTTCCTTAAACTAAACCAATGTAGAGGAATTTCCATGTTTACATCAGCACAGATTCTCTCAACGTAACCACGTTGGAAACGGAGAGTTACGTATGAGGTATACTGGGTTTCATTATTTGTTAATGGTTTAGAAATCAACGGTAGTGTTTTCACCCTGTGAAGAATTCAACTTCAAAATATTACAGGAAAGATCACAAAATGTTCAATGTGTTTTCCTACGGCAGTTAAAAGAGTGGTGTATAGGTTACTGGTTAGCGCAGTTCACTCAACATTCTCATTTGAGGACAGGTATACGCGGTTTCATTATTTGTTAATCTCACTAAAATGCTACTAATTGTGAAGGTGTGTGATATAATTCCTTAAAACTAAACCAATGTAGAGGACCAGATTATTCGTTAAAACAATTTTGGTCCTATTGAATCAGTTATACTGTGATGTTACGTTATCATTTTATAAACTATTTGTTACCAACAGTGGATTGTTTAATTCATAAGTAACAGTGGTGCTGGTTAATCCAGGAGGACAGTGTCGTTATATAATTAGTCAAATAATTTTCATGTTTACATCACAGATTCTCTCAACGTAACCACGTTAGAAACGGAGGGTTACGTTGTTTGCTATTTCCACAGTCCACGTTGCCGTTTGTTTATTGGTTTAAATTGCTATGAATTGTATAGGTATTTGATTTAATTACTGGTATTCAAGCTAAACTATAGAATAACATCATTCATTAACATATTGTATAGATAATCTTTACCACAAACCTAGCACAGGATATGATAAAAATTTAACGCAATGTGTTGGAAATAATAAAAAACTCCTCTAAACATTAGAGTTAAGGTGAATTATTTATTAAAAGTCATTTTATAAGCTTAATGAGCACTGACGACAAGTTAATTTCAACGTAATTAAGTGTAATTAACGTGAAATTAAACCCCGAATGTACATTTTTTTTGGATGAAAACTCAGATAACTCTTAAATGATGTCCTTGATTAAGATTGTATCTAACCAAGCCGTTGGTAAAGCCCCATGTTTTCTCTTTCACACTTAAGCTAATTTAAATTATCTCGAAAGCACCTTAATAGGCGCGAAATTCAAAAGTTTAGGGTAAAATAAGAATCGAAAACTCCACTAAAAATTGCAATTAAGGTGAAGTATACATTTAAACTCATTTTATAGCCTAAATGTACACTGCCAAAACACAATCCTACGTTAATTTTAACTCAATTAAATATAATTAACGTGAAATTAAACCAAAATATACATTTTTGGATAAAAGCTCAAATAACTTTTAAATAAACTGTTTAAACTACCCAAAAGTTTAGGGTACCATAATGATGAATATATGGCAAAAATATTAAACTGCACTAAACATTGCAAATAGGGTAAAAAATTCAAATAAATTTTAAGCTTAATCCACTCTCACGAACCACGCTCAAATTAAGATTAAAACATCACAAGTTTTTCGTACAGCCACAGTAGTTTCCTATTTCACTTTCAAATTAATCTAAATGATCATTAAAATACATCAAAAGCGCATACATTAAAATTTTAGGGTAATTGCAATTTAAGTTAATATTTTATTGAAACTTTTATTATAAAATAAATCCACACAAGATAAACAAGATAAGCCGTTAAATTAAACTCAATCAAGTATAATTAACCTAAGAAAAACATTAACATGTACAAAAATGGGCCAAGCCTCGCTTCGTGCCCTCTCCGCCCTAAAAAGTTCTGAGATCCCATGTAGAGCCAAGTCTGCCTTTTGTTCTCATTCAATCGCCAATTGAACAATTATGTTATAAATTAAGTCCTTTTCCTAATTAATAACCAATCTTCTTTGACTCTATCATTATTATACATCTTTGTTCGTATCAAAAATATCGTGACTTGGCAATCGCAAGTAAGTAATATTAAAAGGAAGTCGAAGGGATATTCACTAAATCGTTTATGGTCGAGGGGATATGTACAAGTTTATAAGATGAGTCATGCACAACCCTATGTACAAATTATATGGTGAGTTATGCATAACCCTATTTACAAGTTTATAAGGCGAGTTATGCATAACCTTATGTACACCTGCGCTTGCCAAGTCACGATATTTTTGATACGAACAAAGATGTATAATAATGATAGAGTCAAAGAATATTGGTTATTAATTAGGAAAAGTACTTAATTTATAACATAATTGTTCAATTGGCGATTGAATGAGACCAAAAGGCAGACTTGGCTCTACATGGGATTTCAGAACTTTTACGGCGGAGAGGGCACGAAGCGAGGCTTGGCCCATTTTTGTACATGTTAATGTTTTTCTTAGGATCTCACTTCTTTTTGTAGACCCTCTCGTTATACTTCGGTAGTTATATTAAAACAAGACCCTCTCGTGGTACTTCGTTTGCCAATATAATCGCTAACGTTTGTCCATATTTACGCTGAATTACCCCTTTCGACCCGCAGAGAATATGCAATAAAGATTGTACGCGATATCCTAATAAAAGAATGTAGCATCAGTTACGACACATTTCTATTAAACTACTACTCCTATTAGCTTTAATATATATTTAACTTTCGGTTAACTTTGGACCATTACGTCCTTTCATCAAGAACACACACTATTTCTGTTGAAAAGACGGCAGCGCCATCTAGTTTTAAAATAAAGAACTAAAGAACAATTTTATAAAAATTTCGGGATGTTTTAATTTTTCTGTGCTTTATAAAATAAATGAAAACTAAATCTTGAATTTTAAGTTTCTATCTCCCCTAGAAGTACCTTAGAATTTTGATGATCGGTGAGTGAGTGACAAAATAAGGTAAATTTCACCTGCGATATTTCGAAAAGTATATAGGGTAGGAACTTGAAATTTGGAAACAATAGCTAGGATTGACAGTCCTCGCAGCAAGCAAAATTTCAGACTTTCACCTATACCCATCACGAAGTTACAGTGGGCTTAAAAGTGCCACGAGTTGCTTCGAGAAAAGGATGTCAGTGCTCGACTTGGCTGGGAGCACGGCAGTGCTCCCAGAATGTGAAAGATTCGTGTTTTGGGTAAATTCATGGATACCTTATAATTAAACTAACAAATCTTTCACCCAGCCTCCATTTTCCTGTTTAATTCTTACGATTAATTAAATTGTCATTTAAAAGCTTTTTTCCCCATTTTGAAAAGAGAGCCATTGAAAAGGCGTGATATTTAAAAGTTTTGGGGCAAAGTAGTGATTGTTCTGCAAGAGTCAAACAGTCACTCCTCTAAAGTTTGCAGAATTTCTTGTTCAAACTCGTATAATAAACTGAAATAACACTAGTAAAAGAAGATAAGCCGTTAATTTCAACTTAATGATCATATTTAATTAAAATTAATCGAAAACAACAGGGTTTTTTTGGGTAACTATAGATAACCCTTAACTGAAATAACAAAATAAGATTAAACTACGCCAGTTGTTCTTTCAGCCTAAATGTTTTCCTATTTAACACTAAAATTAATTACATTATCACTATAATGCATTAATAGGCTCCAAACACAAAATTTTAGGGTAAGGAATGTGTCAAAATGAAACTTTTCCATTTAAATTTTAATATATCATTAGCATAGTTCGCCAAATCACCAGCAACAATTTAATCTGGCAACATTCAATGTAATAATGTTGCCAATAAAACAAGGGCGTCTAGCCCATAACTAAGCCATATCACTAGCCATCTCTCGCTATCCCTAATTCAATAAATTTTCTTCTACTGAAATACCACCTAGCATACCAGTCAAGTGGGGGGAGCAACAGAAAATTTTAAAGCACAGTCTTACGATAAGTCTTGGAATTTGGGCCTCAAATTACAACCTCTAATCGAATCCGTTTGGTACACATCAACGTCAACGTAAATGTTCAATGTGATTACCATTGTGGTGCAGGCACTCTTCATCTGTCCATGTCTTTCAATTACTAATGCCTTCAGAGATTTTCTTATCAAGAAAAAGGGTCCGATAATTTGGTTTCCAAGAATGCCCTCCCAAAAATGCACGTTATGAAGGTTTAAGGTACCATCCTTAAATAGCCTCGTCAGAGAACAGTACCTTTCTAAAAATAATGGATCGGCTTCAATTAGTTCACGCAAAGGTTTTGCCGTTTTGGGTAATCCTCGTAAACATCATGTTCAATTTTCCCTGGTTTGAATACACTGGCATTTTGCTAAAAGACGAGACTAACTAATTAAATTCGGTCCTAACTGCTACGTAACGACGATTAGTTTTCACTACGGCCTTTTTTCTCGGTTCCTCAGACAACTCGGACCTTCTGCTTCAAAGTCATTCCCAAAGAAACCTTTATGTTTTCTTTATTTTGTTCATAGTTTAAGGTTAGGGGGCCGACCTTTATTACAATGGTTTCTTTTTTCGGTATTTGTGCCTTTTTAACAGGCGTATTGTTAAAATTGTAACACTACAGAAATTGTATTTCAAATGGGACCGGCAATACCGCAACGCTGAGCCGAAAAACTGGATGGTAATTGTTTGGACCTATAGGGTCAGGACATTGGAGGACCAAACATACCGTGGTGTCACGTGTCGAATGTTAAAGCGACCTTCACCACTATACATACTATGACCTGCTGCTCAAGCTGACAATCTTTGAAAACTCAACTTTGAGGAACTTCCGGTCTTTTTAGATATAAAGGGGCTTTCAGTGTCGCTAAGTAGTAGAATTACAGTAGTTGGTCTCGTTTCCTAGCAAAATGCCAACTTATTCTAACCAGGAAAAATTGGGCAGCAAGTTTATTTTGGGTGAAGGTCGCGGTAACATTCAACCATAGAGAATTTTACACATGTGTAAAATTCTCTCTGGTTCAACTAAAGGTAGTGCTTTATGCCGAACGGTCTCCACACCGACATTTGGGTGCGAGGACTTTCGTCATTTCGATAGTGCAAGATCGTGAACGTAGAAGAGACTGTATAGTCTGTAATGAGGATACAGACTTTGACATCGTAGAAAGTTTTGAAGCCAATCTCATGCTTGTAGTAGAGCGGTGGAACAAGAAGTTGCACTAAGCCATTCTACTGTTCGTGCCAGTTTACAAGGGCATTACTACAGGCATAATCATATCCCCCTACATCAAGCCTTAACGGACGAGAAGTACCTAAGACGGCAATACCATTAGTCTTGCCATGCGTCATGAGTTTAGTGGTTGCAAATGTAATGCAAGACACGGACAGTCATCTGGAAGAGTGCCTCAACCACAATGGTAGACACTTCGAATATTTACGTTGAGTTGTTTACTAAACAGTTTAGAGGTTGCAATTTGAGGCCCAGGTTCTAAGACTAATCGTAGGACTGTGCTTTAAAATATTTTGTTGCATTCACGCATATTCTCCTGTATTCTTTGTGTATCTTGCCACTCGTTGTCACTTAAATACAATAAAACATGAATTCTAAACATTTATTTACACCCTGTATAATTTAGCACGACATCACCCGTTGGCAGTATTGGGGGTTGTACATAAAGGAAGCTGTTGGTCTGATCTCGACAACACTGTATATGTATACAGTGTACGAAACAAATATTTTTCTTCCATATTTCAAATACCGTCGTTTTTAAACTTTTCATAAATAAAGTACAACACAATATGCTTATATAGACATCGTCTTCAAGCTCTTCTACTCATGATGCATTTCCTCAAAAATTCTCATTGATATATGTTTAGAGTGTACACAACAAATAAAAAAATTTATTCTACATTTCAAATACTGTCATTTTTGAACTAACTTCATATATAAAGTACAACATTATATGCTTTTCGAAAACTATGCTATTGGATATGAGTTCATATAATTAACTATACTTAAGTACTTCTTTAAGCTATTAGAAATAGATCAACCCCAAATGTATGTCGGTACAAAAAACATGAAATTATTCAAATTTTAATTACATTAAGACTGAAGGGACAGATATTATAAAAAAACGTCTTGGTTTGGACCAAGGCCGAAAAAACAAACGATATGTCTGAGGTTTATCAGTTGACTGAAGTTTCAGATATTGCAATTTCTTTTTAAATTACTTTTATTCCTTTAATCCTTAATCAATATTTAATTCAATCAACTTATTTTTACTGTTAATCGATCTATTCCCTCTAAATTAATTTCAAAAATTACATATCTACGCTTTTTCAAGAATAATTCCATTTTCCGAAAACATTTTATCATGAAATTAATTATTTTGAAGGGATTTCGTGTCGATGATTACTAAGTTGGAAGCACAGTTTTAATTCTTGTTGCCTTGACAAATTTTCAAGTTTGCACCAAAAAAGTTTAAATCTGTTGTAAGTTGCTGGGAAGACTGATGTCAAGAAATTATGATAAAGAATTTATTTTGCTCAAACTAATTTATAAACTTATGTTGTCTACTTAAGACAAAGCAACAACCTCGGTCCTGTCTTGTTTCTTTTAGTAGGTAGCTCTCCTTTTATGCACTGGAAAAATATGATATCGGTGTAAATATAACCAAAGGAAAGGGTAAAGTTTACATAAAAAGAAATACTTCTCAGTTCCGATGACTTGTTATTTCCTGAGGAAATAAAATGGTTGAACACATCATACCTTACCAGAACTGCCATGGACCGATCGTACACAAATTACATAAGGAGAAACTAAAACACTGGGGCGATGCCGCCATTGGGGTCTTCTCCCTCTCGCCTAGAAGCACCGCTAGAGGCAGTGCGAGTTGACTTTCCTCCCGCCTGTAGTGAACTTTGGCACCGTCTGACGATGGCCCTTGGTGCAAGGAAGAATACCCCAATGGTCTCCTCGCCCCTGTGTGTTTTCGGAAATGGTCTCTACGCCTGATAAAATCATTCCGCGTAATACGTAACCGGTGTACAATACAAGTAACGCCAACAATGTAGTAAGGGGTGATGACGTTCCAAATCTAGATTGAGTTATGGCCAAGAAGCTTTGAAGTTCGGAGAGGGAAACTGCAGTGCAACCTTTCCTTCATAGTCGCGACAAAAAAATGTAACATTTCGATATTCGAAGTTAAATGTATAAATTCGTGTCCCCAATATATGCATCCACTATCAAATATTTACATTTTCCTTTCAAGTTATATCAAAGATCGCTTGCTCTTTTTAGACACTTCGTATAATATTTCAAATATTCAATATTCGTCACCCAACACGTACTCCCTTCAAAATAATTAATTTCATGATAAAATGTTTTCGGAAAATGGAATTATTCTTGAAAAAGCGTAGATATGTAATTTTTGAAATTAATTTAGAGGGAATAGATCGATTAACAGTAAAAATAAGTTGATTGAATTAAATATTGATTAAGGATTAAAGGAATAAAAGTAATTTAAAAAGAAATTGCAATATCTGAAACTTCAGTCAACTGATAAACCTCAGACATATCGTTTGTTTTTTCGGCCTTGGTCCAAACCAAGACGTTTTTTTATAATGCTATGCTATGCTATGCTATGCTAAGCTATGCTAAGCTAAGCTATGCTAAGCTAAGCTAAGCTAAGCTATGCTATGCTAAGCTAAGCTAAGCTAAGCTATGCTATGCTATGCTAAGCTAAGCTATGCTAAGCTAAGCTAAGCTATGCTATGCTATGCTAAGCTAAGCTAAGCTAAGCTATGCTATGCTAATCTAAGCTATGCTAAGCTATGCTATGCTATGCTAAGCTAAGCTAAGCTAAGCTATGCTAAGCTAAGCTATGCTATGCTAAGCTATGCCATGCTATGCTAAGCTATGCTATGCTAAGCTATGCCATGCTATGCTAAGCTAAGCTATGCTAACCTATGCTAAGGTAAGCTAAGCTAAGCTATGCTATGCTATGCTATGCTAAGCTAAGCTATGCTATGCTATGCTATGCTAAGCTAAGCTAAGCTAAGCTATGCTATGCTATGCTAAGCTAAGCTAAGCTAAGCTATGCTATGCTATGCTATGCTATGCTAAGCTATGCTATGCTAAGCTATGCTAAGCTAAGCTAAGCTAAGCTATGCTATGCTAAGCTAAGCTAAGCTAAGCTATGCTATGCTATGCTAAGCTATGCTAAGCTAAGCTAAGCTATGCTATGCTATGCTAAGCTAAGCTAAGCTAAGCTATGCTAAGCTAAGCTATGCTAAGCTAAGCTATGCTATGCTATGCTATGCTATGCTATGCTATACTATGCTAAGCTAAGCTATGCTATGCTAAGCTAAGCTATGCTAAGCTATGCTAAGCTATGCTAAGCAATGCTAAGCTATGCTAAGCTATGCTATGCTAAGCTAAGCTATGCTAAGCTATGCTATGCTAAGCTAAGCTATTCTAAGCTAAGCTAAGCTAAGCTATGCTAAGCTAAGCTATACTAACCTATGCTAAGCTAAGCTATGCTAAGCTAAGCTAAGCTAAGCTATGCTAATCTAAGCTATGCTAAGCTATGCTATGCTATGCTAAGCTAAGCTAAGCTAAGCTATGCTAAGCTAAGCTATGCTATGCTAAGCTATGCCATGCTATGCTAAGCTATGCTATGCTAAGCTATGCCATGCTATGCTAAGCTAAGCTATGCTATGCTAAGCTAAGCTATGCTAAGCTAAGCTATGCTAAGCTAAGCTATGCTATGCTATGCTATGCTATGCTATGCTATACTATGCTAAGCTAAGCTATGCTATGCTAAGCTAAGCTATGCTAAGCTATGCTAAGCTAAGCTAAGCAATGCTAAGCTATGCTAAGCTAAGCTATGCTAAGCTAAGCTAAGCTATGCTATGCTATGCTAAGCTAAGCTATGCTATGCTATGCTAAGCTAAGCTAAGCTATGCTATGCTATGCTAAGCTAAGCTAAGCTATGCTAAGCTTAGCTAAGCTAAGCTATGCTATGCTATGCTAAGCTAAGCTAAGCTATGCTAAGCTAAGCTAAGCTAAGCTATGCTATGCTATGCTAAGCTATGCTATGCTAAGCTAAGCTAAGCTATGCTATGCTATGCTAAGCTAAGCTATGCTAAGCTATGCTAAGCTAAGCTAAGCTATGCTAAGCTAAGCTAAGCTATGCTAAGCTAAGCTATGCTATGCTATGCTAAGCTATGCTATGCTAAGCTAAGCTAAGCTAAGCTATGCTAAGCTAAGCTATGCTATGCTATGCTATGCTATGCTATGCTATACTATGCTAAGCTAAGCTATGCTATGCTAAGCTAAGCTATGCTAAGCTATGCTAAGCTATGCTAAGCAATGCTAAGCTATGCTAAGCTAAGCTAAGCTAAGCTAAGCTAAGCTATGCTATGCTAAGCTAAGCTATGCTAAGCTATGCTATGCTATGCTAAGCTATGCCATGCTATGCTAAGCTATGCTATGCTAAGCTATGCCATGCTATGCTAAGCTAAGCTAAGCTAAGCTAAGCTATGCTAAGCTATGCTAAGCTAAGCTAAGCTAAGCTATGCTATGCTATGCTAAGCTATGCTAAGCTAAGCTAAGCTAAGCTATGCTATGCTATGCTAAGCTATGCTAAGCTAAGCTAAGCTAAGCTAAGCTATGCTATGCTAAGCTAAGCTATGCTAAGGTATGCTATGCTAAGCTAAGCTATGCTAAGCTAAGCTATGTTAAGCTAAGCTATGCTAAGCTAAGCTAAGCTAAGCTATGCTAAGCTAAGCTATACTATGCTATGCTAAGCTAAGCTAAGCTAAGCTAAGCCATGCTATGCTAAGCTATGCTAAGCTATGCTAAGCTAAGCTAAGCTATGCTATGCTATGCTAAGCTAAGCTATGCTATGCTATGCTAAGCTAAGCTAAGCTATGCTATGCTATGCTAAGCTAAGCTAAGCTATGCTAAGCTTATTTAAGCTAAGCTATGCTATGCTATGCTAAGCTAAGCTAAGCTATGCTAAGCTAAGCTAAGCTAAGCTATGCTATGCTATGCTAAGCTATGCTATGCTAAGCTAAGCTAAGCTATGCTATGCTATGCTAAGCTAAGCTATGCTAAGCTATGCTAAGCTAAGCTAAGCTATGCTAAGCTAAGCTAAGCTATGCTAAGCTAAGCTATGCTATGCTAAGCTATGCTATGCTAAGCTAAGCTAAGCTAAGCTATGCTAAGCTAAGCTATGCTATGCTATGCTATGCTATGCTATGCTATACTATGCTAAGCTAAGCTATGCTATGCTAAGCTAAGCTATGCTAAGCTATGCTAAGCTATGCTAAGCAATACTAAGCTATGCTAAGCTATGCTATGCTAAGCTAAGCTATGCTAAGCTATGCTATGCTAAGCTAAGCTATTCTAAGCTAAGCTAAGCTAAGCTATGCTAAGCTAAGCTATACTAACCTATGCTAAGCTAAGCTATGCTAAGCTAAGCTAAGCTAAGCTATGCTAAGCTAAGCTATACTATGCTATGCTATGCTATGCTAAGCTAAGCTAAGCTAAGCTATGCTAAGCTAAGCTATGCTATGCTAAGCTATGCCATGCTATGCTAAGCTATGCTATGCTAAGCTATGCCATGCTATGCTAAGCTAAGCTAAGCTATGCTATGCTAAGCTAAGCTAAGCTATGCTATGCTAAGCTAAGCTAAGCTATGCTATGCTATGCTATGCTAAGCTAAGCTAAGCTAAGCTTTGCTATGCTATGCTAAGCTAAGCTATACTATGCTATGCTATGCTATGCTAAGCTAAGCTAAGCTAAGCTATGC
Source organism: Phalangium opilio (assembly GCF_054372755.1). Lineage (NCBI taxonomy): Eukaryota > Metazoa > Arthropoda > Arachnida > Opiliones > Phalangiidae > Phalangium > Phalangium opilio. Next base: position 5,668,868 of record NW_028324187.1, on the reverse strand, counting down.
TAAGCTAAGCTAAGCTATGCTATGCTATGCTATGCTAAGCTAAGCTAAGCTAAGCTTTGCTATGCTATGCTAAGCTAAGCTATACTATGCTATGCTATGCTATGCTAAGCTAAGCTAAGCTAAGCTATGCTAAGCTAAGCTATGCTATGCTAAGCTATGCCATGCTATGCTAAGCTATGCTATGCTAAGCTATGCCATGCTAAGCTAAGCTAAGCTAAGCTATGCTATGCTAAGCTAAGCTAAGCTATGCTATGCTAAGCTAAGCTAAGCTATGCTATGCTATGCTATGCTAAGCTAAGCTAAGCTAAGCTTTGCTATGCTATGCTAAGCTAAGCTATGCTATGCTATGCTATGCTAAGCTAAGCTAAGCTATGCTATGCTATGCTAAGCTAAGCTATGCTATGCTATGCTAAGCTAAGCTATGCTAAGCTAAGCTAAGCTATGCTATGCTATGCTAAGCTAAGCTAAGCTAAGCTATGCTATGCTAATCTAAGCTATGCTAAGCTATGCTATGCTATTTTAAGCTAAGCTAAGCTAAGCTATGCTAAGCTAAGCTATGCTATGCTAAGCTATGCCATGCTATGCTAAGCTATGCTATGCTAAGCTATGCCATGCTATGCTAAGCTAAGCTATGCTATGCTAAGCTAAGCTATGCTAAGCTAAGCTATGCTAAGCTAAGCTATGCTATGCTATGCTATGCTATGCTATGCTATACTATGCTAAGCTAAGCTATGCTATGCTAAGCTAAGCTATGCTAAGCTATGCTAAGCTATGCTAAGCTATGCTAAGCTATGCTAAGCAATGCTAAGCTATGCTAAGCTATGCTATGCTAAGCTAAGCTATGCTAAGCTATGCTATGCTAAGCTAAGCTATTCTAAGCTAAGCTAAGCTAAGCTATGCTAAGCTAAGCTATACTAACCTATGCTAAGCTAAGCTATGCTAAGCTAAGCTAAGCTAAGCTATGCTAATCTAAGCTATGCTAAGCTATGCTATGCTATGCTAAGCTAAGCTAAGCTAAGCTATGCTAAGCTAAGCTATGCTATGCTAAGCTATGCCATGCTATGCTAAGCTATGCTATGCTAAGCTATGCCATGCTATGCTAAGCTAAGCTATGCTATGCTAAGCTAAGCTATGCTAAGCTAAGCTAAGCTATGCTAAGCTAAGCTATGCTAAGCTAAGCTATGCTAAGCTAAGCTAAGCTAAGCTATGCTAAGCTAAGCTATGCTATGCTATGCTATGCTATGCTAAGCTAAGCTAAGCTATGCTAAGCTATGCTATGCTAAGCTAAGCTATGCTATGCTAAGCTAAGCTATGCTAAGCTATGCTATGCTAAGCTAAGCTATTCTAAGCTAAGCTAAGCTAAGCTATGCTAAGCTAAGCTATACTAACCTATGCTAAGCTAAGCTATGCTAAGCTAAGCTAAGCTAAGCTATGCTAAGCTAAGCTATACTATGCTATGCTATGCTATGCTAAGCTAAGCTAAGCTAAGCTATGCTAAGCTAAGCTATGCTATGCTAAGCTATGCCATGCTATGCTAAGCTATGCTATGCTAAGCTATGCCATGCTATGCTAAGCTAAGCTAAGCTATGCTATGCTAAGCTAAGCTAAGCTATGCTATGCTATGCTATGCTAAGCTAAGCTAAGCTATGCTATGCTAAGCTAAGCTAAGCTAAGCTATGCTATGCTATGCTAAGCTATGCTATACTATGCTATGCTATGCTATGCTAAGCTAAGCTAAGCTAAGCTATGCTAAGCTAAGCTAAGCTATGCTATGCTATGCTATGCTAAGCTAAGCTAAGCTAAGCTTTGCTATGCTATGCTAAGCTAAGCTATACTATGCTATGCTATGCTATGCTAAGCTAAGCTAAGCTAAGCTATGCTAAGCTAAGCTATGCTATGCTAAGCTATGCCATGCTATGCTAAGCTATGCTATGCTAAGCTATGCCATGCTAAGCTAAGCTAAGCTAAGCTATGCTATGCTAAGCTAAGCTAAGCTATGCTATGCTAAGCTAAGCTAAGCTATGCTATGCTATGCTATGCTAAGCTAAGCTAAGCTAAGCTAAGCTATGCTATGCTAAGCTAAGCTATGCTATGCTATGCTATGCTAAGCTAAGCTAAGCTATGCTATGCTATGCTAAGCTAAGCTAAGCTAAGCTTTGCTATGCTATGCTAAGCTAAGCTATGCTATGCTATGCTATGCTAAGCTAAGCTAAGCTATGCTATGCTATGCTAAGCTAAGCTAAGCTATGCTTAGCTATGCTAAGCTAAGCTAAGCTATGCTATGCTATGCTAAGCTAAGCTAAGCTAAGCTATGCTATGCTAATCTAAGCTATGCTAAGCTATGCTATGCTATTTTAAGCTAAGCTAAGCTAAGCTATGCTAAGCTAAGCTATGCTATGCTAAGCTATGCCATGCTATGCTAAGCTATGCTATGCTAAGCTATGCCATGCTATGCTAAGCTAAGCTATGCTATGCTAAGCTAAGCTAAGCTATGCTATGCTAAGCTAAACTAAGCTATGCTATGCTATGCTATGCTAAGCTAAGCTAAGCTAAGCTTTGCTATGCTATGCTAAGCTAAGCTATGCTATGCTATGCTATGCTAAGCTAAGCTAAGCTATGCTATGCTATGCTAAGCTAAGCTATGCTATGCTATGCTAAGCTAAGCTATGCTAAGCTAAGCTAAGCTATGCTATGCTATGCTAAGCTAAGCTAAGCTAAGCTATGCTATGCTAATCTAAGCTATGCTAAGCTATGCTATGCTATTTTAAGCTAAGCTAAGCTAAGCTATGCTAAGCTAAGCTATGCTATGCTAAGCTATGCCATGCTATGCTAAGCTATGCTATGCTAAGCTATGCCATGCTATGCTAAGCTAAGCTATGCTATGCTAAGCTAAGCTATGCTAAGCTAAGCTATGCTAAGCTAAGCTATGCTATGCTATGCTATGCTATACTATGCTAAGCTAAGCTATGCTATGCTAAGCTAAGCTATGCTAAGCTATGCTAAGCTATGCTAAGCAATGCTAAGCTATGCTAAGCTATGCTATGCTAAGCTAAGCTATGCTAAGCTATGCTATGCTAAGCTAAGCTATTCTAAGCTAAGCTAAGCTAAGCTATGCTAAGCTAAGCTATACTAACCTATGCTAAGCTAAGCTATGCTAAGCTAAGCTAAGCTAAGCTATGCTAATCTAAGCTATGCTAAGCTATGCTAAGCTATGCTATGCTATGCTAAGCTAAGCTAAGCTAAGCTATGCTAAGCTAAGCTATGCTATGCTAAGCTATGCCATGCTATGCTAAGCTATGCTATGCTAAGCTATGCCATGCTATGCTAAGCTAAGCTATGCTATGCTAAGCTAAGCTATGCTAAGCTAAGCTATGCTAAGCTAAGCTAAGCTAAGCTATGCTAAGCTAAGCTATGCTAAGCTAAGCTATGCTAAGCTAAGCTATGCTAAGCTAAGCTAAGCTAAGCTATGCTAAGCTAAGCTATGCTATGCTATGCTATGCTATGCTAAGCTAAGCTAAGCTATGCTAAGCTATGCTATGCTAAGCTAAGCTATGCTATGCTAAGCTAAGCTATGCTAAGCTAAGCTATTCTAAGCTAAGCTAAGCTAAGCTATGCTAAGCTAAGCTATACTAACCTATGCTAAGCTAAGCTATGCTAAGCTAAGCTAAGCTAAGCTATGCTAAGCTAAGCTATACTATGCTATGCTATGCTAAGCTAAGCTAAGCTAAGCTATGCTAAGCTAAGCTATGCTATGCTAAGCTATGCCATGCTATGCTAAGCTATGCTATGCTAAGCTATGCCATGCTATGCTAAGCTAAGCTAAGCTATGCTATGCTAAGCTAAGCTAAGCTATGCTATGCTAAGCTAAGCTAAGCTATGCTATGCTATGCTATGCTATGCTAAGCTAAGCTAAGCTTTGCTATGCTATGCTAAGCTAAGCTATACTATGCTATGCTATGCTATGCTAAGCTAAGCTAAGCTAAGCTATGCTAAGCTAAGCTAAGCTATGCTATGCTATGCTATGCTAAGCTAAGCTAAGCTAAGCTTTGCTATGCTATGCTAAGCTAAGCTATACTATGCTATGCTATGCTATGCTAAGCTAAGCTAAGCTAAGCTATGCTAAGCTAAGCTATGCTATGCTAAGCTATGCCATGCTATGCTAAGCTATGCTATGCTAAGCTATGCCATGCTAAGCTAAGCTAAGCTAAGCTATGCTATGCTAAGCTAAGCTAAGCTATGCTATGCTAAGCTAAGCTAAGCTATGCTATGCTATGCTATGCTAAGCTAAGCTAAGCTAAGCTTTGCTATGCTATGCTAAGCTAAGCTATGCTATGCTATGCTATGCTAAGCTAAGCTAAGCTATGCTATGCTATGCTAAGCTAAGCTATGCTATGCTATGCTAAGCTAAGCTATGCTAAGCTAAGCTAAGCTATGCTATGCTATGCTAAGCTAAGCTAAGCTAAGCTATGCTATGCTAATCTAAGCTATGCTAAGCTATGCTATGCTATTTTAAGCTAAGCTAAGCTAAGCTATGCTAAGCTAAGCTATGCTATGCTAAGCTATGCCATGCTATGCTAAGCTATGCTATGCTAAGCTATGCCATGCTATGCTAAGCTAAGCTATGCTATGCTAAGCTAAGCTATGCTAAGCTAAGCTAAGCTATGCTATGCTAAGCTAAGCTATGCTAAGCTAAGCTATGCTAAGCTAAGCTATGCTATGCTATGCTATGCTATGCTATGCTATACTATGCTAAGCTAAGCTATGCTATGCTAAGCTAAGCTATGCTAAGCTATGCTAAGCTATGCTAAGCAATGCTAAGCTATGCTAAGCTATGCTATGCTAAGCTAAGCTATGCTATGCTATGCTATGCTAAGCTAAGCTATGCTATGCTATGCTAAGCTAAGCTATGCTAAGCTAAGCTAAGCTATGCTATGCTATGCTAAGCTAAGCTAAGCTAAGCTATGCTATGCTAATCTAAGCTATGCTAAGCTATGCTATGCTATTTTAAGCTAAGCTAAGCTAAGCTATGCTAAGCTAAGCTATGCTATGCTAAGCTATGCCATGCTATGCTAAGCTATGCTATGCTAAGCTATGCCATGCTATGCTAAGCTAAGCTATGCTATGCTAAGCTAAGCTATGCTAAGCTAAGCTATGCTAAGCTAAGCTATGCTATGCTATGCTATGCTATACTATGCTAAGCTAAGCTATGCTATGCTAAGCTAAGCTATGCTAAGCTATGCTAAGCTATGCTAAGCAATGCTAAGCTATGCTAAGCTATGCTATGCTAAGCTAAGCTATGCTAAGCTATGCTATGCTAAGCTAAGCTATTCTAAGCTAAGCTAAGCTAAGCTATGCTAAGCTAAGCTATACTAACCTATGCTAAGCTAAGCTATGCTAAGCTAAGCTAAGCTAAGCTATGCTAATCTAAGCTATGCTAAGCTATGCTAAGCTATGCTATGCTATGCTAAGCTAAGCTAAGCTAAGCTATGCTAAGCTAAGCTATGCTATGCTAAGCTATGCCATGCTATGCTAAGCTATGCTATGCTAAGCTATGCCATGCTATGCTAAGCTAAGCTATGCTATGCTAAGCTAAGCTATGCTAAGCTAAGCTATGCTAAGCTAAGCTAAGCTAAGCTATGCTAAGCTAAGCTATGCTAAGCTAAGCTATGCTAAGCTAAGCTATGCTAAGCTAAGCTAAGCTAAGCTATGCTAAGCTAAGCTATGCTATGCTATGCTATGCTATGCTAAGCTAAGCTAAGCTATGCTAAGCTATGCTATGCTAAGCTAAGCTATGCTATGCTAAGCTAAGCTATGCTAAGCTAAGCTATTCTAAGCTAAGCTAAGCTAAGCTATGCTAAGCTAAGCTATACTAACCTATGCTAAGCTAAGCTATGCTAAGCTAAGCTAAGCTAAGCTATGCTAAGCTAAGCTATACTATGCTATGCTATGCTAAGCTAAGCTAAGCTAAGCTATGCTAAGCTAAGCTATGCTATGCTAAGCTATGCCATGCTATGCTAAGCTATGCTATGCTAAGCTATGCCATGCTATGCTAAGCTAAGCTAAGCTATGCTATGCTAAGCTAAGCTAAGCTATGCTATGCTAAGCTAAGCTAAGCTATGCTATGCTATGCTATGCTATGCTAAGCTAAGCTAAGCTTTGCTATGCTATGCTAAGCTAAGCTATACTATGCTATGCTATGCTATGCTAAGCTAAGCTAAGCTAAGCTATGCTAAGCTAAGCTAAGCTATGCTATGCTATGCTATGCTAAGCTAAGCTAAGCTAAGCTTTGCTATGCTATGCTAAGCTAAGCTATACTATGCTATGCTATGCTATGCTAAGCTAAGCTAAGCTAAGCTATGCTAAGCTAAGCTATGCTATGCTAAGCTATGCCATGCTATGCTAAGCTATGCTATGCTAAGCTATGCCATGCTAAGCTAAGCTAAGCTAAGCTATGCTATGCTAAGCTAAGCTAAGCTATGCTATGCTAAGCTAAGCTAAGCTATGCTATGCTATGCTATGCTAAGCTAAGCTAAGCTAAGCTTTGCTATGCTATGCTAAGCTAAGCTATGCTATGCTATGCTATGCTAAGCTAAGCTAAGCTATGCTATGCTATGCTAAGCTAAGCTATGCTATGCTATGCTAAGCTAAGCTATGCTAAGCTAAGCTAAGCTATGCTATGCTATGCTAAGCTAAGCTAAGCTAAGCTATGCTATGCTAATCTAAGCTATGCTAAGCTATGCTATGCTATTTTAAGCTAAGCTAAGCTAAGCTATGCTAAGCTAAGCTATGCTATGCTAAGCTATGCCATGCTATGCTAAGCTATGCTATGCTAAGCTATGCCATGCTATGCTAAGCTAAGCTATGCTATGCTAAGCTAAGCTATGCTAAGCTAAGCTAAGCTATGCTATGCTAAGCTAAGCTATGCTAAGCTAAGCTATGCTAAGCTAAGCTATGCTATGCTATGCTATGCTATGCTATGCTATACTATGCTAAGCTAAGCTATGCTATGCTAAGCTAAGCTATGCTAAGCTATGCTAAGCTATGCTAAGCAATGCTAAGCTATGCTAAGCTATGCTATGCTAAGCTAAGCTATGCTAAGCTATGCTATGCTAAGCTAAGCTATTCTAAGCTAAGCTAAGCTAAGCTATGCTAAGCTAAGCTATACTAACCTATGCTAAGCTAAGCTATGCTAAGCTATGCTATGCTAAGCTAAGCTAAGCTATGCTATGCTATGCTAAGCTAAGCTATGCTAAGCTATGCTAAGCTATGCTAAGCTAAGCTAAGCTATGCTAAGCTAAGCTAAGCTATGCTAAGCTAAGCTATGCTATGCTAAGCTATGCTATGCTAAGCTAAGCTAAGCTAAGCTATGCTAAGCTAAGCTATGCTATGCTATGCTATGCCATGCTATGCTAAGCTATGCTATGCTAAGCTATGCCATGCTATGCTAAGCTAAGCTATGCTATGCTAAGCTAAGCTATGCTAAGCTAAGCTATGCTAAGCTAAGCTAAGCTAAGCTATGCTAAGCTAAGCTATGCTAAGCTAAGCTATGCTAAGCTAAGCTAAGCTAAGCTATGCTAAGCTAAGCTATGCTATGCTATGCTATGCTATGCTAAGCTAAGCTAAGCTATGCTAAGCTATGCTATGCTAAGCTAAGCTATGCTATGCTATGCTAAGCTATGCTAAGCTATGCTATGCTAAGCTAAGCTATGCTAAGCTATGCTATGCTAAGCTAAGCTATGCTAAGCTATGCTAAGCTATGCTATGCAAAGCTAAGCTAAGCTAAGCTATGCTAAGCTAAGCTATACTAACCTATGCTAAGGTAAGCTAAGCTAAGCTATGCTATGCTATGCTATGCTATGCTAAGCTAAGCTATGCTATGCTATGCTATGCTAAGCTAAGCTAAGCTATGCTATGCTATGCTAAGCTAAGCTAAGCTAAGCTATGCTATGCTATGCTATGCTATGCTATGCTATGCTAAGCTATGCTAAGCTAAGCTATGCTAAGCTAAGCTAAGCTAAGCTATGCTATGCTAAGCTAAGCTAAGCTATGCTATGCTAAGCTAAGCTAAGCTATGCTATGCTATGCTAAGCTAAGCTAAGCTTTGCTATGCTATGCTAAACTAAGCTAAGCTATGCTATGCTATGCTAAGCTAAGCTATGCTAAGCTAAGCTAAGCTATGCTATGCTAAGCTAAGCTAAGCTAAGCTAAGCTATGCTATGCTAAGCTAAGCTATGCTAAGCTATGCTATGCTATGCTAAGCTAAGCTAAGCTAAGCTATGCTATGCTAAGCTATGCCATGCTATGCTAAGCTATGCTATGCTAAGCTATGCCATGCTATGCTAAGCTAAGCTATGCTAAGCTATGCTAAGCTAAGCTAAGCTAAGCTAAGCTATGCTATGCTAAGCTAAGCTATGCTAAGCTAAGCTAAGCTATGCTATGCTAAGCTAAGCTAAGCTAAGCTATGCTATGCTAAGCTAAGCTATGCTAAGCTATGCTATGCTATGCTAAGCTATGCCATGCTATGCTAAGCTATGCTATGCTAAGCTATGCCATGCTATGCTAAGCTAAGCTAAGCTAAGCTATGCTAAGCTATGCTAAGCTAAGCTAAGCTAAGCTATGCTATGCTATGCTAAGCTATGCTAAGCTAAGCTAAGCTAAGCTAAGCTATGCTATGCTAAGCTAAGCTATGCTAAGGTATGCTATGCTAAGCTAAGCTATGCTAAGCTAAGCTATGTTAAGCTAAGCTATGCTAAGCTAAGCTAAGCTAAGCTATGCTAAGCTAAGCTATACTATGCTATGCTAAGCTAAGCTAAGCTAAGCTAAGCCATGCTATGCTAAGCTATGCTAAGCTATGCTAAGCTAAGCTAAGCTATGCTATGCTATGCTATGCTAAGCTAAGCTAAGCTATGCTATGCTATGCTAAGCTAAGCTAAGCTATGCTATGCTATGCTAAGCTAAGCTAAGCTATGCTAAGCTTAGCTAAGCTAAGCTATGCTATGCTATGCTAAGCTAAGCTAAGCTATGCTAAGCTAAGCTAAGCTAAGCTATGCTATGCTATGCTAAGCTATGCTATGCTAAGCTAAGCTAAGCTATGCTATGCTATGCTAAGCTAAGCTATGCTAAGCTATGCTAAGCTATGCTAAGCTAAGATAAGCTATGCTAAGCTAAGCTAAGCTATGCTAAGCTAAGCTATGCTATGCTAAGCTATGCTATGCTAAGCTAAGCTAAGCTAAGCTATGCTAAGCTAAGCTATGCTATGCTATGCTATGCTATGCTATGCTATACTATGCTAAGCTAAGCTCTGCTATGCTAAGCTAAGCTATGCTAAGCTATGCTAAGCTATGCTAAGCAATGCTAAGCTATGCTAAGCTATGCTATGCTAAGCTAAGCTATGCTAAGCTATGCTATGCTAAGCTAAGCTATTCTAAGCTAAGCTATGCTAAGCTAAGCTATACTAACCTATGCTAAGCTAAGCTATGCTAAGCTAAGCTAAGCTAAGCTATGCTAAGCTAAGCTATACTATGCTATGCTAAGCTAAGCTAAGCTAAGCTAAGCTAAGCTAAGCCATGCTATGCTAAGCTATGCTAAGCTAAGCTAAGCTATGCTATGCTATGCTAAGCTAAGCTATGCTATGCTATGCTAAGCTAAGCTAAGCTATGCTATGCTATGCTAAGCTAAGCTAAGCTATGCTAAGCTTAGCTAAGCTAAGCTATGCTATGCTATGCTAAGCTAAGCTAAGCTATGCTAAGCTAAGCTAAGCTAAGCTATGCTATGCTATGCTAAGCTATGCTATGCTAAGCTAAGCTATGCTATGCTATGCTAAGCTAAGCTATGCTAAGCTATGCTAAGCTAAGCTAAGCTATGCTAAGCTAAGCTAAGCTATGCTAAGCTAAGCTATGCTATGCTAAGCTAAGCTATGCTAAGCTATGCTATGCTAAGCTAAGCTATGCTAAGCTAAGCTAAGCTAAGCTATGCTAAGCTAAGCTATGCTATGCTATGCTATGCTATGCTTTGCTATACTATGCTAAGCTAAGCTAAGCTATGCTATGCTAAGCTAAGCTATGCTAAGCTATGCTAAGCAATGCTAAGCTATGCTAAGCTATGCTATGCTAAGCTAAGCTATGCTAAGCTATGCTATGCTAAGCTAAGCTATTCTAAGCTAAGCTAAGCTATGCTATGCTAAGCTAAGCTATGCTATGCTATGCTATGCTATGCTATGCTAAGCTAAGCTATGCTATGCTATGCTATGCTAAGCTAAGCTATGCTAAGCTAAGCTAAGCTAAGCTATGCTATGCAATGCTATGCTATGCTAAGCTATGCTATGCTAAGCTAAGCTATGCTATGCTATGCTAAGCTAAGCTAAGCTATGCTAAGCTAAGCTAAGCTAAGCTATGCTAAGCTAAGCTATACTATGCTATGCTAAGCTAAGCTAAGCTAAGCTAAGCTAAACTATGCTAAGCTAAGCTATGCTAAGCTAAGCTAAGCTCAGCTATGCTAAGCTAAGCTAAGCTATGCTATGCTATGCTATGCTAAGCTTAGCATAGCATAGCTTAGCTTAGCTTAGCTTAGCATAGCTTAGCTTAGCATAGCATAGCATAGCTTAGCTTAGCATAGCATAGCTTAGCATAGCATAGCTTAGCTTAGCATAGCTTAGCTTAGCATAGCTTTGCTTAGCTTAGCATAGCATAGCATAGCATAGCATAGCATAGCATAGCTTAGCATAGCATAGCATAGCTTAGCTTAGCTTAGCTTAGCATAGCTTAGCTTAGCATAGCATAGCATAGCATAGCTTAGCTTAGCATAGCATAGCATAGCATTGCATAGCATAGCTTAGCATAGCTTAGCTTAGCATAGCATAGCTTAGCTTAGCTTAGCAAAGGTTAGTATAGCTTAGCTTAGCTTAGCTTAGCATAGCTTAGCTTAGCTTAGCTTAGAATAGCTTAGCTTAGCATAGCATAGCTTAGCATAGCATAGCTTAGCATAGCTTAGCTTAGCATAGCATAGCTTAGCTTAGCATAGCATAGCATAGCATAGCATAGCATAGCATAGCATAGCTTAGCTTAGCTTAGCATAGCTTAGCTTAGCATAGCATAGCTTAGCATAGCTTAGCTTAGCATAGCATAGCTTAGCTCAGCATAGCTTAGCTTAGCTTAGCATAGCTTAGCTTAGCATAGCTTAGCTTAGCATAGCATAGCATAGCTTAGCTTAGCATAGCATAGCTTAGCATAGCATAGCATAGCTTAGCTTAGCTTAGCTTAGAATAGCTTAGCTTAGCTTAGCATAGCATAGCATAGCTTAGCTTAGCTTAGCATAGCATAGCATAGCTTAGCTTAGCTTAGCTTAGCATAGCATTGCATAGCTTAGCTTAGCTTAGCATAGCTTAGCATAGCTTAGCATAGCATAGCTTAGCTTAGCTTAGCTTAGCATAGCATAGTATAGCTTAGCTTAGCATAGCTTAGCTTAGCTTAGCTTAGCATAGCTTAGCTTAGCATAGCTTAGCTTAGCATAGCTTAGCTTAGCATAGCTTAGCATAGCTTAGCTTAGCATAGCTTAGCATAGCTTAGCTTAGCATAGCATACCTTAGCATAGCTTAGCTTAGCATAGCATAGCTTAGCTTAGCTTAGCTTAGCTTAGCTTAGCATAGCTTAGCATAGCATAGCATAGCTTAGCTTAGCTTAGCATAGCTTAGCATAGCTTAGCTTAGCTTAGCTTAGCATAGCATGGCATAGCTTAGCATAGCATAGCATAGCTTAGCTTAGCTTAGCATAGCTTAGTTTAGCATAGCTTAGCTTAGCATAGCATAGCTTAGCATAGCTTAGCTTAGCATAGCATAGCTTAGCTTAGCATAGCTTAGCTTAGCTTAGCATAGCTTAGCTTAGCATAGCTTAGCTTAGCATAGCATAGCATAGCTTAGCTTAGCATAGCATAGCTTAGCATAGCATAGCATAGCTTAGCTTAGCTTAGCTTAGCATAGCATAGCATAGCTTAGCTTAGCTTAGCATAGCATAGCATAGCTTAGCTTAGCTTAGCTTAGCATAGCATAGCTTAGCATAGCTTAGCATAGCATAGCTTAGCTTAGCTTAGCATAGCTTAGCTTAGCATAGCATGGTATAGCTTAGCTTAGCATAGCTTAGCTTAGCTTAGCTTAGCATAGCTTAGCATAGCTTAGCCTAGCATAGCATACCTTAGCATAGCTTAGCTTAGCATAGCATAGCTTAGCTTAGCATAGCTTAGCTTAGCTTAGCTTAGCTTAGCATAGCTTAGCATAGCATAGCATAGCTTAGCTTAGCTTAGCTTAGCATAGCTTAGCTTAGCTTAGCTTAGCATAGCATGGCATAGCTTAGCATAGCATGGCATAGCTTAGCATAGCATAGCTTAGCTTAGCATAGCTTAGCTTAGCTTAGCTTAGCATAGCATAGCATAGCTTAGCATAGCTTAGCTTAGCATAGCATAGCTTAGCTTAGCTTAGCTTAGCATAGCATAGCTTAGCTTAGCTTAGCATAGCTTAGCTTAGCATAGCATAGCTTAGCTTAGCTTAGCTTAGCATAGCTTAGCATAGCTTATTTATTTTATGAACGATATACTTTTTTGAGCTTAGTTTTGAGTAAATTTTATTGCAAGCTTATTACTTCTTTATAGCTTACATAATACTTTATCATGCGTGAAAATAATGATTTTAGTTTTTACTTTATCTGCTTTGCATATGATCATGAGCCATGATATGCTTGATGGCTTTTTTAATTGACTTAATAATGAATGAGGAATGATTGTAGAGGATGTGAATTATTTATAACGAATGTCTTGTTTTATTATTTATTAATCTTGAAGTGTTTGTTTTGTGCATCTTTAATATGTAACTAAATAAATTAAAATTTATTTATCTTTTTAATTAAATAGGTGATGAAAGTAAGAGTTTCTCAAGCACTTGAGTAAGTTATTATTTTTTTAATTATTTTTAAATTAAGCTGATTAATTTAATTTAATTAGACTTAAGTGGATTAATTAAGTTGAAGTATTAATATTTTATTATTATTATTTTTTAATTATTTGGGAAGATGTATACAGCGAAATTCAAGCAGAGGGTAATTTATTTAATATTTTATAAAATGTTTATTAATTGTTTATTTAAATTAATTAATTTTAATTACAGACGTGTATGAATGCACGTACTGATATTTTTTTTACAAACAAAGCATATTTGCTAATATTATTATTATTATTATTATTTAAAACCGGCCATAATTGAAATTGATAGGACCAAAATAATTTTAATCCTAATTATTATTATTATAATTAATTATAAATTAAACTTAAATATTTTGGAAGTATTTTTTATGGTAATTAATAATTAACAACGAAAAATTATAGTAACTAAAGTATTGAGGGGAAATATCTAGTCTTTTTTTATATATATATATAAAAATGTACACAGATAAACGGCTTTAACAATTAATTATTAATTAGTTTGCATGAAGTGTCAAAAGAAATTAGAAATATATCTTTGTAATAATAACTTTAAAAATAGTATTTTTTGTTGTCACATGTTTTTATACGAGTTATACAAGGCCACAAAGCTTTTATTATAAACAGTTTTTAACCAGTTTTTAAGCCTTAAAATATTGCCTTAATAATTAATATACACAGAAAGAAATTAACAAAATGTTGAAATTAAATGGATTAAATAAATTTTTTTGGTGAAATATTAATTATACACATTTTATCAGTCCAAATAATAGTGTTATATTTAGCTTGATTATAAATTATGTTTAATAAAAGGAATTTACAAATTTTTCTCAATAGTTTTATTTCATAAGGAATAATTAACTGGTATTTATTAATTTTATTTACGAATAAGTAAATAAAATTAATTGGTTTTCCGAGTCCGAAGTCCGAACCAAAGAGTTGAGCGCGTGATCGAGTGGGCTATTTCTTACAACACGAAGGAAGAGTTGAAATACAAAATCGTCGTCTGCTTAAGTTGATGGATTTGTCGTTTAAAGGGCATTATTAATGAAATATTAATTACTTTGAATAAAAATAACTTATTATTAGGCAAATAAGTAACTATAATTGTTAAAAAACTGGTAATAAGATCATAATTATGGATGTAAGTACTCTAAAAACAAGGCTAATACGTCGTTCACGACTGCTAAGCCTTGGCCTTTGGTAAACCGTAACCGTAACTAAAAGTTTTAATTTAAAACACATTATATAATTAATTAGAGAGAGGATAAGAATCTGGAAATGGCAATAGATGCCATGATAACTCGGGCTCATGATTTAAAAGCTTCAATCGGGGCATTTATATTGAAACTCGAAAATGAATATACTGTTATGAATTGGTATTAAATTAAGCATACAATAATTAACAATTAACATAAATGATTAAATATAATCAATAAATTTAGGCCATCAACCTTAGATAGTTTTGCACTCCTTTCGGGACAAATTAGTAGCATACTCCGTATTTTAAAAAGTGAAAAAACACCACTTTTACGTAACCGAGTTCTTCTACCTCTTTTACTATCTCCTGACAAAGATGAGGAACTAATGGTGAATTAATGACGATTAATTTAATCCTCTTCAGTCATTAATAAGAGTATAATTATGTAGAAATTAACCGAAAACCGAGTTTCGGTCTTTAGCCACGAAGTAGTCCCTGATTATTTAAGAACAAAACCCGATCCCGAAGTTGAAAGTAGAGATCAGTTGATTTTGAATAAAGTTAGCATTGTTTCGTCTGATGCAGCGCAGGTATAAAATGAGAAATTGAGATTAAATCAAGGCAAAACTTAATTAAATGCGTTAATTAAAAATTTAGAAACAAATAACGAGTATGAATAAAATTGCTAACAATGTTATTGACATCATTAAATCAAATCGTGAAGAATGGGAAAGTGAATCTGGTAATTAAAATAATTAGTATAAGTTAAATCATAAGTTTATAAGCTTTGTTCCATAAGTATGTCACTACCTATACTTCGTAATGCTAGTGGCTTAATGAGAGCTAGTTCAAGAACGACGTGAGAATTGACTACACTCGGTTTCGCAGGCCATCCTCCTCTTTAGTCTATACTAAGCCTTTGACAGCGCCTCACCAGGCGTCGCTTTACGAGAATCTATGACGTTTCGCCTACGTCACTTCATGACAAACTCTCATTAACGAGTGACACACTTATGGAACGAACATACCTTATAAACTTATGGTTAAATTTAGCTCAGGATGGTAAGTTTTAAACCTTTTTACAGGACAACGAGCTAGCGCTATTCAAACCTCATCTTTGGCTGATACAACTACATTAATTAGCGCTATTAGCTTAGGCAAAGGCTTAAAAAGCTCTGTGGGATCTCCGAAAGGTCCAGGGGGTTCCATGCCCCCGCAAAACAATACCCCAAGACCCGGTACACAAAAGAAAATAATTAAAAACCAGCTTTTAATTTGTTAAAAATGTAAAATTAATTTTTATTTCAGTATTTCCAGTTGGTCCAGCACCCGGAAAAGTTCCGAGTGCAATTAAAACTAACATCAAATCAGGCAATGCCATGCATCCATACGCTAGATAATAAATAATTTTACAACAATTTGTTCAATCGATCAATTCTTTATTAAAATCAAAAATAATTTCGTCATCAGTTTTGGTTTTATTTTTTATCGGATATGAACTCCCATTGGTTTATTTGTTGAGGATTGTGAAGCGGCAACTTTTTTCTTCTCAGGATCATTAGCGAAACAATTCCATAATCTCAATGTTTCATCAGCTCCCGCTGAAACGACTGTAGTACCATCAGGACTCATTGCCAAATTTAAAACTCTCGATGTATGTCCAGTTAATTCCGCTATCTTCTTCATAGTGGGGTATTTCCAAATGATAAGTTCATTGTTGGCAAATCCGTGTCCTGTTATGAATTCTTTGTAATTGGTTGACCATAACATGGCGCAAACCTTAAATAAAGATAATAATAATAATAATAAGTTGATCCTGGACGCTGAAAGAAAAATCTATATCTATTTAAATAACTGACTGATAATCAACGCCCAGCCCAAACCGCTTGCCCTAGAAGGCTGAAAATTTGCAGGAACGTTACTCATAAGTAGTAGGCGCGTACTAAGAAAGATTTCCCCCCCAATCCGCCGCCATCTTAATAAATGGCGCCCAGAAATGTAAAAACTCTTCTCTACGCAACAAAGTCCGCGCGTTTCAACCGATTTCACAGATATTTAGTACACGGGTTTCCTTTAACCTATAGACGGACTGAATGGTCTTTTGGGTTAGATTTGTTGCCATCTTTTTAAATGGCGGCCAAAAACTTAAAAACCCTTCTTTATGGAATAATGTCCGCGTAATAAAAAATGCATCCCGACGGGCTGACGGGCAACGCCGAGTGCCTTCGCTACTAGGGTGCTTCAAAAATATTAGTCATCAGTAGAATCTACCCATTCTTTGTATCATTTTGATGGAAGTTCTTATTACACGCGAGCGACGCCGCGGGTAACAACTAGTAATATTATAAATACAAACCTGCGACTTTGTATCAATTGTATTAAGACAAGTCCCTAAACTACAACTCCAAAATCTGACGCATCGATCGGCAGTTCCTCCACCACTGGCTAAAAGACTCGATTGCCAAGGACACCAAGCTAAAGCTTTAACAGCCGCTTGATGGTCAGTGAAAGTGAAGAGTGGTTGAGAGTCGGTTATATGAGACGTCGTATTTCCGGAATAGATATTTAAAACATTGTCATTTCCACCACTGGCCAAGAAACGTCCATCAGGGGACCATTTAAGACCACAAACTTCTTGAGTATGGTGTTGAAGATTAGCCTGTAAATGTTGGGCGACTCTGACGTCATGGTGATGAATTTCTCCTGATCTAGAACCGCTGTTTCAAAATTATTAGAGGAGGAAAATAATAATTAGGTACTGAGGGGAATTCAAACTCGTTTCCGTTACTGTAACAATCAAGTACCTGCTTAAAATATAATTATTCCATGATAAGCAACCGACTCTTTCTCTATGACTTAGCATAGTCCTGGATCGTTTTAAGTTCTCAACATCCCATAACTGAACTTGATTGGTACTTGTCCCGACAGCTAAATAATTCCCTTCCTTAACCCATGATAAAGAGGAGATGTATTCTCCGGGTTCTTCTAACTCCGTTAACTGATGAATTTCTCCACTTCCCGCGTTCCAAATGTAAATACTAGCTCCTAAAGCAACCGCTAAATGATTGTTGCTACTCCAATCCAAAATATTTAAATCTAAACAGTTTCAATATGAAATTAAAACACAACTGGAAATAACCTAAGACTTAAAAAAATGCTAACAATAATCGTCCTTAATCTCCGGAGCATCGAGAATTTTTTCTGGAGCTTGTGGGATGAATCTAGTGTTCTTTTTAGTCGAACACGGAGTTCTAGAACAACTATAAATGACTCTTAAGCTGTTTGAAAAGCCTTCAGGGGCTTGGGGCGCTTTATTTTTGTAAGCCATAATGCGGAAGTTTGCTAAGTCAACATTAAGGTTGTCGCTAAAAGCTTTTTGATATTCTTGGTTGTTGTAGCTTTGATCGTCATCCGCCGGTTTATCTTGAACTAGCTGAAATTTAACTTAATTAGCCTATATAGTGATGAAATTTATTGAATTAGGGCCAGATTTTTTGTACCATGTGATGTCCAACGTCAAATTGCATCCCCCCGCGATTTGGAATAAATCTATCAGCTACATTAACACCACTGGGTGTTTTAGGGGTTTTGTTGCGACCTGGGGTTGTCGATTTAGTTTTACCAGGAGTTTTATTAGGGGTTTTTCCATTATTGCTTCCAGTGGTCGATGTATTTGCATTAACATTTGCTAAAGCGGAAGTATAGCTTAGGTTGTTTGATAGATTTAGGGAGTTACTGAAGCTGGAAGTGGATGTTTCAAGGGCTTTTCTTTGCCAACGAGGCATGGGTCCTTTAGATAAGGGACCGTCCATTCTTAAAACATTCATTAACTCATTTTCTAAATTGAAATGCGCCATGATCTAATACCGTTTACGGAGTCTTCTTGCAAAAAAAATCTGTTAATGAAATATTAGTCCAAGGCTTAAGAGGAGAAAATTAAATAAATACTTATTTCAAAATGCACTTAAGGAAATTGGTTTCCAAATGATTTACCTAGATTTATCTCTACTGTAAAAATATCCTCGCGTTTATTTCGGTTTCCAAAAAATCCAATAACCAACTTCTAGTCCAAAACTTTCAAAAGTGAAGCAGGAAATTAAAAGTCAGGTCCGTTGAAAATTTTGAATTTGGAATAACGCTCCGCCTTTGATGATGTCATAAGAATATAATTTTCTATTGGCTGTTCGCGTCAATGCTGCCAGATATGCTGAAAGTTTCACCAAAGCCCACTCGATCACGCTTGAAAAGTGAAAGTAAATTTATTTTTATGTTCTGGCAGTCTTGCCCTTGAATTCTTATTGGTCGATTGTGACAATGCCGTGGTGCACGTTTCCCTGATTGTCTATGCACTTCGTAATTAAACAAAAGTCTATGTTTAATTATGTTTATAGCTTTTAAAATATTAATTTTATGACAATTTTGGTAGTATTAAGTATTTTAAAGTCTCCCAGGAATACATCCACCTTTGTATAAGTCGAAGAAGCCATTCTTTTGTGCGGTTTTTAAGCCTAAAGACTAATCATGGCCGCTACCTTCGAAGGTGTCACGGTTTTAGGATTAAGCGAAAATGGTGAAATTACCAAAAAAATAAACTATCCCGTTGCTTTACGCGTGGTTGACGAATGCGATAGTTTAGCACTTAACTTCAGAACAAGTAAGTTTTGAATCATTAAGGTATTTCTAGTGTTTTAGTTGTATGTTATGTTTAGTCTTACTCACTAAGCCTTGGTCTCTCCAAGAATGGAGCTCACTCAAGCATGCATGCTGATGCTGCTAGCCATTCTTTTTGATAAATATAGTTGCCAAGACCATATTAGAACAGTTAAATTAGCCATGCCAGGGTCTGAATGTTCCCTATTAAGTTCTAAGTACAAATGTGGACCGTTTATCACTAACACACATTAGCCCTGTTTATCATGTTCTTTGCCTGTGGTGTTTCCGAGTTCACTCTCATATTGCTAACAGATTCTAAGTTATTTTAACTGTGGTCTTTTTAAATTTGAAGCCCCAAATGTTCCTGATTATGTACTCGAAGATAATGTCTTCAAAACAACTGAGACGGCCAGGTTTGGGAGATTATCATTTGTGTTGACTAATGAGTTTAAAACTACGCTTTTACAGTTCAGATCTGAAGCCGGTAATCTCATTAAACTCGGGGGTTTTACTCTTTATAAACTTTCTAAGCAATCTGGCCCATTTCAGAACTTCTCCACTTTCAAAAACTCATTAATGACTTCAAGAAAGGGAAAGAAAATTCGATTTTTACTCAAAGAACTGATGACTCATCAGCCACGCAGTACTTCCAGTTTTATGGATATTTGTCCCAACAACAAAACATGATGCAAGATTATATTCGAACTTCAACTTACCAAAGGGCTATACTTTCTAATATGGAAGATTTCAAAGATAAAGTATGTATTCTTAAGTTTCTCAGAGTAAAGTGTTCAAGTGTAACTAATGAGGAAAAGCTTTTATCTTTTAGGCAATTTTAGATGTGGGTGCTGGATCTGGAATTCTGTCATTTTTTGCAATTCAAGCTGGTGCTCGCAAAGTTTATGCAGTAGAAGCCAGTTCTATGGCTAAACATGCTGAAGTATATATATATATAAAATAAATAATAATTGTCTGTAACTAGTTGGGAGGGTTTGGGGGGAACATATATATAGGCCTGGCCTAATATAGTTTGGGGCCACATGAATTGGCCTAATATATTTTTTGGTGGCACATAAATTGACCCAATGTAGTTTTGCTGGCACATAAATTGGACCAATATAGTTTTGGTGGCACATAAATTGGACCAATGTAGTTTTGGTGGCACATAAATTGGACCAATGTAGTTTTGCTGGCACATAAATTGGACCAATGTAGTTTTGCTGGCACATAAATTGGACCAATATAGTTTTGGTGGCACATAAATTGGACCAATATAGTTTTGGTGGCACATAAATTGGACCAATATAGTTTTGGTGGCACATAAATTGGACCAATGTTGTTTTGCTGGCACATAAATTGGACCAATATAGTTTTGGTGGCACATAAATTGGACCAATATAGTTTTGGTGGCACATAAATTGGACCAATATAGTTTTGGTGGCACATAAATTGGACCAATATAGTTTTGGTGGCACATAAATTGGACCAATATAGTTTTGGTGGCACATAAATTGGACCAATATAGTTTTGGTGGCACATAAATTGGACCAATATAGTTTTGGTGGCACATAAATTGGACCAATATAGTTTTGGTGGCACATAAATTGGACCAATATAGTTTTGGTGGCACATAAATTGGACCAATGTTGTTTTGCTGGCACATAAATTGGACCAATGTTGTTTTGCTGGCACATAAATTGGACCAATATAGTTTTGGTGGCACATAAATTGGACCAATATAGTTTTGGTGGCACATAAATTGGACCAATATAGTTTTGGTGGCACATAAATTGGACCAATATAGTTTTGGTGGCACATAAATTGGACCAATGTAGTTTTGGTGGCACATAAATTGGACCAATGTTGTTTTTCTGGCACATAAATTGGACCAATGTTGTTTTTCTGGCACATAAATTGGACCAATGTTGTTTTTCTGGCACATAAATTGGACCAATGTTGTTTTTCTGGCACATAAATTGGACCAATGTTGTTTTTCTGGCACATAAATTGGACCAATGTGGTTTTGGGTGGCACGTAAATTGGCCCAATGTAGTTTAGGGTGAACATAAATTGGCTCAATGTATATTTGGTGGCGCATAAATTGGCTCAATGTATATTTGGTGGCGCATAAATTGACCCATTATAGTTTGGGGGTACATAAACCGGCCCAATTATGTTTGGGGGAACATAAACCGGCCCAATTATGTTTGGGGGAACATAAACCGGCCCAATTATGTTTGGGGGATCATAAACCGGCCCAATTATGTTTGGGGGGACATAAACCGGCCCAATTATGTTTGGGGGAACATAAACCGGCCCAATTATGTTTGGGGGGACATAAACCGGCCCAATTATGTTTGGGGGAACATAAATTGACCCACTATAGTTTGGGGGAACATAAACCGGCCCAATTATGTTTGGGGGGACATAAACCGGCCCAATTATGTTTGGGGGAACATAAACCGGCCCAATTATGTTTGGGGGAACATAAACCGGCCCAATTCTGTTTGGGGGAACATAAACCGGCCCAATTCTGTTTGGGGGAACATAAACCGGCAAAATTATGATTGGGGAAACATAAACTTTCCCAATATATTATGGGGGAACATAAACCGGTCCAATTATGTTTGGGGGAACATAAACCGGCCCAATTATGTTTGGGGGAACATAAATTGGTCTATTATAGTTACAGTTGACTGTAAAATTATGTTCTTAAGGAAAATTCCACGTTTTCTTTTCTTTAATAGAATTTAGTTTACCACAATAAACTTCAAGGTAAAATTGTAGTGGTGCCTGGTAAGATAGAGGAGATATCTTTACCGGAACAAGTTGACGTGATAATTTCTGAACCCATGGGATATATGCTCTTCAATGAGCGGATGTTGGAGACTTATTTGCACGCCAAAAAGTGGCTGGTCCCTAATGGCAAAATGTTCCCTTCTCGAGGTGATCTGCACGTTGCCCCTTTCAGTGACGCTTCCCTCTACATGGAGCAACTGAATAAAGCCAACTTTTGGTATCAACAGTCTTTCCACGGAGTTGATCTATGTAGCTTGAGAGAAGCTGCTGTCAAAGAGTATTTCCGTCAGCCAGTTGTGGTAAATCACTTCCTTAGGAGTTACTTAATTAGCTTTATTATATAAAATATAACTTTTATATCAGGATACATTTGACATTCGCATCTGTATCGCCAAATCTATCAGGCATACTGTAGATTTTGAAAAGGCAAACGAAACTGATCTCCATTGCATTAATATTCCATTGGAATTTGTTATTATACAACCGGGAGAACTCCATGGATTAGCCTTTTGGTTTGACGTGGTTTTTCTGGGTTCAAAGTAATTATTAAGTCCTCCTCTTGAACTGAGCTTAAAGGGAGGGTGAAGTAGAAAATCAAGTGATTTTTTATCGATTCTTCTACTAATTATAAGACCTGACTGCATAGTCAAACATTCAGGAAATACAGATTCCGAATGATTTTAAAATTCACATTAGGTTCAGATTTTAAGGATAATTTTAAAGAAGGTCCTCCGACCAATCGCGTAACGCCCTGCCTTCCATTTAACAAAATTCTCGTGGCTCGTTCCGTGTTGAATGAAATTTATCACGAGATTTGATAAAATTCGCACGCGACGTGATAATCGTGGCGCGAGACATGTAGCGTGCCACGAGAATTTTGTTAATAAAAAGGCAGGGCGTTACGCGATTGGTCGGAGGTCCTTCTTTAAAATTATCCTTAAAATCTGAACCTAATTTGAGTTTTAAAATCATTCAGAAGTATTTCCTGAATGTTTGACTATGCAGACTGGTCTTATAATTAGTAGAAGAATCGATAAAAAATCACTTGATTTTCTACTTCACCCTCCCTTTAAAGAGTTCCCTAAGTCTAAAGAGAAATAACTCTGAATATTATTTCCAGACACCATGTATGGTTGTCCACTTCCCCTACTCAACCTTTAACTCATTGGTACCAAGTTCGTTGCTTATTAGAAACTCCCTTGTTTGTCCAAAGAGGTCAAATAGTGACGGGACGAGTACTTTTAAATTCAAACAAAAGGTTTTTAAAACACACCTTTGATATGAAAGCGTAACTTAAAACCCAAAACTGAATAAATTCATTGTAATATTGTTTTTAAAGACAAAGCTACGATGTTGAGATTGATCTATGTGTCGAAGGAACTGGCAGTCGGGCTGTTAACACTTTAGATTTAAAAAATCCATTCTTTCGCTATACTGGGCAAGCGCCCGCTCCACCCCCTGGTTGCAACGAAACTTCCCCCAGCGAAGCTTATTGGCAAACGTTGGATGCCCAGACTAATGGTAAAATAAAATAGTAAAAGTAAGGTTCTTAGGAATGGTTAAGGGTCACTAACTCTAGGGCGATTTTAGGCGCTTCTGGTCTAGTAGTCAATGGCATTTCACTGGTTAATGGAACAACGGTTTTGGACCTACATCAGCAGCAGCAACAACAACAACCCCAACATTTGGGTCAACATCAATCCAGTATTATAACATTAGGTAAACGTAAACATTCTTAAATGTTCTTTGGTTTGTATAGTTGTTGCTGGCTTCATTGTATGTTTGCTAAATGTACCTTTTGGAAACCAGATATCATTGTTATTTATTTATTTAAATATATTCAGAAGGAATTAAGGTTTAATATATGTATTTAAACTTTAAACTAAAAAGGTATAGTCAGTGTGACTAGGCACAATTTATGATTCGGAATTACTTATAAACATTTTTTAACTCCTTTTTTGAAAGACTTCAAAAGCTACTTTACAAAATTTAGCTTAAACTAGTCAAAATTAAATAACTTAAGTGAGACATTCACAAAAGTCACTCGACGGTAGAATTAAAATATATTACCCAAAGGCCAAAGCCCCCTTTTTTGTAATGTTACTGGGAGACGACCAAGCGGTTCAAAATGAAAGCTTTATAGTAATTACATTAGTATTTAGTGTGCCTTTAGACTTACGGAAAGAAAAAGAAAAAAAAACTATCTATGAATATTTGAGTTTTAATCCAAAAATTATTAAAAAAATTGTTGAAAAAAACGAAGAAAAATTGAAATTTTATTATTCATTTTTAATGCGCAGGGTCTCTGCCTAGTCCCGGTACCGTTGCCAATAACAGCAAAATGTCCTCCCGTGTGCAAGCTAACGTTCCTACGAGTTCCATCGGTGGCGGAATCTCCCCCTCCCTCTTTACGCAGGTATAATAATCGTCTTTTCAAATGTTCCGCCCACTTTTTACACCAATAACTACCAAATCAATAACTTGGGATGATGGGGGCGGATGCATAATCTGAGTCAAATAGGGGCGCTAACTGTTGAACGACTCAGGCGCGGTGGGACGCTAGAAATGGGGGAAGAATACACGCAAAAATGGCGGGCGGTCTTCTTGATTCTCTGACTAGTTTGACGTAGACCGCCCGCCATTTTTCCGTGTATTCCTCCCCCATTTTTCCGTGTATTCCTCCCCCATTTTCCGTGTATTCCTCCCCCATTTTTCCGTGTATTCCTCCCCCATTTTTCCGTGTATTCCTCCCCCATTTTTCCGTGTATTCCTCCCCCATTTTTCCGTGTATTCCTCCCCCATTTTCCGTGTATTCCTCCCCCATTTTCCGTGTATTCCTCCCCCATTTTTCCGTGTATTCCTCCCAACCTTTTTTCCGTGTATTCCTCCCCCCTTTTTTCCGTGTATTCCTCCCCCCTTTTTTCCGTGTATTCCTCCCCCCTTTTTTCCGTGTATTCCTCCCCCCTTTTTTCCGTGTATTCCTCCCCCTTTTTTCCTTGTTTTCCTCCCCCATTTTTCCGTGTATTCCTCCCCCATTTCTAGCGCCCCTTCGGACCTTAGTCGTTCCGCAGTCAGAGGCCGCTTTCTCTCAGATTACCCATCATCCTCGAAATAACCATTAAATCACATTGGCACTCCTTATAATCATCCCTTAGAGCCTAAAACAATTAAAAGGTAGGGGAACTCCTCCTTCCCGATGTTGCTCAGAGGTCAAAGAAGACAAGGCTTAACTTAGGTTTAGGACATTAGGCTTTTAATAAACATCGTGCGTCGGGTTAAGATTAAAACTGGTTTCCGTCTAATTCAAATCCTACTGTCTCTATTCTAGCAGCAGCAGCAGATAGTTCTGGGCAATACATCGCATTTCCCTGTCAATAACAGTCTAATGATTGGTGATTATGTCACGCCTGGTAATTTGATAATGCCCACTCAAGATACCGTTCATCAGAATTTAATGTTCAAACATTAATACAAACAAAAAGGAATAAAAGAAAAGTTCGTAACGTGACTTTTAAAAATAAAAATGCGATTGAAATTCCATCGCAATATTCTCTTTAACGACGAAAGATAACGTTATGAAAGTTAAAAAAAAAAAAAAATACAAATGTAATGAAAACAAACAAAAAAGTTCACAGACAATGCGCTCAAGAAGTTAAAGAATTTGGAATAAGGATTTTTGAAACGTTAAGTAGATAGAAGAATAGAATATCGTAATTTAAATAATGGACAGGCCAATGTTGTTTTTGTTGTTTTTTTTTTAATTTGTGACAAAAGAAATGGACCTTATCAGGGATTTATCATTTTCTCAAACAGGTAACAAGTACAGTAACCGACAAAAAATAAAATTATTACAATTTGAAAAAAAAAAAAAACCATAACCAAAAGAAAAAACAAGAAAGGCATTCCATATGATGGCAGCTTACGAGCTCAAATAATCCCACCCGTATTTGTTTTTGTTTTTTTTTTTTTTTTAACCTACCAGCCATTTTCATTTGAGTTTTGATGTTCATTATTTAATCTTAATGCCCTCAATTTTTACATCATTAAAAAACCAATTTTAGCCAAAAAAAAAAAGTGTTTTCTAACTTGATTCTAAATTTTATCAACCATTTAATGTTAACTTTAAGCTTAATTTTACATAAACATGGTTGATTTCAATAACTTCCCAATAATATTGTTCAAAATTTCTTTATTTAAAGAAAAACCATTTTTTATTTATTCTTTTTTTAGGTTAACACGCACAATTTGCCTGATGTCTATAAAATCTTAGAAAATGATTGTTTTATGAGAAAAAAAAACTTATTTCCGTTACCGAGTTTAAGAATGACCTACAATACACCTTTCTGTAAAGCTTCTTGATGATAAATATGCACAATTCCTCGATATTTTGAGCCCATAATTGACTTTGGATAGATCAAGGATGATTGGGGGGAAAATGGCGGGCGGTCTTCTTGATTCGTCTGACGCAGATCACCCGCCATTTTTTCTGAATATTCCTCCCCCCATTTCTAGCGTCCCACCGGACCTGAGTCGTTCCATAGTTAGCGTGCCGATTTCCCTCAGATTAGGCATTTTCTCCCCATCGTCCTTGGTTAGATAAAACGCTATAAAAGCAGCGTTAAAAGGCCAGAAACGCGTTTTTCGCTTTTCAATTTTTATAGTTTTCTAATGTCTATGAAATTTTCCCGCCAAAAAGCACGCTAGTGATTGGCTAGTCAATTTGATAATACCGGAAATAAGCAGACTTAGAAATAGCACACGTCCACTGGTCCAAAACCAGTTTATTAATTGCTTGGACTAGTTTTTTAATTCAAAATGTGGGGGTTACTGGTCCTCGGGACCAGTTTATTAATTGCAAATCTATAAGAGAACAAAGGCTGGGACCACTCCGGAGACCAGTTTATTATTTAGGACACTAGGGGGGGTCACTGGTCCCAAGGACTAGTTTAAAAATTATCCTTATTTCTAAGTCTGGAAATAAGCCAAATTTTCCCGCCAAAAAGCACGCTAGTGATTGGCTAGTCAATTTGATAATACCGGAAATAAGCCGTAATATGTTTCTGGTTTTCCTGGCTAGTGGAGGCCATTTTTAAATGGAAGCAACATATGTTGAATGTTGACAAACGAAAGTATGGCAACCTCAGATTCAGATTGCGAAAATTTTGAAAGCGCGGATGAAGGGGATTTAATAGAATCAAGTAACTCCATTTCTTCCTCAATTAAGTTAGAAACAAATAATAATCCAAAGGAATCAGAGAAAAAAGTTGACGTAATAGATGAAAAATCGGCAAATGAAGCCAATGAAACCAGCGGTAAGGAACATTTGACATTGGAAAAGGTTTCCGTTCTCGACGCGGTTATTTCTAACGAGGATAAGGTTGAAGTTATACCACAAAAACCTAAAGAAAATATAAAAAAAGGGCCTGAAAATATAAAAGAGAACCGGGTTAAGGAAGATGTCAAAAAACGTAAGCCTAAACCTATTGATGATTCTAAGCATGAAGCTGCCGAAGATTTATCCAAAAAGACTGAAAAACCAAAGGAGGATAGCTCTAATGATGGTGAAACGTCTAAATCTCATGACAAAGATCTTAAAGACGTTTGTAATGAGAAGGAAACTAAAAAATCAAAACCAGAAGCCATAGAGACGGAAAAGGATGGTCATACCATTGAAACTGCTTCTTATACAAAAGCAGAACCTACTTCTAAACCAAAATCAGCCGTGCCAAAAGAAAAATCAACAAGAATATTAGAAGAATCAAAATCCAGAGCAAAAAGTGAAGAAAAACCTGAAGATTTGAATGTTAAAGTTGCTAGAAAGCTTAGCAATCCTGAAAAATCCTCTAGAGTCATGTTACACATTGAAAAGAAAGCCCTGGAGAAAAATTTAACAACTAAAAATCAAAATTCTACTCAATTAACTGAGAAAGAAACGTCTGTTTTGGACAGACTTAGCACAACTCATAGGGAAGAAAAAAAGGCATGTTATACACATAGTAAGCGGGTGAAGAAAATGACATTAAATGATATGATTTTTAACATAGACATCACCTGGTTGGGGAGGATTGGGAAATTGGGGTACCTCTTTCATTTCTTCCGCAGCTTCATCAGTTTCTACTTTTACTTCACACGTTAGTAAGTATCCTTAAGTGGACACTAGATCACTTAGTGTTTGAAAAACCTCGGAGGAACCAACCATCCTATTTTCCTTGATTCAAGCTCAAGGAATTGAAACTGTTATTGAATCAGTTGAAGCCACATTAGGAGCTCCGTCTCCGGAGGAATTGGCTGCTAATCTAAGCAAAAAGGAATCCAATTCCAAAGAAGAAAAAGAAACTGAGATAGAAACAAATAAGCCTACTCTCTTAGAGAAACAAGATAGTACCACGCAAAGTCTAGAAAGTTCTTCTCCAAAAAGTATAGAATCTCACGAAGGAATTTTACCGGGAAGTCTTTTGGGTGGGGTTTCTGCTTTAACTAGAGCAATTGAATCAACGGTAAACCATACCATAACAGTTTAATTGGCGAAACAATTAATCAACTTGAAGTTAATTAATTAACATCTTAGGGATCTAAAGTAATAAGCGGAGGTTTGGATACCTTAGAATTAATTGGGAAAAAAACCATTGATATCTTAACTGAAGGTGATCCTGGTTTGAGAAAGAAACGTAATATATTTTCTGGTGATGAAACCACACTGTCTCAGGTGTGTAACATCATAAGTTTATAAGATATCTTATGAACTTATGGTAACATCAACAGTGGTGTGCGAGTACTCGTTAAGTTCGAGTACTCGGTTCGAGTATCGAGCCGGGTACTCGACTCGATACTCGATAACAACACATTGAGATACTCGAGACAGATTCGAGTAGCTTTTTAACATCTTAAATACTCGACAAATACTCGAATCCGAGGCTTACAACTATAGCAGACGATGAGTTCATGATCATTTATTTTGAAAATCAATTGTTCAATGTTTAATTGATCACTAACAATCTTTCTGAACTAGTTCGATATTAGATAATTGAAAATCTTCGTTATTTTCAAGAAATTTACAAAATTGCTACTCGACAAGTCAATATTTGAGACTCGATAATTACTCGAAAGAACCAAAATTTGACCTATCTAAATACTCGATACTCGAAAGTATTTTTGAGACTCGGCTCGATACTCGATAAGAAATTAGTTTCGATACTCGGACTCGGCTCGAAACCGAAAAAACGGGACTCACACACCACTGAACATCAATCAAAAATATAGTTAGCTCTTCTAATGTTTTGTGGGGAACATTTTAGGTACTTAGGGAAGCCAGGGATCGTTTAGAAAGTTCATCATTAAATGATGAGTCTCTTGAAGACCCATTTCCAGTACATTACAGCAAATTATTTGATGAATTCCAAGGTTTAGTGCATTTAGAAGCGTTGGAAATGCTCTCGAGTCAAAGTAAAACTAAACTGCAAGACATAGTCTTGATGTTGGAAACTGATAGTTGTGACCAGTTGGTGGTTTCCATGGAAGAAATTAGGAGATTATGCGATGATTTACCACCAACTGATGATACCCCTGATGAAGAAGCTAGTCAAGACTTTAATAAACTCTTAACTGAACATGTCTCTGGGTTACCATTTAATCTTCACGTTGATAAAATTAAAAATGTTCAATTTGAAGCCAGGGAATGGGTTGATAATTGTAAAGAACAGCAAGAAAAACGGGAGATTGTTGATGCTAAAGTATAAAATGATTTTTCTCGAGGGGTCGGACGTTCGGCATTTTAGTGTACGGGATTTTGAGATTTCAAGATTTTGAGATTCTGACTCAGATTTTAGAAATCTGGAAATCTAGTCCAAGATTTTAAGATTTCGGGATTTTAAAGGAGATTTTTCAGATTTTGAACGCGATTTTCAGATTTCGAAGAAGATTTCGGGATTTTGTTCAGGATTTTCAGATTTTGAAGGAGATTTCGGGCTTTGGAACAAGATTTTCAGATTTTGAAGGAGATTTTCAGATTTCGAGGAGATTTTCAGATTTCGAGGAGATTTTCTGATTTTGATATTTTAGGATGAGATTTCGGGATTTTACGTTAAGATTTCGGGATTTCTAGATTTTAATGTGAGATTTCGGGATTTTAGGTGAAGATTTCGGGATTTTCAGATTTTAAAATAGGGATTTCGGGATTTTCAGTTTTTAAGGTAGGGATTTTGGGATTTCTAGATTTTCACGTGAGATTTTAAAATTTTCAGATTTTGACGTGAGATTTTAAGATTTTTAGATTTTGACGTGAGATTTCGGGATTTCGAGATTTTCGAGAGAGATTTTAAACAGATTTCAAACGAAGTGTACGGGATTTTGACAAACGTCCGACCCCTCGATTTTTCTTCTTTTAATTTTTAACTAATTACTTATCATTGTGTTGTTTTAGGAGATTTATATTAAAGCCATTACAGTTTTGGCAAAGTTATCCGCTTGTATGATGGAGCTTTATCATAAAATAGCGGAACTTTTACTTGTTTCTGGTCCACCTTTAAATGAATTACATAATCATTGCAAACATTTAACTAGGTATGAAATAATAAGGATTTAAATAAGAGTTTATTAACAAGATTATTTTAATTATTATTATTAATAATATTATAGCTTAACAGCTGTTTTAAATTTGGAAATACAAATTTTAACATCTTCATTTTGTCAATGTTTAAATACAGCCGCTGTAAGTTAACCTAACCTATTAAAGGGAGGGTGAAGTGGAAAATCAAGTGATTTTTTATCGATTCTTCCACCAATTTTAAGACCAGTCTGCATAGTGAAACATTCAGGAAATACTTCCGATTCCGAATGATTTTAAAATTCAAATTAGGTTCAGATTTTAAGGATAATTTTAAACAAGGACTGTCGACCAATCGCGTAACGCCCTGCCTTTTTGTTAACAAAATTCTCGTGGCACGTTCCGTGTCGAATGAAATTTATCACGAGATTTGATAAAATTAGGCGGGCGAAGTGACAATCGTGGCGCGAGACACGGAGCGTGCCACGAGAATTTTGTTAACAAAAAGGCAGGGCGTTACGCGATTGGTCGGAGGGGCTTATTTAAAATTATCCTTAAAATCTGAACCTAATTTGAAATAATTTTAAAATCATTCGGAATTGGTATTTCCTGAATGTTTCACTATGCAGACTGGTCTTAAAATTGGTAGAAGAATCGATAAAAAATCACTTGATTTTCAACTTCACCCTCCCTTTAAGGTTATTTTATCCCAACCAAAATGGTTACTTTAAATTCAGCGTCTGCTGCATTTAATGACGGCCATCTTGGTGGTAGATTTCGCCTAAAAATTGGTTAACTCTTAATATAATCTTTAAGGATGATTCGGAAGATCCCGATTCCGTTAACCCATTAATAACAAACATTTATTTGGAAGCGTCAAATAGTAATTCATATATACAAGATGCTTTTGGGCTTTTAATTCCGGTGCTACAAGAAATTGGGTCCAAATCAATTCCAACGTCGTACAGCTAAAAAAAATGTCCATTTTTTTGTTTCAAAAGCTTTGAAAATTGAAATTTGAAATTTGTTTGAATTGAAAAAATGTTTAATATAATATAATATAATTACGGTGAATGTTTTAAAATAAAAATACCCAATCAAAGAATAATTAATTAATTTGATAAGCCTAATGAATGATCTATATCTATATAAATCAAAGTCCTGACTGACTGACAGACTGATAATCAACGCCCAGCCCAAACCGCTTGCCCTAGAAGGCTGAAAATTTGCAGGAACGTTACTCATAAGTAGTAGGTGCGTACTAAGAAAGATTTCCCCCCCAATCCGCCGCCATCTTAAAAAATGGCGACCAGAAATGTAAAAAATCTTCTCTATACAACAGAGTCCGCGCGTTTCAAACGATTTCGCAAATATTTAGTACACAGGTGTCCTTTGACCTCTAGGCGGGTTGAATGGTCTTTCGGGTTCGATTTGTCGCCATCTTTTTAAATGGCGGCCAAAAACTTAAAACCCTGCTTTATAGAATAGTGTCCGCGTGAAAAATAATAAAAAATGCATCCTGACGGGCTGACGGGCAACGCTGAGTGCCCTCGCTCCTAGGGTGCTACAAAAATATCAGTCATCAGTAAAATCTACCCATTCTTTATATAATTTTGATGGAAGTTCCTGTTACACGCGAGCGACGCCGCGGGTAACAGCTAGTTAATAATAAATTAATAAAACGAGAGAGATTAATTAATTTGTAATGGTGAAGTTTTATTGGGAGTGCTTATTGAATTGTCGGTTAAAAGTTTTACAAAAATGGTTTATTTATTTATAATAAGAGTCATGATTGATGAATTAATTAATTTGTGGTCCAACGTTTGCCGCGTTTATTTCCTGATGGAGGCTTTTGCAGCTGAAATGGTTTGTTATCAGTGGCGCCAAATGTTGAGGAAGGAGAGTTGAATGATGAAGTTGATCCAAAATTACCTGAAACGAAAATTAAATTAAATTATAGTTAATTTATAAATAAATTTTTAATTTATTTAAGATAGAAGAAGTGTTTTAAACCTAACTTAGTAATAACTCGGAGGCGGTAAAGTAAATTAAAC
The DNA here is from genome assembly GCF_054372755.1 of Phalangium opilio. Lineage (NCBI taxonomy): Eukaryota > Metazoa > Arthropoda > Arachnida > Opiliones > Phalangiidae > Phalangium > Phalangium opilio. The sequence goes on along the minus strand of NW_028324187.1, from coordinate 5,636,656 downwards.
GGATTTATTCATTGCCTTTAATAATTAGAAAAACTAGTAATTTTATATCTTTACAATTTTTTAGGCCTATCATGATGATTTATAATTAATTATTTTTAATTATTTCTTTAGGTTTAATTAATGGGGGTGGGCATCTTTAGAAAAATCAATATGGGATGCCTCTAATCATTGATTGATTGATTGATTGTTAATTTTTAAACAAGGATAACTTATAATTATAAATAATTTTAATAGTTAAAAGAAGTAAGTATTTCATCAAAATTATTAAGATTAATTGCATTGCCGGAACTGATTAATTAATTAATTAAAAGAAATATATTTTGCTAACAAAATTAAATTAGGTAGTTTTGGTTGTTTTTAATTATTATTTTTTTGGCACCATTTTAACGAGTTTTTCAGTTTTAATTCTTCCCTTGGGAATTATTTACCTAAAGGTTTAATTGAAGAATTACCAAAAACTGAGAACGATGATTGTTGATTTCCAAAAGCTCCACTTCCCGTCAAACCTTTTTTTGAAATATTAATTTTGTTTATTAATTATTATTATTATTATTATTATCTATATTAACTTCTTGTTCTTTATAATTACCAGGTTGTTGAGCTCGATTAAAAGCCATGGCCATAGCAGCGGCACTGGGATTACTCGAAAACGGAGGTGGTCCAACTGTAACGGGAATTGAAACTTTGGAAATTGGACGGTCTGATTTTTTCCTTTCAAAGATATTGGTCATATCTCCAGTCATAGAACGTCTTATATTCAAAAAGGCATCTTTTTGATCCTTAACTGACTCGTGAATGGTATGTAATTGAGATGCTAATGCCACAAATGTTTCATGGAATCTTTTAATAATTATGTTAAGCTCTAGATGTAAAAATATTTATTTAAGTTAAGAATGGTTTTGTTTTATATCATTTTATTGGGGTAAAATATTGTATAACCATGAGGAGATAATATTGAAGGCTTGGCCAATGCGGCAAAATATTGTTCTAATTGTTCAATATGTTGACGACAAGATTGCATTTGTTTCTCAAAATCAACAACCAAATCTTGGAAATATCTAAGGAAGTAGTGTTGAAGTTTCTTAGAACAATATTAATTAAACTTTAAAATAAAACCCCAATATGGCATCCGTTAACTTTATAATATAAATTAGATTTCAAATTACACTAAGCCTTTGACGAACTTTGCCAATGCCAAGGCTTAAACTAATGGCGACTCTTGACCTGGGCCAAGGCTTAAACTAATGGCGACTCTTGGCCTGGGCCAAGGCTTAAACTAATGGCGACTCTTGGTCTTGGGCCAAAGCTTAAACTAATGGCGACTCTTGGTCTTGGGCCAAAGCTTAAACTAATGGCGACTCTTGGCCTGGGCCAAGGCTTAAACTAATGGCGACTCTTGGTCTTGGGCCAAAGCTTAAACTAATGGCGACTCTTGGTCTTGGGCCAAAGCTTAAACTAATGGCGACTCTTGGCCTGGGCCAAGGCTTAAACTAATGGCGACTCTTGGGCCAAAGCTTAAACTAATGGCGACTCTTGGGCCAAAGCTTAAACTAATGGCGACTCTTGGCCTGGGCCAAGGCTTAAACTAATGACTCTTGAGCCTTGGCAAGTTGGCCACCATTTTGGGTTGGGGTTAAAACAACTTAATTTAACTAACTCCGAGGGTGCTGTATTTTCAAACTGCATTGAAGGGGGCAAATCTTTTGTTCTTTGAGCAATTTCCACATTTTTTAAATCCTTTATTAATCAATAACAAAGTAAATTAAATTAAATTTCACTTAAACCCCAGAAACTAATTTTAAGGTGTCTAACTTTAGCTGAAGAAATTTTAAGTCTTTCAATGGCAAGAGCATTTCTTTGAAGATCCCTAGAAAGTATTGAAACTAATTTTTGCAAAGATGCAGTCTGTTCTTGAACTTTACGAATAGGTTTTGAAGAAACTCTAGATATTTCCTCTCTAATTACTTTCTGATCTTTGACATATTTCCTTTGATTTTAATTAAATATTAGTTTAGATTAGACCTTTTATTAAATATTAATTAGGTTATTCACCTAAATGAGTCTATAGATTCACTAATCTCATTTGGTAAAACTTGTTCCTTGATAGTTTTGCTATCATTTTTACCAGCAGCGGAACTTTTAGTGCCTGAAATCTGTGAGAAATCAACTCCTCCTAAACCAATTGGTGCTGCTGTAGTTGCAGCAACGCTACTAGCTGGAGTTCCCCCTAATCCTAAACTAGGAAACGCGTTTTGAACTCCTAAAGAAAAACTACTAGTGGTAGGGGTTCCAAATAGGCTAGGGGTATTAGACGTTGTTGTTGCAAAACCAATTGGTCTTGATGTAGTGCCTCCAAAGAGACCAGTTGAAGGCGTTGTTCCAGTTGAAACTGTGGTGTTTGTTCCCCCGAATAAACTACTTCCGGGTGTCGCGGTACCAAATAAATTTGGAGCCGAACTTGTTGATGTAACACCAAATAAACTCGGTTGGGTTGAAACACCCATACCTTTTTAAGATAATTTATTAAGGTATAATTGATACAAGGCCAAATTTTAAGGACTTGCCAGGTGTTGAAGTAAATAAAGAACTAGTCGAACTTCCCAATGGATTTACAGTTGCGCTGATAATAAATTAATATTTATTTATATGGTAATTTTACCATGATTAACGGTCATGACATGGTGGATTCCTTCCAAGTTACAACATATTACATACCTGGGTGTTGGAGTCGCAAACGCGAAACCGGTTGGCGCGGTGTTCCCAAAATTCATATTTTATTAGACTCAAGATTAAAACATTAATTTTCTTATTTAATTTATGATAATTTGGTCATTTCTGTGAAAATCAGTCAGGGACTAAAGGGTTAGGGGCTTAGGGCGCATAACAACTTTAAGCCTTTGCCAGAATTTGCCAGAAACAAATATAGCGCGAACGGAGCCGAGCAGGAAGTAGACCACGTGATGCAGCATACACCATGGAGTAATATGAAAGGAAGCGTGTTTGTAAGGGAATTTTATTTTCTCAACTTGTGATCAGGCTGGGAAATAGCACACTTCCTCTGGTCCAAAACCAGTTTATTAATTGCTTGGACTAGTTTTTTAATTCAAGAAGTGGGGGTTACTGGTCCTCGGGACCAGTTTATTTATTGCAAATCTATAGGAGAACAAAGGCTGGGACCAGTTCGGAGACCAGTTTATTATTTCGGACATAGGGGGGTCACTGGCAGACTTAGAAATAGCACACGTCCACTGGTCCAAAACCAGTTTATTAATTGCTTGGACTAGTTTTTTAATTCAAAAAGTGGGGGTTAATGGTCCTCGGGACCAGTTTATTAATTGCAAATCTATAGGAGAACAAAGGCTGGGACCACTCCGGAGACCAGTTTATTATTTAGGACACTAGGGGGGTCACTGGTCCCAAGGACTAGTTTAAAAATTATCCTTATTTCTAAGTCTGGTCACTGGTCCCAAGGACTAGTTTAAAAAATATCCTTATTTCCCAGACTGCTTGTGATTTTGTTGTGCTTACGTAACGTTTCAGTCTGAATAGCTGTCTGCTTCAATTTAAATCACGTGCGTTTGTTACATAACTTAGACTGGTTTTAAACGGTAGGAAGCCATCCATCGCCGCTGTGGTTTCTATGTTATATAACTATAGTTCTTTTATTATTAATATATTAAATAATATATTTAGAGTCTAAATATAAATTTTTTAAGCATGCCGGAAAAAATATTGAGTGTCGGTTTAATTTGCTTAGATATTGTGGTGACGTGTAATTCATTCCCACAAGAAGATAGTGATCAGAGGTAAGCGCTAAATCAGCATTTATTTTAAAGCCACGTACATTGAATCGCAATAAACTTTACGTTTCTTAGATGTTCGAACATAGAATGGCGCCGTGGAGGTAATGCCTCCAATAATTGCACAGTTTTTACTCATTTGAATATTCCCTGTGAATTCCTGGGAAATTTTAGTGTTGACATTCCTGGAAAGTAAGTAAAGCATTATTGAAAAATACGGCAATCTACCCCCCCCCCCCAAATGTATGAAACCCTAGTTGGCCATGTCCTTGCCATTTATTATGTTCTAAGTTGGCCATGGCTATGCTAAGGGATTACGGACTGGGCTGGAAATAAGCACACTGTGCAATGTCAAAATGTCCCATAATTTTTTTTTAAAACTAAGGGGGTCAAATTTTTCCGAAGTTTTGATAGCTTGACTATAAAGATGCGAACATTATTTATGCTATAATATTTTTCATTCACACTGCAGTGGACAATGTCCTATACAAAGCGGGGGGGCGAGGGGGTCACTGGGCATGTATCTTAAAAGAAATTTTTCTTATTTCCCGCCCTGCTCGTTCTATAGGGGGTAGTACTAGTAGCCATGAGTGCGTGATCTAGTTGGCTATGTCCTAACCTAAACTAATCTTGTTTAGTATTTGTTTAATTTTAGGTTTCTGAAAGACAATATTTTATCTCGAAAAATCGACATTGCTAACTGCGTTTATGTTGAAAATGAAACATGTCCTACATCGTGCGTTCTACTTAATGCTGAAAACGGAACTCGTACTATTCTACATCATAGGAAGTAAGTTCATAAGATAGTTTTCACACATGGAGGATTCATACCATTTACACCAGGATGCCCGGCTTCCTGGTGTAAATGGTATGAATCCTCCATGTTTGAAAACTATCTAATGGTGTTTTCCTTTGGGTCCTCGCGGAGCGCTCCCATGGAGGAATAAAACTAGGAGATCCTATTCTTCAAAAACAGTCTTTAACGAAGATGGAAACTACTACTACCATTTTTATTGCTCCTTGGGGGCGCTCCGCGAGGACCCAAAGGAAAACGCTATATAATACTTTGGCTATCTTTCTTCTTTTCGGGATCGTAACGATACTTTTTTGGTACTCAGAACTTTTCCTGAATTAAAATTTGAGGCGTTTCTTAAAGTCAATCTGTCTGATTATAGCTGGCTTCACTTTGAAGTAAGGCTCTAGCTTTCTTGAAAGGCATCACGTGATAGATTAGATGACTTCACCTTTCCCTTACATTGAGAAAATTCCTTTATTTATAACGTTTTTAGTTATTATTTTTTTTATAGGGGAGGAACGTCGAGGAAGTTCTGAAAATGTTAGAACACGCTACCAAATGGAAAGCAGACGCTAAAAGTTCCGTGCCCATCTCAGTTGAAATTGAAAAGGCCCGACCTGAAAAAATTCAACTGTTACCTTATGGGGATTATGTCTTTTTGGATAAGGTTTTCGCCCAAATGTGTGGATTTAACAGCATGGTTGAGGCGGTACAAGGAGTCGCTGATAAAATCAAACCAGGGTAAGGCCGACTGAAATTTATTCATTGGGATCGGGTATTTCGGATTTTCATTTTAGCGTAGTCTACAAAATTCCATAGGATTTATGTTCTATGGTTCTCTTAAGACCTAAGACTATGCTTGAATTTTCCCGCCATTTTCATTGTCTACAAAATTCCATACGATTTATGTTCTATGGTTCTCTCAAGACCTAAGACTATGCTTGAATTTTCCCGCCATTTTTATTGTCTACAAAATTCCATATGATTTATGTTCTATGGTTCTCTTAAGACCTAAGACTATGCTTGAATTTTCCCGCCATTTTTATTGTCTACAAAATTCCATATGATTTATGTTCTATGGTTCTCTGAAGACCTAAGACTATGCTTGAATTTTCCCGCCATTTTTTTTTTTTTTTTTTTTTGTTCAATAGGGCAATTGTAATATGTGCCTGGGGTGAAATGGGCGCGACAGCTCGTTGCAGCGACGGAGAACTGGTCACTTCGCCATCATTTCCGCCCAATAAACTGGTGGATACTTTAGGAGCCGGTGATACTTTTGTTGCGGCGACCATTTTCGCCCTTCACCAAGGCTTAAGTGTTCGAGACGCCATTACTTTTGGTTGTCAACTCGCCGGCACTAAATGCGGAATTGAAGGTTTTTGCGGTTTACGCAAAGCCTACGACGCTAATAATTTCGCTGATATACGACTATTAGATAATGTATCGCGATAAAATTAGGCCAAGAAAGATATAATAATAAAATGAGTTACGTTTTCCCTATAAAATCATCGGGCCTTGGCCAATGATAGGTGCTTAAAACTTATTTACAGCCCTTTTGTATTTGTACAAAGCTGTCTGCTTCAATTTCTGCTGTTGAGGGAGGGAAACATGTTTATTTTGAAAGGGTTTGGCGATCTCGTGTCTCGCGTTGTAAAAATTAACAGTATTAATGTAATCCGGAAATTATCATTGGAAATGAACGGAAAAGGTAGGTTAATTCTTTTATAAGTTTCTCGTAGCGGGGAAATTTAAAGAACATTTTCAGAACTTATTAAAATTGAAAAACTGGATAAGGTAATGTTAATAGGCATAAATAGACCAGAAAAGAAAAACTGCGTTAATCTTGAAACGGCAAAATGTTTAAAAGCCGCTTTTGAAAACTTTGAAAATGATTCTTCAGCGGCTGTTGCCGTTTTATACGGAATAGGTAATTACCTGACCCTACCCTTTTGAACGTTAGCGATGTCGTAAACGACCCCGCCCCCTCCCCTTTCAAATTAGGTGGCAGTTTTTGCTCTGGTTTTGACCTTAGTGAATTAACAAATATTAAAGATGAAAATATAGCAGATTATTTAGAAAATGGCCTCAGTTTTATGGTAAGTTCAGAGTTAGGTCCCGACAATGCCCTACCTGATATCATATTATCAATTCAGGGACCAACTAGAATGTTGACAACAAAACCAATAATAGGTGCAATATCAGGGTACGCGGTTGCTGGCGGTTTAGAATTAGCGTTAATGTGCGATTTAAGGGTTATGGAAGAAACGGCCGTTATGGGAGTTTTTTGTCGAAGATTTGGTATGGTCTCTAATCTATTGTCCCGCGATATGTTAGACAAAGCCTTATATTCTAAACCTATCGCAGGCGTTCCCTTAATTGATGGTGGAACAGTCAGATTGCCAAAATTAATCGGGCTTTCGAGAGCGTTAGATTTAATTCTGACTGGTCGAGGCGTTCAGGGGAAAGAAGCCTTTGAAATGGGGTTGGCCAATCGCCTCGTTGCCTGCGGAACGGGTATAAATTGACCTTGAAACGTCATTGTTATTCGTAGAGGTGCGCGAATAACCCTTTAGATATCAATACCGAATCGAATTATTCTTCATTTATTTTTTCAAGCATAAAATTAGGGCCTAGCCATTAGCCAACGCTTTTGTAACATTAAGTGTAAGCATGGCCCACTCGATCACGCAATATAAAATTGGGCAGAATATGGTGCTATTTGCGCACCTCTACGTTTTAGGAATGAAAATACTCTAATATATACCGCTATTTTTAAAGCGTTAGGGCAGTCTATAAGTTTGGCAAATAGTATCGCTAAGTTTCCTCAAAATTGCGTGCGAGTCGATAGAAAATGCGCTTATTATAGCACCTTTGACGCTAAATCGCTAGAAGATGCCTTGAATTACGAATTTGTCGGAGCCGCTGATATCGTACAAACTGAGGGCAAAACAGGTTAGAATTTGATCCAGTTTAAATTCCTTCGAACCAAATTTAGTTCGCTCCGTTTTCTAGGAGCCGCTAAGTTTCAAAATGGCGTCGGAAAACACGGGAGTTTTAATATAAGCAAGCCAAAACTTTAATAAAAGTGTCATTTATTGATATTTGACGAATTAAACGAGAGAAAAATATATCTGGCCAAATTCTCTTCATAACGTATAAAGTCATCTTATTTCCTATGAAATCCTATATTTTTGTACCTTTTCTATAAAATATCCTATATTGTACAATTCTATAACATACTCTAAACTATTTACAAGAAGTGATATCTAGTTTACTAGGGAGAAGGTATAAGATGCCTAAGTATTCGCGCGCGCCATAGTCCCAGTCCCCCTTTCAAAATACAAAGGGGGGACGTAAAAGGAGGCCGGACTATTTCGCTGCCTCTCCTCAGTCGGAAAATATGACTGTAATTTTCCCGTCATTCGCGTCGCGCTGACGTGCACGAGTTTTCAAGAACCAATGAGATGCTGGGTTTTAATTTAGAGGCGGCGGGGATTAACTCCGGACCTACTATACGTTTGGACTGGAGATGTGTGGCGAAGTTATACCATGAATCTATATAACTATGAATATACAGCTGCGTTAGGCTGTCTAACCTCTCGATAAGGTTTGGGCGGGGCTTAGCGAAAGGAGACATCAGTCACGTGTCTGCTAGTGTTAGGAGCGGGAGAAGGGAGGGGGAGTCCGGGGGGTGTGTAAATTCGAAACGTCACTTCCTCTTGTCTCGTGATTGGCTATTAGAGCTACGCAAAACGCGTCAAAGCTAGGAGGGTAACACCCAAACCAAATCGACATGATAGAAGGGGCATATGATAGAGCTGTATATTCATAGTTATATAGATTCATGGTTATACCTTCTCCCTAGTAAACTAGATATCGCTTCTTACTATTTACAATCGCGGAAAACGTATGGTATGCTTATGTTATAACGGAATAATAAGCCACAAACGAAGTGTTAATAATAAATTTTTAATTAGAGAAAGCTTCGTCAAGTAATGTACATTTAAAAAGCAGAACGTAAGTAATTAAGACTTTGACTCTCTTGAGGAAAAAAAAAACATTAGGATTAGTTTAGAGGCAAGCATCGTCTGCCGCGTTTTTTCGTTGAGCTTTGATTTCTTTTGACACTATTTTATAAAAATCTATAATTTTATATATATATATTTATATATTCTATTTTTCTACATTTAAATGAAAATCGGTATGAGATCACAATTTTTCTTTTATAAAGGGATGTACAATCCGTTATGTATGGGCGGGGCCTATATCAAACTTATCTTCCATCAAATATAGCTCTACTGAGCATGCGTGAAGTTCGTAGCATTATCAGAATGGGCATCTACCGTAGAAACAGACGTTCAAGCAGACGACAGCCTAATCACTACTCCAGGAAATAGTAACACTACTACTAAAAAATATAGTTCTTGAGTCTTATAGACACGCCCATACATAACGGATTGTACATACATCCCTTTAAAGTTCTACAAGGCCTCGGAAATAAAATGGCGGCGGCGGTTTTTTTAAGAGAATGACATTGGTCCCCTGAAATTTTCTCGTTTTCCGGCGGCGCTATATCTACTCGTAGAGCTTAAAGTGCTCGCGCCGCTACTCGCAGTTTCGTAGCAATCCAAATTACTCTGACAATCTAACGACTCTAAACCGTTTTCCGTCGCGGAAACAACTTCCGTTGTTGCGGAAGATATATTTTCGGTGGTTAAAAATGATAACGTATTTTCGGTTGGGAAAAACGCCGCCGACCTACTATTTTCCGTCGTTGAAGAGAATGAATGTATAGAGGGAGCACCGCCTAGCATTAAATTAGTCGCGTTATTAAAAACACTAAGGACTTCAATAGGCTGTTCGTTTTGAGGTGATGGCGTCATTTCAGGCGATATTTTTGGCGCGACGGAATTAGTACAGTTTACGCGAATAGATATCCGTTCTCCACTAAGTATGATACCACTATCGGCGGTATTAGTTTGCCTCGTCGTCACGGAAATTGTTTCTTGCGACGTAATTTCGTTGTAGCGAAACGTTTCTCGTTGTAAATCTTCGCTCGCGTTTTCTTCGCTTTCACTATCGATTTCGTTCGCGGAATTGGAATTGGCGAAATAATTTGGCGTTTTGTCGGAATTTTTGCATATTTTTTCGTAACCCGGATCAGCGTCAATTCCCGTTTCGCTATCCGAGGTTTTTGGAACGACGACGCTTTTGTCGTCATCGCGATCCGAGTCAGTCGTCGTTTTGTCTCTAAGTCTTTTAACTTTCTCATAACCCGGATCAGGAACCTCGCTATCATTTCTACTTAAAACCCTTTTAACAGTTTCGTAACCGGGATCGGCTTCGCTATCTTTCCGCGTTAATTTCCGTTGACGTCGACTGATACCTTCGTAACCCGGATCAACTACGTCATCCGGATCGCTATTTAGAAATTTGACGCATTCGTATTCCGGATCGCTACAACTAAAATCGTCCACCAGGTTTTTCCGCAACTTTAAAACGCGTTCGTAACCTGGATCAACGCAACCTTCGCTACTACCTAAGTCGCTATCTTTACGCGTAACTAACCTGTGTCTTGAAACGCATTCGTAACCCGGATCGGACGATGATCCAGATCCTGATCCCGAAAATTGTTTGTTCAAAATTAGTTCGTACGCCGATTCTTCTTCAGTTTGTCGTCTGATTCTTTCATATCCCGGATCATCTTCCTGGATCAAGGTTGTATTGTTAACGCTGGCGTATCCAGGTTCGGTTATATCCTCAATGGCGTATCCGGGTTCGGCCGAATGTCTTCGAGCTAATGTCCTCGGTTCCAATAAGGCAAATCTACCACCACCACCACCATTATCAGTTTGATTTTTGGGATGGAAGACGTCATCCGGATCGTTAGAGTCCGTTCGGAGGACATCCTCGATTCCAGAGACGCTCATGGTACCACCGGCACGTTTTTTCTGGACTTTGGCATAGAGTTCCTCAACGTTTGACGAGTTTTCGGCCGATTGGTTGCTTAGCTTCTTGTTTTTGTCAACGACTGAGTAAAGGGCGCGAACGTCTTTGGAACTGGACGCCTGACCATCGCCTCCTCCGCTACCAAATGAGGACATAGAGGCGATTGAGGCTAAAACGGAAGAAACGTCAGAAACATTTAAAGTATTTAACAAACGTGGTCCGGTCTTAAATACCTTGTCGGGAGTGCGCCTGGGCAACAGATTTTAAACTTTCAACGGTGGGTGGATCAGGCGGGAATTCTGATGGATTTCTTGGTTCAATGTGGTCGTACGTTGTGGAAGACTCGCCCGAATTTGGTCCGGATTCAATTTCAGCGTACGTTTGTTCGTCGTCAGGAACTTCCATGTAGTAACCTTCAGGTTCGTCCGTCGATGAGCCCTAAATTTACCACCATTCGGTAAGGAAGGTAATTGCGCTGATGCTGAAAGGGCCAGGAATCGCGATAATTACCTGATTGGATGATTGTTGTCGTTTACGCAATTTTTGCGTTTGCAAACGAACTCTTTCCAAAGGTTCGCGGACGCTTATAACTGTATATGGCACTTCGCGTTCGGCGGAAACGACCACTAAAGGATCGAAATGAGGGGGATTACTGGAGGAGGGTTGATTATCGTCTAAAGGTGGGGTCATATAAGGGATTTCCGCTGAAGGAATATTTCCAGCAACGGCTTGTCCCGCCATTGAGGATAAAGGTTTAGAGTCATCTGGAAATAAACGACGGTGCTACAACTGGTAACTATCCCCAAAACCCCATCCCCGAAATCGCGTACCACTTGAAGGACCAATTGACGATGAGGAAGGCGAAGACATATCCGTCTCCAAATTAGCTTTGGAGGCGGAACGAGGAACTCTTTTGTCCCTATCGCGATCCGAGGATTGTGATTCGTCATATTCGTCGGTACCAGGGTCGGAATCAATCTGATTTGACAATCTCGCGTAAGGGTGATGAGGTTTCTGTACGTGCGAGTAGGTGTGCGTCGAAATTGTTCTAGTCGAAGAACTCCCTGTACCCGACGTTGACGTTGATGTCGACGTTGAAGCCAAATTTTCCATTAAAGAATCCTTGTTGTGTTTGCTTTGAAAATTTGGCGGTAACGTCGACTGTGGTACCTATAAGAGCAACGTGGTACTGTTGGTGTAACGCCAACCAGACCCAACCGAAAATCTCTTACGTCATCAGTAATATTGGACTCTATGTGGTTTAATTTGTTGGCCTTGCCATTATGGTTGTGATCGGGTGCCAATATGGGATGCTGAGCTTTATTCGTTACCGTGGCGTAACACTCCGAGCCACTATCGGCCATTTGGTCCGTGTCTGTGTCGTGCGAAGACGGCACTCCGTTTGGAATGGCCGGTAACGCACGGTCCACTACAGGTCGCGACTTAATGTCGCCCTTTTCTTCAGTTTCCTCCGCGACATTGTTTGAATTTGATCCAAGGCCATCGTGGAAACCAACAAGCGACGCGCCGCCATTTTCAAACTCCTTGGTTATGTTTAAAGCGCATTCACCAAGGAAAATGAAAAGTTTCATCTTGGTTAGACGTTTCTACAAGCGTCTGACTATGGGCATAGTCCACGGGCTCCGACTATGGGCATAGTCCACGCGCTCCGACTATGGGCATAGTCCACGCGCTCACGGGCTCCGACTATGGGGATATTCCACGCGCTCACGGGCTCCGACTATGGGGATATTCCACGCGCTCACGGGCTCCGACTATGGGGATATTCCACGCGCTCACGGGCTCCGACTATGGGGATATTCCACGCGCTCACGGGCTCCGACTATGGGGATATTCCACGCGCTCACGGGCTCCGACTATGGGCATAGTCCACGCGCTCACGGGCTCCGACTATGGGGATATTCCACGCGCTCACGGGCTCCGACTATGGGGATATTCCACGGGCTCCGACTATGGGGATATTCCACGCGCTCACGGGCTCCGACTATGGGGATAGTCCACGGGCTCCGACTATGGGTATAGTCCACGGGCTCCGACTATGGGTATAGTCCACGCGCTCACGGGCTCCGACTATGGGTATTATTGCCACGCGCTCCCGACTATGGTTATTATTGCCACGCGCTCCCGACTATGGGTATTATTGCCACGCGCTCCCGACTATGGGTATTATTGCCACGCGCTCCCCATTATGGGCATAGTCCACGAGCTCCCGACTATGAGCATAGTCCACGCGCTACTATGGGTATAGCCCACTCGATCACGCACTTCTATAGCTCGCGCTATAGAGGCCCGTTCAAAGAATTCGATTACAAGGTACAAACGCGACCATAGGATTTTGAAAGGAAAAGGCAAAGGAGAGAAAATTACGTGCGATTTTAGTTTACCATATCCTATGTTCTATTGATCAGTATGTCATGAAATTTTAATGAGGTGTATCAATTTATTCTATTGTTTTTTTTTTTTGGAGTATCACATTTTTAAAAATAAATTAGACATTGGAAACTAATTTTTATTCAAAAAACTATCCACTCTATAATTTTAATTTTATTTTAATACTTCCATAGAAACTCGTACTGATTTTGAATTTCCCGCCCGTTTCGTTTCTTGACCTATTGGAGGGCTTCTATAGGTATAGCTTGAGGGCGTGAACGAGTGGGCTATGCATTTTGAAATAGCAAATACAACTAACAGTTACATTGGGCGCTTCCACAACGATACTCGAAAGTCGTCCTGGAATTCCATAATCTTGCATTTTACTGTTGCGTTGGGAAAACGAGGACATGGAATTTTCGATGCACACAAAATGACTGAACATTAACTACATACCTGTCTTTCTCTCCATGGCAAACACACATAACAAAAACAACTAGCAAAGTTAAGGTAAATAAAATTGCCAGAAATGCGGAGAAAAGTGAAGGAAGGCTCGCGATGTTTAATATTAATCCCATCGTTTGGAAAGAAATTTAAATGAAAGGTTGCAACAACAAAACGTCCATCGAGAGAAAATTATCTGAAACATGGAGATCAACTTTATTTTGATATAAAAGTGCTGCTTTAATTAAAAAAAAGGGCTTCAATTATGTATTTTTTATTCTTTAGGCTTTGAATTTTGTTATATATGCGTTAATATTAATTTTTATAAGCTATTAAAGTTCAAAATATGACCGTCTGGTTAGTTTACTCAACTTGACTGGCAGTGGCCTAAATAATTTTTTAGGACCAAGGCTTAAGTCGTGACAGTTCCTAACAGTAACAGAAAACGCTAGTTGTTTACGGGTATACTTACCATTTCGGGCTGAAATAAACTATATTTTTCAAACCTAATATTTTGGCCGAGTTTTTTTTAATAAAATTTAATAACTTTTATTCATATTTTTAGGTTTAAAATAGGTAAATAATGTCTACAATCTACATAGTACACATTCTATTTTCCGCTATGGCTTCCGAATCCAAACAGGAGGAAGTGAAAATCCATTTTTTTTTGCGGAAGTAGGAACCCCTCCCTTTAACGGCGTCTGCTTCACACTCACTAGGGCGTGATTATGATTTACGCTTTTAAATGATTTTATAAATTAAGAATTAATGAAAGTTAATAATTAATTTTATGCTTAAAAGTGAACGTAAATAATAACAGAAGTATAATATACTGTTGATAATAATTAAAATGCATTTTAAAGCCATTTTGGTCTATTTTACACTTAGTCTAACGGCCAAACTGGGTAAGTTTGCCAATTATCTTTTAATTACGTTAATCTATGACGTAATTTCAATAAAAAAACTCGAAATATGTAGGGTGGGCTATTCAATGCTACCAATGTAGCTCTGATCAAGACGCAAAAGGAGAGGATAACTGTGGGGCCTATGCTTCATTTAACACAGAACGTAATGCAATGATAGACTGTTTGGGAGAAGAAGCCGTTAGCCCCGGTACATTTTGTTATAAAAGCATTCAACAAAGTCCCAGAGGCTTCATTTGTAAGTATTTAAGCCTAATTCTGTAAGATAATTAGTATAAAATGCAAAACAAACGCATTTTAGGGGATGGCCGTTGGCGGACGGTAACAAGAAGGTGTGCTCAAATGAGTGAGAGGGGGATCAACTGGGGTTGTGATTGGGGTTATAAAGAAAACGGGGTTTATTGGGAAGAGTGTTATTGTGCTGAAGATGGCTGCAACTCCTCTTTCAGCATAACTGCTCGATTTTCAACTATAATTGTTTTGGCTTTGTTAGCCACCTATGGTATTTTCATACAGTAATGACAGCTTCCTGCCATTAACTGTATTAGTATTTACGAGAGGATAACACGAACTGCCACTTCTCTATAATCATAGCAAACTCGATCACGCGCACTGCATAGTCTCAGCCAGGGCCGGAAATAAGAAAAACTTTCGTATAATGCATGTGTAGAGTGACCCCGCCCCTTATTTCCCGCCCTGGTTCCAGCAACTTTACGCGTGATCGATTGTGCTATGTTACAATACTAAGGTTTAAGCTAGGAGTATAAACTCATTTTTAAAGGAGGCGAATCTGAATTTTTCATTAGTATTTTTATACACACAAGTGCCTTTTTTCGTTATTATTCTAGAATTAGGTTAATTTTAATTAAAATTAAACCCGGTAAGCATATTGGGCACTTTATGTTACTTTCATAACTATCATGTTTAAAATTTCGTAGCACATTCCATTTTGCATAATGTTTGTTTTTAATTTTTCCGTCCAAACAATTCATATATCTGAGATAAGCTGTGATGTGACAGCTTGTTTTTTAAATGTTTATAATGGAGTATTTTCTATACAATATTTATACACGGATAATGAATAAAATTTACATTTTAATATTACATATTTTAAACAATTTTTAATAAAGTACCTTTTACTGCTAGGTTGTCTGCTTAAAACGTAGGCTTACAATTTCTACACCACACGTTTTAGTACTCCTAGGTTGTCTCGTAAGAATGTAGATATTAAATTCTACTCCAGTACTTTCAATACTCCTAGGCGGGCTTCTTAAAATGTAGCAGACGACACTGATTTCCGTTGAATTATTCAAGTTCAAAACTTCAAATTCCATTTACAATAATGCTTCATGTGGAATGTCCAAGCTTGTAAATTAAATTAATTTAATTATCACTTTAATTATAAAGTTAAAGCTAAGTAATATTCGTCCATAATCATCAGTATGTCTTCAAGAATCTTTACTGGTCTTCTAGCAACAGTTTTAATCACAATTTTTTACTTGAACGGTAATTTAAATTTTTTATTTTTCTAAGCCTTGGTCATATGGCCGCGCCCGTAGCGTATCCCCATCCCTATGTAGAAACCTACTAAATCTATGGTAGAAACTGGGTGGGCTATGCAACTATAGTTTACAGAATAGGAGGATTCATACCATTTACACAAGGAGGCCTGACCTTAGAGTTCATGCGTGAGTCAGGCCTCCTTGTGTAACACCCGAAGCCTGACTTCCCTGTGTAAAATGTATGAATCATCCTAGTCTGTAAACTATGTATTACGTAATAAAAGCAATTAGTGTCTAATTATTGTTGGGGTTTGAACTGTGGTTCTATATATAGCCCTATTTCTCCCCTTTTAAACGATACTAAGTAATTGGGGTTACAACAATCAGAGCAAGAGTAATTAAGCAAAATAGAGTAGTGTCGGTAGAGAGGGGAGTAGACCGTTTATCCCTCCCTCTAGGCGCGCTTTTGTAAGAGGGGATACTGTACGCGCCTGGTAGGGGGGATGACACTGAGCTAGAGCTAGATGTCAGTGCCACGTATGCAAACCATACCCTCCTATGTCTTAGCTAAGTGTCATCCCCCCTACCAGGCGCGTACAGTATCCCCTCTTACAAAAGCACACCTAGAGGGAGGGATACACAGTCTACCCCCCCCCCCTCTACCGACACTACTCTATGGTATGACGTTTGCATAGTAGAACTGACATTACTCTATAGCAGAAGTTTATCAGCACACCACTTTGGAGTGTTGTAACTCGGGTTATATGAGAGATAGAGGGAAATGGTTTTAGGAAAAGCTAGTCCTACTTCCTATCTAAAATACAAGGATGCTAAATCCTTTGTACATCAGGATTTCCTGGTGTGGAGGCCATAAAATGCTGGGAATGTCGGTCGGACGCAGATCCGAAATGCGCTGACCCTTTTGACAACACATC
Organism: Phalangium opilio; assembly: GCF_054372755.1. Lineage (NCBI taxonomy): Eukaryota > Metazoa > Arthropoda > Arachnida > Opiliones > Phalangiidae > Phalangium > Phalangium opilio. The sequence goes on along the minus strand of NW_028324187.1, from coordinate 5,619,916 downwards.
TCTGCCAATCCAAGATTGTAGCATAAGAACATTGCAGCATCGGCCAGGCCTCGAATCAACCATGTGTCGTAAAACCAGACAAAAAGGTCTGTCTGTCTGTCTGTCTTATGCTTTTCTAGCGTTGTCTGTCTGTCTGTCTTTGACATTAGGGCTAACCCTTGGTCCCCCATTTGTTGTTGTTGTTGTAGTCAATGGCCATTGGCGGTTCATTCGTTCTTGCGCTTTCATTGGCGTTCCAGGGGAGGGGCGGGTCGACGCGAAGGGACGGTTCGAGGAGAATTACTGTCTTATGCGAACAGGCACATACAATGTCTTCATGGAGTCTTGCACCTGCAAGAGTAAAGATGGCTGCAATTCTGCACATGCAGTTGATTCTTCTTTTACTCTTATTGCCTTTTTAATTGCCGCTATTTGCTCCATTAAATTAACTAATATTAAACTAATTAACCGATAATTATTGGTTATTACTTGGTAATTGTTGGTAATTTTGGGGCTGTAATTATCACACCTGTTTTTAATATAAACAAACATTTGGCAATTTAATAAATGCGCGCGGGGGACTGAACTACGTGAGTAATTACGCGCGCGTTAATTACTTTGTAATTAAAAAAAAAAATGACAATATGGTTGCCAAATAATCCGTCCAAAACTGAAGGAATCTCATCATATATAATAACCATAAACATTAAACAAGAAATCTCATCACGTATGACGAGTTAAACAAAAAGAAATAAATCTCGTCATATGACTAGTTTGAACATACGAGAAATCTCATCATATGACGGGTTTAAATAAAACAATTGCACTTAAACCGGTTAAAAAGATATTTACGTATTTTTATATAATCAAGAAAAATGTTTTTTTTTTCTTGTTATAAAATTTCACATTCCATTGTTTTTTAAATTGTTTAATTGTTTTTTATATAGATACTTAAATTAAATTTTTCTATTTAAAAAAAAATAATGTTAAAATTGATTAACTCTTAATTATTATTAATTTCTAAATTTTAAATCTTATACAGGAACGGTAATATCTGAACGTTTTAGTATCCCTTTAAGGGAACGCTTGAAAATGAAATCTCATCTCTCCGAAGGTTACGTGGTAAGTCTACTCTAGTGTTTTTTTTTGGGGGGGGGGCCAAGGGGGGTGGATCCGGTGGGAGGGGGGCCAAGAGGGGTTGGGTGGGTCCTCGAGTAGAATTATATTAAATATACCGAATGGTTAGAAACTGGGTAGAAAGTGTTGGGAAAGTCCGGAACTACTTTCTTGGTCGCCGGGCAACCTCCACGTCGCCTACCCGACCATCTAGGCGGCCTGAGAATTTTTCCAATAACATTCCGTCGTCGACGGTGAACTATTTTTCTTAAACTTTTAGAAGTTGAACGACCGAAGTAAATGAATTAAACGGAAAGGCCTAAAATATGAATATATTATAAGTTTCTTTTAAAGAAATTCTTCCTGTATTTTCCTATGTTTCAAGGATATGTTTCATTTAAATGAATTTACAATTTTCAATGGTCACTCTGGGAAGTTCTTTGAGTATATTAAAGTCCTATTTCTCCCAATTCCAACGATACACAATACTTCGGGTTACAATTACAATCAGGGCCTGAGTAATTAAGATAAATGTTCATAAACGTCCTCTCCATAGGATTAAAATGGGCTTTTTTACACTACACTTTTTAACTCTGGTTCTATAAAAGATACAGGGACGTCCTTCGAGCATATTAAAGTCCTATTTCTCCCCTTTCCAACGATACCTACTACTTGGGGTTACGACAATCAGCGCCTGAGTAATTAAGCAAAAATCTTGATAGACGTCCTCTCCATAGGATTAAAATGGGCTTATTAACAAGACTCGTTTTAACTCTGGTTCTATACGACGAAGTCCTTCGACTATATTATAGCCCTATTCCTCCCTTTGATACAAAGTACTTGGGGTTAAAACAATCAGGGTAAAAGTAATTATCATTTCAAATGATGGTCTTCTAGAATTAAATATGTGCGCTCGATATTAAAAGGTCATTAGTCATATTTATCGACTGATGTAAAAGTATTTTTAATAAGTTTAGATGATGCGGTGCTAAAGTATTATTGATTTTCTCATTTGGGAAAACGTATTTATTTTGGGTGCATTTCACCATCCCTTTAAAGTGGATTAAACACTTATTACAAATGTAATTGGAAATTCTGCTCATCTTTTCTTTAATTCGGGCCTTTTTTCTTCTTTTTTGAGAAAAAACAAATCCATCTTTCATACTGTATGTCATTTTCGGTTTCGTACTTTCGTGGGGTCGGCACCCTATGATAACTAGTACGAACCTTAGCTTAATACTTAGGCGCCAAGCTGCTGATGCGTTGAACGAGCGTAGACTCCAGAAATCCAATTAATTTCTAGGGAAAAGTATATAGAGCTACGCGTTAAGAAGGACTTATTTGGCGAAACAGATAACGGGACGCCGCCGAAAATTCTCGGCTCAAATCATAAGTTTATTATGAAAGTTCCCGCCAAGTTAGTAACAAAAATAGTCCCAACAGCGAGCGCATCAAGACCCAGACTCGGGGAATTCAAATTCTCCGTCACCCCCATCCCCCAAACCGGTCTTACACATGCGCAATCAGAACATCAGAGAGAAATTTCTTATCCCTCCGTTCCGTTGTTCGCCGCTTAAAGGAGATCATGTGACGTCTGGCTCCTCCGCCTTTCGCAGAGGCGAGTTCGCGACGGGCCATTTCAAGTTACGTTTCTGACATCTAATGGAGGTGTTACTTATTAACTTATGCCTCTAGTCATAAATGAAGCTGTTAAATCTCTTACTAGGGCCAAAGAAAAAATAGATGAAACCCCTTTAGTACGTTATTGATTCATACACTAGTTCTTTCTAAGTGGGACTGCAAAGGTTAAAAGGCGCTATAGCTCTGGACACGGATAGCTTTCAATTACAACTCGAAATTACCAAGAAATCTCGGATATTTGAAGGAAAAAAATCGGGGTTTTATATTCATATTTGAATGTGAAACTAAATTTTAATCAGTTTTCTAAAAATTCTGGGTTTGGCTTGGCGTATAGCGAAAGATTGGGAATTCATACAGCTAATTGGAATCTTTGTTCCCATGTTAATTTATATGCAAGTTTTGTGGTCCGGGCTTAACCATCATAATTCTGACGTCAGACTTTTTAACTGAGATTCAATTGGTTGGTAGCGACGCAAAATCCTAGGCGCGCGAAAGGTGCAAGCCGCTGCGAGGTAACTTATTCGCCAAGTAATGTTCGTCATACATTATGATAAGTCTAGCTCTTCCCACAATATCCGCCTAAATACATTGAGAAAATGGCTGGTTACACAATGATTCTTATTAACTGTATGCATTCCAGCGAAGATATAGGCCTAATTCTTTTGTCTTTGAGATGTTTCTATGTCAGTGCAATTAAAATGGGATTGGGAAATTGGATGTCGTTTCGGTTTCGTTTCTCCGATCAAAATATTGGTTGTATGCGCTTTACTGGCGATAGAAATTTGATATGGCCCTCTTCTCCGATTAGAAAATATAAATCTTCCTGGTCCCAAAAGAGAAATAAAACGAAAAAGAAAGTTGATATCTTTTCGATCCGCTAGAGTGCATGCCACTCCTCGCTATCTCGTTTAAATTTAAAGAACAAATGCAACGTGTACGGCTAAACAATTCAGATGATCTAAAAATAGCTTCCATCTTTCATGTATTCTTAAAGACAATCTATATTAGCATTTCGACTTTAAAATCTCTCAAATTCTTTTTATACCATTGTATCGTGCATACCCTTTCACCGGATTACCAAACTACCACAAGGCTCAGTTCAGACCTAAATAATGTGGTACAAAGCGAATTACCAATTTACGCAAGTATAAGGTCGCTTGCACTGACGCTAGCTAGGCCTAGTACTGTGACCCTTTTTTCCAGATACATCAGGCACGGTCAAGTGCGCCTGAAACTATATAATGAAATGTCTCAAATTGCAAAGTCGATATCCCATAAAATGAAATTGTTTTTGGGGCTAAAAATGAACCCAAAAATAGAATAGGGGGACCTATATTAAACCGACCAAGTTCTCAATGGTTTCTAATACTTAAATTTAACCTCTAAAGGGATTTACAAGGTGTTCCTTAAAGGGAGGGTGATAGGACAGTGGGACGGTTTTATGTGCAATCAGTCTCCAATGTTCATAACTTGTGTCCCTTGGAGTAGCAACATGTCATAGAAGTATAGAACATTTTCGACTGAATATTTACTTCCCACGTCTTTACTTCTGGTCTATCACCCTCCCTTTATCTACACCCTGTATTCCTAAACCGAGTCTTGAGTATTCCGCGGTTTCTAATACTTAAATTTAACCTCTAAAGGTATTTTATTATCCGCTCCAACAAGACCCCCTTAAAAACTTTGCGGGGTCTTCTTTCTCCCTAAACCTTGGTACTCCAACCCCCCCCCCCCAATTTATTAAAAAGGAATAAAAGTGTGCTGAACCAATTTATTACACCGCATACATTTTATTGGATGAGCAGCACCCCACGCCCCTTGCCCCCAAAGATCTAAAGAAAATAAAAAAAAATTTGTTAATAAATTTAGACACCCTCTTATAAATTGCTTCCAACTCTTCCAATTTACTGTTTTTAAAGGGAAGGCTTCTTTGTAATGAAAATGGGAAGTTTAAGTTGTACCATTCAATAGATCCTTTTCAGTATGATCGTCTGCTTCATATAGAGGTTAAGTTAGTATTGGGCATGTGGACACGAAGACCTTAGGTAGTCCTTCATAGTTATCAGAAGTCCTTTTGTTTCAAGTCATATCTAAGGCATTTAAAGGGATACTTCAAGCTAGATTAAATTGGTTTTCTTTTTTAATCGAAAGGGCGTATTAAATAATGAATATTATCAATTGGAACCATGTTTCTATCTTCAATATTAAAGGAGATACGAGTACAATTAAGTTTCCGTCATGGATGGCACTACGCGTTAGGCTTACCCGCCAAGCACTCACTGGGGAGCCCCGCTATTGGACTAACACGTCAGATGGTATTAGGCATCCAATCAGGGTACTACCCAAACGCTTGCAATAGGTGATACGCTTAGTTGTGGCTTGATTGCCATAGGCCTATTCGAATATAGGCGAAACGTCACTGAATTATCCACGTACGTCACGTGGTAGTGTCGCGCCGTCGTGATTAGCGGGAGAGGAACGTCACGTGATGCTAAACGTCGCGGATGACGCGTATGGTACGTTTTCTCTAGAAGCAACCTCCCCGCCTAATATAAAAATGCATTTTTTTATTTTGATGTAAATTCGAAATTCCATTTCGTGAGAGTTGGACTTTACGTTTAAGATTGTAGAGAGCGTTCCTTTAGTTCCTTGGGTATCCTCCAGAGGAAATGTAAAACTGAATAGAAGAATGAAATTTCACCCCTTTTTCCCAAAAACTTGACTTCGAAAAACATAAAGAACTGTATGTACCGTTTCTTAGAACGTTTTCAACGAAATTCCTGACAAGGAATTCTTCAGGAATTTCTTCAAATTCTTCCCCCATTTTCGTTTACGTTGGAATTAAATAGATATTCGTGTGAGAAATGAAGCTATTCATTGTTTAATATAGGGATCCATGGGTTAGGGTTAGCTGCATGGCCCAGCCATATGTGATATGTTATTATCATAAGTAACGTTCCTATACTGGATAGGGTCGAATTTCGGTTGAGAAAAAAAAACTATGGTTAGAGTAGAAAATGAAAAAATTTTGGATAGACTATTCCAAGAATTATTTGCGGTAAAACAAGCCCACAGGGGCTGGGAGCAGCCATCTTTGTTTATTTCTCTCGCGTCAAGAGGCAAGTACCGACTCTACCGAGGCTAGACAACTCGCGCACCGTCTAGAGGTGCTTCTAGGCACTAGGGAAATAACCCAATAAGGCAGCCCCTCCACCGCCCTTGTGGTACTTGCTTCTCCTTTGGAATTTCAATGTAATGGTCTATGGTGGAAGGTACAGAGAGGCCAAGGGTTCGTTCTTTTAGAAAACTTGGTAGCTTCGCCCAAAACAAATATGGAATGGAGGTTCCCACGAACAAGAAAGAAAAATTCCATTTCCATTTTAAAGATATGTATGTGTATATATAGATATATATAGAAAGAGAGAGGAGAAAAGCGTGGTTTCACGGTACCTGACATAAGGTTATAAAATAATGCCCACTATAAGTTAGAATGCGTATATAACAGGCTTAGCATTAACGAATATGTCACGCAACTTTTAGTAAAACTCGAGCTATATTGTAAAGACGCGTACTAGATGGGGGTATGAATTAGCGCGAATTGTGCTAGGATACCAGCCAGCATCATGGCGAAAGGGGCGGAGCTAAGCTTAAAATTACTCAGACTCTGTACGTCGGAGAAGGGACTGCCAAATTGTAATAGTATTAAAGTGTAAGGTTAAGCGATGCAATTAATGTTGGACTATCTTCTCAGTTTAATCATGTAGTAAATAATTTTTACGTGAGTTTACTTATGGGAAAGGTGTATGTTATAAGCTTATATAGTCCAACTTCTTTCGGTATGTAGATTCTGACTTGTTTTTTATTATTATTCTTTTTTTTCCTTAGCCTTAAGGTGACCCTGGCCATAATACGTACATTTTTGAATATTGCATTACTTCATTCTATTAGCGCGAGTTGGTTTCGAATTCCCCGGACTGAATTTATATAAGATAGACTCAAGGTCTCTTCAGACGATACAACTTTAGCATTTTTCAGTCAAGCGAGTTACTCAGGTTAGGTTAGAAGTTTGAAGGAGCTCGCTTTGCAACGAAAGAGTTCGTATTTTGATTCTAGTTGAGTCAAAACTTCAACAATGCTGGTATCGTCTGAAGAGGCCTTTGTAATTCGATTATGCCGATAAGCAAAACATCGGTACACGTTAAAATAACTGAAAATGAGCCAATCATAATATTCTATTATATTTATTCTAAAAAGTTTGGATAACATTAATATTTGCTGCCATATACTGCTCATGCGCAGTTACACTGTAGATTCTAAGGCTTCTTATACATTACTAACTGGCCCATCGAGGTTGCTTCAAGATGGCAGTATAAAATGCTTAAAATGTAAATGAGATTTGTTACTTTGTCCGTCCGTCAATCATTTTTTGAAAGATTTCTCAAAGAATTTTTTCGGAAGTTACTTTTTTATGGAAATTGATGTTCGTCGAAAGAAGCTTTTCGTGTATTTTCTTACCTTCTTGTCTATATTTTCATATCAGCATAAATTCTGTTCTTTGACGGGATTCCAAATAATTCCTTTGTTTCTTTGCCTCAAAATACCTTGACTATATATATCAATATTATTATAGCTCAGGTCTAACCTAACCTTTGACCCCGAGCTTCTAGGAATTAGGTAGGCGTACGTGCGTGGTGGCTAGTAAATACTTTAATATCTTAAGTGTACTTGCCCATAAAGATTATTATGATCTTTACCATACGCCAAGTTTCAGTTTTAAAAATGTTTTCGCCAAGTTTGGCGCCAACGACCGTTCTGATTTTCTACAATATTATTACTGAGAAACATCAGGGTTTAAGCAGGGTTTGTACGGAACCTGGATAAGTCAGGGTTTCAAATTAATTTCCTAAAAAGTCGGGGATATGTCAGATATTTCGTTGGACATATCAAACCATGCTTCGACTTCGAGCGATGCTAAATATGGGCCAGGTGTGATGAAGTGGGCTTCAAATGGACAGGGATATTGGCACCATTTGTTAAGGGTTATTGGCACTATTTGTAAATTCAGGGGCGTGCCAACATGAGCCAAAATTTTCTACTGGAGCGGGGGCAAAATGGCTGCCTAATGTTAAAGTCCCATAGAGTCGAAAATTTGAGCGGGGGCCTTCGCCCCCGCTGCCCTCGTAGTTGGCACGCCCTGATTTGTTAAGGGATATTGGCACCATTTGTTAAGGGATATTGGCACCATTTGTTAAGGGATATTGGCACCATTTGTTAAGGGATGTTGGCACCATTTGTTGAGGAAATAAAGTTTCAATATAAAAATTTCCTCCGAACGCTGTAAAGTATTACTGGCGACAACTTATTATAATTTTACGGCAATTTAATATCGTGTTTACAATTTTTCTGAAGATATTGGTGAGAACGATCATTCAATATATATTTTTCCGATCCGTCCTGATATTCGAAGATATTTTTAGAGATAAATACTTCTTTCTGTTGGGGTCCTTTCCTTTTGGAACCAACCAAACCTTTTATGTTCCGCAAATAATTTGAGCGGCGGCGCTATTTCCTTTCAAAGGTCAAGGGCCAGGCGCGTACACTCGTTTTATTACTGAATGATGTAGTTTCCACCCACTTCGACGAAAAGAAAACGACTTGGATAAAAATCTATAAATCATTATGTATATATTCTAGAGGGGACATATTTCTTCCGTGTAGAAATAAAATAATTTCCATTTAAACGTAGCGGCCGTTAAAGGGCGGTAAAACCGAGTATACAGGGTTGTTCCAAAGAAGGGTGCGGTATGGTCGAAGTGAATTGCATGAATTTAATGGAACATTTTGAGTTGAAATGTTGTATGACATTTTTCTACAACGCAAGTTATGATTAATGCATTTTAGCATAAGTTAATAAGATATGTTCCTTCCATAAGTATGACACTTCATATGCATCGTAATCCAAGAGACAGCTCGATCTAGTACGAGAACAGTAGAACCACAAGCGAGAATTTAAGTACTACACTCGGTGGTTAATTTTGCAGGACTTCCATCTTCTTATTTAGACTGTACTAAGCCTTTGACAGCGCCCCAGTCACCAGGCGTCGTTTTACCTCGAATCTATGACCTACCTCAGTCACTTCATAAATGACAAGCTCCAGTTTGTAACCAGTGACAAACTTATGCAACAGTTATGATTTTAGGGATAACCCCTTAAAAGAAAGTAAGAAACTGAAGGGGTCATCCATAAAACACTCCAATGATCACAACTGGTTTAGGGGGTGTCCCTTATGGGGGAGGGGGACAAAATTTCATAGAAGTATAGAACATTTTAGACTCAAAACCACCCTAGAACCGTCCCACTGTTCTTGCGTCATACGACCATCCATCAATCCATTTTTGGAACACTTTGTACTAGAGAAGTGGTATCACCTATTTACCTTTGACTACAATTCCATCTATGGGTAGTTAACATTATACGCGACCACTAACTAAGTACTATGTTTAAAAAAGTATCGTACGGTTTTACCAAACCTAGCTTACTCTTGAATTATTTCCCGTGGAGATGTGTTAATTTTCATTCTGGTGACGACTCGATTAACGTACACTGACAGCTGACTTAAACGCGCGGCATTCACGCGATTCTCGTTTAACAAAAGAATAATTAGGGCGTGCGGGTATCTATAGTTATCTATCTAGCTCGCTCTAGCTCCGGAGCTTTTCTTAATTGAATTAATTACAGGCACGGATCCAGAGGCGTTACGCGGCCACAAATTGTAAGCGTGGAACAATACCCCGCTTCTTATCACCCCTCAAACCGCGCTAGATACCACCACCAACTGTACGCGAGCCTTCTTCCAAACCCAACGGAGCAACAATTTTGTCTATTTATAGCTTCACCAAAAACACTTTCACATTTTTTTTTATTCTTCTAATACACATTCGCGCCAATTTTAAACGGATTAAGTCTAATCTTGCCATCAGATTGATTTTGGTACCAGCTCCCCCTAGTATCGTTGGCTAGAATGTAATTAGGGCTAGCGCCTAGCCTGTATCGTGAAAGAAATTTACCTCACATGCAAAAAATGAAATGGTTTTCTTTTTTCAAAAATTAATTACCGGAGCTCTGGTCGATTTTTTGGGGTCCGAAGTATTTAGTAACGTGGGAGAATTTTCTGACCCTTAATTTTAAATTATAAAACGTAGGTCAATAAGATAAGATTGACGTTTTTTTTTTAATAAACATAATGGATATAAATAGTCAGTCAAGTCAATCATCTAACCCCAATTTAAGGAAAATTATATACGCGATGATCTTAATGGATCAATTTTCTACTTGGGTGGCGCCTTCGAGTCCTGTCACCACCGAACATTTTGACGATTCAATTTAAATCATTGCTTAAATTGATTTCAAAATCGTATGGCCAATTATCTATTGCTTAACTGAACAATCATATTGGCTAAGAACAATTACTTGTCAATGTTAGTCGTATACTTATGTAAGGGACCTAGGTATTTAATAGGCTTATGATTTGACCCTAAAATGCGACCGCTATATTTTAAAACCTCGGTTTGTTATTTTTTTCGTGAGAAAATCTATGATCTTCCTCGGGTCGGGTATGTCCACGTTTTAGAACTCTATACCATCCATATTTGGATCTACTATATCTAAGTCCGCCTAGCCTTTGGCTTTATTGAATTGAACTATTTTGACCCCATTCTGTCTGGTGCCTTTGGAAAACTTTGACAAAATTTGGGATGTGGAAAAAGCTGCAGCTAGTGCATGCGACGGTACTATTTGAGTTTGATACTCTTTATAAATCGTTCTCCTCTTGGTCTACGATTCTTTCATCTTTTGGCTGGATGCAGTCACCTTTTGATAAAATAGGGGTCCCCGCAGTGTCTGTGTCCCATCCATACGTTCTCGGTCCCCTCCCACTATAGTATATAGTCTCTCGGTGTCTTGGTCCCTCTCACCCTAGCTCCTTCTAGCTCTTCCATTATAGTCTTTGATGAGGTGGGTATAGAACTTGGAATAAGGCAAGCCGCTGGAACCAACCAAGAACTCCGTTGTTCCATCGACCGCTGGAAGGGATAGCTCGCTGCCGAACCACCATCTTAAACACACGGAAAGCGCTTAGCCAAGATACCAAATAGATACGTGGGTTGGCTATAGACTAGGGTAGACCAGAAACCAGTGCAGAAGTTATTATAATCGAATCTTTAAATCGGGTCAAGTCCGTTTGTACGATTGAAGTCTGTCTAACATTTATTACCATCCTCGTTATTACATCTGTGTTGTTTTTGGTTATTCAAAGCGGTCCTTAATCGTTAATCACTTGAATACAAGTTTATATCCTTTCGTTTAGCGCTAATCTTACGCTGACCGGGGAAGGAAGGGAGATCGGAAGTAAGGGACATTCAGCCGGAAGTGATTTTTTTCCTAGCTCTATTATTCAAAATGTAGGCCTATGCCTATACTCTTGACTTATAAGGGGTTTAGATCATACGACTTAGTAGTTAGCACGCGCTGTCTAAGACGCTAGTGAACTTTATATTAGGCGTATATACGAAAGACGGATTATGTCCTTAAACCTAATCAACTAGAAGATGCATGCTAACACAATACACACCTCAGAACTTAAGTAATGACTATACTGGGATCAAGTGACATAACGCTAATAAACCCCCAATTGTTAGAAGTTGAACACCACACCTTAGTGTTAATTTGCAGGGACGTTAATTTAATTAAGTTCTAAGTAGTAGCTACACACTAACTAAAGATTTGACTACAATCCGTTGAATGAGATGGCTGTCACCCATATACAGAAATGTAACCAAATTAAACCTTTACTTACAAATGGGAAGTTGTCGAACAGTACATTTCTATATTCAAATGTTTAGTATAGTCTGCTATCACGAACATTCTCGTGACGTCACACCCTCCTATCCCCTACCTTGGTTTTTGGCGATTATATTGGAAGTCGTCAGCTCTATCCTGCTTGATCAATCGGCCATGTTGCTATTGATTGAACATGCCCTCGTCCTCCATCTTTTAAAAATGGCGGTCCGATGACATGTCCGGTAATGGTTCTGTCTACTCCTTGGGAAGGAAAGGGAATTGGACTCCCTTTAGCGCCTGATTTGTTGCGTTGCACTATTGGTCCACCATAATAACATCGGCTTTTTTTGGCGGGAAAGAATCCATTTGATGTGGGCCTGTGGCTGGCTGAATAGAAGGAAGCGCGGGTCCTTTTGGGAATTGGGCACAAGAAATTGTAGTGATTTTTCGCGAATGGCTCCAATATATTGGAAAAGAGGCGTGGTGTCCAACCGAAAGAAAATAAACCCAAAGTCCCTTGAGAAGTACATATTCGAAAATTGAGGCAATTTTAAAAATCATTTGATTCGTCAAATTGCCGATGACAAAATGTCAGGAAATCAAAGTAACATTGCCACTCTATTTATTTCCGCTTCAATTCGTTTTCATTTTATTTGCGTACTTAATAATAGTTAATTTTAAGCGTAATAATTAACGTTAAATAAGAAAATTAAGTGGAATTTATTATACAGCTATAAAGATATTATATTTTTTTTTAGCCTAAAGAGATTACGTATGATATGTGGAAGAGCGGTTGGTAAAGCCGCGTTCTCACTATAGAGACCCGTCTCTTTCAGTTTCAAACCATCCCTAGTTGAAACCCTAAGGACTTTGGTGCAGGACTCAGTAACTTTGAAGCCCCGTCTCACGTCTTTCAAAGTCTGTACAGTCAGGGATAGATTTAATTTTAGAAGTAGGAATGGAGAACAGAGTATAATGTGGGCGCGCGTCAAGGTCCAGGACCACCTTCCACATATGAATGAAGAGGCGGGGCGTCATAGCGACAGAGGTAAAAAGGAATTACGTATTTAATGCCGTCCCCGTCAGTAACGTCATCAAAATGTAGTTTAAGTGAGCCAATAAGATAATTTAAACTTTTCGTCAATACGTGTTGGAGGGAGGGGCTCTATACTGGGTGGTCTATGAGTCGGAATAACTGAAGTAAATACTAACCGTTAGACTCCATTCCTACTTCTAAAATTAAATCTATCCCTGGTATAGTGTAAACGCGGCTTAAGCGAGATAACTCCAGGAAGTGTGGCATCTGAGTATATAGTCCGGGGTACGTCCCTTTAGGGCCCGCAGACTAAAGTTTGATCTATAAATGTTCGCAGCAAGGCTCAGATCCTTAAGCCTGAGCTGTTCGCGAACTGTTCGTCACTCGGTTGGGGGCGCTAGCTGCTATAGTTGCAGGGCTTTGAGCGGCTTCGCGCTATTTTAGAGCCGAAGGAGCAGCTAGCATTCTTTAGTTGAAGGAGAACGCGCGCTTATGAGAACCGGAATCGAGTCATTATACATAGCAGCTTGTTGAATCTCTCAATTTGTTTTGTAACATTTTCAAGTTTCCTCAACGTCTAATTAAGTTTTGACAAAACTTTAAATTTAATTCGATTATATATTTTTTTAACGAGAAACTAAAGTTTTAATTTGGTGATTGCGTTTATGCCATAAAAGGTAGGAGAAAATGTTTATTTCAACTTCAAGTGTTAATTGTTTTAAATAAGGTTTGAGACACTCTTATAAGAGTGTTAGTATTTTATTAGAGATCTAGACGAGTTTATGTGATAGCCCTATTTATTCCTTTTTAAATGATACTAAATGCTTGGAGTTACACTCAGAAATCTGTACAAAAGAAATTAGCAAATATTATTGGGTTACTTCAAGTCCGTGTGACACCTCCCACTTTGGAGTGTTATAACTCTGACTCTATAAGAAATACGGATTAGTCTTTTGAGTATGGTATAGCCCCATTTATCCCTTTTATAACGATACCCAATATGTGGGGGTTATAATAATCAGGAGCTGAGTAACTGAGCAAAAATGTCTTCTAACCCCTCTTCTTTAAAATCCCCTTAAATGCGTGACACTTTGAACCCTCGTAACTTTGGTTCTACGAGAGATACGGGGAAGCCCTTTGAGTATGTTATAGCCCAATTTCTCCCCTTTCCAACGATGCTAATTACTTGAGGTTGCAATAATCACGAGCAGAGTAATTGAGCAAATTAGGAAAAATTACCTCTAACCCCTCTGCTCCCAAATTCCCTTAAATTAGTGACACTTTGGACCCTCGTAACTTTGTTAACGGGGAAGCCCTTCGAGTATGTTATAGCCCCGTTTCTCCCTTTTTCAAAGATACCCAATACTTAAGTTTAAAACAATCAGAACCTTAAGAAATAAGCTGGCCAAAACTCGTAAACTTCTCGATTCTGGGAAATACATTACTTTCAATATCCCTTTGCCACGATTCTAAACTTTGGGTTTAAACTTTCATGACATTAGAATAAGCGATTGCTTTTATGTTGAAGATTGAGAGAAGGGGATAGGGGGTAGGGTTAAGCATTGATGTGCGCGAGCAATGCATGCTGGGTAGGGAATATATTTAAAGATTGTCACTGGCGCGTGTTGTGCTTCTCTAGATCCGAAGTTCTTTCTAACCTTGCCAGATATAAATATCTTATCCGTTCGGATAAAAGCGCTGTCGAGTGCCAAACCAACGTAACACGAGAGGGGATAGACACTCGGTATACTATAAGGGAACTACGCCTTATCTTTAATTCAAACAACCTACCAGAATACGAGAGTGAATAGCCCCTTGTTGTAACTTATCCTATACAATTACAATTGTATAACCCGGACGGAGTTCTTGCAACGAAAACTTCGTCGTTAAGAGTTCGAAATTGAAGTAAAATTAAAAAAAAAAGAACAGGTGTTTGGACGCCGCCGCTAATCTCGCGGAAATCGGTTCCCACACCTTTACCTCTCGTCGGTAGATTTGAAAACTTAATTTTTTCTGTAGATTTTCAAATCAAATTTTCAATATCAAGTCGTAAAATCTAGAATAGACAATATTTACTTAATGTATTAGAGACAAACCTCTATGCCAAGTGCGTGTTTTAGTCTATTATTGGCCTACAAGTTAAGAGTCAACTTGCTTGTGTCAACATAAAATTATCGTATTGGGCAAAGGTCAGTTAGATCAAATTATATTATAGCTATTTGAAATTTAAATTAAAAACTAACACGGAAAGAAATTAAGATGAGTCTTTTAGTCTATTATTGGCCAATAATAGACTTCCTGGAGTCAACATAAAATTATCGTATAGGGCAAAGGTCAATTGGATCAAATTATATTATAGTTATTTAAAATTTAAATTAAAAACTAACACGGAAAGAAATTAAGATGAGTCTTTTAGTCTATTATTGGCGAGGGGTCGGTCATTCATGAAATCCCGTACACTTCCCGTGAAATCCAATTTAAGAAATCCGAAATCAATGCTGATTTCGAAATCAAATAAAAAAATCCGAAATCAGCAACGAAATCACAAAATCAGTAAAGAAATCATAAAATCAGTAAAAAATCAACATATAAATCACGAAATCAGAAGCGAAATCACAAAATCAGACGCAAAATCAGTAAAGAAATCGTGAAATCCATTACAAAATTCACGAAATCCAAAATCAAAAGAAATCACAAAATCCGACGAAATCACGGGGAAAATCTCAAAATCCGAGGAAATCAGGCGAAAAACCTCAAAATCCAACGAAATCAAGGGAATTATCGCAAAATCTGTCGAAATCACGGTAAAAATAGGAAAATTCGACGGAATCACGGGAAAAATCTCAAAATTCGATGAAATCCATTGGATTTTATCGAATTCTGAAATCAAACGAAATCCGACGAAATCAAACGAACTCCGATGAAATCAAATGAAATCCGACGAAATCAAACGAAATCCGACGAAATCAAACGAAATCCGACGAAATCAAATTGGATTTCGAAATCCCGTACACTTTTTCCTAAACGTCCGACCCCTCGATTATTGGCCAATAATAGACTTCCTTGAGTCAACATAAAATTATTGTATAGGGCAAAGGTCAATTGGATCAAATTATATTATAGCTATTTGAAATTTAAATAAAAAATTTATTCGGAAAGAAATTAAGATGCGTCATATTTTGATTATTAATCGGCCGAATTAAATTAAAGATTGGCAATTTTGGAATTAAACATTATTGGCAAACGCCGAATTAAGAAGCTATATATAGCTTGTCTTTGACATTCATAATTCTTGAATGCCAAGGAATTCCATAGCACCATCAATAATATATCGTAAAAATTTTTAATATACGAGATCTTATCGGAATTTCCTGATATATTTTTTTGACGCCGATATTCTTGTTATATTACGTATTATATATTACAGCGCCTTGTTGTAAAGCGTGATTTATTGATAAAGTATTAAGTGTCGCGAGATTAGATCCATCCGTTTTAATTTTATTTTCCAATTAATTCCTAAGGGTACGCACTCGCTGCTTCATCGAAATGCGATACGTCCTACAATATAATTATATAGATATATATATTTGAGACGATATCGGTTGACTCTAAGCTAGAATACTAATGCGGAGGAATACGTTGTGTTAAAGTATAAAGTACAGTATACTCCAATATAAGAATGAATCTCTATTGAGTTTGAAGGTTTTTGCATTGTTTATGGAGTAGTTAGTATGGCAACTGATTTTTATGTTTCGGTTCGTAAAATACTTATATTCGGTTTAGAGCTTAGTTTATAACTATTGGTGTTGTACATACAGGGTGTTTCAAAAATGTATGACGCGGTATAAATCGAACTACAGTTGGTTTTGGTTTTCTATTAGCGATTTTTGAGTCCAAAATATTTTATCATTTTACGGATAACCCCTTTAAAATAAGTGAGATTCTTTAAACTCCTTAAATAAATAATCCAAGGTTACAACCGCTAGGAATTACGGATGCTAGTTTTATCTTTTTCCCCAGAATGCATTGCATAATGAAATTTACTTTCACAGCTGTTGCGTTGCGTATATACGTCTGTGTTAAAGAATTCGCCTTTTCTTGTTGCAAACTAAATTAACGGTTGCGCTTGATAAAGCAAATTTTTGTTTTTTTACTTAACGCTCTTCATCGTCGCCTGCGCAAATCACGTTCTACTTACTTACTATAAGAGAATATACAGGGTGTAACTTTGCCAGCAGAAGGAACACTCCCCAAATATGTTATGATCATTAGAGTTTTACCGAAAGGCAATGTTATAAGTAGTCATAAGTAAAAGGCCAACAAACTTCTGTTAGGGGGCGTACCATCACACCCTGTATGTATCAGAGTATATCGAGTTTTAGTAGCCACTGGATTTATTGAATAGGTATGGACATTGCGTGTATAAAAGTTATATAATATATCTTAGCCTTGTTGGATAAGAAATGATGGGGGTGTTTTTTCTTTATTTGCGCATGCCTTCCTTGAGTTCCTTCATAGCTAGCTATAGCAAGGCGTCGAAAAGTGCTCTATGAAGACGGCCTGGATATGCTTGACTGTACCAAAAGTAGCCTTATCCAAGTTCTAAGTTATGATATGTATTGTATATATATCGTCGTATATGCATGCCTAAGGCGTAGGAAAAGAGGCCTTATGCCGGTTGGATCGAGGCAGGTATACAACCCATAGCGAGCCGAGGTCTCAGGTCAGTCAGGCCTCTGAGAAATTGTTATTCAAAGGAAGTTCGCGTCGTAGGCCTATACATTTATTCAAAGAATTTCTGTTTTTGAAGATTTTTTCTAAAATCGAAACGCAGTCCACACAATTTATTGTCAATCTCGACACTATTTCGGTTGGTCTTTGCGGTTTCCGCTCGTAATGGTTTAGAAATCCATTATTGTAAAGTTAGCTTATGCAAAATTTCTCTCACCTAATTAGTTTTAAACAGGACCTATACGAATTAGGAAGTTAAAATATTTTGTCCGCCTTCAAATTAGCATATAAACTGCATGTGTACTTTTGAAATCATTAATTTCTCGTAAGCGACCTTGATATGCCAGAAAACAATACTGATCCTTTACCTCCCTATCTCTGTATAGCTTTTAAGCAAATTTCTGCTCCCTTGGGTCGGCTCCCCTAATATATTGGCTAATCTTTTGCACACAAATTTTAGCGTTACCAAATGTGGGTGGTAACCAATCAGAACTAAGCTGACCTTGATATAGCATAACCCTCCGTAAGGTTTAAGCTAATATCGGATTCGGCTCCCATGGCTCCCCTAACGTACTGGCTAACCTTCTCAACACCAATTTTAGCGTTACCAAACTACAGCCGAGACTCGGTCGGTTTAAACAGTGAGTTCACTGAATATGGTTTACTATAGAGAGCTTTCAGATGGGATAGTAGTACGTCAAACCCTCCCAAGTCTTGCCGCTGTTCTGGTAGCCATATTAGGTGGTCTCAGCTTCATTCCTGCTTTAAACCCACCAATATGGCAGCGTAAATTATGTCACGAGACTCAGTTCCTCCACCAACGGAAAGCTGCTCTATACTGTTTGACGGTCATGGCGGTCAGTCAAGTCAGTTGATAGGCTTTTGTTTGGTGTTTGTATTCATACATCTCCTAGGCGTTTGCACATTGGCACTACACGCTAGATCCTGTTTTATGACGTCCTTGTACACATCTAGGCATATTGGAAAAGCGGTGCGCCTTAATTCATATTGACGTTTCCCCTCTAGCTCAATATAATAACAATAATAGGTAACATCCCTTTTGCTACGGCACTATGTATGTACTTCTTCAATCTTATATACGCTCTATATCCAGTACAGGGTGTAACAAAAACGGGTGCAACAGGACCAAATGGTTCAGTCGAAAATAAAACAGTGGGCACACCCGTAACGCGAGTTATGAACATTGGAGACTTAATTTCACGGATAATCCCCTTAGGATCGTCTGTTCAGATTCTTAAGGGGTCAGCCATAAAACACTCCAATCTTCATAATTTATATCTTGCGTTAGGGGTATCCCTTTTGGGGTTTTAAAATGTCATAGACGTATATATATGGAACATTTTCCACTCAAAATTTACTACCCATAGAACCCTCCCAATATACTTCACTCTTATTTTTAGATCACCCTGTACACGCTCTTACAAGAATATCCAATATTGCCTATAAAAAAAGCGTAAGTCATAATATAGCCATGCATGTTGTATGATTGGACAACCTTATAAAATATCCATGCTGCTTCGCCAGAATAAGGTAATGTCAGATCCCTCGCCTTTGGTATTATAAGCACTATGAGGAGTTAACGTAAGCCGCCATCACTCTGTAATACCGTCAACTCAATCAATATATTCATAGACTTACCCTTAAAGGGATACTAAACCGTATTATCCCACGATAACCAAAGTTTAGAGTAATGGCAGAACTTTCCCGGCCTTGACTAATTTATATGGAGTTATAACCTGGGGTGCCACTACTGCTGGAGTATCAACTCGATATATTGACACTAAAATACTTTTACTCTTCAGGACAGATGGACCCTAATCAGGGACATATAGGTGTTCGAGGACCTGACCCCCCATATTGTGTTCATAGTGTCTTAACTTAGATTAGGTTTAATATTAAGAGATACAGGGACGACCTTTGAGTATATTATAGTCCTATTTTTGTCCTTTCCAACGATACTAAATACTGGGGATTACAACAATCAGGGACCGAGTAATTAAGCAAAATGTTCATAAACATTCCCTCTGTTAAGGGTTAGCGCAAAATTAACCATTCTATAAACTTTCACGAAAATGTATTTTTAACATCCAAATTGGGAAAGAATAGAAACATATTCTAATAAAAAAGAGCACATCGGATTACTAAAATAATGACTTCTCTACTAGCTACTTTAAAAAAAACCAACCAAGTTTTAATTGTTAATTAAGTCTTAATTAGGCTTAACACGTTGTAGGCCTTTTTTTCAGTAAAACAAATTCTACAATTATTATTTTTTTCTTCTTTTTCAAACGTGACTCTAGTCCCAATCAACTACTTCGTAGTTTTTTTTTCTAAAAAGCTCCTGCAATAAAAGTTAATTATTATTTTTTGCAACCGAAGCATATGCTTGCCTAACTATTTAAACACGCATTGAGTTCACTGAAAGGATTTAATAGAACATAATAATTTTAATTGCCTTATATTTTGGTATTGTAAGCTCTCGTTCATGGAGTTTTCTTGCATAAAATCCTCGTTACGTCACGTGATATTAAGGCATCCTTTTAGCCTCATCTTATTTATGTGTATATCTAAGATGAGGTTATTATAGCTTGCCTTGCGATTGAAGTGTGGCGGGTGGTATAGAAGAGGTGCAGTGGTTGCTTCGTCAGTTGGAATCTGGTTAGGGTTCCCACTGTCTCAAGAATCTGACGTTTGTGGTATTCGCGCTCGTCTGTATAGTCAAACCTGAAGATGCTAGGCCTAGTAAGGGATGGAATTATATTTCCCTTCTCGTGTTGAGAAATTTCAGAGAAAATTAATTTTCTCGTTATGCTAAAGGGAGCCACGGTTAAAGGTAACGCGTGCATCGAGAGGCTAATCACTAAAACTTCTCTAAGTCTAATAAGGGTTAGCCATGGATAGATTTAATTTTAGAAGTAGGAATGGAGAACGGTTAGTATTTACTTCAGTCCGACTCATAGCCAAGTATAGAGCCCCTCCCTCCAACACGTAACGGAAAGTTCAAATTATCTTATTGGCTCACTTAAACTACGGTTTGACGACGTTGCTGACGGGAACGGCGAAAAATACGTAATTCCTTTTTACCTCTGTCGCTATGACCCGCCTCCTCTTTCATTCCCCTCCGTTCCGGGGAAGGGGGGTCCGGGACTTTGACGCGCGCCTAGATTACTCTGTCCTCCATTCCTACTTCTAAAATGAAATCTATCCCTGAATTAGCACTGTTAAAGGTAGCAGAACGAGGGGCTACTGACTCAAAATGTCTGTACGTCACTAGGTAATTGGAAGTTGGATAGTGTTTTTCTAATTATTAAGAATGGTATCTACACTATATGAGCTCAAGCTCTTGGGCCATCTTGTTAACTTTTGAAGATATTAGCTCTCGCGTTCGTATGAATGCTTTATAGGTTTAGCAATGTTATAGTACGGTATTTAATCATCTTAGTCCAAAATCTGGGGCGCACGGGTTCTCTCGTTAGAGCATTAGGCCTAAGGACGACTCGTTGCCTGCCGCTCTCCGTCCGGAACATTTCAATTGAGGAACTATTAAATAATAAGGTAACGTGCGCGAAATACGGAAGTGCATTCCCGGGCCCGTATAGGGGAGCTGTACCAGGTGGGACATAAGACGCCTGGTCCTCCTTTCCTCACTCCATATCCTACCAAGGCTTAATTACTCCAGAGTACCAATCTATAGTGAATAGAGCAGACGGACTCTGCTCGTTTATAAAGGGATCGACGAAACGGAAGACTGGACAATAATAATCATCTACTGCACTGCATAATGGAAAGTAGAACTATCTTACTAAACATAAGTTAACAACGACCGCTCTCCCAAAGTCTACACGCTTTATTCCTTTGTTGGAGATAGGTGCATGTCCGATTTGGGCAGGTAAATCTTAAGGTCCATTCAGATAAGAGTCGGTCGCGATGGGTGCGTTCATTTCCGTGTTCAAACGTTTGAGTAGACGCAGGGCCTTCGAAAGAGTTTAGGCCCCCGGAAAATTGAGCAAATCATGAGCCCCCACAAGGCAGCCCTACACGGGTCCTGGGAAAATTGAGCAAATCAAGAGCCCCCTCAAGACAGCCCTACACGTGTCCCGGGCCCCTAGAAGGTGCGGGCTCCAGGGAAACTGTCCCACCCTCTCGACGTCGGTACGTTCAGACGTTTGAGCAGACGACTTAAAACGAGTCGAGTATATGGTGGCTTTGTTACTTCTTAATAATTAATTCTTTGAAAAGATACGAACTTATATTTGTATTTGTTTCTGATATCTATGAGAAGCGTTGTTAGAGCATCTCCTCTGGAAAGGGGATAGCTCGTGCATAGGTTTAGCTCAGACCATAAAGTTTTGTCCTTATTGTTCCCATTTTGGTAGAACCCTTCTTTTTTCTCGTTCTTCTTAGACGCTTTCGCTTCCTCGCTTCGAATTTCGAAAGGTAATTAGATGATGGTGAGCCCGAGGCAGCCAGCCTGCAGCCTGTAGCCTCGTTGATGATTATAAGTACTTGTACAGAGTGTATATATACGCTAGCCGCTACTGAGTCAAAAAGGTCATAGGTTGTTAAATTAATTTTACCTACACAAATTTATTTTAAATTAAAAACCCATCGTTGCTTAAGTTACTTAACCATGTCAGAGCAAAAATTATATCAACAGAATTTCGTTATGCCTTTAAATTTAAAGTGAGAATAATTCACGACGTCTGTGGAACGGTGTTAAGGTTTAAACGCTCCCAGTGGTTGTGAAAGTGGTACCGTGGTAGGGGCCGGCCGCCTTCGCAACTTGGGAATTGAAAATTGATTCGGAAAGGACTTTTCTATATCGGCGTTATATCTTCTGGGAAGACTGAGTAAATATTAGACGACGCCTGATTGGATCGATTCCCGCAGATAACGTTTGAAGACTCTATACAGGGTGATACGTTACCTCAGTCAGTCTGGATACTTCAAATCCAACGCGTGGACGTACAATTAATTTCTATGGGATTTACACTTTCTCTACAAATCATTGGAGTGTTTTAAGGATGACCCCTTAACCTTAATTAGCATTGTCTTTTAGTTTCTTATGGGGTAATCGGTAAAATACTTCAATGATCGTATAACTTGTGTTAGGGGGTGTCCCTTGTTCCAAAATAAATGGCATAAAAGTTACATTTTCGACACAAAATCAACAGGAGTTCTTCTACTATGAATCTTTAACTTGCCATTTTTTGCAGGCCTTTCTGCTTAAATTAAAGGGGAGGAGATGTAGAAACTGTCACCCCTGACGTCATGCATAATGTATTTTAACTTGACGTAGCTAGTGACCTAAGCGCCCCTACCCCGATGTAAACAAGTTCTCTTTGCGTGTACGGTTGTCCTATATAAGTGAATAGCCAATGAAACCCTTAGAGGGAGGAGCGGGCGGTTGATTAAAGTTTTAAGCCCCTCCCCTTACCTTCAATCAGATATTAGTATGGGTTCTATGGCCTCTTTAAGATTCCAAGTAAAGAAATCTTTGTAATCCTGAAAACACGTACATAACCGTAAAATTACACTGTTTGGAACAACAAGAAGTGATATCTAGTTTATTAGGGATAAGGTATAAATTCGCCACATTTCCAGCTTTATCTCCAGTCCAAACGTAGGTCCGGAGTTAATCCCGCCTCTAAATTACAACCGACATCTCATTGGTTCTTGAAAACTCACGTCAGCGCGAATTACGTATTTTCCGATTGAGGAGAGGCGAATCAGCCCGGCCTCCTTTTACGTCCCCCATTGTATTTTGAAATGGGGACTGGGACTATGGCGCGCGAATACTTAGGTATCTTATACCTTCTCCCTAATAAACTAGATATAACTTCTTGGAACACCCTGTGTATTTCGATGCTATATTTATGTCATAAACATTCAAATATAATTCAATAATCTCTCTATTCTGAACCTATTTTCGACGCGTATAGACACTTGTATTCTGTCAAATTAATGTCTGCGCCGCCATTCATTCATTCATTCAGTCGTTGATTGATCGAATCAGAATTGATTTAGGATAAGTTGGTGGCCCGCTTCCTGCGCTGCAATGGCACGGCCACGTTAGTAACACTCGCCTTGGATCTATAGTAGTACCTTAAACTGAAATCTAATTACGATTGTTCAGTTCTGACGCGGCGCATTCTCTAATCCTGATTTATTCCATGAGCTGCAAATGCGGCTAGCGACTCGGTCGATCGATTGATACCCTATTTACATAGATGCCTAGATATTTTCAATTATTATAAAACTATATTTAGGTTTAGTTGGTCTTTTAGCGGTTAGTTTAATATTAATCTTTACCCACACAAAAATTTATTTTTGTTCAAAGCGGATTATTTTAAAACCCCCAAGTATTTAAAGTATCGTTGGAAAGATTAAATAGAACTATAAACAGAAGGGGATAATAATAGAAGAAGGATGCCACTCTGTATCCCGCCTCTTAATACTTTAGTTATGTCACGTGATTCCCCTTTTTGTTTGCTCTGCTGTTCATCGAACTTCAGATGAGCATCGTACCGAGCTAGGGTGAATTCTATAACTTTTTGGTATACTAAACCCTCAGCAATCAACCCACAAACCTTGATTGTCTTGACGTGGGACAAAAATCCACAAGCGCATGCGCCTGGCAAATAGTTAAGCGCTAATAGAGTAATGATGACTGAACTATTTATCGCGTATGTGATTCGGTTTAGTAACCTTGCTATAATAAATGTAAAATGATGTTGGGAAGTATCATGTTACAAGTACCCCGCTTTGTGATGGTACACTTCACTCGAAGAGAAGTATTATATACTTCTGCTATAGCATACTCAAAGGATTGCCCCGTATCTCTCATAGACTCGGACTTAAAAAAGGTGTTGCATATGTTAATCCTATGGTGAGGGCGAATACTTTGAACAATTCGCCTAATTACTCGGGCCCTGATTGTCGTAACCCCAAGTATTTAGCGTCATTGTGTAGAGAAGAATTGGTACTATCATACCCTGGAAGGGTACAATAACTACCCTTTTTAATTTTACACGTAATTTTAATTACGGTAAAATTTAAGAAACGGCACCAAAACCCCTGTCCCTGTCCCTGTCCCTGTCCCGGACGCGTCCGCGAAACGAACGCTTACGATGAGAGAGAGAGGGAAACCGGTCGCGTCCGCGAAACGTACGCTTACGATGAGAGAGAGAGATCGCTAGCGTACGCGGTGGCGATACGAAGCTCCGCGTAGAGAGAGAACTGCCTGCCTGGTATATTAGTGAGAGGGGGAAGAGGGAGAGGGGGCATCCCGCTCGGAGAGAGAGGAAAGAAAGGTAGTTTAAATCTCGCGGGAAACAAGATGATAATTTTCGTGCACTACTGCACTTTGTGCGCGTGATACATCAGAGATTATGCTGGATGGTTAGGTTAGGTTTCGTAAAATAGAGGGGACGCTTTACGGTCATAGTGATTTCTGGTTTAGGGGATGCAGGATTTTGTTTAAATACATTATTTGATTCGTATGGTTTTTAAAAATTATACTTTAGTGGGGTGCACAATTTAGTTTCATTAATATTATTTGAAATGTGACGTTATTAGAAATTAAAGGGATACACGATTGTGTTTCAGAAATGTTTTTAGTTGTACGATTTATTGGAAATCAACTATACGGGGGGTCACGTGAGCCGTGTATTAGTGAGAGGGGGAAGAGGGAGAGGGGGCATCCCGCTCGGAGAGAGAGGAAAGAAAGGTAGTTTAAATCTCGCGGGCTTTTTTGAGTGAAGGGAAACAAGATGATAATTTTCGTGCACTACTGCACTTTGTGCGCGTGATACATCAGAGATTATGCTGGATGGTTAGGTTAGGTTTCGTAAAATAGAGGGGACGCCTTACGGTCATAGTGATTTCTGGTTTAGGGGATCCAGGATTTTGTTTAAATACATTATTTGATTCGTATGGTTTTTAAAAATTATACTTTAGTGGGGTGCACAATTTAGTTTCATTAATATTATTTGAAATGTGACGTTATTAGAAATTAAAGGGATACACGATTGTGTTTCAGAAATGTTTTTAGTTGTCAACTATACGGGGGGTCACGTGAGCCGTGTAAAATTACTATTAAGGCCCAGCCCTTGGGCCATCTTGTTAATTTTACACGGAATTTTTCCGTTTAAAGTGCCGGACCGAAACGTACGCTTACGATGAGAGAGAGAGATCGCTAGCGTACGCGGTGGCGATACGAAGCCCCGCGTAGAGAGAGAACTGCCTGCCTGGTATATTAGTGAGAGGGGGAAGAGGGAGAGGGGGCATCCCGCTCGGAGAGAGAGGAAAGAAAGGTAGTTTAAATCTCGCGGGCTTTTTTGAGTGAAGGGAAACAAGATGATAATTTTCGTGCACTACTGCACTTTTTTAATTTTACACGGAATTTTATTCCGTTAAAATTTAAGAAACGGCACCATGCGCGTGATACATCAGAGATTATGCTGAATGGTTAGGTTAGGTTAGGTTAGGTTTCGTAAAATAGAGGGGACGGTTTACGGTCATAGTGATTTCTGGTTTAGGGGATCCAGGATTTGGTTTTAGATACATTATTTGATTCGTATGGTTTTGAAAAATTATACTTTAGTGGGGTGCACAATTTAGTTTCATTAATATTATTTGAAATGTGACGTTATTAGAAATTAAGGGGATACACGATTGCGTTTCAGAAATGTTTTTAGTTGTACGATTTATTGGAGATCAACTATACGGGGGGTCACGTGAGCCGTGTAAAATTACTATTAAGGCCCAGCCCTTGGGCCATCTTGTTAAAGATATCGTTCTGCTAGAGAGAGAGAAAGAGAGAGATAAGGGGTGTTGCACATCTCTAGGTAATTTGTTCAAGTCTCTAATTATAGTATCCTTTGATATGACCGCCGACAGCGAGCTCTGCAAAAGGCTTGAAAGTTTCACTTCGAGAAATTTAGTTACAGGAACTATTTTATTTCTTATATTGAGTTTTACCTGGGGTATCAATGCGCGCACGTGTTTACTTTCTACGTAACTTTGTAACATCGGAGTTGTTAATTAGATAGCCAGAGGCGGCGTTCAAAGTAAATAAACCAGAGATACCTTTGAAAATTAGGAAGGAATTCAGACTTTCACTCTGAAGTCAGTTCAACGAAGTAAATAAATCTTTCCAGCCTGACATATTTATTTATTGAGATGAAGCTTGTCGTCTGAGTACAGAGTGGTCTTCCCTAGGGTGGTAAAGCGTCATAGAGCTATAGAACATTTTCCACTCAAAATTGCCCACAGAAACCGCTATACTTTGGTCCTATAATTACAACTTTTCAATGAACACCCTGTGTATTAACTCTTTATTTATTGAGCCATAGTTGCACCCGGACTATTTTGTTTTAAATACCAGATTGAACGTTATTAATTAGTCCGCTTCAGCTTTGGATGTATCGTCAATCGCGAGTGAATATATTGGCTTCATTTTGAAAGGGTTGGAAAAATCGCCAGTGGCAACGTCACTGTGAAAATTCCAATTAACAGAAGCCGTTCGTAATTAAAGCTGCCTGGCAGCAACCAACCATAAGTTCATGAACATTTAAAAGTTTTAAAATAGTCTCCATTGTTGTCTCTTAGGTCAAAATGTCAAGGAAGTTTATAGAACATTTTAAGATTAAAATTGATTGCCCTTAGAACCGTCCCATTCTAATTCTTTTATGGTTTAATTACTTACAACACTATTAGTTAACTTACGATACCGTTAGAGCTGCAGCCGGGAGGGTTGGAAGTAAGGATATATATCAGAACTTATAAGTAGTCTTAACGAGGGAGCAAATTTATTGATCAGGACATATTCGGCCCTTAATTGCACAATCCTGAGATATGAAAAGTGTCTCCTCGGTGACACCACCCCTGGACTTGCGTACCACCCTTTCCTCCCTCCCTCCTATGGTTAGGGTTTGCCGCCTTCATTCTATAGCAACGCCTTAACACCCTCCCAACCCAAACCCATAACCCAATAATGTCAAGTCCATGAAGTTTACCAGGAAATACCCTTTATATTGATAGTGCATTCCATCGTCGGTATTGAAACAGTTACAACATTTTAACAAAAAAATATGCGTTTCACTCTCCCTTTACCATATATGAACTTTTTTATTTACAGTGAATTATTATACTAATTACAATAATTATATTTATAATATTACCTAAAATAATTGGCATTTAATCTTATATATAAATATTTCAGAAAGTTGTTTTTGTTTTAACAAGGAATAGATTTAATTTTAGAAGTAGGAATGGAAAACAGGGTAATCTGGGCGCGTGTCAAAGTCCCGGAACCCCTTCCCCGGGAAAGGGGCGCATGAAAGAAGAGGCGGGTCATAGCGACAGAGGTAAAAAAAGGAATTACGTATTTTTCGCCGTCCCCGTCAGCAAAGTCATCAAAACTATAACGTAGGCCCAGATAGCATTGATTAAACTACGTTATATTGAATTAACTGCGATGAAATAGACAGTTAAAACTTAGAGAATTGAATATCTCTAGAAGAATTTATTCCTGGGTTAGTTTAGGCTTAAGAGGTCCACTCTTAAGAGTAAGAAATAAACACCCCGTTCACTTCCGTAGCAAGCAAAAAAGTGTCTCTTTATTGTTAACATCCAAATACAATCTTTTGGGGGGCCTCTTCGTGGAAAAGTACCCCGAAGGGAAGGTATCTAAAAACAGGTCCGGTGCACGTGTGTCAATAAGAATGGGCTTGGTGAGTGAAAGGGTTTGAAATACATGTATCTAAGAGGGAAGGCTAGAGATACATGTATCAAGCTTGAAACGCCCGTTACATCACCCCCTCCCTACACGAGAGTTTGTCCCCTAAACTCTCAAAGAGTAGCAAGGTTTAAAGCTACCTAGGCCTGGGGTAGAAAAAAATAACCTAATATAGGGCTTCATCTTTAAAATGATGGGAATAAGGGACAATTACCGAAAACCTATATTCTGATGAGACTAGTTCAAAAGTAGCTACATTTTAAAGCTTACACAGGGTGCTAAAACGGTAATTAAGAAATCAATAGCCGTGGCACAATGCGAGAGGGGAGGCTTGAAAATAGTTGAATCTAGTAACCGTAGGATCAGAAAAATACACTTGTTTAACAATAAAAGTAATAACAGGTAGTAAACCGAATTCAAAAATGTTAACAATTAGCAAGGTAACGAATTAACAGGTAGTAAACCGAATTCAAAAATGTTAAAAATTAGCAAGGTAACGAAATTAACAGGTAGTAAACCGAATTCAAAAATGTTAAAAATTAGCAAGGTAACGAAATTAACAGGTAGTAAACCGAATTCAAAAATGTTAAAAATTAGCAAGGTAACGAAATTAACAGACAGTCATATTTACATAGATACGTTAAAGGCAATATGGCCGAAATATTGAATATTATGAACAATACATCAAAATATAAATGGGAAACACATAAACATATGTACAGAATATTTCCGAGGTTCAGATTCTAAGCCGAATATTTTGCCGGGGCGCGTACACTCTGGCGCAGCGACATGTTTCTATACCGCCTAGTCTGGATCCGAGTGGGAACGAAAGTGGAAATTGGTTTCTTAGCGCGGACACGTCGAATGGGTCGGTGACCGGAATCCGTTATTGGCTTAGGTGGCGGAAGCGAGATTGGCGCGTTTGAAAGGTCGGGCTCCCGAGAGACATATCGTTTCATGTTCTGAACATGACCTGTTCCAATAAGTTTACCGGACATGTCATGAACGTGGAAGTTCACTTTGTTGGGGAATTGGTCCCCAAGTTGTAGAGGACCTTCCCAAATATCCGCGAGTTTTGCATTGAAACCTTTCGAGGCGTCCGATTGGTAATGCGTTTTTAAGCAAATCAAATCACCTGGTTTCAATGTAATTTCACTTCTGTGTTTATCGTAGTGAGACTTTTGTTTCAATTTTTCTCGCGAGAGATGAGTTTTGACCTCCTCATTAATTTTCTCGAGTCGAGCTCTGGAGTTCTCGAGATAATCGGCTTGTTTTTGGGAGCGCGCCGGAGGGAGATTTCCTTGTAAAAACAGATCAAGGGGACCACATATTTTACGACTAGTCGCGAGTTCGAACGGAGTGAAACCAGTTGACTCATGGGTTGCACTGTTAATGGCGAAGGTGAAGTCCGAGATGTGTAAATCCCATTTTCTTTGGTCACCGTCGATGAATGCGCGCATCATTTGTTTTAAGTCGCGGTTGCTACGTTCCGTCGGGTTGGACTGAGGGTGATAAGTTGTAGTCCAACGTTGAGTCACGCCCCAAGATTTACAGTAGGAGTCTAAGTCAAGCGAGGTAAATTGCGAGCCTTGGTCGGATAAGAGGTATTTCGGGTAACCCCAAATGTTGAATACTCGGTCACGAAGAGTGGAAGCTATGACGTTTGTGGTAGCCCGTCGTATTGGAATAGCAGTCGTGAACCTAGTATAGCAGTCTATGACCACGAGGAGATATTTGTTTCCCTTCGAGCTAGGGTTGAAAGGCCCTTGTAAATCTGTGGCTAGCATTTCACCAGGGTACGAGGTCTGCGTTGAGACCATGTGGCCCATGGGTTTTGAGTTCCTGGGTTTAGAAACCTGGCACGTGTGGCAAGAACGGACGTAGGACTTTATATCGCGGTTCATCTTGTGCCAAAAAAGGTTGGCGGCGGCGCGAAGAGTCGTTTTTCTAATTCCAAAGTGACCGGAAAGGGGGTGGTCGTGTATTTGTTTCAAGAACTTGGTTTTCAAGGCTTCGGGAACCACGAGTTTCAAAATTTCTGTACCCTCGGGGTCGGTTGGTGGGCAAACGCGGTACAGGACTTCGTTTTGCAACGTAAAAAACTTAGAGACGTCGGTTTGGGTACCGGTTTCCTTTCCCTTGGCAAGTGCTTCAAATATTGGTATAAGGGAGGGATCGAGTTTTTGTTCCCGCGCGATTGTTGACCATTCCTCGAAAGAATCTAGTTCCAACGAGCAGACTTGGGGATATTCTTGGTTGGCGTCGCCCTCAAGACTTTCGACTAAGGTGCACAGTAGTGTTTGATCAGTCGCACTTGGAGGGACAGCGGCACGTGATAGTGCGTCTGGCACGGCGTTTAAGTTTCCGGCCCTATGTTCTATTGAAAATGGCATAAATTCTTGAAGACGGAGGACCCATCTGGCCAGGCGGCCTGTAAGCGAGAGTTTCGAAAAGAGCCAAGTTAAGGCAGCATGGTCCGTCACGACATTGAATGTCTGGCCTTCGATATATTCGCGCCATTTTTCTAAGGCCCAAATTACTGCCAAGAGCTCGAGTTCAGTGGCACTGTACTGTCGTTCAGGTTGACTAAGGGTGCAGCTTGCGAAAGAGATAACTATCTCCTTATTGTCTATATGCTGAACCAAAACTGCTCCTAATCCAACTTGACTAGCGTCTGTGCGAATCGTGAAGGGATACTCAAAGTTAGGGTAACCAAGTATAGGTGCTGAGACAAGTTTATTTTTCAAGCTCTCAAAAGACGTCTGACATGCGTCACTCCAAACCCAAGGTACTCCCTTCCTCCGGAGGCAGTTTAACGGCTCAGAAATTTCTGAGAAGCCATGAATAAATCGACGATACCAACCCGCCAGTCCAAGAAATCGGGCTAGATCCTTCTCGTTACGCGGTACGGGATATTCAGTCACGGCTCGCACCTTCTCGGGGTCCATTCTAACACCGTTTTTTGACACGATATGGCCGAGAAAGTGTAACTCTTCTTGCGCGAATTTACTTTTTTCCGGGTTGACAGTAAGTCCAGCGGCACGTAACCTCTCAAGGACCTGGCGGACGTCGCTTGCGTGAGTTTCAGCGTTACTTGAAAATATGATTAAGTCATCGAAGAAATTGTTTGCAATCTTCTTGAGACTGGGACCGAGAGTAGTGCCTAGAACGAGCTTAATGCATCGCTCAAAAGTTGCTGGCGCGTTGGTAAGGCCAAAGGGCATGACCTTGAATTGGAAGAGGCCCTCTGAGCAAACGAATGCCGTCTTGCATTTGGAATCTTCGGCAAGTGGGATTTGCCAAAACCCGCTTTTCATGTCTAGCGTCGTAAAAATCTTCGCTCCTTGGAGCGCGTCGAGAATCTGGTTAACAGTTGGCATCGGAAATGCATCCTTTCTCGTTTTTCTATTAACCCCTCGAATATCAACGCATAATCGGAAATTCTTTGGGTCAACCGGCGTTGGGGCAGCTTGAGGAACACCAGTAACGCATGATTCTGGGAGAGCTACCGGTTTTGGCGTTTTCTTGGGAACGAGAATGATTGGCGAACTCCAATCT
Organism: Phalangium opilio; assembly: GCF_054372755.1. Lineage (NCBI taxonomy): Eukaryota > Metazoa > Arthropoda > Arachnida > Opiliones > Phalangiidae > Phalangium > Phalangium opilio. The sequence goes on along the minus strand of NW_028324187.1, from coordinate 5,588,254 downwards.
GAGTTAGAAGGTTCGATGACACCAGCGTCCAGCATCTCTTGTATTTTTGTGGCGATGACACGAGCGCGAACTGGAGATACTCGATATGGGAATGAGCGGTGTGGTAGCTCATTGCCCGTATCAATACTGTGCTCTATGAGATGAGTACGACCTGGGACATCCGTGACCACGTCGGGAAAGTCGGCCAGGACGGCCGCAATGTTTGAGACAAGTGACGCGTTAGCGGACGTAGGGCGTTGAATAGGTTCAGTCGCGTTGGCGCGCGATTGTTCTGGGGCTGGACCCGAGGACGCATTCGCGTGTGGCAATGATATATCACTGAGTGGGTGAGGCGCGAATGATTTCCAGCTGGAGGGTTGAGTTTCACCTGGCGCAACTATACCGAATTGGCCGGTGTGAGGAGATAGCGTGACGCGATGTTGGCGTAAGAAATCTGAACCTAGGATTACCGAGGCACTCATTTTGGGAATTACTATAAAATTATGTACAAAAATATGATTATCTATATACACGGGAATTTTTACACGTAATGCAGTTTGTGTGTCCGTTATACTAGAGTCTGCGAGTTTTAAGGATCCGTGGTAAGGTTCACTAGGATAGTTCTCACTGGCGAGGGCTTCCCAAACGGTGGAGAGAATTAACGACACGCGTAAAGCGCCGGTATCCAACAGCGCCGTGCCACTCCACGAAGTTCCGAGTTTAATCGAGATAAAGGAGTCCGCTCCAGGTAATAAAGGAATAGTACCACTTACCACTGATGACGTTGAAGGGCTGTCTCGCTGGAAACATGGGAGGACGACTTGGCCCTCTATTGTCGGCTCCCGGTGGCGTTTCCCGACGATGTTGTAGTAGGGGTGTTGGAAGTGGAGGAACGCTGAAGATGTCTTTGCTTCCTCTTTTCACAGTCGTCGATCAAGTGACCAAAACGTTGGCAATATTTGCATTTGGGCCGTAATTTTTTGGCTGGAGCGACCTCTCCGCCTGAAGAAGGTTGGTAGGCTGGTGTGGGAGAAGTCGATGGCACCTTACGTGGTTCGATAACTGAAGGCGAAACCCTTGGAGAATGGTCCATTCTTTGCAAATATTGCTTTTGTGCTGATAACAGGGTTTCAACACGAGTACCCTCTACAACAATGTCCTCGATGGTTAAGTTATTAACATTAGGAAGCACCATTTTTTCCTTCAAAATAGGGTTCAATGCCGCAACGATTTTCTTGACTACCTTGGCATCAGCCACTGTAGGGTCTATTTTACGACATAAGCCAGCGATGGCTAACGCGAATTCTCGTGTGGGTTCACGTTCGCGCTGTTCGCGCATTTTCAGTTGACGGCGGAGATCGTCTTCTCGCGTGGCACCACCGAACATTCGTCTAAAACGCGCACAAAAATCTGGCCAGTCTTTAATTTGTGAGCGACACAACTGGAACCAGTCACAAGCTGGGCCACGCAAACGAAAGCTGATTTGTTGAAGAAGATGGGGTGCTGAAATAAATCCCGAGTCTATACAGCCCTGCGCGCGATCCAGAAATTCACGGGCGGATATTGAATTGTCATTACTAAAGAGCGGAAGTAAGTCCGGTTTTGAAAGTAGCAGCGTGTTGTCGGAAGGCAACCGTGGACTCGAAAAACCTGTTGCCTGATTCGGCGGTGGCAGGCCCAAGTTCGATGGTGTCGAATTTTCGGAAGGGGGACCAACGATGGAGCTGTGACTCGTACCCCCGTCGGAAGGCGGAGGAACCGCGTCCGGCCGCGGGACTTCCGGGACGCCGGAAAGGGAGTCGATAGGACCCAGGCGGCGGGTAAGAGCGGAGAGTAAGACGTTCCACCTACTTTCGTCGGCTTCGCGAAGACGGGCTCGTTCCTCCCTCTCTTCCAGGCGTAGACGTTCGCGTTCGTCACGATCGGCCTGGCGTTGGCGGTCACGTTCAGCGCGGTCCTCCTGACGAATCCGTTCGCGTTCATCACGGTCCTCGCGCTCGAGACGATCCCGCGAGGCCAAGTCCGCGCGAAGGAGGGCAACAACCTCCTGAAAACCCTCGGAGGCGGTCATGGAAGACGCGTCCTCATAATCGTCGGCCATGATTGGGGAAGAAGCACGAAAGACCGGAGGAACACACGGCGGCGAAGAAGAATCCACGGAACGCGAAACGGCGGACGGCGGCGAAGAAGAATAAACGGGAAGCGAAGCGGCGGCCGGAACACGAGGGACCGGCAAGGAAGTATCCCGTGCGAGCGTACGGCGAAGCAAACGATCCTCCCGGGCTCGGGACTGAAGTATACGGAGAGCGGGGTTCGAAAACATACGAACAAAACCACGATCGGGCGCCAATTATAACGTAGGCCCAGATAGCATTGATTAAACTACGTTATATTGAATTAACTGCGATGAAATAGACAGTTAAAACTTAGAGAATTGAATATCTCTAGAAGAATTTATTCCTGGGTTAGTTTAGGCTTAAGAGGTCCACTCTTAAGAGTAAGAAATAAACACCCCGTTCACTTCCGTAGCAAGCAAAAAAGTGTCTCTTTATTGTTAACATCCAAATACAATCTTTTGGGGGGCCTCTTCGTGGAAAAGTACCCCGAAGGGAAGGTATCTAAAAACAGGTCCGGTGCACGTGTGTCAATAAGAATGGGCTTGGTGAGTGAAAGGGTTTGAAATACATGTATCTAAGAGGGAAGGCTAGAGATACATGTATCAAGCTTGAAACGCCCGTTACAAAACGTAGTTTAAGCGAGCCAATTAGATAATTTAACCTTTTCGTTACGTGTTGGAGGGAGGGGCTCTATACTGGGTGGTCTATGAGTCGGTCTGAAGTAAATGCTAACCGTTCTCCATTCCTACTTCTAAAATTAAATATATCCCCGGTTTTAACTAACCAACCACAAATTATAAATTTTATAGTTGTTTTTGAATTTATATATATGTATACTTAGGGAGTAATTATAGACTTATGATATTAGGGGGTATTAAAAATATTATTGGGCGCTTGTTGTAAAGACGGCCCTCCGTATTGTCATAATAACAACTGAGAATGAAGCTGCCTTTGGGCTAGAAACATAATAATAACAACTACAATAATTATAGCGTCTTGAAATATGATGGTTTCCTTAGAAACTTTTTGACAAGAATTTTCTTTCAAACTATGAGACGAGCTTGTTTCCGCTATTTAGAGGCATCGTTAATATTACACGGCCTTAATTTGTAAATTTTTAATTTGGGAAAAGGGCCGTCTTATTTATACTATTTATTCTTAACCCCAAAATTGCGTTTTTAAAGAGATAGTGTAGGGTTTATTTTCGACTATATCGTAAGGTTTAGGTAGTAGTTGTAAACACAAATTGCTTTCAACCAACTGTCTCAATTAGTACCTACCTACACTATAACAACGAAATTTCATTTTATTTCCAATTGGTTCGTTATTACCATTCAGAAATGTAAATAGAGAAATAAGTGAGAAGATGGGGTTAAAAATAATCCGTGTATAAGTGTACCATAAGTTTATAAGATATGTTACTTCCATAAGTATGACACTTCATACTTCGTAATGCTAGAGACTTACAGCTCGAGATCGACAAGCGAGAATTGAAGTCCTACACTCGGAGGTTAATTTTGCAGACCATCTAATTTTATTTAGTCTGTACTAAGCCTATAACAGCAGCGCCCCAGTCACCAGGCGTCGATTTACCTCGAATCTATGACCTACGTCACTCCCTTCATGTCAAGCTCCAGTTTGTAACCAGTGCCAAACTTATGGTGAACATATCTTATGGTGTACATTATTATCAGAACAGGGGGACTAAGCCTAGTAGGAAAAATACTATACCACCCATTGTTTTCCCCCTAAAACACCTTAGACGTAATTTGAATAGATAGTTCCTTCCGTTAAAGTTCTCTTCCTTTCTTTCTTTTGAAAGCAAGCAAGTGCAAGAGAGAGAGAGATGATGGTTCAGTTTTATTGTACAAAATGAGGCGAGTTATTCATTCCTCGGCGAATTGCTCTGGCCAAAAAAAAAATATGAAAGGTGAAACGAGGTGCAAAAAATGCAAGAGCAAACTTCATTTGCATCATCATGAGAACGAGATAAGAGTTTTGAAGAAAAAGAGGATTGTTGAGTGGAGTGGGCTTTTCGTTTAAGAATGAAGTGTTAGACTAACTGCGGGCCATGAAAATAAAAAATTCATCCATTATGTTTACTTTTAAGAGTGATTTTCCTCGAGTTTATTTGAGTTCTTTCTTCCAAAAAAAGCTCCCCATCCAACCTATTAGTTTACAAAAATGCATTTTCCCAAATGACAGACAAAGAATGAATAACTGAAATCCCATAAGACTTCCTTCCATTTAGTATTCGGATAAAATAAGAAATACCACTAAAGGGATAGTGTAAATAAAAGTGTTCCAATAAAGGATAGTACTTAATTATATGACTGAAGTTCTGTTGGGTAGTTCTATATATGAGCGATAAATTTTGAGTCGAAACTGTATAACGTTTTGAACCAAAGTTATGAAAATTGGAATGGAAAAAGTAACTGAAAGACAAAGCTAAGGGGTTATCCCTAAACACTCTTAATGTTCGTAAATTGTTTAGGGATGGTCCCTGGCCTTGTCATAGAAGTATATAACCAAGAAGTGATATCTAGTTTATTAGAGAGAAGGTATAAGTTCGCCATGTTTCCAGCTTTATCTCCAGTCCAAACGTATAGTAGGTCCGGAGTTAATCCCCTCTGCCTCTAAATTAAAACCAGCATCTCATTGGTTCTTGAAAACTCACGTCAGCGCGACGCGAATGACGAAAATTACAATCTTATTTTCCGACTGAGGAGAGGCAGCGAAATAGCCCGGCCTCCTTTTACATCCCCCCTTGTATTTTGAAAGGGGGACTGGGACTATGGCGCGCTATGCATATTAAGCCTCTCTCTAGTAAACTAGATATCACTTCTTGATATAAAATTTTCGACTGCAAACTGATTGCCCGTTGAACCATCAAAATGTACTTCAGTTCTACCAGCAGCATTCCTTGGGGAATACCCTGTATGTGTACACAGAAAAAGCATTGAATTACAGCCCTGTACACGCTATACTGTTTAGGAAGCTATAAGTATAGCCATATTGCCAAGAGCAACCAACGTTCATGCACTTATATTATAGAGTATCCACATATTAAAATCAGCGGATTTGAAAATCGATCAAGTCCCAGCACACGACCCTTCATTTTCATCCTAGCAATTCTCACGCGAGCGTTGCTTAAGCCATGGCCAAACCCAAGTTCACTTATATACTGCACCAAGAAAGAGAGAGGTCTTATAGTATACTGTGTTTATCGATCCCGAGGCAAAATTGGAGCTTTTTGGGGTGAAATGGGCCCAAAATACTATATATATATTTGGTTTTACACAATTACTCTTTTAACCAAGAAGAATATTGAAGAAGTTGAAAAGAGACTTAAGCTTACTTATGAGTTTTGGCCTCGAGGCAAACTTCAAAATGAAAGCAAATAAGAGTTCTCTCTCTTTCTCTGTCTCTTGACGCTTTGACGCTTTGTTCTTTCTACATGAAGGGATGGAGAGAGAAAGGGTCAGTGTTAAATTACTTGACCCATAGCACCGGATGTGGCCGTTCAATTCGAGATAAAGTCGTGGTTAATTTGGACGGTCAGCTGAAAAGAATTATTAGGTACTTCTGTTCTTGGGTAAGGAATTATTGTCGGAGCTGCGGTGCAATTTATATATATAATTAATATGATCGGAACATAATTATTGTTACCAAATTAAGCGAGTTGACTTAATTGTTAATAACGCAATATTATTCTAAAGAAATATATCCTTCTTAACATTAACTGACAACTATAGCTTTTGTTTGGCCAGGGATAGATTTAATTTTAGAAGTAGGAATGGAGAACGGTTAGTATTTACTTCAGTCCGACTCATAACCCAGTAAAGAGCCCCTCCCTCCAACACGTATTAGCGAAAAGTTTAAATTATCTTATTGTCTCACTTAAACTATGTTTTGATGACGTTACTGACGGGGACGGCGAAAAATACGTAATTCCTTTTTACCTATCAGTCGCTATGACCCGCCTCTTCTTTCATACCCCCCACGTCCCGGGGAAGGGGGTCCGGGACTTTGACGCGCGCCCACATTACTCTGTTCTCCATTCCTACTTTTAAAATTAAATCTATCCCTGGTTTGACCTAGAATATAATTTAAAACACAGAATTTGAAAATGAGGTTTAAAAGTTATTATTATTTATTTCAAATTGTGCAAATTCCGAATCAAACCTTGGCCCCCGTTTCAAACATTATATGTCAATTTCAATAAGGTTGTAATTAAGATTTCTCGTAGCTTATGACTGCCGAATTATTAATTAGCATCAGACTTCAATAATTAATTAATTTCTTAAGTAATTAATGGCCTAGTCCAGACTTATATACGTCTTGGGAATTTTAAGGCGATACGTCTATTATACTCTCTATTCCGAAGATCAATTTATAGATAGATCAACACTAACTATTAATTCACCTTGACCTAATTAATATCTACCTTAATTAAATGTATGTATGTATAAACCTCCCCGGGGCTATAGGAATATAAGGGCCATATAAATATATTCATAATTAATCTTTTAGTTTTAAGACAAGTTTCCTTCCCCTCTTTAATATCTTATCACGTATCACGCGCAACATGCAAATAAAGAAAAGCCGTGCGCGTGCAAGACAAGTTTCAACCGGCAGTTAATGCAATTTTACTATGACTTAATGCTTGGTAAAAACTTGAAGGATGCCGTTACTCTTTTGCTAGTTTCCTTACGTGACCGAACTGTTAAAGCAAGTCGCAATAAACCCGACAAAAATTCAGAACGTTAAGTTGATTGTAACACAGTTGATTAACAGAGTTAGATAAGAAAATATGTACAACATTCTCAATCGGCGTCGTGAACGCAAGGACAAGTTATTGAGTTACTTTTTCAAGCACGCCAATCGTTAATATAGTAATGCAGTAATGACAGTACAAGCTTTATACTTTAGTATATTTTAACGCGGTTAAGAGCTGGGTGCTGTTACCATAAGGTGAGCTTTGATATTTAGAACTAACTCATTTCTAAAGATAACCAACGAAGAAAGCAATTTCAAAATAAAAGAAAAGCCTGCGCAAACTTTAATCAAATTTTCATTTCGTGTCCAGTCTGTCAAGACAATATTACACCACGAAAATGTCAAGCCATTTTTGGCGGGACCCATCAAATGTATTCTCCTCCGTCCTCCCGCCTTTTTTTGTTTTTTTTCGCGCCATAATTGACGGACGGAAAAAGCTCAAAAGAAAAGAAAAAGTCTTTCGCTCTCTCTTTGGAGAGAGAGAGAGAGGAGAATTCTTTTGTTAAGCCTTGGTCATGTTAAGCCTATATGTTAAGCTAAGGCTACTACTGGGTATTATCTTTTTGTTTAAACCTGGTGCTGTGTCCGTCCATTTGGGGAAATTGGGGATGGGTACAAGGTAGGGCAAGGCGGGGCGAGGCGCGTTGTCCAATTTATGACGGTGGTGCGCGTCCAAGCTTTCTCTAAACCCTCGCGAGATATCTTGACCACAAAGTTAAAAAGCTCGCTCACGAGTTAAAAGCTTCCATAAAACAAAATAAAAGGAAAATAAATGACATTCGTTCGTTTTAAGTTGGGTTTGTTTTCGTAACAGTGTAAGGTGAATTCTTTTCGTTAGAGAAGAAGAATTTAACCCAGTTAGGTGTAATGCACCATATATATAATGCACCATATATATAATAAAATACACAGGTTATTTCAAAAATAGTAATTGTAGGAACGAAGTCTAGTGGGATGAACATTGGGGTCTTTTACGGATGACACGTACCTTTCAGTTTCTTAAGGTGTCATCCATAAGACAATCCAATGTTCATATCATATCTTGTGTGTTATTGAATGTCCGTTAGGATGGGAACACGTCATAGAAGTATAGACCATTTTCCACTCAATATTGATTGCCCATAGAAACCACTAACTGTATTTCGGTCCTACCATCATACGTTTTTGTAACACCCTGTACAAAATGTATATCTGGTTTTACTTTTAATGGAAAAATTTTAATCTCTTGAAATCTTTGGGGAAATTCGAAATTCAATTCCAAGGAGAAGTTTGTTTGAATGAACTTAATTAATTTGACTAATTTTAAGAAATTTGGGCTGGTATTTATAGCCTAAATTATAATAATCAATATTAATTGTCAATGATAATCCCATATGGGAATTAACCGTAAATAAGGCGCTTATTTTAATTATAAAGAAGCTTAAGGCCGTGTTTTAAAAATTTATAAAACTAGAGCGAGCTAGACCCTATTGTTTTGGTTCGTTAATAACTGAAGGACAAGTGGTAACCCGTAGACTTTAATTCTTAGTACAGGAATGCATATAGCTGATAGGAATCATTGTGTGCCATTTTCTCAGCGTTTCTAGGCGGATTTTGTGGGAAAAACTAGACTAATCATTATCCATGACGAATAATTTATCTTGCACCTCGCGCGCATAGAAATTAACGTTAGAGATTTGAGGCCACAATTATTCATATTATCTGTATGAATTCCTAATTGCGCATTGAGAAAAAGCACCTAGCCAATTTTCCTATCCTCTATAAGGATTTAGATCTATTCAATTCAATTCAATCCACCAGTGCCTACATAGGTTTAATTTCAATTTAATTTAATTAACTGAAGCCAGATCAAATCCTTTGTGCACTAGTCGTTATCGAACTTCGAAATTAATCGAATTATTTTTATAATATACAAGTTGAATTGTAGGCTGGCTATATACCGGGGATTCTCTTTAACACAAGTTATGATGATGATTGGAGTGCTTTACGGATGAGCCCTTGAATTTAACATAAGAAACTGAAAGGCAATCCTAATTTAATTAAGGGGTCATCCCTAAAACATTCCAAAGATCATCATAAATTGTGTTAGGGGGAAGGCTTAGGTCTCCCTTTTCTGTGAAAAAATGTCGCCTCAAAATGGCGATCATAGAATATACAATGTACTTCGTTCTACCCTCACCCTTTTTTTGGGGTACACCCTGTATAGTGGGGGGGGGGGTCGGAATGGTTCGAAATTAAAGTTTTCGTTGGCTTTTAATAATCTGTCTCGTCCATCTGTTCCCTTCTTCGTTTTAAAAGAGAGAATTCTCATCGGAAAAAATAAATTGCGAAGGTTTTATTTTCACCTGACTCGGCTAGCTAGAAAAAAAAATTATTTGCACATGCAATTGCGTCTACTCTAAGTACACCTTCTAAGCAAGGTACTGCCTATCCTAACGGAATCAATTCATCATTGAAATTGGCATCGAATTTATCCCAACTACTAGGCTTTAAAAGCTTTAAGCTTCTGCATGGGTTCTTTTTCGGATTTTGCATCGATCGAGTTACAGGCTGAAATGTAGTACGGTTTAAAGGCGTTTTAATATAGAGAAGACGCTCATTTTAAGAATGGAAATCGCCTATAGTCATCTTTCAATGACAGATGAGGTTCGAGAGATCTCGACAATCTTGGCCCTGTAGTCTGTCTGTCTGTCTTGTCTTTGAAGAGCTAGCTGGCTAAACACAAATCCCAAAATTCAATTTGAAAAAAAAAAGGGTTTTCGTGATTCCGATTTGCTAATGTTAGGCTTAAGCCGATTAGGTTTGCAATTATTTCTAAAAAGGAACAGAGAATTAAGATTTATAGTTTTTGGCGAAATAATGAAATAATTTTATGAAAGTGGCCTTGAAATACCAACCATTAAAGAACACGAATACTTAACGTCCCCATTAAACGCTCTTAGCTGTAGCTCTAAATATTCAGCTCGTCAGTACTCGAGTAACTCTGCTAATTCATAAAGACACTAAAAGCCATCTGTAGTAGTAGTAGGAGTAGAATCCAATATTATTAGAAATTTAAACGGACGATTTTAAGTCTGAGATGAGATGTTGTATTTTTATTTTGATCATTTTCGTATCTTGTTTTGACAGATTCAGTTTTGGGGGCGGACGCGAGTTGCGGTTGGTTGGTTGTTTGGTTGAAGCCAACGGTGGTGTCCCCGTCCGGAGCAACGTACGTTCTCGTTCTTACGTCTTTCGTTCTTTCAAATCAAGGACGTTTATTAAACTTGGCAGGTAATTATAGCGGCAGAACATCCGTTCTCTCTAAGAGCTATCGCCTATAAGAAAGCAAATGGAACCAGGGCCGCCTTCTTACCAAGCAGCGACTTAAGTGCCAAAAAACAAAGAAAGCGCGCGCGTTAACTTAGCGCCCGACACACTAATTTCTACTAGAAGGAACTTTGCCAAGAAGATAGATACGTGCACGTTCTTGGACATTTGAACGAATAGCTCACTACGCTTACGTTAACTTACCAAATCCCGTGTCCCTACAGCCAACGAGATCGTATAATACATCTGTACTAGTACAATACGACCAACCGTCTTCCGCATGGACCAAATGTTAATTGTAAGTTGTGGTTTTTCTGAATCATTACTAATTAAATGATAAGTTTAAGAAGTGTGCATTGCTGTGGTTATGGGAAACGGTGGACTATTTTTTTCTTCTAAAGGCATGATTTACCGCGGGCAAGGGTTAGTTTGCGATAATGTTAAACTATGACGGATATGTCTGCGTGGTTCTGGTATGGGAAGAGTTGATTACATGTCAGCGAATTGGGGGCTATAGCCTACTTTTTAAGTTTAAAATTCTTGAGCTATTAAAAGGCAACCATAAATTATTGCGGGAAACCGAAATGGTGTTATACGATTTTAGCTTTTTAAAGTTACAGTGTCACGAAGTTATTTTTTCAATATATTATGGAACTATGGCTCGGTTTGGATTATTGGAAGACTTTACTGTCCCTTTGTTTAGAGATCTTTCGGGAGTTAAATAATTGTCAAAAAGAAAGAAAGAAAGAAGATTCGAGTTAAGACACTCTGATTTTTGTCTTTGCGCGCGTTTTTCGTAAGCCGAGTGTTCTTGGTACGTGTTTATACAAGTGTAAGATTTTCAGGGGAATTTTTGGGCCAGCCAAACTTCTGTCGTGTCAGGATTTTCCCGCCGGAATTGTCTCGTAAGTGATAATAGACATAAATAGTTTCTACGACAACATTTCTTTACATCTGGGCCAAAGATTGAGTCCTTCCACTTCGCTTAGTATGGTTGAATGGAGACAGACATTGGACTATGATAAGATCTCAAAATTTATTGGTATCGGTTAGGCCTTTCGTTTAGAACCGCTACGCACTGATTATCAGCCAGTCAGGACTTTCATAGAAGTTGCATTACAATCTTAAACCATTCTTTTCTTATTCAGAGAAAGATGGAACTAAAATGAATGAATGAAGAGTCAAGAAACTATTATCGATTGAAGAAATAAAAACCAGAAAAAAATGACGTCATCCATTAGTCCAGGTGGTTTTGATTGCAACGGCAACGATTTGGCAACGTCAAACGTGACCGACTTGATCCTGAACGTCATTTGCAAGAAAATGTCTCCGTCGAATATGTCCTATTTACCCGGTAATAATAGTAACGACACTTTAATGTCCTGGTCCTCAGTGGAGGACCCGTTAAATCAAAACATGATTGAATTCCGTAACCAAGTTCGCTTCTGGATTCAACGCGTCATGGTGCCGCTCGTTATGATTATCGGAGTCATCGGAAACTCGGTAACTATCTTCATTATGACGCGTCGACGTATGCGCTCATCAACCAATATCTACTTGGCCGCCTTGGCTATTTTTGATATGTTGTACTTGGTGCTTATCTTCGCGTTGTCCGTTTCGCATTACCCTAGATCGCGTAGCGTCGAGTATTACATCTATTGGCGACTAAGACCGTTCGCGCTGATGTTAACGGACGCCTGTAGCAACACTTCGGTTTGGTTAACGGTAACCTTTACCTTCGAGCGGTACATCGTGGTCAGTCATCCAATTAGAGGCAAAATACTGTGCACCGAGTCGCGAGCTAAGAAGGCCATTATGTTCGTGGCCCTATTTTGTTTCACTTGCACGTTACCGACGCCCTTTGAATGGACCATCGTTGAGCAAACGGACCCCAAAACAAACGCCACCATAATCCAAGACATGATATCGGATTTGGGTAAAAATAATTTGTACAAGACCATCTATTATTGGTTCACCGTGGTTGTGTTTATCTTCATTCCCTTGATACTTCTGGCCATTTTTAATTCGTTTCTGATTCGTTCTGTCCACTTGTCGAAAAAGACGCGTAAGACCATGACGTGTCGACGCGATTCTTCCAGAGACTCCTCGACGCAAGAAAACAAAATTACGGTTATGTTGATAGCGGTTGTTATTCTGTTCTTTGTCTGTCAGTTACCGACGGCGGTCATTCTTCTTTACGATACCTTTACCGAAATTGATGACAAGACTAGTTTAGGCGCGTTCATTCGCGGTATCGGCAATGTTGCCAATTTCCTAGTTGCCGTTAACGCGGCGGGAAATTTCTTGCTTTATTGTTTACTAAGTCAAAAATACCGAAGGACTTTTTTACAAACATTTTGCCCTTGTCTTAAGGGCAAGATTACTCGATTACACTCTGTTTATCAACACACTGTTTACAGTAACGTCGATAATAGCAGTCCTTTGGCGAAACGGAGATCAAATTCGCGTACCAGCGTCGAACAAGTAACATTAGAGAAAATTAATTTGGAATTACGTAAATCCTTGAATGACTGCTCGGCCATTTTACCGCTAACTCAGACTGATACGGTGATGGCTCAAGTTAATTGTAACAATGGTAACGGAGGTAATTCCGGCGGTAATACGCCTCCATCTATCAATAACGGTGCTAATTCGAGTAATTTACAATTACCCGTCGTGGCACTTCCCAAGAAAAAACGCTTATCAAACGTAATTATGGACAAAATTAAATTACGTCGCAAATCTTGCTCCGAAAATGAGGAAAGTTCGCAAAATTGGTGCAATTTGAACCGAGAGAAACGATTGGTTCGCTCCGTCTCGGAAAAATGGCCGACGACCTCGTCAGCCAATCGCAAATCTAATCATTACAATTTTGACTAAATTGAGGCGCGGCAAATCTCAATGTGTAATCTAGAATTAATTCCTCAAAATACTCTCTGGAGAATGTTGCCTAGCCAATGAGAATCGTTTAAAATATAAATACCAAAAATTAAAAACAAACGGAGCAAACCAAGCCGCTCAAACACTATATCAATATAACTGTAGCGTTTTAGTATCTCTCCAATTAAGTAAATCTTTAATACTCAGCTAACAGTTAACTTAAATGTGACTTATCGCAATTAATCGTAGCGTTTAGGGATGACGTTAATTATAAAGTGCTCATATATGTAAGCCCTATTCCGAAATACCCTGATGGTAAATAAACATTGTTATCTAGTACGCTGTACGTGAAACCAAAAGTTGGAAATTAACCTGGCTAAAGTACAAGTAATTAAGTGTTTTCTCCGAGTGGTGTCATACTCCCTTTAAACCATGCGCATTCTCATTGGCTAGCCAGTGAAAACAAGAACAATAATACGTCATCTCTAACCAAAGGCCACGTTGTTAGAGACAGTAGTGAAAAAAAATCAATTCTAAAATATTTTAGAACCCTATTACCAAAGATAAATCGATGACTTTGTTGCCCATAAAAGTGGCAAAAGAAAAAAAAATGATCTGCTAATTGCCGCTTGTCACGGTGTATAGCAAGAGCAAATAACGTGTAAAGAGTGTAGTGTACCAACCCTCACCCGACTCCCCAATTACGTATTATTATATCGTTGCTCAACGTTACTTCAATTGAACAAAATGTTACGTACGATACTTGTTAGCTAGTAATACGTTAACCACATACAAATTGCAATTGCAATTAATTGCGAGCCCACCCTATTTTAAAGCTAAAAAAATTAAGTATTAAATTCACCTTGGCGCTAATCCTAATTTCCTATCCTAACGTAGGATTAAATAAATATCTAATTACTGTTTAATTGGTTGACGAATTAATCAATTAAAAATGTTAATTCTTTGAGCGGCTTTGAGAGATAGTCTTTTGCCGCTCATTATTTCTCGTTTTAGGATATCAAGGATCTAACGAGTGAAGTTGTATCAGTCAGTACCGTGGAAAAGGGAGCTACGTTAGTGATAGGTATGTATCTTTGGTTCCCGGGAGTCTGCCGTGTTCCTCCAGCCGTGCCCCAGCCCAATTTAACCATCAACTATATTTCAAGTTGGTCCCAGAGTTGCTGTCAAAACTAGAGTGGCCCAATTCCCAAAGGAAGCCGCGATTAATTACCTTCAAGCTGCCCCGCGGCTAATTACAAAAACTGAAAGCCTGAAGGATATCCATTTTCCAAACTAAAGTTCTAGAGAAACTCGTCTCCTTTCTAATAAAAAAAACACTTCAGACGACACTGGAAAGTACCCTTAATCAAAAACGTTCTACCAATTTTAATGTCAAAGTTTTTATTCTTTAACCACAAAATTTGTGCTAATTTGCCTTTGACTCCTGTGTCAGGAGCTGAAATGGTTAAAAGTATGTATTTTAATATTGCCATCGGAAATGTTATATTGGAGAGAAAATGTTTCCTTCAAAGTGTATACTTTACACTTAGCTCTCCTAGAATATTACTCCATGGTAGCAGCAGACGGAAATCTGCTCTCAAATTGTAACAAAAAATATATTTAGGTAGGTCTGAAACTACGCCATACAAATTTCATACTTTTCAGTTTGGCGTTATAAACTATATTGATTTGGTATGGTTTGTTGTTGTTCAGATTTGACTGTCTTATGTCACGTGTTTATGGTACCGTTAGTTGTTTATGACTAATTGTAAGCTTATTATTATGCTTAAATGGCGTCTGAAACGATTTTACTAGTTGGTGAGGGCGATTTTTCATTCGCAGCATCTTTATTAGCTAACAAAGGCATTGAAAAATTCAATGTAGTCGCTACTTGTTACGAACAAGTAGGGCAATCCAGCGTTGAACGCCAATCCAACATAGATTATATTCTATCACGTGGTAGGTCATAGGTCATTGTAGAGCTTTTAACATGTAGGCCTAATGGAACCGCGTGGTTTTTTATAACACCAAACTATTAATAATTGACATTATAGGTGGTCATGTACTACAAGACGTGGATGCCACAAAACTACATGATCATCATGAAATTAAACAATTAAAATTAACTCAAATTCGCTTTAATTTTCCACATATTGATGGAAAAATGAATATGAAAAATAATCGAAGACTTCTAGGACAATTTTTTCAAAGGTCGCCCACCTAGTTAATTTGTAGGCCTAAATGTGAAAAAAAAATTACCCTAGCTAGCCAAGGCTTAAGTAACTAAATCTATTTCAGTTGCTACAAGCTTTTAATTGTAAGGGAAAATTATGACGCGAAGGTCATCGTCACATTGTGCGCGGGTCAAGGGGGGACCCCCGCGGATGGTCCATTTAAGAGACGTTGGGATGATACTTGGAAAATAGTCCAGTTAGCAGCAGAGGCCGATTTCCTGTTAAGAGAAACTGAACCTTTCAACCCTGAAAATTACTCCAAGTACAATTGTACCGGATTTAGGTAAGTTGACACGTACTGGGGGATAAGAAGCCGGCAACCTGACTCCTCCCTTAGTATTCATTATAGTGTGGGTGTGTTAGGCTTAGGTTCGAGGGTGGTCAGGTTGCACTAAAAATGGCGCGCAAGTACTTATTGCAATAACGTAGGAAACAAGAAAAGGGTTTTCGACTACATGGCGCCATTGTGCACGTCTTCACATTAGGAAAACGCGTTGATATCAATCAATTTGACTTAAAACTGACTTTAACTTCGGAACTATCTTATAAGGAACCTTATAGTACTTGTGACGAGCGTGAGACACTCGTTCAACACCCTTTAGAAACACCTCACGATATATCATTTTGGTGTTGCACTGAAAATTTTGACGAATTAAGTTTTACACGATGTTTAAGATATTTCTTGGGTGATATTTTAAAAGAAACGCGATTATTGGAGGAATATAAGGACAACTCGATTGAGGGCGTGGTTAGAACAAGTAGATGTTACCGCTTGATTTACCGGTCACAAAATTTGGTACTTTCAAAAACAATGACGAACGAAATTCAAAATAAACTACGGGAGTTTCTTGCTAAAAACGTTACAAATATAGTTTTGAGATGAATCACGCGTTAAGCCTTGGTTGGATAACGCATTGAACTTTTTAAAATGTTCTATTTGAAATAATGAACAATTACAAATTGCATAATAAACAAAATTTATTTGAAATTTTAAATTTTTCACAATTTACATCAATTTGAACGCGAAATGTTTATATTTTTCACGAGTTGGGGACGTCGGTAGTAGCAGACGACATTGGTCTTATAAATACAATATTACTTTGTTGAACTTTCCTAACTGTAAACTTGGCCTTGTAATCATGAACGTATAATTTATGACTCCTCAAACCCTCTTCGTGTCGCCCCTGATAATCGCATTCGTCGCAATGATAAACTTTATTGAGTTTGCCATGATGCGTTAACACGTGTTCATCCATTTCTTCTTGTGATTGGAAGGTTGGTTTATTTGAACAATTATGGCAACAAAATTGGCTATACTTCTTGCGATGTCCGACATGTTTTTCCGCGTGTTTATCAAGTAATTCTTGATTAACAAAGAAACTCTCGCATAATTTGCATTTAAAGAGCGGTTTACGTAGGACTGTTTTAGGCTTTATTAGCTTCCCTTGTTTTGATTGGTTAGTCGCCAAAAGTTGCGTATTTTGTGGTGGTGGTTTTGATTGGTTAATTGTCAAAAGTTGCGTATTTTGCGTTTCAGGGTTTATTATTTTCCCCGGTTTTGATGGGTTAATGACAAAACGTAGGGTATTTTGCGTTTTCAACCTTGGATCAGTAACTATTTTAACAATTCGCGTTTTAGGCCTTGGCTGCTGGTTAACTACTTTGACAGCTTGCCCTCGTGACGTTTCTAACGCGGGTTTGGGGGCTCCTTGTGCCTTAACTATTACAGGTAATGGACTAACTACCGGGGTTTGCGGTTTAACAATTTCTAATCTGGGTTTTTTCGATGTTGGAGGAGATGCGGTTGTTACCGTAGTTGGTAAGGCGGGTTTAGGGTTAACAAAAACGACATTATTGTTACGCGGTTTCGAAATAGTGATTTTGGCTTTATAAGCGTGCACTAATAATATATGGTATCTTAAACTGTAATCATACTGAGCTTTGTATTCGCATTGGTCGCATTGAAATGGTTTTTCCGATGGATGCGTTAACATATGACGTTTAAGGTGAATTCGCGTTTTGAAACGTTTCTGGCAACGTTCGCAACCAAAAGGTCGTTCATGATCCTCAACTTTCTCTAAATTCGGTTCCTCCATATTATAATTTTCAGCCTCTTCCTCCGACATTTTCTTTACTATGGTTTAATCTTTTAAATTTCTTATTTAATTAACACTTAATTACAATATTTTAATTAGAAACGCGACTAATTACGCGAGCTCAAACGCGGTAAACCACAACATCACGTCAACACACGCGAAACGTTAATATAAGAATGACCGAATTACGCTGCGGGACTCGCGAGGATGAACTTTGTATGAACTGCTTTAAGACCTATCTATTTTTTAATAAGTTGAATTTGGGCGCAGAAAGCTGTGGTGATTATACTCTTTGAGCGGTTTGGAGAGAACTAGAATTTTAATGAATAACGTATTCTATTATAGCGTACAAAAGAGCCCGCTTAATTTTAATTATACGGGTTTTAATTAAAGGTTACAATTAAATCATTTCATTGACCTTCGTGCAATTACTGATTTATGGTGTTGATAAATTTGATAGGGGTTTAATCCACGAATACAGAAAATAAATACATACCCCAAGCAAAATTAAAATCATTTTAACACACGTTGTCATCGGTATAAGACCCTAAACTATTAAAATAATTTACTGAAATGAATTTTGTTTCGTTATTTGCCGCGCTTCTAGTTTCAACTACAATTTTGTCGGTCAAAAGCGGCGAAATTCAAATAGACGATCGTGAACCGACATTCTTAAAATTCGAAAATGTAATTAAAATTTATTTTAAATAGACCTTAAATAATTTAAAATAAAAAACTTCTAACAGGGGCGATTAGTAAAGTTTCCTTATGAAAAAAATGAATCCATTGATCTTGTAAGTTAAAAAACAATAAATAGTACGCTATCGAAATTTACCATAGAATAATTTTAGAAAGACTTCATTGAAAGCCATAACGAAAAAATCCAAAAACTCAAAGTACAACGCAAATAAAATCGCGATATGAACTTTTTTGAAAATCTATAATTATGTTCTAATGATTAATAATTAGGAATCACATTCAACTTTAATTTCATCGCCTTTGAAAACGAGAAACTTGGATGAAAATGTTCCAAAACGAAGCGGAATTAGTCAGGTAAGTTTGAATTTATCCAGAGAGAATTTAGAAGGGGAGTCGAAGGCCCCCCCTTTGACTCTATTAAACGTGATGACGCCCAAACAAGATGTCGCGTTGAGCTTTTTGGGGTATGCGAGTTTCCGGTCACATGTTCTAAAATCTCTCTGTTACAAACGCATCATACCGGAAATCGACCTGCCTAGATAACGTTTAGCAGACGACGTTGCGCTACATTCCAAACCACCCTTTCTACTCCCCTTCTAAATTCTCTCTGATTTATCGTAACGGTTTTTTGGCAATGAGCGCAGGGTGAGGGCGGCCATGTTTGTTACGGCGTACAATGGCTGTATTATTTTCAGAATATTAGCGAACTCGACCAGGAAATTTTGGATAATAATCCATTTATACGCAACGTAAGAGTTAATAAAGTTGAAAAATAAATAAATTTGCTTAATTAAAGGGAGTTGTTCCGTTCGCGATTGAATTAGTACAATATTTTTGGCGCCAATCCGAGAAAAAACAAAGATGGCGAATTTATAGTCGATGGGGATATCGCCCTGGCGAAAGACGACGAAGAAAGTAGTACGGGTGATTTGCAACCGCGTAAAGCGACGGACAATCCAACTGTACTATGGCCCGGACATTTAGTCGTCTATGAATTTCATAATTGTAGGTCATAGAACACTAATCCACCTTATTCCCATTGTGTGTACCGGGGCTTAACGCGAGATCTCGGTCAAAATGTTCAGTCGAAATTATTGACCCAGATTTGTCCGTTAAAACTCGCGCTTTAAGCCTCGGCCCATGCATCGCGAATAAGGTAGGTTTTTTTGACCGGGGTCAACGTTTCAGCCGTTCCTCCGCAACTAAGGGCCCTAATTGAAGAAGCGATTGATCATTGGAGAGACAACACGTGTTTGAAATTTGAAAAACGCAATACGAAACATTGGCCGTTTTGGTATTTGAAGTTCAGACACGACCAGGAAGGGTAAGCCGTCCAAATTTTACTTGTCCGTTGAAGTAGTGCTAATTTTATGGCAGATGTTGGTCTATGGTTGGAAATGTAATATTCACGCTGAGAGGACAAGATGTTTCAATTGGTAGAGGATGCGAATACGTAAGAATCACGTGAGAGATACCGGTTCGTAGTATCTGTTCCTAAGATAATAGTAATTCTGTAGAAAGACACGATTATCCATGAGATCGGACACGCCATTGGATTTTTTCACGAACAATCACGAAGCGATCGCGACAATTACAATGTCCTTTTAGAAGATAACATCGAAGATGGTATGCAACCTCAATTCTTCAAGTCACGTGACAAGTCCTTTAACGTTCCGTACGACATACAATCCGAAATGCAATACGACATGATGGTAAAACGCAATCAACGAAACGCAATTCGAGACAATTAGTCCGATCGTATTATTGATTGCAGGCTTTCAGCAACCGTCCGTTTGAAAAGAATACCTTGGTTACTAAGAACGTTCATGACCAAAGACTTATGGGAAAATACCACGGACTCAGCTTCAGGGACCGCAAGATTGCTAATATGTTGTACAGTTGCGGGGACAAGTGCTCTAACAAGGACACGGTTCAATGTCAAAATACAGGTTACCTCAGACCCTACAGAGATCAAATGGAAAATTGCACTTGCGATTGCCCAACAGGAACCAGCGGAGAAACTTGTCAAGTTGTAGATGGAGATTACTATGGTATGGTTAACTAACTACTTAGTTAACTCCAATAAAGTAATTACTCCTTAGGCGCACCCGTTTGTGGTCAAAATGTCACCGAACCGCAAATGATTCAAACCCCTAACTATCCTGTACGCACAGAACCGTACCAAGATTGTAGTTGGTGGATTCAGGTAGAAAAAACGTAGCAACCGTCCATGACGTTGTGGTGGTATAAACTTATATCGTTTAGGCACCCGCCGGTCAAAAGGTCAGAGTTGAATTTCTCGACTTTAATTTCGACCGTAGACTTAACCGAACGGGACATCCTTTGGATGGACTGTGCGTCTTTGAAAGGGTTGAAATAAGAACGGAAGATCGTTACAGAGGAGATATGTAAGTTGGATTATAGTCGCGATCGACGGCCCTGGAACGCATTGGTGCATTCGTAATCCGTTTTGGTTGTTGGGTATCTATGTTAGGTATTGCGCCGAGGACATCGCGAAAGGTACCATTATGACCTCCAAGAGCGAGGAATTCATCATTTTGATTTTTGCTAACAAGTATAAAGTAGGTCGTGGTTTGCAAGCGAATGTTACATTCGTTTGATGGTTCAATTTGATTCCCTCTCTCTTTTGGAAATAAATGTACTGACTTAATATTATAATTGTTTCAATGACAAAAGCGCTTAGAAATTGTCCGGTTGACGGGACTAAGGCTTATAAATTGTCATGACTCGTGTTGACAGACTAAGGCTTATAAATTGTCATGACTCGTGTTGACAGACTAAGGCTTATAAATTGTCATGACTCACGTTGACAGACTAAGGCTTATAAATTGTCATGACGCATATTGACGGGACAAAGGCTTGGAAATAAATTGTTCTCATGACGGAACAAAGGCTTAGAAAAAATTGTTCTTATGACGGGACAAGGCTTAGGCAGAAATTGTTCTTATGACGGAACAAAGGCTTAGAAAAAATTGTTCTTATGACGGAACAAAGGCTTAGAAAAAATTGTTCTTATGACGGAACAAAGGCTTAGAAAAAATTGTTCTTATGACGGAACAAAGGCTTAGGAAGAAATTGTTCTTATGACGGAACAAAGGCTTAGGAAGAAATTGTTCTTATGACGGAACAAAGGCTTAGAAAGAAATTGTTCTTATGACTTAAAAAAGGCTTAGAAAAACAACTACTTTTCTTAGTGAAGCTTTTTTATTGGATAATAGTATTACAAAAGAACAATAGAAGTTGCAAGTATAGAATCACATCTAAATTAAGTATCAGGAAATTTTAAAATATCAGTTTGGATGCTTTTAATTGTTAATCTTTCCGCTAATTGTGGGGGATTAATTAAAACTGATGTAGGAATCTGAAAAATAATTAGTATTAGTTTCTTTTAATGTTAATTAATTAGGAACTTTTTATTTAATTACGCTTATGGCTGATAATTTGTCTTCTCTGGTACAACATTCTCGTAACATGTAATCTTTCCCTGTCTAAGAAATTGATCAAGAAAATAATTAAGGGAACTAATTAAGTTAAATTTAATGTTGGAGATGAATTATACCTCATGATAAATTCTTGTATCATGAAATTTAGCAACTACATTATCAACTCTTAGGAAATAACGTGTTAATATGAAAAATCCACTGGCCATAACTCTCTATTTAGAAGAAAACCAATTAAAAAATCAGGGAATTTTGAAAACTTTCAGGATTGCTGACCATTTTAACTGAAAGTTGGGCGATTCCATTATCAGCCAGTTCATCTTCAAATAAACAAATATCTTCATAGAATTTTATCTCTTCTTTCACTTTGAGTTTTTCCAAATCAATTCTTTCCGTTGTTGGTAAAACCTGCATTTTATTTCCATCCAACCCCAAGAGAGTTCCTTTGTATGTAGTGTAAAACGTCCAATCAAATGGCTTGACCACTTCAGTCACCTCTTGATTAGCACCATCTCTAACAATATAAGACAATAGGATCTATGGGATTTCGCTAGAAATGGATCATGGTAAGTTAGCGCTACTGCTACAAACCTAGCTTCACTCCATGCTTCAGCATCCGCGACTTTCATTAGATTTTTGGGGTTTTGAACTTCAGCCAGCGCGTCGAAACAGTTAAAAGAGATGCCAAAGCCTTTAGCGTGTTCTACTTTCAGATAATTATCGGCAAATGTCATGTCTGGTAATTTGGGTAGTGCTAATTGTGTCTCATATCTAATTAAGAAAAGCCCTAAAGTTAACTCTTTCTACTGACAAATAATTTTCAGCGTATTAATTTCGATAGAGCTATTTTAAAGGGTTAAAATTACCTGCAGAAATTACACAGCTTTTTATTTTCTTCTGTTAACTCGGAGCAGAGAACGTTTGTTCCGGTGGGTGTGCATTGGGATGGTAGAATATGGCTTTGTTCGCTCGTAATATTCCAAACGCCGAAATTATAATCTTGAGATGATTTAACTAATTTTATAGACGCCATTTATACTCAAATAAACTTGGAAATTAAATAAACAATTATAAATTTGCACCACAGTTACCGTAAGTCAGTAACAAATACATTAATACAATTAAATTTTTTGTTACCGACAAAGGCAATCCCTAAATTACCGCCAACTTGGAATCTGCCGAAAATTGCCGAAAGTAAAATAGTACTTTTCCGACTATGCGTCGTCTGCTAGAAAACACCCTTTGGCTAGATTGACTTGGCTTTCGACTTAGGCGGTAAAATAGAGTAGTAATTCGGCAAATCAAAAGACTAGGCGGTAAAATCCAAAAAACCACGATTAAAGCTAAATAACGACTTCATTTGAATATAATAACGCAAGACCATTTAAATACGTTTAAATATTACAAATCAAAGTAATTAAAACGTTTTCTCTCAACAAAAAAGCCTGCGAAACACGGTACAGTAGTGTGTTTATTTTCGGCATTTTTCGAAACAAAACAAAATTAAAGCTAATTAACGACTTAAACAAGTTTAAATTAATCTTATAATGCTCTTGCAAAATTTTCGGACATTTAAACATCACTTAAGTGGAAAAACTATACTTAAAACCCAATAAACTCCTCCATTGTCTAACGCAATGCCATTTAAACACGTTTAAATAATACTAATCAACGTAAATTCGAACGTTTACTCTCATAAAATAACAGCGCGAAAACTTAGCGGTAAAATTGTCCCTTCATTTTTGGCATTTTCCAAAAGAAAGAAAGAAAAAACACTAATTAAAACTTCTATTGGTTCTATCGAACCATTTAACGCAAAAAAAATTAAATTTCGGCAATTTCCAGAAAAACCGTATATATAGCTAACTAACTAATTAAATAAATTGTTTTCAAATACCAAATCGTTTTGCCTGTTGTACCGAACCACGTAGCACATAAATTGACAACAATGACCATTAAAATAATTTTATAATTAACTTTAATCATTATTAATAGTCCAATTTAAACATCAATTCAGTTAAGTTTCATCATCGTCTAATGCAAATGTAAAGACACACCTTTAATCATTAATTACCAAAGTTAATTATACTTAAATGACTTCGTTACGATTTATCTCATTCAAATTACCCGCTACAACAACATGGCTGTCCAAATCAGGCGGTAAATTAGTGTATGGACACTTTCGGCATTTTACAAAAATCACGTCAGTTGCCTACTCTAGAGCCTAGATGGCAACCCCATCCCCATCGCCGTGAAACAAATCAATAGAAAAATGGCTGTCCAAAACCAGGCGGTAATTTAGTGTATGGCCGCTTTCGGCATTTTACAAAAATCACGTCAGTTGCCTACTCTAGAGCCTAGATGGCAACCCCATCCCCATCGCCGTGAAACAAATCAATAGAAAAATGGCTGTCCAAAACCAGGCGGTAATTTAGTGTATGGCCGCTTTCGGCATTTTACAAAAATCACGTCAGTTGCCTACTCTAGAGCCTAGATGGCAACCCCATCCCCATCGCCGTGAAACAAATCAATAGAAAAATGGCTGTCCAAAACCAGGCGGTAATTTAGTGTATGGCCGCTTTCGGCATTTTACAAAAATCACGTCAGTTGCCTACTCTAGAGCCTAGATGGCAACCCCATCCCCATCGCCGTGAAACAAATCAATAGAAAAATGGCTGTCCAAAACCAGGCGGTAATTTAGTGTATGGCCGCTTTCGGCATTTTACAAAAATCACGTCAGTTGCCTACTCTAGAGCCTAGATGGCAACCCCATCCCCATCGCCGTGAAACAAATCAATAGAAAAATGGCTCTCCAAAACCAGGCGGTAATTTAGTGTATGGCCGCTTTCGGCATTTTACAAAAATCACGTCAGTTGCCTACTCTAGAGCCTAGATGGCAACCCCATCCCCATCGCCGTGAAACAAATCAATAGAAAAATGGCTCTCCAAAACCAGGCGGTAATTTAGTGTATGGCCGCTTTCGGCATTTTACAAAAATCACGTCAGTTGCCTACTCTAGAGCCTAGATGGCAACCCCATCCCCATCGCCGTGAAACAAATCAATAGAAAAATGGCTGTCCAAAACCAGGCGGTAATTTAGTGTATGGCCGCTTTCGGCATTTTACAAAAATCACGTCAGTTGCCTACTCTAGAGCCTAGATGGCAACCCCATCCCCATCGCCGTGAAACAAATCAATAGAAAAATGGCTCTCCAAAACCAGGCGGTAATTTAGTGTATGGCCGCTTTCGGCATTTTACAAAAATCACGTCAGTTGCCTACTCTAGAGCCTAGATGGCAACCCCATTGCCATAAAACAATACAAAACAATGAAAAAATTGCTGTCCAAAACAGGCGGTAAAATATGATATCAACACTTTCGGCAATTTCCAGAAAAACCCTATTTAAAGATAACTAACTAATTAAGTAAATTGTTTTCAAATACCAAATCGTTTAGCTAGTTGTACCGAACAATGTAGCGCATAAATTCACAACAATCACATTTAAAATAATTTTATAAGTAACTTTCTTCTATCTCGGCATTTTAATTTCCTAATTTAATCATTAATTAAAATGAGAAACCCCTTAAAACCGATTATACTCTATCATTGTCTAATGCAAAGAGCTTTAAATGCGTTTATTCATCACTTATTAAATTGAATTTTACTTTAAAGTCTTCATTACGATTTCTCGCATTCAAATATCCCACGGCCACTAATGGCTGTCCAAAACCGACGGTAATTTAGTGTTCTATACCTTTTCGGTACTTTACAAAGGGACCTAAGTTACTGTAGAGCAAACACTTTGCTGTAAAACAACTCACGAAAAATATTGCTGTAGGAAACAGGCGGTAAGATGTTAATCAGGGGCGTGCCAACCTTTTTACTGGAGCGGGGACAAAATCCTACACTGGTAGAGAAAGTTGTGTAAAAATTTTGCACTTGTGTAAACAACTTTGAGCAACCTTAACCTCTTTCCAAACTCATACAAGAGCAAAAATTATTTTGCAGTACTTCAATGTTGTTCAGCACTCATCAATGATCTAAGGCTATACAGTATCTCGCATGCACTGTAAAGTTACGAAGAGGTCCGCATGAACGTGAGATTTAATGCCTGGCCAATTCAATACTCGTGGGATACAGTGGCCACGATTCTATAAGGTGCCATTTCTAGAGTAGCATACATTTCTCTCTTTTCGTAAATCGTAGAAAATAGTAAAAATGCAAAGAAAATATGTCTTTAGCCAGAAGTCCATTAAATTAGCCTAGGAAGTAACCAAAAGCAGGGTTTGGGACTCCCCTCTCTTGTGTAGCAATACTGAAGAAGGGCGACACAATTTGCCCTATCGAGAGAGAAAAAACTATTGGCTGAAAATGAACAATGTATGTCTAAAAGGAACAGAAAACACCCCCTTCCACTGTAAAACCGAGCCCTCTTTAGCATAGAATCAGGAGAAGGGATGGGGCTAAGACCATTTATGGTCTTAGGATGGGGGTGTGAATTTAGGAACAGTCAAGGTCATTCAGTTTTTTATGACTCTTCATAAACCTATTGAAAAAAAAAACTATTTAACGACCGTGGCCGTTCCTTTTATTATTTTTTTTATAAAGCAAACAATCTACCCTTTAGAGATCCAGCGTTCATGGACTGAAGGAGTCACGCCCCGCTCACGTCAAGAAAGACTTCCTAGAGAGGAGATTTCTAACAGTGTTAGGAAAGGGGGAAAATTTAACCCCCTATGCATGGAGTTAGAAGGAGTTCTTACCCCAGCAGAGACGTACGCTATACCAGCTATTGTAATTGTTTACTTCCTAGGCTAATTTAATGGACTTCTGCTTTAGCCTACCTATTCTTTCCCAAAGTTGATAGCTACAATAATTTGAAGCACTATCGGCTACACCCTTTCTCTCTTGGGTTAATTAGCTCTATGATTAGCCACGGTTATATGCGAAAGAATTGCAACACTATACTGTATAGAAAGCCGTGGTTGCTATATGTATACATGTTATGTGTAAAGAAAAAATGGTGGAAGTCAGGAACGACACATTCTCGAGACTGTCAAACAATGCGAAATTCTTCATTTCCAGGACTAGTTTAAAAATGATTCTACATTTCTACAAAGATACGACAACCTGAGCTTAATACTGAACTTCAAAACCGTCCTCGAGCGACGATTTTTGAACTATCAAAGCTGTCACTTTTACCAATCCCCTTTACGATTGCAATATTTATGGAATCTATTCGCATGCATCACACTAAATAACTGGGCATCAGCGCAAACTCCATTGGTTATTACATAACTCCACGGAGTAAAAATTGACGAACTTCAAATAATTTATTTATAAATATTACGAACATGTTAATGATTAAGACCTGTATTTTCTTAATCACTTCCAAAAACTGACTTCCTCTCACAACAATAATACACTGGGTAATGAAAATTTCACTTTCAATGAAATTTTTTACTATTTAGACTCAGTCACCAGAGGGGGGCGATTCCCCCGCTGCCCCCGTGGTTGACACGCCCCTGAAAATAATTAAAGCTAGTTAACGACTTAATACTAAGCTCTACCCGTGTCGCGAATTATAGATCAAAACATAATACCACTTAAATTTTCGTTATGATCTTGATTATTTTGAAATTTAAATATCAATTAAGTTGAGAAATCATTTTAAAACGCATTACATTCTATTATCTTTTAATACAAACCGATTTAAGTACTTAAAAATTTCAATAATCAGTCTCGAAAAGTTAGGGCGAAGAGGAAAATCAAGTGAATTTTTAACTTATTCTCCTAATATTTATAAGAAATATCTCGAAACGATTTTAAAAATCAAAATTGATTCACATTTCATCGATTAATCAGTGGCAGCACGTCCGACCGATTCGACTAATCGTGTAACGTCCTGCTAAAATTATTTCAGCCACGCTCAGTATCGCGCACCACGATTATCACATTGCGCACATTGTTTATCTTATCTCGCTCACAAATTTTGCTCGACAAATCGCGTGCGTGCCAATTAATATTTTGTTGTATGCTGTAATTGTAATATTCCGGGGAATCGAAGAACGGATAGTTTTAGTGATTATCCCCTCTATGAGTTTACAGCATAGACTTATGCCGATGCACACTTATCGCATCTTATAAATTTATAACATGAACTTATGCCCAGAAGCGTTTGAAAGAGAAAGAATTTGGTAAAACACCCAACTTGAGTTCTTTCGCCGGAATATTACAATTACAGCATAAGTAAATTTATAAGGGTAAAATTTTTATCACTGTTTAGGGTTGGACATCGAGGGGCTATTCACTCTGATTTTATGCACGGTAAATCATTTAAGCATTGTAAAAGATAGCGCTATCCACTCATTAGGGTAGGGTATAGAGGGGCTATTCACTCGTACGATGTGGCTAATATTACGAGCCCTTGGGTCGTCTTGTTTAACTAGAGGCCCTTTTATCGTTAAACTTCTATTAAACTTAGTTATTAGATAATCTAAATTCAGGTGCTTTTTATTTAAATGAGAAATCATCACGATTGACATTCATAGAAATAAGATATCACCATCAATACATTACTGAAAGACCTAAGAATGTCATGTAGCGCCATATTACGTATTTTAAACGAGTATCGGTTTAGAATCATATTAAACCAAGCGATCCGATACTGTCGGGAAACCCCTAGTATCGGTGCCGATACCGATATATCCCTAGTATCGATGCCGATACCGATATATCCCTAATATTTTCCTTTGCTTTTAAAATGTTTCTCGATTTCTGGGAAAATAGACGCAACTTCCGATACTAAACACCGCCTTAAATCAAAGCGCGGGTCCAACGTCGGAATATACTTACTTTTGCTCTTTAAAAATTCTCCTCGATTTCTTTGAATTTTGAAATAGGGGAGCGGGATTGAAAGCGTTAAACCCGTATTGTTGACGGGTGACAAGAATTTTAAAGGGAGTATTGAACCTTCCATTTAAGCAAACGTAAAAAATAATTCACAATGCTTAACCTTAATAGAGCAATTAAATGCTATACTTAAACATACTAAAACAATTAAATGCTATGCTTAAAATTCTATTATTTCCTCTTAAAATACACGAAAGGAAAATATCACCTCAGCACAATTCTCTCCCATTCACTCTCCCTTCAATGAACGATGTGGCTAAAATGGCTGTCCAAACAAGGCAGTAAGATAGTTTCGGCAGGGATAGATTTAATTTTAGAAGTAGGAATGGAGAACGGTTAGTATTTACTTCTATCCGACTCATAGCCCAGTATAGAGCCCCTCCCTCCAGCACGTAACGAAAAGTTTAAATTTTCTTATTGACTCACTTAAACTACGTTTTGATGACGTTGCTGACGTGGACGGCGAAAAATACGTAATTCCTTTTTACCTCTGTCACTATGACTCGCCTAGCTTCTTTCATACCCCTCAGTCCCGTGGAAGGGGGTCCGGGACTTTGACGCGCGCCCACATTACTCCGTTCTCCATTCCTACTTCTAAAATTAAATCTATCCCTGGTTTCGGCATTTTCATAAGACACCCTAATTAAACCTAAAAACTATTTAAGTAAGTTTTTTTTGGAACACCAAATATTTTTAATAGTTCTACTCTATCTTACCGCCTGTTTCCTACAGCAATATTTTTCTTGTGAGTTGTTTTACAGCAAAGTGTTTGCCATGTATAGACTCTACAGTAACTTAGGTCCCTTTGTAAAGTACCGAACACTAAATTACCGTCGGTTTTGGACAGCCATTAGTGGCCGTGGGATATTTGAATGCGAGAAATCGTAATGAAGACTTTAAAGTAAAATTAAATTTAATAAGTGATGAATAAACGCATTTAAAGCTCTTTGCATTAGACAATGATAGAGTATAATCGGTTTTAAGGGGTTTCTCATTTTAATTAATGATTAAATTAGGAAATTAAAATGCCGAGATAGAAGAAAGTTACTTATAAAATTATTTTAAATGTGATTGTTGTGAATTTATGCGCCACATCGTTCGGTACAACTAGCAAAACGATTTGGTATTTGAAAACAATTTACTTAATTAGTTAGTTATCTTTAAATAGGGTTTTTCTGGAAATTGCCGAAAGTGTTGATATCATATTTTACCGCCTGTTTTGGACAGCAATTTTTTCATTGTTTTGTATTGTTTTATGGCAATGGGGTTGCCATCTAGGCTCTAGAGTAGGCAACTGACGTGATTTTTGTAAAATGCCGAAAGCGGCCATACACTAAATTACCGCCTGGTTTTGGAGAGCCATTTTTCTATTGATTTGTTTCACGGCGATGGGGATGGGGTTGCCATCTAGGCTCTAGAGTAGGCAACTGACGTGATTTTTGTAAAATGCCGAAAGCGGCCATACACTAAATTACCGCCTGGTTTTGGACAGCCATTTTTCTATTGATTTGTTTCACGGCGATGGGGATGGGGTTGCCATCTAGGCTCTAGAGTAGGCAACTGACGTGATTTTTGTAAAATGCCGAAAGCGGCCATACACTAAATTACCGCCTGGTTTTGGACAGCCATTTTTCTATTGATTTGTTTCACGGCGATGGGGATGGGGTTGCCATCTAGGCTCTAGAGTAGGCAACTGACGTGATTTTTGTAAAATGCCGAAAGCGGCCATACACTAAATTACCGCCTGGTTTTGGACAGCCATTTTTCTATTGATTTGTTTCACGGCGATGGGGATGGGGTTGCCATCTAGGCTCTAGAGTAGGCAACTGACGTGATTTTTGTAAAATGCCGAAAGCGGCCATACACTAAATTACCGCATGGTTTTGGAGAGCCATTTTTCTATTGATTTGTTTCACGGCGTTGGGGATGGGGTTGCCATCTAGGCTCTAGAGTAGGCAACTGACGTGATTTTGTAAAATGCCGAAAGTGGCCATACACTAATTTACCGCCTGGTTTGGACAGCCATGTTGTTGTAGCGGGTAATTTGAATGAGATAAATCGTAACGAAGTCATTTAAGTATAATTAACTTTGGTAATTAATGATTAAAGGTGTGTCTTTACATTTGCATTAGAAGATGATGAAACTTAATCGGTATTAAGCGAATTCTCTACTGAATTGATGTTTAAATTGGAATATTAATAATGATTAAAGTTAATTATAAAATTATTTTAATGGTCATTGTTGTCAATTGATGTGCTACGTGGTTCGGTACAACAGGCAAAACGATTTGGTATTTGAAAACAATTTACTTAATTAGTTAGTTAGCTATATATACGGTTTTTCTGGAAATTGCCAAAATTTAATTTTTTTTTGCGTTAAATGGTTTGATAGAACCAATAGAAGTTTTAATTAGTGTTTTTTCTTTCTTTCTTTTGGAAAATGCCAAAAATGAAGGGACAATTTTACCGCTAAGTTTTCGCGCTGTTATTTTATGAGAGTAAACGTTCGAATTTACGTTGATTAGTATTATTTAAACGTGTTTAAATGGCATTGCGTTAGACAATGGAGGAGTTTATTGGATTTTAAGTATAGTTTTTCCACTTAAGTGATGTTTGAATGTCCGAAAATTTTGCAAGAGCATTATAAGATTAATTTAAACTTGTTTAAGTCGTTAATTAGCTTTAATTTTGTTTTGTTTCGAAAAATGCCGAAAATAAACACACTACTGTACCGTGTTTCGCAGGCTTTTTTGTTGAGAGAAAACGTTTTAATTACTTTGATTTGTAATATTTAAACGTATTTAAATGGTCTTGCGTTATTATATTCAAATGAAGTCGTTATTTAGCTTTAATCGTGGTTTTTTGGATTTTACCGCCTAGTCTTTTGATTTGCCGAATTACTACTCTATTTTACCGCCTAAGTCGAAAGCCAAGTCAATCTAGCCAAAGGGTGTTTTCTAGCAGACGACGCATAGTCGGAAAAGTACTATTTTACTTTCGGCAATTTTCGGCAGATTCCAAGTTGGCGGTAATTTAGGGATTGCCCTGACAAAGGCTTAACGGAACTCTGCTCTGCCCAGCGGGATAAATTAGCAGACCACCTTTTGAGTGACCTTTCGTTTCCTCTGACATTTTCGCGCGTTTTCTATGCCGTTTTCCATTGGTTGTTATCAATCTGCCACCATGGAGCAATACAACAGTAGACACAGATATATTTGATGGGATTTTAAAATAACTTTTGTTATCACTCTTATAAAACTACTCCATGGAAAATGCCAAGTTAGTTTTTTCGAGTTTACATTCTTGCGAAGAAGTTGTCAAATTCTTATATTAAAAATGGCGGCAAACTCTAGTAAAAGTTGCGAATCGGACAAGGATTTAAGTATAAAATCAAATTTAAATGAGGATGTTGATAATTCGGACAGCGGGATTACGATGTTGGATGTTTTAGAAGAGGAAGAAAATTTGGAGAATGACGCCAACGCAGTTTTGGGCGCAAGCGATGATCAAAATTGCACCTACATTGAGGTAAGCCTTGGTTAATCAAATACTGTTTGTTTATATAGAAGTATATCTAAATTATATCGTAATAAAGATTTAAATTAATGCGAATTTGTAGGGTTACATTAATAGACAAGCATTATACGCTTGTAAAACTTGCATAGGCGAGAATGAATCTGCCGGTATTTGTTTGGCATGTAGTTACGCGTGTCATGAAGGGCATGATTTGATTGAACTTTACACAAAGAGGTAGCAAAATCCATAAACTGTTAAAGTTAAGGAACCAATTAATTAATATAATTTCATTAGAAAATTTCGTTGCGATTGCGGCAATTCTAAATTTTCAAAGAACCCCTGTAGTCTTTGGAAGGTAAAATAAAAGTTTGAAGTACTTTAAAGTTCATTTATAAAACAAAAATGAGGGATTTTTAGGGGAAAGATGAGATAAACATTGAAAATGAATACAATCAGAATTTCCAAGGAAAATATTGCACTTGTTCTCGACCTTACCCTGACCCTGAAGATGATGTAATTATGTTTAAAATTATAATATTCTCTTTACATTCAATGATTATTTATATGTTTTGTAGGTTGCAGATGAAATGATTCAATGCATTATGTGTGAAGATTGGTATCATGGAAGGGTTTGTATATTTAAACTCCAATAGAGTAATGGCAGCCCTCTGCCTTCAACTGTATTAATCTCTATGGGGAAATAACATGGGGTGCCATTAGTCTATACATATTTTCTCTATAATTAAAATATTTTGACTTAATTAGCATCTTGGGAACAAAATTCCAAGTAATGAAGACTTTAGTGAACTAATATGTCCATCGTGTATGATGAAATACAGTTTCTTAAGACCTTATTATGTTTCACCTATTGGTAAGATACAGTTTTAATTTTAGTATTTAAAAATAAATGTTTAAAATTAACATTAACAGGCACCAAATTGGAGAATGTTAGTGGTGAGAAAGATACAGTTTCTGTTGAAGAAAATGATGAAAATTGTACAATTCCGGAGAAAACTGTGATTGAAACGGAGGAAACAAATCAAGGGGATAATTCATGCTTGTTAAAAACTTTGCCCCAACTCAAAGGAGATGAATCGGGAGCTTGTTTTTGGCCTGATGGTTGGAGGAACAAACTTTGCAAGTGCAAAGACTGCAAAGTATAATAATAATAATAATAATAATAATAATCCCATAATCCCTTGCATTGCATTTTCTGAATAAAGAAAGAATTATGTTTTTAGGAGTTATATTGTTCAAATAAATGCGAATTTCTATTGGATTGGGAAGATACTGTTCATGCTTATGAAGAACGTGGGAAATTGAAGCAGCAAAGTGGAGGGGAAACATCTCGGTACAATAAGGGTTTGTCAGCCTTGAATCAAATGGACAGGGTTAGACAAGTGGAAGCCATTCACGAGTATAATAATATGAAAACCAAACTCAAGGATTATCTTAAAACTTTTGCCCAAGAGAAAAAGGTTAATAATTAATTGATGTTGATTAATTAAGCGTTGGAATCTTTTATTAATGAAAAGATAGTTAATAATTATATTGGAATTTAAAAACTTTTAATAATTAATCTGTTTATTAATGAAAGGATAATTAATTATAGTTAATCATTAATTATAGGTTGTTAGAGAGGAAGATATCCACGACTTTTTCAACAAAATGCAAGCGAAAAAACGTCAGAAAACCGGAAATGATGCATTACAAATGACTTATTTTTGTCGTTAAAACAAAAATAATTATTTTAAATTAAACAAAAAAAAAAAAATATCTGTTGTATTGAAAACCTTTGCATTTTAAACAATATTAATTAATTAATAAAGTTTGTCTCTTCAATAGAAATAGATTCCATTAATTAATAATTAGTAAATGAAAAGGAACTAAGGTGAGTATAAATTAAAAATTATGTTTTATTTTTTTTATACAGTTTCATGAATGACAACCCAACTTGTTTTGTTAAGCCTTGGCGTAAACAATCTCTGACACTTTTCCTTTTAAATTAAATTCTTTTATGCATTGATTTTGTTTGTTTGTTTGTTTGTTTGTTTTTAAGGAAGACACCCCCTTTTCACTTTTCAAAAAAATTTCAATTAACCGGATATTAAAGCATAGATCATTCTGAAATTAATTAATTAAAAGACACACTAATTAGCAGACTATATTAATTTTTAAGTGATAGCCAATTAAATATGTTTGTTTACCCATATAAGTAGTAGAAGAAGGATAAAAGATAGAATCCCAATTTGACCCATCCTTCCTTCATGGCTTTACTCAATTGATCAGCATTCATGATTGATGTGGCATCGTACAAACCAGGGCCACTCATAACAGGACGCGTTCTATACCTGAAATTCAATCAATTAAAGGTAAGAATGATTTATTTTTATTTTAATTTATATTAATTTTCGTACCTGTTAATGTGATATATTATGAGAGGAAGATTTAAAAGAATGGTTAGCCATTCCATGGCAAATAAAAATAGAACACTGCAAAATATGTGCAGACCATACTCTGGCAAAACAAGCTATAATTTACATTATTAATTGTTATAATTAGGTTTTTTCATTAAAATATAAAGTATCTTACTGGATTTAGACTATTGCATTGATCTATAGGATTTTTATAATCAGATTTGAGCTCGTCAAAGGCTATTACCTGAAAAATAATAATCATCCTCCTTGGTTCATATTCATAATGCATTTTCAATAGCCAAGGCTTAACCTATTATTTCTATTTAACACATTTCCCCATCCTTCTTGGTTTTAAATTCGGCTTAATTTAATAGTTTAATTATCAATAAGGGTTTTTTAATCCAATACTTACATGGAAAACGGCGAAAAATATTAGAAAAGCCGTTAAAATTAGCGCTACAATGTAGGCGAAAGCTACGAAAGTGAACGCCATACTTTTTGACTTTTGTGACTCATAGCCTACTTGGTAACGCCGGACTATGGACTACTTGATGCGCTGGGCTCTAACCTAGAGTTTGAATCCAGGCCTGTTCAATGCCGACTCATGGCGTTTTCCTTTGGGCCAATTTTGTGTTGCCGGCGCTGGCGGCAAAAAAACCGAATTTCGCGTAATGCTGTTACAGGATCAAACAAATTATCGACAACTTCAAATGTCAATGGAATATACCCATGACAGTAACATATTTAATCTTGTTTCAATGGAACACACTATTCGTTTGACTTTGGTACGAAATAGCTAGGTTCGGAAGAAGTCAGTTCTTATACTAGTACAAAGTGCGTATTCCATTGGTAGGGTTGAAAATGCCCCTTAAGAAGCGATAAATGCAAGTTTGCCATGTAAATCCATTGGTGTTACGATCACGTGATCGTGACGACACAATAAATGTTGTAGTATGCATATTCCATTGGAAAAATGTCACATTCCCATCGCCCTAATTGCCGGAACAAAAGCGTGAAAGCCGAATTTCCCTTCCGAAAAGTAGTTCAGTTCAGTTCTACTCAATTTAGAGCTTGCGCAGTGCCATTCTTTGATAATTTTTGATGCACTTTACCACACCCACTTTGCTTTTCGACCTTTGGGATCTTTGCGGATATCCAACTGGGCCTTGGCTTTACCAACGCCATCTACATTTTTTTCTAGGGACATGAATATGCCTGATAATTACACGATCGCTCCGCGTTCATTACATCACTACTTAGCAAGCCGACGTTCGAGCAGACGATAATTATGAAACGATAGCCCATGAAATCGTATTCCAATGGACTTTATAAGCGCCATGTTTCGAATTATTATTGCCGTGTTGGCAAGTCAGTAGTGCTGGCATGGCGCTGGGAGTTCAAGGCTAATTTTACCAATGGAGCATGCACAGCGTCTCATCACTACTGAGCTTAAACCATTGGAATACGCAAAGGTTTTTCGAGCGCCTCCGGCAGTAAAAAATCTGCCCAAAGGAAAACGCCATCAATTTATAAATTGAGTCGGCATTGGCCTGTTGCTTGAACTTCAAACAGAGAAAATACGCTAGCAATCGGCAATTATGGAGCGTTATAATAGGATACACGTAGAATATAAAGCACTTTATAGGACACAATTTCTTTATCACTCCAATACAACTACTCCCTGGAAAATTTTAATGGGAAATAACACCCGTTCATTTCCAGCCCCTTGTACAAGTTTGGCTTGTAAGTGGCGTTTTCAAATTTCAGAGGTTGTCTGCTCCAGGAAGTCTGATTAATTCTATGATACGGTTAATTAAGTTTTATATCGGGACTAATTCGGGTTTTTAATTAGCTATCAGTGTTCACAAATGGATTTCGAGTCACGGGATTGGAATACAGCGTCGGCTAAGCCTATCGTAAGTTTTTATTTAATTTATTTATGCATTACGGAAACTACTTCGATCTGCTGGGGGGGGGGAGGTTAGACCTAGGCCAAGGTTTATTAACCTGTTAAAAATTATTTCTGTTATAATAACGAAATGGGAGAACGCAATTAAACTTAATTTAGGTTTTATTTATTCCACTTAAAAAGGAAATATACATTTTAATAAATTAATCCAATTATATAATTGCTAATGAGAAACTGAAGGAGAGTACATTTATGTCTATTTATACTTAGTCCCAAATTTCATTAACAAATTAACATTAAATACGTTAATTACTTATCCATCCCTGAAACGTTAGTTTGGCAGCAAAGAGCCAACATCGCTATTAATTATGTTTAACATT
This sequence comes from Phalangium opilio, assembly GCF_054372755.1. Lineage (NCBI taxonomy): Eukaryota > Metazoa > Arthropoda > Arachnida > Opiliones > Phalangiidae > Phalangium > Phalangium opilio. The sequence goes on along the minus strand of NW_028324187.1, from coordinate 5,551,566 downwards.
TCTTAATTAACGCTTGACGCTGTGAACGCGTGAATTCACGTCTTGTCCATTTGTACTTTTTTTTCTCTCTCTCTATCTTTCCATTCCTAGAGATATTTGCTACGATATCTCTGGAAATTATAGTTAATTAATTGGCGCCCTAATTATTAACCACTAGTTAATTAAGGTTACCAGATCGTGGGTAACATTTATAAATATCACTAGATAAACTGCTTGAGCCCGATTGCGTTGAACTTGAATACGCCAACTGGTTTGACCTTAACGCCACTGAAGGACCTAGTTTGCTCGCTTTATCACCTGTGTTCCAATTACAAACTCTAGTTAAATTAAATAATTAAAGCTATGGGGTGGTAATGATTTACCTTGAGAAGGTGGTAGGAATTGGTCACCCGGTCTTGGTGGACTTCTTTTGATCGTAGCGTAAGGACCTTCGTTTTTAATCTGGTGGATTAAATAGACCAAAAATAATTGAAAAATATTTCTAAAATAGACCAATAAATAGGTTTAAGTAAGGGAAGTTTAGAAATATACTTTAAATGGTTCGCTAATTGGAAAATAGGTCTAAAATAGACCAAGAAATAGGCCTAAAGTAAGGGAATTTCGGGGATATACTTCTTGATTTTTGAAAAATGGGCGTAAAATAGACCAAGAAATCACATAAAATCACGTAAAATCGAGGAGGTCAAAAAGTAGGCCTATAAAATGAAGAAATAAACAGAAAATGGCCCCACATTTGTAGAATACTCAAATTCGCTGATTGTATTTGGGTAGGAAGCCCTTGCGCTTTGAATGGCCGAATAAGGCTCGGCGTATTCGTGAGCTTCGTCTTTTGTACCTAGAAATTGAGAGATATTAATTTGTACGAAGACTTGTTAATGTACGAGTGAGTTATATTGACAATACGTACTTCCGGCGCGTTTTCTGGTAATTGGAATAGCTTTCCTGGTAGGCGAGGCGTAATAAGAACTCTTCGAAAAGGCATCGTGGTCGGGATGTAACTTATCCAGTTTTAAAGGGGGGTACTCGTGCAAACTCATGGAAGTAGCGTCCCCGTCACGACCAACTCGTTCCTTTATTGTTATTTCATCATCTATTAATCGTAATCAAATAGTTAGCTAATTAACTATAATTATATAGCGGAGTTATTTGGCCTTACAAGGGCCTTCGTCTCTGTTTGAAGCAATCGCGCTTCCTGTGTCCCCGTGACGTTTCAAACAGAAAAGGACGCTTATTACGAGGGTCAAAAGGACAAATGCCGATATTACTAAAGGCAGTAAAATTGCCAAGTTTCGGTAGAATGGTAAAATGGCCAGTACGCCATCGCTTGACATTATCGCTGGCGACAGATCTATCTTTTCTGAAATTAAATGTCGTAAAACAATTAAAACACTCGCTTGGTTCGATAAGTATTAAATAGGGAGCTGTCAATAAGATACAAAGGTCACGTATGGGTTTGACATTTTAAAACACGAGTTTAGGAGTAGTTATTTTGACAAGTTTCGCTTAATTATGCAATTAATGATGTGTACCCATTAATGGAAGGGTTTTGAACGAAAACTCGGCCTCAGTCGTGCCAGCTTGACTAACAGCTGAAACCATCAGCGAGTATTCCCTATTTGGCAATAATTGTTGGACGACAACGCGTTCGTTTAGATTGGGCAATCGCTCTTGCACCGATTTCCAATGAATTCCAGTTTTTAGTTTATATTGAATCTTGAATTTTTCAATGGGACAGAATTCGGCGCGCCACGCTGTTAAGTACAGCGTGATGAATGTGCTATTAACCGCGATGAATGCTTCCTTGGACGGCGTTCCTGGAGCTACGTACGACATAAATATATTTCAGTTTTTGACCATGTGATAATGTTGTCATCTACGAGACATACCAGCTCCTTTAGTTCTAGCCGTAATAATGTCCCTGGCTTCGCCCGTTCCCAGACTGTTCGAGGCCGTCATTCTTAACCTGTATGTTGAACCACATCTTAGCTTTTTTAGTTCATAAGTATCCATGTCCGTCGTGAATTTCTCTTGGTGCCATTCCTCATCGTCGCCTTTGTAATGCAGGACGTAGTCTATATGGGATAATAAAGAATTAGGACATTGTTGGACTGCCGGTTTTTATGAACGGGATAGTGTTGAACGCAATTATTCTTTTACTTAAAACTAAGTTGAAAGGTCGCAATTAAGTAAGCCGCGTTCACCTTTTAGTGCCGAATCGCCTTGTCTTCTTTCCCAATGTATTTTAATTGAAGTTGGTGTTTGGTTCATGACCATGATGACTGGTGATGTAGGCGGGGCTAAAACGGCGTTAAAATTAATCTAGTAATCACGAAAATGGTTTCGTAAGCACCTATTTAATTACCTGCCTCTAACGTCGTGACGAAGACCTCGTCTGAGCGTGGTCCAGCACCCATACTATTATAAGCTTGTACCATAACCCCGTATCTCGTGTTACGATTCAAGTTGGTTAAATACGCCGTTTGATGGTCGGTTAAGTTGAGCGTTTCGACGTTCTTGTATTGATAAGAGTCCACTTGTTCCTCTTTGTAACCGATGTAGTATCCCTTTATGTCCCCGTATTGAAGATCGATTCTTGGGGGCTGCGCAATCGTTAATTACTTTGAACTTGTAATTATCTCCTTAATTAAACTCACTTTCCATTGAACTTTAACCGACTGGGCCCCAGTTGCTTCGACGATGATATCCATTGGTGGGCCACCAGGTGCTGAAATCAATACAGGAAAAGTAATTGTACCGTGTCTCCTAGTCTTGAATTGAGTATTCAATTACCTTCTTCATCTGTTTTACATAGAATTGGTTTAGACGCTGGTCCCAATCCGACACTGTTCCCCGCTAAGACCCGGAAATAGTATTTGGTGGCTGGTATTAAACCCTGGACAATTACTTCCTTGTCAGTTGCCGAAACGACATTGTCACCTTGCCAGCTAGCTGGTTAAAAATGAATAGAATCTTCCCGGGTTAATGGTCCACGCCACTAAACTAGTGTAATTACGGAAGAACGTACTTGCCTGTGCCATTTCTGAATTGCACGACGTATCTTGTAATTGGGCTGTTACCATTAAAGGGTGCTAACCATTCTAAAGTAACCGAACGAGCCGTTTTTCTCTTGATAACGACACCCAATGGTTCCGAAGGCAATTCTAAATTGTTGTAATTACTTAGACGAGTTTTTATCTTTAATTGTATCGTAAACTAACCCTGAACCACTAGTTGGATACTAGTTTCATCTTGACCGTAGTTATTAGAGGCTATGCAGGTGTACAGACCACTGTCCGAGCGCTCCGACGATATTATTTGCAGTTCCGACGTAACGCTGTCGCGGTCATCGGCTCGCGCTTGAATTTCTAGTCTGTCAAGATATTTAACCCTGTCATAGAATTGAACTAATATGATTGTAATTGGAACTCAACCCAATGGTCAGTTCTTTGATTGGTTTAAGTTTCAATATGACATCATCAAAATTACGTATTACCTTTTATGTGATAAAGTTAGTAATTGTTGTTTCTCTTTCTCCCATTTGATGAGAATCGGTTGCTCGCCGCTGGCTTGACACCTCAGTGTCGCCCTGTCTCCCTTACGAACATTCTGACTTTGAAATCGTTCCTGGAATTTGGGTGGAACTGAAATTGACCCACTTTAATACGATAATATTCTTGGGTATACTGTTTTAATTAAGATTAAAGTACCGTGAACTTTGACCGGGATAACCCGGCTTAATCCAGCGCCAACGCCATTGGTCGCTTGGCACAAGTAATGAGCCGAATCACTCAGAGATACGTCTTGTACTTGAAGCGTACCGTTCTTAAATATTTGTCTTCGGAAACTCGAGGATATCGTTTCAAATTGTAAAGGTTCAAATTGTTCCACTGAAATGGAACTGTATTATTTAGACTGACCATTCTCAGGTAGGTAGGGGTCAACACCAACCTTGTCCGACAGATTTTTTCCAAGTAATATTCGGTTCCGGATATCCGCTTGCCAGGCAGTTTAAAGTCATTCTATCTCCAAGTACGACGGAACCCTCGGACGGTTCTTGTAACCAATTTGGTGGTACTTTGAAGGAATAGGCGAAGAATGGCTTTTTAAGAGCAGTTCTATTAAAAGATAACGATGTACTTACCCCTAACAATTACTTCGGTTGTCCGGCTAATAGTTGCCGCGTTATTGGATGCGACGCAGGTGTAATTGCCCTTATCCATGAAGGTCACTTTCCCGAATTGTAAAAGTAGCGAGTCGTCCAGTTTTTGTAAGGATATGCCGTCGCTTCTTTGGAGTGGATGTCCGTTTTTTCTCCATTCGACGTGTATTTCGGGATCACCCTCTAGTACGCTGCACAATAACTTAAACCTGTTGCCCTCGACTGTGAAGAGTTTAGGCGGTAATGCTTGAATGTCGATCAAGGGGGCCACTATTAAGAGACTCGATTAATCCTCATAAGTTTTAAACTTTAATTACTTAACTCGTACTATTTATGTAAAGATAAAAGTTAGTTTTGGCTTCTTGACCCTCTGCGTTTCTGGCCAGGCAACTATACTCTCCTTGGTCTATAGAACGTTCCAAGTTGTTGATGAATAGCTTGCCCATTGATTGTAAGGTTTGTCGATGGTTTATTGGCAATACAACACCTTCTATTTGAGAAAAAGTACAACAATTAATTGGAAGAATAGATTTAAAGTTGGTTGTCCTTGCAACTTACCTTTGTACCACATGATGCTTTCAATCGGGTAACCAGCAACCGGACACTGTAACGTTATATTATCCCCCGCAATTGCGGACTTGTTCTTCATGGCCCGAATATGCGGTGGTCCAAAAACGTTCAAGCGGCCCGTATGTTTCACGCTTCCCAGCGTGTTCTTAGCTAGGCAGGAATAATCGCCGCCATCTTGTACTTTGACATCGGATATATTTACGTAGCTGACAACTTGCGTTCCCCCCGTTACGTAGTCGCCCAGACGAATTCGCGTCGTGTCCGGGATTTTCAAACCGTCACTGGCCAACCACGTCACTTGGGGTAATGGGTTGCCCTGAGCCACGCAACGGAGGGATACGCTTGACTCAGGGTGAACCAGTTCGTCCGCGAATGTAGAGACCAATGTGGGTTCAATATCTGAAAATATTTCAACAACCACGTTATAAAATTCAAATGGGTGGTAGAATTGAAGTACAGTAAGTTCACCGTACAATAAAATATCCACTTATATCGTAAACCTGTAGAAAAAGCTTACCCCTTAGTCTCAGTTCCGTTGAGGATTGGGCCGACTCGTGTTCGCCAATGGCGAAGCACTGGTACATTCCCTGATCTTCTCGCTTGACGGATGATATATGGAGAATATCCCTGCCTAGAAAAACGATCCTTCCATCCCCCACGATCCTTCTTCCGTCTTTTAACCATTGCACTTCCGTCAAAGGGTGTCCCGCCACGGAACAGTTGATGCCCACTGATTTACCAACAACCCCGCTAGTCACGTTTAGACCAATATAAGCCGATGGTGGGGCTAACAAAAGACAAGCGAGTTTTACGCCAATATAGTTTATTAAAGATTTATCATTAACGGCGCATGCGTGTGAACGAACGTCAGGGGTATGTTTTTATCTGAGATACCTTATTGATGGTTAATATAAAACTCTTGGGGATGAATGCGCTTAATGACTAGTCCATAGAAAACCCTACTTCCGGAATCTACTTCCTCTTCTTCTATGTCCACGTACATACCTCTTTACTCTTTTGTATGCCCATCCCCACTTTAATACCGCGAATAAAGCTAAGACTGGTTCCTATAATGATGGCGGGTTTATTACTATGGGACCACCGTCCTTGTCTTTATTCGCAAATTAAGGATGGACATTGTGGGAAGCGTTCGCTGGGGAATAAGGCAACCGATAAGCTTTTTCCTGGTAGACAGCTTGTACACTTTAGGATGACGTATTACCTTACTACTATTATCTTCAAGTGAAAATGCAACTTTCTTACTGTACAGACTTCCTTCCAAATTTTAATCGTAATAGGTAATAAGAAAATAAGACATGTCCCTTGCCAAAGTAAAGCGCAAGTACTCGCAAAGTAGGTTAAGTATTTATCAATTAATCTATCAAGTTTTATTGTTCAGACCGCAAATCGAATATTATAATATCAAATAGATTAAGATTTCTTTAAGATAAAATATAAATAATTGTTGCCTTAGCCACGTTTACATTTTGACCTGGCTGGAAAATCACTTAGTTCAACGGGCCATAGCTATCGAACTTGCAGCTAGAGCTACTTTTCAGTTGTTGCATTTGCACTTTGAATGGAGGATAGGGGAGCTAGCTTCGGTTTGGTTTGAGGTCATGAAAGAAGCGAGCGAGTTGCCATAGGAGATGTTATTCTATCCTTTATTCCCAGGTGAAAAGCAAGCTGATGTTGCTTTGGCTTTGCTTCAACCCTAACGCAATTATTGCCAGTCTTCCTCTCTCTCCCTCCCTCCCTCTCTAGGTTGTTCAGTTCTATACTCCGCGCTATGGCTATAGTTTAGCGTGTCCGCCTTCCCGTAATTAGGCCCATTGGGATAGACGGGGGCCTTAGAGAGAGAGATACACCGTCCCGCTCCCCTTACTACCGGTAAATTTCCGGTCGCTAATAATAGCCCCGACTAGCTTAGCTTGGACTGCTTTAATGCTTATAACAATCCCACAACGCACAATGAGCCGCTTCAACAAGGACGGACCGTGTCTCTCATAATTATTCGCGCCAAAAAAATTAAACTAATACCGACTGACTCATTTTTTAAACCCAACTTCTTGCCTTGCGTATTTTTCAAGCCCTGATTGTTGTAACAGTATTGGGAAGTCTAGGAATTGGACCATAACATACTCAAAGGACTTCCCTGTATCTCTCATTGAACCAGAGTTAAAAGATGTTTTGTAAATACGACCATGTTTATCCTATGAACATTTCGTTTAATTACTCGGGCCCTGATTGTAATTGTAGCCCCAAGTATTAAATATCCTTGGAAAGAGGAGAAGTGGGGCTATGACGTACTCAAAGGACTTCCCTGTATCTCTTATTGAACCAGAGTAAAAAGGTGTTTTGTAAATACGACCATGTATGTTTATCCAATGGAGAAGACGATCATGAACATTTCGTTTAATTACTCGGCCCCTGATTGTAATTTTAACCCCAAGTATTAAGTATCCTTGGAAAGGGGAGAAGTAGGGCTATGACGTACTCGAAGGATTTCCACGTATCTCTTATAGAACCAGAGTTGTATTACTGCAAAGTCAGTTCAAACTTACCTGAAACAATTAAGTTGGTAGTTGCGCTGTCTTCGGATTTGCTGTTATTGACTTTGCAAATGTACTTTCCACTATCGGCAACAGTGACGTATAACAATTTAAGTAGACCATAAGTGACGCTAATTCTATGTCCGTTAACCAGTGGCGATAAACGACCATTTTTTTCTCTAAACCAACTGTGACAATACATATGTTTAATATATAAATATTCGTGACAATTAAATTAAACTTAATTACTTGTAAGATATTTTCGGATTTCCCTGACCCGTACAAGGCAAGGTGACACTTTCACCTTCTCTAACCTTAACCGTCGCTTGACTGTCTGTTATTTTTGCCGGTGATTCCACCAGTAAATCTCAAATAAAATTAAGGTGGGGTAACATTGAACGGGGGCTTACCACAAGATAGGGTAATATTGAACACTAGGACTCGGAGCTTACCGTATACGATAAGTCTGGCCGAGGCGCTACTTAGAGTTGAACCCTTCTCCAAATGATTTTTAGTTTGACATCTGTAAGACGTTTGCGAATCTTCGGGAGTCACGTTGAAAATATAAAGTTCACCGGTCGGCAAAACAGCGTATTTGTCTGTCCGAATAGAAGGATATAATTGAGTTAACATTGGATTCGGTATAATTTAGGAGTCTACGTGGTAGCTGAAATTGTTAGATTGGTAATATACTCCTTATTTGTTTCCTCCAAGCTAGGCTAGTATGTTTAAAGCTCCCAATTTTCCGTTCGATAGATACGTCTTTATTTTTTTTTGTTTCTAAGGTTATAACAAATGATATAGATAGTACTAGTGGTCTGTGTAAAATTGACCGTACGACTGTAGCACTGATAAATAAACTAGTTCCAACAACTGACATTTTTCGGGGCTAAAAAGCACGTTCGGGAATCTTATAGATCTAACTTATATATATGTTTCGTTCCTTAGATGATCGTATTTTGAACTTTATTGAGAAGGTTACAACTATACCGTGATCATAAGACTATTACGTAAGATTTCTATTTATTTCGTGGGCCTTAAAAACCCCTAGCCTTAGGCAAAAGGAACACTTCATTAGCAAGCGTTTAGAATACAAAAATTTAATGTATGATAATGAGCCCCTTAAAGTATTCATTGTAACGCCCCAAACTTATGACGATTTTAAGGAAAGTGTTCCAAATTAGTGCTGTTCCAACTTAGGGCTACTGAACCTAATAAAGTGGAATTTTATGGAATATCAACTTAAAATCAGTATATTCTAGAATATTACAGTTTAGAATACAAAAATTTGATTTATAATAATGAGCCCTTAAAGTATTCGTTGTAAGGTCCCAAACTTATGAGGATTTTAAGAAAAGTGTTCCAAATTAGTGCTGTTCCAACTTAGGGCTACTGAACCTAATAAAGTGGAATTGTGTGCTATATCAACTGAAAATCAGTGTACTCTAGAATAATACCAAACATTTAATGTATAATAATGAGCCCTTAAAGTATTCATTGGAAGGTCCCAAACTTATGACGGATTTAAGAAAAGTGTTCCAAATTAGTGCTGTTCCAAGTTAGGGCTACTGAACCTAATAAAGTGGAATTGTATGCAATATCAACTTAAAATTAGTATATTCTATAAAATTACAGTGCAATGGTAGAAGTTTCATGTACAGGTAGTAACAAGAAGCTAGGAATTCCATGGGTATTGATTGCTACTTATGGGGAGATGGTCATAGTCTTACGTTCATATATGTTCTGGGGTTTTTTTATAGATGAATGTATGTCTTAGAGTTCGGGGTTTCGATAAGGTTGCATGCAGGGTGGGGCTAACGTAACGTTCGAACTTGGGGGGAAAATGGAGATGGTTGTTTCTGATAAGAGTCCATCGTTAGTGACGGATTGATCTCTATATTATTTGGTGGGTACCCTGCCCTCGATATGCCGTCCAAAAGAAAAAAAACAACCCGTACTCCTTCGGCAAAACCCCCGAAACGTCGAACAACGCGCAACCAAGCAGATAAGGAGCCAGTAATCGTTATGTCGCGAGCAAGGGGGTAGATGGGAAATCGGAACCAGAAAAAGAAATAAATCAAAGTCGACTCAGCAAAAACCATAAATTAAAATTTCAACTAAAAGTCCCGTGGATGTTATGTTAGTGGAACATGTCGTTAATCAATTGCTTCAGAAGTCCACAACCATTATGTTCTGTTAACAGGGTTAGCGTAGGGTGGGTATATCTGGATTCTGGAAAGGTTAGTTAGTTAATTTATAAATGGATTTTACTTTTTAGGGAATTCTCAAGAGTTAGGACTTCATATTGGTCATTTTTGAATCTACAGTATTATTTCTCATTAGCTTTTCAATATGTAGAAACAGGATTACATCATAGAGGTAAATGGTATCATTGTGGCCTCATGTCTCCCAACGTTTTTTCTATGCGGGTTTTGTGGGCCAAGCTTGAGAACTCAGTCACACCTCGTCTTCCTTACTGCGATTTAATTGGTTGGTTGGTAGCAACGTGAGTTCCGACGCAACGCGTAGCGAGATAAATTATTCGTCATTCATAGTGAGTAGGTTTGAACTCTTCCCACAAATTCGCCTAGACACCTTGAGACTACACAATCCTAACTATTAACTATGTCTATTCCTCGTGCAATAATGGTGAACTTACAAGGAAATAATGTGACTTATGAGGAAATAAATGTTTGCGTCTCGTCGATAAATGACGGAATAAGGGGAAATAGAGTTATCTTTCTATTGGATTGTCATTATCAGATATGACGCCTTTCCTCTCTCTGCCCTCAGTCATTCGTATTAATGTCCTTCGAGGTCGTCCTACTCGCGTGCTGCTGCTTAATTGTTTAGACATTACGCTACGCCACCGAACTCATTACAGAGTTATGTCAATGACGCGCTAGCCCAACCATTATGGACAACCTCAACGAATTAACTCCGGTTTTCCTATGAATGTACACTAACCAAATGATAGTTATAGTTGTCTATGTTAAGAGGGATATTGGTTAAGAATATAAACGAGTCAACTCTTTGTTATTGTAACGGACAACTTTGCTCTAATACCATTGCAAACTCAATCAAAACTTTTCCCCTACTAAAATTAAATTTCTTAACTTTGTTTATTATAATTTTCAAAATTCCCTAACCCATTATTTCGTATTTCAACCCTGCCATGGGTTACAGACAACCGCTAACCACGCGAGTGTATTTTAGAAAATTCTGCGAAGAAAGAAAGTTTTCTATCCGGGTAGCAGATGCGAATCGTCTCTCGTCATCAAACTTTCTTTTGCTAAAAAGAAAACAATTCTTCTTTTTTATTTTTATTAATTTTACCCTGAAGTTGAATGGATAGACGGTATGGGACGGTGAAGAGGGGTGACGTAAGCCTTTTATTATTATGTAAATGACGTTGTCTACAAACTAGAAACTAAACTTTATTGTACGCGCTGCTCCTAACAAGTTCTTCTTCTTCTTCTTGGTTCGCTCTCGTTTCTAAAAGGGACTATACCGCGTGCCTTTGAGAAGAAATACTTTGTGGAGGGGTTAAGGAATAGAATATTGTTGGGCCTGCCCAATTAGGACGACAAACTTTCGCCCGTGTCCTTTTGTTCAGACTGAGACGACCGTCAACGTCTTTCAGGTGGTGCCCTAATCGATAGAAGACGTTGCTAACTATGAACCTTGCGTCTTCAAGGGACAATGTCACTTGGATTATGAAGGGTAGGGGAAATTCTCGATGGGTGGTTCCATTTAGGACTGTTTAGGGGTCGAGTTGAACCAGCTTTTTTAAAGCTCGGCTGGACTAGGGTAGAACAGTCCTTGGCGGGGGGTTCCGTGTCAGGTTCCCAAATAAGGGAGTATCATGAATTAAAGAGACCTGCAATTTGAGTTTAAGGTATTTCAACCTCCGTCTATAGGGAAAAGTTTAGACTTGTCCTTTAGTTGTTCAACTTTAAATATGGGTCGCCGATGAATATAGGCAAAGGTATGAACGTACTCCAAGGAACCCATATAAACACTGAGAACGACGATGAAATATCTAATCAGGTTTGTTCCGATATTGACGAACGTCTAACTACCCAATAGGAAGCTTTCTGTTGGGGGAGGAGCTAAGATTCGCGAGATAATTTTCACGGCCATACTGGTGGGTTGATACGAATGCAAAAGGAAAGCTGATACCAACCAATATGGCTGCCAGAACCTTGGTAAGACTTAGCAGGGTGTGACGTACTACTCAGCCAACTGAAAGCTCTCTTTACAGAAGTATTTTTAGAAACCAGAAAAAAAGAGGCTGTATTCACAAGTACTCATGTTTTCTTTTTTCTCCTTGTAACCATCGGGGTGTCCCTCCCTTGTTGGGGGGCAAAATCGGTCGACTCAAAATTGATTCCCCTTAGAAATATGCGAGTGTATTCTCATGTGTTAAATAAGTTCTTTGGTCGTCCTTGTACGGGTTAAAATCTTTGAAATTGAATTGGCCCAAAAAGTGTTTGGTAAAGTTGTAAGATTTGCAAAAGCCTTTGAATATGTAGCTCGCCTTTAGAACGAGATAGATTAAGCGTGCAGAATCTAGTGTGTATGTGAAACGGGTAGTGGAAGGTGGGTGATTGTACGCGTTTGACACGCGCTATTACGCGTCCTTAACTTGGAACAATGAAGACTGCTTTAAATTCGCTCGCTCGTTCGCGTTTACAAGGACCTCGCTAAATTCGAGGAAGATTCCTTGCTTCTACTCACTCGCTATTCAAATGAAGATCTTCCGTATTTGGTCGCCCGTACATAAGTACCATCCATGCCTACAAAAGCAAGCGTGCGTCGTCTGCGCCTACCATCTTCAAATATCAAACAGAGTTCAAACAATTCAAAGTAAGCCCGCGTGTATTATTATTATTTTTTTTCTTTTCTTTTCTTTATTTGGTAGTTTTTTTCTTTAAAGTAAAGTTCTTCATCTTCAAGATAAGTGAAGGTTGGTTTTTCATTGTATTATTGTACTATACTAATTTACTTAAATTCCCATTATGTTTTGAGACACTAGATTAAAAGGGTATAATCAACCTGCCTCTATGGTGTTGATAGGTTAGGTTAGGTTAGATTTGGTTTGGTCAGGGATAGATTTAATTTTAGAAGTAGGAATGGAGAACGGTTAGTATTTACTTCAGTCCGACTCATAGACCACCCAGTATAGAGCCCCTCCTCCCTCCAACACGTAACGAAAAGTTTAAATTATCTTATTGGCTAACTTAAACTACGTTTTTATGACGTTGCTGACGGGGACGGCGAAAAATACATAATTCCTTTTGGCCTCTGTCGCTATGACCCGCCTCTTCTTTCATACCCCTCCGTCCCGGGTAAAGGGGGTCCGGGACTTTGACGCGTGCCCAGAAAGATTACTCTATTCTCCATTCCTACGTCAAAAATTAAATCTATCCCTGGTTTGGTTCAATGGGAGGGATAGGACCAAGTTACCGTCTTCTATTGATAGTTTACAAACATGGAGGAATCATACCATTTACACTACATGGAGGACTTAACTAAAGCAGACGGGGTTCTGTCCTCCAGGTAGCGTGGCCTCCTGGTGTAAATAGTATGAATCCTCCATGTTTGTGAACTATCAAAAGCTAGTCCAAAAGGTCAATAATTTCAATATGACAGGAACGTAAACACTTCGAACGTGCAGCGTGGAAACCACTTTCTTTTAATTATATTTAAAAACAGGCTTAATTACTTAAAACGATGGACTAATTAAGGTTGACGCACCCCTCTTAAGTAAGAAAGACACATGGTTGTAATTAAGCAACAATTATTGTTCATTCGGCCGTAACTTTAAACCACGTTGGGAATTAAAGTAGCGTACCGTACCTGACATTTCCCCTCCCATCTCAGTGAGAAATTAACCTTACAGACCATTCCAATATCCAAATATATCTATTAAAATTATCGCTGATAATGTAACGGCTAAGGTATTCGTTCGAAATACTCGGGGATTTTAATCGAAATCGTCTATTTAAAATCAATGTCGGCGTGTATTAGTTCTATTAGCCATTTGAAAAGGGGTACGACTAATTTTAGGAATTTGCCAGCGTGTTTCAATCGCGTCTCATTTATTCGCTAATTAACGTTTGTTGAAACTTGAAAGCATCGTAGCGTTACTGTCGTATTTTCCTGACCGTAAATTTATGGTGACGAAAATTGGGCTCTTCCCAAATGTATATATATACGCTGCTGACCAATATTGTAAAATTGAATCGGACGCGGATATGTTGCTCGCTCGAGGCTTTTATGTATATTTAGGGTATGTAATTTGGAGGAATCGGACGTACCTACCTTTATTGACAAACGAATTAAACAATTAATCGTCGTTATGATATAAGTTTACCTTCTCAGTATGTATTCTCCATTCCTACTCCTAAAATTAAATCTATCCCTGATAATAATAATTCACGTAAAATATTATTTAAATTGTTTCGAACTTTCAAATGTAATTTTGTTTTAGAAAATTTCAACATTTTTTTTTGTTGATAAATTGGTAATTTTTGGCCACGAAAAATTGAGTAAAGAACTGGGCGTTTCATAAAGTGTGTGAGTGTTCGGAATAAAACGAAAATAAATACATAATTGCCAAAAGGGTTCAGTAATTATCTCGTAATCCCTCCAGCTACGTAATATTCTGATTCCATATATATTCCCCCGGACTTGCGACAACCGTCCGTACATAGATATTGTAAATATGATATTTCTAATTCGGTTTAGTTGAAAACTGCCTAGGCCTACTATATATGTATTTTGAAATGTGTTTACTAATACTAAAAGGGTGGAAAATGTGCGCGTTGAATATAATTCTGACGTTTTTCTATACTGTGATTTCATTGGTTGGTGTAACAAACAGAGTTCCTAGGCGCAACAGGCGGCGACTAGAGCTATCTCAGATGTGACGTAAGTGCCTAGGTAAAACGTCAAGGACTTAGCTTTGACAGTACCGCTTTGGTTCTATGGGCAAATAGTATGGGTGACGTCACACTAAGACTTCTGAGATAGCTCTAGAGCATTCTCAGAAGTCCTAGTGTGACGTCACCCATGCTATTTGCCCTTAGAACCAAAGTGGAACCAAACATTGCCGCCCACTACCAAAGCTTAAGTCCGTGTGGTTTTACCTAAGCACTGACGTCACAACTGAGATAGCTCCATTTGACAGGTAAAATTAATGCGTCATACACAGTGATTAGTCTATCTCGTTCCACAAAATACACCTATAGATCCCTTGAGAAAATGGCTGGCTACATTATGCTTCCTAGTAACTGTATGCATTCCTGTTGATAGTACATATATTGATCTATTTTTGATATCCATGTGAAAGGGATCAAGCGACGATCAAGATTCGAGAGCTAGCGAGGGATTGGGGGAACGTCGATCCTGGCAAAGGCTTAATACCGAGGTATTTCCTCCTCATTAATAATTCAAATTTCAGGGATTATTGGATCAAGGGATTTCCCATAAAGCGCGTGCCACCCCTTCTGCCCCCCCCCTCACCTTTCCCAGGCATTAGAAACTTTAGTTCAGGGAACATTGATCCATTTTGGCGCGAGAGAGAGAGAGAGAGGGAGTTTTAAGCGGCGAGGATTACATCGTCAAAGTCCCTTTCGAGGGTCGCTTTTTGAAAAAGTAACGACTCGTTATATGAACCGCATCACCAATCACTATGCTATATACTTTCAAAAGTGGTTTCATATTCAAGGTGTGTTTCCCCTGATTATTTTCCCTTTTCCCGGTGCTTGGAGAAAAGCAGGAAAGCTGGGTGTTAGGCTTAGGTAAGTGTCAGCCCAACCAACCCGCAAAATGAGATTGCGGTTTCGGTTGCGGTTGCGGGTACCTTTAGGAATTGTAACGTACGTACAATTTGTCTATAGTAATATCGTAAGGGACGTAACAAATATAAGTAAGATGGTAATTGTAATTCCGAAGTATAATGGGATGGGTATTTCTATGAGACATCAATTTTTAGTGGAAAATGTTATATAATTCGATGACAGTTTAGGCCCCACCTAGCACCAATGGTTGATACTAAGAAGCGATATCTAGTTTACTAGAGAGAAGGTATAAGATGCCTAAGTATTCGCGCGAGGCCATAGTCCCAGTCCCCCCTTTCAAAATACAAGGGGGGGGGGGCGTAAAAGGAGGCCGGGCTATTTCGCTGCCTCTCCTCAGTCGGAAAATACAAGTAATTTTCGTCATTCGCGTCGCGTTGACGTGAGTTTTCAAGAACCAATGAGATGCGCGGTTGTAATTTAGAGGCGTGGATTTACTCCGGACCTACTATACGTTTGGACTGGAGATAAAGCTGGTATAAATGTGGAGGCGAATTTATACCTTCTCCCTAATAAACTAGATATCTTTTTTTGTTGATACCTTATCTATACTAGAGTTAGTTTCTATTGGCAACAAAACTGTTGAACAAATTGTAATTCGGTTTTTTCGCAGGCCTTTACATGTTTAACAATGAAATTAACACACCTTATCATAGGTCTACTTATTGTTGCTGTATGTTACTTATGGCTATGTGTGTGTGTGTGGAAATATCGGTGGTAACTGCGGCGTCAGTCACTTAAGTCAAGAGCTGTATATTTGGTGTCAAGTTATACGCGGCGTGGGAAGACTAGCTCGCACGTAAAAAGGCTTGGATCAGCTGTATGCATTGTTAGTAGCCGGGCTTAGGAATAGGCTCAGGTTTGAAATGCGATATCAATGGTTCCCTCCTCAGCTTAATAAGAAAAGATGGTTGAGCCATATTTCACACTTTATCGGAAATGCTTGATGGACTCGATTTTTGTAACAGCCTTCTAAAATGTGGTACAAACCAAACCACTCAATGGCAATCGCTTTTAAAAAATAATTTATAATTTAGTCTTATTTCTAAATCTCTCCCTAAATTTCATGAGTTCTGACGAAACAAACAAGAAATCGGTGTTTTTTCATGGTTTTTTTAACCTTTGACCTATCCAATTACAAATAATTGACCTAATTTCGTGTCCTTCCCCTCAATGTACGTACGACCTAACCAACTATATACTGTCTCACGGAGTACATGTCTATTCATTGACAGTGCTGTTTGGATTAGCTTTAACCTTTGACCTTTTAATTATGAAGCGGATAGCCATTAGCCAGCTATTTTCCGAGTAAAATTGAATGTGACTTGAGAGTTCTATATAATTAGCTTAGTTAGCGTTGTTCCGGTTGAGATGGTTTTAGGTTTTAATAAGTATGTACTTACCCCTTGACGTTTCGTGATGTCCACTGTTCAGAGTGGTCAAGAGCGTCCCATCTTGACGTCTCCATCCGGTGAACGAAATGAACTCTCGGATTGAATTTGGTACCTTGCATTTTAAGACGCCCGTATTTCCGGGTATGACGTATTCGTTAATTACCCTCGGTTTGTAGTCTTCCAGAACAACTAGAAGTTTGTAACTTATACGTTTGAGTATTCATTTATGAATGTGCCAATAAAATTAGTTCTTACTGACCAGCTCGTACGTGGACATCCCTGCTTTGTATGGCACCAACGACGTTTGTTAATTGACATCTGTAGATGGTGGCGTGTATATCCTGACGGTATTGGTCAGCTCCGAAAGCCAGAAAAGCGATGGAACCGTCAGATCTAATATGACGCAGTCCGGGAATCTCGAAGGCTTGACTATCTCCGTCTTTTAGACGCCAGGTGGCCTTGGGAAGTGGTTTCCCGTTACCGGAGCACGGGATAATCGTACCGGAGTCATTCAAGAAGGTGACGACACTCGGTGGTTCGTGAAGGAATGATGGGCCATCGCGATATTCCCAAGTGACACTTGAAACGACTGAAATTGATAAAGAAATGTCATATTGATCAGTTTTTTAGGAGCAAATTCACCGGTAAAGCCACCAAATAGTTTTATCTTCTTGGGTTTATACAAAACTAGCTGTTACCCGCGGCGTCGCTCGCGTGTAATAAGAACTTCCATCAAAATGATATAAAGAATGGGTAGATTTTACTAATGACTAATATTTTTGTAGCACCCTAGGAGCGAAGGCACTCGGCGTTGGCCGTCGGGACATTTTGATTACTTTTCACGCGGACATTATTCCATAAAGAAGGGTTTTTAGATTTCTGGCCGCCATTTAAAAAGATGGCAACAAATCGAACCCAAAAGACCATTCAGCCCGTCTATAGGTTAAAGGAAACCAGTGTACTAAATAATAATAATAATAATAATCAAAGCTTTGACTATGATATTTTGCGAAATCGGTTGAAACGCGCGGACTTTGTTGCATAGAGAAGATTTTTTACATTTCGGGGCGCCATTTATTAAGAGGGCGGCGGATTGGAAAAAATCTTTCTTACGAGTAACGTTCCTGCAAATTTTCAGCCTTTTAGGGCAAGCAGTTTGGACTGGGCGTTGATTATCAGTCAGTTTGTCAGTCAGAACTTTGATTTATATATATATAGATGTTTTTAATTTGTTGCAACAGAAACGCCATCAACTTTCATTCTCCCTTTTCTTGCACGCAACTTGAATCGTTATCGGTGGCAAATTTGCAATTACTAGGTTATTCTCCGCGCTTATTTTTTTTCATATTAATACTTGAGCCCCCATTTATAAGATATTTCCGTCTCTTGGTGCGAGGCTTTATGGGTATTTGCAAAAGTTACCTTCCTCTTCTCAAACCCCCACACACAGTAAGGCGAGAAAGCGGCGGGTATTAAGGGTGCTATACGGTATACCGCGCTGTTTTGTAATTCAACTCCATTCGCCCGACTCGAGCTCGGGAGTTTCGGGCTTGATCTAATTTCATATTCCATGATCCAATCGTGCTTCGTTTTATCAAAAAATAAAGCTAGCCACGAAAAGTCGAAAAGGGGAGCAGCGGCTTTAAACCTGGCCTTCATTCGACTTTTCGAATACAACCCTTTTAAACTAAAGCAACCCGTAAAATAGACCAGCGAGTGTCTATGACGACTTTTTAAAGAAATTATCAACATTTATAAACCCCACGTGCACGTTTTGTTTTCCCGCCAATGTGTTCTTTTTTTTAAACCCATTTCCCGCCCAAAATAAAGTAAACACGTGCCCTAATTCTCGTGATTGCGCTTTTGATCACGTGAAGTTTCCCGCCAACTAAAATCACGTGCAGTCTACGCATAATTTAAGAACGTATTAGATGAATTAGTTGCGTTTGGTTTGGTTAGATTAGATTAGGTTACGTTTTTGTGATAATTAACATACTTGGGAAGGGGGTCAAAGGGTAAAGGAAGATATGCCTTAAAGAATTCAGCATTGGGTTTGGTTAGATTAGATTAGGTTACGTCTTTGTGACTTTTAACATACCCTTGGAAGGGGGTCAAAGGGTAAAGAATTCAGCAAATAGAGCTGCTACGAATTTGTGAAAGATACCATGATTACTTGCTATTAAAATATACTTTAATCATAAGAAGAAACTGAGTTCTCTAAAGTGGTATGGTAAATGTATCTATATATATATTTACAAGATCTTGATGTTATAGTGACGTGACTTCTTTTTCAAACGTGATTCAATTAACTTAAAATACACCCCATTTCTTATTCCACGAGGGCTCGAACACTTGCCGGATAATGGTAAGACGTCAAATGTGTTTTTCTTAAATATAAGGCAACTGTTAGGTCACTCCGATGAGGCTAGAGAAGGCGTGACTCGGAGACGGAATCATTTCGAATAACAAAATTTGCCCAAATGGGCTACGATATTATTATTATTATGACAGAAGGGATATTTTTTGTATACAAGGACCGTCACTTAGAGAGACGCTAACGAGAAGAAATAAATTTATTTAGGGTTCGTTTTATGTTTCCGAGGGGAAAGCCGACATTCAGGGTGAAACTAGCCTGTGTTATTCTAGTTAGGCGCCTGTAGAACTGTTTACCCTGCCGAGTAGAGTGCATCCCTTCGTTAGTTGTTGCGGATTAAAATTAAGAAGCTTGCTATTTAGAAAAGTTAACTTTTGTGGTCTCAAATGTTTGATCAAAAAATTAACTTTTTTGTGAGGGTAATATTGAACACTTGTTCAATTTTGTGTAGTGATAATGTTGAACACTGGGTAATATTGAACACTTGTTCAATTTTGTGTGGGGATTATTTGAACACTGGGTTATATTGAACACTAGTTCAATTTTGTGTGGGGATAATATTGAACACTAGTTCAATTTTGTGTGGGGATAATATTGAACACTAGTTCAATTTTGTGTGGGGATAATATTGAACACTAGTTTAATTCGATACCAAATTTATTTTTAATAGGAAATATAGGTAATAATATCAGTTGCAATATTTAATCCTATTTAATTAAAATTTCTCTAAATAAGCAAACTTGTTGACTGCATTGTTTCATAATAATATTAATTTCTTACGCTAATAACTTTTCGAATAATTCCTCGGTATTTCTTTCAAAAACGACTTCTGTTTGTGTATAGACTGAAAGATTCCAATACACAAATTTGACTTTGAATGCCCGTAATAAGCTCATGAATATTTATTTATTTCTGTTATTGTAACAGAAAGAAACGAGTGTTCAAAGAAATCCGGGTAGGAGGGAAGAGGGGGGATATTGACGAAACGATTTAGTTGGTTTTTCTTTTTCAACACATTCTAAAAGTCATTATCGTTTGTAAGCCTTACAAGTAACCGCACCGCACTACACTTATAAAAAAACACAACCAACCCCTTCCTAAAATCGAATTAGGAACCCCGCTTTTTTTCTTTATTTTTGTTACTCCTTTAGTAACTTACACGAAATGAAGGCTTTGGAATAAATATACCGTATCGAAAGTTCATAAATAGAAGTCTTGTTGACACAATGAAAATATTTGGTTATATTTTTGTTCCATTTTATTGAATTGAGGCAATGGTCTGGAAGGGAATGGAATGCTTTAGAAATTGTATTTTAATTTGCTTTGACAAGATATTTGATTTAGTTGTGGAAACTTATATACGCAAATCAAGTCTTTCTCTTTTTCCCTGTTTAGCTTCATTGTTTGACCAATCAACGAATGCTCTACTTAAATACAGCCTTTGTCTATGAAGGTATGTCCACACTAACCTTGTGGCTTGTTTAAAGGTGGGTCCCTTTAATATGCATATGGTGGTTAGCCCCTATGCCACAACTAACCGACAGCGTCCTATACTAACTATTACTATATAAATACCCTTTTTAGGACACAAGAAGTGATATATTTTTTACTAGGGAGAAGGTATAAATTCGCCACATTTCCAGCTTTATCTCCAATCCAAACGTTTAGTAGGTCCGGAGTTAATCCCCGCCTCTAAATTACAGCCAGCATCTCATTGGTTCTTGAAAACTCACGTCAGCGCGACGCGAATGACGAAAATTGCGTATTTTCCGACTGAGGAGAGGCAGCGAAATAGCCCGGTTTCCTTTTACGTCCCCCCCCCTTGTATTTTGAAAGGGGGACTGGGACTATGGCGCGCGAATACTTAGGCATCTTATACCTTCTCCCTTATAAACTAGATAACACTTCTTGCTTCAATCATAACCCTTTTTTGGACACCCTGTATTATTTTCGTTGATCCAACTTGGACCACAGCATCAGCTAACTTACTTGTTATTTGCCTTTTTTAACACTAACTGGATACTCTCGCATTTTACTTCGCAATAATCGACTTCGTGACTTACAATGTAGGTTCGCAAACGCGGCCTTTTTTTCGCGCCTCTTCATTTCATTTCTCCGAATGGCCGAATAATAGGGGAAAGAGTCTTCTGTAAAACTTATCGGAATTTTTCGCCCAATTTGCCGCGACTAGAGCGCGGTTCTAGCTTTGCTCCGAATAGCTCTGAGCAGCTCCGGGGGCGTTCGACCGTGTTATAGAAATGAATGGAATGAGGCGATAAAAGTCGGAAACATTTTTCCATTTTACTATCTCACGGCCACTTCCGAATTGCGCCCAAAACGCCCGAACTTAAAAAATATAAAAAGCGCAAATGATGAATTGAACCTCTTACCGCGATGAATTTATGAACTGTGTAGTTAAAGGGACCAACCAACACCCCCTACCCTACCCTTCCCGCGTTAACGACCTTTAAAGGGACACTTAAATAGATTCGTCAACGCCTCGAGGCCTGCGCCGATTGTTGTAACCCAAAGTTGTCATAAGGATTGGGATGGTAATTGGCTAATTACTCTTGCCCTGATTGTCGTAACCCCAAGTATTTAGTACCGTTGGAAAGCTTAGAAATAGTGCTATAACATACTAAAAGGGTTTCCCTGTATCTCTTATAGAATAAAAGTTATGAAGCTCCAAAGTTGCGTTATGCCAAAAACCAATGTTAATCCTATGGAGAGAATGCCAATTAACATTCTCCTTAATTACTCGAGCCCTGATTGTCGGAACCCCAAGAAATTAGTACCATTCGAAAGGGGAGAAATAGGGCTATAACATACTAAAAGGGTTTCCCTGTATCTCTAGTAGAACCAGAGTTATGAGGCTCCAAAATTGTGTGATGCCATAAAAAAATGTTAATCCTATGGAGAGAATGATTTTCCTTAATTACTCGAGCCATGGTTGTCGTAACCCCAAGAAATTAGTACCATTGGAAAGGGGAGAAATATGACTATAACATACTAAAAGGACTTCACTGTATCTTTTATAGAACAAGAGTTATAACAAATATCCCAATTTGTTTATTTGAACTTAATCGCGTTTTGCGTCAAGGAAGGTTAAGTATCCCTTTGATGGTTGTGGGTGGTTCGGGAGGTGTCTAGATAGGAGTCGCCTGGTCGGGTGCTTCATGACGCGATTATTTGAAACCATCGGAAATACTTTGAATCCTTTTTATTTTATTTTCTTCACAAGAGATTTTCCTCTTTTTTTTTTTTAAATCTTTCAAAAATTTAAATGCAACGACCGAATTTCTAATCGACTGGTTTAATTTGCAATTAAAATATCATTGTTTTGCAAATCACGAGAAAACGCTCTTCCAGCTCTTTCTTATAGATTATAGTTTTTGAAAATTTAAATTTATTGCCTTAATTAAGATGATTTTCCTCCCTCCCCTCCCCCTGGGAAAGACTTAATTATAATAACGTTTATTAAAGGTCTAGTGAAACTATTTATAACGTTTATTAAAGGTCTAGTGAAACTATTTATAACGTTTATTAAAGGTCTAGTGAAACTATTTATAACGTTTATTAAAGGTCTAGTGAAACTATTTATAACGTTTATTAAAGGTCTAGTGAAACTTAATAATAATTGCAATTCACTGACCAGTGAAAGTATTAGATAACATTCATTGTTTTGACGAAAAAGAATTTACCGCTTGGTAAATGTAGCCTAGTATTATTTTTTTTTTGGGAAACGTTACGTAAGTCTTTGTTTTTCTGATGCCAGTAAACTTGATGTTGAAACGGAGACCCCCTATGCCCCCCGACCCTTCTTGTACACTCTTTTAGTAAGATGAATTTCGTATAATGGATAGCCTCCTTCTGTATAGTTATACTTCCTTATAACATAAGTTAAAAGAATTTTACTCTAAGTTATCAATACAGAAGAAACAGTGTAGTGTGTAGTTATGGGATTAATTACGTATTATAAATTAGTTATTTTACATTAATTAGTCCACAATGAAAGTCTTAGGGCGTAAAAATCGGTTGTGCTATTGGTCATCTGTTTGTCCACGAGGACAGAGACAAGTTGGATAAATAAATAAATAAATGATTTAACTGGTATCTTTTTATATAAATCTTATTATGAATTATAAGTTAAAAATGTGTAAGCTGTTGAGAAGTTTGATATGCCTAGCTGTGATAGATAACATCAGGAGAGCAGATATATTGCCTGTCATATCGTACTGCGAGAACGCGTCATTTGTTGTAAACTAAGTGGACAAATATTATATTTATGCTTGGTACACATATATATGGAAGTTTCGACTTTCTATCCATCTTGTATTGATTTGAAAGCTTGTGCTTATACGAAGGACCTGGATTTCTCAATATGTTGTCACGAGAACCTTGTCGTGTCCAGTGTCCTTCCATACACGAAACGACGACTCCTTGTTGGAGGAATATGATATGGTTAAGACATATTAATTAATTCTTTTTAATCACGTTTATGGAAAGGCACTGAATTTCGTCTGATAGCTGTCAAGGCTTCTTGATGATTGACACGGGGTTGACCTCTCAACCATGACATCTATCATACGTGGCTATGATGAGTGTAATAGATTTTTTTGTGCGGGCCTTGGCGTTTCTTTCATTGTCTTTAAGTGGCTTCTGCTGCCGCTACTGAATTATTCAGGAAGGGGAGATTCGAGCCCGTATAGTCATCTGACTCGGCTTGGATCCGCACCAGAAAAGGGACGTACCCTCACTCAAATACATTAAATATCTTCCAGAAGAAGTCGTGTGCATTACATGATGTACTTATTTCCACCAGTACCATATGCAGTTCCGCTAGCTGCACCATATTCAATTTCTTACCTTAATATTTCAATATTTGACCTGAATAAGTTATGCTACTTATTATTAGTAGTATTCTGAATGCCTTGAACCAAAGGTAAAAAAAAATTAATTGGTTTTCAAACCCTAATTACTCCCAGAACTAATTAACGCAACACCAAATATTTCCTACGGTTAAGGGGCAATTTGACCTATGATACCCTAAAGGCATTTGACAATATCTTTTAAATTGGTAGCCTAGAGTTCTTTTGATCTACTTTCTCAGTACCCCGTTCCACGGGGAATCTAAAAAATGAATTGTTTTTTAAACGCTAATTACTAGACGCCTAATTGAGCTAACCCCAAGTATTTGGTGTCGTTACGTAGAGGACATTTTAACCTATGATACCCTGAAGGCATTTGGCAATATCTTTTAAATTGGTAGAGTTATGGCCTCTCAAAGTTCATGGTTCAAATTCTCTATAACCCCTTGCGTAACACTGAGATTAGAATGTCTAAAAAATTATTATTTTTTTTTTTAAATATTTATCTTTAGCTCTACGCTATTTATTTTGATACTGATTACTTTAAGTGATTTACTTCGGCTGTTAAATGGATGGCATCTGTAGACGGTCGTGTTTTGATTGGTGGAGGGTTAAAGTGGACTCTATACATCGAGACTAGATCGGCCCTATTTTGGTCTATCATTGTCTTATAGACTTAAGAACTTTCTAGACCTATCTTTTCTTCTTCATTTCCTGCTGCTTTAGAGATAATGTTTACTGGGATGTGGGAGGCCTTACCCCCATTACGGGGAGATAAACTATATATATACCCCGAAAGGGGGCGCGGTTAACGAATAAATAATGCACTTATTACCAATTCAAGACATTAATCTTTGACGGAACGATTCCCGTCCCGCAGTACACAGAACCCTTTTGACGTAATCTCCGCCACTTCCCCCAAACTCACTTGAATTTTTAAACAATTCTCGTGGGGATTTTCTTTATCGATGGACTTATAATATACTTATGATATTACCACGGCCTCCTCTAACTAAAGGACTTGTCATTCTTTGGACATTCCATGCAGCTAGGACATCCCATGCAGCTCCTTTTGCAATGTTTATTTCACTAAAATAAATACAGGTGAATTGTTCAGTTTGATCAACGATCTCTCCAACCTCACTTGAATTTTAAACAATTCTCGTGGGGATTTTCTTTATCGCTGGACTTATAATATACTTATGGTATTGGCACGGCCTCCTCTAACTAAAGGACTTGTCATTCTTTGGACATTCCATGCAGCCGTAGGACATCACATGCAGCTTTTTTTCTTTGCAATGTTTATTTCACTCAAAATTGTTCGGTATAGTTCAGTTTGATCACGGATCTAATAGGGGATTGAAAATGTGATTGGGCGCTTGCTTTGTCGATACAAAAAATGTACAGGGTGTTTCATAAAAGGGCACCGAAGTACTCATTTGGGTTGATTTTGAGTCGAAAATGTTCTATTATAATTCTATGAACGATTTTTCTCCAAAAGCGACACCCCCTAGCGCAAGTAATGATGATAATTGGAGTGTTTTATGGTTGACCCTTAGCGTTAGCGTTGTCCTTCAGTTTCTTTAAAGGGGTCGTCCTTAAAGCACTCCAATCTTCGTAACTTGCGTTAGGGGGTGTCGCTTTTGGGGCAAAATCCGTCATAGAAAACTTTACATTTTCGACTCTAATTTGAACGTCGGTGAAACACCATGTATATAATAACGAAACGGTATACATGAGCTAGAAAATTAAGATTAGGAATGGCAGGCTAACAAAAATAGGTATGTTTTGTTTTCCAGGTTTCCAAGACCAACCTCAAGAAAGAGAAAATATATCTGAAAAGATGATATACCGCGCTCGGTATACTTCTTGATTAGTTATGTAAGGGAATTTTTTTTAATATCAGGGAAAAGCCTCAGGGAAAACATTCCATAATAGGATGAAAGGAAGTCTTTTCAGCGCTGGCCAAGGTTTAGTAATATCTCTCTTTTAATCCGAACCGAAAAAGTTTGCGAAAATTTAAAAAATTGCAAGCACAAAGAGAAAGAACCTCCAAAAAGAGGCAGATAGAACATGCAAAAATAATAATAAATGTTGAAGCTAGCGGCTAAATAAAGAAGACCTCGTTATCTCGTTTCGTGCTATTTTTGGGGGGTGAAAAGGGGAGGGGGGGCCAGGGAAAAGGGGCTGGTTCTTCCCTAATATAATTTACATATACCTGGAATTGTTTCTGAAAGCTGCAAACCCCCAAATAACAATAGAATAGAACTCTGAACTAAGTAAAAATGAAACTAGAAAGCGATAAATTTGCTTAAAAGTTTTAGGAATTATGTTAAATTAAAACTCTGTTTGTTGGTGTCCCTTTGGGGGACAAAATTGGTTATAGTTTGGACGACTTGCACATACATAGAACCCTCCCATTAGGCCACTATACTTCGGCCCTATAATTACCAACACCCTGCATTTATCAATAAAAAATTAAAGGTTTCGGTTGCAGTTGTACTTTACTTGGTAAACTCTCCCTGAAAATGTTAATTATTTAAGTGGGGCACTTTAGAACGGTAATGGCACTAAGTATGTTCTTTTCAAAGGGCGTACCTTCGTTAAGGGCATTGCGTTGCCATTTCTTTAAATATATTTATATTTATATATATCGAAGTTTTAATTTTTAAAATTACTTTGGTCATTAAAAATTAGTACGAAATTCATCTTCTACCTTAGTAATGAGCCCTTCCCCTTACGTACTACGAAATTCGCTCTAATTTAAATTTTGAGGGGCTTATAATGTCGTTAAATTTATGGTTGGGTATTTGAAGCGGGGGCCCGCTGTTCAGTTTCCCATACATACATAGAAAAGTGTAGTACACCGAGTTTCTTCCATAAGTAAAAATAAAATTCTCCTAAAAATTTTAAATTTCCATACTTTATTTAAAACTTAATTAGTATTTTCGCTTTGAAGTTTTCGTTAATTATTTAGCAATATTCGGGGAGAACGAACTCTCCGTGGTTAGAGGATGGAATTATTTACTAACTAGTAAATAGCAAAGGAACTCGGCGTTGCCCATCAGTCTGTTGGGACATGTTTTTGGTTTTTGGGCCGCCATTTTTAAAGATGGCGACAAATTAAAGCTCATAAGCTATTCGCAGCGATTAAACTCAGTAATTAACATAGTAAAGTTAGGTTTAATGACTTACCAGTTCGGAAGAAAGTGTAAACGAAGAAAGTTCCGAAGTTCAAATTGAACAATAACAACATCGTGGTTGTTTTGTTCTGTTAAGTTGTTTAAGTTTTACAACAATACATGGACATCTTAGCAGCGAAGTTATTTAACAGTTGCTGAGTCAACAATGAATATGTTTAAAAGTTTTACAACAGACTACATACAGTACATAGGTGCCTAAATTACGAAGTTGTTTTGTCAGTTGGTCACAGACAACGGCGTCATTTAGTGACTTTGAATATTTTCTTGTCACGTGATGCGACCACGTGTCAAACTTAATAGAGAAACAACAACTTTGCACGAGACTTGGGAAGAATTGTCAAAAGGATAAAACCAAGCCCCCCTGTGTTGGAGCGACGAGCACTTTCACGACTTAACTCTCCGAGCCTATACTTTGGACTAGTCGTGTATACCGCTTGAGCCAGAGATTCAGAATGGGCAATGGGGCACCACCACCACTTCACTGGGAAGAGCGAAGGGCTCCCCCTTTCGGCGGACAACTGAGATACTTCCTCAGAGTTAAAATCGATACCTTCATTCCTCTCTCTCTCTCGGCATGAAGGCTTTGGGGTTTACATTGTCTTTTAATTACGCAAAATTAGTCCAGAACTCAATCCACCTTTGTCCGCCTCCGCGCCAAAGTACACTCGCGTGTAATCGCTAGAGAAGTGCTCCCCAAGCTGCTGATCCCACAAATTTGGGGCTGAGTGAGATGGGCCATGGACAACTCAAACACGCACTTTTCACGTATTGTCTCAGTAGCGTTTTCGAAGTTCAAGTTTGTCGCGCGTGAACTCGGTTTTAAGTGCACGTGTTTTACAAAAAAAGGTATGCAGGGTGTTCTAAAAAAGGGATTGTGGTGGGACCGAAGTACGTTGGGTCCATTTTGAGTCGCAAATGTAACTTTATGACCGATATTGCCTTATGGGACATCCCTCACTAATCAAGTTATGATTGGCATAAATAAATTAGCATTTTCTTTCAGTTTCTTAAGGCCAGGGGTTATCCGTTAAACACTCCAAGATTCGTAGCTTTTTTAAGGAGTGTCCCTTGGGGTTTCAAAATGTCACATAGAACTTAACATTTTGGACACAAAATCGCCCTGTGATTCGGTCCTACCATGCTCCATTTTTGGGACGTACCTGTAAGAGTGAAATATTTTTAAAATGCAGTTAAATCGAAATACAGATAATAACATTATGGTTGCTGTTTGTCTAAGGTCACAGAGGTCAAACAGGTCATACAGGGAATGGGTATAGAAGGTTAGGATATTTGGTACTCAATTTCAAATCTATAACCCAAGTCCTGACTGACTGACTGACTAATAATCAACGCCCAATCCAAAATTGCTTAACCTATTAAGCCGAAGACTGGTATCCCCATTTTAGGGTCTGCGTGATGGAGAAGGAATTGTCTAAAGTGCGTGATTGAGTGGTCCATGCTTTGGTAGACACTCACACTCTCTCGCTATACGGCTAGTTGTTGAATATTTTAACGTGCTGGCATAGAATTGGAAATTGGCTCTCGGATTTGTACTCGTCGCTCGCTAGCTACTTGCAATTTCGACAAACAATCTTAAGCCTCGGTGCAGTTTGGAAACTGAATAACTAACTATAGGGGGAATTTGAACCTTAAAAGGGGTCGAGTTTCCCCTTCGTAGTAATTCTGTTAAACCCCTCTCCTTCCAAGGTTGGTTGGTTGATTGTTTGTCGGATATACAAGCAGGCCATACGTGATTATATTGTTTTCCAAAAACTATCAAAGGAACGGTATAAATAGCTTAAATATTTTATAAACAGAATAGTTAATTTGGTTGCGCAACCTTCATTATTTATATTAAGTCACGTATAATCTATTTTTATTATAGATAACGCCCAATGAGATAAAGCGACACTATCTAAACGAACCAATCATCAATTTCCATTACGAAAAAACTCGATAGAATGATAATTTCAAAAGCCAATCAACGCGAAGTAAGTAAGTAAGACCCTAATACTTTTATTATTATCATTAATAACAACTAAGCTTATAGTGTTAATATATTTACGATGTCTATGAGATATGGCGATTGGCGCGAACTAGCTCGTGAGTTTAGCCGATTTGGCGGGAAAAAGTCACGCGCGCGCCTTTTCTCGTTCCGAGGCCGATAACGAATAGCGATTTATTTGATAAATCGTGTTTCGTCTTCGTATATTTACGCTTTTTTTTATTAGAAAAGATATACAGCACCCAAATTGAATAGGGACCTGTCCCCTTTCCAATCCTGCTGGGGCCCCCAGCTAATAAACACCCCCTTAACTTAACAAAGAATCTACCCCCCCCACTCACCCCCTCATAATGATTTGATATCCTACGAACAGTGATTGTTATCTGTCATAAGTTAATAATTAAACCCCATAAGTTACCAGTGAACCCAAATTAAAGACGTTATTTAGTTATGACTTCAAACAAAAGGACGTACGTTCATACGGGACTGTTAACTATGAAGCCCTGTGTAACGTCTTTGTTATAGCAGACGATACTCCCCCCTATAGACCCTTTGAAAAGGTTCTATTTAACCATGAATAGATTTAATTTTAGAAGTTGGAATGGAGAACGGTTTGTATTTACTTCAGTCCGACTCATAGACCACCCAGTATAGAGCCCCTCCCACCAACACGTAACGAAAAGTTTAAATCATCTTATTGGCTACGTTTTGATGACGTTGCTGATGGGGACGGCGAAAAATACTTAATTCCTTTTTACCTCTGTCGCTTTGACCCTTCCGCCTCTTCTTTCATACTCCTCCGTCCCGTGGAAGGGGGTCCGGGACTTTGACGCGCGCCCACGTTACTCTGTTCTCTATCCCTACCTCTAAAATTAAATCTATCCCTGATTGAACTTTTTGATTAATTTTAAATTGATGGTTTGTTTTTAATAAGCTATTGGTTCTTACGAAAAGACAAAAGTTTAGGACAGTACAAGTTGTCTGAAGAAAAAATTGAGACTTGAAAGTGTAGCTTGCCCTTTTTGAGTAGTTCTTTGTTAGTTTTCTTAAAAAGATTAAGGAAGCCGAAGAAAATGTCTTCTTAAGGATGAGAAATAGAGAGAGAGAAGGGAAGAGTTAAGATTTAAGGACAAACCCTATTTATTTTACAGCAATTTTCTTATAACCGCAAAATCAACGTTAAACCCCTCCATGCCCCATTAGCCCCCACTTTTTTAGACGCGTTTTTATTTTTTTAGGATTTTTTTAGGATTTTTTTATTTTGCCTCATGGATAAGTACATGGCGCGCTTTTTCGAAGACTTATATTGATCGGTTGAACGTTAACTGAGGGCTTGGCTACTCCTGGTCATTCTTTAAAGATTAAAACTCTTGTTTTGAACGTCGAGATATATTAATTACATATCTGGATTTGCTTAAACTAATTATGTCATTAATTTTCTTTTAACTATGGGAAAATTGTTAGTTACGCTTTGGTTACGATTATATCATGGATCAGGGTTGTAATGAAACACCTTCTTGGAATTCTGCATGGAAAAATCAGGGAATTTTAAATTAATTTCGCGTAGTTCTGTAGCTGCACTGGAGTCAGTAGCTCTAACTTGGAACAGCTCTAATTTGGAACACTTCTTCATGTTATGAGCTACCTTGACTTGGTTTCTTGCATTCAAGTTTGGGTGTTCCATATTAGCGAAAGGGTGTTCCGTTTTAGGGTTGACGTGTTCAATATTAGAGAAAGGGTGTTCCGTTTTAGGGTTGACGTGTTCAATATTAGAGAAAGGGTGTTCCGTTTTAGGGTTGACGTGTTCAATATTAGAGAAAGGGTGTTCCGTTTTAGGGTTGACGTGTTCCATATTAGAGAAAGGGTGTTCCGTTTTAGGGTTGACGTGTTCCATATTAGAGAAAGGGTGTTCCGTTTTAGGGTTGACGTGTTCCATATTAGAGAAAGGGTGTTCCGTTTTAGGGTTGACGTGTTCCATATTAGAGAAAGGGTGTTCCGTTTTAGGGTTGACGTGTTCCATATTAGAGAAAGGGTGTTCCGTTTTAGGGTTGACGTGTTCCGTTTTAGGGTTGACTACTTAAAGTTAGGGCTGTCATAAAGCTTTTCTAAAACCCAATTTTGTAAGTAAGTGAGCGACCTCTCGTTTTGACGTTTGACTCCCCCTTGACAAATATGTTTGTCGAAAAAATGTTAGCGGGGGATGGTGGAGGGGGGGGGTAAAAGTTGATCTAACCTTATATGGAAAATTGGCATTCTTAAAGTCGGAGCCAAAATCCTCCCAAAAGCCGGAAATGACATCATCGATCAAAGGGAACGACTGTAAATAAAAGCGACGTCCCTTCCTCCCCCATCCCCTCCCCCACACCCCCAAACGCTTACCCCCACTTTCTCTCGTCTCAATACAAAGAGAATATACCAAAAAGGAGTAAAAGTATAAAAAACAATACAGTAGTATATTAACTCAACCAACCAGAAGGTAAATACTTTTATGCCCCATTAGTTCCGAGGCACCAGAATCATTTTCCTACTCAAGTTCAGTTTTTCTGTTGTCGAATCACAAATTTCAACCGATATCCTTTTAAATCAGAGAGCTCTGGATATGGTCTTACTTGGCAGCCATCTTAGGGGTTATTAAAAGTGGCGGATGAAACCACTAACGCTGTCAATGGATTCGTCTGACTTTTGAAAGTAGTACATTGTTTTAATTGACGGCCATGTTGAGGGCTGAAATATGGCGTAAACCTAACTTATTTTCATTAGTAAAGAGAGCTTTCAGTTGGGTAAGTAGTAGGTCGCACCCTCAAAAGTCTTGCCACCGTTTTGGAAGCCATATTGGTGGATTTCAGCTTTTTCCGCGCATTCAACCGCCAGCATGGCCGTGTAAAGTACGTCACGAATCCCTAACGGAAAGCTTTCTATAGTTGAAGTAGGATATCCACAAAGTACTTAAGAGTTTTGTACAGGCCCGTAGCCACGGGGGGGCACCAGGGGGCAATGCCCCCTCAGAAATATATCCTGCCCCCTCAAATAAGATTTCGGTTTGCCCCTAAATGCCCCCTTATCAAATTAACTTTGCCCCTGTAATGAATATTTTCATTTTGGTACACAAATATTAGAACTATTTAGAATGTATATCAACATATTTTAGACTTTATTGTCTTTACCTGTGTATATTCCTGATACGCTTGGATATTTTTACTTGATATATCCCTGATTCATTTGTATGTTTTAAATTCCCTTTTGATATGTATCCCTGATACACTGGAATTTTTAGCTTTTTGTCGTTATCCTTGAAATATATCGCTGGTTTTGTCATCCAGGACCAAAATATTATGTCGGAGTACAGCGAGGGGTCGGACGTTTTGGAAAAGTGTTCGAGTTTTCGAAATCCAATTTGATTTCTTCGGATTCCGTTTGATTTCGTTTAATTTCAGAATTCGATAAAATCCAATGAATTTTGAGATTTTTCCCGTGATTTCGACGGATTTTGCGATATTTCCCGTGATTTCGTTGGATTTTGCGGTTTTTCACGTGATTTCCTCGGATTTTGAGACTTTACCCTTGATTTCGTCGGATTTTGTGATTTCTGTGGATTTTGGATTTCGTGAATTTTTTAATGGATTTCACGATTTCTTTACTGATTTTGTTTCTGATTTCGTGATTTTTATGTTGATTTCGTGATTTTTATGTTGATTTCGTGATTTTTATGTTGATTTTGTGTTTTTTTTCTGATTTTCTGATTTCTTTAATGATTTTGTGATTTCGTTGCTGATTTCGTATTTTTTATTTGATTTCAAAATCAGCATTGATTTCGGATTTCTTAAGTTCGATTTCACGGGTAGCGTACGGGATTTCATGAATGACCCACCCCTCGGGGTACAGACTTACATTTGACGCAAGGCAAGCTTTTCCTGCCCAACTCGCGTATTTTCACTTTAACGACGAGCTATGTCACTTGAAAGAAAGTGAAACTTAACTTCCCTAGCCTACGAAAAAGATCTGACTAGAAATTTAGATTTAGAATTGTTTATTAACAATTTATTTATTATACTTTTCAAAAAAGTTTGATTTTCAATTGTTAAATGAGTGTCAATAATGAAATATTGCGGAAATATTTATTGTCTGACATTTTGATATTATGTTATTCTATGAAAAAATTCCATTTGCCATGCCCCCTCACAGAAAGATACTGCCCCCTCTGCGTAACTTTTCTGGCTACGGGCCTGGTTTTGTAACCCCTTTCTCGGTATCTCTTTGTTTGTCATCTATAACTTAAGAAGGCAATGACCAAGGCCTAGCATAGTAAAGTGTCTACGAAGCCTCGGCGGTTATGTCCTAGGCTGGCCGTAGCATCCGAGTCCCCTTCCTCCTACCCCACGTGACCCAAAGCACAGGCAGCAATATCTACAACCTAGTATATGAAACGACTTGTTCAAGAAAAAACCCCGGTATAGAGGGGTCGGGGGCTTCTCTCTCTCTCGAATAACTAACCTAACCCCCAACTCCTGACTTTACTGAGCCGAGAAATTTTTCACGCCGGAGACCTGTCAGACCATCTCACTCCACCCCGTGCTTCCTTCACCCCCTCTTCAGTCCTACCAATGCTAGGCCTTGGCTATCCTGCAGGACCTCGAGAAGTAAATACGTTGGTCGAAAACCAATGAGGGGATAAAGTCTCCCTTGCAAAGGAAACTTCCTTTTTCGGGAGGTTCAAAACTTTCCTTCTTACATATTATTTTTTGGACCCAGCTCAAGAACTCACTACGAAGTTTTTTTCTTTTTTTTTTTTTTTTACCAAATAAGAGAACCCAAAAAATTTCATATTTCGATAATCGATAAAACGTGGCAACGTATGCTGCGTAGAACTAGCAACACCCCCGACTGTGGTATGTTGTCGGTGCTAGTACTGGTTGTACCGGTTTCTACGGCACCGGCTTGCTGTTCACCATCATCTCATTTAGAACCTGCATTTCCTTGAGATTGCAGACGTCGGTCAGATTTTCTTACCTGACTAGTTCTTTCCCCCGTTCCTTCCCCCGATATCTAACCTAACCAGTATCGAGTTAACTAAAACTTAATTAGTTTGCGCATGACCCAATAGGGCAGTAACCACTACTTAAGCAAACCCGTTAATAAGTTACCTAAATAATTACTATTTTGGCTGACTATACTTGTAGATGAACTAATAGACACACTTATGACGCGCAGTTTATCACGCTTATTGAATCTGCCGATGTCTTCACCAGTATTTTATTTATGATTGTGTACTCGGGGTAAGTGTGCGTTCAGGGTAAACCTAGCCCTTGTTAATCCTATGACCCCTGTAGAACTGTTTACACTGCCGAAGAGTACACTCGTACCATCGTCTTATATCTCTATAGCAAGCCACACCTCGCGTCAGAGCAAGACGTATTGTCAGGCTGTTTTAATTACTGTCGTATATACGTGTTGCCTTTATTGATAAATTGCAGTTTTGCGCGTTGTCATAGAAGCATTTGGCGATGTCTTTAGGCTTAAGAAAAGTCGAGTTTAAAAGTCGAGCTTCCTTTCGAAGCAATCATACTCTTTCATTCTATGGTTTTTCTCGCCAACCAAGTAAGCTAAGCACTTTCCTTAATTATTCGAAGTAGCTCTCCCCCTTAATGGCGAACGCCTATAATAACCTCATTACACATTCGTGGGAGATATACACCCCAGGTTCTTTCCCCCCCCCCCCAAGGGTAACACATTGTCTTCTATTATTTCAAGGTATTTACATGGAACAGAAGCCCACGAGTTAAGGTACCATTGTCACTTTAGAGTAAATGAACGTCCCTGCGAAGTAGTGTACATTTTCTTGCATGATAAAACGGTTTCTGTACAGGGTGTTTATGAAATGTATGTCTGAAAAGTGCAGTGTTCTTTGGACGGTTTTAGATGAGTTGAAAATGTAATTTAAATGGAGTTTTACTCTAAGGTGTGACGAAGTTATGTTTGCTTGTTTTAACAATGATCCCATAGCATTGCTCTTTCAGTTTCTTAGTTAAATTTAAGGGGTTATCCATAAAATACTCCAATAATAATTGGAAAACGGTGGCCTGGACGGCAAAATATGATTGAAGTTACTCATTTTCGACACGACATCGCCCTAAGAACATACCCTTTAATTTCTGACATACCTTTCAGAAACACCCTGTATAAACAAGTTTAGTTTTTACGTAAACTAATAAACTTCTGTTAGATAGCAATTATAATGGGTATTTTTCTATGGAGATACGCTCTGTTTCGCTGACAAGCAATATAAGGTAGGACATTAAAAGAAAGGGCCCATTTTCGTTTCCTCCCATCTCATTCCATCCCATTATTCACTAAGTGAAGCAACGGGACTCATTTTTGAAAGATAAACAAAACGTTACTTATATTCTTTTTTCCGTGCACTGATGGGCCGAGCGCCAAAGGTGAGCGTAGCATGCTGCTCTAAGTACCCTAATTAAATTAAAAGTTCCCCCAGTGCTTTTGGCGCCCCTTAGCACCGGCCAGGGGGGCTAGAAGACACTGAACGCGCAATAATTACCACCGTGAGCCGGAGAATCTTGTAACTACTTATCACTAGCTATATAGCCGAGACCATTTTTAATACCTTCGCAACGTAATCAGGTTTCCAGAGGTTCTTGTTTTAGTTGTGTGTGGTGACGTAGAGTTTATTGGTTACGTGGGCTAGAATTTTTTCTTTTTTAATTGAAGAGCGTATAAAATAATGAATATATCAATTGGAACCATGTCTCTATCTACAATATTAAAGATGATACAAGCAATTAAGTTTCCCTAATGGGCACTATGCGTTAGGCCTTCCCCTATTGGACGAATCTGTCAGGCATCCAATAGGGGTACCGTACTCCCAGTGCTTTGTGAAAAGGCCTACGCTTAATGTCCATTGGTTAGAGTTGGACTATCGATTCTGAAATTTTTAGAGTACCGTTCTTAATGGTGGGAACTGGGTTGTAAATTGTCTTGCTGCTCTTGTTAACCATCTCCGTGGTTCATTAAAGAAAAATCAATTAGGTAATTGTCTTATTTAGCTAAAAATAATTAGCGTTTCCAGCTATTAAAAGCTTCTTTGCCAGCACGGAAAAGGCCCGACCGTTTTGCACTGCAACACCACCAAGCTACGGAAATGGGGACCACGCACGAGAACCATACCTTTTTGAATAAAATAAGCCGCGAAATAACTAGAATATATTAATTATTATAATATAATATAACTTTATATGCAAATCAGAAAATAGACGAGCTAAAAATTGCAACTCGGAAAAATCTTAATCGATAAAGTTTATTTTTTTTTAAACTTTGATCTCAAAGTTCAAATTAGTTTCCGGGTAATAATATTTGTGTGACGCTTTGGGCAAATTCGCTAAAGTTGCTATCGTGTTATATTATTTAATATTAAAAGTTAAGTCGACAAAGTTTCGAATTAGGTTAAATTAGATATGAAACGGACGTGGCGCAGCTTGCTCGCTCGCTTTCTGAGTACGTCGTTTAATAATTTGTTTTAAACAACTGGATATACTTACTGGAACTCCTCGGTTTTGTTCGCTTTGCCCAAGTCGCGGCCACTTGATTTGTGTGGACTGTGGCGGCAAGGAGAAAACCTTTGATCTAGGCTTTCAGATAGCGTTTTAAAGCGTACCTAAGAAACAAAGCCCCTCGCAATGCAATGTTTTGCCAAGGATTAAATAAACAATTTCACATTTCTAAATCTCGAGAATTTAGGTTATAGTATACTTTTATTTGTGTTCCAAAATTGGAAGTACAACTGTCCATGGGACGGTTCTATGGGTAATACCATAAGTTCATAAGATTTGTTCCATAAGTTTGTCACTGGTAACTTAGAA
Organism: Phalangium opilio; assembly: GCF_054372755.1. NCBI lineage: Eukaryota > Metazoa > Arthropoda > Arachnida > Opiliones > Phalangiidae > Phalangium > Phalangium opilio. The sequence goes on along the minus strand of NW_028324187.1, from coordinate 5,514,705 downwards.
ACTGGAGCTTGTCATGAAGTATCGTAGGTCATAGATTCTGGTAAAAGCGACATACGCCTGGTGAGGCGCTGCTGTCCAATTTGGGCTTAGTAATGCAGACTAAATAGGAAGATTGAAGTCCTGCAAAATTTACCACCGAGTGTAGGACTTCAATTCTCGCTTGTCGTTCTCGAACTAGTTATCTCGAGCTGTAAGGCTCTAGCATTACTAAGTATAGGTAGTGTCATACTTATGGAAGGAACATATCACTTATAAACTTATGGTAATACTAATCAAGTTTTGAGTCGAAAATTTTCTATACTTCTATATCTATTTGTCCCTTCAAGGGACACCCCCTAACACAAGATATCATTGAAGTATTTTACAGACAACCCCTTAGCATTATATTTCAGTTTCTTACTTAAATTTAAGGGGTCGTGGGTAAAACATGAATTAGAATGTTCATAACTTTTTCAAATGATGCATCCCTTCTGGGGGCAGAATTTCATAGAACAGTTCCACTGTATTACGGGACGTCCTACCCGCAACATTTATGGGAATTCAGAATTCTAATTTCTAATAGATGCAGATGAAATCCTCCTTGAGTGCTTTATAATCCTCGTAGTTAAAACTGAAAATTGGTAAATTATTCCTACTGGAAACGCTCGGGTTCGTCTGATTCTCCGTAATATAAGTTAAACTTTAAGTATAATCTCTATTTGTAGTTTAGTTGAGCTTTAATCGCGCTGTAATATTGCGAATAAGGCCTTGGTCCATCTCAGCAGCCTGCCGCGCCGTGCACTATTCGCTAATGGCCTTACATTTGGGGGCCCCAAACTAGAACCGCGCTAATTAAAAGCAACAGATGAGAGTGATATCCGAGAAGAGGAACGCCAAGCTAGATTCACCTTTAATTACGACGATTACCTTGTTTAGACGATTCACGCTGATAATTTCCTACAAAGGTATGTATAGCCTAGAACCAGCGCGCATTTTTACCCAAATTAAATACAGATTTCCGTATTTACCATAAGTTAAAAACTATACCCTGTAAGTAAACACAATACACTGTATTCCAAAAGAACGTAAGTCTAGGACAGAAGTAACAAAAAATGTAACTTCTATGACCGATTTTGTCACCAGTCGTGATCATTGGAGTGTTTTACAGGTGGCCCCCTAAGAAACTGAAAGACAATACTAAGGGGGTCACCAGTAAAACACTCCACACAGTGACCATAACTTCTCAAACGATGACCCTTGCTTCAAAATATCATAGAATAAGCATTCATTGCCCATGTACTTGCATAATACCACCGTTTTTTGAGAACCCTGTACACAAGTAAATAACTTCACTTTAAGTAAACGCACGCGGAGTTTATTCAAGTTGGTGAATTTTGAAATGTTATACGTTGTTTGATCGCATTCGGTAATCGAACTTATTTTTATTTTTTTGAGACGATCTATTTTATTTTGTTTATCTATTCCCCCCTGTATTTCCCCCTATTCCTACTATTTCTTTAGTAGGAAAAGTTTAATTTAAATTCCAGAATGTAAAGGATGTTTCTTTTCTTTTGGCCCAGCAGCCCGGTTCGTTTCGTTTCGTTTCGATCGTCATGGGATCCATTCATCATAAATCCAAACTGAAAATCGACAAAAATACAACGAAAGGCTCGTGTTCTCTTAGATCATTTCGATACTAGACCCCAGCTATTGATTTCGTTACCTTTATCTAGTGTTGTAAATTTTCCGGAAAAATAAAACGCGGAAAATTTTCCGGAAACTTTTCCGGAAAATTTTCCGCGATGAGGAAAATTTTCCGCTAATCGGAAAAATATAAAACTAGCCATTAAGTGAGCTTTGAGTCAATTTATCAAACTTTTGAAGATATTTCGATAGCTTCTTCAGTTTTGTTGTCCTGAGTTCGAAATTAATATAATAGATACATTTTAAAATAGAAACTGCAGCCTTTTTATATAATTGAATTACGAATTTGACTAATTACACCTCGCTGACTTACCAAATGTAGTTGCATATCATGACATGACTCATTTTTCGTGCAGTTAATTTTAAAACTTTTCAATACAGATGGGGAACACTTTTTGCACATACCAGATGAAAAGTGGCGTTTCATCCACGTTGCGTTATTTGCATAACATTGTTTACATTATATACATTCTCCAGTTATTTTGCCATCTTTAGTAGATTTATTAAAGTACCGCCAAATATTAGTGGTTGATTTTTCCATAATTTGTGACTTTAAACAGGGTTAACAAACAATTTTTCCCCCTCCGAATTCACCGAAAACAAAATAATGAATGTTTTGAAAAGAAAGGCAATTGAAAAATTTTAAAGTTTTAACATTTTAATTGAGAAACCGGTAGCGGAAAAATACGGAAAATTTTCCGGAAAAATATAGCTCGGTCATTTTCCGGAAAATTTTCCGAGCGGAAAATTTTCCGCGGAAAATTTTCCGACTTACAACCCTACCTTTATCAATGCGAATAAAGTTTTCTTCTTTTAAGTTCTTGTTGGGAATTGAAGTAAAAATGGCGGGAGACTCAAAGGCGCGCAATGGAAAAGGGAAAAATCGAAGAATATTTTCTGATTACCTATTGTTCTGTTACGAGTCACTGTGGGGTTTGCGGTTAGATGGGGGGGGGTTATGGGGTAGGGACCCTTCAGCGTCCAGACGGATAGCGTGTAAACCAAACAAGCTGCAAGCCAAGGGGGGATATGGGGGCTTGGGGGGGGAACGATGGAGAAAATTCTTTTTAGGTTTCCTTTGGGAAGTACAATTTCGCGTATTCCCATAAGCGCCGTCGATACTAAACTTGATTACATTCGCGAGACCCGCCGCCGCTCGTAAAATACTACACGCTCATTTCGCTATGCTCCTTCCAAAGCTCTGCCCAATATAACTAGATGAACCTTATAAATTTGAAGTTATTAAGTATATATGCTCATTTCCGAATTGCCCCTCTTCAGTATCCTTGGATAGGGGAGAAGTGGGGCTATGGCATACTCGAAGGACTTCCCTGTATCTCTTATGGAACCAGAAGTTTTTCATGTAAATAAGCCTGTGTTAATCCTATGGAGAGGATGTTTATGAAGATTTTGCTTATTTACTCGGGCCCTGATCGTCGAAACTCCAAATACTGAGTATCCTTGGAAAGGAGAGAAATAGGACTATGACGTACGTAAAGGATTTCCCTATATCTATTATAGAACCAGAGTTATGAGCCTCCAAAGATACTTGCCAAAAACCCATGTTAATCCTATGGAGAGGACGTTCATAAAGATTTCTCTTAATTACTCCGGTCCTGATTGTTGTAACCCCAAGTTTTTAGCATCTTTGAAAAGGGGTGAAATAGGACTATGAAATACTCAAAGGACTTCCCAGTATCTCTTATAGAATCAGAGCTCTGAAGCTCCAAAGTCGAGATTGCATTGATTAAAGTTAACTCATTTGAACGTGATTTAATTAAAAACCGATTACTTCTTGTTAATAATCTTTTACAGATGATAGTTTATTGTGGAAAAGCCGTAAAATTTTGAGTCGAAGCGCCTTCCTTGTAAAACGTTAGCGCCAGGAGAGAGAGCCCGCGCGCTATAGTTCCGAAATCGCTTTTGATGGGGCATTTTGATCAAGGTATTGGTACGAAATCCGTTCGACTTATACTGTACGATAATCTGAAGCTTTGCCAGGAACGCGCTGGTATCAAATTAAATTAGTCTATGCTTATAAAAAAAGGCACGCGCGGTCTTGACTTCCAGATCATATTTTAAGACGTGCTAGTTTAGCTCGCGCGCCAAGATTAACTGACCAATCATAAAATTTTACCTATAGGCTTAGTTAGTTGTTCGAACTGCAATTGCCTTTTCCCCAAAGTTACGAATAATTTAGCCTACAGAAATAATACTGAACTGCATTGATAGCTTGTGGTTAAAGTTGTACACAAATTGACGAAGAACAATTGAAATTGCAACAAAAATATTTAATGATTGCGATTATACAATGGACTAAATAGACGTAGTGTCAACAAACTCCATTGCCATTTTTCTTGCCATTATCTATAATTAATTTTCCCTTGAAACTTTCATTAACTATCTGTTCATTGTTGTGGCAATTGCCATTGAACTTCTTCTTATCTTTAACAACATTATTCTTGTTGTATAAGCTGCAATAAATAATCGAGTATTAATTAAGTTATCTAATATAAAATATCCATAAATTTAAACTACTTTTCAACATCCGTTATTGTATCCGGCAATTGCTCGTGTTTCGTATCGGGTAGCAATAACAGCAAAAAGAAACAGGCAATGGACAATGCGCCGTAAATTAGTGATGGAATGTACTTGCCATAAAGTCGCCCCTGAAATGGAGTTTTATCTTATTGACCGCAATATTATCGCGAACTTTTGTCTACTCTAACTCTTACCACGAGGTCCGTTAATGGTGCCCCGAAATGACCAATTCTGTAGGCGAATTTGGAGCCAACTAAAGCCGAGGCTCTTATTTTAGTCGGGAACATTTCTATGGTCAGAAAATAGAGAAGAGTCGAACATAACCCATGAGATAAATTTCCCAACATAGCCATTGTTATTCTTAACCACGTTAATTCTGAAAACAATTTCATATATTTACACAGGGTGTTTTATAACAATGGTGGGTTAGGGTAGTACCGAAGTATCCATTCTAAAATGTTCCATACTTCCATACTTCTATATGACATGCTTTCGCACCATGAGACACCCCCTAAACGATCGAGTTATAATTGGAAATTGTTTTACGAATAACCGCTTAGCATTGTCTTTCAGTTTTTCAAGGTGGTCATCCGTAGAATATTTCAATGTTCATAACTTGTGTTAGCGGGTGTCTATTGGGACAAAATGCCTTCGAAGTAACATTTTCGATTCAAAATGGTTCATAGGACCAACTTTACTTCGATCCTACCACCGTTTAAGGAAGACCCTGCATTGCATATACTTCTTGGTACTGCCGCGCTGCCTAGAAACAATACACCAGTGAACAAGAAACTGCAGAATATCACTTTCCTCCGGTTCAATTTGTTAAGTATGTAAAAATTGCAAAAGGAGATCACTATTCGAATTAGACCTAAAATGCACATATTGACGTGAAATGAACCCCCTAGTTGAAACAGACTGATTTTGAAGCCCCCGCTGATTATTGCCCTAAGTGCGCTGCAAATATTATAATCGTTAATTGCGTGTGCTTTTTTTAATTAATAGACGTTTAATTACAATGTAGTGTAGAGTATCAATGCCACCTTTCTGATTTTCTTGCTCTTGAGTATTTCTAAAACCGAACCGGGTACTTTCCCGTCTTCCTGAAGACATCGCGATTTTTGACAAAAAAATCTATAAGTCTCGACGCGTTCTTGAAAGAGATGGATTATGTCTTACATTATCAACTTTTTCAATCAGTGCCTTCATAACTGATTCTCGATCAATTATTTTGATTCCATTGATCTTGGCTTGTTCTACGATTTGCTTCTCGGCTTGCTCGACTTTTTTGGCAGTTAAGAGCCATCTCGTTGACTCTGGCATAAACCTTAATTTTAATTGCGATAATTAATTAGGCCCCTTTTTATAAATACTTAAATTAAATTAAATTACTTCCACATGAAGAATAGCAATGGTATTTGAATCGGTAACGATGACAGAATGACCAGAGTTCGCCAATCGTGAACCGTGTAGGCAACCGCGGCTAAAAGGACCGTGCTGAAACCGCCAACCGCTAACAGAACAACCGTTTTGGGACGTTGTTTAGGACCAACTGTCTCTATAACTAATTAAATTGTTAATTAATGGGAACAATTAATCGTATCCTCGTAAGTTAATAATAACCCTTAATAAGTTACGGATGCCTTTAAACGTTTACGGTTTTAACCATTAAAGTTAGTAGCTGAGGGTTATTATTGACTTATGATGAACGTATCTTACTTAAGCACGAAGCTGCACTGCCTAAAAGTCCATGACCTATTGATAATACCAATCTCAAACCCAAGTACATTTGAGGTGAAGTTGCAAAGCCGCATATGAAAGTGGTAATACAAATAATTGTTTGTCCCAGTAAAACCATGGGTCGCCTGCCGTATCTGTTTTGTTTCATTTTTTTTAATTGTTAGCTCTTCTTAAGTACTCGCGACTGAAGTTAAGTAACGTACTTATCGGCTAAGTAGCCAGCGGGGATATACGAACATATACCCCCAATGGAGTTTATCATGTATCCAAGAGTTATCAGCCAGGTGTTCCAACAAACCAAGTCCCACTGTTAAAATATATAATACTTGCGCATCATTGATGTGCGGGGTCAAGCAGGGTGAGTTCTAGGGGTAAGGACAAGTAGTCCATAAGCTAATACCCAAATTATTGTGCCCCCAAATTTATCATGTTAATATCTACGCGGGTTTTTTGGGCGGGGCTTGAGTGTTCTCCCTCACGCGTCGTAATTCTGACGTCTTTGTAACTGTGTTTTCATTGGTTGGTCGCCTGTTTATATTCCTAGCGCATGGGCAATGAAGTCCAGGGGTATTCCTGGTTGACCAACTCAAACAATTATAAATAAGGTCACTCATCCAGAGTTCTGTCTTTCCAAATTGGGTTTATAGGTCAAATTAGACTTACCTCTTCTATGATTGTAGCTTTATGCATTGCCGGCTCGTAGATCCATCGTTGACAGGGTACACTGATGGTATCGTTGAAGGAACCAGTTACCACTTCTTCCCTGTAACATTCAGCCATACCAAATTTTGCCCTTTTACGGTCATAATCCCAAATTAACGACTCGGTTGAATTGGTGGCGTTGGTCGAGTATGGGTCAGATGGAGTAGCGCATTCGAAATCGGGTGTTCTCGAAATATAATTGTAATTGTATCTCATGAAAGTTGAACAAAATGAACGAAAAGCCGTAACTAATAATAATCTCATTTGAAATGGCCCGAAACCACCTGCGAATGAAAGTTTAAAAAGGTGTTAATTGGATGACCCTGCTAAGCCCAATTGTTTTAAGTGAAGTAATTGTATGACCTTCCTAAGCCTAGCTGCATTAAATGAGGTAATTGGGTGACCTTGCTAAGTCTAATTGCATTAAGTGACATAATTGAATGACCTTGCAAGGCCTAATTGCAATTAATGAGATAATTGTATGACCTTGGTAAGGGTAATTGCTTTAGTATCAGACTGCGTTTGCTTAACTAGACTGTCTTAATTAGACCACGCTCTTGCAAACTCAGTGGAAACTAATTTTAAACGCATTTAATTACTTAAAATAATTTTAAACGTACCTATAACATCTGTGACGTCCATTTTAGATTCGAAGAAATTTTGGCTTAATTATTTTTTTAATTTGTTTTTATTACTATTCGTTTAAAGTTGAAACACTTTACGATGCTAGAACCCACTCTGATCCCTGCGCTCCTAGACACGACAGGTGTTAACGTTGTACTGTATACCTTTAACTCTAGTAACATTCATACGTATCATTTTGCTGAAAATATTTTCCCAACAAACAACTGTATCTAGGATTGTAGGCCGTAATCAGATAGCAGGAACTCGCCTATTTCAAACTTGCCTATGTACCATGCACCTAACACCACAGCAAAGCAATTCCAAGGCAACAATATTTGTTCAAAGTATTTTTAGGATGTGTACTTGAGGTGCTTTCACGTGCTATAACACACTATGATATGTTCAGGGCCTTCTATTGGTATTGTAGATATCAGATGTTTAATCGAAAAAATTCTGCATTCAAGGTAAAACATGCGTCTTTATGAATAAAAAGCTGTTTTGAGACGAGAAAAGAACCGACAACATTTAATACATCTCACGATATTATACATAATTATTAGTATTAACAGTACAAGCCACTGAAAGGGTATAGGCCTAATTAAGGTCAAATGACTCCATTTTTGGTTTTATCATCGTTATCCTTTTTTGAATGCAATCTGCAAAATAAATTAACGTCAAATTTAATGACGTTGAAATTCGTTATTTACGATGAAACTTACTTTTCAAAGTCTCGAACGGTGTCCGGCAATTGCTCGTGTTTAGTTTCGGGTAAGGCAAGTAAGATAAAGCAACAAGCAATTGCCAATCCTCCGTAAAGCACCAATGGAATGTATTTGCCGTAAAGTCTTCCCTATTAAGAAAGTAAATTAGGCTTAAAATGTTCAATCACGTCCCAAGTGTGTGTTCATGGACTTACAGCCAGATCCGCTAATGGTGCTGCCAGGTTACCAAGCCTCGAAGAAATCTTAGCTCCGGTTAAGGCGGACACTCGCATCTTGGTCGGGAACATTTCAATCACCAACAGATACAACATACTAGATGAAAGACCTTGAACTAGATTCCCCATCATTGACAAAGTGATTTTTAACCATAACAAATCTGTAATGTAGTTATGTCTTCTTTATAAAGGACTTGAGTATATTTCTGGGTTGGTTGAAATATATACGTTTTGGGATGGGCGCGCTGGCCAAGAATAAGATACCGGTCACCAGGAAGCTACTGAATATGACCTTCTTCCGATTCAAGTTTTTGACGATGTAAAAATTGCAACTGGCGATGATAATTCGACTTAAACCGAGTATGCACATATTCAGGTGGAAACTGCCTCCTAATTGATTCAAACTGATGGTAAAACCTCCGTTGATAACGGCCCTTATTGCGCTGTAACCCATTCAGTAATTAGATTAACTGTTACGTAAATGAATTAGTTTATAAGATATGTTTCATAAGTATGACACTACCTATACTTCGTAATGCTAGAGATTTACAGCTCGAGATAACTAGTTCGAGAACGACAAGAGAGAATTGAAGTCCTACACTCGGTGGTTAATTTTGCAGTCCATCATTTCCTATTTAGTCTGTATTAAGCCTTTGACAACGCCTCACCAGGCGTCGCTTTACCTTGAATCTATGACCTACCTCATTAACTTCATGACAAGCTCTCTCGGTAACCAGTGACAAACTTATGGAACATATCTTATGAGCTGAAACTTACTAAGTTATGTAAACTATAACGGCAACGTGACGAACTTTTCTGTTTTTCAAAACCTCCATTATGGAACCCGGTTGTTTTTCGTCTTTCTAATTTTGGTTAATAATTAATTAAGGTTCAGTTAATTAAGGAATAACATACCGCCTCTATTTTGTCTTTTAGATTCTTCATAACTGATATTTTATCAATGACCGTTATCCCGTTGATTTTCGCTTGTTCCACAATTTGAAGTTCGGCCTTCTCGTACTTCTTAGCTGTTAGTAACCATCGCGTCGATTCGGGCATGAATCTAAACGAGTATAGTAATCACTAAACCAGTTGCGCGCGTTCGAAATCATTATAAATTTACTTCCAAATAGCCAATAACAGCGGGATTTGAACGGGGAATGACGCAATGAGAACCAAGGTACGCCAATCATGAACGAAGTAAGCTACCCCGGCCAATATTATGGAACTAAAACCACCAACGGCCATGAAAATCACAGTGACATGTCGTTTTTCAGGACCAACTGTCTCCATAACTGAAAGTATCTCGGGTTAAATGTTAGGCCTATTATATTTCTAACGTATCGTAACAATATGCCTACAAAGACACGACGCCGAACTACCCAGCATTCCATGTCCGACTGCTAACGCGAATCTTAATGCCATGAACATGTTAGCTGAGCTGGAAAATGCGGTTATAGTTGTGGTAATGCAGACTATAATTTGGCCAATTAAAACCATTGGTCTTCGTCCGTATCTGCAAATTTCAGAACAACGTAGCGGTTGCTTAATATTAACCCTTCCATCAACTTACTTATCCGAGATGATACCGGATGGTATGTAGGTTACGAAACCCCCAATGGAATACAACATGTAACCAAATGTAACGATCCAAGTATTCCAGCACACCAAGTCCCACTGTAAAATCATACCAAGCAATGTTCAAGGATTTCATCTTTAGTTACAAAACATTATGACTCGGATAGTAATGTAAGCATTAGATCGACTGACGTATCAATGACTACAGAATCGTTACCTCTTCGACGACGGTCGTTGAATGTTCAACAGGATCATACATGAACTTTTCGCAGGGTTTCATGGACGCAGTACTATTGTTAAGATCATCATGATATCCAGGTTGAATGTAGCACTCTTCCATGGACCCACGATCTCTTTCGCGAGCATAATCCCAAACGTAGACACTACTCGCATTACCATTAGTATAATTACCGAAGTACAATGTACTAGTATCGCATTCGAAATCCGGGGATCTGGTTATGTAATTGTAGCTATAACGCATAAAAGTCGAACAGAATGAACGTAAACCAGTAATTAACAGTAATCTAAGTTGAAAAGATCCAAAACCGCCAATTACGTCCGTAACGTCCATCGTAAAAATGTTAAGTATAATCTGTGGTTTAATTACTACGCAGTATCTTTTGTACAGGCTCTTAGAGATATCTGATATTAGGTTTATCGTGAACAAAATAACGAAGTATTTCTTCGTTTTATGTGAATTCTGATCCTTTTTTAGCTCCGTTGTTGTATTGAAAAGGTCCATTTCGATATCAGATTATTCTTAAATAAATGTTTATATTAGAGAATCATTCGCTTGTCTTAAAACGTCGTTATTATATAAACAAATAAAGTTAATGACCGAAAAAATTACAAGATGAATCTAATCCTTGAGGACCATTTATTTCCCATGCCCCTTCAAGGATTTCCGCTGAAATTTATCCTCAATGATTATTATATACGTAAACAATGACTTAAATTACTTAGGAGATTACGTAAACAATGACTTAAATTACTTAGGAGATTACGTAAACAATGACTTAAATTACTTAGGAGATTACGTAAACAATGACTTAAATTACTTAGGAGATTACGTAAACAATGACTTAAATTACTTAGGAGATTACGTAAACAATGACTTAAATTACTTACGAGGTTACGTAAACAATGACTTATGAGGTTACGTAAACAATGACTTTAATTTCTTACGAGGTTACGTGAACAATGACTTAAATTACTTCGAGTTTACGTAACAATGACTCAAATTACTTCGAGGTTACGTAAACAATGACTTAAATTACTTCGAGGTTACGTAAACAATGACTTAAATTACTTCGAGGTTACGTAAACTATGACTTAAATGACTTAATAGGTTACGTTAACAATTATAACTTAAATTACTTTTTAGGCTACGTAAAAAATTACTTAAACTACTTTCAAACTCAACTAGATTATTTTAAAGTTTATTAAGTTCTATGAAATTATACAAATCCCAAATGGTAACAAAAATGATACAAATAATTTAAATCTATCGCGCTGCTTTTCAAATCATTCTAGTTGCAACTGAAATTAAATTCAATATTCGTGTTATAAAACGCGGTTATTCATGCCAAGTACTTCAGAATTTAATATGTACCCCATTTATCTCCGTATAATACTGGACAATCCGCGTGAAACGGGAGGTCTTCTTGACCCTTGACCCCTGCTGGTAAAATATTCCACCAAAGTAGCCCGGAACCCATCTCGGGTTTGATAGTGACTCCAGTTGTTGGGAAAATAGTCGCGCCTCCGTATTTTGCCTCCGATAACTTAATTTTATTGTTAATTAATTAGACCTAATTATTAATTTGGAGACTAATTACTTACGAATAACATAAGAGTTCCATGTTTAACTGATACGTCATTTATCTATGTATAATTAAATTAATTGTATTTAATTTAGATTTATTTTTAATTCCTTAATTTTAATCACTTGTTTTCTGGCCGATTTGGGTGGTGTTTCCTCGACCTTGATATCGTGACCATTTGTACCGTAATTATAAACCTAATGTACACTCGATTGCTGTTAATTAACATCTTGACCAAATATGCTAATTAATTTGTTGTTGCTTACCTGATACATTTTATTTTTCTTGTTTAACTTCATTTCCAAAATTTCTTGCAGTTTGTGGTCAATTCCTTTGACCACTTCGTTACCGTCAGACGCGACTCTTGTACTAATAATCAAGCAAAAGACGAATCGATAGTCACATTAAGTTTAAACTAATTCCAATTAAAATTCTATCTTACTCGAAACTTGGTTTCATTAATTGTTTTACGCTCCTCTTTGCCGTCTCTACGAAATTAGCCCGGGCTACCTGAACCAAAATAAAGCTGTAATTGTGTCTAATTACAAATAAGAATGTCTTACGTTAGTTTTAGCTAATATTTTTAAGGTTTCAATTTCTTGTTTGTTGATAATGTCATGCAACATGACGATGTATGGTTCCTTTGACAGCTGCTCAACTCGTACTGGTTGAAACAAATAGTACGCATCCTTGGGCAAGAGATGTTTGCATTTTAAGTGCCTTTGCAATTCAATGGGCTATAATTGTCACCACAATTAAATTAATTTGGAACATCACCCAACAAATCAATTTTAATTTAAAAACCTGTAGCTTTTCTCCTCTACATAACCGTTGCATTGTAATTACAGTTGAGTTGGGACCAATGGGAATTTTGGGACCTGGGTAATTTAACTGAGTTAAGTAAGTACTTGCGTATCGGTGTAATTACTTACCACCACCAGCGTTTTGCGTTACGCTCATTGCAACCGAAACTTGAACCTTAATGAATTAAGATTTCTTTAATTTGGGTTAATTATTATTTTTTAATTAGTGCATACATTACCATTCCCATAATTTGTGAGATGCCTTTGACGGATTCTTCTACTGTTCCATCTTTACACATGAGGTGTTCGTCTCGCATTGGTTCACTACCCGCAATGTCGCTCCATTCCAATGTTCTGGGGAAGTCAACGGAGCCAACTGCTTTCACCGCCAATAAAACACCGTCCAATCCTGTAAGGGAATTGGAACAATTAAAACCAAAACCCAAATTAATTACATCGTAAAGAAATTAAGTTCTAGGTACTTACTTGAAAGTGGTTCGGCTTTCTTTTTGCTGGGACATCTGCTGTAATTTTTACACGATATGTAACCTTCCGCTAATGCTTTGCTATCTAGTCCGTAAATTGCTTGCAGATCGTACAAGGCCTCTAAAGAGTATGTAATATTGTCTTTTCTTGGTAGTTCATTTGTTTCTTGCAATTTTTTCACTTCATCCCTTAGTTCTGTTAGTTAAATAACTAAGAAATTAATTGAGGGCTTAAGTATACAGGGTGTATATAAGAACGGAGTACAGTGGAATGGGGTCCCTTGTGGGGGCAAAGTTCATAGAAGTATAAAACATTTTAAAGTCAAAATTGATTGCCCATAAAACTGTCCCACTGTACGTCGGTCCGAACACCCTTTGGAATTGTTGATTATACTTTTTGTTGGAGTCACGATGCGTTCTTGTACAATGTCCTCAATATCTAGGGTTAAACGACGTCCCAATAAATAAATATTTAATGGATGGTTTAGGAATTCCGCGTAATCCTTGTCCGGAGATTCGTAAATCGTTGTCATATGATTCAAGTACCTATAGAAACAATAATTAATTACTTACCACGATTTTTAATTACCCTGGCGGTTTTAGCCTAATTTACTTGTTAATTTTATTCAAATTAATCTCCATGGTCGACTTGTACTCCTTTAAGACTGCCAGAAATTTTCTTTCGCCTTGTAAGAGATGGTACGCTGGCATAACGGGAACTTTAGCCATGTCCATGACGTCAATGACCAATATTAGACCTAAGGCCAATATGGAGTACCTCGCGGAAGCCATGTTATTCCACGTATGAATATCCAGTTATATTTTATCTTTGGTTTGAGCTGTACTATTGGATTTGTTCACCACCGGATATAAAACACGTGCCAAATAGTAAATGATAAACCCGACCGAGCGTTTAGTTAAAGGTAAAAGGTGGCAATGCACCCACAGTGTAAACTTGTGTACCGTTTTCAGGGGTCGTTCACACTCTGTTATTCGGAAACCTCGTTATTTTAATCAAATTGAAGATAAGTTCTTGTATTACTGAAAGTGTGACATGTCAAACGCTGTTTTTTGAATTAATTCCAACCGCCCACGTGATTTGTCTGTCATCTGATTGGATACCCTTACTAAATTACGTATATGAATATGATTATTCAAAATTAAATTAAATCACGTTTATGATTAAAATAATTATTTTTATTTTCATTCAAAATATTTCGATTGACAAATAATTTTGAATCGAATTCATATTATATAATTAAAAATGTCCAGTGTTTTAGATGGTTTCAAAATAATGTTCTCCCTCTACATCGCATGGTCTTCTGAACATCTGTCCGTGGCTTCTAATCCATCTATTTGCAACTATAGAAAAAATATATTAAAGATACTGTAATTTATATTGTAATTCTTATAATAATATTGTTGTTGGAAACTAACCCCATTTTGTACCAAAAAGCACCGGACATCCACCGTGTTTGGTCATGGGATCCGACTCTCCGTTTGGTTTCACATTCCACCAAAATACCACGTCACCCTTTCGTAAGAACTTATCGTTTATAGATGGTGTTTTCGACCAAGTTTAAAGACCATACCTTTCTGGGCCAAACGGTAGCCCCTATGTAGGGGAAAACAGTCGCACCTCCTGACATAACATCTGACAACTGAATTAAAAAAATGTTATTTCTCTTAATTAAGTCTGGCTAATTAGAATAGTTTTTATTAATGATTTACGTAATACATGACCGTAGCCATTCGATTTCCGTCTTTATAACCCTGCAAAATATATTTTCCAAAAATTAAATAATGAAGGACACTTGTTAGGTCATGCGCTCCATTGCCACAAAACGCGAAATCATACCACAAACTTCTTGTCCTCTTCGAGATGTTTCGGGAAATAATCGGTATGAGGTCGGTAAACTCCGGAAGTCCCGTAATTATTAACCTTAAAATTGAGTATATATATTTTTACACTGATTTGCGCGAGTATTTCAATGGTAGCTACTTGGAATTCTTCGGCGCTACCATCTGTACTGTTTGTACTCAGACCAATTAACATTTCGAGTTTCTTGTTTATCAGCGCCGTGTCGTTGTTACTCGTAGTTTTAACCCACGAGCTAAATATATATACATTCTTAAAGTCTTTAACTTAATTGGGGTTATTATAGAATCGATCGTGATTTAAATATCACATACTTAGAACTTATTCTTGCTGATGAGAGAAATAGGGAACCATTCAGCGCGAGCTGGTAAGCCGGATTCAGCTAAAACATTGAAAGAACCTTAGAATACGTGATTGTGATGTCAACGTACGTTTTTAACGTGTGTATAAATTAACCCTAATTATTACTATAGAACTTCATTTGCATATTAAATCAAAGACGGACGGTTTAACCCTAATTATTGCTACAAAACTATAGAACCTCATTTGCATATTAAATCAAAGACGGTAGTAGGTAATTAGCGATGTTGTCAATTGTATATGAATATATACCTTATCTTTTCCTAAACCAATTAGGATATTCATTTCCCTGTCGGAGATAACATCACGTAGAACGACAATATACGGATCCATCGATACTTGCTCTAATTTAATTGGTTGTAATCGATAATATGGATCGTAACCTTTGAATAATTCGCAATGTAGTTCACTATCCCAGGCAATTGGCTATCGTGGAATTGTTAAATTTTAAATTTACGCAGTACAAAAACATCTCTGTCAGGATTTTCTTTACCCTTATTCTTTCACCGCGACAAAGTCTTTCAAATTGTTCGATCATTTGCATTTCCGTTATCGTGGTGTCGTACAAGATTGTCGTGTAGTTTTTCCTTAACTTAGAAGGGCCAAACATCGGGCAAAATGAGGTGCTTTTAGGCGTGTCATCTATAAGGAATGGATATAAGTAACTAGTCGTCGAATTGTTCATTGTTTAGTGAACTATGGTGATAAGACCGCAACCCGACCCCCATTGTATCAGGTTCGGTTCAATGGGAAGGTCAGGCTACCGTCATCTAGCCGGTCAACCTTTGGGTGCTGGATCAGTCTTGTAGCCGACGTCTTTCAACTTTTGCACAGTTTCGTCTATAGTGACGTAACGTTCATCTGTAAACGGGGAAAGGGTTAACAGATCTTCGTGTCCCATGTCTTCCAACAATTTAGCTTGGTTTTTCCATTCGTGGTGAATTTCGAAGTTAAGAATGTTGATGGCGTGAACAGCCAGTAGTCGGCAATCATTATCTGTTAATTAAATTATTAATTAATACTGGAATGGTTTAGATAAGAATTGGAAGTAATTACAAGTCAATGGTTCGGCGGAGTTAGGCGGAATATCTCTGAAAATGGAACTTATTAGGTAACCATGTCGTATCGCGGGTGTTTCAAGTTCGTAAGTGGCTTGTAGCGTCACGAAACCATCAGCGGCGATCTTAAAATCCTCGGGAGTAGCTAGTAACCTTGATGACCTCAAGTCTTCCACATTTTGCTTTAGCTCTATGTCATCGATGATTTAAGACACTTAATTAATATTACATATTATTAGGAAAATTACTCACTTTCAATCGGTTGGTTAATTTGAACTTTAATAAGGTCTTCTATATCCACGGTTGACCTTCTCATAAGCAAATACGTATTTATTGGGTTACTGAAAACCTCCTCGTAGTTGACATCTTTGTTGTCATAGACTCCCATGGTTTTTTCGACATATCTTTAAAATTATGGCAAAAATTACCTAACCTTAACGAGGCGTCAAAATGACGCTTACTTTTTAAGAGTTTTGAGATTTTCCTCGGTAGTTTCTATGTATTTTTCCAAGTGTTTTAAAAACTTCTTTTCACCTTCGAGATGGTGAAGTGTTCTGGGAGACGCTTGAAATATCTGAGTGTCTTTCACGACTTCTGACAATTCATCTTCGCAAGTAATTAAAGAAATTGAGAGGGTTATGAAACTCAAAATTAAAATTGGCGACATGTTTACGCGTTCAAAGTCTATGCTAAACAAAATGAAACGAAATAAAACAGTTTTACAACTGCATTTGGGAATCAGCCTCTCGCAAAATATGTACCAGCTGTATTTCTTTACGGGTTACTAGTACAGTCGCGTGTACTGTTAATTTTCCACATAAAGTCTCATATGGAAAATAACTTGAATGTTGATTTGGGGTAGCTAGTATTATGTAAAGACTAAATCAGACTTAATTGTAATACAAAGGTAATGAGATGGGGTCTCTACAAGTTAATAAATTTAAAACAGCATATAATTTGAAATAAATTTATTTTTTCAAAAATTACATTCACAAAAAGTTTATTTCTTTAAAACAGGCACTTTATTTTGTCTTTCTATAGATAATAGTATAGTGGAAGCCAGAAAGTTGCCGCTTCCCTATTTGAAAATAATATATAGAGCTGGAAGGAAGGAAATTCGCATTTATCACAGGGATGTGCTTATCATCAGCACCGTTTTCATAGAGAGTCGTCTGCTTATATTCTCTCTGGCCTCTCTCTCTCCGATCTGTCACTCAGCCTTCAGGATGGCCGAAGAATTAGTTGCCACGTTTATGGAAATTGGTTTAAGCCAACAAAAAGCGAAAGAAACAACGAAAAATGAATCTTTATCTCAAATTTTGGCCGAATTTATTAAAGAGGTATGTTTTTAAATGTCGGAATTATCCTAAAATATAAATAGAAATGTTTTTGGACCAAGGCTTACCTAATCCATCAATATGTCAAGTTGAAATTTAGGCGTCTGCTAAAGATATTACACGTGTATATTTATTGAAAATTAATTAATTTTAATTATAGGCCAAGAAGCATACAAAAAATGGCATTAACAAACAATTAGGTAACTTAATTTATCAAGCCGCTACGAAAATAAAAGCGCAAATACATCATTGGATTCCCATTTTGAGTGAATATCTAGCAACGGGGAAACTTGACAGTGAAGTAAAACTAACAGGTAAGGTTAGAATTTACCTTAATATTAATTAAAATAATAATTAAATAAATTAAAATTAGCCGCGCTGGAATACATGCTATCAAACCCCGCGGCCCCATTAGACAAATTAAAATTTGAAAACCATTCTGGGGTTGGTGTTACTGTTACTCCGGAACAAATTGAGAAAGTTGTGGAAGGAATTATACTTAAACATAAAGCTGATTTAATTGAAAAGAGATATAGGTTCAACGTAGGCCTCATTTTAGGTCCGTTTTATAAATCAACAACTTCAATATTATTATTGGTTTTAATTGTTGAATAAACGTGTTTAGCTGAAGCTAGAAAGAGCTTAAGGTTTGCTGATGGAAAATGTGTTAAAAACGAAGTTGATTTACAAATTTTGGATCTCTTGGGCCCTAAAACTGCCCAAGATAATGAAAAACCCGCCAAAGTTAAACAGTCTTCCAATGAAAGCTCCAAACCTGTTAAATCTAACGTTAAAAATGATTCAACTGTCGATAATCAAACTCAAGATATTGGAGGGGCCACAACCATCTCGGAATTGATGAAAACTAAAGTACATTTCCATAAAGTTGGTGAAAACTACAAAACGGATGGTTACGTTATCACCCCAAAAACAATGGATTTATTGAAAGACCACTTAAAACAAACTGGTGGTCAAGTAAGAACTCGTTTTCCTCCTGAACCAAATGGAATCCTTCACATTGGACATGCCAAGGCCATCAATATCAACTTTGGTTATGCCGCGGCCTATAATGGAGCTTGTATTCTCCGTTATGATGACACAAACCCTGAAAAGGAAGAGGAGAGGTTCTTTTTAGGCATCAAGGAAATGGTTGAATGGCTTGGTAAAGATTGTTTAGACCAAGGCTTACTTTGTGCAGGGAGTTCCAGGAACACATTATAGACCAAGGCTTACGTTGTACAGGAAGTTCCAGGAACACATTATAGACCAAGGCTTACGTTGTACAGGAAACTGACACATTATAGACCAAGGCTTACATGTTACAGGAAACTGACACATTATAGACCAAGGCTTACGTTGTACAGGAAACTGACACATTATAGACCAAGGCTTACATGTTACAGGAAACTGACACATTATAGACCAAGGCTTACGTTGTACAGGAAACTGACACATTATAGACCAAGGCTTACGTTGTACAGGAAACTGACACATTATAGACCAAGGCTTACGTTGTACAGGAAACTGACACATTATAGACCAAGGCTTACGTTGTACAGGAAATTGACACATTATAGACCAAGGCTTACATTGTACAGGAAACTGACACATTATAGACCAAGGCTTACGTTGTACAGGAAACTGACACATTATAGACCAAGGCTTACATTGTACAGGAAACTGACACATTATAGACCAAGGCTTACGTTGTACAGGAAACTGACACATTATAGACCAAGGCTTACGTTGTACAGGAAACTGACACATTATAGACCAAGGCTTACGTTGTATAGGAAACTGACACATTATAGACCAAGGCTTACGTTGTTTTTAGGCCAAAGTGTAAATTTTTGTGCTGGATTAACACATTTTTTAGACCAAGGCGCACATTTTTGTGCAGGATTAACACATTTTAGACCAAAGTGTCTATGTTTTTTAGACGATTAACATCGGCTTACGTGTTGCAGGTTACAAACCATGCGCGATAACTCATTCCTCAGACTATTTTGACGAGTTGTACAATTTTGCTAAAATCTTAATAAAGAAAGGATTGGCTTATGTTTGCCATCAACGTTCTGAGGAATTAAAGGGTTTCAACCCGCCACCCTCCCCTTGGAGGGATCGCCCCATTGACGAAAGTGCCCAATTATTTGAGGACATGAGGAAAGGTAAAATCAATGAAGGAGACGCCACACTTAGAATGAAAGTGACCTTGGAGGAAGGGAAACAGGACCCTGTCGCTTATAGGATACGTTTTGTTCAACATCACAGAACTGGTAAAAAATGGTGCATTTATCCAACTTATGATTTCACACACTGTTTGTGTGATTCATTGGAAAATGTCACGCATTCTCTCTGCACCAAGGAGTTTCAATCAAGGTATGAACCGCGTAGTTTCAGTTCTAAGCAAAGGACTTGAATAAACAAATGTTTAATGGATCACAGGCGGTCCTCTTATTATTGGCTGTGCAACGCGTTAGATATTTATTGTCCCGTTCAATGGGAATACGGGCGTTTAAACCTGAATTACACGGTCGTTTCCAAGAGAAAAATTGGTAAACTTATCTCGGAAGGCATTGTTAGAGATTGGGACGACCCGCGACTCTTTACTTTGACCGCCTTAAGACGCAGGGGATTTCCAGCTGATGGCATTAATAACTTTTGCGCTGGTGTGGGGTTAACTGGCTCTCAAAGCACAGTTGATATTCAAATGCTGGAATCTTACGTTCGCGATAGTTTGAATGTCTCAGCCTCTAGGTTAGTTGTTGTCTTAACTAGTTTTCTTTCTTATTTTAGTTCAATTAATGTAATAGTTATTTTAATTAATTAGTTAATAAATAATAATTTCAGGGTAATGGCGGTTTTAGAGCCTTTGAAATTAGTAATTACAAATTTTCCCGGTAATTTCGGCACCATTATTGACGTGGATGTGCCTAATTTCCCGTCTGATCCCAGTAAAGGGAAACATACAGTGCCTTTTGCCTCAACTGTATTTATAGAACGAAGCGATTTCAGAGAAGTAATAAGCTTTTGCCATAAAAACAAACTATGGAAGCTAAGCCTTGGTTTACATTTTTGTAATGTAAACAAAGCCTTTGCCATAAAAACAAACTATGGAAGCTAAGCCTTGGTTTACATTTTTGTAACGTAAACAAAGCCTTTGCCATAAAAACAAACTATGGAAGCTAAGCCTTGGTTTACATTTTTGTAACGTAAACAAAGCCTTTGCCATAAAAACAAACTATGGAAGCTAAGCCTTGGTTTACATTTTTGTAACGTAAACAAAGCCTTTGCCATAAAAACAAACTATGGAAGCTAAGCCTTGGTTTACATTTATTTAACGTAAACAAAATGGCCGCCATTACTTTTATTTCAGGTGGAAGAGAAAGGTTATCGTAGATTAACTCCAAAACAAGGAGTTGGCTTGAGACACGCGGGATATTTAGTATTTTTCCAGAAGGCGATTAAAGATGGTGATGGAAACGTCACGGAAGTTCACGTTACTTGTTCTAAAAGCACTGAAGGAGAAAAACCTAAGGCGTTCATTCATTGGGTGTCACAGCCACTGACATGCGAAGTTAGGTTGTATGATAGATTGTAAGTAATCTTAATTAAATTAACTTTAGGAGTAATTTACCTATTCTAAATTAATTAATTGCTTGCTTGTTTATTAATAATTAAGATTTAAGCATCCAAATCCTGAGGATCCAAATGAAGTACCAGGAGGTTTCATTAGTGATTGCAATAAAGTAGGTTCATGTTAATTGCTAAATTTTTTTTAATTAAATTAAATTAACTTAACGTTTCAATTTAATTTAAACTCGTTTTGTTTTAGGATTCATTGAAAATAATAAAGGACGCTTTGATAGACGTTTCAGTTGGTAATGCTAAAGTTTATGAGAAATTTCAGTTTGAAAGAATCGGGTTTTTCAGTGTGGATCCTGACTCAGCAAAAAATAAGGTTACTTTAGGTTTTTTCTTTTTTTTTTAATTTTTTATTTGAAATAGCAGACGACAGTCACGACACCGAAACTTAAATTTTATTTATTTCAGTTGGTGTTTAATCGCACTGTCACTTTAAAAGAAGATGCTGGAAAATTATAGTTTGTGAAAAAAAAATAAAGTGCCTTTTCTTTTCTTTATTCATGAAAAATGGTGTAAAAAAAAAAAAAACAAAGTTGAATGTTAATGTTAACACAATTTTTTTTTTAATTGTCTTCTTCCGCGTCATAAACCGACATGATTGATTCCATAATCTCCCACATTTTATCTTTAGTTAAATCTTCACACAAAGCCTGAAATTTAATTTTAAATTAATTAATCTCTAAGCCTTTACAAAGTTTAAGCTAATTATTCCCCTGAAACTTAATAATTAGTCGCCAAGCCTTTGCAACATTCTAATAACAGTTAAGCCTTTGCAACATTCTAATAACAGTTAAGCCTTTGCAACATTCTAATAACAGTTAAGCCTTTGCAACATTCTAATAACAGTTAAGCCTTTGCAACATTCTAATAACAGTTAAGCCTTTGCAACATTCTAACAGTTAAGCCTTTGCAACATTCTAACAGTTAAGCCTTTGCAACATTCTAACAGTTAAGCCTTTGCAACATTCTAACAGTTAAGCCTTTGCAACATTCTAACAGTTAAGCCTTTGCAACATTCTAATAACAGTTGTTAAGCCTTTGCAACATTCTAATAACAGTTGTTAAGCCTTTGCAACATTCTAATAACAGTTAAGCCTTTGCAACATTCTAATAACAGTTAAGCCTTTGTGACCAGGGCTGGAAATAGGCACACAGACAGGAAACTGGACATCGTCCAATAAAATTATAAAATGTCCCCTAATTTTTTTAAAAACCAAGGGGGTCA
Source organism: Phalangium opilio (assembly GCF_054372755.1). Classification (NCBI taxonomy): domain Eukaryota; kingdom Metazoa; phylum Arthropoda; class Arachnida; order Opiliones; family Phalangiidae; genus Phalangium; species Phalangium opilio. The sequence continues at coordinate 5,492,285 of NW_028324187.1, read as the reverse complement.
CTGGTCAGTTGCTGCCCTATTTTTGCATACTAAAGTGGACAAGGTCCTATAAATTTTTCAGTCAAAGGGGGAGGGAGGTCACTATAAGAAATTGTCTTATTTCTGGCCCTCTTTGTGATGTCATCCCTAAAATTTCCTCTCAGTTGCTAAGCCTTTGCCAAACTTACTTCAAACCAATTTTGCACTGCTTCTTCCGTGAAGGGAACAGTTATAGCATAACATTGTAAGGCTGTATTGATAATGGCAACAGCCACGTGTTGAGGTTTGTACTTTAAACACAAGGGATCATGGTAAAAGTCACAAAGTAGTGACCAACACATTCTCATGAGTGGAACTCTCTCCAGGCTTTTGTCATCAAACCAGTCGTGAAGGGATTTCAAGTAATGAAGTAGATACTGTTTGTTGTTTAAACACTCAAAATAATTAATTACCCAGTAATTAAACTCGTTAAACAATAATTTGTAATTACTTTATGAGGATGATCAATTGATACTTTGAACTGTAACATTCTTAAAAGGAGTAATTCCCCTTGAACTATTGAGTCTCTTAGAGACCAGTATTCTTCACCCAAGTCTAATGGTTCCGAATTTGGGTTTGTTACTCTTGAAATTTAAAAAGAAACATTCACAACACATGAATTCATGAGACTCACATTATCACATATTATATTTCAGTTATATACTTATGATAGACATTGACAACATCGCGTATTTTTAAATGATCCTCTTCAACTTTGCCCGCTAAATACATGGAGGTCGCTGCTATTAACTAAAGTAATTAAATTAATTAGTTCAAATTAAACGGGAATGTTAAGCCTTGGCCAGTCAAGTTTACATACGTGAGGATCATAATCTTCTATGTTACATTGATCGAAAAAACGGTGATAAAATACCGCGGCTGTTGCGATAGTCTGAGATTGAGCTCCTAATTTAGCACCTTTAATTAATTACGGTAAATTAATTAAAAGTTCAGTTTGTTTGTTAGTATTTAGTGCAAAGTTACATACCCCCTTCAAAAAGAAGGTTCATCGTTTTAAAATGGATGTTTGCCGTGCTTGAACCTTTTTTAGACATATTTGCCTATTATTTAATCGTTAATTATACTTAAAATTAATGGTTTTCGCGATTATCGGGATGCCGGCTGCAACATATCAACAAATAGAACAAGCAGACGACCATATATATCATGCGCTTGTGACGCCATCCCGATGCAACCAAAGGAACTAAAAGAAAAGGCGGGAAGACCCACAACCTCCCTTATCCCTGCCACAACCACAAGGCAGACGACCAGGGCCGGAAATAAGAAATTTTTCTTATTTCCGGCCCTGCAGACGACTATGTGCTGGCATGGAGTAGTTAACTATCTGGAGTAGAAGGTAGAAGCTGTCCAAAACTTGATTGAATGTTTTTAGCAGACTACATAAAGCAAAACTTTACATAAGCCTTTGCTGTCGGTTTAATAGTTGGTGCCGTGAAATTTTATCCATTTTATCGTGTTTTAATAGTAACTAATCGTCATTAACAATTTAAATGCTTAAGTTAATCATCCTAATTAAACCGTAAACTAGAAAAATGCCGCCATTTCCAGACGAAGTCGATGTATTTTCTGGACCGCATAATCGCATGAAACGTCTAGTTGAAGTGTCATATCAGCAAGTAAGTGATTAAATACGATTAATTATAAATTAAATACGACTAATTATAAATTAAATACAATGATTAACGTTTAATTATCGCGGTTTCAGTTGAATTTGACGGATTTTTCAAACGATGACGCGTTAAAGTCTCTTCTACATAGTCTTCACAAAACATTCTGTGAGTTCAAAACTCATGAGCAGATAGAGAATGCGTTTATCATGAAGAAACTTAAGAACAAATTGAAGGCGCTGTCCATACACGACGCGGCCGTTTGTAATTGCCATAATGACAGTCAGTTATCAGATATGTTGGCACTGGTCAAAGATGGATACTCATGTGCTAGAAAAAGTCAGATTGAAAAGATCAATTATGGAATTAAACTTCAACAAGCTCTGGAGGAATTTAATAAGGAATTTCTGCCACACATGAAAGAAGAAGAAGAGGTAGGAAATGACTTTTATTATTTTTTTAGTTCTTGGGAAGCAATTGCAAAGGGTTGTCAGGGTTGACAAAGGTCAGAGAAAGTCAGGGAATTCAAAAATGTGCTGGAAATGTCAGGGACACATTATAGATTTTAAAAATCTGGCCACAAGGTCAGGAAATGTCAAAATATTTTAAAATAGCCCAAAAATGTCAGTCAGTAATCGAATTTAACAATGACCCCATGAAGGTCAGGGAGAAACCAGGAAATTTTAAAATGGGTCCATAAAGGTCAGAGAAATGTCAGAATATTTTAAAATAGCCCAAAAATGTCAATCAGAAGGGGAATTAAACAATGACCCCATGAAGGTCATTGAGAAGGGGAATCCCACGAAGGTCAGTGAGAAATCGGGAAGTTTTAAAATGGGCCCATAAAGGTCAGGGAAATGTCAGATTATTTTAAAATCGACCAAAAATGCCAGTCTGAACTTCTGAAGGGGGAATTTAACAATGACCCCATGAAGGTCAGTGAGAAATCGGGAAATTTTAAAATGGGCCCATAAAGGTCAGGGAAATGTCAGATTATTTTAAAATCGCCCAAAAATGCCAGTCTGAACTTCTGAAGGGGGAATTTAACAATGACCCCATGAAGGTCAGTGAGAAGTCGGTAAATTTTGAAATGGGCCCATAAAGGTCAGGGGAATGTCAGAATATTTTAAAATGACCCAAAAATGCCAGTCTAAACTTCTGAAAGGGAATTTAACAATGACCCCATGAAGGTCAGTAAGAAGTCGGGAAATTTTGAAATGGGCCCATAAAGGTCAGGGAAATGTCAGAATATTTTAAAATGACCCAAAAATGCCAGTCTAAACTTCTGAAAGGGAATTTAACAATGACCCCATGAAGGCCAGTGAGAAGTCGGTAAATTTTGAAATGGGCCCATAAAGGTCAGGGGAATGTCAGATTATTTTAAAATGACCCAAAAATGCCAGTCTAAACTTCTGAAAGGGAATTTAACAATGACCCCATGAAGGTCAGTGAGAAGTCGGTAAATTTTGAAATGGGCCCATAAAGGTCAGGGGAATGTCAGATTATTTTAAAATGACCCAAAAATGCCAGTCTAAACTTCTGAAAGGGAATTTAACAATGACCCCATGAAGGTCAGTGAGAAGTCGGTAAATTTTGAAATGGGCCCATAAAGGTCAGGGGAATGTCAGATTATTTTAAAATGACCCAAAAATGCCAGTCTAAACTTCTGAAAGGGAATTTAACAATGACCCCATGAAGGTCAGTGAGAAGTCGGTAAATTTTGAAATGGGCCCATAAAGGTCAGGGGAATGTCAGATTATTTTAAAATGACCCAAAAATGCCAGTCTAAACTTCTGAAAGGGAATTTAACAATGACCCCATGGGCCCAAAAAGGTCAAGAAAATGTCAGGGAGTTGAGTATATATGTGTGAAAAGGGGCATTACTATTCCAATCAGGTTTTCCAACCAATGTTGATGAAATATTTTGGGTATGACGAACTAAAGTCCCTTAAGGACATGGTCTTGAAAGAACACACTAAATGGCAACACTTAATTCTTGACGAAAAAAATGATTGCCAAACTGAAGAAATTCCTAAACAAGAATCGGAACATTCCAGAAACTATTTTGACTTTCTGCCACCCGAACTTGTACTTAACATATTTTCCTACTTGAACGCGCGTGATCTGACACGTTGTTCCGCCGTCTGTCGTTTGTGGAACACGTTATCTTTTTCTAAAAATCTCTGGTCAGAATTGTCACCCGTCTATTGGGCTAAAGGTTTGTGTCAATCATATACTTAATAAGTTAGTTAGTACTACGCGATTAACGTAAATAGCGACTAGGGTAAGGACGGCCTCCATTTTTCAAGATGGCCGCGGATTACAAAAATATTTCTTAGCAAGCATCTACTATATAAGGGTAACGTCCCTGCAAAATTTCAGCTTCCTAGCTAAAGCGGTTCGGTCTGGGCATTAAAATATAAGTCAGTCATGATAAAATTGTGGATGGAGCTAAAAAGGAAGTGGTAATCTTTCCGCATTCCTAAAACAATCGGCTTCTATTGCGTCAGTTTCCGGTACCATTTTTCCGCATTCTTTAAATTGTGGGTCTCTATTGTGTAAGTTTGGGAATGCTACATTCTTGGGGGAAACCCTCCTGAAGGGGGTTCCCAACCCGTTGGTATGTAGTATCTACACTGTTAAATCGGCATCATTGAAGTATAGTAAGCCTCGCAACCGGGAAACCCCCAACCGCGCCGGCGCTCAGACTTCAAAGCTCAAAGGTGCCGCCGCGCATTCCCCTCCCAATACCGTGGAACACCCGTCGAGTGTATATTTGGGAATATTGTTAGTTGACCATAAAACCCTATAAGAAGTTGCCGATTTAGGCCTTCGCGTTAGAGACAAGTTTAACGGGAATTTTGGAAATAACAGTATTTATTATTATTTTTTTTTTAAAAAATATAATAAAATTGTATTTTAATGGTGGAATTTATAAACGTGGATGAAACGAAATTTATTTCTAATATTATTATTATTTTATTGCTCATAACGCCCTGCCTTTGCCTGTACTAAATTGCGTTGCATTTAACGTTTATTAATTTCACCTTCTACTTAACTATAATTATCAGTCATAAATTTTAACCCCATTCAATTAACGTTAGACAATTTTCGCGCAACTTTTTAGACTGATAACTTTGAGAGATATTTAATCAGTCTGTCAAAATTAACTTTTACATAATTGACAAAAACGATATAATTGACAAAAACTATAGTCGCTGTTTACCTTAATGCGCGTTGTTAACTTATTGGGGATTATTATTTACTTATGAAGGGGAGAAAACACGTGTTATTATATTTTGGTTTAGGATATTGGTCAAAATCGGAAATGGAGGGGGTTCTTAGCCCGGACTTCTCGTTAGCGAATCAAATTAGTTCAGTTAGCTTAAGCGACGAAGACGCTGATATGGACGAAGCCGAGAGTTACGAAGAATGGGAATTTCACGATGAACGTAGAATCGAAATGCCCGTTTGTCGGCACGCTAAAATACGTAAAGAGACTGATTTAATCAACGCTTTAATTCAACACGTTTTGCCTAAAGTTGGAGCGGGAGTACGCAAAATTGACTTGGCTTATTGCGGGGGATTAACTAATAGTCAAGTTAGAAACTTTACATTACATTTTCAATCGTGAAATTGATCGATTTTTTCAGTTGTAAATTGATCATAATTTCTTCCATCAGTTTCGGTCGATAATTAAACAGTGTCCCAACATAACATCGTTAGATGTGTCTGACACTGATATTAACGATTTCGCTTTTAAAGGGTACGTTTAAAGTAACGCTATCTCTTAGGGTCATAACTATAGCCATAAGTTTATAAGATATGTTACTTCCATAAGTATGACACTACCTATACTTCGAATCGTAATGCTACTTACAGCTCGAGATAGCTAGTTCGAGTGAACGACAAGCGAGAGTTGAAGTGTTACACTCGGTGGTTAATTTTGCAGTCCATCTAGTTCCTATTTAGTCTGCATTACTAAGCCTTTGACAGCGCCTAGCTCACCAGGCCTCCCTCGCTTTACCTCAAATCTATGACCTACCTCATTCACTTCACGACAAGCTCCAGTTTCTAAGTTACCAGTGACAAACTTATGGAATGAACATATCTTATGGACTTATAATATTGCGCTGACAAACACGCTCAAATGTCTGCGCAAACCCCTGTAATGTTTCTAGGCTTTATTCTTACAATGTCTTTGAGAAACTGGAGTACTTGAACCTATCCGGTTGCCACGTCTCTGACGAAGGCCTCCGATTATTTTGCCAATGTTTCTCGCAAAAATGCCCCCTTAAAGATATCAACCGATGCAAAACGCCCTGTTTCAAATCGTGCCCACTTCAAAATAACCAAGATAAAACTAACCAATTGAGACGCGTCTCGCTATCAGGCTGTTATCGAATCACCGATCTTGGATTGAGGTAAATATTAACCCCTCCTCCCGTTTTAAAGGGCTAATGAACTATAACGATCAAATAGTTCAATATCCCTTTGGGCAATTTATTATTTTCAGATATCTTCTCCAAGCTGGATTATTTAACAATCTAACGTTTTTCGACGTTTCGGGTTGCTGGCAATTAAGTGGCCTGCAATTGAGCGAAATTGTTGATAATGCTCCTCTCTTAATTGCCGAGAATCTGTTTTATTGCAGCGAGATTGAGGATGGTCCTTACGAACTTGAGGCAAACGGTTGCCAAAATCTTGGCAATTCGAATGGCAGAGCTTGTTGCCGTTCCAACTCGTAATTTAATTTGAATGCGAGCTAAATTAATCCCGGTTTAGTTTTAATGTTCAAAATAATCATAGCGAGCTTTAAGTTATCAAAAAAATAAAAAAAAAATCAGTTCAGATCAATATAGTAGGTTTTTTTAAATAGAACTTGTACGCTTTATTCGATGTTAATTAAAATGTCAAAGGTTATTATGGTGTCATTTTTAAGATAACTGATTGGCTTACATAAGAAGTGGGTCGATCTGTTTCTTTGTTTGGTGGGGATTCGTTCATTTCCAATTTTATTCGAGCAAACTGCACCGGTTCTGGATGGTTCATTTTAGTTTAGTTAGTGGTTCTTCTCAAGGTAAGTTCGATGGTGAACCCCCCCCCCCCAGCCAGCCATTAAGCCTGTTCACGACCCCTCCTTCTTAATACTTTATGAATGACCCCTAAGTAAACATCTTTTTATTTTGTAATTGTAACATTGTAACTTGGGGGGAAATTATTAAAGCAACAACATGATTAGGGATTATGGGTTGACCCAAAACCTATTCAGCATTTACTGCATGTCCTTTAAATACCCTAGTTCTTCTCAAGGTAAGTAAAGTTCGATGGTGAACACCCAGTCAAGACATTAAGCCCCTCCCCCGTCCTAATACTTTATGAATAACCCCTAAATAAACATTGCTTTATTTTGTAATTGTACTTTGGGGGGAAGAAAAGCAACAACATGATAGCGGATTATGGGTTGACCCAAAAACTATTCAGCATGCATTTACTGCATGTCCTTTAAATACCCTGGCTCATTTAGAACATTTATAATTAAGCCTACACTAATTAGAACACGGATGAATATCTAGGTTGGTCGCCGGTCAAGGTTTCCACCCTGTATCTTAATTGTTCCCATTTTCTTATTTAATATAAGGAATTGAAAATTCTTGTCTAAGAAAGCGCAATTAAGTCTGAAACGCAAATTGGTGTCAAAGTATATATAAGCATTTGTTCCGATTTCGACGACGTAACTGCCCTAAAACCTTCATAAACTTGCAAATGATTCTATAGAAACAATAGTAAATAATAACATCTGTTGTTTTTCAATCAGCCATTGTTTTTTTACACTTTCCTCCATAAACAGCTGAATTTTTGCAACTACACGATTATGAAAAATGGCCCCGTACTATAATAATAGAAACAAACCGAAATTATCTCGATAAGTTTAGTTTCAACAACAACTTAAACAAATATGCATCGGCTCTTATTATTTTTAATTGTTTTCAATTACGGAGTATTATTAACTGTAAGTCAAACAACGGAGAACATAGCCGATGCCTTTAGACGTGCTTTTCAGTTTAGCGGAGATGACGTCGATTATGACGCGACTACGGTAAAATTTAAATAATTTGTGTTTACAATCAAAGACTAATAAAAATAATAACAGAAGGAAGATTCAGGTATTTGTAGGGGTGTTAGTATAAAATCTGTCATAGAAGTTAACATTTTTGACTCAAAATTGATTGCCCATGCGCTGTACTTTGGTTTCACACGCTTGGAGGGTTTGCTGTAGATCGTAACACTACCTTCTCAGTGTCTATAGCTTACTTTCTATACATTTATTTCTATTGCCTTTGATTTTATCATGTATATTTTCGCACCATTTGTATGTTAACAAATAAAAGTTATAGCCTCAGATGATTCGCAATAAAGCCGGTTACGAATGCGAGGAACACGACGTGGTTACACCCGATGGTTATATTTTGGGTGTTCAACGTATTGTTAAAAAGAACAACACCGTTGAAACTCGTAGTAAACGTCCCGTTGTCTTTATGATGCACGGATTATTGGCGTCGAGCAACGATTACGTTGTCAACTTTCCAAATCAAAGCTTGGGTAAAATTGACAACCGACGAAAATATCGTCAAGTTGAATAGATTTTTTACAATGATGCGATTTAGGGTTCGTTCTATTGGATCGCGGATACGATGTATGGTTAGGGAATGCCCGTGGTAATCGTTATTCGCAAAGACATACGAATTTAACAATTAACGATAAAGCTTTTTGGAAATTCAAGTATGAAACTTGAATTTAAAACATCGTCGATTTTCGTTTTAATTTTAATTAAATCGCGATAGTTGGGATGAAATATCCGCCATTGACCTTCCATCTATGATGAATTACGTTTTGAATGTAACTGGTCAAGAAAAACTCTCCTACGTCGGTCACTCCATGGGGACGTGCGTAATATTCGCCCTCCTAACCCATAACCAGGAATTTAATGATAAAGTAATGTCAACTTACCCCTTTTGTCAATTACTTGACATGACCGCCTAAATTTTGACTTTTCAAGGTCAATTTAGTCGTAGCCATGGCACCCGTTGCTAGAGTATCAAATATTAAAGATAAGGATGTGAAGAAAAGGTTTCACACATTGGCTCCGATACTGGTTGTAAGTGAACCCTTAAAGTTTTTAGGTAGAGTGTGAATTCTAATTCGTCAAATTGTAGCCCTTAACACGATTAATGTACGGAACCGAAGGACGTTTTCTAACGAACAGCACGTCAATGCCGCATTTTATAAACCGAGGCTTATGCGCTTTTTCCGTTACGAGATTCATTTGTAACTACGTTTTCGAAGGCTTCTTTACCAGCCTTCATATAAACGAGACCAGAATACCCGTCTATAATACCATTTATCCCGCTGGTACATCCATATACACCATTTTTCATTTTTCCCAAGTAAATTTTTGATCTTGACCAAGGCTTAAAATAAAATGCCGCGTAATTTAAGGAATTTATTTTTGGTTCCGTTTGGTTACTAGGAAGTAGCGGCTGGTCAGTTTCAAAAATACGATTACGGTACTGAAGAAAATCTTATAAGATACGGCCAGGTAAGTCATAAGTATGTTAAAAATTTGGGTCGAGGCGCTAAGCCTAAATGTCAAATTCAAATTTCGTAGGAAAGCCCGCCAATTTACAATGTGTCAAACATAAAAGCTCCTGTATCGTTATTTTGGAGCGACGATGACCCGCTTGCTGACCCCGAAGACGTGGCCTGGCTAGCCGGTAATCTTCCAAACTTGGTTGAAAATTTCCATATTAACGTTTCGCAATGGACACACTCTGATGTCCTATACGCCATAGACGCTAATGAAATTGTTTTCCCAACCATAATTAGACTCTTACAAGAGTATAATAAAGTTTAATATAAAAACATTATGTGTGTCCACTCCAGGGTTGTTTTCTTTCTTCTTGGTCTCTTTTCAAATCCATCCAATCAAAACTCTTAAACACGAAACTAGGTGCTATATATAGACAAAATTTCCAGAATTCTTACTTAGAATTAAACGTTTCTACTAGACAGAACTCATAAGAAATTCTTAGGGATGTGGCTAGCTCAGGATAGGAGGGGACGTCGCTGGCAGGCTCCCCGTTCGGTGGTGTCGGAGACGTTAAAACTAAATTATTATCTTAATTTAATTAAAATGCTTAATTAAAGGCAATGGAGTCTGAAATTAGGCGAACTAGTTCAAAGTAATCGCGGAGGTTCATGCAAAATCCACCTAAAGTAAGTGGAAATCTTACAATTACATATTAAATCATTAAGCCTCTGTCTCGGTGTTTTAACTTTTTAAGCCTATGAACTTTGAACTATTCTAAAATGGAATTAACGTCACTTAATTATTTCTAATTAAAGTGCATTTAACTTAATTATGGATATTTTCTTTTAAAATTAAATAGACATTTTTAAATATAATACTTAATAAATAAATAAATAAATAGGGGATATGAATTTTATTTGTAAATTGGTTTAAATCTTAAACTTTTGATTGTTAATTAATGTTTGAAGCTTAAAAATGAAGCGAAATTAAGAAATGTATACTTTGAGGTTATAAAAATACACTCTTTCTATGCTCTCTATGTAGAATTAGGCATAATTATCTCAATACATTATTATTATGTCTGTCTAGGATTTGGTCATGGCCCCTGGACGTTGGTATTGTCCTTGTTTTAGGCCTGAAACAGATGATGTAACGGTGTTGGATTATAGCCATTTCAATTTGGAGGATGTTCCTAGCGAAGTATTCAGCTTTGAAAGAACGCTAGAAGAACTTTACCTTGATGCTAACCAAATAAAAGATCTTCCCAGAGTAAGTGATTTGATATCTTTAGAAAATCAGAAATAGGTCTATCGTGTACTTAAAAAGTAGGGTATCTATTTCAGCCCCTGTTTCACTGCCACGGTCTTCGTAAATTAATCATTAGTGATAATGAGATTCAGTCATTACCACCCGCTGTAGCTTCATTAATAAATCTAGAAGAATTAGATATCAGTAAAAATGGAATCCTCGAAATCCCGGATAATATAAATGGCTGTAAAAGGTTGTTAAGTGTTGAAGCTAGTGTTAATCCTTTAGGGAGGTAAGTTTCAAATTGTAAAACTGATATTTAAACACGCTAATTTCGATTTTAATTGATTATGATTATAATTATCTTTAATTAAGGCTGCCAGAAGGGTTCACTCAATTGTTAAATTTAGAAGAGCTTTATTTGAATGATACTTTTCTTGAATATCTTCCAGCCAATTTTGGCAGGTAAGATTTAATTTTAATTTTAATTAAGATAATTTGATTTGATTAAAATTAAAAATATATTATTTTGGGTTAGGTTATGTCATTTAAGAATTCTTGAATTGAGGGAAAACCATTTAAAGGTGCTTCCAAAATCAATTATCAGATTATCTCAACTATCAAGGCTAGATATAGGACAAAATGATTTTGTTGAATTGGTATGAAAACTATGATTATTATTAGCTTACTTATGTGCTTTAAAAATGTTATATTGAATTTCTTTTATTATTTATTTATGTTTTTAAAGCCTGAAGTGATTGGGTCACTTTCAAAATTGACTGAATTGTGGTGTGACGGAAATAGGATTCTCAAAGTGCCTCCTGTAAGTTTTTTATCCATTTTTTATTGTTTTAGATCCATTTTTTGTTGTTTTTGATCCATTTTTTGTTGTTTTTGATCCATTTTTTGTTGTTTTTGATCCATTTTTTGTTGTTTTTGATCCATTTTTTGTTGTTTTTGATCCATTTTTTGTTGTTTTTGATCCATTTGTTGTTGTTTTTGATCCATTTGTTGTTGTTTTTGATCCATTTGTTGTTGTTTTTGATCCATTTGTTGTTGTTTTTGATCCATTTGTTGTTGTTTTTGATCCATTTGTTGTTGTTTTTGATCCATTTGTTGTTTTTGTTCTTGTTGTTTTTGATCCATTTGTTGTTGTCTTTGTTCTTGTTTTTTTATCCATTTGTTGTTGTCTTTGTTCTTGTTTTTTTATCCATTTGTTGTTGTTTTTGTTCTTGTTTTTTTATCCATTTGTTGTTGTTTTTTTTTCTTGTTGTTTTTTTTACCCATTTGTTGTTGTTTTTTTTTCTTGTTTTTTTTATCCATTTGTTGTTGTTTTTTTTATCCATTTGTTGTTGTTTTTGTTCTTGTTTTTTTATCCATTTGTTGTTGTTTATTGATCCATTTTTTGTTGTTTATTGATCCATTTGTTGTTGTTGTTTATTGATCCATTTGTTGTTGTTGTTTATTGATCCATTTGTTGTTGTTGTTTATTGATCCATTTTTTTCTTGTTGTTTATTGATCCATTTTTTTCTTGTTGTTTATTGATCCATTTGTTGTTGTTGTTTATTGATCCATTTTTTTCTTGTTTCTGATTTAATTTTTAATGTATTGTCATTTTATTAATTCCATTTCAGTGTCTAGGTAATTTAAAAAAATTAGGATATTTGGATGCCAGTAAGAACAAAATTATGGAAGTAGCCCCTGAAATTGACGGATGTGTAAGCATGACTGACTTGACATTGTCTCACAATAAAATTCGCCATTTGCCACACACGCTTGGAAACCTCAGAAAACTCGCTGTTATTCATATAGAAAATAATCATATTTCAAGTATACCACCTAGTATTGGCAAGTAAGTTAAAATTTATATTACTTTTATAACGCAATTTGGGCTTAGGTATAAATAAAACATTTCCTATTTGCGTTGGGTTGTAATGCAATTTGGGGTTAGGTATAAATTAAACATTTCCTATTTGTGTTGTGTTATAATGCAATTTGGGGCTAAGTATAAATAAAGTCTAGCTTGCGGCATTACCATTTAATGTTGGAGCTATATAGTTTATCCACGCTATAATTTGAAGTACAGTTTATTTAAATGTGCCGAAAATCGGGTATTATTATAAAATCTACTTTTGACACCTTTTTTTAAAAAAGGAACATTTATAAAATTTCCAAAAAAAAATACGTTATTATTTAACAAATCTACCTTTGCCATTTTATATTTTAAAAGTACTATTTATGCCAATTTCGCAAAAATCCGGTATTATTAAGCAAATCTACGTTTACCACTATATTTTAAAAGTACCATTTATGTAAGTCGTGTCTTAACAAATCTACTTTTCCCCACTTTAAATTTTAAAAGAACCATTTATACATAAGCCTATTTCTAGAAATCCGGTATTTTTGAACAAATCTACTTGTGCCACACTACACTTTAAATATACCATTTATACTAATTTCTCAAAAATCCGGTATTTTTGAACAAATCTACTTGTGCCACACTACACTTTAAATATACCATTTATACTAATTTCTCAAAAATCCGGTATTTTTGAACAAATCTACTTGTGCCACACTACACTTTAAATATACCATTTATACTAATTTCTCAAAAATCCGGTATTTTTGAACAAATCTACTTGTGCCACACTACACTTTAAATATACCATTTATACTAATTTTTCAAAAATCCGGTATTTTTGTACAAATCTACTTGTTCCACACCATACTTTAAATATACCATTTATACAAATTTCCCAAAAATTCGGTATTTTTGAACAAATCTACTTATGCCACACTATACTATAAATATACCATTTATACTAATTTCTCACAAAATCCGGGATTTTTAAACAAATCTACTTTTCGCACACTATATTTTAAAAATACCATTTATAGAAATTCCCGAAAATCCGGTATTATTAAACAAATCTACTTTTGCCAGTCAATATTTTTAAAACATCATTCATGTGACCTTTCCGTAAATCCGGGAATTTTTAAAAACCAAAAACTGTTCAAAACCAGACAATTCATACTGTTTACACGAATTAGTTATTAATCCCGGAATCTGAATGACAATTCTAAAATACTCATGGTAATTGTTGATAGTTTGCAATGTTTGGAGGAACTGGTAATGAGCAACAATAATATTCACTCACTGCCATCCAGTTTCGGTTTGCTCAGAAGTTTGCACACATTGATGGCTGACGATAACGCGATAGAGTCACTTCCTCGCGAGGTAATAACCTCGTCATTTAGAAAGACTAGTTCGGGGGAAAGTGAAGAATACTTCTTTCTTTCGATATTAGATTGGAAGTTGCGTGAATTTAAGCATTTTATCATTGCGCAATAACCGTTTGACATTTGTACCTGACGAAATTGGCCATATTGGACGTTTGAGGGTTGTTAACCTAGTCTCTAATCACCTGTGCAATTTACCCTTCAGTATCGCCAAACTGCCAAATTTACACGCGTTATGGTTGTCTGATAATCAGGTCAGTTTCCCTCCCACTTGACCCTTTATGACCTCAAAGAGATGGTAAAAGACCAATAAGGTTTTTTCTCTCGTTAAAGGCGAAACCGTTAGTACCTCTTCAATCGGACGTAGACGCGGAAAGCGGTCAAAGAGTTTTAACTTGTTTTATGTTACCGCAATCTCCGTTAGAACAAACTGGAATCGAACCCACAACCCCCGATTCGGAAGCCGAACGCGAAGGACGTCAACAAATAAAGTTTTCGTCTGACGTTGAATCCGAACGTCCTGTAAGTTTTGAAGTTAGTTCAGTTCTACTTGAAAACATTTATGGCCCCCTAAAAACGACTATGGAATTCTTTTAAATATCGTACAATTGTTTGTTTGTGTGTTTGTTGTTGTTGTTGTTTAGGGTAAGTTGGTTAGGGCGCCGACTCCGTATCCCAAAGAACTCAAAGCACACGCGAGACACGCTAGAAACTTTGTCCTGAAGAAATTGGAGGCAAATGGAACTTACGCCCAATATCCCTTGGACGTAAGTCTAAATTAGTTTTTCATTTGAAACCACGACGATTGTGCACAATTATTGACAACCAAGGAACAATGTTCATGTTCACTCGCAGGACAAATCGCCAATGTCCGATGACATGGAACACGATTCGATAAGGGACGAAATAAGTAAATCAATCGAAGGATCCATAAATAATGTTCCGGCTAGAAATATGATTATGGAAAATCATCGCAATTCCCCCAATATGGCCCCCGATAGTCCAGATACTCAACCGTCATCGCATCATCACAGAAACCCGGAAGGATTCCCCAATTTGAGAACGCCGCAAGATCCGGAACAAACTGTTAGGAAATGGGAGGAAAGTTGTTTGAACAGCGTCGTAGTTCCGAGAGACGAACATCAAAAGAAATCTTTCAATCAAGATAGGAATCCATCGCCGTCAACGAAACAACTTAAAAAACAGGTCTGTTAATTGCATTTAAAGTTAAACTTCCTTTGACCAAAGTTTCTTCCAATTTGAGACGAATTAAATAATCTTAATTATTTCTGGTTAGTTTTTCGAGGCCATTCCAAGTGTTCATCACACCAGTGGTGGTTCCTCGCCGGATGGCCGTAAATACTACTGTGTACCTTCCGCGTCCTACAATAATTCGTCTGTTCAATTAAAAAACGCGGTTCCCACTTTGACAAACTCTTACGTTCAACGTGGCGGGGCTTTTAGCTCAGCTAGCGCCGCGCATGCGCAACCGTTATCCCTCGCGCATAAGTTCGCGACTTTACCAACGTCTTGCGGGACTTATCCTCCCCCCAGGGGCAGCGGGGGATCACCCCATAACGTCGCGCCTCCAGTCGATATTAAAAGTGATTCTTGCTTAGATTCGGATAGAATTAAAAGTCAACACGTACCCGGATTGCAACAACAAAGGAAAGTCCTACATGGTAAGAACCTTTTTTATTATCATTTTTGATCTGTCTTTTTGCGCGGTTTTATTGAATTTTTGAGCGGTTTTATTGAGGTTTTGAGCGGTTTTATTGAGGTTTTGAGCGGTTTTATTGAGGTTTTGAGCGGTTTTATTGAGGTTTTGAGCGGTTTTATTGAGGTTTTGAGCGGTTTTATTGAGGTTTTGAGCGGTTTTATTGAGGTTTTGAGCGGTTTTATTGAGGTTTTGAGCGGTTTTATTGAGGTTTTGAGCGGTTTTATTGAGGTTTTGAGCGGTTTTATTGAGGTTTTGAGCGGTTTTATTGAGGTTTTGAGCGGTTTTATTGAGGTTTTGAGCGGTTTTATTGAATTTTTGAGCGGTTTTATTGAATTTTTGAGCGGTTTTATTGAATTTTTGAGCGGTTTTATTGAATTTTTGAGCGGTTTTGTTGAATTTTTGAGCGGTTTTGTTGAGGTTTTGAGCGGTTTTATTGAGGTTTTGAGCGGTTTTATTGAGGTTTTGAGCGGTTTTATTGAATTTTTGAGCGGTTTTATTGAATTTTTGAGCGGTTTTATTGAATTTTTGAGCGGTTTTATTGAATTTTTGAGCGGTTTTATTGAATTTTTGAGCGGTTTTATTGAATTTTTGAGCGGTTTTATTGAATTTTTGAGCGGTTTTATTGAGGTTTTGAGCGGTTTTGTTGAGGTTTTGAGCGGTTTTATTGAATTTTTGAGCGGTTTTACTCAATATTATCAATTATTATTCATTTCGTGATCGATTAGCATAATTTTTCATGTAATTTCTACAATGAAATACGTAATTTAAATTACGACAGGCTCTTCGAGCACCAGCGCTTCTAGCCGCGGTATGGGTTCGTCATCTCCGTCACCTCAACAGCAACCTCCTCCTCCAAACACCAACCATCATCACCAACAACACCACATTCATCCTTCCCCCATTAGTCAATCTCAAAATCAATTGTCGCGATCTATGAATACGTCATCCGCGGCCGAAATAAGCGGGGCAAATAATTATCAATCAATCGGTGGCGACTCTTACCCTGGAAGTAGACTAAACACTTACAGTATCGCTTGGTATACTGGTCCTAACGCTGTTAGCCGCGATAATTGTCAAACTAATTGCGATACACCCAGTGATACCGGTAACTATCAAAGTGGTACCCGATCCTCGTCAAACGCTGCGAGTGTTGCCGAAGGATTTAAGAGACAGTCGTTAACTGAAAGTTTACCGTCACCTTCTAACCGATATTTAGTCGACGATAACGGTGACGGACGTAGTTACGCTTCGATATCGGACGCTGCGGCCGCGGCTAGCTCTAATTTCGTCGCTGGTCCCGATAGAAGTCGAAGTTATCGCAGCTTGGAGTCCGGTAAGTCCATAAGTCAATAAAATTAGTTGGAAGTAGATCCAGATTAGGTATTTAAATATAGAATTCACCTTATTACCGTACCGATGCGCGTGCCCAGGCATTATTTTGACCCGGATTTGTCAAGGATGATGGGTAATCTGAGAGAAAGCGTCCTGCTAACTGTGGAACGACTTAGGTCCGGTGGGATGCTAGAAAATGGGGGAGGAATACGCGGAAAAATGGCGGGCGGTCTTCCTGATTCGTCTGGCGCCATTTTTCCGAGTATTCCTCCGCCATTTCTATCGTCCCATCGCGCCTAAGTCGTTCCACAGTTAGTAGGACCATTTCTCTAGGATTACGCGTTGCATTTGTCAGTTAAAAATCGCCCGTTAAGCCTCGGCACATGCATGGGATTGGGGAATAAGGTGTGTTTATAGAAGAAATAAAAAAATCATGTTAATGCCACGTGTTACGTTACGCATGTGTTTGTATGTATGTAAAATTTATATACGTATGTTAATCCATCGTTTGTTCTATGGGTCTGCGAATATTTTTAAAATGAAAACCAATAAAATTAAGTTAAATACATTTTTCTTTTAATTAAACCGGTATATAAATAATTGTTATTAATTTTAAAATGTCTAGTGCGTGTTTTTAATGCATTTTTAATTAATTTAATTCATTGTTTTTAATTTTAATATTTTTTTATTGCGCAAATTAAGAAATAAAAACTTATTTTTAATGAAATTAATTTATGTTGTTTGTGAATTTTCCCCGCTCGATAATAATTATTAATTTACAGGTTTTTGTGAACAACGTCGCGGTTAGTGAAATTTAAGTAATTTAGCCCGACGCATGTCCATTTTTTATAGTAGAAATGGTTTGAAGACCTTATAAGGATTAGGTTATACTATAATTTAATTTCCAGGTTTTGTGAACATCGTCACATTTGTGAAATTTAATCTAACTTAATTTAAGGCATGCCCAGTTTTATGTTAGAATGAGGCATGTTGAAATAAATGAAATGGAATTCCAAAGTTAAGTGAGTTACGATTAAGTAACCGGCGCGTTAACGTTAATAGTAACGTCGTGTTCTGATTGGTCGGTTGCAGCCGCGTCGCAATATACCGAAGAAGCGCTTTTGCAATACGTATCTGACAATAAACACCAGAATTTCCCGATCTATTCCAATATTTACAATCCACGAGAAATGGGCGGTGCATCTGCCAATGAGAAATCAATGTATTCCAGGAAATCTCCAATCGCTGATAAAGTTATCGTTTCTCGATCTCATATCGTTCACGCCCCTACGGTAACGCGACAACCCACACCCTTTCTTATTAGTCAGTGCCTTAAAGTGGACATGCAAGGTAATGTTCAGCTATAAAACGGGTTCTATGATTTCTCTCTCTCTCTCTTGAGGTAAGGTATCTTTCTATCTTTTGCTCGGTAGATATGCGGCTTCAGAACAAAAGTCCGATAGGCGTGTGCCAAAATAGCGTTGGCGGTAATGAATTCATCTCCAGGTTAGGAGGGGGTGAACATCATCATTCCTCTATGGCTAGTTCCTCGTCTCCAAGATTAATGGATCAAAGTTGCGCGCGCCCCAACAATGATCATCAGCTCAATTCTTCTTCTACTTTACCCGCCAAATATAAACATAATAAACAGTGGCTCTTTGGATCTCATAAAAATCCTATGGTGGTTAGTTGACTTTCTCCCCAAAATGTTTCTGCCTTCTCCCCAAGACGTTTCCGCCTTCTCCCCAAAACGTTTCCGCCTTCTCCCCAAGACGTTTCCGCCTTCTCCCCAAAACGTTTCCGCCTTCCCCCCAAAGCGTTTCCGCCTTCTCCCCAAAGCCTTTCCGCCTTCTCCCCAAAGCGTTTCCGCCTTCTCCCCAAAGCGTTTCCGCCTTCTCCCCAAAGCCTTTCCGCCTTCTCCCCAAAGCCTTTCCGCCTTCTCCCCAAAGCCTTTCCGCCTTCTCCCCAAAGCCTTTCCGCCTTCTCCCCAAAGCGTTTTCGCCTTCTCCCCAAAGCGTTTTCGCCTTCCCCCCCAAAACGTTTCCGCCTTCCCCCCAAAACGTTTCCGCCTTCCCCCCAAAACGTTTCCGCCTTCCCCCCAAAACGTTTCCGCCTTCCCCCCAAAACGTTTCCGCCTTCCCCCCAAAACCTTTCCGCCTTCCCCCCAAAACCTTTCCGCCTTCCCCCCAAAACCTTTCCGCCTTCTCCCCAAAGCGTTTCCGCCTTCTCCCCAAAGCCTTTCCGCCTTCTCCCCAAAGCCTTTCCGCCTTCTCCCCAAAGCCTTTCCGCCTTCTCCCCAAAGCCTTTCCGCCTTCTCCCCAAAGCCTTTCCGCCTTCTCCCCAAAGCCTTTCCGCCTTCTCCCCAAAACTTTTCCGCCTTCTCCCCAAAGCCTTTCCGCCTTCTCCCCAAAACTTTTCCGCCTTCTCCCCAAAACCTTTCCGCCTTCCCCACCAAACATTTCCGCCTTCTCCCCAAAACGTTTCTGCCTTATCCCTAAGAGTTTTCTATCTTATCCCTATTCAGTTTCCCGTTTCAATCCAAAGAAATCCAGATATCGGTTTCACTTACGAAGGTGGCATTGGTTCACCTGTCAACTTGAATAGACCTGAAGATGAGGTATTTCATTAACCCTTTTAAAAACACTTTCCACCTTTGAAATTATACGCGTTTTTAGGGTATTTACGTTACCCACGTCTCTGAAAATGGACCTGCAAATACCTTATTAAAGCCTGGAGACAAAATATTAGAAGTAATGTTGGTTTTAAATAAAATTGACTATTTTTAGCTTTTAATTGTTTTTTTCCCTTAGCATTTAAACGACTATTTTTGTTCCGTTTGTTTTTCAGGTAAATGGGGTCGATTTTACTCATGTTGATCAAAAAAAGGCCGCGGTTGTTTTACATTCCTCTGGAGCTTGCGTTACCCTTTTGGTTTCCAGGTGTTGATTTTTACGTATAAACATTCCCCTTATGGTAAATATCAAACTAATTTTGTACAATTAAATTAATTGGGGGTGGGTGGAAGGTGGGAGGGGGGGGACAATTAAAAAATTAATTATCCTAAAATGTGACGCGTTTATTGAATTTATATAATTAAATCTAACCAAATTATTTAATAATTAAAATTAAATTGATTTAATTTTAATTATTAAGGTGCTATTTAAGTTTAAATATCCCGGTTAATTTTTAAAATTAAGTTTTTTATTATATTAAAGTTGTATTAAAGTTAATTGGTGCCAGGGCACTCCGGGGTAAAGGCGTAGCGATACTCCATGTTAAGGGGAAAGTAGTGCCCATGAAATATTATAAAAAAAACAAAAAACATTAAATAAATTAATGACAAAATAATATCATAGGTGTTGCGTATAAAAAATTAATTAAAAAAAAATATAATATAATATATAATTATAAATAATAATTATTAAACAAATAGGTAATTAAAAATAATTTAGGTAATTAAAAAAATAATAGAAATGACGTAATTCAGGCAATTTATTTGGAATACAATTATTAATTTAAAGGGAGACTGAAGCTTTTTACATTCCGCGTTGTTTTCTTTTATATTTTAACTCGAATTTCCCCTTAAAAACCTAACAAAAACGTCTCGCAAATGTTTTTAGTAACTCAACAGTTTCATTCTCCCTTTAAAGGGAGTATTACACAAATGTTGTTCATCAAAAGAAAAATCCCCAAAAAAAAACTGTTTAATGTAAAAAACGAATCAAAATGAATTTGTCTTCCGTGACAGTTAAACAGGCATTTTTCAAATTCCTCAAATAATAGACCGATTTCATCCTATTGGTAACTGCGCGCGCGAAAAAGTAGTTCTCAAAGTTCCCGCCACCCCTATGGAGGCGGAGGGATATTAAATTCCTATAGATATAAAAGTAGCCCCGACTAATTGAATGGTGAAATATGTTTATTATTTGGAAAAATACCAACAATATATATATAAACAAAAAAGTATTACAGGGTGTTTAAAAAAATGCGAAAAAAAAAATAATAATAATAATAATAATAATAATTGTTTAACATTTTCAAGGCAATCACGTTTGAAAATAATGAATATCAAAGTACCTGAATATTTATCTTGTTTATTTTAATTTTTTTTTTGTCTCTGTGAAATATGGTGAAAATATTTCACTCGTGTTTTAAGCCTGGTTGTCAACGTAATGTTCTTTCGTCGATGTCTAGCTTTTTTGTAGAGTAAACATGATCGAAAATAAAATTTATTTTCAGCTAATTATTCATGGTCGCTTTTTTCAACGAAATGATACACTTAGTCGCGCGGTGTGTCTACTCTGTCTACGTGTAGTAGGCTGTATAGTAGCAGAAGGGGATAATAGAAGAAGGATGACACTCTGTATCCTTTTAATACTTTAGTTATGTAACGTCATTCTTCCCAGGCTCACGCTTTTTGTTTGCTTTTCCGCTCATCAAACTTCAGATGGGCATCGCACCGTAAGGTGAATTGTATAATTATTTGGCACTAAATCCCCAGCAATCAACCCACAAACCTCTTCTTGGGGTAGGACAAAAATCCACAAGCGCGTCTTGCCAAATATTTAAACGCTGATAAAGTAATGATGAGGGAACTATTTATCGCGAATGTGATTCGGTTTAGTAACCTTGCTTCAAATGTTCCGATGTTGGGAAGAATGACGTTACACTTACCCTGTTTTGTGGAACACTTCTCTCGAAGAGAAGTATTATATACTTCTGATAGTAGGTAATTTCACACGTATTTCAAACTAAGGCCTAGAGGTCCGTGCACTCGAGCTAAAAAAACTCGCGGATTATTATACAGAGTTGGGCACTCCTCCTTAGATAGATTTTTTTCCTATCAAACTATCATAGATGGCGAAACTATCAATTCTTCTGGCTATATTTTAGAATGGAACTCCTTCTTAGATAGATTTTTTTCCTCTCAAACTATCATAGATGGCGGAACTATCAACTCTTCTGACTATATTTTAGACTGACATTGCTGGTTAGATAGATATTTTTCCTCTCAAACTATCATAGATAGCGAAACTATCAACTCTTCTGACTATATTTTAGACTGACACTGCTGGTTAGATAGATATTTTTCCTCTTAAACTATCATATTTGGCGAAACTATCAATTCTTCTAGCTATATTTTAGACGGGCATTATTTGTTAGATAGATTTTTTCCCTCTCAACAAATCATAGATGGTGAAACTATCAAATCTTCCTTCAATATGTCAGATTGGCTCTCATTGTTAGATAGATTTTTTGCCTATCAAATCAAATATAAATCTTTAGGAACGACTAAATTAATCGATTATTTAATTTCCGGACTTTAAATTTGATTGTTTTCGATCAAACTGATTTGGTCTCTACCTAATTTTACTCTGTTTAATCGATTCCTGATATTTCCTGATTTTGTAGAATTTCTAATATTTTCAAATATTCATATAATTTCCATAATCTCATTTCTCAAGTTTGACTTTTAACTGTCTATAGTTCAAAAGCTACTATCCAAACTTTTTCAAATTATTCGCCCTTGATTTAATCTAAACCATCTACTATAAACGGTTAACTAATAATAATTAAAAGCAAAAATTGCAATTAAATCTACACTTTAATTTATCTACTTCTACGTTTGGATGATTTCGTGGAATCGTTCTTCCTCCTCTATAAACAAGAAGCTCCGTCTTCACAGTTTGAACTGTTGAACCATCGTTTATTTATTTGTTTGAGAGGGTTATAACGACCACCAAGTACAGAATCTTCTTATAGAATAAACCTACACTTGCTAACGTTCAAATATATTAAAAACTTCGATATCATTCAAAAAACGACTTATCTATCCAGAAATTTTCATAACTATCAAAATTGCCTATCAAAGATTAGCTCATAATTTTTTTAAAATGAAATCAGAAAACAGATGTCGCCAAATAAAATCACTCAAAAAATCAATATATTTCTCAAGGAATAATGCCTATCATTTTTTATGATTTCTAAAAGATGGGGTTAGTAGCTAGATCACGTTGAGAATCGATATTTTTCTCTAGAAGATTTCAACGAATCAATGAATCATATCAACTTCGAGTGCACTTTCTAAGCTATCAAACTCAATCAATCATTATAATTCAAATTTTTCTCGAAAATAACTATCAAAATTGATACTTTGATTGGGGAAGATTTAGTTTTCTATCGTATCAAGTGGTAAAACTATCAAATGATATGATAGTGCCCATCTATGCGCGGATATTATAAATCCTGAAGATCCTGAAGTTTTTTTGTCTCTTGACAGCACGTACAAACCTACGTTACATAGAGAAATAGCTTTGCGCGTGCTGACAACCGATGTTGTAACAGAGTATATACGGAATAAGCTGTCGCTCGAGATAGGGAGCTGCCTATTCTGTAGAGTGTGAACAAATTTCCTCACGCGCATTCTTTATCCATGGTTTTAGATTTTAGAATGAATAAATTTTTAATAAAAATTAATTTCTAATGTCAAAATTGTAAATTCAGTATTTAATCCACAATATCGTTGGATTAAATGGTCCTAATGTCCTGAAATTTGAATGAGAGGTGTGCCACAATATATTCTATTCTATTAAAAAGATTCAAGCATTTAGAGTCGATAGATTTTTTTTTTTAATAAAAGTTAATTTCCAATGTCAAAATTGTAAATTCAATATTCAATCCACTATATCTTTGGATCTAATGGTCCAAATGTTATGAAACTAATGAGAGGTGTGTTACAATATTGTCTATCAGAAGTATATAATACTTAATTCTCTTCGAGAATTTTAAATTATACTTAGTTGTCAAGGAGGGCCAAGAAGAAAAAAGCTTCCTCGCAGCGGGACTCTGCTTGGGACTCTGCTTGTTCGATGACATTCTGAAGCTTCTTGTGTTTTTTTTTAATGCAATAATTTTTATCAGTATACAAGAGGGAGAGAGGGATGGGATATAAAAGCGGTACGAGCCAAATAGTAGCTAGGAGGATATAGGGGTGAGGGAGTCTTCGACTGCCCGATCTTAGAGCTCAGGTTTCGGCGTCTCCGATGGGAGATTCGTGCACCCGTACCTAGTTACCTTGGTTATGCGCATCACGTGACCACCCAAATCCAATTAAAAAAATAGCATCTTTTTCATGCTAGCTTAGGACTTTGAAGCAACGCCGTCTATATTAGTGTTGACTGCACCATGGATTTATAATAGAAGCTTACGCTTCCTGGATATTCCACTCGCCTTAAAACGCGCACAACATTTATGCCATAAAAATTCGCGCGCGTGGGGACTGGGGGGCTGATGACGTAGAAATTGAGGCAAATTCAGAGGGGGTGGAAGTTTTTCACGCGATCGAGTTCTAATTTTTAATAGCGCGCGAGAAATAATTTTTAGAAAAGCGCGCGCACACGCGCTCCGAGAGAAAAAAGTTTGCCTCAATTTCCACGTCATCAGCCCCCCAGTCCCCACGCGCGCGAATTTTCATGGCATAAATGTGTTTAAAATCAAAATGCTTTACTGAAGGCGACAGTGAAATATCCAGGAAGCGTAAGCTTCTATTATAAATCCATGACTGCACTTGTAGTGATATTTTTTTAATTTTATCGGGCGTTAACTTGACCCTCCCACAATCTTTAATGCATCTTAAACACTTATCTAGTAGAGCTTTTGGTGTAGGGAAAGAGGAAAAACCGTTACCTTTATCTAAGAACCATAATTTACTATTAATAAAAAATAAAATAATGATAAAAAAACGGACCCCCTTCCACGGGACGGAGGGGTATGAAAGAAGAGGCGGGTCATAGCGACAGAGGTAAAAAGGAATTACGTATTTTTCGCCTTTCCCGTCAGCAACGTCATCAAAACGTACTTTAAGTGAGCCTATTAGATAATTTAAACTTTTAATTACGTGTTGCAGGGAGGGGCTCTATACTAGGCTATGAGTCGGACTGAAGTAAATACTAACCGTTCTCCATTCCTGCTTCTAAAATTAAATCTATCCCTGGTATAGTAATTAAATATGCTAAACATAAAGGAAAATATTACATTCACAATAGAGAATTACTAGATTTGAAAGTTGTATCCCCGCCTAATCTAGGTGTAAATCATTAATATATGTGTATTGAGGAAGGTAAGCTCTTTCAGTTCGTAAAAGGGTCCCAAAAATTAATTTAAAAAATGTATTTCTTTATTTAGTTTGTGAAAAGACGGGCGTAAGTGTTTAATTTTGATCCTTTACATGTTCTTTCAGTAACCATCTAAAGAGATGGGGACCGCGGTTTGGACGTTTCTCTTCATCCCCCCCCCATCCTCCTGCCGCCATCATAAAAGGTAAGACCATGGACTCGATTTACATATTCTCAACTCTGCATAAGCTTTCAGTAGTAATACTTCTCAAGTAAGAAAAAGTACGTCAAAGTATTTTTAGCCACATCGTATGACGTACATCTACGGTGACGCTCTTAGTTTGACCTGCCCTGTTGTTGTTGTCCCCGTCGTCGTCCCCGTCGTGTCAATATACCCACCTTAGGCTGTATAAAGGTTTTCGTTAGTCGTTGAAGGGAAAGTGAAAGGGAGAGAATTGTGGTGAGGTGATATTTTTCGTTCGTCTACTTATGAAGGGAATTATGATAGTAAGGTTAAGCTATATATACTCTCCCTTTAAAATTCGTCTCACCCGTCGTCGACGTCCACAATACGATTTCACGCTTTCAATACCGCTCCCCTATTTCAACATTGAAAGAAATCGAGGGGAATTTATAATCTAGGCAAAGAAAATATATACTGATGTTATTTTTGGAATGGTCTATGGCACCTGGATATTACAATTATTGAGTGTTTTACCGAATTCTTTCTCTTTCAAACGCGTGTATGCGTAGGCATAAGTTGTAAGTTAAAAGTTTCTGTACGTGTATTAATTGAACGTTAAGTACGTAATCATTTTAGCACTGTTAAAGGTAACTCGATCATCGAGGGGATAATCACTAAAACGTTCTGTTATTCTATTAAGGGTTACTTGTGTGTAATCAGTTTAGCATTGTTAAAGCTAAAACCTCGTTTTTATAATGGCCTTACGGTTAATCATTTTAGCAATGTTAAGGGTAGCGCATCGAGGGGCTACTCACTCAAGTTTTCTCTTGGCGTCGCTCTATTACAATTATAACATAAATAAATTTATTGAAGTAAGGATTACTGGTAATAATTTTAGCACAGTTAAAAGTAGCGCATCGAGGGGCTATTCGCGTAAATTTTATGCACGCCTGTGAAGTACGGTACGATGTGGCTACTATTATGAGCCCAGCCCTTGGCCCATCTTGTTTAACTTTTATTTATTAGAAATTTTGTTTAATCAAATCTTTCGTGTTATTATTTGCCGGTTCGCTCGCGTGTAATAAGAACTTCCATCAAAATGATATAAAGAATGGGTAGATTTTACTGATGACTGATATTTTTGTAGCACCCTAGGAGCGAAGGCACTCGGCACAGTCCGTCAGCCCGTCGGGATATTTTTTATTACTTTTCACGCGGACATTATTCCATAATGAAGGGTTTTTAAGTTTTTGGCCGCCATTTAAAAAGATGGCAACAAATCGAACCCAAAAGACCTTTCAGCCCGTCTATAGGTTAAAGGAAACCATTGTACTTAATATTTGTGAAATCGGTTGAAACGCGCGGACTTTATTGCATAGAGAATATTTTCTTGCATTTCTGGGCGCCATTTTAAAAGATGGCGAAAAATCAAACCCGAAAGACCATTCAGCCCGTCTTAAGGTTAAAGCAAACCAGTGTACTAAATATTTGTGAAATCGGTTGAAACGCGCGTACTTAATTGCACAGAGAATATTTTTTACATTTCTGGGCGCCATTTTTTAAGATGGCGGCGGATTGGAAAAATCTTTCTTAGTACGCGCCTACTACTTATGAGTAACGTTCCTGCAAATTTTCAGCCTTCTAGGGCAAGCGGTTTGGGCTGGGCGTTGATTATCAGTCAGTCTGTCAGTCAGTCAGTCAGTCTGTCAGTCAGTCAGTCAGTCAGTCAGTCAGGACTTGGATTTATATAGATATAGATAAATCAAAGTTCTGACTGACAAACTGACTGATAATCAACGCCCAGTCCAAACTGCTTGCCCTAGAAGGCTGAAAATTTGTTACTCATAAGTAGTAGGCGCGTACTAAGAAATTTTTCCAATCCGCCGCCATCTTAATAAATGGCGCCCCGTAATGTAATCTTCTCTATGCAACAAAGTCCGCGCGTTTCAACCGATTTCGTAAATATTTAGTGCACTGGTTTCCTTTAACCTATAGACGGGCTGAATGGTCTTTCGGGTTCAATTTGTGGCCATCTTTTTAAATGGCGGCCACAAATTAAAAACCCTTCTTAAAATCTACCCATTCTTTGTATCATTTTGATGGAAGTTCTTATTACATTTCTTATTATTTTTATTATAATTTCAGATGTTCGGTATTGATTCAAACGTTCCTGGCAATTCTGGCGTTACTTCATTCCTTGTCGCCATTTTGGTATTTCTTTTTAAGCTATAAATGTTTATGTTTTGAGGCATATCAAGTGCAATATACAAGGGTCCGACTATACCAAAAAAAAAGCGTACGGAATTTCCTCTTTGATTTCGTAATTTATTGATTACTTCAAAGATTTCACGAGAAGCGTACTGAATTTCGTGTAAATGTCGGACCCCTCGACAATGTATAATTTAATAGTGAGATTGAAGTAGTTTATAGTGTCACCGAGGGGCTAAACACTCGCGCATTCTGGCCTCAGTGTAGAAAAGCGCTACTTGGGAGAGCTAATATTTTTAAATCCACCGGACTGAAACAATGGTTGGGTAGTTATTTTGGTTTATTACATTGGTCTTAGTTCCGAGGTAATTATTTAGCAACTCTGGGTTATCTAAACAAATAATTTAAAACGAAGTTATAACAAGACGACCCAAGGGCTGGGCTCGTAAGAGTAACCACATCGTATGGTACTTCGATGCTCATCTTTTAACAGTGGTAAAACATGGTACCCGTAAAGAAAATCAAAGTGAATAGTCCATCGATACTCTAACAAAAACTTAGAACCCTTAATCCTTATTTCAATAAATTTACTTACGTTATAAGTTTAATATCCGGGGCCACAAGCTAGTACTTTCTTTTAAAACTCTTCTCGATTTGTGGAGAAATAGACGTGTTTTGGGAACGTTCCCCTTTCGCTAGCCCGATAGGGAAGCTCTCCAGGATTACATTTTAACAAAGCTTGTTATACAAATACGAAGGTGTATTTTGGTTACTTTTAAGGGTTGGTCGCTTTAGAAATTGAAATCTCAAGGTTTTTACTTCCGTTATTTTTGTATTCAAGGTTGGGTGGGGTTTTTTTTTACTATTGTTCACTTGCACTTATATATATTTCTTTTATACGCTTAATCTATGCATGGTTAATAATATATTTGCAATTTTTCAACACTCAGTGACTTAACGCACTTCCTATCTGGACGCAAAAGCATAATGCTACGTTTTGCCACCAAATACCCTGGTTTTCCATCCTAACAACCTCGTTTTCCACCGTAGGATATTAGCGTGGAAAACAGTGGAAATTCTAAGCCGATTAAAATTTGTTACTAATAGAAATTTTCTTATTATTTTCAGTACCTGGACTCAACACTCGGAAGTTACACGTTTATAAAAATATTCTTATTATTTTCATTATTAATCTATTTAATAAAATCTAATGTATCAATGAAATATATTTCAAAATAAAAACTTGCATTAATATTTATAAAATATTATTTGATAAAATTATTTCTATTTATAAGCTTATTAATTATAGTTATGGCGTCAAATAAAAAAAAGAATAAAAGACTTTAACCAAAGTATTTTAATTGCAAATTTTTATTAAATCCGATTGTATGAAATGGAATATATTTCGAAATAAAATATTGCATTAATATTTATAAGTCTGCCTGATAAATTTATTTTTACTTGTAAGCTTACTAATTATAGTTAGTGATTAAGGTATAGAAACTTAATTCATACCCTCTGAATTAGAGTATGATTAAAGTGCTTGCTCAACATAGTAGAGCCGTCAGTCGAGTATGAATATTTTGAATACAGTTTCAAAGTTATAATGAATGATTTTATTCGAAGTGCATTGCACTGAAGCGTGTCGTAGCAGCCACGTAAAACAAACAAACTTTGACTAGTGCTGGTTACATAACTGTGTGTTTGCTTATGTGTGTGGTAGTGAACGGATTAAAGGTTGCGTCTGGATTACGAGTAATTGTCGAGGGGCTACTCACTAAAAACTCGTTAGTGCTTTTAAACAGGATTGGGATTTTGGGTTACTTAGGGGGCTATGGGTTATAATTATTATCATTATGAACGGATAATTAAGCACCAACACATTTGCCACTAGGGGCGCTGTATACGTAGTTACGTATTTACTGACATCTAAAGCATGATAAATTCTGCTAGACTTTCGTGTAAGCAATATGTAGTTCATAAATTGCCGTTAGGGGCGCTGTATACGTAGTTACGTATTTACTGACATCTAAAGCATGATATATTCTGCTAGACTTTCGTGTAAGCAATATGTAGTTCATAAATTGCCGTTAGGGGCGCTGTATACGTAGTTACGTATTTACTGACATCTAAACATGGTCAATTTTTGCTATGACGTCATATACGGTGACGTGTCATGACGTCAAATCCGGTGACGTGTCATGACATCATATCCGATGACGTGTCATGACGTCATATCCGGTGACGTGTCATGACGTCATATCCGGTGACGTGTCATGACGTCATATCCGGTGACGTGTCATGACGTCATATCCGGTGACGTCACCTATGACGTCAACGAGGTAATTGACTTGTGACGTCACGACAGATTTTAATGGTAAAAGGTAATGATTGTCCATTCAGTTATGCCTAGCTTTCATTCATTTAGGCCTAGCGTTCATTCATTTAGGCCTAGCAGTGTTCAGCTATTTGAATTTCGTGCCCGGGATATGGTGCACCCGAGTCCGCTTTTAGCGCCCCCCGACGCAGGAAATTAACTTAGTTGTAAGTTGCAGGCATAGGTCAACCGGTTCATTTCGTTCCCTGGAAGCCGTCGAAGAAGGTCGCTCGGAGAAACCGGTCCCGCTCAGCTGATGTTGATCGTGATCCCGGCTTTTGAGGTTGATACTTGATCGTTCCGCCATTTCGATGATCGTTTTTGCCGAGGACGCAAGCTGAATTCGAAGCTCTTCAACCTATTTGGCAGCCATTGCTTCGCCTCGTGGTGCTTTAACAGTCCGTAAGCCTAACCTTTACAATAATCCAAACTCATCTAGCTCCCCTTAAATTATTTATTTTATTTCAAGTATTTAAATTAATTAGGTAGTGTTAAATATTAGTGAATTTTATTTATTTATTAAAAATCAAGTACCATAAATAAAATTTTACAACGAGATGTTGGACAAGAGAGAATCCCTTAATAATTAGTTTAAGAGATATTATTTAAAGATTTAAACGGGGTACGTAATTAATTTAGAGATATCGCGACAGATTTTCGGAAATCAAGTCCCGCCGAACACGAGGGCCGTTGCCCTAAGCCTTGTACCATTTAAATAATCGTTACTTAACGGATTCTGTCTGTGGGAATAGTTTTAAAATAAATGAATAGCAGGGTTTTCCTAAAATTAGTTTAGGGTCTATTATTAATTAATTTAGAGCTAAAGTGTCAGATTTAATTTCGGAAATCAAGTCCCGCCGAACACGAGGACCGTTGCCCTAAGCCTAATTAAGCCTTCTTCCATTTAATTCTAGTTATTTACGGGGTATATCTGTGGGTATAGTTTTAAAATAAATAGCAGGTTTTCCTAAGATTAGTTTAGGGGCTATAATTAATTAATTTAGAGCTAAAGCGACAGATTTTCGAAAATAAAGTCCCGCAGAGATCATTTTAAGACACGAGGACCGTTGCCCTAGGCCTAATTAAGCCTTCTTCCATTTAATTCTAGTTATTTACGGGGTATATCTGTGGGTATAGTTTTAAAATAAATAGCAGGTTTTCCTAAGATTAAATTAATCAATTATAGCCCCCAAAAGCGACAGATTTTCGATAATAAAGTTCCGCAGAGATCATTTTAAGACACGTGGACCGTTGCCCTAGGCCTAATTAAACCTTCTCCCATTTAATTTAGTTATTTACGGGGTCTATCTGTGGGAATAGTTTAAAAATAAATAAATAGCAGGTTTTCCTAAAACTAGTTCAGGGGCTATTATTAATTAATTTAGAGCTAAAGTGTCAGATTTTCGAAAACCAAGTCCCACAGAGATCATTTTAAGACACGAGGACCGTTGCCCTAAGCCTAATCCCATTTAATTCTAGTTATTTATGGGCCCTATCTGTGGGAATAATTTTAAAAGGCCTGTTTTCCTTAAATCAAATTAGGGGATATTTAAATTATTTTCATTATCAAGCTACATATTTAATTTAAAACTAAACGGCAGTTTCCCTAAAATTAGTTTAGCGGTTTTTTTCTTATATTATTTAAATCCATTTTGTTGGGCCCAAAAGTAGGCAATAGTTTAAGATGTGTTATTAATATGTTTTCATTTATAGATGCAGCTGATATTCTTGGATTTTTCTGTCGCTGGTCATTTCTAGACGGATCATTCCAGATGACTTATCATTCCTGATGACATTCTTTGTTGGATTGACGTTGCACGATGATTTCCGCTGTTCTGGACTCTACGTATCATTCCTGATGACAATTCTTTGTTGGATTCCGTTACACCATGTCTTCTTCCGGACTTGCTATCTCTCTCAACATTGACTCGAAGATACGGAGAAAATCACCGAAGCTAGAAGACACAAAATACATCTTTTTTACTTGAAAATTTTACATGTAACCACTTAACTCAGTTTTTTTGCTTGCAAATTTTATTTGTAACTACTTATTATTTTTTTTACGTTCAAACTTTAACTTACGAAACTCTTTAATAATTTTTTTGTTCGAAATTTTTGTAAACACTTGGTTTTTTTGTTTCTTATTGAATAAATTTTGCCTTGAACCTCGTTCTTTCTTTTCTTGAATTTTTTTTGATACTAGACTTGGTTTCTTTTTTTAAAAGTCTGGACTTAGGGAGTTTTTTTGACCCCTTTTTTCATAATTTTTACAAAAAATAAAGAAAATAATACAATAAAAAAAATTTTTTCAAAAAAAAAAATTATTTTTTTATTAAAATTATTAAAAAATATAAAAAAATTGTAAAAATAAGCATAAAAAATATCAAAAAAACTACCCTAAGTGTTTTTCGACTATTTTTGTTCCTTCCCCAATATCGAAACTTTAATTTTAAACTTAAGCTACCACCCCCAAAGTAAGCCTTGCGAG
The DNA here is from genome assembly GCF_054372755.1 of Phalangium opilio. Taxonomy (NCBI): domain Eukaryota; kingdom Metazoa; phylum Arthropoda; class Arachnida; order Opiliones; family Phalangiidae; genus Phalangium; species Phalangium opilio. Next base: position 5,460,136 of record NW_028324187.1, on the reverse strand, counting down.
CCCAATTTAAATTTTACAAGTCCCTGGGACAAATCGGGAAACGTAAAATTTAAACTAAGGCCCGCTGTAGAGCCCCCAAAACCAGGAAACTTCGTCCTTAGAATGGGATTTCCAATGAGAGTCCACTTGCAGACGTCCATAGCATGGGATTTCCAATGAGAGTCCACTCGCTGTCGTCCACAAGCATGGGATTTCCAATGAGAGTCCACTTGCAGACGTCCATAGCATGGGATTTCCAATGAGAGTCCACTCGCTGTCGTCCACAGCATGGGATTTCCAATGAGAGTCCACTCGCTGTCGTCCAGTTCTTCCTGCGCAAGAAAAATTCGAATTACTATTTGTAAAAAGGCACACGAATAACTTGAAATTAATTACCTTAATTAGAAAATCCAGTCGAGTATTTTCGCTAGACGTAACGGCAAAATGTTCAGGCATAAGACAAATGACTATTTTTTTGGCATAAAAGGCACATTCGTAACAGTAATAGGGAAAGAATACCGTAAAAAGCTAAGCCTTGCCTTAAACCCCGCTTAAAATCGTGTTTACTTTTAAAGGACAAAGCGTATAAGCAACCTTCTACCTTAAACATAAATCATAAATTTATTTAAATCCTACAAAACTCCCTCAACGAGTTGCCAAACGCTTTTCCCCTAAAAATATTTATAATTAAAACCATAAACTAGATACCTTAATACCGCAAAGGGAATCTCACCCTTGAAATCCTGATAACGAGTTCATTATTCTTAAAAGGGAGGGCTACGACCAGTGTTCACCTATTCCATAAGTAAGATTTTATTTATGTCCTGGCGAAAAGAAAAATCCCTAAAACTTCAAGGACACAGCGCTTCCCTTCTAACAATAAATAGAATAATAAATAATAAACTAAATATCCTAATAATTGCCTAAATGTCTCACAGGCTGTCTAAATAGTCTTTTTCACTAATGAGATTCCCTTTCAACGGATAAAATCAAAGTGTAGACCTCAATTAAGAAGGGGATTGTAATGGGTTCCTTGACCTGATTAATATTGGGTGCCTTTTGCCAAAAAAATAGTTATTGATTCTAGAATCCAACATAAATTTCTCCTTTGGAAACAGATGGTAGCTATAAAAAATAAAATTCAAACAATGAAATACAGATTAAAATTGTTATAGCACAAGTATTTTCAGGGCCGGATTAAGCAATTTTGCACCCGGGGGCCGGGATAATGCGCGCCCCCTTAAGTCGAAAAATATAGGAACAGCAAATGATGCTAAGGGGGGAATAGTTTGACTCAATGTGCCCCCAACAAGCATTGCGCCCGTGGGCCAGTACCCCCTTGCCCCCCCCCTTAATCCGGCCCTGACAAAAACATACTCAAAGGGCATCCCCGTATCTCAAGTAGAACCAGAGTTATGAGCCTCCAAAGTTGGGTACAATGATATTCCTATGCAGCGGGGTATGTTTGGGAATATATTCCTCAATTACTTAGCACCTATTTACTAGATCCCCATGATTTAGTATGGCTGGATGGGGGATAAATTGGACTATAACACGCTGAAAGGGCATCCCCGTATCTCAAGTAGAACCAGAGTTATGAGCCTCCAAAGTTGGGTACAATGATATTCCTATGCAGGGGGGTATGTTTGGGAATATATTCCTCAATTACTTAGCACCTATTTACTAGATCCCCATGATTTAGTATGGCTGGATGGGGGATAAATTGGACTATAACATACTGAAAGGGCATCCCCGTATCTCAAGTAGAACCAGAGTTATGAGCCTCCAAAGTTGGGTACAATGATATTCCTATGCAGGGGGGTATGTTTGGGAATATATTCCTCAATTACTTAGCTCCTATTTACTAGATCCCCATGATTTAGTATGGCTGGATGGGGGATAAATTGGACTATAACATACTGAAAGGGCATCCCCGTATCTCAAGTAGAACCAGAGTTATGAGCCTCCAAAGTTGGGTACAATGATATTCCTATGCAGGGGGGTATGTTTGGGAATATATTCCTCAATTACTTAGCTCCTATTTACTAGATCCCCATGATTTAGTATGGCTGGATGGGGGATAAATTGGACTATAACATACTGAAAGGGCATCCCCGTATCTCAAGTAGAACCAGAGTTATGAGCCTCCAAAGTTGGGTACAATGATATTCCTATGCAGGGGGGTATGTTTGGGAATATATTCCTCAATTACTTAGCTCCTATTTACTAGATCCCCATGATTTAGTATGGCTGGATGGGGGATAAATTGGACTATAACATACTGAAAGGGCATCCCCGTATCTCAAGTAGAACCAGAGTTATGAGCCTCCAAAGTTGGGTACAATGATATTCCTATGCAGGGGGGTATGTTTGGGAATATATTCCTCAATTACTTAGCTCCTATTTACTAGATCCCCATGATTTAGTATGGCTGGATGGGGGATAAATTGGACTATAACATACTGAAAGGGCATCCCCGTATCTCAAGTAGAACCAGAGTTATGAGCCTCCAAAGTTGGGTACAATGATATTCCTATGCAGGGGGGTATGTTTGGGAATATATTCCTCAATTACTTAGCTCCTATTTACTAGATCCCCATGATTTAGTATGGCTGGATGGGGGATAAATTGGACTATAACATACTGAAAGGGCATCCCCGTATCTCAAGTAGAACCAGAGTTATGAGCCTCCAAAGTTGGGTACAATGATATTCCTATGCAGGGGGGTATGTTTGGGAATATTTTCCTAAATTAATTAGCTCCTATTTACTAGATCCCCATGATTTAGTATGGCTGGATGGGGGATAAATTGGACCATAACATACTGAAAGGGCATCCCTGTATCTCAAGTAGAACCAGAGTTATGAGCCTCCAAAGTTGGGTACAATGATATTCCTATGCAGGGGGGGGGGGGGGTATGTTTGGGAATATTTTCCTCAATTAATTAGCTCCTATTTACTAGATCCCCAAGATTTAGTATGGTTGGATTGGGGATAAATTGGACCATAACATACTGAAAGGGCATCCCCGTATCTCAAGTAGAATCAGAGTTATGAGCCTCCAAAGTTGGGTACAATGATATTCCTATGCAGGGGGGTATGTTTGGGAATATTATCCTCAATTAATTAGCTCCTATTTACTAGATCCCCAAGATTTTAGTATGGTTGGATGGGGGATAAATTGGACTATAACATACTGAAAGGGCATCCCCGTATCTCTAGTAGAACCAGAGTTACGAGCCTACAAAGTTGGCTGCAATGATATTCCTATGCAGGGGGGTATGTTTGGGAATATTATCCTCAATTAATTAGCTCCTATTTACTAGATCCCCAAGATTTTAGTATGGTTGGATGGGGAACTCAATGTGCCCCCAACACAAATGTAAATCGCGAATACAAGTATGCCACTTTACCACAACTCCCCAAAATAAACTAAAGCTATGTTTCTACAAACAAAGGTCGTAATTACCAAACCTATTTTGTATGGTTAACTTTTTATTTTTCTCCTGTGGGGGAATGTCTAGCTAGGGTTTATGAGAAAACCTTACAGCTCCGAAGAACATAAAGGCACATACATATAGTTTGAGGTACTGTTTCAGTGCTGACTTAAATTGGGCAATAGATTTTAATGATACAATCTCAGGGGAAGTGAATTCCAAATGGGGACCGATCTATGAAAAAAGGAGTGCTTAAGCTGGCCTTTAGTCTTTACGGGCATATCGGTGGAATAATCTTTTACCATGACCCCTTTTGGGGGCGATAGAAGGGGCATCAGAAAAATAAGTTTGATTAGGGGAGTTTAAGATTTTGAACAAGCTTAAAAGGTCAAAATATTTGCGACGCGTTGTTAGGGAAGACCAACCAAGAATAGAAAGTTGTACTTCCCTTGGTAGGTGTCGGAGAGACAACCCTGGATTGTCTAGATACTTAATATCGATAGCGGAATGGGGGGTAACGCTTAGTTTCCATTCGGTTGCGATAAAGCTTTGATATTTCATATAAATTAACCCTTAATATATAAATAAAATATTTACCTGGAAAGATCTCTGTAGCCACCATTGAAATGGGCAACAGCTTCAAGTCAACTTCCCAAAAGACATAGGATACTAAGCCTTGGTCGTAGTAACACTTGCACTGCCAACGGCAACGTGGGCCCCCTAAGCCTTGGTCGTATTTCACAAACGTATTTGGCACGGTTAAGCATAAATTTTCCACTTGCGACGCTTAATTTCCGATCGGTTGCGATAAAACATTGGTATTTAATGCAAAGTAACACTTAAAATATAAATAAAATCAAAATATTTACCAGCAAAGATCACGCAGAAAAACGCTGCCGCAAGTTTGCACCGCAAACGTCCCAAATGAATGAATAGGGTTATTGCTGCAAACACGTACCGCTAGATGGCGCTGCTGAAGTTAGGCAGACTTCAAAATATGGCGGGAGCGTGCGTTTCAATTTTATCGTTTCTATTTTCGAATATAACTAATAATTCAGTTAATTATAATTTAATAATGCCTTCTAAACAGCCCAAAACACTATTCTCCACTTTTAAAAAGTGGTACCGGAGTTTATGGATTCCTACAGCTGGAAAAACCACCCTATAAACATGTTTGTCTAATAGGTCGAAACCTGAAATCATAATAATTAAACTAATTCCTATGAAAGTTATTCATTTTACAGGGGACCCAGTTTTACGTTGATCTAGATCAAATAAAAGTTCTGAAATGAAAAGTGTATTATATTCCAAAATCTTTGTTTGTTTTTGGCCTAATTATTCCTGTTCTTAATTAGAAAATTAGTAAAATAAAAATAGTAATGAAGAAAGAAGATGCTATAGGTTTAGCCGCCCAATAAATAGGGTGTCCTGTAAGAATAATCTGGTTGAAATACACGTCAAAATGCTATGAGAAATTCCACCTAAAATGGTGCAATCGCAAGAGATGCGAGTCTTTCCTCCAGTAATGACAATGGTCAATAATACCAGAAGGGGGTAATAGAAGAAGGATGACACTCTGTATCCTCTTAATGCTTTAGTTATGTAACGTTATTCTTCCCAGACTCACCCTTTTAGTTTGCTTTCCCGCTCATCAAACTACAAATGGGCATCGCACCGTAAGGTGAATTCTATAATTGTTTGGCACTAAATCCCCATCAATCATCCCACAAACCTCGTCTTGACGTGGGACAAAAATGCGCACACTTACCCCGCTTTGTGGTACACTTCTCACGAAGAGAAGTATTATATACTTCTGATATGTGCGCTAGCTTCGAACGTTACAGTAAAAGCGTTCCTTGGTTTCTTGAAGTAAAACTAATTAATTATGGGCTAGACAATCTGGCTGTATAATCTAATACTTTTTAAAAGGCATGTTTTGGACAAGGAGGATGAGGTTGGGCAGTAGTGTATGGTACTAGTCACATTACAGGATTTTGATTCCTAAGGAAGCTCTCGTACTCTAGCTTACTGATGTAGCCACCGAAATTATGTAAAACGCAATAAGGATAGTTTAGAAAAGGATGAAGAACTTCAAATATCATTAGACATGTTGATTGATATTTAGTGGCAACTAGTTGCAAAATTGTAATAAGAAATAAAAATTAACTGTTTTTGATTTTGATACGCCACTAACAAAATCCACCTTATTTCCAGCCCTGGTCGCAGCCAGACCTTCGCTTATTATTATTGTTGGCCTCATTTTTCGAGTCTCCATGCTTTACGCCGTTAGCGATTTAGTAATTGATTTATTTGAAAAGTGCCAAGGCTTCGCTAGGGCAAATAGCCCAAAAAACTCACACAAAAATGTTTTATTTACGCGCAGTTTATATTAATTAAGTTAGAAACAGGCTTAAATAATATAAGACAAACGGAAAACTAAGCGAAAACGGCATTTTGATGCTTTGAAATCTTCACTTTAGAAACCGGCCAAGGCTTAACAGAGCTTACCGGAGCGGATAATGGTTTATTTACTGGCGCAATTTATGTAAATTAAGTTAGAAAAGAAACGACCATAATTAAGCGAAAACGGTTAATTTCCACGCTTTCAAATCATAATTAGTCTCTTATTTTCATCTGATTTGAAAAATTTCCAAAAACAACGCAATGACAGATTTAGTTGACATAGAATTTTCCGAATTTTCATCACCAACTAGTAGTTTTGAGAAAGCTTCTTCGGCTCCAACTACCCCGACAGAAACGACCAAATTTCAACATCCAAAATCGTTAAGCTTATCTCTAAAACCGCGAAAAGGTAGGAGGGTCAAATTTCCCACGGATGAAAACATTGTTACTGGATATTTTGAACCTCACGACCCATGGAGCAAAGGTGATGCTAAAATGACTTTAAAATATTCAAGTTAATTAACGTTGGTTGTAGTTTCAGATGCAAATATTGACTCCTTGCTGGCGGCTTATCAGACTGCTTGTGAGAAACAGGGTGTCAGACCATTACCTAAGATTTTCAAGCAATTACAAGTAGGTCTTAACTTAGGTCATTGTTGTAAAGTAGACCAAAATGGTTAGGGAGTTTATAAAAGTAGACCAAAAAGGTTAGGGAGTTTATAAAAGTAGGCCAAAATGGTTAGGGAGTTTATAAAAGTAGGCCAAAATGGTTAGGGAGTTTATAAAAGTAGACCAAAATGGTTAGGGAGTTTATAAAAGTAGACCAAAATGGTTAGGGAGTTTATAAAAGTAGACCAAAATGGTTAAGGAGTTTATAAAAGTAGACCAAAAGGGTTAGGGAGTTTATAAAAGTAGACGAAAATGGTTAGGGAGTTTATAAAAGTAGACGAAAATGGTTAGGGAGTTTATAAAAGTAGGCCAAAAGGGTTAGGGAGTTTATAAAAGTAGACCAAAATGGTTAGGGAGTTTATAAAAGTAGACCAAAAGGGTTAGGGAGTTTATAAAAGTAGACCAAAATGGTTAGGGAGTTTATAAAAGTAGGCCAAAATGGTTAGAGGGTTTATAAAAGTAGACCAAAAGGGTTAGGCCATAATAATCAGGGATGTTTAAGAATTTTTGGTGTTTATTTAACAGAGTGTGAAGAATTTCAGTGAGAGAGAATCTGAACTAAGTTTAAAAGGTCAGTTTAGTTTCTTCCCTATCTTGTAATTAATTCCCCATTTAATTAATTAATTTTAATAATTATTGTAATAAAGGACAAAGGCTGGACTATAAACACGTAGAAGCTCTTGAAGAAGTCTTTAAAAGAGTGCAGTTCAATAAAATTGATTTAGAAGGATGTTCATTAGATGAGGAGGCAAGTCAATCATTTTTACTTAACATTTAATTTAATTTAACATTAAAATAATGTTCAGGGTGCAGCGGCTCTTTTTGATATGATTGAATATTATGAATCGGCAACGTTCTTAAACATATCCTTTCACAAAAACATTGACTCCAGAGGTTGGCAGGCCTGTTCAAGAATGCTCAAAAAGGTACGTTAACATTTCATATTCCCTTTAACTGCCTCTGATTGAGTGTTTCCCCTCTTAATTCTAATTCTAATGCAGACTCCGTGTTTGCAATATTTGGAAATCCGTAACACAAATATAAATGAACAAATGCTTTTGATTTTGGGAAGAGCATTAAGAATTGGATCCAATTTAGTTTCGTTAAATTTTGAGAACTGTGGTTTGACTGGAAGAGCTATTGTTGTTTTGGGTAAATATGTTTTCAAATTTAATCTATTTAGACTATCTTTCTATTGGTCGAATTTATTTAGACTTCTCTTTCTATTGGTTGAATTTATTAGACTCAACTTCCTATTGGTTGAATTTATTTAGACTTCTCTTTCTATTGGTCGAATTTATTTAGACTTCTCTTTCTATTGGTTGAATTTATCAGAATTCTCTTTCTATTGGTTGAATTTATCAGAATTCTCTTTCTATTGGTTGAATTTATTAGACTTCTCTTTCTATTGGTTGAATTTATTAGACTTCTCTTTCTATTGGTTGATTTAATTTAGACTTCTCTTCCTATTGGTCGAATTTATTTAGACTTAACTTCCTATTGGTTGAATTTATCAGAATTCTCTTTCTATTGGTTGAATTTATCAGAATTCTCTTTCTATTGGTTGAATTTATCAGAATTCTCTTTCTATTGGTTGAATTTATCAGAATTCTCTTTCTATTGGTTGAATTTATCAGACTTCTCTTTCTATTGGTTGAATTTATTAGACTTCTCTTTCTATTGGTTGAATTTATTAGACTTCTCTTTCTATTGGTTGATTTAATTTAGACTTCTCTTTCTATTGGTTGAATTTATTAGACTTCTCTTTCTATTGGTTGAATTTATTAGACTTCTCTTTCTATTGGTTGATTTAATTTAGACTTCTCTTTCTATTGGTTGAATTTATTAGACTTCTCTTTCTATTGGTTGATTTAATTTTCAGTGGCGGCCATCAAACTTAATTCAACACTGAAGGAATTGTATTTAGCTGATAATAAGATCTCATCTTCTGATGGAATTCAACTTGGAAATCTCCTCAGAACAAATACTTGGTTGGAGACATTAGATCTCAGTTCCAATCATCTTCAAGTAAGTTGGCGTTGCAAAGTATGGCAAAATGTTCCATACTAAATTTCAGCAAGTTCAAAGTATTTGTTATAAGTTATAACCTATTTTAAGTTTGTTATAAATTAATTTCAATTGGTTATAAACTGTTTTCAGTTGGTTATAAACTGTTTTCAATTGGTTATAAACTGTTTTCAATTGGTTATAAACTGTTTTCAATTGGTTATGAACCTTTTTCAATTGGCTATAAACCGTTTTCAGTTGGTTATAAACTGTTTTCAATTGGTTATAAACTGTTTTCAATTGGTTATGAACCTTTTTCAATTGGCCATAAACCGTTTTCAATTGGTTATAAATCGTTTTCAATTGGTTATAAACCGTTTTCAATTGGTTATAAATCGTTTTCAATTGGTTATAAACTATATTCCGTTGGTTATAAACTATATTCCGTTGGTTATAACCTATTTTCGGTTGGTTATAACCTATTTTCGGTTCGTTATATCCTATTTTCGGTTCGTTATAACCTATTTTCGGTTCGTTATATCCTATTTTCGGTTGGTTATATCCTATTTTCGGTTGGTTATATCCTATTTTCGATTGGTTATATCCTATTTTCGGTTGGTTATATCCTAATTTCGGTTGGTTATATCCTAATTTCGGTTGGTTATATCCTAATTTCGGTTGGTTATATCCTAATTTCGGTTGGTTATATCCTAATTTCGGTTGGTTATATCCTAATTTCGGTTAGTTATAACCTATTTTCGGTTCGTTATATCCTATTTTCGGTTGGTTATATCCTATTTTCGATTGGTTATATCCTAATTTCGGTTGGTTATATCCTAATTTCGGTTGGTTATATCCTAATTTCGGTTGGTTATAACCTTTTTTCAGTTAATTCTGAACGCTAAATTTAAAATTGGTTTAGGATTGTGGCTTGATCCAGGTGGTAGATGGTCTGAAAGAGCAAGCTGATGGTCCAGGGGAAGGCCTCAAGTCATTAAATCTTTCCAACAATCACGTATCACAAAATGGCATAACGCATTTAGGAAAATTTATGGTCAGTTACATAATTTTATTTCAAGGGAACGGCGAAGTCCAATTTTTAGAACAATAATGTTTTCAGGCTGAATTTCGAAATCTAATTACATTGAATATCGGAAATAATAATGTAACTGATGATGGAATTCACAATTTGAAACAAGGTCTCATGACTACACAAACTTTGCGCGAATTAAATCTACAAAATTCAAAGATAACTTGCGAAGGTTAGCGTCATTATCCCTTTAATTTATTTATTTTTAAAGGGATAATGAAGTGTGATTTTTTTTTTTTTTTTTGAAACATCTAGGTGCAGTTGCTTTAGCAGAGATTATTGCGGACACAAAAACAATCAAGAGAATTAATCTGAAAGAGAATAACGTTAGAGTTGCGGGTTTAATGGCGTTATCCAAATCGGTCAAACATAACTCGTCATTGCAAGTTTTGGAATTGGATTCCGTTTCTATAAAAGATTTTTTAAGTGTTTGTTACCTTTTTTCTAAACTCTTAACACTTGGTGAATTATTTTTAGCAGTAGATTTACTTAAAAAATCAAGTTATTTTCCCTTTAAACGCTTTAGCTTTATCACCAATAAATTTTACAACGGCCATTACATTTTATTAATTTTTACTTTTGCGCGCTTTAGAGGGCTGCAAAAGTATTAGCCTGACCCCTTACGGCTGGCTGGCAGGCTGGTGCACGCGAAAATAAATGTTCTATAAGGATTTTGTATTTTATTTAAAATGATTCAGGCTTCAGTTGATGCTTTTGAAGAACACAAAGCGATGTTGAATGAAATCGCTGAAAATTGCCAACGAAATAAAGAATTATCGAAAAAAGAGGAATTGGTTTCGAAAAATGGTTTGTCCCCGTGTATGGAATCAGAGGATGATGTCCCAACTAAATCATTCGCGTCACCGAAAGTTCTATTGAAGTCAGCCTCGACACCGACGGGCGCTAGTCGCTTCAAGGTCTCTCCTGTTGTTTTGGAAAAGGGAAACAGTGATTCTTCGCTATTGAACATCAACGATTCCAAGACTGTCCTTAGTTCGAGTGCTCCCGCTGAAATGACATCTTCGCATATTCAAAAGAGTCTCGATTACTTGAAGAATCAATTGGCCACTTTGAACGGGATGAATGTGGCCGCCCAACAAGGTCAGGACCTTCCAAGAACAACGTACGCGGCCAATTATCAACCCAGTGATAAGCCTTTGCAATCCGAGTTTGAAGATAGCGGGGTATGTTGGTTTTTCTAGTTCAAGTTTGAATTAACCCTATAATATTTTTCGTGTGTTACTATAGAATAGGTTAGCTTTTTAAGGCTTATTTAGGCTTAGATGGAGGTAACGACAACCAATGAAAGATTAGAGCCAGAATATTTTTCCATAGGTATGTGATGTCGGTCTGGAGCAAGGACACTCCAGCAAAATTTCCGTGGGTTTCGAATCGGACGAGGAGGAGAAAATAAGTTGCGCTGTCCCTCAGAAAGGGAAACAGGGTAAGAAATTAACGTTTGTTCTACCGGACACGCCCCCTTCGGCGCACGGTTTCAATTTACGCAACAAAGACCGACGTATGAGCACGCCAGCCATGCCCATTGCCGCCAAAAGTCTGCGAAGGCCTAATCCACTCAAATTGTGCAAACAACTGGAAAGCTTGGACCTTAGAAGCTCTGTTCCACTCTCTCCAACAAGATTATACGAAGGATGGGGTGAGTTAAACATGATTGATTTTAAAACCAGGGTATAAGAGCAGGAAACGTCATTGATTCGAAAAGCAGGGGTAAAAGAACGGGGATAAGTCATTGATTCGAAAAGCAGGGGTAAAAGAACGGGGATAAGTCATTGATTCGAAAAGCAGGGGTAAAAGAACGGGGATAAGTCATTGATTCGAAAAGCAGGGGTAAAAGAACGGGGATAAGTCATTGATTCGAAAAGCAGGGGTATAAGAACGGGGATAAGTCATTTATTCGAAAACCGATTTCAATGGAAAACATTGATTTGAAACCGGGATGAGTATTTCATTTAAATGCCAGGGGTAAATGAACAGGGATAGGTCAGAAATTGGAAAAACGGCAACCATTATAGAAAAATTGGATTTCATTGGTTAGTTTTTCCGGAACCACCAATCGAATTCAAGCTGCAAATGCAACAAGACGATAAGGATGACATTTGCTGGAATTGCAATCATTCCCCCGCTCATTGCGCCTAAACAAATAATAGTATAATCAGGAGACCAACCAATATTCGTTAGTTTAGTTGTTAATTAATTATTCCCTCTTGATTTTAACAAGAAAAACTTTAATTAATGGTTGTGATACTAGGAAACAAATGTTGATTGTTTTTATTATAGCTTTTAATTTTACATTTAAAGGGAGAATGAAATGCGCGGAAACTATTTTTAATGATAATGACGAAAAAGATAATAGTAAATAAATCTGGTCATTTTGTTGTCCCTTTAAAGATTGATAAATATATATTTTTGTGACGCACAAAACAAAAAGGAATTTTCGTCGTAATTAATTATGCATTTAACCTCAGTTTTTGAACTTTGACCCGGTTTGCCATATAATAGTTATATCACGATGTTTACCGGTATTTAGCATTAGTTATTTTAAATGGCCATTAGTATAATATATGTTTTTACTAATTAAGAAGTTACGTTGATCCTTAATTAGAATTAAATTTGGTATAAAATATTTTAACGGATTTGTAAGTCCCATAGAGATTCTCATGAAAGTTTTTGGGATTATAAAATTCCAAATTTAGTTAATTTAACCTAATCTTCTGAAATGAATTTCATTTTTAATTGTGTTGCCATAATTATTTAGTACTTAATTATTTCGCGCGTGCAAGAGAGTAAACATTAATTTGATTGAATCACGATTTGAAAGGCTGCTAAGGAATAGTAGAGAAGAGATTTAAGCGTGTGAATGGAAACGTAATTTTAAATTTTAAACGCGAAACGTATTTTTGTGTGAATTTCAGCGTTTAGGTCTTTAGCTAATGCTAATTGTTCTTTATGATACCGGTAAGAACATATTTAGGGTACCATAAGAATGTCACTATTGATCCATAGTGCCATGAGCTTATGTGTAAAAATTGGCACCCCGCCCATTTTCGAGGTAAGGCCCCGAAATCCATTACCGCCCTCCCCCTATCAAGGTAAGGCCCCGAAATCCGTTACCGCGCTCCCCCTTTCAAGGTAAGGCCTTGAAATCCGTTACCGCCCTCCCCCTTTCAATGTAAGGCCTTGAAATCCGTTACCGCCCTCCCCCTTTCAATGTAAGGCCTTGAAATCCGTTACCGCCCTCCCCCTTTCAATGTAAGGCCCCGAAATCCCTTACCGCCCTCCCCCTTTCAATGTAAGGCCCCGAAATCCGTTACCGCCCTCCGCCTTTCAAGGTAAGGCCTTGAAATCCGTTACCGCCCTCCCCCTTTCAAGGTAAGGCCCCGAAATCCGTTACCGCCCTCCCCCTTTCAAGGTAAGGCCCCGAAATCCGTTACCGCCCTCCCCCTTTCAAGGTAAGGCCCCGAAATCCGTTACCGCCCTCCCCCTTTCAAGGTAAGGCCCCGAAATCCGTTACCGCCCTCCCCCTTTCAAGGTAAGGCCCCGAAATCCGTTACCGCCCTCCCCCTTTCAATGTAAGGCCTTGAAATCCGTTACCGCCCTCCCCCTTTCAATGTAAGGCCCCGAAATCCGTTACCGCCCTCCCCCTTTCAATGTAAGGCCTTGAAATCCGTTACCGCCCTCCCCCTTTCAAGGTAAGGCTCCGAAATCCGTTGCCGCCTTCGCCCTTTCAAGGTAAGGCCCCGAAATCGGTTGCCGCCCTCCCCCTTTCAATGTAAGGCCTTGAAATCCGTTACCGCCCTCCCCCTTTCAATGTAAGGCCTTGAAATCCGTTACCGCCCTCCCCTTTCAATGTAAGGCCTTGAAATCCGTTACCGCCCTCCCCTTTCAATGTAAGGCCTTGAAATCCGTTACCGCCCTCCCCCTTTCAAGGTAAGGCCCCGAAATCCGTTACCGCCCTCCCCCTTTCAATGTAAGGCCTTGAAATCCGTTACCGCCCTCCCCCTTTCAAGGTAAGGCCCCGAAATCCGTTACCGCCAATAAATTTCCCAAAATAGTCTGCTCTACCAAAAGTATAACATCATGGCGCCAGCATTACCTGGTTTCGACAAACTTATGGTATCCTTAATACAATCTTGGTATCATAAGTTCATAAGACAAGTTTAACTGAAAGTTCATTCTCGTACAAGCGTTTATAAAGTACGTTAAGGTCAAGCGCGAAGCAGCTATGTACATAGATATGTAGTTATAAATATAGCCGATGTATATTTTGAAATTGAAAGAAACGTTGTTGCAAAATTATTTTTAACTAATTAGTTGTCCCCTCTCGTAGTTTAATTCTGTTAAAATTATATTTAACGTTGCTTAAGTTTAAATTAAATTCTTGTTTAAAGGGATGAATTGTACTATTTTTAGTATAATTAGTAAATTTATGCAAATGAGAATTGGTTTTGTCTGGCCAAAGAGCGGACGATATTTGATGTGTACATTCCGACGTTATTCGTTTTTTAATTGTTTGTTTGGTGCTTATTAATTAATGAATATGGAAACCTAGTTATAGTTAATTAATATTAAGTATATGCAAGAACAACACACTCCAAAACTAACTAAATAGGTAATGTACGCAAGAACAACAAAAATCTGTAAATGTTTATTGTTGCGAGAAAAAAAAAACAAAACAAATCGTCTTAATTAATTTTCCTCGTGTTGATTTTAAATCTAGTTTAGAGAAGAAATTTTAACTATCCTAAATCTTCCATTTCTGTAAACGCCTGAACAAAATATATATGTTTGGAGAAAAAATAACAAAGCCGAGGCCCGTGTTTTGTCTTTCTGATGATTATACTCGACTTGGATTGTAATAAAATGTAACTAATCATGTGTAAAAACATAGACTTTTGTCTTCTCTGATATTAAGCCTAATTTCAAGAGTTGTCTACGCTATATCAAAGTTTCCCGGGTTAATTTTCGTAGATAACAAACAAAAAGGAATAGAGTTGAACTGAATCAAATCGTGGAGTCTGACTCTGTATTGTAACTTTGTAAGAGGAGCGGTAAGTGTTAGCAAGTCGCCCGTCATCAATACCACTCCATATTACCTCATTTCTCCCTGGTCTGACATTTTCCCTTGAAAACTTGAGTATATGACGTCACCTAATTTTACTTTACTGTCTGTTTAGCGTTTTGATGACCGTGAGTCAGTCAAACCTTGAGAACAATAAAGAAGTTTAATTTGTTTATAATTTTGCGTTAATTTTAATTAAATTTGATGAAGTCAGTCATATTTAAATTGTAATAGGACAATAAATATGCCCCTGTTTGGCTCCGGCACACTTTTTGATGCTGAAGTTGGTAAGTCTTTCGAAATTTCATTTGTTAAGCCTTGGCTCAATCAATCTTTAATTTTTCAATAATTTTTTTTAAAGTTTTAACTAAACTTAAATTAACGATATAATATGATTATAAATCGCGAGATAAATGCGTTTTTATTTCTAATTTTTATAAACCAAATTTGTTTTTAAAATCTAATCAATGTTGGTTTTCGTAATGTAATGCATGATGTAGTTTATGCTTATGAATTGATTTTGCTGCTTTTTGCATAAACTTTCGAAACTTATTAACAATTATTTAAACAAGATATGAACGTATTTACACGCGACACTCTTTCAAAAATAGTTAAGGACCCGTATTTGAACTTTGGACTTATCTTAGTGCAGATAAACATTGAACCTTGCAAAATTTGTACATTCCAAAGTGTTTTTAAGCAACTCTTTTTGTCCCTAGTTGAACCATAAGCTAAAATTGTTGCTGAGATTAGTTAAAGTAAAAATATAATAAGATAATTAGCTTTAAAAGTTAATTTAATATAATTAAAAAAATGTCTGTGAATAAAGACAGTCAATTGTATATTTGGTTCTGTAAAATGGCTAGTAAGTGTTTCTACTCTTTCCCCCCCCCCTCTTATTTCATGGAATTAGTCCCGATAATTTAAATTTCATGGAAAATTCAGGGAAATTAGTTTCAGAAAATAATTTATTACAGAAAAAGTTACCAGCGAAAACAATATATCGGAAGATTGGGGTCAAATTTTGGATATTTGTGATAAAGTTTCAATAACACCTAATGGACCAAAAGAATGTCTTCGAGCCATAATTAAGAGACTAAATAATCCCGTACCTCACGTTGTCCTTCATTCTCTGACTGTTAGTTACCTTAATTAATTACCCAATTTAATTAATTAACTTTAAATAAACTTAATGTTAATTAATTTTAACATAGTTATTGGACGCGTGTATAAATAACTGTGGTAAACCATTTCATTTGGAAGTTTGTTCCAGAGAATTTGAAGCTGAGCTTAAAAAATTGTTATCTAAGGTTAGTTAGTGTTAATTTTAGTTTATAATTAATCATCTACAAGTTAAAAAATTAAATATTGTTTAGGCTCACCCTAAAGCGGTAGAAAAATTGAAAATTTTAATTAAAAAGTGGGCGGAAGAAGATTTTAAAAACGATCCCCAACTTAGGTTGGTATTTATTTATTTTAGCAGTATTTATTATTTATAGGGCGAATATTTGACAATGTATATATTATTATTATTTGTAGCTTAATTCCATCATTGTATAGTAAACTTAAAAGTGACGGAATAGATTTTTCACCATCAGAAATGGTACATAATGATAATTATGTAATATTAGATAGGTTCTTGATTAATTAATTAAGTTAAATGTGTCTAAAATGTTTTAGCCTAAAGCTACCGTAACCGCCGCATTACCCAAAGACCCTAATGTTGTAACTAGCCAACAGGAAGAAGATGACATTGCTAAAGGTCAGCCTTCTTATAGAGCTATCTCAGTTGTGACGTCAGTGATTAGGTAAAAAGTCACAAGCTTAGCTTTGGCAGTGGGCGGCCATGTTTGGTACCACTTTGGCTCAATGGGCAAATACCATGGGTGACGTCACACTAAGGCCTTTTGAGAAAGCTCTATTGGTTGATGATTAAAACAGTTGGCTCATTATAATTTATAACTTCAGCCATTGAGTTATCCTTGAAAGAGAATGAATCTGGAAAATCGGGCGGTGGTTCTAGTTTGTACCCATCAGCCAGATCATCCTCCCCAAATAATTCCAGTCCTTACCACAATGAGAGTAATGGTAAAGAAAAGGAAGCGAAGAAAGTCCGGGCTCTCTACGATTTTGAAGCTGCCGAAGATAATGAATTAACTTTTAAAGCTGGTGAAATTATATTGGTTTTAGACTCTAGGTAAAGAAATGAGTCCTACTGTCCTAGCCTTATTTGGACAAGTATTTGTAATTATAAAAGAATATTTTTACTTTTTAGCGACCCTAATTGGTGGAAAGGTTCAAATCATCTTGGTGAAGGATTATTCCCCGCTAATTTCGTAACTAGCGATCTTGAAGCTGAACCCGAACCAGTTAAAGTTGAGAAGAAAGTTGTTCAATTTAATGAGGAGGTTAAAGTGAAGACTTTGGAGGGAATACCATTAGGTCAAGTTGAAATTGACGAGGAGAAGATTGATAGAGTACTCCATATGATGCATGAAGCTGATCCTACAGGTGAAATGTCTGATGATGAAGATCTACTAGCTTTAGAAGGTAATAAACAAAATGTTTAGCATTACCGTAACAGGGCCCCCAGAGGTCCTATAATTCCTATAAAATCCTATATTTTTAAAACTGTCCTATAAAATCCTATAATTTTGGTTAAAATCGCCAAAAATCCTATAATTTTGGTTAAAATCTCCAAAAATCCTATAAAATCCTATAATTTTGAAATATGGGCGAATTCTAAGCAAACCATCGGTTAAACCAGGATTCGAGTCTAAAAAATATCATGTAATGGGAATGGTTTCCCTCGTATTGTAGCTTAACTAGTTAAAAATAGCTCGGTATATTATGGTTCTGATAACAGAACGTTCAATTCTATTATTCTGGAAGCCCCTGTTTGTCACAGCCCTAAGTATGTTTGGATGGGGGGCAAATAGGACTATTACATAATCAAAGGACATCCCCGTATCTCTAATAGAACCAGAGTTATGAGCCTCCAATGTATAGTGTAATGTTAATCCTACAGAGGGCGCTATGTTTACGAACATTTTACTTAATTACTCGGCCCCTGTTTGTCGTAGCCCTAAGTTTTTAGTATGGTTGTATGGGGGGCAAATAGGACTATAACATACTCAAAGGACATCCCCGTATCTCTAATAGAACCAGAGTTATGAGCCTCCAATGTATAGTGTAATGTTAATCCTACAGAGGGCGTTATGTTTACGAACATTTTACTTAATTACTCGGCCCCTGTTTGTCGTAGCCCTAAGTTTTTAGCATGGTTGTATGGGGGGCAAATAGGACTATAACATACACAAAGAAGATCCCCATACCTCTAGTAGAACCAGAGTTCTGAGCCTCCAAAGTTTAGTGCAATGCTATCCTATGGAAAGTATGTTTTTGAACATTTTTTTAAATACTCGGCCTTTGTTTTCACTACTGGTTCTTTAAAAAAAAAATAAAAATTAATATTTTAGTGTCCTATATAATCCTATAATTCTGGAAAAACGTCCTATAAAATCCTATATTTCATGAAAAAAAGTCCTATAATTCCTATAAATATTTTCAAAATTCGGCTGGGGGCCCTGCATTACCTAAACAATACAAACATAATGATTTTAATTTACAGAAAATTGCAATGCTCAAAGTCCATTAATAGACCAAGAACTTGAAAAAATTGACAGGAGTCACGCTGCCCTTACAAATTTGAATCAACGACTCGTTGATGCGTTAAACATGTACCATGGTTTAATGAAGGAATCATTTAGAATGCCCCCTCCTCCGCAGCAGAGTCCTCTACCCCCTCCTCAGGGGCAATATAATCCCTACATTCCCCCAGGGGTCATTCCCCCCAATATGCCCAATATGAGGGGCCCACCTATGCCCCAGTATAATAATGCCCCAACTCAGAATGTGGGCTATTCAATACCCCAGTATGGAGGTGTACCGCATGAACAACAGCAACACCATTTTGGAGGAGGACAACCTCAGTTTGGGGGGCCACTTAAAAGAGAGGGGGTTGTTGAATACCCTCAACAGCAAGGGGCAAACCCTCAAGGACATGTTGGTACACCACAGCAGCCTCAAAGGGATCAAAATTTCTCACCGCCCAATGTTCAAAATCAGCAAAATGAACCAAGTGAGTACATGAAGAGGCCGGTATCATTTTAAAATGATTTTGAGTGAAGGTGGAGATATTATTTTTAAGATGGAGTGGTTGTAGGTGCAGATATTATTTTTTAGATTGAGTGCTTGTAGGTGCAGATATTATTTTGTAAGATTGAGTGGTTGTAGGTGCAGATATTATTTTGTAAGATTGAGTGGTTGTAGGTGCAGATATTATTTTTGAGATTGAGTGGTTGTAGGTGCAAATATTATTTTGTAAGATTGAGTGGTTGTAGGTGCAGATATTATTTTGTAAGATTGAGTGGTTGTAGGTGCAGATATTATTTTGTAAGATTGAGTGGTTGTAGGTGCAGATATTATTTTGTAAGATTGAGTGGTTGTAGGTGCAGATATTATTTTGTAAGATTGAGTGCTTGTAGGTGCAGATATTATTTTGTAAGATTGAGTGCTTGTAGGGGCAGATATTATTTTGTAAGATTGAGTGATTGTAGGTGCAGATATTATTTTTAAGATTGAGTGCTTGTAGGGGCAGATATTATTTTGTAAGATTGAGTGCTTGTAGGGGCAGATATTATTTTGTAAGATTGAGTGATTGTAGGTGCAGATATTATTTTTAAGATTGAGTGCTTGTAGGGGCAGATATTTTTAAGGTAATATCTTTATAAATTTGAAATGACTATTTTTTCATCAGACACGAGTATGGGTGGTGGTAATTTCATAACGTCACCAATTGCAACGAGTCACCAAGGCCTTTTTAGCAGGTACGTTTTTAATTTGTTTAAATTAATCACGCGGTCCATAATAGGCATACGCTTTTCCCATCAAACTAATATTACTAAATTCGCGGGAAATTTAGGCTAGATTCCTCTTAACTTACGTCAGATATCATTTTCTAGGTGATTGGGCGCAAAATAACAAAAACACTGCTTGAACCTTTCAAAATCATTAACAAATAAAATTAAAAAGTTAATTAGAATTAAATTAAATTAAATTAAACCAGACTTAAGTTTTTATCGAAAAACCAAACAAAAATCGTGCTGTTATGTTTTCTTAGTATGGGTGCTCAGTTTCAAGGCAACTTTGGAGGGATGGTCCCTGGAGGTGGCGCTGTTAACTTGGGACCCGTCTTTAGTAACAACAACCCTATGCCCAACCATCATGGCGTCACTATGGGATCCATTCACGGGGGACACGTCCCTACTTCCAATTTCTCGCCAACTGCGCATTCTATTAAACAGCAGCCCTTATTATGAAAATAATTCCAAAAATCCAATTTATAATTCTCAGTGTTAAAGGTCAAGACCGTTCTTTTTCCTCTATTTTTTTTTTTTCTTCATGGGGCCGGGGTTTAAATGAAATTTGTTTCTACAAAGAAAGAATGAACTTAAATTTGGATATGATTTTTTATGGTAAAATTTTGAATATAATTCTTCTCCCAAAATGGCCGCCATTGAAGGAAGTTACGCAATTTATGTTGTACAGGCAGCCATTTTGATGGTAATTCCCTAAGTATTTTAGGAGGGGACATTCGGCCCACACAATGGCGGCCATAGTTCGAAATAAATTTATTTGATTTGCAATGTATATTGTCCAGACGGCCATTTTGAGGGTAATTAGTTTATGAAGAGGTGGGGGATGTTTTGGAGGTGAAAATTTTGCCCCCTTAAATGGCGATCAACCAAGAATATAAATATGGCTGATTAGTTAATTCGCGATGTATATTATGCAGGCAGCCATTTTGAGGGTAATTTGTTTCTACAAAGAATGAACTTAAATTTGGATATGATTTTTTATGGTTAAATTTTAAATATGATTCTCCCCAAAAATGGCCGCCATTAAAGGAAATTGGGCAATTTATGTTGTACTGGCAGCCATTTTGATGGTAATTCTCTAAGTATTTTAGGAGGGGACATTCGGCCCACACAATGGCGGCCATAGTTCGATATAAATTTGGCTGATTATTTTGATTTGCAATGTATATTGTCCAGACGGCCATTTTGAGGGTAATTACTAATTAGTTTATGAAGAGGTGGGGGATGTTTTGGAGGTGAAAATTTTGCCCCCCTAAATGGCGACCATGAATATAAATATGGCTAATTAGTTAATTCGCGATGTATATTATGCAGGCAGCCATTTTGAGGGTAATTACTAATTAGTTTACGCAGATGTGGGGGATGTTTTGGAGGCGATAATTTTGCCCCCTTAAATGGCGACCGTGAATATAAATATGGCTGATTAGTTAATTCGCGATGTATATTATGCAGGCAGCCATTTTGAGGGTAATTACTAATTAGTTTATGAAGAGGTGGGGGATGTTTTGGAGGTGAAAATTTTGCCCCCCTAAATGGCGACCGTGAATATAAATATGGCTGATTAGTTAATTCGCGATGTATATTATGCAGGCAGCCATTTTGAGGGTAATTCCGATAATTTAATTGCCTTCTTAAACTGTCCATTATAGTTTGATTTTTTCGTTAAAATTAGCATTAGCGTGTAAATTTAAATACATCTACTCTGTAATAATCTATTGTATATAACGATCTTTTGCTACAGTTAAAAAAATATTAATTATTTTAAATTAAATAATTACGATGCAAAATAGTTCGTTAAGAACTTGAAAATGTTGTTTTTTTTTTTAATTGTTGTTTTATGATTTAGTCGCGCGAGTGTTCTTGTGAATTTATCTATAAAGTATAAATGTTTGTTAGATGTTCAACCATCTTAATTAAAATTAATTAATTAATTAGCTTAATATAAATATAAGGGAAATTATATTTAATGTAGGTATAATGTACACCAATATTTAGTACCTTGTTTGTATGACACTATATAACAACAGTCATGTAAATAAACTTGTATACTAGGAGATGTGGTACTACTAAACGTTTCCTAGAACTTTCCCTTTAAAATGTTTCTTATTTTCCAATTTTTCAGCACTTTTCTTTGAATTTTTATGTCGTCTATCATATTTTAGGACTTTCCTTGAATTTTTATGTCGTCTATCATATTTTAGGACTTTCCTTGAAAGTTTTATGTCGTCTATCATATTTTAGGACTTTCCTTGAAAGTTTTATGTCGTCTATCATATTTTCCAGGACTTTCCCTTGAATTTTTATGTCGTCTATCATATTTTAGGACTTTCCTTGAATTTTTATGTCGTCTATCATATTTTGCAGGACTTTCCCTTGAATTTTTATGTCGTCTATCATATTTTAGGACTTTCCTTGAATTTTTATGTCGTCTATCATATTTTAGGACTTTCCTTGAAAGTTTTATGTCGTCTATCATATTTTAGGACTTTCCTTGAATTTTTATGTCGTCTATCATATTTTAGGACTTTCCTTGAATTTTTATGTCGTCTATCATATTTTCCAGGACTTTCCCTTGAATTTTTATGTCGTCTATCATATTTTAGGACTTTTCCTTGAATTTTTATGTCGTCTATCATATTTTAGGACTTTTCCTTGAATTTTTATGTCGTCTATCATATTTTAGGACTTTCCTTGAATTTTTATGTCATCTATCATATTTTAGGACTTTCCTTGAAAGTTTTTATCTATTACCAAATTTCCCAGACCATTCCTTCCTATATCTTTTGCAAAATCTCCAGGAATATTCCTTGAAATATTTTAACCTCTTATAGTTATCCAATTAACTGGAATTTTCCATGAATATTTTATTTTCCCTAACTTTCCTTGAAAAGTAAAATCAAGATAAAGAAAAACATGTACGTAAGACAAAAAAAACTGGACTTTTATTTTTAGAAATGTTAAAAATGTGTTTTATTTAAATACAACAGCATCAAGCATGGCGCCTAAACACTGAACAATGTTATTAGTCATCAAAATATCAACATGTTCTTCCAGATGTCTCTTAGGGTCTTGTTTACCGACATTCTTAATGGCCAATTGTTCAGCCGTCATCTTATCTTCATCCTCCAAAGCCTAAAGAACAAAGAATGGTGTTCAAAGGAACTATTATACGTGGTTTTCACACATGGAGAATTCATACCACCATTTACACCAGGAGACCAGGCTACCTGGAGGACAAAAGCAGACGGATTTATGTCCTCCAGGTAGCCCGGACTCCAGGTATGAATCCTACATGTCTGAAAACTGTTATTAATCTGAACACATGTTCAATTACAATTAAAGTACCTTATTGTAAGATTTTGCCAAATCCAACATTTCATGAACAGATTTTTCATTCAGATCACAATGTTCTGTGTAATCTTGAAGAGTTAGTCCGTCCATCCAACTCTTCTTGTGAAGGTTCAACAACATCTACGTTACGTAATTTTAATTTAAAAATGGTTTTTTTTTAGCAATTTCAATGCTGTTGCTCCAGCAGGGTTCGTACAAAATTTTTGGAATGAAATTCAATGACTTTTGTAGGTTTTCCCTGACAAAATTCCACAAATTTCCCTGACCATTTTCAATAATGTACATGGCGAACATATATGAAAACCAATCTAAATTCACTAGAGTCATTTTTGCACGAATTATTGTTGTAAATAACTAGAGCGAGCAAAGTGAGCTCCGCAAATTTGGGGCTCCAGGGTTGGTACGAAATTTTTACATTGAAAATCCCTGACTTTTCCAGGTTATCCCTGACCAAATTTTGGCAATATCCCTGACAATTTTCAGGTATTTATCAGAGCCCACTTCATCACACCTGTTTCATATTTAGCATTGCTCGAAGCATGGTTTGATATACCAAACGAAATCCCTGACATATCCCTGACTTTTTAGGAAAAACTTTTAAATCCCTGACTTATCCCCCTATTTTCCATATCCCTGACTTATCCAGATTTTCCAGGTTATCCAGGTTCCGTACGAACCCTGGGCTCTGCTCAACTCTCAGAAGGTCACCCTACTGTTATCCAGACTTTAAATTTCCCTCCAATAAATTTTTCCCTGACATTTCCCTGACTTTTGAGGTCCATTTTTAATTTCCCTGACTTTTCCCTGACATTTTAGGCCCATTTTCAACTTCCCTGATTTTTCCAGGTTTTCCAGGACCAGGTCGTGTACGAACCCTGTCCAGGGATTATTTATATTTACCTTCTGTTCGAGTTCATTCTTTCGATAATTAATAGAGATTGAATAATAATGTCTATTCAATCCGTGAATAAGCGCCTGAATGGATGGTTTTGTCAAATGACCCAAATTGGATGTAGTTTGACGCGGTTCTTGACCAAGAACCATTGTATTTGGGTTGATTAAACGAAAGGCGTCAATTACAACCTTCCCCTTTACACTCTGAATTGGATCAACTACAACAGCGACAGCGCGCTCGGAAAGAGCCTCAAAACTTTGTTGAGTGTTGATATCAACACCAGATAACCAGCAACCGAACCCAGGGTGGGAATGGTACCAACCCACAACCATTTCTGGTCTAAAAATTAATTTAATTAATAGGTCATTGACGTCTTACTTAATTACGACTTACCTTCCAGTTTGTTTCAACATATCTAACATTTTAGCTTGAAACACGGGGTCAACAGCTTCAACGCTGACACCAGTTCCGGATTGGGGCATTGCAAACACATCAATAACTCTTACAGTGTAATCATCCACAAATTCACCCAACATTAGCCCCATAACTTCCATAGGAACACCGGCTCGACCGTGTTTAAGCATCTAATTTCAGTTAATTTAAGTGTAAGTTTGTTAATTAGGCTATAATTAACGTTAGATACCTTTAATAATGCCAAGGATGAAATATAAACTTGTTCAGCAGTATCTACGGCTGGGCCATCACTCGGGGGAGGAGCCTACGTAAGTTAATTAATTAACGCGGGATTAAGTTAAATTGATTAAAATTAAGTGTGTTTAAATTTTAATGAGTCATCAGTCAAACCAAACTTACTTGTCCCAATCCTGCCAGGCCTCCTCCAAGCCTCAAAAGTCTATCCATTGTAAGTTTAACTAGATTTTTAACAAAATCCAACTAATTATTAATTATATTAAATATAAATAACACTTATTTTTAATTATTTTATCGGAAAAGTTCGAGGAACTTTGTCAGCACCGAACCAATGAGGCAATCCCTAAATTACCGCCAACTTGGAATCTGCCGAAAATTGCCGAAAGTAAAATAGTACTTTTCCGACTATGCGTCGTCTGCTAGAAAACACCCTTTGGCTAGATTGACTTGGCTTTCGACTTAGGCGGTAAAATAGAGTAGTAATTCGGCAAATCAAAAGACTAGGCGGTAAAATCCAAAAAACCACGATTAAAGCTAAATAACGACTTCATTTGAATATAATAACGCAAGACCATTTAAATACGTTTAAATATTACAAATCAAAGTAATTAAAACGTTTTCTCTCAACAAAAAAGCCTGCGAAACACGGTACAGTAGTGTGTTTATTTTCGGCATTTTTCGAAACAAAACAAAATTAAAGCTAATTAACGACTTAAACAAGTTTAAATTAATCTTATAATGCTCTTGCAAAATTTTCGGACATTCAAACATCACTTAAGTGGAAAAACTATACTTAAAATCCAATAAACTCCTCCATTGTCTAACGCAATGCCATTTAAACACGTTTAAATAATACTAATCAACGTAAATTCGAACGTTTACTCTCATAAAATAACAGCGCGAAAACTTAGCGGTAAAATTGTCCCTTCATTTTTGGCATTTTCCAAAAGAAAGAAAGAAAAAACACTAATTAAAACTTCTATTGGTTCTATCAAACCATTTAACGCAAAAAAAAATTAAATTTTGGCAATTTCCAGAAAAACCGTATATATAGCTAACTAACTAATTAAGTAAATTGTTTTCAAATACCAAATCGTTTTGCCTGTTGTACCGAACCACGTAGCACATCAATTGACAACAATGACCATTAAAATAATTTTATAATTAACTTTAATCATTATTAATATTCCAATTTAAACATCAATTCAGTAGAGAATTCGCTTAATACCGATTAAGTTTCATCATCTTCTAATGCAAATGTAAAGACACACCTTTAATCATTAATTACCAAAGTTAATTATACTTAAATGACTTCGTTACGATTTATCTCATTCAAATTACCCGCTACAACAACATGGCTGTCCAAACCAGGCGGTAAATTAGTGTATGGCCACTTTCGGCATTTTACAAAATCACGTCAGTTGCCTACTCTAGAGCCTAGATGGCAACCCCATCCCCAACGCCGTGAAACAAATCAATAGAAAAATGGCTCTCCAAAACCATGCGGTAATTTAGTGTATGGCCGCTTTCGGCATTTTACAAAAATCACGTCAGTTGCCTACTCTAGAGCCTAGATGGCAACCCCATCCCCATCGCCGTGAAACAAATCAATAGAAAAATGGCTCTCCAAAACCAGGCGGTAATTTAGTGTATGGCCGCTTTCGGCATTTTACAAAAATCACGTCAGTTGCCTACTCTAGAGCCTAGATGGCAACCCCATCCCCATCGCCGTGAAACAAATCAATAGAAAAATGGCTGTCCAAAACCAGGCGGTAATTTAGTGTATGGCCGCTTTCGGCATTTTACAAAAATCACGTCAGTTGCCTACTCTAGAGCCTAGATGGCAACCCCATCCCCATCGCCGTGAAACAAATCAATAGAAAAATGGCTGTCCAAAACCAGGCGGTAATTTAGTGTATGGCCGCTTTCGGCATTTTACAAAAATCACGTCAGTTGCCTACTCTAGAGCCTAGATGGCAACCCCATCCCCATCGCCGTGAAACAAATCAATAGAAAAATGGCTCTCCAAAACCAGGCGGTAATTTAGTGTATGGCCGCTTTCGGCATTTTACAAAAATCACGTCAGTTGCCTACTCTAGAGCCTAGATGGCAACCCCATCCCCATCGCCGTGAAACAAATCAATAGAAAAATGGCTCTCCAAAACCAGGCGGTAATTTAGTGTATGGCCGCTTTCGGCATTTTACAAAAATCACGTCAGTTGCCTACTCTAGAGCCTAGATGGCAACCCCATCCCCATCGCCGTGAAACAAATCAATAGAAAAATGGCTGTCCAAAACCAGGCGGTAATTTAGTGTATGGCCGCTTTCGGCATTTTACAAAAATCACGTCAGTTGCCTACTCTAGAGCCTAGATGGCAACCCCATCCCCATCGCCGTGAAACAAATCAATAGAAAAATGGCTCTCCAAAACCATGCGGTAATTTAGTGTATGGCCGCTTTCGGCATTTTACAAAAATCACGTCAGTTGCCTACTCTAGAGCCTAGATGGCAACCCCATCCCCATCGCCGTGAAACAAATCAATAGAAAAATGGCTGTCCAAAACCAGGCGGTAATTTAGTGTATGGCCGCTTTCGGCATTTTACAAAAATCACGTCAGTTGCCTACTCTAGAGCCTAGATGGCAACCCCATCCCCATCGCCGTGAAACAAATCAATAGAAAAATGGCTGTCCAAAACCAGGCGGTAATTTAGTGTATGGCCGCTTTCGGCATTTTACAAAAATCACGTCAGTTGCCTACTCTAGAGCCTAGATGGCAACCCCATCCCCATCGCCGTGAAACAAATCAATAGAAAAATGGCTGTCCAAAACCAGGCGGTAATTTAGTGTATGGCCGCTTTCGGCATTTTACAAAAATCACGTCAGTTGCCTACTCTAGAGCCTAGATGGCAACCCCATCCCCATCGCCGTGAAACAAATCAATAGAAAAATGGCTCTCCAAAACCAGGCGGTAATTTAGTGTATGGCCGCTTTCGGCATTTTACAAAAATCACGTCAGTTGCCTACTCTAGAGCCTAGATGGCAACCCCATTGCCATAAAACAATACAAAACAATGAAAAAATTGCTGTCCAAAACAGGCGGTAAAATATGATATCAACACTTTCGGCAATTTCCAGAAAAACCCTATTTAAAGATAACTAACTAATTAAGTAAATTGTTTTCAAATACCAAATCGTTTTGCTAGTTGTACCGAACGATGTGGCGCATAAATTCACAACAATCACATTTAAAATAATTTTATAAGTAACTTTCTTCTATCTCGGCATTTTAATTTCCTAATTTAATCATTAATTAAAATGAGAAACCCCTTAAAACCGATTATACTCTATCATTGTCTAATGCAAAGAGCTTTAAATGCGTTTATTCATCACTTATTAAATTTAATTTTACTTTAAAGTCTTCATTACGATTTCTCGCATTCAAATATCCCACGGCCACTAATGGCTGTCCAAAACCGACGGTAATTTAGTGTTCGGTACTTTACAAAGGGACCTAAGTTACTGTAGAGTCTATACATGGCAAACACTTTGCTGTAAAACAACTCACAAGAAAAATATTGCTGTAGGAAACAGGCGGTAAGATAGAGTAGAACTATTAAAAATATTTGGTGTTCCAAAAAAAACTTACTTAAATAGTTTTTAGGTTTAATTAGGGTGTCTTATGAAAATGCCGAAACCAGGGATAGATTTAATTTTAGAAGTAGGAATGGAGAACGGAGTAATGTGGGCGCGCGTCAAAGTCCCGGACCCCCTTCCACGGGACTGAGGGGTATGAAAGAAGCTAGGCGAGTCATAGTGACAGAGGTAAAAAGGAATTACGTATTTTTCGCCGTCCACGTCAGCAACGTCATCAAAACGTAGTTTAAGTGAGTCAATAAGAAAATTTAAACTTTTCGTTACGTGCTGGAGGGAGGGGCTCTATACTGGGCTATGAGTCGGATAGAAGTAAATACTAACCGTTCTCCATTCCTACTTCTAAAATTAAATCTATCCCTGCCGAAACTATCTTACTGCCTTGTTTGGACAGCCATTTTAGCCACATCGTTCATTGAAGGGAGAGTGAATGGGAGAGAATTGTGCTGAGGTGATATTTTCCTTTCGTGTATTTTAAGAGGAAATAATAGAATTTTAAGCATAGCATTTAATTGTTTTAGTATGTTTAAGTATAGCATTTAATTGCTCTATTAAGGTTAAGCATTGTGAATTATTTTTTACGTTTGCTTAAATGGAAGGTTCAATACTCCCTTTAAAATTCTTGTCACCCGTCAACAATACGGGTTTAACGCTTTCAATCCCGCTCCCCTATTTCAAAATTCAAAGAAATCGAGGAGAATTTTTAAAGAGCAAAAGTAAGTATATTCCGACGTTGGACCCGCGCTTTGATTTAAGGCGGTGTTTAGTATCGGAAGTTGCGTCTATTTTCCCAGAAATCGAGAAACATTTTAAAAGCAAAGGAAAATATTAGGGATATATCGGTATCGGCATCGATACTAGGGATATATCGGTATCGGCACCGATACTAGGGGTTTCCCGACAGTATCGGATCGCTTGGTTTAATATGATTCTAAACCGATACTCGTTTAAAATACGTAATATGGCGCTACATGACATTCTTAGGTCTTTCAGTAATGTATTGATGGTGATATCTTATTTCTATGAATGTCAATCGTGATGATTTCTCATTTAAATAAAAAGCACCTGAATTTAGATTATCTAATAACTAAGTTTAATAGAAGTTTAACGATAAAAGGGCCTCTAGTTAAACAAGACGACCCAAGGGCTCGTAATATTAGCCACATCGTACGAGTGAATAGCCCCTCTATACCCTACCCTAATGAGTGGATAGCGCTATCTTTTACAATGCTTAAATGATTTACCGTGCATAAAATCAGAGTGAATAGCCCCTCGATGTCCAACCCTAAACAGTGATAAAAATTTTACCCTTATAAATTTACTTATGCTGTAATTGTAATATTCCGGCGAAAGAACTCAAGTTGGGTGTTTTACCAAATTCTTTCTCTTTCAAACGCTTCTGGGCATAAGTTCATGTTATAAATTTATAAGATGCGATAAGTGTGCATCGGCATAAGTCTATGCTGTAAACTCATAGAGGGGATAATCACTAAAACTATCCGTTCTTCGATTCCCCGGAATATTACAATTACAGCATACAACAAAATATTAATTGGCACGCACGCGATTTGTCGAGCAAAATTTGTGAGCGAGATAAGATAAACAATGTGCGCAATGTGATAATCGTGGTGCGCGATACTGAGCGTGGCTGAAATAATTTTAGCAGGACGTTACACGATTAGTCGAATCGGTCGGACGTGCTGCCACTGATTAATCGATGAAATGTGAATCAATTTTGATTTTTAAAATCGTTTCGAGATATTTCTTATAAATATTAGGAGAATAAGTTAAAAATTCACTTGATTTTCCTCTTCGCCCTAACTTTTCGAGACTGATTATTGAAATTTTTAAGTACTTAAATCGGTTTGTATTAAAAGATAATAGAATGTAATGCGTTTTAAAATGATTTCTCAACTTAATTGATATTTAAATTTCAAAATAATCAAGATCATAACGAAAATTTAAGTGGTATTATGTTTTGATCTATAATTCGCGACACGGGTAGAGCTTAGTATTAAGTCGTTAACTAGCTTTAATTATTTTCAGGGGCGTGTCAACCACGGGGGCAGCGGGGGAATCGCCCCCCTCTGGTGACTGAGTCTAAATAGTAAAAAATTTCATTGAAAGTGAAATTTTCATTACCCAGTGTATTATTGTTGTGAGAGGAAGTCAGTTTTTGGAAGTGATTAAGAAAATACAGGTCTTAATCATTAACATGTTCGTAATATTTATAAATAAATTATTTGAAGTTCGTCAATTTTTACTCCGTGGAGTTATGTAATAACCAATGGAGTTTGCGCTGATGCCCAGTTATTTAGTGTGATGCATGCGAATAGATTCCATAAATATTGCAATCGTAAAGGGGATTGGTAAAAGTGACAGCTTTGATAGTTCAAAAATCGTCGCTCGAGGACGGTTTTGAAGTTCAGTATTAAGCTCAGGTTGTCGTATCTTTGTAGAAATGTAGAATCATTTTTAAACTAGTCCTGGAAATGAAGAATTTCGCATTGTTTGACAGTCTCGAGAATGTGTCGTTCCTGACTTCCACCATTTTTTCTTTACACATAACATGTATACATATAGCAACCACGGCTTTCTATACAGTATAGTGTTGCAATTCTTTCGCATATAACCGTGGCTAATCATAGAGCTAATTAACCCAAGAGAGAAAGGGTGTAGCCGATAGTGCTTCAAATTATTGTAGCTATCAACTTTGGGAAAGAATAGGTAGGCTAAAGCAGAAGTCCATTAAATTAGCCTAGGAAGTAAACAATTACAATAGCTGGTATAGCGTACGTCTCTGCTGGGGTAAGAACTCCTTCTAACTCCATGCATAGGGGGTTAAATTTTCCCCCTTTCCTAACACTGTTAGAAATCTCCTCTCTAGGAAGTCTTTCTTGACGTGAGCGGGGCGTGACTCCTTCAGTCCATGAACGCTGGATCTCTAAAGGGTAGATTGTTTGCTTTATAAAAAAAATAATAAAAGGAACGGCCACGGTCGTTAAATAGTTTTTTTTTCAATAGGTTTATGAAGAGTCATAAAAAACTGAATGACCTTGACTGTTCCTAAATTCACACCCCCATCCTAAGACCATAAATGGTCTTAGCCCCATCCCTTCTCCTGATTCTATGCTAAAGAGGGCTCGGTTTTACAGTGGAAGGGGGTGTTTTCTGTTCCTTTTAGACATACATTGTTCATTTTCAGCCAATAGTTTTTTCTCTCTCGATAGGGCAAATTGTGTCGCCCTTCTTCAGTATTGCTACACAAGAGAGGGGAGTCCCAAACCCTGCTTTTGGTTACTTCCTAGGCTAATTTAATGGACTTCTGGCTAAAGACATATTTTCTTTGCATTTTTACTATTTTCTACGATTTACGAAAAGAGAGAAATGTATGCTACTCTAGAAATGGCACCTTATAGAATCGTGGCCACTGTATCCCACGAGTATTGAATTGGCCAGGCATTAAATCTCACGTTCATGCGGACCTCTTCGTAACTTTACAGTGCATGCGAGATACTGTATAGCCTTAGATCATTGATGAGTGCTGAACAACATTGAAGTACTGCAAAATAATTTTTGCTCTTGTATGAGTTTGGAAAGAGGTTAAGGTTGCTCAAAGTTGTTTACACAAGTGCAAAATTTTTACACAACTTTCTCTACCAGTGTAGGATTTTGTCCCCGCTCCAGTAAAAAGGTTGGCACGCCCCTGATTAACATCTTACCGCCTGTTTCCTACAGCAATATTTTTCGTGAGTTGTTTTACAGCAAAGTGTTTGCTCTACAGTAACTTAGGTCCCTTTGTAAAGTACCGAAAAAGTATAGAACACTAAATTACCGTCGGTTTTGGACAGCCATTAGTGGCCGTGGGATATTTGAATGCGAGAAATCGTAATGAAGACTTTAAAGTAAAATTCAATTTAATAAGTGATGAATAAACGCATTTAAAGCTCTTTGCATTAGACAATGATAGAGTATAATCGGTTTTAAGGGGTTTCTCATTTTAATTAATGATTAAATTAGGAAATTAAAATGCCGAGATAGAAGAAAGTTACTTATAAAATTATTTTAAATGTGATTGTTGTGAATTTATGCGCTACATTGTTCGGTACAACTAGCTAAACGATTTGGTATTTGAAAACAATTTACTTAATTAGTTAGTTATCTTTAAATAGGGTTTTTCTGGAAATTGCCGAAAGTGTTGATATCATATTTTACCGCCTGTTTTGGACAGCAATTTTTTCATTGTTTTGTATTGTTTTATGGCAATGGGGTTGCCATCTAGGCTCTAGAGTAGGCAACTGACGTGATTTTTGTAAAATGCCGAAAGCGGCCATACACTAAATTACCGCCTGGTTTTGGAGAGCCATTTTTCTATTGATTTGTTTCACGGCGATGGGGATGGGGTTGCCATCTAGGCTCTAGAGTAGGCAACTGACGTGATTTTTGTAAAATGCCGAAAGCGGCCATACACTAAATTACCGCCTGGTTTTGGACAGCCATTTTTCTATTGATTTGTTTCACGGCGATGGGGATGGGGTTGCCATCTAGGCTCTAGAGTAGGCAACTGACGTGATTTTTGTAAAATGCCGAAAGCGGCCATACACTAAATTACCGCCTGGTTTTGGAGAGCCATTTTTCTATTGATTTGTTTCACGGCGATGGGGATGGGGTTGCCATCTAGGCTCTAGAGTAGGCAACTGACGTGATTTTTGTAAAATGCCGAAAGCGGCCATACACTAAATTACCGCCTGGTTTTGGAGAGCCATTTTTCTATTGATTTGTTTCACGGCGATGGGGATGGGGTTGCCATCTAGGCTCTAGAGTAGGCAACTGACGTGATTTTTGTAAAATGCCGAAAGCGGCCATACACTAAATTACCGCCTGGTTTTGGACAGCCATTTTTCTATTGATTTGTTTCACGGCGATGGGGATGGGGTTGCCATCTAGGCTCTAGAGTAGGCAACTGACGTGATTTTTGTAAAATGCCGAAAGCGGCCATACACTAAATTACCGCCTGGTTTTGGAGAGCCATTTTTCTATTGATTTGTTTCACGGCGATGGGGATGGGGTTGCCATCTAGGCTCTAGAGTAGGCAACTGACGTGATTTTTGTAAAATGCCGAAAGCGGCCATACACTAAATTACCGCCTGGTTTTGGAGAGCCATTTTTCTATTGATTTGTTTCACGGCGATGGGGATGGGGTTGCCATCTAGGCTCTAGAGTAGGCAACTGACGTGATTTTTGTAAAATGCCGAAAGCGGCCATACACTAAATTACCGCCTGGTTTTGGAGAGCCATTTTTCTATTGATTTGTTTCACGGCGATGGGGATGGGGTTGCCATCTAGGCTCTAGAGTAGGCAACTGACGTGATTTTTGTAAAATGCCGAAAGCGGCCATACACTAAATTACCGCCTGGTTTTGGACAGCCATTTTTCTATTGATTTGTTTCACGGCGATGGGGATGGGGTTGCCATCTAGGCTCTAGAGTAGGCAACTGACGTGATTTTTGTAAAATGCCGAAAGCGGCCATACACTAAATTACCGCCTGGTTTTGGACAGCCATTTTTCTATTGATTTGTTTCACGGCGATGGGGATGGGGTTGCCATCTAGGCTCTAGAGTAGGCAACTGACGTGATTTTTGTAAAATGCCGAAAGCGGCCATACACTAAATTACCGCCTGGTTTTGGAGAGCCATTTTTCTATTGATTTGTTTCACGGCGATGGGGATGGGGTTGCCATCTAGGCTCTAGAGTAGGCAACTGACGTGATTTTTGTAAAATGCCGAAAGC
The DNA here is from genome assembly GCF_054372755.1 of Phalangium opilio. NCBI lineage: Eukaryota > Metazoa > Arthropoda > Arachnida > Opiliones > Phalangiidae > Phalangium > Phalangium opilio. The sequence continues at coordinate 5,426,192 of NW_028324187.1, read as the reverse complement.
GGCCATACACTAAATTACCGCCTGGTTTTGGACAGCCATTTTTCTATTGATTTGTTTCACGGCGATGGGGATGGGGTTGCCATCTAGGCTCTAGAGTAGGCAACTGACGTGATTTTTGTAAAATGCCGAAAGCGGCCATACACTAAATTACCGCCTGGTTTTGGAGAGCCATTTTTCTATTGATTTGTTTCACGGCGATGGGGATGGGGTTGCCATCTAGGCTCTAGAGTAGGCAACTGACGTGATTTTTGTAAAATGCCGAAAGCGGCCATACACTAAATTACCGCCTGGTTTTGGACAGCCATTTTTCTATTGATTTGTTTCACGGCGATGGGGATGGGGTTGCCATCTAGGCTCTAGAGTAGGCAACTGACGTGATTTTTGTAAAATGCCGAAAGCGGCCATACACTAAATTACCGCCTGGTTTTGGAGAGCCATTTTTCTATTGATTTGTTTCACGGCGATGGGGATGGGGTTGCCATCTAGGCTCTAGAGTAGGCAACTGACGTGATTTTTGTAAAATGCCGAAAGCGGCCATACACTAAATTACCGCCTGGTTTTGGAGAGCCATTTTTCTATTGATTTGTTTCACGGCGATGGGGATGGGGTTGCCATCTAGGCTCTAGAGTAGGCAACTGACGTGATTTTTGTAAAATGCCGAAAGCGGCCATACACTAAATTACCGCCTGGTTTTGGACAGCCATTTTTCTATTGATTTGTTTCACGGCGATGGGGATGGGGTTGCCATCTAGGCTCTAGAGTAGGCAACTGACGTGATTTTTGTAAAATGCCGAAAGCGGCCATACACTAAATTACCGCCTGGTTTTGGACAGCCATTTTTCTATTGATTTGTTTCACGGCGATGGGGATGGGGTTGCCATCTAGGCTCTAGAGTAGGCAACTGACGTGATTTTTGTAAAATGCCGAAAGCGGCCATACACTAAATTACCGCCTGGTTTTGGACAGCCATTTTTCTATTGATTTGTTTCACGGCGATGGGGATGGGGTTGCCATCTAGGCTCTAGAGTAGGCAACTGACGTGATTTTTGTAAAATGCCGAAAGCGGCCATACACTAAATTACCGCCTGGTTTTGGACAGCCATTTTTCTATTGATTTGTTTCACGGCGATGGGGATGGGGTTGCCATCTAGGCTCTAGAGTAGGCAACTGACGTGATTTTTGTAAAATGCCGAAAGTGTCCATACACTAATTTACCGCCTGATTTGGACAGCCATGTTGTTGTAGCGGGTAATTTGAATGAGAAAAATCGTAACGAAGTCATTTAAGTATAATTAACTTTGGTAATTAATGATTAAAGGTGTGTCTTTACATTTGCATTAGACGATGATGAAACTTAACTGAATTGATGTTTAAATTGGACTATTAATAATGATTAAAGTTAATTATAAAATTATTTTAATGGTCATTGTTGTCAATTTATGTGCTACGTGGTTCGGTACAACAGGCAAAACGATTTGGTATTTGAAAACAATTTATTTAATTAGTTAGTTAGCTATATATACGGTTTTTCTGGAAATTGCCGAAATTTAATTTTTTTTGCGTTAAATGGTTCGATAGAACCAATAGAAGTTTTAATTAGTGTTTTTTCTTTCTTTCTTTTGGAAAATGCCAAAAATGAAGGGACAATTTTACCGCTAAGTTTTCGCGCTGTTATTTTATGAGAGTAAACGTTCGAATTTACGTTGATTAGTATTATTTAAACGTGTTTAAATGGCATTGCGTTAGACAATGGAGGAGTTTATTGGGTTTTAAGTATAGTTTTTCCACTTAAGTGATGTTTGAATGTCCGAAAATTTTGCAAGAGCATTATAAGATTAATTTAAACTTGTTTAAGTCGTTAATTAGCTTTAATTTTGTTTTGTTTCGAAAAATGCCGAAAATAAACACACTACTGTACCGTGTTTCGCAGGCTTTTTTGTTGAGAGAAAACGTTTTAATTACTTTGATTTGTAATATTTAAACGTATTTAAATGGTCTTGCGTTATTATATTCAAATGAAGTCGTTATTTAGCTTTAATCGTGGTTTTTTGGATTTTACCGCCTAGTCTTTTGATTTGCCGAATTACTACTCTATTTTACCGCCTAAGTCGAAAGCCAAGTCAATCTAGCCAAAGGGTGTTTTCTAGCAGACGACGCATAGTCGGAAAAGTACTATTTTACTTTCGGCAATTTTCGGCAGATTCCAAGTTGGCGGTAATTTAGGGATTGCCAACAATGACAAGTCAATTTTCTAAATGTGTAGTTCACTCTAGTTCAGTTTTTTGGTATCAAAACCATCAATCGGTTTATTTCAATTCAGATCCAACCTTTGGACCGGCGATTCATTACTGCGGGTTCAGTTCAGGGCCGGAAATAAGCACAGGACACTGGACATTGTCCAATAAAATTTTGAAATGTCCCATAATTTTTTCAAAAACTAAGGGGTTCACTGGACAGTTTGACCAACAAATTTTCCCAAGTTTTGATAGCGACTATGGAATGCAACACTATTTTTGTACACTCCAGTGGACAGTGTCCTATAAATTTTCAAGTCAAACGGGGGCTCACTGGACACATGTCCTATAAGAAATTTTTCTTATTTCCGGACCTGGTTCAGTTACTGAACTTCACTTCAGTCTTCAGTGCGGAAATTCGTTCTTTGGGAAAAGATGGCCTCAAATTTGCCCTTGAGATGTTTTAAGAGATTTAATAAATTAACTGGAGTAATTAACAGGTAAGATTACATATTAATTAAACAGTATAAGAGTAACCACTGTTTGCAATGTAAATAAAATCGTAGGTTTATATTGATAAAAAAAAAATTGTCTGGGTTGGGTAACTTGGGTTCGTTTTCTTTTTAACGCTAAGCCTTGGCTAATTATATATAAACAATTTCTGCTGCTATATTTTAAAAATTAAAGATTTGAATCACTTTTAGTAGTGTATCGTTAACAATTAACTATAATTATTAATTGTTAACAGCCGATTCATGTCTGATGGAGAACTCGGAAGTGGTGCTGGCAAGGTCAGTTTGCTTAGAATATTGTAGTTTGACTTTTGAGTGAAGGAACTTTTCGGAAAGGTTTTACAAAGTTAATTCTTATAGGGAGGCGGTTCTGGTGGCTCTATTAGGTAATTTATTACTCTGTTATTTATATAATTGTGTTGAATCAAAGAGAAAGAGTTAACTGGTTTTAACAAAGGCTTAAGTTGTCATTAAAATTTTCCCAAAATTGTTAAGCTTAAAAATATTGAAATCTTAGGGATGCTGGAGGCTCTTTTGGTAAAATGGAAGCAGCTAGGGAAGATCAGTATTTCAGGAAACAGGTTCGTTGATAATCAACGGAATTTGGGTGTAAAAGTTTTTTTTTTTGCAAGTAACAAAACTTGGTCCACATGATTTAAAGCAAAATGAACAATTGGCAAAATTGAAATCCCATATGGAAGAGGAAATTTCTCACCATAAGAACCAGATTAAACAACACGAAAAAGAAATTGAAAGGCACAAGAAACGCATTGAAAATCTTCACAAAGAGGAAGATTAGTTTCTCTATTAAAGCATTCGCTAAATCTTATTCAGTATCTACTATTATACCCTTCAACTTAAAAGTGGAGTTTAAATTGCTTTAATTAATAATTAGTGTATTAGAAATAAAATAATTTAAGGATTTTCAAAATGGTTGTGAAGTTTCTTTGACTTAAAAACGGTTTTCAGAACAACCTGGAAGTCATGGAAATGGTTTTACAGGGGCACAAAAAGGTCAGGAAATTTTAATTTAAAAGGCATGCATTAACTCATGGAATTGTCAGTAAATTTAAAATACGTCTGTTAAGTCATGGGAATGTCAGGGAATTTAAAATAAGTTCATTAAGCACATGGAAATAGGCTCATAAACTCATTAAAGGGGGTTTCACATTGATAAACTTAAAAACCTTGAAATTGCCAAGGTTGTAATCAGCCTTCCTTACTAAAGGGTTCAGTTCAATACCCCAAAAATCTTGAAATTGCTAAGGTTATAATCAGCCTTCCTTACTAAAGGGTTCAGTTCAATACCCCCAAAAACCTTGAAATTGCTAAGGTTATAATCAGCCTTCCTTCTTAAAGGGTTCAGTTCAATACCCCAAAAATCTTGGAATTGCGAGGGGTTTAAAATGAATTGGTCTGGGAATTTGAATTTGTCAAGTCAATATCCAAAAAACCTTAAATTTCCGAAGGATACAAATTTCTTTATTTTTTTACATTGGGAACTTTTAAAGTTTTTAGTTTATTGAAGTGAACCCATTTATTCAAAATAGAAATCGCTTAATATTTTTTGTCCTTCCCAGCAATTATATCATAAGTTCATAAGATATATACCACATATCTTATAAACTTACGATTATACATAATTAATTGCAAGACCAACATTACCAAAATAGTATCCAAGTAGCTACTTTATATGTCTACATGCAATGAATCATTCATTTTTCTGTAACCGCGGTTCTTCATCTTAGACCTAAACCCCAAAAGCAAGAAATATGGTAAAATATGATGACGTTTGCGAAGATATATTTCCATTTGGACACGTGTCAAAGACTAGTCTTTTCCCATCCTCTCTCTCTGGTCGAAGACGAAAGCCCAAGTAGTACTACTCTACGGACCCAACTCGTTTCCAGCTGCAGGTCCCGAGTTGGTTGGTTGGGATGGGTCGGAGCAAACCGAAAAATCAATTGCAAAGAGAGAGAGGTAAGCATAGAGATATTTTTCGTCGATGTAAGCTCCTTTTTCTGTGGGAATTTTTTGTTAGAGTCTTATAATATTCGATCGTTAAGCCTTTTTCTCGGCTTATTATGCTTTATTGGAGCTGAATCCCGATATAGAGCAGTCCAGACTGTCTTGTCCCCAGGACCCTAGTGCACTTTTCCCCAAAACTAAACCCTTAATATGCCTCCCCCTCCAACTTTTGCCGACGGACCAAGTGTAGTTTAGATGGTTCAAAATCATTTAGGTTTTGTGGGCCCGAGAATATGGTATCATGATCATCGTAGGACAATTACGGATATCTCTTCAATGGGATGTTTAGAGGAACTCTAACCTTTTAGCTAATGTTGGTACATTTTCGTACACTTTGGGTTCAGGATCAAGAGAACAATTAGATTTGATACGAGTTGTGGATCTTTTATTAATCAGTTTCTAGCCACGCTTGTTTTCGTGTACCCGTGGTCAACAGACAGACCAACATATAAAACAGTATCGTTAAAGCTAGATCTCTTTATTAATAAGCACACCTAACTAAAAATTTGCTAAATTCCATCTCTGGCTCAGCCGAGGGACGCGTTACCATTACCTTAAAAGATAGGAAAGTAAATATTTGATATTTGGTGAATAACTTAAGTTCATTTGAATAATATCATAATTAATGACGATCATATTGCTCTTGGAAAGGGACTACAGCATCTCTCCCGAACGCCTAGTGCCCAGGGGCTCCCGAGGGTGTTAATCCTGCACTGCACAAGACATCTTAAAAGTCCTTAACCATCTTAACTCATTTTGCGGGAAGAGTGGTCACCATGGTAACAAGCCACGGATTGATGAAAGAGAGAACTAGAGCCTCTAGTATCCGAAACGGAGACAGTACCGCCCGTTCAGGGACGCGATGGTATTAACGGGATCCAGGATCAGTTACTCCCAGAGAGTTGTACTGGGAAGGCGTCGTTCCTCTTTAGTAGGGTGTCATCGACATAGTGAACGGTGCTCTCACGCGCTTCTGACCATACATAAACAAAAACATTTACGAGTGACTTTTCACAAAGTTTTAATTTGAATCGAATCCAAGGTCAATCGCGTTGCATTGGGGGTGCGTGAACGGTTTAAAAGTTCAAAGGTTAATGTAATTAGAACCCATGTGTGCGTGACTCCATTTCCTCGAAGACTGCTTGCTGTCTTCAAGAAGTCTTCGTTGGACAATTAACTGGACAGGTATGATTGTTTTACTCTTAATTAGTTAGTCTTCGAAACCATTTAAAGTACTTAGGCTAATTACAGTGAATAACCTTTCGGGTTGAAAATAGGCAAGCGCGAACTCGACTCTCATATTTTATCGAAACCCTCGCGGAATTTTCTCTAAACTTTGCAAAGTTTTTCAATTTTGCTCGAAGAGCTAGTCGTTTTTTTGCATGTTGGCGAAAAAAGTGAAGTTCTCTCTGAGCCATTTGCGGATTAGTCGCTTGGTTCGATGAAGGAGGAAACACTTATAGCTTCCGCTTCGAGACTCTTAAGATAAAACTTTTTAATGAAATTCTAGCCTCTCACTCTTAGATTGGCACGATTTTAACAAGCTTCTATATCACGATTTTGACCCGTTCTTAAACTGACATTCTAGCAAAAATCGTTCAACCAAGAAATAATCGATTTCATTTCGCTAGAACGAACTCGCTAAATCTTTTAAGAGTATGCAGTTTTTGCTCATAAAAACCATGCAGGAGTTGATAAAAAAAGAAAATTGTATATAGAAAATATTCAATTTTAAAAATGTTAGACTGTGTATATTATATACAGGGTGGTAGGTACAAATTACAGACTTGCAATTTTGAGTACAAAATGTAGCTTCTATAATATTTTGCAACATTGTAAGTACCACTCATAAACAAGTTAAGATTGGAGTGTTTTACGTATGACCCCTTAAATTTAAGTATAACAAACTGAACGTCAATGCTAATTTAACTAATAGGTCATCGATAAAATAGTCCAATAATCATTACTTGTTTCGGGGTTATCGAAGTTACAATTTCGACTGAAAATCTCCCCTAGAACCCACTACTTCCGACCTACCACCCACTACTAATGTTCTGGTGTTATGCAGGGAATGTGTTAGGGATTTACAGGCGCTAGTATAGATAAATTTAACGAGTACTGGCAACACCTCTAATTGTACACAACAAATTAAGGTTTAATTCAGCTCGTTAAACAATGGTTTGTTTACAAACGCAGTCACGCTTTGTAAGCTCCAGTTTCTAACCAACGACGTGATTTCTTTTTTTTTATTAGTACAAACTAATTTACGAGAAAATCATTTGAAACTTTAATTAACTAATTAAAAATTTATGTATACACTCCCATTTTTATTAGCTCGTGATTAACGCGAAACACTAATTGGTTTGAGCTCGATAAAACTTGAGCTCGAACGAAATGGGAAACTGGAGACCTTTTCCCTAATGGATGGAAAGCAAAACAATTGGCAATTAGGAATCCCCTAATTAATTTCTTAATTGAGTGCCGTCCCAATTAACAAAAATTCACGCTTCAACATCTTCCAAGCTTCAATAATATTTAATACAGGCTGAAGCTTAAATTGAAATGGTTTCGTATTTGTATCGAAATAGTCTAGGAGACAGCCCATCTGTTTTGTTTCTCAACCGTTTGTTTACAAAGCAAGCTTAAAAGTTTTTATATCTTTGTTATATCTTCGTGCGTGCGTCGATTTTTGCTTCACTGCGCCTTTAGTTTCCAATAGAATTGAAGTTCCGTTGTAAGGGAAAAGCTTTGGGAGTCGTAGCTTCGAAATGGTTTTCCTTTGGAGATCTTAAAAGGCCAATCTAGGATAGGGTTTGCTTTAAAAATGGTATGGATTTTAAGAGATGGGGTTTGCACAGTTACGGAGTGCGTGAGTTTCCAAGCAGTCTAAAGTATAATTTAGAGAAGAGAGTACCTGAAAGAGAGAGAAAGTGCTAGCGTATATCGATTCAATTCCAACACACTCTCTCGAACCCCGAGAGAGGTCCCACATAAACATGGGAAATAATTATAAAAATACTTAAAATTATATCCTGATCCTAAAATTACCAAATAAGTCAGTTCTTCATGACACTTGATGATTTTGTGCTTCAAAAAATCTCCTCTTTTTTACGGTATCTTCAAATTTAATCTAACTACAATAGAACAAATGTTAAGGCCAATTAAAGACAAAATTAATTGGAAATATTGTCTTTTCTGAGAAATTTAGGTAATTACCTTAATTAATGTTAAATAAATTACACAATAAACTCTGTTTAATGTTCTCTTTGTAATGGTACTTTCGGATTTAATATATCTTCAAAAGAACCATTGAAAATGAGGTTGAATTTTAAACAAACAAAATTTTGTAAATATTTTAGATATCTATGACTTTTCAACGCCATCCCTAAAACGAAAGCTATTCATTACGAGCACCCGTGTATTTTTAATGGAAAAGCTAACTTAGGAAAGAACCCACTAACTTTCATTGTTTTAAAACCCACTTAATTTAATTTGCATTAAATTAAACTTAATGCCCTGAAGTCCTATGTGGTAATGCGAACGAGTCACTTGAAAGGGTCGAGTCAAAGAAAATAGTATAAATGGAATAGAAGATAAGTTACTTCATTTTCACGAATGTGTCGAAATATTTGGACCTCCTTTCGTTAACTGTCTCTGAATGATTTGTAGGCATTTAGTATTAACTTTGCTACGTTAGAACTAACCAGAAATGAGGGACATACCTTCTATTCCGAATACACAATTTTCTCTGTTTTAGCTTACGTTTCTTGGCAAAGTCTCTTACGGCCTTAAGGCTGGCTGCCTGGCTGGCTGATTGGTTAGCAGCGAGCGAAACGCGACTTGACAGGCTGTGAGTCTTTTTATTGGATTGTGTAATCCCCTTGGGTCTACCTTATTCTTTTCAATGTATTTCTGGTTCCATTGTACCAATGTACTTTCTGTACAGTTCTGGCTGTTAGCTTCTTGCTCGGGGGCTTGCTTGCTCTAACTATATCGTTAAATTTATTTTTTTTTCCCGAACAGTAACAAGCTAACGTATTTCCACGATCCATTCAATTATGTTGGCGAATACGTGACCAGCTTATTCTTCAGTATCTACCAAACATACCCAACAATGTTTCTCCATCACCAGAAAAAAATTCCCTAGCGCGTTTTTGCCCTAAATTTTAGAATACAGAGAACAGTAAAACCCATCAAAATTCCTATTTATGCAAACCCTAAATACAAAGTGTTGCCTCGGAATTTATTCTCTTGTACTTGTGAAATTACATTTTAGATGACATCAGAAGGGGATAATAGAAGAAGGATGACACTCTGTATCCTCTTAATGCTTTAGTTATGTAACGTCATTCTTCCCAGGCTCACCCTTTTAGTTTGCTTTCCCGCTCATCAAACTACAAATGGGCATCGCACCGTTAGGTGAATTCTATAATTGTTTGGCACTAAATCCCCAGCAATCATCCCACAAACCTCGTCTTGACGTGGGACAAAATGCGCAAGCGCGTCTTGCCAAATATTTAAACGCTAATAGAGTAATGATGAGGGAACTATTTATCGCGTATGTGATTCGTTTTAGTAACCTTGCTCTAAATGTTCCGATGTTGGGAAGAGTGACCGTTACACTTACCCCGCTTTGTGGTACACTTCTCTCGGAGAGAAGTATTATATGCATCTGATGACATTAACTTGTCTTTGTAAAATTTCAAATGTAGCACAAAAAATAACAAACTTGAGCGCAATAATCTTGTTAAATTTGAGACATTGTTGCCATTCTAAATTTATTTGTTGGCAGATGGCAAAAAGCAACGGCAATAAACCTATTTCTGTTGAAATTAAATGCGATGACGCGCAACAATTGCCTAATTGCAACGATCAACACACGCCCGTTTCTTTAAAGGTCCGTATCGTAAATAAATTGCGTTTTTATTGCCACAGTAAACCAGTCTATATATATAGCGTACTATTTCTGCTTGGGCAAGTTTATTTTTGTAGTTTTTCTATTGATTTTTAGTCCTATTTTTAGTGACCTTTTGAACTTAAAAGAGACTGAAATTAAAAATACACGAAGCCAATTTCCTTTTTGTAATTGCGGTAAATGATTAATTGCAGGATGAACTGGATGTAATGCCGAGAAAACGTGAAATATGCAATTGGAAATGCAGAAGGAAAATTTTTCTAATTGTTGTAAATCTCATAATTCTATTCGTACTTTTCATTTCATTCCTGACATGGTATTTTCACTTTCAAAGTAAGAAATTAACTAAAATTAATTAACTTTAATTAGTTAATTATTTATGATTGTAATCAATATTGCAGGAGAACTTCCAGTTGCCATAGATACGAAAGATTTATCAGTTGAATCATGCAAGTCCATTTATTTTAACTGGGGTCACGCTCCTTAACCCTAACTGAGAGGTCATACGTAGCCCGGGTTCTTTCTAGAGCTAATTATCCCTTGATACTAAATACTTTAGGACCCGAGCTAATTAGAAAAAAAAATAAGAAACAAGATCAATATATTATACTGTTTTATTTTCATGGGGGGTCAGGACGATTAAACTCCTAACTTTGAGAGGCCTTAACTCTGGTCCTATAGGATATAGGGTATTATCCTTCGGAGGGTTTATGACCCTAACTGTCTTCTATCAAACGATAGTAAATACAATAGGGTTATTGCAATTTGGGTCGGAGATAATTGGGTTTAAATAAGAAACCACTTGCAACGTTTTCTCTAAACCCCAAACCTTTATTCTTTACGATGTAGGAGGGTGTTGCCCTTTAGAGGTTTGATAGCCGCCCCTAACTGTCTTCTTTTTAACGATAGTAAATACAATAGGGTTATTGCAATTTGCGCTATAGATAATAGGGTTTACGTAAGAAACCACGTGACAGACGAGCCCTAACTTTCAGACGCGGGAAAATCCTTTTATCCCCCATGATACTAAACGCTAGCGGGTTAGGGCTGCCTAGAGATAATGATAACATTTTGGGATGTGTTTGTCCAGTGCAAGAATGCGTTCCATTAAGGATACCGATGTGTTATAAACACAAGGTGAGCTATTCGATGACTACACCGACAAACATTTTTGGTCATGTATCGGCTACGGAAGCTAGCGAGGCGATGAGCCGATACGAAGCATTAGTCAGTGTCAAGTGCTACGCCCTTCTACCATTATTCCTGTGCTCCCTCTTCGCTCCCAAGTGTAGCGAGAGTGGCAAATCCGTTCCGCCCTGCAGGACACTATGTCAAGGTAATTTGTCAAACTCAATTTCACCCTACCCCTATCCTAGCCTCTCCTCTCCTTCCCAAAGGAACCTAAGGCCGCCGAAGGAAACACGAGCCTAGTTTGCTAAGGGCTTACCATTACATTGGTTAGCTCCTGTTGACTTCCGACTAAAACCCATCCTTCTTCGGCTTTCTTTTTTACCCTGGCAATAAAAGAGATAGGGATACACTTTTATTTTTAAATGAATCGATACTTCCTTCGAAATTATATCTCTCTAAGGTTAAGGATACCATTAAAAAAAAGTGTTTTTGTCAATATCTCTTTGAAATTGGAAATAGAGGGACCTTATCGGGCTTTGGTAGAAAGAACTCCAATTTTATCCAGCAATCTAAATTTAGTTTCTGTGGAAATTCTAAGATGAGGTTTGATGATACACTATCATTTGATTTGATATCGCGTACTGATACGCTTTTAAGAAAGTAGTTCAGTGGATGTACCTGAAGTAGTTCATTAGCGAGATTGTTAAAAGAGACATAGTAAATTCCGTGACACCTACGCGTCCGATGTGTCGTTAGACAGTGTCAAGTTGTCAATCAAACCTAAAATACAGTTTCCACTTCTAAAAATTTGATGAGATGGTTTAGTTTGAAAGAAGGTTGGTTTGGTTTTGTGTTTAGAGACGTTACGAAAATGCAATTTCTTTCTTGGAGTATTTTCTCTTAATTGGCCGATTGCTCTGGACTGTTCCGTGTACCCCGATAGTACGGATCCCGACCTTTGCACGGGCAATCAAGAGAGAAATTACCTGAACGGAAAAGCCAAAGGCAATTAATCTAATTACCCCCATTTTCTAATTAGAACCCCAATCATTAATAAATTATTATATTAATGACTCTCAGCTTGCATCGACGGTTTCCGTTGCGACAAAACTCGTTGTATACCCAAGAATTGGTTATGCGACGGATTCTCCGATTGTAAGGACAGATCCGACGAACTTAATTGCAGTAAGTAATCCAATCTATTTAATGAGAATCTATGACCTTTGAACTTATGGTTTTTTTAAGGTCGATGCTCAACGGATCAATTCGCGTGCCGAGCCGATTTGTGCGTCAAGAAATCCGATGTCTGCAATGGAATTAAAGATTGTCCAGAGGGGAAAGATGAAAGACACTGTCGTAAGTGCTTCCTTTTGAAATTGAAGTACTTGAATTTGGTTTCGAATTCGTTCATCTTTATAGTGAGATTAAACCGCAATATGGCTGAAGTCGGCAATGGTCGCTTGGAGGCGTACGACGCCACTTTAAACACTTGGCAACCAGTTTGCGGGGAAGATTGGGATAGTTTACAGATCAGTGGCAAAGCCTGTAGAGAACTGGGATACAAATCAGCGGGTGAGACGCGACTTCAAGTAATTAGCGGAGTTTCAACCGCCCATAATCGAGTCGCCATCAATGCAAATCCGGATCAGTTTAAACAGCCAATGAAATCGCTCTACTCCGAGTAAGTACGCTATACAATTATTCAATCATTTATAGTGGGCAAGAGGTCAACTCTCGAAACAATGTAACAGTTAGCCCTTTTCCGGGATTATCTTGGGCTATTTTTTTGGGGGCACTGGCGAAATCATTGGGTCGTGTTATTACATCTATCATAAGTTAATCATATATCCTTATAAGTTTAAGTCAACCTTTAAGAGAGATCATTTCCATGTACGGAGAAACGAAAAACCATTTACAATTACAAATTAAATTTTATTTTTCAAAGTAATTAGTTATAGGCCTATAATTAAAAATGATTTGGAGAAATAGTATCTCCCTTTGTAGTTACGCATTTACCATAAACACTTTATCAATTGTGCGGGAACTCGTTAGTAACTTATTGGGTGTGATTGTGTACTTATGATATCAGCTAAGATATCAGGTTCTCTTTCTGATTGGTTGCTTTGACCTTTTCTTTGCTTTTTTTCTCATTTTCTTTTGGGATTAATAGAAAAGGTTGCAAGGACGAACATGTAGCCGTCTATTTAACGTGTATCGATTACCGTAAGTAAAACTCTTTGTCCTTCAATTTTTTTTGACCAATCAGAGATCAGTAAAACTTTATTTTTAAATTTTTTAATATTCAATTATTAAGTTTTTAAATTAATCATCATTCAACTATAGAATGTGGAACAGTTCCAAAAGCTCCAAAATCTTTGAGGATCGTTGGAGGGTACGAATCGGTTCCCGGCAGTTGGCCCTGGTTGGTCGCCTTACACGGAGGTCCCGATGAGGTCTTTTTCTGCGGTGGTGTACTTATTTCCTCATCGTGGGTTCTGACAGCCGCTCATTGCGTTGGCAAGTAAGTTAAGTACATTTTACTATGTGCCTTGGTTAATTTTTGAGGCTTCGAAGTCAAACGGATCCATCCGGTTGGCGGTTGACCTTGGGAATGACCCGAAGAACGACCTCGTGGGCGTACACCGAGAAACGTCAATTGAAATCTATTCTAAAGCATCCCGGGTTCAATTCGGCTAGTTTATACAGCAACGACTTGGCCCTACTTCTATTGGATGCACCGGTTAACTTCAGCGAGTACTTGCAACCAGTTTGTCTTCCACCACCGGATATTCCCTTGGATCCAGGAACTAATTGTACCGTTATTGGTTGGGGGAAACCCAAACACGATGAAGGTAGGTGTTCAGTCCACTTTATTCCCGATAGGTGTGCCGAGCCTCACGCATCATGAATAAAGTAGACTGCATTTAAATTATCAATTTTTAACTTCTACATGACATAGAATCGGATTATCAGTCAGTCATCCACGAAGTCGAAGTACCATTGGTTGAATTTGACTTGTGTTCTTCTTGGTACGCGAAACAGGACGTTATCATTTCGACCTCGATGCTATGCGCGGGATACCCCGAGGGTCGCAAGGACGCCTGTCAGGTGTGTGTCATCTACACCTATATTTTGTAAGTACTTAGTTGTGTCGTATCTAGGGTGACAGTGGTGGACCACTTCTATGCAAACTCAACGCGACTAATACTTGGGCCGTGGTGGGTGTGGTTTCATGGGGAATTAAATGCGCGCAAGAATTTCTTCCCGGGATTTATACTAATGTCCCTATGTTTCTGGACTGGATCGAGGAAACGACTGCGTCATACGACCAGCCCGTGCGCGTCATTCACGAGTCTGAAGAACAGACGGCGTTTTAAAGTCAACCTCGTGCCAAATTCTATATTTAAAAAACCAAGACCCAACTAACTCTTCATAAATGCATAAATTTGTTCCCATATGTCTAATAGTGTTTGTAACTAACAAGGCTTGGGTTTTTTCCCCAAAAGTCCAAAGTCTTGCGCCAAATATATTTAATTATTACGTTTAAGATTAAATAAATGTTGGTTTATTTTGTTTAATTTATCAATCATGACGTCATTATCAATTGAAAATAAAATATTTTAACGTCTGGAAAAAAACGTGTGTTTGTCATTTTTGAATATACAGGTCAAAGTATTCTTGTTCTTTGGCAGCTGTTATACCTCCAAGGCCAAGGTTCCTGTAGGAAAATTCCTATTAAAGCAGGAATTTTATAGCTCTACGCCTACGGCATTGTTTTCAGACTCAAACATGGAGCAATAATACAGGCTCCACTGTCATCTTGAATCCTACTCGATTCTTTATAGCGTTTTCCTTTGGGTCCTCGCGGAGCGCTCCCATGGAGGAATAAAACTAGGATATCCTATTCTTCAAAAACAGTCTTTAACGAAGCTGGAAACTACTACTACCATTTTTATTGCTCCTTGGGAGCGCTCCGCGAGGACCCAAAGGAAAACGCTATTAGTCTCTTGACTCCTCCTCGAACCATTTCCAGGGCAATCCCCGGGCGACCAATGGAAGCTCTCACGACCGATCTACGTCACCTGTTATGAACCAGCCCTTACTAGCACGTGGTTTGTGTACCGCGTGGCCTATTGATGACAGCGGCCATTTTCTTATCTTGACGGGTTAGGAGAGTTAGATATATGGTTTGACGGGCCTTGGCACGGAAAAAGGTGTTTTCGCGTTTGATGCTAGAACGCCGAGTTATTTAACGTAAAACTGGAGGTATAAAATGAGCGATGAAGACAAGGATGTAGATATCGAAAGCGATGTAAGTTAACAACATTATTCTGACGGAGATACGTAGAATATTAAGTTTAAAGTACATTAAAAACTCCAAGCCTTGGCTATACCCCCGTCCTCCTGTCCGACTCCGTGACATTGGGAGCCCTATTTATTAGTTATCAATTTACGTTAACGAAAACAATTGAGTAGTTTAAACCTATATTTAATTTCCATAAGTAGTAGAAATATTCTGTACGGTTCGCAAACGTTTGATTCGATGAAAATGTTATTTAAAAACTCAAGGAAGACGAATTTGGTCTGCCCTCTCCATCAGGAAGTGGCTCTGGATTTGGTAAAAACGGCGCTGGACAATTTCAAAGCCAGGTAAGTAAATAAACTTAATTTAGCCTTAAATATGAGTGATAGTGGTGGGAAAATTACGTATTAATTATATAAAAAATTAGGCCGATAAACGAGCTCACCACAATGCTTTGGAACGTAAACGTCGTGACCATATCAAAGACAGTTTCAGTAGTTTAAGGGACGCGGTTCCTTCTCTGCAGGGAGAGAAAGTAAGCATCTACAATGTATTTAATCTATTTTAAAAGCTCTAAATTGTTTAGTAGCATGTGTGTAATCTGTAAATCCGCGCTGTTTCTCCCTTCTCGGTAAATTTGGCCCAAGCTAGTCGAGCACAGATTCTCAAGAAGGCTGCGGATTATATTCAGTTCATGAGAAGGAAGAACACCTCTCATCAACAAGATATCGATGATCTCAAACGACAAAACAAAGTCCTCGAGGAACAAAGTAAGCTAACAAGTAAATCAATTTTTTTCCACAACATTTTTATTTTTATTTGTTTTTCGTTTGTTTACATTTGTTGATCGTTAAACTATCTTTACTTAACCTTACATTTCCTTCTTTTAATGAAATTAAACAATAGTTCGATCGCTGGAACGCAATCGAACATCCGGAAGTTTCTCCAACTCGAGTGTGGTTGTTCTGGAAAACTCTAATCACATGAACAATAAGCGGGACATTAGTTCATCTTACGACGCTGCATCAGCGTCCGACACTTCCGATATGGACGATGACGAAGATGAAGATGATGATGATGATGATGACGAGATTGATGACGAAAATCATCAACAGCAACAGCGTAAGAAACTCAAAACCAGTCCTGACGTGACGCCCGTCAGAATATAAAAAGGGGGAAGGACAATGAATTTATAACCCCGCCCCCTTTTTTTTTGGTCAAAATGTTAAAATGACCCGTCATTTTTTTAAATTAAGTATGGCCATTCATTCTTTTTTAAAAGAACTGTAAATTTTTAATTTTGAATTGGATCATGATTTAAGTATTATTTAAATACTTTGGATGAAAAAAAAATTGCGTTAATGAAATATAAATGGGGTTTATTTAAACAAAGAAACCCTGTTTGAAAAAAAAAAGAGAGAACTTTTCATTTTTTTTTTTGAGGCATTAAATATTAATTCTACACCAATCAAATTATTTATTGAATTTGTAGTTGAATTATTTAAGGATTTTTCCAGGAGATTTTTAAGGGATTTTTCTCCATGTGAAATTACAAGGGAGGGATTTTTCTCCAAGGGAAATTACAAGGGAGGGATTTTTCTCCAGGGGAAATTACAAGGGAGGGATTTTTCTCCAGGTGAAATTACAAGGGAGGGATTTTTCTCCAGGTGAAATTACAAGGGAGGGATTTTTCTCCAGGTGAAATTACAAGGGAGGGATTTTTCTCCAAGGGAAATTACAAGGGAGGGATTTTTCTCCAGGGGAAATTACAAGGGAGGGATTTTTCTCCAGGTGAAATTACAAGGGAGGGATTTTTCTCCAGGTGAAATTACAAGGGAGGGATTTTTCTCCAAGGGAAATTACAAGGGAGGGATTTTTCTCCAAGGGAAATTACAAGGGAGGGATTTTTCTCCAGGGGAAATTACAAGGGAGGGATTTTTCTCCAGGTGAAATTACAAGGGAGGGATTTTCCAGGGTTTGTACGGAACCTGGATAACCTGGAAAACCTGGATAAGTCAGGGATATGGAAAATAGGAGAAAAAGTCAGGGATTTAAAAGTTTTTCGTTAAAAGTCAGGGATATGTCCGGGATTTCATTTGGTATATCAAACCCTGCTTCGAGCAATGCTAAATATTTGCCAGGTGTAATTATGAAGTAGGCTCTGGTAAAGACCTTAAAGTGGTCAGGGATATTGCCAAAATTTTGTCAGGGATAACCTGGAAAAGTCAGGGATTTTCAATGTAAAAATTTCGTACCAACCCTGTTTTCCTCCAGGTGAAATTACAAGGGAGGGATGTTTTTCCTGGAGAAAAATGTTTTAGGGGTTTGTTGTAAGAAAAACTTCCTGGATTTTTCCTGGAAATAATTTTTAAGGGGATTGTTAAAGGATTCATTAGAAATTTAAGGCGTTTATTCTATAGAAAACTTGGATTTTTCCATGAGAAATTTAAGGGGCTCTATCAAGAAAAAATTCAAGGGTTTTTCTAGGAAAATATCATGGAATATTCGTGGAGACATCTAAGTAGGCTTGTTTTTATTATTGAGGGGATAGCTTTCAGGTTGATTGCTTCAAACCAGGTAAGTTTACCTATAGTATGGCAACCTTGTGTAGGACACTCGAGACTCTTTAACAACGCCTATGTTCTATTAGTATTCCGACAATTCAACTCTTATCTCGCGCAACACCAATAAATTTCTTTCTTTCATCCACTAATCTAATCGATTTTTATCCTTATCAATGTGCGGGGAAAGAATTAAAGCTAGCCTTACATCGGTTTACGGTTTACGTCAGGATCTATTAACTTTTACTGCCCTGGGGGTTGAAATAAGAGAAAGGGATATAGAGAGAATTGCAATCATTCTTGGGTGTTGGTGTCCGCCATGAAGACCTTACTTTTAATTACTTGCGCTGTTCTTCTCCTATCTCAATTTGTTCCTCAGTCTATGGTAGCCACCGCCTTTTCAATTAGAGATGTCGTTGATAAAATAAATGAGCTTTATGAAACAGTTACGGAAAGTAAATAACTTTAATTATCTTAATGTTTGTTTTTCCGTTTTAACTTATTTACTTGTTTGTTTATTATATTTAATTTTTTATACTTTGAGATTAAAATTATTAATTGTTCAAGGTTTAAAATAGTTTATTCGGGGGTTAATTCTTAGTTTAGTTAATTATAATACCTTCATGTTTAGTTTAACTTTGAAATGTTTGTTAGTTTTAATTTTTAATTCTTTCACATTTAGTTTAATTCTTTTGTAATTCTTTGAGATTCAAATTTGGAGTCGTCTTCATCGGAAGGGCCTTCATGTCCAGATTTGACGTCAACATGTCCATCTGAATGCGTCATAGGCGTAGAGGACAATTGTCCATTATGTGACCCTAACTGTTCCAAAAACAATGGAAGTATTTCTGGAGTCGCGTTTTATCAAGGACCTGCCAGAAGTCCCGTGCAATCAACAGGTCAGCAATCACCCCTTAATTGTTGCGTGACCAAGTGCTTGTAACTTAAACGGCAAGTTTTAATTGCGCGTGTTCGCAGGTGACGATTTCCTGATGGCACCCTACAAAGTCGATACTGTCTTTGACTGCCCAACAAATTGCAGGAGTGTCAAGAAGGAAGGCGAAATTTATTGCCATTGCGCAAACTCGAGTAAGTTAATGTCCAATTTGGTCCCGTTTTGACCTAAGTTGCCCTTTTTGGGACATTATAGTCGTTTGCGAGAAACGACCAACAAAGGACGAATGTCCGGGTGACGAAGAAAGCTACTATTTCGACACAAGGACGCAATCTTGCCACGCCTTTTTCGGGAAATGTTCCGAATCGAACAAAAACAGTTTTAGTAGTTCCAAGGATTGCATGGCTTATTGCGCGGGTCAGTTTTTATTTCAATTGGTCTTTTTGGGGTACTATTGTTAACCTTGCGTTCCCCCAGACGTTTGCGCTTTGCCGCCCGACGTTGGACCCTGTAAAGGTGACCATGTCAGGTTCTACCATAACAAGGTTCAAGGGGAATGTGTCAAATTTGTCTATGGAGGTTGCGGAGGCAATGAGAATAATTTCGAGAGCGAGAGTTTGTGTCAAAGACGATGTCCAGGTGGTTTTGATACTGAGGGAATTCAAAGCTCCAATATTGATGGTAAGTTAAATTTATTTGTCTTTGTTTAATTAATTTAATTATGTCCTATTTAGCTACGTGTCTAAAGAGAGAAGAAAGGGGACCTTGCGAAGATTTGCAATTGCGCTATCATTATGATCAGGCCTCTAAAAGTTGCAAGTCATTTTTCTATGGCGGTTGTCAAGGCAATGATAATAATTTCGCCACTCTTGAGGAATGCCATAAAAAATGTTCTGACCTACCAAAAGGTATGTTACATTACACTTTAATTTAGGGTTAAATGAAATGCGTCGAAATTATTTTTTGATGTAATTTTAAAATTCTTGTTATTGAAACTTAATTTCAAAAACAACTTGATAATGACACTTTTTTCCAATTCGTGTCATCTACACTTTGTTGGGATTAAAAATATAGTTTAAAGGGCCAGTGACATTATATTTTTGAAATTTATTTTCATCAAATGAAATGCATTGTTTAAGATACTTGTGCAATGGAGGTTTGCGACTTAAAGAAATGCAAGTTAGTACTTGAGGAAAACGGCTGCCACAAATGCCAATGCCCTGATGGGGCTTCTGGTAATTACCATCAATTATGCCTATTTTACAGATTTTTAAAATCTGTTTATTTATTTATTTGTTTATTTAATCACTTATTTGTTTGTCTTTCAGGTTTATCAATTTCCCTCTCTACTATATTAACCTTTACAATCCTATCCTTTATTATAAACTTAGTGTGATAAGTATGAACAACTAGTGTCAGTGACACTTGATTAATATTAAAGTGTCAGTGAAATAAATACATTAAAATGAGTGTATTATAATTATGATATTTTATTATAACTAATTTACAAATTAATAAATTTCAAATGGTTTTTAATTAAAAACCATTGCCATCCTCTGATATTCTCCCTGCAAGAGCAGGTTGAACTCTGACCTGAAAGAATTGACAGGTAAAGTACTTTCTAATATGAACTTTTAGTGATATTTATTCATTTCACATACCAAACTCCCCTCTAATATTTGCGTAGCGTCTTTGGTCGCGTTTAAAAATGCGTCTTTAGTAGAGAATGTAATAAAGCCATAGCCTTTATTTAACCCATTTTCTCTGTCCTAAAATTCAATTAAAACAGCGAAGTTCAATAAAAATGTTTAGCTCTCATAACTGAAAGCTTTCAAGATCTTACAAAAGCAACTATGGATGATTGCACATGACCAAATCGAGAGAAAAACTCCTTCAATTC
Source organism: Phalangium opilio (assembly GCF_054372755.1). NCBI lineage: Eukaryota > Metazoa > Arthropoda > Arachnida > Opiliones > Phalangiidae > Phalangium > Phalangium opilio. The sequence goes on along the minus strand of NW_028324187.1, from coordinate 5,405,713 downwards.
CCCTACATTCAATTAATTAATCTTAATTAAAATTAAATCCACAAACTTAGAAGTAAATTATACTGATAGCTTAAAATTGCATGCATAGACTTGGGGATAAAAACGAAGTATTTACTTTTACTAATTGTCCACGGTAAATTTCCTATGAAAACTCGATACGCCGATCTTGCCGACATTTTAATTACTTAATTTAAATGTAATTAAATGACTTTTGATCGGTTAGTTTCCTTTGAGGTGAGACGAAACGTTACGTTACGCAAGGACTAAGGAAACGTGTTTAGAAGAAAGAAGCAGGAAATACAGCAGACGATATTGGATGAATTTTCAAAGTTGCGTTTACGCGGGAAAAGGCCGTTCAATGTAATCTACAATAAATCCCGGTTACCTATAAATAAACGTTTGAATAAACTACCCTGAACGAACCTGCCTATTAGAGATTTGAATGGACTGCTACCACGCGCGGTCGAAGCACGTGGTCGGAGGTCCATTGTCCGTTGATGTAGTTGTTCCGGCTTGGCTAGTAACGGTAATATTATGGGTAATATTTAGTAGTGTGATTTTCATAAATATCGATATTTAATTCGTGTGAAAAGTACAAGTAAAATACATAACGATCGTTAAAAACTGCACCATGTAAGTGAACTTTGTATTATTATAAGAGCCTTGGCTTAGTTTTCAACGGACTTTTCTGTGTTTGTGTAAAGATGTATATTAATGAACTTTATTGAAAGGCTTGTTACTCATTATGGGTTGATAGACCACAGCTTGACCCATAAGTATTATTTTGTTTCATTCTAGCACGAGGAACTGTTCTTCAATATATTCAAGAAACTTAACCTAACACGAGACCATGAAGTTGATGTTTAATGGTAAGCGTTTATTTTTTTTTTTTATGATTAGCTGAATATATAAAACCCCCTAGTCTATGCTTCCAAAAGGTAAGTGATAATAAGATAGGTGCTGGCCCATAGAGATAGCGGCGATTAAAGTTAAGAATCTTCTGGAGGGGCCACGTATGCTTGATCGGGTCGTGTTTTGCATATTCCTTCGTAGAATGTAATGTCGTCTAACGCGAAACCACCGTCAGTTGACTCTCCTTCAAACAAAATCTGTAAAATAATGCCAATACCAAGTTAAGATATCCTGTACCATCACACTATAGGGGATGGGCGGGCTCTTTGTCTATAATTACCTGATGCGGTGTTTCCGTTTTGACTGAAACTTGACCGTACATCCAATCAGGTCGTCCAATATCGAATCGCCTGGTTGATAATTGCCACATGACCTCTCTTTCCGCGTCCCCCGTTGTCCCTTCCATTCTGACCACTCTTAGTGTCGTTGATTCGCCTCGGCCGAACGGTGCGAACCAAAAACTAAGGCATCGTTCACCTTCTTGACTTGGTTCAATTACGGGGCTTTGTAAAACGGGATTTTGGGCCGAAGCTTGGTTAAAAATATCGAAAAATGCGTATCCAGCTGCGAAGTTAATAAAATGGCGAATTAGGACACCAAGGCTTAGGAATCTGTTGTTATTTGCTAATCCTAACTTGGTGCTCTGAATGTATGGTCTTGTAAATTAGCCGGTCTACTGGTAGGCGTTGCCATTCTCCAAGTTAAGGACTCGGTTAAAGGTTGTTGGGCTGGTATTTGAGGTCGACCAGATCGACTTTGTCCATTAGCGGTGTTGGACGCTGATGACGAGCTCGATTTAGAAGTACCGTTTTTCCAACCGCACATATCTTGCTCGAAAGAACATTCCCCTAATTGACATTAGCAACATTTTAACCTTTGACCCTTAATTTGACATTAGTACGTAATTTTTTTACTAATTACCCTCAACTGCAGTCGCCTTGCTAGGTTGCGCTGTGATTAGGAATGGTTAAATCCACCAATTAATTGAAATTAAAAGTTTACTCGCGTTTTGATGACGCGTAAACTGAATTCGGACATACTTACTGGTGCAATCACCATCGAAGAAACTGATATCATCTATGGCAATGAACCCGACTCGCCCATCGCCCCAAATACCTTCAATGATGACCTGAAATGGTTCAGTGGGAGAAACCCGTTCGTTTCCCAGAACAATGGGCGCTCTAGCGGGTAACCACCTTTGACCTTGGTGGTTATTGACCCTCCATATTGGCGTTATGACGGATGAACTGTCCCGCGTTACTGATCGAACGTATATTCTCAAACTTCCCAATGAAGGTCCGGCCGGGTCAATGGTCCGCTCGAACATGTAGTAGTAAAACGCGATACACTTTGGGTGTTTGACCGGTGGGAAACGCGGACTTATCAACCAAGCTCGGGTACCACCTCGTAATGGCGATTGGGAATTGCTAAGTAGGTTCATGTAATACCCATCGCGCGCGCCACGTGTATGGTCACCCATGGGACCGTAATGAACGTTGAAGCTGTGTTGTCTCGCCCAGTCAACTTCCACCACCCCTTCTTGAGGTGTCGGGTTGTTCCATCCGCAAGAATCTTCCTCGAAATTGCAGTTGCCTAATGTTAACCAATAGATTATTTAAGGCAAAACTGGAAATTATATAAAGTGTAACGAGAAGGATGTCAGGTCTGGACATACCCGAGTTCTTAAATGCGGTTTGGGGTGAAACTATAAACAAAATGTATTCAATGTTAGTGACCGGAAGTCAGGTTATATTGCATGTACCTACTTGGACAAGTTCCCGGTTTGAAGGAAACATTATCAATGGCGATATTTCCTAACGTGTTTGATCCAACTGTCGCCTCAAATGTTAGCTGAGAATTGCAAGTTTGTTAAAATTAGTACAATACGTACGCAATGAGTCTACTTGCCGTGAATGGTGCCGGGGAGGATACGGGAACCTGGGCGGTGTACCAATTGTTACCGGCTTCCCCAGTAATCTCCCAGATGACCTTAGCTTGACTTTCGTTGGCTTCCACGGCCTTCATGATGACTCTCAAAGTTCCAATGCCGTTACCAAACATGTGGGTGGCAAAACGCATGCACATTGGGTTGTTGTCTCCCGTCGCGAGGAATTCTGGGCTGACTAATCGGGCTTTGTCACCCGGGCGACGCGGATATGACGCGTCGATGTAGGCGAAACCACCTTATAGGGTTAAAATAGGTACGCTATTTAAAAGCCCAACAAGATAAAGATAATTATACCTACCCGTTGGTTCATTTCTACCAAAACTACTGAAATCCCTAGCTGGCCCAGTTAGGAAACTCTGGCTACCTCTACCCGAATCCCAATCAAAATCGTCCTCATCGTCAACATTTTTCCAACCACAGAAATTTCCCTCGAAAGTGCAGTGACCTGCATGTTGAACAGTCTATTACTATTACTCAATGTTTATAACTACTTTCTACGAGTTATACCTAAACAACCCCTTTCAGCATTAGGTCCCATTCGTAGAAATTCGATATCGTCTAGGGCTATGTAACCTCGGAATGACCGTGATGGGTCCGTAGCCGCCTTCGGAATGGCTTCAAAAATAACCTGGGGAATGTTAGAGGTCACTATTATGAAATATATGGAGTACATATCGTCTCGTGACGTTTTAGCTCGTGGACATTTATTTTTATAGGATAGGTTATCACGTGGTACTTAAACTCGCGCTCATTTTCTATACGACGCTTAAGCTCACCACTCCATTGAAAAATTCATACCTTGTGCAGACTGCCGTAAGTGTAGGCGATTTCTCCATGCTGCCACATGCCATCGAGTCCGTCACTCGAGTACTCGGCCAAGGTGTTGTTGTCCCCCATTTCCAAATCCAATAAAATTAACCGAAGTCGTCCGGCGCTGAGTCCATCCATGTTGTAATAGAAACTTAAACATAGTCCATCCGGACCAGTTTGGGATATGTTAGTACTGAATAACAGGGCCGTTTCACCGGGACCAGCCAATCCCGATTCGGAACCGGTTTTTAAGGGACTGGCTTGACCACTCGAAGATTGTTGTAAGGCCTGCGAAGCCACCGGTTTCGGCGTCGTGCTAGATGGGAAATGGTCGTGTAATTGTCCTCCGACAGAATGTAATTGATCGTTGAATTGTCCTCCGACGGAATGTAGTTGATCGTTGAATTGTCCCCCGCCGGAATGTAGTTGATCGTGTAATTTTCCACCGACTGAGTGTTGTTGACCGTGTAATTGTCCTCCCACTGAGTGTATTTGATCGTGTAATTGTCCTCCGACAGAGTGTAGTGGCTCCTCTTTTTCAACTGTACTTGAAGAATGTCCGTGTTGGAACGACGGGAAAGGAAATGGGTTGTTGTGACGATACGCGCTTCGTTCACTTTAAGCACAAATTGAAATTATACATAAATGTCAAGTTTATTTCCTCGCATAAGTAAATAAAAACCCTCTAAGTTTACTTTAAGCTTCGAGACGAAAGCCTTTTCTTAGGTTCGTTTTCGACAACGACTGAACGTTCATAGGACGTCTCAAAGAATGTGTAACCACCTGTAATAATTGCAGAAATTATTGAATTGATTTTCTCAGAGACTTATTTGTCTTTTTGGGTCAATGCGCGCACCATTTCTGTCGCCTTCGGTATGGTCAACCCTGGGTCCTCCTAGCCAGTAAGCGGTAACTCCTTTACCAGCGCGCCATTTTAATTTGGAAGATATGTTTTTGGCGTTTTTGTACGTACACATTTCGAGCTCTTCCTGGGAGCCGAATGTGCATAAACCCGGCGGTTCGGATGGTACTAGAATTATTTATAACCAACTCAATAATATTACGGGTCATGGGGGCCCAAAAATTATTTAATCTACTCACAATCTAACTCTTCCTGACGTTTGACCCTAAAAATCTGAAATATTATTAAGCAATTAACTTGAAATTCTGTTATTTCACGGATTTAACATCGCGTCAAATCTTATGGTTAATTAAGATTATTTTTTCTTCTAATTATAATTTAACATCCCTTAGTTCTCTAGTCGGGACATGGGACCTGGACTCGTTGCCAACGCCCTCTTAAACTTGTCCCGAAGTCCCCTATCTTTGTATTGTCCGACGTTTATTAAATTCCAAGATTACTCAAGTAGATATCTAACCGTATTTCATAAACCGCTTTTGAAATGAACTTATTGTGTAATTAACACTTACCACGGGGCGAACCAGATCAGCCGGTCGGTGTCCCAATAGTCTTGAAGCAATGTCTTTGTACCGTTCATGGGTACTTTTCCAAATACTTAGCGATGATTCTCCAAATCTCGCCGATAATACTAACATAATTGAAATGGATATCCATATCCAATAGTGGTAGTTCATTTTTGAGGTACAACCGAGCTTGAACCTCCTTACGGTTTTAAACTAATCAAGTTGAAGTACCAGAGTAGTTCTTAAATAGAGAAGGTTCTTGAACCTACAGTCATATGCCGGGATACCTTGTTAACTCCTTGGAAATAGCGATACTGTCACATTCCTACCTACTGTCCTATGCCAGTGTAAATTTTGGGAAAGAGAGGAGCATTTATTGTTGTCATGGTAACGATACTATATGTTAGTGCCTTTTTATTCATACGCATGGTTGACCGTCTATGTCTGAATGATTTTCAGGACAGGGGTCATCCGATGACCTAAGAGACACACCCCGCCTCAATTATGCTGATAGTTCATTAGAAGTATATAATAGTTTTTGGGGGAAATGTCGTCCAAATTTAGGAGAAGAAAATTATGGCTATTTAAAAATATTGTAAATTCATTTTTCTTTGTTGTTAAGTTTAAACAAAGCTACTAATTTTAATCATTAATTGCAAACACATTGAGTTGTAATTGGGATTACTTATCGCTTACGAAATATTGGAACACTTCTATGGTATAAATATTATAGACTATTCGTTGGCTAGAATGCGAATTCGGTAACTAGGAAATGGACAAATATACCGTGTCTACCCTTTCTTTTTTCTTTTTCGAAGTATAATGACATATTTGGGGGATTTTTATTCAAATGGGAGGATGTTTAAACCCCGTGATTTGGACGATATGTCGACCAGAAGTGAATTTTTTCCTTTTAGTCAACGCATTTTGATTAATCTATAGCGGATATAACTGGAATTCAACGAATGTTATCCGTTCTAGGATGTAACGTGTCAATTCTTTTGTCAGTTTTGTTATTGGTGTTGTTATTTACCTAATAATTATTTAAGGTTAACAGATTGGAATGTATTGTAGATCCCGATTTTTGTGGTATGATGCGAATCTTTCGGTTTGAAATTAGGTGACGATACAAATTGATTTAGGATACGTTTTTATTTTTGAAATATAGGGAATGGGTGGGAGGGTGTATTCAGGCTTAAGTCCATTATATAATATATTATGCCTATATAAGTAAAAGTGCGTCATAGGATATGGTACATTTAATCGTCTTAGGGACACTAGTTAAACAATTTTAAGTACTTCGTCTTCACCTAGCACGAGTTAAACAATTTCAAGTGATCTACGACCTTGAGTTGAACCATTTTAAGTACTTCGTCATCTACTACCACGAGTTAAACATCTCAAGTACCTTGTCGTCACCTACCGCGAGACTTGACGTGGTAAAAAATAAACTGATATTTAATTTTCACTGACTACGTTGAAAATCCACGTCAAGTACTTTTCAACGTCAGTATAAATTCCATATTTTCCCGGGGAGGAACATCCTTGTCCCCAAGAGACGATTCCAATTAAATGGAATCGTTCCTGGAACTTGACGATTAACGGTCCTCCACTATCACCGTCGCAAGTATCCGGTTTGTAACTCTCGGCGTAACCGGCGCATAATGTCCCATCAGCCAAGGCGTAATCGGAACTGGTTTCGCAAACCGTTTTGTCCACTAATGGCAAATTGGCTTCTTGCAACGTATACGCGTTTATGGATTGTTGGACGCTGACCCGACCCCAACCCGTCACCAAAGCCAAGGTAGACGATGGCAACGACGCGAGAAGTCCGTTTTTAGGTAGACATATCGGGGATATGTCCGTCGATGTTGAGGGAACCGCCTCGGAAAGTTTTAACATGGCAATGTCGTTCGCGTTCACAACGATCCTCCCGTTTTTAACAGATCGAGGCCGGAAATTGGGATGGATTATGATCTTGGAGACTGAAGTCACAATCTGTCCCGGTTCGCGTTGACGCCGGATGTACTTGCCCAGTTTTACAATCAGGTTACCGCGTTCACTTTCGTCGATGCTGTTCAAGCAATGCGCGGCCGTGATGACCCAATCGGAGTTTAGTAAAGAACATCCGCATATGAAGGCGTTTTTTTCGGTAGCCAATATGCCCATCCATGGTGCTGAACCTTTTTCGGCACGGGTTCCGTCGATGATGCGTTTGCGTCGTCTGCTACTACCACTACTACGCTCCGGTGTTGTTATAATGCCGCATTGGTTTTGGTTTATGCTTTGCGCCCGATTTTCTTGATGGTGGTAATTGACATCTAGTTGACGGTCTTTGATAGGGTTGACCACGCGTAGTTTGACCAGCTGTCTGGGACTCGCTGTTACTATGATGAAAGAAAAGTTTTAAATAGACCTTGAGTCATTCGGATTTTATATACGGGCTGTTTTTACCTTTAATGGTTTCACTGGGTTCATCATTCTTGTCCTCAACAAGACCCTTAGCGACCAAGTAGGAGGCCGCGACGCGTAGAGACGTTGGGCTTATTGTTAGACAAGTGTAATACCCTGTTAAGTCACTGGTGGACAATGCCAAAGATCCATTCTTCATTAGAGTAATCCCTGGAACGACGTAACTAAGGACCGAAGAGTCTTTCAACCAAAGGATGCTATGATTGGGTCCCTTCTTCGGACAGTTTAGTGTCACGGTACCGTAAACGAAGAAGATGGTCTCGGGTACTAGTTTGATTTCATCGCAACCCTGGCTCAAGTCGGACTTGGCTAAATTAGTAAACAAGGGAGTTAATAAAGCATAGTTAAGGTTTTTATTTATGCAACTGCTAACGTACTTGGTACGCAAATAGGTGGGGAATGTGACCATATTCTGGTTTCATCCTCGCATTTTGAGACGTTGAAACCGCGTAAATCGTACCCGGAGTTGCAAGTAAAGATTGCCGTCACTCCCCCTTGTCTTCGAATGCGAAACCGTCCATTTAAAGGTTGTTGCGGCAAAGGACACGGTGATATTTGTTTAGTTTCGTTTATTTTGATGATTACCTGGGCTACAAAACCTTTGAAAACATAAAAACAAATTTGTTTTTAATCAGTCGACAACGTGATAAATTCGAGGTTCGTAAGTAGTTTTAAAACCGCAATTGCAACGTACGATTTGGAATTGCAGTTGTACTTACAATAAAAATTGCGAATACCTAAGAAATAATTAGTTTAATGCTATGATCTTAGATCTTCATCATTAACTATTGCAAGTATCAAGTTTTTTGATCGAATTACAAGTTTTAAATTAACTTAAACTTCACCCCAATAATAATAATATAATCGTTTGAAACCTTCAATAATCAAAAATTAAGTTTATTGACCCAACAAAATTAAAAATCAACATAAATTAAGCGAAGTATGTCTTTATCACGCACGTGCAAAATAAATAAATAAACAAGCGCATTTAAAAACAACAACAAAATTCAATCTATAAAAGGTGCCGAAAGAATTCCACCCCCTTAATCGAATATAGATTTAGGCCGGCTTGACAAAAAAGTTAACAAACCCAAAGCGAAAATACCAAATAAGTGAGAGTTTTAGGCAGTTAAACTGGTTTTCATTTTGGCCGTTGGCAAAAAATACTCGGAAGAAATATTTATTCCTGAGCCCTCATTTTCTTAATAAAAAAAGCTTTATTTATTGAAAAATATTTCTTACTGTTAACGTTCATGAATATAATCAGGATTAGATGCAGTAGATGCAGTTTGTTACGTTTTTTGGCCGCGGCCATTTGTGTGTCGCGTACGTACGTCTGATTGTTAAGAAAGTTTGAATCTAGTCGTGCACGGTTGTTGTAGTCCGGACTGTACACTTTTCTTAAAAGGGGGTAAATTTCTTCGTCAAATCTTTAACGGAACGGCGCTCGGTGTGGAGGACCTTGGCCGACTGAAGTCTAAGATGACCTGAAAATGGGCAGCATTTTTTGAATTTATATCAGCACGATATCTCTGAAGACGGTAACGCGTTTGGTGACTTCTTCCTTTCCCCAACCGTTACCTTACAAATACCTATTAAGCTTTAATTGAAATTAATTTTAATTTCAAACGCCACCGTCCCCGTGAAAGGAATTAGTTGACAGCTTAAGATATACCGGCCTTATACCTATAATATATGGATTTTGATTTAGTATTATCATAAGTTTATAATTGACCTCCTTATAAGTTTACCTCTTTATGATTTTAATTTATTTTCTGTTAGGCCTATTAATTCTTGTTAAGGTTTGGGTTTTATTTATTGATATTGTTTTTAACTTATTGTTATTTACTTACGATAATACCGGTATCTATTATTAACGGGTTTGACTGCATGTAGGTGGAAAGGTGTTTTCCCGACTGGCTCAAAATTGTCTTTAGTTTCAAACCGCGTCGAGGTTTATAATCAAAACAAGTTGGCTTAAGTGTCAATACGGTTTTCAAGTTTTAATAAAATTTCTTTCGACTAAGATTTGCTTAATTACTCCGCCCCTGATTGATGTAACCCCAAGTATTTGGTATCGTTGGAAAGCTACGAAGTGGGGCTATAACATACTCAAAGGATTTCCATGTATCTTATACATAGTTAAATTATATTTAATTTTGAAGACGGGAACCCTTACTACGTCGGAGCTAAATTTATAAGCCTGCTTTAGAATACGGGACAACCTAAAAACCAATCATCTATCGGTGAATTTCGCACGATTTATAAGAGAAAAGAAACTATTATAGAAAAGGAATCTATAGTGTCCATGACCGAAATAATAAATCAATTATTTAACAATCTATTTTAAAAACAGGGAAACAATCGTTATTTATTTATTTATAAATAGATCTATTTACTGCTCGAACTAATTATAGGCTTGCCTATATTGACTTTATTTAGGTTCTATAGGATACCGATTGAAGGTTGGTACGTTCTTTGTTGAAATCAATAAATAATAACACTAGCGAAAGTTTAAAATTAATTTATTTATTTATTTAAATAATTAAATATCGCAATCTAATCTTAATGCGAATTGCGAAATGATTAAGGGTATTAAAAAATTTGGGCCATTGATGTGTTTGCCGCCGTCAAGTTAAAATCGACTTGTTCTAGTTCTAGTTTCAGTTTTGAATCGCCATCTACTTGCTATTCCATGTAAGGTCTTAAATACTAAATTATTACTTTAACTTTCAATTAGAAAAATACTAAATCGGTATTAATTTTAACGATGTGTTAAGTTATTATACGTAAGAAATATTTTTAATTGTTTAAAAGATACGTCACGTGGATGACGCGATATACGTGTTTTACCAAAATCCATTCCGAGCTGTAAAGTAAATCTAATTACTCCGTTTAAACGTGTGTATTTCCTTGATAGTTTCAGGGACCAATGAGTGTTCCGAAGCCCATATCTTAGTCAACTAAATGACATTGTATAGACCCCAACCATGATCTGGTGACACTTTCAACTCTGTTTGACCCTTATGGCAGACTTTAATTATCAGAAACATCTTGTATAATAATTACTTGTTGTTAATAGTGTTTAATATCTCATTTAACATTAGGTTTTATCAAGCCCTATTTATACATTTCTATTTGAACGTCTCATAGTTAAATTTAGAAGTCCTTATAACGTTTTAATTTAAAGATTCCATGCCCTTTCGTTTTGAGTGCATGGTTTGGTCTCCATGGATTAAAATATAAGACTTGTACTTGTCTCAAATTATCTGGACAAATATTTGAGTGGTCGTCGGGCCAACTAGTCGTTCCAATTGATGATGATGATGATACGCTGACTTTTCAAATGCTCCCGAGACCTTGTCCGCGTCTTTCTCTGTCCCAACTTTGTCCCCTTCTATCTGTGGCGTCGACAATACGTCCGTCCCATCTCTGTCCCGTTTTGAAATCTATAGCACGTTTCGCCCAGAAACTGTTAAATGGATGTAAATAAACGATATCCTACTAAATGTGACAATCAGTTAGTGATGTGTTTTAGAGAAAATGGGAATCTTTGAAGTTATAGCTAAACACTTACGATTAAGTTTGCAACTTATGCTTCAGTGGTGGGAGAACTTTCCAAGTGCTATTAAAAGTCTTCTTAGATTGTAGTTTAATGTTAATGTACAATTAAGTGGGAATATTTTAATTTAATTCAGTTATACGTTTTGAGTGACTTGCAAAGATATTTCTGATAAATCATTTTCAAATTTTATTTTTCATAATATTGTTAAACGCAATTTAAACAAAAATATCCACTTCTTCAATTTTAAACATTGTTAATTGCTGGTATTAAAATTAAAGGTTAACTATATTCAGTTGAGCCATTTGATAGGGAATACCTGCGGGAGTAACGTATAGTTTATTCTCTGATTAAGGCAGTTCGGTTTAAAATTGACAATGAATTTAAATTAGAATAAACATTAAACTTTAATTCCAAGAGAGGCAGGCAGGCGGGCATTCGAATGACAAAGGCATCTATCTAGCTAGCTTGTTCTGTACCCAACCAATCTTTTCAGGCTTATTGACTTTAGCTTTGAAAACTTTCCGGAATCGATACGACGTTTGTTTGGCATTTGTCTACAGGTTGTTTGAATAATGCGACGCGATGGGGGATTGGGGGATGGGGGGGGGCTACTTTCCTCGTGATTCAATTAAAATTTGGTTCCTCTCTAAAAACAAAAATAATTCCTTCAGTCTGGTATTTAATCGAATTCCATATGATAATCTAGTCTTTTTAAAATTATTTATATTTTTTTTTGTTTTTTTTATTATTGATTTTGGTTATTGAGAAGTGATCGCGTGTTTCTAATTGTCCGTCACCAGTTCCGTAATTAGCAGCTCGGTTTTTGTTAATTGAATTGGCGGAACGGTAATTTAATTAACAAGGCGGTTTAATTCCCACGTTGAATTGTTTTTTAACAGACGTCGGATATTTTTGGTGAAATTTGTGGCATATTTATTTTACCTAATTTAACACCGCCAAAAAAAGAAATGGTTGTGATATTTGATTATCTTGTCCATAGAACACCCCCTTCCATAATTTATGCCAGACTTATCAAAAACACCCTGTACACACCACAAACATTACACCCCCCCCCCTATGATGATAAGATCCTTTTAGTGTTCATTTAAGTATCTAACTTTAATGTAAATATCTTAGCAGCGACCACCACGAATTTATAAAAGGTAATGAATTAAGAGAATGAAAGAAGAAGAATAGTTGAGTCCTTATCATTAAATGAACATGCAGTATCTCTAAGGGAATGTCCCTTAAGAAGTTTAATCAGGATAAATTTAAGAAATCTGCCTTCACTCTCTCTCTCTCTCTCTCGCTCTCTTGTCCAAAGGGATATGTTAGATGAGCTCTGTTAGTGTAGGACATTGCTACGTTCTAGGTTGGTTACCGGCGACCTAGTTTTCCTTTGCAGATTTTATTTCAAAGTCCATTTGCATGTTAATGATGCCAGAAAGATCCCGAGCTTTGTTAGACTCATTTGCATAACGTTATTACGTAAGACCCGCCCCGAGCTTTGGTGGTATCATTTGACTCTCCTATATCTAAGCCAGCTTCGAAAGAAACTGTTTTGGATTGTCCTCTGTCCCTGCCCTTGTCCCGTCAAGAACGAGTACATATACTAACCAACTGAAGAAAAATTCAGAATTTAGATTCGTGTTTTAGTTTTATTATAAAACGGACGGACTGACATTCTTTTATATTTAAGGTCATGTCAAATATCTAGTTTCTCGTGTGTAAGATAATGAAGGATAACTCTCTCGTATACGGAAGCCATTTTATAACATGGCCGCTGGTCAATAGCTCTACCATAATTTAATAAAAATTGTTGTAAATTATGTCCTGAAAGTTGGGAAGGCTTTTGCCGCTATACACCAATTCGGAAATTATATACTAATCAACACACAGGGGGTACTCTCCCTCGCGCCAAGAGGCAACGCCAGATGGAGCCACAGTTCACTACACGCGGAGGGATGATAACCAACACGCACTGCCTCTGGTGGAGCTTATTGGCCAGAGTAAGACTACCCCAATGGCGACCTCGCCCCTGTGTGTTGGTTTCTCTGTTTGTGATTACTGGATTAGTCTATAGTTAAACATAACTAGAGATGGAGTCATTAGGTTAATATGGAAACAATGAAGGCGTCAGGCATCAGCTTTGTATTTAGGAAATGGGAAGAAGAATATATATTTATGTAGTCTTGGATGCTTCCGCATCCAATTTCCGGAGTTTATCGGTAAATAGAAATTTTGTTTCCTCACTGGATCTCCTCCATATGTAGCGAAGACTTCCGTCTTTTCTTAAAAGTTCATCCGAGGCTCGTTTACTATTACTACAGTCTTAATTTGGTGCTTTTATCCAACTCTTCCTTTACTCAAATGTTTGCCCAACTAATTAAGCGTTGAACTTTAAACTAAACTCGCTCGTCACGTCGCTTGAATTTAAATAGGTTTTAAAGAATCAATTGATACGAGAATTGCCCCTTGGACGGTTCGATATATGCTTCATTTGTTTGTACCAAGAAGTGATATCTAGTTTATTAGGGAGAAGGTATAAATTCGCCATATATTCAGCTTTATCTCCAGTCCAAACGTAGGTCCGGAGTTAATCCCCGCCTCTAAATTACAACCAGCATCTCATTGGTTCTTGAAAACTCACGTCAGCTCGACACGAATGACGAAAATTACGTATTTTCCGACTGAGGAGAAGCGAAATAGCCCGGCCTCCTTTTACGTCCCCCCTTGTATTTCGTAAGGGGTACTGGGACTATGGTAGGCATCTTTACCTTATACCTAATAAACTAGACATCACTTCTTGTTTGTACGATATGCATGCATGCACTGGCTTTTAGTTTCGTATAGCGGTTGAAATCTTGACCCCCGAGCTCAGTTGAAAGTATCTGACCGATGACCGATGAAATGCATAGAAATTTGAATGCTTTTGAAATTCGAAATTACTTTATAGGGAAAGGTCACAAAGTTGGAAATACCTGCCACTTTAATTTTTTTAGTCGCGTGAAAGGTACAGTACATTACATCAGGATGTACGTAAAAACAATTTGGGAAGCTCGTGCCCATATAGGCCTAGTAACTCTGGGGCTCTCGCCCAATAATGGGTAGCTATATCCTGAGCTATATCAGTGAGGGAAGTGGACAATAAAAGGTTTAGGAAAGTTTAGGTAAAGGAGCCAGCTATAGGGGATAGCGCGTTTGTCGGAGGGGGTTCAGCTTTTAGTGGCATGCAGTAACGAAAAGCGTTTTTCCCTACACGGGCTTGAGTTTTATGGCCCAATAAGGATTAAAGGGTGGGCACTGGCTTGGGCAGACCCGGAACGGGGCTAGAGGGAGAAACTAAAATAAATAAATAGACAGAATGGGGAAAAAAGCAAAGCGGCCGGCCAAAGAAGGCAGAGCGGCGGGGAATCAATGAAAACCCTTAATCGATTATTTCTCGTGTTCGACTCGGAGCTGTATTCTATACAAAATGAATGTCATAGATACCCTAAATAGATAATTAAATTGAAAAAATGGTCGCTTTCGCTGTACGAATTGTTTTGAGGACTTTAGGTTATGTTCCTGATTAATGTAAGTCCCGAATATTTTGTATCGTTGGATAGGGCAGAAATAGGACTATGATACAAAAAGAAGTGATATCTAGTTTATTTGGGAGAAGGTATAAGATGCCAAAGTATTCGCACGCCATAGTCCCAGTCCCCCTTTCAAAATACAAGGGGGGGGGACGTAAAAGGAGGCCCCGGGCTATTTCGCTGCCTCTCCTCGGTCGGAAAATACAAGTAATTTTCGTCATTCGCGTCGCGCTGACGTGAGTTTTCAAGAACCAATGAGATGCTGGCTGGTTGTAATTTAGAGGCGGCGGGGATTAACTCCGGACCTATGTTTGGACTGGAGATAAACCTAGAAATTTGGCGAATTTATACCTTCTCCCTAATAAACTAGATATCACTTCTTGGAGGAGGATTAAGGCTATGACTTCACGGTATCTCCTAACTTTTTGGGTTCGAAATATATTGATGATATCTATGGAGGGGGTGCAACACTATATGGAGTAGGTAGGGGGGAAGGGGAAAGGGCTCCTAATGTAGCCTTTGGCATTAAGGAATAAATGTTTTATCTGGGCAAGACGGTTTAGTTTTACCCTACATCTAATACCGCATTAGGTGGAAAAAGAACGTCCAGCCCTGAACCTAAATTGATCTTCTTCGTATATATATATGCAACCCTGTATTCCTTATACGTCTATATATATTCGTAAGTGGGGCAAGGGTTATAAGATACGCGCTTTATTATCCCTTAAGACGTGTTCCACGTGGATCTACAATGCCATGTCACAGCACTTGTATATAGACGCAACGCGGTTTCTACTTGTAAAAAGTAAAACAACTTCTCAAGAAGTTAGCCGAGTTCAGGGTTCATACAAACCTGGAAAACTGGGAAAAACCTGGAGAAGTACGGGAAATAAATAGTTGACAAAAACCTCAGGGAAATTTAGAATTTTTAGTAAAATTCAGGGAAATCAGGGAAATTTGCGTCAAACAGGGGCCGAGTAATTAAGCAAAATGTTCATAAACATACCCTCCATAGGATTAACATTACACTATACTTTGGAGGCTCATAACTCTGGTCATATTAGAGATACGGGGATGTCCTTTGATTATGTAATAGTCCTATTTGCCCCCCCCCTCCTTCGTTAAAATTTGCTCCATATGATACTCCATATATGGGAAAAACCTGGAAAACTCAGGGAAGTATATGGGGAAAAACCTGGAAAACTCAGGGAAGTATATGGGGAAAAACCTGGAAATCTCAGGGAAATTTGTTTCCCAAAAGTTGAATGAACCCTGGTCAGTTTTATTGGACAGTTCCGATTCCCCAAACTGTTAATTCCGAGAGCTTTCTTAATTCAGAACACTTAAAAGATGTCGCAATTAATACCTAATGATTTAGAGAATAATTGATTTCGGCTTTAGCAGACGACAAAATGGAGAAGCAAAATCCCGGGTTCTTAACAAATTTCTATAGGAAACACTCGGTTTATCTTCTTATCCTTAGGTTAGCGTTCAACGTTGTCTAGGAGTGTTTATAGGAGAGACAAACTTTAAGCTTCCCTTAGGGAATATCCTCGAGTCAGCGTTTAAACTTAAAAATGATGACGCTATGGCGAGTTACTATACTAAAGCCGCGCGTCACAGCGCCACCAACAAAGCCAAGCAAAACCAAACGAAACTAAGGCGAGAAACCCGATTTCGATTTGCGGTGACTATATCGCCGTAAAAGTGGATGATATAAAAGAATATAGCGTGAGGAATAGATAAGCTTAGCACGTCACGACACTTTCTTATCCAGTATTCTTAGACGTTTTTCTATACTATGGTATGTACATCCATCAGAAGTGCATTACCCGAAGTATACTTAAAGGGATACTCCGTGGGAAAGAATTGTATCTTTTTAATCGAAAGAGCGTATTAAATTATGAATATATCAATTGGAACTGTTTTTATCTTCATTATTAAAGAAGATACAAGCAATTAAATTTCCGTAATGGCGTGTAATGGACACTACGCGTTAGGATTTCCCGCGACGCACTCATTGGGAGTACCTCTATTAGACGAATTCGTCAGGTGGTACTAAGCGTCCAATAGGGGTATTCTCAGTGCTTGCTTGGTGGGAAAGCCTAACGCGGAAATTTAATCGCTCGTAACGTCTTTAATATTGTAGATAGAAACATGGTTCCAATTGATATATTCATTATTTTAATATTCTCTTTTGGTTAAAAAGACCAAATTCTACCCCGATGTATCCCTTTAACTCAGTTTAACCTCATTTGACTCCAAAACTTTGCGTGCATTTAACAGTTAGCATGAACTTTAATGATTTTTGTATTATATATAAATATCTTTCAGTTTGAAGTTGTCCTTTATAGTTGATCCCATTTTGAATGTTCATTGTTTCACACCTTAATAAATAGCAGGATTTAGGAGAAACGTTTTAGTTCATCATTGGTTGTATATAGGGGAAAAGGTACTAGATTATAGTAGGTTAATACTGAGCGATTGATAGTTATAGTTTTATGTGCCATGCATTGCGTGTTGGTTGGAATTTTTATAGGAAACCATTTGTTTTCGAGCAGCATGATGGTTTCAGCTAAGGGTTTAGGACATTGGTTGTGAGTGGACGTTGGTCATTGATTCTCTCTTTTTCGTATTAGCCTCGCCCTTTGAATGATGACCTGTCAAATAATCTATTAGATTAAATGAAAATGATTCGAGCACCTTTTTATTTTTTTACCTTTTCTTTCGTGTCTGCTAGGTTTCGATTTTTACACCTATGCAGGTACTGCTTGGTTTTTCAAAGTACTTGCAATGAAACATTATTTATTTTTGAATGGCCATGGAATTTTAATCAAAGTGACCCCTAAGTACCCACCTACTTCATGAAATAAACCTAACCTAATTGACATTTTAATTAATTTATTTAGCAACTCTTTTACCTATTTTATGTAACCTGCAATCGAAAATCCCCAAATATAAATGGGAACGAGATGAGATTTTAAGCTATAGCGTTCTTATCTGTAAATACCATTATTTTTGATAAACATAGCTAGGCCAAGAAGTGATATCTAGTTTATTAGGGAGAAGGTATAAGATGCCTAAGTATTCGCGCGCCATAGTCCCAGTCCCCCTTTCAAAATACAAGGGGGGACGTATAAGGAGGCCGGGCTATTTCGCCTCTCCTCAGTCGGAAAATACGTAATTTTCGTCATTCGCGTCGCGCTCACCAAGAAGCAATGAGATGCTGGTAGGTAATTAACTCCGGACCTACGTTTGGATTGGATATAAAGCTGGAAATGTGGAGCGAAATTATACCTTCTCCCTAATAAACTAGATATCACTTCTTGGCTACGCAATCTCGGTAATTACAAAATAGGCGAGTTGCAATTAGCACGCTTAACTTTATTTATTTATTTGTTTATTTGTTTTCTACTTTGATACACTTGAATTGTTTACAATTACGAATTATCGGCATGACGCTATATCCTCTCTGAAATAAATAGGATTTGACTTAACTAGCGCAATTATATTCGCCTAAGACGCTTAGTGTTTGTAGCTTTCTGTATTGTTGTAAATAGGGGTGCTATGTAGGATTTGGTTCGTTGCCTATATCCTGTTTAGAAAATCCTTTAGCGAACTGTAACTGTTCTTCTTCGATCGAAGCTGTATAGCTATAGGTGTAGTGTAGTCGCCGACACAAAGCTTTTGCCTTCGAATCATTTATCTGTAGTAAACCGTTTGATTGCAAAGCCGTGTTCGACAATCGCTAAGGCTTAAGACCTACCCTACCCGGCCTACACTATACAATGCCCCTTGTATCATTCACTACAAATACCGGGCTAGTAGCTCCGTTACGTGTTAAAGTGTTTATTGATTTTGAATAAACATTTTTTCGTTTTTAATAAATAATAATATCTAAGCTTTGTCCGTCGATTATGCACTAATCCTCTCGGTTGTAGCTTATTTAACGAAATAGACCCTTGGTTCTATTTCAAAATAGAGTCTGGTGTTTTTGAACATGTACCAACATTGTTTGGGTATGTGTGGATCTATTTAAAGATGTCAATTACAATTGACTTTTAGATGGTAAAGTTGAAGCCCTACCTAACGTTTTTGCGTCCACAATTATTATTATACTCAGCCAATGTTCCCTCAAAATCCTTTATCGAATAGACATATCGAATCGGGTTTGGGTTCTGGTAATGAAACATTAGCTTGCACACACCTAAGTCTATTCCGTTCCCAGCTTGTTTGTCTGTCGATGTCGGCCATATTGGGGTATTCAAGAAAGGGGACAGGATTCTAGAACCCCCCCTTGCAATTTATTGAATTGAACTTAGTGTATAAATCGTTTTTGTTTGTTTATTTATATGGGAGCGGGTTTCCAATTCACGCGAAATATTGTAAGAAATCGGTGCAATGCACTGTTATATAAGCTCGCGCGCGCACAGTTGGCGCGTCGAAGGGAAAAAATATCTTATCTCACTAAGTGGTCTTTGCAAGTCTGGCTATCATTTTTCCGTGCCACAAAGCTTTACCTCAATCAGCAATTGCCGTCCGTTTGTCGTTTCTATACATTGCCGAGCTATGATTATGTTTTTCCCCCGTTCTTTCTTTTTTTCGGTCTCATTTATACATATAGGGCAAGCCTTCTCCTCCGTTCATTGTGTCCTCAGTCCGGGATACCAAGGCCCTGTTCATCCACGTTCTTCTCTAGCCAACCATAAGTAAATGGAATTCTACCCTAAGTTTAGTCTTAAGAGTTGTCTTCCCATTCATAGCGGGGTTCTCCCAGATCAAGTTGGTCGAAATATTAAGTCAGAACAGAGCTTTACCTCTTAGCACTGCTCGGAGGGACCAAATTCTCAGTCTGCACTCTCCCCTCTACAGTACCGCACGTGCGCAAACAACTCTACCTCTCCTCCGTCGTTTCCCGCTTAACGGATCACGTGATGTACTGCTCCTCCCCGGGTAAATGCGCGTGAGATATAGAAACTACTGGGGCATTGAAGTTGCCTTCCCCCCTTTCCTTTTCGACTCAAGATTCTTTCTCTACTTCCTCGGGTCTGTTAGTAACTTAGAGAAGGGTGTGATGTTATTTATGACTCATCCTATATATTTACGCTCTATCGCGGGGTGTTTTTTGGGGGGTGCTCTGTTGTGACCGATGACACGTCGCTGCCCTTAAAAGATTAGGGAAGTTCCTTTTCTAGCGCCAGGAACCAAAGGAACACGAAAATAAGGAAAGGAGAAAAAGCCCAGGCAAAAGTTATTACGGTCGTATACATTTTTCCCGACGAATATTCAATAGAAATGCTTAATACTTCTTTGCTACGAATATTTTTTGGGACCGAGAGCTACGACTCTCCAAGTGTTAGCGATGTAGGGTCAAAGGTCAGGCCTTCGTACTGTATTATTGGTAATGCTAAGAACACATATAAGTCTAGAGAACGCGTTAATAGACAGCCATCTTAGCAACGAAAATCAAAAAAAGAAGTTGATGTAACGTTGTAACTAAATTGGACCAATAATTTCTCTTCGTCGGTGCCCATGTGCTAGTGCGCAATTTTCTGACGCAGTCTTCTGAAGCAGACGACAATTTTACATGTAGCGAAATGACGTGTTGCGCTAGGATCATGCGCAGTTAATACTAACTCCGAAATTTAAACACGTGGTCTGTAACCTTTCGCAATGAGAATCTTCTATACTGACCCACAAACTTACCTTGCTTCTTGATCTTAGGTAAGGTTTAACCTCCTTAGAAAAAATCTGTAGTTTTTCTTTCACTCTCGTCTCACGAGTTTATGCATTGTTTGCTTCTTTCGCGCAATTAAGTTGGTAGCAATCAATATAACAAAGAAATCTGTAATTGTTATTGTAATTATAATTATGGGGAATATTTCTTATTGTAATACCCGTTTTTGGTTCATTCATTGGCAGTGGCCGGTATAACAAGTTGGAGCCCCGTTTTTAGGGGTCCGTACCGTAAGTACAAGTAGAGACCTAGGGGCTCTTTGATGGATAGCCTGCCACCTTATCTTTTGAGGACAGAAAACTAATTACTATAAAACTCGGGCCCCATCGCGCCAACACAACGCGAGATATTCAAAAGTAACTTCGTTCTTCTATAAGTTACCGAGTAATGGCTGCTCCATGAACTATGATGATATAACTACCGCAGTATAGTTTGAAACCTGTCTCTAGACTCTGTAGAATCGCCGGACGGGTGTCTTTGGGGAATGGGGAGATATGAACTTACAGCGAAGGATTGGTTTGTTTATGTCATATACGCAAAGATGTGCCATCAACAATACCAAGTGGATGAATAGATAGATAAATCAATCACGGACAACATTCGGATCCGGAATACAGGATACGAGGGTTGCCTTCATGGAAATATATATATAGTATAGTACATTTACCCCTATCAACTCGATTTTCTCATACTAAAATATTTATTACGACTTAACTCACGTATCGATGCCTCTTCCGTATGCTTATCAGCATAAATACGACATTTACACCAATTTTTGTTTTACTATTTTAACATTACTTTGATCTACTTTTGAAAGCAAACTAAACATTTAATCTAGCATAAGAAATAAACCAGCAAAATGGCCGTCTGACACGCACTTAACGGAATTTGCATATTGACTGCTTATACCATACTGTACTATCATTTAGTGGGTTTTCCCCTAAACCTACTATTATTACACGAAACCGCTGTCAAGTGGGGGTAGGAAACATACTACTATGGTAGGATAATTCTATTCAATCTTGAAAATGTTTCGATGATAGACCAAAAGAGTTTAAAAGCGAGATTACAATCGTATTAAAAGGTGTTTTATCACTTTGATAGCCACTTAAAGATGATTCACGCTCTCCTTTTTATAGTTGTTGGAATTGTTGGTAGGCAATACGTGTGTGGGTGACAACGGATGGACAGAGATAGGGGCAATCGATTCCCATTGGAAAGATGAGAAAGGTTTTAGCAACTTTTCTAGAGAACAGGAAGAATTTCTTGAAAACAGAGCGCCCCTTTTTTTTCTCTTAGCTTTATTTTTTCTTTTCTTTACAATTTCTTTTTTAGTATAGGACAAGAAGCATTTATTTCTATTGCTCCCGAGACAAATCTGTCGAATGGGGGACGTACGTTTATCGATTCAAATGTTATTACTTAAAAGGAATACTAGCTTCTCCTATTTTTCTTCATGGCTAGGACATTTGTCATTTTGGTCATACTTTCTCCCATTTGAGAATGTATTTTAAATGGAAAGTATCCGACCTCTCAGTGGCTATCAACCCACGTGCTAGTCCAAAATGCGCTTTTTTATTTGGCGCGAGAATTTATCTGTCTTTAGTTTTTTTTTTTAAATGTTTTATTCACGAGCGAAAATTAAAAATAAATAAATAAATTGGACCAATATAGAAGTAACGTGACGTGACGTCACACAATTGTTATTGAAAATTTGCTGAAAGAACAATTAATTATTGGTAAGGGAAAATATTATTCGGGCATTTCGAACTTATATATTTTTTTATTATCTTCAATATGAATTCCTACAACATTTTCTCGGAGAACTTGAGGATTGTTTTCAATAAACAAAACATTGATATATAATTATAATGGAGGCTTAATTGTTTCCTTTCTTTTCTTGTTTTTTCTTTTTTTGTTCAACCTCTAAACCTACAAAATATAGGCGCGTATATATGTATGTATATATATAACAAACATTTTCTAATATTAATTTTTGGTAAATTACAAATGAAATTCAATTACTGGTTTTTTTTTTTTCAAACAACAAAGCTCAATTTTTCTATTTTTATTGGTTTTTCTTTAGTTATGGTTTATTTACACAAAATCATATATCATACGTCATCGTAATTCGTCATCTTTGTTTGTTTGTTTGTTTATAAATACCTTCAAATAAATAAATAGCGAATGCAACACGCGGGAAATCTCTTTCCCTAAATCCTGAAGATTTTGAATCTAAAAATGAAATTTTAAATTTCGGATCCGCTATTATTATTACGCCTTGTTTTTTATTTAATTTTTTTCACTTATTATTTATATACAACGAAACACTTTATTTATTTAATATTGTTGGGTATAAACATGTCATTTATTTTGCGCTTAATACTGTCTTCTTAATTAATTTTAATTAATCGCGTTGTTAATCCTCCAGTTTTATTATTTTCTTAATTAGATTAATCCTTTCTGAGCAATTTACATTTCTAATTATACAATTAACCATTTCATAAATATTTACGTTAATTGCCAAAAAAAAAAATAGATAAACCGAACTGAATTGAACTGACAGGGATTTAATTAACACCCTGTCAAAATAATCTGAGAAGCAGTTGATAAAATCCTTCGTAACTTCACTCTTCATTTCACGCGAGAACCAAGCTTAACTCTCGGTTTTCACGTGAAATTTCTAATAAGCAACACGTGCAAAAGTGAACCGCCCTATTAGGGGGAGGGACAAGATCTTACCAACTGCAATATTGCAATCAATCAATTAATTAAACGTAATTAAGTTATTTCGTCGTAACATAGAACGAAACTAATTTCCTAAAAACCACTTCACGAGATTTCAATATAATTTCGAGGCCATTTTTTTAATCAAACAATATTAATGTTTATATTAATATCATTATCATCATCATTCTGTATACATTTTTAGCTTTAATTAATTTGGTATTTGAGTAAATAACTGTTGATTATTTATGTCGAATTGTCGCTAGCAGCTTCAAGGCGAGTAGCGTTAATAATATTCTCAAAGATTTGTTCAATTCCAGTCTGGGGCATTCACTCGTGTCGTCCATTGACTGTGAATCTATGGCAAATTTTTTTTAGACAAAGTGTTAACCCTTTTAAAGTACCCAAGTAGGTCTATAGATCGTCTGTTTGAAATAGGAAGGGACGTTGATAGGGTACTTGGACTTGGTTTCATCAGGGATAGATTTAATTTTTAGAAGTAGGAATGGAGAACGGTTAGTATTTACTTCAGTCCGACTCATAGACCACCCAGTATAGAACCCCTCCCTCCAACACGTAACAAAAAGTTTAAATTATCTTATTGGCTCACTTAAACTACGTTTTGATGACGTTGCTAACGCGGACGGCGAAAAATACCTAATTCCTTTTTACCTCTGTCGCTATGACCCACCTCTTCTTTCATACCCCTCCGTCCCGGGGAAAGGGGGTCCGGGACTTTGACGCGCGCCCAGATTACTCTGTTCTCCATTCCTACTTCTAAAATTAAATCTATCCCTGGTTTCATAGACGTTAGTTAATTTGATATGGGTTCAAAGGGATGCATGCAGTCCCGCAACAAAGTCTTGTTTTTTTTTATTATTTATTTATTAATGCCCATAATGTTGTACAGGATATGGTTAACAAAAATATTTTTGCATTATCCCTTGCCACATGAGTATATGTTTGTCGCCCATATCTAACGTCTTTGGAATGGACGTTCCGTCGGATGAGAACTTACTTAAAACTTACTTTTGTTTCTCTCCGTGGTTGGTATCCTTCTCCTGGTATTCGGAAGTGTAGCTGGCTGTAAACTTCCGGTTGTTATTTCAGCGCCTGTCATTTTAGACGCTGAATGTAACCCGAATAGATATACCTTAATTGATTAAACCTACGTGGAACGTTATATAAATGTATTTTCATACTGTACCTTCTTTGGTATATTTGGTAACTGTGTTTTGTAAGGCTCCCATGACTACGTCCTCGCTTTTAGGTCGCTGAATAACTGTTAAAATTAAGCCAGTATTTAAATTAAATTTAATTTAACTGAGTTCTAGACGAGGGGATTGTGTTTTGAAACGTTTTTCAAAGTTTCATTGTGGTAATTAAATATGGCACATGCGAAGATGGTAACTTATACCGGGGCAATTTTACTTATGATAACGTTATTTAATATCTCAGACTTTTGTTTTCAGACTTTTATTAAAGGGGTACTGAACTAACACGCAGACAACCATTTTTTAAACCCTTTAGATAAATATAGAAATTATTAACAAAATTTAAAAAATTATTTACCAAGCTTTTATGGAGAGCTTTCAGTTGGAAGAGAAGCTGAGTCTCATGACATAATTTACGCTGCCATATTGGCAGGAATGAAGCTGAGACCACCCAATATGGCTACCAGAACAGCGGTAAGACTTTGGAGGGTGTGACGTACTACTGTCTCATCTGAAAGCTCTCTATAGTGTTAAGCCTAACTCTCATGATTTTATCCATTTCAATCTCCCTTTTATCTTACTCGCAATTTTTGTAATATCTTAGGTTTAACTATAGGCTAACTTTCCCTCGTTGTTTTATTGGTTCTAGAGGAGTTCTAGTATTCGGTAATTAGCTAAAACCTTTAATTAATCCAATATCGAGAAGCGATGGAAACCACGCTGTACGTGTGTTTACACTTAACTTTACCGAAGATTCTCCAGGAGTAAAAACAAGGCCGGGGGAACTAACTGATCGTTAGACGCACCTTTGCGTCTACTCGTTTGCATTACCAATGTCTGTTATAAGTTAACTCTGCGCGAAGTTCAAAAGTTTGTTCATCTAATCAAGCAAGGTGCCCCGCTCCCTCTCTTTCTCTCTCTTGCCTACACTTCAACTATATGGGGAATTAAAACCGGGCCATCTGTACGTATGGATGCCCAACAAACGGAATCATCTTCAACCAACCGTATCCTTTTAATTCGAGAGATCGGATATACTAGACCGAAATTTGAAGTATACAGGGTGTGCTCTTAAATCTTTTGAAACTTTCCAACCCCTTAGTTTTGTATAAAATCGATTCTCTTATATCGAATAAATCGATTTAATCCCAAGACGTCATTTGCTAACTCGAGCCGGCTTTCTAGTTTTGTTTGAAGTATAATTGGCGACTAAATAATATTACTGACCGTATAGACGTATGGTGCCTTCGGTTTGACCAAGGTCATTTTTAGCGACGCATGTATAGGAACCGAAATCACTCGTTTGAGTTTTGGCGATCTTGAGTTGAAGTTGAACTTTGTAGCCACCTTTTTCCACAATTGATTGAGAGTAGTTCTCTATTTCGGCGTCCGGGTCCAAAGCGTTGCCGTTTTTGAGCCAGGTTAGCTTAGCCGCGGGTGAAGCTTCTATGTTGCAAGCCAATAGGACGTCCGATTCCAGCGGGACACCCACTAGTTGGTTGGGGATCCATAACATCGGCTCGACTGTAATTGATTAGATTCGTAAACGAGTTTATTTGTTTAAACAATAGGGAAGCATCAAAAGGGGAGGAGCTTCAGAAGGCTCCTCCCATTTACATCTACGTATAGAAAGACGCCAGAATTATGAATCGTGACGTTATTCGATATTGTATTCAAGCCCGGCCCAGAAAACCAGCGAGATATGGGGACACACTGGTACCCATTAGCTGTATGCATTCCTGGGTCATACTTAGCTTTTCGACGAAGGGAATTAATATAATCAAGAAGTGATATCTAGTTTATTAGGGAGAAGATATAAATTGCCTAAGTATTCTCGCGCCATAGTCCCAGTCCCCCTTTCAAAATACAAGGGGGGACGTAAAAGGAGGTCGGGCTATTTCGCTGCCTCTCCTCAGTCGGAAAATACGTCATTTCGTCATTCGCGTCGCGTTGACGTGAGTTTTCAAGAACCAATGAGATGCTGGCTGGTTGTAATTTAGAGGCGGGTATTAACTCCGGACCTACTATACGTTTGGACTGGAGATAAAGCTGGAAATGTGGCGAATTTATACCTTCTCCCTAATAAACTAGATATCACTTCTTGATATAATAATAGTATTATTAGTTATTTCCCTCTAATACCTAATTGTTCGTTAAATGAGCTCTATTTCTCCAAACCCATGTAGTAGATTATAGAAATGTATACTATCCCATATCACCTTACGACTTTCTATTTTTTGTCCCCCAAACAATTTACAGACTTCTTTATTTTTTATCGACTTTTCTGTAACCGATAGTACGTTAACTCTTCCACAAGTTACCTTTTCAAAATAAGTAAGTCAAATATTTTCGACCCAAACTTTAAAAATGTTTTTCAAACACTATATTAAAAAACGTGTAAATGATAAAAAGACATAGGCGTATACTTATGGTTCTTGTTACTAAACTTGGTTTGGTACAAGGTATAAGAGAATGCCAAAGGTATTGGACAAAAGGTGGGGTGTAGAGTGAAAAGGAAGGAAGAGTGCATTCCTTGACATATCCTTTAAAAGGCGCAGGTAATTTTGCGACATTGTTTCGACGCTGTATTTTTGTCTTTTTTTTGTATACTTGTAAAACGCAAGGTGGCGAGCTAGCTGGCTTCTACTCGGGTTTCTGGGAACGTGGACAGATAGAAGAGTTTCCGTCGCTGCTTTTATACCATTGTCTCGTGTCATTCGAGATGAAAGTACAAAGTGGCAAACAAGATAAAACAACGAGGACACTCTCTCTTTACCCTTCTCTGTCCCCAAAAACTCTCAACTTTCAACTGTAATTCGACATTGTCGACTGACTGACATTACTTCTATAGCTATTTCCGCATTTCCTCGAGTTATTTTTGTTTAAAAGCGTTTTATAAAGAAAGGGTTTAAAATGAATGCTTACAGATGACGTTTAGTAAGATTCTCTTGCTGACTGTTGGTGGAACAGCGTTATTGGCAATGCAAAGATAAGCGCCACTGTGTGATTTCGTCACTTTGGTGATGTTCAGATACTCCCCGTATATGGTCTGAACTGTTCAACGAAAATAACCCCCAAAAAAAACATGGGGTCAAAGGTTAAAAACATTTTGACCTTAAAGGGGTATTAACTTACCAGTTTTTCTGCCAATGACGATGGCAGTTCCATCTTCTCTACGCCACGTTATGTGTGGTTCGGGGTTACCATGGGCGACGCACCTAAGGCTAATTGATTTGCCCTCTCGGACCTCAGAGTCCGAGCTGGTAAGCTCTTCATTTATAACTGGAGGAACTGTTAAATGCCACGTACGTTCAAATGTAGTCTTAAGGGTAAACGCGTGTCTTTAATTTGCGTGATGGTAATTACCTACAACGGTGAGGTAGCCGACGGAGTTGATCATGGGAGACGTGTTGACTTGACACATGTACAAGCCCGCGTCTTCCTCTCTCACTTCGTTAATTTGCAACCACCACGTGTGGTAACCATTGTGGGATACTTTATACCTTTGGTTCCTCGTAATTACTTGTTCTTGGAGGGTTAGGAGCGTGTGTCGGTCCGGTTTCATCCACGCCACCTGTAATTCAACACACAGACAGAGTATTTGGTATTATTAGTGAACACACATTGAATTAGGCTCCGGGAGACCAAGTTCTCCGTCAGCCCGTCTCTGGCTTAGTCCTACAGTTCCCCACATGCGCAATCAGGCCGGGCAACATAGAAAAAATTGTTTACAACCACGGAGGAAGTCCACACAGCTCTAACCGTATTTTCTTATTCACTTTTTTGAATTTCCATCTTAAGGGATCACGTGACGTCTGGATCCTCCGTTTTGCGCGTAGGTAGGTGCGCGTGGGATACTCAGGCGACCGTGCCGTTCAAGTTACCTTCCCTGCTATCTCTGCTTCCTCCGTGGTATTATTTTCGATAAGACATAGACTTCTTTTTAATGAGAATCTGAGAACATTTTCCTCGCATTTGATTTTATTTCATATTTTTATAAAATAAGATTCCTCGAAATTGAAAATATGATATTCATTTACAGATTCTAGACAGTTTAAATTCGAAACGATATAGGCCTAGGGATTTGATTGAAGCTTATTTTCCCTTTTCTCATTAAATCCATTTCAACTCGCATAGACTATTCCAATACAAACTCCGAGGTAAATCCGCGATTCATTTAACAACTTAAGTCATAACTGTTCCCTAAACTCTGACAGTCGAAAGGATCGGGTCTAATCAGAAGTAAATAAGGGGTGAAGTTAGTGCGATTATATTTTCGACTCAAAATCACCCACTGTTCTAGCTTCTACAACCCTTTTTGGAACACTCTATGTTCTTGTGTTCTTGGATGAATACTTCACGTATTGTGTACTTCTGATTGAGCGAAGGGACACTTACTTTATAGCTTCCTAAATTCTCGACGATACAGGATAGTGTTATGTCTCTTCCAACTGCTACAGTGACATTTCGGACGGGTTCCATAAAATAGGGTTCTGGTGCCTTAAGCTGTTGGCTGGATACTATAACATATAATAGAGACAACGTTCAAGGCAATTCGGTTATACGCAGACGGCGGCCACCGGCACCGTCCGTCGCGGCTCTTGATTGTGTTTTATAAAGTAGGCCTCGTTTAAAGGATTCCACTTACCATTATGGTACATCCACTGTCTGTCTGCCTACAAAGCGTGTCCTGAAAGTCTTATACGCTCTAAGGTTTTATCAAGCTAATTTAAAGGAGACTAATTGGCTAGTGATTAGCTTTGCGGCTTGAACACGACCACAGAGGGGCTACTCACTCGTTGAGTCGTTATGTTTTTTTTAAATGGTAGTATCGAAGGAAAGTCACCGTTCAAGGGGCTATTGTAAATACATGTCAACTTAATTTATTTATAACTAATTTAATTATGATTGTAATTGTTATTTAATGGTATTTTGAGGTAATATTCTACCGGATGTCTGTTTTATGTCGGTATTTTCAATTCATCTATATCTCTTCTAGTTCAAAAGATACGAGGGTTTATAATGTAACTAGCTGTTACCCGCGGCGTCGCTCGCGAGTAATAAGAACTTCCATCAAAATGATACAAAGAATGGGTAGATTTTACTTATGACTAATATTTTTGTAGCACCCTAGGAGCGAAGGCACTCGGCGTTGCCCGTCAGCCCGTCGGGACATTTTTTATTACTTTTCACGCGGACATTATTCCATAAAGAAGGGTTTTTAGTTTTTGGCCGCCATTTAAAAAGATGGCTACAAATCGAACCCAAAAGACCATTCAGTCCGTCTATAGGTTAAAGGAAACCCGTGTACCAAATATCTGTGAAATCGGTTGAAACGCGCGGACTCTGTTGCATAGAGAAGAGTTTTTACATTTCTTGGCGCCATTTTTTAAGATGGCGGCGGATTGGAAAAATCTTTCTTAGTACGCGCCTACTACTTATGAGTAACGTTCCTGCAAATTTTCAGCCTTCTAAGGCAAGCGGTTTGGGCTGGGCTTTGATTATCAGTCAGTCTGTCAGTCAGTCAGTCAGGACTTTGATTTATATAGATATAGATTTAATTATGATTGTAATTTAATGATATTTTGAGGTAATACTCTGTGGAATGTCTACTTTATGTTGGTACTTTCAATTTATCTGAAACCCTTCTAGTTCAAAAGATACGAGCGTTTTTAGACATGATTGAGTATTGAGGGAAAGCCACCGTTCAGGGGCTCATTGGAAATACATTGATTTACAGTTTAAATCCCGAATTTAGTCTAGTCAGTACTGAGTAGCAATTAACAAAAAAACAGCGCCGGTAGTTGAATAGCGTACTATTTTAAACAGTGCGTATCCCCTTGGGGAGCAAGTAAGCGAATGAAGAAAAATTAGCATTTTCAGTTTAGCGAATGAATGTAAAAGCTCGGACTCATTAAGAGTTTAAGACGGAGAGATTAAAAGGCTGCGTTGGCAAGGTATCCATTTGCCTGATTACAACCTCCCTTCACTCCCTCTCCCTCCCACGCCTGACCCAAGCCCGCACTAGGATTAAAACAGCTGCAGCCACAATCTTCTCGACCTTACATTTAATGGTATTTTCATTTGGCCCAAAACCTCAATTTCTCTTCTTTTACCCATCGTAGAAGTCCAATTTTAAAGTAGAAATGCAAGACCTATGATAATCTTATTTCTTTGAAGCAAATTAAAATGGAGTTTCTTAAGGAATTCCCTTGGCTTTCAGATCAATGCCTCAATTCAATCGAATTGAACGAACACAATTGGCTAAATATTTTCGTCTTTTAGAGAAATTTAAACAAGATACAGGTTATATCAAGAAGTGATATCTAGTTTATTAGGGAGAAGGTATAAATTCGGCACATTTCCAGCTTTATTTCCAGTCCAAACGTATAGTAGGTCCGGAGTTAATCCCCGCCGCCTCTAAATTACAACCAGCATCTCATTGGTCCTTGAAAACTCACGTCAGCGCGACGCGAATGACGAAAATTACTTGTATTTTCCGACTGAGGAGAGGCAGCGAAATAGCCCGGCCTTCTTTTACGTCCCCCCTTGTATTTTGAAAGGGGGACTGGGACTATGGCGCGCGAATACTTAGGCTACTTACGCCTTCTCTCTAATAAACTAGATATCACTTCTTGATTATATTAAAGTAGATTTCTTCGACTTGGAATATTTAAGAGGCCATAGACCCCATACTAACATCTGATTTAAGGTAAGGTAAGGGGAAGGGATAAAAACTTCGTTAAACCGTCAGCGCCTCCTTCCTCGCATCTTATTGGTTATTCGAATGTTTTCGATAACTCTGTCACGTGATTTCAAAGCTCATAAATTATGTCTGACGTCAGGGTGACCATTTCTAAATCTCCTCCTCTATAATTCAAGCAGAAATTAACGGAAAATGGCCTGATTAAAGATTCCAAGGACTAGTAGAAGAAATCTACGTTTTCCTGTATGGTCAACTCGCTTTTAGGTTGCATTTCTACTTCAAAGGAACGTAGTAGATGTCAGGGGCGTCCTGATGCTGGAATTAAGAATTATTTATTAGGGGCCATTTAGATCTTTAACAAGGACGGGAGAAAGTAACTTCGATCGATATAGATTTTTCTATACCGACTTTTAAATTGTATCGTAAAATTTAAAAATTTATCATTTGTTTTTATAGTAACTTCTGTCTTTGTATGTTCAAGAAGCGTGGATTCATTCATGGATCATCATGGACAGGTATGTAATGTTTATTTACATTAAGTTGTTAATTTGTTTTGAGGGAGGGTTTTTTTATTAAAAGGGGGTAATATTGGACTGAGCGCAATGGGACAGTAATTGTAATTCTATGGGCAATTTAAGGGGTCATCCATAAAACACTCCAACCGTAGTCATAACCTAAATATAAGTTACATTGTCGGCACAATGTACTTTAGTCCTCCTACCTTGTAAGAATTTGTTTGGGAAAGCAACTGTCTGTTTCTTGTGAATCAGTATTTGCGTTTGTGTTGCGTTCGTTCCATGAAGGCTCTCGCGAAAGAGACACGATTTGTAATTGAACGCAATTAGCAACGTTATTAATCACTTCCCCCTTCTATTATTCACAATCCCCATTTTGAACATTCCTTTTTGTTTTTTGGGGGCGAATCAGGAAATGGATGGTACATTGATATTATTTTATTTCCGTTTTTGAAAAATATGGAACATGAATTCATTTCGATCTACCATGAATATCTTTTCCCTGTGTCGGTAGGATTCAGGGAAAAGAAGCTTGAATAGTATGGGAATTTTAGAAATTGAAGAAAAATATCAGGGAATTGGATTTTAAAGCCTGCACGGGCGTAATATATTTTTATCACTCGAAAGTATTGTCGCAATTCGAGCGGAAATTTTTGAGGTCCCAACGGAAGAAACTTCAAGTCAATCATCGTATTTTATCGTTTCCGTAAGCCACTTCGACTCATCGCGTTAAACACGCTTCCACAATTCGATTCAGAAACTGGACTCAAATTGAAAAAATAGCCAACGACCGCTATGGTCCCCTATATTTAAGCGTACGGATCTCGAAGACGACTCGAGTTAGGCTAGGCTACTTCAGGAAGTTTTAAATGTCCCGTGCTGCTATAGCCGCGCCAGGGACAAGATCGAAAGACATATTTTATTATTATCACCAGTTATCACTTTAATATCACTGCAAAAATGTTGTAAATTGAAGTTTGCCAGTAAATAGCGCGTGTGACGTCACCTGCCATCTAAAATAACTCTAATTTAAAGAAATATGTATACCGCCTTCATTTAAAACTCCTCCAACATGACTAATTATCTCATTTTTAATCGAAAGAGGGAATGAAATAATGAATATATCAATTGGAACCATGTTTCTAGTTACAATATTAAAGAAGATACAAGCAATTAAGTTACTACGCGTTAGGCGTCTCTGCTATTGGACGCCTAGTACCACCTGACGGATTCCTCCAATAGGAATACTCCCAGTGAGTGCTTCGCAGGAAAGCCTAACGTGTAGTGTCCATTACGCGCCTTCATGGAAATTTAATTACCTGTATCTTCTTTAATATTGTAGATAGAAACATGGTTCCAATTGATAAATTCATTAGTTTATCCGGGTTTTTTTTATTAAAAAAGAAAACAAATTCTAGCCCGGAGTAATTTCGCTTAACAATTAATTAAGTTATGACATTTTTGCTCTTAAATGAACGATTCTCTATCGTGTTCTTTTCGCCGGCAAAGTCCATCAATTTTTACCAAAAGAAGAAGCTCGGTTAGAAATTGAAAACGGAAACGTGTGCGGGGGGATAGGGGTTAGGAGGGGGGTGGCGATGTAAGCGTACGAAACTGGTATGATATGACGCGAATCAAAGCTATATTTTCACGGTCACGTCATGTTCCACTTGACTAATGAGGCAAAACCTCGTAGCGGATAATGTTAACTCCCCCGCTCCCCCTTTCTAATAGCCTCCTCAATTCCGGTCGGGCGCCGGACAACGGACACCAGCCACAAAGAAATATACCGGACCGACCGACGTCAATGCCCTTCTATTATATAATACGAGCTCTTAAGGCAACCCTAAAATACGTTATAAATCATGGTAGATGCCACACAGAGTTCCTCGAAGTAATGGTTGGTGACAGCGTCAATACAAATGGTCCCTAAGCATTAAAAATTTCATTATTCTTATGTCATTTATACATTATACACGATTGTGTAGAGCTCTATTTGTTGAGGTCCTTGAGTGTAGTATTATCGCTCTATAATGTAGTAGTTTTCCACCTACAATAACAAATGGTCCTTAGCATTAAACTAATTATTCTTAAGTCATTTCTACAATATAGAGGATTGTTTAGAGCTCTATTTGTTGAGGTCCTTGAGTGTAGTATTATCCCTCTATAATGCAGTAGTTTTCCACCTACAATATTTTTTTGTTAAGTTTTATATCGACAAGCTAGGGCTGAAACAGCCTCACAGCTCCATAAATGTCACATTACACGATTGAGAACACTTGAAAAATATGACATTTCAGTATTGTTGCCTCTCAGTACGTTTTTACCTTGAACATGACTTTGGGTGTAGTGGGAAAAGAACTATTACAGTAGGACAACACATGGAAAACTCTTTCTCATTTGATAGAATGATTCTAATAATATTTTAATACCAAGTAACGCTCTTATTGGAAAATTAACTCTATGCCGTCACACCGCTCCGCTTCCGGCAGGGACTTGGTTTGCTTTAATTACCATGACCTTTAGCTTCGAAACGATGTATAGCGGAACTAACGCATCTTAATGAAATCTTAAGTTTGGAAATAAACGCGTGCCTGTATTCTTAATTAATTTAATCTGGCAGAATCTTTAACATTAAATAATTATACCAATGTTGATTTAAGGCGACCGTGCCTCCGGGGGCCCAAACCCTTTCGCTTACAGCAACCCCTCGATCACCCCCACCCCCAATCTAAGAATAACTTATTTAGTTTTTACGGTCCCGTGAGGTCCCAACGCCCAAATGCCCGGGACCCCCTAACATTGCCAGAGACTAGTTAATTGTATGAATGGACACAACACAACCCATCTCGTTGCGCAGGACCCGGTTTAGGTTACCTTCCCACTTCTCCTTTTGACTGTGTCCTTTCTCAACTTCCTCCGTCCTGGTGACATTTAGGTCATGTTGGCATCCATGTGTAAGTAGTTTGTTGTTTGGCGCGAGGCTTTTATCTAGTGGAGGCCCCTTAATAAGTCGTGTATAGGGGGCGCACAAAAGGCGGTGGGCCTTGGTCGGGAAACTGGATGGCCGAGTTAGGCATTTAATAGCTAGAGAGTCATTTCCCCAAGGAAAGTGTTTGGTATATAAAACCCGTGGGAGCTTCTTAATGAAATCAAGCACATCCGCCTATAGACATCGATGGCACTCGGTCTTATCTTCTATTCGGCTCAATACGGTCAAAGACAGAGCTATGCCGCTTCCCCGTTGACGGACTCGACCTACTCTTACCCTTTTAGAGAGAGAGAGAGAGAGAGAGAGTCCCTAAGAGTTTGTTGCTGCTTACAGGCTCGGGGTTCCACTACTACTAGGACCTATATGCTCTTCTTTAGTGAATCTAGTCGATCATCAAATCAATGACATCAAGATGGAACCAGTCTTTCTCGCGTTCAGAAAAGTAACGCAAAGTAGGCCTAATAAATAAATAATAAGAATTGAATAATATGACGTATCTGCGTTCTCTTTTGAACAAATTAAAAGTAATTAAAAATAATTGTATATGGTGCTCCAAAAAGGAAGGGTGATGGTAGGACCAAAGTTCTATGGGATATTTTGAGTAACGTCTACGACACTTTTTCCCCAAAGGGACTCAGCCTAAACTAGTTATGAATATTGGCAGTGTTTTAGGGATGGCCCCTATGCACTATCTTTCCAGTTTCATAAGGGGGTCATCCGTAAACACCCCAATGTTCATAACTTAGAGAGTGTCCCATGTATCAAAACTTATTCCCAATCGAACTATCCCATGCACTGTAATTCAGTTCTACCACCCAATCTTCTTTTTTGAAACCCCATGTATTATAAACCCACAAAAATGCCCTTCAGCTAATATACCACTTATAATTATCCACTTATGATAAGGGACACTATTACCCAATCGCCGGGGTTAGTTGTATGCACTTACGTGATGTACCCAGGATAGTTAGATAAATTCTCTCTTTCCTTCTTGGAGAGAGAGTTTTAAAAGTTTAATGCCGCTACAAAGTGTATCTTAGGGACCCGAGGGAACCCCCATCAGAGTTGGGCATTCAGCTTCTATCAGTCCCGCTCTCTCTCTTCTATCTCACCCCAACATCCATCCTGATGGAGGCAAGATCTATAAACATTAAAAGGATGCTTTGGCTAGCGGGAAAACACGATTAAATCGCTATGGAGATTGTTTGTCTTTAAGGAATCATAAAGGTTTGCGTTGGATTTTTGGGACTAAAGGTTAAACATAAGCGTTGAACTTTCAACCCTAAATGTTTTACTTTATTTAATTTACTTCTATCATAAATAATCTATGGATACGTACAAGTCCCGAGTCAATTGACCACCCTCTTTTGTTCAAAGGTATATTCAGTTGACAAAACCTTAGGTTATGAATTATGTATAAAATAACAAATTCCTGAATTCTTTTGACTTGAACTTGCGTTTTCCTTTTTAAATTTCTTATTAAGTTAAAGCAACTTTACTACGGGATTCGAGAATTTTCTGATAACATTGCCTTCTCTAACTTATGGCCATCTAAGTCGCTATCGAATTAGAAATGTTTTATCTTATATTATATTACAAACTCTACCCAAGATACAGGGTACAGTTTATCCAAAAGGGTAATTTTGGGACCGAAGTACGGTGCATGGGTGGCTTCTTTGAGTCTATGACATTTCGTCGCCACAAGAGACACCTCCCCTAAATGAGTTATGAACATTTGAGTGTTTTACAGATAAAACCTTAAGAAACTGAACTGACAAACAGTCTTAATAATCATAATTCTTTTAAGGGTGTCTTTTATAAGGCAGAATGTCTTAGAAGTACCTGTAGAACATTTTCGTCTTAAATTTGGTTTCCCATCTCACTGTATCTCTGTCCAATAATTACCCTCCCTTTGTGGAACAGTCATTTCTGTTTCAACTTCAAGACTTAATCTAGGTTGTTGAAACGGGTGAAACGTTGCTACGTCGAGCACCGATACCTAAGGTACATTGTGCACCAAAGATTTTGGTTAGAGATGGCAGTTGTTATATCAAGGTTTGAAAAATCAATGGATAATCTGATAGTTTTTGAGAGGGCGCGGGTCTCAAAGGAGGATCGCTATATATATCTATAGAATTGTGCAAAGGCAGTTCTTTTACTCGAAGCCGTTTTTCAATCGGGACTCTCGGGATTAGTTTCCTTTTTGGTACTCTCGCGTTGTTTCTTCTTCTGTTTTATTTTTTTAGGGGGGGGGGGAAGAAACGTCCCACTCGTTCGTTTTATAACGCAAAAATCCTCCATATTTCTTGTCAGACTCTCGAGGGCTGTCTCGATATTTATGCGCCTGATTGTGATTGCTATTCTGTATTCGAATTCATACACAAAATGTAACGTACTCAATTCGGATCAGTGCAAATGCTACTATAGGCCTAGTCGCCCTATCCCCCCCCGTTTTACACAAAATTTTAACGTGCCAGTGGAAGTTTATGGTAAATACTTTAAGTACGGAATGAAGTATGTGTAAAACGGGGACATTTTTGATCTCTGGTGTTAGTTTAAGTTTGTTAACATTTTTCGACCACAGTTTGAAACGAGCTATAGTTTTATGCTAGATATACTAGATGGCGGTGGTAACACTTATACTTTCGACCCTCAAAATGTCGTCGCGCAATTAGAGTGCTTTGCCAATCGAAATGACTAGTCGGAAACAGAGTACTTTGCCCAACAAAATGGCGTCCCGTTATGCCAGTACTTTGCCCCACAAATTGGTGTCCCGTTACCCCAGTACTTTCCCCCCAAAATGGCGTCCCGTTATCCCAGTACTTTGCCCAACAAAATGGCGTCCCGTTATCCCAGTACTTTGCCCAACAAAATGGCGTCCCGTTATCCCAGTACTTTGCCCAACAAAATGGCGTCCCGTTATCCCAGTACTTTGCCCCATAAAATGGCGTCCAGTTATCCCTGTACTTTGCCCCACAAAATGGCGTCCAGTTATCCCTGTACTTTGCCCCACAAAACGGCGTCCCGTTATCCCTGTACTTTGCCCCAAAAAACGGCCTCCCGTTATCCCTGTACTTTGCCCCACAAAACGGCCTCCCGTTATCCCAGTACTTTGCCCCTTAAAATGGCATCACGCCATCCAAGACTAACCCCCCAAAATGGTGTTACGGAAACAAAGACTCTTCGCAGTAGACTTAATAATTTTCTCAATCAAAACGTTAACTCATTTAATTTAAAACTATTTGCAATTAAGAATGGATTTTGTTCCAACAATGCCGTTTTCGAAGAATAAGTTGAATAACAAAAAAGTACAATATTTTCCCCCGTAACTTTATAGCGAGCATACCTTGCTCGCAATGGGAATAATGATATAAGAGAGTTTTCCCCGAAGAAAACGTTTTATTAAGAAAAGGTCAAAGATAAAGTACCATTGTTCAAGATACGTATCTAGCTATTGATCTAACCTATGGAATTCTAACATATTTCTCTTAGTCAAGTTTCTATATATAACAACCCCTCACTTAAAATAAAGAATACTTATTATCATAAGTCAAATAATTATCCTCTAAGTTGGTATCTTCAGTGTAATTAGTACTTGATAGTTCGTAATCGTTAGCTCCTCACCCCATTGATCCTAACCTAATCTAACCTAACTTAAGCCTGATTAACACACTATGAAAACTATGGGGGTTTATAGGTTGCCGTCTTATCCATAAATTTTCAGCAACTTCTAACGTAATTATTTTACTTAAGGTAAGCCTTTGTATCTCGAATCAGAAGTGCATTACGCCAAGGCCTTTGAAGCTATCGCTAAACTTGCATTATAGACTTTTGTCGGATTGTGATTTACGTTTAGCCTATAGGAGATGCATTCAATTCATTCGCGTGAGTGGGACAATCTTTTCTTTATGTTTATTGAGAATCTCCGAAGATATTCTAAATAAAAAGGATTTTATACCAAGTCTTCGAGAATGTCACCGTTGCCAAACCCAAAGACGAAACAAACAAATATATACCAACCCTTTTATGATGATGAAATGCTAAGCATTGTTCAGACATTTTGCATCCAACTCTCTGGCATTTTGTTTTGCATTTTTCCATTTGGAAAAGCTAGTAAAAACACTTGGGCGAAGTACTTACAAATTTATTATTAGAATCTTACCTTAAGGTTCTGTCGGAATTTTGTTTATAGAACATACATACCTTCCAAAGAGGGTACAGTGCGTTTTTGTTTTAAGTGTTTATTGTGTACTTTTATTAGCAAACTATGTACGACCTTCTTTAAATGCAAAAATTGCCATGACATTTTCAATTTTAACCCTTTAGCTCAAAGGAGGTTTAGGAACTCCTATATAAAGAAAATGGGGAAATGTATACCGTCCAAGTTCTTTGCACCCTTGAAAGTCGCCATAAACGCTGGTTTTTTACGTGAGAATGGCATTGATTTCAAGTATGCAAATGTCTTTTGGGGAGTGAAGTGAATTTTCGCCTATGTTGCTGATGATAATCGGTTGGAAACTTTTTTGCCCTTTTATGTCCTAAAAATCTTTTAAACTGGGACGGTTGCTTTTTAAGTGGCCGTGCACCGTGCCGTCTCTTCTTGCAGCTCGCAATGCATGCCGGGTTTTAGTATATATAGAGCTATCTTTCAGAAGTTCTCCTATATATAATTCGCTTCTGACTCGACTAGCTGGCTAGCTATCTCGGCCTAGGCGGCCACAACGCCCCTCTCGACCACTAAAGCTAGATATAGTTACGGTAATGCAAGCGCGATTATGCCACTCGTCTTACCAAGATGTTTTAAACTCGAACTATATTTGCATTGTTTACCTGGGTTATTGGTGTCAGTGGATATGGCCGGACGGTGGAATGATTCAAGTATAGATTGATGGTTCTTGAAACAGTGGTTTCTCATATCAGTGATTGGCAATACAGGGTGATTTACAAACAAGGGTGCTGCTAGGACTGACGTACAGTGAGATAGTTCTATGGCCAATCAATTTTGAGTCTAAAATGTTCTATACTTCTATGACATTTTTGAAACTAACGGAACCCACTAACAGAAGATATGAATATAGACAAAACAGCTAATTTCAGAGCTAAGATGAAATAACTTAGAAAGAACAGTGTACGATGACCACCAAGTGACCACGACTTAAGCCAAACTTAAGCTAATCTAACCTGATAAAACCCAACCCAACATTAACCAACCTTACCTTACCCGAACACACGGTTATCAATGACGTTCTCAAAGCGTTTCCGTTACTAGCTTTTAACACCACCAAGATGGCCACTAAACTACTCGGTCATACTAACGAACCATTCAGTATAAGAAATTTGAAGAAATAAATTGTTCAAGGACCGTTATGGTTTATGGTATGAGCCAGGAAGAATTGACTTGTTAACGTATCTCGAAGAGGCGGGGTATTTAAATGGTCTTGTTCCCCTTGTTAGTACTCGTTTTTCCTAAGTCCTTACCGCATCTTCTCAAGTCACGAGGAACGTTGCAGCTCGAGCCGCTTTCTCTCTCTCTCTCGCGTCTTATCTAATCAATACGTCTTATTTCGCAACGTTTGCGAGTGCTTCCATCTACCAAAATCTTTCTCTACTTTTCCGCTCACCCGGCCAGTCTTCTTCGTAGGTCCCAGGGACGGGGTATAGGGACCCTTCCTATACGGGGCTTATCTATGAAGTCCTTACTGGCCTCGATCTTCAAAAGTTCAACTTCCGAAACCTCCCTATCCCGCGCGTGAAATTTAAGAATGTCTTCTCTAAGTTCTATATGCGGGAAAAAGGATTCTTCTACGAAATCTTGATTTTTAAGAACTTTCAAAAACTAAAAGTGCATGCGGCGGGCTTTAAGCTTAACCCGTCCAAGTGCACTTCAAAAGGTGCGTGCAGAAACGCTTACCCCAACGACACTTGAGGAATTCTCAAAAACTTTTACTCGCATCGAGTTAACTTTTGAGATATGATATCGAAATCGGTTTGAAGAATTTAAATCGCTATTCAGTTTTTTCTTCACTTATCTATTAAAACCAGGAATTCATTCATTTAAAAGAAACTGGAATGAATAACCCGATAAAAATCTCAATTCTTCAAGAAGACCCATGATAAGCTCCACCCATTATCTTGTAACGAAATTTCTTAATTAATCTTATTGCGTTGATCTCTTTAAACTATATACATTTTTGATGACGTTGCTTATTTTGGTACGACGAAAAATACCTTTACGATCAGTTTACTTCTGTTTAAATTAGACACGTCCTTTAGTCACGTGACGCGCGCTGAATGATCCCCCGTTATTCATTCCCGCTTTATATAAATAAATAAATTTCTGTTAATTCAAACTTAAAAATTTATATTAGAGAAAATCGATTAAGCTATTAAAACGTACGAGAATCATTAAAATTGCCGAAAAACAAAACGTTGCAACTTTATCGCACGTCGTCACCCCAAGCCGTAAAACATTAAAAATAAACCCTTGCAACTTAGCAATAAATATATTTTTAAAATGTCCTATGATTAAATCAACTTCATTTAGATATCGACAAGAGTTTTAGGTATATTTTTGATATCTATGATGGAAGGTTTATAACGAAATTTTCGGAAACACTAAAGCCGTATTTAAAAGGCAATCGGGCTTTTGGGGTTGAAATAGCTGTGGCTTATTATTATAAAGCACACTTTAAAAATCAATTTAGAGCCCAGCTGTATACCTTGTAAGACTTAACCACACGATGTAAAATGTTAAGGCCTTTAAACATAAAGTGGCAAAGCTACAACGCCCTACCGCCGCTATAATGGACAAGTTTTAATAAACCTATTTTGGAAAATTTAATGGATAACTTTTATCTCTCGTCTTGGGGCCTTTTGCTCGTTCCATGCCCATCGCATTCCTTTCCTTCTGGGAAGGACCGGAGCGGCAAGGGACCCCCAAATATCAGCTCGCGATAAAATGCAGCTTAGTTGCATGCGCTTCTGGAATATTTGAACCGGGGCCCTACCCAAGGGATACTTAAACTAGCCCGCCTTTTAAATTCAAAGAAAGGTTTTGTGGAATGTGTTTTGAAACGTAACCATTTTTAATAAAACACCAACGCCAAAATGGAAGCCAATTGCAAAACGGTTCAGTTCTTCTAGTAGGGCATACGGGTTGCTGCAAAATTATGGGGGAAGGTAGAATGGTTCTAGCTACCAAAGAGGGCATTAAGAAGGGGAGTTGAAGCTTGCAGATTAGCAAGCAAGGCATTATGGGAGTTCTCGCTTTTCTTTTTGTGTATTTGTTATATTTTCTTTCTAATATCCGGTTCACCGCATTGCAACCAATAAGAGCTAGGGGAAAGAAAGATGCGTGCGCATACCGGAAGTTTATAGGTAAACTTTCAAAGCGAGAACACTCCAACCAAGCCTTCCACTCCCCCACTTTATATCCTCTTTGGTTCTGCGCTCGATTTTTAGTCTAAAATGTAACTTTTTCGATGATATCATTTTCGTCTCAAACGATACCCCCTGAATGAGTTAGCATTATCATTAATTTACCGCCATTTTGAAGATGGTGTCCGTCTGAATAATTGACGGACGAAAAGTTGTATGGGTTTAAATACCACTTTTAGCCGTTCTGGCCGAAGCTTCGGTTGGTATAAACAAGGACGTTTTGTTCAGAAGGAATCCGAATATAGATTAGTTAGTTTTATCAAATGCTAACATCGGTGTATACGCATACGCACTGTACATAAACCGTGTCTGTATTTTTGCGTTTAGTTTCAAAAGTTTTAAAACCATTATACGGGATCCAGTTGCACAGCGCTAACTCTCCTTGTTGCTAATTTAATAGCAGGTGAATTATTGCTCTTGAGTAGCTGGTTCCCCCATTCCTATACCCTCCAATATATACTTCATACAAGCCGGTATACTATATATTAATATTTTGGTTCTTTGCATAATTTTCCGCAAATGGAATTTTACAAATTATAATTTAATCTGTTAATTAACTTAATGTGTGGGTATTAACGTAACTTTAACGTTAATTTAATCGTATTAAAATATTAGATAACAGCGCACGTGCTTTTTCAAAGTCTTTAATTAAAAATTGTAAACAAAGACAGGTTTTTTATTTATTAATTTATCATTTGAGTTATTTTGACTCTAGCTAATTAATTAAAGAATTGCTAACTTTCGGTTAATTTTACTAATGAGTGTATATACATTCTGTTTACACGTATCCCATTACGGCGCGTCATAATACGGAATCTAGTTTAAAATTCGTATTGATTGTCAGATTATTTTCCCTAGTAGGCCTATAGTATATTTAAAATTGATTTATTCAAAAACTTAAATATAATGCCACGAGTTTCGCTCTGATCTTTTGATCTCTCTTCAATATATTCGAAAAGAGATACGAATTCAATAAAAAGAAGCTCGTGCTCAATAACGAAGGTCAAAGGTAATTGAAACGTGAAAGATAATCACCGTGGAATAAGCGTAGAGGTTCACGTGAGACTACCACCGTTATACCACGTGCAAATGTTGTGATATTCTTTGGAAAGGTCTATTTGGGAAGTCAAATTCTTTATAGACGGTTCTCGCGCATGTCGTCACATATTTTCCGCCGATTCGATACGCGTTGCCTGAAATTTTGATCGCGATTAACAATAAACAGGGTTGCCACAATGCCTGCATGGAAGACTTGGGGTTTGGGAATTTCAAAATTGCAATATTAAAAGTCAAGGAATTTCACATTGGTTGGAGATAATTTTGGTCTGCTATAGTTGTACTATAGAGAGCTTTCAGTTGGAGGAGGAGCTGAGTCTCGTGATGTAATTTACGCTGCCATATTGGTGGGTTTAAAGCAGGAATGAAGCTAAGACCACCCAATATGGCTACCAGAACAGTGAGTCGTAAGACTTGGGAGGCTGTGACGTACTCTATCCCATCTGAAAGCTCTCTATAGCGTGAAGTAATAAACATTGTTTTCAGACTAGGATGATTGATACCATTTACACCAGGAGACCATGCTATGCTTCGTACTGCACATTGTCTGCCAAGTAGCCTAACCTCCTGTTGTACATGATATCAGTAAACCTAGTCTGAATTTAACTATGTATATTTGCAACTGTAGTCATATAGTTTAAACCCAGAAATAACATTGGTGAGGAAATGAAAAATCTATGGTAACCCTTTGGCTACATTCACCCCTTTTTCTTATACTGATACTAATTAAAGTTAAGTTAATTAACTCCTTAGTTCCTACGGTTTTATACTACGGATTTGATCCTCGGGCACTAAGCTGAAAATAAAATAGGAGAATTT
Source organism: Phalangium opilio (assembly GCF_054372755.1). Lineage (NCBI taxonomy): Eukaryota > Metazoa > Arthropoda > Arachnida > Opiliones > Phalangiidae > Phalangium > Phalangium opilio. The sequence goes on along the minus strand of NW_028324187.1, from coordinate 5,361,800 downwards.
AGCACGTTGGGCGAAAAAAAAAAGGAAAAAATGACGGCCTTAAACACTTTTCATACGTAAATAGGCATTCTTTTTATTTTAAAAGATCGACGGCTTTTGAGCCAGCCCCCATCGCCTTCTTTTTCTAAAAGCCTTCATACAGGTGTACGCAAATATCAACCAATCCGTATTTGCCATACAACCAAAGCTAAATCGAAAGCTTATCTTTAAGTATCATACGTTGATAATACTATATCCTATAAGTCTCTTTCTTTAGCTTTCGAATTAAGATGCTATGATGGCAATCTTTCTGTATAGATAGTTTGAACTAAAGTTGGCTATTTATTTATTTATTTATTTATTGACTATGAGCAATCAGTTTTGAATCGAAAAACTATCATCTGTGACATTTTTTATGGTGTTTAAGAAACTGATAGACAATGCTAAGGTGTCAACCGTTAACAGGTGTCTTGTGTGGTGCAAAATGTCATCGAAGTTACATTGATTAGGACCCATAGAACTCAAAGTACTTCGACCCTACCACCCTCCATTTTTTTGTAACACACTGCAGTACAGCAAGATTTCCTCGATTATTACTCCATGGTGGCTCATAATTCACCAGCAGCCAATAGAAAACGGTTTCAATGGTATCATTTTAAGGCTTAAACTTGGGATTGCATTCCTTTTACTTATGGCACGAGCTAAAGCTAAAATATGGCTGTCTTTCTTTTTCTCAAAAGCAAATTGTGCTTGGAAAATGTTAAGATAAATTTCTATCTGGGGGTGGGTGGCTCTTGGGAAGGGGGAAACGGGTGACGCGTCTCCCCCCCCCCGATGCCACTCCTGGCGGCTTGAGCTTCTTGACTGAACTTTGTGGCACAGCCTAAAAAGTCTCAGAATTTATAAGAGGCAACAAATAGGCCTAAGGGGCACCGAAATATATTTCTTTAGAAGTTTATAGAGAGAGAGTGTGTGTGTCCCTATTCTCGTAGCTCTCTCTCTCTCTCTCTCTCTCTCTCTCTCTCTCTCTCTCTCTCTCTCTCTCTCTCTCTCTCTCTCTCTCTCTCTCTCCTTTTGACTTTCAAAACGTCCTACACTCTTTAGTTCCCCTGTCTTAGAAACTAGGTGTGACCGGCAACAAGACAATCGAAATCAGGACAACCATCTCTTAAACTAAGGCCTGCAACTATAGGAGTAAAGTTTTCCAAAGTGTCGAAGTTTTAAAAATATATTATTGTATTGGACTTGACTGAATTCCTACGGTTTTGACAAGAAGTGATATCTAGTTTACTAGGGAGAAGGTATAAATTCGCCACATTTCTAGCTTTATCTCCAGTCCAAACGTAGGCATAGATAATAAACACCAGGATCAGAAGGTCGGGGGAGAGCTTGCCGCGCTTTGTAAAAACTGGGTAGGTTCTACTTCCGGAAACCAGCGCATGCGTACGGCGACGCGAGTCATGCTTGTGAGCTGGCGTAGACCTCGTCTGCGCAGAAGCGGAAGTCAACTGCAGAAGTTTGGCGTGCGGCCCCCCCGCACAAGCGCGGCAAAGAGAGATACACTACGGAAGGCATACCTTCCGATCCTGGTGTTTATTATCTATGACGTAGGTCCGGAATTAATCCCCGCCTCTAAATTACAACCAGCATCTCATTGGTTCTATAAAACTCACGTCAGCGCGACGCTAATGACGAAAATTACTGACGACTGAGGAGAGGCGAAATAGCCCGGCTTCCTTTTACGTCCCCCCTTGTATTTTGAAAGGGGGACCGGGATTATGGCGCGCAAATACTTAGGCATCTTATACCTTCTCCCTAGTAAACTAGATATCCCTTCTTGGTTTTGACAAACATTTCTGTCAGTATATTCCATATATTGCTACCTGAGTTTTCCATGAATTTCTACCTGTAATTCAACTAATAATTCGGTTATTTTACTGTTTTAATCTATTGATAAATTTGCTAAAGAACATTTCTTGTTCATCGTTGTTTTTGGGGGGTTTTCATTTGTCTATGCACGATGCAAAATGGAATCAGTTTGGTAGGCGCGCCTAGCAGTTCTATTTATATTGTTGTGTTTTTCGGTGAAAGCAAACGTTGATGGCATTTTTTTGCATCTATGAATATCTTTCAATTTTAAGGCAAAACGGTGAGAAAACGAATTCTATAGCCGCGTGTTATATTTATTTATGAGCCCAAAATATCGGACCCTACCCCCCCCCCTTTCCGGGTCTATACAAATAGAAAAACCAATAGCAACAAATATATCCAACAATGGATTTTTAAAAAGTAGGTCTTTAAGCTTAGCTACATTTTAATTAAAAGTCTGAGCTACTAAAGTGTAAATTTATATTCAATTGATGATGTGTATTGTAGTAGGAAAGCACTGTATTATTGTAGGAAAGTTGGAAAAGCACTGTATTGTAGTAGGAAAAGCACTGTGTTGTAGTAGGAAAAACCCTGTATTTTATTAGGAAAAGCACTATAGTAGTAGGAAAAATACTGTATTGTAGTAGGAAAAATACTGTATTGTAGTAGGAAAAATACTGTATTGTAGTAGGAAAAATACTGTATTGTAGTAGGAAAAATACTGTATTGTAGTAGGAAAAATACTGTATTGTAGTAGGAAAAATACTGTATTGTAGTAGGAAAAATACTGTATTGTAGTAGGAAAAATACTGTATTGTAGTAGGAAAAGCACTGTATTGTAGTAGGAAAAGCACTGTATTGTAGTAGGAAAAGCACTGTATTGTAGTAGGAAAAATCCCAGCACAAGCTAAAATAACAAAACCACTCTGTAATTTTGTTTCATCCGTTTTTCTCGTGGGATATTTTCTGAAATGGTGTGATACGAGTATATTCCCTTTTTTAGTGTTAGGCTTAAGTCGCGTGCAACCAAACCAAACCATGCCAAGGCTTAATACAGTGTTATCCTATATAAGAAAAAAAGCGTATAAAAGCAACGGAACAAAAAATTTCTCTGGGCACCGCAAGATTAACGATCATGGAGTTATCAGTTTTGTGTATAGGGCGCGCGGCGCTTTGCTAGCCATTGTCCATTCACTATCTAGTACTTAGAGGTCGTCCAGATGAATGCCACGATGCCCGCGCAAACGTACCGCCCCCACTTCCAACCCCCTGAACCCATACACGCTGTTTCGTCCAGATCACTCTTGACCGCTCAGACGGGTGTTTTTTTGCCCACTTCTTATCAGGCGTTGAATTAACGATTGATGACTGTTTCTTCATATCAAGACGCATATGTTAATAAGCCTTGGCTCTAAGTTGCTATAAAAACTATTCCGGATTGTTAAGACTTTGCTAATAAGTTTCAAAAGTCGGGGTAGACTCCACCAAGGCACATCCGGGAATGGGTATCAAAAGACATCTTCAAACAATACAACAAGGACTGCTGGTAAATTTCAAGCTATGTCTAGCGTCTTTGTTGTCCATGTGTACCCATCTTAACCCTAATTTAAGCAGACGACACTGCTGCCTACCATCTTCCCTTTTTAAAAGGGTTCATAGAGAGCTTTCAGTTGGCTGAGTAGTACGTCACACCCTCCTAAGTCTTGCCAAGGTTCTGACAGCCATATTGGTGGGTATCAGCTTTCCTTCTGTATTCAACCCACCAGTATGGCCGTGAAAATTATCTCACGAATCTTAACTCCTCCCCCAACCGAAAGCTCCCTATTTAACGTAACCTAGTAATACTCGACTTGCGACTATCGCTTTACCAACTCATTTCGGTTAAACAAATCGAGAACTAAGGATTTTATATTTAATGTTTGTTGTGAAAATTAACCATATGCTTAAGCGGTTACGTTTAGCAGATATTTCGCAAATTCCATTCTTTAATGGAAGGATCGATATGTTGATAATATGTCCTATAGGCGATTTAGCTTTGAGCAAAATTTAGCCCCAATCTCCCCTTCTCCCTCACCCACTGCCCCGTTCTCAATTAGGATTTGGAGAAATTATGCCTCTCAAGAATCCAAGCGAAAACGCTTAAACGTAAGAGGACCGATAACGGAATTACATAGAGGAATAACAAGGGAGAAGTATTTTGAACCAAAGAGCGGTTCCTACATTGGATGGCTCAGAATGTTGGGTGTTCCAAAAAGGAAGGGTAAGTGTAGGACCCAAGTTCAGTGGGGCTATCAATTTTGAGTCGAAAATGTGATTTCTCTGTGACATTTTGCCCAAAAAGAGACATCCCCAAAACAAGTTGTGGATATTGGAGTGTATAATTGTCTTTTTTGTTTCTTAGGGGGTTATCCGTAAAACACTCTTATGTTCATAACTTGTGTGAGGGGGTGTCCCTTTTGGGGAAAAATCGGTCATCGAAGTACCATTATCGAATGCACTGTACTTTCGGAACACCGTGCAACTTAGAGACAAGAGCAAATAGGTTGCGGTAAAAGTAGCCATATAAAGTACTGACGTTGAAACGCTTTCCTCTCCCTAGTTATATCTCTATGTTTAGGATAGCGTTTCCCAAAACAAGGACCCTCTGCTCGGGGTGTGATGTGAGAGGGCGCGTTAATCTTTTATTCAACATGACAGAACGCTCTCGGCGTTTTCGTCGCCAACAAGTACCGACAAACGCGAATCATTAATTGTCTCGACGCCGTACATCGTTTAGCCAACGGCCAAGCAACCCAAGAGAGAGAGGGAAAGGTTATTTTAGCAGACGAAAGAAGAGCGACGAATTATGTCCCCGACTACTAATCTCCATATTGTAATAGCGATACAAAACGTTTGACCTAGCTCCTTGTACGACACATTGCTTATTTTTATCATAATTCATTACGTGTCGAGGGAACGGATACTATACGATCAAAGGCAGTTGTAAGTCAACAGAGCTATGCACGTGGTAGGTTAATGATATCCTTTGATTTTAGTGTATTCCCAGTATTGCGACCTACACCAACCCTCTTCTAAGTCATGATGTCTTTCTCATTTACTACACTTGCTTCTTTAGCAAGAGGCCAATCAACGCTCTAGTATACTTTAAAATTACTTTAATATCTGCTTTTAATTTTACTCTAAAAGACGAAAATATTTTGACCATTTGTGAAGACATTTTTGCTTCGAGGAGATTATGTTTCGTATTTCTGTGGTTTTGGTAAATGTAACTAACATGAACACTCTCATTTATTTGTATTTGCTGTTGATACAACGACTACTAGCTTCTAGAATATTAAGAATTAATTTCCCACTTTAATTGTATTTGTCTTGGATGTATTTTTTGAAATATCTTGGATTTAAAACAAACATCTTTTATTTTTTGATGCCCACAGGTCAAACGTAATAGCATTAACTTAAAAGCACGGACGGTGACCGTCGCCAGAGAGTTGAAAAAGAAGAAGATGAAAGTTAAAAGCAAAGGAATCAACTTGGGATTAGGTTCTATCTTGATACACTACGTATACACATGATATCTTCTTTAAGCGTACTTAAAAGGGTAAGTAACTTGATCTGTTTTGATATCGTATGTATGTACTTTGGGACACCAATTCCAATACTCTAAAGTAACAAACCATTCCCTACTTCGTATTTTTTAAAAGGAAAGACAACAATATTTTGTGTGTATTTTCTTTTTTTTCAAAAGTGGATTGAAGGAACTCGTATCGTTTATATTTTTAAAAAAATAGCGTCCCAAGGGGTCCCAGGGACATACGGAGTACTTACAAGGTATAGGGGATCCATCCAGAACACGAAATTGATTTCAAAGTAATTAAGAAGTTAGCAATATTAATTGAATTACATTTTAAAGCCTCAAAATGACCGTCCAAATTTAAACAAGTCAAAGTTTATAACATGACATCGTTAATAATTTTAGATTAGTTTGTTTTCTGTATGCCAGTTTTAAACCCTCAAAATGGCCGCCTATCCAAGTAATATTCAACTATAATGAATCCTCCAATTTACGAAATTTGAAAAACCATTCTATGGCATTGAAAAGAATCCAAAATCAAATCCAAACCATACAGAAATAAGTCAAAGTTTATGAACATGGCATCGTGAATAATTTTAGATTGGTATGTTTTCTGTATGGCATTTTTAAACCCTCAAAATGGCCGCCTATCCAAAATAATGCATCCTTGCCTATGAAATGAATCTCCCCTATGAAATATTAACGGTGTTTATTACTCTAATGTGTGTTAGAAATTGTTGAAATTCTCAAACGTCTAGTCGCATGCATATACTAATCCAACCGAATTAATTTTGGGTCCGATTAAGAGGACTGCGGAACAACGGTAAGTTCACAGGGAAACCGAGAATTCCGGTGTCGCTATAAGCGGATGCCATGATTCTATAGCGAGGAAGGTGTTTGAAATTCGGAAACTAGGTGTCAGATTTGCGGATGAGGCAGCAACTTAGCTCAAACTTGGTTAACCCAATGTTGCTATAAACTTTAGAGGATTTTGGGCAGTAGGAACTCGCATCAGACAATCTTACTCTAGTGGATTGTACCTTATCCATCAACCTTAGCTCGACATTAAAGCTTACAAGACTAAGTTAATAATTAACCCAATAAGTTATACCTTACCAATATGTAACTGCAGCGACACGGTTATAGTTTTATTTCATCAAAAATAATATTTTATAATGTGAATTAAGTTTTAACAGGGATAGATTTAATTTTAGAAGTAGGAATGGAGAACGGTTAGTATTTACTTCAGTCCGACTCATAGCCCAGTATAGAGTCCCTCCCTCCAACATTTTAAATCATCTTATTGGCTCACTTAAACTACGTTTTGATGACGTTGCTGACGGGGACGTCAAAAAATAAGTAATTCCTTTTTACCTCTGTCGCTATGATCCGTCTTTTCTTTCATACCCCTCCGTCCCGTGGAAGGGGGTCCGGGACTATGACGCGCGCCCGGATTACTCTGTTCTCCATTCTTACTTCTAAAATTAAATCTATCCCTGGTTTTAAGAATAATTATTTAACTTAAAAGGTATTTATTTATATTTTAAGTTATTGTTACTCTAAAATAGTGTCAAGTTGACGCTCAACAAGTTTTATCGAGAAAAAATTCTTCTGAGGATAACAACAGAAATGTTGGTAGCTTTGGTTACCTCTTATTTGTTTTGTTCCAAAAACGCCAGTTTTATTTTTATTTACAATTGAAATAGTGGCTGCAGTTACATTTTAATCTAATTTATTTATTGGGGAATTACTATTGACTTATATAGTTGTTTGTTATGTATCTTTAACCCCAACAAAAACCTTAGAATGTAAGAAAGTATAGATTCACAAGGCGAATTGAGCATGCAGGAGGCAAGTTTCGAATTACGAAGTCGGCAAATAATGTTAGACTCGTATCTGTTTGACTCTGTGTATTACGTTTCGTCTGGTATTATTTAAGCAAATAGCGCTGGCCAATACCACTATGATCTACGGCGAACCCCGAGCGCGCCTTGACTGGACAAACAAAGTAAATAAAGTTTTCAAGGTAGCGCGGGCAGCGATGAGTCTCTTTGAAGTAGAAATGCAACCGACTTCTTATACGTACCATAAAAAAAGTGAGAGCGTAGGGTAGTTTAATTATCTTCAAGGTGTTCCAAAAAGCTAGGGATGATGGTTTAAGCGAAGTACATACAATGGGATGAGTCGAAAATGAACCTTGGATGACATTTTGAGGACAAAGGACACTCTTTACCATTAGTTAAGTTTGGAAATTATGTTTTAGGGATGATCCCTTAAAATTAACGTAAGAAACTGAAAGGCAATGATTTCTAATTTAATTGGAAGGGCATTTCTTTAAACACTTAAATAAATCATAACTTGTTTACGGTGTCCCTCTTAGGTTGGACAAAATGTCATAAAAGTTACTTTTTCGACTCTACATTTATCTGTACCACACGTTTTGGAACACCCTGTATATTCTAAGGCAGTAGATGAACCTCGGTACTTGTAAGTAGGTAGATAAAGGTACTTGCAAATGAAGAAAGTACTTACGTAATCCTGTGACATAGACGACTATGAAAAGGGAGAAAATCTCAATATCCGATAAACACAGCATAGAGACGAATAATTTTGAAACGTCGATTCCGTCTCGAATTCTCTCTTCTTCTATATACTTCTTTTAATGATAATGATGATTACTCGATCAAGGGTTTTCTTAAAGTTTATCTCTTTTAAAAGTCACTCGAAATTGGAAACTCGTTCGCACTTAAAACTTTCCTCCAATCTTAGCTAACTATATAGAACTTTTCAAAACTTGTTAAATGTATTTGGATAACGTAGCTAGCTACATTACGGACGCTGCTGTACTTGATTGCGAAGCTATGCTTTAGAGAAATTAAGCAGACGAGTTAATTAAAAAAGACGAAAGAGATATCGAACAGTTGATTGAAGAGAAGGAGAAGGTATTGTTGTCAGTCAAGTAATATTGAAGTAGATTTTGTTAATTGTTCAGTGCACCAATCTTTGTTGTGAAACAATTAATTTTTGCGTGAAGGGGTTTCGGTGGTGGTTGTTGGCAACGTGTTGTTTTTAATGAGTTTTAGTTGAACGCTTAGCGGCGGGGTCTGCTGCGGGGGGTTGGTTTGTCTCGGAACGTTGTTCTCGGTTCGAAGTGTGTTTTGACAATGCCTAAGGATTACGCCGGACCTTCCCGTTTATACCGTATACCGTATGATATTGTAAGATTGGGCATGCATCAGACGGAGAGAGCGACTTTCGCCCGTTTCGTGTTCCGTAGTTGCCGGAGCAGAAAAATTTCTCCCCTTTTATTCTAATCAATACTCTTAGTTTCTAAGCAGTTTGCTGCTGACATCTAGCGCGGAAAATTCTTCGGTCACACGTGTTTGTTCGGGATATATGTCCACGCCGCGCGTCTTCCTTCATGCATCTCTACCCCCTCCCCCAAAAGTCTTAAAGAGCTTCATTGGATAACGTTCACACTTGAACTTTTGTTTCGCCTTCGTTGCTTTCTGATTCTGAACAAATTCCGTATTTGATTATAAACGGACTAACACTCCTGGAAAATTCAGGGAATTTTAAAATTATCATAAGATTCCTTGGACTATGTGACGTACTTGGAACGCTTTCTCACTACTATTTTTAATGAATCCCCAAAGATGGCTGCCAACTATAAAGATATAACCATTTAGTAGCTACAATAAAATTATTATACAGTGCGCTTTTCAATAAAAGAAATATAATTACTAATTAGTAATTAAAGGACGAAGTATATAGTGGGACTGTTCTATAGGCCAACAATTTTGAGTTGAATTGTTCTGTGACATTTTGTCCCTTCCCCCACCACTAAGGACACCCCCTTAAGAAACTAAAAGACAAAGTGCTCAGGGGTTATCCCTAAAACATATTTTACAATCATAACTTGAAACTAAAATTTGGTGAGGGCAAAAATTTCATACAATTATAGAACATTTTAGACTCAAAATCAAATTCCCCATAGAACTATCCCACTATAATACGGTCCTTACCTTTTCTTGGTTCACAATGTATAATATACTGAAGTCCTCCCAACTTTATTCGCAAACCAATTTTGAAAATGTATCCTTTAATCCGAACAGAGCCTTAAATAGGTTCCGAATCGAGTGAGTGTCTACTGAGAAGGCAGTATGCGACTTTTGAAAAGGGATTTTTCCGCTTGAAGTATCTATATATATTCCATGGAAGGTGAAGGTGAAGGGGGTGGGACTGAATTCAGAGTAAGGGTAAGGGGGAGGGGCAGATGGACTTTATCGATAAACTACTCATTAAAAGACTTGCCCCGCTCTTTCTTTCTCCTTACGTACGAAAGAGAGCAATTATTCAGTTTCTTGATTCTCACTTCCCCCCTCTCGTTTCCCCCACCTGCCGCCGCAAGGCTCTTCTTAAAGACCTAAGGCTCTCAGCCATTAAAATAAGGTCAGGAGCGAGGGCTAAGAAGGGTTCACGCATTTTTAAAAATGTACTTGTTCGCTTCCATTCTTTATATCTTTTTAAATAGATAAGATTTAAATATTCTACTTTAGTTTTAAATAAATTTAAATATTTTTAAAACTACCTAACTACAGCTAAAGGTTTCAGCCAATCAGATTATGTAAAATAATAATTCTTAATTTTTTTATTGAGGCCCCTGATTAGTGGCTTTGCCCCGAGAAACTAAAGTGCAGCGGGTGAAACATTTTTACTGGCGCTCGTAGGATTAATATGGGCTGGTTTCAGCCTAGAATTGGGCTTTCCCCTAAAACACAAAATTTTAAATATCATGATTTTTTCAAGCCTCTGATTGGTGGCTTTGCCCCGATACACTAAAGTGCAGCGGGTAAAGCATTTCTACAGGCGCTCGTAGGATTAACATGGGCTGGTTTCAGCCTAGATGTTAGCTTTCCCCTAAAACATAAAATTTTATATATTTTGTCTCTGTGTTTAGAGACAAACATTATACATAAAGAAAATCGTCTGCTTTTAAATAAGATATTTGGTATCTTAACTCTAGTAAGGCGCGTGAAATTTGGCGCCAACCCTCCCAGCTCTATATCGCGCGCCATTTGTTTAAAACACTATGATAACAAAATGTATCCGTGGTGTCGGATAGTTTTCAAGTTTGTCTATCGAAAGGAGTGCTTAAAAATCTTTGTTAGACCTACTTTAGACCAAAGAAAAACATAAAGACAAAAGAATGAGATATAGTTATTTTGGAACTGGGAAAGCGAAGTGGCCCATGCAGTATCCAGACCGACAAACGTTACTCTAGGAAATTAGACTGTTTCAATTTGTAAAATTGAACGTAATATAATCCCCCATAGGGTTTTATATATGTTTGTCCTTCCTTTGTTATGTCCGAAGAGAATTCCCAAAATATTCAAATTCTTTTTTATTGTCAAAAATAATGACATTCCGTTTTTGATGACCGTCCTGCTGATAGAATTAAACAAGATGGCGTATAATATTAACCACAGTGTATACGATATTTCAAAGAAATCGTCGTTGAAATCAAATAACAATGGTATAACTTATTAAGATATTCTAAACACGAGTGCACGAAACCATTTTTATTGAATTTCAGTAATAGAGCTATATAAAGTATCGTCCATCGATATGTATTGAATCAAAACTGGGAAAGAGCTATCAAAGTTATCTAACGCCAGGCATCCAAATACCATTTGCGAGTACCAACGACCCCTAAACCTATAGACCCTCATTGCCTCCTGTAACTAACAGGACTTAAATTAATCACCATTCTGCAGCTCATTAGAATTGAATTCCTTGACTTTTATGACACTTTGTCTCAAGAGACAGCCCCTGAACAAATTATGATTAATCATAAGTGTTTTTTATGCACAAGACCTGTTCATCGAATTAGCATTTTTTCTCGGTTTTATGGGGTCATTTAGAACAGGAAACACTATGAATGAATGAATATTTATTCACTTTTCACATAGGTGAATCCCTTTTAAATCAGGGAGGAGCAAGTAATTGCTCACAAGTAGTACAATTTACAGTGTTTAACAAAATTATATAACTATAAGTACAAATAAAATAGAAATTGAAATTCTGAGAGAGCGGTAGCTCTCTTAGATAAGACTTCATACTGCTCTTAATGTATAAATGTATATGACGTAACTTGTTCAGGGGGTAACTTTTTATATATCATGTATCGAAGGTATGTTTTTAATGCATACATTAACAGACATAACACTATTTAGGGTTAACTGTTGTTTTGACTCCAGTGGCAAGGCCTTTCGTTACAGAAGATGCTCAAAAGAGAGAGAGAAAGAGTACTTCTCGGGAATCGAATAGTCGAAATTACGTTTTGTACTTTTTACACACAAAGAGCGATGAGCGAATACTATAGCTGAACAAATCGGAAATTGAGTGGAAGTATCTTTATATCCATTTCTTTTACCGATGGAAAGGAAGCCGGTATTAAGAAGCTACTAGGGTTTAATGGGGGGTCGTCATCATTTTTAAAGGTAACTTTTCTAAGCGTTTGTCCCTCGCTTCCCACTCGCTAAAAGCTTAAGATTGGAAAAACACTTATTGACGGAAAAATCGCGTTATTTCAACGCCCGCCTTAAAGGTCTAGTCTCGAAGTAGCTCGTCCGTGTAATCTCGTGGTTCGTATACATTATTTCGTAAGACCTTTTAAAGGGAAGGTGTATGTATACGTCATTATAAATTATGCTTATCTTCGCGTTTTGTATTGGTATACGCGAGGGTTTTTCATTGCGAGAATGTTATGATATAATTTTGTTATATTACTACTATCGTTACATAATCCCTTTAGTAAAGCTGTACGCATCAATCGGTATTTTGCCTTTGGTTTTTCGTGGTCTAACGTTACGCTAGAAAGGATCCCATCACGGGAAGGAGTGTGGGTAGGACGCGAGCGTTAGAACCCCTGATTTGTTAGCCCCCTCGCGTTCAGATCACGTCGACAACCCAAGCTGCATGAACAACGCAACCCAAGACTCCTTACATAAGTAAAAGTCAGGACTATCCTAAATTGTTTGGGGGGGGGGAAATGGTGGTCAACTATCACTGCCTTCTCTAACATAACTCGTCCCTAAAACAGAAGTGGAATTGTTTGTAAGAAGGCTGGTGTTACGGTAATAGCAAGGGACATTGGGACGGTTCTATTAGTGATTTTGGCACCTTAATGGGCACTCCCTAAACAAGTTATGAACACTGGGGTGTTTTACGGATGGCCCCTTAAGAAGTTAAGAAACAGATGCTAAGGGATCAACCGTAAAATACTCTAATGTTCACAACTTGATTAGGGGTTGTCCCTAGTTTGGAAGAACCATTCCAACCACTTCGGTCATGCCACCGTTTTAGGGATTTCTTGCATTTAGTTACAGAAGGCAGTGTTGGGGATAAGGGTATCGAATTGGCGGTATAGTCTCTCCTCTACGGATCTCGTCGCGGGAAAACTGAGTTTCTTGGCATGACTTTGTCGGATATCTGCAGTTAGGTCTTCAAGCGCGCATTTTGGGCATTTCAAGGGGGATAGCTTAGCCACTCCCCCATCTCCCTCCTCCTTGTCCGTTCTTTTTTCAATTTACAAAGATACGTGCTGAGGATTCCAGCTCAAGATTAGGGCCTTGCACCCTTCTTTATTCCCGCCATTTTGTTACCAAATTGAAAATAATGGCAGGTTGGTTTTTGGACTTATAGGAGTCATTGTTATGGCTGGAAGCCTGGATACATTTATAATATTAAATTATGTTATACAATCAGTGTTCAGCTTTCTAAAGGAGTAAGGTAATTTGATTATCATTCAGACATTGTCAAATTTACCTTTTTGCTCCTTGGGTTGATTTACTCTTGTCGGCATATGTCTTGATTATCTTGTTGGCGTATAGAGTTTCTTGGGTATAAGAAACCAAAAATGATTATCGTATAGTTTTGTGTTTCTTCTCGAGAAGGCGGCTAGAGTTTTTATTTGTTCGTGACGCGTAAAGTCTGAGTTAAGAGAGAAGCAAGACCGAGGCTTAGCACCGAACATCGCGATGCATTGCACTATAGCTGCGCGGGAATAAGAGAAGCTTGGAAAGTTTTCTTTTAGTTTGATTCGTATTTTATTATTCTCGTACGTCGCGTATAACCTTCGTTTCTCTCCCTGTTTCTCTCTCTCTCTCTCTCTCTCTCTCTCTCTCTCTCTCTCTCTCTCTCTCTCTCTCTCTCTCCCGTCTTAATAAGTGATATTAGTAATAACAATAAACGATAAGTTCCTTATAATACGTAACGTGCTAAGCCTAATTTTATCTCCCTTACATATACGCGCGCTTTTTATCGTTTACTTTCGAAGATATCGAAAAAAACACTTTTCCTGTATAGAACCCAAGGACTAACGTTTATGGAAAAAGCTACGAAAACACGTTACCTTTCCCTTTCCTGTTTGATTTAACATTGTGTATTATTACACCTTAGGTTTGAATTACCGAATTAATAGGCTCTCATTTCGCCTTATTTGAAAAACATCTCGACGGACCACTTTGAAGGGCCATAACTCTGGTTCTAGGAGAGATACGGGTTATTTCTTTTCAGTATGTCATAGCCCCATTTCTACCCTTTCCAGCGATACCTAATACTTTGTGGTTACGACAATCAGGGTCCGAGTAATTAAGCGAAATGTGTGTTTGAAACGTTTTTATTTTTTAATAATTGGGCGACTGTGTGCGAACAAAGCTTCTTTATTGTTTCAGGTGTATGGCAATGAAAAATCCATTAAAAGCGTTTTGTATACGTAATAAAACGATATAGTATTAAAGACTCCATACCCCAATGAGAAAACTAAGATAAGGGCCAAGGTCTAATCATAAGTTGATACTAAGCCCCGATGTACCGTGCACCTTTTTAATATCAAAATCAATTACGACTTTTAGTTCACCTATATACGCCTGGCTTATAACTTAAGGATGTGTTATCATTAACTTATGGTTGCTATTACCCTTTCTCTGTTCCGTTTCACATAATTGGGCCCAGCCAGAATTCTTATCGGCTCTCCAGTTTAGGGGAAACCTTAGCTCGCCTTTTACGACAACAAACATTTAAATTACATCTTCGGGGGTTTGTTTCTAGCGCTGACGCCGGCCAATTCCTTTAAAACGCACCCAATTACTTTGTGTTTTGTAACATTGCCAATTTTGCGATGGCGATGTTGCGGATCGAGGCAACGCTTTATATTTTCGTTACCATACCGAAATTGCCCCTTTCTCTCTCTCTCTTTTCGTATTTTCGTTGTTTTCTCGCCGGCCCCAGACAATATTTTCAATTGAAAGAGCGTTAAAAGTTTGTTTGTTATAGCTCTGTAAAGATCCCATGCAGCTTTTCTAATTTCCTAATTCCTTTTAAAGTCTTGTTGACCGGATACGAATACGTCGTATTTTAAGAGGTTTCTTGGAAACAGCCATGGAAATTATAGTTCTATGCTATTTATTGATAAGTGAAGGTCTTTATTGGTATCTATATCAGTCAAGGTTGTATATATCGCGTTTATATACATAGTTTTCAGAGTAGTTAGAGGGATTGATACCATTTACACCAGGAGGCCAGGCTATATTTGGTACTGCACTTCGTGTGCTAAACAGCTTGGCCTCCTGGTGTAAATGGTATCAATCTTCCTAGTTATATTTTGCGCGCGCAAGTAACAACGCACGTGCTGGCGTTCACTCTCGAGGTGAGCACGTGCAGATTTTTTCTTGTAAAAAATTGTCTGGGTTTTTGGTGAAACTTCGTGTTCACAGAATAGCTGTTAATTTATCTTCGTTAACTGCGACTAAAAATATTTAATTAGTGAAATCAGTCTTATTTTAAATGTACTTAACTTTCTCCTCAATATTTCTTTTCCTCTGGTTCTGTTTCTTCTTTGTGTTTCAAATATTAATATCTCGGTTAGGGCAGAAACATCCCCCAATGACCAAAGTTGCTGCTATTAAATGTTAATTTTCTGAAGGTATTTTCGGCTGTAGTGTCTTTCTTCTTTCTGTAGTTCTTTTTCTTCTATTAATTATGTGTTAGCGATTAGAGACTCTTAACCTTCTATAGTACCTGTACTATAAAGTGTACCTACTAAATTCAATATTCGCACAAAAAATGTAGGCATAGTTCTTTGAAACTTTCTAAGAAAATGTTGCGTTTTAACTCGAAATAATTTGAAGGACTTACACCTTTTTTTGGTGGTAGGAGGGTACCTTCTATAGTACCTGTACTATAAAGTGTACCTACTAAATTCAATATTCGCACGAAAAAATTTAGGCCTAGTTCTTTGAAACTTTCTAAGAAAATGTTGCGTTTTTACTCGAAATAATTTGAAGGACTTATACTTTTTTTGGTGGTAGGAGGGCGGTAGAGGAATCGATATATCGATGGGCAAATATCGCGGAATTCGTCACCATTATCGCATCATGAAAGGAGTTTGTGTCCCTTGCTTTGTAAGAGCTAGACTAAATTGTATCGGGGGAAGAGAAAAGGGGTAAGGGGACAGGCTAAAGCTGTCCCACGCACGGCGACACTCGTAATCTACGCTGGTTTTCAGGGAGGCAAGAACCCTATAATTGCTAGACGACCCTTTTTCGCGCCGAGGGCCTTTTCTAACCGGGACCTAAATAATCCGTCCAATCAACTAAGGCGAATTCAAACTATATCCTCTAATCTAAGTCACCAAGAAAAGATCTTATAAACTTTTCTAAGTCTACTTGGGACTTCTGATTGTTATAGGATGTTAGATACTTAGGGGTATATTATGAACTTATGGTTGTCTAAGAAATGCTTGCATATTCAGTATGGTGGACTCAAGTTCGTGTGGCTTTTAGAATCAACGTTGTTAGATGGACAAGCCTCGAGCGGGATACGTTCTATAAGTACTGCATGGTGGCTCTTTCTAAGCTTTATTGAAGAAACAATTACCAAATGCAGAGCGTATAGAGCTTGCACGCAGCTTCCTTGATCAATTCTTCTATATATATATACTTTGTTTCCTACAAAATATTTTGCCTCAGAAGTGCGTAACACTGAAGTATATCAACCTCTCTATGATATATGTACATGCTATCATGTACAGGTATAGATTCGAAAATATTTCATAGGGAGAAACTATAGACCGCATTCAATCTTTCAGAAGATCACGAGAATTGTTATTTTGGGTTAATTTCTGGGAATTTTTTAACTTATTGTCTGGATTTTCCTTTTATTATCAGAACGATAATAAATCCCAAGCAAAGAAAAACCTCGAAACCTTTCAAAGGTTATTGTTTTCGGGATCGACTTGATCACTCACTTTTAATTATTTTTATCCATTCTTTTAATGATCCCACGTCTCAAAGGGACAGTACCAGTAACACTAACGTTGAATTTAACGCCTTAAAACCTTAATCAGAGTTACATTAATTAATGATTAACCTTTAATAATCCCTTTAAAAAAAATTAAAAATAAAATCTGTGGAAGTGGAATTACTCGAAAAGAGATTTTAAAAAATACTTTGGAATATTTTTGAGCACGATATCACTTCCCAAAGAGACAGTAACACTAACGTGGAATTTAACTCCTTAAAAAGTTAATGAGGATTAAATTAATTAATAATTAACCTTTAATAATCCCTTTAAAAAACAATTAAACATAAAATCTGTGGAAGTGGAATTACTTGGAAAGAGATTTTATAAAATACTTCAACGTATTTTTGAGCGTTCCATCTTTAAGTCCAAAATAAAAAAGGATTGAAAGAAAATGGGCGCGTGGCGTTTTTTGCACGGACCAAGAAACTGAAGGACTACAGAGACGATGATCTCAGAAGTAATTTTCAATAAACGTTGGCGTGCTACTGCAAAGATGAAGAACTAACTCCCCAAACCTAAACTACTCAATATTTTTCTTCCGCGCGGTTGCTTCCAAAATTACTCAGCCTAGTAAACATATTTTCATCCGGGGCCATAATCGATAAAGATGGAAGAAGGAGTGGAGAGAGAGAGAGAGAGAGAGAGAGAGAGAGAGAAGAGTGGAATTGCTCCTTTTAACGCTTAAGTTTCCCTGCGTCTGCCTTCCTTACTCTCTTCATCTCTGATTTCATCTTATTTTTCATTCCTAGAAAAGCCCGCGGAGCTATATTCTCATTTTAAAATGTTCGCCCAAGAGTTTTAAGATTTTTCCAATTGATTGTTCGAGAAGCTCTGGATGTTGGTGGAACTCTAGACTTTAAGACGAGCGCTAAAGGACCAGCCCATATATTTTTGGACCCCCCCCCCCGTTTTTTTTACATAAGTTAAATCATATCTTGCTAAGTTAACAGTCGGCTAAAGGATTTACGGTACTCTTATACTATAAACAGGGTGTCTCTGACGGTCTATCAGGAAAATGGACATGGATATGACATTTTGTCATCCGGGTCATTTTTGGAGTATTTGAAGGATAACCCTCTTAAATTTAATTACGAAACTAAATTGGACAAAAGTGATAACTTGAAAACGGTGCTGGTCCTGACCGGAAAACGTCATAGAACTGTACATTTTTGACTCGAAATCGCCTTTAATTTCTGACATACATATTTCAGAAACACCCTGTATATGTTTGGTATTTTCTCGAGGTCTTGAACAATCGAAGAATTGATCACCGGTTTAGAAAAAAGAAGCCATATTTGTTTAAAAAGCGTTTGTATATACGTTTTTTATTTGATATGTCTCGTATTGCGGTTTGTTTTGTTGCTTTTTTCTTTGCGACGCTGTTTTGAAGGATTGAATTTGTTTTAGACAACGTTACGTTTTTTTTTGTCAGAGTGATAAATACGACAATTATTATAATCAAAAGTCAACACGTTTTTTTTTCTGTGTCTTGTTCGTTTTTTTAAGCTTAAACCCTTGAAGGAGAATTGAAATTTAAAGTTTTGTACTGGTTTAAGTAAATTAAATGAAATACAATGAAACGTCCAACGAACTTGACCAACGGTAGAAAATACTTGTACTTCTACCCTCGTCAACCATAGACCAAAATTTAATCTTTAGGGTTAGCAGAGTAACCAGAGTTGTAATGAGCGTTAGGTTCTACTGACCTCGGGTTGACGAAAAGTGGCGTAAACTTTTGGAGCCAAGTTTAGGGAATTGTCTGTTAGACGGTAAACACGACAACAAAATTTCGGGCGATGGGGCGTTTGGTCATATTTCCGTTCGATATAAGTCTTTGAAGCAAGCAAGCGAGCAAGCGCTGGCCAATTTGAAAAGTGCAAAGAAAACACGGCCCGGTCGTCTTCGGTGTAGTGACTATCTCCAATAACAGGAAGTCAGTACGCGCTTTTGAAACTGTATCGTAGTCGAGCAGAATTTTAGACTGTGTTAAATATCTTTGAAAAATTGCCACGCAATTTGATAGCCAGGGAATTTACTAAAGCAGGAGTGAATTAACAAAGAGTAAATGACGATATTGGGCACACAGATCATAGGAGAAGTCCCAAAGTAAACGTTGACGGATGTGTCGTCGGTATGTTTGAGTATTTACGCTCCTTGTGTGATTTACTCTTGACAGTATCTCTGGTTTTTATCGTTCGAGAATCTCCCTAACCTAACTGGAAAAGCTTAAGCGAGTGTTACTTTTAGCTTACAAGGACAAAATGTTGGTATTTTCCTCTAAAAGTTCTGGCGACTTTGTCATCAAGGGATCGTGCTACTTGGATGAAAAGAGGTTGGCTGTCTTGAGTTATAGTCAAAGATGCACTCGTAATTTTTCAAAAGGTTTAGCAACGACGTAGAGGCACAAGTGACATCATTGCCAACAAATATTCATCACTGGAAGTAATTCAAATACCCACGCAAAACCTTTTAGGCTATGGTATGGTAATCCCTGGTCAGGCAAGACACGATTGGGCACAATTTACTTCTGGTCAAAGGACGTTCTGTCCGGAAAAAGCGGCGCGAAACGGAAAGGGACGGGTCATCAGTCAAGAGTAAAGGTTTGAATAAGAAATAATTGAGAGGCTCTTGCGGGACTTCTCTCTTTCCCCCGACATAGCCTTCTCTGTCTCTTTCTCACTAAGCCTTGGCCAATGCCCCATACGCGCTAAAATGAAACTAAAATAATAAAAGGTCAAAATGATGGTCATCAAAAACGCGCGTCACGAGACGCCACCCTCCAACATCCTACGAAATCCCTTCAGTTTCATTATTTTTACTTAAAAGAATTATATTATAAATTTATGGCTTTGAGAAAGCGTTTAATATATCTACTATCATAAGTTAATTCTTTAAGTTAAACACTATAGTGATGACAGAATACTTTAAAACATGAGAAAACAGTTAACGGTTTATTTATTTATTTCAAACCGTATGTTAATAATTTAGCCTTTAATTGGTCCCAGCTTCAATCTCGTACGACATTATTTGGCTTTCGGTAATTTATAAAGTGTCCCTAGGACTCGGGTCCCGAAGACGTAAAAACAAGCCATCACGGGTGACTAGAGATAGATTTTGGGAGGGAAATATTGTGTCGGAACTGTACATCCGGTGCAACCCTTTATTCCCTTATCCTTCCGTATAGACGAAAGTCGAACAATATCAAGAGTTAATCAACCAGGAGTTAGGATCAGAAGACCATGAATCCAGTTTATCGAACATTAGGACCAACTCCGCGCCCTACTGTTATCTCCCCGTTGTCTGCAAGAAATGGTCCAGTTGATTTTCTCTTGACAATATGAAGCTTAATTTCTCCCATACAATGCGGTCTAAAAAAGAAGAAACACGCAGGGTCTAGATAGATAGCGCGGTGCATTATGGTCTATATAGTTGTATTTCCGCTATTTTCTAGTAGAATAATCCTATCAGGGAGGTCATCGATATATAGCATCCATTACGTAACGTAGATAAAGCCCAACCCCCATTGGTTCATGCTTAGCTAGCTGTCTCGCGCTGTATCTTCTAATCAAGTCCACGAGCTTTAGGCCAGCTTGGCCGCTACTGATATCTCGCTATAGCAAACATTTCGTTGTTGTCATCATCAAGTAAAGTTATCTGAACATCTTGTTTCGGACATTAGGGCAGCCCGGACCAAATATACCGTCACAAACGCCAAAAAGAAGCGCAACCCAGGGTCCAACGATAATTGAGAACGAAGGTACATGTCAGTCTTATCTAGGACTATTCACACAAATGGACTTGGTTTAACAACACCATTGTCATTGGTGGGTTAGGTAAGGCTTGGGTTATGAGTAGGTTAGCTTAGGGTTAGGTCAGGTTTCGGTTATGAGTAGGTTAGCTTTGGGTTAGGTCAGGTTTCGGTTATGAGTAGGTTAGCTTAGGGTTAGGTGAGGTTTGGGTTATGAGTAGGTTAATTTAGGGTTAGGTGAGGTTTTCGTTATGAGTAGGTTAGCTTAGGGTTATGTGAGGTTTGGGTTATGAGTAGTTTAGCTTAGGGTTAGGTCAGGTTTGGGTTATGAGTAGTTTAGCTTAGGGTTAGGTCAGGTTTGGGTTATGAGTAGTTTAGCTTAGGGTTAGGTCAGGTTTGGGTTATGAGTAGGTTAGCTTAGGGTGAGGTGAGGTTTGGGTTATGAGTAGGTTAGCTTAGGGTGAGGTGAGGTTTGGGTTATGAGTAGGTTATTTTAGGATTAGGTTTGATAAGGGCTATGAGTTAGGATTGGTTCAATGGGTCGTCTTCTAGCCATTGTGGCCATCAGTAACGTGTATACCTTCAATTGTATCATATCCATGTCTTAATAGTCTAGGCGAGTGACCAAAGCCGGTAAAGATTTGAACCTTAACGTTAACTAGAAGAACAATGTAAGGGGATCTTCTATTTGGCCAATAAAGTAATCACCACGTGACTTCTGGCGTGGCTCGTGCCATCAGATAGGCGCGAAAATAAGCGCGCGCGCGAACCCTATATACCTACAATGGTCTCGTGCTTTTTTTTGGCGCCCTGGCCCCGGGTTGGGGATTATCTGATTTTCGGTATGTCACCAATAATCTACGAAGCAAAGGTTGCCAGACAGGAAACGACCAAATAGGAAGGTGGTGTTTTAGGGGGCAAAGAGATAATGTCCAATGCTATAGTGTATCTTATGTACGACGCTTAAAATATGTTTATTCAACTCAATTTGAAACAATGAACACATTCTTCAAATTGTGGCAGACTTATCAGAAGAAACCATGCTATATAAAATGATATAACTGTGTAACAAAAACCAAAATTTCTTATTCTTTCCCTTTTTGGGTATAATTATTAACTAAAATGGAACGAATGAACTCCGTCGTTATAAAAGCGAGTAAAGAAATTTAAGACTTGTATCCATCCTATACTTGTATATAATATAATATGAGGACATAAAAATCCAGAATGTTTCCCCGCTGTAGTCGAGGCCAGTTGACTCTCTTATTTCAATGATGCGGAGAGCGAACGGGAAAGTGCTGAATATCTAGAAATTAAAGGTTGCTTCGGGATTAAACTCCCAGCCACAAGAAAGAAAAAAAGAAGAAAATAAAGGAGAAATTCCGGAATTGCCCAGAACAAATGGAAACGGAAAACCATTCAAGTCCTTACGCGAGACTTACGATTTAATTGTTGTACGTACTTTTAACTAAAGATGTTTTTGGTCCTTCCCAAAGTGCGCTGAACTAAATTTTAATCCCATATCCAATAGAAATAGATCCTGGTTGCCCAAATGTTTGGATAGGGTTTGAACCAAATGAAAAGGGATTTGGAGTTACAGAATACCGATTAGTGTCATTTGGGGATGAATCGACCCCAAATCCAAATCATTTGGATTAGGAACGATCCAAATGTAGTTAGAGAATAGGGTCCCTGGTTTTAAAAGTTGAGATGGATGGATAAAATAGTCTGGTGTGTTACATGAGCACCTTGTTTTCTTAATCTTTCACGGAACATGGTGGGTTTATGACGTTAGATATGACATCGAATAAATTGAATTTGGTTCAGGACCGGTAACTTCAAAGCCTTATCTAACGTCTTTGTTGTCCATATACCCAACCAGTGAGGCTCCTCCCCTTGGGGTCTGTTTTTGGGGGGTTGTGTAATTTTGGTAATCCTGCAGGTGGACTTTTATTTTAGTAAGATAAACGTCAAAATAAGGGAGTCGTTCGGGTAAAGTTGCAGGGGGTTTATGTTTCATTTGAACATTTAACGTTGTATCTTTGTGGGTGTTTGGGTGGGTGTGTAGTGCAAGTTTTCCCCAGCATCTCAGAATGAGTTTTTTCCTATAGGACAGTGGGGGCTATAGCGCTAGCTGCCCCGCAGCCCCGCTCGTTATGCAAATTGAGCAAAGATGAAACCCGACACAAAAAGACAGCATCTCGCGTCCGCGTCCGCATCCTATCACGCTTGCTTTCAAATAATTTTTATTTTCTAAAGGATTTTTTTTTCGTATCATTTTGTGCGGATATTTGGATAGCTAGCTATCTCTTTATTAAAGAAAATAATAATAAGAAGAAGAACATTCAGAGTTCTTTCTTTCTCTAGCTCTGGGATTTATTCCCCTAAACCAACCAGTGGTCGTCGTGTTTTTTTTTAAGGTGGCGTCACACCCGTGGTGTTGTTGTTTTGTGGTGTTTCCGGTTAACAGAACGGAAGTTCAACAAAAAGGTTTTAGGTTCAATTTATAAAGTAATTCTCTAAATATTTTCGCGGAATGTTTTAGCTTCTCCTTGTTATTCGTACTCCTTGGTAACCTTAAATCGAATGACAGATCAGAAACAAAAGATCAAGAGTACACTAAACACGGAGTAAACAAATTAACCCATCCGCTTTACTATTCTTATTACTCCTGAATAAGAATCCGATGCAGAAAGCCAAAATTAGGACTTCAACTCCCAAATGATTCACTCCTGGACCTGGATGCATGGTATCAGGGAATTCAGAATTTCGGTCAGAGAGGAAAGAAACTTCATTAAATTGTATTTAAACTTCCGGTGATGGGTGCAAAGGGTGCGTGATGGCTCTTTTCGCCTAAGCCTTTGCGTACCTATATCTGTATCTACATCCCTCTCTCAATAAGGAAAGGAAAAATACCACTAAATTGCTAGGTCTAAATCTCATTAGGACGCTTGGAAAGGGGAAGTCACCTTTAACTAAGAAGTTGTTTAATTAAGCGAATCCAACAGTCTTTCTTTGCCGCTCGACCACCACCAAACTTGGCCCGGGCTAAACCGGAAAAAGCGAAAACAAGCACCTTCTTCTTCTTAGAAGATTATCTCGACTCCGCGTCCCGTCAACTAAGACGTTGATTGGCCAAACGATCCGGAAAAATACATTGTTCTAATGTCTTTCATTAATTTCCATTCTAGGGACACTCCGCGTTTCTTGAGAATTTCACGCGGACAAGGACAAAGGCTAGGTATACTGGGAATTAATTTAAGTAGCTTACACATAATTAATAGACCATTTATGAAAGCCAAGGCCCAGTATCGTCTGCTTCATTTAGGGCTAAGAAAGAACATTGATGATTGGATATGTAGACGTTAACAGGCCAACAAAGGCTTGACTTGTTTGCAGAGGTCACGAGTAATGTCTTTGTTTTCCGTCCATATACCCATCAATGTTCCATTTTGAGAAACCACAAGGTGCTCAAGACACACCAGACTGTATTTTGACCCCCGACCTGACCTTTTTAAAAGTGCACTCTTATTAGGTTTAAAAAGAAGATTTTGAACTAGCTCGCCCTAGCTCTTAACTCATTTTAAGAGTTTAACCCTTACGTTTCTTAAGATTTCGGTTCTTTTTCGTTATTAATCACGACAGTTCCCTCGTGTCCCTTGTCCCTGCAACCTTTAAAATTTAAGAAGGAAAAATCGCAGTTAAATGCGATGTCAGGGAGGGAGAGAGTGGCCGTTTTAATCTGCGCCTTTAGTTGCGTGAATAAATTTAAACACATTAAGCGGATGTTTTACAAACACTCGCGATTCAGTCATGAGATAGCGAATATTTGCCTCGTGCATTCATGGTATTCGTTGACCAATTCGCTCGGCGCTTCCCGAATAAGGAATAATAATATTTGACCCGTTAAGCCTTGTAATAAGGTCATGTTCTTTCGTCTTAATATATATATTTTGCAGATCTTGTTTATTTATTATCATTTATACTTTTCGCTTCTATAAAAGACGCGATTAAAATTTCTGTACAGACATTTAGAGTGCTTTTCGAGCAATTATACTTCCTTAAAAGCTTCATGCACAGCATATGTAGTTTTCTTCATGCGTGCTAACTTAAAATGCATCGCATATCGTACGTTAAAAATACTCTGATCTAAGTTCATAACAAATCCATGCTCTCGTCAACTTATGGTTTGTCATCGAAAGGATAATAGGCCTAATGCTGAGGTTCTAAATAGAGCATTATTTAAAATAATCTTCATCTCGTGCCTTGCACATCCAGTTGTGCACGTGAAATTATGTTAAATTGGTGTGAATCACGTGACCATACTTGAATATTATCATTTGCTCTCTAAGCTCCTCCTCTTTTATAGAATTAACTATATTAAATAGAGCATTCTTTAAAATAATCTTGGTCTCGTGCCGTGTACGTTTTAAAAATTATCCAGTTGTGCACGTGAAATTATGTTAAATTGGTGTTTAATCACGTGACCATACTTGAATATTATCATTTGCTCTCTAAGCTCCTCCCCTTTTATAGAATTAACTATATTAAATAGAGCATTCTTTAAAATAATCTTGGTCTCGTGCCGTGTACGTTTTAAAAATTATCCAGTTGTGCACGTGAAATTATGTTAAATTGGTGTTTAATCACGTGACCATACTTGAATATTATCATTTACTCTCTAAGCTCCTCCCCTTTTATAGAATTAACTATATCTTCCTGAGCTTGACAATTGTAATGAATTTAATTTAAAGGGAATAGTCAACTCTTATAGCTAAGCCACTCTGTAATCAAAAATAAGGTAAAATAAAGTTTAATTTTAGTAGCTAAATATGAAGTAGGACCGTCTTGGTGAATGAAGGGGGGGGGAGTTAGTGTATAATTACTTTTACATAAATTAAAAGGGTATTAATGAGTTCATAAAAAGCAACTATTAGTAAACTACGTCGGTCGTGTATGTACTGCAGTACTTATATAGCCACTTAACGCGGCAACCATTAAAAGCTTGACAGGCTTTTGGCGGCAAGCCCTGTTTTGGAAGGGATATAAATTCTGCCAAGAGACCTAAATGACCAGGGGACATTGTTACCCCCCCCCACCACCCTAATAGTATGATATGAAATTAGAATAGACTAATATATGGTAAGTTACATTTTTGCCCATCATTTCAAGTAAGTTGAGAGATGGGATAGGGGACAGGTGAAGGTAGAGCCTAGGGACTAAGGGAAGGGACCAAAATGTCATAGACGTTACATTTTCGTCTCATTATTGATTGGCCATACGCTTTTTGAAACACCCTGTATGTAATAATAACAGAATAGTAGGCAAAATCAGCAAGGAAATTAAGAATAAAATTGAAGTATGTCGAATTCAGTTATTCGAAATTTCATTTCATCATCACTGCGACTGCATTTGTATTTTTTTTATTGTTAAACCAGGGATTGATTTAATTTTAGAAGTAGGAATGGAGAACAGAGTAAGTAATCCGGGCGCGCGTCAAAGTCCCGGACCCCCTTCCACGGGACGGAGGGGTATGAAAGAAGAGGCGGGTTATAGCGACAGAGGTAAAAAGGAATTACGTATTTTTCGCCGTCTCCGTCAGCAACGTCATCAAAACGTAGTTTAAGTGAGCCCAATAAGATAATTTAAACTTTTCGTCAATACGTGTTGGAGGGAGGGGCTCTATACTGGGTGGTCTATGAGTCGGACTGAAGTAAATACTAACCGTTTTTCATTCCTACTTCTAAAATTAAATCTATCCCTGGTCAAACTGAAATTGCGTTATATTTCCCCTTTAAAATACGTCAGCTCTTGGAAAAGGGACACGCGTCAAAATTGGACTGTTGCGGCCCGGGTCTCCCCTCAAAAATTAGCATGTTTTAATAAGCTCAATGACTCAATGACTCTTTTCGGTCGAGGGCGTCGCTTTTGGTCGAGCTGCGCAAAAATTTGAATATGTTCACTCGCTCGGAAATTGTTTATTACGTCCATACTTTCCAAAGTACACCCAGAAATTTTACTATTTGTAATAATCTAATCTATAATTGATCGATCCAATCTATAATGGAAGTCGACGAATTAAACCAACCCCCCCCCCCCATTCTCTTCACAAATTCGGGGACAAAATTGGTCCGCGGAAAAAACTATACCTTAATTAATGTAAAGGCCCCAGACCAAAAGGGAAAAGTAGATGAGTTCGAAGTTGTCTTCTAAGGAGTCGACCGAAGTGAGGCTTACCTCGGGATTCGTGGAGGGGAGTACAGGGCCGGAAATAAGCACGGGACGCTGGGCACTGTCCAATAAAATTTTAAAATGACCCATAATTTTTCTAAAAACTAAGGGGGTCGCTGGACATTTTGTCCAATAAGTTTTTGGTAGTTTTGATGGCTTGACTATGAAGATGCGACAGTATTTTTGCACACTCCAGTGAACTATGTCCTATAATTTTTCCAGTCAAAGGTGGCATCACTGGACACATGCCCTATAAGAATTTTTCCTTATTTCCGGCCCTGGGGGAGTAACGGAAAGAAATTTGCCTGTCGTCTGCTACAAAGGCCAACAATATGTACTGTAGTAGACGACAGACGAATTTGTTCCCGTTACTCCCCTTACGAATCAAGAGATAAGCCTAACTTCCGGCTTGAGGGAATTGTTGTATGAGAGGGGGGTGACCTTTATGATTCCGTACTGTACGACCCTACGCTGAGGATGCTGGGAAAACTTCGGTGCCCTAGGTAAGGGGATGTCCACTCCACCCCTCTCTACTTCAAGTAATTGAAACCAGGGTCTATTTAAGACGACGACTTAGCTATCGGTCGAGGGCTGGCAGTTTGTTAACAAGATTTTTTGATAACTTCGGTCTAACTATTTAAAATTCTTTCGTCTCGTTTGACCCCCCCCCCCATGCATGGTTTCGGCTTTAATTTTAAGTCAAAAATCGTAGGTTTGATAAGAATATTCGATTTCCGAGTTGAATTAGAAACCTTAATTGTCATCCGGCCGAGACACGTTGAAATTAATCGTTTCTGTTATTGGGGCGAGAATTCTTTAAGATTTTTGAAGAGATTCATACTCGATTAAATTTTGGAAATTTTCTTTTTTTAAATATATAATATAAAATCTCTTATGTGATAACAACAGTTGAAAGCTAGCTCTATAGAAGCGTAAATAGTGTAAAGTTCGACTTAAGAAGTGATATCTAGTTTATTAGGGAGAAGGTATAAGATGCCCAAGTATTCGCGCGCCATAGTCCCAGTCCCCCTTTCAAAATACAAGTTGGGGGGGGGGGACGTAAAAGGAGGCCGGGCTATTTCGCTGCCTCTCCTCAGTCGGAAAATACGTCATTTTCGTCATTCCCGTCGCGCTGACGTGAGTCTTCAAGAACCAATGAGATGGTGGCTGGTTGTAATTTAGAGGCGGGGATTAACTCCGGACCTACTATATGTTTGGACTGGAGATAAAGCTGGAAATGTGGAGCGAATTTATACCTTCTCCCTAATAAACTAGATATCACTTCTTGGTTCGACCTAAGAAAAGGACAAAATACACCCGGAAGCGTATGAGAAAGCGAGTCCTTTCTAGACTGTACATTATGGTTTCTATTACTAGTAATAATATTAGGGGCATTAATGAAATTGGTAAGAATTTTATGCGTTTTATCTTTTATCTCTATATATAGGCTAGGAAAGAAAGAGAAAGCGCGAGCTATAATTTCCCCGGAGTTCCGAGCCATCTCGAATAAGTTCCAGAGCACTCAAATTTCTCCAAGGGGCAAGATTGGGACTTCCCTTCTTCATAAATTCCAAATCAATACACGGGGCACAACCCCATCCCGTTCAACCCCCCCAAAAAAGAAGCTATATTTATAGAGAGGAAAGAATAGTTTACCGCCGACAAAGCAGCACCGTACAGTCTGCAAGTTTTGGAAAAATCTTCCCAAAAACGTTATATTTAGGATTCAACTGGTTTTTCTTTTTAAAGCTGATGAAGAAAAAGGGGTAATCCTTAAGGCCCGTTCAGACTGTCTTGCGTTCTCTTCATCTCCTTAATTTTGTTTCGGTCGCGTCGGTACATTTATTTCTCTATTAAGACTCGCATTATGGTGATTTTTGAATTACCAAGACTTCTCTGAATGCTAAAATGACAAATATCGCCAATAATCCTAAATCTTTTTATATACCGTTGAGTTAGTTCCATGGTTGAGTTTTTAATGCTTAGCACACTCGATCACGTGTCAGTTGGGCATGATCGAGTGAGCTATGGGTAAAGAAAAGGCGCTAACTAGGTGGCGCCATCTCAACACTGCCCAACATTTTCAAAGTATAAACCCGCTAATATTTTTCGTAATCGTTTACACGTGTCTATTTAAGCGAGCAAAGCCATATTCACCCACCAACGTGAACCTAAGATTTTAGTCTATAGGGAGCTAACAGTTCTGACCCTGAAACGTCACACCCTTCTATCTCTTACTTGAGTTTCATCCCCCCATGCGTGACGTCAGACTATCTCTTCCTCCTAGCCAGTTATTAGCTCTCTATAGTCTGAATAGGCTTTTAAATGAAAATGAAAATTTTCGACCTAATTTAAATGTTTCAATAATATCGTATTTCATAATTTAGAAAATGATGGTGCGCTGAGTTCGAGTTATTGTATGGAGAACCCAAGTAATTAAGAATTATTTTTAGCAAAACTATTAGCATATGCAGGTAAGTAAAGTAGGCTTATATATAAATGTAGGTATGTATTTTTGCACGTGGACAAAAGCGCGCGCTTTTCTGATAGTTTTTCTCATCCCATATAAGATCACGCACGCGCCCTGTGTTGTTCTCGCTTGATTTTTCAATTGTTGCGCAATATATTTCTCGGGTTTTTCTTTCCTCAGTACTTATTTCGAAATTGGGGAGGGAGGGTAACTGGGTATAGCTTTATTCATTACGCTGTGACGCGCGTTTTGATGACGCCATTGGCTTTATTTTCTCTTACCTAGAAAATTCTACTTTAAAAAAAAAACAGTTTCAATATTTTCAATAGACGCCCCGAAGCCACGACATTCCCCACTTTTTCAAAGTGAGAATGAAAGTATTAATTTATAATTTTAACCGCGTAAATACTGGTAGATACATACAGTCATAAGTTCATAAGATATGTTCCGTAAGTTTGTCACTGGTTACAAACCGGAGCTTGTCATGAAGTGACAAAGTAGGTCGTAGATTCGAGGTAAAGAGACGCCTGTGAGGCGCTGTTAAAGTCTTCGTACAGACTAAATAGGAAGATCAACTGCAAAACTGAGTGTACTTAATTCTCGCTTGTCGTTCTCAAATTAGCTGGAGCTGTAAGTCCCTCAGTAGCATTACGAAGTATAGGTAGTGTATAACTTATGGAAGGAACATATCTTATAAACTTATGATACAGTTAATAAGAATCATTGTACAGCCAATCATTTTCTCAACGTATCTAAGTGGGTTTTGTGGGACTTATCAAATGTTATGTGTGACGAATTTTATTTACCACAACTTGCGCCTTACAACTTGCCTCCTCGCCTAGGACCTAGCGTCGCCATCAACCAATGAAATTACAGTTAAAAAGACGTCATAATTATGAGATCTGGCCCTTAAAACCCGCGTAGAAATTATAATTATCATATTAGCTGTATCTCAATCTCAAGCATAGGTAGATTTTGATCAACGTCACCTTCCCTTAACTTTAAGGGGGGGTGGAAATTGGTTTCGGGGGAACGGCACTAATTTTTAAAGAAGAAGTTGTATATTATACAAGCGTCGAGGGGATATCACGCAAGGGGGAGGAAGGAAGACTTAGTGTCTTAAGGCGCCCTAGCGAAGAAAGTGAAATTCCTTTGCCCTCACCTTTAGAAGGCAACCCAAAAAGGTGCACGGCAACCAGCGGGCCAAAAAAAATATATATATATTAACTGCGTAAGAAAACAAAGACGTTCGCGGTAAAGTTAGCGAAGATGAGCTTTATTTCAATTTGACAAGGGAATCCTTTACCTTTTTTATTTGGTGACATTGTGGGTTGCTAGTCCTGGCTGGCTCTCTTGGCTTGTCAATTCAATGTTTAGTTACATTCGCCATAATCTCTTTGAAAGAAACGTCTTAATGCTATTTGACGCTCGAATCACCCGCTCACTGTCATCGTTTTTAGAAGGAAGACACCATCGTGATACCAAGTAAGGCTTAGTCGAGTGGACTCGCTTAAAAATATATTTATTTATTTATTTGTGGTCGTCCATCGAGTCTTGAGGAATTTTTATGGTGCTAGAAAGGAAATAATTTTAATATGTGTTGTTAGGTTGTTTGATTGTTCAGTTGTGGTTTCGGTAAGTTCATGGTGTCTCTAATCAAAACGTGTGTCTGTGTGGTTGTGATCGGACGGGGTCTTCCATCGGGTCTTGAGGAATTTTATGGTGCTACTAAGGAAATGATTTTAATATGTGCTGTTAGGTTGTTTGATTGTTCAGTTGTTGTTTCGGTAAGTGCATGGTGTTATCTATTCAAAATGTGTGTGTGTGTGTGTGGTTATGATTGCAGGTAGATTGGTAGTTTTATGGTATTAGGGTTAAGTGGTGCAATGAATTAGAATAGAATTAACAGTTTAGTGATGTCATTTCTTGCTTTCGAAAGTGGTTTTACGTCTTGAAGTTGATATCAAACACTTTTACAAACAGCTAATTATTATTTAAAATGGACCAAAACACTAATACTTATTTTTTGGCTAACCAATTGCTGTAGCTGCTCACGTTATTGCATTTGCAATTGCATATCTCGCTATTTAAAGCTTCAGTAGAGCAAAATCGATTTATTAACAATATATTTCAACAAGTTTGGGTTTTACTAAAGTCCGTAGGAAATTACCTACCCAGTTTTGAACTATTGCAATATTCAAAAAATTGGAAACGCCTTATATGTGTAATCTTTAAACACAAACTAAAAGTATATATTATCATTACAAATTTATAGTGACGAAATAATTTCTAGGAATTTAAAAAGGGTTTTTTTTTGTAACCACGCCCACATAAACCCCATTAGTAATTAGTGTTTAATGTTTTAGCCCTTCTAATTAAACAAATTTAAATAGAGTTAAGAATATGAATTAATATTGTAATATTCGCCTTGACCTTAGCTTATGCAAAAAGAAAAAAAAAACCAAACGTGTATAGTTTTTATTGGCTTTTTTTTTAATATGATAATCTACGTTACCTCAAGGACATGTTTTTTCTTGCATTAATGAGTTGCCGGTCACTAACACAGAGTGAAATAAGCGTCATCTTAAACCAGTTAGATAATTTAAAATTCAAGTAACATTTTCTGTTTTTTAAATTCAAAATCCTCGTACGTGAATCTTCAATGTTTTTTATGTTTAAAGTAGAAGTGTAAGGTGTAGTTTTTAAAATATTTACCTCAAAACGAGCTTAAAAATAATTTTTAGCTCAAAACCAGCTTAACAATAAATATTTTAGCTCAAAAATATAGATTAGCAATAAATATTTTAGCTCAAAACTATAGCTTAACAATAAATATTTAGCTCAGAACTATAGCTTAACAATAAATATATAGCTCAGAACTATAGCTTAACAATAAACATTTAGCTCAGAACTATAGCTTAACAATAAACATTTAGCTCAAAACTATAGTTTAACAATAAACATCAAGCACAAAACCAGATTAACTATAAATATTTATCTCAAAACTAACTTAACAAATATAACCCCAACAAACAAATGAAGCTAATCTAGGTTAGTATTTGATTGATATGGTAAATATGAGTGCTGCTACCCTTTACATTGTTTACTACAATATTTGACTCCTTGACGTTTTAAGGCTCTTATAAACAGTTTTCAAGTTAAAAATGTTACATGTAACTTTCAAATTAGTATACATACACTTCTTTTTAGTAAAGGATGTTTGGTGTTAAATTCCTTGGATGTTTTAAACCAGTTTCAAACATCCTTTTTGAAAGAAAGAAAAAATATTTTTAAATACAAATAGACATTTGCGTAATAAATTTTCGTTAAAGGTTACCTCCGTATCCTCAATTCCCGTTGACTGGTTTGACCTCAATCAGCTGTTAAAGCATCTTTCCTACACAATTTTTTTCACGCGGAGATGATACTACGTGCCAAAACCTAGAAAGGGGAAAAAAAGAAAAAAAAAAAAATAATAATAAAATGTTCGGTAAATCTTTAGAATTAAAAGATTTGGCGCGAAACAGGAAAAGTTGTTCAACAATAAAATTCCGCGCTTCTTTTCTTAAAAAGCCCGCGAAGTTTCCTACGTTAAATCTTCCGTAACCAAATTCCTCCACACGCTATAAGATTAGAGCGACAACTTAGTAGTAGCAAGAAGTGATATCTAGTTTATTAAGGTGCCTAAGTATTCGCGCGCTATAGTCCCAGTCCCCCTTTTAAAATAAAAGGGGGGACGTAAAAGGAGGCCGGGCTATTTCGCTGCCTCTCCTCAGTCGGAAAATAAGTAATTTTCGTTATCATTCGCGTCGTCCCGCTGACGTGAGTTTTCAAGAACCAATGAGATGCGGGTTGTAATTTAGAGGGGGGGGGGGGTTAACTCCGGTCCTACTATACGTTTGGACTGGAGATAAAGCTGGTATAAATGTGGCGAATTTATACCTTCTCCCTAATAAACTAGATATCACTTCTTGGTAGTAGTTAGCGCCTTAATGTCTCGCTTTAATACTTTAGTTAGAGAAGGCAATGAATGTTGCTTAATGCCTTTTAAGTCTTGTTTGTGGTGGGTTGGTTGTTTTGTTTTGATGTTTTTAATTTAATTTGGGATCATTCGCTTTAATTTTGAAGATTGAACGTGTGGGAATTAGACCGTGTTACTTATGTAGGCTTGTACGTAGCTTTTAAAAATAGCGACGCGGCTTATCTGCTAACTTACTTTGATAATAAGAAACGTAATGTAGGGTGTCGGTATCGTTGTAAGCGTGTAAAATTATTCTTGTCTTAGTTTCTGTAATTGCCAAGGTGTTATTTTACTTAAAAAGTGTTTAAAATTACAGAAACAATCAACATGTGAACTGTTAAAAAAGAAAACCCCGTTTCAGACTGTACTTTCGAAAATGCGGCGTCGTTCAGTAATTGGAATTAATCACCGGTTTCTTAGCGGATTTAGTTTCGTTTTATTATGTCTATTCATGGGCTACTTGTACCTATTCAGTGTCGGTATTCAAGAGCAACAAAGTATTGGCGAGGCAACCGCCATCCAACACAAACGCGAACTTCTAAGTCAACATTTTCCATCAGTTGAGAATGAAGACCTTAATAACCAGCCGCCAACAACCAACTCCCGTAAGTCATCGTTGGGAAGTTGGAAAGTACTTAAAGACAATGTCACGATTCACGTCGGGACCGTTAACAACCCTCACAAGTACAATTACATTATCAATAACGAACAAATCTGCTCCGGTTTCGACCGGAAACGAACTAGTTCGCTAATATACGTCGAATCTGAAGTTAGCAACTCCGATAGACGCGGTGCTATCCGAGATACTTGGGCTCAAATCGCGTTACAACGTGCCATAAACTTTCGTGTTGTATTTCTACTGGGTAAAAGTCGGGACGAAGAGACCCAGAGAGTAATTGAAACCGAAAATTATCGGTACGGTGACATAGTTCAAGAAAACTTCGTAGAGTCATTCCGCAACTTGACTCTCAAATCCGTTATGGGTCTCAAGTGGTCCACCCATTTTTGTTCCAACGCCGACTACGTCATGAAAACCGATGACGACATATTTATACACGTGCCAAACCTTCTTCGCTTATTGGAGCAGGATAAGAAACGTATCCGAGGGAAAAAGGATTACGTCATTTGTCATAAAAATAGGCTTAGAAACATCATCAGAAAAAGTTTATTAGAAAGTAACGCCGT
The DNA here is from genome assembly GCF_054372755.1 of Phalangium opilio. Taxonomy (NCBI): domain Eukaryota; kingdom Metazoa; phylum Arthropoda; class Arachnida; order Opiliones; family Phalangiidae; genus Phalangium; species Phalangium opilio. Next base: position 5,327,359 of record NW_028324187.1, on the reverse strand, counting down.
CCCTCGGGGTTACCGAAAGTACTTGGTAACTCCCGATGAACTTCCGGGACAGTATTACCCCGAGTATTGCGCCGGGTTTGGGTACTTGACTACCATTAAAACTGCCGCGAAATTATACCAGTCCGCTGTTAGGACGCCATATTTCTTCATCGAGGATGCCTTAGTTACCGGGTTCGTTAGACGCAAGGCTGGTGTGGGGTTAAGGGATGACGGTGCCTTGACCCTGAGACCTCCGGTATCACCCAGGGAAGGTAGTTGCGCTTTTAGGGAAGGTAGAGTGACGACGCAGGAAATGGGGCCCCAAGAAATGAAAGAGTTATGGAGGGAAGTTAACACCCGGGGCTATTTTTGCCCGCAAGTTGTTGGTTTATTACGCCATTGATTCAAAATAATCCTTGTCGATGTTCGAACGCCGCGCGACACTTGACAGCGAAACCAAGGGCGTAATCGAGTTACTACGCCGTTTATTTCGTGCCAAGTTGTAACGAGTTTCTATTGGTATCGGTTCGAAGATTGAATTGAGGACGCGTCGAGTGTATAATCCCTTTTGGAGCCTCACACTTACGATTTCCGCGTCGGGCCTACCTACTTACATAATATTTTGCGCTAGTATTTACGAGTATGGGCTTCATAATAGCGCCTTTTGTTAATTTGTGTCGTTTTAAAATTGTACAAACCAAAATTACTACACGTAGGGCATTATAGTGTACTGAAAAGCGTTGCCAGTCTTTTGTGAGTGCAATTCAACCGCTATCTACAACAAATTGAAAAGCTTGTAGTTCTATTCAATTCAGTTCCAAATCCGTGATGCTCTCCCAAATTACTGGCAACGCTGAAATGCGGTTAAAGTTAAGAAAAGGAAAAGGAAATTTCTTCAGCCCCTTTTTAAAAATTTTAAAAACCCATAAGTTTTAATTTTTAAATTGTGTGTGACACTTTCATTATAATGTATTGAAAGCTTTCATCGGATGTTTATATAGAATTTTAGTGGCTTGGTTTTCCCCACCGGAATTGAATTAAAAACCCGTTTTTAATTGATGCAAATTAAGCTTCTGTTTATGTAACATAAATAATGCAAAAAGCTCCTTAAAATATTTGTAAATAATTAAAACAAAAAACAAAAGGTGTATATTTGATTTTATGGCAATATTTTATTTCAACTTGAATTTTCAAGGCTGAGTTTCTTCACGGACAGGTAAATCCAGTATCAAAAATTTTTAAAAACTAATGGACTTCAAGAACCAATTCCTTTTTTTTATAATGTCAAGAACGTTTCAGTGAAAGTAAATGGTGAGTTTAAATTCCTCGAAATCGTTGTTAACTTTAATAACAAGTGTGTGTCTTCATCATTAAGCTGTTATACCTCTACACGGCCAATTCTAACGAAACTAATAACTGGATTTCTTTTGGGTTTTCTCAACAATTTTTAGGTCATGCATAAAAATTCTTAAGAAATTATTTCAAAACTTCTTGTCAAGGTATTTTACTATTGTATTTCATGAATTATTTCAGTTCGAAGTTCAACAGAATTAGTTAAATTTTAAACAAGACTATGATATAGTCGTATTTGCCCCCCCCCCCTCCCCATCCAACCATTTTTAAAGCTTGGGGATCGAGTAAATGTTCATAGGAATAGTATTACACCCAATTTTGGAGGCTCATAACTCTTGTTCTACTAGGGATACGAGGATGTCCTTTGAGTATGTTATAGTCCTATTTGCCCCCCATCCAACCATACTAAAAACCTGGGGATCGAGTAAACAAGGGCTGAGTAATTGAGCAAAATGTTCACAAACATACCCCCTCCTTAGGAATATCATTACACCCAACTTTGGAAACTTATAACTCTGGTTCTACTAGGGATACGAAGATGTCCTTTGATTATGTTATAGTCCTATTTGCCCCCCATCGAACCATACTATAAACATGGGGATCGAATAAAAAAGGGCTGAGTAATTGAGCAAAGTGTTCACAAACATACCCCCTCCATAGAAATATCATTACACCAAACTTTGGAGGTTCATAACTCTGGTTCTACTAGAGATACGAGGATCTCCTTTGAGTATGTTATAGTCCTATTTGCCCCCCATCCAACCATACTAAAAACTTGGGAATCGAGTAAACAGGGGCCAAGTAATTAAGCAAAATGTTCACAACCATACCCTCCATAGGAATAGCATTACACTCAACTTCGGAGGCTCATAACTCTGGTTCTACTAGAGATACGGGGATGTCCTTTGAGTATGATAAAATATAGTAGTGTCATACTTATGGAAGGAACATATCTTATAAACTTATGATATTACCTTTAAAGTGCGGTGAGCAGTAGTCTTTCTTTTGAAAGAGTTATTATTTTCTGGCACCTTTTGCGTTATGAGTTTTTAGTTTGCCTTTTAATTTTTCAAAAAAGAATTACTTTCCGCGCCTTGTATAGAGACTTCACCTTCTTTATTTTTGCTATCTTTCTTTTTTCGGGGGCGACTTTAGGGACAAAGATCTCAATTTCCTATCATCCAGCGTATGTATACCTTCGGTGCCAGTCCCTCTTCACACGGATAAATCGATTACACCTTAGATTAAGCTGAATAGCACCCCGAAATAGGGCAACTTCCGCCCGTGAACCCATCAAAAAAAAAAAGAAAGATATCCTCTGTACAAGGCGAGCAAGACAACTCAACACAGTAGGACCGTGATCATTTTCTTTAGATGTTCCCCATTCAGTATGTTCATTATATAGACGTTAAATATGACTTGAAACAATTCTAGCCTTATCAAGAAGTTATATCAGTATCTCAGAGACAAGGTATAAGATGCCTTTGTATTCGCGCGCCATAGTCCCAGTCCTCCTTTCAAAATACAAGGGGGGGGACGTAAAAGGAGGCGCCGGGCTATTTCGCCTCTCCTCACTCGGAAAATATGACTGTAATTTTCGTCACTTGCGTCGTCGCGCTGACGTGAGTTTTCAAGAACCAATGAGATGCTGGTTGTAATTTAGACACGGGGATTAACTCCGGACCTACTATACGTTTGGACTGGAGATAAAGCTGGAAATCTGGCGAATTTATACCTTCTCTCTGAGATACTAGATATAACTTCTTGGCCCTATCTAATGTCTTTGCATCCACATCCTTGTGGTGGTGTAGTAATGAAATCTACATTTTTATACCAAGATGGCCCTACACTCAGTCCAAAGCTAAATACAGCTCTGATGATGAACCCAGGTACAAAAGTTGAGGTAAATAAATCGGTAAAGCCATTTTAAATCAAGATGGATGTAATGGTAATAAAACTGGCTAATACCCGCAATGGAACTGTAGGAGAGTTCAACTTCTGACTCGGGCTTGGTGACGTTGAAATCAACAACCCCGAAAACCTAAATTAATTTTCCAGTGGGTTTAAAAGAAGGTGGTGGTGTTTTTTTTCCGTTCTGTCCCCGCTCTCTTTGGCTTTTCATTACGCTATTTTATTAGAGAGAGAGGGAGATGCTCGCGGAAGAATCTTTTTGGGAAGAAAACTTTGGCCTTTGGGGGAAAATGTCTTTACTTTCAATACAGCTCATTTGAATTTTTTTTATTATTATTATATGCCAAAAGCCCCCACTGCCGAATATATTTCCCATCCTTTATTGAACCTCTGTTCCTTCGGCCGGAAAACGTATTTTTTTTTGTTTTCATAAGTTAAAGTTAGCGGTAGGTTGGTTGGCTTTACAAACACAATGGGAATATTTTCAACCAAATGAACGAAGGAGAAGACCCGTACCAAAAAATACATTTCTCGTATTTTTACTTTGGGATTTTCTATTTCCCATTCGCAATAAGTTTTAGCCAACAAATACCATCTTTTTTGTCTAAAGGGATTTGCGAAAGCCAAGAAGACAACGGTAAGATTCAAATTTCATCCCAGCTCTTTTATATCGATGTAGAAAAAAATACGCTACTGGCTTTCAAATATTTATAAAGAGACTAAAATCAAGTAAAAGAGTATGGAAATTAAGTCTTAGGCCTACATTCGGAAGTTTATTACCTAAGGAACAAGGGTTAATCCTAAGGCCTTGGTTTCATGGATGGTAGGAACATGTTCGATTTACCATTTTGTCTCTCTCTCAGTCAACAAAAATAGAGACGTCAATAACAGATTAGGAATGACATAACTCGATACATCCCTGCCCTATTAATACGAACAAACGTTTTTGAAGGCGCTGTTTCCGGTGATGTGGGTGACGGGACGGAAAAAAGCGTGGTAACATCGCGTTTGAATTTTGCGCGGGTTTTCCATTTAATGCCGTTTTCAATTTTTTGTGGAGTAATTTTCTTGGATTGATAACGGAAGTCCCTTTAAAATTGCCTTAAATGCAACTACGTCTATTTTAATATTTCTCCATGGTGGCAGCTAATGGAAAACACAATAAGAGGGCGTGCTGCCGTCTAGCTATTGACGGGCGGTTCGATGGTTAATTTCTCAGTAAATTTTTCTTGGTCTGCGCATAGCCCGGGCTATGGTCTGCGGGACTGCAATTCACAAACTATCTACTGACGCTTACAGAAAAGTTGCAAGCCTGTTACGTGGTCTGTGGACTATGGATTCAGTTTTTCAAAATCCAGCAGCCGAAACCTGAAATTGCCTAAAATTAGGCAAAGTTTAATTACAATTTCCGAAATAATTAACGCGTTTCCAGCTGTAGTCCTTGAAAATTTAAATCATCAATGAGTTAATAAATCCAATCAAAGGGAAATATATTTCCAAAATTATATAAAGGTAACTTCTATTGTCCGTGTTAATGCCGCTAATGTGAAATTGTCCTAGGCCTTAGCTAGTAAATTATGGGAAACAGGCACTGACGCTGGGTCACTCAAGCTTTTCTCGCGTTAAGCAAGAACTGAAGCGCACTTAGGTCATTGTACCAAGTCTTTAACTGCGTTAGACCATCACCATATTAATTCGGGGCGCTTTTTTATATCAAATAGAGTGATTTAGGCTTAGCATTTGATGTAAAACCATGCAGGTTAGGCAAACTCCGCTATTGAATGATCAAATAGAATAGGTGGTCTGTAAGGTTTTGGGTTTGTATTTTAGGATGACCTGATTTAGATGAGCACATAGAGATTACTTTGTATTTACGTCCCAAATTCGGGGATCTGATGTTTAGGAAGTCCATAAATTGTGGAAATGTTTAGCATAGCAGTTATGTCTAATGACAATTTTGAATCTTACATGTTTTTGTCACATTTAAACACTTTTAAAGAATAAAAATGGTTGCGCAACTGTCTTAGATGATAAGATCATTATGATAGGATAAGGCCTAGGCCTCAAAATGTATTGACCTTACAAAAATAACCTTAGGCTAATTTTCTTCCCATTTTTATTTCAGCTTTTAAATATAGTGGATATTTACACCAATTTTAATATAAAATAATTATAATTGTGTTGGCATGTTTGTAAATTCAATGTACACTTTGAAGAAGAATAATAATAATATAAGTTAACAATGCCTTTATTGGGACGTCAACCTTTTCAACGTCAAAAATTAAAAATAAATACTCAACAATTAGACAAGCAATACTTTTATTGTAAACACACTCAAGAAATTTTTTTAGATTACGAGTAAGTTGTTTATGTTTAAATAATTATTTTTCCTTGCATTAATGTTTTTTTTACTTCAAAACTATTTTATGGTTTACAGGAGTTTATTTCAACGTGTGATACAATGCAACAGTTTAGTGTGGACGTGTTCATTGACTGGTCGTGCTGGTTTGACCTTTCAAGAGGCTGTCGAGTCTGAAAAGAAAGCTAGAGGAGTTTTGGCCACATTCCCCGAGCCTTTAAAGCAACCTGTGTTATATATTGCAACATTAACCAATAGAAATCGTATTGGTGACTTGTGTGATGATGTCTATTATTATATAAGAGATCGGTTCTTTGTGGGTGAAAAGGTCGAACTGATTTTGGAAGGAGATAGGTGAGAAAATTAGTTTTCCAAATACTTATTTTTTGGTTTTGTTTTGGTTTGATGGTATTATTGAATAAAATTCCCACCACAATGACATTTTCCCATCATTAACATAAATTAAACCCTAATTTCATAATATCTACTTTCTTTTTTTTTTTTTTTGAACTTCACTTCCTATTGTAATACTCCATGCTTCCTTCTCAGTCTGAAAATCCGCGGGAAAATACTATTACTTATCATTTTTCTCTAACATGATAATCAAATAATAATAATAATAATAATAATATAAATTATTGAAGAAAATAATTTTATTATAAGTTTTTGCCTAAAAAAAGTCTTAAAAGCAATTTTAAAGCTTGCCTTCTTAAAAGTTTCCACTCCTTGTAACTGTAGTGTGTATACTCCTTGCCCCAAACCTTTTTACGGAACTTGGTTGGCAGACTCGCGAAAAAATAATTTCTTTGGTCTGCCGGTCTGCCTTTTCCCGCGCTTTTTTTAATACTATTACTTATAATTTTTCTCTAACATGATAATCAAATAATAATAATAATAATATAAATTATTGAAGAAAATAATTTAAAATTTTAAGTTTTTGCCTAAGAAAAAGTCTAAAAGTTTCCACTCCTTGTAACTGTAGTGTATATACTCCTTGCCCCAAACCTTTTTACGGGAACTTGGCAGACTCGCGAAAAAATAATTTCTTTGGTCTGCCGGTCTGCCTTTTCCCGCGCTTTTTTTTTTCATTACGGTTTTTGGCGCCAAATTATCGCTCGCGCCTGAAACGCGGAGTGCCTCTTGTTCGTGGAAAGCCCTCTTTGTCTTAAAAGTGTTAATTTTAATTGATATTTTTATGAAATATTATTATAGAGTTATCTTAAATCTCACGTGAATTAGTTAGGGTTAGCTTTAAGTTTAAGCTCTTTTTAAAAATGGTTCTACCAAAGGATGTGCGCTTGAAAAAGGCATCTGTTAGATGCCAGAAGTTAACTGATTTGTGGTATGTGATTATTATTTTTAATTAATTAGCCATTACCCGCGACTTCCGAGTACATAAAATCGAAATGTTATAAGAAACGGGTAGATATTGTAGCCTTTATTTATGATGTATATAGTACTGTATAGTAGTATAAATACATGCACAGGGTTCATACAATAGGGACCTGGCAGTACTACGTCATGCAACGTCAGGCTACCTTCCACTAGTGCTAAAAAACATACCAGGAGGAGGGGCTTATGTAGCTTTCATTCTGTTAAAAAAACATACCATAATGGCGCTGGGGGCGGAGTTAAGCCTGAATTGCCAAGTCCCTATTCTGGAAAACCGGGAAAAATCAGGGAAATAAATAGTTGACAAAAACCTCAGGGGAAATCAGGGAAATTTGCGTCAAACGGGGGCCGAATAATTAAGCAAAATGTTTGTAAACATACCCTTTGTAGGATTAACATTACACTAATCTTTGGAGGCTCATAGCTCTGGTTATATTAGAGGTACGGGGATGCCCTTTGAGTATGTAATAGTCATATCCCCCCCCCTACTTCGTTAAAATTTGCTCCATATACGGGAAAAACCTTTAAATCTCAGGGAAGTATATGGGGAAAAACCTGTAAATCTCAGGGAAATTTGTTTTCCAAAAGTTGTATGAACCCTGATGCGTATGTCACCCATATTTAGTGGTACATTTTTGCGTTTTAGGAAAGTTTGCGAGGTTACAGCGGTTTGTCCCCCTGTCAAGAGTTCAAAATCCCCTAAAAAGAATGGGTAATTAACATTACCTAATTAGTACATTCAAATATTGGGCCCTTTTCTTACATTTTTGTTGTTTTTGTGGTGTTTAACGTTAGGACACCTACCAAAGAACCCCCTAGTGATCCGGGTAAACAGCAGTATGAACTGTGTGAAACTGATGATGCTGATGAAATACAAATATGTCGGGTTGTTGATGGCAAAGATCTTAGGTATTGAGTCATCAGTTTCCTTCTATAATTTAGGGATTGAGATTCTAACAGCGTTTATCTTTTACACCAGTCGACCCAAAGGTCTTTATACCAAAACCACAAATAAATTGTTCATTAAACAACACGTAACCTTGAAAGACGGTACCTTGGTAGTTAAGGATAGTTCCGTTAAAAAATATGAATTGGATTCGCCAACTTTAAAATCAATCACTGACAATAAAAAACCTGATTTTGCAAACCTTCCAAAATCAAACTCTCCCAAATCGAAAAATGGTGGTGGTGGTGGTCAAATGGATATTAAAAAGGCTTTTAACCAAAAGAATGGGTCAAAAAAGACCACAAAGGGTGCTTTATCACCCGAAGATGTTAAAAAGAGATTTGAGGAGCAACGTTTGAAGAAACTTGAGGAGAAGGAAAAGGTACGGGGCTGTTGATGCGACTGTCCCCTTTTTATGTTGATTAGTGTTAAATCTTTTGGGATTTAACTCAGGAAAAAGAACAAATGCGGGAAGAGAAGTTACTGATCGCTAAGTTTAAATTAGAATGGAATAAACCTAGAGATGATTTAGAGTGTGATGACTTAAAGGTATAGACACAATGTAACTTTAATTAACTCTTAACGGAGAGAACTTAAACAAAGGTGGTACTGGTATTCTTTAATTCAGGATTTACCAGTCGCGACAAAAATTAAATGTAACATTCCTGATGAAGTCTTTGGAGATGCTTTAATGATTCTTGAATTTGTACAACATTACGCTGGGCTTTTGAAAGCCAAAAGAACGTATCCTCATGGACTCACCTTTGGTACATTAGTATTAACATTGTAAACTTCGTTTTTATTAATTGACCTTTCATAATTTTAATTAGAAACTTTGGAGAAATCTCTGATAAACACTGATATTGATGGTCCATTTAATGACTTGTTGCAAATGTTCTTATTGGCTGTTTTGACACAACAAGAAGAGGAAGGTGAAGAACAAGTTGGTCTCAAAGAATCAGAAAAAAAAATTGGTAAGTTTTTATATTAGTTTAAGTTTTTGGGTCAATTTCTCGAATGTAGGACATAATCCCCCCTGGACATAATCCCCCCATTTGAGAAGAAAAGGACATAATCCCCTCAGGTAGGAGACAAAATCCCCGGGACAGTTTCCCCTCGAATGGATGCCGAAGACAAAATACCCCCAGCCCCAGGACAAATTCCCCCCAGCCCCAGGACAAATTCCCCCAGCCCCAGGACTAATTCCCCCCAAACTGTGTTCTTCGGAAGAAAATAAATGTAAAAAATAATATTTTGGAAAAGGCGTACCATTGTTACAATATTTCCAAAATATTACGAACCTAACCTAACATAATTATGACCGGGGAATTTTGTCTAGAGCGTAGGGGTATTTTGTCTACAGAGTGGGGCGATTTTGTCTTGATAGTAGGGGGATTTTGTCTTGATAGTAGGGGGATTTTGTACTCTTAACTTGGATGGGGGGGAAAATGACCAGGGGATTTTGTCTTGAGAGAGGGGGGATTTTGTACGTTTTTAAAAATGGGGGGATTATGACCGGGGGTCTTTTGTCTTGGGGGTATTTAGTCCGTATACCCAATTTCTCGCTAATTAGCCTTATTCCTGATCAGCGCCACCTACCCATAGCGGCGACTTTGAGAACTACTGTAAGCGGCAAGCCAATCAGATGTCGCTAAAATCTGGTGACGTCACTAACTGGTACTCTCGGGTCTTACCAAAAATGACGTCAACAGATTTTAGCGACATCTGATTGGCTTGCCGCTTACAGTAGTTCTCAAAGTCACCGCTATGGGTAGATGGCGCTGATCAGGAATAAGGCTAATTATAATTAAATTTGCTGTTATTCTTTTAGATCATGAAAGTATGGAAGAGGACATGGAGGATTTAACAACAAAAAAAGCATTGTTAGCTGCTAAACTCGCGGCAACGTGGCCACAATATCATCATGGTTTGTTTTTGAAAATGTTTCAGTTATCACTACAGTAATTATTAATTTTAATCTTGCTTTGTTTGTTTGTTTGTTTGTAGGAACTATTTTAAGGAAAATGCCTTTAGATTCCTTTACATTAACTGAGATGTTACGGTTACATTTAATGGCATCAGGGTCGGAGGTTTTCCCGCGTTTTAATGAAAGGGGAATGTACATGTCACAAGAGAATCCTGGTCTTTACTTTAAAATGGAACATCCCGAGATTATGAAGTTGTTAGCCACTTCCTCCGTTTTCCAGTTAAATCCTGGTACTTAATACGTTTTTTGTTGTTTAGCCAAGGCTTAACTTCAATTATATTAATTTTTCTATCCTTGTTAGCTCAAAGAGTGAAGTTAGTGAATGTTTTAATGGCTCAATTACTTACTTACGAGACTTTCCGAGATCACATTGAAGAATCTGCTAAGAACTTGAAGAATGCTCAGTATGCCTTGAAACAACTAAGATGGGCGCGTAGTCGCAGGGGGAAGGAAGATAAGTAAGTATTGCCCCCCCCCGGGGGTGTTTTGGTTTTGGGAAATTATTGTTCGGTACAAAGTTACTCATTTTTTACTTTAGAAACAAAAAGAAACCAGAAAAGGCTGAGAATGCTGATGAAAAGTAAGTGGTTTTGGGGGGTTTTTATTGAATTTGTTGTTATTTTGCGTCATATAGTGGTGTTTTTAATTATAAAACCACTTTTAGGCAAGGCTTAACGCGTTTTACAATATAGACAAAGGCTTAACGCGTTTTACTATATAGGCAAAGGATTTACGCGTTTTACCATATAGACAAAGGCTTAACGCGTTTTACAATATAGACAAAGGATTTACGCGTTTTACGAGATAGACAAAGGCTTAACGCGTTTTACAATATAGACTAAGGATTTACGCGTTTTACAATATAGACAAAGGCTTAACGCGTTTTACAATATAGACAAAGGATTTTCGCGTTTTACCATATAGACAAAGGCTTAACCCGTTTTACCATATAGACAAAGGCTTAACCCGTTTTACCATATAGACAAAGGATTTACGCGTTTTACCATATAGGCAAAGGATTTACGCGTTTTACCATATAGGCAAAGGATTTACGCGTTTTACCATATAGGCAAAGGATTTACGCGTTTTACAATATAGACAAAGGCTTAACGCGTTTTACAATATAGTCAAAGGCTTAACGCGTTTTACAATATAGTCAAAGGCTTAACGCGTTTTACAATATAGTCAAAGGCTTAACGCGTTTTACAATATAGTCAAAGGCTTAACGCGTTTTACAATATAGTCAAAGGCTTAACGCGTTTTACCATATAGTCAAAGGCTTAACGCGTTTTACCATATAGACAAGGATTTACGCGTTTTACAATATAGACAAAGGATTTACGCGTTTTATCATATAGGCAAAGGATTTACGCGTTTTACCATATAGACAAAGGCTTAACGCGTTTTACAATATAGACAGAGGCTTTACGCGTTTTACAATATAGACAAAGGCTTAACGCGTTTTCGAATATATGCAAAGGCTTAACACGGTTATTGAATACAGGCCTCCAAAACCGGAATTAACTGCTGAAGAGAAGGCGGAGGAAGACGCGAAATTCATGGAACAATCTTTGAAGAAAGAGAAAGAACTTTTGTCCCAAATCGATAAACTGAAAGGGGTTTCCGTGTTACACCCGATTGGTCTGGACAGGGCTTATCGTAGATACTGGGCTTTTAAATCAGTCGGGGGAATATTTGTGGAGGACAATGACCCCTTTGTCGGTATTTGTCAACCGAGGCCGACACCCTCTCAACCCTCCTCGATGGTCGCGGTTAAGAAAGTTGACGAGTTACCGCTTAGTTTTATGAGAAAATATCTCAGTTCGCGCAAGAAAGAGAGCGACAAAAACGGGCAAAGTGACAAAGAAAACGAAGCTGGTGATGTCGCCTCGGCTTCCACCAATCACAATCATTCTAAACCGCAAAAACTCTTAAGCGACGCTAATCCCAGGATTAATTCCCCGCTCAAAGTTAATCAACGTCATTCATCGTCAGCGTCTTCTGATTCTAATTCTGACGAAAAGGACGTTGTTAAGAAAGATTTCGTCTGTCACGCCGATCCCGTTTTGTGTCCCGTTCACGGTAATGGTAACGCGAAACCCAAAGTTGAGTGGAGCTTCTTTCATACGGAGGAACAGATTAACAATCTGATCGCCGCGTTGAACCCCAGGGGTTATAGGGAAAACGCTTTGAAAGAGGCCTTGGTCAAGGAGAAAGTCGCTTTTTTCAATAACGTGGCCACTTGTCCAGTTGATAAGCTCAACCGTGATATTGTTAGTGAAGAACCGGTGATTGAAATAAGGAAATCAAACAGAAAAGCCTCTGTTTTTCATAATATTCCGCCCGAAGAAGCTTTAATCTCAACGTTCAGGGATGCCCTCTTAGAAAACGAAGAGAAATTGTGGTCCGGATCTCTTGGATTTGTAAAGGTTAGTGTGGTTTTATTTTTTTTTAGTTCAGTAAGCCTTAACAATCTTCAAATTAAAGGCTTAAACTTAATTTATATAAATTAATATTGCTTTAAGAGTAAAATTCCGTGAAGCTTTTGGTATTATAATAACCAAGGCTTATAATAAAAGTAATAGATATAATTTAATATTAACAGAAGTATATAATACTTCTCTCCGAGAGAAGTGTACAAGCACAAAGCGGGGTAAGTGTAACGTCACTCTTCCCAACATCGGAACATTTAGAGCAAGGTTACTAAAACGAATCACATACGCGATAAATAGTTCCCTCATCATTACTCTATTAGCGTTTAAATATTTGGTAAGACGCATGCGCTTGTGTATTTTTGTCCCACGTCAAGACAATCAAGGTTTGTGGGATGATTGCTGGGGATTTAGTGCCAAACAATTATAGAATTCACCTTACGGTGCGATGCCCATTTGTAGTTTGATGAGCGGGAAAGCAAACTAAATGGGTGAGCCTGGGAAGAATGACGTTACATAACTAAAGCATTAAGAGGGTACAGAGTGTCATCCTTCTTCTATTATCCCCTTCTGATATTAAGTAATAAAAAAGGTCCTAACAACGTTATATGATGGCGACAAATCGCACTCCAAAAGCAATTTTAAAAATGCCCGTCTATAATAGGATTTAGGAAACTTTTATACTAAATATTAGTGAAATCGGTTCAAAATGCGCGTAGTTTATTCTATATACACTTTATTGTATGACCGCCATTTTACAAGATGGCAACGGATTGAAAAAATACTTCTTAGCACGTGTCTTCTATAGTTAAAAGCACAAGTAGAATAATCTTACACCAAGTTCCTATGTAAGATTTTTTGCCGTAGCCTCTGGGTCTGAAATTTCTGACGTTAAGCTTTTTAAAGTTCCCAACGGAGCTCGCATGAATGGAGAGACAAAATTTCTAAAATATCGGCCACGACCGAGAACGAGCTTTTGAAGCAGCGCTCCACAGCGGTGGAGAGTGAAGTTAAACAGGCGGGGTTAATTTATTTATCCGAGTAAGTTCAAGCAAGGGGGGTGGAATTTTTTTTAGTGAGACCCAGCTTTCCGCTGCTGATGTTAGTTGGCGCCGAGAAAAAACGTTAGTAGAGAAAAACTTTGGGTGTTCAACTACCATTTACTCTACAGTAAATACATTCGGCCTAGCCTTGGGATATCAAGTTTTAGGAACACTCGAGATGAGACGTTCTTTAGAGAGAACCTGACACACAATACCCTCATTCCTAGGCTGGAAAGCTATGTCCTTTTAGATCATCTCCTTTTGTTAAAAGTAACGTCCCTTCAAAAAATTTCAGCCTTCTTAGTTTTGGTTTTAACTGGACGTTGAATTTGATTTTTATAGATATATATCTTTTTAATAGTTAATCGCGACTTTAAAAAATACATTAATTAATTGATTGATAAGAATTGAGGATGCTTTTGTTACAAAGGCAAAGCTCGCCCTAAGCCTCGGTTTCTTTCTTTCTTTCTTTTTTTCCTCTCTCGAAACTGTGTCTCAGGTAAAAGATAGAAAACTTTGGAGAGAAACCATTTCCGATGGCAAATACGATATGCAGACCGATTACGTCAAATATGGTCTCGATGGGAAAAGGTAACACCCCCCCCCCATAATAATTCAAAGGGCGTGGTTTAACGCGAATCTTAATGACAGATTTAACGGAGAATCTGTTGATAAAATGGATGTGGATGATGAGAAAATGTCGGATAGATCTAGCTCACCATCTCTGGTGGCTTCGCCAGTGATTGTAGATCTGGCTTTGGCCTTGCTTCAAGTCGCGCAGGGTGTTGAATCCAAGTACATCGTGCCACCATTAGGTTCGTGGCCTAGAAATATTAATTCCCCGCTTAGGTACAAGGCTTAATGAACGAGTAACGATGGTTATTTTAGCTGATGACGACAAATACAAGAAGTTGAAACAAAAACAAATTGAGAAACAAGAAAAGTATAAAGCTTCTTCCAAATCAGACACAAACCAAGATGATCAGGTTACCGAGGTCAAGGGATTACAGGCAAAATCACCTTTTCAACGTTGGGAAGAGTCTTTGATGAATTCCACCAGCATTTCTCAACTTTTTATTCATTTGGCGACGTTGGAACGTTCCATTACTTGGCGTAAAGCCGCCAAGAACGCCAGTTGTCGTATTTGCAGGAAACGAGGTGATCCCGAGAATATGTTGCTGTGCGATCAATGCGATAAGGGATATCATATGTACTGCCTAAAACCTTCTTTATCCGCCATTCCAACTGGACAATGGTACTGTCCTCCGTGCGAACCAACACCCGTTCTTCCGAAAGAACCACGTAAAGCCACAAAATCATACAAGGAACTTAGTGATAGCGAAGGCGAGGAGGAGGAGGAGGAAGAAGAAGATGAGGAACAGGAAGAAGTTGAGGATGAGGAGGAAGATGAAGTTCAAGAGGATGAAGAGGAGCAGGTAGAGGACGAAGAGGAGGAGGAGGATGATGATGATGATGTGGTGGTGGAGGATGATGATTCCCAACTAGATGAAGAGGATGATGATGACGTCGAGGAGGATGATGACGACGCTGTTAATCTGGATGAAAGTGATGAGGAGGAGGAGGAAGAAGAAAACAGTCTGTAAGTATCTTTTGATTGTTTCTGTTATTGGAGTTTTTCCAGGAATATCATCAAATTAAATGAAAAATGCCTTTCGAAACCTTAAGGATTGATGAAACGGACTTTTGTCTTGTATGCAAAATTGGTGGGGATTTACTTATGTGCGATAACTGCCCAGGATCGTACCACTTAAAATGCTGCACACCACCTTTGAAGAAAGTTCCAAAAGGGAAATGGTTTTGCGCTACGTGCGTGTCTAACCAAGAGAAAGAAGCCAAGGGTTAGTATTATTCTCCGTTTATTGACAAGGCATAGCTTTAGGCCTTTGCGCGCGAGTTAGTACAATTCTCGTTTACTGACAAGGCATAGCTTTAGGCCTTTGCGCGCGAGTTAGTACTATTCTCGTTTACTGACAAGGCATAGCTTTAGGCCTTTTGTGCGCGAGTTAGTACAATTCTCGTTTACTGACAAGCAGTGTTGGGCAAATCGCGAATGACGTTGTACTACCAAGCGGGGGGAAATTCGGCGAATGATCGAAAAATTCGCGAATTTGCCCACCACTGCTGACAAGGCATAGCTTTAGGCCTTTGCGCGCGAGTTAGTACTATTCTCGTTTACTGACAAGGCATAGCTTTAGGCCTTTGCGCGCGAGTTAGTACAATTCTCGTTTACTGACAAGGCATAGCTTTAGGCCTTTGCGCGCGCGAGTTAGTACAATTTTAGGTTTAAGGATAGGATTATTTTAGGCTTAATTACGCTTACGTCTATTCTATTAGCTAAAAAGGAACGGAAGGATAAGGAAGTGGAGAAAGTTAAGGAGAAGGAGAAAGAGACAAGCAAAGGCACAAGGGCGAGCAATAAAAGAAAGGCTAGTAGTCCACCCCGCGAAGACACGTCGAGCGGCAGTCGTTCTAATAGAAGATCATCCAATGAAAAAAAGGGATTACCACTCGATTATAATTGTTGTAGTAACATTCTGACTGCCTTATCTCAACATCAACATAGTTGGCCTTTCATGAGAGCTGTTTCCAAGAAAGAGGTAAGGTGTTTTAAATACCGGGAGAGGTGTTTAGAACTTTGGTGGTAAAGGGATTTGGTGGTAATTTTTCAGGCTCCCGATTATCACAAAATCATTAAACGTCCGATCGATTTAGGCATAATACGCTCGAAGCTTAACAATCAGAAATACGCGAATAACAGTCAATTTACCGCTGATGTTTATTTGATGTTTCAAAATTGCGAAGTGTACAACGCGGCTAACACTCAACAATATCAATCGGGGAAAGGATTGGCGCGTTATTTTCAGAGTTTGTTGCGGAAGTACAAATTGATTGAATCATCAACTGCCGAGAATGGGTTAGGCGAAAGAGACCAATTGCCAACCACCTCCTCAAAACGATCCCGATATTAAAGAGTTCCCCCCCCCCCTCCATATTTTATTTCTCAACCTTGGTATTATGAATTTTTGAGTATAAATATATTTTTGGACGCTGTAGGCCAAGTTTCAAATTATTTTTCGCTGCCTTTTGGGTTTTGTTTTACGTTGAGTTTCAATGAAAAACTGAATTCCCCCTTGAAAATTAAGGGTTTTTAAAATATAAAATGTATTAGTGGCGTTAAGTAAATATTATTGAAGTAAATATTATTGTTCGTTCACAGTTTCATCCGCTTTACTCCTTCCCCTCCCTTCCCAAAATTATTCATTGATGGATTGGCTTTATTCATTAAAGCGATTTTTAATATTAATAAAGAAATTAAAAAAATGTTTGTAATAATTGGAATGAAATCAGACATTCGCTGTGTTACTAAATAAAATCTTATTTATATTTCTAAAACGTGTGTGTTTATTTGTGTTTTAATGCATTTTATTCCTAATGCGTGTGCCAAGGCTTAACTGGCAATCTGGGTCGAAACTAATTTTGCTAATTTTCTATTAATTTCACGTTAGATATTCATTTAATATTCACGTTGAATTCAATTTAATTTCGCGTTAAATATTGGAAATTATAAAAAAAATGAGTAAGTCGATAATTTTATCTTCCTTTTGTCAGTTTTGATTAATGTGTAGGCTGTGGAAACTGGAATTTGAGTAATTATGATTACTTTCTGTTTTTTAACCATGTTTTTTAAGTTATTTAAAAATTTTCAATTACTTAAGCCTAAAAACGTGTTAATTTGACCATTTTAGGCTTAGCAGCCGAGACGGGGGATGGTTGTATGTGATTGGTTGGCTGAAAGCCTGAGTGAGAGGTCAAAGTTTGAAGTTAGTTAAAAGTCATTATTCCTCAATTTCCTCATTTGTGCACCAGACCCCCGGTTCGAAACATGGAAACCCAAAGTGATAAAGTAGGTGTGATAATTATAACTTTACTTGGATGATGGATATAGGCTTGTGTATTACCACGAAAATTACGACGCGTAATGACAAATACCAGACTTTACAACACCCTAAGGTCAACAAATATGTAAGTACTTTTAAACCTCCGTTTCTACGCGTGTTAGAAATAATGTTCCAGAGAATCCAGAACGAAGACAAAGATTTCATCATGAGCGGCATGGTGTGTTATTTTAGGTATGGTTTGGTTTGGTTTGGCTTAGACATGTTGGTGAGGCGTAGGTTTGGGTAAGGTTTAGATAGGTTCAATGTGGGTCGGGTTGCTGTCTTTGTCTTCTAGCCAATTAATTTAAAGGGAAAGGATTGACTATGATAGTTAATTATAGAAACGTTTATCCAAAAACTATTTTTGTAGCCCTGTCTAAAAATAGTACGGTGTTAAATTTGCAAACGTTGCACGAAAAACTATCTAGAAATGTTACTACATTGTCCTTAGTAAGTCAGAGAAATTAACTTTTCATTTTATACTTTTTATTTAAATAATATGATTTTTATTTTTCTACATGCATTACACGTATTTACATTATTCCTATAAATTTCTCGCTTCAAAAATAAAAATTTAGGTAAAAAATACAATTATTTTAGCTATATTAGAATTGGCGCGAAATGAAAAATCTTCAAAATTGAAAAGTCATCTCATAGAATAATGCATAGTTATAAACTGGAAAGTTAGTGTGGGAAAGAGTCTAACCTATCTTCGTGTAGGAAAGATAATACGCTCTTCCTAATGGAAAAAATGTAATCCTTAATTTATCTTTATTATGTGAACTCTCTTTGCCGGTAATCTGTACTACTTTCAGAATTAGAAATTCGAAATACGGTCGAAACTTCGTTACCGTAAAAACCTTCCACTCTAGGGCAGTCTTTAGTCTATGTCATTCCTCCTCTCCTCTCTCTCCTCCCTCGGCGGCCAGTTTGATCACCGCGTTCGATGAGTGAAGCCGTAAATGAGTGTTTTAAATTTTGAAATTGATTTAAAGTTAATTAAAATGTATTTAAGTCGCGAAATATCTTTTAGAAAGTGTGCCAATATGATGGCGATAAGAAATCTAAAACTTTTACGGCGAAATATTCATTTGTAGTATTATTTTTTGGAATTTTAATTTTTTAACAAGTCACTCTATCGCTAAGCCTCGGCCACTTGACGGAATGTTTGAAACTTTGAATTAGGCCCTAATTAGGGTTAGCACCTTGGTAACGAGCATAGATATATTAAAAGGGTAGATACACAATTCAATGGGAGGTCGACGCGGAAGGGGCAACGAGCAGACAGCCGCTATTTTCTGGGGGTAGCCGTATAAAACGCCATCTATCGGTAACTTTCGAAACTAAATTTAAAGGATGAGCTTAGAGTAGTGGCACTCTATGTTAACCCCCTATAGGGCATAATAAGTCAAACCCTCGGAGATGCCATTACTCCATTTTATACGAGCTAAGAGCGGAAAAACGTATTTTATAAATTTTACACCTGTAAAATCTTTTAAAAAACAATTGGAACTTGTATTTCCACTTACTTTCGAGGAAATACCACCGTTTTCTGAAGGTAAGAGTCTTTTTTTATACATTTATTAGTAATAAAAACATTTAAGGCGAGCTAAGCCTTGGTCTTGTAAAACACGGCAGATTAGTGATTAAAAAATAAATTTTCCAAGTCACGAAAGTACAGCCTCTTTTCTCTATGTGCAAATCAAATCTACATTATGGCCATGACCAAGGCTTAGCTCGCCTTAAATGTTTTTATTACTAATAAATGTATAAAAAAAGACTCTTACCTTCAGAAAACGGTGGTATTTCCTCGAAAGTAAGTAGAAATACAAGTTCCAATTGTTTTTTAAAAGATTTTACAGGTGTAAAATTTATAAAATACGTTTTTACGCTCTTAGCTCGTATAAAATGGAGTAATGGCATCTCCGAGGGTTTGACTTATTATGCCCTATCGGGGGTTAACATAGAGTGCCACTACTCTAAGCTCATCCTTTAATTTAGTTTCGAAAGTTACCGATAGATGGCGTTTTATACGGCTACCCCCAGAAAATAGCGGCTGTCTGCTCGTTGCCCCTTCCGCGTTTTTTCGTTAAGCCTAAGCCAGCGAAGTGGATCTAGACCCTTTATAGTTTTACTATATCTATGGGTAACGAGCCGACTGAAAAATCTTCATACGTCTCCCTGGTAACGAGCCGATAGAAGTACTTCATACGTCTCCATGGTAACGAGTTTGAATTAGGCTTAGGTTTTTTTTTTGCATATTTTCTTATTGACGTTTCATAAGCTTTAGAATTTTGATTACAATTCTGAATAAGGTTTGGAATTTCGATAATAATTTTGAATAAGGTTTGGAATTTCGATAATAATTTTGAATAAGGTTTGGAATTTCGATAATAATTTTGAGTAAGGTTTGGAATTTCGATAATAATTTTGAATAAGGCTTAGAATTTCGATAATAATTTTGAATAAGGCTTGGAATTTCGATAATAATTTTGAATAAGGTTTGGAATTTCGATAATAATTTTGAATAAGGTTTGGAATTTCGATAATAATTTTGAATAAGGTTTGGAATTTCGGTAATAATTTTGGGTAAGGCTTGGAATTTTGATAACAATTTGGAATGAGGCTTAGAATTTCGATAATAATTTTGAATAAGGTTTGGAATTTCGATAATAATTTTGAATAAGGTTTGGAATTTCGGTAATAATTTTGGGTAAGGCTTGGAATTTTGATAACAATTTGGAATGAGGCTTAGAATTTGGATAACAATTTGGAATGAGGCTTAGAATTTGGATAACAATTTGGAATGAGGCTTAGAATTTGGATAACAATTTGGAATGAGGCTAAGAATTTGGATAACAATTTGGAATGAGGCTTAGAATTTGGATAACAATTTGGAATGAGGCTTAGAATTTTGATAACAATTTGGAATGAGGCTTAGAATTTTGATAACAATTTGGAATGAGGCTTAGAATTTTGATAACAATTTGGAATGAGGCTTAGAATTTTGATAACAATTTGGAATGAGGCTTAGAATTTTGATAACAATTTGGAATGAAGCTTTGAATTTGGATAACAATTTGGAATTAGGCTTAGAATTTGGATAACAATTTGGAATGAGGCTTAGAATTTGGATAACAATTTGGAATGAGGCTTAGAATTTGGATAACAATTTGGAATGAGGCTTAGAATTTGGATAACAATTTGGAATGAGGCTTAGAATTTGGATAACAATTTGGAATGAGGCTTAGAATTTTGATAACAATTTAGAATGAGGCTTAGAATTTTGATAACAATTTAGAATGAGGCTTAGAATTTTGATAACAATTTGGAATGAGGCTTAGAATTTTGATAACAATTTGGAATGAGGCTTAGAATTTTGATAACAATTTGGAATGAGGCTCAGAATTTTGATAATAATTTGGAATGAGGCTTAGAATTTTGATAACAATTTGGAATGAGGCTTAGAATTTTGATAACAATTTGGAATGAGGCTTAGAATTTTGATAACAATTTAGAATGAGGCTTAGAATTTTGATAACAATTTGGAATGAGGCTTAGAATTTTGATAACAATTTGGAATGAGGCTTAGAATTTTGATAACAATTTGGAATGAGGCTTAGAATTTTGATAACAATTTGGAATGAAGCTTTGAATTTGGATAACAATTTGGAATTAGGCTTAGAATTTGGATAACAATTTGGAATGAGGCTTAGAATTTGGATAACAATTTGGAATGAGGCTTAGAATTTGGATAACAATTTGGAATGAGGCTTAGAATTTGGATAACAATTTGGAATGAGGCTTAGAATTTGGATAACAATTTGGAATGAGGCTTAGAATTTTGATAACAATTTAGAATGAGGCTTAGAATTTTGATAACAATTTAGAATGAGGCTTAGAATTTTGATAAGAATTTAGAATGAGGCTTAGAATTTTGATAAGAATTTGGAATGAGGCTTAGAATTTTGATAACAATTTGGAATGAGGCTTAGAATTTTGATAACAATTTGGAATGAGGCTTAGAATTTTGATAACAATTTGGAATGAGGCTTAGAATTTTGATAACAATTTGGAATGAGGCTTAGAATTTTGATAACAATTTGGAATGAGGCTTAGAATTTTGATAACAATTTGGAATGAGGCTTAGAATTTTGATAACAATTTTGAATGAAGCTTAGAATTTTGATAACAATTTTGAATGAAGCTTTGAATTTTGATAACAATTTGGAATGAGCTCGCTTTGAATTTTGATAACAATTTGGAATGAGGCTTTGAATTTTGATAACAATTTGGAATGAGGCTTAGAATTTTGATAACAATTTGGAATGAGGCTTAGAATTTTGATAACAATTTGGAATGAGGCTTAGAATTTTGATAACAATTTGGAATGAGGCTTAGAATTTTGATAACAATTTGGAATGAGGCTTAGAATTTTGATAACAATTTGGAATGAGGCTTAGAATTTTGATAACAATTTGGAATGAGGCTTAGAATTTTGATAACAATTTGGAATGAGGCTTAGAATTTTGATAATAATTTGGAATTAACTGGTTTATTACCGCCTTATCAGCAACATTACTGTTTCATTTATATTTTCTACCCTAAAACCTAATCCACGCTCACGGCGAGAGTAGCTTGTTTCTTTGAACGCGTGATCGAGTGCGCTATGTCTAAAAAGAGGCGCACTTTTAGCCACTCGTATTTGATCAAATCGACTTAGACGATTTATCAACAACGGGGTTGATGACGATAGTATGACATAACTCCCCTTGTTAGATATAAAAAAAGTAATATCAAATCTCTTGAAATGATCCACGCTAGTTTTATTAACTCTTATTAGTAATTATAATACTTCTTCTAACATAACAAAAATCGCGGGTATCCTATGCTATATTTTTTTCTTTGATGTTTGCTTTTGCTAAAAGCTCCAGAGATATTTTTTTGCTTTGATGACGGTCTCGGGGGTGGTCCAATGGGTCAGCTAAAAACACGGTTACTTAGTGTCTCCCCGAGGATTTACTTATATAAACGGGCAATCGTAAAAATAAAGCGCTTAAAAGGAGAACCAACCCAAGCGCCATTCCTAAACAGTCACTCGCGCTAAAATCTTAAAAAAAAAGACCCAGAGTAAAAGCCCCAAGTTAATAATTACGCCCCATAAGTACAGTGACAAAACGCAAAATTCTCTAAGTTAAGCAAGTCAATAACAAAACGCAGCTCTATCAACAAGTGTCATGGACAGTTTTGATAGCTAGAATTTGCTCAACTTTCGTTTTTGGTTCATATTGAAACTTTGTTTTTAAAGCATGGCTAGGATTTAGTCTAACTTATCGGGGAGGTTATTATTTACTTATGGTAAGAAGATGTTTGAGCGTCGAAAGAGGTTTTGGTTAGTATTTTTCCTTGATTGCTAGAGATGCCCTTGTAAGCCTTGGCGTCTTTAATTTATCACTCTAGAAATAACCATAAAGTACATTCAATCGCCAACTATCAACCCCTAAACTAAGTGAGGGGGGGGGAAGGCTTGTCTAGGATAATATTTTGCCCAATAGCTTAAGATCCGAAGTTAACCACTTGATACAAAAAAACACACCCTCATACACACACTTGGCATACGTTCTCAATTTTCTCTTGACCCCTTGGCATACGTTCTCAATTTTATCTTGGCCGCTTGGCAGTTTCGGGGCGAAAGTTGTCAAGTGATCATTTTCAATTAACAGATTCATACACATACTTGGCTACATTCTCAATTTTCTCTTGACCCCTTTGCATACATTCTCAATTTTCTCTTGACCCCTTGTCATATGTTCTCAATTTTCTCTTGACCGCTTGGCAATTTCGAGGCGAAAGTTGTCAAGTGATCATTTTTAATTACCAAATCCATACACATACTTGGCATACATTCTCAATTTTCTCTTGACCCCTTTGATACATTCTCAATTTTCTCTTGACCCCTTGGCATACGTTCTCAATTTTCTCTTGACCCCTTGGCATACGTTCTCAATTTTCTCTTGACCCCTTGGCATACGTTCTCAATTTTATCATGACCGCTTGGCAATTTCGAGGCGAAACTTGTCAAGTGATCATTTTCAATTAACAGATTCATACACATACTTGGCATACATTCTCAATTTTCTCTTGACCCCTTGGCATACGTTCTCAATTTTCTCTTGACCCCTTGGCATACGTTCTCAATTTTATCTTGACCGCTTGGCAATTTCGAGGCGAAAGTTGTCAAGTGATCATTTTCAATTACCAAATCCATACACATACTTGGCATACATTCTCAATTTTCTCTTGACCCCTTTGCATACATTCTCAATTTTCTCTTGACCCCTTTGCATACATTCTCAATTTTCTCTTGACCCCTTTGCATACATTCTCAATTTTCTCTTGACCCCTTGGCATACGTTCTCAATTTTCTCTTGACCCCTTGGCATACGTTCTCAATTTTATCTTGACCGCTTGGCAATTTCGAGGCGAAACTTGTCAAGTGATCATTTTCAATTAACAGATTCATACACATACTTGGCATACATTCTCAATTTTCTCTTGACCCCTTGGCATACGTTCTCAATTTTCTCTTGACCCCTTGGCATACGTTCTCAATTTTATCTTGACCGCTTGGCAATTTCGAGGCGAAACTTGTCAAGTGATCATTTTCAATTAACAGATTCATACACATACTTGGCATACATTCTCAATTTTCTCTTGACCCCTTGGCATACGTTCTCAATTTTATCTTGACCGCTTGGCAATTTCGAGGCGAAAGTTGTCAAGTGATCATTTTCAATTACCAAATCCATACACATACTTGGCATACATTCTCAATTTTCTCTTGACCCCTTTGCATACATTCTCAATTTTCTCTTGACCCCTTGGCATACGTTCTCAATTTTCTCTTGACCCCTTGGCATACGTTCTCAATTTTATCTTGACCGCTTGGCAATTTCGAGGCGAAACTTGTCAAGTGATCATTTTCAATTAACAGATTCATACACATACTTGGCATACGTTCTCAATTTTCTCTTGACCCC
Organism: Phalangium opilio; assembly: GCF_054372755.1. Taxonomy (NCBI): domain Eukaryota; kingdom Metazoa; phylum Arthropoda; class Arachnida; order Opiliones; family Phalangiidae; genus Phalangium; species Phalangium opilio. The sequence goes on along the minus strand of NW_028324187.1, from coordinate 5,302,958 downwards.
TTGGCATACGTTCTCAATTTTCTCTTGACCCCTTGGCATACGTTCTCAATTTTCTCTTGACCCCTTGGCATACGTTCTCAATTTTCTCTTGACCCCTTGGCATACGTTCTCAATTTTCTCTTGACCCCTTGGCATACGTTCTCAATTTTCTCTTGACCCCTTGGCATACGTTCTCAATTTTCTCTTGGACCCCTTGGCATACATTCTCAATTTTCTCTTGACCCCTTGGCACACGTTCTCAATTTTCTCTTACCCCTTGGCAGTTTCGAGGCGGAAGTTGTCAAGTCATATTTTGCAATTAACAAATTCATACACATACTTGGCATACATTCTCAATTTTCTCTTGACCCCTTGGCATACATTCTCAATTTTCTCTTGACCCCTTGGCATATATTCTCAATTTTCTCTTGACCCCTTGGCATACATTCTCAATTTTCTCTTGACCCCTTGGCATACATTCTCAATTTTCTCTTGACCCCTTGGCATACATTCTCAATTTTCTCTTGACCCCTTGGCATACATTCTCAATATTCTCTTGACCCCTTGGCATTCATTCTCAATTTTTTCTTGACCCCTTGGCAATTTCGAGGCGGAAGTTGTCAAGTGATCATTTTCAATTAACAGATACATACACATACTTGGCATACATTCTCAATTTTCATTTGACCGCTTGGCATTCATAAATTGACCCTTAAATTACTTGAGCAATCAAAAACTAACTCTCAAATTTCTTGGTAATCCATAAGCTCATAAACCCAAACCATTGGCTCCATATGCTAATCCCAAGGAGTTGACAACCAAACATGTATTTCAAATGATGACCTTCTCGTATCTCGGCCCCCCTCTTTCTGTATATGTATAGATGGAGTTTATATTGTTTTATATATATGTGGGGGTATGTGTTAGGGCCAGATGTATCGATTGAGAGCTGGCGCATCTTTCCCCGCTAGCCATTGATTTTTTATGGTTGAATAAATAGAAGGAAACTTGCGCGCGGGGTGAGCGTAGCATGTGCTTGTGTTTTTCTGCCTAGTTCTACTTGATGGGCCGGAAACCACCGTTCAATAACAACGTCCACGCGTTTTTCCAACATGTTTGAATACACTCATCTTGAATACGAAAGAATTACCTTAGGGGGCGCGCGCAAAAAGAAACGCCAACCCGCGCGAGTAACAAGTAGAAAAACTTTAATATCTTCATTTCTCCTTCAATCTCTCAAGTTTAACGCTAGACCTTATTTCAAAATTCATTAATCATAGGTCTAGCATAAGCGTATTAAGTTACGCCCTTAAAAGTTAAGTAACAATTGAATCAGAAATGTGTATAAAATTTCATCTCGCCTCAAATCTCGTGATGTGAGATTTTTCAGTTTGGTCAAACTCAAAAGTTGCAAAGAAATGATCACGAACCAGTTTCAAGTCGTGTGTTCAGAGCTTATCGACTGTCATTCGGTTTTCTTTCTGATAGAGCTGTTTAATTGACTAATTAAGGATAGGGAAAGATTTGAACTGTTCCTTACTATATGGTTCTACGAAGAAATGCGCTGTGCCACGATAATACAATATAAGATAGAGGGGGGGGGGAAGGTTTTGGGGTTAAAAGTCGCTACATCCTCTTCCACTGTGTTTTCGACGTGGTAACGTCACTAACGTGCTTCTGAAGTAATTTAAAACCCTTACACTTTGCTAAAAAGGCCGCTAGCTAAAGGGCAAGGCATGCTAGTCGAAATATTTCCTTCCAATAGCCTCAGTCACGGAGCCAATTCTATTTCTAACAGGACCTATATAAGTTCCTAAAGGGTTGAGTTCGCACCTTAACTAACAATTTAAAAGTAGTCTAGAATTTTATTGTTGTATTATGAAAGCAAAAGTTGGGACTAAAGTTAAGGAGTTGAAACTCTGCCCAAGTTTCTTTAAGAAAACAAAAATTGAAAGGCATGATGATTGGAGCAACTTCCGGTCTGTTATCCAAAATTTACCTTCAATAAAGACCTCGTAAATTTAATTTAAATTTATTGATTTTATTGTAAATGTTTTGAGGCAACATTCATCTTTAACCGGTTTGTCAAGGTGCGAACTCGACTTTGTGGAAACTGTCTTCTCGGAATCAGGAGATAGAGGGGGTCCCTACTCGCGGACGGAGGATGGTAGATTTCCAGAGTCTAGAATCGCGGTGCATGCTCCATAGATATTCCTCAGATTGGGCTAAAAGCTAGTGAGCAGCTTTTCCCAGAGAAAAGATTGGCTAAGAAGCGAAATCTATTCTTTATACTGGTTAAGGCTGCATGGTGGAACTGTATGGTGGTCGTACATAGAACTGGGTTTCGGGGTATAGCGACGTAGGATGGGTGGGATGGCCTGTCGCCTTTGTGTCTGGCCCGCTTGATGTAGCGATGCCAAGGAAATCGATGAAAGAAGCATCTCCCTGCATGCTTCTCCCCTTTTCTATCTGCTACCCTATATGCTTCTATAAGCAGAGACCAGTCTAACAATGGACTCCAAACGTTCGGCATTTAGTTGGTAAAGATATGTTGAGGAGTTATCTCCTACCAACTTTGTTGCTTTTAGTGTCCAACGCGATAGTCTTAATTTTTACGTCAGTTGGTCGTAGTCAATGATGGAACAAACACCACAAAATTTTAAACGCGTGTTTTAGCTTAGTTAACGTAAATTATAAGCGATTACCGTTGACATATCAGAGCTTCCATCCCAATGTTAGCATAGAACTGAGGTATTCCAATGGAATAGACTTTTTCAAAAGTCGTTTATGGAGTTTGGTGTTTGAGGCGGAACATTGATGGGTAGTTTTTGGACAATAAAGACTTTAGATATGACTTGACTTTGGTGGGCTGGTAATGTTGAAGACCTGTCTAAATTGCCTTTGCGTCCACCCACATACTGCCCAGTTGTTTGGTCTTATAAAGGGTCCATTAACGTATCGCGTGTGTAAGGATTATTTTCAAGATTTCAAGATAGGGTATGTTGTGGGTTGTCTTTGTTTTGCTAGTCTTTGTTGAGATAGGGGAGCAGAGGGGGGTCTTCTATTGCTCGATCGTCGTCGCTCCGTGACTCAAATGGTTTTCCCACCCTCTTATCTCGTCAATAAGAGTAAATGAAAAAGAAAACTTTATGGGTTAAGAGTCGGGGCATGTTTGTGTCACCGTTTGGCATCTCCAACCCCCCCCCGTCTCCATCCGCCTGACGATTAAACACTGCGCCGAGAAACGTCACACCATCCTTCCAACTAACAACCAACCGAAGGAAAATCCTCTATTAAACCTTTAACCGTTTTCCAAGCCTATTTTCTTTTCTTTAGCCTTACCAAGAAAAAATAAATAAAAATACTTTTGTCGTTTCGTCCTTAGTTTAAGCACCGTATCGTAGGTAAGGTCAACCGCAGCCTCTCAAATTATTTTATTACTATTCTTTTGCTAAAAATACCTCTGGAGCTTTTTTACCGAGTTCAAATTTCACTCACGAAACAAATATTGTTTTAAATTATTATTACCATTACTAGTCTGGGAGAACTTGAAGATGTCAGGGAAATTAAAAATTTATACCAAAAAGATCAGGGCATTTTATTTTAGGGAAGGGGGGGGGGATACATTTTTTTTGCGTTTACGAAAATTTCAACGTTGAACGCTACAACAATTTTGAAGTTGGATATAATTTTCAAATTAAGAGTTGACCGTTAACATCGACAACTTTAGGACAAAAATGTCAGGGAATTTGATTTTGAAGCTTTCATGGCAACCTTAGTTCTATTGATGGATTGGGGTAAAGTTATAAGCAGAAAATCGTATCAGACAAGCCGCTAAAACACTATAATCAAATACATAATATTTCTTTGAAATATCTTAAACGTTTTAAGACTGTTAATTATTAACTATCATAACTAAAATGTTTCTCTTTTCCAGGATATGAGAGTAAAGACCTGGGAATATTTAAAAAAAAAATCAAACTAAACTTTTCCTCTCTTTACCATTGAGATGTAGGAGGTATATATATATATTTGTAGATCTCGTCGTTGAGGGGTTGATGCCCCAAAGGGTATAAGATGTCAGCCAAGCCCTTTTTCTTCTAAAAACTATTGGATACTTGGAGAGTATACTTTATCCGACTACTAAAAGATGCATTACAAGATTTCTCTAGAGTATTTCAACGACGGCGAAACCTTTTTGGATCCATCCATACTCTCCCCCATGCGCGCGTTTTGGGGGAGAAACTCCGTTCGGTTGCATTTGGGATGCGAAAGATATTTATACTGAAACATTTTTATATATGGATGGATAAAAAAGACCGCTGTGTGCCGTTCCCAGTCGCTCTGTCCCCATCCCTTGCTGCCATGTCCCCTTTTACACATAATATTATTATTATTATTATTATTATTATTATGGTTAAAATTCAAGTTTAAGCGTCTTGAGAGACTTATGGAGTTAACTCTACTTTTGATTATTTTATTTAATAACCCGGGTTATGGTTGTCTTCTGAGCCTTAGCGATGGAAAATGATGCTAAATAATATAACTGGCCAAATTAACCAATTTTGGCGCTATATACCTATTGCGCCCGGGGTCTAATTACGGCCCTGATTTTCATTTCGCCGGAATGGGGGGGGGGAAATATGGCTATAACGTACTCCGGAAGAATCAGAGTTAACAATTTACAATCCTGGATTACTACCTAATATATTTAAAAGCAGTAGGAAGAAGCCCACATTTAGGAGGTAAAATCCAAATGCTATTGCTATGGGCGCCTGTAGAAATGTTGTTCCTGCCGAACTTTAATGTTCAGGGCCAAGCCGACTTTCAGGCGTTGAATGTCCAATGATTTTGCTACGTACCCCTGTTGTCAAGCGATCATTTTCAATTATCAGATTCATACATGTACTTGGCATACATTCTCAATTTTCTCTTGACCGCTTGGCAATTTCGAGGCGGAAGTTGTCAAGTCATATTTTGCAATTAACAAATTCATACACGTACTTGGCATACGTTCTCAATTTTCTCTTACCCCTTGGCAATTTCGAGGCGGAAGTTGTCAAGTCATATTTTGCAATTAACAAATTCATACACATACTTGGCATACGTTCTCAATTTTCTCTTACCCCTTGGCAGTTTCGAGGCAGAACTTGTCAAGTCATATTTTGCAATTAACAAATTCATACACATACTTGGCATACGTTCTCAATTTTCTCTTACCCCTTGGCAGTTTCGAGGCAGAACTTGTCAAGTCATATTTTGCAATTAACAAATTCATACACATACTTGGCATACGTTCTCAGTTTTCTCTTGACCCCTTGGCAATTTCGAGGCGGAAGTTGTCAAGTCATATTTTGCAATTAACAAATTCATACACATACTTGGCATACATTCTCAATTTTCTCTGACCGCTTGGCAATTTCGAGGCGGAAGTTGTCAAGCGATCATTTTCAATTATCAAGCCGACTTTCATGCGTTGAATTTCAATGTAGAAATCTTGCTTATGCCGAAGAAATGCTATATTTATTTATTTTTAAATGGTTTTTTTGCTTGTTCTTAGAGGGCGTTAACGTTGGCGCTTAAGTAGGTATAGGCCTGACAAAAGAAATAGATTTCCGTCTGTTGGTGACGTGAGAAAGCTTGACTCTGACTCTTATCACGATTCCATTCGCTTTGAAGGGCGAGCTTTACGCCTTGCGAATGACGTTTACTTAGCTAAAACCCCCTTCGTCTTGGGGCTTAGACGCGAAAGCCAAACATTGCTACTATAATCGTATAAGTATTGTAAATCATCACCGTAAGTCTAATAACTCGCAAAACTGTATACAAGTTCGTATCAAGTATCTGCGAAAGATAATTAGTCATAAAAGTTTGTACACTATGGTAAATTATTCTACTCTAAATTGATTACAATATGATAAACAGGTACAGGCGGTCGGTTTCGTTATATCAAACTAAATTACTCGAATCAAATCAAAATGATGTAAGCGCAAACGCGTGAAACACAAATGTTATATAATTATCTTTTCGGTTCTATAAGCTAAAAAATCCCTAGCGTATATCGTGTCGTGTCACGGAGAACTGAGAGAAAAACTATTACATACGAATAATCTGTGGTCCACGTTGACTCCGTTATAGATCGCTACCACCAACTGTCCATTCACTCGAAGTTACCAGGGGGCGTATATTTGGGGAAGTATTTCATTTACTTCTCCACAGCCAAGGAATGCATAAATGTACTAGGAATAATTGTGCCCTCATATATCCCGTGTTAATTTCTATGCGGGTTTAATTGTGGGACGAGCTTGAGTACTGCACGACCCGTCTTATAATTCTGACTATCTCTATACTTTGATTTCATTGCTTCGTTGCAAAGCGAGGTCATAGGTGAGCGTGCAAGGTGCAAGACACTGCGAGATAGGTTATTCACGAGATAAAATTCGTCATACATGATTAGTTTATAGCTTTTCCCCCAAAATCCACCTAGAAACGTTGAGAAAATGATTGGATATACAAATAGCTGTTGAAACGTAACCTTAATTTCCTCCGTTATTAGTTTTGGCATCCCCTATTTAGGGAACAATTATAATGTATTCATATCTGCAATTATGCTAACTTCAATTTTATTTATTTCCATGGAAGGGGTTGCCCGATGGGTTGAGGGGTAGGGAAGGGTTAGGAGTTGGTTGGTGAGAGAGATGCGATGATGTTATTTTTATCAGCGCGAGTTTCTCTTTTAGAAGATGGCAAAGGACGGGAAAATATTATTGAAGGGGAAAACCCAAACCGCGGAAACTCAGCCAAGGGGAAGAGGTCTAAGCCTTGCATGGGTTTGGACCTCTAGCTTTGCCCCCAAATAAAAGAAAAAAAAATTGTATCGCTTTAGTCCATGATATAGCCTGGCCTGGCTGGCTAACACTAGGTTACAAAAACGTAACGTACTGCCAAGGAAAAACTCTGTTATCGCTGAGGTTTTTGGCTATATAGGAGATCTTTTTCTAAAATAGTTGTCCACGACCACAAAAATTGCTAAATGATCTGCTATTCTTTTACGCTACAATGACCATAACGGCCATTTTTCTTACGTCGTCGTACTTTCATGGGGGTATCCCGCTCTCTCGTTTTTACTTGGGTCAGAAGCCGCATCGGCTTGCCCTCCCCTCTATATAAGAAATATGAGGCTATATTTTAGATGGGTTCACACCAAAGGAAGAGAAATAAAATCTCCAAGAGAATTTTAATATTTTACGCAGTAAAATAATATTAGGTTACATTTTGAGATCTAAGACGAAGTTGAAATTTGGTATGGAAAATCCAGCTCATTATCGTCAAGAAAATTAAGTATAGTAGTTCTTGGAATTGATATGGAAAGACAGCATAAAAATTCTTAGAATTGTAATGAAGAAGTCGGTCTGGTGCGTCATAAAGTGACTCCGTTCAAATTATTAAGAATTTGTATTTGAATTTCGAGCTTCAAAATTGTAATTTTTTGGGGTATAGAAACTTTAATTTCCAGGAAATACGTATTAATTTGCAGTCGAAAGTTGCCGAAGAAGGACTATAATTAAAAATCCCAATTAAGCTCTTAAATAACTACGATCTCTATCAAAATACATTTTTAATATTGTAATTGAAGGAATATTGCGCCTCAGTGTGAACAGGGCCCAAAATCTGGTATAAGAAGCAACCTCGATGGATGCCCGTATACTTTTTTTTTCCTCTCGCTCTCTCTCGGACGGTTGAGTTTCTTAGAAAGCAATGATAAGTTTCCTCGCCTCTGCACCTAGAACCTTATAATATACAGTTCGCCTTATTGTGTGATCCCAGCACAATATAGATGTTCTTCGATATATCTATCCTATGGTTGCTCCCCTTTTAACGTTAGGACTTGGTCAGTTATCAACGCGGCGTCAATTTTCTATCTTTCTTATTTTTTTTTATTCGGTGGCTAGAGCATAAGTCAAGCAAGCAAACTATGAACCCGCCCTATAGTTTAGTTGAACCATCCTTTTTATCGTTAAATGGACACCGAGACCCCAAATAAGAAGAAGAAAAAGAAATACCGCTTTATAGGTGTTTACTATTACTCCGTACGTCCATAGATGGTTCTTGGACCACACGAGGAACAGGGGCAGAAAAAAAGAAACCGTTTAACTTTTTGCTTCATCGGAAACCTATCCAACCATTTTTAAAGGCACAATGAAGAATTATTCTTGCGTTATGTCTATAAATGGTTATTGAATTAGGTGTTGGTTAATTGGCGTTTAAGGTGATGGTTTTTAAAAGCAATGAGGTACAAAAAAAGATGATTATAAAAATGTATTTCTACGGGCCACTTTGAAGGCTTCTAACTTTGGTTCCATAAGAGATACGTGGGAGTCCTTAGAGTATGTTATAGTCGTATATATCCCCTATCCAACGATACTAAATACTTTGGGATCGAGTAAACAGGGGCCGAGTAATTGAGGAAAATGTTCATAAACATATCCTCCATAGGAATAGCATTACACCCAACTTTGTAGGCTCTTAACTCTGCTTCTGCTAGAGATACGGGAATATCCTTTGAGTATGTTATAGTCCTATTTGCCCTCCTTCCAACGATACTAATAACTTGGGGATCGAGTAAACAGGGGCCAAGTAATTGAGGAAAATGTTCACAAACATACCCCCCTTCATAGGAATAGCATTACACCCAACTTTGGAGGCTCATAACTCTGCTTCTGCTAGAGATACGGGGATATGCTTCGAGTATGTTATAGTCCTATTTGCCCCCGATCCAACAATACCATAAACGTGGAGATCGAGTAAACAGGGGCCGAGTAATTGAGCAAAATGCTCATAAACATACCCCCTCCATAGGAATAGCATTACACCCAATTTTGGAGGCTCATAGCTCTGCTTCTGCTAGAGATACGGATATGTCCTTTGAGTATGTTATAGTCCTATTTGCCCCCCATCCAACGATACTAAAAACTTGGGGATCGAGTAAACAGGGGCCAAGTAATTGAGGAAAATGTTCACAAACATACCCCCTCCTCCATAGGAATAGCATTACACCCAATTAAAATCAGGGCCCGAGTAATTATCATTTAAAATAAAATGTCGACTATATAATCCTTGATCTTAATTACCACTTGAAATAGGCCCCTCCCCTCTCCTCTGGTATTTTTTTTCATCCGGTATCATGATGATTGGATACGGATGTTTTGATGAAAATAAGAAATCAACCTTATTTTTTTTATTTTCTATTAATACTGTATTTTTCCTTTTCAGCTCGCTTTGAAAAATGTCAAAGAAATCTTATTTTCGGTTTAGAATTTTGACGCCAATGGAAATGTTTGGGCTTTTTTATCTTTATTACTGTATACCGCCATAGTCCAGACTTCTCTGTTGATGTATACGTCCTAATATTGTAGAGCTGATGACCTGTAAATGTATAATTCGCTCTCATCTGAATTTCGGCGGCGCATGTCCCATTTCTAACGTGATTTATGGATGGATGAATTGGAGCGGATTTTACAGTCAAAACTATTTTATTTTTGGTTTATTTTTTATTTTTATTTTGAGCACAAGTTTTTAAGTTTCAGCAGAGTTCATTGGATTTTGAGCTAGTTGAAAATATAACTTCTATCATCATGACCTTATGCCGACCCTGCCATTGTTTTCGAGTTATGATTTGAGTGTTTTAGGGATGACCCCTTATTTAAATTAGAGATAATTGTCTAAATCAGTTTGTTGATTAAATTTAAGGGGTCATTCATAAAATACTGCAATTATTACTCGAAAACCTAATAAATGAAAGTGTGACGCGTTAAGTCCAACCAGGGATAGATTCAATTTCTGAAGTAGGAATGGAGAACGGTTAGTATTTACTTCAGTCCGACTCATAGCCCAGTATAGAGCCCCTCACTCCAACCATGCTCCAACACGCAACGAAAAGTTTAAATTATCTTATTGGCTCACTTAAACTACGTTTTGATGACGTTGTTGACAGGGACGGCGAAAAATATGCAATTCCTTTTTACCTCTGTCGCTATAACCCGCCTCTTCTTTCATACCCCTCCGTCCCGGGGAAGGGGGTCCGGGGCTTTGACGCGAGCCCAGATTACTCTGTTTTCCATTCCTACTTCTAAAATTAAATCTATCCCTGCATCGCAGGCTTATCAGAAACACGCGTCAAAATTCTAAAGCTAAATTATTTCCGAAGTGTAGGGGGAAATCCACTATACTGTAGCTAGAATAATACTACACGTGCCTATCTTAAATTAATTACACACGTCCTTGTGGTGTAATACAGACAGCTGTTTCTTACGTCCTCGCGTGTTATCATTGTATCGTCGTTCAACTTTAGCTGAATAAGGATGTCTTAAGGTATAGTCTTGTATACCAGCCAACCAAGCAAGCTCAATCTTAAGATGGAAGAGAGAAATTGCTTGGATTGCAGCTCTGACTATCTATTGTGTCTTCCACGACACCGACTTTTCTTCCAAAATCTTCCAAAGATGGAATTGAGCTTGTAATATCAATTCCGAGCGAAGGAAGTGAAAAAAACCCCCCGTCTTTTAAAGAGCTCGCAATTCAAGTCCTTTCGTGTCTTCTGTCTCCACACACACACGCTATATCCGTTACGTATTGGTGGAATTATCTAAGAATTGTCATACTATTGACTCTATAATTTTATTTTTGCAGTGACTTTGGATAAACATTGCGATTTAAGTTTAAAGTTAATTCTCTCGCTGGTATCCTTATAATATTTTTGTATTGTAAATGCTTGCGCATGGAGTTTTCTTTCGCATCTCCTATAGAGTGGTACCAGGGATAGATTCAATTTTAGAAGTAGGAATGGAGAACGGTTAGTATTTACTTCAGCCCGACTCATAGCCCAGCATAGAGCCCCTCCCTTTTTAAATTATCTTATTGGCTCACTTAAACTATGTTTTGATGACGTTGCATGCTGACGGGGACGGAGAAAAATATGTAATTCTTTTTTACCTCTGTCGCTATGACCCGCCTCTTCTTTCATACCCCTCCGTCCCGTGGAAGGGGGTCCGGGACTTTGACAGGCGCCCAGAATACTCTGTTCTCCATTCCTACTTCTAAAATTAAGTCTATCCCTGGTGGTACTTAGAAGGGAGGAGCTACAGGGACGTGACGTCAATGTTGATAGTCTGAATTGTACGGTCTGTGCTGATGACTTCCAATATGGTCGACAAAACCTAGGTAAGAGATAGGATGGTGTGACGTCACGAGAAAGTTCGTAGTAGCAGACTATATAAAGGAAATTGGTAAGATCCGCGTTGGTTCATTGCATTGCAGTCTTCGGACGGTTAGTTCGTCCAACGTCTATGTTCTATCCAAGGCTTACCTTTATTTCGTAATAACTTTGTTCCATTGAATAGATTCTCTCTATTTTCTTTTATTGAAGATACTTCTTGGCTCGATGGCGGTTTTAAGAGTTGTTGTACATCTAGGCTCTCATCTCAACGTAAACCCGGGTAGATGGGTAGAGAGGGGGAGATGCTCGAATCCCTTATACTTGAAATCCCCTTATAAAACCACCCCTACCTTCAGGTACACAGACGGTGGTCACCCAACCAAGAACGTGGGATTTTCCACCACTTGCATGCATGCCCCCAGAGATTTCGTGACTAAATTTTCAAGGGCAAAATTGGTTAAGAAGAATATTCTAATTCTGAGACGTTTAGGCCTATACATAAGTAAAATAGTTTTTGCAATAAGTTTCAATTTTCTCGCACGTCAGAGTACGCATTTGCGATGAAAGTCCGCGGTTTGTTTTAATATTTGATATCGGGGTAAAGTGACCGTGGCTTAATTTATGATTATTGCAACGTTTTTAACCACTATATAAGCCTAGCCGTGGTTGTTAGTGGTGGGTACTTACTACACGATAACGTTGTTGCCTTCGGTCTCTGTACGTCCTAGAAAAAGGGTATATGGGGATTGTTTTGGAGTGTCTCTTTGAAAAGAGCTCCACTCTTCAGAAGTTAATTAACCGAAGTACTTATTTACCTGACGTGCTACACGACCTTTTTTGTTTAACATTGCGGCTGCTGCCTGACCTTGCGTTACTACGTCACCTGCGACTTTGTTGCCCATGCGCTAGGAATGTAAGCAGACACGCCGAACCAATGAAATCAGGCTTTCAGAATTATGACGCTTGACGGAGAGCATTCAAACCCCGCCCACAAAACCCGTATAGAAATTAACATGATTCTTATTCACCCATGGATTCCTGGTACCTGTTATTCTTTACCAAGTACTTTGGGATAATTTACTTCGGATATGTTTAAGAAATGTCCACCACGTTCGGCTGCAACTTAAAGAGTCAGAGTGGTGTGAGGGTGACCAGAACGACAAAGCTCCATTACGCCAACTAATCCACGCCCCCTCACTTCCTCCCACAAAACAAAAGCAGTAACACCCCCTGGATGTCTTTGCCCACAGATAAATAGGAAAGGCTTTCTTCTAGAGACCCTGAATGGCCCTGTACCTAAACCAACACATTTTTAAACTAAAGAACATTTCAAGAAGCCGTCTTGTAATGAAGATTTAAAGGGGAAAGTTTTATTTTCCCCCTCAAAATGGCCGACGATTTTATATAGAAATTACCAATGCGTGTACTATGACCTTGTGACCTTGAACTTACGGTACCCGAAATATTAATAGGCCAATTTTCAGTGATTAAACTATGACCTTTTGACCTTCCCTACTAAACAAAACAAACCCTGGCAGTGGATAGGTTATTGCACTCTTACGACGTCATGGTCTTGTTTAAAACCATTTTAAAGCAATGACGTAATCTTCAATGTTTTTTCTTTGGGAATGGGGGCACTTTTGGTATTTGGGAGAAACGTGGAATTTCGATTTTGGGGCTAATAATTGAATTGCGCCGGAGCCCGAGTTGCATGGAAGGAATTGCATATTGGTGCAATATCTATTTTACGCGAAACAATTCGGGTAATAGGTATACTTCTCGATATCAAACATTGACAGAATAGAATTAGGTATCCTCCCCATGCCCCTATCTCCTACTCTTTCAACTTTGATAATAAAAATTTTAACGAAAAAAAAGAAAGAACTTAAAGGATGTATAGGTTAGCTGCCAGAACCTAAAGAAAATAATTAAACCCTTGGGAAAAAAATATAATACAGGGTTTATGGAATGATTATGATTGAGTGGGTGTGTGGGTTCTGGTACCTAAGATGTAAAATGTAGTTTCGGAGTTACATTTTGGTACAAGGCAACCATTTTTGATCTCTTCCAAAAGCAGTCGTCTGATTAGTCTCAAATAAGTTCTCCTTTTTATCAAAAGCAGAGAGAGGGTAACAATTAAACAGGCTACAGTATAGCGGAGACCAAAATTCACCATCTTCCTTGTCACTAACCGTCGTCCCTTGCCCTTTCTTTTATAATGGCAAGGACCCTTTGTGGGATTCACCCTTGCTGCATATCTCGGGATTTACTGCGTTATTTATAGTTACTAGCCTGGTACTAGCAGAGGGATATAATAATCCCCTTATTAACAGGCTAGTTTTCAAATACACCATGAAATTTTACGATTTTTGATAAATTTTCTACAATTCTTCAACTTATATTGTCTTATACCCCGACGTGTACGACCCAGACCCCGACCGATCAGTCTGAACTTAACACTACCGCAAAGAACATTTCTAGGGATGTAATATGGTTAGCTCACCTTGTTGTCTCGCCTATTTCCCCACTCCCCTCCTTCATTCTTTAAGAGATCCCTTGGTTTTAGTTGAATACGTATAGAGAGAGAGAGAGAGAGAGAGAGAGAGAGAGAGAGAGAGAGAGAGAGAGAGAGAGAGAGTAGAAAGACCAATTGGGACGAAGGCAAGTCTAACTTCTAAATCGGGCGAAGGGTCCGAGCGGCGGCCCCGGCGGCACACGTGTGCAGTGTATGAAACAACGTGATTGGATTAAAACCCTCGGATGATCGAATAAAGTCTTTCTATAAGAAGAAACTTATATCGTTTTTAGCTCCAGCCAGGGCCCCTGCCAACCGAATTTTTTTTATAACCTTAGTATACATGTATATCTACGCTCTCCCCATTTCGAGCTGACTTCAATTCCTGGATTCTACATGGGTTTTAACATCGAATCGATACCCTTTAGTTTTTTTTTATACAAGGGCCGACGGTCGCCGCCATTTTGAATTTCTCATTGCCAAAACTTTGTAACTCGGAAATTTTACTTCTATTCTACATTTTTTTATAGTCTTTTTGGGGGGGGGGGAGCTCCATTAAATCATAAGTTCTCACTTCCAATAGGAGACCATAGAGTAATATGAGAGGTGTTACAGTTGTCCTTCCGGACTCTGAAATGAAAGTGTCATAACTGAAATGCAGGACATTTTAACCAAAAAAAGGGTAATTGTAGGAGCATAGTAATCAATTTTGAGTCGAAAATGTAACTATGTTTTTCCCCACAAGTTATGAACATTAGACAGTGGCGCCGCCAGAGGTAATCGCGGTAAGCGACTGCTTACTTCAAATTTTGAAGGGGGCCTAATTTTGGAGGAAGGGCCTCATTTACAAAAATACGATTTTACTGAAAATATTCAAAATTTAGTCCTGGAGTCGCAGGTGGAATACCGCGGTGGCTATTACAGGTTTGGCCGGCTTTTATCGCTATCATAATGGGATCGGGTTAGGTTAGTAAAGAATGCGCTTTGGGGATGGGGACCTTTAGTCCTACCGGGCCTAGAAGTGAGAGGCGAAAATACTTTCACTTGATCGAAACCTCCTTCTGGTAGGAATTTATTGGAAGCGAAAGAGGTAGCTAAACCGAGCACTTTTCATTTCGACCAGCTCTATTGTGTTACTTTTTTGTGTACTGATAAGGATCATCAACGGGACGGCGCTGACTCGAGGATTATTATTAGAGAGTTTATGCTGCACTACTTTTAGGCTTCTACGGTGCATTTGTCCAATGCACTGTAGAACCTTACACGTATTGCAACTTAAACTCTCTACTGTTACTTCTTATTTCGAAATAGTAAATACGAAGAGGAGAGAAAGAGGGAGATAGAAACGCGCTTTATAAAATCCGCCGAAAAATGGGAAAATAGGGGGGTCGTAAAAACAATTTTCGGTACGTTTAGTTTTAGGACGCACATCCTTTGCGCAGAGGGGATTGACCTCCTCGCCCTATCTCTGTCATCCTCTACGTCAACTGTGCGCGAGAAAGCAGCGCTCAGGCACCGCGGTGCACCTTAGATTTACCCCCGTTTTCACCACGCATGGATCACGGCTGGGTAGGGGGCCCATACACAAAATACCGCTTACCCCGCAAAAGTTTCTAGCGGCGCCACTGACATTAGAGCACTTGTTTTACGGGTGACCCCTTATCATTGTCTTTCAGTTTCTTAAGGGGTCATCTGTAAAATACTTTAATCCAATCATAACAGGTTTAGGGGGGAAAATGTCATAGATATTACATTTTCGAATCTAAATAACCCATAGAACCATCCATTCCACTGTACTTCGGTCCATTAATTACCATTCACTTGGTTTTTCGAGTTATAACCACTTTGCACTGACAATTACACTGAATGAATATACTCATTTTGTATACATGTATATGTACAATCTGTGGGTTTGGTTTTTGGGCCCGTAGCTCGAGGCTCTTTTTTCCCCGGCTGTAAATCTAATTAGTAACCACAATTCTTTACGTTCCTAATGAACGGGTATATACTTAACTCTGTTACCTCGTGGCATTCACTCCACTAGTACTGCTACCACTACTGTCTCTAGCCTTGCTCTTACGAGCCATTTACTGCAGGCGTTTACCTTCCCCTACTCCCTCTAGTGGTAGGTAGTCTTTGCCTTGCCTTCTTTTTTTATTTATTTTTTCGGGGTATGGCCGGGCCACCTTGCAGCACCTCTTCTAATTTTGTCGATTGGGGTAAAGCTTTTGATTTCGGAAAAATAATAAAAAGTTGTACCTACCTATGCTACAACTCTGGGCCCATTTTTGCGCCTTACCACGATTATTTCTCCGCTACTATAGTACAAGCTAAATTAAACAAAATAAACCCAATTATGAAATTGGATAACTGCATGGTAACCTAATAAATGAAAGTGTGACGCGTTAAGTCCAACCAGGGATAGATTTAATTTTAGAAGTAGGAATGGAGAACGGTTAGTATTTACTTCAGTCCGACTCATAGACCACCCAGTGTAGAGCCCCTCCCTCCAACACGTAACGAAAAGTTTAAATTATCTTATTGGCTCACTTAAACTACGTTTTGATAACGTTGCTGACGGGGACGGCGAAAAATACGTAATTCCTTTTTCCCTCTGTCGCTATGACTCGCCTCTTCTTTCATACCCCTCCGTCCCGTGGAAGGGGATCCGGGATTTTGACGCGCGCCCAGATTACTTACTCTGTTCTCCATTACTACTTCTAAAATTAAATCTATCCCTGGTCCAACCGTGGATTTTTGTAAAATATACTAAGGATGGCATTCATTTTTATTAGTCAATTAATTTTTGTCATACTTACTGCTAGTATATGTTACTTATTCGGCTATTTAAGCAGTTCTCCGTGGTAAGCTGGTTTATTATAATTAATAATATAGTGTTTTTTTAGCGCGTTTTGGGTATATCATCCTAAATTGCCATAGCAAAATAATAAATATTGCAATTATAAAGGACTATCCCAATTTCGTAAGTAGTTAAATTAAGGTATAAGTCTATACACGATCTGTGTATTGGAGTCAGGTTTCTAATATATGTTCTATATAATTGATTCGTAAAGGGTGGAGTGTGTTTGGTCTCAATTTGCGCCGGGGGGAAGTCAATTAACTTGACCTCTAGGGATATACCGGATATAATTTCAATCATTTCCGGTATAATTTAACAAGCATTCGATACTCTATTAGGCTATAGTATAATGCGTTCTCTATTAATTGGATTGTAATTCGATATTCGTTGCAGTTCGGTTTATTTTGGGCATGCGTACTTGGTTTTTTAGTGAGTTGTTCTTTTCAATCAACCAAAGCATCCAATATTTTTTGGGATGTTGGCAGTAACCTACCTTCAATCTTAGATAACCTAATGGTAAAATAACACGTTTTGCTATTCCTCCATTGGAAAAAAATAGCTATATATGTTTTATATATGTATGTATATATAAGCGTTGAGTATCTCTCCCATGCATAGACGTCTATTTCCAATTCGTGATCCTATGAAAAATATAAAAATCTCAGACTTGAAAACGGCTTAGGTCTAAAAAAAAATAAAGCAAGCGGGAAATGTTATATTCATCTTAAATCAAAGGTCCAACAATTGAAGTTTAAAATTGTAAATGCATTAATATTGATATTAATCTTTAGAAACGAAATTTCAAAGGCTTTCTGTCATAGAACCATCGCACTGTCCTACCAACCTCCATTTCTCTTTGGGTGCATCATGTATCGTAATGTTTATTTTAAGTTGTGAACTTCTTATAGCGGCACGTGTGTCTTTTCTTATTTTTGTCAAGCGCATCTCGAGCGTCGTGTTAGCCAATAGGGGGTCATAGGGCATGCCTAGGAGGGAAGGGGGTGTTGGTGTTGGCGCGGGAAATAGCGCTCTACAACTAACTTCTAAAAACAAATAGAGCTATCTTTTAGGTTCCCGTATCCATTCGGGTTGCCTTTACAAAGAAAAGCTTTTACGTCATCTCTTATTCAAGGTGGCCCTCCCTGGCCACCACCACTGCATTTGGATCAATAAGTAAACTAAACCACCCCCACGCCCCATGAAGCTTTATAGTCTACAGTTTCAAAAACACCCATACACAGTTGAAACCCCCCAGTAAATAAAGGCAATATATATACGAAATCACGAAAGCCATGGCAGTAAACGAACAAAGCAAAAGAAAAGTTATCACCCAACTAACTATCTGACTAACTCAAAACAAATTTGCATTTTAGAACCTATAGCTGCATCCAGGGCTGGATTCATTTAAAATTGGAGTTATATGGCATACCAAGTCGGAATCGAATCGAATTGATAAGGTTTTTTTTTTCAGTTTAAATTGGTTACCAGTGGTTGGTTAAGTTTTTTTCCGAGCTATCTGAATGGAAAGAGGTTTGAACAAAGAGGGTATAAAGAAGGGGAGTTGAAGCTAGCACCTTTGGCAAGGCATTTTGGGAGTTATCGCTTGTTATAATTTCCTCCCTATATCCGGTTCAGTGTATTTCAACCAATAAGAGGGCAGAGAAATATGCGCGCGCACACCGGAAGCCTAGAGGAAAACTTTCAAAGTGACAACACTCCAACCAAGCTTTCTACTCCCCCTCTTTATACCCTCTTTGGTTTGAATAAGGATAAGGTGTTTATAGTTTAAAACCTCAACGCTTCATTGATTGAGGCGAAGATAGTTTTGCCAATTCGCAATGCAATTTAGGTACGATTGTTACAAATACGGTCATGTACTTGAAATCTGTTTACCTTCCACAAAAAAAAATTGAAGGAAGAAGAAATCCCGGTGGTTTCAGTAAAATATTCACTTTCATCTTTATTTTATTTTTCCTTCTTTAAATTGACCTGCGAACCCTATGGTGAGGGGGTGGGTTTTGAGGGTAGGGGTGTAGCGTGGCACGCTCGATTTTTGTATACGCTTGGAATATTTTAAATTCTGCACTGAGTTTGTTTGTGATTTGACTATGGCTATTATTCGAGGAACGTACGGAACGCTACGCTTTTACCGGTTCCGTTAGTACCGTCAACGCGGGGAAGGTTAGGCCTAGACGTTGGGTTAAGTTGGTCTTGGTGCGTGCTTGATTTTGGGAATCGGCGGGTTTTAAAAGCGCTGATGAAGCTGGAAATGTTTAGCGCTTCCGAAGAGGTTCGTCCGCGAGCTTTGCATTTCGTGTCTTGATGTCGACGACATACCAGGAGTTTATGCGTTGACAGTGTACAACAGTACAAGTTAAGTAAACGGAGGCCCCTATACCTAGTAGGATTAAAGTGGAAGAAGGCAAGGATATGTTACTACTTCTATTTTATATGTACTCCTGGTAATAACATTCCATGTTATTCGTCTCTTGGACGACACATGCCTGAATGCCTAAGGGAACATCGAGTAAGCAACTAGATTTACTATTCATTTTATTGTATATATATATATATATACATATATATATATGTATATATGTATTTACAGGGTCATTTCCATGGAAGGAATTTGCGTGTTGAGGAGTCGACCAATGAGGTGAGGGTAATATTAATCCGCGGTTTCCATCGCCCTATACATAGGGTTTCTGATAAGTTTGCCTTAAATTAAGGGGGATGTTCTTTAGGCCTGAACTGTTTTCGAGTTATGATTTAAGGGTTTTAGGGATGACCCCTTAATTAAGTTAGAAATCACTGTCTTTCAGTTTCTTAATTATATTAAATTAAAAGGGGCATTAGTAAAATACTCCAATCTTAACTGGAAAACAGTGGCCCTGACGGTGTTAATGTTACCCAACTATATATGATGCGGTAGTATTTCAAGTTTTCTTAATATTTTCAAGATAAACATAGTAGAGTACTTACAGGATTATTTCGACATTGTCGACCCTAACGCAAATATCTATAAGCCGCATCATCTAAGAGAGTTATATATAGACACGAATTGACTCGAGATATCCAGCTCTTTGACGATGTCATGATCAAAGTGGTCCTTTCATGGTACACATATACTTGAAATAGTCTTTTAGCAATTTTCTATACATTCACGTCGCTCTATCTCTCTATGGCGGATGGCGGTACCTTCTAAATCCTGCTTCGTTAACCTTTGCCCTCCGAAAAAGCTTTTGACTCAATTTACCGCTGTTCTAATCCCCCGTAGAATCCTTTTCCCAGCAGTAGTCATGCGACGTCCAAGAGAGAGTAGTCAGGGTGCGGAGTAAGTGAGGTTCGGGCTTCTTCCTATTGGAGAGTTGGGAAGCAGGCCGCTCGTTCGCTTGTAACTTGATTTCCGAAACACTACAGTTCAGAACGAACGGACGAACGTACCCCGACTTCTATATCTTTACCACGACCATATACCCAACCGCTTCCATCAATACAAGAAGTCCATAAGACTCGAAGTTAGCTAGGACACAGTCGCTCTGATACCAACAAGATTCTGACTAGCTTGGTTGGACGGTTAAGGTCTATCAAGTACCGAAAGTCAAAGTATTCTGATCGTTTTGGCTTACATCGAAATATTCCAACGATACATAGTTTACTCCTACCATTAACACAAGGATATCAAGCGACTTAGAGTGTAAAATCGTCTGCTATTTTACATTTTAAGTTGCCTGGTCTCCTTGTGAAAATGTTATGAATCCTCCTTGCGTGTAAACTATGTATTGGACTGCTCGGGGTGCTGTCGGAATGCTCTGAAAATGTTTGCGTGTTCCATTTACAAATCGAGATCACCTTTCCCTCGGATTCCCGCCCGTCTTCCATAGGTCGCTTGCTCGGCCCGAGTTCAGCTCGGAACCGAACCAATCTGTATAAAATGACCGATCGGTAAATAAGCAAAAATATTTTGGCGCAACATGTTAACCTATAAAGAAATGACGTACGCTTATTTCTTATCCGCTTTTTTTTTGGATTTGATGACGAGTGATCTCAGCAAGTAGTACAATGGAATTTCCTATTAAGTACTTCACGCATAATCTACTTTCGGTATTGACATATAGATCTGTGTACTATATTGGCGTCGCGTGGACCTCTCTCTCACGCTCGCTCTCTAACTCTGTAGCACTTATATAATCCGTGGGATCGACATCTCACCCCCCAACGCGTACTAAACCTAACCGAAGAACAAGCAGTGACATTACCAAAGAGCCTAGGAGAAAAAAAAGTATAGACGGGCAACCAATAAGATTCGTATAAGACTAGAATCGGAGGAAGTGACTCATATACCCAAAGATTTTTGTAGTGTTATAGCGTAGACCTTACTTTGCCAATTCCCATCTACCATGAACCATCCCCCGGTAGAAGTACCCTTGGATGAAGAAAAAACGGTAGGGTATACTGCCCAACACCAATGGTCGAGGTGACCGACACTCTTTGCATGGTCTACCGTCACCAACAATAAAGGTACGTTCGTGGAACTTGTTCGTGGAAGCAGAAGGGGGTAATCGAAGAAGGATGACACTCTGTATCCCATTAATACTTAAGTTAGGTAACATGATTCTTCCCTGGCGAGGGAACCCTTTTTGTTTGCTCTCCCGCTCATCAAACTTCAGATGGGCATCGCACCGTGCTAGGGTGAATTCTATAACTGTTTGTTATAAACTAAATCCTCAGTAATCAACCCAAAAACCTTGATTGTCTTGACGTGGGACAAAAATCCACAAACGCATGCGCCTTGAAAATCAAATAGTTAAGCGCTAATTGAATAATGATGAGGGAACTATTTATTGCGTGTGTGATTCGGTTTAGTAACCTTGCTCCAAATGTAAAATGATGTTTTGAAGAATCAGGTCACAATTACCCCTCTTTGCGGTACAATTTTTCTCCAAAAATCTAAGTTGCATTCGCACTTGCATTTAGTTTGTACCCCCTCGCCAATCGTATTCGGTTCCTCGAGAGTTGTTTTTGAGTGGGGCGTCGGGCAAGGTCCATTACGCGAATTACGGTGGCTCTTAAAGGCGACGTAATTAACCGGGATGTTAGTTCTTCGTCCCACAGCAACCCAACCCCAACCCCAACCCCAACCTCATCTCCTTCACCAAACTCCTTGAAGCTCCTCTCTCGCTCTCTCTCCGCGTTTAGAGAGCATTTAAGCCAATAAGGATCGTAAAAAATTAAGCTAGCTTTTTTTTTTTTTTTTAAGTATCCTCTTGGTTCCATGGGAAAAATTACATTGGCTTTAACTAGCTCTGTTTGTAATTTACTTATAGGTTAACACCAGGTAAGCGCGAATAGGTTGGTTGGCTCAATTTAATTTGGGTTAATTGTAATTAACACGTAAAGCTCTAGGGTTAATTATTTACGTTGAAATTAGTTACTGATTTGCCATGATTGCGCGAGGAAAAAAAAAAGACTATACGGCAATGGTAACACGCCTAAGTTAATTTTTAAATATCTGTGACAAAGGGATGGATTTTAGCAGACGGATTTTGCACAAATATTTCTTTATATAGGACGACCAAAAAAAGGTATGGATTATTTATCTTCGATATTCTTTTCTTTCCTTGGATTCTACAAAATGTTCCCCCCCGTGAAAAATGTATTGTGACAAAATACGATATTTGATTTTTATATTTATTTATATATTTATACATATATATACATTGAAAGCGGTAGAAAAATGGGTTGTGTTTTTTAGAGGCAATAGAACTTATAGGGGCGTATTATTTACTTGCGGAGATGCGGGTTTGATTTATTTAATAATTTAATGTCCATCTACCGATATAATTAATTCAACAAATAAATAGGGCTAGACAAAAATATTTTTTTATCGTAAAAAAAATAGAAACTGCTTTTTTATTGCCATGGACACCGTCCTTTTGAAGTTAATCAAAAAAATCTTTATAGATAGTTACTTCATCTATCTATATATGATGAAGAAATATATCTACTCAGTTTTTTTAACCCCCAAAATGGCCGCCATCCCAAAACAAAAACTATCGAACTTTGAGAAAAAATCGAGTCACTCACTCAATCGTAAAGGGAAGCTGAAACAAATCCTCCGATTTCACTACTCCTTTGAAATAAAAAAGGAGGGGGAGGGCTTGAAGTTTAACTTTATAAGTTCATTCCCTGCGGAGGAATGTCACGCCATCTAGCGGGCACTCGACGAAAGATTCGTGTACCATCCGTAGAACGTAGGCAGGCACCCCCAGTCAATAAAACCTTTCAAAGCTAAAACAAGTCGGCGCGAGAGGACCCTGGTCGCGTATACTCACTCCGCTGTCAGGCCAGTCAGGGACGGGGAAACAGGGCCTTCCCTACTCCTTTAGTATTTCGACGCCAACCCTAGTCCCTAGTTCAGGCTGAAGGCGAACGTAGGACCCACGCGGGCGAGAGAGATGCTAGCTGCTATCGAAAACATTCTTTTGCCGAACTGAGTGGCGTTTAGGTTTAGTTTGCCACGATTCTCCTGAGGGTTCGGACTAGTCGCTCTTGTGTCCGCTGTATACGGTCCTCCTACCCCCGAAAAGTTGTTTTAATTTAGGCATTGCTGTCAATCTAGCGAGATAAATCATTATGAGGATATTATTTAAGTACGAAATTCAACTTCGACCCTATTTTTGTCAAAACGGTATAACGAATCGGATTAGTTCAAATCGCGCTCCGTGATTTCTTTCTTCGCTTAAAATTAGTAAAACTTTTCTTGGGTGTTTTTGGAAGACTTTGAATTTGAACTCTATTCGATTTGAAAGAAAGCAGAGTTAACTAAAGTTAAATATCAACTATTGCCCCCAATTTCCCCTTGAATCATTCACATAAAATTGGTTCTCAAATTTCAGTTAAGAATTCCGGTTAAGAACTGAATTGTTTTGTTCAATTAAACTCACCCATAACTGTGAAGTTTATGAACTAAAACCTCATCGTTTGTCAACCACGTAACTGCGTTAATAATTATGAACCGTGTTAGTTAAAGATTGCGTTGCTTAATTAGTGTACAATTCCGTAAACAAACAAACAAACAAAACTGAGTATACAATTATAAATATCAATATCAAGAACTCTTTGATACGAGTTACATAGATATGAATCAAAGAAAGAACTCGATATAAAAAAAACGTTGAAACGATCGTATGAATCAATCGAGATGTTAACGATGATATATCTGGCCTTAAACGTGAAACGAGCGATGTTTCTGACGCTCCTTGGGATAGCCGTTGGAATGATACGTCTTAAAGAAGCCGCCGTTGAAGGTAATAACTACCTACCTTAAGTTACGTAACGCGCTTCGATGCTCGCACTCTCTCTCTCTCTCTCTTTCTCCCGTTTTCTCTCTTTCTCTTCCCCATCCTCTTCTCAAAAGTTCCACGGCGTCTCATCTCATCTCAATAGTTGTAGAATTGCTGCTGGGAACGCCAAAATACAACCTGTTAGTTAATCTGCATGTGTTCGGGTAGCTAGCTACCTCAGTTCGCTTTTCTGTAAGTTAGTTGTTCTGGGTTCATACAAATCTGGAAATTTTAGGGAACAGGGTTCGTACGGAACCTGGAAAACCTGGATAATAAGTCAGGGATTTGGAAAATATGGGAAAAAGTCAGGGATTTAAATTTTCTTCATAAAATGTCAAGGATTTTGTTTTGTATATCAAAGTATGCGCTTCGAGCAATGTTAATATAGGGCCAGGTGTGATCATGAAGTGGGTTCTGGTAAACACCTTAAAATGGTCAGGGATAATATTATTGGCAAAATTTGGTCAGGGATAAGCTGGAAAAGTCAGGGATTTTCAATATAAAAGTTATGTCCCAGCCCTGGAAAAATAAAGTCTTCAAAAAACTCAGAGAAATTTCGAATGTTTAGTAAAATTCAGGGAAATCGGGGGAATTTAGAATGTTTAGTAAAATTCAGGGAAATCGAAGGAGATTTAGAATGTTCAGTAAAATTGAGGGAAATCGAAGGAGATTTAGAATGTTCAGTAAAATTGAGGGAAATCGAAGGAGATTTAGAATGTTTAGTAAAATTCAGGGAAATCAGGGAAATTTAGAGTGTTTAGTAAAATTGAGGGAAATCAAGGAGATTTAGAATGTTTAGTAAAATTCAGGGAAATTTAGAATGTTTAGTAAAATTCAGGGAAATGTAGAATGTTTAGTAAAATTCAGGGAAATTTAGAATGTTTAGTAAAATTCAGGGAAATTTAGAATGTTTAGTAAAATTCAGGGAAATTTAGAATGTTTAGTAAAATTCAGGGAAATTTAGAATGTTTAGTAAAATTCAGGGAAATTTAGAATGTTTAGTAAAATTCAGGGAAATTTAGAATGTTTAGTAAAATTCAGGGAAATTTAGAATGTTTAGTAAAATTCAGGGAAATTTAGAATGTTTAGTAAAATTCAGGGAAATTTAGAATGTTTAGTAAAATTCAGGGAAATTTAGAATGTTTAGTAAAATTCAGGGAAATTTAGAATGTTTAGTAAAATTCAGGGAAATTTAGAATGTTTAGTAAAATTGAGGGAAACTTTGTGAGGTTTGAGTATGGGGTTGCTTCATCTATAAAAGAAAACCACTCCCGTTGTTATTACTGACAAATATTCACCACGCACAAAGTACGAGGACCGAATTATCTTGCAACACCAAATTATTATACGCGGTGAGCTTTAGAGCAATATGTGACCTTGATATACCAGAACACTAATATTCCTCAAAGGAAAGGTTAGAGTAGGAATAACGCAACCTATAAAAGAAAGACAGCAAATCTGATATACTCGCTGAAATATTTTATGAAATATGTAAATTTTTTCGTTCGATGATTTTTCACCGCAGCTAGCTCCGTACGATATAGGGATCATGGGTAATTTTTAATATATAAAATGCCGATCAAGATAATTGATGATCTGTCGGCACCCCCCCTCTATTTTTATTTCCCCCCCTCCCTCACGCCGCTGTTCTTCAGATTCGCTAAAGATCGAATATTTTTGGGGAATTTTAGCCCACCAACACCGACCACGCGGAATATTTCTGTAAAATCATTTTCTAAAATCGTTAACAGCTCAACTTGATAAGGGAATTTCTCCTTTAAGTTCTATGGAATTTTGAGCTACGGACCACCGTTTCCAAGTTATGATTGTCCAGTGTGATAGAACCTTTTAGACTCAAAATTGCCCAAGAACCTTTCAAAAACACCCTATATAGTGAATTGCGCTAGACTGGGTCGAGAGACGGGTTAAATTCATTATTCAAATCCGAAGATGAAAAGTTAATTTGCAAACTGTCCCCTCCCTCCAATTAAAATCTCGTGTATCAAATAATAATTTAAAATTCAAACCTTTTTCCTATTGTTTTCTACCGCGGGCTATATCAGATTGGGAATAACAACTTCTGAACTTTCTTAAAGCCGGTGTTAGGTATTTCGTATTAATATTCGGCGAATGGCGAGTAAAAATTTAATCGCCAAATACAGCGAACGTGTAGCGACGTCTTAATGTATTGATTAGAAAATAATATTTTAGTTTGTTTACTTTGTAACTTAAGTATGATGAATTGGCCTTTCATTATGAATATTTTAAGGACGTTTTTGATTTAATAATTTAAATTGCCGAGTTTTAAAAATGAAGTTTAGTTATGAAAGTTAATATTAAAATAGAAATAACTGGCAGATATATTTCAAAGAATTTTCTGATTCTTTTTATTCTACAGGGCCGGTAGGCCCTTGTAGATATGACTTGATACCCGTTTGTAATGCTAAACGAAAAAATCACCTTTTTAGGGTTAGCGTCCCATAGAAAAAGCATTACATTTTACCCGGTTTTTTAGGGAAATTGTCATAGGCGATACGGAAAAACTACAGCGAAGTTAGTTTTCCGAATACTTTCAAATTAACAAGCATTTACTAAATGAGAAACTTACCTGTTTAGTTTTTAAATAAATGAAGTCTAATTTTTGTAATTTAACTAATTAATTATGCCTCGAATTCCCTATTTCATAGCAGACGACAGTAAGGCAACGCTAATTAATTTTTTGATATTTCATCCGAGCTTTAACACCTTTATTTGGATTTTATAATGAACTTTAACGCCCTTAAAAACCAAAATTGTTTTTATCAGGTCCAATTTTCGTCTAAAAAAGTAATTCAGGTAAATAATTACAGTTAATAGAGGTTGTAATATCGTTTGAAGTAATTTTTCGACGTTCGCTTTGGCCAAGGCTTAAGTTGAATTTGGGTAAGTCTGTGTAATATTATACTCTTTATAGCGTCTTTCGTCCTTTAATATTATAAAAAAAGCTGATTTCCAGCTCTGTTTTGGCATTTGATATAGTCTGCTTCGTTTCATTCTAGAAACATGTTCATAACCCTAGGTTATACACCTTAAAATACTACTGGAAAGATGACAAAAAGTGTTTTCGCTTGGCAGTTAAGACAGCCTGTTAAGAGTTGACTACTTACTGCCTTAAGACTGAAGTGACAGATATTATACAAAAACGTCTTTGTTTTGACCAAGACCGAAAAAACCAACGATATGAGTGAGGTTTATCAATTGACTGAAGTTTCAGATATTGAATTTTTTCTTTAAGTATTTTTAGTAGTTTAATCCTTAATCACTATTTAATTCAATCAACTGATTTTACTCTTAATCGATCTATTCCCTCTAAATTTATTCAAAAAAATGCATATCTCCGCTTTTTCAAGAACAATTCCATTTTCCGAAAACATTTTATCATGAAATTAATTATTTTGAAGGGATTTCGTATCGATGTTCGTTAACTTGTAAGCACCTTGACGGACATTGTTTTAAATGTTAGTGGCTTGAGAAATTTTCAAGTTTGCACCAAAAAATGTTTTTTCAACGGTTACAATTTGTTGAGAAGACTGATATTCGATAAAATATGATTAAGAGTAATTTATTTTGCTCGGACTAATAAAATAATGTCGTTTATCAAAATGTTTTCGGAAAATGGAAATGTTCTTAAAAAAGCGGGGATATGCATTTTTTTGAATAAATTTAGAGGGAATAGATCGATTAAGAGTAAAATCAGTTGATTGAATTAAATAGTGATTAAGGATTAAACTACTAAAAATACTTAAAGAAAAAATTCAATATCTGAAACTTCAGTCAATTGATAAACCTCACTCATATCGTTGGTTTTTTCGGTCTTGGTCCAAACAAAGACGTTTTTGTATAATACACACTTTGTCGCGGTAAATAATTTATTACCTAATTTTATTTTACCAAAGTATCCAGTCTGCAAATTAATTAAAATAATTATTATATTTGTATGAAAAGAATTTGGAGCGATAGTCGTGCACAAGGTAATAATTCAAACCTAAGTAGCCAACTCGTTTTCGCCGTAGATACAAGATACCTTCAACCGTAATGTTAGCACTTGTGTATATTGTTTTAGATAGAAACTTGCGAGTTAATCCAATCTCGCAACTTTTATATTTTAACCAAAATTGAATCCCCTGGGGGTCACGTGGGATTTGGGGATGTCTTCGCAAACCAGGCTGTAGTAATTACTGGAACCCCATCATTAGATAATCAGCTTTAAATGTAAAAACGGAATTATTTTCATCGCCTCTGGAAAATATAGAACTTATACAGTTTTAAGCTTGACATATTTTTGACTATAGAAACGTAATGGCTTTTAAAATTCGCATCCAAAAGTATATATATATATGTGTATATATTATATTACTGTCTTAAAGCCATCTAAAATTTAACGGTTTATATATTGGAATTTGGCACTTTCAAAGACTGCAACAATAACAACTAGGCCATCAACAAATGGATGTAAGCCGAACGGTCAATATGTTTTACGTTAATTTAGCTTATAGGTAAAGACGCCAGGCATCCCCAAACAACAGTGTAATAACCGTTACCCAGCATAAGGTTATTGTATATAAGTCACAATTCAAAAACCGTCCATTAAGATTAGACACGACTGCGAAGTTCACCTGTAGGACCGGATTACAGTTAAATGGTTCTATGGGAAATAAATTTTGAGTCGAAAATGTTTAACTAGCATTTGTCTTTCAGTTTATTAAGGTGTCTGTAAAACACTATTACTTATAGGATTCTTAAGTAGTAGACTTTTGGCGTTGAAAGTTAAGGGCCGTAGCGAGCGAAGAGCCAACAACGCTCTTGAATTTTAAAGCTATTATCGGGAGTTTATTTTTATTTTCGTAAATCGCCTCGACGTTGGCGCTCTAATGATTGACGGAGGCTGCAGGCAGGCGTGCACCTATAACGCCTCGGGATTCCGTAAGCCTTACAATACGTAACAACAAATGTATTTATCCGGTGGTTCTCCCAAAAGGCAACGTACATTATTATTAGTTTTAGACAATCTTAATGTAACGAGATTAACTTTACACGCCAAGCATTAAGCGTTAGGTACCTAACTCCCTTTAAAAATCGGTCTCTGTATGTTCTACCAAAAATCCATTAGAGTATAATTTCGGTATAGAAGTTTGTAATAAACGTCATAGAAGTATATAATACTTCTCTTTGAGACTTGAGAGAAGAGTACCTACCACAAAGCGGGGTTTCTTCCCAATTAAACATCATTTTACATTTATTATAGCAAGGTTACTAAACCGAATCACATACGCGATAAATAGTTCCCTCATCATTACTCTATTAGCGCTGCTTAACTATTTGCCAAGGCGCATGCATGCGCTTGTGGTAATTTTTGTCCCACGTCAAGACAATCAAGGTTTGTGGGTTGATTACTGGGGATTTAGTACGGGAAAACAGTTATAGAATTCACCCTAGCACGGTGCTATGCTCATCTGAAGTTTGATGAGCGGGAGAGCAAACAAAAAGGTTCAGCCTGGGAAGAATCATATTACATAACTAAATTACTAAGAGGATACAGAGTGTCATCCTTCTTCTATTATCCCCTTCTGATATTTTTTATTAATATAAATAAGGCTTAGCGCTACTTTATTTCATGCCCTTATTATAAATCCGGGTTTTACTCTGTTCGGTGTACGTGCTTTTAATTATGTTTTGGAAACCCGAAACCAGATTGCGAGCTCGTATTTCATTCACCCTTTGTAGTCTTACCGCGGTCAAAAACATTTTTCGTTAAAATTATAAGGACTACACTTAAATATGTACCTATATAGCAGCTTGAATGAAGTTCCGTCGTTATACCTATGAACAGTGACGTTGTTTTGTCTTGTGGTAATGGTACAAGCAATTAAAAGCCTTTGCGCACTCTCTATCTCAAGAGGACGAGAGTGTTGAATATCAGATACGTCCCCAGTTGAAAATAGGAACCTCTTTCGCGGCGAAAGAACTTATATATGGGAATGCAATTAAGTTGAAATATAATATCGAAACATGGTAACGATCAACTAAACTGTTGATGTAATAGATATCGCCAAGATCTCGTATAAAGGCCTATTCAGACAGACTGTAGTCTAAAATCTTACGTTCAAGTCGGTGAAGTCGCTGTGGTCGCTTAATAAGACACGTGACAATGACTGTACGTAAGATATTCGCGGGTTTCGTTTGGAAATTTTCAGTTTCGAGATGGAACCACTTCGTTAGCGCCTTTTCTTAAGCCTTAGCTCACTCGGTCATGCTTTACTGACACGTGACGTGATCGAGTGAGATGCGAATTAGCAGACGATATATGAAAAGTTTTAGGGTTCTTGGTGGTATTTGTGATTTTGGATTCAGTTATTGACTCAAAAAATCACTGAATGAACGCGACTGGCTTGAAACCGTCTGCTCTCGCGACCGGGACCCGAAATTAACAAGACGACCAACGGGAACGTAAGATTTTCAGTTATAGTCTGAATGGGCCTTTAGTCTCGAGTCGTACAATAGGAGCTTATAGTTTATTTTATTTTTACCTCGTGCATGTTCTAATAGACAGCAATTATTCGCTTAGATTATCTCCTCATTGAGAAGAAACTCGAGCTCTTCTTGACTTCTGCACTTTAGGCTCGTTTCTTATACTTGACTTATAATTAAAGAGTAGTTAGTAACGCCGCATTTTGACGTTTCCTGCGTGCAACGGGGGAATCTTCTATCTCTCTCTCGTCATCATTTACAATGCACGAGATATGAGATGTATAATTTTTCTTCATTCGAACAAGGTGGTTACGTTTACGTTAATACGTTAGCTTTGAGCCTGTAACAAAATAAAACCGATTTCAATGTTGGGGTCAAACCAGGTCGCTTAAACGAGTAAGGGATATTTAAAGGGATAGTATATCGTAAATAGTTTAGACTTTACCAGTCAGTTTTAAATGCTTCTTATAGTTAAATTGTTAATCAAAGGTACAGGGTGGTACAGTTGGTTGCTTCAAAGAGAGCAATCAATTTTGAGTCGGATTTATAACTTCGATGACATTTTGTCACAAAGGACACCACCTAAACAAGGTGCTGCTTAATTATATTAGCATTGTCGTTCAATTTCTTACTTAAATTTTAGGGGTCATCCGTAAAACACTGTTACATTCTTAGAGGTGTCCCATGTGGGGCAAAATATCATCGTAGCTACAATTTAAGCTCAAAATTACAAACCGAACCATTCTACCATCGGCCCTTTTTGGAACACCCTGTACAGGAAATTTGTCTAAAGGATGACATCGTATTTGTGTCACCTGGGTTTTAGAAGCCTTAACCATATTTCATTTATTGAAAAAGTTTACAAGCAGTACAACTACGACAACGACAACAACAAGAACTAGTTTAGGGTTTAAAAACCGTAGTACCCATCCACGACGTAATTACTCGTGAGTGGCCGCGCTTAAAAAGCGTCAGTCGTTTTTGCTTGGGCCATTCATATACGTTGTGCCTTATAAGAAATGGCTTCTTCGTCTTCCATTCTCTTAATTTCTTTTATATCTTGGGTTTTAGTACGGCTGAAAACTGCTTGTGTGTGTAGGCATCTCATGTATAGAGCATATATATCACGAACACGGAGTTAGCTTATTTCTTTGGGGGCTCGTTCCGAACCTTAACGCCGTTCAAGTTCCACGTGACCAGACCTCGTAGTTGCTGTGCGCGGCGGCAACGGGGCGAAGGGTAGACATTCGCTAACCCAATTATAAAAGCATCTAAGACGCCTTTCGTCTATAGAGTAGGGTAGAGATCAGAACGGAGGAGGGACTGGCCGGGGAAGTAATGTTATTTCGTTCTAATGAAGCTTTCGGCAAATTGGACTTACTCGAAGTTTACTCTGTACGCTACTCGTTCCTTTGGACGCGAGTTGGATATATAGATATACTTGGTACCCTGTTGGATTTATAGGGGGAAGAGGGCCAATCACTAAGCATTTTTAGTAACTGTATAAGTTGAAACTAATCTTTGAGAGGAATTGTTGCATGTTGGGCTGTTTGTATGAATGATTATACACAGTATAAATTCGTTACCGAATTTGACAATACTGGCTGTATACTTGATGTTACGAACATGCAAGGGGAAGGTTCATTACAATTAGTTTCGTGGTTGCCGTTCTTCAAGGCTGGGTCCACGGACCCTTAGCCGTAAAGCTTTTAAAGAACGTTCTATTTTAGACCCACAACGTTTTAGTTTTATGAATAACCCCTATTTAAGCGTGATATTTTGGGATGAGACTCGTTTTCAGGGTTATTTCACCTGGGATAAGACTAATCTTCTAAAGGGTTTCCTAGCAGACAGCACTAACAGAAGCTTCGTAAAGTGTGAACTGAGTCTATTGAAATAGCTTAGAACTATGAATAGGGCAAACCAGTTCAGAAGTGTGAACATAGCTTTAGTGTTTAGTGTCTTCCCGGTTTTTAAACCCTTAAAACACACGGGGCAATGCCGGGGTATGTTAGCTAGGTAAAGCAACAGAAACATTTGTAACTTAGAAGGTAAAAATGATGAACTTATGATTAAAGTAAAAGAAAATCAAACAAAAATTAAAACTAGCCTGTAAAACACCAGTAGAGCGCTGGCTGGCAGCTCTTGTATATTTATTTATATATATTGGGCCTTTTACAGACGTAAAGTGCATGCTGCGATATAATTCTTTAAATACAAGCCGTGCTAAGACCGCCCCGTACCGCGACTTAGGACTTGACAATAAAGCTAGCTGGCTGGCTGGCTGGCTGTATGTCGGGTGGTCGGGGTATACCGCTTGCGACTGACACTAATAAATTGGTCAGTGCCTGTTTTTGCCTGAGCGTACTCCATCTTCCCCTAATGGGACACCCCAAACCCTTAACCCTAACCCCTAACGGCTAACCCTTGTTGTAAATGGCCCCGGCTTCTTATACCCGGTTCCAAAAAGAATAGAAAAAAAAGGAAGTTAAGATTTTCTTACTAAGGAAAAGGTTTTATGGCCCCGAGTCAAGGTATTTAAGCTCGTCACATCAGACGCATTAAGAAGTGAATGGAACCAACACTATGTTATCTTTCCAATATACAGGGTGTTTGTGAAAAGTCCATCAATAATGAAAGGGCGTATTTATTGGGCCATTTTGAGTCGAAAATGTTCTATGACATTTTGCCGTCCGAGCCACGGTTTTCGAGTTATGATTTGAATATTTTAGGGATGACCCCTTCATCAAATTAGCGCTGTCTTTCAATTTCTTAATTAAATTTAAGGGGTCATCCGTAAATTACTCCAATCATAACTTGAAAACAGTGGCCCGGACGGCAAAATGTCATAGAACATTTTCGACTCAAAATGGCCCAGTAAATACGCCCTTTCATTATTGATGGACCTTTCACAAACACCCTGTAGACATCTAAGCCATTATAGGCATTAATATTGCAAGGAAACCCTACAGGGACACCAAGGTTTAATTTATTTATGTTTCAAAAGTGGATTACAACATATATGAATTAATTATAACATTGCCTTACGTTTTTGAAATATTTCTATTTTCAAATAACAAAAATGGAATTGGGGGGTTTGCTTTTTGCCCAATTACTTTGGTCCTCGTTGTTATAACCCTAAGTATTTAGTACCGTTATAAAGAGGAGAAATGGGACTATAACATATTCAAAAAGGACTTCCTAGTATCTCTTATAGTACCAGAGTTATAATACTTTAAACATCACATCTCCGAAGATTAATATTTTAACATTTTCTAGTATTCAAAATATACTGAAAGCTTTTCTTAATTAGAATAAGGCTTCCTATAATTCAACCCGTCGTCTATACTCTTTGAATCATAATTTCGAAGCCACTTAAAGTATTTATACGAAACACTTAAACAATAATCCGAAGTATTTCAGGGTTGCAACTGAAATTACTAAAATTTCCAATTAAATAATAATTTTATGCCTTTTGTTCTTAGAGCCTCTCATTGTTCTCATTAAGTCTAAATATGGGTCTAAGCTCTATTTCAACCAATTATCAGTTTAGTCGAGGGAAAATTGTCATAATTAAAGAATGGGTTTCTTCGTTCCTTCGTCATAGAGCTAGAGAAAGAATAAAAAAAGAAAGAACCATCCTTTTTAACTAAGGATTGTCCTAATTAAGAAAGTTGCCGTCTTTTATAAAAATGATGAGCCAAGTCGCAAATAAAATGCTGACTCAGCTATCTATCGCCCATTGAAGCAATGTAAAATTCATATATTACAATAGTAAGAAGGCAAAGGTAATATAAACGAGCTATGGTGAAAAAACAATCCCATTGTTAAATATTTGATTGTAGTGTGTTTTATGGAGAACCCCTTAAGTATTTTCCTTTCGTTTCTTTTAAGGGGCAGTCCGTAAATACTCAAATGTACATAACTTGTGTTTGTGTTCCTTCTGACGAAAATTACGTGTCATCGAAGTTGCATTGCATTTTCAACTCAAAATGGATTTTACCAAATGTTTAAGTGTTTTACGGACGACCCCTTAAGGAAATGGAAGACAATGCTAAGGGATCATTGGTAAAAGACTGCAATTATCAAAACTTATTTAGGGGTTGTCCTTTTGTGGGGTCAACACGTCCCCGATGTATAGAATATTTTCGACTCAAAATTGGTTTTTACCATAGAACCATCCTATACTTACTTCGGTCCTATTTTGTGAACACACCCTGTATGAAACAGTATAACTCATACTTAAATGGAACAATATATTTTGAAAGACTATTTAATCTCTAATTAAATGTTCAGACAGTATATACATAAAGTTTTGACGCTTTACGAGAGAATTTACATAAATCAACACGTTAATTAGATATCACTTTAAATATACTGGATCCAATTCCAACCTTCAACAATCGTTTCCTATAATATGTAAATAAGGACATTATCAGGCTCTAAGTAGAACTATAATTACTGAAATAAATTAACACGAAGTCGTAAAACAAATTAACTAACCGATTAAATATCCGTTAAATCTTAAGTCTGGGTTTTAATTCCAAAAAAGGATGGTGATTATAGTACCGAAGTACATACATATGGTTAACCCGTATATTTTTGTATGTTTTTGCGCTCTCCCAATTTTCCCATGCCCATATAGGGAATATTTGCAAGATCTATGGTTTTATTCGATGTTTTTAAGCGATTGGACACGGCGTATATCCACTTTAACTTGGTTGCACGCTGCTATCGGTACATCTAGGTTCTTCCGAAGAGGAATGAAGTTATATGCCCTAACCCGACAACGTCGTGCGCGCTCTTAATGGGATGGGGTCCCTCAGCCAAGCACTTTGAAGAAGGTCCCGCCGACCTTTTATCTCGTATACGCGTCCTATATTTGGGGACCCTCTCACTCTCTGGGTCCAGGGGCTTATACGGTATGTCTTGGCATCCCATTACCTCGTATGGACCCAGAACGGAAGACCATTTTTCTATGTTATAGCCGCGTCCCGGCCGGCCGTCCACGACAGACACTAACATAAATATCGAGCTTTTCCCAAAGTGCACTAGCTAGAACAGCGTACCACTATTTTCGAATTAATACGTATATACCGTCATATGTTAATATTACTCTACTATAAGTTACTAAGAAAGTAATGTGGTCCCCAGGCTTTGAGTATGTCCTACAAAATAGCGTAACAACCTAACCCTAACGAAAAAAAACCTGATCTTCCATCAAAAATCAACAATTCAAATTGTTACTGACACCAGGGATAGATTTAATTTTAGAAGTAGGAATGGAGAACGGTTAGTATTTACTTCAGTCCAAATCATAGCTCAGTATAGAGCCCCTCCTTCCAACACGTAACGAAAAGTTTAAATTATCTTATTGGCTCACTTAAACTACGTTTTGATGACGTTGCTGAAGGGGACGGTGAAAAATACGTAATTGCTTTTAACCTCTGTCGCTATGACCCGCCTCTTCTTTCATACCCCCCCCCCGTCCCGTGGAAGGGGGTCCGGGACTTTGACGCGCGCCCACATTACTCTGTTCTCCATTCCTACTTTTAATATTAAATCTATTCCTGAAGTTACTAAGAAAATAATATGGTCCCATGATTTGAGTATGTCCTACAAGATAGAGTAAGAACCTAACCCTATCGAAACAAAACTTGATCTTCCACCATGCAGCTAGCAATGATTCAAATTGTTACTGACACGTATAGTACTTGACTTGGATTATCTTTATTTACCTATGATCTAGCTCCTTGAATCGAGGCTCTTCGTGCAGGCCTTCCTTTCGATGGCGAAATAGGGTATCGTCTAATTTTCTTCACGTCGTTGACTTTCATTAGCGCCGCGTTTCCTTCAGTAGATCGCAATCTTAGTAAGGGTATATATTTCCCAGGAAACACAGTTTTTCCCAGGGTAAAATTATACCCCTTTCTAGGTTAGCGCCGTTAGTTTCAGACTGCAGGAATATATATTTGTTTGTATACTGTCTGAACTGAAGATCTATCCGCGTCGTCTAGCAATCTTAATAATGTAGAGAATTTGATAAATTTGCAGGAAAACCAGTATAGTAACGCCCTGCAATGAACGTTTTACCTGCGTTTTAATTTCGCGAGAATTTTTTAAACCTATAAGTAGTTTTTAATGAGGATTAAGTTAAGCAATTGTGCTCTTTTTGTGAGGCTCCTTAATTCCAAACTTGCAAAAAGAACTTGATACTTTACTACACGCGTTTTGTGTTAATCTCCTAGTTTTGAGAACTTCAACCCTCGTGAAGTATTTTAAAGTGATAATGTATGCTCGTGTATGGGGATACGTGTGTAAATTTTATTTACATTTGTTAATTTTAATAGACTTAATTCGTTACGTATCTTTCTCGCTTTTGGCGTTATACATACGTTTATGGGTCGCCAAGTCCCAAAACCATTCCTCATAAACGCCGCCTTGCGAGAGCTACATCAATTATAGAATTTTGAAAAGTTTAGTCGTACATATGGATATGGATATGGATATGGGCCTGGGCGTTTGCAAAATTCAAATAAATTTTAATAGAAGTCTTTACAGTTTGACTTCAAAGGCTGTATGCAGTTATATTAGGGAAAGGTTTCGGTATATATGGTCCTCGTTTTAGTTACGTGTTTTGGCGCGTTGGACCGTTAGTGGAAAGCGGCGCAGAACGCGGCACGTTTTAGCTAGCTAGCCAGGGGTACGTCCCTGGTCAAAGCCAATAAAAATAGCGAGAAACGGGGATTTTGGCGTACGTTATGTCGCCCCAATGCCTTCCTTATGCCCGTACATAGAGAGAAAATTTCCAATAATTACTATACCCGGATGTATTTTTGGATCGTCCATGCCTGCCAGGCCCTAACCACCTTCCAGAAGTGTATTACATGAAGTACGCATTCTTCTCGCTTCCCAAGATACCTTGCTGCCATTTCCAAAAGCTATCTAGCTCTGGGTGTTCCAAAAAAAGGACCGAAGTGCAGTGGAAATCAATTTTGAGTCCAAAATGTAACTTCTATGACAAATTTTGATCATTGGACCGTTTTGTGGTTGGCCCCTTTCAATTTCTTAAGGGGTCATTCGTAAAACACTCTAATGATCATATCTTGTTAAGAGGGAGTTCCTTGTGGCAAAATCAGTAATTTTTGACTCAAAATTGTTATCCCATGGACTTTATTCCACGGCCGTTCTTAGGTCCTACCCGCACCCAACTCTTTTCGAAGTATGTTCTACTTCGTATAACTGACCTCTGGTCAACGAAGGCATGACCATATGAAGAAAAATGGTGTTAGTTATTTCCATAAAGCGATTCTTCAACTTTTATAACATTGAAGTATATTTATCATATGCTCGGAAAACCTCGGATTCCTGAACAAAAAACCGCAAAGAGCCGAATAAAAAAAGAAAAAGAAAAATACGTTTCTATGTGGGTATGTGGTCACTCAACCGTGTATTATCTGGGATTCTGGACGCGAGCGACGATTTTCCGGAATATAAGCCTCCTAAATTTAAAGCCGTGGCTTATATTTGTGCCGTATATGGATGTCAGATAGCATAAAATGTATATTCATAAATAGGGGGTCTCGTTGTTTACTAATATGGATTATACTATACCTTTATATTACTCCTTGGTGTTTCCCTGTACGGTTCGGAACCCTCAGGGCAAGGAAGGTTATAGTCCTATCTACAATCGCATCCTCCTGAATGACATTTACAGAAAAAAGGAATCTGTTTTGAAAACCTTTCCGCAAAATATAACGGCGCATCCGAAGCCTTAGGCATTATTATCTTTAAAGTCATAGTGATCCCTGTTAAATATCATACCGCAACTATCATAAGTTAATAGTACTCCCCTCTAAGTTACTTGTCTTGAGATATAACATTTGGAAAAGTCAGCCTGAGAGAGGAGGAACCTAACGTCAATATTGGCAGACTAAATTGTATGGCCTAAGCTGAAGACTTCCAATATGGTGGTCAAAAGCGAGGTAAGAGATAGGACTGTGTGACGTCACGAGAAAGTTCGTGGTAGCAGACTATATGCACGATTGCAATGCTAACATGACCTAAACAAGAGGTGTCTTAACAGCGGTATAGGAACCAAGGTTTGCAATACATTGGGCCCATATTCAAAATTGTAAACAAATGAATCATTGTGGCCCAATGGATAAGATAAGACGACCCTGATCTAAACTTACAGTAATCGTCATCTTACTTACGCTACAACCCACGGAATATTTTCCGAGGGTTCTTTCTGGTTGCTTGGTTGAACTCCTTTTTGGGGTTGCTGCGTGGCATGGCAGCATGCAGGAGCGAACCGGGCACGTAGTTCGGTAACTACGTTAGAATTGATCGAAGAAAACTTCGTTAATAAAACGTAAAACGAACTTTTCCCGTCCCGTCTTGACATTCAAAAATTAAGGGCTAGCTAGCCCTATAGAATTGAATAGTGCTAAACTCGCTGCCCAAAGAAGCATATAGGGTAGATCTGCCCCGACTTGACTGACTCGAATCTTGTGACGTGAAAAAAAAAAGTTTAAGGAAAAAAAAAACGTGCTGAAGTTAAATCGTATAGTAGATAAGATAGTTGAGTATAACCCCTGGAAATGAACCCTTATCCAAAGGGGGGGGCGATTTTGAAATAGCGCAGTCCACCACCAAAGTCTTAATTTACGTCTTTGTCCTTCACATACTCGTCAATGTTCCGAACGTCTTAAGAAAACTAGGTTTTCAAACCACCAGAGTCTATTTTACCCCCAACTTTTGAAACCAGAGTCGATCTGTTTTCATACGCTTGTAATGATTACGGTGCCTTTGAATATCCGTTTGGTCAGTTGGAAAGTATATCTTAACCCGCTCATCTAGTGGATAATTTAACTCTATATTGCTGTCGATTCATCCAAACCTAATGTACACTTTTGAGAGCGAAGGGTAAGGGAAGAAAGGGGGTGTTCGGGAGTCCCTAGAGTATAATAGATGCAAATTGAATCTGCATAGAGTCGTAATTCCCAAGGGAGAATATATAATACTTTTTATCTCTTCTTTAAGTCTCTAGAAAAGTCTTCGTTCGTTCGTTCCTTCTTTCTATCTCCCTTCCAGGCTGAATACACTGTTTGATTTGGCTCTAGTCGGCAGGCACGCCGCCTAACGTTTATCAGACGTTTTTTAAGCCTTTGCATCCTTTTCCCAATTTAATTACGTTTACGATTATTTTTATTGCCAGTGATAGAGTCGTTTTGCGATGAATATATTACGTCGTGTTTTTTTGCTTATGTGTTTACCTTATAAGATGTTTAAGATGATTCTATGCTGAAAAATACATGATCCTTTATGCCATAAGACTATTATTAAGGTATATATCGTAAGTCTGACAGGGGGTAATATACTTAACTTCGTTTGTTTAAGTACATTTTAGGTATTAACCCATGGGGATTTTGACTTATACGACTTTTAGAAGTGGATATGTTTTTGTTGACATGGATAGCTTGTAAACGACGCGGCGATAAACTTCAAAGGATCTTTTAAAGTACTCAAGTTTACTTTGGATAAAAACCTATCTTTTTAGTCGTGAATTTTAAAGTATTTACTGCGTATTTAGAAGTGGTATTAATATTTAATTCACGAGGAAAATGATACAAAATGGGTAGGGTGACCAACTTGTGTTCAAATATAGAGAAGGAAATTAGGAACCACGGTAATTGTTTTTAAACATAACGTCGACTTTAGTTGTTACTGAAACTTACACTTAAAGTTCGTCTAAAGTATTAATTTCTAACTGAAGAAAGTGTGCCTGGTTATTTTAGTCTTTGCTAAATTAATAACGAAGCAGTTTCAGTAAGTTTAGGAAAAAGTTTCGTTTTCAGAATGGTAAAAATTCAATTTTCGCTGCATGTATGCAGTTTGTAATTTTCGAAAAGAAATCGTGCTATAACCCTACCTACTTTTGCGAAAAGCAGTTTTAATTTAATTTAATTTAGTTCTCCTTTTCGAAAAATAGGAAAAAAAAAAAATAAAAAAATCCAAGAATTGTTGAGCGGCTGCGAGAGATACGAGGGATAGAATTGAAGCAATAATAATTCGAGTTAATTAAATAATAATATTACACTTTTTCTTTTGTACAAGGACACTCACGTTATCATATAAAAATAGGGACTGGTGTTAAGTTGACATGAAGCTAGGGTATAGACCTAATTTTCAACAAGGACCAAAGTGGGTTCTAAGCATAATTTGATTTTTAGTTCGACGTGATTTTTGACAGAAACAAAAGGGACCCCAATAAAAAAGTTGCATGATCATCGGAGTGTTTTATGGATGACCCCTTAAATTTAAGTATAAGGAATTGAATTTCAAATCTAAAATAATTAAGGGGTCTTTCCTAAAACATAATTTCAAATCATAATTTTGTGTTAGGGGGTAATCCCTCGTCGGTCATGAAGTTAATTTCACCTCGACTCAAAATTGAGCTCTTCGCTCCTGTACCACCCTCACTCTTTCTTTGTACACCCTGTACACGTTCCGCAAATCCTCTTACTCTGACCGATACCAAATAGCTAGGTCATAATTACTCGCTTATAATAAAAGAAAGTGTATAGTCTGTTAAATCCAGTCATGTTCCAACTTTAAATCTTTGGTATAGATATAATTACGGCTAATAGGAGAATCCAATTTATTTTTTGGGTGAAATCTTTTCTCTTCGAACTGCAGGGTTCCGGTCACTTTCTCGTCTACTTATAGGTCCGAGATTCTTCAGGCCACACGATTTCGGCGGTATTTATAGATTTTAGTAGCGTTGTATCCCCAGATTTATTGTTTCAACTGGACCTTATCGGGGAAAGGTGGTAGTGGGGTGGTGGGGTGTCCAGTTGGTGCGCAGCCAGTAGCCGCGTGCTACGGCCCATTTCATGCTCATATATACGATATTTCTAACATTTAGCAACGTGACCGGATTAATCCCAATTTCCCCGGAGCAAATTTTCCAATATTTCCACGTCACGTTTTTCTTATATTTTCTGAAGCCCCCGGGTTTGGGGTTTTGGGGGTATTTGAAGCTTGAAGTCAACCGCGGCCCAGTCAGGTCCACTTTAATCGAAGCTTCGTTTTTCTACCATATGAGCCTATCAACTTTGCTTGCTTTTTTTTCGGTGGTTGTACGTACGTACACCGCTACTTTTTAACAGTGAACAAGTTGGGTAGTGTATGCGTAAGGTTGCAATGTTTTGTTTTTGAAGAAATAATTTAAGCTGATCAGGTTATTTGTTGTATTGGTTTTTTTTTGTTATTATGAGCGGCCATTTTGAGGGTTTATAAATGGATACTAATAATTTCCTATTGTCA
Source organism: Phalangium opilio (assembly GCF_054372755.1). Taxonomy (NCBI): domain Eukaryota; kingdom Metazoa; phylum Arthropoda; class Arachnida; order Opiliones; family Phalangiidae; genus Phalangium; species Phalangium opilio. The sequence continues at coordinate 5,261,205 of NW_028324187.1, read as the reverse complement.
ACCGATTCGAGTAAAATTCCTGCACTCATTGGATTGTCGGCCATTTTGATGGTTCGTAAAAAACCGCAAGTTTCTTATTGTGAACACCGATTCCGGGACTGGTATGTTTATTAGGTTGACGGCCATTATGAGGGTTTATAAAATGAACAACAAATTTTCGCCTTGTCAACACCGATTCGAGTAAAATTCCTGCACTGGTATGTTCATTGGATTGGCGGCCATTTTGAGGGTTTAAAAATTATTGAAATCATTATGGGCCTTTCATCAGAACTTTCAACGATGGTTGAAATCTACAATTACTTCTTTAATAATCAACTTCCGCGGATGTTGTAACTCTGTTTTTCCGAGTTCACGAAGAGATTAATTTGGGAAACTACTTTCGTTTCCCCAAATTTTTCCCAAAAGCTCGCTCGTTGCACCAAAAAAGGTTAAGTCAAACCATACCAAACCAAACCGAATACCGGGCTTTAATTTTTGTCCCGTTTCTTTTTCAAGATGAAACGTTACTACAACTCAACGTCGTAACAATACGCTTAATACCATTAAATCCAGTATACTCTTAAGATGAAATATCTTTAATTGTGACGAGGGAAGAGAGAGGTTGGTTGCAACTACATTTGATAAATTGGAAATTTATCGGGAAAATATCTTTTGCTAAATTAAGCCGTGTCGATTAAGTTAATTAATAGCGCTAAAGAACGGAAGAACAGCGCTCTCCGAGAGAGAGGAAAGATACACGTTGCTCGTACATGATTGCTAAAAAAAGAGAGAAAAAGTCATTTGCCTAATCATTAGAGCTCTCAGAAAAAGAGGGTGTGTTATAAGCATGTATAACAGTATTAATTTGCTTCTAGTATCTCTTTTTTGTACACGATTATCGTTCGGGGATCGAGTTAGAACCATCGTCTTAAAGTGGAGACGCAACACCAATTGTGGGCCCTTTACCGAAAATATAGTTCAAACCAGAAGTGAGATGAGACTAGAAGTGAAGGGCTCTAGCATTGATAGTAGATCCTGGCACTAGTGAACAAATTTGAGGATTTTATGCCGCTTCCCACGCGCCTACACTACTGAGAAAAAAATTGGTCGAGTTCCAAAAACATTTCCTATCCCCTTCCCCTCAACCTAAAGCGGCCGAACACGGACGCGGCTCCTTGAATCTAGTTCGGCCGTCTACCACCCGAGCGTCTCACGTTTTGGAGGGAAAATTCAGAAACCCCTACTAGAGGGCCAACCGTTCTTGTGTTATCAAGAATATTCACTTTCGCCGAGTGAAGAATTTGGTTAGATCAGTACTTCTGGTCTCATCTCACTTCTGTTCAAACGTATATACCACGTTTATTAATGGAATTGGTTAATTTCTATACTGGTTGTGGTTATACTTTAATCTAACGGCCATTTACTTATGGCCGGGCATATATAAATTGTCACGTGTCTTGATCCATTTGGTAATCAATTTTTATTATAGATAGGTTTGCATCATTATTGTGAATTTTATATTTGACTTACGCGGGGATTACGTATTGGTAGCGTGTTTCGAATGGTCAATTATAATCGTTTAGAAATATTGGGTGGGCTTTTAGTTAATTGAAAATTAAACTTATTAGTAGTGTTCGAACTGACTCTGATACCCTACCAATAATAGTATAGAAAGTTTGACCAATGGTCAAAAATAAAGACGGAAATTCAATGAATAAACGGGATGTCAACATTGACCTCGATCTTTATTATAATCCATGTACTCCCCCAATTTATTACGCGACACCAGAGACATCACTTGTCCACTTGTCACTTTGTGGTTTTCAACACTTCCCGCCGTGTATTTTTGAATTAATTTCCGACACATACGGTTTATGGGCGTTTTGAAAAAGAAAAAAAAACTGTGTACATGTCTTGCCTAGTAAATCTCGAAAATAAGGTATTTAGGGTGGAAAGGACTTTCCCTCAACGTCAACCTATCCTGGAACTTAACTTTAACGTTCACCTTGTCCCTCCTTTGCACCGTATTACCTATTACAGGTCGAATTGCTGTTAATAATTAGCCTTGATATTAATTTATCAAAGTGTGAACTCATTCGTATAAAGGTTTGTTAAAGGTTTTTCAAAAATGCGGGTCAACACTTGACGACCAAAAATTTTATATTCGGATAGTACCTAATTTTACGAAAGATCTCTCATCTCTGCCCCGCGGTCTTCCCATTTTCAAACAAATAACAGCGCAAACGTCCGCAAAGACAGATATCAAAGCCAGTCCAATTTGTATTGCACTGCCGTCTCTCACTTAATGCCCATTCAGACTACAGTAATATCTTAAGTTCCCGTCGGTCGTGTGGGCATGCGTTCGTTTCTCCAGTGGTTTCTCCGTTCAGAGCAGACGACTTAATTCTAGTTATGGTTATTATTAAACTAATGGCGTTTTCCTTTGGGTCCTCGCGGAGCGCTCCCATGGAGAAATAAAACTAGGAGATCCTATTCTTCTAAAACAGTTTTTAACGAAGCTGGAAACTACTACTACCATTTTTATTGCTCCTTGGGAGCGCTCCGCGAGGACCCAAAGGAAAACGCTATTAGACTTCCAAATACCGCGCCAAGAATGATAAAACTTTACGTATATTGTCTGCTAAAGAGTAGCTCACTTGATTATGCGTCAGTTGGACATGTTCGAATGAGCTAAGGCTTAAGAAAAGGCGCTAACGAGGTGGCGCCATCTCGACACTGCCCCGACGAAACTGAAAATTTCTAAACTAAACTCCCGAATCCTTTTCGTAGTAGTTGACACGTGTCTAATTAAGCGAGGAAAGCGACTTCACCGACGTTGAACGTAAGATTTTAGTCTACAGTCTGAATGGATGTTATTTACCGTCGAAAACGTAATTGTAAACAACATTTGAATTCCACTGAGGTATGAAATACAACAAGGTGTCAAGGCCTTTAGTTAGACGCTGCATGAATGGCTGGACTGTTTTTCATCTCGAGCTAGGCTAGTCTTGACCCATATAGACGATACGTATTCTCGGGGTTTGAATTAGGTAGGGTCGTGTCGGCCTCTTTTATGTTTTGCGTTGGCCTTCAGGTACCTTTTGAAGATCATTTCCATTCATTTATTAAATTTATTTTTCGAGAGGGTTACCTCGAATTGATGAAGGCGCGTTATTTCCGGGCTCTCGAGTCTTTTGGGCGCGCCTTCCTTCAAACCTTATTGGAACTCGATACTAGGCTATTTTCAGTCGCTACAAAAGTCATTTCAACTCTTCACATTTTCTTCACTCGCTCGCGGCTTCAGACAAATTTATAAAATTTGTTTAGGAGCATCGATGTAGATACTCTCATCGAAAATTATTCAATGGTTGTGTTTTATTTTTAACTGAGTATTTTTGGAGGATTCGTCGCGTTCATGAGAAACTTGAAATGATATTTTGAAAATTTTAATATTATAAGCAAGAGAATTTAAATTTCATATTAATTCGGTAATTTTATATCATTTAGTAGCACAAGAAAGAAGTTTGTCATAAATTAAAGCTAGTCTCGGTTGTGGTTTAGTTTCAACAAATGCCACTAGATGCTCCCATAATCGAGGGGTGGAAGTTAACTGCCCCTCTAAACTTATCAAAGGCTATAGTTTAAGCTCCGCCCTCATATACGAGTTCTGATTGGCTCTTTCGTATGGCAAGGTAAAATTTGTGTCTAGAAGATCAGCCATAATGTTAGGAATTCCACATCGGCCAACATTTGCTTTAAAAGGTATGTTCAAACTGAGTTGAAAGTGCATCAAAGAACATGTGGTGTACTCCACCTACTTACGGAGATATGGGCTTTTGAAATAAAAAGAAATCCGTGGTAAAATAGTAGAGATGAAGATGAGCAATTGGGAACAGTCGAAAGCCACCGTCTCTTGTTCGGATTTCCTCTTTTCATGCAGGGGCTAAGGGAGGGGAAGGAAGACCTGGACATATAATTCATATTGTTAATTCAATTAAAGCTCCCGAAACTCTCTCCACCTAGAACAAATCTCCTAAAGAATAATACTAGAAGTTCTCTTTCGGCAAGCTGACTCAGAACGCGTCAGAACGTCTTCCGGTTAGGAGTTACGTTGCGTGGCAGGATGGCTCTGGTTTTGTGGACAAGTCAAAAAAATAAAAAAGGGCCGCCACGTGTTCGATCAATCATCCTTAGAGCCGCCAGACCACGCACCTTCCAACATCCCTTACGCTATAACCTACCCTACCTTCATCCAGCCTCGACGCTAGTTATGGAACGCTTTATCTATACTCGCCTCTTTTTAGTGCGATAATGTCGTAACTCCACTATTATACAATCCTATGATAGGTATGCCATTAACTTTGTAAATGATTGTACAAGGCTAATCTTAATGTCTTTACTCGTGCATACCGTTTTGTACAGGGTGTTTCTTATTTATAAGTCTGATCAGAAGTGAGATGAGACTAGAAGTACTGAGCTAACCAAATTCTTCACTTGGCGATAGTGAATATTCTTGATAACACACCAAGGCGGTCGAACTAGATTGAAGCACCCGCGTCCGTGTTCCGCGACTTTAGGTTGAGGGGAAGGGTAGGAAATGTTTTTGGAACTCGACCAATTTTTTTCTCAGTAGTGTAGGCGCGTGGGAAGCGGCCTAAAATCCTCAAATTTGTTCACTGGTGCCAGGATCTACTCCCATTGCTAGAGCCCTTTACTTCAAGTCTCATCTTACTTCTGGTCTGACATATATTAAACGGTGTGTTCTTAGGGTCAATCTGAGTGGAAATTGTCAAAGAACAGCATCGGACCTGCAAAATTTAGTTACTTATAGATATGGGCCCCCAAACTTTGATTGGCCCCTAAAACAGTGAGTAACTTTACCAGCGTACTTCCACCTGTAAAGGTGGACAATTTGAGCTATGTAGACCGTTCAACCTACCCAAGTCACTTTTTTTCTAGGACCCAATGAGTGTATCTGACTTTTGATGTTACAATCCACGTAGAGACGAAAGTTATTTTCAATTTTCGCGTCGTCCCGCTTGTGAATAATTGAATTATTTATATCCCAACACCTTTTTGTCACTAGTGATTTAAATTCGTCCCCCTCAAGCCTCGGTCTGTTTTTGTAACCCCCTTCCCCTAAATTGCCGGAGTAGGGACGAAGGGGGTAGGTAGACTGGAATGTCCGTGGGCATCGTCCGAAAGTGAATTTAAAGTTTGCGGTAAGGATTAATTCATTTTTGACACGTTGGTTGTGAAAGGCTAATTTTGCGCTGACAACGAAAGCTTTCGTTATTAATTTATCTTTCGGCTTTGGTCAAACCCGCGGAAAGAAAAACGGACGTCAACCATTTCCCCCCTTCCCCCTTAAAAGTACACGTCAAAGATAACTAATATTTATTAATTTTAATTATAACGAATAACGAAATTAAATGTAAGGTAGGAAGAGACGACATTCAGGCGTTTAATATGCCATGCTTTTTCTACGAGCCCCTGTAGAACTGTTTATCCCGCTGCACTCCGCCGTTCAGAGGTGCAGAAGACTTTTAGGATGACCGAAATATTTTAACAATTTCAAAAGGGATCACAGTATTGTATAGGCTTAAGATGGAATATCGAAAGACGTTAAAAAGTTACCAATCCTGCTTTGAAGCCATTTCTAACGTCTTTGGAAAACTCAAGGTGCTCTATTTTACCTCCGACTCTTGCTAAACATCTTTCAACTGGAATATTTTATTTTGAATTTAGTTTAATTCTTTATTTATTGGTTAACCAATAGATTGATTGATAGTAAGTTATTTTTTATTCAACCAAGGCTTAGCTGAAAGAGTCCAGAGTGATCTTCAAAATTTATTACTTACTATTCTTGCCGCATTACGGTCCCATTTTCTCAATATATTTTTTCTTTCTTTTCTATACAGCGACTTACCACAATAACAATCCAGAGCCCTTCTTCGTGGAACCAATAGGAAATCAGACGACGGTAGCTGGTCGAAGCGCCTCTCTCAAATGCGTCGTTGAAAACCTGGGCACGTACAAAGTAAGAAAAAGAAAGAATAAGAAAAAAAGCCAACCACCACCCCTAAGCTGATAGCAAAAACCGAATTTGTTAAGAACTCCATGTTGTACATACCTTACCAATCACTATATATGTCTTCTTTACTATGTATATGTCAGGGTGTATTAGCTATCTAAGTACAACTGGTTATAGTATTATTCTACTATATTTTAGTAGTTTTTCCTCTATGTGCTATAATTAATATCATAAGTTTATAAGATATGTTTCATAAGTATGACACTACCTATGCAAGTTAGTAATGCTAGAGACTTACAGCTCGAGATAACTAGTTCGAGAACGACAAGCGAGAATTGGAGTCCTACACAGGGTGGTTAATTTTGCAGGACTTCCATCTTCCTATTTAGTCTGTACTAAGCCTTTGACAGCGTCTCACCAGGCGTCGCTTTACCTTGAATCTATGACCTACGTCACTTCATAACAAGCTCCAGTTTGTTACCAGTGACAAATACAAACTTGTGGAAATTATCTTAAGAACTTATCTTAATATTTATTACGAAATTTGTTATTGTTAAAAGTCAGTTTAGAGGGAAAACTACTACATTATAGAGGGATAATACAAGCCCATCGTCAAATAGCTAAACCATTCTGTATTAAAGGCAGCCTAGGTGGGATTTTACGTGGAGTGTTTATACTGGCAAGACCCTCGAAGTCTATTTTTCGCCCGATTTCTTAGAGTTTTGTCGCGACATCAGTTTTTCATTTTTTTTTATACGATGAGCACTTTGCTTTCTAAAAAATCCAATTTTAAACACAACGAAGCGTTTGAAGTAGAAATGCAATGTCTAAATCTTGAACGGAAACGTATTGCGCTTTGGGTTTTGAGACCATCTTGCATTTGAACTTCAGAACTGAATTTATAGAGTTTATAAAGAAATTTATGTTTTTTATTGTATTTTGTTTTATTTTTTGGGTTATGTTAATAGGTAGCGTGGATGCATACGGATAAGCACGCTCTGTTGACGCTGGAAGATCGCGTGATTACCAGAAATCACAGGTACCATATTAGTCACAACGCCAAGAGGAGCTGGTGGCTTCATATCAAAGAGGTCGAAGAAGAGGATCGAGGTCAATACATGTGCCAAATTAACACATCTCCCATGAAAAGCCAAGTTGGATACTTGGACGTCGTCGGTAAGTTCAATAAACATTACATACTCATCTCATATGCACCCAATTTGGAGCGTCACAACTCTGGTTCTATAAGGGATACAATGAAGTCCTTTCACAATGTTATAGTCCTATATCTTTCCTGTCGAAAGATACTAAATACTTGGGCTTACAACAATCAGGGCCCAAGTAATTGGGCAAAATCATTTTCCTTGATACTAACTGCCAGGGGTTACAATTAACAATCGGAACCCAAGTAATTAGGCAAAATCCTTTCCATTGATACTAACTACCAAGGGTTACAATTAACAATGAGGGTCCGAGCAATAATAGATTTCAAATGACTGTGGGCTGAATGAGTCACTGAAATGATACCTCACGTTTAATTTTCTTTAGTGCCTCCTAGAATCGACGAATCAAACACGAGCTCGGACGCTGAGGTACGAGAAGGTAAAGACGCCAGTTTACGGTGCCACGCCAAAGGTTGGCCTCAACCCAATGTAAAATGGCGGAGAGAAGATGATAGAAACATTACGCTTGGAAGCAAAAAAGGTCAGTAAAAGAACCCATAGAACCACCTGTAGCGCCAGTTATCTCTTACGTTGTTAAAAACAATTCATTTTCAATATTGTTAGCCGTTCCAAGCGTAGCCGGAGAGTTCCTAAACCTTACTAAAGTCAGTCGTATTCATATGGGAGCCTATCTCTGTATCGCCAGTAACGGAGTTCAGGCTGCTGTTAGCAAGAGAATCATGTTAAGCGTTTTATGTGAGTACGCTTTCTATAGACTTATGTTGAGGTTATCGACTTATGATTGTGACCTCTTTGAACTTAAGAGATACTTTTAAATGGATGAATGAATTTGAATTTTTGAGTGTTTATCAAGCTCCCTTTGATGTTCCAAAAAAATTAAATTCGTACATCGTTGCGACTTACGCATGGGTGTATGATTGAAAACGATTGAATGATTTACTTAACATCAATAGAAATCATTTTTGATGAATACTTTGAATGGTCTTTTTCAAATTTTATTCAAATATCAAAAAAGGGTCCCTCTTTCTAAATTTAAATTGATGCGGGTAAATGATTTTGAATAAACGAAACGAAAATTTAATCTGAACATATATTTTTATTATCAAATAAAAATAAAAAAAAAACATATGTTTAAGTTTTTAAAGTTTCGAGAACCTGTTAGGGTTAAGTTTTAAAATGTAAATGATACTTGAATTTATCCCGTAATACATGTAGTAACTCCAAAGGCAAAGTGAATAGGCAAACGAAAACCTTTCAGAAATTTATGATTGCGTTTGGTAATACCGATTCATTTCCCCCTTTTCCCCCCAGTATTTTTGGTGGGACTGATTTCTCCTAGCGAAACTGTAATATGGCTGGACCATCTTGTTTTTGTTTTTTTAATTGCAACCCATGTTGGGAAGGGACAGATATTATTTATTTATTTATTCCTAGTAACTAATACTGCGTCATTTTGATTTCATTTTGTTAGTTTCTCCGATGATTTGGATATCGAGTCAGTTAGTGGGGGCACCGATTGGTACGGACGTGGTGCTGGATTGCAGTTTAGAGTGTTACCCTCGCGCCGTGACGTTCTGGAACCGCGACGGTGGCATAATCATTTTAGCCAATAACAAGTACGATATCTACTTGATGGAAACCGGAATCTACAAAGTTCAAATGAAACTACGCATCAAAAACCTTAATCAGGAAGATTTTGGCTCGTATACTTGCGTTGCCAAAAATTCCCTTGGCGAAACGGAGGGAACCATCAGACTCTACGGTAAGCTGTGATACTTTTCCTTAATTTTTTTTAGCAAATTAGTAACTTAGGAGTATTATTAACGTATGATAAACAAATACGGTGACTTTTAAACTAAAAACTCATACATTGTAACGTTGCATCGATCGCAATTTGCATTATCTTTAGACATTATATTATAAGTTATACAGGGAGAGTACTTTTCAAAAAGGATGGTAGGTCCGAAGTGCAGTGGGGCCAACAATTTTGACTCTAAAGTATAACACCTATGACCAATTTTGTCACCCTATGGGACAAGTTATGAACATTGGAGTGTTTTACGTAGGACTCCTTGGCCTTGTCATTAGGTTTCTTAAGAGGCCATCCGTGTGTCCCTTAGTGAGGCAAAATTAAAATGTCATAGAAGTATGGAATATTTTCGACTCAAAATTGATTACCCATAGACCCGTCATCGGTCCTCGTTTTTTGCAACACCCTGTATTATATTATAGGTTATATAGTTAGTTCGGCCACATCAGGCAGGGTTCCTGCCTGAGTTTAGAAAACAAAGTTTGTTAAAAGTATTTTTCGCCTGACCAACATAAGACTAAGTACAGAAGCGTAAATGGTTTCCTAATTGCTAATCCATCATTCCGAAGGGACCAGCGTTCAGGCTAAAATAACACCCAACACCCAACCCCTGGCCGGCATTCTCTTTAGCTTCTAGAATATATATTTTAATTTACAAAGGGGGGTAGTAGGGGTGAGTTCCCCTTGACAATATATGGGTCACACACATTCTCTCTCTGATATATGATAAAGATTAAATTTCATTATTAAATTAGCCCTAATAACTTGGGAAATATTTTTATAAATTGTTTAAAGTATGGGTTTCATAGATAAAAGTTTAGAGAAGCAGTTTAAATTAATTAAAGTTAAATGATTTATTGTTTCTCGAAATCGTTTGTTAATTTCCGGTTTTATTATTATTTCCTTGACCCCCTCCCCCTTTTAATTGACCTATAACCCAAATTTTAAACGTTTAATCAATTCGACTTGTAAAAATTATTAAAATTATTTAGCAAATATTTTGGGGGTTGAATAGTAAATATTGTTTCTTTATGAATTATTAATTTAAAATATTTTTTCTTAGTGAATTATTAATTTAAAATATTTTTTCTTAGTGAATTATTAATTTTAAATATTTTTTTCTTAGTGAATTATTAATTTTAAATATTTTTTTCTTAGTGAATTATTAATTTTAAATATTTTTTTCTTAGTGAATTATTAATTTTAAATATTTTTCTTAGTGAATTATTAATTTTAAATATTTTTTTCTTAGTGAATTATTAATTTGAAATATTTTTTCTTAGTGAATTATTAATTTTAAATATTTTTTTCTTAGTGAATTATTAATTTTAAATATTTTTTTCTTAGTGAATTATTAATTTTAAATATTTTTTTCTTTGTGAATTATTAATTTTAAATATTTTTTTTGTGAATTATTAATTTTAAATATTTTTTCTTTGTGAATTATTAATTTTAAATATTTTTTTCTTTGTGAAATATTTATTTTAAATATTTTTTTCTTTGTGAAATATTTATTTTAAATATTTTTATCTTTGTGAATAATTAATTTAAAATATTTTTTTTCTTTGTGAAATGTTTCATATGTTGGGTAAATCAAGAGGTGACGAGACAAACTACGTCACCAACAACGCAAGGTGTTCAATCATCTAGCAATAAACTAGACGGTAAGTTCAAACTTATTTCTTTATTCATTCATTCATTCAAACATACAAATCTTTGTTTAAAAGTTCAATACCACGACACGTGTCTTAGAAATCAAATTCCGCACCCATAAAGGTTAGACCTACACCCAATTGAGGTATGCCCTATAGGGTCATGGACCATTAGCTCCAAATAAAAAAAAATTCTTCCCAGCACCCAAAAGGAGTATAGAAGAGCTGGCAAAAGATGGATCCGTAACTTTTATTAGTCTTGATGAAAACCTTCTTAGAAATATCTCAAGCTTCCATGAAAGGTTTCTTTCTTTTTTCTTCATCCCGGTAAAGGGTTGGAAGGGATAGATAAAAAACGGGGTTTTTGGACACAGCTGCTGTTGGGGCTTGACTGTTCTTGCGGTTTTTTTGCCAAGATAGATAAGTGAGTGGGAAAAAATGAAGAATTCGACAATCAATAGCTGTCAATTCCCACTGCCAATCCGCGGATTAATTCATGAGCTTATGGGCGCAAAGAGATACTTAAATGAACCCCAAATATTCAGGTTTATAAATTATAATACCTAGTCTTGTTTATAAATGCAGCTGAGTAGCCCTCAACCGAAAAAGGTTCATTTTATCTTTGGTAATAGCTCGTAGTCGATTGTTTCCGGTTTGTTCGGCCGGCCATATTGAGGGTTTATTAAAAGTGCTACTGATATGAACTATTTACACCTTGTTAAGGCCCTTTGAGACGATACAAGTTTTTGACTCATTCAGATGAGTCAACTTGAGTTGATTAAACTATTGTGTCGTGTGAAAAGAACTTTATCTTTGGTAATAGCTCGTAGTCGGGTTGTTTTCGGTTTGTTCGGCCGGCCATATTGAGGGTTTATTAAAATTTATAGTGATATAAACTAGTTTAAGTTACACCTTGTAAAGGCCTCTTTAGACAATACAAGTTTTGGACTCATTCAGATGAGTCAACTTGAGTTGAGTAAACTATTGTGTCGTGTGAACAGAAGTTAAACAAGTTGAATCGCCAATCACTCAACTTTTTGAACCATCTACTTGAGTCAAAATTTGTATCATCTGAAAAGGCCTTTAGATGAACAGGATAGTTTTTTTTTGGATGATCGGCCATATTGCGGGTATCTTAAAATTAACCTGGATTTATTCTTATTGGTTCTCAAATACTGAACTAAGGTAGCAAGCACTATTGGTTTGAGAACTTTAAAATTATTCCTTGTATAAAGAAATCATAAGATTTTTTTCTGTAAAATTTAGCGAAATTTTATGATTCTATTTTTTTTATATATTTATACGAGAGAAGGATTTATATTGATGTGTGTTTAACGTTTCAACCCTTTTAAACTGAACGTAAATATTTTGCAAAGTCCTTTTCCGGGCTTTTTATGTTTTTCCAAAATGCCAAGCAGCCTACTAGACACTTTACAACAGCGAAAGAGTTTTTTCTATATGAAAAAAGAAAAAAAAATGACGTGGGTCCCTTTTTTTTACAAGGAATTTATTTTCCACCGAATTTTTACGTAACGTTTCACGTCATATTTTATTTTCTACTCTTTCCCTTGTTTTCTATTGGCTGTAAGGTTTTCTAAGGCTCGATCGTATATTGAAGGAATTCAATTTGAATTTAAGTCCATTTAGTTTCTTGTTAAATATGATATAAGCGTTTAAGTCTTACCAGGGATAGATTTATTTTAGAAGTAGGAATGGAGAACGGTTAGAATTTACTTCAGTCCGACTCATAGACCCCCCAGTATAGAGTCCCTCCCACCAACACGTAACGAAAAGTTTAAATTATCTTATTGGCTAACTTAAACTACGTTTTTTATGACGTTGCTGATGAGAACGGCGAAAAATACGTAATTCCTTTTTATCTCTGTCGCTTTGACCCGCCTCTTTTTGCATACCCCTCCCCGTCCCGTGGAAGGGGGTCCGGGACTTTGACGCGCGCCAACATAACTCTGTTCTCCATTCCTACTTCTAAAATTAAATCTATCCCTGCTTCAAATTAAAATTAGACACGCAAAATTAATTTGACGCTAAACATTTCAGTTAGAGACGGAATTGACTTTACATAAATCTGCATTCTCCAAAAATTAATTTGATAACCGGTAACATTGCAAAACGTTTTTGCATGGAAGTGAAGTTTTATTTTCAATAGATATATAATTGACCTCCTAAAATTTAAATGGACTTTCCACTACGCTGCCTGGAGTTTCAACGCAGTTTTTACCCATCATGCAATGCAGCGCGGATTGAATCTCTTTCTCGCTCGATTGAGACTTTATCCTTAGCTCGAAAGAAGGCCATTAGGCCTAGGTCAAAAAGGCGGCAAGGATGAAGAGAGGTGGGCGGGTTTTAAAGCCGGTGCTCCATATCCAGTATAATTCCGTCAGATAAAACCGAGGCTTAAGACGTTAAGATGCCAAGACAGAGTTGCCGCCGTCTCAAAACTTTCTTGATTTCTTTTTCATAGCTTTTCGATCTTTCCTTCTTTCCCTGACCCTCCCCCTCCCCCTTTAACCTTTTTTTCAACCCCCCCCCCGTCCAGCGTCTTTAATCGAAGATAGAGTCTCTCTAGAAGTTGCAATTTACTTTCTTGGAACAATTATATTATGGACTAGAATAGAATGTCAAGTCCCCCATGTCTAGCGGTGAAAAATTTCTGATGGGATGGGTCTATAGATGATTTTAAGTCGAAACAAGAAGTGATATCTAGTTTATTAGGGAGAAGGTATAAGTTGCCTGAGTATTCGCGCGCCATGGTCCCAGTCCCCCTTTCAAAATACAAGGGGGACGTAAAAGGAGGCCGGGCTATTTCGCCTCTCCTCAGTCGGAAAATACGTAATTTTCGTCACGACGTGAGTTTTCAAGAACCAATGAGATGCTGGTTGTAATTTAGAGGCGGCTGGGATTAACTCCGGACCTACGTTTGGACTGGAGATAAAGCTAGAAATGTGGCGATTTACACCTTTTCCCTAATAAATTAGATATCACTTCTTGGTCGAAATTGCAATTCCTGTGACACCCCTTAAAAAAGTTCTGACCATTGGAGTGTTTTACGGATGACCCCTTAGTGAACAAAGACTGGAAAAAGTAAAAGATAAGAGAACAAAATGGAATGACTGAAGTTACCAGTTATTAAAATGTTTCAGTTTAAAGTCATGATTATAAAACATCTTATCTTAGTTTTTTTTTCCCACCAAAATTACATTTTCCCGAAATATTTTATTGTGAAATTTTGCATTATTTTCAAAAGAACAAATGCGAGGACAGAGTATTAATTTTAAATAACTTTTTGGTATTAATAACATTGCCTTTCAGTTCAGGGAATTATAAAATTGATTGATTATTTCTCTTAAATTATTTTTGAGTCCTTTATGTAATTGGTTCTAGTTTCAACACGCACTTTCTGTTCATAAGAGCGAGCGTGCGAGGTGCTACCACCAAGTAGGGTCCGTCGCTTTTGGTACATTATATTATAAAAGAAGGACTGGTTACTGGTCTCTGTATAATTCTTGCGTCTCGACTTAAAAAAATTCCATTTCCTCGGCTGATTGATGCTTTTTAAATTCCCTTCGCTTTAATTAAACCGCCATCATGTACTTTCATGCCCCCTTAATGGATCCCCTCGCTTATACCAAATGGCTTCCGCGTCCGTGTACCGTGTACCGTGTGACGTACATGTCAAGTTTTAACAAAGCTTCTCTTCAAACCCCCCTCATCGAAAAATCCAGACGAGCTATAGTAAATTCCTTTCGGGTAAAATATTTTGTAATATCAGTTTTGTGTTACATGGATTCGTCAAATTTAGTTAAGAAAACCTGAAACTTATGACCTATCGATGATAGTGAATTTGAAATGTGTGGCGCTTTCGAGGATCGTTACGTGGTTCTTCAAGACCACAGTCCAAGAAATACTTAGGTGTAAGAACTCCTGTTTAGGTATACGTCGCGTCAAGGATTTAGAGAAGGCAGTTTTTAAGATTACAAACCTTTGGTTTTTGACAATAAAAATTCAAGAACAAGCGCTAGCTTCACCTTCTTCAAGAAGTGATATCTAGTTTATTAGGGAGAAGGTATAAGATGCCTTAGTATTCCCGCGCCATAGTCCCAGTCCCCCTTTCAAAATATAAGGGGGGACGTAAAAGGAAGCCGGGCTATTTCGCTGCCTCTCCTCAGTCGGAAAATACGTCATTTTCGTCATTCGCGTCTTCGCGCTGACGTGCGTTTTCAAGAACCAATGAGATGCATGCTGGTTGTAATTTAGAGACGGCGGGGATTAACTCGGGACATACTATATACGTTTGGACTGGAGATAAAGCTGGTATAACTGTGGGGCGAATTTATACCTTCTCCCTAATAAACTAGATATCACTTCTTGCCTTCTTCTTGTCAGTCCTTTCTCGCTCGTCTCTATACTCTATAGGCCTTCTTCTTTAGAGGGGGCGCATTGTCTGGCAGCCTAGCTAGCTGGCGTTGTCTCGGGGGTTTATATAACCTCCTATACCAGCTTTCTGGCTTCTTCTTTTCTTAATTCCTACCATTTTTCAGGTCCTTATAAAACCAGCAGCGAAAAGGTGATTGTTGGCACGTGGCAAAATTCCGTAAACAAATTCGGTCGAAATGGTACGTAATGCAGCTTACGGCTTATCTCCTTTTTCCTTTTTCTTCACGCCCATGTAAATAAACCCTTTAAACAAACACCGCTTTCTGTTTTATTCCCGCTTTTTCTTTAAACGCTTATTTGTTGTTGTTTTTCTTGACGTAAACCATAAGTTTATAAGATATGTTCCATAATAAGTTTGTCACTGGTAACTTAGAAACTGGAGCTTGTCATGAGGCGAGTGACGTAGGTCATATTCGAGGTAAAGCGACATACGCCTGGTGACCGGGACGCTGTCAAAGGCTTAGTAATACAGACTAAATAGAACCTAGATGGAAGTCCTGCAAAATTAGCAAAATTAACCGAGTGTAGGACTTCAATTCTCGCTTGTCGTTCTCGAACTAGCTCCAACTGTAAGTCTCTAGCATTACGAAATGCAGGTAGTGTCACTCGTACTTATGGAACATATCTTATAAACTTATGGTAAACACGTATTTACGAATGTGAGACGGAAAACCTTTGCTATTGCTTTAGTCGTCTTGAGGCCTTTTTTTAATGTTTAATGAGGTAAATCGAAGTATTTCTCATTATATTTATTCATGGCCTAGTGAAAAGTCAAGTAAGGGTTATTGCCATCAGCTCAAGTACAGGGGGAACTTCTACACGTATAGCTTGATCCCGCTTATTAAACTGTGATAGGTTGGGCCGGTGCGTGGTGGTTCTGGGTGAAGAGCAATTAAGTCGGCTTTGAATCGCCTTAGCTCTACGAGATGATTAAAAGGCAAGGCTTTTCGGTGCGTTCAAGGCCCGCGTAACGGTATTAAGACCCCCGAGGTCGCGAATATCAAAACGGTATCAAATTCTTTCGCAAATGAGCTTGACCCAACAAATTGGGCTAAGCTTATTAATTTCCGTTTTTATGGCGCCCGCTCCTCTTTGCCTTAATTCTACAATCCGCTCGCTCCGTGGATGGGGAAAACAAGGAGTGCCTATCCTTAATTGTAAACTGGAGTTGTATTTTAGAGAAAATATAGATGGAGATACAAAATTTTGAAGATTTATTTTTCCAGTATTGGGAATTTGATCCTTGCCATCTTGAATATGGAACATGGGTAACAGTCTGGTAAATAAGAATATTTTTTAAGGTAGTCCTTGGGATCAGTAACCCAACCCCTTGTGTCCATAATAATAAGCTAGTCTCAGGACTGGTTCCCCTTTAGTTCTCCTACAGATTTGCAATTAATAAACTGGTCCCAAGTACCAGTAACCCCCAGAGGCAGTGTGCAATTTCCAAGACTGTTCTGTAATAATGTAACCATACAAGGAGTATACATCCTTACTGCAAACTGTAGTTGCAATGCCCCCAAAAACATGAAGTTGCAAAATTTAAAAAACAAAAACAATTTTTATTTATTTATTTGCTTATTTATTTGTTAGTTGCAATCATGAACATATATTGGGGTGCGATTCACCTGCACAGTGATAAATTTTTTATATCACGCGTTATGATTTTTCAGTGTTACGCTCGTAACGCAAACCTCATAACGCAAATTTTAAATATCACTCTGAAATGCGATTCAACGACATTTGCGCTATCTAGCGGGGATAACTTAAGGCGTTAACAAAGGAAATAATTTAGGGCGCCAAAAATTTGAATTTTGTCGTCTGCTCGCGAAAATTTCAACAATATTGACGGAATAACCACATTTAAAAATACCAACAACGCCTAGAAAACGTGGGAAAAAGGTTTATGAAGAGCAACTGAATATGTTGCTAAGTTTTAGGGAAGAAAATAAAGACGTAGTAATAGGAACTTTTAAATTCTCGAAAATTAATTATGATTAAAGATGGAATCAGCTAGTCGCAACGCGAGTGACTAAAAGTGCGCCTCTTTTTAGTGTAAAAAGAAACTAAAATAGCAATATTGTGGAAAGTGTAGCAATAAATGAGCTAATTAGCATTAATTTGGAAAAGGTAGCGACATTAAAGGGTAAAAACTTATCCATAAAGTTGAAATTTATTCAGTTAATAAAACTTGAACAAAAACAAACGCAACATTTAGCCGCTTATGCCGCAACGAAACTGCGCCACGAAGGTAGTGCAGCAGTGGAAAAAAAGAAAGCTATTAACCAATACCATAAGTTCATAAGATATGTTCTATATGTTTGTCACTGCTTAATGAAAGCTTGTCATGAAGTGACGTAGGGGAAACGTCATACATACGCCTGGTGGTGGTGAAGGGCTGTCAAAGGCTTAATACAGACTAAAAAGGATGATGGACTGCTAAACCGCGTGTAGTCAATTCTCGAACTACCTCTCAGTATAGCATTAAGAAGTATAGACAGTGTCATACTTATGGAACATTTCTTATAAACTTATGCCAATATTAACATTACGTGCAGAGAAACAAACTTTTAAGGACATTCCTCCATGCTGTACAATATTCCTCACGCCACGAGACACCACTAGTAGCATCCCAAGCTAACTGCATGTGAGAGGTTAGCCAACTCTAGCGGTGTCTCTAGACGTGAGGGTAATTATCTTGTATGGAGGCTTGCCCCTGGTAGTTTGTTTCCCTGCATGTAATACGCGCATTGGAATTATTATTCAGTACTATAATAAATAAATAGCTTCTTATAATAAAATAGCAACATATTAAATCGATTATAAGTATTGAACTTACACTTCAATAAAAGCAGAAAACAAATGCTCACTTTACTATCGTTTGAAATAATTGTGGGCCTTGGCCCAGTAAGACTCTCGCAGAGCCTCAATTAAACTATAGTCAGTGGTAGTTAACCGAAAAAGCATTAGAAAATATTTTTCCGGCATTTCAAACGCTTGGGTATCATCTCTAAAAACCTTTTCTCTATTTAAATTTGTTCCTTCCTCAATTTAATCAGCGCGCAATTATTAAAAAAGCATCACGGAGTGCAGCCATTTTGAATTTTTGAGGGTAAAATCGGGAAAACGTTTAATAACGTTCGTGATAAACCTAATAACGCCAGCAAACGGATGGCGATACGATATCCCCGACATTTGGCGTTAGGATAACGCGTGATATCGTAACGCCGACACGTGAATCGCATTTTTTGAAATTTAACGCAAAGTGATATCATAACGCAAGTTTTCTTGCGTTAAAGCCATAACGCATGCCTGCTGAATCGCACCCCAAGTCTGTTATATTGTCCCATGACTGTTCACTAGATTCTTTTCATTGGCATAATTTAATAATTGGGTGTTCATTTGAGAGAATTTCAATTATTATTGGTTGTAATTACGTATCCCCTTTGTTATAACCTCCTTGTGTCTTAATTTGAAGTGGGAAAGGGGAGGGGTTTGTCCGGAAATATGGCGTCTTTAATCCCGCTGGCTAAAGAGACGGAAAGAGAAAAGCGATAAAATGTTGCTACAAGAATCCCCCCTCCCTCTCCTTGGTCCCCACCTCCTTAACTTCGAAATTACGGTCCTTTCAAAAAGGGGGTATGACCAACCTCCCTTCCTCCCTTTTAACCCCCAAACCCAACCCCCCTTTCAGAAAATGCCCCATCTTAAAATCGTTAACGAATTTGTCAAGAAAGAAAAGATCCCAACTTAGAAAGAAAAAAAAATAACAAGAAATCGGGTAAAGATCCGAGAAGCCATTTTCCATTCAGAGAGATTTATTTATTTAATAAGAGGAGTGGAAGCTATCTTTTTGTTATACTTGAACCTTATTATTATAGACGTAGTAAATTTATTTTTTGCTGTAATAGATTTGGAGCTGATTTTTAATGTAGTTGCCATCACTTTATTTCTACTCCCATTTTTATTTATTCTCTGTTGATGTTGCCCCGGCCATTCTTGAATCCATTTTTTCCGAGTACTTAAACAGCGTAATTATTTTCAACGGGGTTTTTGCGCTGCGCTTATGATGGCGTTTTTCATATAGTTCCTCTAAAATCGGTTAGGGACATGGTGTACGGGCCCAAGCGGCTCTCGACTGACTTCATCGGTTCTTTTATGAGATTTTGCGCTCGCTGTTTTTATTTTTTTCGCACTTGGCTGATTTTGAGCTGAAAACAGGATTTGTTTAGAAGGGTTATTGCTTATTCTTTGAGCGCCGTGTACGCGTCATGTGCCCTTAGAAGTCCACGCGGAAGTTAATTCTACCTTGAATTAGTTTGGCAACCATCTAAGTCTCTAATTAGAGTTAGGAGTTGTTGGCATTATTTATTTTTCTTATTCTAGTGTTCTTTCTACGCTTATTTAGGTAAAAAGTACGAATTTCCAACGGAAGCCTTGGAAGCTGAAAGTTCTATCAATATTGTCTCATCGGACAGTAAAGATTCTTTGCCTGAAGGTTCGCTTACTTCTATTTTAATTTACTCTTGCTTGTCTTCATCTTTTGTCCGATAGAGTTGGTGTTGACCTACCTTAAATTGACCGTAACTCTTTTAGTACTTAGCCAATTATGACGAAAAAATTCACGTTAACTCAAATAATAGTACACAATATCTAGGCCAAATTTCAGATTTATACTTATCTTAGTTTATTTTATAAAAAATAATTTCGCTAAGCCTAATTAATTGAAGTCTGTGTTGTTATTTACTCTTGCTTGTCTTCTTCTTTTGTCCGATAGTGTTGACCTACCTTAAATTGCCCATAACTCTTTTAGTACTTAGCCAATTGAGACGAAAAAATTCACGTGAACGCAAATGATAGTACACAATATCTATGCCAAATTTCAGATCTACACTTATCTTCGTTTATTTTATAAAAAATAATTTAGTTAACCCTAATTAATTTAAGTCGGTATTATTTACTCTTGCTTCTCTTCCTCTTTTGTCCGATAGTGTTGACCTACCTTAAATTGACCATAGCTCTTTAAGTACTTAGCCAATTAAGACGAAAAATTTCACGTAGACTCAAATAATAGTACACAATATCTATGCCAAATTTCAGATTTACACTTATCTTGGTTTATTTTATAAAAAATCATTTTGTTAAGCCTAATTAATTTAAGTCTGTGTTGTTATTTAATTTCAGATATAACCAGAAGAAACGGCGATGATCCAAACTCAAGCCCGTATTCTTCAACCTCGCGAAGCTGGTCTTTGTTGGCGCTACTATCGTTGTCACTCGGAGTTGTTTTCTTAAGTAATACCTTGTCCGTTTCCCTATCAACGACAACCAATCACACGCTAGACCTACTTTCACCGCGTCCAACGACGTCAATTTCAACAAGCCGTCAATGCGCGCGTCAACGCGTTACATCAATCAAAAATGGCTTCCATTGGCTATAACCAATTTACGATGACGACAAACACCGAGGCAAAAAAAAAAAAAAAAAAATTCCAAAGACGCTCTAAGACAGTGCTTGTAAAAATATACAATGAACGGACAGACATAATTTGCGAAGACCAATAGGTGAGAGTAATACTTCGCTCACTAACTATACTAACCAACTAACAAACCAAAAGTAAAACAAATCCAATTGTAAATTTCACACAAACTGTTTCGACAAAAAACCAAAAAAAACCAAAAAAAATCGCGAGTAATAATTAAATATCTTTAGTGAATTTTGAATCAGAGAGAAACAAGAAGTGCCATTTCCCATAACTATATAGGTTAAATTGTTTTCTTAAACAACAAATATCCACTGAGCTTTGAAAAAAAAAACCACTATATCTATATACGTCACACGTGTGACGTATTATTAATCACGTGGACTGTCTTAAACGGGTGCTGAAAAATGAGTGCCACCCACCTAACCAACCATTTTTATTAGCTGTTAATTAATATCCCGCAGGAAAAATTTATTTATCATAATTAACTAATTAACATACCTTAGTTAATACGTAACCCTACAGGTTCTCATTTTTTTACGGGGAGGTAAACCTTACTAAAATTAACTATTATTGATAAGTAATTAGAATAATTATTTAATATAACTGGCGTTTCGATGGAGCGGTAAGTTTGTCATAAGGAGTCAGAACTTTATCAGAAATCTGCTAATTTAAAAGATATCATGAAATACTTTGAGGGTCTGATAGATAACATTGCCATCTATTTAACTGGTAAGTTAAATCATTTTCATTTAAGTATGGTTTAAGTTTGTTTCTGTTTCAAGTTAATTGTTCTTCAGAGCTTATGTCCTCCATGAAGACCTAATTCAGTATATAAGTGCTGATAACCTTGCGAGTTAAGCCCATCAATCATAAACTTAACTTAGTAAATTAAGTATTTAATTTACGGTTAACTAATAGAGGTTTTAGGTATTTTTATTTGCTTCCCTAGCTATTAAGTTAAGGATATGTAAATGCATCGAAATTCTATGCCTATATAGGCCTAGATCTTAAATTCGAAAGCTGCCTCAGAATATGGAGAAAAAGGTTTTTAAAAATCGCTGCAGACGAAAAAAAATCCATAATTGAATTTACGATCAGTTTTCCAGTGCTGGAAAAGCCAGTGCCAGTGCCGTTAGTTCGGTTGCTTATATGACAAATTTATCGCTAACACTTAAGAAAATAAAAAAGTGAACGACGCTGAGAATTCCTTCCTTGGATTGTAAAAAGAATATTATTATTAATAATAATAATGAAAAGCCATTATCGAATGAAATTTCTTCAAAGGAGCTTCATACCACGTGGGTTTTTATTATCCAATCAGATTAAAAGCGTCCTTTTTAAATCCTTTTAAATTAAAAATGCAATTGAGGTAAAATTATTTATTTAAGAGTTAAAACATCAAAGGGAACTGATTAGTCAATTAAGTTTAAAATTCCCTTTGCGCATGTGCACCAACGCCGCTAGTCACGTGGGCCCTAGGGATTAATTCCGTGGTGGTTATTACTTTTAAAAATATATAAGGCTTTTGTTATTATAAGGTAAGCTCCTCAACCCTTTATTTAATTAAGTTAAATACCTCATTAACAGATACTAATAATTAATAAACGCGGGTTTTTTTAATTGCCTTCTAACTAACTAACTAAATAAATAATAAAAGCGAGACTTCACTGCGTTCTTTAACTTCAGGCATTGACACGGATAACTTGAAACCATGACATACATTATTAATAAACCACCAATATGGCCGTCTCGAATTTTAACAATCAGAGGTTCTTGAAGTTACGCAGTTTTTAATCGCTATTACGCCATTATCGTTGATTGAGAACTAATTACACTGTGATTTAAATTAAATTATTTCATTATTTCGTATTAATTTTCGTTTCGTTTTTGAAAAAAACAGATACCTCTTACTTTTCGACCAATAAGAAAATAATAATAACATTACGTCATTGTCTTTGGTTAGAGAAGGCAGTGTATCTTGTAACCGCCTCCCAAATGAATGAAACCATTTGAAAAAACAAAGAAAAGTAATAATTAATGAAATATTTATATTATCAACATTATTAAATACTTTACTAACTATACGGTCAGGTAAAAAGTGTAAAAAACAAACAAACAAACATTATTAACCAATGTACTAACGTGTGCTATGAGTGTAGTATAGATTATTAATTTATAAAAGTAGAAAATACAAAATACAAGAAACCTCAAAAACGATGATGTTTATTGGACACGGAAAAGGAATAAACAAACAAACAAACAAATGTTCCACGAAGGTAATAATTAATTAAAACAAACAAACAGCAACAACATTTGCAATTAACTATTAATAGCTATAACTAATATGGCATGCAGGCATCTGTTTAAATTAAAAACATATATTTAAGTTAATTTGATGTAAGTATATATATCTAAGGTTTAGTTTATTAATTAAAGATTATGTTCTTATTATTAATTGAAATTAAGTTTAAGTCATATTTTTACGTTTTGAATTATCCGTTGTTGTAGGCGTAGCAGACTGGAATTTGTTTTAGTGAAACTGTTGTGTGAATATTGTAGACAAGTCTGTCTATGTTCCGAATTGTGTCCAGAAGGCAGCAAGCAGCCCTTGGCCTTTTGAATAACGGTAAGTTTCAATGGAATTCTTGATTGTTGGATATTTCAAGCGAGCGAAGACTTATTTATCTGTCTTTCTCGCTTGTTTACCTTAAACCCAAGTGCCACTATAGTGACCACTATTCCTCAATACTAACAGAAACTATAGGGGTCAAGAGATGATAAATAGGAGTATATATCCTAAAACCGTTCCTTCCTTACCAACTTGAAATCATACAGAACCAACAAATTCATTTTCTTCCCCATACGTGACTACCTTTAAACAGTGTATTAATACACTAGTTCCGTATATCCTATAGATGGGCTTTATGGCTTTTGGGGTTCAATTAGCCGCCATCTTTCAAAATGGTGACCGAAAATGTATATTATATTTTTGAATCGACAAAGTAAGGGCTCTCCTGATTTTCCCTATCCCTTATAGCGTTTATAAATTTTATTCAGTTTAAGGGACGTAAGTTTTATACACTTTTGATAAGCGACTCTTGGCTATATCCTAAAATCACGAAATCGGGAACAAGTATAGGTAAGGGTATTGGGGGATGGGGATGGGGGAGTTTAGAGCCTCTGGCGTTCTTCGATTGGCTTCAATGCTGAAGTAGAGTTGACAGGAAAAAGCATTGATTGAACAACGTAAACTCACTTTCGAGGCCGCTTTTACAAACAAAATGGTATGGTACTAGGGATGGTTTGTTGTATGGCCCAATAAGGGTGCCTCGATCATACGCCCGCACAACTAGCTGCTAGCCAAAGTTTGTGCATTTGGTCCAGTATGCCCCCAGCAACTGAGCTAACAACCGCCAGTTCCAATTGGCGCACCTGCTTATCCCTGTTGGAACCGATATCGGATTTCCTTCTACCAAGAAATCACCTTGAATTGTCATCGATTATTTTCCCTCAATGGGAATTTATTATAACGTATCCATACGCCCCGCTTCCTATACGCAGACATTTCAACTGGGTTATTGACTATGGGGTAAAATAAGTAGTGAATGTACCGAACAGTCTGTTTTCGAGGGTTAACTTTATACAGATTGGATTAGATATTCGAATTGTGGTAGGATCATCCTAAAAATCTAGTTGTTTTCATCCTGTACAGCTAGAGAATTTTATTAATGAAATTACTGCCAGTGGAAATCGACGTTAGTAAAACCTGTACGCTGTTAAAAATAGGCCAAATATGAGTCATTCTAAAAAGATAAAAAAAATTATTTTTCATTCCTTTACAGTCTGTGTATTGTCGCGTTTAGACGTGTCGAAAAGTGATTGTATTTTACTGCGTGTTAATTATAGTTAATTTTGAATTTATTACGCAAGAATTAAATTAATTAATGTACGACCAAATTCCAAAGGAAGCTACAATCATAATTATGAAAGTAAGCAAATTGTTTAAATTTTTAGATGGTTTTTATTAGCCTCGGTTAAGGGTAAATCATTTGCCAGCAGCTACACGTTGAAAAGAAAGAATTATTCAACAAAAATATATACTTAACCCAGTTCGACATATTACTCATTCAACAAAGCTAGTAGGTCATTGCTTGGTTATTCAGAGAAACTTACAAGGTTTTTACGGAATCTGGATAAGTGTGGGGGTTTCAATTTTTGAGTTACCAAGCCACGCGTCAAATGTTGTTAAATATGGACCAGGTATGACGAAGTAGGATCTGAAAAACACTTAAAAATATTCAGGGACAACCTAGAAAAACCGGGAAGGAATTTCCAAGTGACTTAAAAATCGACTATTCCTTTTGGTGTTCCATTTGTCCACAAAATCACTCTGGTCTACTGTTCCTCGCAGTGCCGCGGTCAATGTGGGTTGAACTCGAGTTACTGTCTTTATTGCTGCGGCTACAATATAGTATCGTGTCGCCGGTCGAAAAGACTTGAAATCAGCGCTAGAATTTAAAGTACTATAAAAGCTCGCCAAAGCAGAAAGGACCGCAGTCACTCACTCAATGCCTTCCCTAACACCAGGCCATGAATGTTGCTTTCACCCTCAGAAGGGTCCCGAGTATCCTGGGCTAGTAATGCAGTTGTGGAATTAACTGGACATGGTTGAGGAGGCATTGTCGGCGGCCGGCGCGTAAGCCAACGTTTGAACGATTTCCGTTGGCCCCCTTTTCTCTTTCTAAAAGATCGGAAGAATTTACGGCCCCGAGGCTTAAGCTGGTAAGACATATCCGTGGATCGTAGGTCGCTGGCTGGCTCTATATGGTCGCTAGGCCTAGTACTTTGAAAGTCAAACATTAGTTTTAGCGGCAGCCCAAAGTAACGTTTTCTCGGGATAAAATATGTTGACCTTCAATCGTCCCATCAGCTCCCTCCCTCCCTTCCTTCCTTCCTCCGTGTACCGGACCACTTTCCTTTCATCGGATAATCTTCCGGGATAGGAGAAAAAAGAGAAACATATATCCACTGGTTCGTAAGGGGGCAAAGGTCAAAGTTAAACATTAAGACTCGTGTTATACAACGCGAGGTTTGAAGTACAAGTAAACTATAGCGTTTTTGAAATAGAAAGGCCTAGGGGTCAGTCCACGTGAAATCACCGAACGATGTCACCATGGGTAAACCGATTTTTTTCAAAGTTTACATACACTTTAAGCAAGCCTTAAAACTAATGATGGCGAGTTTTTAGGACTAAATACTGAAAAGTTTTTGAGATACGACAGTTTTAGTATAACCCTTGTTTTTTGCAGTGCACATTTAACAAATTCGGGTCTCTCCACATAAAGTGGAATAACTTTTCTTCTATTCCATATATTTAAATGAAAATTGAGTTTCTTATGCATCTTTTCACGAGAAATGGACTAGTCTTGTTGAAATATTTCTAAAAATTCGGGTTTCGGCGTTATTAACACGCCAACCGAAAAAAACATTTTTTCGGGGGGTCCCATTCGGAGGGGAAAATGGCGATGTCAGAATATAGCATTCCCAATTATATGAGCTATTTTCAAGGCCCAGTGGGCAGGCCTTTCCAGTGATACTAAAATATTTTTATATATTTGGTTTTCTCTAAGATTTCCACGCGAAATTCTGATTTCATGATTTTTCCTAAAATTACAAATTATTAAAGGAATTCAAAATTCTTTAAACAAAGTTTTCAACTATGAAGCTTTATTTGCAGCAGGATTATTTACTAGACAGTATTAGATCTATATATAAACATGTTTTAATGTCAATGCCTTAATAATTTCCAGTTCGTTTTCCGTTAGTTTCAAAATCCTAGCTCTTGAACCAGTGGCTGTTGGATCTGATACGAAGCACAAAATTGAGTTAAGAGGAACATGGCAAATATCATCAATTAAAGGCCAAGAGAGATGATTGGAATTCGGGTCTCGTTTCATAAACTTTAGGAGAAAATCATTTTCTTCCCTGAACTTTTCGAGTACTAAAGCAATATACCAATCTTTATCGTACATCGCTGCGACATAATGCCCAATTGATATATCACCAAATTGAATGAGATTCTCTGTTCGCGAATTTTCTTGCACGACTTTGACTTTTGATCCAAATTCGTCTTCAGATATGCGGTACATCATTAGTTCAAATTTTGACACTGGCACAAATCTGTAGTGGCTTCGGGTACCAACAATAGTTGAAGCTTTAGATAGCCTGTCGTCAATCTTTTCGTGATGTTGCTGGACTTCTTCTTTGCTAACATAAATGAACTTTATGGACTCTATGCGCGCCTCGGCCCATTCGAAAAACTGAATTGGAGTAACAATTTGCTTGTCTAAGGGTTGTTGCAGAGATGCTCTCGTGACCAAGCGTTTTACCGTCCCTCCAATTCCGTCACACGGACTTTTCCCATGACTTGTTGCGAAAAAATTCCAATCTGCAGGAACACCGAAGTCAGCCTCGTGGTGACAAAGGTTCAACCAATTTTTGCAATTTTTGTATTGTGACGCTGCTCCATCACTGAAGTAATGAATGTGTTTTAAATTTGGAAAAACAGAAAGGAGGTGTTTAACAAAAATGTTTACGAAACAGTGAACTGATCCGGCACCATGGTCCATTTCGTCACTAATAGTGCAAGAGCTTAAACAGTTCAAATTTGTTTCCTTTTTGTAGTATGTTACAAATGGATGCAATGTTGCCTGACTGTTTTCCCAGTGAAAACCTTGAACAGCATCTTGAACGACGAAAGAGTAGTTTTCAGTAAAGTCCAAAAGTGTCACAACGTGATCTTGGGGAAGGTTTTCTTTAATTTTCCTTAAGTATGACCCCTGGGATTTGGCAATGAAATGATGCGGAATTGCTCGACGAATACGGTTGCCAAAATTGTCAACGAAATCGCTTATACTTTCTGTGATGTCAATTAATTTTATTCGCCCATCACTGATGTAACCATATTTTATAAGTAATCTCATCACCAGAATCCATTTCCTTTTCTTCAAATAAAGCTCTCAAGTATTTAGAAAACTCCAATTCCCCAGGACAGTTCACACAGCCGTGAAGCATGCATTGGCGTTCGTCGATGTCGCATACTTGTTTCATCATTAGAGTTTTATAATCTGCTTTAATTGGTAGAGCAGCTGTCATTTAACTTTATGTTTTGATGAACTTCACATACACACACATTGGTGTATAAAGATTGGTATATTGCTTTAGTACTCGAAAAGTTCAGGGAAGAAAATGATTTTCTCCTAAAGTTTATGAAACGAGACCCGAATTCCAATCATCTCTCTTGGCCTTTAATTGATGATATTTGCCATGTTCCTCTTAACTCAATTTTGTGCTTCGTATCAGATCCAACAGCCACTGGTTCAAGAGCTAGGATTTTGAAACTAACGGAAAACGAACTGGAAATTATTAAGGCATTGACATTAAAACATGTTTATATATAGATCTAATACTGTCTAGTAAATAATCCTGCTGCAAATAAAGCTTCATAGTTGAAAACTTTGTTTAAAGAATTTTGAATTCCTTTAATAATTTGTAATTTTAGGAAAAATCATGAAATCAGAATTTCGCGTGGAAATCTTAGAGAAAACCAAATATATAAAAATATTTTAGTATCACTGGAAAGGCCTGCCCACTGGGCCTTGAAAATAGCTCATATAATTGGGAATGCTATATTCTGACATCGCCATTTTCCCCTCCGAATGGGACCCCCCGAAAAAATGTTTTTTTCGGTTGGCGTGTTAATAACGCCGAAACCCGAATTTTTAGAAATATTTCAACAAGACTAGTCCATTTCTCGTGAAAAGATGCATAAGAAACTCAATTTTCATTTAAATATATGGAATAGAAGAAAAGTTATTCCACTTTATGTGGAGAGACCCGAATTTGTTAAATGTGCACTGCAAAAAACAAGGGTTATACTAAAACTGTCGTATCTCAAAAACTTTTCAGTATTTAGTCCTAAAAACTCGCCATCATTAGTTCTAAGGCTTGCTTAAAGTGTATGTAAACTTTGAAAAAAATCGGTTTACCCATGGTGACATCGTTCGGTGATTTCACGTGGACTGACCCCTATACCAAACGAGTAACGTGTGATATATATAGGTAAAGGATTTTTAGTGATATTTGGCCTTTAAAGTCTTGGTATTTATGAAGTCTCTTTTAAAAGTATTGGTTTTAAAACTATTTTGAATGTTTTAAATATTTTATTAGGTTCATATTTAAGATGAAATAATTTTAAGAGGTAGAAGAATGAATCAATCAATAGACAACTTTCGAAAGTCTTCGGGTCTTTTACATAGATGAGAGGAATAAAAATATTGCCGGATCATTTTAGTATCACTTCTTAGAGGGATGAAGTCAGTCAAAAATATGGGCGCATTCGTAAAGAGGCGGCGGTCGTCGAATTCCATCAGAAAACCTTACGCACTTAGACCTGATTTGGCGTAAACGGTCTGTAACAGACGCGCGTCATCTTTATACCCCAAAACCATAAGTAAACTCAATTCTCCACTAAGTTGCGTTACGTAAATGTCCCATTCTAACATTGATAACAGTGTCTTGAAGTAGAGATAAGCTGCTTGAATACAAATAGAGCTCTACGGGGCATGCGCGATTAGTAGTTCGACGCTTACATCCCCTTGACTTTGCCCAATCACAACTCCAAGAAATAGGCACGCTACTACTTCAAAATATAGTTCTTGACACGCCCCCTACGTAACGCGATGTACATCCCTTTAAATCCGTTCAAGCGGACCTGGGACCCATTTAGCAACTTAGAGTATCATAAACATATGTCATTCATCCCTCGAAACGCATCTCTCTCTCTCTTACTCTAAAAAAGAAGAATCTCCTTTTGAGATAAAATGCTGATGTTACTACGCGGTTTGTCCTCGGTCTCAATTTGAAGGTACATTAGAGGAAACCTAAAAACCCTTATCCAAAGGCTTAACTACATACACATGGCCCTGATTATGAGAGAGAAGCACGCGGATTGTTAATAATAACAGAAATTTAGACTTATCCGAACTAAAAAAAAACATCAATGAAATGGAAAAGCCCTTTATATTTGGTTTGGTTTTGGGTTGAAAAATGTATTTGCATATTTAGAGTATAGCAGGCATGGAATTGTGGGATGGTATGAACTATGCCGAGCTTACCAAAGAGGAAATTGAGGGTTATCCCGAAGCTTTAAAGACGCTCCGTTGCTTCCGAAATACGTAGGCCTATAACCTCCAGTCAGTCTCAAATCGTCGTCGTCGGTCTCGAGATTACGTTAAGATAGTTCTACCCATCCTTAAATTTTAAAACGAAATTAAGTTAACACGAGCGTATAATCACTATACCGTCTGCTGATATAACAATATTAGTTTTTCTTAACCAGGCCTATATCGTTTGTTTCTTATCACTTTGAAATAACTAAACCGTGTTGAGATTAGAGGGTAGTTGTTTTTAAATACAGGGCGGAAACTTTATTTTAATTTTATAGCGAAATCTAAGCCCTTATTCTTTCAATTTAGAATACGGTTAAATTAAAAGAAAAATACGTTAAATTAAATTAATTTAGTTATTGTATTTCCTTCAACATCATTATACGTTACAAATTCGGTCCCATTGTAACGGATAAATAAATAAATCAATTATTCAAATGAAAAATTACTCGAAGAAAACTTTGCCTAACACTGTGTGTGTATCTATCTAGCTATGTCTTTTAAAAGTAAGTTACAGAAGTATATTACACCGAAGTTGTTAATGTAGTTCACCAAAAGAGTGAAACAATTATCATAACTTATTTAGAGTACATTTAGAACTCAAAATCACCCCATTGTTCTTCGGCCCTACCACCTCCTTTTGTGGAACACCCTGTATAAAAGTTATTATTGAGTATTTCAGATTAATTTACTTAATTGGGAAGGGTTAAAATGGTATAAAAAGAAATGTCGCAAAAAACTTTTATTTGTCGCTAAAATCTGGTTTACCAATTAAGGTGGAATATATTTTTTCTGGTCATGAGTACGTGGCCCCAAGGCGTTTTTTTCCCCGTTCACTTTCCTGGTGGTATTTTTGCTTTCCAAACCATAGACTAGACATTCGCGTATATACCTTCTTAGCCCTGGAGCGAATAAACTGAGGGGGGATGTGGGAAAGGGGAGATGGAATATAAGAAATCAATGGGAATGAATTCAAAAAAGCCAATTACGACGCTTTTCCACTGAAAAAGACCAATGGAATTTCTATGGTGGCGCCCTCTCTCTCTCTTCCCCTCTTCCAATGAAATTCCTAAAAGAAAGAGTGTACTGCTTTATATACCAATGCCTAGTCTCCAGAAAAAAACACGTGAACAAGATAAGCGTGACAATTTAAAAAAATATTTTTTGAGATCTTTTGCATATGCAGGGAGCTCGTAGGAATACAGTTTTACTTCCCCATCACAAGCTTTGCTCTAAAGATAATTGGTTAATCTTATGAAAGTGACCTTGATATACCACCAGAAATAATACAGATTTTATTTTACATCCTTCGTAAGCCTAGGTTTAAGCAGCGAGTTTTGAATGACATTGATGTACTGCAATTTCATGCTTGTCCTGTAGGATTTCATAGATAATAAAATTTATTATCTATGAGGATATGCAACCCTCTGTACTCCTAGATTTAAACAGTCAGTTCTGGATGACAATTGGTTGAATCTTAACTATCCCCTAACACGCCCTCTGTACGAAGTTCTCAGTCAAAGAAACGTCTTGCTACCAACAAGTCTTAAAACCTTTGTGATTGCGAGGGTATAAAAGAAGCTTGGAGCAGTTGGCATGGTATGGTGGGACGAGACGGGTAGTGGGCGCAGTACCGCAAACTAACGCGTAGCACTTAGGGGAAACCAAGGAGGAAAATCGATCAGGGTTCCCTAAGCCAGTTAACTCAATTACCTCTCGAGTCTTTCTATTGACAGGAGCACGCCTCCTCCCGGGCGTCAAAGCCCGCAACCTTCGCCTTGGAAAACGGTTGCTTCTTCTTCTAGCGCCTGGTGCACACTGCACACCGTGCACTTTCTCAACGAAAAGTATAGGCTACTTTCGGTATTGACTTTTGTAGTTTTGTTTTCCTCGAGCTAGCCGACGGTAAAAAGTACGTTTCCTATATATACCCTTTTGCCGTATAGTTAATTGAGTTAAATGGTTTGGCAACCCCCGACTTCTCTACGGCGCTAAAAGCCCCCGCCCGCCCGCCCGCCCCTAACTAACCTCGGACACGCCAATCGTCCTTGCTTTCTCTCCTTCTTAATAGAATTAAAACTAGCCTTTGAAAATTTTCTTCCAGGAAACAAGGGTACGTACCTTGTCTAACCAAACCATATCTTTGAAGTGTCCCTGAAGTACGGATTTCGTTTCCTTTCTGGACTCTTTACTTGTGGTGGTCCTAGGCGCGCGCCAACTAGCTCTTAAGGTTAGGACAATAAAGACTGCTAATTGGATGGATCCTTTGCAACGAGAAATAAAAATGTTGTTACGTACGCTAGCTAGGCTTTGGATCATTCACAAATTTGGAATACGCATTATCAATTAATTAGTATACCGCAAGGAGTCTTTATAATAATGTCCGCTTGCAGTTTGCGCGCCAAACCAAACTCGAGCACGTCATAAGTAAAATAATTCTAAACTAAGTTTAGGGTAGGTATCAATCGGGCCTGTCAAAGCTTCTATTCCTAAAATATCCTGTGAACATTCAAAAGTTGACTCCGCTTAATACATCATTGCGATGAATCCACCATCTAGCTTATGGCGCCTGAGCTGTAGGCGTTTCGGATCCTGAGAGTGCGCAGAGACCATAATGGATCAACCCCCCTAGTATGTCTGCCCATCTGTTTTACGTCGACAGGGTCCTTCAGGTAGAAATTCCCACTTTATATACATCATTTTCAGGCTAGGATGATTCATACCATTTACACAAGGAGACCAGGCTACTTAGAGCACAAACACCGACTATTTTGTCCTCTAAGTAGGACTTTTCTCCTTGTGTAAATGGTATGGATCATCCTAGCCTGAAAATGATGTATTTCCCCCGACATAATGTCCACCCATCCTAACGACAACAACAAACAAACAAACAACTCAAAACTTGCGCAATCAGGAAAACTATCAGTCCATGTTATGAATTCTTACTCGGAGGTGCGTGCTTTAATCCTGTATAAAAATGAAACCACAAGTGGATTTATGGTCGTCATAAAAGCGTTTGAATCGTTATTTGTCAATGAATAACGGATAAAAAAAGCTGCCAATATATAACCCTGAGCCTCAATGCATAAGCAATATATATATAATATAAGGTGCGCGGTTGGGATAGTAAATCCTATTAGGAATGGAGGAATTGACCAGGATAGACCACGAGCTAGTTAAATAGATCGATTCTCTATCCCTTCGGCTTCGCCCAATTCTTTCTGCTTTTTCTTCTCTTGCTCCTCTATAGCCTGGAGCTTTTCCTGTAAAGACACCGTGCATGCACAGAAATATTTTTACACTCTTCCCTATTGCACACTATCTTCGGCCTTGATTTGATAAGGAAAACCTGACGGATATAGCTTGGCCCGTGGTAAACACACCACCCAACAATATGGAACAGTTAGCGTACAGCGTTCACGCCCGAACGTATAAATTTCAATGTTAGCAAATGTTAATTTGAACAACTGAATGCTGACGTTAGATTGACGTTTACTTTATTACTAGGCCTAAATGTACTATCCTTTGTATAAGACAAAGTATATTATATTGTAGATGAATGAAGTCAAGGTAGCTTGGATTTCCTTTACTTAGTGAAAAATATATCACTTTATAATACCCAAGGCAGATCCGGCTCGTATACCTTAGCGTAAACAAGTAAAGCCCCTATCGCGGCTGACCTGGAATTGCCTGTTACTTGTAAGAAGGCTGGAAAACAATTATATCAAGAAAGGGGAACCCAAAGAGAGGGAGAGAGAGAGAGAGAGAGAAGAAAAAAGCCCCAGTTCGTGGAACGAGAAAGTTACTTTCTTTTACCTTTTCCAACCCATCGCTGGAATAGGTATCCTTGCGTGTATTAATGACAAATTGTTCTTAAATGATCATCACTAGAGATCGTAACATTTCCGCTAACACTAGTATGACCGTTTAATGTTTTTGTATCACTGATACCTGACCTCATGATGGCATTAATTAATCAGTTTAACAGATTAATACTGTTGGGAGTCCTAATATAAACTGACTTCAGGTGATTTGAACATCATCACTCGCAGGCCATGGCGCGAGAGTCCAGTTAGAAGAAGAATTGCCGTGTGCTAAAAAAATCAATTATTTTGTGTATATATATAAGACAGTAACTTGATCTCCTTTCGGACGTAATTCTGTCCTTCGGTAGGTGCTTGGGTCCACTCTTTGGATAATAATTGCACCCAGGGTCTTTCGTTGTACACCTGGGCTCGCTTTGGCCTGATGCCCCGCTCAATTCTAGCCAGTGTCCAGCTAGAACCCTCTGTAATAAGCGGCTTTAGCTCGGGAAAAATATTATCGAAGTATTGGTTCTGGTCTATACATACATATATATATATATACCGCCGTTGAAGAAATGACATCTTATTGGCTTAAGTGTTTGGACACTTTCTTATGGGATAAACCCGCTTGCCCTAAGACAGTATATCCCCTATACTCTTCAAAGTTTTTCAAAGTCCCGGCCGCCCTCACAATATACTTAAAGTGGAAACGAAACCAAATTAGATTACTTATTGGTAACCCATACTCGATATACTCGGCAATTGAACAGCGAGTCCCTCGTAACTACTCCACGAATATATGGAATATATGGAGTATGCTTTGTGGTAAAACTTTGGCTGCTAAGTACGTTTCCTATAGGTAAAGTTACGTTTCCACTTGAAGAAATATCTCGCTTATATATCTGTGGATTTAGTGTTTTTATTTAAAAAAGAAAAACCGCGTGGGTTCTCTGCAGCATGACTCTATATCAAGTATAGTAGATTTTAGTTTGGGGATTGGAGCTATAGCTTGGTATATAGAAAAAGAAAGGATTTTTCTTTATACAGGGTGGAGACCAGAGTCTAAGTAACAGCTAACGACAGCGGTGTCTAGTATAGGACTTTGGTTTATTTATTTTCTTAAGGTATGACGTCCACTTCGTTCTAGAGTGGTCACTGGTAAAGTTTTCCACCCTGTATAGAAGCTCCCTTCCTAAATTTATTCCGAAAGAGGGCATGTCATGATGGAACGTTCTGACACTGACCCGTAACTATGTGCGAATTCTTTTTTGGCCTCACGCGCAACAACTGAAGCCTAGAATATTTCTTGGCGCCTTCTTACCACGTACATATAATTTAAATCGAACCACTTGAAAAGAAGCGAAGATTTTTAAATAGGTTAATAATATTCGTTGGCGACGTCTTTTATCCATTGGAAGTCTTTAAAAATGTACGTATCCTTGCGCCCATGATTGAAATTCAGCCGAGCATCAATATTTAAGTTCTGCTCTCCTATAGCGACCCCTTTTCATCACGAGACGTTTTACCAACGCAATACTCTTCCATAGAAGGTACGATGTCTAATGCCTTTTTAAACCCTGACATCAAATAGGATTCAGGGTCTACTGATCTTTTCTGGAGTTCATCTGCATTAGGAAAGTTATTGGCTTTAGGTCTTAGACTAGATATTCCTTAACAAAATTTCCAAGTGCTGTACATGCACCAGCTACGTCTTGCCAAATGCTAGAGTTATTTTTAACTATGTTAAACAGTCGCGAGCATCTTGTTACGTCAGCGAAGATGTTTCTTCAACGTCTCTCGCTCTAACCAGAAGATTTATTCGTTATTTTCTTGCGAAGGAGCAGATCAGAGCTTTTCTTTTCTGTTCTTGCATCTCTTAAATAAAGTAAAAAGAGACCTTTTCCGTTTTAAGACGTAACTTTACCATTGGCTCATCCTTAACTGGAGAAAATATACAATTCCCCCCCCCCACAGTTCCATTTTACCAATGGATAAACAATAGTCTTCGCCTACCCCCCTTGAAAGTTGGAACTTTGAAATAACCTCATTTTCGTTTCGTTGTCGGAAGTTTCAAAGATTTAGGTATATACTTTAAGACATTTTTTTCTTTTGCTATTATATATTCAAAGATAACCCGGATATCCTGAAGCTTTATACTTCAAAACAAAACTGGAATTATTATCAACTTCTGATGAAACACGTTGCAACGCAGCATGGACAGGAAGTCGGGTCTGAAAGTTTTGTTTTAGTATATAGGGGAGAGCGATGAAAAGACGGGACACGCGGGCGTATAAGTGTCTATGTGTGTAGGGAGCGCGTCATGGAAGGACCAAGGGTTAAGAAGCGGAAAGGACGATCCCTTAATAGGATTGGGGAACGATCTATAGTGTAACGCCAAAAGTAGGCTTAGCTGTTCTCTCTCTCTCTCTGTCGCTTTTTGCATCGCGAACAGAATCCTCTCTTGACCTATACCCTCCCATCCTCTTAGGCCTTGGTGTCTTAGCGTTGATCAGAAGAGCAAACGTACTACGTTCTGTTCTTTTCCCCCCGGTAAGAGGGACAGGGACAACCTGTATTGTTTTTACGTTCAGACACTAGTGTGCTCCTCATTCCTTCCAGACTCTTTTCAACCTTAGTTCTTAGCTCAAACGACAACCAGAAAGAATTATACGTAAAGGAGTGGAATACTGTTCACACGATTTCCAAAAAAAAAAAAATATCGTTTTATTGTTGCAAACCCTTCTATCTCTTCATGTTTTCACGAGTAAACTACGTAGAAGACTTAGTCAACCAGGAGACATGAAAAAAATATGATATCTGAATGTGTTTCTTACTCCTATAACCATTCCGAATTAGAAACCCTCGGCTGGCCCTTGGGCATTTCTAGTGTGTGTGTTCGTATATAAATTCTTGGTTAGCAAAGATAGGTCCGTATTAGAGACAAAAGAGTGGTCTCAATATATTTCATAGCGAAACTCTGGTATCTTTCGATGGCTAAAGAATAAAGATAGGTGGTTTTTGATTCGGGTAACGCGAGCATTGTTGTCTGAGCGAGTAGCGTTAATTGTATGTAGTACAAGCGAACGCTTTCAGCGATGTTTAACCATGCAGCGTATCACTGCATTGCCTAATTAAGTTAGTCGGAGAGGCTAAAAGTCTCTTTCTTTTCGAGCATCTACCAAATTAGTCAATGCGCCCGACTCGACTGGCTATAGTCGCTTGTCAAGACTATTCCCCCAGTTTTCCTCGCTGCACCCTCTCATCACATACATCCAGGGTTTCTTTCTATCAATTTCACCCCTCCCCTTGAGCTGGCTGCAGTGATGACTCATGAAAATCTTTCTCTTATGAGCTTGTAGACGACCCAGTTAGTCTAGACATAAGTGAACTAATTCTAATCGAAGTTTACCCCCAGAATTCTTTCCTAGTACAAATGTTTTGAACTGTTTAGTATCTCGGTGATTCGTGAGTTCAGTTCAGATCCGGAGTGATACAGTATTTAAGGCTCCTGTATAATGAATATCAGTACCACCTGTTGGTTTTTATTCGTACTAAATAACGTTTTGCTACCACCTTAATTAATGCGGAAGTTCATTAGCATTTCCCCAAGCTAAAACTAAAGCTGTTTAAGAAACTCGTTTACTATGGACTCGAAACCTATTCCTTGGCAACTTCGAATAGGGTTTTATTTACGTGCGATTGCTTTAATGCTTCTAAGAATTGCATCGGAAATAATCGAATCACACCGTCTTTAAGTGGATCTATTTGAAGTATTTATTTTAGGCTGTACTCGCATTCACTCTAGAAGAAATAAGATTATTATACACTTGGCGTAATCCACTTCTACCGAAATGCCTAGTCGAATTTAATACCATTTTGAAGTGTCATTGACCCCGAAAAGTTAACTTGATCTTTATGCAGCATCTACTTCAATCTCTTGAAGTTGATGTGCATACAGAGGCTATTCAGTTTATTCTTTAAAACAAATCGGGAGTTAGGTACCGGCCACCATTCACGCTTCAAATTATTGACGTTCGGGAAGATTGATGATTGACTATTCACCAACCTTCAACACCGTCCTTAAAGGAACACTCAAGCTAACTTCAAATTGGTTAAGACATCAAACGTGGTGTAATATATATAACCTATTTGACGGTCGAGGTCAGGTTTAGAAACCACTGTTCTGTGTTAGTCGTGGTATTCGTGGTCCAATGCCCCCCTCCTTCCAAACCATAGATTCGGACTTAGTCGTGGATATTGGTATGAGGGGGAAAAGGTGCTTCACGAATATTCGATGCTCGGCAAAACAGAAATATGACGACCCATTTAAACTACACCCAAAAATTTAATATGTGTCGATCACTAAATCTACTTCTAGTATACCTTGACCACAAGAGCACGCGAAGTAGTTCGCTTGACCGCTCGATGCAATCTTTATTATAATTCGAAATTTGCATTGTAGCGTTAAATCCGTTGTTCGCTAGCGAAGGAACAAATTTAAGTTGATGGGCCGTGAAAATTGTTACTGTTCCTATAATCGAAATACGGGATTTTGATCTTTGAGACAATATTATCGTCATTTCTGATTGTTTTCCGAGTTTTGCATACGGATTACGCGCCTTATACGTTACAAGGAGTATGCCTCAACGGAGTTGAAATACTGCATGATGGAGTAATGGTAGTCCTAGATTATAACGCAGTTTGTGTCAAGGAGTATTTCCAAATTTATGTTTGTACAGCTTGCAGTAATGAAACTGGAGTTTATTTAACTCAAGGTCCATTATTCAATACAGAATTTTATAAGCCAACAAGTCCCGTACGTCTCCCGTGGTTTGCTTAAACTTCGCCTCCACTTGCGGATTCTCTTTCTTTGTTCTTCAAAATTCGTGTTATAGGGAAATCAGAATCATCTTTGTTTTACGTATTCCAGATTTCCGGGGAGAGAAAATTTCCCTTCGTACCTAATAATGTACCTTTCCCGGGAGTTCCCGCCGGGATCCTGCATAGATCTAGGCGTTGAAGGGAGCCCCTGATATTCCCCAGGGTGGGCAGCGAGGTAGGGCGGGAAAAACCGCGCTAACATTCATCAATCGTCACTGACTCCAGCTCCGAACTCTGATGCGAAAACAGGAACCTTCCAAAGAATCTCACTCTCTCTCTCTCTCTCTCTCTCTCTCTCTCGCTCTCTCTCTCAACTAAAGTTTGGTTGCCTTATTGATTACCATTGGGATAGAATGCTTAATGCGCTGTATGTACAGTGTATAGTAACTAGAAGTTTATTACATAGAGGTAATTGAAGTAAACCATTGTAAATGAACCCTCATTCTGAGTGGAGAACTCGGGGTAATCTACTTCGAATTTAGTCTTCTGTCTCAACAAGAACACTCGTGGAATACAATGCGGGCGCGGCCCTCTGTCAGAATTAAAAGGGTATACTTTTTCAATGGAAAATCAAGCCGCGGAAAGACTTTGTACTGAGAGGAGAGAAGAGGTCTGGAGTCAAGCGGCCTTTTGAAGAAACCCTGTAGGAATTAGGATTAAAATCTGGCCCAGTTGATAATACCAACTCTTACTAAAGCTCGATTGCTTTTGTTACGGAGTTGGATTTTTAAACCCCTGTGGAATTAAGGGTTCATCGGGTTTATTGGGGTCAATGTCAGTAGGTGGTTTTCGTCTTGAACCACCAAGAGATATACGGCGATAGCACTTGAATTTTAACTAAAATTTAGATTATGAAAACAGTGTTTTTTAGTGGTTAAGTAAGCAAGCTAGGTTCTGAAACGTGACAATAGTATGGCTTGCAGATCATGTTGAAATGGAATCGAGTTTTTTCTTTTGGCCTGATCGAGAAAAGAGTTCCTAACGGAGGATCAAAAGCTTTTTAAACGTAGAAGCCAAAGTAAAAAGCTTTTAATTATTTCCACTTATCAAGGGGATACTCGTATTGATTCGTTGCAGTTAGGTGTACACTAACAGCTCATACCTTCTCAATTACGCCACCGTCAACGATCTTTATGACCTATTAAAAGCTACTAGTCAGTCTTTAAAACTGATACCTACGTTTAATTAAGTTCTAACATATTTAATGCCTTGGATTGTATGGACAGCCATCTTTGGTTGTATGATATTTCAATAGCCAAGGCTTAGGAAAAACGAAATAAACAGATCAAAGGTTATACAATGGCGATACCGAATATTGGCAAGGATTCAAATCGGTTCAACTTTGGTATGCGGAACCTTGACTCTTTTTGTAATTATAGAAGGGGACTTACGGTTGAAGGTACAAGTATCCCAGTGTCCCTAGAGTGACTCTGAAGAGGATTTATTCACGAAAAGTATTCTATTAAAATGCATAGCGATCACATCTCCAGAAAAAAGGGCATCCAGCAGCAGTGGCGGAAACGATTTTCATCGGTATCACTTTTGAGAATCTATATAGGATACCCCCGTTAGCAGCTGCATCACCGCTCTAGAAATAATATGTGGTTCGGCCTGCTCCCAAAACCCCCCTTTAAAAAAAGTAACCTTTTTTCCCTTCGACACCCCGTCTAAAAGTTTCAAGGAATAGTATCAAAATACCCAGGAAATCAAGAAACGTTGTTATGATATAAAGAGTGAAGTAAAGGGGGGAGCGCAGGATCGTCTGCTTCACAAAGGCTTAAGATGGAACATTGAGATAGACGTTAGATAGAACTTCAAGGTTACCAGTCCACCAAAGTCACGTGTAACGTCTCTTTTGTTCATGTACCCTATCAATGTTTCGTCTGCTCAAAACCCCAGACTTATGAAAAATGGTATATTTTTCAGGCTTTACCTTTAAATGTGTCTGGTAAGGGAGAGGTGAAGTTCGAATTTATCGACTGTGACAAAACTCAGCCTCCCCAAATTATTGATTTCCGATTATTCAAGTTGAACCTTGCCCCCTGGTCCCTTTCCC
This sequence comes from Phalangium opilio, assembly GCF_054372755.1. Lineage (NCBI taxonomy): Eukaryota > Metazoa > Arthropoda > Arachnida > Opiliones > Phalangiidae > Phalangium > Phalangium opilio. Next base: position 5,220,635 of record NW_028324187.1, on the reverse strand, counting down.
CTCTATCTTCTTCTTATTCTACCCACGATGCCGGGTTGGCAATGCACGCTTGTAAGCTAGCGGCTTCCCGACACTGTCCACAGACACTCTTGGCAGCTTGGCTCTCTCGGCCTATTACATTTTAACAAAAGTTGATAACCCGAGAAGTGTTTTCAATTTCATCTAAGAAGAACAAAGCTTAATCTTTCCTAAGACTTTTAAGTACTTCGCGATAATCAATTTCGGAATGTCACGGTACTTGACGGATTGGTGGCTGGATTTAGGATCACTTTCTAATGTTTTTAACTTTCACCTTTTTTATTTTTTTAACCAATGGGAGGAAGGGTCAAGATGAAATGCTTTTTAAACTCGATATTTGGTTGTTTTTATTAATTTTTAAATATTTCTTTTGAAAACTTTTTTAAAAATGAAAGAGAATCTTTAAGTGATATTTCAATTTATTATTAGTACAGAATAGGAACTTAATAATTAATTTGAAGTTTGTTTGTCTTAGCAATTATCCTCGGGGCTTAATTCTCTTTGTTTTCTTAAAGTTAATTTTAATTTTAATTTAATATTCGTGTATTTGGAGCTTAGTAGGGATTTAACTCACAATATATAATTTCTCAGAATTGTGTCTGGTCGCTCGTCTACCTCCATCGTTTATTAATTAACAAAATTCGCAACAAAATTTAATTAAAAATTGATAAGTTGGGGAAATTGTATCTCTAGACAAATATTGCATTGCGGATACTTAAGGAAGGTTAATTTACTCGCACTAGTTCAGTATTCTGATTGCGAAACACCTCGGTATTATCCTGGCTTGACCAGTCCATGAAAAATTAAGCCGTACGAAAAAATATACCTTTGCAAGGTGTCGGACATATTCACTCAAATCCCTTGTCTTCCTTAACTATTCATTACAATAAAAGTATAACTATCCGACCCCCCGAATCTTCGTGGGTTTTTTTTAGTAGTATCCATTTGTCAATTACGTTGGAAGGTCGTAAAATGGCGCGCGCGGTCACTCTCGTGCAACGAAATCCATTCGTGAAAATTAAATATAGCTAGATACGAAGTATTGGATACGAGATTCAAAAAGGCGCCAACACGTTCCTGGACCGGAATGAAGAAAAGGAATAAATTTGCAGGCTGTAAATTTTCTCATTACATCATGAATCATGGCTACATGCCCTTACTATATTGTGTCAAAAACAATAAAATATAACGTGTCTAAAACAGTAACGTATTGGTGAACAGTTTCGCCAAAAGGGTAAATGCGAAATTAAAACCAAAATAAAATAATAAAAATAATTTTGCCCCTGATGGATGTTTTCTCCTTGAATTCAAGTGTGCAGCGTGATAAACATTTCTACAGGGGCTCGTAGACAATGCATGCAGTTCAAAACCCCTAAATGTTGTCTTTTCCCTTTTGCAATATTGGTTTCTAAAAAAATTTGTAATGCAAAATCATTTTGCCCCTGTTAGCTGTTTTCTCCTTGAACATTGAAGTTAAGCGTGATAAACATTTCTACAGGCGCTCGTAGACAATGCATGTAGTTCAAAGCCCCTAAATGTTGTCTTTTCCCTTTTGCAATATTGGTTTCTAAATATTTTAAAATTGAAATTTCTCGAATACCATATACTAACATGGATTAGAAATATTTTTGCCGTTTGCTTTGCTCCGTTGTGCTTCTTTTGCTCCTTACGCTATGCATTTTCGAGTACTCGTAGAGCAGTCGGAGCAGCCCAATGCTCACTTGAGACAGACGAACAATAAAGTTGTAGCTTTTTCTCTGGAAATAAGAGAAAGTCTGAAAATTTCGTTTACGTTGCGAAATTGACTGTGTTTCTCGTGTGATCTGGTGCAACGGCTAGTTGTTTCTTTGTTTCTTCAATTCTGTTCATCTAGAAGAAGTAAGGTATAAAACGCAACTTCAGGATGGAGTCCCGCCTTAGCCAATCTGATTTTGTTTATCATTCTAGTCGTAGATGTGTTGGGGAGAGAGTGTGTGGTAGTAGTTTGAGATCGTTGTAGGCCCGGGGGCCCCGTTGTGGGGATATAAGGTAAAGAACGGTAGGGGTGGCCTATCTTTTCTGGTCTGGGTCGCGCGGCGCGTGAAAACGTTGATTACTACGGATGATTGCTCGACAAAGGCTTTGTTTTCATTTCCCAGCTCTCTGTTACGTTAGGGTTAGCTATATCAACCTGATTTAATATGGAAATTAGTTTAAAATAAATTTACCAACTCTACCAAGTTTCTGTTTTGATTAAGGCTTCGTCGAATTGGGCCCTTTTTTTACTTACTTAAATGTAACGCGTCTTTTTAAGTAAGATCAGGAAAATTTGCGACTCGATGTTATGTTAAGGTATTTAGTGCATTTTTTCAAGTTAAATCTTATTTATGTTTGTTATATTACTTCTGTTTTTATTGCCCCCAAATCAGTATACGGTTCGCTGATACCTGGGGGGATGGGATGGGGGTAGGACTCTACCTGTTTAAGAAGTATCGGGGTTTTTTTTTTCAAGGTTTTGACGGGTTTTCAGGGAATGGAATTTGTGGTAACAAATACGGGGTATCATGAATTAATACGTAGATACAAATGAATATTAAACAGTTGTTGTATTATTAGAGCCAACCAACCTATTTTTAACAGTGTGTATAGCATAAAATCTATTCATTTCCATGAATTAATTCATGTACCCTCGGAGCTATTAATTTGTTAGTGGGAAAGCATCTCCGGGGAGGAGAACTTGATTTCAATATGGAGATTCGATTTTTTTTCTTCTTCTTTTATTTATGAGATATGTATCGGTTTTGTTTAGTTTATCAATTTAAATTTGATATTGATTTTAATCTCAATTATTCAAGTGGAATTACAACCTAACATTGTATCAATCCTACAGAGATTTCAATCTGCACAATCTTGGAATCTGGAAAATTTGAGAATTGTTCAGAACGGAAACTGCTTTAGAGAGTTTGCTCTCCAATAACCATTTTTTTTGCTTAAACTTAAGTTATTCACAGACGAAGGCAAGATATCCCATGGTTCCTCGCCTTCCCTTCTTCCTCACTTCCGTTTCCCCTCGAAACGAATCGCGTATATATTCGCAGGGACATTTTTAGAACGGCTATTGCGACGTAGAAATTTTGCGCTATTTCCTTGAAGAAACGTCGTTGTACGTAAAAGTTATGACCGAGGCTTATATAAGTATTGAAGGAACACAAAAGCACGAACAACTCTATCTCTCTCAATCCCCGATCGACCCCCGACCCCGCTCGGGTTCCGGATTCGCTCCGAGCTACTCTCCAGGGTCGTTAGATCTATTTCCCAATGCTCTTGTCAAATAATTGTCGTATTTTCTCGTTTCAGAGTAGCTCCAGAGTGCACGTTACCGGTTCACGTCATGGCGAAGAATACGGAGATCTTATACAGGTAAAGGAAAGGATAGAGTTATTCAATTGACTGAAAACGTAGGGCATCTCGAGACTCGAGATCTTTTGAAAATCATACGGAATTTTGAACTTTGAACTTCAAATTAGGCCTAACAAATATTTATTTGTAAACTTAATTTATTTTAAGTGTCTAAATTGACGTCTAGGGTGTATTCTACACGTTACCGTACGCGTTTTCTTGTCAAATTCCTGAACACGGGGACATTATCTCGCATTTCCACTGTTAGAAATAACATTTTAAGGAACTACTATAGGGTTTATTCCTCTTTGTTGATTGGACGAATTTCGCCAGGGATCGTCACGCGATTTTGAGCGAAGACACGCGTACGCAACATTGTCCGACGAAGATAGTTTATTTCCAATTCAATCGCCCTTGGAGAGATATCGCTACGTTCCTCTAAAAGTATACGTGGAATTACTTAAGCCATCAATAGATGAGATACGTACCCATATACCTTACCCATTTTTAAAGCGAAATAAAATTCCAAAATGATCTGAAGCAAGCCTTGTTTTTGAAGTCATTGGCCCAAATTTTATAGAATTTGTACAAGCATCTAAAAAAACTTTAGTCCAAGATCTTATAAATATTCCCTAGAGGAGAAAGAAATTCCGAGATAGCTCTCTTTTTGTCGATACCATATATGGCATTTGTTAGTTTTTCAGTATATCAAGGTCATTTTAAGCTAGCTTCTTTAAGAAATGACTACAAAGTCCAATACCTTGATGTCGGAACAATTTTGACTAAAACGCAATTCCCTATCCCATGTTCAAATAATTTTTCAAAATTTGTTAAAATTACATTTCATATTTCTCGTGTTACGCTTTAATTAATACTCCAATTCTTTCCCTACAGATTGGTCGCCCACACGGAGACTATAAATGACCCAAAAAATATAGTTCTTTCGTCTAGAAATCACATAATTCAAAAAGACGTACTTTTTAGTAAGACTTCGTCTTTGAACAGAAGAAAAAGAAAAATTCCTTAAAATAAAAATAGTTATAGCGCGAGGAAAAGATGATAAATTCGAGGAATGTAACCCCAAGGAGAAGGAACAAAAAAAGGAGAAAATCTAAGGAAAAAATAGTCTTGGCTGGCCGCATTAGGTTTTCCTTCCCCCCTTTTCTGACTCCCCCCTCCCTCCGTTATACGGGATTAATTTTCTAAGTGCAATCTCCTTTCCATCGGAATGGATGTAGGATGCGGGGAAGAGAGATCGGGTGGAACGGCCAGAGAGCAGCCCAGAATGCACTGCGCCCGAGAATCTAGTCCAGTTTTCTAGAAGATACGCTAAGGAAGGAACCAAAGGTGGGGGGAGGACCGGGGGAAAAATAGCCAATTGGGTCTTGTTCGCACTGTGACTCTTCTAAATTCGCGCAACTAATTTCGAAATTATTGGAAATTAATTTTGAATATTGAATATTGTGAAACAGATAATTAAGTAATACTGGCAAAAGCTGAATGAAATATTTTAGTTGTTGTAAATCAGGTTGGTCACTGGAGGTCATTTGATGAAAGGTCATAAGGAGGTGCAATGGGATAATTAAAATTGGCAAAGCCTAAAACATTGCATACCATTGTTTACCGTAGTTGTTTTTAATCAGGAAGGTTACCGGAGGTCATTTGTCGAAGTGTCATACCAAGATACCCAATGCTAACTTAAATCTCTTGTATTTATTGGATTACTACGAGTCATTGCATATATGGTACGATTTTAGAAATAATCCTTTTAAATTAGAGATTTTATTGAAGTTGTGTGAGAATTAGGACTGTCTAGGTTTCTAAGGAGCGTTCTTGGCTATGCCATTACGACAAAAATTTAAGCTGGTAATTTGCGTTCATATTTTGTCGGAAGGGTTCTTAAATGGGAACTGAGCTTGTACGAGTGACTGTGATGGTAAAAACAGCCTTGATTTAGCACACTCTAAAAGTAGGACTGTATGCTTCTTGCCCCGAAAGCAAGAAGAGACGAGCTTCGAGAGAGAGAGAGAGAGAGAGAGAGAGAGAGAGAGAGAGAGAGAGAGAGAGAGAGAGAGAGAGAGAGAGAGAGAGAGAGAGAGAGAGAGAGAGAGAGAGAGAGAGAGAGAGAGAGAGAGAGAGAGAGAGAGAGAGAGAGAGAGAGAGAGAGAGAGAGAGAGAGATGCTCTATACGGAATATTGGTGGAGAAAAGAGGGTTGTGGAGAGTTTGTGATATAGAACGGGGAATATCTTAATGGATAAGACGATACCACCAGTCCGGGTCGCGTCTTACTGGCGCCAGCTCGACAACCCGATAAAATAACATCACAATGGAACCAGCCATAGAAGATGTGTACGCCGACGATCGTAATAGAGGGGTGAAATTGAACGGGAAGCCCTTACCCCTCAAATATAGAGTGTCTAGTAGTTCATGGACCTTTAATATTTAGACCAAAACTTTATTGTTACAAACATTGAAATAGTTTTTATACTCTTCCAAGTTGTTTTCAAATTTATTTATTTTTTATCACTCCAATTTCTGTATTTATTTATTTATTTATTAATTACCTTATTTTAGTTAATTATTGTTCCTTTTTAGATAAGTCTGTTTAAGTACTTAAATTTATTTGTACCTGAATGAGTTCCACAAGTTGCTTGAAACCCAGGTGTGATATTGTTTTAAAGGTCCACGGTGAAGGTAGCGACTTTGCGGTTTTACTCGGAACTAACTTAGGTCATATTGACCAGCGAGTTAGGTACGATAATGGTTGCAACTTGAGGCAGAAACCCTTCATTCACGTTTAAATTAATAAGTATAATTAACAATTAGCGTCGTGTGGTAAGCCACACCATGGTCCCTTCGAGATGTCGCGACTTCAGTTTCGCTTCGAGAGCGGTTTCGATCGACAAATACTATACGGAATAATGGGTAAGTTTGAAAACCCGGGAAGATCAAAGTATTTTGTACACGCGTTTCAACTTCATGCGCTCACGTGAAATTAAACACGATAGTTATAATTAGGCTTAACTTAAAAAGGCAAAATTATACTTCGTAAGAAATATTAAAATTTTTGTGTACTCCTTCAAAATTCGTTATGAAAATTGCGCACTTAATTAAAATACTCATTAACGGTACTATCCTGTCGTTAATTAACATTTGGAAAAATCCAAGAACATCGACAATCAGTAAGGTGTCCTCGTGCTGGTTCTACCTTCCCCCAATTACAACAGTGATGTTCTATGATTTCAGACGAGTGTCAACAATGTACTGAACAACCGTGGTACTTGAACGCCGATATTTATACCGTTTTAAGATTGATACTTGGACTCTTGGTTGAATTGGCATTGGGTTTTGTGCTTGATATGTTCTTCCAAGATGGTAATAACTCTCCAGCTCCTGGAATTGAGGAAGTAATGCTAACGGAAGATGAAATTTCTGCCCCTGAAGATGACGAGAATCAAATCACTAGTCAGTCCGAGACATCGGTTGACATTAGCGATAATATGTAAGAAGTTGGTAAGGTTTATATTAATGCGGAAATTGAATTTTTGAATGTAAATTTATTTTTTGTTGGTTCAAGGTCTGATTTTTATTGGGATGAATTTGATTTGGACGTTACAGCATCAAACACTTCGTAACCACCCATTTGCGTTTCTGTAGAATAATTATTAAAATTCAAAAGGTTTTGAAATTAATTTTTGGTGAAATTATTCAAACCTGCATGCGTTTGCAGTGTCACTATCCCTTGAGATAAGCGCGTCGAAATTTAAGCTATCACGCGCTGTAAATTCAAACTATCTTCACGTGAAATTAATTTAAATTCATCTACTTGGACAGATTAGGCATAGCATTTTAGGACAAACATGGCGGTTCGATCGTTTTCCTGGATTACTGAGACGTTAAAATACTTTTTGGAGGACACCTCTAGAAGTTCGGAAAACGAAGACACACAGAGTTGGTTTTACGATGATCCCCAATATCACCTGTACCCAGCTGACCACCTTGTCAAACCAAACGTCAAAGAGGCCATGAACCTAGAAAGTCTGAAGAACATCAGTCCATTTGTATTCTTTTTCGTGGCCGTACTGCCTATTGGTATAATATTATTGGACCGAAGACGTTCTATCGTTGGACGTCTGAAGAGACACTTATTTCAGTACAGTGACCTGAGCAGGTAAGACTTTAGTTTCCAATTACTCCTAGCATAAATGACTAGTTTTCAGTATAAGTCTTAGTAGGAAAGACATCCCAAGAGTCTTCGAATGTCCTAAAATGGAGTCCAGTCGCTCAGACGAGGAGCCATTGAGGACTTGTAACCAACAGGATGTGGGGACATTGGTAAATCCGGTTCAAGTGAGTATAGGTCTAATTTCTTTTGCAGCATGGGGAGCAACCTTGAAACATTTACTCAAGGTCATGATGACCAAAACATTATAATTGCAGCCCAAAATCATCGAAGACGGTAACAGAAACGAAGATGAAGCCTACGAATATATATTCGTGGAAAACTTAGGATTGGAGAGCGATTACCACACACGTGGCATTTTTCAGAAGTCGCCCGAAGGTGAACTGTTGACAATTCGAACGTATGAACCCTATTATAAACTGAGCTACGACACTGAGGATCAGTCTGAATATATAAGTTGGGATAGTGATTACGCTGAGCGTGCCATTTACGAGAGAACGACTGATGGGAAACAGGTGACCATAAAAACTTACCAACCTCAATATAGAGTAAGCTAACCATTTCATTATTGGATTTATATATACTAACTATTATTTAATCGAATATGAAACTGGCTCGTACCAGGATATGTACCAGTTGGAATTAGACACTCTACGCCGGCTTTGTTACTCACCATTTTTCGAAAAAGTTTTAGATCACTTTGAAGACGAACGAGGGTAAGTTAAGGTGAAGTGTTCTAAGTAGGTATCGTGAAAATTGAATCGTAATTTAAACGTAGTTGCCACATCGTGACGTCACATATTCCAAGCGGAAGTCTATGGTACATATTAGAAGGACGAGGTCCCATGTCACCCAAGGACGCGCGTTTTTACGTTGCCGAAATTGTAGCTGCCGTACATCTCCTGGATTTCGAAGGGTTTTACTTGGAACCATTCACGTTGTGCAACGTCTACTTGGACCAAGAAGGTCACGTCGTTCTAACTCACTTGGAAAACGTCCGTGACATTGAACCGGTAATCGAGGTATACTTAATTGCATGTAATACCTAGCAATTAATTTTGCCATAATTTATCTCGGAAATTATTTAGTATGACTTGATGAAGCAATCGGACAAACGACAGTCGAGATCCAATGGTAGCCATCGCGTGTCCCATAAGTTATGGTTTTTAATTGGGGTTTAAATTTAAAATGAACTTTCAGGATTTGGCACTAATGTACGATATATTGGAGTGATTCTCTATGAACTGCTTACCAGTGAAAACCTTCTATTAAAATTCTGCAAAAATTTTAATGAAATTGGTAATTAGTTAACGCTAATTACGCCTTTCCTTTAATTGTTAATAATATTTATTTTATTTTAGATAATGCTCATTTGGCAACTGCTCTTAAAAATTTACCGAAAAGAGAAGCCCAATTTCTCAGATTTATTTTTCAAAAAGTATTGTTTGCAAATTATTAATGTTAATTATTTTAATTACTATTTTAATTTTTAGGACAACGAGTGCAGAAATTCGGCGGGGAAATTGTACGATCATCCCTATTTCGAAGGAATTGATTGGGAATTGGTAAGTCATCATTAAAATGTAGGTAAGTTATGTTTATTAAATGTAAGTAACTTTCAGGTAGCCGCCAAAAAAGTTAATCCCCCGATTAGACCACATTAATAACTCGAGTAACTAAAAATATCGGTGTCAAAATTAAGTTGATTAAATTATATTTGATTTAATTAGTGGAGGATAATGGTTATGGCTTCTAATTAGGCTTATCTTGAAATTAACGACATTATTCTGTCATCTGGGATGGGGAATTGGCACTGTTCGAGTTTGCCTTATATTCGTGTAACAATGAAAGGCTTCGGGGTGCTGCTTCGCTTTTTGAAATTTTTTAAGGTTTTCTATTGGCTCGGCTGTAGCAATCTGCCACCATAGAGTAATATTAGCAAATACTTCGTTAAAATTTACGCATTGTTAAGAAAATTTCTTTATCACTCCCGTATAACTACTCCATGGAATATTCAAAATGATACCGGCTTAGACTATACTTGTTGTCTGCTAGTTATTCTGCTATGCCGGTGTTGTTAAGTTCGATCCGTAATTAAACATTAAATAAATAAAGATATTAAGCTAAATTTAACTATGTTTAAACATAAACGAACGACACTAGAAAGAATTGATAAGTTTATATCGCCGTTATATTTTACGGATGTCAATTTATACGGAAAACTTTACCCTGAAAAGTTACCTTTAGAAAGTTTAGAACACGTAGATTGTGGTTTAAATCGTCCGTCATTCGAAGATGTAGTTTTGCATCAAAAATACGGTTCGTTTTCTAAAGTATCCGTTGGTCAACCATTCGGACCAACATGGTCAACCCATTGGTTTAAGATTAGCGTTAGAATCCCTGAACAAAAATGGGCTGGACAAGAAGTACACTTACGTTGGGATTCAGATTCCGAAGCTATGATTTGGTCAAATGATGGTGTACCTCTACAAGGGCTTTCTGGTACCGTATATTTTTATTTATTAAACTAATCAATTAATTAATTATTAATTAAGTAATTGTGATCCAATTAATTTTGAACATCAGGTGGTGTTCATGAAAGAACTGATTACATTTTGACAAGCTGTTGCCAGAGCAATGATAGGAAAAATGGCCAGGTATTCTACGTTGAAATGGCTTGCAATAACGCCTTTGGTGCCGGTAAAGACAGTATGATCGGTCCACCTGATCCTGGTAAATCTTACACTCTTAAAATGGCCGAAATTGCAGCTTTTGATAGAAAAGTAAGAAGAATTTTGTTTATTAACCTTAATTGTTCTTAATTGAAATAAACATGAAATAGTTTAGTTAATGAAGCTTTAATTAATTAATTAATTAATTAATTAAAGGTTTATTCCTTGCTATTATCATTGAAATGTCTTCACGATATTGCCAATGAATTGCCTGAAACAAATCCAAGGAGTTTTGATGCTCTTTATGCTGGAAATGATATAATTAACGCTATTCAAAATAATCCAGGGTATTTTGCAACACGTTTAACTTTAATTATGAAATTAATCAAATGATTAATCAATTCTTGTAGACTTAAAGGCATGGATGAAGCCCAATCCATTGCCAAGTCATTTTTCTCCAAAAGAAATGGTGAAACTCAACACCAAATTGTTGCTGTTGGTCATTGCCATATTGATTGCGCGTGGCTTTGGACCTATGATGAAACTATTAGAAAATGCGCTCGCAGTTGGTCCTCAACACTCAGATTGATGGAGAAATATCCTGACTTCAATTTCGCTTGCTCTCAGGCTCAACAGTTTCAATGGGTTAAAGATAACTACCCAAAATTGTATGAGGAAATCAAAGTCCAAGTGAAAAATGGCCGGTTTATACCTGTTGGAGGTACTTGGGTTGAAATGGATGGAAATTTACCTGGGTACTATTTCAGAGTTTTACTACTACTATTTTAACTTCCGGTAGGACGGAAGTGAGCGGAAGTGATTAATTTTTTATTTATTTTTAGTGGAGAGTCATTTATACGTCAGTTTCTATATGGGCAGACATTTTTCCGCCAAGAATTTGGTGAAATATGCCAAGAATTTTGGCTTCCTGATACCTTTGGCTATTCAGCTCAATTGCCTCAAATTATGAGGTAAATGTGAATAATTAGTCTTAAGTTAATAGGCTTATATGAATAGGCTTATATGATTAGGCTTAAATAAATAGGCTTATATGAATAGGCTTCAATAAATAGGCTTATATGAATAGGCTTCAATAAATAGGCTTATATGAATAGGCTTCAATAAATAGGCTTATATGATTGGGCTTCAATAAATAGGCTTATATGATTGGGCTTCAATAAATAGGCTTATATGATTGGGCTTCAATAAATAGGCTTATATGATTGGGCTTCAATAAATGGGCTTATAATAATAGGCTTCAATAAATGGGCTTATAATAATAGGCTTCAATAAATGGGCTTATAAGAATAGGCTTCAATAAATGGGCTTATAAGAATAGGCTTCAATAAATGGGCTTATAAGAATAGGCTTCAATAAATGGGCTTATAAGAATAGGCTTCAATAAATGGGCTTATAAGAATAGGCTTCAATAAATGGGCTTATAAGAATAGGCTTCAATAACTGGGCTTATAAGAATAGGCTTCAATAAATGGGCTTATATGAATAGGCTTCAATAAATGGGCTTATATGAATAGGCTTCAATAAATGGGCTTATATGAATAGGCTTCAATAAATGGGCTTATATGAATAGGCTTCAATAAATGGGCTTATATGATTGGGCTTCAATAAATGGGCTTATATGAATAGGCTTCGATAAATGGGCTTATATGAATAGGCTTCGATAAATGGGCTTATAAGAATAGGCTTCGATAAATAGGCCTGTATGATTGAGCTTCAATAAATAGGCCTAAATATTTTTCAATTGTCATTATAAACAGGCAATGTGGCATAAATCGTTTTCTGACGCAAAAGATCAGTTGGAGTTTAGTCAACAAGTTCCCTCATCATAATTTCATCTGGGAAGGTATTGATGGTTCTTCCATTATCGCCCATTTCCCTCCTGGAGACTCTTACGAGATGAAAGTGGAAGTTAAAGAAGCCCTGAAACAAGTGTCCAACCTCCAAGACAAAGGAAGAGTCAATCAAAGTCTGATGTTGTTTGGTTATGGTGACGGAGGAGGTGGACCCATTGAAGACATGATAACACGACAAGGAATTCTGAAGGATGTTGATGGCATTCCAAAGTAAGTACCATTTTTTTAAGTTCTTTAGTGGCATAGTCTGGGAATATGAAAATAGGTCAAAAAGGTCAAACAAGTGTTAGGGAGTTTAAAAGTAGATCAAAAAGGTCAGAGGAAGTCGACGAATTTAAAAGTAGGTCAAAAAGGTCAAGGGAAGTTGGCGAATTTAAATGTAGGTCAAAAAGGTCAAGGGAAGTTGGCGTTAAAAGTAGGTCAAAAAGGTCAGGGGAAGTCGGCGAATTTAAAAATAGGTCAAAAAAGTTAGGGGAAGTTGGGTAATTTAAAAGTAGGTCAAAAAGGTCATTGGAAGTTGGCGAATTTAAAAGTAGGTCAAAAACGTCAGGGGAAGTCGGCGAATTTAAAAATAGGTCAAAAAAGTTAGGGGAAGTTGGGTAATTTAAAAGTAGGTCAAAAAGGTCATTGGAAGTTGGCGAATTTAAAAGTAGGTCAAAAAGGTCAGGGGAAGTCGGCGAATTTAAAACTAGGTCAAAAAAGTTAGGGGAAGTTGGGTAATTTAAAAGTAGGTCAAAAAGGTCATTGGAAGTTGGCGAATTTAAAAGTAGGTCAAAAAAGGTCAGGGGAAGTCGGCGAATTTAAAAATAGGTCAAAAAGGTCATTGGAAGTTGTTGAGTTTAAAAGTAGGTCAAAACGGTCAGGGGAAGTCGGCGAATTCGAATAGAGGTCAAAAAGGTCAAACGAGTGTTAAGGTATTAAAAATAGGTAAAAGATCGAACAATTGTTAAGGTATTTAAAAATAGGTCAAAAGGTTCAGGGGAAAGTCAGCGAATTTACAAAAAAAAAAAACCAAAAAGTTCAGGTAATTTAGGGGGTGAAAATTTTGTGGCAATATCTTAGAATCAAAATGGGGCGTCCTTCTGAAGTATTTGAGCACTTGGAATCGCGAAAGAACAAACTGTGCACTTGGAAAGGGGAGTTATATTTGGAGTTGCACAACGGGACATACACGTCACAGGCGGACATGAAGGAACTGAATAGAAAATGCGAGTTTTCACTCCGTGATCTGGAATTCCTGGTGTCCATCGTCCAAACCGAGTGCCCGACTGATGAATATCCGGAAATCAAAAGGGATATTGACGATATTTGGAAGAAAGTGCTGTTGAATCAGTTTCACGACGTATTACCTGGTTCCTCCATTAGCCTCGTACATCAAGAAGCCAAGAAATTGTTCCAATCGTGCCTCCAACAATTAGATCAAATGAAAAAGAAGATTTTGAGCTTTTTAGGTAAGAAATTGATCAGTTACAGGGACAAATTTTGGGCATGGACATTGTCAATCTTCCGTAGGCGAAATGGTGCTTAAAAAAAGTGAAGGTCAAATTAAAGACGCCAAGACATTAGCCATTTTCAACACGCTTCCTTGGACCTGCAATAAAATTATAAGTGTTCCCGCTTCAATTTTGAGTGATTCCAATAAGAAATTTCTCGAAATTCTTCCAAATCAGATTCTGAATGATGAAATTCTGATTCCCGTTGAAATACCTTCAATGGGATATTCTTTGTTGCATAAATCAGTTATTCCTGATTTCAATATTGTCACCTTAGGTAAATATTTTTATTAATTTATCACAGGGTTTATCAACGGGTCAAGGGTCAAGGGTCAGGGGCAATTTGAAAATAGTTGGAACACAGAATGTAGTAACCAAGCTTCAAAAGTCAACTTTATAGCAAGGGGTCAAAGGTCAGGGGAAAGGGGCAATTTAGAATACAGAATGTAGTAACCAAGCTTCAAAAGTCAACTTTATAGCAAGGGGTCAAAGGTTAGGGGTCAGGGGCAATTTGAAAATAGTTGTGATACAGAATGTAGAAACCTATAGCTTCAAAAGTCATCAAGGGATTATTATTCAATTATTTTATATAAATAATTGAATAATGATTTAGAGAAAACCGGGACTCAATTCACGCTAAAGAACAAGTATCTTAGCGCCACCATTGACCAATATGGCCGACTCGCAAGTTTAAAATGCTTGGAAAGTGGTCGGGAAGCCATTACTAGTGAAAGTTGGGGCAATCACCTTGTTATCTTTGACGATATTCCCTTATACTGGGATGCTTGGGACGTAATGGATTACCATTTAGAAACGAGGAAAGACGTTGTGAATTCGAAAGACGTAAGCCTATTTTTAATATTTTATATACACCCTAATTGCACTATTTTTTTAATTAAACTTAAACGTAGTCGTGTTTGATGCCTGTTGTTGAGGAAAGTGGGCCATTACGCGTTAAACTGAGTTATAGTGTAAAATTCGGGGAAAAAAGTCACTTAAAACAAGAGATTTCTTTGGATGCTACCAGCAAGTATCTGCGATTTGATACCCAAGTGGATTGGCACGAAAGTCACAAGTTTCTGAAGGTCAGTGAATTTTTGAACTTATCTATGGACCAAAATCGGGCACCAAATACCATTTCTGATAAGTCGCAATTATTCCCCACATACCATTTCTGATAAGTCGCAATTATTCCCCACATACCATTTCTGATAAGTCGCAATTATTCCCAAATAAAATTACGTTGATTTTATTATGAGTACCAAAAAAGTAGGCCTAGCTTCCATTTTCAAAATTCGTAGTACATATTTCCTTCGCGAGTCCGTTGTCACGACATTTTCGGTAACAGTTTCCATCGGGTTTTAGCAATTTTTTTTTGCGATTTTTGTTTCGTTAGGTGGAGTTTCCCGTTAACGTTCACAGCCAAAACGCGACCTATGAAATTCAATATGGCCATTTGGAACGACCAACTCATTATAATACTTCGTGGGATTGGGCTCGATTTGAGGTACGTCACGTGTTTATTTCGTAATTAAATTATCTCGGGGAAATTAATAAGGTTAACTTGGTATTACACTCACACCGAAATCTATTGTAAGGAAAGGTTAGGCTTGTGAGCTAAGTTATGTTAGAAAACCGAGGCGCCGAGCCGTTGAAGGTCACTCAAAGGTCACAGTTTTGAAAATAGTTGGCATTAACTTGGTATTACACTCCCACCGAAATCTATTGTAAGGAAAGGTTAGGCTTGTGAACTATTTCAAATTAGGCCTTAGTTATGTTAGAAAACCGAGGCGCCGAGCCGTTGAAGGTCACTCAAAGGTCACAGTTCTGAAAATAGTTCATGTTAATTATCGTCGGAATTATTGAAAATATTGTCGTGATTAGACTAAAAGTTTAAGCCAAACCCTAAACCGGGCTTTTTAGTGAAGTTTGCGGATTTTTAACCAAGACTTTAAGATAAAACACGTTTGTAGGTTTGCGGTCATAAGTGGGTGGACATGTCCGAGTATGGTTTTGGCGTAGCTCTCTTGAATAACAGCAAATACGGATATTCTGTACGCGGCAACATTATGTCTCTATCTTTACTACGATCCCCTAAAAGCCCCGATGAAAATGCGGATATGGGAAAGCATTCTTTCACCTACGCCATCATGCCACATAAGGGGACATTCCAAGAAGCTGGCGTCATAAATCAAGCCTACGAATTGAACTCTGAACCCTTGATAACGGAGACTCGGAGCGATTGTGGCGGCAAAAGCTGGTTTGAGGTAGGACAAACCTTGTTTATTTTTTCGCGCATGCTCTATGTGTACTTGGTTACAGTTGGCCAATTAGGTCTATTTCGTAGATCTAGTGTTTTATTTGCTTAACGTTATTTTGGTACCAAGTGGCATTGATTCCTAACCATTTAGCCTGCATCGTTTGGAATTGGAATGTTTCAATGTTTATTGCAATCTTGGTTTTGGAGCTACCAGCTTTAGGCATAATACCAGGGCCGGAATAAATGGGGTGGGGGCTGAGGGGGCACTGGCCCCTGGGCGCAAGGCTTGTTGGGGGCGCATTGCGTTAAACTATACCCCCTTAGCAACATTTGCTGTTCCTATTTTCCTACTTAAGGTTGCGCAATTATCTCGGGCACCGGGTGCAAAATTGCTTTATCCGGTCCTGCATAATACAACTTGTTGCATTTTGAAATGTTCACTTTCCGCCACTCCTTGCTTGTTTATGGGTATTTTGAGCAATTCTGGCTGTACAGTTACACTATAGCTTTATTATCTCGGCAATACGCGAATTTAGTCGTCGAAAATCTTTGCAGATTTGCAACCCCGCCGTTATTTTGGAGACGCTCAAAGTATCCGAAAGTAACTCAAACGAATTGATACTTCGTTTTTACGAAAGTTACGGTTCGCATTGCGTAACCGTGGTTAAGTCACCGATTTGCGCTAAGGAATTGGTGTATTGCGACGCCCTTGAACGCGTTTTGAGCACAAATGCGATTGAGATCCGAAGTTTGGAACCGCGTTTAGAATTCCAGTTGTCATTCACCCCATTCCAAATAGTTACCGTTAAGGTCTGTTTAGTATGAAGCCCTAGTTTATTCAGATATTGAATATATATGTATGTATTTTTGATATCGATATATAAACAAACATGTACGCCAAGTTAAAAATATATATCTGATTTATAAATGGGGTCGCAGCATAAAATGGGTGTCATGGAACACTCAAATGTTCGTTACTTGTTTAGGGGTGTCTTATGGTAAAATGTCATTTTTAAGCCTACAACATTGTATCTTTTCAACACCTAACATCGGAAATCAAAATTTGTCAGAACAAGTAGTTCTTTATTGATATAAACAAATTTAAGCTTAAATGTAAATAAAAATTAGTATCTTCTTCGACGGTACACTCTATGGAGCGCCAAAGGTTTGTGATTTTGATAACTTCTAGGTCTTGTATACTCGGTTGGTCTTGTATACTCGGTTGGTGGCTTAATGTACGGTTTATTATTACCCCACCATACGTAACTCTGAAATGAATCGGGTGAGACGATATTTTCAATATATTTGTTGTCTTCGGTTTGTATTTTTATTGGGACCGCTGTAGGGTTTCTGTAATTTTGGAGAATTGTAATTATGATTGAAAAGTTGTTAAGTTTTGTGTGGGTGGTTTACCGGTTTAAGACGTGTACCACAATGCCATTATCCGGTCTTTCGAAGGCAACCACTTCTAAGTCAAAGTTTAAATTAGTCTCAGTTGGGGAAGTGACTTTACTTTCAATGTGAACGGAACCTCGTGGAAGTAATTTACTGTAAAGGGAATATGAAGTTCGAGTAAGATTATTCTGAATTAATAGTTTTTTACTTACCTAAAATGCGCCAAAACGTAATAGGTCGGTTGCTTATAATATTCATTAGCAGTTGCATTTATAATTATCGGCGAATCCACGAAATTATTGACCAGGTTGGGTCCACCCTGTTCGTCCAATGCTAAGTTCCAGTCGATCCAACCACTTGTTGAATGTTGCAAGTCCTTAAATAAGTAATGTTGCTCAGTTTTGGTTATTGGGTTCCAAAAAGGCTAATCTAACCTCAATGATATCGTGGGCGTACAAGACTCCTCGGTCCCAACTGCCTAGAATAACCGGGTTCGCTGTTCTTGGTCCGTTACAAGCTTCTGTTGACATGATGAACTTGTTCGGGTGATTTTTCTTCAATTCGTCTAAAACTCTGGGATCTGATTGGTTGTTTAAGTACCAGTGAAACGCGATACCCGCCGAGTATTTGTCCCCTAATACGCTGTCTAACGTCTACAAAAATATTTCAAGTGTTAGTTATTGGGAAACTACTCGCGTGTTTTGAAGTACTTAACCGGTTCGACGTATTCAGGTAGATGCGTCCTTTGGTCGTCGTTTAACATTATGTTGACGTATTCGGGTCCATAATTGTTCCTTGATAACGTCGGCCCCAAGTACTTATTTAAAAATATCTTTGATGTTTCTTTAGTGAAACCCAATGTTTGAAAAGGAAAATCTTCGGTGAAACCATCAGATGGTTGATTGTCCGCGGTTAAACCCCAAAATCGGAGGTCGTTTTGTTTATACGCATCAAGAAACCTTTAATCGAAATTAGTTTTAAATTATTTGCGCTCTTAATTAATGGTTTTTTATTAATTACTTGACGAAATAATCGGCAAATGTTTGATAGTAAATTTCCCCCGGTTTGAGGGTACCTGCCCCCGTCATATTGTTGTTAGTTTTCATCCAAAATGGCGATGACCATGGGGTTGCGAAAAGAAATAGATGTTCAGCCGTGCAGTAAGCTTTGGCTTTCTTAATATACGGTATCTATATGTGTTTTAGAATTAAATCAATGTATTCGGGGATTTGTCATATACTAGATAGGGACTGTTTTAATTGACTTATGCTAACCTTGTATTGTTTGTCTTCTACGGCCAAACTGAATTTAGTTAAGGCAAAATCGTTCTCGAAGTCGTCGTAAGAGTACAAACGCGTTGAAAAATCGGTACTCGCCATGGGAACCCGACCCATATTGTACTCGGAACCTGAGTATGTTAAGTTTAAGGTCTTTATTTTTCTGGTATATCAAGGTCAATCCGTTTAAAGGTAGGCGCGTTTAGGGGGAAGTAAATGATGTATCCCCTTAAGCTTGAATTGCAGAATAAAAAAATTTTAGCTTACCATCTTTAGCGTAGTAGTTTCTGATCAAAGTATCTTGCAGTGAGTTTGATAGTTTAGCAATGTTCAAACCAGCACTGTCAGTAAAAGCCCCGCCAAACCCAATTATTCTTTGGTAACGGTGAAAGGTGTTTAATTCAATGTTGACGGCATCTACGAATTGGTGTTTGTTATAGCCTAGTTTTTTGTTAAATTATACTTCAAAGGCTTACCAGTGTTATTGCTTGGAGTTGTAGTGAGTCTTTTAGAAGTCTTGGTGAAACGACTGGCCGTTTTACTGGTTTCAATTAGAATTACAGTCCCCGCAATGGTTTCGAAGTGCAGGTTTATACTGGGTAAAGTGTCGCAGTATGATTCGTTGCATACGCAAACGAAGCTATTTGATTGGTACGTTCGTGGCGCACATGTCTGTTGACATTTTACTGCAAAAAAAAAATTATAGTTACTTTCTAAGATATCTTCACTTTTCAGTAGGAATGCGATCTGGGATTTATAAGTCATGTTATTTAAATTATGGTCCAAATAAGGTCTGGGATTTTGAATTATGGCCCAAATAGGGTCGGGTATTTTTTAAAAAATTTCCCAAAGTCAGGGAATTCATTTAGATTGTTTTTGAAAGGTCAAATTTAGGAGAGAATTTTTATCTCAATTACTTTAAATCCCGGCGTGCTTTCTTCGATTAATATCTATAAAAGAACATTACCCAATAAAACAGCCAATGATAAAACCAGTATGAGAATCGCAGTTGTACGCTGTTTCATGGCTGTCTGTCAAGTGTTCGGTATTATTCAAATGAGAACTGCAGAAAAGGTTTTTATGCTTCCTCCAGTTTTCGCGTAAACGTAGCTAGCTATACCATATACCTGCGCGGCTCTCTTCGACTACATAAACTTGGTAATTGTAGCCTGTAATCCGCTGACACGCTAACGTCGACCGTGGTTTAGTAATTTAAACTTCAAAGTTTTAGAGTTCGAGATCAGTGGGGTAAAATAACCAGGCACCCGTATGTTTTGATGAAACTAGAGCGTTTGAAATGACCCAATACGCGAAATCAGTTTTATGTTTATCTAGTTTACTGTGCCGTTTTATTTATTAGGTTTATGTCAAATTATGCAGCCACATGTTTGTACCAGATTTAATACTTGCGCATTTCGTATATTGACAAAACAATGGGGATAAACAAATGAAAAATATTTATGTAATTTATCTCTGCTCAAGTTTAATGAACAAAAAATACATCTGTATGTAGTGTGCTTTTGATGAGTCTGCTGTAGATTTAAAGGTGCCTTCTTTGGGTCACAATTTGCACTCGGTTTGACCAAGAAGCGATATCCAAATTATTAGGGAGAAGGTATAAGATGCCTAAGTATTCGTGAGGCCATAGTCCCAGTCCCCCTTTCAAAATACAAGGGGGGACGTAAAAGGAGGCCGGGTTATTCGCCAACTCTCCTCAGTCGGAAAATATGACTGTAATTTTCGTCATTCGCGTCGCGCTGACGTGAGTTTTCAAGAACCAATGAGATGCTTGCTGGTTGTAATTTAGAGGCGGCGGGGATTAACTCCGGACTTACGTTTGGACTGGAGATAAAGCTAGAAATGTGGCGAATTTATACCTTCTCCCTAGTAAACTAGATATCGCTTCTTGGTTTTACTGACCCATAAAACAGACCCTATAAATTCAAAAACACCCTCTGTACATTGATAAAATATGGTACATCTATATAAAATAGGGGATTTCAAGTATGAGTTTATTTTTATCTATCACAAATTGAAAGTGCAGCTTTTAGCGTACTTAATTAATATAAAAAAAGAGTTCAGGTTGATAATTAATGAAAGGCTAAACTAATAAGGTAAAAAGCTTTCAGGCACGTCACGATTTAACCTGAAGGACCTGTTCCGCTTCAATCTTTTTATTCTTAAAGCTCTTCTCGTGTTTCTTAAGCTAAAATTTATCTAAAGACGTAATAACAAAGAACTGACGTGCTTGGCTAAAACTTGTCTTTGCAAATAGTTTCTCTAGCTTTTACTAATGAGTACAGGGCGTTCAAAAATCTCTTAAGACAATTGTCTTCTTTCTTAGGACGTCCCCCTTTCTTGACGTTCCAATAAATTATAAGAGATTGTGTATACCCTGTATAGAATTAAAGTGTGGATGTGGGGGTGTGTAGAAAAAGGGTCCGGTGAAGTTTGAAAGGACAGGAAAACTTCGGACAAATCCGGAATTCTAATTCGGAAACTGATTCAGGATACTTTGAATGAATGATTGCGACGAACCTTTATGGCAACGAAGACTTAAGGCCCTTTCAGACGATACAAATTTTTGACTCAATTAGATGAGTCAACTTTAGTTGAGTAAAGTAATTGGACCAGTTAAATCAACAAATTATAAATTGATCACTGAAGAATTTTTGACCCATCTAGTTGGGTCAAACGTTGTATCGTCTGAAAATACCTTCACACGAGTCTACGATTTTGAAAATAAGTAATAGTTCCTTAACCATATCTTCAAACAACCCTAACTCTGTCCCTGTCCGCAGCCTATAGCCGCGAACGGTACGTCTAAGAATAACACCTGCATTGGAGAATCTTCAGTATGTCCACTGCCTTCTCCAACTTACGGAACAGTTTCGCTTTTAAACTGGCATTCTACTATGGCTTTTGTGTATGGCCTGGTCGCTTTAGTTAGAGTTGGTAATGACCCGCTGGTCCTCTTGGGGATAGAAGAGTTAGTTTTGGGAAGTACTTGGTCTTCGGCAGAAAGAAGAAGAGCTAGCGTTTTGTAGGTCTCTTAGGGACAACAAATGTTCCGGGTAATGGAATTAATATTCAAATGATTTTCCGGTCTGGGCCTAACTGCCTAAAGAGCCCCCTAATTCATTTGCATGGAAATGAGTTTCCCACACTCTTCTATGGTTCCCACTATTCCCCCTGGATCTTCTTGTCCCGCAAAATTGACTTAAAAGTTGGTTGTACTATTGGCTTCTACCTATAATTCTCCCGCTCTCTTACGTTAATCGAGAACTTTATAAATTCGAAGTTAAAATCAATGTTCTTTCCCAGGGTTTTCTTTTTTTTCCTTTATGGGGATATAAAAGAAGAAGGTAGATTAAGTAAGTACTTCGGGTTAATGTATTTTCCATTTTTGGGTTTATTTTCTGGGATTTCGCGATGTAAAATCGATACGATATTTTTAAGCCACGCTCACGCGGATTGGCAAAACTTTGCCGAAATTGATTTAGTTTTGGGATGGTTTTCGAGAATTTATCCTTAAGGAGAACGGTTTTAAATATGGCAGTAATTTTAAGGTCACTGACAAGCCGCTAGTCGTAAGCATAATTACCCTAAAATTTTGAATTCTAATAACAGGTCACCGGGGTCAGGGAAAGCTTGGAAAATTTTTAAATGGGTCAAAAAGGTTTTGATATTTATGAATTTTAGAAAAGAAAAATTGGACGGTTTGACTTTAGTTTAGAGTATTTTTACTAATTAGGGTTTTAAGAGATAGTTAGGGGTTTCAGACTGGTTAATTATAACAGGAATTATTTCTTCTAAGGCGTCATTAACGTTTAATTGAGTGAGACGAATTCAGGTTACAGGAAACATTATATTACATATCCTTGTCTGGTATAGGAAAAAGTAAAGAAAGTCGTCCGTACCACAGTGCTACCATACTGTAAGTCGTTGGTATACCTATAACCGTAATGGTCTTTATCGACGCGCTTCTAATGTCGTCCGTACCATTGTACCCTGGCTATTGGATAGACCTGGGAAAGGTGCCGGACATGAGTCACATCCCAAGACTTAACTTGTGTTTTAAAGTATTTTGGGGATAAATTGTGTAATGAACCCAAATCTTTAATTATTTTGGAAGACAAAGGAAGTAAGCGAAATTATATAGAATAGTGTCCAACCCCTCGGGTTAACTGTTTCCTCTATATGTCGGAAATAGAAATATCTTATCACTGGAATCATTTCTTACGACATACCCTCCTACCAATTTTGTGGAAGCAAATTAACTTGAAGTAATTTTGCAACTAGATGCTACTGAAGGGTGTAGGGTAGGCCTGGCTGTTTTCGGTACTTCGGTTACTATGAACTTCTGTTACACCCACAATATGATGCCAACATCTGGCGCCTCACTGCGCCAGGAATAAGAAATATATATTCTTATGAATTACGGACGAGTTTTTAGGCTTCCTTTTTGTCCGAGTTGGGTTACAGTGAGCTGGGAGGTGAGGTGGACTGGTGGTGGTACTTATTAGGTGGCTGGCGCAACCCGCGTCCTGGAGAGAGAGGTGTGTGTGTGGGCACTAACCACCAAGCTGTTATTTTTATCAATATATTCAATTTTCTATACGATACCATAAGAAGAGAAGACACGGGCAATTTCTATTCTCTGTTTATAAGCAAACCATGGTTGGGGTATTAGAACATATTTGTTTTCTAAGAATGCGTAACAAATATTAATCAGTAGGTTTGTTTATGAACAATCGGTAAATATTTTCCTCGTAAAAGAATTGTATTCCGATTTTAATCAAATATTTTATATGTATTTGATGAAAACTTTGTTTTCTTTCATAATCCTCCCACCATCCTTTCTACTTGCTTCTCTGTTTTATTTGCAATTAAACTATATTGGTTATCATCGATCGGTGTACCACTATACAGTGTTCATTACTTATTTAGGCACGGTCCCCCTTAAATTATTCCGTTGTTGTGTTTCTGTTGTCTTGAAAGAATATCGACGAGTCAAGAAGATAAAGAATTCTCAAGACGTTTTCTTTTTTCTCTTTGCAAGATTACATCCCCGCGCTTTCCTTCATTGCCTTGCGCAACTAAAACCCCGGTTTCCTGTTGAAAAGTATAATAGAGGCTGGTGTGTTTGAGCAATTTGTTTATTTAAGATGGAATTAACATTATTAGGGTATGGTGACAACAGATACATTGGGTATGGCTTGCTTCAAACAAGACAGAAGTAATTTCTAATCAATCAAATAGACGTGGGAGCAACATTGAACCTTTCAAATGTGTGATTATAAACCGAGCAGTGGCGCGAAACTGAACCTTCTGAAGGTGCTACTATAAGCCATACAGTGGTAGAAAAGCGAACCTTTCGATGGTATGAATTTCAACCTTTTGCGGGTCCAATGTTGAACCTTCAAAAGGAACCCTTGAAAATAGTTCATTTTGGAACCGAGTAAGGTGCTCACAGGGTTGCATGACAATGAACCTTTAAAAGTTCAATTTCGGAACATTTTCATTTACAGTGTAGGTGTGTTGATAGCACTTAATTTTCTTAAGACAGAACTTGGACAACAAAGACTTAAATTAAGCTGTGTCTTCAAACAATACAAACCATCCAAATTTGGTGGTGGACTAGTAGCGTTGATGTCCTGTCTAACGTCTTTGTTCTGTTGTAAACAGATCCTATCAATGTTAAGTCTTTCCGACGTTACAGAAGGCGTTTGCTTTGGATCAAGTGAACGACGCTGTAGCAGCTAGGGCCATGAAGTTTGTGAATTATGCTTGTCACAATTGCAGGTTTATGACAAATGGTTTTCCCTCTCTTTGGAACGTCCCCTATTCCCAGTTCTCGTCTTCTTTCGTCTCCCATGTGGCATTTCGGGGTCTCGTATCTCTTTATACACGCGTTGTTGCTTTTTATTTGCGCGTGACAGTTATATTTCCAAAGAATTTCTAGTTTTTTTTTTTGCGTACATACCCATCTCTCTTTAGCTGTTTGGACATGCTTTCGGGGCCTTTACTGTCTGAAGTGCCCGCTACCCAATATTATACGAGATGAAATGGGCCTCGGGGTGATAAATTTTACCTTTTTAGTTTAAAGGGTACCTGCATGGTAATGTAGTTTCGTTTCTATTGTATTATGGTTTTTTGATACGACAGTGAATTAACTAGGGAATACATTTATTTCTTTCTCGTTCAGTTTTAAATGGTTTTATTCCCAATTGTAAGCGTTCGTATAACACAGTTGATTTAACCCAACTTCTCAACTCGAACCTGTTCCTGTATTTATATATATTTTTTGAAATTTTTGTTTTTCCAATTGGGAAAAATCAATTTCATTTGCATTTAGATGTGTTTTACCTAAACCATAAATTTAAATGATAATAGAAAATTTTGTTATTTTTTATTGAGAAAATTTGCGTTATTTTTGGACTGAAATATTCTGTATGTTTCGTTATTTAGATCTTGGTATGTGTTTTATAGTATTGGGTTAAAATATCTGAATTCGGAAAACACGTTTTATTATTTTTTATGTATAAATTCAGGTCCAGGCCACAAATATTACATCAGTAGATTCAGGCGATTTCTAACTTCTTTTTTCTATCGGGACCGGCTAAACTCGTCAGCTCCTACGTCCGCGAGTTTGCGATGGTTAAAGTCCCCCTGAAAAATACAAATATGGAATAGAAAGATTTCTCAAATTTGTAAAATACAAATGTGTATTGCCAGAAATCCAGTAGGTAGACGTGATTCAAAGTTAAACGCACTGTTCAATAAATACGTGGTTGAAACGCAATTTTTTTACCACTGTTAAAGAGATGACGTAGTTTATACCTCAATAATGTTCTTAACAAACTGACAACTGACAACTAACTTCTGTTTGGACTGAAATATAATCCGTGAAAAGCCAAATGAAGGACGTACAGAATTTAGAAAACAAGTCCTTGTGAGTTTTTATTTTTTTTTTCTTATTACTTTAGCGTAGTAACTTCAGTTAACGACATCCATCGGTTTGATAGACCTGATTCCCGTAGCCATACACGCCTATACGAAGCTTGAATGGGATCCAAATCAACTAGTTTTTGGTGTAAGGAGGTTTAACCTTCAGTACCAGAAAGGAACCAAACGAAGTACTTGGGACTTTACCTCCAACCAGAACATTAAGTTCCAGTATAGGTAGAAATTGGGAGTACTTCATTTATTATCGCCTTCTGTTGTAGGAAATGTCTTGAGCTCTGAAGAAAACTGATTCTGTGAACCAGAAAAAACCGGGGGTGGAAGTAGGAAGTTGTATGTTGGACGACGAGAGCGAGAGGAAAGGATGCGGGGAAGCGGAAAAAAAAGGGCTAAAGTGACAAGCCCGACATCACGTTCCACTTTATTGATTTCTTACTCTGTGGAGTAAGTTATTCATGAATGCCTTCCAACGTTTTCTTCCTCTATTTTCCGAGTTGCTCTCTGCAACATCGCTCTCACCCACCCACCTCTCCCTCTTCTTTTAGTATTCGAACTCTCTTGTAACTGTGATAACCAAAAACAAGGAAGGCCCAAACACAGATCCATATCTTGCATTTTTATTTATTCCTAGCTAAGAGTTGGCGTCCCAACTTGCTTATCAGACCATGATTGTTAATTGAAAGATTAAGTATTTAGTACCGTTGGAAAGGTGAGAAATAGGACTATAACATACTCGAAGGACTTCCCTGTATCTCTTATGTAACCAGAGTTAAGAGGTGTTATGTAAATAAGCCCATTTTAATCTTATGGAGATAGATGATGTTTATAAACATTTTGGTTAATTACTTGGGCCCTGATTGTAATTGTAACCACAAGTATTTGGTATCGTTGGATAGGGGAGGAGTTTGGCTATAACATACTCAAGGGACTTCCCTGTATCTCTTATGTAACCAGAGTTAAAAGATATTGTGTAAATAAGCCCGTTTTAATCTTATGGAGATGGTGTTTGTAAACATTTTGGTTAATTACTTGGACCCTGATTGTAATTGTAACCCCAAGTATTTAGTATCGTTGGATAGGGGAGGAGTTGGGCTATAACATACTCAAAGGACTTCACTGTATCTCTTATAGAAGCAGTGTTAAAAGGTGTCTTATAAATAAGCCCAAATTAATCCTATGAAGAGGATCTTTATGAACATTTTGCATTGTTATTCGGGCTGTACACGATTTAAAGAGTATTTGTACCAGCCACGAGGGCTCAGTCAATGAACCCTGTGAACTATGTCTTGGTTTACCGGGTTGAAAAAGTGTTTTTGCGCCGGGTTTTCCTCGCGTCCGTCACCTATGAAGCTTACCGAGACTCCACCTTCAATTTCGAAAACTTATAGACCCCCACTCCATTCCAGAGTCTTAGGCCTACATCTTGAAGGGGATAAAAATTTATATACATATGTAAAAAAATCGTCCAGGAATAGAAATGAATTCGAATTTATAAAACGAAAAATTGTTATAAGAATATCCTACTTCTTATATGATTGAAATATGGAGCGTGTGTGTACCAAGAACTTATCAATGAATAGCCGTATTAGGTTTCCATAGTGATATGTGCACGTGCAATAAATAAACACGTGGAGGTCTTAACTGAAAGCCTATGGTATTAGGAATTCCATAGAAATATTTTGAGAAATGAAGTACAGGCGCTATTCAGGTGGTAGGCATTTTTCCCCGCGAAAATATGTCATAAAGGCGCGAATTTAGCCACGTGGATGTGTGAGGGATAGAAGGTTGGCAGCGCGTGCGTGCACCTAACCGTGTTTGTTCTCATCTCCGTAATTATTTTCCTCATTTTCTGCAAGAATGCTTTGAAAGAGAGCTAGCTCCTTTACATCGGTCGGGGGAAACTATACGCCGTTCGCCATCTAAGAATGGACTTAGTCTCTATACAAAACACGTGTGTTACTTGACCAAAGCAATACTGGCCTCCCTCCGAGTAAACAATGAATTGTTTACTTGATTTTTTTTAAATTAGTAAATATCAATTTGTATTTTGGAAATTAATTTATAATGGGGAAAAAATGTATATATTACATTTTCTGTGATAGAAAATGTTTCAATACGTAATTTAATTATTTATTTATATGCCGTTATCCCTTAATTTGACCTTTGATATTATTTATCTTTAAGAAATCACAAGAAAATAATTAGTAATGTTTGTCAAAATTGACGCTGAATTCGAAATTTTTCAAAACCATATTTTTTTTCGGTTTTTGGAAATTTTCTTTTTGGATGAATAGGGTCGGGTTAAAGACGTTGGGTCATTTCCTTCCGAGTAAAGTTTGAAGCCTTTCAAGACTGTACTTAGGACTAAGGAACCTTTGACCCCTTCTCCACTCTCCCTATTACGAACTAGTTTCCTAATAATTTTCCTTTTTGGTAGTTTGGTAGTAGTCTATTAGGAAAGGCTTGGAAAAATGCGGTTTATTAAGCGGAAAAATCCGGGAAACTCCCCTTTTCTCTTTCTCTCCAGCACAATGCCACCGACTCTATATATAATATACTCCTAATATTAATAACAGAAGTTCATAAAATACGAAGTACGTACACTAATGAAATTATTTCATTTTTTTCCATAGGGAGCTTTAGGTTGGGGGAGGGGCTAAAATTCGTAAGATAGTTTGCAAGGCCATATTGGTGGGTTCAAAGCTAAAAGCCACCAATATGGATACCAGAACCATGGCTATACTTAGGAGGGTGTGACGTACTAGTCAGTAAACTGAAAGGGGTTAGTTGGTAAAAACGTAACCAAAACCTTTCGCACCTAACTTGATTTCACGGAACATTGCAGATTTAATCATTAGTTTAACTGGGCTGGGAGATATTTTAATTTTTAATATCAACAATTCTACTACTGTATCTTGAATGCACCTATCCTTTTGACGAAACGTTCTTACTTTAATTATTACGAACTTCTAATAATACTCGAAGTTGGAGAAACGCGGCAAAACGGGCTGGAATTTTATACGAACCATTTATCTTGGTATTTTTGACAGGTCCCCTACACTTTTACCTTAGCGGCTCGCGAGGAAATTCGCGCCCATATCCAGATTCCTATGTAGAGCTATAGGAAAGTTGAACGTTGGACCATGGGGCAAGCAATATGTCCTATACCCTAATGCCCAAACGTTATATCTCAACTTAATTCCAACAAAACGTTTAGCGCCTGTTTATGGAACATACCTACTTAAGATGTTTTTGCACTAACACATAAGGAATATGAATTCTGGGATATGAATGAATAAAGAGCGTATATAGTGCGGCCATAGGTTCAGGGGAATTGTATTCTGGTATATGAAAATCTTGAAAAGCGGTGAAGTCAATTTGCTTTTGTGAAAAGTCTAAGAGCGAAGCGGTGTCTGCCCAAGAAGCTTCGCCGCTCGCACCAAAACTCAAAAGAAGATTGAACATTTTGATTAGGTTGACAGTTTAACTTCTCCAGGCTTCCAACCTTCGACCCCTCCCGCCTTTAAACTTTTTCTCTTTCCTGTTTTTGATAATGGATGGACCTCAAAATTAATCACAGTTTTATGATATAAGGATAATTTGGCACACGTTATCCTATAAGTAAAAGCAAGTTCAGTTCCCAATCTACGAATTTTATTTATTGTTTATCAGTTTGAAATTTATAGTTTTCCGTGAAATCTTTTACATAAAAAAGATTTATTCGAACTTCTTCTATTTCTTCTGGTGTGCGAACCAATTGAATTTTGTCATGGACATGATGACCTTTAACCTTTAGAAGCCAACTTTATAGGGAATCTGAGGGTGATTAACATTTCTCTCGATTTGACCTGACTGTAAAATATCTTCAGTCAGTAATACTAAATAGATCGATCAGTAAGTTGATTGATATTGACAAATTTTGTTACCTTCCATTGTTTGTTATCATACCACGCAGTCCTTGTAGGCTATATAGTATCATAAATATCCGGAAGGTTCTTAGGCTAGGCCCTACTTTGAATAACAGGCGCCCTTACGTATGACCCTATTCAGGTCCTGATACCTATATTTATTGGAAACCGCTATAACTCTAAGAAAGTTCGATGACAGACTTCTTCTCGGAATGATTAAGAACCATTCGCATCTAATTAATGTATAGTTACGTAATCTAGAGCTCTACATTGCTAGTGTTATTTATATATAAAGAATAACTTATATACGTAGGGCTAAATAATGACGTAGCTTCGGCAATATATGGATATTGACATAAGTATATTACGAATTTTTTCCTGAAAGTCAGACTTGTCTTATAGAAAGTTTTCTGAAGATGGAGGTAGGGAAGTTTGGTCAGTATAGGAATCTCTCTTCACGAAATGTAGCAGGTCACGTGACTTATATTCGGCGTTAGTTTGAACTGCGCAGTCTCGGTTGGAAACCAGTAGTGCCGCCTATCCTCAGCACGATGCGCGAGAAAAGTGCGCACATGCACATCCAAGCCGAAAACGGGATTTTTGGCCCACTTCCCTATCTCCATCTTCCTTGGATGTACCAACCAGAACCAAATACATATCCTTCGTTTCCACTTGCATTCCTAGCTTTAAACACTGCATCTCTGAATGTCCGTTGATAGAACTAACGCTAATCTTAATTTCTTTTCCGATTGCTCATACCGATTTTTGTATCGACGAAGCAAGCCAGCAACCCCTCTTCTAATTTTCCCAACCCCATATATTATTAAGGTCCATGCCTTTAATGTTATTACATATCTATACTTTATCTACCCCTTTAAAGTGTATATAGCAAACCACAGTATCTGTTAGGGTCATAAAAAGCAGCCTTCTTTCTTAAAGAAAACGAAAAGAAAAAAAAATGAGAAACAGGCCATAAGTTTGGGAAGCTTGCAAGCTACTTGTGTGTGACATTATTAATCCATAAAAGATTTCTCCAGTAAGATTATGGGTGTTAAGAATTTTTTTATTTACAACGCAGGCCGGCCGTAAGACATTTCGAAAAACATTTTTTGAATAAAATTAAGATGGGGATAAGAAACAGGGCGAGTGAGTGGGTGGGATGAAACGACAGTAGAAAGATGATAGTAAAAGATACTAAGATTTTTGGCAAGGCGAATGGTTCTTGGAGGAACTAAGAGAGAGAGAGAGCCAGAGATGGTCGCGGAGAAATCCCAAATCCTTTCTACGAAATGACCTCATTAGGTATAGGAAAATAACAAGACACGAAAATCATTCTTCCGTGAAGCCTGTATGTGTGTATCGTGTTCTTACAAGTCGGCTTTCTATAGAAGTAGATTTAAAACCTACAAGTTTAAACCTACTGCATGAGTTCGCAACTTCAAGCTACTACATTTGCTAAGGCAGACATCGTTAATCTTGTGAGGAGAAATGCTTATGAATATTTTGCTTAATTACTCTGTCCCTAATTGATTTAACCCGCAAGTATTAGGTATCGTTGAAAAGGAGAGAAATGGGGCTCTGACATACTATAATGATTTACCAGAAACTCTTACAGAACCAGAGTTATGACCCCTTCAAAGTTGAGGTCTAAAAAAACACATGTTAACACTTTGGAAAGGACGTCTATTAACATTTTTCTTAATTACTCGGGCCCTGATTATTGTGACCCCAAGTTTTGGGTATCGTTGAATAGGAGAGAAATGGGGCTATAACATACTCTAATTATTTTCCAGTAACACTTACAGAATCAGAGTTATGATCCTCCAAAGTTGAGGCCTTAAAAAACATGTTAACCCTTTAGAGAGGACGTCTATGAACATTTTTATTTATTACTCGGGCCCTGATTGTTGTGACCCCAAGTATTGGGTATCGTTGACCTTAACATAGTCAAAGAACTTCCCAGCATCTCTTACCAAAACGGTATCACCAATAGGAAAAGCGCATGCACTATTGCACTTCCCGCCAGCCTGCAGGATTCGAACCCGTAAGGTTGTCTGTTCTAACTAAAAAGAAGACGTGCTAACTAAAAGGGGAAATAGACGCGTGTGGAAGCAAGTACAAAATGGGGGGGGGGCGAATGAGGGTGCCGAGAAACTAACGGATGATGTATTGGGTCGCTTTCAGAAGATGAGATTAGAGGGGAATGGCGTTCGCATTTGACGCATCTCGAATAATCTGACACGCCTCATTTCTCCCGCGCTTTCTCACCATACCCCGTTTCGCTATAATCAATTTAGACTGCACCCTCCTTCTCCCTCCCCTAGGACATTTTACATACATACATACCACTCCGCCGACGACGCTTTCCTTGCCTTGCCTATATGGGGTAACGCCTTTTCTTTCAAAGTAGAAATGCAATATCTTGTATTCCTGTTTATTATTTGGTAAGAAACAAATGATAAGAATGGATATAGCTCTGTAGTAAGTGGCCCAGTCGCTGGTGATGTTAGTGTATTGCGGGTATGGTGTTTACCATGTTGTCCAAGTCTTCATTTCGTTCTTACTGCTAACTTCTATGACTGGAGATTTTGATTTTATTTATCTTTTTTGATTTCTCTAAAAGATGAAAATATTTAGACAATTGGGTTTATTTGAATTAATTGAGGCTTTGATATGCAAAGGAATAGGTTAGAAATAATTTTTACTTCAATGAGGTTATAACAGTAGATTACTTCTATTATAAGGCTCTACTTTTTACTTCCCAGTATTAATTTATGCAACATACCAATAGATATGAACCTCTCAAAATTAAATTACTTAATTAAACTCAATTACGATTTAAATTGACTAGAAGATTATTTAACCGATTTACTTGAAACGTATAAATTCATTGTAATAATATTTTAGTTTCATTTCCACTTTAAAGGGTGACTTTCTCTGCCCCTTGCCTCCCATACACACCCCCAAGTGGTGGCCCCTGAGAGAATTCAATAAACACATCAAAATGAATCGGTTAAGGGACGGCGCGGACTTTGGAGAAACATTTTTGATTCAAAGAGAGTTTGAATTCAAAGACGAGAAAAGAAAGATACCCTGATATGATAAAAAGGCTAGCGTATACCACCATCAAAGATTTCCAAAGCTCTACTGACTATAGCCTACCCTGGATACTACTTATATGTAACGCATTTTTAAAAGTTTAAAGAAAGGTTCAAAATA
The DNA here is from genome assembly GCF_054372755.1 of Phalangium opilio. Lineage (NCBI taxonomy): Eukaryota > Metazoa > Arthropoda > Arachnida > Opiliones > Phalangiidae > Phalangium > Phalangium opilio. Next base: position 5,187,990 of record NW_028324187.1, on the reverse strand, counting down.
TATTTGAAAGAGAGTAAAAGAAATAATAAATTCTTTTTCTTCAATTTTTAAATTCTAGATTCGGGTCTCTTTTTTTCTCGTATTATTATGCTCCCATGTATTTTTGACCTCTACGATTTGAACTTTGTATATTTACAAATCACTTTACTTCAGTACCTATAAATCTTTGAAATTACTTGAAAGTCGTTGAAAAGTTTTTGAAATGACTTGGGAGTTGTTGTAAAGTTTTTGAATTCACTCTGAAGTAGTTGTAAAGTCCTTGAAATCTTTTGAAAGTCCTGGAAAAGTTTTTGAAATCACTCTGAAGTCGGTGTAAAGTCCTTAATCTTTTGAAAGTCCTGGTTAAGTCTTTGAAATAACTCGAAAGTCGTCCTAAACTCCTTGAAATCTTTTGAAAGTCCTGGAAAAGTCTTTGAAATCACTCAAAATTTGTGTTAAACTCATTGAAATCTTTTGAAAGTCCTGGTAAAGTCTTTGAAAGTATTTGATGTTGTAGCCGTTGTAGAAAATACATCGAAAGTCAGAAATCTGTTGTAAGACAAATGTCCCCTAGTGATTTGTCCCTCGAACAATCTTAAGTATAAATAAACTAGCTCTTCGAATTGAGAATATTTGACCAAAGAGATTTTGCTTGCTCTGTAGTAAGCTATGAATAAAATGGAGATTTCTCATTTATTAAAACTTCCAGGCACTCAAAGTGCATTACTAGAAAACTGCTGTAAAGTGGGTATACGCGCTATGAAGCCCGTATGGACTCTTCTTAAAGTTTATTTATAGGTTTTGTGGGCGAGAGAGCGTGTCGTTATAGCGTCTATAGAGAGCCACGAATCATCCAGACTTTCAATTCAAAAGTTGAAAATTCATGGCTTGAAAAATATTTTGCCACCACCCACCTTCAAAAGTATATTTTTCTCGACCTCAATAAATATTAACTCTATTCAAGTCTAACAAATATTATTCTAAGTTTTCTGTACCATAAATTTATAACCGTAAGTTGAAATCGCGCGAAAAAACCTGGGTTTTCACCGTATAGAAAAAGCTTAAGACTTACTTGAACTTGTGCTATGAAAACTTATGATTGGTGTTTCAAGTCTGGTACCAATTCTTGATCAGTAGTACACGCCAAATTTTTAAAACTAGATTATAACCTCATTTTTATACAATGTTTAACAGTTAAATTTGTTTGGGGGCAAGTTATGTCAACAAAGAAGTAGTTTATGTTATGTTAGCAGACGACTTTTCAATTTGCTTAATATTGCAACTATTTTAAACGTTATTGCAAAAGCTGGTCATTTAGTTTTGAGGGTGTGACGCCCCAAAAAAGGTCCAAATTGTTGGAAAATATTCAATAATAATGGCGTATATTTTTTAAATGCAAATAGCTAGAAATCAATTGTAAAACTATTCTTGGCGCCCTTATAATTTAGCTGTCTCTTTTCGGGTTTGCCTACACAATCATCTGACACTTTCGCGTCGTTTCTGTAACGACATCCAAGAAGCGCGCCATCTCGTTAATTTAGTCCGTTTCATTCCCAGCCTTCCTTGTTATAATTGAATTGTTTCGTTGTAAAAGCGCCAGAGTGTAGCTTAACCCGTATTGCACTCTTAGTTGAAAAATATATAGCGCCGTTTTTGGGCCATTTTGGCGGGAGGCCCTTATCGCTCCCTCGAGGAAGGTTTGGCGCCAATTTAAGCGTTAACCGCTTTTTGGCGGGAAAGAGAGAAACCCCTTATCTTCGCGCCTGTCAACTACGCTCAAAAATTAGCAATTTTTTAATTATTGTAATTTTTCCGAATTATATAGGACACACACACGCCAAACTCTCGTTTTGATATTAATGTTTTTAGATAGCGGTAGGTCCTGAGAAATCCGTTGAGGCCTTTAATTATCTTGCTACGATTAATTAATGATATTAAATGAAAGTTATAGTGTCGCTCACGGAAATCTCGAAGAAATAAAATTTAATGCGAAAATAAACCTTAAAAGCGATTTTTATTATTTTTGAAACACCCCTGTATGGTGGCTTCACCCCTGGACATTGAAGCTCAGCGAGAAAACCCTTTCTACAGGGGCTCGTAGGAAATACATAAACGCGGGTTCGATGGCGGCTTACGCGGCAATCCAAGGGGAAATGGGCTGGAGCTCCATGGAGGCCAGAGAAGCTCGTTCCAAACTCAGGTACCTCGGCCGCCTAAAGTTCCTCCCCCAGGACAGATTGGCCAAACAAGTGTACGAGTCCATTCGTGCTAACGGTCTAGCGACAGCATGGACTTTCCGCGTCGCGGCGTTGGATAGAAAATATGGGGTCGGCACCGCTAGGGGTGAAGCAACATCCTATGCTACCTGGGCCAGCCAAGTCGACGGGGAAACAACCGAGCACGCTGAACGGACGTGGCGCTCCGCAATCTCCGCCAAGCAAAGCCTACGGCACTACGGGGCTAAAGCGCTTCCCTCCGTGGAGGCCTGCTATGATGGCTCTCACGGAGGAGGCCTCCTTTTCCAGGCACGGACGGGGTCCCTGCTTACGGGTGTCCGCCGCGCCGACTTCGGCGATTACCAGCGCACCTGTCGCCTCTGTGGTCTCCAGGACGAAGATGTCTTTCACGTCTTAATGGCGTGTCCAGAGACATGTGCCTCCCCCGCGACTTCCGATTGGCGACATGTCAATCGTGGTAGCCCGTTGGAAGTCGTCCTAGGTCTGGAGGGCTCCGTGTGGGACCACGACGCCGTTCGGGCCATCCTCACGACCTGGTGGACCAAAAATGAAGCCTGGCGACGCGCCCACCCTGACTCGTCCATACCACATTATCTGGACCGATAGGTCTCAAGACTTCCGTCCCCCGCTGCCACCACAACATTTGCGCATTTTGTTGGACTTATTAACTTCTGCTGCGCTCCCCCAATTGTAGGGAGCCGCCCTGTTTCAAAAGGGCGTACCATTGTACGGCGAACAATTAAACCTGTAAACCTGTAAACCTGGGCTTGAAAACCCCTAAATGCTGGCTTTCCTTTAGGTTCTCAAAATTTTAAATTTTTATATTTTTAAATTTTGAAAACAGATTTTTTTATTGTTCCTTTCTTGAAGTAATTAAATTCTAACATTAATTATTATCTTAAAATTTAATAACGAATAGTTTCATATTTTTCCAACACAACAAAAATCTCAAATTTCTAATTCTTAGATTTCAAACAACAAAAATCTCAAATTACAAGTTAATAAAATTCAAACTAAGACCATTACCTCTAGTCCTTAGATGTCCACCAACTTGTACATTGTATTTTAATGAACTTCTGATTAGCGCACTTAATAAATAATTGGGGCAAAGTTAACCTAACTAACGATGAAGTAAGTTGGCTTCAATTTAATTTCCGCGCTATCAAATTGTCTCTATCATAAGTAACATAATTGAATTCCAAGTATATCTTCCCAGGGAATTCCAATTTAATAGTAAACATATAAGGTCATGGTTTTGATCAGTTTTAAACCCTCAACATTCTGAATTATTTTTGAAGAGACAACCACGAGTCGAATGAACGATCGTCCATTTTTTTCTTAGTAACTTAATATCTAATTATTTCATTTATGATTGTTGTTTTTTTCTCTTTCGTATTTCTTGCTTATGGGGGGTAGGGATATGATCTTAATAACCATACAATGCTACTGAACTAACGAAGCCGAGCTAGGGATACCAAGAGAGAGTGAGAGAGAGAGATCCACACGATAACGTCCCTGAAGATATACGGTATATCCTTGATTAAAAAAGGGACCAAGGAAGGCTTACTGGCAAGAGTAACTAACTAACTAAATAACTCGGGGGCACCGCAACGTGATTGCCTTTCCTACCATTACCGTATATTCCAAGGAGAGATGATGCCACAAACCCGTGACGAGAGATGGAACACTCAGATAGGATAGGAATGTCTACTCAATTATGTATAGGCAGGTATACACTTTTAATTATGGAGATGTAATAAACACAGGCTGTTAATCCAAAAAAGGGGTAATTGTAGTTGAACCGAATTACAGTTTCAAATTCAATTCAAAGAGACCAATTTTGTCACAACAGACACCGTATTTCCAAGTTATGATTAACATTGGAGTGTTTTTATGGATAACCCCTTAATTTAATGAACGCTGTCGTTCAGTTTCTTACTTGAGTTTAAGGGGGTTATCCTTAAAACTCTCCAATCATATCTTGTTTAAGGGTTGTCCCTAGAACCATATCCCGCTCTACAACTCTTTTGAAAAACACTGTACATTCTTAACAAAAATCCATGTTCTTAACATTGATTGACATTTGACCTAAAATATAATCAGGTAAAATCAAATGAAGGTAATATAGAGTAGCCTTAAAAGTCAGAGATAGTAATTTAAATTAATGTGAAAATTATTTATTAAAAATATTTCAATTCTTCCTTTAAAATTATCATGAGCACTTTGTAGCGTTCGATCTCAAAGGGGTTGATGTGTGATGACGTTTCAACGTAGTCATAAAGCGAGCGAAATTGCCGAAACTTTGGGGTGAAATAAAGCGCAGTTAGTTCTTCATTAGATAAAGTATCTAATTTCCTTAAATAAGGACTAGCCCAACCCTCCCGAGAAGCGAGCGAGCGAGCGAGCGGCCAGGGACCTAGGGTTAACGCTAATGTTTTCGCATTTGCATATTTGAGATCTGCCATGCCATGCCATACCAGACTAATCTAGATCAGGACCCCCACCAGTGAAACACCGCCCGTCACATCAACCAAGGGGATCCACGCTTACACGAGAAATTTTTGCTATAGCGATGTATTGAATTGCGTTTCTGTTTCGTGGGTGTCTTATAGCTGTCGAAGGGTGGAGAACCCCTCGTTTTAGTCGATAACTCATTACCAATACAGCGTAGATATATATTTTCACGCCAACGCGCATCGCTTGGCTTTTTTTGGGGGGTGCTGTTGGGGGCTTCATCCCGAAAGAAAAAAAAATAATAAAAACCACCACCGAGTCGAAAGAATGCCTAAATGACGTAACTACAAATTGTTTTAAATTAAACAACAAATTAATAAATAATATAAGCTATTAATAAATAATAGAATACCTATTAAAATTTCGTATTGGACGTTATGGCTTAAGCTAGGGTCCGTAGCCCTAACTTGGAACAGCGTTTATTTGGAACATCTTTTGTTTAAATTGTCATAAATTAAGTTTGAGAGCTTGAAATAAATACTTTAAGGAATCATTTTGAAGATTGAAAACTCCTCTATTCCTTGAACACAGCCGCGAGACTCTAAAAGATACAACCATAAATTAGGCAGGGATGTTCCAAGTTAGGAAGGGGGTGTTCCATTTTAGCCTTTACTGTTCCAAATTTTGGGATACCATCTAGATTTTCTTAAACCCATTTTTCTGGAAAAGTATGCGTCGTGGAATTTTGAAAATGGTTGCAATACATAGGCAATAGTTCAAACTTTATGTATTGGTTAGCTTGTACACTATGGTAAATTATTTAATACATAAATATCTATTTCTTCCAACAAAAAGAGTATTCCAAGATAAGGGTACTAACTATATAATAAAAAAAAATAAAAAAATGTAAAACTTTTTAACTGGCACGTGGGAAAGAAAACCTAATGAAAAATTCACGCGCCATTCCGAAAAAGGCGCGAAAAATCCATAAAACTTGGCACGTCACGTAGAAATATAATCAGACGCTTTAATTATATAGCAGCTAAGAACTAAACTTCCTAAAGTAAATTCGATCCGAACTAACGCAGATATTATATTTTGCTTCTAAGCTGTTGAAAATTCTTTTCGCCACTAGCTCGTTTCCTCTCTAAGTATAGCTAGCTACCTACCTACAAGGGGAATAATTATTAGCCCTAGCTTAAACGCTTTGTTTCTTGCTTCGGATGTCGTATACGTGGAACAGGGAAAAACGGGGTATGAGTATGACCCACCAAAGAGCCCCCCTTCCCCCACACACAATTACCTGACGTCACTACTTGCCCAACTTCTGGGTATACGTCAGCACTCGCAGATCATATACATTCCTTTAGGAATCCCTTCCAACCAATCACGAACCAAGAAAGACCTGAAAAGAAAGTAACAACGCAACCTTAGTAATACTCTTAAACCTAACGAAAAGTGTATAGAAGACTTAATTAAATTGAAAACTAGTCTTGCAAGTTTAAAGTAAATTTCTCTGATTTTTTTTTTTTTTTGGTTTTATGGAGGAATTCGTGTTGTTTACTTTGGGTCTTTGGTTTAACAGTTTTAGGTTGCGTTGCGTATGTACTTTAAGGAAATGTCTCGAGCGCCATTCTGGCGAGTGGCGGGAGTTTTTGGCGGAAATTTCCTCGTGCTCTCCCTTTCTCCGGTGGTGGGCAGTGGCGTGGTCCGATGTCAGTTTCAGTCGCGTGTTCGCGGTGTGCTCGTGTGGAAGTAGGAAGTTATGGTTCCGGGATTGTTCCCTAAATTGACGATCAAATCTTTAGCAGCACGCGTCGTTCGTGATTTGTCATTTTCGTTGATTCAACCAATACAAGTTCCCTAAAGGCCTTCTGGAAAAAAAGCGATAATCATAATTTAAATGCCGATTTTACTGACTATCATGACAAGGATTTTACGCAGTGTAACGTGCTTTCTAGGTTTGTATATATGCCTATGTTATATACCTTTTGGGTTTCATCGTGTTATGTGACATTGTTTTTACAAAGCATATATCATATACATTTACTCAATTTTTGTATAGATAGGCAATCTCCAAACTTGAAATTGAACCCTAACCCTAACGCTATGTACAAGCAACTGTTCCTAGACTAAGTATTAATGGGTGTAAATTGAAGAAAGATAAACTGCCCGAGATCTACTCTCTAGAATATTCGATTTCCAAAGTTAAGCTAGTTGCCACCGTTGTCGGTTTGAATCGCGGATAGCACGTAGTATACGATACTAGCACGACACCCAAGGGATGGAACTCGGCCTAGGAAAATTAATGGTACCTAACCCCTCTTAGAGATAAGTGAACGTCCGTGTAATGTACTCCATCCTTTGTGGCTTCTCTCTCTCTTATCTTACCGCATTCACAATCAATTGATGAAGATCATACGATTTTAAACATATATTAGACGATAATTGAATTGAAATGATTTGGAATCAGATTTACTTGGTTTTTAAATGAAGTGGGATCAACTCGCAGTTATAAAGTCTAGAGTTGAAAGGTGAATACCGTGCATTCGGTATTCGGCGAGTTCCGATTGACTACTTGCCGAATCGCTAATAATAGTTTGGATGAGTTATATCTTTACGCGCTCGCCTTTTCCCGCTCCGAATGAACACGAATATTCGTTGTCTCGAACTTACCATATATAAAGTTCAAAAAGATCTCTAAAATCGTTTGCTTGTTATACATATATAAAACCTCGGCTATATTCGCTACTCGGGAAATGTCGAATGTATATGACGCCTACAGAAACCAGTATAAAAAAACTCGGGAACAGTTTGCGATTAATACTTGTAATGGACTCTCTACTTATAAAGAGTGCTCATTATTAATTCAGCAATGAAACATGCACGGCCCATTAGACCATATTTGTTTATATCGCCACGAGGGAAACTATATAGAAATCACGTATATATTTCCTTGACCCTTTTAAAAAACAAAACCGGTTTAATATACTTCGCATCATTTAATAACTTTAATTATCAAATTCGTCCATTATGAGATTGAGTTAATTTCATATAATACCTATACCTTAATTTTAATGGTGGCATTTAAAGAAATTGGGCCAGTTAATTTACGAGGCCTTTGTTCTTAGTTCAATAGAGACGTTACAAACTTACCAATTTTCTAAGAGTACCCGCCCACGAGAAATTTAGACTATTTAACCACTGGAATAGAATTATACCTAAGCCTCGTGAAGGAATTGTAGAAAATGGTTGTACGTATATCGGCCATCGTCCAGGAAGTCAATCGTCTAAAATGTTTCTGCTCCATTGAGTTCTCTGATCATTGGCTCTATAGCTCCACCCTATGATAGTTCCCTCGCTCTGTAGCTTGTCATTGTAACGAAGACGGAAAACAATAAGGATAGGATCTGATCTGATCTTGTTGGCCTGCCATTGTTAGAACCATCCTTGGCCTGGAGCTTTTCTGATAATGTCGATTCGGCAGTTTCCAACATGCTACACGTCCATTTCGATGACGTGAGTAAAGTCCATTTCCACCCTTAGTTGACCGGACATAGTTAGGTACCGTTATTAATACTCGCCAGAGGTCAACGTAACGTTTTATGACCCCCTTGATTGTTAGTGATCACTTTGCCATAGATTGACTTAAATGCCCGTGTCGGAAGTAATCCAAATTCTTTATAGCACGATTTTATCTGATAAATCTAGGGAAAATTGATGCGTAGTCTGCTTCACAGTAGAAATTTAACGGTTCAATATTTTCAACTTTCAAGCAGACGACAGATTATTTTAACCAAGATTTTTCAGTTTAAAAATCACCCGTTAAGCCTTGCACTTGCATCGGGAATAAGGTGAATTAATCTGGAGTTAAAGTTATTAAATTGGTATTGCTAACACAGTTACAACCCTTTTTTTCGTTTTCGAAAGTTGAACTCACAATTTTCCATCACTAATTACCCTCTACTTAACATCCAAAACAAAAAAATTACCAACGACAAATTAAGCTGCACCCTTGTTTTAATATCAACTTCGGAAGAATTCTTTTAAAGATTTTTTTTTTCAAAGCCAGAGTTAAAGAAATTCGAGGTTGGAACGTGTTAGTTCTCTTTTTTACTATTATTGTTAAAGCTTTTGTTGTTTTTTAAAAACCGGAGATTAAGCTTTGGGAAACCTTTTAGTGCATGCAGCTCTAGCTGGAAATGAAATTAATCTAGTTCACGTACATACTCCGCTTTTGGTAAGAATCTATACAGAAAAAGAAGTTTTGATTATTATAACACGTTTTCGGTTTTGTACAATGAACGCGATCGAAGCTGGTGCTGAATAAGGAAGCCGTATTATGAAATATAAAAGTTAATTACGAAAAAAATAAGAAATCTTAAAGACCCAACGGGTGTCTCTTGTGGAAAAAATGGAATAGAAGTTACAACATTTTCGACTCCAAGTTGATTTTCCATAGAACCCGATGTACTACGGTCCTATGATTACCCTTTTGGATGCAGTACATTAAATTAACGAATAAGAATTTGTCAATTGCATCGGTTAAGTGCAGTTATCGAAGATGGGAGATAAAAGAACATTTTGTAGTCTATTTACCACTCTGAAAGCATTATAAACAGAAATTCTCGCGTAACGCTAACCTATTGGGATTAGTGGACAAGCGATCGCCTAATTCTATTATGGGTCATCTATATTCCGACAACGTTTCTGTCATCACAACCCCTTAGGGGTATCACGCAATACCCCTATTCCCTTAACCCGGACAGACGAACGAACGAACGATCGAATGAACGAACGGGGGAGGGGAGATGGTGGGACTAATCCCCTTGAGCCGATGAGCTTCTTAGCAAATATCGCGAAACAACCTGTATGTTAGCAAACAAAATAGCTTCCCTCCCTCAAACTTCTTCAAGTCCTACATTCGCCAAGGCTTAACAGAGAAAAAAACCAATAACATCATATTTACCCTGGTGCTATACTAACATAAGCTAATAATGCTTGTGTCTAAGTTACTAAAGAAATGACGCTCTAAAAGGCCAGTTGTAGTGCACGGTCACAGTTATCGGACATAGTTTACCTACAGAAGAGTGTAAAGCTTGGCGGGAAGTACTTTAACTGTTAATCATTAATGGGAAACTGACACCAAATTAATTCTGAATGGTTTGTACCCAAAAAACAGTCATGCCATGACCAGATAAAGGGTAAACTACTTAATATATTATGCATGGCGTCAGGGTACCAGAGGTGACCATTTTTACACGTCTTTAATTGAAGAAGAAAGGTCCAGAAAATGACCTGTCAAAGATTCCAAGTAGAGAAATCCATGTATTCCTTTGGTTATACTTATTGAAGAATTACGTTTACTTATGGTTTCAGAGTTTGATACACGTATTGGTTCGTAATAGCCTTGGTGTACCGGCCCGCATGCGTTTCTAATAACTCTATTTTTCACTGTATACCACCGAACTACAAGAACAAATACAAATTGTGTTTGCGGTCTCGATTTAACAACTTTATAAAAATAGGCGGTTCAAATACCCGACATCGCCATATATAGCGAGGTGAACGGGGTTGAACAAGATTGTTCTTTCTTGTTAACTTACCCCTTAGGTTAGAAATCAAACAAGATAAACAAGGCTACGTATAGACCCCTTCAATGACAAGAAAAGATAGTAAACAGGTTGTAATAAGTTGCTTCCATTTTATAAAATGGTTAAGGCGTATAACTATGTTATGTCAAATCGGGGATAGATTTAATTTTAGAAGTAGGAATGGAGAACGGTTAGTATTTACTTCAGTCCGACTCATAGCCCAGTATAGAGCCCCTCCCTCCAACACGTAACGAAAAGTTTAAATTATCTAATTGGCTCACTTAAACTACATTTTGATGACGTTGCTGATGAAGACGGCGAAAAATACGTAATTCCTTTTTACCTCTGTCGCTATGACCCTCCCGCCTCTTCTTTCATACCCCCCCCGTCCCGTGGAAGGGGGTCCGGGACTTTGACGCGAGCCCAGATTACTCTACTCTGCTCTCCATTCCTACTTCTAAAATTAAATCTATCCCTGGTCAAATCTATTTATGGATGAAGTGGGTCACAAAATGGCCCTGTTCGTTGTCCCATCTGATTAACATACATGCAAATATACTTTAAACATTACACTCTCATTATATAGATGTATATGATGAGGCTTTCTACAATATATATATATATATGCATAATAATAATACTATATAATTATTCCATCCGTCCACGTGGGTACAAATGATGAAACGCAAAAACATTGTATTGGAAGCCATTGGGTTTTAAGAAAAAAAAGGGACACGCGATAAAGTATAGGCGGCCTAGTTTATTTTATCTGTTTGCTTGGAAATTGCAGGCAGGACCAGTCCGTCAAGCTAGTCCCTAAAAGCTATTATTTCCACGATAAGGTTGTTCCTTTTCTCTATAAAATAAAGCCCCTTTCTTATATATAAGTTACTTCTCTCTATCCAGCTCCCAAAGTTTTAGTTTATATCTATCGCTAGCATCTTAAAAGGATGCCTTCATTCTACGTGTATAGCCTTGTTGCTTTTGGAACCTTATATCGACTACGCTGTATGCACTTAACTAGATTATGAAAAACGTTTAAAGGAATTTCCTTGCCAAGTCCTATCTATCTCTTTATGGAAAGTTTACAAGCAATTAACTCTATTCAAAAATGTCTACGCCAAAATATATATGCTGTATACAGTTTGTATCCTTGTAGAGGTATAGTTGTAACTTGTCAAAGGCTGCCATACGTTTTATGTCATTATCCTTAAACGTACGTAAGTTTGCGGTAGTTGATAAGATTGAAGTACAATTTTTCCTTGCACCAGTGTATGTCTTTGACCAGAAAGGGTGGCATTGTTCTACTAATTATTACTTCGTTTATAATACACTTCCGTAACTGGTATGGTGCTCAGACTGAAATGACATTCGCTGTTTATCTTTAGCTCCTTTGTATCTCTTTTATGGGATACTATATTCTAATATCCTTGTCCGTATAACAATGTTTAAGAGATAGAAGACACTTAAACCAACTGTCGTATAATCGAGAATAGTTAATTATAGGTCTAGGGATAATTAGTGGCCTCATTTAGACCTAAGCCTAAATTTAGAAACATATCACTAACTTGATTATGCTCGGGTCTAACCAGCGCTGAATTATTATAGAGAAATAAAATCGTATTCTAATCTCAACCACTGCACGCTGGGAAATAAAGAAATATAGGCTTAGAAACGGTTTATAAATTTTCAATCTGGAGTGGATATTTGAAGGAGGAACGTAAAGGTACGCTTCATTGAACGTTTCCTATTTTCATTTTGTTTCGAACATCTTTAAACCATGATAACACACAAGGATTGTGTTGCTTTCTCTATTCTGAGAGATTATATTCTATTCTTCGATAGAAAACACAGCACTTCGTGTGTTTACTTTCGTGAAACAATCCTAAAACTCCGGTTTCCGTTTTAGAGTGTATTCGGTTTCAAAGAGATCCCGACCAACAAGGAAGGAACTTATATAAAGGATTCGGATGTATATATATATATAAGTGTATATGTATACAAACCGCGGATGAATGTACATAATACTAAATGGATTTTCTAACAGCATGTGCTTACGTTGAAATTGGGTGATGTGGTCCCAAAGTTTGCCAACAGGCGAGATTCTTACGTTTAATTTAATATATACATCTGGGTTAAAAGTTTTTGTTCAATGAGAGGGGTCAAACCTTAACTAAGGTCAAGACTGAATTGACCTCTACTTAATCGACTTACAGAAGCAATACCAATTGATTATCAAGTTCTCTGACCAGTGCACTTTGACCTGTTCTTACACAGCGAATTCTGAGATAAAATTTAGAATCCCTGTCTTAATTTCCTTGCCGATAAAGAGTGCATACAGACCTTTTAGTATCGATAAAGAACTACCCTTTAAGTTAGTTCCCTAACCCATCCTTTAAAAACAATGTCTAACACTCGCTGGTCTTGAAAAACTACAGTACTATAGGCGGTCGTACATTCTAAGAAAGGCATGTATGATCAGAATAATTTGCAGTCAGCCAAGTGTGTATTCTTTATTCGTGAATACGAGAGCTTGGTCAGGAGGGGGGTTTCGAGGATTTAGTGTGTAAGGAAAATGTAAATTTCGGTCTAATCTGAATAACTCTTAGACAGGAGCCCCGTTTCCATAGATAGCCCTTATTCGAGTGGCCCACCCTTTCGGTAGTTAGCTACGCCCGGCCCGTATAAGTGTGTGCTCTTGGTATTCTATAGCTCTATATAAGCTTCCTTTTATAAATTAACCTCTTTTAAGTCCTCTGACAAATTGGCGTCCCGTTTCCCTCCATACCAGTATTCCAAAGCTTGGTCCCTTTTGATCCAAAATTAGCCATACACCCACTCGAGGGAGAAATTTGGAGACGCAAATATGGTACGAAGCTGAATTTTCACGTCAGTTTTGAATATCTATTGTATAATAAATATCTATACGGTCTTTCAGCTCGCGACCTTATTTACTAATCACATGACTTAATCTATCAGCTGTTCAAGCGCGCGAAAAATTAATTTCAAAATTTGCAAACAAAGGCTTAACAAATATGTATTCAAAAAACACGTGACATTTACGAACTTTTTAATTTTTTTTCAACGTGTGCCAACTTCCAGGGGTAAACTTAATAATGTATTTCCTACGAGCCCCTGTAAAATATTTACCCGCAATACATCAATGTACGATATATTTATAAATAGTTTTTGAAATTCGTGTCTACCTTAATTCTTTACCAATTTAGAGGTTTTTGGGATCAAATTGAAGACCAAATTGCGCTGTAATAAAACATGTCGCATTAAAAGTAGCATCATTTCAAAATTATAAAGGATTTTTTTTTAAATTTAAATTCCATGTTTTTTAAAAAAATGCAGGTGTAAGGATCTTGTCTTTAAGAAAGTACATGACCACGTTTCATGTTTAATATTAATTTTCGGTTCAATAGATATTCATCATTTTGTGTACTTTCGAAGTGCCAACCTCCAGGGGCGAACTTCATAATGTATTTCCTACGAGCCCCTGTAAAACATTTACCGGCAATACACCAATGTACGATATATTTAAAAATATTTTTTGAAATTGGTATCTACCTTGATTCTTTACCAATTTAGACTATTTTGGCATCAAAATAAAGCCCAAATTATACTCTAATGTACTGGTAAAACAAGGAAGCGTAATTTTAATATTATTAGATTCCTTTGTTTTCTAACAAAAGATGCGGGTTGAAGGCTTTCATCTTTAAAAAAGTACTTGACCACGTTTCATGTTTAATATTAATTCTCGGTTCAGTAATTGGTCATAGTATAGTTGTTGATGTTTAGAATTTCCCCCTAATTGTAGAGGCGGAAGCCACTATATTGTTTGGTAATGAAGCTATTGCCAAAGTTGGACTATAACACCGTATATATTCTCCGTTATTAGTATTGTATACGCAAACTATTGATTGGTGACCCTTATGTACTTCCGCTTTTAGTAATATTTGAGTCCATTTAAATCCTCTTTGGGAGTTTGGGACTATTCGGAATCAACACTAGTGGCCTGCCTGCTTTCCATTCTGGGACCCTGTTACTTTTTTATTGGGGGGTACACATTGAACCTACTCTGTTCCGAGGGCCTAAAGCAACACATAACGCAATTGGAGCGTATACAACTTGCCCCTATCCCCGAGTAAATAATGAGCTCCCAGTGGAGATTCTACTGCGAATCGGCTTTGCATCTTGTAAAACCGTGAGAATGTCGTGGGCCCAGTAATGTCTTACGTCTTCCTCAGAGAGTGGATAAGTTAAAATCCCGATTGAATGATAATCAACGCTAATAAACCTAAATGCAAACCAGGATAAGAGGTACCTGTTTTTAAACCACGCCCACGACGTTATCAGGGCCTATATTGAGTTTGATATCCTATGTATGTATTCTGTATATATAAGCTGTGTTGGAGTATTCTACAGTGTTATTCGCTTTAGGAGGGTTTTCGGCGAAGCTATACCTGAAAGGGAATATGTTGTAACTTTGGTTTAACTGGTCAAATTAAGCCCATCTTTATAACTTGCGATATTATGCATCCAGATTGCGTTTTGTGTTTATGCCCGCATATATATTAAACCATATAATCATTCACGTGTATACCTAAAGTTATGGATTTTCTTTACTCGGAGAGCTGGTATTCGACTCAAGTTCCAGCTCTCTCTCTTTTAAAGGATAGCTAAGAATCCTGCGTTTCTGAGATAGCAGACGCCTGAGAGAAATTTAGGATTCAAAGTCCATACGCGAGCTATCCAATTTTTCTTTTTTGAAACCTTAGTTACTGCTCTGGTTATTGTAGAGATAAGTAATTGATAGAGGACAATATGATCTATAAAACCCTCAAATCATTTCTTCATATCTTTTTAAACATCAGAGCTCTGACAAGTGGCTAAAACTTCATTAATTTTAAAACCTTAATTACTTGAGCTCTAATTGACTTAGACCCAAGTAATTACTACCACTGAATAGAGGATAATTTGATCTATAAAATCCTGAAAGCATTTTGCCGTATCTTTCAAATTCACAGAGTTCTAACACTTCAAAGTTAATCAAAAATCTGACACAAAATTAATTAAATTTTCAAACCTTAATTACTAAAGCCCTAACTGATTTAGACCCAAGTAATGAGCACCATTGAATACACGGTAATTGTATCTATAATTTCCTTTAAGCCATTTTACTGTATCTTTTAAATCACTAGAGTTCTGGCGTCTCAAATGTTGATCTATATATAAACCAATTTTTCAATTAAAATTTTTGGAAAAGCTAGCGTGTGTCCTCGAATTTAACTTAGCATAGATTCCTTCTGGCTTGGAGGAGGGGGGGGGAATGTTGGGAAATTTTGGGAACGTTATCTCGCTGTCGGATTTTGCCAGCTTAAAATATATCGAGTCTCGATACCGCATTTATTTTCATTCCGGGCCAATGCAAATATAACGAATTTTCCCACCACCACTAGCACCAACAGCCAAGTACTCTCCCTCCAAATCTTTCGATCCCCCATTTCTATATGCGTGTATCTATCAAAGTATAGGCTTTTATTAATCTTTTCCACTGAGTTTGACGCAATACATACCTCAAAGCCTTTAAAGTATTTCCGACTCCGCATACTCGGCTAGCTACGATTAAAGTTTAAAATTTATAAATTCGCCGGAGTTAATATTTACTTTTTATTGGATTTTATAATATTTACTTTAGATATAAGAGTGTAGTGTTATTCTACTATAGTTTGGTGGTTTTCCCCTACCCACTATCTGCGGATAATGTTATAAAGACTAAGATTAAAATTGCAATTACTTTTCAATGATTGATTTATTAAACCAGAAATAGTATTTACAGAGAGAACCTTTGAAAGTCAGGGAAATTTATTTTGGTATGGAAAAGTTCCTGGGTTTACTCAAATTGCAAGGTATACCTTCCTAAAAGTGAAAATAAAATATATTTACGTATTTCAAGCATAAATTTCAAGCCCCAAATGCCAAGGCTTATGAATTAATAATAGTAATAAAATGTATAGAATGTGTTCCCTGGGTTATAATAAAAATAAGAGTATACATTTTTAATAGCAATTAATTTTATCATGGTTTCTCGTTTTAAAATCGTAATGTCCCCCTAACGGAATCATGGAAGGTCAAAGCGATTAAAAACCAAAAAGAGAGAGAGAGGGTCTCGTTCTCGTTTTGCTTTTGGGAGGGGAATTTGTATAAAATTAATGGATTTTTACTTTCAAAAGTATCGGGGATTTCTAGCGATGCATGCCTTTTTAAAAATATTTTGCGGCTGCTCTGCGCAATTTCTAGTGACCCCTTGTGAAGCATTTGCCCCGTCGCGCTCCGGTGTACTCGCTACTAGCCTAGAATTAATGTCTCAAATCGCTACAGAAATCTACCACAATTGCCGTCTCTAACTAAAGGCGTATTTAAGGTTGGATGAGGCACTGATTTATAGAATTGTTTCGCAATGAAGGACCTTTTTAAGTTGTTATATATTAAAATGTATTTTTAATTTGTTCATTGTATTCTGTTTCTCGGAAGTTGATGTTGACGGTTTGAATGGGAAAGGGGAGGGGTTTGCTGTTTTTCTCAATTACTCAGGCCCTGCAATTGTTGAAACCCAAAGTATTTAGTATCATTTGAAAGGGGAGAAATGAGGCTATAACATACTCAAGGGACTTCACCGTATCTCTTGTAGAACCAGAGTTATAAGCCTCCAAAGTTGGTGTAATGCTATTCCTAAGGAGGGTATGTTTGTGAACATTTTCCTCGATTACTTGACCCCTGTTTACTCGATCCCCAAGTTTTTAGTATGGCTGGATGGGGGGCAAATAGGACTCATACTCAAAAGAAATCCCTGTATTCCTAGTAGAACTAGAGTTATGAGCGTCCAAAAATGGGTGTAATGCTTAATTAGGTATTGTTCAAAAGGACTATAACATCTTGAGAATTTTTAATATCTAAACGTTATTGTTAACCTGTTTTCAATTTTCCGTTTTATTTTATTACTCGTTACAGTATTATCTACGATATCAAAATGTTTGGCCGACATGATGGGTCCACGATTCACCTTAGAACCCAGTAGTCGCCTGGAATTTCTAAATTCAACTGGTGCTCAAATAATCTGCGAAGCGACCGGATCTCCTTTACCGGATATACGATGGGTATCGAGTGATGGACGATTACTGTTACCAATCAAAGGCCTAAGAGATATCCGAGACGATGGAACAATGGTCCTTCATCCCTTTGCCGAGAATCAGTTTCGACCGGATGTCCACGATACTGTCTATCGATGTTTGGCTTCTAATATCGTTGGAAGCATTGCTAGCCGAGAAATTGCCGTCAGAGCTGGTTAGTAACAATTATTATTATTTTTCAGTAATAAGAATGATGACTTACAAATATAGGAAATCATGTAAGTCAGGAACTGAAAGTTTCATAATATTGTAACAATAACAATCGAAGCCTTTTAGGTACATTCTTTCAGTGAAAAGCTCTGTAAATTTTTAACCATATTTTGAAAACGGCTGCATTTGCTTTTCCACCACAGGAAAAAATAACATTTTTCTCATTTATTTGTGAGGAGAAAAAAAATCCATTAGAAATGGTCGGTTTCTTTCCCAAATTAATTAATTTCCGGCGACGTTAATTATGAATGACTATGTACATCGCATTCCCGTAACCATATTGCATATTTTATGAAAGTCTCGCACAGTTCTGTAGGTTTTTCTTGTAAAAATATAGATTCTTCGGTTTTATCGAACGTTAGACAAATACGTGTGACGTGCCCAATAGCTTCTTCGATAATCGGCTTAACTATGGACGAAAAAAATTGTACATAAACAACACTCTTATCTGGAATAGATTATGGCATTTGCATTTGACAGCTGCCAGAAACCAGCCGCGTATGCCACTTTGACTTAATCTTCTCATTTCTCTATGACGTAATACTTATTCAAACGAACCAATCAAAATTGTTGGCAGTGTTAATTCTCGTATATTTCGTGATGAAAAAAATTGTTTTCCATGCGACTTCACATTAAAAGAAATAGGAATATATACAGCTAATGGAAATGATTGTGACCCCATATCTACCATGTTTGTGGGCCGGGCTTCTTGAAAACTTTCATAATTCTGAGGTATTTCTAACTGTAATTTCATTGGTTGTTAACAACACGAGGTCATGCGCTCGTGCAAGGTGCAACAGGCAACGAGATAGATTATTCGCGAGGTAAAATTTGTCATACATAGTGATAAGTCCAACTCTTCCTGCAAAACTCGCTTAGATACGTTTAGGACATGGCTACAAAATTATTCTTAGTAGCTGTATGTATTCCTGATATAGTTGCTTAAGTACTATGGAGTCGTGTCACTTACGTTACTGTTTTGTTGTGTTTCTACATGAGATAATGAACATTTTGATAGCTAATCATGGAAAGTGGAGATATTAGTCAAACGCCTTTTCAAAACAAAGCGTTTCCAGAGAACATTAGAATATTTTTGAGCGTTAATTAAACACTGCTTATAAAAACCTGAGTGGCACGGGGAAAATAGAGTAACGCGGGAACTTAATGAAGCCCCGTAATGATGTTGGAAATTGACTTTTCCTTTCTGTATGATAAGTCAATTTTCTATTCGTCGATCTTATAAATATTCCCGATATGGAGTTGGAAAACAGGGCAAGATCTTGCTTTGTCTTAAGCAAGCAAATTAAGATTAGCTTTCACCTTTCTAGATTTAATTATTTTAAAAGCACACTGTTTAAAGGTAGGAGCTTGGAGAAACCTCACTGCATATGTTAATAAGCCTTTCTTTTCAAAAGAGGGACACAGTGTCGTCTGCTTGATTGCAGACGATACTGTCTATTTGGTTGCAAAACAATTTGCATCACCTGTCCTCTATTAGAAATTATTTCAAAGTCTATGATATTCTAGTGGGGAAAACCATTTAAACTGACTCAAAAAAATAATCCCTTGAGTTCAATAAATCTTTAATGTTAAAAAAGAAAGTTCCAAATGGCGGGAAGAAGAATAAAAGCTCTGGGAGGAAAATTGTTAAAGTATATAAGTTAAAAATTCGGAACCATTAATAAAAGACGTTCCTATAGGACCAAAGATAAGTTAGGTATTATGCCATATCGAATTACGTTACATTCGTATATACCGTAGAAGCTTCGAACCTTCTTATATATATGACAAGAAAAAAACCTAATTGTTTTAACGGAGCGAATGTGCCTCGGGCATTTTTCTCTGAATATATATTTTATATATATGCTTCTTAAGCGTATAGTAATGTCTTCAATTTCTTACAAGAATATTTATTGTGGGTGCGGTTAAGCAAGGGCAAATAGAAGTTACAGGAAGTAAATGGAGTGTAGTGTACGCTCTCTCTGAGCCAATGGAAAGTCTGAGCCAATGGAAACATTATTTACTGCCCTCTTGCGGTATACGAATACTAGTCGTTGGCGAGTACCAAAAATCTAATTTCATTTATCAACACCAGGTGTCGCACTATGCGAAATTTAATATTTTATTATAATCTCCTTGAAGCAGATTAAAATATAAATTAACTCAATCCCAGAATGCCTCAACAATTCAAATGAACTCAATTTTCGAAATATTCAAATGATCTTTTAGAGAAATTAAAAATGATAGGGTGACATTATTAAAATAGAGCGCTGAATAGATGACCCAAAAAGCTTCGTTGTGGGTTGTAAACCATCCAGGGAATACACTACTATTTAAGGCTTAATAACTTAGCTAACTTTCTATAGGGTATATTTACCTTTGGTTTAAAGTAGCATATACACATACTCCCAAAGGTGTAATAATAAAATCATTGAAGCTATTTATTACTGCGGTTCTGGATAAATCTTTCATGGGAAAACTTTAAAGTATTCATGTTTCGGTATTAATCACGTGGAGGGGGGACCTTAGGGGCGCGTTTTGTACGGATATACCCCGGCGAAACTAAATTGGTACCGAGGGAAATTAAGTAAAACCACGAAATTTCCGTTGCGCCAGCCATACAATACAGCCTGGGCTAGTTTCGTTTTTGGAAAACTATACTAAACTGTACCGCACTGTCTCCCTCTCTCTCTCTCTCTCTCTCTCTCTCTCTCTCTCTCTCTCTCTCTCTCTCTCTCTCTCTCTCTCTCTCTCTCTCTCTCGCTCTCCTTTTCCCTCTGAACACGCTTTCCAGTAATCGATTACACTTTTTACTTGACACGCGCTTTTATACTTTAACGCTATTCCGGTTCCTGATATTATTGGCTTGATGTCTCGCCTAGTGGCGTTAGAAATTTGTAAACCCTTTTACATGGTGTTCCAAAAAGGGTAGGGTAATTATAGGACCGGATAAGTAAAGTGGAACTGTTCTATGGGGAATCAGTTTTTGAGTGGAAACTGTTCTATAGTTCTATGATATTTTGCTCCCAAAGGACACCCTCTAAGTTGTGAACATAAGATTGGACTGTTTAAGAAACCTAAAGCACTCCCATTGTTTGTAACTTGTTTATCGGAGATGGGGAACCGTTGCAAAATGTCATTGAAGTATAGAACATTTTCGACTCAAAATTGATTACCCCATTGAACAGTTCCACTGAACTTGGGGCCTAAAATTACCCTCCATTTTCTGGAACACCCTATGTCCGGACTCTCTTGTTTGAACAAGTTTGGGTTTTGAAGGGTGAAATATTTTTGGTACATATCCGAGTTAAAATCGAAAGAAACCAAGTGGAAAAAGAGAAAAAGACAGAGTTTTTCACTCTTTCTCACTCTCTGCCTTTCCTTACACCGTTCCTTCCTTATTCATCTCTCAATATCTCTTTTCCTTTTTGCGGGAAAACCCCCGTTGATCGAAATGTCAACCGTTCTGAACCCCCGACCGTGAGAGTTAGGCTTCATGCACGCTTGATATAGTGGTTGCCCAGATATACCAAATCTTCCTTCTCCTGGATAGAAAGAGGCTCCGGCAACTTGTCACGGATGACTTCAACATGGTTCCTTAAAGAAGTGGTTGCGAAAGTTTAATTCTCCTTGATGATACCCGAATAACTATATAACCATGCAAGTTTCATGGAGAAAGGTCTGGAGTGACAAAGGGGATGCTTGTTTTTGTAGAATTTTTTTAAATCTTTCATATTTATTGGGGATTTTTCTTTAACTTATATCTGAACCATTTCTTCAAGAAACGCTGGTTCTGTCTTCAATATAGTAAATATAAACTTTTTTTTTCTCGGTATGTTTCTGATACATTTTGTAACGATTTACGTCTACTGCTACGCGGGGGGCTGATACATTCGTGAATTATAGTGCTCTTTTATTTATTTATTTATTTATGGAAACATAAGTTAAATACGTAATCCATTCCCCGAACTCATAAGTATACAATAAAACTGGAAGAAGTATTTGAACGGGTCAACTCTTCTAGGTCGAGAGAGATCAGGTCATTTAGAACGTATACGACTTCAAATTTGTACACTTATGAGTAAATATATTACTTATGCTATAGTTTTTATTGATCTATCTTTTTTTGTAATTATTTGATTTCAAACGGTATGTCGTGATTTCTCAAAATGTTTCATACCATAGTCCTATAAATCGTTAAAAAAAAAGATTACTAGGCCTTGGTCTTATACATACTCTGTCTTTTATACCTTCCACGTGATTCTATATTTTTCTGCAAATACCAAGGCTTATAACAACCCATCAAAAAAAACTATGGAGCGTTTCCCGCGCTTTCTGTGTTCATTGACTCGAACGGAGCATTATGGGAAATTGGGCGTGTCATATTTATACCGCGTTTTACAGGTAAAATGGCCCACTATATGCACCGTAATAAAAAACTAGAACAAAAAAAGATAACAACCCCAAAAAAAATATAACGAACAACCGAGATTGGAATACGAAGTAACCACAGATATAATTCAAGAGTAAATCAAAAAGGAGTGTGATAATGTAATGTAAAATTAGGCCTAGTTATCACACGTCTTTTTAGGTTTCAAATTGTGGGCAAGAATTATAGGAGAAATTTCGAATAGAATCAGGAGATAATTATTAGTATGCGTACTCCGTTTTGATTTGCTCTTGGTTCATTTCCGAGTACTTTTATTTTTGCCGCGTGATCTTATAGAGTAAGAAGGCTTATATATATGGTACGTGTACTGTACCTTGTTCGTTAAGCCTTGTCCCTAAGTACGCCTGCCATGTGGAACGGTTCCGATAGCTAAAGCGTGGGATAAAGCGAGTGACTTACCTAATACAAATTTGGGGTCCCATGAGACCTCCATTACCGTAATCGGTCATATACATAAAGCTCTTTTTGATAGTTGTTTCTCGTCTAATACTTAATAGAACCCTGCCCATATTTACCACAATCCCTCGCGATATAGTTCTATCGGCTTAGGACAAGCCTCGATGCAGTATTCCATCCTTTAATGGTAACCGCAGCTAGACTAAAAACAATACTTTATGACTTTTTTCTTGAATGCATACAGTTAAAAGGAATCCTTGTGCCCCCATATCTCCATGTTTACTTTGTGGGCTTGGCTTCAGTAATATCCGTCATACGTCATAATTCTAACGTTCTGCGATTTCATTGGTTGATAGCCACTGTGCTCCTAGGCTCGCGCAGTGATATATTATCGTCATACGTAATAACTAGTCTAGCTCCTCCCACAAAACCCGCCTTGAGAAAATGTCAACGCTCGTAATAATTCCTAGTAGCTGTATGTATGAATTTTCTCATATTCTAAACACATTATTAGACCCACTTCGTTCTTAATTTAGCATCAACGACTGCATGCTTAGCCTAGCACAGTATATCTTGATCAATACAAAGTTATGTATCACTGGTGGTACACGTAGAGGGGGTTATATTCTAGCGCGCGGGTGTTGTTTCGGGTCAAATGAGCTGACAAAAGAGACCTAACTTTATATAATATACTAAACCTTATTTATTATCGGGTTGAAGGATCGTCCAACATACCGTATATAACGCAACGCGCTGTATCTATAACCGGGTTCCATAAAGATCCTTAACTTCAGTGAAATATTTCATCAAAATCAATTCGAAAGCAAGCTCAGTTTCAATAGCTGTATTTATATTTATTGAGGTCAACTAGCCTATAGTAAAGATTTGAAATATAAATATATATAATCAAGAAGTAATATCTAGTGTATTAGGGAGAAGGTATAAATTCGCCGTGCAAATTTCCAGCTTTATCTCCAGTCCAAACGTAGGTCCGGAGTTAATCCCCGCCTCTAAATTACAACCAGCATCTCATTGGTTCTTGAAAACTCACGTCAGCGCGACGCGAATGATGAAAATTACTTGTATTTTCCGACTGAGGAGAGGCAGCGAAATAGCACGGCCTCCTTTTACGTCCCCCCTTGTATTTTGAAAGGGGGACTGGAACTATGGCGCGCGAATACTTAGGCATCTTATACCTTCTCCTCAATAAACTAGATATCACTTCTTGATATAATCATGGATCTTGTGCGGGATAGGAAACTTTAATGGGTAAGCGCTTACAATACTAGTGTTTCTGATAAGTCTGTAATAAATTAAGGAGGATGTTCTTTGGCTGATTTTGAGTCGAAAATGTTTTATGACATTTTGCCTTCCGGCCACTGTTTTCGAGTTAAAGGGCTCCACCAGAGGCTTGCGGGGTCTCTATCTTAACACGTGCAAAGGGCAAACCGCCTTTTACCTCTTCCAAAGCTACCTCGTCCGCAAGCCGCCGGTGGAGCCCTTTAAGATTGAAGAACTTTGGATTCATTTCTTCTCTAAGCGTCTGTGGACCTCCATGGCAATTCTTTCTCGGTTAGAACAACGAGGAACTTTGATGATATGAGGGCTTTATTCATAAGTGAACCGCCAGGAGGGAGGTGGTTTCAAGTTGAAGACTTGAAAGACAGACAGGCAATTAGCGAACGGGATGAGATTGGATCGTCCTTTGCCGAAGGGGAAAACCATCCATGAATATCTTCTTGGCCCATCCCTATACTTCACCTCTCCATCCTTTGCAGCAACGTCAGTATGTCACCATATCGGTTATTAAGGCTACGTCAGAGATGGAGACATTGCCGATGCCAAAACGTAGGGATCAAACCGGACGCGTACGGTAGTTAACGTAAGCGTCTTTTAATTTATGAAGGTTAGGTAATTGCAATCTAAAAGTTATTCTAGACTAAACGTTATTTTGGTGATGACAGGGTTGGATATAGTTGATGGGAATCGTGGTAAACCTGGATGGGAAAGTTAGGGATTCTGAAAATGGGTGTTGTTAGAGAAGTTCTTGGTGCTTGTCATTTCCAAACTCACAACATTATTTCTGACTTGTCTAAATATGCAAATGAAAGTGGAGAATAAAATTGGTCAGACTACGATTAATGAGTTCAGACAGTAATTAGGGAAAATTTTCAACAATCATAGAATGTCTCTGAATCTATTTTAACTTTATACATACGTCAGCAACGTTGTTTATAAAGTTTTAACTCTTTGAATTAAAATGCATTTAAAACGCTGCAATTTTGTGATGTAGTGGAAAGTGCTTTGCAGAGCTCTTCATCAAAATTCATTTTGAGAAATTAAGTTTATTATGTAAACCTCTTTATTCCATTTACAAACATTACCAAGTCTTAAAATGTTTGCGCGAAATAAATAATGCAAAATACACCTCGGATTTATTTAGTAAGCTAATAAAAAGTAAATAAATAAATAAAGGATGGCTTATAATGGGGTATAGTATTACCCCCTACGATCTAGTGCTGTTCCTCCTAGCCCAGCTATATCAAACTTTTTCTTATACTGACAGAAATGAATTTAAAGCGACTGGAATTAAAAATTTATTCTAAAACTTGATCCTTTTGGGGAAAAACCACCGGAATATGCAGAGAAAAATATTTATTTTTTATTTTTTAATTAATTTATTCTGAAACTAGTTTTCTGTTGATGTTTTTAATTGCAATGAATCAAATTTAGTTTTGAGGGTGGCGCTAATTAGCTTTGAGGCGAAACTTCTCTCTCAAAAACACATGATCTACCTGCAAACAAAAATAAGTGAAGAAGTAAACCATCCAAAGTGGTTCACTGATGCACCTCTTTGTGTAAAAGTTTAAAGTAGTACTTCACTGGTATACAGGGTGTTTCAAAAAGTGTATGCATGGTTAGGAACGAAGCACAGTGGAAAGTTCTATGTGATATAACCCCTTATGAAACTGAAAGATAATGCTAATTTAATGAAGGGGTTATCCGTAAAGCTATCATAACGTAATTGTTTAGGGGTTTCCCCATATTGGGAAAAAATTTCATAGAATTATAGAACATTTTCGACTCCAAACAACCCCATAGAACCATCCCACTGAATTCTGGTCCTATAATCATACACTCCCTTCTTGATTTGACAACCTGTATTTAATTTATGGCACAATTATATCTGTTCAAATTTTATTTTTTTGATACTGCATTACTGTGGGTACACGTATGGAATTTTAAAGTATTTCTTTAAATCGTTACGGGAAAATTGATCAATACATTTTGTTCCAAATCCCCCTTTTTTGTAATTCCATTTCCAAATACATTATTCCGGAGCAGACAATGCTTTTATACAACCAAGATAAAAAAGAGTATAGGCGTAATTCCATAAAACTTTGCTTGTCTAGCTGGTACTTATCCCAAGAACAAAACGACAGGAGAAAAGCTATCAGAACCTAAAATGTAGAAACGTGAGTTGATTTTTAAAAACGTGTAAGTTATTTCTTAACTCTAGGAGCAACACAACATTCACCCCTTAAATTGTAGTCTACCCTTATGCAAGGTGGAAACCTTCACCGTAGTCTAAATAATTTTTAAACTCAGTCCAATAAGCAGACGACGGAAGTGAATTAGCATTTGTTTATAGAAAACAAATAACTTGTAAATTTTATACAGGGATGTGTAATTGTAAAGGCCCATTCAAACTAAAGTAAATTCTTACTGTAGAGCAGACGACTTGATTTTTGGAGCCCAGACTTTTGAGTACTAAAATAATCGAAAAATAACCGCAAAGAACCCTAAAACTTTTCATACATTGTCGAGTGATAACATAGAAATTAAATGAGCAGTTAAGTGTTACTCCTTGGTAGAAAGGTTCTTTCAATGGCGTACAAAGAAAGTTGAACGTTGAATTTCAGAGATATTTTTGCGTCTCGTCACTTCAGATACGTTTTTCCTTCTAGAAAAGAAATCCAAAGTTCGTTTTTAATAATTTTAGGAAAACTTAAGCTCCTTGAGTTTCTACAAAAATATTTTATTCTTTTTTTTTTCTTATTCTTTACGAAAAAAATCCAAGAAAATTGTGTGTTTTTCCCCCCATCTTTTTTGGAGGTTTTAGGTTCGTGCTTAAGTGCCAGCCAGTACCTACCTATAGCTACGTATATACAATACTTCTCGGTGCATTTTGAATTTTTGCTAGGCGAGGCTTAGCGAGGATAAAAATTCTTTAACAAGCGTCCTAAAATGTTGTTTCTTAAGGAATGGAAAAATTTTTAAAAGGAGGAGAAAAAAAATTCTAAATGACAAAATGATGCGTCTCTCTTTTGCAAAAGAGGAAAAGTTTCTTTATTTTTTTTCTTTGCGTCTCCCTCGATCCTTGATGGTGCATGCCTTCTCTAACTGGAGAAGAAAGAAGATAAAGAAAAAACAGAGCATGAAACAAGTGGTCTAGGGATGGATGTACTTTTGCGAACACTTCAGAATGGAAGCCAATTAAAACAAACTCTAACATCCGCATCCGCATATGGTATCATCTTGTATTTAATGAGGACCGTGTTAGGGTTGCGGTGCATTTGGATGTCTGTTAGGGACGCAAGGAAGAGAATCTTTTCCTTAGGTAGATGTACTTGGGATAATTTGGGACTTAAATATTCAGTTTATTCTATGATATGTCCTTTTTGTGGTGATGCTCTGATGTTATCATCATATTGTATTTAATGAGGACTGTGTTAGGGTTGCGGTGTAATTGGGTGTCTGTTAGGGACGAAGCGAAGTGAATATTTTGTAGATGTACTTGCTACTTAAATACGGAGTATGGTGACGTTATGGGTGGTGTCCAAATGACATTAAGCAAAAATTAGGCCCATCACGTCAGATTATTCTAGCTCTTTACTTGTTTGAACGTCGCTAAGGATAATTACAATATTTTCACAGTCATATTTGGGGCGGAACTAAAGGAATCATTCGGGAAGGGGTTAGGGTAGAGAGAGAGGAAGAAACTGTTAAAGGCGTTGGATAGAAAAGTACCTTTGGTAAGGAAAAGCTGTTGTCGAGCGAATTTACATCTGGACGTTTCGCGAGAGAGCGAGCCCAACCTAACCCAACCAAGGGAAGAAGTTTGAATGTTTTTTTTCTTTCTATGCAAGCAAAACGGTTCCCTTGCCTTCCTTGCTTGCGATTTCGCTCTCCCCCTTCTCCTTCACGGCAAACCATTTATCCTTTTCTGCCTTTTATTCCTTCGGGATTTTTCACTCCTTCCTTACGAATCTAACCCTTACTCTCTAACTGAAGGCCTTGACACGACAAAAAATATTAATGCTAGGTTGTGGAGTTCTTACGAATTTGAAGTTACCAAGTCAGTCAGTAAATTTGGTTGGGGTTTTACTCAAATTTCAATAGAGAGCTTTCAGATGGAATAGTAGTTCGTCACACCCTCCCATGTCTTACCATTGGGTGGTCTCAGCTTCATTCCTGCTTTAAACCCACCAATATGGCAGCGTAAATTATGTCACGAGTTTCAGCTCCTCCTCTAAACTAAAAGCTCTCTATAAACGTTGAACGAGTGAGTGGATTAGGACGTTACCAACGATAAATATGATTTAATTACTTTCCAAATCAAGACTAATTAATTAAATCATTGTTTGTAACGCAATAACATTGATTTAAACTATATACCTTTTGTTTTTGACATAAAACATAATTACCAATTAGGGAAAATAAAACTTAATTAAGGAAATACAGAATTTGAAGTGCCAAATCATTTAGTTGTGGAAGGCGTTGCTTCCGTCCCTTGGCTGTTTACTATACTTGGTTTCGGCGCGGGTTACGATGCAGTTTCCCAGAGTCCATTTGGCATATTTGAAAGTACATTATTTTATTCGGTAGTCTGTAGAGTTTAAGAGCGCAGTGGCACGCGCCGTCGAATTTTCCCAGCTCAGTTTTATATTTTTTTTAAAAACTCGAAACGTTTAGAATACGGGACCCTGCTCCCGCGTTTTCATATTTTCTTTTCGGTTGTTTGTAGTAACTTTCCTCCTTGGCGAATATCGTCCGTTGAATGTTGTTTGTTAAAGTTCACTCTGTGTAAAATTCGCTTTTCCTTAACTTCATCTCTATGCACCTAAGATTACATATATTTCTATATTTTCTTCCTTTCTGTACTAGTTTTGGAATGAATTTGTGTAAAATATGGAATTGCCTTCTCAAGTGATAATGTTGTATTTTAAAGGAGTTGTTTATTTGTATCTACTTTTAATAAATAACCGCAGCTAGGGTAGGGTTTGTTGGAGTACAAATACCTGTTACCATACGTAAGATAATGAGTTCCTCGTAAGTTTGTGCAATTTGCGCAATGCAAAGAACTCATATACGTTCTGAGAACATGTTAATAGTCATATAAAATTTTTAATTGGAAAAACCCGAGATCGCGGCTCAGATCTTCTATAGTCTGCTACTACGAACTTTCTCGTGACGTCACACCCTCCTATCTCTTACCTCGTGGTTTTGGCGACCATATTGGAATTTGTCAGCTCAAGCCATTCAATTTAGACTAACAATATTGACGTTACGTCCCCGTAACTCCTCCCCTCTCATAGGTTATTGACGTTACAATCTACCATTTAGTATAGCCACTTCTCTTAGTAAACAAATGATCCACAGGCTCGCCAATCTATTTGCTTTTTTGACTAGATTATATTCCTTTTGTTCTTAGAAAATTGTTAAGTCTTTCTTTACTTTATGAGCGTGTTTTCGTATACAAAGCAGTCTGTCCTGGAAAGTATTTCCTTAAGGAAGGAACAAGCATCGTGCACGCGGGTCATTAACGCTTCCAACCAGCATAGCTGAGACATTTTAAGTGTCACCGTGTACTAGCGCGAGCCAGAAACTAAATTATGCGAAAAGTTATTTCCATTACATTTTGTGTTAACGCTTGTTGTTTTGCCAACCAACTGACTTACAAAGAAAGTTTTCAACTTGTTTCCTAATGGATCCTGACATTAACTTAAGTAGACACTTCCGGCAGACCGGCACTGAGTTGAAACTTGCTCCATTGATACCTGTAATTCGACACCAGGTGTTGCCCAATACGAAATATACTCTGTATTATTATAATCTCCTTGAAGCATATTAAAATATAATTTCTAACTCATTTTCTTCCAGGCAATTAATACCTCAATTCATTCAAATGAACAAACCGAATTGATTAAATATTTTCTTGTTTTACAGAAATTTGAACGGATATTAATTTAATTTTACAGAATAAAACACTGATTGACCTGTTGAAAGCTAAATAAGGTTAAGAGGTCAAGGTTTGAATAAGCTAGAGCGCTGATTGACCTCTTGCAAGCTAAAGGAGGTAGAGATATCTAGATTTGAAGAACCTGGTGAATACATTAAAATTAAAGACCTCCCCATGCAGTTCTTAACTTACTTTCTACAGAGATATTTATTTTTATTTGCTCTTACTACTACGACTGGTACTAGCCACGTGACTTACTTCCTTCAAACCCTGTTGAAATTTAACCCCAACTTAATTTCGAACCGCTTTAATTAATCTTGACGACAATAATTGCCCGAGGAAAGTCTTATCTTTTCTTTTCCGAAAACAAAAGAATTTTTAGAAAAAAAAGAAAGTAAAAATGAGAGGAAATTCTTGGCTTGTACTACAAGATGTTTTAACTCGAGACAACGAATCTCGTATCGCGTATCTTCGTTGCTCGTCATCAGTTGTGGCAGCTATGGTTGTAGTACGAGTGGATCGAAACCGGAAGGGGGCTCGAACAATTGAGGGCGGACGAAGAAATTTGGGAATGTGACACCCTAAAAGCATTCGCCAACAAATCGAACTTCACGTTTTATTTGACACTTGTGTTTCTATGTATAGGCCTACGTCTAAGCGGAGTTGTTGACAACTCTGCACTGATTTCTCTTTCGTGTATCGATGACCGAACTTGTGAAACGTGTAATTCACGGTTTAGTAGCTCAGAAGGAGGCGAAACTCACCTGTCCCGCCTTTGACCGTATTCATTCTTGGAAACTGAACTGAATTACTGAAGTGTAATGATGGGCGCGTTCCAATTATTTCTTCCAATATCACTTCCTTCAATCGCCTCCCAATAATTATTTCGTCACCGGGGTTCAGATTGAAAGACATGGTTGGTGTCTCTTTGTCACCTCGTTACTCGTGCGGTAACAACTTGCTCAGTCAGCTTCCGAGAGGTTGCTCACTAAAAAGGACAACCCATTATACTATAAACTATACTCTGCGCGAAACGTCAGCAGTGGTTAGCCCCTTATCTCTTTCAGCGTGTTATTTTGATGGAGTTAGGCTTAGGTGTTTGTGATATACGTTAGTAAAACTTTTGAAAATTAGGCCTAGGTATTTGTCTCGCAATTTGATAGCAATTTCGCAGTTTCTGTAGATACTACGTTTTAACACTGTCATTATTGTTTATTAGAAAATGGTTATAAAAGCAATATAATTATATTTAAATTAAGTTTAACAAAGTTAAAGTTGGAAGGGGCATTCTATACCTAACTCATATATTATTCCAAAGTTAAATACACGTAGAGTCTCGTTAGATTTGCATTAATTTTAAATACGGTTTCGTAAGACGATATACATAATCTCTCTGATGTTTCAGTATACAGGGTGGAAGAAATCAGACCAACAGCTACCTTTGTTGACGGCCCCCAATATTGCTGTCGGGTGACGTCACTATACTACAGAGTAGACCTCGTATACAGGGTGTAAATAAATACGTAGCATTGTAAGCAAAAGAGATGGTTTAATAAGGAACATGTCTGAAGGCTACCAGCCTCGGAACTACGTGACTTCATGACTTAACCCCAAGCAACCTTATTTAACAACGTTAATACTACGATATTCCCTTAACATAACCCCATAGGAAGACATCCAGTGGGGTAAGGGCAGGAGACCTTGCTGACCACGGAATTGGTCCACCTCTACCTATCTAACAGTTATGTAAAAGTTCTTGCAGCCATTAACGAACACTGACCGCTCAATGTGGTGGCAAAGCTCACGAATTACTGCTAATGGTAATGCGTCTATCGCTTCACTAAACTCGTGACGCAGGACGTCCAAGTACGTTCCACCAGTAATGTTCTCATCGAAGAAGAAGGATCCGTTAAGTCGGTACCCATGAATGCCAAGTCACACATTTACCTTCCATCGCAGTTGATGGTAATGGTGTCGTAACCAATAGGCTTTTTGATGGGACCAGTAATGCATGATAAGACGGTTAACCGTACCATCCCTGTGAAATGTAGCCTCGTCGCCTTTGCCGGAATAGTGGATCGGCTGCAATTAATAGTTCACGCATGGTATGACAAATGTAATGCCGTCTTATTAAATCGTCCTCTTTTGAGGCTTAATGGCGGTGGATATGATAGGGTAGGAAATGGTGTCGATGTAATATGGCAAGAATATCTGTATGGCTTAGTCCAACCGATCTACCACTGTTACGAGGATTTTTGTCAAAACGTGCTAGAATATTCTCTTCTCTGTCTTCATTACCGATTACACGGATCTCCTACGTTCAGTGTAACATTGCTGTAAAACGCATACCAGTAGATAAGACATCAGTACGAGGTTTCTTTAGAAAGGAGTACTGTAGATCAGAGTTACACAGGCAATTCTGACCTACAGTTCTCCACGGATTATTTTAAAGATCCCACGAATGGGATCCTTATCTACGGTAGGCCAAAACGCGGGCTATGTCTATGCCCATGGCCCGTAGTTTAGCCTACTGTACTGTAGATAAGGAGACCTACACACATTCTGTAATCACAAGCGCGCGAGTTACGATGCCGCTAGTTTCTTGTTAGTGTTGTTCATTCTGTCACGTAGAAGAATGCCAGCCTATTCTAACAGCGATAAACTGGACATGATGTTTATCTTGGGTGAATGTCGCGGTAATGTGCAACAAGCGGCAGCATTGTATGCCGAACGCTTCCCAGACCGCCAACATCCGGTTCGTAGCACCTTCGTTACCATTAGAGACAATCTTCGTGATTTTGGTACTTTCGTCGTGCACGACCGTGCACGTAGACGAGACCGTATAGTCGGTGATGAAGGTAGGGAGGTGGACATCCTAGCACGGTTTGAAAGTAATCCTCACACAAGTAGTAGAGCGGTCGCACAAGAGGTCGGACTGAGCCATTTCACCGTTCTTGCTATTTTACATCGTCACCACTACCGGCCATATCATATCCACCTCCATCAAGCCTTAACGGACGATGATTACTTAAGACGGCAAGATTTGTGTCTCACCATGCGTGAATTAATTCAAGCCGATCCGTTATTCTTGCGTAAGGTCCTTTTCTCCGAAGAGGCGACATTTCATAGGAATGGTACGGTTAACCGGCATAACGTCCATTACTGGACCCAACAAAATCCCCACTGGTTACGACAACATTACCATCAAATTCGATGGAAAGTAAATGTTTGGGTGGGTATTATTGGCACTAGAATTATCGGTCCGTTCTTTTTCGATGAGAACATCACCGGAAACACGTACTTGGACTTCCTGCGTCTTGAATTTAGTGAAGCGATTGACGAGTTACCATTAGCAGTGCTTCGAGACCTGTGGTTTCAGCAGGACGGAGCACCAGCAGATTGGACGGTTCAAGTTCGTCAATGGCTAGACGAACACTTTCGCAATCGTTGGATCGGCAGAGGCGGACCAATTCCGTGGCCGGCAAGGTCTCCTGACCTTACTCCACTTGATTTTTTCCTATGGGGTTATGTCAAGGGCGAGGTGTACAGCACCGAACCGTTAAATGTAGACGATTTGAAGAACCGGATTCGAGCGGCAATTAACAGCATCACACCACAAATGCTGGAAAATGTGTTGCAGGACCTGGACAGCCGCCTTGAAGAGTGCCTTCACCACGATGGAAGTTACATTGAACATCTACGCTGATATGTTTGCAAAACAGATTGTACTGTACGTTTCAGTGTGCGGCCTAAGTTCATAGGCTAAAGTGTAGGGCTATGACAATTCAATGTGTGTAGCATTCAGACATACTCCCCATTATCACGTTTGTACTGTCTTACTTTTAATAAAATGATGTGAATCCCAAGGCGTTGTTATTTACACCCTGTTTAATAGGTCTAAATGTAGTATATTCACGGTATCTTTCGGCAGTTTTGGGGGTCGTCCACAAAGGTAGCTGTTGGTCTGATTTCTTCCACCCTGTAGATTATGAAGAATTTATTCGAAATTAATGAACTCAATTCTTCCATTACCAAGTCTCTTAAGTCTTAAAGCTGAATTTTAACTGAAAACCGAAGTTAAGTTTAAGGTAAACATTCAGGCGCCAGGAAGAATAACATCGGGCTGTTTAAAGTTTGATTTAGACTTCCACCCGCCCCGAAGTGAATTAAAATTTGAAATGAATTTTAGATCTTATACTTAGTTTGTATTGGTTGGGGGGGTCTATTTTATGACCTTTTAAGTGCCCGGGTTGGAGAGCTTTGCCACAGTCGCTGGAAATTTGAGGAATTTCAAAAATGTAATATCGAATTTCATATTGGTTTAGTAATTTTTTCATTTTCTATTGCACGACATAGTACTGTCATTTTTAAACCAAGTACACTATTTCTCTATATAACAATTTAACAAATAAGAGTGAAATTAAATTTCTGTTAGTTGCAAAATAATTTAACTGACTGACTGACTTTGCACATTTGCTTTTATTTTTCTGTTCCGAAACACCGCATTTTAAATAGCCTTCCCTCTCACCTCAAAAACTCTAAATCAAAGTTAATTAAACTTGTAAGTCATCTGATACCAAGCGATTGTTGACTCTGTTCACAGTTGTCTAAATTCTGTAAAGTACAGTGTTGGGGGGTGTGAGAACAGGCTTTATATGGGCGGTTCAATCCTTTATAAAGGAAACTTGAAGCGTACGGGGGGCTTGCTAACTGAGTTTCCTGTTCGTTGAATTTGCCCGGTACGCCAAGTTTGCTGTCGCGGTTATCTGCTGGACGTTTTCTTTTTCCTCAATTTTTTTTATCCCTACATGGCACCCCTGTTAAAATTCCTAGGAGCTAAAAGTCCACTTTTATTTCCTTTGAAATGTTCACGCAGCCGTAAACCTGGATCTAGTTTCCTGCAACTATTTTTAGAGGGAGAGAGGGGAGACCCAAACCCTTCCTTGATGAAGACACGTTCGGATGTCGGGATACTTTTCTTGTCCAGAGGAAAGCCCAAGGTAATTTGTTGGGTATATAGGGACATTTCGTGACCCTTTATAGGTGTGAACGTAACTCAGTTTCGTCTCTTCTCCCCCCCCCCCAACTGGTGGTGTACATGTGGGTGTAGTAACACTTCTAAAGAGTAGCTTTATATTGTACGATCGTACTAGCTACGCGACAAGAAAAATTGAATGGCAAACATAGACGTCTGTTCTCTATCGGCATCGATTTTGCCGCCTTATAGTGTACCCCCAATTCCGACCGAGGCAAGGTTAACACCGTGTCATATTGGAGGTTGGTTGTAGATTGGAATGCCTATAACCATATACATAAGTTTAATCAATGGCAAATGGGTATGATTGAAAGTATGTTATGCCTTTAATTATGGTGTATTTTCCCAGTATGGTTTACGACATACTGCAGCTTCTTCAAGGCTTGATCTCTTTACCTTCTTAAGCAAGAGGTCAATCAGCGCTTTAGGAATTTAGTATTACCATAAGATCTGTTCCATAAGTTTGTCATTGGTTACAAACTGGAGCTTGTCATGAGGTGACGTAGGTTATAGATTCGAGGTAAAGCGACGCCTGGTGAGGCGATGCCAAGGGCTTAGTACAGACTAAATAGGACCTAGATGGAAGTCCTGCAAAATTGATTAACCGAGTGTAGGAGGACTTCAGTTCTGGCTTGTAGTTCTTGAACTAGCTCGAGCTGTAAGTCTCTACCATTACGAAGTATAGGAACATATCTTATAAACTTAAGATATTACTTTAATATATTTTTTACTTTTAACTGGGTTCATTGATACGGACTTCGGGAATGCGTTAGAAATGATTTAATTTTAAATTCCTTCAAGGAGATTGTAATAATAGATGTGTGACATTTTAGGTTTTGACATATCTTTCTTAGAAACTTATCATCAAGTCCCAACCTCTACTAGAGATTGGCATTCCGTCCAACCTTGATCGTATACTTCTTGTAGCATTGGCGTATAAAATTGTGTCGCTAAACGAAAGGACAGTTGAAAGAGTCTGTGAGAAGGAGCATCTCTTAATTTCCCCGGGCAGCAATTCACGGCCTTTCGCGCTTTCTTTATCGAGCTATACATTCCCCTTGAAGAGAACGGGGTCCACCGAGCGGGGATGAGAAGGAAGAGGAGGTTTTGGGGTTCCGCGAGCTCGCGGAAAGGCTGGTAGAAGCTGATATATATCTGGCGTAATCGACTCTATTGAAAGCTACTAAAATTCCCTTTTCACTTCGATCGGCTGAGCCAATTAAATCCTTTGAATTTATTGCTTTGCCAACTTCACTCTCGCCTCTCTTTTAAACCGGTCTCTTACAACTCCCATCAAGTGGTCATGTTCACGGTGAAAGAAAACTGCATGGCTATGTACTTGTCGCGATTCATTGAACGCGATATTCCCCCCAAAGGGATTTCCTAAATAGGATATGTACAAACGTATGTCGTCTATTCAGGGAATTGTTTCCTAAAACTACTAGAGCTACGAGTGCACGCTACAAATTTAGCTGATGGTTTAACAGCTTGGGGGCTTCGTTTTGCAAATGTTTAGACTTCAATCGCGCTGAAATTGCGTGTACTCAATATTGAATATCCTAGGTATTTATTGACGGAACTGGATCTCCATAAACTTCAGGAATTGTAGGGTGTCTTAAGTTGAGGAATTGCTTCAAGTGATACGTGACCATTTCTTACAAGTACATCATTGGAGAAACTTAATCAAATACCAAATCAACCATCAGTCAACTAACTGCGAACAACCCTATTTAGACCTACCTCTGAATAGCCAGTCTCAAACTTAAGAAACGCATCTTATAAGCTCACTAAACTGCTTAAAAGGCGGCTTGTAAAATTGTTTGGACACCTCACAGTCTGTTTTCCCATGGGTTTACAGCTGTTTTTGTCGACATCACACTGTATGTGCGTTCAGTGCACATACAGTGAGAGATAGTTATGCAAAAGAATACGTGTGATCGGTTTTCTTCACTGAACGCCGTCAACCACAACACCCTTATCACGTTCGTGTTGGCCGTCCATTTCCTTATCCTCGAAACACTATTACCAGTTTTTGACGCAAGAATTGACCATCAAGTACTCTATTATGTCACCGGTATATAAATAGAGCTCATTAACTTCTTGCCTATGCGCAGTTTCGGTAAATACCCAAATTAAATATTAGTGTACGGGGCACTTGTTCAAATGTTGACATTAACACTTGAGGGTAGCGTGGAAGTCAGTCTTTCGGGAGCAATTCTCCTTAGTTGGGGGAACGCGGCGAGTGATTTGTTCCGGAGCTCTGAAAATCCCCGCTCTTTACGGTCACTAGTATTTTCGAAAGTCTTCATCTTATTTTCAACTTTTTCTTTTTTTATTTTGACGATATTTCTTAACCCAAAGGAATCCTACATTTTTTTTACAACATATTTTCTTTTTCTTACTAGTCTTGTCGAATTATTGAGGTTCTTATTAACTGAATGCGAGGCGTTCTACTTTACAGCTCCATTTTCCATCCGTGGAAGAGGAAGCTTGAAAATTAAGTGATTTTTCTCCCCAAGAAAGTTGAGAGTGGATAATTAAAGGGGTACTTAAACGAAGGAACGTGTATTTTCTTCATTATTATTATGGAGAAAGACAGTTGCGGTATGGTGCGAGTATTTAAGTATATCTTCAATGAGATCAAAGAATTAAAAATCGAACTTCCATAATCTTCAATTTAAAAAAAATTCCTGAGTTTTCTTTCTTTTGGGAAAAGCAAGCCACTAATCGTGGAGCTTAGGCGCAAAAAATAATTAAAAAAAAAACTTATTTCCGTCTTTTAAATTAATTAGCAATTAGCGTAAATGTACTGTAATTATTTTACAAGAAAAGCCATACACGTGGCTTAGCCAATTTTTGCCATTTACGGATTTTGCTTTCAACATAAGATATTGTCCATAAGTTTTTCACTGTTTGCGGAGAGATTGTCATGAAGTGACGTAGGTTTTAGATTCGAGGTAAAGCGACGCCTAGTGACTGGGGCACTGTCAAAGGCTTAGTACAGACTAAATAGGAACTAGATGGAAGTCCTGCAAAATTAACCACCGAGTGTAGTACTTCAATTCTCGCTTGTCGTTCTCGAACTAGCTCAAAGTAAATCTCTAGCATTACGAAGTATAGGAAGTGTCATACTTATGGAAGTAACATATCTTAAAACTTATGCTTTCAATTAAAGACTAGCTCTTTCAAAAATCTATATACTTTTCTATGGGAAGTAGTTCTTGATACTCAAAGTTAAGGCAGGCTTTGGTCTATTTTAAAATTTGCCACCGAAACTAATTCAGTTTAAAAAGTATACTAGAGAACTTGTTTCGATTCCAAAAAAGAAGTAATAACATCAACGAAAATTAGATTAGAAAGGTATATGTATATTTTAGAAGCAGCTAGCCAAGGCCCTAAAAGTAATTCCAACAAAAGCCATTGCAAGTCTGACGATATTTTTCAAGTCGCGAGATCGTGACCGGCGCTAATAAACCAACCGACCAACCGAATGTTCCCAACTATCGTTACCTTAATGGAACGAGTTTCTCTAATACAATATATGACCCAGGAGTAAATAAACTAGGACTGTTCCGTACTACTCCACGTTGATTTACTCTTGGCCATAACTCTTTTAATAATCCGTATAATCTTTATTTCTCGTATTTGACTTGCAATTTAATTTACTGTTATTAAATTTTGTTATATATATATTTTTCTTGTTTCATGCAGTTTTAGATCAGCAGTATGACGTCAGAGCTCAGGATCAATACGCCATCTTTGGTAACACTGCGGTCTTCCGTTGTCACGTATCTCTGTCCATGCGGGAATTTGTCAGCGTTATCTCTTGGGTTGTGGATCAGAAGCTGATTGTTCCCGTTCAGAATAATGGTAAACCACTACTCCTCTATCTTAAATTTCATTTTAAAGTTCATGGTTAGACTTACGAAATCATATACTTATGATAAATATCTCGCCATAGGTGACAATTTTTTTTATTAGTATAGATGAAAATACTTTTGTTTTAGAACAGAGGTCATGTATCCTTGTTGTAATTGAGGTCAAAGGTTAAACGATAATGTTAGAATAAAAGCAACGTATACCGGAAGTAGGGGGGTGTGTGTGTGTGTGTGGGAAGGAAACACTCGAGAAGTAATGTCGGAAATTGAAAAATAAATGTCAAATACTCTTTATTTTCAGATCATAAGAGAAAAGATAAGTACTTGGCGCTTTCAACTGGCGAACTTTACGTTTTCGAAGTGTCTCTAGACGACTCCAAAAGCATTTTTCATTGCCGGACAAGACATCGATTAAATGGACAAGAAAGACAGAGTTCCACTGGAGGCAAAATCATTCTAACAGGTACTTACGTTAACTATA
The DNA here is from genome assembly GCF_054372755.1 of Phalangium opilio. Taxonomy (NCBI): domain Eukaryota; kingdom Metazoa; phylum Arthropoda; class Arachnida; order Opiliones; family Phalangiidae; genus Phalangium; species Phalangium opilio. The sequence goes on along the minus strand of NW_028324187.1, from coordinate 5,148,837 downwards.
TCTAACCCATGAACGTAATGTCAATTTAAACCAAGTCAAAAGAAGTAATTGTTAATTCTTAAGCTATTTCTTTCACGAACCCTATCGTTGCTAAGAGAGCTTAGCTTTATATAGTTAGGTTTAAACCTAAGCACGCTCCGTATTCGATCGATTCTTATAATTAAACCAATTTAATTGGCCCATTTTAATTAATGGATCATTTAAATCTGCACTGTAATGACTAAAAGTTCATTAAGACAAACTTTCCGATATATCCACAGATCAGATAAAGTGGACGGACCTAGCTTAGCCGCAAGGCGAGTCAAATGACTTCGAGAATACATTAACTTTAAGAATGCTTTAAAATTAAGATCCGCACGTTTAAGCTGCAGACTCCTGCGCTGATTAGATAGTGAAACGCATTCGCTATTCGCCGAGTAACGAATAGTGTTTCCTTGCCCTATACAGGGTGTTCCAGGAAGGTTCCACTTTCGAAGTATCACTCCAGTAATGTTACTCCTTGCAAAATAACGAAGAAAAAATATTCTCCTTATAACAGGAGAATTAATTTTATTTTTAAATCTGGGGAATTTTTACGATTCCAGACAAAAGATTAAGCCTACGCTAAAGATTAAAGGACCCTTCCCCAACCCCAAACCCCCGGGAATTGTAAAATTGGGGTTTGGTAACTTACTTCTTACAAGTAACTAACTAACTAGAATCCAGAACTTTTGGATGTGAAAGAAATTTCACTTTTTTTTCTTAAAAATCTAGTAAGGATTGATAAAAAAAAATAAGTTGGGGGTGGGAGTTGGTTGGAGAATACTACCACGACAAAGGAAAGATATTAATAATTTTCGATCTTAAAATCCATGAAGGGTAATTGCCATGCCACCAACGTTCACTTGGGCACAGCTGTCCCTGACAACTTGGGTTCGCGCTTTTCAAAGGAGGTGAACTGAGCTCCCCTTTTTAGACGCTTTTGTGTATATCCTCAAACACCACCCCCCACTCCTCCCCATCAATGCCGTCTCTAACCCAAGGCCCTAATTACTTACCGTGCTAATCGAAATTGAAAAAAAATTGGGTTTAAATACATCAACGTTACCAAGGTCTTTCAATAGAGAAGGCAGTAAGTATATACACTTTTACAAAAGGAAAATTAAAATGGTAATATAACCAAACGTTTAATTAATCGTGAATGATTTTAAATAAGGTTTTAATGGGGGTTTGTACGTTATGTAAGGAACTTCTCTGGTCTGTTAAGACTTGGTATATACAGTTGTTGAAGTACACAAGCAAGGGGGCGTTGTATGGTGCAAGCTGTAAACGTTTAAAGTATAAATCGATTCGTTGCATCTTCACACCATATACCGTCCTCGCATTGCGAAAAATCATTAAGGACTGACGCCTCCCCATGAACCAGCTTTATCCGTTTTTTAAATCCCTGGGAAATTAGAGGTTTTTGGGTGTTATACCTTAATTGCCGTTCTGATTGGTTTATGAACCCTTTCCAAAAGGGTAAAGAGTATGGTCTGCAAGTTAAGACAAGCTTAACATTGATTAGGTATGTGGACTATGAACACTTTGTTTGGACTTCAAAGTTAACAGAAGTCCTTATTGTTTGAAACACATGCGAAGGAAAAACAAGACGCTCAAAAACACCAGACACTATTTTAACCCCTAGACTTTTGAAACCATGGTCTATAACCAACATTGATTACTAACCAACTTGTTTATCTATTTTGATTGCGAGCTATTTCTTCTTGCCCTTCCGTAAAAAATGCATACGCATTTTTGGATGAAAACAAATTAGGCTTAGCACGGCTTAGCACCTCTTCGCTTTTCAATATTTTTTCCCACCCCATTCTTTTTATTTTTATTCTTCATGAATTTCAAATTCCTCTTCAAAAATAAATTTAAGCTCCAAAAGGGATAGGAGAAGCTGGGCTCCAGGGACCGGTGGGGGTCCATCAAGGCACCCACGCTCGCGACCCCACACAGCGGGGATCGAAACTCCAGTATAGGATGGAGAAAACCTCCTCCTCCTGAACAAGAGCCAAAAAGAGTTACTTTGTGTTTAGATAAATGAACGAGAAACTACCGTGCATCTTATAGAAAATAACATTTCATTTTATTTTATTTGTGCCATGCAGCATTTCTTCAAAAGTTTATATTTAATATATTTATAACCGTGTCCCTTCGTCGTAAATATTTCCTTCCTGAAGTTTTGAAATTTAAATGAAGTATAAGTCATTTATAGAAAAGGAAAAGCAGACGACAAACTTCCCTCGAGTGTTATATTATTCCTTTAAGAACCATCTCAACTAGGCCTATATGACGCTCTCCTTTTGCATTCCCTTATTGATTTATATTTATTTCGAAATTCTGCTTGTTTGTTTGATTTGAACAAACTGCATTGTTTATGTCAGTAACACTGGGGAAATAAAGGTTTATTAGAAGTAGTTCGGCGCATGTCGAGGTTAGGACGGAGTAGGCGAACCCCTAGACATAAGCCTATTAACGAACATCCTATTCTAGACCACTAAAACTTTTATTAACCTCTAATTAAGTATTTGAAAGTTGTAAAAAGCATAATGCAGATTACGGGTTTTCACAGACTGTATATTTAGCTCCTACATCTAGAAGTTCTTACTAGTCCCTGAAGCATCTTGGCAACACCAGGTAGCTTAGCTAGTTTTTATAACTCTACCATCTGGAAATTCATTATTAAACCCGACTGAATGTCAGAATGTTGAAAAGGTCACAACTGAAAGTATAAAAGCATTGAAATAAAAAATGCAGTTAACAAGATTAGTTACGCTCAAGACTGGCAACAAGAGAGAGAGGAAGGCAATCGGGATAACTGTAGCAGAAATAATAAAGAGGTTCTCCCTTTTGGGGCGAAGCGAGTACATATCTCGGGGTCGCTCATAATTCATTGTAATCCTTTTATTTTGCTTTTATCGTCAGATCCTCCCGGTCGTATTTTGCCCAAGATTATTGATAGCCGTCCAAAGATATCGGCGGTTCGGGGTCAGACTGTGGTCATTCCGTGCGCCGCTCAAGGGAAACCGCCTCCCTCCATCACGTGGCACAAGAACATCAAGGATAAATCACGCTCTACCAAAAAGAACCCGAGATTCAGCCAAGTAATGGGAGTTCTTCTCATCAGGAGCGTCACCCCGGAAGATGCCGGCAAGTACGAGTGTCTCGCGCAAAGTGCCGACGATAAAGACAAAGTTGAGACCGAGCTCACAGTTAAAGGTAATTATTAATAGGTGTACTGGACTTTATGCCACTGGACGCCAATATCGTCCTGGGCTTCTCGGTTATTGTTTTACGTTTCAAATCAATGCTTAGGTCCACGCGATAGTAAGTCAAGTAATATAGTAACAAAGGCAAATAACTCTATAGAAAGTGAGCTAGGTAATGGTGAGGTAAACGAAGTAAGTCGTTCCCAGAATGGTTTACGACTTACTCCAACACTCCCTTTTTCTCTAGTTTCTTTACCTCACTTTCTGCAATTTCTATCTGCGGTTGATAGTTATGATTTACCGTAATGTACCGGAGGTTGCGTTTCCTTTTTCTTAGATGAAAGTGTATCTGAATTTATTATTATATTCAGTTTTGTCCCGAAGTTGATAACGCGAAGTAGTTACCTAAGTACTCATCCCCATAATCAACCTTTCATATCCGAAGTGGTCAGTCAGATTTTTGTGACAGATAAGCACTTCGTATAATCCACTTCAATACTGTCACTGGCACTCGCACGCTCTTTAAGAATAATGGTGTATTAATATTTTTCCGCAGGTACTTTAGAGGTGGTCGTAGAGCCTCATCTTCTAGTGGTACTTACCGGCGGGGACGCTCGTTTAAATTGCGTGATCCAGGGTTACCCCGTTGACAACATCATTTGGATGAAGGATTTTCATCTCTTACAAACGAAAGAGCGCCTCGAAATAGACTCCTCGAATATTCTGCACATCTCCCCCGTCTACAGGGAGGATCAGGGAATGTACCAGTGTTTCGTACATCGTGGACTCGAATCTGCTCAAGCTTCGGCGCAAATTACAGTCGCTGGTACGCGAGTTTATCTTTTTTCTTTGCCTCTAAAAGCCCTCAGCACGCGTCTTGGATTTAAAGTAGAAATGCAATGCGTGCTTTGACAGAATAGTTTCGTTTATCCGTCAGATGTTTCTCCCAGCATCCAAGATCGTTTCCCCGAAACGACAGTCGAACCTCACGCCACTGTATCCCTGTTTTGCGTCTTCTCTGGTCACCCTATTCCACTGTTCATTTGGACTTTGGACGGGGTTCCACTTCGTAAAAGTCCTCGTCTGTACCAAGAACGTTCCGACTTACCCGATGGCCGGTTTTTGAGTCGATTAAACGTCTCGGATGTTAAGGAGGAAGATGGCGGTGTCTACGGGTGTTTGGCGCAAAATAATGTCGGAGTTGCTTACCATTATGCCAGGCTTAACGTTTACGGACCACCGTTTGTGAGGACGATGGAAAATGTTACTGTCGTCGAGGGCGAAAATTTGGTTGTGTCGTGTCCTTACGGAGGGTTTCCAGTCGACCCTCCGAGTTGGGAGAAAGGTCGGTAATGACGGAACAACCCCTATCATTTAGACAGATTATTGAGACAATTTTTCAACTAAATAAGTATTATTTTCCATTTAATGTTTAAGGGGGTATTCAGCTTCCCATAAGTCGACGCCAAAACGTTTACCAAAATGGCACACTGGTTATTGAAAATGTCCATCGAGATAGCGATGAGGGTCACTATATTTGCAGCGTTAGTAACGGAGAAAAATTAACGGCGCGTCAACCCCTTATAGTTCTGGTTAGCAGTAAGTCCGTTAACACTTGGACCAACTCATCCCAATTACCCATAATTCTAAATTTCCATCTCTGTCATCCATTGATTATAGCTCCACCCAAAATCATCCCGTTCGACTTCCCTAAAAGGGTCAGGGAAAAAAGCACGGCTGTTATCACGTGTTCGGTCAGTCAAGGTGATTCGCCGTTCAATATCACCTGGATGAAAAACGGCAAACACTTTACGACGGACACCGGAGTGACCATACAAGTTCACGACAGTTTTTCTATTTTGGTCATATCATCAGTAAGACATCGACATTCCGGTAATTACACCTGTCAAGTTTCAAACGTCGGTGGAATGTCAAGTCACAGCTCAACCTTAACGGTTGACGGTCAGTTTATTCCTACTAATTTTTCTGTTTAATAATTAATTATTGACCAATCGCTGATAAAATATTGCCTGTGGAAAACATATTAACTATTTAAGTCTTTCAATTATTTCTTAGTTCCACCTCGTTGGGTTTTTGAGCCGAAAAATACATCGGTTGTCATGGGGAGTTCCGTTTCGATCGATTGTTTGGCGGAAGGTTCACCTTCTCCAGTCATAAATTGGAAAAAGTCCGAAGCAGGTAACCAGCAACCATCTATTTATATATTTTTGGGATCCCCATCGGCCATTCTATATAGTGCCACGCGCCTTGTACTCTCTAAATTATTCCGAAATATTCTTCAAGGGGAAGTCTAGCAAACTTCTATATCACATTACAGTTTTATTTATTTTTCTTAAATAGGAAAATTGCCTCGTGATTTCATCCCAGTCTATAATAGTTTTAATTACGTTGTGTATTCGAATGGGACCATCGTTATTAGAGACGCTGATGAAACAACAGCTGGATTTTATCTATGCGATGCCCAGAATAACGTCGGAGCTGGCTTGAATAAACTCGTATATTTAACGGTTCATGGTATGTATTTTAATTTATAATATATTACGTAATAAATTTATGTAAGTGTCGTGACCTTTAACCCTCAAGTAAAATTTTGGTTTCATGTAGTTTTTTTTTCCTCTTTGGTAGTTTAATTTTAGACGTTTATTTGTATTTATTTCTATGAATCAGCTCCGCCTTCTGTTGAAGCTTTGGAGAGAGTTCAGAACACTGAAATTGGTCTCTCGGTTCAAATCAATTGTCATGTTCAAGGTGACAGACCTTTGGAGATATCTTGGTACAGAGAGAACCAACTTATAGAACGCCTCGATGAAAGGTAACGGTGTTTCCTAGAAACTTTCATTAAATCATTCTTGATATCACGTATACAAGCTATCAAGTTCTCATACACTAATTGAAATCAGATTCGTTAGCAAGTCCAGTCCCCAAAAAGGCGGAATTCTTACGTCATTAAGTTTAAGTCAAGCGACGAGGAACGATACTGGTTCGTATACTTGCCGAGTATCGAATTCATTCGGATTCGCCGAAGCCACAACCAAGCTTTACGTTCAAGGTAACTTTTATGTACTCATCGCGAAACTATCCCTTTAGTTCATCTTGTATTATTTGTTTGATATTCCGATCCAAGAAGGTTTCTTAGTTCGCTGCTTTTTTAAATATTATAATGCCCTTTCGATATCTTAGCTTTTTAGCATTTCAAATTCAAAATGAATCTAGTTTCGCTGCCTTGTTTGGAACTCCCACGATCTCAATCATAGGTCTATTATCGTATAAGGTCATCATAAGTTAGCATCCCTCTATGGGGAAAAATTCTTTTCATTCAAACTAAGGCATGGATCGGTTTATCGGATTTTTATCAGGGTTAGACTTATAAGGACTCGGTAGTAGTAGTCTTATGGTTTGTTGAATGTATTTGCGTGTGGTTGGTTATACGAATCGATAGTTTTCTCTCTTTCCGATCACGATACTTTTTCGGGGGAATTCTAGATTTCCATTTTCAAAATATTTTGGCTTTTCCCCCTGCCCCTTGCTCCTCCATCTTTTGTTTTCGGTGGGGGAAAAGAACCCGATGCTTTTAAAGCAAAACCCCGGCGAATCTGTTTCCGTTTCGAGAAACAAACTATTCCAACTCCAGCGAAAGGAAACTGAGCTACAAAACCGATATAGGCCCATAGGTTTTGTCGTTGGAAAAACATTCCACACATAGAGAAACACGTAGGACGCATCTTTCGATACAAAATATATAAATAGTTTCGCATCTGGATCCTTTTACAGTTTTAGTTCAAACTAAGTTTGCATTCGTATCCCAAAAGCAAATAGAAATAAAGGGAAGTAAGCTAGGTAGGTACTTGGGAGACAGTTGCTAACCTTTTGGTACCGGAAATTAGATTGGGATAACTGGAAATTAGGCTTAGGTTGAAAATAAAGGCAAGTAACCTAGATACTTGGGGAGAGTGCTAACCTTTTGGTACCGTAACTTAGAGGGAGATAACTGGTAATTAGGCTTAGGTTGATTCGAATATTGCGTTAAGGTATAGATAGCTGAATGCGAGGTAGGTTCCAAGATCATAACCTTGACCGAAACGACAGTATTTTACTAGAGTCGCCGTGGGTACCGAGGAAGTTGGATGTTGAAGATTACGGAAGTCGTTCCATCACCCTGAAATGGATTGACAATTTCAACGGACATAGTCCCATTACATCCTACATTCTTCAAGTAGCCCCGAAGGATTATGGTAAATACAAATCTTTAACTATATCTTCCGTTCCTTAATTTAAACTTTTAAAATTCAACTACTCGCATCTCTACCTATTGAATAAATTTGAATGCAATTTCCCGTTTAATTTTATCCTGTTTAAAACGCATTATCGTTAAAATACCTCGTCAATTTCTAACGTAAATTCAGGCTGTTTATAGATAAGAGAAGTTAACAATGTTTCAAATACACAACAAGACGGGGTTCCCTCTAATTAACAGGTATATTAGCTAATTTATCATTCCCGTCGACGTTTAAGATGTTCGAAGTTAAGGAGCTGTCGCCTTGTACCGAATACGCTTTTCGATTGGCCGCTGTTAATGCCATCGGATCCAGTCCTTTCTCCGAAGAAATTCACGCTAAAACTGCCGAGGAAGGTCAGTGTTAAACCTTTACTTGATAAGCTGTAGGTCTACACTTCCCGCTTAAAGTTTACGCTCTGATTTTAAACTAGTTTAAACATTTATTTATAAGACAAATAGTGGAGCTGATGCACCGTCCCGAATCTATATCGTCTCTAAGCTAATTTGCGACTCTATAATATTGATTACTTTCCGGGGTTTTCAATGCCTTCTCTAACTACAGGCCTTCAACCGACAATAGTGCTTAAATCGACTCAAAAGTTATTGCCCATTGCATAAGTTTTAAGATATGTTCCATATAAGTATGACCCTACCTATACATCGTAATGCTAGGGACTTACAGCTCGAGCTAGTTCGAGAACGACGCGAGAAATGACTACACTCGGTTTCGCAGTCCATATTTATATTTAGTCTGTACTAAGCCTTTAACAGTGCCTCACCAGGCGTCGCTTTAAGAATCTATAACGTTTCATCTACGTACGTCACTTCATAACAAGCTCTCGGTAACCAATGACAAACTTATGGCACGTATCCAATGAACTTATTCCCACAAGTTCGGTCCTATTATTACCCACACATTTGGAACAAAGCATTTATTGTTTTGATGTGAACTGCCCTTAGGTGTAAAGGTGTTTTGATGTTAAGGCCCGTAGTTAGAAAAGGCAGTGAGTTGTTATGTCGTGGGTTTTGCCAATTCTCGAATTGGTTGGTTAATTAGCATTTGGCGTCTGTAGTTGACGTGATTTAATGTTCAAATATTAACTAGGCCTACTATCCCCGTCCTCGAACTCACAGACGCTTTAATTCCATACGTAATTTAATTTAAAATTAAGGCTTCCCATATTAATAATTAATATTTATTAAAACTTCACATCAAATATATTAAAACTCAACCATAGGGAAATGTTAATTTATTCAGTCCTGTGAATATCATGGTTAATTCTCACGACCTATTTTAATGTTTTATGGATTTTTACCTTAGCTCCAGACGGTCCTCCTACGGACGTTAGAACTGTGGCAACTGGACCAAATTCGCTCAAAGTCTCCTGGAAGGTATGTTTATTAAGTTAATTACTTTTAAAGATAATTAAATATTACTTGACATAAAATTATTAGGCCATTTAGAATTTATTATTTTCTGCTAAGTTAGTAGCTAGAACTGTAGGTTAATGTTTTTTTATAGATGCCTTTAAAAAATCATTGGAATGGCGAAATCAAAGGTTACTACGTCGGCTACAAGCCATCGATGTCAACCGAAGATAGTTTAGTTTTTAAAACGGTCCAAGTTTTTGAACGTAACGAGACCGAGGTTCATTTGACCAATTTGAAGAGGTCGACTTATTACGCCGTCACAGTACAAGCTTTCAATAGTCAAGGTGCCGGACCCAAGTCCAACGAAATCATAGTTCAAACACTTGAAGATGGTAAGCATTGTTGTTCTGTTATCAAATCACGTGAAATTTTGTTTAAAACTCTGGCGCGAAAAATGACCAATCACTTGAAATTTTGTTAAGATTCATTATTTTTTTGTTTATTTGGCAGACTTATGGGAAAATTTATTTATTATTTATTTAGTATTAGTCGCGATAATCAGGGAAAAATGTCCTAATTATATTCGCAGTACCGCCAACTGTTCCAAACTTAAGCATCTATTCCGTGACCTCTAACTCCGTAACGATCCAATGGAGTCAAAACAGACCATTCGGCAGTCCAGCGATAGGTCAGTACTTTAGTGAGTTTTAATCTAGTTAAAATTACTTTTGATTAAGTTAATTAAGCATATCATAATGACAATAATTGGTTTAGAATGTTTTCTATACCATCGCCAAGAATATGGCGACTGGAAGGAAACTAAAGTTTCTTCAGTTAATGGCACTTACACTTTAACCAAGTTATCTTGCGGTACGAGGTACCAGCTTTATATGGTGTCTTTCAACAGTGTTGGTCGTAGCGAACCGAGCGACATTATTAACGTGCGAACCAATGGTGCTGGTAAGTTAAAAAATCACCATTTTTAAAACCAAAATGGCTGCCAAATGGTATATGACGCGTAATTACAGCACCCTTGTCACCTCTCCGGGAAGATTTCCTCTCGGTTGACGCGACATCAGTGACTTTAAACTTCCTATCGTGGCAAAATGGCGGTTGTCCCATATTAAATTTTGCCATAAAATGGCGTAGAAAACACCGTTCTTATTGGTCAACCGTTAACGATAAGATATCAGCCAATCAAACGCTTCATACGCTACAAGGATTAACCCCCGGACAATGGCACGATCTGCATGTTGTTGCGCAGAGTGCCGCCGGTTCCACAGAGTCCTTGTACGAATTCCTAACGCTAAACATTAGTGAAGGTAAGAATAAGAGAGTATATACTCAAGTACTTGTGTTGTTCAGCACGTTAGGTTTTTTGGTTCTTTTCAGAAGTACGTGTTAGCGATCCTTCAGTTGCTCAAGAAGCCTGGAGTGGTTCCTTACTAGAAATTACAGTCCTCATTCCTGTTTTGACCACCTTACTTATCATCGTGGTAATTGTAATTGTCGGGTGTTATATGTGCCAGAAAAGATCGAGTCATCCAACACTACATCAAGGTAAGTCCGTTTTTCCTTATTCAAATTTTCCAAACAACCATTTTGTATAACTTGATGAAGTAACTTCAGTAATGAACAAAACTTAATTACCAAAACTCTTCCCTTAATTACGTACCAATTATCAAAGTTTCAAGCCTAACTCTCGTTTTTATGTAAAAACTGCCATAGGGAACTTTAACCAATTAGCGATCTGCTTATTTGTTCGAAACTACTATAGCTTTAAATAAGTTGGTAAATTAATTGGTAATGAAGGTATGGCCTTTGTTTTGGTATTGGGTTGTATTAGATAATTCTGACGTGACCTGTCAAATGGAAGCGGAAATCAGTGCCAAAGGACGATATCTATTCGAGACGATGCCCATGAAAGAGATTGACTCTGAACTAATGCAGCAATTGTCCCGAGAAATCAATAACGCCGACGATCTCAACAGACAATTGAATCAAACAACTACTAGGAGCAATACAGGTAATAACGTCTACCTATATTATTATTATCAATAGACAACTATTCTCCATTGTGTAACGTGAAGAGCGCTCAAGCGCATACATACAACTCCCTTGGGAACTCTATAGAAATTAAGGGGTAACTGTGCTAAATGACATGGCATTTAGAATTGCTTATATCAGTAAGGGAATTTCGAATTCGCTCAATTTCTTAGGGTCCTGAATGTTTTAACCCCAAGTATTTAGTATTGTTGGACAGGTTAGAAGTTGGGCTATGATATGCTCGAAGGGTATCTCTGTATGTTTTATAGAACCAGAGTTACGAGCCTCCAAAGTTCAAAAACAAAAAGAAAAACCGTGTTAATCCTATGCAGAGTATGTTTCTGAACATTTTGCTTAATTACTTGGTCCCTTTTTGTTCTAACCTCAATTATTAGGTATCGTTGGAAAGGGGAGAAATTAGACTATAACATACTCAAAGGATTTTGCTATATTATTTATAGAACCAGAGTTCTGATGGTTCCTGTTAAATGAGATTAGAAGCGTATTATAAACTTCTTAGAAGTATATTATTGTAGCGAAAATAAATGTATTCCAGTTGGTAGACGAGGGAGCGAGGAAGGCACCCATTACTCAACACCCTACGATACCGTTAGTGACAAGCAAGAGACGGCGTTGAAAAACTCTTACTTATCCCCCGGAAGTCGTCCCTTCAAACAGACGACACTTAGCAGACGGAAACCATCATTAGATAATTACGATGGAGATCACGTTTATGTTAGCACCAAAGAGGTACGAACAAATTGCTTTATTGTCGACGAAAGTAAGTGAATCAAGTAATTCAAGGTATCCTCGCGCGTTGTTAAATTTGCAGGCGTTCCGTCCAGAGCAATCTTACGAAGCTCTGAAACCGAGTCACAGTCGAACCGGAAGTTTATCTTATTCGGTATTCGAACCAATTCCGAGAAGTTGACAAGACCAAATATAAATATAGTTAATATATGACACTAACTATCTTCCATGTCCACTTGTACGTGTTCGAACACGAGAACGCGCATGGTTTGTTAATTGATCTTGAGGACGAAATGGTGTTAACATTTTATTAGATTAATATTACTTAAGTATATACTTAATTATATTGCGTGTGTTGTCGCGAATGACCAAAGGACCTCGGGTTTCGTTTGCCCCATTTAAAATGGAGTAAGTTTTATCAAGTTAACCTTCCTTTGGGACCCTTTGCAAGGCGGTTCAAAGGTCATTATTATGGGTATATATTGACATTATACCAATTTGTTAGTTGTTTTATTATCATTAAGCTTGAGGGAAAATGTTTGGCGTGTTTTAATAAACAATTACGAAAAAATGTGATGTCTGTTTATGCCACATCAAAGATTTCCTATGCCAAAACCTTACCTACCCCTGAAATTGACATCCAGGCAGTTAGAAATATGTTTGTGCCAAAAAAAAAGCGTAAAAATGTTTTCTTAAGCAATTTATTCTCTAGGTGTACCAACAGACGCGTAAAATGCGTGGCCTTCCTTTTCCCAAATAGTCGAATTAAATGCCACTAACGAAGAAAGGCTTAATTAGCGATTTGCTAATGCGTTCGAAACCGTTGCATTGCATTACCCGGGCCTTTGCTTCAAAGTCACCGTCGTTAAGGGACAGCTTCCAAGAGAGAGAGAACGGGTAACTCGGGGCAAGGGCCACGCACTTAGACTAGAAGCTGCTTGCTTTGAACTATGCGACATATAGATCTGATGAGACAAATCCTAGGACGATCCATAACGGGAATCGAATCGTAAGTAACCTTTTCTCATATGACTGGACTGCTCTGTTAGTTGATATCGACACTCCTTGCTGATTGGCTCATACCGTTCCGTTATTATTATAAGCGAATTCCAAGTGTTTCCCATCCCATAAGACGGAACGAGGGGTTTCACTTTAACACGTGAATTTGTAATTAGCTCGGTCCTTTGTGAAGCGTCCTTGTTGGGAAGCTAGGGTTCTCGCTAATTGGCTCACCGTGTTTGACAAATCCCATTAAAGTTTCAAACTGTTTTAACTCGGCGATGTTTATATGAAAGTGGAATAACTAGCTTTGGAGGTACGCGGTTGTAGCTAGTCGGCTGTTACTGAACGCATTTATATCATAGCGACAAAGTATTCCTCCGAGACTACACGTAAATTGATCGACAAACCGCGCCAACTCCCAATTAGAAGTAAATCAAGCGATGTTCTAACCCAACCGAGTCAGGTCAAATATACAGCCAACTTTGACCCAGCATGCAGGCTTTAGCTTCTTGATATTCACACATACTTCTCGTTTTATTTATTTCTGTTTACTATGGTATTAGGTACACAGTTTGGACTGGAAAACTTATAACAACATTTTACGCGTTTGGTAACAGCCGCTTTGTTTTCATAGTATTAGTTTTAATACCAAAAGTGAAACTAATTCTAAACTAAATCTTAATTTACTTTGTGATATTTGTTTGTTGCTCGTGCAGAATATTTTCATTCACTTATGTAGTTTCGTCAAAGTCGTGATAATATGTTTATTTATTTAAATATTTATTTACTCTAAAATATAATGCAATATACGTAACGTAATCTAAATTGTAAAGCCCTTTCAAGTCGCTGGAATTAACTTTGGCCGACTGCCTGACTTAAATGGGCGTGGTTTAGTAATAACTTTATCGGCTTAAGCTTTCTCCCCGTCGTATTCCCCCGGGGTCATCGGTAAATAAGCCCCTTTAGTTGGCAAGCTCATTTTCGGACCAGCGCCTCTCGCAATTATATTTAGATGCGGGAGAATGCCGGGAATGCATTTGCGTCGCGCGACGTACGTGGTGCCATCCTCCTATTGTTTCAATTTTAATTAAGAAATGCAGGTTTTCTTGACTTTGACGCGGTTAAGTGGAGCGGAATATTTTCCGTATGAAATCCTTACTTTAAAACATTCACTTAACTTTTCCACAAATGTCAACAATCATATCGAAATAATTTCTAATTTGATAAAAGTTTTTGGGAAAAATTCAACCGTAAAAATTAATTTCTGGGCAACTACTGAAAATATTTGTGATAGAGGGTGGTTTAGTTATTTGAAAACAATGGGACGCTGGCGTTCCGGTATCTTCATCAAGACTTGACATTGATTGGGTATTTGTGGACACTAAGATGTTAATTAGATAGGGCCAGTTCAAAGTGACCAGTCCCTGCACGAAAATCATTGTTGTTTTAAGTCAAATCTAACATAAATCTTTGTTTGTTGTTCACATACCCCTAATAAATGTTCCATCTTAAGACAACAATTTTCTGAACACACCTTTAGCTAGACCACCCTTGTCTCTGTCACTTGCACAAGTTTTAAACCCAACCCAATACAATGTATCTTATATACACCATTTTTTATTTTTTAGACATTATGCTAAACAAGGTATTTGAAGCTGCATTCGTTAATATAATCCAAAGTAGGATTTACTTGGGCATTAAATTTCTTTCTTCGCATCATTTAAAATTCAAATTTGTGATGAGATTTTGTTTTTATAAAGCCTTTATATCTTAAAAAAAAAAGAAAAACTCTTAACGGAAAGGGTAGATGGAGGGGAGGTAGGGGGTGGGGCTTCTTCTCTTAAGGTGGCAAAATTTATGACATATTCGGTTAAGGTTTTATAATCCGATGATTAATTACCGATTGATTAATCGAATTTCTTAATTCTTTTAACAAATTTGGAACCCGTGCCAACTAGAAAAGGATTTTGGCTGCCCCCGTACCCTGAAATAATGAAAAATTGTTGACCGATCAATAAAAGTAACTAATTTCCCTCTTTCCCTCTCTCTCTCTCATTCGGAACTAAATGCCTTCTACAACTAAAGGCCCTTTATACCAATGAATTTATTACCCTAATCTTCTCTAAGCCCGTTGTCTAGAGCGCCTCTAGCGAGTTCGTTCAGTTGGATATGTCTTGCATTGGCTCTTGTAGATTAAAAGGTTCCCCCTTGAATTAAGGAATGTATGGTAACCATGCCTGAACGCACTATAACGCCATCACCGGCACGAATTTGTGGATGGAATAAGCGTTGGATTGTCGACCGAGATCGCGACTAAACCGATAGATAAATCAAAGGGCGCAATGGTTCTTCCATTCCAGAATCCAGATAGGCGTAAATAACTTAAGAAAGAATGTACCCCACGAATCAAAAGAAACGATCGCGATAAAGAAAGAAGATAATTTGGAAATTAATCGCATTTCGAGGCACCAAGTGATTTTTCTTTCAATTTCTTCACCCAAAGAAATAATTTTATACACGATGAAAGGCATTCAGTTTCAATGATTGCCCTTACAAGGATTAGTCAGGATTTAATTATAAAGTTGGTAGCGTTTAGTACCAGTTAAAAGTAGATCCCTTTTCTTTAGATTTCTTCAATCAAAGAAATAGTTTTTAATACGATGAAAGGCATTACCTTTCAATGATTGTC
This sequence comes from Phalangium opilio, assembly GCF_054372755.1. NCBI lineage: Eukaryota > Metazoa > Arthropoda > Arachnida > Opiliones > Phalangiidae > Phalangium > Phalangium opilio. The sequence continues at coordinate 5,133,446 of NW_028324187.1, read as the reverse complement.
TTTACAAGTATTAGTTTTAGTTGGGATTTAACTATAAAGTTGGTAGCGTTTGTATTACCTAAAAATTGATCATTTTCAAAAGTCGGGGGGAGGGGGAGGGGGGTAAATGGAATCTGGTGTGTTAAGCACCTTGTTTACTTCAGACTGTCAGGGATAGATTTAATTTTAGACGTAGGAATGGAGAACGGTTAGTATTTACTTCAGTCCGACTCATAGCCCAGTATAGAGCCCCTCCCTCCAACACGTAACGAAAAGTTTAAATTATCTTATTGGCTCACTTAAACTACGTTTTGTTGACGTTACTGACGGGGACGGCGAAAAATACGTAATTCCTTTTTACCTCTGTCGCAATAACCCTCCCACCTCTTCTTTCATACCCCTCCGTCCCGGAGAAGGGGGTCAGGGACTTTGACGCGCGCCCACATTTCTCTGTTCTCCATTCCTACTTCTAAAATTGAATCTATCCCTGTTCAGACGTAACACTGATGGGAATGTGGATCACCCAAAGACGGCAGATATGGAACTTCTGTTAACGTTGAAGCTCTGTATGACGTCTTTCTTGATCACATGCCCTATAAATATTCCTTTTGAAGAGGCGCTGTTTATAAGGACTTCGTCTTTTAGTGTTTTCGCCTGGCGATGGGGCCTTTTTGAAGAACTAAATACCAGCACAACCCTTAGAAGCCCTTAAAAACTAGCTTTAATTTATAGTCAGTCGGCCTGGAGTTTGTTAAATGAAAGAGGATCAGAAAGGAAGTTACTTAAATTAATTTTTTACGTCTCAAGATACTTCTATAGAATTTACTTCTAATATTATGTAATACTGAAAAATTACACACCCACGAATGAAGCTAGGTCTCTCAACAACAAGAAGAAATAACAATGTATAGATAATTTTAAACGTTTATCTTTTGGCTTTCGTACGAGTCCTAAATAAACGTTATCTTCAAAAGAGGTTTATCTATGATAGACTAGAGAGATTAAGTTATTCGGTTCTCGTATTTACAGACAGCAGACGTTCAATCGAATGGTTAGCTTAACGTCTCTAATGTTTATCTAGGATGAATGGCCTTGAAACGCTGTTTGCGGGGTGAGGGAGAAACGCCGGTACACTGTACATAGTGCGAAACATTTGTAATTTAGATCGGCATATAGAGGGTGGCGATCGGGTCGGAGAGGAAGTCGCACGGAATACACTAGCTAAAGGTAATTAAATTTTCACCTGTGTTATGGATTTATATTCAACACCAAGCCAAACCAAGCCGCGACTTTTTACTCTTTTTTCATTCAAAACGAAATTAAAAATGCATTAAAAAGACGCTATGAATAAATAGATATTTCGATATATTTGAAGAAATATTAATATTTTTCAATATTAAGTTTCAAGATATTTGATTAAATATAGGTCTAGTGAGATTTTTCATTTTAAGTTAAAAATATAACGAGGTTTAAATTTATTATACCGACATTTGATTAATTTCAATATAGTCATATTTTACATTTAAACATTACTGTAGGGTTAAAGTTATACTTCTTGAATATTTGAGTAGAAATTTGGGAATTTTTTACCAGAAAAACTCCACTAAGATTGGGATAAAATTCGCGTTATAATTTGTGATAGTCATTGTCAAGGACTAGTTTATTATAGAATTTATCGACTAGACACTCATTATCGAATATCAAGATGTCCTCTAATAAAAAAAATCAAAGAATAGTGAGGAGTGAAAAATCACGATAACTCAGATAAAAGGAATGTGTTAATCTATTAACGGTACTAGTGTACTGTAACTTGTAAAGGGAAGAACACCTTAATACGAATACGAATCTAGTTTGTTGAAAAAAAAACCTATTTTTCGTGAAATCAATACGATATCCTAATTTTATGAAACGTTTAAATTAAAGGTTAGACAAAATGGGCAAAATTACTACCATTTTCCTACTGGTTGGTTTGTTATCGGCTGCCGGGGTTTACTTTATTTTTCCAAATTGGATTCGTGACCCCGAAGTACCCAAAGTGCCCAGTTTCGAATGGTTTGGTCGAGGAAAGGCACCAGTAGGTGGTAAGTACGGGTTAAAGTATAGCAAAAGTATTAACAATGTATTGAAGCGTTTCAATTTTTAAACGTATAGCTGAGAAGGCAGCGATCGTTTCAAAGCCTTTCAAAATCCAAGTAAAGGAATCCGAAATCGAAGACTTGAAACGTCGATTAGCTGCCACTCGTTATTCGGAACCCCTTGAAAACGTCAATTTTAATTACGGATTTCCTGGGAATGAATTGAAAAAAGTTGTTGATTACTGGTTGAATAAATACGACTGGTCCATCCACCAAGCGGAATTGAACAAGTACCAGCACTTCAAGGCCAATATCGAAGGAATTGACGTTCATTACTTGAGAGCAACCCCCACTAAGGTTGACAAGGTAATTAGAAATGACTGAACATTGTCACCGGATATTATCGACTATCTAACTGTTCTTTGTACAGAATCTTAAGGTGTTCCCATTGATGTTGATCCACGGTTGGCCAGGTTCCATTGTGGAGTTCCTGAAAATTATACCACTTTTAACAACGCCCCAACCAGGTCGTGACTTTGTCTTTGACGTCATCTGTCCGTCTATTCCTGGTTATGGTTATTCTGAAGCTCCGCACAAAGCCGGGTTCAACGCGGCATCCGCTGCTCGACTTTTCAACAAATTAATGTTGTCCTTGAAGTTTCAAAACGGGGATGGTAAATACTACGTTCAAGGTGGCGATTGGGGAAGTCTTATTGCGAGCATCATGTCCATTTTATATCCCGAAAAGTAGATTGGTTGGAAGTATTCTGTTGAGCTCATTTTAATTTCGATTGTACTTACACAGCGTTCGAGGTCTCCATCTGAACATGGCTACATTTGACATGAAAGGTCCCAGATACTTAGCTAGCTTAGTTATTGGAAGCGTCAAACCTGAACTAGTTCTCGACGAAGGACAAGGGAAATCAAATAGTTTGTTCCCTTTTAGCGAGTTCTTCGGTGAAATGATGCTAGAAATGGGATATATGCATATTCAAGCAACGAAACCGGACACAGTTGGTAAGGTGACTTAGCAATTCAACTTCAAGCTAAGTCTAATATACTTTGAATACAGGATCTGCCCTGACTGATTCGCCGGCTGGTTTAGCCGCGTATCTTCTTGAGAAATTTTCAACATGGGTAGACAAGTCCTTTAGAGACTTGCCAGATGGTGGTCTTACCAAAAATTTCAAACTCGATGAATTACTAACCAACGTCATGGTTTACTGGACAACCAACTCCATAACGTCGAGCGTTCGATTTTACAAAGAAAATATGAAACCGTCCTTCCAGGCACAGGGATTTGACTCGTACGTGTCACCCGCTTTATTTTAAAGTATAAGTTTTGTAACATAAGCATTCTTTATTTTTCATAAACTACAGAACTCCAATTGGCGTACCATCTGGATTGGCAGTTTTCCCGAACGAACTTTTCACGATATCTAAATTCATGGCTCAGGATAAATACCGTAAACTAGTGACCTTCACTCACCACAAGAAAGGAGGTCACTTCGCGGCTTTTGAAGTTCCTGAACTGTTAGCCGGAGATGTCGTTAAGTTTGTCGCTGAAACTGAGAAATTGTTAGCAGCCGAAAAAGCCAAACTAGAAGCAACTAGTAAAAAGACGACGACATAATTAAGGTGGAGTTCAACTACAACTAACAACCAATACATATTACTCTAAATGTATTAACATTCATTAACAAATTAACTGCTTGTTATTTAACTTGGCTCAATACAGATCAATAATTTTTTCTAAGTAAATGGTCAATATTGTTCTTCATTCTCCGTAGTTTTCTAGCCGCTGCTTTTTCCAATTGGTAAAGTTGAACGAGAACCTCCAAGGTAAATACAGAGCAACAAAGAGCCAGTCCGAAAAGCCATAAGTTGAAAACTTGGCGCAATTCGGATAGCATAATCTGGCGAATGCTTTGAACAATGGCTTCCGTTTTGTGCTCGTAAAATATCGGTTCTACGCGGTTTGCATAGTTTTTTCGTTGCCTTCGCGGCATTTCGAATGTGTTGAGAACCCTACGAAAGAAAACAAGGCGTAAAGAATTATTTCATTAATTAGAGCCGTTTATTAATGAAATTAATTACCGATGGTTTAAATATTCAACCCATTTTCTGGTGACATTTCGTCGAAAAATGTAGTAGCAGAAATAAGTGGCCAATGTTTCACGTCCTTTGTAGATTTTCGACTTTCCTTTCACTAGATGCGTTGGTTGCATTTGAATGACATTCTGGTCAACTAAGTACACGGCTTCGTGCCTAGCGCATTCCTCCATGTATTTTTTCATTGTTTCCTCCTTGATAAATTGGTTCGTCGGAAATTGTACCAAACTTTTCGATTTCAATATTTGTTTCCACAAAGCCTGCATTTGAACTTCTTTCGATTTCTACAAAGGTAAATGTACGTAAGTCAAAGTAGTGGGAATATTTTGAGCAGTTCTTACTTGTAATATATAAGGAATAATAGACGTATCTCTGGTCAATGGACGTAGTGTCGGTTTCTCTAATATGTCGCTAACGGTTTCAATGAACGGTACGTTATTGGCGATAAGAGCGCTTTTCAAGTTGCCCGAATAAAGCGTCATAAAAATCAATCCAGAAAACTCCCAAATGCAAAGAACCAATGGACTGGTGTCAAATCGCGAGTGCTGGCTATGCGGTGCTGTAGGCGATAGATTTTGCATTATCTAATTGGTTATTATTAACAGTTAACTTACAATTTTGCATCAAATAACGAAAGAGATTCCATAAATTGTCGTATACGTCACTCATAAACCCCTTATTTTTGCGATTGCGATTGTTGGCTAAACTGAAACGCTTTTGAATATGATAAAACATTGACAGAAACAAAATAGATCCAGCTATCAGTAACCAAACCTGGAGGAGACACGAGAGAAACTATAGACTTTGAGGGGCTTGGCAAACATAAACTCTTAATTGAGAAAGACAGACGACTTACGTCGCTAACGAATCCCGCTGTTTTCAGTTCAATGTGTTCGACCGTATTCGATACGCATGAATATATTGAATCCTCCAGATGAAAGACGGGACTACTTAGCGACGCTAGTTTTGCAATGGCGTCAACTGGTGTAATTGGGATGAGTAATACATCGGCTTCCTATATTGTAAATGACCAGTAAAAGAAATTCAACGATGTTTTTTCGTACACTTACTCCGTTGAGGACCATGTGAATCCGGTTCAAGACACCCTTTAAAGGTTGCGGTGTCTCCGATTTATTGAATTCCGGTAAAAACTGGTACGCATTATCGTTAGTTACATCGTAATTCAATGATATACTGTAAAAATTATTATGTGGGTTTGCGCTATTATAAGGTATTTCTAAAAACTGCAAACAGCCAATGACGTTATACTTTTTGTTATTACGAAAAGGAAGTAAATCTGTCTGAAAGAAAGGAAACCCCATTTAAGTCTACAAACTTATCAAGGTACATAGCTTGGATTAATTTGGAAGTTACAGAGTTTGGGTGCGGTACCAAAACAGCCTTCAAGATCGAGTCGTCCATATCAAACAGAGGACTTAACAATAGTGTTCGACGACGAATTTCCCACTGAGATTTTGAAGTAAGTCATACCAGGAATGCATACAGATAACAAGAATCATGGTGCCCCCATATCTATGCGGGTTTTGTGGGCCGGACTTGAGTACTATCGGTCACGTCTCATAATTATGATGTATTTCTAACTGTGATTTCATTGGTTTGTAGCAACGCGCGCGAGCTAAAATTAGTCATGCATAATGATTAGTCTAGCTTTTCCCACAAATCTGCCTAGATACGTTGAGAAGATTTTCACACGATTCCAATTAGAGTGTATGTATTTCTGATTGTGTAACATGTTTTTACATTATCGCATCGACGTATTCTCATTTTATTGGGTTCGACGAGTTTTTGCACTCGTAATGGGTTATAATGTAACTGGGCGTATTTCACTCGGAGCTTGTCGATCATAACAAATGCGTATTCCATTAAATGAACGCTTTTCGTAGAGCTTGTGACAAAAGCTATCGAATATCGTTTAATTTGAAAGCGTGCATTAAATTGAAAGCATATAGTTAAGTGATCTTTGTAAATTTAAAATTGATAGGTCAAAACAGGAATTATTTTAACATTTTGAAAGTATTCTTTTGCTATTATTATATTGAAATATATAGCATTTGAGCCGATTTCAAAGTTCTACGACACTGATAAAAGAACGTAGGTAGGAGCAGGGAACAAATAAAAATGGCCGCACTTGGAACCTTTCTCCCCCTGTCCCCAGTTCCCCACTGATGATACTGCAAGAATTTATAAAATTAGACTAAATAAATCAAGTTAATGTTTGAAATTCAACAGGTTCGTTGCAATAGTAGAGGATGAAATTTCAAATTAATGAATATTTCTGTTTAGTTATATCATGGAAGAACTAATTTATTTATTTATTTATTTATTTATTTATATATATAAATCAAAGACCTGACTGACAGACTGAGTGATAATCAACTCTTGGTTATCTAAACAAATAATTTAAAACGAAGTTATAACAAGACGACCCAAGGGCTGGGCTCGTAATAGTAGCCACATCGTACCGTACTTTGATGCGCATCCTTTAACAGTGGTAAAACATGGTACCCGTAAATACCCATTAAAAGAAGTACTCTAACAAAAAATTAGAACCCTTAATCCTTATTTCAATAAATTTACTTACGTTACAAGTTTAATATCCGGGGCCACAAGCTAGTACTTTCTTTTAAAACTCTTCTCGTTTTGTGGAGAAATAGACGTGTTTTGGGAACGTTCCCCTTTCGCTAGCTCGACAGAGAAGCTCTCCAGGATTACATTTTAACAAAGTTTGTTTTACAAATACGAAGGTGTATTTTGGTTACTTTTAAGGGTTGGTCGCTTTAGAAATTGAAATCTCAAGGTTTTTACTTCCGTTATTTTTGTATTCAAGGTTGGGTGGGTTTTTTTTTTACTATTGTTCACTTGCACTTATATATATTTCTTTTATACGCTTAATCTATGCATGGTTAATAATATATTTGCAATTTTTCAACACTCAGTGACTTAACGCACTTCCTATCTGGACGCAAATGCATAATGCTACGTTTTGCCACCAAATACCCTGGTTTTCCATCCTAACAACCTCGTTTTCCACCGTAGGATATTAGCGTGGAAAAACAGTGGAAATTCTAAGCCGATTAAAATTTGTTACTAATAGAAATTTTCTTATTATTTTCAGTACCTGGACTCAACACTTGGAAGTTACACGTTTATAAAAATATTCTTATTATTTTCATTATTATTCTATTTAATAAAATCTAATGTATCAATGAAATATATTTCAAAATAAAAACTTGCATTAATATTTATAAAATATTATTTGATAAAATTATTTCTATTTATAAGCTTATTAATTATAGTTATGGCGTCAAATAATAAAAAGAATAAAAGACTTTAACCAAAGTATTTTAATTACAAATTTTTATTAAATCCGATTGTATCAAATGGAATATATTTCGAAATAAAATATTGCATTAATATTTATAAGTCTGCCTGATAAATTTATTTTTACTTGTAAGCTTACTAATTATAGTTAGTGATTAAGGTATAGAAACTTAATTCATACCCTCTGAATTAGAGTATGATTAAAGTGCTTGCTCAACATAATAGAGCCGTCAGTCGAGCATGAATATTTTGAATACAGTTTCAAAGTTATAATGAATGATTTTATTCGAAGTGCATTGCACTGAAGCGTGTCGTAGAAGCCACGTAAAACAAACAAACTAATGCTTTAACTAGTGCTGGTTACATAACTGTGTGTTTGCTTATGTGTGTGGTAGTGAACGGATTAAAGGTTGCGTCTGGATTACGAGTAATTGTCGAGGGGCTACTCACTAAAAACTCGTTAGTGCTTTTAAACAGGATTGGGATTTTGGGTTACTTAGGGGCTATGGGTTATTATTATTAATATTAACGGATAATTAAGCATTAACACATTTGCCACTAGGGGCGCTGTATACGTAGTTACGTATTTACTGACATCTAAAGCATGATAAATTCTGCTAGACTTTCGTGTAAGCAATATGTAGTTCATAAATTGCCGTTAGGGGCGCTGTATACGTAGTTACGTATTTACTGACATCTAAAGCATGATAAATTCTGCTAGACTTTCGTGTAGGCAATAGATAGTTCATAAATTGCCGTTAGGGGCGCTGTATACGTAGTTACGTATTTACTGACATCTAAAGCATGATAAATTCTGCTAGACTTTCGTGTAGGCAATTGATAGTTCATAAATTGCCGTTAGGGGCGCTGTGTACGTAGTTACGTATTTACTGACATCTAAACATGGTCAATTTTTGCTATGACGTCATATACGGTGACGTGTCATGACGTCAAATCCGGTGACGTGTCATGACGTCACATCCGATGACGTGTCATGACGTCATATCCGGTGACGTGTCATGACGTCATATCCGGTGACGTGTCATGACGTCATATCCGGTGACGTCACCTAAGACGTCAACGAGGTTATTGACTTGTGACGTCACGACAGATGTTAATGGTAAAAGGTAATGATTGTCCATTCATCTAGGCCTACCGTTCATTCATATAGGCCTAGCGTTCATTCATTTAGGCCTAGCAGTGTTCAGCTATTTGAATTTCGTGCCTAGGTTATCGCGCTTGCAGCGCCACTCCGACTTTGGAAATTCGGTATCTAGGTACCAGGTAGAAGTTCAGCTGCGAGCTCATTCTTTCGCCCGGAGCCATCGAGGTCACTTAGGAAAACCTTTGCTGCTGCCCAGCTGATGCTAATCACAGCTCTTAAAGTCGATCGAGGAGGGTTCCGCCATTTCTCAGATCGTTTTTCTAAAGGAAACTTGGAAGATTCGGAGCTCTTCAAGACTTATCGGCCATTGCTTTGCCAGTTTGCCTCGTGTCGTACCGAACCGTAGTAAGCGTAAGCCTTTCAATAATCCAAACTCATCCAGCTCAGGTTTAATTACTTTATTTATTTTAAGTGTTTAAATTAGTTAGATAGTGTTAAATGTTAGTAAATTATATTTATTTATTGAAAATTAAGTCCCATAAATTTTACAACGCGGTCAAGTCGGACAAGGCTTAACTAAAACAATTCCTTATTAATTAGTTAACGGGGAAACTATTATTTAAACTATTATTTACCGGGGTACATAATTTACAAAATCTGAATCTAAAATAATTAAGAAGCGCAGAGAGAATTTTACAACACGTGGTTGAATTTAAATGCGAAAAGGCTTAACGAAGATAATCGCTTATTAATCAGTAATTAAAGGCTTTTAGTTAGGATATTATTATTCAACCTATTATTTATCGGGGTACATAATTATTTTAGATATGTGAGAGATTTTTGAAATTAAGTTCCACAGAGAATTATTCTACACGAGGTTGAGTTTAAATGGGGCAAGGCTTAACTTGGGGACCGTTCGGGCAGAGTGTTAAGTTATAGTTTAAATATATGAGGGAGTAGTTTTAATTTAAATTAAATAAATGACAGTTTTCCCAAAATTATTTTCTATGCAATTACGGGAAGAATTAAGTCACCGGAGACTTTAATTTTAATGGGACAAGGCTTAAATTGGAGACTGATTTCTGCCCTGAAGTTTAATTTAAATTAATAGGGGAATAGTTTTAATTTAAATTAAATAAATGACAGTTTTCCCAAAATTATTTTCTATACAATTACGGGAAGAATTAAGTCACCGGAGACTCTTTAATTTTAATGGGACAAGGCTTAAATTGGAGACTGATTTCTGCCCTGAAGTTTAATTTATAAATTAATAGGGGAATAGTTTTAATTTAAATTAAATAAATGACAGTTTTCCCAAAATTATTTTCTATACAATTACGGGAAGAATTAAGTCACCGGAGACTCTTTAATTTTAATGGGACAATGCTTAACTTGGAGACTGATTTCTGCCCTGAAGTTTTAATTTAAATTAAGAGGGGAATAGTTTTAATTTAAAATAAATATAAATAATTGACAGGTTTCCTAAAATTATTTTCGATACAATTATGGGAAAGAATTTAGTTTTGTTCGGCAAGTAAGGTAGTTTAGTCCCTCTTAATTTTGGGTGGCAATTACGGGTAAAAATTTTGGGTAAAAAAAGTATAGTGTTAAGATTTAAAGCTTTTACATTATTTGAGATTAATTTAGCTAGCAGGTTCCCTTTAATTTAACTAAAAATATTTTTTTTTTGGACCTTGAAGTACCCTTTTGACTTTAAATAGGCATTAGCTTAATATGTGTTATTAATATATTGTCATTTATAGATGCAGCCGATTTCCTTGGATTTTTTTCATGGCTGGTTGATCAGATGCTTTCAACATGCGATTGATCGGAAGTTCCTTGGCTGTTAAAGATCTTTCCCGATGACATCTTTCTTGGATTTGCGATACATGCTGTCATAGACGGATCTGGACTTGCTATCTCTCACTGATGACTTCCAAAGAGCATTACGGAACCTAGAAGATATTAAACGAGAAACACTTAATTTTTTTTATTACGGGAAGTCTTTGTAACTACTTAATTTTTTTTTGCGTTCAAATTTTATTTGTAACTACTCAATTTATTTTTTCGCGTTCAAATTTTAATTTACCAAACCCTGTAATTATTTTTCTTGTTCAAAATTTTTGTAAACACTTGGTTTTTTTTCTTCTTATTGAATAAATTTTGCCTTAAACCTCGTTCTTTCTTTTCTTGAATTTTTTTTGATACTAGACTTGGTTTCAATTTTTTAAACTCAAACACTTAGGGAGTTTTTTTTGACCCCTTTTTTTATAATTTTTACAAAAACTAAAGAAAATAATACAATAAAAATAATTTTTTTTCAAAACAAATTATTTTTTTATTAAAATTATTAAAAAATATAAAAAACATCAAAAAAATTGTAAAAATAAGCATAAAAAATGTCAAAAAAACTACCCTAAGTGTTTTTCGACTATTTTTGTTCCTTCCCCAATATCGAAACTTTAATTTTAAACTTAAGCTACCACCCCCAAAGTAAGCCTTGCGAGCCCAATTTAAATTTTACAAGTCCCTGGGACAAATCGGGAAACGTAAAATTTAAACTAAGGCCCGCTGTAGAGCCCCCAAAACCAGGAAACTTCGTCCTTAGAATGGGATTTCCAATGATAGTCCACTTGCAGACGTCCATAGCATGGGATTTCCAATGAGAGTCCACTCGCTGTCGTCCACAGCATGGGATTTCCAATGAGAGTCCACTCGCTGTCGTCCACAGCATGGGATTTCCAATGAGAGTCCACTCGCTGACGTCCACTTCTTCCTGCGCAAGAAAAATTCGAATTACTATTTGGAAAAAGGCACACGAATAACTTGAAATTAATTACCTTAATACGAAAGTCCACTCGAGTATTTTCGCTAGACGTAACGCAAAATGTTCCGGCATAAGACAAATGACTATTTTTTTGGCATAAAAGGCACACTCGTAACAGTAATAGGGAAATAATACCGTAAAAAGCTAAGCCTCGCCTTAAACCCGCTTAAAATCGTGTTAACTTTTAAAGGACAAAGCGTATAAGCAACCTTCTACCTTAAACATAAATCATAAATTTATTTAAATCCTACAAAACTCCCTCAAGGAGTTGCCAAACGCTTTTCCCCTAAAAATATTTATAATTAAAACCATAAACTAGATACCTTAATACCGCAAAGTGAATCTCAGCCTTGAAATCCTGATTACGCGTTCATTATTCTTAAAAGGGAGGGCTAGGACCAGTGTTCACCTATTCCATAAGTAAGATTTTATTTATGTCCTGGCGAAAAGAAAAATCCCTAAAAAATTAAAGGACACAGCGCTTCCCTTCTAACAATAAATAGAATAATAAATAATAAACTAAATACCCTAATAATTGCCTAAATGTCTCACAGGCTGTCTAAATAGTTTTAGTAATGAGAATATGAGATTCCCTTTCAACGGATAAAATCAAATTGTAGACCTCAATTAAGAAGGGGATTGTAATGGGTTCATTGACCTGATTAATATTGGGTGCCTTTTTCCAAAAAAATAGTTATTGATTCTAGAATCCAACATAAATTTCTCCTTTGGAAACAGATGGTAGCTATCAAAAATAAAATTCAAACAATCAAATACCGATTAAAATTATTATCAATTTAAATGGCACAAGTATTTTCAGGGCCGGATTAGGCAATTTTGCACCCGGGGGCCGGGATAATGCGCGCCCCCTTAAGTCGAAAAAAATAGGAACAGCAAATGATGCTAAGGGGGGAACATTGAGTTAAAGTGCCCCCAACAAGCATTGCGCCCGTGGGCCAGTACCCCTTCCCCCCCCTTTAATCCGGCCCTGACTAAAACATATTCAAAGGGCATCTTCCCATCTCTAGTAGAACCAGAGTTATGAACCTCCAAAGTTGGGTGTAATACTATTCCTATGGAGGGCCTGTTTATGAAAGGTTTTCTCAATTACTGGGCCCCTTTTCACTCGATCCTCAAGTTTTTAGTATGGTTGGGTGGGGGGGGGCAATAGGACTATAACATACTCAAAGGACATTTCCGTATCTCTAGTAGAACCAGAGTTATTAGTCTCCAAAGTTGGGTGTAATGCTATTCCTATGGAGGGTCTGTTTTATGAACACTTTTCTCAATTACTCAGCCCCGTTTTTACTCGATCCCCAATTTTTTTACCATGGTTGGATGGGAGGAAAATAGGACTATAACGTACTCAAAGGAGATCTCCGAATCCCTAGTAGAACCAGATTTATGAGCCTCCAAAGTTGGGTGTAATGCTATTCCTATGTAGGGGGTTTGTTAGTGAACACTTTCCTCAAATGCTCGGGCCCTGTTTACTCGACCCCCAAGATTTTACTATGGTTGGATGGGGGGGGCAAATAGGACTATAACATACTCAAAGGACATCTTCCCATCTCTAGTAGAACCAGAGTTACGAGTCTCCAAAGTTGGGTGTAATGCTATTCCTATGGAGGGTCTGATTATGAACATTTTTCTCAATTAATCGGGCCGTTTTTATTCTATTCCCAAGATTTTAGTATGGTTGGATGGGGGGGGCAAATAGGACTATAAGATACTCAAAGGGCATGTCCCAATCTCTAGTAGAACCAGAGTTATGAGTCTCCAAAGTTGGGTGTAATGCTATTCCTATGGAGGGTCTGATTATGAACATTTTTCTCAATTAATCGGGCCGTTTTTATTCTATCCCCAAGATTTTAGTATGGTTGGATGGGGGGGGGGCAAATAGGACTATAAGATACTCAAAGGGCATGTCCCAATCTCTAGTAGAACCAGAGTTATGAGTCTCCAAGCTGGGTGTAATGTTATTCCTATGCAATTAATTGGCCCCTTTTAATTCGATTCCCAAGGATGCACCCCCAACAAGACATGCGCCCGGGGATCAGTGCCAGGGCCGGAAATAAGCACAGGACACTGGACATTGTCCAATAAAATTTTTAAATGTCCCATAATTTTTTAAAAACTAAGGGGGTCACTGGACATTTTGACCAATAAATTTTCCGATGTTTTTATAGCTTGACTATGAAGATACAACACTATTTTTGCACACTCCAGTGGACAATGTCCCATAAATTTTCCAGTCAAAGGAGGGGTCACTGGACACATGTCCTATAAGAATTTTTTCTTATTTCCGGCCCTGATCAGGGCCCCCTCAGCCCCCTCCCCTCCCTTTAATCCGGCCCAGACTATTTTGAATAACAATAATTTACTTCCAAATAAATCATTTAACTTAACTAGATAAATAAATATTAATACTTTCCAGGGTCAATCTTGAAATATCAATTAAATAAACACTTTGAATTACTTTTAAACCGACTAAAAAGATTGAACAGTAAAACCAGGAATAAATGCAATGCGCAGTTAATAAGATTAATTCCAAGTATTTAGAATGAGTACGACATAAATGTGAATCACGAATACTGTGTGTGTACACAACTCCCCAAAATAAACTAAGGCTATGTTTTCTACAAACAAAGGTCGTAATCAACAGGGTTGGCCAAATTACTAATTGACAATTAGAAATTACAATTCTAATTTGTAATTCAATTACATTTTTCTGAACTTAATAGTAATTGGTAATTGTAATTTAACAAATATTGTAATTTGTAATTGTCGTTTTTAAAACATTGTAAAAGTAATTCAATTACATTTGTCAATTACAATTACAAAATATGCAAACAAATGCGGAAATAGTATGAATCAGATTCTCTGACTGAAATGTATCATCTTAAGTGGGTATGATTTTTGTACAGCATAAGGCTAGGTTGAATAGCTTCTTTGCAGTGTAAGCTACATTTTAACAAAATGAACGGTAAAATATTTTCTCACGGCAGCTCTTGGCTTGGTTTTTCGATTTCCTTCGCGAGTTTTATTTCTGTGATATGACTGATTTCGTAAATTAATTAAGGATCTCTTGTTATGGTACAGATTACGTGATTTTTCATTTTATCAACGATTTCGGATGAGTTTGTAGTTGACTAGTTTCTAGTGGTAGTTGTCAAAACTGTTATTTCGCGAGAATATCATTGATATTGATAAGGGATTAATGCATTCCTGCAATCTAAAATCACTATTTTTCCCATGTTGAGCAATCATTTCTAAAGTATAACACCCCACTACCATCGTAATTTCAATGTGAAATCTAATTCAATTAATAATTTGTAATTGAATGATTGGGAATCTGTAATTGTAGTTTATAATTTGTAATTGAATGATTGGGAATCTGTAATTGTATTTAATAATTTGTAATTGAATGATTCCGAATTTGTAATTGTAATATATGATTTGTAATGTATGAAACTTTTGAACTTTTGATTTGTAATTGTAATTGTAATTTGTAATTGAGGGTTCATGTAATTTGGCCAACCCTGGATAGAGTAATATCGGTAGAGAGGGGGAGTGAACTGTGTATCCCCTTCGTTGGAGGCAACTTTGTATTAGAGAATACTATTTGCCTTCGGAAGGGGGGATATCACTAAGGTAAGAGATAGAGGGTTATGACGTTGCCATATATGTGAAAGATATTACTCTATTAAAGATCAATTTTCCACTTTTTCTTTTTTTTTTTGCTCCTGTGGGGGAATGTCGAGCCAGGGCTTATGAGAAAACCTTACAGCTCCGAAGAACATAGAGGCACATACGGTGGGGCATTATAGTTTGAGGTACTGTTTCAGTGTTGACTCAAATTGGGTCTTAGATATAATGATACAATCTCAGGGGGAAGTGAATTCCAAAAAGGAGAGCTTAAGTTGGTTTTTAAGGGCATATCGGTGGAATAATTTCTACCATGACCCCTTGTGGGAGCGATAGAGGGGCCATCAGAAAAATAAGTTTCATTAGGGGAGTTTAAGGTTTTGAACAAGCTTAAAAGGTCAAAATATTTGCGACGCGTTGTTAGGGAAGACCAACCAAGAATAGAAAGTTGTACTTCCCTTGGTAGGTGTCGGAGAGACAACCCTGGATATTGTCTAGATACTTAATATCGATAACGGAATGGGGGTAACGCTTAATTTCCATTCGGTTGCGATGAAACTTTGGTATTTAATCTAAATTAACCCTTAATATATAAATAAAATATTTACCTGGAAAGTTCTCTGTAGCCAGCCACCAAATGCTAAGCCTCGGTCGTAGTGTACCAATGCGGCTCCTCCAAGGCTCCAAAAGACATAGGATACTAAGCCTTGGTCGTAAGTAACAAACGTATTTGGTACGGTTAAGCATAAATTTTCCACTTGCGACGCTTAATTTCCGATCGGTTGCGATAAAACATTGGTATTTAATCCAAATTAATCCTTAAAATATAAATAAAATCAAAATATTTACCAGAAAAGATCGCACAGAAAATCGCAGCATCCAGTTTACACGAAAAACGTCCCAAAAATAACCCAGAATGAATAGGCTTATTTGTTGCAAACGTGGACCGCTAGATGGCGTTGCTAAAACCAGAATAGAGTAGTATCTTTCACATATATGGCAACGTCATAACCATCTATCTCTTACCTTAGTGATATCCCCCCTTCCGAAGGCAAATAGTATTCTCTAATACAAAGTTGCCTCCAACGAAGGGGATACACAGTTCACTCCCCCTCTCTACCGATATTACTCTATTTAGGCAGACTTCAAAATATGGCAGGAGTGTGCGTTTCAATTTTATTGCTTCTATTTTCTAATATAATTAATAATTTAGTTAATTATAATTTACTAATGTCTTCTAAACAGCCCAAAACACTATTCTCCACTTTTAAAAAGTGGTACCGGAGTTTATGGATTCCTACAGCTGGAAAAACCACCCTATAAACATGTTTGTCTAATAGGTCGAAACCTGAAATCATAATAATTAAACTAATTCCTATGAAGGGTAATTAATTTTACAGGGGACCCAGTTTTACGTTGATCTAGATCAAATAAAAGTTCTGAAATGAAAAGTGTATTAAATTCCAAAATCTTTGTTTGTTTTTGGCCTAATTATTCCTGTTCTTAATTAGAAAATTAGTAAAATAAAAATAGTAATGAAGAAAGACGATGCTATGGGTTTAGCTGCCCCATAAATAGGGTGTCCTGTAAGAATAATCTTGTTGCAATACGCGTCAAAATGCTATCAGAAATTCAACCTAAAATGGTTCAATCGCAAGAGATGCGAGTCTTCCCTCCAGTAATGACAATGGTCAATAATACCAGAAGGGGGTAATAGAACCTTGCTCTAAATGTTCCGATGTTGGGAAGAGTGACGTTACACTTACCCCGCTTTGAGAAGTATTATATACTTCTGATATGTCCGCTAGCTTCAAACGTTACAGCATAAGTTTATAAGATATGTTCCATAAGTATGTCACTACCCATACTTCGTAATGTTAGAGGCTTAATGAGAGCTAGTTCAAGAACGACAAGCGAGAATTGACTACACTCGGTTTTGCAGTCCATCATCCTCTTTAGTCTGTACTAAGCCTTTGACAGGGCTTCACTAGGCGTCGCTTTACGAGAATCTATGACGTTTCGCCTGTCTATTTATTTATTTATTTATTTAGTTCAGTACAGGTAAGCCATCAGAGCTTGGTTAGTACAACCGAGAGAGATTAACGATTTAGTTATACAGAGATGAACGATTTAGTTATACAGAGATTAACGATTTAGTTATACATTAGTAAAAAAAAAGAAAAAAAAACAAAAAAAGATAAGTAAAAAAAAAAAAAAAAAAAAATAAGTGACAAAGTAGAAAAAAGATAAGTAACAAAGTAAAAAACGGTATGACTACAGGTCAATTTGGGGTATTATTGAAGTGAGCCGATAACTTAGCGCGAAATTTTGATTTATCTGAGATGGTAATAATAGATTCAGGGAGTGCGTTCCAATCTGAGATGACAGTGTGGGTGAAATGATGACAAGCTCTCATTAACGAGTGACACACTTATGGAACATATCTTATAAACTTATGTTACAGCAAAAGCGTTCCGGAGGTATTTCCGTAATGTTTCAAAACGTTACAGCAAAAGCGTTCCGGAGGTATTTCCGTAATTTACAATTTCGACATTGGAAATAAATTTTTATTAAAAAAAACTCTATCGACTCTAAAAGCTTGAATCTTTTTGGCCGATTGAATGAGCTTCTATAGCGCGAGCAGCTTGCGTTGTCGAGTGCGTGATCGAGTGGGCTATGATATGGGAATTAGGAAATTGTGTTTGTCCTATTTGTCGTCTGCTAAGTAGACTGACAATATGCGGGTTAGACTGTGACTGACTCTCTGACGCGTTAACATGAGACCTATTTAGTGTAAAAGTAATGATTTAAAGTGCTAAATGTGACTATATACTGAACGCGAATTCAAAAGTTAATGTAAGTTTTAGAAACGGAATTGTTTTATTTAAGGTATCGATAGGTAAAGGCTTAATGAAATAGATATAACGCACACCAAAAGCAGTTAATCAACATTATGTCATTCACCCATCCGTGTAATACGTATCAAATTTTTTCTAACTCGCAGGACATTCCTTGAATTGATATTTCCAAATAATAAGCGTGAAATACTTACCTGTTTGTGTCGAAAAACCCCAAAATGAATGTTAGGTTTCAGTCCCCATATTTTTCGTTTATCTTACACATCCTGATTATTGGTATCACACTTCAATTTAATATCGTTAATGCCATCAACAATAATGGTAAGTCTTTTTCACAGTTTTATAATTAAATTTTAACCATATTTTAACGGGATATTGATAAATTGGTAAACAATTACATGTTCTCTTAGCTTTACTTCCAAATATTGACTGTCCTAAGTCAGACTACGGTGAATTATTAGTTGAACACCATGTTACCCCTTATGGCAATTTAACAGCGGGAGAATATACGAAATTAGAGGGTTCTTATTCGTTACCCGATTGTGTTAAGGCTTGTTGCGATAGAGATAGCTGTGATGTCGTTTTCTTGTTCAATTCCACTTGTTTCTTAATTACTTGTACTGATGATAAAAACTGTAGTCCATTACCTCGAAAAGGGGAGAAGTTTGATCAGGCTTTCATGGTTAGAGTTGGAATGGGAGGTAATGACTTCTTAAACTTAGTTTTCCCTAGTTTTTGGGAAGTTAAATTTATTTGGACTCATTAAATGTTAGGTTCAGATTACAATGGTTCTTATATGCACAGTTCAGATAGTGTTGATTTGCCAGAAACAGTTGATCACACCTCAGAAGGGTATGTCTAATATTTGGGAGGGTTGCCACTCGTCTGAAAAAACCTACAGATGTCGGGGAATTTAAAAATAGGCCAAAAACGTCAGGGAATTGAATTTTAGTTGGAAAATTGGTTGGGTTTAGATAAATTGCAATGGTTCCAGTGTTGAATTGTTTATAACAAAATATACTTGTTAAAGGAAAGGGTCTTATGCCTTAAAAGAACAGCCTTTTTCTAAATATAAAAGGAAAAATATTATAATAAATTATATCTTTTTACAAAATAGGAGTCTTAAAAACGAGGACTACCGCGCCGCCATTGGTATAGTGGCGTCTGCTAAATCGAACCCACCTTAGTGACCTTACCCTTACCACTCTCAAGCTGTGAGAATTCAACCAATCCCTTATGGATAAAAGGTTCTGGCTAGCAGACGCCACTAAGCCAATGGCGGCATAGTAGTCCTTGTTTTTAAGACAAATTAAAGGAATAGACTAAGATAAGCCTACTTTTTTTTTCTCCTTGATATATTTATAAGTGGCGTAAGTGCAAAGATCCGGGTTTTATTTTTAAATTACGATTCCAGCTTTTCAATTAAATAACTTATATGGGCGCCGCCATTGACCCCTGTAATGAAGCTTCTCTGTATGTTGTGTGACGTGTTAGTCCAAACGATGATTGGCTCATACACACTGCTAGTAAGATAGCTCGTTCTACACGTAGTCTGTTGCTAGAAACGTTCCCTTAAATTTCGTTTTCTGGATCGTCTCACTCTTTTTATTAAAGTTATATTATTGGCCAACAGAGGGTGAGCAAAAGCCAATAAGATTTTAGACTAGGAAATTGGCGAAATTTTATAGAAAGACACCTCGCAGTATGGCCTAACGCGAAGGGGCCAGTGTATTACGTTACATGCTCTTCATATCTTACATATCTTCCTTATTGTGGATAAATACATGGTTCCAATTTTAAATATCCATATTTTTATATGATCTTTCCAATAAAAAATAAAAAATTCTAGGGTGAACCATGCATATTATTTTGTAATAACTAGAGATAATTTATTTTTTATATATATGCCTATATTTAGAAAAAGGCCGTTCTTTTAAGTTATAATATGTAGAAACGGGATCTTTTTCCTTAACCTTAACAACTAGACATAAGTTTTGGCCTGAAAAAAAATTGGAATATTAAGGAAAAACGGGTGCAAACTGAATCAGGGAAAAGTTTTGTGGCAACCCTTAATTCATTTTAGGACGTGTTTTTGAGCATAGTATTAAATCCCCATTTCTGATATTAGTCCATTTTACGATGGAACTATGGCTGAATTATCAGCCGACGAATCGAGGCTGCATATTCACGCATTGGGGAGTCATATTAAAACTTGCATTTACGGGTTACAAAGCGATTGCCCTTTGAACGAAGAATGCAAAGCCAAAAATTCCAGAGCTAGGCAAGGCTTGTGCATATGCAAAGCCGACTTTATAAGAGTTAGAGACGGCTCTTGCCAACCTATAACGGCAACTGAGGTGATTATTATTATTACCATCGCTGTTTTGAAACAGTCAAACGAGCGCGAATTTAGTACGAATAAAAATAAATAAATGTTAGATACCGCCTACTACGTTACCAACTGTATCTTCGACTGTTGCCATCAAACATCTGGTGGTTTCTGCCGGTGATGACAGAGTGCTTTACTTACCGGAAAATTCGGTGACCATATCGGCATACGCTTTGCCCAAAGCACCAGATGGTGAAACTTACAAATTCGAATGGACGCTGGTATCGCATATCGAAGGAAATGAACCAGGTTCAATGGAAGACCAAAATACTCCCAATTTGAAACTTTCAAAGGTCATATTTTCGCTTATAATTCTTTAGAAGCGTTTAGATCTTGGGTTTAAAAGTAGCAAGAAGTGATATCTAGTTTATTAGGGAGAAGGTATAAATTCACCACATTTCCAGCTTTATCTCCAGTCCAAACGTATAGTAGGTCCGGAGTTAAACCCCGCCTCTAAATTATAACCAGCATCTTATTGATTCTTCAATACTCACGTCAGCGCGACGTGAAGGACGAAAATTACGTATTTTCCGACTGAAGAGAGGCAGCGAAATAGCCCGGCGGCCTCCTTTTACGTCCCCCCCCCTTGTATTTTGAAAGGGGGACTGGGACTATGGCCTCGCGCGAATACTTAGCCATCTTATACCTTCTCCCTAATAAACTAGATATCACTTCTTGAAAGTAGATTCGATCTTAATTCGTAAATTAACTCTTCAATATGTAGTTGAGTCCGGGTATTTACACTTTTAAAGTATCAGTTACTGGTAATGATGCTCAGGGTGAGAGCAAAGTTAACGTGACTGTTCTACCAGGTATTAACTAGTATTATTACTAGTAATAGATTAATAATTTTAACGCACTCTTTGTGGTAATTAAAAGCCAAACAAGCCAACATTCCACCCGTCGCAATTATACAACCAGATAACGTTACTGTACAGTTACCAAATCGCGACACTGTTCTAGATGGATCTTGTAAGAACGAACAATCAATATTCTTCGTGAAATTACATTTACAACATTCGTGAAATTGTTTCGGGTGTTTTTAGTTAGCAAAGATTACAACAAAATCGTTAAGTACCATTGGGAAGCGGTAGCCGAACCAATTGGTTATAAGGCACCGTTAAATGACACGCCCACTTTGCAACTTAAGAGTCTAATTCCCGGTTTCTATCGATTCAAGTAAGTCGCGTTAATTAGCCTTATTCCTGATCAGCGCCACCTACCCATAGCGGCGACTTTGAGAACTACTGTAAGCGGCAAGCCAATCAGATGTCGCTAAAATCTAGTGACGTCACTGACTGGCACTCTCGGGTCTTACCAAAAATGACGTCACCAGATTTTAGCGACATCTGATTGGCTTGCCGCTTACAGTAGTTCTCAAAGTCACCGCTATGGGTAGATGGCGTTGATCAGGAATAAGGCTAATTCTTGGGAGGGTGTAGATTGTTGTATTGACGGTTGGTTTTCAGATTGACGGTAACTGATTCGCAAGATCTATCGAATTACACGTTCGCGAATGTTACCGTCTTGAAAGAAATTGACTATCCACCAACGGCCAACGCGGGTGACGATGTCGTCATATTTTTACCGAAAAACGAAGTTTATTTGAATGGCAATGCGTCGACTGATGATAAAGGCATTAAAAGTTGGCAATGGCAACATATGAAAAACTCGGATGCAAATCAACCCGTTGACGTTGAGGGAACAACCAGTCCCTATTTGCACATATCGCACCTTGACGTTGGAGTTTATAAATTTCAATTGAAAGTGACTGATACGGCGGACCAAACTTCGATAGCCGAAGTCAGAGTCTTTGTCAAACCAGAAAATAACAAACCACCTTCCTCCAACGCTGGACCCGATTTGAAAGTATCCTTACCCATGGAGGAACCAATTGTACTTGATGGAAGTCCAAGTACGGATGACGCAACACCTGCCAAGTGGCTCTGGGAACAAATTAAGTAAGTATTGTTGTAGGATTGAAGCGGGTCAGGGAATTTGGGCTTATTATCAGAAGTATATAATACTTCTCTTCGAGAGAAGTGTACAAGCACTAAGCGGGGTAAGTGTAACGTCACTCTTCCCAACATCGGAACGTTTAGAGCAAGGTTACTAAACCGAATCACATACGCGATAAATAGTTCCCTCATCATTACTCTATCAGCGTTTAAATATTTGGCAAGACGCATGCATGCGCTTGTGCATTTTTGTCCCACGTCAAGACAATCAAGGTTTGTGGGATGATTGCTGGGGATTTAGTGCCAAACAACTATAGAATTCACCCGAGGGGTCCGTCATTCGAAAAAAAAACCGTACGGGATTTTTAAATACCTCGGAATTTTATGGATTTTTTCGTATTTTTTTTATTCATATGGATTTGTCAATTTTTTATAAAAATCCAAAATCCAGTAGGATTTTCAAAAAAACCATTGTATTTTTGAATTTTTTCATGGAATTTCGTATTTTTTCTCGGGATTTTGTATTTTTTTTCGGGATTTTGTATTTTTTTTCGGGATTTTGTATTTTTTCGTGGATTTTGTATTTTTTCGGGATTTCGTAATTTGTTTTGGGATTTCGTATTTTCTTTGGGATTTTGTATTTTTAACTGTAATTTTTATCGTCTTCCTGGATTTGTGAATTTGAAAATTTTGGATTTTTTGTGGATTTTCACAAAATTTTGGATTTTTTTGTGGATTTTCACAAAATTTTGGATTTTTTTGTGGATTTTCACAAAATTTTGGATTTTTTTGTGGATTTTCACAAAATTTTGGATTTTTTTGTGGATTTTCACAAAATTTTGGATATTTTTGTGGATTTTCACAAAATTTTGGATATTTTTGTGGATTTTCACAAAATTTTGGATTTCTAAAAAATTTTCGGTATTTTTGGATTTTTTTTTCTGGATTTTCGGTGGATTTTTGGATTTTTTACATAATTTTATATATTTTGAAACTTTTGAAAGATCTTCGGATTTTTCAAAAAATACAAAATCCTTTTTGTATTTTCACTGGAATTTTGGATTTGTTTTTGGATTTTTCCCCGAGCGTACGGGATTTTTTGGCAATGATGGACCCCTCGAATTCACCTTACGGTGCGATGCCCATTTGTAGTTTGATGAGCGGGAAAGCAAACTAAAAGGGTGAGCCTGGGAAGAATGACGTTACATAACTAAAGCATAGGGAGGATACAGAGTGTCATCCTTCTTCTATTATCCCCTTCTGTTATTATCTAATGATCCCAGGGGTCCAAAACCTGCCAAAATGAAAGACACTGATACAATGAAAGCCAAGATCTGGGGTTTAGTGCCAGGCGAATACACATTCCAACTTACAGTTTTTGATAGTAAAGGTGCCAATGGAAGTGACCAAGTCAATGTTATTGTTACTCAGAGTAAGTCCATGTCCATGTCTTCAAAACATTGCCATCATTTTCAATCATCATTATTTCAGCCAAAAACATGCCACCACGCGCTAACGCAGGTGGTGATAAGACCGTTTACCTCCCAGCCGGTGTTGTTACGTTAAATGGTAGCCTATCCTCCGATGACGTTGAGATTACTTCTTATAAATGGACCAGGGAATCCTCATCTTTGGCCATTGGTGTAAGATTAGGAATCTCGCGTCAATTTCATTTGTAGTTCCAATTAATTGACTTTAACTTCAGGATATCATCGAGGATTCGGCTACCAAACCCGTTTTAAAGTTATTTAACTTAATACCCGGTCGTTACTTATTTCGGTTGACGGTGACGGACGCCCAAGGTGCGACAGGGACAGATACAACTTCGCTAATTGTTAAACCGTCGCCAAATTTAATCCATCAAGTCGAAATGATACTAAACGCGGACATTAAAAGCTTCACTTATGAGCAGTTGGTAAGAATTCATCAATTCAATTCATTCTTAAACCTTGGTCGACTTTTCTCTTCAACCTTGCATGGCGACCTTGCTATATTGTAGGACATCTTACTAAAGCAACTGGAACTCCTAGTCCATAGCACTGATTCCGGTGCCGTGCAATTGATAAGTTTATCAGCAGATAGACTATCTCGACGGTTAGTTAGTCTAATTAGCGGTCTTATTCCTGATCAGCGCCATCTACCCATAGCGGCGACTTTGAGAACTACTGTAAACGGCAAGCCAATCAGATGTTGCTAAAATCTGGTGACGTCATTTTTGGTAAGATCCCGAGAGTGCCCGTCAGTGACGTCACCAGATTTTAGCGGCATCTGATTGGCTTGCCATTTACAGTAGTTCTCAAAGTCGCCGCTATGGGTAGGTGGCGCTGATCAGGAATAAGAGCGCTAATTGACCAATTAAAATTGATCTAGGCCTATTAGATAAAGGAATTGTTGCTTAATGGGTTTCGGACACTTTAGGGTCACTGTGATATTTGTTGTTAAAAGAGGCGGTACTGGCTCTTCAATGTCTTCAACCTCGAAGAAGGAGGTTGAAGAGCAATTTGTCAAAGCCCCTGAAGTTGTTGGCAGATTGAAACGTAAATTAAGAACTGATAGTTCGCTGTTGAACTTGGAAGTTTTATCAGTTCATACTGTCGGTAAGTTTGATTGACTTAATTGCGTTTAGTTTAGTTTAATCTTAGTTAATTAACTTAAATGGCTTCAGTTTGTCAAAATACGTGTTCCAATCATGGTAATTGCGATCCTTACACGAAGCGTTGCGTATGCGAAGCTTTTTGGATGGAAAATTACTTCCGGGCCCATTTTGGTGACGAGGAATCCAACTGCGGTAACTAATTTGGTGTGTTTTAATTTTAAGTAATTTTTGAGTTAACTTTTTTTAATTATCGACAGATTGGAGTATTCTTTACGTTATTATAGTGTTTATTGTGATATTATTGTCATTAATCGGTGCTGTTTGGGCTTTGACCTGTTCTTGTACGAGGTCAGTTCAAAGGTCATTTTTTTTTTTTTTTTTTAGATGGTAGAAGAATTTCTAATTTTAATTTCAGAATGAAATTGATGAAACCAAAGAGAAAACCGCGGTATATGTTGTTAGAAGAATTCGCAGATAAAGATTTGAATATTTCAAAAAGCAGAGGTATGTTCAATTTCGGGGACGCGTTCGACCCAAATTCGGGGCTATATCGGGGGCGTATTGGGACTAAACCTGGGGCTTTTTCGGAGACGTGTTCGACCCAAACTCGGGGGTATTTCGGGGACGTTTTCGGACGAAACTCGGGGCTATTTCGGGGGTCGTATTCGGACGAAACTCGGGGCTATTTCGGGGACGTGTTCGACCCAAATTCGGGGCGTTTTCGGACGAAACTCGGGGACGTGTTCGGACGAAACTCGGGGCTATTTCGGGGACGTGTTCGGACGAAACTCGGGGCTATTTCGGGGACGTGTTCGGACGAAACTGGGGGCTATTTCGGGGACGTGTTCGACCCAAACTCAGGGGTATTTCGGGGACGTGTTCGACCCAAACTCAGGGGTATTTCGGGGACGCGTTCGACCCAAACTCAGGGGTATTTCGGGGACGTGTTCGACCCAAACTCAGGGGTATTTCGGGGACGTGTTCGACCCAAACTCGGGGCTATATCGGGGGGCGTATTCGGACGAAACTGGGGGCTATTTCGGGGACGTGTTCGACCCAAACTCAGGGGTATTTCGGGGACGTGTTCGACCCAAACTCAGGGGTATTTCGGGGACGCGTTCGACCCAAACTCGGGGCTATATCGGGGGGGCGTATTCGGACGAAACTGGGGGCTATTTCGGGGACGTGTTCGACCCAAACTCAGGGGTATTTCGGGGACGTGTTCGACCCAAACTCAGGGGTATTTCGGGGACGCGTTCGACCCAAACTCGGGGCTATATCGGGGGGCGTATTCGGACGAAACTGGGGGCTATTTCGGGGACGTGTTCGATCCAAACTCGGGGGTATTTCGGGGACGTGTTCGACCCAAGTTCGGGGCTATTTCGGGGACGTGTTCGACACAAATTCGGGGCTATATCGGGGACGTGTTCGACCCAAACTCAGGGCTATTTCGGGGACGCGTTCGACCCAAACTCGGGGCTATATCGGGGGGCGTATTCGGACGAAACTGGGGGCTATTTCGGGGACGTGTTCGACCCAAACTCAGGGGTATTTCGGGGACGTGTTCGACCCAAACTCAGGGGTATTTCGGGGACGCGTTCGACCCAAACTCGGGGCTATATCGGGGGGCGTATTCGGACGAAACTAAGGGCTATTTCGGGGACGTGTTCGATCCAAACTCGGGGGTATTTCGGGGACGTGTTCGACCCAAGTTCGGGGCTATTTCGGGGACGTGTTCGACACAAATTCGGGGCCATTTTGGGGACGTGTTCGACCCAAACTCGGCGCTATTTCGGGGACGTGTTCGGACGAAACTCGGGGCTATATCGGGGACGTGTTCGACCCAAACTTGGGGCTGTTTCGTGGACGTATTCGACCCAAGTTCGGGGCTATTTCGGGGACGTGTTCGACACAAACTCGGGGCCATTTCGGGGACGTGTTCGACCCAAACTCGGGGCCATTTCGGGGACGTGTTCGACCCAAACTCGGGGCCATTTCGGGGACGTGTTCGACCCAAATTCGGGGCCATTTCGGGGACGTGTTCGACACAAATTCGGGGCTATTTCGGGGACGTGTTCGACCCAAACTCGGGGCTATTTCGGGGACGTGTTCGACCCAAACTCGGGGCTATTTCGGGGACGTGTTCGACCCAAACTCGGGGCTATTTCGGGGACGTGTTCGACCCAAACTCGGGGCTATTTCGGGGACGTGTTCGACCCAAACTCAGGGCTATTTCGGGGACGTGTTCGACCCAATCTCGGGGCTATTTCGGGGACGTGTTCGACTCAAATTCGGGGCTATATCGGGGGCGTATTCGGACGAAACTCGTGGCCATTTCGGGGACGCGTTCGACCCAAACTCGGGGCTATATCGGGGGGCGTATTCGGACGAAACTGGGGGCTATTTCGGGGACGTGTTCGACCCAAACTCAGGGGTATTTCGGGGACGTGTTCGACCCAAACTCGGGGCTATTTCGGGGACATGTTCAACCCAAATTCGAGCTATTTCGGGGACGTGTTCGACCCAAATTCGAGCTATTTCGGGGACGTGTTCGACCCAAATTCGAGCTATTTCGGGGACGTGTTCGACCCAAACTCGGGGCCGTTTCGTGGACGTGTTCGACCCGAATTGGGACTATTTCGGGGACGTGTTCGACCCAAACTCGGGGCTATTTCATCGTCGTATTCCACTGAAACTCGCGGAATTTCGCGGTCGTATTCCATGAAAACTCGGCCACAATTCGGGGTCGTAATCAAAGCAAAACTTAAACCTCTTAAGTCTATTTTTCATCTTCAAAACATATATAAACAAGTTGAACCAACCTCTTGTCTCCGCAATCTATTTATACAGGTAAGCAACAACACAGTAGCGTCATGGTATCAGAGTCCGACTCGGACACGATATTTGAATCGAGAACGAAACCATTACTTAACTCAAATGGTTACAAAGCCAATGGAATTGTCCGTAAAGTGCGAGCGTAAAAACTGAGTCACTGAGAGGAACAGTCGCGACGAAAGTGTGTGTGTGTCTTGTGTGCCTTATTTTTAGGCTTACGTAAAACGAACACAGTATTTAAAACACGGGAGTTCCACCTAAACTTCTACGAGTGAGAACTTTTAAACCATGACACGATGACGTCAAGAAATGTGCCAATTGGAAGCACACTCCAAATTTTCTAGTCAAAAAAAAATTGAATGATTTAAAAGTGGCAAGCATTGCAATTGCATTGCCTTTTTTATTTGTTATATGTAGAGAATTTGACGAATATGTGTTTAATTAATATATGTTTAGTTTAATTACATAAATTTATTCATTATATCTACAGGTAAGTGTTAATGTCTCAATTCTTTCATAGTTATGTTTTCTTAAACATCGCATTGCTGATCTGAGTCTGACACTTCAGGTTTGTACGTTAACTTAATTATTTCTAGGAAAGGGGGGGGGGTTATTTTTCTCCTACAATATGGGGTTTTCCTTCTATACATACATTCCTTAACGGGCTATGTAAAATAACATTCGTGTTAAGTGCTACGTGTGTTTATCGTAGTTGCCCTCGAATAGCTAAGCCACCTTGTACAAGGCATAAAGTTAACCAGAACCCTTTTCTTCCCCCCCCCCCGCGTTCGGAGTTTGACGTCAAATCTTTTATCAGGGAGGAGAGACTTGAGAGGGAGTGTTAAAGTGAATAGGCGCGTTCGTTCGCTTTCCTGGCTAATCTCGTCTCTCTCTGGCGCTGACTCGGGGACTCATCGCGGTGTCCGCGCGCATGCGTCAAATCTAAAAACCGGCTTTGAACTAGAAGGGGAAGGTCGTGTTGAATTTCTGCCATAGTTATAAGAAGTGTTGTTTTTTAATTGTTCAAGTAACCCTAAGTATTTAACAAGAGCCGACATGGTAAATATCGTTTTCAAACCATTTCCCAAACCAAAAACAAAGCTGGAAACTTATTGAAAGTGAATAGACGCTAGTGGAAATCGGTCTTCCACAAGCTAATATCCATCTTTTACGTTTTTCTATCTGGGTTTTTGGCTTTGGAAACGCGTGGAAGGTTATTCTTTTCATATATTTTTAAGCAAATACCTTGAATCATTCCTACAACCGTTACAAAAACTATTTGGCATATTTATTAAGCCTCGGTTTCCTCCCAACAGACGTTGATTGTTGGTTGAACAGAGTGAGTGAGTGGGGCAGCAGTCGATGGAAGCGGAAGCTGGCGCTGGCGGCAGAGAGAATTTTTAAATTCTCTCTGCTGGCGGTAGTAAACGACGTCACTCGCGCCTGCGCGTTAGCTAAAATTGAGGAACGGAGATAAAAATTCCTACCCCCCACTTTCTTTCCCATTTGCCACTGTATGACGGTTTTTTTAGCATTAGATCAACACTCCCTCTAAGGTTCCTTACTCCCTGCTTTTATGTAATATAGGCAGAGATATACCTTTTTATTAGTCAGGCGTATGGGGGTGTTGGTTTACGCGTAGGAGGGAGGAAGAAAGCGAAGTTCGCCGCTAGCTAGTAACACGCAACTACAATGAAAAATATCGACGCGTTGCGGATATACAAACGCACTCAGCGACTGGGAATCTATCTCCCAACGCCCTAGTTGATCGTCCCTTCAACCCGTCCCGCTCTCTCCTACTTGTACACTCGGCAGTGCCTTCCCCAACTAAAAACACTTTAACCCTCCCGTGACGTGTGGTGTGAATTGGCTCGTCGAATCAATGAATAAGCCAAACACACGGGTGTTTGTTTATTAAACCTCATTAGTTAGAAAAACAGTTTCTTAAATAAGCCATTTACCAAGATGGGTGTCCCAGAGTAGAACTACGTCTCGCATAGGATATTGTTTATGAAAAATTACAACGGAATCGCTTATAGTTACTAATTTTTTCTCGAACAAAAATTATAATTTTAATCGGAAACTAGTTCGTTTGGGGCTTGTCAAGGTATCTAGTCAGGGTAGGCAATCAATGATCCATAAACCAATAACGTTACGTAAGGAACCGGAGAATTAAGATCCCAATATTTTCCCATTGTTACCTACACCTAAATCCAAAATTTAATTTCATAACCCATAAAAATGACATCACCTAATTAGAAGGCAGGTGTTCCGAATGGAACAATGTTTGGGGAAAAAAGGTGATAGCTCGGAGTGAAATTTCACTGCGAAAAATGAGGTAACGTTGATCGGAGAGAATCTTCACTCCCTCATTCTTCTCGCGCTAAACGTTGCTATGGTTACCGTATCGACCTGTTCCACGAAAGTAAGGCTAAGCCGCGTTTCACTCCTCGAAAGCCAACAGTGTAGGAAGTTCCCGGAGTCGCGTTAGGCGAGCTTTTCCCCGCAACACTACGTTACACGACACGACACATTTACCAGCTGGTCTGTGTACTGTATCGCCTCCCGTAATGAAGAATTTAGACACCTAATCGCACTAGCTAGGACTTCACTTTAGTAACGCGTCATGTTGGACATCGTATGATTTCGCTAAACATAATTTGAATTAAACGTACGTTTTAATAATAACGGAAATGAAAGATTTGGCTACCAAAGACGACGTTGACACTAATGAAGACACTCTGCAAGAAGACGTAGGGAACCATTTTTCCTTCGACAGTGTCAAATTCGTTTTGGAATGTTTCGTGTTGTCTTTCGGACCCGCGACACCTCACTTGGGTCGCAATCATCCGTCATCGGACCCTGAAAGGTACGTCAAAAGAGCTTTACATCTGAATCAACCACAAATGACGAACAAGGTTAGTTGGACATCTCGTTCTTCGGGACACGCTACGTCAAGTTCCAATGTACCTCGAGTCCAACCTCCACCACCTCCCGGGTTCGCCGTTAGACCAAACCCTGACCACCAAGAAGGTCCTACGTCTTTCGCCGATGAGTTTATATTAAGGGAATTATCCGAGATGAGGGTATTGTTGGAACGCCTTTTGGAGTCACGTGATGGTACTGCCGATCACGACTTACTGGATCTATTAATACTGTTACCGGAACACCCGACGAATAGGAGGGACTCGTCTCAAAGTTACCCGGTGGGCGAATCAGGGTTCTTGGAATGCGAAGTATGTTTGGATTTGAGATGGCTTTACCGTCGGGCTTGTTGCAATTTCCCGGTTTGCAACGCCTGTCTCGAACAGTATTACGGTCACAAAGTGTCCGAAGGAGTTGTCCAGATTGAATGCTGTAACCCAGCGTGTCAAAGTTACGTCCATCGCGAAGAAATTGCCGCTAGATTGAACCCCGAGAACAAGAATCTCTTTTACAAGCTCCTGTCTCGGGCCAATCAGGTTGAGAACGCCAAGACGTGCCCCAGGTGTTGTCACGTCCTTTCAGTTGACCTCAAGGAACGCAAGAAGAAAAACAAAATTGATGCCTCAAGGTACGTGATATTTGATACTGAGTTCATAGTAGAACTTATCGGGTAACCAATCGGAAGATACTTATGGGTGTTTGGTTATTTGTAACCTATTTCATAACGCCTCATGATCCCCAGCCTACAGCGCAGGCGCTTAAAAGCGTTATGAAAGGCAACGTTTTTACATCAAAATGGTCTATATTCATGATCTAACGTCTTTCGAAAGAGGTCAGGCAAATGTACGCCAAACTAATTTAATTTATGAGAGATGTTTACTATTCCTAAGAAACCCGGACTAATTAATATTCAGCCTGGCTTGTTTTATGTATTTATTTTTGGTATCTCTTCATCATTATTGAACCCTTTTTGGCGTCTCAGAACAGAAGGGATACTGGAGAATTTATAGTTTAGCTCGATATTATATAATCCCTTAAAGGCCTATACCTATCATCGTTTGTAATTGGAACGAAACCTTAAAAATGTATGATGGCCTCAAAGATAAGACGCATTTTTATACATGCGCCTGACGTTCGAAACTCTAAGGCTTAAAATTTAAGAGGTTAATGAATACTTATTGGATTATTTAACAAAAAGAGTGAAGGAATTTAAATATGAACATTTACCCTAAGAAAATCTAGAGTCTAGACCATTTGAAAGTATTCTTATTATGGGAAAAATCTCTCGAAACTTTATCGTGGTTGATAATTGATGACGTTTTAGGGTCCAGTGTCCAACATGCGCTTTAGAATGGTGTTTTTCATGTCACGCACCATGGCACGAGAATACCACTTGCCGTCAATTCATTAAAGGCGATAAATTATTGAAAACATGGGCCAAGCAACTAAGCTACGGTCAAGTTAATGCTCAAAAATGTCCGAAATGCAAGGTATATTAGAATACACTACATTTTAAACGTTAATTTAACTTTTTTTTAAATAAATTTTAGATTTACATTCAACGTACCACGGGATGCGACCACATGCACTGCACTGGGTGTAAAACCGATTTTTGTTACCGCTGTGGTGACCGTTTTCGACGCTTGAAGTTCCTCGGCGATCACTACAGTAAACTAAGCGTATTTGGTTGTAAATACCGCTACAAAGCTGATAACCCTGTTCAAAGAAAGCTAGTTCGTGGAGCCATTTTAGGTATTTATAATTGATCCCAAAACTTTGATATGTCGTGCGCATCTTGTTTAAACTTCATGCGCCACTTGTATCCTTAAAGCGATATAACGTTTTTGGTTTCTTTAAATAATAGATATGGCTGGCTGGGTATTATATTTAGGTTTATTTATCGTGTATTTATTTGTTTACAGGTGGAAAGGTTGCAGCAGCGCCTGCCTTAGCAGTGTTGGCGGTCAGCGCAGGCGTAATGGCAGTCGGTTTGGGAGTTTTCGCCTTACCTCTTTACGGGGGAATACGATTATTAAGGTGCTATAAGGCTAAACATAAGCCCACCCTCAGAGAAATGCCGACCTTATTGCAATACACTTCTGTTAATTGCCCTTAAAAAGTCTGATAACTCGTTAATTAAATAACTTTAAAATCAAAATACAAGGAAATAAACCTTTCTCCTATTAAGACATAACTTCCATTAACTATAACCAACCGTGACTGCACCCTAACTAACTAATAATCTTCCATAAAATGTCTGTCAATTTTCAAAGGCATAGTTAACAACAAAAGAAAAATAGCCTATTTATTTTAAATTTAGAAATATTAATTTTTAACTCCTTAACCTAACCTTCGCATTTCTCTCTATAACTTTCTTCCATTTAAACAATAATAATGATAAAATAAGTCGAATTACGGTGGCGCCACCACGTGTAGATTGTAATTAATAACGGGCCTCTAGTCAAGCTGGTACGAGAATATATAATTGTCAAATATAAGTATGTTTAATATAAATAATAAAATCTAACATGATTCTCCTTCCATTGAATCATAATTGTTATGTTATACTTAAGTTTACTAAACTAAACCGGACCAAACCGTACTTTTCTATAGGTAACAGTAAGAACAATAAGTCATCATACACATTGCTTTTACGTTGAATCAATCAACGTATAGGTTACCAATAACCTTTTTATTGATCTTTTCATAGAAAACTATATTACACAACCATTCTTTACACAACCATTCTATAAGATATATATCGGCCAGCCGTTTCACTGGGCCGAATAATTTTTACTACTTGACCTCGCTTCAGACCGTAGTATCTCGCGACGGGATCGGATACTTGAATTCTCATCAGCTGAGAATCCTTTAACTTGTATCTTGTCAGCAATTCAGACTTCTCTTCCGGAGTCAATACCACGTGTTCCGGGACCAACTCGTGCTCCGTGACGTTGGTTAGCAACTCACACTCCATAAAGTACTCCAGGATATACTTGGGAGCCATATCGGTCAGGGCGACTTTGGCCAAAGGCGTCATGCTAGCCTGGACAACGATGATGGCATGGAATATGTTTTCTTCTTGCATACGCGTGCAGTACAACTTGATGTGTTTGACACCGACCTTGGTATCGTCCGGGTGGAAGATGAACATTTGGTCAGTTGGATCGTCGTTATGAGCCACCATACTGGTTAAGTCGTTGCGACTCGGATGTTTCTCGCTGGGACGGTCGCCGTATTGGGCTTTAAATTGGTCCAAAGTTTGATCCAATTCTTCTTGAGTTACTAGGTAACCACGGTCATGGCATAGTTGAGTTAGAGTTTTTTTGATACGCCATAAACGATAAATTTCAAGTTCGTCATCCATGTTGATGTAACTAAAACTTGAAATTCAAATTTCGTTAATTTTGAATGTTTAATTTGATATTCGTGGACGTATTTATAAAAAGAACACAGTACTGGAAGGGAAGGTACGCTATGACTGGCTGGAAATTAGTAATGGGTCTTTTACTTCGTCATAGCCGGGGTTGAAGGGAAATTAACACTTTTGGTCTATTGACCGTACCAAGCAAGCTTCTATTCCAGTACTATTATCTATGTTTTAATTAATAATTTTTGTATAATTACCAAGTTATCGCTTAACTAACTCGCGTGGTCGGATGAAATTTTCAAGTAAGTTTTTCCCTACCATATTTATCCCTTATATACCAAAGACATTTAAAAAAAATAGGCCTTATTACGTCATTTAATATAAAACAACCGGAAATGCGAGCCTACAATTATACTATCTAGTCTACGGCATTTTAGACCTAAAGGTTTCTTAATACGAATGAAAAGTTTTAAAATTAGAAATAGATACATTTAAAACTGAAACAAAAAAAGACGAGATAATTTGTCGATCGTCTTTAAAAGCTATTGTTTGGCACCGCTTTAAATTACGGTTATTACGTTTAAGTACTAGACGCCACTCCCTCGATATGTTTATACAAAAAATAGTTCTAGTGAGTGTAACACCCCCGCGTCTTGAGAATTTATTTTTTGACAGAGAAGCTTTAAGAATCTAGTGGAAAACACAACGTAAACAAAAAGAAGTCTCGGTTTAATCTATACTTCTTCTTCAAGGCTGTAATTGGTTTGAGCGAAAGCAGTTTCCCCTGGTGCACAGTTAACCGGCTTACTTATTTACATTATATAATAATAATAATATATCTTTTTATATTTTTGCCAGAATGTAGGTCGTTCTTTTTAAAACAAGAGTTAAACATTCCTTCAAGGCAAAGTTTTTCAAAAGAAACCCTGCAGAGTGCAGATGTCTGAAATCCAAGTTGACAGTAATGTTATTTTTTGGTGAAGTAGCTGTACTATTAAAGCAACCGTATATATATACTAGACGTTTCCCGTCAGCCCGTCGGGACATTTTTTATTACTTTTCATGCTGACATTATTCCTTAAAAGAGTTTTTAATTTTCTGGCCGCCATTTAAAAGATGGCCACAAATCGAACCCGAAAGACCATTCAGCCCGTCTATAGGTTAAAGGAAACCAGTGCACTAAATATTTGCGAAATCGGTTGAAACGCGCGGACTTTGTTGCATAGAGATGATTTCTTACATTTCTGGGCGCCATTTTTAAGATGGCGGCGGATTGAAAAAATCTTTCTTAGTACGCGCCTACTACCTATGAGTAACGTTCCTGCAAATTTTCAGCTTTCTAGGGCAAGCGGTTTGGGCTGGGCGTTGATTATCAGTCAGTCAGTCTGTCAGTCAATCAGTCAGTCAGTCAGTCAGGACTTTGATTTATATAGATATAGATGTATTTTAGTACCTTCTAAGCCACACAATGATCGGGATGATATATGGACACATAGACGTTAGATAGGGGCCATATGACATTAATGTTACCAGTCCACCAAAGTCATTCTAGGTAATTTGGATAAGGTGCTTATTTTTCTATCGATAAACCAATCACCATCCCAGTGTTTATAAGATCCATGGTAATCATTATCCATTTTGAACATCAGTACTTGCTCGGTACTTTGAGTGGCAACGCTCCTAGCGGCGTTACGAGAGCCGCTTTGCCATTAAATTGAGATAATTTATATTACTAAAGTGAATAGTGGCGAGCGCGCGCCACACTCAACTCGAGATTATGAATTCCCGGAATTTCGTACCCTTTTTTTACTAGTCCGGTTAGCCCGGTAGTGACATAATATATGTTTAAGTTTTAAGTACTGTTTAATACAAATTTCTTCGGAAAAACATGGGATTTTCACGCACGGTCACTGCCGCGTGTTTTATTGCAATTTGGAGCTTCGGTAAGTCTTGATTGTAATTAAATTAAACTAATTACGGAGTTTATGTTTGGTTTGTCACAATAAGTTCATACGAGAACTACACGTGAATTTTTTAAATTTCAAATTGTCGATTTATAATTTTTTCTGTAAGCTTAACAGTTTAGTTTCTATTGGTGGGAACACGGTTATACAAGCAATCTAACACATATTAGAGTAATAAATGCATAGTTTCATTAAACTGGCTAAATTTATGCACTCTTGGTTTAATAACGTTTAAAGATAATCTGACGGTATTTGAGAAGATAAACTATTCTTGTTATGGTCTATTGTTCGATGTGATAATCACATTAAGGTATTTCGTAGATTCTGGAGATTGCAAATCGCGCACGAGTGTAGTTGTTTATTTCACGTCACAGATGTTTTTAATACTTGTATAAGGTCGTGAAAACAAGTGATATCCCGAAGAACATATTTTTACCGAATATAGATAGCTATGTAGTTGTTTGGTGACTCGTAATAAACCAAAACATACGTCAAAAACAAAATCAGTTAGAGAAGCTATCAGTTTATGGAACTTGTAAAACTTTACAATATCCATCAAAGCAGAAGTATTTCTACGAGTTTTTAGTTCTTTGCCTTTATAAATGTACTTTAGCAAAGGACAATCGACATCACCAGAAGAAGCTATTTGTTTTTACAGCTGATAAACTGAACTCTATTTATGCAATGATCATAGATCATTTTGAATGTCAAAGAGGCCACACATTTCGGAACACGAGTTTACCATATGACAACACTCCATTTAAAGTAGAGATACAACTTAACATAAAATAGATATTTACTACTACGACCGCAATTAAATTAATTGAATGTAGTAAAATTTAAGTTTAGGACCCATTATAATTTGTCTGGTTGCGTGTCCACTTTAAAATAATAATTTTCTGTCAAAATGTTGTACGGTACTTTTCAAAGATAGTATCAAGTATTGGATCCGGTCTACCATGTTTATTACTGTTTCGACGATGAATTACTCGCTCTAAGGCGAATGAATCGTTAATTACTTTTGAGATAGAGAGGGTCGTATTCGCACTACAGATTTTGAAAGCGAACATTTGCTCTTAAAACAAATGGTGGAGCTCTCAAAGTACTTGATGCGAACGAAGATATTTGTGTTACAGGTTTCGATGTTTTGGGATTGGACCAGAAATCTGGAAGAAATAATTATGCTAAAAAAGATGACGCATCAGAGTACAACAATTTTTGCAATGTAAGTGATTTTAACATCACGTTACATTAGCATATTTTTCCAGGAATGTATACAGCTTATAGGAATGATTGTGGCCCATATCGCTAACGTTAATTTCTACGCGGGTTTTGTGGGCGGGGCTTGAGCACTTACTGTATGTCACGCTTCATAATTTTGACGTCTTTCTAGCTGTGATTTCATTGCTTGGTAGCATCGCGAGTTCCTTATAGCTGCATGCATTCCAGATTTTATATACAATGTTTTATAATAGGTAGCGTCTCCTATCAGAGTGAATACAACTGAAAGGTTGCGCCGTTTAAGACAAAGGATACGATTCTACGACCTCGACGCTTACATAATAACTTCAGATGACGAGCACCAGGTTAACAGCTTCACCATGGCCATATTTTGATGATATTTATTATTACAAATAATATTACAGAGCGAATACGTAGCTAATCATGATAAAAGACGTGCATACGTCACCGGTTTCAGTGGTTCAAGTGGTAAGAAGTCATTTTGAAAATTGTACGTTGAACCAACCAAGTTTAATTCGTATGGCGCCATAACAGGAACCGCGGTCATTTTGAGGGAAAATTTAGCTGCCCTATGGACCGATAGTCGATATTACATTCAAGCCGGCGAAGAACTCGATTGCAATTGGTTGTTAATGAAGGATGGCATGACGGAAACGATTACATTGGAAAATTGGATCATTAAACACGTTCCGAAAGGTCATTTGGTTGGAGCTGACCCTAGTCTAGTTTCGCAATTAACGGTATAAATGTGTAACGTTCGTAAGATAAAGAATTTCTGAAAATGTCTTTGACCTAGTAGTGGACCGAATGGGACGAAACATTAGCCAAATCCGGCATAAAACTGTTATCGAATATCAGTAACTTAGTGGACGATATTTGGAAGACCACAAACGGAAGAGAACCCGAACCAAATGGAAAAATTGTAGTCCATGATTTGTCCTACACTGGTATGTAGAAGTACCATAAGTTAATGGTGTACGTTGTACCTTGTAAGTATTAATTGTCGCAGGAAAGTCATGGAGAGAAAAGGTTTCCGATGTTCGTAAAAGTCTGACGTCTAAGAACGTGGATGCGATAGTTGTGACGGATTTAAGCGAAATTGCATGCAAGTATTTTTAATAATTATCCACCACGAACCCAGTTCAATTAAAGTTTAATACAAATACCTAAAGGGTTATTTAACTTAAGAGGATCCGATGTACCTTATGTTCCCGTTTTCAAAGCGTACGCGTTGATAACCACAAAAGACATAAGGTGATTATTGTTTTATCTTTGATCATTTCAAATTTATTTAACTTCGATTAATTTATAGTTTGTACGTGAAACCAAATCGTTTAACTCAAAATGCCATTAATCATCTGGGTAGCGTTGATTGTCAGAACGGAGTTTTATGTGAAAAGGTAGGAAATATGAACCAAAACTGCTTAGTTCGTTTTAGTTAGTGATATTTCGGACATTTACAGGTCAATATTAAGAACTACACTGACGTGTTTTCCGATTTAAAAGCGGTTTTACGTGCGGAGAGTTACAAAGTGATCGTTTCGCCCAAAGCCAGTTACAAAATTTATTCAAGTATTCCTAAGGTATGAATAAATTGTCTAAACGTGGATGATAGTATTGTAATTCACCCATTTATATTTCAGTCTCAATTAGTATTGGAAAGATCTCCAATTTTACAAATGATGACTGTTAAAAATTCCATAGAAGCCAAGGGAATGGAAAATGCAATGGTTAGAATTTTAAATGTTTTCAATTTAAAAATATTTGCGATTAATGTTTGGAATATTTTAATCAAAAGCTGAGAGATTCCGTTGCATTGGTGGAGTTCTTCTCGCTTCTTGAAGATGCGATAATGAAAGGTGAACACTTTGACGAGCTCAGCGCGGCGGCTAAAGTTGAGGAGTGCAGAAGGTTCGTACTGTTAATTGTCTTTTAATATTTTATATTAATTTTAATCATTTTTTAGTAAGAAGGAGCTATTTAAAGGTCCTAGTTTCGAGTCTATATCGTCCTTCGGTACCAACGCCGCTTTGGCTCACTACGCCCCCAGCAAAGCCACCAACAAAATAATTGATAAAAGTAACCTGTATTTGTTAGATTCAGGCGGACAGTACTTGTAAGTATAGCTAATACAAGTATGAAACAATCAACATGTCACATAAATTTATTTCAGAGATGGAACGACAGACGTGACGCGAACCCTTTGTTTCGGCGACCCAACGGACTTCCAGAAAGTAATTAAGCAGCCAACTTAGCTTCAAAAAAAAAGTAAATTAATAATTGTAAAATTTATATTCAGGAAGCTTACACTCGTGTCCTGCAAGGTTCAATTGACTTAGCCAATATAGTATTTCCACTCGGAACCAGTAGTAAGTAACAATCATCATTGAAGAGATTCCTCAGCCCAGTATAACGTTACTTGTCTCGTTCTAGGTACCGCTATAGAAGTTCTGGCCAGACAGTACTTGTATCAATATGGCCTAGATTACGGTCATGGTACCGGACACGGAGTTGGCGCTTATTTGAGCGTCCACGAGTGTAAGTATATGGTCAAGATCGGGATTGGTCATTATTTTATTGAATTATGCGCGATTTAGACCCGCCATTGATATCGAAGCCATCGCGAAACGCGTACGACGACCAGATGAAAGCCGGGATGTTCACGTCAATCGGTATGATGAAATGTAAATGTAAATTGAAGTTGAAATTGTGCCTTTAGCTAATGAACTTCTCAGAACCCGGCTTTTACCAAGAAGGAGAATTTGGAATCAGAATTGAATCACTGTTCAAGATAGTAGAAGCGGAAACTAAGGTAAGCAAATGCTGAGCAAAATGATTAAGTATAACCAGCGTCGCGTGCTTATTGCAATTTCAGTATAATTTCAACAACGTTACGTTTCTCAAATTTCAACCGGTTATATTTGTACCGTTTGAACCGAAACTAATCAAGACGGACTTGTTGACCAAAGCGCAGGTAAGGCACTGACCAAAACATTAGGTCCTGGAGGGGTAATTAAGTCTTCAAATTCTCCAGATAAAGTGGTTAAACAATTACAACGCTAAAACAATTAACCTGATTGGTAAAGAGCTTCGTAAAATCGATAATGATAGGGCAATGAAATGGCTCTGGCAAAAGACTCCGCAAATATCAGAGTCGAAAAATGACGCCAGTTCGTTGACGTTATCAACAGCCCTAGTTTGTTTCATTGTATATAGGACAACCTCAGTATTTTAGGTGTATTTTGTGTCTGTTGTGTACTGAACATAGAATGAACGCGCGTAATCGCGGGTATCGTAAAACGGGACGATAATTCCGTGAAACAAGTCAAAAAGAAACTGTAATTGAGCGTATTCAATGCCGGAGTGGCAATTGGAAGTCACACGTTTGGAAGTACACATCCGCGTACATTTAGTAATGAAATATTATTATATAAAGTTGTTGTGATAAGCTAAGTTCTTATTTAATGTACATTGTGAAATAAATGGTTTTATTTGGATTTTTTGTAAGTTAATCATAGGTGTATGCACAGATTAGTTTTTGAAACATCTGTGAAGTGAAAAAACCACGCTTTCAAATTTTCCAGCATGGTAATGTGTTATTCAGTTCCAGTTCTACAAGTTTACATCCTCTATCTTCGGCTGGAATAATATATTGTCTACTTTTTCCCTTTCTGCCACCATGGAGAAATATTACAGGAGGCTTAACTTTTAATGACACTATTATTCTCACACCAATAAAAACTGATCCGCAATTTAAATTATTTATCAATTTACACTAGACATTGTCAGTTTTTTTAGCCGGTCCATGACGTAAATTGAGATATTTGATGTTTTTTATTTTACACTTCAACACAAGAGGCAATTTTACAACAGTCTTAACAGCGCAGTGATTAAACTAACTACAATGTATCAAACTTTTAAACAACTTTTATTCCCGCTTTTTTTGTTTTTAACTTACATTTCAGTTACATTAGGCAAGGAAATTCGTGAAACTCAACCTAATGGTTTAATTTCAACGAACAACAGGTCTTCTAAATGTAAGCTTTAATTTAAAATTTTAACAAATCAAGTTAAATATCTAGTTGCGTATTGCTCATTTGCTCTTGTAGTTTTCCCTGTGTTGAGTTTCGTTAGATTCGTAAACTCAGAGTGCGTTGCGGATGATTTGCGTAACGGTACTTGCTTTAATTACGACGAATGCAAGAAACTGGGAGGATTTCCAATGGGTAGTTGCGCGTCAAATCTGGGTTCTTGCTGCGTGTGTAAGACGGACTTATCCCCTCTATTTTGCGCGGTCTAACGCGAACACTACGGACCTTTTCAGTTCAAGACACTTGCGGTGGTGCGATATCCGTTGACAACGCTCATTTTCTTAACCCTAGCTACCCGACCAAGGACCAGATTTTACCCGTCCCATGTACCTTACTTATCCTGGTACCCAATGGTACTTGTCAAGTTCTTCTCAGGTTATTAGAATTTAATATCAGTCAACCCGACCACGATACGGTTTGCAGGAAGGACCGGATGTGGTTTAGCCAATATCCTTCTATGCCTACAATATGTGGATCCAACTATGGACAACACAGTAAGACCCTATAGTGACTGTTGACCTCCCAACTTTGTCTTCTGGTAAACTTGTAACAGTAAAAGTCTAATGTTTCCTAAACTAGTGTACATCGATGTGGAAGGTCTCACTGTAGTTAAGCTTATGATTAATACAATGGGTTCGGATTTTGGTCGCTCATGGAACATTAAAGTCCAGTTTGTGTCTTGCGGCTCAAATAGTTTAGGTGAGTACTTTGTCCGTGAGTTACCATTGACTCTTATAACCTACATCTTCGCAGCACCTGTGGGTTGTCTACAATACTTTGGTGGTCGCTCTGGTACCGTGTCGAGTTTCAACTTCTACGACGTCATTGACTATGATGATTACGAGGACTTGCATCTAGAAGCCCCACCATGCGCTACCCATTTAGCCAATCAGAATTACGCCATCTGCATTAAGAAATTTCCGGGTATTTGCAAGATCGAATGGACAGCGGAAACTATCGAATTGACCGGCAATGATACTTATCCAATCGCCGATAGGGGTGACTCCTGTCAAACTGATTACGTCATTATACCACATGGTAGAATAGGGCGTGAAGTTCGAACGTACGATAGGTATTGCGGATTCGCTTTGAACGCTCATGGAGCCATTGAAAGCGCGGCTGTAGAAAGTAAGTGCATTATTCTATATTAACTTCGTGATAATGTGGTATTAATGTATTTTTGAGTAGGTGACTCGTTACCATTTGAAGTAAGAGTGATTACAGATGGTAGAGAAGACTTATACGAAGTTACTAGAGGTTTTAGACTTAATTACCGACAAATACGATGCGAAGATTGCTGAAATTATGTGAATATTAGATACAGTACTATTTATTTATATTATCTATGCTTTTTAATAAAAAAATTTTTTTTCTATTATTACTTCGTAGTGCGAGAACTCGGGTATAGGATTTAAGTTACCCGCGAGACTCCAGTAGTAAATTTTCATTTATTTCCAGCCCACTTCTGATAATGCATATAAAGTGTCGTCTGCTTTAAAATATGACAAGTCGCGCCTTCAAGCCTTGGCAAATACATTTGACTAGTTTTAGTTGTATTTCTTAAATATTGCATTTGAAATTAGATTAAATTAGTTAAAAATTAAATATGGGAATAGAATATGGACCAATTACAGCGGCAGGTGTCGTAACTGGTCTTAGTTGCGGTATTTGTCTAGGCTGGCTTCTACGTGGGGGAGTTGCAAATTTAAGACTTTTAGGATTTGGTTTAAGAAATAATAAACTTAAAGTAAGTCTATTAATTAATATTTCTTAATAATTAATGAATTAGTCGTGATAATTAGGACGCTTTCGACAATGTTTCCGGTGAATTAAAACTAGTTTTAATCGTTCGTGAAGATTTAAAAATGGGTAAAGGCAAAGCCGCTGCTCAGGTTAATAACTTTCACTTCACTTAAGCTTAATTGCTAATTGTAATAATTTAATTTCAAGTTTTGAAATTAAATATTAGTGCTCTCACGCAGCAGTCAAAGCTTATACACAGTTACAGAAAATTAATCCTGCACTTTTACATAAATGGGAACTATGTGGACAAATGAAAGTTGTTTTAAAAGTTA
Source organism: Phalangium opilio (assembly GCF_054372755.1). Classification (NCBI taxonomy): domain Eukaryota; kingdom Metazoa; phylum Arthropoda; class Arachnida; order Opiliones; family Phalangiidae; genus Phalangium; species Phalangium opilio. The sequence continues at coordinate 5,090,058 of NW_028324187.1, read as the reverse complement.
AAGATGAAGATGAATTGTATGTTTTTACTTTTCTAAAATAAATTAGGCTTAAATAGGGAATCATTCCAAGCCTAAGGTCATAAGTTGAATCCTGTTTTAGATTAGAATTAGAGAAAGCAGCTGCTAATGCAGGATTGATAACTAGTTTAATAAGGGATGCTGGTCGAACACAAATTGCACCAGGAAGTAAAACTGTTTTGGGAATTGGGCCAGGTATATAAGTTTTATTCATAACCTGGATTAAGTGTATGTATTTAATTAATTAATTAGACTAATTATTAAAGGTCCTGAGGAGATCCTATCAAAAATAACAGGGCATCTTAAATTGTATTAACAAATTTAAATTTTGTGCCTAAATTATTAATAAATTTGTAAAGCATAAAAACTTTTATTAGTATTAGCATTGCTTTTTTAATGGTTAAAATATTAGAGTTTTCAAAAAATATCATCAAACATGAATCCAGATGATTTAAAACATTAAAATTGGTCATTTTTAGACCAATTTTCAATCTGCAAAGTGTACAACTTTCAACTCTTGTTTGACATTTGCATTATCATTATCAGCAAACTTCAACCATTCTGATTCATCATCAGTTGATGAACTTGTTTCATCATAATCTTTCTTCTCTTTACATTTTGTATTGTTCTTATTTGTGGACTTCTTAGAAGCTGTCCTTTTTTTACCAGAAGTCAAATTGGTAACTCTGTTTTTCTCACCAACCTTCTCCGAGTTTCCCATTTCTTCCACAATCGGACACTCTTTAGTTGATATTTCTTCGAGTTTTTTAACGTGTCTATGAAGCCAACGCCTGCAATTGGCGCATCTATGAAAGGGATTAGCTGGGAGGAAGGTTTTATTTGTCATTTCGATAAATATCAAGCAGTTTAGGTCCTGGTACGCGAAACCCCCACCAGGGTACATTCTTTTAACCGCTCTATTATCTTCAGTGTCATTAGTAACTGTACCATATTCATCAGGAGTTATACCACAACATAATCTAGCACTCCCACACCTTAAAAATCCATGCGTTGAAACTTTATTCAATATTTCAATAAACCCTTTATCAATTAGCCATAAATTATTCTGAAATACAGCAATTTTGTCTATTTTTTGTACACTTGTATTTAATGCTATTAAAATAGCAGACCATGATCTTGAAGATATTATGACTTTTACAGGGTTTATGACGGCATTTTCTTCGCGTAGTTCCGCAAAATATTCAGAGGTAGCACTCTCTTCAATTGTTTTATCAGTAGGGAGACATTGTTCTTTTGTTGTTATGTATCCTCCAATAGCTGGGAAATATACTGTGTTTGTTGAATTAGTTATTTCTATTGTTAACAATCCATTTCCATCGCCAGGGGAAGCTACTTCCGTAATTTTAAGGTTGTTAAACGTGTCACTAGCGCTTTTAATTATTGCTCTTAATAAGTCATTGTTCATTTTTGACAATTTGCGGTTTTAGTGTCACTTTGTTTGTATTATTGAGCCAAGGCTTAAAGATAGGATAAGACGATGACATTCAAACAAACCGCGGAGAAAAGGAGGAATTTAGGCTTAGTAATGTACTAATTTTGTATGCCAACTTAAATTATAGTAATTGAAGAACTAATTAGTGAGCCGTTTTAAACCTGTCCTGTAATTTCTTTAATTTTAGCTCACGAAGTCTCTTGTTCCAAATACAATTTGACACAAACCACAGCAGACGAACTGATTCACCAATCACCAGTCTCTATTCCTGTAACCAGTCTTATTTCCGGCCCTGTTTATGTTATCCATTTATCCAAGCAGGCTGGGAAATAAGGATATTTTTTAAACTAGTCCTTGGGACCAGTGACCCCTCTAGTCCCCGAAATAATTAACTGGTCTCCGGACTGGTCCCAGCCTTTGTTCTCCAATAGATTTGCAATTAATAAACTGGTCCCGAGGACCAGTAACCCCCACTTTTTGAATTAAAAAACTAGTCCAAGCAATTAATAAACTGGTTTTGGACCAGAGGAAGTGTGCTATTTCCCAGCCTGTATCCAAGCGCGCTTTGTTGCGTTTGCGTTATGAAGAACTTCGACCAAGGAAGATGGAGATAGGGAAGTTTGGTCAGTATAGGAATCTCTCTTCACGAAATGTAGCAGGTCACGTGACTTATATTCGGCGTTAGTTTGAACTGCGCAGGAAACCGGTAGTGCCGCCTATCCTCAACACGATGCGCGAGAAAAGTGCGGCGCGTGCGCACATGCACATCCACGCCGAAAACGGGATTTTTGGGCGACCGGAGTTATAGCGTTACACGAAACTTCCCTATCTCCATCTTCCTTGCTTCGACTGTCAAATGTCAATGTGTCATGACTCATTGCGTTTGGAAAGTTTTATGCGGCCTTTACACGCTCAATGTTTTGCACAAATTAAATGGGGGACATCTATAAAATTCATAATCTTATATTCCCAAGACTTTTCACCAATTGTGCAAATCAAAAGCCATCATGGTGTTGAAAGCCCAATATTAGAAAAATCCCTAAAGCTTAATTGGACAAATATATTGATTACATTCCACATGATTTATTCAATTATATTGAACATATTTTTGTCGACAAAAAAGTTGATGTTGAGTCCATAGACCGTGCACAATTTTATTGTCTAAACATCATATAAAGCGTCAAATACACAGAATTCGAATGCAAAATACTGTTCAATTATTTGAATAACATTTCGAAAAAAAAAAATCCAAAATTTACCGGAAATGATGTTCCATTATAACTAAAAAAATATTGTGGCATAATATTTGAACTTTGCAGTGCATAACGTTTTATTTATACTTTGCAACTTAATCAACGGGCCCCACGTTTTTTGCGCGTAGGTCGTGTTATCTTTTCTTTAAATTATTATCAGTAGTAAATGTTTATTTATGATGAATAATCAGTTCAACCTCGTGGTGTTCATTTATTGCAACAAAAAGTCAAAAACATTTTAATCTGCGACATCTGGTAATCATGTCACATTCACAACAAAACCCTGCATGGACAAAGGCTTAAGGAAATTTTATTGTTATTAATTATAAAAAGACTCTCATAATCTTTGAGCTAGTTAAAAAAAAGCCTTCTATTTAAAAATGTCTAATCTGTGGAAAAAAGCTACGTCTCCAACAAGCGTTGAAGACACAGCACGAACAATTTTAGCCAAGCATTACATTACTGATGAGCTACGTCGTGCTGTACGCGAACTACAGTTAAGCTTCATAGGCAAAAATATACCAATATGCCACGGAGAAGAAGTAGAAAGTTTGTGCCATTCTTTAGAAGCTATATTTATACACGGACTCAAAACGAAATTCTCGCGTAAAATGACAAATTTGTTCAATACAAGCAATTCTGATAGAATGCCTGATCCTGATTTTTGGCCAGTTGTTATGGTTTATAGGTAAGTATCCGCGTAAAATTAATGAAGAATTGTCATTAAAATCTTATTATTAATGATAAAAGGTGGAATTCATAAACGTCGGACGCAACGCAATTTAGTACAGGCAAAGGCAGGGCGTCGTGCGCAAACTTCCGTCTTTTGGCACGACGCCCTGCCTTTGCCTGTACTAAATTGCGTTGCGTCCGACGTTTATGAATTTCACCTTAAATCGACTACTTTTAATTACTTTTTAGCCACAAGCAAGTTTTATCACAAATATCCAACCTAAGTAACATAAATAGCGATGTTGGTAGATGCCGTTCGTGGATTAGAATCGCTTTGAATGATGGTTTATTAAAAAGTTACTTAGACTCGTTAATCATGGATAAATCCACGTTAAACTCTTACTACATTCAAAATGCTTATTTGAGCGACCCTGAACAACCATACATCATGAGAACGTTTATTGAAGGACTAGAAGTGTTTAAATTCCAGTTAACGTACAATTCTGTGTATTTGAACACATGGTCCCCCGAGCCTTTACTTTTATCTGGTATATGGAATCCCCCTGAATCTCCCGAACCAGTAATGCCAGCTGAAGACGCGGTAGAGTCTTTATCAAAGAGTTATAAGAAATCTGGAGGAAAAGTTAAAAAAAGTAAAAAAGTTGCTGTTCAAACACAAACTGGTAGCGTTTCAAAGACACGCGATTTACCGATAATGTCACAAACGCCCTGCGATGGTGCTACAACCACATCATCGTCTTTAAGCGAAACCATATCAATAGGTATCTACTTTAAAATCAAGTCCTGGCCAAAAACGCCATGTTTTGGTTTTAAGGCCCGTTCAGACGACACTCTTTTTCTCGCTACGCTCGCTGTGCTGAGCTCATCAGATTTTCTGGCTTCACCAGCCTCTAGAAAATGCACTGTTCACACGGCCAAAATTTTCTCATTCTTGATCTCGGCAAAGCGAGGAAAAAAGTTCGAATCTCTTGAAATTTTAGTAAGAGATATCGAAGGGTTATAAATTATCGTGCAAAGATTTAAAACGAATAGTTTTTTTCTTAAAAATTCTCTAGGTTAATAAATAGGTTTTGATTATGCATAAATAAAACTTTAATGCATTTTTTGAAAAACATCTAATCGTTTTAAAACTTTGCACGATAATTTTAAACCCTTCAATATACTTATCAGTAAAATTTCAAGGGATTCGAGCCAGTGAAACCAAAGAAAACACATTTCCACATAGAAGCAGACTACACAACAAAGAATGACGTCATTTCGGAAGCACTCTATTGGCTGTGCCGAGCAAAGAGAGAAAAAAAGTTGAATTTTTTCAACTTTTTTTCTCGCTTTGCCGAGATCAAGAATGAGAAAATTTCGGCCATGTGAACAGTGCATTTTCTAGAGGCTGGTGAAGCTAGAAAATCTGATGAGCTCAGCACAGCGAGCGTAGCGAGAAAAAGAGTGTCGTTTGAACGGGCCTTTACATCATTCTCTCTAGAATCAAAACATGGACCATTTCCACATGTAAACATCGCGATAAACTTATCTAAAATCTTCCATTAGAATCTTCTACATCATTATCGAGTTGCCCGATCGATTGTGAATCAAACAGTTTAGATGTTGAAACTAAGTCACAAAATGACATAGACGATTTAGGGTTTGGGGGATCATCAGATACTTACCACCAATATGGAGCGATGGCTTCGTCACCTCAGTGTGCACCTGGCTTTGACCATATGTTTGTTGACGTATCAGACACTACAATTATTGATTCGGATACTGACCCGAGTAAAAGACGTGATTCGGGATCAGGAAATAAGTTGGATGATGTTAAAAGTAGTTGGTCTTCGTGCGAAATCAATCCTGAAGCCAATAGCCCTGATTTTGATTCACAGAGTTATGACTCTATTTTTCAAAGTTACGCTAGAGATAAACCAGCTATTCATGTCTTAGCCGCAACACCGGAACTTGGTACAAATTACTTGAAAACGAAACCAGTTTGCCTGGATTTCAAGTCTGATATGGTAAGATTTTAACATAAGCAACGCTATGTTGTTCATTGAGCTTAATACTATAGTTGATTTATCAGGATTCAAGCAGCATCGGTAGCTCGACAACTCCCCCTGATTTTTCACCCGATCTATCTGACTTTGAAGTCATTCCCAAAACTTTTACTCTCAGTTCAAAGGACATGGATGAAAAAATGCAAGAACTACTATCCATTTTCTTAAAAATTTGTCCCGAACGAGGCTTGGATTCTCAAAACTATAAATGCCACGAATGTGGATGTCAAATTGGTATGATTTACGGTAACCCAAACCTTTGTACCTATGATGGTTATAATTATTGTAAAGATTGCCATCAAGGGGATGAATATTATGTACCATCGAGGGTTTTATATAATTGGGATTTTCGTAAGCATCCTATTAGTAAAAAAGCCAAGGAATTTTTACTTTTAATTAACGAAGAGCCCTTAATTGATATTCGTAAAGCAAACCCCCAATTATACACTGTTGTAAATGAACTAGTCGAAATTCAGCATTTACGCGGGCAGTTGGGTTTCCTACGTTCTTATCTGTTTACTTGTCGCGAAGAAGTCGCGGACGAGTTTCGTAAAATTTTATGGCCACGAGAGTATCTCTTCGAACACATTCATTCCTATTCCCTTTACGATTTGCTCCTAATTCCTAATGGCGCCTTAGCTCAGTCTTTGTCAAAGGCGATCGCGTTTGGTAAGAAACACGTGTTAAAGTGTGTATTATGCAGTCAGAAAGGTTTTATTTGCGAAGTTTGTAGCATTCCTAAGATTATTTATCCTTTCGAAACCGATACGACGTATCATTGCGAACAGTGTCTAGGTGTGTATCATAGGGGGTGTATGAATAGCTCTAAGCCTTGTCCAAAATGTCAACGAAGGCGACGACGTAAGGAATCTAAAGATTAAGGGCAATGGGATGGACTGATATTACAAGTTAGGGTTAGTTAATCCGGTAGTTAGGAAAGTTTTTAGGTATTTAGTGGATTATCGCAACTGGGCGATGACGTCACGTCAATTCATTTAATGCTAAAGGCCAAGGCTTAGGTGTTTGTTTCTATTAATTGTTATTTTGATAGTTTTAAGTTTAAATTTGTATGTGTAGGCATTGGTTAGGAAATTTAAGGGATTGTATTCAAAGTATTAAAATTTTGACGTGAAAAGATTTAAAACAAAGTATCGGAGCTAAGACTTGGCTTTATCGTTAAGGTCAAAGGTTAAACACAAAAAGATGGAAGACTGAAAAGGTTTTTGGTGGGGTTTTTAAGGATGTAATAATATAGTTTTAACTTTAATGTGTAGGCATAGGTTAAGAAATTAAAGGGTTTTATAGAAAGATTGCGTTCAAAGTATTAAAATTTTGACGTGAAAACATTTAAAATGAACTATAACTATCGGAGCTAAGCCTTAGCTTTATTGTTAAGGTCAAAGGTTAAACACACAAAGATGAAAGACTGAAAACGTTTTTTGGTGGGGTTTTAAGGATGTAGTAAATACCAAAGATATCACTAATGAATATTAGTTTATAATTACTGCGAGAGCGTGTCAGCTCACGTGATATCTATAAAACTTAAAAATTAGTAATTGAAGAGAATAGGTCGCACAATTTATCCAGGTTTGCATTTAGCCTATTTCGGACGGTACTTAAGTGGTACGTTTAGAAAGATAATGGTTCATATAGATCTTAGAATATTGCAGAGGCAATATTTTCAGAGAAAACTGGTCCCTTTGAAGGGTGCGACTAAATATTGTTTAATTTAGAAATACCAAAGAAATATATAATAGCGCGATTTGTTCAATAGTTTTTTTTTTTTTATTAATATTTAAAAGGATGGTATATGTGTAGGCGCAATATTTAGAAATATATATATTGTACCGATACACGTTTTAGCAATTTATTTTTTTACCGGAATGTGAATTTATTTTATTTTTGAAAAAAAAAAAAAAAAATAAGTTTCACAAATTCAAAATTTTTAATTTTCAAAAAACATTTTTATTACAAAAATTTCTAGTTTATCTATAAAAATTCTGGTAAAAGTTTAACAAATTTAAAATTGAGGGTTGAAACACTATCGATCCATGTACAAATACAATTACAAAATAAATCTGGTAAATTCAAAAACATTTAAACATTATACATGATTGGATAAATTAGGTTTAAAATATATTAATATTTCTTATCTAATTTTCAATTATTACACTTATTAAGTGTCTACATTATTTTCTATTTGGCTGTTTTCTACTATAGTTATATAGTATTTAACGGAGCTGAGGTAACCAAACTCTGAGTGATTTATCCATTAATAAATCAACAGAATGGTCAATAGGCTTAACAATGAATGGTATACAACCCAAGCCAATTGCGACTGTTGCCCATTTTGCCGTTACTGGCTTAAGTTTAGAGTATTTCTTAAAAAGGTACAGGGAAAGGGCGCAGGCACGGTTAATGGTAAAGCCTGGTATCACTACAGATGCTAGACTTTGCCATATTAACGTATCTAACGCTGAGGAAGCTAATTTTCCAAATTTATCTTTTGTCGAGCTTTCATCTAAAATCTGAAATAAATAGGCATAATTTTATTTTTGAACGCGCATTCTGGGGTTTTAGACCACGCTGTTTTAGAGTGGGGTTCTGAGGATGGTGTATTATGGGTTTTACGTTCTTTACCTTATTAGTTTTAACAACTTTGTCACCAGTATCAGCTAGAACATAAGCGGAAGCGACTGCGTAGCTTAAATGAACTACTTTAACTGGTACTAAGGCACGGAACGCCTCTCCTACTTCATTTGTATATCCTATTAAATTAAATTTAATTGTAAAATACTAACGTCAGAGGTCAAAAGGTCATGGCGACGTAATAATGTGGTTTTACACAAAGTTTTGATTTAAAACATAATCTTTTATTAAATACCTAATAGTCTGACAGGTGTATCTCGAAATATATCTATTTCTTTCGAATTTAAATTAATTTTAACATCATTTCCTCCCATAATTGTCAAAAACTAACCAGTTTTGACTTTTACATTAGCCGCCCCGTGGCCTGGCTTGAGCAGAATGTTTAGCAGACGTCTATGGAGGTCGTTTTCTTATTGGCGGGAACCGGAATGCGGGATTGGATTTGGCGCCGGAAGCAATCTGGCACTGGCAGGCAGTGGCAGCCAATCAGTGGTGGGGCCGTGACCAGTTAAACATAAGGAATATTTAGAAACTAATCGTGTGACATTTTTAATTTTCAATGATTCTGAATGCAAAATTATTTTTGAATATTTAAAATTATTTCTAAATAAAGTAGTTAGAAAATAACTTCTACGTTCCCCTTTTTGACTATTTCGCTTAGAATTAAAGAATAAACACGGAAGAAAAAGGCAGCCAAGGCTTAAAATACAAGACTACTCAGTACTCAGTTTATTTAAAAAATTAAAATATATGAATATTTACAATAATTTAAAATATGATCAACAATTTTATGATGATGATTGCGCGGAGAAATTAAACTTTGTAAATATATTTCTTCTTCAAGCTTTCAAGCTAGAATTCTGATGAACACTGAAAAACATGTTTTAAATCACTTCAAAATTAATATTTGAGGCTGCTAAATTGAAATTAAATTAATTGTTAATATACCTTTAGAGCTTTTCTAATTAGCGTCCAATCTTCCAGTATCTCATTTTCGTGAAGCATATAAACCACAAAGGGTCGTGAAATAAGAATTAAGGAAAAATGTAGGATAATTATTCACATGCATGTGACAAGGCTTAACGTATTTAAAAGGATATCAGAAACTGTAACTGGTTTTTTTCGTTTATCATTTGTAACCGATTCCGGACGTCTATCACGTTTTTTATAATTAACTTGTTCACTCCAAAGATCTGAAATATTTTAAATAACACATTAAATTTTCAGACAAATTAATTTCCATATTTGTTTAGTTACCGGATGTGATGTCAACGTTATTTCTATCCTCTTCCAATCTCCTAATTTTCTCCTCTAAGTCACTTTTAATCGAATCCCAAAGTAGAGCTTTTTCACTCTCAAAATTTTGAAACGATGCTAATTTTTCAGCTGTGTTTTTGTTTGTTATGTTAGCTAATTTATATTCTCTCAGAATACCTGTTTAATTAAATTAAATTAAATTGAACACGTTGTTAAGGCGCGAAATATAATTAAGAGCAACATATATATATTTTACCAGCAATCTCCGTTCTTATTCTCATATTAACTTGAAGCTCCTCTAAAGGTTGCAAATATTCTACCGCTCTCCCTGATCTAACTTCGTCTAGTTTTAGTTCAACTTGGTTTGCGCGTTCTCGATACAACCTTAAAGTCGAGAATAAAGCATTTACTTACCAATTTTGGAACTTATGGACCAGTGACATCATAAACTGTAAACTTACTGCTCTTTTAAGTGCATAAATTGCCTTTCCAAGTCTGCCATATCATCCATACATTCGGCTCTGCGTCGTTCACAATCCGCTTCATCCATTTCCGAACTATCATCATCGTCGTCATCATCATCATCAGATCCCGAAGATGAAGAATCATTGGAAGATTTTTCACTTTCCGGTGTTTCTTGATCCATATCTTCAACTTCACTATCGTTTGTATCGTCTTTTAAACCAATTCCAGGCATTTAACCGATAAACTTGATATACACTCTTATAAATTCTAAAATTAAACTCTAAAAACCGATTTTTAAGCCCTAATTTTGGGATTTCTAGGTCAAAATGTTACCATCCACGCCAATGCGCGCTGTACAAACAACAGTTGCAAAAGAAGCAGACTCTGTAGCAGACACGTTTTCTAAGAGGTCAAAAACTTGAAATGAGGGCCGGAAATAAGAAAAACTTCTTATAGGACATGTGTCCAGTGACCCCTCCTTTGACTGGAAAATTTATGGGACATTGTCCACTGGAGTGTGCAAAAATAGTGTTGCATCTTCATAGTCAAGCTATAAAAACATCGGAAAATTTATTGGTCAAAATGTCCAGTGACCCCCTTAGTTTTTAAAAAAATTATGGGACATTAAAACATTTTATTGCTTATTTCCGGCCCTGCTTGAAATTGGCGAAATGAAAAACAAAAAAGTAGTAGGTACGGCCGACCAGTATCAATAAATAACATTGAGGATTGATCAACTTCGACGTCTCTAAAGGCGTTTTGTTTGTACGTACCTCTATATCTGTTTGGTATCAAAGGTGTCTCTAATCAGTATCGTTGTTGTTTACTCCCCCTTATCAAGTTATTGGTCTTGTCAAATATGGTGGAAAATTGCTTGAAATGTTAACGCGAATTTTTAAATAGTTTACGTAATTCTAAATTAATATCATTAATGTTCTATTCAGTTTTTTTCGCTATAAAATAAGCCTGGCCAATGCTAGGAATATTACGGTAAGCCTTGGTCAAATTTGTACTTAAAACCGCAGAAGTACATAACTCAAAGTAAAAGTCATCAAATGGATAACTCGGGAAGTCCATCGGATTTTGCAACTAAATATCAGAAATTAGCTACTGAATACTCAAAGGTAAATAATAGGACATTGATTTGGCATTATAACTCTTGCTAATTATTAATTATGCTAATTAAATTATTGTAGCTTCGTACCCACACCTCAGTTCTGAAGAAAGCAGTTTCTGATGAACAATCTAAGAACACTGATCTTAAAGAATTGTTGAAAGAAAAGGATCAGATTGCTAGAAAATTGGAACAAGAGATAGAATGTCTGAATTTTCGAAACATGCAACTGACCAAGAGGGTGGGAGTTTTGCAGGAAGATCTGTTAACCGTTTCTGATGACAAGACTAAGAACAGAAAAGTAAGTCTACCTTCTTTTACTTGGGGTTTATTTTTAACCGATTTCTTTCAAAATTTGAACAAATATCAAGGAAACTAACCCAAATTAATTGGTCATAGTCATACGTTGCTAACTTAATTAGTTTAAGAGAAATTAACTACATTAATTAATGTTGTCGCCAATGTTATTTCTATGGGCCATAGGAACATATTTTTTTCTCTGAACTGTTTTGTTCAATCTCTACAAAATTTTGACCAAATTACCATTAGACTTATCCAAATTAATTGCTCATAGTCATAAGTTTCTAACTTAATTAGTTTAAGAGAAATTAACTACATAAATTAATGTTGGCGCCAATGCTATTTCTATGGGTCATAGAAAAATATTTTTTTTTCTGAACTGGTTTGTTCAATCTCTACAAACATTTGACCAAATATCCATTAGACTAATCCAAATTAATTGCTCATAGTCATAAGTTGCTAACTTAATTAGTTTAAGAGAAATTAACTTCATAAATAAATATTGTCGCCAAGGTTATTTCTATGGGCCATAGAAAATTATTTTTTTTTCTCTGAACTGGTTTGTTCAATGTCTACAACATTTTGACCAAATATCCATTAGACCTATACAAATTAATTTTTCATAGTCATAAGTTGCTAACTTAATTAGTTTAAGAGAAATTAACTACATTAATTAATATTGTCGCCAATGTTATTTCTATGGGCCATAGAAAAATATTTTTTTCTCTGAACTAGTTTGTTCAATCTCTACAAAAATTTGACCAAATATCCATTAGACTAATCCAAATTAATTGATCATAGTTATAAGTTACTAACTTAATTAGTTTAAGAGAAATTAACTACATTAATTAATGTTGTCGCCAATGTTATTTCTATGGGCCATAGAAAAATATTTTTTCTCTGAACTGGTTTGTTCAATCTCTACAAACATTTGACCAAATATCAAGGAAACTAACCCAAATTAATTTTTCATAGTCATACGTTGCTAACTTAATTAGTTTAAGAGAAATTAACTGCATTAATAAATATTGTCGCCAATGTTATTTCTATGGGCCATAGAAAAATATTTTTTTCTCTGAACTGGTTTGTTCAATGTCTACAAAATTTTGACCAAATATCAAGGAATTTAACCCAAATTAATTGCTCTTAGTCATTAGTTTCTAACTTAATTAGTTTAAGAGAAATTAACTACATTAATTTATATTGTCGCCAATGTTATTTCTATGGGCCATAGGAAAGTCCCAATTAAATTGTGCAAAATTTCGGTTAAACTTTTAGTAATCTAATTTTAAAGGTCAAAGGTCAGGCTTCACCTAAAGTTGAAGATAAGAGTATTTTAGACGAAGAGCTCCTTAATAGAATTGAAGAAAATGAAAAACTTCATCAACAGGTTAGATTCTTTGTGTTTGACTATTGTCACGAAATTAGTAATTTCGCGAGAGTCAAATATCAATGTTGTGGGGGTGGTTAGGTTTACAATACTGAAATGGAGCAACGTAAATTAGTCGAAGACCTTTCTAAAGAGTTAATCCAGCTCAAAGCTGAAGCTGCCCAACAGGAAGCCACGTGGAACGAAAACCTTAACGCCCGCGAACAAACCATACAGAAATTAGCCGAAGAACGTGCCAAAATTGAAGTGAGAATAATTTTACTTCGAAGACCCCCCTTAGACTAGTTTACCCCAATGAGATAGATAGAGTTACAATTCAAATCGGCTTACCGCGAAACACATTGCTTTTATCAAGCACGTTTATCAAAACATGACAGCGCCATCTGTGAGCCTCTAGCGGAACTAATTACAACTTTTACTCGCTTATTTTCAATCAGAAACATCGTTATGATTTTTATTTCATCTATTTATTAGATTAAAAAGGACTAAAGTTTTTATTATTTAACTCGCGTATTTTATTTAACACGTTTAAAAACAATCTTGACAACTTGTTACACAGATTATAGCAGCAGACGGTAATAAAAAAGTTCTTAGGGTGATTAATAGGTGGCGCCACCCGTATTTTATAAAGATTCATGCTCGACAAAAGGTGTATCGCGAAACGTCGATCTCGAGATTTCACGTTGTGACTCTAGGTTTAAAATATATATTCTATCTCATTGGTTTACCCATCAGGCTGGGAAATAGCACACTTCCTCTGGTCCAAAACCAGTTTATTAATTGCTTGGATTAGTTTTTTAATTCAAGAAGTGGGGGTTACTGGTCCTCGGGACCAGTTTATTAATTGCAAATCTATTGGAGAGCAAAGGCTGGGACCAGTCCGGAGACCAGTAAATTATTTCAGACACTAGGGGGTCACTGGTCCAAAGGACTAGTTTAAAAAATATCCTTATTTCCCAGCCTGTTACCCATGGGCTTCCATTGTCTAACTTGCGCGATTAACAAATTTAGATACGAATTAGAAATTTAGAAAAAGAACTAATGGAATGTAAAGAGCAAGAGACGATATGGTAAGTGTTAGTTTAGTTTATTTAATTTGCGTAATTAGGCCTAATTTAGACCAAATTTTCACGATAAGCCGCGAAGACTTAGATAAAGTTGAAACTGAGTTAGGGCAAAAACTCTCGTCTGTTCTAGTTATTGTAGAAGATAAACTGCCTTTCGTTGATTCTAGTAAGGCCAAATTAAATTAAAATTGGTATTTAAAGGGAGGGTAAAGTAGAAAATCAAGTGATTTTTTATCGGTTCTTCTACTAATTTTAAGACCAGTCTGCATAGTGAAACACTTCCGAATGATTTGAAAATTCAAATTAGGTTCAGGTTTTAAGGATAATTTTAAACAAGGACTTCCGACCAATCGCGTAACGCCCTGCCTTTTTGTTAACAAAATTCTCGTGGCACGTTCTATGTCTCGCGCCACGATTGTCACGTCGCGCGCCTAATTTTATCAAATCTCGTGATAAATTTCATTCGACACGGAGCATGCGTGCCACGAGAATTTTGTTAATAAAAAGGCAGGGCGTTACGCGATTGGTCGGCAGTCCTTGTTTCAAATTATCCTTAAAATCTGAACCTAATTTGAATTTTAAAATCATTCGGAGCTGGTATTTCCTGAATGTTTGACTATGCAGACTGGTCTTAAAATTAGTTGAAGAATCGATAAAAAAATCACTTGATTTTCCACTTCACCCTCCCTTTAAGTTCGGGTTTAATTGACGCTCTCTATTAAAAAAAGGAAATTCAAAATTAATGAGCTTGGAACCTCCCGTTTTTGTGTCCCATTATTGGAAAGATGTGATATCTTATTTATCCACTTTCGGACTAAATTTAACGGAACTTTTACGTAAATTATCCGATTTGCATATGTATATGGAACAGCAAATGCGGAATTTCTTAAAAAGTGGCCTTTCTTCTAAACTGCAATCGCATGTTTTGAGCAAAGTAACTTTAAAGAACCAATCATTGTTAAAGGGAGGGTGAAGTGGAAAATCAAGTGATTTTTCTTATCGATTCTTCTACTAATTATAAGACCAGTTTGCACAGTGAAACATTCAGGAAATACCAACTCCGAATGATTTTAAAATTCAAATTAGGTTCAGATTTTAAGGATAATTTTAAATAAGCCCCTCCGACCAATCGCGTAACGCCCTGCCTTTTTATTAACAAAATTCTCGTGGCACGCATGCTCCATGTCTCGCGCCACGATTGTCACGTCGCGCGCCAAATTTTATCAAATCTCGTGATAAATTTCATTCAACACGGAGCATGCGTGCCACGAGAATTTTGTTAATTAAAAGGCAGGGCGTTACGCGATTGGTCGGAGGGGCTTATTTAAAATTATCCTTAAAATCTGAACCTAATTTGAATTTTAAAATCATTCGGAAGTATTTCCTGAATGTTTCACTATGCAGACTGGTCTTATCATTCGCAGAAGAAACGATAAAAAATCACTTGATTTTCTACTTCACCCGCCCTTTAATTAGACAAACGAATTAACTTAATTTTATTAATTAGTTTATTGAATATCTTCACGAACATCCATCATATTTAAAGGAAATTGAACGAGCCTTTCACAATTTCCAATCAAGGCAACAAACCAATTCCACCCTTCTCTGGGTGCGTCTTTTTTTTCTAAAATTAGTTTTAATTAACAAATTTAATTTGTTCTTTAAAATTAATCTCTTTCTTTCTTTATTTCTTTCTTTCTTTCTTTCTCTCTCTCTATCTTCAGTCAGACGCGTTTAAATCAACTTTTCTCGTCAGTTGCGTTTCACGTTACGTCTCTTACCTCGAAAAACTCCTACCTTATATTTTAATCAGGTAGGGGAATTAAAAACCACGTTAACGATTTTAATTAGCGAATTTAGTTAATCGCTTCTCGATTAGGTGTTTAGTAATAATCGTTATAGTTTGCAGATGAAACGGCAAATGGCCGAAAACATTCCTAGATTATCTGATTCTTTACGTTCCTTAGAAAAATTAACTGTTCAAATTGTCAGAGTTTTCGCGCGGGTCGAACGATGGTTACTACTCCTGACTAATTACAGTTAGTTAATTTAAATGCTAATTTACTTTAATTGTATCGGAGATAAGTTCGGTTTATTTATTTTAGCGTATTTACTAACCGACGGTAGAATTACTGACAGTTTAAATTATGTCTTTGAGAAACTTATTGCGTCTGTTCAATTTTTATTGGAAACATTTGATGGTAATTAATATTTGGAGTTTCTTAACCAAGGATGATAGGGGGGAGGATTCGAAATCTGAGAGAAATAGGCGCGCGCGCTAACTGTGGAACAGTTCAGGTCCGGTGGGACGTTAGAAATGGGGGAGGAATACTCGGGGAACAATGGCGGGCAGTCTACTTCAGACGAATCACGTAGACCGCCCGCCATTTTTCCGAGTATTCTTTCCCCATTTGTAACGTCCCATCGGACCTGAACTGTTCCACACACGCCTTTTCTCTCATATTTCGAAATAGGCGCGCTAACTGTGGAACAGTTCAGGTCCGGTGGGGCGTTAGAAATTGGGGAGGAATACTCGGGAACAATGGCGGGCAGTCTACTTCAGACGAATCACGTAGACCGCCCGCCATTTTTCCGAGTATTTCTACCCCATTTCTAGCGTCCCATCAAACCTGAACTGTTCCACACACGCCTTTTCTCTCATATTTTGAAATAGGCACGCTAACTGTGGAACAGTTCAGGTCCGGTGCGACGTTAGAAATTGGGGAGGAATACTCGGGAACAATGGCGGGTGGTCTACTTCAGACGAGTCACGTAGACCGCCCGCCATTTTTCCGAGTATTTCTACCCCATTTCTAGCGTCCCATCAAACCTGAACTGTTCCACACACGCCTTTTCTCTCATATTTCGAAATAGGCGCGCTAACTGTGGAACAGTTCAGGTCCGGTGGGACGTTAGAAATGGGGGAGGAATACTCGGGAACAATGGCGGGCAGTCTACTTCAGACGAATCACGTAGACCGCCCGCCATTTTTCCGCGTATTTCCACCCCATTTCTAACGTCCCATCGGACCTGAACTGTTCCACACACGCCTTTTCTCTCATATTTCGAAATAGGCGCGCTAACTGTGGAACAGTTCAGGTCCGGTGGGACGTTAGAAATTGGGGAGGAATACTCGGGAACAATGGCGGGTGGTCTACTTCAGACGAGTCACGTAGACCGCCCGCCATTTTTCCGAGTATTTCTACCCCATTTCTAGCGTCCCATCAAACCTGAACTGTTCCACACACGCCTTTTCTCTCATATTTTGAAATAGGCACGCTAACTGTGGAACAGTTCAGGTCCGGTGCGACGTTAGAAATTGGGGAGGAATACTCGGGAACAATGGCGGGCAGTCTACTTCAGACGAATCACGTAGACCGCCCGCCATTTTTCCGAGTATTTCTACCCCATTTCTAACGTCCCACCGGACCTGAACTGTTCCACACACGCCTTTTCTCTCTCCCTCCATTATCCTTATCTTAACGATCGAATTAACGATTTTAACGGGCTACCTTTGACCTTAGAGGTCAGAAAACAATTTAGTTTAAAAATAGCCGTTGAGCACGAACTTCCAACTGTTGATACGGCAACTAAGAATACGGATGAATGTTTATTATCGTGTCTTGTTTCTATCGTCAATATTCTTCATAAGGTAAACGAATTAATTCTTCGTTTGTTAATGGCGGAATTAAGACTTTTTCGCGATTCGCATTAACTTTTGTAGTTGCTATCGGATCTTCCAAAGGAAAATATATTCAACCCTAAAAAAT
Source organism: Phalangium opilio (assembly GCF_054372755.1). NCBI lineage: Eukaryota > Metazoa > Arthropoda > Arachnida > Opiliones > Phalangiidae > Phalangium > Phalangium opilio. Next base: position 5,072,584 of record NW_028324187.1, on the reverse strand, counting down.
TATTTGGTCCATTACGGAAAACCGCATCGGTTAATGGAGCCGTTACCGGATTTAGAATTAGAGCTAAAAAATATATAACTAATTTAGACGAGGTATGAAGGTCATAAGGTCATTTGATTCTTAAGATTATTAATTATCGGGAAATTTAAAGGAACCACCGAAAGAAGTCCCTTATTGTTTAGCGATTAAAAATCAAGAGTCGATTAAATACTTTACCGAAAACCAGGATCTTATTAGACATCAAGTAATACAGAAATACTTCGTTTTTCACGCGTGACGTCATAATGACGTATGTCTCTCTCTCTCGTTTCGATTTAGTTACATGCTTTGGAAACTAAGGTCACCAAACTTGAACAAGTATAGATTAGTACTTAATTTAAAATTAAACCACCGTTAATTAACTTAATTTTAATTTGGCATTAAGGAAAAGGAACATTGGATGTTAGAATGTCAGTTACTTCAAACTAAACAAAAACGTGAAATGAAGGTACCGCCCCCGAAATTATAATAAATAAATTGTTTTAATTAATATTAATTAATTAATTGATTAAAACAGTTCGAAGCGAATAAGGACGAAGTTAATGAATCTGATTTAGAAACTTGCGTCAGAGAACACATACAAACTTTAGTTATCAAACTTCAATTAGCCGATACAAAAGCTCTAGCCTTTCAAAGTGAGGTTAGTAAGGCTCTTAATGACGGTTATGTATTATCAAGAAGTGATATCTAGTTTATTAGGGAGAAGGTAATGTATAAGATGCCTAAGTATTCGCCGCGCGCCATAGTCCCAGTTCCCCCTTTCAAAATACAAGGGGGGGGGGGACGTAAAAGGAGGCCGCGCTATTTCGCTGCCTCTCCTCAGTCGGAAAATATGATTGTAATTTTCGTCATTCGGGTAGACGCGCTGACGCGAGTTTTAAAGAACCAATGAGATGCATGCTGGTTGTAATTTTAGAGGCGGCGGGGATTAACTCCGGACCTACTATACGTTTGAACTGGAGATAAAGCTGGTATAAATGTGGGGCGAATTTATACCTTCTCCCTAATAAACTAGATATCACTTCTTGGTATTATTTAACGTAATTAATTTAATTGTAATTATTTAGTGTACAGCTATTTATCAAAAATTAAAAATCACGGAGGAACAATGCGCAATTTACGTGAAAGAATTAGCTGACGCGAAAAACAGTATTTCAGAATTAAAAGTAATTAAGTTTAATTTTAACTCATTAACGTCTAGCGTTGTTAATTAAAATTATTTTAAGACTAAATTGGAGTCGACGATTAACGGTTACGAAGATCAATTAAGTTCCATGACGGAACATTTATCCATCATGAATGATAAACTCACAACACAAAAAGAAGAAATTGATTCCTTGAGACATTCGGTAATTTATTTTAAGTAATTAACTAATTTTTAAAATTTATGTATTTTAAAATGTTTCAGAATGTTAAGAAATCGAAAAGTAAGTGAAATGGTCACGTGACTGTAAAGGGGTGAAAGAAAAATAATTATAAGGGACCAATTTTTGATTAAGCTAGTTAATTAAATTAATTATTATAACCAAAAATTTCTAACAATTTTTTTTTGTTAATTGGCAACTACAAACAAAGTATAAGCCAAAAGTTTGATTAAAAACTAAAAGCACTCTGATGAGAGTAGTTTTCTTTCGTAGTGTAGCAACTCATCCATCTCAGGGTAGGTCTGATCTGAAATTTTAAGGAAAGGTAAGTTAAACCTCACTTTCTAAGCCTTGCCAAGTCTTGGTTAATTCAAAGATGATGGGGGGTAGGATGCCTAATCTGAGGTAAATCGGCATGCTAACTGTGGAACGACTTAGGTGCGGTCGGACGCTAGAAATGGGGGAGGAATACTCGGAAAAATGGCGGACGGTCTTTCTGATTTGTTTGACGCAGACCGCCCGCCATTTTACCATGTATTAAAGAAACGCACTTAGCGGCCTTGCCAGCGCCTAACAAGCCTCGGTTAATTCAAAGATGATGGGGGTAGGATGCGTAATAGAGGTAAATCGGCACGCTAACTGTGGGACGACTTAGGTCCGGTCGGACGCTAGAAATGGGGGAGGAATACTCGGAAAAATGGCGGACGGTCTTTCTGATTTGTTTGACGTATACCGCCCGCCATTTTACTGTGTATTAAAGAAACTCACTTAAGAGCATAGCTATTCCAGAATAACTTAACGATTAACACACAAAAAAATGGAGGCCATATTAAAGTTAACAGTTTATTATATTCCATAATATATCTCAAATCAATACAATACAATAGAAACTAAATATAATTTTAACTTGTAATCTAAATAATATCTCGATATACCGGTACATTTCAGCCAAGTTTGTATTCAGGCACATAATTGCTCGGCCTTAGAAATTATTTACGAATTAAAACAAAGGAGGTTACCGGTCCGGTACACGTCTTTAAATAAGCTAAAAACTAATTTAATTTAATTTAATTTAATTAATCTACTAGAAAAAAAAAGCTTTAATCATATTGAATTAGAGTATGGGCAATAATTGGCTTGAGGTTTTGTTGATCGGTACTTACAATACAACCCGCTAATTTCTTGGCACTTTTGTTTAAAAAAAAAAAACATTTTAGCAAGTACCACCGCATTTATCTAAAAAAGCTTTATCAAATACCACACACAAATAGTAACCTCCGTTACCGCTATTTTATTTTACAGTTTATATTAGAATTAGAGGGAGTAATCGCGTTCGTTACTCTGAGCTTGAAATATTAAGGCTGTTGCCACAAAGACACTCAAAAATCAAAATTAAAACGTAGGAGCAATTTTTGAGTATCAAATATTAAGAAAAAGAGACTAAAACTAAAAGCAGGCAGATTGGTATAGGCAGAAAATTGATTGGGTGATGTTTGTTTATCCCTAAGTAACTTGTTAGTCACTCAGGTATGGTTAGATGACGCGTTTTCTACTGAACTTGACGTTTGTTGTGACTTTCTGTTGAGATGAAAATTATATTTACTATTATTTCAATTTATCCGTCGTGTGTTATACTCTGTACCTTGAAATTTAAGCAAAGCTTTCGTTCTTTCGTCCGCGTCGCAATACCATACTGTTATGGCAAATCTGGAATTTAATTTAGAGAACCGTTAATGCACGGAGCTGTATTGTAGAAGGAGTAGAGACTCGTAGCTTCCCCTCTACTAAAAAAAGCTAGACCTTATTTGTCCATAAAAAGGTGGTATGAATTTTGACCCTCCCTCCAAACCTAGGCGAGCCAACGTAAACAATAAAGATGGCCGCGAGCTACGAACGTTCAGGAGGGTTAAGCCTCGGTCTTTTGTGTATCGAGTCCGAGCGAGTGACAGGAGTTTCTCAACGGTTTGCAAATCTTATTTAAATTTATATTAATTATAATATGGAAAATATTCAAAGAATTAAGCCGGGAAAGAAGAAAACGGACGCCTTCTTTAAAACACGTGATGTCAGAGATTGTTTACATTGGCTCGGTATGCGCGAAAATTGTGCGTGGAGCACTAGTACGCTTATGTCTAGGCTCTAGAGGCCTAGTCTCTACTCCTTCTACAATACACATCCGTGGTTAATGTACTTGTAGATGGCGCTAGTTTAAACCCATTATAATCTAGCGCCACGCCATCTGGTGAGCGGTTTCCCCTGAGCATTACCTGACTGAATAAGCGGGTAAAACTTCGTGCGGATTTCTCCGATCCGACCAGAAAAAGAGTATTCGATCAAAAAGCGGTTCAATATTAGCCACGTGGTTATCATAACCAACTGGAAACATTCTTAGTAAACCTCCGTGTTTCTACAACAAAGCAATTATTCTGTTGTTGTGTTTTTTCACGCAAATCGGGGGTATTTTATAATAAAATACCAAGAAGCGATCGATATCTAGTTTACTAGGGAGAAGGTATAAATTCGCCCCACATTTATACCAGCTTTATCTCCAGTCTAAACGTAGCCTGTCCGGAGTTAATCCCAGCCGCCTCTAAATTACAACCAGCATCTCATTGGTTCTTGAAAACTCACGTCAGCGTGACGACGCGAATGACGAAAATTACAATCATATTTTCCGACCGAGGAGAGGCAGCGAAATAGCCCGGCCTCCTTTTACGTCCCCCCCCCCTTGTATTTTGAAAGGGGGACTAGGACTATGGCCTAACGCGAATACTTAGACATCTTATACCTTCTTCCTAATAAACTAGATATCGCTTCTTGAAAATACCTTAACATCCCAATTTTTGTTTAAGTAATAGATACTAGTGATACATCGGCCATCTTGATTTGGGTTATCAACGTGTTTGACGTAATGCGTTCCATTACCAGGGTAGCAAGCAATCATAGCCTGATAATAAACTAACGTTGTTTATTTCTACAAATCCCGAAATTTTATGATAAAATTACCTTGGTCCTTCTATTAATTTTGTATCTACATAGAAGCCCGCTATTTTTCATTTTATTACACTTTGTAATCAAAGTATCCAGAGTATTTATCAAAATACCAATGGTTTGACATCCCAGTTCGTAACCATCCACCCAAGTAATTCTATCCCCTCTAACGGGTATCGTAACTTGGTTTGTTGTCTGAGCATTTACAACTTTCCCTTCCTGAAACGTCCCGTCGCTATATAAGGCCTTAACCTCATCCAAAATGGCTTCCCCCAATTGTTTCCCGAGAAAGGAGTCAATGACGCATATGCCATATGTGTTTAAATCCTCTATAATGTTACCACAAATTTGGTCTAACCATTGTGGCGACGCTTTGGGGTTTACGAAATTTCCAGGCGGGTTTCCTAATTGTTGAGATAATTTACTGGGTTCATCCAAATCAGTCAATTCGTGTAAGAATGGTTTCACTTTTTGATAGGAAACCATGGTAGAACCCTTATATCCCGATAAACTGACATTCATTTCAGATGAAAAATTAGACGACGCCCCTTCCTGATATTGTTTCATTAAACTACTGGTAGTATCCGATTGTTGGGGCGGCGGTATATAAGGTGGCAAGTTTGAGGCTGATCCGTAAGTTATGTTTTGACTGATATCGTACTGTTGGGGTCCTCGAGGACACAGTTGATCGTTACCTAAAACATTTTTTAAATCATTTGCGTCTGGGGGGGCGCAATAATCCGTATTAGGGGAATTGACTAGCGTGGCTACGTCATTATCAAAGTTTTGCGCGTCTAGGTTACTACACTCGTAACCATATTGCAAGTCTGTGGGGATACCCGCTTCGATAACATTTGGTTTGCTAGTTTGATCAGTGTTCCAAGGGTTATCACCTAAAAGCATATTTAAATCGATGTTAAGTTTATCTTCCATGGCACTGGCGATTCCGAATAAACTCTCATCCGACGCGATGTCTAAACCATTTAAACTCGAGGGTGCCGCAGTTGGCGTTACTTGATGTATTGGGCTTGTCGTGTTGGGTGTCAGGCACTGTTTCTTTAAGGAAATATTATCGGAACTCTCTAGTTTGTGAGTCTGTACTACTGTTAGTTTGTTCACCTCGACGCAATCCTGTTTATGGACTTTCCAATGCAGACGTTGGTGTTCTTTGCAACAATAGTAAGCGCAGTGACATCGTCCGCATCGGCGTAAATTCTCACGCACTCCACACCAATCACACCAAATGTTAAAATTAGACGCAGTTGCCCCGTGATGGGGTTCAATTGGATCATTTCCCCCAGAGTTAAACTGTTTGACAGAGTTACTATCCATTATTGGTTTAATTTCGTTGTTGTCAACGGAGACATCAAAATTTACCATTTCATTTATACTGGCATATGTCTACAGTTTTCCTGGGTTGATAATTAAATTTGTTTAATCGCGCTTAATGGTGCGAAACGAACGAACTAATCCTGTTTTTCCGTCGGATTAAAACAATATAAAAATTTCGTGTTGTTTCGAAATATATGAACGAATTCCATAACCATCGCGACTTCAACAACTACACCAAGGTTACGTAAAACCAGAGAGAATTTAGAAGGGGAGTGGAAGGGGTGGTTTGGAATGTAGCGCAACGTCGTCTGCTAAACGTTATCTAGGCAGGTCGATTTCCGGTATGATGCGTTTGTAAATTGTAACAGAGAGATTTTAGAACATGTGACCGGAAACTCTCCTACCCCAAAAAGCTCAACGCGACATATTGTTTGGACGTCATCACGTTTAATAGAGTCAAAGATGAGCGGCTAAATGTGCGCCTGTTTTTGTTATTATCAAGTTTTATCAACTGAATAAATTTCCCCTTTTCCAAAATTTTACTAAATATAATATGTTTTTGCCCCTAATTATTGGTAACTTTCCAAATTATGGCTAATTAGCTTGTTTATTGCCACCTTTTCCAAAAAATTGTTTTTTTTTTAGTTTCTTTTTTCTACCCTAAAAAGAGGCGCACTTTTAGCCATTCGTAGTCAAAGGGGGGACCTTCCACTCCTCTTCTAAATTCTCTCTGGTAAAACCGGTTTAGTTTAGTTCCGAGTCATCATCCACCGTCCTATCTTCTAGAACTACGCTTATAACTTATAAGCAGACTGAATCGAATAACCAATGAAAATTCTCGAAAGTGAAACTAGGTGCGATTTACAGGAAATCAATATAAAGTTACGCCTCCGGTCACGATTGTTTCTACTCCTAGTCGCCGGATTTCAGTAGTGAAACTGGAATATTGCGGAAGGGAAAAAGCTAAGGCCTAAAGCTACCGAACTTTTTTTTCGCGATATCGAAATCTCACTAAAGTTTATATTTTTTGCCGTTGTTTCGAGTCGATTTAATTAACAAAGCTATTAATCAGCTTGAAAAATACGAAAGAATCTTGGTACGTGGTAGAATATCATGTGATCTGAATCATTACGCGAATAAATTTGGTAAGTTTGTTTATTTTCCTCTACTTTCGTTAAGCCTAACGAACGGTTTCCCAACCTCGCGCGCATTGGGGGGATCTCTTCACGAATTCACCCCATTCATGATTCAATTTCAACCCATTGCCATTCTAAAATAGGCCTTGGCCTCGGGTTGGAATATTACTACATGTACTTTAGTAATTGGTAGACAACTCCGATCTGGCATGTCCTACCGCTATTCACCTAAATGTAAGGCGATAAATATCAAAATTTTAAGAGAAAAATCCACCTTGGCTTTAGTTAATGACTTAGAAGCTATTTCTAACGGCCGCGGATTTCCTATGATGCAATTGGTAATCTTCCATTTCAGAATGGTTACCATGTTGGGTCTCTTTGATGATTGAAACCAAAGTGTGGATTTCGATCTGAATATAAATTTACCGTTTATGATTGATAACTGATAGATATTGGTAAGTACTATTGAAGTTTTTGACTGTCAAGAATATCACAATGATGAGATATCAGTTAACTAAATATTGGAGATAGATAGTACCCATTAGTCAGCCCCAGTTTTAGTGGACTAATTTGTTTCTCTATTTGATCTTATAAAAATAGATAAGATTTTAAGAGTATAACTTCCTCTTTGCTTTTCTCACAATTTACAATTTCATGAAGACATACTGCAAATATTGCAATTGTTTTTGTCAGTATAACACACAAAGTGTTTTAAGTTTGAAGTTTCTTATAGGCAAATATGAAAATTATTTATTGATACCATTATTGACTACATATCCTTATAGTATTTGCTTCTATATTTTTTAAGTTTTTGGTAGATGTATTTACCTAAGTAGTATTTATGAATTTTTATTTCCCCACATTGTAAATGGTAAGTGAATTGGATTGTTTTTACAAGGAAGATATTTGTTTCCTTAATGAGGTTTTTCCTGGCTACTCTAAAGAGCTATTAGGTCCTATTTCCTTTTGTATAAATACTTTAAATGTCAAAAAAACAAAAAAGCTTAGTAGATTTATTACTTCTGTGGTTATGTAATAACCAAGGGAGTTATTCTTTGATACCCAGTTATTTATGTGTGCATCATTGCCAAAAAGGCAGTGCAGGGGATGCCATTGAATGGTAAAGGGGACTGGTAAAAGTGACAGCTTTGATAGTTCAACAAGTCAGTAAAAAACTTTCCCTACTAGGTAGGTGTGGTTGGGGATGGGGAGGGCGTGTTAGTAAAGTGTATTCACGTTTTCTAACTCTCTAAGGTAATACTAGAGATGGCCAAGGGTTGGGGTATAGAGTAATGTCAGTTCTACTATGCAAACGTCATACCATAGAGTAGTGTCGGTAGAGGGGGGAGTAGACTGTGTATCCCTCCCTCTAGGCGCGCTTTTGTAAGAGGGGATACTGTACGCGCCTGGTAGGGGGGATGACACTTAGCTAAGAGATAGAAGGGTATGACGTTTGCATAAGTAGAACTGACATCTAGCTCTAGCTCAGTGTCATCCCCCTACCAGGCGCGTACCGTATCCCCTCTTACAAAAGCGCGCCTAGAGGGAGGGATACACAGTCTACTCCCCTCTCTACCGACACTACTCTATATTGAGTTCTTACCACACCTATCTAAAAAGGACGGTCAGTCTATCTTATCTCCACATCGCTAACAGATCATAATCTTAAAGCCAGTATGTCTTTCATACTTGTAGCTAAAAACCTATTACAACTCTATATCAAGAAGTGATATCTAGTTTATTGGGGAGAAGGTATAAATTCGGTCCACATTTCTAGCTTTATCTCCAGTCCAAACGTATAGTAGGTCCGGAGTTAATCCCCGCCTCTAAATTACAACCAGCATCTCATTGGTTCTTGAAAACTCACGTCAGCGCGACGCGAATGACGAAAATTACTTGTATTTTCTGACTGAGGAGAGGCAGCGAAATACTTAGGCATCTTATACCTTCTCCCTAGTAAACTAGATATCACTTGTCTATATATATATATACATTGAAGGGTCAGGAGAAGTTTTCAGTGATAACTATAGTTGAATAACAGCATCCCAACTTTTATAAATAGTGCCCTTTCCCCCTGAGAATGAATCCCTCCTAGCTACCATGTCCACACCCCCCATCCTCCCACGCCCACCCAACAAACCGGCATATAAAGAAAGTATTTCGCCTATACAAGCTTTCCAACAAATCGGCTTCGATACAGTTGTCCATCAAAGTAACCCTAAAACTCGCGGGTGGCCGCAATCGCAATCGCGATCTTATCGAGGCTGTCGCGAGGACAGTTTTGAAGTTCAGTATAAAGCTGGGCTTCTAAAAGGGGTTGTCAAAGTATCTTACAAGAGTTTGTACAAGTGAAGAATCATTTTTTAAACACTTCCTGGAAATTGAGAATTTTTTCATTGTTTGTTAGTCCCTTATGAATTTATATTGTCCCTGACCCCCCTACTGGTTTTACGACTTCAGAACCAGTTTTATTGTTCTGTTAGAACGCCTTCCCTCAGTGGGAGGTAAGGTTGCTTTGAAATCACATAGACATCGGGAACGCCTTCAATAGACCAGTAAGTACAGTATAGACGGATTTAGTTTTTTGGCAAACTATATACTGAAATTTGTTACTGCAAGGGTTTATTTATGATTGTGTTGATTTGCTATGATTTACGATTTACCGAAAGAGATAAAAATGTAAGCTAAACTAGTAATGGCACCTTATAGTGTCGTGGTCACTGTTGTAGCCCGCCAGTATAGTGTGCTACCACGAAGCTAGGGGGGAAAAACTGTGACGTCAATATTGGGTCCCGAATTTGTATTGCCCAAGCTGACGGCGTCTCGCGACTGCCAATATGGTCGCCTGAAAATAAGGTAAGAGATAAGAGCATGTGACGTCACTATAAAGTTCGTGGTAACACACTATTGAATTGGGCAGGCATTTCTCAAGTTTATGTAGCACTCTTGGTAACTTTATAGTGTATAGAGTAATGTCAGTTCTACGTATGCAAACGTCATACCCTTCTATCTCTTAGCTCAGTGTCATCCCCCCTACCAGCCGCGTACAGTATTCCCTCTTACAAAAGCGCGCCTAGAGGGAGGGATACACAGTCTACTCCCCTCTCTACCGACACTACTCTATACGTGATACTGTATCACCTTAGATCGTTGTTGGGTGTTGTACATACGACCTTAGCACATTGGAAACCACACGGAGTATTGGGAAATAATTTTTGCCCTTGTTGATTAAATACGTCAAAAGCATATATATATCTTGTCGCGTTTCGTTAGGTACATTGGGTTCCGTTTTGACTTTCAGACTGCAGAAGTTATGGGAGCCTTTTTAGACACTCCTAAAACTGAAAAGCACACTGAAAAGGGGGCCGGCAATGGGTTGTCTTACGGTCTGGCCAGCATGCAAGGCTGGCGAATTGAGATGGAAGACGCGCATTGCGCGCGTATCGGCCTTCCACACGGACTTAGCCAGTGGAGTTTTTTCGCGGTCTTTGACGGACACGCCGGTGCCAGAGTCAGCGCGCATTGTGCGGAGAACTTGATCGATTCGATCATCCAAACTGAAGAGTTTAAAGTTAGCGCTTTAGCCACAAATAGTTCGGTTACGCCCGAAGTCATTGACAGTGTTAAAAGCGGTATTCGTGATGGATTTTTACGTCTCGACGAAAAAATGAAAACAATCCCGGAAGTCGAATCGGGAGAGGATCGTAGCGGATCGACGGCAGTTTGCGCGCTCGTATCCCCCACTCACATATTTTTCGCTAACTGCGGTGACTCTCGAGCCGTCCTCTCTCGATCTTCGAGGGCTTACTTTTCAACGCAAGATCACAAACCAGTTAACCCGACCGAAAAGGAGAGAATTCAAAAGGCGGGTGGGAGCGTCATGATACAACGGGTTAACGGATCCTTGGCTGTCTCGCGAGCCTTGGGCGATTACGAATACAAGCAGGTTGAAGGCAAAGGTCCTTGCGAGCAATTAGTCTCTCCCGAACCCGAGATTTTGGTTCACGAACGTGACCATAATAATGACGAATTCTTCGCCCTGGCTTGCGACGGCATATGGGACGTCATGGTTAACGAGGAACTTTGCGATTTTGTGCGTCACCAGTTGCGAATCACTAATGATTTAGAAAAGATATGTAGTCAAGTCATAGATACTTGCCTCTACAAGGTAAATCTCTGACTTAACTTAAGTCTCAACGCCGCCACACTTTTCTAAGCCCAATTCTTTACTCCAGGGTAGTAAAGATAATATGAGTATTGTGCTTGTAACCTTACCGGGTGCTCCCGGTATTAGTCAGGAAGCCCGAAATAGAGATCAGGAACTAAATACCGTACTCGAAAATAGAATCAGAGGTAGGGAAGGCCTTCCCCCCACCCCTAAATGTTTCTTTGTTACTTCAATGCTAATTTATAAGCCGCGTCATGTAGATATCGTTTCGAACAAGAGCGAGTTGGATTTGAATGAAGTAATGCACCAATTAGGTGAAGAAGAAATAGCTGATCTTCCGCCTGGAGGAGGATTGTGTGCCAAGTAAGAATCAATTTCGTCAGGGTTCGTACGGAACCTGAATAACCTGGAAAAACCTGGATAAGTCAGGGATATGGAAAATAGGAGCAAAAGTCAGGGATAAGTCAGGGATTTAAAAAAAATCCTAAAAAGTCAGGAATATGTCAGGGATTTAAAAAAAATCCTAAAAAGTCAGGGATATGTCAGGGATTTAAAAAAAATCCTAAAAAGTCAGGGATATGTCAGGGATTTAAAAAAAATCCTAAAAAGTCAGGGATATGTCAGGGATTTAAAAAAAATCCTAAAAAGTCAGGGATATGTCAGGGATTTAAAAAAAATCCTAAAAAGTCAGGGATATGTCAGGGATTTAAAAAAAATCCTAAAAAGTCAGGGATATGTCAGGGATTTAAAAAAAATCCTAAAAAGTCAGGGATATGTCAGGGATTTAAAAAAAATCCTAAAAAGTCAGGGATTTAAAAAAAATCCTAAAAAGTCAGGGATATGTCAGGGATTTCATTTGGTATATCAAACCATGATTTCTTCGACCAATGCTAAATATGAGACAGGTGTAATTATGAAGTGGGCTCTGGTAAACACCTTTAAATAGTCAGGGATATTGCCAAAATTTGGTCAGGGATAACCTGGAAAAGTCAGGGATTTTGAAAGTAAAAATTTCGTACGAACCCTGTTCGTTTGTGTCATCAGTCGCTCATAGGTCATCATGGACTTGTAACTCAACTTTTAAATTTTAGACGAGCTGTGATTGAGGAGGTTTATTGGAGGCTAATGCCTAATTCGCAAAATGTAAGTCCAGCATCGAGCATGTTTTAGAAGTAAGTAAAACTGAACGTTAATAAAGGAGTGTAGCGCTGCTTTCAACATAATATCCTATCTTATGTATGTGCTTCATTAATTTACGCTTAAATGTTACCTGTACAAATTTTGTATTATTTATTTCAATATTTATTTAGTATTTTGGGCTGATTTTTTTTTTAATTTGCATTTCTACAAACATTCATCAATTTTAGTTTATTCATTTTTATATAGATATAATATTTGTAGACGCGTTTTCATCGAGTTTTTTTAGGCGTGATTAATTAATTTTAATCGCAATAATTCAGGTACAGGGTTCATACAAACCTGGAAAAATCAGGGAAATAAATAGTTGACAAAAACCTCAGGGAAATTTAGGAATTTTTAAGAGTAAAATTCAGGGAAATTTGAGTCAAACAGGGGCCGAGTAATTAAGCAAAATGTTCATGAACATACCCTCCTTAGGAATATCATTACACCCAACTTTGGAAACTTATAACTCTGGTTATATTAGAGATACGGGGATGTCCCTTGAGTATGTTGTAGTCCTATTTGCCCCCCATCCAACCATACTAAAAACTTTGAGCTACTACAAACAGGGGCCGAGTAATTAAGCAAAATGTTCAAAAACATAGCCCCCTCCATAGGATTAACATTACACTACTTTGGAGGCTCATAACTCTGGTTATATTAGAGATAGGGCGATGTCCTTTGGCTATGTTATAGTCCTATTTGTCCCCCTTCTAACCATACTAAAAACATAGGGCTACGACAAACAGGGGCCGAGTAATTAAGCAAAATGTCCGTAAACATACCCTCCTTAGGAATATCATTACACCCAACTTTGGAAACTTATAACTCTGGTTATATTAGAGATACGGGGATGTCCCTTGAGTATGTTGTAGTCCTATTTGCCCCCCATCCAACCATACTAAAAACTTTGAGCTACTACAAACAGGGGCCGAGTAATTAAGCAAAATGTTCAAAAACATAGCCCCCTCCATAGGATTAACATTATACTACTTTGGAGGCTCATAACTCTGGTTATATTAGAGATAGGGGGATGTCCTTTGACTATGTTATAGTCCTATTTGCCCCCCCCCCATCCAACAATACTAAAAACTTAGAGCTACGACAAACAGGGGCCGAGTAATTAAGCATAATGTCCGTAAACATTACCCTCCATAGGTTTAACATTACACTATACATTGGAGGCTCATAACTCTGGTTATATTAGAGATACGGCGATGTCCTTTGGCTATGTTATAGTCCTATTTGTCCCCCTTCTAACCATACTAAAAACATAGGGCTACGACAAACAGGGGCCGAGTAATTAAGCAAAATGTCCGTAAACATACCCTCCATAGGATTAACATTACACTAAATTTTGGAGGCTCATAACTCTGGTTATATTAGAGATAGGGGGATGTCCTTTGACTATGTTATAGTCCTATTTGCCCCCCCCCCCATCCAACAATACTAAAAACTTAGAGCTACGACAAACAGGGGCCGAGTAATTAAGCAAAATGTTCAAAAACATAGCCCCCTCCATAGGCTTAACATTGCACTAAATTTTGGAGGCTCATAACTCTGGTTATATTAGAGATAGGGGGATGTCCTTTGACTATGTTATAGTCCTATATTTGCCCCCTCTTTCGTTAACATTTGCGTCATAGGATACTCCATATAAGGGAAAAACCTGGAAAACTCCGGGAAGTATATGGGGAAAACCTTGGGAAATCTCAGGGAAATTTGTTTTCCAAAAGGTGTATGAACCCTGGCCTGATGTAATGGCTATTTAATTTTTGTGGAGATTTCATTATATTAACATACAATGAAACGTAAAACTCCATTTATTTCATCAAAAAACGTTGCAAATTATTATTATTGTTTCAGGACGCAAATCATCTATAGATTATAAATTTAACAAAAAAAAAATGGTGAAACTTCCAGCAGACGACGCAAAAAAAAATATTAATTAATAAAAATAAATAAAAAATAAACAAATAAACAAACAAACAACCCTCCAGTGGATTATATCGCAGGCTGTGTTGCTCACTGTGTTATTAATTAATTATCATTTCAATCAGGGGAGATAATAATTAAAAATAAATTAGAATAAAATTAGAAAGAAACGCATCAAAGGAAATAAAAATAAAAATAAAAATTAAAAATTACGTATGTTGATTAAAAAAATGCACCAAGATAAAAATTGTACAATATTAGTATAAAAAAAAAAGAAAAATACCAATTTACAATCATCGATGATATATTGATTAATCGTCTACCGTAAAAGCTTTAATTTTAATTTTAATTATATGACGCGATCGCATCGCATCGCATCGCATCGCAGTTTGAACGGTAAACAACTAAACATGGATGGTTACGTGTATGAAATTTTACAATACAAACAATTCACTTGGAATAATTTTTTTTTCTCTTCTTCTTTTTACATAGTAAGTTAAGGATTGTTTAAATTCCTTTTATTTTAATTTTTTTTGCAGTGCTTTCTGTCATATGTCATTTTTGCATAGCGTATATTAATTAATTAATCCCCCTATGATTTAAAGGAAATAGATTTATAAATGAATTAATTAAAATTAAATATAAATGCAGATACGATAAAAATAAATAAATAAATAAATAAATAGGGGGTCGTCTTCTTCTTCTCCTTCTTTAATTCTTTCATCTTCATAGATAATCTAATTTTCTTTGTAGCGTTAAATTGTACATATATTAATAATTATTAATTAATCATATCGCAGTAACGTTCCCCATTCCCCCAATAAAAAAACAGCCACGGATTCAATTCAATTTAGGTAAGGTTAAAATTAATTTCGCCCCTCGTTAACGATCACCATAGCAACAAATGAGTCAATTTCCATCGAGGGGCTGGTCACTCAATCGGTACCTTTACTCACTACCAACTAGATGTACAAGGTCCATGCACGCTCACTTCAAAGGGGGGTCCCTCACCCATATATATATATATATATGACTTGTGTGGTTGATAGATGGCGCTTTTTAGTCTCTTTAATACACTTACTGATTAGGCTTAATGCACATGAAATCACGCCGCGTGCTCGAGGTTCGATACCTTTACTTACTACCAACTAGATGTACAAGGCCCATACACGCTCACTTCAAAGGGGGGTCCCTCACCCATATATATTTGACTTGTGTGGTTGATAGATGGCGCTTTTTAGTTTCTTTACTGATTAGGCTTAATGCACATGAAATCCCGCCGCGCGCTCCTTCGCTCGAGGCTCGAAACTTAGAGCAGACAGATGGCTACGTAGGTTTACATAATTTTTTTAGACTTAAACGCGCCTCTAGCGGAGAATCGTGGCGATTTAAAATTAGGTCGGGGAAAAAAATTAAAAAATTGGCGCCCGCATGGGCCTTGTATATCTCGTTGGTTAGTGCTTTACTAAAGTGATTACGCGTAATCTTTAAAAGCCCTGCCTTTGACAGTGCTAAAATGATTTTCCATAATCAGTCTACAGTGATTAGCCCCTCGATTTCCGTTGTTATAAGTGTAGGATTTGCTTTACGGTTTTAGGCGAGTTATTATTGAATAAAATGGGAATTAAAACTAATTATGAAAACGTCCAGATTACGTCACCAAGCGAAATGCTAAGATTTTAGGATTATGAAACCTTTTCTTTTCTTTTCTTTCGAAGCAATATCAACTAAATCCCGGTTCATATTGTTGTAATAAAAAATTTCTTTAAGCCACTCTTTTAGACTAAAAGAGTAAGATACGGTATATTATTATTGCGTCATCGTAAGCACAAATGAAAAAACGCTTGTTGGGTGTTTGACAAGACACTCAAAGACTATAATTATTGTATGAAAAAATTATACAAATTGTAATTTTTTTCATTTGGCGGCACAGTTTTTTTTTTTTTTTTAAGAAAAAAAATCAAAATTATTAGTTTATTGATAATTTACATATTTATCGCCACAAATGTTTTTGTTTAGGCTTCAAGCTAATTTTTTTTATGATATCTGCAACTGGAAATTGAGGGTAAATTTACTTGCAGTTGCGCGCTTTATCCCTACCGCAATTTCTTTCGTCACGCCCCCTTTTCCCTATTTTTAAAACGTCATCTCATCGCTAAGTCCTCTATAGTGTTCCGACATTTTATTGGATGACGTCGTGATGACGTATTTTCTTCCGCCGCACATTGTCTAGTGTACAAAGGGCCTTTGATTCTGTTAGTGAGTTATTAGACAAAAAGATTATGTAACCAACAAACCGCTAAAAATAATTAAAAAGCTATAAATTACGGGACAATTTAGGCTTAATTATAATAACTATCAATTTTCTTTATGTTAAATGTTTTTCTCTCTTTATTAATATCAACTAATATTAATTTTTATAGATCCTTTTAATAATTAGATTAATTTTTATTATTTCTATTTACATTTAACCTCTATTATTCACTTCTTTATTGAAATTAAATGAGATTTTTTTATCACGTTTAAGAGACTTGAAATTACATAAAAAACTTTATATAAGTCATTTTTAAATGTTTGATTTAATTAAAAATAACATAACATAACATAGTGGGTCTAGGAACAAATCTCGCGAAATTCGAGAAAGATTTTGTTTTTAAATAACCGTGAAATCTTGGACAAAGAATGATAAACGCGAAGAAAAATGTTTAATCATTTCTTACTCTGATAATCATCAGAGTTAATCGTCGTGCGACTTTTTTTTTATTGTAATAAATAGCCTTAAGTTGTTTTCTTTGAACATTGTTTACAAAAAAAAAATGGGTTTTGCAATATTTCTTTGCTTCAAATCCAACGCTGGTACCAAAATTATTATTTACTGACATTAAAATGACATTTGTATCAGTATAAATGGTTGAAATGCTATATTTATGTATAAATGTTTGCTTTTATAGTGTAAAGATGCGCCAGAAGTAAATACTTCACGTGCATTTGGCTTATTTAAAATTAACATAATATATTAATTTCCCCGTAGGCGTTGCTTTCAGTTCAGGAAAGCGTCCTTCACCTCCTGGGTATTAGAAAACTGAACTGAACTAGATTTTAGCGCGAAATTTCAAAGTGATTTTTGATTGGATAAAATCCGTTCTATTCTGAATCAGTGCAGACTGCAGAGTTAAGCCTAATTCCCCGTTATCGTTTCCCTTAGCAGTAATAACTAGCAGATATTTCGTATTTAAAACGAAAAAGAACCCTAACAGACCCTCCTTGGCGCCAACCGCAAAATTTTCTATTCTAAGAATACTGTAGGCTTAGCAATTTTTGTAAATAAAAAAAAATAGACCTAGTATACTTTTAGGGTTCGCGCTTTGCCGCCGGGTGAGTCATCGTCTACTGCGTTTTTAAAAGACGGATCCCTCATTCCGCCACCCGCCCCCACACAGCACGCGCGATAGGTTCAACTGCACAATCCACGTTCACTCTATCGGGAGAGGCGAGCTGTCAAAATACGAGACTCGCAGACTGCCATCGGAAAGGCCTAACGTACGTCATCGAAGAGTTTCGGTTCGCGCTTTAATTAAATATCGATATAATTCAAGGTATTTTATCCATAAATCAATCCGTTAAGGTTTATTTTAACCCCTAATTATCGAATTAAAGTGATAATCTAATTTGCGGGTCATTTTTACAGAAATCCCTAAGCCTTATCTTTCCCCGACCCCGTGTAACCGTGTTTGAGTCAGTAAGCGCCGGTCGATTTGTGTACAGGTCGTTTTTTTCATCCCCCCAATGGCCGACTTCAAAGAAAATTCGCCGATCGCCGAGTTAGAGGAGCCCCAGTTTCGTATGCCAGCTCGGGATCCGAGTTTGGATGATTTTGAAAAGCTGGAAAATTTTATAATTCAGGATAAAAACATAGTGGCAGCCGAAGCCGGGGCCGAAATATCCCGCGATTTATTGGCCCACAACGAATTTTTACTGGGAAGCGACGCTGGTGGTATCGATAACGTACCGGCTGCGGCAAAGGCTGTTGTTAACAACAAAATAGATACGGATAACAACCATCAGAATTTGCTAGGGGATTTTAACAGTAACAAAGGTAGCGACGACGCCCCGCCTTCCTACGAACAATCTTCGGCGGATTTACTGGGAGACACTTTCAGCCACGAAAGCTCGCATTTGCCAAGGTACACTCAGGAAGCCTACGAAAGGCCTAGCAGCGTCGAAAGACTACTTCAATTCGAAGCCCCGGTCGAGCCGCCTTCGCCCAAAGACGAATCTCCCTCGATTAACGAAAAACTAGTTCACCCACCGAGCGATTCGGGCTACGTTCCAAGCCCGGCCGAAGAAATTGCCGAAATTAAAGAGATTATCCCGCCGCGGGAACAGGAGAAACCCTCGGGGCTAAAAATAACCCCATTCGTCGATTCAGTCGACGATCTACTTACTTCGGAGAAGCTCGACACCTTCGTCGAAAAAGTCGCAGCACCTCGCGAAGAATCACCTCCCAAAAAATCGACCCCCGTTGACCGCAAAAGTCCCAACATGAGTACCGAAGTATCCAGTTCCAAACCCGCAACGGCCAAAGGATGCCCATGGTCGCCAAGTAAGCCTATTTTTATCATTTTATTACTTATTTAAACAATAAACTTCTAAGCCTTGGCCCACAACAGTTAAAAGTTACCGTCACCGTGTGTGATGCGTGACCTTCCAGGTTCCTTTAACACGTACTTGAAAAAGCGGGTTTTATTAGACATTAAAGGCCAAGGCTTATAAATAACAATAAGCCTATTTATCGCTAATTTATGACCGTAAAGTCCGTAAAAGATTTCCCATTCGTTACGGTTTTTGTGAAATATAAGTTACTGCGTATTTACGATAGACTTCAAAAGAAACGCCCAGATTTTTTTTTTAAACTTTTATGGCTTCGTTCATGACTAATAAAGGTCCGATCACATGACGATGCCGGTTAGAATTTAGAACACGATTCAGAACATAATTAAACTCCTAGAAATTGTTTGTAAACTGAAAAAAAGCAATTTTAAATGCAATTTCGAGGAAATTATGTTCAATTTTAAAGCAGATATAACAAATAATCACATAAATGATTGAAAACACTATAGTGTGAACGTAGCTTAAACCTTATAGACAATACCTTATTGTGACTCACGCATATATTATATATTATACCCTTTACATAATTAGCATATAGTAATATATTTATTGCCAACTCATCACTGGCCTTAATCTCATTAAAAATATACTAATTCCGTCTGTCTCTCGCGTATTATCTCTGAATTTTAATATAAACCAGTTTTAAGACGTAGTTCTTAAGTCTTTTGAAACACACGTTGGACACGTGGTAACCTCAATGCTAGTTTTAATATTTTTTTTGTGTGTGTATTTGTATTTTAAACTTAAATTAACAGGAAATGGGTTTTATTTTTATTCACGGTTCTATGAACATGTTTGTGGTCCGTCCGTCTCTGTAAAGGCTGGGCCACATTCATGTTAACATTAGTATATTTAAAGGGGTATTGACATGAATTATTTTTTATTTTTATTTTTTGGTAATTTTCGTTTATTCCATTTCTCCACTATGTTTTTGCATATTTTTTTTTAAATAACTACCACTCCCTTAATGGCGGCACTAATAGCGTCTGCTGGTTGACAAAGAGTCGCGTGAATTAAATGATTAGTACCTTCATTAATTATTATTTATTGAATTTACAAAATTAATGATGTGAGAAAATGTTTTCCAAAAATTGAAGCAGACACCCAAAAAAGTCACGGGGGTTATTTTTAGTCACTGTCTAGCCAAGGTTACAATAGGGGAAAGGAATTATCTCTACGTAGCGACAGTTTATCTTAAAACTGTCTTCATTCTTATCTTCAATGAGCTAATGGCATCCCGTGTAATTCCCCCATTGGACTTTACACAGTAGAAAATGGGGGACTGCCATTAGTCTATTATAACTTGAACAAAAATTAACTAATTTATATCATTAATATTTAATCGAAATTAATAATTAAATTAACAAAATCTGTAACGGCATGGTTTTATAAAACGTAATTCGACCCAGGCTTATTTTCAACTGATAGTCTACTCTAGAGAGGTTAAGCTATAGTTACTGTATCTTAAACTCTCTATTAAATCGAATTTAAAAATTAACAAAATCTGTAACGGCATGGTTTTATTAAACGTAATTCGACCAAGGCTTATTTTCAACTGATAGTCTACTCTAGAGAGGTTAAGCTATAGTTACTGCATCTTAAACTCTCTATTAAATCGAATTTAAAAATGAACTAAATCTGTAACGGCATGGTTTTATAAAAAGTAATTCGAGCCAGGCTTATTTTCAACTGATAGTCTACTCTAGAGAGGTTAAGCTATAGTTACTGTATCTTAAACTCTCTATTAAATCGAATTTAAAAATTAACTAAATCTGTAACGGCATGGTTTTATAAAACGTAATTCGACCCAGGCTTATTTTCAACTGATATTCTACTCTAGAGAGGTTAAGCTATAGTTACTGTATCTTAAACTCTCTATTAAATCGAATTTAAAAATTAACTAAATCTGTAACGGCATGGTTTTATAAAACGTAATTCGACCAAGGCTTATTTTCAACTGATATTCTACTCTAGAGAGGTTAAGCTATCACTGTATCTTAAACTCTCTATTAAATCGAATTTAAAAATTAACTAAATCTGTAACGGCATGGTTTTGTAGAACACGTAATTCGACCCAGGCTTATTTTCAACTGATATTCTACTCTAGAGAGGTTAAGCTATAAGTTCCTGTATCTTAAACTCTCTATTAAGGGTTTTAAGGCTTATTTTTCTCTTGCGCTTTTTCTAACTGCTTCTCTAACTTTGTGTTTTTTCTTTGTAACTCTTGTCTTACAGGTGCTCTGTTTGACAAAAACAGATTACACCCGTTAGGTAAGCAATGGCACCTTTTTTCTATCACTTCTTTTACACATTTATTCCAAATTATTCCGAGCGTAAGTTAATAATAACGCCCTAATAAGTGCTCGTCAAGCTTTGCCATCAAAATATTCAAATAGGCCTATTTTACTTCCATGAGTCTTAATACTTTTATTATCTTGGATAAGAATCAAACGTCAGTTTTAATTTAACATAAGTGTTACCTTACTTATTGGTGATTATTATAAACTTACGCTGGTTCTACGGATATGGGTTGTTTATCTTCAAATGCCAAAGATACTAGTGGTTGAATCGCGGTATTATTATGTTGACGTCATAGTTTAAAAGTGTTAGTACCACGCCCCTTTATGGGAACTTTATTTTGTCAATGGAAGTTCACAATCTGATTTCTTACTTTTTGTTCTGGCGGTCTTAAACTGTAAAAATATATGCTACCAGGGATAGATTTAATTTTAGAAGTAGGAATGGAGAACAGAGTAAGTAATGTGGGCGCGCGTCAAAGTCCCGGACCCCCCTTCCACGGGACGGAGGGGTATGAAAGAAGAGGCGGGGCGTCATTGCGACAGAGGTAAAAAGGAATTACCTCTGTATTTTTCGCCGTCCCCGTTAGCAACGTCATCAAAACGTAGTTTAAGTCAGCCAATAAGATCATTTAAAATTTTCGTTACGTGTTGGAGGGAGGGGCTCTATACTGGGTGGTCTATGAGTCGGAATAACTGAAGTAAATACTAACCGTTAGACTCCATTCTTACTTCTAAAATTAAATCTATCTCTGATGCTACATTAGAGTTTGAATTGCAACCCAAGGTTTTTCTGCAACACATGCAAAATGTATTTTAGTACTTGTTCTTTCTAAGGATTGGTTTTGCTATAGATTATCCGCAATTGCCTTTCATTCTTTTTATTGCCGAAGACAGGCACACCCTCTGTCTAACGATCTAATCGATAAAATAGAACAAAGGGGGGGGGAACGATTTATTACGTGGCGTTGAAAGGAAATCCCCCTATTGACCGAGGAATCGGTTTATTATACTAAGAATGTTAGCTGCTCAAATACTATAACAAATTTAAGTATATATATATATATATATATATATATGTATACTTTGGTGGAAATACAGACTAAACTTCAATAGGACGCTCTTGAATACTTTTTAAGGCTTCTCTTATCGAACTTAAACAAAAATCAATGATTTTCTATGCAATCACGTATTGCAAATAAACCTTATCATAAGTCAAATCAAGAATATATAGTTTCAAACAAGGAGTATTGATACCATTTATACCAGGAGGCGAGGCTCCTTGGTACTGCACTTTGACCTCAAAGCAGGGTTCATACAAACCCTGAAAACCGGGAAATATCAGGGAAATTGATTTTTGCGTGAAACGTCAGGGAAAAATCAGGCAAATTTCAAATAAATAGTGAATGTCAGGGAAATCAGGGAAGTTTACGAGGATAGTGTACTTTTCGCCCAATCCACTTTATTTTCGATTGAGGTAGCCGAAAGAAAAATAATTTTCGTATAATTTAATAATAATAATTTCCAGCCCTCAAGGCCATGTTTGTAGTGTTATTAGCATACTCTATAAAATTAGGGGCTCTTACACCTGGAAATATCAGGGAAAAACCTATGAAAAAACCTGGAAATATCAGGGAAATTGATTTTCCAGATTTTGTATGAACCCTGTCAAAGTAACCTGGCCTCTTGGTGTAAATTGTGTGAATCCTCCTAGTTAGAAAACTTATTTACACTTATTGGTTCTGAGTTCTGACTCACCAATCAGAGCCTTCAGAGGTTTTGATTGGCATGAAATTTTTTAATGTTGAGTGGATATATTCATACTTATCATTGTTAATGTTATTTATGGCTCTGTGTATGTATGATCTAATCTAACTCGTTCGAGTTGGCAACGTTTCGACTTTTTATACGCGCGCCCATCTGGCAAAGGAAACGGATTGTGGAATGTACGGTAGTGGCGAGCGTCATTTCAAATAGTTTGAGGTCAGCCTTGCTCCTTGTAGACATAAACCATTGCCAACTTAAGTTAACTTACCCCGAGATGAGAGACAAGTGCACATCTTATTTCTTACCTATAGCCCCTACCATCTTCTTTTAGAAACTTCATCCCAAAATTATGCTTATAATTATAATCGTGCTCCAGATATTTTTAAACAGTGGGGCTTAGATATTTGGGAGTATAGTAGGATTCTTACTGAAATGTAGTGGTTTTCCACATATTCATACATTTAGAATTTTCGATTTTCAGACTTTACAGGGTACGTTAGCTATTTTTTATAGTATTTGAGTGACTTGGTAGGTCTGAGGAATTTGAGCTAATTGTTAGAGATGATGAATAAATATTTTTATAGTATTTGGGCGACTTGTTACATGAGTAAATTTATTTATAGTATTTGGGCGACTTGTTCCATGAGTAAATTTATTTATAGTATTTGGGCGACTTGTTACATGAGTAAATTTATTTATAGTATTTGGGCGACTTGTTACATGAGTAAATATTTTATAGTATTTGAGCCACTTGTTACGATATGATGAATAAATATTTTATAGTATTTGAGCCACTTGTTACGATATGATGAATAAATATTTTATAGTATTTGAGCGATTTGTTACGGTATGGGTAAATATTTTATAGTATTTGAGCGACTTGGTTCGCTATGAGTAAATATATTACTATTTTATAGTATTTGAGCGACTTGGTACGTTATGGGTAAATATTTTATAGTATTTGAACGACTTATTACGGTATGGTTAATGCATTTATAATATTTGAGCGACTTGTTACGATATGATGAGTTAATGCATTTATAGTATTTGAGCGACTTGTTACGATATGATGAGTTAGCGCATTTATATTATTTGAGCGACTTGTTACGGTATGAGTTAATATATTTATAGTATTTGAGCGACTTATTACGGTAAGGTTAGTAAATATGTCTTATAGTATTTGAGCGACTTATTACGGTAAGGTTAGTAAATATGTCTTATAGTATTTGAGCGACTTATTACGGTAAGGTTAGTAAATATGTCTTATAGTATTTGAGCGACTTGTTACGGTAAGGTTAGTAAATATGTCTTATAGTATTTGAGCGACTTATTACGGTAAGGTTAGTAAATATGTCTTATAGTATTTGAGCGACTTCTTACGGTAAGGTTAGTAAATATGTCTTATAGTATTTGAGCGACTTGTTACGAAACGAGTAAATATTCTCCATTTGCATTGAAAGAATTACTGCGCTCAAAAATAGAGCATCATCGTTTCAAATATGGGAATTTGTCACACGTAATTCTATAGGAAGCCGCCTGACGTTCAATATTTTTAACAAGCAGGCGATAGAGAAAATCATATAAGGGTGTCTTTAATCTGAATCAATCAGCCGTATTAAATTCAGTCTGCTGTCAAAATACTAGGTCACGTGGACGGCCACCGGTTTTTCTACTTTTATTTGAGGCCATCATTTTTTTAGTCGCGTGTAAACGTAACATACGTAATTCTTTCAATATGGAGAAGTACTCAGGTAGGAAGCCGCCATTTAAATTGATTAATTTATGTTAAATTATTAATTATTAACGTTAAAATTTCTTCTATAAGTTATTCAAAATTTAAGGTTTTAAAGTTTAAGTCGAGTAGATTTTTAATTACGTAATTAAATGCGCCTTAATTGTTTTAACGTCAATGTACTTGACTTATGCTTGGTTGGTTGCCTTGGGAAATTGGGAATCTGTTTAAGTTGTTAAATACATTTACGTCACTTGGTTTATTAAATTTTATTTTATATAATTAAGTACTATGATTAGGTTTAATTTGGTATTGGTTTAGTTTGATATAGATTGGAAACGTGGCGTAATTCTCCATATGGCAGCCTAATTTAATTGATTACCAGCTCATTAGAGCTATTTTATGGCTGTTTATAATATTATAATTAGGTAGTTGTTAAGAAATAGACCAAGTTATATTGACAGAACCGATCTAGGCCTACCGGACATGTCATAGTTTATAAAGAGACCTCTTTTATTAGCCAATAGTAGCTTTAGAATTAGAAGGATTGTGTTCTGAGGTTGGAAAAGGTCACTTTTTTGGTAATTTTTTTGGTTTTATAGACGTTTTAGTGACGTCACAATTTGATTGACATGACGTAGTTTGATTAATAATTTGCACGTGTCGCAAGACTGATTTGAATAATCAAATAGAGAAATTTTTAGAGAGAATTTGGCAATCTCGGGTCAGTAGTCATAGTGTCACATGGTGTTTCTCAAACACAGATATGATAAATAAATTTATGTGCAAAAATTATCTATAAATAGTTTTTGATATAAAATAGGCCTAGTCTTTGAGCGCCGAAATTTTCCAACAAAAACTCAAATATTACGGGGAACTTTTTTCAACGTTGCTGTGTTTTTTGTAACATGCCCCTTAAACCTCTAGATAATTATTTAATTTACAAACGTCATTAAGAACATTTTTAATTTTTTTATAGGCGTTTCTTTATTTCTTTTTAAATTTTCCACGCTACCTCCATTGTCGTCTGCACTCCCTCTATCGTGACCTATTCTTAGCTTTCATATCTATGATTTCTTGGTAGCACCCCTACAGATGTCACTTTTCCCGCGCATAATGCAGAGGGCGAACCGTCCAACGTCCAATCAATGAACCGCACCGCACCTTTCTATAAGCCTGCCCTGCTGGTAGCTTTCCTCACTGTAGCCTGTGCTCTACCACTGTCACTCAAACTCATTCTCGGTATTTCTTTCGGGTTTTTGACGGCATAAGAAGGAAAACGGACGCGTAGTTGTAGTCTAGCCCCTAATTACCCTTAATAATTTGTCGGTTTTTCATGCAAATTGCATTCCCCTAAGTTAAACTATTTAGTATAAAAGAAATTTAGTCTTAAGTGTTAGTCATTGCAATGGATGCCGACACTAGTGTTTCTGATGATACGAAATTGCACAGTGAAAGCACTTTAAATGATACCACAATCCCGTATCCGAGCCAAACCGGCAATAATTGCATTTTGTGGCAAGTTTTGACCCTACCCGCAGGTATGCAAATTAAGTTATACTTCATTCATTTAAAATCCGCGTTTAGACGTGTTTGGGAATAGGCGCTTGCTTTTGCTGCTGTGGGTTTTAACGTTGCAAACTGGCAACAACTGCAAGATTTAGGCCTAAAATCGATTCGAGACCTCTCCTTAAGCCTTTGCTTAAGTGCTAGCATTAGTTTCTTAAAAGATTTCCAACTTAGTGTACTTGTAAAGCTTGTACCGTCGTGATTACATCATGACCTTTTTTGCGCAATAAAATTTCCGTGTCGCGAATAAGAAATTAAATGATTTATTTACGCCATAGGGAAAAAGAACTTATAAAATTAGTTGCAACCTTGCAAAGGGGTTAAATGATTGTATGTTGATGTAAAGGTATTTAGGGGTTTTCCAAGACTGAAACAGATTGGGCAATAGCCATTTCAACAACAAAGCGCGCCCAATCTTTTAAATATACTAGCAATTTTTATTTTATTGGTGGGTTAATTGATTTTCAATTTATTTTTAGTAACAAGCCTGGTATACTGGCAAGATCCAAAGAAGAGCGGCATCGTCTTTGGCGTATCCCTACTCTTCCTGATCTCTTTGAGATACTTCTCATTCATTAGTGTCATCTCGTATTTGGCCCTTGCCATTATCAGCATCACACTCTCATTTAGAATCTACAAAAACGTTCTGCAAGCTGTCCAGAAATCAGGAGAAGGACACCCATTCAAGTAAGCCTAATTCTGTACAATCATTGTTAAGCCTAAGATTTAAGCCTAATTTTGCGAAATCATCTTAAGCCTACTGGTTAAGCCTAATTTTGCGAAATCATCTTAAGCCTACTGGTTAAGCCTAATTTTGCGAAATCATTGTTAAGCCTAGGATTTAAGCCTAATTTTGCGAAATCATTGTTAAGCCTAATTTTGCGAAATCATTGTTAAGCCTACTATTTAAGCCTACTATTTAAGCCTAATGTTGCGAAATCATTGTTAAGCCTAATTTTGCGAAATCATTGTTAAGCCTACTATTTAAGCCTAATTTTGCGAAATCATTGTTAAGCCTAATTTTGCGAAATCATTGTTAAGCCTACTATTTAAGCCTAATTTTGCGAAATCATTGTTAAGCCTACTATTTAAGCCTAATTTTGCGAAATCATTGTTAAGCCTACTATTTAAGCCTAATTTTGCGGAATCATTGTTAAGCCTACTATTTAAGCCTATTTTTTCGGAATCATTGTTAAGCCTACTATTTAAGCCTATTTTTTCGGAATCATTGTTAAGCCTACTATATAAGCCTAATTTTGCGGAATCTTTGTTAAGCCTAATATTTAAGCCTAATTTTGTACAATCATTATTAAGCCTAATATATAAGCCTAATTTTGTACAATCATTGTTAAGCCTAATATTTAAGCCTCATTTTGTACAATCATTGTTAAGCCTAATATATAAGCCTCATTTTGTACAATCATTGTTAAGCCTAATATATAAGCCTCATTTTGTACAATCATTGTTAAGCCTAATTTTGTACAATCATTGTTAAGCCTAATTTTGTACAATCATTGTTAAGCCTAATTTTGTACAATCATTGTTAAGCCTAATTTTGTACAATCATTGTTAAGCCTAATTTTGTACAATCATTGTTAAGCCTAATTTTGTACAATCATTGTTAAGCCTAATTTTGTACAATCATTGTTAAGCCTAATTTTGTACAATCATTGTTAAGCCTAATTTTGTACAATCATTGTTAAGCCTAATTTTGTACAATCATTGTTAAGCCTAATATTTAAGCCTAATTTTGTAGAACCATTTTTTATGTATGTTGCAGGGAAATCCTCGAAGTAGATATCTCCATTCCTCAAGAGAAAGTTCATGAAACTGCCGATGTCCTTGTCAGTCATGCAGTTTCTACTGTTATCAGACTTCGAAGCATGTTTCTTGTTGAGGACCTTGTTGACTCCATTAAGGTAAGAGATCATCTAATTGAGTATAATTTAAATGTGATTAATTACAATACAATCATAAGCTAATAATTTTTTGCAGCTTGGTATTGTCCTCTGGTGTTTGACCTACTTGGGTGCCTGGTTCAATGGATTAACGTTGATTACTCTTGGTAATTAACAATTATTTGGAATTTCTTTCTTTCAGGGAATTGTAAATATGTTGTTCTTTTAGGTTTCATCGCCATTTTCAGTTTACCCAAGGTTTATGAGACAAACCAAGCACAGATTGATCAGTACCTCAACTTAGTCAGCACTCAAATTTCAGGAGTTGTTAATACGTAAGTATAAAGTCTAGGAATTTAAAAATAGGCCAAATATATCAGGGAAAGGGCTAGGAATTTAAAAATAGGCCAAATTTGTCAGGGAAAAGTCTAGGAATTTAAAAATAGGCCAAATTTGTCAGGGAAAAGTCTAGGAATTTAAAAATAGGCTAAATTTGTCAGGGAAAAGGCTAGGAATTTAAAAATAGGCCAAATGTGTCAGGGAAAAGGCTAGGAATTTAAAAATAGGCCAGATATGTCAGGGAAAGGTCTAGGAATTTAAAAATAGGCCAGATATGTCAGGGAAAGGTCTAAAAATTTCAAAATAGGCCAAATTTGTCAGGGAAAGGTCTAAAAATTTATAAGTAGGCCAAATTTGTCAGGGAAAGGTCTAAAAATTTATAAGTAGGCCAAATTTGTCAGGGAAAGGTCTAAAAATTTATAAGTAGGCCAAATTTGTCAGGGAAAGGTCTAAAAATTTATAAGTAGGCCAAATTTGTCAGGGAATGGTCTAAAAATTTAAAAATAGGCCAAATATGTCAGGGAATGGTCTAAAAATTTAAAAATAGGCCAAATATGGCAGGGAATGGTCTAAAAATTTAAAAATAGGCCAAATATGTCAGGGAAAGGTCTAAAAATATAAAAATAGGCCAAATATGTCAGGGAAAGGTCTAAAAATTTAAAAATAGGCCAAATATGTCAGGGAAAGGTCTAGGAATTTAAAAATAGGCCAAATATGTCAGGGAAAAGTCTAGGAATTTGCAAAAAGGTCCAGGAATCTGATTTAAATTGTAGCAATTCCCACATTTTCTCTCCGATAAAACCAATCCTAAAAAACTTCTATTTCAAACACTACTAAAGCATCAAGTCCAAGATTCCTTTTGGACAGAAGGAAAAGGCCCAGTAAAGCTGTTGTTGTCCAATCAAAAATAAAAAGGGGGTCATTTAAATTGAAAAGAAAAACAAAACAATGCACACAATCTGTCTGGCTCTTGCAAAAAAAGCACACACATAACAGTAAAAAAAACAACCCCTTTTATCGCCGCTGCAGCTTTGAATTTCATACTCTTATTACAAAAGCAACAAATACATATTATAAGCAATGGATTAACAGTAAAAATCCCCCCAACTTACTCCCCCCCCCCCCTGGTAGTTAGATTTAAAAAATATAGCGATAACAAACTGTTAAAAAAACCCCAAAATAATAAACCCCCATTTTGATTTACCATTTACGTAATAGAAATTAAGTTTTAATGAACATTTGTTTTTTAAAGCTAATATTATAAAAAAAAAAATTATGAAACTTGGTTTTTTAATTAACAAAATGTATTAATCTTTTTGGAACGTTAATTAATTTAATTTTGTTCCATTTTCTTTTGGGCCCCTCTTTTCCCTTCCCCCCAAACCCTGTTAAAAAAAAAATTAATACAATACGCTAGCTAACGTTAAATCTTCGAGAGAAATTTTAGATAATCCTTAATAATTAAAATAAATATCTTAAATTGTTTTATAGTAATATCTTTTTTCCCCTCCGTTACACATTAAAAATGAAAAATAAACATACATTGATTGTGGAGTGTTCAATTTGCACAAAAATTTTTAAACATGGCGTCGTAATACCATTTAATCCCTTTGCCCCGCCCCCATACCTCTTAGAGACGCCCCCATCCTTCTTAGCCCCGCCCCTCTCTCTTAGAGACGCAAAAAACTCGTTGGTTTATAATTAAAAATAAATAATATCAATGCTCTGATAATGAAAGAGAAATAAGTTAATTTAATTTAATTGGAGAATAATAAGATATTCTTTAGATCTTTGGCTTCTTGTGATACGAAATGCAATGGAATTTGACGGAGACGCGATTTATTGTACTACTTTCTCATATTTACCTTAAGCCCCGCCCCTTTACCTTAAGCCCCGCCCCTTTATCTTACGCCCCGCCCCTTTATTCGATACCTTCTCTTAAATGTCATCACACACGATTTGTATTTACTATTTATATACAACTACGTATCATTATTATAATTATTATTATTGACTAAAAGGAAAATTGGATAAATATAAATTAATTTGTTTTGTACTCGTTCAGGTATTCGAAAAAAAAATTGAAAAAGAATATTAAAAATACGGAAAAAAATAAAAAAAAAAATTGATTGATAGTTGTGTTTACGGCCGGTTATGTCCAGCTCTATATTTGTTCTTAGGTGAAAAAATTTGTATTTAAAGCCATTTTTTAGGCTTCGAGAACGAAAAATAAAATAATCAAAGTCCTTTACCAGTTTATTATTCGACTAATTTAATTTTATTGTTTGTTTTACCGTAGAAATCCCGTAAAGAATGGTGTATCGTCTGCTTAATTCAAATATCAAGAAAATATGGAAAATTCTAGTGAATTTGTATCAATTCCACTCCAGACAAATGTGTTATTACTCCATTTAATTCTAGGGTTGTGGAACTCTTGTGGGGTTATTTGGTAGGATCTGAATTGAATAGAACTAGATTGGTCAGTGCCCTCTATGGCGTACCCCCGTTTCTCTGTGACGTCTACTGGATGACTCATAGCCCAACGTTCGCCCAATCAAAGGACGCTTGAGATTCTGCGCGTGAAAGCATGGTGAAAGCTGAAGTCTCATAGATACCAGAAAATATTCAAGATGAAATTATAATGTTAAGGTAAAAGAATACGTTATATGTTTTTCAACTCAAAAATTAGGTGCTAGCTCCATTGGGTTACTTTGTGTTATTGGTGTCCCGTGTCTTATCCCTGCCCATATTAGTTTTTTAATATATTTCAAACCCTAAAATGTTTTACTACCATTATGTTGTTCTAATATCTATTCCAAGGGCTCTCCCCAATTCTTACGAATTTAGACTTGGACTAACCACCTAATGTTAGACTGGTAGCTACGTTGTTAAAAATTGGCAACACTTTTCTAAACGCGCACTCTTGTTTTCCGGGAGGGGTGAGGTAGAAATCAAGATGCAGCGTAAAAGCCTGTATGACTAATGAATAGAAAGACAGACAGTAAAAAGCCCGTATTAGACGTTCCTTAATCCGACTAGTTTTCACCCACCTTATGCCTAGCCCCTGATCGGACATTGCAGTGTCGTTACCCAGTTACAATATCCCATACGGCGTTGTACAAATCTAGCTATTTCTTTGGTTTGTGGTCCTATGGAAGTCCGCCATGATTGTGTTTCGCCAGAGTATCGGCTTCGGTAATTTTATGGAAATGAAATTTTTGAAGGACTATCTCTAGTAAATCGGTCGAAATAGTTAATTTTTAAACAAACGCGGCGTTTTAATTTTTTTAGCGTATAATGAAAAGATATTATCGCGTTAATCGAACCTTTGTATTTTGGCCAAGAAACGCGATAAGCCTACTTCCCAGCTTGACAAGAGGAAGAAACGAGTGATCCCCAAACTGGACAGGTTCAGGTGTGGACTCTCTAGGCAACTAATGCCGGGATACTTTTTTTAGTAGATTATTATGTAGGGGTAGTTTTAGGTCACAGTTTAAAACGGTCACTTAAGTTAATTATAACCTCCATTTCTCAGTATCTATATGTAAATTACAATCTATTTTAGTCGTAAGATATCCGTTTTTTTGGCACTAAATGCTTCATTCGAAGCTTTTTCACAGTCTTATTGGAATTTCGAGGTAAGATGACCGAGGCTTAAGTTTACGGATTTAGTCCTAACCGCGGAGAAGGCCTGTGCAGTGTTTTACTAACCTTTTAGGCCAACTTTGAAACCATTTCAACGCGTATAAATCTAGTTATATCTAAGGAAATACGGTCCTAATCTGACCTAATTATATAGAGTAATTAGATTCTGAAGAAAAATTAGATATTTCAAAGAAAAAATTAGGTTGAACACAATCTTTTGATTATGATAGGCTCAGTGTTAATGTTAACTAAGTAGGTATTGGTTTAATTTGATTTAATTATGGATAGGAAAAGTTGAGTTTTACCCTTGAAAGTCAAAGAGTATGAGTGTATTTTCATTTTTAGTTTAAATGTGGTATAAAATGCTTAGATTGTCTGTTTTCAATGTTGTTTAAAGGAATCTTACCTTGAATCTAAATCAGTAATGAGGGCTGAGGGATTGAAGGGGATATGAATGAAGCCTTATTTTTCTTTGTCGCGAAGATGTTTTGGTTACAGAACTTTTGTTTACAACGCGTTTGGCTTCCTATTAGTTGTTTCTAGGTACAATTGGCAGCCAGCATTTTATTAATGATTATAAATGTCTATTTTGCCCTAAATGGACAATTGGTGGCTATAATTCTACTTCAATCATTAAAGCCAAGTTTCAGGGCAGATATTTATTGAAATTTAACACCAACATGTCTTAAACATAGAAATATGTTTCTTTTAACGTGCAGTACAAATGCAGAAACTAAAAAAACCTACTTTTAATGAAAGAAACACTGTTCCTGCTACCTAGGCCAAGTGCATCAAAATATAGTGCCAGGTTTTTTTTGCAAGTACTAAAAGGCATTGGAAAGATTTACCTAAAGTTGGCCTAGAATGTAGATGGAATGAAACTGAAATCCATGAAGGCCTCTTAAAATTATCTCCACCAGACCCATTTGCTCCCTACTATTCTAGAATATAATAAAAGATTTACTAACTTGCATTTAATTTTTGAATCCAGCAGTTTGTTTTAAAGTTATAGTTCTAATGGGTTTATCTAGTCAACACCATTTTAAAGTAATTTACCTTTTGACGCGAGTTTCTACCATTTATTTAAGTGTAGAACATTGTAACAGGGTTCATACTGAACCTTAATAAGTCAGGAATTTAAAGTTTTGTCCTAAAAGTCAGGAATGTGTGGGGGTTTTTTCGTTTTGTACATCAAACCATGCTTTAAGCATGGATTAACTAACGCTAGGGATTGTTCACTAACCGTGTTTCCCATGTAGTACTGTCGCCAACAACATGTTCCGAATTATTCCTTGATTCCCCTCTTCATTCCCCCAATTTATTGGACCAAAACGGATGTAGATATAGCGCCATCTCTAGGCAACATAAATCGATTTTGTGGATTTTAAAGATGGCGGCGCCCATATTTAGGCGGGATTTCAATTTTTGACGTCATAGGACACGTGAAATTTGGTCCAATTTTCTTATAACTTCCTGTTAGGGATAGTAACTGCGGCTAGGGGGCGTTTGGAACATGTATACTTTATCTTTTAGGGGAACGAACAATCCCTAGCGTTAGT
This sequence comes from Phalangium opilio, assembly GCF_054372755.1. NCBI lineage: Eukaryota > Metazoa > Arthropoda > Arachnida > Opiliones > Phalangiidae > Phalangium > Phalangium opilio. Next base: position 5,038,960 of record NW_028324187.1, on the reverse strand, counting down.
TAATCCATGCTTTAAGCAATGCTAAATATTGACCCAGGTGTGATCATGAAGTGGGCTCTGGTAAACACCTCAAAATGGTCAGGGATATTGGCAAATTTCCTCAGGGATAACCTGGAGTGGAAATTCGGGGATTTTCAATATAAAAATTTCGTCAGAACGCTGACTTGTAAACTTTGTGAACAAGCGTCATGTATTGATTACATGTGAAATAAGAAAAACTAGAACAAAAATAGGGGTGTGCATTTTTAGTCCAAAATGGTATAGAGTGCTGTCAGTTGTGACGTCAGATCCAAGGTTAAACGTCACGAGTCTGCCTTTAGCAATGGGCGGCCATGACAGTTACCGTTTTTTCTTTATGGGGAAAACAGCATGGGTGACGTCACACCGGCGCTTCTGACAGCACTCTATATAATGTAATAATGTGTTTAGAAACATGATCTTAAAGTTAATAACGGAGATTACCCCTAACTTCTGTTAAATTATATTAAACATGGATATCAATATTGTACGGTTATCATTAATAAGTCGAGGAAAATCGCCTCACGTCGTGCAGGTTGTAGCTTTTAAGAAATTTTTAGTTAGGTTAAGGGATGGCGCCACTTTAGTTTGTTTACTATTCCCGCTTGTTTCGTTGTTTGATGTAGGTTCCATATCCGCTAATCATCATTAGGGGGCTAATTTTGGGAACTTCTATGAAAATGTCAGCTGGTGTCAGACCACCGCCGTTACAAACTGTACCGGAATCAGTGGCGACTGATCAGGGTGAAGAAATGACTCCAGCTCCGCGACCCCTTTCCTCGCGTAGCCGCACGTCCGAGGAGCCTCATATAGGGAGGTATAGACTACTCAAAACTATAGGCAAAGGCAATTTTGCTAAAGTAAAATTAGCCAAACATTTGCCAACCGGGAAAGAAGTCGCCATCAAAATTATTGACAAAACACAATTAAATCCATCGAGTTTACAAAAGGTAAGATCATTTTGAGATCGGGGGCGCGTCGGGAAAAGAAACAAGTCACGAAAATTCTTTCCTAAATTCTACGTGTAACAATGCGCAACGAAACCTTCGTGCTGAAAATCCATAGCATGTTTGTTTGCGCCCTTTTTACAATCAAGAGTCCAAATTAGTCACTATTAGTCCACAGTAGGGTTTAAAGTATTCATGATATCTCTAATTGTTTTGTGTTTGCGATGCACCACAAACACACACAAAAACACGGTACTTGCCTTATGTAGCTACTTGTGTTTTTTGTAACACGACGTACCTAAAAATCTCCCCTTTTCTTTCCAAGAAAATTTCTCAATTCCAGGTGGTCTATTTTACCACATTTTTACTCTCAGTAAGGAATTAAACGCAGTCCTATTTGCTAACTTACGATCTTTTTCCTATCAGTGCATAATTAGTAACGGTTGCGCAACTCACTGCGGATTCTAGTATGGTCGCTAAAGTTATACCCGCAGTTTTGTTCCCAATAGGGAGCTAACAGTTCTGACCCTGAAACGTCACACCCCTCTATCTCTTACTGGAGTTTCATCCCCCTAACGGTTGGGAACATTATTCTACGAGCAAAAATGCCAACCAGAGGGGCTGCGTGACGTCAGACTATCTCTTCCTCCTAGCCAGTTGTTAGCTCCCTTATAGTGGACATTTTCTTAAATACCACCTTTAAGCTGATATTTTCTTGACCACCCATCATCCCTAGTAGGCCTACCCATCTTTTTTTTTCGTGTTTTCGATCCACGCGCTCACAAACAAACAAATGTTTCAAGGCCGCCACCCGAGATCTCCCTACAATCTCCGTTACACGTAGATAAAAAAAAATTATAGAGTAATCTCGGTAGAGAGGGGAAAAACCAGTTTATCCCTCCCTTTAGGCGCGCTTTTGTAAGAGGGAATACTGTGCGCGCTTGTTAGGGGGGATGACACGGAGCATGGAGAGTAGTATCGGCGCTACGTACAGCAACGTCACTCCCTTCTATCTCCAAGCTACGTGACATCCCCCCTAACAAGCGCGCCGCTCAGTATTACCTCTTACAATAGCGCGCCTAAAGGGAGGGATAAACTGGTTTTTTCCCTCTCTACCGTGATTACGCTATGGAGTGACGTTGCAATACGTAGCGCTGACATTACTCTATAATTCGAACACGAAGTTGACCTTTTAGTTTTGAATTGTTCTCATTGCAGCTTTTTAGGGAAGTTCGAATTATGAAAATGTTAGATCATCCAAATATAGTTAAATTATATCAAGTTATTGAAACGGAAAAAACATTGTATCTCGTTATGGAATACGCGAGTGGTGGAGAAGTATTTGATTACCTGGTGGCTCATGGTCGAATGAAGGAAAAGGAAGCCAGAGCAAAATTTAGACAAGTGCGTCATCATTAATATGCAAATCCTGTACACCTATCGGACAAGGGCTGTTGTCATTCCTAAACTTTCGGGCTTTTTCTCTTTCTCTCTCCCTCCCTGTTGCAGATTGTTTCAGCTGTACAATATTGCCATCAAAAAAGGATTATTCATAGGGATTTAAAAGCGGAGAACCTCTTACTAGATGGAGAAATGAACATAAAGATTGCCGATTTTGGCTTTAGTAACGAATTTGTTCCTGGTCAAAAGCTCGACACTTTTTGCGGTAGCCCTCCATACGCAGCACCCGAGCTCTTTCAAGGAAAGAAATACGACGGCCCGGAAGTTGACGTCTGGAGTTTAGGCGTCATCCTCTACACTCTAGTCAGTGGGTCCTTGCCATTTGACGGAGCCAATCTTAAGGTCAGCACTACCCGCACTCGCGCCACACTATTAGGACTAAACACTCTCTCTGTTCAGCGGCTGTGCTATGTTCTCGATACCATATTTCAACCCCTTTTTATAATAATCATTACAGGAACTTCGCGAACGGGTGTTAAGAGGGAAGTATCGAATACCTTTCTACATGTCAACCGACTGTGAAAACTTGTTAAAGAAATTTCTCGTTTTGAACCCGGCGAAGCGAGCCTCGCTCGAAGTAAGCAAGGTTAATTATTTTGCTTTTGATTTGATTTTGATTTTAAGTTGCCCTTGCACCATTTTAATTCTCCTCAAAGAAAAATAGGCCTACAGTGTGTTTTTAGCACTAGAAAAGAGCTTGAAAGAACCTTTGGTTGAATTAGTTTTGTGGTGTTCAGTTTTCTACGCGCGGTTATTCGCGATGCAATTGGCAAGGCTTAACTTGTGTACGTTTTCGTTGTGTGTAGTTTAGAAACTGTTTTTCTGCTTGAAATTGCATTGATGATTTTCAAGTATTATTTGCGCGCAATAAATGGATGAATTAGTTTTGTCGTTTTCTACGCGCGGTTATTCGCGATGCAATTGGCAAGGCTTAACGTGTATATTAGATTTTGTGATACGTTTTCGTTGCGTGTAGTTTAGAAACTGTTTTTCTGCTTGAAATTACATTGATTTTCAAGTATTTGCGCGCAATAAATGCAATGCACTCTTATTCGTGATGCACGTGACAAGGCTTAGTAAAAACACGCCTAAATTCTTAACCCTTGCCACATTCGTAAGATTCATTGATTTTAGTTGATTTAACACGCGATTACTGGTGCATAAAGTTAAAAAAAACTACCAAAATATTCTCCGCTGAACAATTTCCTTTGCCTGTTTTTTTTTCTCTATCGCGTTACGCGTAGACTATTATGAAAGATAAATGGATGAATCTTGGGTACGAAGACGACGAATTGAAGCCGTACATCGAACCTGAGACTGATTACGCTGATCCCAGGAGAATAGGTAAGCCCTCTTGTACGTAACCACGCTTTTTAACTAACCATCTAATTGTTGTATTTTGCCGGCTTGGTTGTTGTTTAATGTTTAATCTAATGTCAATTAAAAATTAGGCTAAATACATTAATAGGCCAATTTCTTCACTTAATTTAGTGTCAACTTATAGAAATAACTTTATGTAGTGCGTGTTTGAATCGGTTTTATAATTAACTTCGAATCATCTTAGCAAAAGACTTCGTGTTGTACAATTACGCGACACTTAGGAATAGCAGGGTTCATACAAACCTGGAAAACAGGGAATACCTTGAATAATCAGGGAAATAAATAGTTGACAAAAACCTCAGGGAATCTCAGGGAAATTTATAATTTTTAGTAAAATTCAGGGAAATCAGGGAAATTTGCGTTAAACAGGGGCAGAGTAATTAAGCAAAATGTTCGTGAACATTCCCTCCGTAGGATTAACATTACGCTATACTTTGGAGGCTCATAACTCTGGTTATATTACAGATACGGGGATGTCCTTTGACTATGTTATAGTCCTATTTGCCCCCCATCCAACCATACTAAAAACATAGGGCTACGACAAACATGGGCCGAGTAATTAAGCAAAATGTTCATAAACATTCCCTCCGTAGGATTAACATTACACTATGCTATACTTTGGACGCTCATAACTCTGGTTATATTAGAGATACGGGGATGTCCTTTGAGTATGTTATAGTCCAATTTGCCCCCCATCCAACCATACTAAAAAAGTAGGGTTACGACAAACAGGGGCCGAGTAATTAAGCAAAATGTTCATAAGCATCCCCTCCCTAGGATTAACATTACGCTATACTTTGGAGGCTCATAACTCTGGTTATAATAGAGATACGGGGATGTCCTTTGAGTATGTTATAGTCCAATTTGCCCCCCATCCAACCATACTAAAACGTAGGGCTACGACAAACAGGGGCCGAGTAATTAAGCAAAACGTAAACAAACAACCCCCCTCCGTAGGATTAACATTACGCTATACTTTGGACGCTCATAACTCTGGTTATATTAGAGATACGGGGATGTCCTTTGATTATGTTATAGTCCTATTTACCCCCCCCCCCCCAATCTCCTTCGTTAATATTTGCACCATAGGATACTCCATATACGGGAAAAACCTGGAAAATTCAGGGAAGTATATGGGGGAAAAACCTGTAAATCTCAAATCTCAGGGAAAGTTGTTTTCCAAAAGTTGTATGAACCCTGAATAGATAAGTTACTTATAGTGGCATCTTTGGTGTTGTTTCGCAAACTACAACATTAATGGTTTAATTTGCACTAGCACTTAAATTAATTTTGATTTAACTTAAATCCCGGTTAAAACTTAATTAAGGAACTCTAGCCTAGTTTGTTGAATAGATGACGACATCACTTCAAATTAGTTAGTTGTCCCTTAATCTTAACTGGTTTCTTTCAGTTAATTAATTAATTAATTGAAAGAAACCAGTTAATTAATTAATTAATTAACTCGTATTAATCTAGAATTAACTTGTATATATTGAGTTAATATTAATGTCCGTGATTTGTAGGGGGGGGGGGCGTTTTAAGTTCTATTAATTCGTCAACTTAATTAATGGGTGCGATTCGATTGTCTTTTGTAGCGGAAATTCTGATGCAAATGGGTTACAGTCGAGACGAAATAGAAGAATCCTTAAAAAATAAAAAATACGATGATATTATGGCAAACTATTTACTACTAGGAAAAAGGCCAACTGAGGTACGTCTGCCTGTTGCACCCCTCAATATGGCCTTAGAAGCACTCAATAGATATCTGAACCCATAAACAAGTTAGGGAGGGAAATAGCTTTGAAGCTAAGGAAGGTTTTTCTCTTGTTTTTTCCCGGGATGGGTTTTAAAACAGAACGAAAGCTGCGATTCTCGATCGAGTTCGAGTTTGTCCCTTCGAGCCGTTCGTCCGCAAGTGGAAGGTCCCATTACTAACCAGTCTCCTTCTCATAATAAAGTACAACGCAGCGTATCGGCCACCAACAAGCCACGACGCTTCAGTCACGGTGGGGGTGATACCGCCGCAGGCAAGTGCAGTTTTTATATAAAACTGAACTTCGATCTGCATTTTTTTATTCCTCTTTTTTCCCAAATTATTTTTCGATATATATTCGTACAATATTTTAGTCTATATAGAGTAATTTCTTTCTCATATACGGCAACGTCATAACCCTCTATCTCTTACCTTAGTGATATCCCCCCTCCCCTTCCCTTCCGGGGGCAAATAGTATTCTCTAGTACAAAGTTGCCCCTAACGTAGGGGATACACAGTTCATTCCCCCTCTCAACTGAAATTACTCTATATATTAAGATTTCAAAATTACAATTACGCCTTGCTTAGAAAAAGTAATTAATATTTTTAAATAATGCGGCGGCTTTACTATGCTTTAAGCCGTTTTTAAAAAAAAATACCAAAAATAGTATACCAATCTTTCTATACTCCAAATTGTATTTGGGCACTAAATTGCTGGCTTAGGCTTAGCTTTAGTCTTCGGGAATAAGGTAGGCTTACTTATTAACGGTAATTGAGGGGTAATTACCTATAGGCTGTTTGCACACTTTAATATTGTCACACCTTCGACAAGAACCCATTTAAAGTTTGAAAAGTTCAGGTAACATTACATTATACCTTAAAAGAACCGGCCTTTTTAAATATAAATGGAAAAATTAATTAGTCTTAAAAACGAGGACTACTGCGCCATTGGTTTAGTGGCGTCTGCTAGCCCGAACCTTAGGAACCTATCTTACATCCCTAAGTTACTTTATACGGGTTCTTGGTTCAAATTAGTTGCTGAATTATATAACCAAGAAGTGATAGCTAGTTTATTAGGGAGAAGGTATAAATTCGCCCCGCATTTCTAGCTTTATCTCCAGTCCAAACGTATAATAGGTCCGGAGTTAATCCCCGCCTCTAAATTACAACCAGCATCTCATTGGTATTTGTATTTTCCGCCTGAGGAGAGGCGAAATAGCTCGGCCTCCTTTTACCCCCCCCCCTTGTATTTTGAAAGGGGGACTGGGACTATGGCCTCACGCGAATACTTAGGCATCTTATACCTTCTACCTAATAAACTAGATATCGCTTCTTGATATAATTAACTTATACTACACAAACATACACACGGCGCGTTTTTGCTCGTCAAATGGTTCTTGAACTAAGAAAAAAAATTTGGCTCAAAAGACGACTAATATATTACGCAAGGTTCCTTCCCCCCCCCCGTAAGTCGGGAACGTCTAACGTACGAACCTGACTTATGGGGATCTTGCGTAATATGCCTATGACGCGATGAATTTAATAATTGGTACAATTGGTGTGTCTTCGATAATTTAAAACGGTTGGTTGAGCGGGTGGTCCATATTAAGTTAAATAGAACCTACAATCATACGTACAAAGACAATTAGCGTTGTCTTGATTGTGATTGGCGGTTGAAAAACAAACGAACAAACACCAAAATAATAGGAAATTCGACCGCTACTGGTGCTGCTTCAACCACTTACAAGCAACAAGCGATGAATACTCTAGGGCCGGCCGCCGGAAAGGAATTAACCAGCGGAACGGGCTCTACCACGTCGCCCTCTCCCAAAACTGGGCCACGACACGTTAAGACTGCTCCCGGTGGCATTGTAGTTCTCGAACCACCTACAGGTAACCAAAATTGTCAAAAAAAGCAAACAAACCCCAAAAAATATATCCCCGTCCCCGCAAAGTTTGTTGGTTTTATGGTTTCACCATATTTATTTTGTGCACTCACTAAATCGTACCGTTTTTGTCAGGAATGCGTATAGCTACTAGGAATTATTGTACACCCATGTTAATTTCTATGCGGGTTTTGTGGGCCGGGCCTAAGAACTTACTACACCAGGGTTCGTACACAACCTGGAAATCCTGGAAAACCTGGAAAAGTCAGGGAAAGTGAAAATGGGCCTAAAATGTCAGGGAAAAGTCAGGGAAATTGAAAATGGACCTAAAAAGTCAGGGAAATGTCAGGGAAAAATATATTGGAGGAAAATTTAAAGCCTGGATAGCAGTACAAGAGTGACCAGAAAATGTGTTGTCTGAGATTTGACCAGAGCCCCAAATTCGCGGAGCTCGCTTCGCTCGTTCCAGTTATTACTTTGATAGAGTTACATTTAAACACAATCATTGGCTTATTTTTATAACAAAACTCGTGCAAAAATGATTCAAGTGAATTTAGATTGGTTTTCATATGTGTTCGCCATGTACGTTATTGCAAATGGTCAGGGAAATTTGGGGAATTTTGTCATGGAAAACCTGGAAAAGTCAGGGAATTTAATTTCGAAAATTTTGTACGAACCCTGTACACCCATATCTACCATGTTAATTAATTTCTATGCGTGTTTTGTGGGCCGGGCTTGAGAACTTACTATCCGTCACGCCTTATATAATTCTAGCTACTTCATTGGTTGGTAGGTTAGCAACGGGAGTTCCTAGGCGCGCGAAAAGGGCAACGCGCAGCGAGGTTAAATTCGACGTACATAATGATTAAGTCTAGTAGCTCCGCCCACAAAAATCGCCTAGATACGTGTAGAAAATGGGTACACGATGATTCTTATTATCTGTTATGTATTCCTGGTTTTGTAAATAACAGCTTAAGTCGTTTTTGGACAACCGTTTCCTTTTCTTTGTACTTTTTCTCGGAAATTGAAAGACCACCTACCTACCTTTGGGCCACTTTATCATGCACTATTTTTTTTTTTTTTTTTTTCTTAAATATTTGGTGAATGCTTTTGGTTATTTTTGGAATCTACATCTACTTTTCTTCGACTAAATTTGGGAGTGGGCCCACAATAGGGAAAATGTGGTTCAAAGGTCAAATTTTCAGGTGTACTCAGTAAATATCGGAAAACTTTGGGGGTTTTACAAAGAACTCCTATTATTTGTGAAATAGTGTCGGTTTGACAGCGTTCATATATTTCGTACAGAGTGGGTTAGCTATTCGAGACCATTGGCTTTTATGATATAGTGTTGTCCTACTATCCTAGTGGTACTGTTAGTTAAATGGCGATGAAAATATTCCAAAAAAATCTAACATGATCACGTGTAATGCTATAATCAAGGGATATTTATCGTGATCACGTGTTATGCTATAATTAAAGATTATTTAACGTGATCACGTCGTGTTATGCTATAATTAAAGCATATTTAACGTGATCACGTTGTGTTATGCTATAATCAAAAAATATTTAACATTATGATCACGTGTTGTGCTATAATAAAAGAATATTTAACGTCATGACCACGTGTTATGCCATAATGGAGGAATATTTAACATGATCACGTGTTATGCTATAGTAAATCAAAGCATATTTAACGTGATCACGTGTTAAATAATCGAAGCATATTTAACGTAATCACGTGTTATGCTATAATCAACTAATATTTAACATGATGATCACGTGTTATTTTTAATTTTAAGTTTTAAATTCTACATCAATACAATCCGCGGAATTGACCTCGAATAGCAAAACCAACCTGTAGCGCACTTAAGCCGTAAAAGTGATTTATTCGCGATAATAAAAAGAAAAACATTAAACAAATTGTTCTTTATGAAAATGAATACAACCAAATACATGTAGTATGGAATTGTACCCTTTTTCTCGTAAATCAACTCTTAAAACTTAAATTTTGGAATGAAATGCTTCCTTCCTTGACCGCAGTGTGCATGCATGTCGGGTCTCGATTGTTAATTCTTAAATAGGCTGTCAAATTGCAGCAGCAATCAGTCAAGTTTGGCATGCGGTTTATGCTATTCTGTTCTGTTCGTTAACATTTTTATTTATTAAGTATTGCGACTTTTAATGTGTTATTTTTGGTCATTTGGGAGACTTTAAAAACGTTTTGAGCGTTTAAAATTTTGTTATTTCAGGAGCCGGTACAGGTAGCAGTCCATCCAAAGCTTTGAGAAAAACCCCTTCCAATGCTTCTGCCGGTACTGTTAAAACAACTTTCAGCGGTATCCCTAGACGAAATACCTACAATTATTCTGAAAATAAAACAACCGCAGCTGATCGAACGTCGAGTGTAGATAATACAATTAGGTGGGTTTTAATTTATATTTAAACTAATTATCTTAGGTAGCCTACGTAATACGCAATGATATTATCAAAATCCAATTATTATTATTACTATTATTTAAATCCAAAAATTAAGAAGCTTCAAAGCTTTATTTATTTATTTATTTATTCCGCTGACTTTAAATTATCTATTCAAAAAGTTAATTATGATTTTAATCATCTCTGTTAATTTTAATTTGACACGACTAACTCCGCACGTTTTTACTTTTCTATCTCTATCTCTCTTTATCCTTTTGTTGCGCCGTTACTTTACTTACTACTAACTTTACAGCAGTAACCTTCCTATGGCTGGTGATGAAACCCCCAGGCCCAAGGGCCATATCAAGTCTGCGTCCGTCTCCTGTACTGGACGCAGTGAAATTCCTAGTCTTGATTCTGCTGACCCTCTCCGACCAAGGTAGTTTATTTACCTAGCTCTTTATAAATATCTCCCCCCCCCCATGGAATACCCTTTAGAGCGGAAACTATTCACCCCACCGTTGGCCCCTCACGTGACTTTGAGATGACCCTGGGATTGTCCTGGTCTTTCCCCTTCAAGGGTTTGACCCTGGGATTGTCCTGGTCTTTCCCCTTCGAGGGTTTGACCCTGGGATTGTCCGGGTCTTTCCCCTTCGAGGGTTTGACCCTGGGATTGTCCGGGTCTTTCCCCTTCGAGGGTTTGACCCTGGGATTGTCCGGGTCTTTCCCCTTCGAGGGTTTGACCCTGGGATTGTCCGGGTCTTTCCCCTTCGAGGGTTTGACCCTGGGATTGTCCGGGTCTTTCCCCTTCGAGGGTTTGACCCTGGGATTGTCCGGGTCTTTCCCCTTCGAGGGTTTGACCCTGGGATTGTCCGGGTCTTTCCCCTTCGAGGGTTTGACCCTGGGATTGTCCGGGTCTTTCCCCTTCGAGGGTTTGACCCTGGGATTGTCCGGGTCTTTCCCCTTCGAGGGTTTGACCCTGGGATTGTCCGGGTCTTTCCCCTTCGAGGGTTTGACCCTGGGATTGTCCGGGTCTTTCCCCTTCGAGGGTTTGACCCTGGGATTGTCCGGGTCTTTCCCCTTCGAGGGTTTGACCCTGGGATTGTCCGGGTCTTTCCCCTTCGAGGGTTTGACCCTGGGATTGCCCGGGTCTTTCCCCTTCGAGGGTTTGACCCTGGGATTGTCCGGGTCTTTCCCCTTCGAGGGTTTGACCCTGGGATTGTCCGGGTCTTTCCCCTTCGAGGGTTTGACCCTGGGATTGTCCGGGTCTTTCCCCTTCGAGGGTTTGACCCTGGGATTGTCCGGGTCTTTAACCTTGAAGGGTTTGACCCTAATCTTACTCGGTTCACGCGGAAACTCGGAAAGTGAAGCTTTGCCCCAATATTTTGAGCTTAAAATGCATGTGGCTTTTTTTGATAGGCTTGTCTCAAGCTAGATATGTTTACACTTTGTTTATTTTAAGTTCCAATTTGGATTTTTCTCTTCTACCTTTTGAAATTAACAATACTAACACTATTTTTACGTCGGTCAAAATTAAATCGCGCGGGAAATGAGTCTGGGGTGTGTGGTTGACCATTGTGGGCGGGGCCTGTATTTACTATTGGGTTCATTGGAAGTTATTGTGGTGAAACTCATGACTCATGGGGATAAATAACGTTTACGTTGGTCAAAATTTAATCGCGCGGAAAGGGAGTCTAGGGTACGTGGTTGAGCATTGTCTGTTGGACCTACATTTGCTATGGGTTGTGGGGTTTATTGGAAGTTATTGTGGTGAAACTCATGACTCATGGGGATAAATAACGTTTACGTCGGTCAAAATTTAATCGCGCGGAAAGGGAGTCTAGGGTACGTGGTTGAGCATTGTCTGTTGGACCTACATTTGCTATGGGTTGTGGGGTTTATTGGAAGTTATTGTGGTGAAACTCATGACTCATGGGGATAAATAACTTTTACGTCGGTCAAAATTGAATCGGGCAGAAAATTAGCTTGGGATATGTGGTTGACCATTTTGGGCGGGGCCTATATATACTATAGTCTGCTACAACGAACTCTTTCGTGACGTCACACCCTTTTTTCTCTTACCTCGGTTTTGGGCGACTATATTGGAAGGAAGTCGTCAGCCTCAGGGCATATAATATAGACCCCCCCCCTTATTATTGACGTCACGTCCACGTAGCTCCTCCCAAGTACTATATTGGTTAAGGGGGTTTATATTGGAAATTATTGTGGTGAAACGAGGTTTTCACTGTCGAATAAGTACTTGATGGGGATACATAACGTTTAACTTGATGATTAGGCCTAGTAGTACTTTGTTTCTACGGATAAAGAGGCGTAACGTGTGGTTCTTTGTTGTAATTTTGTTCATAGTACCGCTACTATAAAGCAACCATCCGCCGTGTCACCCTTACCGAGCGTAAACCGAGCTTTTCCTCGAGGAACGGCTAATCGTAGCACTTTCCACAGTGGACAAAATAGAGAACGAAGGCATACCAGCACGTATAATGGACCCGGAACGGGACCTCTTCATTCGCAAGATACCTCTGGCGTTTCCCACGGTAGTAGACAGTCTTTCTTCAGCAAGTTGTCCTCCAGATTTAGCAAAAGGTAATTCATTTTACTCTTTTTCTCTTTATTTTCCTCTTCTTCTTTTATTATTGAACTTTGATTTTTTTCTATTTCGAAATAAGTTTCAAAACCATAACTATATTGTTTTTCTGAGAAATTGTCCCTAAGCATATAATTAATTAAAGTGTATTTTATTGATTTTGACTATAAAACGCGACGCGATCGCCCGGACTAAATTTATACGCGTTAAAAATAACTTAAGTACAAGTTAAGTAACTATAGGAATACAATTGGGCCGAGCGAGGACGAAATTAAAGATTATTGGCGTAATTATCAAATTTTTAATAAATCTCTACATCTCAACAAAAAAGCCTTCTATATAATTCAAAGCGGTTTTATTACTTTTTATATATAGAAGTTGAATTGTCATACAAACGTCACTGCTTTGTAGAAAAAATCTTATAATGTTTCAATATTATTATTATTAAATAATACTTCTGAAGTTGAAACAAAAAATTTCTTAAAAATAAATTATGTTGGCGTGAATATTGAATGCGCGTGGTGAAATGTGTTTTCACGCTATAGGGAGAGGGCAAACCCATTCTTGCCACGTCATAGGCTTATATCTCTTACCTCGATTCCATCCCCCTAGCGGGGGAATTTCAGTATCGCGCCTACAAACGCTCCCCTAAGTAGAGGTATAAAATGACGTCGGATGTTCTTTCCCTCCCTGACAAACGCCCTCTCCCTATAGGATAGGCAACAGAGTAATTTCTTTCCCATATACGGCAACGTCATAACCCTCTATCTCTTACCTTAGTGATATCCCCCCTCCCCTTCCCTTCCGGGGGCAAATAGTATTCTCTAGTACAAAGTTGCCCCTAACGTAGGGGATACACAGTTCACTCCCCCTCTCAACCGAAATTACTCTACTCCCTATCCCCGATTTCAGTTTATTAGATATTCCGGCTTTGGTTGTCACAACTCGCGAAGCCAGAGTGTCTATGTAACGTAGCTTTGTGCGTGCTGACAACAGGCGAAATCAGTACTAATTTTCAGTATTTAAATCTCGAGATTTTAAATCCTGAAAATTAGTACTGATTTCGCCTGTTGTCAGCACGCACAAAGCTACGTTACAAAGCGACATATCTTTGCGCGTGCTGACAACTGACAACCGAAGCTGGAACTGAGTATGTGTACATAATAAGCTGCTGTCGGAGATAGGGAGTTACCTATTCTATAGCGTGAAAACAAATTTCCTCACGCCCATCCTTTGTCCATGATTTTAGACTTTGTATTCATCAAAATTGAAGATTTTAGTGATGGGTTTTATATTGTCCAAGCCTACGAAATTCTGTTACACAGTAACACAGGTAAAAAGGATTTCATAGGCTCCGGTTTTGTTAAGTACTTTTTTGGCGGGGAAAACCTTCGAACCCCTGCTGTTGGTTTATTTCCGAATTGAACCTTGGCACTGTTATAAACTATAATGAACCAGTATGATCAGTTGAATCGGTCGAGCTAGTTTATGGATGATAAATTTGAACTCGCTCGGCTCACGAACCTTGGGGTTGCTGTAAGACCAAAACCGCTTTTTTCCACAGGAGTTCGATGCTTGAGCCACAGGAGAAAAATGGTTGCGGTCATCAGACCAAACCAAGGTCTTGAAAAATGAAAGGGCCTTCGTGGTTTACGTAGCATGATCTGCGATCACTGACTCTCTCACGAGCACGTTGCACCGAATCTATTCCATTTAACTATATATAATTATTTAACAGTCTTCGATTAAGATATATATATATATAAACGTATATAAGAAATCGGTCTATTATTTTTTTAATTAGAAAATTAATTAACCTTAAAAGTATGTTAACATCTTAATTACTACAATAAAAACCAAATGGAGCTCAACCGTTAATTACTACTTTACGTTTACAGTGTTTTTTACGTACTCGCGCGGTTGTTAGTATTGTACATACTTGTTTGCTTTATTTATTTATTTATCTTATTTATTAGTGGTGTTACCGGGAAATAATACATTTACACGCTGGGAATGTTTAAGTAACTTTGCGTTGGCTTGTAGGTGGGTGGGTTGGCTTTTAAATGTTGGGTAGTGATGTGAAGACACCTTACGGTTTTGCCGGGTAAATTACCGAGTACTTCGCGCTGTTTAAAAGCACCTGAACTAGGTATGAAGTGCTCGCAATTCAACGTGGTTTAAAATGTGCGTGAAAAAAGTGAAGTACCATTACATAACGGTAAATTATGTCTTCACGCGTACATAGTCTTTTAAAATGGGGTGGCGTAGCAAGAGGATCCCGGGTTCGATCCCGGACTGTGGCACCGGGTGAAAATCTGGGAACAAATCCTTCTGCGTAGAGTTTGCAAGTTCTCTCCCCGCTTGTTAAAGGAGTTTTCCTCCGCGGTCTAACCCGGTTTTTCCTTTCCATCAAAACTTGCAGAGGTTAACGGTAATAGTTAGTATAGGGCGCTGTAGGTTAGCTGTGGCATAGGGGCTAGCCCCCTGCACCCCTCTATGCATTGTAAAAGAGACCCACCTGTAAACAAGCCACAGGCTTAGTGTGGATATCCCTTCATAGACAAAAGCTTATATTATAAACCACGTCGATTTGTACCTAGTTTAGGTTCTTTGAACAGCGCGAACTGATGGGAAATTGAGGAAAAACTGTACTCCGAAGTAAAATAGACACGTTTTTATAGTCAGTTAGTTTAATTCAAGGTTTTGATTCTGATCATAAAACTGTGGTAATTCACCGTGTATGATATTTAGGGTATGATATAAATCGGTAATTTTCGGGGGTAATCGGTAAATGACGGAGTTGCGCAGTGTTGTGTGGCGTGTAAATGCGTAATATCCCGGTGTTTTACGTAATATCACATTAGGTTAAATTTTTCAGAACAATGAACGACGATCAAGTGAAGCCGCGCTCGTTAAGATTTACGTGGAGCATGAAGACGACATCTTCCAGAGATCCGAACGAGATCATGCAAGAAATCCGTAAGGTTTTAGATAAAAACAACTGCGATTATGAGCAAAGGGAAAAGTTTCTCTTGCTTTGCGTCCACGGTGATCCCAATACGGACTCATTGGTGCAATGGGAAATCGAAGTCTGCAAGCTCCCGCGACTCTCGCTCAACGGCGTTCGATTTAAACGCATCTCGGGCACTTCCATAGGTTTCAAAAACATTGCCTCCAAGGTGGCCAACGAACTGAAACTGTGACTACCAGACCTGGTGGAGGTTGACGACCTTTAAGATTGCACACACACACAAAACGCAAAATAACAAAAAATACAAACTTACCAGAAAAAAAAATAAATAAAACGAGAGAAATATCGAAGAAAAAAATTAAAAAAAAATAAAAATAAATAAAATTAAATTAAATCCGTTAAATAATAAGTAATATTAAATATCTTGGCAGAAAGAAAATTAATATGAAAAAAAAAAACCAACTTAATAACGTTTATGATGGTTTATTCCCATCGTAAATGTGTGTGTATTTCGATAAAGGAACAATTGATGAATGTCATCTCATCATCAATACATATTCGCCAGCCCTCACCACCTACTTCCTTCCAAAACGATTATTTCTGCTTCCCACTTCCTCCCCCCCCCACACACACACCTTCCTCCGTTGTATCTGTTAATTAAGCGGTTTCCTTAGAATTAAATACAATTAAACCCCCCCCCCCTATTTAAATTTTAAACCACGCTTCAAAACACAACACCCATCGGGGGAAATAGAGCCCGTAGTAAAATTACGCGTTGATTGCAACCCTATTACCATTGGAAGAATGGTTTCATACCATTGGAAGAATGGTTTCATACCATCGGAAAAATGGTTTATACCATCGGAAAAATGGTTTCATACCATCGGAAAAATGGTTTCATACCATCGGAAAAATGGTTTCATACCATCGGAAGAATGGTTTCATACCATTGGAAGAATGGTTTCGTACCATTGGGAAACTCCTTTCAAATCTTTACAGGCATTGGGAGGAGAATATTAGTACCCAAATCGTAGTAAAGAAATTTTATATTGATATTTCTATCAACGATTTTTCCCAAAAATATTTGGGACGTCTCTATCCGTCTCTCTCATTCGCTTTCGATCGAGCTATCGTAATTGCTTCAACCATTGGAAAATTTAATTCCATCCTTCCCATTGGATAAATCTTCGGTCATAAAAAACCAACCAAAACAATCCCTCGAAACTTTTCTCTTAATCTATATAGCAGAAATTTAGAAACCAAAAAAAGTGACGTACTTTGTTCAAACTTCTTACACCAAAAATCTTTTTTTCGTTTTGCGAAGGAACCAAATCTAAAATTCTGCCGAGATGTGCCGATTCTGAAAGTTTAAAAAATGAACCGTTAAAAAATCAATCCCAACTATTAAAACGAATAAATGAATAAACAAACAAACAAACGAAAAAATATTATTATTATTATTATTATTATTAAAAGAAATTAAAACATTTTATGGACAAAAACGTAACGTAACGTTGAAATCGCGGGTCTATGTTTTTTAATCCGATGTTTTTTCAACGGAGTTCAAAAAACATGACGATAAAAAAGATACCCCTTCCCACTTGTTTGTGGTAAAATAAGAAATGTTTACCGGTAATGTGTACTATATTATACAGTTTCCGACTTAAACTCTGTCTTTGTACAGGTGTGTTGCTTTAGAAAAGATTTTTTGGAAAAACATAACAAACATTACTCAATCCGCGCAAACTGCAAACACTTTTCGTAATAGGCGAGCGAGTTACCTATTTTTTTTTTTTTTTTTTGTTTCTAAAGGTAGGAAGTTTTTCTTGTAGCGAAGAGTTATAATAACGATTAAACGTGAATTAAATCAATCCACATTTTTTTAACGTAATTCCGTTAAAAATTGTGTAATATTTTTTAAACGTAATGAAATCTGCCACCTGTATGATAAAAAAATTTGTGTTTGAAACTTAATTAATTAATCGTCATTAAATAAGGCTTTTCCTTAGAACGATCTTCAAAATTTCTGCCGTTCCGTTAATAATAAAAAAGGACGAAGGTAGAAAATTTGTATTAAAATTCCTTCGTTCGTTCGTTCGTTCGTTTGATTGATTGGGTGAACGAAGTAAACGACACTCGCATAAAGTGTACGTAATGTTAATATTTTTACAGTAATGGTTCTATGGGGAAGCGATTCAATGGAAATTAATAACCGTTAAGGGTTTTTAATTACACCCTAATTATTTCGCTACTTAATTAATAATTAATTGCGAGAAATTAATTAATTAATAAATAATTAATTAATTAAATAAAAGGCATGATTTATTTAATTAAAACTGATTACACAAATTCTAGGAAAGTTACGTAATAAAATGTGGACCGCCTTTTTAATAAAAGATATTAAAAAACAGTGAAATAATTTGCAAAAAAAAAAAGTTGTAAATTTAATCATTCTATATAAAATTAATTATATGAAAAACAAAAAATTAATAAATCCAAAACCTTGTACAACCATAAAAGGACAATTTCTGCCTTTTTCCTGGGGAACATTAGCGGACAAAACAAGTTTTTTGCGGAAAATTTATTCATATGAAAATGTATAAAGTATAAAAAAAAAAAAAATTAATGAACTATAATTAAGAATTGTAGTGATAATTATAACCTTAGATAAAAGGGGGAGATAATACCAATACCAATACCAATTCAGACGAATATGTGGATTCATTTATATATCTTACGTTAAAACAAAAAACAGACTGAAAAATCATCTTTACAATGTTTCTTTTTTAGGTTTAAATTATTACAAATTTACCGGCGAATTTTTAAATAAAATAAATTTAAAAAAATATGCCAATACCTTTTTTTTTTTTTTTTTTTTTAGTTTTAGTTTAGTTTTTGTAATGTAGTAGGAAATACGGTGGGTTTTGTTTGTAATTCGTTAAAAAATTAATTTGGACCCAATCATTAATTAATTATACTGTCCATTTATTAATTGTTGCGGTTTTTAAGTTGTTTTATTATAATTATTAAAAAAAAAATAAAAAAATTTTCATTCCAAATTTCCTGCCGTAGCTCTCTGATTGAGATCAAATTAAAATTTATTATTTAGTGATACATTACATTACATTAATTTTAATCTTAATTAATTAATTAACATTTGAATGGAATGTTTAAACCATTAATCAAACAATACTCTCTCCAAACAAACAAAAGTAAATTAAACCAAAATTACTCAAAAAAAAAAAATATTAAAAATAAAAAAATATTTTTCCCGTCAAATTAATTAAAATTATTGTATTGGAAAGGTGCGAAATAAAAATTTGTACTTAGGTAGGTTCTTAAAAGGAAATAATCGGAGGTAATTAAACAACGCGTATTGTACCAGCCAGTTGGTACAAGTATTTAAATTTTTTAAGCCATTGTATTTAAAAAAAAATAATTTGAAAATTTATCAAAAAAAAAAAAAAAAAATTTTTTTTAATTTTTCAAAATAATTAGAAAAAAACGAAATAAATTTTTTCCCGGATTTATTAAATTCTGAAAAATTACGGATAAGCTAGATTAAAATAAGGGGGACAATCCTAAATGCTTATCTGTAAAGAAAAATGTAGTAGGCTTTACAGGGATTTTTATAGAACTATTATAGTTGGTTAAAAGAAAACACGTACGTGAGCTGCCGCAGTCGAAAAAAAAATGTATAAAAAAATAAATATTGATTGCTTCCAGAAAATAAATAAATAATTATCGTAAAATTGTAAAAAGCTAAAAAAAAAAAAAAAAAAAACGTATAACCACATACGCTTAATTACTAATTAAACTAATTAAATTAATTAATTAATGAATATAAAAGCTCTGAACAGAAAGCTACCGCAGGTTTAAAAATATTAATGCAAAACGGATCGGATGGTAAACGAGTTTTGAAATAAATATTTGATTGATTGATTGATTGATTATAGTTGGTATTGTAAAAAAAAACATAAAACATACAAATGACGTGTAATAGTTTGCTTAATTAAATACTTAGATTTAATTACACTTTTCTGTCATGGACTTTATTAATAGGGACTTATTTCTCCCCTTTCCCCTGTAGTGACGATCGAGTTTCAAGTCCCATTTTTAGATGTAAAGTCCATGAAATTATTCTTAATTAATTAGAACTGCCATATGTTTAGAAAGGCTCTTATAGCCACTGTAAAAAAATATAATTATGTAAATTATAATAAACAAATAAACAAAAAAAACACCTGCAATGGAGGGAAAGGTTCAATTGTAGTAGGTTTTTAATTATTTTTTTTTTCTTGGACAGGGGGCTTGCTTAAAAATTAATTGTTATTTAAAAACCCTTTGATTTTTGTAAAATGTAGTTGTTTTTTAAACTTTAATTAAAAAAACAATCGTGCTTTTTAATTATAATTTCAAATTAAAATAAAATACTAAAAATATTTGCTCATACTTAAAAACAAAACCAAAAAAAAAAATATTTGAAAAACAGTAAAAAACCAAAAAAAAAAAAATACATTTTATAAAAAAAATGAAACTAAATTTTTTGGCGTGTTTTCTACATCTTAGAAAAAAAACTAAAAAAAAAATTAACGCATTTACTAAAAACAATTTAGGATTTAAATTTTGCAATACCAACTAAAATATAATGTTTTTTGTTAATAATGCTCAGTTAATTCAATTATTTTCCCTAATCCTAAATGATTTTTAATTGTTTAATGATGGTAAAAAAAACTTTTTGGGCCTTTGTAGCCTAAAATAAAAATACCGCGCTGCGCGACATATTTTCTTCAAGCAAAAAAAAAATAATGACAAAATTGTTGGTATAAAGTTCTGTGTTTATAAAGTAGAGAAAAACAAACAAACAATCTTATATCCTTAATTATTAGCTTGTAAGGGAAAAATGGAATCTTATAATTATAGAAAAAAATTGTGAAGCAGCAAAAAAAAAACCTATGTGTATATGCACAAGTAACTTTTGTAAATAGTCTAATTTAAAATAAACTACTCCAGATGAGTCCAGATATAAAAATAAATTAATTCTCCTTGGGTAATTTACTGAAATTTAAGGCTGGTTACACGGAAAGTGACGGAATACGTGTCGGTAACTGCAATAAACGCTCCGCCATTTTGCGCCTTTGGTTGGGTGTATTTTCTATGTAAAAGGCGCAAAATGGCGGAGCGTTCAGTGCAGTTACCGAAACGGTGTATTTTCTATGTACAGTAACTGCACTGAACGCTCCGCCATTTTGCGCCTTTGGTTGGGTGTATTTTCTATGTAAAAGGCGCAAAATGGCGGAGCGTTCAGTGCAGTTACCGACGCGGTGTATTTTCTATGTACAACGCGTCGGTAACTGCACTGAACGCTCCGCCATTTTGCGCCTTTGGTTGGGTGTATTTTCTATGCACGTGTACGGCAATGAAGAAACCTAGATTGGAACTGTTACTTGCACCGCTCTATGTTTCTAACTAAGTATTTTAGGTAACTTTTAAGAAGTTAATTTCAAGTGAGGTATTGATTAAAATTAACCTGAGAAGTAACGAATTTCAATAAGAAAACAATCGAGAGAAAAGACTGATGATTCCAAGACATAATTCAAAAATTAAGGCAAGCGAGGGTGCTTTATGATGGAAGCCATTTTGTTCTGCCTCTTACTGAATGTGAACTTTGACATTGACACCATTATGCCAACTTGGTGGAAAGTCGCGTTTATGGATTAATAACTTAACATTGAATTACTGGAATGTGAAAACCAAAGTGAAAATAATTTTCAAGCAAAGTATGTGAAAGGATTTTAGCTGCTATGATGGGTGAGTGAAAATATTTTATTAATTTAAAAATTAAAAGTAATGTAGTGAACATTACATAGTCGTTGTTCGCGATTTAAGAAATCATCAAATTTATTATTGCTTATTAAGATGGGTAAACTTGATTTAATAATTCGGTTACTGTTAAGGTCAAAGGTTAGGGGATCGGACTTTCGCTTGGTTAAAGGGCCAAATGGTAGTATTCCCCCTCCACGGATTTTTAAAAGTTTGTACTCATTTCTGATAGTAAATGAGGTGGGGAACACGATGCCGTCAAAATTTTTCACCGCAAATGATTTTTTTTAAAAAAAAAAAAAAAAAAAAGGTAGCACATATTACTTATGGTTGTTTGTATATTTGATATTTGGGGCGCGTACACTTGTTTAGATTATGTTTGGGATATTTTAGGTTCAGGTTAGGTTAGGTTAGGTTTAGGTTTAGGTTAGGTTCAGGTTAGGTTAGGTTCAGGTTAGGTTAGGTTAGGTTCAGGTTAGGTTAGGTTCAGGTTAGGTTAGGTTCAGGTTAGGTTAGGTTAGGTTAGCTTAGGTTAGGTTCAGTTTCTATTAGATTTCTCCTTTTCCAAAATATTGCAATTTTCATAAAAAAAAATTCAAAAAAAAAATTTCAAAATCATTTGCGGTGGAAATTTTTAACGGCATCGTGTTCCTCACCTCATTTACTATCAGAAATGAGTACAAACTTTTAAAAATCCGTGGAGGGGGAATACTACTATTTTACCGGTTAAAGTACTACCAAATTTTTCTGAGAGGCTGAAATTCTTCGAAGATCCGATTTAACAAAGCCTTAAAAATTAATTTTGCGTTAAGCCATGATCAGATATAAATGTTATCAGATATACATTACATGAAATAAACATTCCCACGAAACAATAGACCATTAGAACGATTAAAGACACAATGTAGTTGTAATCTTCCAATAACCAGTTACTTATATACGTCATTGTGATACCCAAAACCTGGTATCATAAAAAAAAAATTGTTATAATGGTTTCACGGAATTTTATCATAAATGATATATAATAGATTAGGTACAGATCCAAATAATAGTATAAGACTTGAAGTAACGACTTCACCCACGGGGTAGGTGATCTCTGAAGCCATTTCCAATCCAACGTTAATATATCCAACCATGAAGAATCTTGAATAATACTCTTTGTAAAAACGATAAGAAGATTTATGGCGTAAATTTTCTCATTTTACCCAAAAACTCCCGACGCCACGTAAATTGTCGTAATGTTAACGTAAATGGAACCAACGAAAAAACATAATGACAGAAACATGCCGATGTTGTTTGCAACAATCACTTCCCTGTAGTCAATTACGTAATGTACTTAATGAAGAGTTTGGTTCAGATTTCACCAAACTCACTTGTATTTATGTGTTCTATCAATTATGAATCCGATCACGAGTGTTCCCGGAATTCCACTAAAATACATGACTAGACCAATGGCTCCAATATCGCTGCTAGCGTTCTGGAATCATTTGGTGTTAAATAAAACTTATAGTCAACTGTCAATAGGGACTTGGCAGTACTACGTCATGCAACGTCAGGCTACCTTCCACTAGCGCTAAAAAACATACCAGGAGGAGGGGCTAATATAGCTTTCATTCTGTTAAAAAACATACCATAATGGCGCTGGGGGCGGAGTTAAGCCCGAATTGCCAAGTCCCTATTGTCAACATAACTTACGGGGTACTTAATTATTAATAGTTGGTTTAAGATTATTATGCAAAAAGTGACGAAACTTAGCATCATACCTAAAAGGGATATAGTTATAACAATTTTACCTTGCTAAAGTAACTATTTTTCTTACTTGCTGTAACGAGGTGTACCAGAAAATTTTTGTTTCTGTATAATTCCTTCGATTCTTGCCAAAGTCGTCCAGTAATTGACTTGTCCCCTTTTGGTGCATTCCATATTTGGGCTTGGGCTTCGGAAGGTGGATTGGGTGGTCTCTCTTCGAACACTACGATTACAAGTACTTAGTTAAAACAAGAAGTGATATCTTATCTAGTTTATTAGGGAGAAGGTATAAGATGCCTAAGTATTCGCGCTCCATAATCCCAGTCCCCCTTTCAAAATACAAGGGGGGACGTAAAAGGAGGCCGGGTTATTTCGCCTCTCCTCAGTGGGAAAATACGTAATTTTCGTCATTCGCGTCGCGCTGACGTGAGTTTTCAAGAACCAATGAGATGCTGGTTGTAATATAGAGGCGGGGCTTAACTCCGGACCTACGTACGTTTGGACTGGAGATAACGCTGGAAATGTGGCAAATTTATACCTTCTCAGTAATAAACTAGATATCACTTCTTGGTTAAAACTACAAAACCCCAATCTTTCTATAGTACTTACCAAAGTATGAAAAAATTGCCAGTACGGTAGTGACAGCGGCTATGGCGTAATTCAAATAGGACAATTTAATACCAATTGACAAATGCGGGAAACGATTTACTAACATCGGTGATAAGATACAACTCAATGCCATACCCGTCTAAAAATATATTTCAATAAGTTTATAACTGTTGTACAGATTCGTAAGTTAGGTAACGTACAAGGTTAAAGAATATTCCCACTGCGCATGCCGTTGAAACGTCGCTGGTGTCGAACCAATAAGACGCGAATTGAGGGGTCAGATTGACGAAACAACATTGGGATAGGCTTATGATACATTGTCCGAAGAGAATTAGCCAAAATTGACCGGTATGAGTTCCGATTCCCTGAATCCACAAACCTACGTAATAATAAACCAACCATAAACTGTGTAGGCTAATTGTAAAGAGGAGTTGCGAAACTAATTATTTTTTAATTATTTGCCTTAATTACTTCCCTCCATCGTGCCTATATACTTCGAAATGAAATTTTTAATTATCTTTGACATACTAGAACGCAGATCGTTAAGTGCATACCGTTCCGTTATTACATATCTTTTGTATTGTAAGCGCTTTACCAGTAAATCAAATGCCTTACCTAAGGCCACAATGGCCAGTCCCGTTACAAAGGCAACTTTAAGCCCCTTCTTCTCGAACAACAATATGGTTGGATACAACGGTACCACGTACCCAGCTATATACGCCATTGATGTCCATTGAATGGTTAAATACGATGAATCGTAATACGTTATTAAAACATCCGATATTATGGAATATTCCGAGTAAGTTATATCGCTCAATAGAGAACCAAATGATACCACCAACAGATAGAAGTATCTTCTAGCGAACAGTTTCACTTCCGGTTGATGATTGTTAAGCGAATTAACCTTAATTACGTTGCCATTAATTGTTGATACCGGTATATCGTTGATACCACGAATTCCTATTAATTCGACCGGCATTTTTGATATCCTTGCTTTTAGCATTATTATTACGGTCTTGACATCAAACCAACTGTGTTAAGGGTAAGGCGTACCGGCGCGGAATGTTATATGCAGTTGTATTTACGTGGGTTAGGAAAATAAATGAAGGTCGTGATTGCTTCTATATGTACAAACGTTTTCTGTCAGTTGTACTGTTGCATTTGCGCTGTATCGTACGTGGAGCTTCCATTTTCAGGTGTTATTTTAATTTAAACGTAACATGCGGCAGTTTGTAACGCTTTTAATAAAATATATACACTGTGATAAAAATCTTGGAAATTACTAAAAATTATCGAATATTCAAATTAACTCGATGTTATGCTTGTGTCTTTACAACCCTTTGAACACTGTACCGAAATAACTAGATACTATATAAGAAACCAGACAGACCTTAGTCTAACATGAATAAGCGATATTTATTCCTAACCCAGACATAGGTGAAATAAACAAGGGTAGTAGGTTAATTAAAAATTTCACCGTCACGTTTGTTTATTTAATATACTACATTTACTCGCTATAAAGCGGTGGAACTTATTTTAATCGCTATACGCAAATAACACGCGAAACCTATTACCAAGAATGTTATTAGAATGTAAATTTTTGCTAACATACAAATATAAACGCTGAATGTAAAATACAAAGCGAATCCAAATGATTCCCATAAACGGTAATTTGAAAATGCGGGTTCACGAGTATCAGGGAAAATGTCCGCGTACAGGGCTGCCAAAATAATTAAATTAGTAATTAGTATTATTCTTCATGAATAAAGAAACGTATGTGTATTCATTGTGTCACTTACCATTAATTTGAGTCTGCCAAATTGAATCACCAGCTCCCCAAAATGCACCGAGGGTATAATATAAATAAATACTCGAGGTGGGAGGGTCCAAATACATAAAACTGATTAGGACCCCGAGTTGTAGAAGAAGGCCCAAAGCGAATATTAACGGTCGCCCAATTCGCGCCATAAGTGGCACGAAAGCGTAGGAACAAATGGCGTCTGTTATACCGTATATTATCATGCATAAACCGACGTTGTGAACACCCCATCGACAGCTCAGAAACGACTGAAATGCAAATGATACCGAAGTTTATACAAAAGTCTTAAGAGATTCTTTTTAAAGACGAAACATTGATTGGGTAATGGGTATGTGGACAACAAAGGTGTTAGATAGTACTTCATACAGTAAGGACTTTAGTGGACTGGTCACTTTGAAGCCGTATATACCAGATATTTCAAGTAAACGATAGTTTATGTACGATACCTTTGTAAAATCGCCAAATACAAAAGCCTGTTCCAAACCGCTGTATATCGTTAACGGTATTATCAACAGTTGAAATGGTTTTCTCAAATGTTTCAATGTCTCCATGAGTTTTGAGGTCACGGTTGAATTATCGTCGTCGTTGTCTTTCTTCGGTAAATCATCCATGAATATGAATACCAATGCAGAGGCAATGAGACAACAGGCCAGGAAAATTCCGCATATTACGTACAGATTGCTTGTTGAAATACTGTATGGGTCCACGATGGTGACGTTTGCCACTGGATTGTCCGAGGGTATGTCGTGTTCCCAGTCGCAATAGAATTTGCCGCATTTTAAAAACTCCTCGGTTGAGTTTGCGTCAATATCTTCCAAGTTAACATTAGGGTCGATAATTAAGTGCGTTATTAAGTTACCCCATATCTAAAACGTTAATTACCGTTGTTAATTACCAATGGATGATTGTACTTGTTGCTACGATGGATTTACGAACCTGAGCCGTTTGAAAGACCATAAAGAAAAACCCGAAAAATTTTGTGGAAATTAAGTCCGGTACTTGTTTGGTCTCCGACGCGTAGTGACGAGATAATTCCGTCAAATACTTGCATTTGGCCACCCATAATGGCGCCGCGCACGCTCCCAAGATGACCGAACTCGGTATCATCGTGTACCAATTGGGGTAGAAATTTGCCATGAAAAATGTTGAATAAGCCAAGATGCAAAGTGAAATTGTTTTCTTGCAACCCAAATATTTGATCATGGGTGTACACATGAAAAAACATGATAAAATCAAGGCGATGTATATGACGCTTAAGGATACCGCTCCTAATCCGGCTTCTCTAAATTAAATATTGTAGAAAATCAATTAGTAACGTAATACACGTAAGTAAGACGGAAGGATGAACAGAAGTTATGACAAAGGATTTCTGTAGTATCATGTCCCCCACAAAGAAATAATAATTGACCTTTTTCAAAAAGGTTAGATCTTATTGGTGTATGGAATCAAAGACGTTAGAAAGAGCTTTGTTTGTAGCGACTTCTAACGTCTTTGGAATGACATAAGGTGTTTAAACACCAGACTCTATTTTTTGAAACGGGTTGATTTATCATAAATAAATTTACTTATTAATGCTACTCTGTAGATTTTGAATGGATATAAATGCCGTGAACAATAACAGGAACCCTAATGTCACAACCACGACATTTTTTAAGGTTTTCTTGGTTCCAAATTGAATATAATCTTCGTCCGACTCATCTTCGGAATCAAAATCTTTCTCATTCACGTTTTCGGTGTAATTTTCCATCGATTCCCGCTGGTTAATTTCGGTAAAACCTGGGGAATACGTAGGAATGTAGTTACTGAGAACGTTGTTAAAAGTAAGACGTCGTATTACCTTGTAAATTCATAGTTATACCCAACGTACTTAACTATAGTTTTAAAAATACTGTGTAGGAAACGCGGAACGTGTTTAGGTTTAACTCAGAATGAAACTCTAGAAATTTTTTTTAAAATTGCTGATATTGTCGAGTTAATCAGCAGAATTTTAAAAAAAAGTAATGGTTCTCTTAGTTCTAGTGAAGGATTTTTCGGGTTATCTGGAACTAAGCGCCAAATTATAATGACATCTCTATGCCTTTTTAGTGTATCACAAACTATGAAAAGATAACGCGTGGTGCCAATACTTGGTATTGGAAGTTATTAGTATTGGAAATGCGATATTTAATGTCATTCACTTATCTATAGTTTATTTGTGAATTGTTTATTCTTTGATTACTTGAGAAATTTAAGTAAGGATTGAGTTTTATTATTCAGAGTTTAGAGATGGTACATGTAAAAGTATAAAGGGGTAGTAGCTTCAGTTTTTTTTTCTATTTTCAAATTACAAATATAGAATACTAGTTTGTTTGGTCAAAAGACGGGTACGGGTCATCATGAATAAAAAAACTTTTGGGTCAAAATAATCACGTTTTTTAAACGTGCCAAGTGACTGACGCTTCTAAGAAGTGGACGAATATTATCTAATGATTTACTTAATTTTCATATTGATATAATGAATGAATGAACGAATGAATCATTTAATAAAATAGTTATGTTAGTCAGTATGTCAGGGTTAATTAATCCCATTCACATGAATAAAACATTAAATTAATTAGGGTTGCGTAGGAATATGATAATTAAAATAATAGACCAATATCTTCATTGGCCAAAGATAAATAGAATGTTACGTTGTAAAATCTACGGTAATTTTTTAAACTACGGTAATTTTTTGAACTACGGTAATTTTTTAAACTACGGTAATTTTTTAAACTACGGTAATTTTTTAAACTACGGTATTTTTTTAAACTACGGTAATTTTTTAAACTACGGTAATTTTTTAAACTACGGTAATTTTTTAAACTACGGTAATTTTTTAAACTACGGTAATTTTTTAAACTACGGTAATTTTTTAAACTACGGTAATTTTTTAAACTACGGTAATTTTTTAAACTACGGTAATTTTTTAAACTAAACTACGGGAATTTTTTAAACTACGGTAATTTTTTAAACTAAACTACGGGAATTTTAAAAACTACGGGAATTTTAAAAACTACGGGAATTTTAAAAACTACGGGAATTTTAAAAACTACGGGAATTTTAAAAACTACGGGAATTTTAAAAACTACGGGAATTTTAAAAACTACGGGAATTTTAAAAACTACGGGAATTTTAAAAACTACGGGAATTTTAAAAACTACGGGAATTTTAAAAACTACGGGAATTTTAAAAACTACGGGAATTTCAAAAACTACGGGAATTTCAAAAACTACGGGAATTTCACATCTCTAATCCTTCATATGTACTTTTTTCTGAATGGGGTAGAGAGCTGCATTTTAATTTTAAACATTACCATTCCCTTAAACTCTTAAAATTCATTCTTATTTGCTGTTGTTTACCAAGTCACTCCCATCAAAATATAAACAACTACGGTAATTTTTTAAACTAGAGTATGACTTTCCTGGATCATACTCTATTGTATTCCAACTGGACTTCCCAGTGTTTTCAAAGATGGACAGTTGTGGTAAATTAAGACATTTCATAGAGGCAACGGTTAGTACAGAAAACTCATATTGAAAATTATAAAATTATGTAAAAAATCCAAAAATCCACCGATATGTTAAATCCGGGAGTGTGTTCGTATTTTTGTAGAAATCGAAAATTTTGTGAAAATCCACCAAAAAATCCAATTTTACAAACTACGGTAACTTTATAAACTACGGGAATTTTTTAAACTACGGTAATTTTTTAAACTACGGTAATTTTTTAAACTACGGTAATTTTTTAAACTACGGTAATTTTTTAAACTACGGTAATTTTTTAAACTACGGTAATTTTTTAAACTAAACTACGGGAATTTTAAAAACTACGGGAATTTTAAAAACTACGGGAATTTTAAAAACTACGGGAATTTTAAAAACTACGGGAATTTTAAAAACTACGGGAATTTTAAAAACTACGGGAATTTTAAAAACTACGGGAATTTTAAAAACTACGGGAATTTCAAAAACTACGGGAATTTCAAAAACTACGGGAATTTCACATCTCTAATCCTTCCTATGTACTTTTTTCTGAATGGGGTAGAGAGCTGCATTTTAATTTTAAACATTACCATTCCCTTAAATTTAAGTAAGGATTGAGTTTTATTATTCAGAGTTTAGAGATGGTACATGTAAAAGTATAAAGGGGTAGTAGCTTCAGTTTTTTTTTCTATTTTCAAATTACAAATATAGAACAGAGCTGTGCTAATTAGCTGACAACTAATTGAATTAGAATTAGCAATTAGGGAAATATTTATGAACTAATTAATTAGCCAATTAGCAATTAGACATAGAAACTAATTTAATTCAATTAGAAATTAGGCATTAATTTATCAAACTAATTAATTAGAATTACTAATTTCTAATTAATTACTTGTCTAATTAAGGTAAAAAAGAAACCATAAGTAAACATGAAAGTTTAAAAGTGCCCATGGATTTAGTACTTTGGTAATGCAAAGTTTAATGTTTTAATGCCATTGAAAAACGGGTACGGAAGCCATGAATTATTCTCGAAAAATGAGACAAGCCTCGAGCCTTCTGTCATGTTAAAATTTGTCTCATTTCTTCATTTTCTTGCCACAGTTCCTATAATGGACTCCTGAGTAGTAAATACATGCGCACTGCTATTAATTCGAGTAGGTAAAACAGTCGAAATTTCAGAAATGGGGCAGTTGCGAACTACGAAATTTCTCAGGTTTGAGGAGCTTAAAAATTTAGAGTAGCACTAAGGTTTCCTCATCGATATAATAAGGCTTTTTCATATTCAAATAGATGAATCAAGAGTTAATTCCTCGATTTTTTACAACAAATTGGCGTAAAAGATTAATTGAAAATTCAATTGGCTAATTAGTTAATCCTAAATCTAATTAAATTTTAATTAGATAATTACCTTTCCGATTCATACTAATTAATTAGAATTACTTCTCAATTAGCACCAAGGTAATTAAAATTCAATTACCATTTTCAATTAGTAAATTTTGCTAATTAATTAGAAATTCAATTAGCTAACTAATTAATTAGCACAGCTCTGATATAGAATACTAGTTTGTTTGGTCAAAAGACGGGTACGGGTCATCATGAATAAAAAACTTTTGGGTCAAAATAATCACGTTTTTTAAACGTGCCAAGTGACTGACGCTTCTAAGAAGTGGACGAATATTATCTAATGATTTACTTAATTTTCATATTGATATAATGAATGAATGAACGAATGAATCATTTAATAAAATAGTTATGTTAGTCAG
The DNA here is from genome assembly GCF_054372755.1 of Phalangium opilio. Classification (NCBI taxonomy): domain Eukaryota; kingdom Metazoa; phylum Arthropoda; class Arachnida; order Opiliones; family Phalangiidae; genus Phalangium; species Phalangium opilio. Next base: position 5,008,261 of record NW_028324187.1, on the reverse strand, counting down.
TATGTCAGGGTTAATTAATCCCATTCACATGAATAAAACATTAAATTAATTAGGGTTGCGTAGGAATATGATAATTAAAATAATAGACCAATATCTTCATTGGCCAAAGATAAATAAAATGTTCCGTTGTAAAATCTACGGTAATTTTTTAAACTACGGTAATTTTTTGAACTACGGTAATTTTTTAAACTACGGTAATTTTTTAAACTACGGTAATTTTTTAAACTACGGTAATTTTTTAAACTACGGTATTTTTTTAAACTACGGTAATTTTTTAAACTACGGTAATTTTTTAAACTACGGTAATTTTTTAAACTACGGTAATTTTTTAAACTAAACTACGGGAATTTTAAAAACTACGGGAATTTTAAAAACTACGGGAATTTTAAAAACTACGGGAATTTTAAAAACTACGGGAATTTTAAAAACTACGGGAATTTTAAAAACTACGGGAATTTTAAAAACTACGGGAATTTTAAAAACTACGGGAATTTTAAAAACTACGGGAATTTTAAAAACTACGGGAATTTTAAAAACTACGGGAATTTTAAAAACTACGGGAATTTTAAAAACTACGGGAATTTCAAAAACTACGGGAATTTCACATCTCTAATCCTTCATATGTACTTTTTTCTGAATGGGGTAGAGAGCTGCATTTTAATTTTAAACATTACCATTCCCTTAAACTCTTAAAATTCATTCTTATTTGCTGTTGTTTACCAAGTCACTCCCATCAAAATATAAACAAAATAGTCAAGCACAGGGAAATAATTGGCTATACACCGCTCCGTTTTTGATAAAAGTAATACAATTAAAAATTCCATCTTGTAATGTATATATTCATCTTGGAAATTTCGGGATTATGAAAGCTAATACGCTATATTCATAGCACCTTGGAAAAATAGTAAAAATAATTATTTTGCGACTATAACTTAGGCGGAACAGTCAGTATATTTCCATTTTAACAATATATATGCTATGAACTCTAGCTGAGATTTTCCTGGATCATACTCTATTGTATTCCACCTGGACTTCCAAGTGTTTGCAAAGATGGACAGTTGTGGTAAATTAAGACATTTCATAGAGGCTCCGCTGCCATATTCTCTGTCAAGGAACGACAGGCGGTTTACCCATCGAGTACGATGACCCATTGCCCGCAGGTATTTATAAATCTATTTGGTGACCCGGGATTCCTCCATGAAGATTAGGCGTCCAAGGTAACGTAGTTTACTCTTAGCCTCTCTGGAGACAAAGGAAGATCTCGCCAGTAATAGCTGCGGTTGCCGTCATAAAATTGCCACCCACAGCTGTTTTACCCGCAGCGGTTTGAGCACGCTCACACGCTGTTCTCGCGAACTCCTTGAGACAGAGCACCTCGTTCCCATAGGTTAGACTTGGCACTGCAAAGCTCTTCCAAAGGTTCCGAATGACGCGGTACTTATTGTAGGAATGGCAGCCCTTGTGTTTTATCGCTCCAAGGTGGCGATTTGCCTTACTAGCAAGAGAGGTTTCAAAGTCGGCTAGGTAGTCATCATGCGGGTTAAATCGGACGCCCAGGTATGTGACCGCTTTCGCTATAGAAATCTCACTTCCCTGGAGTGTAAACGAGAAAGGTGAATTTGCTTCTTTCCCATAATGGAGGATTTGGCATTTATTGGGGCAGAAGAGTAGACCAAATGACTTGGCGTATGACTCGCAAGTTTTGAGTAACTCGCTTAATTCCGAAGCGCTTTCCGCTATAATACTAATGTCGTCCGCGAAGAAAATTCCTGGGATGATGAAATCAATTGTTGCATTAGACGGGTGTTTGAAATGAAAACCCCCTGCTTGATAACAATAACTTCCGCTCCAACGGTTGAAGGTATAGTGCGAATAAAATAGGGGAAAGCGGGCAGCCCTGTTTAAGCCCAACCTCGCTACGTAGAAAGTCAGTCGCCGTATCGCCCAACCAATAACGATATTGAGTGTCGTCATAGAGCTGGGAAATATGTTGGACGAATGGTCCTGGAATACCAAGGTGCAGCAACGTGTTCCATAGCTGATCACGATTGACGCTATCATACGCTTTCTTTAAGTCTAGGAACCCCAGGTATATGTCTCTATTTTCAATCTTGGCCATTTCAATACTCTGCGTCACAATGAATAGATTATCAGCGCCACGTCTGTCTCTTCTAAATCCATTTTGTAATTCCCCAATAACTCCATTGGATTCGACGAAATTTTCTAGGCGATCCTTTAAGATAGACATATATAGCTTCGAGGTGCATTGGGATAACGCTATGGGTCTATACGATGAGAGGTCCTCTTCGCCCTTATTTCCTCCTTTAAATATTAATCTTATTTCTGTGCGGTTCCATAGGGAAGGTATTTCATTAGTAATGAGTGCCGTATTAAAAATGTCGCAAAGCTTATCCCGAGGGGCAAGGGGATCGGCGGGTCAGCCTACTTTCCAGGGGCAAGGGGATCGGCGGGTCAGCCTACTTTCCAGGGGCAAGGGGATCGGCGGGTCAGCCTACTTTCCAGGGGCAAGGGGATCGGCGGGTCAGCCTACTTTCCAGGGGCAAGGGCATCAAATTAAAATGATTGGAACGCGATTAAACTTTATTATAGTACTCTAACGGAGCCGGGGTATTCGAGAGATGGAAATAACTTTGATAATTAGAAACAGACCTTAGTCCAACATGAATAAGCAATATTTATTACTGAACCAAGATATAGGTGAAATAAATAAGGGTAGTAGGTTAATTAAAAATTTCACGGTAATGTTTGTTTAATTAATATACTACATATACTCGCTATAAAGCGGTGGAACTTATTTTAATCGCTATACGCAAATAACACGCGAAACCTATTACCAAGAATGTTATTAGAATGTAAATTTTTGCTAACATACAAATATATACGCTGAAAGTAAAATACAAAGCGAATCCAAATGATTCCCATAAACGGTAATTTGAAAATGCGGGTTCACGAGTGTCAGGGAAAATGCCCGCGTACAAGGCTGCCAAAATAATTAAATTAGTAATTAGTATTATCTATCCCTGGTATTATTCTTTATTAATTAAGAAATGTATGTTCAATGTTTCACTTACCGTTTATTTGCGTCTGCCATATTGAATCGCCAGCTCCCCAAAATGCACCGAGGGTATAATATAAATAAATACTCGAGGTGGGAGGGTCCAAATACATAAAGCTGATAAGGACCCCGAGTTGTAGAAGAAGGCCCAAAGCGAATATTAACGGTCGCCCAATTCGCGCCATAAGTGGCACGAAAGCGTAGGAACAAACGGCGTCTGTTATACCGTATATTATCATGCATAAACCGACGTTGTGAACACCCCATCGACAGCTTAAAAATGACTGAAACATAAATGATAGATTCTTTTCAAAGACGAAACAGTGATTGGGTATGTGGACAACAAAGATGTTATATAGTACTTCAAAGACTAAGGGCTTTGGTGGACTGGTTCATTATGCAGGACATTCGGTTTTAAAACGATTTCAAGTAAACGATGCTGCATATACGATACCTTTGTAAAATCGCCAAATACAAAAGCTTGTTCCAATCCACTATATATCGTTAACGGTATTATCAACAGTTGAAATGGTTTTCTCAAATGTTTCAATGTCTCCATGAGTGTTGAGGTCACGGTTGAATCATCATCGTCGTCGTTGTCTTTCTTCGGTAAATCATCCATGAATATGAATACCAATGCAGAGGCAATGAGACAACAGGCCAGGAAAATTCCGCATATTACGTACAGATTGCTTGTTGAAATACTGTATGGGTCCACGATGGTGACGTTTGCCACTAGATTGTCCGAGGGTATGTCGTGTTCCCAGTCGCAATAGAACTTGCCGCATTTTAAAAACTCCTCGGTTGAGTTTGCGTCAATGTCTTCCAAGTTAACATTAGGGTCGATAATTAAGTGCGTTATTAAGTTACCCCATATCTAAATGGGTTAATTAAAGTTTTTAATTACCAATGGATGATTGTACGTACTTGTTGTTACGATGGATTTACGAACCTGAGCCGTTTGAAAGACCATGAAGAAAAACCCGAAGAATTTTGTTGAAATTAAGTCCGGCACTTGTTTGGTCTCCGACGCGTAATGACGGGATAGTTCCGTCAAATACTTGCATTTGGCCACCCATAATGGCGCCGCGCACGCTCCCAAGATGACCGAACTCGGTATCATCGTGTACCAATTAGGGTAGAAATTTGCCATGAAAAATGTTGAATAACCCAAGATGCAAAATGAAATTGTTTTCTTGCAACCTAAATATTTGATCGTCGGTGTGCACATGAAGAAACATGATAAAACCAAGACGATATATATGACGCTTAAGGATACCGCTCCTAATCCGGCTTCTCTAAATGATATATTGTAGAAAATCAATTAGTAACGTAATAGACATAAGGCGAAGTATGAACAGAAGTTAAGGCGAAGGATTTCTATATTATCCTGTGCCACAAAAGGTTAGCAATTTATCATCTTTTTGGTTGATGGAAGCAGTCTTTCGAAAGGACAAAAGGTGCTCAAACACCCGACTCTATTTTGAAAAAAGTTGATTTACCATAAATACTCACTTATTAATACTACTCTGTAGATTTTGAATGGATATATAAGCCGTGAACAATAACAAGAACCCTAATGACACAACCACGACGTTTTTTAGGGTTTTCTTTGTTCCAAATTGAATATAATCTTCCTCCGTTTCATCTTCCGAATCGAAATCATCGTAATCTTTCTCATTCACGTTTTCTGTATAATTTTCCATCGATTCCTCTGGTTAATTTCGGTAAAACCTGGGGAATGCGGGAAAAAATTAGGAATGTAGTCACTGATAACTTTGTTAAAAGTATATGACGTTGTATTACCTTGCAAATTCATACTTATACCCAATTTACTTGACTAGATTTTAAAATACAGTAGGAAAACGCGGAACGTGTTTAGGTTTAACTCAAGAAGAAACTCTTTTAAAATTGCTGATATTGTCGAGTTAATCAGCAGAATTAAAAAAAAAAGTAATGATTCTTGGAGTTCGTACGATGACCGTGAAGGATTTTTCGCATTACCTAGAATAAGGCGCGAAATTATAATGACACCTCTATGCATTTTTTGGTATATACCCTACGAGAAGATAACACATGGTACCAATACATGGTATTGGAAATTCGATATTACTTTATTCACTTATCTATAGTTTAATTGTGAATTGTTTATTCTTTGATTACTAAAGAAATGCAAGTAAAGATTGAGTTTTATTATTCAGTGTTAAGGGAACGTACATGTAAAATTATAAAGGGGTAGTAGCTTCAGTTTTTTTTTTTCAAATTACAAATATAGTCTAGAATATGATAAATGAAAGCATTTTTTTATAAATGTATGCATCGTGCATTATTATCCCTTTGAATTTGAAACAATGCGACTGTTTTTAGGTCGAGAATCTCGATATCTTGAAGGGTGACATGTCATATTTGTTCGGCACCCCCAAAGCCAAATTTCCCAGAATTTTACCAATCAGGGGTGAAATTTTGAAGCCAGTTCCTGTAAAATAGGCAATTTAGAATTTCGCCACGATTTCAAGCATATAAATCAAATGTTATCAGTCAATACCCGAAAATCCTGCACCGATTATAACATTCTTGTGAAGCGGGTGGTGATCCAAAATGTATGATTCATCGGGGCTGACCTGTGGTGATAAATTTCCCACTTTGTAACTATATAGAGGACTGGTCAGCGAAGACTAAATTATCTTTTTGGCAACCAAATTAGCATAAATTATGCTACACAGTGGTTCTTATTAACAGTACATATTCCTGTGTATATTTATTAACACTCACAGTATACATGCATGTTTCCACAATAGATGGCGTTGATTCTAATGTCGGAAAGTGTTTTTCAATGAAGCCTTTCAATAATTGGCGATCCTCCTGAAAGGCCGAGACTTTATCACGTTCATCTGGGTCACATGGGGTTCCAAAATGCGCGCAAACCTAATTGTAATTGAAATAATCAAATTGCAATAGGAAAAGCAATGTTGCAACGCAATTAAACTTTACTTTAACGCAACCGGGATATTCGAGAGATGGGAAACCATAGGCGTGCTTGCCAACTGTGAAGTTAAGGAATGGTACGAAATTATTTGAGAGCGTATGTAAATTTGGCGTTTTTTCTTTGAAATAAAACACGTTAACTCGTTCAGGCTGAAAAGAACGTGTGAGTTAAGATTACAACGTTACTTATAGACTGACAGACTTACTTGAAGTGGAAGGTTTAGGGATAAATTATAGGAATTTAAGGCCTTGTTAGTCCATGGTCCGCAACACAATACGATAGAATCCGCTTTAAAAGTGGAAGTTGATTTCCCACCGGAACTTCCGCTAATTGTGACTTCCTTCTCGCGAACGTCCATATTTTTAATTGTGAATGGGGACACTATTTGTCCGCCTTTTTGAAGGAACAGTTTCTACAAATTTTTATTAATTCTGTCATAATCATAAAGAGATTTTGATTGACAATTTTCATTTACTTGAACTGTTTGTAAGGCAATCTTAGCTTTGACAACTCCTCCGCTTTTGTCAAAGAAGCAGTGCTGGTCGTCTGTGATATTATGCAATGGGTATTTTTTCTTGGCCACTTCCGCTGTTAAAGGGACCAGTTCACTTGGACACAGGCGTGCCATGTTGTCTTCAGCCACTTTTATATCGTCGTGAGGCGCTCCCGAAAAGCACAAAACACCGCTTCGTCTGAATTTATGTAGAGATTGTATAGAAATTTTTATAGGTATCGTTAAGAATACATAGAGCTATTTGGAATCATTGTGTCCCCATATGTCCCATGTGGGCCGGCCTAGAGAACTTACTATCCGTCACGCCTTAAATAATTCTTGACGTCATTGGTTGGGGTAGCTACGGGAGATCCTAAACGCGTGCTAGGTTCAAGGCCAGTTAACATTTGTCATGGATAATGATTATTCTAGCTCTTTCCACAAATTCCGCCTAGATACGTTGATAAAATCATGGCTATATAATAATTCCAATTAGCTGTATGTATTCTTGGTATCGTAAATGACGTAAGAACAATAAGTATGACATTTCGCCATTGTTGTATTTAATTTAGCGCGTGTCATACGTATTGTAGCGTAAAGATGAAAAAGGAACATTAGAATTTCTTCTTGAGATTCATTTTCAATTGTCTTCCACATATCAAAAGCCTCCTTCATCATTATTGTAAAATATTCTTCGGAATAAGCTGTACGAATTAGTCGCGATTCGCCACCCGAGCTTCCTCTGGTGTGAGGTAATGAAAACTGTACGAAATAATTAAATTTTCTTTAATTTATAATAAACAGACCAGCCGTAACATATCATTCCAATAACTCTAAAAACCTTTGTTTTTACAAAGTTTAAAAACGCAATTTATTATCCTAAACAAGTTGGTTTCGTCGCAATTTTCAGCCCTTAAATTTCGGAAGTAGGTATTAATTGAAACCTTACTTGATCGAGTAGCAATGTTTTCTTGCCTTGCGACGCCAAATATAGCGCCGTACATGAGCCCTGAATACCCGCTCCGACAACAATGCATTTGTACAGCGAATTCATGTTTAAAAATTTAAGTTACTAAGTATTTCAATGCTCGTCGTTCAAACGTTTTCTCTGACAGATGTTTTCAACTTAAGTGATGTGTCTCTTCTATCAGAGATTAAACTTTAAACCGATATCTCGGGTGTACAAGGACGACGTATCTCGGGGATCTGTTTATGATAGGCGTGGGATTATGTGATGTTTGTGACGCTGATTCGGATTTTTTTTTTTGTAAGAGCACAAGCTTCATAGGGTTTTTTCCTAGCATCTATAGTGTTTGAGCTCGAATATGGTGGGCTTGATGCGTTGATAAGCTTAATCAATTAATTAGGATAAAAAGACAGACATAAATAATGAATGGGATATCCCGTCTGTATTAAAACGTGCCATACTTTTTCTATTTGAATGAAACGTTTTTGGTCAATTTCACACTCTCTCTAAATATTCTTGAATTGAATTTGATCAAAGAATCCGGCGTCCTTTTTACCGAATTTTATTATCAATATGCACTCAACGATATTGGTTGGCAAAGATAAAAACGTCTCGATTATTCACAGTAAAAAACTAAAATCCCTTGTCAAATTGTGATAAGCTAATACCTGACGCTGATAAGCGACACTTCATACCGCGTCCCCAAATCTTGGCTTGTAATCACATTTCCGTCGGATCTTATTTTAAAAGGAAGCCTAAATTAAACTTATAACAATGGCTATAATTTCGACCAAAATAGGATGGCTAAGTCTTGCGAATTTGGTAAGGATTTTGATATTTTAGATTTGATCGAGTTCTAGCAATAGGAAATTAGAAATAACTGAATGTCTGGAGAGCGAATGGTTAGCGAGAAAAAACTTTATTACCCCCTGATAGAAACACGTGTAATATTACTACTAGCATAAGTTAATAATCTTCTTTAAGTATACATCATTAGATATTTCGTGGAACGTCTCTTCTTCCTCCCCCCCTCCTTTTTTACGTCAGCGCCTGTAATAAATTCACAAACAGTTTCCAAAATTTGCAGCTCAGACTCAAAACCTTTTTGAATAAAACTATGAAGTGTACTAAACTGCCAGAGACTATAAAAAATTAGCTTATTTCACTTAGGAGTCCAGTTTTTCATCAATTTCCAATTCGTTCTCGCTGTTTGAAAAATGTAGCTTAAGGCTTACTGATGTTCATTTTAGGTGGTTTCTCTTCTTATCGTTATGACGGTGGGCATTGCAGTTGGATCTTCAGGCGCCCATGATGGAAGTTGGTGGGTTCAATTATCGAGTAGCCTCTTGGTTCTATTGTTGGCCGCTTTCGCTTCTCTCTTTCTTCATACTGTAATGATTGTGGCTTCCTTCCTGGGAGATGGCGATAACGCTATCACCAAGACCCAATTTGTAAGTAATTGTTTCGTGAAACCATAAGTCTCTAAGATATGTTCACCACAATTTTCTCACTGGTTACAAACTGGAGCTTGTCATGAAGTGAATGAGGTAGGTCATAGATTCAAGGTAAAGCGACGCATGGTCAGGTGCTGTCAAAGGCTTAGTAATGCAGACTAAATAGGAAGGTGGAAGTCCTACAAAATTAACCACCGAGTGTAGGACTTCAATTCTCGCTTGTAGTTCTCCCTCGAACTATGTCTCAGTGTGCCTCTAGCATTACGAAGTATAGGTAGTGTCCGCATACTTATGCAACATATCTATGGTGAAACGAAATAGATCAGAGTTTGGCTGTCATGTTCTTCTAGTCCACATCTTTATAAGCGTCTTCGTTCACTTCTTAATCCTTCATGGTTTTCATTTTCAGTTCCTTGTAAATCAAGTTCTGTTAGCAATTATGATGATCAGCTCTAGTATCGCTGCCCTAGTTTTTTTCGAGAACCAAGTTTTTATCCTGAAGAAATACTACAACTCTGCCATAGCAGCTTCGGTACGCACATGTTTATTTCAAAATTTTTTTCAATACCATAACCATAAGTAGCGTATGACAACAGTATGTTAATTGGGGTTTAAATATATTTGAATTATATAGTCTTTCGGAATCATCGGTACGTTGACTCACGCTGTGACTGCCTTCATCGCGAAAACAACTTAGCAGAACCCGTCTTCATAAACATCTTTAAAAATATAATAATATTTTATTTGATTCCGTCATAAACACTAAGATACAAACTTTAGTGAAAATTCTTTAATTTTTTCTTCATTATGAGCTCAACGATTCATGTTACAACGTTCTTTTTGCATTTGTTCGAATATTTACACTACTTAAGTTATTTCAGTGCCTTAACCAAATTCCTCTTTTCAAAACTGGGCTTGTAGACTGGAATGTAGACGCGAGTATATATATAGTGAAAAACTTTCAAAATGTTATCAAGGAGAAAAGAGGTACGATGGAGTGGGAATGATGATGGCGGATCTGCGGCAATGAAACTCTCCCAGTGTACCTTGAGCATGCACTCCCCTACCCTTCGGTAGGCGATTGTTAAGTGCTGCCGCGTAGCGCCATTGCATTTATAAGAGAACTAGCTTCTATTTTTAAGATATAGAGGGCATCTTCGACGTTTCCCTACCCTACCGAAACGCCACTGAGGATGCTGGGAGGAGTTCATTGCCGTTCCCTCCGTAGGTGGGGGTACAAAGGCAAACGTAATAGGTATGAGGATAACCACTCCATCTCTCTCTCCTTCAAGATGTTATTGTACCGTGGAAATCAACTCTACCTAAGATATGAAATTTAAAAACAAGGATAATTAACAGTTGCTAAGAATGGTTTGAAAATTAACTACAAATATTTTAATAAGTTAAAATATTAGTTTTGCTGAATCAAATAAAAACTGAGAAATATTTGAGTGTTTATTTAAATTTATTTTTTTTAAATCGTTCCACTGACCACAGAGCACAAACAGTTGTTTAAACTAATCCTATTTCCTGATCTCTACGTCACATACAAGCGCGAGGAGCACTTCGCATAACTTATAAATGAAACCCTTATCATTTTCCCCATTTCCGTTAAAAAAAAGTTACGACACAGTAGCGCAATAACACACCAACCTTCATTATCTCCATTTTAATAAAAATGCGTCGAGAAATTTTCACTCACTGTTCCGTGTAGCGTTGCCAGACGTACTATAATTATAGTACAATGCGATAATTTTAAGAGTTTTTTCGAAGCGTACTATAGAGTGCTGTCAGTTGAGTCTGCCTTTAACAATGGGCGGCCATGACAGTTACCGTTTTTTTCTTTATGGGAAAACAGCATGGGTGACGTCACACCGGCGCTACTGACAGCACTCTATAATTTTGACGCTGTACTATATAGTACGCTAAATTCGATAATTCGGCTTAGGCGTACGATAATTGTATAATTTCGAATTTAGCGGGAAATTGAACTAATCTGGGCACAAAAGTCTCGCTAGGTGTAGAAAAAGGCGAAATAGGAGAGAGAGTGATACATGTTCATCCCATAGTAATAATACACTTAAGGCCAAAGGCTGGATGTGAGAAACGCTTGGAGACGTTATTTATCTATCTCCCTCCGTACCCTTGTACTGATTTTAGTGTAAATACAAGGTGAATCAGTACAACCGCATTGGTTTTACCGCTATTTTTGAGGCGCTCAGAGCGTACGATAATTTTGGTTGAAAATCGATAATTTTTTGGCTTTGGTACGATAGTTTGGTAATTTTTATCTGGCAACGCTTCCGTGTTTGACTGAAAACAGAGTGACAGACGGTTCAACTTCAGATAAGACTTAAGAGTCACCGAGAAAGCAATGGCGCTGACGTCGTACAAAACGGGGATTTTGTGTATCGCAAATATTGTAAGAAATATTAAGTTTTAATTGGTTTTAAAAAGTCGCTATTCAATTTCAACTACATGAGAAATGTTAAAAAAAGTTAATGAATTATTTTGTAGGTGATTTCTATTATTATTGTTATTGTCTGCGCTATTGGTTCGAGAACAAATTCACTGGACAAAGGTAATTGGCAAGTAGTCATGGTCAGTAGTTCCCTCGTTTTGACCATCGTCGCGTCCATGTCGCTTTTTCTACACGCGGCGATAATAGCGACTCATTTGTGTATGCATATAAGTGAGGCTACAATCCTAAAAACTAACTTCGTGAGTCTAATTTAATTTAAATTAAATCGATTAAAATACATTATAATTGATTATATCGATTGAATACTAAATTAATCACGATCGATTTTATAATCGATTATGTTTACAGTTTTTCATGAATCAAATATTACTGTCCATTATGTTTGGGTTTTCAAGTGCCGCTCTTTTGGCTTTCTGGAATGGTTATATTTCAGATAAATACCGAGATAGTGGCATGGCCGCTGGGGTAGGCTAATTACTAAGTTATTAAACCATATAATTCATCTGTACTGATACCTACATTTTACTCTAGTCTTTTGGAATCATAGCAACCGTCTCGCACGCGCTAACAGCCGTTTTTTCAAAAATCACGCTTTAGTAATAAGTATTAAATATCTTCCAATAAATTGTAAAATTCAACCACAAAACAAGTATTGTCTGAAGTTCGTATATTCGTAATATCTACGTGTGTACTTACCACGTCCATTGAAGACTATATTCGTCGTCACGTGACACAACCAATTCTCGTAAGCACGTGCACATTCGTCACGACATACGTCACGAGATATTTGTTGAAGCACGTGAAATAAATTTTCACCATGTTCCTCCTTACCACGTGTTGTTTTTGTTTATTTTCATTTTACGCCCCGAAATCACGTGCCAGAGTGCCAATAAAACTTGTACTTATCAAAAACTATTGTCACATTTTGACTATGAAACTACTTTATCCTAATAAAAAATATTTGACCTATTAGGTCAAAAATAATAATGTCGAATTATTTTCGTGTAAAAACTTTTTTCATCACGTGTTTCATTGTACTAATATACAATTTTGTGGGAAAATAAAGTGTCATTTGCGTGTAAGTCCTTCCAGGTTCGGTTTTGCAAACGTAAAATTTAAGTTAATTAATCGGAATTAAATATTAATTGCTTTACAATGGCCGGCGTTAGCGTTATGAAACCGCTTTATGGGAAATTACCCGAATATTTCGACAGTGAATTAGAACCGTTTATTAATTACGTTGAAAGATTGCAGGCCTATTTTCGAGTAAACAATATCGAAGACGGGCGTAATCAACGCGCCATTTTAATCACGGTATTGGGTCCTAAGGCCTACTCTGTTCTACGCAACGTTGCGAAACCGCATATTGTCACCGACTTATCCTTTGTTCAAATTGTGGACATTTTGAGGAACCATTACAATCCAAAACCGAGCCATAAGGATTTAGCTAAAAGACTTTTTACCAGGAGGATACGGGCCCCCGAAGAATCGGTGGCCGATTACATCGTGGCCCTACTTGGTCTAACTGAAAATTGGGATTGTGAAAATTTGGATAAGGATATTATTGGCAAGTATTATTATTACTACTGTCTGGGGAATGGTACATTCTTGGGGAAACCCCATTAAAGGTCTTTCCCAACCCCACTGTATGTAGTATCTGTACTCTTAATCGGAAACCCCACCCCTGCAGCGCCCAGACCATAATATATATAGTTAAGTAGTTCTTAGTTTTATGCGCAATCGCAGATCAACTGATGCTCGGAATTGACGATGAAGTTATGTACAACACCCTTGCCGATTTGCCAATAGACGCCACACTTGATGACGCGGTTAAATCTTTGCAAACCATAGAAATCTTAAGAAAAGTTAGCCCCGAACCACTCACCAAATCACGCGCAAGTAGTTTTCGGGAATCGAAACTATTCAAAACCATGGGGCGAACATCTAAAAAATAAGTAAAATACTTGAATTACACCCAAGTTGCTGTTAAAAGCGGAATGTAACATAATTTTCAAATGAAACTTATTTCTATGTTATACTAAATTAAGATTTAATGTTAAATTAATTATAATAAACTTTAAAATATTTATATTTATGATAAGGCGCATTTATCTTTGTTATTGTAATTGGGTAGTGCCGGTAACATGGAAGGTGCCGGTTCGACGTATTCACCATCGATGTATATTTTAAAGGCGGTGACCCAACGATACTCGGTGCAAGGTTGACATTTATTTTCGTGTACCAATGTTTCGTAGTCGCTGTGGGTGCTGCTTCGAATGTTAACCGTTTCGCTGGCAATTACTTTGCATCCTGTTGTTGTTCAGTTAAATGTAACTGCGACTAAATGGATTCCTTTAATTACTAATTATTGAACTTACCGGTGGCTTTTATCCAAGCTTCCATTCTTTCTCTGGTTTTTTCAATCGATTCGACGCTTAGTTTGAGGGAACTTTCGGAATGCGGTAAAACTACTGGAAGAAACGTTTTGCAAGTTACAACCCGCGATCGGTGAAGGTTGGCATATTCGGGACTGTTCTTAACGTAGATTGCTCGTAAGAATCTGGCGTGTTCCATTCGTTTCGGATCCTCTTTGTTCGCCAAGATTGACGTATCGGTCCGTTTTCCTTCAGTGAAATACATAGATATATGCAGATGCTTAATGTATGTTTTTGTAACGTCGGGGGAGACTTAAGATTCACTTTCAAAGAAGTCTACGCAACCTTCCTTACCATCTTTTATCGCAATTTCTAGCGTTTGAATATTTAGGAATCGATAACCGTCTTCGTTTTCGTGTTCGTCTTTCAACGTTTTGAAAGCCCGTGTCACTAATTCCGACACCGATTCGCGTTTGTCTTTACCAAATAGTTTAATAATTGACAGTGGGAAAAAATCCATCGCGCCTGTTTAAGTGAAAATTAATAGGTTTATTAGGTATAGGTTGTTTTTTAATTTTAATTAGATTTACCTAGTATTTCTTTGCGCGGTTCACCTTTCTCGTAAAATATCCTGATGACGCATATAAATTGGTAGTCGTACAAAGGTTCGTCTTGCCATAGTAGGTTGTCGCAATCGAATGTGTGGATATTTTGAACGTTCATTTTTAAAGTTTGAGTTGAAATTATTCGTCCTGGAAACCAAAAATGTCGGATTGAATTTGATTCGCAAAATGACTGGCAACACTTGGTCCGAACACCACCTTTTGTAATTTAATTTATACCTCTAATTGGATCCTCTTCTTGTGTAGTTCTAAAATTTGCAAATGTCTCTTTTAAAGTCTGCATTCTGACTTTGGGTGTCGCGTGCCGTTCGTGAGTTCTTGAAGACGTCCTGGTTACTGTCTTTGGTATTATATTGACATAGTCAATGACCTGTGGTTGACCAGACTCTACCCTGGGTGTTATCCATAACCTATACACGCAAGTAAAAATTAATTGAACAGTTAGTACTAATTATTGACACACCTTACCTTAAACCGTAAAAGAACGCGTTTAATTTTCTGGATTGTTCGTAATAAATTAATTTGTCGTGTGTGGCGTTTAATGTTGACGCGTCAATCCATTGTTTGAAACTCTCGCATGACACAACTTCCCAACAGGGAACAGTTAAAAGCCAGTTATTTGCTCTGTTAACCAAATCTCTGTAACGAGTTATATTGATTAAAGCTTTGCTACAAAGTCCACTTGACCCCAACAATACCTAAATTTTTCAACGTGACTCGATCGTTGATTAACTAATGGTAGAAAATCAACAAAGGTTAATGTGTCACAAGTGGGTACTTGCGGTAAGGAGTTAGTCGATATTTCTCTTCGAAATAATTGTTCGTAAGTGGCTTCATTTATGGGTGTCATTGAGACTTCTGGACTTGATGGTCCGGCACTATACCCATCGTGCGTATGAACGTCTATTTCGGAATAGGGTGGGGGAGCCTCCATATTTAATTTTATGGTCTTTTGTTATAAGTGAAGTAAAAGTTTCTTCGTTGCTAGTGCATTGTTGGCTAAGATATTTTTCGTTTCTATACTGTGTTGATGTAGGATTAGGTTCGTTCTAACATTATGTATTTTTGCTTATCTTATCTTATCAAGGAGTACTTATTAGATTGATTAATTTATTAGAATTATTTCTATCCTTAGTGAAATGTTATTTCATTTTAGATTGTAGAGGTTTTTATAAAGGGATAGTACTGGATTTATTTTGTATCCCAAAATAATAATCTTCATAGAAGATTCAGCAAAATCAAATGTATATCGGCAACATAAAAATTGTAAGCCTGTTTACAATTGTTTGAACGGGCGCGGGCAGCTTGCGTCGACGAGCGCATGATCGAGTGCTCTATGATATAGGTTTTAGTCCCGACAAGGAGGAGGAAGCCAAGGAGTAGTAGCTAGGCCACCGTTCCTAAATAAAATAAATTTAAGCTAGTGTCGTCTGCTACGATACGTCCGGCGTTGCTGCTGTGTGCGGAGCGGAGTGCAGACTGTGCAGTGTGCTCTACAAACTTCTAGTTCATAAGTTCATGCAATTTTCGTGAAATTAGTTATTTTTCAGAGTATAAGTTCTAAGTTTTTTTGAAATGATGTTCCCGTAAATAAGTAAAGGAGCCCAAAAATTGGTTCAAGCTTTCAAGTTTAAGAAGGGTAAGTGTTTCACTCACAAAATGCACTGTATTCATTAAATCATAATTACGCTCAAGTTATTTAATTGGTAATATTCGTAACTTGTTTGATGCTTACGAGTTTTTTATAAACGCCTGTATTTATTAAAAAATAACTAATAAAACCAAAGAAAAATCCACATCTTAGGCGTTTTGAAACTGAAAGTTTCTACTCCTTTCACAGCTATGCCATTTATGAACCCCATATATATATTTATCGATGTAATTGTTTCACATAAATTTAGGAAAACTGTGTCATCATTAATTTTGTTCGTGACAAATTGATAAATAACTAAAAGCTATCATGGAGATCAATAGCCCTTCCTCATTTGGCATCAATTTGGGAACTCCATTGTCAGTCAGTCAACCTGATCCATTTGAGGCTGAGCACATTCAACAACTTCAGAGGTCTATGATTCCATCTCCTTTGCCGCCTCCTCCTCAACAACCCGAGACCCCCCAACCACAAACTAGAAATGCCAGTGTCATACAACCTCACACACCATCTGCGGGTGGTCAAACTCCCCAGAGTCTTATGCAGCCACAAACTCCAGTAAGACTTCCTTCGAGAGGGGGCAATGGGCATTAGTTTTCAGTTTTTGATTAGTTTTGTCGCATTATTGCAGCTTTCTTCCGGTGGTGTCCACCAACCTTCCCCCAAGGACACAATTAGCCAATATCCAGCCACTCCAGGACCACCTATGACTCCCATGAACCCAACGACACCGTCTTCGGCAGATCCAGGAATAGTTCCACAATTACAGTAAGTTAGGGTTTCTTTTTGGCCATATCCTGGAATAGGCCACAGTTTTCAAGGTTAAGGGGGTGAAATTTCTGTCATTTCAGGAACATTGTTTCAACTGTAAATTTAGGCTGCAAATTAGACCTTAAAAAAATTGCTCTGCAAGCGCGAAATGCTGAATATAACCCAAAACGTTTTGCAGCTGTTATTATGAGGATAAGAGAACCCAGGACAACAGCCTTAATCTTTAGCTCTGGTAAAATGGTTTGCACGGGAGCTAAAAGGTATATTTTGATTGGCTTATTTGTAACGGTAACGTAACATTACATTTTTCAACAAATGGTTTTCAATTTAAGTGAGGAACAAAGCAGATTAGCAGCGCGAAAATATGCTAGAATAGTACAAAAACTTGGATTTCAAGTAATTATTTTATCATTGCACAGTTTGACAATGATTTTACAAAGTGCAATTGCAATTGCTGATTTTATACCCCTTCTTTATTCTTGTAGGCGAAATTTTTAGACTTTAAAATTCAAAATATGGTTGGAAGTTGTGATGTAAAATTCCCAATTAGATTGGAAGGTTTAGTTCTCACCCATAGTCAGTTTTCCAGGTACTTAAAAAAGACTTCAATGTTAAGTAAACGAGACAAGACAATCCTAATAACGTTAATTTTCAGCTATGAACCTGAACTTTTTCCTGGTCTCATTTATCGAATGGTGAAACCAAGGATTGTTTTACTTATTTTTGTTTCTGGGAAAGTTGTGTTAACGGGTGCAAAGGTCAGAGGTGAAATTTACGAAGCGTTTGAAAGTATCTATCCCATCTTAAAAGGATTTAGAAAACAGTAAAAAAGTACTTGTATGGGCCGGGGCCTCATCATTCCTTTCAGAAAAAATACAAACAATTCATTGATTTGAATGACGACACGACATCATATTGTAAATATTAATATTTTTACATGGAGAAAAACTGTATATAATTCTCATTCACCTTAACTCCTATTCATTTCATGGGTTAACTTTAGTTATTCTCTCATATTAGTACTGTACTAATGATAATAGTTGAATAAATACCTTTGACAACTACTAATATTAATCAAATCTCAACACCTATCATGCTGACTAATCTTCTACGTACTAATTCCTTCTTCAAAGAAAGAATCTTGTGGCATTTTTTTTTTTAAGTAAAACACTTATGGTGTGACAAATTTGGTTTAGCAAAAGTGTAATATGGCCGGGGCCGTCTTGTTTTCCGCGAGCCTGTGGACCGTCACTCAGCAGTAGTTATAATTGGCCACAAATATGGCGGCCTCTTTAGTTGCTACGCGGTAAATCGTTTGAATTTACGACCAGCCGCTTGGCTTTGGCAGTGGGCGGCCATGTTTGGTACCGCCTTGGTTCTATAGAGTGCTGTCAGAAGGGCCGGTGTGACGTCACCCATGCTGTTTTCCCATAAAGAAAAAACGGTAACTGTCATGGCCGCCCATTGCTAAAGGCAGACTCGTGACGTTTAACCTTGGATCTGACGTCACAACTGACAGCACTCTATGGGAAAATAGCATGGGTGACGTCACACTAAGGCTTCTGTGCAACAGAGCTGAAGTTGTTGAACCGGATTTTACTTAATTTTTAAAACTAATAGTTTTAAAAATTAATTAAAAAGTGTGTTAATCATTTTACCATTGGTCTTTCGCGTTTTGTACCAATAGAAATTGAAGCAATTGGTTGCAATACAACTTTATCATTTACCTTTAAATTTTTGTCAGAGGTTTTCCCTTAACATCTGTATGATACTATGCGTGGGAAAAATTTACTTACGCAACGCAGCTGTTGTATTTAATCGTATCAAACACGGAATTACATAGGTCTATATTATAAAAATTACACTTCCGGAGTGTGTACTATTTATATTCGCTTAAAGCTATCATGATATTTTGTAGAAAATTTCTTAAAGTTTACTTTTTGGCATCTTTTATCATTGAAATCGGCAACAGTAAGAACATTTTACCATTTAGCCGCCTATTTCTCATCTGCCATAGACGTGTGATTAATTAATTCACAATAAACTTATAATTTAGGCAATGCGACTAAAAATTGCAAATGTCCTTCTATAAACGAGACTGAGAAGAACAATTGCGATTGCATAATTGTCCCCAATGATGAAAATTACACTTGTACTGCAAGTGGCTGCCCAAATGGTCAAATATGTTGCGAGATGGCGTGTTGTATTGGTCAAAGTTCATGCCATACCTGTTCAAATACCTATTGAACCTCTTATTATTATTTAAAACAAAGAATTCATTTATTTATTTATCCAAAATGAATCTTAAGATTTTATTGAATAAAACCAGAACCCAAGGTACAAGTCAATGAATGTTACAACAAGTTAAAAATTGGAGCTATGAATATATCTTTATTCGTCTTCATCACGCATTCTTCCATCAAGATCATCTCTAGGAGAATCTTGACGATCCGATTGCGGAGACTGATTGTGATTTTGACGCGTTCCTTTGGATTCTCGATCGCGACTATGTCTGATACGCGACGAAGGACTGTGAGATGGTGAACGAGATCCGCTTCTAGATCTCCTAGGGCTCGGTGATCTTCTCCTATCCCTAGGAGTTCTTGAACGGGACCTTGAACGACTGTATGAGTAACGGCCTCTTCGCCTACAACATTTATATTTAAACATTCGGAACTTAAAAGCCTGGCTCATTTAGCATTTTAAGCTCTGAATTGTTCAAAGAACTCTTTACCTTTTGTAGCCTGGACTACGATCCCTGTAATAAGGTGATCTCGATCTCCTTCGACTGCCACTGCCTCTATGATCATGATGACGTCCGCTATGATGTGGAGACCTGGCTCTGCGACTAGGCCTTTCCTTGGTACGCATATCTCCTGGAGCTATGAATTATATGAGACATTCTTTATGCTAAACATATCTTCAATGGGCCATTAGTGTTTTTAACTTTGACAAAGGGCATCTTAGGTTACGAACTTTAAAGGGACTATAAAGAAGGCATAGGCGGGTGGGTAAAAATTATTTGAAATACGTCAGAGGCACGTGACCGAGGAGAGGCGTGGGTAGTTCAAAGAAGCTTAGTTCGTTTTATTTCGAAAACTACCACTTCATGGAATTGGCGCTGCAATCTGGCGAAAAACAAGGAGTCAGGACTAGATGTCCAATTCCACTCTATGAGGAGCCTTTGTATCTTGGTATCACGTGATGTCTGTGACGTATTTCAAATAATTTTTACCCACCCCGCCGATGCCTTCTTTGCACTCCCTTTAAGCAGATAAACAAAAAAACGCCATAACATACTTTTTCTGTCACCTTGGGCAAACTCGATTTCCAATTCACGTCCGAAGAATCGAGTACGATCGAGGGACATCATAGCATCCTCGGCGTCTCTTACGTCTTCAAATGTGATTACATTATCTAGTTAAGGTTTTTACTATACACTCCTTTAATTAAAAAGGAGCTTCTGCGAATTATGGACACAAAACGTTCTCTTAAGCTAATGTACTATTAATAGACTACCACTTTCGAAAGTCTTCGAGTAAATCCAACTAAGTTCATAATGTACCGAAGTTATATCTACAATCGCTAAGAGATCCACTATTGACAACGAATTAAAGTAAGTCTACCGTAATTACTATAGAAGGCCTAAGTCTCTTTCGTAATTAACAAAATGAAATGATTACACGCTTAGACATACACACATATGAAGTATACCTGCGATACGTCTGTATGTTAGCTTGTCTTTAAATCGCTTGCCTGGCTTGCTTGTTCAGAAAGTAGAGACAAGGCAAAGGCGCATTCTTTAAATCAACCCATTTTAAGTAAGAAACTTGGCGCTTGAATGAACACCTTGATCTTTAAATACAAGTACTGTTCTCTTTATCCAACTGACTCTTTAATCCGTTAGTAAAAGCTTGCTTGACAAAGACTTTACAGTCCATTTTACTCGTGAGAGAGACAGACACCCTTGTAAAACCTTGTTTGACCTCTAACGGAACAAACCAAGTAATTACATTAGAAAAGATATTTTAATATACACCTTTCTATATTCGGCTTGCTTAACCAGACACAATTTTGCTACTAATTTTAATATATGTCCATAATCAATCAACTCTAAAACTTCATCAACGTATTGCGCTTTTTTTCAACAACATTAACTTCGCAATCTACAATGTAGTTAGAACAACATTAACTTCGCAATCTACAATGTAGTTCGAACGACATTAACTTCGCAATCTACATTGTAGTTCGAACGACATTAACTTCGCAATCTACAATGTAGTTCGAACGACATTAACTTCGCAATCTACAATGTAGTTCGAACGACATTAACTTCGCAATATACAATGTAGTTCGAACAAAATTAACTTCGCAATCTACAATGTAGTTCGAACAACATTAACTTCGCAATCTACAATGTAGTTCGAATGAAATTAACTTCGCAATATACAATGTAGTTCGAACAACATTAGCTTCGGAATCTACAATGTAGTTCGAACAACATTAGCTTCGCAATCTACAATGTAGTTCGAACAACATTAGCTTCGCAATAAACAATGTAGTTCGAACAAAATTAACTTCGCAATCTACAATGTAGTTCAAACAACATTAACTTCGCAATATACAACGCATTGTCTTTTTTCCAACAACATAATAGCAGAAGTATATAATACTTCTCTTCGAGAGAAGTATACCACAAAGCGGGGTAAGTGTAACGTCATTCTTCCCAACATCGGACCATTCGGAGCAAGGTTACTAAAACGAATCACATACTCGATAAATAGTTCCCTCATCATTACTCTATTAGCGTTGAAATATTTGGCAAGACGCGCTTGTGCATTTTTGTCCCACCCCAAGACTAGGTTTGCGGGTTGATTGCTGGGGATTTAGTGCCAAACAATTATAGAATTCACCTTACGGTGCGATGCCCATTTGTAGTTTGATGAGCGGGAAAGCAAACAAAAAGGGTGAGCCTGAGAAGAATGACGTTACATAACTTAAGTATGAAGAGGATACCGAGTGGCATCCTTCTTCTATTATCCCCTTCTGGTAATAGTAAGAAGTAACCCAAGGCCGCTCGACTGGTTGTGTTTAAAAACAATTTAACTGAGACTTTTAAATAATTTAATTAAATTAAATTAAAAATCAATAGAAAATTGTTATCTGGCCAATTCCTTTTGCCATTTTAAAGTAAAACTCTCTGAAGCTTTTAAAGCTGTAATCCAAGAGGAAGGATTCTAATAGAACTGAAAACATTGCACCAAATTCACAATTGGATGGCAGTGCCAGGGTTTGTACGAATTTTTATCCCTGACTTTTAAAACCAGCTTATCCCTGACCAAATTTTCCCAATATCCCTGATCATTTCAAGGTGTTTACCAGAGTCCACTTAATAATAATTACACCTGGCCCACATTTAGCATTGTTCGATGTTTGATATACCAAACAAATTCCCTGACCTATCCCTGACGTTTTAGGACAAAAAAGCACTTCCCATTTCCCAAATCCCTGACCTATCCCTGACGTTTTAGGACAAAAAAGCATTTCCCAAATCCCAAATCCCTGACCTATCCAGGTTCTCTACGAACCCTGTGTGCTGATGTTAAAGTTCTCGCTAAACAAAGTTTGAAAAATTGGAACGATGACCGTGTTCGCTGTGTGGCAAAGTTAACCCTTTTTGGGTCTAGCAATTTCAATTGATATACATTTTATTATAAGGATTTTTCCCTAGGATCTTCTGTATAGTAGTATATGCATTATGCACGGTTTCCGAAGTAATTGTAATAGAATGACTGCCCCCCCCCCCCCCCCAATTTAATAAATAATGAACAAAATTTGGAGTTCAAAAGAAAGGATATTGTATATAAGAAAACCCTCGAGGTCTACGAGTGTAGTAGTCCACAGGGATATACACGTCGGTAATAGGGCCATATTTACCGAATAAACTGCGCAATTCCTCAGGTCTTAAAAAATAAATTTAACACAAAGTTCATTAGGCAATATAACTTCCTTCTATGCGCTAATTATTACTTGTGTAGATTATTGTAATGATTGTTACTTCGTTAATTTAATTAATCATTCTGGAGTCCAATATATAAGGTTGTATGACGTTTAAGTTAGGTTTCAAAGGCATGACTTTAATTAAGTTAAGGAATTTAAATTAATTAATTTCACATTAATTTAGAAATTCCATAGCTTGTGCCTTATAAAGCACACCTTTGAAAGCCACTCTTAATTTTTAATGAAGAAGTGTTGAACAATGACCAAATTAAAGGGCAGATCAAAAAAATACGACAAAAACAAGTTGGGCAAGAACTCTCTCTCACAAATGACGTAGGAAAGAGCATACTGAAAGCGCTCTATAGCCCTATCCTATCCTTTAAACACCAATGCTTAAAATTGCTTTGATAATTATTTTCATTGTTTTGTAAGTACTAAGAAATTAAACTATAATTTGGTCATGTTCAAAATCTTTATATATGTATTATAAATGATTAAATAAGTACCTAGTTCCATCGGGCACATTGCGCACAAACAAAGAAGTATTAGGCGGTCTAGAGTATCTTGACATTAGTAGGCTTTACAGGACCTTCGCTCTAGGGCCTAAATGAATGAAAAATCGAGCCCCAGTTGTCGACTCGTGCTTGTTCAAGTTTGTTGATGATGTGATACCTAAAATTACCACGATTAGAAAACAAATATAAAAATAAATAACCTGCTTTTATAATTAATCTATTAAATGAATGTACTTAATTTACTGTACAGTAAATATTTCCTTACCTAGCTCGTATCGTGATGCGTGATGGCTGCCAACCGATTCGGTCTCAAAAGTCTTTAGTGTCTAGTCAAGTTCTCGACAAAACGTGCCGAAAGTCATAGCCCACTCGATCACGCGATGAACGACACAAGCGCTCTATATATTCTTGCGTGTTTTATAGCATGTTTTTTGTTTCAAATATTATATTATTATTATTATTATTATTATTATTATTATTATTATTATTATTATTATTATTATTATTATTATTATTATTATTATTATTATTATTATTATTATTATTATTATTATTATTATTATTATTATTATTATTATTATTATTATTATTATTATTATTATTATTATTATTATTATTATTATTATTATTATTATTATTATTATTATTATTTAATTTATCACTTTCAACTGGCATTTTCCCTTCCCTTTGGAAGCAGGCTGTTGTGGTACCCGTATTTAAATCTGGTGCCGCTTGTGACTCCAAGAATTACCGCCCGATCTCATTATTGTGTGCTCTAGCTAAGGTTTTTGATAAGGTGATGCATACCCACGTCCAGCGTTGGTTTACCATGTTCCCAAATGATTGCCAGCATGGTTTTGTCCCTAGCAAATGCGTGGACACAAATCACGCTGCTTTCATGAACCTCGTCGCCCCTGTGGTTGAGACTCGCGGTCAAGTCGACGTGATTTACTTAGACCTTGCCAAAGCGTTTGACAGAGTTCCTCATAGATTCTTACGAGATAAGTTATTTATTCTTGGCATTAACGGTGTTCTTCTGGATTGGATTTGTAATTATTTGCACAGTCGTACAAACGTAATCAAGTGCAATGGTTCGTTGTCTTCGGTAACATATCCAGTCAATTGTGGAGTCCCACAGGGTTCGTCCCTGGGGCCTCTACTTTTTAATATATATTTATATGATCTTCAATTCAAAGTTATTCACTCCAACCTGCTTCAGTTTGCAGATGATAACAAAATTTTTAAAGTAGTCGATTCAGACCACGATAGATTGCTTTTGCAAAGGGATCTCGACGCTGTGGCCCAATGGTGTAAACTTAATAATATACCGATAAATCCTTTAAAATCAGTTCATGTTACCTACACTCGACGCATAAGTAAAGCCATTCTCACTAGTTACATTATTGATAATTCTGTTATACCTATCAAAGATAAGACCAAAGATCTTGGTGTTGTCTTTGATTCAAATCTCCTTTTCTCTGATCATGTTCACGGATGTGTCAATAGATGTAGGCGCACTCTAGGTGTAGCCCTAAAACTTACCCGGAAACTTGGCTCACTTGTACATTTCCGACTATTGTACCTTAGCCTTGTACGATCTCGTGCCGTATTTGGATGGGTTGCTTGGGGTGGCGTTAGTGCCTACCTCTTTGATAAGATTGAACGTATTCAGAGAAAATTTGTTGAATATTGCCACACGTATTTCATACCCAAAGCTCGCTATGACTATTTATTTTTACTAGATATTCTAGCCCTTCCAACTTTGCGCTGTCTCTTAGATCTTTATGAAATCAAATTTGTATATAAACTCCTCCATAACTTTGTTTACTTACCAGCCCTTTTAGAAAAATTAAAATTTCGGGTCTATCGGACATCGCGAAACCGCTCCACCTTTTATTTACCGAAAATTAGCTTAAACCCATTAATTCGAATGCAAAGCACGTGTAACAAATTTACTGAACATTTTGATCTTTTTTCTATTAAATTTTGTGAACTTAAATTTGAATTGTTTAATCTTTAAATGTTATCTCAACTTGCTGTAATTAGCTTCTCTTTCTTAAAATTTTCATGGTTTTTCTATTAATTTTGTGTATTTCACTTTGAATTGTTAATATTTATGTTTTCTCAATTTACTGGTAATAGTTCCTCATTCAGTCACTCTGTAAATTTTGTAAATATTCCATTTATTATTGTTACCTGACATTTTTTTTTGGTTTTTTAATTTGTTCCTTAACTTGCTGTAAATAGTTTCTAAAATATGTATATACCCCTTCCCTGTGTATAATCCCGTGAATCCCCCGTGATTCTTTTTATGCACATTAAACTTCTATTCTATTCTATTCTATTCTATTATTATTATTATTATTATTATCGACTAAAATACAATGAAATACTATTCCTTTATAAAAGTAACTTTAACAATTTTTTTGCGGTGTGGCTTACTAGTACGCTACCAACTGCGCTACGTCTTCTGCTGAATAAACTGAGTTATTAATTGAACCAGGAGTTCATAATAACGGGGAAGTACGAAACTGGTTAAAAAGCCCGTAAAAACATAAGTTTATGGAACATACCTTATAAACTTATGGTAACAACAAAGTTTCACCGTAAAGCTCAGCGGATTTATACACCGCTTAACTCCCAAAGAAATAGTTAGCCCATTTTTTAGCGCCCACGCGCATTAACTTCCACACTTCCGCTTTAGCACTATTTTTATCTTGTGATTTTGGGAGCGAAAATAGCTCGCGTCTGTGTCTGATTCTAGTTTTCTACAAAACATTTAAACAATCGTCATTAATGTTTTGTTGTGATATGTGTGAGTGCGAATTCCGTGGTTAAATTAAAATTTATTCCCAGTATCTTTAATATAAGAATTCCATCGTGTTTCTACGTCCACCATAGTCGCCATTTTTCTTAACGACGGAGATCCCAGCCAAGTTTTGGAACGAATCTACTGTAAAGTTGTAAGTTCATCAACAGGCTAGTCCTTTCTATGCGCAACGACAAAATCTTGTTGTTCGCGATTTTTACCATTAGTACCATAGATAGTGTTTATTATCTATGTTAGCTCTATGGCCAGTTTCTTACTCCCCCCCCCCCCGAAGGAGGTTATTATGAACTCCTGGTTCCCCCCCCATAGACGTCCACGTTAAAAGCTGACGGCTTTGATTTTCGGCTAAGTTAAACCAACGTTCTCGATTTTTTCCCTAATTGCAAGGAACTAGGCCGAAAACGCTTCCCAAGAAATTCAAAAAATTAAATAGAAAACCAGATATCCCCATAATATTGAAATTCCTTTTTTAATATCTCCGGTTGTAAATAAGAGAGCTTCTTGGACATCGAGAATCTAATAGAGCAAAACCTCCTCTTTAAACCAACGTTCTCGATTTTTTCTCTAATTGGATGGAACTAGGCCGAAAACGCTTCCCAAGAAAATCAAAAAATTAAATAGAAAACCAGATATCCCCATAATATTGAAATTCCTTTTTTAATATCTCCGGTTGTAAATAAGAGAGCTTCTTGGACATTGAGAATCTAATAGAGCAAAACCTCCTCTTTAAACCAACGTTCTCGATTTTTTCCCTAATTGCATGGAACTAGGCCGAAAACGCTTCCCAAGAAAATCAAAAAATTAAATAGAAAACCAGATATCCCCATAATATTGAAATTCCTTTTTTAATATCTCCGGTTGTAAATAAGAGAGCTTCTTGGACATCGAGAATCTAATAGAGCAAAACCTCCTCTTTAAACCAACGTTCTCGATTTTTTCTCTAATTGGATGGAACTAGGCCGAAAACGCTTCCCAAGAAAATCAAAAAATTAAATAGAAAACCAGATATCCCCATAATATTGAAATTCCTTTTTTAATATCTCCGGTTGTAAATAAGAGAGCTTCTTGGACATTGAGAATCTAATAGAGCAAAACCTCCTCTTTAAACCAACGTTCTCGATTTTTTCCCTAATTGGATGGAACTAGGCCGAAAACGCTTCCCAAGAAAATCAAAAAATTAAATAGAAAACCAGATATCCCCATAATATTGAAATTCCTTTTTTAATATCTCCGGTTGTAAATAAGAGAGCTTCTTGGACATCGAGAATCTAATAGAGCAAAACCTCCTCTTTAAACCAACGTTCTCGATTTTTTCCCTAATTGCATGGAACTAGGCCGAAAACGCTTCCCAAGAAAATCAAAAAATTAAATAGAAAACCAGATATCTCCATAATAGTGAAATTCCTTTTTTAATATCTCCGGTTGTAAATAAGAGAGCTTCTTGGACATCGAGAATCTAATAGAGCAAAATGTCCTCTTTAAACCAACGTTCTCGATTTTTTCCCTAATTGCATGGAACTAGGCCGAAAACGCTTCCCAAGAAAATCAAAAAATTAAATAGAAAACCAGATATCCCCATAATATTGAAATTCCTTTTTTAATATCTCCGGTTGTAAATAAGAGAGCTTCTTGGACATCGAGAATCTAATAGAGCAAAACCTCCTCTTTAAACCAACGTTCTCGATTTTTTCTCTAATTGGATGGAACTAGGCCGAAAACGCTTCCCAAGAAAATCAAAAAATTAAATAGAAAACCAGATATCCCCATAATATTGAAATTCCTTTTTTAATATCTCCGGTTGTAAATAAGAGAGCTTCTTGGACATCGAGAATCTAATAGAGCAAAATGTCCTCTTTAAACCAACGTTCTCGATTTTTTCCCTAATTGCAAGGAACTAGGCCGAAAACGCTTCCCAAGAAAATCAAAAAATTAAATAGAAAACCAGATATCCCCATAATATTGAAATTCCTTTTTTAATATCTCCGGTTGTAAATAAGAGAGCTTCTTGGACATCGAGAATCTAATAGAGCAAAACCTCCTCTTTAAACCAACGTTCTCGATTTTGTCCCTAATTGCATGGAACTAGGCCGAAAACGCTTCCCAAGAAAATAAAAAAATTAAATAGAAAACCAGATATCTCCATAATAGTGAAATTCCTTTTTTAATATCTCCGGTTGTAAATAAGAGAGCTTCTTGGACATTGAGAATCTAATAGAGCAAAATGTCCTCTTTAAACCAACGTTCTCGATTTTTTCCCTAATTGCAAGGAACTAGGCCGAAAACGCTTCCCAAGAAAATCAAAAAATTAAATAGAAAACCAGATATCCCCATAATATTGAATTCCTTTTTTAATATCTCCGGTTGTAAATAAGAGAGCTTCTTGGACATCGAGAATCTAATAGAGCAAAATGTCCTCTTTAAACCAGCTCACTGGTTTTAATTTTTTTACCAAAAAACTACACGATATAATCTTTTGAAACTTTGCACAAAAATCGCAAACCTTATTTTATACATCCAATTAAAATTTCAAGAGATTTGAGCCAGTATTTTTGACTTAACATTTTATGTGAAAATCAATTGGGAAACACTGGGTTAGACATTTGGAGGGACTTTTCTTAATGGGTACACTTGGGGGTGGTTACTTCGCGAATCTCGACATAAAATGTTTTGTACTTCTAAGAAAGGGGCAACACAGTTAATATTACACTACTTACAAGGCGCCCGGAAATCTGCCGGCATTGACAACCGAATATTAATAACAAAGGGATACTGAACTGGTCAAGTTGTAACGCTTTACCAAAATGTTATTTTCTTAAAACATCAATTAATGATAACCGAGTTTTTAGTCATAATGTCGCTTTTTAGGCATCCAATTAAGCTTTTATGTATTCAAGCCAAACATTATACTTATCTGTAGATAAAAGAAAACGTGTAAAATAATATTTGACTAGATATAATAGTAGTAGTTTACCGAAATACACTGCCAAAGGGGATAAGTTAGGTTAGATTAGATTGTGTAAGGTTTGGATAGGTCAATAGACAGTTTTCACACATGGAGGATTCATACCATTTACACCAGGAGGCCGGGCTACCTGGAGGACAGAAATCCGTCTGCTTTTTGTCCTCCAGGTAGAGCGGTCTCCTGGTGTAAATGGTATGAATTATACATGTGTGAAAACCATCTATAGGTTAAAACAGTCTACTGACAGGTTCATTTTCCCTTAAATAACTCATTATGGAGGCCCTGTATATTATACTACACTTGAAGTTACACGAAAATTGTCACAAATATATTGAAAAAATGTCTACACTTTTCATTCTTGGAAAAACGCGATGTTAGACAAATTAACATACTAATTAATAAGAGGTACAATCTATTTGTAGGAAAGAAATAAGCTTCACTTTTCTTTGAACGTTTTTCATAGCTATTTCCCACAAGGGGGAGTGTCAGGATTTAAGCTTCATTCTTCGTAATCATCAAGAGGCTATGAGAATGTGAAACCATTTTTCCCACAGCTTTACCTGGAATACAACGAGTAAAAAGGGTGCGCCATTTAAATATACCTTATTCCGCCGCACCGGAATAAAATAAAAGTTAAATCCCATTTGAAGGTGCTTGAAAAACGTTAATGTATACACAATATATTAAACCGAAACTATATTATAATTCAGCGGACATGTCCCTATAGTTTCAGACATTAATAATTAGTTACAGCATAAGTTTATAAGATATGTTACTTCCATAAGTATGACACTTCCTATACTTCTTAATGCTAGAGACTTACAGCTCGAGATAACTAGTTCGAGGGAGAACGACAAGCCAGAATTGAAGTCCTACACTCGGGTAATTTTTCAGGACTTCCATCTTCATATTTAGTCTGCATTACTAAGCCTTTGATAGCGCCCAACTCACCAGGAGTCGCTTTACCTTGAATCTATGACCTACGCCACTTCATTCATGACAAGGTCCAGTTTGTAACCAATGACAAACTTATGGAACATATCTTATGAACTTATGGTTACAGGCTATTATATCGCTCTGACGCGGTGAAGTCTTTACTGGAAGAGTTTAGTTACTTCTACTTGATTTACTTTTGGTTTTAGATAATTGCCTGTTTTAATTCATTGAGAGGGGCAATTTTTCATTCCGGTAGACGCCATAATAATGGTATTTTAGTCGTAACAGCAATTAATTCGATTGCATGACGGAAATCAAAATATGGAATTGAATAAAAGCCAAGTTGTTTCGTATTACCATAAGTTATTAATGGTATTTGAATCAACTAGAAGTGTAAGATTGTTTTGGCTAGCATTCTTGGCCCTAATTTTCCAAGACCATTATTGATAAAAACTATAATGTTTGTGAACCATGCAGCTATATATAATAACATTTCTAAAGAATCGTTTAAAATTTATACGAGTTAAGCGTGAGGAGCAAAGACTTACACGTATTTACAGAAAACGACTCATTGGACTGGAATTTTGAAGCTAAATAACCATTCTTCCAAGCACCCTGTTTTTTGCATTATAACGTAGATCCTCGCTCTACATAGCCTATACAGTCTGTCAGATAATTGTGGACCAATGATTTTCATATGGTTGAAACAGTGTTTTGTATTAAATAACGCTTCCCAAAAGGAGTATTATGGGGTTTCATATCGAACCCCCTTCACTTCACTTCATCGTCACGAATTTTTCAAGATGAAGACAGTAGCTATTTTACTAAAATCGTGACAGATCGTCAGCTCACGAAATAAACCCAACATTACAAAGGGAGATTTGAATTTTTTTTCTTTCTCTTCTTGCGCGCCTAGCCCAATCTGACCTTTTAAAGGGACAGTGAACTATACGAGAGAAAGAGATGAAATTTGCATACAAACTTATACATTCAGCAAAGGTTTCCAAGTTAAAAACTGATCATAAAGTTTGAATTAATTCCAGAATTTCTGAAGGCAAAAGCTTGATATTGGACGTTGATTCAAATTAAGTTACCAGTCCTGCACCGAAGTCCTTTTGTTGGAAGCCATATCTAGCGTCTTTGTTGTCCACAAACCCTATCAATGCTAGGTCTTAAGGAAACAAGGGTGGTCCAACACCAGTATCTATTTGACCCCCCCCACTTTTGGATAGTTTTAACGATGTCTGACAGTCCGATGACCCGAAGAAATTCTGAGTTTTCTTTAAAATTATTTTACGCTTAATAATTAATTGCAAATTAAATTTAAACGTTTGACGAGGGTTTTGATACTGTTATTGCGCACGATTTGTTAAATATTGTTCTCTTAGCTACCCCTTTAGATTTTTCAGTAACATTATCCGCTAAGGTATATCACCCAATCTCCAAAAAATAAAAATAACCCTATACTTAATTTCTTTCAGGATATTTATAATATCGGAAACATTTTTACACACAATTCTACAACCAACCATTTGTCTATGGTAGCCCTGGTAGTTGAGATGAGCGTTAGGGGAAACGTTTATCGCTACTTGAAATCGGGGCACTGACCAAATGTCCCGAAAATAACATTAAGAGTTGGGTTTTAAAGGTGACTTCACAAACAATCCTTTCTCGAAGCCAAAATATTTATCGACTACTAGGAAACGTTTTCTCCGATGTTCGTGAAGGCGTCTTAAGCAAGAAGGTTCGTTTGTGAAGAAGCGTTTAGATAATGTGGGTTACTTTCCCATAGAAGCATTTTCTCGAACAACTAAAGGGGGTGGCAATAAACAGTTTTTTATCCAGCCATAAAGTTTTTCTCACTCATTTTCCTTAGCTGCAAAAGATACTAAGGGTCTAGAGATCACGCACGATTTTATATACTTCAGACAATAGGCAAGAGTTATGTAACTAACGCCAATAAAATTCTCCATTTGTTTACTTATATAAAATTGTTTTCTACGTGAACCTTTCGAAGAAAAAAAATATATATATATTTTTGGAGGTTCTACATTTTAATGGAGTGCTGACTGAAATTACTGGGATAAACATGTATAATTTGATGGTTTAGCTCTAAACACAGGAGGATATAAACAATTTTACTAAACAGTAGCCATAACCCTGTGTCAGCGAACTCTGTAGAACAAGATCCAGTATCCCGGAACTTACCTGAAGAAATACTAAAGGTTTGACTATTCCTAACGATGGAACGGAAAACACAATTCACAGTGTTAAACCTTGCTACTTCAAATCAATTCAACCCTTAACCTATACTATAAACCTATCCCTTCTAAAAACTAATAAACGAAAGATTCCCCTTAATTTTCCTCTCTCTTCAAACAAAGACGAACGAATTATTTGGTACAATTACTACACCTATTACCACACCTATTTCAGGCCAGGCCACACTAATAATCTCATCGTAGATGTGACTAAAAAATCAGTTATAAGTTTCCTAAAGTCAGTGTAGAAATTAGACGACATTTCTATTACAGGGTTTCTAAAAAATGAAAAAGCTAGCTACAACCCTCAAAATAAGGCTTTCGTCATTTTCAAAGAAAACTAAACAACTGTCAAACTTAACAACCGTCGACTGCACCAAGAAGCGATACAAAAATATCCCTAATCTACAGAATGCAGACGGTAATATTAGTTTAAACGCAACTAATTCTAGCGGAACAAAGAGGGATTTGGACATACTGTAACAACTTGGATGTGAACAATAAGCACTTGTATTAGAGGTGATGATAGAGTCGGCTTCCGTTTCGCCGATTCGGGAAAAATAGCGCTAGTAAGTACCGATCTGTAACTACCAATTTTATCCCCAGTTGCAATGTCCGCCACTAAAGAAACAATTCCGAAGAAGCTTGGTTCGATCTACATATTCGTGTCAGCGGTGTTGCAAGGAGTACAATAACATAGCAATGATAAGTATGCCTCTTCAATTAATAAAACAAATTTTTAGAACTTCTTTCTAGTAAAATGGAGACTGAAGTTTGACCACCTTATTGTACTTTGATTGGATATGTGGAAAACAAAGACTTTAGATGGGACTTGAACGTTACCAGTCCCTATTTTTTGAAGCTCTGTCTAACATCCGTGGAAGGATCTATTACTATACGAGTTAGCAGTCATCA
Organism: Phalangium opilio; assembly: GCF_054372755.1. Lineage (NCBI taxonomy): Eukaryota > Metazoa > Arthropoda > Arachnida > Opiliones > Phalangiidae > Phalangium > Phalangium opilio. The sequence goes on along the minus strand of NW_028324187.1, from coordinate 4,974,964 downwards.
CACTTTGCTTTTGATATGACAAGACTTCTCGTGAAGTCCTAAGATTGTCGCGTGAAAATGTGGTGTTATTGGTGATAAAAAGCTAAGGGCCACCATGCAGTACATATTCTGTTGACTTCTTGGCATGTTACTCTATCATGTATACCTACCCTAAAATAATACATTAGTCTATAACTTTAAAACTATCCCATGCATTCCAAGGTCAAAAAATAATCTCCCTAAAACTATCCCATGCATTCCAAGGTCAATCCATATCAGTAATATTGAGATTAAAAGAAGATAATTCTTATCGTCATAAAACTAATCTAAGCCCTATTTCATATAAATCCCAATAGAGGTCTCTTCAATGCCTATAAAGTTTTAATATCAACTTCTTAACTTTAATATTATATAAAGAGGGGAGGAGAAAGCCTCGCTCGAGGCAATTTTAGTCTAAAGGTAAGATTTTTTTTCGGGCCAGGCAGGAGGACCATTTTAAAAATTTATTTCAGCCAATTTTGATCTTATATTTTTTCCACAGTATAAGCTCTACGGGGTGCGTTATTTAATCCGTAGACATTATCACAGGAGACAAAAAATATATACGTTCCTATAAAGGCCATACGCGAGAAACATTTCTTAAAAGAAATATGACATCATAAATATATTTTCTTTACTTAAAGCAGGGATAGATGTAATTTTAGAAGCAGGAATTGGAGAACAGAGTAATCTGGGCGCGCGTCAAAGCCCCGGACCCCGAGCCGGACCCCTTCCACGGGACGGGGGGGGGGTTATGAAAGAAGAGGCGGGTCATAGCGTCTTAAAAGAAATATGACATCATAAATATATTTTCTTTACTTAAAGCAGGGATAGATGTAATTTTAGAAGCAGGAATGGAGAACAGAGTAATCTGGGCGCGCGTCAAAGCCCCGGTTCCCCTTCCACGGGACCGGGGGGGGGTTATGAAAGAAGAGGCGGGTAAAAAGGAATTACGTATTTTTCACCGTCCCCGTCAGCAACGTCATCAAAACGTATTGGTTTAAGTGAGCCAATAAGATAATTTAAAATTTTCGTTACGTGTTGGAGGGAGGGGCTCTATACTGGGTGGGCTATGAGTAGAACTGAAGTAAATACTACCGTTCTCCATTCCTGCTTCTAAAATTACATCTATCCCTGCTTAAACACAAAGGCTGAAATAAAATTCAATAAATATTTTATTATCTTATATACAGGTCTTCTGCATATGGTCTTCAATTCGTATTAAGTCAGGTTGTGGATGTAATTTCGGGCGTATAGGTAGGTACAAGGGGAGTGTAACGCTACTGTTCATTTTAACGTCTTTTATCATCTAAGCGGTATATCTTAAAAAAAGACCCCGAGGCATTTTTCTTTAAATTACAATTAAATGTGCACCGCCATATTTACAGTTTTTCAAAAAAAGAAAGAAAGAATGATTTGATGAAAACTATACGTTTATTCCTTCTTGAAGTGTCAGTAGGTATGGAACTATCGTGGAAGAATATAACATTTATTAAGTATCGATTACAAAAGTAGTCCTTGTAGAGAGAAAGTGACATGGATAGTATATAAGCTTTGAAATTATATATGATGTTGGAAATAGTTTTACATATATATGGCATGCACTTTTGGAGATGCTAAATGCTGGAATACGGTTAGTTGGAGGGACAACGATCGACTTTAATGTAGTTTCAAAATGTGTACTTACGCAACGGAAGTGGTTTTCCTTTCTGCCAATCAACAACGTTCATTTATGAAACCAAGTTAAAATTAGCCGAAATTATTTGAAGACATTATTTCCGAAAATTTATCGAGATTTGTAAACTTAACCATTTTTTCAACTCAACGCGGATATAAACATTAACTATTCGAGCAATTGAAGCAGTAATTTACGCAATTTGAGCGCTCGCATTAAATCGTACATGTCAATTTCCATAACATTAAAATCAAATTAATCATGATTATCGCCTTTCGTTATTTGCTTAGATTTTGAAAGCTCCGGACTCTTTTTGATAGTATTTTTTTATATATATAGAAATCCTTTACAACTTTATATTTTTAATAAAAAAATTGTTTCTCATAGAATTTTCAAGGAAAGTTGAATTTCGAAATTCAAATTTGAAAGGATCCCCAAAACCATTTGCTTTCAAAATATTTTGAAGCGAATGTATGGTTACTTCGGGTATTGTTAAAACTGACTTATTGAGATTAGGTTCTAAAGGCGGTTCCACTTCAATTATTTCTAATATAACACACATTTTCCTCCCGCACCTTTTAGACCCCACAACTAGCGAAATTATTAAAGTAGAAATGCAAGGTAATTTTATAATTCGACGAACTATAACGCAATTCTTAAACTTAACATATATATATAATTTCTCGTAATTCAGAGATATAGTGAATTTCTCTGAATGTTTAGATGCAATGACCTAATTTTGGTGGTATGGACAGAAGGCGTATTTATAGAGGGGCCACTCTGTCATCGTAATCAAAGTACACTTAAAAGGTCTGTCCTTGATAGTGTTAAAATGATTAAGCGTAATCAGTAATCAAGGAATGTAGCAGAGTAATTAACTCCTTGATAATGATACAGAAATTGTACTGGTCGAGTATATCAATTAAAGGGACTGTAAACCAGGCATAAATGGGGGATAAAAGTTATTTGAAATATAATTCACAGGCACCACCACGTGACGCCAGGATACAAAGACTCCACATTGAGTGGGACTGAACATCTAGTCCTTGTTTTTCGCGAGATTTCAGAGCCAATTCCCCAAAGTGCTTTATTTATCGAAAGTTGCTTTGAACCACGCCTCTCCTCGGTCACGTGCCCCTGACGTATTTCAAATAACTTTTACGCAGCCACCAAAGTTTTCTTTACAGCCCCTTAAAGTGGGTTTGACCCGCAATCATCCACGAGCTACTAACCATTTTTTTGCGAAGCAAAAGTGCAATAACGTGTATTGATGGTATAGTAAATGGTCTAAAGGTGGGCGTATTGTCTGTCATTCTATTTTAAAGTACGTTATTGTCACAGCGTTTCGGTAAAGAGTGCCAAGTCAGTCACGCGTGACGTAAGAAGCGTGCTCTAGCCTCTGGAGTAGGTCTTAACGTAAACACGGAAAAGGAAAAAGAGATGCCATTCTCGTATATTGATTCCATTCGAAAAAAAGAAAGATTGAAGCTAAAATCAAGTGTTCACGACATTGTTTAACAACTAATCTAATGGTTTAAATTTCACCAGGCTTACTTGAAGTAATGGTTAGGTACGTTAGTCAACAATGGCAAACATGAAAGAACGAACCGATTATTTTGAGTATCGGTGTTTAACTAAATCGTCCGGTAATCTTCTTGAAGTAATGGTTAGGTAGGGTTCTCAACAAGTGCGAGAGATTAGTTTGAGTACCGGTGCTTAATTGTATCATCTGGTAATCTTATGCGAAATTGATTTAGGTTATTAAGGTCCGAGCTCTGATGATATAAAGTTATTTAATCTAATTTCTTCCCTTTGTTGATGCCAGACAGGTTTTTAAATTAATTTTCTAAATTTTAACATGCATATCTTATAGGGAGTTCAATAACCATTACTTTAAGGAATCCTGGAGACAGTATACGATATTGGATAGTTTACTTATAATAATAAAACTAATGGTATGCGTACGGTAGACGTTGCATGTGTCCTTGAAAGGCTACATCCTAGTGTAGTGTAACGTAGTATGATGAAAAATAATTCATAGAATAATGCTTTACAAGTCGCAATGTGTGTAATATATAGTGGTGGGCACATTGTCATTATCGGGATAATATGAAGAAAGTACAAGACGGATGTAGTCAGAAGTAATCATCATTGTCGAACAAAAATATTTAAACAAGACGGGATCAAAACCATATCACCTCCTTCTCTCTCTCGCTGTTTCTTTCATACCTTCTTGTGTTCATAAGATAATCTCCTTCTGGAGGGAAATTACCAGCTCGCTGCCTTGCGTTCTTAAGCTACCGGGTTATATCATTGTACCAGGGATAGATTTAATTTTAAAAGCAGGAATGGAGAACAGAGTAATCTGGGCGCTCGTCAAAGAACCGGACCCCCTTCCACGGGGACGAAGGTGAATGAAAGAAGAGGCGGGTCTTAGCGACAGAGTTCGGACTGAAGTAAATACTAACCGTTCTCCATTCCTACTTCTAAAATTAAATCTATCCCTGATTGTACATTTTTCTCTAATCTGAATTATCAATTGCTTATCTTGAAAAGCGAACAGAAAAACACTAGATCGGTACGTACAGACGCACGCGCAAGTAGGACAATTCAAATACTTCCCGATTTTTCTTAGAAAAGGGATAATGCGAGGTCATATCTACGGGAGTTTGTTTTCTATTGAGACGGGGGCAGACTTGGACGGCGATAGAAAAACGGTAATCAGGGGGTTCGCGTTCGGTCTATTGCACGAATAATAGAAAAGGACTCCTATACAGTTGTACTACAATTTACAAACGACCATATACTGCATCATGCATTACATCTTTCTACTATGGAATTACCAGTGCTCCTTGTACAGGTAATGATTATGGAAGTATACACCTATCTATATGTTAAAGCATCGAAATTATTCGCCTGAATAATTTAAAGAATTTAGATGGCGTCAAAATGAGAAAGAGATATGAATTCAATTAGATTAATACCGTTATCAACTTACCATTAGGAAATGTATGCTTCCCTGCGTTGTCCGGCCTCTTATGAAGGACTGGGATGTGCACGGTGAGTTGTTATTTTTCTTGACAATGGGAGAACTAGCTTGGGAATGTCTCAAAAATTCCCTAATTATAACTATAGAATTAAATGAAGAACACGATTTTAAAACCACTTCGGGTTAACTGATTTTATTGTAAAACACATGATTTAAGGCAAATTAAATTGTATCTCTAATTTGAGGATAGCTTAAAACTTTTTCACCATTAAAAATATCTAAGTTAACAAGCATAGATATAAGCCTTTTAAATTTAATTGTTTTTTTCTTGTATTATTTTTAATATTTAATCGAATTATAATTATAGTTTTTCAGAGAATTTTTTCAGATTAAAAATAAAAGAAAATGACAAATTTTATACATGGGAACCGGAAAGATTTTCCTGTCTAAGTGTAGACACTAAATACTAAATAGTCTTTAAAATATCTGCATAATGTTGTTTTATTTACAAAATACTATCTTAAGGTGAAAAATTGTTTTCTTCATTACGACAAATATCAACGATAACACAATTAATTTAACGAATTTCTTTAGTTAGTTTAGTTGCGTTAGCACTCTATCATTTAAACAGAGCGAGGGGGTAGACGCTTTGGATTTCTGTGTACATCTGAGTTGGAAAGAGTTCAGCTTTGACAGTGCATTGAGTTCAAAGCCTTCGGAACTCACAGTTCAACTTTGACATTACATTGAGTTCAAGACATATTGTACACCTGAGTTCTCAAGTGTCTACCCCCTCGAAACAGACGTACGTTTATCTAGTGACGGCGCTACCCTGTCCAATGAAAGAAGAGTTAGATCTGACACTAAAGTGAACTTCGCATAGAAATACGCGTTATTTCATATCTATCCTTTGTTTGGACGTAGTAGAGTTAAATGTTCCCATGATTCTACATAGAACTTAGAGAGATCGGGCCGGGTTTAGTTGTTTTTTGGGGGAAATTCTGGAGAGGCGTCTATGTCACGATTTTACTCGGGCAACAGTAAGCCAACCGGATCCAGAAATTCCTTGGCGATCTCTCTTGAGAGAAGCTTTATTCGTTCGAGTCGTATCCATACCCGCAATCAATGTTCATAGACAATTTAGTCTCTCGCCCTCTTGCGTGTACTTTTTAACAAAATTATTCCGATATACCCAAGAGTCTTTAAAACATCAAACCCTAATGTCACGTCCAGGCTTCTGAACGCCAAAGGACCCGTTCGCACTTCTCTTTCATTATACCCTCTGCCTCAGATTATTCCCCCCCCCTTGTCCGAATGTATACCATAATATACATATATGTATACATGTAGGCAACCGAGTGAAGAGAATTTTGATCGGTTCGTAATAAGAGGGGGCATGTTGAGATCATTTTGTGTTTTTTTTTTCTTTACTCGCCAATTCGAACCAGGATGCGAAAAATAACCTTTCTTGCACCCGGCAGCTACTGAACTCATGGTTCCTCGAAGAAATGGTGAAGAAACACCTGAGATTTAAAAGGAGGAGGTAGCATAGGGTGGGTAAAAGTTATTAAAATAAGTCAGGGGCACGTGGTACAGAGAAACTAGCATTGCAATCTCACGAATGCAATGAAGGACTGGGTGTCCAGTTTTACTCCATAAAGAGTCATTGGATCTTGGTGTCACGTGGCGCCTGTGACGTATTCTGAAATAATTTTTACACAGTTCACTCTCTGCTGTATTCATTGGAGTACCTTTAAGATTGAGGATTTGAATTAAACCATAGAACATAGGTCATAAAACACTTTAAGTTGATTTGAATAAAATTGGTAAGATGAGTTAAACAAGGAGATTATTGAAGCTCTTGTCATTCTTTAGCTTTACCATTTTTGTTGTCTTTGCTCTTGTTGATACCATTACATACTTTCTCATTTCGTTACACCAATGTATCCAATACTTTCCTTAACCATTTCTTTAAGGAACTTTGTATTCCACATTTTTTTAAAAACTCTGGAACAGTACGTTTGGCCATTTACTGGGCGGAGAGAATACAAGGTGATCTGATCCTTGGTTGAAAGGCAAAAATAGGAGGGCTTTAAAAGCATGGGAAAATATTTCTAGGATCTCACGGAGTCCCAGCTTCTAAAGCCAAGCTTAAATTAATGCACCCTTATCCCGTTTAAAGATTATCTAAAATTTACCTAAAGGTGTATAGAATGGTAGGTTATGGGCTGGCATTATTATGACGTCTTCGGAGAAGCGTACCCAATCAGAGAGAAGCACTCCCTTCCCTCCTAACCGCAACCTAAATATTCCGCTTACCATTAATCACGGACCAAAATGGGTTCTGGAATCTGGAAGCTATCTGATGAATGCAGAGTAGTGTGTAACCTTATGATATTCTCCCACAGATTGCCTAAAACAGCTAAGGCGAGATAGACGTAATTACTCTATAACTTTAAGAGAGATGCAAGATTTATTTGAGTAAGTTGTTTGTGCGGCCATTATCCATATAGGTGGAATACATGTATATATTTTTAGATGCTCTATATGACTCCGATACGTCAACAACAACAACAAAAATAGAACACTTGTTAGTCATCAGCTACCAGTTTCCATTTTCTTGTATTCGTGACAAAAAGCTCCGGGTACAAAAAAAAATCCGGAATTAAATTTTTTAAACGTTTTCTCAATTTAAGAACAGGTGAAATTTTTGGTCAACAGGTGTCAGCGTACTGTATGACCATTTATATTTATACCTACAGCCTGGTAGATGCTTTTTTTATAGAACGTCATGACGGATATAGTAAAATCAAAGGACTCCCTTAATGTTTAAAGATAAAAATTACCTTTTTAGGCTTAGCTAGCTACTCCATAGAAAAAGCGATTTAGTCCCATTTCCCCCAAAATAGTTCTCCCAAACGCTACTTATCCCAATCCCTAGTTTACCCAAAATTATTTCTCCCAATGATTTTTAACCCAAATATTTATTTCTCCCAAAATTAAAACAAGTATCGTATACATTTTACTATTCTAAATTAAAACCATATTTTATTGCCTCCAAAAACTCTTCGGGTGTTTTAGCGCCGGTGTCCAAATTGTTCTCTTAGAATTTTCCGTTTGTTCTCAAGATCGCGGAACCTTTAGGAGGTGATCTAACAGGGTGAAGACGGCTCAAGGAGTCTATTTCAATTTCTTGATGGACCTCTTCTCTTTTCATAAACTGTATGAGTTCATAGATGTTGGGATGAGGGACCGTCAACGCTTTGTTCCACTTGTTATGTGTGCCTTCACAATCATTGTTCGTTCTTGCATCCGCGTTGTCACCATGGCACCACATGAATTCTGCAGGGCTGAAAGATAAACCACGGATTGCGGCGATTGTTTGTATGGTCCGAAACATACGATCATAAGTTTCGCGAGATTTATCTGGTAGCAATACAAATAGCTGAGGTAATATTTTTTTAACGAGACAGTGCAATGTAAAGAGTTGATAAAATAGTGCTGGTGAAGCTTTGAATGTTCCATCCATGCAAATGCGTTGAGTAGAACAGATTCTCCCAACCATCCGATCAGTTCCGAAAATGAGTATCTTATCTTCGTCGCCTTCGTTGAATAACAGAAAATTATGCTCAGATATAGTCCTTGTCACTCGGAGAGGTAAAAAAGTAGGCTTAACTTGATTTTCAAATAAGCGCGTGACAGTAATCACGTGACGGTATACTTAAAGGTATCGCCAGGGCTGGATATAACCTTAAGCTCTTTTCAAGAGTAGATTATAGAGTTCTAGTGAAGAATGTAGATTTTTCTTGTCCAATTTAACATAATTAATTTTTATCAATCTTAATTTTTGGATTCAATTATTCTCTTATTTGCTCGTTTATTGTTTAATTTGTTACCTTATTGTTCTATTTATTTGTTAATTGTTTTATTGTGGTTTATGTTGTTCTATGCGGTTTTATTGTGTTTTTATGCTGTTTTATTGTGTTTTTATGCTGTTTTATGCTGTTTAATGTGTGTTTATGCTGTTTTATTGTGTTTTTATGCTGTTTTATTCTGTTTTAAGCTGTTTAATTTGTGTTTATGCTGCTTTATTGTGTTTTTATGCTGCTTTATTGTGTTTTTATGCTGTTCTATTCTGTTTTAAGCTGTTTTATTGTGTTTCTGTGCTGTTTAAAGTGTTTTTATGCTGTTTAATGTGTGTCTATGATGTTTTATTGTGTTTTATACTGTTTATTGTGTTTTTATGCCGTTTTACTGTGGTTTATGTTGTTCTATGCTGTTTTATTGTGTTTTATGCTGTTTTATTGTGTTTTATGCTGTTCTATGCTGTTTTATCGTGTTTTATTGCAGTTTCTGTGTGTTTTATTGTAGTTTAAGTGCGTTTTATTGTAGTTTCAGTGCGTTTTATTGTAATTTTTGTGTGTTTTATTGTGGTTTCTGCGTGTTTTATTGTAGTTTCTGCGTGTTTTATTGCAGCTTCTGTGCGTTTTATTGTAGTTTCTGTGCGTTTTATTGTAGTTTCTGTGCGTTTTATTGTAGTTTTTGTGCGTTTTATTGCAGTTTCTGTGTGTTTTATTGTAGTTTCTGTGCGTTTTATTGTAGTTTTTGTGCGTTTTATTGTAGTTTTTGTGTGTTTTATTGTAGTTTTTGTGTGTTTTATTGTAGTTTCTGTGCGTTTTATTGTAGTTTTTGTGTGTTTTATTGTAGTTTTTGTGTGTTTTATTGTAGTTTTTGTGTTTATTGTAGTTTCTGTGCTAACTAAAGCATTCCAAGTATTAATACTAGTGTTTATGTCGATAATGAGTTAAAAATGAACTTTTCTAATTTCAAAGAAAAATACAAGCATCTGCCGCATTATGAGCCTATTCACGTCATCTTCCCGGTACCAAGCAGAGGGGACGGGATCGACGCCATTCAGTGATAAAAGAGGGCTTCTCATATCACACGCCGCGAGCAAGTTTCAACGAAGTTTACTTTTCGTTTTTATATCTATATACTTTTGTTTATACTTCATAAATGTACCATAGAATAAATAAATTGTTCGTCCATTTAATGAATCTCATTTTTTATTCCTTTTCTGTCAATTAAGTTACAGCAGGCATATATAGGATTTTAAAATGAATTAATTAGATTAAAAAGGATTATAGGTTCCCGGTAATCACTTTAGCACTGTTAAAGGCAGCGCGTCGAGGGTCTATTCACTAATGAAAATTTTCTTTTATTGGTGATTTTTATTCACGCCTTTAAAAGGGATAGGGATTCATTGGTGATTTAAAATGGATGGCGATTAATTGTTGCGTCTGGATTACGAGTAATCATCGAGGGGCTACTCACTAAAAACTCGTTAGCGATTTTAAACGGGATTGGGATTGTGGGTAACTTAGGGGCTACGGGTTGTTATTATTTTACTAGTTATGAACCGATTATTAAGCATTCACACATTTTCCGCTAGGGGAGCTGCAAACGTAGTTACGTATTTACTGACATCTAAAACATGATAAAATTCTGCTAGACATTCGTGTAAGCAATTGATAGTTCATAAATTGCCGCTAGGGGCGCTGTGTACGTAGTTACGTATTTACTGACATCTAAAACATGATAAAATTCTTTTAGACATTCGTGTAAGCAATAGATAATTCATAAATTGCCACTAGGGGCGCTGTGTACGTAGTTACGTATTTACTGACATTTAAAACATGATAAAATTCTGCCAGACATTCGTGTAAGCAATAGATAGTTCATAAATTGCCGCTAGGGGCGCTGTGTACGTAGTTACGTATTTACTGACATCTAAAACATGATAAAATTCTGCCAGACATTCGTGTAAGCAATAGATAGTTCATAAATTGCCGCTAGGGGCGCTGTATACGTAGTTACGTATTTACTGACATCTAAAACATGAATAAATTTTGCCGCTAGGGGCGCTGTATACGGAGTTACGTATTTACTGACATCTAATACATGAAGAAATTTGCCGCTAGGGGCGCTGTCTATAATATTATATAGGCCTAAAGGTGTGTTCTCTAATTTGAATTGGCGCCCACGTCACACTTCGAAGCGCCCCCAACGACGGAATTTACTATAAAACTCGGACGCCGCTTGTCCAGGTTTCTTTTCTCTCTGCGCCGGCGGCCAGTCAACATCGTTCTTCGATCAGCTCCTCGTAATCCAGACTTTCGAAGGCAGTATTGGATGGAAAGCCACGTTTTACGCCGATGGTGGGACGTGACTCTAAGCTCTCCGTCATTGAATGTCCATTAGAACGTTGAAATCAACGCGAAAGGTTAAGCCTAATACGGTATGTGTGAAAGTCTTTCAATAATCCAAAGCCATCCAGCTAGCAATTTATTATTTTATTTAATCCTAGAGTTTAAATTATTTAGGTAGTGTTAATTGTTAGTTAATTATGCTTATTTATTGAAAATTAAATACAATATGAAGAAATTTCCAGACACGAGGTCAGTTAGAAAGGCTTAATTTAGAACATCTTAAATCAAGTGATCGGGCTCATATTAGGGGGAATTAAATTCCTTATCTATTTTAAATAATAAACCTCGACTGTTTGCAAATTAGGTCTCATTTAACGGCGCGAAACTATATTACCTAAAATGAGTAACGTATGGTTTAACGGGGCCAGATTAGGTTGCACTAGGCTAGGCTAAACCTTTTATAAAAATTTATCCGGGCACTAATCTCTAAGTTTTTACTTTATGCCGTCGTTTTAATTTAAATTAATGAGGGTATTTTAGAATTATTACGCGTAAATTATAGATTTGAGATTCTAAAATTTCATTCGAGGCAGTATTTAATTATTTTAGATAATGAACTACGGTCTATTTAATAAATTAATGGTTTAAATTAATTAGGGTTAACTGTTAATAAGTTATCATTAATTATGGAGATTAATTCAATTTAATAATTTTAAAATGAGCCACGAACGCGAAGTTAAGGCTTGAGATTTTTAATTTATATTTACGTAGTTTTTTTCCTTAAATTATTTTAATCTATGGTATTGTTTCCGTGAGTTATTATTTTTTTGGGACCTTGAGTAGCCGTTTAATTCTGATTTGGAAATTGCTTAATATTTAGTGCAATTCTTACATTATATTTATGGAAATATTTTACTTGGTTTTTTTCTTAAATTATTATTTTGCTAGGATCTAAAGTAGCCCTTGAATTCTGATTTGGCTTAATATTTAGTGTGATTTTTAAATTTTGTTTTTGGGAATATTTTACCAAGTTTTTCTTCAATAATTTACGGAAACAAATCCATAGATTAAAGTTATTTTTTTGTTAGGCCCCTCTAATTCTTATTAATACTTGTTATTAATATATTTTCATTTTTAGACACGATGACGTTCTTGGATATTCTGTTGCTGGTCATTCGGAGAAGTTTCCTACCAGATGATTTCAACCTTTGTTAGAGACGCTCATTCCAGATGACCTCTTCCTTGGATTTGCGATACAAGATGTTTTCAACCTGTGGTGGCCTTGCAATCATTTTCTACAAAGATGCGATGAACATAACCGAATCTAGAAAATTCAAATTTTTATTAGAATTATTTTTGCAACTACTTAATTTCTTTTTACACGTTCAAACTTTAATTTACGGGACACTTTATATTATTTTTTGTTGAATATTTTTGTAAACACCTTATTTTTTTACTTTTTGTTCAATAAATTATGCCTTAAACCACTTTTTTTGTTTTCTTAAAAATTATTTGATTAAGAGGGAAGGTTTGAATTTTTTAGCTCTAAACAGATAGCCTATTTTTTCAGGACCCTTTTTTAGGCTTCTTTTAGCTTATATATCAAAAAATAGAACGATCAAATTGTTCTGGAAAAAAATTAGCCTAAAAAAGGGTCCAAAAATACTACCCCAAGTCCAGACCCTAAAAAATTCAAGCCATCCCCATATCGAAACTTTTTTAAGAAAACAAAGAACGTGAGGCAAGAAAAAACTTTTTTATTGAGAAAAAAAAGAATTGAGGTATTTACAAAAATTTTGTACAAAAAAATATTTAAAGCGTTGCATAAATTAAAATTTGACCGCGTAAAATTAAATGGGGTAGGCTAGTTACCGATTAAATTTAAGAATAAAATTAAGTTCATTGGCGGAAAAACTTCACGGTCCAATCAGTTTGAAGGCCTCATGTTTCGTAAATCCAAGAAAGATGTCATCTGGATTGAGGGTCCGTAACATCGGATGAACTTCCAAGTCTACTTGAAAACGTCTCTGAATGACCAGCAACAGCTTATCCAAGAAAATCATTCGCGTCTAAAAATTAAAATAAATTAATTACAAATATTAAGGCAATGTCTAATTTTAAAATAAGTGCTACTTTAAGCCTAACAAAATAATAATTTACCGAAATAATCCCATATATTTAAATAATTAGCGAAATACAGGCGATATATTGCTAAGAAATTTTTTTTAATATTCTAAGTTAAATCTCTTAAGCCTCTATCAATTGTCTTAACCTCGTGGTCGTGGTTTATTTAATTTTAATTCAAAATTATTATTTAATAGACTGAATTTACGTAAATAATAATAATTAACTGCCTGTTTCATTTAAAACTACTTAATTTATTAAAACAATAAGCTATTTAAAAAAGGCTTACATTTGCTGCGCATTAACAAGTTTGTTCATTCCAACATGACTTCGCTGAATCGATTCCAAAAGAACATTCAATGGCGGAAAAGAGCTCTAGATTCTGGATTTATTCCTTGACGGCGAAAAGAAAAATGGCTGATCATCGGCGAAAGGCCTGATTTCAAAGAGCTGAGCAGGAAACGGTCTTGACTCCACGATGCCAATCGAAGAAAGAAATTTCGGCCGGTTACTCCAGAATAAAGTTCTCTCCCGCAAGATTTACGTCCTCAAGACGTTAAAAGTAGACGACACTAATTGGTGTAAATTCAACCAAGGAGTGATACCGTTTTTCCGTTTCTTTGTCCTTTCCATGGAGTAATTTCCTTGGAGCGAAATTACTCCATGAAAAGGACAATGGAAGGTATGGAGCAGTATTGTTGGAGACACCAAATTTTAGGGAAACGTTCATTTTCGCTCCAATGAAATTACTCCATGGAACAGGACAATGGAAGGTATGGAGCATTATTGTAGGAGACACCAAATTTTAGGGAAACGTTCATTTTCGCTCCATAAAAATGACTCCATGGAAAAGGACAATGGAAGGTATGGAGCATTATTGTAGGAGACACCAAATTTTATGGAATTTTAAAGAAAGTTTCCTACTCGCTCCAAGAAAATTACTCCATGGAATAGGCCAACGGAAAAACGGTATTACTCCAATTAGTGTCGTCTGCTTTTAACGTCTTGAGGACGTAAATCTTGCGGGAGAGAACTTTGTTCTGGAGTAACCGGCCGAAATTTCTTTCTTCGATTGGCATCGGGAAGTCAAGACCGTTTCCTGCGCAGCTCTTTGAAATCAGGCCTTTCGCCGACGATCAGCCATTTTTCTTTTCGCCGTCAAGGAATAAATCCAGAATCTAGAGCTCTTTTCCGCCATTGAATGTTCTTTTGGAATCGATTCAGAGAAGTCATGTTGGAATGAACAAACTAGTTAATGCGCAGCAAATGTAAGCCTTTTTTAAATAGCTTATTGTTTTTAATAAATTAAGTAGTTTTAAATGAAACAGGCAGTTAATTATTATTATTTACGTAAATTCAGTCTATTAAAAAATAATTTTGAATTAAAATTAAATAAACCACGACCACGAGGTTAAGACAATTGATCAAGGCTTAAGAGATTTAACTTAGATTATTAAAAAAAATTCTTAGCAATATATCGCCTGTATTTCGCTAATTATTTAAATATATGGGATTATTTCGGTAAATTATTATTTTGTTAGGCACTTATATTAGTAGCACTTATTTTAAAATTAGGCATTGCCTTAATATTTGTAATTAATTTATTTTAATTTTTAGACGCGAATGATTTTCTTGGATAAGCTGTTGCTGGTCATTCAGAGACGTTTTCAAGTAGACTTGGAAGTTCATCCGATGTTACGGACCCTCAATCCAGATGACATCTTTCTTGGATTTACGAAACATGAGGCCTTCAAACTGATTGGACCGTGAAGTTTTTCCGCCAACGAACTTAATTTTATTCTCAAATTTAATCGGTACCTAGCCTACCCCATTTAATTTTACGCGGTCAAATTTTAATTTATGCAACGCTTTAAATATTTTTTTGTACAAAATTTTTGTAAACACCTCAATTCTCTTTTTCTCAATAAAAATGTTTTTTCTTGCCTCACGTTCTTTGTTTTCTTAAAAAAGTTTCGATATGGGGAATGGCTTGAATTTTTTAGGGTCTGGACTTAGGGTAGTATTTTTGGACCCTTTTTTAGGCTAATTTTTTTCCAGAACAGTTTGATCGTTCTATTTTTTGATATATAAGCTAAAAGAAGCCTAAAAAAGGGTCCTCAAAAAATTGGCTCTGTTTAGAGCTATAAAATTCAAACCTTCCCTCTTAATCAAATAATTTTTAAGAAAACAAAAAAAGTGGTTTAAGGCATAATTTATTGAACAAAAAGTAAAAAAATAAGGTGTTTACAAAAATATTCAACAAAAAATAATATAAAGTGTCCCGTAAATTAAAGTTTGAACGTGTAAAAAGAAATTAAGTAGTTGCAAAAATAATTCTAAAAAAAATTTGAATTTTCTAGATTCGGTTATGTTCATCGCATCTTTGTAGAAAATGATTGCAAGGCCACCACAGGTTGAAAACATCTTGTATCGCAAATCCAAGGAAGAGGTCATCTGGAATGAGCGTCTCTAACAAAGGTTGAAATCATCTGGTAGGAAACTTCTCCGAATGACCAGCAACAGAATATCCAAGAACGTCATCGTGTCTAAAAATGAAAATATATTAATAACAAATATTAATAAGAATTAGAGGGGCCTAACAAAAAAATTACTTTAATCTATGGATTTGTTTCCGTAAATTATTGAAGAAAAACTTGGTAAAATATTCCCAAAAACAAAATTTAAAAATCACACTAAATATTAAGCCAAATCAGAATTCAAGGGCTACTTTAGATCCTAGCAAAATAATAATTTAAGAAAAAAACCAAGTAAAATATTCCCATAAATATAATGTAAGAATTGCACTAAATATTAAGCAATTTCCAAATCAGAATTAAACGGCTACTCAAGGTCCCAAAAAAATAATAACTCACGGAAACAATACCATAGATTAAAATAATTTAAGGAAAAAAACTACGTAAATATAAATTAAAAATCTCAAGCCTTAACTTCGCGTTCGTGGCTCATTTTAAAATTATTAAATTGACTTAATCTCCATAATTAATGATAACTTATTAACAGTTAACCCTAATTAATTTAAACCATTTAATTTATTAAATAGACCGTAGTTCATTATCTAAAATAATTAAATACTGCCTCGAATGAAATTTAAGAATCTCAAATCTATAATTTACGCGTAATAATTCTAAAATACCCTCATTAATTTAAATTAAAACGACGGCATAAAGTAAAAACTTAGAGATTAGTGCCCGGATAAATTTTTATAAAAGGTTTAGCCTAGCCTAGTGCAACCTAATGTGGCCCCGTTAAACCATACGTTACTCATTTTAGGTAATATAGTTTCGCGCCGTTAAATGAGACCTAATTTGCAAACAGTCGAGGTTTATTATTTAAAATAGATAAGGAATTTAATTCCCCCTAATATGAGCCCGATCACTTGATTTAAGATGTTCTAAATTAAGCCTTTCTAACTGACCTCGTGTCTGGAAATTTCTTCATATTGTATTTAATTTTCAATAAATAAGCATAATTAACTAACAATTAACACTACCTAAATAATTTAAACTCTAGGATTAAATAAAATAATAAATTGCTAGCTGGATGGCTTTGGATTATTGAAAGACTTTCACACATACCGTATTAGGCTTAACCTTTCGCGTTGATTTCAACGTTCTAATGGACATTCAATGGCGGAGAGCTTAGAGTCACGTCCCACCATCGGCGTAAAACGTGGCTTTCCTTCCAATACTGCCTTCGAAAGTCAGGATTACGAGGAGCTGATCGAGGAACGATGTTGATGGTCGCCGGCGCAGAGAGAAAAGAAACCTGGACAAGCGGCGTCCGAGTTTTATAGTAAATTCCGTCGTTGGGGGCGCTTCGAAGTGTGACGTGGGCGCCAATTCAAATTAGAGAACACACCGTTAGGCCTATATAATATTATGGACAGCGCCCCTAGCGGCAAATTTCTTCATGCATTAGATGTCAGTAAATACGTAACTCCGTATACAGCGCCCCTAGCGGCAAAATTTATTCATGTTTTAGATGTCAGTAAATACGTAACTACGTATACAGCGCCCCTAGCGGCAATTTATGAACTATCTATTGCTTAAACGAATGTCTGGCAGAATTTTATCATGTTTTAGATGTCAGTAAATACGTAACTACGTACACAGCGCCCCTAGCGGCAATTTATGAACTATCTATTGCTTACACGAATGTCTGGCAGAATTTTATCATGTTTTAAATGTCAGTAAATACGTAACTACGTACACAGCGCCCCTAGCGGCAATTTATGAATTATCTATTGCTTACACGAATGTCTAAAAGAATTTTATCATGCTTTAGATGTCAGTAAATACGTAACTACGTACACAGCGCCCCTAGCGGCAATTTATGAACTATCAATTGCTTACACGAATGTCTAGCAGAATTTTATCATGTTTTAGATGTCAGTAAATACGTAACTACGTTTGCAGCTCCCCTAGCGGAAAATGTGTGAATGCTTAATAATCGGTTCATAACTAGTAAAATAATAACAACCCGTAGCCCCTAAGTTACCCACAATCCCAATCCCGTTTAAAATCGCTAACGAGTTTTTAGTGAGTAGCCCCTCGATCCAGACGCAACAATTAATCCCCATCCATTTTAAATCACCAATGAATCCCTATCCTTTTTAAAGGCGTGAATAAAAATCACCAATAAAAGAAAATTTTCATTAGTGAATAGACCCTCGACGCGCTGCCTTTAACAGTGCTAAAGTGATTACCGGGAACCTATAATCCTTTTTAATCTAATTAATTCATTTTAAAATCCTATATATGCCTGCTGTAACTTAATTGACAGAAAAGTAATAAAAAATGAGATTCATTAAATCGACGAACAATTTATTTATTCTATGGTACATTTATGAAGTATAAACAAAAGTATATAGATATAAAAACGAAAAGTAAACTTCGTTGAAACTTGCTCGCGGCGTGTGATATGAGAAGCCCTCTTTTATCACTGAATGGCGTCGATCCCGTCCCCTCTGCTTGGTACTGGGAAGATGACGTGAATAGGCTCATAATGCGGCAGATGCTTGTATTTTTCTTTGAAATTAGAAAAGTTCATTTTTAACTCATTATCGACATAAACACTAGTATTAATACTTGGAATGCTTTAGTTAGCACAGAAACTACAATAAACACAAAAACTACAATAAAACACACAAAAACTACAATAAAACACACAAAAACTACAATAAAACGCACAAAAACTACAATAAAACGCACAGAAACTACAATAAAACACACAAAAACTACAATAAAACGCACAAAAACTACAATAAAACGCACAGAAACTACAATAAAACACACAGAAACTGCAATAAAACGCACAAAAACCACAATAAAACACACAGAAACTACAATAAAACGCACAGAAACTACAATAAAACGCACAGAAGCTGCAATAAAACACGCAGAAACTGCAATAAAACACGATAAAACAGCATAGAACAGCATAAAAACACAATAAAACAGCATAAAACACAATAAAACAGCATAGAACAACATAAACCACAGTAAAACAGCATAAAACACAATAAACAGTATAAAACACAATAAAACATCATAGACACACATTAAACAGCACAGAAACACAATAAAACAGCGAAAACATTCATTAAAACAGCTTAAAACAGAATAAAACAGCATAAAACACAATAAAACAGCATAGACACACATTAAACAGCATAAAACAGCATAAAAACACAATAAAACAGCATAAAACACAACAAAAGAGCATAGAACAACATAAACCACAATAAAACAATTAACAAACAAATAGAACAATAAGGTAACAAATTAAACTATAAACGAGCAAATAAGAGAATAATTGAATTCAAATTTTTTTTAGCCTTTTTCTACAAAGATCGTTTTTATTAAACCTAAATGGGTTGCATTTCTACTTTAATCTTTTAGCTTCTGAACATTAAATATTTCTAATTACGGAACTGAAAACCTCTATGGGAAAAAGTCGAGAAAATATATTTTTTTCTTCTAAAATCGTCTTCACCTGCCTGTGGTTTGACTCTGCTTATTCTTTTGACCTTTCGCGTAATCAGTCACCCTCTCCATTCCCCTTGGGTGCTTTACTCGATCCCCACTTCAGTTTTTAATAATTTTAGTCCAGGCATATCTTGCAATGCAGCTTCTTTATCAGAAGCCCAGCCAATAGCGGCGACGTGAGAGTTAAAACCCATTCGAAACTATTTTTCATATTGAATTCACGAATTTCGTATCAAATTTGTTTTAAGTCATTCATACTTATAGACCACCTTAAACTAAGCCTATGGTTCACAGAGAATACTATGCAGTCTCTCAATTAATTGAAATTCATCATTTTTAATATTTAAATTCATTATTTTTAAGATGGGTTTTTGGTAGTGTTTTTAATCAAATAAAACCCGTCGGTTTTTGGATTAGATCCCTGCATCAAGAAACCAAATGTAGATTTAATTTCTTGGAGAGTCGAAATGACAATAATTTATCTTACCAGAAGGGGATAATAGAAGAAGGATGACACTCTGTATCCCCTTAATACATTAGTTATGTAACGTCATTCTTCCCAGGCTCCCCCTTTTAGTTTGCTTTCCCGCTCATCAAACTACAAATGGGCATCGCAACGTAAGGTGAATTCTATAGTTGTTTGGCACTAAATCTCCAGCAATCATCCCACAAACCTCGTCTTGACATGGGACAAAAATGCACAAGCGAGTCTTGCCAAATATTTAAACGCTGATAAAGTAATGATGAGGGAACTATTTATCGCGTATGTGATTCGTTTTAGTAACCTTGCTCTAAATGTTCCGATGTTGGGACGAGTGACGTTACACTTACCCCGCTTTGTGGTACACTTCTCTCGAAGAGAAGTATTATATACTTCTGATCTTACATTCCTATATACCTCGATCCCCCTGAAAAACGAACAAAATATGATATCCATATATATTGACTTGTCAAAATAATGTACCTTGGTAAAAAAAAAAATGGGAGGAGTTAGGTTAGGTTATAAGTCTGTTTGGGAGGCAAAGTACCACTTCACTTATCAGTAACATATAGCGGGTGCTGAGTTACATCACTAGGTTAGCGATAAAAGATTTCCCCCACGTTTTGGATGGCATTTCTTTCAACTTTCGTTTTAACTTGAAAAGTACATACGCGTGCCATGGGCGGGGTTCGATTTATATGTATAAATTCCAATAACTTGAATGCTGGAAAAGACACGTGTTTGTTTAGTACTAAACATGTTATAAGAAAATACGGCAGAGTTATATCAAATATAGTAAACATATATCAGTGTGAAGTTATCCGTATACATTGACGGTTTTGATGGATGTTTTGCTAAAAGGCATATCATGTTTTTTTCGAGATATAGGCGTTACGTGTTTCTCAAAAGTTGTCTAAACAAAAATATGATATTTACTATTAAATTTCACTCTATAAAAGGTATATAGATTAAAGGATATTATTATAGGATAAGGATTAAATATGTAATACAACTGCTGATAATTAATTCTAAATTGTAGATAAGCTTGCTAATTTGCACGCGGTTCAAAAATAAATAAATAAATAAATAAATAATTAAATAAAGAATGAATTAGCTTTCAAAAACCTATAAAAAAAGACAAAAGAGTTTTTGAGACACTAACTCTTTAAATTAGGTTAGATTTGAAAGCTATAAGAACTTCTGGTTCACGACGATGGTCAAACTGTATTCAAATTCAACATGAAACCCATAATCGGGGAAAAACGTTGTTCTAAGGGTAGAGAAAAAGTAATCAACATGCAGTTAAATACGAAATAGACTGTATCGATGTAAAAGTTCAGGGTACGATTTAGGATAACGTAATGTTCAGTGACGTGGGTTGGGTTGGGAACTTGAAACAAAAACTCCATTTTTTTTTGTGGGGAAAGGAGATTTAATTATTGTACGGACAGCTGCTCATTCGGAAAATACATAGTGGGAGGGACATATCACGACCGCAACTTTTAGGTAAGGGGTGTTTTCCAATAGTGATCATTGGAGAGAAAAAGCCCCGATCACTAATACGCATGCAGGCAATAACTTAACACATCCCCCTTTATTATTACGATGCGCTTCAAATATATTGAAATACATTAAGTAAGAGATGCTATTTCAGCGGCTAAATGCTGCGAAGGACTCCTGCAAAGCGGCATAAGCTTACCTTTAAAAGAACAGTTTAGTTACCTGATGCGAGCACTTTCACATAATTTGCATAATCGTATTGTTTTTGGCATTTGTTCATGTGAATACGCATTAGAAGGTACTTGTTTAGACAATGATGCATACAGTTGTTCGTCCATGTTTAGACAATGATGCATACAGTTGTTTGTCCATGTTTAGACAATGATGCATACAGTTGTTTGTCCATGTTTAGACGAATGATAACACATCGGAACATCTATTCATTTAAAATAAATAGCGCAAAGTACCTAAGCTACACGACATTGCTTTAGTGGTGTTTCAAATGAGTGAAAGCAAATATATATAAAGATTAGTATATTCTACTATCCCTTAAACTGAGCCGATAAGCAATTACTGAAATAACCTTATAATAGCTTGAGGCCAAATTGGAAAAGTATATAAAGTTTAAAGGTCATCCCAGGCCCAAACGGAACTTTAATGCCTATAAATATAGCATGGGAACTTTTCGTTCGACCTTTTATGGATCCCAGATACAAAGGTCTAGTGAAGTACAAAAAATAAATGATCTATAGTACAGTTATAAGTTTATAATATACATTATGCCATAAAAATGGCGACTATAGTCAATGATTGCCCCTAAAATAGATGAAATCACGTTCCATCGAAGTTATACGGATGGTAGAAAAAAGTACTTGGCGCTCGAAGTGCATCTCGGAAATTAAGAATACCCAACTAAAATTTAAATTAAAAGAATTAAAACTCGTTTAAAATCATGCAAATTAAATTGGAACCCATTAATTTATCAATAAAAATAAAATGACGTAAGACATTATGACATTATTAGCTGCTAAATAAGCAGGGACGAGGACTTGCAACAGTATAAAGTCTTCATACTTTGATGCACTCGCAATTAATACAAATCACTCAGGTCATTTCTCAATTCCTTACAATTGCTTTACTTAAATCTTTTTAAAAAGATCCTGATGATATTCAACTATTAAGTATTCGAATCAACACTTTTTTGAAGTACTACCTCAAGACAGCAGCCTTAAAAACTAGATGTTGGTAAAGATGAGATGTATATAGCGCGCCCCGAGGGAATTAGTTAAAATCCCGGGAAAGTGTTTGTGTAACTACCGAGCAAGGGATGTTCGGCGGCAGAAGCTCCTGGGTAAGATCCGCTTGGGCGTGTTCCCGCGCACCGTTGTCTCAATTACGTGCCCCCACTTAATTGGAAATAGTTCACTAGAAAAAGCGACTGTCTATGGGTGAATAAATGCCATATGGCGGTATCTTTACTTTCTCACGGAGGGTTTATGGCTGCCTGTACAACTACTACTGCAATTTATAATCAACGATTTGTTAAAGGGATAGTAAACTATATCAATTCTTTACGACCAAAATATTAGAAATCTTCAATAAGTTTTTATTATCAATAGATGATTTTCAAAAGTATTAGAGTCCAAATGGGGTTTGACCGGTATGAAATGCAAAGGCATTGAATTTGTCTTCAAATAATACGGACAGTATTTGGTGGACTGGTAACTTTGAAGTCCCCTCTTACGTCTTTGGATAATTTGACTTAATCCTAGATGAAGCAGACGATATTATCGCCCTCTTTTCTGCAAAGGGTTCATCAAAAACTTACCTTTTCTAACCCACGCTTACTGTGTAATTTATAATTGACATTTCATGAAAACTATTGGTTTTAATGCAAATTCGACTATTTAACAATAAAGATTCCTCTAATTTGTTCTCGCCATTTATTCTCCCCTTTAGATTTTTAATTACACAAAATATATGAAAAGTAAAATAATATAGATAACGCGTAAGATAATGGTTAACCGATTCTGAGCGCGGTAACTATAAAATAAATGCAAAGTATAACAGCCCGGGGCCAATTTTGGTCACAGAGATCCGCTTTGGATGGGAGATAAATTATGTACCCAGCTTCGAAGACCTCCCCTAAATTCAGCTACCGCGGCTAACTTTGACAAATAGTCTGTAATTACAAGAAAAAATACTACTGACGTTTACAAAGTCTAAGGAAGCTTTCTTTACTCTGTCTCTGTAGCTCGATTTAAAAAGCGTGTGATACCTACCATTGAGTTACAATTTAGTTATGCATTTGTTTGTCTTTGGTTATGATAGGATGCCATCTTTAAGGGGAAAAGGGTGTTCCGCTTTGATACATTTAATCAGATTTTAAATTCAGAGGATCGAATGAAACACGATATTCAGCAATTAAACAATGATCTAATTTGTCTCCCAGCTATTTATTTTTACACTAATTGACAACCGGAACAAAATGGGACACACCTTGGACATCTCTACTAACCTAAACTGTGAGATTTATCTAAGTCTAATTGATTTGCTTTCAGCTCAAATTATTTTTCAATTCATTATTACAAGGAACCCTAAAAATATATTGAATCATTCATTATTAATCAGGTACACCAGGAATACATAATGCCAACAGGAATCATAGCTCCTCCGTATCTAAAACTTAATTTCTATTCGGGTTTTGTGGGCCGGGCTTGAGAACTTACTACACGTCATCCCTCATATTTCTGATGTCTGTTATTATTAACATAGCGAGGTCATCGACTAACATTACAATAGTACGGTTCTAGTCCCTGGTTAATTGTCTTTTGTTAAATATAAAGATATTAAAACCGCGTGGTCTTGCTAACTTAAAAGTGTCTAAAAATTTCAAAGTTGTACACCTGTCAATTTGTCTAATGGAATTCTGACAGCACGCCACACGAATTTCATATACAAGCTTCACCAATACCAACGAACATAAGCTACATACACTCGACAGGGTTTCCTTGTTACGAAGATCGAGGGGTCCGACGCACTGCCGTTTCATTCAGGAAAAGACGAGTAAAAGTTTGATTACGATTAGGCTTAGCCCATCGCTGATTTTGCTTAGTGACTGAAATTCAACTGATTAAACTAAAATTTGGTACGCAAGTTCAATCATTCATTGTTTTCGGTTTCATTTGAAATGACAACTCGAAGAAATTTATGTTTTCTTACTGTCGAACACCTCGGATAAGAGTGAACATTCAGAGTGCCACGGCGAATTACTTTTTATTATTTTTTTTCTGCTTAAAACACCAGACACCTTTTCAAGCTCAAAACTAAAAAAAAGTGATTTTGTATCTACCTGTTATTATATTACAAGTAGCTTTTAGAAATGGAGTTTGGGTGACCTTGGATGTGTGTTTGTTCGCGATACTATAGAAGACACGAAAAACAAATTGAAAATATCCTATAATAGTTCCGAATCGTATTGGGAGGAATGAGAGACTTTGTATTGTCGAGTCTGGCTGGCTTTTTTAGGCATCGCTAAAATTCTTGGGTAATTTTAATACATTCTTCACTTCAAATATGAATACAGAAAAATTGGATCACACTTAATTAATCTATTCATCCCGTAATTCTCGACGACATTCCTAGCTGACACTGGCACCAAATTCTTGGCAACGAGTGGAAACCTTCGCTGTCAACCCAGTCTAGATGCTTTTCCCAAATTTCATAACAAAATCTGCGAGGTTCAACACGTAGCTAATAAAATTAAGTAACCGCAAATTTTGTCTTGTTAAATTATATTAGATAGAGCATTATCGTGCACGATTGTATCAAACCATGACTATATCGATGAAATCATACATAAAGTGGGTTTGAACAGACCATGGACATCATTCAAGGTTATTGTTCTTCTTGATTAACCAATTTTGACGATCAGGTGAAACTAGCCGGATATTGTTTCTTAGTTCCGATCTTTGTCAAGAAAAAATATTCATTCCGCGTTCACTTCGCTCAATTGGGGGTTTTCTTTTTCATCGGAAGACCCTCCGGAAGTTGACCTCTTCTTAGCGGGACATCTGACATCAAAACCCCGCGGAGGTGCAAACTCTAAAGACCGTCTATCTATAATCTATTTCGAAGCAAACAGCGACTACCCAACTGAGAAAAAGTTCAAGTTGAAAATTTATGAAGATAGAACTTTCTATACGTAAGATTTGAGCTTTCTTGTACAATGTAACAAGATGACACTAGCAATAACAAAATAACGCCGTTGGCACGAGTTTAATATTATATTACTACATACTAATCTAATCTGTATATACACGTGCAAACGTACTTGTAAAGCAATATATAATAGAGTTTAAGCGATACTTAGGACTATACATTTACTTTTTTAATCAAAAAAGCGTATAAAATAATGAATATATCAATTGGAACCATGATTCTATCTACAATAATAAAGAAGATACAAGCAATTAAGTTTCCGTAATGGACACTATGCGTTAGGCTTCCAATTGAAGCACTGGGGATTACCCTAATTGGACGAATACGTCAGGGGTACGTCGTCCAATAGAGATATTCCCCAGTGCTTAACGGGGAAGTCTACCTCGTAGTGTTAAATTACTAAATTAGTCGACCTAATGAAGGTTCTTAACACCACTACCACTATCGTTGACTTGTTATGTACAAAACTTAAACCCGCGTTTTTACGATGTGTGGCTAAAAATTTACTTACGGAAAATTCAGGGGATTTTTTTAATCAAATCTTTAAAATGATCTTCGTCCTTTACGAAAACTGAACATCTGATCGATCTTGTATCAGTCTCCCGCGTAGATTCCGGGATTTGTTTGTCTTGCGCTTAACGTTTTCCCAGAATCCTCCTCAACTCATCGACAGAATGTTTAAGTAACCTTTAATGACCCCCAAAACGCACGTGTTACTAACAATCGTCCCCTATTGTTTTAACGTTCAAATACAGGGTGTTACATTCACGTGTTTTCCCAAATTCAGGGTGGTATTCTATAGAAAAGGCACGTGTATTTGTGAGCACAAAGTAAGAAATCAAAAATAAAAACTTCAGTAAGTTTTTTTCAACAATAATTTATTATCTATTTTTTTTAATTCATTTATCTCACAGATCGGCAAGTTTTGAAAAAATACTGTTTGGGTCTCGAGTTAAGATAATTAAAAAATTTATGCCTAACTTATAAAAAAAAACTATGACAAATATTTACTAATTACTAACGTAGAATTAAATACCGTTATACCATTTGTGTTTTTTTTTCGTTCTTGGAAAACTTCCATTATAAAAACTTTTAAATTTCACTCAAATTTTTAAGTAGCCAAAAATTTTTTTTTAAATAAATCCATTTTTAAAAATTTTAAAATAAAATGATTTCAGTATTTTATATTTGTATATGGACGGATTATTTTAATTATTCACAACCTTATCGCGCTTCAATTTATTATATCATTACAAAAAAAAAATCTAATTTGTAAAAATAGTTTCGAAATTTTGTTATTAATACAAAAATTTGAATCGAAAAATATTGAATTTGGAATAAACGATGGTTACTTGGAATGTAACTCTTTCGCAACCGTGTTTTAATTTCGATGGGAATTGTCGCAAACTATGAGGTAGTCCGGGATATTAAGCCGAGCGAGTGAGTGTGTGAATAAGAATTACAGTACAAATCTCCTTCGTTAAACTGCGCTCCTTGCAAGGTTTAATTTGATTACACTACTAGACTAACTCAACTTAGTGTTACCTCACCACCATCTTGGAAAATGGCGTCTAAAACCTTTTCCGAACTCTCTCACTGCACTTTGTAAAAGTCAACCTAACGAGCTGTACAATTTTCGATTTTTAAAACCAATTTGTCGGTCATCTTAAATTGAATTAATTTTGAACGTTTTGATTTAGTTACCGTTATCTACAATAATATTCTGGTTATTTTTATCTTTTTGTATTTGGCTTATTTACAGCGCACTCACTTGCAATAATACCTTGCAAGCAAAATTAAAATTTTAACACAAAAATATATTTAAATGCTTCTATCATAAACGGTAACCAATACAACAACAGAGTAGCGTATTCTACACAAATTTCAGTATTATAACAGATTACTGGGATAATTTCTCTCCTATGAGGTTTAACGTTAATTTATTCATGCTAATGAACTTCATCTATGTCGCAAACATTAAAACAAAATAATGTTTCACACCAATAGTTCTAGGAAGATGAAGTTGCACAAATGTTAATTACACTGGCAACATGCCATACTTTTATGAATTGCGCTGCAACACGCGCTAGTATTTAAAAATTCGTTATGTACGAGGAATTGCATCAAATTTAGAAGAAAAATTCGTTGTATTTGATAAAAAAGTTTTAAAATTTAAGAAAATATAGCCCTCAATTTTTGGTAAATTTCGTGAGACACCAGTTTTGTTTGGGCAAATATTTTTGTACGGCTGATAGACAAGTTAGATAAGATTCTTTTTCACGAATGCTAAAATATAACCAATTGTTTTTGCTTGATAAAAATTATTGATAACGAAAAGAGTTAAATTCAAACTGATTTTAAAAGCTAGATTAAAAATTGCCATAAGTTTATAATATATGTGTTCCTACTAAGGCACATCCTGTGGGATGTAGTTCTACTACAAACACGTTAGTTTCTATTGCGTTGCTCTATTTTGGTTCTTGTAAAGCTCAAATGACGTTTCACTTACACTATTTCCAGCCTCGTAAGCAATGCCAGACTTACGGAACACGTTTTATAAACTTACGCTATTGAATAGCATAGACCAAGGCTTAAATTTTAAACAGCTATAGTGGCTTTTAAAAATCCGAAGTATAGGCCTACATATTTTGAAAGCGCAGTTAATTTTACACAGAAATCTAAGGCAAAAGAAAATTGAAATTATGATAAAAGTAACAGTACACGATAATTACTTATCAAAGTTTAAGAAGATTAATTAGAAGGTGAACGAGGATTATTAGCACTATCACTATTGTTTCGACTATCGTGACACTCTCGACTGTGATTACTATCGCTGGAACAATGATTCGAGGTCGATGACCTTGATAGAGGTCGTGAGGAATTCGACTCAACAGGTTTGCCAATTTCTTCGTAAACCGGATAAGGCGAACCTTCCTGGACGGAAGGAGAGTCTTTGCCCAAATAGGAACGATGATCTTTGTCCTTATTGTTTAAAGTTACCGCGGATGCGGTACAGGTAGTTTCAGGCATGGGGAAATTGCGCGGTGAGCTTTGAACACTGGTCTGCGCACGTTTCACCGGAAGTGAATGAAAATCACGATTTAAATGCTTGGTGTGGCACGAGGTTTCAGGGTACAATTTGTCGGAGAATCCATTTCCATCTTGATGATTAAAACCACGGGATATGTCATGTTTATAATTATCACGATTCTGCGAACGCGTCACCGCATGGGAATGTAAATCACGATTTAAGTATTTGTTGTCACACGACACTTCGGGGTACAATTTACCGGAAAATCCATTTCCATCTAAATCACGGGGTATATCCTTAAAATTAACAATTGTCGAGTTTTCGGGCCGATCAGGGTGATAAGTTTTGCTAGTAAAATCCGAATAGTTATTGTAATCATCCCTCCTATAGATGGCGTGATACGCCTCGGATACCATTCTTCTGGACATACGATGATCATTATGAAACACGGTATCCCTCGGATTGGTAGACGAGTTGAAGTAAGTGGTATTACAAGTACTATTATTGTGAGAACCATTACGATTGTAGCTCGGTGAAGTAATTAAATTCGAAACATCCTCCGTGTTAGTTGGTGTCAATGACTGTTCAACCTCGTCTTCAGATGAGGTTGAAGACTTATGATGACTCCTAAATCGACTTATAGTCGGATAATGTACCGGAGACGACAATAATTGCGTTCCTCCAGCCTCGAAATAACTAGGCGACCTCGAAACCATGCTTCCCAAAGAAGAAATTGATAATCCAGTAGCTGCACTAGATGGGTAAACTCCATACCCTGGCAGACTGTTAACTGGAGGATGATGTGGTTGAAATCCTTTGCACAATTCCAAATTGTAATTATGCTTCGGCGGAGGGTTCTCTTGATTAGTATCGGGTGACGCGGGTCGTTTTAAACTTCCGGGTGGTGGCCATCGCGTCGGTGTCATATCAACACTTACTGGATTATGATTGAGGTTGATACCATAAGGTGTTAATGGATGATTTTGAAGACCCGCTGGATTGTTATAATGTTGAAAGACACTGGTTGTCGCGGATCCATTGAGGCTTTGCGGGGTAATTGGTTGAGACATGTGCGGGTGGTATGTTGGAGGGTGATGATGTCCATGTTGGTGTTGGTGCAGATGGGCGTGCGCGGGGGTTGTTGTTTCACTCGATGTAGACAACGGAGCGTGATGAAATGGTAACATGGTGGCGGAGTAATACGGCGTTGGTAAACGAGTAGCGTGAGTGTCGTACGCCAACCCATAATGCATTTTGGAATGTAACGAGTAGAATTGATATAACCAACTGTTTGCTCTCATTACCTGCGCCTCCTTTTCACTGTTAAAAAAAGATTTGACATCTAAGTTTTGCCATTTTTAAATATATACTTGACTCTATTGGAACTGGCCCCAGTAACCCTTGACCTTAGCAATTTTTCAGCCATGCATAAAACCATCAAGTAACGATTAAAATGAACAAGAATCTACAGTGCAAGCAGTACCCAAGCCACACTGTTACGTTAGCATATCAGCGAAAACATTCAAACTGCAAAATTCATAAAAATGTTCCAACAACTGACATGCAAGGAAAATGAGACTGATTCTCTATGATCCCCCGGCGATTCCGAGTTTATTTTATCTTCTTTTCTTTACGCGTAATGAACAAGATTGTTTTCCTTATGAATGGGTGCGGTTCCCTTAATTCATCTAGGGTAGCTAGCTTGTAAAACGTGAGTTCAAGAGATCATCACCGCGAGCTGATTACCAATAGAACAATACCGTTCTTCTATGAAAAACTGCACCAAACTAAACTAGGGTAATTGCATAAAGAGGTATAATTGAAAGAGCTCTTTTTATTATTAGTATATCTATTCTATAAGATATTTTGCAACAATCAGTTCAATCTGAGCGGAAGAGTTTGAATTAATTATAATTCTACCGATTTACCCAAGTATATAGGTTCATGAAGATTTCAAAACACCTTTTGATCTTTAGTCCATTTTAGAATTTTTAAAATAGTGATACCCAATCATGCAATGAATTAAATGCTCCTTTAACCTAATAGGTAATTAAGGTTCATGTACTTACTTAAGTACTTGATTAGTACAGACGATGACTGGTTGTTGGGAACTGTCCGAACCGTCTTTGACTTGAAGTACAACGTGAACCCAAATCCACTTTCCGGGTCCCGTTTGCAAACGAAGCAACAAAATGCAGGAACGCTCTTGTTCTGATTGAGTTACTATGAAATAATAAATAGATTTTAAATTATATAAATTATATTTATACATATTTCATTCTGAAATGAAACAAATAATTTTTTAAAAAATAAATCGTGAAGATGTTGAAATTTTTAACTTAAATCAACATTGAAAAAATTTCAAATTTTTCCAAGGATAATCAACATTAGAAACTGGTTAAGTAGTAAGAACTATAGTAAGATTTATTAAATATCCGACCCTTTGGAACCGCACTGATTACCTTTGACGTATCTAAAGTTTTCCGCAATTTAAAAACTAATTTGAACCAGGAAAAATACCTTAATACAACAAAAATGTTAAAATTAAAATGAATAAGGATGTTTTGACAGCCGTCGAGGTCAAAAAGGGGTAAGGTACGAAACCCGCTATATATTTCGGTATGGATGGAACAAATACTACTTTTAAAATCTTGTAAATAAATGGGATTGGAACAGTAAAAATAGTTTTTGGATAACTTTGAAAAGGAAAGAAATGTCCAAGTCAATAATTGAACTAAAAAATTGAAGCAAATATGAGAAACTGGATTAAAGATAAAGTAACTCACGATGATGTGGGTTTTCTTTCCCTACTCATCAGAAGTTAATTAATTTGAAGCTATCCATGCGTTACTTTTATTGGTAATCACTTAATTTTTAATCACTAATGCGGGTTTACGTGGTGCAGGTTGATAATAATAGACTTGACCTACGAAAATTTGGGAAGAATTTATTTCTTCAATGGATTGCAGGCCAATATTGTGGGCGATACACTTAGTAATTTTTATATTACGTATATTTAATAATTTCATATTAATTTACTTCATATATTGTATATGGTCAATTCCCGTATGAGGAAAATGAGAATTTAGAGGAAGTATTTTATGATAAAAATTCATCTCTGCTATTAACGTTGACCCTTCCGTATCTGGGGCTAATCGACTTATCCAATTTGAAAGTCGCTCGGCGTATTCGACCCTATAATTGCTATAGAATAAAAAGGGATCCTCAGGCTCCATCAAGAAGTCACTAACAACAAAATAGTTTAAAGGGACGGTGAAATGCTACGACAGACTAAAGGAGATTCGTTAATTCTATACAGTGCCGGATCAACACCCTCGGGAGCCCCTGGGCACTAGGCGTTCGGGGGCCGACAGCGATATGACAGCTAAGAGCTTAAGGCTGACCATTGGGCCCCCCTCTGAGTTATAGGGTTCCTGGGCACGTGCTGACAGTGCCTAGTGGGTAATCCGACACTGCAAGGGGTTAATATAAAATAGGGTATGTCTCGTCTCCATCACAGTGAAATCTTTTTAAATTTACATTATTTAATCTAATTAAATTGATCTTTAAAATGAACATAATTTCGTTAAACAGACACAATTCCTTCATATTTAAATTAACTACAGAACTTAGAAGTGCGTTATCTCCGAAACTTGGGGCAGTGCCGGATCAACACCCATCGAAACTACTTTCCTGCACCTACGTGTCTCTGTTTATTTTAAATTGAAATTACATCTCGTCTCACTAAAGGCTATAGTCGTGAGCCAAACTTCATTTAACCGTTTTAAAATCTGTACCCTATACTGTCGAAATTGAACAACAGAACCCATTCTTAAATCAAGAATTTTAAATAACGCGAAGCTATTAAGAAACGCCCATTCCTCTCAGGGTGCATGATTACAAAGTTCTTATGTTTTTTGATAAGAGAAGGGAGGGCTAATTAAATTTTTGGTCGATAAGTAGCACCTTAAAATCAATTTTAAAGTTTATCACGATCGATGTCTGGATGTATCGAAATTTCTATTATACTTAAACACTTTGGAAATTTAAAACCCATATCCTCGGGCAATAAATATTCATTTTAATAACATTAGAAAATATTTTTAAATATAGGGTTTTAAAAAATGAATTATATTGAAAAATTTCCTCATCAATTAATTTCGACAATGGATAAATATTTTTTTCAAGGAAAATTTGATATACATTGAAATTTCTATCCAATATTGATATATCACGAACAGCGCCTACGGACTTAAAGGAGTAGTCACACAAACTTCAAAAGGAATGCTTGAAATATTTATATTTACATGTTGGAAGAGTAATTAGTTCAATCTGTGTTCAACTGATCATAGTTAACGCATCCGGTGTAGTTTTAGATAAGGGTGTAATTTATTGGCCTCTCCTAACACTTATTAAATTAAAATATATAATCTCTTCTTGAATAAACTATTTGAAAAAGGGGTGAGACTACCACTTTACAACTTCAATACGCGCTTTTATAAAAAACATACTGGATCAATTTTATCTTAAAATTGTTTTCGAATTACTATACATTTTAAAATGCAAGGCATATGGGTCCACCCTCTAATTTGGCAAGATCGGATATTTTCGATAGGGTATCCAATTGAATATCACGATTAGCCCCGTTAAAAGGTGAAAAATTATTTCTCTATGACGTCATCATAGCGGATAAGAAAATTCCTTTTAATATTAACTTAGAATAGTTCAATGAAAAAAAAGTGACTTACTAAGTCTGTGCTTGGACTGAGCTTCTTTTAAATGTTCCCAATGAACCAGCTCATACCACGAAAGACCTTGTAAGCTCGACTTCGTGCAACATAAATGGAATTCACCGCTGCGTTTTAAGAAAAAAAGAAATTATTTTAAATATTTTTTGGTCTGAAAGATTTAATTGAAATTTTTTTTAACTAAAATATCCTAGAAAAAATAAATTGTATGAATTCATTTTCCGCTACAAATTGGAAAGTGAATTCAACTAGTTCAAGTTACAATGATTTTGGTAGCAATACAAATTTTCTAATAAGGGTTTTGATGTTTTAATAAAACAATATGTCCAATAAAAAAAAATATATTTAAAGTTTTCTATTTCTCAAATGACTTCAAGTTCGATAAATTTCTACTATTGATCTTAACTCAACATTTTCTTGTTTAGATTTTGTGGATCTAATTATTTAAAGCCACATGTTGTTACTTAGATTATAATCTTAATTAAATATTCAATTAAACTGTATAGTAGATGATATTTAAATTTAAGAAAGTATATCGTTAACCTACTCCCAGAACTTAAGTATATTCAATATTCACCACTATTCCAATATAGTTAGAATTGCGTGAAAAAAATAAACAATTAATTTAACATTAGGTCCAAGGAAAGACAAAGGAAGTTTTCTTACTTGCGATCAATGTGCAGAAACTTCATGTCCATGGAGTGAATTGAAGTGAAGACATTTGTGCTTCCTTGAACGACGCATTCCCTAGTTTCGGGCATGGCAACAGGGGTACAAGTAGATAGAAAGACGGGTTCATTACGACTGCACAGTGGTAAGAAACTGACGAAATGACCCTGCACTAACACCACCTGTTAAACAATGAGAAATTGTATCGATATAATTGATTAGAATATAAAGTGGATGAAATTAATGCGATTTAAAAATTGTGGAAAGACGGAGGTTCAATTTAATAATGATAAGAAGTTCAGTAGGCCTAAAATACTCAGTCCTGTACGAGACTGTTTGGACACTCTGTATATAGACCAATAAAAATGTGAATTCGTAGGTTGAAATAGATATTCAATCACAGCGCAGATGTTTTTTTTATAAAACTGAATCATTCATCAAAGTTAATTGCAATTCCGCAAACCATTCTTTCAACAGATAGGGAAAAAATATGGCCAATTGACGATGGAAGAGAAACAAAGATGGTTGGTTACAAACCGGATATAGATCATTTAACGCTTTAAAGATTTGTTTAAACGCTTAAACACGCTTAGAACTTACTAATATCAGTCTCGCGAGTGAACAATCAACAATGTCCTCGTTAACCAAAATCTTAAATCGCTCTTATCGGCTTTTCATTCAACTATTACGAAAGCTAAGCTAACAAGCTAAGCTTTTCATTATTAAAACAATTACACTCGGTTAGTTTTATGATTTTTCATTGTAGGCACTTAATTGGCTAAGCAATTAATTTCGGGTTAGTAAGTTACAATACAGCGTCTTTAATTTGAAACCAAACCGGACTGATAAAAGCAAAAAGCACGCCGACAAATTAGCGTTTTTAACAAGGGAAACAATCATTATCATTATAGTAGAGGGATTTTTTTTTAAGTTAGAAATTGGCCAACTATAGCCTATCATCTGTCATCGTATATCGTCGTTAGATGTCGCGATTTCATATCAATTTTCAGTTCTGAACCACTGAACCGTTGCAGAAATATCTCGCTCTCGGGGTGATGTCGCTATTGTGGCCTTAAAGGGGATGTAACGCAAACCATAAAATGGTTTCAAATGTCTCCTCCGACACACCACCTAACCTAGAGTTATATTTAACTAGCCCTTTAATAACAGCAAGTTCTTAGATCGATTGAAATGCTTTATTGTATTTTGTTCATTTTAATTTTTCCCGCTCTTTGTACGTACGAGTGATTCGAGTGTGAATGTGAAATGTGTTTCTATTTCGTCCTTTTGTGTTTGGGTGCTTCTTATCCTAAACTGTCAAAATACCAACATGAGATTTCCCCAAAGGTTTGATTAATTAAAAACTGCTCATAGAGAAAACCGAATTTAAATTAAACTTTAGAAAATTTCAATAGACAGAAAGAATATGAAATACGCTCCGTAGGGGCCAACACTATCTATCAAGGGGTATAATACTTGCCAGTTTTTCTCATGCCATCTATATTTTCAAATCTCTTAAAGGTATTTCTTGAAATAATAGTTAAGACACTCCTGTGTTAATTTGTGTAAGGAATTAATGCAATTGTTCAGTAGAGTGGAGAATGAACCGCGTCCCAGTAAAGCAACCCTTTTAAACTTTCTTAAACATTGTCCTTAAAGATAGATAATGTCCAACCCTCGCGGAATTATCAGGGGCTTTTATAAACAGGGGCAAATGTCTTAATAGAAAAAACATTCTTTAACACATCTCAGACATAAGAAATATTGACGCTACTAGTCTATGAATAGGAACAACTTTTAACACTATAACAGATTTTTTCTTTAGCATAACTTTGAATTTGAGATCTTCTAACATCTTACATCCGGACTTACAAAACCGAAATTAGTTCATTGGAAATGAAGTCATTAATTTTCCTGGCAATTCATATCATACTTTACAAAGAAACGAATGCAATAACCCATAAGTAACATGATAGATTCAAGTAAGCAATTTCTCCCTTCATAAAGTCTGTTTGCCTTCCTGAACAAAATTCAACAGCGTATAGTTCTTTTTTATGACATAAATCAAACTTGACATACTAATTCTTTTGTCACCTATAATTTCCTTGAACCTCACAAGACTGTCCATCTCAAGAAACTAGTAATGTCTTTAAGTTTTTTTTAATTTTAATTAAATGTACATACCTATCCGATCAGACTTTAATCAAAGTGTGATTTGAAAATATCTCTATTGTTACCTTTGAGTTACAAGACATGGTCGTGTCTAAAGAAACTTCCTAAAACTAAAAGCGGATCTACGAAACTATTGTTTTTATTAGCTTTTATTTGTCAAAGTATTTCATCGCTTCCACACCGCTCAAAGACTATGAAATATTGATTAGGAAATAATAGCTTTGTTGCGAGTAAGCTTTATAAATGTTTAGAGTTGTCAAATACGAATCTATTGTTCAGGTTCCAAATGGAATTGAAATTATTGAAACTAATGTTTTGGCAAGCTGGTATCTTTCTTTGATTAGAAAATAGTGTGTTGATCAATTCTCAAAATGTCTCTCTCTCCCACAATACACACCCTAATCAAAAGATTTAGGCACGTCAAAGTTCGTGACTTGTTTTCACATCGTGAGGAGAGTAATAAACTGATTGGTTAAAGGGTTTTAAATCGGTTTTGTACGAAAAGTGTCTTTAAAATTGCTATTAAATTAACGGAAGTCATTTGTACTTGAAAACAAAGTTTGTAACAATGATTTTTCTCTCTCATTGTAGCTATAAAATGTTAGCCTGGCTGGACCATTTAATTATCCATAAAATTATAATCCCAATATGTTTTTAATTAAAATAAAATTTTGTGAAACTTTGCCAATTAATAAACTAATAAAGGTTTTAACGATGAAAAGATTTTTTTCAATAAATAAGGAGCAAAATGGTAATTGTTCATCGTATATCAGAGTTCCTTGGAGAAATGGTTAAGGTATATCCCCTTCTAATTATTAGAGTGTAAATAATATTAGGCAAAAATGATGAGAGAAATTAAATTGGAATTATTAATCTCATTACTATTAAATAGTCTTAACTCTGAGATAGTGATAATAGCAAATTCAGGTA
The DNA here is from genome assembly GCF_054372755.1 of Phalangium opilio. Lineage (NCBI taxonomy): Eukaryota > Metazoa > Arthropoda > Arachnida > Opiliones > Phalangiidae > Phalangium > Phalangium opilio. Next base: position 4,938,189 of record NW_028324187.1, on the reverse strand, counting down.
AATAAGCAAGTAAATAGTCCTCCTCTCGACTCGGAGAGGTAATATTTAAGTTTCCCAACTTGTTTCTCTTTGATGCAATCTAGATCAGCTTTGAATTTTGCTGATGACGAAGTTTCTTAACCATTAATTCAAGGAGCTCTGATATTCCGAGATGCGGGTTTGTTTTTTGGGCCTCAAAATATAAAATTGAAATAAAAAAAATCTTGTTTTATTCTAAAGTTTTTAAATGAATGATATTAATAGAGAAATTCACTTACGTTAAGGCCTTTTAAAAAAAATAGTGCTACGTAAAGAGGCTATATAAGCTATAAGAAACATACTTAAAGAGTGTTTCTAAAGTTTAGACAAAGAGGAGTTAGATTTTTTCCCAAGGCAGGAAATTCATTTATCAAAGAGCTGATGTTTGGACAATCATCAAGTTGTGAAATAAAAAAAAGAAAATGTGGAGTTCACATTAATGCCTGCACGCCTTAAGACGTTTGCTAAAAAATTTCATCTTTACTTTGAAAACTTTTTTGTAAAACGATAGTTGAGCTACCTTCAATTGCAATATAGCTATGGGTCGACTGACTGTCTTAGACCGCTTAAAGAATTTTTCTTATTGGTTATATGTATCATTTCTATTTTGTAGCTAGCGCGCCCATGTCGGCATTCTTTGATATACAACCAACCGTAATAGTTAGAAGAACTCCTAAGATTCTAGAGTATATCCGCAATAGAGGCAAACGTGGAAGGCAACAACATTCATATCTTATTCATAAGAAATGACGAGATAGCGCTACAGATGACGTTTCACAGCGGGATCACTCTAATTCAATTTTTAAGGTTTACCCTTTTGGAAGGTTTTAAACCGCTAAATCTATTTCAAAGGTTTTAAGAAACTTCATTTTAAAGTGGTAATCGTGTAAGTTGATCAACATTTTACATGGCTAATCTTTGTAAAGTAGTTTCTCATATTTATGCGAGCGCTGATGAGGTTAGATTAATTTTATCAGAAGCAGATGATTTTATTACATAAATAATTGTATGGTTTAAATAAAAACCAGGCTATGAGCGTCAGACTCTTGAAATTTATGTGTCAAAGGGTAGGATATATTGTTGTGGTATTATAAAAATGCAGAATGCTCGTGCCAATTTGGTTGGGTCGGCTGCCACGAGAATTGAACTGACTCGAGAACCTTTCATCCAGGATATTTTTAGCGTTTTTTATGGAAAGACCTATTGCTTTTCATGGTATTTATAGAGTTAAAACTAGAATCACGAGAAACCGAATGGTGTTTAACAGTTTAAAATCAAAGCAACTGACCTTTTGATCTCCGAATCGCATTTGTCTTCTGGCATTTCGGGATACGTTCATCCGGCATAGAAACATGCGACTATCCGGAATTATGCTTAAAGGACTGGGGGTTCGAAGTAACTCCGTTTGAATCACTTGGTGATCTTGCTTCTCGATAATGTCGTACACGCTGTCACCGTGAATTAACAAATCCTCCTGTTCACAATGGAAAATAAACACAAAACACACAAAAATTAGAACACAAACATCAAGAAGTGATATCTAGTTTATTAGGGAGAAGATATAAGATGCCTAAGTATTCGTGCGCCATAGTCCCAGTCCCACTTTCAAAATACAAGAGGGACGTAAAAGGAGACCGGGCTATTTCGCCTCTCCTCAGTCGGAAAATACAAGTAATTTTCGTCATTCGCGTGGCGCTGACGTGAGTTTTCAAGAACCAATGAGATGCTGGTTGTAATTTAGAGGCGGGTATTAACTCCGGACCTACGTTTGGACTGGAGATAAAGCTGGAAATACGGCGAATTTATACCTTCTCCCTAATAAACTAGATATCACTTCTTGCAAACATTAAAACCAATATGATTTTAGCCATTTAACCAATATTAAAGTCACCCTTTTCCTAAACAATATTTATATATCGCGCTACTAGCTTGATCCTTTTAATTTTGTAAAGTGTAGAAAATAAATTTCAGGGTTAAATAAGATAAGCCATTATTAATCTTACAGGTCTTTTACGAAGGTACCGACTGGCATTTTTTCAATTAATAAATTTGCTATTAAGTTAGTTATGGTAGAAGCCAATGTATAATAGGAGGGTCGCTAACTAGGGGATGGAGGGGTTTTGATTATCGTGTCCGGGACTTGCTTTTTCTTTAATGATATAAAAAGAGGTGGGGGGGGGAGGTAGAGATGTGTGTCTGTGTAAAAGTATAAGTACTAGGTCACAAACCCGGAATCGGCAATTATCGAGACGAGTGGCTTGGGGCTATCGATGATAACCCAACCTCCCATCAGACCCAAGAACTTTCTCTTCTCTTGGACCATACTAGTCTCCCTTAGCACCATCGCTTCTAGGCATATCTCGCCGCTTAAAGGGTTTTTATGTTCCAAGAATCAGGGACAATTAAGAGTGGACTACAAATAAACCCCGGGTAAAATTACCCTATCAGAAACTGTTTATAAGGAGAGCGAAACTTCGGCTTGTACTCATTAAAGAGATGATTCAAGTCTAGGACAAGTCCGTTTGCACCAACGACGAGCGACCATTTTATAAATTGAAACTGGACAAAGTCGTCGCGACTGGCATAGACAGCCAAAAATAAAACTGGAGCTATTAATCATAACTATATTTTTAACATCATTGCACCCATAATTAAAATGAAAAACTAAACTTATTTAGCCTAAGTTAAGTTAATTTTTCATGTCATCGAAAAGTAAAACAAAAATTAAAATTTAATGTTCTTTAGCTTGCGGTTTCTGGTGTAACTATTGGAAAAATATATATAGTTCGATGTACAAGCTTATGTCCAGTACTCTATTGAATTTTTGGTGTTTTCCTTACGCGATAAAAACTATTTCACTTTTCAATCTCATCAAATGGCCCGTAAATATCAAAAATATGAGGCAGAATAGAGTAAATTTTTACCGGATTTGGAGAAATGAAGTTGGGCTTAAGTAAACTTTCACTTTAAAAAAAGGTGTTCTGCTAACTTAATACAATAACAGCTGCAAAATCTCCATTATATAAGTACTTGAACCACTAAACTTACCATAGAGTGTCCCAGGTATTCGGCGGCGTTGTCCGATATGTAAAGAAGTTTCCCATTTTGTGTCATCATCATTAGAAATCCACTCAGAGCCTAATAAATAAACAAATAAATAAATATAAATTTAATCATCTAAAACAATACGTTATGACTGACTGACAAACGCCCAGCTTAAACAGTTTCACATAATGAATTGCTAAAGTTTTTCTAGCAGCTATACTAATTAAGAAAGAGTTTAACAATACGCTGCCCAAGGATATTTGGGAAAGTTATCTCCAATGTTTTTCTATCCATATGTAAAATTGAGCAACAAAGAATCAGATGCGACTGCTTCCTTTTACAATGTCTGTGAAATTTGACAGCTTTCAGGATTATCAAAATCCAGTAAACTAAATAACATTAAAAGCAGCCAAACTTTTACATGAATAAAGAAAGCATGGGGTATATGGAAGACTAAACTAAACTAGAAGAAGAAAAAACTTGATAAAAAATACTGTTGTTAACATTAGACCGACTGGCGCCAGACATATAAAATTATTGTCCATTTCAAAAGATGTGCGCCATTTATTTTTTATATACATCTTTTTTGTCGTTTAATTTTTTTCTTTTTCTCTCTATCAAGTGGACCTTGTAAAATAATTCTATTCAAGTTGCAGAGTAGTGTCACTCAATGCATTTTTCATATAGAAATTAGTACAATGAAAGGCAGGGTACTAAAATTAACCTATATACCTTTCCTAATATATATATATATATATATATATATATATATATATATATATATATATATATATAAACGAGATTACTGTATTCATTTTATAATAATAAACAATTTCGTATTGCAGTAAATTGTCCAGTGTTAAGGAATAAATTGCTTTTCGTACAACAATTTATAAAAATTTCATTGGAATTGAAGGGATAGTGAATGTTTTCCACGTTTTTCGAAGAGTCCGAAATGTTTTAAGGATCAATTATTAATTATTTATTAATAATTGTTCTGTTTCGAGTAACTCCCACAAGATTACAATTCATTAACTTAAACGACTATCACTTGAAATCCAACTTAAAGCCGATAAGTGTAAAGAGAAATAAGCTAATCCCTTATTATATATAAATTCGAGGAAGTTACTTATTATTATTTTATTATTGGATTAAAATTGAATCTTTATTCGATTTAAAAACAGCCTATTCAAATTTAATTTCGCGTTTAAAATTTGTGATAAATTCATCCAATCAAACTCATGGTTCCTTCAAGAAATGGTTAAGGTTACTCCTGTAATGCCGAAGGCGAAACGGGTTATATTTTGTTGGTTATAGTTATACCAATAATTACAACTATTTACCCATAAATAATTATCTTACTTACAAAAATAACATATATCTGTAATTCTAACAAATTATATTTATTAAAATAACCTTTGATTGAAAAATTAGACAACGCCCTCATTGCTATCAATCCGTCTATTCGAATCCGGGTTTGGGTGCATGCCTCGGCGCCGTGACGTCATCGTTATTTAAATGCAGTATGATTAGTAACGGGGAGTATAACGCAAGATACAATCAATAATAATTCCCGTGTCGATTTATATTAATATAAAATATTATAAAGGTTAACTTAAAGATAGAGAAATCATGGGGTATACAGGGTGATGCTCTGCAACAACAATAGACCATTCCCGTAATTTCTGCATTGAAGCAAACATACAAGGGATAGGAAACCATCTTGGGTTACTTCCCTGGCACCAAGAGCCACCGATAGAGGTTGCAGTGTCAGTTGTGAACCCGGGCTCCGCCTGGCGTTGCATCTTGGTACGAAGGTAGCGACCTCCCTCAGGACTGTGTTTTAATAGAATGGTCTATATTGCCCCATAATGCACTGCTACAGACAAATTATACTTAAGAGAACTTATACTTGCTGTAAGTGCAAGTATTTTCATCACCCCAAGAGGCACAGACTGTTAGGGGGCGGTCCAAGCATACGAATTGTTTTTATTACTTAACATTTCTCTAACTTTTACTTTCATTATATAATATTCTAGAATATTCGGGATTGGGTTAAGCTAAGGTAAAATGTAATAACGCGTAGCAATACTGGTTGTAATCGCGGAGTAACACCTGGTATAGGTATACCCTTTAGAGGTTAAAGGTTACAAGAGGTACCCCTATAAGAAAATTAAAATGGGGAGGGGAAAGGTCTACTCCGTTGTTCCGTGAGAAAATGACCCCGAGAGCACCCAAAGATCCGCCTAAAATCCCGCGGATCGGTGGAAAAAAAGAAAGAAAAAAAGCCGGCTCGAAGAGTCAGAATTTCGCTAGCGTCGCGGAGTAAGATGCCAGACTGAGATTATTGGAATCATGGAGAAAAAAACTTAAGGTAATTTTGCCTGAAGGATTATTGAAGTTTCGGAACCATCTACCTTTATGTAACAATTCACCAAAAGTTACCGAGTGTATGCATGTTGCAATAATGTTTAAATGCAGATATCTTGTCTAAATAAGTGTTAGTGGTGAAAATTCTTTGATTGGATTGAAGAGATGTTTTGTATAAAGGACAAAACAGAATAAAATTAAGTCTAAAAGATGTTCACGTCAATATTAAGCATGATCAAATATCGGGATACACAACTTGAGGAATCGCTACGTAGCTAAGCGTCTCCGTGCGCTTTTGTCAATAATACCACAAGCCTACAGGACATGCGCCAAAAAGCGTAATGGACATCATAGTTTTACAGGCCCGTAGCCAGAAACGTTACGCAGAGGGGGCAGTATTTTTCTGTGAGGGGGCATGGCAAATGGAATTTTTTTAGTAGAATAACATAAATATCAAAATGTCAGACAATAAATATTTCCGCAGGTATTTCATTATTGACACTCATTTAACAATTGAAAATCAAACTTTTTTTAAAAAGTTTAAAAAAAATAAATTGTTAATAAACAATTCTAAATCTAAATTTCAAGTCAGATCTTTTTCGTAGGCTAGGGAAGTTAAGTTTCACTTGCTTTCAAGTGACATAGCTCGTCGTTAAAGTGAAAATACGCGAGTAGGGCAAGAAAAGCTTGCCTCGCAACTTCGCAAGTCGCTGTTGAGGCGTCAAATGTAAGTCTGTACCCCGAGGGGTCGGTCATTCATTAATTCCCGTACGCTACCCGTGAAATCCAACTTAAGAAATCCGAAATTAATGCTGATTTTGAAATCAAATAAAAAATCAGCAACGAAATCACAAAATCATTAAAGAAATCATAAAATCAGGAAAAAAACACAAAATCAACTAAGAAATCACGAAATCAACATAAAAATCACAAAATCAGTAAAGAAATCGTGAAATCCATCACGAAATCCAAAATCCAAAGAAATCACAAAATCCGACGAAATCAAGGGGAAATTCTCAAAATCGGAGGATATCACGTAACAAATCTCAAAATCCAACGACATCAATGGAAATATCGCAAAATCCGTCGAAATAACGAGAAAAATAGCAAAATCCGACGGAATCATGGGAAAAATCTCAAAATTCGATGAAATTATTGCATTTTATCGAATTCTGAAATCAAACGGAATCCGAAGAAATCGAATTGGATTTCGAAATCCCGAACACTTTTTCCAAAACGCCCGACCCCTCGCTGTACCCCGACATAATATTTTGGTCCTGGATGACAAAACCAGCGACATATATCAAGGATAACGACAAAAGCTAAAAAAAATTCAAGTGTATCAGGAATATACACAGATAAAGACAATAAAGTCTAAAATATGTTGATATACATTCTAAATAGTTTTCATATTTGTGTACCAAAATAAAAAGTTAATTTGATAAGGGGCATTGGAAAATTTTTAGGGGGCATTTAGGGGCAAACCGAAATCTTATTTGAGGGGGCAGGATATATTTTTGAGGGGGCATTGCCCCCTGGTGCCCCCCCGTGGCTACGGGCCTGTAGTTTTAACACATTGCTTTTCAAATTGTACGCCACTCTTTTAGTTGTTTTAATCTGAATCCAAAATTACAATGTTTTCGGACACCTCTTCTGACAAGGCTATGATGGGCCAACGTGTATCAAAAGTGTCCAAAGAAATGTCATCCACTTTAAAAATGGCCTCTCGCAAATCCCGCCTAATTCCAATCATTTTTAATTTAGGTATATAATAAGGCGTTGCATCAGAAATAAAATTTGGGAGATAAAATCAGCCTATTGGAACAAGGTAAAGTTTAAAGTCCAAGGTCTTAATTTCACCTTTTGACCCGGGCTCTCTTTGAGTTCAAGAAAGTGAAAATTATCCGTTATGATTTATGGGCGTTTCCATATTTAATATTACAGATAAGACGCGGAATATAGCAACTTCGAATAACCACCTACACTTGTAACTCGTAATTGCTAATAGCAGAAGTTAATAATAGACTTAGAGAAGTGATGTATTTGGCATACATTACATTTTGTTTATTCTATGTGCATATGGTCATATTTCATAAGATTTGTTCCAAAAGTTTGTCACTGGTTACAAACTGGAGCTTGTCATGAAGTGACGTAGGTCATAGATTCTAGTAAAGCGATGCCTAAGTAAGTTCAGACTAAACAGGAAGATGGAAGTCCTGCAAAATTAACCACCGAATGTATAGCCTTTCAATTCTCGCTTGTCGTTCTCGAACTAGCTTGAGCTGTAAGTCTAGAGTTAGCATTACGAAGCATAGGAAGTGTTACACTTATGGAAGGAACATATCTTATAATAAACTTGTGTTACTAGGTATGTTTAAAACAAATTGTAGAGGAAAACTTCGTTCGAAGAGTAATCATAGACTTTTACTATAAGATAAAACAACCTATTGTAGACTGCCGACGCGAAAACGATCTTTCAGTTCAGTAGAACTCTCCCACGGTTGAGAGATTCCTTCTCGGACGCGCGTAGACCCGAGGTAGATAGTTGCGCAACTTAGGTATCTACCCTTAAGAAGACCGGGCCCATTATGGGTATGGTATAGGTAAACCGCGACTTAACCTTCATATCTGACCCTAGACTCTTTTGGCTGACCTTATAGTTGGGGGCGGCTTACGGCATAAACGCGAGGCTGCCGCGGCAACGGAACGCGTTGGGTTTTGGGGGAATTTCGAATTTCGTTCTCGTTGCTTTAAAACTCCATAGAAATACATCGTTTCACCGCGGTTGTTATACAAATTAAATACCTAATATTACGTTCGCTACATCAAACAAGCTAACTAATAAACAAACAAAACCACTTTCTCAAACTTGTATATATAAGATGTAGAGAAACTAAAATGGACTTACCTTTGAGAAACCGAAATGCGGCATGGGTAATTCGGGCGGAACATTGTGTTTGCGGAAAACTGTAAATAGAGAAATAAAATAATAATTAATTCATAATAAAACTTAATAAACTGTATTATATTACGTAATATATTAGTTTTTAATAAGAACTAAATAAAATGCAAGAAAAAACCTTTTAATGGCGCGGACATACATTCTAAATCCCCCATCAAAATTGGACGATTGTCATAGTTTTATATCCAAGTTCAAAATTTCAGAAATTATAGTTCAAATTATGATTCAAATTGTTTAATATAGATTTTCTCGAACAAATACTTTATTTCATGGATATATTGTTGGACTCATTGCAACATTGAATAATACTGTCGGCAAATGATTATTCACAACTCGGTGCGGGTTACTCAGTTCAGTTCATGCTGATTCGACTCATTACAAACTGTCTAACTGAACTGTTGAAGCAACATAAATATTAAAATTATTGTTTACTCGCGAAAAGTTTTTAAAAATATATGACACTGCCAACGCGACACCTTTTCCAAACGTTAAGATGTCAACTTTTTAATATACGGTTTTGATATAGCCTAGCACCTTGTGAAAAACTTTAAAAACTGTAAGTCGTGACTGCTGTTTAGCTTTTAAAATGTATAAAATAAGCAAATGACTACATGGGAAAAATTCTACAAAACACTTTGAGGATATAAATCAAGGTGTTTTGTATATTAAAAGTTTTCTTTTTAAAAAAATAAGAATTCTCAACTATTATACTTTTAAAAATTAATAAAGAACTTTTAATATTGCCTGCATGCACTAACCAAAGGATTACAAAATGGCTAGACAATAGTGCTAATATCAATTTGAAAAACATTTTAAGAAAATAAAACTAAAGCAACTTAACTTGGTTTAGTTTTAGAAATATCTAAAACTTAAAACGCCTATAAAAAGAATTGGAAACGGTTAAGTCTACGCATACCAGTATATATTAAAGTAAATCAAATTCCAAATGGATAAACCGCTCGAGAATAACTTTTCCGAGGGAATAATCACTTGGAAAGTTAAATTAGAATGAAGTGTTCTTATTCCAAAAAGCATAATGATAGAACCTTAGTTCAGCGAGTGAGTTCTATGGGTGATTTTGAGTCCAAAATGTTGTATGACATTAGTCTAAAATCATCCAGACCTTCCTTTTTGACCAGTTCACGTTCTATGAAATTCCATTGGGTTACACGGAGAAAATTAAAAATTAAAGAAAACACAGTAGTGGGTTACCCCTCGAGAATTTCCCAGGTTTCTTAAGATTGACAAAATTTAACGACTTTGCAGTTAAGAGGACATAGTGGAATTTATGTTTAAACACTTTTAAAGTAGAAATGCAACTTAAAACAATTTAACCATGCTTAAAGAAAGACCTACTTTTCAGTTAATTAAACCTAACTTTTCTCCGGGGTTGAAATTATTGAATGTTTAAGATCATAATGTGACGAAGTTAATAATGACGTCACGTTAAGGTATTGAATAACTGCGTAAGAAGGGTACAATATGTTCTGTCGTGTGGTTAGACAATGATTTAAGTCGTTTTGTGATAAACTTTATGTTAACTAGTATATATATTTTCCTGGCATATTCTCTTTAAAATCGGGTGTTCTCGTAAAAATGCTTTGAGACGTTTTTGATGAAAATGGTAAAATGCAAGCATGGTGGTCTTTGATAAATACTCATAAGGTGATGGTAGCGTTAAAATGCGCGGTAGAGACAACAGCGGAATAGACTAGGCGACACTTATAAGATACATGTAGGTCATAAAACTTGGCATTGCACATCGGGGTTAAAAAGGTCAAGAAATATCAGCGAACTTGCTTATCTCGAAAACTCGCGCATTCTCTGTATGTTAAAATCTTCTAACTGCTTCTAAGACATAACCTTAACTCCAACCAGGGTTTCTTAAAGTAGAGGTTGTTTGGTTGCCTTCTCTTACGTAACAATTGTTGAGCTTAATACTTTTACTCTATCATTAATGATTCTTCTAAAATTAATAATAACTTAATTGTCTTAATATTTTAAGCTACTCTACAAAAGTAATTCCTCACTTCTAAAATCTGATATAAATCTTAATTGCACTTGTTTATTCAAATTCCATATCGATTTCAATACGTAAACGGACAGTACGGTTAAAAATAATACCCTTAACCCTTAAAAATAATTAATTTAATGACCAAATATTTTCCAAAAAATGGAATAATACCTACTTCTTATTTTAAAATCTTTTAAGTCTTAGTGTTTTTACGACTTTCAGCTACAGATTCATAAACTTAGCCAATAAAATCTTCAAATAACTCGCTCGCGTTTGTAATCCGCGTGGGATTGACACACCCTTTAAGACATTACAACAAATATTATCAGAAGTACATAATACTTCTCTTCTATTATCCCCTTCTGATATTATAAATTTTAAACGATTTGAGACTCTCAATTTAAAAAAAATCATTCAAAATTACGCTAATAATTTAAAAAAAATATCTTCTAATTTATCTATCAAAACCCAATTAAAGTTAGGCTATACAGTTAATACCAAAATTAAATGATCTGAAGTTAGAAAATATAATATCTCTACTTTAGACACACGATACTACGCGAATGTTACAATGTTGTTCTAACTTTTTATTAAATATAATACAAAAACATAAAACAAAGGCCTAATATTGCATAATTTTGCAAAAATTGGGAGAAATATTAAGATAAAAATATTCATTGCTATTATCGTTACTTGATTATGCAAAATAGTTTAATTTACATGGGTTTATTGCTTAAAAAAATCAAACTTTTTAATATAACGTTATTGATGTAAAATATTAAATGGCACTTAAGTATATATTTACATGTCTTTAAACTGGAGACTAGGTTAGTTCTAAACGTGGTTGGGCTAACCTTAATTTTATGCAAATTTCATACATAATTTTAGTATACTTTAAGGAGAGTTCAGTATAAAACTATCCTTAAAATAAAAGTCTTATAGAAAATTCTCTTTTCATACGGGAATAGGGTTATTATATTAAAATTCATGTTAGCGGCGCTTTTTTCAAGGGTGTAGTTACAACGGAGCTTCAAATACAAGGGGTCAGTTACTTAACTATACTTATATTGGCAGACATTGTCCGCACAGGTATGGTTTGAGTTTCAACTCCATGAATTTACAGGGAGGATGTTTTGAATTTACACGTAGTAGGATAAAATCTCGTAGAGCCTGAATTTTTAAAACTCTCTCTCTGATTGGTTGAAGTTAATGATCAAACTATGCACTTTTACCATAAGTTCGTAAGATATGTTCCTACATAAGTTTGTCACTGGTTACAAACTGGAGATTGTCATGAAGTGATTGGATTAGGCCATAGATTCGAGGTAAAGCGATGCCTTGTGATTGGGGCGCTGTCAAAGGCTTAGTACAGACTAGTAAATAGGGGGAGATGGACTCCAAAATTAACCACCGAGTGTAGACAATCAATTCTCGCTTGTCGTTCTCGAACTAGTTATCTCGAGCTGTAAGTCTCTAGAATTACGAAGTCTCATACTTATGGAACATTTCTTATGAACTTATGTTTTCACTCATCTTAATTCGTAAAAAATTCTAAATAAACAAACACTTTCAATTAAGAAACAACGTGATTAGACGAAAATATACAATGGATTCTGTCATTTCTAAGCATAATTAACGCAGAAACTGTGCCTTTACTCATCTTAATTTGTAAAAAAAAATCAAAATAAACACTTTTAATTAAGAAACAAAGTGATTAGAGGAAAATATACAATGGATTCGGTCATTTCTAAGCATAATTAACGCAGAAACTGTACGTTTCTTTCTAGTTTTAATGAAAGTATAAAGTGTTCGACTCCTTTTATCCAGAATAAAAAAAAATGCATATTTAAGAGGAAACAAAAATCCTCTTTCGGGTTGGTCTGTAATGTCCGGGTGTAGACATGAGCATAGGCGTGGGCCAGCCACGTGCCAAAAACCGCGTCTTAACTTAGCAACGTTGAAATCTGTTATTCAATCAACATGAACTTGTTGAGGGAATTTCAAGATAAGTTGTCGCTAGGTAACGTACATCCGATCCGATCCGATTTACGCTTTCACTTTTCCAAAAGCATGCAGACACCCCCGCGTACGTTACATAAATGTGAAGAAAAAAATGTAATATTTTTTAGATTTATTCCCTGATTACAATAGTGGGAGCCTTTATGGATCCTGGATTCCTTGAAGTAATGGTTAAGAAACTCTGCTTTTAAAAATGACCGTGGCGCCATGCCAGTCTCGACGTTGACTGACTAATTTTGAAAGTTGTAATCGTAGTTTAATTGGTATTATTAATTTAATCTCTCTGGTATTTATTTATTTATTTATTTATCTATCTAATATTATTTCCATTTGACTAAATTTTATCCTGCCAAGGCCTTGAGAAAGGAGGTACTTAACCATTATTTCAAAGAACACTGCATGACTTTGCTAAGTTAGCGGTTTTTCTAGAGATTGACGCTTATAAGTTTTATAATAGGATAGTCGCAAAGAACCGAGTGAAATTGTTACTTGCGTGAGATGAATTAATTTCTATCATTTAGCGTTAACGCGACTGAGTGATGGATGACTCAGTAGACAGGGATGACGTCATAAGATTGTATCCATGCAGAAATAGAAAAAAATCCCGAGCACTTTCTTTTACTTATTAAAAAAGTTAACTATAGCTTTTAAAAATAACATATCATGCGATTATAAGAGACTATCCCTTTAAGGTATGGCCATCCATAAGGTACCAAACGTTATTTTCTTGAGATAAAACGGTTTAGTTAGCGTACGGTCAAGAATGCGGACTTCGTTGCTTTGAACAGCTAAAATACCCAATTTTTAAACTTCATAAAATTTATAAGTAGGTTTTTTGAAGGTCGAAAAAATTGAGATTTCTTAATACGAAATCAACCCATATTTTTTAATAGATTTTAATCAGGTGTGATATACAGGGTGTTTGTGAAAGGTCCATCAATAATGAAAGGGCGTATTTATTGGGCCATTTTGAGTCGAAAATGTTCTATGACATTTTTCCGTTCGGGCCACTGTTTTCAAGTTATGATTGGAGTAATTTACGGATGACCCCTTAAATTTAATTAAGAAATTGAAAGACAGCGCTAATTTAATGAAGGGGTCATCCCTAAAATATTCAAATCATAACTCGAAAACGGTGGCTCGGACGGCAAAATGTCATAGAACATTTTCGACTCAAAATGGCCCAATAAATACGCCCTTTCATTATTGATGGACTTTTCACAAACACCCTGTATTAATTAGTTTAAATCTTTTATAGCGTATGCCATCTGCTGACATCGAATTATTGTATAATTATCTATTTTCTTCAAGAATAATCAATTCTAAAAGAGCAAAATATCAATTTAAGAACTTAACAATTTATCTAGCATTTACAGAAAACAAATTAACATAATTTATTTTGAAATAAAGATCTTATTAACTGATAACAACACGGATATTATTCAAATTATCGTATTGCGCATGCATTTATGGAATGGAATATTTATTACGAACGAGTGGTCTTAGATTGTTTTGAGGGCGCCGTTAAGGTTCGCGTTCTATACGGGTTTTTCGGCCATTGTAAAAGTAAACGCGGCGTTATTTTAGCCGGAATCAGATCTAACTGATTATATAGAAAAGGCGGTATAATTACGCGCACCTATATAAGACTGATAATTTCAAAAACGATATAGAAACCTGGACTTATCTTATGGTGTTTTTAATTCGCAGCCGGCATTTCATTATATTTAACACCATACCTTAAAGAGATACTTAAACGTTCCAAGACATTTTTTCAAATTAATCTAAATTAAATCTATTTAGAATTATCTCTTTTAATCACTTATTAATTCAACTACCTCAGAAATATTACTAATCTGACCCCTCAATTTATAAATTTCAAAAGCAAATTTGCTAAGCCTAACCATAATTTTATGCAATCAAGAAGCGATATCTAGTTTACTAGGGAGAAGGTATAAGATGCCTTTGTATTCGCGCGCCATAGTCCCAGTCCCCCATTCAAAATACAAGGGGGGGGGGACGTAAAGGAGGCCGGGCTATTTCGCTGCCTCTCCTCAGTCGGAAAATACAAGTAATTCGCGCTGACGTGAGTTTTCAAGAACCAATGAGATGCTGGTTGTAATTTAGAGGCGGGGATTAACTCCGGACCTATGTTTGGACTGGAGATAAAGCTAGAAATGTGGCGAATTTATACCTTCTCCCTAGTAAACTAGATATAAGCGACATTTTCCCAATTTCGGTTAATTTTAATGAAGATTATATTATAAAATACTTGAAATAATTAACCCTATTTATCCTTAAATGTATACACAAACTAAATAACGGACTATTTTTCTATTTTTATTATTATTTTTTTTTTCATCCTTAGTACCTTCTATAGACTAACCAACTTTCGCTTACTTCATTACGCAATTTAATTTTAAATTTATTCGGCCAAGCGGAACCAGTGGATTGTCAATTAAAAAAATCGACGCCCAACTATACTAAACTTCACATTGAAATGGCAGCATGGAAATAAGGTCTGCGGATTGATACTATGTACTAAAATCTCATTAAGAAAAAGTAGTCGATGACAAATCAATTTAATTCTGGAGCTTTCCCTCTCTTTCTAATTTGACATCACCCCGAGCCAATAAGCGTTCCCGCTTTTAAGGGTCACGTGCAAAATATATCTCAGACTATTTATAAGAGTTATTTTTTAAACCAAAAGAAAATTTCTTTTTCTTATTAGATTATAGCTAATAAAGTATTAAATTTAACTACATGTTGAACGCCATTAAAATTGCACGCAATTTCTAAATATTAAAATTAACTATTTGTCTCGCTATAAAAGTGCTTGTAATTTTTCTTTTCCTAGTAAAATTAACAGAATTTGCCTGTTTAATTAGACTTTGATACTAAAAAATTATCATGGGTTGTGCAGTTTTTCTCTTAATTTTAATCCGAATTCGAATTGAATTGCATTTAATCTTATGTCGAACCAAGATTTTTAACTGCAGTGATATAAGGACTAATGTTGATAATGTAGTTAATTATGTTTTAACAAAAATATTGTGGTCTTTTATCTCAATAAATGTCCATTTAAAACATTATTAATCACAAAGAATAAACATTCTTTACTTGGAATTTCATAGAAAGAAATTTCAGAAATGGTTCGTTAGGTTAAATTGCATGTGGTCTTTAAATAATCCGAGGATCTCTTATTTGGGGGGTAAGGATGAGGCGTAATTCTGGCAATCGGCAAGTAATTACTTATGGTAGAATAGACATTTGGTCGGGTCTGACAGGCGCCGACCAACCACAAGCCGGACACTCTTTTTTACACAATATACAATTTGTAATTTGAGACCAGTAACGAACGGACAAGCAATTATCGAGTTGAAACTATGTTATGACATTGCAATTGATAAAGTTATCAACGTCTATCAACGTCCCTGATATTATAATATGATTCCTCAACTTCTTGTTTTTTCTTTGACCATGCATTTATTCACGACTTCTAGCAATTGCCTTTTCTTAATCATGTATTTACTCACGACTCTTAACAATTGCCAATCTTTGCTTGACATGTCTTAACAATTGACCCAAGTGAGACGCGCAACCCATTTGCAGTTTAAATTGCAGAAATATTTGTTTACAAACATGCAATAACGTATAAGTCAGAGTTAAACTTACGTAACCCACCATGCTGAAAGTAGTTGGCCTTCCTGACGTAGACACAGACGAGCGCCATCAATTGCAACTGTGACAATCGTTGTCTGGTCGATGAGGGCAACGGCAGTAAATCCCGCAAGTTGGCAATCTCCGCATTGATCAGGTCGCGACGCAATTTCGACGCGCCTTTAGTCGACTTGTTCGCATCGAAACTAAAAACACAAAAATGTATAATTAATTACTTTAAAAAAATGCATATTATAAAATCCCAATTATGACCGAGTGACATCATGCAACTGCGAGAATTTCTAATTCATGTGAACTCATTTGTCCAAATCAGTAGTCAGGATTGACTAGATGCGAAATTTCAAAGGGCAGTTGGTAGAATACAAAGTGGAATCGTAGCTTGGAAATTTAATTGTGAGAGTTGAACTCCATAAAGCCATGGCTACGATCTTGTGTTTGTTTAACTACTATCGTTACTAAGGAATTTAGTATTTAGCCTCAAATCATGTCTTTAGTTTATTTGTTTCTCAGAAAACATAATTTCCTTTAAAATGGATAGTCGCATGATATTTTATAAAAGGTAAGCTTTTATCGGGTATATTGGGAAGATCACGAAAATATACGGTAGTCCATAAAACTCTGGGCTGCTTTTGCCAAAAATATAATTAAATTTTTATTTTCATTTTGCATAGTCTGATAGTTCTCTGCAGTAACTAAATGGTTCTGGTATAATTTTTTCACATAATCACTTGTGAAGGAATGAGCATTTAGTATAATTTAAGTCATGTTTTCACGGCACAATTTATAAAATTTCTTTAATTTCTGTGACTAGCGCTTTAAGTTCATTTTGAGTTTTTGATGTGTGTTTCCAGTTAGGCGTACACTAGGGAGTTATACTAAAATACACACGAGGTTTCGCCCAAGCCGTAATGTTTCCAGTTCGCGAAAAATATAAAAATACTACACCTTCCTCTACACCTAAAACCTATGTATACTTTAATATTAAAGGGATATTGAACTTGAGCTGTTAAAATATAATGAATATTTTTGCAACAAAGACGTTAGATAGGGCTCAAACAAAAGAAATTTAGTTAGTGTATGGATTGGTAACTACAGTATCCAACTACTGCTGGAGCTGAACGAGAAACGAGTCTTACGATACACTCAGTTATAAAACGACGCGATCCTTGCCTACCTACAGAACACACATTTTAACTGTTATAATCGATTAAAAATAATTTATTTTAATAGTTCAATATACCTTTAATACCTTAAAAGACATTCTATTCATTCATTCATTCATCCACGTAAAAAATAGGCTCATTGTAGATAGATCTACTATAAAATATTCTGAACCGCATGCGCTAATGGCATCCTGTATCAGTTTTTCTTAAGTGTTTAACAGTGTTAAAGGCATTTAGTTGTCATTACTCTGTAATGTTGGGATGGACTATATATATAAAAACCTACATTATCTCGAATCCAAGTTGATGTTTAGGGCGGTTGCATTTTTCATTTCGGACATTTGGAACGTCGGCCATAATAATTAGGGACCTTCAGATTATAACATCTGTAAAGTGCAATGAAAGACGGATTGTGGGCGAAATGATCTCAAATATCAAAACCCCCTTAAGTTAAAAGTAGTACGGAATTCTTAACAATGAATGGACTATATGAAAAATATATAGCATTTTTGGCACGCGCACTCGAGTTCCGCCCGAGTTATAAATTTATTCTTTTCGTTTCATTAAGAGACATTTTAATGTACATTAAAATGCCTACATGGCAATGCTGTTTTTAGTATTCCTTACTAAAAGTTGAATTAAATTATATTATATTATTCTAATCACTTTTAGGGAAGTTTATAAACTAATTTTAACAGCGTGAGATGATTACAAAAATTATAACTGGTTCCCTATTACTGCATTGTCTGTAGTTAATTTTTTATAAAGAACTAGGATACAATCTAAAAATTAAAGATTTCTAAAATACAGAAAGTAATTTTTAAGTTAGATAATATGAACAACACATCATGCTTAATTTTACACAATTCCAAGCATTAAAACTATTGCAAACTATACTCTAAATTAAACACAATTAACCTAAAGATTATTGAAAAGCCCATACATTTTCTTGCAAGAACAAATAATTTTTAAGAACTAATTGATGTCTTTTATATTCACGATTTCTAAACTGAAAATTTATTGAAGTTTCAAATGTTCAAAATGTTATGTTTGTCTGTATTTAATGAAAACGGGTGCAGCTATATGGTATATATCGGGATTTCTAATTCTATACTTAAGATTGCTCATGATATAATGATGGCGCGCTTCCAAGATATCTTCCTCTGTAATTTAATGTCTTTGGTCCGAAGAATGGACGTATATTCTAAAAGCTCTATAGCAAGAGTTAAAGAGATTTATAAAAATAATATCTGTAGGAATTCTCAAATGCAACTTCCTTCTACGCCTTTTAATGCCTTTTAACCGGACCATAAGCTTTAAAGTAGAAATGAAAGATGAAAATTATTCTACACAAAAACATCGAAATGAAACAACTATACCATTTATCATTTGCCTAAATAATTTTCCCCAAACTATATTATTTTAAACTTAACAATTTTTTCCAATTTTGTTATATTTAAATGTAAAACTTGATTAAGTCGATAATTCCAACGAATAACATTTAACGAGAAAGCATGAAGGAGTCGAGAACCTTGGGTTTACATGAGCTCAGAGGGTGCCAATATGGCGGCGATTTTTGAAAAAACATTTGTATAAATTTTTTCTGGCATTTCCACTTTAAGCGTAAGTTACTTTTAAATGAAATGAAAAATATAAGAGGTTTATTATATTACAGAATCGTATGGCCAAAGTAAAAGCCGAAAATAAAATATAACCCCCTCTTTTCAATCCATCATGGGTAGGTAACATACATTATGAAAGACGACTTCTTTTATTAAGTCAAATGTAGAAATTATTTATTAAAAGACCAAAACAACTTCCTTGCTTCATACCAGAATAAAAACATCTTAGATTTTTGAAGCAATTGCGTAAGTATGTAAACGCCCATAAGTTTAAGTTGGAAATAATTTCGTAGTATAAACAATTTTGTTTTGTTGATTGTGGTACTTTTAATATTGACGTGTTTGGCCTGTAATCTAACTTTTCTAAAACCCATTTTGCTTTAGAAGTACTTGTTACAGCAGTCTGAAAATTGTTGTGTTGGTTTTCTTGCTCACTTCAGTAACTTAAGGTCTTTTCAGATGACAACGTTTGACTCAACTAAATGGGTCGAAAAGTTCAGTAAGCAAAAATTGGTCAGTGACCATTTTATAATTTGGTCGTACTACTTGTCCAGCTTCTGTTCAAACGACCCAACTAGTTTACTCAACTCAAGTTGACTCATCTAAATGAGTCAAAACGTTGTATCCTCTGATTTCTTTCTAAGAAGTTTGAGAAAGCGTTCCAAGAAAGGTCTACTGACACATGCATTATTTTTCACTAGTCTCTCTCCCACGCGGTAACTCCAATCAACAATTTTCACCCCTCAGTTTTCTATCACTATAAATATCAAAAGTTGATGTCGTCATTTAATCAAACCCCCTTACGGGGTCAAATCTATAAATTTCAATTTAATAACTAATCCCATTTCTTAAACTAAACGGTCCTGTAGCCTCGAGGATTCAATTTATTAGTGGGATGATATAAACGATTTATTCTACCTAAAAAATCCACTTCAACTTTGTGGGTTTTTAGATAGTTGTATGAAGTCATTATGAATGTCTAGTCAGAGTTAGTTGAAGAAATGGTTAAGGAACAACTATATTCAATCGTTAAATGAATTTGCGTTCAGAACATCAACATGATCTTGAAGATGTCTCTCAGCTACCTTTGTTCCATCATATTTTATAGAACACTCCAACCATTGACTTAAGGAACCCTGCTTAATCAAGGGGATGGGCAAAATTTTATAATAATTCATCTTTAAGATTTATTAAAAAAATATTTTGGGAGAAATCTTGAAAAACGCTAAGTTTTAAAGGGTTTTTTCCCCAGCCAAGGTCGTATTATAAAACTGGACCTATCATAGCTTTATTTTTATAGCCACCCTTTCCGTGGGTATATTGCAAACTTCATTTTCTGGGCGTTAACGGGTATCAGACTGACGAGTGGAAAACTGGAAAAGAATTTCGAGAAAGATTTGCTAGTCATCGAAAATTTATTTACAAAAGCGCGTATATTTTGAAAGCACCAGAAATGAAAGACATTATTTATTTATTTATTTAATAGCTAAGCCTTTGTTTGTGTTTTTGGTTCAGTTTGTTCCTATAAATTAACTTTATGATGTTTTCAAGATAAAAACGAGAATCTAGTATATCACGAGCAACAATTTAAAGGCGACGATATTAAGAACTCTACGTGTGGTTATGTAATAAACAAACGTAGCTACTACGCTGATGTTCAGTGTGTATGTTTGTGTCACTAGTGCACACGAAAATCAGGTGTCTCTGAGAACGAGTTACGAAAATATATTCTACCAGCTTCGAGCTCATATATTGAAGTTGCAGAGTTTACTTTGGGTTTGTGATATCGTTTTAATATTAAAATTCAACTCGATATCTCATTAAAACTCTCCGAATTCGCACAAGTGGCTAATAAAATTACCTAGCCGTAAATTTGAACATGTTTATTTTACGTTTGCACCGTTTTAAGTTAGTTATCAGTTTCATATGAAATTGAGAGGCCAGTGTTCAATGAGCCGTAACGTTTCATTTTTTCTTGAAACACTTCAATTTTCCCCCTTTGCATCAATTTGAATAGTTGAAGATTCTGTTGGCATATTACGTCTACAGAAGCTCAATTAATTATAATTCTTAGAGCCTTGATAAAACTATAGCTTATCATAACGAACTTGATAAAATATCTAAAACAGTGGCCTCAGATCTGTGTGTATTGCGATACAGTGCTAAGCCTTGCATAATGGTAAAGCAGGCGTTAAATGTGAAATACCTAGAAGTTATGTCATTGTTTACTGGTTTCCCAATCTCGTCAACGCTTATAACCTTTCTATTAAACAATATCTCAAGCTGTAATTACCCATTACGTGAATTATGACGGGTTGGTATAACCATTGTTATGGAAAAATGGTTAAGTTATAATAATTCTATCTTTCATCTAAACGCGGAACAAATGGTCATAATGCCTTCTCTAACTTGACCTTGCCAACCCCGAAGGAATTAAGGGGGGCGTTCCATAAGGCGCGCGGTGTTGTTTTCAGTATTGTTTTTAAACGTCAAAGACTCAAAACAATGAAAGTGAAACGATTAAATGGTCAGTGCTAAATAAAAACACTTCCGTTTGATAGTTACCTCGATTATCTTTCTAGTGTTGATTGTCGTGGTATACTATAAAGGGTACAGACACGAGAGATTTCAGGAAGTGTACTCTTTAATTTAGATTTTAATAAATGGACAGCGTTAACGGATACTAAAATATTACAACAAGAATATTTTATCACATTTGTTAATGAAGTACCCAACTCCTTGAACTTCGCGTTCTTCTATCATCTTCCTCCAATTAGAAAACTATAGACAAATAAATTATAATAAATAAAGTAACCATTATCTAAGGGGTATTCACAACGCCGGTGGCATTTATAAAGGTACGTTACTTGCTAGCCAATGTGCCACAACTAACCAATAGCTCCATACCTTAAGTATTACCGATAACCTCAGCAAGTGTTGATAACAACGGTGAAGCTAGAGCTCCAGGTTATGATGGAATTCGTAGTTCTAAGTCTTTTACCTTAAAGTAAATTGTTAGTAACAAGTTGCTGGGGACTTGAGTCTGAACAATAAATGTTTATAAGCATTAAGTTTGATGTCTAATATTAATGCAATGCAATTTACTTAAACTATTTCAGCTTTTCAAGTGCATACCCATCCTAGCTGAGTGGTTTAAACTCTGGTGCAAATGCTAAGCCCCAACTACTGATTGGGGAATTAACAAGCCCGTGCACCGAGTTTCAGGGAGCATGATATTTTTACACGTTTTGTTACGTATTATTTGACCAAAGCAAGTACCTAGAAACCTTGTATTTATCGAGAGTGGTTATCGATAAACGATAGATTGGGGTCTGCCTGCCTGCCTGCCGGCCGAGTTGGTTAACCGGAGGGCAATCTGAAGAGAAGAAGGAGAAACTGAGCAAGAGGTTCGTGGGAAAAAAAGCCAACAGGATCCGGGATGAATTTGAGGGAAAGTAGAAATCAACAACAGTTCGAGAAGATGGAAGATGGAGAGAAGAGTGTGACGGAAAGAGCGCTTCAAGGATGGAGGTTTATATGTACAAGAACAAAATACACACAGAGAGGCCTAGCTAGAACAACGATATAATCGTACCGAAGTTGCTGTTTTCAAGCCAATATTATGCTTCTCAAACATTATAATGCAACAGTGATCAACAATACTCATGTGAATTTTGAAGTTATTATACTTGGACCGCTGAAGTTCACAACGTCATGGTAGTGTTTTCTCATCTTTGCTTTTCCTCTACATAGGTTTTAGAAGTTACCAGACGTTCAATAATATGCAAGAGGCCGTTCTGTAATTACCTTGGATTCAACCAGGTTGGAAAATATTATAACATACTGTTTGTTTACTTATTTTTTAAGTCAATTAAAACGCCTATCTGTTACTCTAATTAGCATATATATTCAGATAGAATATATTCATAAATGCTAGTCGCATAGACTAGCACATTTATTCTACATTGTTATTCTCGATGCTCGGGTTTCAATTAGCTAGAATTCTTTTCAATGGATCGCGCGGCCTTTAACTACTTTCCCGTAAAGATTAAACGGCGTTGATTTTGGCGCGGTGAAGCTTCCCACGTCTCTGATGTTCCCGCAAATCGAATAAATCGACTACCGGGTTTTGGGCTACGGTTTGTCGGCCACACCCTTCCCAAAAAAGCCGGTAGCAGGCTTCGCTCCAGCGAATTAAGACGCTCCTTAAAGGGACGGTCTTACGAAGAATTCAAAAGTATTAACCCATGACTTCGCATTAAGAGATAATCCAATTATTAGTCAGAATATGTAAAGGCCAATATTAGTCTCATGGAGAACGAATTGAAAGAATTGCACCGGAAATATAACTTAATCCACGTGACGTCAGAATGATAAAACTTGCACCCAGTAACAGAATGCGAAATTTCGTTATTAGATTGGAATATAATAATAATAATAATAACCAAGCGGGGAGAGAACTTTGCAATATTACTAGTCTGTTTGCTTGACGCGGACGTTCACGTGATGTGTCGCCATTTATAAAGAGAGGACTTCAGAGTTTGCCTCAAAGTTGCAAGTGAAAGATTTAAAACTAACTTATAGGTGGTCTGACTCAGTTAGGAAAGATATTTTTCATTTTAATTAACCTGGACTTAATTAAAGCTGAGACTAAGGTTGATTAAGCGAGGCTGGATAGTAATAGTGACAATTTAACTAATCCTTACGTTTCAATGGAAAAAATAAATTCACACCATCTTCGGAAACGATTTTGTAGCGCCGTTCGACAATTTTATCTGTTTCGAGAGGTGTTTACTGTTTAGAAACAGAAATTAAATCTATAACGGTAGGTTGTCACGCTGAAGAATATTCTTAGGAAGCCTTTCCCTTTAAATCGAGATTTCATTACATACTAACAGAACTGAAGATAAACTGGAGAGGGGTGAAGCCTGGAGCTATAGAAACGGCATGCACAGGCATATACGAGAGAGAAACATGAGAATCAATCAAACGTTAAGACTATCTTTTATCATTGACTTGTTGACACGCGTGGGAAAACGTAGCTAAGCAACATTTCTCAGAGGGTTGGTAATTTCCAGTTTAGAAAGAGTTAGCCTAACGCGATGAGATGATTCTTGGGTATATTATGTTTTTGAAAATGAATGAATGAATGATATTCTATTTTTTGAAATGCCATTCTTACCTGCACATTTGTAATATATTTGGAGTATTAGCCAACATTTAAAAGACAAATTCTTGTAACGTCGTTGCCAGAGTTTAGTCGCGTACAACGCAGCAAAGTCCAGCGCAAAAGTATTAACGCAACCCTTGGCGACACCACGCATGCACTTTCACAATCCTTTAAAATACTTCCATGTGGACGTCGATCACTCAACATTAAAATTATTATGATTATTACATTTAGTCCCGTTTGATGATAAACAACTTCGTAACTCTAAATAGTCATATCCCGAGAAAATACATCAAAACACAGTCACTAAGTCGTCGACGCTCGCTTTTCACGCTAAGATCTCACGGACGTAGCTTGCAAGATAGGCGCGGGATGTGTTACGGAAGATACCACCAAACGCAATATCCCGGTGGTGACCGGCAGCTGGTAAAATCTCCAATTTTAATTTTAATTAGATAAAAATCAGACCGATTGGGCCACGCTTTAACGTAAGGCAGATGTTCCAATTCCAAACGCTGCACACGGTAAATCACGAGTATAACGTATCGCGTGGGCTCTTGATTCACAGCAAACCTTTACCGCACGCTTCAAACTGTTTCAGCCATCAAGACTCCGATGTCTTACCGACGATTATTTCTGCCGAAGTCTATCGTATTTATTACGGTACCTTAATTTATTTCTACTCGCCGCTGTTAGTAAGGTATGGACGAAATGCAACGTGATTCCGTTTTAGGGTAACTGATGGAAGGTATAAAGAAGCGAAAAGCGCGTAAAAATGGTTCGACTTTCGTTACAAGACGAGCACCGTTCGTCTGTTATCTCTTTCCAGACTACAGGTAAGCCGCGCACTTTTCTCAACGCGAAAAACTTCAGCCCCCCTCCTCTTCCCAAGGTAACATCCTCCGTAATGTACTATTTTGTAAGAAGGGGCAGATAGCTTTTTCTTAGACCCTCCGCGACTCCGCCTTATTAAAAGCTATCGCTTGCCAAAAACTTAAAGAACAAACCATTTTTTCTTCGATGGTCGTTTTGACGAACAGCGATTTTGGTTTTTCCAAGTTGAAAGTTGGTTTTTAGGCAATGTTTCGTGTTAAAATTCCAATTTTGAACTAATTGTTCCGCGCATTCAGAGCTACATAAACACATGTCAATTGAATTTCATCATTGACGTTGTATATGCGTGACCTTTGACCTCTAATATCTCCGTACACAGGTCACATTTTTATTTTTTTCAACTCGGCCTTTGTCACAACACAAACATTAAAATGTATTTAATTAACAAGTTGGAAAAACCGCAATATGGCCTCTTCTCTTAGGAAGACCACAAACCACCCAAACCTAAAACTATGGATGGAGAGAGGGATATTAACTGCGCATGATCAGTAGACTAAACGCATCTTACTTTTAACTTTATCAGATGCAAGAGTCAGGACTTGAGATCTCTGTCTGTTTAAAACCCGGAGTAAAAGTCGTTTATCATTAAAAGTTTTGACACGCGATAGCCCTGGATCTATACCTCCATTAGTGACGTCACGAACGTTAACACCCAATAAAAGGCGGAGTCCTGGAGCGTCTAAGAAAAACTTTAAAAAACTGCCTTCTTTAAAAAAAAAATACAAACCCTTATGATGGAAGTAACATACCTGGCGAAGGGGGGTACTGAAGATTTGTGAGCTGGGAAAAATCACGAGGCTTACCTGTAGTCTGTAGAGATATAACAGACGAACAGTGCTCGTCTTGAAGATAAAGTCGAAACGTCTCTTTTTTTTTTGCTCGGCTTTTTGTACAATCGGTTAATTTGTTTCCTAAATGACATAAAGGATTTTTTCTGCAACTTAATTAAACCAAGATTAGCATAACGAAACTTGTAGAACATTACTTTTAGTGAAGTTATTGATACAACCAACATTGGCAGATACTTCATCGGTCAGTCTTGACCATACAAGGGACTTATAGTTTGCAAAAAATCACTCAACCACGCTCACTGTTTAGAATTGAACATATGAACAAATTTGACTGGTTGTCAATCGAATTAAATTAAAATTAAAGATGTTAAGCGGTTGGCTTTGAACGGCGATTCGTTTGTAATCAAGCCGGTATAGTTTCCGGGAAACCGCAGACTGTTTTGAACCAAGGACCGTGTTGCACTGTCGTGGTGACCAACTTTAAAGTTGTTATGACCAACGGGCTAGATGTAATTGTCTAGAACGATTCTGAAGCGTGCTTTGGGGTGTTACAAGTAAACATTTAACACATAACATCTTAATTGTGGTTGTGATGTCGCCCGACTAGATTGACTCTGACTACGACGTTCCTTCAACTGCATTTGATTTAAATGTTGGCTAATAATCACAGTTTACTACAAATGTGCAGGTAAGAAAAATTTGACAATTGAACTTAAAAATGATGTATGTTTCTTTTTAGAGACTAGCAAGGGTTTAAAGTTAGTATAAAGACACTATAATTTGAGGTGAATTACGTAATTAACACATTCTTACTCCATGTTCCACAACAAATAGACACTAGCAGATATTTCAACTTTGTCAGTTAAAACTTGAGATTGAAGGTGTCAAATTATAGTCACGTATTGGTTAAGGAACAAGCAAAGCCTGATCCGATTTTAATTAAAGAATTTAAAAGCAATTTCTTGACATTTCTAAGAGTTAATTTCTGAGGATTAATTCGTAAAGGTCACAGAGTTTTTGACAAGGAAACTGTTCATACACCCTCAACAAACTCACACGCACAAGATTGAACATTCGTTGTTTCATCAAATTTGGTTGAATATTGTTCGAAGACAAGCAAAGGCGTAATTTTTCAGTCTCTGCACAAAATGGCAATGTCCAGTAATACGACTAGCACTTTAACCCAATTCAATCCTTTAATTTTCCAGGGCCAGTCTCGGTCACTAATAAAAGATTGCTTTTATCCTTTGATGGATTCTTGTATTTCTCGACCCTATCTTTATCTCTAAACATCCCCCGGTTTTATCCTCTATGACAGCTAATATGTAACGCCGCAATCTATGCCTTAATTTTCTAGAGTCAATCCTAGCCAAGCTAAGTACCTACCAGTCTTTTTAGAATAGGTGTGGCCGACAATCCGAAGCTCAAAGCCCGGTAGTCAATTTATTCGATTTGCCGGCACATCAGAAAGAGGGAAGAAAAATATATACGCAAAACTCACCACGCCAAAATCAACGCCGTTTAACATTTAAGTAAATGTTACGAGAGACCTTGTTAAAGGGACGGTGAAACTACGGAGATAGTTAGGTTTTTATTAAGTTCAAGAGAGGCTTTTCAAGTGCGCAGTCGATATACTCTAATGAGTTTCATGATTTACTAGTGACCGAGTTAGTGTTAAATGTGTTATATTAAGTTCATAATATTTCACGAAGAACACCTCACTGTAATCGTGTAATACAATAACTGCTATGCGAATATACACATCAACAGAGTCTGTCTTATCCTCTATTTTTTGATACAAATGTACACGCATGGAAACCACGGATACTTTGACAATAAGGCTTAATAGGACCACGAAAACTGTACAATAACGGAACCAATTTGTTTAGTTTAGTTATTGACGTTGTCATCATGGTTTTATCAAAATTTATTTACAATCGGTTGACTTGCCCTTAAGTTAAGGAATCATACGATACTCTTCATTCGATCTAATTTAAAAGCTCTTTTTTACTATAATATAATAACAAATTATGTAGCAAAAACAAAAGGTGCTTAATGTAAGGGTACATTTTCAAGAATACAAGAAACAAATGCAAGGAGAAGATACTATGCCATACATGTAACGAAGGAACTTAGTGACTTTATTTACTTATGTTTTAGCCAAAAGCGGTGTTCTCGGCCGTGTCTTAAATACCTATAGGCGCGTGTTGGCACAAGTTGATCTACGCCCCATAGTGTGCGTGAAACATATATTTAAAAACTCGTCGACATCCCGATTAGAGTTTTCAATGAATCGACTAAAGTAAGGCGCGCCGGTTTTAAAACTTCTTGGGTACGAAGTTACGAACGTACTTCGGTTAATTCCGCGAAAAAATAGTAGTTTCGCGCAAAAAAAGGTTTCTTTCCACGGGCCTAAGAAAGGGAATGTTTTCGAAATACTTAGGACTAGTACGCGTAATTTAAAGATGAATTATAAAAGTATTGTATGAAATTCCGTATTATAAAAAGCCGGATCTATCAAAAAAATTGGGAAAATTCTAACCGTGTATATAGTAGAGCTTGGGTCATCGTTACAAATATAAATGAATGACTAAATTTCTTAAAATTGCAAATTATCAGTAAACACTTCGGGGATATGCGTTAATATTGGGTATCCTTATAGATAAAATAATTAAAAATAGAGAATATTTCAATTTGTAAGCGAATATCTGGATGTACAATATTGAGGAAGTTAATTATGAGAAATTTGTGTAGGCATGTCTATATAACATGACCAATTACAGTCCCCACACAACATTACGTCATGATTTCCTTCACATACACTGTCCAGTAAGAAGAAAATTAAATTGTTCGTATCTTCTTCAATATTGATTCCTTTAATTGGTTTAACGATTTCAAGAAAAATTCCAAACCCAAATTGCCTGATATTTTGTTCATGCAGAAATTGATTTGGTTCTTCAATAAATATCAGCTTTTCTTTTCAATTTCTCCATTTCCTTGTTTGGTTTCCCCCATTTCAAGAAATATTCATTGGGATTTCACATAACTTGCGATTTCAAACATTTTTCCACTTTTCAATAAAGAAATTCGATTAATATTTTCTGATTTCGTCTATTTCTCATTAAGTTTACGATTTGAAGGAGTACAGACAATATATTTCCTGCAGCTTGTAGACAGACCCGCTTTCTCGAGTGGCTAATCCCTCGGTTGATGGTTTGAATCCTTGAAATTTTTCCGTCCATGAATTTCTCTTCTTCTCATCATGCATCTCCTGGGCTCTAGAGCTCTCCTTATATTCGTCTCGTACAGCTAGCTACTTTCTCTCAAATTCTCTCGATCTATCCGCGTTTCGTTTATCCCGGATCCTGGAGAGGTTTTTTCCCACGAAACACTGCAGTTTCTCCATCTTTGAGATTGAGATTGCCCCGAGGTTAACCTAGGTTGCAGACCCCCAATCTATCGTTTACCGATAAGCGCTTTTCCATATACACTACAATTACACTTTCTATACTTATATAACAACTGCAAGGTCTTAGAGATAATAAAATTGCCTGTATACGGGGTCGTGACCTTTCTTCACCCTGGTCAAGTTTCGAAGTTCATTTAAACTGCATCGGTGCCCGGCATTTAATTTCATATTAAACCTTGCAAAGAACGAAATACTTCGAATTTGAAATTGTAAATTTTTGATTACAATTACAAAGCTTCAATTTGTAAAATTCTAAAAAAAATACTAATATAACACATTTCACCATCTTACAAATAAAAGATTTAAAAAATATTCTGAAAGGTGCAAAAAATTTGTAGGTATATTTTTTCTAAATTTAAAAAACATTTAGAACCCACTTTAATTCACGTTAGCAAGTCATTCTAACTTCATAGACTTCATCTCAGAATCTGTACAACACATTTTTAATTAGCTCCGTTCACCGTGCAACATTCTGTTAAGCGGATAATTACGGTTTTGAATGAAACTCCTTTCTCTAGAAAATATGTTATTGTTTACAGAATTGTTAATTGCGTAGAAACGAGCAGCCATTCAAATGATTCAATACTATCCAAAATCATTGTTGTGGAAAAATGTTTGAGGGTATAATTCTAGAGTGCGAAACAAATAACTATAAAGCTTCCGCCTGATGACCTTTTCAAACTCTGATGAAGGGGGGAGGTTGCAGGGTCTTTAGAATAGGCGGGGGTGGTTTTAAGTTCTTCACTCATTGTGTTTTGTTCAGACTTCATTAACAATGGACATGTATTTGATAACCTTTTAGACACCAGGTAGTTTCCTGCCGTATTTGATAGCTTTGAATTAGAAGTCAATAAACAATTTTTTGGAGAGTTTGGACACTTGATTTTAAGTCTAGAGTGTATGTACAGGAAATTTGTTGATACTGGCCAAATAATGAGTATGTGGACAGATAGAGGAACGTTTTGAGTTGTATATGGAATAAAAATTCAATATAGTTGTTTATATGAATGTAAAGGCTTATCCTGGTATCACACGAGGTTATGTCTTGTATTTCAGGTTTCGGTATAAATATCCGACCCCTTTAGGTTTAATGGACCGTTGGACATCCTCATTAGATTATAATGGAATGGCTATAACAATATAAAGCTCTCTGTGCCAAGCCGACAACGCGTACGATTATTTATTTTTTAATCTTGGCATGCAGGATTTCTTGAAAAATGGTTTAAAATGCACTCGTATAACGTCGCGGCTTAGAGGTACCCTGGTGTTTTAATCAATTTGAAACAGGGAAGTGTTTAGGTCTTTGCGTTGAGTGTTACTTCGCAAACCATTTCTTCAAAGAATCTTAGCTTTGGCAAGCGATCATATTAAATATTTTGGAAGATTGAAATAAACTGTTTAGTAGAGAGAGATGAATTATCCCTTCTTCGTAATCTTGAAATGAGGTTTGTGTGTGTATGTGTGTAATGCATGAATGCGTTTCTTACGTTTGCCCCCGGGCTAAATAATCCATTTTGCTATATTTTTCTATATTTATTATCTCGTCTTCCATATATTCGGCCATATGTCAACTTCAAAGGCACAGTGAACTAAGAGAATACAAACAATCCACGAGGGCTTGTAAAGTATGCGTGAAGCGTCAACATACTCGCCACAAAACGTTAACCAGTATTTACCAACAAATTTTTATAGTATCTTAGAAGTCAATCACAATTAAAGGCTAAATCAATAAGAATAATGTTTCGATTAAATTTCAAACCGTAAAACTTTACAGTTATAGTTCCCATAAGAACCCAATATGTAATTTCTTTCAAATTACCGAGGTAACTTATATATATTGTTACCTGGTTTAGCTTTTCTTGATTCATTAGCCCTTTAACTTGGTTTTGTGTCTTTTTTTTTCTCCGCTGAGGTTACATTTTTTTTTTAAAAAAAGGACATCTTCAAAATGGTCTTCCTCGTAATTACCTTATTTGCTACAAGTGAATCTTTAAATACTTTGAGAAATATTTTACTTTGGGCCGGTACAACTAGGAAGTATTTACTATATACAAAGATCAAAGGAATCTGACCGATTTGGATCGACTTATCATTCAAATTTTAAAGGCTCATTTCAAGGGGCTCTTCACTATGCGTAATCGTAACTTTATGCAGTTGGTCTGAATCACTTGTCGAATATGTTGTCTTGGAAACCTCAGAATTCTAATTTAAAGAGTAGAGTTTTGTTTTGTTATTGTTTGTCCGATTCGTTTTCGGATTTGACTATATCTGTAATATTAGGATGTGTTTCAGTCCCTTAAGGTTGGGTCCGCGAACCCCCTATCCATGAATCCTGTTAGAGTGTCGTTACGTTTTTAATTTCTAAATTTTGAGACGTTGACTGTTTAAGTGAAAAGAGAAAATGGATGAGTCTCTAAATTGAAGCACGTACATTTACAATTAAACGGGCGCAGTCCGCCACGTGTTAAGCTTAACACCAGTGTCAATTTGCAGTTTGAACGAAACAACGCGGAGTAGTACAATCATGTAAAACCGGGTGAATAAAATTGAGGATTTGCGACTTAAGATTGAATTAAGAAAAGCTGAATGGATGGTAACACGGAGCGTTAACTCCCTAAATAGTATGATGGTCCTCGTACGAATAAAAGACCTTCCCTGTAATTTAATGTCGTACGTTCGTCCGAAGAATGCCAAGTCCGAAAAAAACCAACCACAGACTCAAAGAAATTTTATCCACCCCAAAATAAAATAATATAAGAATTCTCATTGCAACTTCCTTCTACGCCTTTTTAGAAATTATAAAGTCATCCTTTAACCGGACTATATAAGATTTCAAGGGTTAGTCGCCTAAATTCTAGAAAATCTTGGTTTGAGCTGCTTGTAATCAAAATATGTTTGTTCCCCGACAATATTCAAGTACTTGGCTAAAGTAAAATCCATCCTCAGAGGGACCATCAAGGCCTATATTGAAAACGTAGTCACTAATTATAAACCTGCACTCTAGGCAAATATTGGCTTAATTGGCCTTTATTTTGTACAATTTATTAAACAAAATAATGCAAAATCAGCATACATCGCAACCGTTAATGATTTTGTTTGTTTTGGTATATTTGTCGTTTAGCTTTCGTATCTCAATTTGCACAGGTACAGTTGACACAAAACGTTTAGTACTTGATAAGAAAGGCATGGTCAACCCAGTCGATGTAGTTACTCTATAAATTTTGAACAGTTATCGTACAAGCTTATAAATATAGCTAATTTCATCGCCTGGTAGACCAAGTTCCTCAAAAACAAATCAACTGATTAATCCACTACCATTGATTTTGTACGTTTTATATAAACCGGAGCCTTCATGTTTTCTTTTTAGTACGTAAAGCTAAAGGCTTGATTCTCTATCAAGTGTTTGACAACTTCGAAACGATCACTATTGTTTGTAAAGCTTTTTGCGATGCTAATCTTACGTTGTCTATTATCAATGATAAAATACCACACCAAGTGACTAACTCTTTAAAACCTTTCTATACAGTGAACGTTTTTATAGTAAAACAGTTATGAAACCGTAACTTCCAAAATAAGGAGTAACAGCGTCTCAGATCATTTTCCTTAGTGTGTAAGGCGTTAAGTTGCCATTACTCAGTCATTGAAGTTGTACTATTTTCACCATCCCCATTTGATGTCTTGGGCGGAGGTTCTTATAACTCGGTTTTTATATTCTCGGACCTGTGGCCATAATAATTACGAAACATACACCACCTGTTGAAGCGAGTGCGCTATAGTGAAATATAAGGCGCATTAATACACAATGTTAAACGTGATAAGTAAGAAAATAGTGTAGGACAAGCGAGGAATGGATTAAAAAGAGGAAAGAGTCTTGGGCACGCGTATTGGGTGGCACACCCCTCGGTTTTTCAATTGCCTTATTTGAATCTGGTTTTAAAAATAATAATGCAATAGCCTAGATAAAAGTGCCCACGCTTATACTGTAGAATTTGTGTATCTAAAAGGTACTTTTAAATAAAATGTGATCTTTAAGTAATAATAGGGATAATTAATTATGAAAAGCATTTATTTTATGAAGTCTTTGAAATTAAATCATGTATAAGCCCTTTATTTACGATGACCAACTTTCTATGTGTTTTTAGTTTCGATGCGAACAAGTCCACTAAAGGCGCTTCGAAATTGCGTCGCGACCTGATCAATGCGGAGATTGCTAACTTGCGGGATTTATTGCCGTTGCCCTCATCAACCAGACAACGATTGTCACAGTTGCAATTGATGGCTCTCGTCTGTGTCTACGTCAGGAAGGCCAACTATTTTCAACATGGTGGGTTACGTAAGTTTAACTCTGTCTTGTACGTTATTTGTAATTCTGATAGTGTTTATCTTTGAAAAAACCGTTCACTTTCGCTGCCTATGGCCCGTTTGTATTGATGGAGTACTTTAAATTGTGACGTCACAATTATTGCTTCGTTAATATAGGCTTGAATAGAAAGTGTGTCCGGCTTGCGGTCGCCCGGCGCCTGTCAGACCCGACCTAATGTCTCTTCTATCTTAAGTTACCTTTTAAGTAATTACTCCGCATCCTTACACAAAATGACACAGATTTAAAGTCCACATGCAATACCTAACCATTCCTTACACGAAAAAAAATTGAAGTAAAGCAAATTACTAAAATGGTCTTTATCTAAATACTTCCCTATAAACTTGGGTGGCTTGGCTTTTCAACAAAATCTTATTTTCGACGAAAATTAAGTTGTGTAATGATTCTTACGTCATTTGTTGAAGAATTGGTGTGTCGCGTAGGTTGTCTCGGGATCCCAGACTTTGTGGTCCCGAATTTATACATTAATATGGCAGGTCCAAAGTACGTTTTGACTCTGTTATAAGTGTCCTCCCCTTTTGACAATCTGGCTCAAGCCCGAATCGTTTCCAACTTTTAGTGGGAAACGTTTTTCAGAGTGATTAGGGAGATTTGCAATACTGAAGAGAAATGTTGGTAAAGTTCAAAAACGAAATAATACAGCTCACAAGTTGAACTGTCAACAAATGTTTCTGGTAAATTCAAATATTAACATCATTTAGTTGTAATTTATAAAATAAAGAGTGCAGCCAAAAATGCAGTTGTATAAAAACACACTTTTCTCCGCGGTGAAACTTTTTTGCACGTGCTCTTTTAGAGGATGGACTCTTTATTGGCTCGGGGCGATATCAAATTACTTGTGCCGCCTTGTATTCAGTAGACGAGAAAGCGAGATTAAGTGGGGGTTTCAATTGGGCGTCGTCAATTTGACAATCGGCTGGTTTCGCTTCGCTACACGAATTTAACACGTAACGCCGTCAGTTCTCCACGGGGGACTCTTTTTCTAATTGCGTAATACAGTTTACCAAAGATAAAACGGTGATAGATTCACTTCGTTAATAATAAATTTTTGATTGAATCGAAATAACTTTTATCGTGAGCGGATCGAGACGAAGTAGAACTATAAATAATTAATACGTCAACAGCTAGTTATCGAAACCGTTTTTAGTGGTGGTATTTTTAAATTTTCTGCTAAATTGACTGGAAATTAACTTGGGCCGTAATATTTTTCGCTATTTCGTCTGCTAATATTGTATATCGATCCCCATAAGCGTCTATTCCAACTTTATGTTATTAAAGTCAGTAGTGCACATTTTTCAAGCCTTTTGGCGCACCGTAAGCCCTCTTTAAGTAAACACATTGAAGGAGGACCGTCCATACGGTAAAGAACACAAACTTACGCCACTGCAACTTTAAGCCTAAATCTCTGAGTCAATTAACTAATGTTCCACGCTTATTTCTCAAAATTGTCCACGTAAAGTTTGATTTAATTTCAAAGCACGTGTTTTTGTAGTACTTTAGTTTGTTTCGAGGTTTTTGCGGGTCGCCCCATATTAGAACAGTTATTTTAAAATGAGGTTTGGTGGGCCACGTGCGAGCTCGCGCCATTGGTCAAGGGTCAACTGGTTTCCTATAATTGTAGGTAATTGCACGCACCACATTAAATAGGCGAGCATGTCCGGAATTAGAATCAATTTAAACGTTAAACGCTATATATTTTATAAATTGCTATAAAGTCGCCGTCATATTATCTGGAATAATATGTTTTTAAAGATGAAATGCAATCAAAAGTTAACACTGGTTCGTCCAATAGAGGAACTTCCAGCGAGTGCTTCGCGAAGAAGCCTAACGTGTAGTGCCATCCATTACGTAGCCTTAATTGCTTGTACCTTCTTTAATATTGTAGATAGAAACATGGTTCTAATTGATATATATTCATTTTGTATGTTCTTTCAATTATAATCGATAAAAATTCAAGCTCGGAGTACACTTTTACATATTTTGGGTTGCAATTCTACTTTAAAGGAGTAATGACTCGTTTTAAGAAAACATAAATGCGTGGGTGGATGCGGATGTCCCATGGCTATTTAGATGGAGTCTTTGAGAACGCTTACCGTTTTCTAATGACCCT
The DNA here is from genome assembly GCF_054372755.1 of Phalangium opilio. Lineage (NCBI taxonomy): Eukaryota > Metazoa > Arthropoda > Arachnida > Opiliones > Phalangiidae > Phalangium > Phalangium opilio. Next base: position 4,902,480 of record NW_028324187.1, on the reverse strand, counting down.
CCCAATTGGACCACGTACGCTTTTTAATATAATTTGCCAGGAAATTTTATAGGTAAAATCCCTCGTAGTAATTTTTACTGACTCAAGTCTCTTATTATATTAACGATTATGAACAGAGAATCAGTGATTTCAAAGTAGTTAATTGTTTTGAACTTGCTATTTGTTTTGAATACAGTACACTTAAAGATATAACATTAATTCTTTGTTTGTCCCATACGCAAGGGTTTTTTGGGCAATTTAATTTAAATTCAACTTATTTAAATGTAACTCTATAATTTAAAATCACGCCATCTATTTCTTTTAAATAGGAACTCCTGAATCTTTGCTTCAAAAAACTCAAACTTTTTCTTAACTCAGTGACCGAAATATGAAAATTCCTTCAATTTTTTCTATTCATTTTTGTTTTTTTTAAATTCGCTTTCACTTTAGGTTAAGTTCATCTTCTTTTGAATGGAAAAGTCATTTCACTTTTTTAACAAAATTCTTTTAACGTTACGTGTTGAATAGAAAGTTGAAATAAATGACGAAATTTGGCCTAGCACCATTTTCAGTCCGTCACAAAAGAACAGTGTCAAAATAAATGTGAAGAAAGTGAAAATAAATTTGAACAATTGCTTATTGTTGCGCGGCGAATATTGTACATGACCTATACGGGGTGTTAGGGTTAACTTTTGTTCTTAGTTTACTTATGGTTGTGTCTCAAACGTTATAGAACACTTCGATGAAAATAAGAGGTGAAATTTAACGGGGGTGAAACTTTGCATTCCAGCCCGCCGCTTTTTAGCGCCTGCGCTGTAGGCTTGGGGTTTACGATAGTGCATGCGCAGAGACTGCAAGGGACCAATCCTTGATACTCATGTCCAGATACTCATAAGGGTTGCCTATCCCCTTTTTTACATCTGAAGGGCTTATTATTTTTCCAAACGTATTGAGAGCTTTCAGATGGGATCATACTCTCCCAAGCTGTTCTGGTAGCCATATTGGATGGTCTCAGCTTCATTCCTGCTTTAAACCCACCAATATGGCAGCGTAAATTATGTCACGATACTCAGCTCCTCCTCTAACAGCTACTGTGTTAGTGCTAACCCTAACCCTAAAGCAATGAAAGTTTTCGCACCAATTTTGAAGCACATTTTACAATGTTCTAATGCAACTTCTCTGCCGTTTCCAAAATTTTAGACTTGAAATTGTGTCCTTATGTACTGTTGAGTTTATTATAACGCAAAAAATAAATTGTAAAATGAAGCAGCCTATAACGTTTAGACGGTTTAAATGACGTTATTGTTTATACCACAATCCAAGAAAAATAACTAACTTTCTTTGTTTGATAAATCTTTAAGTGGTCAGAAAGAAAAACCGACGCCTCTGATGAAAGTGTAAAACTAAAAAAAAAACCGCTAAAAGATTAAAATTTTCTAACTTACAAATTGTAGAAATGAAAGTATTTATGCCAAGGACAAAACTCAGAACTCTAACGTGGTCGAGTTTGATTTTTTTTGTTATGCGAATAATATTCATTGAAATCTACCTATATAGGTTAATAGAGAGGCGCCGAAACAATGCGTTATTAGGGACTTCAATACATTGAACATTTTCACTTTTTTTACATTAGAAAATTATGCACTATTAATTTTTTTTTCCAATAATAAATCGTAACATCGGATATTTTCCCATTCTCTAATAGGTGCTATTATGTAATGATAAATGTGACAATAGCCTCTTACGACTGCTGGCATTGAAAAATAGAATAAATAAAGCATTTTTGTACCAAACAAATTTAAATGACATTAAATTCACTGCTAAGGTCCCGCCCTATTAATGTTAACCATTTCTCCATTGTTGTTGTTGATGCAATCTAGTTTTTCCAACGACTTCAATATATAAATTAAGTCCACAACCACTTCTTCGAGGAACCCTGTTTGCGTGTTGACTTTAAGCTTCCAAAGTGTAAGAAATTCCCAGTACGTTAAGAAGGTATTTGAGATATATTTTGTAGTGGTAGTTCAGCTGAGCGGTGAAAAGTAGACCAGCGGGATAGCGAACAAATACGGTATGCTTTTAACAAATACTTTAATATATAGAATACTTGTTTAATTTTTCTTTTTTAAGTTTTAAGTCGAAGAACGTTTTTGGGGACGATGTAATTCAAGTCGTTATTTTGTTATCTTTTTTTTTCAAATTTCGTTTTTTTCCCAAAATTAAACAATTTATATAAAACCCTCTTATAATTAAAAGAGAGAATGAATTAATAGACCACCTCGAAAATTACGTGCAGAGAAACCACATATAGGGGCCAGGCCGACATTAGGGGCCCCGCTAGCTCTAACACATCACATTCTGGCTAGATTAACATCAACTAAATTCCACTTTTGGGAAATTCCCGAAGACAGTCTCGTGTCTTGTCACTCAAATCTAAGCGCAGATTGAAGTATCAAGCATGGAGCGATATTAAATAGAAAAACAATTGAAGTTTTAGAGGTTCATTTTTGGGGGAATGACAGACTTTTAAAGTACCGAAGGGAAAAAAATCAGTGTTAGATTGTTTGATAAAAAAGTGTTGAGGTTTCATTTTTATTCTTTCTGTAATATTATGGAATCCGCAGCTAGATCCTTGAATATGAGATAAATGTTTTACATTGCGAAATGTGTCTGGAAAATTGTTGACTTTCAAAGCATATTTCGTCCCAAAACGTCAAGGGGGTTCTTTAGGTATTCTTGGATGTTTTTGGTGGTGTATTTGCTAAGTCGCGTCTTCCTTTTCAACATTTTGTTATAAAACAGCGAGTTATTCTCTGCATGGCAACCGTGGAAAAATATTTTAAAATAAACATTCCAAACGATTAACATTTTTCCTTGGGAACTATTTGGTCTGCCAAGGCCCAAAGTTTTAAAACGGCTTAAAAATGGGGCAAAATTTCTAGTGTGACTTGCACCGTTTTACGCTTATTAGGGCCTATATTATGAAAAACCTTTTCGCATATTTCATTACAACGATGGACTGTATGAATTAATAAATTCAATATTAAATGCCTTAGTACGTTGTTATGAAGCCGTTTGAACAGTTTAGGTTTGGGCACTGAGACCAAGCATGCCCTTTGGACTGCTTAGGGTAGGGCACCGAGTAAGCCATTTAAAAATCTTTGGGTAGGCACGGAACAAAGACCACTTTCCTCGTCGGAGTTGTTCGTTTGATAATTAAACTCGAAAATTATTTGCTACCAAGATATTTTTGGACACCGTTAAAATCTTTTTTAAAATTCTGAATAAAATGAGAGGTACTCGAGTGAATTTCCAAATAAATGCGGTAGAATTAGGCCTACATGATCCCAAACAAAGGCTTTTGTAGTACGCCACTTTAAAACACGTTTAACCTCGTAAAAAAGGGACCTAAAAGGGTTCGTTCTCCAAAAACGTAACTCGTAGCTCTAGAGAAATCAATCAAGGTATCTCGAAAGTTGATTGAAAGTTTTGTTTACGATATAAAAACTTTGGAGTACTTAGAAGCCTGTATGCGTGTATTAGATCGAAGCCATAGGCCACCCGCGAGACGTAGAAGTTAAATGTATAATATTTCACCATCATTATGATTATCTCACGCTTATAATACTGCTTTCAAAGGGTCGTTAACGAACAAAACTTAAAGACTAAAGCACTTAACACTCGATCCTGCATGGATAAAAATACTTTAAAGGGATATTGAACTAAGGAAGGTAGACCTGTCAAAATATGCTTAACAACATTATTAAAACAGGTCCGTTTCCCTACTAATTACAGTTACTTAACAAGCAATTCTTAAGCTTGATTTAATTGACGTCGAAAAGACCACAATGATTCTAAACTACTAACATGATATTTCAGTTTATTGTCTCATAATCCTCAAGAACAATTAAATTTCATAAAAGATGTTTTCATCATCTGATTGTAAGAAGTCATGTCAGAAAAAACTTTAAGAATCTTTCTTGGCTACGGATGGTAATTGAAAAACGAATATCTATCGGTTGGAATTGAATATTTAAAATAAAAGGTAGTAGCTCCGAATCAAGAAAGCGTATACGTCCCATGGAGAGAAAGTGTAACACGGCAAACATTTAGCCAGAACCCCGCTGAGATTACATCAAGCCCAGAAGGAGACCCGTTTCTCCGACTCGTCCAGGGTGTTAGAACCACGTCTTAGGTCTAGATTCGCTTCCCCGGGAACCGCGGGTTAGCTTAAACCAAGAGAAATAAGTCGGTGCCACGGTTATCGATTAATATATTTATTGCTAGGCCTAACAAACTCCGGACGGTATTTTATTCTCCCGTGTTTTGTTGCAAACTTTAAAAGAAAACACATGTATGCAATTTGCAATACCTAAGATTGGAATGGCGTGTGTTTTAAGTGAAAATTAATTAAATCTATATAAATCAAAGTCCTGACTGACTGACAGACGGACTGATAATCAACGCCCAGCCCAAACCGCTTGCCCTAGAAGACTGAAAATTTGCACGAACGTTACTCATAAGTAGTAGGCGCGTACTAAGAAAGATTTCCCCCCCCCAATCCGCCGCCATCTTAATAAATGGCGCCCGGAAATGTAAAAAATCTTCTCTATGCAACAAAGTCCGCGCGTTTCAACCTATTTCACAAATATTTAGTACACTGGTTTCCTTTAACCTAGAGACGGGCTGAATTGTCTTTCCGGTTCGATTTGTCGCCATCTTTTTAAATGGCGGCTAAAAACTTAAAAACCCTTCTTTATGAAATAATGTCCGCGTGAAAAGTAATAAAAAATGTCCCGACGGGCTGACGGGCAACGCCGAGTGCCTTCGCTCCCAGGGTGCTACAAAAATATTAGTCATCAGTTAAATCTACCCATTCTTTATATCCTTTTGATGGAAGTTCTTTTTCACGCGAGCGACGCCGCGGGTAACAACTAGTATGGTGTATATTACTAATTTATACTAATTTTATTTCTGTTTTGTATTTGCAGTTTTTCGCAAACACAATATTCCGCCGGAATTACCCATGCCGCATTTCGGTTTCTCGAAGGTAAGTTTCTTACCGTGCATTTTTTTATGTTTCGATGATTATCAATTAAAAATACTTACTATTTAATGCTTGTGGTATAGTTATTGAAAATTTAATATTGTACTGAAGAAATTAATATAAATAAAACAACTGATCAACAGGTCAGATCTAATTAGATGTTAGTTCATAACTTGTGCTAATGGCTATTAATGGACAGGTCACAGGCCTAATATACTTCGGGGCAGCAATAAGGAAAATGTATAACCACTAATTAACTTTATAATCCTCGGTTAAACCCTACGCACAATACCAGTTTTCGAAGGATCCAGATGACCCGATGAGGTCCTGTCTAGCCCACGTTGACCGCAGGAACACGCGTAGTGACGCGGACTTAAAGCGGAAGACGAGTGAACTTCAAGCCGAACACACGTAACATAAAGTTATCAGCCGACAAAAGTTCATAGTTAATAATCAGAGTATCGTGTCAAAACGTGAACTCATTCGCGAGCTCTTTTTGTACGCTTTTTCGGTATCTAAACGGATCAACTATATGGTCTGATTTTTTATCAAGAAAAGGTATAGAAGCGCAATCGCAGTAGGCCAATGCAAAGGCGCATAAACATCAATCTAAAAAATAAAGACATCTATGATGAAAAAAAATATCTTTTATTTTTATATTACAATTTTCTATTAGTGAATATTATTTAGGTACGTCTAATTTTTCGTAAAAAATTAAGATTAGTAAAAAAAATAGGTCAGTCGGGGAAAGGGATAAGGGGATAAGACACAAACCTTTCAGAAACACCCTGTATATGAAGAAAACACAAAATGTAGTTTGTTAGGGTTGGATTTATTTATAATTTGCAAAATGGCCGAATAAAAAAAAATCCTCAACCCTTTAAAAATGCTGCTTTCTTATATTTATAGTTCGTTTAATATTTAAATAATTATAGTTAAATGAAAGTATATAGCTGTTTTCTTTTAATTTAAATAGAAAAAGAATCATAATATTTATCGTTTGACGTTTAAAATTTCAATCTTCAGTCTCTCTCATAGATAGCTATGCCGCGTGCTTAGCAATCGTAAAATAACCTATTTAGTTAGTATTTTTCTCCACATAAATAAAATCCAGTTTTTGATTGCTCGATAGATATCCGCGGCAATTATTTAAATTACAAGTTTTCCCGCTTTTGCGTTTTCTCCCATTTGAATCGCACCGCACACTCACTTTCTCCCATTTTAGATTAGGACAATTAAGAATGGAATGAAAAGTAGTCAAGGGAAAAATAATTTCAAAATTGGAATAGCTTTATATAACGATCTCGTAGTTATTAAGTTGATTTGTAAATTGTAAAATAAAATCGATTCCTAGAAAGCTTGAATCGAACCATTCATTTCAAATTAATATAAGTGTTTATTTAATGTTCTATGTCAAAGTTACCTACCTTAAGTTCATAAGATATGTTCCATAAGTTTGCCACAGGTTACTGAGAGGTTATTATGAAGTGAAGTAGATGAAACGTCATAGATTCGAGGTAAAGCGACGCCTGGTGAGGCGCTATCAAAGGCGGCTTAGTACAGACTAAATAGGAACTAGATGGATTGCAAAATTAACCGAGTGTGTAGGACTTCAATTCTCGCTTGTCGTTCTCGAACTAGTTATCTCGAGCTGCAAGTCTCTAGCATTACATAGAATAATTAGTGTCATACTTATGGTAGGAACATATCTTATAAACCTATGACGACACTATGAAATCAGAAAGATTCGTAAATGTATTTAAAATAAGGTGAAATTGCAATTTAAGACACCGAAAACGTGGGCAAAAGGAGGCGGCGTTTGCAAGTCCCTTTTTATTTGTCTTAGGACAGATATAGTAGAAACCGTGTTTTCTAGCTTCATCGATCATTTAAGAGAAGAAATTTCTCTCTCTCTCTCTCTTCTTTCCTAGGTTATATAGTCTTTAGATCCTGTTGCTCAAAATTTCAACCGTCTGAAGACGAATCTCTCGATTTTTTGGGGAATCATCTTTTAGCAATTTTCAAAAGTGCAGACGGCGCCGATTCACAAACGGTTTTTTTTTATTACAACTTTCCGTAATATCTTTGCCCCTATTTAAAATAAAAATATATTTTATTTCGAACGCATTTTGGTTAAAATTGAAGTCACAAATTAATCTGACCAGAACTCATATCTCACGGTTTTTTTTAATTATTGCGTTTGTCATAGCAATTTGGTTAGCTAAATGGTGGGGAATTACGTGTTTTGTCATTAATCCAACTTTAAATTTATTGGACTTTATTGATTTTTAAAATAATTTTGATTATTCAGCAGAATATTTCATTAATTAGTCGGAGAACCTGTAATTAATTAGTCGATTCCCCTGCCCTAATTGTAATTAGGTTGTTTAATTATTCCTAATCTGGGCTGTAAAGTAGAAACAAGGGCTCAAGGAACCACGAGTGAAGATGCAAGGTTAAGCCATTGCGCTTTAACTAATTTTTGAAATATTTTTAATTAACAAAATAATTCTAATAAATTTTCTTTCCTGATAATTAAAACGATAAACAATCGACACACACACAAAAAACGTTTATTTCTTAAGTGAAAATGCGAAATCTCCTTTTGTTTAAGAGTGTTATGACCCGACTCGAATGCCTTACCTCCAAAGGATCGAGAGTTCTAAAAGCAAAATTTAAAATTTTCCCAATCCCTTTTCATAGCCGTGGGCTTTAAGCCTAGGCCGCCCCCATCTAAGGTCAGCCGGAGAGGTCTAGGGTCAAATCTAAAGGTCAAGTTGCGGTTTACCCATACCTTAATGGGCCCGGTGAGGATAAATACCTCAGTCATGCAACTAACTCTCTCTCTCTATCTCTCTCTCTCGGTCTACCTGCGCCCCGCAAGAATTCTTTCAACCGTGGGAGAGTTCTACTGAACAGATCGTTTTGGCGTCTGGACTGTATACAATAGATTATTACGTGTTAGTTATTTTAGAAGTCTATAATAATTCTTTAACGGAAGTGTTGCTCTTTAAAGATTGAATCAAACGATCATAGAACAGTTTTAGTCGATAATAAAATGCTGTTCGTTTCTGCCACGAAGATAAAGAGAGGTATATTAAAGCAGGGATAGATTTAATTTTAGAAGTAGGAATGGAGAACGGTTAGTATTTCTTCAGCCCGACTCATAGCCCCTCCCTTCAACACGTAACGAAAAGTTTAAATTATCTTATTGGCTCACTTAAACTACGTTTTGATGCCGTTGCTGACGGGTACGGCGAAAAATACGTAATTCCTTTTTACTTCTGTCGCTATGACCCGCCTCTTCTTTCATACCCCTCCGACCAGTGGAAGGGGGTCCGGGACTTTGACGTGTGCCCAGATTACTCCGTTCTCCATTCCTACTTCTAAAATTAAATCTTTCCCTGATTAAAGTCTATTAGATCTCATTCAAAGTTCTCAGTAGATAAATGAATTTTCTAATCATTAGATAACGTCTTAAAACCGTCACTCTTGAAAAATTTAATTCAACTTCTTTAACCATTATTTTTGCCAATTATTATAATTTTTTTCTCGCTCCTTCAATGTTCAAATACTTCTCCGGGTTAATTATACGCTTCTGCCATTAGCAATTCCGGGTTAAACCTATAAAAGTCACGTGTGTAGGTTGTTCGAAGTTGGTATATATTACGTATAATATCTCTAATTTAAAAAAATGTAGAAACTCCCATAGATCATAATGGATAATTTCCACTTTCATAAACCAGCAGACTCGTCATTCTGCTACATAAGAGACGTAGGTCAAGACGTCAAATTACGACCTTGGACTTTGAACTAAATCGTGTTTCAAAGGGCCCATTTAATCCCCCAAATCTTATTCCATAGAGGCAACGCCTTACATGTGTAATAAACCTAAATTTTAAATTATTCGAATATATAAATTTATTAATAAAATTTTATATTGGAATCAGTCAAAACGAGTAATTTCAGATGAAATTTCTGCCGACTTTCGTACATTAAAGGTCTATGGGGCAAAGGTCGTATAAAGTAACAAAAATTTCGACTTTTATCCTTAACTTTTAGGCTAGATGGCGCTAAGAAGCAATGACGGTCCCCATTAATTTCCCTCATAAAACGCGTATAGCACGGGCAATTACTATACATGGACGATGGACCACACGTGACGTGATAGACTCTTTTATCAAAATATTATTGGACAGGATAAAGTTGGGTTTAATAGAGTCACGCTTCGATAACTTATCTAATAGGTGGTAGTCAAGGTGGTAGTCACTATGGAGCTTAGCCTAACCCGAACAGAGTTCTTCAAAGTAATGGTTTGAAAACTGAGCCTCTTCCGGCGACAGCTTGGAGGAAAGAAATCTCTATACCTATCGTGTTGTCTCTGTCCCGGGTGTCCCCCCATCAACAGAGAAGAAGTCCTTTCATCATTCTCAGCGGTTCGGTATAGGGTAGAACGGTTTTGTAGCCCCCTATGCATTCAAAACATAAGCTATGGTTCTCACACAAATAAGATGAGTGTCTGAGTGTCTGGCCCCTCGATAGTAGTAAAATCATTCCTAGGTACTATACACTTTAGTCAATTCATAAATACAAACCTGTACGACAATTCGCGCGGCCTACTTTAATCCAAAAAACATAAAAGAAAATACAAACCTATAGATGCTAGCATACAAAATGAAATTATTTTCTTAAGAAAAGCTTTAATAGTTTAGCGCTAAGTAAAGGCTGGTTTTCACTGACCAAAATGTCCCGAAATCAATAAGACAATTTCAAATTTGCAGAGATGGCTAAAAATACGCCAATTATATCTCGCCCTCGTGTAAGGTGGTACCTCTCCCCTAACGAAAAAAATTACATTGACAATCGACATCTAGTTTTTTTCTGAAAAATTCCTATTCAATTCACTGTTTGTGTGAATGTAGTAAGTGCGAAGTTACAACTTCAAAAACGTTCTATTGAAGTGGAAACCGGCCTTACGAATTTTTTTTTCCCTCCGAAGCTCGTTTATAATTCATGTTAGTAGATGCATACATGCCTTTCATCTCTAAGAGTTATAACATTAAGGTATTTGGAGCTTCAGTACGTTTCTCTTTGTTAGTCGTTTTAGCCTAAAACATTACGGTGGTTTTTGGGTGCACTTCAACGGAATACATATTATTGTTATTTTCATAATATTAGAGTGTGCATGGCTGCCAACAAAAAAGAATGAAACTTTTAGAATAATAATTTAATTATATTTAGTGACCTGCTCCTCGTCAGAAACGTCACAAATCTTAAATTGCTCAATTCCTTGAAATTGGGAAGGAAATTGTTTCAACATTTGTTTCCATAATACGCCTATTGGGATCATTTTAAGAGGTTAGAGGTTACGAGAGGGTCGGTTCCCCCATAAGAAAAATTAACTGGCTGTTGTTCCGTGAGAATTGACCTAAGGTCTTTCTCTCTACTGAACTAAAATTGGCCTAAACTACCTAGATCCGTGTAGATGTTGAATTGGTGCGAAATCAACCTCAAAATTGGCCGTCTTGCTACAAACGGGAGGCTGCAGTTTATAATTGGGATTCATGAAAAACCAATGCCAATTTTGCCACCGTATATGCCCTTTTATGGTTATCCTATTAAAATATGTTTATAGCAATCAGTTATACCCTAGATTCTTGATAAATTTTAAATGCTTAAATATCAAGTAATTATTAATTTTCTCATTCCAGGCTCTGAGCGGATTCCTAATGATGATGACGCAAAATGGAAAACTACTTTACATTTCGGATAACGCTGCCGAATATTTGGGACACTCCATGGTAAGCTGAAGTTTTTTTGCGTGTTCCCAAGGTGGCAGAGTAATTCTCTAACCATTACCTCGAGGAACCCTGCTGGATAAGACACTGATAGATCTTTCTAGCATTTAAACGTTCACCAATATCCCCGTTCTATAATATAGAGCACCAATCATTACAGTATATATAGTGCTTATTTCTACAGGATTTACAATATGTAGACACCGTAATATTATTTTCTAACCAACTGAAAATTATGGAATAAAAAACGATGTTTATTTTTAAGAAGTGGTGTATTTTTTGAGGGGGTTTAAAGATCTACCACCGTGCAGTACACTCACTCATGTATAGTCCTTGATGTTGCTAGATCCTTGTTTCAAGGACGCTTTAACTGACCTTTAGAGCTCTGGGACCGTTCAAGTGTTCCCAGCTGCTATTACGTCAATATATTTAGTTTGTGGCAGTATTAGTAATGTCAGTCACATTTTGATAAATTTTTTGTTCTTGCCCCACCGAATTACAAAAAGGGGTAAAAAATTACTGAACTGAATTGAAAATATAACCGCTGCTTTAAGACAAAATCTAAAGTTGAATGTGCATGGCGATAGAGTATAGGATCATTTACCGACGGGGGTTTCCCATTTTAAGCGGATCTCCGTCGTTGGATTACGGCACCGCGTTCTCGGGGATTAAGAATCTCACCTTGGATTTCAAAACGCGGCTCATATGATTGGTAACTAAATGAGACATGATATGACGTCATAATTCGTTAATCGACCGAGAGAGTTCTGTGTAAATTATAAGGCAGTAATAGCGTCAGCAAAACAACTTATCACGTGTGAACAAAAACGATTCCGAGTCTCTGTATGTACAGTCGCTCTGCTAAATAATATATTATTAGGCATCCGCGTACGTGTCACTGTCCCTTTATGTGAAAAGTAACCTATAATAGCTCGAAAGATCTTTGTCCTGGGTTTGCATAAAGCATATAAGATGGGTGAAGATGATGCTCTATTATTTATTCGAGGCTTCGGGCTCCCTCATATTGTGGGTTATGACCTTCGGCTTTCAAACAATTTACTTATAGGTAGTCTGGAGACTGCAGTTATAAGCCTGTAGACCATTTAAGCCTAGTTCCGGGGTCTTCTTCTCCGCTATAGATAGTTTGATCACCATCCACAAGACCCTCGGGCTCAATCGTGAGAATTATTTAGTCGTCGCCTCTCGTTTTTTGGTTAGTTTTTAATACCCATTAGATCAGACCGCCACTGCTAAGTCATTACATTATTTTTTTTTCTTCTTCTGCTCCTGTTATTGGTCGTGATTATCTTTCATAAGTATCGTATTATTATATTGAGTTCGATATAAGCAAGCCTGACTTTTTTTGACGGTGTTAAACCCCAAACATTTGTTCACAAATATATATCTAAAAGTTTCACAGCTGCTCAACTTTAACGTAATGTAATTTTCTATATACTATAACTGAACCAGCTGGGTAAGAATGGGGTGCTCCTGCTAGAAATTAAATGTTTATGTTCAAAGTCTGCCATGGAATAAACACCTTTTGTTGATATAGAGTGCCCAATTGATAACTCGATCTAGTAATTAACTTTTTTTCTTCGCGAAGTTTACGAAATTAAATCAATTTATTGTATACTCGCGATAGATTCATCCGAAAGGTTAATCAGTTTTCAAATTTCACGAGACGGTTTTCGAATTTCGTGAGACGGTTTTAAAATATCGCGAGACAGTTTCCGAATTTCGCGAGACAGTTTCCGAATTTAGCGAGACAGTTTCCGAATTTCGTGAGACGGTTTCCCAAATTTCACGAGACTGTTTTTAAAATTTCGCGAGACAGTTTCCGAATTGCACGAAACGATTATCAAATTTTACGAGACAGTTTCCAAATTTCACGAGACTGTTTCCGAATTTCACGAGACTGTTTCCGAATTTCGCGAGACAGTTCCCGAATTTCGCGAGACAGTTCCCGAATTTCGCGAGACAGTCTCCGAATTTCGCGAGACAGTCTCCGAATTTAGCGAGACAGTTTCCGAATTTCGTGAGACGGTTTCCCAAATTCCACGAGACAGTTTACAAATTTCACGAGACTGTTTTTAAAATTTCCCGAGACAGTTTCCGAATTGCGCGAAACGGTTATCAAATTTTACGAGACAGTTTCCGAATTTCACGAGACAGTTTCCAAATTTCACGAGACAGTTTCCAAATTTCAGGACAGTAACGCGTCGCGATACAACATTGGGTAAACACCGTCTTATTCCTGATAAAAGCACCCGTTCTTTTAAGATCTAATTATTTGGAGAGATAGACGTGTTTCGGAGAAAGTTTTTACGCGATGGGAGGTGGGTTTTATCATCGATAGCCCGAAGCGAGGATACTCGTCTCGATAATTGCCGATTCCGGGTTTGTGACCTAGTGCTGTCTCTCCCCCCAACGTCCTCTTAGATATTTGAAGCAAGTCCCGGACACGATCCTACTCAATACCCTCCCCGACTTATTTATAATCTCCTACCGTTCTTAATAGAAAAGTTTTCTAATTAAAAAAATTTGTCTGTCGGCAATAAGTACGAGATCTACAGTAGATAAAAGTTTAGATCACCTTGAGAACATATAGGCATAGACTACTTGGTTTACTGAGAGGTTGTACCAACGTAATTGTCTTACTCCCGTTCGTATATTAAAAGATGTGAGAAAATGTTTGGGTAAAGATCAATTTGAGCTTAAATTCAGTTTGAAAATCCTCTCTAATATAACGTCTTCGCAATATTCTTCGTAAATGGACCTTTTCGACGTAAATACTAAGTAGGAAACCCTCTGCATCGGCCATCTTTGCCCACTCTCGTGATACAAAATTACTAGAGCGCAGGCGCCAAAAAGCGAGATAGAAGGCAAAGTATTACCCTCGTGTCTTTCCCTTTTAGTTGCATCGAAATGGTCTATAACCAAAATGAATTTTATATCGCGCGCTTTTAAGTGTCATTGTCTAACGCAGGTGTGAGAAAGATTTAAAGTTTACAAGTACGATTCGCAACTAAATGTTAAGCTTCTGTACAAAACCCGCTTTCGTTTCGTAGAGTCAACAACATTTAAAACCCAAAAAACCTCGAGTCAAACACTTGAGATGAAATAAAATCTAAAACATTTTCATCTTTTTCAAATAGCATGAAACAAAATAAACGTTTTTGTAACCATCACGAATATGCAGGTGGTTTCATGGGTCATAATAAAATTTCCCTATCTTCCCTTTTTCGTGGCGTTGCGTGTAATCGCGAATAAGCGTAAGTTTTTGAAACATATTGTTGTTTCGTTCCGAAAATTCTCTTAAAAGAGAACGCGTTTCACGGTTATATTAAACCTATCCTATAGCTTTGCATTATGGGTAAATGTTACGAAGAATTGCATTATTTAGATTGCATATTGCATGATGAAAGATATTAATTAATTTTTGTATGTTTTGTGTTTATTTTCCATTGTGAACAGGAGGATTTGTTAATTCACGGTGACAGCGTGTACGACATAATAGAGAAGCAAGATCATCAAGTGATTCAAACGGAGTTACATCGGACGCCAAGTCCTTTAAGCATAATTCCGGATAGTCGCGTGTTTCTATGCCGGATGAATGTTTCCCGAAATGCCAGAAGACAAATGCGATTCGGGGATCAAAAGGTCAGTTTCTTTGCTTTAAAACACCTATTGTTTACTCCAAATTTTCCACTACACATAAACTCACTTTGATTTTCATAGGGAGGTTTTGATAAAAATAGAGTTGTTTACTTAAATTCATTATAGGATAGCTTAGCCTACATGTTGAAGTTTGAGCCACTCTTTGTTCTCAAATCACTATGAAATCCTTCTTTTTTTTGTTTAACAGGTGGTGTTAGTACAGGGTCATTTCGTCAGTTTCTTGCCCATGTGCAGTCGCAATGAACCCGTCTTTCTGTCCACTTGTACGCCCATTGCCATGCCCGAAACCAGAGAATGCGTCGTACAAGGCAGCACAAATGTTTTCACTTCAATTCACTCCATGGATATGAAGTTTCTACACATCGATCGCAAGTAAGAAATCACTACACGCTTCCAATCTACCCCTTAAATTTCGGCTCTAATGTTACAACTAATTCTATTTTCAAGCAAAAGTAACCATATTGGAAAATTGGTGAACATGCACTCTTAAGATTTACTATATTTTGCTAAACCCATGAAAATTTAGGCGAAATTTCTTATTTTTTCCTCCTTTGTTTTAAAAGCAAACCGATTTTTGAAATGTTTTCCCTGTTGCAAAAAGTAAATTTTAATGTCGAGCGAAGTATTAGGAATAGTTTTTAGTTACCTTTGAACCTGAACTATTTATTTAATAAGAGTTTCGTGTCATTTTTTTTTCTTCCTTGCCATCATAATTTAGCGGTGAGTTCCATTTGTGTTGCAAGAAATCGAGCTTACAAGGTCTTTCGTGGTACGAGCTAGTTCATTGGGAACATCTAAGGGAAGCTCAGTCCAAGCACAGACTTAGTAAGTTACAATTTTATTATTGAATCCTCATATCTGCTATCATGACGTCGTAAGCCAGTTATTTGACCTTTTAACGGGGCTAATCGTGATACTCAGTAATTGATCCGGTATATTTTCGACAAATAATAATCCAAGTTTAAAGTGGTAGTCGCGTAAATAGTGAAAATTTACGATTGAGGGAACGAACACAAATTAAAATAATTGCAGCTATTTTTAAATATCATTACATTTTTTCACAGTAACTCAGTCGGAACAAGAGCGTTCCTGTATTTTGTTACTGCGGTTGCAAACAGGACCCGGAAAGTGGATTTGGGTTCATGTTGTACTTCAAGTCAAAGACGGTTCGGACAGTTCCCAACAACCAGTCATCGTCTGCACTAATCAAGTACTTAGGTAAGTTCTCAAACCACAATATTATTACTTCTATATACGACATGAAATCTGTGTTTAATTTCATGATTCTGTGCAACAATGTTTTTTAAATTTGCATGATTAAGCAACTGCATAATATGCAGTTTTATAAAGTGCTTATGGTGCTACAATTTTCTGGTTTTCCAAAAGCTGGGTCAATCTGCACCAAGATTCAAGTGTTATAATGAATTCTAATAGTTAATGTTATTTAAAAAAAATTTAACAGCGAAAGGGAAGCGCAGGTTATGAGCGCCAACAGCTGGTTATATCAATTCTACTCGTTACATTCCAAAATGCATTATGGGTTGACGTACGACACTCATGGCACTCGATTACCAACACCGTATTACTCCGCCACCATGCAGCCATTTCAGTACGCTTCATTTCCTCCGTCAAGCGAAACAACAACTCCAGCGCATGCGCATCTGCACCAACATCAACACGGACCTCACCATCCTCCAACATACCACCCCCACATGTCTCAACCAATTACACCGCAAAGCCTCAATGGATCCAGCAACACCAGTGTCTTTCAACGTTATAATAATCCATCAAACATACAAACTCATCCGTTAACCTCTTATAGTATCAGCCTAAATCATAATCCAGTAGGTGTTGATATGACACCGACGCGGTGGCCACCACCCGGAAGTTTGAAACGACCCGCGTCACCCGATGGTAATCAAGAGAAGCGAAATTACAATTTGGAATTATGTAAAGGATTTCAGCCTCATCAAACTACGGTTAACAATCTACACCATGGATATGGAGTTTATCCATCTAATACTGCTGGATTAGCAGTTCCTTCATTGGGAGGTATGGTTTCGGGATCGCCTAGTTATTTCGGAGCAGGTGGTCTGCAGTTGCTTTCCTCAACGGTTCATTACCCGAATATAAGTCGATTTAGGAGTCATCACAAATCGTCCTCGTCATCCGAGGATGAAGTTGAACAGTCATTGACACCCACTAACACCGAGGATGTGTCAAATTTGATAACCTTACCAAATTGCAATCGTAATAATTCTCACAATAATGGAAGCAGTTGTACTGATAGTTACCTCAACTCGTCCAAATATCAAAGTACATTCTTCCATAATGACACTAGTATGTCCAGGCGATTGGTAACCGAGGCTTATGACGCGATTTACAGAAGGGACGAATATAACCACGATACGGATTTTAATAGCAAAACAAACTACCATGATCGACCGGACAACTGGACATTTGGTAATTTTAAAGATATATCCCGTAGTTTTGAAGGAAATGGACTCTCAAATAAACTGTACCCTGAAACGACCTCCCACACCAAGATCTTAAATTCATCTCGCGTGACGTGCGTACAAACCCACACTGAAACTAAGCCAGATATACGCGTCTTCAGTAAATTGAACTCTGAAACGTCGCGTCAATGCAAGTACTTCAATAGTGATTTTCCTCAGGTAACGGTTCCAACGATACGCGAGCAGAACCATGTTCAAAACTTACCGATCACTTTCCCCACATCTAACGCTATCTGTCCAAAACCTACGGTAACTTTAACCAACAAGGGGCAAAATCCACGTTCAAACGTAGACAAAAACACACCTTTGATCGAAGAAGGCTCGCCACATCCTGTATACGAGGAAATTGGACAGCCTGTTCAGTCAAATTCCTCAACAACATTGGCCTCGAATCATAGATCTCGAGAGTGTTTTGATAGCCGAGGCAATAATGAACCCAGTAAACCTAATTCACCTGACAATTTGTCGACCTCAACGTCTTCTAGTTTGGATTCCAATAATAACAATCGTCTTACAGACGCGAGTACTTTCTCACAAACGGTTTCAGTGAATCGACGCCATAATCAAGGTAGCAAGATTGCCCGAGCGACATCCAATCGAAAAACTACCTCAGAGTGTTCGCTTAAACTGCATAAACTAAAGCAAGAACGGACAAATTACTAAAAAAATTCATGAAGTGCACTGTTATTAATGAAAATATGATATGAGTTTCAAATGTGCAAACTTACTTATTAGAGCCTGCAAATATATTTAAATTATGGAATTAGTTTCCATTGTAACTAGTTTAATTAGTAATTAATGTGTAAATTACCATAATATGTAAACTATTAAAATTACACTTTAAAAGATTTCACCACCTTTTTTATCTATCGCCTATTACTTCTAAGCCTATCCCTGAACTAAATAGGATCCACAGGACCACATAGGAATTAGTATAGGACCAAGAGAGAACTAACGAAGATATGCTAAGCGTTGTTTACCAAATATAAACAAAATATTGGCTGTGTATACTGAAAGGTGAGTTGTTGAATCATTTAAAATTTTACATAAGTTATGTGGTCTGAAAATTTTAGTTTTTAGCCTCATCCATAGATTTCCTTTTATATCAATAAATTTAAATTTCTACTATAAGAGGGGGGAAGGGATGTACTTATCACCATTAATTACTTCTTGCTAATTTGAGATGAAATTCGTGAATCTTTTTTTTTATTTTTTTTTTCAATGCGAGTTTTAACTCTCACGTCGCCGCTATTGGTTGAGGCTTCCGATAAAGAAGCTGCTATTGGAGATATGCACGGTCCGAAATTATTAAAAGGGGGGGATGAAGAAGCTAAGGAGAAGAAGGGGTTTTTGTTAAATAGAGGGTTAAAAGGTCAAGCGCACTGAAACCGTTGGCAGGTGAAGATAGTCTTTGAAGAAAATATTTCCCATAGATTCTTTCAGTGCGGCAATTCGAAATATTTAAAGTGCATATGCACTGGTATCCTTTAAATGACTAGAGAAGCTGCAGGTTGTTTGCGATGTATTATAAAGGTGGCTATTCTAGATGGTTAGGGAGAGGTAGGGGAATGCCAAATATGTATCAAATAAGAACATACATAATTCAACACAATATTACAATAAACAGTTATCAATTTAACATGTCATATTTAGTTCTTTACCATGGTCCATGAAATTCACCACCACTACCTGATTTTCTGTGAATCAAGGCCTAGCAGACTGTTTTTAGTATAGCATTGATTTAGCATAATTATGACCAAGGTTAGGTTTAGATAAATTAAAAATTTCTTTAAAAAAAGCAGTTTCTTCAAAGGATAATTAGTTTTATCTTGATGAAGGCAAACAAATGTCCCAAAATAAAAATTCCCAAGTTTCTTGAATTTGTAATAATACCAAAAGAACTATAAACATTTTATCTCGCATATGGTCTTTAAAATATATCATCCGTTATTACTCTGCATAAACGCAGCTACCGGATTGAAGGGATAAATATAATTGGTCATACGGGGCGCTGACACCTGGTGGCCAAAATAATTTCCACCTGTTCTGAAATCTAGATAATTTGAAAAAAGAAAAGAAAAAAAATGAAAATCCTTAAAAATTTTCTTGTACCCGGAGCTTTTTAACCTTTTTGTCACGAATAAATGAAATATGAAAAGTGAAAGGATAGTCGTATATGATATGAAGTATTTCAAAACAATTAGAAAAACATAATTAATTAATAATTAAATAAATAAATCTGTCATTGTTTGTTGAATATTATTGTTCAATAATGAGACCAAAATTCTAAGAAAATGAAAACCCATAAATATTAAGACGGTATCCCTGAATTTATAATGCAAGAAAGTGCAAACGAAACCTTTCAGAAGCCCGGACGTGACATTAGCGTCTGGGTATCAGAATAATTTTGTAAAAAAAAAAAATTACGTGCCCAGCGAAGAGGGCGCTAGTCTAAAATCCCTATAAACATTGATTGCTAGTATGGATATGCCTTGATTAAACCTCGAGAGCGTCAAGGAATTTTAGGATCCGGTTAGCTTGCTTACTGTTCATATGCCAGCAGAGAAAAGTCGTGACATGGACGCCTCTTTTCACTATTCCCACAAAAATCAACTAAACCCTGATATGCTACATTAGAATTATTCAAGCGAACATTTAACTAAAACACGATTTAGACGCGAAAAGGCAGTGAAACAGATACTGGGGATATAAACTGACTTATCTGAAGATTTGATGAAAAGGATGTTAAGGAATTTATATAGGTAGCCGCGTCCGTATCTTTTGTTCTCTTTACTTTTAAACTTTGCTCTCTTTTGCGTTTGCATTTTTTAAATATTCCTTTCGAATATTCAATATTGATTTATTTCAATAATGCAATAATTTTGAGGGAAAATACCCCATTGCCATTGGCGACCTGGCCCCTGTATGTTGGTTTCTCTGTTTGCAATTAACGAATTGTTCTTTATGTCTGGATCTGAAGTAGGGGAGACAGTTAAATTCAGATATCCCTAACGAAGTTTTAGTGTTTTTAAAGAAGTGTCCCTTAATCAATACCAAGAAGCGATATCTAGTTTACTATGGAGAAGGTATAAGATGCCTAAGTATTCGTGCGCCATAGTCCCAGTCCCCATTTCAAAATACAAGGGGGGACATAAAAGGAGGCCGGGCTATTTCGCTGCCTCTCCTCAGTCGGAAAATTCAAGTAATTTTCGTCATTCGCGTCGCGCTGACGTGAGTTTTCAAGAACCAATGAGATGCTGGTTGTAATTTAGAGGCGGCGGGGATTAACTCCGGACCTACGTTTGGACTGGAGATAAAGCTAGAAATGTGGCGAATTTATACCTTCTCCCTAGTAAACTAGATATAGCTTCTTGTCACTACTATAAGGAAACTCTGGCCAGCTATTGCATTTCATATTTAAGAAAATTTGAAGTTACTGAAAAGAGCGGGATGGGCACCCCACTTGTGGCACGCGCCCTTGCCAAAATTGAATTCAAAATACGAGCTTGTAAATGTCTCTGAAATATGAAGGAAACCTCAATACCCACTAGGCCTAGTGTTTAAGCGCGTATATCTACATTACAAACACTATACAGTTTCAAAACCAAATTCCTCCCACTTTTTTTCAGGGCTACATTAGTTTGACAAGTCAATGCATGGCCATGATATTACATATACAGGGTGAAGAGTTTGGCAGCGCTCAATTCTCGAAGAGTACCCCGCACCCCAGGGTACACTTCAAAACTGGACGACATCAAGAATTTCCACACCCTACATACTTCACGAGGAATTTTTTTTGGTGTAGCGTAAGATTTATTAAGTGTGATGGTACAGCCGATATATTTATTCCATGTGCCCCTTGTATACCAAGAACTAAGGTTAAAAGTTCATTTCTATAACTGATCCTTTCTTGATTGACGCTGTTTGACAGTGTATATCCGTGTCTGCATGTAGGGGGGCTCTACACGGGCAACTATGTCTGGTTTTCGTATCTCCAAGTATAGACTTTAAACGTCTAAGTATGACCGGCCTAGTTCGGCAGTGCTTCTCAAACTTAACTCTTTATAACAGACTGAAAGCTTTAACAGAGTTGATTTAAGTCACGAATTGAGAGATTTTCTCTTTTAAAATGTGCCGAAAGCGAAAACGGTTGCTTCTGCTGCCAGACAGTCACTCCGCGAAACTATAGGTCTAAACTAACAATTAAACCAATTGGATACCAATGATACTCAGATTTTAAACAAATCTCCTTTGACTTGCCCAATACAGCGCGTGTAGTCATGTCTGATTTCATTACTCATCCGATGACACTAGTGATAACGTAACGCGGGATATGTGAATAAAAAAGAAACCTCTTTTAAATAACCCAAACAGTTCAATATAATAGGAAGTGTCATTTTCAACGTGTTTTTAAAATCAATTTCCAAGCTTATATTGAAAAAAAGTTATTCAAATATCACTTGGATTTAATCCAAAACCTGTAACCCTCGCATATGCTAAACGCTTATCAGAATCAGCCGAATTTTTATATCTCCTATGAAGCCAGTACAAAATTTTATAGAAGAGTTATGAAAATAATGAAATTGTTACGCTTTTCAAAACCCCTATTTTAATCGAAAGAAAATCGAATGAGCGCGCATTTCGAATCACTTCTCTTCAGTTGTCCAACCAAACGCGTATATCTATACATATCCTTATCGTTATCGGTGGCCTATTCTTTCCCAAAAAGTTTTGAATTTTCCCACGTACAACACGTGTTGGGTGTTCTATGGGATGGCATGGCTGCCAATCATTCTTAAGAACTATCATCTCTCTCTTTTTTTTTATTCATTTTAAGACTTTAATCCGCCGGTAGGATATCAGACAAAAGACGCCGGCCTACTCTGTCCATGACCCCTTATTGCATTCTTACATGTACATTATGTCTAAACCCTATGAAAGTTCAAATAATATCTTACACTGACCTTTATCAAAGAGAAGGCGAAGAAATAATGTATTTATGTACTAAGGTTCGGGTTTACTGTATTCTTTGCTAAAAATCGCGCAAATTGCAAAAATGTAGGACACTAAAAAATATAGGCTTACGAGTTAAAAAACGTAATATAATCGACCGCTTATTTAAACCGAACTATCAAACAGTTGCATTAAATGCAAGTAAAATTAAATAATCCAAAGTTTGACAATATCCCCCAAAAAATCAAGCTTATTTCAGTTACCTGCAAGTCCGGTTTTGACTTCTGCGTTTCGTTCTTACACGTAAAGGCGCAATTTATATCGGCAATTCAGCTGGAAATCAATCAACTTTAATTAACTCAAAAGTTATGGCGAATTAATTCAACAAATTTTATCAATATTATTATCAATTATCTTCGCGAACTTTTATGGCGTACAAAGAATTTCGTGCCAAAATGAAAACGGTTCGATTGTTGACGCAGAGACCTAATATGCAATCACACTGATCCAAACTGATAACTTTCTGTTTAGCAATTCGATCGACTTCTCGTCCTGTTTTACGATTTCTCAGTGACGAAGAGTCCAAACTCTCAGGTTGGCAATAAATATACACGTGTCGATTTGAATCACACACAACTGCAAAACTGGAATTCACAAAAAAACGCAAGTACAACGAACTGATTATAAGAACGACCACATCAAACATTATCATTAGTTCGTTTCTATCTCAGAAAATTTGCTCTGACATGTCAAGAATCAGTCAGGAACGGGCAAAACTTGTGCACTATTGTCTTACTCGCGATTTTAATGTAATTTATGTCACTTCACATGTATTACGTCACGCGTGTCAATACACGTATTTTTAACTCGGGTCTTTTAGGTAATGTTATAGTGTAAGTCACGAAAAATGTTCCGACATTGTAAATAAGTTTAATAAAAATCGTTTACCTGAAATCTGGCGCTGAAGTGACATATTTTCTATCTTGTTTTGAAGCCAAAACGTATCCAAGTGCAGGATGCGTGGCTACGTGGTCTACTTGAAACTTTTCAGCTTCATTCTCCCTGGACATCGTGTTAGGTTGCCAGACAATTCCATCAACGTCGTAACGTGTACAAAATGGAGGCAAACTTTCATTTGTAGCCACAGTTTCGAACAGCCACTGATAACCTCCCATATTAACCTAAAAATTGTGTCATGGCCGATATTGTAAATTAACCGATGTCAATACGATACCGATGCTGATATCGAAGTTATACCGGAACCGATACCGATGCTAAAACCGCAGTTATACCGGAACCGATACCGATGCTGATACCGAAGTTATACCGGAACCGATACCGATGCTGATACCGAAGTTATACCGGAACCGATACCGAGATTAACCGATTATTTAGATTCGTTCAGATAACCGATATAGACTCAAAAGAAACCGATATAGACCGATTATTACCCGATATTATCTTTAAAATAACCTAGAAACGATAAACTAAGCTCGAACTACCAAGAGCCCATCACTATCAATAGTGATTTAAATAAATCAAGTGAAATAAGAACCCCAGACAAGTCAAATGCTTTCCCAAATTAAGGTACCTTTAGATTCAACATACCTGATGAGTAATTAGGTGATTCTCGCCATCAAAACGTTGAAGTATCAAATCTTCGTAACTAGAAAGATCGCAATCTTCCAATTGTTGGGGATCGTAAGCAGCGGGCATTCTGTTAACATCAGTAACTTCGCTTTCGGAAGTCAAATGGGCTAAACGCTGTTGCACCTCTTCTACCAAGGCAGGATCCATTACCTCCTGACCTTTATCGTCGCCATTCAAAAACAATTGTTTCCACCATACTTCCGACGTTTTGGTCAGAAAAACTTCCAATCTAAAGAAGGGTATCACGTCCATGGGGAATATAATATGATATATTGAAGCTCGCATTTATATGTGGGTGTTCCATTTTAGGGCCGACTGTTCCAAGTTAGAAATGGGGTGTTCCATTTTAGGACCCACTGTTCCAAGTTAGTATATAAAGTGGTGTTCCATTTTAGGACCCACTGTTCCAAGTTAGTATATAAAGGGCTGTTCCATTTTAGGACCGACTGTTCTAAGTTAGGGCTATAATCTACGTTTTTCTAAAACCCATCTTACTATAAACATGAATATGAGTGCAATCGAGCAGCAATAGTTCAAAGTTCACTTTACTACATTATTTGGTAATATCTGACTTTCCGAAAAGTGTTCCAAGATATGACTACTGACCCAAGCCAAATTAAAAATCATATATCATTACCTATTATTGGCAACCGTCCATGTGCTACTGGCCACATCAACAGTGTGTGTTAAAGGTCCCTCAATGACCGTTTTGTTTCTAACCTTAACTTTTAAATTGGAAGGTTTAATTTGAACTGATATATCAGATTTCTGATCCGATTCAACTTTGAACGTTACGCAAATGTCTTCCTTAGTTTGTACGAAGAAATATAAAGGTTGAAGTTGCTCATTGTCACCTTAACAAAAATGAACCGAAAACTTAACAGACAGGTCAAAGGTCTTCAAGTAAGAATTAAGCAAGTCTTACTCGAAGACTTTTCAGTTTCTTCATTAGGTGTTGCAACTTGCTTTTCGGAATCATAAACAATTTTAAATGGTTTCTCAGCTATTGTAATTAACATTCCAGTTAAGGCTTCAAAATACGCGTATAAAGGCGCGGAAAAACCAATAAAACGTCGATGACGTTTCATAAACCAACCACTAGACGTTTCCCTTCCCAGTGCTATAATAATAATAATTAGTTTAATGAATGTTAATTGCTTTAAAAATAATAATTAGCTTTAATGACTGTTGTTAACTCTGAAAACAGAATGTTAAGTGATCAATTTATAATGAAAAATATATCATACCACATGAAAATGTAAGCCATTCGAGAACACAGACAAAATGAGATCTGGTATTTTGGAATTGATTTTTGAACATGGGATAATCGTCTATTTTCGAAAAGTGTGATATTATGCATTCAAATTGGTGGTAACTAGGAAAGGCTTTGAACGATGAATGTAAAACTTTCGCTGGATATGAAACCTCAGAATCTTCCAATTTGTGAGTGTGACATTGCTAAATTAAGAAACATTTTGAGTACACTTTTGAATCATTGTTTTCATAGTGTTATCTTGGACAGACAATAATGAAACATAATTAGAACAATTCAACACATTTTAACTATGTCTAACTTCGTCTACAATTGGACTTTTCTATTTAGTCTTTGTAACATAATATGAAAATCACCTACAAAATGTATTGCATCACACAGAAAGGTCTAATTATACATTTCTGCATATTTCCATCATCGTTAAAGTGGTACGTATGTATGATACTGATCGTAGGTTTAACTTTTATTATGATAACAAACAAGAAACAAACCTGCCATGGCTCTCCTTCACTTCGACTTGGTGTGTTCAACAAAAACAGTTCATTGGAACCATTGCAAACCACAGCCCATTCGGATTGCGCGAACGATACTGAACAATTCGCTAAATTGCCAGGCATTTCACTTTGAGGTATTTTCCAAACACATCGCTGAGGCGAGAACCTACCATCCTAATCAAGTTGAAACCATTATATAATGTAAAAATCAGGTTTTTGTGCATGTGACGAGTCAACAAGTAATCCCTGCACAGTTTTAAGATTGTCTCTGACTAATGAAAAACGCTTCAGTACCTGAGACAGACGAGTCCACGTAATACATCTATTTTTATTAACGAAAAAGACACATTCATTGGCATAAGGATCAGACACTAGATGGTTGATTTGACCAAAATGTTGCGCATGGAGATATCCATATTGATCATCACCCAAATGAACTTCTTCCACTCCTAAAAGAGAACCATAATTTATTCTCAATATGAAAATAAATTATCCTCCTTTAGTTCTCTATTAGCCACTAAAAGGCATGATGACCAGCACAGACCACGAGTGGACGGGGGGCTTCAACATGGTTATATCATGGATAAAGAATGCGCGTGCGGAAATTTGTTTTCACTCTACAGGATCGGCAACTCCCTATCTCGAACGACAGCTTATTCTGTATACACTCTGTTACAACATCGGTTGTCAGCACGCGTAAAGCTATTTCTCTTTGTATCGTAGCTTTGTACGTGCTGTCAAGGGACAATAAACTTCAGGATCTTCAGGATTTAAAATCAATTTAAAATATCCTGAAGTTTTTTGTCTCTTGTCAGCACGCGCAAGGCTAGATTACATAGAGACCTAGCTTTGCGCGTGCTGACAACCGATGTTGTAACAGAGTATATACAGAATAAGCTGTCGTCCGAGATAGGGAGTTGCCTATCCTGTAGAGTGAAAACAAATTTCCTCACGCGCATTCTTCATCCATGGTTATATCATAGTAAAGTGCTTCAAAACATGCAAGTTACCGCCTGTTTCCCGGGCAACACACTATAGCTTTACATACCAGTACAAATTATACATGCAACATTACATATCTGTCAAATGAAATGTCTTTTACCTCCGTCATTCGTCTGAATTAAAACTGGTAATGGATCAAGTGAAAGCCTGTAGCATTCAAAATTTGCATCCAGAAGATTACGATCTGGTTTTAACGTTAATAATTCCATAACTTCAAGATTAAACCACAAAACAGTACACGCCGACACTCCGACACGCGAACTAACAGCCGAAAGCGACCTAAGCAGACGACAAATATTAAAGCCAGACGCGGTGGTTCTTCCTTCGGAGCACTGCCTCTGGCCCGCCCTCTGTGGAGTCTGCAGACTCTGTACTATCAACTCAGCGTCAACTTGTCAAGGCCTGTGTTTGGTATTTTTTTTTTTCGTTCTCAAAAGTGTCATTTTAAATCACCGCTGAATCCCGCTAGAGGCGCCGTTTCTCATACTCTTTCCCGCACGAATTACCCGCGAAAAGACGTCACTTTTCAAACTAAGTTCACGGCTATAGTTGTTGAATGATGTTATTATGTTCGATAGATAAAGTAAATTAATTACTAATCAAGTCTATACGAATATTTTACTTAGTCCAGATCAAATAATATCAGACTTTTATAAGTATTAGGAATAATTAGCGTCTCTAAAGCACGCGAAATCCAAATTACGCGGGAAATTGGTTTTCTGTAAACTGAAACAGAGCTAAGCCGCCATCTAGGATAGAGCTATAGAAAACTCGATATTTACGGAAACTGCGATTGAACTGAAAGTTTTTTGATTTGAAGGCAAGCTGTTAGAAACGATCTTTATCAAATCAAAATGTAAGATTAAAATCTTTATTATTTATAACCTTTATTACCGTTAATTGCGACTAAGCCTTATAAGGACATCTAAAAATTTCTAGAAAACACCTCGTATGGCTCTTCGTACCCTTTGGAGCTCTTCTTTGGGTAGAATCATGGCACCAGTGGTCAAAACAGCCAAACGTCCAAGCTCTGATTTTGCTGCATTTAGAGAGGCTTTTCAAGTAATTATAAACTAAAATATATCATAAGAAATGGGGGGTATTCTAGATGACAGTGTCCCCCCCCCTAAGTTCCTAAAATGTTTTATTATATTAAAACGCGTCTGGGCTGTGGTTTAGTTAGTTTAAATGCCAGTAGATGCTCCTATAGTCGAGGGGAGGAGTTAACTGGCCCGCTAAGCGTAGCAAAGGTCAGTTTTAGCCCCGCCCTCAATGGTAACGTGTTCTGATTGGTCCCTGTCTTTAGCAATGGTAAAATTGGTGTATTGCAGATTAGCCAACATGTTAGGGGCGCCAAAATTTGCAGTAAATTATTTTTAATTAATAATTGTAAAACATTTTCAGAGAGCAAAGCATATAGTCGCCTTAACAGGTGCAGGAATTAGTGCTGAAAGTGGCGTTCCTACATTTAGAGGGGAAGGTGGTTTATGGAGACGGTACCAGGCACAAAATTTAGCAACTCCTCAAGCATTCCTCTCAAATCCTTCATTAGTCTGGGAATTTTACTCTTATAGACGAGATTTGGTGCTAAGCAAGAGGCCAAACCCTGTATGTATCATCACAAGTACATTAGAAAAGTTTATGAAACATTGCTGAAACTTTTTACATTAATGTTAAAAACATAAAGGCCCATATGATTTTGGCTGAGGCAGAGAAACAATTAGCTCAAGAAGGGCGACGACTAGTGGTTATCACACAGAACATTGATGAACTTCACTGTGCAGCTGGAACCAAAAATATCCTTGAACTTCATGGTAACACCTTAGAGACCTTACACTTTTCAATCTTAGCTTCAATTGGAATCAAATTTTCCTTAGGTACACTTTTTAAGACTAGATGTGTTAAGTGTGGAGATATTGCTGAAAACAGAGATAGTCCTATATGTCCAGCTTTAGCAGGAAAAGGGTATGTATGTTTAAGGGACATGGTGTCCTTTATAACCATTTACCATGTTTTGTAACTCAACTCTTTAAAGGGAGGGTGAAGTAGAAAATCAAGTGATTTTTTTTTATCGATTCTTCTACTAATTATAAGACCAGTCTGCGCATAGTGAAACATTCAGGAAATACTTCCGAATGATTTTAAAATTCAAATTAGGTTCAGATTTTAAGGATAATTTTAAATAAGCCCCTCCGACCAATCGCGTAACGCCTTGCCTTTTTAGTAACAAAATTCTCGTGGCACGTTCCGTGTTGAATGAAATTTATCACGAGATTTGATAAAATTCGCCCGCGACGTGACAATCGTGGCGCGAGACATGGAGCATGCGTGCCACGAGAATTTTGTTGCTAAAAAGGCAGGGCGTTACGCGATTGGTCGGAGGGGCTTGTTTAAAATTATCCTCAAAATCTGAACCTAATTTGAATTTTAAAATCATTCGGAATTGGTATTTCCTGAATGTTTCACTATGCAGACGGGTCTTATAATTAGTAGAAGAATCGTTAAAAATTCACTTGATTTTCTACTTCACCCTCCCTTTAAAAGTGTATCTGTTTAAAATTATTGTTTAATTCAAAGGGAACCGGATCCAGATGTTGCAGATGCAAGAATTCCAGAGGGTGAACTTCCCAGGTAATAATAATAATAATCAAAAGAACACGGGAAACACAGAAGAATTGAAAATAAAATTTCGTGTAGATGCAAAAAATGTACAGGATTGTTGAGGCCACATGTTGTTTGGTTTGGAGAATCTTTAGATCCTGATATCTTGCAATCTGCCCAGAAAGAACTGAAAGATTGCGATTTATGCCTTGTGGTTGGTTGCAATTAGCGGTCTTATTCCTGATCAGCGCCACCTACCCATAGCGGCGACTTTGAGAACTACTGTAAGCGGCAAGCCAATCAGATGTCGCTAAAATCTGGTGACGTCACTGACTGGCACTCTCGGGTCTTACCAAAAATGACGTCACCAGATTTTAGCGACATCTGATTGGCTTGCCGCTTACAGTAGTTCTCAAAGTCACCGCTATGGGTAGATGGCGCTGATCAGGAATAAGACCGCTAATTAAAACTTAGTGCGTGTTTGGCATAATAAAACTTAACAACACACAACACTTTTATTTAAAATAGATCGGAACTTCATCTGTCGTTTACCCGGCAGCGATGTTCGCTCCTGAAGTTGCTAATAGAGGTGTTCCAGTTGCAGAATTTAATTTAGAGAATACCGCGGGAACAGATCACTTTGGGTAATAGATTTTATTACATAATTAAGTTTAGTTCCATTTGGGGGGAAGATAAATTTAATTTAATTAAAATAACTTTGATAATTTTTTTTTTCAGATTTTATTTTGAAGGTCGATGCGGAAGTACCTTACCAAAGGCTTTATCCCTCTCAAACTAAATAGAATATACAGTATATTCTTTATTATTCGTACCTAACCCAGCATAATAATTAATTAATTATATTTGGCTTTTCTTTTTTTCATAATAAATATTGTAAAGCCTGAAATAATTTAGTTTCAAAAAAACAAATTAATTGTTCCTTTATAAAAATATGTTGTTTTTCTGTTGTTATTATTTTTGTACTTTAGTTTATCAATTCAAAAGTCATATTATTTCTATAAACAAAGCATTAAATCACGTCTTTAGACCAAAATAAATGTCACTTTCCTTTCTTCTTTTTGTTTTTCGATGTGTCTTCTTTCTAAAGGTGGAATTAAAATTAAATACACTATCAAGGTTCCTAAACCACATTAACTTCGAAGGAAAAGATTAGACCATGTTTCTATACGCTATACCTTAAAAGAAACATGTTACACAGGGTGAGGGTTCATACAATTTTTGGAAAACAAATTTCCCTGAGATTTATGGGAGGTTTTTCCCCCATATACTTCCCTGAATCTTCCAGGTTTTTCCCGTATATGGAGTATCCTATGGAGCAAATGTTAACGAAGGAGGAGGGGGCAAATATGACTATTACATACTCAAAGGACATCCCCGTATCTCTAATAGAACCAGAGTTATGAGCCTCCAATGTATAGTGTAATGTTAATCCTACGGAGGGGATGTTTATGAACATTTTGCTTAATTACTCGGCCCCTGTTTGTCGTAGCCCTACGTTTTTAGTATGGTTGGATGGGGGGCAAATTGGACTATAACATACTCAAAGGACATCCCCCTATCTCTAGTAGAAACAGAGTAACGAGCCTCCAATGTATAGTGAGATGTTAATCCTACGGAGGGCGCTATGTTTATGAACATTTTGCTTAATTACTCGGCCCCTGTTTGTCGTAGCCCTACGTTTTTAGTATGGTTGGATGGGGGGCAAATTGGACTATAACATACTCAAAGGACATCCCCGTATCTCTAATATAACCAGAGTTATGAGCCTCCAATGTATAGTGAGATGTTAATCCTACGGAGGGCGCTATGTTTATGAACATTTTGCTTAATTACTCGGCTCCTGTTTGTCGTAGCCCTACGTTTTTAGTATGGTTGGATGGGGGACAAATTGGACTATAACATACTCAAAGGACATCCCCGTATCTCTAATTTAACCAGAGTTATGAGCCTCCAATGTATAGTGTAATGTTAATCCTACGGATGGCATGTTTATGAACATTTTGCTTAATTACTCGGCCCCTGTTTGACGCAAATTTCCCTGTTTTCCCTGAATTTAACTAAAAATTATAAATTTCCCTGAGGTTTTTGTCAACTATTTATTTCCCTGATTATTCCAGGTTTTCCCTGTTTTCCAGGTTTGTATGAACCCTGATGTTATAATGTGAATGAATAAAGATACCTGTTCCGGAATTAGGTTGTGTTCCTTCAAAATATCTCTGGCAACATTGTTTATATGTTTAAATCTATCAGGACCTAACTGTATACCACCAAACCATCTTGAAACAACTACAAGTACATTTTGAGCTTCTAAAATCTAGAAAACATTTCAATACACAATTTGAAGTATATTGTATAACTAAAGAGTATAATCTCGGAGCGGAGGTTTAGATCCCTTCATTAAAATAAAATAAAAAACCTGAAGTAGATGTAGAAGTCTAGAGCCCTGAAATATTATAAACAGTTTATGAATGATTAGACATGAACTAATTATAAAAATTAATTGTGTACCGCGTGAGTTTCTCCATCATCATCACAATCTTGCGAAAAAGCTTTTCTTGATTCAATATAAATTCTAATAAATTTGTTATAATTAATATTTCACTTTAAACTTAATCCCTTCAAAGTTAGGACCCTTTTCAACAAACAACCAGGGGTGTGCGAGTACTCATTAAGTTCGAGTACTCGACTCGATACTCGATAACAACACATTGAGATACTCGAGACAGATTCGAGTAGCTTTTTAACATCTTAAATACTCGACAAATACTCGAGTCCGAGGCTTACAACTACAGCAGACGATGAGTTCATGATCATTTATTTTGAAAATCACCTGTTCAAAGTTTAATTGATCACTAACAATCTTTTTGAACTAGTTAGATATTAGATAATTGAAAATCTTCGTTATTTTCAAGAAATTTACAAAATTGCTACTCGACAAGTCAATATTTGAGACTCGATAATTACTCGAAAGAACCAAAATTTGACCTATCTAAATACTCGATACTCGAAAGTATTTTTGAGACTCGGCTCGATACTCGATAAGAAATTAGTTTCGATACTCGGACTCGGCTCGAAACCGAAAAAACGGGACTCGCACACCACTGCAAACAACATCTCAACACCAACCTATATGCAGATATATTATGTGTTGCAGAAGCAATTTTTCGATTTTCTAATAATCTCCTTGTAACTTCTTTAACCTATTTTGAGATAAAATAGGTTAAATAGTTTAGGAAAGGTTTTATTAATGTTTTAATAACAATATAAATCAATTTAAAACCATGGTTGTCAGACCAATTCATTCTTCCTTAACATCCAAGTCATATTTACCTGATCAACAGAAACTACAATGGCAACATGAGCCTGAAAAGTACTTTTTCTATCAGTGATTGGCTGACCATGAAAAATAGGAATTACGTCACTTTCACTGCTTGTATTTGAAGGTTGATATTCCAATTCTATTAAAATAGGCATATCTATTTAAAAACTTAGGCCTACAAACTCACAAACTATCTTAGTTTTTTTTACCTAATTTCAAGAGATCATGAGTCATTTCATCTACAGTTGGTTCTTTTTCTAATTCATTTTGGTGTTGATTTGTGTTAAGAAATTCTTTTATTTTATCAATCCACATAAAAATTACACTTTCGCCAACATGATCACTGAAATAATTTTATGTAAATGTGTTTCTAGGTTGGGAAAAGTTCTCTCTATAGTTTTAAAGCAAATAGTGGCTAATCTTCTACACACCAATAGGGACTTGGAAATTCGGGCTTAACTCCGCCCCCAACGCCATTATGGTATGTTTTTTTAACAGAATGAAAGCTACATAAGCCCCTCCTCCTGGTATGTTTTTTAGCACTAGTGGAAGGTAGCCTGACGTTGCATGACGTAGTACTGCCAAGTCCCTATTTCACCTTGTCAAACCAATCAGAACTCATCCTTAAGGGTGGAGCTAAAACTAGCCTTTTCTAAGCTCCTCCCACCGATTATGGGAGCATCTAGTGGCATTTTTTTGAACTAAACCTTGGCCCATATTTGCTTTAAAACACCATATATGTGGATTCATGTTTAAAATTTATATATTTCTGATAATAGTCTATAAACTTGCATTCATACCTATAAATGAAATCTAAAGAAGCACAAAGCAATGATTTTTCATTTCTTTTTAGCCATGGAGCACTGTCAAAAAATATTTTGATGGTAATGGGTCTTATAATCAGAAATTAATAGATTTCTTTTGAGAAAACTACCTTATTTGATATAATGGTGGCTCAATTAGAGGGTATCCTGGACTAAAGGTAATCTAATAGAAAAAATAATATTTGAGAGGTCATAGGGCAATGTCTCTTCCTTATTCTATCCTTAAATTGTAATTTAAAAGTTTGTAAATATGCCATCTGAATGCTCCATATGGCAAAGAGTTTTGAACCATATATTTTTTATGGTGTAAAGTAGGCCTATAAATATGGTCAATTCCCTTACACTCAAGTTGACATATCTGGCTGGATCTTCTCCAAACACCATGATACTATAGATATTGCCATTTTCATTTTCCCTCTTCCAATCATTACCATAAATGGCTGAAAGCGCTTCAATTTCATCAGACTTGTAGTCAAAACCATTAATTATAAGAATTAATTCCTAAGGCAATCAAATACTCATATATAAAATATGTGGTTTACCTGTAATGTCTTGATTTCTCCCTCGGTTACGGAAGTCATACCACCTCTAATGTTTCTAATTAATTTGTTAAATTCATATAGAAGACTAGTTAACAAAGATAAACAATTTCTAAAACGATATCAAAATAAACAGATTCGCTGGAAAAAATCATCCTTTTTCCTAAGTTAACCGCAGGTTTGAAAGCAGACGAATTATTGGGGGGTTTTTTTTTTATTCTTTGGAGTGTCTGGTGCGGGTGGGCACGTGTCATGGTGCCTTATCCCCTTCAATATTTCGAAGCGAAACTAGTGTCGTCTGCTAAAACGTCTAATCAAAATATTTAAAATTTTGGCGGGCTCGGGAAGCAGTTACTATAAAAATATACAGATCGCTTTTAGAACCTAGAAATTTGGATAAAAAATGAATCGAACATCTCACAAATTCATATTAAGGCCTAATAAATTTTTAACACAATTTTTTAATTAATTTACCTTATTTAAAAATACTAATATATGATATTTTATACCTGCTAAGCATATTTCTACATATTTTCCAAGATATAAAAGCCTGTTAAACCCGAAATGAAGAATCATAAGTTTAATAATCTAGTAATTCGACTATCATGGCACCGCGATCAAAAATTCAAAATAAACCCCAAAGTGGTCCTCGAAAGGAACTGAAAAAACCAAAGAAAACCTCCAAGTACGGGTTTAAAAGATACCTTAAACAACTTTTAAAGACATTAGAACCGGAAATTGTACTAAACATGACTGGTAAGTATATTTGGTATTAAGAAAAGGAGACGTTCATTAACACATTTATTTTGTTAGCCTCGAATGTGATGGAAGATTTCTTCGAGGACATGTTGGGAAAAATCGCCTCGGAAGCTGGTCAACTTCGAACCAAAGTTGGAGGAAAAACTATGACTAGCGATGACGTCTTAGCGGCCATAAAATTAACCATGCCGCCGGAATTGGCTTCCGAGACCATAAAATTCTCGCGTATGACTGTCAGAGAATTAAAGGCATCATACGCCTGAAGTTTTAATTTTTATAATTTTTTTTTGTTCGTTTTTAAATTTTATATGTTTCGTCCCCTTTTTTAAAACACGTTAAAAAATTCTTCATTTTCTTTTAAATATTAGTTTTTACTTTTAAATGTTTCGTTCAATTTCACGCCTAAAATTAAAATTTTTGTCAATTAACGTTTAGTTCAATTTTAAATTTTATTTGTACCGTCCCCTTTTTTTAAACGCGTTAAAATTCTTCATTTTGTTTTAAATGTTAGTTGTAATTTTTAAATAAATTGTTTTCCAAAATTAACACTCTGAAATTGCAATTTGAGTGGTTTATAGTATTTCAGGAGCTTGGTTTGATATAATATTCTGTCGTAAAAAACGCTGGCATTCAGAATACAAGAGTACTTACATATCATTGTAGTAGTTAGTTAATCGCACGAATTTTAGTCACTAATTTTTTCGTGTTGAAATCTTGTGGTAATTTCAATTTAGTTACTCTTTTGTACACGCAACCTTCTGCGCAGTTGGTATGGTATAGAAGAAGAAAGTTGTCTTCGGGGAAATTCCAAAGAACGCGCGAAAGTTTGGTGGATCTGATTCTTCGGAACTAATTAGCCGAAACGTATAGACGCTCCATAGCCCTGATTGGGAAACTCTTAATAACATTAGCTAGTAATTAAGCCAAGCAACATGACGCCTTGGGAGCATTCACAATGGCTTACATGTAGCCCAAGGAAATCCGTCCGGAGGAAGAGAGAGAGACTGAGAGAGCGAGAGAGTACTAAGAAAACAGAAATTGTTTAATCGTCAATCGGGAAGTCCCGCGAACTAGACAATGCGAGTCCGCTAATTAGCAAACCGATGATTCACCAAGCTTATATACCTGCTACACGATTTACAGGAGAAAAAATGCTTCAGACAATTTCAGATACGACTACTAAACATTTCTTATACGGACATAAGAAATTACAATATTATTTGTCCGTTTGATATCACTTAATTGAAGATACTAATCATGCATTAATTCTTAATGCAAATATTTGATAAATTTAATTTTTTATTTTGTTACAAATAAACCCCATTAGTAAAAGTAGAATGTGTTGTACATTCAGGTCAGTGGAAAGTTCGGCCAAAATATACTCCATAACAACTATCCATTCTCGTTCTCTTCTGATTTTTGGATGCGGGTATCTATAGTAACATAAGTTTATAAGATATGTTCCATAAGTATGACCCTTACTAGAGAGCTACTGATAGCTAGTTCAAGAACGACAAGCGAGAATTGACTACACTCGGTTTTGCAGTCCATCATCCTATACTACGTCTCTGACAGCGCCTCACTAGGCATCACTTTACCTACGTCACATCATGACAAGCTCTCGGTAACAAGTGACAAACTTATGGAGGAGCATATATCTTATGAACTTATGATAATAAGCATCATTCGTATAGTTCAAAATCTCGCCATACTTATGTAAAGTCTGGAAGATGTTTTCTCAGCTTCGTTGATCAAATAGATCCTTTTCAGTACGTACTACGTAGGGTTAATATGTATGTGGACACAAAGGCGTTAGATGGGGCTTCAAAGTTACTAGTCCATCAAATTACTTTTGTTTGAAGTCATACATAAACTACCTCGTTGTATCCACAAACCAGGTAGTCAAATACCAGACCCCTGACCTTAGAAAAGGATGAATCTACCGAGAGCTTTTAATACAACCTAAGCTTAGCCAAATGAAAATAGTGTTATTAAAGTTTTGCTCTTTTTAATAGCAGATATACAAATTTGCAGCGTCCAAGCGGTTATTATGTCGGCTAAACTGTATAGCTAACACAACCGGAGGCGCTACAGTCAATCGATATTTTTTATGCCAATTTTCTTAATCAACGCGAATTTCCAATTAAGATGTTTCTTCATTTTTGCTTGAGCCTTGGGGAACTTCCTAGATCGAGTTAAGATAACTTTGACTAAATTAGAAACTCTTTGTTATCTCTCTCCAGTTTATATAAGATTCATTTTTCTTCTTAGGAGCCCCCCGAGGAACTGTATTTTAATCCAACAGTTTCCTAAGGATTTTTTTTTCTTCTTCTTCAAGCATGCAGTTTAGGTGGGCTAGAATTTTTTAACATATTGTACCTAATTGTAGTCGTTGAGCGGTTTAGAAGACTTACACAACGGAAATAGGATGAGATATTTCACTTGACCTACAAGCGTCCAATTTTTGGAGTTCCAAGTTTAACATTGCTCTAAATGTAAGCTTTTGGAATATGTCATAATTGTTGCGACAATATTATTCGATAAACTAGATAAAAGGTGTACTTTATTATATATATTTAATATAAACAAAAACTTCATAAGATATGTCCATTAAGTTTGTCACTGGTTACTGAGAGATTTCCATGAAATAACGTAGGTTACACGTCATAGATTCTTGTAAAGCGACGCCTGGTGAGGCACTGTTAAGGTTTAGTACAGACTATATAGAAAGATGGACTGCAAAATTAACCGAGTGTAGTCAGTTCTCGCTTGTCGTTCTCGAACTAGCTCTTAGTAAGTCGTTAGTATTACGAAGTATTGGAAGAGTCATACTTATCTTATAAACTTATGATATAAATGGAGCACGTCACTGCTGATTGCGAAGGCCTAAATGTCGAGTTATAGAGTTGATATATATTTTTAGCACAGAATTTTTCATACGCCAATAATATCACATTCACCAGTGTCAAGTTTAATAGCGTATTGGTTATTTTCACTGGTTAGGTGTGATTTTCTTACTGTCCAAAATAAGATTACTTTAAAGGGGTGCAATCGCGTGTTGAGAGAGGCGCTAAATATCGTTTTTCAATTCGTTCCATCGTGATCATCTATATCTCTAATGAAATTCCATAGCAGGTGCCTTAACTAACACGATGCAGAATCCGAAAATGAATAGGCGTTGCTATCTTCTACATTACGTAGATAATATGGCATGGCGTAAACCATACTGGGCCTCAAATGAAGGATAGCCTGTTACGTCTTTACCTTTTATTTTGAGGATAGTTTTAATAGATTTAAACAGTTCTCGAAAATACGTAATACAACGTCCTTAACCTAACCCAACCTATAAGGAGAGAGTGCAATGGAGCGGTATGATGATGGGCGATGAAAGTCTCCTAGTGTACCTTGGGAACGCCCCTACCCTTCGGTATACGATTGTTAAGTGCTGCCGCGTAGCGTCACAGTATTTGTATGAGAACTAGCTTCTTTCTGTAAGACACAGGGGGTAGCCTGCACGGTTCCGCACGGTACGACCCTACCGAAACGCTGAGCATGCTGGGAGGACAGAGGCTACGTCCTCCATGGTCAAAGTAACCTAAATCTAACTGACACTACCAGTCATTTCCGTTTTAAATCTTTTTTAATTATCCTTAAGTAGTCTTTTGCATACAGGGGGAGGCAACAATGCGCCAAAATATAATCTTATTTCCCTAATACCAATATCCAAACCCCATACCTCCATGACCCTTACC
The DNA here is from genome assembly GCF_054372755.1 of Phalangium opilio. NCBI lineage: Eukaryota > Metazoa > Arthropoda > Arachnida > Opiliones > Phalangiidae > Phalangium > Phalangium opilio. Next base: position 4,864,272 of record NW_028324187.1, on the reverse strand, counting down.
AGTAGTTCAAAGGGGGGGTTTTAGTTTGCGGTGGCTTGGGTAGAAGGGGCCACGGTCGCTAGTTAGGGTTTTCATTCGTGTTCGGAAGCACGACATCTGGCTGGTACTGCTCAGTCAAGTCCGTCGCTCCCATCGGAGAGTGGCATCGCGTTTCTCTCGCCTTCTCTTTCGGAGGATCGACATTTCGGCCTAGGAGAAAGATTTTTCCCTGACTAACCCTTATCCGGAGTTGTAGTTAAATAAATGTGAACGTTTATTACGCGTCTTGATTGAAAAGCCAGAATTCTTAGTCCATCTTGAACCAGTGAAGGAATTTAATTTGGGAGAACAGATTGGAAATTTGTGTCATCGGTTTTGGACATTTTTTTTCTTTCAAAGTGACAAAATGATTCGACGTCATCGCGATTGAAGATACTCGTAGAATCTTTCCATCTGATGAAAACTTAATATTCAAAAACGGTTGTTATTCTTGAATTGGTGGGAATCACGTTTTAAAATACTTGGAGAATAAAATAAATTATTTACAAAACAGTGATGAATCTTTGAATAAACAAAACTAAACAAAAAAGAAGTGAAATTTTGCTGGAAGATTACGGGGTTTCGATTTAAATATGACAACTTGGGTAAAGGATAAAATTGTAAAGTGTGAAATAATTGCCGATACTGGATTATTATTTTTAACGGCTTAATATAAAGATATGCGCGTCTCCATTGTATCAGTGTCGATATTATTTGTGCTTTTCACTGGAATTAACCGTGTGTGATCTCCCAGACACTGGAATTTTCCGAATATGGACGATCGGGTACGAAAAGAGTGGTGTCGTCAGATCCAGAGTTGGGCGTACCTCTCCGTCGCCGCGATACTCGCTTCCTACGTCTTATCTTCGTGTAACGTCTCCGCTTTTAACATTACAGGCAGCACCCTGCTCGAGGGTGAGTTGACCATTATGATAAATAATCTTAGCGCGAATTCGAGGTGGTAAATAATCCCTGGACAGCGTGGGAAGAAGGTTGTCCATGCAGCTTCTCACTGGTTGGTAGGGTTACCATCTCGGAGGCGCGCATCCCTTCTTGATGTTTTGCCTACTGTAGTAGTATTTGTACGATGACATATTTAGAAACAACGGAGTATTATCTTCGCGTTATTCAGCGATATCTTTATGATCGATGTCACATGGGTGGCCGTGGTATTGGCCGCTAATGATTGTCCGGCTTATCGCTCGCGGTTATTGATACTTTGTAATTTTCCGATATCACTTACTCCCTTACCAAAGATGACCTTTTTATCGCGAACACTCTTAATGGCTATTACCAGAAGCCTGTTACCCAAGGTCCGAAAGGACGCACTGTGCCTGTTAGATCTCACCTTTAAGTCGGTTGAAGAGGAATATTACACGAATACAGACAAAAATCTCATTTGTGATGCTTTTAAAGGGTTCATTTCGTCATCAGAAACGAACCCAATTAATCGTGCGATGATGTTTGAAATTCTGACCCTCGATCTGCATACCGATGATGTTAGCATTGCAAGTTTATCATTGATGGGAATAGTAGGAAAGCAAACTTGAAGGGGGAAGTTCATAAGACTCGTGCTTTACATACCTAAAGGTTTAAGAGAATATATACACTCTTCTATTATCCCCTTCTGCTATTGTCCGTTGTAAGGTCCTTGGTAATACTATAGCCTTCTCTAAATTGATTTTAAACTGGGGGATTTTGCGCGTGACCATTTGGTAAACGCGTTACAAAAGGTGATATCGCTAACGATGCACCCTATTGTTCTCCGCATAAATAACATACAACGGCTCGCGCTTCAAACGTATATACCACATTCTATTGATGTATAAATGCGCTTTACTTAGAAGACTCTGGATTAAAGATGACATAATTTGTTTATGTTCGCACTGTCCGGTCAGGAAAGCGTTCTAACAATATTACACTTTCCTGTCTAGGTAAATGGTTTTTTGGAAATTTATAATTGGCTATAAGCCTAGGCCTAAAGTTAAAGCTAAAGTTAAGTTAAAGCTAGTATCGGTTTTCAAATTCAAACGTTATGGATGGGGAATAAAGGTTGGATAGGACGATCTTTGGAAGGTCATCCTATCTCGAATAACGTTCGATAAAAACTCGTAAAACTAGGAGGATGGCGTTTTATATCGTCCGGGTCCTTAAAGAGATGCTTCCTTAAACCAGGGAAAGAGATCCCAAAGAATAATAGACAGTTTAAGTAAGCTACATCCCCGAATACATTTACCTTACATAAAGAATGTATTATACTGTATATTTTCACCGTAACGTGGTAATGGAATTCCTACTTAAAGGTTCTATATACATTCTATGAAAATGAGTTTTTCTTCACCTTTTAAAAAGGAACCTAAAACGGAAGCATTGAAACTTTTCTTTTCCCGGTTTAATCATCCTTGGAAACGGAAGTTAACATCATTCTAGGTTATCTCCCTCCTTGAATAACTTAGACCTTTTTAATCAACATCTCGAATGCCTTTCCTCAATGGGAGACATATTTTATTGGCAGAACCTAGCGCAACCTTTGGTCGAAACAGTCCCTCGCTTCTCCCGTGATTCGGGAGTGCCCTAAGAGGGGGTAATATGTGTAATGCACGCGTTACGCCACGTGTCGACCGTTTTTACGTAGGAAGTTGGTGAACACGCGCGGTGTAACACGTTCAACGACTTTGAGCCACTATGGTAGAAAGTAACTGGCACTCTTTTGGTTTGCCCATATTGGTACTCTAGGAATATTGGCTTTTCCTCTTCATAATTTTAGTTATATCGGAAGTCAGTCTTCTTTTGAGAAACTTTTGTGTCCGCGTGATAGCGTAACGGGAACTGCTGCCTTATTATTAGCTATCTACCCTTCCCCATCACGCGTTTGATTCTCTATACCCTCACTCATCCCGCAAACGTCAACACCAGACTGCACTAACAACCATATGGTTAGGCCGGCCTAATCTTTCGAGGCTCCCTTTCCAATTTCTCTATGAAACCCTTATACCCATCCCATCCTTATTTCATTTTGGTTAGGACTAATACCTTTTTCTCGTGTTGTCTGCTATTGAATTCAGTCTGGTTTAATCTTTTCTGGTCTGGGTAGGAGTATAACCCTATATATACACTTCCGAATCTATTATATTAAACATTTGAGGCAAAATATTAATTTTTCAAGTACGGGTATTCGGGTGGCTATTAGTCGGTGTCTGACGGACATTAAGTGCACCGCAATCGAAGAAAAAAAGGGCTAATTTATAAATAAAACATTCCACGCAAAAACGCGACTTCAGCAATAACGAAAAAACATGTTTCATGTTTGGCGAAACACTGGGAAAAGGCCCGAACTTCGGTAGTAGGAAACCAAGTCTTTGTATAACCATTTTAATATTATACAAAATTCCCGAAAGAAAGGGTTAATTCCATAATAACATCGCAGAATATCTCAACTCCGGTGTAACAACTTCTCCACATAAATTTTGCAAAAATACTGTAGGCCTAGAATAAATTAAATATTATATTAAAGGTAACAAAATGTTAAAAAAATGTTTTATAATTAAAACCGTCTACATTTTACGTTGCCTCCTATTGGAATTTCACGTTCAAATTCCAGAAATATTTTACGTTTTTCACGTTATAGCTAGCCTTGAGGAAAAAATGGACTCGAATACCTTATATTTCTAAAATTGCGATAGATTGTAGTATGCTGATCCAATTTGTTTTAGCGTGCGTACAATCTATCTCGCAACATTTCCATTTGTTGAAAGAGAAACGGCATCGCTGCCGTTTGACTCTGTATTGGGTTAAGTATAAAATATCACTCGGTGCCATTACCCTTCAAGATAATGGATTTTCAGACCGGTGCATTTATGAAGTAGGCGAAGCAAACTTTACATAAACCTTAAGGCATGCATCAGTGGGTGGGTTAGAATTTGTTTGAAATACGTTATACCCACGTGACTAAGTACAGGCGTGGTTCAAATAAGCTTAGTTTCTTTTATTATAAAAACTACCACATCTTGGAATTGGCGCTGTAATCTAGCAAAACACTCCATGTTGAGTCTTTGTATCTTGACGTCATATGTTACCTATGACGTATTTCAATTTATTTTTTATTCACGAAGCTTCTTTATAGTATCTTTAAAATGGTGGGTAGAAAATGAATAAATGTTTTCATAGATGGCGCTAGAGGTACAGAGGAGGATTGCAACGGCAGAGATATTTCCCGCTCCATCTAGAGTTGCCTGTTAACATTTCTTTTTTCCAGCACTGTGCCACGGGCGCGCGTTTTGCTTTGTATGTAATTTACGATAACAGTCTATATTCTTATCTAACGAAATATAACGTGACTGGTCGTAATTTCACGGTTGGCGCGCTCCTGCCATATTCCATCGAAATGAGGTAGACGAAATCCAATAACAATAATACTTTATGTATTATATTTATTCATTAGGCCGACTCGGTGTTTCTCTTTTGACCGAATATATATATTCACTTTCTTCAGCCGTTTATTATCTAAAAAGTATACGCGGTGGTATGCGGGAATATTAGAGTCAATATTTAAGAAATCTTGTATTCTAGTCACTCCGTGCCGTTTATGAGTTTATAATCACCTTTGGAAGAATATTTAATATTTCTCTTGAAGCTCTACTCCGTAAAATATGAGAAAATCTACATATTTCCGATATACAACTACAAGGTCCGGTTAACCATCAAGTTTTATCGGTTATTTAACACCGATCCCTTGTTAGATGTCAAGGTTCAAAAAATAATAAGAAAATTCCTGAGATAATAAAAGTGTGGGTCGAAAATAAGCTATACTTTGTATGGCAGGAAAAAGCCACCGTATATGCAAATATAATACTTAAAAAAAAAGATAGTTTTTATCAATTGTGTTTATAGTAATTGTTTAAAACCATTAGTAAGCTTATATGCTTAATTCGTGCTAATAAGCTTTATTTAAATTTAAGTAAACTCTGAATTTGGGTGATTTGTCAAGATAAGTATATGACGTAGAGTTTCTTGTCAGCGGGGCCATTAGCGTTTAATAATTTAATTAAGGGAATGTGATTAAAAATTAGCCAATTCTCCCTTTATTATACAATTTACATTTGTTTTGCCCTGTAAGTAATGTAAGTGGTTTCAACTGACTGACATGTACGCCAACGAAGAATTGTAAAGGCCTTCCTCTCCCAAGCAAGATATATCTAAAGAAAAGTATGAAAATCTTCAAGCTTGTTGAACCTCCAAATCACTAATTACTTCCACTACAAAGTGAATCTCACGGGTTTAACTGGACTACTGTTATCAATATACAAAACTGTATCCTTAAACCAGGCATTACTAACGGCTATGTACAATAAAACATTGCTTTCATCGCAAACACATGCAGAGAAATAAGAAGTTTCTCAAGCCCTTTATTATAACCGTTGCCCAACTAATCAAAAGTTTATTTGCGTAATGAAGTTATCAACTTGATAGAATGAATTCGACGCAAAAACTGTAAGATCTATACTGAAACAGGGTTAGATTTTATATTAGAAGTAGGAATGGAGAAAAGTCCGACTCATAGCCAAGTATAAAGCCCCTCCCTCCAACACGTAACGAAAATTTTAAATTATCTTATTGGCTCACTTAAACTACGTTTTGATGACGTTGCTGACGTGTACGGCGAAAAATACGTAACTCCTTTTTACCTCTGTCGCAATGACCCGCCTCTTCTTTCATTCCCCCTCGTCCCGTGGAAGGGGGGTCCGGGACTTTGACGCGCGCCCAGATTACTCTGTTCTCCATTCCTACTTCTAAAATTAAACCTATCCCTGACTGAAAAATTGAATGTTTTGGGCTTGTATATCTTCTGTTTAACCTATTTCTGGACATAGTTGGAGGTTCAGGGGTGGTATCCTCTGGGGGGTTATGGGCGCAATCAGGGGCTTAAGGAGCGTAAGTGGATTAAGGATTTTATTTGTCAGCGGATTCTAACAAGGACGTCGACGACATTTCCCGCGTAGATATAGTATTGCTGGTTTCTTTCCCATCCTACCTCGTCCACTGTTTACTGTTGAAGCCTTCGGACCTTCCGCCGTTACGCGTTTAAAATGAAAACCGTGTTCTTTCCGCGGGCGACTTTGCCAACTATCGCGACTTTTCTAGAACTTTGAGGCCGAAAACGAAAGCGAGACGCATTTTTCGGCAGCGTTTTCTACTTTTAGATGTTAGCGATTGGGCACACTTTTCCCCCTAGGTTCAAATTGACCGTATATAATCTAAATTAATGAAATTTCAGGAGGAGTGGCTTATAATAAATTCAAGTGAAGTATTTATATGTATGTATATGTCTAAAAATGCACCACTTGTGACTTAGGCTTTAGGAAAATTGGTTTTGACAGGTCAAAAACTACCTCAGAAAATTTGAACAGGTAATTCATAAAAGAGGAATAAATTATAAATACGCTTTCGTTTTTCTTTATTAATTGACTTATGTTATACGTTTTATAAATGGACTTAGCAACAAAGATACCCGCGTCAGAACATTTTTATTATACTGTTATAGACGCCATTTTAAAATATGGCGGCGTATTCAACCGCAAAAGCCAGTCTATATAGAAATTACTGAACTTGCAGTATACTAAATAAATATTAGTATTTTCTGACCACCATTTTCCCAGATGGCCGTAGATTGGAAAAATCTTTCTTACTACTTGAGAGTAACTTACCTTCGAATTTTTGTAACGGCTTGGTAACATAATTTAGGTCACCAAAAATGTCTATTCAAAGTTTGAAATATGAGAGGTATTTCAGAGGACGGATTTTGCTTAGTTTAGACCAATTTTCCATGACTTATTTAAAAACATTCATGAAAGATATTTGACCGTAGGCTAAATAATATTTCAAACGCAATCTGTGTATTTTAATTAAATTCAGCTCCATTCGGCTAACTTTTTCTTTTTTGCATTTGCAAAACTGGCGCTTTTACGGATTTTGTTTTAAAGATCCGAGGGGTCGGACATTCTGAAACTTTTCAACCATAATACGTAACTTAGGGTTTTGAAATATTAATGAATGACGTAAAATAAACGTGAACATTTAACGAACTATATCCCTAAATATATTACCTTAATAAAAAAAAAACCCCAAAAAAATCGGGAATGTCTTCAGTAATTAATAAAATTAAAACCCTAATTAGCCACAAAACATATAAGATCAGTAGATTAGATAAATATGGTCTGTATAAAATCCCTTGCACATATGGAATGGTCATCTGTGCCTTAAAATTCAGATTTAATGAACATAAAAACGATATCAAAAATAACACACAAAACTCTCCACTTTCAGCCAAAACCTAATTTTAAATCCTAATAATTCTATATTATTTAATAAGGCGAAAGCATTAATAATGGTAGACAATTTTATAATTTTAAACTTCACTTATACGAATCTTTTTATATCCTTAAAAAAAGAACACGTTGAAACCCGACAGCTTTTTTGTCTGAACTTTGGCACTACCACTACCACAACCGAGACCACACCACGTGACCATGTACGAGATTTTACTTCCCCCCCCACTAACGTCTACGATAATGCCTTTGTTCAAAGGCGCGAAACGTGTCGTCTCCGCGTCAATTCTTATTTCATTTTATATTTTAAATTAAAATTAAAATTAAAATACGTGAATAAATTAATCAGGTATCGGTTATGAAAATTAAGTCGTAGGTGTAAAATTAGCGTAAAGCCTGAACATTTCCAATTTAAAAATTTTAAATTGCAAGCTTCCACTAACGAACTTCGGAAGCTTTGTTCAGTCTTGTTAAACATCACGTGACTTCATTAAAGGTAAGCCTTATAATTTCTTTCTCTTTGAAAGGTTACCTATCTAGCGTAAAATATTTCAACCTGGGATATGAGGGGTGAACGAAGGGGGGGGGGTACCGGTTGTCTGTCTCGGGTTTGAACTGAGATTTTAATAAAGAAGACTTGTTATAAACGCTTATTAAAATTTTTACCCGACAAAAATCCTCGCCGTGTCAAAACTTTTGAGCGCCAAAAAGAGAACACGAGAGTATATAAGTATTTTTAGAAGCGAATATATTAAATTTTTCAAGGAAAATTGTAACACTTTCTTAGGGTGCCTGATCTTGAAGTTATGGTTTGAGTTAAAACAAAATCGCCATCAGCGCGGTACTTTACGCGATTTAATATAATGCATAAAACTAAATAGCCCTAGAACATTACAGCTCATTTAAAAAACAAACTAATGTGTTACGCCGTATTCCGCAGAAAAAAAATAAACAAACTTACCACAATCCCGAAATAGTTTAGGCCTAATTCACACGCTGTCTCACGTTCGAAATTAATTTATCGAATTTCGTTCGCTTCCGCTCGTGAAGTTCTTGACTTTCCTTACTGTTATATGTTGTTATTTATTTGTTTGATTGATTTAAACTTATCACGTAAACATTAGAAAATAGTTATTTGCATCTTCCCGTGGATACACATTTGTCTATTTTAGTTTTAGTTTGTCTCTAGTGTCGTCTGCTAGGTCACAACTCACTCGATCACACGGGTTGCTAGATTACCTGCTAAGGGCTGGACATAAGAATTTAGACAAACGAGAGGGTAGAATCACTAAAATAAACACTAAACTTAACCAAATTATTATTAAACTGACTGTCCAATTACGTACTAATAATTTACACTTGATAGTTAATTTTTATCATAGTACGGGCGCCAGTTTTGACAACTTTGATAGGTTTTAAATTAGCAACTTGGCATAAGGCGGGCGGGAATAAATTGGCACGCATTTACTGTAGAAATGGTCGTCGGAAAATTCAAGGAGAAAGTGAAAATGAAAAGTGATACAGGGAATTTTGGATTATATATTTAGAATATTTTTGTCGGGGGAACTGCATGCGTGAACTCCTCACTTAGAAGGGAGCAAAGATGAAAATCTTTCTTCCAAGACTTTTCGCTCCTTAGCTTAACGTTAATGTTCATTTTTTTTAAACAGTTTTTTTCCTTTCAAAATAAGTTTTTAATCTATAAATAGTCCCAACTTTAGATAGCTCGAGAGTTCCCGTAGTGTAACCGTTCATTGGTACCGGAAATATACAGCGTGGTTAAGATTAACGGCTTGATAGGTATATTCTACTCATTTACGTGCCAGAAAATGTTAAAAAAAATCGGAGAATATTTTGAGTTTCTATGAGATTTTCATTATTAGTCGAAATTTAAACTTAAGAACATAAATTTACCTGGCAAATTTACCACATAAATTCAATAGACTGGGGTTCGAAACGAATTTTGCTTTAGGGAATGCGTTGGTTCCGTTAAAGACTACTGCATCTTTGGATTCGATACAGATGAGATTGTTGTATGATAAAGGTGTTTACTATAAAATGGGAACTATATCGGGGTTTATTTTAAACACGAGGCTTAAACCATCTCTTTTACAGCCTTGTTTTGTATATATGGTTTGAAACGGAGTCGGTTATAGTTCTCTCCTTGTCTTCGGAATATCTGTATAGTTCAAGTTGGCTATTGTTATCTGTCGCCGCCAGTTTCCGGTAACGAAGTGAAAAAGGATCCAATCTCGAGCCGCCCCAACTTGTAATGCAGCTGCCCTATTGCAAGGAGCTTGCGCTATATAGTTGTAAAGACGAAAGAGGTGCATGGCAATCCGCATTCTAGATTGCGCCGAGTTTCCCTTATTTTAGAAATATACTGAATTGCGGATGCTATTTGGCCCGGATTGTTTGGGCCGAATTGAGGCAACGATACATTTAGATTGAGTTCGCTCGGAGAATATTTTCCCGATAAAGATATTTGGCAAGAACTCGTTCGAAGAAGCTTTCTTAAACCATTTCAAGCCCAAATCTATTTAATCTAAAATAACGTGCTTTACTGCAAAACCCCTTCTTCTTTTAATAGCTACATTATTTAAGTAATTTTATTTTAAAGTTTTGAACCGAAATAAATCACGATAAAATGATAATACTTTAATGCAATTGAGTATGAAAGTTATGCTACGCTATGTTGGCAAGTATGGTAAAATAATGGTTCAGTCACATTAGAGGTATGGTGTCCATTAAAAGGACTTGAAAAATGTCCCGCCCCCCTTATGCTTAACCGCGCTAAAGGGGTTGGCAGTAATTTGTAAGACCATTTCGGGTTTGGAACTGACTCGAACAGAACTACGGCAGTCGAATTGCACTCTCGAATGACGTGCAACAATTGTATTCACACTGTCTATTGTATTGAAAAACAAATCGTCTGTCTAAAGTAAAATTCGTTTGTTAGCAATTACAAACTACTGCGTGGGAATACAATACTGTTGTAAAAAAGTATTTTACAATTCAAAGCGAGATTGGCTTTATAGTATAGCATTTACAGACGCTGCTTTTTTACATAGAGGGGGTGATCTTTTTTATCGGTTCTTGGAATGAGAATGGCATAAATGGATTTCCGGTGAACGTGCTTCATTTTAAGGGGCGGGCCGCGTGTAAAACTTCTGCTGCCTCCAAGAAGGAATGAATGTTCCTTTTTATTTCCTTTCCTCTTTATCTTCCAAGGCTTTCTGCTAGCTTTTCCTTTTTATGATTGGGGGGAGCGGCGACGAGCATCTTCTTTAATTGCGCCAAGCCAATTAGGACGTGTTCCTTCAGACCTATATACAAAGAAAAGAGATCAAACTACGCTATATCTTTTTATTCTTCTTTACGCCAAGAGAGAGAACTATTTTTGGAACTTATAAGGAAACGTCTTGTTGAATTTTTATAGTCATAGTTCCGAGAATATATTAATTTCAACAATAAAATTATGTTCAGACGAAAAACATTTTCTAGAGCACTTGACCGGTGAAATATTCTTAACTGAGATTAAGTTTCAGTTATAAAATCTTCTCAGTAGCGAATCAAACCTTATTCCCAAGGTTTTCGCCAGAAGTTTACATTTCGGTTTGAAATGGAAAGCGATCAAACCGGATATTGCAAATAGCCAATGGGGAAAATCCGAGACGGACTGTGGGTTTTAAGTGCGACCTAGGCTTACCAATCTGAAACCTCTGAGATTCTAAAAGCACGATGCCTCCAAACGAGACCAGTGACTTGGATATGACGTTACTAGCTCGTGAGGCGACCGGAAACGTTTAGTGAAAACTATCTATCGGCTGCTATAATCCCGATTTTTAATTTTTAAAATTAAAATGAGTTGAATTAAATCAATCCAGCAAGATATTCATAAGTACCGTTCTAAGACTTGGTTTGAAATTCTTGTAAAACAGTGAATTCTTAGCAAGTCGGTATAGATGTAGGCCTAATTGTGAGTGGCTGGTATTGTCCTTTTCGGCATTGTAATCCTTTTGTTAAAAGTATGAGATAGGGACTACATCTAGATGTCTACGTCCAAAATCAATAGGATCCCAGCATTAACAATCTTAGATGGTGTTACTCTGGATTAGGTCGGTTGTCCTAGTACTTTGTCAACGCTGTCCATCGATTTGGTTCCTCGGATCGAAAGTTCAAGGGCTTGATCTTTTCCTTCCACAGTAGTTGGAATTATTTCGTCTCGGGCACGCGTAGTACTGATTAGCAGCGATGAATTGACGATGGGAACTCCAATGACAGGGAGGAAACTTGGTCCATAGATAGCAGTCCAGGATACGAACTTGTATGGTCCTTTTACACGAATAACACACGCCAACCAACCCAAAATATGAAACCTTATTAAAATAAGTGTGCTTCATTTCTTGAATGGATAAACGAGGAAACTTTGACAGAAGTCGTCTGCAGTTACGGTCCAATTTCACACGTATATGAAAGCCGTAATCAAGTTATAACTACACGAGCTTTAAGCACATTATACGTATATATGGTTACGGTTGGGCTTCCAGAGTTGCATGGGTACTCGAGCTTTGACGGCGTCTCTCGTCTTTGACCCTGTAGAGCTATTGATTGACTCCACGCGAGGACTGAATAACGCTGTCATTTCGTCCGAAACTAGGACACGTGAGCTAGAAGCGTACGGTGCTTTCTCTGCTAGGTTACCATCGGGATTAGGTTCATCGCGTATAAAGGGAAAGGTTTTGTACACTCTTGCCATCCCACAGGCGCACTGTCTAGTCTCAACTCTCTCTCGTACCGCGTTCTTAGCTTAATGTGATAATGCTCGTGAATCGACGAGGGCTTATGTGGCGTACAATTTTATCCACTCCATTTTTCTCATTCCCCTTAGATTGCTTTATTGCGTCGAATTAGTTGGATAGAAATTTTGGCAAAATGGTAAAAGTACTTTCGGCTAGGCTTTACTTTCTCGCCCTCCCTAGCTTTTCGTGTTTTCTCGGCTGTTTTCTACCAACGTTCCACAGACTACTTGGCGATTCTCAACCCACTTTGGAATGATTAATAAAGTGGAAGGCGGAACAGTCTCCAGAGTCGAGTTTCAACGAGGTAGTTCGCGCTTGTTTGCGCTAACTCTAGTTTATTCGATGATATAACGTGAACCAAATCATATCCTAGCTACATAAGGAAAAAGGTTTGAAAAATCCCTTTAGGACCTCGCTCCTGAGCAATATTGCTCTTTCTGGTCGTAGTAGATGAAGTTGTTGCGACAAAACTGTTCTCACTCTTGAATGATTAAACAATTAAGGGTCCTTATTTAAAACACGTTTGGTTATTTCTTGGAAAATTACCATCAGTCTCGAGCTATACCGAAATTTTGCTTGTCTGTTATTGAGTTTATGTAAATTTTGGCCTAAAATTTATCGCATAAATTTCTCCGTTCGGAAAATAATTTCATTAGTTTAAATTCGACTCTCTGAACAAACTTTTAACGGGTATACTTTAAAATATGGGTGGAAGATTGTTATTTACTTTTTCGTTCCTCTCTTTAAAATTAACACGAAGTCTAGCTTGATTTAATGGAAAGTTTTCTCTCTTTCTTGGATTCGCTAATAATTTTTCGTAGACAGTATCTTTGTCCAGTCATCTCTATTTCAGTTTAAGACCTTGGGTTATCTAGAGCCCTTAGTATCTTACTTCTATACATTCGCTATGGGTCCCGAGTGGACGGGTTAACTATATGCGCGCGGGATATGGTCATTGTTCTAATACGGCAAATCCTATTAACGGAATGGGCTCCAGATGCCCAAAAATAGTCTATTGTACTTGTTTACGTAGACGAGCTATATGAGGGTCTGGTTTCGCGGCCCGTTAATCCCATTGTTTAATGGGGCCCTAATGGCCCCCCTTAAATCAACTCTAGCCTAGTGGAAACGATAAGACTTTTAGAACTCGCCCCTCCCCTCCTCACTCACCCATTCTCATCAAATCCTCCTTTAAAATTTATCCCTTGGTTTATTCTTAAATCCCAAGCTTATATTTTGCGAAAGACCATGAAATGTAGTGAAACGTGAATGAATATACTTGATATTCCAGATTGAAATTTAAAAAAACAAATTACACTTTTTTTAAGTATAAAAGTACTTCATTCTTTGGGTTTCAGTCGAGATCATTCTAGCCTGTAATGAGGTTTTTGCCTCTTCGTTATTAAGTGTTTCACCAAAATATAAATCAGTTTTATCAGTTCCTCCCAATCGAAAGGCGCTTTGAACAATTTGTGGAAATGATTTACAATTATTACTTCTTTCTGAAACGGCTTTCTAACTCGAGATATTTTAAAGTAATTTTTGAAACGCATCAAGCGTTACTTACAGATGTGCAGACAGGGAAAGTAGTGTCTTTCTTCCTTCAATTGGGATTTTTTTTGGAAAAAATTGGAACTTAGTTCCTCCTAAAGACTAGAATATAATTTTCTGAATTTAAAATACTTGGGGTTAAACATGATTTTTATTTTAAATGAACTTTGACCCACTTGGGTATTTTTCTTTGAGTAGCATGATTTTGAACTTGTTGATCGTTAGGATACAGCGGGTGGCCCCCGTTCACTTTGCAGCCATTACGGGGTCGTGACCTCGATAGGCTATATTTGGTGGCTTCGTAGGAGGCAGGGATGAAAATTCCAGAGAGATGTAAGAAATAGCGAGCGTGTAGAGGAGATCATTCCATCACGGGATGCCCCCACCATTCCTACAACCCATTTAACATAGACATTCATAGCTGAGATGGTTAATCAAAGTAGCATTTTTAAACTAGCCAGGGCCTCTTTGTCTATTTTAAAGCATTTTGGTGTCAACGTGGAGAGCCCTACGGTGGTAACGGGAAAATTTAACTCGCTTAGCTTTGAGAGGAGTTCGTGGACCATTTTTAAATGACTTGTGTCTCAACCATGTCGTCTATAAACGTAACGGCTTTTTAGACTGGTGTATATATATATATACTGGTATATAGGTATGCGGCGGTCTTGTATACGGGCGGTGGTCAGCCAAGCGAAATAGCGGAGTACGAAACATGTTCTGGAGGTGTTGCCCCCTCCTCCTTTTCGTTTGACCCCTATGAAGGCGGAAGGGCGGGTTTTGTAGCCCAGTGCACCCCGCTTCGTTCATTTCTGCTCGAGTAGAGCCCGCATCTTAACCTCTCTTCGTGGTCTTTTTCCGTGGTACAGGCTCGTTTAGCTTTGGCTCGATGTTGCGTTAACACGTTGCCTGGCCAACAAGACTTAAAATAGTCAGTGATAAATTGGAGGGACCTACAAAACACATCTCCTAATACGTTTTAGTTTTCTCACATTTTATTTTCTAAAGTTACTAGAGCAAGAGGCTCGCTGCCCTTGACTCTTCGACGTCCATGCCAAAAATGTTGAAAGGCGTATATGATTAAAACGTTTCTTGAGCAAGCTGATGGGGCGACGCCCCAGTCTAAAGTTATTATACCAAAAGGTTAATAGGATAAACCTCTTGCTTATATCAGGGTTCTTTGAAGTAATGGTTTCGCAATTTGCATTAAAATACTCTCGCTGAGTTGCTTAATTCCATCAAAATACTTCACAATTTTCTTACATAGTCATTTTCAAATTATTCTATTTACTTTGCATTTTTAAGCTGCGATAATAATTTATCTGTCCCTCTGTTTGTAACGCTTCAACAGCGTTTAGTTGCAAAACAACAGTAATAGTAACTTATTATATTAACAATATTAGGGTACTAAAACGAAATTGTGGGACTTACCTTCCAATAGGGCTTCATTATGTATAAACTCCACCATTTATTTGCCCAGTTTTTGTACTAGCCCTTTAAACAGTGGCGCGTGTGTCTGGTAAAGAAGATTCACGTTAGTGAGGGGCAGGGATGGGGGGTATCTTTTGGTAAACACGTCACTCGTCCCGTTCAGCTATTGCAAACTGTACATGTGTACTTGGCCCCCAAATATATATACGCTAATAAAACTCCGTCTATTCCCTTGTCGAGACTTAAAGCAACATTGAGGGCACGCTTGGATATACAGTATATTGCGTGGCGGCGATTCTTAGATGCCCCCCCATCCTACTCAGCATCAGTCAGAGACTACGAGGAAGATAATTAATTATTGTCACGAGTAAATCAACTAGGAGTAAGGGACTTGGCCTTTCATTCTCCACCCTAACAAGCATGCACCGTAATCGCTTCTTTTGAATGTAAAAGATCTGCATGGAAAGTCAAGTGAAATCGATTTAAAAGTTTGAGATAGTTATAACTAGGGCCGGAAATAAGAAAAAATTCTTATGGGACATGTGTCCAGGGACGCCCCCTTTGACTGGAAAAAATTATAGGACATTGTCCACTGGAGTGCGCAAAAAATAGTGTCATATCTTCATAGTCAAGCTATCAAAACCTGGGAAAAAATTTATTGGTCAACTGTCTAGTGACCCCCCTTACTTTTTAAAATGTTATGGGACATTTTAAATTATACTGGACAATGTCTTGTGTCCTGTGCTTATTTCCGGCCCTATGACGTGGTAACCAAAGGCCTTCTCAGACGATACAACTTTTGAGTCAACTAGATTGGTCAAAAAATTGAGTTAGCAAAAATTTGGTCTGTGATTGGTGATTCAAGTTGTCCAACATGCGAACAAACTAGTTAACGCAACTCGAGTTGACTCATCTAAATGAATCAAAAAGTTGTATAGGGGGCCTTCAGAGGGGGCTCCTCCATCTCGGTTTTGGCGCCTGCGCTGTAATCTTTTTGTATCATGAGAGTTCGCAGAGACGGCAATGTATCAACCCCCTTGTATGTGCCGATACTGGAAGTTGCCTAACCCCCCTTTTTACATCGTAAACGTCTTCTCTGAGATCGCTCGAAATTTGCTGATAAAATACGATAGACAGGGTCGTGATCGTTCACGGTAGGGTTTTATACTCCTCGATTTATTTACTCTTGGTGTTTGGGTAAAATATATTCCATAATTGCAAATTTATAAGAGTAGAATTTATTCGAGTATCTATCTACGCATGCCCTCTTTTGTTTTATGGCTTTTACATGGATTTGTTCGTGACGGATGATTTGTCAAATGCGTATCCCCCCAATAGTTGAGCGACGGGAGGGCCAAAAGCGTAATATATGATGCCAGGACGTTCAAAACTCGTTTTATATCAGCGAACTAACGCTAGAGCTCTGCTAAAGGTAATCGCTCTTTTCCCCATCCTTACGCGGCGCGCACACGCCTTATATCTTTCAGGACTGTACTTAAGCGATATTAAAATATGGGCCAGATGTTCCAAATAGATAGATATGTCCTTCTATTTACAAAGCTATAGATAGAGAGAGAACAAATCTAATTCGTATGATTAAAACGCGAGGATCTCTGCTGTATAGAGAACATCTAATCTGTAATTCTCGTCTTTCTTAATACATATTATAACTTTCCTCAATATTTAGTATACATAAGTTTCTATTTAGGCTTGCCTACTTTGTCCAATTATAATGTTGCAAATTATTTTAATTACGCACCACCCACTAATGACCTATTTATTACATCCTCGCTATAAATAAAAGCGATTAGTCTCATTTGCATTCATTCATTCATTTTGTACGCGTGAAAATTATGCTTATTCTTTCATCGTGGTGTGATTTCTTAGATACAGTGCACCATCCTTTGATTTAATTTTTAAAAATTTATTTAGCTTTTCATTTCAAAACTTTATTTATAGTTTAAAAAAAGGAAAAAAGGAAAGACTGAGTTGCAATTTTTGCTCATTTCCCATTAAGAAATTAATGTTTCGTTCTTAATTTTAATAGAATGCTTCTCTTTGACATCTTTTTTTTTCATTTCGCTTAAAGTTTTGGGCAGCTTATTATGGATTCTTCTTTATTGTCGCCTTCATTTGAAACTTTCGCTCGACGGATTAGGTAGTGCTTTTCGCAAAACTAAATTCCCAATTTCTCAGGCATTGTTAACGAATTTTAAAAACATTGTTTCTATTAAAATGAAGTTTAAAATACTAGAGTGTGCATGATACCAGGGATAGATTTAATTTTAGAAGTAGGAATAGAGAACAGAGTAACTGTGGGCGCGCGTCAAAGTCCCGGACCCCCTTTTCCAAGGGA
The DNA here is from genome assembly GCF_054372755.1 of Phalangium opilio. Classification (NCBI taxonomy): domain Eukaryota; kingdom Metazoa; phylum Arthropoda; class Arachnida; order Opiliones; family Phalangiidae; genus Phalangium; species Phalangium opilio. Next base: position 4,846,792 of record NW_028324187.1, on the reverse strand, counting down.
CGGAGGGGTATGAAAGAAGAGGCGGGAGGGTCATAGCGACAGAGGTAAAAAGGAATTGCGTATTTTTCGTCGTCCCCGTCAGCAACGTCATCCAATCGTAGTTTAAGTGAGCCAATAAGATAATTTAAACTTTTCGTTACGTGTTGGAGGGAGGGGCTCTATACTGGGCTATGAGTCGTTCTCCATTCCTACTTCTAAAATTAAATCTATCCCTTGTGTTACGTTACATTTTAAAAGTGTATGTTTCAATTCAGTTTTGAAACTTTGAAACTGTATAAGTTTAATTGATTTCTTTCGTCGTGAAAGATTTTAATTAATGAATTAATTCCGCTGAACAAACTCGCCTAATATTTAATATACAGGGTGTTCTTGATAAGTCTGCCATAATTTAAAGAGTACGTTCTTAGTGTGGCAAAGAACATGGGATCTATAACATTTAGTTAAGGTGATATGAGCTCCCTGTATGTTAAGTTTATTTTCTTCAAAGTGAATTTCTAATACATCGAAGCAGAAGCTTGTGACATATTATGCAACTAAAAGTATCCAGTTAGTTTACAGCTCGAACGTTACTACGCCTAAGCCTGGAGGCTTTTAATTGGCGTGTCAAAGTAAGGTCGTCTCGTGTTCTCCTACTAATTAAGAAGCCCCGAGTATAAGATGGACTTTAATAACCTGAAACGTAAAGAAAATAAAAAAACAAAAATTGTTAAACTAGGCCACGTCATCTTATTAGCTCCCCCTTTAAACATGTAAGACCCCCCAACTCATTTCGGATAATTTATCTTTGAAGTGGAAGCCCCCCCCTTTATCCCTCAAATGAAGTAAATTAAAACCCCTAACCAACACACGTCCTATTTGAAGATGACGTCAAAATGTGAAGAATAAACCCGTGCAGTTTATTGTTGTACCATGAGTAAATGAAGGAATCCTGTAATAGAGTTCTGAAACCGAAAACCTGTCACAAATAGACTTGTAGTGGTCGAGTTATGTTGTCATTTAGACAAAGAAGGCCGAGCTGGACATGGATCGAACAAGCTGAGATTTAATCTCATTTCTTCTGTTACACACCTCATATTATCACTGGTTAAAATCTCACGCCTGGTCTTATCACTAATTACAATTTCATTAGAACTTTCACACTCAAGAGATTGTCAAAAAATTAACAAACAAATTTATTTTAAAAACATTTCTCTCTTCTAGCCTATAGTACTTTCAAAGCTATCGTGGGGCTCATTACCTGTAACTTATTTGGGTTATTATTTACTTATGGTATACGCTAGTCTTTTGATAGAACCTCGAGAAAATTCAAAAAGGAAAGAATGAAGCTTATCTTCGCTGCCATTTCGTAGCTTCATTTGAACATTCCTTAAGCTTTTTGAAAGACGGGGAACGAAATGACACTCGCTTGTTATCAAAAGAGCCCCTTGATATGCCCCTAAATCTTCTAGGGTTGGGGCTTAATAATCCCCCTCAATGACTGACAAGCTTCATTCTTTAACAATATATTCTTTCCAAACTAATCGCTTTATTTGGAGGCCTAGAACTTTGCCTTGTACATAATCGCAGTGAAATAGAGCAGTAAATAATACCCTATTTAGGCTTATTGTCTTCGGTTTAAGATCCATAATGCATTGCCAGTTCAGGCATTCAGTAATTATCTGGAACTTATAGTTGGGAAGATCGAGTTTGCGTTTCTATAAGTTGAAAGAGAATGTCCTTATCTATTGGATTTTCGCTATGAAATTATGTATTTTACCAAATGTTATTGGCCAAAATGTTGTTAGGTTTTGAGGAAGGAATAACGGAATTAAATGTCGCTTTCGTGTGAACAAGATTTATTAGAAGGTTATTAATTTGTAGGTTCGCCCCCCCCCGTTTCGAGAATCGATACAATCTGCGAGTCCCCTCTTCAAAACCGAAACCTTATTTGGATGAAAACTATATGAGATGGTTGAGGCAAGGATGATGGGTAATCTGAGAGAAAACGGCCCGCTAAGTGTGGAATGGCTCAGGTCCGGTGGGATGCTACAAAATGGGGGAGTAATACACGGAAAAATGGCGGGCGGTCTTCCTAATTCGTCTGACGTAGACCGCCCGCCAGTTTTCCGAGTATTCCTCGCCCATTTCCAGCGTCCCACCAGACCTGAGTCGTTCCACAGACAGCTTGCCTGAATAACAGCAGGGATAGATTTAATTTTAGAAGTAGGAATGGAGAACATAGTAATGTGGGCGTGCGTCAAAGTCCCGGGCCCCCTTCCAAGGGATGGAGGGTATGAAAGAAGAGGCAGGTCATAGCGACAGAGGTAAAATGGAATTACGCATTTTTCACCGTCCCCGTCAGCAACGTCATCAAAACGCAGTTTAAGTCAGCCAATAAGATAATTTAAAATTTTCGTTACGTGTTGGAGGGAGGGGCTCTATACCGGAATATGAGTCGGACTATAGTAAATACTAACCGTTCTCCATTCCTACTTCTAAAATTACATCTATCCCTGATAACAGTCAATCTAGGCTGTCGACGATTCTGGCTCGCCCAATAATACCATATTTCTTCACCATCCCATCTCAATTTTAAATCTATCAGACGTTAAAGCTCGTTCAGTTGGTGGGGGCATACCCCCCTCTCTCTATTATAGAGGAAAGGGGGGAAATAGCCTCCGTTGTACGAAGATCCGATAAAATCCCGAATTGCAATCTAATTATCGCGTACTTATATATTTCCGTCAAGTATTTAATATATATTTAAATGAACCCCCCCTCCTGTTTCGGTCGTCCTATTTCTTAGACAGGTCTTGGTGTTAGTATTACATTTATCCAATAAATTATAATATAATCGGGGGTTTTGAATCCCCCCGGGTTAACGCATTCTTTAACACATCCGTCCTTGTGTTACGAGACAGGTAAAGGGATTTAAACATTGTTAGAGAAACCTATACTAAACAAGAGCGTAATAAAGATAACACCTGGAATGAATTTTAGTTTAGCCCTAGTTTTGAACGATGGAATTCATGGTGCATGGAAGGAGATTACTGTGTAGCGAGACACACCACCTACTTACCTAGGTTGTGTTTTAGAAGCATTAAATATTTAGTTCAACAACAGTAAAATAAAGATAGCTCTTGGAATGAAGTTTAGTAGCCGTAGTTTTGAACTTGTAACGTTGGAATTCATGGTGCATGGGTGGAGATTACTGTGTAGTAAGACCCGCCTACTTACCAAAGTTGTGTTTTTAGAAGCATTAAACATTTATTACAACAGTAAAATAAAGATAACACTTGGAATGAATTAGTAGACTTAGAATTGAACTCAAAACTATGGAATACATGCATGGTGGATGGGGATTGCTTTGTAGTAAGACCCGCCTACTTGCTTGCCTACGTTGCGCTTTAGAAAGCGTCAGATTGGCCCCTTGTATAGCAATCGATATATCGACCATTTTTTACAACTGGATGGAGTTAAGATCCATCCATTATGAGTTCCATTATCTGAAGGCTTTCAATCTCCATCTTCATTCCAGGGTGCTTATCTCTATTATATCCTTGTAGATACTGGTATACCGTATTGGTATCCACAAATGCACCTGGTCCGTAACCTAGATTACCAGTAGAAAATGCCGATGCAAATTTTTATTTTCTGAATTCTATTTATTATTCAATATTACTAATTTAATATTTAAATTATATTTGAATATTAATTAATTTTAATTATTTAAGACGGTGGTCGATCGACAAAGTTTATAAAATATTAACCTTGTTGCATTTAAAAGATCTAGAGAAACTCTTTACATTTTAATTATAAAAAATTTTTGAGTGAAAAGCATTGAGAAAAGCGGCGATTCAGGTGTTTTCATCCCATGTATTTTGCCATAGCCCCTGTAGAAATGTTTCTCACGCTATATACAAGTGCTCCGCGGTAAAGACGACAGGTAGGCGAAACCAAAATAATTTCTAGTGATTTTTGAAGGGTGCGGTGTTTAGATTATCGTTAAATGAGATCTAATCTGCTTTTGGCGCGTTAGACACGCACGGAATATAACACCTTTGGAGACCCAGAAAGAAGTCAATTAACGTTTAATGTTATTAAAAAATGACTTTCAAAGTCATTAAGACTTAATTACTTATTTACAAATGCAAGGAATCAAAGTGGTGAAAACCTTTCAGTTAGTATACGCACTTAGGCTTGAATAAATAAAAATTAGAGCTAAGTGTAGGTGTAAGTAAGAATCTTAATTCTTATAAGTGTGCCACTTAACACCAGTATCGAAAACACTTAATTAAAACTTACTAATTAATATTTAGGAAAATTATCTTACTTTAAAGTACTTCATCTGAGTGACAACGTGAATGGATTTATAATTTTATTAAAATTATAGTACCTATTTGTCTACTAAAACGTTAAAAATTTTAAGAAAATTCATACTTTTTTTATTTAATATAACCATTTTAATTTTTGTAACATAAGTCTAAATTTTCCTCTTAGTTTAACAATTCAGAAATAATTCTTTGAAGCGTCACACTTATTAGTAGTGATTTCACTTATGCGGTATAAGAAGACTGCCCATTAATTAATTCCATAGCTAGTGTATTTATTTTATTAAAACTTTAGGGTTAGGTCACGTCCCACTTTAATTACGGCGTTATACCAGAACCTTCATAGACGCTCCTGCACCGCTAAATAATAAGAAACGTGGTTTTTATTTTGGCCCAGCATAGCCAGCCAAGGTATTTTAATGTTGGTCTCAGGGTTTTCTTAATTAAAGTGCACTTTGTATGGGGCGCCAATAGCCGGTCCTAGTCTAGATCCTGCAGGGCCTGCTTTATATATATTGTGGTCAGACACACTATATACCCTTTTTTTGTGTTGTATATAAGGATTGTTTCAACCTTGGGTTAAAAAAAGAGAAAAACTAAGAAAGAAGAGTTTCTTTACTTTCTTGGGACACGACTCTTGCTAGAACAGCGTTTTTCACACACACACATGTCCCACTGGGAGGATGCTTGGGCATTCGGAATATAAAACGTCTCTTCCTACGCTTTTGATTGCTTTTTTGTTCTAAAAAGAGAGATCTCCAATTCAAGCAACTTAACTTACTCCGTCTTGCGTTTTTGCCGTTACGTTTCTTAAAAAGTATTTCCAGTATAAGTAGGTTATTGCGAGGGGTTTGAAACTCGCAATGGATATATATAGGTTCATAAGATATATGTTCCATAAGTTTGTCACTGGTTACAAACTGGAGCTTGTCATGAAGTGACTGGCGTAGGTCATAGATTCGAGGTGAAGCGACGTCTGGTGACTGCGGTGCTGTCAAAGGCTTAGTACAGACTAAATAGGAAGATGGACTGCAAAAATTAACCACCGAGTGTAGGACTTCAATTCTCGCTTGTCGTTCTCGAACTAGTTATCTCGAGCTGTAAGTCTCTAACATTATGAAGTATTGGAAGAGTAACACTTATGGAACATATCTTATAAACTTATGATGTGTATATATATGTTTCTTCGTTTCAATAAAAAAATCTTAAGGAGTTTTAAGAAACTAATTGAAATATTTAAATAAAAATAAAACTAGTAAGAAATAAATCTAAAATTTATTTTTAATATGTTAAAATTTAGTTTAATTCCCATTTTCACATATGCTATTTTTTAATGATAGAGTTGCATGACTTCAATTGCGGGTAGTTTTCTTTTTTATTAAAAATTTATGAAAAATTTGGTTTCCTCAGTTGATAATTTAAGATGTCAGCTTTTGATTACATTTAATATGTAAAATTATCATTGGAAATCTAAATACAGTGTCCAGCCTCTCTGATCACTGATCTTTCCTTGAATTTAGTGGATGAAGGAAAAAGGTTTCATTCTCTTATTTTTTTTTCTCTTCTTTATCCCACCAGTCGAATTCTGGTTTTTCTCGGTTTTCTGTTTGAGCTTCGCCGATTGGCTCGAGGTTCAAATGTGCTGGGAATTTTAACTAGGAATTGAGTCCTTTGAATATTAAAACTCCTTCTCCGTTGATACTTCGAGAACCGCCGCGTATTTTTTTACGATAGCCTAGCTCATTTCTTTACGAGGTGTAAAGGCAGTGTGAGTTCTTGTTTTTTTAATTTAACTGCTCCATCTGGTTAAGCTGAATTCTGTGAAAGAGCGGAGGGTTTATGAGAATTCAATTTGCAAACGTTTGTTTCCCGTCTTCGCTTTACTTCAGTGGACGAGAATTTTATATCCGGTTAACGAGGAGATTTATGGGCATTACGGACATCGTAAAAAAACATGGCGACTGCCCTCTACCTTTTAATTAATTATAAATGGAATTCGTTAGCTAAACGAGGAGCGGCAGTGCAATATACCGCCCTCTATTTTTATTACAATAGACAGGGTTCCTTGAAGTATTGGTTTGCAAAATATGTTATATAAATGTTGGTAAAAGTTTGACAAGAGACTTACTTAGAGATAGTTTGAGAACGACAAGCGAGAATTGACTAGACTTGGTTGTGCAGTCCATCTTCCCATTTAGTCTGTGCTAAGCCTTTGATAGCGCCTCACCCGGCGGCGCTTTATGAGAATCTATGATATTTCACCTACGTCACTTCATGACAAGCTCTCGGTAACTAGTACCAAACTTATGGAACATATCTCATGATCTTGTGATGTTGTGCTGCAATGAAAGTCTCAAAGAGTACCTCGCGACTCCTAAGAAGTTCTGCCCCATTTTTAGTGATTTTCGTGGAATCTCGCTAGATGGCGTGAAAAAGCTTTCTCGCTATTACCTGTATTTTAATAATAAGTTTTCAAACCATCTTTTTTATGAACCCTGATACGAGCTCAGTTTTTTTTTTCCTTTTTTCGCAACTTTTTATTTTCATGGAATAGATATAAAAGGTACATTCTGAACGAAAATTTTACTATCTGAATCTATTATTGATATACTGAAAATTGATCAGAGTATTTCAGTCATTAGATTCGCGTTTCAGAAATAGGTGACCTACTTCATCGATGGTAAATATAATAAACTATAGCATACAGTTTAGCGTGGAGGGTTATGGGTTTTTGTGACTGTCACTTACTGATATTCGGTTTAAGTAAAATAGGGTAGATGTTTATTGACCTGTAAATGTCCTGGAGGTCAATACACAAGGCATAATTATTCACCAATATTGCCTCGCTTCTGCAACTGTACAGGATCAAAATTTCACACAACCACGTGATGTGCATCATAGGGGAGGGAAAATAAGGCAGAAAAAATGCAAGTAAATGCGCAGTTCTATTTATGGACGGTCCCTTTTGGTCATTACTATAGAAAAACGGCACAATGATATCGTTCTAAAAATATGGCTTTAAAAATGGCATATTATACTTTAGTATTTACTCAAAAGAAGCCAATAGAAAAACTAGTTAATCTTTTCTATTCCGGGCAGGTAAGGCTTGCCTTGTACTATGTTGCGTCCATTTAGGAGGGCTTTGGGAAAGGAAATAAGTATGGAAATGCAATGCTATATAGGACGCTGTTATTCGTTTCGGGTCATTGTAATCCGTCGGGATATGCCCGGCGTAGCATACACAAACACACATACACACCTAGAAATATTTCGCCTATCCTTACATCTCGGCAGTAAAAGCACTCTCTATAAGAAACTATCTTTCCTCGCAGTCCTTATAGCACCAGAAGCTCCTCATTTAACAACAAAATAACTCATTTGACATTCCTAAGCCTTGCTAGATGACGCTTAAGCACGATTTCCTTGTTTGGAAAGCCGTTAATGTTGTAGAGCATATGTTATTTGACACTTTCCGCTCAATTTGTACCAAAGAACATGCATGTACATAAGCTCATGGCAGACATCAGAAGTTCAGAAACACCCTGTATGCTTCCCTCATAAGGCAAATACCACGACAAAGACTGGACCAACTCATATAATATGGAAAATAAAAAAGAACCGCTTTTCGCGTGAACTTATGATAATTCGGTTCACTCTGTAACTTCAAGCTCGTGTAGCAAAGGACCTCACAGCAGACAACATACATTCCATAACCGCTATGACTAAGTCCCTTGAAATAATTGTCATATTGCATATTTCGAGTGATGAGTTTCTCGTGGAAGGGAATATAAGTGGCTGTTGGCGATATATTTAGGGGTTATCCTTTTGTCATGAGCTAGGCCTTTGCTCTTTTCTAAGATGCTGAGCATAGAGGCATGGAGGGAAGGGAGGTAGGGGGCGTTGCGCGCTTATGCTCCTCCACTAAAAATGATTTATGAAGATCCTTTACGTCACTCAAATTTCTTTTCGGTCGCTCGCTTTTCCCTGGCCGAAATAAATTTGTCCCAATGTGTCTCCTCTTCGAGTCTTATTCTTTTCCGCTCCCAAGGCATTCGCGTAACTTCTCTGGAGTTTCCTCATCCGCTTTCTTTCTTTCTTTCTTTTTCTTATCGCCCCGCAACTCTTTCTCCCTCTCTCTCTCTCTAGAATATAAGAAATATGTTCCTTATTAAAGGGCGGGCGAAATCATCCTGAATTTACAATTGGCAATTGAATCCAAGATACAATATAGGTGAGAAAGAAATAGGCGTCAAAGATAGTCGCCATTTATTCAAGAACCAAGATGGCCTCCGACTTAAGTTAAATCTAAACTAAACAGATCTAGATAAAGCGTACTTTCGTTCGCCAGTAAGTGGAAAGTTTCTAGATGGCGGTATTTAAATTACAAGGGTTTGACTGTATCTAGAAACTCGAGCATTTTGTGACCGCTGGTTTTACAAAGCTTATGTAATTGAAGGGTAATTTGAAATTGTAATGAAGTTATTTCGAAGACATTAGAGGTAGTTTCATCTATCCTTTGAAGAGACAATGCGGGTGAGATGATGGTTGTCTCTTAATCAATTTCTGCTGTTTGCTGCGGGCTCGAAATTGATGGAAGAGCCCAAGGTCGTACTATTATATCTCTGCGCGATAAGTGAAAGGTCTCAATGTTACATCGTAAGCAGCCAGCCGTATCTCGCGCATTTTCTTAGAGGATTTTCTTGACTTCTCTCGTCTATCAGAAATCCATAAAATACATCTAAGAAGTAAACTACTGTACTGTGTGCATGTTCACATCCCCACAGGAAACCTAAAACTGGCAATCGATGCTCTGTTATATTTCCAGTGCATTTTGACTTTAACTATAGTTACGAATTATCACCATAAAATCACATAAATCCATACGGTTTTTCGAGAAAACTAAGCTTTCATCACTGGTTTATTTTGGCGTCCATCTCGAAACCAATTTGGAGAACCTTATAACGCCAGGAAGCTTATGGATCAGCGCATTTGAAATTTTATACGTTAGAGACTAGGCCTAGCGACCAAGGCTTACGAAATAGTTGACGAGGAAGGATTTTAGAATGGGGAGAAGGGGAAGGGGTTCTCGCTTGTTCAGAGATAAATGGAGTGGTCGTCTTTTGTTAAACGACTGACCGTGTCAGGGAGAGCGCAGATTGAACGTTATCACCTTTAAAGGAAGGAGGATTAACTGTTCCAGACTGCATTGAGAAATATTTGACGTAAGGTGTGTTATTCATGAATTTCTGCGTGGGGAGTTAATACTTCATATACAGGTATATCTGTGACAATTCAAAAATGGACAAACCCGCCACGACTGAGAGAGGTGTTGCTAAATAAATTATTATAATTTTGTCCATTCGCAATACCACTCCGTTTCTCTCCTTGCCTGCAGTTTGAGGGCTATATTACCTTTTTGTATTTTCACCGTCGTACAGGGCGTCTAACGATTTCGTTTATTGAAAAAAGAAAAATCCCCCTCTTCCCCGTGTCAGTTTGCAATGTGAAAAGGATGGCTCGGTGCTCTGTCGCCTATTAATATCGTAGTCAAGTCGAACCGGATGAAGATATAGGAGGTAGCGTGGACGGTACTACTCAAAATGTACCATAGGCTCTTCATTTCGAGTTTCCACGAGAAATAAAATGTCAAGCGATCTTGCACCCAATGCAACTAACCGAAAGCGAGTGGGGACGCAAGTTGGGGCTATACTTTCGTCAATAACGTCTTTCTCACGTCTCGGTGATTCAATTTGGTAACCGCTAGAAAGAGGGGAGAGGGTTCCGTTGCCCAAATCTGGCCGCATCTCTCTCTCGGTCTCAGCTTCTCCCAATACTTGGCGCTGTGTATTCCTCTTCGTGTTCCGTAAAGAAAGGAGTGTTGGGTGGAGTGCAGAAAGCGGATTCAGTTGAGTGCAACCTGTAAGGTGTGTTGTTGGTGCTGCTGCTAGGAAAAGGGATGGAGGCGAAATCAAAGCTAGGTTAATGTTTTTTCAAGACACGTATCACAGTAAAAAGGCAAAAATCCCGACTATCATCACGCTTTCTCTCACATTTTTTTTCTTCTTCCTTTATGTAACCGGGTCCCGTTCGAGCTGCAATAATTTTCAATTCCATAATAACCAGGAAGTACTTTGAAATAATTCCAACCGTATCATGTCACTGCTCATTGTAGATAATATCGAGAACAGGATTTAGAAGTATCACAAATCTCTCGGTTAGTTCTTGTAATTGATGTATGTCCTTTCATAGGTTTATAAGGTATGTTCCATAAGTATGATGCTTCCTATAATTCGTAACGCCAGAGACATACAGAGTGCTAGTTCGAGAACGACAAGCGAGAATTGAAGTCCTACACTCGGTGGTTAATTTTGCAGTCCATCTTCTCCTATTTAGTCTGTGCTAAGCCTTTGACAGCGATTCACCAGGCGTTGCTTTACCTCGAATCTATGACCTACGTCGATTCATGACAAGCTCCAGTTTGTAACCAGTGAGAAACTTATGGAACATATCTTATGGTACTTTGAATACTGTAAATATTCGACTTTTGATCCCAGCTCTAGTTTCTATCGGTGGTGCGAACGAGCTGTTGATGTAAAGTAATCCATCTATAGGATATCTATGGATCATAAGTGGGATACGTGAGTGCTTTGGGGGCTCATTTTTACGATGTGCACAGGCACTATATACTGTGGGCGCCAAATAAGAATCTCTTTTGGGCCTTTGGAAGGTTAGAACGCGACCACTATACCCATCTTAGCCTACTTTCTATTCCACAGCGGTGTAAAGGTAATACGCGTTTCAGCTTTGAAGTCGAAGGCAGTTAGCGAGTTTTCTTGACATATAGATGAGCGCCGTTAAAGCTAGTAAATGGAAGAGTATACGTAAAATATACCAAGTATAGTGGGATGATATCTTATAGAACGAGTTTGTGTTTCGCAGTTTTCAACCAAAATTTAGTAGGCCTATCTTAAACAACGAGCTTGTGCGATTGGATGAACTGATCAGTTAAACATTACCCTGTTTTACATTGTTGAGACATTGATCTTTGAATCTCCAGGGTCATTTGATATTTTCCAATTTAAATATTATGGAGATTTTCATTATTAAGTATGTTTGCATTCTGTTGACTTTTAACCGCATATTGCACTGAAATGTAACAAAGAATTATTTACACGTAGAACAGTAGGTTGATTTATAGTTTTTAACCTTCATAAATAACCATTTATATTTACTACAACTATGCGTAGGGAAGGCTGCATATTTTTCTACTTATTTATATATGCCATAGAGACAGAGATGGTTGGTTTCTTTCTAACCATAAGATCTATCATTTACGTCCATAAGCAATGGTCTGGACTATGAGAGAATCTCTTAAAAATGCAAATGATTATCTCTCTATTTGCCCCTTGACGTACGTTTCCTTCTCTTCGTTTCGAGTTAGTCAGACTGTAATGTAACTGGACTCCACGGAGTAGAACTAGTGTCGGACTGCGTGTAAGTACACGTCTCCGTTTAGAGGCTGTTCATTCCACTCGGTTAAGTTTTTATAAGTACTTTTGTAGAGGGGAACAGAAGTAGAAATGATTACATTTCTCTTTCGCTCCCCGCAAAGTCGACTTCTCGTGTGAGTCGTGAAACGGGTATCATCTAAGTCTCGTCTGCCCTCGACTAATAAATCTTTCCGCCTTGCTAAGCAAGCTAGCACTTTAATCATCGTCTTTTTAGGATTTCGGGAGAAATATTCTTCATCCTTAAAAACCTTGTAAAATTAATGACCCTTAAGCCAAGATTTTTAGAGGGCAGGTTAGTGCCTTACCGAGAGAATTTATCTCCAAAAATAAGTCTATTCGAATGAATGGTAGGGCCAATAGACGGAAAATAAATAAAATAAGAAGGCACTTCCGGAATCGGCCTATTAGAGGTGCTTAGCAAAAGGGGGATAAACTGCGTGTCCGCGATGGAGCGACATCTATCATATGATACACATGTTACATAAGTATGACACTACCTGTACTTCATAATGGTAAAGACCTACTAAGAGCTAGTTCAAGAACGACAATCGAGGATTGACTACACTCTGTGGTTAACTTTGCATGACTTCCATCTTCCTATTTAGTCTGTACTAAGCCTTTGATAGCACCTCACCTTGCTTCGCTTTACCTGGAATCAATGACCTACGTCACTTCCTAACAAGCTCCAGTTTGTAGCCAGTGACAAACTTATGGAACATATCTTATGAACTTATGCTACTTACTAGCCATAATTACCTAGACACCCGGCAAATAAGGGTAAATTCAGAAGAGTTGTTTTTAATCTTAAGTTTAGTGGAAATAAAGAAAAAACTTATTGTACGTTCACTAAGTTAGTGACTTCAGACTCTACATGCCTTACCAAAATTATCCTCCCACAGCTATTCCACCGCAATATCAACGGGAGTTCCAGCTTAATGGCGGAAAAACTAATTCTATTTCAATTATAGAAACCCCGCTATTTTTTTGACAAGTAAAATGTATGACTAAACAGTTCATCTGTGGGTACATGTCTTTGAAGGTTTTGAGTTTGAAAAAAAATTAATCTAAGGTAATGAGGACGACGTTGTTTATATGACAATTCCAAGTTCTTGTGGCTTGCTTGAAAGAGAAACCCGTCGCTCCATTAAATCTGAATCGAAAACGAACACCTTTTTGAAAGGCCTTTGACAGCTCGAATGATCAAAAATTCTGATTTCACAATCATATAGTTGTCCTATGCGCAATCGATCCGTCATAATATTATTATGCCCGAGAATTATTAAAATTCTTCATGAATATTGAATTATTACATTGAACTGGACGTTTTGGAACGTAATTACCCCTTATGGTAAGGTCAATACCGTTGCAGTTAGTTAAATATTCAAGGCAAACTTGATTGAATTGTCGGGTATGGCGTAGGAGCGTGCGAGATAATGCCGCCACTCGCTTCTCGCTGTATTCAGTCTCCGTTGGCGTTTTCAAATAATGGTAACGAGGTTTGTTAGTAGGGGTAGTTTGAATCGCGGGCTCGCATTCTAAATCTCACTCTCTCTCCCCTCCTTGCTCCCCCTTACTCTAGGTCTCGCTTTGCACGTATCTCTAAAGATTTGTTGACATTTGGCCACTGAGCTAAATTACCGCCGGGGAAAGATAATTTTCAAGCATTGCCGCCTTTCCCCTTCCAGCGTGTACACTTGCAACGGGGAGCTGCTCGTTAGACGAATAATATTAAATGCTAGGCAGGACACTTCCTTTTGTTTCAATTATATCCCAGGGGCTACTTGTCCAACCACGCGCAATATTTCCTCTCTTTTATTTAACGCGGAGTATGGATTTAAAACTGCGAATTATTAGAACTTACTAAAACTGCTTATTTAATTTATTAAAACTGCTTATTTAATTTATTAAAATTGCTTATTTAATTCATTAAAACTGCTTAATTAATTTATTAAAACTGCTTATTTAATTTATTAAAATTGCTTATTTAATTCATTAAAACTGCTTATTTAATTTATTAAAACTGCTTATTTAATTTATTAAAACTGCTTGTTTAATTCATTAAAACTGCTTATTTAATTCATTAAAACTGCTTATTTAATTCATTAAAACTGCTTATTTAATTTATTAAAACTGCTTATTTAATTTATTAAAACTGCTTATTTAATTTATTAAAACTGCTTATTTAATTTATTAAAACTGCTTATTTAATTTATTAAAACTGCGAAATTAATTTATTAAAACTGCGAAATTAATTTATTAAAACTGCGAATTTAATTTATTAAAACTGCGAAATTAATTTATTAAAACTGCGAAATTAATTTAATAAAACTGCGAAATTAATTTAATAAAACTGCGAAATTAATTTATTAAAACTGCGAAATTAATTTAATAAAACTGCGAAATTAATTTATTAAAACTGCGAAATTAATTTATTAAAACTGCGAAATTAATTTATTAAAACTGCGAAATTAATTTATTAAAACTGCGAAATTAATTTATTAAAACTGCGAAATTAATTTATTAAAACTGCGAAATTAATTGAATAAATCCGCGAATTTAATTTAATAAATCCGCGAATTTAATTTAATAAATCCGCGAATTTAATTTAATAAATCCGCGAATTTAATTTAATAAAACCGCGAATTTAATTTAATAAAACCGCGAATTTAATTTAATAAAACCGCGAATTTAATTTAATAAAACCGCGAATTTAATTTAATAAATCTGCGAATTCAATGTTAGGTGCTTGGAATTTAAGTTAATATCTTTTCTTTACTAATTCATATTTTGAATATTATTGTCTAACCCTTCGAGGCAGATTTCAAGTAATATTTAGACCGATCTTTTCGTTTAATCAAATTCCAATTAGGCATAAAAGGGAGAGGGTTTGAGGCGTTAATTGCACCCTATTTCAATAATAATAATATCAATTGAAAGCGTGAGTACGTGTTTGCAAGTTCGAGACTGCGGAGAAGGTTTCAAATTCATTGAAAACCGGTACAATATCATAAAAATGAAGTAGATTGACACGAAGTTCTAAAATATAATAGAACCTAAGGAGAAAATTGATGCAAAGTTATAAGCGTACATCTCGGTTCTCTATTACCACTTCACGTGTGTAATACGAATCTTTCTAAGTTACTGTTAAATTTGATTTCATTAAACATGAACCTTTGGTTGTTAACTTGAAGATAGCTCTCCAATATCTTTGATATAGAGAGTATTATTTCGCAAATGTGAACTCCCAATTGCGAATGGCTTGCAGCTTGCATTGGAAAGCTGGAGTATTAAAATTCAGGTGTATATTACACGCAAGGAATCACAAAAACGGCACAGGGAATCCAGTGATACTTGTTAATACAGAAAGAAGCTTGTATTATATCTAATGCTCGAAGCGTTGTGAGTTTAGTAGTGTAAAGCGAGCTTCGGAAATCAGCACACAAGTTTTACTGAATTTTCTCAATACAGTTACAATTGGCTACGCGCATCTGCTGAAACAAATGAGACAAATTTTGCCGCGAAAAGTTTATCGCAAATTGAAAGGCATATCGTCGGTATTTATCCATTTCTGATGTACTCCTTGTACCTTAGTTTTAAGTTTGTTATAAATTTTCTTTCCTTCACCCCACCTTGATCCTAGGGGGGATTTACCTTCGTTAATATTCTCGTTAGTTTCATATTTCGCCACAATTTCAAATTTCCATCGAGTTTCATTCGAGTTGCGTAAATATTCCCAAAGCTTTCAATGTTTAAGAATGGGAAACAACGTGTGCGTATTGTGTAGCTAGTATTAAGAAAGCCGAGACAATTTCGGCAGGGTTTTCCTTACTCCTTAATACGTTGTTGTTAGCTTTTCACTCGAATCTGAGACGCAGTCTCCCGTAAGAGTTATTCTCAAATTATACAATCTGTTCGTTTTGAAGTATTAAATCGCTCGTCGCTCTTTATTGGATTTTCTGGCGGCCATTTCCCAACACCAATATTCTGTTTCTCGGGTTTGAAAACAAAAGTTCCCCCCTTCTCTTTCCTTCTTCCTCTTTCCGTCTCTCTCTCTCTCTCTCTCTCTCTCTCTCTCTCTCTCTCTCTCTCTCTCTCTCTCTCTCTCTCTCTCTCTCTCTCTCTCGTGATGTGAAAATTCATTCTTTGGCCCAAAGTACGGAAGGAATTTTCGTTTTAGAAACGTGTCAAACAATCATTCTCTTCTCTTTCCCAAAAACCTTTTTTTTTGTTCCTTTTATCTCCAAATGTTCGACGAATTATTTTCTTTTACCAAAATTTTCCTTTCACAAACATAAAGAATAGCTTTAGATTCATTTTTATACAACTTTTAAAATTCTCTTACAATGGTCTTTAGACCAATCTAAAATTATAATTTTTTCGATTTCGATTTAGAGAAAATAGTATCCCTATAAATATTAATTATATTTAATTAAATGTGCATTAACCCTATAAATGTACCTTTCGTTACTAGTCTAGCAAACCGATCGATATTCGTTATTCTACTAAACAATATTTTACCTAACCATTTCTTCTATTAAACATGGTTTGAGCGTGTGAAAGGTATCAATGTAGAATGACTGACAGACAAGCGAATTTCAAAAACTGTAAGGGTGTTAACGACCCTAAAAATTGTCTAAAGAAAAGTCTAAATCCCTTTCGTTTCCTTTCTTTCTATCTTTCATTTTACGTTTAAGTCAGCGACAGGGCTTGGCAGGGACAAGTCTAGGTCCTCTTCACAAAAGGGCTTTTCTCCAAAATCCGCCCCATTTCTTCAATATACGATTCGGAAACAAAATACATTGTACTGTTATTTTAACCTTAATGTATTAACTGAGAGTTGTATGATTGTAGCAGTGAGCAATGACTGAGGGAAATATTCGGCTGTACATGAAGGAAGATTTATTCGCGCATCTATTCTGGTATTAAAATGGCGGGATTGGTTGGACATCTGCGCCTGGCGATCGACCTTTCGAAAGATTTGCAATGCAAAGCGAAAATGTCGTCGAGTTTTGCACCACTAGAAAGCGCCTTTACCGACACCTTGTACGTTTCAACCTTAGTTTGCAGCGAACCTAATCCTTAGACCCCCTAAATTTGAAGCACCGTTTACTGCTTCCAGAAGGCTGAAAAGTAATCTTGAAAACTTGGTCTATCTCGATTTCCAAATAAGTCGAAAAATGCCGCGCCATTCCGTTTTACCTCGAGTTTGCACCGAGTGGTTAGACTGATCTCCTTCTCAAAATTGATCATCGTGTTTGAAAGAGCGCGTAACTTCGTCAACGGTAAAATCCAAGTTGGAAAAATGGTATACCCTTCCATACAGTTCTCGTCTTTCGTCAAAATGTTGAGGCGGCTCTGTAGCGTTGACTTGTAAATATCTAAAAACAAGGCTCGGCCACTACGCTATAATCAACACCATTTTGACGCCCATCCTCGTGTAAGGTCGTTAGTCCACTTTTGAAACGCGAACAGAGTGGAAACGAGTGATGATACTCGCGAAGTTGTACTTTGACGAGTTGATGGTCCATTCGGGATGAAATAGCCAGGCTCTAGGGGGTATCTATAAATGGGCGCAGTGTCGTACGTTGCTCGACGCCTCTCCGTTTTTGATCCTCTTTTCTCTCTATTTTCTATGTTGGTTCAATCAATCTTGATTTTCCCCGAAAGGTATTTCCACGTCGTTTTTCCGTTGAAATGCACTATGGGAAGGAGCCCTTTCACGACCGAGGCTTAGACTTTTTCCAAAGCATTAACGTTCTAATCATAAAGCGGCTTCGTATCTATTTCCTCTTTTTTTTTCTTATCAAAATCCCCCACTCTCTCATCTACGAGGATTCAACAGCATATAGATATCGGAAACATGTTACAAAAACATTTTAGACACGCCAATAACAAAAACCCATATTGGAAAACATATTTTTTGGTGGGAATTATGGTTAAATATTTTCGATAGTTATGGATGACTAAAAGGGAGGGTATGGTGGAGCTAGCTAGGCCTTGTCATCCGTTTTTTTTTATTCGTAGTGACACGTTCGTTGGCACCGACGGATATCTTTAAAATATTTGAATTTCAAATCGAGCGGGTTAGCCTTTATCCGTTCCGCCCGATTCCTTCGAGTTATATCAGGTAATAAAGCCAAGGGAGGAAATGATGTACGTCTAGAGTACCGGTTCTTCAATATGATCCCCCTTTATTACGCTTGTTAACTCGAAAAAGTTGAATACGAGTTCAAGGCTGGTTGCTGGGAAGTTTGTATAATATCTTAATCATGTTAAAAGTCTTCGCTTAACGATAAACAGCCGATCCTTTACACCCGTGTCCATATTTATACCCAAAAGCCATTTTCTGATTTTCTTAATGTTTCCCTATAGCGTCGCTAGCTGACAATATTTGGCATTTAAGACATCCATTTTCTTCAAATTTTAACTTTAATCAGGGGTTTTTAAAGTAATGGTTAAGGTGAACGATTTTATACAAAGAATTAAATGATATAGTACCAAAAAATTTAATATGAAAAAAATATATTGATTTGGATTTAATTATAAAAGTTCTGTGACTATTCAATTTTATTTACAAAGATGTTCAAGTGGAAAGCCAACATTCAGGCGTTGGGATCTCTATGTTATTTGCCATAGCCCCTGTAGAAATGTTTTTCACGCTATGCACCAATGTTTTAGCGTATAATTTCTAGGGTCAATCGTAAATAAATAAATAAACGGTACCTTGAAACCTTTTTTATTTTACCAAAGCTGGTAGTATATTATACTGTAGTCAATTTATAAGAATAGATTAACGAAATTTTCTTTAAAGCATCGGAGTCGGTTCATGCGGGTAATTTATTCCAGATCCCTCAAGCCTGATTTTTTTCTTTACTTCCTAAAATACGAAAGTGTAAAAAAGCCCCGGGATACTAGGTACCATAGCGACATCATCACTCGGTCCACCCATGGAGGTTGAATTCAATTCGAGGTGGGTGACAATATCATAGATATCAGCGGAAATAACGTAAATGCGACGCAGGCAATCTTAAAGGTGTGCTATGATACTTTGGGAATGGGGGAGGAGCTTGTATCGTATCTCATTAATGACGTCGCCAAGATCCAAACTACCCACCTACTTCTCGAAGTATCATCCTTACGCGGTGGAGACTGGGAGAAAAAGATACCCTGTGTCAACTTTATTTTTTCAAATGCACTAAATATATAAATATAGATTTAACTGGCACGATGTCCTATGGATCATTTCGATGTAACTAAAAGGGGTGTAAAATTTTACCTTCCATCTTACTTTTTGGCGCCTGCGCTGTAGTCTTTTATCACGAGACTGCGCAGAGATGGCAATGTCCCGAAACTGAGGGTTCCACCCACTTTTTTACGTCTGTCCTTTCTAGTTTTAATGTCCACGAGTATTTTTGGTTGAAAAGGCTGCATGCAGTCTTCCCTGGCATCGTATTCATTTTGGACTCGTGAACCGACTCAGAATTTAGCTCGAGAATTTATCACGCGCTATTTCTCGTTCAATTACTTTCATTCAAGGAACCGGTGTTAGGGGAAAGGGAGAAATACGGTAGAGTGGAGGCTTGGCACAACCCCCCGTTGTAGTTTCGTGGGTGTTACTTCAATTTGCGTTGTCTCGGTTTCCTTTTGCGGGCGCTTATGACTCGCTCTCCTAAAGTCATTTTTTCTGCCAGCCGGAGTAACATTAACACTTTTCTCACTTTCTTTCTTCGCCCAACACTTTTTTCTTTCCTTTCTTTTCCTTGGTGCATCCTGGCACCACCACCACCTTTATCCATGCCTTCTTACCATTTACTAGACAAGATGGTGAAGCGACATGAGCCCCAAATATTGAGAACTTGCCAAGCTTCCAGGCATCAAGAGTTGGATATGTACTCTATGAAATATCTGTAATGTTGTTGTTTCTTAGAAGCCGATTTGAATAAAACGATGGTGAATTAGCCCAGGGTTTTTCGTAGATCAAAACTGTTACATGTTTAGAATGGCTAGGGGCTCGCGGACCCAACCTTGAGGAACTGAACCAAAACCAGTCCTATGATATTACTGATATCAACTATGTAGTTTGGTCAAATTCGGTAACGAATTACGGCTGTGAGTAACGAACAAATTCTTAGAATATGATGCTCTTAGCGTTCTAAATGTCTAAGGGGTTCGCGGACCCAACCTTGAGGAACTCATCCAAAGAAGCTCTAAAACCTTCCCCAGGTGTTACTGATATCAAGCGTGTGGTATGGTCAAATTTTGTATCAAATTATGACTGTTTCGTGCAATTTGAATAAAAATAATAGGGTTTTTAACGCAGCCATCTGATCTATTAATTATTACATTTACCTTAAGGCTTCGCTTTTTTGGGGTGGTTCGTTCATTCTCTCGAATCTCTTCTCACTTTTTTCCCTTTCATTGTATTTTTGTTCAACGTTTTTTCATTCTTCCTTTTCTAGTCTGGGGTTGAGGGTGGATGTCTCCTTTAGATCGGCTGTCACGCAAACCCCTTCCCCCCATTCTTTTAAACTCGAGCGACAAAACGCGACGGAAAAAGTAAAACATTTTCCAGATATTTTTAAAAAGAAGTATAGAGAAAACATCGCGAAATGAATGAAGTTAAAAAAAGATAAAATGAAAAAACCCTGATCGGAACTAATATTTGGAAAATGAGCGCAAAACACCGCGCAAACTTACTCTTAACATTCTATCTTGTTTGATTTCCCTTTGTTTGGTTGCTTCGAGGGACGGCGGAAGAGAGAGTACAAAGGGGCAAATGATGTATGTTATTCCTTTGTTAAAACTAGGTGCATTAGATTTGGTAGAATCTACTTTTTTTCTTTGGTTAAGTATCGATGCGTATTCCTCTGCTCAATCTCTGCAGGGTTTCTTTAAGAAATGTTTAAAGAACTCTATGCTAAATCATTGGAAGGATTTGCATATGGAATTTAAAGATGACGTCAAAATGCAAAACGGGAATGATTTATATTTAAATTAGTTGCAAAGGTTGCCGGGGTTGAAAATGCATGTGCGAGGGTTTGAGTTACTTTTTCAACAACCGTCATTTTGTAAGATGGAAGATGTTTCAAACTAAAACCATTAAATACCTTGTATATTTTGTTAACTATTTTAATAAATATCACTCCAAAGGAGAGTTGGTTGTCCATCGCCCTTATAAAAGAAAGCCCCATATTTCAAACCAAAAACCCATGGGATAAAGAGAACCAATACACTTAATTTGTTGTAACATACAAAAGAAGTTTACCGTTAGGGGGGTTTTATATTTTTGGGCGCCATTTTCCAAGATGGTGGCGGAGTGGAAAAATCTTTCATTTCAACTACAGGAAGCGTACAGGGGTGATAGAAAGCTGTACTCAGGGCTGGAAAATGGATAGTTGCATTTTTAAACTGTTCACTACAAAATTCAAAATAGACATCGACCAAATTAAGCCACTTACTGCTTCTATTGGATTCAACTATAGAAAGTACTTGAAATTTAAGAGAAAAGTTCATTTAAATTTTCTTGGTAAGTGGATTGAGAACTTTTAGAGAAATACTTGTAGATATGAGAGATCTAATGGTTTCAATTTGGCATATTATTATTTTTTATTTAAAAGCATTATTTGTAATTTTTGCAATCTACGTGGATTGAAATGGCATTCCAGTCTTTCACCTATCCGAATAGCCAGGGCTGGGCTGTTTGATGGAATCTACTTTATTTTTAGATGGAATTGATTAAGTAGTATGCACGTCGCGGTTTTTGGGCTCCTCAATCTTTGTAAGCTTAATTGAAAACTGAAACGCGTAGCTGGGTTGGTTTTTGCGAAAGTGGGTCGTGTTACTCTATCAGCACAGACAGAATGTCTACCATGTTCAAGATCTATTCAAAGATCCTTCCATAGGAGAGATCAGAGGAAATAGAAGAGCGCCTTAAACCAGAATATTTTTATCGATTGATCAGAACCCTAGCTCTATCCCGATTGATTTTGACCGAACCCTAAATTGAGCAACTTTCTTGGGAAGAAATTTGTCTGACTAGCATTAGTGGTCCATCGATGCTACACGATATTCAATTTAAATTTAAGAAGAAGTTTATCGAAAAGTCTTCCCTAAGAACTCTTTACTTATAAGGGCTTATGGTTTGCAAGAATTTGGGTCATTGAATACCGCTTTCAAAATTTAACTATTAACTTTACGAGGAATTCTGAAATTATGAAAACTAAATCTTATTATAAGGTTTAAAATTGAAATTTTAAAAGCAGGTACCTAAAAATATTTAGGAACTAAAAGTGGGTTTTATTATTTTATTTTTTAAAAATTTTCTAAACCCTTTTCCATAAATATTTTTAAACATTTTTGGAAACCGTTTTTATAGGTAAAGTTTTGCTTATGGTGGAATTTTTAAATTAGGCCTAGCTAGGTCTTGAGGGATTATAAATGAAGGGATTAATTTCAACGTAGCTTTTACCGCTCAAGGGGAAGCCTATTTCACGATTAACGGTCCAATCACTCTATAACCAATCAAATGCACATCACACGCACGTTACCAACACGCCACGTTTATTTACGTTGGGTTCTCTATTTCAATTATTGATTGAAAGTTTGGGGTTTCTAACGTTAGCTTATTTCTCGTAGTGCCTTGTAAATAAACTTACCCACATTAGGTTGTTAAATGCGACTGTTAAAAGTATATTTAAATGTGTAAGATTTCTTCGAACCCATACGTAATAAGGAAGGTGATGAATTACAAGCATTCTAAAGAACATTCGTTTGGATGAAGAAGGTTACGTAAAAATTGTATGATACGTACAATTTCGCTTTGCTTCTTTGGCATACGTTATATCCATTTCTAAGTGAAGTCAAAGCCTGTCATGCAACTAAAGTTTTACACTTTCCTCTCTATCTCTTTCTGTGAAATCGTTTTTCATGAGTTGTGGAATTTGGTGTCGCTAGCGGCCAAATAATTTTGGCAAGTGTTAGTCGTTTTACAGTCTGCTTGCCCATTTCCACCTCGAATCGATACTAGAAAAATATCGATTGATTTACCTCTTCTATTCACTCCAACGCCTCTTTCGCCAAAGCCCCTCCGAGCCCCTAAGGGAGCGAATGCCCCCGTTTCACCTATATATCCAATGAAAGGGAGAGTTACTGACTGCAAAGGGGTTATCTTTCTAGGCTATAACTGACCTGGCAGCCCTGTATTCTATCACGTGCTATTTCTTTAATTTCACGGTCTTTTGTTCGTGTGTGGGGGCTATTATTTATTTGAAGTCACTTTAAATTTGTTGATTCTCTTTTTTTTTTAATCTACCTCAAAGGCAGTTACACACCAAACTTGGCTTTGTATCTAATGAATATCTTAATTCACAATCAAATTTTAGCACTTGGCTAATTTAAGGCTGCAGAAATGAATCCCATTATATCAAGAGAAAAGTACTATCTTACTTCTCTTCGATAGAAGTGTACCACAAAGCGTGCGGGGTAATTGTAACATGATTCTTCCCAACATCATTTTACATTTTGAGCAAGGTTACTAAACCGAGTCCCATACGCGATAAATAGTTCCCTCATCATTACTCTATTAGGGCTTAACTATTTGCCAAGGCGCATGCGCTTGCGGATTTTTGTCCCACGTCAAGACAATCAATGTTTGTGGGTTGATTGTTGAGGATTTAGTATATACCAAACCACACGGTGCGATGCCCAACTGAAGTTTGATGAGCAGGAGAGCAAATAAAAATGGTGAGCCCATGGGTAGAATCATGTTACATAACTGAAGTAGAGTATCATCCTTCTTCTATTATCCCCTTCTGGTATTATATATTACGACTTCAATAGATTTAGCTCAAGGACGTGTCTGTATAGTTGCAATTTTAAGATTTTCAAAATTATCTCTTTCTCGTAATTTTTCGAGTTTGCTCTTTCAGACAGATTATAACTGGCGGCCCCCAAGCCCTAGTTAAACTTTGAAACGGGGTCGTCTACGTTCCCCTTTAAAGCCCTGGAATTAAGGGGCTTTAAAACTATCTAATAATATATGGATGAAACTGGTCGGGCGCTTCAAACTCCTTATTGGATCGAGTAATGAGAAGTCCAGATGGAGTGTCTCGGGAAGAAAGTGTGCAAACGTCATTCATTAACCATTATTTAATTCATTGTAGAGCGACTCGCGTACGTCCTACGTGTATATATATCCTAACTTCTCTCTAAAATTATTTAATTTATCACGGGGATATTTAATACATATTTTAGAATTAATCCCGGTTGGTCTAAACGTTATTAAATTTATAGTTGACCAAAGAGTGTAGATCGCGAAAGGAACTGAAATGCGGTTTAGGAAAGGTATTGACTTGTCGCTTTAGCAAATTTATTGATGTCAAGTTCGTAGTCACGTGGATGAACTTTGTGGGAATTAACCAATCACACGCGGCGATGGTATGACCTTGAAAGTCTGCTAAGTTAGAGATGAGTTAAATACGTTACTTCATACCTTTCATCTCGAGACTGCATCAAGCGCAATTGAGTTCACTAGCACGTGAATAATTAATTAACTTAGTGGTTATTTTTTTTTCTATTATCTTTAATGTGAAGAAGTTTCCTTGTACTCTTAATTATTTAATATGGGGGTAAAATACATTCCACGGATATCAATGAGTGGATCTTTAATTGAGACTTACTTCCATAACCATATACATAGATTTGAACAGCAATCGAAGTTTAAAAGTGGGGGGGGGGGGGTTCAAAGAACCGTCGGTTATGGAAGCGGAGAAGTGGAATGGGAATGGGCTTTTTCCGAATCGTATTTTCAATCTATCGAATTTCCGCGGTTAAAGAACGCGTACGGAAAAGAGAGAGAGAGACAGAGAGAGAGAGAGAGAGAGAGAGAGAGAAAGAGTGGTCCTTCAAAATGAAAAGACCCGTCTAAGAATGGGGCTCGAACCCCCCTTAGGCTTAGTATCTTTGCCTATGTGCCCTTTCCTGGATGCCATGCCAGAGAAAAGCCATGGACAAAAATTTTAAGCTCCGTTTTTCCAACCCTAAGGATTTTACATTTTTTTTCTTCTTCTTCTTGCAATTCTTTCTTTTTCGGTTATTTTTGACTACGGAATAAGATTCAGCCAAGGAAAAAATTCAAACTCAAACTCGGAGCAGCGCGCTGCTACTTTTTCTTACCATTATTTTTCTTATTCTTCGTGCCTCGGAAAAAGAAGCGAGAGGTTCGAGAGAAAAGACATTTATTGAGAAGATGGCCTGATGCGAAAATAAAAAAAAAAATACGCTGGAAAAAAGGTACGGCGCAGGACAAAAGTAAAATAAATCGGCAAGAAATCAGAATAGACCAAATTGAGATCTATATGAAAATATATCTTTCCTTTTCTTTAGTCCCTTATGGTATGGGGGGCTTTAACTAGGCAAAACGGCTTTTCGAATGTCAGAAACGAAGAAAATTAATTACTCAAGATAAGAAATCGGTTCAGTTCAGTTCAGTTCAATTCCTACCATCGTGAGAACTCATTTTGATCTCATAGTCTGGCCTAACCAGGTTCAATGGATACTTATTTGGGTTTAGAACAGAGACATTTTATTATTGCAAAAAAAATTAAACCGTTTTTTGGATTATATTTAAATATATATCTTATATTACCTTATTAATTGTTAATAGCCCCTTATGGTATGAGGGCTTTAGCTACGCAAAATGTCAGAAAAGAGGAAAATTAATTACACTAGATAAGAAAATGGTTCAATTCAGTTCAATTCCTACCATCGTGAGAACTCATTTCATCTCATAGTTAACTAGGATCAATGCATTGTATACTAGAGTTTTATTTGGGTTTAGAACAGAGACGTTTTATTTATTGCAACAAAGAAGATTAAACCATTTTTTGGATTATATTTTAATATATATTTCATATTACCTTTTTAATTGTTAATTAATTAATTAATTAAAGTTGACCAGGTGGAAGAAATTAATATTCTTCATGACTGACTTTAAACCATTTTACCCTCGAACCATACCATGCAACTTCGACGTGATATTATTTTCGTGTCGCATAAATTTTCAAAAATTACTCCCAATTTTTAATTAATTTTGATAAGATATATGAATTGTTTCCCAAGTTTATGATATTCAGTTTTGGGGGGGGGGGTTAATTTCCAAAGCATACCTTTATTCTTCGGGGCGAGGCGTGCACCTAACCTCGAGGTCTATCCTCATCTCCCATTGTCGCAGCCCTTAAATATTGATTGTAATTCTTGTGGCGCAGACGCTAGGCGACCGACGTTTGATACCCCGTTAACCTTTAAGCCTCGTAACTCCAGATGGACAGACCGGGGGACCCGCTCTACCCCCATACTGTATCCCTTATAAATTCATAAGGGAAAGGGGGTCTTGAATAATGATCTAGCTACGAAGTATATCGGTGTTTATTCCCGGGAATTACCTTAAAGTTAACGCTGAATTAGGCATAAAATTAAAACCGGTAGCGTAAGAGAGTACCCCCTGCATTATATCTTACCTGCGGTAATAACTTGCCGCGTCTACTTTTCCATATATTTGCTAGAGACCTTTTCGAATCTTCAACGCTAGCGACGATAAGCGTGCCTTTGACCTTACTGGACGTTAATAATTATGAATGTAGTTAAACAACCCTTTCTAAGCCAAGCTAGGGCTTTCCGTAGAAGTGGCCCAATTGCTTCAGTTGAGGAACAGTCGCCTAGAGATAGTCTCGTAAATTTCAGGGTTTCATGGGACGGAAAGATACTAGCATTGCCCCATCTGTAAAAGAGAAGGCCTAGGAATGGGTTTGTATTTTTCATTTATGTATCTCCTACCGTTTGACGAAGTTGTCGCTAGATGGCTTTGGGTCAAAGATCACTTTCGCCAGTAATGGAGAGTTGAAGGTTTTCGACGCGATATCTGAACAGCATTTTGTTTAAATTGTCTGGCACGTTTTTTAAATTTAATTTTCTTGGCCTTTTTGATATCGAGAAGGCAGTGGCACTAAAGCTGTAGCAGAGAGAGCCAAGAGAAAGCGCTTCCTTTAATTATGTTTAATGTTATTAATGCGACTTTTGTCAGATAACAAACGCTATATACGAACTTTCAACTTTGTTTCTCAAACGTGTTATTACATCCACATGGTAAACGCGAATAAAGTTGAATCATCCTTAATAATCTTGAAACCCTTTTTCCAAAGCCTTCTACTTACTTAGTTCAGGTTCACCTTATACGGTTGCTTTTTTCAAAGGTCAGAAAAGGGAGTTAAGGTTCGTTTTTAAAAGAATTTTGCACATGAAAATTTTGATTGTTGTAGTTGTTGTCAATGTTTTTTGATAAACAGGCTAGTTAGTTGTCTATAATTTTTTATCTTTCTGATTATTGAGTGTTAACTTTTAACTGTTCATGGGAAGTGAACACAGAACATTGTAGTGGCGCATTATCAAAGTAGAAATTTTAAATTTCTGTAATGTTTTCTGATACCACGACACCCAGAATGAAGTATTTGATTGTATTCTTAAGCCTTTGCATAAAAAAAGTTTCAACGTGGCACAGAGTTACTGTCCCTACGATGGGCCATTTCACGGTTTTCGTCTGCAATTTTGATAAAGGTGGCGTTGTTGACGTTTTCACGCATTCTGACCCTTATAGCTTACACGGTTGAATTTTCGCGTAACACACCGTTTAATATAACAGCCTGTTTGTTGCTTGCAGGCACTAAGAAGAGAAATTGAAATTATAGCTTAACCCTCGTCCGTGTCTTTCCCTTAGTCTAATAAAGTGGATGGCGTTTATCCTGGAGAATTTAATAATTTCCCGGTATATGGCCAGCCAGAGTGAGTGTAATCTTCTAATTTGCCAGATGTTATCCTAGACATTTTGGGAATGGTCATCCTTATACGCTGCATGCAGCTAGTCTTCCCTTCTCGTATCTCTTCCACCCTCGTGTGCGGTTTAGCGAGACAAACCGTCGACAATTTGGTAATGGAGATTATCCTTGTCTCTGTAGGTACTGACCCTTCTTACCGTAGAAATATGACCACCGAAACGAGGTCTAGAGGAAGATCTTTATTTTCTTCAACCGAGCGTGTGTATACCAAGACGTATTTTCCGCGCTCGGACTCCAGTTTTCCCAATTTTCCGCCGCTTTGACCGTGCAACATCGGCCTTTTATGTTCCCAGCGGAAATTGAAATGTAGATAAAAATACCTTTTTCCGGTAACGAGCGACTAAATTTTGTTCTTAATAAGTTTTGCTTCTATAAATATGCTAATTTCTGCTATTGGCTGAATAATTAATTTAACCTTCAAAATAATCTTTTCGGATTTATACTTTTTCTTGATGAAGGTTCGATAACGTTCCTAAATCGAACACTGATACGTCCTTTGAGTATGTTATAGTTCTATTTGCCCCCCATCCAACCAAATTAAAAACTTGGGATCCAGTAAACAGGGGCCTTGTAATTGAGCGAAATGTTCACAAACATACCCCTCCATAGGAATAGCTATACACCCAACTTTCGAGCCCCATAACTCTGGTTCTACTAGAGATACGGGGATGTCCTTTGAGTATGTTTTAGTCCTATTTGCCCCCCATCCAACCATACTAAAAACTTGGGGATTGAGTAAACAGGGGCCGAGTAATTGAGCAAAAAGTTCATAAACATACCCTCCATAGGAATAACATTACACCCAACTTGGGAATCTCATAACTCTGGTCCTACTAGAGATACGGGATGTCTTTTCAGTGTGATTAAATTAGGTCATAAAGGTGGAATGGGATGCACGCGTCACGTTTAATCCACCACGAATAGCAACATCAAGATTTCTGAATGAATTAATTTTTCATATAAAATGATCGCATTATAACCTCCGTAATATTTCGAGTATCAAATATATATATACATGTCTAGAAAACGGTTTATTTTTAAACTGTAGATATAGTAATAATGGAGCACGCCCTGATATTTTCATTGGGTCTCTTATCGCCTGACGCTTGTTAAGAATACTAACATCGGGGTGGGTCCCCGTAATGACTTCCGTGAGTGGCAATACTTCGAGACTCCTAATTATTCATCAAAAAAGGAAGCAATTTCTTCAAGCTTTTTCAATACTATATATACCATTTTTGTCTCATCCCCTACAATCTTAACTCGCTATAGGAAATTCTAGCTACTTTAAATACCTCTAGGAGGAATAAAAATCAAATAGATACCAGTGGAATTTTTCGATATATTTATATATACAAGAATGTACATTATATTTCAAATGAATAATCAACTTGAAATAAGGAGTCCCATCGTAACAACTAGCCTGTTCTGCTTAGCGGGTAACCCAGATCACGTTTTCCAGACGGTATATATTGAGGAAATTCCCAAAATAGTTTTAAAACACTAAGTATTTAATTTAAAAATTAAATATTCACAGTTTTGAGCTATTCTCTAAAATACGTTGTTTACCTAACGCTACCTGTCTTTTGATGCATGAACTTAATACGCAGACGCTGTATTTTAATTTAGTGTAAATATAACGTTTCCTCGATTTGAATTTTGAAGTTATTGTTAATGCTTGATGATATATAAAATAGTGAGCTAGTAACCTTTGATACAAAGTATACTCCATGGTAGTTCCGCTGCGCATGATAGACAGTTTTGTATACACCCTTTCGACGAGTCTAAGAGGGAAAGGCGCAGGGGTAAAACTCTGCCTTCCATCTCGCTTTTTAGCGCCTGCGCTGTAGGCGTTTTGGATCTGAGAATGCGCAAACACGGTACTGGAGCAACCTCCTTGTATCTCCCGATACTAAGGGTTGCCTACCCCTCTTTTCCCGTCGAAAGGGTGTATTGGGGCCAGTATAAAATCCAGGATCTTTAACGTTTTTGACTTCATGTCCATTTGCTATAAATTTATTTAAATTTGACTGGCACTCCCGAGGAAATTTTTTGTGTCTCTCTCTTAGTTTTTCTTTTCTTCTTCCTTTTCTTGGGCGAATTTTAAGAAGGGGGTATTCTTCTTGAAGCTCTTGAAAAATGATCTCTCTGGGCAAATGGAGGATAGATTTATGATCTCGTTTCGCTTCACCGATTTCGAATAAACTCACACGCAGTGAGAGAGAAGCGAGCCCTGCCCTTCCATCTCACAGTATTATTCTTCTTTTTCTCTTTTTTTTCAATCTCTCATCGGCGGTAATTGCGCTCCATCAACCATTAGAATATTCTCTAGAATATCCAAGAAAAACGTCTTTCTTCAAGACAAAGTCCAGGCCAGTTTCCCTATAGACATGTCCTCGATATAAGGCAAAGCCTGGCTGGCACTAATTAAAAAATATTCTCCTATGGGTCTACTTCAATTCTTTCTTGAACAATTCGACCCCCTAGAAAAGAAATTTGTGGATTTCTTATTTTAATTTCAATTTTTTTCTTTATGAAAGACAAAATTAAAAATAAGAGTCTTTAGTGAAATTATTTTTTTTTTAAAATGGGTTTGGGCTTTCCATAACGGTCTAAAATAATTTTATGAAATAACAGATCTAAAATAATATGACGACATAAGGGGCTAAAATAATGTTATGCAATAACAGGTCTAAAATAATATGAAGACTAAAGAGGCAAAAATAAGGTTATGAAATAACTTGTCAAAAATAATGCCATGAAATAAAGTGTTAAAAATACTGTCACGAAATAATATGACAAAAATAATTTCGTGATATAAAAATATCAAAAATAATGTCGTGATATAAAAATGTCAAAAATAATGTTGTAAAATAACATGTCAAGAATAATGTCATAAAATAACATATTAAAAATAAGGTCATGAAATATTAAGATATATAATGACAAAGAGGTCAAATATAGCATCAATAATATAAGCTGGGCTTCAATTAGGGTGGAACCAAAAATTATGTCTATTTCACTACTTATACTTACGGCGAGAACAAAGAAGTATTGACTTAATCAATTTACCGATTAAATAATATCAAATTTCTAAAAAAGAAGGTAATAATTGTAAAAAAAAAGTTTATTAAGAAAAATATTTAGCAATTTGGAAAATGACAAGCAATTAAGTTATTTACTACCGGTCCCTGATCAATTTTAGGTTGCATGCCTACTTTTTAAGTATAGGGGGTGAGAGAGAACCGGAGAAAGGGGGCATTTTGCCCAAAAGCCCATTATTCATCTGAAAAGAAAGTCGACCGATTATTTTCTGTGTCCCGGAGAAAAAATGATCGCCCTTATTGCTTTGACGAGAGAAAAAAAACCAATTCCAGTTTACGCTAGACATTATACTACGGCGGAGGGATACTCAATATTAAACAGCGCTTGTATTAAAGTTGTCTTTGCCAAGTAAGTCCGAAAAAAATGTCTGGAAAAATGTCGTGGCTCGTAATCAACTCCGAGAAATTCTCCGAGCTGATTTATTTTTCTTAATACGAGTAGATAATTTATATCCACTTTCAAACCTTAAAAGGAATAGTAGCCCATAAGAAAAAACGGTTTTCACCCTTGCAAATTCCATTTTCTAAGGTTGAACTTATCTATTATGAAATTGCGACCTTGGATGGAACTAAACCTACCGGATAAATTGTCGCGAATCAATTATAAAATTGGTACGCTTCAAGATTGTAACTCGCCTTCGTCTACTTTTCACTGGCATCGTCTAATATAAAGATTGTTTACATTGGCTTGGCCTCTCACTAATTAAAAAAACTTTTCTACTATAAATCATCTCCTCTCATAGACTATTTTGATCTGGCAAATCGTTCGTATTTCCTCCGCCTTTTCTAGTATAAAAACTTGCGATCATAAAGCGTAAAGAAAAAGTAATCTTCATTTGCGCCAGATTTAAAGTAAAAGGGTCTATATTGATTTTGGCTTGGTTATACGAAGCGTGCCTTGGCATACGTTATCTTCTTTACAGAGGTCAACGCCACGCGTCGCCGGCTAAACATGATCATTTTTACGACTAGACAAAATTTATCACTTAATTAAATTAATTAAAATTATATCATGCTCCTTGAAAATTGTGTTGAGTGAAATTATTTTAATTTTATCTTGTCGTTATTGTCACGGTGTGAGCTTAGGAATAAAGCGTTAGGAATATAAATGGGGGCGTAAAACTACGCTTGTTTAGTTTGTACTGTTTGAAATATATTATATTAATAATTTTAATTTTGCCCATAGTTATATCAAGAAGTGATATCTAGTTTATTAGGGAGAAGGTGTAAGATGCCTAAGTATTCGCGCGCCTTAGTTCCAGTCCCCCTTTCAAAATACAAGGGGGACGTAAAAGGAGGCCGGGCTATTTCGCCTCTCCTCAGTCGGAAAATACGTAATTTTCGTCATTCGCGTCGCGCTGACGTGAGTTTTCAAGAACCAATGGGATGCTGGTTGTAATTTAGAGGCGGCTGGGATTAACTCCGGACCTACGTTTGGACTGGAGATGAAGCTGGAAATGTGGCGAATTTATACCTTCTCCCTAGATATCATTTCTTGTTTGTACTGTTTGAAATACATTATATTTATAATTTTAATTTTGCTTATACTTCATTTTCTCTTCACTAATCCTCAGAAACCTAATTTGGCCTCAGCGATCACGAATGGAAAAGGTTCAGTTTATATTTAGGTGTTAGCAAAAAGCTCTAAATGCCTAGGGACATCTTGTTTAGAGTAAAAAGTTGCCATTTAAAGGCGTCCTTAGTATTGGGCCCCTTTCAGGGTCTTTATCGGTGGGCGTTTTGTAGCCGGCTGTCGTGGCCGTTAATCCGGGCAAGGATTCAATGAGCCGATTCCCGTCCCGAATAACGCTCAATTCGTTAATATTCTCTATAGCAAATGAGCCCTACAGATCTCCGTGTACCGGGTGTTAAGGTTCACCGAGTACAGTTCTCTAAATTGATTTTTGTTATTATTTACAACCTCTAAATACATTTACGCGTGAAACAGTATAAATTACAAACGAGGCCTAATTACCCTTAAAAAGTTACAGAATACTAAATAATCTGTTTATTAGATTTCCGTAAGTTCATCTTTAAATTTGATAATTGTTAAACTAGATTAACAGTTCATATTTATTAGTAAACCGTATTTTCATGACTTTTTCAAATTGGTAGTGCAAGAGTGTCGGTGGGGGCTTAGTACTTGACTATACCAGCTAGATATCAAACTGTAATCATAATCTGATTAACTGAAGCTAAAACGTCTGTACCATAGTTTCAACTAAAACCCTAGGTTGAGGTGACGCGTTTGATAAGATAGTTCCACAGGATGTAGGTAATAGGTACGACCACAGAGAAGGGGAACACCTTGTACTGTACAGGGGAAGGCCTTTTCAATGAATCATATCCCCTATCCTCTAATAAATCGGCTATCGAATTTTGCTACAATGGTTACCTTCTACTAATGCTAATTCCTAGATTACGTGTTAGCCGATAACCCACGCTCCACCTGATCTTAAAGGGAAAATTAAATTACGTATGTCAAACTAAAGCATTGGTTTCAAAATAACGGTACAATATTGGAAAAAAAACTTGGGTTACATTTTTAGACAATAAATCGAGAAGTAGTTTATTCACAACATCAATATATTTTTATAACTTTTGCGATGTTTAATTAGGGGTTATTCATAAAGTTAATCTGTTACGAGTCTAGATTAGAAGTTCGCTAACCCAACCTTGAGAAAAACTCACCCAAAACCACTTCTAAAACCTTTCCCTAGTGTTACTGTAGTGAAGCTTTGTCAAAGTTGGTAACGAGTTGACGTACATATAGAACGAACATATAAACCAACCATTTTCTCAAATATACAATTTAAAAAACTGTTTAATAGACCATATTAGACCTTAATAACGCCATAAAAATATTTTCATCTACTGATACGAGGTTTCGTTAGCTATGACTCACGCTGAAATCCAAAGTACAATCCGAGCTTTCCTTGCGAAACAACGTGCCTTTTCAACGTTCCTGGCTTAGTCATATTTTACCATGGACGTTTGTTAAACTAAATAACTAACCAAGTGTAATAATTTTAATTAACGGGAGGTATTACAGTACAGTGTTGGAGATTTCTGAGTCCACCTTAAGTTTTAAATGGACATTTTAATCTATACCCTTGACCAAAGTGTCCATTGGACTGTTCTATCTTGATTGCTGGTTCCTTCTTCTTCCAAACTAAAAACGGCGTAGTGTTAAAGGTATGTGTTCATAGAAACTTTGTATAAGATAGCTTTTTAGTAAGCTTTGTCTGGATTTACATGGATTGAACGTACAGTGCATGTAGTTGAGTTTTTCATTGGCTTTTTTTGACACGAAATAACCTTATCGTCAAGCTCGTTTTGACCCCTTGAGTATAGGTTAATAATTTATTTAC
Organism: Phalangium opilio; assembly: GCF_054372755.1. Lineage (NCBI taxonomy): Eukaryota > Metazoa > Arthropoda > Arachnida > Opiliones > Phalangiidae > Phalangium > Phalangium opilio. The sequence continues at coordinate 4,812,609 of NW_028324187.1, read as the reverse complement.
GGTCTGTCAAATTCCCGTCGGGTTTAGCCTTTACTAATGGCGATTTTTGTCCACTGGGGGATTGCAAATGTATCTTCAAGTAGGGACAGAGTGGATGGTCCCAATGGGAATATCTAGCTAGCTCTTTCGTTGATTTTGTACTTTTAGCCATAAGGGACTTGGTAAAAGGGGGGATGGTATATTTCTCTACCCCTATTTCATTTTGGATCTTCTAAATGGACATTTTGACTTTACCGAGGGAGTCGCCACTCTTAAGTTAAGATTTAGAATATACAGTACCATCATAAAAGTTCTGGGCTCCAATATTTTAGATTTTTATTAGCTTAATAATTTGATACTTCTACTTAAAACAAGAGTACTTTGGTGGACTGGTAACTTCGAAGCCTTATCTATGGTCTTTGTTATCCAAATACCCATCAATGTTCCATCAAAACCTTAAATTGAGCAGACGACACGTCGCCCCGCTCCCATTTGAAAATGTTACGTTATATTAACGAAACTTGGACGTAATTCCGAATGCACGACAGTATTTACAAAGTCCATGCTAAAATGTTCCATTGTCCATGTTGAAAATAAGATTCCCTTCCAATTTCGCATTGAAACGAAACGATGTTAAGTTGGTAGCCAATGGGGAGGGTGCCCTCGACGAGCTTAAGACAGCTTGGGTGCGTGTTCCAGCTTTTTCTCAAGATGTTCATCCCTTAAATCTTCTTTTCGTCGTAGTTTTTTTGTTGGGTGGGTCCCCTAAAGTCCGAATTCATCGTGGAGTACCGAATAGATTGCGAGAGTATGCGGAGGCCATTACCCTTTTTGAAATATTCCCGTTTTACATAGAGTAAAGAAAAAAAATCGACTAGTTGTTAGGCCTTTGCAAAATTTTTATTTTGCTTTTCACGAAATATTTTAAATTTTTTTTTTTATTTTTTTTTTATTTTCTGGTTCTCTTTTCGAATTTTTAGAGTGGAATATATTGGTTAGCAGGAATGGGCAAAGATAAATAGTTCATTTTTTTTCGAGAGCTCATTTTAATCATCATTTTATTTTCTTTATTTTTTTTTAAAGTGAAATATCTCTTTGAAAAATCCCCAGAATTATATTTGGACGGAGACAATTTCAAGTTATTTTTTTTTTATTTTTCTTTCGAAAGATAAAAACCAATCTTAATTAATTTAGATTGACACGCGGTTTTATCCAAAAGCTAGGGGTTACACGATTTCGGTTAGAGTATTAATCAAGATAATCGAAATCTGAATCGATTAATTGGAACGTCGAAAATTTTTCTTTTTGTTAGAAAAAAATCAAAATTCTTGATTTTAATCTAAAAATTATCGAATCATTGCAAATCAATTCCGATTAATAAAGTAAAATATACTAGAAAACTCAATAAAAATTTGACAATATGATAAATAGGCCTAAAAACTGCAATTTTTAGACATGTTAAGTGTTTCTTAGATAATAAATATTTCCTAATTCATTATAATTTTCGTACATTCCTTGCAAAATTAATATGCGAATTCACTTAGATTAATGTGGATTCAAGAGAGAAGAATTTAAACCCTTACTTGAAACATAAGTTAATAAGATATGTTCAATAAGTATACTTCATAATGCTAGAGACTTACTGAGAACTAGTTCGAGAACGACAAGCGAGAATTACAGACTACACTCGGTTAATTTTGCAGAACTTCCATCTTCCTGTTTAGTCTGTACTAAGCCTTTGAAAGCACCTCACCAGCCATCGCTTTACATTGAATCTATGACCTATGTCGCTCTTTTCATGACAAGCTCCAGTTTGTAACCAGTGACAAACTTATGGGACATATCTTATGAACGTATGCTTGAAAGAACCATGATTATCATTCTTCTATTTCGTTTTTAGAAAAAGTCTTCCTTTTTCTTTTCTGTACGTTCACTTTAAGCGGGTTAAAGGGTTTTGGAAATGGTCTTTAAGAAAGAGAGAGACGAAACTTATGTGCGATGTCAGAAACAGTCACTCTGCCATTTCCAACTATACACTTTTATCCAACTGGTTCTATTTCCTCTTCCACTCATCCCACGTAGTCTGTAGTCTTGTAAGAACGCGTCAAGACCCAGATACAAAATGGGAACAACCTTTGAGAAAAGGCAGTTTGGCATTTTACAAAATGTTTCGATTTGTTCAGACGAGGCTTAGATACCCAGAAGCGGCCAGTTCGACTCTAAAAACTGAGTGACATTTTACAGAAGAGCATTATTCGAAGTTGTCAACTCGCGTTATTCTCCTTTCGTTGCCTAGTTCGGATTTTCTATCAATGTAGTCTTTAGGACTTCGATAACTTTCGAAGCATGTTAATCTACTGTATTCGTACTAGGCTCAAGTTTTTCATCGCTTCATTTCTGAAGCCTTTATTTTTGATTGGTATCTTTAGACGAGTAATACCAAGGCTCTTCGAAGAAATGGTTAGAAACTCGATCGAGGCTCTTTTCAAACATTAAAGAAGAAATAAACGCCACGGAGAAATTTGATCAAAGTTTAGTGTCATATGCATTTTGGTTAACGTGTAAACCCCTTAAATATGGAGGGACTAAACGATTGAAAAAATGGATAATCGGTCGACATTTTACCATATATTCGATCGAACTGCGAAAATTACACTATTATATAAAATTTATTTAAATATATAGTTCAAAAAGTAGAGAAGCTAAGGTTATTTTACATAAATGAATATTTAGCAAAGTTAAAAATCAACTTTGATATAAAGATTTTATAACAAAACTAAAATTACAAAGGTGGTATGTCGCTATTAGCTTGGAGCGAAATATATTTTCTTTTTGAGCAATTCTGTGTCTTCTATGACATGTAATGTGTATAATAATGCAACAGTTATAGGAATTCCGAGGGGCTTAGAGTTTCGTATTGAATTTTTGCCAGAAGGGAACTTTTTCGTATCAGCTTTTGAAGGCGAATTGCTTACCCATTTTTCAATGAACCCTGCCTATGCAATAGCGGAATAGAACGTCTCTCGGAAATGTATCAGTTTTCAAAAGATAAGCTTCTTATTTCTTTCCTATCAAAGTTGGTTTATTTCCTGATTTCGCGGCTTTCAAAATGAACCGCTTTGATTTTTTTAAAACGTCACTTTCTTTTAACCCGTTTGATTTTGAGTAGTTACGATTGGATTTGTTTCTGCGATAGAGTCAAAGTTATTTCACGTTGAAGTGAAAATTCTACTCCAAGGAGCTTGGGGATTTAAAGACAGACGTAAAATATATATTCTACTGTAATATTATTCCTAATTTGGAAAGTATTCGGAATTTGTAGAACCCAAAGGAGTATAAACTTTCTAAGACTCAGTCTGTGGAAGTAGGTTTTATCGATGCGTGAATTAACAACTTTAGTCTGAAACTGCTTGCTCTGAAGTACGGCTACTTCAGGAGAAAAGGTTCTGAAGTGTATCACGTTACATTCCTGATACTGCATGAGGAGCAGCGGATTATATTTTCCAAGAATCTCGAAATCTTAAGCCTTTGTAGCTTCCTCCTATGAAGGTCATTGATCTTTCTTTTACTAGTAAGCCTAAATCTCAGGCGAATGTGTGTATTCCATCATAGATCACAGGCCAAGGACTTACTTGATTGTAATTATTTTTGGAAGGTTGAATACGATAATCAAATCAATTGAATTTTTCCCATCACCAAAGTCCAAGGCTTAGCTATAGTCTTCCATTTTGCCTATATTTATTTTTAGTTCGCGTTCGCGAGCGCGCTCTTAATCAAGTCGTCCGAAATAAACGAATCACACTTTCCCTCTCAATTATATTTCCAAAACTATCACGGGTATAGTTTAAGTTGACCCTACTGTAAGGGAGAAAAGGGGCTCTACTATGATTCGTTATCGATGTCAAGCGAGGATGTAGTCTTGTCGATATGGTTATTTACTCTTAAGGGGAACTTGTAAATCCCAGAGCTTCGCAATTACAGTTTGTTGTTAGAGAAATCCTCCGTATTAGGAACTTAACCTAACTTCCCTTCCTCATATAATCAGGGAGTTTGGTGGAATGAAGAAATCTTAAGGGATCGAAAAATACTCCAGTAAGAAATAAATTGGGAACGCGATACCCTAGCTAGCTAGTATAGGCCTTTACATTGTTACCTTTTTTCGAAATGGTTAAACTGCATGAGGACATCGCAAATATTTTAGGAATTGTTTCTTGAAGTATGGTTAAATATTATGATAACGGAAACTGCAACTTGTCCACACTAATTCAGGGTGTTAAAACCAGTTTTAAATAGTGAGGAATATTAGTTTTAAATAATAATAATAATAATAATATTAGTGAAATAATGGACTAGATATATTTTCAAGATTTACTTTTATAAATTTTCCTTCCGCATTTGTTAGAACCATCTTATATTAAATCCTTCCGATATTGTCTGTTATTTTAAAAAGAATGTTCTTGAACATTACTTCAATGAACCCTGCTTCCCCTTTGCCTTCGATATAGGGCATGCTGGGCTGTATTCCTCCTTACTCATTGGATAAGCTAGGACTTGGAAAAGACGTAGAGGCGGATATAGCTAGGAAAGATGAGGATGGGAATGGGGGTTTGTGCAATCGTTCGAAATAAACTTTGTGCCTTATCAAATCAGTTGCTAACGAGCTTGTTCCAAATCCCCCCATGTCCTGTCCCGATCTCTTTGGGAGATATGACGGCGACATATCCCGAAGGCCCGCTTCCCTTTAACCAATTATATCTTCTCTTGGAGAGGTTATTTCCACTTTTTTATATCCACAGAGAACCTTAATAAGGACTAGCGGACATAAATAACATAAGTACTCCTAAGTCTGGTTAGTACGCCGATTTCTTTCGGAGGAACGATGTATTTTGGTATATTATTTTGCTAGATTTACTCGTATGAAAATTGTTTATAGATACTAATCATTTTGAATTGTGGTCAATTTTAATCACGATTATAGAGGGTAATTACTTTTGGGAGTTAATTGAAGGCGTTCGCCGGAATTTAGACATCAAAGGTATAATTTGAAGTTTAAAAGTAGACCTAAAACCGAATGTCAAAACTAGTAGTGAGCGGCCTAGACATACGATCTTGCAAATATGGCGCTTAAAATCATAATTAAATTAGTTCTAAAGTGTATATAACTTAATAAGTAGGGTTAAGTGCGAATCCTCTAGCTCACTACACGTTTACGTACAGGTTATTGGAATGATTTCTTATAGATAAGTCATACCTGATCAGTTATCAGTATTAACTGCTATTTGAAAGGAAACGTTGAATTACCAAATACCAATATTGATAAATAATTTAATTATGGTTATGTTTTAGTAGAACTAAACATAAATAATTTTGAATTGATAGAAATATATTCATTTATCAGGTTGTTCTCAATTATAAAATAGATCAGGTGTATACTTACAGGTATTTACTTTACTCATGGTAGGAGTAAAAATCAGGAAATAGAAAATAGGAAACACACCGTGATCCGCTTTCCAAGAAGAAAAAATAAAAACGCGCTCTCGTAATGTATAGAAAGCGGTAGAGTTTACTAAAGCTAATTATAGTACTCCCTAACTTTCCCTATCTCCCCCTAATGAACAATTTTCGAAAAGGAGGAATTAAAGAGCTTAGAATTATTTTTAGAAAACGCCTACGCTACGTTGCCCTCTTCAAATCATTCCGACAGCGTGGACAAGTTTTTAGGCACTTCTTCTATGCGCAGTGCCATCTTGATCTTCTTATTTATTTTTTTTTTGGGTGCTGGTAATTTTTAGCTTCCGGAAAAAGCTGCATGCTTGACAACTGTCACTGTAAACGTTGCCATAAATCACGTGATTGAAATATCACGTGTTTAAAGATTCCAGTTTATAAATTATTTTCAAGACCTATTTATGTTTAAGGTAAAATCAAGAAGCGATATCTAGTTTACTAAGGAGAAGGTTATGATGCCTAAGTATTCGCACGCCATAGTCCCAGTCCCCCTTTCAAAATACAAGGGGGGACGTAAATGGAGGCCGGGCTATTTCGCTGCCTCTCCTCAGTAGGAAAATACGTAATTTTCGTCATTCGCGCTGACGTGATGTGACGTGAGTTTTCAAGAACCAATGAGATGCTGGTTGTAATTTAGAGGCGGGGATTAACTCCGGACCTATACGTTTGGACTGGAGATAAAGCTAGAAATGTGGCAAATTTATTGCTTCTCCCTAGTAAACTAGATATCCCTTCTTGATAAAATATAGGAAGTCTCCATGGAAAACTTATAAGCAAAATGTTTTACTTGCTGTATTTTATTTTCAATACGAGTCTTGGGTCTATTTCTTTAGCAAATGTAAAGTGCTATAGTCTTCATCTTTGTGCCAATCTAAAAAATGTCTTATTCATTTTTTTCTTTCTCTGCAAGACGTACGCTTTTGAAAAAGAAAAGCCCCTTGAAGGAATTAGCTTTAAATTTGAAAGTATTTAATTTCTCTAAGCAAATTGCGTTGGGGGCTTCCGAGGGCTTACTTCCCCCGCGGCTGGTCCTTGATTTAGATTTCTCGGGGCGATTAGCTCGAAATCTCCGGATGCCAAGTATTAACAAGGATAGACTGTACGTAAGAAAGAGAAAGAAGTAATTTTTAATGTCGAATTAAGTGCACTTTTTTTGGGTCGTTAATGAAAGGAGCCTGTAAACATACACTTCAAAGAATTTTTATTATCATTTCGAGCTAAGATTTTCTTAGAGTTTGAAAAGGGGTTGGAGTTAAGAAAGGATCACGGGGTATTTAAGGAATCTCAGGCTGTTATAAGTAATCTAATCTAAAATCAATAAGAAAAAATGGAGGTGGTATAATGGAATACAGAGGAAAAAAACCTTGAAATGTTAGGTCTATATATATATATATATATGAAGAGATCTACAGGTAAGTATATACAGTCTATACAAAGCAAAATGTCATCTATTGGCCAGCGAAAAGACTACTACTACTGTTTTTGGAACCGTTTTTTTTTTGCAGGGATAGATGTCCCCAAAAAAGTAGAGTGGATGGTTAAGCCTTAATAATTTTACCTCTTGACCTGTGCCCCGTTATACCAGGGCAGCGCATGCTCGTTTAGAAGTAGGTGTCATTCGTGGAGGGTTCACTGCGGTCATCTCGTCTTGTTAATTTAATTGATAAGCTAAGAGCTGGTTTTTCTTTATTATACCTTCGCCTGATAGTTGAAGTTTATAAACAATGACAAATCCCCTATCATAGTGAAGTGCAATTATCATTCCTAGGCAACGAGTTGACAGATGAAATATTTTCGTCACTCAACTATCTCATTTGTGTAGATAGGGTTGTCCCGCGACATGAAGAACAATGATTAGCAGGTTGAGGGGAAGGTGGTCATTGACCAGAGCAGTAGAAGGATCATTACATTGTCCTTAATGCATTGAGAACAGTTCCTGGTATGTACCTAACTCTGCACCACGTGAGGAGTTTCTCTCCCTTGGTACACGGGATATATTTCGCGTTCCGATTCCTCGTTGCTTCTAGTTTTCCATACAATAGCTGGCAACAATGAAGCTTCAGTGAGCTAATCAGTTAGTAGATGAGATGATTCAGGTTAAGATGAACTAGCAGATTCATGGACTGGTGAAAAGGACTTTAAGGGAAGCGGACTAATCGAGCGTAGATGTTGGCTTCGTTTAGGTTCTGCCTGAAATCTAATGAAATTGTAGCTATTCCCTTGTACTAAGCATTGGACTGTACCTTGTGTCCTTTAAGTTCAAGGGGCTCACCAGTTCAGGAACAATACCCTCTTTTCAAAAGGAGACCGCAGTAGAGCTTCGACGACGTTACCAGTCCACCAAATTCGTATTTAATGTCTTTGGACTCACCTATTCAATAAAAGAAGCTGTTCATGTCAAACACCATACTCCATTTTGAAAGGGTCTAATTTCAGGAAACAATTTGCATTATTTTACTCACCCAAATCATAGATGGGTTTGGTTGAGTCGCTGCAGACTCCCATTCTCTTCGCTGATTTTCTCCTGACTGTGTTTAATAGACTGGTTACATATTTGTCTTAATGCTTTAACGTTTTACTTAAAAAACGTTTAGTGATTAGTCCCTCGTTCGAAAGAGCAGAAGCTCTAATAGACCTCTGGAAAGAGAAGAGGAAGGAAGGTAGTTAAGCGAGGAAAATGAGATAAATGACCATCCTTTATTATTTGTTCGTTTCTTTGGTGCAGTTCTAAGAACGTTCCGTATCATTACTTCTTTCGACCCATGGACGCTCGGCTAAGACCTTCTCGAAAAAAGAAAAAATATTTTTTTAGGTGAAATGGGTAATGATTTTTCTGTTCTTTACAAAAGAACGAAATCGAGAGTTTAAATGTTATTTCGGATTCTGTATAGAATAAACCCAGAGTAATTTAGAGAAAATTCTAAATGCTGTATACTTTAGAATACTTTTTCTTTAGAACATTTCTCACGCAAACCTTGCGTAGATTCAAACATTTCAAATTTAAAATCGGCTGGGCTAACTTATATACGATTTTCCTTGTTATGTTAACCGAGTTTGGGTTGGTTCTTATCATTTAAATTTAATCCTCAGGGACCCATCTAGGTTACATCAAAAATTGCAGTCTAGTAACTCTAGGTTGGTATGAAAACACGTCGTGTAAATCTAGGAAAACAAATTGATGTTAAGAAATTTTTAAATCACGTAGAATTTAAATTGGAATTTTGTTCAAATAGGGAATAAATCGTGTAGGTTTTATTTCTTTTTTTTTCTTGGTATAACTATTTCCATTAAAATACGATTTTGAGTTAAAAAATAAATTCCGCTTTCTTCTAGCTACCATATCCCTTTGAGACTATCAAATTCATCAGTTCAAGTTTAGAGCGGAAAATATGAGGTAAAAAAGAATTTTTGAGTTTGAAATACCGCATCAACCTGAAGGTACACGTTACGCAATTTGTGTACATAACTTTATAAAAAGCATCAAGTCAAAATAAAAAGTTCAAAGAAAATTATTGCGGGAATGGGTTCAGAGTTCAACTGAAAGCCAAATCGGTTAAGTTACCCTACCCTCAATACCAACGCGTGACGTTTAAATGATCTATAATTTTAAGCATTTACCTAAAAAAATAAAGTAGGCAATCTTAGGATGAAAGCTATTATTTACAATCTGCATCTTCTCTTTATTTTTCTTCAAAACAGGATTATTTGAAGTATTGTTTTTGAAGTTAAATTAAAATTAAATACTAGGTTTGATAGATTAATTTTCTACGAAACAGGTAGATGAACAATTTTAGCATACTTATCATAAGATTAATTTTAATTTTTCTAAATTGTTTTGTTTATTAACGCCATAAATATTTTTTGATTCCGTAAGGTCAAAATTGTTGTTGTGATTATTAACCACCCGAAGTAACCCTGGTGAAATTCCGTCGAAATTTATAGATCGAAACTCCGTAGGGGTAAGAAAAGGGGAGTGGGGGACTATCTTTTCTTTGAACAGTTTATGAAAGTTTCATAACTCATCCCTAAAACTTAGCATCGAATGTACGCCAAGCCCCCCTAGGATAAAAGAAAAGAAAAGAGATCGGGCCAAGAAAAAAAAAATGGCCGCGGATGGGCGCTCTCATTAATAGATCAGATGGTTGTTACCAATGGTGTTAAAACCTTTATACCGTTTACTAATTTAATTACGCCTTTACTATTAATAACTACAAACTTATTTTTTATTTAATAGAAATATTACTGTAAAAATGGTGAAATGTAAAATTAATTTTGTATACCTATTTTTCGGACTTGGAGGATTGACACAATTTACACCAGGAAGCCAAGCTACTGGTACTGAACTTAGTCTGCATATTACCCTGGGCTTCTGGTGTATATGGTATCAATCCTCACCTAGTCTGGAAGCTATGTATTCTCTCATTTATATATATTTATATTTTTAACTTGATAAAATGTTTAATTTCTTAAATAACTATCTGATCTTTTAAGCGTGTGATCTTGCCACCAGGGGGTGCGGGTTTAGTCTCGCGGGATAGTCAACCGGAGCCGATAAATCACTGAGCCTTGATACAAACCCCCCTCTCCTTTTCCCTACCCTATTCCAAGATCCATCACTTTCTTCTCACACTATACTAGATATGCTAATACCCCAACTTCAATCTCCGTAACCCCCGTTTAAAATTCTAAAATTTTTAAGTTCGGGCCCTGTACCTTGTGAAAGCTTCGTTTTAGTTTGGCCCTAAACTTTCGCGCTTTCATTTTTAACAGAACACGATTCGCGGGAATAAACATAAGTGAATTATAACTCAAGAAATTAAATTCGTTTCAAGACAAAATAGTCTTAATTAGTCATGCTTTTAGTTCTGAACTCCTGCGGTTTACGTCTACCACATATTTACTCCCACGTTGTTGTTGCTTGTTTATGTTTATTTGTTTATTTTAAATCATCTGAATCTAATACCAACAAGACGGCCCAAGGGCTCGTAATAGTAGCCATATCGTACGAGTGAATAGCCCCTCTATACCCTACCCTAATGAGTGGATAACCCCTCTATACCCTACCCTAATGAGTGAATAGCGCTATCTTTTTCAATGCTTAAATGATTTACCGTGCATAAAATCAGAGTGAATAGCCCCTCGATTCCCTACTCTAAACAGTGATTAAATTATGACCGTATAAATTTACTTATGCTGTGATTCTAATATTCCGGCGAATCGAAGAACAGATAGTTTTTAGTGATAATCCCCTCGATGAGTTTACAACATAGACTTATGCCGATGCACACTTATCGCATCTTATAAATTTCTAACAAGGACTTATGCCCAGAAACTTTTGAAAGAGAAAGTTTAGTTATAGCGATTACGCATTTTAGTGATTATCCCCTCGAATTACCTTTAGCAATACTAAAATGATCAAACGCATAACGCTCATTTAACACTATGTTAGCTCTATCTAAACCCACATTTGAATTAACCGCCAAAACGTTCCAGTCAAACATAACATAGATGACGATAGCTACTGAACGAGAACGAAACACATGAGGGAAACTGGGAAAATCGTTATCTATTTAATTAGCACATACATAAAAAGAAAATAAATATAAAAACCCCAAACATACAAATTCATAAGTATCCGACCCCACAAATTAAGAGGTACCCCACCCCACATCACCCCGACATTTTAGAGATAAAAATAAATAATAAAAAACTCGATGTTTCTATCAAGTCTCTATAGTTCAGTGGTAATATGTTTGTCTGCTACGCCAGCGACCCGGGTTAGATTCCCGGGTCTGACCTGAAAAAATTTTAATTAAAATTAAATCTCTAACCGAGCCCAGTAACCCCTATGGGTGGGTTGTGGTAATATAAAGTTCCTTTTAAGCTAAAATCTGACGATAACGAAGCGACAACCCCGGCCACTACTACTACTACGGACGGCTCGGGTCAAACTAAGAGCCTATCGTATACTACGATATGGCTAAAAACGTCCACAATGCTTCGTGAACACTTTTTTCCATTTTTTTTAAATGGAAAACTCGAATGTCTCATGGAAAATACAATTAGGGTGCCTTGAAGTAGATTAGATTTATATTTGATACCGCTTGGCTTTAGTCGCATCTTCCCCGTACCTGTTCAAGATAGGATGTGCATGTTGGAACAAAACATGTGAAACCGAAAGTTTTCCGTCTTTGACATCTGAGAGTGTCAACAACCTATAGCAAACTGTAACAATGTCTGCCATTTTATTCATAAATGCGTGAGTTTGCATAATCGCTGTTATTCAAGAAAAGTAGATAACACTGAAGGTAATGAATGTCCTTTGTAGAATTCTGAAATTTCAATAGAGATAATTATACTGGGTGCTCTATGACATTTTGCTCTAAGTTATAATTTGAGTGTTTTAGGGATGACCCCTTTTAGTTTATTAGTTAAATTTAAGGGTTCATTCATAAAACACTCAAATCATAACTTGTAGAATAGTTTACACTCAAAATTGCTCATAGAACCCACTGGACTTCTGTCCTACCATTCTTTGTAATACCCTATACATTTTTCACAACTTCAAGATGTAATTTATTTCTGCAGGCACAGGGAAGAACATGTCTACGCGAAAACGAGCGGGGGACTCATATTTTCCATTATTTCAATCCGCCCTATCTCTTGAACACTCGTGCCAACTTGCGTCCCATGTTTCTCAATCCCAAGGTTTTAGAATCGTGACACGAGTAAGCTACGCCGATATGGAACGAGACTTCCATAGAAATGGCCTTTAGGAACCAAGGGAGGGAGGGAGGGAGGGTTTGGCTTCTTTACTACTTTAGATGTAAATTTTTCGGTTCCTCTCTTCTTTCATTTCCCTAAAAGTCGTTTCCGGTGGAAAAGGTGGGAAAGGGATAGGCCAATATCAGGGGCTCTTCCATCGTAGTCTTTACTTACTGCTAATACCTGATTGCCGTCTCTTCCACCCACCCAATCCAGGCTCCAACAATTTAAGTTTAAACTACTTTCTATATTGGACGAGGCCTAAGTAAATCGAAAGCCTTCCCCTTTATATCAAGATTTGACTCGCAAAGTCATGCGCTAACAATTTTTTTCTTTTCATGTAAAGTAATCCCTCTAAGCCTAGGCTACATTCAAGGGCGTGCCAACTACGGGGGCAGCGGGGGCGAAGGCCCCCGCTCAAATTTTCAACTCTATGGGACTTTAACATTAGGCAGCCATTTTGCCCCCGCTCCAGTAGAACATTTTGGCTCATGTTGGCACGCCCCTGGCTACATTATGTCTTCTTGGAGATGGTCTTGCATAGATTATCTTTAACATAATCTAAAACTGTCTGAGCTTTCTATATTTATATTTTTAAACTCCCTACTGCTAACCACAGTTATTTTAACTTATAACCACGTGACAAGTCAGGGCGTATCTCGCGTGACTGTAAAACTATTGCAAGCTCTCCAGAAATTAATACGAACAAGGATAGAACTTTCTTCGTTATTGTAAAAGTCAATATGTATTACAATTCGGAAATGTTATACTTAAGTTCAAATATTCAATTTATAAGCCGTGTCGTGCAAGTTGAATTTTTACACCGTTATTGCAATTTACGCTTCAATTCCCGCGCGATGCTAAGAGGACTAATAACAAGGAGTCTTCGTTGGGTAAAATCCCAAAGATGAAATTTGTTACAAGCATGTTCACGTAACTTGCGCCATCTTCGAAGAGCTTCACCTAACTCGGTAGAGATCTAGATTTTCTCTCCTTTGAGATGAGGTCAAGAAGTATCCTCATCTTTGTCAAGACTCCTTGTGCTTCGTTCTCCTAGAACGATGCGAGTCGACTAACCGTTACCATGGTTACGATGGTAGACTGAAACCGGCAATTCTACAGAAGTTTCTACGTTGCTCTAATGGGATGGGCTAAAACTTCCAATAGTTTTAGTACTTGCCCACTTTTCTCCCACACATCAGAAACTCAAAGGTCACTCATTCCCTGTAGAAAGCTATTCAAATTCGCGGAAAATTACAAAGTTGAAGATTAATCTTGTAAGCAAAAAAGTTAATGTTTGTATTTAATTTTGTTTTTGCTTTCTTTGACAGGGTATCAAACACACCTACAGGAAAATTTGGATAATCAGGAATTCACAGAAAATTCAGGTAATACCCACGTTTCATTTCATTAAAGTTCAATTGTAATAGGACTTGACCTTTAACCTTTCACCACCATAAGTTGTCATAGTCGCAACAGTAAACACGCGACACTACGATGACTAATAGTAACTTGAATCATTCGTAAGTTTATAAGATATGTTCCATAAGTAGGACACTTGCTATATTTCGTAAGCTCGAGCTAGTTCGGGAACGACAAGCGAGAATTGAAGTCATACACTCGGTTGTTAATTTTGCAGTTCATGTCCCCCTATTTACTAGTCTGTACTAAGCCTTTGACAGCGCCCCAATCACCAGGCATCGCTTTACCTCGAATCTATGACCAACTTTACTTCACTACAAGCTCCAGTTTGTAACCAATGACAAACTTATGGAATGAACATATCTTATGAACTTATGCTTGAAGAACGTAACGTCGTTTACAATAGTTGAACAACGTCAAAAATAGACCTAGTATCTTGTTTTATAAATCAAGATGTCGCAATTGTCTATTGTGTAGATGTGACGATAATATTCTGTACTCGAAGAACGGTTGGTAGAAATCCCGATCATTAGTCGAGTCTGAATCAGTAATAGTTTTTTCTTACCTCATTCTCAGAAATAAGTGTATTTTTCTTATCGAGATATACTTTTTTTGCAATCGGTCATTGAGTAATGTTGTTCCACTACCTCTGGGTTCTGTGATTTTTATTCGTGTTCCACGCGACAAAAAATCAAAGAATAAAAAAATGAACGGAGGTACATTAAGAATAGATTTTGTCTCGTACTACAATATAGCTTTCTTATATAAAGGGGTCTCCATATTGATCGACCAATCCCTAATCGAGTTACGCGACGCCCCCCAAAAGAACAACCAAAAAATATATACGTAATATGAAACGCCTGTACTCAATAATAACTATACAGCTATATACTAAGACGCTGCATTAATCATAGAATGACCAACTATACTGTATATACGTTTCCGTTTTCAAACCATCATTTCTTTCTCAAAAGAAGTAGATTCCTACGAAGTTAGAAGTCTTCTAACTTCATAGCTTTTAACATGTTTTGTGGTTTTGAAGATGACAGTTAAATTTTGAAAAACCAATTCGAAAAACACCATGTCATTCGGTGCAGTAGTTAAGGGCTTATGTTAAGCTTATCTTCAGTCAAATAGAGCTCCATTGGGCATGCGTGAATTTCGTAGCGTTATCAGTGCATTGTAATGTGCATCGATATTTAGGTTAACATATTTCTATATACAGTTTCATTTTCATTCATATTGACGAACGAACCATTATGAGCTCGAAACCATTACAATTTAATACCAATTTTTTCTTTTTTTTCGTTTCAATAAATCCACGAGATTTCTTTATCTATAGACTATTTCTATGAACAAAATCATAGTTTGAATCCGTGAAATCAGAATACAACTTCCACAACGCTTAATTATGTATTAGTTAGATTTTGTATAGTCAAAATAGCCCTTGAAACGCATGGATAGAATTTTTCACCTTTCACTATAGGTGACTATAGCAACATCATATAAAAACTGAACCTCATCAAAGGTATAATCACAATGGCTCGCCCATATATTACTATCAAATCGGTCTATCGTTTCATTCATTGCTTAATGACAATATGAATTTCATAATTTTAACCATGAATAATCAGCTTTATTTGATCCTATATTATTTATAACAAGGTTTTTATCCTTACTTGTACTATCAAAGTCTCTTCCCATCATATAAAGTCCCCTCCCATCATATAAAGTCCCCAATTAGAATTATCGAAGAGATTTTTTTCATTTGTGATAAAAAAGCTAGCTAAGAAAGTAGTTAAAAAAAACCCTGTTCATATGCCAGATGTCAACTACTGTATATTCATGGTTATCGTGAATAAATTTCTGATAATACGTAATATTCGCGGGGAAAACATGGAGGTTTTTGTGGAGCACAAACCTTGGAGCTTACCTATAGTATAGCTACCACCACGCAATGTCCTTGTTGTAAGAAAGTATAATAGGTCTTCGCGGGTTATACATTTACCTATAGCGTGAACGGCTCAATCGTGCTTGCTTGGTTCACCCAAACACAAAAGAAATATTTCTTCCCCTACATGGTTTGCGGTATAAATGTGCAAAATAGGGAAAAGAGGATGCTGGGATAGAGAGGGAGTGACAAGACGAATCGAGGCGAATGATGGATGTTTAGCGGCTCCCATCATTATGTATCGCACGCTACATTTACTTTTCATCATTCCTTTTCGCTTCCAAAAGGCCCCCAAACCCCTTCCACGCCCCACCCCACGAAATTCTCAACTCTCTTGAACCCTAAACATCATTTAACTAAATTCTATTTAATATCGTTTTGCTCTTTCATTTCGATAAAAGTTCTCTGTGCGACTTCTATCAATTTTAAATTGAAATAATAAGCAAAACATTGCAGAGCACAATAAAAGGTATTCAGGTGTGTACATTTGACATGTCTTAAAACCATTCAGTTTTTAATTTTATACCATGATTATTATGAAATTCAATTATAATATTTGAAAATTAATTTTCAAATAGCATTTTGTTTAAATTAAATTGGAATGAAGCCCGTAAGTAAATAAAGGTATTTAAGCATTTTCACAGCACTTGATGTTCAAAATACTACAGTTTAAACAAACTTAAGCTAGCCTGAAGTGTCCAGTCATATGAAAGGTCAAGTTTCCCCATGCTGCCAAGGCGGTTTACTAGCTTTGATAAAAATGAATAAGGCAGTCAGACATCCAATGAAGTATTGAGAAAAGAAGAGCGTGAAGTCCGTCCGTCTGTCAGTAGTAGGGCTTCACTTTGGTTTCCTCCCATTGTTTTCTGGTTAGTTATACCACCAATCTTCCCATCCCGAAAACCCCGAACCACTTCTAGGGCGAGATGAAAGCCTAGAAGGTTGGTACTGTTTTTCTCTTCACACCATCTCTCCGCAAAACGTAGGACTCCATCCTCATCCTCGGGTGTTATTGTATCGTATGCTTCCAAGTGCCTCCAAGAATTTTTTGCCCCTTTTCTCAATCAGGAGCTGCTGCACGAGGGCTAATTGAGACGCGGTCGTGTGGTGCCTTTCTTCACCCCAAAGTAAAGGATTACCTCTATATCCTACCCCGAATTCTCTTAAGATGGAGGACCAGACACGAGGGTATCTAATAGTAGAAGGCACGGTTTAGTACCCGCTGACAACCAGAAATGGGATAGGTTGTATTATTTTTAACCATGGGCAAACCCCTTTTTTCTTTTCACCCCTAGTCTCGTAAGTTTGGGAGGAATAAAAGTGATGATAGCGTTTCAATTACAATCATCTTCCCCTAGCGGATTAAGTTCGTACTTATCATGGCGAGCGTTACTCTAGAACACTTGAATGATTCGCAACTAAGGGATTCTATGAAGTAATTCTCTAGAATTCTACTGTAAATTGAATGCGAACGCAAAAACCATCCGTCACTCACAAAATGCAGACCGCGGAAATTAAACGAGGGTTGTACAATGCTTCATGTTAGGGACTATATCTTGAAGTTGTAGTGTTATCATTTTTGGAGTAGCGTTCTGGGAAAATGTCACGTGACTCTCTGTCGTCTGCTTTAAAAGTAATAAGAGCCCATGGAATTACAACTCGGTTGATTTATTCAACGAAGAGGGCGTTACCTAATTCTAATGTACTGATAACGCTATGAAGTTCACGCATGATCAGTTCAGCTCTCTATTTTATGTCCCGACTAATCCACTTTACGGTCAGACACATTGTTAAAAACACCTAAAACTAATCTTATTAACCTAATTGGAAATGGCGTAAGACGGTATTAAAGTTTTAGTGATTTTTCTAATACCTATACTGAAAAAATTACTACGAGTTCTACAATGAATTTTAATTGCTTGTTAAGGTAGCTTTATAATTTTGGAGACGAATTCGACAGACTTACAGTGGTGAGGGTAATACTTCAAAAATATTTTTTTAAAAAGAAGACCAGTTTTAATTAGGGGAATTTAATAGTGGAATTAAATAAATCTGTAGCTACATATAGGTCTTCACCAAATAACCACATTTATTTTTTTTAACTCTGTTAGTGTATATCTGTAAATTTCAATTTAAACTTTAAATATATCCTAAGATGGCTGCAATAACGGACCCACGATTAGTTAACAAATCCTTGGCACGCCATAAACGGAAATAAAATATATTTTATGGGTTTGCGGAAGGGGTTTAAAAACCTAATGGTTTATTTCGGAGGGCAGGCAACCCATACCATACTCGTTAAACCCCAGGTGCCCCTTGTGTCTAGGGCCCTACTCAGGGCCTATGAAGGAAATTAAGGCTCCTGGATGAAAAATAAAAAACGCTAGAAAAAAATTCGAGTTTGGGATCAAGTCTATATATATAGGTCGTTACCATCTTGGAATGTCTCGATATCCTACAGGAAATCATCTTACTTCTTTAAGTAAATAAGCCCTTTTCTAAGGTTGAAATTAACTTAAAAAGGTGAGGGGAAGAGAGGTCGTCATTTTATCGGGCTTTCATTAAAAATGAGGTTTCTAAGGCTTGGGCTTTGTTCGGGCCCCGGAATCAATGGGGGCCATCTACGCTCCAGACTATGCACGGGGTAGCAGGGGTCAGTATACCCTCCGCTAATGAAATTAAAGGGAACCTTTTGCTAGGTCAATTATGGGCCCCCAAAGCCAAATTAGGCAAACTATGCCTTTAAAGTAATTGCTATTGGCCAGAAATTTTCAACCCTCTGGTTTCCATACTTCATATAAGACCCACTTTACAGTCCAATGCAGACGTAAATTTAAGCCATATTTTTTTATTCTGAAGTTATGCATTCGTGAAACGTAGAAGTTTTAAACGAAGATATGTACAACGACGTTGTATATCTCAGTTTGAAAACAATGCCAGTATTTTGTATCTGTGGTTGGACAAAATTTTCCGATAATTGATTTACAGGATTCGATAACACTGAGGTGATAAAATCTCTATTGTTAGATGTGAGAAATAGTGAAATACATTGTAAAGTTCATTTTATTGCAGCGATGTGTTAGATAGAAACGTTTAGTGCTAATAAGTTAATATAATTGTAAGTGGATGGAGTTGTGCGAATCTCAGATTCTAAGTATAAGGTGACACATATTGAATCTTTATCTACCTTTACCTCGAAAGCAACTACGATTCTTGATGGGAAAGCCCGAATTAGGGAGCGGTAATAACTATTTCGTGACGTCAGACGCCCACGTGTTTGTTTACTCTGAGTTCAGCTAGTAAAATTTGGAAACATTCGTTAACACTCCACGTTGTAAATAGAAATTTCAAAGTTACGCCATTATGCATTAAATTTAAAGGAAAGTCTTCTTTGATGACCGCGCGCGCGGCTCTTATGGTGATTGATATTCGTGAGGCAATTCCCCTACTCTTCCAAGGAGTGCGAATGAAAAGAAAGCTTTTAAAACAAACACGGATTAAGTGTTAAATTCCCTTCATCCTTCTCCGGGCGGCGCACATAATGTCCCGAATGTTATAGAGAAAAGCGCGAGAAAGAGGTGGCCAAGCGAAAATTACATCACCAACCGGCAAAGAGAAACCATTAGAAGAATCAAGTCCCCTTCACAACTATTTGTTATCAGTTTTCCTTTTTTGCCGTGAACGTTTCAGAGCTCTAAATAATAAATTAACCGTTACCAAATTCTCGTTTTCAACTGAAAATGAGCCTTAACTCGGTACGCTTCAAACCGAAGTAAACGCCATAGGCAGAAGTTCGTGAAACGTGAAGTAAACTATTGTAATGCCCTGTAATCAGTCCGTGTGTCTGTTGTGTAATGTTATGTCGTTAATTTTATATAGGCGACATCTGGTTACTCTTCTATCGCATAAATTAAATAATTTTTTCTAGAGATTTGTTGCAAAATCGGAATTAAACTAACCTGGCTGGCTGCAACGTAAATTTTGACGAAAATTGGTAGCAAACAATAGCTATTCAATAGTTCTTCAAAAGGTTTGAATATCAGCATGTACAAATTTAACTTAATTAAAGAAAGATAGATATATTGTACATATTGACATTAAAACCAGATTCAGACCTAGTGAAAAGAATTCCAGGAATTATTATTGTCAGATGAAATTGACCTCTCCATTCACATTTGGGGTTTTTGTGTGAGAGTCAGATCTCTAGACATTACTAGGCTCTCACAGTCAAGTTACCGTTAGGTGGCGTTTTCAAAAACCACTTCGTTAGAGACTGCATTGCATGCGGGGGACGTAAGCCTTGGAATAGGAAACTTCTTGTTTCACGAACCTCTGATTTAGGTGATGGGGATTCGGAAGAGGCAGCCAGGATGGATACGTGAGTGGAAAATAGAGCAAAGTCGATTCCGTCGATCCGCTGGCTTGGGAAATCGAGTCAAGCGGGAGAAAAGGAGGGGGGAGAGAAAATAGCAACAACTTTAAATGAGTGGTATCGAAGTATAGCTGGCTGGTTTCCTCTGTTTAATCTTAGCCCATTACAAGCCCAACACATCAAAGATTCGATTTGAAGGAGGCCCGGCTCGCGAGAAAGCGACTTATGGCTCCCACGTTCTATGGACCTTCTCTCCTACCATTTTCTCTCCCACCTTTTCCAGCTAGCCATCAACCTTCCTCCTTTGCCTCTTAAATCCTTCCATCCACTCTCCATTTTCTCCGGCTCTTCCCCCATCCTGATTCCTGAAGAGAAAAGCGGATAAGAAGAGCGAAAAAAAGAAGCGGAGAATGGCTAGATAAATAAAAATAGATTGTTTCGTCGTCGACGACCAAAAAAAGAAAAAATAAAAGAGAGAGAGAGAGACACGAGAGAAAGGATAGATAAACTCTCCCCCCCCCCTTCCTCCGCTCCCCATCGCTACTTGTCCTCTCTTTCGCTCTCTCTCGTGAACTGTCGAAAATCGGACACAGGAATATCTAATGCTAGGAATTGAGTTGGCTCACCAAAAATCCTAATATCTTGCCAAGAGTAGCTTGCATATTGTCTCAGTCGGAGTCAGTTCCAACAGCTTTCACGGATTTCAAATTCTCTAGTATAAACTTAAAGGCCCGCCATTTTGGGCGAATTTTGGGGTCAGACAACAATATAATGTACTGTTTTAAAGCTGGTATGTGATTTATACGATCATCAAAATTGAAGATTTTAGTGATGGGTTTAATTAGCTGATTTATTTTTATTCGAGCTCTGTCCCACAATCTCTTTATACATGTAGGTAATTTAAAAGTATGTAAAGAAAACACGCATTGATGTTTTAATGTTCATTATACTTCCTTTGGAGGGCGTCTCTTTATACATGTAGGTAATTTAAAAGTATGTAAAGAAAACACGCATTGATGTTTTAATGTTCATTATACTTCCTTTGGAGGGCGTGTTCATAATTTCTAAACAACGTAACGTATTCACATAAACAAAGCACCGCTACATGTTGAACTTGTTTTTATAGTTGCTTGATGTAACAGTAGAAGCAGTGTTTATTTGTAATAGACCCAACTACATACGGAATTCATGTTTAAAAATAAGACATGTATTGTGTAAGCTGCATGAGTACATGCACATGTATTCTCTGAGTGTTTGACCTCTAGTTGGAAACCGGATATGGAAGGCTATAGTAAACTTTTTCCTTTTCACAATCTCTTTATTTAAATTAAAGTACGAAAAGGGTGATGAGAGATCGAGATAATGTTCCGATTTAATATCATTTTTATAACTATATATTCCGTGACCCTGCGACAAAATTCATCTCGTTAAAATTCAAATAAGCTCATTTTTATAAGCATGATAGTGTCAAATGTTCATTACACGAAGTCCTTCATTCATGTTAAGTGTCGACAAGCCCGGTTATATTTGGCAGACTGACGAACCTGTTTGGATCAGAGGCGAAAAAAGATTAATAATCCCATAATAGTTTCGAAATTCGAAGGCAGCTATAATGTTCACCTGATGAGTACTTCAGGTAATAAACTTCTGATGCGGTATAGTTTGTGTAAATACGGTAGACCGGTAGAGGGACATGTTTGGAAGGGGTAAGGCCTTACTTCATCAGTTACAAGGATAGGTAGGTTACCAGCGGGAATCTGGGCCAACTTTCTATCTCGTCTACAGGACTAGCGGGCCCGGGATACGTTGTCTATATTAGATTACATCCTTAGAAGGTATAGTTATTTCCATAAAAACTCGTTTTTTCTACGATAACTTCTACTCTTTCTTGGCTGCGGCAAAGACCTAATACTCAAGCAGCATTCTCTTTTATCGATCGTTGTTACTCTCGCTCTAGTTCATGGGTTGCTCGGGGCGGGCTATGTCTTACGTCAGTGTTCCGTGAAGTAATGGTTAAGGAATTCCACTTTTAAAATTTCGTAAGTTTAGAAAACCAATATGATATTTTCACAATTTTCAAAGGAGTTGAGGGTTGGACTTTTCAAGGATATAACAATCAGACTGCAAGAAAATTCTGTTATTCACTCGACTTGCTTTCTCTAAAGCTTCTGTGTTGCCCCTAACATTCTGGCTAATTTTCTACCCACCAGTTTTACCAGGCTTACCAAAGGCAGAAACCAATCGGAAGGCTGGACTAAAACTAGCTTTTTCGAAGCATAGCGGGCTATATTCAACTCCACGCCGCGACTCTGGGAGCATCTAGTGCGATTTGTTTGAATAAACCACAACTGAAGCTTGCTTTAATAAGACCATTTCGATGTAAAAAGGGGGTAAGCAATCATCAGTACCATGCGCAGACGCCAAAAAGAGATATGAAGGCAAAGCTTTACCCCTCAACGAAGTGGTCTATTCCTGGAAATAGAAAAAACTGATTTATTTTCCGTGGTGTGGCGCTGGCTTCTGAAATTGGCCACCATGTACCACCGCTTTCCATAAAGAGGAGTTGGGCAACCACTACTTTAAGAAACACTGGTTAGGCTCCGAAGAGTAGAATGGAGAGAGATTCTTTCTGATGCATCCCGAACCTTTAGAGAAGGAGATGGCTGCTTGCGGGATAAAAGAAGACTCCCTCCTTCCAACCAAACAGCGGTAACTAGGGCTATTCTTTTCCGCCCGAGTTTCTATCATATATAGAGCGTACGCTAAGGCTCATCGGCCCACAGCCGGCCACCCTTCGTCGCGACAGGCGTTTTTCGCTTCCATGTACTCGGTGACTCTGCAGCTCAACTTTGCTGCACCCGGGATTTTTCGCAGAAATAACTACTATATACTAGAATTCATCCTTAGAACCAGTCACCTCGCTGTTCTAAATCAATGTTTTTCCTTGTTAAACTCCACTGTTTCTGAGGTTGAATTTTACTAGGGTTCACTTCTAGATTGGTTGGGTTATCGGCAGAAGTTCGCAAATTGAAGTAGTGACATAACAATTGAAGTGGAGCTCATTCACTCACTGTTCAAGCAAATTGATTACCGTATGTAGTTGAAAATTACGCGCAAATATCATAAATCATTCTGTCACGTATAATTCAACATGCAAAACAAATAAGGCGTACTAAAGTTGGAAGAAAATTAATTTTACGGCTGGTTAACTAACTAGAAATAAGTATCAGTGGGAATACAGACAATTGTATAACTATTCTCCAAGTCCCGCGTGACCTTGGTGTCTGTTTGCATCGATCTCTTGAAGAGAAGTGGTGCTACAACAACAGACATTTTTAAGAGCGGTCCAATTCAACTTTACTGTCATAACCAGACATTTTTGGGACAACAAATAAGTTGTATTGACAATGAAGTGAAAGTAGATCGTCTGGACTACTTCAAAAGGATCAAAAACAGTTTCAAAAAAACCCTCTAGGGAATATCACCAAGTTTTTTCCACGCTCTCAACTAATTTTATTTTAAAAATTCAGTGTTCAGAAACTCGGAATTATTTTGAGTAAGATGCAAGAAGACTCGCGTATCTTTATTTTGACTTTAAAAAGACTTCACTTTAGGAGCTTCTCATCGGTTAACGAGCGTGGCCCGCTAAGCTTTGTCTTAAAAATGGCGTCCCTTATATCTTCCTTCATTATTGTTCTAAAGCGATTTTTTAAAGCCCCTGAGATGTGGATACGCTCCTTTAGAAAACGGTCGGTCGGTCGGTCGGTCGCTGTTATTTCTGGCCAAGGCACTCGAAGGTGTATATCTATATATATATATATAGGGGATTTAGGAGTACTGTCTTGCATATGGGCTTCGAGTTATCCATAAAAAGTCGGTATTGAGGGGGAGGAGTATTCTCCAAGGAGGATTCATCATGTATACACCATCTTTGGTCTAATCCCTCCAAACACTGAGCGACGACACCACGGTCGAAGAATACGTGTAAGGATAAAAAAAGCCATAAACTCCAATGCAAAAAAGTATTTATGTCGCCGTAAAACAGCTCGTCCCATAAATTGAACACTAAAAATGGCAATAGCTTCCTGCGCAATATACCTATTTTTGGCAACGAAACGGAAAATTGTACAGGGTGTAAAGTAAGCGTTGTTTCATCCCAAGATGATGGGACACACTTATTTACTTACCTTTCATCATTACCTCAAAGGTAAAGATAATCAGTACTGTAAGACTACATAGGGAGTCGTTCTTACAATGTGTCTCGTAACAGTGATTGTCAACAAACCTTTTTCATTCTGACTCCGTATCTTCTAGAATTTCTTCAACTTTGAAAGACAATTTTTAATTAATTTAGGATTAGTTCTACCGTTTATACGTCGGTGTGTAAGAAATAAGAAGGGAATTTTTAATTTAGTTGATGTTGTGGTTTTTCTATACCACGATTTCTCGTTTATCGACCGATTCTAGCGCAGAAATCTCTGGGGAATTTCTTGATAACTTGATAAACTCATTGAGCGAGAAGAGGGGAGTTTATTTTTACTCTTCCACTGCTTTGCGATTCATTCGGTTCGATATTCGAGTATCCCTTGAACCCTTCTTTAAAAGGAAACACAGGGAGTAAGTAGGTGAATGGAGAGGAAATTTCAAGCGTGAAATGAGTCGCGGGTTTCGAATATGTAATGGAAAATTCTCTCTGCGGATTTAAAAATCTGCCTAAGCTTTTGTCACGCGCAAATCAAATACCTCGTGATTTTGGCTAGAGAGGAGTGAAACAGTGCCCAAAGAATTGTCTTATTCTTCCATCACTATTTCCTCTTCTCCACCGGATCTTCGGCCTCTTTGGGAAAAAGGTGAATGTCCCCTATCCTATATTCATAGCGGCGTAGGACGGTATGGATTCCTTAGTTCTATCGAACGCCAAGACGAGGAGAAAACCCTTTCGGTCAGTGACAAAGAAACAATCTATTTTTCTTCCCTTTTCCATCGGTTGGACCGACACTCGACCGTCCAGGGATGTTCGACTTTGTATATATACATATATACGTTAAACCCCTTGACGCCTGCACTCTAGACCCTCACCTTGTGTAGGAATTTTCTTCCTCCACCCCCATCTCTCTCTCTCTCTTTCTCTCTCTCTCTCTTTACCCGAGGTAAGAAAGCATCTCTCACTCCTTCCCGTGAACCCTTTTAATCGTGCGCCTGCGAAATGTCACACATGTCTTTCCAATATATACGTTTCAACAGCGAGAGAAAAGATTAGGGACGGAAATAAATAACCGGTTCGATTTATGGAAACGCCGTTATGATAAAGTTGATGGCGCTATACTTGTATAGTTTTGAATAATTTAAAGGATTAATATAAGAGTGCTTAAAGGTAGGGATGATTTTCGCCGCTGTTTTCGATGAAAATGGTCGATATTGGCCGGGAGAGACCTGAGGGGGTTGAATATGATGGCATCGAATAATTCTGGATGGCTTGGTTCCTTTTAACGAGGCGGCGGTTTGCCCTTTCCTCCCGAAGGAAAGGAACAAATCTCCATCCAATCGATAGACGAAAAGTTTGTCCGCATATACAGCAAAATAGCTTGCCCGGGAGGGGAAAAAATCTAATTGGGAATTTTGAAATAATTTCTGAGATGGAAAGAAAATTCTCTTCTCTGTTCGCTTAAGGGGGAAGATTGTTGGAACGGACCAGCTAGTAATTGCTTTGACTAGATTTATAAATATCATTCATACTCTAGGGAAATACCTTTTAAGCTCTGTTTTCACTTTTTAAAAGGCTGCGGAAACGAGTTTCCGCCTGTCATTTAAATTAAAATAGTCCCTTGTAACGTTTCGCAAAGTAACCTAATTTTTGTTGTGAAAATGTATAGTTACTTACTTTATTGTTCGGTAGAAGTTGAGACTTATAAAACTCATGGTTTGTTTTCGGCCCTTTCGTTGTGACACGTCTCATTTCTTGAATTAAGGTTATATATATTACACGCCGTAGTTCCTTAATATATTAAATGTCTTGTTGACTTTATATGTTATTTAAATTAAATAAACTATATATTTAATCATACATTCTGATCTCACGAACTTCAATGTTTGTTCTTTTTGGGAAGGGATTAAAAAAAGAACTCTATAAAAATTTACCGTATTCAGAAACTTGGCAGACATAACAACGAAATGCAAACAAGGCGAAAGGTTAGCCGCGGGCATTTAGCCCAGTGAAAACAAGGCTTTACTTTTTAACCCCCTTTGGTACGCTACTTCCAACCAATATTGGGCCTCGATAAAGTAAATTGCATTTTTTGATACCGTGATAGCGTTTTTTTTAAACCCTCCGGAGATGAGATTTGGCTCCGGGGATGGCTTCTTGAGCTATGTAACGACAACGAAAGAACTTTTTAAATTTCCTGTAAGTGTAACTGTATATTTAAAATGTGTATTCATGTTTCACGTATCGGCTGGTACTAAGCCTAAAGGCCAATTTACAAGGAGTGTGTACTTGTTAGGCCTAAATATGCACTAAAGTATTCTATACTTCAACATAAATTATAACTGAAGCGCAAGCTAGTTTTTGATTTGAAAAGAGAGTATGCATGCACGTATTTATCGTTCTAGTCTGATGTTTTGTCAGCATTTTGGTTAAAGTGTAGGCCTATAACGTATATATTTGGAGATAGGAATAAACTTATTTCCTGTTTATCGTACATGTCAGGATGGGATTCTTGGAAAAGTATGTCCGGAAATTTCATAGCGGAGAAACGCTAGCTTCCATGGAAGATTTTCCGAGATGAAACTTTGCCTTTAAATAAGATATAGACAGTCTTGAAAGGCATGATTCCTCGGGTAGCGAGGGGCTGATAATCTATAATGTCAAGAGAAGTTGTCCGATTTTATTTTCCTTTTTCTGGGCAAATCTTGGGCGACATCGCTCTTTTTCACTCGGGCGGGGCCGTTAGGCTCCGGCTAAACTTACTCTCTGGTAAATAAAAGTTTGGATTGGGAATTTCTGCGCGCTCAATCTGATCGAGTTGGAACTAGGCGGATGTTGAAAAAGCTCACGTATTCCGTTAGCAAACCTTTTCCTCCCTCGATCCGCATCTTCTCTTCCATCTCCTGCATGCTAGCTTTTCTGCTTTCTAACCGGCACTCCAATTCCGTGTACAGAGTGTTTCAAATGGATCTGTCAAAATATCCACCTCTGTACGAGTTCAAATGATTCAGAAAGTACATACTGCCTTCATGTTAATATACAATCTTTAAAAGTTCGTGATATTGACAACAGTCATGCAAAACATCACCTCTTTTCAGTTGCCTGTTATGTGGTTTTTGGAGCCTGCAATTTTTATCACTCTTAGCAGCAAAGGAATTTGGCAGTGCCAGTCTGCTATTTTTGAAACGCCATTTTCAAAGATGGCGGCGGGTTGTAGAAATATTTCTTATGGTGTACCTACTACTTATGACTAAATTTCGCTTCCAATTGGACCATGGACGTTGATTACCAGTCAGTCACGATGGAGATTGGGACAGTATAGAACCAAAGTATTTTGACCATTTTGACTCGGTGGGTGAGATTTAAAACAAAACACCCTGTACACTAGGTTTCTTTCCCTAGCGGCCTTTTCACAACTGATTCCGGTTTAGGTCCTACGCGAATCCATAGCTCCCGGGTTTGAATCTACACTCGCTTTTCTTCTCTTCCTTCCTTAGAGGGATCGGACCCTCGACAAATCTTTTAATAAACGATGAGATTTATAAAGGGATTTCTTTTATCGTAAAGTATCCCACACCTCGAACTGGTTCTGACTCACTATCGAGTCTTTTGGGTGTCGCGACTGCTTGGTGTTGGAAACGAGAGAGAAAATTCGCTTCATCCAATTGATTCTATTTAACGAAGCGACGTTAGGGGAAAAATAAATGTCCATAGTAACTTAGTAGGCGTGTGGAAACGGTACCATAAGTTTATAAGATATGTTTCATAAGTAAAACACTTCCTATACTTCGTAATACTAGAGACTTACTGAGAGCTTGTTCGAGAACGACGCAAGACGCAGTTTTGCAGTCCATCTTCAAGCCTTTGACATCGTCTCACCAGGTATCGCTTTACCTCGAATCTATGACCTACGTAGGTCACTTCATGACAAGCTGAAGTTTGTAACCAGTGAAAAACTTATGGAATGAACATATCTTATGAACTTATGACGGTACCCAAGACGTTACCTCAAATAATATGAACAAGTTATATATTGGTATGGATGATGGTTCAATTTAGGTTTGTTGATATGGCGAGAATCAAGTTTGATTTCTTTTTATTGACAAGTCAAGTTTGGTCGTTTCAATACCGTCACGGGGGTGTGTGGGGGCGTCGCTTAACGAGCTCCCCCAATCCCCGCGGGGGGACAGGACGGAGTTGTTTAACCAAAAACCAGAGAGAAACATGATTGAAATTCTAGCATCATTCATTTTTACAGGTGTTTTTCTTATACATCTCCTTGAAGCTTAGAGACTAGCTCTGTGATAAGGGGTTGCCCAGGGGAAGGAAGCACCCTTCAATCAGAACCCAGCTTGATCGAGAATTTTTCCTATAAAAAATAAGTTCGTATAGTCTGTTAGCATCTTGGTTCTACAGTGAGACGCGTAATCTCACGAATATATTATGAAGTTTTGATGTCTCCCAGGAGCTAATGGAGCAAATTTCTCTTTTGAAAGTAGTATGGGCGAATACGATTGGTTAGTTCGGTTATAAAGAACTAAACCTCCATGCACCCCAAGTTTAGTTTATCTTGTGTTTCTTTTTTTTTTCTTACGTTATGTGTGGGCTTGTTTTTTATCTTTATATATATATTGACTAGTATACTCTGTGCTGCTGTAATAAAGTTTAAGGCTTAAGATATAAATCCCTTCTTGAAGTTGTCTAGGATTACCAATCCTCACTCCCCTCCCCCCAAGACGGGGGGAGTCAACCCGCCTTTCCATTGGTTATTGATTTTTATTTTGCTCCAGCTATACTGCTAGCAAAAGAGCTAGGGCTTTAGAAAACGACCTATCTAGGTTTTTTTCACGCTCCAAATTGGAATTCGATAGATTTTGCTATTGGCATTTTCAAACCTCTTTTCCGTTCTTAGCTCTTACCCGTTTGGTGCCCGAATTATTTCAATTAGCACAAGAATATACAGTCCTTCATCTTTGAAATCTATTATTTTAAAAATTTAAGCAAATTTTAACAAGAAGATGATGGTGTTGAAATTTGATCTAGCGACTAACTTTGTTCAAATTGCGAGCACTAATTGGTCCCGGGTTTCGGCACCACTAAATTATTTTACTGGTTCTAATTTGAGAGAGCTGGATGCTGGTTGTTTGTAGACAATGTTAGTACGACATTTTAAACATAATAAAAAAAATGTAAATTTCATGATCACATTACGACATGTTCAACTTAAGATCCAATATACAAATTCTGATCTCGTGATTTTCAAAATTTGTTAAAAATATTCATGGAGAATTTGGTGTAACGTTTAGTTGGACATCACTGAAGTCTAGCTCACCAACCGACTGGTCCGCTGAAAAACCTGATATTTGAGTTTAGTCGCTGCATTTTCAAGCCACGAAGACTGTGTGTATTATGTACAGTAAGAGCGGAAAGATTTTGTACTAAATCACTTATGCCCTACATATTTTTTATTTCGGAGCAGGAACTTGGCTGGCCAATCTTAGTTGGCCATAGGATAGATGATATACGAAGGTTTCTTACGCTTTAGTTACCGTGTCAGCTTAAACAGTCAATTCGAAGATAGATTTTTTTATTTCCAATCTCGGCAATGGCCACGTTTTTAGGTGTAAAGGATAAGGAAAGAAACTAAAACTAGCTTCGTTAGTGTAGATGAAATGGTTGAGAAAAATACAAAGTTATGAAATTCTTTCGCAATTGAAAATTGTTTCGAGAAAAACGAAACGTGACCAAGTTTATGATATTGAAGAAATTTTTTTCATGCGTTGGAGTTTCATCAGGAGGATAAAAATTGTATCCAAGTCTTGATAAGAATTTGATTCAAATATGATTGAAAATTTAATCGAAATTGGATGATTAAAGAAATATAACGTATAAATATATCATTAAATTTTGTATGGAAATGTTTCTTTTCGAATTGTGTATGAAAAGCAAAGTCTTTAATATATACGAGTATTACGTCCAAAGAAATATATTTGAATTTTAAAATGTATATATAGTTTGAAAATCTTACGGCGTCATCTTGTTGCTATGGTAACCTTAAAGGTTATGAAGCAAGATTATGTTTGAAATATTCTCGATTTTCAAATAAGAAAAGTAACGTATCAGGGTCAGTTTTCACCCGTTTTAAAAACTTGTTAGTTTAAATTAAACGCTTCGGTGGAAATGAACTTTGATTGTGTAATTTTGGATTCGGTTTTAATCTCAATTTTCTTAAGCACTAAAACTATGTAGTTCTTTTTATGAAGGCGTAGAATTTCGGAACAACCATCTAATCCAGATTGTTGTAATCGTAATTCTCATTGGTTCGTGTTTCCATCTTCTTGGCGAGGCTTTTCTTTCGAAGTATGTAAAGGGAGGAATAAAGAGAATGCAGCAGCATTTTTTTTGTTCTGATAGGAGGGTTTCTTAAGAAGCCGTGAAACTGATAAGTTTTTTTCCATGGGTTGCCCCGATATTTCCGCCCGATATGAAACACTCGATCCTCCGTACCACAATCTTCTTCTACTCCCCACTTCGTTCCATTCATTTTATTTGTGCCATTATAGATTAACTGCGAACGGAGAAAAGCAACCTGTAAAGAAATCCTCTGGCTTTGTAGGCGTTACCTCGAAAAATTCGAACAGACTATCGTTTCTTTCGAAACGCGCCTAGGGGGCATTTCAAAAACTTTTTCGATATTTTTTATCGTTATTTTTCAAGTTCTCTTGTGGAGTTCTTTTAAATCGAACACTATCTGAAACCAGGGTTCCTTACAGTAATGGTTTGAGAACTACGAAATTGAAAATAAACCCATCCCCCCAAAACCCCATGGAATCTAACAAGATTTTACGCGGAACAAGGGACTTGGAATAACTCTAAAAAACGTAATAAATCTCATAAATTCATGTCATTCCTATTAAAATACTGCTTCAACTATTAATTTTAGTTAAATTTAATCATTTAACGCACTCTTTTATACCCATAATGATCTTAATTTATCTCTGGTGGTTGTTGATGTTGTTGAGAAAGTTTATCATAACGGTGCTTTAAATAAGAATGTCATTAACCATTACTTCAAGGAACCATGCACAGATATTTCATAGTTGGGTTCCAATTCCCCTTCTTGACGTCATTCAGTAGTTATTCTTTTCGTTCTCTCCAAAAGTGACCTATTTCTGGGATGTATAGCGGTTTGTCGCGAATTTCTATTATTTAAGAAGTTGAAGATTTGGAGAACTTCGGTTATAATGAAAGATCTTGTTTAGAGGCTTTAATTATTAGTGATCTCTTTCGTTTTGTTGTGACACAGATATCTGTTGTGTCGCCGTCATCCTTCTAAAGTCCAAAGTAATTTAAGGATTAAAAAGGGAGCGACCTAATTCATTATTTTCGCAAACCTTTCGGCTGTTTTCAAAGTAGGGCCTAAATTCTTTTAAAAAAAAGTTCTCAAGAAACTTTTAAAATATGAGCATATTTTAGTTACTTTCAAAGTTCAGGTAATTTTGTCTTACTTTTTGATGAAAATGTCATTTGCAAAATTAATTATTACAAGTTCGCCTGGATGGTGGTTTTTTATCAAACACGTCTGCGTGACGTGTGAAACACTTCTACAGGGGCTATGGAAAAATACATTAACATTTTCAGCCTGTAAGCTGGCTTTCCCTTAGTCTCAGAAATAGAATAAATTTTAAAATTTTATATTATGTCGTAGTTTAAAGAGAGTATAAAGTTCCAAAATTAGGAAGACTCGTCTGCTGCCCTATTTTTAGTCTTGTGATACTTTTCTTAAGAATGCTGGAATGTACTTTTCTTCCAGGGGTTGGGAAATAACTTTATTTTCTTTAAACGTTATTGTATTTCATACGAGAAAGGGTTATTTTCATGTGGAAATAAAATATTATTTGTAAGGGGAGTCAAGAAAGCAAACTTGAATCTCATTTGCGTTCTTGATGAGGCTCTTACCGTGTTGGTTGGCGGTCTAAACTTTAAAAAAGAGAAAATAAAGCCACCAGAAGCTTAATCCATCTTTAAACAATCCCGTACCAGATTTTTTTTCTAGACACATAGAGAAATTATAAGGTTAGGTACGCTAAACGGTGAATGTTTACGCGCACTTCAGATGATGTCCTTCTTGAAATCCAAATTTAAGGATAAAAAAATGAACTGAATTGTTGCAAGTTAAGTCTTCTTTGCGGAGAGATTGGGTAAATGCGAATTTGATTACCTAGGCAAGAGTTAAACAACTAGGAGTAAAAAAACATCACAAACACTGCTTATAGGGAGGGGCATCTGTCACCCGTAATGGAAAAAACCTACTTTTCTGTTGTTTGTTTGTTGCGAGAATATATTGGATGAATTGCAAACCAAGCGTTTCTTTCTTTATATCTGAAGTACAACCGCCATCTTACACTGGTTCAGATTTTTCACGACAGAGGCGCTGCAGCTTGCCCAGTTTTTGCAATCCACTATCATTTTACCTTTCTGAGGCTCCAAGAAACGTCAGGAATGCTAGCTAGTTCGCGTACGAAGTTAGAACTCTTACTCCTAGTTGATTCACTTCTGTTTAGAATATTATCCTTTTATATTTCACATGACTCATGCAGGCTTGCAAAATTCATCGGTGAAATTCCAATACATTTTTTATTTACCTGGGAATAAGATTTCTGCAGGGTATTTGGTCTGGCGTTAAGGGACTCCGGAACTTACCCAACCAACATTTTTCAAAGGATTAAGAGTTTATTTTCAACTTTAAGTTGAAATAAAAGTCCAATGAGCTTATCAATCCCCCAGCCAGATTATTAGCGAGTTTTCCCTAATTTGTTTAATTCATTAGCCTCGTGATAAACGGGGCTTTTCACGGATTAGTACCTCACCCCTCTCCCTCTATTTCGGCTTACAAAGATTGATTGGAAGAGTTTAGCTAAATTTAAAATAGCTATATGTTGATTAACGCGTTAAGCTATCATTAAGCTCTTCCGGCTTCTGAGTGAAAGAAGATTGATATCTTAAAATACATTTACTTAAAACTTTGATAACTTTAATAAGAAGCAGGTTGATGTAGTTCTGTTTAAACATCATAAATTTAGGCCAATTGAAATATTCAAGTCTTACATATACAGATAAATGTAGGGATAAGGACATGCAGGTATTTATCTTTTATTTATAACTTCTGAAATATAGATATAGATGGAGCCAAGAGATGCCTCAGCCTCCGACATATCACTGCATTAAGGAAACTAGGGCGCCATCTAGAATTGATTAGTAGCATTTATGTTTCTCTTAATTCTTGCAGATGTTTGTTTCTCTGCATTTAATATACAAATTCGTCTAAAACTTTCATAAGATGTGGCTTCCCACAATCGCAAATGAACTGAGGAAATAGAATTTCTTAAACTAGTCTTGTTTTAAATGGAACTTTTACGTTTTCAGTTCAGTTTTTTCAAAATAACATTGAGGGATATATAATTCAAAACTTAACCGTGCTTTTGATGTGGCATATAAAAATAAGAACAGTTATAGTCTGGTGAGCTTGATTGAACAAAAGCATGTACGTAAATGAATTAAAAATCACTTCTTTCTGTATATCTTTATCTTACTTTAAGTTGAAGTTAGGCCTAATCCAGTTTTTAATAAAAAATAAGAAACTGAACATCTGGATTTTTTCCTAAAACTTTTTTTTACTTTAGAAACTAGGCTAGCTATGCTTGTAAATAAATATTATATGAGCAGGTTTTTCTATAATCCATCTCTTTAAACTGCTTTGAAGTCTAAAACTGCACGAGTTTGTGAAAGGAGGTAATAGTTTCTATTCACATCAATTTTTTTATGGAATTGAATAATTTGACGATTTACTTTCTTCTGCGTCGGTAACATTATTATGTTAGCTCTATTTTAAAGCTAAGTCAGTAATGCGCCGAGTAACATAATTAAAAGTTAAATTAAAATAGTTTATTAACTTGTGTTTACATATCGAGATCACGAACAGGAATGATTTTAATATTACAATTGTCTCTAGGCGTTTTTAAAATCATGACGTCATACTCTAGATAACGAAAAGCGTTTTTATAAATTTATCAGTTGTTATCACTTATGTCTATTATTAGCCTATTATTACGCATGTCTATTGTTAGCCTATTCTAACGCTTTCATTCGGCCATCCTAATAACTTAGACTCCTGACTAAGCATGATAACAATAATAGTTTACAACAATGGAGATTTTGCTTTTATGTTTACACAGTTTGAAAATTTGGAAGAATTTAATTATCCTAACTTAAATCTTGAAATAGTCTGGTTTTCTTCGGTTTCTACCGCTTCGTCGCTGGTAATCTATTCCTTCCAATTCAGACGCTGCGTGTACTTGATCGTTGGATGAACTTGGAGTGGCTTCTTTACTAGCATTGGTTGTTACTGATGGTTCTTGGGTTATTGCGTTGACTGGTGACAATTGTCCATCAACGTTCTCTTCATCTGAAGAAGATTCGAAACCTTCATGAGCGTCAAATATTTGAAACCTTTTCAGCTTATCTACTGGTGCTGTATTTCTATAGAACTTTTGTGTCCTCTGAGCTTCAGGGATGTCCTCAATTTGATATCTGTCGTAGTTAAGTGCTTTCGTCACAACGTAGGGGCCCTTGAATTTCGGATTTGTTTTTGTTGGTACTCCAGTAGCGATTGGTTCTCGCTGAACCATTACTAGATCTCCCGGTGAATATTCCGCTGCTTTGGCTCTCTTGGCATTATAGCGTAATCGCTGTTTTTCTTGGTCTATACGTATTCGATCTATCGCTTCCATTCTTCGTTTTTGGGTTTCTAGCTCAATTGGTTCTATTGAGTCGTCGTCGTCGATTTCATTTCCCAGCGGATGTCGGGATCGAAAATTAAATAGTAGTGAGAATGGGGTTCTTAAGGTCGCTTTGTGGAACGTATTGTTCAAGCCCCATTGAACTTGCGAAAGATGGTCATCCCAATCTTTTTCATCTTGTCGTGTGCACAAACTTGCTATGGCTGGCGTTATGGTTCTATTGTACCTCTCGACCTGTCCGTTGCCACGAGGCGTTGCCGTTGCGTTCTTGATGTGTATAATCTTTGATTTCTTACACAAATCTTCAAATTCTTTACTTGTATACGATGTGCCTTGGTCCGTAATAACTCTTCTTGGTGAACCGAAAAGACCAATAATCTCTTCCAGGGATCTCCGAGCAAATGCGGCTTTTGTATTCCTAACCGGCTTCAATATTGTGAACTTCGTAAATGCATCAACAATGACGATTAAGTATGCATTTCCCTTGGTACTCTTGATAAACGGGCCTAGATGATCCATATGAATTGTATCCATTGGTACGCCCACCTTATCTATGGAATGCAAAAATCCAGGCTTTCTTCCAGACGGGTTTTTGTGATATAGACAATCCAAGCATGAAGATACGTATTGTTGAACGAATCCCTTCATTCGTGGAAACCAATAGGCATTCTTCACTCGGTCATAGGTCTTGTCTACACCAAAATGGCCAACATCGTCATGATTCCATTTTACTACTTGCCAACGAGCCTTCTTCGGAACAGCCCACAGTAACCTCTCTTGCAACTTATCGTCTGAGGATTTCCTGTACAACTTCCCATTTTTCAATACAAATTCCTCCTTCACTTGCTTATCCGCTTGAGTAAGATCAGTCTTCTTATTGAGTTGGTCGATAAGTCTCAATATTTTAGGGTCTTCTTTCTGGGCCATTACGAGCCAATCTTCGTGGGATAAGGATACGTGGCAGATTTGAAACCCCTGTACCACGTCAAGTTCTTCACAATCACCGTGCGGCGCTCGACTTAATGCATCAACGTGTGCCATACTGGAGCCGGGGCGGTGGATAACATCATAATGAAAATCCTGCAACTTTAGACACCATCGAGCGATGCGGGGTACAATATCTTTCTTCGAGATAGTGTTCCGTACGGCGTTACAGTCAGTGACAATCGTAAATTGTTTTCCTAGTAGATATACTCTGAATTTTTCAATCGACCATACTATCGCCAGAGTTTCGAGTTCATGCGAGTGATATCGGCTTTCGTCAGTATTTGTTTTCCGACTTGCGTAGTACACTGGATGCATATTTCCATCGGACCCTTCCTGCATTAATATAGCGCCAAGGCCAACTTGACTGGCATCAGTATGTAATTCCGTCTTGGCACTGTGGTCATACAAAGCCAATAATGGGCGTTCGGTGAGTTTAAGCTTGAGCGTCTCGAATGCCAATTCCTCTGTTGGTCCCCATTTCCATGCTGTTTCTTTACGTAGCAAGTCTGTTAACGGTGAGGCCAATCTTGCAAAGTTCTCGATAAAATGACGGAAGTAGCTTGACAACCCCAGAAATCGTCTGACTTCGTGAACATTCCTCGGTCTTGAAAAAGCACGGACGCATTCAATTTTGCGCGTCCCCGGTCTAATGCCTTCTCCGCTAACTTCGACACCCAGGTAATCAATTTCTTCCATAAGAAAATAGCATTTCCTTTGATTCAGTGTTAATCCAGCTCTTCGGAGGACTTCCAAAATCTCCCGTAAATTTCGAATTCCTTCCGTTGCCGTTACTGATGGCAACAGTATATCGTCCATATACGCCATTGCAACCGTATACAGAAGATTTCCAAGTACAGCATTGATCATACGCTGGAAAACTGCTGGTCCGTTCTTCAGACCGAAAGGCATTACTTCGAACTGGTAGTGCCCGTCCGGAGTTATAAACGCTGTCTTCTCTTTTGATGCTTCGTCGAGTGGAATTTGATAATATCCAGACGCGAGGTCCAAACTTGTGAAATATTTGTTGCCTTGTAATCGTTCAATCTGGTCTTCAATGCGAGGAAGAGGATACGAGTCTCGTTTTGTAATTCGGTTAAGAGCTCGGTAATCGACGCAAAGTCTCTCGTCGCCAGTTTTTTTCTTGACGATTAATATTGGACTTGCAAATGGTGATACGGAGTCGACGATAATCCCTGCAGCCTTTAATTCATTGATCTTGCTCGAAACCTTTTGTCTCTCCGAGAAGGATAGTCGATATGGGCGGAAGGTCACCGGTTGCTCAGAACTTAGTTCTAATTCCATCTTAGTACTATTTGTACGTCCTATGCTCGAAATGTCCTCCGCAAAGCAATCATGATACTCGTTTAGTAATTCAATCAAGCTCTCCTTGTCATCTTGGGATACATTAGGTCCGATGTTGACATCTCCAACCACGATAGGGTTACCACGCTTAACGTCCAATTGCAAAATCTCGTTCGTCAAAGGTTCGGCCAATGTACAGACTTCGGCTCTCGCTATCCTTTGGCCATTCTTGAACTTCAGTTCCCGCTCGGATACATTGAGTACCGGAATTGTAGTTTTGCCATGTTCGTCGACTGATATAACACTTCGTGGTATGCAATGCTCATAACCCAAACCGCATCGCATCTGCATGTCTACGAAAAGGTCGGACTTCCTCGTTCCTTCCTCTCCTACGTGAACATCAATGAACCCAATGTACTGAGTTGGTATAACAGTCGCCTCTTTAGCCCAAAGATTAATTGCCTTCTCGGGTAGCGTCGGAATTTGAATGTTCTGGAGACAGTTATCTTCCTGATCTGCATCATATGGTTCTTCAAAGATTCGAATTGTATTCTTCCTCCTAATTATCGTAATGTGTGGTTTTCGCTAAAGGGCTGGCCCACTAGCATCGGTATTTCTTGAGCGTGGTCTGGTACAATGAGGACTTCTACTATAGTTTCAGCCTGATCGAGTTTCACTTTACCCGTGAAAGTTCCCAAAACCTTTGTTACGCCTGCCCCATATCCTTCGATGGTTACTCCAATTGGCGCCGGTTTATATTTAAGTCCTGCATTGTCAGCATCGATTTTACGAATTGTCACGCATTTGCTTCCAAGATCTAAGTAGGACTTCATTGGTTTTCCGTCTATGGTTCCATCCATGAAGTATTTCAGATTGGTATCTTCATTTCGCTTCGAGTCTAGATGATGAACTGTCTTCGTTTTAGTTCTTAATGATGGACAATCCTTTACTTCATGTCCTGTCTTGTGACATTCTGTGCAGCGTTCTCTTTCCTGTGGTTGTGAACAATTCTTCGAAATGTGACCATAGTTCTTACAGTTGAAGCACAGGGGTTCACCCTTCTCGTTATATCTAGGTTTCCGCTTAGTCTTCTTTGTCTGCTCCTCGCTGTTGTAATTTTTACTGCTATTTCCAGTATGACCGCTAAGATGGTTATTCGCAATTCGTGACCTATCCTTCCGGTTTGATTCCCATGTAGAACCCGGTTGACTTTCTCTCAATAAGCCCATTCGTTCTTCCATTAACTTGACGTATTTCAAGAACTCTTGGGGTGACGCGTAGTCTCGAGTACTTAATGACATTATAAGTTGCTCGTCGCGTAGACCAGTTATCAAGTAGTCTATCATTGCCGAGTCCGAAATTCCAGCCAAACGAGCCTTCGTCATCTTATCGTGGCAATATGCTTCTACCGATTCGTTGCGTTGTTTAACGCGCGCTTCCATTTCGCGATAAGGTCTCTGAGTTCCTTTTACTACGGGAAACCATTCCACCAACAACGCCTTCCACTCATCCCAAGAATGATTGACGCTTGATAGTCCTTCATACCAGATGCGAGCCGTTCCCTTGAGTTTGGATACTGCGTGGCTAACAATAACTCTGTCTGACCAATTATAGGCCGCCGCGGTCTCATCAACCTTCTTAATCCATAGATCAACTGTCTGGTGTGGAGACGTTGAAGGGTCGAAGTCTGGTATTAACTTTCCTGTATCGCCCCAGTGATGGTGTTCTGTAGGAGTAGCCGCCGGTGGTTGGTTATTCACCTGATTCGCTTGGTTGTTTTGAGCAGTGATAAGCTGTTGTTGAAACTGTACTTGAACTTGTGTCATTGCAGAAAGTGCTTGCTGTACCGCTGTAGCAACCGCATTCTTAATTGCATCCTCAAGTCCCGTAAGGGGGGCCGCCGCTGCCGCTCCCTGCGTGTTTTGATTCGTATCGGTCATTGTACGCCGCGAATCTTCGTTGGGACCTTTACGATTTACGCCGAAATTATCGTAAGGTGATTCTCTGTAAGTTTCCGTAACGTCGAAGCAGTCGCTCCCGTGGTCTCTGACTTGTTCGTTAAACGCTCGTTCCAAGTCCCTTATCCCGATATTATCGTACCTTCCTTCGTGGAGGGCGCCGTCGACAAAAGTTGGGTGTAAATATTCTTCGCGTGAATCGCTCTCGATGAATGTATGGCCACTAACTTCGTTATATTCTACGTCAACCGACACTCCTTCAATTTCTCGTGATCTTCCGTTGGAAAAAGTGGGCTTTAATCCTTTCCCGAGTAAACGTGTGGTAGTTGGATACTTCGCTGCCGCCTTTGACCTCGCGATCTTTGATCTTGAATTTGTCGAGTAGACCTTTCTCTCACCCTTTTCCTTTAGTCGCTTGCTGAACCTTGAGGCAGAATTCGTAGCCCCGTCACTGTCCGTGGTTAACTTTTCCTTCACGAACCGTTTTCAATTACCTCGACTTCGGAACACGTTCTCGTAACTTTCGACAATATCGCGCAAAAAATAAAACATTCCGAGTTTTTTTTTTTTTTTTTTTTTTTTTTTTTTGTCGTTTGAGTGTCTTAAGTTCGGTCCATTGGACAACACCCCACTTCTGAATTATGTTAGCTCTATTTTAAAGCTAAGTCAGTAATGCGCCGAGTAACATAATTAAAAGTTAAATTAAAATAGTTTATTAACTTGTGTTTACATATCGAGATCACGAACAGGAATGATTTTAATATTACAATTGTCTCTAGGCGTTTTTAAAATCATGACGTCATACTCTAGATAACGAAAAGCGTTTTTATAAATTTATCAGTTGTTATCACTTATGTCTATTATTAGCCTATTATTACGCATGTCTATTGTTAGCCTATTCTAACGCTTTCAATTTTAATACCCAAGGTTTTAAGTGAAAATGCAACTTGATATGTTATTGATAATAAATAATTTAAATTATTAAAATTCTAAACATTTTTATCAATTGAAAAAAAATTCGTTACATTTTGTAAAATGAAGATTTTACGTTGCATTTCTACTTTAAAAGGAGCGAATTAAGATTTAACTCATTTTGAATCAAGTCCCCCGCAAATTTCAAAGAAATAATAATTGTAAAGAGCAGTCGACTTTAGTCCGCTCAAACTTCCTTCTTTAAAACTTGGCTTTAATAGTTCTAGGCACATCCGTCCAAAACATCCCAAGAATTAGACTACTCAAAGATAAGAATCGGGTCTCCTTAGTGCAAAACGTAACTCATTTTAAGACTGTAAGTGACTATAAAAGTCGAGAGCTCGTTTCGGGAAAATGATGAAGTCCGCCAACTTTTCTTCATCCACAATTTATACTTGGTTCCTTTAGCTGCCACGAATAGGTTGGAACAGGAGTCGAGTTGAACTATGTTTAATGATAAGTTTAGGATTGAAGAATTCTTTTGTTATCCTTTGAGTTCGTTCGGTCTAAGTTGGATGGACGAAAGTTGGACCCCATGCGGAAAGGGATTGGGCGTATTCATAACGGAGACAAATGTAACGATTATGACTGGCCCATTACCGGAGAACCCAAAGAGAGAAGAGAGAGAGAGAAGTCCTTCGTCCCTTTTCCAAAGTCGGAAAACATTAGCGTCGTTGAGTAAAAGCCAGAAACGAGCTTCGAAATTCCGAGTATTTTTCGCTTCGTGTCTCGAGTTAAATTCCATTCAGTTTTACCACGTTTTGAAATCTCGAAGACGTAGTTATTTTCAAGGAAAATCTACTTGACGAATACCTTTGAGTCTCAATTCATCAGAAGTTTTAATTCAAAATGTATATATTTATAAATGTATTCAAATTATCAAGTAACTAATACAGAATTAACCTGAAAAGCCACAAACAGAATTTACGTGAAGGACAAAGAACACACTGAAATGAATATCAGGTAACATTTGTTTCAGTCCAACTCTAAGCCCAAAGAAGGGCTTTTTAAATAATTTTACTGACTGTCTTAAACATCCTCTTTAATGACGTAAGATGGTGAAAAATACGTGTTTCCTGTTTATTTTTCAACGGCGTCAGCCCCTTGATTTGCCAATCTCTCACTAGCTTTCTAATTCTGTGTAATGATCGTCGCCATTTTGTCAGAAAGGGGAGGAGCCTCTGGTACGTTCAATATCACGTGTTTCTTTAATTGTATGATCGAATGCCTGAAGTAGGATGTTCTTCAAAGAAGGGTTGTTGTAGATTTTTGGTTGTATGCAAAGTTACTTAGTTTGGAGGCGCACTGTTAGTAACTTATGGAGCGAAGAAAAAAGTGCAATTTTTCTCAACATTTGTCATTTCCAGTTGCATTGGCAAGACTGCCCGCTGTTCATCTTATAAGAAGCGATGAAAGACGCGTGGGAGAAGAACTGGAAGGCATTTGGGCATTTTTAGCTGCCTTCGTAGATGTTGCATTTCTAGGCTTTATTGCGTCTAGGGAAAAATAGGCTTAGCATCCGATTTTATTAGCTTTCTTTTCTAGGATTGAAGATGAGATGGGGGAATATCCATTTGGATTTTCGCTGAATCCCTGGCGTGGCCAAATTTTTCAAGGCTCTGGGCTTATTTAGAGGGCATCTCGACTGTATTGACATCCGCAATTTCGTTTCGCCAGCAATCCTAAAAACTATATATATTCCCAAATCTGGCAAAATAAAAGAGCCCTGGGAACCCAAACTATACTTTTTCTAAGAACACATATATCCCCTTACTATGGT
The DNA here is from genome assembly GCF_054372755.1 of Phalangium opilio. NCBI lineage: Eukaryota > Metazoa > Arthropoda > Arachnida > Opiliones > Phalangiidae > Phalangium > Phalangium opilio. The sequence goes on along the minus strand of NW_028324187.1, from coordinate 4,770,610 downwards.
ATGTTAGTAAATGAGATTGTTGAAGTATACAGGAAAGATTCAAGCTAAACACTTGCGAATATTTCATTTCACTACCTGAAAAACTAGGGATTTATTGAAGGAGCGAAACGTTTATGCGGTATGCAAAAAGTCAATAGCGAAGTTTGACGTGAACTTAAGGGCAAAACTATACTGGGTCATTCGTTCGGAATATAATTTGTCTTTCCCAACTATCTTATCTATATCGTAATCTCGTATCAGTAAAGAAGAAGAAGAAGAAGATGTGGGTTGGAGGGTGAAATAGGTGTATTGAGTTTGATGGTGTTCTCCGCTTGAAAAGAGCCAAAAGACATTGCTCGCTTTATTTTGTTTGATGGAAGTTACCCCTTCCCTTTTTCCCTCTTCTCATGATCTTCTTTTCTGTGGGCGTTTTTTCGTCTTTCGTCTTTAAGATCTTCGGGGCCGTTGTTTTAAAAAGGCTCCTTGATGCTCGCCAGGGAGTAATAGCGAAATTTTCCCTCCCCCTCCTCTTCCTGCCAAAATCGTCAATCTAACCTTTCACTACAATCAAAGCCTGTCGAACCCTTGCATCTCTTTTATCTCAGTGTCAACTAAAAGCGGTAAATTTTGAGCTTTTCTTTGTCATGTCACCCTGGCTGAATGCGCCTCCTCTTGTCTTCTATGCCTGGTGCACACGTAGAGGTTTTTCCAGCGACAACCAGAAACCAGTGAGCAGTCTCTACCTTAGCTTCGCTGGTAGCTGGAGAAACAGCGAATAGCTCAATTCTCTGAGGGAGGGGGGGGGGTAGAAACGGGGGGGAGGGAAGGTAAAGTATGGCTCGTTTACTCGAACGGCCATTGATGGACTTCCATTACCAAACTATAAACTGACGTGTTAATGTTTTTGGCAAAGCAGAGCGCGAAGATGGGAGAGCACCCTAGTGTACACTCAGCGTAACTCAGTCAGTGTAAAGAAGGGGGTATACTCCCTCCGGGGTGTAGGATGATTGACCGAGCTGACCTTTTAGTTTGGACACTTTATACAGTATACGGGGAAGGCAAAACCCTCAACTTTTAATGGTTCATTTTTAAAGCCCCATTCTTCCAACGAATTTCGGACCCATTCCCTGAAGGTATATTTGGAAACTGGATGTTATCGAAAAGTTTGCTAAACTATATACAGGGTGTAGTTGCGCTTTCCTGTACCTCTATATACGAAGAATTGACCCCATTGAAGACCAGCTCCCAAAGTTAGTTAAAACAATTAAGGGGATAACGTAATTAAGCTTTATTTTTTCATTTAAGAAATAAATTCTTCGGGTAAAACTACCGTAGGTGTTTTTAATTTATTCAGTGAGTTTCTGATGTACTTTTCTGTCAGGCCTTGGTCTAGAGAATACCACTTTATTTTAAAATATTTAAACTTTGTGGTACTTCTTTTAAAATTAATTTATGAGCCACACTTTGTCGATATTAACTCCGATAAAGGATAGATGAAATATATATATATGAAAAAAAAAATCACCTTAGGGCGTGTACCTTTTACAGATAAATTTGGAATAGGAAATGGACGTTTTATCCACAAAGCTAATTCGATTGACATTTTTTTCCCTTTCAATTCTTTAGATTATTTGCAAAATGGTGATGACTTTTTTTTCTTACGAACTCCTTTTGATTTTGGGAGGGGGGCGTGGTTTATAGGGCGACCTCTATCGGACAGGAATTTTATTTTTTCCTTAATAAAGTCTATTTTGGGCGGGGGCCGCGCTTCTTTTGATCTTGTTTGAAGCCTGATTTAGTGCCATTAAGATAGCAACCTCGAGGTACCCACCCCTTATCCAAGGCCCCCTAAAAATTGTCCTTCGGAAAAATTTCCCATATAGGTTTTGAGTGTTCCTTGAAGGTAAAAAAGCATGTTAAAACTAAGCCTGTCCCTGAATACATTCATTTATCCGTGATCCTTCAACCCTATTTTAATCTATTCACTATAAACAAATGTTCTGTGATAAAATTAAAAGCTTGTCAACGATAATTCTATATTCTTAGGAATATTGAACGTATTCCCGAAGAAGGTAAGAGTGCATGTATTTTTTTCTCAAATGAAATTGCTAGGCTCTAGGAAGCTCTATTTTAGGGGTAGGGCTTGTTTGGTTTTTTCTGTGTAGCGAAAATAAGTTTGGGTAATGGGTCCAAACACTGCCTTCTATAATAAAGGCCACGACTTTTGGGGAGTTTGATATTTTTTCTTAGGTACACTTAACCAAGGAGCTTACTCGGTTTTACAAGTCCATATTTTTCTTTTACAAATCGTGGCTCGGACCAATATTAAAGGAGGCTATGGTCCTAAACACTAAAGTGATCCAAAATCGATAATCTCCCAGATATATATTTTTCAGCGGAAACGATCTCCTCTAAAAGGTTTTCTCTGAACCAACGCTATTGTTTTAACATAAAGAACGGATTAAGCCTACGTAATAAGATCTTAAAATGAGTATAGATAAGGGTGTTAGAAAGGCTGGTTAGGGAAACTCCCCTACCACATATGGCTGCATATGGTACCGCCATCTATGATTCCCAATAAACATTTGGGGAATTTAAATTTGAAATTAGCGCCACGATTTTGTTGCATTTTATTCTGTCAATAGATGGAGTTAATTGTAAAATTATTTATTAACAAAATATTATAACTTTTTTATGGGTGTTAGCTAACTTAACTTGCTCATCAAAAATCTTCGTATGACATGAGAGAGTTTATTTCGTAATAAGGTTTAAAATTACTTACTCGGTTGATAAATGGCTGAAGCAAAGACAAAATGAAAGGATCACGTATTTCCTATGCAAAATTATACTATGAATGGATTTAGAATAGTTCAGAACGAGGTAGTAACGTACATACAGTTTGGGTTTTGAAGGAAACACGTCGCGGATTGTTTTTTAAACCAAAACGCGTACGTTTGAACAAAAATGTAGAAGTAGAAATACCCATTTTAATCTCGTTTTATTGTGGGAACACGAAAACCAGACTTCTCGTGTGCTCTAGCCGAGGGGTAGGGTATTAGCAATAATACTTACTTAGCAGTACTTATAATCACAAAAGTTCTACCAAACGTCTAAAATCCTAAATAAACCAACGATTTTAAACCAACAATAGGATTTCTTAAATATCCAAAAAATATACGTTTTCGTTAAGACATCGAAACCAGTGAAATAAACTCATCAAATGCTTTAAAAAATTATGTTAAATTTTGGGATGTAACTAAAACTAAAATCGAAATGGCCGGCCCCTCGACTCTAGCCATGAGCTCCGTCGTATTGACACTATTTCACCCATCTTTTATTGCGCGGCTTTATTATTGTACCCAAACATTTCTTTCTTTTTTTCTCTAACTACTTACGGAAGCTTAGGTTAGATATCACTCCGCCTTATCCTCTACTACGCTGTCAGGTTAGATCGTTAAATAAGAAAAACGTATCTTTTTTTTTCTTTTCGGGGTAACGGGGTGAGCGTGATTGTAATGTAGAAAATGGGTCCTTTTCGCAAAATTTTTCTTCTTCAAATATCACCATGAATGTACGCAGTTCTACCTGAAAAATTATTTTCGTTAGTTCTGTTTGAAACATTTGGTTTGTTAACCGAATGACGTTGAATCTTCATGGTGAATTATTGTACATGAATTTATGCGGGGCTACTCTGTATACGTAACAACCATTCATGACATCACGAGGAAGCTGAAGCTTCTCTGGAATCCTTAGTATATCCACCATGGTAAAGCGAATGAAATGACTTTAGCGGGAATAGCATTGAGACTCAGTATGTACCATTTGGCGTAATGGACGTGTAAGACCGTTACAACGGGTATATCTATGGAAAAAATCAGCGCTCGTTTATAACTCGGCCCATTTCAGGACATGCTTGCAGGTTGGAAGTCTCGTACGCTTCCCTGGCTTACCTTTAGGATAATAACCCAGTCATTAGTACCACTGTAATTGGCGAAATTGGGACTGTTATTTACGACTACTTAACTAGCTAATATGGAATAAAGGTTTACTCGATGCATGGGTTTAACAGTAATTGTTCGGAACCATAGTTTCGTGTATATACGTGTTACGTTATTTTTCCACGCCCGTTCAAGGTAAATGTATTAATTATTCTTTTTATAGATATAAGGGCGAACCTAGTTCATATTTAATTTTCACTGGAAAGAATTTAGGTAGCAGTATTTTAAATTGAAACCCCTAATTTTCCAAAAATTTATATTAGAATTTGTTCCGACCAATAAAAGACTTTAATCCGGTTTACAGATGACCTTGATCTACCAATAGAAGAGTTGAATCCGATTTAAAGGTGATCTTGATCTACCAACGGAAGACTTGAATTCAATTTAAAGGTGATCTTGATCTACCAATAGAAGACTTGAATTCGATTTAAAGGTGATCTTGATCTACCAATGGAAGAGTTGAATCCGATTTAAAGGTGATCTTGATCTACCAACGGAAGAGTTGAATCCGATTTAAAGGTGATCTTGATCTACCAATAGAAGACTTGAATTCGATTTAAAGGTGATCTTGATCTACCAACGGAAGAGTTGAATCCGATTTAAAGGTGATCTTGATCTACCAACGGAAGAGTCGAATCCGATTTAAAGGTGATCTTGATCTACCAACGGAAGACTTGAATTCGATTTAAAGGTGATCTTGATCTACCAACGGAAGAGTTGAATCCGATTTAAAGGTGATCTTGATCTACCAACGGAAGACTCGAATCCGATTTGATGATGATCTTGATCTACCAACGGAAGACTCGAATCTGATTTGATGATGATCTTGATCTACCAACGGAAGACTCGAATCTGATTTGATGATGATCTTGATCTACCAACGGAAGACTCGAATCTGATTTGATGATGATCTTGATCTACCAACGGAAGACTCGAATCTGATTTGATGATGATCTTGATCTACCAATGGAAGACTCGAATCTGATTTGATGATGATCTTGATCTACCAATGGAAGACTCGAATCTGATTTGATGATGATCTTGATCTACCAATGGAAGACTCGAATCTGATTTGATGATGATCTTGATCTACCAATGGAAGACTCGAATCTGATTTGATGATGATCTTGATCTACCAATGGAAGACTCGAATCTGATTTGATGATGATCATGATCTACCAATGGAAGACTCGAATCTGATTTGATGATGATCATGATCATGATCTACCAATGGAACAAGCACAATTTTTCAGATCACTCCGAGTAGTCCAATGAAATTCTCTTTTAGTGTTAGAGTTAGCTGATGCATCTGTTAGAATTCTATGAGTTAGGGTTAACATTTTTCAAACATTGAAGGCAATAAGAGTAGAGGAAATAGTAGAAGAAAATATCTTTTATAAATCTTTTGATGAATCTCTTTAGACGATGAAAAACGACCCGGAATCAATGAACGGATTTTTAATGGCAAAAAAACATTTCGTTTTTCTTTTTTGGGGGAGAAGGGCGACTTTCGAAACGTCAACTTTTATCCCTCCGTTCGAGTTATTTTATTCAGTGAAGCGACTTTAAAGGAAAGGGGAAACATTTCTCAATAGCCAAGCTTCGTAAACATTAACTGAGATAAACCGAACAGTAACTGTATTTATCAGAAGGGAAAAATCATATTTTTTGGCCAAGAGAGAAAATTCTTGATAACCTAGAAAAGACCTTAACTTTCATTCATTCAACGGTGCGAAATCGGTCCCTTCTTAGATTATAACTTTTTCAAAGGCATAATAGCCTATAGTGGACGTTAGGCCTTGGCTCGGAAATTTTTCTTCTGGACGGTAAACTTATTTTTTCTTACCTACCTTATCTCTTGAAAAAAAGTAAAAAAAAAAGAAGTAACAACCTTTTGGGGTGACTGGGAGTATATAGGCCTGGGACGGAAATTACTTTTTTAAGGGTTTTATACACGAAACCTCGCCATCTTTTCAAAACCTGTAATCTACTTCAGGGATAGCCAAAAAAAATGAAAGAATAGGGTAACCCTCACGCTGAGCTGGCTTTTCGTGACTTAAAGCCAGAGTATCGCGCGTCTCTCTCTCTCTCTCATAGATTTACGTCGTAGATACTCCCTGAATATGAACGGGTTTTACCATAGATAATTCACTTTTAATCCAGTAACATTTATAGACATTTTTCCAAAAAAATAGAATGATTTTGCTACCACTGCATTTTAAAAATAACAAAGACGCGTAGGTATTGGTCTGGCCCTTGTCTAGAGTCAAAATCGTATCATGAGTATGACTAGATAACGAAGACTGAGATGCCTAGTTGTAATATTTGTGTTTATGCTCATAACATTTAACCTATAAGCGTGTCTTTTGCCATGGTCACACTTGAATGTGTCACACTTTGGGCGAACATGATCTAGGAAGGTTATTCTGTAACCGTTCAATATGGTAGCGTAGAGGTGTCGGACATTATCCATAATAGTGTCCAATTGTTTCGTATATAGAAAACACCCTACAATTTATGTTTAAATGCACAATTGTTATTATTCTAATAATTTATCCATTCCTCGAAAATCTAAGATCTTAACACAAAAATATTCAGTAGCCATTGCCTCTAATCTACTTCACGATAATCCGCTCAAATTTCTGTGTACGAAAGTATAATAACTGGAAGTTTCTCAACTGGATAATGTATATGTGATAGGAGCCAATACGATTTGCACAGGTTTTACTTCTAATTAATGGTGTTCATATGACAGGTATAGCTTTGAAGGTATATTGGAACTCAGCTCGTTTGTCATATCTAATAGATGGATGGTTATTTGTTCTGACCACACTCTACTCAAACCCCCGTTCCCTATTGGCTGAGTTGGATCGGTGCACGCTTTTTTTCCTGATGAGTACATACTTCCTGCTTCTGTGTATTTCCATATGGGCTATTTTCACAGTAGCCCCGAGTTGGTTCAACAACCACTATTATACTTAACCATTTGATATTTTAGAAGTTGTTCTTCAATTGAAACAAATTTTAAATCGAAAAGGCTTAACTGAAAATTCAACGAAACCTTTATTTTTTATATCCATTTGTAAACTTTAAGACCAATGTAAATACGGGTCTTGTCGATAGCAGTATTGGAATCCCCCTAGAAACAAAATGGAGAAACGAATAATAGGAAGATTGCTTCGGGATGTATATGTAACTTAGATTTGTTTGTAAGCGAGCGATGTTTGTGTGCGGCTAACGTTACAAGGCTTACAGCGTCTGCTTGTGACAGAAAACAAGACCATATTTCTATTTCAAAATTCAGTCGTGCGTACGTTTAGCAACTCCTATAATCTCGAATCGTATTCTTTCCTTATTTTTCGTTCAAAAATATTATTATTTAAATATTTGTATCGAGTTGCTTGCTTGCTTGCTCTGTTTATCCAAAATCCCCTAAAGTAAAACAACCAAAGCCGAAAATAATAAGTTTTCATCTTTTCCCATTTTAAACGGGAAATTCGACCCAAGGCTTAAAAGCGTGCTCTCAATAAATATCATAGAAATAAGGGTTCATCTTCTTCATTGCGTGTATCTCAGTTTAAACTGCCTAAAAGAGGTTATATGGCACGTTAAATCGTTCGATCGCCATGTTCGAATTTTGTTTTTCGTCTTTTTTCCCAAAATAATTTATGTATTTTGGTATTTCGAAAGATGAAAAAAATTTTTTTTAGAAAAATTTCGTAAACAAAAAGTTTTTTATTTCAGTGGATTTATTTTATCTTTAAGTATTCACTTACTTATTGATGGTTTTTATTATAAACTTACCGAGAAATTGCGAGAGCTTGGAACTGTTTTATTGATCCAAAGGCAAGCGGCAGATTTATAAAATTGAAACATAAACTTTACTGATAAATAAACACCAGCTACGTATTTGTTTTTTTAAATCCCCAAGTGAAACCAATGAAACTCTACCTCAAGATTATATAACCGCATCCATGAGATAAACTTTAGGGCTTGCTTTATTGTATTTCTCCATTCGCTCGCATCGCGTCGCTTCTAAACGTTCTTAATACGGCTTCTTGTAAAATATTATTATAAAATACTAAGCTAGCTAGAGTCGGTGGCTTTGTTGGTATCTTTTGAAATTTCAAACCCCAATAGATGCCAAAAAAAAATGAAAAATCTTCTAGGCAATCGCCCCTAGGGACCGTCCAGAAATAACGTCAGGATCATGGTGTCCAATATGTATACAGACGACCCATTAAAGCATAAGTTCATAAGACATGTTCCATAAGTATAACACCTCCTATACTTCGTAATGATACTGAGAGACTTACAGCTCGAGCTGGTTCGAGAACGACGGAAGCGAGAATTAAAAATTGAAGTCCTACACTCGGTGGTTAATTTTGCAGTCCATCTAGTTCCAATTTAGTCTGTACTAAGCCTTTGATAGCGCCAAAACCAGGCGTCGCATTACCTCGAATCTCAGACCTACCTCATTCACTTCATGACAAGCTCCAGTTTGTAACCAACGACAAACTTATGAAACGTATCTTATGAACTTATTTTAAAGTGAGACGATATTCGTAACCAGAAATAAGCGTAAAGTAATTTGTCAACGACCCCTTATCCTATATGAAGCTAGCTAGCTACATGCGCAGTCAGATTATCTTATACTCAGATTAATGATCCGATGGAAGTAGAGAGGAAAACATCGTGCAGGGTGCTGAAGAAGCGTAAATAGTGTCTTTATTCTTTTTCCAATTTATGCTAATATGACGGCATAGATGATAATCTAAGAGTCAACAAAAAATGCTCGGGGTTAAAAGCGAAACTTGAAACTTCCCTCATCCTCGAACCGAAAAGAAAAAATAAATTATCCTTCGCGTTTAAATTTTAGCTTCCTCGAAAAACACAAGTACGAGATCAGATGGTTTAATATAATGTCTTTCTTTTTTAAAATTTAAAGAGAATTTAGCTAGAGTGAATCTAATAGGAGTAGAAACTTTCTCGCAAACACACGTATCCAAACGGAAGCTCTAAATTTTGAGCTTTGGTGATCTCCTTTAAGATGTAGCGAAAACATCCCAAACAGTCTAATCTAGAGAGAATAATTGGGTAATGGATGAGATTGGATTTTTTTTGACCGCCTGAGGCTGTAACGTAAAAGTGGCAGAAAGGTAAACGGCATAAAATTCTAGAAAGCTACAAATTAGACTAATTGAACACTGTCTCGTGAAGAATTTTAGTTATACCAAGAAGCAATATCTAGTTTAGTAGGGAGAAGGTATGAATTTGCAACATTTCTAGCTTTATCTCCAGTCCAAACGTAGGTCCGGAGTTAATCCCAGCCTCTAAATTACAACCAGCATCTCATTGGTTCTTGAAAACTCACGTCAGCGCGTCGTGAATGACGAAAATTTCTTATTTTCCGACTGAGGAGAGGCAGCGAAATAGCCCGGCCTTCTTTTACGTCCCCCCTTGTATTTTGAAAGGGGGACTAGGACTATGGCGCACGAATACTTAGGCATCTTAACCTTCTCCCTAGTAAACTAGATATCGCTCTTTGGTTATACCTTAGCCATCCAATCTAGAAAGTATATGTTTAAAAAAGTGTTTTCTTTTTTCTTCTCGTGGCAGCATTGTTTATTGTCTGGAGTATTTAGGTAAAACACTATTAGGGGATAAAATCGTAATCTCCAACGGTCGGGAAACTAGACTCGTTCAGCTAAATATCGAAATTCTATATCACGTTTCGGGGATCGGGGCGCTTGGGACGCAACCCTCGATTAGCATTTTCGATCTCGATTACGTGTCATTTGTACACAGTCAGTCCCCTCACTTTCTTTCCCTGTTCAAAATCTCCCTCTTTTCAAAATTGATTTTCATTTCATTCCCCGAAAATCCTATTGTCTTCTTATTTTTTTAGTCTTAAACAAAAACAAGATGCGCCGAGGCTTAGAGAGTCTTAGCTTACTTCTCTCGAAACGCGAGTGTAGAAGCTAGACTAGAAAAATAGTGGAATAAATTTTCTACGGGGCTTGAAGCCTAGCTGGCTTAGAAGGGATTTACATTCACATGACAGCGAATAGGGTCACTTTTGAGCCCCTCCCCTGCTCCATACTTTTATTTTCAGTTCATTTCCAATTTTTTATCATTATTTAAATTTTACTTTCACACAGAGAAATCGTATATGGAATTGTATTGTTAAATAGTAAACAAATATTTTTATTGATGAGTCATCATGGTTCCTTTGTGTGTAATGGTTTATGCTTAAATCGAAAACAGCTACCACTACTGGCAGACTACGCCTATTAGCTAACCACACATCATGGACCGCCTTAAAATTTGGGATGTTCATAACATTTCAAAAATGAAATAAATTGTTGTCCATTTAAGAGTAAATCTTTCAAATATGGTGTTCAATAACCAGTACTTCAAGAAACCTTGGACATTTATAGTTTAAAATATCCCTATGACGATTTAAATTGTAGATGAATAAAGTTTTATTGATTTTTACTCCTCTGTATGGTTTATTGAAAGGGCCCCGTACAATTCGTCTGAATTTTCAGAAATAACCCTTAACAAATCAGCAAAGAAGTGACGTCACATTCTGGGCGGAAACTGTACGTAAATATACGTCATTATTATGATCAATTTTATTTTTGGGGAAATAAGTCGGTCTTTATGTTAAATTATTCGCATCAATCTTACTCCCCAAAAGAAGAAAGATTTCGAGAAATCGGATACCGAGACGTTTCCATTCGATTAAAAAGATTGAACCAATGCCTTTCAAAGTCGGGAAGGATGAAATAGACAGGCTTAGTTAGTCCTAAAATAGTCACATTCTTAGACTTAAACAACGCTACTTGAAGATTTTTAAACGTAATGTATATTTCATCCAAAAGGGGAAAATGAAAGAAAAAAACCCGGAATGATTTTGAATTTGTCTCGACAAATTGATGAAATGCATTTTAAACTAGAATCGAAGGAAAATTGAGGGTATTTTTAAGCCTTTGATAAGGTTAGCTCTATTTCTGTTAATGGTATGTTCTAGAATAGTGGCTTATTCATCTCTATCCATCATCATTGAAAAAACAGTCTCTCTCAAGCCTCGGACATTTCAATATGTAATTATACTCTGAAAGGATTTTTGGGAAAAGGGTTTTCTTATTCCTTTTGCCAGGACATTTTTTATCTTTTTATTTCAAGCACAATTCCTCTCGCTATCTCACCTTCCGTCTCTGCTAGCAAGGAAATTTATCACTTATTTTCTTCAAACTATCCTGACTAATTTTTCCTTACTGAATTTAGCTGAGCTGGCTCATAGAAAACTCGGTCAAATATTAACATTAAGCTAATGCTGTCTATACACACTTACCTAGATAAAGTCTCATTAACAATCTTAAATTGGAGGCTATTGAAATTGTCTAAACAAGATGGATACTCTGATATGTCTTACTCCTCATGTATGCCAATTTCCTTCTTTTACAGCCCTGGGTTCGTACCCCTAGAACTAAATGTTCACTCAGTCGGACCCAAAGAACACCTAATCCCTTTAATTTATGGCAGACTTATCAGAAACACCCTGTATGTGACAACTGAAGCTCCTCTTATATTTAGATATATGAACATTATAGATTATCATGCACTTTCGAATATTTAAATACATGGATGGCATTTGAAGTATTTAAAAATGAAAAATAAATATTTATCATTTTTCAACAAATAAATTTATTTCACTTGACCCGAAGTTCATTCCAAAAAAAAAGAAAGAAAAACGTCTGGAAGTAAACAACTAACCGAGGAAATTGCGGTTCTTGCACCCTATCTTTATTACGGAACCGTTTCCACCACCATCGAAGCCCATATCGATATGAACGAGCTAGGACTGATGAGAAAAACTCCTTTATCTGTATATGCTCTAACCAACTCTCCATGCAGCAACGTTGATATTCTTTGATAGGAGTCTCGGAATAGGCGAATGAACGCAACCACTAACCAACCAACGACACTCGTATATACATATCCTCAAAAAATAAAGTCAGGCAAAGCAAGAAGTCGATAGTTATATTCGGTACGCCCCCGCGTTCCTCCATAATACAAGTTACACGTGCGAATCCATATCCTCCTTGGTTTCTATACTCCTTTCTTCTCTTCTCCTCACTCTCTGGGATCTGAAAGGATGGGGAAAAGGAGAGAATGTATGTCAGGAACTCGGGATGCTGCGGAGAGATTGCGCCAACCGAACAAGCCATCTCTTCAAGGATGCTAGCGACCTCTTTCCGTAGACACCTTAAACTCCCCATAATGCAAACTTAACAATTTTTGACCCAGTTTTCCAAACCTATTTCTAATACAAGATTAAATATTAAAATTAAAATAGCATATTATATTTTTTCGCCTGTTTTAATATTCCATTATGGAAAGGGTTCAGAACATGTTTTTTAAAAAAAAAAAAATACGATGAATGGAAAAATAGCCAGTAAAAATAAACTTTGAAGTTATGAAAATAATAATAAGTGTTTGAATTACCTTAGCAGCTTCGAAAGATAATTGATATATTTTATTTTAATTCTAATTTAACTAACGGATCTATAGATTAAATTATTAACTATAGTTCTGACTGTGTATAATATTAAGTACATATTTTTTTTATTTATTTTGAAAAGATATTCTCGCTGAAAAGAGTCAAGACTAAAGGTATTCTTTTTTTTTTTTTTTTTGAAAGTTGGTGGGATTGGACTCTTTTCTTCTCTCTCTCTCTTCTTTAGATGCGATAGAGTCCCGAGAGGTATTTCGCTGCCTGCCGCCTCAAAGAACCCAAACTGTATAAGAAACAAATTCTTAACGATGTTTGCCCAAATTTGTTTCTTCCCCCCCTTTACGTTTCGACGACTACGATATCCAAATAGACGCCTGGATTTTTTTCTTCTCCTTTCGGCATGTTGATAAAGATGACATGGTTGGGGGAAAATGTCTCCGAATAAAGAATACTCGATAGATAGCACGTAAAACTTACCCATTGTACCTTGGTTTTTAGTAGGGCACAAGCTTTAGGCTCCACCTGGTTAGAGCAACAAGAACTTCTGAATACACGTGCCTTCGCTACTCCAATATTTCAACCGAGAGGTGACTAGCTGCACTGAACCGCGAAAGATATGCCCCCAAACTATGTTTTAGGCGACACCTGGTTATAGCAACAAGAACTTCTACTTCTACTACAATATTTATACCGAGAGGTTGCTGGCTGCACCATGAGTTAATAATATGTTAGCTCCCTATAAGTTACTCAGGCAACTCATTTTTATACTCCAGCGTTTTCTCCCGCGCCGCCGGCTTCCCAATTATATGCGACGCTCTGCGGCCGCCACTTGAACGAAAATCTTATTTACTCTTCTTTCCGGTTTTTCCCCGGAAAAGCGTGTAGTGGAAGCTAGCCAATGATATCGGAGCTATTTAAGCAGCCGAATATTTCGCTCAGTAGCCTCGGTTAAGAAAGCAGTTAAGAGATCAGTGGATTGGATTTAGCTCAGTTGTATAATTTTCTGATTTCATGTCACAACGACAACTCTCATCTTTAGCATTCTTTATCAATATCGGCAAATTGCATTGAGTTCCTGCATTTTTTTGTCACAGTACTGACACAAACGCCATGATTTAATGTAAAATTGTTAAAAAATAAAAATTCACGACTAAAACACTCCCTTGGTGAAAATGCAGCCGACGACTCGAGGTCGAGGAGCCGTACGAGCGGAATTTTTTTTCGACAAGAGAGAGCGCAACATTCGGATTTTTTTTCCCGCGCGGGCGAAATGAGAAGAAATCGCTGGATACATTACGCCTATGGAGCCTGAATAACTTATAGGGAGCTAACATATTATTAACTCATGGCTGCACTCAAGATGCACGAAAGACATGCTCGGATTTTTTAACATCTACTCCCAACTATACTCAATCCAGAATCAAACTCCACCTCCAAGTTGCAATATACCTTTCTCTTACTGAACTGAATTAACTCATATCAGTTCACACCCATCTTATCTACCAATTTGTGTATTTTTTTCTTCAGTTTGAGTCTACGACGTTATTTTTCCGTGAAGCTTTTCCTTCTTACTTCATTCCTTAACTCTTGTAAGGTTTTTTTTTTATTCCTTTCTTTCAGTTTCAAACACACTCTGCATCCCAGTTTTCCTCACTCCTTTACCACCCACCATTTCTGTCTGTAGCATCGGAGGATTTGCCGCCTTCTTTCCCTACCCACCCCCAAACTCCCTTAGAGATGACTAGTGGAAGAATATTTTTTTCTCCTTCCTCTCCTTATTCTTCGGAGTTCGGAGAAGATCGGATCGGAGGGTGGAAGGTTTAACAGAAAAATAAAAATAAAATAGGGCCGGCAAACTATTTTTTTCTCAAGGGGTAGAAAAAAAGGAATAGCGAAAAACGCTTTAAAAGTCTTTTGGCCATACTCTCGGGGAATATCATCCCTTGGAAGGAAGAAGCTGCATGGGCGTCCCTTGGCGAACCCCATACATATACATGGGATCGACGCTCGCTCTCCATCCTCCGAAAAGTCGCCGCTCTCTCTCTCTGCTCGTATCAGCTGATATCCGTCAACGAAAACCTCCTTCCTTCCTCTTCCATACATTTTCCAGCTCCCGTTCCGAACTTCCCTTGTTCCATATAGTTTCATAGTTAATTCGCCTCAAACATGAAACTATCTCGAAGAGGAGTTTAAGCTTCCTTTAAATTTTGCATTATTTTGTCATAGTATTACGCACGCTGTAAATAAAATAGTCTTATAGTCTAACTTGACCATGGTAAGAGGTCATATCAGCTAAGGATAGGTTACTACCAAATTTATTGCTACGTTCACTCATGGTCCTGTAATTGGACGAATGGTAATTATTTATGAACAGAAACCAGGATTATAAGTATTGATTTTCAAAGTAAACTATGACTTTTAAGTTTATAGTCATTTGAAATAATCTGTTTCCTGATGGTAGGTAGAAGTTGGGTCTGAAATAGCGTACTTTCACTGACCGTAAACATGTTCTAAACCTAGTTGAGCTTTTCTTGTGTTCGTATTGAGCCGTATATTTAGGTTGACAACGTGGGCGGTTGGTTTTGCCGCCAGAATAATCTTATAAAATGTTGGAATACCCATTGCACTCTGCAGTACGTTTGAAGAAATGAAACCCAATTTTATCTATCCTTTCAAATAAACATCTTTGGTTGGTATTTTAACTCTTATACCAAACCGTATTTTCGTGTGTTCTGACCTCTCTTGCCCATACATATAACCTCGTTAAAGTTTTGTCTGTACTTCAATGGAGGATCCGATAAAGTTGCCTATGATTTTCCTGACTTTTAAATCATGTAGTGAGATACAAAACCTGATCTGCCTATTGGCAACGAGTAGGCGCGAGATCCGTTCTACTCTACAGCGCAGGTGTGAGGCTTGATTTTTGTCCCCGTGTCTTTCCTCTCTAGTTCCACAAGGAATCTTTTTGAATCGTCATAGATTTCTCCCCAGATCTAGGCGGCATAGCAGTTCTTTGATCCGTTTTGGGAGTTCTTTAGAGAGAGGGCCCAGCGAGATCTTCCGCCAATCCCTCCTATATCCATCCGCCGGGGTTTCCTCCTCACCCGGAACCCCATGGAAAACGACCAACCAAATACCGGACCCAACTTTTCTCTATTAAGACCATCTATAGATAGATGCATGGGGGTATGGTATATCCTGTCCTTTGATGGACTATTTTATACAGACGTTATTGAACCGTTCCAATGATTCTCATCATTCGCTTCTTTCGAATTGCTTGATGTATAAATCTTTTTTTTAAATCCACATTGGAAAAGCCATTTTTCTTGATTAAAAGACATCACCAGAGGGCGTTAAATAAATATGCGATGAGGTTAGGACGAATAGCTACTACATTATGTCTATGAAGACAAAAAGAGTCGTTTGCATTGGTTTTGGCAAAGGCCTAAATTATTAAACGATATGAAAATGTTTTTTTTCCAATGTTGAAACAATGCAAGACAAATGTGTGGTTTGAAGGGACGACTTTTACAAACCTCAAACAAAAATAATAATATATAATTTAATATATTTATACGTATAAATTGTAAGATAAATTCCCAAATTGTACGAATAAAGCGATGAAACGTTAGATATATATGTATATATATATACTTTCAACGAGTAAAGGATACGGAATTTTTCTAACGCGGTTCTCCATCTCCAGAGGGCATTTTTCACCGTGTAAATATTTTATTTTGAAAGGGATTTTGCAAGATGCAGCTTCATTTTTAATTCATATTGACCGGGACATTCTTTACTGAGCAAGAAAGGGGAAAGTATATAACGTACCGAAAACAATCCTTCGGTTATATACGGCTTGTGTACAGAGAACGAATGGGATTTGCGGAGGACATATCTGGGATTAAATGGAGTACAAAGAAAATCGAAGATTCGTCTACTAAGAAACCATTGGATTTTTTGTGTCGTAACCTAGCGCCACTTTAAACTCTTACAATATGGTGGCAGACATTTAAAGTTCAGGCTCAGCCCTGAGCACCGATGTTTATGAATTTTATAGATAAACCTACATTAAATCTATTAGTATGACAAGTATTTGTATTATAAATGGATTTGAAGATAAGGGTTTCTTAAACAGATATTAGCGTATAAACCGATCATTAAATTCTGGTAAAAACCATGTTTTTCCCAATATAATGTAAACCAGACGGCCCAAGGGCTCGTAATAGTAGCCATATCGTACGAGTGAATAGCCCCTCTATACCCTACCCTAATGAGTGGATAACCCCTCTATACGACACCCTAATGAGTGAATGCTTAAATGATTTACCGTGCATAAAATCAGAGTGAATAGCCCCTCGATTCCCTACTCTAAACAGTGATTAAATTATAACCGTATAAATTTACTTATGCTGTAATTCTAATATTCCGGCGAATCGAAGAA
The DNA here is from genome assembly GCF_054372755.1 of Phalangium opilio. NCBI lineage: Eukaryota > Metazoa > Arthropoda > Arachnida > Opiliones > Phalangiidae > Phalangium > Phalangium opilio. The sequence continues at coordinate 4,753,665 of NW_028324187.1, read as the reverse complement.
CAGATAGTTTTTAGTGATAATTCCCTCGATGAGTTTACAACATAGACTTATGCCGATCCACACTTATCGCATCTTATAAATTTCTAACAAGGACTTATGCCCAGAAACTTTTGAAAGAGAAAGTTTAGTTATAGTGATTACGCATTTTAGTGATTATCCCCTCGAATTACCTTTAGCAATGCTAAAATGATCAAACGCATAACGCTCATTTAACACTATGTTAGCTCTATCTAAACCCACATTTGAATTAACCGCCAAAACGTTCCAGTCAAACATAACATAGATGACGATAGCTACCGAACGAGAACGAAAAACGGGGAAAATCGTTATCTATTTAATTAGCACATACATAAAAAGAAAATAAATATAAAAACCCCAAACATACAAATTTATAAGTATCCGACTCCACAGATAAAAATTCAAAAGTTTCCGACCCCACAGATTAAGAGGTACCCCACCCCACATCACCCCGACATTTTAGAGATAAGAATAAATAATAAAAAACTCGGCGTTTCTCTCAAGTCTCTATGGTTCATTGGTAGAGTGGCTGTTTACTACGCCAGCGACCCGGGTTCGATTCCCGGGTCTGACCCGAAAAAATTTTAATTAAAATTAAATCTCTAACCGACCCCAGTAACCCCTATGGGTGGGTTGTGGTAATATAAAGTTCCTTTTAAGCTAAAATCTGACGATAACGAAGCGACAACCCCGGCCACTACTACTACTACTACGGACGGCTCGGGTCAAACTAAGAGCCTATCGTATACTACGATATGGCTAAAAACAAAGTATTTATAGATACACTTCCCTTTCATTTGAGAAATATCCATTTTAATTTTGGTCTTTGGTGACCTCTAGACACCCTTATGACCTCATATTGCTATAGTCGCAGTGTCGTATGCCACAGGCAGTACTCATTGGACGCGAGAAAAGGCCTTCAATAGCAGTAATGACGTCATCGCCCAGTTAAACATTTTGAAGTGTTTAAAACTATCAAAACCTTATGGCAGTCAAAATTAAACGATACTATATATTTAATGTATTTTTGAAGGGAGTATAGAAGGCAATTCAAATGTTGGGGCGAAATTGCACGTGACGCCTCTGCAGTGGCCCTAACTTCTTCTTTGTTAACGTAACTATAGCGCACTTTTCCTAAGCCTTAGTTAACATCTGTTAAACATGACTAAAGCAGACACGTTCCAATGGCCACCGATCCACTTAGAATAAATAATATATTTTAAAATCAAAATGAGTGTTAAAATTAATTTGTTAAATAGGCATAGCGTTTTGCCCCCGGATATAAGGTTTAGTATTACCGAAACTGCTTTTGAACAAATCTGTATCGTGCGTATGAATACAAGTCGAAACCTAATTCAGGCAAAAATCAATAAGAACTTATTGCTTATTGTCGATTTAACAGAGTCACGTACCCGTGACGTTGTAATGCTAATCTCGGATATGGATATAGTGACGCGTGAAAAGGGGAGAATTTAGTGTTATTTAATCTAATGTGGGGTTGGGAGGGAGGGGCTTTAAATAATGAAATGAAGTACAGTATCCCTTCCACATATAGGATGGGAGGTCGGCAATGATACTTGGAACACTTCCGATAAGCAATTCTCCTCTACGCCTTTCATCATTAACTCGCCTGCCCCTTCTCCCCCTCCCCCTTTGCTTTCACCAACGAACTAAATGGGGGCTTTCCGCACCAACTACTTTAGCGACACCTATTATAAATTATATATTATATTCCCAAGTCTCGCTGGATACGTATAGGGTAATACGTTCAATAAGACCGTACCATCAGAAGTAACTCATTTGACGTGAATAATTCAATAATTCATTTAAAACTAATTTGATTTTGATATCAATTTTAAGCGACTTCTTAAATTAACCTTTAGTGGCGTATTTAAAAAGAAAAACACCCAGAGAGTTACGCTAACAACTTTGGAGGCTCATAACTCTGGTTCTACTAGAGATACTGTGATGTCCTTTGAGTATGTTATAGTCCCATTTAACCCCCATCCAAATATACTGTTGAAAGCAAAAAATGTTGTTATTTGCGGAGTTATGAACTCATAACTTATTGAGTTGAATGGGAATTAGGCAATGAATGAGGACGTTTTTTACGGAACAGGAAAATTTGGTCTCGCCGAATTGGTCTCGCCATTTTGGTCTTGCCGATTTGGTCGCGGGACTAATTGGTCTCACCGATTTGGTCTCGGTACTATTTGGTCTCGGGACTATTTGGTCTCGGGACTATTTGGTATCGTGATTATTTGGTCTCGGGACTATTTGGTATCGTGATTATTTGGTCTCGGGACTATTTGGTATCGTGATTATTTGGTCTCGGGACTATTTGGTATCGTGATTATTTGGTCTCGTGATTATTTGGTCTCGTGATTATTTGGTCTCGTGATTATTTGGTATCGTGATTATTTGGTATCGTGATTATTTGGTATCGTGATTATTTGGTCTCGTGATTATTTGGTTACCTAATTAGTTATCTCCTTTTCCAAAGCAATGGTCCAAATAATTCGTTGCTACCTTTTCCAAAGCAATGGTCCAAATAATTCGTTGCTACCTTTTCCAAAACAATGGTTCCAATAATTCGTTGCCACCTTTTCCAAAACATTCTCCTACCAATTAGCTACCACCTTTTCCAAAATATTCTCCTATTAATTAGCTGCCACCTTTTCCAAAATATTCTCCAATTAATTAGCTGCCACCTTTTCCAAAACATTCTCCTACTAATTAGCTACCACCTTTTCCAAAATATTCTCCAATTAATTAGCAGCCACCTTTTCCAAAACATTCTCCTACTAATTAGCTACCACCTTTTCCAAAATATTCTCCTATTAATTAGCTGCCACCTTTTCCAAAATATTCTCCAATTAATTTGCTGCCACCTTTTCCAAAATATTATCCTATTAATTATCTGACACCTTTTCCAAAACATTCTCCTACTAATTAGCTACCACCTTTTCCAAAATATTCTCCTATTAATTAGCTGCCACCTTTTCCAAAATATTCTCCAATTAATTTGCTGCCACCTTTTCCAAAATATTATCCTATTAATTATCTGACACCTTTTCCAAAATATTCTCCTAATAGTTAGCTGCCACCTTTTCCAAAATATTCTATAATTAATTGGCTGCCACCATTTCCAAAATATTCTCCTATTAATTATCTGACACCTTTTCCAAAACATTCTCCTATTAATTATCTGACACCTTTTCCAAAACATTCTCCTACTAATTAGCTGCCACCTTTTCCAAAATGTTCTCCTAATAGTTAGCTGCCACCTTTTCCAAAACATTCTCCAATTAATTAGCTGCCACCTTTTCCAAAATATTCTCCAATTAATTAGCTGCCACCTTTTCCAAAATATTCTCCTATTAATTGTCTGACACCTTCCAAAATATTTCTATTATTGCTAATAAATTGTTCGTTGTAAGAGGCGGGCTTTTAATACTCATATAAATAATCTTCTTACCTTCAAACAAGGTTGGGTTGGGTTAGGTCCCGAGACCCATTTGTCCCGAGACCCAATTGTCCCGAGACCCAATTGTCTCGAGACCCAATTGTCCCGAGACCCAATAGTCCCGAGACCCAATAGTTCCGAGACCCAATAGTCCCGAGACCCAATTGTCCCGAGACCCAATTGTCCCGAGACCCATTTGTCCCGAGACCCAATTGTCCCGAGACCCATTTGTCCCGAGACCAAAACGGCGAGACCAAAACAGCGAGACCAAATCGGCAAGACCAAAACGGCGAGACCAAATTGTCGCGTACCGCGTTTTTTATAACGAATAAGATATAATCAGATACCAAAAATTCACAGATTTAATATTTATTTACCAAGTATGATTTTAATTGCGATTTTTAGGTCTACTTCTAATTAGTTCGATCCACGCTCACTCCCACGCACAGTCTAGCCGAAGCGGCTGCATGTTTCGAAATTCCACATACTTTAAAGCGAATTCTTGACCCATTAATTCAAAGAACTCTGATTGAGTAAAGTTGCATGGAACAAAATGAATTCTTGACCTACAACTGAAACTTAGGGTCTCGCGTTTAAGTTCAGGATGGGCGGCATACCGTTGTTTGGGGTTAATCCGTTTACTTTTAATCCAATTGGTGAAAGACGGAGCGCGGGGTTATTTTGAAGGAAACCCGGGGGTATCATAGACAGGTAACAGTACTCTGTATCTAAGGGGGATTAATCACCCCGCGTCGTGTCCCGGCCGGCCAGCATCTCCACCGAGAGTTTAACTCTAATCATTATAAAGCCATTAGGCCTATCGTATATGTCGGACGGCCTTATACCATCGAGAGCCCTTTAAAATCTTGCATTCTCTCTCTCTCCTCTCTCTCTCTCTCTCACTCTGTCGACCGTTAATTCGAAACTCTCACCCCGCCTCCTCCATTCGTCTAAATTTAATTTAATAGTAGCGTCGAACCTTCAAGACCCCCCTGATTCGATATCAGTTGACTGTAGGAGAAGGGATATGCCTGGCTCAAGGATACTGAAGTTGCATGCAGACTTCCCGGGTGACCGTCATCCAAAGTGTATACCATATCTATCATGGATTCTTCATTTGAGAAACTCATTGTTTGGATCCTACAATAGTCGCTGTTTTAAAAGCTTCCCCAAAATTTATTCCTTAAAGGGATGCTCTTAAGAAGATTTTGAAATTAAAGTTTTGAATTAGGATAGAAGTTATCTGTGTAATTACAAATATTTATTAAGAAATTTAAACTTATATGATATTATTTTAAAGCGAAAACTTAAGTATATCGCACTTATCTTGCCTTATCTTTCAAAACACAATTCTCCGTATACTTCTCCTTTCCGTCAATTAATGAAAATCAATTAGTTCAATCTCTTACTTAATTTTATTATATGGTTGTATAATTTAACGCGTATATACAACCAAATTAACTAACCGTGAAGTGTTTTAACCATCTTATCTACCATTCAAACCTTTTATTAAGTCCGATTTCAGGTCATGGTTCCAATTTTTCATTTATACGTTCAACTTTGACAGTTTCCATTTAATTCTATATTATATCATTCACGAATTAGCTTGAGTTTCCCAACTCACTCACAACCTCCGGTTCTCTTTTGAGGATTACAGAGTTATCAAGGCTAGCGAGCGAGAAAACAGGGTTAATTGCCGGCCAATAGGGTAGAAAGAAAAATCCATGAACGTTTTGTGTAAAGAGAGGGGCAAGCATTAAGGGAGCTTTTATCCTTTAGGACTAAAAATATCGGGAACACACACTCACACACCACGCAGCCGTGTGTCCGAAATGACCTTTTACGCGAGGGTCATCGTCGCCAAGAAATCGGAGACATAAATCGCTTGACCATTAGGACGATACATCCCCCCATCCCCACTATTCTCTCCCCAATGAACGCTCAAGGTCTTTTAGTAGCATTCTTAGAACCTATAATATCTCCATCCAATCCATTCGAAAAAAAAAAGAAACAACTAAAAGTCGTGCTTTGTGGATGGCAATCAGTGATTTCTGATTTCCGGTGACCTTCCTTAATATTTGCTGACTACAATAGCCTTGAAACAGAATGTTCCAAATTCACCTTATTACCAATGCCGTTAGCGAAGCTTAGTGAGCGATTTTTTTTATTATTGAAAAGGGTAGACCTATTTGCCATTGGAAATTTTTTTTAAGCCTTACCAGATTCAAGGAAAATAAGGTGCATTCTGATCAAATGAAGGTTATACATTTAAAATAAATCAGACAGCAGAGTTAAACTCAATATGACCCCTTCCATTTATTCACAGCGTCCTTATCACAATAAGTAAAACAATTTATACTATATTGTAAGCGGTGATTTCGTTATTTTCAGTAATTAGGAAGTGGTGCTCAATTGCTGTTGGACTTATTGGGTTTATTATTTACTTATGCGTCCGATTAGTGGTGAAAGGTATGGCGGGAAGGAACGTAATGGCGCGTACCCTTATTCATTGTGTCGTCTTCGTCATTTGATGGAGAAGGGTTGAGAAGGCGTCTAAGGTGGCAATAAATCCAGGGGGCGCTATATAAGTTTTGTTTCTTATATGTATGCCCCTTTCCTTATCTCACACCCCCATTAAATGGCACAAGTATATAGCCAATGTTTCTATTGTCTCTCCTAAAACTCGCACCATTCTGGTTGGTTCCGATCCAAAGTGACTTTCCGATGCTGACCTTAGATAAACCATTGAAGGTAAATCGTCCGACCCACATATAAGACGTAACAGTCCATATTTCATCATGATTTTTGCAGAGATTACTTTATTCTTTGCGTAATTTAATAAATACACAACTCTAGGTGGCGTATTAAGATGAACGTGTATATAAGATGGCTATTTATTTTTCTACAGCGTTAGGATGTCGTGCTCAGCTGCTTTATTGCATGATATATGGTCAATAGCTAACTTTTGTTTAGATTCCATGAGTTATAAATGCTTATTTGTCTCTCTTGATATGCATAAATCGTTCTGGAGAAAAATTAAACCATAATTATTATCTGTTGTCTCTATAAAACAGTAACGCCATGGCCTTTATATACAGGGTATGACATTGTTTGACACGTAAACAGTATTTTGATTTAAATTAATTTTGTGATCTTGAACCTTCAACGAATGAATGAATGAATGCTTTATTCGCTCTCTTTACAAAGATCCCTTTTAGATCAGGGAGGAGCCATTTAAAATGGCTCGCAAGCTTAATACTACAACATGAAGTTTACATATTACATCACAATGTTTTAAAAGAAAAAAAAAAGGTAAAATTAGAAGTGAAAACTTTGAACGAACACGGGTGTGTAGTGGGTGAAACACTTCTACAGGGGCTATGGGGAAATACATGGACGTTTTTACCCCTTTTTGTTGGTTTGGTTTTTTCGTTTATGTCAATTTTCAAATTATAAATTTGATCAATTGTGTTATACACCCTGTATAAATCGTATATTTTGAGTCGTTATTTTTGGGGGTTCACTCTTCTTTTTGTAAACATATTTTATATCTTTCTTTTTTTCCGAACTGCAGCTCGTTGTTGTCGCTATAGAATATATCTCGTTCCTTACAAAAATTCCTATATATTTTTTTTTCGCTGGTTATTTTCTTTTTATATTTTATTTTTTTGATGTTTTGAAAAATAATATCTCTATGAAGAATACATCGCGTAAATCTTCAGTTAAGTTTCTTTCCTTCGCTACAATTTCTTCTTCTTCTTGGGAGCTATTGTTGCGAAAATAATTTCTTCCCTCGAGTCTTGAACGAAGCCAACTCCCAAGCAACTCTTTTCCAACAAAAATAAGAAAGTATGAAAGAAAAATGGGGTCTCTATCCCCCCGTTCACCTCCTTTTATGCCCCCAGGGGCTCCAAATGATAGGCCAAATGGACACTCATATTTCATTCGCCAAAATATGCGCACAGCCTCAGACTATAATACCGAGAATTAATTCGCTTCTTTCCACGAATATTGACTAAACAAATGATGCTCCCCATTCAGAGATTCTTAAAGAAATGGTTAAAAATCTGATGAAAGAGAAACTGCGCTGTCAAAGGCTTAGAAAGATGGAAGTGCTGCAAAACCGAGTGTAGGTCTTCAATCCTCGCTTGTCGTTCTTGAACTGGCTCGAGCTGTAAGTCTCTAGCATTACGAAGTATTGGTAGTATCATACTTATGGAAGGAACATATCTTATAAACCTTTCCAACATCAAATTTTGTTATTGCCATCTAGTTCAGCTTTAAATTCGTTACGCAAGTCTTTTTGCAACCATAACTTCGATCAACTCTGCTCTTTTTCATGTAGGGATTTACTTTAGGTGTCCCTCCGCCATGGTTTTAACTCTATTTCGAACTTAAACAGGGGCTTTACGCGTAGGATTTATTTTGCTTCTAAGAAACCCATCCAGGTTTCGCTATTCATTTCATCTAGTAGTTTTAAATATTTATTTTATTTTATTATTTTTTTTCGTATAGTAGAGTTTGAAGCTTTCTCATTTTCAAGCTTTATTCTCTTGTCTTTTATAGCTATGATTATTTTAGAAACATAAACAAACATTGCTACGATTTTTTTTCATAACATCTTTATGCGAAACCGTTTCGAAACGAGGTTTTCAAGCAAATACATATTTTTTAAAAAAAAAACTCCTGAGTTTTTGAAGTTGAATTTTAATGTACACTACATAGATAATTTTGTTTGGAGGGGCTGATATGGTGCATACGCAAATATTTCATACTTATAATTGTATTATGAATGATATATATATATATATATACTAGAGCACCGATTTGTATATAAAAAGAAATTTGAAAGCATTCATTCGAAACTTGAGACTAATTAGTGATTAGCTTAATAGGCAAGAGTCATTTGAAGTCCTCTTATTAGAGGAGAAAACGTGTAGAAATCATTGCCCGACAAAACCCGTCGTTTCTCATGAAACTCGCCAATATTTTTTCCCCTTTTTCCAACTCAAAGTTTATCAAATCCGTTGTTCACTTTTTAATAATCAACGTAGAATCATTTTGCCAAGGGGAAATACCGGTAGTGGCTAGTGATTACACCCCCATGTAGTTTCGTATTTATTAGCCGTTTTAAGTTGAACGAGTCGTACGAAGCGAAGCTAGTCGTTTTCTCTATTATCCGGAATTTAAAACAAATAGCTTTCCATTTCGAAAAGCGGAAAAATAAGCGGGGCTAAAAAGAAGAAAGCCTTGTTAAGAGGCAACTTCTCGAATTTTTCGAAGCAACTCGCGGCCGATTCTCGGACGGATGCAGGATAAAGACATTTCCCAAAAATAATGACGCTGGAGTTTTTCGATCTTAAAATGCGAAACTTCCTCGTTAATGAAGGCGTAGTTAAGTAGTTGCTTTATACCAAGTGAACAGCGCTATGGTGTTTTCCTGCTTTCCTTGACATCCCTTCGTTAACTCTCGCAACTCGAACTGTTTGACTTTTGTCCACCCCATTTTAGTTCGCTTTTTATTATTTTTCTCTTTTATTTGGTAGTTGGAACTAGGGTATAAGCGCTAGGCCTTGGCGTACTTTGCGACGAAGTTGTCGTTGCATCGGATGGCCGGGTGCGGGCATTTTTAATCAGGACTTAAGCTCGTTTATTTCCGACGACATCTTTAGGAAAACTAAGAAAACTAGAAACTTAACGTATAGGGAAGAAGGAATAAAGACACGAAACAAGATAAAATTTCCATGGTATTCCCAGTCCTGTTTTTCACGTTACTTCCCACTCCGCTATGTCTTCTAACCGCGTTTCTAGGAAGGGATAAAAACTTCAGAACTTGATTAGGGTTCTACCGTCGTATTAAGAGATAAGACGTATTGTATTATTATAGAGTATGTCCGTAATTGGTATTGACGTGACGGCTAGATTTTAAGAATACAGAATATAAGCAATTGGCCCTCTATTTATGGCCAAATTTTTCTACTAAAGAATGCTAAGGTTTTGTTTTTATACAACAGAGAGTGTTAAATTCGATTTCAGTCAGTTTTCTAAGGGAATTCACTAATATAGGAAAGTAAATTTGATTTATGTTTGATTGCAGTCAGTTTTCTAAGAGAATTAGCCACTAATAGATGAAAATGATGTGTGCAAAATTGACCTACTTGGACTAGATCCAACTTATTAAATTTAAAAACTATACGAATTAAGAAAACAACTTGCAGTTATTGCTGAGCTGATAATAATTAAAATCTGACAACTGCTGTTCATGGAAAATTGTTAGGAAAATACCCACATGCAGTTTTTATGTCCTAAGTAATGATAATAAACATGTAAACTAAGGCTTTCCTTTTGAGACACAAGGACATAAGTAAATTTTTTGCATTCTGTGTGTCCCCACCCCATAAACCTTATTGCACTCCAATCAAAATTTTCACTAACTTTTACCTCACTACTTTATCGAGTAATTTGGGAACAAAGATAAGTTCCTTCTGTTCCGCCGCTTTTCTCGGAAATATTTTTCGTCTGATGGCGGTAAAAATGCATTGTCTCTGTTTCCACTTCCTATAAATATCTTAATCCTTCATCTAAAATGTCTGCCCCTAGATAACTAGAATAGTAATAAACTAAGACGGTTGCAATACTGTAAGATGTAACGGTGTTAATTTTTAACGAGTATCTTGTTTCATAGTTAAATATTTGTTCAAGCTGATTATTTTCTACCTCATCCTTCTGAAGATGATTTAAAATTTCACGGGGTTCATCTTGAGCATTGTTTCAATCCGCGAAGTTGAGAATTTTTCCGGACTTAAATTATGTACGTCGATAAATTATGATTTATAGCTTTATATGGGAAAAGCGTTGTAGACAACCTAGAACTAAATAGCCACAGACGGACTACCAACATGATAGGGGATTCATATCACGTTGAATGCGGTGTAATTATGTCGTTTGTATATTCTTGTCTGATTATGAAAGTCCTATATGGCTACTCAAGTTTGTCTGTGAACGTACTCCACAAATCAGACGATACTGATAAGTGACGCCCCCCCAAAAAACCGTGCTTTTCTTGGAAGAAAGAAGACCATCAATTATTCGTTCAAGGTTCAAGAGACGAATGGAAACTTTTCCGTGAGTTTAAAACAAGCCGCTTATATATTATGCGTCAGTTTTTCTCGCGGTACCCAAGAAAGCTTTTAAAGTATGTATAATCTAGTTCCGGCCAGGGGGTGCATGGAAGAGAAAGGCCAAAAAGGGAGCATCCGTTTGAATAATGATTCCGTTTTGGGAACACGCCATTCACCTGTTCTATAAAATATCACCACTATTACCGAAATCGTACTGTAGCAGGTATTAGACAATTTCTTTTCACATCAAAAATAAACTGGGTATAAAGGCGGGTTGGCTCGTGTATCAAATCGCCTTTAAATAACGTTATTTTCACCCTAGTATCACAGTCTAATATCGGACGGATAAGGCTTAAAGTAGATAAGAGCTCGGGGTGGTCCTACAGACTCAATGGGGTTTGAACCCTCTCAAAATGTACAGTGGGAAGTATACAAAATGACGTCATTTCGGATCTATAAGTCTATTGATGTTATTAGAAGTTCAATAATGGAAGTAATGCACATTTAATGCATACAACTCGCTGTGAGGAGAAATTTATTGAGACTAGCCTAACGCGTAGTGTCTAACGTGCCATGACCTAAACTTAATTGCTGCTATCGTTTTTAATATTGTAGATAGAAACCTCGTTCTAATTGATATATTTTTTTGTTTTATACGGTTTTTAGATTAAAAAAAGAAATTAACTTCTAGCCAGGTGTATCCCTTTAAAATTCAGTTTGTTTTTATAATCTTGTAAACGGTTTGTAAATAATAGAAAAGCAGCCTTGATCGAGGTCGGTCGAATCGCGTTGAAATAGAACGTTTATAATCTTTAAAAGTATAGGAAAAATTCAGGATATCCTTGTATATATTAGTTCCCTTGAAAGATTGCAAGCTACCCTTAAAAAGTGTCTCTTATTTCTTCTATTTTCGTAATGGGATTCTCTTGGGGTCTCTCTTGAAATCGAAATGAGTGTTCCGCACGCGAAACTATCTTCTAGGGGCGGGGAACGCCCCCTTTAACTTAGTGGAGACTATTTAAGGGGTAGCTATAGCCGTGTAGCTAGGGCATCAGCCCACCTTTCCGGAATATCACATTAGAATTCTCATGGCGTCATTGCGAACCTACCGTCGGGGTGGAAGTTGGAAATATACCGGTGCACGATTGTAAAATACCCCAAGCGCTACTTAAGTATACCTATCCTCGATATCCACCCATGGACGGTTTTGTGTCCGCAAAGGGATTAGGGTAGGAACCCCTCTTCTCCTCATGGGATTTCGTCTGCTATAGTCTCCAAAAATATTACCCTAAAACTTAGCTTGCTTGAAAGTTGTTCGTTACTACAACTGAAGATAGATGACCTCGGTGACAAAAATAGTCTGATCATGAATTGGGCGTTAAATCCATATTGGACCAACCCTATTTAATTTTATATTTAATACTAAGGTTTTATTTACATTTAGATCATTTCTGGATCTAAATCGATTCGATTCGGGTTTTGAAAAACAAACCTACTTTTGATTGAAAGTAAAGTTAGCTCAAACTGGCCACTTAGCGTTGAGAAATTTGGTCAAATTTGATCACAAATACTTCTGAATTTTCTTTCTCTTTCCGAAAGAACTGAAATCAAATGTTTTTTAAGTAATTTGAAACATCTCATGTGATAACAACTTGATTGATACAAAAACCTCAACAAGAATTTCTTAGATCTAGAAAGGTTCGCTGGCGCCATTTTGCAAGGACTGTTTTCTTGGGAAGGACAACATTAAAGCTCAGTATTTTGATGCGCCTATTCTCTTACGACGATCTTGGTGTTTATACAAGATTTCCCTCGTGTTGTTCAACTGAATTAATTTTTTCCTTCCTTAGATTCGGACTGGAAAGCACTAGATAGCCACTTAAGAAAATTAATGCAATGAAGCCCCAAGTTAAGTTTTGCTTCGTGTGTAGTGAATTACCTTTTTGGGGTAGGTTTGTCCTTACGGAATATCTCGGTTAGGACGCTTTGCGTTTGGTAAGTAACTGGACTATTATGACTCATTTACTACGGGACAAAATATGTGAAACGGGGATCATGTACGTCTCCCTCCGTTTACCGCCGCGAGGATAGATTACCTTATCATTTTCCAACTCTAACTTGACACTGAAATGTAGGCAGAAACTCCCCTATTCGGTGTACAATTGAAAGGGGGATATACACTGGCTAGTAATGTAATCTCTATCCGAAAAATGGGCTTGATTCAAGCGGCGGTGGTGCAGGGTTGACAAATATCGGGGACTCCCTTAAGTTATATAAATTACCCCCGTAATCAAAAGAGCTCTTAGAATACGGGGGTTGGTCAGGGTTGAGGGATATGCTCCCGCGCTTAAGTAGGTACTATAGAAGTGCGTGAATGCCCTACCAACCCCAAGAAGTTAGGAAGAAGCTCGCTGCTGGGAAATGCTAGTTTTCGTGCGTTCGGTAGTAGATCGCTCGCCTCGACTCGTACAGTATTAATGGCTTTACGAATCACTATCCTTCCTCAAACCCCCCAAAGAAGATGTTGGTTGGTCTAAAGAGGAGTAAGGGAAAAGGTGGGTGGGTGTGATAAGCGATCGAGAAATTTCGTGTAAAGCTTTTTGTCTTAATCGTGTCTCAACCAATCTAAGAATCTAGCATTCTTTTTTTTCCCATGAAAGGTGTAACAAACTTCAAGCAAGCAAGTGCAAACTACGAAAGTTTAGGCTACACTTTGCGATTGATCAAAATTCAACCATTAGAAGAGAAAGGTTCAAAATTACCGAACGTTTCCATCATGACTAAACCCTTCTAGTTAGGAATTTCTTTCGCGTTTCCGTTTCGGAAGTTGGGAATTTTTAATGTCGCAAATATATCTTTCTCTGAGAGCAAATCTGACAAATGACGTTTCTAACTAGGAATGGGACGGGGGTTGCCGACTTTTCAATATTAAGCGAGGGTATCTAGGGGGGCTTTTCCCCCGCACTATCCCCCAAAGGGACACGCGATTAACAAAAGGAAAAAGATAACCCCCTTTACCCATTTCTCTTCAAAGCAAATAAATAATAGATTTGTCTTTTTCACACTAGCTTCAATTCTTACTAACTCTCCTTGAGATCCCTATAGACTTGGTTACTTTTTAACACGAGACACTTTTTTGTTAATTCGATTTCCCAGATACGTTTTCAAATTGACAGCCTAGTTGTTTTCACTAAATTTATTTTTTTAACTTCATTTAGTTTTTCCAGGGCTTTAGGACGAATTGGTTGAGGATTAAAATATCATTATATTTAACATGGAACAATTTACGTAATCAATTCAATGGTGTCAATAATCGCAATGGGGGCGTGGAATGAGACTTATCTCGAAGTTAATATTAAAAGGCGGGCAGCTCAATTTTTGTCAATCTTTAATCGTGACACGTAAATTTTGTTAACAAGAAATCAAGGAGTTACGCGATTGGTCGGAGGTACTAATACCGTATTATCTATGAAATTTTAAAATCACTCTGAGGTATTTCCAGGATGTTTCACTGTGCAGATGGGTCTTATCAGAGATATATTTAATTTTAGAAGTTAAAATGGATAACGGTTAGCATTTACTTCAGTCCGATTCATAGCCCAGTATAGAGCCCCTCTCTCCAACACGTAACCAAAAGTTTAAATTATCTTATTGGCTCACTTAAACTACGCTTTGATGACGTTGCTGATGGGGACGGCGAAAAATACGTAATTCCTTTTTATCTCTGTCGCTATGACCCCCGCCTCTTCTTTCATACCCCTCCGTCCCGTGTAAGGGGGTCCGGGACTTTGACGCGCGCCCAGATTACTTACTCTGTTCTCCATTCCTACTTCTAAAATTAAATCTATCCCTGGTCTTATAATTAGTAGAAGAATCGATAAAAAATCACTTGATTTTCCATTTCACCCTCCCTTTAGTAGGGACACAAAGTGGTTTTTATTTTCTTTCTTTATTTCTTCAAATGGAGAAGACTTTACATCAGCTTAACCTGTCTATTTCGTTTCAGTATAGATCGGAGGAGGGGGTGGACTAAGGGATTGATAAGATTTATACGGTACTGGGATGATCTAGGATATAAGCGAAAATCGTTAACTTCCAAAATAGAGTTAGTGGAGCGAACCATTCGCTACCAAATGCACTTACTAACCTAGTACTACAGTATATTAAGGCTCCCTTTTCTCTATGTACCTATAACGCTCAATGGGAAAAATAAGTTTGATACTGGATATTTTGTGGTAGCTATTTTCGGATATAGTCGATCGAATCATGAATTAAGTATATTTTCCTATCAAAAAGAAGGAAAAACAAATCTTATATATATCTATTAACGATAATATTATTCATGAGTTCAGCCCCTGTTTATATTTAAACTAAGAATATCGTTAAATGGACTGGTTAACCTTAATGCAATTAAATTCACCCTAAATATCATTAACTATTTCTTATAAGAACGTTAAAATACTGGTATAAAATATGCAAACGTATTTCTCAACCTGAAGTGAACTCAAAAACTATACACCATATAATTTAGGTCGAAGTAATTTAAAAATCATCTATAGTGATCATATTGTTAACCTTGGGGGCTTGGATTATTTAAACGAATAATAGATCGATGCTGTTTACTGTTTGAGGTAACTTTGCGAACACCATTTCCCAATTGTTAAAAATAGCAATATTTATTCCATTTGGTTTCTGGTGCGTAACTACAGATTATTGTTACTTCGCACGTTTCATTCCTATTATGTTATTTTTAATTATTTAAAATTAATTAAAAATAATATATTGTTTAATACATTACATTTTCAATTAAGTAATTTTTACGAAAACCTTTTAGCAAAGTATGAGTAGCTTGCTACCAAAAATATTATCATGGCCCTAATACACTAGTTAAATTATAATTTAATTAATTAGTTAATAAGTTTAACATTGATTTAGTTTTTTACAAGTCTAAATAAATAACATAGTTTTCAAACTAAGTATTAAATTATGATTGTGTAAACATGGCTTTAATACACTAGTAAAATTGTAATATAATTATTTATTTAATTAGTTCTCATTAAATCTATCTTACTTTTTTATGCTCCTGAATTAACAATTAGGCTTTTCGACTCCAAATCTATATAAATTATGAATGAAATTTCCTAATGTAAGACTAAATTTGTAATTAAGTTTTATATGAATTCGAAATGTTTGGTTTTCAGTTTAACTCAAATAAAACCATGGCACGCACTCTATGTAATTCCTGTTTGGTAGTACCATTCCTCTATGTACGCTCGTATATTAGGAGTTGAAGCCCTTAGTTAGGCGTGAATCCATCCTCTCTGGAGAAGCTGTTTGAATTGATGCCCCACAAACTAGACAAGCCTTATCAATCAGCGTTGGCCATAAGATACCAACTTCCTCCCCCCACCTCCAGAATCTAATACGTCCACTCGCCTAATGTGAACACTACTCTGAACTTGCAAGAAGCCTCTAAGGCTTTCAACTAATCTCGCCATTTCCTCATTATTGACTCGAGTCGGTGGAGTTTGGTGAACTCTTTAGAGTCAAGAAATACAAATGAGTTTCTCACCAACAGCGCCGTTAGGGGGGCTTTATTTATACGAGGGGACTTTACCCTCTAAATCCCCGTTTATATCAAGCTGAGTCTTCAATGGCCACTGTGATATATCAATGTGTAAAAGTGGATCATTCGATGTTAACATTTTTTAATCGTTGGTTGGTATGACACCCGAATTTAAAAAAGCGTTGTTTTACAAATTAAAGCATTTAATTTTCACTTAGATATATCTCTAGGTAATCCTTAAAGTGTTTGCGACATTCTGTTAATGTGGATTTGTAAGACAACATGCTCTACTTGGTATTTAAAAGAAAAAATCTATTTTTGTTTGGAAAATTTGAGTTGTAATCACTTTGGTGATAAAAAATTTAGTCATCTAATGATAAAAGTATATTAGAGATCCTTTTTGTACCATTCACAGTACTGCACTTACTATCCTGCCTAATCCAGTTTAATTGTTTATAACTAAACAATGAGAAGTTTAACGTACCACTCTATGCATTATATAAAAGTTCTCGCACGATATATTAACGTCCTAATCAAAATCTTCCGATGAGACTTTTATTTATTATTAATGAAGAAAGGAAGTGTTATGACGATAAACACTTCTGTTCAGCGGCTTTTAACTATCTTAGCCCTTTTCATAGCTGTCATACTTTGGCTTTATGGAAAATTCTGAATGAGAAGCTCAAGCTGAATAAAAAAAGAATTGGGTGGTTGGGTCCACTAACTTCTTAACGAAGCTATTAAGTCAGCTCACTCCTTTGGGAAATGATGTTGATTTAAGCGTACGCTCCTACATCTACATCACTTCTATAGCTTGATCCAAATCCCGCTGATTCGTGAGCCCCCATCCAGGAATCCTTAAAAGGGAGCTTTCCCCGTGCATTTTCCTGAATGTCATCCTTTCCTTTACTCGTTTAACCATCATTCCTTTCGTTCAAAGACACCATCCAGCCACGCAGTTGCAGAGTAGCTAAAAAATTCGAATCAAGCTTGATGAACGAACATCTCCCTTTAAATCTCCTAATTCGATTTCTTTGGTCTGTCTTATAAAACCGGCTTCAAATTTTATTATATTCCGAACTTTGCTGCTATTTAAATTTTCTTATGAAAAATAAATAATTAAAACAAATTATGAAAAACATCACAAATATAGAAGAAAAGGTTTCTAGGAAATTAATTCATTAAGGTTTTATTTTTCAAACTGAAAATTATATGGTTGCGTCTAATTAGACTTAGCAAACTTATGATAATAAATTTACTGTATATAATAACGAGAAACTTTTCTGTTTAACAATGTCACTTTGCATATTTTAAAAGGGACGTAATCAATTAAAAATTTACCTCCATTTGTACTCTATATCCCTTAGTCGAGTCTCGCTAACCGTCAAAGTTCCCTCTGAATTTAAAATTTACGCTTTCCATATCCTTGTATAATGTCGGACTTGGTTTTCATTTCGCGGTAACCCCAACTCTTCTAATTAATTCTGAATTTTCCACCAAAATTTCGGCTCGACTTTGTCTTACTAATTTTGACTAAACTTTCCCCTCGGCTCGATCTCACTATAGCAAAGTTTTGGAGTGGTTTCAATATAATCGCCTTAACCCAAACTCGGTCATTTTAATCCCCCTAAAATCTCAGATTATAAAGTTATAATTCAAGATTGCTTTAACACTATAAATATTCAAGAAAATGATTTTTGGGCTTCAATATTTAAAGGCGTTAGGCTTAACACTTTGAAATTTACGCTGTATAATATATTTATTAATTTCCATCCATTTATTAAGGTTTATTTTCTGGTTTTCAGGTTTCGAAGCGAGTTCGGAGATCTTTACTCGAACAGAGCGAAGTTTCGGTGGCTCCAAAGCGGAACCACCTTCCAGGCCAAATTCCTATTGGGATGATCCTCATTTTAGACCATTCTTTGACAACAGCACCGAAAGAAACGTCACGGCGCAACTGGGAAAGACCGCTTACTTGCACTGTCGCATTAGACAACTTGGAGACAGAACCGTAAGTCTGTTTTTGTACTCTTGGTAAATGTCCGACTCTTCGTAAGAGACACGTAGTGTTTTTTGTTACGTGAAATTTTCACCTTGCGTCAACTGTAAGAAAAGCTTTAATGAAATAGACTCCTTGGTAAGAGTAATGTTACATACCTTAGAAACTAGAAACATAAGCCGAGAAAATGTGTTGTACAATACGTGTCTGAAACAACATTGTCAGCTTCAGTTTCAGGAGTGATTTTGACATTTATCATCACGTATATTTTTAAACACAGTGTCGACCTTCTCAAAATACACTCTTAATTTAACATTTGAAACTCTGCAATTGAAAAGAAACCTTCTTAATTTGAATAGGAAGCTATACTTATAACTATAGTGTACTTTCCACAGTGTCTATGACCAATTTGGGTTAGATTTTGTAAGAGCTCAATTCGCATAGAAACGACTTGACTGCAAACTACGTGATATACGCTAAGTTGCGAAAGGGTCACGTGTCTAGTTTAAAATAGAAACGCTTGATTGGGTCGTGTTTAAAGGCGGTCACGCACCTTCGAAGCGGCGGGCCCAGATTTTAATTAAAAACTTTAGCCGGTGCTCTGAATTAATTCACCGTGATCGAAATGGTCGAGTGTGGAATGAGTGCGTACGTATAGCACTGCTTTCTCTAATACCAGGCCTAGAAAGTGTTCGATTCGAAAATGTTTTCAATTTTGTGACGCCCGTCGCTAACTACCTGTCTCACAAGGTTTGATATTGGCCACAAGTCTAGGTCAAAGTTAAAATGAAAATGATTTAAATTATTTACAATAGTTTTGTATGTTTGTGTACCAGCGTGTGCTGGTAAGTTACAGTGTCCATTTGCTTAGGCCTAGTTTTAGAGGAGGCAGTGTACTAGGGGAAAAAGTCATCGGATGCTCCGGCTGGCTGGATTAGTGAACAAGAAATGTTGGGCCACTTCTAATGGAGGATTATCATTCACTTCCTCTCCATCTCCCTGGAAAACTGGCTTATCCGGGATTATACCCCTCTCTTCTACCTTCTCCAAGTCTTTAGGGGGATTAACCCCTATTCCCCGTCTGTCTGTTTACTAAAGTACAGTTAAGAGTTTCAGAGATGGCCAGAAATATTTTCTTTTTTTTATTAAAACTGGATGAGACTTCGGAGACTGGGTTTAATGACAGAGTTATTTCTATTTATTACAAGTAACTTCAATTACTAGGCAAAATAGGTCTTACGGTTTCAGTAAAGGCTGGGTTTCACTGTCGCAAATTTCAATTTGATACCATCAAAAGTACTTAGAAGAAAGTTATAAAGTGTCTAACTGTATGCCTAAATTTCTAAGCCTGTCTTGGAGCAGGAGTAGTTTTGAAATCGTATAAACCAATCAGATTGTTCATTGAGTGAGGTAATCGTCTCAGTAAGAAGGACTGCGTCTACATGCGGTCAAACGATAAACAGTGGTAGTGGTGTCGTGGCACTGTCGAGTATTTCGTGACTTTCAAAAATAAGCGGTGCCTTTTCTTAGTGAAAGAGCTGGGTTTTTGATCGAGTTTGCACCGTTTCAAAACGGATGTCGCTGAAAGAGCTGCTTGTTAGACACTTTGCGTTTCTTTACCTATGTATTTTTGATACAATATTTGGCTAGTGAAAACCAACCTTTTCAGATCCGTTTTTATTTCCTACTTTGCAAAGTCTATTCCAATATAGCAAGTAGATGAGATAGTTGAGTTTTCCAGTTTCCAATGCAAATTTAACCGAAATAACATGAAAGAAATTGGAAATAAGTATTCTGGTATTCTTTGCCAAGTACTTAAAGAAAATAACTAGACCTACCATCTCTTCTTTTAGACTCTTAAAGGCGGGGGATTTTAATCTACTTTTCCTTTTCTAAGGAAATGACCCACATTCTCATTTAAATAAAATAAAAAGTATACAGTAAAGGGGATGAAATAAACTCAGGAAGACGGTGTATTGAAAAAGTCATAAAAAACTTTGACTCAGCTAGAAAAAAAAAAGAAAAAAACCCAACCTTTTCCCAAAATATACCCGGAAGACTCGTTTGGATCCGGGAAAAAGTTCCACTTCCCAATTCCTCTAGGCCGAACAGCCAACCAGATTACTAAAAGAAATTTGCTGGTTCTTTGCTAAAGTTAGGTCTAATGTCCATGTAACTATGTACACACACCGCAAATCCATTCCAGGAATTACACTCTTAAACTTTATAATTCCCCAATCAGCCCCAAACTAAGTTTCAAATATTCTTAATACTTTTTCAAATGTATACAGTCTATACAGAGCCTTTAGTTCATGAAAACTGTTACCACTACTGAAATCAAAGAGGTTTTCCTTACTCCTAATTGTACACTCTAAAGTGTAGTATACTGATTTACTGACACAACTAGTGCTGGTCTGTACTGATTCGACGGTATATGTAATTGTGTAATATTTGTATTTGTTTGTTTGCAAGGATAGTGCAATATTTGGTAGGTATCGGTAAAATAATGTTAATTCAGGAAATTTCAACCTCAGCTGAGAGTAATGGTTAAGTAAACTTTGTAGTTAAAAAATTGCGTGAAAGAAGATAGTGATTGTATGAAAATATGCCCGGGGATAGATGCATACATGTTTTTGGTTCAAAATTCTGAAATAGTTGCTTGGCGTTTACCGTTCTTTTTAATGCACATAGTGGTGCCTTGACTGGAACGCTTTCGTTTTATCCAAAAAAGGCTTAAATGTTTTCGCCGCTCAAGGGGGCTAGTCACCCCTCTCCTTCTCATTTTTCCGTTATCGCTCGGCTTGCTTCGGCCTGACGGATAAGAGGGGTTTTTGCTATCTTTATCCGGGCCTTTGCATTCTGAAAAGGCCCAACCTGCCTAGGAGAATGGACCCGCAGTGCTGAAAAAATAAAAATTGGAAGGTTAGTCCCCGAAATTCAGCTCGTCCTCGTACACAATAGAATATAAAACGCCAACTCAAAAGAATATGAAAGATTGAATGGCAAAAGATCCACAGAATTTAGCCAAGAATGAAGAAATTTTCTTCAGGGGCTGTGAGCAGTTTTCTATTTTTTTTTTATTTTTTCGGATCTTCAAGTTACGCGCGCAAAAATAGGTGCTTAGAAAAATACGCCTTTTGTAGCGTGGTAACTATATACCTATAGCTTCATATTTTCATATTTTCATATCTAAAGAATTTGTCTATTTTCTGTAAGTACCTAAACGTGAAACTGTTCTTGGCTTGTGTGGTCTACTCGTGTATAGAAAAAGTTGTATTCACTAACACACTTTCATAATTTTGACATCTCTACTGGGCGCAGACGCACTAAGAACGTATGTAGCCCCCTCTAGTTCGAACGACTTTTCAATCGTTCTAAACTCGCTCCTTTTACTGGATTTCTTACTTCTTGTTTATTTACTCTTGACCTAATTATAGATGGGTGAAAATGACCCATCACGAGGAATCTTGCGTTATGTGTTTATTTGCATCTTCTATTCTGTTTGCTTGCTTTTTTGGGGCGTCTCTTTTTTTCTCGTGCATAAGATGTAGCAGGATCAGTAAAGGAAAAAGCTCTCTGGAGCGTGAAAGTACGAACTTGAAAGTAAAAAGGATAAAAAAATTCAAGTAGTATTTTGCATAACAAGATTCCATCTATACTAGGCTTTCCGAAATATTTGGATTTTCAGTCAGCTTCTCCTAATAAGTTTACGCTTATAAAGTCACTAACACGCTGTGTTCCCGGACAAACTTTGTTGCCAGCGAACGCAAGCCTGCTCTCCATGTATTTCCGTTAAAGCAAAAGTAAATAATAACTCAAAGTCTAAAGTCTAAAGCTGCCTTGTTCCTATGCGACGTTTTATTTTATGGAAGACGATACTCTCGCCATCTACTTTCAAAATTCTTAATTAATTTAGTAAAATTTAATTATAAGGCAGCAAAGAAAAGTAATTCGTTTTAGAATTACTGTATGTTTTAAATTCTGTGAAGAAAGATGTCACTGTCTTTTCAAAGTTAGTTTGATAGCATCGTCATAATATGCTGGGAAATAGTCCCTACTTTTGGTAACGCTTAAAGATAACGCGACGCAGCATCCGGGCATGCGTACTAACGCTTTTTAAGGCAATATTACTTGATCAACCAAGAATTTAAATGAAATATCTTCAAGTCGCCTATTGATAGCGCTTCGATGAGCATGCCACGCCACGCTTTGCCCGAGGTTTACAGTGATGCGTTGAAGACTTTCTGTTATTATTTGCTTTTGATTAAAGTTTATCGGGTCAACTCGGTGTAGGGAAGTGGCAAGTAAAACTTGCAGGAAGGGACCATGATGAAATTGCGGGTTGTAACTCTATCGATTTTGGGTTGGCTTGGGTTTTTTTCGGGATATTTATGGAAATTATTTGCAGGACTTTTTCTGTGGGGTCTCTTTCCAAGTCGAAGGTATATAGCAATCCATTTATAGCGTGTTCGTTCACGGTATAGAGCCAATAGAGACAAAGGTAAATTGATGGTCTAGATGTTTATTGCCGCTTTCATAGCCACATCCTTCCTTTCCATTGGTTCTTTCATTTTCATTTTATCGAATCTCCCAAATTCAATTTTTTTCTTTCTCTCTCTCTCTCTCTCCCGGTTGGTTCCCGCTCATTTCCGAATTGGCGCCAAAATGACTTTTTCTTGTCGGGTTGCGTTAATCCCTTGTGATTTAAAGAAATTATATCCGTTATTAAGGAAAATAGCTTTTTTATATAGGAACGTCACACTCTTCGATTAGTTACGAAGTTTTCCAATGAATTAAGGGATCTTTCATAAATTTTTAACACGTCTTTTAGATCGTTAAAACTTTGTTGTTAATTTTAAGTAAATTTCACAGATAAAGACTAGATTTCTTTCATTTGCGGCAGTGATGAGAAATATTTTCATATTAAATAAAAGAATGCGAATCATTTACCATGATTTTCTCGTGAACTTACTTTTATTCTGAATTGTAGAACAGTGCAATTTTCTCTACAATTTCTATGATCAAGAAGTGATATCTAGTTTATTAGGGAGAAGGTATAAATTCGCTACAATTCCAGCTTTAACTTAAGTTAAACGTAGGTCCGGAGTTAATCCCCGCCTCTAAATTACAACCAACATTTCATTGGTTCTTGAAAACTCACGCCAGAGCGACGCGAATGACGAAAATTACGTATTTTCCGACTGAGGAGAGGCGAAATATCCCGGCCTCCTTTTACGTCCCCCCTTGTATTTTGAAAGGAGGCCTGGGACTATGGCGCGCGACTACTTAGGTAACTTATACCTTCTTCCTAATAAACTAGATATCACTTCTTGCTATGATATAAAATAATTATTTGAGGATAACGCATTTTTTTAAAGTAAATAAAAAATATTCTGGACCGGAAAATGCATGCAGTTCCGTTGCAAAGATATAAAGACCATTTTAAGATTGCCAGTAAATATCCATGTCCCTAAATTTTTTGTTTCCACCGTCTCCGGAACTAGTCCTAACGCTTTTCCAGTCGTTTCCTCTTTTTTGCTATTGTTCTACGCTAGGGGGGTAGTATGTAATTAAGTTTTTTTTTCTTCTAGTGAACTAGCTTATCCCATTTATTCTATGCTCTGGTCAAACATTGACCTCCGCCCCGCTTGTGTTACTTAATTCAATTGTATTTTTGCAAATTTTAATTCGTTCTGTAGTGCGTCGTAAGCCTTGGTCGTTTTTTTTTTCTTCTTTCTTCTTTGTTAAAAGGCGAATACCGACCCGGGGGTTGGGAACTTGGGGTGAACGGAAAAGACGTTTTGTTTGCTTTTCACGATTGTTTAATTATTTCCAAAGGTATAGAATAGAAAAAAAGGGGGGAAGGGGAATCCTTTTCACTTCCCCCTAGCGGAAGAATTTTCTTAATTGGAAATTAGTTGTCCTAGCAAAAAATAAAATAAAATGAAGAAGGAAACTAGCCAAAGTGGAGTTAGTGAGTTAGGTGGGTGGCTTGAAAATTAGGGTGGCAAGTTTTAAAACCTAATTTGGATGCCCCGTTTTTCATCCCTGCATGTCTATGATCAATTCCCGATTAATTGCAAAATTAATTGTAAGCCCCCCTGAAATTGACGGGAAATATTTTAATGAAAAACCTTGATTTATTCATAAAAGACTTATTTATTTTGGGATATCCCTGCAGTTTCGACAAAAATGTTAAAACTCATCATTAATTCACTAATTTTTAAAAGTAGATGGGATTCTTGGGAAATGTATGTACAAACAGGGATAGATTTAATTTTGTAAGTAGGAATGGAGAACAGAGTAAGTAATCTGGGCGCGCGTCAAAGTCCCGAACCCCCTACCACGGGATGGAGGCGTATGAAGGAAGAGACGGGTCATAGTGACAGAGGTAAAAAGGAATGACGTATTTTTCGCCGTACCCGTCAGCAGCGTCATCAAAACGTAGTTTAAGCGAGCCAATGAGATAATTTAAAATTTTCGTTACGTGTTGGAGGGTAAGGCTCTATACTGGGCTATGAGTCGGACTGACGTAAATACTAACCATTCTCCATTCCTACTTCTAAAATTAAATTTATCCCTGGTACAAATAATAATTTTAACTTTTTAGCATAATAGTTCAAAGTGTTTATCGTTGCATCATGAATAAATCACCTTGCAGTATTAACATTAGTCGGGATTTGAAATATTATCCTGTCCTTAGTTTTAACCATCTCTTGTACTATTTAGGCTTAGATATCACGTTTTTCGTACAGGTGGTCATTTTCAAAATTAATTTCCTTTGTCCATTATTATTTTTTTCTCCACTATTTTGATTATTAATAACGCGGGGTTTTTTGGGGTGGTCACTAATCGGGGTTTTGCTATTAGAAAATCCCTATGTATAAATAAAAGTGTCCCGTTAACAAAGTCCCATGCATTCGCAACATCCCATTGAATTACTGTGTCCTTGTAGATTAGACCGTATCCCCGGTGTACAAAACCTTAGCAACATTATCGAGTTTCCACGAACATTTTTCCAGATTGTTTAGATCCATTTTTCTTGGGAAAACTGCCTTTAACAAAGTTTTCCCTTAATTAATATGTCAAAAAATAAAGAGGCTGAAACGCTATTACGAATATCCAAGCCCATAGTTCTTAAACTTGGTTTTTGTTGCATGTAAGGTTGGCTATTTTAGGAAAAAACCTTTACTAAAATAAAAATACGGAAAATAGATACAAATATTATTTAAATGCATCTCGTTCAACACCCAAAACAAATATAGTGTTTATCAGGTAATCCCACGAATAAAGTTATTCAGTTGCATAAAAATGTAGCCTATACCAACTGATTCAGATCAGTGGACAAGTTCAGTCTAAATGTTGAATGGTCTCAAGAACGCTATCTGTTACGATGCACCAACGCTTCGACGGATGAAATCACAACAACACCATACATAGAAGCGTATTAAGAGTGTTGGTAAACAAACTAAAGTTGCATAATGTTTATCCGGAAGTTGTAGGAAAAAATGTGTACAGTTCTTTTGAATGTGAGTTTGAATGGAGACTGTTATATCTACACGCTTTGACCCTAAAAATTTAGTTGCTAATCTTTGTAGAAACTAAGTCTAGGAGCATTAACAGATTATATCTAATTTCGGTCTATTTTTATTCTTCTTCTTTTGGGTACCTTCTACCTCGAGGACAGTATGAGTATAGGTTTGAGTTATTAGCTTCATTAAGTGAAAGAAATGGGCGAAAAAAACTCCAATTAGAAAGCATTTCGCCCACCAATTATATTACTCGTATTATTGTATTTAGTATAGTCTAATTAGGTTAAAACTTTTTGGGGTTTTTTTTGTCAAGTTTTACTTGCAAGATTATTTTTCCGAGTGACGGTTTTTTGGCGACGTGTTCCGCCCATCTCGGAGTGTCATAAAGAGGCTTCGGTCGGTTGGTCAAGCCGGCCATTTTCGGTCAGCGCTCATCCGGCCGAGGCGATACAATAAAAATTGGACTTTCATATATATAAACATATATATGGATAGACAGGAAAAAAGGCGTTAGGCATATAACGCCTTACGTTCAGCTTGCTAAGAGGATTTCAGCAAGAGTTCGGTTAAAGCAGGAGTAGCTAACCAACAAGGAGTGCTGTCCAGACGATTTTTGGATAGAACTTTGACAATAACAGACGTTGCTTTCCTGTGGGAGTTGGCTTTGTCACGAATTCAAAAACAGTTTCATCTATTTGCTAGCACCATTTTGTACTCTGATGGTGGTAATTGAAAATTACGCGTAAAATGCGTTATGCATGTTTGGATTCAGCCGATGTTAACTCCTTGTCATCTGCTCTTGGTTATAGAGATAGGAAATAGAGGCTTTTGGCCATTCCGGTGCTGGGCGCCCAGTTGTTCGCCCATTCGGGTGGAAATAGAGTGCGGATCACGGTATGATGCCCAGAATAGTGTGAAAATCGGGAGCAGTTCCCGAATTGATGACGCCACTGTACAGTCTCTTTTTTTACGCCCAGAACCCGAACAGTGCACCACCAGAAGTCGGTCACACTCGAAAAAAGACCCAAGATTATGGCTTTTCCGGAGCCTTCTCTTCCTTTCTTAGTTTTCTTTTTAGTTTTTTCTCGTTGGTTGGCCAGCGTTGTCACTAATATTCCACGCCAACCAATAATATGTAAGGCAGACTATTGAAAAGAACGTTGCTCCAATGCCTATTACAGAATTCCATGCACTCT
Organism: Phalangium opilio; assembly: GCF_054372755.1. Classification (NCBI taxonomy): domain Eukaryota; kingdom Metazoa; phylum Arthropoda; class Arachnida; order Opiliones; family Phalangiidae; genus Phalangium; species Phalangium opilio. Next base: position 4,726,767 of record NW_028324187.1, on the reverse strand, counting down.
TTGAAGCTAACTTTTTGTTCATTGGTAAATGAAAATGCTTGTAGACACGACGAAGTACTACATTTTTATTTCTAGAGATTAAAGTTAGTCTAATTGGCGATAACGTCTGCTTAAAGAAACGTGAATTTAAATCTACTAACCAAAATTAATCGTGAAACACTGAGATCTGAATTCAATAAATTTGAAAAGTAAAAGTTGGAATAAAATGTCTCTTCAGTTTCCGCAAACCTGCATGAGATATGATTAAAATAGAGAGCTGCAAAATGAAAATATTAAACTCCAACTCCTTCCAACTCCAAGGCAATACGCAACAATGACTCCAATTCCTCCCAATGCCATAATCAAAAGTTTCAACTCCGCAGAACTCCGCCAAGCGAAATGTAAAACTCCTCCCAACTCCTTCCATGAAAAATAAAATTTCTCAAACTCCTCCCAATTCCTTCCATGAAAATTAAAATTTCTTAAACTCCTCCCAACTCCTTCCCTGAAAATTAAAATTTCTTAAACTCCTTCTAACTAAGTCCATTAAAACCTTTCTAGTTTCTAGTCTTTGTAAGATTTCTTTACTCTTTAGAATTGGAAAAATAGAAAGTTCAAGTAAAACGTGTAGCTCATTAGTTTTCTTTCAAATTTGACCTGAGATTGATATCACGAGTGCTTATAAATTATGATTTTCAAATAAGAAATAATATTTACTCATAAAATTCTTCTAGACATTAAAACTTAAGATTTGGGGGAAAAAGGCGCTACGCGTTGTCGTTGAGTCATATTTTACGCTTAGTTTCGTAAATTTAATTAAAATCGGACTGATTCGCTTCGCAAATGCTATTTTGAAGGACAAGACCACGAACTTCACGAATCAAGAAATACTAACACTAGAGTCCATTCTGTTATTAGTTGTGCCTGCCAATATGCCTACTGCCTTACTTTAATATGCCTCAAAGCTAGAAAGGAGACTCTTGTCAATGGGTTTAAGAGAAAAGGAAAGCGCCCGCGGTCCCACTGTGTGAGAGACTCACTGAGGGGACGTGTCACGGTGGGTTACGGGTGATAAAAGTATTTCGTACGAAGCCAAACAACGCTAAAGTCCGCTTTTAAATTGGAGCCGTACCACTTACCAGACTTAAGTTTTTCAACTCCGTAGATATCCATGTTTTAAGATAATTTTCCAATGCCTCCCAACTCCGCAATTATAATTATCATTATTCCCATATCCTCCCAACTCCGCACACGAAAACTTCCAATGCCACCCAACTCCAATTTTATCTCAGAAAAACATTTCCAACTCCTGGAGTTCCCATCGCTTAAACGCGGAACCCAGCGGGTTTCGGAGTTCTTCCACGGAGTTGCAGCTCTCTAGATTAAAATTTGGATATAAGGTCTTTATTATGAGATATTGCACCCGAGGTCATGAATGAATCGAGTACTTGCATGACGAGTGTTGGAAGTATAGTGCAGCCTGACCACCGGTCAATTCAGACAACCTAAATCTATGGGTATAGGCGTGGACACTCTATAGTTGACGACTGAGGGAGGATTTCGTGATATAAAGAAGTCATATAAGTAAGAAGCTGCAGCGCGCGCGATGATTTATACCGTAGTTACTTTGCCGTTTTTCCATCCAAGACTATCATTACTCTTTCACCGTTCCCTTCCACCGCCCAACCCTACATGGACTAATAGTTCGCCGTAGTAATGACAAAATAAGATCGAAGTGACCAAGTATTTGTTTTCCCGCCTTAAAGTGAGGCTGAAATCCTAAGGAAACTATTTGTTCCATGAGTTTGTCATTGGTTACTGAGAGTGACGTAGGTCATAGATTCTCGTAAAGCGACGACGCCTAATGAGGCTTAGAACAGACTAAATAGGAAGATGGACTGCAAAATTAACCCAGTGTAATCTGCAATTCTCGCTTGTTCTCGAACTATAGTTCTCTGTATTACGAAACATAGGAAGAGTCTACTTAAAGAACATCTTTTAAGTATCATTACTGATACTTCTTTTATAATTTATATGAAAGTTAATTTGATATGATAAAAAGGACAATTAGTGAATAATTAATTATTGCAGGTCCCTAAATTAAAATGATACTCTGTACTCTGCATCTTCAAAATTTTAAGTTCTTAAATGCATTCAACTCTCTGTTTCTTGGAAACCTGAAAGATTTCAAACAATTTCTTTAATATATTTATAATTTTAGTGCACGGCTGATTTAGAATATTTTTCCAATTTGAATAGGGTCTTCAATGACACTATATTTGTATAAAAATCACGATTTCATCCGAATGCTCCAAACGCCCCAGAGAAGTGATGCGTTCTGAATTTTTCATGAAAAAAATACATCTATAGGATTGACTTTAGCCTTATAGTGGCGTACAAATTTATATTCTGAAAATGAATATAAAATTCATGGTAGTATAAATTTTGCTATTGATATTGACAAAATTTTTATGAAACAAAATCTGTAACTAAGATAAATATTCGTACGCAACACTCTGAAATTAAAAATAAACGATGAAACTTCCTCGGTCATGGCAAACATCTTTTTTAAAATTAATTTTTCTTCACAGGCTAGTTTAATATTTACATGTTTAATTGCCCATTGAATGATTTACGTTTTCATCTCAAACTTCCATAGCTTTTCAGTTGAACTGAACTACCGTAGTACACAGGGTGTGTCCTATGGAATAGATCACGCTTTGCAATGTAACTGCTTTAGGATAGGGTTACGCTTTCCATATTAACAGAGCCACTCTTAGTTGGATTGTCACTATCACCTGTTAACACAGTTATATTTCATTTGAACCTTAGAGGTGGGGCGTTACCTTATCGAGACCTTAATTTGATTCTAACTATAAGTACTGCATGTACGAGAGAGAAAAAGAGAGTCGGGTGAAACCCGTCATTACAAACGTGTTATTAAACATAGATTTAGGGCTATGAGAACGCAATGGTGCGATCCATAAGTAAATCCTACAACGAGAGAGAAAAATGAAAGAAATAGTCCATTACCTCTAAGCCTCGGTTATTCTAGCCTAGATTTATTATCCATGCACCAAAAAATACAATGTTCTACAGTTTCTCAATTGATAATAGAAAGTATTGTATTTTACTGGAGTCGTATAATTCCCTCGTTCACTTAGTGAAGTATCTATACATAGGCGAATTGAGCTCTGATAACGGGAAAATGAAACCGTGGCCTTTTGAGGTTAATTTTCTCCTTAATTAAGAGTGGATCAAGTATACTATACTTCCCTTATCATAGACTGATCCTGTTCCCATAAAGAATAAGAAGCCTCAATTTAACTCGACTTTAAATGGGACGGTTACTCGCGACACTTTTCTCAAGACGGACATTGAAATTAAGACTCGGATATAACCATCTGATCTACGGTTTCAGTGGTGGTGGGCGCTTATCATCGGGGATTACCAGTTAACACGAAGGAAAACTTTTTAATGAAGAGTTTCTCCCCAATGGACACCTCCCTCTACCTTGACCCTTACACCCAGCTCTTTCCTATCAAGACCAACTCATTGTCGCTTGCAGGTTTTAGAAAGCGATCTATCAATTAAATGACTCTCTCAGGCCCAAAGCTGCCCCAACTTATTTTTGAACCCAAGACCCTATCCGGAATTAATTTCATTCTCACACGAGAAATACCAAGCTACTCTTAGTGTTCTGAGAATGCCCTGATTTCTTTTCGAGTTCGTGAGACCGTTGATGTGTTGTGTTCAATTTTCTTGTAAGAAAGAAAATGCTTGTCCCGGTTGTGGTAATAGAAGCTCGCCCTGTCTGTCCGTGCATGTCCGTTGTGTGTCCTGAAGGAGTATCGTGTGCTTCCGATTAGACCTTCCTTCCAGCATCTAACCCAACCCCCCCCCCTCGCTATCTGCGCTGGAACTACTCTGGTGTAGGAGATAGTGACATTTAATCCTCTCGGATAATGCCCCGGACATCTTGGTTTTCGTTGCGCTCCCGAATATTTTAAAGCCAAAACGATGGATAACTAAGCCTTGTCCAAAGTTTTTGTTCCGGCAAGCGCTTTTCAGATGGAAATTCGATCGAGACTGAGTATCTTTATACTCAAAAGAAGTATTACGGTACATAGCAGCTTGTATCAAGGTCTAATTTAAACTCTAATAAGGGAGCTAGAAGATCCCATAAGAATACTTAGGGCTTTCAATAAAAGTCTGTCACAAATTTAGAAGTGTCCTTCATCATATTTTGGACAAAATATACGAATTAGATATAGCCCCTTTCTATATTGAATAAAGTTTTTACGCTATATAAAAAGGCGTATTCTTCTTTCAAAAGAAGTTCAATCTAAAACCATATACATCATTTTTTTCATGCCGAGATTGAGAAGATTCCTTTTATCTAATTGTTAATTCATCAAATCCTCCACGATCATCAAAATTTAACTTATTCGCTTTTCAAGATTGAGAATATCACGAACCCCAACTTGAGACAAGACTTGAAACGTATATTTTTATTCACTCGACTTTCATATAACTCTAGTTTACCCTAAAAATGAGGAACAGTGGCCCCTGACCCCTGACCTTTGGGAATGACCCTTGTAAAGGTTTTTCTAATTTCAAAAAAAGAAAAGATATTTCTCTCTCACTTTAGAGGCGGTATAACCAATAAAATGCTTTGTAATGAAATATCGGCTTTGCTCTTTTTATAAAGTTTCAACGACAAAATATGTTACTTAAAACGAATGGGGTTAACTTTGGGGTATAGTTTCAAAGAAATAGGATTCATTTCAAAGACAAGCCTGCATGCGTTCTGAATGGAGAAGCAAAAGGAATGAAAAATAAAAGAAAAGGCCAGGATTCTTTTTTTATTTTTCAGTTCGGTTCATTAAAGGTATATTCGGTATTTGCATAAATTTTGGCAAAAGGATCTGCCTAACAATGCTAACAATGGAAATGCGTGGCTAGCAGAAGATTACGATAGGAAACGCATTGCCTGGCTTCTGCCTTTCTTTCTTTTTTTTTCATTGCACATGGAACAAAAGAAATACTTCATTTTTTTTCAAACCGAGTTGTCTGTCTTTTTATCCGCCCACACCCTATTTTTTATTAGTCTATATTTCTTAGTGAAATTAAAAAAAAGTTAAGATAGTGAAGTCTTTACTGGCACTGCAGAAAAAGTTTGTTTGTAATGAATGTGTTAGATATGTTTGTAAGCAAATTTAATTTTTTTTAACGTCTGGGTAACTTGGTACACTTGTAGATGATGTAGAGGCGGAGTCTCTTAAGTATCTATGCTACATTGACCAGGTTTATTTAATTTATTAAGTTATTAAGCATTAATTTCCACTGTAATATTTGTCTCTACAGAAGGTTTCTGATAGGTCTTACATAATTTAAAGGGTTTGATCCATCCTTGGGTTGAATTGATTGGATATCGTCAAAGAACATAGGGTTTGCAGCATTTAATTGCAGAAAAATGAGGTCCCAAACATTTGAAATTCACGGTGTGCTATGTTAGGTTAGGTTCCATGATATACATGTTACCATTTTCTGAACAGTTTCTGTACCATTTCTTATCAAGGACATCCGGTTGTTTGAAAGAAACAAACAAAGTTTACAAATTCAAATATGGCCAGATATGAACCGAAAGTTATTGCAAAATAAAAATAGTCCTCAGTTTTTCTACCTAAGTAACAACTGGCTGGCTAAATAAAATATATTTTTGATGAATGTTTTTATTTATGGCAAAGGTGAAAGAGTGGCAAATTTGGCACAATTTCCAAAAAGAATAATTGATGACGTTTAGTTAATTTACTTTCTAATGCAAAAAAGGAAAAAGGGCAGTCTCTGTCTTTTCTTTGAGTGTTCCTTCTTTTTTCATTTTGTTCTCCAGGAGAAATCTCGATATATTTCTGTGAGAGAGAATTCTTTTCGTTGTAGGAATATCTTGGCTAACGAGGCAATGTCGTGACTAGCTGGAATCGCGACTTCAACAGCTAGTTAGGGTTTTTACCCCACACTACCGTCCCATCTTCCTTTCTCCTCCCCTTTTCCTTGGTTGTAGTTTTACTGTTAAGGAAGGTATACTACCCCTTTCCCCCTTACCCGGATTGCCAGCTCGTTTATCGGCGAGTAACGAGGCACCCTCTTTTCCCCAATGCGGAAACGCTGTTGCCCCAAGATTCAAAGATAACGTTCTAGACTAAAGTCATGTTCACACATACCTGAGAAACCCGTTCAAAGCGATTCAAAACGCTTCCATCTAGTTAAGTGTGAACAAAACTGATGCTGAAGAAACTAATTATAAATGCGGTTTCTTGAAATTGCTTGGGAAAACCAACTTAAAGCTAGTTTGGAAGGTAGATTTCAGGTTTCAGGGTTATTTCACCTGCGTCGAGACTAGTCTTACCATGGAAGTCCTAGCAGACAGCATTTATAGGAACGTTGTAAAGTATTAAAGGGGGCTGTTGAAATTGCTTTGAACTGGTAAAATGAAGAGGGTTTCAAAACTAGTTGGGTTGGGCAAAGCAGTTCTGAACCTATTCTCGTGTTAAGTGTGAACAATGCTTCGTAATCGACCGGCCTTCTTCGTAAAAGTTTCTTTGTTAATAGGTAAAGCCCGCATTTAGTAAATATTAATCCCACGTATTTTGTATCCTCGCCTGTAAAACTGTTTTACCCGCGGCATAGTGGTTGGTGCGTGGAAATGAAAATTTCACACTTTCATTCCATCGTTGTTTTAAATATTTAACTTCAGTGTATAAATTACTTACTAAGCTTCTTTTATCGATACAGAGCTCAAAATGTCAGGCTAATAATAGACTTCATGAGAAATTCAAGAGAGGGTATATCTGTCTTCAATCTAAGAACGTAATTGAACCTTTCTAGCAGAATTGTACTATTAAATGGGTAGAAAGCTGGTAAAGTAAAGAAAATTACTCCACATGAGTTATTATAATTTCCTTGTTTTATGGGATAATCAATGTTTGGGAGCACATATCTCCGTAATTAAATGTTAATTGTTCTTTGACAATCATTTTGAACCAAAGAACACGTAAACCTTTTCATTTATGAGAGACTTTTCAGAAACAAACTGTATAAATGTATCTGCAAAATTAATATCGCTGTTGATGCTTTAATATTTCTAACGATCACCATCAGATGGCGATGTTGTAGTACGTCGCTTTAAGGCAAAAACCTCATGAAGACAAGGTCCGTGTGTAGCCTGAGCCTGTTTGCCGGAAACGGAAAAAGACTTTCAAAAAGGGGTTTGGAAAAAACGATAAAATGGGTCAAAGAATTGTTTTATTTCGTTTCTCCCCCATTTTCCGATAGAATTTCTTAAGCTTCATCGATTGGAATTTTTAAGACTACGCGTACAGTCTTGAAAGGCAACGTTCGTTTATTGTGAGGTCGCGTTTTTGTAACGAGAATTCGGGATCAATTTAAGTTTGTAATAGTGTATATTTCTGAAATGTTCTTTATTTAAAAGGGAAAAATATCTCCACCCCGTCTCTTTTGAAGAGGATTTTTATTTAAAACTATCTTAATCCCTTTAAAAATACTCCACCATGCAAATTTAAATTTTTTTAAAACCTATTTTTGCTTTAACTAAAGATTTCTTCAAGCGTTAAAAATGAAAATACGAAGAGGTCTTCATTTTAATTTTCCCCTTTACATATTTAATCTTTTTACGCGCTTTTTCTGTACCGACTAAACAGTTTAAACAGGGAGAAAAGAGGTAACTGTAATGGTGATAGGTCTGCGGTACCTTGCGCGTGCCCCCACCCTTCGGTAGGCGATTGTTAAGTGCTGCCGCCTAGCCGCAATGCATTCCAAAAGCTTTTACTTTTATAAATTTGCATGCCTAATTTTATTCCTTTATTTATTTATTCGTTGTGGATTTTAGTTAAAAGAATTATTACTTTTGTTTAAAAATATAATTAATACACCGAAACTCGGCAGTGAAGCTTTTCTACAGGGGCAATGGGAAAATGCATGTTGTAGTTTGCCCCTGAATGTTTGCTTCTTTCATTCAAACAATTATTAAATTTTAAAAATAATACTATAGAAATTATAATGAACTTCGAGTTTTAAACAAAATACTAATTAATTTCCAATGCAATTTCAGGGTTCATACAAACCTGGAATACTCGGGGAAATCGGTTTCCAAAATGTATAAACCCTGAATTTGAGGGAAACATTGGGGGAAATATGGTAGCTTCCTTTTTTAAGACACATAGGGCATCCTTTACGTTTCCGTTCCGTACGACCCTAACTAAACGCTGAGCATGCTGGGAGAGTTTCGTTGTCATTCCCTAGATGGGGGTACAAACTGCAACGTTATAGGCATGGAGGTTCGGCTCCATACGTCTCTCCTTCAAGATTTAAAGGTACATTGCGTTTAGATCAGTTTTGCTATAAAAAATACTGAAAACTTACTGAATTGTTACGAATTTTATCAGGAAATTTAAACGTTAAACCTAATGGTAAAATTTATATTGTAAAATTAGGCCTAAAAGACTTTTAAAAGAAAATTGAAAAAAGAAATGGCCAACTTTAACTCGCATTACCTTACGGTTTCTTTTTGCAGATCGAACTAAATCCTAGTTTATACACGCGTATAAGATAATGAAGCCCGATGAATAAAAAGTAGGAATTTTTTACTCTAAGGAAACTAATGATAATGCCTCAAAACACTTCTAAAGGAAACTAATGAAATAGCTTTAGAACCTTTCTAAGTAAAGGAAAGGAAAGGAAAAAGTAAAAAAAAAACGTACACTATACCATCAGGAAGGCATAAAAAATACTCTAGCTGTTTTTATACCTTCCTTGATATCCTAAAATCGAGAGTTTAAGCGTAATCGCGTTCCTAGTGAAAAGCCCGATTAAAAGTTAAACTTTTATTGGAAGGTTTCTTAAACTGTCTATCGGTAAAGGAGGATCAAGCGAGGAAAACCTTTTGGGATTTACAATGAAAAGAGAAAGTAAAAAATCAGTAAAAATTTAATTAAGTAGATTTAAAAGTGGCGCCCTATGCCCTAAATCGATTTGAATAAATTTAGCTTTCCAGGCGATTTCCAATATAGAACTAAGCTTAAATAAGAATGGAATCTTTAAAAGGGAAACTATATACGTAGACTTTAGTTTTTTCAATGAATAAGTAAATTATTTGACGAAATAATGTTTTAATCGACAAAAAGAAAATGTTTTTGAAAGATGGCTAGCGTCTTTTACGGATTTTATTTAAAATATTTAGTCTAGTAAGTTTGTCCTAATTACGCACGTACGACTTGAGAGAAATAAATTTATCAATTTGAATATTGAAATTAAACCTAATAAAATTAAGGTAATTTATTAAGTAAATTACAGTTTCAAGTTTAATATAAATTATTTTGATGCATTTAATTAAAATTGACGGAGAGCAAAATGCAGATTTCATAATTAGAAAATCAAAATAATCTAATAATTTTAATTTAAATTGGTTTATTTGCAAAATGATCCAATACAAAATAATCGTATATTTGATATTTTATTATTGAGAGTCTATTATTTTAAAATTCGATGAAACGTAAAATAATATCAACGCAATGATTACTTTGAAAACCCAAAATTTTTCGTCATCTTTTATGACCCTATAGGTTCCTATAAACGTACGCAGCTATACATATATATATATATATATATATATATATATATATATATATATATATATATATATATATATATATATATATATATATATATACTTTCCACTTTTTCATGTCTGATAATATTTTGGAACACGTATTTCGAAGTAGGCTTACTAAGATCCCCGTGAACAGAAACGTGACAAAGAAAAAAATCTGAGGAAATCTTTTCGAAAACCGGAAGGAAAGGAAAAGAAAATGAAAGATAAAACAATAAAAGAAATGATGAACGAAAGTGCGTTGGAAATCTCCAGCAGATTAAAAGGAGAAAAACCGGGGAGGGGCGTACGCGCCCCACTAACAGAAATCCCCGCCCCCTTTTTTTCTAGATGTAACCAGGGATTCAAAGGGGGGTATGGGTGTACGAAATGACCCATAATGCACCTCTCAAGCGTTCCGACCACGTACCGGTGTTTAAAACTCGCTGCGCCAGTACACCATCTGTCATAGGACGCCGCGGAGCTAAAAAACCCTTCTTCCTCTTCCCAAAACTATACTCTTATAGATAGATCAGCGTTCATTGAAGTAATGGTATGGTTTCAAATCTCCTTATTATAAAGGAAAAAGTAAAAATGGCCGCTTATTGCTGAACCCTTTCATGAGGATCAGATACGGAGATATAAAAACAAATCTAAAAATAGGATTGCATTTCAGTCCATGAAGAAGTGTTGAGATTATTTTATACTCAACTAATAGCTCAAATAGATCATTTTCAAAATATTTGTCCCATATTCTTCTCCAACACCATCTAGATTCAATTTTTTCCTTAGGAAATCCATCCTATGTTATAAATTTATAATTATGTTACCATTTTTTCAAGGAACCATGGATAGATATACTTAGATATCCTTTTATTCCCATACCTTGAATTTGCTGAAGTATAGCGAGAATAAAAACTCGACAATAGTCGCGGATATCAAATTCTAGATCTAGAAACCACCAGAGTGTTTACTTTTATCGTCTTTTCCGATTAGTTTTGGGATATTATTGGGAGAATTGTTTCGATTCAAGAACTGTTGAAACTGTAGAACGATAGAAAATCGTGATTTCTTCTCTCTTTTCAGTTTGGAAAAAATATAGTTTCCTAGAAATAACACGTTCACGGCGTTAACTCTTAATGTATAGCGTCAAGTTTCATCATTCCTCCATCTCTTTCCATCCTCTCTCATCTCTTCTATACATTGTTGTTTCTGTTTTCTGTTTTCTGTTTTTTTTAATATAGGCTACTTCAAGTGAGTTGTTTGTTATTTGGAATTTTACGTTTTTAATCGGCACTTTTAGGCTACTAGATGTCGCTGAATTTCTTTAAATTAAATTAATTTCCTATTTTAGATTAAGGACGGGAGAGGTTATTTTGTTTATTTTCTACTTCAATATATATATGCCTATTTATAAGATTATTTTTAATTTTACTAATCTATTAGACCTCCTGGTTAATGAGCTGTGACAATTCACGAAACCTAATTTTAGTTCTGGCCCTAGACCTCTACAGTGTTTATCTACAATAAAAGTATAAAACCCAACATTTGTGTAGCTGTAAATTTAAAGTGAACCCTTTAATTATTTGCGAAAATTCTACTATTTCAAAGCGTCTTTTCATTATGTTTAAAAATGTAATATGAGCCGGAATGAATTAACTTCAAATCGATTTTGTTTAAGGCAATTTTATTTATTTTTATTCCAACCTACACGACTCAAATTTCGCCCAATTTCTAATGCTGATTGAGAATTTCTACATATTTCAAAATGAGGCAAATATATATTTAGTTTCATCTTGGGATTTGGATTTGCGTATAATCATGGAGTTTTTGCTAACGAAACTTTTAATAGGATTAAAATCTAAATATTATCTATAATAAGCATTTTCCTTGTAAAAATGTCATAGCAAACTAATTTAAAATTCAAATATTTTTCTTTATTTTCTATATAAAATTGCATATTAAAAGTTGTATGCTTTATTCATATACTTTGTATCTTTTAGTATAATTTAGGCCTAGTTCAAACGCGCATCGGAACTTTAAGGTGTAATCAGAAAAAGATCACTTTAGTACAATATTTTAAATATACGAAGTATTAGTCTATAAGTATTTTTTCTTCTTATTATTTACTCAAGCTTGATTTGGGCTATTTAGGTACATACCATAGGCGTACCTAATTTCCTTTTCTATTCCCAGGTTTCGTAATGAATAGAACTAGAAACGCCAAGCTCTCTTAATTACGATATCTGGGGCCTAAATGGGTGTATTTTGTCCAAGCTTATCTTTACCGTTTTTGCTCCCACCGTTGCTCTTTAATAATACATTGTTTTGCCCGATTGCCTCGTCTCGTTAACATTAACGAGGAAATAGGAAACTGCCTTTCCGAATAAATTCGAGTTTCCCAAAAATATTGCATTAGAAAGCTTGAACTTCACTTCGGCTCGTTTCCAAAGTTTCTGTTTCAGAATTTTTTAATTGTATTTTACCCATAATACACCGGGGAATAAATAAGGGTATGTTATAAATAGGAAATTTAAAGCGGTACTGACTAAATTCTTTAGCAGAAATCTCTATTTCAAAAAGATAAAATAACTTAATTTTACAATTTACCTTACAGTATTAACACAAAAATTTCGTCACTTAAGCTTGCAGTTGCATAATTTAACTAAATTATATTATTGGAGGGAGTTTAACACTTTTAACCAATTATATTGTTTTCATAATTGTTTACAATATTTTAAAATACTGATATTTTCCCCACTGGTTCCCTACTGGTTTTTTCCCCACTGGTTCCCTATTGGTTTTTTTCCCCACTGGTTCCCTACTGGTTTTTTTCCCCACTGGTTCCCTACTGGTTTTTTTCCCCACTGGTTCCCTACTGGTTTTTTCCCCACTGGTTCCCTACTGGTTTTTTTCCCCACTGGTTCCCTACTGGTTTTTTTCCCCACTGGTTCCCTACTGGTTTTTTTCCCCACTGGTTCCCTACTGGTTTTTTCCCCCCACTGGTTCCCTACTGGTTTTTCCCCCCACTGGTTCCCTACTGGTTTTTTCCCCCCACTGGTTCCCTACTGGTTTTTCCCCCCACTGGTTCCCTACTGGTTTTTTCCCCCCACTGGTTCCCTACTGGTTTTTTCCCCCCACTGGTTCCCTACTGGGTTTTTCCCCCCACTGGTTCCCTACTGGTTTTTCCCCCCCCCCACTGGTTCCCTACTGGTTTTTTCCCCCCCACTGGTTCCCTACTGATATTGAACTTAAAAGACTTAGTTTTTCCACTTTTACCCCTTTGCAGCTGACAGAAAATCCCTCCTGAATTTCTGACACCCGTTTTTGTAACACGCTGTACATCAAAACCTATTCTAACAGATCTAGAATTGATCAAATTTCGAATTACATTACCAAATAGTCGCAAATTAACCTTATAATAAGATTTTCTCAAATTCAGTTTAGCGCAAACGCGGTTGTAATTATCCGAATTGTAAATTTAAATACAGATCCAATGTCATGGTTTAATATTCCTTAAATATTGAATTACATTCAAGCTTTACTGTATAGATATGTAGACAGTCTTCTGTCGTGCTTATCAGTATACATTTCTCTCTGTTCACGAAATGCGACTAAAGGGAGGGAAGTATTTAGGAACTGTATCCATCAAGCACATAATTAAGTCTCGTTTAAAGTCCGTATACACGAAGCTCGATTGCATGGAGAGTTGACAGAGGTTATAACTATTTGTATCTCGAGTCCAGTCACGCAAATTTCAAACACCCCTCCCCGCTTTTTTTGCCCTTAAGTAGTTTTCTTCTATTGCAAATTAAGATTTTATTTGGGAAGAAAAATTATTATAATTATTTTATTCTTCAGTTAAAATTCCGTATTTGTAAATTTATCGCGAGTGGTGTTAAAATCGTTAATTGTTTTAAAGTCATCAATTACTCAATTTCACGCGAAGAATTTTAAATAATCTAGGGAAACCTATAGGCGTGTGAATACATCGTATAGAACGTGTTTAGTACTCCTTCCAAAATGGCCACTGTGTGAAGAATAGCCAAGTCCTAATTGCCAACCAATTATTTTCACAAAATTAACCAATATAGTCGTCTGAACCTGGAATTTGTGACGTTACGACGTTATTCCTAGTATCTATCAACACATGGAAAGCAATTTCAACATGAATTTATAGATTTAGTTTGTTTGCTCATGCAGTTTAGACGGCTACGTTTTAGTTTGGAAAGCTTGGTGCAATGTGTATAGTAGCATGCCTGCAGTTGTGGTTATTTGAAGGGAGAAGTTGAGTACTGAGAAGTAATGTATGCCTTATAAATTCTCCGATTAACGAACGCTTTATCACGCGAGGGACTCTCTCCTATATATACTTGTTATACGATAGCGGCTTTAATTTTAACAAATTTGGCGTTACACTGCAAAATAAGCCTTCCTCTTTTACACAAACGACAATAAATTAACCGCGACGTTATCGTAATAATGGTTAAAGTGTAACGGAAGATAAGTTGAGTTCAATCCAGAGACAGCTATACACTTCGGGGTTTCATTCACTTCGGATTTTAGTATAAATAGCTTAAAGGGGGATGGTGGTTTGAAAGATATCTTCTTACAAAATTGATGGGTCTCTTGTTAAGCGTTCCCTAAAAGTTATATTAAAGTCTGGCACCCATTTTTCTCGCAACTAACCGAGAGTTAAGTCGACCCACGCCCTCTAACCCTTCACTTCTTAAAACCTAAAAGATTTTTAAAGGGAAATTGAACAGATTTCTATACGCGAATAACGCTGTATAGACAAGAACATTTTTCAAATCAATCCCTATTTTTCTAAATAACCTCTATGACGTCACCGAATTTAAAGAATATATACGTGGTAAGGTGACGTACGCAATGTGTCACAATCCCCTTAAAATAAAGAAAAAGTAAAATATTTAAAAAAGCGTATGGAATTTAAGTCTTTCGCGTTAAAAACCTAAAAGCCATCCCTCGTTTCTTACCACTCATGGGACCATTTTTGGAAACCTTTTTTTTTCTTTTTCGGGTGACAGCTCTTCCCTGGACACACTTGGACCCCAAACTTCCTTCTACGTTAACGTTTAGTATAAACTCGTGAATATTAATGACTTAAAGTCAAGACTATTAGTAGTTGGACTACGTAGACAGGAAGTCGGCTTTTTTGAAGCAAACATCAGAGCCTCTAGTGATTAAAATGAAAGATAAATTCACTTCATTTTTATCTCAGTTCAGTTTCTCATGTTAATAATAAGTCTCCTAATTATTGAATCGTTTCCTAAAACATGTTCCTAGATGTCGCACTATTTTTAGGGACAACTCCTAGATATGTAGCTCTTTTTGAGAGAAGCACTCAGCGGTAGCTTTGCAATCGCTTACCAATTTTGATGGTGGTGAAGTTTAAAATATATAGCGTAACTTCTTATTAATCTTTGCGTAGAGCGGTGGTCCAGCAGCCGGAGGTGCTAGGCGTAAGGTTGGCGTTGATTGATGGTTAAAACAGTCAAATGTGAGGACCCCCTCGACTGCCCACCAATGAAAAAAGCAGAGCTATCGGTGTTGTAGATAGGGAGCCAGCAGAGGGACAGAATGAAGATACCCTTCTCCTTGTTTCAGAGTTTAAAGTCTAGAAAAAAAAATTCACCCCAACGCGCCGAGACAAGTTCTTCTAGGGTAAGAAAGTAAAAGACTATTTCGATCCAGGATCAGCGCTACTTTGTATCTACCTTTTGTTTAAGTTGACTAAATATGGTCAAAGTATGGGGACAAATCCGTACGAATCTCGGCTTGAAATGACCCATGTTTTTTTTGGTATAAAAAAAGGGTTGAAGTCTTAAAAGCCTTCTGGGTTCGGAAAGAAGTGTTGAACAGAGTCCCTTAATCATGTTATCGCGAGGAAAGAGAAAGTGTAAAAGACGTTCCTAGAGAAAAAAATGCATTTATAAAAGTTAGAGTAGGACGTTCGACGCACAAAGGTCTTTCTTATAGTTGCACCGTCAGAAGTAGATTAATATCCTAAAGTTATCAGTGTCTTCTGTGTACCTGCACAACAGTAGTTGAAATATACAATGTACCTTTTCTATTGGTTTAGTTTGCGAAGCTGCAACACTGGTACGTAGCGCTCCTCAAACTATCTGCGACGCGTTTTCTTCCAAAAAAGAAAATTCCATCAGTTCAAGACTTCACCCTATTCTTCTTTTTATCTCTTTTGTTGCACGAAGATTACCTTTAACCTTAATACTCGGTGTGATACCTTCACACTCATTTTATTCCATGGCCTCCCCTCTTCTCCACTGTTTTAAAGGCAAAAGGGGTTTTTGTGTAACCTATTTAAGAAAACTACGTTACCCGCTAGATTCTTTGTCATTCAGTATAGAAAATGCCCTTGTTTGGAAATCAGTATCTGCCACTTCATATAAATTCGTTTGTCCAAGAATAGATAAAGTACCAAGAGTATTCAAGATTTTATTGACCTTTCTCATAGGTTAATGGAAGTCAGAGAACTTAAATTGTACTATAATGTCAATGATAAATAATGAATTTTAGAAGTAATGCCTAAATAAGATTAATAGCTATATTGGAATAAGGATATACACTGAAATGGTTAAAGCTACTTTTATGGAAAAACTTAAGACTAAAGAACTTTTATTTTTTGTCGATTGCAGGTATCTTGGGTTCGTCAGAAAGACCTCCACATTTTGACGGTGGGCAAATACACATACACGAGTGACCAGCGCTTCACTTCCATCCATCTGGACAATTCGGACGACTGGACTCTCGAGATCAAATACACGCAGAAAAAAGACGCCGGCATATACGAGTGCCAAATCAGCACCGAACCTAAAATGAGTCTCAGTATTATGCTCAACGTTGTCGGTAAGTAAACAAACATTTGACAATTTGTCTTTTCAAGTGCACTTGAACTAAGACTGTATTATAAACAAAATTTTAAACACAGTGTGATGCATCAAGAATCGAAAGTTAAAAACCACATTAAATAACCATTAATACAATAAGGCTTAATTTTTAGTTTTAAGACATGATATTAGACCTATGAAACTACAATTATTTATCTTCATTTATTTTTTCACCAAGATTTCAAAGCGTATAAAATTTATTAGCGTTTTGATAACATTTCTTGGAACTACTAAATATGGCCCTGTTGGTTTGAAATTGCATTAATATTACGTCAAGAACAGTTTCATAAAACCTTCTAAAGTTTGAAATTGCTAAATCCAATTTATTAGGGGCCTAGTGAATTTCCGGGGATATGGTACGCTGTTACAAACCCTTTATTTCGTCGTATCATTGGCCTACTTAAGACTCAGTGGGGAAACAGTTCTCGGAATAATAATAAGCTTATAAAATAGGTGAAACGCGGGGTGCTGGTATTTATCATTCCATTAACCTCCCTCCCCTCAGGACCGGCAACGAAGGTGAACTGATACCCTTAGTCTCTGCATGAAACTATACGTATACGCTTAAATTCTATTAGTATACTGGCGAGGCCGGCTACCTCTAAAGGTAATTAGTAATTATCCTCTCACCCACCAATTCTGTATACCTTTAAATTAGATCTCGGTCATTAGAGGCCCGCGACCCGAGCCGATCGAGGATACCTCACCCCCTGAAACGTAAATCAAGGAAATTAGTGTAGAAATAACAGCGGGAACTCTACAAAAGCTTAGTAATTAGTTCAGTGTGGTTAGCCCCTCGGTATAGCTTTGTTACTACAGTGCAGAAATGGAAGGCAGAAGCTCAGCTCAATGCAAATTTTACTTAACAATCGATCAAGAACAAAACGGAAATTCAGAGTATACTCCGATAGGGTTCTTTAAGTCAGTTTTGTTTAAACGAATTTTTAAATGATATCTCTGTTAAATGTAGTTCAAAGGTTACGTAGTAAATTTTTAAAATTTAGGTGGAGTCAACAACCCCAAGAGAAAATAAACCAAATAATGTAATTTTAGTGAAAAAATACGAAGAAAATTATGTTTTTTTAAATAATTGAGGTTTAAAAATCATGTCTTTGAACTGAAAATTTTTAAAATCTGTACTTCAGGCATTCCATTTAGTACTCTTATCATTTACTGTTTCTAGTCTTAGTGCACTATGACAGTTTCTATTAATTCATATCGGTATGATACGAAAATTGTCTAGTTTTGATTTTCGGTTTCGTTTAAAAGTCCTACTTTTTGATGTAATTAATTGCGGTGGAGTGGCGCTGTCTAAAGAGTTATTTCTTTTTTAAATGAGTTCCTCAACCATCACTTTTATAGAGACGCTGATTCCCTCTAGAAACGCGTAGCAAGGTTTTTCAAGTGGTCGGAATCATATTATCTAACGAATCGAAATAATAAAATATAAAAATCTATACATTGCAAAATCAAGATTCAGTCGTTTCAAACTCACGCGGGAAATATTTTTCTATACTCTCTATTATCCATTTACTCTTGCAATTGAGTAACCCCCAACGTCAGATAATCTGTTTCTAGTCCTAAATCATCCTTGCTTGAACGTCTGCGCACTTACTTCTCCGTCCTTTCCAGTGAAACTGCTATTATATTATCAAACAGAGCGAATAAACTTATTTACTAACTTGTTATGGGGAAGAATAATCCACTACTCTGGTGACATCATCGTATAACAGAGTGGCGTCACGTGGGTGCGGAATTCAGGCGCCTACTTTCTACAACTATATAAAGAAAGTGTAGTGAGTTAGCACCTTGCAACGATGGTCCCAAAATGAACGTCGGGGTAGTCGGCTGCGAAGTGCATTCACACAAATATTCACTGTAATAGAAAATGCGTACGCGGTTAACGAATAGGTACAACGCAGAAGTAAGCTTTAAAGGATGACGTTTGAAATGTTGCAATAATTAAGATTTAGGGGGAAACATTTTAATTATATTATTAACTAGAAATTTAACATTCGGTAGAAAACCAAACGTGAAAAAATTAATGAATCAATGTTATATCCCTTGGTTTCCTTCAACACTGAAGTAAAACATTTAAACACTTTTACAGGGGCTATAGATATAACGTGTAGTATAAACCCCTAAATATTAGCATCCCTTAAATACACGACCCAGTCCTACCACCATAAATAAATATAACTGGTTTATTTTTTTATCATTTTATTTAGTTTGTTTATATATAATTTTAAATTTGAATCGGTATTGATTCTCGAAACGATGATAGCTATTTTTATTCTTTTTAAATCGGCTGCCAAGTTTATTCTACGATGTGAAAACAATTTCGGATCAGTCAGAAATAATCCGATGTATAAACATTTTCCGGGCAAAATGGGAAGCGAAATTTTCGTTTCGAGGGGAGTCATTGGTTTGATAAAGCGGCAGTCTCGATGCTCTGTGTAAATATTTTATCGGATCGAGTCTGAATTGGCCGACTTTCTCCAACAGCTGCTCCAACTCCAAATACTTTCTCTCTCTCAACCTTCCTTCTCTCTCTCGCTCTCCTTTTGAGCTTCTCTTAAACTCTAAATCTTCACGAGCAATGTTATAGTTTGGTCAAGCGTTCCTCCATTCTTTGGCATCATTCTACCACCCCCTTCTTTTGTTCATAGGCCATTTCAATGAGAAAAGAAGGAAAAGATTCGACCAGGTTTTGTCTGTTCCACTTTGTAAATATATTATTTCTAGCGAATGTTTTTTTTTTGTGTGTGGTGTTCTCTTTTCTTTAAATCGACCAGCGGCTTAGTGGGATATTTCTATTATAGACGGTGTTTTCTAAACAGTCTAGATTATTTCAAATTTTTCATTCAGTTTCATAGTTCTGTTTGATCACTGTTTGACAATTGTGACTGGTTCGGATCAGCTGCAAGAACATTTCGGATAACGCTACCATACTATTGTCTTAAATCCTATTGAGACCCTCACCCATTCTTGCAATGACAGCGTAAGGTTAGCTTTTAAATAAATATTTCAAACACTAACTTCTTTAGTAGATTTGAAGAAAGGTTAGTGAACATACACGCAAATCTTAACTAAAATACTCATTACAGCTCATTAGAAACTAAATCATTGAACATTGCAGAGATTTGTTTTATGTTTTTCCTGTTACATATGTAAACACAATCTTCATCCTCTAAATTCGTTACTTACCGAAAAACCAAAGGATTTTCTTATCAGTGATTTCAAACAACCTTGTACAGTATTTTCGTAAAAATGGTCCATGGGTAGGTTTTGATAAAACGACAGCTAATCGATAGTCAATTCCAAACAAAAGACTAGCTCCGGCAGTGTATGAAATAAGACAGGGTAGAAGGGGAAAGGCATTTCTACCACAAAAAAATTAAGCTTTTTTTATACGGTATACTTTGGATATTATTAAAGGTTGGAAGAAGGAGATAGGCAAAGGCATAGCCTAGAATCATCAACAAACTTTATTCAAAAAACTCCTCTCTCTCCTTCGCAGGCATAGGTTTTTTAATACGGGAACATTTTCATTGTGAAGGCCTTTAACCTACCTTTTCTTTAGCCGAATATTCAAGCGAGGAGTTTTTCAGGGGCTCTCATCTGCCGCTTGTAGTGCGTTCTTTGTTCGAGGGAACAATGACCGAACAATGACGGACATTATTAAAATACTTCTAAAAATATTGTTTTAGCCGAGTCTCTAAACCTTTTTTCCTTATTCTCTAATATGGAGGTCTCCCTGCATGGTGTGGATTTCATACTTGCCAATGCTAGAATCTAGTCTACATACATACTCCGCACCAATGATGAAAATGACCAATAGAAAAAGGCTTTATATTAAGGTACAATAAACGGCTGAAACATTTTCGTAATTCGTTTACTGGGTGAACTAAATTTATTTATATCAGGAGCTAGCTAGAACAAACAAAACAGCTAGTTTACATTAAAAATTTTCCCTAAAATTTGTTAAGAGCCTATTTAAGACCCAAAAACACGTGAATAGATCCGAGAACACGAGAATAGAACCGAGAACACGAGAATAGAACCGAGAACACGAGAATAGAACCGAGAACACAAGAATAGACCCGAAAACACTTGAAAAGACTCGAGAACATGTGAATAGACCCGAAAAAACTTGAACAGACTCGAGAACACGTGAATAGACCCAAATAAACTTGAACAGACTCGAGAACACGTGAATAGACCCGAAAAAACTTGAACAGACTCGAGAACACGTGAATAGACCCAAAAAAACTTGAACAGACTCGAGAACACGTGAATAGACCCAAAAAACTTGAACAGACTCGAGAACACATGAATAGACCCAAAAAAACTTGAACAGACTCGAGAACACGTGAACAGACTCGAGAACACGTGAACAGACTCGAGAACACGTGAACAGACCCGAAAAAACTTGAACAGACTCGAGAACACGTGAATAGACCCGAAAAAACTTGAACAGACTCGAGAACACGTGAATAGACCCGAAAACGCGTGGAAAGACCCGAGAACATATGAATAAACTCTAAAAAAGGGACATCTAGGGCAATTTTTATAATTATTTGTGACACCCACTTAAGTCAGTCTGTTTAAAAAAATACTAGATTTGAATTGAAATTTTTAAGCCTCTAATTTACAGGTTATTAATTGTTTTCAAAATAGCTAATTGTCTCTAAGATTTTACTAATAAAGTAGCATTTTTTGGGATAGTGAATGAATAAAAATAGCTTGTCATAGCTAGATAGCGCTTGATTATTCATTTATAGGTAAAGGTAGTGTATGTTTCCATTGCCAAAGGAATAAATGCTTAAGTCGTAGTTCTGTGAAAGTTTTTCTCATCTTTTGAAGTTGTACTCAAGACGGAAGGACGGTTGACGGTTCTTTACAGAGATGGTTTTAAGCCTTGGGTCTAGCTTTAGAGAATGCGCATGTCGCTATATTCTAGTCTCATATATCCTGGGGCGCAAGAAAATCCAATTAGAAGACTAAATCGTAATGCGTTTCTAACCTTAGTCCCAGCAACTCAGAGGACTCATTTTTCGCGCCCAGCGTATTAAGGATTATTAAGTGCCCGAAATATTATTACCCGTCGTCTCCCCCATCACCTCCACTCGTATATATTCGGTGAAAAGAGACCAATTAGGAAACCCAGAGCCGCACGTGCCTCGGGCCCCAAATCTTACTTCGCCTGATGACTGCATGGAAATATGCCCAAATGGTGAATGCTTTACTTTTTAAAAAAAAAGGTCACTCCTTATTGCTTCTACTTCAAGAACTTCTTATTCCATGCAATAAACGAGATGGTTGGGCATTTTTCTTTGAAGGAAAAAAAAAGATCTTTGCATTTTTAGTGCGGAAAAATATCAGAATACCACTATATTTGATGGCTGTATGATTGTCGTGAAAGAACTATTAGTTATTAACCATCTCATCTAGACCATTAACTCGCGGCTTAGATTTTTAGGCCCTAAATTTACCCTATTAAAAAAAACTTATTTCTTACGTGCTTAAAGAGGTGTCTGAAATCGTTAGTTGATCTTTATCGATGAAGTTGGAAAATGTGCATTAATTTATCTTCGTCTTAAATATGTTCGTTCACGCAGAGTTGTGTCTAGAAATTTTTAAGAAACTCTTTTTTGAAGCAACTGATCTATTTATTTAAGGAAAAAAATAAATTTTGCTAATATCAGAAACAAGCACGACGTGAACATTTTACAAATAGCATCATCAATATAAAGAATTTGTTGCCAAGATTAACGCCTTTAATTTTATAAAGTTCTTACTGTTATTGTGGATCATGCGTCAAAAGGCTTGACTGCAAAGCTTATAGAGGTAATAATTGAAATGACAAAAGACAATACTAGATGGAGCCAAGTTCTTCAATGATACTGGTTAGTTAGTCTCCACTAACTCCATCTAGAGTTCTCTCTTAGCAAGCATATCTATTATTACATCTAATGGCCGGCCTGGTTAAGACGAAACATTAGATGCAAAGACGTTGGATTGGGCTTTAAAGTTACCAGTCCACCAAAGTCCCTTTGTTTACATAAGAGTTCTTGATCAGCTCAATCCTTTTACTTAAAACGAACTCTACATGTTTATGTATTCTCCTTGCGTTTCGGGATATTGTTCTTTACCATTATAGGCCATGTTACATTGCCACTTTTCATTGAAAGATTTGCAAAGTTAAATATAAAATCGCATTAGAAACAGCTCGAAAGGTTTAAACCACTTTATTTATGTCTAAGGAAAAACTTTCAAATCAAATGAGTTTTCATTTCAAAGTAGGTCGTTGTTAATATTTGACCATTAAGACGGTTCTTGGAAAGAGTCTTGTGAAAATTCGATTGAATTCTCTTTGGAATGATTCGATTAAATGAGCGTAAACACTACAGGAAATATTTTCGAAAGTTTAGCATCGCTTTTAAGTGAATCAACAAAATTTAAATTGAATTTTCGACTCGATCCTATGTAAGTGACACGTACAGGCAGTCTGAAAGGGTTCAACGTGACTCTGTATGTTGCGTCAATATACCACACTTCCATTGATTATTGCAGTTAAAATCGCATTCATTTTCAAAATGAATATTGAAGATGCTTTATTTTATCGATTAAAAATGGTTTTCTAGCCATTTCACTTATCCTTTAGGTTTGAGTTTGTGGAAGTTCGATAAATAATTAATTAATTCTACTCTAAAATTATCCTAAATTTAAATTAGGCCAGCATTTATATTGCTGTTCTTTGTCTGTAACCCCGGGCATGTTTACAATCGAAAATTTAGATCATAAAATTAATTATTAATCCTTTGAATGTACTTTCCGGTTCTTAATTCCAAGGTAGACCCGCAATAGTGTTACTTTATTTTTAGGCTATGAATTTTGACTTATTACCATCTTCAGGTGGTCGTGCACCTTTTGTCGTCTGCTATTTTAATTTTATTACCCCCACATGCGCACAGACTATAGAAACTAGTGAATAAACTAAACTGAACTCATATGCCATTATAAAAGTTAGTTAAGTATATTTGAAAATTTTAAAAGTCCAAATGAAAGTAGAGTTGAGATCTTTTGTAAGAATTGTATCTTTCCGGTGGCTTTTAAACAATATTTGTACCGCTGACGTTGGGTTTAAAATGGGAGTTCTGGACTCGGGGTCCCGAGAGAGACGACCATGTTGTCAAGCCATATATCGTTTTAACCACCTTTAGGTTGAACTGTGTTAAACGGGGGAAAGGCGGTTAGCTGAATCAGGTTTCCTCGCTTATTGGGCCCTTCTGACCTTCGTGTTATTCTTCTTACTGGCTTGGACATAGCGAGTGGTGTTTCGCGCATTTATTATTCCGACGTAACTATTTGTTTCACTTCGCGAAAAGTTTAGTCGCGTCCTATAGGTTTACGCGTCCGTATTTAATCTCATGGGCACTAGCGTCACTGTTTGTGGGGCGTTAGCTAAAAGGACCTGCTGGTTTGATTCTAAACATTTTGATCCTTTAGTTCAATTAATTCCCTTAAAGGGTTAGTAGCTAATGTTGTTGATTAAGATATGTCTGGGAGTATCCAACCCCTCGTTACAAACCACCTTTTCTCATTCTAGAGTTGTTTTGTTTTGGTGCGCAAATAAATGGGGAGATAATAATTTATGAAGTTGGTTTTGTTTTAAGAGATTTGCTTGTTGCATTAATACATTTATTTCTAAAGAAGCGTTAAGGAATAAGAAACGTCATTGAGCGTACGTCGTAGTCCACGACAACCTATCACGGACCCGTGCAACAAGGAGTAGGAGGGCCCTTTCAACGTATTTTAATGAATTAAAGTTTGTCACCAAACCATTACTTCAAGGAACCTTGGGGAAAATTTTAAATTCCTTGTTCTAGTTTTAATTTTTGAATAATTTAGTTGAAGCTTGGTGGTAAAAACAAACCGAATAGAGGGAAAAGTTTTCATTTTTATTTATATTTTAGGACTTTGTTTTTGGATAAACAAGATAAAATGCAATTTCCTAATCTCGCTATCGGTCAATCGCCCACATCGCGTGTTACGCTACCGACCAGGAATTGTTTCGTATCCCCAAAGAATATTGAATATTAGACTAAGACACGTGTGCTACAAGAAAGAGGTTCGAGATATAGACCTAATTCATCAATATTCGTGTGAAATTGAGTATAACTTCCATGCAGGGGAATAAACAATAAATAATGATGATTCGCGGTCCTTTGAAGCTCTCGTGTTTTCTTTCTATAGCGGATAAAAGCGAGCGCGTTTGCGTCTTAAACGACGGAAATATAGGCCTGCTTACTATTTACCCCGAAAAAATAAAGAGGACTAAACATCATTTTCTCGAAGACTTATTTCCATTCATTTAATGGATTATATCGATTTATTTCGAATATAGCCTTCGCGGATACGAAAAGAAAACAATTGCGGATGCTAGACTGAGACGTACGCTTGAACGAACGAACTGCGATGAGCCTAATCCGATAAGACCAGTTCAGAACCACACCACTCAAAGAACATATTTTTTTATACCTTTTCGATATTATTTTCAATGCTTATTTGTTGTTCGATAGGCTTTTTATAGCGCAGTTCGATCGTAGGACATCGACAAGGTTTTCTTGCAGTACATTTACTTTGATAATAACAATCTTGCAGAGCGATAGTTGCAGTTTTTGAAGTATATCGATGTGAAGCGGGTGGGTCTAAGAAACTAGATTGATTAAAGCGACAATAGCCATTCCGTGAAAGGCTTGCGCGGAAAGAGACGAGCTTTTTCGTTGAAATGGTCTCTTTTTAGGGTAGGAATAAAACCGGAAGTGAAGCGACGTAGGAGAGAGCGAGAATTTCTTTATGCCTGTAGGTGACGCTCTTATGGAACATTACGTAGCGGAAGCCAACTCTGCGGGGATTAGCCTTCCTCCTTTTCCTTTGGGGGTTTTTGGAGGATGACTGGCGCTCGATCATTTGCCGGTTTTTCGCATCCCTCCTTTTGTCCTCGCCTGGATTTAGAATATATCAGCCGTAACTGAGAGTTTGCCAAAAGGTAAACTCACTCCCAAGAGGTCCACTAGAAAATACCGACTTTTTGGCCCCAAGCGAGAACACGGACCTCCTATTCTTCAAATCCCAAATAGGAAAATTGCATTGTTTTACGAAAAATATTCAGTTTCATCTCTCATCACGTCTATTACGGTGTAAAACTCCCCTATAGGGGCAATATGATATTGTCTGTCCTCACGTTTGTTAGTAACACGGAGCAAACTTGATTATTTAAGCCTTATTTTGGGTTTATGCTTAATGGTATATTAATTAGAGTCAAATTTTAATGATTTAGATTTGTTTTCTTTTGCACACGAGAAATTTAATTCATTGTGAATACTATGTAATTGAAATTTTTGTATTTATAGTGGCAAAAGCGGCTATCCCGGAAGGTACTAACCTGTACATCCAAAGCGGAAGTACGATTAATTTGACGTGCGTCATCACCGAGAGCACTTCGCCTCCGGTGTATGTCTTCTGGTACCACGACGATCGCATGATCAACTACGACTCTATTCGAGGAGGGATCAAGGTCAACACTGAGAAG
The DNA here is from genome assembly GCF_054372755.1 of Phalangium opilio. NCBI lineage: Eukaryota > Metazoa > Arthropoda > Arachnida > Opiliones > Phalangiidae > Phalangium > Phalangium opilio. The sequence goes on along the minus strand of NW_028324187.1, from coordinate 4,700,594 downwards.
GGTCCGACGACGGTCAGCCGACTCCAGATCTTCGCGGCGCAACAATCGGACTCGGGCAATTACTCGTGTATCCCATCGTACGCCGACCCCGCCAACATCACCGTGCACGTCCTCAACGGTGAGTCATCCTTCATACTCAGTAAGAAAAATTCTTTATCCACACTTTAAAAACTCCCACACTAAATCACTTCCTCACGCACATAAAGTGATAATATTCACCTCTTAGCTCTTGAGCTGTAACAATTTGGACAAATCTGTTAAACGCTCATTTCATAGCACTAAGTACAATTATAGGACTTTCTTGAGCTATTCATTTGGCCATTAAACGCTGGTGACATAGTGCTCACTAAGTTCAAATTTAGGACTTCCTCCAAACAATTACATAAGCAAATTATCTGAACAGGGACCATTCACTCGATATTACATAAACCCCAGTACATTTTAAGAGTAATTTCACATTGAAAAACGTACATTTTAAGTCTATTTTTCCTTTGAAGTTATATGACGCATATCGTTCTTGCAAGTTCTAATTACGTAGTGGGGAGATTAGGTATATCCATCAACATTATAGTTGGGAGTAGTTAGTGAACTCTTTGAATTGACGTATAAGAGTAAGCGGGGGTATCCGTGATCCGACGTGTTCGGTCGTATTCGTGTATTTAATCGGCTTAGAACTTGACTGTACTTATAGTTGGCGTTGCCCGGGGAGAAATGGGATTAACGTTTTGCCTTACTTGGCCTGTAACGCGCGTACATCTATCTAGAAATTATAGTTAGTTGTCTCCTCCAAACACTCTTGATTATTCATTAGATGAATTTGGAAGGAAGGTTATTATAGGTGACAACATCATTCTGATCTGTTGGCCAAGCGGTATTATTACAAGGTAGATCCCAATGAAGTAGGTAGGCGTACTGAGGATCACACTCAATTAATATATGCGAATTATTTAATATAACAATCAAGTACACGTGAGATTCATTGAAAAGTAAATTAAATATGTAGGCCTATTAAACTCGCTATAGCTTCCAACCATCGCGAATGTGAAAATGTTAGTTTAGTTACGGAGCTAGTTAAGAAAAACATTACCATGAAAATACTTTGCACACACCTTTATCAACTTAAAATATTTATTTGCATGTTTGAGAATGCGAGCTTGTTTGTCTTTGAAATAGTATAGCTTTTGATCGTCTTGGAAACTACCAATATCTCCATTGTAAACCAAGGCACTCAAAGGCTTAAATATAGTTCTTCAACATTGGCATTTTTGATAGTTTTGAACAATCTAGTATTGGTTACTAAATGGTGAATTTATAGTGTTGTTTGGTATTGGTATATCTGGTACTGTAGGCGAAAAACCGGCAGCCATGCAGCACGGGCGGCAGACGAATCTGGCTCACAAGGTTTTCTCGTGGCCCCTCCTAGTGGTGCTCCTTGTCATCTCTTGCGATCAGTTACGGTGTTGGCTCGTGCAGAGGTAGCCGAGCGTGGCACACTCGCTTTGAAATTAAAAATAACAAAAAAAAATAATGAAAAAAAAAAGATGAAGAAGTAAATCGAAAAACACCTTGAAAGTGCGTGTGAAAAGACGCTATTTAAAAACGCTTGAAAATGCGCGTATGAAAGTAGATTCATTTCCAAAAAAAAAATAAAAAATCTCCAAAAACAATAACGATTTCTCAAAAAGATTTTATTAACAATCTCAACGTTTTAAAGAACTGAACTAAAGATGATTTAAAAATATTAATCGAATAAACTTGAAATAAATCCAGTGAGATACAAAATTTAAGTTTTTAAGGTTTAAACGTTGGTTCAATAAGGACGTCACGATGGTTTCAGTTTGAATCAAGGGGGCGGGGCCAACGGGGTAAAATTGATATAGTTCAGAATCGTCCAGGAAATTGTTTTAGTAGGTGATTGCCATTGGACACAAACAAATAGCAATACTCGTTCAATTATCATTGCGAAGATAGAACTGGACTATTGCTCTTTGTTTTTGACCAATTATTAGGCCTAATACGAAGGTTTATAAAGCGTTTTTGAGAAGACAAAAAAAAATTAATAAAATCCTCCCCGAAACCAAAGCCTAAATAATTTATCCAAAAAAAAATCATAAACTTATTTAAAACTGCTCGAACGCGTAAAAACAATTGAATTGCCAATAAAGGCGAATTAGTTGTTTACGAGTAAACAATACCAAAACTACGAACAAATAGATTATCAAAAAACGAGTAAATAATATGAAGCGAATAATTATGTAAAAGAAATATTATGTATACGAACTATATATATAAACTCAGTGCTCTAAAAGTAATAATAATATGTGTTAAATAGTAGTTTATTAACAACAACAAAAAAAACCGAGATTAAATTTAATCACATCGAAATCGATTCGGAGTGATTACTGATTCGTATAATAAGTGTGTGTGGCAGCACTGCACCTCATGACGTCATTCAGATTTAGGGGACACCGTAAGGACAACACGGTAGATAACGTCAACTGAAACAAAATGTGTTAGGATAAATTTGTCTAAAAAAACGACATTATTTGGTCCGGGCTAATGTTTGATAATGTTTTCATTTTACGAAGTAATTTTGGACAAAACATTTATCGGCGATATAAGTAGTGAAGCGGTAGTTTCAAGCTAGAAATGATTAGAAAAAATGTACATTTTCTCATTGATAAGCTTGTTTCTCAATGGTAATTTTTATCCATTCTAACATTGAGATCCAATCCAACCTTTAATGGCGACACAAGCGTTAGCTTATGAGTTTGACTATCTTTTAACAAATACACTAGTGTATTTGTGACGTCATTGCAATACCAGCAAGTGATGGAATTGCCGCCGTTAAAGGGGGTATTGGTTTATTGTTTTAAAACTGTAAATGAATCGTGAGAACATATTGTTTTTAATCAATAAGGACTATTTAAATATGCAAAATAACATTATCAACTCATTCAGTTATAATTTTTAACTCATAACTCATCTTACTGAGTTGAGTTTTTTCTTTTTAAAAAAATCTAAGAATATAAAGTGTTAATTATGTTCATTTGCATATTTTAACTGTCGTATATTAATTAAAAATACACAAAGCTCCCACGTGTATGTACGGTTCGCTTTGAATTATGTACTATTTGAAAATGAAATTATTCTTGATTTAATTCTGAAGTTAAGTTTAATTTCAAAGGATATATCTGTAAAGTATAAAATAATTGTAACGGCGCGAAATTATAATTTTGAAATCAAAATATTATTTTAAATATGTTTTCTGGGGAATTGGTTGGTTAGTTTAAAAAAAACTTGGATATTGATTCAAGCCATTGTAAGTTATCTGTTAAAAAACAAGGTAGATAATTGACATAATTACCTATAGGATGAAAATCCCGAAAAATATAATCCGATCGTAAAAAAACACCCCCAAAATTTTGGCCCTCCGTGTAACCAGGTGTGAATGTGTAAAATAATTATATGTCAGATAATAATTTCCAAAAAAAGAAAAAAAAACTAAAATTCCCCTTGACAAAGCAAAGTATTTTGGAAAATATGAACAAAACAGGTAGAGGTTCGTGTTTTTTCGACTAGTTTTGCCTTAACAAGCTAAAAATATACGACAGTTAATTAATAAAACGAGGGAACTACCCACGTTAGAATGATTTCTAAAATATATTATTGAAATTAAACGATAAGAGTTGATCGGAACGCTATCCTAATTAACAAAAAAAAATTATATCAACTGTACTATCACTTCGTAATAAAAACAGGGCGAGAAAATCTTTTGTGAAATCATTTTTTTCTTAAGAAAAATTTTTTCTAATCTTTGACGAATAGACCATTTGAATGGGTATGTGGATGCAAAGACGTTAGATAGGGTTTCAAAGTTGCCAGTCCGTATTGTTTGAAGCCTTCTCTAACGTCGTTGGGTCTAAGTTCTGTCTTAAACATCAGACTCAATCTCACCCCCCGACTTTTGAAACCAGCTGGGTCTATTTAATATACTTACGATTTTTTGATCTCGATAAAATTTTAGGCGTATAGCATATTTGATCTCTAAAAAAATTCTATTTAGTTTTTTAGATAATGGTGCAATTTTTCGGCCAGTTTAGTTTAAGCAAAGAGGGTATAAAGAGAGGGGAGTTGAAGGCTTTACTGGAGTGTTCTCCCTTTGAAAGATTACCCATAAGCTTCCGGTGTGCGCACGCATCTTTCTCTACCCTCTTATTGGTTGAAATGCGGTGAACCGGATATTACACGGAAAATATAACAAATGAATAAAAAAGCAAAGCGAGAACTCTCAAAATGCTTTTCTAAAAACCGATAGCTTCAACTCCCCTTCTTTATACCCTCTTTGGTTTAAGTAATTTTTTGTTCTGTTAATTTTAACTTTTTTATAAAGATATATTTTTTTGTTGCTTCCGTTTTAGACTATGCATGCAATTCGTGATCCAGCTTTTAAGTCAACGGTTGTTATCTCGGTTTACAAAACGCGAGGCATGTCGATGATATAATCGGTCTACGCGGTCTTCGCACATTAGAACCATCAACTCTACAAAGAACTTTAAGAATACCAGGAACGAATCATGCTCAAATTCAACAACCAGCTACAATTACCGAACTAAATACTTCAAGAGAAGCCGCTTTAATTAATGATAGACGTAAACAATTCGAGTCTCCTCTCGGCGAAGACCTTTGGCTTAAACCGTGGACAATCGGTGAGTTAATTTTTTTTCTTTTAAATACAGTCAAATTCAATCTGGAGTTTCAATTCTGGTAAGTTTATTTCACACGGTACATTCATTGTCGTGTACTTAATCAACAAATCTAAATATATCTAACACGCTCAAGTAGCGTAATTTGTCCAGCCCTGTCTTCGTGGCAATACCTTCTCATTTGTTTTGGTAACGAAGCGCTCGTGTACTATTAATGTTTCTTATACTTATGATTCAAGTTGTAGTTCTTGCAACTCCTTTAGAATCGGTATAATTGGAAATTTTAATGAAAAGAACATCATAAATCTCTAACATAGTTGGAAAAGGGGTATAGAACTTGGTCTAGTTCTTTGAATGGTCATAAATAATTGTCAAACGGTGCGGTGCAAAACGCAATTTCGGTTCACTACTACACAGGGTTCGTTTACGTAGTGGTTAAGGAAATGTTTTAAATCATTTAGGCCTAGTCTGAAAAAGGATTTAAAGAGAACGAAGGTCGAAAATAGGGTTTTAAGTTTCATATGAATTTTTTATTGTCAGTTAGGTTTAAAACTTAGATGAAAGACCGCGATTTAATATTTTCTAATCTGCAATTATTTAGGGTATTAGGGCCTACTTTTAATCCCCACTATGAGTAAGTGGCGCTAGTGATCTTACTAGTTTTTTATTCCATCTAGTGTAGATTTAGGAACATAGCGGGTATTAAAAATAGGCCTAAAGTAAACAAATACTTATTGCTTATTAAAAATTCAAAACAGTTGAATTATTAAAAAGAAAGAGCTCAGAGAGAAAATGCTTTTTCGACCTTTCATTCTGTCCAGTCTCTGGGCAACCAATCAGCGCCGTTTTTTAAGGGTAGTAGACAAAAGTAGGTGTCACCTACCCCCAATATAAATGTCTGCTAAATACAGCTAAACAGTCACGTTACTGTGAGTTGTGACACCGTTATTATCACAATTGTACAAGCTTCAAAAGTTGAATTTTTATGTAAGTTTTTACGAAATTCGAATCAGGAGTGAAAGAAACAGTATTTTATCGTCGTTGAAAAACATTCCTATGAGACTTGTACCTTAATTTTTGCGCACCATCTACAATATTCAAAATCTGTTACCTGAATTTTTTCAAATGTCATTCCATAGAAGGAACTTAACCATTTCTTTATGAAACTTGGCCCTTTCTCAAATCGATCGAATTGACTGGCCGTAGTCGGTTGTGAATGGGTACAGAGGGGGACTTAGTCTCTCTCTGTTGAGTAGAACATTATCGATTATCGAAGGAATGGAGGGAATAGGGCAAAACGCGTAAATTCCAATTATCCAAATTTTGTGTATAGCGGGTTCCTAATTATTCCGTCACTCGGAATCTACCCTACGTCCTGTCATAAAGCTCCAATAGACTCTTGTCGTGTTTTATAACACGCTTTTACACTCACCAAATTGGTGGGAGAACGGAAGGAATGGTAACGGAGGGAATAAGATATGTCCAAATAGCTTACAATCCAATTAAATATCGTGTAAACATAGTTTATAATCGGTTTATAATGAAGCTTTCGAGCAGTGTCTAACAGTGTAATAGTGTTTCTCTGCATTTGAAGCAACGTACATGCCTAGTTTTTAGATTAATTTAGGCTTAGTGAAACACTTGTCTCTATATATGTTTATAAAGCTTCTTATTCATTACGACTGATAGTTTTGGCCGTTTTACCAAAAGTATATTGATATAAAGACAAAACTACACTCCATTGCAACTAACCTTCGCCCTGTAATGTATTGATTTTAGAAATTTCCAAACAAGGTTCAAGGTTTTTTTTTAAATTATGTTATCCCAAGTTGTAACTATGTTTAAAATTGTATTTTCTTTAACTATATCATTGGAAAAACGAAGTTAAAACTTATTAGATGAGGTTTTTCAAAGCGTGGCCGCAATGACCAAGTGAGAAAAGGCGTTTAACGAACTCCTTCCTATAAAGTAAGACACGCTCCGACGCTCGTACCATTTTTGAATCGGAGCCAAGAAGAGAGAAAGTAAAACGATCGGTTTAGACGTTATGTAGTGAAAAATGGACTATCCGTTTTAGCCTTTTTAAAGCCAGACCTCCCAAAGAAATCCTAAATGGTACGTTTTCGTCCAAGGCTTTTGCCTGTTCGTTGCTGCCTTTCTTAAAGGTATATATTTAACGAAGGCACCATGTGGCTAGCACTCTTGATTGAAATGGCCCAACTATTCGATAGAGGTAGCCTTAAACTGGACGATTGGGCAGCAGAAAGGGGTATAAGAGTTCTAGAGCCAAATACATTTACCCGTCCGTCACCCGCTATACTAAACTATACCCTATAAGGATACTAGACGAAACCCAACTGCTTTTCATGAAAAAAAACTAGTCTGCTTTGCTGTACGTAAGCAAAATGAGATTTTTTCGCTTACTTTTTTTTCTTTTTTGTTAGAAATGTTGAAACTATAAATCGGAGCAAGGATCCTAAAACGTTCCAACGCTCAAAATAATAAAAAAGATTAGCCAAACTATAACACCCCTTTTTGGACTGACCAAAAGAAAAAAAAGTATCCCTTCCTCAATCCACTACCAACTTCAAAATATAAACTAAAGTTCCTTAATTGAAGTATATTAGAGAATTTCCAAAAATCAACATTGAACTAATTCAAAAGATGGATTCATTTCTTGGACATAAACTCGTACATTACTTGGAGTATTGTGTCCTGCAGTACTTATTCTGGTGTTTGAATGGTTTTGAGACATATGTAAGGGGAGAGATTGTACTTGCGCTGTGTCGCATTTTCAAAACATCCATAGGCAACAAAACTAAGTAAAATAGCTTTAACTTAGACTAAAATTATGAAATCCCCTTTCAAGAATTATCCAATCTATGATTCATCAAAGTTAAAATATTATCTTGATTAAATGCCCTTAATCGGATAGAACCCAAATAAATGGAAAAACTCCATTGCACATGACGCAACAATGTCAAATGCAATTGCAGCACCACATTTTCATTGAAGAATCATTCCCTGTGAATGGTATTACCATTTTATTTGTGCAAACATGAGACGCGGAAACCTTGGGTCCAAAAATGAGAATGTTCAGTCCTCCTTCTTCACTTTGTTTTATCGATGGTGTTCACTTCTAAGACGATACTTCTCTTAAGAAGGCACCCATTTCCAATATAAAAAGTAAAATGTATAAAATAAAATGGGTATTTGGGTTGCGAAAAATATGACGCGATAAACATTAATGTTTAAAGCTAGTTTCTTTCGATTCCCCTGAAAATCTATAGCGTCTTCTTTTTTAAACTGGACTGATGGCTTCTTAGAAAGAGTATCTTTGCTGGCCATATTTCAACTCCGCGAGAGAAATCGTAAATGCTCTTTAGTTCTAAGCCTTTTGCTAGAAAGTCTCAGGCTATCCAGTCCCGATTCTTCTTGGCATTTTAAAGAAGATTCACATTTTATTTATGTTTTTGGGTTTTGTTTTTCAATGGTCGCGATTATTAAACGTTAATATGGCCTAACTAAAACGGTTTAAAGACTTTGGAAATTTTTTTTATTGTAATCAGTGAAGATGCTTTAATAATATCAATATTTTTTGTGACAAACATCGCCCAAATATTTGTTTTCGTAGAATTAACTAAAAAAAAACTTAACGTCAAAGTTTTTATGAATAAATTAAGTTACTACATTAAACCAGCACTCTCTGAAAATAAGTTTTCTACGATCTATGCCTGAGAATGGGTAGTAGCACATAGACTTGACAATATCGAAATTTTTGACTCTGTGTTGCCCCGAATAATTGCATATTCTGTGAAAGTCGTAATTTTATTGCACTATGAATGATATGGATTTAAAATATTAGTCGTAATTTTATACTACTATGGAGACAAATATCCCCCTTTTACACATTAAGCTGAGGCATTTGATACAACTATACTACAGGATTTACGAGAGCTTACACGACTGACACCAAAAACTTTAAGCACGTCAATATTGGCGCTTAATTAATAAATATTTGCCTTTCATTTAGTTTTTATTCTGGAATTTTTACGAAATTTAAATTTCGTATCAGTACATAGCACTCCGTAGTCTTAAAAGAACTTTGCTTCGGAATTGAGAAAGTAACCTAGTTAGTCTCGTGTAAAATAAACAAAAAGCTTAATTTTAATTTTAAATATTTGCTTTTAATTTAGGTTCTATACTCCGTACTTTTGAAGTTTATATTTCCTTTTAGAATATTTAATTTAAATTTTTTGATATCCTCAAATTCTAGAGACTTAGTTTTTTTTTCTGAAGCAATACAAAAAATAAAAGGTACCTTTTCGGTGCAGTTTTCATTTCGTGAGATGAATTTCAATCGAGAAATCCGAATGTTTAGACTACTCTGAACGTACTTAGTAGAAGTTCGTTTTCTCTCAAATCAGCGAGATCTCATGGAACGTTTCTATAACAATTTGTGCGCACGTTTGCGTTAACCCTTATAAAGGTTTGAAATTTCATAAATCCCCAAAGCTTTAAAAGCCTGTCACGAACTAGCTCGCCCTTCATATCAAAATAGCAGATCAGTAATTTCTCCTTTTTCTTTATTTCATATCGTTCTAGCAAGAGTAAATCAATCAGGAGTGGAAAAACTCTGGTCTCTCACACCATTCGTTTTCAGTGATAAAAATAACTAACAATCACGATGAAACGAGTGTTTAAATTTTGTACCAAAGACCTTGGGCGAGGTTTTAAAGAGATGAGCAAGAAACTTTGACCTTTGTGGGGCTCATTTATTAGTTCAGAGAAGCTTGGTTCTCAATTAACAAATTTTGGAAAATCTCTCCGGGAGCGATAAAATTTATTCTGAACTTTTTCGACACATAAAAGAAAGCTACATTTAGACTGAACGCTCCGCTTTAATTGTAACTGATCATGATGTTTAACATAAACGCATTATCACAATCACAAACTCCCCAGTTGATTCACTTTTCATCTTAAGTCGATATATTTAAAATGAGAAGTTTAATTTATCGAGGAAAAAAAATCGACCATGAATAATTAGAATTTTTTTTCAAAAAATGTTGGAGTCAACAAACTTCTTTGGAAACTCTGTGGAAATGAGATAGTTTTCTTTTTATTAGAGAGCTCGGTTTTTCCTGGCGAACTTCTTATCCAAGGAGGACACATTAATTCGTGCAATTTTTCTATTAAAAATTCATAGAATTTCTTAGCAAATCAATATTGAAGGCTCGTTTCTTAACAAAAAGTAGTAGTCTTAAAAGGAAGATGGTGGTGCGGGGGCCAAACATTCCTTTCCTTATTCACGGCTGGGGGTCATCCGGGGAGTTATTTTCTCGCTAAGGTGGTTCGCTTAATCCTACCAGCGCTGGCTACAAAATCCTAGAGGTAGGAAAAATTGCACTACCAGAAATTCAGAATCTCCGGAAAATTTCCCTCTTTCACTCCCCTTCTATATTATTCACGACACCCCCGGTCCTATTTTCTTAGCTACGCTGACGTACTACCCAATGGTAATGGCAATACTCTTCGAAGTGCCCATAATCAAGCGATTCACAGAACAAAATTACACTTTACCGCATTTGACAGAAATTCGAGATCTTTTTCTCTCTATCAAAATGATATTAGGGAATCATTATCTTCGTTAAGGATGTGATGGACACTTCGTTCAGCGTTTGTTATGAACACTAGAACGGCTACCTAAAGGCAAAACATTACATCTACATACGATAGCAAAAGTCTATTTTTAAGGACCCCTTAAGTATGTCAGGAACCGCGCGTTTTCTCCGATCCAAGAAAACATCCGAAATTAAGTCGAGTGTAGCGAAATATTTATTTGGGGCTGTGTAGTCTAATCTAGATGTTAGCGGAAGGCTGTTAACTCGGTGCCAAAGACATACTTATCAAACAAGGAGGATTCATACCATTTACACCAGGAGGCCATGATAGACTAGGCGTTACTGATAGACGTGGGGACTTCCGTCTGCTGCGTTACCGCCCTGAGCCGATTCACCCCTCGTTAGACCACTGCACTTTGTCCCCCAAGTATCCTGTTCTTCTGGTGTAAACGGTGTCAATCCATAACCTAGTCCGAAAACTAGGTATGAGATTTAAAACCTTTTGCAAGGTCTTGAAGAACTTATTAGTGCAAAGTTACTTAGGAAGAATCTGAATAAAAATTGTCTTATGACGAAGATATAGGCGTAGAAGCTAGTCTGGAACGGTTGTAGTAAGGGTTTGCCACGGGGTATAGCCGAGATGGTCTATGGCTGATCTGGCGGGAAAGTCGAATGTATAGGGTATAGGGTTTAATATTCCATCGAAGCTATTCGAAAAATCTTTCAAAAAATTTGCGGCTGGCTGGAGTTGGCCTTACGTAGGCGTCAAGGGGTGCTCGGGGAGTTAAAGCCTCAGCCACGATGGAATATATTGGGGTAGACTTTAAGTCAGCGAGATTTGTCGGGGGCGTTAGAAAATCAATTCCCCCTTCGTATCCCTACCCCCCTTTCGCCCGTTCGCGATCTTTCCATCCTTCTTCATCCTTGGGGGCTCTCATCCGAGAAGACGCATAAATCTGCGGGGGATCTTCCCCCATCCGCCAGCTACATCCGTGTTTATGCAAAACGAGAAGTGTGTAAGGATTTTTAACATTCGTAACGCCAGCATGCTGATGGCGAAACCAACTTACCAAGGATGTATGTATGTATATATGTATATGTAAAGAGATATCACACTTTTCAGCCAAAAATCCTAGAAATAAGGTCTAAAAATATACGCTCAAATCGCCCAACTGAAACGTTTCAATACAGATCCCATCCGGCCATATTTTACGGATGGATTACCTATATAGGGGGTGTCTAGTGTACAGTTTAAAAGTATATATATTGGATTTAAATTTAACATCGTGTACAATCTCACACCGAGTGATTTATACCCGGTAATATTTACCGGTATTTTTTTATTATGAAATCTAGGATCGTGTCCATGACTTACTACACCCTGTATCTTGTAATCGGTTATAAATATAAAAGGACGCCATTCCACTTAGTGTATGGAAGAGGCAGTTCGGTTATCGCCCTATGAATGGTGGATACTTTTGAAAAATTGTAATAACTGCACTGAGTTAAGTCAGGAGATTGCCTCACGTGAAATCACCTTCAATTTAAGATATTCAACTTAGCCGCGGATGCTTTGAGTTTGCCCGTTACCTATTACTATTATACCTAACGAATTTACAGAAATTCGTACCAGAATATTGAAATTTTTATAGCCATTTGTTTCTTTGGAATTACAAATAATTTCGATTGTAAACAAAATATTTTTTTCGAGTTTTATCATGAATGCATGGATTTCTGCAACTTCGAATCTTAAAAACGCAATTTTCTAACCCTTCATGGTTGAATTAAAGGGCAGGAGGGTTAGATACCATCACCCCTGACGTCATTATATATTTGAACTTCGAAACCATGTGGCATTGACGTAGCTAGCGATCTGTGCTCGCCGAACCCCGATGTAAACAAAATCTCTTTGCGTGTTTTGAAAGAGTCAATGGTTGCTCTATATACGTGAGTAGCCAAACAAAGTTCGAAGTCCTTCTCATAACCTTCAAACGGATATAAGTATGACATCTTAAAGATCACAAGTTGAAGAAATTTATGTATTCCTAAGTTTTATATTTTGTGTTTCTGATATTTTTTCATCGAAAATTGGTGGAACGCATCGTTAAATCCACCAAGGAATTAACTTCAGAAGACTGACTGAAGAGTACCAGTGTACATTACGTGACTGGACTACTGAGAATTGTTTCACCCTGTACGTGTAATATCGTCAGAATTCATATTGGAATGGAATATATTCAGGATAGGTGTACTATTATATATCTGGGTGTAGCGAGTTGCAGGCTGCGAGCGTTCTGAAGAAATGTGTACGTTGAGGCTTCCAGGCAGAAAGTATTAGGGATTTTCCAGATGCTACCATGCTCTGCCATCATGCAGCCTACGCAATATATGATCCGATATTATATTATATCCGCGTATGAGTCGGCAACAGCTTTTCCGCCATTGCTGCCTTTTTTTTTCTTTCTTTATTTTTCTCCTTTCATAAGCATACAATGGTCGGATAAATATAGTAAGCCATACATCTAATAGCGTTCGCCACCCGGGACAAAAAAATATCGGATTAGATTCTCCGTCCACCTTAATAAACCGATTTCAACGACAGTCACCTTATACTAACGCTTCGACGTACCTTTCGCGAAATTCGGCTTAGCCAAACCATGCAGGGCTTCTTGATGTAATGGGTAGCAAATGTCTTCTTCGCAAAATAGTCACACGACGCAAATCACGACAATTGACAAATGATTTAAAAAATAAATCATTTCCCAATGGTGAGATACTCAGAGGAGAGGAACAACGGGGACGTGACGTCAATATTGGATAAAGGCTTGTGCTGACGACTTCCAATATGGTTGCCAAAACCGTGGTTAGAAATAAGAGGGTGTGACGTCACGAGAAAGTTCGTAGTATCAGACTATTTCAAATGGTGGCAAAGACCACAAAGTTTTTAAAAGAAATGAAAGTGCCTTGTTAATTTTCTTGAGTATTGGGTTCTTTTCACCTTCGTGATTGCCTACCCAATCGTTCAATGGTCGTTGGTTAACCATTACCTCAATGAATCATGGCTAAAGTTAGCTTCCTGAACGAGCAAGGTTGGATATTGCTTGCCTTCTATGGAGTTGGCGCTGCATGGGTATGCTCTGACCGAGCTCAATACGGTCCAAATCGGAGTTCCGCTGCTTTTTCAAAAGAATCGCGGAAATTTCCATGCGATTGTATCATCCATCGTATATTGTATGAGAATATTATGTCCACCCACAAACGCGGAATGCAACAGAAAGGTCTTAGAAAGCTTTATTCTTACACCCTTTCCCAACCTTGTACGCTATTCCAAGAAGTTAAGTGGACCGAATAATGTAAGCTGCGAAAAAAGCCACGGTTTATTTGAAAAAGCTCCTAGGGTCTTTTACTCTGCTTTGGTGCATGCTGCGTGGTTGGCTTCGTGGCCAAGAATTAACTCATACCTTGGTTCAATGTTGATGGCGAATACGCCAAGAAAATTAAAGGGGGCTTCCCAGCTTTCAATAATTGTGTCAAGTTTCACTGATTACCAGAGTATAAAGCGCTTATCGTTCGGCGTATGAGCGTTCCTTCCGGACGAGTTGATATTTTGGGCGCCACGGCGAATGAAGACTCTTATATTAAACTTGGTCTTTGGGCAAACCTCGTCCTCATGCTCGGACGGGCAAATTCGAGACAGACGGCCTAAACACTGACCACTAAACCTTCTTACCTCTCCCTTTTACCAGATAAAACCATACCACCCTATACGGAAAAAAGAGTAGAGAGAGATATATATAAATATAACCCCACTGATGTCGTCGAACGACATATTTCATTAGGATAACCCTTACAGTTCAGCTATTTCTATATTTTGTAATTAAGTTACACGATAGTGATGTATAGAAGGAAAAAATTCCTTCAACATTTTGAGGAACGTCTTCTTCTATCATCGGACATGAACTTTCTCCAGAAATCTGAAACGATATAAGATTCTGTTAATGTTATATCTTCAGTCGTCAAAAATGACATTTTAAGACCAGAAAAAAGATTTAAAACTTAACCCATCCCCTAAATAGAGGGATTGATAAGTTCTTTGGGGAATGTGTCCTTCCTCACAAAGATTACACTTGGTTTTACTTCGTTCCTTGGCCAATAGGTTGGGAGATTTTAAATTCTCTTGGGTTTCGCAGCTTTCGCTCGACGTCTGTCTCGACACCAAGAGGTTAGAATAATTTCGTACACAATAAAAGGAAATCATTTAACTGATAGCTATATTATAAGATGCTTCTGAAGGGAAATGCTTATACTGTAATTCTATTAGAGAAAGAGGTTTTCGGATAGTCTCCGCGGGAAAACATATCGCTAAGTTATTCTATCTGAAAGAAGGTGACTTGATTGGCAACATTCCAGGTAAAAACCCGAAAACAAAAATAAGCGTGGCACGTGTAATAAAGCAGCTGCCACTCGTTTAGATTCCAGCATTCCATGCAGTCTTTTAGATATAACGCTATCTTTCTTACCAATGAATACCATACCTATACTCAAAATTTCTTTAAAGGGATACTCTCGTGTGCACGTAGCACTAGTCGTCCAATAGGGGTACTCCCCAGAGCTTCCGGGAAAACTTGCCATTGCGGAAACATAACTGATTGTATCTTCTTTAATTTTGTACTTGGAAACATGGTTCGAATTTATACATTCACAGGGATAGATTTAATTTTAGAAGTGGGAATGGAGAACGATTAGCCTTTACTTCAGTCCGACTCATAGCCCAGTATAAAGCCCCTCCCTCCAACACTTAACGAAAAGCTTAAATTATCTTATTGGCTCACTTCAACTGTGTTTTAATGACGTTGCCGGCGGGGACGGTGAAAATGCGAAATTCCTTTTTTACCTCTGTCGCCATGACCCGCCTCTTCTTTCATACCCCTCCGTCCCGGGGAAGGGGGTCCGGGACTTCGACGCGTGCCCAGATTACTCTTTTCTCCATTCCTACTTTTAAAATCAAATTTATCCCTGATATTCATAATTTAATACGCTCGTTTGATTAAAGCTCTGATCCATAAAAGCATAGCTCCGTTTGTTGACTGAACTTTTAGGGCCATATCTCTATTTCAACCATTAGTAAAAGGAACCCTGACTTAGGTATCTATATTTACAAGAACGCGTTAAAGAAATAACGCTTCTTGGTTTGGCTCTGCGGGGATGAAAAACTAGGACTCTTATGACTGATTAGTGACAGAGATTTAATACATATATTTTTCCACCCACGAGTTCATATACACCCGCTGCATGAAGTCACGAGTTTAAATGTAGCGCCAGAAAGTCTGCTATTTTTAAAACTTACAGGGAAATCGTGCCAAAACACTGTCAAAAATATATAACTTACTTTAAAATGCATCAATAGCTCCGCGCGGAAGTTAATTTAAAGTTAATTAACCCATTTTAAAATTGATTCTTGCGTAAAGATAGAACTTGGAAAAATTTCTTGGAAATATTTTGATTTTAATCTTAATTGAATTTTCGGTTTTAAATTCGGCAAGTTCAATCGAAATACAGTGGCAATTTTGTGTCAAAAATGATCTTTGATATTTTACCCTAATAAAATTATGATTGTACCAGGGATAGATTTAATTTTAGAAGAAGGCATAGAGAACAGGGTATATTGGGCGCACATCAAAGTCCCGGACCCCCTTCCAGGGGATGGAGGGGTATGAAGGAAGAGGCGGGTCATAGTGACAGAGGTAAAAAGGAATGACGTATTTTTCACCGTCCCCGTCAGCGACGTCATCAAAACGTAGTTTAAGTGAGCCAATAAGATAATTTAACATTTTCTTTACGTGTTGGAGGGAGGGGCTCTATACTGGGCTGAAGTAAATACTAACTGTTCTCCATTTCTACTTCTAAAATTAAATCTATCCCAGGTACAAATAATTTTTACTTTTTAAGCAAAGAACTTATCTGATGAATTAGCAGATACATTAATTCATTATGTAGAACTACGCAGCTGAGGTACTTTTGATTTGAAATACTAATTTTACATTTCTATTTCGAATTCGTAAGTAGTAGTTTGATCCCATATTCCCAAAGGGTCCTTGTTATAACTAAGATATTAAATTAAGAGCATTAAGTTGGCGGCTTTAAACATTCTGCTGGGCCATTAATGATTATTAACTGAAACGAGAGTTTGGCCCTCATTACCGCAGAGACGTCGACGACTCTTCCCACGCGTCTAATATAGTCGGAAGGGAGCGCAGCTAGATCCCAATAATTACTGGCTTCCTTTCTTTAACCCCTTCTTTCATCAACCCCAACCCCAGCCAGGTCTTGCAGTAAAGAGCTATAGGGGCTCTGCTGGAGTCTAGTAATCTTTAATAGTTTCTCGAGTAAATCACTTCTTTCTAGACATGCTCCGTAAAACTATATATGTATATATAATCAAGCAATGCAGCTGATTTCCCACTTTTTCATCGTTTATCACTTTTGGAAAAGATGACGATTTAGGCGCCACGTTTTATCAGTTTAATTTGATCCCCACGTGCTATTTATAATATTTTATAAGTTATGAAAGTAATCAAAGGGATAGTGAACCAAAGGAATAAAGTTTTGTCAAAGATTGAGACTGATGTTCTTACGTTATCAAGGTTTTCCACAATTATAATCGTGAAAGTTAGTTTGTTTTTGAGTTTGGATGGTTGTTACTCGGTATCGCCCTAATTTGGCTTGTAGGTGGACTAAAACAAAATTGAGTTGGATCTTGTATGGACCACTTCGATAAAACTAAGGGGGAAAGACACATGGGTAAAATAATGCCTTCCATCTCGCTTCCGGCACCTGCGCTCTAGGCGCTTTGGGTCCAGATTGTGCGCAGAGACGGTTGAGGATCCCGTTACTGAGGGTTGCCTACCCCCTTTTTTATATCGAAGAGGCTTATACTGATCAATTGATTCGGTGAAGTTAAAGTCCGGTTATAAAACATAATGACAGTATATACGTTCTGTACATTTTATCAGGCATTTTGTGAACTGATTTAATATAGAGTACTCTGGATTTTATCAAGTAAAATGGGGAAAACATCCACGTCAAGAGAGTAATGTGCAATTATAGAATTTCTAAATTGACCACAAACGATCAAGGAAAATAAAACTTAAAAGAAAATTCAATTTTAATTTTGTTTCTAAAGCCCTTCGTCGGAACTTGAAGCATTTGCAATCTCGGTATAGTAACTATATAAAACTCTGGACCCGTATCCCTAGGAATGAGTTTATTTCTTGGGTAATTTATAGACGTAATATATTCTAAATTCTGTGATATTTTTTGCTCCTTGCAGTTTAATGTAACTATTCCGTCTTCCTTCTTAAGCCTCGGTTTTAACGACGGAATGTAGAGAGTGAGATTGGTCTAAATATATGAGCTCCGTAATCTCTTAACGAGTGTTTGGCAGTGACACCGGCTGTTACCGAGCTCAGACCCAAAGATAGAGCCGACCCTGGCTTAACCCCCCCTTCATGCACACACACACCTCTATGTATATTGGACGTCACTCGTAACTACCAAGTTAGGATTCGTAGCTGAGATGGAAATTGGCTACCTCCCTTCAGTAATTGACCATTATTCGAGTCTGAAGCTTTGACCCCTTGTCCTTTCTCAAAGGGGGCCCTAATGTCTTCTTCACTCCTCGACCCCCCCCCACCCTCCCTCGGCCAGCCAATCTACGATATACACACGCTAAGAGATAGGCTCGATAACGATGAAGGGATCTTTTTATTTTTAAATACGAGATCTCATCGAAAAATGAGAAAATTAATTCACGCATTCCCGATGTCTATGGTAAGACTTTATTAGACAATTAGCTCAAATTTCATTTTATAGAAAACCACACGGTGTTTTGGGCTCGATTTGTCATTTAAATTACACTTATGTCTTTCCATGTGCATCAGGATAACCTTGATTATTTTTAATTAAAAATGATTTTGAAGCAAGCTAATTCATACTATTTTAGCTGATATTTTCATTTTATAGTAGACCACAAGATGTTTTGGGCTCGATTTGTCATTTAAAATACACTTACGCATCAGGATAACATTGATTACGTTTAATTATAAAATTATTGTGAACCAAGTTAATTCATTCTTTCTGTTACAATATGCATCATAAAAAACGTCGATTTTCATTAAAACTTAAGTATTTTCCGTCAATTTATAATTAAATATCGAGAGTTACTTATGTACCTCAGGGAGTTCCATACATTGCGTATATATTTTGGACAAAAATCTCAGAAAAGCTCCAACTAATTGAAGACATTATAAATGCGCTTGTTTAAGTTTGCAAGCATCAAAACAAGCCTAAGATATACGACCGGCTGATTAAGTCGTCTGAAAATTCGAGTCAAGATAGTCTTATAATTAAATTTAAAGTGGAGTAGACTTTTAGTTTTTATTGTGTCTAATTAAACCGTCTTAATCCGATCGTAATTTTTTTAATAGAGGATTGTCATGTTAATTCATTACGCCTTTAATTAAAAATACGTGTGAACTACTGGGAATGTAAGTTTGGTTGAATTAAAGCGTTCCCCTTGGTAACATTGGGAATTAACATCGTCGACTTAGGTAACTAAACAGCTTCCCTTTGTTTCAAATATATCCCAATTCCCCTAATTGTTCGATTTAGTCCAATTCGGACTCATTCCGCGTAAACCGGGCTTACCTCCTCCCTTTAATGGGAAATACAACGAGGGTTAGGGTGAATACAGGCGCTTTCTAATCATTTAACCCCATTTAAACTATGCTCGTTAAGAGCATAGACTGTTTTGACGCGAAGCTAGTGAAAGCTCGGCTCTACCTTTCGCACCAATTGAGGTTAAACATATTAAGGGATAGTATAATATATGCTCGAATATGGTCCATAAGTCTCAAAGATTAAAACTTTAAAAGTATTACGTTTAAATATTTAATTGTAAATTAAGGCAACAAAGCCTCGTTTAACCTTTAACCTTTTATAATTGAATATATATACCGCCTTCTTAAATAAACTTTGGAATTTTCCGTGAAAATAATTCTAGAGTAGATTTTAACTATTTGAAAGTACTCCTATAGTTTAGCGTCGCATTTATAGCGGCGCGACCTGACCGGGGAAATCTATTATTAATTGCATCTAATTAGAATTAATTTCCAACTACGAATACGACTGCGGGAACATCGTGCGAATTCGGCGAGCGCGGGGGGGGGCTAAGGATTTATCCCCCTGTTATATAATATACAGAGTTGCCCTTACGCTTAATGGGCCATTTTCCTTCCAAAGTATGGTCGAACCGAGATATCACCCCTTTCGTCTAAATAGATCTCGTCCTTTCTCGATTTTAACGAGGTGAAGTTCATTAGTAGAAGTATTTAATCTCTTGGTTATCACTAAGAAAGTTTATTATTGTTATTTTAATTGCTGAGTATTGGTATCGTAATGAATTAAAACGTAAAAGTTCTAGCTTTCTCTGTGAGATTTCCTATCTGTTTAACTTCAAAGACATCTGTAGTAATTTTAAAGATCATATTTATGAGTATGATTATATATTAATATAATATTTAATTTTTATAGTAAAATTTACAAGTTTTTCAGCATTGCTTCATAGGTTTTAAAGGTGAAATTAAAATTTTCCCCAGATTAATAGATTCACTTAAGTTCAATTTAAATTTAACTGGTGCGGTATTTTCAAAATTTAGCGACTAAGTATTTAATTTAAATTTACTATTTATATTGTTTCCATGAATTTTTGCATGTATT
The DNA here is from genome assembly GCF_054372755.1 of Phalangium opilio. NCBI lineage: Eukaryota > Metazoa > Arthropoda > Arachnida > Opiliones > Phalangiidae > Phalangium > Phalangium opilio. The sequence goes on along the minus strand of NW_028324187.1, from coordinate 4,680,490 downwards.
CCAGATTCGCAATGATTTATGCTGATTTTTATGCGAGATTTAACACATTGTTAGGACCATGTATTTGCAATTACTAGGTTTTAGTGTTAAGTTACAGTTATTGTATAATTGGTTCGTCATTTTGTCTTTTATACTTCAACATAATGAGCTTCTAGTATTTAAGTAGCGATAATGGGCTTCGGAATATTTTTAATTCCCCTCTATAGTCTTGTCCAATAAAGAAGAATTGTCCGCGAAGTTTTAGCCCAAAACTTTATACAATTAAAGTAAAGGGTTAGAATTTTCCGATTGGAGAAACAATGTCCCCGCACCTATATCCCTAAAGGTTTTAAACTTGGTCAGGATTTATGGAAGACCCTTAAAGGAAACCTTAGTTTTCCCAAACAATTTCCTTATCTATAGTGTTTGTTGTTGTATTTATTAGATGAGATGCTTGAGAAGGAAATTCCGTCGAGAAATGAATGATCCGGTGCACAGACTTTGAAAAATTACAAATGATTTAATGTCGTCTGATTATTTTCATATCTGCATGCCTTTTGATAAAGTCAGGGATAGATTTAATTTTTGAAGTTGGAATGGAAAACGGTTAGTATTTATTTCAGTCCGACTCATAGCCCAGTAACGAAAATTTTAAATGATCTTATTGGCTCACTTAAACTACGTTGTGATGACGTTGCTGACGGGAAAAATAAGTAATTCCTTTTTACCTCTGTCGCTATGACCGCCTCTTATTTCATACCCCTCCGTCCCGTGGAAGGGGGTCCGGGACTTTGACGCGCGCCTAGATTACTCTGTTCTCCATTGCTACTTCTCAAATTAAATCTATCCCTGGTAAAGCATTATGAAAACAACAAGATAAGAGTAGAATCATACAACCTCGTTACGTTAAAGTTATTTTCTTCGAATAGCTAATCCCTTCTGTATATTTGATTCAAGATGATAACCATCTAATCTATCGACATACCCAGTTAAGGTTGTTTATGGGAAGATGAAAGGACGCGCTATAGTGGATGGAAGGTTGTCTTTATCTGGCGGAAAATGATTAGCCAATTGGGGCGTGTCTTTATCCCTAACACTGATGCTCGGCGGAAGCGCAACTTTGAAGGTGGCTGTAGTGTTGTTCCAATTTGATATTGATGATCGAAATATAAGATTTTATTGCTGAGAGATTAAATGAGGGGAGTTTGAGGCAATGAACGGGTTGGGGACTAAGAACTTGTCCGATAAATCCGGGGCTTTAATCATTCAGGGAAGATTCACCTATAGGCTGCTAGCTGCATAGCCTAGGAGATAGATCGGATGATAGTCTGCCTGCAATGGGATGATTCTGCCTGTCCTTTATATTACAACAAGGAGTAGACGACATTACGGGATAGATAAATTGGGACTTCTTGGAAGCCAATGATGTCACCAGCTACTCACTCTCCCCTTCTATCTGCAGGGAACGCACCTTAGCTTTTAGTATCTTTTACTTTCGTGCCCAGCGAGTAATATTGTTCAAATGGTGTATTTATTTTTAATAAAACAAATCGCAACAGCTAGCGATATAAAGATTCCATTATCAAGTTTATTTATGCTACTAGTAGTTAACGTCAGTCTTCAACTCAACACGTAATAGTTATAATTCAGATGTTTGTTCAAATATCGTCGTATTTCTCTAGAATGGGTAATTGAAACAATCCGATGAATTGACATTAAATTATCCTTCAGAAATTAGGAAATCTAGAAAAATCGTTCAATGAAGTGATTTCCATAACGAAATTCTAACAATAATTACATGGCAAATTCCTCGACTTCTTTCATGCAACCTCCAGTGCTAAATACTTCAGCTTCGAAACTGTTGCTTGATATAGACTTACATGAAGGACATTTTTTCACTATTAACGGGTTTATTCACTCGACCAGAAAAAATGTGGGTGTAGCCACAATCGTGCACTTCATCGAAAATCTCCCTTTACCACTTGATGAAATACTTATCGATACTTCTGGAATACCTTCTCTCACTATCTTGGTAGCGGTGCATGGTCCTTTTGCCCCTCATGCAGTGTATGAGGTATCGGGATCCTTTAAAGTGCAAGTCTCGTAAGTCAGTGAAACGTTCGACTTCATGGTCTGAGTGACTCTCAAATGAACAATAAAGTTCGTCCTCGCACCAAAAATATTAAACATAAAAATAAATATTACAAAATATCCCAGCGATGAAAGGAATAAATTTACTTTTAAAATCTTCATCTGACCATTATTTTCCAACATAGTAGCGAATTAGAAAAATATTTCTTAGGGAGTACCAATTATGTCAAAATAAGTCCAAAATATGATGTGAAAAATGGAAAAATATTAAAAATAACATTTAAATATTAAAATAAAATGACTATTATAATCTCAAAAGGAAACTAAATTAAGTTTGTAATACGAAAAAATCATAGACATGATGAAGCAAGAAAATTATTGCAATCAACCGCTATTTCAACCACAAACTGTCAGAAATTGCATTAAGTGAATGTTTAGGGAAATGAACTAGTTTTTTGTTGTAATAAAACTACACGCATCTTGATCCTCAAAATTAAACCGTAATTTGAAACTTAATATTTAATACAAAACGATATACCCTTGATCATGTGAGACTATTCCTTAAAAGGGGTTGAGGGTTTCGGGTGCTGTGAAATAATGATCATGAAGTGTCACGAAGTTGGCGTTACCCGGTGACAAATGATTGAACCCGGGATTCCCATTACCCCCTGAACCTCCGTTTAGAGTATATGCAGATCGAGCGACGGAGAGAGGCTTCATTGGCTTTCCTATCGAGTCAATGGTCAAACAGAGAAAACGCTCGTCATATATTCCAGCTTCAGATCAAGGAACTATACCCCCCCTCGTGTCTACTCCTCTGGAAGGAATGTTTCCAGTCTCCAAACTCCCATAAGCCTATTAGGGACCCATGAGTTATACGGAAGAACCCGAAAAATATCTTCTGTTGAATTCAAGACTTAGGTTTAGCCCTGAAAATGTACGGCGTATAACTAGAATTTAAATGTAGCGAATGGACCAATGCATCTCTTAATCAGTGGCCATTGAAAGAAAGGAGGTATACGGAACATTGGGCAGAATAGACGCAGACCTTTGCAGAGATATAAGAAAGAAATAGGATATGTAGTAGACTCCTAGAAAATCTCTTGGAGAATTAAAGTCTGTGCAAAAGTCCTTAACATTAAGAATGTACTTTCAAAGCTAATTATAAATTACAGCTAATTAAAGCAAATCATAGTCTAATTGGTCTAGAAACTTTAATCCAGAATAATCCAAACTGCACCTTATCATATAAGAACCAGTCCCAATTATAGTAGAGCAATTTGGAATTAAAAACCAATTTGAAAATTGCGTTATCTTTCTGATTTTTTAAGTAATGAAGCTACATGATGATATGGAAACGATTTTAATTTTCACTATAATTTTTTAATCTATACACACTAAATATTTCAAGAGAATTTCATAAATTTTAGTAACCATAAAGATTCACTCTTTAAGCGTTCGTCGTAAATATTTCATTTTAAATTTCTTTTTAATAGCTTTTAAATTAATTTTGTTGATTATAGGATATTCAAGGGATAAAAAAGATGGTTGCAGTTTTCTACGGCAAACCACGTGGATATTTTCCAATTATCGAGAAATTATATCTTAGCACGCGACCCTTTTTCTTTCGAAATCATCTTGTGTATTCGCGTGACGGAGTAGCAACATTGTATCCATGAATTTAAAAATAACCATTCATGTTTTTTCATTTCGAAAGAAAGAAAAATAACATTTCGAGTTTTAACTTGAGAATTCCGTTTACGATAAGCTTCAGGAGCTCTTGTACTACCATTTGCCTCTTCTTCTCGCAAAGGTATATAGTCTAATAGTTTCTCGGTTGGCAAAGCTGGGATGGAGTTCTAATATTTGATCAGTGACAAACGTCGAAGCTGGCAGCCTAGCGTTCCATAAATTAGCTAAGCCTACATTATATGTCTCATTGCAAAAGGGTGGATTGGTGTAGGGGTACGTTAGTCAACAGCTTATTAGGAGGGGCGTCATCCTGATCCGAGTGCTCCTTAATTAATACCGATATTTGCCATCGTAAATTATCGTCTATTGCATTTAGCATTTATCTCCCCCTAACGAGCCAAACCTTCGAAGCCTAGTGCTTGCCCGTGGCTTACCGACCCCTAGCGATTCTCCAGCCAACTAGTACCGACCATTTGTACTTGCCACCTTCCCGTAAATATCCACGGTTCATGTCAGGGTGGTTTTTAGAAAAGTGCAAGACAAACACCAGAATGTTGTGTTGAAATGTTTTTCATGTTCCCATTTCTTTTCTGCTTTTTTTAAATATTATTTTGAAATTTGTGACAACTGAGGGATAAAAGATTGGAAAATAGTATATATTAAAATAATCTATCATATACTTCAAATTCCCAAAATGTGCAACCATCGCACGTTGCTCATGAACTATGGTATTGGCTTAGTATGTTGCTGGTATTAGACTTAGCCATCTAGGTTTCTGTGTCCTATATTTCTCCCTGTTCGTTGTTTCCACGATGTTAGCTCTGGTTTCTGCCCCTTTAGACGTCTACCGGCTAATTTAATCTATCCCCTTGTTGCGGCTCACGAGGCAAAAGGGATCGTGCCCTACTCGCTTGCCTTGTAAGACGGTGGAAGGGGCTTTGCCCCGCTTTTAAATCCCCTCTACATTAAACAATATCAACTAGGCTACTAAACAGTTTACCCCCCAAACCCCACACAGGCCTCGTCTTAATCTTTAAGGGCCTACTGAAATACCCGCCTATTGATCCATTTACACCGTCACTGCAATTCTGGTAAAATTGTCCGTGCCAGCAAAGGCCTACAGGGATGAGTAGAAACGGAGACTTATTGTGAGGTGAACTAGTATTTTACACCACGAGCCTAGAATCCTCCCACAGAGGGAGATAGAGGGTCGAAGGGGGTTAAATTGGTTCCTTGTCACGTGGATTTCTGTTTGCAACTACAGCCAACACTTATTTTCCTTGCAAAAATTCTCACGAGAGGGCAGTTTGTAGTGCCAGATTGTGGGAACTGTCACTTGATAAGCTCTATTTCTCTCGTTTTGGCAGTTGTCAGTCTAAAAAGCGAGTACAATTCATCTCCTTTTCTACTCCTCCCTGGTTTCATCACGAATCATTTTCAAGATGTATTTTCGCTTATTTTATTTTTTTTAGCTAAAGTGGTTAAGGGGATCTATCCTCCTGAATTATTAGTTTTTTAGAGTATCGAGGTTGGCCCTTTTTTATTTTCAACTCCCCTACTGCCGCCGTTCAGTTATAGTGTGACTCTTTTTTTGGCTCATTTAACAATGATTGCTTTCCAGCCCTCAAACATGGCGGCCATCTTTCTAGAATGGAATTGGGGTGGGGTGTATAAGAAATTCCTTAAGCCTTGTTAGGCAGAAAAGACATCATATCCAAAACCCTTGGCTGATGGGGTTTAGTTTCCTTTGCTGGAGGTTACGAGATATTGACTGATATCACGTGACTCAGTCTGGGCTTTAAAAGTCCAAACTCGCGAATTAGGAAGAGAGAACATTTGATTTTTCGATACATTTACTTCTTAAAATTGAGCAACGTCACTTTGAAAAAGAAACTAAAAATAAAAAATAGTGTAATTGTAGGTAGGAATATTATTTTATCGATTTGGGATGAGATATTTGATGAAAATCATTTGTATAAGATAAATTGCGTGAAATATCTCTACAGGAAATTCCCTTTTATAGAGACTCCAGACTAGGTAACTTATTAAAATCTCAATTCTTCCTTCTTTCAATTTTGATTCGTGGTTTTAATGTTATCTCCTCAGGCATTCAACTTCATATTATAAAGATTCTTTGGTGTGTGTATATGTGTATATATGTATATACAGTGCTTCCCCAAGGCGACCTACGCAAAAATTATTTTCTTTAAAACGTGTACTTTCTGTTTTTCTAGAGGGCCGGTAGGCCCTTCTAGATAAGAACCGACACCCTCCCGTAATGTTAAATGAAAATTCACAGATTTTTGCCGATTTTCCCATAGGAATAACATGGGGTTTTTGGTGCTCCTGTACATCGAATCATTTAAAAACTACAATTAAGTTAGCTTTCTGAATACTTTCAAATTAACAAGTAACTATTCAAGGTGTGCCTTTTTCAAGTTTCATCAAAATGAATTAAGTCTAAGTACGTTAATTTAAATAAAAATGTAAGTACCTCAAAAGACTACTCTACAGCAGACGACGCTAATTGCTCTACATTAGACGACGCTAAATTGCCATTTCACCGCCTTGAAACTTTAACTTGATATTTTTCAATAATTATAACACTAAAATTTTTAAAAACTTCACTGGCGGGTCTAATTTTTGTTCAATTGTGTGTCTCGGATTAAATTCTTTACTTAAGATACCTTTTAAATTTATATTTTAGATGTTAGTTTCGACCAAGGCTTAAGGTGCCTTACTTAGGCACTAGGTAGTAGGCAGACTATTGAGTGATCTTAGCTACAGAGCATTCAGTGTCGTCTAGTTTTTTTAAACAGATTCCCGGGATACACTGATTAGCCATAAAATAGTAATGGTGGTACCGTGGTTGATATTCTACAGCAGATGATTTTTGATTAATTTTCGGGATAGTGACCAGTCTCGGAAATAGCACAGGTCCAAAACCAGTTTATTAATTGCTCGAACCAGTTTTTTATTCGAAATCCGGAGGAGAACTTTTATGAAAATTCTGGAGGGACCAGTTTAAAAATTCTACTCCACGGATATAGACTCCTAGCCTTGACTGGTACTCATTCTTGCAGCTGCCTTCCTTACTATAACCACAGCCCACTCGATCACGCTTTGGCTTCACAAGCTATGGAAGCCAGGGTGGGAAATAAGGATATTTTTAAAACTGGACACTGTCACACTGGGCCAGCAACCCTCCTGGCCTGGAATAAATAAAACCTGGTCCATGACCATTGACCACGGCGCGTCGCCTGCTAAACTAAAGAAGAGGGTAATTAAAATAGTTGAGATAATGTCTGGACTCTGGTTACCCTTGAATTTTCTTAGTGGTCCCGTGGACCACTAACGCCCCTCCAATTTAATTTTTAAACTGGTCCAGGCAATTTTATGATAGATTAATACAAATAAAGACTGAAGGAACAGATATTATATAAAAAGGACTTGGTTTACCCAAGTCTAAAAAACAAAACGATAAGAGTTTTTCCAGTTGACTGAAGCGTGGATATTTTTTTTCTATATAATTTTAAAGACAATCCGTATTTTACTACTCCTTAGAAATTAATTCAATCTCCTGATTTTACTGGTAATGGATTTATTTCCTATAAATTAATTGAAATAAAAAGTTACTTATCTCAGATTTTTCAACAACAATTCCCTTATATGTTTTTAATGGTAGAATTATTTGAAAGATAAAACACTTTCTCCCATGAAAAAAAAAATAAATTTTATGATAAAATGTTTTACGTAAATGGAATTGTTGTTGAAAAATCTGAGATAAGTAACTTTTTATTTCAATTAATTTATAGGAAATAAATCCATTACCAGTAAAATCAGGAGATAGAAATTAATTCAATCTCCTGATTTTACTGGTAATGGATTTATTTCCTATAAATTAATTGAAATAAAAAGTTACTTATCTCAGATTTTTCAACAACAATTCCATTTACGTAAAACATTTTATCATAAAATTTATTTTTTTTTTCATGGGAGAAAGTGTTTTATCTTTCAAATAATTCTACCATTAAAAACATATAAGGGAATTGTTGTTGAAAAATCTGAGATAAGTAACTTTTTATTTCAATTAATTTATAGGAAATAAATCCATTACCAGTAAAATCAGGAGATTGAATTAATTTCTAAGGAGTAGTAAAATACGGATTGTCTTTAAAATTATATAGAAAAAAAATATCCACGCTTCAGTCAACTGGAAAAACTCTTATCGTTTTGTTTTTTAGACTTGGGTAAACCAAGTCCTTTTTATATAATTTGAGATAGATGCTTGAAAACTAAAATAATTCAGAGGGAGAGCTAGGAAATTCACTGAGTTTCTCATGCGCTTTCGGAAGGATAACAATATCACAAAAGACACTTTTTAATTCTGATGTATAAAGGGAAAAGAGCCCGTGGCTTTATCTAATTTTCAAGATGTTTTACTAAGTTACGTCATGCACGTACGTTCCTCGTTCCCCAATGTATATTATTTTTTAAACTACGACTACGATGCTCTTGGGGTTTGAAATAGTTGACTATTCTTGTCTAATTTTATTTAATATTTTATTATAATCCATACACTTATGAAAATTAATTTAGCAATCACTCACTGACTCTCTCTTCTGACAAAATGAACAAGATCAGTACCAAAAATAAGTCAATTTTTTAAAAATTACAGTGATTTGTTGAAAGCATGCTTCGTCTGCTAAGGCGGGAAACAGAGACTATTTGTTATGATATTAAAAATGTTTTCTGTATATTATTTTTAATACTCGTTCTTGTCATTTAATTACAGAACTTTCAAAATCCGTTTGAAAGTTTTAATGGTAATTTTAGACGGTTCTCAAAAATTTAACGTTTACCACTTTAACATTGAACTATTTATGATCGTGGTTTACCTTTACTATTTCTGTGTATTTGTTCAGAAAGGGCGGAGTTAACCTACTGATTCATGCGGTTTACGTCATCATTACATCGCGATCCACTCCCCCTAACGCGTAATGAGGTATCTTTAACATTGTGGCGCGAACGTAAAGCAAATAAGGAAACTCCATTTCTGTTTCAACCGGTTAATTCATTCATTCAGTACACCGTAAAAAACGTGGTGTGAAATTTTAATATCATTATCAACATCATGCCCCAGTTTTTAAAACACTCAACAGACCTAACAGAGTGTGAGGTATAAACATGATCTAAGACGAAACGTGATTTTTGCGATAATGTAGTCCTTGCATATATTTCTGCTTGGACGGTCCCTAGGGGGAAAGAGAGGAAGGGTTTTCCTTGGCAGTTGGTCAATTCGAGCGAGGATATCTGGAATAAGGAAGACTTATTGTCTTTCCCCGTTTCTTTTCGCTTTCCCTCTCTTCGGGGGCTCTCCTTTGCCCAAGATAAAACCAGCTCATTGATCATCATTCGTTAGCCTCAGCTAGAAACACCCCGTACCCCTATCTACTATTTTCTAAATAGATGAGATTGTTAAAAGAACCCAGTAATGTAACTCCACAAAACCATGCATGATATTATCATTTCTGTAAAACATTGCGGTTTTAACCAATATCTTAAGATCCATCAGCAGCATGTATTTCCGTAAATGTCTTTCCTTCGTGGCAAAAAGACTTGGGTCCAATGGAAAATGGCATTTAGTTTAGAGATGAGTGATGAATGACTGAGATGACGTCATTATGACCTTGAAGATAGAATTCAAGTTGGAAACGGTTCAAAGTCATCTAAAGTGTATTCGTGGATTATATATTTCTACCTTCAGGCTTTTTCTCTCTGACGTAGACAGTGAAAACACAACATCCAATCAGAAATTACTTGGGAGGGACTTAACATTAAGGTACAGGTAAAGGAAACTGAGCTTAGATCCCCTTGTCTTGACTACCGTAGTCTTCATTAATTCCTTTTTGTGCTTGAAACGGTTGGTTCTTTGAATCCATCCATAATCGAAAGAAATCAAAACACTATAAAACGTATAACCAAGAAACAGAGAAGTAAAAAGAACAGCCATCTTATCTATTATACTCTCGTGCCTGTAGTCAATGCGAGCCCCTTTTAGTTTAAGTTGGAGGCGAGGAATTGTAAGAAGGACGCTTCGGTATAGGTAGTAGAGAAGTCTCTCTCGTTCGCAGTCCGATGAAGGCTGGGCATTTCGCTGGGGAATTTTTATTCCTCGAAGTTATATATGTGAAAAGTATATCGACTCGATATCTACATTTATGGAGGGCGCTTTGCTTTAGTCGGTGTCCTTAATGCTATACTCTCTGCTTCAAACTCCCATGGTAATACCCCTTCGCCCCTTCTTCTTGGACGCTTATATTTTTGACACCCCCGAGGAATCAATAGCTTTAAACTACCTCCATTTATATCAATTTTTGAGAAACTCCTACGGAGACCATTTTACTTCAGGACCACGCGTACCTTTACATAACTCTAAAATTTCTCATTGTTTAATTCGTACGAAGGCAAAACACCAAACCGCGCCGCCTTTTTAATTCAGAAGTCTGTCGTCAGCTTTGTTATTTTCGGTGTGTATATAGTATTTTTGGGTAATATTATGTGGTAAAGCGGTTAAGTAGAGGGCTTTCTCGCTCGCCGATATTATTTTTGAAATTTCTCTCTCTTTACGTTGTAACAATTATCAGAAGTCCATTAACGAGAAGTGAAAATTTTATATGTTGAGAGTTGTAATTTTTACAGTATAGTTTTCAATTAAACTCAATAATTCAGAATAAGCTTCAAGTTATCTTAAAATTATTATTCTCCTACGGTCGATTTTGCTACTCTTTCAATTGGACTTGAAATGACAAGGAATTTAGGGTTTCAAGAGAGAGGATGTAAGTATCCCGTCTTGGTCAGCAACTAATTATAAGGGAAAAAGCTTGACGGCCATTTGTTCTTCCTGATGGAAGAGAGAAGATTGAAATGAATCGGTGGTCAACGCTAATGACCACTGTCCACTCTTTCGTGACCATGGACCCGTAACCACGTCATCCCGGAACACTTAAGGTTGTTGTTATACAACGTCGGTACAACCTATAGAAAATAAAGAATGAATTAAATAGCCATGTTTTTCGATTTATAAATTAGTCTTTTGACCGTAATGTCTTTTTTTTTTGCTAATTGACACCCTTAAACGTGTCAAGTTTGGCAATAAAAATAACATATAATTAAACAGTATACCTTTAATTGAAGAAGCAAGGCCTTTGAAGTAAACTACACAGGTCTAGACTGTCTCCACCCAGTCTATATATTTGTATTTGTGCATTTAGGGAAAGCCTGCCACCAGGCTGAAGCATCCCCATGTTATTTTCCATAGCCCCTGTAGAAATGTTTACACTGCTAAACCTCAAAGTTCTCGGAAAAGCCAGCATCTAGGCGGTAGTGGATTAAACATTAAATATTTGTGAGAGTTGGTATTTCTCCAAAACTCGCATTGAAATCCGACTTTTAAATCGAAATCTTAATCCAAACAAGTTTCTCAAATTATACAGCGAAAAATATTCAATTCTAGTTAAAGAATGGTGGTCATTAGCTGGAATTGGGTTAAAAACAATTCTGGGAGTTCTATTAGTAGTTTAGAAATAGAAATACGAGAATTTTGGTTTTATTTAAATGGAGAAAAATGCACCCAAAATGAAACGGAAAGCATTGCAGTTAAGAAACCAAATAATTTTCATTTTAAATTTCTTCTTATTTATTCGCTAATACTAATACGAAATGTACAATACGAGGGGATAAAAACTTCCAACAATAAACGGAAGAAAGCAGTTTCCTTCTTCTAAACGAATTCCGGGCTATTTTATGTTTTTCTAACCCAAATTATTCTTTAGTTTTTGTAAATTGGTTTAGCCAGGGATATTTGAGGTAGTGGTTAAATGTGCCGAAAGATGAAGTGATGAACGGACGTCTCATAGTTATATTTTGTATACTACATCCGTTGCTTATATTGACACTTTGCAGAATCTATAGATCCCTTTATCCAGATCCTGCACTCAACCAATACTATAACGAACCCTGGGTTTTCCTTTCGCATTTCGGCATGCAATTTTACACGAACCCTCCCTCACTTCACCAACATGAATTCATCCCAATTTGCCATGAATATGGAGTGAATTGAGGAATTACGTGTTAAAGGATTTCGGAATGTGTTTGGAATTTTTATCGCCGGTATTAGGCACTTTGAAAATCGCGTGTACTACATTCTATCTCAATTAAAATCAATTAGTTTGATAAAAATAATCACCTGCAGTGAGTGGTGTTATTTATTTCAATGGTAATATTTAAATTAGCGTGATTTTATTAGTAGAAACTTTAAAAGCAGAACTTAATTTTTCTTTGTGCGCTGACAAAAGTTTAAGTCATATGTTTAGAATTTTATCCCATCTTAGTTTTCCTACGCGTATTTTGTAAATTCTATGGGAAAAAGAAGCAGGAGGATAGTTGCCTTTAAAAATAATAAGGATAAGAAGATCGCGTGAAATTGTACTAGAGGGAACAGGCATGCAGTGCTCTCTGAAACTGAAAGCTAAGAGACTCGGAAGATGCAACATCCTTAAAAAATATATATGTAGGCCACGAAATGCATCAACCCTAACGCTCTTTCTACTCCCACATATCATTCCCCTTAACAATGGGTAACTCTATTTCCCTCCCATGCATTCAAGAGTGGATGAAATTAGAGTATAGAACTCTCTTCTGGCGCAAAAAGAAAAGGTAAGCTTTGCCAAAGTCTGTTTCAAATTTGGTCGATTCGACGGTTTTCCTAGACACCTATCTGATATACTCCGCGTATAATCTAACCGTTACTATATGCGCAATTTTCTTCCTTATCAAATGAAACGCCACAGACTTTAAGGAAAGCAATACCTACCTCTATTTCCAAAGATTTGTAGATGAGATTGTTACACGCTCACAAAGATTCTAAACGCCTACAGAATTGAAGTATAATTATATCTTGTATAAAGAATATGGTCGCAACCATCTATTCTATTAAGTTTGGTGTAAGCTTCCCGGTCGGCACTGAGCTCATAGAAAGAGGCAGACCCACGAGAATTAAGAAACATGGCGAAGCTGCGAAGGAAATTTAGGCTTAGCGCGGCTCTAGAACAGTTCCTTTTTACAATGAAAGGAGCTTTGGGCTCTCGTATCTTAGCTTCTTTAGGCACCAGTGGATAGGTATGCCAAGGGGGACAAAATCTGTTATTATTTTTGCCTCTATAAAGCTGTCGTTCCAAATACTATCTAGTACTAAATCCGGCACCTCTAACGGATCTTGTTTAAAGTATGGTTTGAGAATTCTAATGGTTAATTTTAAGGTATGTAATTACTCGTTGTTCAATTAGATTACGTTTAATAAGCATTGGTAAAATCAAAGACTTACTTCTTTTATACTGTATTCAGTCCAAAATAGATACAGATAGGTCTTATGACCATTTCTTTCAAATTCCTCACTGCAAACTTAAGAAAATTCAAATTATTTTACTCAACTTTGTCACATAGTTTTCTTTCCTTCAAAAATTTCTCTTTGTCTGTTTTAATTTCTCTTCGCCCATATGTCCACTAATTACATAACGTAATGAATTCATTTTAAATTAGATAGACTCCCACCACTATAATTTAAGTATAATTAGATATAATTACATTCATAGTAAAAATTAGAAACTATGGTAAATTCGAGTTGGTTTCGTACGAATTAAATATTTTGCGGTATCTCGGGTGTATACGGATTATTTTACCATGTTTAATTATGAAGCTCTAATATAAAGGAATCTTGGAAAAGAAAAGTAACGGTGCTCTGATAAATTTTGGAAATCCAATTTTCGTGAATTGTTATTCTGGCCCCAGTTTCCGAGTAAAAGGTTATTTTGAACTCGTTATGTTTTCTAATAGGATTCTGGATTATTTTTAAAAGATTTTTCTCGTGTACCCGAGCGCGTGTAAGGTGTATTTCGATTAGAATTACGAGCTACGTTTCTAGCGCCTTTACTAATATAAAAATTTAATTAATTTCTCCTTCCATCAAAACTGGTTTTGAATAAAATCTGAATTGCATGCTGTCCCGCAGATTTCACGTGCGCTCGAGACGATGGACCTTTGCGATTAAACTTACAGAAATTCAAAATACCTGACCTTTATTGTATTGTTATTTATTATACTAGGGCGTATAACTCGGACAAAATCGAAATAGTCTAAGACGCTTTTGGTTATAGAACCTAAATAAGGCTGGGAGGGTAAGTAATTTTGTAATTAATTATAAGGAAAGCCTTTGTATGCTATTAGTTCGTGGATAGTTTTAAAGGGAGAATGAATTCCGGGATAAAGTTACGTTTTTTAATTGAATTAGAAACAACTCATCAGAAATTGTAGGTAAATAAATAACTAGTTGATAAGAATACAAATCTCGTGACATTTTAATGAAACACATTCTTGCATAATCTTCCAGAATCTTCCAGCATCTCTGATTGGAGGGATTTTTATTTGAAAACTAACCTTTAAGAAAACCTCCCTTTTCGATAAGAAATGTTAAGGGTGAGAAGTTCTGGCTTTTTGGGTTTCATTTTTCCTTTAAGCTAGTTCCATTAGAGGTCCAGGAAAGGATAGAATTGAGTTTAAGCTAGACAGATTTTTGCGCAATTCAATTATAGGTAGCGCACCCTTAATTATTTCCTCGGCCCATCTCCCGAACTATTTCTTTATGAAAGATAGGGAGATTTTACAGAGGGGATACGCATCCTTAAGAAGATGGAGAGCCAAACGCCACCCTAGCTCAATCAGTCGGTTAGAGTTTAATTAAGGAAAAGAGAGGGGGGATGAGGCTCCGCGTCTCTAGATTCTCGAAATTCGATTTCTAGCCGCGCGCCAAAACTATATCACTCACTTAGATATAACGCTCTTTACTTTATTCAATTCTGACATGAATATTTGGAGTGTATGACAGAGCAGAGAATTAAAGAACCACATACGAATGAGATTTGCTAGCCTAGCCTATCTAAGGAATGATATCTTGAACCAATCACTTATGGACTCATTACTCCGACCAAAATTCTTTTAGCGCCATTTATGAGTAGCTAGCTCGTTTCAGAAGAACACTTCTAAAGTGATCTTTTTTTTATAAATCCACGTGGAAAAACAACTTTACTTTTAAATTTTGTTTAAAAGTTATGATCAAGAAGTGATATCTAGATTATTAGGGAGAAGGTATAAATTCGCCACACTTCCATCTTTATCTCCAGTCCAAACGTAGGTTCGGAGTTAATCCCCGCCTCTAAATTACAACCAGCATCTCATTGGTTCTTGAAAACTCACGTCAGCGCGACGTGAATGACGAAAATTACTTGTATTTTCCGACTGGGGAGAGGCAGCGAAATAGCCCGGCCTCCTTTTACGTCCCCCCTTGTATTTTGAAAGGGTGCTGAGACTATGGCGCACGAATACTTAGGCATTATATACCTTCTCCCTAGAAAACTAGATATCACTTCTTGTTATGATCATGAGTTAATTTATGAATGTGATATGAATTATCAAACTGATTTAATACAGTGCTATTTAACTTAGAGCTACCTGCCTCATTGCTATGCACAAACAGTAGTTTCAATAAACACTGTGTAGGGTATGCCTTTTATTTGTAATCTAGGTTCATTTTTGGTGAAACGTTACAAAAGCTATAGTACATCGTCCATCGATGATTGGTTCATGGAATGAGAGCGAGAACGGTGTACGAGGGACTGTGACGGCTCCACTAATTAATCCGGTGGCCGTTATAGGAACGCCACTAATCTGATTATCACGCGCTGACGGTTATGACACGACGAGCTATTCCTTCCTCTGACCTTCTCCCTTCCGTTGGGGGGAGGGTGCTGCCCCTCAATTCTTCCCCCTTTTCCACAGTAGAATGCTTGTAGGGAGACCATACTCATTTTGATTTCATCCTCAGAAAGCTTCGAAATATTACTGAAGATTATTGGGGTTTCAAAGCAGAAAAATGCCCTTTTTCAGACTACTAAAACCAGACCGAACTGATGCGTGTATAGGAAATGGTGAAGATAGCTGCTAAACCCAACTGGGGTGTATTGGGAGATGGCAGGGGAAACGTCTCCTCTCTCTCTCTCTCTATATATTCGAAATTAAATTCTTAATTTTATGAAAATGGTGGCTTGTGCGGTTTTCTCCCGCTCTATCTCATCTCCCCATCACTTGCCGTTCGGTATATCGCCGGGTCTTTCCGCCACTCATATTTCAGTGACCTAAAATCTTGGGTGCCGTCTAAAAAGGGTCACGGGTGGAATGTCTAGGGGGTTTTATAAGCGAAGACCCGTTCAGACGGACGGACGGGGAGCTCTATAATTCTCCAATAGCCCTTACCATTACGCTCATATCGTTGTGGGGAAGTTTTAAGCTAAGCTTGTCCGTCCGTTGGGGCAAACTGTTTGCGGGCTTAATTGGATTTCAAAGTGCACGACGGAACTGCGAAAGTAGTGGCCCCCGCATCCCCTAGAAGTTCTCGACGACTTAGCTTTCCCCCGGACCGGAAGGTACTGAGGTAGATGGCCGCCAAAGTTAACGAGAAAAAACGACCAAAAAGCAATATTAAAGCCGGCCCCTGCATGGTCCACGACCAATTTCTACAAGAGCAAAGAGTATTCGGGGTAAAAACTGTTCGTTCCCTTGGGGCTCAAAACGAAATTAAATCAACGGTAAGGTTCTTTGAAGTAATGGTTAAGGATCTCCGTATTAAAACATATCCTCTGCAAGTGATGGTAGCCGGTTCTACTTATCAAGCGTGAATTAATAATAGTGAGGAAACAGTTCTGACCATAAAACGTCACACCCTTCTGTATCTTACAGAAGTTTCATACCCCCTAACGGTTGGAAGCAGTATTCTATGCCAACCAGAGGGGGGCTGCATGACGTCAGACTATCTCTTCCCCCTAGCCAGTTGTTAGCTCCCAATCGATTTTGAAAATGACAGCGTTACAGTTCATCAAAAAATGCAATTTCATATCAAACCGATAACGTATTGATGACCAATACTTTCAAAATGGTCTTTCTCAACCATTTCTTCCATGAACCCTGTACTGTTCTTAAGCTCGAAGGATTCTAACTCTCCCCCAATCGGCGATCCGTCTTAGCCCCACTGCAAGCTAATTGTTCATTTCTCACTCACGAAGCGTCGGTGAAACTTTTAGCTCGATTCTAGAAGTGTTATTTTTTTTATAGAACCGATCTAGTGTACGGTAGAAATAATATTTAACGGAAATTGTAGTTTTTATATCGTCAAAAATTTAACCTATCCTTGGAATGTGTGTTTCTTCTATTCGTAGCTTAGGTCTTGTACGGTTTTTAGTAGATTTTAGCAAAAGTGCCAAAGAATCTAATTAGTAAACCAGATATTTAATTTTAGATATAATTAAAAAAATATTTAAAGAAATACAAGCTTGATTTTTGCGGAATGTTAGTAATTTTCTTAAATACTCCATTCTCCGTCTCAAAATTTTGAAATTCAATTATAAACACTCGATATAAACATTAAATTATGCAGGTGACACCAAGAATTAAAATAGCGGTGCGATGCTACTTATAAATATGGGAATATTTTGTTGACGTTTCAAGCTTACTAAAGTACCTGCCTACTTTTCGAATTTTCATCCCTAGACAGTGTAGACGGGGGAGATAATAATTCCTAGTGTTACCTGTATAATTTCGAGTTATAAATATTTAATATGACATATATTCATCCCTTTTTTATGATTGTTGACGTCATAGGAATATCCTTTAAATTCGCTTCAAATTACTTCCATTTAATTGCTTTAGCGTATGACTTGAACGAATCGTAACCAATTTAAATATTTCCTTTTCTCCTAAAGACTTTATTAAGAAAACTTCAAGATGCTGTTGACTAGAGACATTTGAATAGACTTATTAGGTTTTAAAATGGAAATTAACATTTCCGCGTGACAAAAGGAAGTTGAACGGCGGAAAATTATGACGTCAATAGGAAACCTGTCTAAATGCTTTTTTTAAAAAGGATTGCTGAAATTTTAGTGAAACCCTTATTTTAGAATTAACTAAAAAGTGGCACACTCTTTAGTCTGCTTAATTGAGCCATTTTGACAAGAGAGAAAGGGGTGAGTTTACGAAGGTTTGGGATTTATTGTTTCCACTGGTTAGGAAGCGGGTTGCGATGTATCTTTTCCCCCCTTTTTTTTTCTTTCTTTTGAATTGCTAAAGCAGCGAGTCCATGCATCTCGAGTGTCTCGAAGCTCTAGGTTAAAAACTAATTACGGCAATATCTTATAATGGTTTTTGGACGAGAGGTCCTAACCTTTCTCGGCCTGGACTAGTGAGGTGACGGCCGTCTTTTATAGGTGGAGAGCTTTGAGACCTCTATTAGGATATTCTCTTTTGTACCAGCACGCAGCAGTTACGCAGGTGCTTTTTAAGTTCGTGTCCATTACCTCGTGAAAATTGAACGTGCATGATGAAAGTAGCACCTATAGGCGTCAAGAGTAAACCAACTAGGAGTGAGGAGCTTTCATAAGTTGGTAGAAACTGATTTTTGGAGTAATTTTTAATTCACGGTTTACAATTCGTGAGAAGGTTCCGTTTCATAGGTGACCCTGATTTTTCTTAGTTAGCAATTATCACGTGATGGACTTATTCAATAGAAACTGATTGTTTTTCTGAATGTATGATGGCGTAGAATTTTGTTAAGTTCAAATTCAAACGCGATTTGCTGTGAAAGTCAAGGTTAGGCAAATTATTAAGTAATCAATTAGAAACCGAAATATTTGGCGTTATCTTGTTTACAGATGATCAAAAATTATGTTCTCTACGAAACCCGAAGTTAAAAACTTACCTTGCCATTGCTTTATGAACGTTAGGGCCACAAGATCATGCTGAAAACCAACTATGAATTGAAATACGGGTGTCCTCCCATTGAACCAAATTCCCAATGGACAATAAATCCCATTGAACCGAAAAACGCATAACTATTTAAGAGACTAACAGAATACCCGCTTTCTCGTCGAATTTTCTTGCTTCTTTCTCTAAACCGGAACCATCAACTTTCTTGTGGCGCACAGTTCTCATGCGATAATGGCATTGGAGCGTACCCAACATTTTTATCTGGCTTTACATTTGTCTCTCTTCACGAATTTTAAGGGCCAAAGAATTAGTGACGGACGAGAGATTACTAGTTAGTTACTCTAGTTGATTTACTCTTGTTAAGGCTTTATTTTTTAAATGGGGTGTTTGGAGGGGGTGGTGGCGCTTGGGTGTCGGAATAAAACAAGCTCGGAGGCGACAAAAGCCCGGAGGTGATTTACATTTCCCGTGCTGGAATGTCGCGAAGGAAGCTGACCGGAGATAGTCTAGTATACGTAGCGTTGTCGCAACCGTATCTTAATGGGAATCTGTTCGCGAGCTACAGGGCTTCTTTCCAAAGCCCCTTCGCTTCCCAACCAACACGCAGATTAGCGCCCTTCGCTTTTCTACAACCCGACGTGCAACCTTGCTTGGCTTTTTCCATCGTAGCCACGGATAAGGAGTTCGTCAAACGTAAATTTGACCAAGCTAACGTTGCAACTGAATATAAAGTTTTTATCGGTCACGTTATCGACGAAGCGGCTAAAAAGTTCCAGCAATTAAGGGGAAGTACCCCTCCAGCCTGTACTCCCTGCTTTTTCGATTTCGAATTTTTCGCATCCCCATCTACCCCTTCCAACAGTGGGGGTTAGGATCAAGAGAGAATTATTTAACGACAAATAAGACCCGACACCCTTTCCTCGTCGAACTGAACAGTAGACTGGATGATTGTAGATGAAATACATCCACCACTTTGTATAAATAACAAATTAGACAAGTGGATCTAATTCTTAAGATTGATTAACAGAGACAACAATAAATGGGAGAAAAATTCGTTTGCAACTTAGGACCGAGCCTGAACTCTGCTGCAGTTGTTCGTGCATGCTTTCATTACATTAAATCTGGCTGTGCGCGGAGGTAGGCGTACGCATGCGCGTGGGATACAGAGAAGACGGTGCCGTTCAAGTTACCTTCCCTCTTTGACTCTCTCTACTTCCTCCATGAACTAACGAGGCGTTTTCCTTCATGTTGACACTACTAAGTCTTTGGAAGCTTAACCTCACCAAGACTCACTGGGACTGGCAATTCCCCAACCACATCATCTACTAAGGAATGATTTCACGGGCGAGTGTGATTATACGCGGAGAAGGGTGTTTGTCGAAATTCGATTTTTGTTTCAAATTAAAGGGAAGTTTTTTAAAGGGTGTGCAGAAACAGGAAATAGAATTGGTCCCGCCGACTTTTCTAGATTCTAATTCTGTCGTTATGGCTGGCTCCCTTGCCTTAAGGAAAGGACGCGAAAGGGGAGGAATGATACTCTTTTATATTGAACGAGGAAATTAGCCTTACTCACAAAAGGATGTGGGACTCGATTACGCAGCCCACTCCCTCCTCGTTAATTTCCAAAACTAGACAGTCGTATAGTAAGGAAAAACATACTTCTACTACGCAACGGTAACACCCAAGCAAGTCAGTTCGGGCTTTTAATTTTCTAACACCGAATAATTTTAGTTCGTTACTTTTGTCTATTGAGAAATATATATAAAACTGGCCTTAATTAGGACTGAAACTAGTTTTTTTTTATTTTAATTAAACCACAAAAAAGCTTTAAAAGTGACAGAAGTACATTGTTTACTTTCCTTATTTGGCAACAACGCAAAGTTAGGCCTAACTAAAACTAATTTCAATGTGGACACTTTTAAATAGAAAGTTTTCAGGTTTTTATTTTTAAGATTTTCAAAGGTATAGGCTATTCTGTTTGTACCCAATTTTGAATATACCTTTGTGAATAAATGAAGACTCTCTCGTTAATTGGTGCGCGGCGAAGTATTGTTCTTATTCTATTCAATGGAGCAAAATATTTAAGAGTTTTTAAGA
Source organism: Phalangium opilio (assembly GCF_054372755.1). Classification (NCBI taxonomy): domain Eukaryota; kingdom Metazoa; phylum Arthropoda; class Arachnida; order Opiliones; family Phalangiidae; genus Phalangium; species Phalangium opilio. Next base: position 4,659,763 of record NW_028324187.1, on the reverse strand, counting down.
TAAGGTCACCTTTATATTCAACTTTTAAAACTTAAATAACTTTTGAATCGGGGGGCCAATGAATTGTGACTAAAGTAAACAAAGCTGTCGGCGAAGAAAGAATTCTTACCTTGTGAATGTTTAGAAGTGCCTTTGTTGAAGTGAAAGTGTCGAAATACTAAGTTAACGGTCATCTTGCTCATGTGGTGGTTCAATTGTATCAAGAAAAACACGACAAACATAAAAATTGTCTTTAAAATAGTCTTAACTTGGTTTGGTATCGATTTTCCCGCATTTTAAGTTTTCACTTCCCTTGATACACTTCTGAAGTAACAATTAACCTTATGTTAAACAAAGCCAGCTTAAAGCTTATATATTAATAGAATATAGAGTGGCATCCTTTTTCTACAACCCCCTTCTGCTAGGGCTTATTCTATAGAGTTGTATATATATGTATAGAGAAAGATGTGTGTATAGTCGTTAATTCTAGCTGGGGACAATTTCTCGATCCCTTTCATTTATTGGTGATGAGTGATTTCGCGATGACATCAGCTTTATTTCCGCGCCCTATACAGGCTATGTGCCCCTGTGGGGTCGGTTTCCCCTTCATCATTCCCTTGTTTAATAAAGAATGCCTATAATGCTGGCGTTTGACTCCCCTTCCTCAGAACTCTCTTTGGCCAGGGAGGAGTACAAATGGAGAAAATTGTAAGGGATTTTTAGACTAACAACAGTACTCTCACGAAGGGGTAAAACTTGGTTATCGCTTATCACGTGGCAAGGGACATCAGAGTTCAGTACGAACTGCCCTCTCGTGAGAATCTTAATAAGTATAAAATAAAGCGCAATAAGTTCGAGACTTATTTGAATATAGTACATTTGTTGTTGGACAGAGGGCGCTGAATAGTAGCTCAATATTCAAAACGTAATAATCGGACTACATTTTGATGCTTTTTCTCGCACTGAGGGAGTCTTGGCTCGCGGTGTAGAATACGAACAGAAACCCAAGGAACAAGATGAATGCAATTTATCTCCCTTCAACTCCCTTTCTCCCACTGTGGGAGGAGTCTAGCCTCGCAGTGTAGAAAATATATTCACCTCAAAATACGACTCCATTTCTACTACTCCCTGCGTGCTTTGGCACCGCGAGGAACTCATTCGGAAATATAGAGCCGGGATAAGCGGCCAAAAATGTAATGAATAGAATTCTCGCTCTCTTTCCTCCTCCCTAAAATATGTAATGCCCCTGTCCATTCTTTGGCCCCCTATTTTTCCATATTTAATATAAAGCCAACGTTTTTAAGGTTGCGTTCGAATTTGGATTTCTCCAGTGACTGTTATCGAAACGCATCGCAATCAGCATACTACGTCCAGTTGCACTTGAAAAAGGCGTTCTTTTCTGCCATGTTTTTTATTCCAATTTGTATTATTATTATATTTTTCTGGTGGGTTTGAACCAAATTTTAATCCAACTGTTATTGAAGTAAGACTATCTCAAAATAGTTGAATATGGGGTTTTCTCAAATTATAAAATTTGGAAACATAGGTGATATTTAGATCTGTAGTCTTTTTGTATGGTCTATTCTCAATTTCACGCAAGCAATACATTGTATAGTATAGTTACATTGAAATAATTATGTCCGAGACCATAATTTAAATAAGCCGAAAGTCAAAACGGCAGCTTTTGCTCTGTAAGCGTCACTGCATGCTAATCACGAGATATATAAGGCAATAAAAACTAAAACCGCTTTACAAGCCATTAAAAATTTTAAAATTTTCATTAAATGTAAATTTTATACATAACTTATTCAAATGGTATTTCGCGTGAGATTTATATTTATACCATTTTCGCCTTGCGCTGGTTCAAACCATATATTTTCTTAAATTCCTTGGGTCAAATACAAATACATTTAAAATGCTTTAAAATATTAGTTTCTTAATCAGTTCTTCAAGAAACTGTGTAATTCTATTTAGATTCGTTGTATGTTAAGTTTCTTATCATCATTCATGGAAAATCAGGTGCTGTCAAGATAAGTAAAATTCCTAAGCACTTAATAAGACTTCGGGGGTGTGGATTGAAGCAATGGGAACTGAACTTGGCTAGGGGGTCCATTACGTCAGGTTACATGAGTCATGAGGAGCAATTTATATGCACCCTCTTGTCTATTTCATGCAGTTGAAAAAGTCTCTCAGTTTATATTGGAAATGGCCCGTTGCATCTAGGCTTTTCCTTCGTCTTATCTGCACATTTTTCGACATGAATTCGGTTTTCGTCCATTCATCCTTGTATGTTTTGTACTGGTGGGATGGGGAATTAGATCAAAGCCTTCTTAGAGACAGTCACTCTTCTCTATAGACTGGTGCTCTTCTATCCCGCTGTGACGCTGCATTTTCATGGTTAGGACATGAATCTCAATACTTGTCCCAATAATATTCAACTATGCATGCCCTCTCTACATATGCTGGGTAAATGATCCTAGTAAAGGTAAATATTTCGCAATATGAGACCTTAAAGGCCTTAGCCGTTTGCCTCAAAATTATCTAATTTTTCAGTAGAACTGGGCCTGAAAGTGCACGGTCAACAGATTTTGTAATAGAACTATCCCTTGATTTGTTAGATTGTTCCAAAATTTTATAAACAAACTGAATAACTAAGCAAGTGTTATAAGTGAGCAAGTGTTATAAGTGTAGAATTATCTCTGAATCACCTGTATAATGGTCTCCTGTTGGAGTTAGTTTAAGCTTAAAAGTGACGCTGTATATTCATTTGAAACAAATTCATGTTCACGTAGGCCCTGCCATCTTAGGATAGTAGCAAAAAGCAAAGTGATCAATATTGGTTACAGCTGCTTTCTTCCCCAGCCAATTTCTATCAGTCTCGCAAGATCAGCTTTTCTCATAGATAGAATTGACCATTATGTTCTCTCAGAATAAGAGTTGACTACGGTCTGAATGTGTTTTCCAATCAAACCGACTTAAATCTAATCAGAACGGATTCAAAATTTTCTAAGCGTTACCGTCTTATCTTGAAATACTAATATAAATCATTACTCCGACCTACGAGACATCTTAAGGTATACGTCACGTGATGTGAGATAAGTTTATGAACGGTTCCCATTGCGTTATTAAAATAATCAATGGTATTTACTTCATGTTTCAAATTATAAAATAAATAACTTAAAACTGGATTGAATTGTTATGAAAAAAAGCAACATCTAGGCGGATAAATTTACATTGAATTTCCCATAGCCCCTGTAAAAGTGTTCGTATCTGCTATACACTAAAGTTCAGAGGGAAAAACCGCAGCCAAGCGAACTATTTCAAAACGAGATTTTATAAAGAGCCTTCCACCATCTGGTGCTTGATCTCTGTACTACAAAGTCCATTTCGTATTAATAAATTCAAATCCCCATAATGGTTTGCCTTCGTTTCAAATATTAATTAGGGTTAAATAAGTTTATGTAGTAAACATGGAGAAATAACTAGTTGTTTTTACGTAAATAATATTACAAATTAACGTACTTATATAAATAACAAATAAATAAACCTTTAGCTTACTTGTTTTTCCAGGAAAATAAATTGTATCAGCATGTAAATTGGCTAATATTACATCTTTACATATAAATATTAAAAATGTTTTTAACAAGACCAAGACTATCGAATCTTTCCTAATTATGAAAGTGTATTTTTAACCATATTTGGGAAGAGTGTTAATATTGAAAACACGTATACCTTTAAAATTAAACACGAATATTCTTTCAACGTATTAATATTCAAAATTTAATTAAGAGAAGTTAATCAAATAGACAGGAAAACTCAATTGTAATATCGAAGAATGAGAAATTTTAATTTTACTATTTCTCCTTTGGTTTCCAAATATTAAATTTTAAGTATAACCTAATTAAAACATCGTGTAGAAGTAGAGTTTGGCGATCTGTGAAAATTGTATATCTTGCCTTGAAAGTAGAACGCTAAAATATTTGAAATTTCTCAAGGAATTTTATTTAAAAGCGGGCGACACCTTTCGTCGGCTTTAATTAAGTACTATAATTCAAATCGTCAAATCGTCACTCACATTAAAGGTGAGAAGGAGACGGCACGCTCCTTCAATCAACATAGTCTATGTAAAGAAAGAGGGGCGTATTTTTACTATATATATTTAGGAAGAGGGAGGAATTGTATAAGCTTGGAAACAATTGTGTTTTAATAGGAGTACAGCTGTTTTTGACACCCTAATTATAACTGGCAGTATTTTAGGGGAGGAGAGGGTTGATTGCCTTCCTTTCCCATGGCAGCCTCTTCTTCCCAAGGGGCTCTTACACTCCTGTACCCCCCCCCCTCCCTTCGGTGAATAAATTAATAAAGCAGTCATTTAGAAACAACGCCAGTATCCCTACAAGAAAAAATGACTTTTAACCAAAAAAAATAAATAGTAAATATTATACTTTAATATAATGTATTGTTAATATTTTGGTAGAAAAAAGATTTAGCTACGCTTTTTATACCTTAGAGTATAACCCACAGGGCAAAGTCTACTCTCCACAATGGATAAATGGGCTGCCACTATAGTAAAAGCCCGGCCCCATCTAAACGACTGCATTCCCCCTGTAAACCATATTACTATAAATTCAATTTACAGGCAAGGAGGGGCATACATTTACATAGAAAAGTCGGTTTTTCAATGTTAATTTATGTCCCTTCGTAGCATTTTAACTGATGATAATCGTGTTCCAAAGGTTCCTCTAGATTTATAATAATTTCGACGTCAGCGCAGCAATTTGAAATCTATAGTTGCTTGTGATATCCACTGTATTTCATGTATGAAATAAGTTATTGAAATTTTTCATTGCTAAATGCTCCCAAATTGAGGTTTCTTAAGTTCGTAACCGATTTCGAAAATGCTTAAAATATTTGTTCAAAATATTAAAATAAAATCAAATTAGTCATTTAACTAGAAATGATTTTAAATTGAACCATATTTGTGATTTGCGATCTTATTTCTCTTTAATTATGTTAAAGATTTTACTAAAAAATGGCCGGAAAATTTTTATATCTATTTAATTTTAAACCCCAACTACTATAATTTACCATTCATATCTATCCATCTGTAGAAAATTACGGGGTATTTTATTTGTTATATGTAATATAATCAATAACCTGGCAACCCAGAAAAGAATTCTTCAAGACGCTAGTCGCCTGAAGACCCACGCAAAATTCATCTAAAAACTAAAGCAACTGTTTTGAATTTTTAAAATTCCAGAGAGACTATTGGGGTTTTATTTTACAAGACAACGAAGGTTTCTTTTTAGTGTAGAGGAATCAAATACTGAATTTTTTTCCTCATCTTTCTCCTTCCGTTAAGAGACGCCTAATGAGTTTTGTAGTTTTTTATTCATTTATTTCTTTGATTTTTAGCTCTTAGAAGGCACACGTTGTTGTACATTATTGAACAGATTTAGGCGAGTTTGCGTGTCTGTCCTATGTCTGTCTGTCTGTACCAAATTGAACCCAGACGAGAGTAGGACATCCCTTCCTTATCTAAGATTGAACGTCTGAGTGACTGGATGTGATTGAGTTAAAATATTTCATTAAATATTGGGCATCTTGATTTTTAATCATTTAATTTTAATTATAATTTTCTCTAACCAACCATATATGGCTGTCCGCCTCATGGGTCAGGGCTATCCGCTACAGTTTCACAAACATTCGATAAGACTCAAAAAATACTTCCACAATCAATTTAATAAACTTGATATTCATTCAAAATTAAATACGACTAGAGAATTAAGACTTTTTATGTTCTAGATAATTTTATTCATGTACACCTAAAAAATATACGGAGAAGTTTTATAACCCATGAAGATAGAAGCGAGCTGAACGTTAATACCACGTACGGAAATTCGAAATCATTTTTGTACTTGTTTCTGTGATGGGAACGTGGGGGGGGGGAGGTGGTTAAAACATAATTCGTAACGGTTCGTTTACCGGATGAAGGGGAGGAGTAATACGGGACTAGTGGCAATTATTAGTCCCGGGGCCAAAAATTCATTCCAAAGTCGTTAAGAACATTGGATTTTCTTTCTTCCTTTTTTTATCCCGGCAGTGCATGGAGGAAGTCGATGCTCTTTCTGAGGAGTTGGGTTATGTAAGGTCGCGAACGTGTGATAATGAAAAGATTCGATGATGTAAATGTACTCTGATTCTGAGTGGATCTGAACTACAATTTGAATCTCTTTACTAGAAAATTGTCGCCAGGGGGTAAGGGAATGTATCAAAACTTCAACTTACTGTGTCTAAGACCGTAAACTCTTACTGTTGCTTAATGTGTCCACCTATCTGCTTGCGACTACGTGTTTCCGTAACGAGTAAAAAATCAAGGATTATTTAGCTTGGAGTGGAAATAGAGCGTCCTGTATTGAAAAGCAAGGATGGTTAAGAATTGAACGGATATAATACACCTTAGAATGTAATAGATTAATTTTTCCATGTTTTTGCATGCTTTAATAGTACTTAGTTTAATGTGTGACACAGGTATGACGTCATAAACAGTTCGCAGCATGCATCTGTGCATATTTAATTTTCTATATTTTCAGCATCTTCGAACCAACTTCTTGAGCTCATTTTGTACACTTTCTTGTATTTTAAACTAAAAACATCTAATGGTTGTTGAAATTAATGTCTACTATCACTTTATTAATAAATTTCCTGAATTACTTCAATGGAATAAAGATGGAGACTTTCTATATGACAAATTTTGTAAAATTTGAGCCACTTCTCTGGCATTTTAACTGGATTACATATTATCCAATAATAATGGCGTACAAGCGCTCGGGGCTAGAGTATAAGGCAAGGTTAAGATGCGTAACGGCGAAAAAGATAACTCGGTTGGGTTATATGGAAATTCTCTTTTCTATGCCTGAGAATTCTAGAAACGAAGCAAAAATGAAATTGATATTATTACTCGAGCGTGAATTTTTCTAATTCACATTTTAGCTTTTTTTTCTTTTTTTTATTGCATTTCTCAGCCCAGCCTCTTCTACCCTCCCAATAACTCTTCTATAGTTTTAGAGGGGTTTGGTTTGCCCCAAAATGAACCTAAGAAATCCGGTTTTTCATTGGGAGATTCGGAGCAATCCGGCATGTACGATTCCGTAGTAGATGATTGGGGAGTTTTTTTACTTTAGCCATCCATTTTTATATCAACCCTGTCAGAAGTTCAAGAAGGGTATCCAATATACAGTTAAGATCATCTCGTTGAACTGTACCTTTAATTAATAACTACCTTAATGCGTGAGATCGAATTCTATCTGTATCTAGTTCGTTTAACATTTAAAATTTTAAGTCAGGTTTTTGATTTATATCTGTACTCAGAAAATCGCTTTCGTAAAAATTTTAGATTTAAAGTTTAATTTAAAGGGAAAATGAATGAGATGTCAATAGCTAGCGACATAACTGTAGACTCGCTTTGTCTAATCATTTAATATAAAGGTACTAAGTCGCCTAAAACTCCGTTCAATTCTCTTCCGCATAATATAACGATTATTATTTTTTTCTTTTAGAAAAGTCGATTCGAGTCTCTAATTAAACGTTCGAGATTGAAGACTACACCCACTGCCCTTCCTTTTTCATATTTGAAGCCGTATTTAGCTGCCTCTTATGGCGGTTATTTCTCTGCTTTCCGCAGATAAGGTGGTTGAGAGTGTTCGGGATAAGCTGACAACTTTACCTGACATTTATCTCAAATTTGGCAAAATAAGAAACAATTATGGTTTCAAATATGCTTTTGGTAATTACTTCCCAAGAGAAAGTTTAGATCTTCTGAGCGGAGAGTCAACTCATACTAGTTATTTGCAATTTGGTAGAGAAAACTTACTTTGATATCATACCTCCGTTGTCGATGATGTTTTATATTTCTTCCATGGCAGCCTAAAACTAAGCGTGCCATAATGGTTTCCTACGCATTGTTTGTAGGTCAACCATTCGATCTGGTATATTGTAGGACACGTCAATGTCCCGCGTGCCTAAGGGGCCAAAGGGTTGGGGCTTACCCCCAAAGTGAGTCGTCATAACGTGGATTCCAAGCAGATGCCGAGGTCCGCCACCGGGGTAAAGTTTAGTCTCTCTTCGACGATGGCACGGACCGGGTCAAAGATCAACTGTCATTCTGTCACACCAAAGAGAGACTATCCGTAATTTAGCCTTGCCAACTCCCCGATCGCCTGACTCTGTCCAATCAAGACGCTAGAATGAAACCAAATGATTGTTGTATTCGAAAATTTACCTTCTGCTAGGGATAAATTCTATTCGGGTCATAGAGTGAACTGGTCACACCATCGAAAATAAGGATTATTCTGCGGGCTCTCGAGCGTGCCATCCCCGATAACCAAGATGTAATACGCAAAAATGGACGGACTAGAAAAGGGAAAAGCTAGCTCCTATAGGCCGTCATCGACCTCCTGTCTCTTTGTCTTCTTCTCGATCCAGAACCAAATTCCAATCGTTTTCTCGGCATCGATACTATAGGAACGTTGCTTTTGCAGCGTAACATTCACCTTTAAGTTCGGAATCACTGCCAACTTGTCAAAATGGAAGGATATGAAAGCTCTTAAAATCTGGACCGAGTATTATTGCAAATTACGTGGTAAGTTGACCCTAAAGAAGATAAATATTTAATTTCTTTCTAGAAAATAAAAGAACAAATGTTTACAGCAAATCTTTTCGAATTTACAACAAAAAAACAACTGCTGAAATCTGATACTGTTCGTCGTACAGATAAAATTTCGCAGTTGGAAAACCGGAATAATGGAAAGTTTCTCGAGTGTTACTCGGTCTGTATCGGACGGAAAACGTTCTTACGTTTCTATACATCCGGAAACGATTTTACAGAGTAACTTGGAGTGTATCGATACCTCAAAAACAAAATAGTTTGAGTCTTTCTACGGATTTCAAGCGTTAGGTTTATCGCTCACCACCCTCTAGCTCCAAACCATTCTTTCGATGTACCTATTAGGAGTACCCAGCCTTTTTTGGCTTTGACTTTTTACTCTAAAATGCCAGGAAAACAAATTTAGTAAAAAAAATGTTGCGGCTACGCTATATACTACATAGTTGTGCTCCGTGTATGTATGCTCTTGAAATGTGAAGATTTTTCAACAAAACTACCCAAGAAAAAAAAGGAGATTTCCTTCCAACCAGTCAAAGAAAGAGAAGATTTCTATGGTGAAATTTCTCTGACGGGTTTTTTACTTAAAGATATTGGTTACTAGATGAAATGGTTGGGAGACTATGGCCTATCTAATTTATAAACATATAATCACTTCTGAAGATCAAAACAACGTAAAAACAGTCGACAAAAATTTCTGCTACGTGTAGTGTTTTTTTTTTGAAAAATCCACTTCAAGGTATCAAGCGTTTTTGTTATCGAGTGAGTTTAATTAAAAGTAAAGGTCTTTACCTTTAATTTTTTGGAGGATGACAGGTTTATGACAAAAAAATTGGTCCACTTAAATTTTAAAGTAGCGGAAAGGGATTTGTTTTTAAAATGTCTTTTGATGTGACATTATTAGGACAGAATTGTTGGAAATGTTTTCTTTTATTGTGTCCTGCCCTATTATGGAAAATTGCCGGTAAACGCTACATCCGACGACAGGCAATTTAACAAAAAACCCTGCAAGGCCAATTTTATTATTTTGTACTTCCGGAAATTGACGGAAAACTACCTAAGGAAAGAATAGGAAGTGTTGTTGACGGCGTTCAGTGAGGAAAACCGATCACATTTACTTTTACTTAACCATCCAGTGGTACGTGCACTGAACGCTCCTACTTGACGTCGACAGAAACAGTAAACCCATGGAAAAACAACCAGCGCGTTTACAAAACAATTTTACGAATCAACTATTGGAATTAAATTTAATTGCAACTGTATTAGAACATTAACCATGTCAGTTGAAAACCCTGGCAGGGACATTTCCAGGCAGTAGACAGTAAAAATCTAGTTGAATAGAAGAAATATATACGATTTCTGGGTTTCGGTCTGCGCTATCTGTGTGGCCAATCCCAAATTCGGGCTCTTTTTCTGACAGGTGGCCTACGGCTTTGAAGCCCAAACCAGCCAACGTCTTATCAGAATTTTTCTCGAATCTATATTCGACTCTCGCGGTAGTTTATCGACCAATTCGATGTCATTTTCCATGCCGCACTTTGGTGTAACTTTCCTTAGGAAATATTTTATCTTTGATAAAGGCAGGCGTCAAGTATATCCAAATAATCCGATCGAAAAGGCCCATACTCCGTGTGTATATTGGGTTCTATAACTTCGTATAAACGAGACGGTGCCGTATTGAGTGGTAAAGCGCAAACGAAAATAAGGAATCGACCGAAAACCCAGAGGGGTCGTCTCTAAAAATTGAAAATCTTTTTTCGAAATATATTCAAAGCGTAATACTGATATTTCTTATTGTTTTAAATCATTCCTGGGATATATTTCATCAGGAAAATTATATAAGAGATACATGGAATTTCTATTGTACCTCCGTGATGCTTGTGGATGTCGCGAACTATACCTTTATTGTCCCAAGCCTTGCGAACATGGTGAATTTTCAATCCTGAACTATAGAGACAAAGATTCTCAGTACCATCTGTATTATTACCTGATTATAATTTTTGTCAACAAACCTCTTAAATAGGGTATTATCAAAATCAAAATGAATTTAATACATTAACCCTGTAAAATTATTCTCTCCAATAAATGTCAAAGGTTTTTGAATTTTGACGAGTTTCGTGAGTGTCAATATGAAACTTTTCGTAACCAATAAATTAATTTAATTTTGACTGTGATGGAAATTATGAAATAGCTCGTTAACGTGTGTGAATTTCGGTTCAATTTAAGCACCCTGTTCTTTAATAGTGGTCCCTTCAAACCGTAGCTAGTCATCTGTCGCTGACAGCGTTTTACCACTTTCAAGGAATCTATTGTTTACTTCTTTCTACACTAAACTTTCATAGCTTAACGTGGGCGAGAGACCGAGGTATAAAAAAAGGCCACGAGAAGTATTTGCAATTTTTTAAATCTTGTTTATATCAAAAAGAGTTAAACAAGTGTAAGTTAAATGTAATCTGATTTGCATTTGTAACGGAATCAGTCAAAATTAAACTTGGAAAACCTTTTTGCTTTAAAGTATATTATTGTCGAATTCCTTATCCTTTGTCAATTCGAATTTCTCACACTCCATCTTTGCCCTAAAATTGTAGGCCCAATCGACTTAAAATCTGGTTTTCCAAGGAAAGGGTTAACAGAATGAGTATGACTTTCTTTGAGTAATGCTCAACTAGGTAGTAACAAAGTTATAATACCTCGTCAGAGCTATTAACCTCGACTAGCTAATCCATTCTGTATAGTTATAACTTGGGTAATACAATTTGGAGAGAGAAGCATTTAGTAAAAGAGTATATTTCCTTTCCTTAATTAAGATCCGAGGAACTTTTCAAGCCAAAAAGCAATAAGGACAAGAGTAGACATCCTAACTATACCATACTAGACTATAAGAGTGGGAGATTTTTAAGAGCTTGTCCTTGGTTGGGGTGTTAAGGTCTATAAATTTGGTTGTCATCAACAGCCGTTTCACTTCCGGAACATTGAGTTTCTCCAGAGCAGTTTTCTCAAAATCGCGCTCCACACTATACCAACCAAATTAAGCTAGCCAACCCTGTCGAAATCTAAGCGTATAAGATAGCCAGAAAGCCAAGGCTTAAGAGAGTCAAAAAAAATACAAGAAATAAAACAAACAAAAAAGGGAAGAGGAAATAAAGGAGTCCCCGCTGAAAAGAGAATAGTAGAAGTCCGACAGAGAATAAAAGCTAGGGATCATAGATTAATAGATAAGATGGTTAAGGAATATTCTCGACTTAAAGCATCAGGGTAGTGATTTTACAACAGCAAGTACTTTCAATAAGACGAATTCACGTCATCTCAATTCATTCGTTAACCAATTGCTATAAATAAGAGACTAGTTTCTTAACGACTACTTTCAGGGCTTTCCTATTGGACACATCACATGAGAGAAGCAATTTTCTATCTTTGAAGTGTTTAATATAACGAGACAAGTATGTGGAAAATAAGAAAGATATGTCAACCATCTCTTTTAGTAAGCAATTCGGAATTGCGTCCGTTTGAGTAGCAAGAGACGGTGTCTTGAAAACAAGTTAAAGCTTCCATCTACATCTAGGCCTTTATATCTGCTAGGAGCTAGGATATGGAGGTTTTTAGGGGTCGGGGTATCTAATCCGTTGTTAACGTTCTTTCTTAATTAGGAATACGGTCCTTAAATCCGACTCTATCTATTTACTTCTTTCTTGTCCCCAAAGAATAAGAACTAGCAAAAAATCCCTTTAGGCCTCCGAAGGGATGGACACGAACTAAGTTCTGGCTTCTCAAAATATTTTACACAATTTTAATAAAACAAGAGATCCATGATCATAACACGGTTTTCTCGCATTTAAAACACGGTTTGCCCGCCTTCATAACGCGTGTCCCCGCCTTCATAACGCGTGTCCCCGCCTTCATAACGCGTGTCCCCGCCTTCATAACGCGTGTCCCCGCCTTCATAACGCGTGTCCCCGCCTTCATAACGCGTGTCCCCGCCTTCATAACGCGTGTCCCCGCCTTCAAAACGCGGGTCCCCGCCTTCATAACGCGGGTCCCCGCCTTCATTACGCGTTTCCCCGCCTTCATAACGCGTTTCCCCGCCTTCATAACGCGTTTCCCCGCCTTCATAACGCGTTTCCCCGCCTTCAAAACGTGATTTTTATCAGTAACTTCAACTAATTTGTCATAAAATGTAAGCAATAAAATTTTATAAAGAAATTCTTGAATTGAGAAACTACATGGACGTTCAATATCGGTTACTAATAAACACTGTTTGTCAAATTAGGGTTTTAGTGTCCTACCTCGCTGGCGTTGAATTGTGTTTCTCTGAGATGCGGATTTGTTCCACGTTAAGATTTTACCTTGAAAAAGAAATGGAATAAAGAGAGGATGACGGTAGGGTTGAGAGGTGGTTAAGGGAAATCGAATCTTCTTATTCGGGGATTTGTCTGTACGCTTCGTCAAACGCCCAAGAAGCGAAAATTACTAAAAAAAAGAAACAATTCACTCCATGCCGAAAAACGGGGGCCTTACCCCAAGCGTCTAATCAGACCAGGGGGTGAAGAGGCAGAGACGGAGCTTGGGAGAAAAATTTAATTAAATAAAAACTGATTGGTAGAACGGGTTGTGTAGCGCGAAGACAAAAATTAAGAATGAAAATCGCATTATTGAATTCTAGCAAGAGTTTATCACTTGGGGCTAAGCAAAACAGATTTAGCGGTATGTGATGTACATAAATATTCCCTTCGGCATTAAGAGCTTAACAGCAGTGTGGAACACTTTTAAAAAATGGCGTGTATCTTCTATCTGTTTAAAGAAATCGTAGACATACAAATACATTACATTGCAATGTTTCACTTGTGCTAAATACAGACTAATGCCAAATTAAATTAACTATACGACACTTAAAGTGAAAGTCTTTCAAGATGAAGTCAGGAGTATAGTCAAACAATTCTTCGTAAAAGTTTTTATATAGCATCGTAGCCTCATTCCTGGAGGTACGGTGCCTAAACGCGTTTCAACATAACGTTTTAGTTGTTCGCGTCAAGTTGGGTAATAGAGTTTGAATGGTAAGACACTTCATTCTACTACGGAGTGAGATTCTGTATTTTTCCTGGCTTTGCCATAATTACCCGATTAATAGCGAACAAATTGTCCAAGAGTTCCAATCCCCTTCGGGAAAAGTGCAGAATTTGGAAAATTTCATTTAGGTATATAGTAGAGTCGATCAAAAGTTAGGCTCACTTTGCTTTATAACCCAGCTAGCCCGCGCTCTAGCCCAATCGATAAAACTTATAAACTAATATAAAATAATTTTTCGAGGTTAGTATAGACCACGCTTCTAAGTCTAGAGGTTAAACGTTAGCTGGTACCTAGGTTCCATTCTAAATACGTATTCCTTTGCTTTGTTCTTGGATTATTTAATAGTTGCACTGCTCTATCATTGTTAGTGGTAAATTCTGAAGATGAAAAAATATGTTAGGCCTTGGCGACTGTAGCGACTCAACATTCTGGACAATAGCGCCTATTAAAGGCGAGTAAAAGCTACCTAACGATATATAAGGGAAAAGTTATGAGGCTGGAAATAACTTTTCTCTTCTGCAAAATTAATTCTTTGGTATAGAGAAAAGTTTTAAGCCAATCTTTATATTCCCTTGCGGAGAAGGAATGCATTAAATTAAAGCGAAACATACCTATTATTGTCGTTGTATATTTAATTCAATAATTTTTAGAAAATAAGACATGAATTTTAATAAATTTGGTAAAAATAGTTAGGCCTTTCCTAAAAACCAGAGTGTTACGATTACGACAGACATTTGGGTTTTAAAGTTTATAATACGACTTTGTTACCTTCTTCTTATATGAAATTATATTATTGCTATGTTTATCTCAACATTACGTTGTTTAGGAGTCATTAACTTGACCAAAAAGCAAGATCAATGTGACGAAAGTAAAAACAATACGTGAAATGCAGTGCTCAACGTGACCTAATTTCTAGATGAAAACTCGTTCAAAGCAGATTTTTTTGATTTTTTTGCATTTATTCACAACATCGCGTTACGAATACGAAATAAGGTAGCGACAAGCTTGAAAATGAGGTAAAGATAAAAATAAAAAAGTTATCTTATACAATAATTCCTTTTGCTTTTGTAAGCACCTTTACTTTATCTAACTGTTAAGTAAACAAAGGGTATATCACGTTAAGCCCTTTTAAAGGATAAAATTTATGAATTCAAGTTATTCAACGGGTCTAAATGTCTGTCCCTTCCAAATTGCGCTCTGATCTTATTTTGGAGACACTTTGATACTCATGTGTCCCACTTCCAAGCGACGTTTTAAATTTATATATGTGGAAAAATAAGGTAATATTGTTAAGATGAAAGCGCTCTGTGACACAGTTTTATCTCGTTTCTGTTTCTTTCTATTTAAACGAATTTGTTTCTGTAAAACTAATTTAAGACGCAAGAGTTATTTTAAGAAATGGTTGAAGAACTCTTACTTTGGAGTGATGCGGGAATAAAGGCAGATGGCGTCAACAAACGGAAGTTCTACAAAATTAGACTTTAGTCACAAGCATGCTAAAGTACTTCTTTATGCATAATTCTCGATTTCGAATTTGTTTTTGTCAAAGGTTTGAGGACTTGAAGTAATTCGCTCAATTAAGATATGCGTTTTGGGATGAAATGTGACAAATTAAGTCTGTAGTTATGTCTAGTAGAGACGATATCCAACTGCGGAAGATTTAGGATATGTGGTGTGACAAAGCTTCCCATCTCTCGATTAGCCTAGTTGACGTTTGATTAGAATGTCAAGCTTGAAACGCCACATACCAATACCAATATCAAATTCCAGTCTAATATTATTCCATAAGGGCTGGTTATGATGATATTAATTATAATGTCATGAATCGATTTCAATGTTGAACGAGTGTTGCTGTATTGTACTATAAATACATCTATATACAAACGTGTTTAAGATTAAGTGCATTTTGAAAATTCATGACGATTCTCCTTAACTATAAGAGGTTTCATTGAATTGTTAATTTGGAAACCATGTCTTTTAAATAATAGCAAAGACAATTTTGTGTTCAGCGTCTACATAACGACAGAAAACTCTTACCCGGTATTGAGACCCTTAAAACACCCGGGCAACGCCGGGTAACTTAGCTAGCCCGTAATATATTTGGTTGAGATTGAAGCTACGATATTTTTATTTTGGGCAACCCAAGAAAAACCATGGAATGGAATAGAAAGCGTTGTAATTCTAGTACAGAAGAGTAGCTCAGTAAAAGAAGTTACTTTCTTGTTCGTTCAACTTTGAACTTAAGGAAAAAACTAAGTGGTTTCGTGTTACCTGATTGATAAATTGAACTTTATTCTAACCAAAACACTGCATGAACTTTGCTAGTCCGACGATAGTATCTCTTTGGCTTATGAAAACGAACAGTTTCTTGAATGATAGTAATACTTATTTTCGTTTTGAAACCTCTTTCTCTTAGTGGGAGTTAAATGATTGTTTTTGTACTTTCGAATTATAAGTTTCTGACGATAAGGGTTGGCGATTTCTATTCGCCAGATTAAAGTTTACCGAGATAAATGGCCATAGAAGTTGGCTGCATCCTATACGATCTTAACCCTTGCGATGTTATACTATTTTTTTGTTGTTGTCTGTTTTCTCCCAACTCGGATGGAGAGGGCTATTCTAGGGTATAGGAAGTAATTTAGGCTAGGCTCGTTTATCTAAGTCTTTGTACATGGATGGCAAAAGATAGTTTTTTCCCCCCTAGAACGATATAACCTCTTCTCTCGGACAACAACAAAAACTGAACCGTGCTAAACGAAAAAGAAAAAAAAGAAACCATAGACATATAGGCTACAGAATGAATAGAATGGGTTTTTGGGTTGGTTGGAGTGGGATGGTGAAATTCGTATATACATACCATGGGAAAACTACGTACTCCTATGGACAAAGATGTATTTGTCAAGCCAGTACCAATGTCCTTCTAAATCGATGTAAGTTGCTTCTTAAAACTGATAGTAGTTTTATAAATGAATCAATGTGATACATTTTAATTTCTGAGATTTTTAATATCAGAAAACATTGCTGGCGAACTAAGTTCAATTTATATCTATCGAACAATTAAACTTAAATAATCTCATTCTGTAGGCGAATGTACTTCGTGAAATATCCGTTATTACCTTGTGATCTCTTATGGATCTACAATCTCGATAGGATGTATAAAAAAGGTATCGTACAAATCCTAACGTCAAGGGGTTAGGTGGTAAGGTATAAACGAACTTTTATAGAGGTTTGGGTGTACGCTACATTGACCCTATTTTTGAACTTCTTTTCTATCCCGCAGGTTGATAGAATTTTGTTGTTCCTTAACGTTTACCTTTCGTAGCGTTTCTTGTCGTTCCATTACTATGAGCAAATCCTTTCCTTATACTGAACTCTCTTATATAACGGTTCTTTCTCTCTCTCTTTCTTAATACTCTCCCTTTGACTTCAAAGGGGTAAGGACTCCATTTCTTTCTGAACATATTAAAATAAAGTAAAACTTGTTCTTTAAAGTTAAATAAATAGTGCATGTAAAACTTCTTTATAGTATATTTATACATAAGATAATTTGAAGTTTTTGTATTGAATTTTAAATATAAAAATATGGAGAAACTAACCCTTTAAAGTCTCTTTTTTTTCCTTTCTTACTTTTCTGGGTGGGAGCATCTCCACTCGACATTTCTTTTCATTCGGTCACGGTTTCGAGTCCTAATAGTTTTTCTACCCCGGAGATCTTTTAACTTAACTTGAAAAGTATTTCCTGGATTTTGGTCTCTGTAGTTTTTTGTCGAAGTCCTGCCTCCGGGATTTTCAAAGAAAAATTTACTTAGATTTATGCCAATGATGTGTAACTCCAACTTGGTTGAGATCGACCCGTTTCAAATGCGCATTCATGATTTAAATTAAATTTATAAAATGTAAAATGGAATTACATAATATTGGTCTCTCAACCATTCGTCAACAACAGATTGTAAGGGTGTGAAGGACAAAACAACCTTAACTGGCTTTTGTTGTAAAGTTCGCTATTTGCAAATTAAGTTGTTTTCGTGGTGTTTCTAGTTAAATTTTTGACTCAAAAATTATGTTATAACTTTAAATTATTGAGTTCTATGGAAAACACTATTTTCAATAGTTTGTAGTCATAAACATTGGATCAACCGTTTTATATCTAGATTAAGTTAATTTTTTTGCGAAAAAAAAATATTTTTTGACAAATTTCACTCTGTCATATATTTTCATTTAACTATGATTGCATGATACAGAAGCAGATATTAATTAAATATAAGATGTAGTCCAATTTAGAAAATATTAGACTTTTATTATTTATAGTGACAGGTTTTCAAAAGTTGAATAAATAAAAATTTATTCATTTACAGTTTACCTTGGCTGAAATATACAAAGTTTCTTCTCTCGCTTTTTGACAAATATAATGTTAATATTTTAAAAATGGGTTTTAATGCACGACGTCGTTTCCAACATCATATACCTCTCTTGAACTACTTTAAAAGTTCTTCAATATTTAATTATGTTTTGACAAAATTTCAATTCTGTTAGTTGAGTTAAATTAACAGGCTATTTAAATCTTAAAGAGACAAGACAGCAGAAAGAGTTGCGAAACCACGCAAAATCTATCGTGAATGCTTTAATTGTACACTCACGAACACAAATGCATTCTACCTTAAAGCTACGTAACTAAAAATCTACTATTAAAACTAAAACTGTGCCATGAAACGTATTCAAAGGATCTGAACTCTGCCCTTAAAAGGTCATATAAGAATTCACTCGTATAGCATTTAATGTACAAATTCAAGCAGAGTATAGGGCTTATTCTTGAAAGGTATTATTATTTCATGAAACGATGATATTTCTCTTTGTCTTAGTGTTATCATTGAATTGAGGCTCTGAAGGGAGCAATTTAGAAGTCCCCGATGTCTTCTCTTTCTCTTTCTTTTAAAAGAAACCAGTTGAGAAATGAAGCCAGCTTCGTGTCGACCTTTTTTCCCATTTAAACCCTGTTTGGTTAACAGCTGGTTTTCCATGAAATAAGACCGAATTCAGTCAAACTCAACGGGCTGTATACGTCAAGCTAAAATAGTCATTCGTATACCATGAATCTGTTTAATCTACCCCTTGAATCAAGAGACAAATTTTTGGGAGAAATTTGATGGTAACTCTATTGGAACTCGAAATACCTAATACTTTGAGCCAAAATGAGAAGACAAACTTTGGAAATGTAGCCTAAATCTTCAGAACTAAAAGTTAAGCTTCGAATTGCACCAGTACAATTGAGTGAACAAGTTTCAGCCCGGAGTTCTCCGAGGGTAGCCTAATATTCTGAGGAGAATTGAGATAATCTGAATACTACTTCAATTGTATTCGTCTTCTTTCCATGAACAGAAATTTAAGGTAGCTCGTTGGAGGAGCATGAAGGCTGGCGTTTCTTGTTTCATATATTTGTCTTAGCTATCTCTTTGTTTTGTCCGCGCTGGAGGAAGAAGAACTCTTCTCTTTGCGGCCTTTTTTTAGTGCAGTGCATGCTTGTTCTTTGGGAGCTTCTAGGCAATATACTCTTTCTCTGCAGGCTGATTAATGAGGGCATTTGTTCGCCAATTCGTTATCTAAATTAGCCCGAATCCAATCCCCCAGGAATACGCCCCACAACCCGTAGAACCCCTTGCGCCAGCTGCATTCCCCCCAAAACCGTAAGCCTCTTTTTTTTATTCTATGGCTTGGGGCTGTTCTTTTTCGCTAAAGCTGAGCTAAGGTGTAAGCGATTGATTTCACACCGTGAAAATGAACCCCACCCCCAATTTCCAAACCCGACCTTCTAAATTTTTTTATCGCTCCTTATTCCAGGCTAAAGGTGCAACGTATTCCCGATTAGGTTTCTTTAAGGCCTTTATCGCTTGTCTCCGATATTATTGAAGGCCTGTGCAACCGTGTTTCATCTTTTTCATTGGAATATTTCAGGTAGTCTCTACCAAACTCCAAATAGTAGAGCGTTTCCGTCCTTATCTAAATGGGAAGGGTTTGAACGGGGGTAAGAACCAAACCAGTTTTAGTTTAGTTTAATTGCTGAAATGTGACCACGTGATCAACCGAATTACAGCAAAGGTTTGCATTTTTCTTCCTATCATCTGTTTACTCAACACAGCCAACATCGGGGAGAAATTTGACTGTATAAATTGAACCCCTGGGCCTATTTCATTGCTTAATTCCACTAACAGCTCCATCTACTGGAAGAAAAAACACCTTACTTCCACTACAAATTTGTCTAGCGCGCAGGCCTTCAAAAATAGCTAGAGATAATGGAATATTCGTTTAGAACGAGATCTTAACTTGAGTATAGACAAATTCGAGGGGCCAAGGCCTAATAACTTGTATGCATATCTCTTCCCATTAGTTACAACTTTAGCCTCCCTTTTAGTCATTCCAATATATGCGTTAAAAGGTACGATGTACTGCTGAATAAGTTACGTTTAATCATCAAATTAACCAGAGAAGATATATATACAGTTCACCAGGGTTGGCACGCTGGTATCCAGTCCGGTTTTATCCACCTGGATTAAACCGGTTTAAACCACGATGAAAAATCCAGTGGATTTTTCAAAAAATATAATAATAGAGTACAGCGCAGTCACCATAAAGTGAGATGGAAGAAAAAGTTTGACCCACATGTCTTTACCTCTTTATTTCATCGAAATGGTCGATTCCCATACATTGTGGGTTAGTTTGACGCGCCCTCCTCCCACTGCCCCACCCGAAACTCGTGAGACTGAGTTGAATTTTTCGCAACGCTAAATTGTTGGGTCGGACCGCGCATTTAGAAAAATCTTTATCAGACCCTGCCCTATTGAAGATCACAAAAAAGCCTACCCGGGCCCGACCCTGCCCTATTGAAGATCACAAAAAGCCTACCCGGGCCCGACCCTGCCCTATTGAAGATCACAAAAAAGCCTACCCGGGCCCAACCCTGCCCTATTGAAGATAATAAAAATGTCTACCCGGGCCCAACCCTGCCCTATTGAAGATAATAAAAATGTCTACCCAGGTAGACGATATGATAACCCTACCCGACCCGACCAGCAAAACATTTTAAGTTATTTTCTCACCCAACGCGATATGGTGATAATGGGTCGGGTTGGATTGAAAAATCCCGATTAAATCAGGGGCCCTACTCATCTCTAAGGGAAATGTCTATAGTTTTATGAACTTTTATGTACAATAAAAATGATTCTCAATTAGACGGCCTAGCAGAAGTCAACTAGCGCACTAAATGTAAAAAAGAAGTGCAAAATTAAGCACTAGAGAGTAGTTTAAAAAAAGCCAGATAAATCCAATAAAATCCGGTTTAAACCAGCAAAAAACCATACCAGTGGCTTTTTCAAGAAAAATCCGGATTTTTGCCAACCCTGCAGTTCACTCTCACTTTATATTATACACACTCCTCTTTCTTGATGCCTAAAAAAAGTTAACTTTTTCCAGGGCCGGATTCCCTGGAATTTGCGAAGAATTTTGGGAAGGGGTGGTGCTAAAGCGAAACCTATTAATTGCGGTAATCAAAGAGGCCATACATCAACTTTAAGAAAAACTGGATGCTTCCTGAAAAAAAAACTGCCTTACGCTTCATTTCACTTTGAAAAGTCACTTCTTATCGAGTTATTCCCTAATAAATTTGAATACATTCCGAATAGGATTTAGTTTTTAGTTCTTGGACTTCTCTAGGCGAGATGAACTGTCTAGGACCGAGTTTCAAAATCACCGCTATCCCAAACTCTTGGGCTTATTTCCTCGAGTTTTTCTAGGGAGCGAAATTAGATAGACGCCTCAACTCTGGTATCTCGGTGCTGTTCACGAAGACAAGTTGAATACAGAGTTGAAGGTGCATGGAGTATATTTTAAACAGCACCTTCTCTCGATCGGTCTTATATTTACTTTCGTAAATTTTCGATTCGGCAATTTACAGTGGATAGAGAAACTTCACGGGGGAAAAAAGTCTAATGAGAGCTTGGTGGTATATTTACCTTTTCCATATAGATTAAGGTTGCCGTCAACACTCTGCACCAATTTTCAGAATGTATATAGGTACCTACGATCTTGAAAAAGAGACCCAGAGCGACCAAAATTTGGACAAATCACTGATGGTTGCTGAAGTCAGTCTATTAGCTGCAAGTTGCTTATTGAAAGACCATCGCCGCAAAACTTCTCTGAAATGAATTCAATCCGGTATTCTAATGAAAATTTATTAATGAAGATTTATATTTTTAATGTATATTTTATTTATCCAAAGTTGAATCTATTTAGTGCATAAAATCAGATTAAATTTATTTCTCTTAATTAGTCAATATTTCGTTACAATTTCCACCGCGTTAGTTTCCTTTCCACTGATATTTGAAGGTGAAATTAACTTAGTTTACATTCGGGTGCGATGATTTGATTCTTAATATAAGAAACCATTTTTCATATCCATAAGATATGTCGGCGAGTAATTGGAGTTGGCAGACATAAGGCAAAGTTTATGGATTTAATTTCTGCCGTGGCAATATTAACGCTAGATTCTTAAATTATCCGAATAGCTAAGACGTTAATTTAAGTAGTGATAAATTTTCTGAAACTAATTTGATATCATATAGTAACTTAATTACGATATAATTTATTCCCCTAACATACTTCATTTCATTTTTCCCCTTTCAATTTTTTTTTGAGACACATTTGGCTTAGCTTCCTTACTCCCTGGGCTTAGTATCTGATATTAAAACAATCATTCAACGATAGAATATATAATTTAAAGGGGCAGTAACGAGTAAGTTCTACCTTCGTACGGCTTACAAGAAATTGAATACCATTAGGCTTGTGCCATACCACATGTTTTGCAACTGAGAGATTTCGGACTCTGCTGGTTTTGAAGGGATACAAAGATAATGTACGTGCGGATACATGGAAATTCGTGTTATTCTTTGTCAAAAACTGATAGATAACGAACCTATTGTTAATTTCCTCTAGTGTCTTTAAAGTCTTATCCAGTTAAAGTCACAATTTGCGCTTTTAATTAGGAATAAACTTAAAATGAAATAGAAAGGATTAAATTTTAAAAATTCCAAAAGTGTATCTTTTGGAAAAGGAACAATTTGAATTAAACAATCGAAGCGTATAAATAGAAAAAGATTAACCGCGACCCTCCATTCCATTTTCTGTCCCGCTCTTCTCCGGAGGGGGGATGAGAGAGGGGTGGCATTGAATTTATCTTTTAATTACTTTAAAGGATTTAGCGATTAGCTCCCAATGCGGAAATAAACGGGAGTAACCGTGCAAGGAAAAATTTTGCAAAGTTCTCAGTTCTGAGCCTAGAATTTTAAAGAATGGTTCTGGGGGGGGGGGGAATCGGGGGTTAGACAATAAAAGAGCACAATTCCTTCCCCCCCTACATCAGTGGCTTAAGGGGTTTTAACCCCAACCCCCAGTACTATTTTTCCATGAAAAACGGAGAAAAAGCTCCATTGTTCCAGCTACAGATAGAATTATAAAAAATGAATTCAATGGAGGGGGAATTAAAACGAAAAATTCTTGATTTGATAAAAAAATAATGAAAAGGTTTTTTATTAGCATTAGCCTATTAGACTATTGGCGTTTTTTTTATTAACTACTTCAAGAGAGATGGGTGAAGGAATTAAATTGGAGTTGAAAGCATTGGAGAAATAGGAACCGCAAATTTGTTCTGAAGATATATTACTCAAAATCACATGTTATACTGCCTTTTACTTCCAACAACTATTTATCCCATTTTTTCATTGACTGCTGACTATCTGATACTGCAGGCTAATCCCTGCAACGAAATGTACTGATAAGCGATATTACCACTCCACTGCAATGCATCTACTCCATGCAAAACGGAATGACAATTTTCATCCATATTTACAGATATAATATGAGGAATGTTTGCGCAAAATCGCCTTTATTTTTGTGTTACAACTGTAATTTCGCCGAACAACACAAACTGTCACAGGCAATTTATTTTTGCCAAGAGATACTAAATATTTTCCATCTAAATATTGCGTTGAGCTAGTTTTCCATTTTACAGCATATCATACAGGCTCTATCCTTAGCGCTATATTATTTAAATCCATAGTAGGTAGTTCAAGAGACAGAGTTCGCTACATGCAAAATACATTAGAACGCTTCTCGTAAGGAGCTTATCTTCCTATTTTTTTATTATTCCATGCAAAGTGGAGCGGACTTGGGTTGGGTTAGGCTTGCCGGCCAAAAAAAAAAATAAGCTAAAATAAAAAAGAAATTGAAATTTTTAGCCAGTGATAATCCTCTTATGAAGAGGGAAGACCTAACATAATTTATTCTCCACCCTTTACTACATTCCCTTCTTTAAAGTAATTTTGACTCTATTTTTTGATGCAAAAGCCCACCGAGTATATTTTTGAAGGCTCTTCATCACGCTATTAGAAAGTCAATAGTATATAAAAAATTAATATTTAGTTTTAAAACGTGACTGGGTTGTTAGTTAAAAACCATTTGGGTATATGCCCGTTTAAATATGACACGAGCTAAATGAATACTTCACGTGCAAGAGAGTGAAGTCATTTCTGGTGTACAGGGTGGATCAGATCAGAAGAACACTTGTTGTGAGTACAATTTTGTTGCATGCCTACTACTCGAGAGTCCAATTTTGTTGTATGCCTACTACTCGAGAGTCCAATTTTGTTGTATGCCTACTACTCGAGAGTCCAATTTTGTTGTATGACGACTACTCGAGAGTCCAATTTTGTTGTATGACGACTACTCGTGAGTCCAATTTTCTTTAATGCCTACTACTTTTTTAAATAAATGAAAAAGATAGGTTCACTAATAAATGTACACAGTTTAATTGCTGAAGCATTTTTAGGTAAACTGATACGTTGTGCAAACCGATACCCAAAGGTTAAGAAACCCTTAAAAAAACCAAAAACAATACGTTAAATCGAGGCATGCGCGATGGTCCATATGAACCCTTAAGCATCTCGATTCATCAATCGGATCGGATTCCGAGTGTTTCGCAATTCCAAATGACCCTTCACCTATCAGAAGGAAGAGTGGTTGAAATCATTAATCATTTTTGCACCACCTATTGTCTTTCAAGCGTGGAACTCTTCACCTCTGTTGTACAAGTCTACATATCCCAATTTTTCCCTCGTGTAATGTAGTAATTTATTTAACCGCTTTGTTCTGAAGCGAGATACAAAATTTTTGAGAAATGTTCAAGTTAAGTTCTATTTTTTTGAACTTCAAACTTTCAGTTGCTCTGGCTTTTCAGGAAACGCGAATTCAAGGCTCGGACTAAGCCTATTTTGCTTATCGATCGTCTTGATCTTTAGCATAAGAAGAACTCTATCTACTGGAGTTAAAGAAGAGCTGTTATCATATTGCAAAGCTATTCTCTAAACTATAGCATGTACTGTAATACGGAGACCATGAACTAGTATTAGTTGTCTACCATCTTCTCTATTATGATTTTTTACTAACTCCTTGAAATAATTGCTTCTTAGCGTTGTCAATTAACGCATTTACGATACCTAATTTAAATTAATTATTAGTATAATTAAGACATAAAAATGAAATATTTACTTGGACATTTTTCAAGGTTATTTTATCTTTATACTTGTTTCTATCATTATATTTCCAATTTGTCAAAATCCGTATAATGATGATAGCGATTGACCATTTGTACGGCAATAGCAACACGAAAAGGCACAGTTCAACCCTTGGTATAGCTTTTTGACTGCAGGAGCTTGAAAGTCCCCTTGAAAAGAGTGTAGTTGTAGTTTCCTTGTTGACCACTAGTATGTGGGGGGAGACGGGGGGTTTCACTCATTCGCTATGTTTTTCCCTTATTGGAAGTATATACGTCGGGACTTAATCCTCTTAGAGTTGGCTTGGCGAACGATTTTTGGAAGCGGGCTTATGTACAGTCGAATACCATATCACCATCACCCTCCTCTTCCTTTCTTTCAAGTGAAGTGGTTCCCTCTTTTTTTTTCTGTTGGAGTTCATTTAGAGAGAGTGGCTCTTTCACCATTATTGCAAAGTGTGCTTAATCCCCTTTCTATGAGGGACAACCAACCCTATTCATTGTATAACCTACCTCGAATTAATTAACCCATAATCCACCACACGCTGATCTTAAATTGTTTATTTCGAGGATGCACTTTGACATTTATTTGGGTTCTTTAGATAGGGTAGCTTAATACTCTCAAATTAACAGCTTGTACGTGGTTGTTACATCCCTTCGTAATTCAGGGGTTTTCCTTCGATGATTTTAGAATGTTGGTGTACTAGGTTTCATTGTATATTTAAAATTTAAAGCCATATGGTGAAGATGTAAGATGAATAATGATGATCATGTAATGTTTCTTGAAATTTCGGATTGAAACAGTTAGGAAAGATATTTCGCCCATATATGTAAACACGCATGAACAGTGTTCATCTCTTCCTTTCAGGTCAAGCTTGAAGTGGAAGAGTTAGGCCTAACAAAAAGTTGCAAAACAACGAAACTGGCGTAAACATTACAATTGTACCAACTATGTTTTCCCAATTTCAATACGTAGTTGGAAGCAGATCTTACTTAAGCAGTTCCTCATCAAATTTCGTGTACCCGATCAGGCAAAATCTACTAAACTAACGTGTTAAACCACCCCCATAATAACGTCAAATGTCCAAGTTATCTTGCCGAAAAACAGCCCCAGGCATTTAATAATTTCTGAACTCGAGATGCTTAATATACTTCTCTGGAGATGTGTGAATACCTTGGGGATTACTGAAGGTATTTGTAGACTAAAGTCATCGAGCTTTAGGTTTGGGGAAAAACAATAATAGTACATATAGCCCGAGGTGATAGCGACCAAGGGTTAAATGGTGTGTAACTTCTTGTTCCATTTCTGGGCCCCCAATGCCCCCTTTTTTAAGTGATCGATGAAGGATTGATTTTTTACGTTGGGATTACGAACCGAAAAACGCCCTAGGTACCTGACCAGCACAATCTAATGGGCTCCCTTATTTGAAGTTACCAGCTAGTTACTTCTCGCCTTTCACGACTCTACTATTTTCTATGATCGTAATTTGTAAAGAAGGCCTGGGAGAAAATAGCTTTCTCCTATCTTAGGAAAATACTGTATGGTTTTTCTTCAAACGAAAGAGAAGGTGAGGAATAACCGTGGAGGATTCCGGTTAAGGTTAAGCCTTGGCAGGTTCGTTTGCGGGATTCCTAGGGGTTCCAAAGAATTCCAGGCTTATAACGAAAAAATAAGGTAACGCTTTCACTCTGTTGGGAATTGCTCTAGAAAATAACGAAAAACGGAGATAGCAAGCTAGGCCTTGGAACCCAAGAAATACACTTTCCTTCTTTTAACAACAGGATAGTGGTTTTTTTCCCCGCCAAGGATAAACGCAACGTAGTACTTTTGTTGACTTCCAATGTAGTACTATCCTGATAGTAAACCGCGTACTGGATAGTCTTATTCTACCGCTAAACGATTTAGGCATATAAAAAGATTTAAAAAGAAAATATGTTTTCTTATATAATGTTTAAAAGAATTAAGACCAGCTTAGTATCACTGGTTGAAAGAAAAAATATTATTTAATGTAACTGTTATATTCAAGTTTTAAATGAATCAAGTTGGATCTTCTGAGATCCCTGAGGTAAGAAACCATCGTCAGCTATGTTTTACCTAACCGATAACCTAATCAAAAATTAAGTCTCAAGTCTCCATGGTACTTCAAAGTAATGGTTCCTGGAAAAATTTGGGTGCGTCATGTACCGTGAAAGATAGGGTATTTTAGTTGAGAGCCTGTTGGGTGTGTACAGACTTTGTGATTCTGAAAGAAGTCACCCATGTTCTCCTGGAGTGTTCGGACGCTTGTTCTGACGCGATTGAACTTTGTTGACCATTGGAGACTGTCCTGGACCTCTCGAGAGGTCAGAGGGACCTTGTGGAGAAAGCTCCTTCTCCATGTCTCCTCGTCTAGTGTAATATTACGCAGATTTCGGAGTATTTATGAACTTGCCCCTTTGGTATTTCACAATTATTTTACCTTTTCCCGGGGATACGGTAAAACTGATAAATCCGTACACACGCCATTTTTTTCTCTCTATAATTCAAGGTTCGATTGATCCAACGTGATCTAATGCTAGTCAAAGTTCTCTCCCTGAAAATCGTCGGATATAAATCACGTTTTGTTATAGAAATAAGAAAAAGGCTTTCTCTAAACTGATATAAATGAAGAATTCCCAACAAATCAACTTTTCATTAAGTTATATCAAGAATAAATTCAATTTCCTCAATGAATATTACCCTTCTAACAGGTTTTACTTAAAATTTCATGCTAGTCTATTACAGTTTCTTACTGCTAGCATTTCGAAGTGAAATCTTGTTTAATATCTAGTAAAAGAATGTACTAGAAGCGTTTCGTATTCATTGGAAAATAAAATCAATTCACGCAGTTGTTTTAACCTCATCCCGTCCGTTAGATTCGGAAAAGAGGAAAGAATAAATCGATTTTTTTCGATGAGAATCGCGATTTATAAAACGATAAATAAAGCTAGGATAAAACAACCCTCGAATGATGTTCGAACTATCCTGGTTAATGCGCTTAAAGCTTATATATAGAAAGCGCATTAAGACAGCGTTCTTTGAACTAACTGTTAAGGTATTCCATTTCAAAGTCATTGTAAGGATTGTTGCGATTCAAAGCAAATCAATGGATGAGAAATTAGACAAATATTTCATTATTTAGATGGGCAAGTGTTTCCAGTTTAAAGTTAATCATTTTGGAGTGAAATTGACCCAAGGTTGTTTTGTATACTCTGTTAGAGTAGTAATATTTCGACCCGAAATTCAATGATGGATTTATAAGAGATACTTTAACAGTCACTCGTGCAAGAACACCTTGACCAGCATCAGTTTGTTGGCCATAATTTTATTAGGGGTAATGATGATGGGCTATCTAAGACAATGAAAGGGTCTCCAAGTTAATTAGTTTATTGGGCCAATCTCCAGAGATTCGCGTTACATATTTCAAGGGAAGGTATATTCCCTAACTATTACTTCAAACGTTCGTGGTTATTTCTAGCTATCTATTTCTCGTTTCTCATTGGTGGCTTCATTTCAAGGAGCAACTGGAATCGATTTTGCGGATTCTCTTTCGCCGGTGATATTACTTATGGGGATAAATGGAGGCGGCGAGGAAATTTGGCGGCCAAAGCGAAAAGACCTTTAAATTTACCGAACTGACCAATTTTGCCCAAAGTACAATCTAAAAGAGAAAAACTATTCCATTTCTTTCTTTTTTTTTTTGTTTCCTACGGTATATATATCTTTCCTCTATCGTCGCTTATATAAACTCCTACTCCCAAATAAGATGGGTAGATCGTAGATATGGTGGCCGAACGGGGGTATACTGACGTAGGGGGGCACTCGCCCCATCGATTTTAATGAAGAAAGACGAGAATCGGAAACAAAAAGTACTTCCCCCCTCTGGTTCCTTCCCTCCCCCATTTAGGGAAGAAATAACTTAGTATCCTATATATATTATAAGACTAAAATGCACTCTGTAAATAGCCCCCTCACCCCTCTTATTTTACAGAAGGGAGAAGAATCTGAAGAGATGGATACTTCACTCTAAAATTGTTTTTACTTTCAAGTTTGTTTTCCTTCTTCTTTTCAATCTTTTGTTGACGTCAGGGATCGCTTTAGTAACAATATAGATTCTCTTACTTCATTTCATTGAGCGTACAAAGTGTAAAACACGTAATTGGTGGCGTCAATACGCTCAATTGGAGAAGGTTTCTAATATTTATCAGAATAACACTTGATTTTGGCATTTCTTAATCAGCGTCATCAAATTCAAAGCAGCCATGGCATTTCTTAATGAGCGTCATAAGTTTCAAAACAGTCAGAATAACACTTGGTTTTGGCAATTCTTAATGAGCGTCATCAAATTCAAAGCAGTCAAAGACACTTATTGTTTGGCTTAATTTTCAAAATTGCAAGACGTATCATGATCTTATTCAAACTTAATTCTAAATCAAACATGTTTTCATATTTAGGAAGCTTTATCCACCTCAAATATTTCTTGCTGATATGTTTTATGATATATATTTAAAGCTTCGTGTTGATTTTTTGAACTCTTATCGTCATAATAATGCTTAAATTATATTTCCAAAAAATTGTTTAATTTTCAACTTACTTGTCCCAAACAGTTTCGATACTCGCATTGAACACGTGCTTGTTCTACTTCGGCGCAAAAGATTACGATTGAATTTACCCAGCATGAAGAAAGTAATAAGAATGATGAATCCGAGTTCAATGAGAGTTCGTAATTTTTTTGCTCTAAAAATTCTAAAATCATCGTCAAAAGCGGAAGTATTTCTTTTTTAGGAAGTGTCCCGCCTCTTTGAGTTCGAATTTAAAAGTTAGTGGAGTATAGTGTCGGTGTTGTCTATGTCTTTTTATTTTATTGTCTATGTGCATTTGATTCGTGATTCCGGGAGTCCCTTTTTGCTTTTTATCTGCTGGATTGCTATAGCGAGCTCCGTTTGATTTATTCTCTCGCCTCTTTTACGAAGTGTGTTTTTTTTCTTCTTCACTATATTCCTATTTACACGAACCTTATCGCTTCTCGGCAGATGTCTTTGCCAAAAACTTCCAAACTTAACGTGAAAAAGAAAAGGCCCAAGCTTCGATTTTCTCCAGCCCAGAAAATGTCTGAATATTTGTTTCAAGACCATTTTTCAACAAGATTTCAAAACACCAAAAATGATGATGTCCAGCGGAGATCCAATCTTGAAAATTTTGGGAACAGTATTTAGCAATTAGGTGTGATTTAACTGAAAGGATTAGAAACAAGATGAAAATGAAGACAGTTCATTATAGAAAATCTTGCTATTATAAAATGTATTTCAACCTCGATTAGTCTCATAACTCTTTAGTTTAAGATAAAATGACTTTAATATCAATTAAGATTTTATCATTAGCAGATCAGACCGAAAGGTCTACCACATCTCGTCTATTATAAAATTTATTTAAGCTTCGATTTATCGATAACTCTTTTGTTTATTGAAAGATTTAAGATAAAATGAGTTAAATACCAATTAGGAATTTATCGTTAGCAGACCGACAACTCTACTAAGCGTTGTTTACGTTCATTCCTGAGCCTTAAGAAATGTCACTAGTACATTTTTTCGCCTTTAGCACGCGGCGTCTTCCCTTGAAGTTTAAAGAATGATTGGATATTATTCTAGTCACGCGTCTTTCGAATGAAATGGAAACCTTTTACGTCTCTATATGGTCCCTGCAATGCTTCCCATCTTACATCTCTATCCTTTCGGAAGTCTGATCATGCTTACATTACGCGATCAAGTTAAGACTCCCCTAAAAAACCTCTTCCCTATAACCTCATTTCTATCAATGGGTAGACTTCAATCGATCTCCGTTACATCGCTCTTATAGTGCGTTCAGACTTAACAATTTTAAATTACTAGCAGGTTTAGGATGTGTAAGCGGACAAATTTTGTTGATGGACAAATGTTTATAAGCCTTTCAAAATTCAAATTAAGTTTAAATTGAATAAATAATTACAGTTGATCAAAGTGAGGAAGTAAATTGTTATTTTTTCTTACACTTTCATTTGAGTTAATTGGATATGCATCGGTGTTTAAGTATGAAGGTCAATACACCATTATTTAAGATTAAGATTATAAAATCATGACTTGAAGAATAATTGTTAAACTGGGAAATTTTGTTATAGACTTTGGTTCAAGCTATTGCGTCACTATTTAATGGATTAATTCCATTCGTGATTAGAATGATGATTCAACCTGATTTTAAACGCATCTGTTATTAGCAAAAATACGCTAACAAGAAATGGGGTGCTTCTCGGTCAACCTTTTAAAGTTAGTTTCATGATTTTCTTTATTTATGACCTACATTGGATCGGTGTTGGAATAGATATAGCAATTGGCGCGCTCTGAAGGTGCGTTCAGACTATTTTACTGACTACCTGATCAATGAAACATTTAGTTGAAAAATTAGATGCATCTTAAACACCAGCTCAAGAACAAATAATATTGACACATCTAAATTGTATAGTAAAAGTTTCATCAGGTAGTCGAGATAAAATGGTCTGAACGCACCTTTATATAAAGCGCGCGCAAATTCCTATATCTATTCCAACTTCGATCCACTGCCGGTCATAATAAAGCGGGTCATAAAACTAACTTTGAATTTGATTTAAACTGCGTGGTGGTCCGTTTGCTTACTCGCTCATTTTTTCTTCACGGCGAAGAAAAAGTATGGGGCTCGCTATTTCTCGTTTGTCTCAATCAGCTCGATTTTTAAATTCACCACATATACATTTTCCATCGGAAAGGGAAACCCCTTTGATGTCTTTTCTCGCGCAAACTTTGCCATTTTTTAGTTTTACATATTTTAAAGCGAAGATAAGGCTAGCCTTCTCACCGTAATGGTTTCTCAAAGTGAAAACGACCGCTTTAAGCTGTCAGCGCCATAACACGCTGAAATTGGGAACTAAGAATTAGGTCAGATTAATATTAATAATAATGAACTAATTAATAGGCATTTTTTACTAATTGAAAATGGCAATTGTATTTTAAAAACTTTACTGCTGATTGGGAAGTAATTGTAATTAATTAGTATACATCGGAAAGATAATTATCTAATTAAAAATTAATTGGATTTAATTTTAGCTAATTAGCCAATTAGATTTATAATTAATCTCTTTCACTGATTTAAAGTAAAGAAATTAACGTGGAAAAACTCTAATAACGTTATAATAACCAGCCATTGTAATTGTTTACTTCTTAGGCTAATTTTATGGACTTCTATTAATACCATTCCTAAAATCCATCCAACGAGTTTTTTTAAAGACTGTTTATTTTTTTGTCTTGTTCCTAACTTTCATTTCTTGAAACATTGTATGTACAGCCAGCTCTAAACAATGTAAACGCGAGGCTTAGTTTGGTCGAATTGCGAGATTATTGTTGGAAAAAAATTACGCGGGGATTTTATTACCTTGATGGAAATGTATTAGCGTATGAGGGGGTGTCTGAGATTTGATAATTAGTGGTCAATTTAATTAGGGAAACGGATACGCGTGTCACCCAATTAACGCGAGTTAATCAGCGAGGCTCCCGCGTTCAATTCTTATTAAAATGCTATACCGAGAAAAACCTTAGCTATGCAGGAAACGAGACTTAATGCCCCACTAGAGGGAGAAGGAGGGGGTACCCAAAAAGGACGGAAATTAATGACGGAGACCTTTGGTGCTAATTACTTTTACTCGCATAGAAGCGGTAACTCCTTCCATAGAGAAACGGTATTTTTTCATTGTAAAACTACTATTTCTAAGGTTGAATTCTCCTATAATTCCATTTCATCCGATGCGCGCTGACAAAAATACATCCACTCCCTACCCAAGATTCCTTGCTTGAAGAAATTAATATGGACTTCATATTGAGAACCCTTCGAAGGATTTGTGTAACTAGTTTAAAGTTACATCAATGGAACAATGGATTAATTAATATATCTTCATGTCAGTTTCGCCTAAAACTGATCTAAAACGCCACTAATTTGGATTGTTTTTGTGACCTTTAATCATTCTACTTTTACCAATTAAGCGAGTTTTTAACTATTGCAATCTATTGGCTGGCACAAGAAACCGTTCATTATATATCAGCAAACATTAATCTGGACACTCTTTCCAAGAACCCGCGTCGGATTCTCAATCTCAAGGCGCACTTGCAATTGCATGTATTTAATAAATTCAGGAGTTCATAGAACATCGCACGTCTGCGACGTCTCTCGTCCCTTCGTCCTACCAAAATTTATCGATCACCTAGCTCCTAACTTTGAGGCCCCATCTGATGGAATAGCTTAACTTGCACTATCTACAGATTTAGTTGATGTAAACGATTAAACGTTTCATGAACTTCAAATCGACGCTGAGTTCCCAATAAAGGAGTATTGTTTACTTCCTTACTAATTCTAGTTCATTTATTCTTGCTGTTATTATTTTACAACGCAATTGACCCCAGTCTTTGCCCCTGGCAACCCTGAGAGGTTTTTAATTTTTTTTTTTGGAAAGAAATGAACTCATTTTCAATGCTTAAAAATATTTTATTATTTTACTCCTAAGTTCAAGAATCCTTTAAATTCTTATATTATTTTCTCTCAAATTTTAAATATTTATTTTTACTTCATAAATTATTAATTTAAGATTTCGATGTTAATCAAACGGAATAAATCTCGTTGGTTCGTTTCCCCTTTTCAGCCAAAATGGCGTCATTAACTTGGATTTGTCTTTGTTGTTGAGCAAACCTGTGCAAGGCGTCTCTGTAAGCCTTGACCCTCCTCAATGTTTCCAATGGGGCTACGATGGACAACATGTGACCTCCCGCGTCTCTCTTCGCAAAAGGACCCATTACATTTTCGGAAGTAGCAGTTTTAATTACGATCTTGTCTTCCAAGGGATTGGAGTCAAGCTTCTCAAGGATATCACTGTTAATTCCACTCAAACCATTTACGAAATTACGAGACTTCTGGAATTAAAACTCATCATTATTCACTACCCAAAAAATGAAATATTATAATATTCTCTAAAAATAACGAAATTTCGACCAACTTGTTGTAAACGTAGAATATTGCAAAGGGATTCCATGGCTAAGAATGGGTTCGTTTCCCCGGTTAATTCCAAGAAATCTTTGGGTGAATTCAAAGTCGAGATATCCCGTTGAAATCTATGTTTTAATTGCCTTTCTTCTACGGATGACTTTGAAAAGTTTCTAGAAGAATCTCCAGACATCGATGGCGTGCAAGTTAAACTTGTGAGAAATGTCAACAGCATAATATTCTTGAGATGACGCTGTACCATGTTGTTGCTGTTGTGAGGGTTCGGAACTTTGCAGTCGGAATGGTTGAATCATGAGAATGTAACTCGCTTTTATATCAGTGAATGTGGTTCATGAGCGAAGAATTGATATTCAGGAGTGGATTTTATGGAATAGTTCTAGTCCATAAAGCAATTTTGAAAGACGTGTCCCTGAGCTGCTAAAGTCGTAAGTCGTCTAGGATAATATCGACTAAGACAATCAAAATCCGGAATCTTGTAAGAGGATTATGATTTCTACACAAAAATTCGCAGACAGAAATACATTTCGAAATATATTTTCAAGTAAAATCACGTATTGAATTGAAGTCGAATCTTCCGTATGTGTTTCTGCTTATATGAGCTTAAATCTAAAAATATATCTGCCCTTGATCATATATTTATTAACAGCTGTTCTATAATCACTTTATGGGAAGATTTAATTGTTAATACGAATGTTTAAATCTAAGTGAAAAATAATGAAACCGTTTATATCACAAATTTCCCAAGCATAAACCGCGCGCATTTACTTTAATTATTGATCTTTTGTAGAATATACTGCCGTCTGTTAGCGTGTTAAGGATGTTAAGTGAGGAAAAATTTAATTTGCAATAATCTGGATTTAGAGTTATTACGCTTTCACTGTCCTGAAGAAAAGCTACATTTTATTGGACCCTTTGTTAAACCCCAAGACTCTACAGGTTAGCTTAGGTTAATTATAATCTAATCATATTAGAAGGTAATAATTTCCCAACAGTGTAGAGGTTATAATATACAAATAAAATTGCATATTATTAACATACTTAAGTAAAATGATTTAATATTAAAATACATATTGATTGGATTTATATTAAAAAAATATAGAATCCTCAAATTTAATATATACATGTAGAATGATTTAATATTAAAATACAAATAGAATCTTCAAATATTAAAATATATACATGTAGAATGATTTAATATTAAAATACATATATAATCTTCAAATATTAAAATATATACATGTAGAATGATTTAATATTAAAATACATATAGAATCTTCAAATATTAAAATATATACATGTAGAATGGTTAATTAGTAAAATACATACAAATGTCCGATGACATATTTTTCTAAAGCATATTTATTTATATATAAAAGCATTCTAAAATAACCAATGAAATACAAAGATGAAAAACGACACGTTTTGACGTTTAATTCATGGGAACATTACACTTTCAGATAGATGTAAAGCTTAATAATTCCAATTTCTAAGAAGAACCTTTATTAATTCCTGGTTCCAATAATAACTGAACTTTCCTACTTCTTTTTTATATAATATACACAACATAAAAAACCTGAATGTTTGTTTCGCTAAAACCAAAATATTTGAGAGGGTAATGCCGCTTTCTCGCATGTCCTATTTAACCAAAAATTCGTATGTAATATTCTTGTCCATTTCCAGTGCTTCTTAAATAAATGGTTGAGGAACTCTCAAAATTAAATATTATAAAGCCATTTGAACGTTACATTTCGGTTTTTTCCCCATAATAAAATAGAAAAGAAAAATTAAATTTTATGTTTTGAATAGTTTTTTAATGGTCTTTCACAATGGCTAGTGGTAGTTGACCTTTATTTAAAGGAAGTTCTCTAACCATTTACGTCAAATAACCATAATATCGCCGTTAAGATCTAACGGTAAAAAATCTAGGTTATAAAAATTTGCCCTAATCTCAGACTGGTCTCATCTCCATCGCAGTGGGTCATTGCCCTACACTTGGCGTAGTATCATTCGGACCTTATTTTCACGTAATATTTTCAAGGCCCCCTCTCAAACACTTAAAAAATCTTCGAAACACTAGAGTTTACGGAACTCTCAAAGCACCCTCCGGCGAGTAAACTTAGAATCGTTTCGGCAGCACTGAACTGTTTCACGGGCACACACCACACTAGTATTACACTAGATTCAAGGCGACTACGTCACGAATGGAAGGTCTCCACCAGTTTACAAAATACTACCGCGGAATTTAATGGTTTCCCCTTTTTATTGCACGCGACAACACGGGAAAGTGTTTGATTTCGCTGACGCGGTATTGAAACCAAAGTCTTTTAGACGTACTAATTTTCAGTGTCATTTTCAACGTTGCACGCTTTTCTAACGAACAGGTGTTTTTACGCACCTTTACAGTTGATAACTAACGTAGGACTAGGAATGTAAAGGCTCCGAAGGTAGATTATTTTGGATTACTTTTTATACCTCAAAGAGCCTTCGACTTGACTCGGAACTAAATGGTTCATCTTTATGGGTGAGTACCTTTTACCTTATAATATAATTTCTTCAATTGGTTCACGTTAATTATAATTTACATGTTCTTTCTTGAAAACATTTATATAACTCAAATTCTGAGACATTTTGGTTGTAAAATATAATTAGACGTAATTAGCTTTTTTATATCTCCTTTCGATGGGCAGTTTCTTACTGCTCATTAAAAAATTTGTCCTAAATGTGTAATTATGTTTTTGTCTCAGTTAAGGTGTTTTTTGACCTTGCAAAAGTAAAAATGAGAACCCAACGGTTGAACAAGCCGTTAATAATTAGAATACCCAATAATTGGCACTCAACATCTGATGCTTGAACAAAAGCAATTCCTTAAATACCTCACTTGAGGAATGACACTTGGTGGCAGTGGCTGATTGTTACAAAGGGATTGTTAGGGATAGGCTATTAATGGGATCAATGAATTGTTCAATGTTTGTCTGGGATGTGGCACACTCCAGTTAGCTAAGGACAACAAAGTTTTAGGGCTTATGGTGACAACTACTCCATGTCGACAAGTGGTAACTTAAACAGTTTCAAACTGAAGTCACCACCTGTACAAACCTCAAATACTTCCTTGGTTAATCAAACAATCAACATTCACTAGTTGCATCGTGTCCTCAAACCTTTGGAACCAATTTGTCTTGAGACACAAAAGGGTATTTTATCAAGGAAAAGATAGCAGGGTGTAATAAAGCTTCTGGCCTTAAATTTTTTCAAAAGTATATATTTCATGAGAACGTTAATTCGCTGAAGGTTAAGTCGCTTACAGGTACACTTGAAAAATGTCGACTATTTATCATAAAAGGAAAACAAATACTCCTCCGAGCGTAGCAGTAAGCAAAATTTATAGAGCGAACCTCGTAAAATTCACTATAGCGTAACGTTATTACAAGCAATATAATTATTTTCCTCAACCGCGAGATGCATAAGACAAACAATGTGTTAGCATCTTTAAATTCCTATATGTATTATCTGGATTGGATTTATAATTAGTGAGAAAAACCGGTGAGAGCGTGCCAAGAAGCCTAAAACATTTCATAACCCACTCGATTACGCGTCAATAGGGCATGATCGAGTGCGCTATGTCTAAGAAAAGGCGGTAACGATGTGGTGACATCTCGCCACTGCCCGACGAAATTCAATATTTTCAAATTAAACCCACGAATTATTTTCGTATTGTATTTATAATTGAGAAAAACCGGCAAGAAGCATGAAACGTTTCATAGCTCCCTCGATTACGCGTCAGTAACCCATGATCGAGTGAGTTATAGCTAAGAAAAGGCGGTAACGATGTGGTGCCATCTCGCCACTGCCCGACGAAATTGAATATTTTCAAATTAATCCCGCGAGTATTTTACGTATGAGCCGTTCACACGTGACTAAATAGGCGAACAAAGCTACATCTCCGACGTGAACTTAAGATTAGTCTGAATGGGCCTTTAGAATATGGTTTGACATTAGTACAGAAATATTTAATACCCCAGCCACAATGTACTGGAAGGTATAGCTTGTGAAAGTATATTACCGATTTACTTAAAAGTATTTTAAATTTTTAATAGACACAGTACAGTAGCTAATGAGGTTGAACTAAAGATGTACAGATCGACAAACCTTTTTAGTCCAATGAATAAAATGTTTCATTAATACATTAATATTTATATAATGTTGAGGTACCTTTTCCTTCATATAAACGAGACGCCACTCTGGCTATAAATTTAACCTTTACTATCTTAATCATAGTTTCTTCAGTTAAATGATTGGAAACGTTCTTTTTTGAAAAAATATGCTGTAAGATAACACTATTGCTGTTGCTGCCACCAAGTGTGACCTCGCGAAAATTGCAAAGGCAAATTGAAATGGTATTTGAAATATAATCGTCAGCTTTTGAAAAGGTGTAATTAGATTCTAATTCTGCGATAGAAGGTTGAAGATTGATCACTTCAGTACAGACAAAACAGACAGATAGATTAAAAAGCGTGTAGATGATTTTCGTATTGTTCTAGAATAAACAAACCCTCACAAATACTTTGCATACGACTTCAGTAGTTTTTTATTGTTTACATGTTTACAGAGTTTGTGTTTCACAATGATTAAATTTGACACGTGAGAAATGTTTACAGGTCATATTTTAATTTTATATTGTATAGTAAAACTTTGTAAACAATCACCATAGCTTTATCTATGGTGTACAGTGTAGCAATAGACAATGATGAACAGTTTGAATGAGTGTGAATGAGGAATACCTTTTATTGAACCACAAATGCAGCTCAGGAGGCAAGTCGTATGATACATAAATTAGTTCTTGGAAATTAGATTGGAAAAAACTAGGTTTGATTACACAAGTGTATTGTTCGTCGTTGAAACTGCAACCAAACCGAAAGATAAATATTTTTATTGTGTTTCATATACTGTTTAATTAACTTAGTAACAACGTAGACACTCCTCTTTTCCTATTAGAGACAGACGATAAATCGAAACTCAATACACAACCCCAAATATTACCAGAATTATACAAATACAAGTCGTTCACTTTTACTTTCTAGTTACTGAGGAATACTATATACTTCTGCTAGATAAGGTTTAATAACGTTTTTAGATCGAAGGCTATTGAAATTATCTAATACTTCTAAACCAAGGTACATTTTCGATACTTTTTAGTAAACCTATAACAACTTTATTTCAAATCCCAGCATGTTTAAATTAGTTCTTCTTTTGAGTGGCCAGCAACTCCTAATTTCATATTCAAAATGATTAAACTTTTTTTCTTCGTCAGACATTTAATGACATTTTACGTATGATAACGTCTAAGCTTAGCAGTTTAGTAATAAGCAAATGCTTTCCGAACAAAAGTCTCGACAAGAGATTATAACATAGATCCACGCTTTTCATGGGGTGTACGCGTACTTATGCCTTACCCTACATTTCGGACTTTTACCTGATGGGTGCCTGAAACGACGAGAAAGGAGATTGGACGCGCAAATTGTCACGTGGTCCCTCGCGAATTGATTCGCTTTATATCGGCGTGGCTGCTGGGGAAAAACTTTTATTTAGTATCAGTGTACTGTATGATAGTGGATCCGATCGGCCCGTTATCAACGTACGAACTGTTCCGAAGAGGCGGATTAATTGTTTTAACAATTAAATATACTTGGGACAAGAGTCTCATAACTTTCTTTTAAAGTCGCTAAGGTGTAAATTGAGTTTTCTTAAATGAACTGAACTGTTCCGTGATGTTCGATCAAGATTTGTTCTAATGTTTTTGCGAAAAATGACCCTGCCAATGAAGAACTTCGGTAGGTTTTAGAACTTAAGTAGAAATGCAACCTTAATATATTATGAGCTGACTTATGGTAAACCAAGTAATGTGTTGTCATAAGATGAATTTTTGGACTACCCAAAATCCGAAATTTAAACCAATAGCGATTGTTCTTTATAATGTTCTAAAAGTTATGGATATCTTTGGAAAACTTTGTCAATCAATAATAATATAGTTAAATGTTACCTCCAACAAAGATATGTTAAATTAGTCTAACTTTGACATGGACTATCAAGTTTTCAACTTCACAGATTACGAAAATGAGATTTCAATTTTGAAAAAAGTAAATATTTAAATAAATAAATAAATAAATGTTGGAAGACCCAGCTGAGCGTAACGTTGTTACTAACTGTCATTATTCTTAAAAACCATGATATATTAAGTGACATTTCTACTTTAAACGCTCCGTAATATAGTTTTATATTCATGTACGGGAGGTCTATAAGGGAGAAGGGAAAATGTAATCGCTCATCTGTGACCAAGCTTTCAACTATATAGGGTGATGCATAACTGATTAGCAAAAATTGCATCTAATCACGAGATTTGGGCCATGAAGCGGTTCAAAAATACTGAAATAAGTAACTGACGTATAAAACCTAACATTGAGTTAGAAAACCAACTCCATTATGTCACTAACAGATGTTACCTAACCTAGGTTTTTAGATTAAAAAATCGGCGTACAGATGAGAGAAGTATATACACTCGCTACAAAATGTCCAAGTCGTCTTAAGTTACTTATAGGGGATATAAATAATTGTGAAATGTAAAAGGAACCGTTAGAAAAGTTTAGGTACAAAATTTAAACAATGGCTATACTATTTCCACATATTAATTACGCAACGTTGCGTAACGTAACATACTATGGACAATTAGAATTTCGTGACACTTTGGCTATAGGATACTTAAACGTTTTCGTTTTTAGCTACGTGACGAACTTTTTTAGAGTTTTATTGATTTCAAGATAACATTATCATGTATTATTAAAGTATATGCGAAACACTTATGTTACCCAACAGTGAATATTTTTAACCTTGGTATTACATGGAAATATTACGCGATATGTGTTACGTCAATTTCATGTTATCATCAACAATTGATACCGAAATATTACCTTAAAATTACAAATTTCTAAACTAACTGAAGATATGTTTAAAACATACGAGAACTTCATGAATGAATGAATGAATTACGTTTGCACGTAACCTACACACTAGCAAACGATAAACAAAATATAGAAAATATCAAAAATAACAGAAATGTCGTGCATAAAATGGACAATTGCTATACTTTCGGTTAGTGCAATTATCTCTATATTCAATGTTCATGCGCCCTATATCAACATATGAAAAATAATATTGCTTATTCATTCCCTTCAGTTCAAACTCTATTTTATCGGTGCATAAAACTTTTCCACTATATCAGTCAGCCTCGTGTTCTTTAAACACTTTTTTCCGGAATACGTCATAGATTCTGATTAATTACTGTAGCAATAACGGACCAACTGACTTAATTTATCGGAAGATATGACGTAATATTTTGAAACCACTACAGAATTCTCGAGTTTTTTTTTATTTTAACAATTCAATATTTAGAAGGGCAACTTATCAGAAATCAATTAGTTATAGGTATTACTAAACGTATAGCCATCTGCCAGGTTTGCGATAAACATGGAGACTTCCTTTTTGGTGGAACACGCCCCCAGAATGCACTTCGAATCAACCACGTATAGGATATTAAATATAATCTAGATAAACCGATATATATTCAATAATATCTTAGATATGGACGGAGAACTACAGATAAAAATGTATACTACTTCTTTATTTTTGTCTCTCGAAAATAATTGCGGTATTGTATAGAAAATCGAACACGTAATGGTTACTTGAAGAAATATTTAAAGAGATTCATGCGTATAAATCAATCATTGAATTTGTATTGATTCTGTTATGGAAAAATATCTATTATAATATTGACTGTTAAAAAATTCCACACATTTTCTACGTTACCAGGTTTTTTGTTTGTCCAATATATAATTTAAGACCAAAATTAACCATTTTCATAAATCGACTATAGTCTCTATACCTTTAAGTTAAATTGTGAATTCCAAATAATTAACAGCAAAGTATTTCAATTTGCCAGAGATGACGAATGTACGATAAATATAATTTCCTATTCATGGTCATATTAAAAACTATTTTTAATATTAATTCATTTGAATATAAGAGTGACATGGCGAATTTCAAGGCTAGATTATGTATGGAGTAATTAACAATATCGGAAAGCATTTGATAAAGGGTTATTAGTGTCACTGCGCTGTCAAGGATGACGTCACACTGTCATTCCCAAAACTCTCGAACTTCATTTCAATTGAAAGTTAAAATAATATTTTCACAATTGAAAAGAAATAATTAAAACAGTTTTAAATAATATTTAACAAATCTTTTTGAAGACTATCCAGGCGAATTTTGAAATAAATATGTTTTCAGTAAATATAAAAGGATAATAGGTTTCCATTGCTGTATGATTCAACAACTCTATGTATCATTTATCCCTTGCCGCAATATTTTGCAATACTTCTTATCCGTTCGTTATAAACGCAGACGGTTTATTGCCAGGCAATATTAACCTTATCAAAGCCATCGCTAATCCCACCATAAAACTTTATCATTTTATAAGGCGAAACCACGACAACATTTATAATATTACAGTTCAACAGTACTTGACCAAACAGCAAAATATTAAGCGCATTAATACAAAATTTACAATTTATTCGACTGTAGAAGTTAAAAAAAAGCAGAATTAAGATAAGGTAAAATTTTGGCGTTTGTCGGTAAGTTTAAGAATATGAAAATCTGTGACCTCGAAGTTTGATGAATTACGTTGCACCGCGACCCCAAAACTCTGACCGTTTCTTATTCCCAATAAAA
Organism: Phalangium opilio; assembly: GCF_054372755.1. NCBI lineage: Eukaryota > Metazoa > Arthropoda > Arachnida > Opiliones > Phalangiidae > Phalangium > Phalangium opilio. The sequence continues at coordinate 4,616,611 of NW_028324187.1, read as the reverse complement.
GCGGTCATCGTTCCTGGACACACCCCGATAGTTGAAAGGAAATGAGACTCATATATGCCTTTTGAAAAGTCAGAGGTAAAATTGAGAACTACAAATTTGAATTATCGTATTATCTCTTAGCTACTTCAGGAGCCCAACCTGTTTTGAAGTTGTCGCGGTTTCCAGTACACTTTCAGTATTGACGTAATGTTTCGTAGCTTCTCCCCTTACAGTAGATAAATGGTACAAGGTCATCACAGACCTTTTGGAGACACTAGCTTTGTGTTCAGTTAGCAAACAATAACGTTAAAATTTAAACACGAAGAAGACCATTAAAGTTAAAACATTTCATAATTAAGGTTGACCAATCCTTTTTTTTAAAAAAAAGTGCTCGGAATTTGTCCGCTTGTTTTGTTTGACCGTTTGTATTCCGTAAACATGGAGTAATAGTTGAGGAGAGGATGCTTTAAAGTAGTGTGTTTTTAAGGAAACTTTCATTGTTACTGCTGTAAATTTACTCCATGTAATATGTCAATAGCAAACAGTGTTGGTCATTAATGATTGAACTTAATTTTTATAATTTTTTAGCATGAATTGTGTATAATATTAATTTTTAATTTTTAAATTTCAGTTATCATTGTGCCTCACGATAGACGCCTAAACTCATAGCGAAAACTGTGTCCACGTTGCAATTTGCAGTTAATGGCAAAATCACCGGGTGACATTTGATAGTGTTTAGAAACGGTTGACAACGTAGAAAGATAGTTTAACGTTTTATAAAAATAGCACCATGTTATCCTTGAAATTTTTGTACAACAATCCGTTGGGATCGTTACTAACTAGCCTTAAAGACAAAATCGACCAGCATGGGAGTAATTCATCCGATGTTGTGCCAGCGGAAAAAGACCCTACTTTAGAAGCTGACCCTGTCAGGGCAGCCTATGTCCATTCCATTCCACGAGCACAATGGTACCGCGGAGTTCTCTTACAAGGGTACATGGTTCCAGCCAACATTCTGCGTAGCATGGAGGACTTCGAAGTTCGAACGGACGATGTCTTCATTGTAACATATCCAAAATCAGGTAAGATCGAAACCCAAGACAAATTAACTTCTTTTCTCCATATGACTTTATGCAAAGTTAAAAAACGCATGTCAGATAGGTACTTGTTAATTTAAATGTATTCAGAAGTGTAACTTGTTAGAGCCAATTGACCACTGAAAACGTCAATGCCTATTTTCACAGTTGAAATATACTGTGAAAGTAGAACAAGCTTACGCCCATCTCTCACATGGGAACGGTTAAAAAGGGCTTATTGACGTACTACACGCTCTGTACTGTTAAAAACAAACATTGATTTCAAGCGCAATAAAAGATTGGCGTGAGGAAAATAGTTAGGTGTTTAGTAGCGTGTAAGAGACTGGTAATACAAACCCATTACAGTATTAAAAACATTGAAGACAAGTTTAGGTGTACACAATCAATATCTTTCATGGCTACGTTTTACCGTTTCAAGTGACTTAAGTTTTAAATATTATACGGTCCAATATTCGATTGTTTTTGTTTTCAGGAACTACCTGGACGGAGGAGATTGTTTCGTTAGTTGTAAACAACGGTGACCTTAGCAAAGTTAAAGACAAACTACTTTGTTATCGAGTGGAGCATTTAGAAGTTGGGCGTCCTATCGGTCACTTACGGCACCTTCGAAAGCTGAAGTCACCTAGGCTTATGGCTACCCACTTACCACTACCGCTCATACCACGAAAATTGAGACAAGCCAAGTGTAAAGTAAGTCTAAGATTCTATATGATACTACTTTGCTAAGATATCCGGGGTGCAATAACGGAAGAGTTAATTGTCCATGTGGACACTAAACGTTAAATAGTCTTTGGGCCCTCTCCAATGAAATATATTTAATCCTAACGATACCATTATGTGTTTAAAAATAGATCTTAATTGAGCTGAATTGGACCATAAGGAATCCTAAACAAACATTTTATTTCATTAAACAAATACCTTATTCAGTAGAGAATTGAAAGACTATAAAAGGGGAGGTTACCGTAGCAGTGGAAGCACATTAGTAAATTGTACAGGGATCAGGCCATAAATAAGTAACCGGAAGTTACGTAAAGTTTTTACGTATTTTTCCGGATAGTAGTTAAGGTTTTTTTAGAGGGGTGCTTCACCTTAACGTTGACATGGAACGTTTTGTGACTGACAGTTAACCTCCCTTTAAAGATCTATTTGGAGTATCTTGTACTGACAATGTCACGTACCCCACGCATCGGTTTCAGTAATTTGGTGACAGTCCCATGGGCGTCAACCTTCGAAAAGTTCCCTCAATTTTTTTCTTCCCGTCAATTTTCTCTAAACGCATAGAAAAAAGGGCTGTGGTACCGATAGTCAATTATCATCGTCACCACGAACATTTTCAATCGATTTTGGGAATTTTTTCAGTATTTTTTTTTTCTTCTTTTCTTTGTCCTTTCCATTACACTCTAATTTCCTTCATTCATGGAAGAAAGTGAAGGACAAAGTTTTTATATTTGGCTTAGCGTTACATCAAAAAGCTTTTCTCCATGTAAAACAGGATCCTATATACTCTCATTCAATTTTATCATAGAACAGTGCAATAGAAGTGAACGTTCGTATTGGCTTTTTCAGTTGTCTAAGGTAACTTTGACACTATGGATCAATAATATTTTTAATCGGAATAACGCTGACGAAATATATTAAAGGCACTGCACATTTCGTTACTTAAGTATGAGAAAAAGAAATATATAGGGAAACTCAATGATAAATCATTTTAGTACCACAAACGTAGAAACCTCATCTGAATCAGTAATTTTGTTATATAATAAAAAGGCGTTCCTCTTAGAGGAGTAGGCGATGACCTACATAACCCCGGTCTCTGAATCCCCGCCTTCTCAGATTGCTAGCTAACCACTTTGTTTTTAGTTTTGAATAAAATTGACAGCGTGTCCTCTTGAATTAAAAGTTGAAAAGGTTGACAAAACGTGTCAATTATTTGCAAAGTATTAGTTTACATAAGCATTTTTGGTATTTTTCAATCACGCTATTCAGGGTTGGCAAAAACGTATAACCCTTTAAAATTGTATTCACTTACAATATGTAAAAATAGGGCAATTATAAAATCAGACTAAATTATCCATTTTTATTTGTGCAGATTATTTATGTGGTTCGTAATCCTAAGGATAACGCAGTGAGCTACTATCACCATCACCGAATGAGCACGTACTTAGGAAACTTCAAAGGTACCTGGGAAGATTTCTTAGCACATTACTTAAAAGGACATTGTGAGTACATTTCATCTAAGATCTTCACCCAAACGATTTTTTGACGTAGTTAAATGTTTTAACAGTGGTATATGGATCTTGGTTTGATCATGTGTTGCCTTATTGGAAGTTCAGCCAAGAACATCCGGACAATGTTCTCTTCCTTTCTTTTGAAGAACTCAAAATGGTTAGTTCCGAAAAAAAATAATTGTATTTTCATCTTTAAAAACATAATTTTATGGTTTCAGGATCTTCCCGGAATGGTGGCGAAGATTGGCAACTTTCTGAACCACTCGCTCACTCCGGAAGCTATCAACACCATAGCCAACCATTGTTCTTTCGAACAAATGAAGAACAACAGTATGGTCAACAGAGAAGTTCTTCCTTTAACAGATTTATTTGACATGACAAAATCCAAGTTTATGAGAAAAGGTATGCGAAATTTGACTATTTAATAAATTAAATTAGATTAGGTTGTTTGAGTGCGCTGCATTTTCAATATTACTTTAATTCACAACTCCTTTTCTTTTAGGTATTATCGGTGATTGGAAGAACCATTTTACTCCAGAACAGTCTGAAGTGTTCGACAAGCTGTATCAAAGTCGAATGGAAGGAAGCAGTTTGGATTTGGCTTTCGAGCCTGAAGAAGCTTTCAAGCGAATGAGCCAATTTGGTCGTATCATCTTGACCAAGAAAAACTCTTTGAACAATAATCAGACGTCACTCTCAGACTTACGCGTTGACAGTGAAAAGAAGTCTATTCTTAAAGAAAATTCGAAAGAAGAGAACTCTGAGACCTTTTATAACGAAAAGGGCGTCGACATTTTGAAAATTTCACCCCTAAATCCCACACCTTCCGCGAATGGAAACGATTTACGTTATAAATATGACAGATGCCACTCATCTTTGAGGGGGGCTTCTAAAACCACTGATGGAGATGGTGGTAGACCCGTGCCTGAGATCAAATGCAGATTATCTTACATTTCTCTTCCTTCTTTCCAACCTTATACAACGCCAGACCCCTTAGTTTTTGACGTTGTATTCTAGTCAAGACTAACGCCTTATTTACTTAATTACTTTCGTGACTTTTTGAAAACCCCGTGAAATGAAATTTGTTAAAAAAAAAACCAGAGGGTGCACGCACGCTATGTTGGTGTAGAGCTTAAAGCGTCAATTTGACACTAAATTAGAGCTCTTGTAGATTAACAGAATCAAAAACTTGTAAGTATAACAGGTCATATCAAGGTTATATAGGCCTTAATTAGAATTATCTTCTATATTTATACAAAAATTCAACTCGAGTACTTTGTGATACCGAATACCGAGTAACTTAAGGAATATGTAAAATCTTATTTGTAAAATTATTATTCCATATATGTTGTTGCTTTGGTTCTACGACAAGTTGCTCTGCTGTGCCGGGACTACAACTCCAAAATTACTTACCAAATCAAACTAATTACTTCGGAAAAACGGCTATTAATTAACTGTTAATGTCATCAAAATCTGACACCGGTGTATTGTCAGCAGCACATAAATGTGTCATAAAATCAGGGCTAACAACTGTTATAATTTAACTTTTGCATCTAGTATATGTTGCCTCTTTTATGTTTTTTAATATGATTTTATTGATTAATTGAATTTCATTCATAGTTTTAAAAAATATAAGGCCTGTTTTTGAAATTTTTAAATATGTGTTTGTACCCTCTTTTTAAGCCACACCGTATAAATCAGTAGTCTTAAACCGTTAGGGGTGTGATTCAAATTGCTTAATAGAGGGAGCTTCATAAGTAAACGGCTCGTCCATTTTTAAAATTGAAAGACAATAGTTTCATGTGTTTTTTTAAATATTCCGTTGAAATAAAGTAGATTATTATAAATCAATATTGTTATGCAATTACAGCAAAATTTCACAGAACATTTTAGACTCAAAATTTATTGCCCATAGAACCAACTGAAATTTGGTCATTCCATCCTGTTAGATTATTCGATAGTTATTTAATTCAATTGATTTCAAATTGATGATTTCTCTAAAACAAGTTCCAGTAGGTCAAATCCATGTTAAATCTACACGACATTCCAAAGCCAAATTTGTTTTAACACACAAGCCAATCAAATCAATATAAAAAAAATCGAATGTGTAAATATTTTACGAATGCTTTACGAAAAGTATATTTATTGCTATAAATTACAGCACAGCCAAATCCACGGTTACTCGAATGTCAATCAATATATTGACCAGATTCAGCTATGCATTTAAATATATTTCCAGGATTATTTTGGAAAAATAATATCTTATTTGAAAGTTACAAATTATAGCAAAGCAGTTTTATATTTTTACTTTCAAATCAGTGATTTCGTTAGCGACTTAGAAAGATCTTAACAAATTTAGAATTTTCAAAATAGATGTCGGTTTTTGTACTAGCAAGGTGTCGATAATGAGCGGTCAATAGGTGGCGCGTGGGAGTTTTCTTTGCAGCTGTGGAACGTTAATCTACATTGGATAAGTCTGCATAAACTCGCATGGAACATTAGCAAGTTTTTTTTACATACAGGTTCTAGACCTTCAAGTGATTTTTCTCTTTCACGATCTTAGCATAAAACAACATTAAAAATAAATGGCAAATGGCACCGCACATCAGGAACAACTGGCCACAATTTGAATAAATGCCTGATAATAGAACCCATAATTTGGAGATCGAAAAATATAGACGTACCATTAATTTTATTAAAGTGGGCAGGCAGTTTTCAGATTCTTAATTTTTAAAATCGGTTAAATGATTATTTTAATTTGTGACATGTGTTCAAGAATTCTTTATATCATTTAATTTACGTGAATATCATCTTCACTAATTTAATTGTGGTCTATGGGAAACTATTAGGGGCTGTTATCAAATTATATACCGTGGAGAGAGTAGAATAATCATATTCTGGTCACTGCCTTCTCTAATACTAGGCCTTGCGATAGGAATAAAAGGGGGGTGGCAGTTAGGATTTCACAAATGGCGCTAGATGTCGCTTTTCCGAGGTTTTAAACTGGCGGCAAATTCAAAACTATGGGAAATTGTCAGCAACGACGAAGTGTAATCTGCTAAATTCGGCTCGAAAAAGAAAGCAAAAAACCGGTCAATAAACCGGTTCATGATGCTGAACGGTTTCCGAGTTCGAAAAATACTAGTTTAAATTTGGTGTACGTTTTGACACGTGTCAATGGCGTCTGCATGGAAATTTCAACCTATCACAGCCCTTAAGTTTTTCCCAAAAACTGCCACTGCCAATGAAATTCCTTAAGTTTGATTTGGATTGACCAATGAGCGCGCTTGGAAAGGTAGGAGGAGATTTCTTTGGCAGCTGAATTCGGACACAGACTTTATCACCAATATTTTATTTATCCACTTCTCTAGTTTAGCAGACGATGTGCCCTAGTCAATGGTCATGGACCAGGCTATTTAGAAGTTTAAAAAAATCCTTATTTCCCACCCTGGTCCGCCATAAGCGAAAGACGTGACGTCATGCGAGACTGCGCAGTACGAATTTACTTTCGTCATCGCGAAACTTCGCCTCAGAAAAGAGCCATCAAACGGTTACTAAGCGCAAATTCAAAATGTCACATAAAAAATTTCAAGGCCTAGTATTAGAGTTGGCAGTGTTATAGCTATCATCATTGAAGATATTGCAGTTGACTGCCAATAGGGGTCGCAATAATAGTTTTGCCTATTTTTCCGTACTTTAGGTGAGCAGCATATGGTTTTAAATCCTTTGAAGGTTAAACAATAGCAATAATCTGTATGGTTTAAATATATAAATTAATTTCTGACATAATGACCAGTTTTCCTCATTAGCACCTTTTATCCCAAGTAAGCTATGAGTTTTTATGGTACGAATCTACTTGTGGTTTACTTACGTTGAGTACTTATGTTTGGTATTGGTATTGCTTTGAATCATTGTTAAAGAAACATTTTTGTTTTTAACTTGCAATATAAGAAAAAAATTCAATTTTCATAGAGGGGGTAGGGTTAAACTTATTTGTTACATAATTAAGGGATATGTTTGTCATTCCAATTGGTTCTTGTTTACGAGGAGGAGAGGACTGTCGTAAAAGAACGGTTTTTTATTCTTTCATTACGTAAACAGAGCCTTGAATTGATTTTGTCATCAGCGAGTTTGTGGTTTGCTGATCTAAAAGACGAATTCTTCGGTTTGTCACCCAAATATGGACATTCCCATAATTGCATTAATGGAAATCGTTAGGCAATTCTAGCTGCCAAACAAACGTAATTTCAGTAATCTTTTGATTAAATAAATGTATCTTGCAAAAATTAGTGGAATCGTAATTATGAACAATATCAACATGTACTTTTGAGAGGCAATTAATGGTAAAATGTCATTCATTTTTGGTAAATGCTACCCCGACGAAGAGAATATTAATTTCATAGTAAGTATGATATAAGGTCACTAAATTACTTATCATAATAAGGAGCCAGTTCAATATTTTATTAATTGTATAACATAAATTTTTAATTATAGTAGGTACAGTCAGTGCAAACGAAAAACTTCTAATTCACATTTAGTTCATCATAGAAACTCTGATGTTTTCACCAAAGAATGGACTGAATATTCTGGTGTAAAGTTGCTGACCAATTAAATCGTGATGTGATGCCAACCATTTAAATCGTGTGAAAGTGCCTTGTCCTTGATACCAGCCCATAGGTAAGAACGATTTACTTGGTACCTAGCCGAGGAAAAAATGCTTTATCAATATCGATACAGTCACAGAGGTAAGAGACATATTTTTTGATTTTAAAGCACAGTGGTAAGAATACATCTATTGTCATAACAAACGTAACCACTAATAAGTCTGCCCACTATTTTGCTAGTGAAAGACCAAGTAGGTAATTGTTTTTGTTGAAAGAAAAAAATATCAACACGCGATCAAACCAGTAAACATCAAAACTTACGAGCTATATAAATAAACAGAAAAATTTGTTAATTAAATTTGAATTAAATTGAAACCTAAATTATCAGTGAAACTTACAGACTTTAAATAATCGCAATGGTTTTCAGTAAATTAATCAGAAAAACATGGTCATATAATTGAACTAACAAATAATTTGGAAGTCAATGAAACGTACTGACTATTAAGAACAAAATAAATTTATTGTTAGTAAATTATATTAATTAAAATATCAATAGGAAAAAGTAACTTACGATCTAGTTTTAGCACATAAATTTCACGAAAAAAAGAAGGAAATTACGTATCATTTGGTAAATATTGCAAATAATTGAGACGCGAAAACTTACCTTCTATAATTGGCATAATTTTGTTTAGAAGAAATGCAAGTAGAAAAATAAGACACATTCTTAAAATTTAAATAGTGAGATATTTAACAAATTAAGCAGCGACACATACTGGCTGTTAAATACATATAGTTTTTCGAAAAATTAGCAAAAGTATTAGGTGTCAACTTGAATTAAAAAAATAATGAAATATAAAACTTAACTTACTGCCTAGTGATAACGCAATGTTTTTATTATAGTAAACAGAAAAAGGCCTTAGAAAACTTAAACTAATTAATAATCCAATTAACAAAACTTACTTTCTACAAAAAAAGCGTTTTCGGAAAAAATAGAACAGTTTTTCAAAAATATAAATAACAAAAATATGCTGTGAATCTTACTGTCTATTTCCAAAAAAAAAGTGTTTTTAGGGAAACATAATTAGACATCAGAATTTTCTCAAACTTATTCGAAATTTGCAGCTAAACTTACAGACTATTCAGAACAATTTTTTTTTTGAACAAAAATTGAGTTGAAAATTTTACAATTTTGATTTGATAACAATACGAAGATAGAGGAACAACTTACTGTCTAAAATAGTTTAAGAAAATAAATAAAAACAACGTTCTCAAACTTGAAATTAAATATTAAATCGAATCGGAATAAGCGATGAAACTTACCAACTATATATACGTAAAATATTTTTATCAGATTTAGACGTTATAAATAGGGACGTTTGAATTAAATTAATATAAATTTATGGAAATAAGTAGGAGTATACTTACCGACTATTGGTACAATAATGATTTTAGAGAAAATAATTAGAGAAAAAACTATATCAAAAAAAAAATTATTTGATAAGCGAAAAACCTACCGTCTATCCGTTATGAAATTATTTTCGTAAATAATTAAAACTTTTAAGCTTTAAACATTAAATTGTCTAATTAAGCAAGGTAACTTACCGCCTATTCGAAATTAGACATTTTGCGCAAAGATAAGATATGGAGGAAAATAATTTTATAAACAGAAATTAACAAAACAGAAATAACCAGCCAAACTTACCGACTAATTATAACACAATGTGTTATTAAAATAAACAAAAATATTTCAATCTTGATATAATCAACTATTATTGAAATAATGAGTCAAACTTACTGACTAATGATTTTCGACAAATAAGTTTAGAAAAATTTTCAAAAAAACTCAAATTATTAAATATTTAAATCAACTGATAGACCTACACTTAATATTAATATTTATAACATAATTTATGACTACTACACTTACCTGAGCCTTCTGACTCGGCGTTTTTCACCAAATTGAGAATGAAAAACATCACAATAATAAAGAATATAGAAAATTTAACGATATTTGGAAGGTTTGACATTTTTCAAAGTGGTTAAAAAATATTTTTTCTTAGAAGTCTTCGTTAAAATTTTGCTAATATTAGAGTGATGCTGGTAATATCACAGTATAATCTGAAAAATAACACTCGTTTTAAAAAAGAAAAAGACTTATATGGAAATAATGATCAAAATTCTTTAGTTTACAAAAAAATTGACTTACGTGGAAGTGAATCGACTAGGAGCAATGCCAGACCAAGCCGAGCTTGTTGCTTTATATCAGCTTAGGGTAATTAGTTGACAAAAGATGTACGTGACACCTAGCCACCTAGCAATGGAAATTACCCGACGAAAGATCAACGTGTCACCTGCATGTAGAAGAGAAAACAATCCCTCGATGCCACGTAAAGGTGATAATTAAGTTACCAAAAACACAAATTAACAAGTAATAGCTTTCTTTTTCACAATACAAAAACAATGTCAGATCATAAAATGATAATTAGTCTAGGTACGCGTTTTATTTTTCCCGTCAACATCATACTGTTGTTTACTGTAAGCTTTTAATTTTTTCCATGGCGTTTTATACCCAGCTTGAGAGAGACATCGAAGGAATGGGCCAAGTTTGTGCAGCTCTTAATGTCCAGTTACGATTGCGACTCCATGTTTGAACCACAGTTCAACCCTAATCACTTCATGTCTATCTCACTCACCTCACAACGGAAAAGTATCTTTTTATTGATCTTAAAATTGTTTTGGTATGACCTATGGTATGGAATCATTCGTTTATTACAACTTTTAAAATTGCAATCTAAGCTTTGTCCACACTAATCCTGTGGTCTATTTACAGGTGGATGGATCCCTTTACAATGTATAGAAGGGGGTAGCAAGCCCCTGTGCCACAGCTAACCAACTAACTATGTTAAACTCAGCAAGTTAATGTCGCTTAACTCCTTGTGTAATCTACTTCCTTGTAACCTTTGTTAAATCCATCTTTTTCGTATGTCCATCCACTAACAGATTTAATAGAATAAAGAACGAAACCTTAATAAAATCAATGTCGCTTCAAATAACATATAAGTTGGACAATTGCTCTCGCGCCCTGCCATAATTACAAAAAGCCATCGAGAGGAAGACGTATGGGAGCTAGTTGCGATCAACGATTAACCTAATGTAGAGGTAACTTGTTTTGAAGGGGACCGGGATGGCTTGCGGAAGCTGCTCGTTTGTAGCTCTCGCTCCCCACAAAAGGCAAAGCAGAATTACCTAATGGCTGCGAAACTCTCACTAATTTTGCTACCAAAACGGATTAGGCACTTGCTGGAGAAGGGGGCGAGATGGGGTCCCTAATTCCATTTGCTAAACGTTTTCCTAAGGACCCTAAGCGTCGATGGGTGACTGAATATGACAGAGGAGCAAATTGAAGAACATTTTTTTCTTCTTCTTTCATGGTCGAAATCCAGCAAAGTTTCGAATGCTAAAACATTTTATCTTATGGATAAAAATCTCCTTGGATTAATATTGTAACACTTAACTCAATAGCATCATCCAATGCAGAAGGAGGACTATGTCTAGTAACATCTCTGAATCATTATTCATCTTTAATATCATCAGAAGAAGAAGATTGTTACGTGCCTAAATAATTGAGATTATAAAGAGTGTCATATCCTTCTTCAATTATTAACTGCTAACAACCATTTGCTAGAAAATAAGCAAAGATAAAAGGCCAGCTCTATATTAAGTAGATCATAAATGTCATATGCAGGAAGTTGTTTCCCCTTGTGCTCAATAAAACTGTATCATATTTCTAAGGAAGTGCTAAGGAACAATTTCCCAGACTAAAAGAAAAATTAAAACTTAATACAATTCCGGAAGAAAGAGTTAGGGAAAAATATCATCATCTGGAAAGTAGAAGGAGCATTAATTATGAATACACTTTTCGTGGTTTACAAGAATAAAAGTATATTTAGGGGTGAGATATATGAATTTAGAATTCAAATTACAATTCTAGTTCCATAAATAAATCATCCTAGCCTTGAGAAAAGTAGCAAAATGAAAATGAAGGTTAAGCTCAGAGCAAGGACTACATAACTATACAGGCGAGCAATACTCAATCTTTGGAAAATGTCAACGCTTTGCGACTACGTGTCGTTGTGAGAAATAAGAAGGTTAGAAAAAGCGGTAGGGTTCTAATGGGAGCGGGGTGGTCTTACGTACGGTGCTGCCACTCAAGTTCAACCACAGAATCTTCGTGTCTCGCTGGATTATATTCTTTTTGGCTCTCAGAGCGGACAATGTCGGTGATGGAGTTACTGAGATCAGATTAAAGCCCCGAGGCATAACTTTTGACCTTTTAAAACTCTTCTTTCGAAATAAAAATCCTAAATCGGATTAGATGCTCACCCTCATACAATCAATAGGCGGCGAGTAAGCCCCAAGACGTAGTAAGAAATAGTTTTACTAACATAGGTTGCGTAAAGGAGAACACACTAGTACAATGAAATCATTTAGTGTTTCTATTTTGGAAATTTTTTAAAAAGGCAATAGCGTTTAAAACATGTCAGTGGCAGAAAACGGTAAAATAAATAACAGTAATATTTATAATAGAATTCAATTCAAACGATAAAAAATAATAGTAGTAAATTAATATATGGGAAGTAATTTTAAATGGTAAAATAATAATTCATTTTATTTATACAAAATATCTTAGTTTTGGAATCAGCGGGATGTTTTCATTACAGTAAAAGGTTTTCTTACGATTATATGGTGCTTTACAAAACTACAATGATATGTATTGTACATTATAAATGTATTAAATTAGCCTGTTATGTTTATAAATTTATGGCATTATTATGGCCTGTACAAATATTAATTTATTACGTTAATTATTCGTTAAACAATTTTGCAATTGTATTAATAGTACGTGATTTCATGATTTAGTCTTCGTATCCTCTATTATTGCTCCTTTTCTTGTAATTTGCGGACCAATAGAAATCGCCCACTAACTCCTACAATGGGTTAGTTTCTACCGTTTTTTTTTATTATTGATCGCTTCACACATCTTCATTATTTACCAATCATTGAGCTCCCAAAACCTTAAACTAAAGAAGTTGATTTTTTTTACCTTAGTTTGAAGTTTACTGAATGTACGCCTAGTTGTCTAAAATTTTGGGGGCAAAAAGTTAAGTGACCTCTTTTTCCAAAATTGGTATCGATTTATCGGTTAAAATCATCGGAATTTCTTCTATTTTGTTATAGTTATTAAACAAGAACGAAAGTTGAGAAATGGCTAAACTAATCTTTTTAGCTTTTTCGGTTGTTTTCATGACTAAATCTTTAAAATATCCGGGAGCTTTAGTAAAATTTCAATACTATGCTCTAACAGGGATAGATTTAATTTTAGAAGTAGGAATGGAGAACGGTTAGTATTTACTTCTGTCCGACGTAACGAAAAGTTTAAATTATCTTATTGGCTCACTTAAACTAATTTTGATGACGTTGCTGACGGGAACGGCGAAAAATACGTAATTCCTTTTACCTCTGTCGCTATGACCCGCCTCTTCTTTCATACCCCCCGTCTCGTGGAAGGGGGTCCAGGACTTGGACGCGCGCCCAGATTACTCTGTTCTCCATTCCTACTTCTAAAATTAAATCTAACCCTGATGATGAATTATTTCAGGATTTCACGCGGTTCGGTAACTGTTTCCGTAACAGATTTACTAAATATAGGTGGCGTCAAAAAGCAAGCAAAAAAACAAGCAAAACAGTTACTCTTTGTTTTGGCAAAAGATAGGAGTTGAGGCAGAAAGATTGTAGGCCCAAGTGAAAGGCCTAGACACTATCGATCATAGAGTGAATATCAATTTGGGAATCTAATTAGCTCGAGCAAAGGGGAGCGGTACTAGTTAAGGGCAAATTGGGTTAAAGGTGGGATAAATCATAGGTGACCGAGATACTCTGTTCTCTTCGCTGAATAAACAATGCCTCAGAGACACGATAGTCATCTCTTTCGTGTCCTTCCGATGGAAAAAGATAACGGTTGAACGGATAAAGGTCCTAGTTGCACGCGCGGCGGTTCAAACTGAATATACCTACATGTTTCGCTATCTATGAGAAGTGAATTATACTTGAAGTTTCGTTATTCGCGTCTAGTCGGACATTAAGATAAAGTGAATTTTATTCGCTAGTTCATAACGGTTCAGGACTTGCTTCAGAACTGCTTTGTGAAATTCGCTTATCGACTAATTGATCCCTGTCGAATCATTTGGGGAAATAATTACCAGGAGGATGGTTCGAATTTGCGGAATCAGTTCTGAACCGTTCGAGTTAGACTGGTGAATAATTTTTCTTGGGAAATACAGTCCATTCTGATAATACCTCTGTATCAACAGTTATCTAACTTTGCACACTGACTTGGATTGAGGAAGTTGCTGCTTGCATGGGCAAACCTTCGAATAAGGTAGGTAGTTATTTTAATAACTTCGAATTGCTTTATTTTCATCTCTACTGAAAGGTCGCGTTTGTCGTACGTGAAGTCATTTTAGAATAATAAGATGTGAGGTAAGATTAATTTAGTCATTCCTGTGTGTCCAACAAGATCTTGCGACATAGTCCATATATATTTATAATGTACAATCCTTTACAAACGTTTAAGAGTTTCTGCTATTTAAAAGGCCATCATTGCAATTTTATCAAATACGAACGGTTCTCTATACAAATGGCATTATGATGTAACCATAAAGCGCAGAGAAACAAGACGTTGAATGAAGCTTTTGTAATATCTAGTTCATTGAACGAGAAATGATTCAATTCGAGATCATGTCCCTGGTAATATGATTGTATTTGTTTCTAGGCGAAACCTACATTTTTTGTAAATTATAAAAGGACTGAACAATCCTTTCAGGGACTGATTAACCCATCTATAACCTTCCCGCTCCATTAGCTAAATGCCATAGTTTAAATATGAGAGAAAGCGGAATACTAATCTCAAAATAACATCTTACTTTAACATTTCCGCGACGAAGTGCTTTGTAACGGATACTGTTGCTGGTAAGCGACGACGCGACATTAATATCCCCATCATACTCTCGACACGGATACGGTTTAGCCAATCCGGAAAGGGTTTTGTTATTAAAGAAACGAGCCTTACAAAAATTGCGGAGAATTCGACGTCGTTTTTAGGAAAATCGCTCGCATTAGACGCGAGCCAAATGGCTCATAAAATTTCAATGTCCCCAAAATAAATCGGTTGTCCGTGTTTGAATAAGTTATGTAACAACACTAAGTACGACACTTCATGATAAAAACATTTTTCACCACTCAGCTAGTTATTTATCAAAAGGTTCTTAGAAGCGAGCCCTGTTAAGACAAGGTTTTTATGCCAAAAAATAAATTGTTTATCAGCAACATGGTAACAAATGTTCCTTAAGAAAGTTTGCATTGCGTCAATTAGTGTCATATTTGCTGTTAAAGCGTTACTTTTGGTTTTAAACTTAAACGGCAGAACATTTTGCAATTGCATTATTTGCATAACCACGTGCCAAAACAACAGAACATAAATATACGCGCTTAGAATTATGTTAAAACTATTGAAATAATATAATTTTAAAAACGTCGGTTTCGATTAAAACCAAGATTTATTCAAAAAAAAGTTAATTGTATATACAATAATATTAATTCAATAGTTCAATTTATTTGGTTAGTTATTCAAATCTTGGTGTTTTCTTCCGTTATGTTTGAAGATCAACCGAAGAATCTGGCGGTCAGTCTTGAAGGATTACACGCCACGTAACGTATTTTGTGAAATGATATTTATAATTAATCCGTGAATTCAACATAATGTTACGTAATTAGTGAATACAGTTAGTCTTGAGGAAGGACATGTATCTCAACGTAATTTCTGAAAATTATGTCAAATGCCATGTCTTACATTCTAACCAATTGTTGAAGGCTTGTTTGACACTTACTAATTATTTAATTATTAAAGATCAAACTTGTGGTAGGCCTAGATAACTGATTAATGTTTTTTTATTAGACCATAGTCCTATTACAACCGATTACAACACCAATAACGTGACCAAGAAATAGCGTAAAAATACAAGTTGGGAAAACCAAAATATTACCTCTCCGAGTCAAGAGGTCTACTACTACAAACTTATTTACCTAGATATGGAATTATTTCTCTTTTTTTGAAGTAAAATTTATGAAATATTGAAGCAGTATTCCAAGCATAGCGAATATACAGTAAAGCAGACGACATTTTACATCCAATAAGAATAAATCTCGGACACATGGAAATCAGTCAATGGGGAAAAGAACAGGAAATGAAGTCTACGCTTCAGCTGTTTACCGTTTATTCTGATAGCTACATTCACAACTGGTTTGCAGTGTAAACACTATCGTCTCGTCTCACCTCAACAATATTCTTAGTTTGCCAACATGAATGTTAATGTTAAATAACACCAAAGCTAAATTGTAGCTAGACGCACTAATAGTCAATGCGCACCATAAAGAGAATAAAAAGTCTGTAGCTATTACCCGTTTATCATTAGCCCTTTTACTATTCTAATTGCCACCATGATCTTTTCTTCTATTATAAAATCTCAACCTGATTATTTAAGAGTGTATTTAACTTTCGGTTCACTCTGAACCGTTAATGTCTCTCCATTATAGACACGAAAATCAAAGCCCAAAGTTTACTTCACCTCAGGCCTCAATTATTTACTCTTTGTTTCACTAAGCCTATTGCGGATAATACTTGATATACCCGCTGGAGTCTAGGTCTTAGTTTTCTTCATAAAATCACTAAATCAAGGATTATTCTATATACAGATGTAGTAAAGCTTAAGTAATATATAAACAGCCATTTCAAATAACAATATTAAAAAAAATCTTTGGAATATCAAAATGAAACAGAGCTTTAAAGCTACAAAAGTATTAAACGCATCATAATTACGAAAAATACTTCCACATATTCACTTTATATTATGGAAAAAGGGATTAGTAAGGTTCTGTATGATTTCTTAACACATCAACACAAGGCTAACTGCTAACGCGACGCACTAGTGTAACAATGGACGGACACACACAGACAAAAACATAAACTTCTACTTTACTCTTTCCGTATTAATTCTGAGTTGAGAAACAGGATTATCTCGAATACTAAGACAAGGAAGGATTATAAAATATGAAACATGGAGTGGAAGCTGTATCCTTATTACTCAGTTTTTTATTAACTAACGTTATCATTACTTGTCCGATATTAGCTTTGCAAAAGAGTTTCCGTGGTTTGTAATACTCGCTCTATATTGACTATGAAATGTGTATGGTGTTTCGACTTCATACGCAATCTTCATTACTCGTCCTATATAAAATTTGACTAGAAATTTTTGATTGATAGAGGTTTTTCTTAAACAATTTCTTAAATTTATTTGATATTAATTATTATCTTCGTCAGATATTTGCTTTAGTTATACTTACATCGTTTTAAGAAACTTTATTCGTAATATCGTTTGAACTTAAACTATTATTTTGGTTTCCCCGCTAGCGTACTGCCTTTGCCAAAGTTTTGGAAATCTAGGGTATATATAGCAATCGTCTCCCAGTAAATAATAAGAAAGTACGCAATTGCGAAAACCTTCGGTGGTGATCCCACCTTAGGGAGGCTAGACGTTTCTCGTAACCCTAGCTGATCGCCGCGTGTATCTTAACCCCAACGATGATGATGGAGATAAATAATAAGAAAATGCGCATTTGCGAAAACCTTTGGTGGTGATCCCACCTTAGGGAGGCTAGACGTTTCTCGTAACCCTAGCTGATCGCCGCGTAAATCTTAACCATAACAGCGATAATAGAGTAGAAGCTAGTGTTGCAGATTAATGTCTATGTGGTATTGATGAAAGACCAGTTGATGGTGATGTTAGAAGCCAATGTTGCAGATTGGTGTCTATGTGGTATAGACGGAAGACTAGTGCATGGTGGTGTTAGAGACCATCAAGTAGGGACAGTTTTCCGAATTTCTGTGAACTGCGAACGCAGTCCGGAAACTAACAATACGTTTGCTCCGATTTCCCAACTGCGAACGCGGTGACAGACACACACACACACCCACCCCCACACACACACACACACAGACACACACGTTGAGTGTAATACCTCTCCGTGACATACGTCACTCGGAGAGGTAAAAAATGGTCTGAAACTTTAGAAGAAAGAGACCTTACTCGCATTGTACGTTACTTTTCTGGTCTAGGGAAGGTTCAGTCGTTTGTGAAAAGAGCATTCGAAATCAATATCTATGTGTTGGGTCGAAATTACATCGTTGCTTTTTCTAAAAAGTGCGGTATAAAAATTTTGATAAACGACGGCACATAGAATCCGAATCCCGTAAGCCCCTCTATCAAACGCAGTCAGTTTCCGTTATGGCCAAAAACCGAAAAGAGTTGCTTTTTATGAGGGTAGCAATATGATGGCCGTGTTGAAGTTACGCTGGTACGGATGTTACATCATCTTCATCTCTAAAATGTCGTAAATCATTTGATTGAATAATTTTTAATTCTTCATGCTTTTACTTCGTCTTATACACAACTTTGAGACTTGTTTACATTCGAGATCTGTGCTCATGGGCGACTAGCTACGTCAATGTCACGTGGTAAGTAAGTTCAAATGCATTATGCACGACGTCATAGATTACGGTTTCTACAGCTCCTCCCCATTAATTCAAGCAGAAAGGCTAAGAAAATGGCCTGTTGAAGATTCCAAGCAGAAGAAATCTATGTATTCTCTTCGACACGGATATTCCACGACTGTAGTTGGAATAGGTAATGTTTAATTACACTTAGAAAAAGCTAATACGTCCGAATCAAATTTCATTCTTTTATCAAACTCAACTCAAGTATTTCATGAATGTAGTACCTGTTCGAATTTGTCATACGTGATATATTCCATGTGGGTTAGGCCTAAGGGAAGATCATGTGTAATTAAGACCAACTTGCATAGTATTATTTCGTTAAACCAGCTGACCCCTGTTTATTGGCCTTGCTTTTCATTTCTTCAATTCAGGGAGCCCTTAAAAGTAGCTCGAAAAAACTCTCTCTCTCTCTCTCTCTCTCGCATAATACATCGGAAACATTTCCACGGTATTTTATCCATTTTGCGTCAAGGTAATATTATACGGTTTAGTCTCGCTCGTTGAGGTAGAGTATATACTCAAGTTAGGGTGTCGCAAATAATGTATAAAGGCGACAAATATTGAAATACCCAAGATTTAATGTGTATATTGTGGAAAAAATCAAAGAAAAAAAAATAAAGAAAAATACCTGAAAAATGTACCTTAAGAATAGTGAAGTAAGATCCTTTTTCACGATTGCAGCTAGCTTCGAGAAAAAGCAGAACACTCAAATTATATTATATGCAAAAATGAGAAATCATGTAATGCGTTATATGCAACCAGAATTTCCATGTTAACTTTCAGTATTTAATGTGCGACATGTTATCATTGACTGGAAAAAATGGTGGAGTTTTTGGTAGCGTCGTTGTATACCAAACCTTGGCCCGGGGGTTTGAATCCCGAACAGGTGTGTATAAGGCATATACATTTTTGGAGGAAGATTGAATTTTGTTACTGAAGTTTAATTTATAACGATTGGTTTGCATAGGGATGTCGGCCTTGTTGCAGCGTAATTGTAAGCTACACCGTGTACCCCGGTTTGAATCCAGGCGAAGGAGTCTTTTACTATTAAAATCAAGGTTATTTTGAATGGTAGATTGATTAGATATTGAAATTCAACTTATAATAGGTCTTACACAAAAACAGTGGTGGCTTGATTGGTTGCGTCGTTGTTAGTTACACTACGGACCGAGGTGCAAGCCCGGGCGAGTATAGTTATTTTGCTTGAGATTTCCAGTTCTTTTGAATGGAATATCCAAATTATAATCACGTGAAAACCAACCGGAGTCAGTTAGAAAAGTAACTGATATAATTTGGAAAATCGACTTTTAACACTTAGGAAAACTCAATTAACAATGTTCTTCTACTAAAAATCCGTATTTTAAATATTAAACTATATATATTTAATCAATATATACACTGTCAAAAATAAAGGTACTTTGAAGGTACTATAAAATACCTCCGCGACCTTTTTAGTACCCATGAACGTAGTCTATTAGTTGTCTCACAGTACGGGTATTAAATGATTTCGAAAGGGGTATTTTGGAAATATAAGGTATATAGTGAAACCTTTTAGAGTTTCAGCGCTTCTGGTGGTATGTTATCGTACCCTGGAACTAGAAAAGGACTTAACAGACTCCTTTAGAGGGAGTTTTTAGTTCCGGCGTGCTGATTTTAACTAACACTACTAAAGTAAAATACATGATATAATACTTCTAGCCCAAATTCTCTAACACTAACTGTTCATTTCACCAGTAGCACTAGTAATGACAGCGTAGAAGAAATCTCTGTTGGAATATTAATAATAACCATAAAGATTAGGTTCGGTAGGGTAGAATAAGGTAGTGGTTTTCTACCCGAGATTTCAATTTCAATCTCAAGTTTCCTAGCTAGTGGTTTTTCTTAAATATTTAATTACATATAATTAATATTAATTATTTTCTTTGACAGCTATGTACACTAGCATACGTTACATCATTTAAAGGCAATACAATTATGATATAAGGCATACATAGTTAATATAAAGGTTTGAATCCGAGCTTACGCCTTCAGTCGCCATTCAAAAAATTTACATGTATATGTGACCCTGAATTACCTTTACACTATAACAGTATCACACCTTCCTTAACAAGGGGGAGCTAAATGTAGTATCGGGAAATCTTGAGTGGTTGATCCCTTGCTTACTATGCGAACTCTCACGACCCCGCAAGCCTACGGCGCAGACACTTAAGGCGAGATGGAAGGCAAAATTTTACCCTCATCCCGTAAGCCCACAACAAAGACACTAAAAGTTGAGATGGAAGGAAAATATTACTCTCGTGTCTTTCCGTCTCTTTTATATCGAAGTGGTGTATTGCTTACCATGTCTGAAAATGATGAAGTTTACCAGTTTCAAATGTGGCGCAAATATTTTTGATGGCGCGAAAGTATAATTTAGACATGTTTGTGGGTTTTATTTGACACCTAACTTGGTAGCACAAAATACCTTTAAAAGTATATTTTCGAACCTTTTTGAGTGTTAACAGGTACCCTTTTCGGTAATAAGGAGTACCTTTCACAATTTGAAAGTTTTATTCCGACCTTTGTTGAGGTTTAAATGATACCCATTACGGGATCACAAAATACCTTATAGTCCTCAAAAGTACCTTCTTCAAGAGGTATTTCAGAGTACCCTTACACAACGGTATTTTGTAGTACCTATATAGGTACGTCTGGGGATGCATTGAAAAATACCTTTAAAGGTACTAGACAGTACGGTTATTTTTTACAGTGTATATAGAGCGTATTTTGGGATTTCATTTGATATCAAAAACTTCTCAATAGGAGGAAGTCACGAATTATAAGAAAAAATATCATACACTGATGTATTGCGGGTTGAGGTTCTACAGGGGAGCGTAGGAAATGAATTATGAATGTTTCCCCTATAGTTCGGCTTGCCGAAACTTTTTGAAATTTCGGCATTGGAACCCAACCTTTCTCAAAAGTTCGTACGCAGGTCGTTTCATCGAGACTAGTCGTGTGTTTATGCTGTTTTTTTATGTTTTTATGCTGTTTTAGTCTGTTTTAAGCTGTTTTATTGTATGTTTTCGCTGTTTTATTGTGTTTCTATGCTGTTTAAAATGTGTTTATGCTGTTTAATGTGTGTCTATGATGTTTAATGTGTGTCTATGATGTTTTATTGTGTTTTATAATGTTTAATGTTTCTATGCTGTTTTAGGCTATTCTATGCTGTTTTATCGTGTCTTATTGTAGTTTTTGTGTGTTTTATTGTAGTTTTTGTGCGTTTTATTGTAGTTTTTGTGCGTTTTATTGTGGTTTTTGTGTGTTTTATTGTAGTTTCTGTGCGTTTTATTGTAGATTTTGTGCGTTTTATTGTGGTTTTTGTGTGTTTTATTGTAGTTTCTGTGCGTTTTATTGTAGTTTTTGTGTTTTATTGTAGTTTCTGTGCTAATTGAAGCATTCCAAGCGTTATAACTAGTGTTTATGTGGATAATGAGTTAAAAATAAACTTTTCTAATTTCAAAGGAAAATACAAGCATCTGCCGCATTATGAGCCTATTCACGTCATCTTCCCAGTACCAAGCGGAGGGGACGGGATCGAAGCCATTCAGTGATAAAAGAGGGCTTCTCATATCACACGCCGCGAGCAAGTTTCAACGAAGTTTACTTTTTGCTTTTATATCTATATACTTTTGTTTATACTTCATAAATGTACTATAGAATAAATAAATTGTTCGTCGATTTAATGAATCTCATTTTTATTCGTTTTCTGTCAATTAAGTTACAGCAGGCATATATAGGATTTTAAAATTACATAATTAGATTAAAAAGGATTATAGGTTCCCGGTAATCACTTTAGCACTGTTAAAGGCAGTGCGTCGAGGGGCTATTCAATAATGAAAATTTTCTTTTATTGGTGAATTTTATTCACGCTTTTGAAAAGGATAGGGATTCATTGGTGATTTAAAATGGATGAGGACTAATGGTTGCGTCTGGATTACGAGTAATCATCGAGGGGCTACTCACTAAAAACTCGTTAGCGATTTTAAACGGGATTGGGATTGTGGGTAACTTAGGGGCTACGGGTTGTTATTATTTTACTAGTTATGAACGGATTATTAAGTAATCGCACATTTGCCGCTAGGGGCGCTGTGTACGTAGTTACGCATTTACTGACATCTAAAACATAATAAATTTGTGCTAGACATTCGTGTAAGCAATAGATAGTTCATAAATTGCCGCTAGGGGCGCTGAGTACGTAGTTACGTATTTACTGACATCTAAAACATGATAAAATTCTGCTAGACATTCGTGTAAGCAATAGATTGTTCATAAATTGCCGCTAGGGGCGCTGTATACGTAGTTACGTATTTACTGACATCTAATACATGAAGAAATTTGCCGCTAGGGGCGCTGTCTATAATATTATATAGGCCGAACGGTGTGTTCTCTATTTGAATTAGCGCCCACGTCACACTTCGAAGCGCCCCCAACGACGGAATTTACTATAAAACTCGGACGCAACATGTCCAGATTTCTTTTCTCTCTGCGCCGGCGACCAGTCAACATCGTTCCTTGATCAGCTCCTCGTAATCCTGACTTTCAAAGGCAGTATTGGATGGAAAGCCACGTTTTCCGCCGATGGTGGGACGTGACTCTAAGCTCTCCGCCTTAGAATGTCCATTAGAACGTTGAAATCAACGCGAAAGGTTAAGCCTAATACGGTATGTGTAAAAGTCTTTCATTAATCCAAAGCCATCCAGCTAGCAATTTATTATTTTATTTAATCCTAGAGTTTAAATTATTTAGGTAGAGTTAATTGTTAGTTAATTATGTTTATTTATTGAAAATTAACTACAATATGAAGAAATTTCCAGACACGAGGTCAGTTAGAAAGGCTTAATTTAGAACATCTTAAATCAAGTGATTGGGCTCATATTACGGGGATTTAAATTCCTTATCTATTTTAAATAATAAACCTAGACTGTTTGCAAATTAGGTCCCATTTAACGGCGCGAAACTATATTACCTAAAATGAGTAACGTATGGTTTAACGGGGCCAGATTAGGTCGCACTAGGCTAGGCTTAACCTTTTATAAAAATTTATCCGGGCCTGGCACTAATCTCTAAGTTTTTACTTTATGCCGTCGTTTTAATTTAAATTAACGAGAGTATTTTAGAATTATTACGCGTAAATTATAGATTTGAGATTCTAAAATTTCATTCGTGGCCGTATTTAATTATTTTAGATAATCAACTACGGTCTATTTAATAAATTAAATGGTTTAAATTAATTAGGGTTAACTGGTAATAAGTTATCACTAATTATGGAGATTAAGTCAATTTAACAATTTTAAAATGAGACACGAACGCGAAGTTAAGGCTTGAGATTTTTAATTTATATTTACGTAGTTTTTTCCTTAAATTATTTTAACCTATGGTATTGTTTCCGTGACTTGTTATTTTGTTGGGACCTTAATTAGCCGTTAAATTCTGATATGGAAATTGCTTAATATTTAGTGCAATTCTTACATTATATTTATGGGAATATTTTACTTGGTTTTTCTTAAATTATTATTTTGCTAGGACCTTAAAGTAGCCCTTGAATTCTGATTTGGCTTAAAATTTAGTGTGATTTTTAAATTTTGTTTTTGGGAATATTTTACCAAGTTTTTCTTCAATAATTTACGGAAACAAATCCATAGATTAAAATTATTTTTTTGTTAGGCCCCTCTAATTCTTATTAATATTTGTTATTAATAATTCTCATTTTTAGACGCGATGACGTTCTTGGATATTCTGTTGCTGGTCATTCGGAGAAGTTTCCAAGCAGATGATTTCAACCTTGGTTAGAGACGCTCATTCCAGATGACATCTTCCTTGGATTTCCGATACAAGACGTTTTCAACCTGCGGTGGCCTTGCAATCATTCTCTACAAAGAAGCGATGAACATCACCAAATCTAGAAAATTCAAATTTTTATTAGAATTATATTTGCAACTACTTAATTTCTTTTTACACGTTCAAACTTCAATTTACGGGACACTTTATATTATTTTTTGTTGAAAATTTTTGTAAACACCTTATTTTTTACTTTTTGTTCGAGCCTATTTTTTGAGGACCCTCTATTAGGCCTTTTTAGCTTATATATAAAAAATAGAACGATCAAATTGTTCTGGAAAAAAATTGGCCTAAAACAAGCTTAAATTGTTTAAAAAAAGGAAAAAAAGCCTAAAAAAGGGTCCAAAAATACTACCCCAAGTCCGGCCCCTAAAAAATTCAAGCCATCCCCCATATCGAAACTTTTTTAAGAAAACAAAGAACGTGAGGCAAGAAAAAAAATTTTATTGAGAAAAAAACAATTGAGGTGTTTACAAAAATTTTGTACAAAAAAATATTTATAGCGTTCCATAAATTAAAATTTGACCGCGTAAAATTAAATAGGGTAGGCTAGTTACCGATTAAATTTAAGAATAAATTTAAGAATAAAATTAAGTTCATTGGCGGAAAAACTTAACGGTCCACTCAGTTTGAAGGCCTCATGTTTCGTCAATCAAAGAAAGATGTCATCTGGATTGAGGGTCCTAACGTCTACTTGAAAACGTCTCTGAATGACCAGCAACAGCTAATCCAAGAAAATCATTCGCGTCTAAAAATTGAAATAAATTAATTACAAATATTAAGGCAATGCCTAATTTTAAAATAAGTGCTACTTTAAGCCTAACAAAATAATAATTTACCGAAATAATCCCATATATTTAAATAATTAGCGAAATACAGGCGATATATTGCTAAGAAATTTTTTTAATAATCTAGGTTAAATTTCTTAAGCCTTGTTCAAATGTCTTAACCTCGTGGTCGTGGTTTATTTATTTTAATTCAAAATTATTATTTAATAGACTGAATTTACGTAAATAATAATAATTAACTGCCTGTTTCATTTAAAACTACTTAATTTATTAAAACAATAAGCTATTTAAAAAAGGCTTACATTTGCTGCGCATTAACAAATTTTTGTTCATTCCTACATGACCTCGCTGAATCGATTCCAAAAGAACATTCAATGGCGGAAAAGAGCTCTAGATTCTGGATTTATTCCTTGACGGCGAAAACAAAAATGGCTGATCGTCGGCGAAAGGCCTGATTTCCAAGAGCTGAGCAGGAAACGATCTTGACTCCACGATGCCAATCGAAGAAAGAAATTTCGGCCGGTTACTCAAGAACAAAGTTCTCTCCCGCAAGATTTACGCCCTCAAGACGTTAAAAGCAGACGACACTAATTGGAGTAATACCGTTTTTCCGTTGGCCTATTCCATGGAGTAATTTTCTTGGAGCGAGAAGGAAACTATCTTTAAAATTCCATAAAATTTGGTGTCTCCTACAATAATGCTCCATACCTTCCATTGTCGTTTTCCATGGAGTAATTTTTATGGATCGAAAATGAACGTTTCCCTATAATTTGGTTTCTCCTACAATAATGCTCCATACCTTCCATTGTCCTGTTCCATGGAGTAACTTCATTGGAGCGAAAATGATCGTTTCCCTAAAATTTGGTGTCTCCTACAATATTGCTCCATACCTTCCATTGTCCTTTTCCATGGAGTAATTTTCTCTCCAAGGAAATTACTCCATGGAATGGACAATGGAACGGAAAAACGGTTTCACTCCTTGGTTGAATTTACACCAATTAGTGTCGTCCGCTTTTAACGTCTTGAGGACGTAAATCTTGCGGGAGAGAACTTTATTCTTGAGTAACAGGCCGAAATTTCTTTCTTCGATTGGCATCGTGGAGTCAAGATCGTTTCCTGCTCAGCTCTTGGAAATCAGGCCTTTCGCCGACGATCAGCCATTTTTGTTTTCGCCGTCAAGGAATAAATCCAGAATCTAGAGCTCTTTTCCGCCATTGAATGTTCTTTTGGAATCGATTCAGCGAGGTCATGTAGGAATGAACAAAAATTTGTTAATGCGCAGCAAATGTAAGCCTTTTTTAAATAGCTTATTGTTTTAATAAATTAAGTAGTTTTAAATGAAACAGGTAGTTAATTATTATTATTTACGTAAATTCAGTCTATTAAATAATAATTTTGAATTAAAATAAATAAACCACGACCACGAGGTTAAGACATTTGAACAAGGCTTAAGAAATTTAACTTAGATTATTAAAAAAAATTTCTTAGCAATATATCGCCTGTATTTCGCTAATTATTTAAATATATGGGATTATTTCGGTAAATTATTATTTTGTTAGGCTTAAAGTAGCACTTATTTTAAAATTAGGCATTGCCTTAATATTTGTAATTAATTTATTTCAATTTTTAGACGCGAATGATTTTCTTGGATAAGCTGTTGCTGGTCATTCAGAGACGTTTTCAAGTAGACTTGGAAGTTCATCCGATGTTAGGACCCTCAATCCAGATGACATCTTTCTTTGATTGACGAAACATGAGGCCTTCAAACTGATTGGAGCGTTAAGTTTTTCCGCCAATGAAGTTAATTTTATTCTTAAATTTAATCGGTAACTAGCCTACCCTATTTAATTTTACGCGGTCAAATTTTAATTTATGGAACGCTTTAAATATTTTTTGTACAAAATTTTTGTAAACACCTCAATTGTTTTTTTCTCAATAAAAAATTTTTTTCTTGCCTCACGTTCTTTGTTTTCTTAAAAAAGTTTCGATATGGGGGATGGGTTGAATTTTTTAGGGTCTGGACTTAGGGTAGTATTTTTGGACCCTTTTTTTAGGCTTTTTTTTTACTTTTTTAAACAATTTGGACCCTTTTTTTAGGCTTTTTTTTTACTTTTTTAAACAATTTAAGCTCGTTTTAGGCTAATGTTTTTCCGAAACAATTGGATCGTTTTATTTTTTGATATATAAGCTAAAAAAAGCCTAAAAGAGGGTCCTCAAAAAATAGGCTCGTTTTATTTTTTGATATATAAGCTAAAAAAAGCCTAAAAGAGGGTCCTCAAAAAATAGGCTATCTGTTTAGAGCTAAAAAATTCAAACCTTCCCTCTTAATCAAATAAATTTTAAGAAAACAAAAAAAGTGGTTTAAGGCATAATTTATTGAACAAAAAGTAAAACAATAAGGTGTTTACAAAAATTTTCAACAAAAAATAATATAAAGTGTCCCGTAAATTGAAGTTTGAACGTGTAAAAAGAAATTAAGTAGTTGCAAATATAATTCTAATAAAAATTTGAATTTTCTAGATTTGGTGATGTTCATCGCATCTTTGTAGATAATGATTGCAAGGCCACCGCAGGTTGAAAACGTCTTGTATCGGAAATCCAAGGAAGATGTCATCTGGAATGAGCGTCTCTAACCAAGGTTGAAATCATCTGCTTGGAAACTTCTCCGAATGACCAGCAACAGAATATCCAAGAACGTCATCGCGTCTAAAAATGAGAATTATTAATAACAAATATTAATAAGAATTAGAGGGGCCTAACAAAAAAATAATTTTAATCTATGGATTTGTTTCCGTAAATTATTGAAGAAAAACTTGGTAAAATATTCCCAAAAACAAAATTTAAAAATCACACTAAATATTAAGCCAAATCAGAATTCAAGGGCTACTTTAAGGTCCTAGCAAAATAATAATTTAAGAAAAACCAAGTAAAATATTCCCATAAATATAATGTAAGAATTGCACTAAATATTAAGCAATTTCCATATCAGAATTTAACGGCTAATTAAGGTCCCAACAAAATAACAAGTCACGGAAACAATACCATAGGTTAAAATAATTTAAGGAAAAAACTACGTAAATATAAATTAAAAATCTCAAGCCTTAACTTCGCGTTCGTGTCTCATTTTAAAATTGTTAAATTGACTTAATCTCCATAATTAGTGATAACTTATTACCAGTTAACCCTAATTAATTTAAACCATTTAATTTATTAAATAGACCGTAGTTGATTATCTAAAATAATTAAATACGGCCACGAATGAAATTTTAGAATCTCAAATCTATAATTTACGCGTAATAATTCTAAAATACTCTCGTTAATTTAAATTAAAACGACGGCATAAAGTAAAAACTTAGAGATTAGTGCCAGGCCCGGATAAATTTTTATAAAAGGTTAAGCCTAGCCTAGTGCGACCTAATCTGGCCCCGTTAAACCATACGTTACTCATTTTAGGTAATATAGTTTCGCGCCGTTAAATGGGACCTAATTTGCAAACAGTCTAGGTTTATTATTTAAAATAGATAAGGAATTTAAATCCCCGTAATATGAGCCCAATCACTTGATTTAAGATGTTCTAAATTAAGCCTTTCTAACTGACCTCGTGTCTGGAAATTTCTTCATATTGTAGTTAATTTTCAATAAATAAACATAATTAACTAACAATTAACTCTACCTAAATAATTTAAACTCTAGGATTAAATAAAATAATAAATTGCTAGCTGGATGGCTTTGGATTAATGAAAGACTTTTACACATACCGTATTAGGCTTAACCTTTCGCGTTGATTTCAACGTTCTAATGGACATTCTAAGGCGGAGAGCTTAGAGTCACGTCCCACCATCGGCGGAAAACGTGGCTTTCCATCCAATACTGCCTTTGAAAGTCAGGATTACGAGGAGCTGATCAAGGAACGATGTTGACTGGTCGCCGGCGCAGAGAGAAAAGAAATCTGGACATGTTGCGTCCGAGTTTTATAGTAAATTCCGTTGTTGGGGGCGCTTCGAAGTGTGACGTGGGCGCTAATTCAAATAGAGAACACACCGTTCGGCCTATATAATATTATAGACAGCGCCCCTAGCGGCAAATTTCTTCATGTATTAGATGTCAGTAAATACGTAACTACGTATACAGCGCCCCTAGCGGCAATTTATGAACAATCTATTGCTTACACGAATGTCTAGCAGAATTTTATCATGTTTTAGATGTCAGTAAATACGTAACTACGTACTCAGCGCCCCTAGCGGCAATTTATGAACTATCTATTGCTTACACGAATGTCTAGCACAAATTTATTATGTTTTAGATGTCAGTAAATGCGTAACTACGTACACAGCGCCCCTAGCGGCAAATGTGCGATTACTTAATAATCCGTTCATAACTAGTAAAATAATAACAACCCGTAGCCCCTAAGTTACCCACAATCCCAATCCCGTTTAAAATCGCTAACGAGTTTTTAGTGAGTAGCCCCTCGATGATTACTCGTAATCCAGACGCAACCATTAGTCCTCATCCATTTTAAATCACCAATGAATCCCTATCCTTTTCAAAAGCGTGAATAAAATTCACCAATAAAAGAAAATTTTCATTATTGAATAGCCCCTCGACGCACTGCCTTTAACAGTCTAATTATGTAATTTTAAAATCCTATATATGCCTGCTGTAACTTAATTGACAGAAAACGAATAAAAATGAGATTCATTAAATCGACGAACAATTTATTTATTCTATAGTACATTTATGAAGTATAAACAAAAGTATATAGATATAAAAGCAAAAAGTAAACTTCGTTGAAACTTGCTCGCGGCGTGTGATATGAGAAGCCCTCTTTTATCACTGAATGGCGTCGATCCCGTCCCCTCTGCTTGTCACTGGAAAGAAGACGTGAATAGGCTCATAATGCGGCAGATGCTTGTATTTTCCTTTGAAATTAGAAAAGTTTATTTTTAACTCATTATCCACATAAACACTAGTTATAATGCTTGGAATGCTTTAATTAGCACAGAAACTACAATAAAACACAAAAACTACACTAAAACGCACAGAAACTAATTGAATTTCATAATCGAATTGCAATCTACCATTCAAAATAACCTTGATTTTAATCAAATGAACCATTTTCTCTTATAAACCTTTTTATGATAACTTTTTCTGATATTAATACAAAATGGACATTTTATTATAGGTTGGGTGTCAATTTTTATTCAATTAAAATTTAATTTACAATTTCAATAGTTTGTGTATCTTAATTGCAATGAAATGAAATAAATTCTGAAATTAAGTCAATTCATAAATATGTGTGTAGGTGATGATCTAGATGAAAAGTATATCCCATATTTTTAGATGGACAGTGGTCATTCTGTTCCTTATACGAGACCATGTTAGATACTTGAAAAAAGTGAACTGACGGCTGTTACTCCGTTGCTAAGCAGAGGAATTCATACCTTAAGAAAATTAAGATAAGCTTCCCAGATTCAGTGGTTTTTGCTCGTAGTTTTCATGACTAAAAGAAAAAACAACTATGCATTGAATAGTACGTGGGTAAAGAAAGCCCAATTGTTTTGTGGGCAGGTGCATTTAACGGCATTCTACCAGACTTCGAATGGCATAGGAAATGGCGAATTCCCCGTGGGTGGTACGCTCACAAACTAAACCTTGCCATTTATTAAATAGACCGCTTGGAGAGCTTCTTTCGATTTGCCAAAAGCCAATGCTGGCCGAGTTAAGAACCATCTTACCTACTGAGGTCCAAGACTGGGTCACATCCGTTAAATACAACGCTAACATCCACTATAGGTGACATAGGCATATTTAACAAATCGCTGTTACCATAGCGTGTAACGCGTCCTAATTTTGACGACATTGGCTTTTGCCGTAACTCTAAACGGAGTTCATTCATTCAGTTCCTTTCAATTCATTTAAAGATTTGGTGTTAACAGAAAATATATGAGCGAATAAGTGTGGAGATGATTGTTTTTCGCGTTCCAGGATAATGGGATCGCAACGGGGTTCTTTTCACCAGGTTTATCGTTTCTTCGTAATATTTCTGCTTTGAACAGATCTTTTTCCTATAGACAGCCAGACAACTAGGCCCTTTGTTTATTCATTTAAAATTTTAAGGGTATGAAATGTACCTTAAAGGGAGTGTAAAGATGAATAGCAAGTTTTTCTTAACTAAGAATTCTAGAAACTACCTCTCGATTATTTTTAAGTATCAAAAATATCGATAACGTCACGCTCTATGTCTATTACTAAACTTTGAACTGAAACACAGTAAGAAACCACCCTGTATTTTCTTACAGACCTATCAGAAACACCCTGTAGAGTCGAGGTTCAACAGAACCCTTCTTCCTGTTCGATAATATTTTCCATAGAAAGGGTGAATTCCGCTTATTGGCTGTAGAGATGCATTTAGTGGTTTTATAATAATACTATTTGGTTAATTCATGAGTTAATAATATGTTAGCGCCCTAGGGAGCTAACATATTATTAACTCATGGTTAATTTTATCACGTTTAGGTTTGACATCTTTAAAAATAACAAAGATGTACTTTCGTCGGTTTTTCATTGACTTTGGCATTAGAACATCAATGAAAATTGATATAAATGGTTATCCTTGTGTATTTCTCTAAAGAATAACACCAGAATTTGAATCACTTTGTTTCAATTCAAGATTCCTTATATAAACAATCCTTAACTCCTAAGCCAGCCGAGCTGGAAGAAAACAGCTGACAGACAACAAATTCCCCATAACATCCCTTTTACATACGTACGCTTCGTTTCCTTTGGCCACTATACGATTTTGTCCTAAGGCTAACTTTTTCTATGTTTGAAAGAAATAAAGAAAAAACGAAAGGATTCGGAAGAAAGTTACATAAAGAGAAGTCAGTAAAGAATTATTTCTCTTGGCCTTTTTTTTTTATTATTTCTTCCGTAACGCCGCTAGGGGTTCTTCAATTTCTTGCCAACCCTTTTTAAACGAAATGGATTGCCATACATCACGCTCTCTTCCGATGTCCCTTTCTTCATCCTTAGTCGAAGCCTTAGCTTTATTTAGAGCAAACTGCTGAAAATCAAACCCTGTCGAAAGAATAACGAAAAATAAAAAGATTGAAATGGTAGCGAGAAGAACTGACCTACTTTAAAAGCGTCTGAATTTGGAGACATACGCGGCCCATATTTCACTATAGAATCACACATTTTTCTTTTCTTTTCTTTTCTTTTAACGAAATTAAAAAGGCCAATTGCAAAAGTTTTTCACCGACAGCGTAAATCGTGTGGCGAAAAAGAATTTTTCAAAGGCAGTGAACCTTCTCGAGGATCTATCTAATTAAATGGTTTACGATAAATATGATCCTATGAAAAACATTAACATGTACAAAAATGGGCCAAGCCTCGCCTTGTGCCCTTTCCGCCGTAAAAGGTTCTGAGATCCCATGTAGAGCCAAGTCTGCCTTTTTGTTCTTATTCAATCGCCAATTGAACAATTATGTTATAAATTAAGTCCTTTTCCTAATTAATAACCAATATTCTTTGACTCTATCATTATTATACATCTTTGTTCGTATCAAAAATATCGTGACTTGGCAATCGCAGGTAAGTAATATTAAAAGGGAGTCGAGGGGATATTCAATCGTCGCCGATTTTAAAATAATCGAAGGGATGTTCACTAAATCGTTTATGGCCGAGTGGATATGTACAAGTTTATAAGATGAGTCATGCATAACCCTATGTACAAGTTTATAAGGAGAGTTATGCATAACCATATTTACAAGTTTATAAGGCGAGTTATGCATAACCCTATGTACACGTTTATAAGGTAATTACATGCGATTGCCAAGTCACGATATTTTTGATACGAACAAAGATGTATAATAATGATAGAGTCAAAGAATATTGGTTATTAATTAGGAAAAGGACTTAATTTATAACATAATTGTTCAATTGGCGATTGAATAAGAACAAAAAGGCAGACTTGGCTCTACATGGGATCTCAGAACTTTTTACGGCGGAAAGGGCACAAGGCGAAGCTTGGCCCATTTTTGTACATGTTAATGTTTTTCATAGGATCTCACTTCTTTTTGTAGACCCTCTCGTTATACTTCGGTAGTTATATTAAAACAAGACCCTCTCGCTGTACTTCGTTTGCCAATATAATTACTAACGCTTGTCCATATTTACGCTGAATTACCCCTTTCGACCCCTAGAGAATATACAAAAAAGACAGTACGCTATATCCTAATATAAGAATGTAGCATCAGTTACGACCTTTACGACCTTTCAACAAGAACACACACTATTTCTGTTGAAAAGACGACAGCGCCATCTAGTTTTAAAATAAAGAACTAAAGAACAATTTTATAAAAATTTCGGGATGTTTTAATTTTTCTGTGCTTTGTAAAATAAATGAAAACTAAATCCTGAATTTTAAGTTTCTATCTACCCTAGAAGTACCTTAGAATTTTGATGATCGGTGAGTGAGTGAGTGAGTGACAAAATAAGGTACATTTCACCGGGTGACTCCCATAATCCCCCTGGACATAATCCCCCCAAAAATTTCCCCCCGTCCAAATGGGCATAAGACAAAATCCCCCCATTTGCAGACAAAATCCCCCCAAACTGGAGACAAAATCCCTCCCAAATTGGAGACAAAATCCCCCGCTTACGGAACGAAATCCCCACCTTGGAGACGAACCCTTCAGGGGTCATTCCTATTTTAGAGGTCGTTTTCCACAGTGGAAATATTTTTAGTAGGATAGTAGTAAAAATAGTAGTATTCCCCCTACGAGGAAAAGCGGAACCAATGATGGAGAAAATAGTATGAATTGCCGACTAACCATAAATTTTCGCCTTTTCCAAAATATTGCTGACTAACCATAAATTTCCGCCTTTTCCAAAATATCGCTGACTAACCATAAATTTCCGCCTTTTCCAAAATATCGCTGACTAACCATAAATTTCCGCCTTTTCCAAAATATCGCTGACTAACCATAAATTTCCGCCTTTTCCAAAATATTTTTGACTAACCACAAATTTCCGCCTTTTCCAAAATATCGCTGACTAACCATAAATTTCCGCCTTTTCCAAAATATCGCTGACTAACCATAAATTTCCGCCTTTTCCAAAATATCGCTGACTAACCATAAATTTCCTCCTTTTCCAAAATATCGCTGACTAACCATAAATTTCCGCCTTTTCCAAAATACTGCTGATAACCATAAATTTCCGCCTTTTCCAAAATATTGCTGACTAACCATAAATTTCTGCCTTTTCCAAAATATCGCTAACCATAAATTTCCGCCTTTTCCAAAATACTGCTGATAACCATAAATTTCCGCCTTTTCCAAAATATTGCCGACTAACCATAAATTGCCGCCTTTTCCAAAATATTTTTGACTAACCATAAATTGCCGCCTTTTCCAAAATATTTTTGACTAACCACGAATTTCCGCCTTTTCCAAAATATCGCTGACTAACCATAAATTTCCCCCTTTTCCAAAGTATTGCTGACTAACCATAAATTGCCGCCTTTTCCAGAATATCGCTGACTAACCATAAATAGCCGCCTTTTCCAAAATATTTTTGACTAACCACAAATTTCCGCCTTTTCCAAAATATCGCTGACTAACCATAAATTTCCCCCTTTTCTAAAATATTGCTGACTAACCATAAATTTCCGCCTTTTCCAAAATATCGCTGACTAACCATAAATTTCCGCCTTTTCCAAAATATTGCTGACTAACCATAAAATGCCGCCTTTTCCAAAATATTGGAATTTTGGAAATAAGTTAAAACAAAATCAGTAGTTTACTTCTTTTGGTTTAGGAACATTGTTTGCAATACCTTTCACTCTTGTGAATTATACTTTTGCATTATTATTAAAGATAATCTTTGGATTTGGGCTTCCGTTTACCTTTACTTCTAAATGCCTATTATCTGGGGGATTTTCAATAAAATGATCCTTTCGGTAGGATTTTGTTGAACAGTTTTCCTTTTGGGGGATTTTGTCCTGGACGTTTTCTCTGGGGGGATTTTGTACAAACACGTCTAAAATCGGGGGGAAAAAGTCTTGGCAAATCCAAAATAGGGGGATTTTGTCTGGGGGGATTATGTCCAGGGGGATTATGTACGAGACCCACATTTCACCATCGATATTTCGAAAAGTATATAGGATAGGAACTTGAAATTTGGAAACTATAGCTAGGATTGACAGTCCTCCCAGCAAGCAAAATTTCAGACTTTTACCTATACCCATCACGAAGTTACAGTGGTCTTAAAAGTGCCGTGAGTTGCTTCGAGAAAAGGATGTCAGTGCTCGACTTGGCGAGGAGCACTGCCGTGCTCCCAGATACCTTGCATGCATGCAGAATTGTAATTTCAAGTAGCAACTAGAAAATATTTTCTCACATTTGTTGAAACCCATTCTTACCTACTGTTTAGTTTTTTTGGCCTATTATTATTCTGTGTAAATACCACGTTAATATAACGTACAGGACGCATTCACGGGTTTTGGCTATGATTTTATAAGTTTTAACGACTAGTTGTTCTGCAGAAATTAAGTAACTTTAACTTAATCTCATCTAGCAAGTACTTCCCCCTCAACTCTACACAACAGTGAGGGCAAGAAGTATTGAAGAGACCTCTTTCGAACTTCCATAGTTTGCCGCCGCCCGTCCATGTCAAGCTAGAGCTGCAATTGAAGTGCAGACATCCGGCAGTGAATCCTCTGTCTAATGATGACATAGGGGGTGAGAATTGGAGACTCAGGTCCAAATAACTTCGCATCAGAGTCTTTATTACACAATTTCTGAAATTTCGACATTGAAACTAATCGTTCCTGATAATTTCGAATGATTAAAACTGTTATTTCTAAACTACAATAATTTTGTTAAATATGTTGATCCAATCTTAATTAAACCTAAACCCGAATGAATAAATTTTTCTTGCCATCCGTAATTTGCAATAAATTAAATTTGTGTCTTTGCTGAATAGGACTCCGCTGGTTTTTCTTTTCGTGAAATATGATAACTTCAAAACAATCAACTTCTGTTATTAGATATATAATAAAAGTAATATGTTAAAGAAACAGAAAAAAAAATCCAATTTTCTAGAGAAGAAAGCATTTTCGGGGATTTTCTTTGTAACACGGGAGTGGGAATGAATGCGAGGGATAAAGCCAAATTTTCCATTACAGAAAACGAGGTAAATGGAATGTTCTTTAAATCGCGAGAAGTGAGCCACGAAATACAAATAAAGGTATCATTTAAGGCTTGCCTTTGAACAAGTCTTCTCTTATTCATTAAGTGTATCATAGTTTATTGAGAAAAAAGAAAAAACCCGAAAATGGTCTCACGTCTTGAGTTTTCCCACCGCCTCTTAATGTACGTCATACCACGTCAGATAAAAAGGATGAAAGAACAAGCTCCCTAACCAGAGAACAAAATTCTCACTTTATCAATGAAAACCATAGATATTACATATGTATGTGTAGCTACGCTTCCTCAATTTATTCCCAACGATAAAACGCGAAGATGACAACTACCAGACAACCGTATGAATTTTTCTAGTATAAAACCTTTAAAGCGTCATCTATCATTCGAAAATATTCATATAAAACAGTGTTAGAAAAAGATCGGGCCTTAGTAAAGCCTTTTATTTTCAAAATAAGATTTAAAATAATATTATGAAATATTGCAAAAGTTTATAAGTGAAATAAATATTATAAAAACTACTAAATGGTTCAACGTTTTTAACTTACTTATAAATCGTAGAGTATGCCGGTGGATGTCGCCCTAAACGTTTTCTCCTAGGAAAACGGCGTCGACTGCGAGTTGTACCCGATTGGGTAGGGTATCTAGAAGCGTATTCATATATCTATGATGAAAAACAGTCTCATGGTGCCCCTGTGGGTATTCTTTAGCAATGAACGATAAGCCCAACATACAAAGAAAATAAAATGAAGCCCCTACGAGAATTAGCTAACCTGCCTATTAAGAAATCTTGAATAGAAAAAAAAATTGTTTTTAAGTTCGAAGTCTAAAGATGAAAATGCCATAGGGCGAAGCTTATATTTACTCTTGAAGACTACCAAAAAAATCGCTGGTTTCATTAAAAACACTGTTTAACTTATCCCGGTTGATTAGTAACTTTTTTACAAACATTCAATAAAAAATAGTGTTGCATTTTCCATAACAACAATTTTATATGTGATGTTTTGAAAAATAAAGGTATTATACTCAAAGTCTAAGGACAACAAGTGTAACCTCGTCGTACGATGGTCAATTTCCAAATTAAGGTGCAAATGATTCGTTGAAATAGCGAGTGCTGCACTTATTAAGTTAAAGACCTTATCATTGCATCATTCGAGTTCAGAGCAAGAAATTTTACGCCATTTTTCATTGCAGGGCTCCGAATCTACCGTGTATAAGAAAAAGATCCTTTATCCGCGTATATCATTCATTGTACAAATATACGAGATCGTCTCTAGCCTTGATCTCTTTTTTTCAAAAAAAAAAAATAAATGAAAGTGGATAACAAGAATTGTTCGGTGATTATACTCAACACCCTAATACCAATTTAATAAAAGAAGTGTGATAAACTTTGTTACAAAACTTTTAAACCGAAAATCCTCTTACCTCTTAGGGTTAAGCTTGGTTTTCACGTATCAAATTCCCAGGGTTTTATTCTATCCAATTATTGTCAATGATCAGGATTATTAATTGGTTTATTTCGATGTAGTTTTTCAACAACAATTGTTCCTGGCATTTTCACTTCTATAAAAATCTAAGTTGCGATCGACTTAGTTACCATATTTTAGGACATAATTCTTTGTTTAACTTTAACTTTTCAATGGGTAGATATTTGAAGGTTCTAATTACAATTCTCATTAAATTCATTAAAACCACATTCGCTCGCTTTTTTAGTTACCAGACATGTCCGAAGTTAAGTAATTAACCAGAAGCTTTAACTCTTAGGGAGTATATTTTACAGAAACCTTTCTGGGAAGTGTTTCAGTGGATTCCAACAAGAGTCATGAATTAAAGAGTAAAATAATTGCTTTGTCTAAACTTACCTCTTTAGCACCCACACATCCAAAGCCCTGATCAAAGTATCTACACTGCAGTTGTCTTACGAATCGAAGGAAAAAGAAATGAATTTTTCACCATCCGCATTCATCACCCTTCATTCAACCCCTGAAGAAAAAAAACCCTCCCAAGTCCCAACCCAAAGAGCCAATCTGTTACAGAAACACGAAAAAAGAAAAGCGAATTAATAATGATTTCTGTATATTTGCCAAGGAGAAAAGTCTTAAAGCAAAAAAAAAAAGGATTTGCCTCTTCCTTATAAACTAATAAAAAAGAGAACCGGGTAAAAGTTAAATTGTACGAACGCCATTCCGACAGGATGGTTACTTTCCTGACGCCATTTTTAAAGATGGCGCATAAAAAAACCTCTTGGGAAGATTTGAAGAGGCAATCTTTGCAATGTAGTTTCGCTAAGTATGAATGCCACAATGACTCGCATGCTTTAAGTCAAAATATATCTTGTGACAAACTAGAAACGTCTTACATTTGTATAGAGCAATGTAAGACGAATCATGTTACATAGCTAAAGTATTAAGAGGATACAAAGTGGCACCCTTCTTCTATTATCCCCTTCTGTTAAAACGTAAAATTTATAAAACTGTGGTACATAAAAATTTCTAAATTACAAGTTAAATATTCCTTTTAACAACGCTCAAGTCTCCTCCAACTGAACCATTTCAGTTTAATAGTAAACTTAAACTAAAGTAAAAGAACTATTCTTAAATGATAAATTACTTTGCATTATACTTCTAAACTAGTTTGCCATGGCATTTACGTAAATATATAATGGTCTAAACAAGCCTACTAACTTTACCTTATTAGATCTATTGTGTTCTTTTATAAACTTTCCATTAGAATATTTATGTTTCATCGTATTCGAGCCTAAGGCTAGAAAACAAATAACACACACATAGATACGATGTTATCTGTGAAAGAAAAGGTCTTTCAAAAGCGTTTTCGCCTCTAGAATTGAAAAAAGATAGAGAGCTTAGACGGGAAAGTGAAACCTTTCCCGCAGGCAATTTTCCGGTATAAAGAGAAAGCAAGCAAATAGAAAGTACAGGTAATGACATCAATTCTAGTCTCCTTACTCTAGAAAGAAGTACAAATGTAATTAAATTCTTCGTGTCGTAAAGGATAACACTGAGGAAATAAATTATCACTTTGGTTTAGGCCTAGTATTATGAAAGTTGAGTTTTTCCCAGAACAAGTGTAAGGAAGCTAGTCTAAATTGTTAACAAAATATAACTACGATACCGAGTTTCAACCTTAATAAGTATGATAAGTTTCCCCAAGTTTTCCCAAGCAGAGCGGATAATTTTCTTTGGAACTCGGTTGGGTCATGCGTGGGTTATATAATATACCCAGAATTTTGGAGGTAACGAACATTAGGAGTCGTTACTGCAAAAATGTATCTTGTTAGTTATCTTTTGCTTAAGGCAATTGAAAAAACGTGTACAATAGATGAGGGTTATCTTTAAACCGAAACACCGCTCCATTTTGTGTGATATTCCATTTTAAACTAAGGAAGGAAACACTTCCTGGTTTTCCTGAGAAGGAAAACCTCCTTAGTTTTTTTTCCTGAGAAGGAAAACCTCCTTAGTTTTTTCTTCTATCGCTCTACCTTCAGTTAATTCTATTCCTTACAATCAGTGAAGCGGAGTAATATAAGAACCTACCATTTCCTCGGAAAGAAGTATGAATGAAGGAGCACTCAATCTCCTTGAGAATAAGGGAAAAACGCTGGTTGTTAACAAGTCAAGAGTGAATTCTGGAGTACGCGTAATTCCAAGGCACCATGGTCAAGGCTTTGTAGTAACCAGGCTTATCAATGGATGTTGTCCAGCCCTCTATACACCAGTAGATAAGATAGAATTAAGGTGAAGAGATATGACCCGCCGCCGTGGTCAGCCTTCTACGGTTATGTAATACCGTTATGGCTTATACCAGACGAGAAATTTTGTTTGACACGCAATTACGTTCCTTAAGAGCTATAGGGGCTTTAACTAAAATAAATCTTATATAAAATGATGTCTTCGATCTCATAGCGTTAGCTTGGAAACGCAAAGTATTAACTAGGCTTTCTTGTTATTAACTATGAAAAGTAAATCAAGTTCGAGCTAAGAATATCTTGGAAAGAAAGTTTATGAAGATATTTTTAGCAACAATTTTGTACAATCGATGTTTACCTGTATAATATAGATATACCATACTCCATTTTTTTTTTCAGATAAAATTGCAAGTCTGTTTATCTGAATTTTTTAAAAGAGGCTTTTTAAATCGGATTGTGCTGATAAAATTCAGATTCTTAAATCGCTTATAGAGAACGGATGAAAAAAGCAAGTTCTTTAATATTGTAGGTGGATTCATTTCAAATATATATCACATTCTAAATTCTTTCGAATAAAAAAAGACTTTTTCTTTGAATGTTTTAAATGTTTTCTTCGGTTGAGAGAAACTGAAAAAAATAGACGAATCCGAATTAAATGCAGTTGGAAAATCAGATAAAGTAATAGCATAAGTTTATAAGATCTGTTCCTCCATAAGTTATCGCTGGTTACAAACTGGAGCTTGGCATGAAGTGAATGAGGTAGGTCATAGATTCGAGGTAAAGCGACACCTGGCTAGGCGCTGCCAAATTCTTAATACAGACTAAATAGGAAGATGAACTGCAAAATTAACCACCGAGTGTAGCCATTCAATTCTCGCTTGTCGTTCTCGCTCGAGCTGCAAGTCTGTAGCATTACAAAGTATAGGTAGACAATTTGGAATTATTACCTAAGCTTCTACAATAACTAAGACTTGAACAAATCTTCATACCTATTGCATTACTTACTTTTCTCCACAATAGGTTATATGGGCCTATTTCATTAGGTGATTTTCGCTCCAGTTAACTTTACTATGGCGCTCTGTATAATGTCTTTATCTCAAGTTTGTTAATAAAAAACCCCTTCTAAAACAACCCATGGGTTTTTCAGAACGTATCTAAGCTTATTCTAATATATATTTTATCAGATCTAGACGACGTTCCAAAAGTATATTAAATACTTTATAACCATCCAACACCAAAATATCCCAAAAATGGGGGCCGATCAACTCTATCAGTTGATCAATATTGCTAGTACTAAAAATATGAAATATTGTTTATCGGTATAGTCGAAAAAAAAATAAATAAAAAGAACACAGTAAAGTGAAAATATATTGCATTAAACTTTGAAAAGAGAGAAAATATAGAGAGACAAGTAAGTACTTCAAGCTCGATTTAGCCCTGATGAAAATTCGAAACTCAAAACTAGGAACAAGGAGCTACGATCTATCAAAATTGAAGACCGATAAGTAGTAAAGCTTCTTTAGGCCAACGCAAGCTGGCTGCAGAGGAAATGGAAAAATTTATCGCATTCACCAGAGAAAATCGATTCAGTTTTGATCCCTTAATATCACACCAACCCTTGGTTAGAACTAGAAAAATATTGAGATATATTCCCTAACGGTGTTGGTAAATGGTTTTAAGTTTGATAATTTTAAGTACTAGTTGGAATTGCGTGTTTCACAAAGAGAAAAAGGGTTTCGCATTTCGAATCATACACGAGATTGAAATTGACTTTCCATTTGAATCAATAAAGAGTTTGAGAAATTGTCCGAAGAAAGTGTACGAAAATGTCTAGACCTAATATCTTTCAAGTTTGGTGCGAGAAAAATTAATCACCCTTGCATCTCAATTTTCATTACCTCGTAAAAGTTCTGATGAAAGTTAAACTTAAAAATATTAAAGTGTAATAAAATACTTACTTTTTCCCATAAAATTTCTCTGTTAATCTATATTTATTATAATATCGAAGATATAATGGCAAGCACTTTGTTGTGGTCAGGACAAGGAAGTATAGACTGCACAAAAGCATTGCTATTTATATTCATTTGTTAATCGATTTATCCCAAAATTATTTTGGAAAATAATATTACTATTTTCCAAAGTAAATTCAATTTTCGTGAAAGTTCAAATGGTTTTGGTAGTTTCTTGGTTAAAATGTACATATCTATTTAAAACACCGCAAATATTACATAGCACATAGGTCATACCTTATATAAATAAGTAGTATTCCAGTCGCCAAGCACGTATTGCATCGTAAAGGAAATTCCTGGCTACCCGAGAGAGGTTATTGAGAATGGTATAAAAAATCCCGTTAAAAGCTTCAAGAAAACCGTAGCTTTTTGCCAAATTGAATCCTTTTTCGGACGATAGGTAGGAGCAAATAGAAAGCTTCGATATCTACGGATGAAACTTTTGTCATTCATTGAAAGTTACATTATCATTCTAGGGGTATATCCTCCGTTCGTGTATACAGTATAAGTTTATAAGATATGTTCCATAAGTTTGTCACTGGTTACAAACTGGAGCTTGTCATGAAGTGACGTAGATCATAGATTCGAGGTAAGCGACATACGCCTGGTGAGACGCTGTCAAAGCCTTAGTAAGTTCAGACTAAATAGGGTTAGATGGTCTGCAAAATTAACCATCGAGTGTAGGACTTCAATTCTCGTTTGTTGTTCTCGAACTAGCTCGAGCTGTAAGTCTCTGGCATTAGGGTTAGTAAGATACTTATGAAACATCATATAAACTTATGGTATAAGTGTATTTCAAGTAATTGGAATGGATTTTAAAATGCCTATCGTCTTAGTTGGAACAAGAGCGATAAAGAAATTTTCCGCCTACTGAGTTTTTGCATAAAACACACTGGAACCTTAAAACCGATATAACTTACAATAACTAAAACAAACCTGAGGAATCCTTCCTATTGTTCAATAAGAAATAAAAACCCTTTAAGGTATACAATGTAGTCTGACAAATAAGGTAGATATTGACAGTCGCATCAAAATTTTTGGGGAAATAAATAAAAAGAAAATCTATAAAATTTCTAGGTTCGCTTTTAAAACATAAATCATTTTCAAACACATCGATTTCCGAAGGTTGCCACTCATAAAATGCTTTTGTTCAGCGGAGCGTATGGTACCTGGTTCTTATTTTTTTCTCCTTTTCCTACGTAAATAAATATTTTTTAAACGTGGTCCTTTCTTTTGTTGGATAAAAAGGAGCTAAATCAAAAATAGACTTAATCTCGCTATATTTGTTATGCAACACGAGAGCATCAGACGCTAACGGTAAATCCGTTCGAAGAAAAACAATAAACAACCCTTACAGCGAAGCGAGCGATCTGCTTTGCCAGGAAGGGAAAATCTGACATACTAAAAAGATGGTGCGGCCGAACAGAGAGCCGAAGTAAACGGATATAAAACGAAAACAATAGACAAATTCGTTTATAAAGAACAGAGAAGCCAACACACAGGGGCGAGGACGCCATTGGGGTATCTTCCCCCTCTCCAAGAAGCTCTATCATAGACAGTGCGAGTTGGTTAGCCTCTCGCCTGGTGTAGTGAACTGGGGCTCCGTCTAGCGTTGCTTCTTGACGAGAGGGAGGGTACCCCAATGGCGGCCTCGCCCCTGTACGTTGGTTTCTCTGTTTGTCAATTCTTTTCTCGAACTCGACTGGAAGCGAACATTCCAACAGCAAAAAAACTCGTAACTTACTTTGGTGGCCTAATTAGAACAAATGCGCTTCAAATGTTCACAAAATTGCGTCTGTCTTTGACTTTCCAAAAACAGCGTCAAACCACAATGTTCAGTAACTAAACGACATTTTGTTTTGTTTCTCTTTTAGTATAGAAAAAAAACACGTATTTCAATTTGTTAGTGAAGCGAATATTTTGGTATTTTTGCCCATTTCAGACCTTAATAATTCAGTCGAAACAAACTAAAGGATAAAGCTTATGGTTTCAGCATATGATGTTGATGCCATCCATACCTTTTTTGAAACTTGGCATGCAAAGGTAACAGCTTTACTTGACAAAAAAAAATGAGAAATAATTTTGTTACGTTTCTGCAAATCTTTTCTCTGATTGAACAGTAAATCTAACCAAGGCTCGTAATTCTGCACTAAGACAAATTGTACTACAGAATCTCGAAGATTGTAATAAAATGTTTACGACTGTTCGCGAGAAATAAAATTATTCTAGATTTTTTTGGTACCGAATTACTTTTGCTCCAAGTTCTACGATACTCCTTTATGCTAGAGAGAAAGGGACGAAGTAAAGATAAGGACTGTCTTTTTTAGGGAAACTGGCACTTTGGTGGTGGTAGCGGGACA
The DNA here is from genome assembly GCF_054372755.1 of Phalangium opilio. Classification (NCBI taxonomy): domain Eukaryota; kingdom Metazoa; phylum Arthropoda; class Arachnida; order Opiliones; family Phalangiidae; genus Phalangium; species Phalangium opilio. The sequence continues at coordinate 4,572,084 of NW_028324187.1, read as the reverse complement.
ATCGGGTTAAGGCTAAGAATGAGCTTCAGGCAAAGTTTGGGGTTTGAGGTCGAATCGGGACTCGCAAAGTGTCAAAACGCGTAAAGACGCTTATCAAAACTCCCAAATGTGATACAAAAAATAAGATAGCGCTGACACGTGAATCTCCTTAGAGGATTAGACACCACCGCTCGAGATCTGGCAAGGCTCGATGGACTTAGTTACTGTTGTAATAAGCTGAATTGAAAAGCTAACATTGAAACAAGTTAAATGAAAACAATTATTAGGAAAATTCGCTGCTAAATATTTGAAAACTATCAAAGGTTTGGTAGCAACTTCAATTCCTCCCACCAACCAAGAAGTGATATCTAGTTTATTAGGAAGAGGGTAAAAATTCGCAACATTTCCAGCTTTATCTCCAGTCCAAACGTAGGTCCGGAGTTAACCCCCGCCTCTAAATTACAACCAGCATTTCATTGGCTCTTGAAAACTCACGTCAGCGCGACGCGAATGAAGAAAATTACGTATTTTCCGACTGAGAAGAGGCGAAATAGCCCGGCCTCCTTTTATGTCCCCCCCCCCCCTCGTATTTTGAAAGGGGGACTGGGACTATGGCGCGCGAATACTTCTGCATCCTATACCTTCTCCCTAATAAACTAGATATCACTTCTTGCACCAACTACATAGAGTTCATATTTATTCCAAAAATCGAAATTTCTAGAGTCTCGCAATCGAAACGAAATCTATGGGCTGACAGCCAACTGCTCTCTTTTTAATTTGAACTTGTGAACGAACACCGCTTACTTTTGTTTTAGATTAGACTTTTATGGTCCATCAATCTGCAAAACGCAATTTATATTTTGGTTGCATATGAAGTAATCTAAAGTTGATCTTAGTGAAACGTTTCAACACTAAATCAAAGCTATCTGTGTAAAATCTAAGTACATATACCAGCGTATGAGTATATGCTAAAGTACTTACCCGGGATGCGTCCCCAGAGAAATGCGACTAAGGCTTAAGGTTAGGTAACTATGGTGCAAATATAAATTAAACGGTTTCCATGGCAAAATCTTCGCATCTCCTACGTAAAAAAGGCATATTTTCTAACAATTCTCTATACTCTTATTATTATTTAACTCGCGTTAGGCATCGTTTATCCGGAGCCTCCGGGATGAACTAGGCCCATGCGTGTGGCGAAGCGCGAATATTTTTTTAACTAATTTAGTTCGCCGTGTTTTCCCGCTTGGGGGCGCTGACACGACCGTAAAATAAACAAAGTTCAACCCCGTGACCCTGTCGACTGCTTAAGTATTTGGGCCAAGGTCGCGGATTGTAAGTATACGGTTTTATTACTCTTACTGAATTATTTTAATTGAAATAATTTAACATCTAATTTTATTTAAAGAATCATGGTTTCATACAATCTAATCTAACCGAAAGATTCAGTAAAAAGTGAAGAGACCCAAAAACATTTACGTTACTTTTAGGATGAAACTTTTCTCTATCATAAAAATTTTATGACTGACCCCTAAAATATCAACGATAATTTAAGGAAGACCCCTGTCACAACGGAAAAATAAGCGCCATCTATGGTGAAAATATTTTTCCTAACAAACTGGATATTTCCCCACATAAAATTTGACATGCATGGGCCTAGTTCATCCCGGAGGCTCCGGTTTATCATGCTGCTAATAAAAATCAAGGGAAACAAATTTTCAGATTTGCCTAGTTGTTGGATGGTTTTCTACTCTATTTTCCAGATTCCTGAGACATAATTGATTACCTTGGTTTCCAGGTAATAGATTAGACCTTCACAGTTAAAGTTTTTAATTAAAAATAAAGCCGAACGACATATGCTAGTGATGAAGAATTTTTATTCCACCGATGCATGCATGCAATAGAAACTTATTTTAGGACTACGTTGCACTGACTTTGTATAAGATATTCTTGAAATACATCAACGATACTAAAGTCTGGAAGATTTCCCACTGGACTTACAGAAAAACACATTTATTATTACCCTATCTGTCATTTACTTTTTACTATATATTGATATAATAATATGACCACCAGTCTTCCAGACTGAACAGCTACTGAACATCACGTGGTTAGACTCAGGACATAGTCGAAAACGAAGTGGTAGTGTCAGCATTCAAATCCAAGGTTAAAGAGATACGAAAAAAGAAGAATTAGTATCAAAATTCCCATAATACCACACCATGTTTCTCTTTCATTTTCCGTATACCTCAGGGTATTAGCTGACAATTTTTCCTCTATCACTAGATAAAGTGATGGGTAAAGAAAAATAGACCCACAATCCTAATTCCGAAACTCCCAAGGTGCATCTTAGGGAGGAAAGCCCACATTAAACATCCACATTGGACCTCCGGCTAGTAAAGCGTATCATTATCTTCCTACAAAATAGTTCTATTCACTTCGAGCTTCAAATGGTTGAAGAGACACTATATGAAAGGATTTCCTTACAAGCTACAGGGTGCCATTAAAGCATAGCCGAAGTATTAAGCCTTTGCCATTTCATTTACTGAGCCCCTTTCATCCCCTTTGTTGTAATTAGTCGTAACAATTGGAGAGACAACTACTAACACAGGCTGGTAGGGCAATGAGCAACAAAAGAGAAACAAGTCGTGTAGAAGAATTCGGACAAATAAATAAGGTAAAAGAGAACCTAGAGCCTCACTGCCAAATACCCTTGTTCTTCCCCATCTCTGCAATGAGTGTAGTGGGGTTTGGATACGTCGAACCCATTGTGATTTAGCGTTTCTTTGGCAATCATCATTTAACTAGTAGGTCAAAAAAAATGTAGCGGCGTCGTGTGCGACACACGAACTCACTAATTATACCTTTATCGGGAAACTGATTTGTCAATGAATATGTTTAACTCAACCACCCTCACTAAATTTGCCAGCAGAAATTACAATAGTCTCATTTGCGCAATTACGGACACAGTCGTTTTTGGCGCGACCAAAAATAATTCTGATGCAAATCTTTTAACACGACAAACGCAATTTCATTCGTAAACTAACTTAATTCAGGAGTTCATAAGAAAGAATACCAAACTTCTTAAGATGCTATGGAACTGACGATTAACGGACAATGTTACCCGCGATTAACAAGACAGATAGAGAAATGTATGCCATATACGTTCCGTGTAAAGAAAATAAAAACTGCTTTCTTATGTCAGAGAATGAATGCGATACTGAAATCGTACGTGGAAAAGATTTATTTTTATGTGTCAATATTCCATATTTCTATTGAGGGTTTAGACTGTTCCATTAATCAATTGCAGGTAAGGGTTATTCCAATCGAGCCAAGAGGCTACGCAAGACGGAGCCCAAGTTCACAATACGCGGCGGAAGCTAGGCAACTCTCACTGCCTCTAGCGGTTCTTTTTGGAGCGAGAGAAATAACCTTAGAAGGTGGCCTCCGAAGAAATCACAGACGTACCGCTTTGTTCACTCCTGACTGATACTACTACGAACTCTATGTTAGCTTAGCCGTTTTGCTTCATCAGAAGGGCTTGAACAGAAATGAGGCGAATTCCGTGACCGTTGGGAAGGTAATAAAGAACAGGAGGCGTAATTTTAGGGCTGGATTATTATATCGTCCTCTACGCTAAAAATGTCCCTAATCTAAATGGACATCTTTCGTCCTACCTTAGACGATATAAAACGGACTTGCTAGACACAAAATAATCCTTGGCTATAGTGTATAAATTTATAATTATTTTTGCCTTATTTGTTACAAGTATTTTGTTTATTTTCTATTATAAAACTCTGCCAGTAATAATGATTTAAAATGCTGATTCAAGTAGTGCGAAAAAATGTCCTTACTAAAGTCACGTGATTGAATTAAAGACGTTGCAGTAGTGAAAGATGTGAATGTTTTGGAAAATAACTGTCTTTTGTTAGAAATGCGTAGGCCTATGGTGTAAAATTTTAATTTGTTAAAAATATATAGAAAATATATGAATATTAGTTATTGATGATTACAATACCTTTTTTGTCGTCCGATATTTGACACTTTTTAATTATTAGCTACGATTTTCATGAATTAGCAAAGAGGACCTTTATTACGTGCTTCTGTTCAGCCTTTTCCTTTGAGATTTATGGCTCGGAAGGATGGAAAAGATTGGTACTGTACTTTTAATAGCAGAGGGTCGCTCGCTTATACGCTTTTCATTTGTTCCGTTCCCACTATTCAGCAGCCTGCTATCTAATCTAGATACCATTTTCTTTTACACCAGCAATTCCATTTGGAAAAAAATTCACCAGATTGCATTTCCGCAAAAATGAGTTAAAATACCTAAAATGTTTAAGGATATTATAGGCAATATAACTTAAGGGAAAAACCAGTATGTCCCTAGAACGGAAGAGTTCAATTTCTCAATACTTTGTTTTGTATAAACATCTAAGTATATCCCCGGTAACATTGTGAATTCCAGATCTAGTCTATTACATTTTATCGCTTTTTTACCAAGCTTAAGATTTAAATATTGTTTTTGGCAGTTAAAGCTTTAAAACAAAGCCAAGGGGGCCATTCCACTTTTAAAAAGTTCCTAGAGAAATAAAGACGGCTTCATATAAATCTAATTTGAAGTGAAGTCAGTCCTTTTTCCACGATCAACGAACAACAAAAACCACTGGAAGAATAAGAAGAAAAACTGACCATAGACCTTTCGGTTGTACGTCTATATATTATAGGTCTAAGAATAAACTTAGAACACGCCGGCCAAATTTAAACTTCAGAGTTTCATTCCCTAGAGGTAGACATTACTAAGGTTTACTGAAGATCACTAACAAGTCAATCCACTCTTCAACGGACTCACTTCCTCTCCAAACTAAACAGTTCCTTTCCAATAAAGGCTGAAAAACCTCAAAAACATTGACTAACTTCTCAAGAGTCTCCAAAAAAAGTTCACCAATTCTCGTTTTTCTTTCTGAGTAGTGGTAAGAAGAGACAAGAGTAGTTTTAAACTTCAACGTCGCATTCTCAATATGGTATATACAAGACCAGTTCTAATGGTCAATTTGTCACAACCATCCTTGATGAGAGGTCAAGAATACCTTTACGACACCAGAAACAATTAAGTTTGATTAAGAAGTTTTGAGTGAAACTAAATACATCATTAAATTTTGCTATTATTGTATATTTAATTCAACTTTTAACACGTGACTTGATTGAAAATAAATTATGGGCGAACATAAGTTGAGTTAAATATACAATAATAGCAAATTTAATTAAGCAACTTCATATCAATAAATAAATAGTAAAATTTCAATTAAAAGGATTGAATTGTGATTGTGGAATATAACGGTCAACCAATTCGAAATTATTCAGCGTAGGAAGATTGACTGTTCATTACATTAAATTATATTATATTAAAACTTAACCTTGGTATCTTCTAAGATATATCCTAGTTTGAGGCCAATGGTGTTAGTCTATCAAGCACCCATTTGAATGACAGCTATGGTTTAAAAAAAGATTAAATACTTGACGTTAATTTGAGTACTTTAAAACGACCCAAATAATTTTAAAACTATTTGGTAAGCTGTAAGGATACATCGGGGGCCGCTCGGATAACCGACCTTTTAACGAGGACACTCTACAACAGGAATATTCTGTACACGGAACAATGACAACGGGCAATATCAGTTAATTTACGAGGGGCCGTGCCTTAGCATAACCAAGATCGTTAGACCTTTGAAACAAAACCAAAGTTTTCTAATTAGGATAATTACGGTCTAAACTATATACGAAAAATAGAAGGGAAATCTATCTGATGGGGATCTAGACTCTTACACAAATTCCTTGCATTATTGGTCGAAGACTGATTGAATTAATTAAGTTGAAGACAATTAGAACATCTGGGCGACAATGAGACCCTTGAAAGTAATAATTTGTATAATTCTGTAGCTTTGAATAAGAACTATTGCCAATATCTTAGTTCACAACACCATATTGTAGAGGGAGGCTTGGCTGGCAACAACATAAATATGTTTAACTAGAATACACTTCAGATAAATTGATAATAAAACTTTCAATTCACTTTTAAGTTTCCAAATAAAACTCCCATCCAACTGTCCGTTTATCCCCGAAGTTAATATCATTAAGAATATAATTTGCAAAGCCGTCTATACCGAGGAAAGGGGTATTTCAACCTCATCCATTAACTTAAAAGACGATCCAAATGGGTTCTTAATTGGTCGTGGCCCTAAAAATGGGATTCCAACCCTGGAAGTTTCAAAATTAACGAAGAACGGGTTACTATGGAGAGGATCCGCCTTTTCGAAGGACACGTGGATAAGCAGTGGCACGGACGAGGAAGCAATTTTAATTCCGCATTGTCCCAGAGTAGACGAAATAAGATTAGAGTTACGCTTCGTTACTTTATCTCTCGATAACATCCGATAGGATCCTTTCTAATCAATTCTAAAGACAATTTCTTATTGTCTTTGCGTATGGGGGAGATAAGAATTAACGCTTCGAAATTTTATAATGTCCCGAATTTATAGAGAAACATTATTTAATATTCAAATGGAAAGTTTCCTAGCTATTCACTTTCACTAATAAATTTACGCGCTATTACTTTGTAGTAAGCCGATTAAAATGATAGATTTAATTAAACCGAGTCACGAGAATGAAAACTATTTAATTTAGAAGGGTTAGCTTTTACAAATACCATTTTAGTTCGTGAATGACGTATTTTAAGAAATTAATATTTCAGGGCTGAGTACTCCATTTCATAATAAATGTGGATTGGCCAGATAAGGTCAAAGAGATTCACTGAATAATGCGTTGAGTTAGCTAGACTAAGTAATTAAATTAAAATCCCTTAAAGGAACTTTAAAAGACTTCTTCGAAACTTCGCTAGAAATAAAACTCAAGAATAGCATCGAAAGGAAAAAACCTGAATTTTTTATTTTGGGATTAAATACAGTTGCCTAAATTAAGGAGAGTTCTTTCAATTCCATTCTAGGGTATACAATACATGTATTGTTCGACCCAAAGAACATTTGTTTATTGAGATAATTAAGGTTGAACAGGTCCTACACCTTTAATCTAAAAACGACGGGCATTTACCGAACGTTTCTATTTCAGAATAGTCGGTTCCCTACAGTGTTCTTGCTCGAAGCTTAACATCGGTAACAATGAGGAAAGGAATAATAAAGAAAAAGACACAGCCGGAACGCAATTTGTTTTAACATCGCATCCAAAAGGAGAGAGGTATTCGATAGAGAACCCTTACAGTGTTTTGTACGAATTACTTTGCTATACACCACGTGATAAAGAGCGTTGGACTGTAGCGGCAGTATCGAGTACGTGTCAAATTCCGATTTCCCCAATGGTTATAAGACTTAATTCTGTTTCCGCTCAAAACACGTTAATCCTCTTGACTCGAGTCGACATTCGAAACACCAAAATAAAAAGCTAAATCTCATCCAATGGACTTCCTTGTTTATAGGTAAAAGGTCACCTACGGATACTTCGCAATTAAAACTTTGTTGAATTGAGTTGAAAGTTCAAATAGAAAATCTCATGGTTTTGAAACTATTTCGGAAGTTACAACTTTGAATCCTATTCCGTTGCCAATGGGATTGCAAACATGGAAAAATTTGAAATGCGGAAATGGAGTTCTTTTTGGTCAATTTGAGAATGTTATTTTGTAAATCGAAGCCTACACCATCACCGATAATGGTGTTAATTCCACGATTTACAAAGTTTGACGGTATCAAAATTGGAAGTTACATTTTGACTTTATAATTTGTTCCCAATAATTTGTGGCAATTTTTTACTTTTACAAAGTAGGCCTAGATATTTTATAAAGGAAAGTTATTCATTGATGAAACGGCTTGTGTATAGCCTTACTGGGAGTTCAATACTTCGCATACGTTTAATTACAATTGCGATTAAAGTGTACCAAAACGATCGACTTACCTTTTACAAAGCAAATCTTACCTATCTGCTCTCTGTATATATAGGTAAATTGTCTAGAACATTCGGACATTAACTAGATGATCTCTAATGATGTGGGAAAATTCACGTAGCAGGTGCGGATAATCGTTTTATTCACAAAGCCGAGCCCGCTCGATTCGCGGAACCTAACTTCAAATCGACCCCAACACCTAAGTAGCCTTGTCCATTTCGAAATTGGTCAATTGCCAACTTGAATTGTATAAGCTGGTAGAGAAGGTCATCAAAAGCCGAGCTATAGCACTTAGAACTGTCAACACGTAGCAAAATATTTTGCAAATTGCTAATTGAATAAAAAATTGGATTGGTTTGTTTGGATTGAAAGAGAGACCCTTAACCGTTCCATGCAGGAAAAAATATTCTAGTATGGTTTTTTTTCTAGTTTAATTAAAAATTGGTTCGAAAAGAGTAAAAGATTAAAACAAGACGGGTTTTTTAAACTAAACTTTCAAACCAATTGAATTACGTAACAACAGCTGGAGATTGTAAAATATAATATAGATATTTTAATATTATCCACTCAACCCATCTCTTTTTTGACGAGTAAGTTAGGTTTACACATACCTGTCTGAAGTTCTCAGTTTTTTTATTATTATTAATATGAATCAACTAATATTGCACGTCATTTTTCTGTTTTAATAAAAAATATTAAACTTAACATCAAATGCTACATTCTTCTTTCAGCAACTTATTAAAGAATCATGCTGATAGCAAATACCGATAGAGAATTTCACACTTACAACTTTCATTAAATATTTTGACTAGATGGTATCACGACAAATGGGTTTAATTAACAGTGTTTAAATATTTGTGATTATAAAGCGTTATTAGTTAGTATAAATATTGAACATTTGAAGGTTCGTTTAAAACTGCTTTGTTGGGTGTATTCACAAATGTTACATCCATAACTAATGTTACATAAGCGTGAATGTCTTTTTCTAACTAATTTATATGGAGACTGTAAGGGAATCATTTAATTTCAGGATTTGTGATGTAAATTATATTGACTTCACTGCAACGCTGCGGTAAAAACCGTCCCAGAACACTTTCATACACGCAAATATTTGATGGCAAACGCCCGTGATAGTGTAACAGTTATTTAAACACGGTTTTGAGCATTTTTCCAAGAACAAAAATTAATATTTCGCTTTTAAAACTGAATGGTACAATTAAGTAATGTTTTTTTCTTCTGAAAGAGTATTTAGAGTTAATTTATCTAAGCATTAACGTTAAATTTTATTAATGGCAAAAGCTATGGACTAAAATATTCAGTATCCTGTCGTTCTAATATGGTTTCAATATTCAGCCTTTAAACGGAGCTACATTGGGATAGACCGAAGTAATTGGCGTTGAAGTAAGAAGCCGATTAATCGTTTCCCCTTTCTTTAATTAGTTCATTAAATTTTTTGTTGGCCCAAGTTATTTTCTAGTTGGCATCATTGATGGCTGAATTATATTTTCTGAATAACGAACGGAATGCGATCAATCAATTTGACTTATGGTCTAAAGGGATGTCTGATGATATGAATCTTTATACTGTCAACGTTTCGTTCAGATCATTTTTCATTTTCCTTTTTCCATTAGATTTTAGTCTGTCAATATGGCAAATATAATTCCTTACAGTATAAGACATAACATTGATAAAACGTTATTGTTCCTAAGAAGAAATGGTTTCGCGTCAATTAAGCGGAAGTCTATACTGTTTTAAACAAAAGGCTGTATTTTTAGACATGTTACTGGAGATAAACATACATTTAATTTCAGTTTATACCTATTTATGGAGTTTTATATATTAAATATTTGTACAATTTGTGTCTGGGGTCGTAACGTTTTTAGACTAGTATTTCTACACAACATTAATAATTATATATTAAACATGCCCCTTTTTACGAATAATGTTTAAAAACGTTTAGTTTTTAAAAATTTTAGGATTAAAAACTTTTTTAAAGAAGTGATAAAGTGCCGATGGGTCATGTAAAACTTCGTGGGTCGTGTCGCGTACGATCCGTGCGTGCTTTACAAAAGTGGTCGATGGTCAAGCGTTTAAACGCTTTTTTGAAATCAGAGTTATTTAGGGCGTAAATAAAAGGGTTAACAGTCGAGTTAATCCAACCTAGCCACACGAGGCTCGCCTGTACCACGTCTGGAATGTAACAACCCTTGCACAAACCCAACAGAAGATAAGTTATCGAGAACGGTAGCCAACAAACGACGAATCCTCCGACCACTACCGCCAATGATTTGGCCACTCGTCTTTCTCTTTGGAATGCCGCTCTTTCGTAACCTTCCTTCCGGTGTAAGGGTGACGATCTCTTCATAGTTCTGAAGAATATCACAAAGTAAAATAACATCACTCTCTTTTAGTTTTGAGCCCTTTGGAGTTGGAAACGAATGTTCTGCCCCTTGCAACTGGGCACCTTTTCCCCAATTTTTGTGTGTGAAATTTTGTTATAAACAAAGTTCTCGCATTTCAAATTTTTCACTACATCTTTATCGCGAATAGTAATTAATTTTTAAATGAAATTTGAAGGAGTGAATTGCAAAAGTTCCTTTACTTTATTTTTAATTTGTATTAAGTTTAGGAATAAATGAATTTGGTTCAATACCTGCTTCTTGTTCGGTGGGAACCTCCGGAATTGACCACATCTGGTTCACTTTTAGAGGCAACCCCCGCTTCTGAGGAGCTGATCTGATGGATTGACTGTTGTTGGTGGACACTTACACGTGACCAGCTACGACTGACCTGTGTTTTAATATAAAAACGGTAAAATACCATTCATTTTAAAATAGATCCACTTTTTAATATGAATTTTTTATGTCAACCAAAAGCTATAGAAAACAAAAGTATAAGCTGGGATGTAACGCCTTTTTTAACCAATATTTGAGAAGTCAATAACCAACTTTTCAAAATCAAAAATTGTGCCAAACCAAAAGATAAATCTACTGCTGAAACTAATTATTCATAGTTGTTTATGGACCAATTTATACGATTTTAAGTAATGTAGTCCAAGAAGACATCATTTCATGTCAAAATACTAATAAAAGGCAACGAAAAAAAAACCCCCAAGGCTTGGGCCGATATTGATCTTTATACTTATGTGACAAGGTTTCTGATTTAGAAAAATAACCAAAAACTTTCGTGAATTATGCCGAAGAGTGCGTTAAATTTTCAAATATATTCTTGGTTTTCGAATCCGTCTTATTACTTCGTCATCCCTAGGGCCTAGCTGCCAATGACAGAGATAAATCAGTTCAAAGACAGACCCGAAAACATACAAATAAAAAATATGGTAATAGAGAAGATTTTTATATCCCAACACTTTTCTTTCAAGTTTTATTTCAAATTTTTTGGATCACTCGAATTCGTAATATAAAAAAGGGAAAAATATTTTGACTTTCTAGATCAAATTTCGAAGAATTCGACAAATATTTATTCGATTTCGTATAGGAATATGTCGAAGAAAGGTATTTTAGAAATTTAATGAGGTTGGAAAAATAAGGCTTGCGCTTTTCAACTCAAAATAAGTAAAAGCAGTATTTTTAATTAGGGCACTCATAATTATTAAATTGACCAAGGCTTAAGGTGGATATTCTGTTCCCACAGTTTGATTATTATTAGAGTTCAAATTTGTATCCTGAGTTCAATATTTAAAATAAAATGGTTCAGTTTAGCCTCGATATTCGTAAGAATTTGGGACCCTCTTTTGGGTTTTGTTTGGTTTAGTTTGAGAAAATGGATATTATTCAATATGTAAAAGAGGTTAAAAAGCCAAAAACAGACGGGAATTGTGTTTCAAGAATAATATTTCATATTCTGGAAATTTCAGTTGCCTGACTTTAGAGCAACAAAAGTTATTCAAATATTTGTAAATGTTTTTGGGCACCATACAAAAACAAAATTTTCTTTGTATGGCCATATTGACTGAAGGAGCCAATAGAAAAACAGAAAGACGCGCTTGAATTTCAACTTATTTTCACAGGAAGTCACTTGAAACATTTCATTCCTTTTAAACCGCAAACTTAAACCGTCTCTAGCCAGTACATTATTCATTAAACCAAACATTGTTGTTGAAAGAAGTAAAATAAATTCACATAATGATTTTTTAAAACCTAATTTTAAAATTGTAATATTCACTGGAAAAAGACTGGTTAAACAGAGGCAAAATAGAAAACATTATAGTGATTTGATTTTTAGTAATATATGAGGTTCAACTTCAAATAGACTGATAATGTATTTAAAATTTAGCAAATGGGTTTCTGAAATACAGAGTTACAAAAGGCCTTTGTCGACAACATAGTAACCAGTAAAATACCAAATTTGCGATGGAGTATAGGCTCCGTTTCAATCAAACATTTATGGAATTTCTATATCTAGTCGCTTATGGTATTAATTGCAATAAGAGCATTTCGAAATCAATGCTTACACAAGGTAATAATACAAATCCAAGGGATCAGCGGGATAGATTAGGGCTGAAGTTATTGTAAGTCAGATTCTCTCAGTCAAAGTCTCATCTCGAAACGAGAAAGATAATCTATACGTTGTACAGTAAGCCACATTTAAACACCTTAAATTATAGCGCGGCTCCTGTGGATCCCCTACAAGGGGACTTTCCTCCTGAACTCCGGGTTTGGCTTGGCGAAGGCTAGTGGGCGGGATTTATACATGCAGGTATAAATCCCGCCCACAAATGTCTCTAGCTTCACCAAGCCAAAACTGGAGTTCGCAAGGAAAGTCAACTTGTAGGGAATCAAAGGGCTGCAACTATGTTATAGGTGCCTCGGAGAATTGGGGTAAAAAAAATTTTCTCTTATCGAGGGGAGGAACTCGATTGGATATCTATGTCAAAACTTTTACAACTGAAGTCTTTGCCGGAAAAAAAAGCTATTCCCTTGGAGTTGTATTAATGACTAGTGATACAACTGAAACGAAATACTTACTGGATGGCTTGATTTCTCGCTCAAAACTTCTTCAGTAGTTGTAGAATCAGGGTCGCCTTTTTTATGTGAAGCTGTGGACACTGAGACAATGGTTTGCATTCTACCCGGTTGGTTTCCGTTATTGGCCGCTGCAGCCGCCGCGATCTCGGCGTCGTAAAAGCCAGAAGAGGAGCTTTCAGGAGCAGCATCTGATCGTTTTTTGTCTTCCTGAAATGACAGAAAAATCCTTTTATTAATGTTTAAGTTTAGGTTAGATTTGTTCGCTGATCTGTCGAAAAAACAAGAACCATTAAAGGCCTAAAAGTAAAAAAAATCCTATTTGATTTATAGATTTTCAAAATAGTATTTTCCTATTTAAATCCATTTTAAGGATGATAACACTGCTCTACAATCTCTAATGTCTATCGATCGTATAAATCATGTCAAAACTAATTCGAATATAAATTTATGACATTATGTTGTAATCAATTAACCTACATATTTTTAGTATTCCATCTGTTAAAGCCATTATCTCGTTCAATATTAATATTCTAATTTCTTTTAAAGTTACGTTTATTCATTTTCAAATAATAATTAGATACTAGGCCTAGCACACATACCTGTCTGTTAAGGTATTGCTATCGGCTAAAGTTACGGTTTGTTTAGTTGCTTGAATCTCGAGTTAAAAAAACCAATAACAAGGCCTCTAAGCGAGCTAGTCAAAGAGTCCTTATCTCAAGGCGCTTTTCGTGGGTTAGTTTCGAGTCCTCAGGGAGAGAACTTCAGAATAACATTTTAGGAAAAGCCAATCCCTTTTGCTTTTCTTAGTATCTCAGTTTAGTTTTTAATACCTGTTCGTTTTAACCTAATTTACTGAAGCGATTTTCTCAAACGCTCATCTTAAATTAAATTTACGTAATTCTGACTTTAATGAACCCAGCTCCCACGTAGCTAAGAGGTTGAGAAAACATTTTCTTTGCATATTCATTCCTTATCTCTACGATAAGTCTTCATTCATACTTGCTCTAATATACAAGGATGGTTTTTGATTGGATGTAACGTTTCACGTGTTATGTTTACTGTTTTGAAAAATTTCCATTGAATTAAAATCCGTGTACTTAGTATGGCTTTAAAATTTAAACGGGATCCTTAAAATAGTTCATTTTACGAAAAATAAACAGTTTCTAAGGGTGGTTTTCATTTCCATAAAATTTACAAGTCTTGGAAAAACACGTTAAGTACTATGCTTTGCATTTTGAATCCCGCTACATTTTTCGTCATAATGGATATAGTTTTGTGCAAAAATTTCCTTTGCCGATTAATTTTATCAAGGTTTAAAATATTGCAGTAACTAAATAAATGTAAATAAATTCTATGATCCCCGAAAAACGTGTTAATGCATAGAACGGAACTTAGTTCCTCCCTTTCGCTGATCTCAGCTAGGAAACTAATTACCGAAGAGTTCGATTCTTCAAATCCCCAAAACTCGTAAACCTCCCAGAGGAAGATTGATGCTTTTGCCAAGTGGGTGAGAACTTCCAGCACAAACACCTTTTCGACATTCTGAAAAGGAGTACGTGATTTCTGATTACATTTTGTTTTCGGTACCAGGTCGTGCAGCGCCCCCTAAAACAGGCTTCCCGCATAGCTCGTAATTTCCTTTCAAAATCGATTTCAATTCCAAATTTAAACGGCGTCGGTACATCAATTATAAAATCCCTCCATTATGACATAGAAATTTAATTAAAATTGCGATAAACATCACCCTATTTCAATTTCTAAAGAGCGTCAATCATTTGTTAAATCAGAACATTTACGAAGTTTAAGTGTATTACTTATATTTGTAAAGTATTCGTTTTTTTATTGAATTATGCTGAAAGTTTAAAAATAACCATTCATTACACTTTAATTTTAAGTAATCTGACACCTGAATGATATAACTTGACTTAAATAGGAGTTGTACTAATAATACCCTTCAATTTATTTACAAAATTAGCAATCCCATGCCGACCATTTGATACGTAAGCTTAGGTCTTCAAGAAATGGAACGGGATTAGGGTTTAGAATTTCTACTAAGCTCACGTTGCTGAAGGTACCATGACGTATCAAATGGAGGTGTTGGACACTTAGCGAAACTTCGTAGTGTAATAGCACTCAGCATAATTTAGTGGACTATAAATCCTGGATGGTGCACGAAACTAACTTAGATTGGAATTTTTTGGTGTTTAAATGGCATCAAAAATTCTCTTTCATAGCTTCACCTGTCAGTGAAGTTGCTAGAAAGTCAAACGAAATCAGATCTTGACGTCATTAGGACTCTGCCAAATTCTGATTTGGTAGTTGGGAAAACGTCTGGGAGTATAGGCTTTGAAATCGTGGAGTTTTAATGGGATTTAAAATTATAATAAATTTTGAAGATTTGTTCTTTAAGAAACTTTTAAAATATTCTCTTTGACTGCCTCTAACCCTTTGAAATCTTCTTCCTTTCGTTATTATATTTAAAATTATATTTCTTGAACCAGAAACTTTCATTTTCTATTTATATCTAGGCTATTGAAACTTTATAATATATCTTAAACTACTTTGTAAATAAGCAACCCCTCGGACAAGGAAACCAATTGGGAACAGGATCAGTTAGACGTGCGCTCGTCTTACAACATTGGGAACTGAAGGAACTTGGAGCGGAGTAAGGTATAAGATAGTTAAAACATCCTGCGGTTTGGCGAGTAAAGTCACCGTTAACGAGAAGCCTTGTTATAAAAGGGCTAATTGATAGATGAAGTATCTCGACAGATTTATTAGAACTTTAGCATAGAGCGTGGATACTTAAGCCTAATTAATCGGATAGGGAGTTTCAGAAAGAGGATTTCTCGGAGCTTTCAGAACAGCCAGATAATTAAGCCTCGTATACAGAACAGGTCCCATAAAGTATCTAGTATTAGGTTTACTCGAAATAATGGTTATGGAACCAATATTTGCGTAATTAATTTAAATATGTCGTCAACAGGCACAGGGAAAATTACAATGTAATATCAGATCAATTCCCTATGAAATTGAAACCGATTGAATGTTTTATAATTGTGTATTTAAATCTCGAACTTACTTTAACTACAATTCCTCAACCATAATTTCAAGGAACACTGCATGGTAGATCATATAAAATTTAACGAATATTGTTTATTCACAGTAATTCCAAAACGCAAACTAAATTATAATTAAGTTTAATGATGAAAATCCTATGCGATGGTTTACATAAACTAAGTATAGTGATGATGTAAATGAATGTACATATTTTGTAAATAATTTTCTCAAAGTGGATTTGAAACCATACGCATATTTCGCAAGTAGAACTAGGCCTACCACTGAAATGGATTTTAATTATAAAAACCGTTTGAGCATCAGCAAATTTGCACTATAAATTATTAAAATTGTTAACTCTCTTCAGGTTTAATGTAATTAAATTTGTGAACCATAAATTCCAAAATTTTGCAAATTTGAACTTAATTAAATGGGGATAAAAGCTACCAACTCGTTTAACTACCGCTGCTAAATCGTTTAAACTTCAAAGCAATCTTGTTGAATAAGGATTTTGCTTGGACTGAGATTTAAGTCTAAAACTAAAAATATTAGAAAGTTTAACCAATGAAACGGAGGAAAAACAAAGGATAAAAAATTGTCAAGACTGACAACTGAAAGTTAGACGATAAGTCTCGCGCTTTTTCCACTTTAGTTTTTTACTGTTCACCTCTGAAGGTAAACAGTTGATAAAGCAAAAGACAGAATTAAGTGCCAGGAAGTAACGCGACAGCCTAAGAGTAGACAAGGCTATACAAGTTGACTTTTTCACAGCAAAAAACTGTATCGTTTCTCGCACTGAAGTTACCAAACTATATAAACCCCGATAGATGGTACTAATTGGTAAAAGTTCATTTGAATTACCTGAACAAGTACTGCTTGTCTCTTGTGGGCGGCCACAAATATTCTCCAATAGACGTAGATCATGAGAACACAAGGAATGTAGAAAGATCCGAGAGCCGAGTAAATTACGTAGCCTTGGTCGCTGTTGTATGTGCATTTCGACGAGTTCGACCGACCCATTTCGTGCCAGCCAAAGATCAAGGGTGGAAACGTGATCAGAGCCGAAAGAATCCAAGCCACAGCCACCATAATCAACGCTAAAGTAACTGAAGCGAAATATAATGAAAAGCAATGAGGTTAGTTATCTTTTGTAAACGTCTGCTTTTCTTTCTTGACAAATAACCCGTGCGGTGAAAAAAACCGATAATGTAGGGCTCTTCCCAACTTACTCAGGCAAAAAAACTAAACTGTCTTTGAGAATGTGACAATCTTGGAATTGCGTGTAGAATTGTAACTATTAGGGATTTTTTAGGTTTTCCCATATCGTAACTATTCATAGAGTGTACAACATTAGCGTTGCATATTGGTTTTCACCAACAAAACATTCCTGAACGTTCCTTTTCCAGCTAAAGAACTGATATCGTATAGCTAGGAACGAAGGAAGCACCGAGAAATACTATGACAAAATGGGGTTGTTGCAATGGAGTCTTAATGAAGCACAGTTTTCTATGCATTCACTCAAATTTTCTTTCATTGAGACTCGGTTTCATCAACAACGCTAAGGTTTCACTATAACGTAACGTACGAAGCAGATTTTCCATCTCACTATAAAAATAGTGTCAAGACACATTCTCCTTATGCGCAGTAAGGAAAGTGAAATAGGTACACTGCCTTATTTGATTCTTAGAGTCAATTTAAGTAAAAGGTCAAAGTGACTTCAATGACGTGTTAAATTGGCTGATACGTTGAAACAATTAAGGGTAACTTACCACTTCTTTTCAAGACGTACGTAAGTGGTGACGTGATGGCGAAGTAGCGGTCGAGACTGATGCAACACAAGTTGAGAATGGAAGCGGTGCAAAGAAGAACGTCCAAAGCAACCCACAGTTCGCACACCTCGCGACCTAGGACCCAATCGTTGGTCACTAAATCGATGACCGCTATTGGCATAACTAATAGACCAACTAACAGGTCTGACACGGCCAAAGAGACGATAAAATAGTTTGTGACCGTGCGCAAACGCCGTGTCGTAACCACGGCCAACACCACTAAAGTGTTTCCCACTATTGTCATCACTATTAGGCAACACAGAAAGATAACCAACACAATTGTTCCAGGATCACTCAACATCAACGGCAACTCCTCGTCCAACTTAATCAAATCCTCACTGTCTTCGTCCATGGAGCTAAAATGATAAACAGAAACGTTTGTTTAGATTATGATTGTAAAATACATCTCAAAGAGCATTCACTACTTCATAGTAACGTTAAGGCAAAATTTTAACGCTTTAATACAACCAGAGGTAATGATATTTTGAAAGCACGATGTCTACCTCGTGCGTTTTTGTATTTCCGCATTTATTTTAAAGCGTAATAGTTGGCTACTCTATAATTTGAATTTTTTTACTTTTTAGCATTTAGTGCTGAGTAGAAAATCATTCATAAGTTTTTAATTTTACGCCACAGTTCTTTCTGTATACATTAAAGTGAATTTAATATGAAAGAGGAGGAATAAATTAATCAGTTTGAAACCTTTTGTTTGCCAATTATACGGATTAAAAAGTAAAATGAGATCCTGGTAGCAGAATTTGTAACTATTTAATGCTAGAGTTCTTTCAGTATACAAAAATTTAAATTAAAAAGAGTATTACGTTAATCAGTTTAAAACCTTGACTTTTGTTTGCCAATTGTACGCATTGAAAAGTAAAATGAGATTCTAATAGTAACATTTGTAAATATTTAATTTGCCCCTTTCATTAATATAAATTAATTAAACTTTAGTAGAGGTATAAAGTCTTTTAGTTTTAAGGTAGTGTAAGCAAAGGGTTGGTTACTATAGCAAACATCCTGTGTCTCTTACACCTCAGGCAGTTTAAATTTATTTAGCTTTATTCCCCAAAGTATCCATGCAGTGTATGTACTGTCGTAAGTCTATTATTAAAGGGCCTTGTAAGTGAAGTCAAGCATTTTGTGAGCACGTCAACTTTAGGCTCTTAGTTGTCTTTAATCATCTCTTAACTTTTTCGACAATGGTAAAGTTTTATGGTTTAGTGATAAGATGGATCTTTATTATGAAATTAAATTAACAAATATAAACTAAAATTCTAACTACAATCCGGTTGAAACACCACTTTTAAATGGAACATTGGTAATCGAGTTTTGAAAGTTATTTCTTTGAAGACTTATTTTTAATAGAGTACTACCCTAGAGGATTACCCTAGTTTTAGGACATCTAGAAGTACTTATTTTATTCCCCGAAATAACTCGGACTATTCTAGTTGAATAAAGAGACGCATGGAGTCGCCTCAGCAAGCACTTTCAGACAATATAAAGCTGTATATTCACTTATGGGAATATTTCCCAATAGACTTATGAGGATATTAAAATCCGCCTTAACTTGGGAAAATTATAGCCTGGTGTAGGTTTTCCATTGTAGCCGGTTTAATAGTTTAACTTTGCAAATATTTTCAGAGAATATCGCTAAAATCAATCCCACCGATAAAATGCATCGCAGACAAAAAGCTGGCGGAGTTCCGTTTATCGGTCGTTGTAGAAAGAAATATTCCGGTACTTGGAAGCATTGTTTAAATTTCGAGCCTACAAAGGGTCTTGAAGTTTTCTTTAATAACTCTCGAAAAACAAACGGCCCATCGTTTAATTAAGGACAAACCCGCTGAGCTCCACTCGCGAATTTTCTCATAAGCAACCACGGGGACGAGCCCTTTCAAGATTACGTCTACCATATAAAACTCAATGATCATATTTTCCTTTTATATCGCTAAAGATTTCTGAAGTCTTGGTGGTTGCGCTATATCATAAGTAAATCAAACTCTAAGTGCCTATTTATCACTGTTCGTTGGGATGTCCACATCCATTTTCCTTTGCTAGAGAGCGCGTCAAAAACGAACGAAAGTGGCGCCGTCCGCTGCTAAGAGGCAAGCGCAGCGCATCTTCAAGGACTAAATTATTCTTCCATCTATTATACCTCTCTTCTTATTGGTTGCGAGACGTGATAAAGGCCATCAAATGAGAGATGTTCTCTAGAACAAGAGATGTTTTTGTTATTCGCAAGTTTTCATACTGATGTTACGCTAAATGAAGCCATTTTCTTGGGGCATATATACCTCGTTCGGACATACAACTACTTAGAAGTTTACGTACTTATGGTTATTGGTGAAGTCTTTGATCTTATGCTTGGAGAGACTGCAGCCTTCAACAATCGGGCCTTCTCGATACCAAGCCAAGTTTTAGAATGCTAATTAAGAACTAATAAGGATTTACATAATTTAGGACCAAGCCGCTTAATTTTTCTTTCAACTTGATATTATTTATAACGTTAAATTTTCCCGAGAGTTAAGACCCAATCAAAAATTTATAAATAGTAACACTTAGAATTGCTTGTTAGATCCTAGCTCCAAGTAATGTATCGCAATGTGAGTTGGTATTAGGGTCGGGTAGAAATGTCGTTTTGTTTAAGTACAATCTGCCCTGATATTTTGACAAGTTAAAGAGGAAGAGCTAGACAAAGACGAAGAATACCAGGCTTGTTTCTTCTAATGAAACGTTTGAACCATGATTAACATTCCTAAGTAGTTAAGATTTATATATATAAATGAATAATATACTATGGGATAATATAGTTTTATAATCATTTTAAAGTATGTCTGAGTAAAGCAAGGGTTATTTAAAATTGAAATATAAAACTAATTATATATAATATGAATCTTTAGCTTCAAAAGAAGGAGCTCCTTTTTCCCGTAAGCCCATCAAAGAATTTTTTCTCCAAAACTCGTTAATCTTCTTCAAAATAAAATTTAAATTAAAGATTGATTTTCGTGAATGTGAAATTTTCCGTTTTACTACTATCAGAACTTATTAATCAACTTCTTTATTTTTCTTTTTTTGAAGAGGAAGTTCTTTTCTATTTTTCCGAAAGTATATTATGCACTAAAAGGAAGAGACGAAACTAACTTAAATACTTCTATCTTTGTAGGTATAACTTCAAATTTAACTTTCAGAGAGTCTATACTTTTCAAAAACCTAATTTATACTTTTCCATCTATTTCATTTACAAACTTTTATCAACTTTAATAGACTTTATCAAAGTTTGAAATCAGTATTTGTAATCATTCCGTCATTAGGTCTGGAAAGATAAATTTTATTTAAATCATTTTGTAATTAGATTAGGATATCCTTTAAGAACAAATGCAAGGACATTATCTCCTTGGCGCTGATACAAGATCTTAGAATCCGATCAGAGTAGTGCCGTTTAAGAGCTGAATTTGATCTTTTCTTTTAATATTCGAGAATCCAAGCTCCTTCGTGATTTTTTTCCAATGAAACTGATACCAATTTTTTTATTTAAACACATTTACAATTCCTAAGATCCATCTAGCCCCCCGCATCCGATGTCGGAATTCCTTTGCAGTACTGTTTTTTATCGTTTCATTGCTTCTTTGAGCATGATATTCTTTTCCCTTGACAATTTATGACTATGAGAAATTTATAGCAGCTCTAAGGAATTCCCGCCCTTGCAAATGATGAAACGCATTGCGTATGGGTAGTAACTTCGGGTAGACGTGACACGTGATAAACTTAAAATCTCCTGATTGGCTGGCGCATAAAGGGGAAGAAAATACTAAGGGGAGTTGTCCGTATGAATCCTTTGAGACATGATGGTTGCTCATTCATTTTATCTATCTGTTGTTGCCATCTATTCATTCCTGTGACTGTTGAGACAGAATTTCTTAGTTTTGTTAAGAACGTTAAGGCTTAGTTTATTCCTTTTATTGTTTAGTTGCTTGGAACTGAAAATTTTATACTGTTAATTTTAAGTTTAACAGGAATTTTTAGATCAAATGTTTCGTATGAAATCTGGCACAACTGGTGAATCCAAATCCCCTTTGTGTTTACTCCATCCTTTCTCTTTATTGTCCCAGTCAATCAGTCTAGCTTTAAAGATTATTACGTAATCAGAACGACACTTTGACCCCAGTTAATACCCATCCACAATGTACACCGACATTTGAAGCTAGGATCAACGGAAGACAGTCCAACCATTCCAACGTGCAACAGTCAAAATATTTCTGTTTTTATAGTTACTTTTATACTTTCCTTATCAACTTAGTTTTTCTATTTGCTTCTGCTACACGTTTCCACAAGACATGAACATAAATAACTATGGATACCTGTCAAAACTACGCCTAGGAACACTTGTATCAACTTGGTATCAAAATGTCTAACAGTTTTAATCAATTTAGGTCATTGAACGTACCGTAGACATTAACCAGTTAGAAGTTTAATAGTGGAGTGCAAGACCTCCGCCCGATTTTCGAATAAATTTTGACGATAGAGAAAAGACCCGTGGAATCGTTAATTAGCGGAGTCTAGCCTAGTAACTTAATTACCGCTTGAATCTCTGATACAACGAAGATATTTTCCAGCTCGCTAGTTTAGAATTTCACTAAAGAAAGGAAAGACCTAAAGCAGATGCAAAACTTTCTTTAAACACAATCGGAGAAGTAAAAATCAATGTGATTTAACTCAGTACCACCACTAGTGAGTGTACAGTTCTGTCTGAATGAATTCTGTTTGATCTTCAAAGAAGAGAGGGAAATTGTGTCGGTAAAAATGGACTTAAAAGCCCGAAGGATCAAAGAAAATCCTATTCGAATGTGATTTCAAAGAAGGAAATTTCTAAGGAATGAATGATCTAAAGCTTCGAGATACTTACATCGTAAAACAAGAAAAATGCCACAATTATTTCCTTACTTGTGTGTAATGCGACTATATACCATCCTCAAATAAATACTCCTTGTCCGTAAAAAAATAAAATAAGCAAACTGTCTCAACGTTTTAACTTTAAGTACTAGCTGCAATGTTTTTAGTTTTTGACGACTGGTCCTAAACTCAGTATGATATATTTTTGAAACATACACCTCGTGACGCTATGGGACGATTCTGACACTGCCAGACGAAAAGGTAAAAGAAAATAGAATCTAAAATAACTTCGAGAGTGGTTTTCAAGAAATATGAAAAAGTATCAAAAGGTATAGCATACGGGATCTTTTCACCTATACTTTAAAAGGTCTAGAGTAATATTCAAATCTCTGGATCACTTTCTGGTAAAGTGCTTTAAAGCAGCCTAGTATACTCAAATTAATTTTCAATGCAAATGATGAACCTTTTGGCTATGGTAATTGATCCTTTCTTGGCGTTAAGAAGCGGGTCATTCCCATGAATCAGTTAAATCAGATTTACATCACAATTACAAATATTAGTGGGAGTATTTATTTTTTAATGTTTCCCGAGTTAATTCGCATTTTAAAAATTAAATATTAGGCCTATCTTTAAATTAATTAAATTAAACCAAAATTAAAAGATACAGACCCTACATAATCAGATTGGAAGTAATACGTACCTTTAAAACCAAAATAAAACATTAAGTACGACAAAGTTATACTTTCTGTTAAACTTGTACAATGGCGATAACGAAACTTGACATAGCAGGCGTGCTAATTATATAACACGTTAAATAAAAAATCGTTGTAAGAGAAAACGCCTCTTATCAGTCTTAATTACTTTATACGGAGGTACGAGCTTTGCCCTTACAATGTCAAAATCTTACATTAATTACAACGGATCCCCTTAAACAGGTCAGTTAAAAGTTAAGTACAAAATCAACACGCCTCTTAGTATCCCATTTTTTCCACTTGCCTTATAGACTTCGAAACACTTGAAAATCTAACTAATTTTCAATAAAAAGTTTGACAAATTACCTTATAGTGGTGATGTATCCATTTTACTGAAAAACCTTTAGAAACGTTTCTTCAAAGTGTATCTAAAGTATATTTACTATCTATCCATTCATTTATTTTTAACTGTAAAAACCATCATCGTACGTGCGTAAGTCACATTTCTCTCGCCGAATAATTATTTTGTTCTTCGCCGCTGTGCAAAATCCTGTCAATTAAAACAATGTTTTAAAGTTGAAAGATGCCACAAAGTACTTTGGATCGCGGAGAAAGTTCGGAAGATGTAACTATCTACAGCAGTGTACTTCGCTTGGTCCGAGTCGAGTGCACAGCGGGGCAAATTTTTGCGTGGGAAAATTCTCCCGCGAGTTATTGAAGAGAGGGTCGCCCCAGTCGTCTATTGATTTGACTTTGGCGCGCCTCACTCGACAGTCCTTAAGGCCTAGCGCTCACCTTTGCCTAAACGTACCACCAGTCGACCACCGACCATTAAGAGATTTGCCAGGACAAAGTACGGATGCTTAGAGTTGGTTTGCTTTATCGATTACTGCGGATGATTTAACCACCGTTAACTGCGGTTGACCAAGAACTCTCCTTGTGTTGGTTAGATTCGTCGCGGACTCTGATAGCCTAATACCATTCGATTTCTCTTATCACGTCACCTCGTCCACCATTGAAAAAGTCGTTAATTTCCCATCTCTCTTCTCAATGTTGACATATTTCCTAAGAAATACGAGGTCGAAATCGAATTGCGTTTAGAAAGTTCACAAAACTTAAGTAAGCATTCTGCCATAGATTCATAATCACACTCTGATCAATTTCTAATGAGCATTGCATTTGCCAATTACAGAACTCCGCCTACATTAAATTTTGGTGTGGTATTTGATAGAATTGAAATTATAATTAAGTTTACGTATTTTGACGAGACGCAATTAGATCAGAAAATTAACAAATTGTCTTAATTAATTGAGTAGTTGACAAATTCGTGGTGTAAACGGAATTTACGATACTACTGCTGATATACTCTGACATACAGTGGCTGTGTCCGAATCATTACTAAAAATGTTTAGTGGTCGTTTACTTTCACGAACCGCATTATGCCCTAATGGCGACTTTAACTTGTTTAGTTTCCACTCTCAGTATATACAAGGGCCTGCAAATCCCATCTTCAATTGGTGTTGTCTCCAAAGGTTCCGCACCATCATTCGCTTCCTCCAAGAAACGCAGGCTGGAAATGAAATGGTTCGTGACTTGTAATGGTCCTCCAATTAAACAGCGTAACCCGCCTCATAGATAGCGCGACTGTGACGCACCTTTTCATATCCAATTTGACTCATTTAGATAAAAATGCGGACGCCCCGTGTTTTCCAAGAATAATTAAAAGATTGGGTGTAATGGTAGGAGTCCCAGATGTTCGCGACATTCCCTAAAAGTTGCGCGATTTCGGACTTAATAACCTTCAATCAAAAATGGAAGCGATTATGAAGGTTTTCAGATTGAACATAAAAGCTTCCGACATTATATTTGAAATATTTGAAAAAGTTATAAATGGATGTATTTCTATAAGATGAATTTCGTATTATTTAAATGATACCCTTGTCTATTCGGGACTCCAAATATATAAACCAAACTATTTTGATCTTGCTCTACTCGAACCTTGTTTTAGGCAATGTATTTTGGTTAATTGCAATTTGGGAGGTCGGACGAAAGGCAGGGTACTAATCAGTTTCACGCAACGTTATGCACCCCTGCGCTATTCCATTTTCCAAGATAGTTACTAACCCGTCTATACTCATGGACTAGCTAACATCGTAAGTAAAATAACTCAGATAAAAGTGCAACACTTCAAGACGAAGCCGTCATACTCATGGAGAAATGAGCCAGCAATGTGATTCGCAACTATACTTCCAAACAACCAGAATTTTTTCACCCCAATGATTCATCCAATCACCTAAATCTAGAAGCAACAAAATATTAATCCTCTCTCCAAATACCTCCCCAAAAACACCGTTTTCCACTCCCTATGTATATAATTCTCTCTGATAGAAAAAAAATACTGTGAGACGCAAACACTTATGCTTAAATCCCCTTTGTATTGTTTTCCAAATACCCGCGTCACCTTGATTAAATCCGATTATCTCGAGAAAAACTTGTTCAGGAACAATATAACCCTTAATTTGCAAAAAAGAAAGAGAGAACTTAATCTTCAAACAAGAAAGAGATTACGTGTAACGCTTTTGTTCAATAACGCTATTATCGCCGAGGGATATACTTACCTTTTTGTTCAACACCAAGGACTGCTAAAAGATGCATTTTCACGATAAAATATTGACGTGATTCATATTTGATGATAGGATGTCAACCGAAGCTACTACAATTGGGCATCAAAAATAACTCCTTGCAAGGAACGGAGTCCGCGGGAAGTTGGTTCAAATTCACCCCAGACGATAACCTCAATATTTGCATACGTCGTTTAGATTTCGTTGTAAAAGTACACTAAAAAAAGCTCCCCGTCCTTATTACCCGTAAAAACCCTCGATTGAACATTGCATTCAAGAAGTCTTCGATCGTAGACACAGGTTGATATTTTCCCAGTTTTTTTCGCTAACTCTGCAAGTTGAAAACTTCACCTACGTCGTAACCAATCTTATATTGAAAATAAATTAACAATGAAGGCATCAAATTCTCAAATTTTCGATAATGGACAATAAGTAGTATGAAAATGATTGTCCTAAACAGGCGGTGACAGAAAACATTGGTTCTAAGGTCAGAAAGGTCAATATTTTCAAGGTAGAAATTTGTTGAATTCTCATGTTTAAAATATGAAAGGCTCAGGTGAATTGAAGCTTTCCATTTAATCTATTTCAGATGATATGCATTCGAAGGAAAACTTGAATAAAAATGAAAATGTAAGCTACTCGAATTGATAAGGCGTCTCTTGTTGAAAAGACTAACAGCATCGGGAGCATAGATGTTACAAATACGAAAACCTAGACATATATTGACCCACAATGGTTTTTTAAAATGTGCGTATATTTTTCACCAGGAAAATACATATTTATAAAGAATCTGGAATGAATAACAGGTCTCATTGTGATGTATGCTTGTCATACGACTTCTTTAAGCTAGAAGAAGGTAAGAAAGAGGCCCGTTAGCTAATTAATTTATTTTGGTTAGTATGATATTTAGTGGTGGTTAAATATGAATCCTTGTCTTCTAAGGTCAATTAAAGGTCATAAAATCCTCCAAATCTCTGCGAATTATGAACTTGGAAAAACAGTCACATGTAACACGATTTAATTACTTTGTAGATTTATCGCTAAACTCTAAGAAGGTTTTCGATGTTATTTTTTTAGATATCTATGTTTTTATCATAGTAGTACGCGACATTAGACTATTTTTTGGAATCGCTCGTTGGCTTTTATTTTCTCGTCTTGACTATAAAATGGCTTCTTTCAAAGGACCTTTTACCACCGAGAAACTCTTGGGCCTTGTTCAGATGCCTTTTAACGTTTTAAGAACAACTCGTAACATCACTGAAATTGCGTACTTGGAAGAAAAAAAAAATATCTACAAACGTTGAACAGTTGCCTCTTTTTTACGGACATTCTCTTAACGTCCAGTAAATGGTCTGATGGGCTAAAAGCACTTTCGAAAGTCCAAGAAGAAATAGAGGTCCTAACTCGAATTTAAAGATTTGTTGAAATT
This sequence comes from Phalangium opilio, assembly GCF_054372755.1. Lineage (NCBI taxonomy): Eukaryota > Metazoa > Arthropoda > Arachnida > Opiliones > Phalangiidae > Phalangium > Phalangium opilio. The sequence goes on along the minus strand of NW_028324187.1, from coordinate 4,544,657 downwards.
CATTTCGTATTTAAGGGTACTTTTAGGAACTGTTGGGAGTTTCTTATTAATCTAACTCAAATATCAATTGCAATTGCATTTTGTTTTCACTTTGCGATTTATAGCAACTCCAGAAGTCATTAAAATTTTCAGTTCAGGTCTTTCTTTAGCACTGAAGTGGTTCCAGGTCGTTGTTTTGTTGTTATTTGAGCGTTTCAAATGTGAGCTATTTCTCATAGACAATATTGTTGCGGCAGAATGTTTTGATCAGCTGTTATTGTGCCGAGTTTGAGAGTTGAACCAAACAGCGTGAAGGATGAGGAGGTCTACGCAGTGGCTAATCGATGTTTCAGCTCGAGACTTTTAGGCGTTAGCGTAGTGGTTTAATGGGTTGGGAACGAGACCGAATAGACCAGTGATCATCTTGCCCAGCTCTCCGTGTCCATATAAACGTAGCAGCTCCATTTAGTCTGGCGAAATCGTAAGACAATTTAAAAATAGATTAACTCACACATAATTTAGTCAGTTATACTTTTTGGTTATACCATAACCATATCATACCTTTCGTAAGTAAGTTTGCAAAAGCTTTAATCTATTCTGCATAAAAATTGTGATCTACTAAATACGTTGGAAGTATTTTTATCTGACCATAGGTTCATAAGATATGTTTCGTAAGTTAGTCACTGGTTACAAACTGGAGCTTGTCATGAAGTGACTTAGGTCATAGGTAAAGTGGCCCCTAGTGAAGCGCTGTCAAAGGTTTAGTACAGACTAAATAGGAAGATGGACTGCAAAATTAACCACCGAGTGTAGGACTCCAATTCTCGCTTGTCGTTCTTGAACTATCTCTCAGTAAGTCGATCTCTAGCATTACGAAGTATATAATGTCATACTTATTAAACTTATCTTCTACACTTATGATTTGACTCAGAGAAAAAAGTGGTTTGCCACTGGTTCGAACGATAAATGATTTTTAAAAAAGTTCTTACGTATTTATGTGATGAAAAGATTGAACTTCTTACTTTTAAGAAAGAGAAAACGAAAAATATATCAGGAATTCTTTTACTTAACTCGCTTAAGCTAGAGATAAATCTTTGGGAAATTGAACGGAAATATTTCCAATTCTAATTTGAAAGAGAGTTCCTGGAGTTTGGTTTGGAGGAATGGAAATTGGGGTACTGTGATCAAAATCCGGACTGCAGGGAAAATAAAAAGAAGGAAGATTTAAAAGAGGAAAAACTCTTTAACTTTTTTTCTGAGTTCCTGAAAGAAGACCACAAAAGGAAATCAAAAGTTTTAAACAAGGTATGAATAGGTTTGGTTACGTTAAGTGTGTTTATTAGTTGCTTATTTAATAAACTACTTCATGTAAGTACTGTTTGGAATCATGTAACTAACTAACCATTTCCTGGCCTAGCATGTTTATATAATTGTTAAGTATTTGGAAATTAACCAGTTTTCAAATAACGCCAGTACTATCTAAATGTAAATAATATTTCTGCTTAGTTCTAACTAGTTTTTAAAATAATGTAAAGGTTTTTCTTTTTCATAATTGCAGTTATACAATAAAAAAACGCAACTTATTGCAATCTAGCAATTCAGGTCATAAATTAATGAGATAGCTCATTAAGCCTCGCACCCTTAAATATTGCTACACACTCTAATTTAATAATTTTGGTGAAAACAGCTGTCCTTATTTTCTGAGGATTTCTTAAATCTTACCGTAAATAATGAGTACTTTCAGCAGAAATGTGAACATAGTTTGACTAAATGGAAAGAAATTAATTATTGTACATAATATTCTATTTCTACAAGTAATTCTTAAATACAACCCAAGTAGGAAACAGAGTCTTGGGTCTTGGTGAAGTAAACGGTTTAAAAATAAATGGTTTTCGAGACTTACGAGACATAGTCGACACATTTCTAAGACAAATGGATCCAACGCAATCTCGAAGCACTGGAAGGACGAAAAAAGGACATACACGGCTTCTAGAGGCTTTTAGTGACCTTACCGGAGAAATATTTAACGGATCACTAAGCACAGTGGCATTCTTCTTAAGAAGGATCATTCGCATTTATTGATCGAGAAGATGGGTTATGTTTTTTTTTCATTTCGTTCAAAAGAAAACATTATTTCTTCTTGAAAGCGCTTGAGAAATTGAAGAGAACTACCACTCATTGATGTTTACGGTAAATGAACGATATAATTGGCTGCGAAATCATAGGAAGAAGGTCAGGGCAAAGGACCAATTCCATGGGAACAAAGGATAGTTTATTGTCCAATATAACGAGGATGGAAAAATTATCTGTGTCGTTTAAGCTTCAGATTTTATCCCATACAAAACTAGATTTACTGCTAGAAATTGGTAAATTGTGGCTTTTACTCGGGTCAGCTATACACATATAAATCCGTAGATTAATGATTATTGCAAGAACTATTAATTTAATCTAGGTCACGAAAGGGAATGCCTTGTGAAACGTCCGAGGACAGAGGAGCGTGCAGAAGGGTACGTGGGTGATTGAAACAACATCGCGACCATATATCAGCTCCAATGATCGGCGCTAGATTTTGGCAATTGTCGCGTTTGAAAAGGCACGCATGCATATCTTTTGAATAAATAATTTCCGATACGTTGCCGTAATTTGTATAATGACGTGTAAATTTAAACGTATTGTTTCATACTTATTATTAAACCTACGTTTATTGCAAATACACGAAAGTTTAAATAAAGATCATAAAATATTTGATTATCTTTTGCGAAGCGCAAAAACACAAAATTCTCGAGTCTCTCTTAATATTTACTAATTGTATCTTCCAGTTGTTGTTCATTTAACAGTTGAGGAAACATGAAAAAACTACAAATATTAACGTATTTAAAAACAAGCAATTTATCCTCTAAAGGAAAATAACAAAATATTCTTCCCCTTTTGCAAATAAAGATGAGGAAAACCCTCGGGAAACCTCCCAAAATTCATTCAGGGAGAACAGATAGGCCTTCTGTGACTCTCACACGAAAGTATTGGCAAGGAAGATGCAAGCATACTTAAAGGCCGACTTCCATTGAAAAGGGTTCTTACGAACTGAAAACCGTGCATCGAGAGTAACAATGGAGCGACCGTGCCGATTTTCGAATCCCCGCTGGACAAAATTTTGAGGGGTTCTTACGAACTGAAAACCTTGATACGGGGGTTCTTACGAACTGAAGATAAACAATAGATATTTTCCTTCAGAGGGTCGTAAAAATCGGGAATAAAATATTTAAGAGACTTTCTATTGTTTATCTTCAGTTCGTAAGAACCTGCATAGCAAGGTTTTCAGTTCGTAAGAACCCCTCCAAATTTTGCCCCAGTGGGGACTCGAAAATTGGCACAGTCGCTCTATTGTTAAGAATCGATGCACGGTCTTCAGTTCGTAAGAACCCTTTTCGGTGGAAGTCGGCCTTTAATAAACAGTACTTTTTTCTTACGAGATTAAACATTGCATATCACTAAGCTTGAACTTTCTTTTAACGGCAAAAAAAAACCCTTAAGAATTCAAGGCAAATTGAATTGTAATTAGACTCTGAGAAATCTTTTATTTCGCTCCCAGTCATCAGAGTTTTTTACTCTCTGTAGAGGTTACAAGGCCTTGAACGATGCGATTAATCAGGCTAATTGCTCGTATTGTATTATACTCAATGGTAAAATGGCGAATTTCTCAATTAGTAAAATCAGTCTCTCTTAGAGTAAGACGGATTGAAATCAGAGAGTGGAGATGGGAAAATGGTTTAGAAGGATATACTGCATTCCCTGTGGGATTCTGAAACTGAGATGGCAGACTACAGTTGAGTTTAGCGTCTGAAGTCACCAGGGTTACTTCAAGAAATGGTTTTAGAAGTTAGTGCACTTGAAATATTTTGAAATGCAAAAAACCCGCGGTTGACGTGTCGTGTCGTGTCTAGGATTCAATCTCGAGGCCTATCGCTTACCCACAGCGCCAGCAGATGGCTCACAACAGTTTAACTATTAAATGTATATTTTATCAGGGAGGTGTAGAAATGGAGTCATATTGTGGGTTGAACTGGTTTTGGGTTAACTTACTAATCTACTAACTTTAGCTCCTAATATTCGTTTGGCCTAATATACCCGTCTATTTGTTGAGGGATTCAAATCCTGCAACACCGTTACGTAAATTCGTCCTGTGTATTGGCAGATTGTGTATTAGCGTTGCTAGAAGGAAATCTGTCATTTCTAACATATTCTGTCAAGATAAGTTCACGAGGCGTACGTGATTTGGGACTATATCAAGATTACAGAAATTATATGTTCAAGAAACACGAAAAAGCTTTAATATAAATATACTTCTGGATTCATGCACCCTCGTGTTTCTTAATAGAAAGTGAAGAAGTTTTGCACGTGGAAACGTCTTAAGTTGTTTTTTTAAATCTCAGAACAAATGACTTAAGAGTGTAAGCCGAATAAGAACGAATAGGGAGGGGCAGATAGGTTCGGCATTTTAAAAAGCCAAATCTGGTATCTCGATTTCCATTCTGGAATCAGTAATAATGTAAATCTAGATGAGGTTTTTTTCATCTCTCTCTCTCTCTCTCGCTCTCTCTCTGTGTTCTATCGATCCAAGAGCTAGAATTGAATTTTCAAAAGGAAGCCGGGAGAAGAAAAATCGATAATCAAGACTCTCGTATAAAATTCCATCTGAGAGAAAAAGTAAAAAAAAAGAAAAGTTAAGTTCAATTCGGAACATATTTTTACTATCGGTTTCATCATCGCAAAAAAAAAATAGAATTTAGAAAAAATTAAAAACTGTGAAAGAAAAAGGGGAAAAGCGTGGGGAAGGAAACAAACGTATGTGGGATCACAAAGTATGTTTCCGTCTGTGACATAGATGGCTCTTTTTCATTGAAAGTGTCCTATCCTATTGTGATGCTCTACGATTAAAATTTTCTAGTCGTAAATGAATGGAAATATGAAACCCGATTTATTTGACTTAATCTAAACTCAATATTGTTTTTAAAACACAAACGCATACAAATTCCGAGAACTCGAATTTCGTTGTCTTTATAGAATTTAATCCATTTATTTTTATAAACCAAATTAAACGGATATCGATATTGTTCAATAAATATTATTATTAGGAAATTTTATCCCGAATCTAAAAATTCTTTTATCCGACCTCATTGTTGGTGCACAATTACCGAGAGATGAGCATTTGATGATTTCTAGAGATATCATGACAATTAAACCGAGTATAAACTTAACTTTGACCCCTACCTAACATTGACGTCCGTGCAACCAAAGGAAGAAATATCTTATTCAAGTCCAATGTTCAGCCCTCGAGTATACTTTTGTTATGATAAGTAAAAACTGATCAGTGTCATATTGTAAATTCAACTAATTCTAGTTAGAGGCAATATTAAAACAATTTTTTTTGTACAACGTGAGTTATATGGGGTATAACAAAATGGTCTGCAGTATCATGGATGATATAGCCCTAGAAGAATTCAGCCCTTATAAATTGGCCACTAGCGATATGGCACAATGGAGCAATACTTAAAGGGGCTGTTCGGAGGACCGTATGATAAACGATGATGACTGGGGTAAGAAAGAAGAGCACCTTTAAGAAGACCTAGTTGCAGCCCAATTCATTTTTGGATATTTTTTAAGGAATCTCATTGTTGTACTCTAATAATATTTCTCTATGGAACGGAATTGATATTTTATCATCATTTTCTTCTGCTTGTTTCTCAAGATTATTGACCCTACTTATTAATGATTGTTTGTACTGTACATCTCAATAAAAGGTTTAAATCATAAGTCATCACGCAAGAGAAGAATTTTTGATATGAAGCTATATACATATTTTTCAGTTCTCAATGTCAATCAATGTCATGTTTTTCCAACCATATCTTGTGAGGTGGTAATTCTCTTAACCTTGTACCATCACATCATTAAAATATGGTAAATCTGAAGCCCTTATTACTTTGAGCTTTAAACGAAAACAATTTCATCTCCGAGACTTACAAGGACTATGGAATATTTATACTTAAAATTATATTTTAAATCGAAGGAAGTGAAAATTAAATTATAAGCGGATATCATTACAATAAACTTCCTCTTTTTTTGTAATCACAACTATAACACAGATTCATTAGCTACCGTGAAATTATAAACTGAAATGAACAGACATCATTAACAAATGTTTTTTGACACAGTGTCAATCAAGGAAGTTTTCATTATTACAAGATAATCATCTACAAGTTTGAGAATGCAGACATGGATTTAAGTAGTTGTTTTTTAATACCGTTCATTAGTAATAGGGCTTCATTGTATTAAAATCTTTCATAATTTCGAGACTAAGGTAGACAGAAAATGTTTATTTAATGAACCTCATATTGTTTTGATTTTGAGTTTCAAAGAATATGAAAACAGGTGAGGAAAATAGCTTCAATTTTTAACCTAGGCGTCTATGCCTAGTAAAATAGCCAAATGAAGTTTTGGAAGAGAAATGGAGAATGAAATTTTAACCAGTGTAATTTCAACCTTGTATTCCGAAAGTGTGTACTAAATAATCCAAAAGCCTTGAGGTATACATTTAGAGAGGGTTTTAATTTCTAAATTGTATGTTTTCCATTTTCCCCCTCGATAACAATTAAAATAAACATTGATTTAAGAAATTGGAGCTGTTACGGGGTTTGGTTCAAATTAGTAAAACCTTTTACGTAGTTCATCAACTACTCAAAATACTTTCTTTGCATTTGAGATATCAGAAATAGTGAATTCAAAGTCCACTTTTATTCAATTCCAGTATGTATCAATATATACTACAATGTTTACAACAATTAATACTAGTTAAAGATTGTACTAGGCCTAGACCCTCTTTAAACTATTTTTGCATATTGTCATCATTCCCATGGAGAATCACCTGGCAGAACGCCACTGAATCTTCACGATCGACTTTTAACGTTTTCTCCTCGTGCGACGTGAAAACATATCTTTCACGTTTCTAAAAATAATTATGTACAGGAAGAAAACATTCGAATAAAAACTCGAAAAAGCAAATGAGAAGCTCTGGCTTATAAAAAAAGAGCATTAAGTATCCTAGCGGACAGCGAGAAAAATTCAAAAAAGAGTAAAAGCAAGAGGAAAGTTGGTATTTAAACGTAAGTAGCGACGTTCCAAACAAACAGTTGAAGCTTCCCTTGTTTTTATAACTTTACGGAGCCAGTTACGTAAGTGGCTCCTTGTTATATAACTCGTAACTTAACGGGGAACGGTGGCACCGATGTTAGTAGAAAATAAAGGGGAGGTTGTCAACCCTTTGGGGAATTATTTAATCAAAGTAATACGAAGAAAATGATACTATTTTGCGTTACTTATTTTATAAAATACAATACCAGTTTTATAATTATTTCTCACTTATTTGAAGTAATGACGCTTAGAATTTAGAACTGTTTTGGTTACCTTTTTAAAATTACACAAGATATCATTACATTTAAGAATATGGCCTAATTCTAGAGACTATGTTACATACGCCTATAAATCTATTGTACTAAAGAAATAATTCATTTTTCAACCTAAGATTGCATGGTAGAGCGCCCCTATAATGTAAACTACAACTATAACTTACAAACTTGAAGAACCTTATCCGTTTGCAACAAAGTTTCACTAATTATCAAACCTTGTTACATCAAATATTCACCATTGTTCATATGACCTTAAGCGTTAGTTTACATCTTTCAAAATTGTTGACTACGCTAATTATTATTCGCAACATATATATTCCATAAATTCATAGTTTGTAGTCATTCACGGACTAAAGAAATTTGAAACTGAAATAGAAAATGCTTTTCAACAGAAATAAAGGTTTAGCTTCTTTCCAAAAATTTACACGCATAATCAAAAATCAGGGTAGAGGAACACTAGCCCCTATTATTAAAACTTAATATTCGGGAATGTTGCGTAAATACCTGGGACCTCCCACCCTCAATTAGCCATTTTTGGTACACCCTACCCCCTAGGCATTAAAATACCAAAATTTTGGAGGCCACATGGTAAGAGTTCCATATAAACCAGTTTTTTTTTTAGTTATATAACCGTAATTGTTTTTAATTTTTTTTTTTTTTTGCTAGTGGAAAAGTACCATTGTTAATTTTTTTTATACTTTTATTTTTTCCTTCTAAACCAGATTGAAATATTAATTGGATTTGAAGTAATGGTAATTTTAATGCGTAAAACGTGTCAATAATAATCCGAAAAGTTTAAAATAAAATGGACAATGTTTGAAATTTCAATTTATAAGAAAAATATTAATTTTTATTATATTAATAAAATTAGCATACGTGGTAGGGAGATATTTCAATGCAAAACTGAAGTATACCCTTCACTAATGATGTTTAAAAATCCTTAGCCCTGTAACTTTCACCACGTGTAAGAATTTAAGTCGAAACGTGACCAGCGTACCAACTCACGTAGAGTGGTTTGTATAATTAATTAAACGCTAATTTCTATATTTTATCATGAAAAAAAATTGGGGGAATGAAATATCTTGAATAAAAAGAGTTTAGTATTAATCATAGTTTTAGAAGCAAGATTTTAATTATTTCTTGTGATTTGAGATTATTGAATTATTGCACGAAACATCTAGTTTTCTCTCTTAACAGACACGCTCCCTATTTTTTTTAATAAGGAAATGAAATGATTTATGGTTAATAGTAAAATAAATTTTCAAGTATTTAGGAGGGCATAGGTCACTCTTTAACTTCCTATGTCAATTTGACACATTTTTCCAATTAATTTTGTCCTACTTTCAGAGTTGAAATTTTATATTAAATTTTAAGTTTGTACATTTAATTGAAAGTAAAAGTGGTGTTAACTTTTAATTATAATTAAAGCCACTTAATCTTAAAGACGGTTATACTTTATCGAGTGTGGTATAAATAAATAAAAAAAATAATAAATTTTAAGATTGTACAAGTAATTGAAAGTTAAGTGTTCTTAATTTTTTTATTATAATTCAATCCAATTAATTTATCAAGCGTGATATATAAAGAATACAAGTTTAATTAAGTTAATTTTCCCAGTATTTCAAATTAGGTTTCATTAAGTGGAACGAAAGCGCTAAAACATATTTCTCGGCTCTCGAAAATGATTTATACTAATTAACTCAAGGAAAACTGGTATAAGGTATAATGACGAAAGTGCGCCAGCCTCTTCATTATATTCTAATAACCTTGGTACATAGCGGCGTCCTCCGGGAAAGAGAAAAGCGAAAATAAAAAAAAATAAATTACCTCCGTGAAACTTTGCGTAGTTCTGACACCCGAGTAAGGCAAGAGGCATGAAGCTACTATTAGTAGTTCGGCATTCGTACAGTTAAGTCTAATATGTCAATTACTCTAACAGAAAAGACAGTCTTGCAATGGCCAGATTACGTATTTGTTTTGACGATACTTCTGTTATTCATAGGTTTAAGTATATATTTCAAAAGACGAAATCAAAATATCAATTGTTCCGGTGGAAAATTGGCCGAATTTCTTTTGGCCAGTCGTGGACTTTCGGTTATACCGGCCGCGTTCTCAATAGGAGCTACGTCAATTTCGGCCTATTCTTTGACAACAACTACAGGTGAAATGTATTTATACGGTGTGCAATACTCGATCGCGTATTTAAGTGACTGTTTGGCGACAATTGCCATCGCGTTTACCATCGTACCTATCTACAGGAGTTCACCGTACGTCAGTGTATTTCAGGTAATAGATGCGTTTTCTAGACCATTCTTACCCCATGACACAAATAACTTTAAAATAAACTTTGTTCGTACGTAATTCTTGGCATTTCGACAAAGAAAGCCAAAAGATTTACTGGATTAAAATACCATGAAGGATAATTTCATGGAACTTAAATTGACCCAGAATTAACTTTAAATGGATCATGATCATAATCAGTGTCTTGGCATTTCGACTAAGTAAGGCAATTTAAGGCAAACTTTCTTGAAATGCCACGAACAACAATTTAAATTAAGGTAGAATTAACTTTAAACGCATCACAATCTATGTTATAAATTGGGGTAGCAAGAAGCTCGGATTTCGCTACAACATTTATTATATAATATTTTTCTTCAAGCGAAGCGTCATTGTACGCGTTCGCACGCCTTCCTTTCTGGGAGCGTTGTTTTTCTGAGCTACTCAATAACTGTGAATGCTTAACTCGCCGGGAGTCCGACTTCAGCTGACGCGAAGCCCAAAAGCATTAGAGTAGGGTAGGCTTTCACTGGATCGTTTACGTATAGTACAGTCTCTCGTCCTTGCAAAGCACAACACGCGTGTCCTATCACTTATTGTCAAATAGGAACTTCGTGAACTGAATTAATTCTATAGCTAGATCAATAATTCTCACTGAAGTACGAACAGATACTTTTCTTCGTAAAATTAGGCTTAGTTCTTAGGAGAAAAGTTATATGAAGTTTAATGATAAACTTCTATATTGTAGATAGTTGTAACTGTTTGATACCAGTGTTTGGGTCGTTCCAATTTTAGATGAAATTTGTAAACAGACTGAATTTTTAATCCAAAATTGTACCAAATACACCAGAGTTTAGATGTTACGTAAAAACCGAATGTTAGCTTCCAAAATACAACAACCCAACCCAGATTCTTGATCTTTGCTACCTGGTAGGCCTAAACATACGCAAGATAATACATTTATACGCTCTAGTATATTTCGGGTAGGCCTACCTTAACAGAGAACCTGGATTGTTTATAGTAAGTCAAGCACGCCAAGCCCCGTTCATTTACAATCTAAACTTTGCCGCCACAACTTCTTTGGAACTTTATCTCAACTGTAAATTGCAAAGCAATTAGCGTAGGCTAAATAAGTCCAATCCGTAGTTGAAGTCAACAATCTCGTGCATGTTTACGTAATGTTTTCCCGGGGTCTATTATTAGTAGGCAATTTAATGACAAGAAAACTGCGGCGTATTATCAGAATATCAGAAGTCCATTACCTCTATTTAGAAAGTAAACAACAACCCTTCTCTTACATAACAATATTGATGAATCGCTGGTTATTCACGCGCCACCTCGTGATAGCGTTTCTCATATTTTCAACGCGATTCTCGCACCAAACCTTATATTATTGGGAAAAACTTCAATTTGGTGTGACTGTCTAAATAAAGGCAACATCGTTACTTGCCGACGAATTTAAAGAGAAAATCCGCGTTGAACATAAGATATGTTCCATAAGTGTAACGCTAGTCGTGAAGTGACGTAGGTCGAAACATTACAGATTTTCTTGACAAAATACTGAGGTGAACTTAAACCCCGTGTAATCAAATTTTAAGTTGTTATCAAATTAGCTCTCTGTAGGTCTGTGACGTTTCAAAGTTAAAGAAGTGTCACACTTTATATAGAATATATCATATAAATTTATGGTAAAACAAGTTATTATTCTGCACTATCCGTTACTAATGTTTGCTTGAAACGAAGCCTTAATGGTCTCCTGGAATATACAAAACATTTTACCTTTGTATTGAGTGACCCCGATTATACCTTGTTAGTAAGTCTTCTATTTTTCATATTGAAGGAGCTGCACTTATGAAATGCAACGCGTTTTCATTAAATTTGGGTTGTTTACATTTTTCTAATTGAAAAATATTGTAGGCCTATATTCCGTGAAATCTTTACAAGTTATTTACTTTAATTAATTTCCACAGCTCTTCGAAGAGAGGTTTGACGGCTGTGTGAGACGCATATTTTCCTTCATTTATATGATCAATAAGGTAAGGTCAAAACTATTTACACCGTTGGGATAGTTTAGAGCATGTAAATATATTTTTTGTTTCTTAGTTCTTCAATTATAATAGTACAGGTAAAGTTATGTAGAAAAACTAAATTATCGTTTGCGTTTACTGTTTTTAACCCATTTTATTTTACTGTAATGCATTACGACGAACAACTTTTAGAAGTGCATGGGCAATTATGCATACTATAGAATGGTACAAAGAGGCGAAATTTTTAGTGGCTATTTTTGTGCGCGTAGGAGGGGTATAATTTAAACTTATCTGTGCCCTGGGTGGATTATTATCTACTAAAACTAGCAGTCCTAGGTTGCCTTCCACAAACTCAAAATACCATGAGCTACGGTACATCAGCACTAGGGATAGACACGCGTATATAGTATGGCGTTTTAGCTAACGAGGAGTACGTTTCAGTTATCCGTTTTCTTTGTCGCGAGTTCTTGACATTGACAAAGTAAGGTCTTCAGTAAGACCTTCTGTTGTAGGTCTGACATTCAGGAGCCAATTTTCAGAAAATCTTAGTCTAGGCCAACTCCTAAAAGGCGTGTAACAACTGCCTGTCATCTATGACGAGTTCAAAACATGTGCATTGTGTTCCACAAAGGGTGGTTGGAGAGAATTATTGTGGGTTGTTCTATGGGTCATTTTGAGTCCAAAATTTTCAATGACATCTTGCTTTAAGTGTCACTTTTACAAGTTATTTATTAAAGTGTTTGTAAAAGGCTCATAGTTTGCTGTCTCTGTTGTTGATCTACTCTTGCACCTTTGATAACTTAGATTTTCTACATGGGATTGGTTCTATACCTTCCAGCCATTTCTCTCACCACATTGACACCGTTTGACACTCGGGTGACAACTTTAGTTCTTGGATTTGTATGCACCGCTTACAGTTCTTTGGTAAATGAACACTTATTATTATTTTGAACTTGAGGTTTTAACTAAACTACTTCGAATTATAGGGTGGGTTCCGAACTGTGGTGTGGACTGACGTAATACAGTGTATTTTACTCATGGTTGCCCTGTTAATGGTAATAATTCAAGGCGGACTACGAAGTGGAAGTTTAGGTGACGCGTTTTCGAAGTCTGTAGATAACGGATTCCTAACTGCTATACAGTAAGTAACGTACTAGTTACACGGTAAATAATAGTAAGCAGAAACGGATGTAATAAGAGCGTCGGAGCATATATAGCTTTAGCCTATTGTTGTAACCTAATTTGCATGGTCTCTAGTTTCTAAGTCTTTGTTCACCGGTCTTTTAGTAAGAACCATGATGCTAAATAGTAAATACTTATTGTTTTGATAAGAAAGGTTTCTTTCTGACTCAAAACAGCCAATGAATAATGAACTAATCTTAATTCTATTGAAAAATTAATGTTAAACTGATCCCTAATTACTATCCTAATTACATAATAAATCAAACCCTTTCAGTTGGAATGAAAGTGATAATATCCGTTACTCAATTTGGCCGGTTATCGTGATTGGAATATTATGGGCTTTGGATTCTTTCCTAATTAGTCAAGCCATTTTACAAAGAGTATTAGCATCCAGGACAACTACAGTGGCCAGAAAGTAAATCTAAGATGAAAAGTGTTCTTTATCCCGTTATGAGTTAACAATAATATTTTATAATTATAATTCAGTTCCGTTGTTTTGTCCGGCATCATCAAGGCTTTAGTTGGATTCACCGTCATGGTGGCCGGTTCCATGCTTTATATGTGTTACGGCCAATGTAACCCATTAAACATATCCGACCATACCGGAGTTAAGAGAATAGATCAAGTAAGAGTTGTTGAATTATCATTTAACGTAATTATAAATTTTGTTAACGTAACTAGCGCCACTCTCCCAGGCTAAAATCTGTTAAAATTGGTGTGGTAATTAAACTCGTTAAGGTGTGAATGAAACGACAACAATTTTAGACATATTCGGTAAGCCTAGAGTCGTCAGTAATTTACCTATTTATAAAATGGTAATTTACCCTCATTTCCTACATGTTTAACCTTAAATTACTTCTAATTACCAAATTTAAATAGTAACTTACACGATAAATTTTGTCACTTACCGGCGACCGTTCAAATATTATGTATGTGTGAAAAGATTCATTCTACGATGGGTTAACTTACTAGGCCTAATTGTACATATTAAGATAATCACACACGATCATTGTGTAGTTGTTCGTATACGCCATTGGAGATCTGTTCTATCACTACCCCATTCTTAAAGGAGTTGCCATTTCCGGAATCATCAGCGCATCTCTAAGTACATTCTCATCTTTCATTAACGCATTCGCTGCTCTTGCATTAGAGGACTTCTTGAAGCCCTTATTTCCAAAATTAACGCAAAGAGACGATCTCTCAGTCAAAATCTGCATGGGGTTAAGTAAGTATTTTTTCTATTATAATATCTTTGTTCATTGTTTCAAATTGTTCACTTTTTTAAGGTTTCGCTTTCGGTGGAATCTGTACGATATTCAGTTTCATTTTACCACTTATGGGTGACAATGGTGTTAAAGCAATTAGCTTCAGCGGAGGAATTCTTCAAGGACCATTAATAGGAATAGCGTTTCTGGTTTTATTCTACAAAAGGCTAACGAAGAAGGTACAAAAAATATACCTGATAACTATTCGTAACAGTTTCGAAGGGAACCCAGATATTGATATTGATGTTGTGATTTATAGGCTTGCCTTGTTGGCCTCGCTACTGCCATGTTATTCAACTCTTGGTTGATTATTGGAAGTGCTTTATACGTCGTGCGACCAAAGTATGCCACGTTGGATCTCTCCACTAACGAATGCGAGGGGGATTATTGGGAATTGTCCTCGCACACTTCAAACACTTCACAATCATTCAGTTATTCAAACAATACGTTTCAAATTGAGCACAGTTCAGAGAGGTAAGTTTGATCTAATCAGAATTAGAATGAAATCTGAAGAGAATGATTAAACTTTGTGGATTTAATTGTATTTTCTATTTTTGCAGCAGTACACTGATGAGTTTCTACAAAATATCTTTCATGTGGTACATGCCATTAGGTTTTTTCGTGGCTTTACTAATGGGCATAACATTTTCCGAATTATCTAATATTCCACGTAAGTATCTATTTCAACCTTTACATCCAACTAAACTTAAACAATTTCGGTATTTTTTTTTAATTACTAGGTCTTGTTAGGAAGTCCAAAAGTGCATCAGTGAATTTTACGAAAAAGAAACGGTAAGATAATCTTTATCTCGTAGTTCTACTATAAAATTAAGAATTACAAATGCGAGTAATAGGCGTAGTGTTTACTAATACTAAATTTGATAAGAGTTGATTAATTTTATATATTTTAATCACTAATCAAGAATTTTATTTGTTTAGACGAAATGAATCAGGGGAAGACGTCGAACTATTTTAAATATTTTGGAGCGCAATATTTTTTTCATATTTCTACATCTTTGTACTTAAACATTAATAGG
Source organism: Phalangium opilio (assembly GCF_054372755.1). Lineage (NCBI taxonomy): Eukaryota > Metazoa > Arthropoda > Arachnida > Opiliones > Phalangiidae > Phalangium > Phalangium opilio. The sequence continues at coordinate 4,529,430 of NW_028324187.1, read as the reverse complement.
ATAATAAAACATGTTACGTTGCGAACATAGTGTTATTATTTTAAAAAAATATTAATAATATTGCATATGAATATTCTTAAGTTCAAACTAAGTGGAATGTGTCAGGGTCTACTACATTTAGTTGCGGAGATATGGGCTTCCAACCATTGGCCATCAAACCTTCATGTCACTCAAATCAAGAAAATTATCCTCAATTTCAAATCTAGTATTTTTTAATTTAACCGCTGGTTTGTTTCTTACATATTATAGGGATCCTAATTGATTCAAAGTATTTCCTGTCATCTAGGAGCATTTTATTTTCTATCGTGAAATCGATTATGTATAATGAATTAAATTTAAAAATAAATTATCTCACTTTGCTTTTTAATTAAAAAATTAGTAAACAATTATTTGAAATAATCAAGATATTTGAGATCAACTAATGTAGATGTCACTTTAAAACATTTCCGTAGAAAATACAATAAAAACCGCGCGAAACTCGAGTTTATACAAACGTGAAAGAGGTAAAACCTAGGCATACTTTATGGAATGAAGTTCGTGGGTTTCAACTAATTTCCATAATATTTGGTATAATAGTTCCGTATATCCTATAGAAGGTCTTTATTTCTTTTAATGTCGATATTTTTAAATGTTGGCTTGAAAAGCAACAACAATGTTTTGACGGGCAATGCAGAGTCCCTTTACTGTTAGTTATTTATAAACTCACTATTAGCAAAAATTAAAATAAAGAGAAGTTATCTTAGGATGTCATTAGTGAACAGAGTTCAAAAATCAAACTGACTTTGGGCTAACGTACGCTATCCTTGGTGCTGCCACTGAATTGTTCAGTCAAAGTCGTTTAATTTCACTGATAATAGACTTATGGTAAAAGGTTAAAAAGAATCGGTTTTACCCCAAAATTTCCCACAGCTTGCAAACTTTGTTTAGAAATAAAATTATAACGAATGCATCATATCATTTAATGACGCATGCATGTTTGTTAAACCTGCAGTCCAAATATTTCGTAGAAGTCCGCTTAAATCGGATCAAACGTTTTAAAGCAATATAAAAAACAAGAGAATAAAAGGCTTCCCAGTAACTGCTCTCTTTAACAATAGCTAAAAAAACCATTTCAAAAAGTGCTCCCTACAATTTCAAAATTACGTCATGTCCTTTCTATAGTTCAAGCTACGATAAATAGATGGCGCTGGGCTGTCTATCTGACTATTAAAGTCTATATAAAACCAGGGAGGAGTAGAAAAGGAGTCGTATTGTTGGGTCAGTTCAGTTTTCCCACATTTTAATAATGACGCAGTTGTATTCATTGTAATTAGTTTTAAGCAGTTTTCAGTTATGTTTTAATATCATACTCCCATGCACTTTCGTATTTAAAAATATTTCATTTTTGGAAATATAGGACTTCAATGCAAGTCAAGTTGAGTTGTCATTGGCTAGTTTTTAATATAAATTGCATAGCATATAGTAACCTTCCGCTGTACTTTAGAACCTACTGCAAATTAAAGTTGATAAAATATAGTGGGCAAAAAGTGTTTTCAAATTATCAAGGTTACTTTTATTATTACTTGTAAAAAAAATACTATCTGTGGGTAAAACACCTCATCGCGACCAGGAAAATACGGCAAATTACATACAACCGTAGATTTTTATAAAAATAGGCGCTTTTGATACCGACCGCGATGAGTCTACCGATTTGGTTAAAAACGTCCAACGACAATACTAGGTAAAAGTGAAACGGAAATTAAGTCCACCTGTAGTCAAACAAAGAAGTTACTAGCCAGTTAAGTTGAACGTAAGAAAATCAACTATGAATACCCGCTTCATAGGCTTATATAATTGTTGTAGGAGATATGACTCACATAAAAGAAAAGAATAGATAATTTAACTTTAAATAAAATTTCAAGTTGTCTATTCATCCGTTAATAAAACTTCAAAAATTTATATTGCAATTATTCTTAAGTATATAGTAAGGACGATGTACTTGGGGTTCGCATGAACACTTCAATTATATATTCTAAATATTGATACCGTTATGTCAATAAGTATCCATAGTTTTCTGACAAAGAGGATTGATACCATTTACACCAGGAAGCCGGGCTACTTTGCAGACAAATTGCAGTATACCAAGTAGCATGGTCTCCTGGTGAACGTCTGAAAACTGCATTTGAAAGAGTATCACTTCTTGAATTCTGGCGATAGAAAAATTTCGAAAATTTAATATAATTTTGTTACTAATAAACACTGGTTATTTTTAATGTTTTTGGCTTACAGATAAAACCTTGAATTACGAAAAATATTCACGTACGAGCGTGTTAAAAACGTCAAAAACTGCTTTACCAATACAATTATATTGTTATTGATTGCCAGACAATAACCTTTTATAAATGCATTTTGTAAGTGGAACTAAATGCTTTTGAATATATAAACGTAACAACATTTTCCCTTTTTTTTTCTAATATATGTGTATAAAGAATTGGCGACCGGCAACATCGCACTCAAAACAATACCGGAACCCTAATCCTAAATTTGTTTAATCTGTCATTCGATCGAATAATTATATCCGGCGGAATAAAAATTAAAGAGAGTTAAGCCTAAAGAAACCGCGTATGAATCTATTTTATTATCGCGTGAATATAGTAAAGCTATACAGTTTCGCAATTTTAATTTTGAACAGAAATTCGGATTGTTTAGATGGATTATTTGGTTCCAATATAACCTTGAACATCGTGTAGCTTGGAAAACAAATTAGTTAGCGGCAATGAAAAACTATATATTTCCTAAGAGAATATTTTAACCTAATTATTACTCCGGTGTTTCCAGCAAAGTTTTCATAGATGCAACACATCTGTTGTACAATTATAAATAAGCAAATAAAGCTGATCTAAAAAGACCCCGTTTTAAAATCTCACGACACTTTACATCGTATATTAAAGAAAAACGTAACCATTATAGGGAGCTAACAACTGGCTGGGGTGAAGAAATAGACTGACGTCACGCAGCCCCCTCTGGTTGGCATTTTAGCGCGTAGAATACTGTTTCCAACCGTTAGGGGGGATGAAACTTCAGTAAGAGATAGAAGGATGTGACGTTTCAGGGTCAGAACTGTTAGCTCCCTATTCTTCAACAACTACAACAAGAGCCTTGTTTTTCTTGGTAGTATTAAACCAATTCTTCGTGTCCGCTTAAAAGCTGCGATCCGATTAATAAAGTCACTCTATTACGTTTAAAGATAACTATACCGATAAAGTGGCAAAGAAAACTTTCTTGATTCGATTATTGCGCTTTTGAAAATCTTTATAAATTCAATTTATTACCCTCACGACCTGGTGAGCCGTGAAGAGAAAAAAATGTATCGTCACGCCAGACGTTTTTCTGGTGAAATACGATTATTTACTCGAAATATCGCAGTCTTCTCATGATAGATTGAGATCTAAACCTAAATACTAGAGTGCTTAACCCTAACCCTCAAAACGAGAATAGCATAATAAAATTAATTACCCTTTTGGGGTTTTCCAGGAAAACTATTTGAGAAAATGGTTTGTTTGTGTATTTATTTATTTATTTAATCTTTATGCAGAGTCAAAATTCCTTACCAAATTTGACCAAAATTCATGATTGATATCAGAAAATCTATGGGAAGGTTTCAGTTCCTCAAGGTTGGGTCCGCGAACCCCTAGCCATTAAACCGTTAAGAACGTTCTAAACTAGGCTCGAAACATTTTACCTTTTTTATTTCAATAATTAACACCAGAAGTGAGATGAGACTAGAAGTACTGAGCTAACCAAATTCTTCACTTGGCGAAAGTGAATATTCTTGATAACCCACCAACGGTTAGCCCTCTGGTAGCGGTTTCTGAATTCTCCCTCCAAAACGTGAGACGCTCGCGGCGGTAGACGGCTGAACTAGATTCAAGCACAGGCGTCCGTGTTCCGCGGCTTAAGGTTGAGGGTAAGGGGGTAGGAAATTCTTTGGAACTCGACCAATTTTTTCTCTCTAGTGTAGGCGCAATGGAAGCGGCTTAAAATCCTCAAATTTGTTCACTAGTGCCAGGATCTACTACCAATGCTAGAGCTCTTTACTTCTAGTCGCATCTTACTTCTGTTAAAACTAAAGGATGATTTTATTTCCTCAAGGTTGGGTCTGCGAACCCCTTGTTATTAAGCCGTTAAGAACGTTTACTCTAAACTTGTAACATTTCAGCTAACATAGCATAGTTTTATTAAATATGCTATTAAATATTAATTTCCTAAAAAACAATTAACATCATGCAGGTTTTAAGTGAGACCATAGACTAATTGTCGTCTTCATATACAGGAATTTCTTCCCAATTTTCAGTTCCTTTTTAAACCGTTGGGTACCTTAGCTAATAATATTAAAAACACTACATTTAAAGAGATCCATAATAATTGGGTGAAATATTTAAATATAATAACAAACTATATATCATATGAACCGACAGGAAAACAATTCTCGTTGAATAATTTTGGAACTATTAATTATACACCCACAGACAAATCAAACGATCATGATAAATGACTCAGATATTTGTAACCGACGGAACTTGGCATCGTAATAAATACGCTGACTATACGAAAAGGGGGAAAACGCTACCAGGAGAAAAATAAAGAAACAAAGGCACAATAATTTCAAACGGCCATAGTATCAAGCCTATCTTCAATATAAAACCTTAATAAATCTCAAATGCTTGGTTAACCGGGTGTCCGGGTCCTTTACCGGACTCTTTAATCGTACCTGTAACCTTCAGAATGGTCACGCTAACTTGAAATTAAGGGGGCTAGCGTCTAGTTGAAGTCTCGAGCTGACTAACCTGAGTCACACCGCTGTTATATGGACGGTGTGTCATGCAATATTATATATATACACATTCCTTTTGCATATAAGATTCGGTACACAAAGAGTAGACAGGTGTGAAGTGATATCATGGAGCTAGTACCAAAAATCTGGGCTAAACTTCTAACGTAAAAGGCTTTCAATTTTAATTATTTACTATTTATGCAGTGTTCAATTTTAAACCTTTCTTAATATAAGTAGAATTAAAGCAAAAACCTTCAGATGAAATTAATTTAATTTAAATAAATAAATTATATTATATAATATTAAAACTGGCTTTAACATTGAACTTAACCCCAGCAGTTGTAGGTCAGTTTTTCTATTTTCTTCACGAAATTGATAAAATGTTCAAAAATACAAATTTTCTTATTAATATGAAAGATTTTATTTAATATTTCACTATTTCATTAAGAAAAAACCTTCCCTAAAAAATTCAAATGCATCTGATTATTACAAAAAAACAAATATGCGTGTAGGTCCATTTTATTTTCTAATAAATTCCGTTGACGTTTAATCTAATGGTTAATAGATGTCGTAAGAGAGGATTTGAGGTTCTTTATAATCCGATATATATTTTATTCAACGCATAATCGGTGCATTGCATAATTCTGACAACAATAATAAAGAATTCGCCTAAAATTCAACACGCAATAACCGGGCTGGCACGCGACGCAATCACGCCTATTTCCACTCTCAAACCAGAGATAATACTTTCCAGATAATATCTCTGCGTAATTTGGATGTTTGTTGCGTTAGATTATCATACAGTTTATGCGGGAAAAAAGCTGCAACAAGTGATGTGACATAACAGCATCGCAGTTACTAAATAGCTACATGAACATGTAAATGCCTATAAAATGTAGGAAACTAGGCGTTATTCACACCATCAGGATGTTTGTGAAAAGTCCATCAATAATGAAAGGGCGTATTTATTGGGCCATTTTGAGTCGAAAATGTTCTATGACATTTTGCCGTCCGAGCCACGGTTTTCGAGTTATGATTTGAATATTTTAGGGATGACCCCTTCATTAAATTAGCGCTGTCTTTCAATTTCTTAATTAAATTTAAGGGGTCATCCGTAAATTACTCCAATCATAACTTGAAAACAGTGGCTCGGACGGAAAAATGTCATAGAACATTTTCGACTCAAAGTGGCCCAATAAATACGCCCTTTCATTATTGATGGACATTTCACATCCTGTTCACACCTTTTCAATCCATATTATCAAATTTCAAGAACAAATTCATATGTACTGTTAAGCCTCAAAATTTTACATTTTAATTTCTCCTTATATAGCCAACAAACAAAGCACAAATTCCACTTTTTCTTAAGCATGTCTTTAAATTTTAATTTAAAAACTTTAAGGTTTAATCCGCAAATTTAATTACACTAACTTTAAAGAATAAGGTTTGAGAAAGGCAACTGAACCTTTTATACTTCGCATCCAATATCATATAAAGAACCTTGGAAATAATCAGAGGCGTTACGTGTAACGGTATTGTTCGAATTCCCAGAAATATACACACCGGCCCAGGCCATTTAATAATTGTTTCTGCTCTTTAGAAAGATGCGTCGTTGATCCCTATTTGTTAAACCAAACCGAGTAAAAAACTACATCCTTTGTAGCTAAAGTAACTAGAAACGCATCACTAATAACAGAGCAATCCCCAAAATCAAATCTCTTCTAAAAAATTAAGCGTAAACGGTAATTTCTCGATTAAAATGAAAATGAATTAAACAAAAGTGCTCAAATTCTCAAGAAATTCTGAGAAATTTAGTTGAATTTACTATTACTAAACTAAGAAACTTCTCAAAATGCGGGGATTTGAATTTACTTCTATTACTAAACTAAGAAACGTCTCAAAATGATTTTGCCTTGTTGGACTTTAATCGGGAGCAGACAGCATTTTAAACTATTTTCCAGAGCCTAGCTCCACTGTTTAATTGTTATCACTTATGTTAACTATAATTATTTTTCAGTACAGTTTTCAGACAAGGAGGGTTGATACCATTTACAACAGTAGGTCAAGCTACCACACGGAAAAATTGCACTACCACGTCACCTGTCCTCCAGAAGTAAATGGTATCAATACTCCAGTCTGAAAACTATACATATTCTGAACTTGTAAGATGTTTCCAAAGGAGCGTTAAGTTCCAAATTAAACCCCAGTTAGAGACAATAAAATTAGTAATTTCGGTTTAATTTAAGTCTGATTCGAGTGATAATTCGCCATAACCTTGTGTTAACTATTAACTACAAAGTGGGCTAATGATAATTATTTTTTTATATCAGTTTTGGATTATACAGTAAAGTGGAGTCAGAATTCAAAGAGAGAGAAATTGTAGGTAAAAATTTCTGGGAAATACCGGGGACCCCTGCTTCCGCAAAAAAGGATATTAGAGAAAACGTTTAGCTACACGCGAACTGAACTCGGAACCTCTTATACCCTAGCTCTATTCTTCCATTGATTTTAAGGCGAATTCCGAAGAGTGTGTGTATGTGTGTGCAAGGGCGTATTACCCGAATTCAAAGTAATAGGCTATACAGGCTCTAAAAAGGTTTTTCGAGTCCAGCCGATATTTTACTTTTGTATAAACAATGTTTATCGCTGGAATTCAGTTTTCTTTTATATGATGTGATTTTGAAGGGAAAAAACAAATAGTTACTTACAGGTTAGTTGCAGAAAGATGTTCCATTTCCATCTCATGATGTATTAAAGGGTTGTTGTTCACATTGTAATCGCGCGCAACTACACACTTGCTAGTACCGATAATTGTCAAACTTAGCAAGTTGTTACGTAAAGAACGTTCGGATTGTACTGATAATTCTTATCAAATAGCTAAGGAAATCTCTAATCACTATGGATCAAAATGTATTTTTTCGTGTGATACAGTGGTCTATTTTAGCCTACTATTAAGGTTTTTTTTTAATTTTATAATGGCCTATTTTTTGTCGTTGACATCTATTAATTTATTCTTTACAATTGGTATTTGGGCAAACTTTTTTTCGTTATTAAAAACTATAAAATTACCAAGTTAGGCCTAATCAATGGATTTTTTTAGATAACGTTAGACAATAACTTGCATCTTAGCTCGACTTCTTTCGAACAACGTCTTTTTCAGAGGCTGAGATCTTTTGAGGACGCTCAATTTTTTTTATGCAGCAAAAAACTAAGGCAGAAAAATTCGTAAGATTTCATTTTTTAATTATAGAAAACAAAATATAAATTAATAAAATATTTTTTATTAAAAAAGAACTTTAGCCGATCGTTTTATCATAAAAAAATAGACAAGACAATAATATAGGCCTACAGTTTCTTAATATTCAAATACGCGAAATAAATTATGCACAATAAATTATTTAAATTTTAAAAAAATAATAAATTAATTTTAAAAGTTTGACATGTGTTTTAAGTGAGGGGGTGTTTATGGCTAAATTAAATCAAATAAAATGACGAAAAGTTTATAAGTTAATTAATTGCTAGCGTAATATTGAGTTAAAGGTAATAAAAAAATACAATACGGTTTATATACTAAACTGTTGTTGACTAGTGTCTTCTAAGAAATTTTTAAAACAATTAAATTGGCTTATATATATATTAAAAAATAATTAAAATAAATTAAGTTTAAGACCTAGGACGATTAGTTTAAACTAATTAAAGAGAAACGACTGATCAGATCAGTTTAAACACTTCCTTCCATACGTATTGCTTTGCAATTTAAAATATTACTTAAATGTTTTGGCAAATATTAAGACACTAGTTCAAGATTTTATATGAAATGGTATCATTCTAAGATACCTTTAAATTAAATTAAATATAATCTCCAAAAATACGTTGTTGTTTCATATCAAAATCACTTTAGGAACTGTTGAAAAAATGCACTCTGAACATCTTTCGTTTTTGTCCACTTTTAACTAGTCCATGATGTAAATTTTTTTGAAAAAGTAAAAAAATAAATTTTCGTTGTATCCACGTCGAGTTGACGTAAAATTCAGGTACGAATGTTAAGTTTGTCATTCCTTGCTTTCGTAGTAGCTTAATTCATCACTTTGCAAGGGAAATTTTGTTTTATAATTTAGACGATTCAACATTTGTTGAATTTTTCAGCCGGTATTAAGTTATTGTTACCAGGTTCGAGATTCCAATTTGAAAATATTTTCTAATTATTATTTTTTTTTATTAAACTTGTCACCGATTCGAACTTTTCGATAACTCCGCTTGCCTTTGACTATGTCCTTCCAAAAACCTTATTAATGGATCCAAGACTTTTTGGAAACTTTTTCCCACTAAACAGTCACGATGAACTCTGGTTGAACAACGGGAATCGGTAGTTAGTTCGGCTCTTTCGAGTCCATTGGTGGTGGCTTGTTCTAGGCTCACGTTAGGATGACTGATTTTAATATCACACATTAAGTCTTGCATATGCACGAATATGTAATTGAAGAGACCAGCCGCTATATGATCTTGAGGACGATCGTTACATCGTTCTGTTGACGCGTTTTGTTGATGGTACATATGGTAAATATGGCTTGTATGAATCACCAATATTTCGTAGATGGTCTGAATTGCGGTGCCATATTGCATGCTCTGAAATTAGAACAATATATATTATAATAACGTTTTTGCGTGTTCATAACGCCTAGGGGGTCAAGATTTTAACGGTAACCCCGTCTTCCATAGCTAACCGTCAGCGCCTTATACCAACAAGCGATATCTAGTTTACTAGGGAGAAGGTATAAGATGCCTGAGCATTCGCACGCCATAGTCCCAGTCCCCCTTTCAAAATACAAGGGGGGACGACGCCTGGCTACTTCGCCTCTCCTCAGTCGGAAAATATGTAATTTTCGTCATTCGCGTCGCGCTGACGTGAGTTTTCAAGAACCAGTGAGATGCTGGTTGTAATTTAGAGGCTGGGATTAACTCCGGACCTACTATACGTTTGGACTGGAGATAAACCCAGAAATTTGGCGAATTTATTCCTTATCCCTAGTAACCAAATATCGCTTTTTGCTTATACTAACTATTACCGTTAACCACTTTAACTACTAATTTATTTATTTACTAACACTTATTAACAGAATGATTAAATACTTACAAGGAGATTTTCATGAGTTGGCATCGGAGGGGTCAAGTCCTGCCTATAATTAGTAGTCTGACACTCGTTCCACTGCAAATAATAAAGACAAACGTTAAAACAACCGCAATAATTCATCATTCAATTGAATTTTAATTAGATATCATTATTGAACACAGCGTAAAATTCATCTCACGATGGGTGGGTTGTTAGGAATATAAAACCCTTAAATAATCGGTTCATTAAATGAAAATTATAAACCACCAAGGCTAGGAAATTAAATGATAATTACATTGTAAATTTGGGATATAGAGACATTAAAATATCAGAAATTGATGAACTTCCCTTTGAAGTTACCACCTGATATGTTAAAGAAATCGCTCGATACTTTGACAGTTGTTTTAGGGATAGGTAACTAATGAATGATAATTTACACTACGCAAATATTAAATCAAAATAACTGTTTGTGAAAACATAATAACAATGAATATTGGCTCTTCAGCGTACGCTAACATTGCAATTAAGAAAATTATTTCTAATTTTTTTTATTTTAAAAATAACGAAAGAGAAACTGATTTGTAAATTTCACCATAATCACCCATTTCCAATAATAAAATAATCAAGATATAAAAATAAAATTAAAGTTTAATGATCGCTTATCGTACGCTAAAGAAACCTTGAATCAACTATAACGCGATATTAAAGTTCTGACTGAGACTCGCGTTTCATCCAGATCAATTAGGCTTTCCTTTTATACCGCTCTGTCACAACAGCTTTACTATATAAGATAGTAATTAAATACCCAGGTGCTGCGAAGTTAAAGGTAATTAACGTTCCAAATTATTAACAGGTAATCTTAAAATTATTGAGATTCGACACAGACAGGAGCGGGGAGGGAGGGAACGAAATGTTGGTATGGAACGGAGTCTTACCGAATGAATATTTCATTTTGTCAATGAACGAGTTGTCTCAATCTCAACTTGTCGTCTAAGGGGAAAACGTAAGTTAAAAATTATCTACCGCGTAAAATATAAATTGGATTATGAATGTCATTAAGAACCAGAAGAAAAAAGAAAAACGTCCAAGGACTTTATCGGTGTTTACGATAAAAGATTAAAGTGGTTGGTTGGTTGGTTGGTTGTTGAATGAAACGTAATTATCCATAATGTATAGTAAATACAACCTTTTTTAAAAATTAAATAGCGAAAAAGAATTGGTAAACAATATTTTAACTAGTGGTTTCCTTAAAAGAAAAAAATTGGGCGTTAGATCACGAGGTTGATCAAAACTTGATCATGCACATGTTTTCCAAGATTTGATCATTGTAATTATTTAAAGCTTAGATGATGAAATTAACGTAATAAGGGTCTATAGTAAGTAGAACGTGTAACTAAATTTCAGGATAAAAGGCTGCAACTAAAACTTAACTACGTTATAAACCAGATTAAGCCTTAGTAACAACTTGTGGATCTAGCCCTGAGATACGTGGATTTGCCATAAAAGGTGAAATCATGGTGCGTTATGTTTGGAGTTGAAATAACGTGTCGTAAAACATAAAAACAATGATTATTAAATGTAAGCTTTGAATTTAACAGCCGAAAAAATGTATATTTTAGAACTAAAACGCGTCTATTTTTTTTAATACAAATATGAGTAAAAATTGACATTGAGACTTGAAGGATGTAAGCTACGAATCAAATAGTATTAGGAGACCACCGTACATCCACTCCTTGAAAATACGTCATTAATCTTACTCCCTAAAATATAATTTAAATACCAGTGTAAGAAAAATAAAATCCACCTATAACGGAGTAATTAAAATTCTTAAAGAACATTAAATGTAAATATTGAAGACTCGTGTATTCCATCAAAAACACCGCCGCCAATTGGGTGCTGCATGACACGGGTATACGGAGATGTTTCGCTAAATAAAGACCTCTCCCTTAAGGTCCGGATCATTATATTTATCATTAGCGTAAAACAATTAGTAACAATGTAATAGTGATTAAAATCATTACGCTCCAATTAAAACAATGCGCAATTTAATTATGTTGCTTCAGAAATTCTTGGTGGTGTATAATAAAGGTAATTGTAAGATAATTTCGAGTCATGTAAGATACAATTCTTTCTTGTTGTTATTGCAAGCAAGTTAACTTTAATTTGACTGTATTTGTAAAGTTTTATTTATTTTCCCGATAATAAACAATGTCTTCAAGCATAAGTTCAAAATATATGTTCATTCCATAAGTTTATCACTGGTTACAAACTGGAGCTTATCATGAAGTGACTGAGGTAGGTCATAGATTCGAGATAAGGCGACGCCTGATGAGGCGCTCACTGTCAAAGGCTTAGTAAGTTCAGACTAAATAGGAAGATGGAAGTCCTGCAAATTTAGCCAAGTGTAGGACTTCAATTCTCGCTTGTCGTTCTTGAACTAGTTATCTCGAGCTGTAAGTCTCTAGAATTACGAACTTGTATAGGTAGTGTTATAGTTATGGAACATATCTTATAAACTTATGCTTCTCCAACGCTCGCATTGATTCGTACACATGAAGGAATTCGGAAAATGCGCTAACTAAAACAAAAAGAAAGTGAAAAATTGGCGAAGACTCGTGCAACCATTGATTATGGAAAGAGCGGCTTTTATAGTCGAGTTAACTTTGCACGATCACGCGATATTAGTTAGCCGTTCGTGCCAAGTCACGTAGCCAACGAGTAGTCAAGTACTTCGCTCTTGGGGTTTTGACTATAGCACCGCGTTCACGGCCAGTCCCCAGAGGTCAATATTGGGCCTAAATCAGAACAGAAACGATGCCCAGTTTTAATTTCGAGGGCTTCGAAGGAAATAGCCCAATATTAATGAAGCGGAAAGAAGTAAAAAGGATCATTGGCCCCCTAATATAATGTAACAAGCTAAAAGAACGAAGATGATATGGTTTTAAGGATTCTTAAAGGACACCTGCGAGATAGAAAAGATACCATTTCTGAAACTAAGACAAGGAAATAGCGAGTCCTTAGTGGGGACATGGTGGATCAGAAACTACGGTTATGGATAATCATACGCAGATTATAAGCCCACACGTTGGACCAATTTGACCGTGTTATAGACCACTCTGAATAAGTTCCCTCCTCTATGGTCAAAAAGTATTCAACCTAGAGGACCAATGTCACATCGTGTCCATGGGCAGTTCTCTCCTTACTTCCCTATTCTATTTCACAGTATTTATATTTCTGTTGCTGCCCACTTTTGGCGAGTGCTCTTTAAAATGACGGAGGGATATTGTACTTTGATCCGACTCAAGTTGTCTGTTAGTAGAATGACGAATTGTTAAGGGTGAGGAGAAGTATGTGTGGAATTTCGAACGATGTTTCCGAAATATATAACATCCGAAAAAGTTTCAAACATTTTAGCAAATATTTCTGATTTTCAAATATAAATTACTTAAGTGTTAAAATTCTAAGGGCGTAAATTAGTTCAAGTATGTTTTGGAATTTTATGGCAGTGTTCACATATATGATATCAATATATTAAAAACATTTCACTTACCAATTCGACAGCCTTGTTGACGTAATGTCGAACTGTTATCGTCTTGTTTACTAAATAAATAGGCGTGATACCCTGGATTGGTAAACCCGTCGGGTTATTGGGCAAATGACTTTTGCAAGGAGAAGTTAAATCTTCGGCGAACCTTTGCGTTGATGCCTTGAACGTCGTCGAGTGACTGGATGAATCGACGTCCCTCAATACCCTCATCAATTTACTAGGAACGGGTGAAGCCATCGTTGATTTGGCGCAGCTCAACAGGACGGATAACCCAACGATAACTAAAATGAAATAAACAAAAGTTACTTTAAAGCGACACATTCGTACTTAATAAAGACTGGTAAACAACTGCTCAATTCTGACACAGATATGGTATAAAGACGAGGGTAATTCCCACGAACACTTACTAATGTTTAAAGTAGAATTGCAATAAAAATATTTAAATTACCATAAAATGTAAAATAATATGAAAATTTTCCATTTATAAACCGGTTAGACATTAGTTATATTTTAGTAAAACCGTTCCTTTTCAATTAAGGTTTTTAATGAAAAATAAGAATTTATAATATTGTGAAAGCATTATTATGGACTTGAACTAACTCCAATGTTTTAAAACGAGAGTATTAATTCAACACTGCGTTCTGCAATTCATTTACAGACTCATTAAAAAATCACCATATTTATCCGAACCTCAACCTTACTTGTCTACTTTAACGGCTGAATAATATTACCTAAGATCGTTAGTTGAGTCATAACTAGAAGAACCAGGAAATTTATTTTAATTTAAAATACTGAAAAGGTTGCCGCGTTATTTAACAATGGCCTAGTTTTAGAACTACCAGAGAAAGTTCCATGAATCTTCCAGATTGAGTTTGACAACTAATTTGTAACGCGTGTCGTATTTATTGGCTATTCTTATCAACAGTTCATTTGGGAAAAACCTTATCGATTCGAATATGTAATTACGTTCCAAGAAAATTAAAAACTATAATTAATAATAAATTGATCTTGAAAAACATCCTATATATCTTGTAAGGTTGCGACTTTTCATGTATTTAACACCAAGTTGTTTTTTCAAGATAGGGAATCGTAACTGATAGTGTCACTGACATTTTTGCTCGCACGTCAGTAATATTAATCACACTACCGAGCAGCATATATCAGTGGTCCTAATTAATAGTAAGTACACTGGCCAATATGCTTGCCTAGTACGATGATCAGTGCCTTTTTTGCTGTTGATTTACAAAGATTGCAATGCAAATATGCAATGCTCAAAATCAGCTGTTGATTTATATACGTTTGATCGTTCAGTAACAGCGTAAGTTTATAAGATATGTTCCATAAGTATGACACTACCTATACTTCGTAATGCTAGAGACTTACTGAGAGCTAGTTCGAGAACGACAAGCGAGAATTGACTACACTCGGTTAATTTTGCAGTCCATCTTCCTATTTCGTCTGTACTAAGCTTTGGACAGCGCCTCACCAGGCGTATGTCGCTTTACCTCGAATCTATGACCTACGTCACTTCATGACAAGCTCCATTTTGTAACCAGTGATAAACTTATGGAACATTATCTTATGAATTTATGGCAACAGTTTAAAATGAAGAAGTTGTTTTCTCTTTTTAGGAAATTCAATCTGTCGATTAGCATCGATTGACAACGGGAAATGTGTTAAGAATTCATCAACTATTTTTATAGAGATAGAACGCGGCTTCATTATAGATGATCTGATATAACTTCGTTTTAAATTGATAGCTTGTTACTAAGATGAGAACATTTAAATCAGAATTAACTGACAAGAGCTAGTTGCTCGCCCATCATTTAGTACCATGCATTATAAACTCACTGTTAAGATTAATATGCACGCATTGTAATTTACAATCATTTAATATTAATTTTATTTTATTAATAGATTATGGTCACTACAATTATTTTTTTTTTTTTGGTAAAATATTTTTGAAAGCCCATATCTAACCAATCAAAACATCTCTGACGTCACGGTTTCCAAGTAACTAAAAAAAACCAGTGGTGTTATCTTGAACTGGTGTTAATCGAATGATCGAATAGTAACGTAATTAGTGTAGTCAACCGCAATTTGACAGAAAAATAGTACATAAAATGTATTCTCAAGGCTACCTCACATGGACTTAGCAACAACAAGGGTTTGGTCTATTACAAAATTTCACCCGAGAACAAACACAACAACACCAAAGAGAGATTGGAATGTTTCTTCCTTTCAAATTTTCTCAAAGCATTGAGGGAGTGACGACGAAGTAGTCTTAATGGGACCATTTTAGGCGAGAAAAAGTGAAATTCCATCTATGACAATAGGAATCCTTTAAGCCCCTCCGAGGAAGATATAATCAATAAAGACTATATACACCACACTGCTAGACTATCGACCTTCAACTCCAATTCATGTTTCTGCAGGTTTTGGGAATAAAAAGAGACCCTTTTAACTTGTGTATCCTAGCTGTGACGTTAAATCTTTGAAATTCTTTTAGAATGACTGTAGTTTCTTCAATTTTGCACAATGGAAGTTAAGAAAGTGCAACCCCCATTTTGGCACGGTGATAAAAATCGATAAATTGGTTTATTTTTAGCCCTGACAACTCAGTTTTGTAATGGACATTGTTACTAATTTTTAAGATGGTTTATGTAAGTACTTTTTGCAGTTCATTCGCCCTTTGAACATATATTATGTACTCATTACTAAAAGATAACTATAAATAAAATATTTTATTAAAGCTCATCTATGATAACATAATTTTTGATAAATATCATCAGACTAATGGGATGGATCCAGGTTTCCTATTTGAAACCTCAACCTTTAATTTTATTTATTATTTTGAATTAAAAAAAGCCCCACAGAGTAAGAACTGCATGGTTAAATTACAAAAGGCTTAGTTAGAGAAGACAGTGTTCGAATGATATCTCGAGACTGTTTTAATAATAACGTTAAACTATAATTAAACAACACTCGGAATCTATGGTTCGCCTTCGTATTACAGTTATTATACCCGGATAAAAACCTAAGCAAAAAATGATTATAGGTTCAGAATCGTAAGGCTCAACGCGATATTAACGAAATATAAAAAAACTAATGAATTTAAAAGTTAATTAGCGAAAACCGTGAAGTTTACGAATCAACCTTTTTTTCTAAATGTACCTATAATTCTATTATTATTTTAAACAAAAAATTTTGCCAAAAAGTTGATCCGGCATTTTTTATCATTTCCTAATGGTATTTCTGACCCGCGCCCAACATAAAACTTGACTTTTCGTGCTTTACATAGATCCTTGATTCCATAAGTAACAATTTAACCATAAGTATGACTTCATTCTTATACTTAAATACCTCTATCACTTCTTTTCCCCCCAAAGTTTTCAATATAAACCTAAAATTTGAAATTTGGTAAATAACATATTTATAACTTGTAAAAAAGCAGACGACAGTATGTTAAAATCCACACTTTACAAAGGAGGAGGGGTGGAGTATCGTCTGCTTGAATTAGGCTTAAGTCGGAACATCCGGTATGTTTACACAAAGACGATTGATAGGGCTTCAAAGTTACTAGTCCACTACCAAATTTGGTCTGTATTGTTTGAAGCCATATCATATTTTACGTCTTTTTTTGTCAACATACCTTTCAATGTTCTGTCATGAAAAACAAATTACTTTTGAAACCTGGTCTCTTAAGCTATGCAAATTAGTTCTCTAATTCTCATGGTAGAAATACGATTCCAATATAGAATTAAACAACTACTAAGAGATATACGTATGGTTGTTACGTCACTTATGTCGTTACTAATTAAAATTTAGTAAAACAGTGTTTCTTAATGGTGCATGCCTTCCTTAATATGTATGGGCTAGGCAAATGTTATGTGAGAGAAAGCGTCGTGATTTGTTAATATAAAGGAATTTTTAATGAAGGTACGTTTCACTTATCATTTCATTTCTAAAGGATGAGTTTAATTATCTAATGTGTATATGATTTAATTCGAGATAAAATTTGATGTACAAGAAAACACGGTTGCACGGAGATTAGATCCTATATAGATCTTGTTAAAATACGAATTGCCTAATCTAACTAAAGCTCTTAACACACACTAGAGACAGACTGTTATATTAAACCTATTTTTAATCTGGAATTTGTACCGATAAAAGCATTTAGATTGTCTGCTAAATAAAATAAACAAAAATTAAATGCCAGGACAAAGATTAAATACGATTACCAAAATGTTTTTTTCCGCAATCACTTTCACATACAGGCAAAATTTGAGGCTTTTTTCGATATTTTAATCTAAAATTTGAGGTTTTTTTCTATATTTTAAACTAAAATTCGTGGATTATCACCTATTTTGTTGGTCCTAAGCCTTTGTCAGGGCCTCGTCAGGCCGAAATAACGTTACAAGAATCAATCTATGACCTAAATCACTCGTGATAAACTTACAATTAGTTCTAAATTTCCATTTATTTCTTTTCTGATAATTTCTTTAAAATATTTTTAAATAAAAGGAGAATTTTGATAATTTTTAACTAATAAAAAAAGAGTAAACTTGGCCTTGATTTGAAAACGGTATTCCTATCTACGATATAGAAAGTTAAGTTGAGAAGTTACATCGACCTCTATTCCAACTTTAGAAAGCAATTTGTATCGCTATTCGATCATCTTATCTGGATATATCAAGTTACACCAGCTCGTACATAATACCAGAAACTTCCCGGCGTTTATGAAGATAAATTAATTGGGGCATACTTTCACACTGTTGAGTACATACATACAACACATGCTTCCAATTAAAATTTCATTAATTAAAAAATATACACATATAAATATAATTAAAAGTAAAGTTTGAGATTTGGCATGCGTTACATGATAGAATGTTTAATCCATTCTTTTAATGAAATGGGACACTTGTTAAGATGAAGTTAATTAATATTTAAAATAAAATGCTTAAGGTGAAGGTTAGCGTTTAACCGTTTGATTGGTCTTTGGGCTAAATGTTACCGAAGTTACATTTTCGACTCAAAATTTATTGCATGTGCTTTGATTCTACCAAACCCTTTGTGCATCACCCTGTACTATAAGATTTCGGGAAAGTTAAATGATAATTGCCTAAACATTACGTTAATTTCTTCTTGTATGCCCTCAAAAAACCTCGCTTGTGGAATATCAAGGTAGTTTTCCAGGTGCGTGGGAACCAACAACGAAAATGTTTTAGTTTTTTAGGCATTCACCCGGATATTGCCAAGAACTCCTAGGGTGTCATCATAGAACCGCAATGTATCTTGGCACTGTTTTTTGATATAACGGCGTATTATTGTACTACCATAACTGCATGACAGGGCTTATCAAAACATCAGTGCGAAGTTTCTTAGATTAATGGTGTCAACATTTTTAAACAAGAGCCCGATTGTAGGGTCAGGTGGCAAATTAGAGTTAACATTTTCGAAGAGCTGGCAAAAATTCATGGTCAATATTTGGAAAATTTCAAACTTAGAAGGGTAAGCCTTTTGGAAAAGCTAATAAATTAGAATTTATATTTGAAAAAGATGGCAAATTTGCATAACGTACCAGCGTATCAAGTCACAATATTAGTGAAAAAACCGCGTTCAATAAATTCGCGAAAAGAATAAAAATAAATACATACTCAATCATGCAAGATAATTTTTTTAAATCAAGGTTTCAGAAAATCTTAAAGTAAACTGCGTGCGGTCTGGTTAATTACAAGCCGGTAAAAGTGGTACCTTTAGAAGAAGAAAAAATTACGCTAGCTATGTCACGTATTCGAATCCTTTGATCAGTTAATCTCGGCGCTATACAAGTGGGGGCAAAAGAAGAAGAGGGTATCTCAATCTAATCGAAAAAGTCTGAACCCACCTTGAGGGCCAATCTTTTCAACAACGCGAACCTCGGGTTGTAATTCGGTATTTTAGTTCCGAGTTTAAAACGTCCGAGACATAATTAACAGACGGACGATCGAAGCCTTTTGCACCCACGTGTTGCCGACGTACCACCACCACGTGTTTAAAGAGAAACTTGGAAAATGCAGCGTCGATACCAACGAAATTAAACTTAGGATACTTAAATATCAAAGGGGTGTTTAAGAAAACGTGACTTTATAGTCCGATTTATTTCAAGTTTTCAATCCTATTACTCGGACTTCAGTGTAAATATTAATTTTGACCACTTTTCTACTCTCTGCCTTGTAAGGGATACTGTAGTCTTCATCTCTATACTCGTAACCCGACTTGACCAAGGACTATGCCCCTATTCTGTATTTAGGAGTCTAACCCTTTAACCCGGAAATGGCCAGGAAGTCTAATTAATTTTGTGTCCTATAATCCCGATATTATGGGCCTATACATATAAAGGGTTATTGTTTAATTAGTATCATTTATCTTCAGAATAAAGAGGCAAGAAACCTACTTCCCATTACAAAATATTTAGCTCTAAAGATGACGGTATAAATAATTCTAATTTAAGTAATAAGGACTTTTCAATTTTATAATTCTAATTGATATTTTCGTAAATCTAATATTTTTTAAATGTCTTGTTAATGTGAGAGTTTAAAATCCGAATTTAAGGTTTGAATTAACGTATGACATCGTTTTACAAAAAAAAATGAAGTTTATCAAAATGTAATATTTTTATCTGAACATTTAAATAACTTGCAAAATATTTAAAAGAATAAATTTTGTATTATTTGATTAAATTTCTAAGGCAAGTATACCTTTTTGGGCAGACTTTCAGGAAAAATAATTGTACCGTTAAAATTGTTATTAAACGTAAGTTATTACATCATCGTTTGAAATACGCTTGCTTGGCGTTTTTTCCACGCTATAGGTATATCCCGCTTGGCAAATATTTGTGATACAAAAAAGGTCATCGTAATTCAAAAGACATCGCGTTTTATAGAGCCGGTGAAATGAAATTAAAGGATAAATTCCGAGTATAATATTTACGCCGTTAATTCGGGGTTTTTACGCCTAATGGTGATTTAGAATTAGAAATAATACTTAAATATAAATAGTTTATATAATCGTTTAACTATAGACATTGAGCATCGTAACTAAAAAAATTAAAGTTGCTCAATAACTCATGAATTGTTATAAATTGAAGCAACATTAAATTTCAAGAAACTATGACCATAATTTTCCAAGACTCACTTTTGAATATTTTATAGGGAATACCCCAACAACTTAAGAAAATAATCTTTATCGGAAGCATTTATTTCTCGCTATTGGCTAAAAGCCAACTTTAATATCAAATTCATTTTTATATAAATAATTTCTATAAATGATAAAAATGTAAAGTAACAAGTTATTATAGTCATTTAGTGAAATACATTTCTTAATAATAGAAAATCATTTCTCTTCTTTAGTTTGGTAGCTATAAAAAACTCACATAAATTTAGAGGGAGTCAAAATTGCGCCATTTTTAACTACGTAGCAAGTGCTATATATGCTCGAAATACGTAATTTCACAATATTCAAATAAACGTCATTGACGTCTACCGAAATGAGCAAATACTGTTAGAAGTTCGATACTCGCTAATTCGATTGGGGTTTTTAAATGTTGCAATTCAAAAATAGATTTGAAATTACTATTAATAAAATGGGATGCAAGCTGCAATTTTCACTGCAAGATAGCCAGGGGCTAATCACTCCTACAAGATAGCCAGGGGCTAATCACTCCTACAAGATAGCCAGGGGCTAATCACTCCTACAAGATAGCCAGGGGCTAATCACTCCTACAAGATAGCCAGGGGCTAATCACTCCTACAAGATAGCCAGGGGCTAATCACTCCTACAAGATAGCCAGGGGCTAATCACTCCTACAAGATAGCCAGGGGCTAATCACTCCTACAAGATAGCCAGGGGCTAATCACTCCTACAAGATAGCCAGGGGCTAATCACTCCTACAAGATAGCCAGGGGCTAATCACTCCTACAAGATAGCCAGGGGCTAATCACTCCTACAAGATAGCCAGGGGCTAATCACTCTCTGTACATCGATTACGGATTACGATTAACAATTTAAAGGCGATGTCATTAACGATTACGCATAATATCTTAGAATATAGTCATGTGTCACGTGGGATAGCAGTCTACTAATACATCTTAAACCACTACCGCGATAACGAACCTGGCGGCGAAAATCTACACACTAATTAGAATTAAGCAACTAATTTCCAAATTTAATATTTAATTATTAATCCATATTCCCAATAAAATAAATTCAATACGTTGTTTCTATTATTCATTAGCTCAAATCTTAGCACGTCGACAACTTCATTGAAGTGTTGTCATAAGAATCGTCTGAATCAGTTTCAAACTGTCACCATTAGCCTATTATAATTCTCGACTTACAAAGCTTAGACGACACTACTGAGGGAAGTAATAAAACAAACTACTTCAATTTAAATTATACATTTAAAACTAACACGTTTACGTAAAAAAAATATGAAATAACTCTAATCGCATTATTAATTGGCCATGAAATTAAATTCAAACAAATTGTAAATTACCTGAGAAACAAAGTCCAAAAGTTGACATTGAAAAATTCCGCCTGTAAAACTCCCGATGGGAGATAATAATAACTTTGGAGGAATTAACTCGGTGGCAACCATTAATCCTCGACGTTAGTAACGTCCTCCTCGTCATAATGTCCCGATATGTCGCGCTCAATTAACGCCGGAATCTGTTTAATATCGAAATGACCGAAACTCGAGTCGAATTAAGAGAGAAAGAGAGAGAGAAGTTTCGAGAGAGCGTATCTGATCGTAGAGAGAAAGAGAGAATTTTTTTTGAAATTTCTCTCGGTCGGATGGAAAAATGAGTAAAGGAGAAAACAGGTTATTGAGTACGAATATCGCGCGGCTTCTCTTTAAGATAAAATTATTGAATGAAAAATTCTCTTCTCTCTTTCCGACACCGCTAGATGATGGTCCGAACTGAATCCTAGTCTCGAAGACTACTTAACAGACATTAACGTTGTTGCCAGTCATGTCGAGATGTTTATATAGAGACTGCCAAGAAGCCGGTGGTGAGTTTCTCCGACGTTCCCACCCTCTTTTAAAAAACTTGGAAAAACTTTTAATCCCTCTGTAGTTTTTCTCTCCCTCCCCTTACACACTCCCGTAGAATCGGAAACCTGTAAGGCTAACAAAAAATGACGTCATGGATACGTCACATTCACCGCCGGGAGATGTCGTATGAAGAAAAAAAGGAAGGGGTGGTTCCCTTTTGACTAGAAACGTATACGTTTCATCGAAAATGGTGGAGGGGGGTGTAAATAGCTTAGTTGACATAAGTCAGTCCGTCGTACTAAATTCATATACCGATGATCTGATACTCCTTGTACAACAGCAGCTCTCGTGCTAACTCGATCTTGAATTTTCCGTGGGCGGTTTTATCTGAAATAACAATTTGTTTTCCATTCTTGACTTTTTAATATGATACTTGTGTTTTCTTTTTTTTATTTTTTAATAACGTTGTTATAGTTAATGTACGACTGACCCGGACTTTTTACAGTTATGTAGGAAATGTCGGTATATTTTTACACTTTTTTCTATCATAAATTTTTATATACTTTGCTTATATTACACAATATTTAACCGTTATTTTGTTTTCGTTGGAAATGTTTAAAGGATTTGGGATTTTAGAACGAAACTGTAGTTAGTTAGCGTCGTAGAACGATACGCAGTCCAGACCAAAATTTGGCATGGGTCACCATTGATTGTTAAACCATTTTTTGAAGGAACACGTTTGAACTTGTTATTCTGGAGTTTAAAGTAAGAGCTTTGAAAGAATGTATAGGAATCGGTATCGTATGACGTCATAACATTGTTTTTTAGGTCTTATAATAAATAACTATGTCCAAAGGCTTCTTGACCATGACTGGACGTTTCTGAACAATTATCAATAGAGGGTTAAAAGCTTGAAAATTTAGATCCGTTAAGTTATTCATTCATTAAACAAGAGCGCCCCTGGTGAGCCAATCAAAACTATCCATGAGAATAAGATGGAATACAGCGTTTATATTCCACCATTTAAGATTTTAAATTTAATATGATTTTAATTAAACTTAATTAAACCCAAGGATAATGTGATTTCAATCAGATTGCAATGTGTTATCTGACTATAAAATTTCCAGGATCCATACCTATTTATATTTTGTTAAAATTTGAGGGCGGTCATGATGGTGGTATTTGGATCAAGCGATGGTTTCGAAGAAATATTGTTTCTACACTTGGATTTTTCTTGTTAAAATTATTAATTTTCTTCTGATCTTAATTTATTCTGAAGACCTAGATTTTTCTTATCGTTTCACTTTCATATTTAATAAAGATTAATGAAATTTGGAGTATTTATTGTTAGAAGGAAATGGGTGATTTACCTCTAAATGATAACCGAGGGGCTTATAAGATAGTCTTGGTGTTCAATTTAATTACATTTAATTGAATATAACGTAATTAAAAAAATTAATTAGCTAATATTCTGTGGAAGTAATGGATGGTTTAAAAATTGTGAGTGTATTTTTCTAATGAAGTATAATATTTATTTAAAAAATTTAAAGCAAAAGACAATGACAAGAAGTATTAGGCTAATAAAGCAGATTCTAAACATTCTGTGATCAAAGGACTTTTTACATATACTTTAACCAGGTGTTAACGAAGATAATTAATTATTTCAAATTATTTGTGTCCAGGCAAGAAGTTTTAAAAACGAATAAATAAATGTTGGTAAAAATAACTTCCTTGCTTTCCTTTGTCTATCATAATCTTAGGTTGTTACCAAACCTTCAACACCATTTAGTTAAGGAAGGCACAATGATCAGTCAGTGAATGAGTTAATGCTACAAATATGTAAAGATGCTTTGCCCCTAAAATTCCAAAAATGTAGAACTAAGTAAACCCAGTGGATAATCGGAATTTCTTAGGCGTAAAACTATGGGCAGGTCAGAACTTGTCCGCGTCGACGTTCAGGGATGAAAGGCTTCGGACATAACGGAAATGGATTTGTGTTTATTGACCTACTTCTCTATTGATACGCTTTCTGACGGTTCCTTTCGGTATTATTATATCCGCACGTAGTACAGATTTTCAAGAAAATAATATAATTGAGTTGTAAATTTGAATTGGAAAATTCAATAGTAAGCTCGTTCTGAACAGTAAGTATTGAGATTAAATTCATTTAATCTTATTTATTTTTAGATTTAAAAGACGAATTAACAATTAATTCATGAAAGATAATTAGAATTTGTGTTGATTTAGTATACAGATGTTGCTAAATGAGATAATGACCAAAGTTGGTGGATCGTCAATTAACACTAAGGAAATTTCGGAAATTGCATTTGCACGAATTCACGCAACACGTTTTCTTACATCTTAAGCTACAATTGACTCTCTACAATATTTTTTTTCTTTAAATAAATACTGCTTCCCTATTTTAAATACAACGAATTGTTTTACACTTCGGTGTGGTAATGAATCTTCAGCAAATATCCAAGCAGTTCCGGAAAGCAATATGCAAACGGATATTCTTCAGTTCCTCTATCACTTCCCCTACCCTACAATAGTGTCTGATAGTACACTTTGTCGTAAAAGAGGTGTGTTTAAGTGTTATCGAAAAATCAAGGACGAACATTTTAATTTCCATAATATAATCCAATTTGGCGGATATTCAATTAAATTAAAGGGATAATGGCTTTATTTCTGTATTATATAATTGAAAACCGTTACTATCCCTTTAAGTGTATTTATCGTGACGTATAAGTATCCATTAATGTCTAAAACATTAACGTTACATTTTAGAAATTAATGTGTTTTGAAAAAAAAACCTGTTTTGTCACTTAGTTCCGAATAAACCGGTGTGAGGGAAAATTCCAACTTCCTTCTGTACAATCGAATGACGTCTTAATTAATAAGACACATTTGCCTAATTATAAAGTCCTCCTCTTTTAAAAAGTGAGAAACACGAAACGGGACTCGAGATATTTCTCTTCGGAATAATTATGTATGTACATCTCTTATTTTTGTCGAGACTCATTATCATTGCCTTATGATTTTACTGAGTTTGCACCATACCTGGACAGGTAAAGGCCTAAATTATATTATGAACCTATTGAACTCGATTTGAGAAACACCCTGTATATTTTTATGCAAATACCAAGACAGCTAATTTGATTGTCTACGTAACCGTGTATTTTAGAGATTTTGTGAATGAGGTGTGGTAATGAGAATAATAAGATTAATGATATACGACGTAATTTGTAATTATCTCAAGAGAAGGTTATCAAGTTCGTTTGGGTTTCAATCAAATTTGTCAGCGGCACCTATTGGCTCTGCGTTTTTTGGGGTTTTTGTTTGTTAAATCAAAACCGGTTTTCTTTTCTTTTAATATCAGCTCAAATTGGTATTTCATTTCTTTACTAAACGAATTTTATCTTAATAATTTAAAATTAACAGCGTGTTTGGAATTTGAATCGCATGCAGGAAAGTAATTAACTTTCATTGATATTATTTACGTTAATGATTTTGCTATATTATTAAACCAAATGAAATTCACGTTAACGTAATATTCTTAACAAGAACGTAAGTTCTACACGCGTTATTTCAATTATTTGCCTTTAAAA
The DNA here is from genome assembly GCF_054372755.1 of Phalangium opilio. NCBI lineage: Eukaryota > Metazoa > Arthropoda > Arachnida > Opiliones > Phalangiidae > Phalangium > Phalangium opilio. The sequence goes on along the minus strand of NW_028324187.1, from coordinate 4,503,312 downwards.
GATGGCCGCTAAATACCAGAAGTGTCTATGAACATCAGAACTTTTTTTTAATTTGAGATAAAAGTTATCGAATGTGTATCAATGCTTTGTTCAATGTCAATCGCAGCACTCAATATCATCAATATTGATGTTTGTTTAATTTTTTTTCTGCTCTCTTATAAGTTCTTAACAGTGTTTAAATTTATCACCATGATAAACGACAAAACAATCTTAGGAATGTCTATTTTATTTATTATCGTCTTGTCTTTAAATGTTCCAAAATTAGTAGCCATAAACGGAACTAAAAACCTATTAAATTAATAGAAATTTAATCGAGGGCCTAAATAAATTCTAAGTATATAGTAACCTTTAATAAGCACTTCGCGATACATTCCTAGACGTGTTACACCTCTTTAATTCAATCGAGATAAACCTATAGTAAAAATGCAAATTTTGATCATTTTGTTTTTAAACAAGATGCCCAGGACGTATTACTTTCTTCTATCCTACTAGATTAGAATAAGAAACCCGAAAACAAAACTATACACTAAGTTTCCCCTCCATTTGCTTAAACATTGCCTCATTTTGGGAAAGTTACATATTTTCGAACAACACACAGCATTTACTAGTTCACGCCTATCAACTCTACTTATCAATCAGAGAAGTTGATGTAAATTTTATTTTAGATTCTAGAAAGATAGCAAACCGTAACATTTTTAACTTCTGAAATTTGCGTTTTCATATATAAACAACATAAAAACCGGCCAGCCAGCCTGCCACCTGGGTTTGCTCTATAACCTCTTCGCTTCACTCGCATCCCATGAAAAGTAAAAAGTTGTCTAACACTTAGTAGACAGAGGAGACGATTAAGGTGAAGACAGAATATATTAACCCCTCACCCCTCATGCGACTAAAACCAAATTGAAATCGTCAATAGATTGAAAAAGAAATTTCTAGCCTTTCAGATAAATAATACCGAATGTTTTCTATTCTCTTAACGATTCTATAATGGTCTGAAATTACAACTTGAAAATTTTATTATTTAGAAATATAGGGAAGAACGCGAAGTCTATAGTTATACAATGGCACGACAAGACAGTTTCGATATTTTAAGTTTCACCTGAACTCTATCGAGATGCGTGATGCTCTTAAATTCATGTTTTTCGTACAGAAACTGTACATAAATTATTTACTTTATATGTATCTCTGTACCAGTTAATAAGTCATATACTTGGTCATCTTGTTTCAATGTTTTAATCGCGCAGCGGACGTTCCAAGGCGTACGATACCCCTCCTTTATATCTTATACCACCTTTTAAATATTTTCATTTCATAAAAATTAAATAAAAACATTCAAATAATACACTTTCGCTTAAAATACTTTAGTTGAGTGGTCTAGATAAAACTCACCTCGAGTTTCTTGCAATTTGAAAATTGTAAATAATTTTCAGTAAATAATAATTCTTTGTAAATATCCCAATCATGTTTCATTTTAACATCAAAATTCTTGCATGTAAAGAATTTGAAAAATTTCTTACCAAAAAAAAACTTTATAACTATTGATATCAAACTTGAAGCCAATTAAAATATAGTTAAACATGATGGGATTTTAAACATAATAATGGATTTTAAACATAATAATAGTCAGAAACTATTATTAATTATTTACTTTAAAATTTTGAGTTAAACTAACGAAATCTACTGTAATAGCCTTTTAGTTAGTAACCTTTCTATGTGGTGGTCCCATCGATTATATACTGAACACAATGTACCTCAAGGTATGATTAATTACACACTTATTATTTTATTTTTAAATTAAAACGATCATTATCCACAAATAAGTGAATCTTACGATGACAATTACCTAAACCACTCTCGATAAAAGTGAAAACACTAGGGCAACGATCGAGGAGGTATCGGCGTCTACTGGATGTCCACGAACACACGCATTTAGCCAAGGATCCCTCGTCAAGATAGTCGATCAAAGACAAATTACCGTAATTTCACGCAGAAGAAAAGGGGGCAGTCTGAATCCGACCTCTAATTTGACCCTCTCGCCTATAATTAGGAAAAGCAGTTGAAGAATTTTATCCTTAACGTCTCAAAAATTAAAATATATTTATAAAGACCGGAAAGTCCATTCGATCCTGCACGTACTGGCCGGCTTAATTCTTTTATTACGACGCCCACTTGAATATTGGGGACAATAAAAACAGATTTATGGGTTATGGCGCCGCTAAGGAAATCCCAAAATAATAGAGTTAATGCGCCCGAAATATACAACCGTAATTTTAAAATTTATTTATCGCGATAGTTGATGCAATGCTTACGAGAGATTAAAAAAGTATCTTTCTATGGTCCACCATTAGAGATAATAATGGAAAAGTCATAAAGAAAGACTAGATGGAGCCAGAAAGAAACCCGAGTCCTCCTAATCTTTCTTCATTTATAACACTAAAGCGCCATCTAGGATAACATTTCGGTATTTCTATTATTACCTGCGTGTGACGATTTGCACGTGTTTATATTTTGGCGCGAGATTATTCCCACGTGTTTTATTGAAATCTGTCATGAATTATGTAATAGCCAAAAATTCTGAAGCAATTTCTGACGTAATTTTGAATCAATTATTCTGAATATTTTAGAACTCTAAATAATTGTGAAGGATAAAAAGCTGTTACCACACTATTATTGGCAGTGGATTACTTCAGTTCATGTTTAACCTGTCTTTAGAAAACAAACCAAATTCCAAAAAAGGGTTATTTTTCCCAAATGGTTTGAAATATCATAGTTAAGTGCTTTAAAATCTTAAAAACAAAAACATTTTCTATTATTAAACTTAAGATAAAAAAATCTTAAGTTCTCATTCTGGAGTAATGGAAATTTTAATGTTATAGAAACAATATAATAGAATAAAAGAATAATCTTTGAATAATTTCAACCCGGATACGTGTGTGTGTCTTGTAGGTATCTTAAAATAATCGTTAAAGAGGAAGAAGTCTGGAAAAATTTCCATCTTTGACGCGACGCGACGTTTAATAAACATTGCGACGGGATTTTACCAGTGTCGAAAGAGGTTTCTATTAGGAGAAAATGAGATAGGAGTGGTTATAAGCCTACTGCATGCGGTATCACTCTGTCAAACACTTGGAAACAATTTAGTGACGCGCCTTCTTCAAATTATTGAAGTTTTATTCACCGATTTTAGCTGAAACTCTAGCTAAAGAGGCGCCTCTCGGACCGAAGCTGAGGATGCTATAAGAAAGATAGATTCCATTTAATAAAGCCCTCTAAAGTCACGAAATAATTAGATTAAAACTAACTTAAATATTAATCAAATTGAAAGTGAGAATAGATTGTGAAAGTTGTATTGAAATTAAAAATTAAATATGTAGGCCAAAATATTTTTATAATAAAGATGATTGCGGGACCAATGTTTCTGTAAACATATTTACTTCCGCTTTACAGGAAGTATTAAATATACATTATCGTAATTTAATAATTTAGTTATGAAGATAATTAATTTTTCTTTAGTTAGTTTTAGTGCTTATGATTTAATTATTAAATGGTCCCAGCTATCCTCATAATCGAGTCTGATGGACCAAGAAATGGGTCCAAATTACTAAAAAAACACATTCTTATAGTTTCCCTCTAACTATACTATCAAGAATGAAAATCATTCTTGGAAAACTGAAAATATTTCACTATGAAGTATGAATCACGTTGAATGAACATCGTACAGGCGCGAAAATTACGCGTAAAATACAGAATACCTTGACGAAGGACGATCACAAGCTCTATATGCTCGAAAAAAATGTAAGTTCCTAGATCAAGTTGCATAATTTTCCCGTGAAGCGCGTCAAATTACCACCGATCTCTAAATTAGTTGCGTTTACAACATAACGATCTTCTCTTTAGCGTCTACCGATAGTGTGCTTAGCTATCATCCGTATCACCCCGAGCGGTAATTACCATAAGTTGTGCCAACGAGATGGAAATCCGAGGAAATCGCTAATTTCATCTCTAATGACTTGAAGATGAAACGGATTGTAGGGGTTAACTTATAGAATACTTTAAGATTTTGGTATAGTTTAAGATAATCAACGTGTTTGTCTTAAAATTAGCAGAAACAAATTTCACATATCGTATGCCTCGTAATTCAAAATACAAGGTAACTCATTATAAGTTACTGTTACTCTAGAAAGATCTGACATAATAATTTGCAAGATTTATTGTGGAAATTGTTCCAATGAAAATAGGGGTCATTGTGTTCTAAAAGTGAGAGCAGAAATAACAGTTTAGTCATTAAACGATATGATCTTAACATTATGAACCATTTTTGCTCTGTATGTTGTCAACGCTTCGCCCCCACCAATTTTACGTGTGACGTAAAGTGAATTAAGTACTTTATCAAAATGTGAATAATGAAGGATCAATTAAAATTACGGAAACGATGAGGGTTTAAAATTGTTCAGTCCGACCCGAAAACCAATTAACTCGTAATAAAATCACGATAGTGCACTTAAAAATCGCGTAATATCCTATTTGCACCGGAACTGATAAATTAATCGACGTTAGTTACGCAGGCTTTGACGCATCAACGACTAAATTGCGTTAATGTTAAATAATCAATTTAATTTCAAGGGAAGTCACTGTTTCGTTAAGTGTTTGCGCCATCTAGGCACTAACAAGAGAACATATTCATTACACAAATCCCTGCCTCGATATTTATCGTTATACATTTTATCATAAATTCATGAGATATGTTTCATAATTGTGTCACTGGTTAGAGACTGGAGCTTGTCATGAAGTAATGTAGGTCATAGATTCGAGGTAAAGCGAGGCCTGGTGAGGCGCTGTCTAAGGTTTAGTAATACAGACTAAATAGGAAGATGGACAGTGCAAAATTGAGCGAGTGTAGTCTGCGATTCTCGCTTGTCGTTCTTGCACTAGCTCGAGCTGTAAGTCTCTAGCATTACGAAGTATATGTAATGTCATACTTATGGGACACATTTTATCAACTTATGATTTTATATATTTTAAAGTGTAATTGGTTTGATTGTTTGTTACGAAGAGAGCTCAAAGTTAAAAAACAAACTAGGCCTAACGAACTTTGAATTGTGCTTTGTCACTAACCACATCCTGTAACTTTTGAATTACTAATCAATCAATACGCGACATAATGCTGACATCATACCTCTAAAGAGAAGATTTAATTCGTTCTTAAGACGATAAGACAGAATTACCAGGAAAAACCGATCACAGAACGGAAGTTGAAATATGTCGCCCTCGCGTATTTCGCCTTGGAGAAGGATTTGGCCTTTCAAAGAATATATTTAACAGAGTTATATAAACAATATTAGGTAAGAATAGAAGCGACACATGGAATTCTTCTTTTCCCACTGTATGAGGATGGAACTTCGAGACATGGGCATAATTTTTATTTTTTTATCTAAAGCGCTTTTAAAATAATGAATATATCAATTGGAACCAGGTTTCTATCGACAATATTAAAAAATATACAAGCAATTAAGCTTCCGTAATAGAGACTACGAGTTAGGCTTTCCCGTGAAGCATTCACTGGGAGTAGCCCTAATGGACGCTTACTTAGTAGTAGTACCACCTGATGGATTCATCCAATAGGAATACTCCCAGTGAGTGCTTCGCGGGAAAGCCTAACGAGTAGTGTCCATTACGCGCCATTACGGGAACTAAATTCACTCGTATTATCTTGAATATTGTAGATAGAAACATGGTTTCAATTGATATTTAAGTTATTTTTTACGCTCTTTCGATTAAAACAGATAAATTCTAGCCCGAAATATTCCTTTATGACATATTACATTATCATTCTAATGCTAATAAACTTCTTTTAACCTTTCATGTCCCCTTAAAGAGTGTGAGGAAAGTAACAGCTGAAATGTTTGATGTAGACTATAACGGAAGACATTAGAAACACTAGTTATAAAAAATTGTCTGGCCGTATCATCACACACACATACACAGTTTTGACGCGCTAATTTCAACATGATATCAAACCTCTGGCAGTCTGTAATAGACTAATTTAAATAATTTCCGGGGTATTTTAGTACTCGAATAAAGACACTTAAAGTTTAACACAAAAAAATCCTCTAAATATATCCCCAAAGGCAGTTCCTCAAACGGCAAAATTTTTGAAATTAAAGTTTATATATTATAGTTTTAAATAATCCTAGAAGCTATATATTGGCAGTCAAAACGAGGAAGACTTTAGTCATGTTATATAAAAAATGCTTAAAAAATTAATAATAACAGTAAAGGTAGGTCAAACCCCGTCTACGGCGTCTAAAACAGAGCTTCATTTGAGTCCCGACAGGGGGTGCTCAGAGCTGGTGGACGAGTAGTTAAAGAACATCTACAGTTAGGTTAATTCCCCCGATTTAATTTTTTTTCTATAATTATATAAATATAGTGTTGTTTCAGAAATAAATTAATCCGAAATTTTTAAAATTTATACAATGCATGTGAAGCTGGCGCCATCGCCGGATGCTGCGGATTTTACGCGAAATAATAAGCAGCTTGGATAGCGGGGAGGGTATGCAAAGGGGGTTCGCAAACGACTTGAACCCTTATAGAGAGCTTTCAGATGGGATAGTAGTACGTCACATAATCCCAAGTCTTACCGCTGTTCTGGTAGCCATATTGGGTGGTCTCAGCTTTATTTATGCTTTAAACCCACCAATATGGTGTCCAGCGTAAATTATGTCAAGAGACTCAGCTGCTCCTCCAACTGAAAGCTCTTTAATGAGTGGAGGAACTAGCCACTTATTAGAACGAAGAAAGTAGGTCTATATGATCTAATGAGAGCTCTAAGATTTCAGGTCAAAATGGCGGGAAACAGTCAGCTAAAAATCTTCATTTTAGGCCTTTGTCAAAAGCATGTCACCCTTACTTTAAATTGATTTGTTAAAACCATGTATTTAAATTAGATAATTAAATACTACAACATCTTAACCCTTGTAAATAATCTAAAGTAATACCTGAGTTGAACTGTAAAGATACATGATTACAGACATCTTGAAGACAGAGAGCTAGCGTCCTCTTCCGCTAGAAACACGATCGCGAACATGAAAGAGCATTCTTTCGAACATTCCCCGGATAAACTGACAACCTAACTGATAGATCTGATAGAGTTAAACAAGTTCGCCGCCTCGCATACCTCCTTTTTTACAAGGTCTATTCCCGCTCCGTATAATTGGCTTAGGACGTAAAATACTGAGGAATGATAACGAGATCTTTCCACTCCTAACCTGTAGGGGTCCACAACTTGATGACTATCCTCGGATAACGGCCACAGTTATAGTGGTCTACAATTTTCGAAAAAAAGTACAGTTTTTTAAAGTAAACGTCCTAAATTATCGCCATATCGGATTGTTATAAACAGCTCGTCCACCTTTTGGAATGAGTAACTATAGGGAGGTGTATTTTCATGTCAGTAGATTATCACGAACTCATGCCTTGATGGAAGCTTACATTCCTTAAAATATAGCTTTATATTCATCAGACCACATTTTCCAAATTATATTTAAGGCAAGTAACTTGTTAAACCAACGCTCTTTCATGGAGTAGGCGATCAAAACTTGAAGCACAGGGGGATGGAGTGGTAATTCCCATACCTATAACGTATGGACGGCAACGAAGTACGGAAACGTAAAAGACGCCCCCTGTGTCTTAAAAGTAGAAGCTAGTTCTCATATAAATACAATAGCGCTACTTGGTAGCACTTAACAATCGCCTACCGAAGGAAGGGAGCGTGCGCAAGGTACACTGGGAAAGTTTTATTGCCGCAGGTCGCCCATCATCATTTCTACTCCATCTCAAAAGGTCGTGCCATAGAAAAGCACATTCTGTACTCAGTCCTTAAGTTATTTTCTCATAGTTTCAGGTAACAATGAAGAGGTGTGTCGAACGTTGGAAGAAAAATTCGGCAAAGATCCTTATTGGATAACCGTGGGTGGTTACTGGCTAAGCCCGCTAGGGGGCGGTTTTGGAGAAAATGCTTCCGCTCGTCAAGTCAACATTCCACGCTGTTTCCTTTTCTACACTTATCCTTATCTCTACGTCGGTGTTCTTTTCTTATTCTCGCATCCAAGGGAACATTGCCCCCATACTAAACTCATCACATTCTCATATATCTCTGACGAACTGATGAAAATAAAAACATTCACATGGACACAATTGTACTTATTCCTTTGAAAATTTTGTTAAATTTAGCGAAAAACAACGTGGTGTGGTGTGGTGTTTGGTTAGCGCAAATTACAACCTCAGTTTAAGTCCATTAAACTACTGCTTTCTGCAAGCATTTAATCTTTAAATCCAAGCCATTAGATGTCTCCTTATTAGTAGTAGAGTATTAGGCCTAAATGTATTTGGCAAAATGAAATTTCATTTTCGGCTCCATTTGACAATAAAAATGTTGCAGTGGAATTAGCACACAAAAGATTGTAACAAATAGAAAATCGTTAGAAAATTGCCTCCTAAAGCTTTTTTTCCTCTGATGGGAATATGTGGCATATTGGCAGATTTCCTATAGAGTACATTTTTAAAGGATCGATTGAAATAAGGCTTGATGGAATTCAACGACATTAGAAAGCAATCATCCAAAAATACAGGGATTTCCACACTCATTTATCGACCAGCATCAACAAAGAACATTATTTTAGAATCATGCCAGACGTTTTCCATTTTTATTCCAAAAAAACACATAAAATAATGATTATTTCATGAAAGCCATGATTGTTTCTATAACAACTCTTTCGGGACTCTTGGAAGGGAATACATTACAAAGATAAGTTGTAGCACCCTGTATCGTGAAAGCATGCTATAAAATATGTTATGTCATTCATAAGTATAGCATAAAGAAAATTAATCTATGACATTACTTAGGAGAAACAACATTTCGAGAATACAACCTCTTTAGCATGTAGTGCCATTATCAAATCGATATGAAAGCTGTGTAAAATATACGTGCGTGTTTTCAGTAAGTGAAAATGTGATTGTACCGTCGTCCTACTGCATAGCAAACTCAATGTAGTGTAAATCTTTCTTTAACAGTGGTAACTCCGCTCTGCATAAATGCCTTCACTGGATAACTACACCTTTACAGTAGGAACTCTGAATGTAAGATTTCGTGATATTAAGAAGTGTTGAAAAATTAACTAATAATACGTAATGGTAGGACTCCTTTTTTGTTGTCCAAAAAATGGATGACGGTCGTCTAGTAGGTGGACCAAGTCTTCAGTTCAACGTACTAGAAATGCTTTCACTAATACTTGGATTCAAGTGAGTTACCTACGAATGCCTTTCAGTTTCATATATAATTTAAAATAATTTATTTCTTGACATTCATGATTTTTCTTTTGATATTTGGGAGTTTTAAGGCAAATTCATTCCATTAACCTAATAATATTTCTCGTCATATGTCTAGATACAACTTGGTTGTTCCCAATGATAAGGATTATGGTCGAAAGCTGAAGAACAAAACTTGGACTGGACTGATTGGAATGCTAGTTAGAGGAGTAATAACACGTTTACATATTTGATGTTCATTTGTCAATTTTCTTTTAACACATTAATATACTATGCAGGAAGCTGATTTCACAGTAACACCCATGTTCGCTACAGAAGACCGTAAGAAAGATGCTACCATGGCTTGGATTACTAATTACGACTCGTTACTGTACATTACTAATAAGGACGGAATTGAAGGTTACAAAATGGAAGACTTTATGGGCAGACCTTTCAAAAAACGGGTAAACAAGATATATTATTATTATTAGGTTTATCAAAACAGTAAAAACATGTGTTACTTTCTTCAGGTTTGGCACTTGCTGGCATTTTCCGTTGTATTCTTTCTCCTTTTCCTACAAACAATCGAATGGTACCTTAGAAGATGTCCAATGTTCGCCAAATCATTATCTGTCTGGATGATACTCAAGCTCGTTATGAACATAAGTAATGAGTTCAGATTAATTCTACTAAAACTTACAATAAAGATATATACTTTGAAATTCTTTCAGCTTCTACTCTCAAAAACATATCGAACTTCAGAAATTTTCAGGTTACTGCCATAATCACGTTTATAATATCAGTTGGATGCTTCACGAAACTGTACGGTTCTATGCTGGCGTCATCTGTAAACTCCAAGACAGCAGCTACACCAGTTAACACTGTCCGTAGTTTGTCCATGGCGATTCGTCAAAAAGGCTTAGGTTTGGTAACCCTTCCAGGGAAGAAGATTTATCAGGATATTCTCAAGGTTTGGTTAGAGTATTTACATCAACTCGTTCAGTGCATTAATTTTAATTATTGCATATTGACTATGCAGGATTCCTCTAGTGAAGAAGTCCGGTTCATAGGGACTTACTTACAAAACTGTGGCAAAGATTGTGAGAAATCATTTCCAAACGCGTTCGACGCCGTTCTCAAATCCAAACACGCTTTTGTTATTAACCTCCCATTTCTTATCAAGCTTTCAAATGACCACGGTTTACCACTGAGTAGATTACTTATACCGCAAGAGCCTTTAACTATTCAGTACAGAGCAATGGTTTACGCGAAAAACTTTAGTTTCAATGAGGATTTCGACAAAGTGTAAGTTGTGACGAACTGTATGTAAGTTAACAAGGCTTATGTTTTCTTACACGTTATGTTATAGGTTGAGAAGCATCGAGTCGTACGGATTCTTTATCAAATGGGAATTCATAGAGAAGTTAAAATACGAAAGAGAATTATCACTTGGCAGCAAAACCGATGATGTAGTGTTCATAAATATGCTCGATTTGAAGACTGTTTTCATCTGGTATTTGATTTCAAATGAAATATCTTTTCTTTTATTGATACTCGAGAAAATATACCATTCAAAGAGAAGAACAAGTACAGCAAAGTAACCTGCGAAGAATCACAAGGGTTGAAGTAACAGCAAAAGCGCATAGATCAGAAAGTGAAGAACATTAAACCTTTCCAGCCTTTAGCAACGGTATTCGTGTAAAATGAGAAGCAAGGGGGGACAGAAATGGGTGGTTGGTGAGCCTCGTTTTCAACTACCAATCGAATCAGAGATATATTAGGTCATCGTTAATGTCACGTGACAAGCGGAAAGTAGTTCGCGACAGGGTGAGAAATAAGGCGGTGGCACTGGGCAAATGACCAGTTTAAAAATTGCTTTGACCAGTTTATTTATTAAATGCCTGGGGGTCCAGTGGTCACCGTGACCACTTTTTAAATTCCCCTTCTTTAGTAAAAAATAATTCCCAGAAGAAGGTTATAGAAATTAATGCTTATAAAACAAATAAACAGTATAATAAAACCATCCCTAGAGCCATTTCAGTGCAGCTCTGACAGTATATAGAAATATTAAGTGGTCATTGACCAGTTTTTTAATTAAAACCCTTGGGCTCTACTGGTCAAATGACCAGTTTAAAAATTTTCCTTATTTCTCACCCTGGTTCGCGATGGTAGCGGCTCCTGGGGATGGTGGGGATTCGGGAATACTATTGAGAAATCGGCTGCTTAACTAGGCTCAACGGTTGTTCTTTAGCGCTCTTTCGGTTCAATCGTCGTGGAATTTTCAAGTTTCGTTAAGTTGAATTTTGATATTGTTTTTTCATTTTCCGTCTTTATCAATCAGGAAAAAGTGATCCTTTTCGTAGCTTTCTAAAATGTTTGCTAAATTCAAATCTGACATTTTGACAAATGTGTCGATTCCCGACTACCTAAGTGACTAGATTATATTAAGCCTTGGAATTAAACTATAGCAGACGACATGAAAATAAAGAAATAGGTGAACTATATTTTCGAGCCAACTTACGCATGTACCTTGTGTAAAACTACGCGAAAGTAACTCTCCGCCGCGGCATAAGACCAACTCTTCCCGTCGCTCTGTAAGGGGGACGGAAATCTTGAATCGACTATGGGGGAACTCATTTTTCACGTTGCGGTTTAGGCTTCTCGTTCTTCACTTTCTGGTTTTCTATGCGCTTTTGGTAACAGTAACTTCAGTTTGTAGAAGATTTGTATACATAATGATAAATTGCTTTGTTTCAATGTAAACAATCACAGTTTTTAAACTCTTCATAAAACAAATTTTGTAAAATTATTAAAACTTTTACACAGAAACAAGTCAAATACCAGTAGGCCTACATCGCTATTGAATTGATTTTCCAAAAATTCATACACTTTCGCCCAAAAATTCTTAGTGCCGTGCGAAAACCCGCATTTATCGTATAAATTATTCGTACGAGTTTCCAAGTTGTTCATGCCTTCCCAATTATATTGCTAACGATTTAGCCCCAAAATGCTACCCGTCAACGTATCCATCGGCATGAAATAAATGAACTAGCGAACTAACTAGCTATACTTTTGGGTAAATGTAGGTATATAAAAACACGCCAGAGCCAGGGCCAACCTCTTGTTTGGCTAGGTATATAGGCCCGGCGTTCATTTGATAAGAAAATGGTGGGTAGACGATGGCCGCGGATTACACGGGCTATATTATGATGAGATTGAGTTGGCCCCTTTCATGTTGGGCCGCTTTGCCCGGCGGTCCGACCACCGCCGCAGACTTCGTTTCGATCCCATCCCCGGGCCGATGCTCTGTAATTAACGCATTCCGCTACGTCGGCACCCCGTTTTGGGGAAATAAGGGAACGGACGGATTTCGACATTCTTTTCTTACCAATACATACACCCAACATGAGAATAAGACGCGCGCCAAACTATAGAGCGGTAGCCCCTTATTTTCAAACGAAAATAATTTCTCGGGGTACTTCGGGTTTCTTTCCACTCTTTTTTGAGTCTCGTCTACTTTTTCGTCTACTAGTGAAAATATCGCAATAGTACATGTAAGTGTAGATGTAACTGCCAAAAATAATAAACAAGTCATCGCGGTATGACTACTCTCTGAAACAAAGAACGAATAGCTAGATGCATCTTAGATTTCCATGATCTCATACTTACCTGCAGCTGTGTCGTTATAATCTGAATTTAAACGTTCTCGGATCGTATATGGGTTCTTGCTCAACCTCAAACCGGTGTTGTCTTACTCTTAATTGGGAGTTTCCTATCTTGATTGTGATTTAACTCAAGGATCGACCTCCTCTTCGCCTCGTTAACGCGCCTGCGCTGTAACATTTTGGGAACGACTGCCATACTTTGTATCCTATCCTGGATCAGACGGTTACCTTTGTCAATTTTAACTTATCTACCCATAATGGTAAAGGTAAAACCATTGTACAATGACCCGTTTTGTTTTTCACATGCCCGTGAGGTGCTAGTTTTAGTCCCGGGAATGAATCTTAAAACGTGTTCAGGCACATCGTGTAGGTCCGTTGCAGTACTTCAATTTAACTTGATCCATCTCCTCTATGCTGATCATTTCTTTTTTTTTCTTTTACTTTTTTATTATATTTATCTCGGGGCTATCACATCTTGTTAGCCGCTGCCCGCAAGTTTAAGACGTATTACTCGGCTTCGTTTCAGGGCTATGCCGATTGATGGTTTCATCCCTGCAGGCCATAAAGGTGATCTAACGATATAAAGTGCAAAACGAGCTGTGAGGTTTCTCTAGGTTTTCAGGGAGAGAAGATGGGGGGAAGGAGGAGGAAAGACGCGAACCTTTAATGAAGTTATTTACGTAATAACGAAGGACTTTGGGTGTCTATCGTGACTAGCCTAATTGTTTGTCTGTTTCGATATATATCGTTAGTAGGAGCAACCATTCAACAAATAAGTAAACAAGAGGAGTGTCTTTCACGTGTTTAGATGAAGGTATAACGTAGGATGACTTCCGGTTTGGGGTTAGTATCAAATTAGCAATATCTTTGCTAATGACACGAGGAATGTCCCACTTGCAACTTTTCTAAATTAACCAATACACTTAACTGTCATTTAAAATAATTTTATACCTTACTTATCCTATAGATTTTTTTAGATTTATGTTTTAAGAGTTTTTGCGCATTTGCATAAGATTGTTATTTTGGCTCAAGTGACTGATTTTTTACTGTATCCCCTTAAAAAGAGATGCCAAGCACACAAGTTAGGGTCGTGCACCAGCTTGTTTGTTAACGTAACTAGCGCCACTTTCCCCAGTACTAACAATCATTTGGTGTCAAAATTAAGTAATTATTCAATCCATCTTAAATTCACTAAACAGGAAGGCTTTCTTTAACAATGACGCAAAATTCTCTAGATCTTGAGCCTCATATCAAGGTTAAAACCAACCGCAACATCATGAAAAGCGGCTAAATGATGTTATGAAACAATCTTTTGCTTCGAGTTTTTTTTTCTGAACACCTCGGATAAAACTTTTAATTAAAGGTTACTCGATTTTATATCACATTTGAAAGATAAACGGAACAGGTATCTGGGTTTTCCACTGCTATCATTACTTACTTTCCTACATATAAGAGGCACATCACGTGATTGTATGACGCGATCGCCGAAAATAATTCGATATTACCAACTAGTAGTTAAGCTCACCGCCGTTCTCCTAAAAATGGTGTCACTGAATTTAATTGAGTACAAAACCTAAAATAAAAAATAATCATTCTATGTTTGACGTCGATATTATATAATGGATCATACATACATAGATGCCTTTACCTTTTTAGTCTTACAAAACAAAAAGGCCTCAAGGCTTGCAGGGAGAACGCTTTTTATCGATATAATATATCGTTAACTTACAAGAGTTTTAATGCAACGTTTTTTCATCATTTTTTATTTTCATTTCATCTAAAATCCATTTTAATTTTTTTTGGATTAGGTCTATGCATTAAAAGCAATTAACTTCTTGTATGGACCATTTCAACATTGAACAAAGAAACGCACGGGGAGACGCCTTATAGGTTATGTTGCTTCAACTGTCTCTCGAGGTATTTTTCATGCAGAATTTTCCCAAACTCGAGGAGGTCTATGTATTTCAACATTTATTTGATGTTATTCCATCACAAAAATTCCAATAATAATCTTTGTTATGTAGCAGATATTGTTTGGTAAAATAATACGAAATTCACTAACCGACTTGTTAAATCTTATTTCCATGGCTTATGGGCCATGCAATGGGTAAAACACCGTCCCGAAACCGAGGGATTTTTTTATTTATTTCCTCTCTTAAGGACGCTTTTGTAATTTTCTCAAGTGTATACTTAATAAGTAGTTAAAATCCACTAAAATATAGACCTACATAATCTGACGGAAAGATATAGAAAACTCTCAGGAAAAATTCCCTCTTTCTTGAATAAAGTTAAGTTTCAAAGAGTCCGTCCGAAAAGCGTTACCCAAGTTATAATCACGACCCCAAGGATATTTGCGTATTTATGTAAATATGAATTAACCTAGCTTGAAGTAAATACTAAATTGTCTAGACTTACCGTAACAATTACAAGTAGTCAACATGGTAAGATAGGCATCAACAAAAGTTTAAAGATAAAAATCAAAAGTATACTTCATTGAAAAATGCTCGTGCCATGTAGTATGAGAAACTCCCCTTTTGCCTCTCAGAATGTGTCGACCCCCTCTGCGTATGGGATACAAGCTCTAGTGCCAAGAATAGATTTTCACACATGGAGGATTCATACCATTTACACCAGGAACCCGGGCTATCTGGAGGACAAAAGCAGACGAGTTTTTGTCCGCCAGATAGCCCGGCCTCCTGGTGTAAATGGTATGACTCCTCCATGTGTGAAAACTATCTATAAACGTTTGGATCGCCACCCTAAGTACTGTTTTCTATAAACCTTTGACCCCAAAACTGCTCTTCTCTCATTGGTTAATTCACGAAGAGCTTGAGACTAGAGTCGTTTGCTTCTCATTTTACTTGTCGTCCACAGCCAATTCTAGGAATTGCGAGCGAAGTACACTTTTGTTTTATATATGAACTTTTGGTATCAGTAATTATTCATTGGAATACCATATAAATTAAAATTAAAATAAAATCAATCAATCACAGATATAAATACAAAAATCATTATTTTATTATTCGGAAATAACAGGTATAGGCCTAGGACATACCTCAGTCATGGAACAACAAATTTATCATTTTTTTTAAACAGAACACGTTCTGCATATCAAATACCGGCAACATTATATGGATGAAAACATTATGCAAATATAACAATTTGATTCTTTTTCTTTGATTCTAAAAACATTTTAGTGTGTGGGTGTGAGTGAAATGGGAAGTGAAAATAAATTAAAACATGTATAAGGGGCGGGGCAAGGGAGCGCGAAAAATATATATGAGACATTGGGGACTACGGCCAGCGTCTTCTCCGTTAAGTTAAAATGTCTAACTTTAGAATAATTAACTAATTAATTAGTTAGTAAACATGGTGAATGCTAGAGAGCTCTAGTCACGAGGAAAGACTTAAGTAATATTAACCAACTTTAAGTTAAGTACTAGTGGTTATATTAATTTTAAACCTTTTAAGCACCATCTATGGACCATCAATGTACCAAAAGTGACATTGCCTTCGTAAGATTTTAAATTTTAAATTAAAGTTCTGTTTGAAATGATTAAAAATAATTTTACCAAGTAATAAAAATGCTTAATTATTTTAATTTTCCATCAATTGTTTCATCTTAATGTGAAACATTTGAGGTGAAATTAGATAAGTTTTTTATGATTTAAATATATTAGTGCAGGATGGGAAGAATTAAAATTAATTAGACTAATCATTTAAGTCAGTACAAGATCACAGTTTAGAAGGAAGGACAATACCACTTGTATCTTAACTTTAAAATTCGTTGTCCAAAACAAAAACTAAAATTACATGGGGTGTTTAATTAATTAATTGACAGCCTAATTTAATTTAAACTTTTAAAAAGCGGCTTCAATAATTTATTTGTGCAATTTTTACGAAAATAGAACTGTTTAATATTTTTTTATATATATATATTTATAATTAAATTTTCTTGAAGAATATCATCATAATAATTATTGTTATTTTTTTTTTAATATAACACGATTTTTTTCACGGCAGAATTTATGTTAGTAAGTATATATGTAAATATACTAAGAGTACGTCTAAAATAGAAATCCTATATACTAAATATACAGGCATTAAATCTTTGGTTGAATTTCTTTCATTTTAAATATATTTAATTATTAATGTTCACAAAAATTTTTGTAACCACGAATTTGAAAATCTTATTGCGGTTTTTTAATTTAATTTTAATTGAACTTTTAATTTGATAGGGCCGGGGGGAGGTTTGAAAATTTTCAGAGATATATATTTAAATAGGCCAATATTAAATTTTTCACGTATCTACAAAAATTTTAATTTACAGTAACGGTTTGTTTGTCTGTTTGTTTTGGTGTTTTCTTAAAAAATAGTGAATGCGATAATATTTTAATGAGTTAAAAAATAAATTAAGGATATTGGGATTAAAAATGAAAACGCGGGAAGGGAAAGGGGGGTTTTGAATAATTTATGTACGTACAAATTCACGAGTAAAAAATTATAATAAAAACACTATAAACTCAAAAAATAAATAATTAGGAATAATCTTGCCTTGTTTTTTAAATAGACCGCGAGTCGACATTTTTTTCATTAAAATAACAATTTTTCCTATTTCTCCGCAATGTTTAGTCTACAAGTCACTTTACAACTACGCAATGAGTAGTTCGGATCAGTTCAGTTCGCGCGTTTTACGAAGTTCGGTCGCAAATAACCGTTGACGCGATCTAGCGATTATATAATAAGACTATCCAATATTTTCACAAAAGTTCTCTACAAGTACCATTTGGAGATAAGAGGAAATATAGAGATAAACTAGTTTTGGCAATTTTTAGGATTTTTTTTTTTCTTTATGAGATTCATATTGTCTTGACCAGGAAGTTACGTTTGAGGTTTTCTCCAACTTGATTCGCTCGTTTTAAAAGTGAATGTACCAACCACATTATAGCTTGGTTTTGAGGTAGGCGAACAGCTCCGCGATATAGTTAACGGTTTTTCCGTAGTCTCTCAAAATGAGATAATCTCGAACCAAACGTGCCGTTTTATCCGGCATGTCACGGTATTCCTGAGACATGACATCGCGTAATACATCAGGGTTGCGAGGGACCCCTAGAACGTACATGCCCATTTGGACGTCGCACAATAACTGGGACAAGTAGTTCTCAATGCCCTTGAACTTGTCCCGGAAGGAGCTGTCGTGTAAAGTGGCGTCCAATAGAATCTCTTCGATGCCAACCGCAAAATACTGAAGCAACTCGAAAGACTTGCGCAAAGCTTCCTCACGCTGTATATTTCAAAGAAAAAATAAACAAGAAAACATCAAAACCCTGCCTAATTGACTTCAAAATCAGAAATAATATAAAATTTATGAACTTCTATATCAATGAGTAAATTCAATTTGTCGATATCAAAAACAAATCGAAATAAAATAAAGTGTTCAAAAACTATAAGCCTTTCAAAAACCTTAACGGAAATAATGAACTACATACCGTTATAGTGCTAAAATGCTCCACGGTTGGTTTGGGAATAATTGGAAGCCATTCTTGACGATAAGAGGCCACGCCTTCTTCAAAGCTTTCATCTTCAAATTCAGTTTCGACCTATAGCACAAAATAAATTAAAAAAATTGAAAATTAAGTACAATTTGCCATTTTATATCCTATTCATAATTTTGGTGTTAAAATTTGTTAAGTAAAAATAAAATATTAAACAAAGAATTTGCATAAATATTCGAATAACGCGATTACGTAGGTGAAATGTGGTTGGTCTTTTAGACTGTTTTTGTTCGAAATGAAGCGTGGGTGATATCTATTATGACAGCTATGGATGCGGGAGATTTATGGAAATGTGATGGAATAAAATAAATGTATATTAAAAAAAATTCAGGTGGAATTAGAAACATTTTGAAATTTTTGGTTTAAAAAAAAAGGATGCCATTGCAGAATTCGAAGTAGAAATGATAGATAAATTTGTATTGTGTTACGTCATCTCGGATCGAAAGTAAACCACAACTATATATAAACCAAAATTAATTTGTTTAAAATTTATTTCCCATGCACGATATTGTTAAACACTCTTATGTTTGTTTACTTCAATTTTAGCTTTCATTTCTACTTTGATAACTTTGAATTTCCTAATATGGGCAGAGCATACTGAACGGTACGCGCAACAGTTAAGGCATAATAATACGCGTACAAATTCCCCAGTCATTATATAACGCGATAGTTTTTCTGTTGATGATAAAACACAGATCAAACTTCCGACGACAAGTTTATAGAGTTGTGGTATTTATTTGAAGTTAAAATTTTATATGAAACGTGATAAGGTATAAGCGATTATCAGTGCTCTGAATAATTTTGTAGTATTGATTTAAAAGGAGTACGAATTGGAGGCAAGGACAAGTGGTAATTGGGTGCTTCACCATTTAACCGAAAATTAACCTGATAAATATCATGCTAACACTTGAAAATATCCCCAAAACTAAATTAATGTTATAAATTTAAAATTCAAATAACCTTATTCGATTGTTTAACGGTTTTCTAACCTGAATATATATATTTAGAGTAATTACCTTCAATACAAACACACAATGGGCTCTGACATGCAGAGTCTGTCATTTAGAAAAAGAACCTCCGCGTGGAAATGTTTTGCAAGTTCAAACAACCGGTCACCAAACAAATACAAACAAGTGGGTCGCGTTCGCATCCGTTTACGTGGGATTGACTCTATTATTAAGTGATGCCAGCGTCATCAAATGTTAAAAGCAAAGGGTGCAAAAGAAAGACAGAAATAAAAATAAAACGGAGGGTGCCTTCATTGTAATACCTACGTCGAGAAATCACTGACCAAAAGATTGAACCAACCGTTCAATGACTTTTGAACAGTATTTCTTTGTCATTGTTAAAGTGTTAAGGTAATACTGGGAACTGAACAGCAATTGTCTGAATTAAGATATAAATACATGTAAACTGTTGAATACATGTAAAAATCTAATGATAAATCAGGGAGCACATTATCCAAAGGAGAGTCAGAGATAGAAGAGGGAAGGTACTTTATAACGGCCGGGCACCCTGGCTCTTACGCGCATCTACCTCGGCGCACAGCCGAGGAGTAAGACGTCACGTGATCCTTTGAGAGGGAAATTCAAAAAGGGTAAACCCGAAAATACGGTTAGAGAAAGGCTAACATTACACACTAGAGATCAGCATTCAGCGTGGTTACTGTAGCTTTGTCTACGGTTAATTTACAATTTTTAATAATTTGTAAGCCTAATAATGGTTTCCTATAAGAAATGTTGTTACAAAAACTGTTACAATAATACGAAAAACTGTAGCCCCGATATTATATTCATTTCATTCCGGCATTCCCCAAACATAAAACCATATTTGACCTATGTAAAAGATGGATTATTTCGTACGGTAGAGCAGTGTCCCAATGCCTCGAATTATTGCGACAGCCACGGTAATAACAATACTTTATTATAACCATATTTATTATTTTTCTTTGAATATTGAGAGGTTATAAATAAAACACTGGAAAGGGTCAGTAGATTAAAAACAAGAAACAAATTTGATAAGTACCGTCGCCGAAGCACTGTAGGCACGCACGATTCGCGAAGCGGCTCGAGTATCGCCGAGACCCCGACACCGTAAAACTCAGGCCTCGGCCGTAATAATGTATACAAACTTCTCTGACTTTTTTCTCTCTCGGTTGCGCCGATTGCGCATGTGCGCCACGCTCCTAGAGAGCCACTGGCACTGGTAACGTTTTTGAAAGGGGGGCTGACGGAGAATTCGGTCTCTCCGACTCTCCTCTATTTTCGTGCTCACTGGATAAATTAATCAATTTGTAATTTATAATTAAATATCTACTTTATGTTCGAATTGGACTCTAAGATCAAACCATTTTATGAGCAAAATGATTGAAACAATTACTAAATTTAGAATTAACTTTGGATACTATCACAAAACAATACCGATGTATCTTCACCTCGTTTTTGAATCGTCAATATTTATTATCGCAAAATATGTAAGAGAAAATTTCGCCGATTTATTACGATGATGTAACTAACCCTTGAAAGCTTTCTAGTACAAATACGCCCACTGGGTTTCATATCGCTATTAAGAATGAAGTGTAATGTAAGGGAACTTGGTCTTTTCTCGTGGTTTGTTACTCGTACATTAAATAAGGGGTGAGAAAACTAGAAGATTCAATCTCCTTATTAATATTTCTGGTATTAAATTTTTTTATCCTCAAAGATATCGAAGAAATTAAGGGATACTTTAGTCTAAAGGGCACGAGGATATAGAAAAAGCGGTTTTATTAACGTTTTTAAGAACTTTCATTATGACGTAGATCTTTTTGGAATGGAGAGTGCCCTTAGGGGTAGGCGTCATATCATTTTCTTGTAGACTTTAGGTCAGAGAAACCAGCGTTGCTGCTGCTATTATAGCCGCGAATATACGAACTTTGAATTTATAAAAGGATTTTAACGTTTGATATTTTTAACAAAAATATTTTTAAAACGTGTCCTTATTTTTTTGGTAAATTGATCGCTTTCAATCGTTGTAACAGCGCAAATTTTATTTGCAATTCAATTTAGTTAGTTTAGTTAAATATAACATGATGTGAGAGATTCAAGGTGGTAAATATGGTGTGAAAAAGCATGCTTAATTCAAAGCATTATCGTCCAATTTTTAATTAAATACAACTGAATAACTTCATAAGCTTATAAATAACCTTTTCATAACTAAGCCCCTAAAATCTGGTGCGGTAAAATATTATTAAAATTACTTTACTTTCATATAATATTAATAAAAACGAGCTACTTACTATGCAAAATATATTCAATGTTTTAACAATCCCGACATGAACTGGAAAAAAATATAAAAACTCCGACATAGACTGTAGGTTATCCAGTCTAGAGTCTAGACTTCGCCCTCTTAATCTTATTGGCCTATCCTTCAAATATCCTTTCTACAAAAAATGTTCAACATGAACCGCAACATGTAAAAAAACGAAAAGGAAAAAACTTCACCCCACAAAATCTTCTATCACTGTCATCTAAACTATCCCCTAAGTCAAGTGCTAAAATGATTACGTGTACATGTGTACAATGAACTTAAAGAGTTATTAGCCCGACAATCCAAGAAAATAACGAAGAGTGACCTTTAAGATATCTTCCAAGAAAGTAACTAATTACCAATTTTTTAATTTTAATTTTTTAAAAAAATGGACTGCGAAAAAACATTTTCTCTCATTAATTAACACCCACTACCAAGAAATTAATAACATCGTAATTAATACACCTTTATCTTAAACTGGAAATCATTAGCTCAATATGTCACCAAGTCATAATAAAATCGCTGTAATTTTTCCAGTTAGAGATTTAAAAGAAAAAAAATAATAAAATTTTAACACCTTGAAACTTAAATGCCTCAACATCCTGTATAAATATTATCCACACTATTTTAGTCGATTACTAATACTTAATTGTCATATACCTCGAATAATAATTTAGAGATAATTGTCGAGCGTATTTTGGCAAAAATAAAAAAAAATATTTTAATGAATGAAAAAATATACGCAAGGTTAAATAGATTTTCTTGGTATAACGGCGTTCATTCATTAACAATATCTTTTACTACACTTAATTTCAAAGAAGTGCTACATGATACGGGCTTTTCTGTATGGTATAATAATGACATTATCTACGGGTTAATTTAATAGACTATATAGCCTCGGAAATAAATGATTATCCCCCCTAAATCTTCACTTCCCCCCTCCCGGGTTATGAATTATAATTCAACAGGTTCAAGAAGAAAAAAATGTTTCTGATCCATATATACCTGTAATACCGCTTTAATCATGTCGAAAAATACCACCCTGAAGCGAGGGAGGATATTTTTAAAAGATAAATTAACTATTTTTCTTACTACCCATTTTTATCTTTTCAATTTTAATTTTTTTTTTTTTCATTTTGGAAAATCGTAAAATTAGACGGATATTTTATTTTAAATGCACCGTGAAATTACGTATTAATTTTTTTTGGTTGAGATTATTAAGTCTGTTATCATTAATCGGCGGGTTTGAGTTTTAAAAGAAGGTTCATGGGATTTTAAAAAGTTGTGTCTCATATTTCGTGGCACCATGCTGTCTGGTCTGGGCTTTTTTCCTTTCCCAAAACACGTTTTCATCTAAGATGCTTAGGCGATTTAGATATTTATGGTTTTCAAGCCGATTTAAGAAACGTTGCTATCATCTTTTAGATTTATTGCAATTTCTGTTATTATAAATGGCACTTTCTTAGTGTTACTTCTTTGTTGCACTTCCTATGGTTATTATAAAAAATGTTCCTTTTTGTTGCTATTCCCATAGTTATAATAAAAAATTTTCCTTTTTGTTGCAATTCCCATATTTATGATAAAAAAATCTTACTTTTTGTTGCAATTCCCATATTTATGATAAAAAAATCTTACTTTTTGTTGCAACTCCGAAAGTTATAATAAAAAATGTTCCTCATTGTTGCAATTCCCATAGTTATAATAAAAAATGCTCGTCTTTGTTGCAATTCCCATAGTTATAATAAAAAATGCTCCTCTTTGTTGCAATTCCCATAGTTATAATAAAAAATGCTCCTCTTTGTTGCAATTCCCATAGTTATAATAAAAAATGCTCCTCTTTGTTGCAATTCCCATAGTTATAATAAAAAATGCTCCTCTTTGTTGCAATTCCCATAGTTATAATAAAAAATGCTCCTCTTTGTTGCAATTCCCATAGTTATAATAAAAAATGCTCCTCTTTGTTGCAATTCCCATAGTTATAATAAAAAATGCTCCTTTTCATGACGATAACTATATTTTATGATATTAAATGTTCCTTTTTGAACCAGTCGATAAAGTTTAATGATCATACCGATGCCTAGTTCTACGATAATCAGGGGCTGATATTTGTTCCATTATTTAAATACTAATTATCCTAAAGATTATCATAAAAGTTCTTCATTAAACCATAGCGGGAAACTATCTTTAGATATAATAGGTATTCCGTTCAAAGTTACGAATTAGGTAGATGAAATTGTTCAGGGTACCTCTTGTTTAATCACTCACTATAAAAATGTGGTAATCCTTGGATGTTTTATAAATCATTCCACATTTTTCAGTAGCGAGATATAGAGAATGAAAGAACCGAGAAAAACCAGTTAAAAGAATCGGCACCAAGCAGTCTGGCATTTCGGGTATAGTAGCGGTTGGCCCGGGGGCCTTTCTCAGACACGGTGGGTGAGCCGGAGTTTTCCATCTCGGGGCCGCGACAAGCTCAAATCCATAAGAAGAAGTATAAAAAAAATTTATAAGAAAGGCACCGACGTTAAAGAGCCGGCAGGCACGATAATTATATAAAAATGCTTCTATATTTCGTGTTGGCATTTTCTGGCCAAAGGAAGAAAAAAAAGGTTGAGTCATTTGCTGCTAACCCTCCTCGAGTTAATATTTGCGTGATAATTTTTTTAAAAAGATTTTTACGACATCTTAAGATTTACAAGAGGAACTTACTACCTACGTGAACACCTGCAAAATGCGTAGTATGTAACTCTGATCTATTAAACGAGATAGGTTTTAAAAATAAGAAAGATTTTGAACTTTTTTTTTTCATTAGGGGTAAAAGATTTTTTTCTATTCCGTTAAAACTACGCTAAAATATTTTCGCCAACAGGTGAATCGATTGGCCAAATTGTTTAAGAAATTTTTGTATAGGGATTTATTGGAAGATCAAATTCTTATCAGAACCTCAGAGGACAAAAATAAATAAATGTTTTGATATTTAAAAAAATTCAATTTAAATTCCCTGATTATTTTCTGACTTTTTTAGGTCAAATATTGTGTTTCATAAAGGTACTAGTAGCAAAGGCACTCGTCCGGACATTTTTTACATTCTAGACGCCATTTTAAAAGATGGCGGCGATTGAACCCGAAAAGCCATAAAGCCGGTTTATAGAGTAAAGAGAACCAGTGTACTAAATATTATTGAAATCGGTTGAAACGCGTAAATTTTGCTCCATAAAGAAGATTGTAATTAATTTTTGGTCGCCATTTTCCAAGATGGCTACGGATTAGAAAAATCTTTCGTAGTGCGTGCCTATTACTCAAGAATAACGTCTATGCAAATTTTCAGCCTTTTAGATAAAGCGGTTTGGGCCTGAGATATTGTATCATCCGAAGTAATTTTCTACGTTGCAATTTGTATTATAACCCTTTATGAATTAAAATTATTTCCTGCAAATTAACATTAATATATCCTTTTATGGAATTTACGGTCGCGTGGCACATAAACAGCCATATCATTTCCGATTTCTCTTTTTTTCTCCATATCCAAAAAGGATTTCAAAATGTTATTAAATAGCTTCGATAAATAGTTTTACATAAACAAGGAGCTAGAATTTATCCAACGATACGCAATCGACCAGCACATCCAGCCCTTCTGAAACGCGATTTGAAACTCCTCTAACATAACAAATATAACCCCATGAACTTCTTTAGCTTTGACGATAACAAGCACTGGAATTCTAGATTAAGAACCGGCACAGGGAAAACCCCAAGTTTTAAAGTTTTTTTTTGATTCCCACGCATTTTTAAAGATAGTGAAAGTGTGTATAAGTATAAATATACGATGACGAGTGAAACGTTTTATACTGAATGACCCTCCAGCAATAGTTAAGCGCCGGTAATGGATACTCGTTTTCTAACTCCATCAAACAAATACAAAAATTTTCTCCTTCAGAAGAACCCAACTGTCAATAAAACCTATGGATTTTTTGAAAAACCTTAAAATCCCTGTAAATGTTAGGAGAGGCCAAGAGAGTCCTGAAAGCCCCCCTGAAAATTTACAAGAGAGAGTCCTGAAAACCCCCCTGAAAATTTGGGAGAGAGAGTCCTGAAAACCCCCCTGAAAATTTGGGAGAGAGAGTCCTTAAAACCCCCCCTGAAAATTTAGGAGAGTCCTTAAAAATCCCCCTGAAAATTTAGGAGAGTCCTTAAAAATCCCCCTGAAAATTTAGGAGAGTCCTTAAAAATCCCCCTGAAAATTTAGGAGAGAGAGTCCTTAAAAATCCCCCTGTAAATTTAGGAGAGAGAGTCCTTAAAAATCCCCCTGTAAATTTAGGAGAGAGAGTCCTTAAAAACCCCCCTGTAAATTTAGGAGAAAGAGTCCTTAAAAACCCCCCTGTAAATTTAGGAGAAAGAGTCCTTAAAAACCCCCCTGTAAATTTAGGAGAAAGAGTCCTTAAAAACCGCCCTGTAAATTTAGGAGAAAGAGTCCTTAAAAACCCCCCTGTAAATTTAGGAGAAAGAGTCCTTAAAAACCCCCCTGTAAATTTAGGAGAAAGAGTCCGTAAAACCCCCCCTGTAAATTTAGGAGAAAGAGTCCGTAAAACCCCCCTGTAAATTTAGGAGAAAGAGTCCGAAAAACCCCCCTGTAAATTTAGGAGAAAGAGTCCCTAAAAAACCCCTTAAAATTTAAGAGATCCCTTAAAATTCCTACCAATTTAGGATAATCATTCTGTTTAATTAACTAGGACGATTTGAAATTAATATTAATTAACTGCGAGAAAATACAGTTACAGGGAAAACTGCGGCGTAGCAACACGTAACATTAATTCGAATACGAAAGAAAGTAGTGATTGTTATAGATGAGTATATAATTCAAATCGACAAAGCATTCGCCATCTAGCAACGCGTAGGCGTACTACGTATAGCTCATCATTAAAAATAAAAGCTAAATTTGGAATTAAAATTCGTTTAGAAGAAATCCCCAGATTCCCTAGAGGTATAATTATCCTTACATCGAATGGTTTAATGATAGTAGAGATGGCAAAATGAGAAATGCTAAATCGCCAGGTATATCAAACCGTAAAACCTATTTTGTCCTATTTATTTTAGAGAAAAACTATAGACAATCGTATAAACACGTTTAAATGTAAAGTTTACGAGTAATATTTGTATTCCGAGTGTTGTTTTTTGCTTTTAATTCACGTTTTTTCACGCCGTAGGTTTCCGTTTTAAGTGGGATCAGTTTCGAAGAGAAGTAAAAAAATCCCACGTTGTAACTAGATACAAGCGGAGGAAAAGCTACGTTCTTTTTTCAACAATGATAGAGTTAAAGTGGGCTGGTTGGTTTGGGAGTGGTTAATGAAAAGTAGAATTATTATTTTTTTTTCATTTAGTTTATTCTTTAATTTTTTCAACTCCATTTGTGGAAAGTTAACAAATAAGGAGGGCCAGTTAGGTTACAATGGGATTGTATTTAAAGCTTGCTTGCTCATTTCATTCATATTATTTATTCCAAACACAACGGGTTTTTTTTCTTTTAATCAACACTGTTTTAAATGAATTAACTGGTTTGCTCGGGTTGAATTAATATATAATTTAAGTGATGATTACTAAATATTCAATTTTGATGAACATGCAAATGATTGAAAGAATTTCTCTACATAAGACTAAACAGTGTATGATAAAGTTTACCCGATAAATTGCAAAAATATTTCTATCATTGAGTTCTATGATTTTGACATTCAAAGCCGAGACAAATGTTTGTAGTTACTAGTTACACATGGAAACTATGTCTCAAGAGCATAAACTTATCATTCTTTGTTCAATATTTTGCATTAAACCACTATTATATTAATAAAAACTGTCTAGACTAGAAAAAGTAAACGATAAGTGAACAAAATGGAATGACTGAAGAGCCAGATATTAAAAATTTTCAGTAGAGAGACAACATAATAAAACATCAATTATTTGAAGAAATAATTGATATTTTTTCACCAAATTACTATGCTAAATTTTAATGATAATTCTCATACTGCGCGAGATAAAAACTTATATGAAGTACTTACGAAGTCAGCTTTGATTTTGTTGGTCTCCGTATGAGCGTAATACGCCGTTTTGAAGATTCTAGTGTAAATCTCTTCTACTGGCATTTTTGGGGCGTTCCTCATGTCCCTTTCGGGGTCAAAGACGTGTCCCGGGAAGCCGCACGGATTGACCCATTTTGGTTGGTCAGACGGTATCGTGGAACCCTTGTAGTTTTGGTTATTGCGAAGAGGTAGTGGTGCGCTCATTGTCGTTACTGATAATACTCCTACTATCGTCGCTTGAAATAGGTATTGTAAGTCTGAAAATGAAAATTAAAGAAAATGATTTAGATTTCAAGAAATTTCAGCCATTTTCATAGGAGGCAGATCGATTTGAAGAATTCGGAAAGAAACTCTTATTCTTAAGCGCAAGAAATATTCAAAGAAAATTTTTCATTCATAATTTAATTTAATATAGATGGCGTTAAAAAGCAGAATGATATTTGTTTAATTTCTCTTATCAGTTTGATACGAAGTGTTTAGAATATATTTTAAAATGGAGTTCACTGCATAAACAAAGGTACGTACTGTATTTCTTGCAATTTAATTTCATCTTAGACATAAAAGTAGGTGATTATTCAAAAACAGCATCATAATTTTTCATTAATTCATTAATTTCTTTTTGAAGTTTTCTTATTTAAACTATAAATTAGTGAGACTATACCTTAACTTGGCTTATTCATTATAAAAACCTGTCAAATATATTATATTTATGCTATTATATAAAATTCGCTTCATTACATATCCATTTACAACAAGTTTTGATTCTTACACAATCCCATTGTAAATCAAGGGATTAAAATTAATATGAAGACTTGTCGAAAAACATTTTCCTTAATTTTCTACCGAATTAAACGATAGTTCCAATACGGAACTAATATAAGGTATGACAATAGCGATACGATATATTTTATCAATTCTTATTAACCGTTCCCTCAAACATTCCATTGATATGAAGACCAAAGACACACCAATTTAACTTAAATGAAATAAAATCTTATTTTAATTTGTTATCTATATATATTAAAAGATCCCGATTCGAAGAATTATATAGTAAAAATATATATAGATAAATGATCAAATTTAAATATCCTTCATATCTAATAATAAGTTAAAGTTTAATTACAATTAAGAACAAATTTTATCGGTTAGTAATATTTAAATCCATAAATAAATCATTTCGCAAGGTCTAGGATAGAGATGTGAAATTACCGTAATTTTTAAAAACGGTAATTTACCGGGTAAATTACCGATAAATTACCGGTAATTTACCGATTGAAATTTAGGGAACACAAAAATTACCGTTCAGCCGGTAATTTTTGGTAATTTATATTTCCCTGTACTTACAATCCATTACTTTAAACAACGTTTAATTGTGATCACTATCTTGACTGCTTTACACGTATTTGCGGCTTTTGCTACCAAGACGGCAGCCGTGGCCTTTCTAATCTGATTTCTAATTAAAGATTTATTAAAAGACTAATTTGTAGTGCAACTTTGTAAGTACTGGCTAGCGAGTAGCGCCTAGTGAGTCATTTTGAAAGTAAACACAGAAATAATTGATCGTTTAAGTGTAAAATGAAGTTTTAAGGCGTAATAAAAATGTTTGGTAATTTACCACGGTAATTTACCGCCGTAATTTACCGGTAAATTACCATTGTAAAATTACGGTAAGATATAAAACGGTAATTTACGCGGTATTTGGTAAATTACCGGTAATTTACGGACGGTAAATTACCGACTCACATCTCTAGTCTAGGATAAGTAGCTTCGTTAAACTTCTGTTCTAACATGGTTTCTTCTAATAATAATTTTCAATGTGAATTCGATACACTATTCCCTAGTGACCAAAGAAGTAGTAAGCCATTATTATTCTTAACTTTTAATACAGTAGAATTAAAGAAAGCTTCGGCAATTATTTATATTAGCCAATTATATTAGAGCTCAAATTTCATAATCTATAGAAAATTAACAGTGTTTCGAAAAAGAGAAGAAAAAAACTCAACGATGTCTGATAAGTATAAGTTCCAAATAAAACTTTCTTAGTTCAAAATCCGGAACTAAAATTCAATAAATATTTCGCGTTATCAATATATATTCTTTATCAATTTAGCAATGATAGCTAGAAACTTCACCTAGCTCCCCAAAACCGTCAAAAGGTTCAAGCTACAACCAAGAAGTGATATCTAGTTTATTAAGGAGAAGGTATAAATTCGGCAAAAATTTCCAGCTTTATCTCCAGTCCAAACGTAGGTCCGGAGTTAATCTCAGCCTCTAAATTACAGCCGGCATCTCGTTGGTTCTTGAAAACTCACGACAGCGCGACGCGAACGACGAAAATTAGGCATTTTCCGACTGAGGAGAGGCGAAATAGCCGGCCTCCTTTTACGTCCCCCCTTGTATTTGAAAGGGGGACTGGGACTATGGCACGGAAAAATACTTGGGCATCTTATACCTTCTCCCTAATAAACTAGATATCACTTCTTGCTACAACTACAATCATTATCATAAGTCTCTAACTGGATTATACAGTTTGCATTGGATGCCTCTTCAGTCTTCATATACCATAAACGGGAGAACTTAATTTTAAGTTGCATTTTGCAACCAAAGCTAAGCTTTATTATAAAAATCAAAACACCCTTTTAAAAGTATACTTAAACGATAATATACCAAACTATCCCTTCTTTTACACACACAACCACATCCCTTGGCCAATTCCTCCAGCCTATTAAACCCTCATAAACCCAACAAAAACACCCTAGTATCAAAATAAATCAAGGCAAACTAAACGGTAATACAATAATAACCTCCCTTTGTTAAACAAATCGTCACCGACCAAACACACTCTATAGTGTAGTGTCTACAAGACTACTACTCCACTTTAGACAAATAGATTATAACCAGGGCCGGTCTGTAAAAACGGGTAGCGCCATCTAGGAGTAACCGGCGGGGGTGATATTGAATCCACCCTCAAGTGCTCGATACTCTTCTCTCTCTCTCTCCGTCCGGGAGAGAGAGGAAAACAACAGGGACATCCAATCGTTTGAGCCCAAAACGCGTGACTAATAAGCGAAAAAATGCGATTCCGAGAAAAAGAGAAAACGAACTCGCTTCGTAATGTTACACAAAAGTTTCCCCTGCATTACCGCTTCCCTGCTGGCCACATTCCCGAGTTCAGAAAATCCAGAGATAAAAGCTTCTCCGCGGGAAAAGGTAGTTTTAATAAATGAAAATATTACCCGATTAGTCGTTTTACTTGTTGTCCTAAACTAACCTAACGCTTGCTACTCCTGGCTCGTCTGTCCGAAGTTTATATAAAATGACTAACGAATGACTTAGAGCCGCTTACAACATGGGTTTTTAAACTAAATTTTTTTTAAATTACGACATTTCAGGATGGATTTAGGTAAATAACTCTATCCGCACCCTATAGTAGATATAGTCGTGGAGAAAATAATCAAAGGGTGCTGCCTGATTGCAAATTTATATATAGGTATTAGTCGTAACATTTAAACATGCAGTATTAATTTAAAATATAATTTCCCGTGTCTGCTATGCACAAGTTAATTTATACTAAACTGTTTAACTTTCTATATTGCATTTATATAACTAGTTTAACCCTGCTATTAACATCAAAAAGTTTAATTAAAGCTCAGATTAACTTGGTTAGAACATTTAATACAAACTTACAAATAGTAATAAACTGAGAGAGGTTCTGTACTAGTAGGAAAGGTAGGTTTTCGCTACATGCAATGCTACCTATCAAAATTGATTTTTGGGTACTTTACCAAAACATCCACAGTTAACTTCTCCAACCCTTCCCGATAAATTCCGGCCCCGGGGATTCACTCAGACTAACAAAAAGGTGCTATTTTTCGTATAAACTTTGATTAAAACAATTTCAAGGAGCGCGCGTTTCAATAAAAGAGATTATTTTGGAATGATCTAAGAGATTACTCGGTAAGTGAAATATTTGTAAGACACGGGTTTTCCCATAAGATACGGGGAGGGTAAGATCTTGGCTCTATATAATTCAGGTTATAAGGATATTGCATCATTTACTAGGCGCTTTTTTTACGTTATTTTATAAGAAATCGGGTCTAAACACGTTGAGATTACTGATTTTTTTTGTGGATTATTGCCGTGATTATAGAAATCAATCTTATTAATGTAGAAGTGTTTTATTATATTAACCTACCGCTAAAATTGCGCATTTATTTTATTTTTTATTTAAAAAAATTTTAAAATTTATCATTAATGTCATTTAAATTTAAAATTAAATACCCTTCAGCGCAGAATTAAAAACCCCGTTAATATTGCGAAAAATATTTTCTTTGCTAACATTTTATCGTGTTTCATAAAAAAACCCAAATTCAAACGACAATAATTCCAACTAGGGGTTCAACCAACTTAATCTTTATTAATTTTAAATTCCGAGAAAAATTTAACACCCCTGCCCCCATCTATCTTCTACAGATAACTGATAATATCAAAGTTAAGTACTATTACTAACAAGTTTTAAGTCCTGTTAAAATCAAGATAAATCTAAAATCACGTGACCGCTTGATTTAAAGAAAGCACCAATCAAGTTGAAGCGGCCTTCGAAATTGAGAGAAAAAGCCGGTATGATAGATAATCGTCGCCACTATAAAAACCCTGCTCGCAATCAAGAATCCCTCAGACGGGCCCAAATAAGCAAAGATGGAACGGAACCGAACGGTACTAATTAATATGGATAGTAAAGAGAATAAACAATTCTTACTTGTATTGGAGAAAAACCTGTGAACTTTCTTATTCCTTATAGATTGTTTATGGCACTGACAATCAATGTCATTACACGCGCACTTATTGGTTCTACACCTGTTGGACTTTGTCGTAAGGCAAACGCATGTTGAAATGAACCTCATGTTCGTAATCTCTCCGTTATCAACGGTTTTCATTTTGATAAATATACTAAATATTTCTGCGATGGTTAAACAATAATAATAATAATAAACCACGAAATTGTTTCTAAACAAATTTGTTAATGTATATAGAATTATGGATACGGGAACGCTCTCGTGTCCACGCGTGTACCAAATGGTCTCTCAGACTGTACTGAAGTCCAGGTAAAAAGACTCCATGTATAAATATCAAAAATCCCACCCCTCTTAAAAGTAACCCCCACAAGTCTTCGTCGTCTCTCGGAACGAGCTAGAGTCGAAAGCGCCCACAGTTTTCCACCCCCTTCGACTTCCCCTTAAAAACCAGACACCCTACCGTCTCCCCTCACCTCGGAGATGAATGAAAACGTACTACTGGAAAACGTCACATTTCTACGAAACCTGTTGATGTAGAGAACGTTCCGAAGCCTCGTCTCTATATCTCGGTTTTTTCCGGAAACGTCACTAACGCGAAAGGGGGAGCTAGCGTCCTTCATTGGCTGATAGGAGAGGCGTCGTCCATGACGTGGCGCCTTCCTAATGGTTGATCGTGACGTAAACGTACCAAATACGAAATTCCGAGTGGAAAAATTCAAACTTTGTATTCTCGGTGTATCATTTTTTCGTAGATATAAATTCTTAGGAAACTTTATGCTTTACGTTTATTTCTCTTTACTCTTAAAAAAAAGTTGTATTTAATAAAGCGTTAAGATGCGTCTTATAAAATACATTTCTGGAAACTCGACCGCTTTCCGGTTTTCGGGGATTATGTTTAGTTTTTTTTATTCGATGTTTATTGTTGTGGTTTTCTCGAAATTTTTGCGATGCAGACGCGTTTATGGGCGAATCTAGTTAATGTTTTTTTGGAAATGACGCTAATTTCGGCCGCAGACCGTAATGCGATCCTATATTAGTGCATAACTGTGGTTTTCCCACCAACTATTGCATCTGTTAGTAACAATTACTTTGAATTTGCATTATTATGAATTTAGGGAGGAGTGTAAGAAATCTTGATGACGTTACGAATTTAATTGTTCCAACTATTACGAGGATTTATAAGGATATTTATAATTCATTGTTTAAATTAGATATTCTAGGCCTAAATTATTAATTAGCACAAAATATAAAGCAAACAAAATAATAATATATATATTTACAATTTCTACTGGAATTTTGATAACGTGAATAAACGGAGGTGCATATTTCAATTATCTATGAAATATCAAACTATTTTCCTGGATGTTTCCCTGTGCCTTATAATTAGTAGAAGAAACGATTAAAAACTCACTTGATTTTCCTTTTCATTCACTCTCCCTTTAAAATTAATTAGCATTGTCTTTTAATTAGTTTCTTAATTAAATTTAAGGGATCATCATAACTTGACGGCAAAATATCCTAGAACATATTCGACTCCAATCAATTAACCCGAAGAACACCCTCTATACATAATTCCCTACAGACCATTCAGTAACACCCTGTATAGATGACGCAAGTGATCGGTTTTGGATCAACTTAGTCTAGATAGCCCTTTCCTTAAAAGACATGATAATAATTATACAGCAGTACCTGATAAACGGCACGTAGACGCCAAGCTTGTAAAGTGTGGTTTCAATCTATAAATAAAAGTTTTCGTGGTTCCTTGTTCATAACGAAATGAAGCGGAGAAATTTCGTTAAAAGTCAAAAGTTAAGTATTTGGTCCGAGCCAGTTTTTGAGCGCCTTCGGGCTCCTTAATCTCTAGAGTTTTGGCGACGACACAAATAATGGAAAGAGTCG
The DNA here is from genome assembly GCF_054372755.1 of Phalangium opilio. Classification (NCBI taxonomy): domain Eukaryota; kingdom Metazoa; phylum Arthropoda; class Arachnida; order Opiliones; family Phalangiidae; genus Phalangium; species Phalangium opilio. The sequence continues at coordinate 4,468,735 of NW_028324187.1, read as the reverse complement.
CGGAATTGGAACTCTGAGAAGATAAAAGTCTTCAATGATTGTTTCACTTGTTTACGTGAGTATTTTGTTAGCTTTTGTGTAGCTGTGTGACATCATATGTACTTGAAGTATTGCCAGTTGATAAGGTTAAGGTTATGTTAGCCTTAAACTTGGAAGTGATCTTGCAAACCGATTATGAATGGAAACAATTTTTTACTTGTATTTATCGCTATTTTATATTCTAGATAAGCATTGATTATAAAATACTGAAATTGTTTTAAATAAATGCAATTGTTCAAGAATGTCTACCAAAACTGTTGTGGTGATCGTAGTTATTATTAACACCGTTTGTAGTGAAAACGATATAAAGTGCATGCTTGCTGCAAGAAGATATGATCGCAGATAAAATCGAAATAAACTGATCATAGATTAACATTTTATTGCTACTAAGTGAAACGATATGAATTAATCATATCAAAATCAAAGACTTTTTAATTCAATTTATGCATGATGGGTTTTATCATACTCATAAGCAAAGAAAGTGCTAACCGACACGGCGCCACTAGAGGCAATCACTCAAGCAAGTCTTTTAGCAGACATCGCTTCCACACGGTATGCAAACGCTAATTAAATCATTATCACCAATTAAATAACCATCAATAAAAATTAAAATACTGGTAATTTCGAGCCCCTCCTCTGAAAATCACTCGCTTCAATGACGCTTGTACTTTCAAGCAGTTATTACACAACAGACGTAGAATGAATGGTAGACAGAAACCACCATTATTAGTTTACGCCTAAACAACGCCTGGAAGGGGTGGACTTGAAATAAATTTGACTGTAAACGATCTTATATTGTCAGGTAAAAAACCAAACCAAAAAAAGGTAGATCAAAGCCGCTCAGTAAAGGTGTGAGACGAGAGAAATATTTTATCTATGACTCCAACGAAATTTTACAAATTCTTATCATTCTATTAAAATATCATCAAATAGAGGGGCTTGGCACTTGCCATTTTATAAAACTGGTCGAAATATAGTTCCGTGTAGGGCCCAAGTTGGGGGTAAAAATCATCTTAAATAAAGATGATGAACATTATAGTGTCTAATCAACTGGTTATCTTAAGACGCAAAATCCGATATTTGAATCCAACGACGTTATATAGGGCTACAAACAGAAGGACGCTGATGGACTGGTAAATTGAGGCCTTATCTAACGTCTTTGTTGTCCACAAAGCGTCCGGATGTTCAAGCAGACTAAACTGCGTCCCATTTTGAAAGGGGTCTATTAAATATGATAGTTTATGATACTAACGTCTTTAATTTGGAAATAGGATCAAAAGATAACCTTCAAAAAAGGGTTCCCACGCTTTACAATGTTAGTTACTAAACCATTTATACGAGGAACCCTGATATTCAGTAACGTACTCTAAAAATTGTCTTTGCTTCGCGAATACATTAATATTCTCTAAGCCTTGGTTTAAAACTGAATTAAAAATTGTTTGTTCTTAGAGGAACGCCAATGCGCTAGGCGTCATGTGATTTCTATCTATTTCTTTAAAAGCAAGTACAAGCGACCGTTTTAGGCTCAAGATAGAGATCCAGAAACAATTTTTACATACTTGATTTAAGTAGAAAACAATGACTTCTTAACGATAACGGCATTATAAATTTATAACTATATTTGCTGCCGTATTAAAGACGTCACAACTTTTGTTATTGAAAACAAAATCATGAATATTTTTAACTCATCGGAGTAATTATTCACTTAGAACTTCGGTGATATATTAAATTGCTATTGACTAGTCCGGTTGCAATAAATTATTGACGTCTCAAAAGCTATCGAATATTTTTGGTTGCAGCTCTGCTTTGAAATATTTCGATTAGTGCTGTTTTTTGAGTCAGTTCAGATGTTCTGATAGAGGTCCCATTCAAAATAAAATGCTTATGTATTAAAATTCAACTTCAGATATACTTCATTAAGGACATCATAAGTTCGTGATGAAGCCTTTAACTCCATATTTTGCGAAGTCGACTGCGTTAGAGCTAAGACTATACTGAATAGAGACTTCGGGTGATTAACTTATGCAAATCCGCATCAGTTTTAATTTGAGGAATAAACATTTACAATTGGATAATTTTCTTATCTGTTGAAATCAATTTTCATAAACCACTAAAACAAATAAAAAATATGGAATTTGCCACATTTGGATTTTATGGTCGTATCCGACCCCTCAAGTGAAACTGCGATAAGAAAATTTAGGTGGAGATGTATGCAAATAAATTTGGCGCCATTTGAACACGCGCCATTGGCCTACTTTGCGCGGGAATTCTAATCAAAGTCACCTAGATTAAAAGCCTACTTTCGATTTTATAATTGTTGCGAAATCTTCGCTTTAATCCCTTCCACATTTTTCCTCTCCTTTTTCTTTTTGCGGAAGTAAATTACATCTTAGAAAAGTTTGGAATTTGGGGCCTTGGGGTTATTCCGACAACGATAAAATGGGTTTTCGATATTAAGTATAGGCCGCCGTGTTTTCCAAAAGGGAGGGGTTCATCTGAACTTATTAAGGTTAAATCATTTGAAATTGGTCATATTAATTTCTTTATAATAAAACTGCTTTACAATGGAGTAGGGGTGTTTAAGAATAAAAAGGAGCATAATTAAAGTATTAGGAATGGTTCTTTCACGTAGATGTCCCTCGCGATAACCGCAATTCAGGAAAGCAGAGCCATCTTTCGTGAAAGACGTTCGTCACTAGGGATGGAGAGAGATGCCAGGACCTTTTATCTTTCTGATTAAAACTTAGCTAGACAGCGCCATCTAGGTATTATTAAATTAAATGCTTAATTTAAATTGTAAAATAACTAAAAATATATTGTGTTACATTTCAAACACGTTACGAAGAATAAACATATTAATGTTAGCATGGTTTAGCTACAGACATAAGTTGCTATGACTAATATTTTTCAGACCTCTAAACGAACTGTTCAAATGCACAAGTTGTTTCAATACCAAGTGTTAGTTTTCGGATTAAAACTAAGGAACGAGCTCAAATAACTGAATTAGTTCTTGGTCACGCATTATTCGCTCAGTCCCTTTTCTTTTCACCTATATTTGGGTTCAACGGAAAAAATGCAGAAATAACTCATCCCACGCAATTCCAATCACAACACCGATTAGCTCGCATACCAGAAAAATGGCAAACTTAATAATAAGCACTCTCCCAAAATGACGTCGTTTCTAACCCCAATTTCAAAGGAGACAATTAACGAAAAACGATGGAGAATGGCACCTCGTGTGTTTTTGTTCTTGCAAGTCATCTCGGGAAATCGCTCTAGATAGTTAGAGCTACAACAATTAGCAATTTGAGAAATGACTAATGGAGAAACGCGACGGGCCTCTTTAGATTCCTCAAAGTTGTCGCGATTATTTCCGTACTAAAGTTCAAGAAGAAGATGTAAACGAAGATGAGAGGTGGGAAGCCCCAAAAAGTTTAGAAAAAAAAATATAATAAAATTGGTTTCGGAAGTGAAAGTGACTCCAAGTATTCCAGACTGATATTAATGCATTTTTTAATGCGGATCGAAGTATGTTCCTCTCATATTTATCAGCGTATCTCAAGAAGCATATTTATCAAAATTGGTCGGTAAAAAAACCAAACAAAACATTAGAGTGGAGCTCAATTTTATAGGTATTGCTTACGGAAGAATAATAAATTCTGTTTTGTTACCATGACGAGCGAAATGGGCTTTAATTTGAATAGCAAAGAAAACTTCTTTTTTTGTAATTGAACCTGTTCTTTTACAAGACGCGCATATATTGTAAGTCAACTGGAACAGTCAACAAAAGCAATCCAGTAATTATCACACTTGGTTAGATGTTTTAACTATTACTATATCTATCGCTGGTAATAGAAATAGAAATTCTGAGTATTGCGAGGATATTTAAATATGGATTGAAAATATGGGAACTTAAAATATAAAAATAAAGAATGATTAAGTAACGCTACCGTGGGAATTAGGCTCCCATCGGAATGCTGACAGCAGTTTCAAGGTAGATACATTCAACTTTTGTTGTTTTAACAGAGAATTCAATCGACGAAGATTGAAGATGAGCTACATTTATTTTTAGTCGAGAACGTAATGACAGAAAAATTGATGGAATGACAGATAAATCTGTGAATCGGAAACTGACGTAATCAGAGTCATTGGTAACCCCAGCGCGGGTATATACGTAATTTCAAATTGACCACTATTCATTTCTGTGCTTGGGCATAACCATATTTAAATGTTTAACGTTATTAATTGAGAATTTTTTTGGAATTTAAATCGTTACATAACATTTGCTTTCAATATGAAGTGAAATTAAGTAAATTTCCTATTATTTAGATCCGCTTCACCAGACGTAATTCTTTGATACATGTACTCTGAATCTATATTTAATTATGACATCTCAATGAAACAGCAAAAAAGTAATATCATATTGATTTTGCAATATTTGTTGTTGTATAATTTCATTTAAATTTCAGGACCAACCTTTAATTTTATTTTAGTTTGAAACTATTTAGTCTTAATTCCAACTCTTTAAAAGTTTAAGCAATGAAATTTTTATAATCTGTTTTTCTAGTCTGTTAAAACAATGAAGAGAAAATGAAAGAGTTGAAAAAACAGGAAATGACGATAGGAACTTATCTCTTCCTTTCACTTTTTATTTTCAAATAGTTTAAGCTATAGTCATGATATTAAAAAAGGCTTCTCTAATAATAGAATTTGTTTCCAGATAGATATTTGCTACTAGAACAAAGTTCAAAATTAACTATTTTGAAAAAACTACTAGTAATTTCTCCAAAAAAATAAAGCTTTCAAAAAACGAAGAAAACTAGATTAGATTTTCACTCATTTATTCAGTTTGCTTCAAATTAAAAATTGACTTCAATTAAGGATAGCCAAAAGTTGATTTTAAAACTTTTAAAGAGATACAAGAAAATTAGGACTATCTATGACGTAGTGCTGCGCGTGGATTGTAATTGGTCCTCCTAGACCTAACATTAGTTCTGGATCACAGTCAAAAGATGGCGTGCATTAACAATAATAAATCCTCAGGTGATGCTTTTAAATTCACTAGCCTTCCGACAACACCAAAGAATGTCATCTCGATGAATAAAACCTGTTACATTTTTTTAGAAAAACAAACCAGAGTTAAACGAACTCCCAGCAGCAAAAGTCTGTTATTTTCTTTACAAATTATCCAAAATAATTCGTGATAAAAGAGGAAACCCCTTAATTACTTTAAAAGAAAAACAGTCTTTACATTCTGGTCCATTTCCTATAATGTAACATACACCTAACGCAAAATAAGCAGATTATGTCGTCACTTAAAACTTCAGAGGAAAAATATATTAAACAGAAAGCTTGAACCGCCGTTGCCCTTTCCTTCAAAGGGGTGTTAGTGTTTTTAAGGAAAATCATCTAAAGGGTTGATACCAACGTTTTAAGACTAAATTTGCGGTGAATGAAATATAACCCAGTTTTAATTAGTTTTTGACGTATTGTTCCTGAAACGGTATACAATCTTTAGTTGAAAGCCTAAGCCTTTTCAAACATCATTAACAAGTTGAACGTTTATAAAGGAAATATAATTAGGGCAGGATGTAATAATGACATATAAACCGAAAGATGCGAATGCGGCTCTTAATTTAAGTTGTTGTAAGAAGTAGGCGGAAACCATTAATAGCTTAAAGCTGCTAAGCCTTGGTCATCAGCCAGTAAAGAGCAAAGATGCATGCGGTTAGCTTTTTAACTCCTTTATTAACTTGATATTTTCGAAACCCATTCAAATAAGATTCCATGAAATATTTGATTAAATTAATAGAAGCGAGGGAGTTGGTTTTAGAAATACGTCACAAATAAATTGTGGTCCAGTTATGACGTACTATTGCACAGACGTGGCAACATGAAGTGTTGCAACTGCAAGGCCCCTTTATTTTAAATTATTGTCTTGCATCTCAGATCCATTTCAAGACGTTAAATATTTGTTTTTATTAGAATATTATAATCATATTTGAAACCTTTTTTGTACCATTTTGATAATCAAAAATTACACAATATCTGCAGGAATTTAAACCCATACAGCAAGACGCGCCAAAAATACAGAGACGTCGGACTCTAGTCTCTAAATTTATTTTTAATCTTTCAAAAAAAAAAATAATGAAACACCAAATATTTTTATTAATATCTTTACCAAGATGCTGACAGTATATCTCAAGAATAGATAAAAGACTTCCCCCTAACCATCGCATCCCGCATTATTTTACTCTGTAATTAGCTATTAATTTAGTCAAAAAAACACACACAATGCGAGTAACATTGGTGGTTTTCAGTAAATTAATTACAAGCGTCCGACACCCGTGTATAAAAACGTCCTTGTTGAATTAAAGGAGCGCGTGTTGGAAAAAACAAAATTAGGTCATTACTAAAAACGAGGTCGAATTTGGGCGAAAACCGCTAGCAGACTATTCTTTTAAAGGGAACGCTATGAAGTATTTTCTTTTTAACGACGATAATTTAACATAGGGATTTCCCAGCGGCAATCGTAGCTAGCCGCGGTTAATTTTTTTAGAGGAAACACTTTGAACAGCAACAGAGAAGAGCCTTTCAAAGTCGAAAGTGTCGGAAGTGACGAAAAGGATTACATATTTCAACCCTCTCCTCCCTCTTTACAAATTCCACCCCCGAATCATACATACACCCGAGGGATGGTTGGGTATCTGATACCTAGAATCTGGCACGTAGTTCACTCTCGCGTTTTGGCACGCTCTGTTCAACACGCGCCAGCAAAAAATGTAGACAATGCTTGTAGTAAGTTCATAGATTAGAAGAACCAGAACGCCGCATGCAGTCTGGTTGTCTGTCGTCTAAGATATTTATTGAATTATCTATTGACGTTTGAGTAAACTGTTTTGGATCGATTGCACGAATCGTTGATAGAAGTTTTATAAATGCGATAACGTTCAGTAGGTTTTGTATTCAGGCGTGTCTATAGAGTGTTATGAAATTAGATAAGTTTTGTTAAATTTTCAATTAAAGATAAAATAATAATAGAGTTTAAAATCATTGTTTTTAGTTTATGAAGTGAAAGCGAAGCACTTATTCCACCTTTTGCAGCTTTTACAAACATAAAAATATCAATATCTGCAACTTCAGACACGTGATAAACCTCACTATTATTGTTTTACTTAAGCCTTGGTTTAAAGAATTATGTTTTTAATTAACCTTCGTTTTAATAAGGGTAAACATAAAACTTTATTTGAGAATGTGTTTTATTGGTTTGTATGTTTGTCTGTTCTCTCAATTCTATTGATTTCGAAAATTGTGAAAAACATTCCTACAAAAATAACAACACGTAGATTGAACCCAACTAAAGACGATTTAGCCATCAGACACTTGTTCCCATTTATACCCGGAAAAAACCGGGTAGTTGTAACTGGTTATTAAAATATTAAAATCAGTGGTGAAATTTAAAATTTATAGACAGAATTAATATTTAGCAAAAACACTTACTACTTTAATGGTACCGAGAACCGTTAAATTTTACATAATAATCTTACACAAAACATTAAACAGAAATTAATATCGCAAAACCTTTTTTCCCTGAAAAACGTGCCCTTATCAAACCGGAGAAATCTACGAGCGTCTTAATCTTAACCCATCCTACAACACGTACCCCTGTATTAATGTAAGAGATTAAAGACCCCAAAAACCTTTACGGCTCATTATCGGTTACGAGTTTTTAACACCAGTGCCAAAAGTTATACAAGACCTTGTCTCTCTTAACACAAATCTCAAGTTTTGTCGACTTTGCGAAAAAGATAATTTGCATATAACGTTTCCCAATAAAACATAGGTATATTTTTTATGAGAACTCTAAAATCCTTGGCTAACTCTTCTAAGGAAAAATAAAGCAATCCTATAATTATCATAATATATTCTTTAAAGATATGGTAAAATGAAAAATGAAATAATTAAAACATATTGGGCGGAACGAAGTAGAAATAAGTAATTTTTACCAAGCGCCATTTGGGTTTCTGCAAATAAGTGTGTTTGCAGTCATATTCCTGCGAAAAAAGTGTGTTTGCAGTCATATTCCTGCGAAAAAAGTGTGTTTGCAGTCATATTCCTGCAAAAAAAGTGTGTTTGCAGTCATATTCCTGCGAAAAAAGTGTGTTTGCAGTCATATTCCTGCGAAAAAAGTGTGTTTGCAGTCATATTCCTGCGAAAAAAGTGTGTTTGCAGTCATATTCCTGCGAAAAAAGTGTGTTTGCAGTCATATTCCTGCGAAAAACGTGTGTTTGGAGTTATATTTCTGTAAAACAGTATGTTTTCAAACATATTTCTGTAAAACAGTATGTTTTCAAACATATTTCTGTAAAACAGTATGTTTTCAAACATATTTCTGTAAAACAGTATGTTTTCAAACATATTTCTGTAAAACAGTATGTTTTCAAACATATTTCTGTAAAACAGTATGTTTTCAAACATATTTCTGTAAAACAGTATGTTTTCAAACATATTTCTGTAAAACAGTATGTTTTCAAACATATTTCTGTAAAACAGTATGTTTTCAAACATATTTCTGTAAAACAGTATGTTTTCAAACATATTTCTGTAAAACAGTATGTTTTCAAACATATTTCTGTAAAACAGTATGTTTTCAAACATATTTCTGTAAAACAGTATGTTTTCAAACATATTTCTGTAAAACAGTATGTTTTCAAACATATTTCTGTAAAACAGTATGTTTTCAAACATATTTCTGTAAAACAGTATGTTTTCAAACATATTTCTGTAAAACAGTATGTTTTCAAACATATTTCTGTAAAACAGTATGTTTTCAAACATATTTCTGTAAAACAGTATGTTTTCAAACATATTTCTGTAAAACAGTATGTTTTCAAACATATTTCTGTAAAACAGTATGTTTTCAAACATATTTCTGTAAAACAGTATGTTTTCAAACATATTTCTGTAAAACAGTATGTTTTCAAACATATTTCTGTAAAACAGTATGTTTTCAAACATATTTCTGCAAAAAAGTATGTTTGCAACAATATTTCTGCAAAAAAGTATGTTTGCAACAATATTTCTGCAAAAAAGTATGTTTGCAACAATATTTCTGCAAAAAAGTATGTTTGCAACAATATTTCTGCAAAAAAGTATGTTTGATGTCATATTCCTACGAAAAAAGTATGTTTGGAGTTATATTTCTGTAAAACAGTATGTTTTTAAACATATTTCTGCAAAAAAAGTATGTTTGATGTCATATTCCTATGAAAAATGTATGTTTGCATACACATTGTGCATATAAGAATGTTTTAGTCATATATTCTACAAAAGTGAGCGTTTACAGTCACATCGATATAAGTCTGCTGCACAAGTTTTTTAAAACAAATCAGTTACACATTTCATACTGCCTTTAATTATATATATATATATATATATACGCATTATGAAAAGCAGAAAATATTATTTATTTCAAAACTGTCGTGGAATTTATTTGGGTAAAGATTTTTGTTACAAAGCTTCGTGCCTTATTGTCGGTGCCCAGATAAAAATTTAACCCGAACTGTGACATAAGTGGGTTTTAGGGCACGATGGTATAACTGGGTGAAATGAGCTCCTGGAAATGCGTGGGATTAGAAAATACAACACACACATAAAATACAAGTAGTTAGTTGTGGGAGCGCGCCATAGGTCTTTTAAAAATATCCACCTTTTTCTTCGAGGTAAGAAAAACTGATTAAAATTCAAATTAAGAGGTATTTTTAGGAACTCGATATACTGGGAATTTGATACTCATTAACCCTTAACACTGTTGACGCCCGACGGGCCTTTTTTAAAACAGTACGTGCATAAAACTAGCAGACGTTTTTTTTTCGATAGCTAATTTTAATTGATTTCAAGAAATCTTAACAGAGTTTCTCAATTGCTTCGTAATTTTGGACATCGCATCGTATAAATTTATTGTTTTCTGTAGCTGAATTGCTAATGATTAGACTTCAATATAATTCACGTGTTCCGCAATCAGGTGCATTTAAGCAATAAATCCACGTGCAATTACAGGGAATTTTTGTAACGTTGGGTATTTTTTTGTGATCTAATGTATACTTATCAATTGCAATCAAATATCATTAGATGTAATGATAAATTGAGTAAGGTTAAGTTGCTTAGATCCATTATGCGCCAATTGATACTGTGGTTGCAACTTTCAAAATTCAAAATTGAAAACATGGAAATGAACTAAAAGAATTTGGAGACTAAAAACCTTGTTTGAAATTTTATTATTTAAATTAGGCTTCATCTTTAATTATAATATAGACCTCTTAAGGTTTTAAAAAAGGAAATATAGGTGAACTACTTCTAAAAACGCTTTCCTCGACTAGGAGGAGCATTTTTCTAAAAAATGGTGCAATATTTAAACGTCACTCAACCTTTTACAAAAATGTTCAAGCCATGATCTAATATAATTCTAAAAAAACCTAACCTTAATCCGTGAAAGGTTAGACGGTGGATTGCCAATAATACTCCTCCAAAAACAAGACCCTAAACATTTTTTTTATCACAAGTTCCTAAGAAGAAAATTCACCTATAGCACTTGAATACCTGAAAATAATAGCTCTTCCATTTAAAATCATCAACAATCGAGTGTTTTTTAAGGCTTACAACCTTCTCATTCCTAAGAAACCCCACGACTTTTTCGAGTATCGCTGAAAACAACTTTTCATTTAAAAAATGGAATTATAGTTATTAAACGATAGAAAACTTTTCCTTAAGAGGGTGCGGTTTGCATGGATATTAAATAAATTTAAAAATCAAGATTTTATCAGATTATAGCTAACAATGATGCTGAAAAGATCACACGGACATACCAACACCCTCGCTGACATTTAAATCAACGCGAAACGCGTGTAAAAACCCCCCAAAAGATGAGATAATACGATACAAGAACAAGACGGATCAAAATAGAGCATTTTCCTCGGAAAAGGTAATTGTTCATCGTTAGAATGATCGCACCCACGCCAGCTAGATCTTTCAGAGCCGACGTGGTAAGGGGTTCGACAATAAGAGTATTAAATCGAAATGAAAATAAACTTTTTCAGATACAATTTATTTTGAACATTGTTGCAACAATACCGATACTAAAATGAAATATTTTCATCGGTTCAGTCAGATATAATAAAACGTCTTAGTTTGAACCAAGGCCGAAAAAACTAACGATATGTGTGACGTTTATCAATTGACTGAAGTTTCAGATATTGCAATTTTTTTCTAGTTATTTTTATCCACTCAATCCTTAATCAATATTTAATTCAATCAACTAATTTTACTGTTAATCGATCTAGCCTTCTAAATTAATTGAAAAAATTACATATCTACGCTTTTTCCAAATATTTTTCCTAACTTACCACCTTTTCCAAAAGGTTGACTCTAAAGTTGGTTCCTTTTCCTAAAATTTTGACTCTATTAATCTTAGGAACTTTGCATTGCTTTTTTGATAAGCCTTGGCATGAACTTACGGTGCAGGGTGGTTCTTATAAGTCTGGCATAAATTAAGGGGTATTTCTTTGGTCCATTTTGAGTCGAATATGTTCTATGACATCTTGCCGTTCGAGCCAGCTTCTCAGTTGCAAATGCAATGAGAGTAGTTATATCGCTCAGATTTTTCCGCAGTGTTGGACACCTCGAAATGTCGAGTTATTTCAAGGTACAAGGAAGCCATCCCGCGTCATCCTACCGATTCGCTGATAGCATCATTCCAGAGTCCTTTTGTTTGGGAAGAACATTCGGGAAAAGGAAGTGGAGTGGAATGAAAATGTCAAGTCCACGTTACGGGACCTATCTTTCAAATGTACAATGCGTGCAGCACGTGGTCGTTCTTGTATATGAACGGATTTAGATGTCATTATCAAGGCTTCTAAAAATAGACCTCGCACTTGACCACCAAAAAGCCGAATCGTCCATTAAGAATCAAAACTATCACTAAAAATAGAAAGTCCTCGTTGCATTTTTACGCCTTTTTACAAAGAAAGCGTGGCTAATAATTGGGTAACGATGGATATTTTTACGCTATTACAATTGAGGTCTATTGCCGGACCATAGCTTTGAAACCAAGAAGCATTTTAATACAGCTTGGACAGTAACTCTTAATTTCATGTTGATCAAAAGGTAGTCAAATTATATCACAATATGTTAATAAAGGTTTAATCATAAGTGGATTGAATGCATTAAATAAAGTTGTTTAGAATTGTTATGACAGGTGCGAAAATAAACGTAGCTTACGATGACATAAACAATGAAGGTATCAACAAATATTACAGAGAAATTAAGGTTAAACGGGTTGGCAATTAATAAGCTATTAGAACAACATAAGGTCCTCGTTCATTAACAGCCGGATAATTAAAACGAGATAAGTCTCATCCTTTGGTCATCACCTTCATAATTATTAATTATATTATCTTTGTTTGATAAACCTATTAAATTTAACTTTAAATGCAGTCAGTTTAGGGCTAATAAGGACGGCCACCTCAAACTCAAACCCGCGTTTAGGATTTTGCAGTCATATAAACAGTCCGTTTATCACTCTAGAAGTAACCAAAACAACCAAACCATCTCAGTGCTCGATTAACACTTAATCGGTTGGTGACTTAATTCTCCCTTGAAGGTAAACTAACTAACTAACAAGTTAAGTAAAATAAAAGCTTGTAAAATAAGACAAAGAGAATAGATCTAATTCGTGTGGGTGCCGGCAATTGAGAGAAACCACGGAATCCATTACTAGATAAATGAAGTACAAGCATTTGATGATAGGGTCTCAACCTTCCGAAAGACTAATCCCCATCGCATCCCCCTTCTGTATCGCGTAAGCTAGAGGGAACGCTGCTAGCCCTTCCGGGCGATAAGGTCCAAAAGAATCTCAGGTATTCCAGGAATTCCCGCTGAGCCTGATTCTCTTTTTCGATATAGTTATAAACAAAATAGGGTCGTTTAAAAATACCAGATCAAATGCCACCCAGAGCAAGAGATAGATAAATAATTAATTGGGGTTATTAGAAAATGAATATATTATAATCAACGCCCATCAAAAACTACTTCATCTAAGAGGCTGAAAATTTGTAGTGAGGTTACTCTTAAATAGAAGTTGCCCTGTAAGAAAGATTTTTCCAATCCGCTTCTATCTTGAAAAATGGCGAATAGAAATGTAATAAAACCTTTATGGAATAATGTTCACTACGCGTTTCAACCGATTTCACTAATATTAATTTAGTATAATGGTTCCATATACATTCTATAGACATTTATATGGTATTTAGGGCTACATTTGCTGCCATATTTCAAAATGGCGGCTTGAGAAGTGATAAAAATGTTAAAAGGGGCGCCATTGCAGCTATTAAAATATAATATTTGTTTCAAAATAAAAATAACTATTTTATAGCAAACGGCAATGAACTTTAACTTGTCAATCACAAAAATAAGCAATCAAAACTTATACATTATTGTGATTCAAGCAGATTAAATCGACAAATGGCGGCAAATAATACGACGTAAAAAACAATTAACCCAGACAACAAAAAGCTACACAAATGTCAGAACCCAATCTGGGTATCACGCGAGTTCAAGCAACCCATGGAAATTTAAAATTCCAAACTCCACCCTCTCATAAATCAATTGTTGTCTGAAGCCCAAAGAAAGAAATAAAAAAGTCCCAAACGAATAAACGATTTTGAGATTCGACATTTTAGGCAACCGATAATGAGATTCCTTTTCAACACCCTCTTGAAATTGAAAATGTAACACGTAGCCCTTCTCAATAATTATTTAATACCTCGAGCCAAAATATTTTTATCACGAAAATAAAGTCAAAGTAATTTTTATGCCGGGTCACAGACCAGACGGCTATGCGCCTTTACTCCGGTGTTGGGGGAAGCCATTACACTCCTTACTCTGTTCTTTGAAGTAATAGTTATAAGAAACACCTTAGTATATTTTATTACTAACTTAACACCCGTCATATGAAGACTTATTGTTTTTAATCGTGTTCAGTTTAATCAAACACTATCCTTAATTATCTTCAAAGTTTTAAATTTTACGTCGCCATATTTCCACTCAATCTGTTGCAATGAATGAGCGCTATCTAGGTTCGAACCCTGGCCACGCTAATTATTGCTAAGTTAATAATACTAATAATTGCAACAACTCTTTAATTTAAAATTTCAGTAACACTAAGGAAAGGTTCATAACAAGTGGTTTGGGTTCAGTTCCTGAAGGTTGGATCCACAAACCTCTAGCCACTAATCCTGTTAGGACACTAAGAATTTTATAGAATCATTTTAATGAATTTGAAAGATGTAAATAAGTTTTTTCTTGAAAAACATATATATATAATTATTCAGGTATTTCATATGAGTGAAACCAAAGACTATATTTAGTGTTTGTGTTTATTGTTTATTACATTGAGAGGAAACTGTTACCGGTTCCCAGTCCTTAAATAACACTCGGGCAACGACGGGTAGCAAGCTTTGCTAGTTTTAAATAATGATTCTTAAGAAATTAAGTGTTAAAAGTAAAAGAAATCGCTTTCTTTGATATTCTATACTTCCGAAATATAAAGGCCATTTTTTTCACACGTCGCTAGTTTTTACAGTGAAACTGCTTTTAAGGGAAAACCTTTAAGCAATCCGAAGAAACACTCGCAACATTTAATTTGCAGGCTGAGTTGAGGCCTTTTCAAACACCAATAACAAACCCCTTGCATATTGCCCGACCAAACGTAATTAAAATGTAATGAGGTTTCGAGGGAAGCTCTTGATTTTATCAAAAAAAAAAAAAAAATCATTAAGTGTTTTTGAAAACGATCCCTACAATTAAAGTCCTTGTTTCTTGTAAGTCGTCGAGAAATGTAGCCAAATTACACTCTCTTTCTCTTACTCCGCTTTGAAAATTAAGCAAAAATCGTTATGGATTTTTCAATGGGTTTAGGGGGTTGAGTAGAAAGCGACATCTATCTGGAAAAGTCTGAACTAAACCAGGAATACATAAAGCTAACAGGAAACATCGTGTAGGCATTTTTCCAACATATCTTGCAATTCTACCTCACGCGCTTGACTGACCCCGCATTGCTACCAACCAATAAAATCATGACGTATAGTACACAGACCGGCCCACAAAACCCGCATGGAAATTAACACGAGAGACATGGGGGCGCAATGATTCCAATAAGCTGTATGTATTCCTTTATAAACTGAAAAACAGCTATATGACAGTGCGAACGAGACTTCAAATATAGAAACCGTAAAAATGTATCTCAAAGTCACATCTCCAGAAGTGAAAATACGAAACATTGTAGATTCACGAATTGCAGCACGGGTAGTTGTAATACACGCTTGTTTATCGCGAAGGTAAAAGCCCAGTCAGGAAAAGCACCTTGACCATTAACAAATTTACAGTTTTTACACCCACATAACACGATTTGTCTAAAAAATTCCCAAGTTGAAGCCCCAGAAAACCCGGCCACGAAACTAAACACAATAGACTTCGATATGTAGATGAAAAATCCCGCATTACAACAACCGTCATACCAAAAACGTCTGTTTTCAAAATGCCAAATATCTACTGAGAGTAGATTTTGAATATTAAAAAAAAATATATATATATGAAAAACCGGCCATTGTAAACATGAATCTATTCATTTTAATAATGAATATTGAAAACACCGTCCAGCCGAAATGGCTTAACACAGGAATCTTTTTCTTAAAGATAGAGCCCGTAGGTTTAGCGGTATAAGTTCATAAGATATGTTCCATAAGTTTGTCACTGGTTACTGTCTACTGAGAGCTTGTCATGAAGTGATGTATAGGTCATAGATTCTCGTGAATCGACGCCTGGTAAGGCGCTGTCAAAGGCTTACTACAAACTAAATGGGAAGATGAACTCCAAAACTAACCGAGTGTAGTGAATTCTCGCTTGTCGTTCTCGCACTAGGTCGAGCTGTAAGTTTCTAGCATTACGAATATAGGTAGTGTCATACTTATGGACCATATTTTATAAACCAATTTCAACGTTCAAACCTCTGTTTTATTACAAATTTATGAATGAGTTAATTATTACGGAAGTAAAAGTAGCATTATTATTAAAAATCCACGACCATGCATATATATTCATGAATAAAATTATTAAATTCCTTTTGTTACGTACGCCTTTCGATATAAAAGTTGCAATCAAATACAATGGTGCAATCAGTTTTTCCAAATTATAGGTAGGCCAGATATAAAAATGCGTTTGGGAATTACCCAGTTGGTAATTCTATACCATATAGTTAAAGGTCGAAAAAAATCGCTTAAAATTATATTTTACAAAAATTTAAATTTGAATATTACGAATTTCGTTAAATGTCCCGTGTCGGAAATAAATAACGTTACATAGCAAAATCCTCCCCTTGATATTTTGACGGACGACCTTGGATCCGGGTAGGGTGTTATTATGTAAATGAGATGCTCATTAAGCCTAATAGACCTCGTTAGCCCCCTAAACAAATATGCCTTTAAAGGGATAGTAGATATAAATACTTGAATATTTTAAAATTTACCCAATTTAATTTAATTAAGTTTTATTGTTTTAAAATCTAATTAAAAATTTCGGAAAAGAATGTATTTATGTCATAACTGTGTCATACTTCATAGGCCGAGCAGGAGCGCACGAGCTAGACCTTGGCTAGACTTGGACACGTGGCTGAGGGAGCTTATCTCGCGCCAAAACTTTATCTCTAGCATAGCCCCCTGGATCACGCGACTCGCGGACGCAGGCTGCTCGCGCTATAGAAGCCCGCCCAATGGGCCTTAAAACGCGTATCAAGCATTTTAAGCCGAAAATCAAAGCCGTCAGCTTTTAACATGGTCGTCTATGGGAGGAAGACCCTTTTTTGGCCCTAATTTGGCAAATAATGGCTCAAATCTCTTGAACTTTTAATCGTATGTGTAAAATAAGGTTTGTGATTTTTGTGCAAAATTTCAAAAGATTATATCGTATAGTTTTCTTGTAAAAAAAAATTAAAACTTAGACAAAAATCAAAGCCGTCAGCTTTTAACATGGTCGGCTATGGGGGGAACTAAGTTTTTTGGCCCTAATTTGGCAAATACTGGCTCAAATCTCTTGAAATTTTAATGGGAGGTGTAAAATAAGGTTTGTGATTTTTGTGCAAAGTTTCAAAAGATTCTATTTAGTAGTTTTTTTTGTAAAAAAAAATTAAAACTTAGCCGTCTATGGGGGAACCAGGTTTTTTGCCCCTAATTTTGAAAATACTGACTCAAATTTCTTGAAATTTTAATGCGAGGTGTACTGAAGGAATATTAATGACCGAGCGAAGTTTGAAAGCTCTAAAACCAATAGTTTTTTCCCTGAAATTCAATAAAGCTTTGTTTGTACATGAGCACAACCATTATTCATTTTAAATTTCCCGGTAAGGTTTCGGCGCGAAATATTGGTGAGAAAAACTGGTTTTCACTTTACCTCCCACTCTCCTTCCACCTTCAATCCTCCATCCTTCCAGAGAGAATTTGTAATTAATAATAAAAAATTCATAAGCACATACAATTTGTTATAATAACTGAAATGCTAATTAGTATCCACAGTTAGAAGTTCCCTATACTTATATTTGTATGGTTAAAGCATTTAAATCTTAGAAATAGGTTCGTTTTCCCTTCAAATAGTTGGGAAATTTCAGTTAGAATAACTTTGTGTCAGCTGTGAATTTTCCTCTTAAAATTAAACTGAACCACATCAGTTCATTGGCAAGCACCTGAATTCCGTATGTTAATTCCTATCTTTTCAATAGCATCTAGGAAGAAATGATTATCATATAGGTTCTTGACCAAACACGCTCTGAAAAAAGCCGACAGGTGTCAAAAGTCACCGGAAGCAATCTAGTTCTTCTGGTTGTGCAATTTTTTGCGCATTTACAGACCTTGGGTTGTGCTCATGTACAAACAAAGCTTTATTGAATTTCAGGGAAAAACTATTGGTTTTAGAGCTTTAAAACTTTGCCCGACCATTAAAAATCCTTCAGTACACCTCTCATTAAAATTTCAAGAAATTTGAGCCAGTATTTGACAAATTAGGGCGAAAAAATGGTGTTCCTTCCATAGACGGCCATGTTAAAAGCTGACGGCTTTGATTTTCGGCCAAGTTTTAATTTTTTTACAAAAAAACTACAAGATGTAATCTTTTGTAACTTTGCACAAAAATCACAAACCTTATTTTACACCTCTCATTAAAATTTCAAGAGATTTGAGCCAGTATTTGCCAAATTAGGGCCAAAAAACTTAGTTCCCCCCATAGCCGACCATGTTAAAAGCTGACGGCTTTGATTTTTCGAGCAAAAATCCCCGATACGCGCTTTAACATAGGAAAATAATTCTTTGGGCGGGCTTCTATAGCGCGAGCAGCTTGCGTCCGCGAGTCGCGTGATCCAGGGGGCTATGTCTCTAGAAAAGATTTTAAGGCGCCAAAACGAAGGTAAAGGGAGTAAAACCCATCCCTCTATGTCATAACTTTAGAGTGGGAGGGATACTTTATCTCCACGTTTTTCAATAGGTTACCTTTCCTTTATTAATTTGGTTTTATTTTTGTCTTATGACGTCACTAGATTGATCACTCCCATCTCGATGAAACTTTATCATAAATTTAATGTGAATTTTAATATTATTTGATCTCACTGCCACTGCAGTACAATATAATTATTCTGTGTAATAACAGATGTAGCGCGTTACTTAGCTAAGGGAAACCTCACGTTACAATGACAACAAGGCTTAACAAAATGCATACACCTACAATAACATTAACATCCCACCAAAACCCGGTAGAAATTTCGGTAGGTTTTACCTGAGAAAAGAAATCAGCTCAAACGTTGTTGATATCTTGAAGAAGAATTTCTTCTTATTGAGCAACAAATTATCTTTTAAAACTTGAGTCTAAATTCACGAATCATTCGATCAAAACTTAACTGAATAATGTACCAAGAATTTCTTAAAAAAAAACTTTTAAAATCGTTAAAAAACCGGCCTTCCAAAGTTCAAAAATAAACTCGGCGCAAAGTACAGAGAAACCTAGCTGGCAGCCCGGCTAAAAAACGATTTACGTAAGTCTTAAAGCCAAGGAAGTCAAGGTCACGCCATAGAGTTAAGAATAATATGACTAGATTTAAAATACAAATTTTATGGACACTTTCAGCAAGAACAGATAAACTATTTAACATAATATATATTTCAGAGATTATAGGTTATTGATATATATATATATAATTATTTTTACTTTTAATTATTATTATTATTATTATTATTATTTATTTCGCACCCAGAGTTACTGGCAACCACAGAGGCAGAAGAGCCTATTTAAGGTGGTTACCCGGACGTACAATACAAATATAGAAAACAATAAATATCAAGTATACAAAAATTTAAATTGGAATTAAACAGTAAAAAAAATTCAAGTTATTTTGCAATACAAATTTTGAAAACAATAAATATCAAGTATACAAAAATTTAAATTGGAATTAAACAGTAAAAAAATTTCAAGTTATTTTGCATCCAGTTCTGTATCTCTAGGGTACAATATATATTCTTCATTGGGTAGCAAGAAGGGAGGTGGTAGCTAAAGGCGGGCTCCAAGAGTGGGAGAAAAAAATCGTATCCGGTTCCTATCAACGTGTCGTCTGCTCGTTCAAATTTGGCGGTTATCGCTTTAAGTATTTGATTACTCGTGAAATTTACATTATCTTTAAAGTTATTTCCACCATTTGACCGTCGGTGTAGTGCGAATTAATTTGCAAATAACTTAAATTAGTTATAGAAAACAGTTTTCCTCGCTTATTTTGTGATTTTAGTAAGTGTTTTTATATAAATCAACTTCAAGTCGTTAGACCTTCGGACGATTTACAAACTTTTCACAAATAAAACATGGGATTAAAAGGCATTTCCCCTATTATATCTCCGGATTTATTACACGCATTGTATAGTATGGGACACGGTGACGAAATAGGTATGTCAATTTTTCATAATTAACCTTTTGGGGAGCAATTATAACGCGTTTAACGTTAAGCCTTGGCACGTACGTGAAGTTGTTGCTAGGTTTTTGAAAAGAGGAGTTTGAAGAGGGATTCGGTTTCTCGGTTCTTTTGTACGGGAGCTTTTTTATCACGAGATACTCTGTCGATTAAACGCTTAAAGAAACAACAGAATGCCCTGCAGCTTTTCTCAGTAAAAATTAAAATAACCCTAGGAGAGTTAAACCCAATGCAAATTTCGTAATCCAATAAAGAGGCTCTTCTTCCACTAGGCCCAGATTGGAGTAACTAACTGAAGGACGTGCAATAAAAAAGTCTATGCTCAGGGTTTACTCCGTTCTGTTCTGTAATCTGTATGGGTTTTGAAACAAAAATATTTATATACTGCACCAAAACTGCGTTAGTTAATTTTCATAAGCCCAGCCTGGACAATTAAAAAGTAACTGCTAAGGTTCTTGACCCATAGTCTTGGGAGTATTTAAAGATTCTAAGAAAGGTGCCACGGAAAATTGAAGGGGGGGGGTTCATTTAAAATCGTGTAAGGAGTCTCATTTCACTAATGACAAAGTTAATTCTGCGCAACGTCTGAAATGATTAGTGTGGATTGTCAAGTTTAATTTAAACTAGGAATTAAAAATAAGCTTCCCTAGAAAAGACACTTCATAAAAGTCAATATTATTTTATGGAAGTCCTAGCATGGATTCCCTGTCTCGACAATAGATAATTTGTTGGTATGGGAAGTTACTATTTATAAAGTTATTCAAAAGTAAACAATGCAAATACTAAAGCATCCAAAAAAAGTGAGCCGTTTTGGTTTACCCTTTAATTGTTGCCAATAAAAGAAGGTAACAGTTAACGAAGGGGGAAGATATTCTTACATGGTTCATCCCCCCCATTGTGGGTCTAATTGTTGCCCGTTTTATACTGTTTTCCACTCATTTGGAGTGATTACATCGAAGTTTGTAATAGAAAGTTGTGACATTGCAAAGTTAGTTATCTCTTAAATATATAATTACATAAAATGAGAAATACAAATACCGCACTTTTAAAATCGAGTTAGATGTTATTTTGATACGTTGGCAGTATTTGAAACGATTCCTTCACATAATTAGCTTATCAGCGCATATATTTAATTAACTAATTATGCAAAGTACTTCCAACATTATATCTATCATCCATGAAACGCCATACTGTCGTTTTCAACGACATTTGAAACGGTATCGCTAAGGAACTTTTGATTGTAGATACAGTAGGGTTTAAGATGGTATAATACTTGTTGATATACCGTGTGTAAATTCTGAGAATTCCCGGGGACTGTATGCTCTTTTTCTAAACCATTAAATCTTCCGACAAAGAAGAATAAAACCTATAATTTATATTCTACAGTATAACCTAATTTTCTTTTTACTCCTTCTCATCTGACCTTCTGTGTTTTATCTCGGAATGCATTTTTCGTGTCGCACGTGGAGGTCCCTCACGAAACTGATCGAAAAAGCGCGTACACTTTTCGTAGAAATGTCGTGCTGTCCCGCTATAATACTTTACCTATTGGAACAGAAGTAGTTAAACTCAAAGTTATCCTGCACTTCAAAACGCTAAGTTCTAGTTTTGCGAATGTTTTGTATTATATTACTCTTCTATTTTAATGCAATCAAACATAACATACCAAACGAAAATAATTGTTTAATTATGGGTGCATTTATCCCATTGCGAAACTTCACAGAACATTTATGACGTATTTGTATTGTGCTATGATGTACGCATCCTTTTTTGTAAGATTAGACAAACAATCTAAGTGTGTTTAATGATCTGTGACATAATGGACAAGCGCTTGCCTTCTCTGTCCAAATACCGTTAATGAATTAAATGGAGTAATTGTTTTACAATCTCGAGTTAATCATCTTCTAAGTATATACCTTTTTATTTGCACGCGTGTACTATAGTAAAAGGTACCGAGAAGTTTACTAGAGCCAAGGTTTAGAGTAGAGCTCAGTTCTAAATCACATGTTTCCTTAGTGTTTGACAGTTTGTCAACAGTCACTCGTAGCACGCATGTAGGCTTACCCGCCGGAAGGATGGAAATTTAGAGTTTGACAGCGAGCGCTTAAATGTGGAACCTACGATAAAACCGGTTTTTTTCATGCACTAAGATGGCCGTAGGTGGGCGGAACTGTCAGTTAAAACAGGGATAGATTTATTTTTTTAAGACGGAATGGACAACGTTTGGCCTTTACTTCAGTCCGACTCATAGCCGAGTATGGAGCCCCTTCCTTCAACACGTAACCAAAAAAATAAATTATCTTATTGGCTCACTAAAACTACGTATTGGTGACGTTGCTGACAAGGAGGGCCAAAAATACGTAATTCCTGTTTACCTCTGTCGCTATGGCTACGACCCCTCTTGCGTTGTACAGATAAGCGTCTTCACAGGGGTACAAAATGGAGCCGTCTAAAAGCGAGATTTCGGAAATTATTCGGGAATTGTTTTTAATAGCAATTAAGAAGGTAGTTAGTGAATTTGGTGCCGGTGTTTTGGATTTGGAGTACATCTGTATGGGTGAAAAGTGTTCGCTAATTCTTTCTTAAGCCAATCATGTCTACTATCCTCATGATTTTGTAAACGAATTTGATGAAGTTAACCAAGGCTTAGTGAATGGCCAGGAGTTTTGTGAGCTTAGTGTTCGGTTAAAACCTGTTCGTGTTGTAATATCTATGAAGACTTTTACTCAATTATAACTCACTTTTAATTTTCTTGGGTCTTCCCCGTTTTTTTCAGTTGTATAACTTCCATTTTTAAACAATGTTCTTTCAAAAATTACAATCCGAGCCCATTCCAACTTGGCAGACGAAGGGGCAGACGACATTTATTTGACCCGGATATACATACAACGCCATAACGAAAACAAGACCCGCCTCTTCTTTCACACCCATCCGTCACGGGTTAGGGGGTCGTGGACTTGGACGCGCACCCGAATAACCCTGTTACCCATTCCGTCTTAAAAAAATAAATCTATCCCTGGTTAAAATAAGTCATAATTAAGTATATATAATTTTACTTATCACTGTTCAATGAACTTCGATTAAAATTTTATGATATTACTGTCAATTTGGCGCGACAGTTTTTACGGATTTTGCGATTTTCCAAACTAGGCGGTAGATGGCGCTGTATTATTTTACACACAAATGATTTTATTTTGAAACTAACCATCGAAAAAAGCAAACCCATTTTCATTAATAATTTTGGGTCAATAATGTTTTCCAAAAGCAATAACTGGAAAAACTATCAAAGAATCGTGAAATCTACAACCAATGAAGGCAAGACTTAGTAGCAGACGATGTTTATCACTAACAAAATCTCGCGGGCTTGCACCAGAAAAAAAAGAGTTCATGGGGTTATTGTATTTCTATACTATATAAAATATACTAGGTCATCTTTTGATGGATTAATGGATCGCGTGACCATAACGGCAACGGTGGGTCAGCACGGAACATTACTAGTAATACATTAAAGGGTGAAAGCATTGGTGGGCGGGTAAAAATTGTTTGAAATACGTCACAGGCACCACATGACTGAGGAAAGACACCTTGGTTCAAAGAAGATTTGTTCGTTTTATTTCGAAAACTGTATCACTTCGGGGAATTGGCGCTGCAAACAAGGACTGTGTCCAGTCCAACTTCATGTGGAGTCTTTGTAGTGTCTATTGGTGTCACGTGGTGCCTGTGACATATTCTCAAATAACTTCTACCCATCCACCGATGCGATGCCTTCGTTACAGTCCCTATAAAACCTAGGTAGAATGTAGGAGCAGGGAGGATTTATGCAGCAAGAGTGATTTTTGTGTCCTCTTGTAGAAGGGAAAGTTTCATCTCCTTTTATCTAGTTTCGCCTTGACTCGAGAGAAATGCAACTTCTTTGCATCCCCGTTCTTTTTTCATTCCTCCTTGCTTTCTTTTATTTAAAAAACTTCCTTCGAAAGCCTCCCCTTAACCTGATTGGAAACGCGTTTTAGGGTTATTTTTAGTCCACGATATGTGAATTGTCTTTGACGTTACGTGATAATACATTTAAAATTGACCCCAAATGCAATGACGACTTTTGAGAGATAAATAACTTAGAAAGCTTTTTTCTATTCTTACCTGTGTCGTTTCTGTATCAGTAAAAGAGGCTTAAATTGTGTCTTGATAGTTGCCGCGAGAAATAATGGTTTCTTTTCTATTGAGAAAATGTTTTTAAGTCAAGCAAGCTAGGTCCGGGTAGAAAATAACTCTTTGGTCATTTGACGTTGAGAGGTTTTCCTTTTATGAAGTAAATACCTGTTGTTTTCTTTTTGAAGCATTGTTGTGGGAGTATTACGGTAAAGGTTCAACTTTGGTGGGTGTTTTTGTATGTGGTATAAGGTGTAGGAAGGACAGGTCATTAAAGTCAAAGCGTAGGATAACCTTAAAATTAAACTTCCTTTCAATTCGCTAGCAATTTGGGCCAATCACGGTATGTCTAAGTGTGTATACAATTTTGTCACACACGTGATACAAGAAAAAATGGCGCCATTTTACGGACAATTAAATCATACTGATTCGGGAACGTTTATTTGTTTTTTAAATATGCATATAGTTTTCAGACTATTAGGATTTATACCATTTACACAACATGCTTCAGGTGTTAGTTACACAAGGAGGCCAGACTCCCTAGTGGAGTCAAATGCTTAGGCTGCCATATTGGTGGGTTTAAAGGTGGAGTAAGAAGCCAAGTTTCCTTGTGTAAATGGTATGAATCCTCCTTCTCTGAAAACTATGTATAGAGAGCTTTCAGTTGGAGGAGGAGCTGAGTCTCGTGGCATAATTTACGCTGCCATATTGGTGGGTTTAAAGCAGGAATGAAGCTGAAACCACTCCCAATATGGCTACCAGAACAGTGGTAAGACTTGGGACGGTGTGACGTACTACTATCCCAGTTGAAAGCTCTCTATAACCTGCCCATTGTACTTCTACCACCCTTTACATAAGATTGTTATAATTTACAATATTTTAGGTTTAAAATAACCTCATTTAATTGTACCTTAACACTCTTTGAGTCTTTATACACACGTCACGCCTTTTACACGAGTTAGTTTGTTACGAAGAAAGAATTAAGGCATATGGGTTCCAATTCGCCATCATATTAAATCATCTTTATCCATTTAAGACTCGACTCATATCATCTGCGTGTCGTTAACAACCTCACTATCACGAACGTCAGGGCGTGCTCCCAAAGAAGGGGAAAGAAAAATAATTAGAGTTAGGGACTAGTTACTTTTATTTCCGTTGTAAGTCGTGACGTCACCCCCAAACCCCTCCCCCCGATATCCAAAAATATTCACCGATTTTATCTCTGATTAAAGGCCCAAATTTTCTTTCTGTACTAAATTTCCTTTTGATAAACATTGGGCGACCTAATTAAATGCCAGTAATATTATTCGGTAGTTTTGATGTGCCTTAATTTGCAAAACCCGCTTTGTAACGGTATAAAGATGCCGGTACACCGGATGTAGTTAAGAATACCTTAATTTCATGGTAAAGGTATGCGGTTTTTGGATAATAAAAAAATTCCCTATAATTTTTTAAATATCTTAGCGCATGGTCAATCATCGAAAATATTTCCGCCTTCATATTATTATTATAAAGGCGTCTGGAAAAATAGACAAACAGCTGCACCATCGGCTTGCTGCCTCAAGGACGGCGCCAAAATACGCAAAGATCGAGTTTAATTATAGACTTGTGTCTTTCAACTACCCACTAGAAGTCTAAAAATGAATATTTGCTTTTTGAATTTATTCAATTCTATCTTTAATAATAGTTTATGATTGGTAATTCCAGGGCTTATAGCAATTTAGCAAAATCTCAAAAAAAAAATAGGAGAATAAATAGGAGAATAAGGGACTTAGATTTCATAAATCAATAAAAATATTGTCCAAAAATTTAAAATTAGAAACCCACAAGGGACAACTGTTAAAAAATGATAAGGACCTTGCAGAAAAATAGGGACTAGTCTTTTAGGGACCTGGTTTAATTAATAATATTTCTAAATAAAGAAAATATTCTAATTAATCGTTTTAACTAAAAACCAACTAAACCGGACGACCTTACTAAAATTAAAGTCCTTTCAATTTATTTACATATAAATT
The DNA here is from genome assembly GCF_054372755.1 of Phalangium opilio. Classification (NCBI taxonomy): domain Eukaryota; kingdom Metazoa; phylum Arthropoda; class Arachnida; order Opiliones; family Phalangiidae; genus Phalangium; species Phalangium opilio. The sequence goes on along the minus strand of NW_028324187.1, from coordinate 4,442,485 downwards.
CGAAATACCACGAATTTTACTTTTAAACAGCTACCAAAATAATTTCCAAAAATAAAGAAGATAAAAGGCATTTTCCACTTAATCATTTTCGTTGCACCCTTAATTATAAAGAACCTAATCAGGTAAAAATTCTAGTTTTTCTATTATTTAAAAGAGAAGAGTTGGTTAGGGGGGGGGGGACTTCTCGATTCCATATGATTCTGGTGAAAAAGGCGTCTACCCCTTTGCCACAGCTAGCGTCAAGTCAAATTAGTATCTTCCCACTTTGGAAACCTCTTTGACACCATCCCCGGGGAGTTAGTTGCAAGGAGAACGTAATCATATATATACCTTTACTTTCTTTTTTTAAACCCTTTACATTTAATTACTATTTTTGTTTTAAATTCCACATGCAAGCAAGCAAAATTAAAACTTCCTCCTTGCAGTTTGGTTTAATGTCTGCTGGATTGAAATATTACAGCAGCAGGACAGAACGTTTGTTTATTTGCTTTCAGTATTTTTCCCAGATGGTCCCTGATTCATTCATTTATTTATTTATTTATTTATTTATTTAGTTCCATCATAAGTTTATAAGATATGTTTCATAAGTATGACGACACTATGTATACTTCGTATTAGAGATGGACTTACAGCTCGAGATAACTAGTTCTAGCAGAACGACAAGCGAGAATTGAAGTCCTACACTCGGTGGTGGTTAATTTTGCAGGACTTCCATCTTCATGCCTATTTAGTCTGTACTTACTAAGCCTTTGACATGCAGCGTCTCACCAGGCGACGTCGCTTTACTCGAATCTATGACCTACCTCATTCACTTCATGACAAGCTCCAGTTTCTAAGTTACTAGTGACAAACTTATATTGAACATATCTTGCGAACTTATGATTCCATTAAAGATACTTGCAAATTACTGTACAAGCATATTGTTATTGCATACCAAACTTAGATATAGTCCAATGTTGTAGATATTAATATTTTCTACTCAGGTTGACCTAAAGGACACGCCCTGTTAATTTATGATAGACTTAACAGAAACGTCCCTTATACTCAAGTTCAAGTAGCGTTCAATAACCACTTACGAAGTTGGTTTGTTTCCAAACCAATTACTCTAGCTCGCATTTGGACTTTTAACCATGACGCCCTCTACCAGCCTCGTTTTCGATTCTGATCTGTAGTGCCACTAAGACTAATTTCGTTTAATTCCAGAGGATAGAAAAAACACTCCGCGATCGAGGCCAGAGGTTAATGAAAGTCAAAAGGGGTGGAAGGGAAGTCGAGATAAAAAAGGGATAAAGATGTATTCCTAGTAATACCTATGTATTCAACTACTCTAGAGCTCTTTTGAGATGTCAAATTATGAAAACAATTAGAATATTCCGGGCTTTATTCTTGGGATTCGGCTCGATTATTAGATTTGATGGACTGTTCCTGGAATTAAGGGTATCGGCCTCCTCGACCCAGCGTACTTTTTTCGTGACTTAAAAAGGCTCGGCGATACGCTGTTTTGACGCATTTTCATCTGGGCTTCCTTTCAAACTGGTTGTTTGAATTGACGCTTAATCAGTCCAGGTGCATGGTGTTTATTTTTGGCAAGCGTTTATAGCTTAGGGATTTTGCAATACGAATTCGTGTATGTTGCTTCAATATGAGAGAGGTTATAGGTCAGAATGGGATGGCTTAAGTCATGGGCATGGCGTTTACCACGTATTGCATTGCCAAGTCCTTGTTAATTATTTTGTGCACTTTATCATTAATTTTATCGTGCAATTAGCTGAGATTGATTGTTTGGGGCATGAATATGCTAATATTTGTGCACGGATTTTAATTGGTATTGAAGCAAATATGTCACGAATTGCAGTTCACGCTTAGAACCCAACGCAATACGTCACGTTTTGTGCAATTAATTTCGATTTGTATTTAGAACCCAAGGCAATAATTCACATTATTTCGCACAATTGCAATTGCCTTGAATTTAGAACCCCTGTTTATTTTTTATATTTGTACCAGGCGTGTTTTGAACAATAGAAAACAGTGCCCAATTGAATTCAAAATGTCTATTTCCATGTGCAAATTTTACATGAGAAAACTAAGAATAATATTTAATGTAACGTTTTTATAACTTTGAAAGCATGCAGAACAATCTTAGGTAATTGCTAACCAATAAGACCATAATTTTTTCATTATTATTATTTTACCAATGTTTATATTTGGTCTATACAAGCAGTTTTTGCTTTCATTTCAATTTCTACCATTAATTTTACTATAAACTAGAGCTATACGTTAGGATAGGTTACCGGTAAATAAATACTCGATTAATTCCGTGTACTACTCTATAATAACAATGTTGTTTGCTCACGAGATAACTTAGCCTAGTTCTCTTTCAAATTTCCATATTAAATATTAAAGTCCAATAGAGTAGATCGAGTTGCGCGTGCGACTCGCGATTCGACTATTGAATGAAAATGTGACGCGGAATAAAACCTTTCTATGTTTATATGCTTTTCGACGCAAACCCATACAGAAACCCTCGTTAGCAGCTAGGTACGTCGGTGCCTTAAGAGCTAAACAATTGCAAAATATACTCACAATGTCAACGAAGTGTCGCTTGCTTCGGTTTTAGCAGCGGAAATAGTCAAAGAGTTGTTCTTTTGGGCCGATTATCAATCACCTCGATTGAAGAAATTTCTTTATCAAAAACGTTTTGTCTTTTTCAAAAAAGAAGTGTTCCAGCTGGGGTTTTTTATTGAGTATTTTGCAGCAAAATTCTCGCGAACAGTTTTGAGTTAAAAGGACGGGTGGACTCAGGACTGTTTCGGAGTGTCGGCTCTCCGTTACTCGGAAAAATCGGTTTTATTTCCCCGGGGAAGTTTTGCCTCGCTGACTGGGAGGAGCTGGAAAAAGGCAATGGAGGGGACGGAGTCTGTCGTGTCCCTCCCTTCACAGCCATACCCGGTAATCAAGCTAAGACCCCGTGAATATATCCAAAGACAAAAACGCTATCAGGACATAAACCCGCGTCTTAGAAGGGGATAACCATGCAGTTCTGGATGGGTAGTTTGGGTAATACGTCTCGGATAAGTGCCCCCTGATGGGTTAACCTGAACTTGAGCTCTTCATACAAAAGGATACCTCCCTATAGGGAGCTAACAGTTCTGACCCTGAAACGTCACACCCTTCTATCTCTTACTGGAGTTTCATCCCCCCTAACGGTTGGAAACAGTATTCTACGCGCAAAAATGCCAACCAGAGGGGCTGCGTGACGTCAGACTATCTCTTCCCCCTAGCCAGTTGTTAGCTCCCGACGTTTGTGACATTTCAAAAACCGAACCGGCACAGTTGGACCGACGTCCATACGTGCTATTTGGGCTGTTCTAAAGCGGAAGTAGTAAAGTTCATGGTTATGGTTAAAGGGATACTCTAGATTAAAATATTTTCTCTTTAATCAAAAGAACGTATTAAAATAATGAATATATCAATTGGAACCATGTTTCTATCTGCAATATTAAAGTAGATACGAGCAATTAAGTTTCCGTAATGGTAAGACACTACGCGTTAGGCTTCTCCCTCGAACCACTCACTGGAAAGTACCTCTATTGGACGCTTAGTACCACCTGACGGATTCGTTTGTCCAATAGGGGTACTCCCATGCAGTGCTTCGCGTTCTTCTACACATCAGTGTCCTGAGTGCGTTTTAAAGTCATTGGTATATCCTAGTTTTTTTTGGGGTGTTATTGTATATATTGTAGAATATAGTACTCGTGCTCTTTTTTTGCCGGCTATGAAGCCACGAAGCCGGTTACGTAATATTATTCTTTTTTTACATCCCCTTCCACGCTCGAAGTCCTTTTAAAGGCCTTGAGGAGACAATCTAGGTTTAGGGTCGTTTTAAATGCCGGTATCTCTTAATGGAATGTCGAAGTTGGGTATACAGAGTTGTTGCTTTGAAAATGGTTACTATGTTGTTTCGTAGGTAGTAAAGGTGATGAAATGTGTTATCTGTCACTTCAGTCGTGTCTTGCAGGTAGTTTATTGCGTTTTATGGGGTCATTGATTAATTGTCAGTTCAATTAATGTATTGCAGTTATTTTAATGCAATTTCTTCATTCACTTCGGGTACCAAGTTCAAAGGGGTGAATATAATGGGGTGAAACGTGTAAAAAGGTCTCAAAGGGGTGAATGGAATGAGGTGAAACTGTGGAACTGGTCTAATAGTGGAGAACTTGAGAAGTCGCCACTTGTAGACCAGTTTGCAATTTCTTCCTTCACTTTGGGTACCAAGTTCAAAGGGGTGAATATAATGAGGTGAAACGCGTAATATGGTCTCAAAGGGGTGAATGGAATGAGGTGATACCGTGAAACTGGTCTACTTGTGGTCAACTTAATGAGAAGTTGCCACTTGTAGACCAGTTTCACGGTATCACCAAATTCCATTCAACCCTTTAAGGTCCAATTGCCGTTTATTCTCATTTCGTTTCAGTCTTGTTCAACATTCGGTAACTAATTTGACTCAATCAATACCCACTTTGTAGATGTCCATCGTACCATATGGCTAAAAATTATTAAGTTTGGTTATGTCAATTATAATTTCATTTTAATCAACTTTAACTTTAGTTAGATTGACTGGCAGCTGGCTGTAAGGGAGCGACAATATTAGGTAAAATATATCGCCTTTATCGATTAGCGATAACGTTTCATTTGCCAGCTCCTTGGTATATACTTAAACTCTGAATTATTTAAAAGTACAATGGGGTTTGACGGTTTGTCCTTGGCAGGCGGGCAGGCCACAGAATTGAACCTTGCACGAGTTGTTCTACAAATATATTTCTATATGAATTTCTTATTTCAATTGTTGACTTTGCTTTGCTTTGTTTGCATTGGAGTTATAGCTTTTTGGCGTTTTGTTAAACGTTTGTTTAGTGGACAACACACCTCGCGAAAAATTTAGAAAATTTTAAATGAGGCTTATCGACTGTTACATTTTTTTGGCACTAGAAAGTGTTTAAAAAGACAATGCAAAAATTGTAACGATATTCGCTATTTTCCAATTACTTTGCCAGGTTTCTAAAAATAAACAATACGGATTTTATTTATAGTAAACTTTATACGTCTTATATTGCCTGAAGATTAGACAAATTTTGTCTGGACTTGACAGACTTAGACCGAAATATCAGTAACGTCCCAAACTTTTCTCTCTCAGGCCTTTAAGCAAATAAACGTATTTTTAATGAATTATTCATTAGGAAAATAATTTTCTTAAAATAGTTCTTTGTACCTGATTATACGCTTCTCGTTTATTATTTATCGCCTGTAGCATGGCATAATAATTAAGTTCATTACTTGTCGTGTCATTATCAAATATTAGTTCTAGTACGTTTTTTTTTTTTGTTCACGCTATACCTGTGCTACAAAATGAAATTTCGAGTTTGTTTACTGGCGACCCCCTTTCTTCATTGAATAATAATGATTATGGTATACAGCGTGATTAAAATATCATTTAATAAACAGGTTGTACCGCGCGTAGTTTAATGTACTGTATTTTTCGTGGTGTGGTTCCATCTATGATCAAGTTTTGTTGTTTCACACAAATTGATCCGATCATGTTGTTAGTTAAGTATTGAACCAGCTTTAACGTTTGGTATCATGCATGAAATATTTGTGCGTATAGAAGTAGTTTGGTTCAGTTCCTCAATCTTGGATGCAAAGAACGTGAATTTGATTTGAAATTTGTAAACAATTTGATTCCGGAAGCAAATAAACCCAACAACAGCGTGCAGATATCTGATAGCAGTGGGTTCAAGTCTTCAAGATACATTTTTCGGTTTTCTGGCCCTTGAAACACCCGGGCAACACTGGGCTGGTTAGCCAGGGTTTGATATTTGGGGGTTGGGCAAAAAAGCAGACGATATTTCAACAACAGTCCAAGTTGGACAAATTGTATACACGATGATATTCTCATAAATCATTGAATCATGCTTTAAGACGAAAACATCATGATTAAGAGCGAATTATCCGCCCGAGAAACCTTGATTCTTGGTAATAATCATACTCAGATTTTTCTTACTCCTTATTCCTAAAATCGGCCATAGCAATGGTCCAATGGGTGGTGTATCTCTAGGAAAACCAGAGCTTCGTTACTTTTAAAACCCAGGAATAGGAGGCAAAGTGTTTAGTTTTATGAACCATAGCATTTTCCTTCCCTCCTTCTTCGTCTTGCCCATCTATAGTTTCGCTAGCCCCTGTATGGCTATCATTTCGGCGAGGCTCTTTAGTCTGGCTGCATAGCCGACATTCCGGCGCCACTCTTGACAGTTTTATACAACATTGTTGGGAAGGCAAACTTTTCTCTCTTTTTTTAGCTTCGGATAAAAATGTGCCTCGGATTCGTAGGAAACGTATGCGATCGTGAATGCACGCGAATGTTGATATTAAACCGAACTTATTTCCAGCTACCATGATTGTACCTTCTAAGGTTAGACTTTAGAGACAAGCTGGTCTAGTCAGACACACAGTTTTGCTTTCTTTATTTAGGACAAGAGTCACTTTAGCCATTGAGACAGTCCGTCGAATATTAGGGGAAAATACGTAAATACGTAGTTGTATTTCTATTTCAAATCCTTTAGTCCCAATGGGCAATTTTGAAAATTCGTTAAAAACCAACGTAAATATTTTGTTGTTTTGTTTAAATCATTGTTTTCATTTTAATTCGAGTGGTATGAACTTGTTATAACCCTTTAAACACGAAGAAAGTATCTTAGATAACCAAAATTCCCAAAAGATTAAACATTTGTGATATCTTCTGACATTAGAAACAACTATGTTCTGCGGAAAAATATTTCTTCTACTTTTGTCCTCCACTTAACATTAACACGCGCTGCTGTACTATCTAATTAATTTTTTTTAATGAGGTAGCCTCCATAAAATTAAGCAGGGAGCGTCACCAATTGAGAGCTGGTTTATTTTTTCCATGGGCTCGCCATTGCACTGGCATTAAATGGTTTGGAAACGACACTAAACGTCTCTATAATAATACCATATAATTTTCTTTGACGCCATCTAGGCATACATCCTTTAATTAATAATTTTAAATGCAAAAAGGATGTTTCGAGTTCCTAAATTATTCAACAAACAGGCGAACAAAACCTTAAAAGGCGCATATTAACCTTCGGTGTTTCTTTACCTAGTTTCTTATGTATATATTCTTTGAAAGAATTCAATACATTCTTGGTAATATTTGTGTTGCTGTTGTTGTTGTCGGATTGATGACTTTACTGAGAAAACTATTCCTTATGAAAAATGCCTTTTTTAAACATTTTTCTTCAATATCCATTCGAGGACGCTAAGGCGCCCCGGCTTTTTATCTCCATAACCCTATATAGATAGCATAAATATGGTTCTGCAGTAGGGGATTAGAGCATCGCCATAATTAAAGAGATTGATTGCAGCGCCATCTTTGTTGTAAAGTTTTACCTTCAATACGAAACAGTAGGAGCAACTATAGAGAGCGGAAGCTCGAAAAAATTAACCGAAGACGAGCCTACGCGTTTCGGGTCAAGTGACCCTTATTCCACCTAGATGGTTTCCGTTTCCCCAACCAGGATACGCCCACTTCGATCGAGAAAGACCCCCCCCCTCTGTCTACTGGTAGCAGCAGATATCCTTTCGATTTATACTTACGTTGATGATGATACCCTTATTTCTTATCCAAAGAGGGAGTTCGAATTCTTTTCTTTGGAATTTCATTAGGATGAAGAACAAGTTTGGTGGATGACCTTTTTTTTTATTCAATTGTGGGTGAGGATTTCGTCAGGGTAGGTAGGGTTACCGGTGTATATCCTAAAGTCATTAGAGGCCCAAACTTCGCGGCCCCATTGAATTGCAATGGAACACTAGCTCACTCCGTTACGGTTGTAAATGGGTTACTTTCATAGAATACAAGGTTTGGTTACAGGTAGGACAAGTTGTATGACACCATGGGCCCATAGTGATCTGCCTGTGTCATCTTTAGATAGAACCTCTTTGTCTAAATTTGGTATTGGAATGTGTAGAGTGTTTTACTGTTCATTTTGTACTAGCTTTAATATCACTAACAGGGTGGGGAACTTAACTTTGCTTCAACGATAAATAACTTCGTCACTGAGCAGTTTTCCACAAACGAAAAAATGTAACCACAGTCCGAGAAAACTTAAGCCCAATTAGAAAATTGTTCGTAAGCATTAAACGGTCCAATTTTTCTGGCAAATCAATTGTTTCCTAACTTAATTAATCTAAAATTTCGCTCCCAAATTATTCCAAGAAGAACGACATCCAGAACTTCGTTGCCGTTCTGTAGATAGACGTTATAGACATGATTGGAGGTCTCTTCTTCAAGAAAACAGTGACTGAATACGTATTTAAGTTCTTAAGCCTTGACGACAACGAAATGTCTAACACGAATTTAAATACCCCTATGTATAAGAAAGGGAGTTGAATTATTCGAAAAAGATTTGTATTACAAACTAGAGAAATCTTGCCAATTTTTTTTCGTCTCAATCCTCAGAGTAATGAGTTCTTTCTGTCTCTTTATTCTTAGATATTCCCAATCCCAATGTATTATATCTTCGGATCAAATTACAGATAGTTGATTAAGCCTTGCGCCCGTATGCTCTCAGCTTCGGAATATAATGCATGCCCCTTTTAACAATTAATAAGCTTAATTACATGGCCAATGAGGGCCAACTTTATTTCCCTAACCGAATAAAATTAGGTTTATTGGATAAAAAAGATATTCTGAATGTAGAACAAAATTCCCTTAATTATCTGAGTCGATTCCGAAATATGCATAGTAATAATTGTTTTCCAATTACGGTGTATAGTTTTGAATTTCGTCATATAAGTTTGTCGTATTTATTATAAGTAATGATATTTGCTTACATAATAAACTTAAAAAAAATTGTTTAAATTATCTGACGTCCACTGAAGATGTTCGCTCTTATTGACTGGTTCACTGGAGCAGACAAAATTATTAGCCAATAGGAAGCTAGATGCGGTACCACATAGATGTCGCTCGACTTTAAATTCGTACCGGATTTCCTTCCCTTTTTGAGGCTTTTTCCTAAGCACCTCGAAAGTTAACTTCAAATTAATCTGAATTTTTATTACAATTTTAACGACGTTTGTCACTCTTCAAAAATTGTCGTCGGAAATTTTTCTTTGTTTTTCTTTCACTTCATCGCTTTTTTAAAACACTCGATAATTTCCAAAACAATCGCTCTATAATTTTGACTGTCAAGATTGTGACATCCTAAGACAGTTGGAAATTTACAAACAAAATATGTCGATTTCAAGAGATACTCAACTATAGCCTAATTAATTTTTCAATTATCCTACAAAATAACAAGAATTGTCTGCGACTATCTCTTACTAAAAACAAAGTAACTTGCAAACACAATTAATAGCTTAGCAGCGGTACACCTTAATAGCTCATTTGTCAAAACGTTTTAATATATATATTTTTTTAATCCAAAGTGAATGGGGCAAATGGAGCCAAAAGTGTGAGAATTTTCCACTTAATTAATGGATATCTCATGTAACGCATTGACAATTAACTGTAACAATTTGTTCCATGGGTTATGGTTTCTAAACATAGTATCCATAATTCGTGCGACTTTTGCTTAATACATTATTAGAGCCTATCATATCGTTTAGTTAAAAATAGACTTACGTTATATTTGAGTTAATGAATCGCTTATGATCTTTCATTATCGTAAGTTAAATTATAGGTTTAATTGTTGCGGTAATGAAATTATGCTTTTAATTGTTCCGTTTAAATAACATTTATAGGCGGGCATTTTGGGGGTTGAACAACGCAAGGGGAGGCGATATTGTATTTTTTTGTACTCGTTTTCAACTGAAATTGGCACTAAAGAAGCTACCTTAATTTAGCTAATATCGAAAATCGCCTGGCAACTTGGCAAGGAAAATGACCTCTGCGATTTCAGCCCTTTAATTCTTTACCTGTACGAGTATAGGAAGCTGATTGAGGAATGTTTCATTATCAGTTATTTGACATACTTGTTTTTCGTTTGTGCCCGGGTTCTCTGTCTGTCACACACAGACAGACACACTAACTAACGAACGAACCAACAAATAATGAGTACACTACTACGTTTGGGTATTACATAACCACACGCAGTAACTAGAAGGGAACCTTGGAATTTGCTACATTATTTCTAACGTTTAAAACTGGGAGACCATCAATACACGCTATGGATTTTTTTTCAAGTATTTATCCCACTGAATAATTTAATTGCACACGTTTACTGAGATGGGCGGGAGTTTCGTCACCAAGAATTCCCATGATGCCCTTTGGTTTTGCAAGACGAAAATTCTTTGGCTTATAGATCATTAAAAGCACACCTTTGCCATAAATTTACAATTGGCAATGTTTTTAATTGCGTTTTACAAAGCTGATATTACGCAATTCTTTTTAACTATATCTTATATTTATATATATATTTCTGAAAGTTGATGGTTTATTTATTTATTTATTTATTTGTTGGTTCTTTATGCACAGTCACAATTGGTTACTAAATTGAATCTATGGTAATTATTATCAGTAACACTTGGGGGGGGGGGAGACTTTAAAAGCCGTTTGGGTTGAGTTCCTCAAGGTTGGGCCCGCGAACCCCTAGCCATTAAGCCTTATAAGTACGTTCTATTACCGTGTAGCATATTAGCTTTATGATTAAACACTACTTAAGCCTCGTTTCACTGAATTTGAAGGTTGAAAAATTTGTTAATTTCTAAACAATTAAATGTCGGATTGCTTAGATTTTTTACACTATTATGGTTGCAATTATGCAATACTTCATTAACTTAATTGCAAATTATAAAATTTTATCGAATTGCATCTTTACTTAAGCGCGAACGAATGCAACAGTTTAAAAAGAAAATAAACAATACAACAACAAAATCAATCTCTTACCTTTAAACTGTAATTTGCAGGTGACTTGAGCAGCGCGTTGGCAAACCTGTTGCTGATTACAATAAGTGTTCGATCTGCAACACAATTTTCGAAACTTAACTTGGAAATAGTCCCGCAGCGAACACGCGGACTCCATATCTTTAACAATCAGTTTTCAAAATTCGAAGAACGTTTCAAACGCGAACAGAAAAAAACCAAGGGCGTTTCGACCCCCCTGTAGAAAAAAAATGTTGGGGTCCTTCTGAACCTAATTAGTTAGTCCAGGGCGTCTTTCCTCGATCCCTAGCTCTCCGCGTTACGCTTGTTTGTTTATTTATTTATTTCTTTTTTCTATATTATATTTTGGTTATAATAATAACAATGGTGTATGGCTTTGTACGTCCTCTGATAAAATGGAAATGGCCAGTTACTTTGCAATGATGATATCTATAACCACTCCAAATCGTTTGTGTTTCGCGGAAATCTAGGAGCAAAATTTTTACATTCTTTTTTTGGTGTAGAAAAGGTTCTGAGCATGCGCCTTGGAATTATTCTGCCACCACCACCACCACGGAATCATCTATCTCACCCACCCACCCAAACCCCCCACCCTTTCTTTTTCATTTAGTAATCATTTTACGGTCTAATTTGATTGGTAAGGGAAGGCATAGGTCCCGTGTCAACTATACGGAGAAACGATATTGTGTCTCTTGTTCAAGCAAATATATATAGTTAATTGTTGCCAGCTAATGCGACATTATATCGTGTTGCGTAAACGCAATTTATGATTGTTCTCTAAATAAATTTAGCGATTTTTCTTGCGTCTTTAAAAAGGGGTGGAGGAATTAACTGGGGATATGTTATGTTAGGTTGCATTGCATTTTCTTGGAAATTAAACTATTCGTGAAATTGTAGTCGCTAATTAAGACTGAGTAAGCATAAGATTCCAGTACAGCCCTAACGCTGTCTGAAAATGTACGCGTCGTCTGCAATAGATGGTTCTTTAAATCCTTACGAGTAAATTTTTACTGGTTCGTGGTTTTCCTAAATTGACGGCCAACTATAACTAAAAGTATAAAGAGTAGGACGTGTTGTTCACTGCGTTCAGCGCATGGAAAAACATAACCGATCTTTTTTTGGTATGAGCACTGAACGCACCCGTGTGACGTTGAAAGAAACTGTGCAAAACCGCATGGAAAAACAAGCAATTAGGTGCCCAAATCATGTATTTCGCAAAAATGTGTGAGAATTTGGTGACTTCAAGCGTATACATCCATTTTCCGTGTGTTAGTTAGGAATAAATTTACTCTGATCAAATTGTCGGTGTTTGTAATTCGCTTTGTATATCGTGTTTCAATCTAAATTTAGTTACGGAAGATGATAAACTTACAATTTATCTTCAATGAACCAAGTTTTCTTCTTCAATTTAATTTATTATCTCTTTTTTATTTCGTAATTAAGTCTCGTGGGATCATCACATCCAATCGTGTTTCCTTCAATTCGTTCTTCTAGAAAGTTCTTGGGTTAATTTCTCCAACGATGGGTGGTCATCGGATCTTCCACTCTGTCCGAAGTCAAGGGTGACTCATGTTGGAAAATGGAGTTTGTGGGAGGGGGTGAGGGGGTGGTAGTCTGGCGATGATTTCCGATGTAGGGGGGAGAAAAGAGGACCAAGAGCAGAATAAGAGGATGGAGATTGCGGAGATTTTTAATGCATGCGGGGGTTTGGAGGAAGATGCGTGTGTAAGGCTAAGGGTGAGGGGCAATTTAAGATCATGACTGTCGTGGGAGTCTAATATTGAACTAGTTATTCGAGTAACTTGTTTTTTCTTTCGATTTTTAATTGGTTTTATATTTTTATTTTTTTAAGTAAGAACTATAATGATATCCCCATGTTTACACTAACATTATCATTATAATTAGTAACTTTTGAAAAGGGGTATGCATAATGAACATCTTTTTATAATGATTGAGTTAGAACAGGAGTTTAAATATATTTGAGATATAAATTAAAATATGTTACCTGCTATGGACTTCTTTTAATATTTTGTTAAGGTATTAATATGGACTTACCTTACTTGTTTTTAATTTTAATGTTAAGAATTTTATTAATAGGTTATAGTGCTTAATTTCATTTAAGAATTGAGTTTTTGCCAGAGGTAGTTGGATTTCTGTAGTAATCCTTTTTATAACCAACAACTCAAGTTTTAGCGGATTAAAAATTTTCCTTTCCATAAGTTTTGACCACTTCAGATTCAGAAGCAGAAATGTTTTTTCTTTAAAACTGAAACTTTTGTCACTATGGAATTTTTAATATATTTTTTATTTACGCGTGTTTATAAGGAATAAACAATTGAAATTATATCTACATATCCAGGATTATTAAGTTTTATTTCTTTTTAAAATAAATATAACGAAATTAATCTAGATTATATCGGCGCTATTGAAATGTTTTTGTTATTGGTTTTGTTTTCAAATCCATTCCATTAAAAACACTTGAAATGGCGTGTAATTTCCATCAAAGTTTTAATCCGCTTCGTGCCTACCAGGGATTGATTTAATTTTAGAAGCAGGAATGGAGAATGGTTGGTATTTACTTCAGTCCGACTCATAGCCCACTATAGAGTAACGGAGAGTTTAAATTATCTTTTTGGCTCACTTAAAGTACGTTTTGATGACGTTGCTGACGGGGAAGGCGAAAAATACGTAATTCCTTTTTACCTCTGTCGCTATTACCCGCCTCTTCTTTCATACCCCTCCGTCCCGTAGAAGGGGGTCCGGACGCGCGCCCACATTACTCTGGTCACCATTCCTACTTGTAAAATTAAATCTATCCCTCTTATACCTACTTCGAAAGTCTCTTACGCTTCTGATTTTGGCAAAACAGAGTGAGTGGTAAAATCTGCAAACCAACTTAAGACATCATCCATATTTGAACCATTTTATATAAAATAAATTAAGCGTTGGTTAGAAGGAGTCGCCGTCGGCTACGGGCGGGGGCCCCCCTGGCACGAATTTGGGCAAATATAGATATAATAAATATCCTCGATGAAGCCTAGAAAGAAAATAGAGATGTAGACCCGCTCTGTCATTTAGTATATTGTTTATTAGACTGAGATTTCTCCGCGCTTTTACCTAAAGGGTGGTCTCCTTGTTAGTATAGGATCGGCCAAATGAATTTATTAATTTATAACAAGAATATAATATACGGATTCGTAAACTTCTTCTCCTATGGTTATAATCACATTACTGGAAAATTAATTGTAATTTTTTTAAAAAATGTTTAATAATAATTAGAGAAGTATAGCTTTATTTGATGTTATTAGCATTCATATACATTGTAACAATGTATGTCATATTTAGTATGTCATATTTAGTATAATATACCGTGTAAAAATGTATATCATATTTAGTATAACTATAAGTATAGCGAAGTGTTTTGCATTTGGCTCTAGTATCGTATATGCCATGCCGTCTACTATGCAACATGACGTTGAAACTTAAGATTTTAAAGAGTTGAAGAAATTGACCCTAGACGTTTCACCCTAAACATTTGACTGTTTTTCCAACTCGAGTCACTCTTGATATGTTCTGTGTCAGTTATAGCCATCTATCGGTGATTTTTTTCATCACAATCTGAAACAGAATTAATAGAACCATGACAATTGAAACGTCATAGCTAGACCAATATCGCGGCTTTCGAGAGAGCCATATACATAACCAATAAAGGTCAAGGCGATTTTTAGGGAGATAAAAAGCTGAGATCATGGGATTGTTTTGTCTAGAGGTTGTTCGTTCTCGAGTACGTTAATTGGAATTTTTTGAATTTTTCGAAAATGGCTCTTACTGTGTGAAAGTGCTTAAATTACGCCTAACGACGTTGAAAATGTTGTTAGGCTCAAAATTCATTGAAAAATTAAATATACTCTGGTAGATAGGCCTAGAAAGATCATAAAAAGAAATATTCTCGATTTCCGAAATGCCTTTAGGGTACTCGAATTCCTCACCAGGCGGCTCTGATAATTGTACCATCGACGGTGTATATAAAGGAAAGCGGGGCACGAGAAAAAAAAATGTCCGACCACCGTGATTTTGACCCTTGACCCATCATCGTGAGATCGTATCCAGAAATTCTTTCTCGAAGCAGGCGGTCACTTCATAAGAGTTTATATATTTTTCTCTCTCTCTCAACTCTCGTTGCCTTCGAGCCTCGAAATTCGTGAATGAAGATCTCATCCTACATCTTTTAAACCTGTCAGTGTTAGGCTTCTAAAGGAGATTAACTTTTTTACGGGTGGTGCTTATTTCTTTACACTCTGTACTCACTTAGCACCTTGTAATGGCACCTAGTCCACGCTTTTCCCCTCCCTTAACATGGTCCAACTTTCAAGCATTCGTAATTATGTTTCTGAAAGTAATTACTTGCCTATCAATATGTCTCAAGAGTTATTTTTAAAGGTATCGAAATAGTCTCAAAAACTTCAATAAAACTCACCAAAACCTCTACTTTGATATACATTTAACCTATTTTTCAACTTTTCCGAATTTCCCTACGAAGCCGAAGTTTCCCTCAACCCTTTTAAAGGGAATCGCAAAAAAAAACCGGGAAAAGATCGTAAAACGCACGTCGCTGTAGGGTTAGGCTTGCCAAAAATACCCGCACGCGATTACGGTTTTCGTGTTCCTTTCATTGATTGGTTAAATCTTTGGCCAATGAGATCGTTGGTTGGATTTTGCAAGAAAATTCGGCAAAATGCAGCCCAATATCAGTAAAAATAAACCACACCACGTGTTTCTCGTAAAGAGATATAATAATAATAATCTAAGCTTTTGCCTACGAAGTATTCCGATAGTTCCAAGGTGCTAAGGCTGTATATATAAAATTCCCCCTCTCCACTTCTCCTTTTCAGGTTAAGGTGGCAACGATTGGAAAGTACTCCGGACGTTGTTTGGATAATCAGCGGGATTTTGCTTGTTCACTTGTCAACATTTCCGACCCATAGATTTTGAAAAAAAAAAGAAAAATTATGAGAATTCAAGGGCCATTTTTAAGCTGCTCCGCCATCGCCAGCCATGATTGATTTTATTTCCATAAGAAACTATGTGGGAGGGACCCGAAAGGAGGTGAAGGGGGGGGGGCGCGACGCTTTGCCATCTTTATTTGTGTTCTCGCGCCAATTGTAGCGTCTAGCGAAAAGATTACAAAGTAGATTTTCATACTGATGGCTTTTGTATATATTGAGGGTCGGTCAGTTCGGTCTTTTCTTTATGAATGGGACCGCCGCTGACAGAGCGTCAATGGGATGTTTCGACTTTTGGTTGGGTTGGAAATGTACTTGTTATTAGGAAGAATTATTTGGGATACAATAGGGTCGTCCAGACACTCCAGAATCTCGAGGAGGTTCATTGTATGTAACACAATCTTCATTATGTTCGCTCACTTAAAACATAAGGAAGCCGATTTCCACACACTTGTTAAGAGTTCAACATGAACAATTAGTAATGTGTCGAGCAAGTACTCTGTTTGCCAACGATTTCACAATGAGCCCTGAAAGAACTTATTATGCGCAATCGCAAAGCAGATTCTCATTGATCTGGTAATCCCTTAATTGAAACTGATAAGCCAACCTAACCCAACCCGGATACAACTTTACTTTGCTTATACAAACACACTACTAACCCATGACTCTAACGAGTAAAAAACCCCGCGAAAAACTACTATAAAATTCCAATTTATCGCCTTGTCAAGAAGAAAAAAAATACTTAAAGAAATATCGTCTTGAAGAAATGTTCCCATGCTTTTCATTCATCCACCACACAGCTCGGTTCCCGCCAAGAAAAAAACATCGAGTAGAGAGAGAGACCCCTCCCGTGTTGTAGAATAAGAATCCAAGTCTTTCTAATACCACTCCAAAGGCAAGGTTTGTGTAGAGATGGTTAAAACACGATAAGTTTTTAAATTTCGATATTGTTATTGAGAAAGACAGATGTCGCTGAATTATTAGTCCGTGCTACTATCTTGACATCGTCCCAATATAACTGTAACCTTTGCTGTAACTGCATAGAGAAGTATACTTTTACAGGCCTGAAAGGGTGTTAAGATAAAATTTACACCCTCTTTTATATATTGGGTCGGAACCCCTTTTTAGGCTATTTTCGAAACATTATTTGTGGATTTGTTTTGAGAATTGACTTCAATGCAAAGCTAAAATTATTTGTAGTCCTTGTTAGTGCTGCAACTAGTCAAATATCGTCTGCAACAGTCCAAAGACGTAGTTGAACCTTTTAAGGAGGTTAATGTTTTCAGCTCCATCTCTCACAGACGAGGTTCATTAACAAGACCGAAAGTTCTAGTCTTTCAACCATCTCTTTAGAAACCTTGTCAAAAGGAACACACGCACCTTGCCCCTCAGGAAAGTGTATATATATACTTTGTAGGTTACCGCACATTCCATAGATAACTGCGCTTTTATCAGGGGCTATGTCTTCCCTCTCGATGGAGAACGTGTATTTTTAAATGAGGAGAAAACTGCATTTTATAATTTATCTTTCATTCCTTTAAGCTTATTTGGATTGACTTATTATAAAAAGTATAACGAAACGGCTCTATTTGAAACGCCTGATTAGATCAACGAGCAATAAACTATTTCTTTTTAAGGAGTGGATAATCCTCTCAAATTGGAATAGACATAGTTCCTGTGTTAAGTCGGAAACTATTTCGTAAGATGTCATGGTTCTTTTGTCGAGATGGCTCAAGCTCCTACTTCTTTTCATGAAACAGGGAATATTGTTTCCTTTCGGCTACTAGCCCCATCTGGTTTTTGTGATATATTGATTAAGTTTAAATTTAAAGTTTTCTTACCTTTAAATGTGTTTCGTTTTTTATTTTGAATAATTAAAATAATATTTTAGAGAAAAATGATACGTAGTAAATTAATATGCAAAGCAAGCCGCCATTAATGGCGTTTCACCATGTGATACAATGATAAATTTTGCTATACTTCGCTGCCATATGGCGCTACAAACTTAATTAAGTTGTTTTCAAACCGTGCACTGTTTTAATTCTCACCTTCCTAAAGATGAAAAGGACCTACAAGACAATACAAATTTTATGTTGAATCGGTTGAAATTTATAGACTTCTGATTTAAGTTCTGACTTCTTGTAAAGGGAGTTGTGTGTTGGCATCGCCTAGAATTGACGGACCACCATTATACGGGCAGCAGATCATGCAGGAGGGCCAAGAAGACCGATTTGTTCATCCACTGTTTGTTTTTCTTGCCGATTATAGCTTCTATACGCGTTGTAATTCGATTGAGTGCCGACTTTCTCCCCTTCTCTAGTGTAATTGATATGTCACGGGGGCGTTCAGCTCTCTTTACTTACTTATTTTTAAGGCTATTTGACTTTGATTTATTGTTACAGTTTGAAGAGGCTTTGTACATTGGGGGGTATTATTATACTAAAACATGCTGGCCATAGAGTATAGATGAAGCTTTTGGGAAAGGATTGAAACTTTAACCAAGAAGTGAGAACTATTGTCCTGGTCCAAGGATTTACAGGCGAAAAATATACTTTTGGAGCTCAATTTGTATTTAAATTTATTTAATAGCTAATATCAGATGTTGCCTGTGTTAGGCTACTTATTTGAAATGCTTAAGTTGTAATTAAGTACGTTATACTGTACACCATTTTGCAAGATGGCCACCTATGTGGGAAAAACATTTATCTGGACTGGACGTTGAGGTCAGTTAGGACTTTTACCTAAAAATACAAAATTCAAATCAAGGAAACGTCAAGGTATCTTGATGATCTACTTGAAAATATCTCTTATTTTTACAAAGAGGGCGTGGCTGATTTTTAAAACCGAGGTTGTGTGATCTGTCGGCGCTTCTTTGTGCCAAAAGAGTTATAAACAAGTCTCGAGGCTGCCTTAGAAAAGTAGTTTAAAAATAAGGGAGGATAACGTACCAGAATCGCTTAGGAAAAGTGGGTTGGGTTAGTCGGATTTTGAAATATTCTTCATCGTCTACTACTTTGGAGTATGTAACTGAAGGAGTTGAGATGATGAAATGGGTGGGCCTTTCCAAAAGAAAAGCCCAAGGAATCCTGGGAGTCCGATGACAGTTTTGAGTTTTCCTCGAGTCAGTTCAATTCAGACGGCAAGGGACCTACCAAATCGCTAGCGCAGAATATCACGCCAAAAGCCTCATTATCAGGGCCGTAGATAAGAAAATTTTCTTATAGGACATGTGTCCAGTGATTCCCCCCAGTTTGACTAGAAAATTTATAGGACATTGTCCACTAGACTCTAGAGTGTGCAAAAATAGTGTTGCATCTTCATAGTCAAGCTATCTATGAAAACTTCGGAAAACTTATTGGTCAAAACGTCCAGTGACCCCCTTAGTTTCAAAAACAATTATGGGACATTTTAAAATTTTATTGGACAATGTCCAGTGTCCTGTACTTATTTCCGGCCCTGTGCTTCGCATAGCTAAAGCTCCTTTTTTAGTTATTTCAGAGTTTAACTGTCTTTACATCCCCCTTTTGAATCTTCTCTGTATAAGAATAAGAAAAGCTAGGCCAAGAAAAATATATTTCTGGCAGGTATCCGGCGTTATGGATAAAGATCGAGAAAAGACTGTTGAACACACACGAAGTCGTGTGAAAAAACCTCTCAAATCTTTGGCCCTACTTCCCCCTCCCGAAACATTTTACATCCCTCTTCCAAAGCGTATTATCATCATCTTGGGTGCTGGTTTTATTATTTTAAATAATTACGGGCTTGAAATAAGCCGGATGCAAATTTTGCTCTCTCGTTAAATTCTCGATTAATTGAATAATAACTATTGTTTAAAAATACTTACGTCCTTGTTATGTTAACTTTAAAAGTTCTATTATATAACCTACACCGATCAGAAAATTAGTTTAATTTTAAAACCTATTACGACAAAAGGTTTCAAACATAA
This sequence comes from Phalangium opilio, assembly GCF_054372755.1. Classification (NCBI taxonomy): domain Eukaryota; kingdom Metazoa; phylum Arthropoda; class Arachnida; order Opiliones; family Phalangiidae; genus Phalangium; species Phalangium opilio. The sequence continues at coordinate 4,422,579 of NW_028324187.1, read as the reverse complement.
TTTATATTTATTAGTGTAAAAAAAACACATGTTACATTTGTACTTACATTACCTAATCTGGAAACTTTAGTAGTTTCGTTTTAATGTATGTGACAAAATTATTCAACTTCGTCAATATTTATCGTTAAAGTTATTAAGAAATCATCTTATTTGTTAAGTAGCATAAAACCATTTTAAAAAACGTAAGTCATGGTCGGGCAAGCCTCAAAAACCTCGTAAATCTGACTTCATTCAAGAGGAATTTTAAGATTTGTTTAAAGGCCGACTTCCATCGAAAAGAGTTCTAGCGAACTGAAAACCGAGCATCGAGACTAACAATGGAGCGACCGTGCGGATTTTCGAATCCCCGCTGGGGCAATAGATGGGAGGGTTCTAGCTAACTGAAAGCCGTGCAATGTGGTTCTAGCGAACAGAAGATACACAATAGAGAATTTCCTTCAAGGAAAAGCAAAAATTCGAGAGGAAATAAATTTAAAACGATTTCTATTGCGTATCGTCAGTTCGCTAGAACCACATTGCACGGCTTTCAGTTAGCGAGAACCCTTCCAACTTCTGACCCAGCGGGGCTTCGAAAATCGGCACGGTCGCTTCATTGTTAGACTCGATGCTCGGTTTTCGGTTCGCTAGAACCCTTTTCGCTGGAAGTCGGCCTTTAAGTAACATAAATAAAGGATCCGCTAAGCTAACCCTCGATTAGAAGCGTGTATTGGGTTTCACATTTTCAACATCGTGAAAATCGTCACGATCCATTAGTCGTCACCAACTCACCATCTTTTTCAGACAGACCGCGACTATATGGCGCTTCTATACGTAAGATTTCTGTTCTACGATAATAAAATTACGTCACGTGACTGACTCGTGAATCTCACACACACACTTCCGGTGTGTGGTATGTATAAGAAAGAAAGAAAGAAAGAATATGGGCAGGAAGGAAAAACCCCGGATATTTTTTTTTGACTTCAATCTTCTAACGGTTATTGAGTGACAGGCAAAACGTTGTAAATTATTTTCTTAACAATGTTTCTAATGTTGTTCTTTATGTTATCGTATGTTCATAAGATATGTTCACCATAAGTTTGTAACTGGTTACAAACTGGAGCTTGTCATGTATGAAGTGACGTAGGTCATAGATTCGAGGTAAAGCGAAGATGCCTGGTGAGGCGCTTTCAAAGGCTTAGTAAGTTCAGACTAAATAGGAACTAGATGGAAGTCCTGTAAAATTAACCACCGAGTGTAGGACTTCAATTCTTGCTTCCGTCGTTATCGAACTAGTTATCTCGAGCTGTAAGTCTCTAGCATTACGAAGTATAGGAAGCTGCCAGAGAGGTGTGACTTAAAATGGCTCCTCCCCTTTCCACCAAAATGGCGGCAAACTACACAGAGTGAAAGTCTAGTCTAGCTCCTGATTGGCTAAGTGAGGGTCTGACGCTTAGTAGGGGAGATTTTCATACTTATAGAATACCTTTAAGAATATTACAAGAAACGCTTTTTAAGAAACTATGACACAAGCTGCAGTGAAATGGCTTGTGAAACACTATACGACAATACGAGAGAATATTAAAATTGAAATACATCTTTTTTGCACTTTCATTGTTTGGTAGCCCACCGTGTTCAGATGTGACATCACACGCAGAAAGTGACACCCGCGCCCTGTGGCTCCCTAAATCTTAGCACGTTCTTAATTTTTTTCTAATCTCTTTTGCCCTTCCTTCCGTTAGAGTGTGTCCTTTCTTTCATCGACCTTAATGGCTTTTTTTTTTATCTTTTTCCTAAAACAATTTGCGAGGGTGAACGTCGTGAAGAGCAAACGCTTTAGTCATCTCTTTTAATAAATATATATAGTTGACTCGTCTTTGACTTTAAAAATATTTAACGAAGCCGACTCGGATCAAAAAAAAAAAAATAAGAGTGTGGGAGGATTTATAATGAGATATCGCACGACTTAACACCCGGTATACGTAATATATCAAGTATTTAATGTTTTTATCTTAATTAGTTTCGAGTTATTATATTTTTACTTGACAGACTGGTTTGAAATGAGATTGTTCATTTTTGCTCTTATTTGGACACGGTGAAATTAACATTATCACACTTTTTATTTCGGGCGTCCTTGAGAAAGGATTTTCACGGTCAACTCTGGTATATTTAACGCTTTGAGGTTGGCCGTGGATTGACTCTACTACGCGACAACTTATTTTTCGTGTGTATTCGAAGTCAGTAAATTTTTCCGTAATGCTAAAAAGGCGGTAGCAGATTTGCCTTAATACGTTTTTCGCGTACCTGGAGCCGTAGCGTCCACAAACAGATAAACGAACATACAAACAAACTTACAAACAAACCATCAATGCGATAGCTAGGTACGATTATTACATAACCACTTGCACCTAGCTAAAAATTATGTTGATTTTTAATAAACAATTCATGAGATTTTGGCTAACAATATATATACTAATATAGTGAAAACACGATTGGTGTATAGCTATAATTTGATAACACGAGAGGATATAAACTAAATTGTTCTCAAAGTTTCGTAATTTTATGGTGGTGCCCAGATATGAACGTATTTAACATTTTCTTTTAAAAAACAAAGACAAGAAGATTACTCGTCAATGTTTGAACCATAATTCTTTTACGTGACGCCTCATATAAGATTACGATGGGATAATGATAATGCGATAAAAAATTCCCTTCTGTTTCCCCGAGTTCCGGGGTTATATATATATTTGAATGTCGGTAGCTCGTCGTGGGCTTTTCATCACCTCTTTGTCAGGTTTAGATCATCTACGTCAGAATAGTGCGTGTATGCGTGCTGTTAAAAATAATTGGCAAAAAACCCCAAATGTGGAATAAGAGTCCTCGGTTATCTATTATAATTCTAGCACCGCTTATCACTCTTGATACCTCGGGGTTTCCCAAAAATATTTAATATATATTGCGTTTCCTATTTCAAGTAACTAGCCAACTTTATTTATTCAACAACTTACATTAAGCTTTACTTATAAAATTCGAGGGTAAATTTATAATTTCAAGTTAAGTAGAAATTGATGTACCGTTTTTATAAATGAAATATCGATCGACAATTATCTCCTGTTAATATAAAACTAGTTCTTATACAAATACTATGGCAATAAGCGGCAGCACTTAACAATCGCCTACCGAAGAGTAGGGGCACGCGCAAGGTACACAGGGAGACTTTCATCACCCCTCGTCATTACCACTCCATTTCACCTCTTTTCTCCATGGCAGAATAGAAAATTCTTGCACGAGAACCGGTGTCGCCATCTTTATGTAATTATATTAATTAGATTCTGAATGTTATACTTTAAAAAAATTAATTAAATTAGAGTTTCCCTGGGGACCCTTTGAACCAAAGTGAACTAATGCATTTGTAATTTGAATTAAATATATAACTTCGCATTTATAATGTACTCTAATTTCTTTATCCGAATGAGTAATATTTTGCTTTTCAATGTCTATGAATAAAAATTTTTGCGGATAGATAACCAAAAATTTCAAATTCTTTTGGTACGCAATATTTGGTAGTAGATTTCTCGAAACCCTGGAAAACAAATGTCCAATGTCGAAACCTAACTTTTCAGGACAACAATTTGTTGTCGCGACTCTCTGGACGTCCGTTTCTGTTTTGTTTCCTTTTGTTTTTAATCTTTTAAAATCTCCGTATCGACCTGACAATCTCCAAGCATTGCATTGAATAACGAGAATGATATTGCGAAGACTGTCTTTTCGGCTTTGAAACTACTTGCAATAGAAGCTAGGGTATTGTTCCCTATAGACAATCTGGGTTAATGCTTGAAACTCTCGGATAAAACACTTTGATAAACGTCTAGGCAAAACTAGTTTCTGCATCGTAAGGTCAAGAGGTTTTAGAGATGCGGAGTTCATTCAGTCTTGATAGTTTCGAAGCCTTTTCGCAGTCACATGACTTAAAAACGTGTGTCGTCGTATCTCCGTTCGTTTACCCAGCGTATCACAAATGTTGTATCCCCTTCTTTCCTGGTAAATCCAGCTGTTGTAAAAAAGAAGAAATTTCAAAACAAAGCCTCACTGAAAATGTATATAAATTTTGAAGGCATATTTAAGAGGAAACTCTGATTTGGAAAAGATCTCATCGTTCCTGGGTCATTTTTTCACAAAGTCCCTGACTGGACATTTCGTAGAATATGCGTCATTTTATTTCGGACTTTCAGTCATGGGCTGCCTCTATAACTTAATAAACTTTGAGCTGTTTTTTCTTTTCTTGAAAGTTTAAAATGTATACATTTTCTTTTTGCAGTTCTGGCTGATATTCATTTTCCTACTAGTGGAATGTGCAAGAAAGGCCATGCTATCGAAATCAGAGCTGACGGTACTTGTATTTTTAAAATAAATTTTATAAAATTTGCTATATAACTATTTAGAAAGAGTTAAAGATTCATTACAAAATATTTTAGGCTGATTTTCTTCCTTAAGAAATGAATAAGTAAATCTTACTATAAATAAAAATTCATCTACTTTTTGTAGGCCTAAGTATCCCGGATTTGTTAGAAGCTATTTTGGCACTACTTCCATTGGACCCATATTCATTTTCTCCTGTAAAAGTTATGGAAGTGGCGCAACGCGACAAGGATACCATGCACGGTGACCCTGCAGTTTGGGAAATCTACAAGAAAATAATAAACAAAGCTGAAAATAAGTCGGTAAGTTATGCATCTACCAGATGAAATTATAAACAGTTCAAAATACAAATAATGATATATCCTCAATATTTGTTTTTTCAATTTTGTAACTATAGATCACATTTGTTGAAGTAGAACGATTTGAATTTTACGAGCAAGCTAGTAATTCCTACGCGATTGTTCATACTGGGTAAGTATTTAATTGTAATTGTTAATTAATGAATATTATAATTCTGGTATGTTTCTCAGAGAGAGAAGCAAATATGGAAATATTATTTTAAAGAAAGGTTTGGTGGAATATAATCATTAAATATTACGAGCATACCATATATGAAGATCCCTACAGATAATGAAATATAAAAGTTAATATTTTGAATAATAATAAAAATTATATTTTGATGTAATTAAATCAAACGTTTTTGCAAATTATGTGTTCATTTTATTTCCAAAGAAATATCCATAAAATTATATATTATTTAATATATTTAGAAAACAAAAATAATTTAAATTTTTACGGTGCAGGTTAAGTTCAAAAGTAAGTATCATAGTTTTACAACAACCGCGCTGTTGGACCATGTTTACTTATTACAGATATCAAAAATTATATTATTCACTTTTGATCAATTGATCAAACTAATCTTAACGAATCAAATCTTGTCGATAAATGGTAGTAACCATTAGATAGTGGGCGAATCGGTATTTTTGGACTTCTTTTTAAATTTGAGCAATATTTCGTAGATCTTATCCAGAGCCTCGTATAAAACATCCATACTGGAAGCCGAGGTTAATAAAAGGGATCCATTAACAAAGATTATGACGAGAACCCTTGGCCTAATCATTCTAAAAAACACTCCAGGAAAGATTTCGGGAGAATGTGTCGCAAATTGCCCATAAGTTTGAAGAAAATCTTCGAACTTGATTGGGAAATTGAGGTCACACGTAGCGACAATATTGCATATTCTGAACCCATTAAACTTCACCTTCGGATACCCGCATTTTTGTATGATTCTGGCAGCTTTTCTCGACGCCAAGTTGCTGTCTTCGAGGCTTTTCGTTCCTAAGCAAATCAGTTTTCCATTCACGGACACCTTAATCGTAGCTATAGGGTCAAGGAGCTTCATGCAAAGGCCAAAATTCCAGTTGGGATCCCATTCAGCAGTCCTGATTCTGGTGCAAAGGTGTTTTAAATCCAGTTTGTATCCTAATTCTACCCTCGAATGAACGTTGTATATTTTCAGTTCTATTCCGTGGCTGCTACAGGGTGCAGGGTTAAGAATTGAATCAACGATAGCTTGGGATGCGGACGAAGTCGAAGGTTGACTTTGTTCCGTTGAAGATTGGTTAACGCCAGAGAAAGCTTGACTGCCCGTTGAGGTAGACACTTGACTAAATGGTCCCTGCGTTGACGTAGACGCTTGACTAAATGGTCCGTCCACTGACGGAGATACCTGACTAAATGATCTGTCCGCTGACGTAGACAATTGACTAAATGGTCCGTCCTTTGAGGTAGACACTTGACTCTGGTCAAAATGTGATTGACTCTGAGTATCGTAAGCTGATTGTGAAGCGAGGGTGCAATACCCTTCGTCTTGATTTCGTTCCAAATCTTTCTGTGAAGACATGATTAGAATGAAACACGTTGAATATGTATTTTCTCAACGTGAGTACTAACTGTGGTACAGTTGTTTTGAGTTTTCCCTGGTGGTATATGATGAGGCTAAAAAATTCGTAGACTTCTCCATGGTATTTTTTAATGTTCAAAAGACGACAACATCATTTTTTACTGATCGGGTTTTTGGTTGTAAGTGAGCGTGGAACCCGAATACAAATTAGTTTTTTAACGATTGCTTAGACGTCACTAAATTAGGCCTAGTACATAAGAAGACATTTATTGTGAAGAATTTGGTAACTAGAAAGTAATTTATAGCCTAATCTTATTGAACTAAACTTATTACATTCAAAATCGCCATATACTATCCCCTATGAATTATTCATTAGATCTGTGGTCATCTCTACAATGCAACATTGGCCACAATGCCATGCTAGTCAAGATAAATAATTTTAGTAACGTCTGATTTCCATAATTTGATTCTCCATCTAATCTACATTTTAAACTTTATTTATGAGTCTAAAGTCACTCTGTTAGTTTATAGTAATTAAGCTTAATGCAAATGACGTGTTCGAAGACCTGAAACAGCAACTAAATCCTGTTAACACAACTATCCAAAAGTTTGTAGCTTGAAATTTCATCTTAAAGATATCCGTTTCAAAGGAACGATATTATTTTCGGAAATTACGCCACTCTTATCGGCTATTTACACAAAAAGAAAAGAACATTGTTGTGATTGGCAGCGTTTAGTCGGGAGGTATTTAAAGATGATATTTTGAACCACTTGTCAAATCTTTAGTGTTTTCGTTGTTGTGTAAAGCACACTTACAAGACGAATCTTACTTTATATAAGTGCTTTTGTCTCTTATCTAGAAATTATCCTTAGAAACTCGAGAACAATGTAATGTTGGAGTAATTTGATAATGCTTTATATTTTATTGGATAACGTCACTATGCAAAATGAATTTGTTTAGTTATAGTAGAAAAATATTTATTCTTGAAACCACTATGGATGTACCAGCAATGTTGTTTAATTTATGGGCCCTATGTTGGGTTTTAACAATGACTGACGCTAATTCGGTTGTTGCTAGAGTTGGCGTCAGACAATTTAAAAATATAATGGTAAGTGAAGACTAAGTTTAAAAAATCTCGTGCACTCCGTATTTATAAAGGTTTTTCGAACCTCACACACATACATACCCACATACCCTAATCTATAATAACAGACCGAATATTATAATTTTGTCTTGAATGACGTGTCACAGTTTGATGACCACGATGATCTAAAAGATTACCAATACGATGCTAAATCAAAAGAAGACAAAGACGTGCGCAGAGACTTAAAATTTGCGACGTATGATGAACCTAATCATCGATTAATCAACTCTCGGAAGCTCAAAGAACAATCAAGAACAAAAGTTGAGCCTAAAAATGAGCCGACTAACAATGTGAAGCAAAAAGATGAACCATCGACAAACACTAAGCCTAACGATGAGGAGACCAAAGATGAACCATCGACAAACACTAAGCCTAACGATGATGAGACCAAAGATGAACCATCGAGAAACATTAAGCCTAACGATGAGGAGACCAAAGATGAACCATCGACAAACATTGAGTCTAATGATGAGCCGAATTATGACGAGGAGAGCATAAATCAGCCGTCGACAAACAATGAGTCTAACGATCAACTCGCGACAACTGACCAGCTAAATAAAGGACCTATCAAAACGAAAATATCAGAAGATCAATCCGTTGCAAACTGGGAAGAAACATCCACTATCGCGCTGAAAGATACAACCAATGCAGAGCCGGTATATACAACTACTGTCGAGCCAGAAGAGACAACCACTAGCGAGGCGGAAGATACAACCACTAGCGAGACGGAAGATACAACCACTATCGAGTCAGAAGATACAACTACTGCTATCCCAGAAGATACGACCACTGCTAGCCCGGAAGATACGACCACTGCTATCCCAGAAGAAACAACCACTGCTATACAGGAAGATACAACCACTTCTCTCCCGGAGTATACAACCACTGCTATCCCGGAAGATACAACCACTGCTATCCCGGAAGATACAACCACTTCTCTCCCGGAAGATACAACCACTTCTCTCCCGGAAGATACAACCACTGCTATCCTGGAAGATACAACCACTTCTCTCCAAGAAGATACAACCACTTCTCTCCCGGAAGATACAACCACTGCTATCCCGGAAGATACAACCACTTCTCTCCCGGAAGATACAACCACTTCTCTCCCAGAAGATACAACCACTGCTGTCCCGGAAGATACAACCACTGCTATCCCGGAAGAAACAACCACTTCTCTCCCGGAAGATACAACCACTTCTCTCCCGGAAGATACAACCACTTCTCTCCCGGAAGATACAACCACTTCTCTCCCGGAAGATACAACCACTGCTGTCCCGGAAGATACAACCACTGCTGTCCCGGAAGATACAACCACTGCTGTCCCGGAAGATACAACCACTGCTGTCCCGGAAGATACAACCACTTCTCTCCCAGAAGATACAACCACTGCTATCGCGGAAGATACAACCACTTCTCTCCCGGAAGATACAACCACTTGTCTCCCGGAAGATACAACCACTGCTATCCCGGAAGATACAACCACTTCTCTCCCGGAAGATACAACCACTTCTCTCCCGGAAGATACAACCACTTCTCTCCCGGAAGAAACAACCACTTCTCTCCCGGAAGATACAACCACTTCTCTCTCGGAAGAAACAACCACTTCTAACCCAGAAGATACAACCACTTCTCTCCCGGAAGATACAACCACTTCTCTCCCGGAAGATACAACCACTTCTCTCCCAGAAGATACAACCACTGCTGTCCCGGAAGATACAACCACTGCTATCCCGGAAGAAACAACCACTTCTCTCCCGGAAGATACAACCACTTCTCTCCCGGAAGATACAACCACTTCTCTCCCGGAAGATACAACCACTTCTCTCCCGGAAGATACAACCACTGCTGTCCCGGAAGATACAACCACTGCTGTCCCGGAAGATACAACCACTGCTGTCCCGGAAGATACAACCACTGCTGTCCCGGAAGATACAACCACTGCTGTCCCGGAAGATACAACCACTGCTGTCCCGGAAGATACAACCACTGCTGTCCCGGAAGATACAACCACTGCTGTCCCGGAAGATACAACCACTTCTCTCCCAGAAGATACAACCACTGCTATCGCGGAAGATACAACCACTTCTCTCCCGGAAGATACAACCACTTGTCTCCCGGAAGATACAACCACTGCTATCCCGGAAGATACAACCACTTCTCTCCCGGAAGATACAACCACTTCTCTCCCGGAAGATACAACCACTGCTATCCCGGAAGAAACAACCACTTCTCTCCCGGAAGATACAACCACTGCTATCCCGGAAGAAACAACCACTTCTAACCCAGAAGATACAACCACTTCTCTAACGGAAGATACAACCACTTCTCTCCCGGAAGATACAACCACTTCTCTCCCGGAAGATACAACCACTTCTCTCCCGGAAGATACAACCACTGCCATCCCGGAAGATACGACCACTTCTCTCCCGGAAGATACAACCACTGCTGTCCCGGAAGATACAACCACTGCTATCCCGGAAGATACAACCACTGCTATCCCGGAAGAAACAACCACTTCTCTCCCGGAAGATACAACCACTTCTCTCCCAGAAGATACAACCACTGCTATCCCGGAAGAAACAACTACTTCTCTCCCAGAAGATACAACCACTGCTATCCGGGAAGAAACAACCACTTCTCTCCCGGATGATACAACCACTTCTCTCCCGGATGATACAACCACTTCTCTCCCGGAAGATACAACCACTGCTATCCCAGAAGATACAACCACTTCTCTCCCGGAAGATACAACCACTTCTCTCCCGGAAGATACAACCACTTCTCTCCCGGAAGATACAACCACTTCTCTCCCGGAAGATACAACCACTTCTCTCCCGGAAGATACAACCACTGCTATCCCGGAAGATACGACCACTTCTCTCCCGGAAGATACAACCACTGCTGTCCCGGAAGATACAACCACTGCTATCCCGGAAGAAACAACCACTTCTCTCCCGGAAGATACAACCACTTCTCTCCCAGAAGATACAACCACTGGTATCCCGGAAGAAACAACTACTTCTCTCCCAGAAGATACAACCACTGCTATCCCGGAAGAAACAACCACTTCTCTCCCGGAAGATACAACCACTTCTCTCCCGGAAGATACAACCACTGCTATCCCGGAAGATACAACCACTGCTGTCCCGGAAGATACAACCACTGCTATCCCGGAAGAAACAACCACTGCTTTCCCGGAAGATACAACCACTTCTCTCCCAGAAGATACAACCACTGCTGTCCCGGAAGATACAACCACTGCTATCCCGAAAGAAACAACCACTTCTCTCCCCGAAGATACAACCACTGCTGTCCCGGAAGATACAACCACTGCTATCCCGAAAGAAACAACCACTTCTCTCCCGGAAGATACTACCACTTCTCTCCCCGAAGATACAACCACTGCTATCCCGGTAGATACAACCACTTCTCTCCCGGAAGATACAACCTTTTCTCTCCCAGAAGATACAACCACTGCTGTCCCGGAAGATACAACCACTACTATCCCGGAAGAAACAACCACTTCTCTCCCAGAAGATACGACCACTGCTATCCCGGAAGATACGACCACTTCTCTCCCAGAAGATACGACCACTTCTCTCCCGGAAGATACAACCTTTTCTCTCCCAGAAGATACAACCACTGCTGTCCCGGAAGATACAACCACTGCTATCCCGGAAGAAACAACCACTTCTCTCCCAGAAGATACGACCACTGCTATCCCGGAAGATACGACCACTTCTCTCCCAGAAGATACGACCACTTCTCTCCCAGAAGATACGACCACTGCTATCCAGGAAGATACAACCACTGCTATCCCGGAAGAGACAACCACCTCTAACCCGGATGATACAACCACTGTTAAACCGGTAGAAACAACCACCTCTAACCCGGAAGATACAACCACTGTTAAACCGGTAGAAACAACCACTTCTCTCCCGGAAGATACAACCACTTCTCTCCCGGAAGATACAACCACTTCTCTCCCGGAAGATACAACCACTGCTATCCCGGAAGATACAACCACTTCTCTCCCGGAAGATACAACCACTTCTCTCCCGGAAGATACAACCACTGCTATCCCGGAAGATACAACCACTTCTCTCCCGGAAGATACAACCACTGCTGTCCCGGAAGATACAACCACTGCTATCCCGGAAGAAACAACCACTGCTGTCCCGGAAGCTACAACCACTTCTCTCCCAGAAGATACAACCACTGCTGTCCCGGAAGATACAACCACTGCTATCCCGAAAGAAACAACCACTTCTCTCCCGGAAGATACTACCACTTTTCTCCCGGAAGATACTACCACTTCTCTCACCGAAGATACAACCACTGCTATCCCGGAAGATACAACCACTTCTCTCCCGGAAGATACAACCACTTCTCTCCCGGAAGATACAACCACTTCTCTCCCAGAAGATACAACCACTGCTGTCCCGGAAGATACAACCACTGCTATCCCGGAAGAAACAACCACTGCTGTCCCGGAAGCTACAACCACTTCTCTCCCAGAAGATACAACCACTGCTGTCCCGGAAGATACAACCACTGCTATCCCGAAAGAAACAACCACTTCTCTCCCGGAAGATACTACCACTTTTCTCCCGGAAGATACTACCACTTCTCTCCCCGAAGATACAACCACTGCTATCCCGGAAGATACAACCACTTCTCTCCCGGAAGATACAACCACTTCTCTCCCGGAAGATACAACCACTTCTCTCCCAGAAGATACAACCACTGCTGTCCCGGAAGATACAACCACTGCTATCCCGGAAGAAACAACCACTTCTCTCCCAGAAGATACGACCACTGCTATCCCGGAAGATACGACCACTTCTCTCCCAGAAGATACGACCACTTCTCTCCCAGAAGATACGACCACTGCTATCCAGGAAGATACAACCACTGCTATCCCGGAAGAGACAACCACCTCTAACCCGGAAGATACAACCACTGTTAAACCGGTAGAAACAACCACTTCTCTCCCCGAAGATACAACCACTGCTATCCCGGAAGATACAACCACTTCTCTCCCGGAAGATACAACCACTTCTCTCCCGGAAGATACAACCACTTCTCTCCCGGAAGATACAACCACTGCTATCCCGGAAGAAACCACCACTGCTATACAGGAAAATACAACCACTGCTATCCCGGAAGATACAACCACTGCTATCCCAGAAGAAACAACCACTTCTCTCCCGGAAGATACAACCACTTCTCTTCCAGAAGATACAACCACTTCTCTCCCGGAAGATACAACCACTTCTCTCCCGGAAGATACAACCACTTCTCTCCCGGAAGATACAACCTTTTCTCTCCCGGAAGATACAACCACTGTTGTCCCGGAAGATACAACCACTGCTATCCCGGAAGATACAACCACTGCTATCCCGGAAGATACAACCACTGCTATCCCGGAAGAGACAACTACCTCTAACCCGGAAGATACAACCACTGTTAAACCGGTAGAAACAACCACTTCTATTGCGGAAGATACAACCACATCTATAGCGGAAGATACAACCACTTCTAACCCGGAAGACACAACCACTGCTATTCCGGAAGAAGCAACCCCTGCTATCCCGGAAGATACAACCACTGCTCTTCCGGAAGAAACAACCACATCTCTCCCGGAAGATACAACAACTTCTAGCCCGGAAGATACAACCACTGCAGAGCATGACACAACTTCTGCTGTCCCGAAAGAAACAACTACTTGTATCCCAGAAGATACGACCACTGCTATCCCGGAAGAAACAACCACTTCTCTCCAGGAAGATACAACCACTTCTCTCCCGGAAGATACAACCATTTCTCTCCCGGAAGATACAACCACTGTTAAACCGGAAGATACAACCACTGTTAAACCGGAAGATACAACCACTGTTAAACCGGAAGATACAACCACTGTTAAACCGGAAGATACAACCACTGTTAAACCGGAAGATACAACCACTGTTAAACCGGAAGATACAACCACTGTTAAACCGGAAGATACAACCACTGTTAAACCGGAAGATACAACCACTGTTAAACCGGAAGATACAACCACTGTTAAACCGGAAGATACAACCACTTCTATTGCGGAAGATACAACCACATCTATAGATACAACCACTGCACAGCCAGATACGACTACTGCAGAGCATGACACAACCAGTGCTAACCCGGAAGATAAAACCACTTCTATCCCGGAAGATACAACCACTGCTATTCCGGAAGAAGCAACCACTGCTATCCAGGAAGATACAACCACTGCAGAGCATGACACAACCAGTGCTAACCCGGAAGATACAAGCACTTCTATCCCGGAAGATACAACCACTTCCAGCCCGGAATATAAAACCACTGCTTTTCCGGAAGATACAACCACTGCTATCCCGGAAGAAACCACCACTGCTATACAGGAAAATACAACCACTGCTATCCCGGAAAATACAACCACTGCTATCTCGGAAAATACAACCACTGCTATCCCAGAAGACACAACCACATCTATCCCGGAAGATACAACCACTTCCAACCCGGAAGATAAAACCACTGCTTTTCCGGAAGATACAAACACTGCTATCCCGGAAGAAACCACCACTGCTATACAGGAAGATACAACCACTTCTATCCCGGAAGAAACAACCACCAACCCGAAAGATACAACCACTGTTAAACCGGAAGAAACAGCCACTGCTAACCTGGAAGATACATCCACCGCACAGCCAGAAGATTCGACCACTGCAGAGCATTACACAACCACTGCTAACCCGGAAGATACAACCTCTGCTATCCCGGAAGATAAAACCTCTGCTATCCCGGGAGATAAAATCACCACTATCCAGGAAGATACAACCACTGCTCGCCCGGAAGATCCAACTTTTTTAGAGCAAGACATAACCACTGCTATCCCGAAAGGTACAACCTCTGTCGAGCCTGAAAATACAACCACAGTGGAGCCGGAAGATACAAAAACTGTCGAGACGAAAGGTAGCACCACTGCTAATTCAGAAGAGACAACCAATTCAGAGCAGTATACTACCACTGCCGAGCCGGAAGATACAACCCTTAGTGAGCAATACACAACGACTATCGAGCCGGAAGGTACAACAACTGCAGAGCTGGAGAATACGGCCACTACAGAACCAGAAGATACTATCACAGCAGAGCAAGACACAGCCTCTGTTGAGCCGGAAGATACAACCACTTCTAATCTGGAAAATACAACCACTGCTAATCCGGAAGATAAACCCACTATAGAACCAGAAGTTCCAACGACTGTCATACCGAAAGATTCAACCACTGGAGAGCCGGAAGATACGACGACTGTGGAGCCGGATGATACAACCACCGTGAAGCCGGAATTTAAAACCATTGCAGAACCAGAAGTTCCAACGACTGTCGTTTCGCAAGGCTGGACCACTGCAGAGCCGGAAGATTCGACCGTGATTGGCCCGCAAGATACGACCAATGCCCAACCGGAAAATAATGGCAATGCCGGGTCGGAAGATACTACCCCTGTGAAGCCTGTAGATTCAACCTCTGCAGAACCGGAAGATATAACACTTGTTGAGCCGGAAGGAGAACCTACGACCGGTGTCGATCTGGGAGATAAAGAAACTACCTCAACGGAAAAGCCAAAATATGAAAACGGGGCGACTGGTCATTATAAAGAAGGTAGCCCAACGATTAGCGAGTCCAATGATGAAAGTCCCGCGACTGTTGAATCCAAAGACGAAACCCCGACTATTGATGAATCCAAAGACGAAAGCCCGACGACAACTGATGATTCCAATGACGACGATCCTAACCCATCTGTTGAACCTTATCATCAAGGCTCTTCCTGCGAGTCAGACGAGATATGCGAGAATACCTGCATCAAACATGGCCAATCCCCCTTAGCGCGATTAATAAAACATCGAAAGTACACTGGTATTTGTGTTAACAAACGTTGCCGATGTTGCTCCATAAATGATAAATCGTGTCTGATTGTGGATGGCAAAATGAGGATGTTCGACTCGAATGGAAATCTCAAGAGAAAATTATTTGCTTTGACAAGATTGCCACCGAGAGAAAAGAACGAAGTTTTGCGATGAAAATTCGTGAAATTTATATTTTGGCTTTAACATGATAAGTTTCGTTTCTCTAACCGCACTTTTGGTTGTACTACAACTTCTGTAGTACTTAAACTGTATATTAAACTATCCCCATTTTGGGAAATTTTGTATGACTTTAAGCTGCCTACTTAAATAAGAAATATTTTGCCAAGCCGCGGCTATCTTTGAAAAACAATTGTGTTTAATTTTATGTATATGTATGTATTATAATTATTGCAGAATAATCTTACAGTACAAATATATTCGTAACGACAAAGTTAAATTTCCCGCCGTTAAAGTGCTCAGAATGCGCGACTCGCGAGATCGAGTGGGCTATGGAGAGTAGCAGACTACAGTGAAGATATATTTTAAGGTTAAGAGTACGGAGACAAAAAATTTGAGCCTTTTATCTTTTCGATTATAATTCTTAACGAATTTTGTCAAAAATATGGCGGAATTAGCGCAAAACCGTGTTCGTAATGCTATCGAAGAACTAGTTAGGGATATTGATACTTCAATAATGAGAAAAATGCAGGTTTGTAATGAATTTAGTCAGATTTCTCTTAAGCCTTTGTCATTATCATGATGCATCTGGCCATGTGGATTTTCTGGTTACAGGAATAGAAAACACATGGATAATATTATATGTTTTAATTCCAGTCGAATATGCACAAATGCGCCGCACAGTGTTGTGATAATCCATCTAGTACAATGGAAGAAACACACAACTGTATTGAAAAATGTTCTCAAAACATGAATGAAGCCCAAAATTATCTTCAAACTGAATTAGGAAATTACCAGGTGAATAAACTTAAGTTTATATGATCTTATCAGGTTTTTATAAGCTTAAAATTCCCATGAGAACCTTTACACAAACATAGCAAGCATAATAAATCTTTTTACTTAGAAATTGCATGAATTATTTAAATCATATTTAGGATCGTATTATGAGATGTTCAATGGACTGCAAAGATAAAATTGCTGATAGAATGACAAGCAACACAAGTGAAGCTGAGACAGAAAAAATGAGATTAGCATTTGAAGATTGTTTAGTAAAGTGTGCTGATACAAATATTAAAGCCATTCCACTTATGAAAATGCGGATATCAGATACATTAAAAAGATACACTTATACTTAGGAATTTTTATTAAAGAGGTTAGAAAGACTCCCAAATAAATTACCCCCCAGTTTCCACTCCCTTTCTCAATTCTCTCTGGAGCCAAGCTTTAAAACTCCCTTTAAAAAAATTTGAATTTCTGTCTTAAATAATATATAGGATTCCTAGGGAAAATTTTCAAAGTAAGATTTTAAATTATTTTGTAATCTTGTTGAAAATAAAATAATAAATTGTTAGTAACAAAAAAAAAGTTGGAATTTATTTGGAATTTTGCGCCAAGTTTTAGCATCTATGCGAAAAACCAAGATGTATAAGTATATATATCATCAACCGAGAATGCGCAACTACCCTGGTTACAAAAATCGATTAGCTTCTTATTCCCTTAAAAATTTCAGTCTTAATATATAGGATTCCTAGGGAAAATTTTCATAGTAAGATTTTAAATTATTTTGTAATCTTGTTGAAAATAATAAATTGTTAGTAACAAAAAAAAGTTGGAATTTATTTGGAATTTTGCGCCAAGTTTTTAGCCTCTATGTTAAAAACAAAGATATATAAGTATATATATCATCAACCGAGAATGCGCAACTACCCTAGTTACAAAAATCGATTATTTTCAGCCCAGGCGCCGGCAAATAGTAATGTAAGATTGTTTGACATTCGGGCCTTGGCTGGCCATGACGGATCATTCAAAAATCAAAATAGTGTTGTTTACTGTCTGTTCTGTTGTAAATTTTAAGTCTAATATTAAAACTGGTGAATATTAAGTCTACTTAATTTAAAATGGGGACGAAAGAAGCTGAAAACAAAGTCCGAAGACGGCATAAAAATAACTCTGAAAGCAAAGTGGAGAAGCCAAAGAAATCACATCTTGAAAGCTCATCTAAAGAAGCTGAAACTATTAATTTGGACACTAACATCAAATCGGGATCGTATTGGTTTACTAGAATTGTTTTTCTTCGAAGTTTAGGCTTCATTTACGGTAAGTTTCCCTAAATAATTTAAATTAATTACATCCTTATGTACAAATTTTTGTTCATAGCTATTGCATTCCTTGTTGCTGCCAACCAAAATAAGCAATTAATTGGTAGCAAGGGCCTTTTGCCAGCTGATAAGTACTTAGCAAAGGTAGGGGCGGGCTTTATGCAGTGCAATTATTGCATACAGAATAAAGAGAAAATTATTCTGATAGGTTTCTGAACAGGGAGTAAGCTCAACTCTATTGGTGCCAACATTGTTATGGCTAATTGACCCCAAAAATTTGGATTTTTACCTGGATATATTTGCATATACAGGTTTAGCTATTTCTATTGTTGTATTGGTAACAGGATGTGCTAATGCATTGGCCATGCTAAGTCTGTGGATTTTGTATCATACATTTGTTAATGTAGGCCAAACATGGTAAATGTTTTTTTTTTCCAATAATTTTAATTACCTTTTATTAGTTTAAACTTTAACACAGTTAATTGCTTTTAAGGTATTCTTTTGGTAAGTACATAATTTTCATAATTATGACACTTAATTACGTATTTTTATTAATTTTGTCAAAATATGGGGCATGTGTTAAAGCAAGTCTCTGCTGTGGTTTAGTTTAAATAAATGCCACTAGATGCCCCCATAGTCGAGGGGTGGAGTATATTGTCTGCGAAGTCATAGCCCACTCGATCACGCGTTGAAGCAGTACAGTACAAGCAGCTTAAGTCATTGAGCGCGTGATCGAGTGGGCTATGGCTAATCAAAGTCTAGTTTTAGCAGAGAGAATTTAGAAGGGGAGTGGAAGGCCCCCCCCTTTGACTCTATTAAACGTGATAACGCCCAAACAAGATGTCGCGTTGAGCTTTTTGGGGCAGGCGAGTTTCCGGTCGCGTGTTCTCTCTGTTACAAACGCATCATACCGGAACTCGACCTGCCTAGATAACGTTTAGCAGACGACGTTGCTCTACATTCCAAACCACCCCTTCCACTGGTTTTAGCCATAATAATTGGGGGGGGGGGGGGAGGATGCGTATCTGAGGGAAATCGGCATAGCTAACCCTGGTTTTAGCTCCGCCCTCGATGTTAAAAAGTTCATTCCGGTTCGTTCCTGCCTTTGGCAATGTAAAATTGGTGTGTTGGGGTTCCATGGGAGTCAATGTTTGCTTTAAACCAGTTATTTACACCCAACTCAGTTAAACAAGAGGGTTCTGAATTTCCTCTTTTGTTTTCCTATAACAAAATAATTGCGATTTTTCAAATAAATAAAGATAATTGGCTCAATTTTATTTCACATAATCACATTACCTTATTCCCCATGAATGAATAAACAAACTTATCAGTCACAACGACAACATTTTATGTATAGGTTGGGAGTCGCAATTGCTTGAAACAGGATTTTTAGCAATTTTCTTTGTCCCGTTTATTTCTTGGGAACAAATGCCAAAAAAGACTCCTCCATCATGGGTCGTAATATGGGGCTACAGATGGCTTTTGTTTCGAATAATGCTTGGAGCAGTTAAGAGCTGTTAGAATTATCTTCTAGGCTTGTTTTGGCGAAATAGAGTTGAAATACTTTATATTTTGAAATAGGGTCTTATAAAACTAAGAGGCGATGATTGTTGGTTGAACTTAACCTGTATGGATTATCATTACGAAGTTAGTATACTTAGTATTTTTCAAAAATCACGATATTTGAATTTAAAATTTAATATGAGAAACATCATTTTGTTACATTCTACACACAGTGTTATTATGATACATTCTCTACATACACGATGTTTTTATGTTGCATTCTATACATACACGATGTTTTTATGTTACATTCTCTACATACACGATGTTTTTATGTTACATTCTCTACATACACGATGTTTTTATGTTACATTCTCTACATACACGATGTTTTTATGTTACATTCTCTACATACACGATGTTTTTATGTTACATTCTCTACATACACGATGTTTTTATGTTACATTCTCTACATACACGATGTTTTTATTTTACATTCTCTACATACACGATGTTTTTATGTTACATTCTCTACATACACGATGTTTTTATGTTACATTCTCTTCATACACGATGTTTTTATGTTACATTCTCTACATACACGATGTTTTTATGTTACATTCTCTACATACACGATGTTTTTATGTTACATTCTCTACATACACGATGTTTTTATGTTACATTCTCTACATACACGATGTTTTTATGTTACTTTCTCTACATACACGATGTTTTTATGTTACATTCTCTACATACACGATGTTTTTATGTTACATTCTCTACATACACGATGTTTTTATGTTACATTCTCTACATACACGATGTTTTTATGTTACTTTCTCTACATACACGATGTTTTTATGTTACATTCTCTACATACACGATGTTTTTATGCGGAGCCTCCGAGTTTAAAGTGTATAACCTCTAATTTTAACAATCCCTTTTATGTTACATTCTCTACATACACGATGTTTTTATGTTACTTTCTCTACATACACGATGTTTTTATGTTACTTTCTCTACATACACGATGTTTTTATGTTACATTCTATGCACGGTGTTATTATGTTACATTTTATACACTGTTATTATGTTACATTCTATACACGGTGTTCCACAAAAGGTGGTAGGACCAAAGTACTGTGACTTCTAAATCACCTGTAGAACCCAATGTACTTGGTCCTGTAATTACCCTTTTAGATTCAACTCTTAGAAACATGTGTTTACGATAACTAAAACGAGTATCATTTTTCTGTTCTCATTTGTCACTATACAGACTCAACCTGTACCGAATCCATTAAGCTATTTTCTTCACCAGACGCCATGGGTGGTCCACCGTTTTGAGACGTTTAGCAACCATCTAATCGAGTTATTCATCCCATGGTGTTTATTCATGGGGAGACCATTTCGTTTAGTTTGCGGGCTAATACAAATTGCCTTTCAATGCATTCTAATTTTAAGTGGCAATTTAAGTTTCCTGAATTGGTTAACTATTTTACCCGCCATACCTTACTTTGACGATAAAGCCCTCTTACCAATATTCACCACGAAAAACTCCGGTACCAGACGTAAGGTAGCCATTTTGCAATCGGAAGAAAGTCGAGGGAAGATAGATTTGCGTAAGATGTTCTTATTGGAAAAATTTATTCATACTCATTGGCCAAGTTCCGATGTTGTCTTAATAACAGCGAGATCCCGAAGAATTACCAATATTTCT
This sequence comes from Phalangium opilio, assembly GCF_054372755.1. Classification (NCBI taxonomy): domain Eukaryota; kingdom Metazoa; phylum Arthropoda; class Arachnida; order Opiliones; family Phalangiidae; genus Phalangium; species Phalangium opilio. The sequence continues at coordinate 4,401,715 of NW_028324187.1, read as the reverse complement.
TTGGCTTTGGCCATAACGTATTTGAGTATCCCCGTCATGATAAACTTGGCTTCGTCATCACAAATGATGAATACGTCATTCGAACCATTGAGAATTGTCAATACGTATGGCGCCTTTGGAAGGTATTCAAATTTAAAGTAGATGATGGCATTAAGGTCTAAAAATGTCATTCAATTCTTTATAAGCATTACTAAGGATAGAATGGAAGTTATTTTACAAGGAACTTATAGCAATGATCCTAGTGATCCAACTGCAAAGTGGTTTGATTATGAATTTAAATGTAAACCGGGTAATGTGACAAGAAGACCTTGCGTTATTTCGCCGTACCATTATCGATTGGACTGGTTAATGTGGTTCGCTGCGTTTCAGGTATCTACCGAAAAATCTCCAGTGATTTTTGCTGTTTTACGTAGTTTTGCAACATTTTTAGTGTTTGGCAATCCCTGTTTTATTAGTTTATAATTTGTTTTGACGATATTCACTCCGCAGCAGTTTACAGATGATGGGTTAATGCATAGGTTTTTTATTTTATAATTAGCAGCTTTTTTGATGATTGATTTGTCCTGCAATTATCACGATTATCCTACTACAATTTAGGTTTTTCATATTTTTATATGTTCTGTTGCACCTTAGCACTTGGCTCTATTGCAATGGCAATTCCGTGTTTATTTCTCGCTATTTATCAATATAACAAGTGTCACGAACGTTCAAAATGCAAGTTGTGTTGTACTTTAGCACTTGACTCTATTGCCAAACATTCCATCCATACAATAGCAATATATTATTAGTCCGTGTTTATCAATGAGATATAACAAGTGTCACTAACATTCAAAATGCAGGAATACCAACAGAATCCTTGGATAATTCATTTGGTTGCCAAGTTACTTGTCAATGATCCAATTGCGACGGATCTTATTGCTCATAATCCATTTAAAGGGAAAAAACCGCCAAAGTAATTATCATCTTTGTCGTAAAGATTTGACAGATTATTTTGGGTGATAAAAACACCTGGTTCAATTTTAACCGATCAAGGTTCATACGCGCGGAGCACTATCTATACAAGTTTGCTCCTGCCGCGAGTGAACAAGCGAAAAGAGGTCAATGGTGGGTTCGAACACGCATTGCCAATTATATGCAACCATTTTCATCCAGTAGAATCGAACCCATTGTCCAAAACTTTGGATGGGTCATTAATAGAAAATCAAAGAAGGGGTAGCGATCAAGTTGATCAACAAAAGATCCTTTCGTGTAATGTTTATTATACGCAACAATTAAGGCCTGTGATCACATTGACTATAGCTATATGTGTTTCTATACTGTTTGTAAGCATTTCTGTTCATGTACTGTTATAAGTTGGTGTTGCTGGAGAAAATGTAGTAAGAAAACGGTGATATTGATAGCGGAGAGATATTTCATTTTGCGTCTTTAATGAATCTAAATTACACACTGCCATATATTCTAGTCATCACACTACATTATGTGTAGTAATAAAAACAAAGGAATCATTGTTTCCCTCACCGTGTTAATTTCTGTAGGCTGGTACCTGAAGACTACTTGTCAGGTGCACGCTCAGTCAGGTAATTTGTACGTGAAATTTCAAATTCGATGACATTTTGAGGTAAACGCTATTAGCCGTGTGGAATCAGAGTCATGTCGTGTTACATTTCAATGATACGTTTAGCAGTCCGTATAGGCCTATTACTTGTTTGTTTTTGAATGGCTTTATAGGATTTTATACCTATATGCATTAATGTATATTGATTATTAAAGTAAGTTGGATTATTAAATTGGTTATAAATAAATCAAATGGGGATTTAAAGAACTTCATAAGTCCCTTATCGGGGAAGCGTCATTTTCGTTTCGCAAGTGACTTGTTGAACCATGGTGGAACTCTTTAATTTAAGAAAGGCTTAGTGATGAATCTTTTCGAAATGATATGAAATTGCAACTTTTTAATTAAAATCTTTTGCATCTGATACTTTCTAAACTTCCTTGAGCATCCCTAACGTCGATATATATGTAGAGAAATATAGAAAGAAATACGAAGAAATATCACTTATCTCAAGTTCCCAACCCTTGTTTATTTCAGTTACATATAGTATTTGCGTCACGATATATTTAAGAAGCATACATGCTTGTTCAACAGAGTTACAAAAAAACGTTTGCAGCCAGACATATATTTATAAGTTTTGGGAAAATGCTAATTAATTTTCAAACTCGCTAATAGTCAATTATTTTATGTCTTAAGTATAGAAATTAGGAAATGTCCGGGTTTCCGCTTTTCTACCAGTCTCTGTTGGGCCGTGCATATTACGCGAATTGGTGGTGTTTCGTTTCACAGCTGTGGGGAATCCATGAGACTGGTAGATGGGGGAACCCGACCCTACCGATGTACGTTTTTATAATTTATATTTAAATTCAAACTAAAATAACTAGTGTTATCCTGCTTAGAAATATTTTCTCTTAACCACAAATAGACTTGCAGTGGGAGCCACCAGTACAGCAACTATTGCAACCGCTAGATACAGTTTTACAATAATTGGGTGGATTGCAAGTTATATCCTTGCCATCTAAAGCCACAGCTAGTTTTAAAGCGAGGCCTGCGTCAACTGAACCCCCTGTTAGTAATGCTATTATGTCGAGTAATGTGATCTCTATAACTCCCGTAAGATATATAACTAAGTTGAGAATGGTTGTAAAAATGCCACCTTTTTGAGTACAGTATTTGTAAGGTTGGGCACATAGAAGACTTCCGTTGGAGTCGTAGATCTCGTAGGTTCCAGCGAGTGCGTTATGTTTACCTTTCCCAGTTAATTGTGCGCATGATGAGCAATAGGTTGAGTTCGTTTCTGCAACATGATATAATTTTAAAAACCTAAGTGTCTGGAATATAGGATGCTAGCGACGGCCCTACAGGGTAAACGGGAACTGTGTCTACCTTCTTGCTTGGGTATTTTTCTGGAAAGGGTTGCCCCATAGAGAACCTGATTTCTGACCGATTTATATGTTAAAGCTTTTGTACGTTGATCTAAGGTTTTGCCATGGGACAGCCTAATGGGAATTATTACCCGAAACACCCTTTAGTAATTACAAGTTAAAACTATAGGCCGTCACTAGGGAAAATAAGTTTGTGGTGTTGTTAAAACTCACGTCCGACAAGAACGCAGACGATGGCCAAAAAACCAAAGAGCACAGTCAATTTTAAGTCCATTTCCGTTGCGTGGAGTCAAGTTTCTAGTTTAATTATGTTATAAAAATTGAAAATCTTAACGGGATAATGAAAACGATAAGAGCCGGATTTCACTATCGAATTTTCGGGCGTTAGACGCCATAACTATGGTGTTCCAAAAAGGGTGGTACTGTGGGTGTCTTTGGGCGATTTTAAATAACACCAAAATGAATTAGAAAATAATCGGTACTTACCTAGAGCTTTTCCTTTTGGTTATTTGGAATGGTAAATTTTCAAGAAGTAAGGACGATACATGAAAGTTGCTGTTTTATATTGATATACGGTGGAATCTTTATGATTTAACCACTTTGGACTCTCAATAATTAAAACTTCCGCGCAATTAAGTTAATATTTTAATTGGCTTTAAAGTATGAAAGGCATTTTTAATCTCCGGGGAAAATTTTAACACTTTTCGCGTTATTCTGGTAACAACCTTGACGACTTGCAGCGTTAACAAAAAAGGTCATCATTGCTAACGGGGGCGGTTTTTTTTTTTTTGCTGCAGGTGAATTATACAAAATAATAAAGTTTGAACTGTGCTTACGTATGCTAGTTTATAATAATTAATGGTTTATTATAATTGTTAAATTAGGAACAGTCATTAACTACCTAGATAAGCTGTTTTTAATAGACCTTAATTGTCATTGAATAGCGGAATGGCTACTTACACCCGTTGGTGGCAATAGACAATCATTTTTACGACGCAAAATACTGCGCCACACACAACTGGTTAAAACAGCGTGGTAAATTGAACAACTTTAATATATAAATGCAATGTACCACTTAAAAGGTCCTTGATTTTAAAATAAAAATCATTTTTCTCGGTGGGGTTTGAACCTCTGTTCGCTCTGTTGTAAACAAGGACGCTACCAATCGCCCCACATCTTTCATTGTAGAAAGATGTTGTAAATTTAACTTCAGTAACAAAGTGCTATGAACCATTAAAAAAAATCAGCTTTCAATATGAATACAATCAGCGGGGGTTCGAACCCCGTTCCGTGGTGTGTATATTGACGGCATAACCCACTGCGACACTACACCACTGGAACAACTGTCGTTATAAATGGAACTTTAATTTGAAAGCGCAATGTATCATTCAAAAGATATCTCTCCCCGGGTTTCGAACCAGGGTCCACAGTTTTGTAAAAAAGACGCTACCTATCGAGCCACCACTTCGACTGAGAATTAGTAGTTATAAATTAAACTTTAATAGCAAAGTGCAATGTAACCTTAAAAAGTGGGGACTTGAACTGCGCTCTGTGGTGATCACGCCGACGACGATGCAACCAACTGCGCCACCACATCGCTGGTATAAGTTACGTGGTAAACTGAACTTTAATTTGAAAGCGCAATGTACCACTTGAAAGAGCCTCGATTTTAATATGAATATCAATTCTCTTCCCAGAGTTTTTGAACCAGAGTCCACGGTATGTCTTACAAGGACTCTACCCATTGCTCCGAATGTATGTTTGCTTAATGTAGGTATAAATTGAACTTCAAAACAGAATGTACAATACAAAAGAGACCATATTTTAATATATTTAATATTATTTATATTATCCAAAAATAGATTTTTATCGCTAAGAGAAGAACAAAACAATTTCTTGGTGGTAACTATGACTAAGAATGTGTATTTACAAAAATACATGAAAATATTTATTCAATGCATTACGCACTGTACAATTGGAAAAAAACAGTTCTCTTTTATATAAGAGAGAAAATCAGTTAACATGACTCTTTAACATGTTTTGAAATGTATTGTTTCTTGGGCTATATCACAGATAGCAGGATGTAAGTTTCACATATTTTTCGCCTCATTTATTATTTTCAAAAAAAAAAAAAAATGTTCCAGATTTTTAGGCCTTATCTTTTGTACTGAAGGTTTTGCAACTTTATTTGTACATTAAGTCATTACAATTCCTTGACTTAAGTGTTAGCTTATAGTAGTTAATTATAGCTAATTTAATATATTCTACAAAATTTCTTACACAAATTGTCAGATTTTTGACTATTGCAAACTCGCGTATTGGAATTAGGAATGTTTTGAAGCACTTGATATGGCAAATGTTGCAGTTCAACACGCAATTGTCGATTTGGATCCAATTTATGCAATTTACACAAAGCTTCATCACTCGAATCTATCCTGTTCAATTGAACCAGTTGTTTTTTATTAACTGCTTTGGCATTGAGCAATTTTCCTTGTCCCTGATCAGCTATCCGTTGCAACCTAACCCGCAATTCTTTATTGTTTCCATTTAAATTGGGTAACTTCTGCAAATCAGGATGGTGATTATGTGTCATATCAACTCGATGCAGTTTAACCCTTAATTCAGGACCATTTATTAGCGATTCATGATTAAGACTTTTATGTTTTGGTTCTGCAATGGTCGACTGAATAAAGTATTTTCGTGCCTTCTTTACTTCTTCACTGTTTAGTTCAAGTTGATGGAGAGTATTCCGCAAATCCAGGATTTTTGGAAAGAGACGACGCAGTGTTTTCCCAACTTTTCTACATGATGGACTAGGCTGTATCGGTACTATTCTGTTTTTCAAAATTTGTGGTAAAATGGAACGGATTTTGTATGTTTTAACACCTTGGCAATATTCCTTTATTCGTGAATCGTGCGCCTCCGCTACTTGAACATATTTGTCAGCCCATAAACCTGGGTTTTTACTAATCCGCCTGTGCAGAGTTTCTCTAGGGTGTACACCTGCTGATACGCGTGTTTTTAAGGCACTTACATTATTGGATTTAGAGCTCCTCTCACTCGCAAACTTTTTCGCTGGCTTGAACTTTTTATGATGAGTTTCTTGATGATGCAAAGAACTACTCAGGGATGTAAAATTAACGTGACAAATGTTGCATTTGAACCATTTTGCGTGTGACTGTTTTGACTTTCCTAATTTGTCTTTAGGTACTTTGAAATTCTGAGTTATATGTTCTGTTTTTTGCAATTTGGTTGTATTATTTGCAGACGTAGTACTTCTAGGGTGAGCCTTGGTATTTCTATTTGAATCTGTATGTTTTGCGCCTGCCATGTTTACTTTGTAAGGGCAATTCTTCAAAAGTTCAAATATTTAGCAAAAGAAATTCACCCTAAGCAGGCTAAGCCTAGGACGACGTACGAAGCATAAACTATAGCAGACGACGTCGTCCCCAGAAGGGCATAGCCCACTCGATCACTTTCACACGGACGCAACCAGTCTTGGAAATAAGGATTTTTTTGAAACTAGTCCTCGGGACCAGTGACCCCCAGCGTCTACAATATTAAACTGGTCCTTGGGACCAGTGACCCTATCCCTAATTTATTTTTTACTAATCCTATTGAAAAATTAAGGGAGTATTTCGTTGACGCACAGCCCATTCGATCGGGCTATAGATGCAAAATTATGTCAAAAATCAGAGTTAACTGCGTCATTGGGGGAACACCGTTTTTTGGTCCTAATTTTGAAAATACTGGTTGAAATCTCTTGAAATTTTAATGAGATTTGCAAAATAATGTTTGGTACTTTTGTGCAAAATTTTCTCTTACAAAGCTTTTTGTAACAACATTAAAACGAAAATGAACCATAATTTAATGGCTTAGTCTCAAACAGTTTAAATTTGTTTCCTTCAGCTTCACTGGTTCGAGTCTCTTGAAATTTTAGTGAAAGGCATATTTAAAGGTTTTAAATTATTGTGGAAAATTTCCAACTTTTAAAACGAATAGTCCTTTTCCTAAAATTTCCCTAAGCGACTAAATAGGTTGTAGGATTATGCACAAGCACAATTTTAATGAATTTTTTGGAAGTGAATTGTTTCTTTGAAAACTTCGAAAACTTTGCATCATAACTTAAAACCGTTCAATGCGCCTCTCACTAAAATTTCAAGAGAATCGAACAAGTGAAACGGAAAAACTTATTAAACCGTTCCAAGACCAAGCCCTTTAAGTAGGGCTAATTTTCGTTCTAATATTTATACAAAAAACTATAGAAGGGAAACTTTTTAAAATTTCCAAAACATAGCAAACGCTGTTTTGCACATTAAAATTTCAAGAGGTTTGCACCAGTAGTTTCAAAATTAGGGCAAAATAACTGTGTTCCTCCCATAGCCGGTCATGTTAAAAGCTGGCTCCTTGGATTTTTCGAGCGAAAAAGCCCATAATTACTAACACGCGCTTTTACATAGGAAAAAAATTGTGTGAAGCCAAAGCGTGATCGAGTGGCTGTGGTTGTAGCAAGGAAGGCAACTTAGGCAAGAATGAGAAAATGTCAAGGCTAGGAGACTATATCCATGGAGTAGAAATTTATAATGACTAGAATTTTTAAACTGGTCCCTCCTGAATTTTCATAAAAATTCTCAATTAATAAACTGGTCCCAAGGACCAGTAACCCCCGGATTTTGAATAAAAAAACTGGTCCGAGCAATTAATAAACTGGTTTTTGACCTGTGGACCTGTGCTATTTCCAAGACTGGACGCAACTTGCTTCTCGCTTATACTTAATTTAAAGTTATATTTAACATCAGTTTAAAATTCAATAATAATCCACATTTAAATTAGAAATATAAGATCCATCCTGGATACTGCAAAATTCAAGTCCATGCGCAGCCAAGGAGCCTGTGGAAGTGGAGTAATATTTTGAGACAATGGAGTACGAAAGCTTTTAGCCCTGGAGCCGAACCTGAAATTGGATGCAGTGCCCGCTATTGAGTATCGATTCTCGAAGGACATTTTTTTTTCTGAAAATGCAAATGGCGGAAACTGGAAGGCTGATGATGTGATGCGTATATTTTGTTAAATTATGTAAGTTTAATTTTGTTTGTTACTATATTTTATTATTGAAAAACGTTATTTAGATGTTTTATTTTACAAATTATATGTTGCAAATTTGTGAAGTATTCTTTAAAGTACTGAAAGGTGACCAAGTTAATTTAGCTTGGCCAAGGCTTAGGTACTGATTCTTCATGCATAAAATTGTATGTCTATCTTCTTAAGCTAATGCCCTTGGGGAAGTTGGGCCTTCTAAGTATCAAGTATGAGCCATGAACCCTGTGAAGAAAAATGGAAAGAGGTGTATTTTTGGGTGAAATATGTAAGGTACAATATTTTATTATTGAAAAGCAATTTTTAGTTGTTATATTTCGTAAATTGGGCTTTGAAAATTAGGTCAAATTTAATTCCAAGTCTCCATCAGCGGCAAACGTAAAAGTAGTTCATTTTCTTAATAGTTTGGTAGGAATGTTAAATTGTGACAGGGGTTTTGCTTCAAAAATATCTCAGTCTCTGCAACACTGGCCTAGCTTAGATTCTTAATTTAAATTTTTTTTACATTTTAGTCCCTGTTTGAATTGAACAGATTTTAGTATCCGTCAGCGGCAAACGTAAAAGTAGTTCATTTTCTTAATAGTTTTGGTAGGAATGTTAAATTGTGACAGGGGTTTTGCTTCAAAAATATCTCAGTCTCTGCAACACTGGCCTAGCTTAGATTCTTTATTCAAATTTTTTTTACATTTTAGTCAATGTTTGAATTGAACAGATTTTAGTATCCGTCAGCGGCAAACGCAAAAGTAGTTCATTTTCTTAATAGTTTTGGTAGGAATGTTAAATTGTGACAGGGGTTTTGCTTCAAAAATATCTCCGTCTCTGCAACACTGGCCTAGCTTAGATTCTTAATTTAATTTTTTTTTTTTTACATTTTAGTCCCTGTTTGAATTGAACAGATTTTATTTTAGCTATTATCTGTTTTCAAAGGAGCAATTTATCTTAGATGAATTATGTTGGTAATTTGAATTAGTAGCATCCCAATAAGCGGGGATAGCTTTAGCAACAATGTTAGGGTGAATGGTGTAAATATTTTACCTTTGATTATATTATTTGGCAAATGGCACGTAGTATTAATCATGACATTGACCCCTATACAATTACATTCTTAATTAAGACTACACTTTGTTTATATCTCTTTAGGAAAACATTTAAGTCACTTAAATTAAATCTTATTATCACAGGGTTGATACAAACCTGGAAAAATGAGAGATATAAATAGTTGACAAAAACATCAGGGAAATTTAGAATTTTTAATAAAATTCAGGGAAATTTGCATCAAACAAGGGCAGGGTAATTAAGCAAAATGTTCATAAACATACCCTCCATTGGATTAACATTGCACTAAATTTTGGAGGTTCATAACTAAGGTTATATTAGAGATACCGGGATGTCCTTTGATTATGTAATAGTCCTATTTGCCCCCCTCATTCGATAACATTTGATCCATATACGGGAAAAATCAGGGAATTATATGGGGAAAAGCCTGGAAATCTCAGGGAAATTTGTTTTCCAAAAGTTGTATGAACCCTGTGTCAGGTCATTAACCCCCCCGGGTAATTCCATTCTTAATTCAGAACCACATTTTATAAGTGAGTCTCATACTCGTGAATGTACATTTTAGACACTTTGTGCGTTGAAATAATTCAAGCTTTGGTACTTGAAAGAGATTTATTTCCTTTTGAAGCATTTCTTGATCCCTTTATTTTTAATAACGGTTAAAGCGTGTGGGCGGCCCCTTGAGGTGTCTTGTCAGGAACTTAATAAAATTATTATGTTGAGTATAGAAGGCTGTTCATGCGTCTTCTCCCTATAAAATATAAGGGATCGGATTGTGGACAGTCTGGGAAATAAGGATATTTTTTAAGCTAGTCCTTGGGACCAGTGACCCCCCTAGTCCTAAATAATAAACCATTAAGCCCCACTTTTTGAATGAAAAACTGGTCCAAGCAATTAATAAACTTAATAAACTGGTTTTGGACCAGAGGAAGTGTGCTATTTCCCAGACTGATTGTGGATCTTAAGTGAATTAAGACAAGGTTTAGGTTTTGAATAATAATAGTATGAGACTCAAAAGCTATCCAGTAGGCTACTTTACGTTTATATCATATTTATTTTTAGAAGAGAGAAAGCTTGTCCCGTTCTTTTAGGGTTTTATGGCAGGATATAAATAAAATTATTGATTATGGTATAGGTAAAAGACTGGTCATAGCCCTCTCTTTTAAAAGTAATGGATTTTAAACAATTTCAGGCAAGGCTTAGATTTTATCGTGCCAGAGTCCCTTCTCCGTAATAAGGTATCTAGTTTATGGCTTTAATTACAATTATTTTTAGAGGAAAAAGCTGTTGGCAACTCGTTGAGGGAGTTTTTCAGGATTTAAATAAATTTCTTATTTATGTTTTAGGTAGAAGGTTGCTTATAGGCTTTGTCCTTTAAAAGTAGTCAGGATTTTAAGAGAGTTTAAGGCAAACGTTGGGATTTTATCGTATGAGGTTCTCTTCCCCATTGAATTATTTAGTTTTAAGTTCTACGTGTGCCATTTTTTGCCAAATAATATGAGTTTATCTTCAGTAGGAACATTGTACGGTACATCATGCGAGACCATTCTTCAATTGGACATTGATTAGAAGTCATTCTTCAAGAGGACATTTCATTAGAAATCATTCTTCAAGAGGACATTTCATTAGAAGTCATTCTTCAAGTGGACATTCATTAGAAATCCCATGCTAAGGACGCAGTTTCCTGGTTTTGGGGGCTCTACAGCGGGCCTTAGTTTAAATTTTACTTTTCCCGATTTGTCCCAGGGACTTGTAAAATTTAAATTGGGCTCGCAAGGCTTACTTTGGGGGTGGTAGCTTAAGTTTAAAATTAAAGTTTCGATATTGGGGAAGGAACAAAAACAGTCGAAAAACACTTAGGGTAGTATTTTTGACATTTTAATGGTTATTTTTACAATTTTGATTTTTTTTTTATATTATTTAATAATTTTAATAAAAAATAATTTTTTTTTGAAAAAATTATTTTTTTATTGTATTATTTTTTTATTTTTTGTAAAAATTATGAAAAAAGGGGTCAAAAAAAACTCCCTAAGTGTTGACTTTTAAAAAAAGAAACCAAGTCTAGTATCAAGAAAAGAAAGAACGAGGTTTAAGGCAAAATTTATTCAATAAGAAGAAAAAAAACCAAGTGTTTACAAAAATTTTGAACAAGAAAAATAATTAAAGGGTTTGGTAAATTAAAATTTGAACGCGAAAAAATAAATTGAGTAGTTACAAATAAAATTTGAATGCAAAAAAAAAAATTAAGTAGTTACAAAGACTTCCCGTAATAAAAAAAATTAAGTGTTTCTCGTTTAATATCTTCTAGGTTCCGTAATGCTCTTTGGAAGTCATCAGTGAGAGATAGCAAGTCCAGATCCGTCTATGACAGCATGTATCGCAAATCCAAGAAAGATGTCATCGGGAAAGATCTTTAACAGCCAAGGAACTTCCAATCAATCGCATGTTGAAAGCATCTGATTAACCAGCCATGAAAAAATCCAAGGAAATCGGCTGCATCTATAAATGACAATATATTAATAACACATATTAAGCTAATGCCTATTTAAAGTCAAAAGGGTACTTCAAGGTCCCAAAAAAATATTTTTAGTTAAATTAAAGGGAACCTGCTAGCTAAATTAATCTCAAATAATGTAAAAGCTTTAAATCTTAACACCATACTTTTTTACCCAAAATTTTTACCCGTAATTGCCACCCAAAATTAAGAGAGGGACTAAACTACCTTACTTGCCGAACAAAACTAAATTCTTTCCCGTAATTGTATCGAAAATAATTTTAGGAAACCTGTCAATTATTTATTTTAAATTAAAACTATTCCCCTATTAATTTAAATTAAAACTTCAGGGCAGAAATCAGTCTCCAAGTTAAGCCTTGTCCCATTAAAATTAAAGAGTCTCCGGTGACTTAATTCTTCCCGTAATTGTATAGAAAATAATTTTGGGATAAACTGTCATTTATTTATTTTAAATTAAAACTATTCCCCTATTAATTTAAATTAAAACTTCAGGGCAGAAGTCAGTCTCCAATTTAAGCTTTGTCCCATTAAAGGGATAGAATCGATCTTTTGACTACTAACGAAAAGCTTTCATTTTTTTAAATCAGATAGAACCTAAAATTACGTTTTCAAAAATATATATATATTGATAGTTTTAATAACTTAACTATATTTAATTAGTTTTTAAAAGTATTGGTTTTCGGCGCCGCTCCCATCACTGCTCCCTCTACAGTCGTTCGGCAAAAACACGAGCGAACCACCTACATTACCCCGCTAGCCTCCTCTCACACGGAAATATAGTAGATTTACACCTAAAAGTAGTTTTCATACTATTTTGCATTTTGCATTTTCGCCAAATTAGTATTTTTCATGGAAGCTAAGCCTTTGCCAAAATAGCGTAAAAATGAGGTGTTTTGGCCATTACCCGTAACTATTTTGACAAATCTCTATCATCCCAACTCTACAACGTAACCAAGAGTTAAGGAAACAAAGGATAATAAACATGATAAATCAGAATTATGTTTACAAATGTCTTCTCGAATATGCGCCGATTCCCCAGTGAAGGAGAAAAGCTACTATACAGTGGTCTAGAGCTACCTATATACTCCTATTTCCAAACAACCAATGAATCAGTGGACGTTAGCAACGTCACTAGGGTAACAAAACAAGTTGGGCGGTATTCGCGGCTAGTTTGAATTTCAAAATATCTAACGTACTTTTCTTAATTTTAAACGTTTTAATTCGATTTTTTTTTTGCACACATAATTTTAGGCACATTTTTTACCTAAAACTGCCCTCATCTTGTACTAGTCGGAAATCCTTGATTCTATCCCTTTAAAATTAAAGAGTCTCCGGTGACTTAATTCTTCCCGTAATTGTATAGAAAATAATTTTGGGAAAACTGTCATTTATTTAATTTAAATTAAAACTACTCCCTCATATATTTAAACTATAACTTAACACTCTGCCCGAACGGTCCCCAAGTTAAGCCTTGCGCCATTTAAACTCAACCTCGTGTAGGATAATTCTCTCTGTGGAACTTAATTTCAAAAATCTCGCATATCTAAAATAATTATGTACCCCGATAAATAATAGGTTAAATAATACTATCCTCTAACTAAAAGCCTTTAATTACCGATTAATAATCGATTATTTTCGTTAAGCCTTGTCGCATTTAAATTCAACCTGTGTTGTAAAATTCTCTCTGCGCTTCTTAATTATTTTAGATTCAGATTTTGTAAATTATGTACCCCGGTAAATAATAGTTTCCCCGTTAACTAATTAATAAGGGATTGTTTTAGTTAAGCCTTGTCCAACTTGACCGCGTTGTAAAATTTATGGGACTTAATTTTCAATAAATAAATATAATTTACTAACATTTAACACTATCTAACTAATTTAAACACTTAAAATGAATAAAATAATTAAACCTGAGCTGGATGAGTTTGGATTATTGAAAGGCTTACGCTTACTAGCGGTTCGGCACGGCACGAGGCAAACTGGCAAAGCAATGGCCGATAAGTCTTGAAGAGCTCCGAATCTTCCAAGTTTCCTTTAGAAAAACGATCTGAGAAATGGCGGAACCCTCCTCGATCTTCAAGAGCTGTGATTAGCATCAGCTGGGCAGCAGCAAAGGTTTTCCTAAGTGACCTCAAGGGCTCCGGGCGAAAGAATGAGCTCGCAGCTGAACTTCTACCTGGTACCTTGATACCGAATTTCCAAAGTCAGAGTGGCGCTGCAAGCGCGATAACCTAGGCACGAAATTCAAATAGCTGAACACTGCTAGGCCTAAATCAATGAAATAAATGAATGACCAATCATTACCTATAATCAAGTGACGTGTTGTGACGTCACAAGTCAGACACCTCTATGACGGCAGAAGTCAGACATCTCTATGACGTCACAAGTCAGACACCTCTATGACGTCATAGGTCACGTGACCGGATGTGACGTCATAGGCACGTCACCGCATTTGACGTCATAGGTACGTCACCGGATTTGACGTCATAGGTTACGTCACCGGATGTGACGTCATTGTCATTTACATAAATTAGCACAATTACTTTAGGTTTTAAATCTCAGGAAATACTTTAATGCGTTCACAGACACGCACAAAGAAAGCTCTATAACGAGCATTAGCATAAGTAAATAATTTTAGGGTAAGTTTGCGTCCTTTTCCATATATCATCCGTTCACAGACAGGCACACAAAGATAGGCTTATATAACGAGCATTAGCATAAGTAAATAATTTTAGCGTTTGTTTGTGTTTTTTTGTATATACTTTTCAAACATAAATTAACTTTCCCTTTCAGAAACTAGAAATAAAATATTTTCTTTAATAATAATAATTATTTACATTAAGTATTTTATATAATAAATTCTAACTAAACTTTAAAATCAAGTTTCTATGCCATAGTCACTAACTTTAATTAGTAAGCTTATAAATAGAAATAATTTTATAAGGCAGACTTATGAATATTAATTAAAGTTTTTATTTTGAAATATATTCAATTTGATACATTTGGTTTTATTAACAATTAATAAAAATATTTTTATAAATGTGTGTCTTCTGAATGTTGCGTCCAGAAACTGAAAATATACAGAAAATTTTTATTATTAACAAATTCTAAGTGCCTAAGATAAATAACTTGTAATTAACGGTCTCACTATAATACACGGTTCAAGACGAGCTTCAGTCATTAAGAACGGTATTACGATGGTTGAAAAAGGTGTATTAAAAGGCAATGGAATTCTTTTGACATTTTCTTTGCAATAAAAGGAGTAGAAAGCAAAATCCAAGCTGCGTTCCCATTTTTAGAGGCATTGTATACTTCGTTCAATCTCATTCGACGTGCAAGATAGGGCAAACTGTTCGAAATCGTGTTAAACAATGCGCCATAAGTTTATAAAATATGTTTCTTAAGTATGACACAACCTATATTTCGTAATGCTAGAGACTTACGGCAAGAGCTAGTTCTAGAACGACAAGCGAGAATCGACTACACTCTTTTTTGCAGTCCATCTTCCTATTTAGTCTGTACTAAGTGTTTGACAGCTAGGGCATCACCAGGCGTGGATCTATGACGTTTCACGTACGTCACTTCATGACAAGTTCTCAGTAACCCGTGACCACCTTATGGAACACGTCTTTCTGAAATGCAAATGGCGGAAACTGGAAGGCTGATGATGAGAGGCGTATATTTTGTTAAATTATGTAAGTTTGTTACAATATTTTATTATTGAAAAACGTTATTTAGATGTTTTATTTTGCAAATTATATGTTGCAACTTTGTGAAGTATTCTTTAAAGTACTGAAAGGTGACCAAGTTTATTTAGCTTGGCCAACTGAAACTGAAGTTACCATAAGTTCGTTCATAAGATATGTTCCATACGTTTGTCACTGGTTACTGACTCGCTTGTCTTGAAGTGACGTACGTGAAACGTCATAGATTCTCGTGAAGCGATGCCTGGCGAGGCGCTGTCAAAGGCAAAGCACAGACAACAGTAGAAAGATGGACTGCCAAACCGAGTGTAGTCAATTATCACTTGTCGTTCTCGAACTACCTCTCATTTAGCCTCTAGCATTACGAAGTATAGGTAGTGACATACTTATGGAACATATCTTATAAACTTATGAAGTTACTGAACCATCCTCCTTCCAGAGCGTTGCTATTTAGCATAAAATGGACTAAATATGTCCGGGCCCCTGACAGAAAATAGTCATCCATTTATGGCAGACTAAAACTTCGAATTTAAAGTTGTAACAAGAAGTGATATCTAGTTTATTAGGGAGAAGGTATAAGTTACCCAAGTATTCGCGCGCCATAGTCCCAGTCCCCCTTTCAAAATACAAGGGGGGGGGGGGTTGTAAAAGGAGGCCGGGCTATTTCGCCTCTCCTCAGTCGGAAAATACGTAATTTTCGTCATTCGCGTCGCACTGACGTGAGTTTTCAAGAAACAATGAGATGCTGGTTGTAATTTAGAGGCGGGGATTAACTCCGGACCTACGATTGGACTGGAGATAAAGCTAGAAAGGTGGCGAATTTATACCTTCTCCCTAATAAACTAGATATCACTTCTTGGTAGCGGTGAATGATTTGAGTTAAATTAAATATTCTAAATTAAAATCCACTTACCATTTCTTTCGTTGACTTTATGAAGCTCAGAAATTCAGCTCTAGGTTGGTTGCGCTTTTCATAGTAAAATATGCTATAGACATGTTTCCAATTAAATTTGTAATACGACAAATTTATACTTAAAACAACTTTAATTACAATATGCATTTACAACATTATCCTTCTGTCGTAAAAAAAGTTACAGGCAATGTCCTCGTTACTTCGTTCAAATCTTCGGCCAGAGAAGCAATATTAAAACTGGACCCCTTATTAGAAATAAGCTGTAAAGTCCAGCGAAAAATATTGTAATTTCATGTTAAATACGAGACTTTTAAATATTAAATAAATCGTTGTAATTTTAAGTTTAAACCAAAAATACAATTTTCGATTTTATCTGTCGAACTTTTGTAAAAGGCCCTTAGAATTACGTGGGCAAGTGCATGCAGCGATATTGCAGCGATTGAGTTCATTTGCTAGTAATAACGTGAAATTGTCAGGGCCTGCTTAGAGTTTAAATTAATCACAATTGAAAAGAATAACCTTAAACTTATGTCCCATTTCATAAATTAAAAAACACATGAGAAAATAAATTTGACCTTTCTTAAAATCTAAATTAAAAAAAAAAAACAATTAAGAGTATTTAGTCTATAGTAACAAAGATATTAAAATTTCACGGGATCATGTACTAGAAAGCTGAATAATATTGTGACTAGATCCGCTAGTACATATTTTGTAGATTGTATTTTTAATTTTTTTTATTGTCAAAATGGGAAGGTTAAGGGTCAATTCAATAAAATAAGATGAGATTAAACTTAAACTCAAAAGTTTTAATGGTAAATTTTCAGGCCTCACTAATTATAAAAATGATTAAAAATAACATCGAAAACATGGTACATAAATATGAAGGGGTAATTCCCTTAATTTTAGAGTTACACCGATTTACTGGAGAGCATTGTTTATTTGTTTGTTTTTGCCATGCGACAATGATTTATTAAACATTTTCGTGATCTTGCCAAAATGTCCATTATATTCTCGACTAGAGTTCTCGTTCGGTAATTACAGGCACTTCACAAAACGTTCACTTTTTCCATTAAATTTTATAAAACAGTTGGCCTTTGAAAAAGACAGGCTCTTTTACACTCTCGTTCCGACATTAAGGTACACTAATGCTGAATGCTGTTCATCCATTTTTTTTAGGTATTGAACCGTGAACTTGTTCAATTAATTCTTCATAATAATAATGTGTTAAATAAATTATGGCTACTTCAAAAATTAATTTTTATTTTTGTATTTCCGTAATAGGTCAGGAAATGCGCGCGTCATGCCTTTAGCAATGCGATGACCAACCATCTTAAGTGAAGGTGAGTTACCCTATAAGGCATCGAGCCCAGCCAGCCTCGAGTAATAAGAAACTTATTTGGATAATAAGTTTTGTCGAAAAGTCTCAGATGTGACCTTGAGGAATCATGACGCGCTTGACCAAGAACGCGACTTCATTCAGGAATATCGCCAAAGTTGATCCAAAAGTAACACCAATTAGAAGAGACTTTCTTGGATGACCTTTGGATACTTGTTTACATCGACGACCGTGACCTCGCGGTTGAGTTATCCAATAAAAATTAGGAAAGGCGCATATAGTCACGGGACGCGAAAGATTGGGCGCTAGTTAATAATACCCAGTTATTTATTCGATTCCTGGCGAATGAAATATTTAAGCGTAGCATTTTCAGAAAGTTTATACCGACAATTACGAAGTCCATTTGAGTTTGCGTTAGAAAGTATATTTTAAGAAAACCAGCCAGGTTTCGAGTTAAGTTTCGTTGAATCGTTCGAAATAGAGCTTCGGTAAAACGATATAATTAGAAAAATACAAATAACAATAAAATAATTTAAGAGGTGATGTTCTTGTAGGAGTTTTTCCAAACCTCCGCGAAGGTTATGGAGGAATGAAACCGGAAGAAGATGCTGAGCGGTAAGGTAGCCCGAATAATAACCGTCCACGCGATGAAACCGTAAAATCCCAACTGCACGGGACTGGCCTCCACCTTCTGCATCTCGAAGGTATAGATGATCCACAATGTCATGTTGGCCATCAAAAGGAAGGTTACTACTTGTCGACCAGGTTTCGTATAATCGTGTTCCGGTAGATAAGTAATTCGTCTCGTGATGTCGGCGATGAAAAGCGATTGCATAGTAACTTGGGCGATTGTTAGGCAACTCGTGACCATCACCAGTAAGTTGGGCGTGTACGAAGGCGGTGATAATGTACCGGCTATGATACCAAACATGGCGTAGACGTATAAACCAAATGCGGCTACGCTAAGTAAGAGATCCCTCAAAGGGTCTTTCCTCTCTGGAATAAATCTCAAATACTTGATCCTGAAGAATCCAATACAGATGGCCAAGATAGACAACACGGTAATTGCGCAATGCGAGAAATCGGATAAGTATATGGCCAAGAGACTGTACTTGTCGTGTTGAATCAAGACGAAGAAGACGATCAAGCAAATGGTGGCCCCGACTAACATTAGCAATCCAATGAAGAGTCCTTTGGTAGAACCAGCGCAATTAACCCGGTTAATGCTCTGGAAGCTCGATGTCCTCGAGATGACGTCTTCGTTGTGAGCGTCGATACGGTAGATGGGGTCCTTGCCAATGTTTTTCCACATGACGTAGAGAACCGCGGCACCGATTAGACTGTATTCCACGATGAACGGATACAGAAACGGGGAAGAGTCCGAAACTATCGAACCCATAATATCCAACTTCTGGCAAGGGTTAGTTTCGTTGGAACTGAAGTTTTCTGTAACGTGGTAAACTATGACGGGGACATCGAAAGAAAAGATAAACCAATTAGAGAGAGCGACGTAACGTTTTTGGCATTTTGTTTGGTCCAACGGTATTTACTGCTCGTCGCTTTCTCCTCAAGATTTTACGATTGGTCGGATATGGTATACGTAGAGAATTACGATTCAGTAGACGAAGACACCTTTCTTATACGTAAGAATGGTTAAGGTTTTTAGAAAATTTAAGAGATTTCCCTTTAGGTTTCTGGGGTGGAAACCTATACCATCACCGGAAGTTAAACTTAACTCCTTGCTATTTTATTAGATAAAGCCTTGTCAAAGCAAAGAAAGCGGGAGCAGGAACGGATACTAAATCCTCATGGTGTCAATATAATAAACCCATTTTAGGACTTAAGACATTTTATGGCATCACTTTGATGTCATAAAAATTTGAGATTTAAGTTACAATTCCTTATCCTATTGTCGTTGGTTAAAGGAAACGTACAACGCACCAACTATTAAGTATGAGCGTTGCACCAAGCGACTACTAAATCCAATAACGTTTTGATAAAACTTTGGAAAAAGCAATTTTCACACCTTTCCAAACAAATGGAACGGATAGGTACAATGTTCATTATAAAACTGGTTGTTGTAGCGTTCGCGTATCCCTTTAAACTATAAAGGTACAACCACCACCTCCACTTTGACAAAAACCAAGAAGTTAAGCCTAACTTACGGAAATCGTGGTAATCAATTAAATCTCACTGTCCAAATGTTTTCGAGTAACGAAGGTAAAAATCTTTTGTAGAAATTTGAAATTGAAGATCAAAATAGTAAAGACCGAAAAAGATTTCAAGATTTCAAATGAATTTTCAGAGAGAAAGTTTTTTGATTGATTGGAGAGAGGTAGAAAGTGGAAAAGCAGTAAAGACCCCCTGACAGAAAAGACCTATAAACAAAGAACGTAAAAGAAAAAGAGGGAAACGTAAGGAATAGTAATCACACAACGAAATATAAACCACCAAAAGACATAATTTGAAATGAGAGACAAGGTTGATGATGTTTTTAAACGTACCTCTAAATGGAAGAATCAATTCTTCGAGTATTATACCCGTGCCGCTGGTTACGTGATGGTCCACCATTTCTTGAAGGGTTTCTTTCCCAAGTGTCCTAATCCAAACGCAAACGTTCGTGGCCACAATATGCATCAGTCCAAACCGGGCAATCACTTTGTACTTGTGGATATTCAACTATATTCGAAGTCAAAAGAATAATTAGGCTTAAGGTTTCAAGGGGGGTGACCCTTTCAATATTTGAACTCACCCTGGCGTTCATGAAGATGAAATACATCTGGGCGAAAGTGAACATCATCTGTAGTAATGGATTAATACCAAGCAGGATACTGTAACACGGAGATGCCGAAGGAATCTCGAAAAACGATCCAAATTCCAGACCGTTGTACACCATGGTACCCAAACCAAATGCTACAGGGACACAAGTCAACAAAACATTAATGAAATACACCTAAATTACATCAATCTCTTCAGATCACATAATTGTAACAATTAAAACCATGATTAGGTTCAAGTGTCGGCTAAAATTTACCAATGGCACCAATTCTTAAGAACAGACTTCCGTGACTTCGATCATTTTCGGAAATCCTGTGTTTCTTTAAACGCGGCGTCATGCCATCGTTCCCAACGGAACCAGCAACACTGCCTCCTCCACCACCGGAAGGTTCCATCTTGGGTCCTTTGTCGCTAAACTTCCGGAGATTTTCCAAGATATTCAACTTTTTGTTATTTTTTCCGTGTTTACTGCACGTGGATGAACCACCGTGTTGCGTCGGGTCACGGAGTAAGTAAATATAGACGTAGAGAAGAAATAGAAGGCTCATAGTATACAGGTACAAATAGAATCCCTAGAATAAGACAAAGAAAAAAAACATCTTCGTGAATTTTGCGCACGTGTTTCGGTGGTATGCAATAAAGTTTGATATGGCTATTAATAAACTATATGAAAATCTATCGAAACGTGACTAAAGTGTCTTGGCGGGAAATAGTTTTTTACTATACTTCATATTGAACACAAACGCTATAAAATGACCTAGAAATGTCGGTGAAGGTAGATAAGATGCTAGTTTAGATTAGAATACAGATAGAAAATATTATATGTATAACCAATTTATTATTTCCGGTTCACAATCTTACGATCTTAAAATTTTCAAATGGTACGGATTTGCAGAAATGAAATGACAATTCGATACGTTTAATGATTTTAGTCCAGTTTTAACCCTGACGAGCAGCGGTGTGAGAAACCGCGAAAATATATCTGGACCATTAAGGGTAATGAGCGTAAAGAACCCTTTTATATCACTCCGACACAAGCCTTTTAGCTTCATTAACGTCGCTTTACACTTGTATTAAGTAATAAGCTCAAACTTTAAGTAATTTAGTTATTACGGTTCTGACAGTTAAAAAAAATACCATTTCAAATGTTAGACGGTATTAATGTAACTGTGCAGTTCACCTTGGACCTAAGTGCGCATTACAAGACTGAACTAGCTAAATTACCACGTGCGTTAAGTTTAATATTAAAGTGATAGTAACATATTAATAGATCGTTAAACAAAACCCTGTAGTAAATAGCAGGAACACTATCACATAACGTTGTCACACCATGCGAAACGTAACATCCACTTTTGTCATTAGTGAGTTAGTGTTTCAAACAAAACAATAGGATATTTTAAGATAATTTAGATAATAAAACCTGAGAAGTGTCGAACTACTCAAAAATAACGCATATACTTCTTCTAGTATAAGGAAAGATCTTCCTTCCTAAGAAGTATATATTTGGTGAAATTACATACAGTTTCATTTCTAACAATATAATATAATTTTTTTATCCCCTATTGTTTGTAAGATATGAATTTCTTCGGGGCTAAGTTTAATTTAAACAAACTAACCTCGAAGTAAAAGAGTGGAACTCTCGGCGTGACGATCTCCGAGGTGAAAAAGGCCACGCAGATGACCACCAATAGCTGGGCGTACATTGAACTGACCATGACGAATTGTTGGGTCCTGTAAATATCAAAAGAAAATAATTTACAATAAATTCGTTTACCATAAATTTAGCAACACTTTCAGTGTACAACCCATTGCAGTAAATAACAATCTATACAATTTAGTTTCTTAGAAATATTTCTCGTTTTCTTCATTATAAATAAGCAGATATTGAAGTTAATAATTAAATGGTGTTTTTAATGTTTTCCTAAAATATTTTCCAATTCAATTTCTTCAAAGGTGCACTGTACATAATTTTCGCTTTGTTTGTCTGTTTATAACGTTCTGACATTGTTTAGCTTGCAAAACATTATAAGCAACTTCTAAATACCATTAACATTTTGGGTAGAAACCTGCCTTGACGTTAGCTTACCATCTACCATGTATATACTGCAGTGAAATGAACCATAATATAATGGGAAAACTAACTAATTTTATTAATTAGTCATAAATTAAACTCATTAATTAAAAATACCCAAGACTAAATATACCATAACTTTCACATAATTAAACTTCAGGAAGAAACGTTGAATAGAACAATATATATATATTTTTAGAGAAAGTAACCGTATATATTTTCTCCGAATCACTTTCTTGAAATCATTAGTCATTGTTAAATTATTCCCATCGCATACATCATATAACGGCTGATTAATTTTCTAGCAGACAAGCTAGCTATCAAATAACCCCCTAAATACCTCATCACAAGTATAAATTTCGTCCCCAATTCAAGTATTATACTATATTTATAAATATACTACACTCAAATCTTGGAATCTGGAAGCTTTCCCGCTGAAAACCGGCTCAAATTTTCTAGGTCAAACATACCGCTATGGGACACAAGATAGAAGTTAAAAGTTAACCCCTTGAACACTTCCTAAAATACTAATACTACCTTATATAATTTATCGAGTGCAAAGAACTCTAAATAACCCTTTTTTTCTCTCTCTCTCTATATTTTTATTTATAGAATTATTATATTATAGGGGTTGATATTCGGGTTCTTTCAATAAGGTAATATATATGTATATATATTCCAGTAATTTAATTGGTAACTGTTACCTTAGGGCTCATTTTTTGTCTAATAGTATTTATTTATTATTTATTTGTATTTATATCAATTTTGACTAAACAATGAGAATGAAAAGGGTTGATGAAATGCTCGAATACTTAACGGTCAGCAGACCAAACTGATTCAAACATCTGTTAAGTTTCAAACAATTTGACTGATATTTCAGTTCTCTATATCTTATGGTCGTGTCCATAGTTTCTGTTTTGAATTTGACACCATGTTTTTTAAAGGGCAGTTAGGGAGTATTCAAAACATTACGACGTGATAGCTGACTAAATCTTCACTAGTAATTGATTTGCTAAAACTGGACACAAAAGACAAAATAAAAACTATATGCAAATAATTTTCCCCAAATATACGTTTGCCTCTTTTTCTTATACCTATAACTTTATAACGGTTCTTAAACTATTATGGTTTAAATGACTTAATAATATTTGTCCATTGGTGAATGTGTCTTCATACAAAGAGACTTATTTAACTTTAAGGTGAATGACTTAATACTGCATTAAATTTAAGTCTTTATTCATTGTTAGGATGAAAGTAATAAAGCTTTTTTCTTCGGATAGAACATTAAATTTCTTTTCAATAAAACTATAAACTATCTTTACAAATAAATACTAAATTGAGGAAAAACTTAGATGAATACTTGGGACGAAAGAGAATGCCTGGACCGCTTTGCGTATGCATGAGATGGACATTATTGAAATCAGGATTTTGTATGTACAATATTTAGTATCAAAAAGTGTTTCTTTTGTTGATATTATTAAGTTCGTTTTGTATATATTATTAAGTCTAAAAATAGGCTTGAGTCATTCGTTTCAAACTCGAAAATCACGCTCAATTCATCAATTTGTACTTAAATTTATAACAAAAGCGTGTAAGAATCATTTGTAACTTATTGAGAACAGGTAAAAGGATTGTCAATAAACTATATGAAACAAATTGAAGTTAAGATCCGTTAGGCGTAATTGAAGTCTAGAAAAATCATGAAATTTAGGTATTGTTGGAGATATAAGTCCGTAACTTTAGTTACCGATCCATAAAGGATAATTTTACAACAGTAATTTCCCTTTTAATTACCAATTATTTTAGTATGTTCAGCGCTTATACTTAAATTACTATAAATTACCTATAAAATTGGAACTTTTTAATTCAAAAATTGAATCAGTAATGTACCATCTTTAGGCCGTTTATTTTAAACCAAATAATTTAACAAAAAAATATATTAAAATCTATTAAAAACTTACATTAAAATCTCCTCTTCAATTTCAACAAAAGGTTCCATGATTTGACACAAAATAAAACGAACCTAACTCAAATTTAAACTGTCTTGAACAGAATCTCAAATTATACTGACTCATGGCTATAAAGTATATAATACTTGAGTACATTAAGTAAAATTAACTAAGACAAAAAATATTGTTCAACTTGGCTGAACATAAAGTAAAATTAAAAAAAAGAAACGTTAAAAAAATTTAAATTTTAAGGGTTTCTCTGAATTTTAGATTGAAGTGTGAAGTCATAATTTACATAAGTAATTTTTCATACCCAATTGTCGATTTTGTAGGGGTAGAATCATCTCTTAATTGGAATTCTCGTAAACTGTAAATTACGTTTAATTGATCTAGTCCATCGGAACATTGCGTATCCGCCGCCATTATGCTAATTAATATATTACCGTTCAATTAACGCAATTAAAAATTGTTAACATCCGTTATCTACTAAGGTCACGTTCGTTCTGCCTGTTTCGTTTTTGAATTTTGCGGTTTTTGCCAAAAATATGGACTTCATCAAACGTTAATTAAACTGAAGTTTACATACACTTTTGATTGATAAACCATACCCTAGTAACTTAAGAACATTCGATTACTAACTTCGAATTAATTTGCTTCGGTTTTTGATATAAAAGGGGTAAAAATACCATTTAAATTAACGGGGTTTTTAGACGGAATTAGTTCTCAGCTATAAATTATGACGTCAATACATAGTACAATAGTACTGTCAAGATACGCCGTTGAAATCGCGTCAGAGCTCAATTGGAAAAGCCCATGAAATCAACGGGGCAGGTGCTTTTTGAAGACAAATTTACAGAACGTGGATGGACCTTACTTTTAATCTGCAGAAAACAACGTTTCGGCACTTTAATGTTATTTAGAAATGACCTTTAATGGTGTTAAAGGTTAAGAACTGCCATTACTGTATTTAGGGTAACAATACATCTATATATTTCGGGCACCTTTAAATATTTTATTATTTTTATTTCAATAAAATAGCAGGATGGGTGGTTTAAAAAATTTCCGAATTGAACTAGCTTTTTCATTGTTCATCTACTTTATAGGTAACGGTGTTTTGTTTAGTTTAATGATGTTGAAAAATTACGTCACGCCTTTAGAAGATATGACCCGACACTAAGTGATAGCATAGGCTGAGTTTATTCATTAAATCTAAAATAAATTTGACCAGCATTTTTGACAAGAGCGTTTAGTTGCAAAAATTGTACCAATAATTTGCAATATTCTAAGATCGGTTTTTCCAACCATTATGGTTCCAAAAAGGCTTGTTTTTTTTGGATTTCTTTCAAATATTTTACCTATGTACGTCATCGGTTTTCACGTTGCCTGTCGTGAACCTCCAATTAACCCTTTTGGTTTTGACAAACAGTGTCTTCATTTGGGTAGTTAAATGGTTATTTTGTGTGTATGAAGTCTGTCATATGAAGTTTCTAAAGCTAGAACTAGTTCAAATAAATTTAAGTTAAGGCTCATAGGCGATGCGTAAAAGAAAATTGTAGGTCTATATTTTTATATTTAAAATGTTAAATTATTTATTTATAATTATTTTAAAATTTAGCGGTGATTTACGAGATACCGAAATATTTTCCATTCCCACCTAAAAACAACGAAATTTATAATTAGAATACTTCCCGAAATGTTGATTGATTGATTGATTTTTGAATTAAAATAAAATTCAGGGCATTCTATTGTATTGTTCATTTCAAATTCTATATTGAACAACAAACAGAGATATCTCCGTTTGAGTTCCAACCATACTTATTTTATTAAAATAATAAAAATAATAATGAACTAAACTTTACAGTGCATAGAGGGGGTCCCATAGCTAACCGACAGCTCTAACTATTATTACCGTTAACGTCAGCAAGTTTTGATTCAAGTAACAGAGAAAGGTTTTAACCTTAATTCAAAGTCATATCAAATTTATCAAACTAAAAGATGGGTAATTAAGAAAACATATATAATAATTATCTTAGAACTAAGAGACGCGCACCATTTAAATTATGAACTCTAATTACTTTTATAGAAATATTAAAAATATTTCAAAGGAAATTTATTTATTCATGCAAACGAAAAGTAATATAACATTTTACTATTTAGTCAATATCGCATTCACGATGTTTAATGTTCCGACCCTATATTGTTTATTAGAATAATAAAAAATGTCACAAATAAAAGGTGGAATTTTAAATAAAAATAATATTTCTGAATGAAATAAAACAAACTACCACACCTTAATTTTTTTATAAATATTTAATAAAAACCAAGTTAAATTGGACAACCCTGACCCCATTACGCCATCATTCGAGTGGACACTTATGATTTTTTCGACATAAGTTGACATTATAACTCAAAGGGGGAAATTAGCTATTTTGCAATGGTTAAGTAAAAATAATGGAAACCGGCTTAGTTTCTAGTACTATCTAATAATGATACAACGTTATCCCCCTCTCTATTAATGGAGGTTACAGCTGGAAGTGACCGTAGTGACGTCACACGGTTATTCTGTTTGCGACATTTGAAACTAGAAGCTATAAACTACACTTTACAAATGAAACTAATAAATTTTCGAGTAGTTTATTTACATAGCCTACAAACGCAGTAGAAGTAACACTGGTAATAACAAGGATCACAACGGTCAATCATATACACACACAACACACACACCGGTAGTGTAACCAACGCCCTAGACGTTTTTACATAATCACATCAACCATTATTCCATCAACCTCTTTATTCTATTGTCTAAAAACGTTTGGCATAGTTTGGAAGAAAAAAAACTGGTAACACTGACAGACGCTAAGCCTCGGTCGTTGGAGTTAACGAGTTTCGTGGTATAATGAGTTGATGAAATAAATATTCAAAAGCTTCACGTAAAGCTTTCATCAAAATTTAAAATCGTTTTGCGTCGTAAATTACAGGTTGATAAAGTTTGAATGAAAATGATAATTGCATGTCAATATCGATTGGTGCTAAGTTAAGGGAAAATCGAGGGTAGCATAGCCTTTCTTAGTACTGACAATAGACAATAGGTTTAAGTTAGATTTGAGTATATGATCTAGAGATTTTGGGTGGGAAAAAAGCACGAGTTTCCAATTAGGATTTCATTAGTCTATACTGCGTTCATGACTAAAAGTCATTAAATATAATCAAATATCTTATATAATATGAAATATTATTTACTATAAACTTTATAGTTTCATTGATGGAATGGTTATAATACTTGCTATCCTCGATTAGCCAGGTCACACGGTTTATAAGTCTTGAATTTGAGATTATTTAAATTTCTACTTTAATTCTAAATTAGAGCTACAATCCATCCATGTTTATTAACGATTATCTCGCGCAGTTTTTTCCCAATTTAATGTATTTTAAATAAAAAATAAATTTACACGTATTTTTCCTTGTTTGAGGTGAAAACCATTATGAAAAAAACCTTAATATTCCTTTACAAAATTCAAAATATGCCCACGATTAAGCCGATTATTTAGATAAGGCATTGAGTCTAGTAAAGTTGTCCTAAATTTTATATATAAATCTAGACAAACTTGTTCGTAAAAATACGTGTTAAAAACCACTTAAAAAATGCGCCAATCGTCCTAGAAAATTTTTCTAAACAATGGTCACTAAAAGTTACTAACGGGCTTCGTCTTTATCTAGTTTTTTACATATAATTTAAATAATAAAATTCAATGGCAATTTCATTTTTCAAAAATATTACAGATTATTAGATAGGACATAATGAACTATTTCAGTTATTAGTCTATAACTTAGAAACTTTCACAGATAAATTAAAATCTGCATTAAATCTTAGTTAAATTGAAAAACTATAGAATTTAATAATTAAAAAGATTATGACTAATTATGACTATTTTCAAAAAGCGTTTCACGTGCTAGGAAATAGTTCTCGTGAAGTAATTAACACACGAATTATTTTCTTTCAATTACCACGTGCTATCCCCTAGTTTTATCTCTTACCACGTGATTGGTCATAGGGTTTTATCTCAAACTATCCTTATCAAGATTAAACCTTGAAAATTAATATTTTCCAAACGCTCTTCAGATGCGTATTTGGTAATTGTTTAGCACTCCTTTGAAACAGCAAATTAATATTTCGAAAGAACATACTTAACTTCATAAAAATGTCAGACAAGTCTGGGGGTGTTAGACTTAACGATGTTCAAAAAAAAAAATTAAAACCAGTTTTCTTCATCGTGTAAATGTCAAACAAGTCAAAATTGAGTGAGAGTCAATTTTACTAAAAACCTTAACAACCCCCACATCTTATTTTTATGTTCATTAAGCTATTAGCACCAATATGCACCAGACAAAATTGAATATTTTTGTCGTAGACTTCTAGGTTGTACAGACAATTTAGCTATAGACCTATCTTTACGTCGTACAGTTAAACTTCAGAGTACATCCCGCCCTTGAAGAATTTGTACAGCATTCAGAAATGCTCCTCTTAAAACATTCTAATTAAAACAGAAACCGTAGTAGTTTCAGAATTGAGCTCAAAGTCTACTCTTATTTCAATTTCAAACTTGTGACTCATTTCTTAAACATGCATTTCTTTAGTATCACAGTATTCTTAAAATACCACCGACAAAACTAAAATAAACATAAGTATTAGACCATACACCTATGAACAAAAGCTAGGTATAAGTAAATATTTGTGAAATTTACTCCTGAACAGCTAGCTAGCTTGAAAACCTGATAGTAATGCATTACTCGCACATTTGTTTTGCACGATTTATCGTGTAATATAACTCCTAGCAAAAATCCATGCAAAATTTCAATTTGCTGAACTAACGAACCAATCGAACAAACCCAAAGATTGATCTATTTTGAAAAACATACCTTGGAGTAAATCCATAATTGCTCTTATGTTCAGCCCCATCGTAGTGTCCAGAACTACTACCACCATTGTTGGTTTTAATAGTCAAGGCTGTCATTCCCAGACCACTCGCAATTGAAGCCGGTGACGGCAAGACCACGGTGGTCTGAACCGTCGACTGATTATTGGGAATCCCGTTTTCAATCATACACTCTGCACTGCCACCACTAGCGGGTGACCCGTTTACACCGGAGTACACACCAGGAATGCCCAGCCACATCTTAAAGTTTCAAGCTCGAACCCGAACCCGCGTCAGAAAGAAAAAAAACAAAACAACCAAAACTGGATAACACCCTGGAAACCAAGACACAAAGTTCTCGGTGAAGTAAATCGGTATCGAAGTTAAAACGTTCCGAACGCTCTGAACCGTGTAAAAAACTGTAACGATTCGGGACTACCGCCCTACACGTAATGGTTTCGATGGTTCAACCAATGCAACCAACTTGGACGAATCCCGGCGCTTGGTTCACTAAATCAAATCGAATGATCTCCGAACCATATTTACAGAGCGAGAAATTTTCATATTACCAAGCGGGTAAACACCTAAGTTTTGAAAGTACGATTTCAGATTTCAGCGGTGGAGTTAAGGTAATGTTTCAAAGGGGGAGGGATGAGAACTTTCAAAAGTCAAAAAACTCTACGAAAAGGGGGCCACTAAGTCCCCCCTGTTGTTTGGAATTTGTGTTTCCTTGTTTTAGGGATATGCTATACGGAAAATAATGCAAATTGTATTATACACTCTAGCCATATGATACCAGAGATTTATGAATATGGTTTGGGACATGTTAGTAAAGGGGTACTTCAACACACAAACATGTACTATAGCAGAGATGTTATATTAGTAAATTTTAACATCATTTACTTATGAAGCTATCATTTAAAATTAATTTAAAACTTAAATGAGATTGATTAATTGCCCTTTTAATTAAAAGAAGTTTAGATTTTTATCAATATTCTTGCTTTTCTAACTCACGTTTGTTTATATATCCATTTCCAGAGGAAAATTCTTTTTAACCCTTTTCCCCCGTGACCTTTTACTCATTTGCATATTTAAAAATCAGGGTCTCACGTTATTCACCTCGAAAATCTTAAAATAACAATAAAATTCAAAGTTAATCTTGATTATTTCATCATTCTAACATAAAACAAAGGATAAATTTTTAATTTGCCAAAAAACCCTCTAAACTAGACTTTTAATTAATATGCCCTTTGACCCTGCACTATTTACATTTAATATTTCCGTGATGCTAACTAAGCCTCGCCATTACTAAACAAAGAAAAAGAAAAAGACAAAATTTGATATTCAAAAAAGATAAATTTAATTTCGTATAGCCTAAAGAGATAACGGTTTAAAGTTACCCCCTTTTCAAAATAAAATAAATTTAATTACTCAAGTGTATTTCTATTAATGCTAAAATATAATAATAATAACTCATAACAGGAAACCCGTTATAAACCTTTGAAACTAAATATAATTTTTAATTAAAAAAATAATTTAGCTTAGTTGATATTAGTGTTCTATATTTTCCTAAGAATGTTCCTAGCAAACCCCGGAAATGCTAGAGTATTTTATAATATTATATATTAAAAGTGGTATATTTAGTGCTTAGAATCTTGTCCCTTTTACACCAGGCGTATTGTTAGAATTGATTAAATAATAATTTAATTTAACTCATTTAGATACGTGTATTGAACCAACAGTTTGATAAACAATTTGACATTTAAAGTTGTATAATTTTTGACATTTATCAAGCTGCGACGTGTCAAAACTTACGTCAATTATAATTAATTAAATAAGTTTACGTTTATGAGAAGAGAAAGTTTAAACAAAATTATACTTTAAAACTTTCCCTAATAAATTAATTATTTATGTTGATAATTTATTTACCAAAAGTAAAAAGGTTAAAAGCCGCGTTTTAAATAAATTTATGCAAGAATTTATAGAAGAAGTAAACCTACTGCTACGTGACACTCTCCCTTCAAATATACAAATTAGAATTTCAAAAACTAACTAGTGAGTAAGCGCTGATGTTTATAATATTTGTATGAATAAATTTGAATGATGTATTTCCCAATTACCGGATGAGCAAGAAAAGTGAGGTAAAATTGCGGTGCGGGACACTTTGTTTTAATAACAAAATTGACAACCCTGGGAAGCTATATAACAATTTCCTCTAATTTCTTTTGCTAATTGACATTCAAATATTAAAATCCCAAAACGTCCAGGATGTTCTCACCATCCACAATAGCGACGAAGCTCAACCTAGACGTATAAACTTGAAATATCTTTTGTTTCAAATATTTTTAACGAGTAGGCGTTAATTCTGTTTCACAAATTGAATTTCAACAAAAAAAATAAATAAAAACCACCCAAGTTTCCCAGGGGTGTGAAAAGTAAAACTATGGTAAGT
Organism: Phalangium opilio; assembly: GCF_054372755.1. Taxonomy (NCBI): domain Eukaryota; kingdom Metazoa; phylum Arthropoda; class Arachnida; order Opiliones; family Phalangiidae; genus Phalangium; species Phalangium opilio. The sequence goes on along the minus strand of NW_028324187.1, from coordinate 4,369,994 downwards.
TAAACACTATGTTGCAATCTAGCTAATTGTAATTGTCCCCGTGCACGAGAAGTTGGGAGATAATAGTGGCTTTAAACAAAACTTGGTGGGTGGTTCTAAGCGTCTCTTGCCTATCAAAGTGAAGACTTCAAATTGTTTAAATTTAAGTTCTAAGCCTTTGTTTTTACACATTGAAACGTGTCCTTCTAAACTATACTGGGGAAATTATTTTTTATCACGGTAAGATGACCACGGGATGTATAATTAGAGTTATGTGGTTTAATTTGAAAACGAAATACGCCAGTAATGATACAATTAATATTTAATTAGGATTTATAAAAACGTACGTTATCAATATTCGGTGTTTAAAAAAACGGAGGGTATAGTTAGAAATTGGTCAAACTCCAAAATGTTTCTAATTTAAAATCAAATTGCAACTTCCCTGATTTTTAGTTTAATTTATATAATTTCATCACTTTTCCTGACCTTTTTTAGCCAGTTTTAAAATTTCCTGACCTGTGGTGACCCTATTTCTAGAACGGCAATGGACTTAATTTATAAATAGCTAATCTAGGGAAAATATTGTACAGTATACTAAATTCCAGTTAAATCAATTGAAAATTCGCCCAATGTTACTAAGCGCTCATATTTTGTTAAAACAAAACAGTTTTCAGGAGTTATTTCATGTTTAGGACTATTAAGGGTTTCACATTCAATTATACCTGATCGTTAAGTTTATTAAGGACAAAACTTACGCGTCATCAATTTTAACCCTAATTTGAGTGAGAATTATTTGAATAACTTCACGGTTACGGATCTATTGTTTTCAACTCTTTTAGGCCTACAGGAAGAATAACCCAAAATATATTCTGAATTTCTGATTGTTTCCGTTAATGTTTAAACTTAACACAATATCTTTAATAGACCGTTAAGGGTCACATCCATTAAAATTTATTTATGGTGACATTATTACTGGGGCTAGAATCACGCAATTTGCATATATTATACTTAGGAGTGTCTAAATTTGCATATTATGCAATGTTTTTTATAACCTCACACATATTTCATGAAATACGAATTTTCTGAATCTTTCATCCATATGAGATAAGCTATACTAGCGACTAGATAAGTTTTTAATGTTTCATAATCATGTCCTTAAAAATGAAAATATCAGTATCTGTAAATTCAGCCAACTCATTTTGTCCATTTATCTTTTACTAATTTAGTCCTTATCTACGATTACCGTTTTTCTTTAATTGATATACTATAGTAGTGTTTTGATTGGTTGAAACTTAATGACGTTATTCCACGAGGAATGCTTTTACATTTCCATTAGCGATTTTCCAAGATGTCTGCCAATTTAAAAATCTTAGCTATACACTTAACTAATTTTAGATAACTAGCAGTTAAAGAACTACCGAAAAAACTACACCTTCAAACATCCATGCCTTTGACAAACTGCGATTAACAAATAACGATTTCCCAAATATAGATTTTTGTTATATTTTTAACGCTTTGCCTGAAATGGAGCAAGCCGCGAAAGTAAACCAAAGTGAAAGGGGTGGTATTTTTATCAAGGTGGTTTATAATTAAAATTGATTCATGGTTGTTGAAAATTTGAATTCAATATCTTTCTTTCACGCCATTGTGTTTCGATTTTTCGTTACGCTTGAATGGAATAGTCAGTCGTCATCTTATTGTTTTCAGAAACGTTTTCTTTCATCCGTTTTTAAAAAGATCTGGCGGTTCTCACCCCCGCGTTACTCCATTTAATCTAAAAGAACCAGTCACTATTGCTTGGGAAACTCATTCCTCCTCCCTGGGGAACTTGCAAAGCGACTCTCGTCGATAGACTTTTCAATTTCAAGTTTTCAGAGCGAGATAAAATAGAATAATTCTAAAGAAATTGTCACGGAAAGTCTCCGCTTCAACGGTTCTATTATTAATTTTTTCCACCATTACAATTATAACTTTCCTTCGACAACTTAATTAAAGAAAATCTTTTTAGAAAATAGCATCCTGGGTTATATTCTAGCTAGATTAGTAGTTGCGAATAGGTAACCCTAAATTTAACTATATAACTACTGCTCAAAACTGTTTTAATTCAAGATGCGTTCCATACGAGGGGTCGGACGTTTAGGAAAAAGTGTACGGGATTTCGAAATCCAATTTGATTTCGTCGGATTTTGTTTGATTTCGTCGGATTTCATTGGATTTCATTTGATTTCATTGGATTTCATTTGATTTCATTGGATTTCATTTGATTTCGTTTGATTTCGTCGGAATTTGTTGGATTTCAGAATTCGATAAAATCCAATGGATTTCATCGAATTTTGAGACTTTTCCCGTGAAACCGTCGGATTTTGCTATTTTTACCGTGATTTCGACTGATTTTGCGATATTTCCCTTGACTCCGTTGGATTTTGAGGTTTTTCGCGTGATTTCCTCGGATTTTGAGATTTTTCCCCGTAATTTCGTCGGATTTTGTGATTTCTTTTGATTTTGGATTTCGTGAATTTTGTAGTGGATTTCACGATTTCTTTACTGATTTTGCTTCAGATTTTGTGATTTCGCTCCTGATTTCGTGATTCCTATGTTGATTTCGTGATTTCTTTGTTGATTTTGTGATTTTTTTAACTGATTTTATGATTTCTTTACTGATTTTGTGATTTCGTTGCTGATTTCGGATTTTTTATTTGATTTCGAAATCAGCATTGATTTCGGATTTCATAAATTGGATTTCACGGGTAGCGTACGGGATTTCATGAATGACCGACCCCTCGGTTCCATAAGTTTGAAAGCTTAGGGATTAGCATTGGTGAAACGTCGTATATATTCTTTCAAAAGCTTAACCAAGAAGATTGACTACAAGATTTAACTAACTGTTTCAGTTCAAAATGTGCTCCTTAAGTTTGAAGGCTTATGGATTAGCATTGATTAAACATCGTATATTCTTTAAAAGGCTTAACCAAGGAGATGGACGTACAAGTAAATTCTCTCCTGTAGTTCCCGAGATGGCAAGAACATACTTTATAGACTTAATCATAATGCGCATAATCACCTACTTGATCTTACACTCGGGTTCATTTTGAACTTGGTGAAACGCGCCAATTACAATATCACTTTCATCATGACTGTTCTCACGTTGAACGGTGATGACCGATACCTCGGTCATAGCTGTCGATGGAGGTGTGGCAAAACGGTTCATGTTAAGGTTTGCTCTGATTGGTTGAACGGTGGTATTCTCAAAGCACGCCGATGCTATGACGCGATGACTGAAGTAATGGGCGCATCGCGGTACAAAATTCTGACTGGGAATATAAATGGCGTGCGGGCGACATCGTTCCTTCATGTAAAATCACTTAAATAAACTCTTGCCTTCAAGATGTAAAAGTACTACAACTTAATCTGCATCTTTTTGTTTAATTTTACTCAAGAAAATAGAATTACAACACAATTACCGTGCCAAGACTAAGCCTAACATTGAATTGAAAAGCGGGCACGTGGAACCATAACAGACGGATAAAGGCATTTGCTATTTTATAAACAGACGTCACTTCACCTACGTTTTTTGCCACGCCTTTTTTGACAATTTGCGTGAACAGTACCTAGGTATTTTTTTATAACGCCCGTGAAAAGAAAGAGAAGAAATGATTTGGTTTTGGATATTTTAAATGAAAAGAATCGTGGTCCATTCAGGAATCACGGACTGTTGCGTCCCCATCGCGCGCACGGCGCAAGTTATCCTGAACAAGAGTTAGGCGCGGGTAAAATCGTAAAACTGTCCACGCTTGGACAACCGCACACCCAACAAACCAACATAAACAATGGAACTACGAATTTAAACCTAAATTAAGATTATCGACAAATTCGACAGTTTACTTAACGAGGTGTTTTGTAAGTTGATATCCCATTGTGAAAGCATATTTTTTTCACACCTCTATATAATTAAACTTATTAGATTGGGAGGTTCAAGTTCATTGTCTAGCATCGCGTCATATCACGCGAATCAGGCGTTCAAAGTCTAAGCCTAATTTCATTTTTATTCAAATTGGATTTTTCATTTATACAATTCCAAAACATAGTTTTCAGAGTAGATGGGTCGATACCATTTACACCAGGAGGCCAGGCTACTTGGTACACAAAGTGCAGTACCAAATTGCCTCACCTCCTGGTTTAATGGTATCAATCCTTCTAGTCTGACAACAATGTATATTTAGATAAACAATTAACAACGATTAAAAGCGATAAATGCAAATTACCTCAGAAACTTCGCAAACTTCCTATCGCGTCCCTTCTTCCATAAAGTATCACCTTCTTCCTCAGCCATTTTGTTAAGATCAACGCGCTTCCCTCAAACGGGCACTTTGAAATAAGTGAACTAACTAAAAAAACCCGAACCCAACCGTCCAAACCCCGTCCTCATTCCCTCAAGAAAAGCAGATGCATACAGCTAGGGTATCTCGACGAGAAAAAAAAAATCTTATTATAAACATAGAGGCCCTTGCCTCGCTTTTAAAAGGAAGAGAGTGTACAAGATTCGCATAACAGGCCCGAATCAATGCGGGTCTAATTACTAAACCCAAGTTACAACTTACCCTTGGCTAAAGGCTAACTCTTACCCAAACTAGATAGATCATGCCATGGAACGATGTATATACAGACATGTCTCGACACCCCCTTGGAACCACCCCTCCCGCCGTGTACATCAGGGGACCCATACCAGGGCGGGGTGCGAATATATTCACTGTAGGCCTCTTTGTTATGATCTAGAAAATCAAAAATACCGGCGGCAAATACCAGTTGAAGTTTGCATTAAGATTGATACTAATCTCGTGGGTGCTCAATCATAGCTTTTCAGCTAACCTCAGGGACTAGTAACTATGTCTTCGTGTACCTTTAGAGGGTTTCCTAGGTAACTTCTCGTCCAAAAGAGCCCCACCATCTTCTTCAATACTAAACCGAATTATGTAGATATGCCTAGCTGGGTTGGGGTTTGTTTTTTTCTTCGTTCTACTTTGCAAGTTAAGCTTGTATCGTTGCACGAGTTAGGTTATACTATTCATTTCCCTGAAGGATTACTTCTTCCATCCTTCAATGACCCTTGACCTCTTAAATGGATCGTATTTCAAGAAGATACGGAGAGCGAACGCGACAACTTTACTTCAAAGTTCGGAAAAAGGAAATGGCCAAATTGAGTTTCGAGTTTGCGCGACCATATGGGATTAGTGTCAGCTTTTCCGGCCTGATAAATAAGCCCGTTATTTATGACGTAGCGTTGCAGTCTAAGATATATTTTCTTATATAAGCAATGATGTAACAAGAAAGTAAGGAAAAACTACAGTACATCTTGTAACAAGGCATTTTTGAACAGTACGTTTCACAATGCGATAGGTAAATGGATCATAATTATGAACTATGACCGTTTCAGAGCGCTTTAGAAAGTTCAAGACATTGAATGCTAAACTATCACGAAAAGGCTCTAGTTTGAAGGAATGAAAACTAACGGTGCTTTTAAACTTAACAAAATTTGCGCTACGAGAGATTCTTGAATTAGACACTTTGAGTTTCAAAATCCAGCATTTCCATTTCGTAATTTGAACCCATTTTGCCATTTAATAGTCATAAGGGTACTTGAGATATTTCAAATCATTTCTTGAAGAGGTTCCCGTGGTATTTTGAACAATGACTTAGTTTAATTTAACCATTTCAATTGATTGCAAATGTTTTTTGCAAGTATTACCCTAGTCTACTAACCAAAGTTGGTATTTGATTACATATTATAATTTATTCAAAATGATGTATTTTGCGGACCGCATTAAAAACATAAATAAATAATGAACACTTTCGCTATCCCTTTAAAAAGATGATTACCTTTTTAGTTCACTGAATTTCATAGAGAGGGCGCTATCGTACAACGACTATGATTCTACCTTGGAAAAAAATTGGCAAGGAAACTGGTAAAGCTATTACTAGGTCATTATCACGAATCTCATTAAATCCAGGCGACTGTCTATAAGACTATTCTAGCGCACTTTACAAAATACAGAACCCTGAAGCGGATTAATACGCTACGTTAAACTCCATATGGAAAGAAAAGAGTCATTGCAGACTACGGTTGAACAGAGTTAATATAAATAAAGCGTTAAAAATTAAGTAACTTTAGCCATGGAAAGTTTCTCTTTTGAAGGATTACGAATTAACGCGCTTGGCGTAAAATTACAAATTTTTAAATCCCGGGGACATAAAAAGGTCCTTTAAAATATTATTTTTCAAAAAAAAAATAATATATATATATATATAATTCAACCGAAATCTACATTTAAATTTCAAATCGAACAATTTCTTCTTCGCTAGAAAAGTATTGGTTGTCAAAATAATTGAGCTGTGATTACAGAGCGGTTGAAATAGGGGACTATTATGTCAAGTAAAGAAGAAAAAATGTATTCCTACATCTCAAATAAAATATTTTTGGCATATTTTTCTAGAATTTAAGACCGTCCAGATAGTAAAATTCGAATTTATTCCAATTATGAAACTGAAAATTTGATATTTGAGGGGAAAGACCAGGGGCCAGTCGTGATGTCATTAGTTTCGGGACCTAAAATTACCTTTAACAAGTTGATTGGAACATAGACAGGTATTCTATAGACAATTTTGATAAAGTGGTAGAGCTATATTTATCTCGCCTTTCAATTTTTCTTAAATTTGACATAGACTAAGTTTAATTCGAACTGGCTTAATTTTATATTAAATTTCTCTATATTTTAAACTATCAAGGGTTATTAGTTGTAGACATAGAACGTGCTTAGAGGCTAACTCATCAATTTTAATGGTCAGAAGGCCAGAAATGGAAACATGATTGTAGCATAGAAAATGATAGAATCCACCTTTTTTCCTAATTTTAAAATGTTTCAACAAAAACAGCGTATGTGCATTGGGTTTTTTTATGATTTCACTTGTCCTTAACCGTTCTAACTTATCTTAAGGAGTCACAGTGCCCTACTTGCGTCCTAGACACGTCACTTATCTATTTAAACCTTGTGGGTTTAAGGAAAGTGGAGGTAAAAACAAACTTTTAAACTTTCTAAAAATCTAAAACATTACGAAAACTTAAACACCCACATGGTTTTTAGCATAATGAGGATGATTTTGAACTAAATATGTTTACTCGAAAGTCGTTTGAGAGCCTAACGCGATAATAGCAGTGGGTTTTGGTTTTCCATAAACTGGCAATGTGTGAGGTATGACTTACAAGGCGTAGTCGAGATAATTAACTGTAAAATGTTTCTTTGAGTCACAACAAGAACTAGAGATAAATAATCTTGTAGAAAACACCGTGAAAGCTAAGCCTTTTATCACTTCATATTATAGACTTTCGGGGTAGTTATGGTTAGACCCACATTAGGCTTACGAACCTTTGCTCCGATCCAACCTTATTCGTAAACACTCTTTTGTTTCTTTTATTACTTTTGAAATGTTTGTCGCACGTAATTTAATACGCCCTTGACCAAGGCTTAAGAATTTAGGGTTAGTAGAAGGGAAGCAGTTCCGTTGTTAGTTTTAGCACCAATATCAATTCCACCTACTTTCCATTCTTGGGTTTCACCTTAGTGGCACAACTCATGCAAGAAGACGCGGTAGATGTTGTGGTTAATATGGACAGTTCACTATTATGTCTTCCTCCGCCACGTGACAGCCTGATGGCGTTGAGGATCATTTGTCTTGGAGGTCCGCAACTGACAGAGGTCAATCCACCATCCATTCCTCCAGGATGACCACTTGGGTGACCGATGTGCGCCAATGAACACGACCTGGACGCAGAAGGTCCGACGCTACTGGCTAAACTGTCCGACCTAGAGGCCATCGAGTCCCTCCGATCATTGGGACCACCGCAACACTCCATTAGGACAGGGTCAACGCGTCGGGTAATTTGACCTGACCCCGAGTTACCCATGGACCCGAGCGAACCAGTCGATAATGGCACTGAAGTGTACGCCTGCGAAAAAAGATATAAAATGGAAAATAAACAGTTAATGTTGTGAAATTAAAAAATGCGTTTCGTAACTAGAAATTCTTTGTCTAAAGTTTGTCTGGTTTAGTATTGTTTTCATTGTATAATATTTAATGAGGTTTTGAATTATTTGAAATAAGACTAATTCCACCCCCTCGCCCCCATCCTTTCCCCTAACACAACAAGGTATTCCGAAGGTAATCATGTTCGAGCTTGTTCTTGTTAATTTATTTAAAATAAATTACTTCCGTTACAATTAAACCGGAAACCGATACTTTCCCTGGCAAGCGCTTTTAAAACAATGTAAATTACAGTATAGAAAACCAGGTTTTCCCTGATGAAAAGATTTAATGAAAGACTATAGCTACTTCCATTTTCAAACCAGTCATTTGAACCAATGTTTAATCGAATATAAAAAATCTGATTATTTCCTTGCAATCAAAATAATTCAAAAATTACTCAAATTACAGGTAATTAATGAAAACTATTCAAATAGTTCTACAATTATCTAAACAACATTAAATTAGTAATTCCATAGACATTAATTAATAAATGACTTATATTAAGTACCATTAAAAATACCAGATTAAAAAAACTGTTTCTTAGAAACTATCTATTGGTTGATAAAATATCAGGTGTATAGAGATTACCTTTTCTTCGAAGGCACACTCGCACAACATCTTTCCAATTTATCAATTAAAAAACTGTCACGTGTATTGGCAGTTAACACTCGTCCCATGCTTAGAGTCGCCACAATTACACCCGAAAGTGTATACACAACACACCGTACCCTAATTTTAACACGAACAAACTAATAATTAATCTTAACTTAGCAAGTAACTTGGCGTCGTTCAATCATAAGAGTAGTAATTAACTAAAAACTTCATTTAGAAACTCTCCCTTAGTCCCTAAAGGTAAGATGATATCTTATAAATTTTCAACCCTTTTTTTCTTAAGAAAAGTATAGTTTTTATAAAGTTTGTAGTTTCTCCGATCGAAGCAAAAACTCGAATGGTACTCTGACGTAATTTTAAATTTGTACGTGACATTTTACACCTACCTGGGTACCGGTATTTAAAATTTTATAATTGAGAATTATTTTTTTTATTTTAATTTAATATAATATACAGGGTGATTCTGATAAGTATGCCATAAAATAAATTGAGTGTGCTTCGAGTCGAACTGAGTGACAAGTTTTGAAGAAGAACATGGGGCGTCTGCAACAATTTTCTCCAAAACAAGGAAATGGTCACACATGTGTGAAGTAATTAGCTATACTTTACCAGCTTTGACACTTTCCAGTCAAATTTGACCCTAAAAACACACCCTTCAGTTTATGGCAGACTTAACAGACACACCCTGTATAACTACAATTCAGAAATACGAAAAATATATTATATTAAATCAAATCTTAATGATTGACTTAATCGTAAGAAGTTGCACTTGACATTCGGAAGTCATAATTTTTGGGTGTACCGCCTAATTGTACTTATACTTCATAACAGGCTTGGAAACAAGGAAAATTACCATTTAAAACTGGTTTTCTACTAGTTTTTAAACTACTTAAACAAGCCTTTCAAATACTATAGAATTTATCAAAACCCAAACAAAATTTGGCACGCACTTTCTGATAACATAATCGGACCAGATGTCAATTTGCATTTTTTATATTAACCCTTTCAATGTCCTTGTTAATTAAATAGTTTCAAATTTATTACCAAGAATATTGAACTGCGATTTAATCATTGTTTCCTACATTCATATTGGTTCTCCCTAGAAAACGTTTGAATATAAAACCATCTTGGAAAATGTCTGCCAGTAATATATATATTTTTTGTTATATTTTTGGCTGTTTATAAACATTTAAATTATTCATGGGAAAAGTTTATATATTCATATAACTGTTTCATATAGCTGTCATGTTCATAGCGTAATCATCTAACTGAATATGTCTTTAAAATATTGCTTAATGTTGCGTCAATTAAAGGTATTTTTAGTCTTGAGAAATACAGGTTGGTTTCTTTTTCTTTAATGTCAAATGAATTTAAGATTAATTTAAATTCAGGTTTTTAAATTTTAATTTTAATTACGTCATTTATTTTTCTCCCAAGTAATTTGATAAGATTTTTGGGTGCGACCTTGACTTAATAACGGGGTGAAAGTTTTCATCAGATGAATATATTAACAATTTAAATGTAAACGAACTTGAAAACTTGAAATAATTTGAAGTGCAATTATGTTAAATCAATTCGTGGAATTTCGTATTTGTTGACCGATTTAAACTGTAATTAGTATATTTAATGATATAGGATATAGATCTATTATAATTAAACTACTTAAGACGCGATTTAATCCAAGTTAAATTTAATTAAGAATGAAATTAAATGAAGTAAATTGAATTTAGAATCATATATAATTTCGTATTTTTAATCGATTTTAGTTTAGTTTTTTAGTTTTGAAGTTAAGAATTAGCTATTTCAACCGAGTCAACTAACATAATTTGTCGTTATAAATTTTCATGACCATTTTCTGATTAAAAATATTTAACTTTTTCAAGTTAATTGTAATTAAAACATCAATTTAACTCTTGAATTAATCACAAAACAATTAACTATGTTTACCTTTCCATAAAACAAAATGTTTACAACGCGTTTCAAACAAAGATGTCGCACTGTACGTAACTAATAAAGGTGGCAGCTAGGCCTTATGACGTCACAGACTCGATTTCTATCTAGTTTCAATTGAAATTTACAATAATTATACAAGCTCATTACAATTTCTGTTAATGAGGCCAAATCACACACACGTGTACGTATACCGTGCTATAAAATGTAGCAACGTATAAATTATTAAAAAATCTGGTTTTTAATTTCCAAGTAGAAGTTTTTCTCTTTCTAAATTTCGTAATATTCAAGAAAGGGTTAATATACATAAACAAAGGCTTGAGTTCGTTGTTCCAATTGTTAATCCGGCTACAAGCCCCCACATATTATCAAAAAAAAATTTAAAATCCCTAAAACACTCTACGCAAATGGATCGCCAACGAAAGAAATGAAAATTAGGTTGAATCTGACGCATGTTAAAATATTTTCTTAGAATAATTTTGAGAAAGGTAAAAACCTAATTCTAATTTAAATAAACTGAATATTTTGCAAGGTCATTATTTTAAAATCAGCATAAAGAAATTTTAAATATACTTTCTAGAACAAACACGTTTTGTTTCATTTTTGACCCATAATATATATTGCAAGACGCAAAATCACTCCAAATATATTTTGCATGATCTACTTTTTATATCTAAGAGGTTTACTATTGTGTGCATCCGCCTTACGCGAACCAAAACCGTATATTTTCGTTTTATATTATGGTTTAAATTTAATTTAAACTTAATGTAATTGGGTTATCGAATCTTGTGATATTTTTATATAGGTATTATATTTAAAATTTAAAAGGTATTAATAATATTGTTTTGACACTTATTGGGCCCCCTCTATATAGCCTTAAGCCTCGTTTACACGCCCACTTTTCTGACCTTAGAATGTTTAACACAAGCTCGTGTTTAGGTTTTTAAAGTGAGCGTGTAAATGTGACTGACTTAAATTACATACACGTTTTAAAGATATGTTATGTTATACAATATTGCAAGCTAAAAACACTTTTAAATTACTTCAGAAAACCAGTTTATCGTTGAGAATTTAACGTATTCTAAGACTGCTAATAAAAACTGTAGATTATATTTTAAGATTAAATTTCACGGAGAAATTAATGGTCTATAAGTTAAAGTTTCGAAATTTTTAATATTAATTGTTGAAAAACTATTTATAAAATAAAACTTACATAATATGGGATTGGAGTCATAACTATTATAAGGTCCACAATGAAATCAGTGTACAGTACTTCACAAAGGCTTAAGTAAACTACAGGTTACTGCAGTTTGACTGGAGTTATAATCAAAACTGTTCTAAATGAGCAACAGAGTATTTTTATATGAAACTCATCAACACAGTATTAACAGTCCTTAATATTTTGGCAAAATTCCCTTGAGATACTTGGGAATTTTGTGAAGGATTCCCTTCGAACGTTTCTCACAACAAATCCTAGGCCTTAAGCATTATTCGATCCTCATTGCCTTGTAGTCTTTAAATAGACATTCAACCCCAATATTTTTAATTAAAGTTCACAAAGAATAATAAACAAAATAATTCAAGAACCCTTTTCCAATGCTAGTAGTTCTGTTCCTTTCATGAATTTTTGGACAATCGTAAAAAAAAATATAAAAAAAAATTAAGAAAAATTTAAAAATACAGTAATTAATTCAATATGAAAGTAATTAAAAATATATTGAAGTTACGTATCTACTTAAGTTAACGTAAAGCGTATCAAAACACAACAGTTTAAAATCTCTTACCAAGATATCAGTTCCTGAGCAATTACAGACATTTAAAACTGGGGTGTACAGAACCATTTTAGATTTAAATTTAATTATTAAATCTAAAAATTTAAATTAAGTTTTCTATAATGATAAGCCCTACGGTTTTAAATTTAACTGTATTCTTGCTAGACTACAAGTTAAACTAACACCAAGTTAAACGTTTGTCCGCGCTATGTTAAAACTTACTCTGCGATGTCTAAGTAAAACTCATTATTCAATTTTCAAACTTTTCTTAACCCTTTCTTTGGAATGGATAAGAAAAATTGCAAAAAAGGGGTAAAATAATAATTCTTACATATTTCTGGGGCAAAAAATTAAAATTAATCATTTCATCACTTTACATTTTAACCCCAATAAGGCTCGAGCGTAACTAATCTCTAACAATAATTAATAAAACAAGCCGCGTTGTAAGAAAGTCATTAAAAATGCTTAAAACTACGCGCTAAGCCTTGGCATGTTTTAATTATTTTAAATAATTTTCACGGAAGAGTTATATAATGTTGCACGGAAGGTATATATACAATTTTAATTGACCCCAATTATGGACGCGCTTGTTTTAAACAATTAGCTATGAATAAAATTATAAGTTAATTAGATACAATTTAGGATCGTTTTAGATGGGGGACTCTCAATTGTTTGCAAACAATGCGGAATTACTTAAACTAAAAGTAATAAATGTTTAAAGCCGTCATTGATTGCACTGAGACCAACTGCATGTTTTAATTATAATTATTCCATTTTAAAACATAGATACCAAAAAGAAAATGAATGACCTTTTAAATAATTTCAAAAGCTATAAATTTTGTCTACGATTTTCAAACAAACCTAATGAAAATGTCATCATAAATCTTTCTCTAATAAATTCAATCTTAAAATTCCTTCAGGGAGTTTTCCTGACATTAATTTCGTAATAAGTTTAAGCCTAAATAAATTTCCTGGTAATAACAAATATGTTTCTCAATCGTCCTTTAAATACTGTATAAGATTTTTACGAATGTCCCCTAAATATTGTCCAACCCCTTTCGCTACTGAATGACATACTAAATTTTCTTTGGAGACGATTCAAAAAAAAAATTAAAACTTTTTTAAAACGTTACTGAATTTCCTAAATTTATTATCACAGTAGTTGTATTTCAATTATATTTTAAACACTTAATTTTGAGTAGCTTTACGATCTTCTGAAGCTAAAGAAGTCACCTAATAATTGTTTTAATTGGTTAAAATATTATGTTCTTTCACCATATTTAGAGGGGCATTTAATTTAAATTTTAAAGTTTACTATACTATTTTCTTAGCTATTAATTTTTATCATTATGTATTAAGTCGCCTAAACGTTATCTACAGTATTTTCCCCTTACTGTCAACCAGGGCCGTCGAGAGAGTTTGAGGGTCGCTACACGCAACCCGGGCCCCCTATTATTATTATATTACTTAAAATTACCGCAAGCGTTGATATAATCAGTAATCCATTTACTTAATCCTTCATACCTACATCCGAATAATTCCTTACGTTTCTACAGTTTCAAAAAGCAATGAACACTATATAACGATTACTTAAAACGAAAATTGACAATCAACGATCCTTGATCGATAAAATAAAAGTGAATGAATTAATGATTACGTATGATCGATTCTCACCTCGGTAAACCACGATGCGACCTTAGCGAGCATCCATTCTGTAGGGGATGTAACGACCCGGGTTCGAACCCTGGCATTAGATTCACCGTGATGATAATCACCTGTATCACCGTAATACCCGAATGTCTTATAACCTCCATTACTAAAGGCATCCATTGAAATTTGTATGTAAAACTCGTAATTATTTGAATTAAAAAAAATACTCCTTATCTACGCATGCAGCTACTGTATGGCCCAACTCCGATCCATAGCTCTTACGAATTGGTAAAGGAATTTCAAATATAATTTTAACAATCCTTCTTAGACACAGTTTTAAATTAAAAAAAAAACTATGTGTATCGCGGGGCGATTTCTAAATAACCGAAAAACTGTGACAACCTATAGAAATTCAGAGAAAAGCTATAGAGGAAATTTATGGACCAATAAGAGAAAGGTGTATTTTTTGGAAAATAAGAAAGTAAGAAATGAAATTCAAGCCAGGGCCATACTTTTAAGGAAAATTCGACCTTAGAAGGACGGTATAGTAAGCTCTCGTTTCCGAAGTTTCAAAGGGAAAGTCTCATTTAGATTAACTAACAATTGAGTGTATTTCGAGTTTCGATAGAGCTGAATGAAAGCTTCAAATTAAGACAAATTACGCCAAAATAATGGCAGAATAAACAAGGAAGTCATGATGAATTCCCGAAGACATTGATTGCAAATTTGTTATTTTAAATATTCACTGATGATGTCTACATCGAGGAGGGAATTAGTTGATATATTTAATCAAAACTTACGTTATCAATATACATAGTTTTCAGACTTGGAGTATTGATACCATTTACACCAGGAGTCCAGGTTACTTGGTACTGCATTTTGACCGCCAAGTAGCCTGGCCTCCAGTTGAAAATCTTATCAATTCTCCTAGTCTAAAAAATATGTATTGGAAATTTACCATCTTTCGTATTTTTGTCTGATTTTGATGTAAATGATCTAATTTTGAAGCATTAATAAAGTTTTTGCAGAGTGACCACTTTTCCTTATATATTTTCTATATTTTCAATCCATTCTTTTTCCCCCCAATAATTTCATTATAATTCCTATATTTTACCTGAGAATTGACTTTTATATTTGATTAAGGGCGTATATTTTTACCTTGATTTGTCTATGCCATCGAATATTCAGATTTGCTTCTTGGCTTAAATTATGGTTCAGTGATTACGTATTTGAATACTTCTGTAATGTATGTAGAAATGTAAGAAATTTAGTTTAAAAAACACGAATTCTTCACGATATTAGTCCTTTGAACTATATTTCTTACGTAAAAGAAAATAATTTTCGGTTTATGTCTAATTGAAAATTCAAAATTCGGTGTTGCGGCTTTCGATTATTAAAGGTACAATAGCTTAAGGGGAAATGATTAGACCTTCGTTGTTAACCCATGATTGTGTTTTGTTTCGTAAATATGTAGTTTATGGAGCGAATATCAAGTTTGAATCAACTCAAAAGGTGTTATTAGTTATTAATTATGGGCGGAATGTTTTGAGCAAAGTTTCCAAAGTTTTAAATCGTCCTGGCTAGTTTAATTAATTTTTTAATGACTTTATTATCCAAGGGTTGATGTAATACGTTATAACTTGGTTTTTAAAGGGATAGCGTATCATGGAATGTACGTCAATACGCTCAACGTCAGTATTTCACAAGCAAAAGGATTTAAATGATGGAAGAAAACCTCTTTATTGAATTTAAATCTGGTTTAAAAATAGCTTTTAACATACAGGGGTCTTATAACTCGATTTAACTGATCGAAATCTAACAACATTGCTCGAAAATTGCACAAATACCAGCTTTACATAACGTACTTCCGTCATCTGCTTAGTTAAAGAGCAAGGTTTAATTTTGAAGAGATACATTTATGACGTCACCAAGGTATTATGAAATTTTATTTGGAGAAATATCGACAGTTCAACTGTTAATTGTAAACATTTGTGTCTATTTTAGTTACAAGCTAACCATCACTCAACAAATAAGGTTTCCTTCTCTTCTTAACTCCATCTATATTATATCAGAGTATGAATTACTTCAGACCACACTATCACGTGATTTAAAAGTGAAACTAAATATCTATTTAGCACTATGCTATGCCAGTAAACGTGTTGTATCGGTAATGTACAACACACCTTGCCAAACTGGTGTTAAAATTCGGAATACCGCAGCGCTCATTTAAAAAGGTGCCTCGAGCGATATACACGAAAAAAGTGAAAAAATTCTGGTATCCGTGGTTTATTCCAGATTCTAATCCGTTGAAGGAAGGTTTTCGGTAAAAAAGAAGTAAAGGATGAAGGATAATGCTGATAATACACGTGAAATATGATGGTTTTTAATTGTTATGACCTTTAATATGTGTCTAAAGTGTGAAGTAATTCAAGCTATGTCTTGTTTATAAAGCAACCAGAACACAAACACCGAAAACTACATTACAGTTTTCTCTAACTGAACTCGCATCATCTAGCTATACATATTAGAAGATACTGAAACAAACTTTCTCGAATAAAAAAAAAATTATAAAGTGAAATTAAAAAAGAAAGGAGGCCGTAGAAATACGCCTCCATGTGTTCAAGGAGAAAATATGCACCGCAAAAAAAAACATTCACTTCGAATTAAGTTTAAGCGGAACTAGAACTCCTTTTTCAGCAGCACTATACTTTTCCCCCGCGAGATTTAGGGCCTAACCGTGTAAGCATCAATCTGTCTTAACTTATTCCATCGCATCAGCGCCGGTGGGAAAAGTTAAAACCGCTTTATGCAAATAAAATAAATAAAACAACATCTTACGTTTGAAAAAGTGTGGAGAGAGAAACTCAGAAATTCGGCATTGTTTCGCTAACATACAACAAAAACTTGCGGAAAAAACCTGATTTTGGGAATTTTTCTAAACTGACAAACTATTGGCTTGAAAATATTCAGGTTCTTGTTGAGTATTTGAACTACATTTTTTACATCATCATTTCCGGAAACTATATCCTACCAAAGTTTGATTTTTTTTGTTAATATTCTTTTTAATATAAAAAAGGGGTTTTAAAAATAAATTGTAAATTGGGCAATGTACCGTATCAAATGTCTATTAAAAACTTGAGTGTTAAATTAGATTTTAATGTGTTTTGGAAGTTTCTTGTAAATTTACTTTTAGTTCGATTCCAATTTGTCTAGCTTGAATTCTAACACCGATTCTTTAATGACGTCACATGGGCTCTATTATAAAGTTAGCACGCCTTATATGACTAAAATGAGGGTGAAATTAGTCTACTAAACGAAAAACTAAAAGGGAGATACTTGAAAAGTCGGGGATTTTAAAAAATGTCAGGCAATTTAAGAACTGTCACTAAAGTCAAGGAATTTCATATTCGGTAAGTAATTTTCATTTAACAGTATTATACAATGAGCCAGTTAATATATTCATGAGCTCATGGTATTAAAAAAAATTAAAGACCAAATTATGACATTTTTCTACAAATAAAAGTTAGAAAATTGGTCAAGGAAAATTACTTTAGGTCAGAGAAGCGGGAATTAAAAAAAATGTGTAATAACCCTGTTTACAACCGCAACAACCTCAAATGTCAAAAATAAACTACCAATAAATAAATAAATAAAAATCAAGAAACAACTCACGTCTTGCATATCCTGCAATTCTTCGGGTATTTTTGGCAACACAGCATATTGCATATTATAATTAAACATCTTCACCAATACAATATACAATATATCACATTCACATCCGTCCGTAATTAAACCTAATGAAGTAATTAAAATGTTCCATTGGTAACTAACTACACACAGCACACATTGTTTAAGTTTGTCAATTCAAAACCGAACCGCGGAGGTAAACAAAATAACTATTAAAAATATCCTTGCGAAATTAATTAACGAAACAGAAATGATAATAATTAATAACAACAACTAAATTAACTAAAATATTTAAGATTAAACTGAAGTACCGGCACCGGTTGTTTTCAGTTCACATTGAAGCACACGAGTTGTAGTTTCAACCGGCCCGCTATATCACAGATGCTAGAGGTAAGAAACCAATTTTGTTTTAAAAATTTTACATTTTTTTTTCAAAAAACATTTGACACAAATTTTTTACTGGTATTTGCTAGCATGCGCGTTCGGTTGCTTCGCGGATAGGTATTGTTGTTTTCGCAAACTTCCTTAGTACCAAAAGAAAGCTAAGCTAGACTTTTGATTTTTGCTCTTTTTTCCGAATGACTAGCGGCCTTCCTTCGTTTGTCATTGGAGGAATGTTCTTGCTTTCGCGACTAGCATTTAATTGCTTTATATTATCTCTTTGGGAATTTTGGAATTAAGATCGCATTGTGTTTTGATACAAAAAAGACGTTTTTTGGCTTGAAAAACTTGATTTAACTTTGATTGAATGTTTTATAGAATTGGTATTTTTTATTTTTAATTGTAATATCAAGAAATATATATGTCAGGTGATTTTTACTGGACAGGTTGTTAATGTTTTTTTCTGTATAATTATCACTTTTAATTGAATTTAAAAAATAAAAGTAACACTAGTAATTTTTATCAGGTCAAAGTATAAACTTTGCGACACGAAAACTATGACATCGAGAAAGGGAAATATTCCCAGTGTCACTTCTATTCTTAACTGTTTAGTTCCATTGCACCGAAACTCGTAAAACAGAACGTGTCTTCAATTATGTACTCAAACATAACCCTAGTTACCTAACTAACCCTATAATTACCTAACTAAAAGTATATGTACTTTATGCAGTGTTATTTGAAATATATTTCAATATAATAACATTGAATTTGGATAAAAATAAGATCTAGAATTTGAGCTTGAAATTGCGATTAAAATTCAAAGGACTATATGTACATTAAAGTATGATCGTGAAACTTGAAAATTGGAGTGTTAGGCTAAAAACGTTCATATGTTTAACCACAAAATATAGAGAAAGCTCTGTAGAAGTAGAGGGTTTAATAAATTGACCAAAGAAAAGCACATCTACTGCTCTAATTGACAGATCTTTCAAGTTTGAAGCGTGAAAAATCCCCACATTTTCTGGGCGTATTTTTCAATCATTTTCTAAACACTCTTATGAGCTGAAAAGATTTCTTAAACTATAGTGCGAATGGAGCTCCAAGAAAGGCGACAAAATTTTGAGTAAAATACAAGAGCATCGGCCTGCCGTCGCCGCATTCGAAATACTTAACCAAATTCTTGTCAACCTCCAATATTTCTAGGGGCGCGAAGGTTTATTGCTAAGGGACATAAAAATTCTGATGCAGGTTGAGGTTAATTCTCAACGAATAGATAACATTTCCCCTAACACAGTATCTAGTTACCTTTTCTCAGTACCATCAATTAAAAGTGTAATTACAGATACGTGATGTATGATATTACCAGCACCAATACTGTAGATTTAACCTTAGCAAATTACTTCAATAAATCTAAGGTTATTTATAGTTTGGGTTCACGTGATATGCTAATGTTAAAATTTAAACATTTTGACATAAAATGTTAATTACGGTTTTCTCATTCTAAAATACCTCAAGGAATCATTTTTTTTTTACTAAAAAATAAATTAAGTTGCGCCTGAAGTCTTTGTTATTTGAAAATTATACGGCTCATATGGTTCCGGGTCTGAGCTGACATAGTTACTAAGTTCAAGCTAAGTATGGGTTCATTTACTATGTGTAATTATATTATAATTGCAACATACTAAGAGTGACGCTTATTGAACTCTTTTGCATATTTATTATATTAACTTTCTTTCAAAAGTAAATATTTTTTTTTTCAATGAAAAATTAATCTAATTATCTTACAAATACTTCATTTACTCCATTAATAAAATTCATTAATTTAATATTAAAATTAATTAATGGATAAACATAATTAAATTTATTTTCCTATTAATTATAACTAACCGTGTAATATAAATGTCTTAATTTGCATATCATATTTAATTTTAAATAACTGGCAAGATAACCCTGAGTTAAAAATGTTATTATAAAAAAATATATTTTAATTATCTAATTTTTGTCCAAAGGGAAGGTTTTTAATAATTCCTCATTTTAAAATATTTTAACCTTGTTTATTAAAATGAATTATAATTGAATGTTGACGTTTCTTTACCTCTGGAAAAATAAACACTTCTTTGGTGGTAAACATTTTCTATTTCTTTCAAAACTTAATTTGAATCGTTTAATTTAAATTTCTTCGAATTTAAAAAGGATAATTTATTCTATCAAATATTGACTTAATTAGCGTTTTAATTCTAATTTATCGGTTAATCGAACAAGGCTATACAAAATACTTATTAAAATTCGATTATCCAATGAGATTATGGAAAATAGACTTCAATTAAAATTAAATCATGACAAATTCTGATAGATCTTTCGCGTCATAACTTGGGTGTTAACACGCATTATGCTTTATAAAAACCACAGATGAATAGCCCGAATACTTATTTAAATTATCATTTAAAGATAGAGTGAAAACATTCCTGAAGTATAAGGTCAAAGGTTAACAGAATTCAAGCGATTTGAAAATTCAAATTTATAGGGTTTATATTAGGTTTAACACAATCGTTAATATTTTGATTTTTCTTACACAGTTCACTTTCCCTTCAATAATCATAACGGCACAGTTATCTCGAGGTATATACCGCCACCTGGGGGAAAATTTAAACAATAACGACCCAATGGGCAACGCTAATTACTTCCTTGTCAGTAGTTACTTATGTCTGGTAATACTGGCTTATAGATTGGATCATTTTGTAATTCATTTAAACAAAATAAAAAGAAATAAATAATAACTAAATAAAAACCGGATTTCATCGCATTCGCGGCGAACCGGAAGCAAATACGCGATACTTTTTCGACTAACTAGTACTTGAACTATTTCTTTATCACGACCATAAAATGCATTAATTTCTTTCATAGTCATTATCATAACAAAGAGTTGACTGAAAAAACCATTTGGGGAAAGTGATTTTGAATTCAAGTTTTCAAACAGTTCTCGAATGTTGTTAAATATCAAAGGACAAATCTGTTCTATGAAAAAGATGGAACTTACGAGGAAATTGGAATATATTTCCAAGAAGTGATATCTAGTTTATCAGGGATAAGGTATAAGATGACTTAGTATTCGCGCGCCATAGTCCCAGTCCCCCTTTCAAAATACAAGGTGGGACGTAAAAGGAGGCCGGGCTATTTCGCCTCTCCTCAGTCGGAGAATACGTATTTTTCGTCATTCGCGTCGCGCTGACGTGAGCTTTCAAGAACCATTGAGATGCTGCTGGTTGTAATTTAGAGGCGGGGATTAACTCCGGACCTACGTTTGGACTAGAGATAAAGCTGGAAATGTGGCGAATTTATACCTTCTCCCTAATAAACTTGATATCACTTCTTGGTATAATTAATATTAATAAACCATTAGGAAATAATCAATAATCCTTCATGACGTCACTAGAAGGGTTAAATTTGACGCTTCAGTTTTGTTATATTTCTTTAAAATAACGAGACATAACGGAAAGAAAACTTGTCACGAGTTTTAAACATAATTTCTCGGTTCCATCTTAGCGTTGTTTTGTTAAGCGAAAATATTCTTTTCCTGAAACTAGTCCTTTAAATTTTTGCTGGTTAAAATAGTACCATTAATTTGCGATAGGTGGAGTAAGTATCTCAATTAAGTAAAAATATTTAAGTAGGACAAATTTGAGGGTTTTCCTCTTTCATAGCACCCATCCACTTAAATATTCAACCATATATCTATAGAGAGAACCAGTTTTAGAAGGTTAATGAAAACGATAGTGGTTTCGTTTTTATTTATATACACTTATATTGTGTCTACCAAGCCTGAAGTGTAGTGCATGTTATCAACTTTAACAAGGAAAATTAATGGTCTAGACTTTCACTTTCTTTCATTTGATTCTTGAAGTAAAACGTCTTGCATTCATAACCCTTTCAATTAAGTCAAATGAAATCTTCGAGACCTCAATAGAACTTAAGTCATTCAAAAGTTTGAAATCTTTGCAATTTCCCACTCTACTAATTCACAATTAGGCATAATTTCACTTTTAATGATGTCCTTTTGACAATACTAGTAGCAAGTTTTATAAAATTGCCACACGAGAGAGAGCAGAAACTCAAAGATGCACGTGGAGTAAAACAAATTACAATTTATTTTTCAATGTCGCCGTGTTGGGTCGGGGTACTTAATTGGATTACAACCTGCAATTGTTTCATTTCACCACCAAAATTCGTAACGGTGAAGCTTAACATAAGGGGGAAGTTAGGCCTAATACTGGGGCAACACTCCTACATGAGATGGAGTAGGGTTGCAATGACGACGCATCGTTAAAGATGTCTCACCCCTGACAACTTCATTAAGAATAAATGGGCCTCATTTCCCCTGATTCTAAGTATGACCTACGTTACTTTGCTCTACAACCGAATTTAGGTTTCACGTCTAATGACGTAGGGGTTACTTTGTATTTAATGAAAACTCCGCTTGGAAAATAGTATGATAACGTCTTGGCGGTAAATTGTTGGGGAAGTTTTATATTCAAAAGCAAGGGTTAAAGAGACTAATCAATAATAGCCAATTTTGACTTTAAGAAATTAGTTCAATTCTTAAACTCTGTTATACAGTATTTGTAGTAGACCACTTTTCAAATTATCGTCTGCTTAATAGACAAAGGGTTAAGATGGAGGATATAACATCCGGTATATGGATCCATAGACGTTAGAAAAGGATTCCAAGTAACCAGTCCTGCACCGAAGTCCTTTAGTTTGTCTTTGTTGTCCACATACCCATCCATGTTCAGTCTTAAGAACATAAAGTGGTCAAAGACCGCATGATATATGGATGCAAAGACGTTAGATAAGGCTTCCAAGTTACTAGTCCTGCTCCGAAGTCCTTTATTTTGTCTTTGTTGTCCACATACCCGTCAATGTTCAGTCTTAAGAACATAAAGTTGTCAAACACCGCATACTATCTTTATAACCCCGAACCCATAAAGTTCTAATAAACCTCGCTGAACTTATTAAGTATATTACTTAGGGCCACTTATAATTGACTTATTTGGTATTCAAAGTATGTGGCGACCATTTTAAGATCATTTGAAAATTAAAATAGAAAAATAATTACTATAACAAATAATATTGGTACTTTTAAAAAATGGCTTCACGGCTAGATCGCTAAATATGGTAAAGGTGTTATAATTAATAATGAATTTTAAGTTTCCAATTGCTCATTTGACACCGACGGGGTTTCGTGAATTTCGTCAAAACTTCAAAGGCTTACTATTTTGCATAATATTTCAATTTCTCAGTCAATTTATGAGCTCATTTTCTTCTATAATATTTAAATTATTTCTAAATCGAAAAAAGTTTATATTTTTTTTTTAATTTATTTCATCACCGAAAGGAATTAAATATTTCACGACTTCTGTTTCTCAAATGGCGGTGGGAAGTAGAAAAGCCTAGATAACCGTCGAACCGTTAAACCACTGACGGAGGTTTTTTAAGACAAAATGTTTTTGTTTCGTTTAATTATTTAGGATTACGCTAAATAGCATCGACAATCGTTGCATAAATTATTCTAGGCCGTCGACTTTCTTCGCATCGAAGGATTTTGCAAACGATAAGAAAATATTCTAATTAAACCAATATTATTCAAATTATTAAAGCCTAAATTCTAAGCACAAACTTGCTACGTTTAACTTAAGAATAGTGAAAGAAGAAAGTTCCCAATGATAAAATATTTCGTTACAACCTACGTTTATTCAACCTACCTTTCATTCATAAATACTTAAGATCAACCTCAAGTTGTTTAGTTTAGACACTAAACCTAACAGTGAAAGAAGTTCATATACACGCGCAACTCTGCCATTAGAGATATCATAAGTTTATAATACATGTTCCATAAGTATGACACAACGTATACTTCGCAATGTTAGAGACTTACTGAGTCAGTAAATAGTGAAAAACTTATGGAACATATCTTATGAACTTATGGAGATTTTAGTAATAATACCAAGAGGTACCCACATACATGCATAATACACCCTTTCGACGGAAAAAGGCGGGTAGGCAACCCTTAGTATCGGGAGATACAAGGAGGTTGCTCCAGTGCCGTGTTTGCGCACTCTCAGATCCAAAACGTCTACAGCGCAGGCGCTAAAAAGCGAGATGAAAGGCTGAGTTTTACCCCCTCGCCTCTCCCTCTTAGGCTCGTCGAAAGGGTGTATTCTATTCTACTCTTTTCAGTTCAAATTACCTATCAAACTTTTTATCAATAGTTACTAACCTTAATCACGATTAAATTTAGGCATTCCACGGAGTATCTTTACAAGGAGACGAATGAACCTAAGCTAAATAATTAAACCATCTCGCGTTATAACTCTGTTTAACCTCCCCCAAAACGGTAAGTAGCGCTTTTACACACCTAACGAAGGTTTGTTAATGTTAAGCCTAACGACCATGACCAGAATTAGAAATTAAAGTGTATATTCACCAGAATGGTATAGAAAGTTAAGTTTTGTACTTAAACTAAAACGCGTATAGCATTGTAAAATAAGCGAGGTGAGGTTAGAAAAATATTTTTACAGCCCACGGATTTTTTTTTTTAATTTGGTGTATGGACCCATCGGTACCACGAAAATTTCATGTCAAGTATACATAGTCCTACCCCTTTTTTCATTTCATGGAAAAGGGTTGCCATCCATAAAAATCCATTAATAATAAAAAGACAGTAAAGAGTAAAAGAGCGCGGGGATGACGCCTATAGGAATTATTTTTTAAGCGTTTTTAATTGAAATAAAACAGGCAACAACTTTTCGTCTGCTTTATACAGCTAGGGTGTTATCTATTTTTTGATGAAATCACTTTTTCACCCCCGGGAGATAAAGGGTTACTTTAATAATTAAAAAAAAAATTTGATGATGATGGGATGTTATATTTCAGGTTGATTGCGGTGTTTTTAATCTTTGCTAAATTCGACAATTCCATGGGGATTTTAATGGTTAAAATTTTCCGTAGATTGTTTGGGAGTGTAGGATAATGGTTTATCAAGTTTAAATTTTATTGGAACCATTATATTAAGTAATATTACATATTCATTTAAAAATAACGTCAAGGAATCATATTTTAATCAATATTGATAAAATATAGCTAGCTCATATGGATTACTTTCAGGCTATGGTTAGGAATTTCGAATGATAAGCAAAGTATCAGATATCATGCTGGTTTTATTGTGAATAACCGTGAAATGCAACAGCTAAAGAAGTAAGTATCCATTAAAAGGGACGGTAGAGTATAAATCCATCACTAATTTAATTTGAATTACGATTTAAAAATTTTTAAAGAAAGCGAGTGCTGCTGCCAAAGTTACGGCAAACTCTACGTACGAGTTACAGATATTACACAGTTTTAGGCATTGAAAACCTAACCGTTATAGTCGAAACATACCGTTACTCTCCCTTTAAGCAAACGTATATCAATATCGTTGCACCGTGTAAGTCAAAAACCGTGAAAAAATGACAAGCATCGAACCAAAAAAAACGGTTTTTTTTATACATTCTATATATGAACCTTTTATAAATGGCACTTCACCGGTCTTGTTC
Source organism: Phalangium opilio (assembly GCF_054372755.1). Classification (NCBI taxonomy): domain Eukaryota; kingdom Metazoa; phylum Arthropoda; class Arachnida; order Opiliones; family Phalangiidae; genus Phalangium; species Phalangium opilio. The sequence continues at coordinate 4,344,298 of NW_028324187.1, read as the reverse complement.
GACAAGCGAATCAAATCGCCTCCCGCCTAGATTTCGCGCCAAATGTCGCTGACGCCATTAGAGGGGTCAAACGATTTCTAAATTCTAACGCCCCATTTATAGAAATTCGGAATTGAAAATTGGCTGCAATGTAAAGCTGACGAAAATAGCACCACGCACTTCTAGACTATGGCGAACGAGAAATTAATGATATCACGAAGTGCGGTGACTGGGGTGGATCATCAATGAATTACTCGTGCCAGCACTAGGCATGCACACTTCATTTTTCAAAGATTATTTCAGATTGGGAGGAAAATCGAATGAATCAAATAGTTCGTCTCTAGCCTAGAGTTGTAATAATTTTATACCCCTATCTTTCACTTAACGCGGTTTATAACCTAGGAGCTGCGAATGTACGATTGTCTAACTGTATTATGGGTACGGATGGAACGTTGCAGGCCCCAGGTATTTTAGGGGTTCCATACTGAAGAATGGGCAATGTTGGGGTTCATTATAAGTGTTAGGTCAGGTATTAAATCTTATTTAAAGAAAACTATGAGCCTAAGTAGCTCCGAAATGGATATAAATATGGACTTTCAGAGGCTTGGAAACTATATCAATGGAAATTTCAGTTGTTTTCAAGTATTTGAAATAATATATATAGTTTACACGTAAGGTTCGATTATTTCAAAACCTTTTAGCCTGAAATTATTTACATAATATTGTGCTTAAAAATATTCCCTAAATAAAAGTTATTTACCAACGTAATAATGCGGTTATTTATTTCAACAAACGAGTACATTGTACTCCAAATTTCAGTGAAAATTTGAATTGCTTGTTTTAAAAACTAATCCGAATATTTGCTTTAAAAAGCGCAATAATTAAAAAAAACATCTTACCAACAGGGACGCAATTTCTCCAAAATTCTTCTTTTAAACACTTAATAATCCTGCGTTTCGATTCATTAAAACCAATAATTTAATGTACGTACTCGCGCCACAATCTTTAAACGATAAGTCGCACTTATTTAATTTATAAACATCTTATTATTATACCAATTAATAATAAGGATAATAATTAACTGTAATAAGGTAATTCAATATTTGACTAAAATAGTTAATCATTTCGTTAAAAAACTGATACGAGGTATATAAACCGACCGATCTTATCGTTAATTCCGTTATGTAAACAGTAGTCTATACACTCGTAATAATTGTAGTTAATAAAGTTCAAACCAATTCCAACTCTATAATTAAGGCAAGTCTTATAAGCCCGGCCCAATTTGACAAAAATGAATAAAATCCGATTGGGCATGACAAAACGAAACAGACGAATACCATTGGAAAATTTCGGATTAATAAAACGTCCATTGAAAATACGCCAAAAAATAGAGAAGTTGACCATGGTTAACTTTAAAACTTCTCACGAGGAACTCAAGGTAATAACCAACACTTATTAACTTTCACTTCCACCACTCAAAATGATAGATTTTTAACAAGGACTTCCAGGTAAAGATATCGGCGCGCGCACATAACTTTTGTTAAAGGCGGTTTCTACTTTTTTATTTTTTAGTTTACGCAAATTACGAAATGTAAAAAGCTATACTGGAACTTGCAAGTAGTAAGTTACGTAAGATTATATATATTTTAACTTCAAATCGGTCCAATGACAACCCGAGTAAGGAATTTTTAATAGATGAACAGCGTAATAAGTATCGCGCACTCCTGGGCTATATAACTTGTGTTATGACGTTCGAAATCTCCTTGAGTTATACGAGAAACTCCATCATACTGCATGCAACAGGGGGATATCTCGGTTACGTTATACCAGCAAAGAGTTTTCAGGGGATTATGTATTAACTCCTCCTACTAAAGTGGTTGGTTAAAGGTGTACTAAAATACCTGTACAAGTTACACGTTTTTAGTAAGAAGACCATGTTCTCTTATTCATTTAAAATGGGTAGCGCGGCAGTGTTCTAATTCGCCAATAAAACTAGAACTATAATTAGCAAATCTAAGTTTCGTGTGCAGCTATAAGTCCATTTTGAAAATACTACCTCAAATTGGTCACAATTAAATTAGGGAAAATGGATAACTTGAAAGTATGGTTTACTATATATAAAAACTAAACTCCTTTTCAAACGATGAAACTTTTGACTCAACTAGATGGGTCAAAAAGTTGACTCAAGAAAAATTGGTCAGTGAACAATTTATAACTTGCTGATTCAACTTGTCCCTGCAACTTCTGTTAACGCGTCCCAACTAGATTACTCAACTCAAGTTGACTCAGTCCAAAAGTTGTATGTTCTCAAAGGGCCTTAACAAGCGTAATAATTTTGCCTAAAACAGTACAAATTCCGATATACAATACGTTTAATTACACCTTTAAAATCGTGTAGTGTAACTTTCGGCTTGTAACATACTTGTCAAGATGTAATAACTTAGTATGTTTGATATTATCTTGAATATTACGAGTTAAGCATAAAGCTTTTACATAATAGATTAGAAATAAGTTGTACGTTTTTGTATAGAACTTTTAATTAATGCAATGAGTTACGTGATGTAGAACGCGACCTCCAAAATCGTGAAACTTTTTTTTCGAGAAATGGAAATTTTTTCAACGTGGGTACCTCAATATATTGACTGTTAGTTAATTTTTAACTGGAGTTTATATTACGTACAACGCTACGGACCCTATTATCTCTAAATAAAAACAACCCTAGGTTACTATCTAATACGTTACAAATTCTGAATTGAAAATAAAAATACCGGAGAACATGAATTATTTATGTTATACGCATTTTTTTCCTGAATACGAAGGTAGAAAACTAAAATAATTTGAATGCATAATTGTTAACGGATGCGAATGTGATGTATTTCGGAGAGAGCTTCTTTTTCTTTTTTAATTAATGAGCTCGCAGGTAATTAAATAAATTAGAAATTAAGTTGTAAAAGTATTTAGTTAATTCAAATATTCAGCGGGGGAACTTCTATGAAAAGTATCGCGTAATATTACAATATTTTAATTAAAATCCTTGGGGTTTTCGACGTGGACTAGTTCTATTTACTTTGGGGTCATGATAAGGGGTCCAAGTAGTTGCAAGATAGTCTCATGGACATGCATTGTGAACATTATTTATAAAAATATAAATAAATCAAATTTGACTTAATAATTAATTAAATAAATAAATAAATAAATACAAAAATGATGGAAATATATCGTAACTTGTCTGTCCATAGAGGTTTTTAATAGGGAGCTATAGGAACTTTAATCTCTAATTGGGGAGAACTGCAGGACTGGTCAAGTTAAGTGTGATGGGTTACCCTGGTCCAAGAAAAGAAGTGAGGAGATTCAGATGTCCTCGATGATACATTAGGCTTAAGTTCGACGATAGCCATGTAATTTTAAAAGGCCCCATCGAGCGAGCGAGATAAGCACTTAATAAACATTCCATATTAACTTTAAAACTGAAAGATAAGCATCTCAAACTTTGCGGAATACCAATACGTAAAATTTAAACAAATTACGGTGTTTTTTACCACCACAAAAGATTAAATCTAGTTGGCGATTGGCGGCGCCAAAAAGGGCGAATCTCCGTTAAGAAAATTGAGAGGGGGTCCTTGCTGAATTTTGCTAGTAATTGCTTAGTTTAATCAAAAATTTAAGTATCCTATACAAGTTGGCGAAGTACCCACCAAAGGCCTAGAAGTTCTGGGGTATAAGAGTTATTATAGCACGGTCAAAAACCAAGACGCGTAGGTATATCATAGGAGCCTGCAGCTATCATTACAACTATATGGGATGCTTCGCCTACTATTGTGGATTTAACAGAAGCGCCTCATACGGGCCAAATGGCGACCAAAATATAGGGCCCTGTAATTTCTCCAGTTGCCTCAAAAGAGGGCGGGTAATTAGAGTCCTCATCTTTTCCATTCGGTATTTTAGCATGATTTTTAGTTCTTGGCGAAATTGGCCATTCGAGGTTTAGGATGATGGTAATTGTCACTGATGTCTTCTCCTCATCTCCAATAAGTACCTTCTTTTTTTCTTCATTTGGCTCACCCGATTTCAAAGGGATAACAAAATGAATCGTTTAAATTTAAAAAGAAAAATTGCTATTAATGCAAAAGATATGTTCCATAAGTTTGTCACTGGTTACAAACTGGAGCTTGTCATGAAGTGATTGAAATAGGTCATAGATTCGAGGTAAAGCGATATACGCCTGGTGAGGCGCTGTAAAAGGCTTAGTACAGACTAAGTAGGAAGATGGACTGCCAAACCGCGTCGTTCTCGAATTAGTTAGAGCTGTAAGTCTCTAGCATTACGAGCTACAGGTATTGTCATACTTATTTAAATATCTTGTTGCGTGGGTCAATTATTGTACACTTGAATATGAATACAGTCCATTACATTATCCCTTCATATAATTACTCGAGTTATCTCTTCTTGATTGGGACGATCTCATTCAGCTCTTGGCTCTTTTTACTTAATAAATTCCACATCGAGTGAGGTCTCCTCTTGGTTTAAAATTAGCCCAAAAATTAAATCTCTGATCATGGAGAGATAAGCGCCCCTCATATAATTTTAATATAAAAAAAAAGAAATTTCTTCTCTCCCAGTCTTGTAACTTGATAAATTATCGATACAGTAGAAATTAACTCAAAACCCCTACCCCAATCATCTATAGTAAGAATTTTAATCAGTCCTTAATTAAGCCTTTTACGCAATTAATTAACTAGTTTTTCTACGAACAAGAATAATTATCTACTAAAACCCATATTGTGAAGTATTTATAAAACATGAATTCATGTATCAGGACATTAATTAATGCGTTAATGACGTCACGAATATTTTTGATTATTTTAATTGATATATGTAAACTAAGCATGTCATTATTTCTTGTGGTTTATGTTCTTAATTAAAGGAAACTGTGATAAAAACGTAAATTAGAACGACTGGTGGGGTTTTGCTATCACCTAGCTTTTTACACTATCACATCACCGCGAAACTTCTACTTAACTATAGTTAAAGTGTTGTTAATTTTATTTTCTACTTCAAATCATGGGCTTCTGTTTCAAGAAGAACCATACTTTAACAATCAATCTATCGGTTTTAAAATTTTCAGCTTGTTAGGCCTTGTCAAACCGTATGATATAAGACTGTGAAAAAAAGGTAAAAAAAATTATGTAAAAATTGAATTTCCAACAGGTCCTTGTCCTACTATATAACAAGCTTTCGTTTACGCATTAACATATAAGAAAGTAATTTTTTTTTTACTTTTTTAAAAAAGTGGGAGGGCTCTCTTTAGTTTTTCGGAGTTAGATAATACCACCAATAACACTCGAATTCTGATTGGAAGATAAAGAAATAAAAACTCGCGAAGATTATATTAAATAATGTATATAATAAATTGATGTCGTGATAAGATTTTGTAAAGAAAATATTTGGAGTTTCGATTCATTTTTTTTTTTTTTTTTGAAGGGTTATTGACGCCTCGGGCTCTGAATGAATTGTTACGAAATCTTCTAGACCCGACCTAGACCCGATTTAACGGTGCCCCCATGCATTAGATTTTTAATTTCATGGTTAATTATTTCATATATTATAAGAAAATGTACCATCTTACATGATCACTACACGAGTTTAATTTTGATTTAATTTTTAATTAACCCAAGAATTCTCACATAATAAGCATTATTTTAGGAACCGAAACCTTTTTCTCTTTCTTTCTTTTTTTGCTAAGCCTTGGTTCCCACATGGTTCATTTCATATATTATAAGAAAATGTACCATCTTACATGATCACTACACGAGTTTAATTTTGATTAAAATTTTTAAATAATCCAGGAATTTTCATATAATAAGCATACAATATTTTAGGCACTCAAAACCCTTCTTTTTTTTCGCTAAGCCTTGGTTCCCATTCAAATCGAATATACATAATAACTAACTTATGAAAATAAATATTTACAGTACAAAATGGCGATGAAAGCAAAAATCGGTTTTATAAAGATTAAAGATGCAAGTACTTAATTCTGTTCCTTCATTTGGGCTACCTGGCCATATTTAGCCCACACACCCAAAATTATAAAAAATAAAATATTCGAGAGTCTGTCAACCCCTTCAGATAGAAATCAATCAAATACTATTACCCTTTTGAAATGTATAAAACTTATATTAATAAAAGCCAGTTTTCAACAGAAATTTTAGACCATTTCAAGATAGCTAGCTACCTTACGAACAAACGAAGTATTTAAATATTCCACATTCCAATAGATAAGTTTTTTTAATTTTTTCAAATAATTTATATTTTATAATCATGTCTTTAAAACTAAAAATTTAAATATCTGTTACTTCAACGAATCGATTTTGTATACATATCTTTTACTTTTTCGTGGCTTTGTCTAATTTTTCTATGACCCCTAACTAGCAATTAAATGTATTTTGGTTCAAGGCGGATTCGATATTTTTGACTATTTCAATCACGTACCAAATGTAGAAAGTAAAAAAAAAAATATATGTACATTAAATCCACACACAGAGAGTGGGTAGTCTCCGAGATTCCATCAAAATGATCAAATATCGGTTTCGATTTGCAAACCGACACTCAACACTACCATTCGAAGATATAAATTAACGTTGAAGACTTCATTTTATAAAATCGAACTTAAAAAAAAAAGAAATAAGATAAAAACTTTTAAGAATTTTTTAAGTTAATGTAAGACGTTTCGAAGAAGCCAAATGAAGCAGCCATTTTTTTTAAAACAAAAATAATATTTTCATGAATTTATCACGTGACTTGGTTCGTTAAATTCAAAATATGATTGGTTGACTTGTAGATTAAATTTTGATTTATAACTTCAATTACATCAAAACGAAGCATGTTCATGAATTATTTTATTTTTTATAGTTTAAGATTTATGGATTTTAATTTAAATTTAATCTTAACTTTAATATGTACTGTACTTAGAGGTTTGTATGGTGTTAAATTAAAATTGAGGTTAATTTGTTTTTAACCAATCATACGCGAGTATTTTTGTTGTTAGTAAACAAGAAAATAGTTTAATTTCCGTGGGGTTTTTTATGTCAAGGATTACAGATACCTAAAATACAAAAACACCTTTCTAGAGTTACCTGTCAGTCTTAGATTGTCTGAAATTCCACCCATTTAACTGAAAACTTTGCCCATTCCAAGCCTGCAACTAAAACAACTTCAAAATGTAAACTACATTAATCTAAACTTCAATTTTTTCTTAAGACATGGGAGGTCTATTTCAATCATGATTGAACTTCTTAAAATAATTCCGGAATTATAATTTAGGACTTAAAAACAAAACTTCCAAGTTTGGTCACGTGGATTCTGTGTTTAACCTCGCACATTCGGCAAGTACTTGATTACTTAGGCCACGCGCTGATTTAAGACATTCACTCAATCTGCAGCCTAATATCGTACCTTGGGGGACTTAGAAGCCAAACTACACAAAAACTTGTATTTAATTACATAAATTTTGTATAAAAAATAAAAGAATGGGCCTCAATGGAACGACCTGAACCTGGTTTTTAATTGAGATATTAATGAACGTTAAGTATAGTAAGATTACCGAGTACGTACGTATAGCATATCCCTTATTCATTTGTAAATAGTTCAGTTTAATTAAAAAGAGAACTTTAATACTACGCGTGTTAAACATAATAGAACCAATAGCATCGTAGATAAAAATATTTCATTTTGTTCTGAACCCGCACTTTAATTGGAATTATATTGTTTGAAAATGCAAATCGTTTGGGTTTGCAAGGTCTGGAATTTTCAATTAAGCTGAGCTACCGGCACCTTTTTCGAGGGACCAGTCACTTGCCCCAATCTTGCGTGAACATTTTAATAAAAGTATCGTAAGTCATCTTACAAAATTAAACACTTGATAGTACAATCAAGAAGTGATATCTAGTTTATTAGGGAGAAGGTATAAAGTGCCTTAGTATTCGCGCGTCATAGTCCCAGTCCCCCTTTCAAAATACAAGAGGGGACGTAAAAGGAGGACGGGCTATTTCGCTGCCTCTCCTCAGTCAGAAAATACGTAATTTTCGTCATTCGCGTCGCGCTGACGTGAGTTTTCAAGAACCAATGCGATGCTGGTTGTAATTTAGAGGCGGGGATTAACTCCGGACCTACTATACTTTTGAACTGGAGATAAAGCTGGAACTGTGGGGCGAATTTATACCTTCTCCCTAATAAACTAGATACCACTTCTTGATAGTGCTAAACTGATTACAGGTACTAAGTAAAATTTACACAATGAATCAGAGTGGGTGATTAGCACCTCGATACCTGTTCTATAAATCTATTTAGATAAATCCCTGATGTAGTAAAATTCCGAAAGGAGATTAGTTCTTGTCGGTAAAGTGATAAAGAATAAGCCTGAAACCATCATTATTTAGAATGACTCGTGGCATGTTTTCAACTTAAAAATTAGGCGTTCTATGATAAGGAGTGCAACAAACTTATTTAAATAGACGACCGTTTGGTTTCTCAGTTTCAAGTTCAGTTGGGTGCTGCAGAGTGTAGGCATAGCATAAGTAAAATAAATTTTCCCATAAGTTTCCAAGAAGTTGTCTAAGTATCGCTGTACTTGAGGTCGAAGGGAAACACTAAGGCCTATATCACATTTTAAAGAATTGTTTCCTAAGTCATAACTTTCTTGACGGATTTTATAAGACTTACAGTTGGTTATAAACTTATGTTTTGAGGGCCTGTCACCGTAAATTAAAAAAAATAAAATAAACCCAAGTATATACTGGTAGATAAATGATGTCGAGTAATTCAACCTTGTGAAGTTGCGATATGGTGTGGTTTTCTGGTGCTCAAAAGTATTTTAAAAAGCTGGGAAAAATTGTTACATCCTCGGCTTGTAGTGAGTGTTACGTTAAGTGTAACGAAAAGGCGTGGAGTAAAAAGGGTTAAAATTATTTCAGAGATTCCGCTACCACGCCCAATAATCTAAGTCGCCACTTTTGAAAATTGCTAGTTTAAAAAAAGGTTTCTTATAGATTTAGAAGGCGAATAGAAAACATGTTTTACACGATTTCTTGACGTTACATAATTTTATACATTTTTTTAAACATACCTTAGACTATATAATGATAAATGGATTTTTTATTTTAGCTATTTGATTTTGACTCTGCCGGGTTTATTTTTTTCTTTTTAAGTTAAAAAGGTTAAATTGCGGGGAGTTTAGTTGTTTGATGATACTACTCAAAGATATTGTTATCTTAAGGTTCAATATTCTAAATTGGGCCTTTTTGAAATTAAGTTAGATACAAATCTATATATAATTTTGCAATTTTGAAAGTAAATTTATTTCAAAATATCGTGTTTTAAAATCTTATACGCTTAAAACTTTTAATTAAGTTATTAAAAGAAAAAAAGATTTAATATAATTTAAAATTTTTGGACCAAGGCTCTCTGTAAGACGTATCACATCACGATTTTCAAATTTTAATTTTCTGTTTAAAAATATTAGGGGTAAATTAAAAGATATATAAATATATAATTTGATTTAAATGTGTTTTAATATAATTAATGGTTGCTTTAAAACGCGTCAAGTTTTTCTTACGTAAGACTTTGTAAACACATGTCTAGGAGATGTGAGACGGCAATTAATATTCAAAGGTGATATTTTAAAGCATGGTCTAGCGAATTTTGTTATATTAAAATATACCTTCATCATCTTGGTATGTTTTTAAACTTTAAAAATTATCAGTGATAAAATGCACCAAAGAGAAAGCTAGGAGGAGGTACACAATAACGTAAACCTTCGCAGCAAAGAAAGAAGTCCGTGCGTTTTCAAATTATTTTTGTATCTCGCAACCCCATAGTAATATATACTCAATCATAACCCTGTCATGTTCTCCAAAAGCATTTTATATAGAATAAGCCTCTACGATGTAAAAAAGGGGTAGGCAACCATCAGTATCGGGAAAGGGTGGAACCATAGGACTCTCTGGACCCAAAGCGCCTAGAGATCAGGCTTTCAAACGTGAGATGGAAGGCAATGTTTTACCCCCGTGTCTTTCCCTCTTAGTTACATCCAAGAGGCTTATAGAATTCCGGCTTTTCTTATAGAGGACGTCCCCTAATGGCAGATACCTTAGACCCATACTTACGGAGAACGGGATAGGGCTATGATATATAAAACTTCAATACAATTACATTGAAATAGTACGTACTAGGGCGGACAGTCCCTTTCTATTACAAAATAATGGATGATAGTGATAATCAGTAGCTTATATGCCTAACTAAATTTGATTCGCAGAGAAACTTAAATTGTCTTCTAAAATTAAGATTGAAGACTTTTGAAGAAATCTGATTCCTATAGACATTCGCGCACCTTCAGGCACTAAAATATACAATAAAAAATAATATCTAAGCCCACAGTAGCCGCTGAAACAAAATAAAATAAAACCGAGAAACAGACACGCAATCCAATTCCTCAAAGGTTTAAATTCACTTTTGAAATATCATGGTAAGAGAATTAAACTTCAAATCATATTTTAAGGAAAACTCGATCCACGGTCAAATGAAAGAGATTTTAAATATTCAATTAAACGGAATATTTTTATTGCGTGTATGATATTGAAGTTATCGCTAACCACCGCAAGATTCGTGCTGCCTCTAGCAGAATGGCACAATGGCTTGGACTTATCTCCCAGTATGTAATTTCAAAATTGGTCAACTCCAACTGCTTTCAAACTTTATTTTGAACTATTTTTTAGTTTTGTCTTGTTCTATACGACCATAACACCCTGTATTATGTCAATTTAAAACTACTTTTTTTGACAGAAAAATAAGCAATCTTTGGGAAACCGTGTCCAGCTAAAAGACAAACACAATGACGCTTCTTTCAACTTCAATACAACTTTCATTAGAGGTTTCTTTTTCGATTGGAAAAACTTCATCTTGACAGACTTGAGCTTCCAATATTATTTTTCTATTTTTTTTTCAATCCGTCTATCAAACTAGGGATTAAATATAAATCCTTTGACGGTAATAGTTCCGCTCAGTTTTAGAAAACCCCTTGGTAATCATCTTTAAGCCGTGCCTTTGAGGGATAAGCCCCAAAAACGTAAAGCGAACTCAACAGCTTGAATGGATTCCCATGAAATATTCATGCGGGTTCGAATCTTCTTTAATAAATTGTATCATAATGAATTAAATCGAGGAATCGTTAGAATTTCATACGATGAGGCCCTAAAAATTGATTTTTATACACTTGAAATGGTTTTATTGTCGCCAGTTTAAACGTTTCTAAAATTTGTAAGTTAGCGTCGAGACGTTCTCGTAAAGGGTTACTGAAATGGTTAGCTTAATAATACGACATTGAAAATATTTGAATTGCAAGACTTCACGTTAATTTTGAATAAATTTTTAAAAGTTGACATAATTAACAACAATTTTGCATCTATTTCATAATTAGTTGCAGCCACCAGAGCTAACAATCTCGAGGTGCCGAATATTGTCCATAATTATTTTGAAATCCGACAAATACTTCTACATGTTGTAACTCCGTTTAAATGTCCCTGTTCCCAAGAAAACATAATTATATTGAGGAATTTGACCTTTCGTTGAGCCCCAATTAAAAATTAATTACAATAATCAATAACGTTAGTTAATTAGTTTTGGTTAAAGGTATTGCACATTATCGCGTACGAGATGGCATGATTTAATGTCTAGAGGGCTAAAAAATGAAAGTGAAATATTTGGAATTAAAATTAATTTCTAATCTATCCGGAAGGTACTCAAAAACATATCCCACTTTTTGCCCCCCCCCCAACCAAATTAAGTGTTGGTATAGGTATCTTCTTGACACCATTTTTCACATTCTTCCGTGTTTAATGAAAACATAATTGGAGCAAGGTTATAACACGGCTAAGGTAGTGTAGTGTAGTTTAGTGAAGTATAAACGGTTTATGGTTTAAAGAACAGCCATTATGAATGGCCATGATAACGAGCCTAGTTCGCATTTAAGAAACCGTTCGATAATCACATCCCAGTATTGTCGTAATGTACCATGCAGTTGGTTATTTAAATCAAAAGGTATGTGTCTTGGGTTTACCAGGGATAGATTTAATTTTAGAAGTAGGAATGGAGAACGGTCAGTATTTACTTCAGTCCGACTCATAGTCCAGTATAAAGCCCCTCCCTCCAACACATTACGAAAAATTTAAATTATCTTATTGGCTCACTTAAACCACGTTTTGCTGACGGGGGTGGAGAAAAATACGTAATTCCTTTTTACCTCTGTCGCTATGACCCGTCTCTTCTTTCATACCCCTCCGTCCAGTGGAAGGGGGTCCGGGACTTTGACGCGCGCGCCCACATTACTCTGTTCTCCATTCCTACTTTTAAAATTCAATCTATCCCTGGTTTACTACAGGGATAGTTTACAGACATGGAGTATTCATACCATTTACACCTGAAGGTCAGGCTATATACCTGAAGGACAAAAGCAGATGGGTTTTTGTCCTCCAGGTGTAAATGGTATGAGTCCTCCACGTGTGTAAACTATCTATTAAATTTGAGTTCTTCTTTTGGTTCAAATCACTTCAAGTGGTCGGTCCAAACACAGTACATAATCAGAACAAGGGCTACCTTGGTTTGGCTTCGGGCGAATTAACATTATCACGCGGCATTGATTGAAAAAGAGAAAAAAAAATGTAATTTCTTCCCAATTTAATAATATTTTCTTTTTTTAATTCGCTTTTTATTATACGACATAAGAGCAGTGTATGATACGAGAGTGTCATTACCCCGAGGGAGAAAGTGTCGAGAATTATGCCTTTAAAGACAGCGCCGCTTATAAGAACGAACGTACAATTTCCAACCCCTTCATTTTTCTTTTCAAAATTAACCAAGTTGAAATTGGCTAAATTGAAATACAGCAAGTTATTAAGATTATTACGCGGATACTTCCTTAATTCAAGAATATTCCGGAATTCAAGAATATTCATTCCCCCTCTCTTCCTCCTCTTTTTCTAATTCCTTTAGGTCGTAACTTAAGTAATTACGTAAGGATTTTTGGATTTTCACCGTAGCGATATTCTGGTAAATTTTATTTCAATTATTTTTTGTAATTTAGGAAATATTAGATATTTTTAACGAAAAGGATGAAGTTGATACCAACTAAGTAATATGATGTGATATAACGAAGCAATCGTATTTTATATTTCTGAAATATATAACTAATCAATTTTTAATTAAATCATTAAATTTGAAAGTGAAATTGTGTTGACTTCCATGGGCATCAAAAACAGGGCCCCAATTGATACTTTAACGAACTTTTTTCTAAGTTTAAAAATAGACATTCAATCTTGCGATGTTTATATTCCATTCTAAAAGATGTCTCAATCCAAAATTCAGTGCTATTATACTATTCCTTTGCATGGCCACATAGGACCAGTAAACTTCACCTTTCAATATTAAAGCCAGGTAAATTTGTAGAGGTACAAAAACATGCCACAAACTAACAACAGCCAAGTCCCTTAATTTGCTAAAGCGATCTTGGGTAAGTCAGGGACTCAGGGCACGTCGACTGTAGTACATACCTACAGGCTGTTTTCATGGTATCTCGTCCAAACCAAATAGCGTCATAATTCAGGCTATTAAAGCCATAAAGGGATTGGTTAAAGTAGCCCTGCGCCTATCTTTATCCCTCTAGAGAACGACTACAGTTTTCCTACACGGCATTGCCTTTGTGGAATTCGGTAATTCCGGAATATTTTACGAGCACTAACCACTTCCGCGCAACCCTAAAGCAAAACATTAAATTTTTACAAGAAAGTAAGGTATGGCCATCAAAGGTAAGCGCGCTCAAAACAAGGTTACCTATGCCATCTTTTATGGATTCCAGGTACCAACAGTACCATGTGTATAAACAAGAACCCATCAAAGACCCGAGAACGTTTCTAGGAACTCTTGTACAGTTGCACTTGGTCTTATGGTGGTGACACGTGAGTTGAAAAATACCCGAGACCGTGCATAGTCCAATTTTATCTCTGAATGTCCTCAGATGTTTTAAGGGTTCTTTGTTTAAGTTAAACCCATAAACGAAGTAAGTAACTATATGTTTATCAAACAAATAGAAAGTGGGCAAAGGGGTGAAAATCTCCCCTACTAAGCGTCAGACCCTCACTTAGCCAATCAGGAGCCTTCCCCCACTAGCCTTTCACTCTGTAAAGTTTTCCGCCATTTTGGTGGAAAGGAGAGGAGCCATTTTAAGCCACACCTCTTTGGCAGCTTCCTATAATGAGGGAAAGTCTGTTTCCAGGGGACAACCATAATTGCAACCTTGAAACGGACTAAATTCCATTCCAAAAAACATATTATTAGAAGTGCAAATTATACCTATTTCAAGACTGAATTAAATTAAACCTTAAATTACTAGGCTAATTAGAAGTATAATTATTCATTCAACCCGGGGCTAGGTTGAGAGCGTTTAACTTTACAACATAACCCTTTTTTTGCAAATGCCTTAAGTTTTAACATAAAAACCGCGAGAAATATCGCGTCAGGTCGAACCACCCAAGTAATGTTGAATTTAGAAAATTTTCTTCGGCTTTCTCGAGATGATTAAAAAGTTAAAATTATTTTATTAGTATGCCGTCTCGATTGTAAGTGTTAGGTTTTATTGAAGGTATTCGAACCTTTTTTCTTTTTTTAATAGCTTTATTGACACCTGCGGGCGCAAAAGACATCAAACCATTTAATAAGGGGTGATTTAATATATAAAAAAGCACTGAAAGGTGATATATTAACGTATTAAGCACCAAGCCTTAAAAGAAATTATATAATGGTGTTTTAAAATACCGCCAAATCCCGAGAAACTTAGCCCCAAAAATGTCATTAATACGTGTGTATGTAAGTTTATAATTGAATAAGTTTGACACTGGTAATCAAATTCAATCTCGTACATATAAGGTGGTGGCCCTGGACAAATGTCCACTTCAAAAATTTGCTGGGCCAGTTTAAAAATTAATTACTTGCGGGTCTACTGGCCCTGTAGCCACTTAATTATTTAAAAAAGTTCCAGGGTTTCACCATTTTAAGTGGCCAATGTCCAGTTTTTTAACTAAAAGTGCTTTGGATCAACTGACCATATGGCCAGTTTAAAAAACCTTATTTCTCAGCCTGGTCCATCGCTAATAGAGTTCTCTCAAAGCTTCATACTTATGAAATAAACTTATGATATACAGTAATTTCAATTTTATTACTATTATAGCTAAATTAGCAAAAATATTTCATTAAATTTTTTTAAGTGCAGATCATTTTAAAAATAGCATTTCGAGTTTTTAATTATTATTTAATACCTTCAATATTCAATAATACTTGGAGCTAATATCAAGTAACTCTAACGTCCGTGTGTTATTGAGTTACGATATTATAGATATAACATTGAAATTAAATTACTTAAGGCAATTTTAAGTAATTTTTATGATTTGAAAATTTTTATGTATTTTAAATGGTTCTTGTTAATATGAAAAATCTGCCCAAATAATTGTAGAGTCGGTATTTTAATATTTTTGTAAATCATTACCCTATAATGATAATTACGTAATTTATCACTAATTACTAGGGACGTCTAAATTATTCGAAATATACCATTAAAATAATAGAAAGTTTATAATAAATAAAATAAAGTCAACTTAACACTTAAATAAATAAAAATGTTTTCAATTTAAATTAGTCGTTTGTATAACAAATGTCAATACAAGCACGGTTGTAGAGTAGGTTAACAAATTGTTTTGACAGAAAACAAAAAATTAAATAAAAACACTTAAAACTCATCATCTTAATAAGCACTCTCGATTTTAGTTCAAAAAGAATAAAAAAATTTTAAGGGGCAAATTTTTCAACCGGTTTGTAAATCGTTTTTTTTTTCCTCTCTCAAATCTGCACAGATGAATGAGCAGTTATAACAAACGTCTTGAGATAATTTTAAAGGTATAATATAAAACCACCTTTTATTGTTTAAAATATCAATTCTACGATTGTCTATAAGATTCTTAAACTTTCCTGTTATACTGTACCTTTAAAACATCCCAAAAGAAGCTACCCTCTAATAAAAAAATATATTAAATAAAAAAGGGTTAAAAACAAGTGTTTTTAATCTTCAAAAGGGTATAAATTACCAAACCGGAAGTGAAGTATATAATTTTAAGTAACTATTTAACCCCAATGTCTTACTCATAAACATTAGAATTAAAGGGGCAGATGATCACGTACCGTCAGTAAAACATTACCGTGGTATATTTAATTTCACTTTTGAATTATTTAAGTTTTTTTATAATAATCTAATCCTAGGTAAATATTTAATGGAAAATTCAAATTATAATAAAATATTAAAAAAACTAGTTTGTTTGGTCAAAAGACGGGTACGGGTCATCATGAATAAAAAACTTTTGGGTCAAAATAATCACGTTTTTTAAACGTGCCAAGTGACTGACGCTTCTAAGAAGTGTTTTTTGATGGACGAATATTATCTAATGATTTACTTAATTTTCATATTGATATAATGAATGAATGAACGAATGAATCATTTAATAAAATAGTTATGTTAGTCAGTATGTCAGGGTTAATTAATCCCATTCACATGAATAAAACATTAAATTAATTAGGGTTGCGTAGGAATATGATAATTAAAATAATAGACCAATATCTTCATTGGCCAAAGATAAATAGAATGTAAAATCGAAATAGCAGTGAATAATCTATATCTATATAAATCAAAGTCCTGACTGACTGATTGACTGACTGACTGACTGACAGACTGACTGACTGATAATCAACGCCCAGCCCAAACCGCTTGCCCTAGAAGGCTGAAAATTTCCAGGAACGTTACTCATAGGTAGTAGGCGCGTACTAAGAAAGGTTTTTCCAATCCGCCGCCATCTTAAAAAATGGCGCCCTGAAATGTAAAAAATCTTTTTTATGCAACAACGTCCGCGCGTTTCAACCGATTTCGCAAATATTTAGTAATTTTATAAACTACGGTAATTTTATAAACTACGGTAATTTTAAAAACTACGGGAATTTTAAAAACTACGGGAATTTCAAAAACTACGGGAATTTCAAAAACTACGGGAATTTCACATCTCTAATCCTTCCTGTGTACTTTTTCTGAATGAGGTAGAGAGCTGCATTTTAATTTTAAACATTACCATTCCCTTAAACTCTTAAAATTCATTCTTACTTGCCGTTGTTTACCAAGTCACTCCCATCAAAAAATCCACCGATATGTTAAATCCGGGAGTGTGTTCGTATTTTTTTAGAAATGGAAAATTTTGTGAAAATCCACCAAAAAATCCAATTTTACAAACTACGGTAATTTTTTAAACTACGGTAATTTTTTAAACTACGGTAATTTTTTAAACTACGGTAATTTTTTAAACTACGGGAATTTCAAAAACTACGGTAATTTCACATCTCTAATCCTTCCTGTGTACTTTTTTCTGAATGAGGTAGAGAGCTGCATTTTAATTTTAAACATTACCATTCCCTTAAACTCTTAAAATTCATTCTTATTTGCTGTTGTTTACCAAGTCACTCCCATCAAAATATAAACAAAATAGTCAAAAACAGGGAAATAATTGGCTATACACCGCTCCGTTTTTGATAAAAGTAATACAATTAAAAATTCCATCTTGTAATGTATATATTCATCTTGGAATATAGCTAATACGCTATATTCATAGCACCTTGGCAAAATAGTAAAAATAATTATTTTGCGACTATAACTTAGGCGGAACAGTCAGTATATTTTCATTTTAACAATATATATGCTATGAACTCTAGCTTAGACTTTCCTGGATCATACTCTATTGGACTTCCCAGTGTTTGCAAAGATGGACAGTTGTGGTAAATTAAGACATTTCATAGAGGCAACGGTTAGTACAGAAAACTCATATTGAAAATTATAAAATTATGTAAAAAATCCAAAAATCCACCGATATGTTAAATCCGGGAGTGTGTTCGTATTTTTTTAGAAATGGAAAATTTTGTGAAAATCCACCAAAAAATCCAATTTTACAAACTACGGTAATTTTTTAAACTACGGTAATTTTTTAAACTACGGTAATTTTTTAAACTACGGGAATTTTTTAAACTACGGTAATTTTTTAAACTACGGTAATTTTTTAAACTACGGGAATTTTTTAAACTACGGTAATTTTTTAAACTACGGTAATTTTTTAAACTACGGTAATTTTTTAAACTACGGGAATTTTATAAACTACGGGAATTTTAAAAACTACGGGAATTTTAAAAACTACGGGAATTTTATAAACTACGGGAATTTTAAAAACTACGGGAATTTTAAAAACTACGGGAATTTCACATCTCTAATCCTTCCTGTGTACTTTTTTCTGAATGAGGTAGAGAGCTGCATTTTAATTTTAAACATTACCATTCCCTTAAACTCTTAAAATTCATTCTTATTTGCTGTTGTTTACCAAGTCACTCCCATCAAAATATAAACAAAATAGTCAAAAACAGGGAAATAATTGGCTATACACCGCTCCGTTTTTGATAAAAGTAATACAATTAAAAATTCCATCTTGTAATGTATATATTCAACTTGGAAATTTCGGGATTATGAAAGCTAATACGCTATATTCATAGCACCTTGGAAAAATAGTAAAAATAATTATTTTGCGACTATAACTTAGGCGGAACAGTCAGTATATTTCCATTTTAACAATATATATATGCTATGAACTCTAGCTTAGACTTTCCTGGATCATACTCTATTGTATTCCACCTGGACTTCCCAGTGTTTGCAAAGATGGACAGTTGTGGTAAATTAAGACATTTCATAGAGGCAACGGTTAGTACTGAAGAAGAATAGTTCGGCGAGGGAAAATTCAACAAAATTATTGGTTCCGCTTCAGGTAAAATGCCCGCGAGTTTAGCTCGGGTCTTCTAATAGCCCCTTCCAAAAGGTTTGACTGCCTTGTGCATCTTGTTGTTTAAGTTCTTCGCGCATGCGCACTTGGAGCTAAAAAACGTCATATCTAGGTTGTGAACTAGGCTATGCGGGGAACCTCTTCCTGTTTGTAGGAAGAACTGAACTGACTCAGACTAAGAACATTTTTTCAAAACTTTTTGGAAGGGGCTATTAATCTTTTCCGATATTTTCTCGTTTTAAATAAATGAAAGGAGTTAAAGTGTTTACTTCACTTTTATGAACTTCTGCTTTGTTGTTCTTTTACCGTAATAGCCTCTTCCAAAAAGTTTGACTGACTTGTGCATCTTGTTGTTTAAGTTCTTCGCGCATGCGCAGTTGGAGCTAAAAAACGTCATATCTAGGTTGTGAACTAGGCTATGCGGGGAAACTACTTCCTGTTTGTAGGAAGAACTGAACTGACTCAGACTAAGAACATTTTTTCAAAACTTTTTGGAAGGGGCTATTTTAAAAAGCAAAAATTTAAAATCAAAAATCAAAACAATGGAATAAAAAATAAAAATATGTTTGCAACCGTTAAGTTTGACATCAAAAATCGTCACTTTTTCGAATTTGAGAGGTCATTTAAAAACTGGAAACAATTCAGTCTTAATAAGGCATATATTAACGCGTGATATTCACGTTCTCTTATAACAAATTTAACTCATTTTAAGATTGGTAAGTATATAGTATTTATTGTATGCTACAGAAATTAGGTCGAAATTCTACTTATCGCTCCGTTGATCACCTAAGAAAACAAAACCCAACTTTAATTATTAATCTAACCCATGCTTTTACTTTCTTTGACATTTTACGGACCAATGATTAAGCAAGTTTTGAATCTGACCGGTAATAATAATAGATAGTTTAAGCACGGTAAAAAATAGAAAATACTTATTCATTCATTCATTCATTCTACACCGCGTTGCATTCAATCATACCGTTGCTTAACCTTTCTAAAACTACTTATCGACATTTGTATAATAATTCTAGACCCCGAGATCCACTTTTGGTTTTTTTGTCTCGTAATTTTAATCTTAATTAGACCTTAATGTTCATAAGTTCAACGAACGATACTCGACCCTTTACGAGGACAATATGGACGTGATGCAGAGTCGAATATCATAACTTAAAATTCTGTGGGTCAAATATAGTAGGTCATAATGAATTTTTAAGCATATATCTTTTTTAAATAAAAGCATAAAGTATATTTGAATAATTGTGATAGTGTAGATTTTGATGATACATTGTGATTTAAATTTTGACGGTAAAGTTTTCTGACCCAAGCTTGAGGTTACCTGACTAGTATATTTTTGGAAATTTTAAATTCAAAGTTGAATTAAATTAATATCAGTTAATTTTTTAATGATAACTAATTAGTTTAAAATAGACAACCATCACTTTGGAAATTGGATAGCTAACTAAAACGTCATGTGGGATACCTGTCCCTTTCAAATTTTCCAAGAGGTGTCCCAGATTGGGAAGATAAACAAACTGATGTGTTCCAACAGTTGAATGACCTACGATAAACACTTAGTTGTTTTATGTCCTTATTTTTTCTTCAAATTTAATACAATAATTTTAAAATATATAAAAAACCCTCCTAAAAACCTTTTTGCATAAATTAAAGTCTGACCCTTATCCATTTTATCTGTAATTAGTAACGGAAGAGGGAATATAAAATCCAAGCAGACCAACCCCCGAAAATTTGAGGTCTTTTTTGGCCAAAATATTTAGTTGACCGCGGAATTAATTTACATTTAATTATTGTTATTGCTAATGAAGTGATTTTGAGTCATGTAGAGGTATACGGTTGAGTTTTAGGTTTTAAGTTGAAATATGGGATTTATTTAAAGAAAAAAATGTATATATTTATACTGCAGGGGATTCTGGGAATGAAGACATATTGCTAAGGAGTTGGTGATATTTATCAGGTACGCGCGATCAATCATCTTCCCTTGATAACACCGTGAAGGTGAAGTCTATCAACGGAATTTTAATCGGCTCAGTATTCTAACTATTAAAGAGCGAGTGAAATGGTTAATGAGCGAAATAGACTCAGAAATACTTGTAACTGATCGTAAACAACCTATTCAGAAAGATTTCTTCTACATTCTTAATTCTAATTTTGGAATCACTTAAATATTGAAAACATTAAATATAATTTTAATTTTAATTAATATTTATTTACTCATTTGTTTGAAGTTCTCTTATTTATTAATTTTTATTTGTTTGTCATCTATGAATTGATCTTATTTATTGATTTATTTGTTTGTCATCTATGAATTGATCTAATTTATTAATTTATTTATTTATTTGTTTCTCATCTATGAATTGATCTAATTTATTAATTTGTTTATTTATTTGTTTCTCATCTATGAATTGATCTAATTTATTAATTTGTTTATTTATTTGTTTCTCATCTATGAATTGATCTAATTTATTAATTTGTTTATTTATTTGTTTCTCATCTATGAATTGATCTAATTTATTAATTTGTTTATTTATTTGTTTCTCATCTATGAATTGATCTAATTTATTAATTTGTTTATTTATTTGTTTCTCATCTATGAATTGATCTAATTTATTAATTTGTTTATTTATTTGTTTCTCATCTATGAATTGATCTAATTTATTAATTTGTTTATTTATTTGTTTCTCATCTATGAATTGATCTAATTTATTAATTTGTTTATTTATTTGTTTCTCATCTATGAATTGATCTAATTTATTAATTTGTTTATTTATTTGTTTCTCATCTATGAATTGATCTAATTTATTAATTTGTTTATTTATTTGTTTCTCATCTATGAATTGATCTAATTTATTAATTTGTTTATTTATTTGTTTCTCATCTATGAATTGATCTAATTTATTAATTTGTTTATTTATTTGTTTCTCATCTATGAATTGATCTAATTTATCAATTTATTTATTTATTTGTTTCTCATCTATGAATTGATCTAATTTATCAATTTATTTATTTATTTGTTTCTCATCTATGAATTGATCTAATTTATCAATTTATTTATTTATTTGTTTCTCATCTATGAATTGATCTAATTTATTAATTTATTTATTTATTTGTTTCTCATCTATGAATTGATCTAATTTATTAATTTATTTATTTATTTGTTTCTCATCTATGAATTGATCTAATTTATTAATTTATTTATTTATTTGTTTCTCATCTATGAACTGATCTAATTTATTAATTTATTTATTTATTTGTTTCTCATCTATGAATTGATCTAATTTATTAATTTATTTATTTATTTGTTTCTCATCTATGAATTGATCTAATTTATTAATTTATTTATTTATTTGTTTTTCATCTATGAACTGATCTAATTTATTAATTTATTTATAGGTCATTGATGAACTAATCTTCTCAATTTACTTATATTCATGTAAATTCTTAAACCAACGAAACCTATTGTTTAACATCATTTCAAGTTAATTGGCAAGGAAGACAAAATTAAATTTTCTCCTTTCATCTCTCCTTTATCCGAGGATTAACTTTAGAAAAGGGTCTTCCATAAAACGTCCCGAGAATAGTAATTTATTGTGAAAATAATAGATAGCGTTCCACGGTGAATAGACCGATAAAAACTAGATCTATTAAAATTTATCCTGACCACTTTGCCATAACCGCGCGCTTTTACCTTCCGGGCATCAAAAAATATTTTCTTTAACAAAATTTCTTAGTTTTCCAGGAGGTTCAAAGAAATATATAAAGTTTTTTTTCTTATGGCTAAACTTATCGACTATATTATCCAATTTGAATTAGGTTCTTCTTTGATAGTTTTTTTTAACTGCGTCCCAATCGATGGGGTTAGGATCAAAAGAGAATTTCAAATTAGATTTCTATCACTTTGGCGACATTTTTTGGGCTTCAGGCTATTATTAATCTTGGGTTCTATCGTAAGAGAGACACTATTCAATACCAAATGTGACACTCCACTTGTCAATTAACCATTTCGAAAAAAAATTAAAAAAATTACAGAGATATTATTTATTGAGATAAAATAGTTTTTTTTCTAAAATTGTCCAAATTTTTAAAAGTGAAATATCTTTTTGAAATGAATTTAAAATTTAGTTCTAAATGAGACGAGTTAGGCCTACAATTGAGTCATTTTACTGAGACTAATTTGAATATAGTAAACATTTCATAGTCTCTTTAATACTTAATTTAGCTTATGAATTTTGCAAGACGCGATTAAATTTAATATGGCGAGTAAATATGAACTTTAACCCCAAAGTATCAAGTCAAATTTAAGTTATAAGGTCTATAAGTCTAACAATTAGGTATAAACAATCGATAAATGTATATTAAATCTAATTTTGGTCTTAGTAAAGATAGCTCAAATGAAAAAAATACTAATTCCACAATAGCTAACAGTGTATGCAAGTCAATTTTTAGGGTTAATGAATCGAAACGCAATATACCTCGCAGCTCATACAAGAAAGTAATTTACACGATTCTGCACTAGAAACGTTTTTACTACAACCCAACTTTTAAACCCCTCCTGAACACGGAAATGATAATATGCCATGCTAAGCCTAATTTAACCTCTGACAGAGAGTAAGTAAAGTACCATCAAAGCGAAAGTTCTTTTCTAAGCTAATATCAAACAAAACGAAAGTTTGCTACTAATCTATAGACACTAAGTAACTAACTGTCTTACCGGGTCTGCAAAATTAGGATCACATGGTCTTTTCTTTCGCCTCCAGGCACGCACAAACCTCTCCAAGATGGACACTGTCCAAGGAGCCACTTTCGCGCTTAATTAAACAACCCGGGGGTCAAAAATACCGCCAAAAACTGACCACGCCGGTTACCACCGTATATCCAAACACATGTATGTACACTTTCAAACAAAGAGATCAAGTCAATACCGTTAGACAGAGAGAGACAAAAGTACTTTTGGAACTAACTTACGCCTGAGGGGACATTGTACTGTATGCCAGTTTCCGATGTAAAGCTATAGGGTTGCTGGTATTTTCCAACCCAACCACCAAATTTCTCGTGACCAGCTATGCGAAACGCCGTTCGCCAAGAAAGTCTAATCAAACCGCCGCCATATAGTAAGAAACATTATGGAATTTTTGGTTAACATTCAAAGTATGTATCCCCCCTTTCATTTATGAAATGGACTTTGCGGAGAACATACTGACCTAAAAAAGGACCACCGTATCATTTGGATATGTTAAGTGTGGTTTTTAGCCATATCGTAGTATACGATAGGCTCTTAGTTTGACCCGAGCCGTCGTAGTAGTAGTAGTAGTAGTAGTGGCCGGGGTTGTCGCTTCGTTATCGTCAGATTTTAGCTTAAAAGGAACTTTATATTACCACAACCCACCCATAGGGGTTACTGGGCTCGGTTAGAGATTTAATTATAATTAAAATTTTTTAGGTCAGACCCGGGAATCGAACCCGGGTCGCTGGCGTAGTAGACAAACGTTCTAACCACTAAACCATAGAGACTTGATAGAAACTCCGAGTTTTTTATTATTTATTTTTATCTCTAAAATGTCGGGGTGATATGGGGTGGGGTACCTCTTAATCTGTGGGGTCGGAAACTATTGAATTTTTATCTGTGGGGTCGGATACTTATGAATTTGTATGTTTGGGGTTTTTATATTTATTTTCTTTTTATGTATGTGCTAATTAAATAGATAACGATTTTTCTACCGCGCTCCTCATGTGTTTCGTTCTCGTTCGGTAGCTATCGTCATCTATGTTATATTTGACTGGAACGTTTTGGCGGTTAATTCAAATGTGGGTTTAGATAGAGCTAACATAGTGTTAAATGAGCGTTATGCGTTTGATCACTTTAGCATTGCTAAAGGTAATTCGAGGGGATAATCACTAAAATGCGTAATCACTATAACTAAACTTTCTCTTTCAAAAGTTTCTGGGCATAAGTCCTTGTTAGAAATTTATAAGATGCGATAAGTGTGCATCGGCATAAGTCTATGTTGTAAACTCATCGAGGGGATTATCACTAAAAACTATCTGTTCTTCGATTCGCCGGAATGTTAGAATTACAGCATAAGTAAATTTATACGGTTATAATTTAATCACTGTTTAGAGTGGGGAATCGAGGGGCTATTCACTCTGATTTTATGCACGGTAAATCATTTAAGCATTGTAAAAGATAGCGCTATTCACTCATTAGGGTAAGGTATAGAGGGGTTATCCACTCATTAGGGTAGGGTATAGAGGGGCTATTCACTCGTACGATATGGCTACTATTACGAGCCCTTGGGCCGTCTTGTTATAGTTATTGTACGTCGAAGCTTTCTCTACCAGCCTCTTCGTGCATCTACAGGATAAATGACTAGGTATAGTCTGAGATTCTGGTTTTTAGCAGACGTTACAAAATCGAAACTTTCTCGAGAAAATATTGTTCAAATACAGTTTACAATAATTATTCAAATTATTTACAATAAAAATAATGTCTAAATGCGTTGGTAGAAGCCTTTGAAATTTATCCTACATTTAAGCTACAGAGACTCCAGTAGAATACTTCAATTAAATCGAAACTTTTCTCACCAAAATATTTTTCAAATACAGTTTACAATAATTATTCAAATTATTTACAAAATAAAATTAATGTCTAACATTTAAGCTACGGAGATTCCAGTATAGAATACTTCAATTAAATGGAGTTTATGAATTTCAAAACAATTAGATGCAAAGAAATACCCTAATTGGTTGCGTAAAAAATTAACCAAAGACTATAGAATATAAAGAATTACCAAAATAAATAGCTAGTTTTCAACCCTTTGTAGCGGTTAGTCAATTGTATTAGAACCAATAGGGAAAGAAAGGAAGCGGAATGTAATACGTCATTACCTGTTTTAACTACTCCCTGCCTTTCCACTTTATGAATGGCTACACAATAGGAATGAAAAGCTTAAACCTTAGTATTAAGTTTCAACGATTAATCTAACTATAATGACTTACTTTGACATAAAACCATTAAAGAGATAGTTAAATGCTCTTACAAGTAAATTTCATCAACAATTACTATGATTTCGTTTAAGTATTCTTTTCCCATGAAAATTTAAATAATTTCTATATTTTCAATAAATTAGGTTGGTTTGAACAGTTTTTAGCGTTGATTAAAGAGATAGTGTAATGTCGTATTGACATATTTCACAACATATTTTGACATATTTCAACGTATGTCCACAGGGGTTTTGTTCTCGCATTTACTCAGATGCAACTAAATTTTCTAGTAAATGTAACATTTCATTGTCACGTTAAGTGTACCTTTAAACGGTACATATCTGGCTGGCTAAGTGCAACGATTTATAATGGATTTAAATCTTTTGAAATACAACTTTTATTATTATCTATCATGAATTCGAGACAGACAGTGACGAAGGTTTTTTCATGAACCCACTAATCATCTTTTGGTGGTGCTATAGATACATATATATCTATGTATTTTGAAATCTAAAATTCACTATAGACTACACTAAATAGACTCGCCCGTTTTGATGAATGAAAATAAATGGATGCTTTGAAATATTTTGAATAATGATGCCGATTCTTAAAACATTTTTTATTTTCTTATCGAAAGAGGCTGAAACATTAAGGGTAAAGTTTACCTTGACCTGGCATAAAATTTGATTTTAATAAAAATTTCAAAGCGTAGACATGGAGATTTTTGAGTCATTTGCCTATTTGTAAGGTAACGATTATCGGTTTTTGAAAAGCAAATTTGAAATTTCTTCACGGCAAAAATTAGTCTTAGTTTTAGTAATTGTCTCGCTTGAGCAGATCTAGGGGTATCATTTCAGCCGTGGTGTCAAAAGATATTGGCATTGTTTCAAAAGAGGGTGAAAAGTTCACTTTAATTTGAATTAAAATAAGAAAGGACTTAGTTAAGATATTAAAGGATAAGCAATTCCAAGATTTAATGACCAGTTAGGTAATACCAAGACATTATACAGGTGACACTTGGAATACATATCTCCCGGTTTCAACTGTGCAAGAATGAAACTTGTGTTGACATACAACAAGTTAATACGTGTTAAAGTATCATTGTATCTCGATAAGAATTCCATTAGCCACTTATATAATTGTCTGGTAACACTAATCAATTATAATTTCTTAAGCGAGTAACTAATTCGTCAGGCAGTTATTAGAAATTAAAATGAATCAATCATCCATCTTTCCACTTTGGAATAATAAACGTAATATACACCTTTTAATTTCGGAATTATTTTTAAAATAACTGTCACTTCATATCAACCCCAAAACCCTAATTTATCACTTATGAAACATGGGTTTGTCTACCAAAACACCATTAAAAAGAATGACGTCAATAATTATGAAAATATTTCTGGGAAAAAACCCAGTTAAATTGATAATGAAGGCAGCACAATCTCTAATTCGAGCAAGGTCGAGTTTGTAATTTTTGATGCGTTTCTAATAAATTCTAGCTCAACCCTTTCACTTTTATCCAATATTATTATTAAATAGAGAGAAATATTGCTCAACGACAAAGCGTTACCAAATGATTGAGTATTTTTTTTTGTAAATTTTGCTGTTTTTAAATTTTAAATTTTAAAATACCGGTGTGTAGTTTTTGATATTTTGAAAGAGTGTTTATCCGGCCTCGTTTCGTAAACATTAAAAGGTACAGTTTCAGCTCTAGAAGTTTTTTTTTGATGATTTTAAATACAAGAAATGGTTAAAATTGACTCTGATAAGTTAGTTTTGATATTGTAAAATCGAAAATTAAATTGAGAGTGGTGACGTCGTAACTGTGTCGCCAAATAATTTTCAAATGGCAAAAATCCAAAAATTATTTTGATCCAAAATCTAATGTTACTACCCCTTTGAATTACGATGCATTGAATTGTATAGGCATTATTTTATAGTGTCAGTTCAAAGCCTACAATTCCAAAATCCAAATGTTGTATCATAACAATAAACAATAACAAATAAATGAGGCCGGTATTGTTTTCTACGTGAGATTGGACAATATTTAACCATTGTAATTGTACCAAAAATTCAGGACTAGTTTGCATACTATAGAGAGGTAAGATTGATTAATACAAAAAGGTGCTTTTAATAGGACTATAAAAGTAGATCCTGCAAACCGATCTAGAATTGAAACTTTGTTATTTACTTCATCGGGGGGGTATCTGTGTTTGTAAACAATTATGACGTAATTATGGTTCAATTACTTTGAAATATACAATATATTTTAATAACTAGCATTGGTTGGTTTGAGTTAGTTGTCAGTTGTAATTTTAGATGAACAAATTATGTGTTATCAGTGACAAGAAAAAAAAAGAGGAAAAATTAAAAATGGTAAGAAAAAAATGTGAAGTATAAAAGATGGAATACATCTTTAAAAGGAGTAAATGATCCTTCGGAAATTACTCCATTTCATGGCTTAGATTCAGCTATAATTATGGAATTATCTTATATGGATATTATTTGATTTATTTTTAAAGAAAAACATTTCATAAGAAGTTAAAGTATAATTACGTAATAAGAAATATTTTTTAACATTTGAATCGATCCAAGCCCAAAATTCTTCAAAGTATAAATTGAAAGAGTTAAAAGCTATTTTTCTCAGTGATCCATGAACTACATAGTTAAAAGCTTCTATACAAGAGAGAGGGAGTTGTACATAACAGAAAAAGGGTTAAAAATCACCGTAGGCGTGGGTTTCATAAATTTTAAACGTATAATAACAGTTATTAAAATAATGTTAAATGACTTTTCTAAACAGGCAAATTATAGGTCTCGAGCTTGAAAGCGCCAACCCTTTAATCTGCGGGGTAACTTTGATTTCTCTTATTGTCAGAGACAAATTGAAAAATGATCAATTTTGAAATTAGAATTCAAGATTCGTTAAAATGGAAACGTAGAAACTACACTAAAATTTAACATTCGGAAACACCCTTTAAATATTCCTACTGAAAATGTCCGAGCAATTTCTTATTATAGATTTAATCTCGGTTCATTAAACACCTCGAGGCGACCCCGAAATGAAATAAAGTACTTTTCCAATCAAAATTAAGTTAACTCTTAATGGGAGGTAAGATTACCTCCAAGGGACAGACCCCTAATTTTAAAATTAATCAGAATTTGGCTTCTCAATGTCAGTCTTAATGTTTGAAACGCACTTTACTTTTGAGAGTCGCCTCATATTGGCAGTGAATAATTAAGCCTAAAAATAAAGACTACTTAGGCTATATTTTGATTATCTAATTAGTGTATGAAAACTAAACTAATTAATTTGGAGTCGAGACCATCTGATTGATCTGATATTAACCAATCAAATCAGAACGATAAGCTACATTTTGCGAGTCTGTGATCAGTCTTTTAATATAATATAAGACATAATTAGCTTTAATCATGTGATTTTCATTGCACTATAGTCATTTAAATTGACTGCTAGCAATCTCCTACCATGGAGTATTATCTTCAATGTAACTCACTTTAAGCAGACTTATTTTCACTGCTATAAAAATTAATTATGTCATTAGTGATTACCGTCTTAAGAGAGTGTGAATTTAAGTTTTAAATATGTGTATCATATCTTTTGAGATGTGCAGATTGAAAGATGTCTAATAAGAATATTTTTCATAAAATTAGTAGTGGAGTACTTGAAAGTTTTGAAATAATTTCTGTTCTTGAAATATCAAAATTGGCAAATAATTTCATGCCCTTGGGTCACGCACGGGTCAGTTTCGGTGTAAAAACTCAATAACTAGAATTACACCATAAACTATTTCACGCTTCTGGTGTTACAATTAATTCTAAAGGTGTTTTCAATATTTTTACAAAAGTAAAGGGTAACAAATGAAGGTCATTTCTATAATAAAAATCTCAAAGAAGAATTAAACAGAAATCTTAATTCACGCGATTCAACTTTATAGAATGTTTCTTAGAAATCCGTTAGATTTTTATTGGATGAAATTAAAATTTACGAGTATCGCCTTTAAGGTATCGAATTAAAGGCGTTTGATAGGAGCTTCCTTCGTTAGGGTTTTGATGGGCCAAGACCACCCGAATTCTTAATTAAATAGTACACGCGGATCATCGCAGGCCACACATTTAAGAAGGACCCCCATAAAAATTGTCACAAAGATTTACAGGACTAGTTTTTATACCTTGATATTATTTAAAGAAATAATTTATCGAATTTATTAAATTTATTTGAAATTAAATCAAGTACGGTGGGGGGCTAGATGCGAGTTGCGTATTATAGTATTTTCTTAAAACATGGGAGGTTTATGCTAATATCACGCTAAATATTAAAAATTTTCAAGTTTTAATTAAAATATAATTACTGGGTTCCTGATAAAATTTGATTAGTATCATTGCCTATCCCTTTTATGAATTACTTTAATTATGATTATGGCCTTTAGGATGCTTAATTATATACCTTGCTCATTATTTTAAGTGACAAACTACTTAGTAATTAGCTAGACTAATTTGGCAAATTATTGTTTATTATACCATATTTTAAAAAATATTTATTTCATTTTTTTACATCGGGGCAAAATATGAGAATATATTAATATTTTACTTATTATTATTTCTGTTTAATTTTATATTAAATTAAAATTAATTTTAAAGAGATCGTCACAGGTAATTTGAGTGACGACCTCTTTTGGCATTATCGTGTCAGAATTCCAGAAATTCTAATATTTTTCCCCTTAAAATTCAGGCTATAGTTTTTAATCTTTGAGGTGTTTAAGATAAAAATATAAAACTAAAATTAAAATTTTCAACACCCCTTACGATTAACACTTTAACTTAAGTATATTGATATTAATGTGTTGAAAAAATTCCTTAATTATAACTAATAAGTTTATAATAATAAAAGTACCATTTAAAATTGATAATTAAGTGGCAATAATACGAAATTTCCACAAAATTAAGAAAGAACCGTTTAAAAATTTCTAATCAGAAAATACGGTCAGCAAACAGTAATATTGGACTACAAGTTTTCTCACGTAATTTCGTTCCTGAAAAATTATTATTAACCCTTTACTTGAACCCTAAAATTTTGGCTGATTCTCAGCCGTGAAACCAATGAATAACAAAAATTCATTTTGCTGTCGCTTTCTTTCAAGAAAATCTTTAAGAAAAATTAGGGATTTTTTGCACAGATTTTTAAAAAGGGTTAAGACTTAAAAGGATTCATCCCACTATAATTAATGACAGATTCGTGTAGTGTTAGACGCTTCAAGCTGTAGCCTTCCTTATCTTAAAAACAATCTTGAATCTTCTCAAGAGTTTTAGTTTTGAGGGGCAATTAGACGTTTCGGTCAAACCACCAAAAGAGGACCGTAACTTGAAGTCAAACCCTACATTTTCTACTTCATCAATATTGAATTTTTAGACGAGCAAGAGAGCAATTATACACTAGGTTTGATATTTCAACTCAAATCATTCACCGCTACCAAGAAGTGATATCTAGTTTATTAGGGAGAAGGTATAAATTCGCCACATTTCTAGCTTTATCCCCAGTCCAAACGTAGGTCCGGAGCTAATTCCTGCCTCTAAATTACAACCAGCATCTCATTGGTTCTTGAAAACGCAAGTCAGCGAGACGCGAATGACGAAAATTCCGTATTTTCCGACTGAGGAGAAGCGAAATAGCCCGGCCTCCTTTTATGTCCCCCCTTGTATTTTGAAAGGGGGACTAGGACTATGGCGCGCGAATACTTAGGCAACTTATACCTTCTCCCTAATAAACTAGATATCACTTCTTGGTTTGATATTTCAACTCAAATCCTTCACCGCTACCATATCTCTATAACCCCAACTGAAACTAGTTTTGTTACGATGGAAGTTGAGTACTAGATGCTCACCAACAGAAAGTGTTTATATCGGCCATCTTGTAAAATGGCCGCCATGTATGATACAAAGACGTAATAACTGAAGTGTATGGGTGTTTATGCACGATTTTATAGTACTTAATTTTGTATAACTATTAAAAAAAATTCAGGAGAACAATTTACAAGTCCCAATATTTAGTATTTTTAGTCTGTTTACTTTAAGTTATGTCTTTCTGTACTTTTAATAAAGGGAAGATGTTTTAAGTTATTTTTCTTCTAAACTTCACTTTCTGATTTTTCGATAATTTTTTCGGTTGTATCCGCCCTGTTTTTTTTTTCTAGAAAAAGGGCCGGAATCTAGATCTATAGATCTATTCAAAAGATGAGAATCTCAAAGAAGCTACTTGAAATATGTAGAAAAATTGGCCCCTCTCGTGTTATATATTTATATTAAATTCGTGCATGAAAGCTTACATAATTAAACTACCTGAAAAAAAATATATATACAGTATATTTAATATTAGACCCTAATTTATTGTATAACCAACAAGAAATTAATTGGTTTTATGATGAATTATTAGATCTAAAAAACGTGAGATTTTAAATCCGGAAAAAACGGTCAATTTTGGTTCAATATTAAATCCGTAAGTTGAGGTTGAGAAGAGGGGTCAAACAGTTACTAGAAATCCCGAAATATTTATGAAATAAGTCAGAATTTTTAAAAAAATTCCGAAATATCTATGAAATAAGTCAGAATTTTTAAACAAATACCGAAATATTTATGAAATAAGTCAGAATTTTTAAACAAATCCCGAAATATTAAAGAAATAAGTCAGAATTTTTAAACAAATCTCGAAATATTAAAGAAATAAGTCAGAATTTTTAAACAAATCCCGAAATATTTATGAAATAAGTCAGAATTTTTAAACAAATACCTAAAAAATTATGAAAAAAAATCTATAAACTCAAAATTTACGCGAAGAACTCTGAAACCTAAGAGTCACGTCAAATTATATTACTAACAATTAACAAAATCTTCACTCGCACAACCAGCACTAAGTCCTGGTGATAAAGAACTAATTAAGCAGCTAGGAGTCAAGCTGTCTGCGACCTTCTACAAAACCCAACAAATGAGGAAGGTCACAATAACTCTATAATATATAGAAATGTCCTTGCGTGAGACTTAAAGTTGCGTTCACGAATTTCATTGGCTAACATCCTTGCCCAAGTACTTAAATTTGATTGGGTTACTGATATCTTACACAATCACCCCTCTGGCAAAATAAATTAAGATTATACAATCCAAAATTAAAAATAAAGAGGTTTTAAACTAAACTTATTTTGTTATCAAAAGAAAATTAGATTATTTAATAAATTGCCTCAGGTGGATTTTAAGTAGCTAAGTCTATTTAATTGCGAAAATGCGTAAGCATTCTGGTGAAACGATAAAGATTTGAAATTCATTTTGATATCCAGAAAAATCAGTGAATTCATTGATTAAAATTTATCGAATTAAATCAAAGAAAACCAAGTGAAAAAAATAGGTTCGCATGGTGACGGGGTAGAATTCAAAAAAATAAGTAATGGGCGATATATTTGTCAAAAAACTAAGTAATTTACAAGTTCTAATTACTTCTGAAATACATATCGCCTGGTTTGGTAACTAATTTAGACCCACGTTGCAGAAGAAGAAAAAAATAGTGTTCCATATATAGATGTTATTGGGTTGGGAGTTTTCCCGATCTTCAATCATAATCCATCATTACTGTTTTTTGTGTCGAGTCCTTCATGGAAGGGCCCCTGTATAACCGTGACACTTAGGGTAATCCCCCTTAGAAAATAATACTGTCAAGGCGGAGTTCTGCCATCATGTTAACTTATAACCAGTTACACTCTTGGAAAAGACCTATTTTATGTGTTTGTAGTCAATAAGTACCCATAACTGGAATACTAAGACGGTTCACACGGTGAAAAGTATCGTTTGGACGCGAGTAATGTCACGTGACTCCTGATTTTAAGATGTGACGCATGCGCATTGGTACTATTAGGTTTCTTTAAAGCGATGTCACTACGAGATTTACGAATACAGTACAAGTTTGTTATTAACAGCGAATGGAAACCGAGTCAGAAAGCAGTATGTTATTATGACGTCTCACAGTTCTATCTTTATCCATAGGAATTGGACCCCCAATGAAAATTGTATCATAATATCGTACCCTGGAGTTTTGTTCGTTAAACGACTGCCCTTGAATATGCTAAAGGGCATGTCCGAACTTGTGTGAACCAGGCTTTCATGCCTTCTTAGATTGTACTCCCAAAAAATGGGTGAAAGAACGTGGGCCTATTCTTGGTTTTAATAAAGTAAATGTTGGCTTTCTTGATAATACCTATCGTTAAGGTCTAGATGAAGGACCCTAATAAAACACTACGACATACCAGTACTTGTATATCCCACCATTGAATATGTAATAGTTAATTGAAATACAATAAAATTTTACACTCCCTCCAATCCAAAATAGAGAAACAACAAATATATTCAGACTTACATTGCGATATTCCGGTGACCTTGATAGACTCCAGTTACTGCTCATCTCAGAAGTGTCCGATTTAAGGAGGCTACCGCGATCCCAGTTGGTCAGGGCACCCCAAACTTTCGAGAAAATCATTCAAATGGTCCAGGCACAACTTCAAGGTCATCAACAATTCGATAATGTCTTTCGATGAGTTCGGTTAATTACTTGGTTGCTCTTGGTACCTCTTGGTACTTCAATTCAGTTGAAGGTCACTCCTCGAAGGCCGTTGAAGTCGGGGTCTTGTGATACGGTAAGTATAACTCAACCGTTTACTCGCGAATGCCCAAGTACAGAAGATCAAAGGACTTGTCAAACGCACTGTTTTTAATTGGGCTAAATGATGTTCGTTTTAATTTCACATAACTTGAATTAATTAAGACGTGACCCTAACACGTGGCTGGGCAAGAAATGGCAGGACACTTTTGGTGGCGCTCGATCGACAGCTGCCACTCTCCGATTATGAGTGATGACTCATGAAGCGCCGTAAAGAAAGGAGGGGGGGTGAAGGAACACGTTGAAACCGATATATGGCAATGAGCCAACTTTTAACTTTCAAATCAATTTAGCATTCTTCCACTTTTTAGATTTTTCTATTGAAATTTTGGACTTTGGAACGTCAAGTCAATTTTAAAATAAAAGGTTGAATTATTGCTGTGATTTTAAAAATATGCGTTAATTGTACGGTAAATATTAAGAATTAGTTCCAGACAATTAAAATAATAATATAAAATTTTAATCATTGATCTATGAAATTTAGTAATTAACGATGGGTATTTAATTAATATTAAAAATCAAGAGAACAAAGCGTACTAACGTAACTACAACGCGTGGAAAAGAAAATCATTGTTCTAAGCAAAATGAACAAAATAGCGCACGACCAAACCTAAACCTGAATTGAACCGTCAATACTTTCACTTTCAAAATTTCTATAATCATTATTTCCAAATCAAATAAAAACTTGATTTTAACTAAGCTTGTTTTTGCAAATTTCACCATGTAAATTCTAAATTATACCGCGAGCAACCTAAAAACCCGTAGCTTGTTTACAATCGGATGTCGAACGCTATTCTGAAGTGAATAATCAACGGAAACACTAAATACTTTCACTGTAAAGAATCTCGAATGATGTTTTTGTATGAAAACACATAATTTAGACCCAGATTTCTACTTTTCCACTTTTTGTTGGACCCTAAGAAAATTAGTAGCCGCTAGAGCGTTAACCCCTTTTAGCCGGGATAAAGAGAAATTAGGCTAATCTATCACGTGGTTTATAGATGCAATAGGCTATGGAATGGCGAGATGGTTTGGTTATCTTTGAAAACCAACGAATTTTGCATGTCGTCTGGCACTGGGTGTACACTGAATTTTATGCCGTTTACCATGGCTGCTATCTATCAGCTACCTTGGAGTAATAATACCGTGTAAGGCTACCATGCTACAATTTAACACACTTAAAGGGAAACTTTACTTATCACTCCCAAAAAACTTACTCCATGTTAAACGGCATTAGATCTTAGTTTAAGCAAGTACCACTAGGCCTATAGGCACTGCTAAACCGTTTACCTAGACTTGCTTAAACTGTCTAACAATGAAGTGTTTGTTCTTTCAAACATCAATTGATAGTGATATCAATAAAAAATGTTACTTTCCTGTCACAAAACGTAGGAGAGGATAAATCTATCTCGAAGTCACGAGCCTGAGCCATGTGCTGGTCAAGACTTCATTGACCACTCGAGTCCAGCATGTTCTGTAAAATATATAAACCACAATCTTTCTGCTCAATTAGTTCTGAAAAGTTAGTTGATGACGTCATATTAATTGGATAACGTAATAAAATATTTAAAATTTTGCACATTCATAATGTTTTCGAGCAACACGCGGCACCTATACGCGAACCGACGTACTCTCAATAACTAAAAACTAGTTTATAAAATAACTAACATATGACATCTGCGAGTCGAAACTGGAACTGAAATAATTACGTCGTTTATATAAACGTCATTATTTAATTAATTTTCAGCTAACCCTTGGCTATAACATTCGTATATAAATATAGAAGCCTTAAAAATAACAACAATTACAAAAAGAAATTTAATTCCACGAAGAGCAATGAACTTGTCCAATCCTTACATCATCGACTCCTGTCTGTCAACTTCACCTTAAAACGCACAGTTCCAGACAGACACTTTCCAGACAGCTTGACGCCTTAAGAAAAACACTAGCTACTGACCAGTAGTAGCACGAAGTTCAGTGTGTGTGTTTGTTATATCCGTATCGATGATAGTTAGGGTATAGCTAAATGTTCAATGGGTCTGGGTCTTGTCACTGGGATTCCCCGCAAAAACTTGACACTCCCTAGCAGTTTCCGTCGAAGCCTTACTGTGAAGCCAACACAATTTCGATTGGAAGCGTACAGAAAACTGTTACGTAGGCGAAAAAATTACACTAGTAGACGTGACTTTGTTGCTACATGAAACACTCTAGCTTGTGGCTAGCGTTGTCCCCGCATACACTCTGGGACTGGCACTGGACCCCCACAAAAATCGCGCGCACTTTGTATTCTGTATTCAAGTTTACCCAGCTAGTATTGTATTGCCAAGGAGACGACGTCGTGAAATTTGGGCGGGTTCATTGGTTAAAAGCTAACGTCCACTACGTTTAGCCATAGGGGTGAAGGATATACGGAGGATGATGGGAGGATTTCGGGGAGAGAAGCTCGGGATCGGAGAAGGGAAAGCTGGGAAGCTCAAGAGCAGATAGCAACTCGCGGAGAAGGATGGAGAGTCTAGAATGACGATGAAACATTGTTCCTAGAAGAAATGATTAAGGAGAAACGAATTGCTGAAGTCAACTAGAACGTAAACAGAAATTATTTTGTGGATTTAGGCCTTTGAATAAATGATAAAATTAAAAATTCGATTTAATTAAGGTTATTATTTTAACATGACTGAAGATTTAAGCCGTTTCAAAAGAAGCTTAATTATAATAAAAAACTTAAAATTATATATTAATTTATTTTAAAAAAATTATTAACGTCTGTTGTTGCGTAGCTTTCAATTATTTAAAAGAATAATTTATGAAGAATTCACTGGTTTTTGTTCGTAGATCGCATATTGTAATCTTAAAAGATTTTTTCCTCACAGTAATATCGATTCTGACGATCCCAAACCCGCCATACGGCGAATTAAAGTACTATAATTTGGAAAGAAGTTTAGTAACGATTTAGGTTACTAGGGGGCGACAGCCGCTGATGTCGAAGGGGTATTCAATTTATTTCAAACGTCGCGTGTCTAGGTTTTAAGTAATTGATATGAATGCTGACAAATTACTTCTTGTTTCTTATCAAATGTCGTTGTCTTTTCGACTTGAGAGGAAAGATATCGTTGGTAGCTGAGTTTTTAATCCATATCCGCCTGTCATTGATATATATGGATAAATATAATATTGCCGCGGTTAAACAGGAAATACTCAATATTATGTATAAGTAGACATAGCTTCCGTAACCGTCCCGACAGACGCCTTAATGTCAAGAAAATAAATAAATTAAAATTGAATAAATAAGGTCGGCATATCAAAATGAAACGATATAATATAAGAGATAAGATATATCCTATAAGTGTAACACTTCCAATACTTTGTAGTGCTACAGACTTATTAAGAGCTATTGTTCAAGAAAGAAAGCTAAAATCTCTCCTGTCTGTCTGTCTGAACCAGGACCAATAACCCCTGACTCTCAGCACCCAAAAGACTGAGTTGCTTATTCCAAGTCATTTACTCTTGGCTGGTGGCGTTTCACTTTCGTTTTTTAATCACTGACCTATGACACCACTCACCAGACACCACTCACCAGACACTTACCTACAAGAGCGGGTGTAACCAATTGAAGGCACCCGTTAAGAAAAAATCCAAATCCAAGGATAGTACTCAAAGAATCGATTCCGAATTTGGACGCCATTTGCGTTCTTATGGTTGAAGACATGGAGTACCCTGATCCAACCAAAAATGCGGCGAAGTACAACCAAAAACCTCTACAGAAGCTTAACAGTACGTAAGATAAGACAACTTTAAACATGACCAACGACAGTTTCAAGCTATCGGACATTCCTTTCCAATCTATGAAGAATCCAGTTGGAATCAGTCCAATTAAGCCTCCTACGCACATCGTGACGAAAACCCGGTTGCCTTGCCGAAAAGTTAGGCCTTTGTCCATTCCGTAATCAACAATAGTGTTGCAGACAAGGACATGCGACAAACCACCAATCATTTGACAGAAAAGCTGGGCGTAAACGCGGTAATTACTTAAAATACGTTTCAAACTCGAACAGTATGTTTCGTTGTATCTGCGCAAACTCAGTCGACGTCGTTCGCTTAATCGCATTTGCCGTTCCGGTATAACTTCTTTGTCTTTATTCTCTTGGTCATCATTAACAACCGGAAGTTGTTCCAACTCGGGCGAATCGCAAACTTGAATATCCATCTCTTTGTTGGAATCAACAAGATCGCCATTGGTCGCGCAAGCTTCGAGTAACTCGCGTTCCTCCGCCTCAATCTCAAGCCTCTCATTGGTTAGATTTTCATCTGTGACGTTGTCACTCTTCTTGACAGCAGTAGCGTCACAACATTTGTCGTTTCGGATACTTCGGACAAATCTTAGTTGAAAATCACCGCGTATGAGTTCAAGGTCTTTACGAGCTGTTGTATCGACACGTTCCAGACAGTGTGGTTCGTGATGAACGCCGTCAGAGTCTTCGACAATGACCTTGGGGACGGTTTTAGGGATAACGTGCTGTTTCCCAGCTTTGAATAAATGTAGTGGTACGAAACTTTGAACTAAGAAGCAACAATAAAATAACCAACTACCCCGTAAGCCAAACGCGTCCAGAACAAGGCTGTACAGAGATGGATGAATGATTAAGTTGATAGCTGAGAAGAAGTTGTACAACATAATTGCCTTTCCACGATGCGATACGAAATGGGAGGCGACTAGCTCGAATGTAATGCCTAATTGGAATCCAGATGAGATCCCTGAATAATTTATTTTATTGTAATTTAAATAACTTAAACCATTAAAGTAAAAAATTCAACCTAAAAAATAGGTAGAGTTTTAGTAAACAACACTAAGTAGGGTAACTTTGTTATTATTGTTGACCTCGCTTTTAGGGGTCACCTGTAAAACACTCTAACCACGATTCGTAAACAGTGGCTCGAGTGGCGAATTGTATTTTTTGTATTTGTTAACTGAACAATGTTTATAACTTGAAAATAGCTACCGCTTATGTTGTTTACAACTGTTTACTTATGTTTTATGCGAATTATAAAATAGACTGCATTTCTACTTTAATTAAAAGGGTAATTAAACTTACCATAAATAAAGAAACAGAGGCTTAAGTAATTCAAATTATCAGCTGACACTGGTACCATAGCCGAACCGAAACATCCAACAACTCCTAAAATAGTCCCTATTACCAACGTCTTTTTGGGACCAAATTTATGCGAGGACGCTCCAATAACAATACCTAAAGCAAGGTGTTCATTCAATCATTCGCGATTTCATAATTAAGAATCAGACAAGTTAATTACGCACCTGAAAACGCCATCGCTATAGTATAGTAACTAATAGTTCTCGCAGCCTCTTCTCTAGTGACGTCAAAATTATCCATAATTTTGACGAAAACCCCGCCCAAAATACTTGCCAAACCGACATTTAACAGATTAAACACGATTAAAATAGACAGGTTAAGCCAGGAAGATGGACTGTCCGGGATATCGGGTCCGGTTAAGGTTTGAAATAATTCCACACCACACATATTCAAGTTAACTATGTTTTGATAGAAATAATATCTCTAATGCTAATACTCCCACGTATGGGCTTGTCGGCAGCTGTTCTTTGCTTTTACATTGCAAAAGTAGAGCAAAATTCATAGCATATAACCACTTCATCCATGATATAACCTTCTACTTAAGGTCTAAAAGTATAGAGGACAGATATGTAATATTTTATTGATAAACATTCGGTCTTTTATGCCTGATGTATATGACTAAGTATAAAAATGCCATGCAAAGGCTCAGGAATGATAATGGAAAATACAGATAAAAATAACTCCCATAATGATCTCTACACAATCCTGCAATTATAAATATGTGCATAGTTATTTATTAAATGGTAAATAGAATCAGGGAGACATAATAATATAGAGGGAAGGAATAAATTTGCTCAATTTTAGCTTCATCTTTATCCAACCCCGGCATCTTATTGGTTGTCTCAATCTAAGCCCCGCCTTTCTCGTGACATGGGGAAACTGGAGTACCGTGCGTCTAGCGAATTTATTCCTTCCTTTTATTTTAAGATATGACTCCCTGAGAGAACCAAGAGTAAATCAAGTAGGAGTATAACACTTGTCTAAACGAAACGGCTACCGTCACAGCAGCTAGGTTATACCATAACCATATAATACATAAGTTTATGCCTGCCATATGGGCTTATAGCATCGGCATCGATACATACCCTTGGTCGATCAGACTGTATATATACTTTCAAGCCCATACTTAATTCAATTTCTCAAGTTTCCCTGCACGTTTAATTGTCACAGATGGCGTTATACTCCTACTTAAACATAGGTAAAGGAAATATACCTATTACAGCAGGCGTTAATAGGTACAAGCAACTTGTTGCGAAAAAACCCAATCCAAGAACTGCACCCGTAGTTTCCACTCCAATGGTTGATATTAACTTAACCCTAGTAGATGCGGTTAACCCGAATAACAAGCCGGACCCAAAGGTTGCCGCTATAAGTAACCGTCCTGAGGACAGACTCAGGAGACAAATAAAACCTCCTGAGAACAACATACCAACTGACATTGATATTTTATCATTCAAGTAGTTAGTGTCCAAAAACCACGCGGCAAATATGGCACCGACTGCCGCGCCAAGCGCATAAGTCGTGGTTAAATATGACGCGGTTTCAAAGTCCAACCCGTCATCCATGCCATAATCAACGATGGTAGACATTATGACGGAATGGCCACCTCCTCCAATAACCTGGCAAAGTAATGACGCGTAAAAATTGAAGTTCTTGAAGAGTGATATCATTGTTGGTAAAAACCTCAGTCGGACTTGAGGTATAATGTCTGTATTTGTTTTTGGGCTTTTAAAGTTTATAGATGGTAGGTTTTCGTTATCAAGGTTGTGAGTTGATTGATATTCAATATTTAGATCAAGTTTCCGGTTTAATAATTCAACTTTGACATCTACTGGCACGCTAAGGTCACTTTGTATCTCTTCTTTGACGCATAAATCATTTCTTTCTTTACTTGGTTCACACGCCTTCGAACCATCTTTTTCATTCAAACTAAGATCATGGCCTTCAATTAGGCTTAACTCTTTCTCCATTTCGTTATTTAATTTCCTAGTCTTTCCGTCCAATCTATTAGGAGTCCTTGTTGGTTTATGTACAGTTATAAGTGTCAATGGTACTATTCCTTGCAATAACATTGTGCTATGAAAAAGCCAATAGCCTCTCAGACCGAAATCTTTCAATACATGGAGTAAGAAAGGCGGATGCGTTATAGCACACATCCCCGTAAACAAGCACGTTATCGTCATGGCTTTAGAACGGTGCCTTGAAAAATGGCCGCTAGAGATTTGAACCATCATGGAGAATGGTAAACCCATGAAGAATCCGTAAATTCCGAAGGCAGTGTATATAAAGTGCAGATTGTCTTTCGATATTGGTATCATGGACACGGAAAATGAAGCCAGAACACCGAATAAACATGCCAAATACAAGGACCTTTTTGTACCAAGTTTCATAGAGAAGAATCCAACAAATACCCCTATAAATTATAGAAAACATTAGGCCTA
This sequence comes from Phalangium opilio, assembly GCF_054372755.1. Taxonomy (NCBI): domain Eukaryota; kingdom Metazoa; phylum Arthropoda; class Arachnida; order Opiliones; family Phalangiidae; genus Phalangium; species Phalangium opilio. The sequence continues at coordinate 4,302,066 of NW_028324187.1, read as the reverse complement.
CCTTTAATTTATTGTAGACATGTGAATAGCAAATTATAATCATTTTATAAAATATATAATTACCAGCTAATGAATTAGGAATCACAAAATAATTAAAGGTTCTGGTAGCTTCTTCACGAGTCATATCGAAATTATCCATTATGGATACGAATAAACTTCCATAGAAAATTCTGGGATCAGCAGATAAAACCAAGTATAAACCAATCAGAATCAAATTAAACCATGAATGAGGCGAATCTTGTCTCTGTTTAACTGGCCATATTAACTGCACTAATTTTAATTCAAAACCCATTGCTACGCGTAATCTGTGAATATTACAAATGAAATATTTCACGCAGCTAAAGTGCAATGCCTTCACTGTTGAATGGTAAAAGTAGAAACCAACCGTGTTTGTGAAACGTTACGTTATAAAAGCTAGGATTTATTTTAGAACCTTTACTATACATGTGCGTTGCAAATTTTGCAGCGAACACATATAAAACTCCATAAACCTGGTTTTTGTATAACAACAATTTTTATATCATAGTAATTTACACTCGGCACTAAAAATATCACTATTTACAGAAAATAATATAATGTAATGTACAATAACCACCACATTGGTTCAATTTGTGTGGTTTAAATCTTTCAAGAGTATAATATTATAAATAATTAGTTAATTAATTAATGGAAAAATGACAAGTAATAGGATTAAGTTTGAATAATTAGGGAAGCTTAAGAGTATATGAGTCTTAATTGTTTGGAAGTTAATTATGTAGCAATCAGGTATAATTGAATTGTTATATTTAAGATCCAAGATGGATTTGTGTACAAAATTTGGCGAAATCAGAATTTATATACTGAAGTATAAAGTTAATAATGTAAATATAAATATAAATATTAATATTAATTAAAAAAGCAATAAATGCCAATTAAAATTTTAAAGTTAAATATAAATGCATTTCCATTTAAATATAAATTAATTTCAATTTAAATACAAATAAATTTCCATTTAAATACAAATAAATTTAAATAATTTATATTGAAATATATATTCTGAACTAACATAAATTGTGTAAGCTTTAAAGCGCGCTGCCTTTGTAATAACAAGCATATGTTAAACTTGAATTGATCACAATTATCTGGTTAAGTAGCATAAGCCACTCTTAATAAGTCGACAGTTTTTAAGTATTGAATTGACCAAAAATTGTACACATAATCATTAGGCGATAGACCATTTTAAAATCAATTAAATTTTTCGTTGTCATATATGCGTATTTAAAGAAAAAGTAGTTTAAATTCAGAGATGATCATTTAAAATGATTGTCAATTAAGTTTGAATTAAATTTAAGTACAATTTGACTCGTACCGAAAATCCGTCACTAAACTAAAATGATCGGACGGGTACTGGTAGGAAGGAACCCTAGCTGGTCCAATTTCGTCGCCAGTTGGGAAAGCCAATACCCTTTCGGGTACTAAAGAGTTTTTGGTATAAAACGTGTAATCTATGGTATGACAATCTTCACCCTCACCGCGTATCTTCCACGTCGTGTAAGGAGGTTCGGATTTTCTTATCGACTTATTATTGCTAATCTGCAAAGGGTCAATGCTTTTGACACCCTCTGTAGAGGCGTAGGAACTGTCCAAATTGAGAATAGGGTCATTCAGAACCGCGCTGTAAACGGGTTCGCACGGTTCACCGTTAAAATCGCCGCTTAAAACGAGGGGACAATCCGTGGGACAATTACAACGGATCCAATTGAGAAGGTCCTTGCCTTGTTCGTGACGTAATGTGGATAGGAGTGTGCCTTGACGGGCTTTCAGGTGAGTTGTGGCCACAGCCAAAGTACGATTCGTAATGCTATTCGTACCTGATTTGGAATTATTTTAACCAAATTATGTTTCACGTTTGATTGTGGTGTTTTTAAAAAGATGGGTGAATTGAATGAATTAACCGAATTGCGGAGCACCAAGCACGATTAAATACAAATGCCAACAGAGACCAAGTACTTAACTGTGGAACCAAGTGGGTTATCGGAGGAAAAACCAAGCGCAAATATGAAACAAATTTAGTTTTGCAAAAATGCTTCCCAAAAACCAAGTGCAGGACTTAAGAACAAGTAAATATGTAACGAAACGTAACAAAGTAACAAAACCAAGCGAATGTCTGATTACCGAATATGACCAATTGAACGTATGTACTCATAGTTAAAATTAACTGTTAAGTAAGAAAGTGACTAACTATTATAAAGAACAGAAATAAATTCGCTTATAAGTGAACTTAAGCAAATTCGGAACCAACCCAAGGGCAACAATGTAACGCCATGAAGCTAGTTACACATCGATTATAATAAACCAAGTGCAATTACGCAAAGATGCAACCAAACCAAACTAACTGTTATGATGAAATAAAAGCACGTGCTCGAGTGCAAGTTAGGCAGCTACGAAACAAATTGAAGAAAAACTACGAATGCGTTACTAAAATGTGTTATCGATGAACCAAACTAAATCCAAATTGGTCACACACATTCAAACGAAAAGCTGTGATAATTCCATTAAAACCAATAATTAATAAAGCTCAACACGAATGGCAATGCATTTCGTTACCTAAACCAATAAACCACAACGCCTAAGCGCATGCGCAAATGTTTTATGACGAATAATCAGCAACGTTATATACCTTCTAGGTTGTCATTTTTCCTCTTGAGGATAGTCAAAATGGAGACTTGATTGGATGTGCATCCCCAAACTTCCAACGTTCTCTCGTGACTCCTGACCAATTCCCACTGTTTTTCGTTCCAAAAGATGGCGCAACCATCAGGCCCGTTATTGCCAACAACGTAAACGCAAGGTGAATCGGGTTTGGGGCAAAAAACGCCTTTGAACCCCAGCGCGCCCAAGGTGCTCTCCAGAAACTTGAAGTGATCTACTTCTTGAAGACATAGTATATCCGGTTTGACTGAGACAATTTCCTCGAGTAATCGCCAACGGCGTAGTTTCCACTCTAGCGCCCCCTCGGGACAGGCGACGAAGTTATCATTACCGCAAACTTTGCCCAAAGCTAAAGAGAAAAGATTAAATTAAATTAATTACTTTTTCTTAATTTTACCTTAAATACCTTAAAAAATGTGAGAACGAAAAATTAAAATCAAATTTGCAAATTTCAACAATGTGTTAATATAATTACTAACCTTCGGAGAGGACATTCCATTGTAGGATTCTAATAGTGGATGGGTCTTTGACTGAATTATCTACATCGTATTTTCCAGATATTTGACCATGGATCATCGGATACTTGACGAAATTTCTCTTTATCAACGGTGGCCAATTTTCCAGTTCCGAGCGACATTTTTTGAGCATTTCTTCCCAAGTGGAAGACTGTAAGTTGGACAAGTCCGAGTCGGCTTTGTCTTCGTTGGGTATTCTTGGAGCTGAAGAGAAACTACCCATTCTAGAAGAGAAAAAACATGACATTGTTAAAAATTACCATGCACCAATAAGGACTCGAGACGTCTAAACTGTGAAAAGCAGCCTGCTAAGAAATACTTAAAAATGAAATTACTATAGGTAGATAACATTCTTCATTATGGGCGTTCTAAATTACAAGACGTCTAATTATCGAGGATAGGTAATTGGTATTCGGGCGAGATTTCAAACGTTATCCCCCGTTATCAAGGGTAAAAATACGCTATACTACGAAGGGCTAAAGTAACGTTATTTAAATGCAATTAGAAAAAAATTGTCGACTTCCTTCGCTTAGGGTATTAAAATAATTTAAGTTTCTTTAAAATTATATTCATTAATTAAAAACACTTGTGAACTATACCGTCGTTTTTATTTCAAGGTTACGTTTAATTTATTTTAAATAATTCGAGGTGTTTAGTACGTGTCTGAGTTAATGTAAGACAATACATATTTGGAGGTAAACTTCTTATTTTTACCTTTCTTATCACAAAACTTATAATATTCAATATTTTTCTTAAGCTTAGATTAAAATACCGTTACAGTTTTGAGGGATACTCGGTTATCAAATTTTTCCATGGATTAAAATCATCTAGATTAGGTTATTTAGATTAACTCGATGTCAAGAAAAAAAGCTTAACGTACAATATTACATCAGATTAAGTCAGATTATCTAATAAAGAAATAAGTATGACAATCTGACGACACGTCATTTATAGATTTATAAACGTGTTCGATTTGTGTGTCGATCGACCTGTTTTGACATTTATGGAAATGTCAAAAATTCCAAGCCATAAGTATGCCATAAATTAAGGGGGATGTTCTTAGGGAAATCAATTTTGAGTCGAAAATGTAACTTCTATCTCCATTTTGCCGTCAGTACTGTTTTCGAGTTATGATTTGAGTGTTTTAGTTAAGACCCCTTAATTAAACTAGAAATCATTGTTTTTCATTGTCTTAAATAAATTAAATTTAAGGTTAGGGGTCATCCATAAAATACTATGGATACAATCTTAACTCTAAAACAATACTAACCCGGACGGAAAAAAAATGGAGGTAGAAGTTAAATTTTCGACTCAAATCACAAAATCGCCAACTTAATTTATGGCAGACTTATCAAAAACACCTAGTATAAAAAGGTGATGCTAAAATGCGGAAAGAAAATGGTGTAACCGGATTGGCCCGTTTTCCTCAACACGCAACAGTCGCAAATAGATTAAGGGATAAATTTAGCTCTTTTTTATATAACGAAAAAATAAAGAGGGAAATTTTGGGAAACGAAAATCTGTCATTGAAACCCCTAAACTTTTATTATATGGGTTCCCCCTATTTTGAATGAAAGCGCGAGGGAGAAATAAAACCAAGATAAAATTCGGAACAAAAGCGATTGAATCACGAAAATCAACCGGAATACGTTAACGTTTTCTAAAAGAGTTCGGTTCAAATGGTAATTTTATTCTTTTTTAGTCAGAAACGAACGGGTTTTTAATGTAAAAAAACTTCGCAATACGGAAACTGGTACATTTATATATTAAATATAAAATAAATTTAAATAATAAAATTTGAAAAAAAAACTACAAAAGGGTAGGCCTACCGCTTTAGACTTTATGATAAATATGGTATTATTAAACGATTATGGTTATGGGTTTAATAATCAAAATAGGCCCTGAGAGTCTAGTGAACTTTGGCCGAAGTATTACGTAAATTACAACATGATAATAACAACGTAATAACATTAATAACCAACCACTCATCTCTAATATAAATACATAAATAAATAAACCTAAAATATTAATATTAAAATCAATATAAATATATTTTCTAAATATATTCCGTTATTATTTTTTTTTAATTTCAAATTACAATATTAGCCTAAGGTTGTTTTTAAAAGCATATTATTAAAATCATCACTACGACGTTAAGATGCTAGCTGTAATTAAGTGAAAATCTAATTAAAAAAAGGCGATTTAAAAAGAAACTGCTTAGTGCTTGCTTATTGGTTAGAAGAAGATCATGACCCTAGGATGACGATATTTTTAACTAAGTTTATTGAAACTGACAATTAACTAATACACATTAAATTAAACAAAAATTAAAAATGCATAAAAAATTAAATTTATCGCAATTCTTACCTAACCAAATAAAGAAGTAAAGTCTTGGATGGTACTGCAGGCTCCATCATTTTTTTTTTCGCAATTAAAATTAACGTTTAAAAATTAAGGTTTTTATATAGTAAATGCTAACCATTTGACACGTAAGTTCGGGATAAACTTTGAAGTACAACTGCACTCGCTTAAATCTGAGCATTAACTAAATTTTCTCTAGCCCAGTATAGTTTCAAGTTCTTTAAAAACTTAACAAGATTTCCGATAGGCAACCCCTCCCCCCCCTCTTTATCACCCTCCCTACCAGACGCCCCTATCTTAGAATACAGAGAGTTAAGGTGTAATATTTCTAGGGCGTTTACTTCAAAATGATAGTTTTAATATTTTTTTACCGAGTATATTCATGGTTACTCTGATCAAATGGTTGGGGAAAAATTATAGCCCAGAAGCGTAATATAAAAGTACACTTTTAAAGTAGCCCTTTCCTGGTAGTAAAACAATACCAGTCCAGAAAGAACATTTAATTTTGTTTAAAAATGGACTAGCAGTATTTTACTATTTTGTGTTCCTTAAACTTTGTAGTCTGGCAGCTCTGTTGCCAAGAGTTTTTGGTTACTTTGCTTTGGTGACGACAAAGGCCTAGGCTGCCAAGTGCCAATGTTTTTTCCTAACCTCAGGCTCATGCACGAAAATGTCGAAGTGTGTACCTTATTCTAATGTTAGGAAAGGATTTTAAAATATCCATGGTGGTATAACTAGTTAAATATCAACAACAGTTAAAAAACCGAGGCCTAACTTTTAGGGCGGTCTATAGGGTACAATTCGTTCAGTAATATAAATCGGTTACATAGATAAAACGCACTGTCCGAGTTCAATGTCTGGCAGACCTGCTATAGGAAGAGAACAAGTTTCCAATTTTTGGCGGGTAGATGGAAATACCTATTATAGTTACTTAAGTATTTCTTCAAGTAGCTATGCACTTATACTGTCTATCGCAGACTTTTGCCAAAAAAAAATAAACCTGTGGTTCTACCTAGACTAGGACTAGGTTTAGTTAGTTACTTTGATGTCTAACCGCTTCCGAAATGAGTCGCTTGGGGGCGCTACACCCCTTAGTAATTAATGAGATATGGAGGGGGCTGTAAATAGAAAGGGGGGGTGGGAATTCAGGTAGAAGGTTAACAATATTTTGGTACCAAAACTTTTTCAACGGAAATGATTCAACTTTACTAATAGATTTATACCGGTTTTTGTTTAGTCGTGTATTAAACTTGTAATAATTGATAAACTACTAACATTAACCTTGAATGGGAAGAAAATAAAAAAATATTTATTTTGTTTAGTAGATTTTATATCTTTGTCATCAAGAAGGGATATCTAGTTTACTAGGGAGAAGGTGGAATTCACATCTCTAGCTTTATCTCCGGTCCAAACGTAGGTCCGGAGTTAATCCCCGCCTTTAAATTACAACCAGCATCTCATTGGTTCTTGAAAACTCACGTCAGCGCAACGCGAATGACGAAATTTACATATTTTCCGACTGGGGAGAGGAGAAATAGCCCGGCCTCCTTTTTCGTCTCCACTTGTATTTTGAAAGGGGGTATGGGACTATGGCGCGCGAATACTTAGGCATATCTTATTGCTTCTCCCTAGTAAACTAGATATCCCTTCTTGTTGTCATCATAAGGTTATAAGTTTCATAAGTATAACACTAAGGTTTAATGAGAGTTAGTTCCAGAACGATAGTTAAGAATTGATGGTTTCACTCGAAGGGACTGGCAGTCCATTACTCCTGTGGCGCCCCTAACACTCTGGCTAATCTTCTAAACACCAATTTTACCTTGCCAATGGCAGGTAAATGGCTCCGGGAGGGCGGCGCTAAAACTAGCCTTTGCCAAGCTTAGCGGAGCCAGTCAACTCCACCCCTTTACTATGGGAGCATCTAGTGGCATTTGTTTAAATTAATTTGTAATTAATTTTTGAATTTTTTTAATGGCGGTTATGAAATTGACTGTTTTTGGAAATTGACAATCGTTGATATGATAAACCGGCCGTTCCGTTTTGACATATGCTAAAATGGGACACGCCAAACCAATATAAGCTCTAATCGAATCAAGTTTTCCATTCAATCACGGACGTTAGTTTTGATTTTGATATTGAGTTAAGTAAACCTTGTAGGGAAAGTGTTTCTAAAACCCTCATATAATATAATAAATACCCTTGGATTTAAATGCGGGTGAGTTATAAAAAAGTTAGATAAATTTCCCAATTTTGAAATAATCAAAATTTTCATTTATTCCACGCTATTGTTTAACGATAATATGGTAATGGGTTCGCAATCAAAATATCTGTCATTGCTATTTGCTAACGCGAACGAATTAATTTTATCCTTGATAATAATCATGATTTAAAATTCGCATTAAACCGGGCCCACCTAGCTTGTATCTTAATTTAGTCATCTTAACTGCTTGCGACATGCACGGTTCTAATTCCAGATTCTAGGTCAGGGTGTGATAATGATACAACGGTAATTAGGACCAATAGTAACTATATCACCAAGAGTTGAGCTATACTTAGAAATTGAGTAATTTACTATTAGTTTGGAAAAATTAGGAGTGTATGGGAAGTTCTAAGCCAAATTGGTAGCTGGAAATGAAATGTACGATGTGAACGCGGTTCAATGCAAGTATCAAACCATAAAATGTATAGTTTAATTATAAATAATTGTCAAGAAGTGATATCCATTTTACTAGGGAGAAGGTATAAGATGCCTAAGCATTCGCGCCATAGTCCCAGTCCCCTTTCAAAATACAAGGGGGGGACGTAAAAGGCGGCCGGGCTATTTCGCCTCTCCTCAGTCGGGAAATATGTAATTTTCGTCATTCGCGCTGCGCTGACGCGAGTTTTCAAGAAACAATGAGATTCTGGTTGTAATTTAGAGGCGGGGATTGACTCCGGACCTACGTTAGGACCGGAGATAAAGGTAGAAATGAGGCGAATTTATACCTTCTCCCTAGTAAACTAGATATCGCTTCTTATCATCTTAACTTGAAAACAGTGACCTGGACGGAAAAATGTCATATGAGTTACATTTTAGACGCAAAATCGTGGACAGATATACGTCATAGTGTAATACCTCTTCGTGACATGTAACATGTACTTTCCGTTTAAGTAGTTAAAATTTAAATTAATTCATTTTGTATGCTCGCCTTCGCAGATTTTTTAGGGTCATTGGGTATGTTTTAGGTTTGGTATTCAGGGTGTGGTCCACGTGTTACTCGTTACTCAAAGGTCTTTCTTTTTTAATAACTAGAAAAGTGGAACTAACTAAGAACCGCGCTTAATCATTAAAAAAACCGCCAAGCTTGTTTAAAATTTAAATAGAGCCAAGCTGTCTACCAATGCTAAGTAGATAAAATTTTGAAACAAAAAAAAATGTATAAATTTTACTACAGTTAAAATTTTACGAGAAACTCCCATAGTTAGACCCCATTTTACAACTGAACTCAAATCTAAATAAAAATAAAAATTCTATTCATAAAATGATTAAACTAAACCAAGGTATGTCAAAATTTCATAGATTTTACGATAAATTTTTAATTTAATTCATAAAATTTAGTTCAAATTCTGACGAAATGTGAATTATAATATGCCTAAATTATTTTAATTTTTTCCTGGGATATTATAATATCATTAGCCTATCATACTCCCAATAAGTATGGTCTAATATTTGCTACGAGCACTTATGTCATTCATCATAAATTGTAGAGGGCGTCTCGTGCCAATGAACATATTTCTCGTAAAGAGACGTTTCCATGGAAACAGACACCATGATAGCCTGCCTGCTCTCTATCACTACCCGTCTAGTCCTTAATTGGACTTGTCGAAGGAAGCAAAATCACTGTTGGTCATGCCTCTATTCCGTTTCGGTTTTGGAGTAGTGTATAACATTATATACTCTTGGTATATTCAATTTGGTCTGACATGGACAAGCTCGTTCTGCAGACCCATACTTAGGGAAAGTATAGGGTTATGATAAAATTTAAAAAAAAAAACTTCAGAAATGTATTTCTACCTTGAAGAGCTTAACTTCCTGGAAACTTCAATAAAAACAAATAAATCTTGTCATAAATACCCTTACATTGTTAATGGCCTTATAGACTTATTTCCAAAAATAAAGTTTAAAAGCTGGTAAATTAAAGAAGGGTTTTCCCTTTCCCTCAATAACGAAGTAAGTTCATCGGTGAAAATATATCTTTACTAAAGACATTGAAAATAGAAAAAAAATATTTCTTTAGAAGTGTTTACCACAATGTTTCCCATCACATGCTACAAAACTACTTAATAACATGAGTGAATAACACGAGTAAAACATATTCGAATCTGTACTAAGCCTTTTACAGTGCCTTATTAGGCGTCGATTTAGGAGAATCTACGACCTACGTCACTTCATGACAAGCTCTCAGTAACCAGTGACAAACTTATGGAACACATCTTATGAACTCATGGCTGTACCAAGATGTGATATCTAGTTTATTAGGGAAAAGGTATAAATTCACCCCATATTTCTGGCTTTATCTCCAGTCCAAACGTATAGTAGGTCCGGAGGTAATCCCCGCCACTAAATTACAACCAGCATGCATCTCATTGGTTCTTGAAAACTCACGTCAGCGCGACGCGAATGACGAAAATTACTTGTATTTTCCGACTGAGGAGAGGCGAAATAGCCCGGCCTCCTTTTACGTCCCCCCTTGTATTTTGAAAGGGGGACTGGGACTATGGCGCGCGAATACTTGGGTAACTTAAACCTTCTCCCTAATAAACTAGATATCACTTCTTGGCTGTACTAATGCTTTTAATCTCCCTAAATATTCCGACTGAAATCACGTCACAATCCACGTGACAATTTCGCGCTAAAATGGAAATGGTTCCGAATGATACTGAATTTATGTACAAAATAAAACGCAGATCCTAACGATCTGACATCGCATTTATTTCTCGTTTACACTGAATGATTTACTCGCAATTATGAACTCCATAGACTAAACCTGACAATAACAGTCAATAATAGTTAAGAGAGTACTCGCCTCTTAACGACTTTATTTTGAGGGTCATCCATTTCCATTGAAAAGTGATATCATATATTTTTCGTAACACATTAGTTAGAAATCGAAAACACTATTGTTCAACAACCCATAGAAGGTTAGAATCTAGGTTAGAAAAATTGTTTAAGATGGAGTCTTTGTATAAACCCTCATAGAAATTGTATTTTAACTTTTCCCGGTAACACGCCTAGCTCGATCTCTATCCAATCTAACACTATAAAGTTAGTCATGAACTGTCTCGAAGTGAGGCCGCTTTAATAGAGCCTTGTCACTTAATGTTATTTTTCCTATAGTATACCTTAATAATTAGCCTAAACCCTGCCTATACTATAGGTACGAGGGATGGTGGTAATAGCATTGGGGATTAATATTTAACCTAGAAAATGCGGGTAATTTGACCTCGCGCCATATATTACTGTCGAAAATTGCTAATGTACTTAGAAAGTTTTATTTATTTTTTTATTTTTTTGAAATGACAATTTATATTTGTATCTTTCTTTGCCTTAATGATGTCACGTTAAAAGAGAGTTTTCACGATAAGATATGCCTTCTAATTGCACAACAATACCAAACAGAACCTTTTTATTGGTCAAAATCAAACTGTAAATAAACGTAGCAGATGACATTAACAATATCGATGTCTTTTATAAGATTAATGCAAGAGCCCTTATTATAAAGACTAAACCAATCATGTATGTTTCAACCCATGAAGAAGAGCGGAATGGAGCGGTAATCTCCATACCTATAACGTTTCAGAGTGCACCCCCATCTACCGAACTACAATGAAGTCTTCCCAGCATGCTCAGCGTTTCGGTGGGTAGAGTTGTAACTTGTAGGGCACGAAAACGTCGAGGGTGCCCCCTGTGTCTTAAAAAATGAAGTACAATGGCGCTAGGTGGCGGCACTTAACGATCGCCTAACGACGGATGGGGGCGTTCCGAAGGTACCATTGGAGACATTCATTACTGCTCCATCACTTCTTTCCTCCCAGGTCGACTTTTCTACGTTTCTACCTCATCTTATGAATTAAAAAATATAAGCAGACGATTGTTCATCAATTATTGATTGACTAGAGATTGGGGAAAAAGAACCAGCAGTCCCATTAATAAAAAAAAACCGTTAAAATATTCCTACATAACCTTGGCGAATCTATACAGTCACTTTCTAAGTTTTTACCTTGAATGAAACGAAATTATACCCAAGGGCGAAACTATGTAAAGTGCTGTCACCTTTTATCAAATCCCGCAATTAAAATTATGTGATTACAGATACGCTTCGATACCTCCCATACAAAGGCGCCACCTGACGGTATAAATTCCAACAAAAGAGGGCGTTGCGGTAAAAAAAAATAATAAAATAAAAACAGAACCGGAAACGTGGAGATTAGGATGGGAAGATACAACTAGTCCACCACAACTAAACTGAAAACTGAAGATGGATACAAAAATATTGTGGGGGAAAACAAAACACAAAAAGTACCTAGCGTCGAATTTCCGGTGTGGTAAAAATTCCGAATAGCAAAATGAAAAAAAAAAAAAAAAGCTAGCTAGGTATCTGACAATTGTCCCGAATAACAACGAAACGTAGGCCTAGTCGAAGCTCGCGTTTTTCATTGTTTCGAGCTATTGTTAATTCACTTTTGTTTTATTTCAAAGTTTGAATAAAAAATATAGTAAAGTAAAAAAAAGGGCCATTGTCTGAGTTGAGTTTTATAGTCTAATAATTTCGCGGCCCAACCTATATTTTTTCCATCAAAAATTCCATTGTAATTTTATTTTCTCAGGGGATGTCTAAAGTGAAATAAAAAAAAATGTATATAAATTTGATGGAAAATTGTCCCAATTTAGATTATACGTTAAATGAAGGTTAACGGAGAAATTGTCGAAAAACGTAAGCGAGTAATCTTGTATGTTAAAAACTTACAAGAATAAAAGGATGGTTTCGCTACTATGAGCGGCGCCTTTTATCTTTAGAGTCAATCAATTGTTTATAAGAAAGAAAGAAAGAGAGAAAAAAGGGTTTCTCTTTTTTTATTATTAATTTAGTTTTTTTTTTCAGGGGATAATCAAGGTTAACCTTGGGCGATTTTTAATGGATTTTTTTATCTTTAAAATTATACGGGGTTAAATATATGGGTTACTTTGTCTTAATGTCTTCAATTTTACTCCCCCCTTTATCTATATACTCTTGTTAAGGTGAAGTTCATCAACACTACTTTTATTTTTGGATGTTCCCCTTTGTTGCATGACCATTGGTCAAGTAAGATACTGCAGAGGGAAAGGTTAACTCTTTGAACACAATTTGAGCTTAGAGATGCAACTCTTAAGCTTTATTTGAAAACTTAAACTTAATTAATTTTAACGAATTAGAATATAGCCTTAATTGAACAATTTTTAACATTGTACGCTACTATTTCTAATGCAATTCAGGATTGGATAAATAAATAAATGTACAGCTCAGTTTCCAATATTTTTAAGCCTTATTTGAACACTTGAACTTAATTAAGGTTAACGAATCAGAATACGCAGCATAAGCCTTAATTGAACAAGTTTCAACTATGTACACTATCATAAATTCTACTGCAATTTAGGCTTGAAAAAAAAAAACGTTCAGCTCAGTTTGCAGCATTGTTAACAATAATTTGAACCAAATTTGCATGCGAGACAAAAATATAAATGATTCTTTAGTCTAACCTGGATGTAATCCACGAGACAATACGTCTTATATTCTTCATGATGAATGTAGTTGGTGACGTCACGTAATTATGGTACTGTCTTTGAATTGCGGTGGTGGTGTTGGTGTTCGTATTGTCACACCTTTCATTTTGACCCGTGTCCCCGGAGGCAGATGAGGTCATCCCAACGAAAACAACACCGGAAAAATCTGAAAAAGAAATAATTAAATTTTAAAAACTTTACCCAAAAATAATAATAATAATAATAAAACTACCACTTAGTTAAACATCTTATTGCATAATAAAAATAAAATTTTCCAGGTTTTTATAAACGTGCAAATACATTTATTGCTATATATATATAAATTATAATTCAACACTTATTTATGAACGTGTTTAATTAATTCACTCTTAACACTCTTAACTAACAGACCCGCTGTTATTTATTAATTTTTTTATACATATATAATGTATCATTTTTCTTTTTTCTCTAAAAGAATATGTAACAATTTGTTACATCTACATAATAACTAAATGACGTAAAAGAAATATAATATATGGGCTACATAAAAAAATGAAATTGTTATACATACATAATTTATATCAAAACACTCTTGACACTCGGGATTGTAGATGGAAGATTTTAATCAAATCTTTCGTTTGCTTTAGAAGAAAACCTTTTAGTAACACACTAACGAAAAGTGTACGACTATTACTAACATTAGTAATATAATTCTTAAGTGTCACAAATTTAATTTTTCGGATTAGCATGCCATATTGTCCGTGTTTGTGAAACTATGTCACATTTTAATTGATATATATTACTGTTTATGCCAGAAATGGAAAATTCTAGCACTAGCACAGAAGGCTTCATTCAGTAGGTCGTGACAAATTATTTTGCGTTACAGTTGTCACAACTTAGAGAGTCACAGTTTTATGAAAATTATGATATACATTCGAGTTTACTATATATACTGGCTTGGAAAACACAAATTTCCATAGTAAAAACAGTTCACATTTGTGACTGCGGCCTAGGTTAGAGGCGTACAAACGTACCAGTGTCATACAAAACAATTTGCGTTGTGACAGTTCACCGTTGTCACAACTTAGAGAGTCATAGTTTTGTGGCAAAGGTGATGCATTTTCGACCTTACTATATATACTGGCTTGGAAAACACAAATTTCCGTAAGTGAAAACAGTTCACATTTGTGACTGCGGCCTAGGTTAGAGATGTACCAACGTACCACCAGTGTCATACTAATGGGTATATAATACTTATTTACTTCTGCTTGCAATTATTAATTAAAGAGCTGACAGTCTCTTGAAATAAATGTAACAAAATATAATTTCAAAAAACATTCCCCTTTGCTAGATTCCTTTACAAAAATGTGAAACACTTCTTTTTCACGGGTCAAATACGATATTTTAGGTTAGGGTCTTGACATACAAAAGAAAAACGAAATTTACTTTGGGTTTTTTTATTTTTTTTTTTCATTTTTGCTTTTGGTTTTCTTTTTTATTGTTTTTTTGAAAAATGACTATTTGGTGGTCCCTCCATCCTAGAACAATGGCATCCCTTAGTTTATATATATATATATATATATATACATATATAATAATAACATATATAATATTTAGGACTTCGTGACGTGTATAGCAAACACGTGATATATGATATGACGTCACGATATTTCAATATTACTGGGCTCGAACCCTGTGGTGTTTTTTATGGTGGGAATCTACCCACTGAATAAATATATATATATTTTTAGATGTTTTGATATTATTATGTATATATATTATTATAAAAGATTGAAAACGAGGTCAAAGTTCACGCGTCTTTGGCAGTGTGAAAATGAATATTGAACACTAGATTTTCATTTCAATATTTTTTCCAAATGTATCATTAAAAACAGTGAATATATATAATCTATATACATCCTTTTTATTGCGTATATTATTTCATTTCACGGTTCAATCGCTTTTCATTAACGCCTAAATTTAAAGAGATAGTGAACTAATATTCTTTAAATTTAAGTAAAAAAAAAAGAATTTAATAAATTTTATATATTTTTTTATTAAAAAGGTTCAATTTAACGGAAATCTGACTTGAATTTTTTTAATCGAACTATAGATCTTAAATTCACAATTAAATTTTGCTTCGATTGTTAAAGAAAAAATAATTGCGAATGTAAGTGATAATTAAAGTTAAATAAGGTTAATATCTTTATTTATGTAATCTAGATAATTAAGCAGGCCCAATTTTTAAAATAAGCGAAAATAATTATGTTGATTAACAAAGGTTTGATTTAATAAATTATAATTAAAGCTTATAAAATATAATTTAATTCGACCTTTGAACTTTACGACTCCTCCCCCATTGTTTGGGAAAATCTGATGTTATAAACAATAATTTAAATACGTCGTATATTCATCTCTCTAAAAGTTATTTATAGTATAATTGAGGTAATTATTTTAATTCACACATTATCAAACCGTATTAAATTTAATTCTAAATTTAAATTTAGTATTTGATTTAATATCTAGTTTAAAAATAAAAACTAACGTTAGCCAGGGGTCAATTAGAAAATACAGCGCACATAAATTAGCATAAATAGAGCTAATTAGCGTATCAATTAACCGAAAGAGTGTTTTGAGGCCAGGAATTAGAATAAAACATTTCTCCAATCATCATTTTACGGTCTTACTAAAGTAGCGGTATTCCTCATTAAATAATTAAATTAAGCTTAGTAGACTAATTAATTAGCTTAATTAGATTTGAAATAATAGAAGAAAATTTTGAGGACAAAGGGTGGGTAAAGTCTGTTTCCGCAATTAGAGAAAGAAAATGTCATATCATACAACTCAGTCTTGAAATTATTATTTTTTTTATTTTATTATTTTATTAATATCTTGGGGGATGAGATGGTATGATTAATATTTCCTTATTAGGAAGAGTTTTTTTAGAGTACAGAGAAAACTAAACCCCTTTTTTTCTATTTAAGATATTTTCACACCCTAAAACATAATTAAAGAAAATTTTCTTAAATGTGGAGGTTGTAATTAAAAATATTGGGGTGTTGTTTTATTATTTAATTTTTTTTTTGGTGTTTTGAAACTGTCCTTTCACACGAGTCTATTTTAATATTTTAGTTAAATGGTTTCTTCACCTTCTACGTTGTCAACAAGAGTCTTACGTCATTGTTTTGTTATTATTTCAAGGTTATTTCAAAGGGATAATGAAATAAAAACGTAATTAATTTTGTGATAAAATTTTTTAGTTAAAATGTATAATCTAAATTGCTGGTTTTATATTAGATAAATAAACACTAGAAGTTTTAATTCAACTATTAACCATTAATTTAAATGAAAAACTGTTGCATTCCTCCATACCTTAAGCTCTCTCTGAAGAGAGAGGGATTAAAATTTGCATATCCAATTAGTCAAAGAAGAGGTAAATCTTTTTATCTTTCAAAGGAAGAGGCTACGCTATAATTCCTCTATTTATTTATTTATTTATTCTAAAAAGCGTAAAATTAAATTACGAATTTACGGAATGACCTTTAACCTTCAAGTTCGATTATTTAAATATAAAAACCCCTAAAGCACCTTAGAATTAAAAATAATTAACTCTGGTATTATATTAATTTAGATTTAAGTCAGGATGACGTAATTTCACTTAAAATAACTGAATAAAGATATTTTTAGTCATAGATGTTTTTTTTTTTGGGGAGTTGCGAAATATTTGACAAACAAACCGAGTCAAATTCTGGCCTACGTGACGACTAAAGCGCGATGGTGTGTTATGGCCCGACTAGATTTAAAATGTCCTCATGTCAACCACGTTTAAAATTGAATTTAGACCTTCAAAAAAAATGACAATCTTATCTCAAATTTATCGCGAAAGGTTCATAGCCCCAAATCACACAAACACTAAAAAAAATATTCCAATTAAATAAAATTTTCTAATTAATAAACCATACGTAAAAAATTGAAACAGGAAAAACACAGCGTAAATTTATTTCTTAATTATTTAAATAAAAATAATTAAAAAAAATTAAGTCGCGAAATTTGCATATACGCTATTTTATTGTAAATTTATAATCAAAAGGCACAATTTTTTTCTCTTTTCATTTATTGGGTTTTTGGTTTTATTGCAATTTTTACTTGTAAAGGAAATTTAGGTTTTTATTTATTTTTTTTTAATATTAATATTAAAGATAAGGTTATAATAAAACGTGAGAGGAATTAGGAAATTTCAAACCACCGCTGTTTTTTGTTTTTCGTTATTTTTATATATAAAAAATGTTTTATAAAACGCCCCCGACCTTCATTGTTATAAAATTTGACTAGAAAATTGCCCACGTAATATGTTAAAATTCCACGATTAAAAACACTTATTTATAATAATTTTTTATATATATAATTTGAAAATCACTATTTTGTTTAATAATAAAAAAATTGTGCCATTTTTCTTGTGTTTCCCGCTCGAGTTTAGTATTTTTAAAATGTCTTTTTTTATTATTATTATAAAATGGAAGAATTTATTTTGCTTTTTCTTATGTTTTTCATTCAACGTGATCACATCACCAAAGAAATTGCAATTGCAATTATCGGTCTATAGAAATTTAACCTTCAATTTAATTTCCATAAAATTATTTTATACTTTGGTGGTATTTTCAAACATTCTAGCGTAACTAAATGTTTCTCGTGAGTTCGTGATCAATTTCATTGAAGATTTGTAATTGAGCAACATGACATAATAGCTTTAGAATATTTCGTTATTCAAATGTTTTAACGCCTTTGAACATTAAAAAAAAATGATGCTTAAGAAATTTTAACGACGTTTGGGCAAGTAATAATATCGTTATGTCATAAATTTTGGGCTTTAAAGGTCAAAACTTTCAGGATTAGCTTAAATCATTAGCTTAAGCAATTCGGACAATTATCGATAAAATTTATTCAAAATGTTCACGTTTAAGCTCTCTAAAATTATTGGGCATTTCATAGGCCTCTATCCTTATGAAAAACAACTATTCTTCAAAGGTCACGTGACTTACGCCTAGTCAACGTTACGTAATACGCAGATATGCGTTTAAACCGCAATCAACGTCATTTTAAATTCTTAAATTTCTAGTTAAAACATTTAAACTTTTAAGAAATTTTGATATTTATTTTAAATTAGCATATTATAAACCACGTGACCTTCGCTATACCTACACATGGATGACCTACACGCCTTTAAATTTTGAGACCTACTAAATATTTGATTATTTACATACCCCTAGCTAGAACCGTTTTCGCAAAGTTTAGATCTGTACTTATTTTGGGTTATAAAAATTTGACTTCTAAATTGTTTAATATATTAGAAAATTTGGAATTATATTAATGTCACTAGGCCTAAACCTTCAGAAGAAAAAAAACGACGTGGAATAGATAGAACTATGGAATTCAACGCCTATCGAGGGTACAAACACATACGTTTCTTTTTCATTCAATTTTTCTCAGTCGTGGTTAACCATGCAATTCGGGTAAGGGAAGAAAAAGCCAAAAATTTAGGTGAAGGTGCTTCTTCATTGTAATGTTAACCTAAATTACCATAGTTGTAATTATCGCCTATACTATGGTTATACCTTCTGTCATTAAACTGTCAAAAACCACGCCAAAACATTTCGCGCGCTTTCTCTGCGGTGGTGGAAGGAAATGTTACGCAATACGTGTTATGTACTCTTTGTATGTTTTGCTGCTAGATGAATATTATTTTGTAGTACTAATAAAGCTAACGTGAATATGAGGGGGGTGGATGGATTCACTGATTATAACAACAATTAACACGATTGAAAGGGACGTACATTTGGATTGGGTTTAACGATAAATTGAGTCCATTTTAAGATTGGAAATTTATTAGTTTATCTTGAATCTAGATGCCAGAGTTTATATAATTGTAAAGAAAAAGTGAAACGCACAATTGAAAACCTTTAAGCTAAACTTCATAGTAAGCTAACATTATTAGTCACAAAAATTCAACCAACACTTTCTGAACATTAAGCCTAATTTTAACCTACATTTTCTAGACACTAAGCCAATTTCAACCGACATCTTCTAGACACTAAGCCAATTTCAACCGACATCTTCTAGACACTAAGCCTATTTCAACCGACATCTTCTAGACACTAAGCCTATTTCAACCGACATCTTCTAGACACTAAGCCTATTTCAACCGACATCTTCTAGACACTAAGCCTAATTCAACCGACATCTTCTAGACACTAAGCCTAATTCAACCGACATCTTCTAGACACTAAGCCTAATTCAACCGACATCTTCTAGACACTAAGCCTAATTCAACCGACATCTTCTAGACACTAAGCCTAATTCAACCGACATCTTCTAGACACTAAGCCTAATTCAACCGACATCTTCTAGACACTAAGCCTAATTCAACCGACATCTTCTAGACACTAAGCCTAATTCAACCGACATCTTCTAGACACTAAGCCTAATTCAACCGACATCTTCTAGACACTAAGCCTAATTCAACCGAAATCTTCTAGACACTAAGCCTAATTCAACCGAAATCTTCTAGACACTAAGCCTAATTCAACCGACATCTTCTAGACACTAAGCCTAATTCAACCGACATCTTCTAGACACTAAGCCTAATTCAACCGACATCTTCTAGATATTAAGCCTAAATTCAACCAACACCTATCAAAACATTAAGCCTAACTCGACCTACACATTAAGCCTAATTCGACGTACACCATCTTACAATTCACACCCACTTTATCACAAAGGTTTACGGGTGCTGTTTCACTTTCCCTTCATATTCGTAAACTAATCACTTCACTAAAACCTTTCGAGTGTCTAACTCTAATCTAGACCTAAAGTGAAATTAAAAAATTCCTCTCTTTTAGGTTAGCAACATCACCAACTCAATGAAGAATGGATTTTACCCAATATTTTCTGATAACGGAACCACATTATCATCTACCTTTATAAATAGATAAAGGTAGCGCTTGCAGTTTTTACAATTAAAAATGTGGGAGCCTCATTTTATTATAGTATAACGTTTAATGGAGAGATTAAGCAATGCTCGAACATCTGCCCATTACTTAACCTCACTAATTCTTGGAATTTTTGAATATAACGGTTCAGTAGAAACACGGGCGGATATGGATATAGCAATTTAACAACGGACTGAGCTTTGTTTAGGCCTATTTCTTCTGTCTGGGATATGTTAAAGCCCACCCAAAAAAGATCATTAAAATTATATTACTTAGAATTTGACTCACTAACCAAACCCAATATGGAGGCGTTTATGTACCGTACTTGCGTACCCAAGAATAAATTCAATTCTTACGTGTATATTCACAATTCAAATTGTTCCTTTACCAAGAAAGCAATTAAATAACCTTACAGTAGCAGCATTGGTTGGATAAATCTCTGTAATTCGAAGAAGAGGTAATAGTCCTTGAAAAACTGACGTCAATTTTGGTGGTAGTGTATGGCTTCTTCGAGCTATTATCTTCTTAAATCTCGAGTGTGTTAAGATATTGCAAGTATTCCGCGCTTTTTACCTTCTTTCGCGTTAAACATTTTAGGCTGCCTTTAAAAGTAGTCCTTTAGAATATTGGAAAATACCAATTTTAGTTGTTTCCAACAACAATAGCATCGTTTATCATGTTACAATTTCAAGGGATAACTAAATAAACTCACGCCGCGTGTTTGTTGTCATGTAGGTCCACGTGTAAAGGTTTCAAATTAGTAATCAATGCATTTTGAAACCCGCCTGAATATTTCGAAGAAAAACAAAACGAAAAAGAGACTAATGGGCAAACTGTTGCCATTTAAAATGGTACTTCATTTCTTCTACAAAAACCCTGTGTTGAGCCGACGTCTTTAACCAATTGGGTGGTTCCTGTCTAGTCCAAAAATCATTGGGATGATACCCGTTTCTTAAAACCCCGGGTCCTAATGGTCCCCAAACGTAACAATCATCGGGCACTTTACGATGGTACAACGACTTCATTTGGCTTGGTCTGACTAATTTAAACGTCTCTTCCTGTCGCATGTCGTTTAGTTCAGACTCTACTTGTTCGCACAACTTCAAGGCCAATCCAATTTGGGATCTGACTTCGGCCACGTCTTCTTTAAGGCGTTCTATCCTTCTATGTCCGATGGCAACTTTCCTAAGACTGTTGGAAGAAGGTCTACATTGAGGCTTACACCTTTCCCATCGTTCTTCGCGGCTGTGACGTCGACTGGTCGAATTGAGGTTCGTCGCCTTCGTTGTTGGACTTGGAGGTATTTGAGGTTTTAAAGTGACTTGAACGGGGTATTGCTTCGTTGGCGTTAAAGTGGTTGTCGTTAATACGCGATTTACCACTTGTAAACCTTGATGGGTCTTTTTAAGCGTTTTTGGCGATGAGTGGGCACTTGGTGGAAGCAAATCGTCGACCTGAAACATTTACAAATCATTAAAGTTTTGGTTGAAAACCGCGCAATATAAGCGTGAGTTCATAAGATATGTTCATTCCATAAGTTTGTCATTGGTAACTTAGAAACTGGAGCTTGTCATGACCTAGGTAGGTCATAGATTCGGGGTAAGGCGCTGTCAAAGGCTTAGTAGAGACTAAATAGGAACTAGATGGAAGTCTTGCAAAATTAACCACGGAGTTTTGGACTTCAATTCTCGCTTGTCGTTCTCGAACTAGTTATCTCGAGCTCTAAGTCTCTAGTAGCATTACGAAGCATACTTATGGAACATATCTCATAAACTTATGATATAAGTAATAGGTATTTGTTTTGCCTGAGAATTAGTAGGTAAATTAATTAACGCAACCACTGATTTTTAATTGCATGCACTTTCAACAAAACGGAATTTTAGTGGTCGAATCACTAATTTTTGCTGATATCCACTTCCTCATGATATCAACCATTATTAGCAAAACGGACTGCATTAATAGATAAAACATTTAGAGAGGGGTAAATACTTGAAATGTTTCGAAACATGTTTAAGATAAACTCCTTCGCCATCGAATTCCCCTCTGTTAACCTCTGTTTTCAAATCAATGAACCCTATAATGAATCCTCGGCTATCATTTAAAACCCTTCAACCACAATACTGAATTAACCCTACACCCCTTCCAATTGGACCCGGGCAATTTTAATGGCCAACTAGGGGTACAGTTTTAAATTTCGCAACAACTGGATTTTTTAACGAACGGGATGAGACACCCAGCACCAGCACCCGGTGCGTGACAATTTTGTGATCATAATAAATCGTCCCTTGTATTAGAGGTTGGTTGAATACTGAATAAAGGGTTTTTCTGTTCTAATATTTCGTAATTGGCTTCTCCTCCCTATGATAATGGTGACGTTGGAGAGGTACCTGTATTATTTTTGATTTCTCACGAGGTCAACTGAGTCGATACAAACGTTTAAAGCTGCAGGGGTTAAAATAGTAATTTCAATTCTGAAATACATATAGATAGAGCGAGAACTATCGAGGAGAGAGAGTTGTTCCGCTAGTTTAATATCAAAAGAATCCGGCACGGAGATTCTATTACGATACAAATACAGCCTCGCACCCGATTAAAGAGACACTGAAGTCATTTATTAAACCAGAGTTAGAAAATAAATAAATGAATTAATTTTTTTTATTATTATTTTTAATTTTTTTTTTTTTTGAAACTTGGTATAATTAAATAAAAAATAAAAAATAATAAATATTCAGGAAACGGTATTTTTTTTTAGATTCTATGGGATATGGGAAACTATAGGAAGAAATTGGTGTAAAAATATATGGAAATTAGATAATGTATTTTAGAAAAATCGATATTCATTGTTGAAATATTAATTGAAAGCATATTTCCCATTCATGTTTCAACCGACAAATATGTCGTTTTAGGGTTTGAAGGGTGTTACTAACCACTTAAAATAGAAGCAATGGTCATTTAATATACGTAAGGTCACTTAATTATTGGGTCAAACCCAAAGTTGCGGTCAAAGCTTACGGTTTTTAAAACTTTCTCACGAAAAGTTGGTTGGTGTGAGTTACTTTAACAACAACCTCAAAGGGATACTGCCCCTACATCCATTATCATATTAAATATTTTCAATTGAGTATTTAAAACTATAAAAACCTTATAGTAATCGAAATTAAACACTATATTACCTCGACAACGGATTAAAAATAAATAAAAATAAATGGAAGCTTATTTTTTTAAAAGTAGCTCTACTCAATCTCATTTCATTGTCCCTTTTAAAAAAACCACCCCGTAATTTCACCGAGGTTAATGTTAACCCCGGTGGTGGTGGTGGTTGGTTTTTCGGGCAAACGGGTCGTTGACGTTTCGTTATATTCCCAAACTTTATTTTTCTCTCTCTCTCTCAGTCTTAACAAATTCTTTTTATGTAACCGCCACTACACCGACACTATTACACACAAATTTTAAAGAAAAAAAAATGAAATGAAAGAGCGCCAAATTCTTCCCTGATGGACTTCGAAAAAAAACCTCCTGAAATTCCTAAATCGTAAATAAGCGTGTAACGCGAAAATTACTAACTACATTCTTAAATTTAAAAAAAAAAGAGCACCCATAGTTAAGAGGGAAATTCCGCGGACATTTCCGAGAAGGGTGAAAGCACTAAACAAATTAATAAAGATCAAGCACCTAATGTTATTTGTCTATTGAAAATTACGATAAGGAAGCCATGGCAATGCCATTACTCGAAATATTTATATATATATATAGAAAAAGTGAAAGCCCTCGAACTCGATGATAGTGTTTAATGGGATTTAAATTGCCATTTGTGCAAGCATGCACCCTTTGAAATTTTTTATTTTTTTTTTAAATTTTTGATAGTGTTTAAGCGCCTTGATTTGCTTTGCAAAAATTCCCAAGATGTGATTGAGTTGATTACTCAAGGGTAATCGTAGCTCAAAAGCAAACCGCTAAAGGATTACATATATATTTAGTAAATTATGTATAATAATTTTTTATTCGTGAATTTCAATTTTGCGTTTCAACGCGACGGTTAATGTATTGTATTTAGACTGAGTAATTCAATTTTATTTCAAGTTAACACGCAAACTATAATATATGAATAAAATGAGTAATATTTTAACGGAGGGTCATAGTCTGATTCAAAACTATTATCAATGAAAGAAATATTTATTGCAACTGCTAGTAAATGTATGACTAGCACTTGATATTCCTAACTATTTGAGATAACATTTTTTTTTTTATTAATTTTGAACGTGGTTATCTTTGAGCGTAGGTTTAGTTTAATATCATAGATTCTTTTGCTTTTTTTTTTGGAAATGAGTATAGTACAGGTGTTGGTTTGATAAGTTATAGGTTATGTTGGATAGGTAAATAGATATACACTTTGGAATTAATATGAACTAGGCTATAGTCGTAAAGGTTTTATATTGCGCATAAACGTGACATAATTTTAAAAGTTCATTTCAGATATAAAAGAAAAATATATGTATTTTAGTACTTGGAGTGCTTCTCTAGTCTAATTTTGGGGTTGAATAATTAATTTTGAATAATTCTATAACTTTTTCGTGCAATTAATATGTTAAATTATTTATATATATATATATTTGCACAGATGTATGTACAAAATTACCTAAGTTTTTGATCCAAGTATTTTCAAAACCCCAATAAATGTTTGGGTCTAATTATTTTGCAGAAAAAATAAATCAATGAAGTTAAATTCTTCTGTCAAATAATTAGCTAAATTAGATAATTTTTGCTACAATTAATTAAATTTGGGCCAAATTCCATAAATATTTATGGCTAATTTTCAAAATTACTTGACCCTTACAAATAACAATTCTATTACCCTTTTGCAATCCAACGCAAATAGAGAGTTTAAGCTACCTCTAAATATTTAACCTAATCCTCTAAATTATTCTGTCAAATAATTAGCTAAATTAGATATATTTTGCTACAATTAAATTTGAACCAAAATTCCATAAATATTTAATCTCATTTTCAAATTACTCTACCCATACAAATAACAATTCTGCTACCCTTTTGCAATCCAACGCAAATAGCGAGTTTAAGCTACCTCTAGATATTTAACCTAATCTTATGACAATGTTACAATTGCCTACGGGCTTAGACGAGATAGATGCGACACTTCATATTTTTTTCTTGACGTTTGTAAATGTCAAGCACTTCAAATCTAACAAACCCATTGAATCGACTAGTACATTCAATTCCAACGTGTCAACTATAAGCCTTTCAAGATAATAAAAAATAAAAAAATTGAAACTTACTTCATCAATGCTTATCCAATCATCATGGTCCAATCTTTTGGGTGTCGAGACGTACTTAATAGTCCTATAAGGCACCGCGTTCCTAAAACTGTCCAAAAAGTCGGCCGAATTATCCCAACTTAAATTATCAGCTGCTGACCAATCTTCGTGTGGATTAAAGGAATAGGACAAACTAGAATCTCCGTGACAACCCGAATCACGTTTCGCGTCATCCCTTTCCAATTTATCCCTAATAATCGCTTCATTCGTGACGTAATAATCCTCGATGACGTCATCGTCATCCGGTATCTTAACCGGTGGTACATCGGGGGATCGCGGTGGTATCTCCCGCGTTTTACCAATTTTAAAAGTCTTGTACCGTTTTTGAACCCAACAAACCAAGGAGCACGAGCATATCTTACACTTGGCGCAATTAAACAATCCGTAGACTAAATTGGACTTGACCGAACTTGACCTGCTGAAATTTGAGGCTCTATTTTCGTAGATGAAACTTCGCGATAACGGGATATCTATTTGAGGTTCCAGAATATCATCTTCTAACTCTTCAACCGTCGGGGGTGCCAACCCCTCATCTTCAAAATTATCATCGAAATTGTCCCATGAACAAGCTAAACTATTGGAAGGTGTCGAGTAACGGTCACTGCTAAGCCTATTTCGATTAGAGCTAGCGAAGGCTACGCACGTCATTTCTAAAGAAAGGCTTCTAATAGTGAACACAGTGCTAAGCCGGGACGTCAAACGCCGTCCGTACGTCTCTAGCGCGTTCAACGCGCCAAATGACTGCGAATAATAATTGCGGAAACCGTCTTTATCTATAGAACCAACCGTCCCTCTCTGACGGACGACTTAAGCCTAAATACTAAAATGAATCCCACCAAACGTAAGGAATAGAAAATCATTCATACGTTTCGTATACAGTGTGGATTGTGGTAATATAACAAAAAAAAATGTAAAAAAACAAATCAGAAAAAAGTAAATAACACACGCTAGTCTGTCTGACGCATGCGTACGATTCAAAAAAGGCATATGTCTACGGGGACTGGATATTATATTAGGCAGGCTGATCCCATTTTGCAATGGACGTAGTATCGTTTCCACACCTGCGTATTACGCGGGAAACCAGGGGAAACGGTAACCATGACAACCGAGTTGATAGGAGAAGCGTGCAAGCATCATTCAATGGCTTCTTCCGTTACGGTCAGGTTATATAGCAGCAGCTACTAGACGGGGAGGGGGGTGGAAGGAAATCAAATCTGGCAACACTGTTGCTTGTGAGTGTGTGTGAGATAACTGTGTCCCCCATTTTTAGGGTAATAACGTTTAGTGTAATGCCGGTTTTTGGTTTGGTTAGATCTCTGTTACAGCAGAGCTCTAGGCCTCTTAGATGAATTCCAAATTTATACACTTTAACATTTTCCAGGCGTTTAGTAATATGTGGAAGGGGAGATAGCCATGGAGGATTTATAAACGGAGATGGGACTCGATGCACACTGATTCTTATTTTAGTTTGAATTAAATATTAAACGCTGTTAGATAATTACAATTTTGGATATAATACATTAAAAATAATTGTACATCAATAATTAAGCAAAATTTATACTGTTCTGGGTATCACAATCCTCACTTAATTGGGCTATTACATCCTCTATGCTACTCCAGGGGTGTAAATACCTCCTTGGTAATATAAAACATGCTCATCCAACAAAAATTGTGTTCGCCAGATTATTACCAAGATACTAAATTTATCCATAGAATAATTTATAACCTCAGAATATAAATATAAAAAATACGAAAAAAAATCCGATAAAAACTGACTACATTGTGTACGGATCCACTTTTGTATTATAAACGATTATACTCTCTATTGTTCGTGTTTATTTTGCTCAAAGGTTACCGTTTTTAGGGAGGTATTCAGTGATTATCTACTCGATAATCGGTTACAGGAACTTGTTTATGTATGTAATGTAAAGTTAACGTATTTAGGCTTAGCTCAGGGCCTCGAATGATGATGCTCTGGCTGGTATATCCTTCCTGCACGTGATTAGTTCATTTTTTACAGGGTGCCATGAAAGATCTATTTAGATTTCTTTTTTAGAGGCGCCGTGCATTATTAAGGGTGTTTGAACTTTTGGCTACTGCATTTTTTTAGAGGGCCAATTTCGTGAATGAGTCAAACATCACGAAAAAACGTTACGTTTTTAGCGTGGGATGCTAGCCTATGATGTTTAAATTAGCGTGTAAATTGGTCTGGTTTAAAATTGCCACTAATAATATAAGAAATTGGGCTTAATTGTGTGTATAAATTTCAAAAACCAGTTTTTCTAATTAGTTTAATAAAACTAATCCTGGTTATCTGGCAAATACGAAAGTTTAAATTATCACAATACACTTACCTTTAAAAATGCTTAATGTCAGTAGTTGAACTAATTTTATGTTAATTAGCAGCTCAAATTTATAATTAAATAAAACTATTTCAGCTTATTTATCCTTTCAAACGGGTAGGATAAAATTTAGCATTAAAAACTACACTTTAAATCATCTTCGGGTAACTTTCTGGAGACGATATGGTAATTTTTCCGCCAAAATTTAAAAAAAAAATCCGCGAAAACTATACACATGGCACTACCGCCATCTACGTATCATCTTACTAATTAGAGACGTATTGGAATTAGGCTTACGACCTCATTCGCTATAATGGAGCTAAACGAGACGGAAAAGTACGTTTTATATCGTAAATCTATTTCTAATATTTGTCTATAATTTCTATGAAACCTTTACGCGGAATTAAAACCATTTTTTAACACTATTTTTCGAGTAATAAGTGGTTTTACTGCGAAATTCCTCACACCCTACTTAAGCCTTGGACTTACTCTTTATAAAATTATATTAGCGACGTATTCGGTAATCCGCACTTTTAATTACTTGACAGCAATATTTTTTTGTATTATTCGATTACAGATTACAAGAAACTCACCCAAATAATCCAACGGATGACCAGTCACAGGTGAGACAATATTTAATCCAAATTTATTTCGACATTATGTGGGTTTTAGTATAGTTCGTCGATGTTTTCCACTGTCGCCATTGGCTTTACTGTTAAGATTTTAACCCATTCACGCCATCTACCTCTTTCTGATTGGCAGGTTTCCAAAGAAACGCCCCTGGTGGAGAAATTGAAGTGAGGCAATGAATTTTTAATTACTTTACAGACGATTAAGTAGTCTAATTAATGGGGAAATAAATTCTAGGCACGATTGGTACCAAACTGAGTCTCAAGTAGTGGTTACTATTTTTCTAAGAAACTCCAAATTGAGGAATATCAAAGTTGATATTCAAAGTAGAAAAGTAGGAGCAAAATTAAATAGAGTAATATCAGTTATGGGGAGGGTGACATTAAACTCCGCCCATTCGCCATTTTGGCGGCAGAATTTAACATGAGCTCCATAGCCACCAGAAGTTGACGCCATCTGTTGGCTTGTTAATTTCATTGGCTGAAAAACCAATGACGTCTCACCCCCCTCAGCAAATATTACTCTATTGATAAAAAACAATAAAAACCATGTTTTAATCATAATTAAATTAATAATTACACTAATTTTAATATTTTAGGTAGTATGTAGTGGTGAATTCCCTGATGGTAGCTCATATGACCTTCAACTTTCACTCTTACATGAAATATCAGATGTCCAAAGTTCATGGAAACAATACCCCACTAAAGTAACTTAAATTATTTCCCTTTTAATTTAAATTAAATTTATTTTATTTTAATTAACAGGTGGAAATTAAGCTTAAAAAGTTAGTAGGTATCCGTTGGTCTGCCTTAGAGGGGGAAAAACCCCTAGATGAACCCCCTATCATCATGGCAAGCCCCTTTGTAGCTGTAACCACCCATGATCACCCTGTTCCAACTTATCCATCATCTTGCCCCGCTAAACACGATTGGGATAAGTTGGCAGTTCAAATAGAGAAAGAGGAAGAAGCTGAGAAATTGGAAGGAGATTCAGCTTTGAATCAACTCTTCCAGAAGATTTACGCTGAAGGGTCCGATGATGTCAAGAAGGCCATGAATAAGTCTTTTGTTAGTATCCATTAATTACATAAGATGCATTGAAATGACTAATTAACTTAATTATTTGTATAATTTAGGCTGAATCTGGCGGAACTGTTTTAAGCACAAATTGGAAAGATATTGAGAAGAAAAAAGTGGATGTTAAACCACCGGATGGGATGGTTTGGAAGCAATGGGATTGAATCGGATGTTTTGCTTCAGTATTGTTTTTTTCTTATATTATATTATTATTACTACGCTTGAAATGAATGTTTAAAGGTTTTCATTCCCAATTTGTATTGTATTTTTTTTTTTTTTTTTTCAAAATCTTTGATTAATATTCATTTTTTGTTTACAATAGTTTTGTTTTTGTTGTTTCTAAGCTGACTCCTAATAAATAAATAATTTACATAAACTAAATGGATGGGTTATTTATTTGAGTAATGAATATAAAAAGAAACCAAATATTACCTAAATTTGGGTTTTAGTAGGCTTATAATATGGAAGAGTTTAGGGAGGGGGACCTAAGATTATTGAGATAATTTTCGCGGCCATATTGGTGGTGGGTTTAATCATGCCAAAGAATATGGTTGTCACAACCCTGTAAGAACTAGGACAGTGTGACGTATTACTGTGCCAACTGAAAGGTCTTTATTAGACCCTTTTCAAAATTCGGGGGTAAATTATAGCTGGTATTAACCACCTTGTTTGTTTAAAGAAAACGTAACAGTAACCAAGGCTTAGCGATTAATATTATGATTAGGCCGCTTATTTAATAGTTATAAAAACACATAAAAAGCCAAAATTCTTACCATTTTAATGTTGTTGAAGAGACAAACAATAATTTTTTTGATCTAAACTTGTCAAACCACGACATACCAACACGTGTCTTCCCTAACTTCGAAAGTTTAGGCCTTATAACTGGTTTTCTTAAAACACGTGACAACGACCAAGGCTTAGCGATTAAGTAACAATTAACCCCGGAATATTAAAGCATATGCATAAAACTTTGTTAATATTATGATTAGGCCTATTTAATTAATATAACACTCAAAAAGCCAAAATTCTTACCATTTTAATGTTGTTGAAGAGACAAACAATAATTTTTTGGTCTAAACTTGTCAAACCACGACATACCAACACGTGTCTTCCCTAACATTGAAAGTTTAGGCCTAATAACTGGTTTTCTTAACACGTGACAACGACCATTATAAAAACACTCAAAAAACGCAAAATTCTTACCATTTTAACGGTGTTGCAGAGACAAACAGTAATTTTTTGATCTAAAACTGTCAAAAAGCGACCTTACAATCCCATGTCTTCCCTAAATTTGAAAACTTTGGCCTAATCTCGCGGTTTCTCGCCTAGCAACATAGCCCACTCGATCATATGCACACCGACTTAAACAGAAAATTTGTCGCTATTTAATACTTTGGCTTATATTTAAATATAATCAAAATAAGAATTTTTCATAGAACACAGTTGGTGATTTATTTAATCTTTATCAATATTAGGGGGCGGGGCGGGTATTTTTTTCCTTATATTTACATAAAAACAAGACTCCAGCACAAAAATTCAAATAACTTCTTTTTTTTTTTTCATTTCATTTGCGAGAAAGTTTATCATTAAGTTGAGGAAACTATAACTTCAGTTTCATCACCTACTTCTTTTTATGGAATATGACATTTTGTATATTTTTATATATATATATTTTTTTTCACCATTTTTTTTTAAAAAATAAACATTTTGTTTTTTTTGTTAGTTTTTGTTATTTTACCAAAACCTTTTTGAGATTTCCCTCCAATAGTTGTTTTTTACTTTTAAACTAGAGTGTAATTTCACCACAATATTTTTGTTTATTTATTGTTGTTTTTTGGTTAAATGTTTAATTTCCCAAGAAAAAACAAACAATTTTTTTCAGAGGATTTTGAGAGGGGTGTTCATATATTGTTTTTTATGTTTTTTTATAATAAACCATTTTGGTTTTAGTTTCGTTTACATTTCGACAAAAATTGACCAAAATATACAAATCGGACTCCATTTTGTTTACTTATTTACACGACCAAAGATATTTTGTATGTTTGTTTGTTTATTTGTTTAAAAACATGATTCTTTTTTTAAATTGAACCCTTAAAATTGGCAATAAGGGCCTTTTTTTTAATAAATTTTCTGGGGATTTTCTTATTTACAAACCGGGTTTAATTTAATTTTAACTAATTATTTTTAATTAAAAACCAATATTAAATTTTGGAAACACTTTCAAGTAATGAAATGCTAGGCGAAAATTAACATTAAAAATTAAGGTTATGTTCATAGCTTTGGTGTGTAATTTTAAATAAAAAATGTGAGTTGTTGGGGATGGTTTTAATTTTTTTAGTTTTTGGACCTAGTTTTTCGTTTATATTAAATTTAAAAAATTAATTAAATTAATTTAATTTAATTTAAAGGGCAGTTGAAAGGCTGGGAAAAATAAAATAAAAATTGAGGTAGTCACTAAGCACTGTATTATTATTATTTTTTTCTCTCAATTTCTTAATTAGCCAGATAATTATTAATTTTAATTTATTTAAACATTTAGCACCTTTATGATCTCAACAGTGACGACAATAAGATTTTTTAAATTTCTTAATTCACTGTTAAATTTTTTTGAAAAAATTAATTATTTTTTTTTTTTTTCATAAGAAAACCAAAAAACTTCCACGTTAAAGGCACGGCAATATTTAACAAATTTCTCAATTTTTTTTTTTTTTTTCAATGACGTTTTAACTATTTTAACTACAATATCTATTTTTTTTAAGTTTGTATTTTTATTTCAAATTTAAATTTATTTTTTAAATATATTTATATATATTTTTGGGCAATATATTTTAACGTGATTCTCATAAAATACTCAAGCCTGTACTCGTCAATACTCTTTCTTAAATTTAATTCTTTATACTTTTAATTAAAATTAAGCTGTCTTTATCAAAATATTTTTTATGTTATTATATTCTTTTAATTTCTGCCGTTTCATTAACTTATTTTGTTTTTTTTAGATTTCCTTAATCTTAATCTTTCTCTTTTTAATTTCATTTAAGGCCAATCAGTTCACGGTTAATCTAATAGTCGTTTTTTATTAGTAGTGATAACCCCGTATTTATGCAGGAATCCAAGATGGCCGCCGCCACCAAACCGGAGACAATGACGTCATCCCAAAATGTTTTAAAATTTTTTTTTAGTTTTGGGATGACGTCACGGTCTCCCTTTTGGTTGTGTCGGCGGCCATCTTGGATTCCTGCATATCTAGGGGGGGTTATCACTACTTTAATTAATTAATTAATTCGTTAATTAAATTATTTAATTCAATTATTGGCAGTTTTTTTTTTAATTTTTAATTTTCGTATCACTGCGTGTATATGAGGGCTGCGATCGAGCAATAAATGGTGTTTTATTTTTTTAAATATTTTTAATTTACAAATATTATTTTGACGATTTTAAATGAGATTTAAGTTGAATTAACGAATTAACTACCATAATTAAGTCTTAAATAACATATTTTAAGACCGTAATAATTAATAATTTTAACATCATTTTTTTTTCAAAACTCACAACTTTATCTAATTAATTATAATTAATTAATTAATTAATTAATATAAATCTCATTTCAAAAAATGTCAAATTAAATATTTGTTTGAATGATAAATAATTTAGTTGTAAAATTACTTGTGTAAACGGCAGTGGCAGGCACATGTAAGTAGTTCTTTGTTTGTTTGTTTGTTTATCTAATTAGTTTTTGGAAATATTTACTAATTTATTTATTTATCCCCCTGTTCAACATATTATTATAGCACCTATAGCAACCGTTCTTCCGGCTTGTTTTATTTTAGAATAATTATTTTTAAATTATTACTAAACATTAATTAATTAATTAATTAATATAGAATATTATTATTGATAAAAGGGAGTCCCAACAAAAATTATTAAATTAACCAATGGCGATGATAGAGATCGATCCATAAAAGTATAGGCTTACAAAAACAACCAGTTTGAGGATAGAGAATAAATAACTTTTGGGGGGTGTTTTATCTAAAATTAAACCAATCAAGCTTGGGGATGATTTAAAAACGTTATATCATCGGTGCATCAGAAAATTCAAATGTTTTCCAAAAATTTAAAATATCATGGACTTTTGATAAATTGCGCAATTTGTTTGTTTTTAGTTTTGCGCTCTTTAGAGCTGGAAAACTATTGTTCCGACCCATTACGGCTGGGCGCCTATTCCCCTTTGTCCAGGTTTTGGTGTAATCAACTCGTTCGCGCAAAAGCGTAATATGTCTGGGACCATCTTGTTTTTTTTAAATTAATAAATTGCACCAAATGATCAACGTTAAAAATTTAACCCACGTTTCGGAAAACTGTTCTCAAATCTCATTTTTTTATTATTAATTAATAATTATTTACATTTTTAAAATCAAAGAAAATTTAACGACAAATTTCCTTTTAAAGTTTTAAAACCCCCGTTTTTAAAGTTTTTTGTTTTTTTTAATGTTTTTTTTAAAATATATATTTTTCTACAGTCTTTGAGAAAGAATGAAAAAAAAAAAATGTTTTTCACAGGTCCCTTGATGTACTTAATCGTATTTTTTTTCTTTTTACATTTTACAAAAAACAACAACGAAAATTACGAAACAAATAAATAATTTCACAACAAATCACCCTTAATTAATTAATAAAAAAAAAGGAAAAAAAGGCTAAATAATTATTAATCCCTGACATATAAAAAATAGCAGCAAAGTACTTTTTTGTATCATTTTTATATATATTTATAATAAAATCTCTAATCGCGTTTAAATTCGTCTTAATTTTGCGAGAAAGTTCAAATTTAAAAACCTAATATTGTATTGAAGGTTTGTTTGTTTGTTTCTTAAACATAACCGTTTATCAATAAACAAATAAAGTCCATCCATTTCTTTCAAAAATCTCGAAAGAAATCGTAATAATAATAATAATAATTTCACTGGGACTTATCGTTTGTTTAACTTAACCCAAACCACGCACCATATTTGGCAGCGAAAGGTTGTTATATATATTGTTTTTGTGTATGTTTGTTTGTTTGTTTAAAATATTAATTAGTCCAACGCGTAACTTTTTATTTTAAACAAAAAAAAAAAAAAGAAGGAAATTTACAAAATTATAAAATTAAAAAGTTTTCGTTACTTTGTTTGTTTGGTTGGGTTGGTTGTTTTTTGGGTTTTTTTAAGTCACCATTTGGTCAACCATTTGATTGAAAACGAACCGATCAACCGTAGGTCACGCAGTCGCGCAATCAATTTCGACAATGTCCTTAGGAACATCCACAAACTGGTAGACTAATCTCTGCCCATCCACTTTGGCCAAAATACCTCTTTGATAATAATACCTAAAAATAGACAAGTACAAAAAACTATTCCGTTAGATTTCCAGCTTAAACTTTATGATTACGAGTAATTAGATATGTTAATGGCAATGGTCGGACAGTGCTTACCTAAGAGCGCGACCCATGGTCTCGTAATTCATGTCCGGTTTGTTTTTATGCAAACCCCAAAGTTTGGAAACGGCTTTGGAGTCGACCAGCTTAAAGATGCCCTTTTCGCGATGCGTCCATTTAATGTATCTTGGACAGTAATCTTTGTCTTGAAGTAACTTCAACAAAAATTCCCAGAGGTACGTCGTTGAGCCTGATAAGTAAATGAAAAAAGCGGCCATGGTTATACAGTGTACGCGGATAGTACCAATGGCTTTGCAAATACAATGGATATATATTTCTAAGAAGAAGAAGAAGTTTTCAAAACGGGTCCTTACCTTCTCTACTTTTTCTTTTGACGGCGCATGGTACTCCATTGGCGTCAAGTACTTTGGGTCTCCTCCCTTTCTTCTTAGGTCTGGGTTGGAAAGATAAGTCCTCGACGAAACAAGACGGGTCAAAGTCAGACAAGGACTGATTGCTCATATGGTGATGATGATTACTGAGATGGTGCAAGTCCAGAGGGGAAGAAATGGACGAAAGAGTGGAAGGCGGACTGCCGCTATGGGCGGCTGTAATGACGGAGGTGGGAATGGCCGAGGGCAAACACGTCGGCGACTGAAGACCCGAAGATGACGATGACAAGGATGAAGCCGTTGAGCTGGTCGAGTTGGTGGAACCCGGTCGCGTCAGGGCGAGAGGTAAACTAGAAGGCGAAGGTAAAGGATGAGGACGGCCCAGGGACCCGCCATTATTGGTATGATGACTTGTCAACTGATGGTGTAAATGATGACTGGCTTGGGGGTGTTGGTTGTGGTGGTGACTCGAAGATAATTGACCCGGTGGCGTCCCGTGACTCGGCGTTGTGCTTGACACGTGAGACGCACCTGATACAAAGAACATCGAGGGGGACAAGGACCGTTAGACTTTGTTTCCGAATGTTTGTGATAATACAACAATATTCAAGATACTATTGTAACTTAATCGCGTCAGAAAAAACAACTGAACGTAAATCGGCTACTCTTTATTCTAAACATATTCATTAAATAAGTCAGTTAAGACTAAGAGCACTAAAACTATATAAAGACCAAATATAACAGAATATTCTATACACGACCTACAAAAACCTCGGTAAAAACGTAATTGGGCGCCCGATTAAGACTCCAAAATAAAAACTAAGGCATACGCGGAATGGACCATGGCTTCATGGTCAGGTGTGAACTTGAGGTAAAATAAATGGAAAATTGCACACTCACCAGATGAAACCTGTTGCAACTGATGATGTCCATGAGCCGTTGTTAAATGTTGTTGTAATTGTTGCGTCTGTTGAGAGGAAATATGTTGGGAAGATTGATGCGAGGAGGGTACGGGAGACGATCCGCCGGAATAACCCAAATGATGAGAAGACAACGAATGATGTAACGAACTTTTTCCACCACCTCCTTGACCAACCCCGTGTTGCTGATGCTGCTGCTGTTGTTGTTGTTGATTATGGCTCTGTTGCCTTTGTTGCTGTTGTTGCAACTGCAACTGGAGTTGGTGAGATCGGGAATCCAGATAGACTGGATGATGGTGAGACTGTTGGTGTTGTTGTTGCGCGTGCAACCTGGACTGTTGTTGCTGCTGCTGTTGTTGTAATTGGTGTTGGTGATGAGCCGGCAGATGGAGTGGCGTCCCCGAATGATGGTGTTGACTCGAAGGTCGGTAGTGAGCGTGCGGTGGAGCCAGTCTAACATCTCCATCTTAAGAAAGCAAAGAAAAAAATCTGTGTCAATATTGCTCATTGCTCAAAGTTCTGGAACCCGAAAACATACTTTTGTACTAGAACTAGTTGATCAAAAACCTCACTAAATTAAAGTAAGTACTCTGAAGAGGCTTTTTTCTGATATAATTTATCATTTCAGAGTATTCGAACATTCGTATTTGTAGAAATGGTAAAGAAACATTCACTGTTTTCAAACGAAAACAAAAAGTTTAGTCGCTCCGAAGCGCATGAATTACAATCCGTTTTGAAGGTGCGACCACTTCACTATATTTATCAACTCTTCACAGAAAAAATTAATACTCGGCAACCAGATTGTTAAGGAACGGAGCTAAACGTTCCAATACGTTCCTGAAAAATTTCGTCGAAATTCAGAACAACAGAACCTTATTTACTCTGAATTATTTTCGCCGAAACGCAAAACAACAATCGAAAAATACTCAGAATGTCTCTCTAGTATTTCCAGTTTTAGATTTTCGGAATAATGATAATCCGTTAAACTTTTAATCACTCTTCAAGACAGACCAAAGAGACTTTTACTTTTAATTCCGAGAAACCTTTCTTCTAGATATTAAAACCTAATTGAGCCTAAATGGTTCAGTTAAAAACAAAATTGCGACTGTCTAAGCTTCATTTATTTTATTTTCTCGAGTTGATCTTAATTTCTTAGAATAATGATTGAAAACAAGGTGTATGGGAATTTCGTGGGCCACGCAAGCTACCATCACTGTAAGACAAACTGTTCATAATCTGTGCCTTATTCAATAAGTACATAACGGATTCATAATAACTAAGAAATCATAGAAAGGGTAAAGTAAAGAAGGGCCTGCTTTATTAATAGATCTATTTCCCATCTTATCCAAGTCGATCCAAAGAATCTCTCTCTCTCCGTCTAGAGCGTCGGTTACCATGACAACGCCAGTTAACTCTATAGGTCCTAGTTCTCCTTTGATCGGAAATGGCTCACCACCACCACCCCGAAATCACAAAAAAAGAGAACCCGTTCGACCCTGAGAAAGTTCAGCGCACCCTACCAATGTTTTCAAGCCCCCCGCCGAGCTTTTTGCATCCCGCCCCATTTCCCCTGTATTATTTTATATATATAGACCTTCATTTTAGGTCCAGTCAACGTGACAGTTCTAGGTCTACATTTAAAAAAAAAGGGGGTAGTGGCGTAATATCAGACATAATTAATCATACTTGTTTGGGAGTGTATTTAGTTATTACTTATTGTCCCTAAACGTTTAAATTCGTCAGTATTATCAAACTGAATGAGTTTAAGAAGCTGAAATAAAAATTCTATTTCCAGAACGGCGGGTTATCTTCCCTTTGCTCTTGAATTACTTTATGTATTTTAAATTAGGCGTTACATTACAACACACTAGACCTAGTTGTTGATATTCAAAAACAAATTTAGTCTTCGTTCACAAACTGTTACACATATCGTAACTTGTTTTCTTCTGCCATTAATAATATATGGTAAAATTCTTAATTTACAAATTGCAATATTGTGTATAAATAAACGATTACGACGCCTTATTTGTGTGTTAACGTAATAACATAAACATGTTTTATGTAAATGACACTTACGTCGCTTACTGATTAGCGATATTAACGTCAAGCCTTAGTTTTTCTTTTTTCTTTTTTAATATATAAATAATATACCATTTAGACCGAGATTGGGAGGGTAACTTGATTATGTCTAGGCCTATTTCTACCCCTCAAGACAAAAAAAAAAAAAAATACTTGCACCGGGGCGCCTGAGAAAATAATGGAGACCTTGGACCAAAAGGTTGATCATTAAATTATAGCTGAAGGGGGAAAAGGTAGAAAGAGAAAGAAAAAAAAAAATGGTTTAAAAGAAAATTATTATTAAGGTTCACGGAACAATAAAAAATACGGAGAACAGGTTGATCTGGTTTTCTTCAATTACACTTATTATTTCGTGAAATGGCACCAGGTGTAATATTTATAAGGGTTTTACTACCGTCAATGATAGGGGTGTGTCATTACTAAATACCTAAAACCCTGGATAAACCACCGTCAATGATAGGGGTGTGTCATTACTAAATACCTAAAACCCTGGATAAACCACATTTTTTGTCAAGTCTGGTTTCTTTTTTTTTATTTAATTTTAAGTTTTAGAACATTATTAATTTCATAAATAAAAAGGTGGGGTTTAAAATTTTAAATGGTTCGACTTATTTAAAAGAAAAATGTAACAATAGGCGTCTTTGGATAGATATCTTGTTTCTGTAATTATAAACGAGACAGACAGACTTCCGGAACAAGAGCTACGATTCATATATTAGTAAACAATATTGTTTACGAGCAGACAAAAAGTGCGTCAATGAGCAGTGTATAACTCATTCCATACCGACTTACACGCTCTAAATTTAACTCTAGGGGGGGGGGGGAGTCGCTGGGGGGAGGGGCGCCTCGAGGCTCGAGCTAAGCAATCTTCGCTTTCTTTAGTCTTTACCAGCACCCGATGAGTCCCCCAGACGTTGGTAAACCTTACCGAGGGTAAACGTTACATCATGGCGGTTGCGAGAGACGCGCTTCTAGGCGAAGAAGGGGACGGAAGTGGTAACTGAGGCCGCTTGAGGGGGGATAACCAATAGGGAGTCGACTACTCGACTGCTCTCTCTCGCGCTCGTGTAGCGGGATTTAGCCTTGAAAAGTTTAGTGACACAGAGACGGAATTGGGGGGGGGGAAACTAGGGGAGCGGAATTCGGGAAAAATAAGCTCCTACAGAATTAAGAGGGGGATGCGATGAAAAAACCGCAATCAATGCAGCCAGGTGCGCAGGTGGCGTAGTGCCAGCTTATTTCTAGCCCCCGCTTTTAAAGGCACGGGAGTCTTCTCTTCTCTCTCAGCTTCCTCCTCTATCTCAAACAGCGCATGCGTGACGGACAAAAAAATATATATACCCGGGCCCGGTTCAATGCCGTACACTTTCAATGCCAACATCAAAATATCAAACTGAAGCTCTTCCCCCCCCCCTTCGTTTTTTTTTGTCAAAACTATTTCTCTTCTGTTTTTATCATCTCTTGCTTATATTAATGCTATCACATCCCCCAAAAGTAAAAAAAAAATAATTTCCTTTTTTGCGACAGCACAGTTATTAAGTCCTGATGGTGTCATAGTTTGCTTTATAAAGAATTCAAAACGCAACGCATATTTTGGCAAACTATTGTAGCCAGACACATTTGTTTCGTAATAAGTAGTACACTGAATGTTTTTAATCAGTAAAGGATTGTACAAAAAAGGATGTGCCATAAGGTATGCAACAGTTACGCGGGGTATCGAATGTTTTATGTGTTTATGTAACTGGTGTTAAAGGCTATGCCCCAAGGCTTACGATATTGAAACATTATTAAAACCGGCAACTATAGATAGTTTTCACACATGGAGAACTCATACCAATTACACCAGGAGGCCAAGCTACCTGGAGGACAAAAACCCCTTTGCTTTTGTCCTCCAGGTAGCCTGACCTCCTGGTGTAAATGGTATGAATCCTCCATGTGTGAGAACTATCTATTTTATTTAAAAAATAATTTCAATATAAATGGTGCCGAAACCCGGGATTATTACTTTCAGTAAATTTGTAAGCCTTCATAACGAATATAAATTATATGTATATTTTTTTCCATTTAGTCTTGGATCGCATTAATGTTCTACTGAACCCCATAAATTTCTGTATGGCTTCCTAACTAAAGAGACCCTAAAAAACCTGTAAAACTCTTTATAAAAGTTGGCCACGCGAAACAAAAATGCCACCAAAATGGGGTAGAGCTTTCGAAGGGGTGTCCTAGTGGCCTAGCCACACACTACCCCTTCATAAAGAGCTAGATAAAGAGAGAGAGTAAAAAGTTAAGAACGCCATGCAGAGGAAGGAAATGAAAGGCAAGGGGGAGAAAAGGGGATTTTTTTTTTATCAAAAGAGGCATTCGAAATTTTAGGGGAAAGTTTGGACTTAATTTTTTTCCTGTCCACCGCGGCGGTTTGGAAAATATGGGCGGAGATTTTGGAGGAGGAAAAAAAACTGGTATTTGAGGTTCAAGGACAGACATATTCCCCGTAAAAGAGGGTTGTTCATAAAATGATAAATTTAATAGCCAAGTCTATGTAATAAATCGCCCGACTTCCGAAACGCGTTGCGGATGGCTTTTAATGCGTGTTGGTATCGATAATTCCTTTATGATAATATTGGGGAAAGAGTAAAGAGTTTCATAAAGTTGTACTTTCATGGGGATCAGTGTAAGTTTGAATTTACTGTACTATAAATGTTAAATTATATTTTCCTGGGACATAACAGGTATAATTTCAAAAGATCAAAGTATATCTAGCAATTTCCAAAGTCTCTTGAATATTAAACGAGGATATCTGTCAAATTTCGAAACATAATTCAATTCTCATGAGTGATTAATAAACGGAAACTCGATAGGTAATAAATACAAGTTGTTTCAAGTTTAAATTAGAATCTCTTTCTTTTAAGTTTTAACCTAACTTGTTTGAAATAAGACTTTGTTAATCCTAACTGTACTTGATATTAGGCCAAAAGATAAGCCTAATTTTAAGTACATCGTAAGGTACGTGACGAAAGTATTCCGTTCTGTTACAAGAAAAAAATCCCGGTTGGCAATTAATCATTAGCCAACATCGGAAACTTTATACTACGCCCCTATCAACGAAAAATATATATTAAGGGCTGGAAAAAAGCACGAAGTATAAAAAGCGGAATGAGGGAATGGTAAGGGGGATATAAGCAAAAAGGGAGGGACGCGGCGGAAAAGAGAGAAGAAAATAGAGGTGGTGGATGGTGGGTCGTATTTTTATAGAAGAGAAAGTCAACGTTCGCTGCCGGAACAAAGAGCCCCGTGCCCTTGAAATTAATATGTTACTTCGTCACTAGAAGTCTCTGCCTATGGCTTTATCGTTAAGTAACCCTAATCGCGCCGCCAAAATATAATTATTTATAAAAGCTTACAATTATTATAGCTTATTTTATAAATTACACTTTATTTTTAAATTATATTAAAAATAACAGAATTTAATTTCGGAATATCGGCAAAATTAACCAATTAGATCACGGGGAGCTTAAAAAAATTAGTTTAAAAAACATTCGAACGCCGGAAATTGGCTTAAAACTAAAGAAAATTATAATAAATACAAAATAAAGTTTAGGAAAAGGTGGCAATGTGAATAATGCAATTGAACCCCCCCCCAAAAAAAGGTGATAAGTAAGTTATCCACGCACCCGTAAACCATCAAACCAATACCTTTAAAAACCCCAGTTTTTCTAAAAAAACAAAAACCGTTAAAACCCCAATTTCCTTTTAGAGTTAACAGAAGATCTATTTCTACTTTTCGACAAACAAACGAACGAAAGGCTAAAGTAAAATGACAGTCACATGACTCGCTAG
This sequence comes from Phalangium opilio, assembly GCF_054372755.1. NCBI lineage: Eukaryota > Metazoa > Arthropoda > Arachnida > Opiliones > Phalangiidae > Phalangium > Phalangium opilio. Next base: position 4,259,720 of record NW_028324187.1, on the reverse strand, counting down.
CGAGCACGGTAACGCGGTTTAAGATTCAAAATAGAAACTTAAGGGGGCGCACTAAAAATATACCCAACCAACCAACTTTGGGTAACATTCCAGGGCAGGGTTTACGGGGAAAGACACCCCGCTTTTAAAAACAGATGGGCACCCTGGAAAAACTACCAAAATAGGGCAGTAGGAACTGACTCAAAAAAGAAAGGGGGGGACACACACTACACTCTAGTCTTGTTTTTCAAACCCCCCTCCCCTAATACTCCATCGTATCCCCGCGCCCGACCGACTCACTGTCTCACCCTCGTTCTCTCGTGAGGAATTTTGGGAAAATTATCTGGGAAAGTTGAAATCTCTTTTTAGCAAAAATAGCAATAGACAACAGCGTAGAGACGTTAAGTAAAGTTACCTTAACAAAGCACCCCTTAATTTTCTACCCTCCTGTCTAAAATTATTAGCTTAATCTCTCTAGTAAATACGCAACTCGTAAACATGAAATTAATATCCCATCCATAAATAGAGCATGGCCTAACCAAGGCTTAACTGTGAAATTATTCTCGGTTATCCAATAGTAGAGTTTACGGCGTAACCATACGTAATTACTGCATAATTCTAGCCTTATATGTGCTGAAAACTGACCTGGTATCGACTACTAACTGATATAATAAATATTTACTACACCCTGTACTTAAAATCGATCACCATAAAATAAAAACAAATTCCTTAGAGTACAACCCCTAAGGCACCCATGTTTACCAATATATTATTGATGATTTCAACTTAATTACTATCAACATAAGGCAAACGGTCTAAAATTCTTATTTCTGATTGGTCCTGACTCTGAATGGTATTTTAATTGGTTAACCTTAGTGCTAGCATTTTTTTTTTTTTTTTTTTTTTTTTTTTTGAAATGGTTGTCTGGGCCCGGTCTCTAAAAATGTCTGTGACGCAATGTTAAGTATGTATTGTAAACGAAGAGATTAGAATTAGAGAGCGTGTCTTAATATAAACCTTAGAACAATGAAAAATATAAAAAATTAATTCCCCTTAGCGACTGATTATAAATGGAATGGTTCCCATATCCGTTTTAAATGGACCCACATTCAATTTATTTATTTAATTCGTGTAGGGTAATTATATTAATATATAAATTTAGTTATTAAAAAAAAATAATAATAATAAAAACAAGCAGGGAAAACATTTCTACAGGCGTTCTATGGAAAATACACGTTAAAGGGTTAACCCTGTCCGTTGGCTTTCCCACCAAATAGTATTTTAAATAATAAAAAAATAAATTTTTAAACTAAATAAATAATTTCAAATATACAATTAAACGTCTTAATTCATTTCAAATATAGATTTTGACCAAATAACTAATTTCAAATATAGATTTTGACCAACTGAAGTCTTTTTCAAAATCATGCCAGTCTAACGTATATTTACTTAAAAATATAAGTTATTAAAAAATATTCCGCCCAAACTATTACCAGGATACACTACACATACTGATCGCGAATACCTCGTCATCAAAACTAAGTTAAAAGCAGATAACGTAGACGTAGTACGTCACAGCCGTTTTTATCAAGTAGGAAGTGGATACCGTATTCATTATTTCAACATAAACAACACTCAACGCAAGTACATACACGAAGCAATTAGAAATGTGCCAAGAATGCTACAACCGTTTTGTTGATAAATGCGACATTTCCCAAATACAAAATGTCGTAAAGAGAAAAATTGAGTTAATATAAATTATATATATTTTATTTTTTTCTTTATTTCTTTCATTTGTCGCTGGTGATATTATTAAAGTTAGCTCAGAAAGTATCCGAGACCGAGTCTATTTCCAACGAGGCATGCGCAGTACGCTACAGGAAGCGACAGAAAAATAAAGGCCCGCAGAAGGTTAGAGGCGAAAATGACGCTAGAGAGGGGAGGGTTGAAATAACGGCAGGGGGTAAAACCTCTAGTTCGCGCCAGAGAAGGAACGTAAAAGGGGGTAGAAACGGGGAAATGAATCTTTCAATGCCACTCAGTCAGTGGTTCAACGACATTTTGACTTTCCCCCACATTCACAAGGTCAGGACAAACTAAGTGCGCTTGCGCCCTAGACTATTAGCGGGAATCAGACGCGACACTAGAATGCACAGCAACTCGACTTCAACCGAGTTTGTTTCAGTTAGATTCCGACTGTCTCAACCAATAAAGGGGAAGGCGTCGGATGATGAAATATGCCTTGAATCCTAGATAATGATGACGCTACCCGTAGCTCTTCTCTCTATTACCTCTAAATTAGCAGACATTGTAAAAGGGGAGGAAATTGTCTGGTGGTAAGTTTTAAGAGAAGGTTATGCAGCCTAACTCCCAATCTAAAGATAGATATTTCTATTTTTTTGTTTTTGTTTTTAACGAAATGTTTTGGGGTTTCCGAAGATGAAAAACAAACATTTGTAGTTGAAGGCCCTGACATACATTGTAACAGTGGTTTATGGATTACGCAAGTGTTAAATAAATATAAATAATTGTTTTTAATTTTAATTTGTTTTCAAATAATCCTAATTATTACTTAACCTGTTCTGAATTGGATATCTATAAATTTCTTATTGACACTAGCCTAATATAAAAATAAATAAACACACCCAAATAAGAAATATTCAAAGGTACTGTCACCTACAATTTATATGATTAAACCCGTCAATGTCAACTATTATAAATCTACTTAATATTCTAATCTCAGAGACTTGAGATAGGTATAATGCCAATTATAAAATATAATTCAAGCTTAGGACGGGTTTATAACCGAAAATATTTAAATATAATAAATAATAAATCAGATTTAATTCCAAAGGTTGTCAACAATAGGCCGCGTCATGTCCGAAAATCGGTCTATTACAATTTACAAAATAAGGTTGGTTGTTTAAGTCGGGTACATTTTAGATTGGAGTCTGGCTGAGAATCGTACCTGCTGCATCGTGTTCTGCTATTTTCTATCTTGAATATGCCGGTACCATGGCAACGCCAACTTTTGGCCTTGACGTCATCGAGCGGGTCGTGTTTTAGCCCAATAGGAAATGGCCATGAAACTAATTTTTTTTTAAAGCTCCGCAATGTGGGTATGGGTACGCGCGACGGGGATAGCAAAATAAAAGGGGCGTACAGGATATAACATTAACGACTTATACAAAAAAAATACAGTAGGTGGAATGGGACCCCTCTTAACTAACTTTCCTTTAGCTTTTATTTTCTACTATACGTCTTCTCAAAAATCAGACACGCTTTTTTTTACCTCATGTTTTTAAAAAGTAAAGAAAACTAAACTGCATTTTTCAGGGACTGGCGTCATTTTCAAATGCAAATTTTCCCCGTCGTCGGTGTGGTGTTGTTTACGTGAAATACGTTTAATCGTTATTTAAATGCTATTTATCCAACTTGAATATATTTTTTATTATTCCAAGTAGGTTACGTAAACTTAATGATAGCTGTCTAGGATATTATCATTTAACTAATCGCCTTGTAATGAAAACGTAAATAGAAAAACATGAGAACAGAAATTAACAACCGTGTTATTGAATTGAGTTTTCTCTAATTATTTGTACGAATTAACACCACGCCTAAGTTCGTACCAATAATAAATCCAAATAAAATTATAATTATTTTAAATGTTTAATTTGAGTATATTAGAGTTTAAGCGTATTTCCCAGTCTTTACAAGACACCCTACTGAGAATACTCCCTTCCCCCTATGACATCTATTTTTTTAAATTCTAAAAATCCCGCTGTGCCACACTGCCACCACTATACTTTCCCTTTCAATAAAAAAATACACTGGAACTTCCGCAGCTAAGCAAAGGGAAGAAAAAAATGGTGAGGGGATGAAAACCCTTCGATTTCAGTACTTGCACCCCACCCTGGAAGAGGAAAAAATACTCTTAACTCCCCCTCAAAGTCGCCTCTTTTTCCCTCTCTATTGCGGAGCTATGGGGTAGTAAAAGTTTCTTGGCAAAGATTCCCACTTCCGGATAAAAGAACAGTTCCGGAATTAATAATAAATGAGTGTGTTGGTTGCTGGTACGTTTGCTTGAGCTTGTCACGGACGGTTCTCTTTGAATTGCCACACGCCCTTAACTAAAGAGCCTAATTTGAACACCGACCCAATCAATTTATCCTCCTAACCTTTGCTTTGTTTCAAAGAGAACGTGCAGTGTGTGACAGTTTAAGAGTTAAGCCTTTGTGCGGTTCCGCTCCCATTTGCTTCCTGTCTCGGAAGTTCACACAACTCGCTTGATATTATTAGACCAAGCAGACGATGCTTAAAATGTTTCGTGCTTTAGAAGTTTTAACTATAATGAGACATAAGCCTTGTTTGTAGCGTATCAGAAAAGTGTGTCAATTCCACTAATAACATAGAAACAAAAGTGAAACCAAGGTGCATTTGGTTGCATTGTATGTGTGCCATTATTAAAAGGGGAAGGGTGGTATCATTTCCCCACCGTTTCATCCTTTCCACATATATTTCGCTTTAAATCGCCTTTGCCGAGGCCTAAGAGAGTACAATTTCAGAATAGAAGCGCGCCCTCGCGCGGGCGGCTGGGCTATAGCGTTGCTATGGGAACCGTCAGTTTTGTCCTTGGCCTCCTTCCGCTGCCAATGAACCCGATACCGGTGGCGCCCCGACGTGGACGACGCCGGAAATAATCTCACGGCCAAATTTCTCTAAACGCGACGCCCCAAAAACAGCGGAGATGCAGAGGGAACTTTAAGGGAAAGCGGGATATGGGGAGGAAGCGCGTGCAATCCATAGTCATTTCTGGAAAGACTATTAGAAGGAGAAAGGGGGGAAAGGAACGGCTATAAATTACGCCATTTTCATTTTTCCTCCACCCTTATCTTCTTGAGAAATATTCTAAGAGTAATTCGCGCAGGCCTACATTTTTTTAAGAACGACAGACCGATTAATGTTTCATAATAACAGTGGAAAGGATATGTACTACGTAGCCTATTTACCTCTTATAAAATAAATAGGCCTAGGCAACTTTAGAAAAATTTAACCTACAATGTCGTCTGCTACATCATCATCTTTCTATTTAAATTTAATACGGGGTTTTAATTAAAATAATTACGTATGTACGAATAATCCCCTATAATATCTGACATAAGCTAATGTCTAATCTTCTAAAGTTCTTGATCACTTATTGGGCAAACCTTACCTAAATATAATAAATCATAATTATTGAAACAAACCTATATTACTATGATAACTTTATCAGGACAAATATTTTCGCTAAAATTTCATATCAGCGATGATCTCATCATAGTTTTGTATTAAAAAAACGGGGTCAATCGCAATTCAACGCGTCTAGCAGACGACAATGAAGTTAGTAAAAGCTTTTAAAAAGTAGGATATGAATAATAACATATTTATCGTTGAAAAAAAAAATTCACGTGGAAATTACGAACATTTCGGCAACCCCATTACATTTGTTCCCGATTATCGAAAAGTTCACAAAAATCGCGCGCATTGATTGAAATTGCGCCACGAGAGCGCGTGCGCCGTTATCACGTTGTACCTAGACTAAAAAAGCGCGCGCTGTGTAAACTATAGTCTATAGTTCTTTAGGGGCTGGACATAATATGTTTTGTCTCTAAAGCAAATCCGCTTATGTTGAGAGTAGGGGGGCAAAAAGGGGATGGTAAAACGCAGCGCTGGGTGGGTAGAACTTCAAAGAGAACAAAAAAAAACTAGTTATAAAAAAAACAGGCTTACTGGCGCTACGACTACCATAACCTTCACTTTTTATGATGAAAAGGAAAAAAAAAATACAATGAAATTATTTTTCAGTCATTTCCTGCTTTTTTGTGGTAATCTCGAATGTTTCTATAACGCACGTCAGAAGCGTTTAAGATTTCACTTATTTTTTTTATATTTTTTTTTGTGAATTTACGGATTTTTTATAGTCATTAGGGTGTCTATGTGGGTGAAATGGTTTTGAAAAAAATGTATGTGTATGTGGGACCTTCTAATGTGTACGCCTACTTATTAATGTGTTTTGATATCATAATGTTATGTACGTTTTAAAGGCTTAAATTTGGTACGGTTTAATATGTTCAGTATAATTTCTATGCAATCTAAAAAAAAATTTTATAATTAATTTCTATATATATCGCACCCAATTTCAAAATTATTCCCTATATATCGCACCCAATTTCTAATTATTTCCTATACATCGCACCTAATTTCAAAACTATTCCCTATATAAATCACCAAATTTCAAAACTATTCCCTATATAAATCTCCAAATTTCAAAATTAATCCCTATACATCGCACCCTATTTCAAAATTAATTCTTACACATCGCACCCTATTTCAAAATTAATTCTTACACATCGCACCCTATTTCAAAATTAACCCTACACATCGCACCCAATTTCAAAATTAACCCTACACATCGCACCCAATTTCAAAATTAACCCTACACATCGCACCCAATTTCAAAATTAATCCCTATACATCGCACCCAATTTCAAAATTAATCCCTACACATCGCACCCAATTTCAAAATTAATCCCTATATACCGCACCCAATTTCAAAATTAATCCCTACACATCGCACCCAATTTCAAAATTAATCCCTACACATCGCACCCAATTTCAAAATTAATCCCTACACATCCCACCCAATTTCAAAATTAATCCCTACACATCGCACCCAATTTAAAAATATCCTAAATAATTCCTACAAATCGCACCTGATTTCAAAAATTATGTGCCGCCTCTGATAGTTCTGCCTAAATTATGTGAGAATTTCATCCTATTCCCAAAAACAAAAATATCCTTAATTTCTATCAACTTTACCCAATTCATAAGAACAGAACTCTACCCTTATTTATAACACGTGACTAGATAGAAAATGAATCATCGAATGAAAAATATAAAACTCATTCAATGATTGATAAAATAAAAAATAATAAAAAAAACAACTTGCTGCTACTCTAACACTTACAAACACTTCCGTCCCTAAAAATTTGTTATTGTTTATGCGATTATATTTCAAAAACAAACCTACCATTTAACCCTTTTAAGTCTGTCACACCCACGTGACCCCGTATTTCAAAATTCAAAACACGTGTTTATAACTTAACACTCTCGGTTTAGTTTAGTTTAAAAATTAAATGAATGAGAATTTTTTGAAAAATTCAAAAAAAAACCAAAGTGGGTGTATGGTATCGCATTTTAAACCATGTCAATTAAACTAGTACCAATTTACAAAAAAAAAAATAATAAAAATGATATCCGCCCTTAGCAGTTCCGTTATCAAATAAAGAGGGGTCGAACACTTCGAAATTATCATCATTAAAACTAAGCAATAATCTAAGAAAATGAACATAATGTCCGTTCCCTCGGAGATTCTTGAACGTTACTCAACATGAGCTTTGGAACAATTTGGACAAGTTTCATTATCAGAAATCCATTACCTGAAGTAAATACTGATGGCTGTATCACGCAGGCCATTTAAAAAATCATAAATTGCTACAATACTACCATACCAGGGATAGATTTAAGTTTAGAAGTAGGAATGGAGAACGGTTAGTATTTACTTCAGTCCGACTCATAGACCACCCAGTATAGAGCCCCTCCCTCCAACACGTAACGACAATTTTAAATTATCTTATTGGCTCACTTAAACTACGTTTTGATGACGTTGCTGACGGGGACGGCGAAAAATACGTAATTCCTTTTTACCTCTGTCGCTATGACCCCCCGCCTCTTCTTTCATACCCCCCCCCCGTCCCGTGGAAGGGGGTCCGGGACTTTGACGCGCGCCCAGATTACTCTATTCTCCATTCCTACTTCTAAAATTAAATCTATCCCTGATACTACATTACTTCGGTAATGGACTTCTAATTTCAAATAGATAGAGGCGTCTATAGTCTACAATTGAGGCCCCCTTTAGAAAAAAAAAATATCTCAGGAAATGTACCCCATATTTTTGAGGTTTGTTATATGTAATGTAACTTTTGACTTTTTTATCTAAACTAGAAATTACCAAGCAATTTTTTTTATTTATTTTTTTGAGTGAAAGTTGGTTGGTGCAAAGGCCTAACGGCTAGAGTGAAAACTATAGTTTTTTGAGGCCGGATGTTTGAAAGAGAGAGAATTTTTTCCGGTGCAAATACTAGGCTTAGCTTGCTAGAGTACTTATAAGTTTCCTGAAGGGACTCTCAATTTTTAACACTTGATTTCTGGGTTCGTGGCCCAGTAACCGAGAGACCTCAAAAAAACTATGAATTCGCTACACATAAATCCACGGATTTCAAACTAATTTACGATTATAATATAAAGGCTAAGCGTTACGCCAGTTTTTCACCTTTGAACCCAACCACCAACTTTAAGGCGCGTAAGAAATACAAAATGGCGCACCTTAAATAGGCCTATTCATAATAATCAAGCGCCATCTACATGATATAAAGATAATCATGCAAAGATTTTAAAAGTCTATCTGTGAAGGATAAAAAATAAAATGGTACTGACCCGCAGGATGACCGGCGCTGGATAATGATGACGTAGAGGAAGTTGAGGAGGAAGAATGGACCCTTGGTTTAATTTCGTCATTGGACAAATGACCACTACTACTGTCCACGTCAGATACGCCGCTATCTGCAGGACTGGGAGGTAATGAACCTGTGTAACGATAATGCGACGGGGTTCATGGTGTTAATACATTAATTTTCAAAGATTGGCTGCTTTAAATGACTTGGGAGGGGGCGTAAGGATAGGATGAATTGGGCTTACCGGAACATGGCGTTAAGGCCGTCGTCCCAGGATGTCCGTGGTGGTGAGCATGGTGTAACATTTGTGAGGTAACTGTCGACGGTGATGACACGGAAGAAGATAAACCGCGTAAGTGCGAATGGACTGCGCCATGGTGTCCCGAATTAGACTGTCCATTCGTCCGGTTACCATCAACGCTTAAGGAGTGCTGCTGCAACAGCGCCTAGTCAAATAAGACACAAGACACGGACGGATGTGTTATGACCAAAGTCTTACTTCAAATACTTGGTTTGAAACTGAAAAAATTATATGAACTTTGGCTCTGGCTTACCTGTAGGACGGTTTTTGTATCGCAGGTTCCTTGCTGGCCACCATTTCCGTTGATGAGATGATTGGCGGAGGAATTACCACCGGTAGAACTTGAACTAGAAGCCGGAGGGGATGAGGACCCGGACCGGCGATCGGACAAGACACCGCCCACTGGATCGCAATTATTGTCAACTGTAATTAATTAAAAGATAAAAAAGAATTGCACGTTAGTCTTTGAACTTCAAGGTTTTTATAATAAACGTACAAAAGAACAAATAGACAGACAATCGGTATTTCAACTGAGACACTTTGTTAGACACCCATAGAGATTTTCTCCGTCGCGAGTCTGGCGGAACCCAAAAATGGTTTGAGATAAACTTTGATATTAGTATGGCCCATTTTGTTTTAAAGCTAAAGATTTTGGTTATTTAATTTTTAATCATGAATATTTCCAAAAATTATTAGGAATATTTTAATTAAAACTTATTAAATAGGCTTAACGATGGATCCTAAGGTTTTTCCTCCAGTCATGAATTATTCATGGATTCGATGAGATTAAGAATAAAATGTGAACATTACAAGTGAAACTATATCGTCACAAACGTTACATGTGTCTACATAAATTCATACGATTTTTTCCCCATACACTACAACAACAACGTAACATAACGTTGTTACACCATTTCGAGAACCCAAAAACCAAAAATCCCGAATAGTTCAAATTGAGGGCTCAACCACGTTATTTCTCCGCAACCCCTTGACTCCCCCGCTCTTCCCCCCCAGGCCGAGTACAGACGCCCCAATTTCCAAGCACAAGAAACCAACCAATTCGACCCCATCTAGCTAGACTCCCTCTAGTGACAGAGAAGTGAAATAATCGTGCCAGAAAACGGGTCAAGGCTCGCGTTGGCGCGCAACAGACGTAAGCTAAAACACGTCTCGGGATACGAGCAATTTCCAGAGTTCCAGAGCTGTAATCGATCTACTCGCCCCCCCCCCAGTGCAGCCCCCCTTATTGCCCTTAGCAGCACTCTGGAAGCCCCACCTATCCTAAAAATCCTCCATTTCCTTCCTAGAGTAGTATAGGAAAACGAAAATGAGCGCCTCCTATGAAACCGGAACTGAACGGGAAGCGAAGGCAAAGCCTTTTCCATTACACTAGGCTAGCTCTAACCTTGCACCAGTGCATTCTTGCCAGTGCACAACCACCTTTTTGCCCCCCAAATCGATCCAATACCTTTTTTTTTTAAACTTCATAAGAATCGAGGGGTTGGCCAAGTGAAAAACCAGTCTAGTTTCAAAGAAAGATCAAATACTGAATTATAAAATGTCAAAAATACAACAATACAAGTTTCCCACCCCTCTATGAGAGTTGGTTGCAAGGTTAGAAAGGATTAGTTTAGGTATTGACTTATCTAAGAGGAGAAGTTCAAATCAAGAATGAAAATTTGGAACCCTGCGTGTTTTAAGCTAGCTATATTGTTCTTCTACAGATATTTTGAGTGTCATGTTACTTGACATTGGAGGAGTTAGGGAAGCCAATGATAAGATTTTCTAGGGCGCCCCCTTTCTAAAGAATAAAGTACAGAATACCATGCATTTATCGTAACCAATTTCCGCAACAAAATATCGTCCAATAACCTTCCGGTATGGGTTTAAGGATAACGGTTTTCTTTATCAGTTTTTAAAAAGTTTAAACTTGAAAAACCTTTCAATTTGTAACCGAAAGGTTTAAGCCCCCCAAATCTCGCTTGTTTTTTGTGCTGAACTTTCAAAATATTTGGCACTGTTTTGAAGTTCTGAAAATAACGATTCTATCTAGTTTGAGTTTTATATATATAAATATATTTCGAGGTTAGTTTTTGGGTGCCAACATCCTTTGGGATCCAAAAACAAAATGGCCGCTAAGTGTGTGGTAATTGTTGCTAAGCCTAATTTGACCTACACTTCATTAGAAAGACACGAGATAAAACGCCAACAATTTAATCAAAATAAACTATTTAAATTTAATATAACATAAAAATCTGTATTTATCGTAAAATAAATCACTAAATATTGAATAAATTCAACCAATTTAAATTGGTTCAAATCCAACGATAAATTTGATTTTTGACATTTCTTTTCAATTTAAATATAAAAATTAACCACTCTTCATTAAATATAATCATGTATAACAATTCAGACACAAAGGAATTTAAACCGAAGAGATATTGGTGTAATATATAAGACGTGTTTTATATTCCTGGAAAACCGGGAAATAAATATAAAAAAAAGAGTTCTATCCTCGCAATCCGGGAGAAGGAAGGTCTTTCAGTTAAGCCTTGGCTGGCTGGTTTGGTTTGGCTGACTATACAAAAGGGGGGAAGTGGGAGGAGGAATCGGGTGAAGTTAGTACGCAAACAAAATTATTTTTCCCGCTAAAAGCTTTTCGAAATAAAAAGAACTTCAAAAGAGGGAAAGGGTTGAACGAACCGACTCAGGGTTTTCAGTCAGGACCTTGAGCAAGGCGCATGCGTAGATTGACAAATCTAGAGACGAACACCGAATAGAACTCAGTCAGGGGGGATGAAATAAGGAAAAAGGGGGAGGAAAACAGAATTTCAGAGAGCTCAACTACGTTACTGAGAGATTAAAGAGAGAAAATGCATTTATTATTAAATTGTGACCCAATTAAACTTTCGAAACTGATAAATATCGTTGTTAAAATATGGAGTGAAATAAGTATAAGGTAGTTTAAAAATTTATTTTTATGTAATTTATCTTACTAACTCCTCTTGGGTACCTAACCAAACCTAATATAAGCTAAACCACATAAATACTGTGGGATCAGGTTACAGTTCCACCCCAAAACTATCTAACTGAACATCTTTGTTTTAAAATATTTTCCCAATTCATTCAGAACTGAACTGAACTAAACTAAACTAAGAAATTAGATTATATTTAAGGCATTCAAAACCCTCAAATCAATTCTCAGCTCAGACAAAATTCCCACGCAGAAATTTGAAGACATTTAATTAAAACTGATGGATTAAGTTACAGGAGTAGAAAATTTAATATATTCATTGATTAAATTGAATATTTAAAAGTGAGAGGCACGTTTTTTAATACCAAAAAAAAATATATATTGAATTTAGATTACTAAGGTACAAAAAATAGGCTAGCTAGGTAGGAGTAAACGGGCCCCTGTTAGCTTTAAAGATGTTAAAAATAAAAAAAAATAATAAAAAATGGTGCCGAAACCCGGGAATGATCCGAAAGACGTAGCCAGGGTACCTTAGCTTTCCACCACATTCCCAAGTGTCACTAAACACTAATTCCCTCAAAAACCGGAAGGCCGTACTTCCGGTTAAAATCCCGTGATTAACGGTAAGAGGGTGAAAATTTCCAACAAAAAGATCCCCTGGAATTTTTTCCCCTTCGTATATTTAATCTTCTTGATATGACAGGGGTTTCAGGGGGAGCTTCCCACTGACACATATTTTTAATACAACGGGTGCCTTTATTATAAAATATGCCCCCAAAAAAACGAAACTAGGCCTAGCTTGCTTGCTTGCTTGGGGACCCGGTTACCTCATTTTTTATCCCAACGGTGTTGTGTGTGGGGACACAGGCAGATGGACCAGGTGACGCTCGCTACAAAGCGGTAATGTAATATTAGAGAGGTTAAACTTAATTTCTTTTCTGATGGAAGCGGTAGGTTCTCTTGGTATTAATGTGTTGGTTGCTTAACCTGTCTAATATTAAGTTAGCGGGATTCATTGGATTTTATTAAAACTACTTAACTAGTCAAGGGGGGGGAGCTTCTTTAAAAATAAATTAAATAATTTTTACATAATAAGACTGATTCTTATTGGCTTTTTAATATTTAAAAAAAAAAATTGATCTACAATTCAAAAACAATGGCAAACCGCGAATCTTATTTAAATGGTATTATTTTCGAAAAATTTGCTGATCTAAATATAACGGTCGAATCAATCTGCAAATAAACGTCCGAAAATATCTCAACCTTCAACTGCCGGAATAACAACATAAAAATTGAGTGGTTAGGCCTTTTCAAAATCGGAAGTTAGCTACTGGAAAACAGCGTGAAGTCATTACGCAACAAAGTCTCTCTACTCGTTGGAAAAATGATACATTATGACGAGAAACGTCGAATGAAACAACTTCAAGTTAATACGTATCCCCTTTCCCAAAGGGACAAAAACCCAAGCTAACGTTGTAGTTGGTGAATAACTAAAGTATAGCCTATTAAGAGTCTTTAACGTTGTATCAAGATAAGTTGTCCTTAAGACTGGGTCGGAACCTATAAGTATAGAACGCGTTTTTCCGATCGCGAGCGTTTTGACAGAAAGAGGTTAATAGAGTTGCGCGCGCTTTTGAAAATGGCGTTGCTATGACGACGACCTCGTAACCGCTTTTTCCGCGTTCTTCCGCGCGCGCGCCTAAAATCTTATCCACCAATCAGAGCGCTCCCCGCCAATTTTCTCGAGACCCCTTTGCTTTAACAACCTTGGCCCTTTCCCGAAAAATCAACCCCCCTACTTCCTCCAAATCCAAAAGAAGTAAAAGTACAAAGTTACTATTCCTTTTATCTTTTTTTTTCTTTATAGAAATTACTAAATATTTGAGAAGAGAAAAGACATAGGTATTGCATGCCCTCATTTTAAAATATATTATACGGTATTTTATTTAATAATATTAAAAAGAGAGTATCTTATTGCTCTGACGTTCAAGGGTGGTACCTTTAATTTCACCTAACTACTACCATATTATAAAGAGGTCAAATTAGCAGACTATTTTTCAATTAGCAATATATACACTCCCTTTTAAAATAAAACTTTTATAAGTTTAGTTATCACTTACGGATAAAAGGGTTAATGGTGTTTTATAAATAAAACAACCCCTTTCAAGTATATTTAAGACTCTTCTTAATTAACAGTTAATAACTATCTTCATTAAACTTATTTAAAACATTTTAATTTAATAAATATAATAAGACCCATAAATCAAATTAAAAATTAATATATATATATTTTCAAGATAGCTAAATAACACTGCGAATCAAATTTTGACTCAATTATTCATACTAAATAAGCTAAAATTCATTATCAATTCAGGAACTCTGGTATTTTTAATTAAAATCATTAAATATTTTTTTTGATATTTTCGATGTTACGAGTTAATTTGCATAATGAAAAATTACTTTTAATACATCTATCAAAATACGTTATCGTGTTTCAAAAGTTGTTCGAAATATTCTTTCTCGTACTCTACATTATCTCCTGAGTTGAAAATAATTTAATAACTAAGATAAAATGTTAGCTGCAATCCTAGGGTTCGAAAATTACGGTAATTTTGGAAAATGGTAAATTACGCCGTAATTTACCGCGTAAATTACCATTCACGGTAATTTACGAAATTCAAAAATTAAATTATGTCGATCGTTTAGAAGCTAAATAATGAAAAATATCACTTGAACACAGCTATTATTTTTATAGCATAGTATCGTACATTATTTAAACACCGAGTTTTGATGTTTGCAGCTCCAAATACTTTTGAACAGCAACATCCACTTGCTTCTTCTTACCAATTTTGCGAATTATTGCTATTTCACGATTTTAGAACAAAATTCTAGAGAAGGGCCGAAACCAGTTTAAACCGATACCGATAAATCGGTTTAGTCAAATTTCGGTACCGAAATTGGTATTGGCCCATCTCTAGAAATTTCTAACTACTACAGCTTTCCAGCTGTCGTAAACGAACTCGACAACAAGAATAGACGAGAAAATCAAATTTCATTTCCTTAATCAAATTTTTCCCACGCTTGCCGTTCGACCTATTATGACTTACTCATGTCTCATGGGAAGAAATGTGTGCTTGCACGGGTAGAGTAAAATATGGAGCTTTTAGACCGTTTTCCAAGTGAAATAAATGAAAATTCGGGGGTAAATTACCATCGTGGTAATTTACTAGCGTAAATTACCACGGTAATTACCAGGGTAATTACCGTTTTCGTAATTTACCCGAGAAAATCGTAAATTACAGTTACCGTGGTAAATTACCGTGTAAATTACCATGGTAATTTACCGATTTAGAACCCTATGCAATCCTCAGAAATAAAATGCAATAACAGAGAGCTAGCAAATAGCTTTGTAGGTGCTGACATATAATTTTGACACAAAGGTAAATAAGCCGTTGCCAAAGCCATAGCAATCGCACAGATTTTTCATATATTTTCTAGGTTCACCTAGATTGGTGGTGTTATGGTTTCAAATTGGTATGCCAGCCTCCTATATACTGATGACGATATAGAAGTGCACCTCTATAAAGGTGTGTTTATCGTGTTTGGGGTATATAAAATGAGTTTATCGCGGTGCTACGAGCGCTTGCAGTTAGTTGTATGTAAATTAATAATATACTAGAAAATCGGGCGTTTCAACCTAGAACTGGACTGTACAGTTTAATCACCAATGTACTGTGAGGTGCGAATCATAATACCTTTAGTAATATTTCAAAACTTTGCAATAAAGTTCTAAGTTGTGAAGACTTCATTAGGTTTGTTTCACTTTTATATGAAACAAATCAAATTTAAATATTTATACAGTTTTATTCTTTTTCAATTAAAAGAGCATATAAAAATATCAATATTATTAATTGGAACCACGTTTCTATCAACAATATTAAAGAAGATACAAGCGATTAAGTTTCCGTAATGAACACTACGCGTAAGGCTGACTGGGGAGTACCCCTATTGGAGGACTTTTCGTCCAATGGCGGTGCTCCCCATTACGTCCCGCATAGTTTCCATTGCGGAAACTTAATCGCCTGTATCTTCTTTAATATTGTAGATAGAAACATGGTTCCAATTTTAATATATTCGTTATTTAATACGCTCTTTCATTTAATTGAAAAAAGTAAAAAAATAATAATTCTAAATTGAAGTATCCCTTTAAATAAAAATAACACTGCATTAAAATTAGGGTGAAGGCCTAGAGTTATTGTTTCTAACAAACAACGAAGTGTATTAGCATTCACTTAAGAAATGAAACATTGTTACCAAACTATACGCTTATATTAATATTATTATTTTTCTTATAGAGTCGGTTAAATAAATCCATACTAACGATTAATAGAAAAACTTATTATTTTTCCAGCTTAACGCCATAATCGGTACCGCTGAAGTGGCTATATGATGAAGGGGAAGGTTGAGGGGAAATTCTATCGTCAAGGTTCTTCCAGCTGCTGGCAACCAAGCCAAACTTCCGCCCAAACTTGAGCTATAGGCAAGGGCAAAAGCGTTGAAACGTTTACCCAGCTACTATTTTAAAAAAATATATATATATAACACTTGCTGCTTAACTTAAACCCCACGCATTTTACCTAATCGTTATTAAATAAAACCAGTAGCGAAAAAAAAAACATTATTTTTCAAGTTTGCTTGAATTCAAATTCCATTACTTCCTAGAACGTCTACAAACTTTTATTAAAGTTTTTGGAAAGTTCAATTAATTTGGGCCCCCTTGACTTAATAACGTTCCGATTTTGTATCTTTGACCCCTTCAGGACTGACCTTTCTACAACCATTATGGAAAACTATGGATTACACGATTCATCTATGCATAACATATTTCTGAAAGTTTTAATAAAATATTCTGAATTAACTATTTATTTGTAGATTTTTCCCGTAATCATTTTGGACTCTTTTTTTTTTTTTAACTGTTGTGCAATCCCCGTTTTATTGTTCAATTCTCAAATTCCTTATAATTCTCTAAATCGTTCTAACTATTCCATGAGTTTCCCAGGTATTCAAAGTTAATTTCCACAAAATATGAAAATTAATCCATTAAACTTTTAATAAACATGAATAGAGCTATCTCAAAAGGCTTAGTGTGACGTCACGTCACCCATAGACCAAAAAGTAACAAACATGGCCGCCCACTGCCAAATCCAACCCCGTGACGTTTCACCTAAGAACTGACATCACAACTGAGATATCTAGCCCTATATCCCATTTGGAAAAATAAAATTAACCAAAAAATTTGCGATAGCAAAAAAAAAAAAGCAAATTTGATAAACTTCTTAATTATGCAAATCTACATCTGCTCGTACATATTATGCCGATATTACTATATAACAATTAATCATTTAAACATAACAATTTTGCGCAACCAAAATGATTGCTTCATGTACATAGAGAGTTAAATTTAATCCAAATAATTCAATTCTCCTGGCAGATTTGAAAAATTAGTTTTAAACTTTAAAAAAAAAAAGAGACTTTTATTTTGAACATTATTTCCTAGATCGTGTATACGACCCAGTGACCTGTTGTACTTGAATCTCCGTCCCCCATTGAATTTCCTGTTGTACTTCCCTACTTCGTAAATTTCCAAAAAAAATGCTTTCCCCGTTTTTAGGACCCCTCTGTGACCGCGATTTTCACTTTTTAAACCACGCAAAAAAACCAGCAACGATACTCGAAGTAAGCAGTGCACCCCGGCCTCCGGTACACCGTAAAACAGCATTGTTGGATCAAGAAGCGATGTCTAATTTACTAGGGAGAAGGTATAAGATGCCTGAATATTCGCGCGAGGCCAAAGTCCCAGTCCCCCTTTCAAAATACAAGGGGGGGACGTAAAAGGAGACCGGGCTATTTCGCTGCCTCTCCTCAGTGGGAAAATACCAGTAATTTTCCCGTCATTCGCGTCGCGCTGACGTGAGTTTTCAAGAACCAATGAGATGCTGCTGGTTGTAATTTAGAGGCGGGGATTGGATTAACTCCGGGCCTATATACGTTTGGACTGGAGATAAAGCTGGACATGTGGGGCGAATTTACACCTTCTCCCTAATAAACTAGATATCGCTTTTAGGTTGAACTCATTATTCAGGCGTTCGTTACTAACTTCTCGAGTCTCGTAAACTTCTGTTGCGCGAGTTGTGCGGCGTTTGAGCTGGCCCCTTTTTAGTATCTGCTGAATTTTTTTATTTCATCGGCCATAGTAGACTGTACCTCTGTATTATCTCACGTCACCGCTTTCAACTGGCAACCCTTTCTCCGGCGGCAGCAGTAAAAGTTTTTGAGGTCGACGCTAAACGAAAGTGAAATGCCAAAGCCAAGCCTCTCGACTTGATTCCACTTTTTTCTCGGTCACAGAAAGGGGGGCGTCTACAAAGTTTCACAAATTTTCAAATACACTAGCTTAGCTTACACTAAAAGGGCTACAGAAAATTCCTCCCAATTGTCTCAGCTTAAGCTTCAGTGCAGTTTTACCTGGCCAGGCCCGTCGAGAATTTGTGGGCCCCATCTAGACAGCCCAGGGTCCCCTAGAAGATACGGGCCCCGTGAAAAACTGACAGAATTTTTAAAAACTCTCTCTAAGGCCCTGGCTTCATCTGTGAATCAAATTGGTCAAGAACTGAGTCAAACTGAACTGCCTGCTAGGCTTTCTCCCTGCATTATATTAACTCGCCAACTGCCTGGCAACACTGGGAGACCAGGAAAAAAATCCCTTTAATATAAACATCACTGGCTTTTTATTAAAAACAAATTAAGAAAAATTGGGTAAAATTAGTTTTTATATTTAAAATATTTGCCCATGAAATATTAATTAAAATTAACCCTAAAGTTTTACCTAAAACTTTACCTACTCTGTCGAAATTATATAAAATTTAAAATATTCAATTTCGCCAATATTTCCTTATTATGTTTATTAATTTTCTGACGTAACCCCCGAACTTCCTAAATTTATTTTCGATTTAGAAATATTTGTGGTTTTAAATTAAAAACATCACTTATAAATAAATAAATAAATAAATAAATTCATTTATTTGAACTCATTCCTCATGCCCAAGGTTGTGGCAATGTAATCCTAAATAATGCGGAAATTGGCTCCTTAATCTTTTTCTCAAAAAAAAAAAAAAAAAAAAAAAGAGATCTACAGAAGTAAATTTATACAATTCAACAACTTAAAATTCGACTCGTGCATCATTTAAAACTACGGGCAAAATGCCCAATAACAAATTTCAACCAGGAAGTTAATCAAAATAACTAAAATCAAACTCAATCAAGGAGCCATAAATAAAAATAAAAATAAGAGTTACTAAATAAATTGTAAATAAAAATAATTTCCCTTTTCAATTTTTTTTTAATTTTTATTTTAATTCCTTCATAAACACCCTTTGATAGCAGCCGGTTTTTCAGTGAGTAAATGTAAACATTTAAGTCATTTCAATGACAAGAGCTAACAATCCTATATAGGCGTAATACGTTTATAACCTAATAATAAAAAAAATAATAATTGTAATCGCAAAACGTGAATAGACCAAACGTGCAAACTCTGTTTGATTTTTATAAATTTATCTAGGCCTAAATCCTCCTTTAAAAAGAGTTGACATGACGCAAAAGGGCTTTTGGCTCTTATCTATCAAAATAATTGATAAGTGTTGAAAATTTAACCCTGGGATTTTATAAGGAGGAAGTGTTATTATATAAAATCTAAAAGGGAAATATATATTTGCCAAATCATACTAAAACCTCGCAGCCAATAAAAAAGAAAAAAAAACACATCAAACACGCGATTTTAGAGATAATAAATTTTTAGGTTTCAAAGATAATAGTTTATTGTCAATTACACCTTAATTTGAAGGTTAATTTAGGATAATTAAGTAATTAGGTTCATTAAGCGGCCACGTTACGCGTACGTGCTACAGTAGTGTAGAAGTTATCGAAACGTACGCGTACAAGGGGATTGTTGTAATATACGAGCGAACGCCTACGTAAAGATTGAATCGAGAAACAACTTAAACGCGTTAATTAAGAGCATAAAATTCGGAAAAGATATTTTATCAATGATCCCTTAAAGTTTAAAACATTTTCTTATAACAGAGTATAAGATACTTTCTTACGTTTACTTCTTCAATTCCTAAGTTGTAAAGTCAAAAATATATTAACTTTGAAGTTATTTCTACTAAAACGTTTGCAAACAAGTCTACAATCCTCCCTCAGTGAGCACACATAAGAAGGGGAATCAAATAGGGAAGGCAACTATAACGGCACAGCCCGATCTATCTCTCACGCGCGCCTACGAGGAGCCAGACGCCACGTGATCCGTACTTTTTTCCTCTCTGTTGCGCCGATTGCGCGTGTGCGAGGCTCTGGCTCGGTGATGGGTTTGAGAAAAAAAGGGGGGGGGGGACTAACGGAGAATTTGGTCTCTCCGCGAGACACCTCCTTTTTATACGTGCTCACTGCCTCCCTGAACACGTGCACCGATGATATTTCTCCTTACACTTCAACACCATAACTTCTACAATAATATACTTCTACTATACACTAGTGGAAGCTGTAAAAGTAAGAGTAGCGTGTAACACAGAGAAAGGGGAGAGGAGAGAGAGTAAAACCATTTTCACAATACATTTTGACCTCAAATCCTACTTCCTTGTTAGCGAGGCAATCGTAGCGAATAGCTTAAAATCACCTTTTTCAAAGTAAAGGGTAAAAAAGTGGGGGGATGTAAGAAATCGAACTGAAAACGTAGATGGGAAGGGAAGGGGTACTAAATAAATCAGTGAAAGCTTAAAGTTTATGTGAAATAAAACTACTTTAATAATTATAAATAAGGACAGAACATGCGCTAAACTAGAGAGGTTTGTTTGATAAAAACTTGAGTAGAGATACGTTTGGTAAAATGTTTTGAAGCGTTTGATTTTAATTTCTTTCTTTTTTAAGGGTTAAGGCCAGCTATTGATTAATATTAGTAATAGCAGAAATAACATACGTATCTTGCCTATATAATAACAACTGGGTAGTGGGAAAATTAATGACATTGTAAGGCAACTAAAAAAAAGTTTAAACTCGCAATTATGGTTGGTATGATATGTTCTAGTTGTCTAAATAACGAGAACATAACAACTGTTGTTTGTGTACATTAATACGCACACTTATATTTAGTTCCTTATATAATACATAATTTTCAGGCTAGGAGTATTTACACAGGACTACACAGACTACTTGGATTACAAAAATGTAGATTATTTATTTTGTCCGGTCTCCTTGTGTAAATGGTATAAATCATCCTAGCCTGAAACATATATAATTATAATACCACATATTTACCCTATTTCAATATTACGGAAACGCTATTACGAAATAAAATAGAAATTTATCTAGAAAAGCTTAATATTTCATTCAAGGCGAAATTCTCGCGAGGAAATGAAACCTTTAACGATTCTCCCTATACTAACGTCACACGCTACACAAATAGACTGGCAAGTAAGTACACGACGTATTTGAAACATTGTATCCACTCCACACCACCACATTTTAGAACGTACGTTAGGCCTAACCGAGTACGAAATAAATAAAAAGCTCACCTAAAAATCAATTTATCTTTTGACCGCTTATATAAACATTTAGACCTTACTAAGTCTAATTCTAACAGTCTAAGGTTACGTTGATATCTCAAAATTTAATCAATAATCCTGTCCGAATAGCTTTTACAACGCGGAAATGCAAATAGCGCACGATATGTCTAAAATTTCCCAACTTGCAAGAAAAATAATGCAAGAAAAGTATACTGGACAGGAGCCAATATTAAATTTCGATATGAATTCGATCATTTATGGTTTGAATATTGTCATTCAATTCATAGATACTAACTTACTGAATAAACCAAGCTATGTAATACGGTAGCTATTAATGATAGAACCCCATAATTCATTGGGAGTCTCGTTACTTTATAACCTTGAGTGGATAAATATTGTTAAAGGTTTTCCTCATTGGGTAAAAATATTAGGCATTACTTCCGGCGTATTGACGTAGACGTACGAGGTTTGCAACCAGCTTAACGTTATTTATCTTAAATTCCATTTAAATACATTTAATAACCCCCCTTAACGAAAACCAAAAATAATAAAACCGTTATGAGACGATTTAATTAAAACCAAGTAGTCTTATGAAACTTTAAAAAGTGAGTGAGTAAATTCTTCCTGGAAAACACGATAATATTATGAAAAAATTTATTTAATTTATTTAGATTCTAATTAAAAATACGTTTTCTAACATTAAGGTTAGGCGCCATGAAGAGTCATGCTATTTGAAAACAAAGAACCCAAAGTGTATGTATCGTTTCCCCCCTAAATACACTGCCAGTCTCAATAGTACAGGCCAAGGCTTAAGGGAAAGGAAGGGAAGAGAAGCATAACGCTGATGCAGCTTTTGGTAAATTCGGTTACTATGGGCAACGGAAACTAGAGAGAGAAGTAGAGAACTGAAGATCGGATCGCTTCGGAACTCAGGAAAAGAGGGGGTGAAAGTAGATGGACAAGTAGTTTCCTACCCCCACCCATTCTGTTTAGTTGAGTAGCGAGTTACAGAGCTCCCTCCGTGTCTCAACCCCCCCTTAGGTGGCCTTGAGCCATTGAGCCAATGACCCGACACAAGGTTAGCAATATGGCGCTGGCCCGGGAGACCGACTGAGCGTGCGCTGTAGGGCGGAAGAGGATAGGGTGGGTTGAAAATTTGGGGAGGGAAAGTAGACATCTACGGGGTTTCACGGGGCTTCGTTCGTGATGGGGCAAAAAATAGGACCTAGGACTGTATTAGGAGAGAATTTTTTAAGCCTAAAAAGCTCTGCTTAATAATAAAAGCACTCCTCAAGAAATGGGAGGTGTTTTTGGTTGGTGAAATTGGCGGAGAGACGCTCTTCATTGTGTCTTATAATGAACATAATGGGACCCCCTATTGATTCCAAGATTAGGAACATTTGGTTAGCGAGTGTTATTGTTGTTATTTTGAGGTTTTAAAAGAAAATTCAAGGGTTGTTTTTGAACTATTTCTGTAGTTTTATCAAACGTAAATTAAACAAATTTTGAGCTAACAAGTGATTAGCCTTTGTGAAACACTCTGTTCAATCATATTTTTCTAAATAAACTGAAGCTGTTAATCTAAGATTTTGAGCCACTTTTTCTCTACACGTTGAAACACCAAAGTTCAGGGGTCAAAAACATGAAAACTTTACTTCCACACCCTTTATCACCACCAAAAGCACCAAGTTGTACAAATAAAAGGAAAAAAAACCTCCCAACGCAAACGGGGTTATCTTCCCTTGGCCTGGCCCATGGTCGAGCGTATCAGGACCCTAACAAAAAGGAACTTCCCCCTACCCCCAAAAGGACCTCGATGGTAAGTAAAAAGAACGGTTCCTTCCGGTCTTAACAAGGGAAAGAAAAGAAGGAAAAATAAGTTCCTACAGTGAAAGTTGAGTCAACCAATCGCCGCTACCGCCATTTTGACCTTATTTGAATTATAGAATACTCCGCTATCTAAGGCCTGGTTTACAAAATTCGCAAAAAAAATTTAAAACCTTTCATTGTGCGACGGTCTAACGGAGGGGGTGTTGTGTGTAAGGGGTTGGACAGTTCTCTAAATTAATTTAATAGATATAAAACATGACCCATAGAGAATTATACATTCATTTTAAAAATAAAACAAATGAATAAATAGATGAGGCGCAATAACGGGAAAGTATCCTACACCACGTGATCTAGAACCTACTTCGGGTCAACCTGGTGCGGAAAATACCGTGAAAGGAGCCCTACTCTACCTCTAAAAAAACCGCCCGCAACGATAGGGGAGGGTATTTATCGGGGCCAAAAGCGAAGCAAAGGAAGCCCCATTATAATAATGTATATACATTTTTTGGAAGTAGGCTAGATAGGCTATTAGGCTACGGGGAGTGCAGTGAATTCTAACGGGAGCCATGTTGTCGAAAAACAGGAACTAGCGGGGACACCAAGGGAAGGGGGCCAAAAAACCCATACAGGGTAACAGGGACAGTGAGTGGAGCGTTTCATTTCTAGCTCGCTCTCTATCTAACCTAAATTTAAGATTTGGGGCCCCCAGTTAGGCCTAACAGAAAAATATTTGCTTGTCCCAAATATAACATATAAATTTGAAATGAAATCATTTATAACATTTTTGTTACGGTTATTGTAGATACTTAGAAACCCTAGTGTAACGGATTTGGGGACTAAAATTGCAATTGCTTCCTGGTCCTTTGTACAAAAGGAAACGTTTGAAGAGAGATTCTGTTTTAATCTACTCCGTTATTTCTGAAAAATGTGCCTTGGTTCATTAAAACACACTCAAAAACCAAACCCATATAAATTCATATAGACCTAATAGAAAACCCAAAATAACGCCCCAAATTCTCATGAATTTCTGTAAAAATTCTCGCATTTATATTCTTAACACCTATAATTTCCTAAACTCATCAAAATAATCTAAGAATTTGTAAATATATAATAGAGTAATTTCTTTCCCATATACGGCAACGTCATAACCCTCTATCTCTTACCTTAGTGATATCCCCCTCCCCTTCCCTTCCGGGGGCAAATAGTATTCTCTAGTACAAAGTTGCCCCTAACGTAGGGGATACACAGTTCACTCCCCCTCTCAACCGAAATTACTCTATATAGAATGTCTCAATGAAGCTGATAAACTCAAGCCGCGTTTACACGAGACACTTTGGAACCGTTTTCAATCGTTTTGGAAAGACCTAACACTTTTTAAAAAATAATATTTGCATTTTCTCGTGATTGAAAATTAAAGATCTCTGGTTTTATCAGCTTAATATTATTTTTTGTACATTCAAAAACGGTTTCAAAAAAGTGTCTAGTGTAAACGCGGCTTCATTGCATTCTCAAATATAACTAACATTACGTAATCACATGATAAAAAATAAATAAAAATAAGAGGTATAAATTAAAATTAACGCGCCTATACCGCCCGCCATTGAATTTCTATTTTATCTCGAAAGTTAAATAAATTGGATACATTTCCTCTTAAAATCAAGGTAAAAATGTAGAAGGTGGTAGCAGAAGCGTTCGAAACGTTTCCTTCCTTACAAACGATTCAACAACGGGGGATGGAAAGTTAAAATAAATTCACCAAAAATAAAAATGCCCGGGGAGATTCGAATTCGAACGAACTAACTGAAAGCCACCACTGAGTAAAATTCGTCGCCGACTACATTCGTGTGTCCCGTATAAACCCCAACCGCTCAACCAAACGGGGTCAATTTTTTACCTCCCCTGTTAATATTACGCCATATTGTAGAATGAATGTATAGACAAGAGTGAACTAAGCCTTGGTTGGTTAAAAGGCTACTTACTTACTCATTTCGGTACCAAAAACCTAACCCTAAATAAATGTAAGCAACAACCCAGTAGATGCATCTCAAAGAGGGGTGAATGAGTCGAGTCACTCATCATATTTTACCACTTTTTACCGCGGTAAAGTGATTACAAGCATACAGATATTTAAAGAGTGATCAGCCCCTCGAATCTCAAAATACCTTAAGTTATAAATCTCGTGCCTACTTCGAATTTCATCTATTTTGAATCATTATGTATTATATCTAATAAATAGAAATCGATTTGTTTTAAACCCCAAACAATAATAAGATCCCAGCTAGAGAATAATATTTATTATTATTTTATTTTCATTTCATCTTGAGTATTTAAATACCGAAAACTAATTTAAATCTCTGACAATAAACAACAACACACCCAATTTTGATAACAAAATTCGATACGTGGTTCCTGGTTCTAACTTAAACTGTAGCGAGTAACGCACTTGCAAGATTGGTTGATGGTTTGTGCCTAACATCATATGATAACAGTGAAATAAAATAAAAAAAAAAATAAATTTTATCTCTAAAGGTCACGTTTTAACCCTTATCACTTGAAAAGGGCTTTTTTTTTTTTTTCATTTTATCAAAACTAATTCGAGTTCCTGATGACTTTTAGAGATCTTACGTATCATGAAAAATGACAAAAACTTTATAATAATCGTAATCTACCTTATATTTAACCATATCGAAATATTTCGACCTACAAATTTATTTTCAAATAAGTAAACAACTGATACTGATTGCATGTCGCGCCATTTATATCTAGGTTAAAACCGAGTATTTCTAAATCCAAACCCTATATGGTTAAGCCTAATTGAAATTAGTTATTGGTTCCGTTAATCTCAGTGGTGTATTAACGTAGGGGGAGGGTCAAGGGTCACGAGGCGAGTTAAACTCACACTCACGTGACCTGACTACAATTAAATCTAGAAACGCCTATTTAAAAAACCCTAAGCTGGTTAACCTTTGATGAAAGGTTTGATAATGAATGGATTGTTATATATTTGCTTTAAGATGTTTAATATGAAAACATAGTTAACGACAAAAAAAGAATCCCCGCTAAGTTTCGTTACACAATTTCCCAGAAATAATAAAATGAATTTGATATTTAGAAAAAAAAAAAAGAAATTCAAAATTTGAACAGGTTTGATTACTGGATTCCTAAATCGACCCACATTAATGAAACTTCGCTAAGCGGAACGTTTTCTTTAATAACAGTTAAGCCTAAATTTAAAAATTGTTCAAATCCTTTCGTCAACAATGGCTTGAATTCAAGCTAAGACAAAATTTTTTGTACCCTGTAATAATTATAGGCCTAAATTTCGGATTTAAAATCATTTAGAGCCCCTAAACCATCTTCTTAAGCCCTTAAACAAAAAGAAAGCTAAGCCTAAATCAAAATAATAATAAGCTTTGATATCTGTTCTTAAAAAAAGTCTAAACTTAAGTTTTTAAAAGTCCCTTGAAAACATGAATCCAACCCTCGAGATATTCAACAAATCCCCTTTAAAAATACAGTTATAAAACTTACAATATCTTCTGGCCATTGATTTCTTATAATTGGCGTATTTTTTAGCATCCTCTCCCATATCTCCCAACTCGTCGGAAGACGAGCTACTTGAAGAATGTCTCTCCAACATTATTCGAATTTATTTTTTTTTCTTTCACTTTATGAAGAATAGTTGTCCCAGGCAAATTTAAGTTTCGAAAAATTTAAAACATGGTTGTTTATAGTAGTTTAAACTATTTTTTCTTCATACATATTAACACCGTGGTATTATTAATTATATATTCCATGTGAACTCTTTTGTTTATTTATAATCACGACTTTGAATTGAAATAATAAACAACCGAATTAACACGAAAATAATAAATTAGGGTTAGCGAAACTGATTTCGGATGAAGAAGAAAATAAAAAGGAAAAAAACAAAAAAAGCAAGCCGGTTTAACACGCCTGCAATTTGACCTACAAAACTAAAAATGAAAATTTCACTGGGTGGTTTTTAATTTGGCCTATTTTTAGGTTTATATACTAAGAAATCTCGCGCCTTTTTCCACACGTGAAGTTATCTTCCCGCCGTTTGTTAACTAACAACACACAACACAAGATTTACCGGAACGCGCGCGAAAATCCTGGAGACTGTTTCGAGCACGCGCTAGGTTAGGAATATCGTACACTGAGAGTCTATTGGAAGGCGAAATGCCTGATAGGTCCGTCGGGCACGTTCAGGCCCGAGCCGTCTAACCGACGAATGAATGCCAACCGCTTCCGAGCACAGCGCGCTAGACCGATTTTCTATTCTACCCCCCCCCGGTGCCTTTTTTACTTTTTCTCTACTACGCGCCTTTCGGAAGCCCCGCTATTTTTCCCGCCTCCCCCTCAAAAGAGTCCGTTCTATCATTTCTACGCTACGCGCGTGTAGATTCGAAAGATGGGCAAAAAAAAAATTAAAACTTTCTAATCCTAGTAGCCTACTCGCGACCACAAATATTATACAATAGAGAGGTTAAGAATATAAGCTATATTTTAAAGTTTTAATTTTTCGTTTATTAATGCGTTGATACCCTTCACGCAAACGTAACGTTTTGTTTACTAATAAATAAATAACAGGGTTCATACAACTTTTGGAAAACAAATTTCCCTGAGATTTCCAGGTTTTTCCCGTATATGGATTATCCTATGGAGAAAATGTTAACGAAGGAGAGGGGGGGGCAAATATGACTATTACATAATCAAAGAACATCCCCGTATCTCAAAGTTTAGTGTTATGTTAATCCTATGGAGGGGGGTATGTTTATGAACATTTTGTTTAATTACTCGGCCCCTGTTTGACGCAAATTTCCCTGATTTCCC
This sequence comes from Phalangium opilio, assembly GCF_054372755.1. Classification (NCBI taxonomy): domain Eukaryota; kingdom Metazoa; phylum Arthropoda; class Arachnida; order Opiliones; family Phalangiidae; genus Phalangium; species Phalangium opilio. The sequence goes on along the minus strand of NW_028324187.1, from coordinate 4,231,613 downwards.
TGAATTTCACTAAAAGTTCTAAATTTTCCCTGAGGTTTTTGTCAACTATTTATTTCCCTGATTTTTCCAGGTTTTCCCTGTTTTCCAGGCTTGTATGAACCCTGAATAAACAAGCTTCACGTATTCAGATACGAGTTTGAAAGAAGTGTTAAGCCTAGGCCTAATAATTTTATAATGTTATTTAAATTTTTTGGGGGCTTTCAGCTGAACTGCTACCCTTAAACAAATAATTCTTAATTCAAAATTTCAAATACTTTGACAGTGAAATCACTCTATTGTTTCTCTCAGTTCAATCATGCAAATGAGTTAGTTTTGTAAACGAAAAAGCAGCAAAAACGTGTCAACAACATGAACTTGTTCCCCCGGAAACACGTTTTTAAAATCGTCCGAAGTGAATTAAAAAAATTAAGGCTACATAGAATTAGCTATAGTCCTTTGTAAATCGAGTTCGAGTTTCGTAAAACTCGGGATCTCGACTTCCCCTGGGGCTGATTATATTTCCCGCTAAATTTTATTATATTGGCCTAATGTTACCATTGTTTTCCAACAAAATTCAAGACGCCCCCGGTTTGAATTTATTAAGGTTAAATCCCTTTTTGCCAAAAACTAGTTTCATAACTAATTCAAATACTATAAGGCAATATAGTAAACTAGTTTTTCTGTTAGGTTATCTTTGCTCTACTTTCGCGCCTTAAATTTTAAGACCAATTTGTTAGATATAAACCTTTCCATTAATTCCAACAATGAAGCAAAAACGTCACAGGAGGAGCCTATGAAACTAAGGCTTACTCAAAACTAGGCCTAACAGCCTTACAACAAGTTGCACAAACTCTTGATGATAAGATATTTCTTTTCCAGGAAGTTTAGCATATAAATAATCAAATTAATTTTTATGATAGCAATAAGCGATCAACAGAAAAACAAGTAAACAAACTTCTACTTGTTTTAATTATTATTTATCGTTGGGTTCTTTTGTCGATTTTGAGTCAAAAATTTTCTATGACATTTTGACCTAAGTTTAAGTTACAATTAAATGACCCCTTAAATTTAATAAGGGGTCATTAATAAGGGGGTTTGACTCTTAGAGGGCAAAATTTTCCATAGAAGCAACTGTACTTCGATACTTATAAATTATTCGTGTTATTCATAATTATTTATAATTAAATTTATATATTTTCCGTCGTAAACAATCTCACGCTATATAAAACACTTTCTTCTAAAAATACTTTCGTGGTCACGTTGCGTAACCAAATTTCGCCCCCCTGCCCCCCCCCAAAATGAAGAGTTTAATTTCAGCTTGGATAATCTTAGGTAATCCAAAAACATTTCCTTCAAAACCTGTCTTGCTCTCACTAACGCACTGGCATCTTCATGATCTACAACTTTCAGTCAGTCTCTACGAGAGCGCAGCGCCATCTAGCCGACTAAAGAACAAACTAAATTCCCTTTCTATTATCCCGTAAAGCAGAAGTAAATGAAACGAAGTTATCGAAATACATTGTTCTTTCATTAAAGGCGATTGCTCATAATCATAACGCATTTTCACTAAACTTATTGTCTTAAGCCATTGCTTGAACTTACAGCCACTGCTAATTTCATAATCCTAAAGGTCGCCAATAGATGGCGCGTCAAATAGTAAGTATCCCATCAACCATTGCACGATCTTTCTAAGTTTAAAATGGGTATCAAGTGCATCAATGTTTCAAAATCCTTATTGTCTTAAGCCTTTGCTTGAACTTACAGCCACTGCTAATTTCATAATCCCAAAGGTCGCTGTTAGATGGCACTTTATATAATAAGTATCCCATCAACCATTGCACGATCTTTCTAGGTAGAAAATGGGGATCAAATGCATCTAAACTTTAACTTCCCTCCCCTTGATGGGACCTATGTATTTTGTTATGATAACTTCGGTTTATTTACTTCTGTAGAAGGGAAATTAATATTTTCCGGTCTTGAGAGTGAGATTCGAGCTCGCTTTTTAGCCGGGAAAAAAGTTTCCGGCCCCTCTATTATTCACTCCCCCCCCCTTCGTCTTTATTCTATCTAGGCCTCGGGCAACGACGTTCCAATTTTTTTTTTCCAGGCATGGAAGAGGTCATGTGACCTAGATATTTCCCCTATAGCTATAAGCGGGGTGAGCTTGTATGTATAAAAGTTGTTGTAAGCAACAAAAAATATTGAAAAATTAAAAATGTCCCAGGTTCGAGGAGATAGTCAGTAAAAGGTTCAGAAGTGGCTGTAGATGCGCCTGCTTATAAGGGGGATAGTGACTAAATTAGTAACATTGTAGAAAGGATGGAAATAAACTAGATATTTAGTAATTTAGGAGGAAATGTGGCAATAAACTAGATAATTAGCTATAATTTGGGGAAAAAAGGTGGCAATAAACTAGATAATTAGCAATAATTTGGGGAAAAAAGGTGGCAATAAACTAGATAATTAGCAATAATTTGGGAAGAAAGGTGTGGCAATAAGCTAGATAATTAGCAATAATTTGGGATTGGGAAAAAAGGTGGCAATAAACTAGATAATTAGCAATAATTTGGGGAAAAAGGTGGCAATAAACTAGATAATTAGCAATAATTTGGGGAAAAAAGGTGTGGCAATAAACTAGCTAATTATAATATTATAATTATAATTTTAATTTTAAGAGTATGATAAATTCTTCAAATAATCTAAACATATCCATTTTTTGATGGACCGATTTCGAAAAATATCACTCAACAAGAACCATTTAAGAAACTACTAATATTCTGCAGTTAATAGCCCCTCGGAATTATGTGTTAAGAAGATCAGCGTTTAGGCATAAAAAAGTTCGATTATTGGCGGAGATAACAAACCCTTTCGATTACTCTAGAGCAAAAACCGACTATAGAGTTATAGATTTAACACACACCTAGCAAAAACTTGAAAATTTTAAGAGTTTAGACTAGTTTTTATTACAGAGAGGGGATAAAACGTCTTAAATAAAAGAGAACGGGTTTTCCAGCACGGCGAGGTTAGGAAGCAGTTTTTATGCCCGATTGGCGGAACCGGACTTTTATAACGGTTTTTATCAATTGTTGAATAGAAACTCTTAAGTCGGGGTTCGGGGAATCATCCCTTCTCGAATCCCAAGTGATATCTTTATTATTAATAACATAAGTTTATAAGATATGTTCCTTCCATAAGTATGACGACACTACCTATACTTCGTAATGCAGCTAGAGACGTACAACTCGAGCTAGTTCGAGTTAGAACGACAAGCGAGAATTGAAGTACTACACTCAGTGGTTAATTTCGCAGGACTTCCATTTTCCTATTTAGTCTGTACTAAGCCTTTTCAGTCCATCTTTCCATTTAGTCTGCATTACTAAGCCTTTGACAGACCATCTTCCTATTTAGTCTGCATTACTAAGCCTTTGACAGCCCATCTTCCAATTTAGTCTGCATTACTAAGCCTTTGACAGCCCATCTTCCTATTTAGTCTGCATTACTAAGCCTTTTCAATCCATCTTCCTATTTAGTCTGTACTAAGCCTTTTCAATCCATCTTCCTATTTAGTCTGTACTAAGCCTTTGACAGCCCATCTTCCTATTTAGTCTTTACTAAGCCTTTGACAGCCCATCTTCCTATTTAGTCTTTACTAAGCCTTTGACAGCCCATCTTCCTATTTAGTCTGTACTAAGCCTTTTCAGTTCATCTTCCTATTTAGTCTTTACTAAGCCTTTGACAGTCAATCTTCCTATTTAGTCTGCATTACTAAGCCATTGACAGAGCCTCACCAGGCGTCGCTATGACCTACGTCACTTTATACATGGCAAGCTCCAGTTTGTTACCAGAGACAAACTTATTATGGAACATATCTTATGAACTTATGATAACAATAATAATGGAGGGATTTAGGTATAGGCGACTTGCTTGGAAAGTGGCCTCCTCTATATAAGAGTTCAACGGGGTTAACCAACCTATATCTCCAAGGTTAAAGCAAAAAAAAAAAATACTCGATATTCAAAACTTGTTCCATTTCCAGCCAGGATATTTCTCAAATTAGGAAATTTGTTTAATTATTTTTTTTTATAAGGATCCCGTTTCGAAAAATTATACTAAACCGAGGGAGATTTTCATAATACCCATATTTTCCTAAAACTTCAATATTTCCTTAATATTTATTACACATAACCAAATAAAATAAAAAAAACTGTTTTACAATATAAGGATATTCGTGGTTTGTTAGAAAAAGGTCATTTTTTTAGAGGACATCATTCTATAGTGAATATAATTATCGAATGATATTACTACGTAATTTCAATCAGTATTCCATGTACTGTACCCTCAATATGTTGAAATTAGACTATAGTAGTAGGGCGATAGTGGGTAGGACCATTTTATCACGGTGAAAGCTAATTTAGCAATTTAAATATTAAGGTATTTAAGTTTCTAAAGATTTAGAGAGGCATAAATATAAATACTGAAAAATTATTTGAAAATTAAATTATCCTATGGTAAAATTATGTATGATATAAATGGGTAATTGGTAAAATTATGTATGTTTTAAATAGGTATTTGGTAAAATTATGTATTTTATAAATCGGTAAATGGTAAAATTACGTTCTATTATAAAAATTTAATTGGTAAAATTACGTTTTCGCATCTCTAGTCTCAGCTTACAAAATAATACGAAAAACTTTCGAAAATCAAACAAAATTTCAAAATATAAATTTACATAACGAGGCTAAAATTTGATTAATACAAATAAATAATTTGGGTTTCAAATTATATAATAATTACATTGCATCCACCGTTTTCGTAAAGCAATTGGTACACAACACAAAGTTCCCCTATCGTATAATTTGACATTCCAGCAAAGGCTTAGTTAGCCCCGAGTTCAAGTTGAAACAATGGATAGAAATACTTTGAAACAATTGTGAAAGTAAAAATCCAACCCCCCCTCCTCTCCCCAAATTGGTGCATTTTTCTCTGTCAAAACTCTGTCAAGGGGAAATCTAAGGTCAGAGGTTATACCGCGGAGCTCGCTCGAATGATTACGGAGGTCGATTGTCCCGCCTGGTTCTGGTGTTACTGACATAAAGACACTTTATTTTGTTCGAGGCGAATACAAATAAGTGTACGTAACACCGACAAAGCGTTTGCTTTCTGATTTGCAAAAAAAAAAAAAAAAAATATATGAAGGGAAAAACCAATATTAAACAATCCAGTTTTGAATATGTCGCGAGAATTTAAATTATTGCGTATCAATAACCGAATTAATCCCAAAACTATTTAATTTTGTTAATTAAAGGGATAGTAACGTATAAATTAATATAATACAATATAAGTATATGATATTTTGTCATAAGGTATGCCCTAAACTAGTAATGAACATTAGAGTGTTTTAGGGATTTTCAATTTCTTAAATAAATCAATAATTCATAGCATTCCTTAAGAAGGTAGGGCAGGCCATAGATATAATTCCGTCGTGAGTCCGACAGAACTAATTTCTCCAAAAAACCTACAGTATAACACAGTATTTATGATAAAATCTGCGTAAATGATTACACCTCTTTATAATTTTTTGGCAGTCTTCTGTCGAAAAATTACCATGTTCAAGTGCTCTTGAAAAAATAGTAAGCCTATTTTTATTTTATCAATTGCGCTTGAAGAGAATTATAGAAAAATATATTATTATTTTTAAGATCTATTAAAACCTGTACTGTACTATACCTCCATACATACAACGGAAATTGCGAATAATACATCCATAAACTGTAGCTAATAATATTCCCAGAAATATTATTAAAATCGTAAATAACTAGACGAACCCTAATCCTTTTCATTAAAATTAATTTAAAATACTTTTCATTAAATTCTTAATAAGTTCCTAGGCCTATATTTTGTTTCGAGATATCTGTAAACTGAAAAATATATTTTATCATGAATTGAAATACCTTTGTTTAAAAAAATGTTAAAAGTTAAAAGTGTGGGCTTTTATGTTTCATTATAATTATAATTATCACAAGAAAAAATTCGGTTTTTATTTTATTTTTAATGTAGGGGGTAAAAAAAAGACAGAGAGATTGCAAATGGCCGTGGTTAAAAACTCGAAATACAACAATGGAGTTTTTGGTGTATGTGGTGGTTGTTGGACGCTAGCGGCCCCTCTATACCCTCATCGCTAAGTAGTTGACCATGAAATAAGCGGATTTTTATCCTACTCGTTAACTAGCAAGACCAACGACCCAGCTCAATGCCAACACCTTTACCGTAACATTCAGACTACCTATGGTTTAGACAGTGAAAAAAGAGGGGTGGAATACTCGCTCTGTATCAGACCGAGATCTTCAGACTCAAACCAGGCGGTTCACGCGAAAGTTAGAGGGGCTAGGGCACCCTCCGTTTCGGGATATGAGGGAGGCCGTCTCTCTCTCTCTCTCTACGCGGTCTCCTGATTTTCCCCCAGCCTACAGCGCAGGCTCTAGAAAACGGAATGGAAGGCATAGCGCTACCCCCTTGTGCTTCTTCCCCTCTTAGTTACATGGATGGAAGTTGTTTATACGACATTCTGTTATTCCCGGGCAAGTTTCCAACACCTCACATCCTAAATGTCTAGCGCGGAAAGGTAAAAAAATATGACGGTGGTATAGGGTATAGATATTTGGTTAAATGCTAGCCGTTAGTTGCTTTGCTTTTCAGAACTATAGGTACTTGACTCTCTCGTCTTCGCGTACGTTTTTTGAAGGTTAAATATTTCAAAACCTTGTACGTACCTATACCCCTTTTAAAATAATTGCCCCGAAATTCTTCTTCTTCAAAAATATTAGATGATTTAACTTAAGAATTAAATTATACATCCCTTATCCTCTAATCTGATTCGAAAAGAGATAACAATTACAGATAACCTTAATTCTCTAATGTAGAAAAATGTTATAACGGTGAAAGTAACGTAACAAATACAAGTAAGGCAGCGTTGATTTCTTACGCTTGATTAAGTAGTAAGAATCAATTATAGATGGAGTTTCTTTAATTTAAAGAGGTTTGGAGATTATGCCAATCAATAAACTAATTATGATTAAACAAACGTAAGCTTTTAGTCATATTTAAGGTTATATAAGCCTACAGGCTGCTTCTGATATCATGAAATCAATTTTGAGTCGAAAATGTAACTTCTATCTCCATTTTGCTACAAGGGACACTGTTTTCGAGTTAAGATTTTTTTTATTATTATTATTTTAGGGATGGCCCCTTCAATTAATAAAATTAGCAATCATTGCCTAAATCAGTTTCTTAATTAAATAAAATTTAAGGGGCCATACGTAAAATACTGACTCCAAACATAACATAACATGTAACTAACCCAATCAATCAATCAAAATACCGTAGAGATTTAGGTGTTAATAATGTAAATCATCTCTCTAATTAATTAAAATTACTTATTAGATATTTAATGAATAAGAAAATAATTTCTTAAGTAGTGTCGGGCAAAAAAGAATTAAATAATTTAAAATTGGTCGGAAATCCGTTCTGTACTTTCCCCTTATAATAATAATACTGAGTGAAAAACAACGAATCGTCAGTCGTTTTAGAATGAATAGGCGGAACAAGCAACCGGTTTCAAATAAAAATTAGAAGAAGAAAGAATAAAAAAAAGCAAATTAAAAAAATAAAAAGGCACGATTTTATGATATATACTCTACCTCGGTCCAACTATTATGGCCTTTACGTGGGGAGGAAGGAATTGTTGCGCCAACGCTCGCCCCTCATGGGTTCACAGGCCTAATTTTGGCGGCCACGAGCCTTCAAGGACAATAGAGCACCGATCCTCCTATCCGCAGGAGGATTTCTACTATGATACGCTAGATTTTCTCTCATTTTAAATTCGATTTTTTTTATTATTAAATCATTTGTTACGGGTGTGCTATTAGTGGTGCTAAGAGTTAATTGGGATGGAATACGATTCAATTAAAAATATAGATCTAATAGTTTTTGAATAATCGATAATAATATCGAGTAATCGATAATAATATCGAGTAATCGATAATAATATCGAGTAATCGAAAATAATATCAAATAATCGACAATAATATCGAATAATCTACAATAATATCGAATAATGGACAATAAAATCGATTAATGTACAATAATATCGAATAATGGACAATAAAATCGATTAATCTACAATAATATCGAATAATGGACAATAAAATCGATTAATCTACAATAAAATCGATTAATCTAAAATAATATCGAATAATGGACAATAAAATCTAATCTACAATAATATCGAATAATGGACAATAAAATCTAATCTACAATAATATCGAATAATGGACAATAAAATCGATTAATCGAAGCAAAACTTAATAAATCGTTCCTAGATCGATTCGAAAACCCAGTAAAGAATTCGATTAAATAATTTTGAACAACTATACGTGAAAAAAGGTCAAATAAATTTTCCGTGAAACTTGAACAGTTTGTTCAATATCATAACGAATCAAACAAACATATTTCCACCTAAAGGTTAGGTTTATCGTGCCATGACTTCGTACAATGGTGCAATAACTCCTACACACTCGAAATTATCCAACGCGATTTCCATCTCTATGATATTTAACATCGTGTATAAATGCGCTTCAAGTTTATCTTTATTGCCAAGTACGGTTGGTTGATCAAAAATAAACGCGGCTGTTGGACGTAGAAGCATTTCGAAATATTCAAGTTACGAGGATAGTTACACCAGGTTACGCGCGTCATTGGCTGTGTCGTTGAAGACCGACCTTGACGTCTACCGTCGACCCAGTCGGGTCAAAGCAACGACAAGCGTTCACCTTTCGCAAATTGTAAAGGGAGATCATTTAACTAGTTAGAATGACAGAGCACATACGCCAGACTTGAAAGCCAACAGACTACAGACATACAGTTTGAGACGTGATTTGTATTTTGACTAAAAACTTGCACATATTTTTACGTGTAATAAAGTAAAATAACATTATCCCTAGGGAAAAATCTAAATATTTTTGGGGTTAAAATTTTCTTTCAAAATAGACCGTATCTCTTCAAACAGTGGAGTTAATTAGGTATTAGCATCGCGTCGTCTGCTTAAGCTAACGAACTCTAACACCACCATAATAATTTAACCCTAAAAGGTGCATGCAAAATCTGTTTACATAAATTTTCCAAAAAACCAATATTGCACTGCGCAAATATCTATTCCCACAGTGTTCTATATTATCCTTCCTTTCAATTCTACCAGGCCTAAGTTAATCATCCTTGATTTTAAAAGAAGGTTTTAGAAATGGTTTAGATGAGTTACTCACTCAAGGTTGGGCCCGCGAACCCCTAACGTGCGATTCTGGACTTGTAACATTTTAACTCCTAATTAAGCATAGTTTTATTGAACTTTAAAATTGTAAAAAAATGTTGGGTTGCAAAAAATTAAAGCAACAACAAGGTTGCAAAGATGCTGGCAACTTCGTGTATCTTAGCTAAAGTTGCTCTCTATAAATTGCGGTTCAAATATTTGACAATTTTGACCTCATAACTTAATCCTTGAAAATAACACTTTTTGAAGGATTTTTTCTTCTTTAGTATGTCACGATTAAAATGTAAAGGAACAATAAAGAGGAAATGAATCAATATAAGAAGTATAGGAAAAATAAGAAATAGCTTCTTCCGTTTTTTTATTTTTTTGTTACTTATTTCCTGGACTCTCTTCCCTTTGGCTCTGTATCCTCAAATTAACAGTCCTTGGGATCTTAGAGAGCTTAGCGGGATCAAATAGTGAAGTAAGGGAAGCATTTCCTTTTCTTTCTTGGAGGTTGTTTCTGGTACTCTAAAAGTAAGAGGAGGGTTAGGGGGAATCTAACGGGGTCAAAGTGGAGCGGAGCAGAGCAAAAGTGTGACCTTCCGCCGACGGAACAAGGAATAAAGCCGTAGCACTCCACCCACGATGTCTGCAACCGATTGACCCCAATTCCGGTAAAAGAAAAAGAAAACGAACGGTGAAAAGAAAAAACCGCTAGGGGAGCTTACAGGGCCAAGAGCCCAAAATGTGCCCGGAAGTTTATATCTTGAAGTCTGAATGTTTAAATCAAATGCAGTTTGTATTTTGGCCGTGGGGATGATATTTACACTGAGGGAACGATTCTGAAATGTGTACGATGCTAAACAATAGTTTGGGGACGATATGTTTTTTGGTGACGATATACTACTTTCTGGGGACGAAATGTTATTTTTGTGTAAACGATACGTTATTTTTTGGGGACGATATGTTATTTTTTGGTGGCGATATGTCAATTTTGGGGACGATATACTACTTTCTGGGGACGATATGTTATTTTTGTGGACGATACGTTATTTTTGTAAACGATACGTTATTTTTTGGGGACGATATGTTATTTTTTGGTGGCGATATGTCAATTTTGGGGACGATATACTACTTTCTGGGGACGATATGTTATTTTTGTGGACGATACGTTATTTTTTGTAAACGATACGTTATTTTTGGGGACGATACGTTATTTTTTGGGGACGATATGTTATTTTGGTGGCGATATGTCAATTTTGGTGACGATATGTTATTTTTGGTGGCGATATGTCAATTTTGGTGACGATATGTTATTTTTGGTGACGATATGTTATTTTTGGTGACGATATGTTATTTTTGGTGACGATATGTTATTTTTGGTGACGATATGTTATTTTTGGTGACAATATGTTATTTTTGGAGACGATATATACTATTCTTTGGTGACAATATGTTATTTTTGGAGACGATATATATTATTCTTTGGTGACGATACATTACTTTCAGGAACGATATGCTATTTTTGAGAACGATATTTATGTAATTTTAGAGGTCGATATTCTGACTGCTAAGACGATTGATTTTAAAAGCAAGGACGATATATGAATTGTAGTGACGATACGTGAACTAGGGGGAACTAGAATAATAGAAAAACGGTTCCGCGTTCAGAGCTCTATAATTTTGCTGTTCAAACTTCAAACTATGTACTTCCGTTACCGTAGCTATTTCTCCTGACAAGGTTAGAACAAGAACTTGGGAAGAAAAACCGATAAACTAAATAAAAGAAAGAAAGGCGACGGGGTGGTCGAAAATTGGGTCCCTATATTCAACAGAAGTGTGAAATTTTAACTGAAAAGGTGCTGTTATCAGGGGTGCCCTCTTTTTTATGTCTATGACCTCAAAATAAAATTTATGAAGTACTACCGTCTTTCAGAGTCATTTACAAGTAGGCCTACATGGCGATTGGGGAACTCTCTTTATATAACTGATACGTTTACTATACTACTCTCAAACTGAAAAAAAGTAGTACAACGGATTTAAGAATACGTTGAAAGTAATTGCGCCTAAATCGATTTTGTCATGAATATGACCCCACTTAACCTAGTTTTAAAAACCCTGCCACTTTTTAATATACTTTATAATCCAATTGTTTAAAATGAAAAAGAGGTTTTAAGTATACTTTTCGCTTTAAGCCAGACGTGAGCGATGACACCTTCAAAAGAGGAATGCCATATTGTACTACCTTAGCATCTTCAAAAGAGTTATGTCACATTGTACTACCTTAGCATCTTCGTAAGAGAAATGACACATTGTACTACCTTAGCATCTTCATAAGAGTTTATGTCACATTGTACTACCTTAGCATCTTCAAAAATGTTCTGTCACATTGTACTACCTTAACACCTTCAAAAGAGGGATGACACATTGTACTACCTTAGCATCTTCAAGAAAAAATATATCATAATGCATCTTGGAAAGAAAAATCTACCAGGTTATAATTCTCCATGTCATATATTATATACACATGTCGAATAAGAAGTAAAAGTTTAAGAAATTAAAGATATTTTCTAATTTGAAGTTATAGTGGCCGCCATCTATTGGATATTTATTTTCCCTTAAACTTGGCCCTCATTTTGATATTCAAAGAAAAAAATACAGCGGCTTAGAAAGTTATCCTGGTCTCCTAGAACTAGTTTTCAAAACAGCCGCTGTTGACCTACATTCATATTATTCCCTCCCTTACGAACTAAGGCTCCATCTATTGATTTTCATTTTTAAAATAGAGACGCTAACGCCACCTAGTAGTCAACTAAATCGCGCGCAAATTTGAATTTCTATCCCGGACCCGCGCCGTCAAGTACCACGAGGTTCGCTCGCCTCCTAGGATTCCCGGGTTTTTAGATTCTCGTTTTATAAAATGACTCTGTAGCGCCATCTATACACTTTATATTGAACTATTACGAGTAAATAAACCTGTTTCCTTTTTTTGCCGCTAGATGGTGTAGGCTACATCAACCGCGAGAGAGAAAATCTATACCTATGGTTCAAATTTTTCGCGCGCGGTTACTTTGAAACTTCTGAATGCCCCTGACAAGGATGAAAGCATGAATATCGTATTGTAAGTTAGGGGGAAATTAGCTCTAATTACGTTAACAAATGAGCCGCTAACTCTATGCTTGTGATTTGATTATAGTTCCTCTAATTAATTTATTTTCCACCAAAATAACACTTAAGGTCACATGGCTTGTGAAAGAATCCATTTGAAAGTTTTCGACCTTTATAGGTCAAACCAAAGACTCGTTCAATCTATTATGTTTATGGAATGAATTAACAGACTTGCCTAAGAGTAGAAAACTTTCAATGAGCTCTTTCTCGAGCAGAATGTCGCCTTAACACACAAGGACACTTCACAGGAGACATGTTAACAGTATACACTTGGAGAATCGAAAATTGAATGTGTACTTACTCTCTTTTTTGATGTTGGTAATTAATGGATCGTTGTTCGTTAACGAAGAACCGCAGTTTTCACTCGATGACGAGGTGACCATGGTCGTCGATGAGGCACAAGAATTAACGGAAGCAGACGGATTGGACGCGGACGCCACCTGGTTGACATTGTTCGAGTTCGAATTGGAGTTCGTGTTGGACGCTAATAAACTCCGCAATCTACTCATGGCCGGAAGAGGGGGCGGCAATAACGACGTTGTCGGAACGCGACCCAATGACGTCACCGTATGAACCGAAGACGACAAAGGCGCGTAAGATGACAACGAAGTAGTTTGCGTATTATTATTATCTAACGTCACTTCCGTCGACGTCACGGCATTGTCCAATCGTTTTCGCTTACGTTTCCGGTTAGTTACGGACCCGATGCAAGCCGTAAAAGCCGGATGTTGCTCCGTCGGTGTTTCGCGAACGTCCTGCAATTGCTGCAAACTTTGAACAGTCGATAAACTCAAATGCGGATGACACTGTTGTTGCTGCGGCCCTTGTTGCTGCTGCTGTTGTTGATCCCTTTGTACTTGGTTCGGTTGTAAAAAATGGTGGTTGTCTAAGTTCATACCACCCTGATGCGACGATATTGTACCATTATGATTAGAAACCAACATGGGTGACGCCTGAGAGACTTGGTTAATAGCCACCAAATCCTCCAGACGCGCTTCGAAATCGGCCAATAGGGTATCGAGTTCGAAATTGGGGTCCGATAGCTGCTCCAATAGAAAAGCGGCAGCCGCCTCAGTTTCTTCCGTCGTGGTTATCGAGGACATGACGACATTCCCACCATTTTCGGTACCATCTTGGACGGCGTTCGATTCAACCACCTCTTGTTGGTGAATTTGGTTGTTGTTGTTGTTGGCCACCAGATTTCCGGGTGGTTGTCCTTGATGTTGATTTAAATGCTGCTGTTGATGTTGATCATGCGCTTGTATTTGATGTTGATTAACTTGATTTTGGGAGTCGTGGACGCTACCGCCATTTTGTCGAGGCGTTTCTTGGTTGACTCGCGACTGAGGTTGTTGGGTTGACCCGTTGTTGGCAGTGTTGTTATTGTTGTTGTTGTTGTTGTTGTTACAAGGGGGAGGCGCTGGGGGTAATTCGGTGACGAGACCATGAAGATCCGTCTGCGATAATTCGGTCAAGTGACCATGATCTTGGGTTGGGTGGTCAACAATCACGTTGGGTCCACTGTCCTGTTTGGAACAGATGTTACGAAAAATGGATCATTAATATTGTCAAGGTAAACCAGTTTTGGATTATTAAATTAAATTAAATTTAACCTTACCAGGCAAGAAAGGTCAACCATTTTGCCATCCGCATCTGGGCACCACAAGAGGTCATCGTCAATAAAGGGCATTTCTTGCAGCACGGACCCTGTTAAGAAAAACATTAACATTTCGCTCAAGATTCTGCAACAGAATTGAATTCCGTAACCAAGTGACACCTCAAACCAATCAGCGACCAGTTTACAGAAGTATTTGTTAAAATTTTTTTAACTCGCATCTCTACTACTATTTTGAATTCTAAAGTATTTGATACCCTGAAAACCTTTTGGGGGCGACAATGGAACATTATAGATCTCATAGTTTAGCAGCATTTTGAAGTCGTAAACATTTATATGCCTATATAATTTTGAATTTCCCCGAAAAATTACAATGTCCCCTAATATTTCCCAAAGATTTGAGTCATTTCCCTAAACATCTCTGTTTGAAATGAATGAAAGCTGATTTTATTGATTCATTTTCATCAAGGTTATCTATCCATATTTAAGAAGTTTGTAAAGCAACTCTGTCGAGGGATTTATTTGATTGATTAATAAAATAAGCGGTTTCGTACCGTTTAGCTTCGTAAGGTGCTGCCACCTGCCAGATACAATATTTACTGGACCATCCCGCTGGTGCTGTCGTCTGTTAAACGGTTTGCAAACTAAACTTCCAGGACACGACCTATTAAAAAAAGTCAAAATAGAAGAAAAAGTACCATTTAGAAACATATTTTACGATAACGATTTTTTCTTAAAAAAAAAAACTCTTACAAAGTTAAAGTTAAAAAGTACTTTAAAATTAGTTTTTTTTCTTCGAAACATTTTTCGTTACACGTTGAGATAACGACTGACGTAATAAGTTTAGAAAAGGGATGGAACACTTGCCCAAAATTATTTATATATATTTATATAAAAAAACTTTAATTTTTCTATTAAGTTCAAGTTTTTCTTCCTATGCAGTGTTGTTAGAATCTTCGTGAGTTCAGTTTAGATTGAATCAGTTTCAAGCTGTATCTTAGCTCACAGAGATTATATCAACACCAACCAATGAAATCACAGTTATTTATTAAGACGCCCGGCCCACAATACCACCCACATGGAAATGAATGGGGCATAATCATTCCAATTATCTGTATGTATTCTTTTTGTTACAACAGGTTAATGATATTCTAAGCAATCATTGCCTACAGCTCAATTCAATTAGTTTAATTTAATTTTATCGTGACAAAATCAGAAGCAGAACTGAACTGAACTGAACCAACCGACCCCAGTAATATTTGTTATTGAAGAAAGAACATTGGGGTTACTAACTTACTATCCGACACCTTAGTTACAATATTTTTTTTCTTACTCAATTTTCTATAAATAATTTTTGGAGTTTCTTTTCAATTGAACTGTTAGAAAATAATTTCGATGCGAGTCCTACATTCCACACTGACTCGCTTCTTAAAAACACGGAAATACTTAATCTCCCCATGTAATGCACTTTCAATTTTTAAGAAATTTATTTTTAAACATCGGGGAGTGAAAAAAATAGCTGGAAGGAAATTTTTCCCAAATAAAAAAAAAATAAAAAAAAAGGTTTCTAAAACAGCGGTTGGTGGTTGTAGTTATAGGACTTCAAAGAAATCGAAATTACTTTTTTTTCTCTTTAAGTTTTATTGTGATTAAAAATTTCACCCCAATTTCTATATAATTCTTGCATAAAAGATTTAATAATTAAAATTATTACGCATTTCGTAATACCCTTAATAGAGAGTTTAAGAAATTTATCAAAGATGCGTGAACTTTAACCCCGACTAAGTAAATGCGGAAAAAGTCGAGTCTAGGGTGCTGCACGTGTTTTTACACGTTTCTTAATCTCGCACGCAAAAAACAATTCGTGTGGATGACGCGTACGATTATTTTAACGCAATTTCCAGGTTTTTTTCGCAGATATTTAACTGACATTTTTGCAGGTGGCATGCAATATCATCTCAATTCGATGGAGTAATAAAAACCGGAATTGTTTTATTTTGTTGACGCAAATCTTAAGCGTCACCGATTTCCCTAAATATTTAAAATATATTTCCGAATTTTACTATATATTTAAAATTTATTCCCAATTTTTACTAAATATTTTATATTTATTCCCGAATTTTACTAAATATTTTAAATATATCCCCGAATTTTACTAAATATTTAAAATATATTTCCGAATTTTACTAAATATTTTAAATATATCCCCGAATTTTACTAAATATTTAAAATATATTTCCGAATTTTACTAAATATTTTAAATATATCCCCGAATTTTACTAAATATTTAAAATATATTTCCGAATTTTACTAAATATTTAAAATATGTTCCCAAATTTTACTAAATATTTGAAAAATATTCTCGAATTTTAATAGATATTAAAAAATATTCTCGAATTTTACTAGATATTAAAAAAATATTCTGGAATTTTACTAAATATTTATAATACTCAGGAATTTTACTAAAAATATATAAAATATTTCTAAATTTTAGTCAAAAACATGCTATCCTAAAATATTCAAAATTCCTATTTTTTAATAAAACTCTGGAAACCCTTTTAATTAAGTCGTTATGGCATACAACGCAATTAGTTCCAAGAAAAATAATAAAAAAAATTATCATCAACGTCGCCCACTGAAATATCAGGGCCTAACCATAGTCAAATATAACATCTTTACATTTAGGTTATTTTAAATCGAATTTACTAAAATAAAATAAAAAAAAAGTTAGCAAACTAGTTTGTACATTTTCCCCACACTTTCCCATAAGTCCTTGGAGGTTCTAATGGAGTAATATACAAGTCACGTGATAATTAGCCTCCCTCCCACACAAACAAGTCTATAAACATCACTAATAAGCTATTATAATTGGTCAGAAAGGTAACCTCTCCAAGACTTGACCTACATAGCTTGAGGTCTTCAAATATTTTGTAATATTTTTGACATCGGGGTTTTAAATTTATAAAAGTTGATATTAAAAGAAAAAAACCAAGACTCATAAGCATATGGAGCATGCGCAGAATCTTTGCATCCGCATTCTGCCCAGACGATGAATTAGACCGATGCTAAATTTTGGGAAGCGTATGTACTTTAGACATTTTGAAAAGTAGCAAAGTTCACTCTTTTTGCATTTTTTAATTTTTTTTTAATAAAGGTTTTACGAATGGGAGTGTCTAGAGCTAATTTTAAAATAAACGTTAAACTTACTGCCAATATTAATGGTTTTGAACGAACTATAAACTATATAAAAAAATATTGAAATTTTCGTACAATTTTTTGGAAAACTATTTGTCTGATTTTTTTTTTTAATTTATTTCACTAACTTTTCTAGACATTTTCAAATTTATTTCACTAATTTTTCTAAACTTTTTTCTAATTTATTTCACTAATTTTTCTAGATTTTTTTCAAATTTATTTCACTAATTTTTCTAGATTTTTTTTCAAATTTATTTCACTATTTTTTTCTAGATTTTTTTTCAAATTTATTTCACTAATTTTTGTAGATTTTTTTCTAATTTATTTCACTAATTTTTCTAGATTTTATCAAATTTATTTCACTAATTTTTCTAGATTTTTTCAAATTTATTTCACTAATTGTTTTCCTAACAAATGTTTCTAGAGTTTTTTCAGTGATTTTCAATTAGTAACTATTTCTAAATTCTAGATCACAATCTACATCATCATAAGTTTATAAGATATTCTCCATAAGTATTTCACTACCTATACTTCGTAATGCTAGAGACTTACAGCTCGAGCCAGTTCGACATATGTACTTATCAATGGTGGTTTTTGGACAAATTATTTCATGAAAAACAATTTTTAATTAATTAGATTTAATGATTGGGGTATGAAAAAATATTAATTAAAATCGATGGAATTGAATTTTAATTAGCGTGAATCTATCCGCTAAGTTACGAAGCGTGTGTTAACTGGTTTTGATTACGTAAAATGGATTTCGAATTTAATTTAACCTTCAAAAATTTCGTCCGTTTTTTTTTTCTTCTTTCATTTGTCGAGACTTTAAAAATTATTTTTGAATAAATTAAATTTCGGAGAAGAACCGCTGCTATGATGCGAAGGTCATCGTTAAAAATTGATTTGCAAAAGTTTTACAATATTTGTTAGCGAAACCTGATTTATTTTTTGGGTAACTCGCGTGTATTTTCGCAATATCATATTGAGGATTTTTGTCAAATTATTAATGGCGAAATATAATGGATTTTATCACGATTTAACAGAAGAAAAGTATGTTTTAAATGTTGGTACATTTTTAAATTAAATTTTGCCATTTTAAAATATTTTTTTTATTGATTTTCAAGGTTATTTCGTAATGATTAAAATCCCACCTTATTGAAAATGGATGTATTGCAAATTTACAAGGTACAAAAGTATTAACATAAATTGGGACGCCGCATTGAATGTCCACATAAATTATAAGGGAAAAATATCCATAAATTAACAAAGCACAAAAATGTCCCATTTAATTTACAAAAGCGTAATAATGTCCCCCTAATATTACAAAAGCATAAAATTGTCCCCCTAATATTACAAAAGCATAAAATTGTCCCCCGGCTTAAAGTAAAATGCATATTATGAAGTTTTATACACAACAAGTGCTCCAATAAAATCATAAAAAGTATTCTGATAAAACCATAAAAGCATAAAAAGTATTCTTATAAAGCCATAAAAGCATAAAAAGTATTCTTATAAAGCCATAAAAGCATAAAAAGTATTCTTATAAAGCCATAAAAGCATAAAAAGTATTCTTATAAAGCCATAAAAGCATAAAAACTATTTTTATAAAGTCAGAAAAGCATAAAAAGTATTCTTATGAAGCCATAGAAGCATAATATCATGAAAATCCTGGAAAGTTGTCTGACTGCACATTAAAAGCGTTCAATAAAGACTGAAATTTAGAGTGCTGTCTAAATGTCACTATAAACATTAAGGTACATTAAAAGAGTTTTTACATGAAGTCTCTAGTCATTATAATCGTGATATTGCGCTTCAAATCGTATTAAAAGGGTTTCGCAATATCATGCACACGCTATTCCATGCAGTCTTCTAGACGCAATTGCACTTTGTTATTAGTAGTCTAGAATTTTAGAATAATTAGAACAGCTTATAACAAATAACTGCAACAAGTTCAAATAGAGAAAAGGAAACTACTTCAAATATTACACCTTTGTAATTCAAATAAGTTGAACTAACTGAGACTCTGAGAGGAGTGTGTTAAGTCAGAGTTCGTTGCACCAAAAATACTATACAAGTTACAACTAGAGATAAAAGTTTCTTTCAAACGTACTAGACATCGGTAGAAAAAAAATCCTAACCAATCAAAACTAACCCATTTTTTTCTCTAACAAGGGCGGGCCCAGCTGAGTGAGGGTAGAGAAATGTTACTACAGACAGCGAGGGAGCTAAGGGTAAGTCCCTGACGCCAGAGGTGTTTTTTTATAACGCAAAACAACCTTGGTTAGAATTTCAACGTAGGCAAAAAATACACACAAGTCAAGCACCCCTCAGGCACAACACGTGGTATTTATTATTGGTTAAAAAAAGCGCCAAAAACCTGCTTAGCGCTTACCGGCTAAAGTTTTCAGCGGATCCCTTACAACCCCCCTCCCGTTTTCAGCGGATCCCTTACAACCCCCCTCCCGTTTTCAGCGGATCCCTTACAACCCCCTACCGTTTTCAGCGGATCCCTTACAACCCTCTACCGTTTTCAGCGGATCCCTTACAACCCCCTACCGTTTTCAGCGGATCCCTTACAACCCCCTACCGTTTCCAGCGGATCCCTTACAACCCCCCTCCCGTTTTCAGCGGATCCCTTACAGCCCCCCTCCCGTTTCCAGCGGATCCCTTACATCAACCACCTCCAGTTTTCAGCGGATCCCTTACAACCCCCCTGCTGGTTTACTTACAACCCCCTCGGCCCCTCCCGTTTTCAGCGGATCCCTTACAACCCCCCTGCCGGTTTACTTACAACCCCCCTGCCGGTTTACTTACAACCCCCTCCCGTTTTCAGCGGATCCCTTACAACCCCCCTGCCGGTTTACTTACAACCCCCTCCCGTTTTCAGCGGATTCCTTACAACCCCCCCTCCCGTTTTCAGCGGATTCCTTACAACCCCCCCCCCCCCCTCCCGTTTTCAGCGGATCACTACCGCTTAAGTATTATACAGTACTTATCTTCCAGTAGAAATTAATACGGGTAACTAGAAACCACGTAGAGTTTCCTATCTACTACTTGGTTCTGTCTGTGTAACTACCCACTGACAATAAAAAAGAAATAACAAAACAATAAAACCTTTTTTAAAAAAAGTTATTTTTCCAGTAAAGCATTCAACACGCAATGTATATAGTTCCGCAGCTGTTTAGAAATATAGCTTATAGTTAAAACTTAATCCTGATACACAATACAAGGGGTGTTTTTGTAGAGCAAAATATGTCAATTTTCTTTATATACAATGAGATAACTTTCATCCTGCGGTTCAAGTCTCCAAGTATAACTCTTCATAATCATCGCTCGACAGACGATTAATTGTTTAACAGTCTTAAGAAAGATGCATTTAATTTAATTAGATTATGTTCAGTAGTTTACAGTAAATATGATAAATAAATTATATAAGACCAATAAGTGATATCTAGTTTATTAGGGAGAAGGTATAAATTCGCCCCCACATTTCAGCTTTATCTTCAGTCCAAACGTATAGTAGGTCCGGAGTTAATCCCCGACTGAGGAGAGGCAGCGAAATAGCCCGGCCTCCTTTTACGTCCCCCCTTTTATTTTGAAAGGGGGACTGGGACTATGGTGCGCGAATAATTAGGCATCTTATACCTTCTCCCTAGTAAACTAGATATCACTTCTTGATAAGACATTAAAACATACAGAGGTAGGACCTAAGAGAACAGAGGTAAGATAGAGCATATCCCCCACGTTACAACATGTTCCTGTAGGTAACTAGCGCCCTCTAAGGTTATAATAATTGCAGCTAAGGTCTGATCCACAGAAAAACTTTAGGTGCCTTTGAAAATTTTTGGTACGATTTCATTTTAAACTTAGCAAATGAAAAATATGTTTTCACCACTATAAACGAAGCTATTTAAAATTTCTCTTTCAATAGCTTTTTATTGAAATGGCCCTTAAAATAACGGCGCCCCAATTTGTGCTATACTTTATATTATTATTATACTGGGATAATAATTATTTTAAAATAGAATTAAATGGCCCTGAATAAGACTCCCTCTTAATATAGATCAAATTGCTTGTCGCGCAATAGCATTTCAGATGCATTCAAAAGAACAAGTTTATTCAAGCTGCAAGTATAGAGAAACTCAATATAATTTTTGTATATTAATATTTCGTTATGCAAAAGTAATATTAGGCCTTCTAAACCGAGAGCTTTAAATTTATAATTCTTCACTATTAATGTCAATTAATAAATACTAAGAGAGCATCGATCATATTTAATCAAATTATTATTAGAGTGTCAAAATTTGTACTAGGACAAATAAAAATTTGTGTAAATTTTTTTTATAATGACTAGTTATTATAAAATAATTTTGTGATTTTTTGAAAATTTTCAAATATATGTAACTTTTATTTATAGCTCATATGGTGAAGTTACGAGATTTTGGGCTATAGTTCAATGTATACAGGGTGTTTCTGATAAGTGTGGCATAAATTAAGGGGGATATTTTCGGCCAATTTTAAGACGAAAATGTTCTGTGACATTTTGCCTTCCGGGTAACTGTTTTCCAATTAAGATTTGAGTGTTTTATGGATGACCCCTTAATTAAATTAGAAATCATTGTCTTTAATTTATGTCAGACCTTATCAAAAACACCCTGTACGTATTAACATATATTTAAATCAAATCGTTACATAACGCACAAACAGACAAACAAACAGCGACGATTAAAAAACCTCTCATCGAAACTAGGCAAGAGGATACTAAAAATCCCGGAGACCTCGAAAACTCCTTCCTTTTTTTTGTGTCGATTAATTTTGTTGTTTTTTGCATACATTTTCTCATTCCTTTACCCGCCCCTTTTCTAAACAACTCGCGTCCCCCCTGACACAATATGGTAGGCGAAGAAGGAGCGGGAACCCAAGGACAACCAAGCTTCTTTTTTTTTCATCTTAAGAAATGACTGAAGCCCAAGCCTTGAGGTTTACTTTAAAAAAGATAGATTTCAGCCTTCGACTTTGGTAGGCTTTCCTGATGATAAAATGTTTTAAGATGTACAAAGATCTGTTGAAGGTTTTCTATAGCATGCGCGCGCGCTGTTGATGCATTAGGCAATTCATTAAAATATCTCCATTTTTACGGATTCGCTTCAAATTTGTTTGAAACAAAAAGAAAGTCCAAAATAGGCATTAATTTAGAGACCACACTTAATTAAATTAAGGAAATTATTTCTTTTAATAAGCCACGTTATGTCACACGACGTTTTCTAGGAAATACCTTCTTTTCTAATTAAAATTAAAATAAGCAATTATTTCCTGTTATAATTAATTTTGTCACCCTAAAAAATAATAATTAAAAAAAACCCCTCGAATTACTTAAATCTTAACGACAATTAAACCAAATTTGTTTTTTTTCTTTCAGCATCTAGCTCTATATTTTAAAGTTTAAACCACGCTATTTTCTGTTCAGAGTCAGAAATTTTCGTTTCCCAAGTGTTGCCAGTAATGTTTTGCAGCGGATGTAAATTTTGAACTGATTTGAACTAAAATTAAATGAAACTTTCAACATTTCGTATTTGAAAGATTGTAGAATAGAAAATAATGAATATTTCAAATTAGGTTTTCTTATAGGTTAGGGCTCTTTGAAGCAGATGACGTCAGTAGGCTAAGGTTTCAACTAGAGTTCTCAGAGCCCATGACGTCATCTGGTTTTAGGTAAAATAATTTAATCAAGTGGTATATTTTTAATAATTTCGATAAATACATTTCCAAATTAAAATAAATATTCATTATCTTTATAACAACAATTTGAATAAAAAAAGTCATAATTAAAACCCCAAATTTTCCTTTAAAATAAGTGAATTAATAAATAAAAATTGATACGCAAATGTTACTAGTTGAGAAACAAAATTTTTCTTAACAAAAAATAAAAATATCAACATGCGATTGATTTAATTTGAATGATTAACAATATATTACGAAACTTAATAAAGGATGTCGTTACCAAAATTTCAGATTACAATCTATAAAGTATACAGTATAAAGTATAAGGCTCGCTTAAAATTTTAGAAGGCAAACTAGATGCGAATACGATGAAGCAACGGGCAACATTTTCACGGTCAAATTTTGAAATATTGGTTATTAAAAATTTCCAAATAAAACATAAAAAAATAAATAAAAATAACTTCATTAAACCCTTCATGCTCCCTTTAAGGAATCATTTTCTTTCTTCATACAGAAGTTCTTTGAAATCCTACGACATAATTACGTGCCTTTAGGCAGACAAATTGTTATTTCTTACTAATGACTCATTTGAAATAATGAAATTTAAATTCCATGAGTTGCAACGTACTATTCTTAGTCATTTACAAAATATACCTGACTTTCCAGGTGAGGTAAAAAAATCCAAAAACTTTAGACCAAATTTAGATCGAATTAAATTCCACGTGTGCAAAATAATGAAAATGTTTGCACTTCCGGGTTTGTTTTTATGTGCATTACACTAACATCAGTTTAACTAAAATGGTTTGTTGTCACGAGTTAAAAAATAGCACGTAACGCGCGTCAATATTTACCAAAACGTATAGAACTTAATATAATATTACTTTAATACTTAAAAATAAGTAAATTACTTAAACCCAAGTAAGTCAGTCAATCGCCATTAGAAAACCTTAAGGCTACTGTCGGAAAAAGGTATTAACTTATTTATATTTACAGGTACGCTGGTTTAACTTAGACTAATAAAATAAATTCATTATTCTAGTTGCATAGTCCTCAATTCTTATTTATTGAATGAATAACACATACCGTGTTTAAAAATTAAAATTAAAAACAAAGATGCATGTTCACGGTCACGGATATTTTGAACATCATTTTGTCGGATAGTAATAGGTCTCGCTAGTCACAGTATCCTATCCCTCGGTATTGCTCAATATCGACCCATTATTAATGGTCAAAAAATAAACGTGAAGTTTCAGCAATCACGAAAGCAACGTTTTCAGTAAATTTACGCGTTTAATTTTGATTTAAAATTGCAGTACATAAGAAGGGTTCGTGTAAAATATTCAAATTCGTTCGCGCTATGCTATTTTACAACCCCATAATGGCGGATTTGACCTTTACTACGGACATGGTTAATAAAATAAAGCTATAAAATCAAGGTCTGCATGTAATATGCAAAATTCAGAGTTTTTCTTAGTTATTTTGCTAATATATAATCAAGAAGTGATATCTAGTTTATTAGTGAGAAGGTAAGATGCCTAAGTATTCGCGCGCCATAGTCCTAGCCCCCCTTTCAAAATACAAGGGGGGACGTAAAAGGAGGCCGGGCTATTTCGCTGCCTCTCCTCAGTCGGAAAATACGTAATTTTCGTCATTCGCGCTGCGCTGACGTGAGTTTTCAAGAACCAATGAGATGCTGGTTGTAATTTAGAGGCGGCGGGGATTAACTCCGGACCTACTATACGTTTGGACCGGAGATAAGGATGGAAATGTGGTGCGAATTTATACCTTCTCCCTAATAAACTAGATATCACTTCTTGCTAATATATAATATATATATTTTTAGGAAACGATGTTCGATGTATACAGTGACGATAATTTTATCGCGGTGACCATAACAAACGATACGCGAGTTTAATAGACGATATTTAAAGAAGTGGGAACGATATTAGAGTACTTCAAAGACGATAACATCTCTAAAACCCCAATTTAGATAAATTTTTCTTTCGATTTTTATAACAAAATGTAACTTTACACTTTCTGTTAGCCATTAATAAAATACTATATGAAACAAAAACTAAATGTTACAAAATGCCAACCCAAACCCCTTCACTTACCAAAATGTTCCAAAAACAATAAAATCATCTTTTAAAGAAAACACCAACCACCGATATATTACAAGGGTACGCGTCTTTTATCTGGGACAAATCCCTGACCCTAACCCCATTATTTCAATCTTACTTTTCATAAATTGAACCTCGAAAGAAAAGTAGAAAACTTGTTCGCTCGCGCGCCTTAGCTATCGCATCACAACCACGCGTATTTCATTTGCCAAGTATATATTTTTTTGGCGCCAAATCATTGCCAAGAAAAGCGTGCTTGCAAAGGCCCAACATAATACACGTACAGTGTCAATGATATATAATATTATTACGCGTTATCGTAGATAAATACGTCAACGGATAATGACTTTAAACATACATATCTTCAGGGTTTATATTAACGTATCAACTAAATTAACATTCTAAAAAAAAATAATAATTATTATCTAATCGTGAATATAGGCCTATTTCGCGCCTAATCTGCGTACGTCCTTCGCGCTCTTTAATAAGAATTCCCGCGTCTTTTGAAGACACGTGACAAAACACGCGTTTTAAGTTTGACAGGAGATTAATTAGTTGCAATTTCTAATTTATATTTTACAGGCATCATGGAGCCTGTATCTTAAACGGCTCCATGCAGGCATGGAGAATTCCTACCATTAACACAAGGAGACCAGGGGACTTAGAGTGTAAAATCGTCTGCTATTTTACACTCTAGGTTGCCTCGTCTCCTGGTGCAAATGGTATGAATCCTTCTTGCGTGTAAACTATGTATATAGAAAGTTTAAACACATGGAGGATTCATAACATTTACACCAGGAGACAGGGCTATCTGGAGGACAAAAAGCAGACGGGGTTTCTGCACTACAAGTAGCCCGGCCTCCTGGTGTAAATGGTATGAATCCTCCATGTGTATAAACTATCTATTATATTTTTTAGATTACAATAAAATTCCCCTGACTTAATTGGTTCCAATTCATACAAAATGAACTGATTTTTCATGACCTTTATGTCAATTGTAGGTATAACCTGACTCGTGACAATGTTGCAGTTGCATATTTACGCCGCCCTATACCACGGCAGACCTTTAAGATCACGTTACGTGGTGGGCGAGTTTTTAGATCAAGTACAGCTTATTAAATTCAAATGTAATATAAATGCTAATTATTTTAAACTTTCCTTGTCAATTAAAAATTATTTCTTTATTTTTTAAATAACCCTTCCCGTACGAGTACACCCTAAGCTAATGTTTATAGATAATTTGATAATCTTTGAAATAAACAGCAATCGAAGGATGAATTCCATAAACAATGCGCCCATGACATATTTTTTTTCTTTTTGATAAGAATTGTTGTGATTATAATTATATTACGATTTCAAAGGGTTAATTACTGTCATTCTTATTTAACATTAAAAAAGATTTAACCAGGACTATTTTCACAAGTATGAAATAAAATATCGTGTACCAATCCGCGTGCAACCAAATTTCTCTATACTTTAAATTTTTTATTTACGTAACTTCAATTTGCGATAATGCCAAAACCCAAACCAAAATAAAAACCATCTAGTTGCCTTTGGTTTCATCTTTCAAGATTACAAGAAAAACAGTGACTAACCAACCATTAATTCTGATATCGAATTCCGACGTTTAACTTTTACTTAATGACGTAAAATTAACGTAATAATAAGCATTAAGCATGCGTCAATCAAAATGTATGTACCCAGAGAAACTAATAAAGATAATACATAATAAGCCGACAATACAGTGAAAAATTAAACACAAAATCAGAAGAAAATTAAGGCGAGAAGACTTATATAACTAATTTATTTTTATAACAATGTACTTTGGGAATAATTCTTCCTAAACTGAACTGAACTGATATTCATAGCTACACTAAAGGAGCTAGAGATATTTCCTCCCCCCGTTTCTTAATTTTAACCGCGCTTCATTTCAGTGTTGCCAGTATTTTGTTATTAGATAATCTCCTACAGATTTGAAAAAGAAATAAAACAGAACCGAACCGAATTCAACAAGATTTTCAGTCTGTTTTAGAGTAATCTGCGCATTTGAATCGCACTCACAAATGATTGGCAACATTGGTCCGCAAACTATTAGGTAACAGTGCCGCAAACCTTAACAGAAACGAAACGACCTTGAAAAACACCCTTACCCTTAACCTAATTATCCTATTAATAATAAAAAAAATTAATCCATACCTTGCTTCAAACATAATCCATAAGCGTTTATATCACACAATCACAAAAAAAATAAAAATTTAAATTTAAAGATTCTTTTTTTTTTAACTTTATTGATACTCAATATAATATAAAATGTGTATCCAAATTATTATTATATACTAATTGTAACACACTAACACCAACCACCTTCACCACCACCACGGTTTCACTACAACCTAATCTAATACTACGGGCAGAGCGCGAACTATACGAACTACAGCTCTATAGTGTACTAGTACAACTGCGGTCTCCGCTCAAGAAGGGGGAAGGTAAAGCTGCAAAATTCACTTCCGAAACATTGGGAGTCAGGGTAGAGAAGAGAGAGAGACGCCATAACCAAGCCAAAGCCAACGGAGCTTCGTTGACTACGTCACAGACTGACGAAAAAAAAAACATAGTAGAAATACAAGCATAATTTCTAGAATATACCTCTAGTCGGATAGACTCGCAAAAAACGAGGAAATCAAGTTAAGAGTTTGGTATAAGGTTTGGTTGGCTTTGCCTCTCGCTCTACTGCTGTAATGGAATGGGAGTTTTTCAGATCTCACACGAATATTGATGGTTTAAACGTGTAATTTTGGAATGAGTCACTGACTGACTGATAGAGGAGGAGGTATTTCGATTATGATTTAGCAAACAAAAGTCTTGGATCTAGATTATATAAATGAAGTGTGACGTGTCTATGAGATGGGTCGGTTTGGTGTACACGAAAAACGTTTGGTAATGGACTGTTTAAGAAAGGATCTGATAGCAGAGATCTCCGAGTCCGAGTTCGTATTAGGATAAGGCAATAGAGATATGTCTCACTTGGGACGTCAGTGCCCAGGTAAATGTTACGGGCTTGGGTTTGGCTGTAGGTCGCCATGTTTGGTACCACTTTGGTTCTATGGGCTAATAGCATGGGTGACGTCATACTAAGGCTTCTGAGATGGCTTTATAGACCCAGTGTGTCTTCAGAGGTAACATTGATGGGTATATGGACAACAGAGACGTATGCTTTCAAACAACAAGGACCTCTGGTGGACTGTTAACGTTGAGGTACGATCTAACAACGCCTTAGTGTCCACTTACATATCAATGTACCACCTCATTGTGACACGGCTGAAGCAGTTAAGAGAGGTTCTACATGACATAACGACGATATAGCGCTCACAGGCTATAGAGAACCATGTGGTAACAGTAGTTGCATTATCGTCACTCTGTTGCACATATTTTTAAGTCTACACTTTTAATATTACATGTACATTTAGGTAAATATTCAAGTAGGGAACAAAGTTATTCTCCGCAGTAGTTAGTGTGTGAGCTCCGCCCCATTTTCCTGCCGGCTTTCCCTGCGTTCTAAATTGTATAAGGGGAAGGGTTATACATTCTCTTTCTTTCTCCTCCACCCGGTTTTCAAAAGCTAACTATACATTAATGGCGGGTACTGATACGTCACGGTTATGTCCTTGAAAACAAGCAACGTGTTGAGCGCGTGCGGTTAAACTTCACTCGCCAAGCAAACCTCGTTAAACGCGTCGCGACTTATCGAATTTTCTCTATAATAACTTACTTCTATTGGTCGACATTTAAACCGGGTTTTCAACATAAATCTATCACTTTAAAGTCTACATGCATTCAGAATAACCCTGCTTTAACTTAAGTGGCAGTGTTAACAATCAAGCTATAATGAACCGCTAGCCTCTCTCGTTGCAGTTTCATGTCTCTGGCAACACTGTCCAAGTGTACAAAATGGCTTCAACTGCAGTCTCAGACGCATTTCGAGGCTGAATTTTCTGAACTAATATCCCCACTTACAGAGAGCATCAAGGTGTTGGCCCACTAGCTCGATTAAAACTAAACGCGTAAGCCTAAATTCTCTAAAAGGTTCTGAAATACGACGACTATGGTACTGATTCAAACCAAACTGAATTGAACTGCTAATCTGCTACAAATCCTCTGGTAACAGAGAGCTTTCAGATTGGATAGTAGTACGTGACACCCTCCCAAGTCTTACCGCTGTTCTGGTAGCCATATTGGTGCATGGTCTCAGCTTCATTCCTGCTTTAAACCCACCAATATGGCAGCGTAAATTACGTCACGAGACTCACCTCCTCCTCTAAACTAAAAGCTCTCTATAAGCGAAGAATTTTTGTCTAAATTGCGAAAACCGTATTATATAATCCCTTGTAGGCCTAATCCCTCAAAGGGGTAAAGTTCGTCTTCAAAACGGGGCTCCCCAAATTTAATTGCCATTTACCGGCAGACGAAGGGGGACTTACGATTATCCCTTAATGCTCCGAATGTAGGCTAAAACTCAAGGTTAAGGACAAGCTTGCCTCGTCACTCGTCAGTCCCCTTCCATTTAGTTTCCTGATCCTCATCCCTACCCTCTCTATCTTCAGTCACCATCACAGTCTAGGAGAGCGATCGAGCGCATGCGCAAATACAGTCCCGAGAAAAGGCGCGTAAGTGTTCGAAGCATTGTTACAGGACGGAGTTCCAAAATAGAAAATGAAATCATAGGCAGTATACAACAAATATACTAAAGTAGATAAAGTATAGAAGTACTAGACGAAAAACTAACCTAAAATTAAAATCAGCGGGGGCAGGGCTGCGAATAACATTGAAGAGACTAAAGCCGGCTAGATCAAGGTCAACTTATTAATACCTCCCTAGAGACTTCGATGTCTGTCAAAATTAACTACAGCCCTCTATCCATGGGCAGTAATTCGCCGGTTTGGCAAGGAGAAAACGTTTGCCTAATTAGTAGAAGACCATTACTAGATGAAAACTGTTTAACGTTGGCTAATGAGGCTTTTATTTAATTAATTTTTAATGTCCTAACGTTTCTGTCATACAACCTTTCAACTCAGATAACAATTGCCGTACAGTACAAACGTTATCCATTTCCGGAATCACCCTGATTAGATTCAAGTTAAAATTCGCTTAAAAATCATTAAAATTCGTGTTAATTGGCTTGTGGAAAGTGCTGTTAATTGTAGTCTTTCGTAGCCGAAGTTATAGGTGTTTTTTCCAAGTGACTTAACCCTCGCGAAATCGAATAAAGCTTACCAAGTATTTGAAGCTAGCTAACTCCCACAGCTTTTCCATTCCTAGGAAAGGGACCGCAGTAATACCGTCAGAGGGGAAAATTTCCAATTTTCAAAGTTAAGCCTTTACCAATGAAAAGGTTTATTCAGAACAGTAGGCAAGGCAACCATAGGCAAGGCGACCAAACCCCACTAAGGAGTGAAGAGAAGCCTACCAGAGCCAGAGCAGAGGGAGCTAAGAGAAATGAGGTGACTCCATGAGGGTGAGTGAGAAACGGAGAAACGCGCACGAGTGAATAGTCCAAGGACATGACCTTGTCGGCAACCCCGGCAACAGCGCATTTCCGTCAACTTTGAGCCTACCTTCCTACCCCTTCCTTCAGTAGATTTTCTCCCCGTCTCTAGGCCATTAACAGCCCCGTTCTACCCACACGAGGAGGGAGAGAAGTCTTTTCCCAGCTCTAATACTTAAGCCTAACCAATGGGAGACGCAGCCGGGTCCCAGTGTTGAATGTTTAAACACTGAGAATTCCGTGAGCAACGTAATAGATATTATAAAAGGCTTGTAATTAGGTTAAATATTCACAAGCAAAATGATTAGTAAAAAATAATGCTTAGATCCGTTTCAAAAAGGGAGCTAGCCTCATTATCGTCTGGTTAAGAACGTACGCGTACGCAAAGACGATAGACAGGGCTTCAAAGTTACCAGTCCATTACCAAATTTGCTCCGTTTTGTAATTGTTCGAAGACATATCTTAATTTAAATATTTTTTTGTCCACATAAAACTAGGTTGTCAACACACCAGACTCTATTAGGTTTAAAGGGTATATTATTTAAAACCAAGCTACAAATATACGCAATATAAACGGTGCAATGTCGCTAACGAAATTCTCATAGCCTATTTAGAATAAAGCGATGACTATATATAATTTTTTATTTATTTCAATTTGTTTTTTGTTGCTTTTGCCTCTTCCGCGATGCGGTGTAGGGTAATTTTTAGAGTTCTACGCTATTACGGTTGTCAGAAGTACATCTACCGATGTAAAAAAAATTAATATAATGAAAGATGCAATTTTGCATCACGATGACGTAACAGGAGGTTATAAATTCTTAAGTCTTCTTTGAAACGTTTTATACTCAAAATTAAAATTATAAATCGTAAGTTACTGACGTCAGATTCCAAGATAAAGAAACCTATTAAATACCCTTTAAAGGGAGAAAAATATTACAAAATACTTTTGATGTGTAGATGTGACACTTAAGTTTCAATTACACGTATATATTTATACAATCAAAGCAGGTAAGGTGCCTTTACTCTCTCCACACACACACAAAAATAAAAAATAAAAATCACGCTAATGAACAATGACAACTAACTCTAAAATTAATTACTAAAATTTCAACCTACTCACGAAATATGGGCGTTGATAATTACCATTACAACATGTCCTTAAATGTTTACGGTAAACATCAAAATGCATTAATTAATAAATAAATAAATAAAAACAAATAGAGAGATTAAGCTATTGCTAAAGAAAACCCTTTTGAATGTGAACTTAACATAAAAGTATTTATTGTGCTTCGTCCCAAAGGTGGCAAACAGCTTGGTATATTAGTTGCAATAAAATATAGCCTTAACCTCTCTAATAAATACATGTATGCATTATTTACAGTCTGCAAATGATCTGAAAGGACCTTCGGGGAGGAACAATAAGAGGTTTTTTTTTTTTTTTTTGTTCTTCCAAAACTTGGGGGTCTAAATTACTAATATGACACGGCATATATTAAACCAAACACAGATCGTATAGTATAATGTAATGTATTCAGCTATATTCTACTGTTTTCTAAAGGATTACACTGGGTTTTCCACTTATATAAATATATGCATATCGATCCTATAACATTATAACATGCTCTACATGTAGTAAATATTCTGGCTTAACTAGAAATTGTAGAACGGCAAATGCAAAATAAATTTATGCAAATTTGACAGACGATTAAAAATATATTAATTTCTTGAGAAGGGAATATCGAATAGTGATTTCATTAAATAAATTTTACTGATTTAGTTATTTTCTTTGACTGTTTACTGTTTATAACTGGTGAAATATAATTTTTGCTATACGAAACCTATACTTCCTGAGCGACTTAGACCGATATTGGTTTCCCAAAACGGTTCAAAGGAGATACAATATTCAAAAGCTAATATACAATGAAATGAACTTTTTTTTAAACCGAACTGATTTTTATAATAAAAGGAGAGTTTATCTTTTTTGTCGAAGTAGCCAACCCCTCACTCAAGTCACGCAAATATCCCTGAAATCTTAAATATCCCTGATTCCCCCGAATTGAATGAAAAATCTTTTAAGTATCCCTAAAATTCTAGACAACAATTTATTTAGACTCTTATATTCCCCTGTTTTACATGAACTCTGGCGAGGGGCTAATCACTCTCAGATTCTCAGTACACCACGGCGGTAAAAGGTTATTCATTCACTAATTTTTTAAAACAATCATTATATCATTGAAAAGACTTATTTAAATATTTCACGAAATCCCTTAAAACATCGTACGATGAGTGAGTAACCCCTCGAAACGTGGAGCACTTTCGCACGAGCGACACAACATAGAAAAATTACACTTAAGTGTACCATAATTTTTTTAAACAAATCCGCTATCAAAAGGTACACCCACCATGGCGACAAATACACTCAAGCAATTAACTCTAGTCATAATCTAAGATAGTCATAATTTTCCCTCTTAAAAGGATCTAAATTCCCATAGAAACCGGGCATATTTTCAAACGGGAATTCGTACCCCTTTCAAGATTGAGACCAGAACTACATTAATATATATCGGTATTGGTACAAATTTCAAACTACCCTTGGGATTAACAGCGTATATTGCACATACAACATTAATTCTAACACATATACAGGAAGATGGGAATACCCTTATTAGTAAAAGCCATTAAATATAGCGAAAACACAACCTTAGAACCGATATAATTTAACGAAGATAAAAGCCAGTTCTCTACGGCTAATATTACTGGTTCTAAAATTGCAAATACATTAATTAAGTAGTATGTACCTGCTCAATCCAGAAGCGGCCTTAATTTGCATAATGCGTCGAGATGGTTTTCATAATTTTTTTTTAACTGTATATCTTCAATTCCAGGATTGTAAAAAACCGGCGATGAGATCAAAGGCAAAGTATATTATAATTAAAAACACCAATCAAGCTAATTCTAATTAAAAAAATGTATTCACTAGGTTCTAAACACTAGATAACTCTAAGCCTATTTTCAGTAGACCAAACGTCAGTGTTCTGAGACTTTATCTAGCTCTGAGGTACGTACGGAGTTCCTGTAGCCTTCGACTTCCGCGTGCTGGCTCTTCCCCCCCCCCCTTACAATCAGCCCCCCCCCTTATTAAAATGGACGGCTCCGCGTCGTCTGTGACGTCACGTAAATTCAGACCCAGACGGGGATAGCCCCTTACTTAAACCCCTCCTACTACCTTTCCACTAGTCTGCGGTGGTTCGAAGGATAAAAGTTGAAAATAGGCCAAATTTTATTTTATAGGCCAAAATGTCCCGAAAGCGTCTGGAAGTGAGTCTAAGGAAAGGAATGGGTTTCATTTAAGAAAAGGTTTCAATGGTTTTGCTAAAAAGGAGACCGGTGCCAATTTTAAGAAAAAATTTCTTTGTATAATTAGAATGTTAGCTTAGCCATTGCGCGTGAACTTAAATTAGAAATAGAACTACGTATTTCATGGAAATATTCTTTATAGAGAACTCTAGCTATTTGATCTGAATGCGATGCAGGGTTATCAGAGTTCCCTGCTGCAGTGATAAAGTTTTAAACTCGACGGGTAGTTTGCGTTTATATAAATAAGATTTTAAAATTTGTTCCACAGGCACATGGAGCGTAAAATATAAGTATTTTAATTTAATATTCTTTGCGTGCAGTTGAATCACTCTCCAAGCACCTGTAAAGAATACCATTTTGCCTAAAATGGGCGTTCTACACTCTCCCCAATCTGTTTCTTTCAAAAACGAAATGACCCTCCTACAGAACAGATTTTGGCGCGAACGCGAATTCAAAGTTCCTAACCAATCCGTTAGGGGAATCGAAACGTTACGTAACTTCCCTAGCAGATGGTATTTAAAAATGGCGACGTCCATATACCGCTGATGCTCTAATGTTTTGATAACGCGTGTGTAATAACTATGAGTTTCGACCCAACTTCACCCGATTTTGACCCCGAAGCTGCTTTAGGTCATCCCGAGAGTGTTATTCTACCAAACCCAAGTGTTTTACCATATAATAATGTTGCGGAATACGTTAGTAGAACCCGAGGTCTTGGCAGAGCTCGTGGACCAAGGCCCGCCACTTTGTTATCGCAAAGAGCGGCTGGTAGAGGGAACACCAGTCAGGTAGGAATATAAAACGTTTTCAGGGATGAAATTTTGGCGCCAATTTTGATAATAGCGCGCCATAAACCGAAGCACGTTTGGCGGGAAAAAATAATCATAGGGTAATTAAAAATACCGCGAAAGTAATAAATAATGGATATCAAAAACCGTTTTAAGCATTCAGGCTATAATTTAACGATGTTAGAAAGTAAAATTATTTTTGAAGTGTATGAAAATGCTTCTAGCTATAACAAGGTGTAATGAAATGGTTAATTTGCAATTACCAATTCTTAACGAGTGCATTTTAACTAACAAACTGACTCCGGAAAAGATAGTTATCAGTATTTTCTAACAGAATTGACGAAAGGGTTAAAATTAAATGGTTGAAATACATTGTATGTGGTTTCCTTTATAATAGCATGTGTCAAAGCACATGGACATCTCTAGTAAAGGTCAGACACTGACAAAGGCGCACCAATAGCTCATGCCCAAGCTAATACCTCTCGTATGTCGACAAAGCAACTTAGCAGAAATATTAAACAGATTTAAATTTAGAAACACACAGCTCTACATTTCATTTTCCCTTCAAAAAGCAACAACCCTCTGTATAATATCGGTATCTAGCGGCGATAAAAGGAACTAGAATTCATCCCCTACCATAACATTTCATCCCCCGCTTCCACAATCTCCCGTAGAGGTCAATGTACTCGAGTCAAAATACGCTTCTTCCAGAGCTCAGTCGGGTTTCGACTTTCGGAAAGAACGGAGCTGTTTAGCGAAACTCTCTTTAAACTGTAGCTCAAAACTTAGCCATGGCGTAGCTTATCAAGCGAAATTCTGAGAGAGAGAGTACAGATAGAGGAGAGCGAGCAACAGAAGCCGAAGATGCTTTTAAAAACTGGCCATACTAGTAAAAGCGCCAAAAAGTCATTGAACTTTGGTGCCAACGTATTCTCCTATAGAAAGAGCTCGCTTTAAGAGAGTTTAAAAAGACTTGAAAATTTTTCTACCCAAACATCTATTTTTTTTTATTTCCTTCATCTTTATTTAACTAACTTCGACAAAATCAGCTAATACTGATTTAACTCTTAGCTGAGCTTAAAAAAATCCTGCTTTTTATCAAAAAAAAGAAAGATTAAAACTTTCTTAGATAACGGCTTGGAATGTTTTCAATTATATACATAGATAACAAAATTCTAAAATTTATCCAAATTGCCTTAAAACTTTTTATTTTTTTTAAGGGTTTGCGAGAAATTTCTAAAATTAAGTAATTTAAGAGTGCATTAAATATTGCACGTGAATGTTGAATTGGATTCCTGGCAAAAATTACCTTTTAACGGCGTCAAACTTAGACCAACAATTGCACATTTGAGTTTGTTTTACATTCACTGGAGAAAGAATTAAAATTCATGGAATGAAAGTTGCTTGCTAAATAACATCATGATCAAAACGGGTTTAAGTTTTAATTAATTTTTTATATCCCGGGGAATCTTTATGGAGCCGTTTTTCTGATATTGATATATTTTAATGGCCCTAAGAGATGTCGCAACATTTTCACTGATTTTAACAGGGAGAGTTGTGGCTCGCTCCTCTGTCTGTTTTGGTATTAGAGGAATATTTTCTCAACCTCGAGCGCGCCATTTTGTACTTGCACGACGTCACGCAAAAACATGGAATTTTTCTCCCCCCCCCCTCTTACTCTTTATTTTAATCTCCGCGGGGGATGGATATTTTGTTGTTTATGTTTTTGTTTACTTCCCAAATAAAAATAAAAAATATTGCATAATGAAAAATTGCAATTGGAGCAATTGGAAAAATAAATCAGAAACCCGCATGCAAAGTTATAGATGCGTCACAAATTTCTACAAATAAAAAACAATAAATAAATAAATAAAAATAAAGTTATCAACAATTTATTTACCTATTATTTTAATCAGATTTTTACGAAAACCCATTTAATTAATTGCACTTGTATCAATCACAACCCTTTAACAGGGTTCATACAACTTTTGAAAAACAAATTTCCCTGAGATTTCCAGGCTTTTCCCCATATACTTCACTCAGTTTTCCAGGTTTTTCCCGTATATGGAGTATGCTACGGAGCAAATGTTAACGAAGGAGGGGGGGGGGATAAATTGGACTATAACTTACTCAAAGGACATCCCCGTATCTCTAATATAACCACAGTTATGAGCCCCCAAAGTTGGATGTAATGTTAATCCTATGGAGGGGGCTATGTTTATGAACATTTTGCCTAATTACTCGGCCCCCGTTTGACACAAATTTCCCTGCTTTCCCTGAATTTTACTAAAAATTCTGAATTTCCCTGAGGTCTTTGTCAGCTATTTATTTCCCTGATTTTTCCAGGTTTGTATGAACCCTGTTTAATCTTAATTAATATTATTTTAAAATTCGTAACAATCAACCCTTCCCCAGCATCCCCCTATTTCCATTCAATTAAAAAGAAAAGAATGAATAAACCTCTTAGTTCAAAATGAGATCTAACTAAATAACAATAATATAATAGATAAGCATCACGAATGTCTTTTAATTATAGCAGGCCATAGTCTCTTTAATACAATGAAACGAAATGAAATAATTTGACGATACGATGTTGTTCTAAATTTATTTTAGACCGTCCATTGTCACAATGTAATATAACGATTGATACAATCGATAAAACCCTTAATAATTTTAAATTTAAAATATATAGGAGACCTGTAAGACCCGGGGATTTTTTATAATATATAATAAATATATACATACTAACGGTGTATATAGTTTAGATAGTGAAAATTAAAAATAAACTATAAGTTATATAGCCTCTAACCTACGCTTAGCTCATACCTAAAGCATCTATAATACATAAAATACAAAACTGGCTTCTTTATTTTTAGCTTGACCCAAATAACGGTTATATTTCTCTTAAAAAAAAAGAACCAGTGCTGGTAAAAACGTTATATACCATTTCTTTAACGGTGCTTATGTATAGGTTCTATTATTATTTTGCTATATAGTGAAATTACCGTATTCTTTCCCCCACTACCCCTTTCTTAGTTAAAAAAAAAGACCCCCCCCCTTTCTTTATGTTTCGCCACTTATGAATAAAATATATGACTTTAAAAACGAAGGGGGATTAAAACTTTCCCTAAGTAATATCGTAACATAAGTATGACAAAATATTTTTTATTGTTTTAATGCTAAATTATGTGGTGGGAAAGTTTCTTATTTCATTGAACTATTACTAGGCTATAAATCGTTGATAAGTTTGAAAATGAATTTTTAAGCAAAATTGCAAAAAATTTATTAAAGTGTTAGTGACATAATTTTCGTCATCCTCAAACTTAAAATGCGAAAAAAATCCTTGAAAAATCTAGTTTATTATGATATGTTTACTTTTTTATTTGGTTTCGTAGCAATTTATTAAATTGCAATCAAAGTTTTGTGTTTGGAAAAGGCCTAGTTGAGATTTTCTTTCGTTTGATGACGTAGTAAGGAGAAATTTTCACTCTAGATGTCGCTCACGTGACGCGCCTGTTAGTGTCTCAGCGCCGCGTTAAGCCTAATTTATTCAGATTCGCGCGCGCGCCGCATTAGTAGACTCGGGAGTCTCGCGCTTGGCTTTTCCGCGAGATGCCGCGAGTGACGTATCAAGGAGAAAAACCCGCCAAAAATCTTCTCCGCAAATTTGCCTTGGTCCCCCAAATTTCAAGTTTTCAAAGTGTTTTTTCTGTGTTTTCCCTCATAATTAAATAATATTCAAGCATATTTTTGGAATCAGAAGAGTTTTAACTCTCAAAAAAGTAAGGTTTTCTTTAGATTTGAGATAATTTTTAAATCACGTCGCTATTCCTTTAAATAAATAAATAAATAAATAATATTCAAATTTTAACTCAAAAGGTTATATTTAACACAATTATTTTTTATTAATTCTGAACGGAAAAATGTGATAATTAAATATCGCCGTTAAGATTGTACGAGGTGAACTTTGACCTCAATTATCTTAAAACCTTGCCAAAAATAATCAAATTATAACCCAAATGGTTCTATTTAAAACAATTATTTTTAATAAATTCTGAGCGAAAAATGTGTTCATTAAATGTCGTAAATTTGAAGATTGTACGGGGTGAACTTTAACCCCAATTATCTCAAAAACCTTAGATCCGAATTTTAGTAAAAAAACGGGCTTCGTCACGTTTTTGTCTTCCATTTAATTTAATATTGCACGAGGTGAACTTTGACCTCAATTATCTTAAAAAAACCCATAGATAGAACTTTTGTGACTAAACCCTGGCTTCGTAACTTTAATACACCATAACTTTAATACTTACGAAGACTGTGTCACTTATGATTATAACTTGACTTATACCGAAGTCTTCGTTACACGAATTACGATCTCGCTCGGTTATTTTGATGATTCGTTTAATAGCGGGGGTGACAATATTTCCGTTATTGTAAATTTAACTGGACAGGTTAGAGAGAGAGAGAGAGAGAGAGTTGTGTGACAATTTCTTTATAAGATAATCCGGTTATAGTTTGGGTATTTTATTTTTAATCGTACTGTTTTAAAACAATGGGTAAGGTGCATTTATTACCGGTACATTATTATTTGGCATTCCTTTCTCTATGCTTGGCTGATGAAAACGATAATCGTTTTAAATTAGAATGTAATTATTCAAATTTTATTCAAAGGAGAGTTAAAAATAGAATTTTTATAGTATACCGTTAGAATTGACGAATAATATATGAAAATTTTATTAATAGGTAGTTTTATTCTTTAATCTAATAAAGGCGTTGATTCAGTTCAGTTCATTTTGGTTGTTATCAAAACGTATTATCATATAGAGAGAAACGTTTCATTTATGGATTATTCTTTTTCACAAGTCTATCAATTTAATGAGTTAAAAACTATAAACGCTAATTACTTTCGAATTACCCGTAGACGGATTACGGTTTTCAGCTGATGCAACGTTTTGACTAATTTAGATGAGTTAACTTCAGTTGAGTAAACTAGTTGGGTCGCGTGAACCAGACGTTGGACAAGTTGAACGACCAAATTATGAATTTATCACTGACCAATTTTTGTCGACTCAAGTTTTTTAACTCGTCTATTTGAGTCAAAATTTGTACCGTCTGAAAAGGCCTTTACTCGTAATCATTTCAGCGTAATCCCTGTATAGAGTACACTGATTACTCGCAATTACTGCCCCCTTGGTAAAAATTAAACGCCACGTAATTAGAGATTAAGATTTGACGCTGAATTCAATTAAAATTCTCCTATAAAAAGTGTTAAATATTTCTATATTTTAATTAAAGGCTACAACCTCCAAAGCAGACGACAGAAGAACGAGATTAGAATCAACCCTAACAAAGAAACCAGAAACTAAGGATCTGAAAGACGTCTTGAACTTAATGCCAACGAAAAGCGGACCCCTTGCCTTCCTACACAAATGTATTACAAACAGAACCAAAGTCAAGGTAAGTAATTACACCCAAATAATCCTTCCTATAACCTGTTACACCTTAACAGGAGTTCTAACAATTTTAAGCCTAAATACTACATATATAGGTTTGGACTCGAAACTTCACTCACATACGGGGTATTTGTACCGGTTACTTAGTGGTCTTTGATAAACATTGGAATCTAGCCATGAAAGACGTCGACGAAACCTATGTGCGACCTGTCAAACGTAAAACGCCCCACATGGGACCACTTCTAACTACCCAGGACAACCGAAACGTCGTAATTCCAACTACTTCCAGTAACGAAGACAGTTCGGATAATTTCGTTCCCAAGGGTAAATGGTGCAAAAGACACGTCCCGCAGTTGTTCATCAGGGGTGATAATGTTGTTATGGTGGCCACGGTGACGTAGCACCAAAAATATATATAGGTGTTTAAATACAATTTTTTTGTATATTAATTTTTAAAATAAAATGTGGTAATATTTTCATAATAAATTGTTGAGTTAATACTGAAAACATCGTAAATAAATTTCATGCAATAAAAATACCATCCTATTTTGAATATCATAAGATATGTTCTCCGTAAGTTTGTCATTGGTTACAAACTGGAGCTTGTCATGAAGTGACGTAGGTAGGTCATAGATTCGATGTAAAGCGACGCCTGGTGAAGCGCTGTCAAAGGCTTAGTACAGACTAAATAGTATATGATGGACAGCAAAACTAACCGAGTGTAGCTCGAGCTGTCTCTAGCATTACGAAGTATAGGTAATGTCATACATATGGAACATATCTCATAAACTTATGCACCAATGTCCGATTATTTTATGTGTTTAATTAAATTAATTGGACAGTTAAATTTATTTATTTAATTAATGCATTACAGTTAAATTTATATATTTAATTAATGCATTACAGTTAAATTTATTTATTTAATTAATGCATTACAGTTAAATTTATTTATTTAATTAATGCATCAATTTTGCAAAAGGTAAATAATTTAAATTGGTATTAAAACTAAACTCCAACGTTTGAAAGTTGTCGCAATGGGTAATACTGTAACTACGAAATAGGGTAAGATATCGATTGGATGACTTCGAATCCTTCAGTCCAGGATAACACGAGGACATATTTTTCATTTTAAGTGGGGAAACTTATATAGACATAGTTTCCACGAGATTTACGACTCGAGGAAGTTTTTAAAACCCGGGGCATGGAAGTTACGTTACAAATATGTTATAGTTTTCCTTATTTATAAAGAAACCAACAAGGAGAAAGTGTTTACAAACTTCCCATTAAAGGAACTATAACCATTTCCGAACTTCCGAAGGGAAACCAGCGTCACGTGGAAGGAAGCAAATTCCTTTAAACCTTTCCCAATCAAATAACAACACCACTGATTTAACTCCTCTAAAAATCGTCTGCTACGAGAAACATGGGTACGCACGAGACAATAGAGAGCTGTCAGATGGTATAGTAGTAGTACGTAACACCCTCCCAAGTCTTACCGCTGTTCTCGTAGCCATATTGGGTGGTCTCAGCTTCATTCCTGCTTCAAACCCACCAATATGGCACCGTAAATTATGTTCTCCTCCAACTGAAAGCTATCTATAGTATGTTTTAGTAGGTAACTAGCGCCATATTTAGCTCATATAAAGGTACCATGATGGAAATTAGGTGAACCCTTTCTTTAACAAAGGACGGTCGGTTCAAACGACCTTTGCAAATAATCCAAAGATACTGCATAATACACTTTACGATATAAGATAAGTACATCAAGCCCATTGTGTAACGTAGCTCGTGGTACTCTCGAGTATGTTTGAAAATAAGGCAGATGCTGCAGTGCCTGCTAAGTCGCTAACCCTAACCCTAACCTTGTGGTTCCTTAAGCCTAATATATTCGGCACGGCAACGCGCATGACACAGGGAGAACCTTTTCTTCACAAAGAGGTGTGTGTGTGTGAGAGGGAGAGAGATGGTGTAACAGGTAACCCTAAGGGAGTCGGGCTTTCCCGCTTTACCCACGAAAAATACCAGCGCACCGAAAGTCGTCGTATCGCTCGTTTTTGGGGGGAAAGGCTCGTGCGATGGTTGGGTGAACGTCCTCTCTCTTACCGC
Source organism: Phalangium opilio (assembly GCF_054372755.1). Classification (NCBI taxonomy): domain Eukaryota; kingdom Metazoa; phylum Arthropoda; class Arachnida; order Opiliones; family Phalangiidae; genus Phalangium; species Phalangium opilio. The sequence continues at coordinate 4,189,265 of NW_028324187.1, read as the reverse complement.
TTCGGGGTGAATGAAACGACGGACATTGGCCTAGTTTCTCGTTTCCCAAACATCGGCACTGTTTTTCTAGTGTCGAAGACCTTTCTCTCCTGTTGTAGATTTCCCAAAAACCAGCCAGCCACCACCATCATCTCATGCAGCGAAGCAGAAGGCAACAGCGCGTGCTGCTATCCAACTCCCGCCAGCGCCAACCCCATACCACGTCACTATGACGTCACATTCGATTCCGAAACCCCATTTAATCCACCACCACGACCCTCTTGTTGAATTTCCATTTTATTTTTTTTTCAATTTCTTGATTTTTAAAATCTGAATAGAATATTTGATTTCTGAAGGCCTCTTCAGAATTCGCGTGGGTACGATACGTTCATTCCCCTGTTCAGACGTTAGAGCAGACGACTTAATTAAAACGAGTTGCATATATGGTGAACTTTGAACCAAGGCTTTTGAATTTACTAAAATAGACGAATCCAAAAAGTGCACCACTAAAACCTTTCATGTATCGTATGCTAATGTATAGCCCACTCGATTACGCGTCAGTAAGACATGATCGAGTGTGCTATGGCTAAAGAAAAGGCGTTAACGACTTGGTGCCATCTCGACACTTCTAAACCCGCCAATCTTTTACGTAGTCGTTCAGTCTAGTCTGAATGGACATTAATATATAATTTGACCCCCCAAAGAGTTCAGAGAGAGAGGTCAAGACGTATTACTAATTTGTTATGGAAGAAGTGAAGAAAATAGTTCATAGGATTACTTGATTTGATCTCTCACCTCTGAATTGGAGAAAGTACTTAAAATAATTAATTCCAAAAAAGATTTTTAACCTCTCTATCGCAAATTTTCTATCTGGTTCAGAATGCGGAGAAAAAACCGGTTAATTGTAACTTTCAATTTAAAAACTGCATTTTTTTTTCTTTCAAAACTTGCTTAACCTTTCGATTCATTTAACAATTTAACATATTTAAAAATATATATATTTCTTATTTTCTTGTAGTTTTTGTATATATTTGGGGTTTTAAGTAAAGTTCATATAGTTTTTGATAAATTCAATACATTCAGATTTCAGATTAAAATCTATACTATTTTATTAATAAAACTTATCTGATTATTAAAATGTAAAAAATAAATATTTTAGTAAAAAACTTTTTTCATATAGGCGCCTGATATTAGATAGTATATTTAATCTACATTTAAACGTTACGCAATTTCATCTTTTTAAAGTGAGGGTGAAATTATTTAATTAAAGTTGTTTATCCTCAACATTTTGACAATAACTAAATTACTAAGACTACATTATTGCAGTTAATTATCTTACGCAGTAAAATCAGTCAGAATTGTCTATAAAATAGTTTGTTGATATTTACAATTGCTCATTTCTAGTAATCTCATTTATAAAAATTCACTTCATTTCACTATCCCTTTACTATACAAAATGACTATACTTTCCGCGGATGGGCAGAAGTTTGCAAAAACCGTACCAGTATGTTTCTATACGGTTTTATATATATAAATATATATAGGGGAAATAAATGTGCTAAAAATATTTTCATACGAGTTTTAGGAACCATATCGAGTGAAAGTAGGAAAGCCATATCCAAAAAGAAAGTTAGATAAAAAAAATTACCGCAATGCATGCCGGTAAGGATAAATATTTTAAGAGGAAGGAAAAGTGTCTTTTCCCTCGGCACCTCAATTGGAACACGAATGAATGTGATGTTACAACATGCAGCCAGGAAAAGAAGAAAAAAATAATTTGAAGTCGTAAAAACTTATTTTGAACACGGAAAATTCCAAAGATTTTGGTTTGGGCGACAAATTAATATCCGAAAGGAAAGGCAATTTATTTTTCACTTAAAAAAAATAGATTTACGGAGATATTAATTTAAGATTTATTTAACTATCTCACAGAGAAAAATATTTTTTAATCGCTTAAATAATAAATCAAAATTAAAATCATTATTTTCTTTTCTAAATTAAAATTATGCATAATTCAAAATTTTAGGACGTCGCTATTGCCAGCTATTTTAGCTTACCGCGGGTAATTCATCGTAAGTTACAAAATAGCACTGAAAATATTTACCATATATACCGCTGTAAAGTATTGGTAGTTTACTAAATACCGCTGTAAAGTATTGATAGTTTGCTAAATACCGCTGTAAAGTATTGCAAATTTACTAAGTAAAGCTGTAAAGTATTGTAAATTTACTAAATACCGCTGTAAAGTATTGTTAATTTACTAAATACCGCTGTAAAGTATTGCAAATTTACTAAATACCGTTGTAAAGCATTACAAATGTACTAAATACCGCTGTAAAATATTGGTAATTTACTAAATACTGCTGTAAAATATTGCAAATTTACTAAATACCGCTGTAAAGTATTGCTAATTTACTAAATGCCGCTGTAAAATATTGGTAATTTACTAAACACCTCTGTCAAGGCACATCATAACTTAACCTAACGGCAATAAATTACCAAAAACCCTTCTGTTTTTTATTGTATCACAAAACTAGAATGAGTAATAAGTCGGTAAATTACCGACCGTTTTATTAAAGAAATACGGCAATTCTATATATGTAACCCTAAATTCCAATTGGGTGTTGTTAGCTATATACTAAATTACAATAAACGTACGCTATAAATTATATATGTCAAGTTTACTCTCTGCCATATATACGATATTTGAACTGAAATCCCTTGCCCCTTAACTTACCAAACTAAAAAAAAAGTTTAAAATGTGGGTGCATTATCATGACGTTTCAAAAAAGAAAAAAAAAATCCCTGACGTCACTACATCCCCGATAATTAGATACGGATAGAAAACGTGTATCACTGTAAAAAGTTAAACTAAACAAAGTAACAACGAAATAGTGTCAGATTTGAGGTCATTCGCCGTGACACCTTTTGTAAAAATGGGATTGAAAAAAAAAAAAGAGAAAAATCCGGCACAAGTTCATGGAAAACACCAGAGACAGAGCAAGTTAGCGAGAGAGAGAGAGAGTACTGTATACTAATTAATATTATCTTCCAAATAGGTCATTTAATCTAAACTAAAAACCCAGCTCGCGCTCCAACGGTGCCCTCAAAACGTCTAATATCATACGGAGAAGCTAAGGTTTCATTCACTTGCTATACGCGCTTGGTTTCATTTCGAAAAGTTTTAAGACAAAATTCTAAACTGACTTAACAGTTAACACACTGCCAGGGTTAATATGCAACTTTTGGAAAACCGATTTTTCTGTTTTTTCCAGGTTTTTCCCCATATATTTCCCTCAATTTTCCATGTTTTTCCCTCATATATTTCCCTCAATTTTCCATGGTTTTCCCCCTATATATTTCCCTCAGCCTTCCATGTTTTTCCCCATATATTTCCCAGGTTTTTTCCCCATATATTTCCTAGGTTTTTTCCCATATATTTCCTAGGATTTTTCCCATATATTTCCTAGGTTTTTTCCCATATATTTCCTAGGTTTTTTCCCATATATTTCCCTCAATTTTCCATGTTTTTCCCCATATATTTCCCTCAACCTTCCATGTTTTTCCCCATATATTTCCCTCAATTTTCCCAGGTTTTTTCACCATATATTTCCCTCAATTTTCCAGGTTTTTTCCCCATATATTTCCTAGGTTTTTTCCCATATATTTCCTAGGTTTTTCCCCATATATTCCCTAGGTTTTTCCCCATATATTCCCTCAACCTTCCATGTTTTTCCCCATATATTTCCCTCAATTTTCCCAGGTTTTTTCACCATATATTTCCCTCAATTTTCCAGGTTTTTTCCCCATATATTTCCTAGGTTTTTTTCCCATATATTTCCCTCAATTTTCCATGTTTTTCCCCATATATTTCCCTCAATTTTCCATGTTTTTCCCCATATATTTCCCTCAATTTTCCAGGTTTTTCCCTATATATTTCCCACGCTTTTCCCCCATATATTTGCCTCAATTTTCCAGGTTTTTCCCCCGTATATTATCCTTGATTTTCCCCATATATTTCAATTTATTTTGGCCCTAATGAGTTATTTTCGACGTTGTTTTGGAAGTAATCAGTATTTGGTCCCTCGTACTACCAAGATTATATATTCAAATTTGGGCATAAATAATTAAAAATAAAGTTAAAATTTAATAAAAAAAATTAAAATAAGAGATGAAATTAGAGGAAATACTTGAAAGTAACCCAATCACGATGGTTAGTTGGGGGTAATAAACTTGGATATCAAAGTAAAGGTAAAACCCCAAAACAGGTGCAAATATACTAAAACCGAAATATCATTCATATGATATGATATATGGATAAATTTGTTCAATGTGATATAAACTTAATACCGGATGTTATCGAATATTGAACATATATCCTCGTATAGTAAAACACAACCAGAACAAATGTTACAAATAACACGTGCTATACAGAGTGTGTGTATGTTGATATCTTTTCCCATATTTCGAAATTAATCTGCATTAAACGTTTTCCTGAATATAAGCAAGTTGACAAACACTTTGCTAAAACAGATCACGATAGCGCACTCTAACTAAATATTTTGTTTTAATTATTTGCCCTACTTATTAAGTGACATCCCCAACTAATTAACATTAAAAACAAGGAAAACGTATATATATATAATTATAGTTTTGTTTTCGCATGAATATTTTCTATGGATATTAGAGTATTTATTCCAAAAAAAGGGTTGCAGGGAAATTGTTTCTATTTATGTCTGATTGTCTAATGATGTATTATTTAAATGTTCGTTCCAGGTTTATTCATGTGGTAAATGAATAAATACAGTCACAGCTGAACGGCAAAACGGATATACGGTGAAATTTCATTGTAATATTCATAAATTTCGACACCTAACAATTCAGCTCCCGCCAACGCTTTGAATATTCAAGTCAGGGTTAAAAAACCTTCAAAAAAATATATATTGAATATTTCAGGCAACAAGGCGTGGTTTTCATACCGCTGCTAAAAACCTATAACAATATCTTCCGCTTAGTGACGTCATCCTGTGCCCTCTGAACAACCACAACATACGGTGAAAGAAGTTCATTATTCGATGTAGTAAGATAATCAATTCTTGAGCATGCCAGAAAATTAAATTTCTTATGGAGAAAATACAAATTTTTTCTCAGAATTATACGATTTTTTAGGAGAAACAATGTTTTATAGGAAAATATAGGAGAAAAAATGTGTTTTATAGGAAAATATAGGAGAAAAAATGTGTTTTATAGGAAAATATAGGACTAAAAATGTGTTTTATAGGAAAATATAGGACTAAAAATGTGTTTTATAGGAAAATATAGAACTAAAAATGTGTTTTATAGGAAATTATAGGAGAAAAAATGTGTCTTAAAGGAAAATATAGGAGAAAAAATGTGTTTTATGGAAACTATAGGAGAAAAAATGTGTTTTATAGGAAAATATAGAACTAAAAATGCTCATATATAATAATAATTTTGGCTTAAACTATGTAAAAAAATCTCAAAAAATAAAAATTTGGATTTTACTACACAAGGATCTTTGAAAACTTCGGCTTAGTCAAAAATATAGGATATAATAGGACCTTTCATAAAATTATAGGAAAATATTGGATTTTATAGTAATTATAGGACCGCTGGGCTACCTGCTCGTGCAAAGATTCTGCCAATTTGAAGGCAAAACTGAGAAAAAATACTTGATAAATATTCACGAGTATTTTACTTCTTTCAATTAATGTACTTCTGCAGATACAGAATGGGGATGAAGTAAGAGGAGAGAAGTTTGGGAAGGTCGTGCGTTGATCGGCATATGGTTCTTCCGAGGTTGGTTGTTGGTTGGGTGTTCAGAATTAGGGTGTAGGGGGTTTGTTAACGCGGAACCCTCATTTTGATTTGACCTTTCATTTTGACCCCTGGAGAGTGGGACTAGGGAGAAGATATGCACGGATAAGCATGCGAGCGAGAGAGCGCCCTACCCGTATATATAAATTGTATTACACAAATAGAACGAAGGAACCTATCGTGCAATATATATGCTTTGTTGTATTAACGTGTTGGAATGTAATATTATTATTTGATGGGCATATTTTTACACCTAATGATTTACCAAGTGTTTCGAAAATGATTTACACATTGTTATGTAGCCCGCCATTTAAGGTAGAATAACTGGCAGTTGTTTTTTTTTAACTTGAAGTTGGTAGATACCCAAATTTATGGAACAGTTTAAAGGGAGAATGAATGAATACGTTCAGGATATTTATAATACCTCTTAATCGGATTTTAAAGTTACGTATGCGCCGTTTTAAAATTAATGAATTATAATTATGAAACCACCACATCCCTGATATTCCATTTGGGCCGTTTTCAAGTATTTCAAATTCTTTATCATTCTCATATTTTTCAGTAGTAATTCTCCAATATTTTAGACACACTTTGAGAAACCTTCAGTTAGCCATATTTTAAAATTCCCTGAAACTTTCCCCAAACTTTCTAGAAATATTTTGAAATTCCCTGAAACTTTTCCCAAACTTTCTAGAAATATTTTGAAATTCCCTGAAACTTTTCCCAAACTTTCTAGAAATATTTTGAAATTCCCTGAAACTTTTCCCAAAATTTCTAGAAATATTTTGAAATTCCCTGAACTTTTTCCCAAACTTTCTATTAATATTTTGATATTCCATGAAACCTTTCCCAAACCTCCTAGAAAAATTTTCAAATCCCCAAAAAAGGTTTAAAAAAAAACCCCTTTAAAAATAAGCAAACTTTTCATAAACATTCCTAACTTTCACTTTACAAAACTGAACGACTGCAGCTCTCTCGTTAAAACTATGTTATAATTGATAAAGTACTCAATTCCGTTTCATAAACACGCATAACACTTCACCCTCCCTTTACACAAAAACGTGATACAGTACCAGGTGCCAGAAAATGAAGGCATCCAAATTTTAACCGTCGCTCTTAGAGCCCATCAGATTTTTTTTTTAAACTTAGGTTAAGTTTTATTTTTAAATATACGTTAAACGTAATTAAGAAGTAAACACAAAAGACCCCCCCCCCCCCCGAGAATAGATAGACAGGCACATGTTCGCACTAGCAAAAATAATACCATTTTCATTTCAGACTCTCAAACAAACCCTAGACCTATTTAGTTAGCCTTGCACGCGAATCTGAAATTAACATTCGCGCTACATAAGTTAATGCACTTCGTCTTAATAACAGTATGCTATAAAAATTCCTAACTATAACGTATATATACATATATATAGTTCTAGGGCTCTCTTTTGTTGTGTTTATTTTGGTATGGATCGCCCTTGTCCATAAGTCACGCATGCGCAGTGCAATGCCAGTTATAGCTCAAATTGTTTTTGGTTTTTTATTCTCTCTGCCTTACTAAGGGGTCAAATCACCAACCAATGTTAAATGATACCTCGGTACTCGTTAGAGAGAGGCAGGGACGTTTTTAACCATTATACATTTTATCATTAGACACGCCTGGAAGAAAGATATACTTCAAAAGAGCGCGCGAACCATTCCTAATAGTTAGTTATAAAATGGGTCCAAAATTACCATTGTTAAATAAGGTTTATTCTATACGAGCACGAGGAAAAAGGACTTTCTAAGTTTATTTTTAGTAAATTATTTTACTGATGGAAATAGTTAAAATTTGTGTACAGTGAAGTGATAATTAAAACTAAATTAGTCTTAGTAAATTTAAAAATAATGGTTATTATAAATTTCGCAATTAAAAACTGCTGCTATTCAGCATGAATGTAATTTAATACCTTAGACTTTCTCAAGAAAAGGTCTATTTAAGCAAGAAGTGATACCTAGTTTATTAGGGAGAAGGTATAAATTCTCCCCACATTTCTAGCTTTATCTCCAGTCCAAACGTATAGTAGGTCCGGAGTTAATCCCCGCCTCTAAATTACAACCAGCCAGCATCTCATTGGTTCTTGAAAACTCACGTCAGCGCGACGCGAATGACGAAAATTACTTGTATTTTCCGACTGAGGAGAGGCAGCGAAATAGCCCGGCCTCCTTTTACGTCCCCCCTTGTATTTTGAAAGGGGGGACTGGGACTATGGCACGCGCGAATACTTAGGCATCTAAACCTTCTCCCTAATAAACTAGATGTCACTTCTTGATTTAAGTGAATGGTAAGCCTTATATTAAGAAAAGCGTTATGGTTGGTACAGAACACTACAAAAATCAAAGAAGTCTACGCGATTAGCCTGTATACTTGTTGAAAAGAAACCGCTTAGAAAAGCTGTTATACGTCTATATATATTTAGTCAATTGCAGTTTGCTTTATAGAGGAACTTTACGCGGAGGATTATGCCAATGTTAAACACCGTAAAGATAAAAATAATCCATGCAAACTAACATACAACGTTGCTGTAACTTTTAAGCATTCACAGTCTTAGTTTAGAAAATAAAAAAAAATTCTTAAAGGTGGCTGCAGAAATAATCCGGTTTAATCCGAAGTTCTAGAGATAGAGAGAGAGTAAGCAAGCAAAAGTGACAAAGTCTCTTTACAGAATTAAAAACTCTATAAAACCTATATTAAATCTATGGACCAGTGACCTCCGTTTAAATTATATAAGAAAATGTCAATTTTTAGTGCATATTTCAATGCAAATTTGCACCATTATGGAAGCAGTTATCTTAAGACAAAATAAGCCTTTGTGTAGTGTAGTCTTAAACTGAAACAAACTGGGCCTATATATATAGCAGGGTGCTAAAACACAAGGCAGGCAGATTGGAGGGGTTGGTAGCTTTCCATTATAAAACCCTAAAAATTTATTAGAAAATTTCAGAAATGTATAATTTTTATTTATGAAATATTAAACTTCGAAGGGTTAAATTTTTTTAACGAAAATTAGACTAGGGTTAATAAATTTTAATTTAATATAATGCGCAAGAAGATTCAAAGTGCGCCACCCCTCGGACGAGGCAATCTCTCAGTGGTGATGGTGGTGGTAGCTAGAGCTTTAGCAGTGGAGCCTACAGTTCGGGCGCTAGGGGGTTCAATGACCCACGAGTTGGAGCGAGCAAAAACTGGAGATTGAAGCAGGCCTGCGCTCTAGCATGGCCATCCAACGTTTTGGGTAATGTTATGTTTACATTGGTGTCAATCCCCCCTTGGTTAAAGCCTCGCGTCTTTTTATACAGTGCGAACTAAACCTCTAGAGATGCTATATTCAATAGGTCAAATTTTAAGGATTTGAAGAAACAAAATATTACTTTGTATAAATGCAAATTTTTAATTTTGGACTATGACGTCACAGAAGTGTGTGTCGGTAACACGTTTTTTTAAATTAAACATCAGAGTATTCTTTAATCAATCAAGGTCAAATTGTTTCAACAAAAACGAAATTTTCATTTATGCAAATTAGGTGATAAAAATATACATTTTTTTCTTCTCTAAAATCTGATATAGTGTAAAATTGAATTTCCTTTTCAACACCAAGGTTATTGTTATAAATTATCAAAACGTAATCTAATCGTACGTGTAATTCTTCTAAACTATACTTTAGATTTTAGAATGAATAAAAATTGATTAAAACTAATAAAGTATCGATTAATTTATAAATAAAATGGGTTAAATCAAATAAAAATATAACCGTATAAATTCTTAATTTTAAAAGATGACATAAATAATATAAATTAAATCCAAAATCGAGTTTATTTTCTTTTTAAACCATTAATTAACTTATGGTATTGTGTAATGTAATTTTAATGCTAAATTACCGAACTCCTTTTCTTTCTAACTATAATTACAATTATAGAAGCCTCTAATTACGAGTATTATTTTTACTTTTTAATCTTTAGGTTGGTGTTTAAAATTTTGGGAAATATTTGAAAATTTTGGTCCTTAAAATTTCTGGATTTCTAATTATACTTGGAAAGTATGTTTTTCAACGGAACCTTTTTCCCTAAAAGTGTTTCTAAATTGGGAACGTGAACATAGTTGCGGATTTAAGGGGGTTGATACTTTTTTAGCTAAAATAAAACGCTTGTATAATTAACCGGAATTAAAATTTCGTTTGTGGAAACGACCATTTGAAGAGGAAGTAACTTTGAGAAAAAATTTTAAAAATTTTTTGAAGGAAAAATAAAATGGCGCCGACGACTAAAATATTAATAATAAAAAAAGAGAGAAATTACGTAGTTATTTATTTATTTAAAGGGAGAGTGAAAGACGGAGAAATTATTTTTGTTTTTTAAGTAAAAATGGTTATAATTTTGATAAGGAAATTGACTTGTTACTGGGTTTAATTATATTTTATCGGTGCTAATGGTTCGGTGTTTATCAATAAATTGGGATTAGTGGGTGTTAATTTAGTTAATTATCTTAAGTAGCTATGAATTAGTTTTAGCATTTTTGAAGGAAGGGTACGAATAAGGCTTATGAAATTTGAAAGAAATGCCAGATTAGGCTTAGGATATTTGAAATAGGTGCAGAATTTGGCTTGGGACATTTGACCAAAGTCATGAAATTAGGCTTAGCACTTTGAAAACAAAGTCTTGGAATTAAGCGCAGGAATTTTAGATTAAAAGCAATAAGGCTTTGTAATTATTAATATTAATAATTATAGCAAATTAACTAATTGAAGGCCACGATCCTGACATGGAAATTGAAGGAGTTAGAAACAATATGATTCACCTTCCCTTTAAAAAAATGTTTCTGGGGGAAAAAGAAACGGAAAATTAAAAAAGAAAGCAACATTTTTTTTTTTAACTTTCCCCTATTCTAATTTGGTTTTTCTTTCATGATAAATATCAAAAGGGTTTTGGCGCGTTTAAAGAATCATAGTTACGGTTAACGCATGGATAACTTTTTAAAAAAAAACTCCTAATTGTTCAAATGTTTTCTGATAAAATCTTATATAATAATAATAATATTTATAATAAGTTAAGTTAAGAATATTGTGAAGGAAAGGGGAAAGAGATGCTTTTCCACACAAAAAAAGAAAAAAAAAGATCTATTTTTAAAAATCAATTTCCAAAAATTACATCAGCACCCCACTAATGACAATATAGCTTGTGATTGGCTAATTATTTCGCAACCAAAATTAGCTTGAGTCATAAATAAAAGGCTTACGTCATCAATATGTTATCCAATGAGAGCTTTGTTTATATTTACCGCAAAAGTTTCAAAAATTCTCCTAAGCCTAATTTAAAGTTTAGGTAATATTTTAAGCCTTGTTTTAAAAATTGCTTACGTCAGCATACTGTCAAAATTTCAATATAATCCCCCATTACAATTAGTACCCCAAGCCTAAATAGGCATAGTACAATTAATAAATTGTCCCAATCATTATGAGTAATAATTCAGGGCGTTTAGATCGGTTCCAAATTTCAATTGTTAAAAATCGCCCCTCATCTCTCATGCTTGGTTAATATAATCCTTGATATAAAATCAAATGCGCGTATAAAACGTAGGCCAGGATTGAGGCGCCAAACCTAGGCCTACTTTACTCGTGAACACAATCAGGTCAACAACCTACATATAGACAAGTCATTCCCCAGCAGTCAGGGATACACTCGGCTTCCCCGCAACGTTTCAATGTAATATCATCCCGATATTGCGTTTTAATTCAATGAAAATTGATATCCGTAAGCCATAAAGGCTGAATTTAGAGAATTTTCGGCTTTTTTTATAAGCAAAGTTATGAGGTATTCAACCTGGAATTGATGTATTTAAGCTCCATACTTTGGGAGTTAAAACATTGAAACATAACCCTAAAACCCATGAGTTATGTTTATAGCTTTTATAATTTGCACAATTTTCACTAACTAAATTTAAGTCTAATTTACTACATATTGGATGGTTCCCCAACTCGCGGTTAAAACTACGCCTAAAACTTTCACCCCACAAAGTTCGAAAACCCCGAAAAACATTTAAAGACATTCCACCAGTACAAATAACATTTACGGTTTCTAACGTACAACAGGAAAAATTAGTGCAAAAAATCGTTACCTTTATGTGGAAATCCGCATATTCTTGAAGGATGATATTCTTGACACTTTAGCGGTTTAATCGCGATTAAATTCAAGTTAAATCCGACGATAATTCCGAAGACTTTCGCGTATAAACTCGGTATCCATACACATAGAGCCGAAGTGAAGACAAGGTCATTGACTCTCCGGGCCAATGCACTCCGAGGATTCGTTAAAACTCTCGCTGAAGATACACTTTCGCGGGTTTAGGGAGGTTATATATTACTCGAAACTGTGAAATATCCTTAATTTGACCGTTGTCCAGTTAATTATAATCCAGATATCCTTCGTCAGCATTCAGAAAAAGGCTTAGCACGTCCCAACTTCGCGTTATAAACAAAAATATCGAGTGGACCGACGGAACGACGGTGTATTTCCGAGCTGTAGGCCGTTCGCCTCTCTGGCTTTGTGGCCATAGAAAATACAGGAAAAAGAACCCTGCCACAGCCGCGCCGCTCATCGCGTAAAACGCGTTGGAGTTTGCCAACCTTTAGTTCCGTTCATTCGTACTAGGAGGCGCAGTGATCGAAACGGTGACGTACTTCCGAGTTGGAGAAGAGACGTGACGTAACGAGGCGAGGCGCAGCCGGGAAGTGAAGAGGATACATTCCATCCTTACGTATTGATACAGACTAGCGATAGTATCCTGAAATGTACGAAACATAGGAATTGTCAGAGGGCCTTGGAAAGAAAACAAACAAACAGTTATCCCTTATCAAATTCAAAAGCTACAAATCCTCAATTGCACATGCGTATTATTTCAAATTGGGCCTGAATAATGCATAAATTAATTATAATTATCTTATAAATAACCAATAAATAAACTCTAATGTATCAATGTTTAATCATATTTTCTTATTTCGTAAATTAACAAACAGTTATCGCTTATCAAATTCAAAAGCTACAAATCCTCAATTGCACATGCATATTATTTCAAATTGGGCCTTAATAATGCATAAATTAATTATAATTAATTATTATCTTATAAATAACCAATAAATAAACTCTAATATATGAATGCTTAATCATATTTTCTTATTTCGTAAATTCAGGGTGGAAGAAGACAATAGAGATTAATGCTACATTTCAACTTTTTGACATTCAAAAATAAAACTTTGTGACAATAAATCTATTAACAGACGTTCTAATTTATAATAAAAATGTTAAAACTTACTTTCATTAGTGATTACTGATGGAAATTGGTTGATAAAACTCGATTTATAGTAAGAATTAACATCATTTATAATGACTATAAACTTAAGACCGTTACTTTTTGAAAATTAGAGAGCAGACTATATTTCATTTTTCCCGCCAGAAACAAATGAAAGTGGGCTGTAAATAAGTAAATTCAAGGTCTGTCAAAATTAATATAAATGATAAAAAAAATTAAATAAATCGCAGAGATTTGGTTGAAAATGATTAAAACATACATTTTAATTGAAATTAGGAGCAAATATAATTTTCTGTAGTCAGTTTAGAATATTTCAATCAGGTTAAGAAATAATTAGTTTTGCCTTAAGGTTCCATGGTGTAATGGTTAGCACTCTGGACTCTGAATCCAGCGATCCGAGTTCAAATCTCGGTGGGACCTGACATTTTATGCATGTGACCAAAACACAACCTGTTAACGCATTCAGCCCATACCTGAAGGTTGGACTAATAAGCACGCACCTGAAGGAGATGCAAACTGGCCGGGATCCAATGCCCCCTTAAGATTGAATGTTATAGCTTTATTTATTATAGATGGCGCCACATTAAAAAACTCCCGCCAATTTTAAAATACTTTAATTGTCATTCCTAAAAACGAAAACTTTACAAAAGAACGTAGTTTCTCTACGTCATTTAATTAATAATACGAAAAATGGACACAATTCAATTCTAATTATAAATTAAATAAAACAATCATTAATTTCTTTAATTGAGCATTTTATTATTATATTATATTTTAATAAAATAAAATCAAACATGTATATAATAGTAATTTTTTTTATATAATAAAATAAGTTTTATGGCTTTATATATATATAATATAAAAATTATTTATTGATAAAATAATTTTTAACTTTAAAAGTAGCACGCTATGGGATTGAATTTATAATTTCTTTAGAAATTAGCACTAGTTAATTACTACGCTTAGTAATCAAGTAATTATATATTACCGGTAGTGATAATTAATGATTATGACATGCTATAGTAATAAAAATAGATATGTGACTATTTATAGTGAGATTACATTTGTGAAAATAATTTTACACCAGTTTTAGGCCTATATTTATGGCTTTTGACATATGAGACTAATATTATCGTTTAACGGTAAAATGGCTATCATATCTAATTAATACAATGTATATATATATATATATATATATATATATATATATATAGTTAACTATATAATAATAATGGTAATATACCCTAGGAAAATAGGCACATTATGGTAAAATAACACTAAGGGTAATTAAAAAATCTCACATTATTTTTTTTTTTTTGGTGTAGTTACGAAGTATTTTGATATTTTAACCTTCAGTATAATTGATACTATCGACGGAACCTACTAAAATTGGTTTGCCTTCTGCGTCATTCCCACCCTGAAAACATTTGTGCAAAAAATGGTTAATAATTGATAATTTAAATTACTTAAATTTAAAAGTCACATAACGTAACATTTTAAGTTAAAAGAACGGCCTTTTTCTAAATATAAAACGAAAAATATTAAAAAATAAATGAATTATCTCTTATTACGAAATAATTTGCTTTTTAATTAATTAGTCTTAAAAACGAGGGCTGCTGCGCCACCATTGGTTAATTTATTACGTCTGATAGCCACCCCTAAAGGGATTGGTTAATTTATTACATCTGATAGCCACCCCTAAAGGGATTGGTTAATTTATTACGTCTGATAGCCACCCCTAAAGGGATTGGTTAATTTATTACGTCTGATAGCCACCCCTAAAGGGATTGGTTAATTTATTACGTCTGATAGCCACCCCTAAAGGGATTGGTTAATTTATTATGGCTGATAGCCACCCCTAAAGGGATTGGTTAATTTATTACGTCTGATAGCCACCCCTAAAGAGATTGGTTAATTTATTACGTCTGATAGCCACCCCTAAAGGGATTGGTTATTTATTACGTCTGATAGCCGCCCCTAAAGGGATTGGTTAATTTATTACGTGTGATAGCCACTCCTAAAGGGATTGGTTAATTTATTACGTGTGATAGCCACCCCTAAAGGGATTGGTTAATTTATTACGTCTGATAGCCACCCCTAAAGGGATTGGTTAATTTATTACTGATAGCCACCCCTAAAGGGATTGGTTGAATTCTCACAGGCTGAGAGAGATAAGGGCGGGGCTGGAAATAACCACAGGACACTCGACATTGACCAATAAAATTTTACGGAATTTTTTAAAAACTACGGAGACTAAACTGGACATTTGAGTTGACCAATAAATTTTTCCGAAGTTTTGATAGCTTGACTACGTAGATGCGACCCTATAGAGTACTACTGAGAAGGGAACGTGACGTCAACATTGGTAGTCTAAATTGTATGGCCTGAGCTGACGACTTCCAATATGGTCGCCAAACAGAGGTAAGAGATTGGAGGGTGTGACGTCACGAGAAAGTTCGTGGTAGCAGACTATTTTTGCACACTGCAGAGGACAATGTCCAATAACTTTTGCAGTCAAAGCGGGGCTCGCGAGGACACATGTCCTATAAGAAATTTTACTTATTTCCTGCCCTGGGTAAGAATAACGTAAGGCATAGCCCACTCGATCACGCGCGTAAGAGGTTCGATTTTGCAGACGCCAGTACGCCACTAAAGCAATGGCGGAGGCGCCATAGTCCTTGATTATTTTTAAGGCTAATTAAATGCTAATTATTTAGTAATAAGAGATAATTTACTTATTTTTTTAATATTATTCACCTTATATTTATTAAAAGTCCGTTTTTTTAAGGTATAATGTTATGTTACCTGAACTTTTCCCTTATTAATTAGAAATAAATGAACCAAAATTAAGGCCGATTTATTTAATGCAGATATTAAGGAAAACGCAAGCGGTTCTTGAAATATGAATAATTAATACTTACAAATGAAGAAAAATAAAATAAAAAGCATAAAAAGTTAAAAACAAAGACGAAATATTTATTAATTTGCCAAAAAATAAAAATAATAAAAATTCACCAACAAACTTTGTAGCAATTCAAAAAAAAAAAAATAATAAAAACCAAGTAAACATGTGGGAAAACTTCATTAAGCATAATTAATAATAATAAAAGCAAATTACTTAAATTTTAAGTGAATTCATGCATGAGGAAATTCGGGTTCAGATATCTTCCAATATTTTTATTTTGCAAATTCATTAAAAAAATGAAATAATTAAAAAAAAAAAAAAAAAAAGGCAATTTAAAAGCAATTTTTGTGCAATAACGCTTAAATGGTGAAATACAAGCGCATTTAACATGTGTGCAAATTATTTTTCGATCGTGATTAAATTGTTATTTATGGCACTTCATTTTGTAATTGAGGGGAAACACTTACAACTTACATCGATGCACAATTTAAAGTTTAACGTATAATATTGTCTAAAGCTAAACCCACTGCAACGGAAACCGTTGCACCATTCACAATTAATAAAGCTAAAGGTTTTCCGTAACTAACTTTGGCACGAGTTTATAATAATTAAACCAAAACACTAATTAATGTTCATTAGGAACACCTTCACCAATAAAATAAAAAAAAACCTCAACGTTGCTACATCGTAACATAAACCCATTAAAAATAGTCTACAACCAACCATAAAAATTCAGGAACAATATATATTTGCCAACACCTATAATATACCTCAATTAATCTTTTAATTAATTTTGATTATAGCTCATTAACTTTGGCTAAAAAGAATTCATTAAAGTTTAAAATAGTTTTGATCGAAATTCACGAAACTTCAAAAACAGTGTCGATAATAAAGTTTGGCACTTGAAATGTTCAATGACAATTTCCTACGATACAATAGGAACGTAAATAATAATACTGGCCTCAACCCCAACCCCAACCCCAATCCAATCCAATTTATATTAAAATAATTAATAATAATAATTAACTTTACTCAAAAACCTTTCAATGATAATCAAAATAGGAGTGCTTAATAAACACATATGCACACGCACGCACGAAGGAATTACACACTTTGCAATAATTGTTAGTGAGCAAAAAGCAAAGGAGTGAATGTATGTAAAACGTGGCATGTAAAGTTGGTTTTGCACATTAAACTTTGTGTTCGGCTTTTTCAAAAACAGGCACAATTATATTGGGTTTATGTGAAATAGACTCAACTGTTTCCTTTTTGAGCGAAGATTTGATGTAGATTGCCCATAATCCGGCAATAATTGCAATGGCAATACCCAAACCAATGAGGACGATAAAGGCAACTTCCATTATGAAATGAGGCCTCTCAATTTGACTCTTCAATAAATCTGCCAGTTCAGGGGTTATATCTCCGCTCTTTGGGATGGAAAGAGAACAACAAAACAATTGTTTAAGGACTTATGAATGCCGATGTAAACTTTAAATAGGGGTTGAAAGTGTCAAACTCATTAAAAACTTAATTACTGTCGAAGGAACTTAACTTATTTCTAAGTTAAAGCAGAAGTATATAATACTTCTCTTCGAGAGAAGTGTACAAGCACAAAGCGGGGTAAGTGTAACGTCACTCTTCCCAACATCATTTTACATTTAGAGCAAGGTTACTAAAACGAATCACATACGCGATAAATAGTTCCCTCATCATTACTCTATTAGCATTTAAATATTTGGCAAGACGCATGCGCTTGTGAATTTTTGTCCCACGTCAAGACAATCAAGGTTTGTGGGATGATTGCTGGGGATTTAGTGCCAAACAACTATTGAATTCACCTTACGGTGCGATGCCCATCTGAAGTTTGATGAGCGGGGAAGCAAACTAAAAGGGGGAGCCTGGGAAGAATGACGTTACATAACTAAAGCATTAAGAGGATACAGAGTGTCATCCTTCTTCTATTACCCCCTTCTGGTTAAAGTGGTTATTTACAAGGAATATCTTTATGGCAACCCAACCCAATGAATAAATTAAAGACCACTTACAATTTCTTGCCATAGGACAGGAAAAATGACCTCAGGTACATTGTCATATTGGCTTGAAAGGGTTAAAAAACATTTAAAAACGTCGGTCATTACTTATTTTCCAATTGATTTGATGAAATAAGCACAACCACTACACAAATACATTCAAAATGTTTCATACATACCTCACAGAATTGACTTTACGAAGTTTAACATTGACTTGGGCTCTAGCTGCAATACTTAAAGGAATCCCACTATTCTGCAAAAGTTAATTAAGAATTTTTTGTTCGCAAATCAGAAATCAGAACAAAATCATGCACCGTTAACGAAAAACATGAATTTCATAATGAAACCATGTAATGTGAAAAAAAAGTACAAAATCATGCACCGTTAACGAAAAACACGAATTTCATAATGAAACCATGTAATGTGAAAAAAAAAAGTACAAAATCATGCACCGTTAACGAAAAACACGAATTTCATAATGAAACCATGTAATGTGAAAAAAAAAAGTACAAAATCATGCACCGTTAACGAAAAACATGAATTTCATAATGAAACCACGTAATGTGAAAAAAAGTACAAAATCATGCACCGTTAACGAAAAACACGAATTTCATAATGAAACCATGTAATGTGAAAAAAAAAGTACAAAATCATGCACCGTTAACGAAAAACACGAATTTCATAATGAAACCATGTAATGTGAAAAAAAGTACAAAATCATGCACCGTTAACGAAAAACACGAATTTCATAATGAAACCATGTAATGTGAAAAAAAGTACAAAATCATGCACCGTTAACGAAAAACACGAATTTCATAATGAAACCACGTTATGTGAAAAAATTCACTTACAGGCTCGATATCTATGTGGAATCCATGAAGGGTTTCATTTGGTGTCATTCCCGTGACATTGCTCCTATAAATGGGATCAGCCTGAAAAAAATGCGGTTGACTTAACATGACGGGAGCCCCGAATTGGCAAGAGCTGATATCAATGATGCCTGATGGCATCTCCCCTCCATCGGATTCGAAACAATAGTTATCAGGATTTTCAGTAGAATTGGCCAAGACGGAAGGTAAAGCGACGAAATGTTTAGAAACAATATCAAAGTATTCCTTATCACCGTGATAAGTTAAAGGCCAACTTCTGCATAGATCAGTTCGGTACAAGTTTAGGATTTCTTGACCTTGCGTGTAAGGTGGATTTAGTTCTCCATCTGAAGAAGACGATTAATTAATTAAGTTACCAATTTAAATACTTTCATAATTTTAAGTGTCAGAATAGAAACAGTTCATACTTGACCCATTGAGAGCATTGCAAGAGGAATCTGACCAAAAATCTAGGCTCCTAGAGGTAGAGTTCGAAGAGTTACTTAATTGTTAATTACCAAAGTTATTTCGAATTTTATGTATAAACTTAATTACGTTTTGCCATTCCACGAATTAATCAGATTAGATATCGTCAAATCACCCTTCCCAGTGTTTATATTAAAAAGTCCATCATTGGACATATTTTTCTGTGAAACAATTAATAAAACCATCAAATATTTCACACAAAACGTCTTACGTTGTCTGGAAGACAGACAATTCCAATCTTACCCCATAAAACCAAGAGAAATAACCATGTCGATCTGGAATCCTTTTATCAATAGTTCGCCCAATTACATTCAAATAATCGTAGTAACCCTTAAACAGCAAATCTTCGACAGTATATTCGGTAAAAATCTTTTCCCCTAACATTCGCATTGTAAAAGAAAATAAAACCCTTTCCCATACAGGCTTTTTGCTCACGATAGCACCAGCAACCTTCGCGCAAAAATATTACAATTAAAATTATCTAACTAATTAAATAAATTAAAGAATAACCTAAACCAGGGATAGATTTAATTTTAGAAGTAGGAATGGAGAACAGAATAATGTAGGCGCGCGTCAAAGTCCCAGGACAAGGGGGAGGCTATGAAAGAAGAGGCGGGTCATAGCGACAGAGGTAAAAATGTATTACGTATTTTTCGCCGTCCCGTCAGCAACGACATCAAAACGTAGTTTAAGTGAGCACCCAATAAGATAATTGAAACTTTTCGTTACGTGTTGGAGGGAGGGACTCTTTACTGGTCGGAATGAAGTAAATACTGACCATTCTCCATTCTTACTTCTAAAATTAAATCTATCCCTGCCTCAACTTAAAGTTAAATAGATAGATCATTTTTAACTTTAAATTCTGATCTTTTCGGGGTACTATGTGACAAACTTACAGCCATAGGTCCATTAAGACTGATAATTTTATCGGAGAGGTCTCCAGATGACATATTACGAATAAAAACATATTTAGAAAATTCCCTAAAGGAAATTGTGTCATTTGGGTTCCAAGTTATGTCTTCCTTCGTCCAATATAATCTTTAACATAATATATTTAAATTTATTATTTTAATGAATGTATATGGGGCGAATAAAGGGAAATATATCTATATATATATATATATGTACCGAAATGTGTAAGGCCCCTTTTCGGTAAGATTAGGTTTGGCGTGTTCGTTTAGAATCTCATTTGGATTTTCTATGTTAAACATATAGGCACGAAAGTAAATTGGTAATGGAATATCCTTCCATAATTTGAAGCTTTCGGAAGTTTGTGATAGTGGAAGTTTCTGAAATTATTATTAATAACACATTTTTTATCGGGATATTGATTGTTAACAAAAGTATATAGATGTAAAAACAAAAAGTACAATTAATTAACAGTCCCCTGCCTTTGGCGGTAAACTGAAACAAATTACCCTCCCTACACGAATTAACCAATTAGGAAAGAGCTTATTGATATCACAGGTTTAGAGAAAGTAGTACAAGATGCTGGCCACAAAAACGTAAATTTTAGCAGGTACTAGAGTTAGCATCCGCTACTATAGAGAGCTTTCAATATGGAGGAGCTGAGTCTCTTGACATAATTTACGCCGCCATATTGGTGGGTTTAAAGGCGCAGGAATGAAGCTGAGACCACCCAATATAGCTACCAAAAACTGCGGTAAGATTTGGGAGGGTGTGACGTAGTACTATCCCATCTGAAAGCTCTCTATAAGCCTATTCACGGCTTATTCCCTGTGCCACGGTCGGAATGGTATTACGCGAAGTGGGGGTCGACACTATTCTGGGATTAAAGAGGGCTTCTCGTATTACACGGCGCGAGCAAGTTTGAACGAAGTGTACTTTTTTGTTTTTATATCTATAGACTTTTGTTGTTAATAATCATTCTTCAATATTGCGTTTTGCTTTTAGTCTTTTTATAAACTTATTATTTTAAATATTAATTTCTGGTGACAAAGTTCTTTTTAAATATGTAAAAGTATAAAATTACAAATTCAAGTTTTTAAAAACTCTGCCAAGCTTAAACACATTTTTTATTTTTATTATTATTTTAAGTAAAACCTTGTCAATTCAAACAGTGTAATTTAATAGCAGGTTTTCCACTTCGAAAAATTTTTAAAGTAAAAGATTGAAGGTTACACCCCGACTCTTTTTCTTTTTTAAATTTTTATCCTGTTTGCGAAAGCCAGTAAGAATTAAAAACATTTCAAAGTTGAAAGACAGTTTTAGCCCTTTATAATTAAATAAACCTCTACCAAATAAATTATTCACCAATATTTAAAATGCAAAGTATGTTTAGCAATGTCGCGAAATAAATATTTAGTAGGTAGAACCAGATTCAGAAAAATATATATTAGTGACGTGAGGAAATTTGTTTTCACGCTATAGGATAGGTAACTCCCTATCTCCTAAGACAGCTTCGTGATAATACCATGGATAAAGTATGCGCGTGAGGAAATTTGTTTTCACGCTATAGGAATAGGATAGGCAACTCCCTATCTAGAACGACAGCTTATTCTGTATATATACTCTGTTCCAGCTTTGTTTGTCAGCACGCACAAACCTAGGTCTCTATGTAACGTAGCTTTGTGTGTTCTGACAAGAGACTAAATCAATACCGACTTTCAGGATTTTAATATCGAGATTTAAAACCTGAAAATATATTGAGCATTTCTTTCGTCTCTTGTCAGCACACACAAAGCTACATTACATAGAGACCTAGTTTTACGTGTGCTGACAACCGAAGCTGGAACAGAGTATACACAGAATAGGGAGCTAACAGTTCTGACCCTGAAACGTGACACCCTTCTATCTCTTACTGGAGTTTCACCCCCCCCCCTTAACGGTTGGAAACAGTATTCTAAGCGCCAAAATTCCAACCAGAGAGGGGCTGCGTGACGTCAGACTATCGTTTCCCCCTAGCCAGTTGTTAGCTCCCTATTGTTAGCTACCGTCGGAGATAGGGAGTTGCCTATCCTATAGCCGGAAAACAAGTTTCCTTACGCGCATCCTTCACACATGATAATACTTCGATATTTTGAAGCCAACATATTTTACTAATTAATAATTATTTCTTTCGCAATATAATTAACATTTCACTGATTTCCCAAGTTGCCAGACCTTTAGAAACAACTTTACACACAAAAACGGAGTCTGATAAAGCTGCAATGAACTGGGAATAATCTTTCTTTCCCTACTTTGGATCAATTTGCCTTTTATAGCCATGACTTCACCGCGAAAACTAAATTATTTTCTACTTTTTTTTTGTTTATCGAATGCTTTTAAGCTATCTACTCATAACTTATCAATGTCAAAAACCTGACCTGGGTTAACTAAGTTCAAATTCAAGTAGGAGCAAAATGTTACTCATACATATATTCATTATGTGTCACAACTAAAACTCGCCAAACAAAATGATGCGACACTTTTTAATAGGGGAAAAAATTAAAAAAAAACCTTTATATCTAAGCCTAATTAGAAGATTTAATCAATATTAACAATATAATCTGATTATAAATTATTTTTTGTTAAACTTCCCACTTTTTGATGATAATCTACCGATAACAATTTCCCGATTATAGATAGCAACCTTTCACGATCAAATTTAATATAAAAATAGTTTTAGGAAGTGTGGCGTTATATAATAATTTTCAATTGAGCGGTGGTGTGACGTCACCCATGCTAATTCCCCATAGAACCAAAGCGGTACTAAACATGGCCGCCCGCTGCCAAAGCTAAGCCTGTGACGTTTTACCTAGACACTAACGTCACAACTAAGATATCTCTATTAATTAATTTTCATATATATAGTCTTACGTTTAATTAAGTGTTCAAACTGAAATTAATAGACCATGAAACTACGTTACTGTAACTAATTCTAACTTATCGTTATCTACACTTGATCTATTTTATGCTAATGCCTTTCTTTCAAATTCATCCTCAATTTTCTAGTTACACCCTTTAAATAACTTAAAGAGTCCGTTCCTTCGTTTAATTTAATTTAATGATGATTAAATTAATTATTTATAGTTAAAAAAATCAAAACTATACATAAGTTTAATTCTAGAATATTTTAAATAACATTTAGAAATTAGATCCTTTAATTAATTAAATAATTTAAAACCACGCCCGTTTAATTAATATTAATTTAACGATGATTAAATTAATTATTTGTAGTTAAAAAAACCCCACCAAAATATAGCCTACACAAGCCAAGGTCTAAGGAATTTCAAAATAAAAATAAGACAACTAATAAAGCTGGCGGAGATAGTTTAATGACGTCATAACGCCTACATACCTCCTCTACCAGTAAACGAATTATAGAGCAAACGTTTTAAAAGCCAAGTTCAGAATTATAGTGGCAATAAACTGTTATGTTATATGAAACTACACTGGCTTCAGTACTTTTGAAGTATAGTTAGTTTAGCCTTCCTTATCAGCACTTGACAACAAAATTGTTTTGTCTAAATAATTTTAACTAGAACTATTGCATAGGAAGTGCCCCCCCCCCTCCCCAAGACCGTACTTATATAGTCTAAGGCACTCAAAATGAAGGGAAAGTGTATATATTATACTTATTGTACAAAGTGCATTTTTAAAGGGGGCTTTTTGCTTTGATTTGTTTCTTAAAATATAACAAAGATATACACTTAAGAAGAGATAAAAAATGATAGTACTTACAAGCCCCAAAATGGCACGAAATAATGCTGGTAATGTTGTAATTCCAATAACACCCAAAACAAGGAGAAAGAACCCAACAGAAGCCGTGCTAACTATAAAAAATAATAATTTAGAATATTATAGCTAACTAGCATATAAAATAATAAAAATAATTTATTTATTTTTTATCTTTATTTTTCAAAATTTTAACGGCCGATATTCTATGTTTTCAGACTAGGAGTATTGATACCTTTACACAACAGGAGGCCAAGCTACTTGGTTTACAAAGAGCATCACAAAGTAGCCCGGCCACCTGGTGTAAATTGTATCATTACTCCTAGGTTAGTCTGAATTCGCACTATGTTTAAGAACGGAGTGGTTTTTTTTTATAAGCCTTAGTTAAAGCATGATTTAACTAAATATTATGATGATTTGAGCATGCAATGAGTGATTTAGAACTTAAAAGTATTTAAAAATAAAACTTAGAGATAATTTTAACAAAAGAAACTGAAACTTACTAGTTTTGCACTGTTTAGAAGAAGCCATCGTATTGTGATGATAATAATAAAAAAATGGGAAGATATTTAATCACAGATTCTTATTCTTAATGCACGCATGGAAGTAGGCAGATAAATTTGCTTTGATATCTACGCAAATTTTAAAAAGAAAAAACCTACAAAAAAACGATAAAGTTTATACCTGAATTAGATTTAGACGTGTAAAAGACTTTTGTACCTTTTAATAAATATACAAAAGTATGTATATTATTTAAAACAGAAATCACGTCATTAATTGAACTTAATTTGTATAATAATAGACAATGATATCCCATATTTCGTTGCCAAACCGTTTAGGAAAAAATTAAATCGCGGCGACACAGGTATTGCGATATTTCACTTTCAATATTCGCGGTAATGGAAAATAGAAAATTGACCTAGGCCTATTTCATCACATCACATCCACTTAAACCGAACCGACATGTCTAAAACACTGTCAATTGATTCACTCTAAATTTGAAGCACATGTTCCGAATCTTTCAATAATTTATCTAGTTATTTTTACAATCGGAAACGTTATTTCTTGGGGCAACGGAAAACAATTATTTCCTTCCTTAAAACTAGATTTAAATAAAAGTAGAATGGTAGGATTGCACTTTATCTAACTAACTCAACTAACAGCAGTTACTGACTAATTAGACCACGGGGAGTTCGGAAAAAATAGTAAAAAAATTCTAAACCCGCCGCAAGTTGGTCAAAAAAATTTTTGAAAATTTTAAAATTGCATGTACTTACCGCTATAGACTAAACGCATTATGCACTCAATCTTTCATAATATGCCGGGGGGGAGGGCAACTGTAAGAACTTCAAGGACTCGCGACGGAAGTATAGCTATGGAATTTTTAAGACCTACTGAATTTAACAAAACCATTCATTTCTGGTACTGTGATCGTAAAGTAATCTGAGAAATTTTCAAAATATTGCGTAAAGAAAAATTAGAAATGCCAAAAATAAGGAAAAGGAGAATATAAGCGAGAAATGGCGAAAATTGCATTAGCGATATTTTAGTTTCTAAAAATAGCATTAAACTTTTGGGAAGTATTTAAAAGTTAACTAGGCCTAATCGCAAACAGAAATTTTGGAAAAGGTGGTAAATTAGATAATAAGTAAGCTAACCTAACCTTACCTTTAATACCTTTGAATTATATGGTATTCCTTCCCCGCTAAAACTGTCACTGAAACCGCTGGCCGCCCCTTAACGCCTCCCCTCGATTCGCGCCTCTTCCCGCCTCGCGGGTTGCCATGGAAACGAGAACTTACTGAGCAGAGACTGTTGATTTTCAACGTGATTAGACGTGTTTTTTTGAAGAGGCTTTCTTGAGAGATAATTATTACTGCTGTCAAATTATATTTTCTGGGGTTTATTAGGTTTAATTTCTAAATGGCTCATGCTAATTTGGAAAACGAGGCGTATGAAAACCCAAATTTTGGGAATGAGGAACATTTTTTTAAAATGGTTTCCTTGAAGAATTGGGGAGGGTTTTTTCCCGGGATGGATGATGGCCTAAAGGCGCGGTCAGAGAGGGATGCCATTGCCCTAGTACTTTCTTTGGAGCTTGTCCCGCGTCTTGAATCCTTCAATGAAGGAAAGACACCTTGCGGATGTGGGAATAAAAACGATGATGGGGAATTAAATGGATATCTTGTTGGGGTTGGCAATGCCCAAAGCCGATTTGGCTATTCGATAAGATGTTCCGCAGCCCAGTCTCGCGCTAACAAGCGCAAGGCCTTAAAAGCATCCAAAAAGAAGGTACCAGAGTATTTGGCGGTCGAGTGCACGAAGGCTTTCGTCCCCTCGAAAAACACCTGGTTTTACAATCAAAACCTGTCGGTTACCGACAATCTCTTCCTCGTGTTCCTGTGGGTTTCCAAAATGAGCGTATCTGACGCTATAATCCACAGTGAATGTGCCAGCCATACCGTCGTGGATTACTTTTCCATGTGTCGCGAGGTGGCTGAGATTGTCATTTCGAACAGGGCCGACAAGGTGCAGATTGGAGGACCAGGATTGTTCGTAGAGGTGGACGAAACATACTTGCACTCTAGAAAGTACCACCGCGGGGCTCAATTGGCCGGAGAGACCATTTGTATCTTTGGTATCTATTGCAGAGATACGAAAGATGGTCTTTTTTTGAAGGTCAGGAATAAGTCCAGGGCCGTTTTGTGGACCCAAATGGCGAAATACATAGCTCCGGGGTCAGTGATAGTGTCAGATGGCGCCCCGATGTACATGAATTGTACTTTGATGGGATTTCGGGAGCATCTGACTGTTTTGCATAAGTATGAGTTCGTGAATTCGGAAGATTCACGTGCTCATACGAATAACATCGAAAACAGAAACCGACATTTGAAGGCGAGCATAAAGTCCTACAGAACTGACCGGGCGTTGAATAGTTATATGGCCACATATTGGTACAGGTGTCTTTTTTTCAAGGACCAAGATGGCAATTGGCTTCCTCCTGGAACCAACTTCCGTCGGTTCCTGGAAGACGTCAAGGCATGCTATCCTGGTCCAGGGAAAAAAGGCCTTGAACTAATTGAAATTGGCGTGTCGGAGGAAGAGTTGAACGCTCTGAATCCAGAGACACAGCCGGCGTTCCTTATTGGTGGTCAAACCGAAGAAAACACGGTTGAACTCAGCGATGAGTGAGGTCGGTTTTCTTCGTTTAAGGCTGTAGGCAAGGGGATTCAATATCCTGGGGAGTTTTCATTTGGCAGGCCCCCCTATCTATATACTGTCGACCTCAATGTCCTGAGGAGTTTTGATTTTTTCAGGGCAATGAGGTCGACATTATATAGGTAGGGGGGCCTGACAAATGAAAACTCCCCAGGATATTGAAGCCGGCAGTAGGCAAGGGGACCTGCCATAAAAAAACTCTCCATGAGAAACGAAGTGTGGCCACCTCCAAGTGGTGTTTCTCGGGTAACGCTAAGTGCCACACATTACTGCATAACCATAAATATATTTGGAATTTCTAATTGTATTTAGTTCTTCCCTGGTAATTTGAAACCCTTTCCAAAATATCGCTGTTTGTGTTTAGATATTTCAAAAAGAATAAGACGCCTTTTTCAAAATATTGC
This sequence comes from Phalangium opilio, assembly GCF_054372755.1. Classification (NCBI taxonomy): domain Eukaryota; kingdom Metazoa; phylum Arthropoda; class Arachnida; order Opiliones; family Phalangiidae; genus Phalangium; species Phalangium opilio. The sequence goes on along the minus strand of NW_028324187.1, from coordinate 4,161,525 downwards.
TGTAAAATTTGACGCCTTTTCCAAAATATTGCGTTAAAATATGACGCCTTTTTCAAAATATTGCTGTAAAATTTGACACATTGTCCAAAATATTGCTGTAAAATTTGACGCCTTTTCCAAAATATTGCGGTAAAATTTGACGCCTTTTCCAAAATATTGCCGTAAAATATGACGCCTTTTCCAAAATATTGCCGTAAAATATGACGCCTTTTCCAAAATATTGCCGTAAAATATGACGCCTTTTTCAAAATATTGCCGTAAAATATGACGCCTTTTCCAAATATTGCCGTAAAATATAACGCCTTTTCCAAATATTCCCGTAAAATATGACGCCTTTTCCAAAAAATTGCCGTAAAATATGACGCCTTTTCCAAATATTGCCGTAAAATATAACGCCTTTTCCGAATATTCCCGTAAAATATGACGCCTTTTCCAAAATATTCCCGTAAAATATGACGCCTTTTCCAAAATATTCCCGTAAAATATGACGCCTTTTCCAAAATATTCCCGTAAAATATGACGCCTTTTCCAAAATATTGCCGTAAAATATGACGCCTTTTCCAAAATATTGCCGTAAAATATGACACCTTTTCCAAAATATTGCCGTAAAATATGACGCCTTTTCCAAAATATTGCCGTAAAATATGACGCCTTTTCCAAAATATTGCCGTAAAATATGACGCCTTTTCCAAAATATTGCCGTAAAATATGACGCCTTTTCCAAAATATTGCCGTAAAATATGACGCCTTTCCCAAAATATTGCCTTAAAATATGACGCCTTTTCCAAATATTGCCGTAAAATATAACGCCTTTTCCAAATATTCCCGTAAAATATGACGCCTTTTCCAAAATATTGCCGTAAAATATGACGCCTTTTCCAAATATTGCCGTAAAATATAACGCCTTTTCCAAATATTCCCGTAAAATATGACGCCTTTTCCAAAATATTGCCGTAAAATATGACGCCTTTTCCAAATATTGCCGTAAAATATGACGCCTTTTCCAAATATTGCCGTAAAATATGACGCCTTTTCCAAATATTGCCGTAAAATATAACGCCTTTTCCAAAATATTCCCGTAAAATATGACGCCTTTTCCAAAATATTCCCGTAAAATATGACGCCTTTTCCAAAATATTCCCGTAAAATATGACGCCTTTTCCAAAATATTGCCGTAAAATATGACGCCTTTTCCAAAATATTGCCGTAAAATATGACGCCTTTTCCAAAATATTGCCGTAAAATATGACGCCTTTTCCAAAATATTGCCGTAAAATATGACGCCTTTTCCAAAATATTGCCGTCAAATATGACGCCTTTTCCAAAATATTGCCGTAAAATATGACGCCTTTTCCAAAATATTGCCGTAAAATATGACGCCTTTTCCAAAATATTGCCGTAAAATATGACGCCTTTTCCAAATATTGCCGTAAAATATAACGCCTTTTCCAAAATATTGCCGTAAAATATGACGCCTTTTCCAAATATTGCCGTAAAATATGACGCCTTTTCCAAATATTGCCGTAAAATATAACGCCTTTTCCAAATATTCCCGTAAAATATGACGCCTTTTCCAAAATATTCCCGTAAAATATGACGCCTTTTCCAAAATATTGCCGTAAAATATGACGCCTTTTCCAAAATATTCCCGTAAAATATGACGCCTTTTCCAAAATATTCCCGTAAAATATAACGCCTTTTCCAAATATTGCCGTAAAATATAACGCCTTTTCCGAATATTCCCGTAAAATATGACGCCTTTTCCAAAATATTCCCGTAAAATATGACGCCTTTTCCAAAATATTCCCGTAAAATATGACGCCTTTTCCAAAATATTGCCGTAAAATATGACGCCTTTTCCAAAATATTGCCGTAAAATATGACGCCTTTTCCAAAATATTGCCGTAAAATATGACGCCTTTTCCAAAATATTGCCGTAAAATATGACGCCTTTTCCAAAATATTGCCGTAAAATATGACGCCTTTTCCAAAATATTGCCGTAAAATATGACGCCTTTTCCAAAATATTGCCGTAAAATATGACGCCTTTTCCAAAATATTGCCGTAAAATATGACGCCTTTTCCAAAATATTGCCGTAAAATATGACGCCTTTTCCAAATATTGCCGTAAAATATAACGCCTTTTCCAAATATTCCCGTAAAATATGACGCCTTTTCCAAAATATTGCCGTAAAATATGACGCCTTTTCCAAATATTGCCGTAAAATATAACGCCTTTTCCAAATATTCCCGTAAAATATGACGCCTTTTCCAAAATATTGCCGTAAAATATGACGCCTTTTCCAAATATTGCCGTAAAATATGACGCCTTTTCCAAATATTGCCGTAAAATATGACGCCTTTTCCAAATATTGCCGTAAAATATAACGCCTTTTCCAAAATATTCCCGTAAAATATGACGCCTTTTCCAAAATATTCCCGTAAAATATGACGCCTTTTCCAAAATATTCCCGTAAAATATGACGCCTTTTCCAAAATATTGCCGTAAAATATGACGCCTTTTCCAAAATATTGCCGTAAAATATGACGCCTTTTCCAAAATATTGCCGTAAAATATGACGCCTTTTCCAAAATATTGCCGTAAAATATGACGCCTTTTCCAAAATATTGCCGTAAAATATGACGCCTTTTCCAAAATATTGCCGTAAAATATGACGCCTTTTCCAAAATATTGCCGTAAAATATGACGCCTTTTCCAAAATATTGCCGTAAAATATGACGCCTTTTCCAAATATTGCCGTAAAATATAACGCCTTTTCCAAATATTCCCGTAAAATATGACGCCTTTTCCAAAATATTGCCGTAAAATATGACGCCTTTTCCAAATATTGCCGTAAAATATAACGCCTTTTCCAAATATTCCCGTAAAATATGACGCCTTTTCCAAAATATTCCCGTAAAATATGACGCCTTTTCTAAAATATTGCCGTAAAATATGACGCCTTTTCCAAAATATTCCCGTAAAATATGACGCCTTTTCCAAAATATTCCCGTAAAATATGACGCCTTTTCCAAAATATCCCCGTAAAATATGACGCCTTTTCCAAAATATTGCCGTAAAATATGACGCCTTTTCCAAAAAATTGCCGTAAAATATGACGCCTTTTCCAAATATTGCCGTAAAATATAACGCCTTTTCCGAATATTCCCGTAAAATATGACGCCTTTTCCAAAATATTCCCGTAAAATATGACGCCTTTTCCAAAATATTGCCGTAAAATATGACGCCTTTTCCAAAATATTGCCGTAAAATATGACGCCTTTTCCAAATATTGCCGTAAAATATAACGCCTTTTCCAAATATTCCCGTAAAATATGACGCCTTTTCCAAAATATTGCCGTAAAATATGACGCCTTTTCCAAATATTGCCGTAAAATATAACGCCTTTTCCAAATATTCCCGTAAAATATGACGCCTTTTCCAAAATATTCCCGTAAAATATGACGCCTTTTCCAAAATATTCCCGTAAAATATGACGCCTTTTCCAAAATATTCCCGTAAAATATGACGCCTTTTCCAAAATATTCCCGTAAAATATGACGCCTTTTCCAAAATATTCCCGTAAAATATGACGCCTTTTCCAAAATATTCCCGTAAAATATGACGCCTTTTCCAAAATATTCCCGTAAAATATGACGCCTTTTCCAAAATATTCCCGTAAAATATGACGCCTTTTCCAAAATATTCCCGTAAAATATGACGCCTTTTCCAAATATTACCATTAATTTCCAAATAATTCGCGTAATTTTCCATAATTTTGTCTTTACGTTCATTTGCTTCCCAAATTATTTGAAGCCTCTTGCAAAAACTAGATGATTACTTCATTTACAACCCAAATAGAATGCAACCTTTTCTGAAATATTTCTCAACTAAAATCCGCCTTTTCCAAAATTTTGACGCTTACTTCTTTTACAACTCAAATAAAATGAGACCTTTTCCTAATTTTTTTCTCAATTAAAATCCACGTTTTCAAATATTATTAGCATAAATCTCATAATTTTTGTAGATTTACCTTTTCTTAGTAAGATCTAGAAATAAGCTATAACACTATTTTCGTCGCGAGTCCATTTGGTTAGATCGAGCTCGGCTGCAGACGACGGAGTTTGGTTTTTCTGGAATTCTCGGGGCCCGGGGTTATGGTAAATACATGCAATTTTAAAATTTTCAAAAATTTTTTTGACCAACTTGCGGCGGGTTTAGAATTTTTTTACTATTTTTTCCGAACTCCCCGTGGTCTAATTAGTCAGTAACTGCTGTTAGTTGAGTTAGTTAGATAAAGTGCAATCCTACCAGTAGAATTTCCGGTTTAAACTAAGTTTCTCTCGGGGAGTCTATGGAGTACATTATATTTTACTTTCGTTTATTAAAGGGGGGAATACTGTATTGGAAATACTGAGAACAACATTACGTTACTACTGACCCAATAATACAATTTCCCCTGGAGAAAACCCTGTAATCTTGGTTCTTGGGGTTTACCCATTATTTTGAAATCATCTTACCTACCTGGGCCTGGAGAAAGGAATGGGAGGGACAAAGAGACCGAACCGAAGACCGAGGCTTAAAGCAAAATTCAAAAACACACACTTACCTTTGATTTAAAAGTTGTTCGTTAGAATCATCTCTCGCTGATCATTTTGTTTTGGCAAGCTCGGCGATAAACTAAACTGTATTTCGCCGCATCTAACATACTTCAAAAACGGCAAAGCGCTTTTTAATTCAATTTCTTTATCAATCCAAATTATCTCTCCACGAGTACGGGTACAGCTCTATGGCTTCCGTAACTAACAAACAACACAAGGCTGGAACCTTGGAGGAGGAGGGAAGTTTCTGATCATACTTTTCTTCATCGCCTCTGCCTCTACACTAGAGATCTCTCACTTCTCATTGGTCGCTTTACAGGTACGCTACTAGAGGAACGGACCAATAGTAGACTGTTGTTAGTCTCACGTGGTGTTGCGAAATTCAAATTACGGAATAAGGCATGGTTTCACCCACGTGTGGACAGATTTTGCGATTTCTATCGGATTTTAACGTGATTTTGCGTGGGAATTTATCTGAAATGTACTGCAAAATTAGGCCTATTTATTAAAATAATTAGAATAAAACTTATTTCAACGATGATTAATTTTAATCATCATTTTACAATAATTTTTTTTGTTGTAATTTTGACCATCGGCTAAAAATTGCCCTTTTTATATGAACATTTTTATCACGTTTTGATTGGTCAAAAATTATTATTTTTCACTGCTTTATTTTCTAATTTACAAAACACCGTGATATTAAACTTTTACACTGTTTGCCATTATATAACTACAAATTATTTTTAAGCCTCAAAAATTTGATGATTTGAAGCTAATTATTCAATCAAAATATTACACAAATTAAGTCTACAAATAAAATCCATTAAATTTAAATCCAATTAAATGTCTCGTAGGTAGCAAACAGTGCTAAGTTTAATTATCATCAAGTGCTAATGCAGCCATTATATTAATTTTTCAAACAATTGTTTTTTTTTTCTTTTTTAATTTGGTCGCGAAAATTCATTGGTTTTAAATTTAATGTTTAAAACAAAAACAAAAAAGTGTTTTCTTAGGATAGTCATTAGTTAATTGGGGTTTTCCTCATCATGATCAACTGGTTTGTTTCAATTCATTAATTAACTTTATAATTAATTACCACACAACCCATATTTAAATTCTGGGAAGTGTCAATTAATTTTTTTTGTAGTTTAAGGGTTTTGACAAAACAATTTTGTCAAGAATGCGTTTATTACAAAATTTCGGGTATTTTTTTTACGAAAATTTGACTCTTCCGGGGGGGGGGGGATAGTATAGGAATGATTTCTATCTCAAACTGAACTGAACTGAACTAAATTTATGTTTTTTTTTACGTTTACTTTTCAAAACATAGACATCAAAATAATTGATAAATTTTCCTTATTGTTTCCATGCCCTTTTTTAAGTATTAAGTATAATTGTAAATTTTACAAAAAGGTGCACCCTAAGTTAGTTATTTAGTTTAAAAATTGTTTTTAGGCCTAATATTTTCTGCTTTTTCATTGAATAGTAGCAAAGTTATTATTTCTTGAATTTCATTTATGCATTTTTTTTTCTAGTCTATTAAAGCATTGCATAGGCAGGATTATTTAAAATTTAACTATAGGTGTCGCTACAAATGTAAATTTGTATTTTCTTTTTTTTTTTTAATACCGGACCAACTATATTAATTAAAAAAACCGGGGAAATTTAATAACCCTAAATTAAACCTAATTAAATACAATTGTAGCTTCATCTATATATTAAACCTTGATCAATATTTAGTTATTAAACCGTTTAATAATTAAGTTTATATCACCAATTAATAAGATGTCTATGATTGCGTTTTAATGGTGTGTGTTGAAATGTTTTGAAAAAGTTTCACTTACCTTAAAAACCGTTTTTTTTTTCTTAAACAATTTTCACGTCAAATATCTCTTTTTTTTTTAAATTTTCACGCATTCTTTTTAAATGTCACGTCTTTTTTTTCGATTTATAAAACTTTCTCAAATAGCTCTAAACATTCAGTTCTATATCAAATTTTCAATGTCAGAAGAAAAATTTAAACTTAAAAAAAAAAAGCTTTAGAAAAAAGAATTGAAAATTTTGCAAAAGAAAGTATATTAATTTTTCTTATAAAAATTCTCAGAAGAAAAAAAAGAAGCTGGTTTAAATTTTAAATTTTAAACCTTCCACGCAGGTGACATTTTAATATGGTTTTCTTAAATCTTAGGCCTATTTGTTTGTTTGTTTGTTATTTTGTTTGTTATCCCCAGTCGATCTAAAAACCTACTTTTTATTCGTTATTCTTCCTGAGCTATACTGTTCACGTGATTGGTCAATTCCCCGACAGTAACGCCGCGATCATTGTCATTGGCGCAATCTTTAGAGGAGTCTAGTATCGGAGAGTCATTTGTTTGTCGTTCATCTTCGTGGTCACCATTTTCGCTTACCGGCATATCTTCCGCGGATAAAAACACGGTCGCTCGAGGGAACAGTTCGTGACATTTGAGTTTAAATTCGTTAATAAATTCTTCCGAAACGGGGCCCAAACTATTTGACTTCAACGCGTTTAAAATTTCACTTAACGTCTAAGAAGGAGAAAGAATGGCAGGGTTTCTTATGGTTAGATTTGCCAGTTAGAATGGGAAACATTAGGCTTAACAGAAGAGTCAATAATGAAAGTAGGTTTCAATTAAGAGTCGATAATAATAGTAGGCTTCAAATAAGAGTCGATGATAATAGTAGGCTTCAAATAAGAGTCGATAATAATAGTAGGCTTCAAATAAGAGTCGATAATAATAGTAGGCTTCAAATAAGAGTCGATAATAATAGTAAGCTTCAAAGAGTCGATAATAATAGTAGGCTTCAAATAAGAGTCGATAATAATAGTAAGCTTCAAAGAAGAGTCGATAATAATAGTAGGCTTCAAAGAAGAGTCGATAATAATAGTGGGCTTCAAATAAGAGTCGATAATAATAGTGGGCTTCAAATAAGAGTCGATAATAATAGTAGGCTTCAAATAAGAGTCGATAATAATAGTGGGCTTCAAATAAGAGTCGATAATAATAGAAGGCTTCAAATAAGAGTCGATAATAATAGTGGGCTTCAAATAAGAGTCGATAATAATAGTGGGCTTCAAATAAGAGTCGATAATAATAGTAAGCTTCAAATAAGAGTCGATAATAATATTGGGCTTCAAATAAGAGTCGATAATAATAGTGGGCTTCAAATAAGAGTCGATAATAATAGTGGGCTTCAAATAAGAGTCGATAATAAAAGTGGGCTTCAAATAAGAGTCGATAATAATAGTGGGCTTCAAATAAGAGTCGATAATAATACTAGGCCAAATAAGAGTCGATAATAATAGTAGGCCAAATAAGAGTAGATAATAATACTAGGCCAAATAAGAGTAGATAATAAAAGTAGGCCAAATAAGAGTAGATAACAATAGTAGGCCAAATAAGAGTCGATAATAATAGTAGGCCAAATAAGAGTCGATAATAATACTAGGCCAAATAAGAGTAGATAATAAAAGTAGGCCAAATAAGAGTAGATAATAAAAGTAGGCCAAATAAGAGTAGATAATAAAAGTAGGCCAAATAAGAGTAGATAATAAAAGTAGGCCAAATAAGAGTAGATAACAATAGTAGGCCAAATAAGAGCCGATAATAAAAGTAGGCCCAAGGAAAGAGTTCATAATAATAGTAGGCTTCAAATAAAAGAGTTAATAATAAAAGTAGGCTTCAAATAACAGAGTGGATAATAAAAGTAGGCTTCAAATAACAGAGTGGATAATAAAAGTAGGCCAAATAAAAGAGTCGATAATAAAAGTAGGGCTAAGGAAAGAGTTAATAAAAATAGTAGGCCAAATAAAAGAGTCGATAGTTAAAGTAGGCCAAAAAAAGTCGATAAAAGTATAGTTTATAAAAGAGTCAATAAAAGTAGATATAATAAATATGTGACTTACATGAATGCTCACTCCTTCCAATTGGTTATTTAATTGAGTAACTAGTTTAAGCGCTCTATCCTGAGATGTTTTATCAATCATATATAAAACTAGAGCTCCTAATAAAAAAAGAAAGAAGAAAAAAAAACCGAAGAGATGAGTAAAAGAAAGCTTCAATAGATGGCAACACATTTCACATCGAGATGGCATAAAATGACTTAAGGAAACAAAAAAATAATAATAATAATAAGAGAAAGTTTACCTTGTAATAAATGGGGCAGAGAATGTTTATGCGTTACTAGAAACTGCTCATTGAGTTGTCGAGCATCTTTGGTGCCATAGATGATTTTCATTTCCTGCTGAAGGACGGTCGCCACTGGAGGCGGAAGCTCTGATAATCTCTCTTGCACTGCAAAGATATTAAATGAAAAAAAAAATATATGTTTAGGCATATTTGCAAATTTCCTGATGGTTTCCCCAATTTTCACGTTTGTATGAACCCTGGGACATGGGACAAATGGTGAGCTTGTCACCTGGTGACGGACGTAGCTACAATCGTTTACCGTACCTTGTAGATAGAAATGTCCAATATGATGATGATGTCTATGATGATTTGGTTCTATCCTGTGTGCCCGTTTAATAGATTGCAACATCAGCAAGAGTTTCCCTTTACGAGAGAAAATTTCGTAGGCCAGTAGATGAGTTTCAATTCTATCACTGGCCAGGCACTGGAGTGGCTTCAGGAAACGAATCGATTGCTCAAGTGGCTCGTCAGTCTATTCAAAAACAATTTTAACAACAAAACAGGACTATGATTACCAGTGGAAAAAAGAAAAAGTAATTATCTCTTGGTGTTGAAAGAACGTTAAAATATTTCAAGAAGTGATATTTAGTTTATTAGGGAGAAGGTTTAAATTCGCCCACATTTCTAGCTTTATCTCCAGTCCAAACGAAGTAGGTCCGGAGTTAATGCCCGCCGCCTCTAAATTAATTAGAACCAGCATCTCATTGGTTCTTGAAAACTCACGTCAGCGCGACGACGCGAATGACGAAAATTACAGTCATATTTTCCGACTGAGGAGAGGCAGCGAAATAGCCCGGCCTCCTTTTACGTCCCCCATTTGTATTTTGAAAGGGGGACTGGGACTCTGGCGCGCTGCGAATACTTGGGCATCTTAGACTGTATTTTCCGACTGAGGAGAGGCAGCGAAATAGCCCGACCTCCCTCCTTTTACGCCCCCCCCCCCTGTATTTTGAAAGGGGGACTGGGACTATGGCGCGCGGCGAATACTTAGGCATCTTACACCTATTCCCTAATAAACTAGATATCACTTCTTGTTAAAATATAATGAAATATTGCTTTGGGGTAAAAAATAAATGAAGAAATTGTTGTGGTATGTACCCTAGCTAGTTTCTCTGGGATAAGCTCTTCTTCTTTTAGGTTATCAACTTCACTTCCACCTCCACCGCCACCTCCTGAACCATCTTGTTGTTGACGCGATTTCATATGTTGATCGCGCTTTTCTTGGGCGGCTGTCTGTTTTTCTCGTTCCAATTCCGCGCGTTTGCGAGCCTTGCGCTGTTTGTTTCGAAGTTTCTTCAATTCTGCCGGTGCCATGTTAGCTACAATAACAACAACAACAAAAAAGGAGGAAAAATATTGACATTAATAATCGATCAAGTTGACATGATGGTTCATGTCATGTACACTTTACAACTAATGTCAGGTTTAAATTAGTAAAAAGAAAAAGTAAGAGATAAGTGTAGAAAATTAAATGCCTGAAGTGCAGATATTAAAATTTTCAGTTTTAAAGATATGATTATAAACATGAATTATTTAAAAAATATTTTTTATCTTAGTTTTTTTTCTCACCAAAATTCCTTTAGAAAAAATATTTTATTATGAAATTTAGGCATCATTTTAAAAATAGTACGCGTAAAGATTAAGGTTTATTAAGTATGCATTTTAGGCTTATATTCTCTTAAAAAAATTTACAGGTAGGTATACGTTTTCGGCCCTATAAGGGAGAATAAAATGGAGAGAAAATCGTTGATTGGGTAACGAATTTTGACTGGTAAATAAAGAACAAACATACAACTTTCTTTCAAATAAATAAATAAAAGATTTAACATTTCATTTATAATCTACATTTAATTGAACGCAAATTAATATTTCGCATTGCTTTTTAACTTGAACCTAATTTTATTTTGGGGTCAACTATATTTTTCATTCTTTTTGTTTTTCAGGGGCAAGCAGAGGTCATGAAACTCAAACAATCAAACTCCATCAAGTGGTACCAGCGTTGGTTTTGTTTTGTTTTTCAAATTTTAGCCTTTTTAAAATAAATATTGTTTATTATTTTAAAATTTCTGCGCGTAGTTTAAATAAATCCAAAAATAACTACGCAGTAAAAATATTTGTTGACAATAAATTAAACTTTAAAAGTTCACTAGAAGAATAATAATAATAATAATAATAATACAGGGTTTATTTCTATAAATAGGTCATTTTATTGTCAGCATAGAGGAGCGGGGGAGGTCATGGGTCAAAGATGTAAAAATGTATTCGAGGAGCATGGGTGGGTGTATTCACGTGACCCCAATAACTTTTTGACGGGAGCTTTTGAGTCAAGTAATTTGGTGGTGAAACTAAGCAAGTGGGAAGAAACAGTGACTTTATACCGAAATTTAAAAATAAATCCGGTTCAGGAATAGAGCAAATGTTAGACTCCTCGATTTTTCTGGGATCGCAATCTTCCTACTATTGTGTTTTTTTTTTCTTTTGAAATTTTGACCAATTTTTTCGGGGTTTTTCAACTATACTAGATAGATTCGAAGAACGAGTAACTGGTTTTAGGAATTTTCATTAACTTTCTATGTCACGATGAGAAAAATTTACAACCTTATCTTACGTAAAAACCAAAGTTACTTTCAATGGGATTTAACTTCCTTTTAAGAATGTTACAGCAACGGTTTCTCACTGAGAATCGGATTCAAAAATTACTCAAAACTTAATTTCGATTTTAAAATTAAAATTATCAATTTAATTTAAAAGTTTGATTAAATTTTCTGGAACGCGATTAAAATTTAATTATATTAACTCAAATGAACTTTAATTCTTGAATTTGTAATTGGAAAAAAAATCCAGCTTAAATTTTAATTAATAACTGGTTTCTGCGGTTTTTAATTCCATAAATTTATTTCGAAATAAATATTTAAGTAGATGGCACAATAATTAGACTAAGATATACTAGCATACAAAATTTTAAAGATAGAGTGAAACGGTACTAATTGAGAATTTTGATAAGACTAAATAATCCAGGGTTTAATTAAGTCTGAAGCTAAATTGCGAGAATTTTACTGGAAAACTAATTAATTTCACCGGTTTAACAAGTAATTAAGATCAAAACTAAGTGAAAGAAAACTTTAACAAACGGACACGCGTTAATAGTGGCTAGAAACTAATTTTGCTGGATAAGCGTTCTGAAAACTTTTGATAATTAATTTTCTCAGCTAATAACGATCGAAGATGATTTCACTGTCCCTTTAAAAAGTTTGGTACGGCATACTGTAGTCCGGACGTAGCGCGTGCCCACATATTAATTCTTAAAGTTACACCCTAAGTATGGAAGAAAACTATGATAAAGCCAATTAAAAATTGACTGAGCACCCAAAAAATTTTAAAAACCGTATTTTATTTCGTAACTATATGATAACAAAACGCCCATCGTAGTGATTTCCAGTGACAGATGACCGTAAAGAAGATTCCGCTATGTTTAGGAAGGGTGTTGCTTCTATTATTTCCTATAGTTTCCTATGAAAAATCCCTCATTATCGCAAAGGTTGCTGGGGAATTTTTAACTAACAGAAAAGGGTTGCGCAATTTAACAGAAGGGGAAAACCATCATAACGGTTGTATTATCAAATTCCACGCAAGGGGTACGAAACAATAATAAAAATAATGGATTCCACCAAAGCAGTAACGGCAAATTAACAGAAGTCCATTGAAAGAAGTTGCGAAAATTTAAAACAAATCAATCAACAACCTTCAATTAAGAAGAACAGTTGACCATCACGTGGTTTCGGTAGGCTAATTAGAGATCTCTAATTTTAGTAGGCATATTAGTTCTTAATAGTTAGAAACAACTAGTCCAGAGCAACACCATAAGTTTATAAGATATGTATTTCACTTCCTATACTTCGTAATGCTAGAGACTTACAGCTCGAGATAACTAGTTCGAGAACTACAAGCGAGAAGTCCTACACTCGGTGGTTAATTTTGCATGCAGGACTTCAATCTAGTCCTATTTAGTCTGAACTTACTAAGCCATTGACAGCGCCTCACCACCAGTCTTCGCTTTACCTCAAATCTATGGCCTACCTCACTTACTTCATGACAAGCTCCAGTTTGTAACCAGAAATTAACAAACTTATGGAATGAACATATCTTATGAACTTACGGTAACACTTTAGGTACCCTAAGTCAAAACACATATCAACTCCAAGTTATGTATTGAAATGGGCGAACATTAATGATTCTTGACCTTTACTATCGAAGACGAGTTGAGACAAGAGTTTCGTCGTGAGATCCCACGCTCCAAATATGAAACGATGGGAGAAGAAAACCAGTTAATTATCAACCTTAGCCTTTACTGAAGAATGAAGGCAAGGAAATGCAATTTAAACCTAATCTAGCTTACTATCAGTTTACATTCTGGCTTTGGTATCGACTTAAATTGAAACGTAATACAAGGGTTTTTTATTTTAGGGAAATTTAGGAAATGAAGTACTGGTCTTTAGAGATTGGGTTTTAGATAAGGACAGGTAAATAACGGGAGTCTTTTAACGTTTGGTGGTTTTGGTTACTATACCCAGTCTATTTTAGCCTCACAAAGGAAGTTAAAAGGATCCATGTACCAAAGGTTAAATGGCCAAGTGAGTGAAGCAACCCTAGGCCAGATATATTTTTTTAATCAAAGACATTTACAATGCCTACATGGAAGCTGAATTAAAAAAAAAAATTTGGACCTTGTATAAGACCTTCATATTTCAGGTCAAAGGTCAGCAAACGGTGGAATTCACCACTTCGAGTTGAGTCAACTTTAGCGAATAAAAGCTGGATGAATTGCTCATAAAATGGTTAATCAAATTCATTTTGTGACAAACTCTTCTGGATTATTAAAAGGTGGTTTCTGATACCACATTTTTTGATCCAGTTTTGAGTCCCTCTTGACTTCTTAAGAGAGTTCAACTCGGGTCAAACAATTGCCAGGTAATTATAAGTGCATTTAACCCTTGATTTAACAACGCTATACTTGAGTGATAGTAAAACTATTCTTGCGTGGTATAGTTTACAATAGATAAAGAATTTGAAAGAGTCATGGCTTCTTCCGAAATACATTTAAAATTTTCCAGCGAAGCCAAGTTCGTAAACCTTTTCTATCTGGGGACGGGTTTATCAATAACAAAATTTTAAGAATAATCTGGAAGCGTGTTGTTCCTCACGTATGTCAGTCTCAGACAGTACTCAATGGGTTCCTTGATTACGCGTAATCCATAATCCGTACTCTGAGTGATTAGCCCCTCGGTAACACCCCCTGTTTATTTAACCCTTTTCTCAAAAGCTCTATACCCATAAATCAATACACGTAACCCATAATCGGAGTGTTTAGGAAATAAAACCTGATAGTGATTAGACCCTCGACCTGTCCACACTGCAATAGAGGAAGCTAACAAGACAAGGTATCTATCATATCATTACCAGATACCAGTAGATGTATGGCTTGGTTTTCCCGGGGGAGTTGGATATGAAATATTTCCCCATTGATGTAATGAAGATTAATTAAATTATTTTAAGAAGTTTAAACGAAAATCGTGAGCATACCATCCCTAATCCCTATGCTAAAGATCACGGACGCCTGTTTATAAAAAAAGAAAGAAAAAACCCCAGAATTATAATGATATATTCAATAATAATAACTTCTCAGCTAAGAACACTTTAATCTTAAAGAGTTGCGGGGTTTTTAACTGCAAGGATTTTAAAAGATGTTTTCAATTAATATTTCGACCTTTTCTAGATTGTTACTCCAGATAAAATTTCTCTTTTTTTTTTTCCAAGGAGTTGGACACTTTCTAAAACCCATTTAGGTTTATTTTAATTGAAACCTTTTCTATAGGTAATTACATATTTGTGAAATCCGCGTCATTGATTGATTACTGTATCTCCAGAACCCTTTCAAGGAGTTGGACACTTACCTAAAACCAATTTAGGTCTATTTTAAGTGAAAGCTTTTCAATAGGTAATTACATATTTGCGAAATCCACATCACTGATTGATTACTGTATCTCCAGAACCCTTTGAACTAAAATTTGCATAAAAATATCAAAGCGTTTTCACGGCACTATTGAAATTTTCAAAATATGCTATTAACTGCTAAAAAAAATAATTTAAATCCCGCTATCACCTTAAAGGCAAGTGTTGGATCCCTCTACTATAATACGAATATTAACCATTTCAAATTGAAGAGGCTATTTTCACGCTTAAAAAGAGTAAAATATTCAATATTGGTCAATTCGAGTTCAGGAGTTCAAGAACAACCATTTCAAGACTGCAAACTTTTTTTTAAAGAATACCCATTCATAAGAAGAAGAAAAATTAAAATAAAAACCACCTTAAATTTAATTAATCAACAATTATATTACGGTGCGGTTTGGGTAAATCCCTAATTTCACAATTAAAACATAAAACATTAAAAATTCTAATTTTCAAAAAAAATTTAATAGATTTGAACTAAATTTTTCAAACCCATCATATCTTTTTTTCTAACTCTTTCTCTCTGCGAAATATATTATTATCATGATTATGATGAAACGATGATAACAAAAGGTTTTGTTTTACTTAAATACCTGGCAAGTTCTTCTTTAAGTATTTATGATAATTCTAGAGCCTAATTAACATATGATAATTAACATTCCACTGAAAAAAATATTAAGAATTCCCGTAATCACGCACGTTCTGTTTTGATATAAAATTAACTAGTTAGGCCTAATTGGATGGAAGAAGACTCATCAGTAAAGGCCTTTTCAGACGGATATAACTTTTGACTCAACTATAGATGGCTGAAAAATTTGAGTCAGCAAAAATTGATCAGTGATCAATTTATAATTTGGTGATTCAACTTCTCTAACTTCTTTTCACACGTACCAACTAGATTACTCAACTAAAGTTGACTCAACTAAATGAGTCAAGAAACTATCGTCTAAAAAGGTCTTTAGAAAGATGCTATAAAATTCGTGCATCAACAACTTTATCAGCGTTTTATTTCTAAACCAAAATGAAGAGTACGATATCACGTTACCTCTAACCTTTCCCAAATGCATAGTTAACAAATAAATCAAATAAATTTAACAAAAACACATCAAATTAACTTCATAGCATGGAATTAACTAACATCTAAACATTTCCCGGGTTAATTTAAAGTCAAACAATACGGAAATATTTAAAAAAAAAAAACAACCCAAAACTACTTTTGAAAAAATCTTAGGGTACACGGAATCTTTTGAACTGCAAAATCTACTAAACATTTTAGAGATAGACGTCCCGAAATTTCGTGACTTTTATAAATGACCTCCTTAATAATACGAGAGCACGGGGACCATCACAGGGCGTGAGTTATGACTTTTAATCATAAAAAAAAACAAAAAACAAAGTTATGACTTCAAGATTAAATAAACAAAACTGAAACTGTAACTCAAAAGGAAAAGTTCATGCCCAGTCTGTTTTTTTTCCCGAGATGGTAGCTATAATATGACCTCTTATGCAAGTGGTTCCTAAAGGGGTCTTACGAGTTCTATGGTCATAAACCATCTAGAGTCAAAAATGTTCATAACATTTTGTCCTAAGACCAACTGAATAATTTACACTTAATAATTATAGAGTTTCACAAATGACCACTTAACTAAATTCAGTTAGAATTGTCTTTAAGTATCTTACTTAAACCTTTAAGGGGTCAACTATAAAACACTCCAATCATAACTTTTAAACATTGACCCCAAGGGCAAAATCATAAATGTCATGGAACGCACATTTTCAACTCAAAATAGTTCAATACAAAACACTATTTTTAGGGTTTAGAAATGGATCAATAAATCAATTCAATTCATTCCAATCTAAATTAATAGTTATGTTGTAAAATATGTTTAAAACACTGAAAAATACACAAAAACATTATTACATAACCTCGTAAGGCTTCGGGTACATCTTGAACTCTAGCTAATTTTAGAATAATCTTTTAAACAATGCTTGGAAAAATCAAAAGCGGGCGAAAGTTAAGTTTACTTTGAAGAAATTGTTAAGAGCGATTTAACGAATTTCAAGTATACGCTTTCTTATTAACCCCTTAATCGTGAATCACGTGACTTACTCCTTAAAATCTTTTAAATCTCTGGTCTATTTTTAGAGAGTTTAAAAAGAGCAGGGGCCGATTGCAATTTCCTTCATTCATACATTATTTTACCTATAGTAGAACAATCACTTTGGGAAATTATTAATTTTCCCATCAAAAATTTATTATAATTTTCAATTTTAATTTTTATTTCGATGTCGTGTTTAGCCTAAAGGGTGTCTTGGATGGGCGTCACCTGATTGGTTAGGGCAAGAACAAATGCACGCGCGAAACTAGGCGCACGAGCGAATCTCCATATAGTCACGTGCTAACTATATGAAATTGAGTGGACTTCATTGAATTACCCGCGCGCGCCAAAAACATTAAAATGGAACGCGGAAATACGCAATATTTTAATGAATTTCAAAGGGGTGGTGACCTACCTAACTCGAAACTATTGCGGGGACGATGTCAGAGTAGTGGTGGGAAAATGGGCGTTGTATGTATGGAGAGATAACGTCGGTAAAGTCTAATGAATTTATAGTTTCTATAGTGGTAATGTAATAACCACTTTTAAATATTTATTTGATTCTAAAAAACAAGAATTAAATTTGTTTTTTTTTTCAAATAATCGTGCACCTTAAAAATGGGGGATGAAGGCGTCAGGTGGTACTAGTATCGTCCAATAGGGGTAGTCCCGATTGCTTCGCTGGGAAGCCTACAACATATTCCCCCATTAACAAAACTTAAATACACGTATCTTCTTTAGTATTGTACATAGAAACATGGTTTCAATTGATATATACCTTATTTTATACACGCTTTCAATTAAAAATGAAAATTATATAAAAATCTAACCCGGGTTAAGATCCCTTTAATTGCTTATATGTCCTGAAATATTTTTGATAGCCCCATAGACACAATTTGAAAGATTCATTTCATACCAAATAAAAATAAACAGAATAAAATATCACCTTTAAGCATTTACTTTCCCTTTAATCATTAATCAAAAATCTCCCTGTGGCTGATGTGATAGCAAACATCACGTGTAGCACCGGCGAAATATATGTCCATCAATTAGTCTCAAAGCAAGTTAAAAGAAAGCATTTTCCTTTTATTCTCGGTTCGGATCTTTTATAAAACGTATATGAAATCCGTTCCATTTATTGTTTTTAATTAAAATCCCATTGTTAAGGTTCCCTTTTTATTACAGCTCGAGGGGGTGAAAAGGGAGTTAACTGTTAACCCTAAACCACGGAGTATACCTATCGTATTCAACGTATCTCACGTGCCATCATTAATTTCATCTTTTCTTTTTTAATTTTATTTTAGTTATAGCAGCAAAGGATGAGTTTCAACATTAACCTACTTTCTGAGTAAATTGAGAATCCCGGGCCATGATTCCCAAGTTGAATTATAAGACTATATACCTAGCCAGGGATATTTTAGGCCTTTTCTAAAAACCCGAATTTTAACTATACGTACGGGGAAATGTTGCTAAGTTTCAACGTAATTTATGCCAAGATTAAAATTAAACAATATAACTCCGTTCTTCTTGAAGTTGAACTCCAAATCGTAAGCAGCTTAATTTCCTTTTCCGACAAGAAGTTTTTTCAAAATCTTAAATTTATATTAAATTCATGTTGTGGATTAAATAAATTAAAATTAGACCAATTCAGTTCAGTTTGCTTAATTTCCTTGTAAATAAATAAATAACTAAATAAAATTGTGGTAATGAACTCGGTCATACCCAAAGAAATTTTACGATTTTTGTAAAATTTTCTACAAGTTTTTCAAAACCTTAAATTTATAAATTCATGTAGGAATAAATAAATTAACATTAGACCGCCGGTTCAATTCAGTTTGCTTAATTTAATTGTAAATAAATAAATAAAAAAATTGTGGTAATGAAGTCGGCCATACCCCAAGAAATTTTACGATTTTTTAAAATTTTTCTATAATTCTGAAACCTACATTGTCTTATAACGACGTGTGATACCACGACTTATTTTCTTTTCGGTGATACCTTGACCGCAACCCCGACCCCCGATGAATATTTTGCCCCATAAGTACTCTAATTTCACCTTATACATAGTTCCCACACTAGGAGTATTAATACCATTTACACCAAGAGGCCAGGCTACTTGGAATACAGACAAAGAAAGTGCCGTACCAAGTAGCCCGGTCTCCTGGTTCAAATGGTATCAATACTCCTAGCCAGAAACCTATGCATACCATAGATAACACATACTTCTGTATAAAATCCAACAAAACTCTCTAAACAAAAAATTCCAGACCGCCCCCCCCCCCCAAAAAAAACCCTATAAATTTCAAATCCGTGAGACATGCCATCTCAATTAAGTCATCCTTCGATGATGATGAAAAAGATATTAAACTATGAAATCCGCTACCGTTACGTTGAAACCCGATAGCCTTAAACAACACGCTTGACGGTAATGGAAAACCCAACAAAACATCTGACCCTTCTAGAAAATGATAAAATGTGAAAAAACCCAAGCAGGAGATATCTGGATTCAAAGTAAAGTTGAGATGAGTTGATACCTTCTCAAGACTCGTCTTAGTCAATCTCCCTCTACTGTCAATAGAACAATAAGCAAGAAAAGACAGCAGAGAGAAAGTCGTTCAAGACGAGCTCATCACGACTATAAACTTTCATTTTTCCAAGTTGACTCTAGAACTTATTCCGGTTTTCTTTATTTTTTAAGGACCTAAAAAGTGGGTTATAGTCAAAGCACTATCACGAAAAGGCAGGCACAGATAGAGAAATACCGTAAGAGTGGGAAAAGGCATACAGAGGATTTCTTTTAAGTATAATTAACACGAAACCTATGATTTACTCGGCGAAGGAAGATAAAGGAGTCAACGGAAGATACAATCACGTTTAAATTTTAAAGATATGACGAAGTTTTCAAAATATTTCATTAATTTCGACATCAAATATTTTGAGTGGGTACTTATTAACTATGAAGGCAAGACGAGGTACTAGGAAATTGTTAGTAATTTTAACTGAGTATTATTATTTAGTTTTATAATTGCTAGGATGAGTGGTTGATATTTGGCAGCGGTAGGTATAAAGGAAAATGTTTTGAATTGTAAATTATGGGTATTTGAAAAATCAGAGAAGTTTATTTCCGATTTATTAGTTTGGGGGTCTTGAAATAGGTATGTTGAACTATTGACCTATGATGTGAGGTAAGGTTAAAGGTTTGCTGTGGCATAATGGCTACCCATAACCCCTTTTTGCACTGTAAATGGAGGGATACACCTACCGCTTAGTGTAGATATCCATATGCCTTCGTAGATATAAGCCTAGATTATTATTGTTATTATAACAGGGTTTGATTTCACAAACAGTTATTAATTGTGTAATCCGTAATTACAGAAGGTATAAAATTAACAATATGAGGACAATATAAATGCCCTTCCCTTAGTTCAGTGTCAGACAAATACTGCTGGGTGCAAGAAAAACTGCAGGTATATTCCAGATAAATTGATCACTACTAAATACTAATGAAAATCTTGCATATTTCCAACAGGTATAAGTATAATCGATTACTATGGTTTTCACTTAGTTCAGAGAAAAAAACAATAATTGTTGATTCAACCACATCATTCACACTGAATTCTCTTCAATTTTGGGTCCAACCCAACCCAGGGTAAAAGCGTGGTATAAATTTTAAAAAGTATAAACAAAACGTCTGGCGGTGAAAAATATGGGAACACAAAAATGGACATGGTTCTGTTTAGACCGTTTCTTGAATGATGAATTGACTCTGTCCAAAGAAAGAGGAGGAGTGACTGAGCTAGTTAAAATTCAATTGTTCCTGAAGGTAACATTTGAACTTGGCACTTTAAGGTCTGCTAGAGTTAGGACCATATTTGTGAACAATCGCGTTGACAATATTCATTCATTCAAAATCCATCCATCAGCGCAACCCCACATACCCGGAATGTCCGGATAAACAAAAACACCCTCTAATTATTGAATTAAGTAACGATAGTCTGCGTTTTTCACGATCTAAAACAGAACAGCTCATTCTAGATTATTATTATTCATTGTTCGTTAATACCATTGTTTGATGGCGTTCGATCAGACAGTTATAGTTTTATTCAATCATTAATCTATACCGAAACAAACTTTATCCTTATCGAATCTCATCACTGTATCTCTTATCCAAGCCATTCACTATCGTCAACATATTTACGAGGGGCAAGTAACTCTCAGAGTTAATGTACAACGTCCCGAGATGTAATAAAATGTGTTAACGATCAACGCCATCTAGTATTTATTATTTCAAATGATCTTTCAAATATTAATTGAAGTGAGAAATTTCTATTTGGATCCTTTTTCAATTAAAGATAATATAGCCCCTAAAAGGAAGTCTATAAAAAGAAGGCATCAACGTGTGGGTAAAATTATGTGAAATACGTCACAGGCACCACGTGACACCAAGATACAAAGAAGCCAGCCGTATGTAGTGGGACTGGACAGCTTTAGTCCTTGTTTTTCGCGAGATTCCAGCGCTTAAGTGCTAGTTTTCGAAATAAAATCGAACTATGTTATCTTCAACCACGCCCACCTTTCCTAAGTTACGTGCATATGAAGTATTTCAAAAAAATAATTTACAGACCCTTTAAGTACAGCTACACCAAATAACAACGAGTGACTGACCCCTCGAATATTTAGACAATATATGCAAATTTTATATTGATATGACAAGTTTAATGGGAGATTGGTCTAATTCATTTCATGACAATACGATCGCCAAAAGATAAAGTCTGATAAAATGAGTTATATCATTTCCTACCCTACTCGGTTGCAGTTAATGTTAATCCCACTTGCACCGAATTACAGGCGATTTTGAATTGCAAATTCTTTAAAAGTGGGCCAATTTCGGGATTGATTTTTAAAATTAAATTACCTAATTATCACCGTCTCTTTTCCCAAACGAAAAAGAAAAAAATAAAATATAACACATTATGATAATTTCTTAAATTTAAAAACAGGAATAAATTGAATTTATAATTAGAAATATGATGATTCTAATCTGATCCTGTTAAACTATAAATTATTTAAACTCATTTCAACAAAAGGCGGATAATTCCATTCCATTCATTCTTCATTCATATACGACATTTTTAATTAGGTTTAAATTAATTCCAAACTTAATTTAATTTCGGTTTCAAAATTAATGAAGGTGTTGAAATTAAATATGTTATATATTTATAACTTAAAATAAAATTAAGAAAAAGCGGTTCCCCTTTGAATTTGAAATAACATGGCCCAAACCCAAAAACAAGATACGAGACAAAACATAAGAATTTTAGACTCGTGGTATCATCCCCAAAAAGTCCCGTATCTTTTCTGACATTTAATTATAAGATGTACACCATTCCCTTTAGGGTGTTTTATATCATAAAAAAAACTAAATAAAATGGAAATTACACGCTATTATACATGCTGAGAGGCGCGGGGGTATTTTTTTTTTAAACTCAAAATGTGACTGCCTACTATAGGTGTCAATTTACTAGCTTTTAAAGATTTCATGCAGGATCTAAGACGACGCGAGCGAGCGAGCTAGCCCAGGGGGATTCCATCTTTAATAATCATGAAAGGAAGCTGAAAAAAAGTTGTTTTAACTCCAAAGGTGGTCATCCTTAACCTAAATCTTCTTCACGAAAGAACGCTACATCAATTGCATTTGCAATATACTGATGCGGCCAACGTGATATCATACATCCCACAATTCTTCGCGGCCCTTACAAACTAAACTAACCAAGAGAGAGGCTTAGAATTAAAAACTTTTGTTTCGAACCTCAAGAAGTGATATCTAGTTTATTAGGAAGAAGGTATAAATTCGCCATATTTCCAGCTTTATCTCCAGTCCAAACGTAAAGTAGGTCTGGAGTTAATCCCAGCCGCCTCTAAATTACAACCAGCATGCATCTCATTGGTTCTTGGAACTTTTAATCATCTTCTTGACTGTCAGCGAGAGAGGGAGAGATTCTTAGTTTCTATATATCCTCTCTTGAAATTAAACTTTTCAAGTTTTAATTCTTTTCTCTTTTTTTCTTGCCGCACTTTATTGTTTTGAAAAAGAAAACTAACTTTCTCGGTTTCATTTCCTCCTTACAATTATTATTTTTAAAACTACTCTATTAATATTAAATCTTACGTCTAAATGAAACAAATTTTAATTAAATCGCAATGCTAGTTTAGTGGCTGAATTAATGTTACCAAGTAACTTCTTTATCCCCTTATTTATATGTATAAATAATTAGTTTTAATAACATTAAATGATTAAAATGGTCGCGATATTTGGTTAATAGTAAAAATTAAATTGGTTTGAAGGAAAAGTAAATAATTGGCGTTTCTTCTAGATACAGATTATTGGAAAACAAAATATATATTTAGGATTAACCCTTCCATACCTTAAAATCAAAGGTAATCCCCACTACGAAAATTACTTGCATCTAATTAAAAATCTTCAATATTTAAAAAAAAGATACACGTTAATTGTGATGCGGACAATATCGTCGTTATTTCTTAATTGGAAACTAGTTTTAATTGTGAATAAAAATAAAACCTTTCTAAAAAAATTCATGCTGAAACCAAGGGCGAACCATTAATTTCAGTTCGAGTCTTGGAAGTAACTACAATACAATATTGACGGCATAAAAAATGTCTAATAAATTAATGATTCCCAAAATTGGTGTCACCATTAATAATAGCTCATCACTGGGTGAAAGTATTTCTAACTGAGGCGAAACACCATCGTTCCTTGTTAGCGGGAATGTATTTTATAATGATAGTATCCATTTGGCACCGTTAGAGCGTCTGCTGACCCGTAGTGACCTTTGAACTCCGTGGATAAAAAGAAAGCATCGTATTTTCTTAAAGATAGCGGGGTTTGTTTTGAAAGAAAATTGTAACCTATTTTGGAAGAGTTATTTGCCCCCCTAGAAATACTCATCCTTGTGTTGGTAACTAAAAACCATATAACGTCTTAGCCTAGGTAGGTAACTAACAATCCAGTGAAACCAGTTGGTTGGTCTATGATTATAAATTGCGCAAAAAATTAAAGAACTATGTTAATTTACTTTTTAGGGGGTCAGCTATAAAATTTACACGATCAAATGATAACGTTAAAAATGTCTTCAGAGTTTAATTCTTCTATTATAATTGGTCATTGCATACAGGGGGCTTGAGTACATAAGTTTAAATTTAATTTAAGTTCAATTAATATACTACAGAATTAAGTTAAAAAGAAAAAAAATTAACGCAAGAATTGCCATTTTCAACTGTATAGGGTTGAGCTGAGGGGTGAGATTAAATTTAAGTACAATTAATAGACTACAGAATTAAGTTTTAAAAAAATAATTAACGCGAGGATTTCCAATTTTTATGGTATAGGGGTGAAATAAAAATATTCACAGGTCTTGTAATAACTAGGCCTACATAAAGAAAGGGGAAAAGTTGACAACCTTTAAATTCTTAAAAACAATATCAACTCGAAATCTTCCGACCCCACTTTCACGGCCCATAAATCCCAGATATAGTTATTTTAAAGCACAACTAAGATGGGCTACATATATATTTATAGATAATACATATTATAATAATAATCTAACAAAAGTTATCAAACTTTACTTCAACCCAAGATAAAAGTACAACGCTACTCTCCTCTTCTCTAAAAAACAATTTCAAAATTTCAGCATTTAATTCTTAATTTCGAAATTATTATTTAACTCAAAACTAATTAGATTATTTTATTTTTAAATCATTCATTATATATTTATAGTTTGTTTGTGCTGCGTTGGTAAGACGGTAACCATCGCGATTTTCCTTGCAAAATAAATATTATTACGCATATTTACTAATTGGTACTATAAGCTGAACTCTTTTTAAACGAAATTTAGCCCCACAATTTATTTATTTAAAAAACTCGTTAAAAAAGTATAGGTAAGATTCCATTGGACGGATTCATTAAATTCCCCTCGGCAACTGTCATCTTCGCGAAGAAGCCCAACACGTAAGAATCTTTAATAAAACTTAATCGTTTTTAATATCGTAGTTGAACACTTGGTTTCAATATTAAAAAATTCATTAGTTTATACACTATTCAGAAAACGAACCAAAAAAACCTCTAGCGTCTCACTTTCCTTCGATATGCATGAGTATAAATACAATATAAGAATTGTCGCAACTTAAACTAAATAACCTCATGTATTTAATCGCGGATAGTATCATTATATTACGAAAAAGAATAGGATAGAAACCGGCTTTCCCTATATTAAAAATGAAATAAAAAAATATTGAAACCAAGGTCTTGAAAGAAAAGATCCCCTAAACATAGATACAACAACTATTTCATTCCACTTTAATATCAAAATAATAATAGACCTTCCTTTTGATTACAGGGGATGGGTGCAACGGGTATTGAAACAATGACCTTTCCGAAATCAAAACCCGCATGGACATTACATTTTACGATTTCCAAAGTAACTTTCATTACAATTTTGAAATAAGGTCAAAGATGTTCTCAAGTTTTTCAACACCGATGGGAAGGAAGTTTAATAGGTTTCGATACATGGAAATGGTTTAATGCGGTTTCATTTTTGGGTTTAAGGAAGAAGTGATATCTAGTTTATTAGGGAGAAGGTATAAGGTGCCTTAGTAATCGCGCGCCATAGTACCAGTCCCCCTTTCAAAATATTAGGGGGGACGTAAAAGGAGGCCGGGTTATTTCGCCTCTCCTCAGTCGGAAAATACAAGTAATTTTCGTCATTCGCGTCGCGCTGACGTGAGTTTTTCAAGAACCAATGAGATGCTGGTTGTAATTTAGAGGCGGGGATTAACTCCGGACCTACTATACGTTTGGACTGGAGATAAAGCTGGTATAAATGTGGGGAATTTTAATAAACTAGATATCACTTCTTGGTATACAATATGGACGAGATAAGACCAGCATGCACTTACAGCAATATTGTGTGAAGGGAAGGAATGGGTATGCCTTAAACTGTAGACAAAATTTGACTAAACTGCATGGTGAATTAATCTAATCACACCTAAACATTAAACTAATTTACCAAAACAAAACAAGTACACTTGTAATTCGTACATAAGCTAAGGGCATTTTTATTTTTCATTATTTAGTGTAAAGATAAGTAATGGATAATTTAAAATTTAGAGTTCAAATACCCCATAAATAATTCGAAAAAAAAAAAAAAATAAAAAAATAATTCGATCTTCAAGGCAAGGTTACGGATAAAATATTGAATTTATAAAATATTATTAAAGGGGAAGTGGAAACGTTTTAAACCATACGGTTATTTTTTAAACCACTAATTCAAAACAGAGTTGCTGGTGATAAGATAGCGCTTGCGCGTTACGGATAACGTGCTTTTCTAACCAAACCAAGCTGAAATAAATATGACGTCACGATCAAAATTCTAATTTAAAATTGATGGTCCGCACTATTCGGTTTAACTCTATATATCCCTTGTTTAAAACAGAGCGCTATATGATAAAAGAAAACCAGTTAGTTTAATTTTGATCGAACTCGTATGGTACTGTCGTCGGTTAAGGTAGATTTAGAAATATTTCGCGGGAAAACAATGGTGTAGGGGCTCGTGGGAACGGGCACGAGGTGGACCACTCTCTCTCTCTCATCTTTTGGCGCGCTAGAGTCACGAGGGATCATCATCACCGCTACTTTTTCCCGCCATTATCATCCCGCCCCCGCGCGCCAGATTTGCCCTTACTACCACCGCCACCTCAATCTGGTTGGGGGAGGGAGCCAGCCAAGTGGCGGCGGAACTCTTTTGGATGCACCACCAAACTCTTAAAACATTTGCCCGTCGATCTTAGCTAAGCGAGGACACGGGTTCCCGTTAGTCGAAGAAGAAGTTTGATTTGTTTATATTATTTATAAGAGGGCTATAATTAAAATTAAAAACCATTAAGTACGTTATAAAGTTAATTTAAAAAGCCAATGGATATTTTCGCGCGAAGACATCGTTTCCGGATAATGTTCGGTGCTGGACATATTAACATTTTGTGATTTGTTTTTCTCTAAAAATTTATTTTTTTTTTAAATTTCCTTCGCCTATTTTGCTGGATTTTACTTAATTTCAACTTTCTCAAAAACTAAATAAAAGGTAACGGTTTTATATATTAATTTCTTTTTACAAAAATTATCTGCCAAAATTATTTTATATTTTGAAAAAATTTAAATCTTTTTTTCTGGACCAATTATGACCTTACTCTATCTCATTAAATATTTAAAAATTTCATTAAAATATCCCTAAAATTTAACAGATATTTTTACAAAGGTTGCTGCTATTGACTCGAAACACATTCTAAAGTTTTCTAACTTCCAATTTAGAAAAATACGAAATTATTTTAATTTTTGGAAAAATTATTTTTTTTTTATAAAATTAAGTTTTAAAAATTAAATAATAATAATTTTCAAAATTGGGAGACAAACCTTTAGAATGTGTTTCGAATGAATAGCAACTTTTGTGAAATATCTGGTAAATTTTAGTGATATTTTAATATAAATTATTAAAATTTAATTTTCTTCTAGCACGTAATTTAAAATATAAACTAGAATAAATCAAATTAAATATTCTAACATTTTTCAATATATTGATAAGTCAGTTTATGTTTTAACGCGAAATGTAAAGTTCCGCTTGGCTTAAAAAGCAAACGTAAACTTTTACTCTAAATTTCTGATATACTTTCGTTTGCTTGTTTTTTAATTATCAACTTGGAATAACCAGGTATTTAAGCTACCATAGAATTCTTTAGTATAAGACCTAAAACTAAGAATTTTAAAAACGTAGAAAACTTCGCTGAATATTAACAACATTATTGGGGGCGTTCAGTTACGAAGTTTACTGTTTCCCGCTTTATGTTTACGAAGATTACATTACGCCTCGTGTTATTAGGAAGTCTCTCTTTGGCAACGCCAAAATATTGTCCCTAATTTGCATATTAATTTGGCTGAGGTGAAGTATTTAAGGAAGTTTAAAAATGCCACCCAAAATCTTTCCCAAATATATCGAAAATATTCTAAAATAAACCTGGTGATATCAATGAATTAATAATGCTAAAAATAATTAAAATTGACATTAAAAACCCTCGCAACACCTACAATACGATTAAAAGTGGATAAACCAAGCTTCCCACACTTTTCAAGTTTGTTTCCGAGTAGGAACTAGGGTTATTTGAAATTTTTAAATTATTTAGTGGCGAACCCCTCGGACTTAAATGTTAAAGCGATAGTGAAGTGTCCACGCAGTAATTTTCATCAATCATAATTTTAAATTTATTTATTTCGAAGCTACAACCGAAATAAATAAATATAAATATTTATCCACTCATTTCATCCTCACTTTAACAAAGGGAAACTATAACTAAAGCTAAAATTAAACTTTTAATAACAAATACAGATAATTAATTGCACCAAGATCCCACCTAACAATACGGTATAATTTTAAAGTAGCTACCAGTCTAGAAAAAAGGGTAGTAAACTTTCGAAGTCCAAATTAAAAAAATCTATAAAGTCAGTCATTTCATCTTCACTTTATCAAAGGGAAACTAAAACTAAATCTAAAATTAAACTTTTAATAAAAAATACAGATAATTAATTGCACCAAGATCCTACCTAACAATACGGTAAAAAAATTTCAAGTAATTAACAAACCACAAAAATAATAAAAAAAAAAGAAGTTAATTTTGGGAGGGTGCTAAAAACACTCGGGAAACCAAAACAATAATTAACTAAAATTTTAATGAAATTATTAATATAATATCATAAGGGTGCCTTAACTCTTTGTCTCGCACTGAAATCATCGCATGAGTAATCAAGCAGTAGGTGGACCCAAACCAAGTTAAAGAAAAAAATGCCCATTAAGCTGGGTTGCAGGATCATCAAAATTTTCTAATTATTCCAACGAAAAAAATTGAATAAGAGGATCGCTTTACAAAAATAGGCGTATTTAGAGTTTTATTATATTATACTAAACAATTAAATTAGGTTAGAGTCTTAGTTAGACCAACCAGGGGGGAGATGAGTTACACTTTAGATTAGTTGTTAAATCATCCCCAAAATCTGCATTATACGCCCTCTAAGTTTAGTCGGGTGAAAAAGAAATACAATTGATAAATTGATATCACAAAGAGATTTGGGTGTTTTTTCAAGATAAGGGGAAATTTTTTTTTAAATTTTTTTTTGGATTTTATTTAGTTTGGATTTTTCGAACGTCAACGCCTATTTAGCCTTAATTACAACCTTATAATGGGGGTGATTAGAAATTGAACTTAAAATTTGTAGTTACAGAAATTCTACCATATTAGGCAAAATTTTAATTAATTTTTTAAATTAGATACCAAACGCCAGTGTTTTATATCTAATATATTAAGGAACTTTTCAAGTGTTTGACTAAATTTCACGGGATTTTTCGAGCTTCTGACTAAATGTCACGGGATTTTTCGAGCTTTTGACTCTAAATGTCACGGGATTTTTCAAGCTTTTGACTAAATGTCACGGGATTTTTCAAGCTTTTGACTAAATGTCACGGGATTTTTCAAGCTTTTGACTAAATGTCACGGGATTTTGCAAGCGTTAGACTAAATGTCACGGGATTTTGCAAGCGTTAGACTAAATGTCACGGGATTTTGCAAGCGTTAGACTAAATTTCACGGGATTTTGCAAGCGTTAGACTAAATTTCACGGGATTTTGCAAGCGTTAGACTAAATTTCACGGGATTTTGCAAGCGTTAGACTAAATTTCACGGGATTTACAAGCGTTAGACTAAATTTCACGGGATTTTGCCAGCGTTAGACTAAATTTCACTTGATTTTTCGAGCTTTTGACTAAATTTCACGGGATTTTTCGAGCTTTTGTCTAAATTTCACGGGATTTTTCGAGCTTTTGTCTAAATTCAAAGGGAATTTTCACGCGTTATCTACGAAACTATCAAAACATGAGTAAATGTATTAAATATGAACCTATTTATTTTCGACGTACACGTTTAGGGTCAATCCAATACGGACTCACTCCACTGAGTTTTTAAACTGTTTCTATTACGTTTTAAAAAAGAACGTGAAATATTTTGTATAAATAACGCCACGCTTCACTAATTTCATGAAAATATTAAGATAAGCGCAATTCTGCCCCCCCCCCCAACAACAAAAACCCCTTAATTAAGCTAAGTAATTAAAATTTAATGAATCCAATGGGCAACCCATGATGACCACGCATTAACCTCTGTACTTAATTAACGTACTGGTTATTTATTTGTTTACGGAACCAGTTTAACATAAAATAAATAAGTAATTTAAAGAGAGAGTGACAATATTCCATTTACTAAAAGAACATCATGCCTTCTCATTGGCCAAGCATCATTTAGAACACAAAACGATCAATATTGTACCAAATAACCCAACTAGCATAAGCAGCCACCACTAGTACTAATCATAGCAATCGACTTCCGAGAGTTGCACCTCAATTAAAACGCGTGCAAAAAATCAGTTTCACTACCCCTTTAAACTAAAAGTAATTAGCATAAATAGGGTCTCAATATCCACCTAAAATCAACCTTAATTATCCCCCGGGTTAAATAATCCAATCCTTATAAAGCTAAAGTGTTTTGGAGAAAGCTGTCCGGATAAAAGTGTCATCCTTCAATAATTACATATAAAATTCATATATCTTCCTAAGCTAAGCTAAGCCTAAATAGGTCAACGGAGGTTCCGCTTTCTACCCGGGGAGGTGGGACTTTTGATTTCTCCTCTTCTTCTTCTTCAACTTCAAATATGAGGGTTAATTACTTCCTGCTAGCTAGCTAGCTATCCACTCTCTCTTCCATCCCCCTGGGTTCAAAAGGTCGTCTGGAATGTCGTCATATTTTTCGGCATTTTTTCCCCCTGGGCTAGCTAAGCTATAGTTCTGTTCAATAGAAAATTATACACAAAAGAAAGAACACAGAGAGGGGGGGTGGGGCGGCGTATTTGTTCCCAAAAAACGTAAGCTTTTCACAACAACATATCTTATAAAGTATATATATTTTAAAGATGAACACGCTAAGATTTAAGAAGAAAGAAAGAATTGAACATTCATTCCTTTCGCCTTTTCTTGCTATATAAGAGAAGTTTGTATCGGTTATTTTCTTTATGAAACAGGGCTAACAGGATAGGCGAGTTTTCCCGAGGATTGGGAAACATCTTTGTACATTTGGGGTTTCGATTGTCTTCAAATCGTCTCGAGAATTTTTATAGGGATAAATTTATTTTTGTGGTCAAATCGATGAGAGGATGAGATTAGAAACGTAGTTTCCTATTGACCAATTAATTTTGTAACTTATATGAAGCTATTTGAGGAAAGGAATGGAAAGGGGCCGTTTACAAATTATGAAACGCAAAAAATGTATTTTTCATTTTTAACACGCCTTTTCCCTCTTAACAAATACTTCAGACCTCCACCCATGTATGACTCTGAACAGGGATAGATTTAATTTTAGAAGTAGGAATGGAGAACGGTTGGTATTTGCTTCAGTCCGTCTCATAGCCCAGTATAGAGCCCCTCCCTCCAACACGTAACAAAAAGTTTAAATTATCTTATTGGCTCACTTAAACTACGTTTTGATGACGTTGCTGATGGGGACGGCGAAAAATACTAATTCCTTTTTACCTGTCTCCATGACCCGCCTCTTCCTTTCATACTCCTCCGTCCCTTGGAAAAGGGTCCGGGACTTTGACGCGTGCCCTCACTACTCTGTTCTCCATTCCTACTTCTCAAATTAAATCTATCCCTGCTCTGAATGAATAGTGTCCTTCCTTAACAATTATATTTACAGAATTCCTAATACCTTCAATTCACAAAACTAACAATACGTATTTAATTTTTTCAATTCCAGATGATTAAATCTAAAGTCTTCCTCGCATCTCTACTATGGTTGCTATGCCTGTACGCAATTAGTCCCATTTCATCATCCCCAACGTCAAGTAATCAAAGGAACTTATCCCTGAGGCGATCCAACTCGACGCAACATCCAAAACTGAAAGCCAGTTTCAACTTAACAACGGCTCAAGCGGTACAACGCCAAGTTCAACAAATCCTAGCTAAAAATGGCACCGAAACGAAACCAACATTTTTCTTCACCAACGTTGGACCTAACAGTTTCGAATACCGTGGAATGTTCAGTCCAGGAAAAGCTCCTAATCTCGATTTCCATAAAAGTTTCGCGGATTTCTTTGACAACTTCCCAAAAATCCCAAATTTACAATTTCACACTCATACGGTGATTAACCATCGCAATGATCAAAATGGGCCTAAAAACGTCAACCCTCAACCAACCTTGCCACCCAGACCGGCGACTTACTCGCCACCTATAACGGTACCGGTGATACCAACCTTACCACCAGTTAGGATACAACCCCAACCTGCACCGCCGAAACCAAGGAGGGTACAAAAAGTTCGACCATTTACGAGAATAAAGCCGTTGCCACCAACAACTTACAGACAAAATCACAACCCGAATCAAAATCAACGTAACGCCGATGTTCCTCCACCACCAAACGCTATCAACGTACAATACTTTCAACCTCAGCCTCCTAAACCACCCACACCTCCCGCCAACCCGTTTCTGTACCAGCAACCACCTCAAATTCAACCTATTCAACCGATTCAGCCAATTCAACCTATCCAACCAATTCTGTACCGAAATCAAATACCACAAATCCCAACTCCCGCGCCGCCCCAAAGTTTAACCCACTTGATCAACCAGCAACCGCCCTTCGACCTCTACCGTCTAACAATCCCTGGTACGAATCAACCCATCTTGAACCCGGAGTTGAACATAAACAACCTAAACTTGAACAACAATCCGTTGAATGGCATCAACAACGGCTTCCAAAACCCTTTCATCAACCCAATACCCCGCATAGACAGTCCAAATTCAATTGGTCAACAAGGCAATGCCGGCATACCGGAAGGTGGTAACAACCCATTTCAATTCCCGTTCAATTTCCCGGAATACCATATCGTTAGGGGTCAAGACCGGGCCGAAAGTTACCCCAAAATATTTCGATTCGAAGATGGACGTACCAATATTGTCGAATTTGAACGCAACAAGAAAAGGTTTCGTAAACGCAAGGGTGACAGGGTTAACGGTCCAGTTTCAACGGATACTGACCCCCTAAGCCCGGACAGAGTGGGCAGAGATAAATTTTTAATCCTACACGGAGGATTTTTTAGGCAAAATAATAACGAAGTTGCCAAAGTTAGTGAAAGGTACGCGGAGAGGTTTACGTCGTTCTACTATGACAGTAACGAGTTACAGGACAATGCCGAGTCCAGTAGAACTACCGTGACCCAACCACCCGAAACTACGTTGAAACCAACGAGTGTTAAGCCTAAAGGATTTGGTTATAGAATTTAATCGTTGTCTAATCTGTTTAATTGATCTAAATAGACCTCTTTTTTTATACTTTTAGTTTTAAATCAAATTACCCCACCAAGAACTATTTATTTTTTGTTACGTAGACTAATGAACCATTTAGAATAATAAGTTACCGGTAATTATCTCTCTATTTCCTAATTACTTCACACAGCGTATTTTGATACTGGTTATCAATTTATTTAGGTTCTCTAAATAATTATTGAAATGACTTCGATAGATCAAAAACATAATATCAATTTCTTATGCCATTTTTCTAATCAAATTGTGAAAATACCTTTTTGACATTAAAATAAATTATGAACCAATGTGATCCATTTCAAAATTAAGTGACAAATAAAATCATAATTGTAAGCTTTTTAAAGAAACTTGACTTTACCATGGTAATTTACTCCGAATAATTTACCAATCATATTTGGTCAATGACAAAGAATTTGAAACTCGGCACTACGTCAACAATAACACCCAAGTATCACGAATTACCAACAAAACGGTAAGGTAATATTTCATACATTTCATTGACCTTTGAACTCCAAATCTAATAACCCCTTTCTTTGAACACCTTGGTTCATTAAAAACATAACCCTTTCTCGATTATGTCAAGCTGTCAACCCGTATATAAATGACCTTTACTTGACCTTCCGCGGTATCTCATATAAAACCGGCCATCAAGTAATTAACAGAGACGGACAACTTGCCTGCCCATTATCATAACCTTTCTTTGAACATCTTGGTTCATTCCTCAATTATCTCAAGTTGTCAACCCGTATATAAATGACCTTTACTTGACCTTCCGCGGTATCTCATATATAAAACAGGCCATCAAGTAATTAACAGAGATGGACAACTGCCTACCCATTATCATAACCTTTCTTTGAACATCTTGGTTCATTCCTCAATTATCTCAAGTTGTCAACCCGTATATAAATGACCTTTACTTGACCTTCCGCGGTATCTCATATATAAAACAGGCCATCAAGTAATTAACAGAGATGGACAACTGCCTACCCATTATCATAACCTTTCTTTGAACATCTTGGTTCATTCCTCAATTATCTCAAGTTGTCAACCCGTATATAAATGACCTTTACTTGACCTTCCGCGGTATCTCATATAAAACCGGCCATCAAGTAATTAACAGAGATGGTCAACTTGCCTGCCCATTATCATAACCTTTCTTTGAACATCTTGGTTCACTCCTCAATTATCTCAAGTTGCCAACCCGTATATAAATGACCTTTACTTGACCTTCCGCGGTATCTCATATAAAACCGGCCATCAAGTAATTAACAGAGACGGATAACTTGCCTGCCCATTATCATAACCTTTCTTTGAACATCTTGGTTCATTCCTCAATTACCTCAAGTTGTCAACCCGTATATAAATGACCTTTACTTGACCTTTCATAAAACCCCATGTAAAACCGATCATCAAGTAGATACAGACAACTTGTCTGGCTATTATACTACCGAATGTATTTCAGTTACAACAATAAGCATGCCACCTACCTTTGTTGCGCAATTGCCAAGCATAGAAAATTTTGTTTTTTTGACTTACATGTTTTGATCTCCTCAGCTTCCTCATTATCATGAAGGGGCCTGTCGTGAAGTCCAAGGTAGACTTCGATGGCAACTTTGGCCGCTTTGAAGTAGAAAGGATGAGAGCGCAGGACATCTTCCAATCGCAATAATCCAACATAGGCTCTCAAGGTCATCTTGCGCATGCAGTAAGTGTGGAAGTCGAACTGGTCTTCCGTTATCTCGGAAAAGTGCTATAAGAAAGAACAAGCAATAGAGGGGGGGGGGAACCATTATTTTTCAATAAAGTATCATGGAAAAGTCGGAGCGCAACTAAGTCTTTTGTTATAGGGGTGTTCCAAGAAGGGTGGGTCTATGGGGAAATCAATTTTGAGTCGAAAACGTAACTACTACGACATTTTGCCTGGCACAAGACACACCACCGAACACAAGTGTTTTAAGGATGGACCCTTGAAATTAAGTAAGAATTCCGAAAGACGATGCTATTTTAATGATGGGATCATCCATAAAACATTCTAATCATAACTTGCAAACGGTGCGGACCTTTGGCCAAAATGTCATTGAACATTTTCGCCCAACTACCCTATATGGAACACCGTGCATAAAGCACTTATGTTTTGAAGAATATCTATTCTAAAATTTGGGATTTAAATAACTGGCAACATCTTAAACCAAAATAAGTTAACACCATTATGATGTCACCCTCTAGCTATGTATGGTTTAGGAGCTGCTACTTTATGACTCAACTACAAATTTATTACACAAGAACGCGGCGTCACATAAGACAAGACAGCATGGGGCGTCTGCCCAATTTATCTCCGCGAAATATTTTCAAATAACTAATCTAATTTATTACACTTAAGTATTTAAAACCATATCAAATCTTTATGATAATCGAACTTAAACGCTACTATTCCTATAAATCATTCAAAAAACGAAACGACCTAAAACACTTCAACGTGCACCAAAACCAAAAAATACAAGAACAACCTACAAAACATGCAAGTCAGGGTTCGTACGAAAATTTTACATTGAAAATCCCTGACTTTTCCAGGTTATCCCTGACCATTTTAAGGTCCCAACTTCATCACACCAGGCTCATACTTACCATTGCTCGAAGGATGGTTTGATTTAACTAACGAAATCCCTGACATATCCCTGACTTTTTAGGAAATATTTTTAAATCCCTGACTTATCCCTGACTTTTTCCCCTATTTTTAAATCCCTGACTTATCCCTGACTTTTTCCCCTATTTTTAAATCCCTGACTTATCCCTGACTTTTTCCCCTATTTTTAAATCCCTGACTTATCCCTGACTTTTTCCCCTATTTTTAAATCCCTGACTTATCCCTGACTTTTTCCCCTATTTTTAAATCCCTGACTTATCCCTGACTTTTTCCCCTATTTTTAAATCCCTGACTTATCCCTGACTTTTTCCCCTATTTTCCATATCCCTGACTTATCCAGGTTCCGTACGAACCCTGTTATTGAACACAAGCAAAAAATGAAACAGCAGTACTTACCCTATCAATTTCGCAGCACTTCTTGAGAGCGTCTCCCCATTTTTCCATCCTCTGAAAAGCGAGAGCGCATTCAGTTTGAAACCACATGCATTGCATCTCGTTCAGGTTTTCCATAGCGGAGACACCCTCTCTCGTAAACTTGGAGCACATTTCTTCAGAATCCTTGACCATATTGGCCCTCAACAAGTACTTGGCACACTTGGAGTTAATATAACGATCGGCAGTATCCAAAGCTTGAGCTTCGTCCAAGCACTTCACTGCTTCATTGATATTACCAGCATGCTGTCAAATAAACAAACAAACACCTTTAAATTGGGGAGTTCTGGGTAGTAGATCTTCTCAACACCTGTAAAATGTTACTAGCCCTAAGCTATGACCGAGGGGTCGGACGTTCGGCATTTTAGTGTACGGGATTTTGAGATTTCAAGATTTTGACAAAGATTTTGAGATTTTGCCCCAGATTTTGAGATTCTGACTCGGATTTTAGAAATCTGGAAATCTAGTCCAAGATTTTTAAGATTTCGGGATTTTAAAGGAGATTTTCAGATTTTGAACGCGATTTTCAGATTTCGAAGAAGATTTCGGGATTTTGTTCAGGATTTTCAGATTTTGAAGGAGATTTTCAGATTTCGAGGAGATTTTCTGATTTTGATATTTTAGGATGAGATTTCGGGATTTTACGTTAAGATTTCGGGATTTCTAGATTTTAATGTGAGATTTCGGGATTTTAGGTGAAGATTTCGGGATTTTAGGTGAAGATTTCGGGATTTTAGGTGAAGATTTCGGGATTTTAGGTGAAGATTTCGGGATTTTCAGATTTTAAAATAGGGATTTCGGGATTTTCAGATTTTAAGGTAGGGATTTTGGGATTTCTAGATTTTGACGTGAGATTTTAAAATTTTC
The DNA here is from genome assembly GCF_054372755.1 of Phalangium opilio. NCBI lineage: Eukaryota > Metazoa > Arthropoda > Arachnida > Opiliones > Phalangiidae > Phalangium > Phalangium opilio. The sequence goes on along the minus strand of NW_028324187.1, from coordinate 4,124,182 downwards.
AGATTTTAAGGTAGGGATTTTGGGATTTCTAGATTTTGACGTGAGATTTTAAAATTTTCAGATTTTAAGGTAGGGATTTTGGGATTTCTAGATTTTGACGTGAGATTTTAAAATTTTCAGATTTTGACGTGAGATTTTAAGATTTTGACGTGAGATTTCGGGATTTCGAGAGAGATTTTAAACAGATTTCAAACGAAGTGTACGGGATTTTGACAAACGTCCGACCCCTCGGCTATGACTTTTTTCTACAAACCCAAACCCTAAAAGTAGAACGCTAAATTATTAATTACTAATTACCTTGAATATTCTAGCTTTAGCCACGAAAAGCTCAATGAGTGTCGGTGTATGTTCAATGGCTTGATCAATGTAATCCATGGCTTTGACAGAATTCCCCACATGGTCAAAATGTTGGGCCAAAAAGTAGTATGTCCAAAGAAGAGCAGTGGCTGGTTCCTTATCGGCAGGATCTTTATCTTTCTCTTTTTCACTGAACACGTCGTACTTTTTCAAATTTTCCACGTAAGATAACATTAACTCTTCAATGATCTGAGCCTAAGTAGAGACAAGAGCAAAAAAACATTTTGCAATACTCCGTGTGGTTTGAAACCAATGTGCTAAGGCTATACAGTGTCCCGCATACACTATAAAGCATAAAGTAACTAAGAGTGCCACATAAACTTGAGAACTGCCTGCTCAGTTCAATACTGGTGAAATATTGTGACCACGACAGTATAAGGTGCCATTTCTAGTTTAGCATACATTTTTATCTCTAGTCGTAAATCATAAAATCTAAAAATGAAAGGAGATATGACTTTAGCTTCTCTACCTATTATTTCCCAAAGTTGTCGCGGATGGTAACTACAATAGCTTCAAGCCCACATCGTTTCTCTTTATAAGCTGACAGTTTAACCCCTCTATAATTCGCCACAGTTATATGTGAAAGAATTGCGACACTGTATAGAAAACAGCGGGGGGGGGGGGGGTAAAGTCTCCTCTACACGTGTTTGCGTACACAACAAGTCACAAGTCACGAAAAAATTCTTTCCTAAATTCTACGTGTACACAATGAAACCTTCGTGCTGATGATTCATAGCGTGTTTGCGCAATTTTGTACAATCAAGAGTCCAAATTAGTTACTATAGCAGTCCCAAGTAAGGTTTGAAGTATACATGATATCTGTTAAGTGCTTTGTTGTTTGTGATCCACCACAAACACACACACAAACAAAGACAGCACTGTCATATACACAAGCAAGGAACATGGAGATATGGAAGTTTGGTCATAATAGGAAACTCTCTTCACGAAATGTAGCAGGTCACATGACTTATATTCGGCGTTAGTTTGAACTGCGCAGGAAACCGGTAGTGCCGCCTATCCTCAGCACGATGCGCGAGAAAAGTGCGGCGCGTGCGCACATGCACATCCATGCCGAAAACGGGATTTTTGGACGACCGGAGTTATAGCGTTACACGAAACTTCCCTATCTCCATATTCCTTGACACAAGTACTTAAAAATCTCCCCTTATCTTTCCAAGAAAATTTCTCAATTACAGCTGGTATATTTTACCACATTTTTACTCTCAGTAAGGAATTTACCGCGGTCTTATTTCCCAACTTACCTGAAAATAACTTACCATATTTTTCCTATCAGTGCGAACTTAGTAGGACGTTTTCTTAAATAGACCCTTAAGCAGATATTTTGTTAACCCCCCCCATCATCCCAAGAACCCCAGCTTCATGATGCCACGATTTTTGAACTACCAATCGCCTTTGCAATTGAAATATCCATGGAATCGCGTGCACCGCTTTTTCGTGTGCATCCGACAGCCAGACTAATTAACTAACTAACTAACAGGATACCAGCACATAACTCGGTTGGTATATTATAACATAATCATACCGACCGTTTCGCGTGCATCCGACAGCCACACTAATTAACAAACTAACTAACTGGATACCAGCACATAACTCAGTTGGTTATGGCTCTTTTCCCGCAAATAATTACCTTTAAAGGCTCTTTATAAAAAGGCCTCAAGTCAACGAAAAGCGGAGGAACTCCTTTTTGAAGAGCTTTCCGCATGTAGGGGTCGACTAGAGACCTAAAACTCTCTCCAGTAGTGAAAGTTAAAGGAATTCGACGTGGCGTTTGGGCTCTAGGATAATCCTCTTGCAATTTCTTGTACAATTTAATACGATCTTCTTCTGACTCTATAATATATTTATAAATATATTATAGAAGCTTGGAAAATCCTTTAATTACTAATTAGTTACCCAAGTTGAGTGCCTTTTCAAGGCCTACATAGTAGGCATGGTTCTCTGGATTACGATCCAGCATAGCGCGATAAATCTTCTCAGCTTCTTCTTTTTTACCAAGTTGTAAAAAGAGTTCTCCTTTTGTTTCCATGATGGATAACTTGTCGCATATTTGATCTTCGTACGTTTCCAAATGAGTCAGAGCGTCGGTTAAACACCCGGATTCTCGGAAAACCATATTCTGATAAAGGAGAAGTTCACTGTGTTCGTAATCGTAGGCCCGTTTTGTCTGAGTTTTTCGAAACTCTTCCAGGATTTTTAGAGCCATTTCGTAGTCTTTAAGGAGGTGATAGGCCATAGCAAAACCAATCCATGACGCACGTTGCGTGGGACGTAATAAAAAGAGTTGATATCGCGTGTCCTAAAAGATTGATGTCATAAAAGAAATTAAAGGAAAAGTTAGGTAACGTAACATTATACCTTAAAAGAATGGACTTTTTCTAAATATAAAAGGAAAAATATTAAAAACAAACAAATTATCTCTTATTACAAATTAATTAGCATTTAATTAGTCTTAAAAACGAGGACTACTGTCCCTCCATTGGTTTAGAGGCCTCTGCTAAATCGAACCTCTCACGCGCGTGATCGAGTGGGCTATGAACTATATAACACTTACCTCCAGCGTGGGAAATAAGGCGGTGGCACAGGGCAAATGACCAGTTTAAAAATTGCCTGGACCAGTTTAAAAATTAAATCGGAGGGGGGGGGGGGGGTCAGTGGTCCACAGGACCACTAAGAAAATTCAGGGGTTTCCAGAGTCAGACATTTTAATTATCCACTTCTTCAATTTAGCAGACGACGCGCCCTGGTCAGTGGTCATGGACCAGTTTATTTATTCCAGTCCAGCGTTCAGTTTAAAAAAAATTCTTATTTCCCACCCTGCTTACCTCTCCTAGCCTGTGAGAATTCAACCAATCCTGTAAGGGTAAGAGGTTCTGGCTAGCAGACGCCACTAAACAAATGGCGGAACAGTAGTCCTCGTTTTAAGACTAATTAAATTCTAATTATTTTGTAATAAGAGATTGTTTTTTTTTTCTTAATGTTTCCTTCCATATTTAGAAAAAGCCCGTCTTTTAAGGTATATAATGTTATGTTAGCCAGAATTTTCATTTAATATTTTTTTCATTGACTTTTAAAAACCTAGAGACCGTTTTTTCTTTAATAATTAATTAGTGTTTATATTTAATTAGATTTAATTATTATAAGACGCTTAAGTCAGTCTCAGAAATTTTTTATAAGTAATTAGTGTACTTATAAACCATTATTGCAATTAGAAAAAACATTATTGCACAAATAAATCAGATAGATAAGAAAAAGAAAGGATTTTAAGTAATTAAACTAAAACTTACTCTGTAACCTTCAAGATCTCTCATTTGAATTTGCAATAGAGATAAATCCCTTAGAATTTGAATATTGTCCTGGAAGGTCAATTAAAACACAAGTCCCAAAGTTAATTAGAAAGGTCAATTAAAACATAAGTTCCAAAGTTAATTAGAAAGGTTAATTATAACACAAGCCCCAAAGTTAATTAGAAAGGTCAATTAACACATAAGTCCCAAAGTTAATTAGAAAGGTTAATTATAACACAAGCCCCAAAGGTTAATTAAAACATTAAGTTCCAAAGTTAATTAGAAAGGTCAATTAAAACATTAAGTCCCAAAGTTAATTAAAAAGGTCAATTAACACATAAGTCCCAAAGTTAATTAAAAAGGTCAATTAAAACATAAGTTCCAAAGCTAATTAGAAAGGTCAATTAAAACATAAGTCCCAAAGTTAATTAAAAATGTCAATTAAAACATAAGTCCCAAAATTAATTACAAATGTTAAATAAAAAGTTAATTAATATTTTTTAATGAAAACTATATCTTACCTTATCCCATTTCAAAGCATTCCTATAACATTTTATGGCTTCATCATATTTCCTATCAGACCTTTGAAGTAAACCATAAACGTGCCAACCTAAATTAGATCTTAGTTAAGGGTTCGATAACAAATTTTAATTTTGGGTTGGTCTTTCTATTTTATTAATATTTTTAAGGCTAAATAATGTTTTAACATCTGTGAAAAAGGATACAGACATGACTTTTAAGGTCATTTCTAAGACCCCTTCGAACATATTCGTACGCTTCTTCTTTTCGGCCCAAACAATTTAAAGTAAGGCCTTTCATTGCCTGTGTTTCTATATATATATATATATAACACATATGAGTAATGAATCTTTATTTTTTAACAAATTGAAATAATAATTCATGGAAATATCATGTTTTTAAAGTAAAATTACCTCCATGTTCGGCAAATTTCGGATTTGAAAGAATTTGTTTGGCAAATTTCAGCCCATTTTTGTACTGTTTGTGTTCGTAACATTTCTATTAAAATTGCAGTTAAAATTTATTAATTAGCATTTAAAATATCGCCAATTAAATAAAATACTACGCGTTAATTATTTCGTTTAATATCTTTAATTAATAATAATTAATTTATTCCAATAAACGCACGCGATCTTGATAAATGTTAATTTAATGAAGAGAGTTTTAAAGTGGATTTACGTTGAATCATGCTTAGATAAAAATAATTCCGTTATATTCTTCTAGAATTGGTGGTGTTTTAGTTATATTTTATTTTAAAGCCACTCTAATTATCAGCTAATTAAGGGTGTAAACCGTAAATATTTTATAATTATTATATTTTTTTACTAAATTAAGATTTTCGGCGACCTTTTCGCGATTTTTGGCTTTGCTTTCTGATAGTGGGCCAAGGCTTAGTTGCCAAAGTAAACTAAAAATGCAAACAATTCAATCTCAATTTACCAATATCCTTTTGAACAAAGCGTTTTCTTTCGGTGGAAGCGGCTGGCTCGGTGACATACCAGATTAATATTAATAATAAATTAGGAATTAATATGTCTAATTTGAAAAAAACAATTTTCTATTGACGAGTTTTTCATAAAACCTCGTGGTTTAAGCGCCAAAATGGAGGCGAACAGTACCGACCGTGCTGCGAGGGAAAGCCGTGGTCACATCAAGGGGTTGACAGTGCTGCCAGAACCATTACCGTAATTTAAAATTTTATTAATCTAAAACTAATTACTGATTACCTTTACCTTATTAGTGTTGTAAATTATAACTTAAATGTTAAAATTAATTTTATAGTGGTTGAGAATTGTTTTAAAAAGTAAAATAAGCTTCAAAATCACATTCAAGGGGTTGACAGTGCTGCCAGAAAAGTTGCCGTAATTCAACATATTACTAATCTAAAACTAATTACTGATTACTTTTACCTAATTAGTGTTATAAATTACAATTTAAATGTTAAAATAATTTTTTTGTGATTGAGAATTGTTTTAAAAAGTAAAATAAACTTCAAAATCGGTAATACAGAAAGTACATAGTAACATAGCCCACTCAATCTCGCGCACGCGGACCTGAAATGGAGTCGCGTCATATTACATTTCAGGAATAACTACCTACCCGCCCCTGGCGATTCGATTCGAAATTAATTCAAATTAATTATGAACTAATAAACCAAAGAAAATTCAAATAAATGCTGATAAAGTTTTTATTTTTAAGCTTACATCAAAAATTACAGCTACAAAGTTACAGAATTATAATATAAAACATCATATATAATGACAATTAACTAGTAACGAGGTCTTTTATACTCGGAATCTCTATAAATAATTAAAATAAAACCATGATTAGGAACAAAATAAAGAACAAATAAGGTCAAAAGTGATCTTACCCTCCAGCAGATGAGGAAACCATTCCTTCAACCTCCGTTACTTTTCTTTTAGCAATGATTTGGTTAATTTTTTGCAGCTCCCGATCCAATTTAGCTTTGTCATCTCGTTTCCCTGTCCCAGTACGTCTAGTTTTACGACCATCCGCCATTTTAACTCCATATTGGAAAGCAGCTCTGAAAAAAAAAATAAAAATTTAAAGAAAAAAAAAAATTAAAGAAAAAAAAATAAAAATTTAAAGAAAAAAAAAATTAAAGAAAAAAAAATTAAAGAAAAAAAAATAAAAATTAAAGAAAAAAAATAAAAATTAAAGAAAAAAAAAATAAAAATTTGAAGAAAAAAAAAATAAAAATTAAAGAAAAAAAAAGAAAAAAAAATTAAAGAAAAAAAATAAAAATTTAAAAGAAAAAAAACAAATTAAAAAGAGAAAAAATTAAAGAAAAAAAAATTAAAAGAAGAGAAAAAATTAAAGAAAAAAAAATTAAAAGAAGAGAAAAAATTAAAGAAAAAAATAATTATAATTTCCCTAAATTTTAATTAATTAATTACTTTGGCAATGCTTCTTTATTGCTCATATAATCACTGTATTCCTCTTGGGTATCAAAATCCCAGCGACCAACGGGTCCTTTCTTATTACCCTAAAAGAAAAATTCAAAAAACAATTACCACTAATTAATTTTTTTAAATTTAACACTAAATTCTTACCATATCCATTTTAGAGTAATCTACTTCATCATCACTATCTAAAACAGCATCCTCAGTTTCAGGGGCGCTATAACAACAGCAGAAAGTTTATTAAGGTAATTAAAACTGTTAATAAGATGGCTAATTAATTATTATTTATAAATTACCCAGGATAACATTCAGCATAACTTTCAGGCAAACCCCTTTCAAGTTTGCTAGTCAATTTTGCTCTTAGTCTTTTATCTTCTGATTTTCCTGGACGAGATTCAATTTCATGATGGTCAACCGTGATTAATTAAGAAATCAATTATTAAAGAAAATAATATACAGAAATATAAATTACAGGAATTAAGTTAAACATGTATTTCTAAAAAAAGGATATTTTAAATCAGCTGTAGCCCAATTGGTCAATCTTTCAGGATCCTTTTCATAACGCACCTCTCTGCTTGTCATTTCATGTTCCTATTATTTAGGGAAATACAATAAATTATAAGTAACAAAGGGTTTTCACAAAATTTAAGAAGATGCAATTTCCCTTCATTTTTCCCAAGCTAATGTTGACAATATATTCATGCATAGTTGTATGAATATACTGTCATAAATGAACATATTTAATTTATGGTAACATTTAACATCAAGGTCTATTTTTAAAATCCCTGACCTTCTAGGTCTATTTTTAAAATTCCCAGACCTTCTTGACCTATTTTTAAAATTCCCTGACCTTATTGGCCTATTCTTAAAATTCCCTGACCTTCTTGACCCATTTTTAAAATTCCCTGACCTTATTGGCCTATTTTTAAAATTCCCTGACCTTCTTGACCCATTTTTAAAATCCCCTGACATTCTTGACACATTTTTAAAATCCCCTGACATTCTTGACACATTTTTAAAATCCCCTGACATTCTTGACACATTTTTAAAATCCCCTGACATTCTTGACACATTTTTAAAATCCCCTGACATTCTTGACACATTTTTAAAATCCCCTGACATTCTTGACACACTTTTAAAATCCCCTGACCTTATTGGCCTATTTTTAAAATTCCCTGACCATCTTGACCTATTTTTAAAATCCCCTGACATTCTTGACACATTTTTAAAATTCCCTGACATTCTTGACACATTTTTAAAATCCCCTGACATTCTTGACACATTTTAAAAATCCCCTGACATTCTTAACACATTTTAAAAATCCCCTGACATTCTTGCCACATTTTCAAAGATCCCCTGACCATTCCCAACAACATTACAATATCCCTAAGAACAATTAACAACACAACATCTCTCACCTCAGCCACTGGTTTTTCAAAATATGATCTTCTCTTCTCCCTTCTTTCAGCTCTCGCATCCCTATCCCTAGTTTTCTCATGATCCCTGTCCCTGTCCCTATCTCTCCTTTCACTCCTCCTATCCTTTGATCCCAATGATTTCTTTTCCAAGACGGGTTGATAGTCTCCAATATCACCACCGTAAATCCCTTCATCTTGAACTTTACTTCCACTTCCACTTCCGCTTTTACCCTTAACTTCCTCTTCCTTCCCTTTTGCTTTCTTCTTCCCCTTCTTGTTATGTAATCCTTGTCTCAAATATGACAAAATTTGAGTCAATTTGTTAATGACAATATCATTAGTCGTTAAAGTTGTCTGGGACTGTAATTAATTAATTAATAAGTTTAATTAATTAATTAATTATTCTCTTAAATCTAATTAAAATAATGCATAAATTACCTCAAAATTTGGACAATCAGCTTTACTACGAACTAAAGTAGTTGGTATATCACTTTCGGCAAAATCATCTTCTAAATCAATGACGTAAGCCATTCTTCCCGGTAAAAAGTTCTCGTTACGTTCCATATTACGGTTTTTGAAGACCTGACGATAGATTGTCTTAGCAAACATGCTTTTAAACTCAACTTCTTCCTCTTTCTCCGCATCACTGTTTAAATAACAAATTAATTTACATTAATAAGCTCAAAAAGACTCCAAATTAAGTGAAAATAATATTAAGGGGCTCAAAAAGAGTCCAAATTAAATGAAAATAACATTAATGGGCTCAAAAAGAGTCCAAAATAACATTGAGGGGCTCAAAAAGAGTCCAAATTAAATGAAAATAACATTGAGGGGCTCAAAAAGAGCCCAAAATAACATTGAGGGGCTCAAAAAGAGTCCAAAATAACATTGAGGGGCTCAAAAAGAGTCCAAATTAAATGAAAATAACATTGAGGGGCTCAAAAAGAGTCCAAAATAAATGAAAATAACATTAAGGGGCTCAAAAAGCGTCCAAATTAAATGAAAATAACATTAATGGGCTCAAAAAGAGTCCAAAATAACATTGAGGGGCTCAAAAAGAGTCCAAAATAACATTGAGGGGCTCAAAAAGAGTCCAAAATAACATTGAGGGGCTCAAAAAGAGTCCAAAATAACATTGAGGGGCTCAAAAAGACTCCAAAATAACATTGAGGGGCTCAAAAAGACTCCAAAATAACATTAAGGGGCTCAAAAAGAGTCCAAAATAACATTAAGGGGCTCAAAAAGAGTCCAAAATAACATTAAGGGGCTCAAAAAGCGTCCAAATTAAATGAAAATAACATTAATGGGCTCAAAAAGAGTCCAAAATAACATTGAGGGGCTCAAAAAGAGTCCAAAATAACATTGAGGGGCTCAAAAAGAATCCAAATTAAATGAAAATAACATTAAGGGGCTCAAAAAGAGTCCAAAATAACATTGAGGGGCTCAAAAAGAGTCCAAAATAACATTGAGGGGCTCAAAAAGAGTCCAAAATAACATTGAGGGGCTCAAAAAGAGTCCAAAATAACATTGAGGGGCTCAAAAAGAGTCCAAAATAACATTGAGGGGCTCAAAAAGAGTTCAAAATAACATTGAGGGGCTCAAAAAGAGTCCCAAATTAAATGAAAATAACATTAAGGGGCTCAAAAAGAGTCCAGATTAAATGAAAATAACATTAAGGGGCTCAAAAAGAGTCCAGATTAAATGAAAATAACATTAAGGGGCTCAAAAAGAGTCCAAATTAATAAATAAGATTAAAACTCACGGATTTTTGTACATGATATCTTCCATATCATTCTCTTCTCTTTCTTTGTTCATAATTTCACTACGGACTTTTTGAAGAAGGGCAAAATCAAGACCCTTGACCAAATGGGTATGTTCCATGTCACCACCCAAGAATTTGGACTCTTGAATCATTTGACGTCTTCTCTCTGCAGCATCTAATCCGCTAATGGTTTAAAAAAAATGTTATTAACACTTTCAGATAGTTAAAAAACAATAATATTTACGATTTAGCATCAGGAGCCACAGCTCTGTATCCGGCTGTAGATGAAATTGGGTCTTCATTTTGGTAATCAGGGTTAGCTCCTTCTCTTCTTTCCTTAGCCTGAAAGAAATAAAGCCTTGTAAGAGACAAACAAACACTAATTAATTTGTAAAAATAATTAGCAACTTACTCTATCACGATATTTCCTGGCAAGTTCAGCTAGTTTATCTTCTTCAGCTTTTTTCAAAGTAGCGTAAAATCTAAAGAATTTGAAAATGTAAGTTAAAGGTAGAAGAGTTAGTAAAAAGTAATGTGTATAATTTATAATACTTTTTCTTGTTTTTGCGTTTAGATGCCCTCTCATCAGTTTCTTCTGGTTCTCTGTGTGAACTTTAATTCAAAATAATCATCATTATCTTAATTACAGTTAAGTTTAAAAGTAATTAAATAGTTAAGTACCCTGGGGGTTCAGGTTTACTTGTTGGACCACCTAAACTATGAGCGGGTGTAGGAGGGGGCGCTGCACGAGGTGTCATCAACAATTTTCGAAAATCATCATTTGTCATTGGTTGGTGGCTATAAATTAGTGTAGTAATTAAAAATACGTTTAAATAAGGGCCAATCAATAATGTTAAAAAGTCCTGTCAAAGGCTTAGCTTACTTCGCAGCTTCACCACCTTGCTTCTCCAACCCTTGCGGAAGCAAAGGGTTTGAGAACGGTTCTTGCTCACCACTCGGCATTTTCTAACTTATTTCTTCTTCGAAATTTAAAATAATTATTAAATTGAAACTCCAATTAAGGCTTTACCTTTATTAACACGAAAATTAAACATCAGCCATACCCTACTCTACTACAATAGTACTTTTTCCACTGTGCGTCGTCTGCTAGAAAACACCCTTTGGCTAGATTGACTTGACTTTTAGGGGCAACGCTATTTTACAGAACGTCCCTTTGTAACAAACTCTCAGTAACCAGTACGTGACAAACTTATGGTACATATCTAATTAACTTATGTTGGAAAGTAATGGTATTTTAATGTAATAGGCCTATTATACGTAGCGTACTTTCTTTTGTTGTTTCCATTTGAGACTGTCCATAAATTACGTCATGCCAAAATGGATTTACTGAACCCCTTCTCATTTCTTTAAACCTCTCCAAACGCGCTATGATTTGTCTTAATTTACAAGTTTAATTTGATTAATTTGAAAAGTGACTCGAGAGAGAATTTTAACTGGACTTGGCAATTCGGGCTTAACTCCACCTCCAGAGCTATTATGGTATGTTTTTCTTACAGGGTGCGTTCAGTAACGCTCAACGGAGACCAAACGCGTTGAGCTCCGTTGATCAACGTGATGTGATATGACGTATTAGGCTACTGAACGGTTTTTTGCAAACTTTGCGTTGTATCGTCTGCTTACAGTTCATGGAAAATTGGAAATGGATATGCGAGGACCTGCTAGCCGAAATAAGAGCAAACTCTGACCCGTAACTTAGCCAAGGCTTAAGCTTTAAAACCCAATAACTTTTAAAGCTTCACAGATATAATCGAAACAATTTCATAAAATAATTAACAGACACTATTCATTCGCATTCAGTCGCTGCTACACCGATTTTATAAATAGTTCCGAAATTATCCATCAAATTAACATCTCGAAATCATTCAGGGAGATATGTTTCCTCCATTGCTGCTACGTCACAAATGCGTTGCTCAACGAAGTAATCGGCTCTTACAGCCGATGACTTCGATGCCTCTTCGCTTACAATCGTGACGTCAAACCGGAAGTTCCGAAAATCGTTCAGTGGCGAATGCGCATTCAACGGAGCCTCCGTTGAGCGTTACTGAACGCAGCCTATATAAGCCCCTCCTGGAAGGTAGCGTGACGTTGCATGACGTAGTCCCTATCCAGACGCGCGTACACGATTTGGCGGGAGAGAAAATTTCTCAGCGTTTGTTTTTCTTACAAAATGAAAGCTATATAAGCCCCTCCTGGTGTGTTTTTAGCCCTAGTGGAAGGAGCGTGACGTTGCATGACGTAGTCCCTATCCCGAGTTTCCCGACGCGTACACATTTGGCGGGAAAATTTCTCAGCGTTCATGGGTAGAGAGAGAACAGCCTTCCTCGTAGGGGGAAAGAGAGAAGGGGGGGGGGCGTTTTGGAGAGAGAGATATAAGCGATCTTGCGAAAGCACCGGGGCCCGTGTAGATGTAGAGCATGAACCGGCATGAACCAATGAACCCAGGGTACAGCGTGCCTCCTATATATGTGAGAGGGGGAAGAGAGATAGAGAGAGGAAGGGGGAGCGGAAGGTAGTGTAGATTTCGCGGCCTTTTTGAAGGAAACAAGATGATAATTCTCCTACACTAACGTGATACGTTAGATTATGGTGGATGGTTAGGTTATTTTTCGTTTATTTAAATAGAGGGGACGGTTTTCGGTCTAGGATTTTGTGTTTGGTTTTTAAAAATATTACTTTAATGGGGTCCACAATTTCGTTTCAGTAATGTTATTTGAGATGTGAGGTTGTAAGAAATAATACTTAGGGGATACACGATTGTGTTTCAAAAATGTTTTTAGTTGTACGATTTATTTTAGTAATATCTTAACAGGGTTCATACAAGCCTGGAAAATCAGGGAAATATATAGTTGACAAAAACCTCAGGGAAATTAGTAAAATTCAGGGAAATCAGGGAAATACGCGTCAAACAGGGGCCGTGTAATTAAGCAAAATGTCCGTGAACATACCCTCCATAGGATTAACATTACGCTATACTTTGGAGGCTCATAACTCTGAGATACGGGGATGTCCTTTGAGTATGTTATAGTCCAATTTGTCCCCCATCCAACCATACTAAGAGCTTAGGCCTACGACAAACAGGGGTCGAGTAATTAAGCAAAGTGTAAACAAACAACCCCTCCGTAGGAATAGCATTACACCAAACTTTGGAGGCTCGTAACTCTGGTTCTACTAGAGATACGGGGATGTCCTTTGAATATGTTATAGTCCAATTTGTCCCCCATCCAACCATAATTTAAACTTAGGCCTACGACAAACAGGGGCCGAGAAATTAAGCAAAATGTTCGTCAACTTATGGTATCGTCTCACTTATTGTTATTATGTTACTTATGATTTTTAACACTGAATTTTGGAGGCTCATAACTCTTGTTCTACTAGAGCTACGTGGATCTCCTTTGAATATGTTGTAGTCCTTTTTGCTTGGGGCTACGATAAACAGGGGCCGAGTAATTAAGCAAAACGTAAACAAACAACCCCCTTCGTAGGAATAGCATTGCACCCAACTTTGGAGGATCATAACTCTGTTTCTACTAGAGACACGGGGATGTCCTTTGAATATGTTATAGTCCAATTTGTCCCCCATCTAACCATACTAAAAACTTAGGTTTACGACAAGCAGGGGCGGAGTAATTTAGCAAAGCATATACAAACAGCCACCTCCATGGGAATAGCATTACATTAAACTTTGGAGGCTCGTAACTCTGGAAAATTCAGGGAAGTATGCGGGGAAAAACCTGGAAATCTCAGGGAAACTGTCCTACATGATCCTATAATTTCATGAAAGGTCCTATAATATCCTATATTTTTGAATTAGTTTAAGTTTTCGTATAGTTCAGTCTCAAATTTCGCTGTTTTTATCGAGATCATATTTGAATTGAAACCGAAATTGCGGAGCTCGCTTAGGATTTTTTATGCGTTAGATTTTAATTAAGTTCCTCTGAATCTTCGAAGTAAAATTAATTTAATTTTTTTTTGTTGTGATTTTTCTACATAGTTTAAGCCCCAAAATTGTATTATATATGAGCAGGGATAGATTTAATTTTAGAAGTAGGAATGGAGAACAGAATAACGTGGGCGCGCGTCCCGGACCCCCTTCCAATGGACGGAGGGGTATGAAAGAAGAGGCGGGTCATAGCGACAGAGGTAAAAAAGGAATTTCTTATTTTTCGCCGACCCCATCAGCAACGTCATCAAAAACGTATTTTAAGTGAGCCAATAAGATAATTTAAACTTTTCGTTACGTGTTGGAAGGAGGGCCTCTATACTGGGCTTTGAGTCGGACTGAAGTAATTACTAACCGTTCTCCATTCCTACTTCTAAAATTAAATCTATCCCTGTTAGTTTCCCATAAAAACACTTTATCTCCTATAAATACCTATAATTCCGAGATAATCCTATAAAAACCTATAATTCGTAAATTTATCCTATAATACCTATATTTTGGTTATGTTGGTTTAAAAACACTAACAAAGTTAAAAACAATACAAAATTTTTGATTATTCTTTAAAAGAGGTGACATTTTAAAGGGAAGGTGAAGTAGAAAATCAAGTGAATTTTTTATCAATTCTTTATAAGACCAGTCTGCATAGTGGAACATTCAGGAAATACTTCCGAATGATTTTAAAATTCAAATTAGGTTCAGATTTTAAGGATAATTTTAAAGAAGCCTTAAGGTCCTCCTACCAATCGCGTAACGCCCTGCCTTTTTATGAATAAAATTCTCGTGGCAGGTTCTGTGTCGAATGAAATTTATCACGAGATTTCTTCTTTAAAATTATCCTTAAAATCTGAACCTAATGGTTTACGCTAATGTTAGAGTGAAAAGGTAGTTTTTGGCATTTAGTTAGGATCGCTTATAGTTGGGAGGAAAATGGCGTCTATATATTTGTAGATGCGCGGCATATTTTTTGAAATCGAGAAGAAGTAGATTAGTGGAGCGAAAGGCAGGAAGGTGAAAAGCCCATAGACATTTTGGCGGGAAAGCTCGGGCGAGAGAGAGAGGAGACAAAATGGAATCGCGCGTTCGCGCTTCTTTACTAAGGGAACAGGGAAGGGTGGGGTGATCGTCCGACTAGCCGGTAGAGAGTAGTGTCGGCGCTTTTGTAAAAGGGGATTCTGTACGCCCTTGGTAGGGGGGATGACACTGAGCTAAGAGATAGAAGGGTATGACGTTTGCATACATACATTGGACGCCGTTTGGAAAGAGGGGAGTTCAAAAATTGGCGGGAAAAGTGGCGCGATGCCGCGATCGATACAGTGAGAGTCTGAGAGCCGTGTTAGAGTACGGACGTGTTTTCGCAGCGCTTCTAAAATTTTCCAAGTTCCACGGACAATAGACCAAGAAAAAAAAATCCGCCTGTAAGTTGTTTTTCCCTCAGTGGTAATGGATTTTGGTATTAAAATCAGTTCGGTTCGGTTCATATTATCCTCGATTCTACCTGAAATCCTTGAACTACGAAGTTTTCATTTTATAATATTTAGTTGTCGTCTGCTTAGAGTCCTCGTTGTTATCAGCAACGCAGTTAAGGCTTAGCACCTTTTATATTGTTATTTAAGTTGTTAATTACCAGTTTCAAATAAGAGGCTAAGCCTCGGCCACACCGGCCTACAGCTCTACGAGACTCGCGAGTATATTACAAAACTACGAGAAGAGTCGTGACCCTTCTGCTTTAACCAGAAAAATACTTAAAACCTTATTTCCCTGCCTGGTCGGAAAACGTTTTTGACGGCCAACTTGTCATAGCGTTATTAGTATAAAATGCTCGACTAAGTTGCCCACATATTCTAACCAATCATGAAGGTCCACACTTTTGAGCCTCTCGAGACGGTGTGTATTTCGGTAAAAACAACAAATAGGCGAATATTTTTCTTGGTCTATTAACCAACTAGCTTAATTATATATTTAGAAGTTATTTTGGCGAAAATGTATTGCGCGAGTGTGTGTTTTTAACAAATTGGTTAGAAATAAATTTTTGCGGCCTTCGTAAAGATACCAATTTCAGGAAAACAAGGAATCTGGATAAAAATTCAAGCGTCGCATCATTTTGGTAATAATATTTTATTGTATTTATTTAGCTTAATTAGTTTCGAGTTGAGTGAGAATGGTTTACGCTAATTTTCGTGAAAATGTAGTTTTTGGCATTTAGTTAGGGCCGCTTATATTTGGGAGAAAAATGGCGGCTATATCATCCGTTAATTTTAATTTAGCTTGGGTGGGGCTGCTATCGAAATTTTGGCGGGAAACTACAACCATCTTCCTTGGTTGTAGGAGATGGGAGCATTTTTTCATAGAGACTATAAAGGGATTGAGGGAAAGGCAGGGGCGAGACGGCTCTAGGAACATCGCCCGTTGCCTTGCGAGTAGCGACACCGCACGGGCGAGAGAGAGGAGACAAAATGGAATCGGGCGTTCGCGCTTTGTTACTAAGGGAACAGGGAAGGGTGGGGTGATCGTCCAACTAGCCGGTAGAGAGTAGTGTCGGTGCTTTTGTAAGGGGGGATACTGTACGCGCTTGGTAGGGGGGATGACACTGAGCTAAGAGATAGAAGGGTATGACGTTTGGACGCCGTTGGGGAAGGGAGGGGCTTCAAAAATTGGCGGGAAAAGTGGCATCTTAAGATAGAAAAGGAAGCAATAGGGACTTGGCAATTCGGGCTTAACTCCGCCCCCAGCGCCATTATGGTATGTTTTTTTAACAGAATGAAAGCTATATAAGCCCCTCCTCCTGGTATGTTTTTTAGCACTAATGGAAGGTAGCCTGACGTATAGGACTTGGTTAGAGATACGAGGATGGTATTTGTTTTCAAAACCTAATTTATTTTATAAATTATACTATTATGGAAGGAGGGACGTAATAAAACTGTATAACATAATAGGGACTTGGCAGTACTACGTCATGCAACGTCAGGCTACCTTCCACTAGTGCTAAAAAACATACCAGGAGGAGGGGCTTATGTAGCTTTCATTCTGTTAAAAAAACATACCATAATGGCGCTGGGGGTGGAGTTAAAGCCCGAATTGCCAAGTCCCTATATTGTGAAGGTGGCAGGTTGTTTTATTTTTCTAAACCCTGGTTAAATTGTTGCAGATGTTTCTGGAATGCTGGACTATGGCTCGGAACTTCGCGCTGTCTTCTCTACGAACTTTTCGCAATATGGCGCGTGTGGCTATCAAACTTTTGTGACAAATCAAGTGCTAAGAAGTATACAAACCGGTTTCTGATCTGGTCCCAAGCAATCTAGTGGAGTGGAGTCTGCGTAAAACACGTGTGTTGCAGTATCGAGACAACAGAACATGTGTTTATGAAGTGTGGTGTTTATAAATCGAATTTTGACCGTGATCCAACATCGTATGTGACTACTCTACCATTGTGACAACACCAAGTGTGCTTCCAAGTTGGCGACTCTGATTCAACACCGTATGTGACTGCTCTACCATTGTGACAACACCAAGTGTGCTTCCAAGTTCTATCGTGGAACATTGTGACCTGTTACGCTTATATATTAACTACATGGAACAGTCTCAACTTAATTGGAACATTTTGATATCTTCGTTCTATCGCTGGAATAAATGGGTAAGTCGAATTTAATTTTATCATAAGTTTATAAGATATGTTCCATATGCATGGTTAGATTTTTAAGATCTGTTAGGACGAAAGGTCATATTCAGTGTGCATTTAATGGTTTCAAATATTGTTTGCAAGGACTAGAGTCGAGGGGTCCGTCATTCGAAAAAAAACGTACGGGATTTTTAAATCCCTCGGATTTTTATGGATTTTTACGTATTTTTTTTATTTATATGGATTTGTCAAATTTTTATAAAAATCCAAAATCCAGTAGGATTTTCAAAAAAACCGTTGTATTTTTGAATTTTTTCATGGAATTTCGTATTTTTCTCGGGATTTTGTATTTTTTTTCGGGATTTTGTATTTTTTTTCGGGATTTTGTATTTTTTTCGGGGATTTTGTATTTTTTCGGGATTTCGTAATTTGTTTTGGGATTTCGTATTTTTTTAGGATTTTGTATTTTTAACTGTAATTTTTATCGTCTTCCTGGATTTGTGAATTTGAAAATTTTGGATTTTTTGTGGATTTTCACAAAATTTTGGATTTTTTTGTGGATTTTCACAAAATTTTGGATTTTTTTGTGGATTTTCACAAAATTTTGGATTTCTAAAAAAATTCGAACACACTCCCGGATTTAACATGTTACTTTGGATTTCGAAAAAATTTTCGGTATTTTTGGATTTTTTTCTGGATTTTCGGTGGATTTTTGGATTTTTTACATAATTTTATATATTTTGAAACTTTTGAAAGATCTTCGGATTTTTCAAAAAATACAAAATCCTTTTTGTATTTTCACTGGAATTTTGGATTTGTTTTTGGATTTTTCCCCAAGCGTACGGGATTTTTTGGCAATGACGGACCCCTCGACTAGAGTTTTTGTATTTTTACGGGAAAGGTTAGACTTTAAAGTTGCTTGAGCTTGAATCATTAATTATGCAAATGATGGGTTTGGTAATTAATAAGTGTCAGTGAAAAGCTACGTTATAGCAAAGGCGGGATTCAGTTCATAAGGAACTTTTTTACAGCTGGTTATTATTGAGGGAAAGCGAACGTCCAAGGGGCCATAGGAAATGCATTGCAAAGTGTTTCTTTTGTTACGAACTTAATTATGCTTGGAATGTAATTGCATTTTAAATTAATTGCCTAAAGAATGTCTACTTTATGCTGATACTTTGATTTAATCTCTACCACATTTAATTAAAAAGTTAGGAACGTTTTTTGAATTAAGTATTTTAATTTAATACTCCAGTCTTTCGTCTCTACCTATTTGATACCATAAGTTTATAAGATATGTTCCATAAGTGTGTCACTCGTTAATGAGAGCTTGTCATGAAGTGTCGTAGGTGAAACGTCATAGATTCTTGTAAAGCGGCGCGTAGTGAGGCCTTGTCAAAGGCTTAGTACAGACTAAAGAGGAGGATGGACTGCAAAACCGAGTGTAGTCAATTCTCACGTCGTTCTTGAACTAGCTCTCATTAAGCCTCTAACATTACGAAGTATGGGTAGTGACATACTTATGGAACATATCTTATAAACTTATGTTGATACTAATAAACTAAATTATTTTTGGAATCAAAAGTTTATATAAGATATATTCCATAAGTATGCCACTACCTATACTTCGTAATACTAGAGATTTACTAAGAGGTATTTCGAGAACGAGGCTAGAATCATGGATTTAGTATAGATGCTTACGCTTCATGGATATATCACTGCAGCCTTCGGTGAGGCAATTCGATTTTAACCACATTTATGTCGTAAAAATTCGTGCGGGCATGGTACAAGCTCGCTGATGACGTCGAAATTGAGGCAAACTTCCTTTCTTTGCTTTGTGCACGAGCCATTCACCCCTAATCCTCTAGATTTGCTTCAAATTCTACGTCACAAACGCGCGTGCCACGCACCCCTTAATCCTCTAGATTTGTTTCAAATTCTACGTCACAAACGCGCGTGCCATTCAGCCCCCCCTCCTCCATTGAATTTGCCTCAAATTCTACGTCACAAACCAGTTCGCGCCGAGAAATAAATGTGGTGCGTGTTTTAAGGTGAGTGATATATCCATGAAGCGTAAGCATCTATACTAAATCCTCGCTAGAATTGACTACACTCGGTTTTGTAGTCCATCTTCCTATTTAGTCTTTAGTAAGCCTTTGACAGCGCCTCAATAGGCGTTTACGAGAGTCTATTTCGCTTCACCTACGTCCCTTCATAACAAACTTTCAGTAAGCAGTGACAAACTTATGGTACATATCTTATTAACTTATGTTGGAAAGTAATGGTATTTCTATGTAATAGGCCTATTATACGTAGCGTACTTTCTTTTGTTGTTTCCATTTGGGACTGTCCGTAAAATACGTCATGCCAAAATAGCATTTACTGACCCCCCCCCCCAATCACGCTTCGTTTTTCAAAAGTTGTATGAACTCTGTATAGAATACTGTAGTTTTGAACCTGTCCTACATGATCCTATAACTTCATGAAAGGTCCTATGAAATACTATAGCTTTGAACCTGTCCTACATGATCCTATTATTTCATGAAAGGTCCTATAAAATACTATGGCTTTGAACCTGTCCTACATTATCCTATTACAGGGTTCGTACGAAACCTGGAAAACCTGGATAAGTCAGGGATATGGAAATAGGGGAATAAGTCAGGGATTTAAAAATAGGGGAATAAGTCAGGGATTTAAAAATAGGGGAATAAGTCAGGGATTTAAAAATAGGGGAATAAGGCAGGGATTTAAAAATAGGGGAATAAGTCAGGGATTTAAAAATAGGGGAATAAGTCAGGGATTTAAAAATAGGGGAATAAGTCAGGGATTTAAAAGTATTTTCTAAGAAGTCAGGGATAAGTCAGTGATGTAAAAATATTTTCTAAAAAGTCAGGGATATGTTAGGGATTATATAAAACCATGCTTCGAGCAATGCTAAACATGAGCTAATTATGAAGTGGGCTCTGATAAACACCTTAAAATGGTCAGGGATATTGCCAAAATTTGGTCAGGGATAACCAATGAGATAGATAGAGTTACAATTCAAATCGGCTTACCGCGAAACACATTGTTTTTATCAAGCACGTTTATCAAAACATGACAGCACCACCTGTTAGCCTCTAGCGGAACTAACTTGCTTATTTGCAATCAGAAACATCGTTATGATTTTTATTTCATCTATTTATTAGATTAAAAAGAACTAGAGTTTTTATTATTTAACTCGCGTATTTTATTTAACACGGTAAAAAGAACTATCTTGACAGCTTGTTACACAGATTATAGCAGCAGACGGTAATAAAAAAGATCTTAGGGTGGCGCCACTCGTATTTGATAAAGATTCATGCTCGACAAAAGGTGTATTGCGAAACGTCGATCTCGAGATCTCACGTTGTCACTCTAGGTTTCATATTTATATTCTATCTCATTGGGGATAACCTGGAAAAGTCAGGGATTTTCAATGTAAAAATTTCGTACGAACCCTGTTCTATAATTAATTTAAAGTTGTTTCTTTAATTAATTTTACTGAATTTAATTTAAAAGGTGATTGGTCCCACCTCTTGGCGAAATATTTGCGTGCTACTATGATTGTGCACGTTAATTCAACAAGGATTTCGCGGAAAAAAAGTCAAGATGACGTCACAACATCGGCCTATTTTCATTTCACCTCTAATCTTACTATATCATCTTTTATGAACTCTTGACATCTCAATGCAATGGATGCTTTAAAGCTTGGTGGTACCGTGAGTCTTTGAGCAAATTTTCTTGCTTGAACTTTAATTAGGCCATGAGAATAGGGTTTTTATTTTTAAACTAATCTGACTTCGAAGGAAGCAGTTTATTTATAACAGGCGCTGAGAACTCAGATTGGTTTATTTGTCAGGAAGTGTATATTTATTTAGTTAGTTGAGACCCGCGGGGCCTAGGTCTTCCGGGTGCTTGCATGTGCGCTCGATGTGACTGGGGTCGCCAAGGGTTAAAGTGTTTTTCTAGTCAAATCAGGAGTGTTTTAGTGTTAGTTAAATTTAGTTATAGTGTAGGTTGAGCTATTTCGTGTTAAGGTTTATAGGTTATTTAGTTAATGTTAAGAACTGGTTTGTTCTGCGGAGGTTTCGGGTCAGAGGTTAAATAGGTTATAGTTATCTACACGTCGATTTGTCTTTGAGACCTTTAAATTTGATATAGTTTTCGCTTAAAATATTCATTTTACACGTCGACATATTAAATTAAAAAGTTGTTAAACTTGTCAACTCTTCAAAAAAAAAAATACATTCTTCAAGTTGTTGTGTCAATTTCTTTTGGGAAACGCGGCGGGAGGGGAAGTGGAGTAGTTCAGTTCAGTTAGTGGACGCGTTATCGAGGAAGTAGCCGGGCCTCGATCGTAGTTAGTTCCTTTTAAGTCATCGAGACCTTCCGGAAGACATCGCCGCCGCCAGAATCGTTCTTCTTTATCGATTCATCTTCTATCTTATCCAATTTTCCTCATCCTCATTCTTCTTTCACTCTTGATTCTTGTAAATCATTCTTTATGATTTAGAAGAATCTTGCCTACACTTTTTTACGTTAGCTCTTAGCTAGGACCTATTACTTACAATGGTTTCGCGGTGTCCTTGACTGCGTTAATTGCGAATTGTAATTAAGTTCCAATACCAGACTCGGACGCTCGAACCATTAATTATGTTTTAAAGTGTTTAATATTGTACTAATCTTTTCCCCCGAAGCTCAACAGAGACCTTCAGTCCTCCTAATGCGAGGCAAATAGAACTTTTCAATCCTTTTGATCTCCCTATTGGTTGAATTTAATGACCAATGGGAAATTCAATTAAGGATTTAAAAGTTCTACTCTATGTTTACGTGTTGTGTTGTGTCCTACCAACAATAAATTGTACCGTATACGTTATGTATCTGCGCGTGGTACTGGTACAATATTATCGTTGGGAGGACCCCCTCTCCGGGGGCTTCCACTAACGTTGGTCGACTTCCGGTTTGGGGTCTTTGCTTAACTATCTCTGATTTTACTAACATGGGACAATGGGACCCACTGCACACTTCCCATCACCGTGGGAGTTGGGTCCCGAGTAGGTGCCCACTTACAATCCCCTTTACTAACGTCTTTTAGTTTTAAGTATTTTGATAAAACCGAGTAAAGACATTGTTTTAAACATTGTTTTTGCTCTTGCGTCTATTGTGTCCTATATGTTTGTTTATTTTTATGTGACGTTGTTTGGGGGGAGGGGAATTTATGACTGACTGACGCGTTTGCCGTAAATAATCGCGATTTTGATGTGATATTAACTATACTATGATTGATATTAATTATTTTAACTATTATTAATAATTTGATGATTTATAAAAAGAACTTTTTTTAAAAATAAAGAAAATGTGTATTTATTTTTCTTGTGTATAATTTAATATTTTCCCCCACAGGTGTCGCTTTATAATGATTATAATTTTTTTAATTGAATTATTATTGTTGTTTTGTTTGGTATTTTATTATATAGATAGTTTTCACACATGGAGAATTTATACATTTACACCAGGAGGTCGGGCTACCTATGGGACAAAAACCCGTCTGCTTTTGTCCTTCAGGTAGACCGGCCTCCTGGTGTAAATGGTATGAATCCTCCATGTGTGAAAACTATCTATTGTTATTTTTATTGTATTTCTAATGTTTATTTTTTTTCTCCCTACAGGTGTCGCGCACTAACCTTTTCTCTCCCCACAGGTGACTCTGGGTCTACCTTAAGGCGGGCGTATTCGGTGTAGGGATTTTACGGTTTACCCTTGAAGGAGAGAGCAATGGAGTGGAAACCCCCATACCTATAGCCAGAAGGGGATAATAGAAGAAGGATGACACTCTGTATCCTCTTAATGCTTTAGTTATGTAACGTCATTCTTCCCAGGCTTACCCTTTTAGTTTGCTTTCCCGCTCATCAAACTACAAATGGGCATCGCACCGTAAGGTGAATTCTATAGTTGTTGGCACTAAATCCCCAGCAATCATCCCACACCTCGTCTTGACGTGGGACAAAATGCACAAGCACGTCTTGCCAAATATTTAAACGCTAATAGAGTAATGATGAGGGAACTATTTATCGTGCACTGTGATTCGGTTTAGTAACCTTGCTCTAAATGTTCCGATGTTGGGAAGAGTGACGTTACACTTACCCCGCTTTGTGGTATACTTCTCTCGAAGAGAAGAATTATATACTTCTGCTATAGCGTTGCCTCTGTACCCCCACCTACGGCACCGTAGTCCTCCCAGCATCCTCAGCGGCTAGGTAGGGTCGTACCGGACGAAATTGTAAAGGACGCTCCCTCTATCTTAAAAATAGAAGCTAGTTTTCATACAAATAAAATGGCGCTAGGCGGCAGCACTTAGCAATCGCCTACCGAAGGGTAGGGGCGTGCGCGAGGTACACTGGGAGAGATACGGTGCCGCAGGTCGCCCATCATCATTTCCAATCCTTCTCACCTCCCTTATCCCTGGTTTACCGTTCTAGCAACCTCTCTCGTCTAGCTCTTTTCATTGACGTCATACGTGGGCTCCAAAGCATACGCCAGCTGTCTTATATGAGATGTAAAGTTTGTGTGTCCGGAAAATGGAGAACGACGTTAAAGGCCTTCGTATACATGTAAAGAATACGTGTCTTTTGTTTTCAAAATTGCTACATTTAATAATGTTCAACGTTATTTAGGATAATAATAATGCGAAGCGGTATACAGACCTTGGGGTCTACCTTCCCGAGGTGAGAGTTGTTAAGGTTGTCGATTACATTTTTTTAATTATCTCCCTTAATTCGGCAAATCTTAGTTGAAAAATAAATTCACCCAATTATTTTGGTATTTGAAATTAAAAAAAAAAAAAATGTGGTCTACGACCAACCAAATGACCCACGCACTTTTGCAGGGTTCGTACGGAATAAGTAATTGATTTGGAAAATGGGATTTAAAAGTTTTATACGCCTTTTTCTAAAAAGTCAGGGATATGTCAGGGATTTCGTTTGGTACATTGAGCTATGCTTCGAGCAATACTAAATATGAGACAGGTGTGATGATGTTTGCTCTGGCAAACACCTTAAAATAGTCAGGGATATTTTCAAAATTTGGTCAGGGATTTTCAATGTAAAAATTTCGTACGAACCCTGTGTAAACTCATGGCAGGTCCTATAAAATACTACAGTTTTGACTTTGTCCTACATTATCCTATAATTTCATGAAAGGTCCTATAAAATCCTATGGTTTTGAACCTGTCCTACATAATTCTATAATTTCATGAAATGTTCTATAAAATCCGATAGTTTTGAACCTGTCCTTTATTATCCTATAATTGCATGAAATGTCCTATAAAATCCTATTGTTTTGAAACTGTCCTACATGAGGGTTCATACAAACCTGGAAAGATCAGGGAAATAAATAGTTGACAAAGACCTCAGGGAAATTTAGAATTTTTAGTAAAATTCATTATCCTATAATTTCATGAAAATAGTATAGTTTTGAACCTGTCCTACCAAGAAGTTTTATCAGTATCTCAGAGAGAAGGTATAAGAGGCCTAAGTATTCTCGTGCCATAGTCCTAGTTCCCTTTCAAAATACAAGGGGGGGGGGACGTAAAAGGAGGCGCCGGGCTATTTCGCCTCTCCTCCGTTGGAAAATACGTAATTTTCGTCATTCGCGTCGTCGCGCTAACGTGAGTTTTCAAGAACCAATGAGATGCTGGTTGCAATTTAGAGGCGGGGCTTAACTCCGGACCTACGTTTGGACTGGAGATAAAGCTGGAAATCTGGCGAATTTATACCTTCTCTCTGAGATACTAGATATAACTTCTTGGTCCTACATTATCCTACAGGGTTCATACAAACCTGGAAAACAGGGAAAACGTGGAAATGTCGGGGAAATAAATAGTTGGGAAAAACATGGAATACTCAGGAAAATTTAGGATTTTGGTAAGATTCAGGGAAATTTGCGTCAGAGGCTTAATTATTATTAATTTTTGTTAGGATTAGTATTAAGGGAAAGCTTACATCCACGAAGGCATAGGAAATTCATTACAAAGCTGGGTTCGCGCAAACCTGGAAAACCAGGGAAATAAATAGTTGCTTCCTTTGTTATTAGCATGGGTTTAATTACACGCGACTTTGGAGGCTCATAACTCTGCTTCTATTACAGATACGAAGTTGTTCTTTGCTTATGTAAAAGTGCTATTTTTCAATTTTTCTTTTTCCAACGTTATTAATTTGGGGTTAAAGCAAAATTTTCATTACCTTCCCTGCATATTCCATATAGTTTCGAGCCAAAGTTGCTTTGAGATTTTGTTAGTGGTTCAATTCTCGTACTTGGTATTTATTTCTGGCTATTTAAATTTTAATTGTAGTTAAATTTAAGGCCGTTGACGTAGAAGGTTGGTGTGTTGGTGGCGGAGAAGGTTGGTGTGATGGTCCGCCCGGAAGGGTGTTAGGTCGCACATTGGTGACTAACGTCCCTTTCGTCACCCCTTAGCTTGACCATATTTTTTTTAGATTAGTTTTATAATATCTTCAGTGCCTGGATAAAACGTCATAGGCTTAGCTTTGGTAGTGGGCGGCCATGTTTGGTACCACTTTGTTTCTGTGGGCATAGGAAATTAATTACAAAGCTGGGTTCATGCAAACCTGGAAAACCAGGGAAATAAATAGTTGCTTCAACCTTTAAGAACCACTTCCTTTGTTATTAGCATGGACTTAATTACACGCGACTTTGGAGGTTCATAACTCTGCTTCTATTACAAATACGGAGTTGTTCTTTGCTTATGTAAAAGTGCTATTTTTAGCCACATCAATATATATGATAAGGCTACTAGTCTGTCCCGCGAGCCTGTGGTGGTGGTGGTTTTCGCGATTTGGAAATGGTTATGTCAGAGCTAACCGAAGAAATGGTTGTTTTATGCCTTTGGCAGTACAAAATGTTTCGTTCGTCATTGAAGGGAGGGAGAGTGAATGTGAGAGAATTGTGGTGTGGTGATATTTTTCGTTCTTGTATTTTAAAAGGATGGGGATTATATTACTATGTTTAAGCATTGCATTTAATTGTACCTGTAAGGTTAAGCTTTGTGAATTGTGGTTTACGTTTGCTCGATATATTTAAAGCTAGAGAGAGAGGATTTTAGTATTGCCTTAATTTAAATGGAAGGTTTAATACTCCCTTTAAAATTCAGGTCACCCGTGGACAATGAGAGTTTCACGCTTTCACAGGGTTCATACAATCCTGGAAAACTGGGATAACCTGGAAAAATCAGGGAAATAAATAGTTGACCAAAACCTCAGGGAAATTTCGAATTTTTAGTAAAATTCAGGGAAGTCAGGGAAATTTGCGTCAAACAGGAACCGAGTAATTAAGTAAAATATTCATAAACATACCCTCCATAGGATTAACATTACACTATACTTTGGAGGCTCATAACTCTGAGATACGGAGATGTCCTTTGAGTATTTTATAGTCCAATTTGTCCCCTATCCAACCATACTAAGAGCTTAGGCCTACTACAAACAGGGATCGAGTAATTAAGCAAAGTGTAAACAAACAACCCATCCATAGGAATAGCATTACACCAAACTTTGGAGGCTCGTAACTCTGGTTCTACTAGAGATACGGGGATGTCCTTTGAATATGTTATAGTCCAATTTGTCCCCCATCCAACCATAATATAAACTTAGGCCTACGACAAACAGGGGCCGAGAAATTAAGCAAAATGTTCGTCAAGTTATGGTATCGTCTCACTTATTGTTATTATGTTACTTATGATTTTTAACACTGAACTTTGGAGGCTCATAACTCTTGTTCTACGATAAACAGGGGCCGAGTAATTAAGCATTTCCTATAATTGCATGAAATGTCCTATAACATTAACATTACACTAAATTTGGAGGCTCATAAATCTGGTTCTACTAGAGATATGGGGATGTCCTTTTTATTATGTTATGGTCCTATTTGCCCCCCCCCTCCTTCCATGTGTGCCATGACGTAGAAGGTTGGTGTGTTGGTGGCGGAGAAGGTTGGTGTGATGGTCCGCCCGGAAGGGTGTTAGGTCGCCATTGGTGACTAACGTCCCTTTCGTCACCCCTTAGCTCGACCCTATTTTTTAGATTAGTTTAAGACGATTCGAAAGCCAAGATGCTTATTTTGTTCTGCCTTGGGACCGAATTATGATTAATTAATTTAGTTAAATAATATAGTTTTGACTTCAAATGGGTTTACTGCCAAGATGGCTTAGCCCAAGCTTAGCTCCTTCTTAGCTCGACCCTAGATTAGCTTAGTTTCACGGGAGTTGAAAGCCAAAATCGTTATGTAATTCTGCCTTTGTGATTCTTCCTGTTAAAGTAAGTTCCAATTGGTTTTACTTCTCTTTTCCTAATTCTTAAGAAAAATTTTGCTATTTATATTCTAGCATCTGCGCGTCCATTTTTTAAACTTCTCTACATTTGAATGATATTTTGAGGAATAGGTTTTCATTGAGATTTTGAACCACAGGCTTCATCATTTAAAATTACTATTAAGGTAAATATGTTTTTCAAGCTGAACTTTGTGTTTTTGGGTTAAAATTGTAGGCGGTCAATACTCTAATTAACTAAGGTGCAATAAATCGCGCAATTTATATTGCTTTCAGGTCTTAATTTGACCTTTGGAAATTTATTCGGAAGGGCCACGTATGGCCATCATCGAATTAATTACGAATTTAGCGGTCCAGTACCTGGAGGATCGCGGGAACCCAATCTTGATTTGATTATTATAAATGACGTCATGATGGTTCCCAAACGCGTAGTGTTCCGCGGTAATTTTTAGTCGGGTTACTTATTTAAAATTCGCGACGCGTAGTTACCTTCCAACGGTTATATGTTCTATCATCTTGGTGAGTACATGTTTATGAATTTTCAAATTGATTTACATTAGCCATTGTTTCGTGGCACAAACACAAAAACAAACAAATAACATAAATTGATAAAACATAAAACAACATTAATACAAAACACAAATACAAAGAATAAGGAGAAAGTAAAACGAAAAAAAAAAGAATGTCAACAGACCAAAAAAAAACAAAAAGAAAAAAAAAGAAAAAGAAAGAAAAAAAGAGAAGAGAATTTTTTTTACAGCAACCTTTCCCCTACAACAGCCTTGGATTAGCCATAACTGCCTATTGCACTGGCTATATAATTAAAGGCCGAGTGGTCAATGATTAAATTCCCTGAATATTAAATCAGGATGATCTTAGATTAACATAGAGCCCTAGCTGCATATCGCAATGGCTTTTGTATTTAAGACCGAGTGGTCAATGGTTAAATTCCCTGAAAATTATATCAGGATGATCTAGGATTAGCTTTGAGCCCTAGTTGCATATCGCACTGGCTTTTGTATTTAAGACCGAGTGGTCAATAGTTAAATTCCCTGAATATTAAATCAGGATGATCTAGGATTAGCTTTGAGCCCTAGCTGCATATTGCACTGGCTTTTTTTATTTAAGACCGAGTGGTCAATACCTAAATTCCCTGAATATTAAATCAGGATGATCTTGGATTAGCTTTGAGCCCTAGTTGCATATTGCACTGGCTTTTTTTATTTAAGACCGAGTGTCAATACCTAAATTCCCTGCATTTTAAATCAGGATGATCTTGGATTAGCTTTGAGCCCTAGTTGCATATTGCACTGGCTTTTGTATTTAAGACCGAGTGGTCAATACCTAAATTCCCTGCATTTTAAATCAGGATGATCTTGGATTAGCTTTGAGCCCTAGTTGCATATTGCACTGGCTTTTTTTATTTAAGACCGAGTGGTCAATACCTAAATTCCCTGCATTTTAAATCAGGATGATCTTGGATTAGCTTTGAGCCCTAGTTGCATATTGCACTGGCTTTTTTTATTTAAGACCGAGTGTCAATACCTAAATTCCCTGCATTTTAAATCAGGATGATCTTGGATTAGCTTTGAGCCCTAGTTGCATATTGCACTGGCTTTTTTTATTTAAGACCGAGTGTCAATACCTAAATTCCCTGCATTTTAAATCAGGATGATCTTGGATTAGCTTTGAGCCCTAGTTGCATATTGCACTGGCTTTTGTATTTAAGACCGAGTGGTCAATACCTAAATTCCCTGAATTTTAAATCAGGATGATCTTGGATTAGCTTTGAGCCCTAGTTGCATATTGCACTGGCTTTTTTTATTTAAGACCGAGTGGTCAATACCTAAATTCCCTGCATTTTAAATCAGGATGATCTTGGATTAGCTTTGAGCCCTAGTTGCATATTGCACTGGCTTTTGTATTTAAGACCGAGTGGTCAATACCTAAATTCCCTGCATTTTAAATCAGGATGATCTTGGATTAGCTTTGAGCCCTAGTTGCATATTGCACCGGCTTTTGTATTTAAGACCGAGTGGTCAATACCTAAATTCCCTGAATTTTAAATCAGGATGATCTTGGATTAGCTTTGAGCCCTAGTTGCATATTGCACCGGATTTTGTATTTAAGACCGAGTGGTCAATAGTTAAATTCCCTGAATATCAAATCCGGATGATCTTGGATAGTTAAATTTAGGGTCGTTGGTGTGTTTGGTGGCGGAGAAGGTTGGTGTGATGGTCCGCCCTTGGGGTTCTTTGGTCTCGTTTGGTTCCCAAAGGCCCTTATGTGATCCGTTTCCCTGAACCAGACGAAAATCCCTGAAAATTATATCAGGATGATCTTGGATTAGCTTTGAGCCCTAGTTGCACATTGCACTGGCTTTTTTTATTTAAGACCGAGTGGTCAATACCTAAATTCCCTGCATTTTAAATCAGGATGATCTTGGATTAGCTTTGAGCCCTAGTTGCATATTGCACCGGCTTTTGTATTTAAGACCGAGTGGTCAATAGTTAAATTCCCTGCATTTTAAATCAGGATGATCTTGGATAGTTAAATTTAGGGTCGTTGGTGTGTTTGGTGGCGGAGAAGGTTGGTGTGATGGTCCGCCCTTAGGGTTCTTTGGTCTCGTTTGGTTCCCAACGGCCCTTATGTGATCCGTTTCCCTGAACCAGACGAAAATCCCTGAAAATTATATCAGGATGATCTTGGATTAGCTTTGAGCCCTAGTTGCATATTGCACTGGCTTTTTTTATTTAAGACCGAGTGGTCAATACCTAAATTCCCTGCATTTTAAATCAGGATGATCTTGGATTAGCTTTGAGCCCTAGTTGCATATTGCACTGGCTTTTGTATTTAAGACCGAGTGGTCAATACCAAAATTCCCTGAATTTTAAATCAGGATGATCTTGGATTAGCTTTGAGCCCTAGTTGCATATTGCACTGGCTTTTTTTATTTAAGACCGAGTGGTCAATACCTAAATTCCCTGCATTTTAAATCAGGATGATCTTGGATTAGCTTTGAGCCCTAGTTGCATATTGCACTGGCTTTTGTATTTAAGACCGAGTGGTCAATACCTAAATTCCCTGAATTTTAAATCAGGATGATCTTGGATTAGCTTTGAGCCCTAGTTGCATATTGCACTGGCTTTTTTTATTTAAGACCGAGTGGTCAATACCTAAATTCCCTGAATTTTAAATCAGGATGATCTTGGATTAGCTTTGAGCCCTAGTTGCATATTGCACTGGCTTTTGTATTTAAGACCGAGTGGTCAATACCTAAATTCCCTGAATTTTAAATCAGGATGATCTTGGATTAGCTTTGAGCCCTAGTTGCATATTGCACTGGCTTTTGTATTTAAGACCGAGTGGTCAATACCTAAATTCCCTGAATTTTAAATCAGGATGATCTTGGATTAGCTTTGAGCCCTAGTTGCATATTGCACTGGCCTTTTTTATTTAAGACCGAGTGGTCAATACCTAAATTCCCTGCATTTTAAATCAGGATGATCTTGGATTAGCTTTGAGCCCTAGTTGCATATTGCACTGGCTTTTGTATTTAAGACCGAGTGGTCAATACCTAAATTCCCTGCATTTTAAATCAGGATGATCTTGGATTAGCTTTGAGCCCTAGTTGCATATTGCACCGGCTTTTGTATTTAAGACCGAGTGGTCAATACCTAAATTCCCTGAATTTTAAATCAGGATGATCTTGGATTAGCTTTGAGCCCTAGTTGCATATTGCACCGGATTTTGTATTTAAGACCGAGTGGTCAATAGTTAAATTCCCTGAATATCAAATCAGGATGATCTTGGATAGTTAAATTTAGGGTCGTTGGTGTGTTTGGTGGCGGAGAAGGTTGGTGTGATGGTCCGCCCTTAGGGTTCTTTGGTCTCGTTTGGTTCCCAACGGCCCTTATGTGATCCGTTTCCCTGAACCAGACGAAAATCCCTGAAAATTATATCAGGATGATCTTGGATTAGCTTTGAGCCCTAGTTGCATATTGCACTGGCTTTTTTTATTTAAGACCGAGTGGTCAATACCTAAATTCCCTGCATTTTAAATCAGGATGATCTTGGATTAGCTTTGAGCCCTAGTTGCATATTGCACTGGCTTTTGTATTTAAGACCGAGTGGTCAATACCAAAATTCCCTGAATTTTAAATCAGGATGATCTTGGATTAGCTTTGAGCCCTAGTTGCATATTGCACTGGCTTTTGTATTTAAGACCGAGTGGTCAATACCTAAATTCCCTGAATTTTAAATCAGGATGATCTTGGATTAGCTTTGAGCCCTAGTTGCATATTGCACTGGCCTTTTTTATTTAAGACCGAGTGGTCAATACCTAAATTCCCTGCATTTTAAATCAGGATGATCTTGGATTAGCTTTGAGCCCTAGTTGCATATTGCACTGGCTTTTGTATTTAAGACCGAGTGGTCAATACCTAAATTCCCTGCATTTTAAATCAGGATGATCTTGGATTAGCTTTGAGCCCTAGTTGCATATTGCACCGGCTTTTGTATTTAAGACCGAGTGGTCAATACCTAAATTCCCTGAATTTTAAATCAGGATGATCTTGGATTAGCTTTGAGCCCTAGTTGCATATTGCACCGGCTTTTGTATTTAAGACCGAGTGGTCAATAGTTAAATTCCCTGAATATCAAATCAGGATGATCTTGGATAGTTAAATTTAGGGTCGTTGGTGTGTTTGGTGGCGGAGAAGGTTGGTGTGATGGTCCGCCCTTAGGGTTCTTTGGTCTCGTTTGGTTCCCAACGGCCCTTATGTGATCCGTTTCCCTGAACCAGACGAAAATCCCTGAAAATTATATCAGGATGATCTTGGATTAGCTTTGAGCCCTAGTTGCATATTGCACTGGCTTTTTTTATTTAAGACCGAGTGGTCAATACCTAAATTCCCTGCATTTTAAATCAGGATGATCTTGGATTAGCTTTGAGCCCTAGTTGCATATTGCACTGGCTTTTGTATTTAAGACCGAGTGGTCAATACCAAAATTCCCTGAATTTTAAATCAGGATGATCTTGGATTAGCTTTGAGCCCTAGTTGCATATTGCACTGGCTTTTTTTATTTAAGACCGAGTGGTCAATACCTAAATTCCCTGCATTTTAAATCAGGATGATCTTGGATTAGCTTTGAGCCCTAGTTGCATATTGCACTGGCTTTTGTATTTAAGACCGAGTGGTCAATACCTAAATTCCCTGAATTTTAAATCAGGATGATCTTGGATTAGCTTTGAGCCCTAGTTGCATATTGCACTGGCTTTTTTTATTTAAGACCGAGTGGTCAATACCTAAATTCCCTGAATTTTAAATCAGGATGATCTTGGATTAGCTTTGAGCCCTAGTTGCATATTGCACTGGCTTTTGTATTTAAGACCGAGTGGTCAATACCTAAATTCCCTGAATTTTGAATCAGGATGATCTTGGATTAGCTTTGAGCCCTAGTTGCATATTGCACTGGCTTTTGTATTTAAGACCGAGTGGTCAATACCTAAATTCCCTGAATTTTAAATCAGGATGATCTTGGATTAGCTTTGAGCCCTAGTTGCATATTGCACTGGCCTTTTTTATTTAAGACCGAGTGGTCAATACCTAAATTCCCTGCATTTTAAATCAGGATGATCTTGGATTAGCTTTGAGCCCTAGTTGCATATTGCACCGGCTTTTGTATTTAAGACCGAGTGGTCAATAGTTAAATTCCCTGAATATCAAATCAGGATGATCTTGGATAGTTAAATTTAGGGTCGTTGGTGTGTTTGGTGGCGGAGAAGGTTGGTGTGATGGTCCGCCCTTAGGGTTCTTTGGTCTCGTTTGGTACCCAAAGGCCCTTATGTGATCCGTTTCCCTGAACCAGACGAAAATCCCTGAAAATTATATCAGGATGATCTTGGATTAGCTTTGAGCCCTAGTTGCATATTGCACTGGCTTTTTTTATTTAAGACCGAGTGGTCAATACCTAAATTCCCTGCATTTTAAATCAGGATGATCTTGGATTAGCTTTGAGCCCTAGTTGCATATTGCACTGGCTTTTGTATTTAAGACCGAGTGGTCAATACCTAAAATCCCTGAATTTTAAATCAGGATGATCTTGGATTAGCTTTGAGCCCTAGTTGCATATTGCACTGGCTTTTTTATTTAAGTCCGAGTGGTCAATACCTAAATTCCCTGCATTTTAAATCAGGATGATCTTGGATTAGCTTTGAGCCCTAGTTGCATATTGCACTGGCTTTTGTATTTAAGACCGAGTGGTCAATACCTAAATTCCCTGAATTTTAAATCAGGATGATCTTGGATTAGCTTTGAGCCCTAGTTGCATATTGCACTGGCTTTTTTTATTTAAGACCGAGTGGTCAATACCTAAATTCCCTGAATTTTAAATCAGGATGATCTTGGATTAGCTTTGAGCCCTAGTTGCATATTGCACCGGATTTTGTATTTAAGACCGAATGGTCAATAGTTAAATTCCCTGAATATCAAATCCGGATGATCTTGGATAGTTAAATTTAGGGTCGTGGGTGTGTTTGGTGGCGGAGAAGGTTGGTGTGATGGTCCGCCCTTAGGGTTCTTTGGTCTCGTTTGGTTCCCAAAGGCCCTTATGTGATCCGTTTCCCTGAACCAGACGAAAATCCCTGAAAATTATATCAGGATGATCTTGGATTAGCTTTGAGCCCTAGTTGCATATTGCACTGGCTTTTTTTATTTAAGACCGAGTGGTCAATACCTAAATTCCCTGCATTTTAAATCAGGATGATCTTGGATTAGCTTTGAGCCCTAGTTGCATATTGCACCGGCTTTTGTATTTAAGACCGAGTGGTCAATAGTTAAATTCCCTGCATTTTAAATCAGGATGATCTTGGATAGTTAAATTTAGGGTCGTTGGTGTGTTTGGTGGCGGAGAAGGTTGGTGTGATGGTCCGCCCTTAGGGTTCTTTGGTCTCGTTTGGTTCCCAAAGGCCTTTATGTGATCCGTTTCCCTGAACCAGACGAAAATCCCTGAAAATTATATCAGGATGATCTTGGATTAGCTTTGAGCCCTAGTTGCATATTGCACTGGCTTTTTTTATTTAAGACCGAGTGGTCAATACCTAAATTCCCTGCATTTTAAATCAGGATGATCTTGGATTAGCTTTGAGCCCTAGTTGCATATTGCACTGGCTTTTGTATTTAAGACCGAGTGGTCAATACCTAAATTCCCTGAATTTTAAATCAGGATGATCTTGGATTAGCTTTGAGCCCTAGTTGCATATTGCACTGGCTTTTTTTATTTAAGACCGAGTGGTCAATACCTAAATTCCCTGCATTTTAAATCAGGATGATCTTGGATTAGCTTTTAGCCCTAGTTGCATATTGCACTGGCTTTTGTATTTAAGACCGAGTGGTCAATACCTAAATTCCCTGAATTTTAAATCAGGATGATCTTGGATTAGCTTTGAGCCCTAGTTGCATATTGCACTGGCTTTTTTTATTTAAGACCGAGTGGTCAATACCTAAATTCCCTGAATTTTAAATCAGGATGATCTTGGATTAGCTTTGAGCCCTAGTTGCATATTGCACTGGCTTTTGTATTTAAGACCGAGTGGTCAATACCTAAATTCCCTGAATTTTAAATCAGGATGATCTTGGATTAGCTTTGAGCCCTAGTTGCATATTGCACTGGCTTTTTTTATTTAAGACCGAGTGGTCAATACCTAAATTCCCTGAATTTTTAATCAGGATGATCTTGGATTAGCTTTGAGCCCTAGTTGCATATTGCACCGGCTTTTGTATTTAAGACCGAGTGGTCAATAGTTAAATTCCCTGAATATCAAATCAGGATGATCTTGGATAGTTAAATTTAGGGTCGTTGGTGTGTTTGGTGGCGGAGAAGGTTGGTGTGATGGTCCGCCCTTAGGGTTCTTTGGTCTCGTATGGTTCCCAAAGGCCCTTATGTGATCCGTTTCCCTGAACCAGACGAAAATCCCTGAAAATTATATCAGGATGATCTTGGATTAGCTTTGAGCCCTAGTTGCATATTGCACTGGCTTTTTTTATTTAAGACCGAGTGGTCAATACCTAAATTCCCTGCATTTTAAATCAGGATGATCTTGGATTAGCTTTGAGCCCTAGTTGCATATTGCACTGGCTTTTGTATTTAAGACCGAGTGGTCAATACCTAAAATCCCTGAATTTTAAATCAGGATGATCTTGGATTAGCTTTGAGCCCTAGTTGCATATTGCACTGGCTTTTTTTATTTAAGTCCGAGTGGTCAATACCTAAATTCCCTGCATTTTAAATCAGGATGATCTTGGATTAGCTTTGAGCCCTAGTTGCATATTGCACTGGCTTTTGTATTTAAGACCGAGTGGTCAATACCTAAATTCCCTGAATTTTAAATCAGGATGATCTTGGATTAGCTTTGAGCCCTAGTTGCATATTGCACTGGCTTTTTTTATTTAAGACCGAGTGGTCAATACCTAAATTCCCTGAATTTTAAATCAGGATGATCTTGGATTAGCTTTGAGCCCTAGTTGCATATTGCACCGGATTTTGTATTTAAGACCGAATGGTCAATAGTTAAATTCCCTGAATATCAAATCCGGATGATCTTGGATAGTTAAATTTAGGGTCGTGGGTGTGTTTGGTGGCGGAGAAGGTTGGTGTGATGGTCCGCCCTTAGGGTTCTTTGGTCTCGTTTGGTTCCCAAAGGCCCTTATGTGATCCGTTTCCCTGAACCAGACGAAAATCCCTGAAAATTATATCAGGATGATCTTGGATTAGCTTTGAGCCCTAGTTGCATATTGCACTGGCTTTTTTTATTTAAGACCGAGTGGTCAATACCTAAATTCCCTGCATTTTAAATCAGGATGATCTTGGATTAGCTTTGAGCCCTAGTTGCATATTGCACCGGCTTTTGTATTTAAGACCGAGTGGTCAATAGTTAAATTCCCTGCATTTTAAATCAGGATGATCTTGGATAGTTAAATTTAGGGTCGTTGGTGTGTTTGGTGGCGGAGAAGGTTGGTGTGATGGTCCGCCCTTAGGGTTCTTTGGTCTCGTTTGGTTCCCAAAGGCCCTTATGTG
Organism: Phalangium opilio; assembly: GCF_054372755.1. Classification (NCBI taxonomy): domain Eukaryota; kingdom Metazoa; phylum Arthropoda; class Arachnida; order Opiliones; family Phalangiidae; genus Phalangium; species Phalangium opilio. Next base: position 4,087,380 of record NW_028324187.1, on the reverse strand, counting down.
ATCCGTTTCCCTGAACCAGACGAAAATCCCTGAAAATTATATCAGGATGATCTTGGATTAGCTTTGAGCCCTAGTTGCATATTGCACTGGCTTTTTTTATTTAAGACCGAGTGGTCAATACCTAAATTCCCTGCATTTTAAATCAGGATGATCTTGGATTAGCTTTGAGCCCTAGTTGCATATTGCACTGGCTTTTGTATTTAAGACCGAGTGGTCAATACCTAAATTCCCTGAATTTTAAATTAGGATGATCTTGGATTAGCTTTGAGCCCTAGTTGCATATTGCACTGGCTTTTTTTATTTAAGACCGAGTGGTCAATACCTAAATTCCCTGCATTTTAAATCAGGATGATCTTGGATTAGCTTTTAGCCCTAGTTGCATATTGCACTGGCTTTTGTATTTAAGACCGAGTGGTCAATACCTAAATTCCCTGAATTTTAAATCAGGATGATCTTGGATTAGCTTTGAGCCCTAGTTGCATATTGCACTGGCTTTTTTTATTTAAGACCGAGTGGTCAATACCTAAATTCCCTGAATTTTAAATCAGGATGATCTTGGATTAGCTTTGAGCCCTAGTTGCATATTGCACTGGCTTTGTATTTAAGACCGAGTGGTCAATACCTAAATTCCCTGAATTTTAAATCAGGATGATCTTGGATTAGCTTTGAGCCCTAGTTGCATATTGCACTGGCTTTTTTTATTTAAGACCGAGTGGTCAATACCTAAATTCCCTGAATTTTTAATCAGGATGATCTTGGATTAGCTTTGAGCCCTAGTTGCATATTGCACCGGCTTTTGTATTTAAGACCGAGTGGTCAATAGTTAAATTCCCTGAATATCAAATCAGGATGATCTTGGATAGTTAAATTTAGGGTCGTTGGTGTGTTTGGTGGCGGAGAAGGTTGGTGTGATGGTCCGCCCTTAGGGTTCTTTGGTCTCGTATGGTTCCCAAAGGCCCTTATGTGATCCGTTTCCCTGAACCAGACGAAAATCCCTGAAAATTATATCAGGATGATCTTGGATTAGCTTTGAGCCCTAGTTGCATATTGCACTGGCTTTTTTTATTTAAGACCGAGTGGTCAATACCTAAATTCCCTGCATTTTAAATCAGGATGATCTTGGATTAGCTTTGAGCCCTAGTTGCATATTGCACCGGCTTTTGTATTTAAGACCGAGTGGTCAATAGTTTAATTCCCTGAATATCAAATCAGGATGATCTTGGATAGTTAAATTTAGGGTCGTTGGTGTGTTTGGTGGCGGAGAAGGTTGGTGTGATGGTCCGCCCTTAGGGTTCTTTGGTCTCGTTTGGTTCCCAAAGGCCCTTATGTGATCCGTTTCCCTGAACCAGACGAAAATCCCTGAAAATTATATCAGGATGATCTTGGATTAGCTTTGAGCCCTAGTTGCATATTGCACTGGCTTTTTTTTTATTTAAGACCGAGTGGTCAATACCTAAATTCCCTGCATTTTAAATCAGGATGATCTTGGATTAGCTTTGAGCCCTAGTTGCATATTGCACCGGCTTTTGTATTTAAGACCGAGTGGTCAATAGTTAAATTCCCTGCATTTTAAATCAGGATGATCTTGGATAGTTAAATTTAGGGTCGTTGGTGTGTTTGGTGGCGGAGAAGGTTGGTGTGATGGTCCGCCCTTAGGGTTCTTTGGTCTCGTTTGGTTCCCAAAGGCCCTTATGTGATCCGTTTCCCTGAACCAGACGAAAATCCCTGAAAATTATATCAGGATGATCTTGGATTAGCTTTGAGCCCTAGTTGCATATTGCACTGGCTTTTTTATTTAAGACCGAGTGGTCAATACCTAAATTCCCTGCATTTTAAATCAGGATGATCTTGGATTAGCTTTGAGCCCTAGTTGCATATTGCACTGGCTTTTGTATTTAAGACCGAGTGGTCAATACCTAAATTCCCTGAATTTTAAATCAGGATGATCTTGGATTAGCTTTGAGCCCTAGTTGCATATTGCACTGGCTTTTTTTATTTGAGACCGAGCGGTCAATACCTAAATTCCCTGAATTTTAAATCAGGATGATCTTGGATTAGCTTTGAGCCCTAGTTGCATATTGCACTGGCTTTTTTATTTAAGACCGAGTGGTCAATACCTAAATTCCCTGAATTTTTAATCAGGATGATCTTGGATTAGCTTTGAGCCCTAGTTGCATATTGCACCGGCTTTTGTATTTAAGACCGAGTGGTCAATAGTTTAATTCCCTGAATATCAAATCAGGATGATCTTGGATAGTTAAATTTAGGGTCGTTGGTGTGTTTGGTGGCGGAGAAGGTTGGTGTGATGGTCCGCCCTTAGGGTTCTTTGGTCTCGTTTGGTTCCCAAAGGCCCTTATGTGATCCGTTTCCCTGAACCAGACGAAAATCCCTGAAAATTATATCAGGATGATCTTGGATTAGCTTTGAGCCCTAGTTGCATATTGCACTGGCTTTTTTATTTAAGACCGAGTGGTCAATACCTAAATTCCCTGCATTTTAAATCAGGATGATCTTGGATTAGCTTTGAGCCCTAGTTGCATATTGCACTGGCTTTTGTATTTAAGACCGAGTGGTCAATACCTAAATTCCCTGAATTTTAAATCAGGATGATCTTGGATTAGCTTTGAGCCCTAGTTGCATATTGCACTGGCTTTTTTTATTTAAGACCGAGTGGTCAATACCTAAATTCCCTGAATATCAAATCAGGATGATCTTGTATAGTTAAATTTAGGGTCGTTGGTATGTTTGGTGGCGAAGGTTGGTGGGGAGTCTTCCTGTTAAAGTAAGTTTAAATTGGTTTTACTTCTTTTTTGGTATTTCTTAAGAAACCTTTTGCTATTTATATTCTAGCATCTGCGCGTCAATTTTTTAAACTTTACATTATATCATATTTTGAAGAATTGGCTTTCATTGAAAGATTTTGAACCACGGGCTTTAAAATTACTATTTAGGTAAATATTATTTTCAAGCTGGACTTTGTGTCTTTGGGTTAAAATTATTGGCGGTTAATACTCCAATTAATTAAGGTGGTATTAATCGCACAATTTATGAATCTATAATTAATTTGAATTTGTTTCTTTGATTAATTTTACTGAATTTAATTTAAAAGGTGATAGGTCCCACCTCTTGGCGAATTTCGTAAGATATTTGCGTGCTACTATGATGGTGCACGTTAATTCAACAAGGATTTCGCGGAAAAAAAGTCAAGATGACGTCACAACATCGGCCTATTTTCATTTCACCTCTAATCTTACTGTATCTTTTATGAACTCTTGATCATTCGAGCTTTTTTCGCAGGACGTACAAATGGACATTGCAACAATACAACACGAGGAACTATGGCTCGAGGTTTTAATTGGGAATTTATAGGTACTAGTTTGAATTCAATTTGCACCAATACGTTCCCAGACGGTTCGATAATGGAAACTTTTAACCAATTGATACATAATACCTTTCCCATAGACCAATACGTTTCCATCTAATGACCGATTGGTGACCAATTTATTTTTTCGTAAGGGTCAAATGGACATAAGAACAATACTACACGAGGAACGATGGCTCAAATAGACATCTCAATGGATGCTTTAAAGTTTGGTGGTACCGTGAGTCTTTGAGCAAATTTTCTTGCATGAACTTTAATTAGGCCATGAGAATAGGGTTTTTATTTTTAAACTAATCTGACTTCGAAGGAAGCAGTTTATTTATAACAGCTGGCGCTGAGAACTCAGATTGGTTTATTTGTCAGGAAGTGTATATTTATTTAGTTAGTTAAGACCCGCGGGGCCTAGGTCTTCCGGGTGCTTGCATGTGCGCTTGATGTGACTGGGGTCGCCAAGGGTTAAAGTGTTTTTCTAGTCAAATCAGGAGTGTTTTAGTGTTAGTTAAATTTAGTTATAGTGTAGGTTGAGCTATTTCGTGTTAAGGTTTATAGGTTATTTAGTTAATGTTAAGAACTGGTTTGTTCTGCGGAGGTTTGGGGTCAGAGGTTAAATAGGTTATAGTTATCTACACGTCGATTTGTCTTCGAGACCTTTAAATTATGAAATAGTTTTCGCTTAAAATATTCATTTTACACGTCGACATATTAAATTAAAAAGTTGTTAAACTTGTCAACTCTTCAAAAAAAAAAATACATTCTTCAAGTTGTTGTTGTTGTGTCAATTTCTTTTGGGAAACGCGGCGGGAGGGGAAGTAGAGTAGTTCAGTTCAGTTAGTAAACGAGTTATCGAGGAAGTAGTCGGGCCTCGATCGTAGTTAGTTCCTTTTAAGTCATCGAGAACTTCCGGAAGACATCGCCGCCGCCAGAATCGTTCTTCTTTATCGATTCATCTTCTATCTTATCCAATTTTCCTCATCCTCATTCTTCTCTCACTCTTGATTCTTCTAAATCATTCTTTATGATTTAGAAGAATCTTGCCTACATTTTTTTACGTTAGCTCTTAGCTAGGACCTATTACTTACAATGGTTTCGCGGTGTCCTTGACTGCGTTAATTGCGAATTGTAATTAAGTTCCAATTCCAGACTCGGACGCTCGAACCATTAATTATGTTTTAAAGTGTTTAATATTGTACTAATCTTTTCCCCCGAAGCTCAACAGAGACCTTCAGTCCTCCTAATGCGAGGCAAATAGAACTTTTCAATCCTTTTGATCTCCCTATTGGTTGAATTTAATGACCAATGGGAAATTAAATTAAGGATTTAAATGTTCTACTCTATGTTTACGTGTTGTGTTGTGTCCTACCAGCAATAAATTGTACCGTGTACGTAATGTATCTGCGCGTGGTACTGGTACAATATTATCGTTGGGAGGACCCCCTCTCCGGGGGCTTCCACTAACGTTGGTCGACTTCCGGTTTGGGGTCTTTGCTTAACTATCTCTGATTTTACTAACATGGGACAATGGGACCCACTGCACACTTCCCATCACCGTGGGAGTTGGGTCCCGAGTAGGTGCCCACTTACAATCCCCTTTACTAACGTCTTTTAGTTTTAAGTATTTTGATAAAACCGAGTAAAGACATTGTTTTAAACATTGTTTTTGCTCTTGCGTCTATTGTGTCCTATATGTTTGTTTATTTTTATGTGACTTTTGGGGGGAGGGGAATTTATGACTGACTGACGCGTTTGCCGTAAATAATCGCGATTTTGATGTGATATTAACTATACTATGATTGATATTAATTATTTTAACTATTGTTAATAATTTGAAGATTTATAAAAAGAGCTTTAAAAAAATGTGTATTTATTATTTTTTCTTGTGTATAATTTAATATTTTTCCCCACAGGTGTCGCTTTATAATGATTATTATTTTGTTAATTGAATTATTATTATTGTTGTTTTTGTATTTTATTATATTATATTGTTATTTTTATTGTATTTCTAATATTTAATTTTTTTCTCCATACAGGTGTCGCGCACTAACCTTTTCTCTCCCCACAGGTGACTCTCAAAGACGTGGGTCTACCTTCCCGAGGTGAGAGTTGTTAAGGTTGTAGATTACATTTTTTTTTAATTATCTCCCTTAAAGCAAAGTGCGGGTCTAGGGGATCCCCTACAAGTTGACTTTCCTTACGAACTCAAGTTTTGGCTTGGCGAAGGCAGGAGACATTTGTGGGCCGGATTTATAAGTGCACTTATAAATCCCGCCCACTAGCCTTTTCCAAGCCAAAATTGGAGTACGGGGGGAAAGTCGCCTTGTAGGGGACCCGCTGTACCCGCGCTTTGCTTTAATTCGGCAAATCCAGGTTGAAAAATAAATTCACCTAATTATTTGAAATAAAAAAAAATGTGGTCTACGACCAACAAAATGACCCACGCACTTTTGCAGGGTTCTTACGGAAGTTAGGGATTTGGAAAATGGGATTTAAAGTTTTATTCGCCTTTTATCTAAAACGTCAGGGGTTTCGTTTGGTATATTAAGCTATGCTTCGAGCAATACTAAATATGAGACAGGTGTGATGATTTTTGCTCTGGCCAACACCTTAAAATAGTCAGGGATTTTCAATGTAAAAATTTCGTACGAACCCTGTGACATTGCATTTTATTTTATAATTTAATTATCTAATACATCAGTAAATGGTAAGTGAAATAACCTAAACCATAAAGAAAACTTTTAATTAAATTTTTTGATAAGTTTGTTTGCTTTTTACTTGTTTGTTTATGTTTATTTGCTTATTTATATTTGCATAATATTATTGCCTTTAAGGGAGACTAAAATGCGTGCTCCTGGTCCAAATTTTTAGTAAAAATAAAACCCCATGATGTGGTAACTATATTATATAGAGAGAAGCCAGAGGGGTGTAGTTTAATATGGCTCCCTCCCCTTTATATGTATAAATACATATCCATGACACAAGAGTAACAAGTTTGCTATATTATCCACCCAAATCATCCTTATCTAATGGAAACGAGAACATTAAGAATTCCTTGTGTCTTCTCTATATTTTTTGGTTATTTTTAGTAATTTTACCGTAGTTATTCTCTTCTTCCGCTATTTGCCGTGAAAAATCGTATATATACATTTGAAAATGGCACTCTGACGTGAACCATTACTTCCGCGGAAAATTTGCATTTCATTTAATGTAGTGAGCTAGGGCTTTTCACTATGGCTCCCAGCCTATAGAGCTACTTCAATTCGGGCAATCAATTTCTATGGTGTTTTGACCATGTCCTCTGTTCTATTGTTCGAAATGACGTGAAATTTTAGCGTCACGCGTGTTTCAACGTATTCTATTATACTAAAACAGGTTAAAAAATTTAGAGTGGATAGTTTTTTTAAATAGATGTAAATTTTCCACGACAAATAAAAACAAGTTGGGAAACAGAAATTTTAACTCTCCGAGTCAAGAGGAGGACCCCTAATTAAGGCATTTTCAGATGATACAACTTTTGACTCAAAGTAGATGATGTTAAAAAGTTGAGTGAGCAAAAATTGGTCAGTGACTGATCAATTTATAATTTGGTGATTCAACAAGTCCAACTTCCGTTCACAAGTCCCAACTAGTTCACTCAACGCGATTTGACCCATCTGAATGAGTCAAAAAGTTGTATCGTCTGAAAGGGGCTTTATTTCCTCACGCGTATCCTTTATCCATAATAGAGTTGAAAGACAGTATATTTGAAGTTGTAAATTTTTAAGCCGTTTGTTAATAAAAGAAATATTTTGTTCATTTTCAGGTTCTTTACGCAACATACAGAAAATACACATTTTTAAATTATTTTATTAATTTATTCAATCAAATCGAATGTATAAAATGTAATGTTTCAAAATAAAACTTGCTCCAATAAGTCTGTGTTATAAAATCATTTTTATTTATAAGCTTACTAGGGACCCACTATAATAGAGCTATCTCTAAAGACTTGGTGTGACGTCACCCACGCTATTTGTGTATAGAACCAAAAAAGGGACCAAAAATGGCCGCCCTTTGCCAAAGCTTAGCCCTAGACACTGACGAAACAACTGAGATAGCTCTATTAATTGTTTAAGAAGCTAATTATTAATATTTCACAATTTAAGAAAGGATCAGATCTTAAATAGAAGGGTTTTGTTAAACGTATTTAAATGGTCTTGCGTTATTATATTCAAATGAAGTCTGTTATTTAGCTTTAATCGTGGCTCTTTGGATTTTACCGCCTAGTCTTTTGATTTGCCGAATTACTACTCTATTTTACCGCCTAAATTGAAAGTCAAGTCAATCTAGCCAAAGGGTGTTTTCTAGCAGACGACGCACAGTGGAAAAAGTACTATTGTAGAGTTTTCTACTGTCGGCAGATTTCAAGTTGGCGGTAATTTAGTGAATGCCCCTTAAAAGTTTGTTTTAAATAAGCAGACGACACTGCCTGTTCACTCAACAGCGACCAGGCTTGGAAATAAGGTTTATTTCTGAACTAGTCCTCCGGACCAGTGACCCCTGATGTCTTAAATATGAAACTGGTCCCGGGACCAGTGACCCTTCCCCTATTTAGTTTTCTACTGGTCCCAGGACTTGTGGTCGTTCTCTCTTCTAAAAAAATCTCTCTCGGCTTAGGGTTGTATACACAACTAGACTCATGGAGTCGAAATTTATGTTAAAATGAAAATAATTAAAGAGGTCCCCATATCAATTTTTAATAAAAGTAGGAATTAATAAACTAGTCATTGGGACCAGTGACCCTCACGTTTTGAATAAAAAAAGTGGTCCTAGCTATTAATAAACTGGTTTTTGACCTGTAAACCTGTCTTATTTCCTAGCCTGACAGCGACACCCATACCGTTTTCCATTGGCTGCTAGCAATCTGTCACCATGGAGCAATATTAGAGGATACATATACTTATTTAATGAAATTTTAAAGGAACTTTGGTTTTCATCCCGTAAAACTACTCCATGGAAAATTCCAATGCAAATCGGCAAAAGTTTTTTTTTGTAGTTCATGACGGTTGTCGCCCTCTTCTGGGATTGAAAAAATTGAAAATGCTGCAGTTCGCTTTGTTCGGTCGTGCCATGGTCGTGCGGCCTACGTTCGCGGTCGTGGTTTTGTAGCGATTTAAGTTAGGTTTAAATCAATATTAACGTAAACAAATTATCATAAGCCTCAAAAAACCTGCAAACACATTATTATAGACAAATTATAGAGATAAAACATCGAAAATTAAATTTTTTTGTGGTGTTTTCCGATCTTTGAAAGCAGGGCCTTGGCTCGTAAGTTTTTTGACAAGAGTCGCGAGTCTTCGGACAGAAACATTGGTCGGAACCAGGTGTGAACTGATAGGATAGCTAGAAATCCCAGGTGCTGTGTGTTTCAACTAGAACGTCTCTGTTCTAATGGATACTTAATATTTTCAACTTCCTGTAGGTAAAATACATCTTGAATTATATAATTTATTAAGTTATCAAAGAGTTCCGTTAAAAATTGAGCTCACAGAGCCCAATCCAAAGTTTGATTGCAGACAAGCATTATCATATCAAACTGTCAATCAGACTATGGGTGTGGGTTCAAAAAGGCAGTTTTAGATTATTTAAACAATGTTTCATGCTAATGGAATTCTGTTAACACTGTAAACTTCGCGCTATCTTAAGAAAAACACTTAGAAACTGGCTTCAATATATTGTATGCTTAGCAACACCCTTTTTACTAGCAAAATTCAGGAAACGCGCTAATTTAATCAGGTGCATGGTATCAAAATAAGCAATCTCATCATTTCCGGGATGAGATAACATTGCGTTTAATTTATTGGTATCATTTTAACCTTCCTATCTACGGCCAAAATTATTCCATTAATATGGGAGCCATTAAAATAACCACCCTTTTTTGGTATTCTAAATATATTGACCTTGGATATGTTTTTAATTAATGCTAGGGGAATTTAATAGAGTTAACGGTTTTTTCTTACACATTATGAAAAAATGAACCCAGTATTTTAATTGAGGGTTGTCCCGACAAAGAAATTCCGGGGGGGGGGGAAATATTTAAAATTCTTTTGCTCGTTTTCTTGTAACTCTTCATTTATTCATTATCATTGGGAAGGTTTCAAGCTTTTCCGGTTTGTTCGTTTTTTTTTTGTTTAAAAACGTAATTTTAACTGCTACTAAGTTGCACAAATTTTATGACATTCGTGGGAATTCTTCAGTAGAGACGCTTCTTGAGAAAAATATTTCAAAATAGGATGAACTCTGTGAGCTTGTCCGCCTTCATGCAAATGTACTCTAAATTCAAACCGTGCCATATCTAATTCATTCTTAATTTGAACTTAACGGTAATTAGGCCTGGGGATGAATCTCACCCTGGCTTTTTATATTTAATTATATTAATAATAAGACTAGACATCAATTAATTTAATTTAATCTATTAAAAGAAACCTTGATAATTAAATTAATGGGTGGAAACGAAATTATAATAATATATTGAAAGTACATAACACGATGTAAAAATACTATAATATTTTCTAGCCTTAGACATAAATATTTATATCTATTCCACTTTTGACCTAAATTTCGTCTAATTATTAACGAATTCCGGGCGTGTACTCTGATCTTTTCCACACTTTATTTGTTGCACGGAGAAATACACTTTTACAATTTTAATAAATAAAACTGGGAATAAATATGAAGTTCTTGGTCTCAGCTACTCATTCATTCATTTGAAACATAATATACCGTGTCATTTCCTAGTCTGTCCCAATGTAAAAGACTTATCAAGATATATGGGGTCAAGTAGGGAAGCCCTATTTAAAATTTTGGGGCTTCATAGAAATAACCCACTCTCGTAGAACAGGACGAAATAACCCTATTTCAAAGTGGAGAAGAATCACTTGTGTATTATTTTCTAGCGCCAAAGTTGATTACATCATTCTCAAATGGGTTTTAGTGATAAATTTAGCGCGATGTTTTCCCCTCTAAGTCTAGGGGTTTAGACCATTCAAGCAGCCAGCTGTCTTGGGGTCGGTTAACCCCTCTTTCGTTTTTTTTTAGTCTAAAAATAAATATATTTTGCTCTTCTGTAACTGTCGCCAACGAGAGAGAGAGAGAGATAGTAGTGTATCTTCTTTTCTACCTTTAACGACGTTAAACGGTTAGAATTTCAATTCCTACAGAGACGTAACTCTCTCCTAACCATTGAGAAAATTATTTTACCAACCACGCGGAAACCCTAAGGGCCTTCTAATTATTATTATTTTTTATGGTCGATAAGGGACTGTAAGTCTGTTGTAACCCATAACAAGAAGTGATATCTAGTTTATTTGGGAGAAGGTATAAGATGCCTAAGTATTCGCACGCCATAGTCCCAGTCCCCCTTTCAAAATACAAGGGGGGACGTAAAAGGAGGCCGGGCTATTTCGCCTCTCCTCAGTCAGAAAATATGACTGTAATTTTCGTCATTCGCGTTGCGCTGACGTGAGTTTTCAAGAACCAATGAGATGCTGGTTGTAATTTAGAGGCGGCGGGGATTAACTCCGGACCTACTATACGTTTGGACTGGAGATAAAGCTGAAAATGTGGGGGCGAATTTATACCTTCTCCCTAATAAACTAAATATCACTTCTTGCAAATAGCTTGAAGTTGTTGAAGAGGTCAGCATTTACCTGCAGTTTTGTTCGTTTTAAATGCTTGGTAGTGTGGTTTTTTTATTGTCCAAATTTAACACATAGAATAATAAGATATTTGTGTCAATCGGTGGTGCACTTCTTGGCTTAAATTAAAGTTAAGTGGTCGTATATTAAAGGGTGTGATGGTCTTATGGGCAAAATGAGTCTAAGAACATGGAGTCTACAACATTTAGTTAAGGAGATATGGCCCCTTAAACAAGAAAACAGTCGTACATGTGGAGTAAGACATATCAGTATTCAATCTAAGAACATTATTGAACCTTAATCTAGCAGCAGGAATGTGTAGTGTGCTTAAATAAAGCTGATTACACCACATATGTTATTACTGTCTCATTATTTTTTAGGACCTAATCAATGTTTGGGCACCCATACCTCCGTAACCAATTATTGTAAACCCTATGATCTTTGACACCTCAACCCTAGTTTGACCCCTAAGAACACAGCACCCTTTATATTATGGCAGACTTATCAGAAACACACTGTCATGTCCTGTTTAATAAAATAATTTTCAAAAAAAAAAAAACAAGTTTTATAAACATAGGCCTAGTAAATAATGTTTTAATTTATGGGCTTCTATTTAGAAGCTTATCCTAATGAGTTTTTGGTGTAGGCATGCACGTCTAGCACGTCTCGTAACGTAATTAGACACTTAACACGAGTTTCAAATATCAATTTTGTTAACCTCGTTGTGTTTGCAATGCAACGAAGTTACAGTAAGTATATATAGGAAGTTCATGAGAAGGTTTTTCAAGGAGCGGGTGGGGGTTTGATGATATAGAGGCCGCACCAATCCAGATTCCGACGACGACACTTCGTCGGGAATCGATCTATCCGACTTTCAAGAGTGTTCTTTGGTTATGTGTTTTGACTCTTGTATTTTTCTTCTTCTTCTTAAGCCGCACAATAGGTCGGTACTCTTTTTAAGTTATTGCGGACAGAAAACGACCTCCCACTCCCTCTAAGACGTTGAGCAATTGTTGATAGGGTTATTGAATGAATAGTTTAACGGAGAAATGGTAGTTCAAAAGTTGAGAATGTCGAAAATGCGTTTTTTTTTTTTTTTAATATAATAGGGTTTTGCCAATGAATTTGAAGAAAATAGACCATTTTGGAAATTACATACAGAAAAACTAACACACAGGGGCGAGGATGCCATTGTGGTATTATACCTCCCTATTGATAAGAAGCTACTGCAGACGGAGTCAAGAGCTCACTACGCGTTGGAGGATAGCCAACTCGCACTGCCTCTGGTGGAGCTTCTTGGCGAGACGAAGGATACCCCAATGGTGGCCTCGCCCCTGGTTGTTGGTTTCTCTGTTTGTAATTTTGGAATTGGTCTATAGGCCATTTTATTAATTCCAAACGTGAAGCGAACACCATCACAGGATATTAACGAAATAGACTTTAGTAGGATCCAAACCTGCTTTTTAGCCATGCTCATCGTGGGGGTACTCACTCACGTTTTCCGTTCGTGTCACACTATTAATTATTATTATAACAGAAGTAAAATATTGAAGTAATCATTTTAAAACAGTTAAGGTAGCGCATCGAGGGGCTATTCACTCAAATTTTCTGTACGCCTGTTAAGTACGGTACGATGTGGCTACTATTACGAGCCCAGCCCTTGGGTCGTCTTGTTTTTTTTTATTATAAATTTCACCAGCTCCCTCGAGTCCCGCTAATTTAATTATAAAATTGTGAACCTTCAAATTTATAACAAGTACTCTTTAAAACCAGGAATTATCAGGGCTGGGGCAATCTGTTTTGGAAGTTTCCTACGAACTCTAGCTGTATTAAAAAATCATATTTCTTTCAAACACAAGTTTTTGGTTGGTGACTGAGTGAGAAACGACTCGCACAATACCATGTACTATCTGATACGATATTAGATTTGTCTCGCTAATTCGCGACAATAAATGTCGTTTTTCCCTCCCCCCTCCGATTACATTCATTCTTAGCTAGTAGAAACTCAGACAAAATCATTGCCATTGCCCATACCATAAAAGGAAACATAATGGTTCATTGACTTTCCTCGTTGTCGGTGGCTCTCTCTCTCTTTCTCTAAATGGTAACAATGGAATATGATAAGTTTTAAATTTCGGGGGAGAGGGGCTACCCAATTTATTCTCTTGTAATACGCCATTGGAATAATAATTTACGTTCGTTTTGAACTATTGTTAATTAAATTATAAATAATTGTATTTAGCTTTGTGGCCTGTTTTCCTCTAATCGTGAGGGAAATAATTTATGTCTGTTTCATTCATAAGTATGACCCTTCGTAATAGTTTTAAGTTTGTTTGAATTTATTCATGAGTTTATCAAGAAAGATGCGCGGTTTATTTAAAGGGCAAGTCTAATTTAAAATGCATTTTCTTTAAATACAATTTTATGAGGTAGGGAGTCTTTTTCTGTTTAAAATAAGACCAGTTTCGTAAAAATCGGTTAAGATTTCACGAAGATATAAATTTTGGAAATAATTTATGAACCCAGTTCACCCACTATTATACTTGAAATGCTCGGTATTATTACTGTGCTAAGCTTTGAGAGTCCCTCTCTATAATTCCTGACGTTTGACCAACGAAAAAGCTCCCAGTAACCCGTTATAAACTATGGAACATAAATGATTTATAATTGAACTTATTAATGGTTACTACTGTTTAATTTGTTTTTGTCTGAAAACGTGTTTTCCTTATCTGCTTACAGAATGAGCTATTTTCTGGAGGCCCAACTGAAAGGTAAACGTCGGTGACTCGATGTTTCAACATGTCTCTGTGTCTTTTACAAGGCAAGAGATTCTTCTGTCGAGAATGGGCCTTCGCCAAGATAGCCCATTGCCTGGACAACCGGCCAGCGTCCAAAACTTGCGGGGCTCTTATTATGGGAGGCCCAGGTTGCGGCAAAACGGCCCTGTGTTGCGAATTAGTCTCCCCCACCGTTACGCGGGGCAAACAGTTGGCTCTAAGCCGACGCGTTCTAGTCTATCATTTCTGTCAAGCTCATGACACGGACACTCTTTCCTTGGTCGATTTCATTCTAAGCCTCGCGCGGCAAATAACCGATTCCGGATTGATACCGGGATACGGGGACATAACTGAGAAACCCGAGTTTCAAAGCTCCCTCGAACCGGAAAATATTCTGAAAGATCCTGACGAATGTTTTCGCAAAGCTATCTTGTTCCCTTTAATCGAGGCTGACAGTCCCAAACAAACTCGATTCTTTCTAGTCGATTCGATCGACGAATCATTCTTTCACTCCGAATCGATTAATAAATCGAGTAGAGGCGTCAGCGGGACCATCGCCGAGCTCTTGGCCAATCATCATCACATGTTCCCTAGATGGTTACTCTTGGTTTGCTCGGCGCGAAAACAGAGTAAAAGCGTCACCAAGATGTTTACCGGTTTCCGCAAGATTAGTTTGGACGATCTCAGAAAGAGTCACGTGGTTCATGACGTACAACAGTATATACTCTGTCGGTTGGACCAGGAACCCAGATTAAGGCAACATTTAAGTCGAGAAACAGCTGAGATGTTGAATCAGTTGCACATTAAAAGCAACGGATGTTTTCTATATCTCGAAAAGGTAAGGCCGCCCTCGTCATTTGCGTCATAATTCTTCCATCTGTTGGCCCAGAGTTAGAGACCGACATCCAATATTTTTTATAACAGGTTCTTGACGGTGTTGCCGAAAACTTCATCATGTTACGCGAAATTCGCGAAATCCCTGGTACCCTAAATGGTCTCTACTTATGGTTGTGTCAACGGCTTTTCGTTAGGAAGCAATTTAGTCGCGTTCAACCCATCTTAAACGCGATTCTGGCAGCTCGCAAACCTTTAACTACCGAACAATTATACCATTGCGTTTGGACTAGAAACACGTTACTCACTTGGATAGAGTTTCAAAAAAGATTCAATCTCTTATCTAAAGTCCTAATCGACGGACGAAACGAGACGAAAATACTGTTCCACCATAGCTTCGCGGAATGGTTACTGGATGTTAAACATTGCACCCAAAAGTATTTGTGCCACGCGAGTGAAGGTCATGGAATGTTAGCCATGAGGTACACTTTGAAAGCCAAGACTCTAGACCACGAGGAAATTATGGATTTCGCGTTACATTTGAGTAAAATTAATACCGTACCTCCTTTGCAACCTTACCATTTGCCCTTATGGATGATGCTGTGTCGAACCCCGGTTCGTGACGCGTTAACTAACTTTTGGCAACCGGTAACGGACCCTAAAATTATTAAGTTACTAGTTCAAGCCGGAGCCAAACCAACGGATTCGCCTCAAGACGAAAATTTCAAAAGGAAAGAGAAAGAAGGAGGTGTCGGACAAGGAGGTGACGCGAGTCCATCGGCGGTTATACTGCCCGAAGATCCTATAGATGCCTTGCTAGCGACCGGTGGAGATATTGACGGGACAGATGCTAATCAAAGGACCCTATTGCATACAGCCGCTCATAATGGTGACGCGCAGTTGGTTCAAAGGCTAATAGCTAATAATGCCTCGCTGGAAGTAGTCGATAAGAATTGTCAAACAGCTCTTAACTTAGGTTAGGCTCGTCTGCTTTTAATTTTATTAACATAAATCACGTGTATAATAGGCCTTGGGAACTGGTACATTGTACCGTTTCTATTTTAAGTCAAATTTAGTTTAGCCTTTCGCCAAAGTCATTATAACACCGCCTTTAAAAACTCATATCCGGTTCCAATTAGGATATTGCCAGTAGCTTTGGCTTAGCTTAGGCCTAACGTAATTTTTGATACTAACCTTTATGGTACATACCTCAAAGGTTCTCATAGTTAGGATTGTAATATAATTGCTTTTGGGGTAGCTTCCCGACAAGGATACGGAGAGGTTGTGAAAGCCCTTTTAAAAGCCAAAGCGAACCCGGACCACGCGGACAACGATGGCTGGACCCCTCTAAGGTCTTCGGCTTGGGCTGGACATACCGAAGTGGTTAACGCCTTATTGGAAAGCGGCGCGGAAGTTGATCTCTGGGACGCCGATCAAAGGACGGCTTTGAGGGCGGCAGCTTGGGGTGGACACGAAGTGATAGTCCTAAAGTTATTGGAACACGGAGCTTGTGTCAACCAAGAGGATAATGAAGGCAGAACAGCCTTGATCGCGGCGGCTTACATGGGACATACGGAAATAGTTGAACATCTGTTGGATCAAGGAGCTGAGATTAATCACGAAGATGCCGATGGTAGAACTGCCTTATCCGTCGCCGCACTTTGCGTCCCTGCCTCAGAAGGTAAGTTTCTTTAGTGCGGGTAGGCAAACTCTTTCTTGGCGCTGCGCATTCTTGTTTGAATTTCGGGTACAAACTCAATTGCCCCCTGTTCAGGTCACGCTGGCGTAGTTAGTTTACTTCTCGAATGTGGCGCTGAAGTCGATCACCGTGATAAAGATGGCATGACGCCATTATTGGTCGCTGCATTCGAAGGGCATAGTGAAGTGTGCGAATTACTTTTGGAAGGGGACGCTGACGTAGACCATACTGACAATAACAATCGGACACCGTTATTCGCCGCTGCTTCAATGGGACATCCTGCTGTGGTGAATCTCTTACTCTTCTGGGGAGCGGCCATAGATACTATCGATTCCGAGGGTAGAACAGTCCTGTCGATCGCCAGCGCTCAAGGAAACCCCGAAGTCGTGCGACAACTTCTGGACCGAGGTTTAGACGAAATGCACAGAGACAATGCTGGATGGACACCGTTGCATTATGCCGCATTCGAAGGACATCAGGAGGCTTGCGAGATTTTGATTGAAGCGGGTGCAAGGATTACGGAAGTTGATAACGATGGTCGAATCCCTTTGATTCTCGCCGCGCAAGAGGGACACACGCAATTGGTTGGAAGACTACTGAAGTTCAACCATTCAATGGTAGATACGAAATCTCATGATGGTAAAACGGCCTGCAGGGTAGCGGCGTTAGAAGGACACAAAGAAACTGTAAGTAATTGACCCTTAAAATAGTTAAACTTTGTAGTTGTAAAAAATTAATATAGGCATATATTTTTTAATTCAAACTTTTATTTAACAAAGGTTGGTCTTCTGATTGCCGAAGGAGCTGATGTAAATTATAGAGACGCTGATGGCCGTTCCACACTGTATCTCGTTGCATTAGAAAACCGGGTAGAAATGGCTGACTTTTTATTGAATCACGGAGCTGATGTTGACGCCAGGGACTTGGAAGGTCGAACCCCGCTTCATGTCTCTGCTTGGCAGGGACATTATGATATGGTGGACTTGCTTTTATCTCATCGCGCTAACGTCAACGCTGTTGATAATGACCAACGTACGGCGCTGCAATCAGCGTCCTGGCAAGGACACGCGTCCGTTGTTAGGTTACTATTGGAAAGAAGGGCACACGTTGACCATACTTGCAATCAAGGCGCGACGGCTTTATGCATCGCCGCCCAAGAAGGACACGAAGAGGTTGTTCTGGTACTTTTGGAATATGGCGCCGATCCAAACCACGCCGATCAATTTGGACGTAATCCACTGAGGGTGGCTACAAAAGGAAACCATAATTCAGTCATCAGGATCTTGGAAGAGTACGCGAGCCAAACGACCGAATACGGACGTCCGGCACAATGCCATGGTAGTACCAGTACTACGTCTTTGACTTCGGCGTCGACTGCTGAAACTAAGCCTTGTTCGGCCATCCTATGCCAACCGGGAATTACTCCCGTCTCAAATGAGGTACTGCTTGAGTCACCGACGTCAGGCGGAGGAAACAGGAGGTCCTTCGTGTCCAATCATTCTTCCTCTAGGTATATTACATTTATTAAATAGTTTAGCGATTGAACAACACCAATTGTTATGGGAAGGCTTGAGTTTTCATTCCACAAGGTTTCCTTTTTCTTCTTGTAGGTCATCTAGTAATTTAACTACTTCTACGAACAAGTCAACCCAGCAATTACCGTCTCAAATGGTAATTGAAAAGGCTAACTTCAATAATTCTTCAGGTAATCCTCAGCAACCTTACCAACCATCTACGCAATCTCAACAACCCGCGCAACAACAGTTGAGAGTAACTTACCAGCCTAGTGTCCCTCAAAACATGACATTTACCCAACAATTGCAACAATGCACTCGTAATCGCAATCGATCAAGTAGATTATTATCTCCTTTAAGCGAACCTCAACATAGTCCAGTTCCTAGTCCACCCCAATCGCCTCTCAGCGAGGTTTTAAGTCAAAGACTTTCACCCGCTTCCCTTAGTCCTCAGGGTAATTCGGAGGGACACTCTCCCCTCCATCATTCGAGAGTTCCGGTTCTTATTAACCCTCCACCCCCTATCAACAATCAGCCAATCACCGCGCAGAATAGATCTCCCCAGCGACAAATTGATACTGCAATTCCCAGGCCACCTGAACCAAAGTTTAGGAGAAATGGGATTGTTACTAACCCTAATTATAAGGGTGGTTACGTCAAAACTAAGGACTCGAATCAATCCAATACTGGGGTTGTTGTCGTCAGTGGTGGTACTCAAGGAGTTAAGAATCAGGTAGGGAAAAATAATAAACAAAATAGTTCCCACGTTATGCCTATTTACGAAGAAGCTATCAATTTACCAATTAAGAAGGAAACGCCTTTGTAATTTCGAAAATTATATTATAATATTATGGAAATAGGCTTAAAGTTCTGCCTTTTCAAAAATATGAAGAATTTAAAATAATAAGAAAATATACTAAATTGTATTAGATACTGGTATGTTAGTAGAGATTAAAAATAAAGTTTCACGTTCCATAATTTAATTTACGTTGTATCTCATTGTGTTTTATCGGAATTTTATCCAAAAACGAAGAATTGAACTGGCATTCACGTGTACGACACGAGTTTAAAATTCCCCGCCAAATAATTTCGAACTACGCTTCAACCGCCATCTTCCTGCATACCGGAAATTTCCTATTTGCATATTATTGGAAATAAATATTGTAAAATAACGTGAATTCGATAAACTTATTCTATTAATTATCATACATTTTTATTAACATATATTATAATAATTAAATTAGTAAGTTTAATCATAAAATTTGCATAGATGTCGCTAACTTACTATCATTTCCACAATCAAGGCACGCCAACTTCATCAAGCTTATAGTTGGTGTTTGGTGGTGTTTGCTTGGTGATGAAGCTGTGGACAGATTCAGCAAGTGCTACAAAAGCAAGTCGCGTAATTAATTGCAATGTTTCGCGTTAAAATATATTCATTGCGCGGAAATAATCCTCCTAATAAAGTCAAATATAATCAGTTTAACCTTCACAATTAACGGTGAACTTTAAGATACTCCTTGTGCTCTAGTTTTTAAATTAGATCGTTTGTGTGACAGCCAGGACTCCCTAAAGTCCCCATCATCTTCATCATCGGAACTTCGGAAGTAGACCTTTAAATATAGCCTAAAGTGCCGAGGGTTAACTTTCACATTAGGCTTACTGTTATGACTAATTTCTCAGTGAAATTAATGAATGTTGTGAATAAATTAACTGTGGATTAACTATAATAAAAGGTAAGCTTTTCAAATAATCAACGTTAAGCCTAATCTAAGTTGTATTTCACTTCTAACTAACCTAATCTTACTTATACTTCACTTCAAACTAATTCACTTCAAAATAACTAATCTTACTTAATTTTACAGTTATTCCAAACCGAACTATATTTTTATTGCCAAAGAGTCTAGACTCATTCATTCTAAATAAATATGGGTGAGTTAAATTTATTTTCAGTAGTTGTGCATGTAGTGGTATATTATTTAGGTTAGAGTTAAATGTTTGCTTAAGTTAAAATAACCTATTAAGCATTGCCTAGGCCTATATGTGATACCACAATTTAACTGATTTAAACGGAGAAATAGCTTTAGAATAGTTGTACAACATAAATAAGGTTTCAACTTGACTAAATGAAAAGATAGAAATGTTTGTTATCGTTAAATTTGAAGTTTCTTGACCATTGGGACATAAAGTTTTAATTGAGCAAATCTTATATTATCAACAGTTATAATTCAGGGCACAGAATAATTGGTTTTGAGTTTAAACTAAATTTTAAACCATATTATAATCCTAGTAACCAAATTTTCTCGGTAGCTCATACAGTTCAATCATGCCTCCTCAATAAATATGAGGCCTTTTCCGCTTTCACCTTATTAATTTTTACGCTCAATTAGACAACGTTTTTAAAACGTTTTAATAGATTATTTTCTTTAAAAACTCCTTTTTAAAAACCGGCTGCAGTTTTAAGGAATATATTAGAAAGGTTTTTAACACCTGACTAAGATAGTTTAACTTAGAGAAAAAAAACATTTTCCACCCTCAAAAAAATGTTCTAAAAGCAAAAAAAAATAAAGGAAGTTTATCATAAGACACGCGAATTTCGTGATCCATGAACTGAAGAATACCCTGGACACGATTTTACGTGAAAAACGTTTTCTCTCTTTTTTTATATGGGTGGAACATTAGTGAAAATGTTCTTTTTAAAACGGACAGAAAAAGCTAGCCTTCCAGTAAGGCGTTCTGGGTCATTCTACTTTCATACCTTTGTTCACTTTTAACTGTTGAATACTGTTTAATGGGGGGAATAGGTGTCAGACCTTATGGGTGTTTTACCTCTTCTCCGAATCCTCTTTATTCAACTGAACAACTTGAATAGAGTAGGCGGTGGTCGTATTTTATCTCTAATCGTTTTCTTCCAACATTGAGTTGAAAATTTTGTTGTGGCTGTTACGCTGATATTTAGGCGATTATTTTATGTGCCCCCTGCAAGCCTGCATTTGATTTTTATTTTTTTTATTTTTTGTTCATGAGATGCGCAGGTAAATTGTTATTCATGCAGAAACAGCTAGGGGCCCGTACTTGAAAATATCTTAGCAGTCTTAGTATTAGATAGGGCTAGACACGATGTATTCTAACAAAGGAAAGGTGAACGAAAACCTGACCTGACCTGACCTGACTTGAGTCATTAAACTTCAATTCAATTAAAGCTTATAAAAATTAAGTCAAACTTAACTATTATTAATCAATGAAGCAAATTTCCCTAAATTTTAATGTATAAAATAAAATTTAGCTAGTTACGAATTTCATTTCACCCGCACTTTAACTTAAAGATGAGAGACATTCCGATATCATCTGTCAGAAGCTGTAGACTTCCCTTGTACAAATTTCTAATTGTAGAATGTTAGACCGCCGATACTTTAAACATAGCTTAAAATAAATATAAAAACATTTGATAAGGTGGTCAAATATCGTTTGTTTATTTCAAATATCAAATGAGGAAGTACAACGTCATAAAACAGTCAAAGGTTTCGATGGAAAAAAAACCCACCCCATCCGTAACCAATGATACCAATACGCGTAGAACGAAAAAGGCTTAACCAAAATTATAGGGAAATAACCTTAACCAATTAAGTCAATGTTTCTTCGGAATTTCATCTTATGTAGTTTAATTTTTTTTAATGCCTTGCTATTTGGTTTCGGTTGATCAAGTTTATGAGAGCCTCTTCTTGTTGATAGCTTGGGTATCATAAACGCGGGGGCGTGTTTGTGTCTGTGTGTATCCACATCACGTGACGGGAACAGCGTAGTAATCGGTAAACCGTGACTAATATTGGCTTCTTGAGAAAAATAAAAAGAAATAATTTTCATTGTAAAGTGGAGTATGCATGCACTCTCGTAAGAGTTAAGTAACGCTATATGGTAACGGACGGACAACTACACTAGGAAATAGTGAACGTCACTAACTGTGAAATTTTGATTGTCTTAAACCAGTTAAAGTTTAATGGATTCGTGGTATAAAAAATTTAAATTTCTCGACCTAGAAATACACAAATATAGGCCTATACGATTGAGGATATTGGAATGTTTCTTACTAGCTGAATTTATAATTTTAATTATACTAATTATGAGTTAATTAACTGAAAGATAATGCTAATTTAATAGGGACTTGACAGTAATATGTCATGCAACTACGTCACTCTACCTTCCACTAGTGCTAAAAACATACCAAGGGTAGGGGCCTTTATAGCTTTAATTCTGTAAAAAAACACCACCATAATGGCGCTGGGGGCGGAGTTAAGCCCGAATTGGCTCCATATTAAAGGGAGGGTGAAGTGGAAATTTAAAAAATTAAGTGATTTTTTTATCGATTCTTCTACTAATTATAAGACCATTCTGCATAGTGAAACATCCAGGAATTTATCTCCGAGTGATTTTAAAATTCAAATTAGGTTCAGTTTCTATGGATAATTTGAAATAAGGACCTCCAACCAATCGCGTAACGCCCTGCCTTCTTGTTAAAAAATTCTAGTGGCACTCTCTACATCTCACGCGATGATTGTCACATCGCGAGCAAATTTTATCAAATCTCGCGCCTAAATTTCATTCGGCATGGAGCGTGCCACGAGAATTTTGTTAACAGGAAGGCAGGGCGTTACGTGATTGGTCGGAAGGGCCTATTTCAAATTATCCATAAAATCTGAACCTAATTTGAATTTTAAAATCATTTCTTGGATGCTCTGCAGATTGGTCTTATAATTAGTAGAAGAATCGATTAAAAAATCACTTGATTTTCCACTTCACCCTCCCTTTAAGGGGTCATATGTAGAACAGTCCAGTTTCGGTACATTTTGAAATCGGTATTTATTTTTATTACGTCAGAAATTAGCAAATAAGAAACCTAGCACTCGGAAACACTACACCTGCATTTATAAAGATCGAAGTTCAACAAGAAATAGTTTTAATCGCAACCCACATCCTACACAATTTCCCTTGCTGTTCCTTAGATAACGTTATTGTGATATTATAAAACCCAGCCTATAGTTATCATAATAGACTTAGTTCTCTTCGAGTCTCTATATATACATTAATTGTGGTTATCATCGTTAAGAATTAAAAAATGTCTCTTGGAAAGATAATATCAAAAGGTTCGTAAACTCTCATTTAATGTCGTGCCGTGGTATTTCTAGTTATGTTAAAACCCGTACACGGCAATTAAAGTGTAATTTTATTCATGGCCATGTAGGCCTATGCCAGCCAGGACTTCAGTAGAGTATAGTCTGAAACAACTATGTCCTAGGCTAGCTATGTCTAAGCCAATTCCCCTTCCCCTCTTTCTCTCTTGTGACGAAGCTAAAAATACAATTGAAACTTTCAAATACAAGAAAGAAAACTTTCTTATTAACTGCAGCATCTACATCTAGGTTAGGTATAGGAATAACGCTCCAATAGTTAGGCCTAAAAAACGAGAAAGAACAATGATTTATGGTATCATTGAACCGGCACAAAACAGGATGTGACGATTTCTTTTCTAATTTGTTTGGTTTTAATTTGAGTCATAAATATAATAACTCTGGTACAAAGGTACGACTTTATTATGTAGGAAATGTTTCTTAGATTTATTTTTTACAAAACAAAATTAATTTCAATTTAGCTATAAATTCAATACGAATTTTAATGATAATAATTAATTTCTTACGTGGTAGATTTCCCCCCAAAATTATATTAAATTCTATAATGTTATTGCTCCATGCTTTTAGTAGTATCTACTCCATTATCGCAAGTTTCACTCCTCCATGTCTTAAACAAATTTCGATTTTATGATCTTGGGGCGCCGTTGTATTTCTTTCTAATTTTTATCCCCTAGACGCTTCCACTTTGAGAAATTTCACATAGCTTTAGGCGTATTACCTGTGTTTTTAATGGTTTTCGGGCGTGATAGACGCGTTGCCGCTCAAAGTGTAATCTTTCCTTATCAAAAAGGGGATTTTGGCGCGCCGTTCCCAAAAGCATAGCCTCCTAGATCACGCGACTCGCGGACGTAGGTTGCACGCGCTAGAGAAGCCCGTTCGAATAGTTATCTTTCTATAAAGCACGTATCGTGGATTACCGCTTGATAAATCGAAGGAGTTCAAATTTGACATGCTCGTCTATAAGAGAAACCCCATTTTGGGCCCTAATTTTGATAATATTGGTTCAAATCTCTTGAGATAAGGCTTCTTATGTTCGTGCAAAGTTTCTAAAGTCTCTTTTTCATAATTTCTTTGTAAAAAAATATGAAGGGAAAGGAACGTAATTAAAGTATTTAGCCTATAATCGAAGGGAATACGTTTTCTTTGCCTTCGCTGGTTCAAATCTTAGAATTGATACGCGTTTTTGGGCCGATTAAACGGGCTTTTATAGCACGAGCAGCCTTCGTCCGCCGAGGCGCGCGATCTAGGGGGCTATCCCAAGAGGCAGCCAACGTTAACCGTAACCGCCAATGCGATTCGGCCATATTCAATTTGTTCATATTGAATGATGTCAAACGTCTGATGCAGTTCAAAACCAGTTAATTAATCAAAGTCGGTGGCTAATTTAATGTAAATTAAGTTCATAACGGTAAAAAATAACCGAACGCTATCAGTGAATAGATTTAAAACCATTATTAGAGTTAGTAAAGCGGAAGAAACACAAGATTCGGTTTCGTGACCAAGGCTTAGTAGTTTTCTCAGGCGGCGGCCGTCGGCCGAACGCACGGCATAAGCATTTGTATCTTGACCGGATTTTTTTAAACCTTTCGTCCACAGTACAAACTACTGAAATTTAACGCTATCTAGGGCGTCACCGCGTGTTATTGACCCACGGTTTTTGTCCATAAAAACGGAACAATCGTAAACTAAAAGAACTACGTAAGAACTGAGGCAAAGTTGAAAGTTACAAAAAACTAAAAAAAAAAAAACAAAATGTTTGGCAAAACCTACTCTTACTCAAGCATGCCCGTCGTTGGAACCAGCAAAAAAGGGTGTCATTGTTCATGTAAGATATAATACCGGTTTTAAACTAGTTAAAATAACGCGTAGGGGTCAGACAATTGAGACAAATGGTTAAATATATGTCAAAAGGTCAAACCTGGATGGGTAATTTACCAGGTTGGGTTCCAAAATCCTCCATGGCCATCACTCCCTTAATCTGTATAGAGTGCTGTCAGTTGTGACGTCAGATCCAAGGTTGAACGTCACGAGTCTGCCTTTAGCAATGGACGGCCATGACAGTTACCGTTTTTTCTTTATGGGAAAACAGCATGGGTGACGTCACACCGGCGCTTCTGACAGCACTCTATATGGAGCTAACAACTGGCTGGGGTGAAGAGATAGTCTGACGTCACTCAGCCCCCCCCCCCCCTGGTTGGCATTCTTGCGTACAGAATACGGTTTCCAACCATTAGGGGGGATGAAACTCCAGTAAGAGATAGAAGGGTGTGACGTTTCAGGGTCAGAACTGTTAGCTCCCTATTGAATGAAACCTTGAATTTCAAAGTACTTAGGATAATCCCTATGAATAAAGTGGGCGAAAAAATTCGAAACATCATACCTTTGATAATATCTGACCCCCTGGTCCAGTCTAAACTTAGCACACACACACCTATTGAAAATTATGATTCCAAAAGCAATTGAATTGAACTGTCGCTCACCACCTGCTCTAATATGGCTACACTTGACTTGACTTATAACTTGTTAACCCCCTGCAAGCCTGTGTGTTAATTCAATTATGTGAAGCCATACTAAGTATCTGAGCTCAATTTTCGATGTTCGATGTTCGCTAACCGGGTCTGCCATCTCTTTTAGATGCAGTTTCCCCTCCTTAAATGAGGGTTTATCATGAAATATTTGTAATTATAAAAATCATGAAATGCACCGGCGTATAATTAGGGATAAAGTCAATCAATGCTGGACTTGCAAATTAAAAATGGAGACATTTGCTAAACATAATTGGAGCGATCATTGCTTGCTTTTACCACCAACTGGACCCATATGGAGTACCAGTTGCGATGATTTGAGATCAATTTTAAATGGTCCCTGTGGTTCAGGGGTCGGTTTAGAAAATAGTGGTGGAGGTGGTGGTGGTGGTGGTAGATCGAACCAAGATAATTGGAAAAAATTGTGGTTTCAATATACCGGCAAAAAAATTAAAAGGCCTTGTAAGTTTAGGGTTTTTTTTTTGGGACTCTTGGGGAAGTTATCACGACACGTTTTTGACCTAAAGACTAATGGCACCCCATGTTATTTCCCCATAGAGATTAATACAGTCGAAGGCAGAGGGCTGCAATTACCCTATTTTAGATTTATTTAAAATATTTTTTTTTTTGAGTAATTAATATTAATTTCTTTTAATTAGCTTGTTGCGGTGGATGTTTGAGATGTTTATCACGAATCCCTTATGCCACGTTGATTGCCACAATATTATGTTGCGCTGGTGTTGGAATCTTTCTTGGTTCCATGTACAGAGGTGTTGCTCTCTCTTTGAAAATGTTTGAAAGCGTTTTCAAGTTCCAGTTTTATGGGTAAGTGAATTTCAACATGAAGTCTTTTATATTTTTATTATTGTTATTATTATTATTATTCTACATCTATGCTTATCATGATTAAATTAATTTACTTAATTAATTAATTAAATAATCAATCCAAGTAGGGAAATAATTAGATAATTATCTTATGAAATTAATTTAATTTAATTTAATTTAACTAACCGTAAAAATGAAAGAAATCCCATACTCTTAAAATTTTTATGGTATTCTGATACCGGTACCGATGTACAACTTATTTTTGGTTTGTTGGTTTTATTAATGCTTTTCACCCACCTTTTATCATTTGCTGGTAACTTCTGTTGGCTTCGATACTTTTTTTTGTTAAAAAATTACTTATAACATTAGTACTATGTAGAAATAAGATCTTAATTTTTCCCCATCGGTGAAATCTTTTAAATCTCTTGCACATTTTATTTCTTGGGTCCTTTTTTATCTTATTTTATATAAAAAAAAAATGGTCAGCTACATTGGTCCAGAGGAACGCAGTTCAACGAGGTGAGATTTGGTGTACAAATTTCTTGAGAATGAACTATTATATATAGTTCATGGAAAATGCCTTAAATTTGCTTGAATGTCGGTTATACACGCACAAACTCTGCTTTTTATCGCAGTCTTTTGTTTCTGCATTGCTTATTTGCTGTTGTTTTCATTGGTTTCACGTCACTCAGACGTCATTACTTAAAATTTCACTCCATTTGCTTATCCATTTTATTTTATTATTTTGAAAATATCGTAGTGTTACGTAGCCATGCTTTATTCGCACGTTTACCCTAATGTAGATAAGAGTACCATTATTTCAGAACAATATAGATTCAGAGATATGATTGATTGATTGATATTTTGGCCTATATTTTCAAGCATGTACAGTTTTACTTGATAGTTACTAACTGGATTTTCTTTCAAAGTTCCGTCAAGTATTTTAAAAGTAATGTTTTACCTTGATAATTACTTTCAGTTTGAACGATCTTCAAATTGTCTTCATCATTGTCGGCGCTGCCATGGGCTTCCTAAGTTTAGTTTTACTCCTAGTCGGATTTTTAGCCACTGGACCTACCAGAGAAAAGGTTTACCGGGGTTGGAGGGCTCGACTTGGCGGAAGGATATCTTGCGCAGCTGTAAATAACAGGGTTCTAAATATAAACCTGAAAAAACTATTTCTAAATGAAACAGGGTTCATACAAACCTGGAAAACCGGGAAAACCTGGAAAAATCAGGGAAATAAATAGTTGACAAAAACTTCAGGGAAAATTCAGGGAAATTTAGAATTTTTAGTAAAATTCAGGGAAATCAGGGAAATTTGCGTCAAACAGGGGCCGAGTAATTAAGCAAAATGTTCAATATAACACATCCTCCATAGGATTAACATTACACTATACTTTGGAGGCTCATAACTCTGGTTATATTAGAGATACGGGGATGTCCTTTGATTATGTTATAGTCATATTTGTCCCACCCTCCTTCGTTAACATTTGCTCCAAAAACCTGGAAAATTCAGGGAAGTATATGGGGAAATACCTGGAAATCTCAGGGAAATTTGTTTTCCAAAATGTGTATGAACCCTGATGAAATTAGGTCTATTTTGGCCTATTTTTTAAATAGTTTTTTAGGTTTATATTTAACGCGAGTTTCTTTCTTCCGATATCTAAAAGAATGTAATTATCATCATTCTTTAGTTCTTGATCATTACTTACTTGTTGGAGTTGGTTTGGTTGATCGTACTTGGGGTCATCGTCGTTTGCACATTCATTTGTTCAGTTTTATGGGGAATGTGTAATGATTTAAGACACGAACCTGATCCTGAGAAGAGATGTATTGATTTAACGCAGTTTGGTTAGTGGTGATGATTTTCTTCTCGTAGTGTAGTTTTGGTGTTCGTAGGCTTAATTGCTAGTGTTTAATATAAACATTTCACTCGTAAGACTTCATGTTTCCGAACACGACTGATATAAATCACCTCAAAATGTGTGGGGAAGGTAAACGTAAGGAATTCTGCAAAGATTACATTGAGGAAGCACTCGTCATGTTTATATTATCTCTGTCTGCGTGCGTTTTGGTCTTGCTGAGTCTGGTAAGACTTTCAATTCTTATTTCGATGTTTTACCACTCTGATGGGGTTCATACAGGCAAAGTTTTACAGTGATTTATTGCTGTTAAGTATCTTAAATATAATTCCATATGATGCTAAGTATTCCTGCAAAATAATTGTGGAGTTTTATGATAAATGCTCCATGATGTTCCTTCCTGAATGTCATCTCCCATTTTTTCCAAATTTTCTAAAATATTCCTCTTCTCCTGAAAGTACCTTCAAAATATAGTGCATAATTTTTCTGCCATAAAAGTGCAAAATGTTGTTTCTGTGCGAAATGTTTTCTGCCATAAAAGTGCAAAATTTTGTTTTTTTGTGCGAAATGTTTTCTGCCATAAAAGCGCAAAATTTTGTTTTTTGTGCGAAATGTTTTCTGCCATAAAAGTGCAATGTTGTTTCTGCTGTAGTAGTGCGAAATTTGGTTTCTGCTGTAGTAGTGCGAAATTTGGTTTCTGCTGTAGTAGAGCGAAATTTGGTTTTTGCTGTAGTAGAGCGAAATTTGGTTTCTGCTTTAGTAGTGCGAAACGTGGTTTTTGCTGTAGTACAGCGAAACGTGGTTTTTGCTGTAGTACAGCGAAACGTGGTTTTTGCTGTAGTAGAGCGAAACGTGGTTTTTGCTGTAGTAGAGCGAAACGTGGTTTTTGCTGTAGTAGAGCGAAACGTGGTTTCTGCTTTAGTAGTGCGAAACGTGGTTTCTGCTTTAGTAGTGCGAAACGTGGTTTCTGCTTTAGTAGTGCGAAACGTGATTTCTGCTGTAGTAGTGCGAAACGTGGTTTCTGCTTTAGTAGTGCGAAACGTGATTTCTGCTGTAGTAGTGCGAAACGTGGTTTCTGCTGTAGTAGTGCGAAACGTGGTTTCTGCTGTAGTAGTGCGAAACGTGGTTTCTGCTGTAGTAGAGCGAAACGTGGTTTCTGCTGTAGTAGTGCGAAACGTGGTTTCTGCTTTAGTAGTGCGAAACGTGGTTTCTGCTGTAGTAGTGCGAAACGTGGTTTCTGCTGTAGTAGTGCGAAACGTGGTTTCTGCTGTAGTAGTGCGAAACGTGGTTTCTGCTGTAGTAGTGAGAAATTTGGTTTTTGCTGTAGTAGTGCGAAATTTGGTTTCTGCTGTAGTAGTGCGAAACGTGGTTTTTGCTGTAGTAGTGCGAAACGTGGTTTTTGCTGTAGTAGTGCGAAACGTGGTTTTTGCTGTAGTAGTGCGAAATTTGGTTTTTGCTGTAGTAGTGCGAAATTTGGTTTTTGCTGTAGTAGTGCGAAATATTTATTCTATAATAGTGCGAACTCATTTGCATGAAGCCTTATTACCAGTTTATCGAAATCCATTGCTATGTATGAACTCTTATCATGGGTGGTTAAATTTCAAACCCCTCCATACGTAAATCTAAAATACACCGTGACGTCATTTAAGGTGCATTACCTAATGTGCTTGTCCGCCAACTACGCTCACATTAAGGACAACGAGAAACTGCAAGACTTGCAGGAGCTTCAGTACTTGCAAGAGACTGAAATGGGAACTTTGAAAGACAGGTTTTAGGACATAAGCCAAGAAATCTTTAAAGAAGAGACAGGTAGTACCAGACGATACAGCGGTTATCGACATTAGATTAAGTTTAATTATATTACATAATTAAACGACCAAAATTTACCAAAAAAAAAAAATTTTTATTCATAATGCAAAACGACAAAAAAAATCAAACCATCCCTTGCAATGAAAAAAACAAAAGAAAACGAAAACAAAAACACATCTGATATAAAATCATTCCTGCAAAATTTATTTACATTTTGGGTTATTTATTTTAATTATTTTTAATCCACTTTAATTTGATTTAATTTGAATTAATTAATTAATTTGGTCTTTTCTTTTGAAGGTTTCTTGGCATATTTTAAAAATGTTTTCTTTTTAATTTTCCTCCGTATTTTTCACACATTTTTGGGGGAAAATTTAAAGAAATGACGAAGAGTTTGTTTAAATATTATTTAGACCAATTATAATATTAGTTTATATTATCGTACTATATATAGATAATTCAAGTTGTACATAGCAATCAATGAAAATGAAAATGTGGTACATAACTGAACATATAAACTATATATATATATATAATTTTTTTTCAGACAATTAATTAATTATTTCCCCTTTCCCAGAATACAACAAATGTTAATGGTGGGGAAACTTGTCTCATTATTTTATTTTCTTTTATAGATAACCTAGAAAGGTTTGTTTTGTTTTGTTTTGTTCACACACCTTAATTAATTTTTTTAGGCCTAAATAAGTGATATCAGAATTTTAGGCCTTAAGGATTTTAATTTAATTTAGTTAATTAATTCATTTTTACTTTTGCGCTCTTTAGAGCAGCGAAAGTATTGTTCAAAATTACTAGCTAGTTATTTTGTGGTGAACATATTTTTAATCGATTATATTACACTTTAATTCATTTCCATATATATTAAATTTAAAATGAACAAAGTTATTTCATAGAAAACCAAGTTAATTAATAGGAACCTAATTATTTTTATTTTGAATTTAATGAATTTTCAGTATAAGTTTACTTTAGGTTAAGTTTAAAACACTTTAATTAATTAATTAATTAATTAAAGAAAAAGGATACAGTTTGAGTTTTAACACATGACGAAGTGCCTGAGAAAGTTTTTTGGTTTAGTTAAAATTGACACAAACTATTAAAATCCCTAGTCTTGTCACGTCACGTTACGTTACTTCACTTCATTTTTGTTTTTTTTTGTACATAAATGCATGATTAATTGATAATTAATTAATTAATTTAGACAAGGATTTAAATTTAATTACAATTAGTTGAAGGGAGTTCTTTCTTCAAATTAGTTGTAACTTAAGGTTCTTCTAACACAGGATTGAAGTGAATCTAATTCATATTTGATCTCTTTTCATTAAATAATTTCATCCAATTAATAAAGTAATTAATTTGGGGGACGAGTTTAATTAAAATATTTACTAGAGAGTAATATTCATTGGAATCTTACACAATTTTTAACACCTCACACATTTGACTTTAAACACTAATTAAATACACTAATTAGGTCAGGGAAATTTTAAAACTAGATAATTACTTAATTAGTTATCATAGTTTATTAATTTTTCCATAGTTAAGACATATTTCTCACTTAAATTTAAGTTAAATTCATTCATAATTGACGTTAAATTAATTAAGCCTATTCTTAAATATTTTCTTCATTCATTTCTCATTAATTATTTTAATTCTTCAAATTATCTTTTGGCACCAAATTTAATAGTTCATCAAAATTAAACCAGTTTTGAGGCAATAGATTAAAACACTGTGATTTTAAATTAAGCAAATGTAGTTAACGAGCAATTAAGACACACTTAGTTGAGAAGAAAATTTGTGTGGCACTTCTACTGTAAAGACACTGGGTGCTTCGTGTTAATTAACATTTAAAATTAAGTAATTAATTCATTCACTAATATACAAGTCGACGGATACTCAAAATTTGAGGTAAAAACAAACATGTCACGTTTTAAGACTGAAAATGATTAGCTCAAGAAATATGAACAAAGTTGGTTTAATTTAAAGTTTTAAACCAGATGAATTTAACTATATTTATTTTAATTTTAGCTTAATTAATAGGCAACTTTAGACTAAGCTTATTACAAATTTAATTAGTTTGGAAAGGCTAAATATTGAACTTTGACTTTTGGTATTGAAAGTTATTAACTATAGGTCAAATACTGCATGGGTTTTAGGCTTAAAGTTTGAACTTTGACCTATGGCATCAAAAAACCAAATTAATTTGGGTTGTGTATTATTAGCTTACAGTTTGTAAAGGCTAATATTTTAATTATTGGTACTATTTGTTATAGGTCAAATATCGGGTTTAGGCTTAAGGTTCAAACTTTGACCTTTGGCCCTTAAATTACTTGAAACCATTTCCACCCCCCTATAGGTCAAATATTGATGTGGGGTTAGACCTAAATTTTAAATATTGACCTATTTTGTTATAGGTCATATATCGGGTTTAGGCTTAAGGTTTGAACTTTGACCTTTGGCCCTTAAATTACTTGAAAACATTCTCCCCCACCCCAAGTACAACTTTATTAATATAGGTCAAGGTAATGGGGTTGGAGTTAGGCCTAAAGATTAAATATTAACCTTTCACCTATGGAATCAAAATTAAATTTGGGTTGAATAATATTATTATTATTATTATTAGCTAAACTAATTGAAAATAGCTTTGGCCTAAAAATGACTTCAAATCATTTTCCCCCCAAGTACAAGTAAATAAAGGTGTGTGGGTAATCTTTGCCAAAAAAAATAGTATAATGAATTAAAATATACAAGAACATAAAGTAGTTTTATAAAAAAACATTTACGAAGGACTAAAACCAAAAAAATAACAAATCTGTTTAAACTCTTTGAAATTTTATTTTTTTCTCTGCCGTTAATTGACCATAATGAAACAAAAAATTAAATCTAATTATACCGAAATCAAAATCTTTAAAAAATATACCGAAATTATTTATGAACAAAAACGTAACGTTAAAAAGATATTTTCAGGTTTATTCCAACATCCCTTAAAACGTTTGCGTAGATGTTAGATTAAAAAAAAATGGTCACAAGTAGTTTTTAAAATATATCGCTTGTTCTCAGCATTGCCGTCCATTGCAAATCTATAATAACATATAAGTATATTAAATATATATTAATCACGCTCCTATATGTAGCTTTAAATGCCATTTTTCCATGTTTTACAGTGTTTTTTATTTTACCCTTACACTACTATAAAAATAATAATATTATTAATAGTTCGTTATCATATTCAAACACATTTTTATTTTTAAAATTAATTAATTAATGCCTATTGTATTATAAACAATTAATATTAACGAAAAAATAATAATTATTATTATATATGAATTAAGCAATGCGCTGGGCCACAAATTGCGAATATTGTATATTTCATGATGATGACAGTTTTAGATGTTTATTAATTATTATATTGCAAGTGATAATTTGCTACCCCTTTCCCCATTTTCCCACCTTGCCAATTATTATAATATGATGGACAGAAAAATACAATACAATTGACAACAATTATCATAGCATTGTATTACACATTGTTGTTTGATGGTATTATCAGTAGGACATGGTCAATAAACAAATGTTCATTTTCATCCCGGAATTAAAGTCAATAAATTTTTATGACTAATTAAGTACCTGCAGTTCATGTGGGACAATTCTGTCTTTGAACTGCAACAGGCTTGGTTTATTTCCATAAAGGCAGCACCCCAAATTGTTAAGGTTGACTTTCGGTTATTTCAGAATTAAAGGTGATAATAGAAGAAGTATGACACTCTGTATCCACTTAATACTTCAGGTACGTAGCATGATTCTTATCAGGCTCATGCACCCTTTTTGCATGCTCTCCCTCCCATCAAAATTCAGATGGGCATCGCACCGTGATAGGGTGAATTCTATAACTGTTCAACCCACAAACCTAGCTCGTCTTGACGTGGGACAAAAATCCACAAGCGCATGCTGCCTTGGCAAATAATTAAGCAGCGCTAATAGAGTAATGATGAGGGAACTATTTATCGCGTTATGTGATTCGGTTTAGTAACCTTACGTGCTTCAAATGTATAAGGATGTTGGGAAGAACCGTGTTACAATTATCCCACTCGCTTTGTGGTGGTACACTTCTCTCTCGAAGAGATGTATTACATACTTCTTATTACATCATGTAGATTTCCTTCATCCGTCTTGATTTTTGTTTCAAAATTCTTTTAATAAAAAAAGAGGGAAGAATCGATTTTTGCTATTATCACTGACAGTGTAAAGAGTCCAGAGTGATTGCGCTGGAAACTCCGTCCATGTTTCAAGGGGTTAAAATAACAATACTTGACCCTGTAGCTTAGTTCTTCCTGTCTTCTTTCTTGAGGGGTTGAGCCCCAAAGGAAACGGGCATCAAGATATGTGTCCGTTTTTCCCAAGATGTCACAGTGTCACTTGTCCAAACTCTTTAGAGTCTATCTACTTTTTACACCGGTCGAACAATAAACAATTCGCAGAGGGATCCATTAAAGTTACTATCGGTGCCCCAAGAAAGAAGAACAAAAAAAAAGCCTTTGAATGTTTGCTTCTTTCGACAAGGTCCATATAAAGGAAGGACTTAGACCCTTTTCCAGGAAGGAGGGGAGGGGAAGCAGTATTACAAGTCCACAATTTCCTTTTGTTTGTAGTCTTTTCTATTGTCTTTGGATCCACAATGGATGTTCCGTTTTAAGAAAAGGTGGTCAAGACTATACCAATGAAGGAGGTTCAGATTATTTACTCGCAATATCTTGTAGAATGAAGATGGCGCAGCAGTCGCGTTAATTCTTTTCTCGCATGGACAATGCCCATAGCGTAAGACCCATACTTATGTATGATAGGGTTTAGATCCAAGCAAAAAAGCAACCGCATTAAATTTCTGTTAAATTTTTCTTTTTCAATCATTGCAAAAATATTGTTTTTTAAGCGGTTTTTCCAAGGCATCAACCTAATTGCCTAGCATTATAATTCGCTTAAAAATCGCTTGAAAAAATAAAGGGGATATTTAATATCCAAAGAGCGAGGGAAGAAATCCATCCTTAATGCCTTGGAACAATGTGAAAAATCGCTCAACAGATTCAAGAGTAAATCAAGAAAGAGTAGGGAAAGGAGCTTCTAATCCAAATCGAAGCATTTTTAGGCGGCGGCCTGGCAAGCCAGAGAGGAAGTTGATTCCAAATTTTTGGACAAACTTCGACTCCGTAGATATCTTCGTGAGAAACTTACTGGGTTTCGCAGAGAAGGGAGACGAAATTTAAACTTTGATGACTCTGAGAGTTTGTTAAGTAGACCTATACGTGCTAAATTGGGTCGCCAAGGTTTCTGCAACGTTTGCTGGGTCCTGATACATATTAGTTGATTCACTCTTGGTAGAATCAACGGGTAAAAGTTTGTTCGACACGCAAACTAACCAAAGTTCATTTTGAAAGTGCATTTGGAAAATTCGTTGTCTTATAATATAACCAATGGAACATGGCCACGCAGATGTTAACGCTAAAATTTAGCAAAGTATCAGTTAGAATTTTCATTTAATATTACAAATGGCTTTGTACTAAATTGTCAGAATGAAGTTCGGTGACTTTTCAAAATGCCCTTACTAAATATTTAGATGAAAGTGAGCTAAAAAATTACGTTAGAACTTATTTTGAAGGGTTACTAATCCCTGTAGTATGAATACACGCTAAAGGTCACGGGTGTAA
Organism: Phalangium opilio; assembly: GCF_054372755.1. Lineage (NCBI taxonomy): Eukaryota > Metazoa > Arthropoda > Arachnida > Opiliones > Phalangiidae > Phalangium > Phalangium opilio. The sequence goes on along the minus strand of NW_028324187.1, from coordinate 4,051,586 downwards.
TTAATCCCAAAACAGTAATTAAAGTTCGTAAAAGAGATTTATGGAATAGTTTTTAATATCCGTGACTTTCCCAGACCCAACAATAATCGATGGATCGACCAATTATCGATTCCTAATCGAAGTAACGGATGCCTGAATATACCACGTGATCATTTGTACTTCAGTTTGTTTGTACGATAATTTTTACTTCTCTATGAACTTCTCTTGATCAGTTAGGCTAAGGCCTTTGCCAATCATTCTTTTGGGCATCCATACCATACTCGAATTACGTTTACCATCACCAGGCCTCGCCTGCTTCATCATCATTGCGTCCACAGTCCACACACTATCTACCAACCCAGAAGTGAGATGAGACCAGAAGTACTGAGCTAACCAAATTCTTCACTCGGCGAAAGTGAATATTCTTGATAACATACCAACGGTTGGCCCTCTGGTGTCGGTTTCAGAATTTCCCCTCCAAAACGTGAGACGCTCGCGGTGGTAGACGACCGAACTAGATTCAAGGAGCCGCGTCCGTGTTCCGCGGCTTAAGGTTAAGGGGAAGGGTGTAGGAAATGTTTTTGGAACTCGACCATTTTTTTTCTCAGTAGTGTAGGCGCGTAGGAAGCGGCATAAAATCCTCAAATTTGTTCACTAGTGCCAGGATCTACTATCAATGCTAGAGCCCTTCACTTCTAGTCTCATCTCACTTCTGACCAACCGCATCTAGGGAGGGTATACTAGCTCTTTCAGAATGTTCTATTTTTTCTTTACTCTTCTTCTTCTTTCTTGGGTTCATCTGAACTAACATTTGCCACATCTGTCGCCAGCACCACGTACCGGTAACCGTTTAGCGTAGTATAGCGCACTCGCCTAACACCTTTCTATAGTATATCCCTAAATCGTCTGGAATCCATAAAACAACCAATTTCTCTTTTCGATCGTATAAGGGAGAAAGCAAACCAAAAAAAATCACGTGGTTTCTTTTTATATTTAGTCAACGAATCGCGTAATGGCGTGGCTAAGGCTAGCCATATAGATTAGGTCATAGCGAGAACTACACGATTACGTTTTACAAATAAGTCTTTTGACACTAGCTCGTGACCTTTATGGTTTAATAACACTTCCGGGCGTTTTATGTATGTCAACTTTTAGTCCTCAAAGGAAAAGGTTAGGTTACATAATATTGTACCAAGAAGTGATATCTAGTTTATTAGGAAGAAGGTATAAATTCGCCCCACATTTCTAGCTTTATCTACAGTCCAAACGTATAGGTCCGGAGTTAATCCCCGCCTCTAAATTACAACCAGCATGCATCTCATTGGTTCTTGAAACCTCACGTCAGCGCGACGCGAATGACGAAAATTACTTGTATTTTCCGACTGAGGAGAGGCAGCGAAATAGCCCGGCCTCCTTTTACGTCCCCCCTTGTAGTCTTAAAAACTATCAAGGACTAATGCGTCATCCGCCATTGGTTTAGAGGCGTCTGCTAAAACGAACGCCTTACCTTTACCTCTCAGCCTGTTAGAATTCAACCAATTGGGCCCGTAGTGAGATTCAATCAAATATTGATGGATAAAGATCGCTTTTCCTACAATTAATTTGTCATTAAAAAGTGATTATTGGAAAAGTATACAAGCCTATGCAAATTTTGGCCTTACTATCCTTTACAAACTGGAAAATATATTGATGGATTACTTTAAGCTTTTGGAAAGTCATTTAAACTTAAATTTATCAAAAACGAAATATAAATTGTTTTTTAAGCAAATTTTGCTAAAATTCGACTGTTGGTTTTTTTTATTAAATCCTTGCCTTTCATTTCTCATGGCAAGACTTGACTATTTACTTAAAGCATAAGTTTATAAGATATGTTCCATAAGTACGACAATGATAGAGACTTACTGAGAGCTAGTTCGAGAACGACGTCTGTATTAAGGCATTGACAGCGCCAAAACCAGGCGTCACTTTACCTCCACGTCACTTCATGACAAGCTCTCATTAACCAGTGACAAACTTATGGAATATAGCTTATGAACTTATGCTTAAAGATAGCGTTTCTCATTTCTTGTTCCGTTTGAATTCCTCGGTCAGTGGCTTTATGGGGATTTAGTTAAGTACATGGTTAAGTCATGGATTGGTCATCCGCAATGTTGCTCTGAATTGAAAAAAAAGTGTTTTCTTTCAATTTCTTCGTATGGGAAAAAACTTAAGAAATCGCTTCGAAGTGTTGTTTCCGTTTTTACAGAGTATCCTCCGTCGAATCTCTTTTAAGAAGCAATATAAAATGGACCGAGCCTAAAGGTTCCTAAAACTCAATGGTAAATGTGGGACTAGAACTTATAGCTTAGTAGTTGGACCCTCTTTTGGGTTTTAAAAACTAAATTCTAACAAAACCGTCTGGAACCAGCGAAAACAGATACAAGCCTGTATTTCTTTATATATTTTTTGATAGCTCGGCAAGTTCTTTCTTTTACAACAACACACAAGTGCAATTTTGGCAATACAGCATTCGCTTTCAGTCTGTTTCAGAATTGTATTTTTATATTTTTTTATTTGACAGTCACCGATATTAAAAAAAGTAGCTTAGTTTTCACAGCTTGCAACAAAGGAAAGTGGCCTATTTTTCGTCTATTAAATTTTCTACAATACAGGAAAACTAAACGCCATAAAAATCATTTTCATATTTCACTTATTTTTAGTTTTATCAGGGATTGATTTAATTTTAGAAGTAGGAATGGAGAACGGTTAGTATTTACTTCAGTCCGACTCATAGACCACCCAGTATAGAGCCCCTCCCTCCAACACGTAACGAAAAGTTTAAATTATCTTATTGGCTCACTTAAACTACGTTTTGATGACGTTGCTGACGGGGACGGTGAAAAATACGTAATTACTTTTTACCTTTGTCGCTACGACCCGCCTCTTCTTTCAAAGCTCCCCCCGTCCCGTGGAAGGGGGTCCGAGACTTTGACGCGCGCCCACAATACTCTGTTCTCCATTCCTACTTCTAAAATTAAATCTATCCCTGGTTTTATTGACTTATAGCGGAGGCTTCCATGCAGAGTTGCCCAAGTCAAGCTACTTATAAAACGGTTAAAATGTACGACGAATTTAACTAATCAAAACTACACCGAGAATTGCGATATTTAGTTGATTGTCCTCAAGTTGTTTATCAATTTTGAAAAATTTCAAAAACATTTATGGCTACAAAAGTGTGTCACAGTTATGGCGTCACTAAAAACCACCAGAAACACGAGAAAAAAAATATATTAAGTTTGTAGTTCTCTTGGAGAATAAGAAACTTCTTGTGACTGGCACCTTCCGCTTGGAAACTTGCGCAGCAGCGTAAATGAAAGAAGTTGCCCAGTGTTGGGTTTCTTATCAAGCGAAAGACGCTCCCTAGAGCTTGTGGAGAAACGCTTTACTATTCTATTCCATACTTGAGTCGAATAATAAATGAAGAAAAAGGTGTATTCTGACATATTAAACTGGAGCGCCGTTAAGACATACCTACCCAGGCAGGCACTAGTAGTTGCCAAGGGGTATCCAAGATTCACTTAATTAAATATGACAGATTCTCGCAACAGGCCGTGAAATCTCTGGGGAAACGATATACTAGAGAGGCTGCTGTAGTTTTCTTAATGGGCAGATCAATAGAACCTATTCAAAAGGAGAGGGGACATTTTCGTCTGCTAGGGTTAAGACGCCTGAACATTGATAAGGCATATGGATAACAAAGACGTTAGAGAGGACTTCAATGTTACCAGTCCGTATTGTTTGAAGCGTTTGCTAAACATCCATCGAATCATATTTATCGATCTCTCGCTATTTTCTCTAGAAAGATCTTCAACACTAAGAAATACAAAATGAATTAACTCATCATTAGTAAAATAACCCATTTATTATTATTATTATTATTATTTTGTGTGTAATATATTTGAAATTTGAGACACCTAGAAGGTAGGGTCGCGACGTTTGTCCTATAGGCGCCTACGTCAAAAAAGTGTCCTTTCATAGGTCTATATTTGAGCATGGGTTCTCGTAGTTACACCAATTAATCTAGATTTGAAGGGAATAACTCACTCCATTCCATATTTTTTCATGAAATCCATTAAAAGGTGGGTAATTAATGACCCAATAAAAGTGTTGACGCACTTGTAAGGAACCTCTCTGTTTTTATGGAACACAAACTTGTCCCACTTCTTTTTTTACCTTACCCTCTCAGTGAGTTGAACTAATAATTGATCAGAGTAGAGTAGAAATTATTTTTCTTTTACTTGTGAGCACTCGGTGTTTTTATGGAGTCGATAAAGGGTTGTATAAATATGAGACTCGCGTTTCGAGGCTAAATAATCAAAGAGAGCGTTGGACCTTTCATCGGACACGGTATCAGTTTATTAGGTAACATTTTTTCCCGAGTAAAGCTTAAAATGTATGGAAGCTACCGGTCATGATCTTTTGGTTAATTTTACAGAACTTTAGGTGGATTTCAACAAATGTTAGTAGAACCAGTTAAAACCTTAATCTAGATACGAAAATTGACTCTTTATGTTTTAAAAACAGTAAGCCCTGTTCGGAAATTGGATATTACTTTATCCAACCCTTATTTCGAGGACCATTTTTGTCAGTCTCTTTTTTTGGTTGTTGAATCTCAAAGGGTCTTCTTCAATTTCTAACCTCTATCCGTTGAAATAGAATCAAAATGAAGAAAGGCTACAACCATTTATCGCATATCTTCATTCTTCCTTAAGTACCCCATTGTTTCCTTTTCGTTAAACAGTCTCTAGTGCCTCCTATACGTCATTTGATTTTCCCTTTCGATAACGGATGATAATCTTTAGGACAGACGTTTTTATCCACAATTCTCATCTCTCTCGATAACTGATTGAGTGTGGGGAGAGAATGGAGACGAGAAAGCTATTATTCTCTAAGCCTTTGCTTCGTGTTATTTCTGTCAGAAGACTAAAGTTTTTTTTCTTCCTTTCTATATCGGGATATCTCGAAGAAGGCGACAAAGATAATCTAGCGCGCGAGAAAAATAGATTGGGGCAAATAATTTAGGCTTCTGTTGTTACTAAAGCTACTGTTTTGACGTCTTTTCTTATGTTGTAACAACCTTGGGCTTGGTGTGGGGATAAAAGGCGAATTCATTGATAATACACCAATTCACCTTGTATAAACGTAATTATTTTAATTAAATACAACGTCGACGATCTTACCTATAGAAATAGACCAGATCTATGCCTAGTACATTTAATAATTTATTTTTCATTTTTATATAATATAAATGCCTTTCATTTCATCGGGTATACAACCAAAGTTCTACGTATGCAGGAAAACCCTTGAACTTCTGGTATTAAGAGGTAATAAATTGCAGGTGTGGGCGTGGACAAATAGGATATATGGGTTTATAACCACTTAGGTTATTATTCGACTCAATCTAATTTGGCCTATAGATAAATATCCGAATGTCTTTGATCGCTTTGGGTGTAGTTTCAAAGGATACACGTAAACCCCTTTATTTATATTCATAAACTCGTAATGTAAAAGTATGGGACCACCGTTGGGCCTATACTATAAGTTTTGCCCATGGTAGAAAAGTTGCATCTGGAGAATGTTGCTATTTTTACTTTAAAACGTTTTTCCTCCCAGCCGGACCAGAATAGTGTGTGATATCCTTGATTACTTGAGTCGTGTTGAGACCCATGTCTGTTTCCAACAACTCCGCCACCAGGAAACGGCCCTCTATTCGTTTTTCAAGGTTGTCTTCTTGTAGCAGATATACTTTACTTACGGAGAATATGATAGCCTTATGATAGAGGATTGTTCCATACCATTTGTACACTAGAATAACTGAAGCGAAGTGGTACACAACATTGAATCTCATAGGACTTCAAGCAGTCCATGCAAACTCCTTCTGTTTTTAATAAACGAATTGAGATCCGTTGAGAATTACACCTTCCAAACTTAACAGTTTGAGTAATTAAGACAATAAAGGATTAGTGACAAATTAGTTTTGATGCGCGTCCCAGTAATTAGGCTTAGAAAAAAATGTCTACAACTTAAAATTTAAACAAGGGCAAAAATAATTTTGTGTGGTTTGAAACACCCTACTACGTGCTAAGGCTATAAATTTTAATTAAAATTACGTCACTGGGCCTTTAATCGATGTTTGGTTTATACGACGTAGTGGAAACTCAGAAATTCGATTAGACGAATTTTGCTTCGTCCTCGAACGTGTATCCCGAAATGCGTTTCCCTTTTGATAAGTAAATTTCAAAGGACTCACCCCGAGTTTGTTAAGAAAGGCTCGTAATGTGCAATCGCAAATTACCCCAGTCTATTTTATTCTTTATTAAAAAATACCATTGAAATTCATCCGCTCAGCTATCGACTGTAGACGAAACTCGGAATTGAAATCGGTCTCAGCCCCCTTTCATTCAATCTTTTTTTTTAAATACTTCATTTGCATAAAAACAAAGGAAAAGTAGTGAAACCATGGGCGAACCAACCCCTTCCTTTCTTAGTGGTAAGGGATTTTGGGGGCGAGATTTTCTTTAGAAATTTCAGGGGGACCACTTTTCACAGGATCTTTTATTCTGGCATCTCTTTGGTTCTCGCGTTTAAAATTAGAGTTTAAAACAATGAAGTAGAAAAGGCTTAGAAATTTTCGTTACCTCGTATATTTTGCCTCAATTTCGTTCATCGTCCATATTATATATAGAGATGTCAAATTACAGATTGAAATTTTGTCAAAAATTAATTTAAAGCTTTGGCAGTAATTTAAAATTAATTAAATTCGTTAAGTAACGGTTGTATTCCGTAATGTTCCGAGCGCTATAAATACTGAAATCATTGGTAATTATCCCGTAACAAATTACGATATGCTATAATCTATAATTACCAATGTTACATCTTCAATCGCCATGATGGTGGTTTTTATAAGTAAAAGTTAATTAAGTGAAACTCCTTCCTTAGAAATGGGAAATGTGCAGGCTTACTAAAATCAGGGATAGATGTAATTTTAGAAGCAGGAATGGAAAACGGTTAGTATTTACTTCAGTCCGACTCATAGCCCAGTATAGAGCCCCTCCTTCCAACACGTAGCGAAAATTTTAAATTATCTTATTGGCTCACTTAAACTACGTTTTGATGACGTTACTGACGTGGACGGCGAAAAATATGTAATTCCTTTTTACCTCTGTCGCTATGACCCACCTCTTCTTTCATACCCCTCCGTTCCGTGGAAGGGGTCCGGGACTTTGACGTGCGCCCAGATTACTCTGTTCTCCATTCCTACTTCTAAAATTAAATCTATATCTTATAAAATTTAACTGAATTTGCAATAAGATCAACGTTTAAGTATGTTGTTAGATCTCACTGTAGCCTACGTTTTCACTCTTATATTTCAACGTCGCAACTTCAATGCAAATGCTTTCTCAATAAAAGTCTATAACCTGACGTTAATTGAACATAAATATTTTTCGGATTGACCTATATTTTTATTCAAGAAACACATTAGTATTCCTAGAAGGTATTCGATATAACTTCACCCTGTGACTTATTGAGGTTAGGCAGAAGTAAACATCAACGTTTAAAGGGATGATATAGCAATTAACTAGTTTAGTAGACGTTTCTTTAAACAGTTGTTTATACAAAAAAGGATATTATAAAGAAACTAAACACTGTGTTTTAATCAATTAGCCTTATTTATTGGGGACCAAGCTACTAAGATTTGGAATTTGAGCTATTCTCCAAAACTTCAAGACATATTCCCTTTAAAAAATCGACTGTAAACACTCTCCAAGTCTTATTTTAGTTTTTGGCCGTCAATTCCAGGCTCCTTTAGCACGGAGTTTTCCAAAAAACCAATTTTATTCGGGCACCCTCGAGAAAGGCTGCAGTATTTTTATTTTACCTTTTTTATTTTTGGTTCATAAATTCGATTCGAATAATGACTATGACATGGAAATCCACTTAAAACTGGGACCACCAAGGCCTAGATACGCGTTTAAAATTTAAATGCACTCGCACACGTAAGGTTTTCTCTGACTTTTTTGATACTCTTTTGGGAAACATTTGAGCTCAGGCGATAAGCCTACTTAGTTCTTGAAGACAGCTGGTTAGTTTTTAAAAATCTTCCTCTAAATTCATATTGAATAACCATGTTTTCTCTTGGAATTTAAATAGGTGACTTCTAAGACCAAATCAAAATATTGGATAGAATGTATAAGTTTGTTCTGGTTGGTTTCCAAAAGGTTAATATTTAAAGTAACGGCTTATTTTGATGAACTATAATCCTCACTTTAAATTTAGTAGGCTATACAGGGTGTTTCTGAAAAGTCCATCACAAATTAAGGGGCGTGTTTATGGGACCAAACTGAGCGGAAAGTACCAAAGAACATGGGGTGTACAACATTTTGTTACGGAGATATGGCCTTCCAAACATTCGTCCCTAAAACAAGGAAATATCCAAAAATGAGGAGTAACACTTAAGACCGACTAACCAGCTTGTTTAAAATTACTAGACAATTTCAATAGCCTTTAATCGAACAATTGATTTCTACCTTTACTAATCAGAAGCGTATAAATGAGTAGAAGTATGCCTACGGTGGTAATGTAAAATTAATCCCAAGTGACATGATGTTTCAAGATCTTCCCAGCACCAAGTAAAATGGTTCTGATTGAAGGGACTTTTATTAGCACAGCGTAAACAACGTTATTTTCAGGAATTAGTCCAAATGTCCACGGGCGGCATTACAAAAACGAGGCAGTCTTTCGAATGATACTTGGACATGTTGGAAGATCCCTGGCTTGTTCCTGTTATCTCAAACCGTAAAAAGCTACGCAAATCTTCATCATCACGGACAACACTCTTGTACGTTAGGTATGACCTTGAGAAAACCTAAAAGGACATCTCGAATGTATTTGAAAAACCCATCTCCAATTAAGGGGCGTGTTGTTTGTTTCCAACAGAGTAAACTCGCCCAGAGAACAATTACAATGCAGAGCCACGTTTCGGCGTTAATGGCCCACAAAGGTGGTCCCAAACAAAAGAACAAACTTTAATTTGTTTCGTTCAGTAAGTGTTTCATGTGTCATAGATAAAACGCCATGATTAATGCACAAAGAAAATGTTATTGACAAGTTTTCGGACCGCGATGCTGAAATGTGGTGGTGCACCATCGTGCATGAACCACATTCTGTTTATTAAACCTAAGGGTACGTCTTCGAGTAGTTCTGGTAAATCGTCCCGTAAGAACTACAAGTAAGCCACACCGTTTAACCTGGGCTCTAGGAAATATGGCCCAATTAAATTGTCACCCACAATACTACACCACACGTTTAAGCTGAATTGTACTTTGTGAATTCTAACGCAAGTTGCGTGTGGTTTTTTCTTAATCAGCAAACCAATTGGCGGCTGCTTGTTTTTGGATCGTCCTCGAAAATAGTGAGAACTTCGCCTATTCTTAAAAAACAGAGCACTAAAACAGAGCACTATGTTTTTTAAGAAAGGAATAAAAGAGGTTTCACGTACATGTGTTTGTTTTATTAAACTCATAATTCAACGAAGTCTGTTACAATGCCTTTCTTCACAAATGCCGAATATGCGGATATGCACCTAATGTATGGACTAGCCGAGGGGAATGCCGCTGCAGCTGTACGCTTGTATCAGGAAAGATTTCCGCAGAGGCGACTACCAAATCGACTGACGTTCGAGGCTGTGGACAGACGTTTGAGGCAAGATGGACGAATCCAACCGGCTGGACCTCAACCTAGAGCGAGAGCCATCCCAGAGGCCGTAGAAGACGAAGTTCTCACCATTTTCGAGGACGAGCCTGAATCAAGTACCCGCCAAGTTGGTCGCCGATTAGGCGTAAACCACACGCTCGTGTGGAAAATCCTCAGAAGCCACCGGTTTCATCCTTTCCATGTTCAAAAAGTTCAAGGTTTGAATCCAGCGGACTACCCACGACGCACGGCGTTTTGTCAGTGGTTTCTGGCTAAAGTAAACGATATCGATTTCCCACGGGATTTGTTGGTTACTGACGAAGCTAACTTTTCACGGGATGGTATTATTAACTTACATAATAAACATCAATGGTCCCAGCTAAACCCCCACGCAACTTGCGTTAGAAGTCACCAAGTACAATTCAGTTTAAACGTGTGGTGTGGTATTGTGGGTGACAATTTAATTGGGCCATATTTCCTAGAGCCCAGGTTAAACGGTGTGGCTTACTTGCAGTTCTTACGGGACGATTTACCGGAACTACTCGAAGACGTACCCTTAGGTTTGGTAAACAGAATGCGGTTCATGCACGATGGTGCACCACCACATTTCAGCATCGCGGTCCGAAATTATCTTAACGCGACCTTCCCTTTGCGGTGGTTAGGTCGAGGTGGACGTGTGGAGTGGCCTGCTCGATCACCCGATCTGAACCCTTGTGATTTCTTTCTTTGGGGCCACCTGAAAGACTTAGTTTATCAGACTGAAGTGCCCGATGTTGAAGAGCTACGTCGACGAATAATTCACGGCTGTCAAACAATTCGCGAAACTCCAGGCATTTTTCAACGTGTAAGGGAATCATTTGTAAGACGTGCTAATGTGTGCCTTAACGCGGGTGGTGAACACTTTGAACAATTTTTGTAACTAGTTGCAATTAAATGTTAAAACTTGTCAATAAATTCATTTTCTTCGTGCATTAATCATGGCGTTTTATCTATGACACATGAAACACTTACTGAACGAAACAAATTAAAGTTTGTTCTTGTTTTTGGGACCACCTTTGTGGGCCATTAACGCCGAAACGTGGCTCTGCATTGTAATTGTTCTCTGGGCGAGTTTACTCTGTTGGAAACAAACAACACGCCCCTTAATTGGAGATGGGTTTTTCAAATACATTCGAGATGTCCTTTTAGGTTTTCTCAAGGTCATACCTAACGTACAAGAGTGTTGTCCGTGATGATGAAGATTTGCGTAGCTTTTTACGGTTTGAGATAACAGGAACAAGCCAGGGATCTTCCAACATGTCCAAGTATCATTCGAAAGACTGCCTCGTTTTTGTAATGCCGCCCGTGGACATTTGGACTAATTCCTGAAAATAACGTTGTTTACGCTGTGCTAATAAAAGTCCCTTCAATCAGAACCATTTTACTTGGTGCTGGGAAGATCTTGAAACATCATGTCACTTGGGATTAATTTTACATTACCACCGTAGGCATACTTCTACTCATTTATACGCTTCTGATTAGTAAAGGTAGAAATCAATTGTTCGATTAAAGGCTATTGAAATTGTCTAGTAATTTTAAACAAGCTGGTTAGTCGGTCTTAAGTGTTACTCCTCATTTTTGGATATTTCCTTGTTTTAGGGGCGAATGTTTGGAAGGCCATATCTCCGTAACAAAATGTTGTACACCCCATGTTCTTTGGTACTTTCCGCTCAGTTTGGTCCCATAAACACGCCCCTTAATTTGTGATGGACTTTTCAGAAACACCCTGTATACGTTTGTGAGATAATTTATAGTCAGGTCTATTCGTAAAGATGCACGCCTTTTCCCGTTAAGTTACTATTTAAATTGATTAAGATGTGCAAATGGTTTCAATTTCTTTCCGTCATTCTTAAAGATGGCGGTAGATTCCAATTAAAATTCGTTTACCATGTCAAACATGAACTATTGGTCAAAGCCTGCAGGTTAAAATGTACAGACTTTACTATGTTTTCATCCCTTTTTCTTGCCACCATTTTCCAAGATGGCGGCGACGTGTTTACACGAAAAACCATATATACAAACCTTTTATATGATGTAGTGAACAAGTATGCTTAATTTCAAGCAAATCTGTTGAAATGCGCTAAAGTTATTCCGAAAGAACGTTTATTTCATTTCCTACTACCATTTTCTAAGATGGCCGCCGTATTTCCTTGAAATTCTCAGATCTTAGGGCCTCCATAATAAATGTTCAGCCCAAATCAAAATGGAATAAAATATTTTCCTAGTTTAAATGGGCATTCACTCTACGGGACTGGCAGTTCAAAGTTGATCTCCCTGAGGAGAAATTCACCTTTATCCTTTCGACTTTCCTTTACAATTTCTTTACTTCTTGTAAGCGTAAAAACCTTTTTAGTTTCTTAGAAAATATTTGTCTCGGTGTGGGCTTATATGATCTTTCTGAATTTTTTAGTATTTTGAAAAATTTTAAAGGTACCCTTGGGAAAAGTGTAAAACAGTTAAGTCTCGGATAGGATATAAGCTGGCGAGCGGGGATTTATGGTTAAAAGAGAGTCGGTCTATTTCAAGTACTTTTTCTTACTTCTTAAGATATCTAGATAATAATAATAATTTATAGTGAAATTGTTTCGATGGCTCAGTAAAGAAAACACTACGTTTGCTTAAATATTCTGTCCACTGTATGAAAATGTCTATATCCGGTTTAATGTTCTGTCCACTGAGTGAAAATGTCTATGTCCGGTTTAATATTGTCCACTTCCGTTCTAAAATGTCTATATCCGGTTTAATATTGTCCACTTCCGTTCCAAAATGCCTATATTATGTTCAATAAAGTCCACTTCCGTTTAAAAATGTCTATACACTTCCACCATGTCCACTTCCGTTTAAAAATGTCTATACACTTCCACCATGTCCACTTCCGGTTCAATAATGTCCACGTCCGGTCCCAAGAGCTCCTATACGTCCCAAAAACTCAAATTTCTTCATAAAGATATACTTCCGTTTCAAAAATATCCATTTTCTTTCCTTATACTTCCTTTGTAAAATTTCCATTTCCGGATCTATAAAGCATACTTCCGTTGTAAAATTTCCATTTCCGGATCTATAAAGCATACTTCCGTTGTAAAATTTCCATTTCCGGATCTATAAAGCATACTTCCGTTGTAAAATTTTCATTTCCGGATCTATAAAGCATACTTCCGTTGTAAAATTTCCATTTCCGGATCTATAAAGCATACTTGCGTTGTAAAATTTCCATTTCCGGATCTATAAAGCATACTTCCGTTGTAAAATTTCCATTTCCGGATCTATAAAGCATACTTCCGTTGCAAAATATCCATTTCCGGTTCTATAAAGCATACTTCCAGTGCAAAAGTAATCATATCTGTTCACGTGTTGACACAAATCCTTTAAGAAAATATTTATCCAAAATATTTCCTGGAAAAATTTATTTCATCCGAAAACACAATATGAAAATATTTTTGACAAATATAATTATTGGGGAAATTTTAAATCTATTTTTGGCTCTTTTTGGATGAAGAGTTGAGACTAATTCGAAGAAAGGAAATTACATTTTTCAACGTATGTACCTTGACATTTACCAGCTTTCACCGTTCTTTACTATTAGTCCTGGTAGAGCTTTTTCCACGAAATTGAAAAAAATAAAATACCATAAAAATCCCGGACAAAATTGGATGATTAAAAAAATCCTTCTAAGCCTTGGTTGGCTCAGGTCTAAAAATTCATTTCCATTGTTGGAAGATTTAATCAAAACCTGAAGTCCTCGATTTCTATATTATTTTTCCGGCGAAATTGCAATGGCCAAAAAAATAATAACCGCTTTTTTCCCTATATATTGGTAACCCTAGAATCGTAGATTAATTTTTGAAGACGAACGAAAAAATCAATTAAATTTCGATCGAAGCGGAAAGAAATTATTGGATTTTATTTTTTTATTATTATTTTTGGCTTAGTAAAATTACCTTTTAGGCTTTTAGGCCTTTCTATCTATCAGTATCTAATATACGCTTGATTAAATATGTTTTTTTTAAAGTATAGTTTATTGCTAGGAGCATAAGATTATTTTGATAAGTCTCTGAAATTATTTACACAGAGATTTAAACCGTGTTTCGTGAGGCTTTCAATTAAGAATAATCTGAATGCATTTTAGTTTCCATTCAGGATTGCAGGAAGGTTTGGGCGTAGTTCACTTCAGTTTAAATCAGTTCTTGGCATCACAAAACGCCTGTCAGAACTGCACTGATGTTAAAACTGTATTTTAAAGAATTCTAGACTTATTAATACTCTATTTATTATGAGCTTATGCTAGTTTTCTCATTTTGAAATAGTGAATCTCAAAAGCAAAAAATGTAGTATAGTTTTTAATATGTTTATATTATCAATATTGAAACTAAAGAAGTATTTATTTATATTTGTCCTTAATAAACTTTGGGAGAAAATAAGCCTTAGTCGAACACGTTAAAAGTTTTGACCACGTGATCATGAATAACAAAAATGTAAGGCAAAAATGTTTAACACGTAAAAATCTCGTTGGATATCTGCAGGCCGGGACCTTAATTTGTAATTGTAATATCGCGTCTCTACGTACAAATACAACGGAAATAACGCTGCTTTAATTAGCACCGTTTGGTGCTTTTTACACAGGGATACTCATAATATATTGACCAAGGCCTATATGAAAATAACAAAGAACTTTCTTTCTTTCTTTCTTTCTATAACCTAAGGGGCGTGACCCTTTACGAACTAGGCGCGTGCCTGGGCGGAAATATGTCACAAAATCGTGACAATCATACTGGAATGGCGGGTGTGGTTCTAATATACTTTAAACAGACTTTATTATGCAATTAAGAATTAACAAAAATTCGGTAATATTAAGTTGAAGTAAAATTGTATTTATCAATATTGAGAAGGAACCTCTGTCTTTAAAGGGAGAAATCCATATTCTAGACTGACTTATTGATTGTCTGATAATCGACGCCCAGCTCAAACCGCTTCACCTTGGAAACTTTAATTTTGCAGGGACGTTAACCTTCAAGTAGAAAGTACATACGCTGAAAGGCATTTTCATCGCCATCTTGGAAAATGGAGGCAATAGCCCAATGACTCGGTTGAACCTTGGCCTAGTGCTAGGTAGTTCAAAATCCTACTGTTCGAACCATATCTACTTGAAACCTTGAAGGACAGAGGGATATTGAGTTGAAACCCCCATACCTATAACGTTCCTACTGTACCCCCACCTACGGAACGACACCGAAGTCCTCCCAGCATGCTCAGCGTTTAGGTAGGGTCGTACAGTATGGAATCGTAAAGTACGCTCTCTATGTCTTAAAAATAGAAGCTAGTTCTCATACAAATGCAATAGCGCTAGGCGGCAGCACTTAACAATCGCCTACCTTAGGGTATGGACGTGCGCGAGGTACACTGGGAGAGTTACGGTGCCGCATAGCAGATCGCCGACATTATTTCTACTCCATCTTACCTCGTTTCTCCCTGCTGAAAGCCTGAAACCTTTCCTAAATTTGATAGCAAACTCCATTTTCGATTGAATAAGGAAGCTATGTATGTATCCATAGCGTCTGCGTGTTTCCAACGCAACTCCCTAGGGCTCATTTTCTCTCTCATCAACTTAGTTACTGACGCGTGACAAATGAAACTGCACCGAGAGAATTTCAATTATTCATTTGGGAGAAATCTCTCACGCATAATTAAACTTTGCCCGAATCCATTAAAAAATAAACGCTACATATTCTTGTATTTAAAGTACTCGACATAGAAGAAGGATTGAGAAATGGTTGTATAAACGACATCCTGTACAATTCTGAAAGAAATTATGAAAGATAAAGGACGAGGTGTATATCTCGTAAAATTAACGTTCAATATTACTTTGTTTTGTTTAGCTCTCTGAGTACGATGATATTATTTAGGTACAACAAATAATAATTATTAAAAATAATGAATATCTCAATATCATTTGTCTATTTACTTTGTATGGAATTTTTGTAGAAGGCAATAAGAACTATGGCTGGTGCTTTGAGGTTTCGAAGGTTTAACATTTCCAGTATGGTCAGTTTGTAACTTCCCCCTCTACTGAAGGTGCATGGTCCTTATTCCCTTCTGATTTTAAGTTTTCGTGATCTCCTTATTGAATAGTAAAATAGGGTCGAGTCAAGGTCTGTTTCTAATATTAAGTATTTTGATCACGCGACAACCAGCGCTATTTAGTTTCAACGCCTTCCAACTAAAATATACATAGTGCATGAGACTTACATTTACACCTATTGAACCGCTGCATTGGTAGAAAATTTTTATAAATCTATGCTTTTTAAATATAGCCTTTTTCCCCATTGGATTTTCCAAGTTTTGCAATTTTCTTAATTGCAAAATAGGTCTCAAAGTCCGAGACTTTTATGATATCAGGGATAGAAGTATTTACTTCAGTCCGACCAGGGGTAGATTTAATTTGAGAAGTAGTAATGGAGAACAGAGTAATGTGGGCGCGCATCAAAGCCCCGGACCCCCTTCCCTTGGACGGAGGGGAATGAAAGAAGAGGCGGGTCATAGCAGCAGAGGTAAAAAGGAATTACGTATTTTTCGCCGTCCCCGTCAGCAACGTCAGCAAAACGTAGTTTAAGTGAGCCAATAAGATAATTTAAACTTTTCGTTACGTGTTGGAGGGAGGGGCTCTATACTGGGTGGTCTATGAGTCGGACTGAAGTAAATACTAACCGTTCTCCATTCCTACTTCTAAAATGCAATCTATGGCTGAATTATATCCAGTTTCTGAAGAAAAATGTTTTGTATATCACTCGATACCAGTAAGTAGTTAACTATAAATGCATGTAAAGTGAAGTATTTTAAGTATTATTACAATATTCTTGCAATAAAAGTAGAAAATTCATGAAATCACAAAAATAATTTTCGTCGTCCAAAAATGACTCCATATTTGACCTTTAGGGAGTGATCATTTAAAGGTATACTCTAGTGTCAAATTGTTCTGGTTGCCTAGTGAACCGAAAATTCTTCCATATCACGTGGTGCATGCCTATATAGAACCTATATACTTAAAGTTTTTAACTTCCTAACAAAAAAAGAAAGTTAAGTCTCAAGAGAGACTTTGAGAGTTTTTCCGAAGCCACTTTCATGGCAGATTACCGCCGACACGTTTTTTTAGGTTCCAGAACGACAAGAGATGATCGTCGTAATTGGCGCACATTGATTTTTGACTGCGATTTCATTCAATGATCCGTGCACCGAATCGGGTATAGTCCTGTAATAAATTTAGCCATTTTGATCCAATATTGGCAAAGGCTTAGCGATAAGGACGAGACGTTAAGAAGGCGTTGTGTAAGGTAATGACTGGTTACCCTTCACCTTGTTGGTTTCATATAAGTGAGCAAGGTTTAGTTCGTCCCATAATTAGATTACGGTTGGTATATATGTATTAATATTAATATCTTGCGTATTGTAGTCCATTGAAGGAAGTAAATTACTTAATTAAGGTGCTCATAGATAGACGTATGACTTGCAAACTGGAAATCCGTCAAAGTTAACGTTCCAATAGCAGGTTTGCGCGCATGGCGTTCGGTTTCACCGGTGCAGAATAGACAAGTACAAAATAATAAGCCAAAAAACCTGCTACAATCTAGAAATTTTACTAAAATTTATTTTCAAAATGCAATTGCACACTTTTATACGACAATAATTAGCATAAATCTATGTAAGTTCTTCAGGTAATGGACTTCTAGCGTTCAATGACAATTTGACTGTCGTATCGATGTACCTGCTAGCAGCTTCCCCTTTTATTGAAGTCTCTAATTGACTTGAAATCGCTTCCAAGGCCCCCTGACTCTGAGATTAATAGCTCTTCCATGCAATTTCTGTCGGTAATCGCTTAAATGTTTTACTTTTTTTATTTTTAAATAGTTTTTTTCCGCATCGGTTCGTTCTGCTCATCTAGGCATCCTCATTTACCGGTTAAAGGAAGAGTATTGGCTAGCAAACGAAGCCTATCACGATAATTATTTTAACTAAATGTCTAGTTTGAGTTACATGGCTTGATTCAGAAAATATATAGATTAGTCTTAGTAATTAATTAAATTTCGGACTGGATTTTTTTAATTTTCTGAACGATTTGGACTGATTTCAGAACGTATAAACGAAGTCATATCCCTTTTCTGGGTTCAGTGTTACGGGGTTAGGTTTGAGGTGTTATACTTTACCTTTAATCGATTGGTTCCAAACTCAAATTGGGCAAAAAGAAATTACTCGTAATTACCCCGGGCGGGCTCGACTCCCTCTCAAATTGCTAGCGACCCGACACTGCCTCTAGTTGCAAAAAAAAAAAAAAAAAAGAAAAGAAAGTTTTTCAAAAAAATTATGGGACCGGAAAAAATGTTCAAAAATTGAAATTTCTCTAATGGGATGAAACTCTTCAACTAAACTATATTAGATTTTTTCCCTTTATATCATAAGTAAATTAATATTCCTATAAGTAAATATCCTACCATTGACAATCGTATAGTTCTTGTTGTTCGATCTCATATTAACAGCACGAAAGGCTGAGCCAATTTCTTTAAAAACGTAGCGGATAATTATTGACTTATGCTTAGGTATCACATATACATAGATATTAGAAAAAAATAAATAAAATGTCTTACTTTTCTCCGAGTGACCCAAGAAGGCATCCAAATAATTATTAGTAAAATATTAGTAAAAGCGTGTATGTTTTATGATATCTATGTCTTATACGATTTCGATAATTTGAGAAAAGCAGGGAACCCTCTTTCAACCCCTCCCCCACCCAATTTCGGTCAGGGTAATTTGATCTCGAGTAAAATTACTAGAAATCTAAAAATCAGATGACAAAATTGATTTATTGCATACCTTATACGTCACCACGGTGAACAAATTTGAATTTTTTTTTATTAAACTGAACCTAAGGAAATATATTTTAACGTTACAAGTGGGTGTATACTGCGCATGCTCAGCTATGTCCCTTTAATAAATACCCTTAAGCAGGGACGGAAATAAGCAGATACTTTAATCAGGCAATTTGTTTTTAGCAAATCCTTTGTGCAGGGTAAAATGTTGTTGGGTGAAAAATAATCGATGCAATTTTGAACTTTTTTTTTTTAAATGTGTCACTAAAAATCCAATAAAAAAGCCTCACCAGAGAAATTTACAGTTAATTAAACTTAGAGGTTTGTTTTTTGCAAAGTAAATTTGTATTCGTTTTGGTTTGCGTTGCCTTTGAGCAGAGAAGCTCAGAGGGTGAAACACTTCTACAGGGGCTATGGAATCATACATTACGTGCTAGCCCCTATATTTAGGCGTTTCCTAAATACTCTGAATCCTAAAGGTTTTTTTCTTAAATGAGAAAGACTCGGCTTTGTCTGTTGGCAAAGAAGCTCAGAGGGTGAAACATCTCTACAGGGGCTATGGAATTATACATTGAGTGCTAGCCCCTATATTGTAGCTTTTGCTAAATACTCTGAATCCCAAGTTTTTTACAATAACTTTTTCTGTTGGCAACAAAACATTGTTTATCTTGGAAAAAATGTACTTAGTAAGATTAGGCCTAGTAACTGATAACTTTTAATTGTAAAGAAGTTACCATTGTTATGGACAGCAGGATTCAAACTTGGATCTGCCGGACAGTCGTAATTTTCCCTACTCCAGCTAATCCCTGCTGGCTTAGCAAGGATAATTAAGATGAGTGTGGTAATTATAGTCCTGGGGAATGTAATTATTCTAAAGTAAAATATACGTGCATAAAAACAGTGATTAATTTAATATGCATAGCTAATATTTAAAAAAAGGAAAGAATTACAATTCAACGAGGTTAATTTTATTGAAAATAGGTATTGAAAGGCAAAGAGGCTTTCTCTATACACTGGATATATATTTATATATAAATGAATATTTTTTTTTTTCAAGTTCTCTTTATATAGTTTCTCTGTTCATTGTTTTTCACATATCTGATAGTATTTTATTTTTAATCTATTAGTTTGTTGATTGGATTATGTACGTATACATGTACGTCACGTCACACGTCACTGGAATCTCGCTTTACTGGAACAGTTTACACAATATTTTATTTTCTTATTGTCAGGGGGGTACAATTTATTTAAACAATTTTTACATATGGGGGGTGTGCCTCTTTTTGTTTAAAAAAAGTTTATTTTTTTCCGACATGTTTACTAAGTTATTTACAAAGATATTTTTTATTTATTCTTTGGGATTTTCAAGTTGTTTTTTATGTTTTTATCCCGGCCGAATTAAGTTTGATTTTTTTGGTTTTTTTATTTATTTATACGATGTTATTTGATTTGGTTTGGTCAGACGGTGACAACGTCTTTAGGTGTGCAAGCTGCGCATTGGGGGTACGCTTTTATCACCTTTTGTTTGACCCCTGTCTGTTGACTCTTGTCCATTTGTGCCACTAGGTGGCGTTTAGGCGTCGTTGGAGGACCACCCTCGGGGTCCAGTTCTGTGTCTTTGCATCGCCGGACGTTACTCAGAACAAGCATTAAGATGATGGCGATATAAAAAACCATAACTACCTGTCAAAAAGAAAAGAAAAAAGGAAAAAAAATTCAATATTTTAAACCATAGAGTCTGGTGTTTATCCACCTAGTTTTCTAGTCGACAAAACTGCAAAAATGTCTGCCAACACATTAGGTTTTGACGGCCAATTGAACAAGTATATTGAGCGTCACATTTAAGTTGGCCGAATATTCTGACCACCCTTTTGAGGCTATATTTTTTTTAAACAAATTGTAAAACATTTTTTTATATATTTTATATTAAGGTTTAATGATATTTGAATGATCTATTGAATGTAATTTAGTTTTTATGGCGCCACCATATTTTTATCCAATATTTCACAAATAATATCTTTTTTTGTTCCAACAATTTTCAAAAATAACAAATAAGGCGTATAATTAAATTAATAGCCCATTATATTTCCGAATTTCCTTTAGTAAGTTTTTATACATATTCAAAAAAGGGTGATGATTAATAATAGCATTAATTAAAATAAATTGGTGAATAAAACCATAGGAAAAATTGGGAAACTAAAAAAAAAAAAAAAAGAATTAAATAAATAAATATATTTCTAATTCCGCCCAAAATGTAACGCTCAATTTAAGTTTCTCAGTAACAAATCCGAGCCCTAATTTCACTCCTCAGAATTCTACCCGTACTTCGATTAACTCAATTAGTAAGCTTTTTGGAGAGCGATTCCACGCTTAGCCATACGAATTCATTAGTTTTAATTCCCCCTTTTTCTCTCTCTCTCTTTTTCTTTATTGCTTCCAAATAATCGCCTTTTCAGGCTTAAGTGAAGGAAGCTCGAATGTCTTCTAAGGCTTAAGAAAAGGAAACTCGCTCTAGTCTCGAGAAGGATCTTTTCGGTTACAAGGTTCTTTTCGATAACCACTAGGGACTGGCTGGACTCCCTCCTTCCGTTACGTTAATGACCCATCGTTTCACTTCGCCTTAGCTCAGAGACGCGAATTGGAAAAGTGTTACTTAACTACGCTTACTAAAGTTAGCGGACGAAAAGAGCTTGAAGAGAGGTTAAGGAAAATTTTGGTTAGTTAAACATGCAGGAGACGATGTCTAATAAATTAGAGACATTAATATACCCCAAGCAGGGATAGATTTAATTTTAGAAGTAGGAATGGAGAACAGAGTAATCTGGGCGCGCGTCAAAGTCCTGGACCCCCTTCCCCGGGACGGAGGGGTAGGAAAGAAGAGGCGGGTCATAGCAACAGAGGTAAAGAGGAATTACGTATTTTTCGCCGTCCTCGTCAGCAACGTCATCAAAACATAGTTTAAGTGAGCCAATAAACCCTTTGCCTCTAATGATTAAGCATTTGATATTCAAGTAATCTTGTAGTAATTAAATGTATCTTTTTAATTTTTCAACTCCGCAAAACGTTAGGCTGATGGTAGTTGGTTGATGCTTGAACTTAATCTCTCTACAGTTTTTTTTTCAGCTGAAATTTGTGGCAATAAATGCTTTATGTACTCAGGGGAGGTTCGATAGACTGATAACACCCTTTAATGGCGAATTTTCTTTTGCCTGATTAATTTTAACGAAGTATTGGGTTTACTGACGTTTTTCCATAGATTTTAGAGCAGACATTATTGCTCGTTTTAGGCAAAGATTCTATGGCCAACCCAAAAAATATGTATTGCAAAGTTGACCGTGAAATTCCATCGTCAATGGCGCCCTCCATGAGGATAAATGGAAAAATGCGCAAATTTGCATGAAGTTCATTACTATTTCTCGGTTATATTAAACGTTACACTGTAATTAATTTTGATGGTTTTTCGCGCTGCCCCGAGATTACTCGATCGTGTCTTTAAGATGCTAACTACATACTTAAACCTCAAATGAGGCTCAGAAACACCTGCTCTCAATAGCCCTTTCTCCCCAAGGGAATGTCCGCTATTGGTACATGTACATCGCTGGGAGGGAAAAAATTTAGGCGGGGTGAATTTGAATTATACAGCGTGGAAAAGGACAAACCGCACACAAGAAACGAAAATTCCGCATAAGCGTTCTGTAGTCGCGGTGATAGAAATATTCATAGCCAATGAAGAGGCTTTTGTTGTAAACTTAAGTGAGGAGTTATAGGCTTCTGGTATAGGCCTAGAAGGTAATCTTTTAATAGATAACATTATTACCGATATGTAAATGAGGGCATCAGTCGATTCGTCCGGATAGACAAGTCGTACTTCGCCTGTGTGACTGAGACGGCCATGGCTCAATCCCAGAACCGCTGGCGCCGACGTGGACTTGCAAGGCTCTCCCGAAGGCAACCTATAAATTTAAATAAAGAAAATAATAATCAATATTTTAATGACTTTTAAAAGTTCCAACGGTAAAAGGTCCCCATGGAGAGTTATTTTGTTTTTGATGAAAAATATTAATTTTTCTAAATAGGTCGAATCGACTTTCTGAAGTTAAAAGTATATTTTAAAAGAACCATTATGATAATTTATAGTTCCTCTCTACCACTTATACAGGGTGTTTTCGAAAAGTCCATCAATAATGAAAGGGCGTATTTATTGGGCCATTTTGAGTCGAAAATGTTCTATGACATTTTGCCGTCCGACCCACGGTTTTCGAGTTATGATTTGAATATTTTAGGGATGACCCCTTCATTAAATTAGCGCTGTCTTTCAATTTCTTAATTAAATTTAAGGGGGTCATCCGTAAATTACTCCAATCATAACTTGAAAACAGTGGCCCGGACGGAAAAATGTCATAGAACATTTTCGACTCAAAATGACCCAATAAATACGCCCTTTCATTATTGATGGACCTTTCACAAACACCCTGTATTTTAGGATGTTAAAAATATACTGGGTACAGGAAGGAAGCCATAAAATCCCGATTAATTTTGCGATGTTGTACGGTACAGGACTCAATTACCATTATTAATAATTATTTCGTGATAATTGATGGGTTTTACGGGCTGATTAATTTTTTTACCGTTAATTTTTCTAATTTAAACTCCCACTCGAGTGGAAACCCTTTATTATCGGTTTGATCTCTAGTGTTATTTTATAGTTGAGTAAATTCGCATTCAAGGGGTTAATTGTATTCTTAATAATAGTTAATTTTGTATTGTCCTTAATTATTAATTACGCAACTAATTGATAATTGACCACTCTGTTTAATATTTCATAGATCTGCAGTTTAACATACTCATAAACAGATATACAAATAAACAACTGTAGTCTAAAATAATCACATATTTACAAGAAGTCACTCTCTTATAGAGTTTCACGTTCAGACATATACTCTTACGAGTTACCTCGTTAACCCGGCAATTGTCCTGAGTATTACCTACGTAATCCTTTGAAACCACGTAGGAATGAATATATAGGATGTTTTCTACTGACGCGTAACGAATAGTCTTGTTCGAAAATGAGATCGCTAAGCCTTGGCTATAGTTGAAAGTAGAAGTCTTCTTTTCATCTCTTTGCCGCCCTCTGGCTTGGCCGCAAATCGAAAGCTCGGATCAATCACGATCATTTCTGAACAATTGCTCTGTTTTCTTCCTTATTTTTTCCTCCGCACCTCCTTCCTTCCTGCATACATGGAGTCTAGGGAAAATTCAAAGAAGTCGCCCCCCCCCCACCATTTTCTCTTCCTCCCTCTGATGTATTGTGTTTAGTGACCCGTACTTTTACTACCTGAGGACTGGCTGCGTTCTACTTTTAGCAAGAAACTACTATGTTGAACAGTACATTCATTACATACCCCAAATTCTTTATAGGAAGCTAAAGTGTAAGTGAAATGCGTATAGTTCATCTTCACACTTGTGTATACAATATTTTACAATAGTTTTAAATGTATTATGTTTGGTAACTGAGTTATCTAGATACGTGTTGCTTTTCGAGGATGGAAATTTTAAAATGTACGCTTCCTTAGAGGTCTGATCTTAGACAGAGTTAAGGAAGTTTTCTTTCCATAGAGATCTTATCGCTGTTACAACGTAAATATAAATATTTTTACTTTGAAGTCGAGAAGACATCAATGTAATTTAAAATTCTCTTTCTAGACTAATCAGTATATTTTTTTAAAAGTATAGAAAATAAACCCAAATATTTCCTTAAGAAAACAGAGTTTTGTCTTTGTAGGATCAAATCTTCGAAAAAAAAAAAGATAATTTCGTCGTTTATAACTTATTTTTTCCACGTTTCCTGGAATGTTTAAGGGTTAAAATTTACAATGATCATTTGACGAGCTAACTTATTAGTAAGTTAAATGTACTGTGGAAATTATTATATCAAGGATTTCAAAGAAATTTATCTGTCTTAGAGTTATTTCACTTCGCCTTTCAATACGAGAATTATCTATGAATCACGTGAGAGGCAGGAAGTATATCCAAATTGCACTCGCCAAAAATACCTCTGCAAATTTTCCAATCTCGGCAAATTCGCGCGCGCTCTATGATTTTGTACTTTCCTTTGAAATCAGGTGGAAGAAATACTGAGAATATTTTTCTTCGACCGCACCAGCGTGCACTTTTTTTTTCATTTCATTTCATTCGGCAGCTAGCCTTTGAATGAAAATTTAGGGCCACATGGTATATATTCTTTTCAATACCATCTTCTTCTTTTTATATATATAAAAAAAGAATCCATTGAAAGCATTCATTGATAAAGTTCTTGAAGTTTAGCAATGGATAAAGGAAAGTTATACACTTTGGCCGAAGTAAAAGGGATTTTTTTTTCTTATACATGATGATCAAAGATGAACAAATTTATCGTATTGAGTTGCGTGCAAAAAAAGAGTTGGAAGATTTATTTTTTTGGTAGGGTTGAATTCGTTAAAAAATGAAATTACACATTTCATTCATGAAAATGAGAAATTAAAATTAAAATGTTCGTTAAAACGAATATTAAAGCAAAAGTATATAGGTTAAAAACAAAAGTGTACTTCGTTGAAACTTGCACGCGCTGCCTAATATGAGAAGCCTTCTTATTCTTCCCAGAATAGTGACGACACCAGTCTACATGGCACAGGGATCAAGCCGTGAATAGGCTCATAATGTAGCAGATTCAAGCTCTAGTATCAAAATTTAACGTTTGGATCTACTTTCTATAAACCTATGACGTCAAGAAGCTCTCCCTGATTGGTTAGTTCGTCTAGGTGGTTGAGAGGTGGGTAGTTTGCTTCACAGTTTACATGTCGTCTACTGCCAAAGGCAGGGAATTCTTAATGAAGTATACTTTTATTTTTATATCTATATACATTTGATTATAGTATTTAAATGATACCTCTCAAAACATTACAAGTATCCTTACCACAGGGAAATCAAATGTTGGCTTTGTGTTTATACGTTATTCGAAATGACCGGAAGAGCTCTTCAGTCTCTTAGTGATCTTATAACCTCATCTCATTTACATCGGAAAAGCCGAAAATAAATGAATGCAAATAGATGCTCGGATTCAATCTTAACTCGGATATCTGGTTCTGTACAAGTGAAAGTGCATGGAATACATCTCTATTCCTTTTTTTTGGTGATCATTTATTTCTCTTGGGGGTTATAACGGCTCACTTACAAGGACTGAATGTATAAGTAATATTGGTTGTAAATTTACGAATATTGCGTTGAAAGTTAAATGATAGGGATAGCTTTTGATGTCGTATAAATTTAACAACTTTGCCTCGAACGTTTGGCCCAAATTATCAAAGTATTGATTTTCAAACGGTGTTTTAGAGATTTATGATGAAACGCGATAAAATGCATTTGAATAAGAGCTCCATTTATTTAAAGGTAAAATGAACCATGGTCATTTAATATAGAAGGTCATATAACCCTCTTTGGTGTAAACAACTGGGTAGGCAACCATTCATTAGGCACATTTTTCTCTCTTCACAAGCTGCAAGTTAGGTCGAAAAGGAAAAACGCTATGTACCTAATAATTTAATAAAATAGTCGCTAACCATGTGATTCAATTTTAAACTACGTTCTAGTTAGTTACCAGACGGCGCTACAGACCAACGTTACCTGAAACCCCCTTTTTTAGTCACATTTTGTCACTAATCTTTTGCTTTGCTAACATGGGAGAGATAGGCGAGCTATGAACTCTTGATTAAACAAACCCTGACTATAAAGTATAAACTCTCAATATTTAGATTTTTGAATAGGAAACGTCCCAGTATTTAAATAGACTCGACTCTGTTTGAATTTATAAAAATAGATACGACAATTCGTTATTCATGTAAACACAAAAGTAGGTCTATATTCAATTTTGTTAAAACAATTCTTCAATATACACAAATATTTTGAGAAATCGAAAGGAAGTTGCGGCGGCGTCATCTCTCATATTTCAATCGCTTTGATTTAAATTCCACTGAGACAAGTCCGTATGTTCCTTTTCTTTTTTTTTTATGGAAAAAACTATAGCTTCATCCGATCTCAAATTTACATAATATGTAGGAAACTCCTCTCCTTCTACAGACTTATATCCGAATATACCAGGCGTTCGAACACCGCTTCCTATATCCGTTACATATCAGGCAATAGGCCATGAGAATTCCTTGATTGACTGTGATGAAATTTCTGTATTTTGATCTTTAACTCTGTTTGTAGAATCAGGGATAGATTTAATTTTAGAAGTAGGAATGGAGAACGGTTAGTATTTATTTCAGTCAGACTCGTATCCCAGTATGGATCCCCTCCCTCCAACACGTAACGAAAAGTTTAAATTATCTTATTGGCTCACTTAAACTACGTTTTGATGACGTTGCTGACGGGGACGGCGAAATATACCGAATTCCTTTTTACCTCTGTCGATATGACCCGCCTCTTCTTTCATCCCCCCCGTCCCGTGGAAGGGGGTCCAGGACTTTGACGCGCGCCCACGTTGCTTTGTTCTCCATTCCTACTTCTCAAATTGAATCTATCCCTGGTAGGATGTAATATGCGATATTATAAACTGTTTAATACCATTAGTGAAAGTGAACACGTGGTAGGGAATGATGAGTATAGGAAACATTATTTAAACTGCAATTTATATTTTTCAAAACATAATACTTTTTTATATCAAACTTCCTTATTTTTTATTGGGAAAAATGTTTAATTTAATCATAGATTGATTAAAAGACGTTGATATCATAAGCACTGTAGCCCATGAATTTCGCCGGAACTTTCCCAATCAAAATAGAAAAGCTATAGAATTATTGATGGTAGAATAACGCAGGTTACAGAAAAGAGAGAAAAAAATACATATAAAAAAACCAAAATAATAAAAAGAAATCTCTAGATAGATTTTTGGGGAAAATACTAAAAAATGCAGGGGTAAGTACAGTCCCTAAATTGAAATCTTATGGGATAGATGCTCGAAAGCATTCACGATACAATTCGAACCCTCCAGGAATGACTCCCAGCTGAAGAAGCTAATACGAGGGGCAAACCACTCCACCAACGTCTGTCTTCACCACACCCTTTTTAGTAGTTTAGAACTAGTACGATTTTGAAAGTGAAGGAAAATACAACTTTAGATAAGGTAAAACCAACAAGTGATATCTAGTTTATTAGGGAGAAGGTATAAGATGCCTAAGTATTCGAGCGCCATAGTCCCAGTCCCCTTTTCAAAATACAAGGGGGGGGGGGGGTACGTAAAAAGAGGCCGGGCTATTTCGCCATTCCTCAGTCGGAAAATACGTATTTTTCGTCATTCGCGTCGCGTTGACGTGAGTTTTCAAGAACCAATGAGATGCTGGTTGTAATTTAGAGGCGGGGATTAACTCCGGACCTACGTTTGGACTGGAGATAAAGCTGGAAATGTCGTAAATGTATACCTTCTCCCTATTAAACTAGATATCACTTCTTGATAACACTAAACGTTGGTTAGCCCCACGGATAGAGCTTCCTGTACAGATTGGGAGGTAACTCGGTACACCCTCTTTATAGCAATACACTTTCGTCTTTCATTTCTTACATGAAACCGTGGGCCTTTGTTAGGCCTTGGTTTCAGTGTAAAAGTATCCTCTCTCAGTATAGATTTTTGTCGTATACATTTTTGAACGTGTTTCAGATCATCAATGATTCAACAAATTCCAGCCACTAGGCATAGATAGCTATGGAATTTCCGATGAAATTTATTTGTGGTTCCGCGGCTTTTCGACAACTCCGTTACGTTCGGAGAGTCCTTTTAATGAAGTTGGTGGTTTCAGGGGTTTTAATTTACCAGAGAAGATATATTTGATTGTTCAATTTTTAGAAGCGTGCACCGCTGGCCAAAATAAATAGTAATTGGTCCTATCTAAATTGTTATTACTGAAGTGAAACTGTAGCTCGTCAAACAACAGGAACTTTTAATCGAGAAAGCTATTATTAGGTAAATTATTTGAAAGTCTATCTGTGAAATAAATTCACTCAATGACTTGTTAAAAACCTCTGACCTCTGACTTTTGATGGTGAATATTTTTGTTGGGAAGTTGATCTTAAATACTTGATACCCATTAAGGATGCTTTTTCATACTTCTGATGTTTTTAAGATATGTTATAGTAAAACCAGCTACCTTAAATGTTAGGACTAAAATATTTATTACCTTTGTTTAGACTGTTTAGCGTACACCAACTTAAGTCGTTAAATCGCAATATTGATCAGCTTGATAATTTTAAATATTGACTTTCGTCTCTTTGATGCGATTTTCAATAAAACTTCAAACCTTCCATAGTTTGCTTATACATTTAATTGAAAATTTCTATAAAGAAAGAAAAAGTTCCTATATATTATTAATTATAATCTAGCACATTTACCCGAAAAAATAAAAACTCAAAAGCAATAATGACAGAAGTTGAATAGAAACTTTGGAGATACTTTCGATTTGTCGTGGTTTCGGAACACAGCGCGTGCGAAAATTCTTCCTGTGACATTATAACGTATTGATGTTCGGTTCCCGCCAAAAAAAGACAACGGCACCACGTGGAAGGTATTTCTTTCGACATGGATCTGAACGAAGTCCGCTTTTCTATTAAGAGTAATCTCCGGATGAGACGAACCCATCACCAATAGAAATAGTTTTCGGAAAAGAATTTATGTCCGATTCATCCAGGATGGATTTTTTTATTGGCCGCGGAAATAGCCTTGTAAAGTGAATCTAGTATGACGAGTCGCATCCGGCGCCCCAGCGGGAAACCGACATCCAGAATCTGCTCCATTTTCGCGCCTTTTTTTTTCCTTCCCGCCTTTTTCTATTTTCCCATTTTCCTACGATCCTCCTAAAACGCGTCTTCTGTATTTCTAGGTTAAGCCTATTTTATACTCTATTTCAAACTAATTTACTGTCAGTATCACGTAACTCTAAGCCTTGGTTAAGGTCTCAGTTACTGACTTTTGGGCAAGCAAGTTTGGGGTTCTAAAAATGAGTTTCATATCGTTTGTAATTTCTAAAAATTTTAGTATAAACCGGGTTCCAATTTTTTTTTATGGGGATTGGAATGTTCCTGGACATTTCACTTTTGAACTGTGAACATTTCTTTTGAAGTATGATCACCACTATACGGTGGTGTTAAAGAAATTGGACCAACTGGAATAGTCAAATGCATATCTGTGAAACTGACTGTGAAAAGTTGTTAGTTTATTTTTATGCAAACAATTAGTTACTGAATTTCCTAATTATTTCCTCTTCATTGATTCCAAACCCTAAGACTGTATTTTCTTTACTCGCAAGGAAAGGAAAGGAAAGTTCAACAGGGTCTTAGGGCCTTAATCGTAAAGGTCCTATAATTTACTTGAAACAATTTTACGTTAATTAAACGTGACAATGCTATAAGTTTAAATCACAGACAGGAGGCCATTGACGAGAACGGTAAACATATTAGTATGTAATCTTCCCCACGCACCACACCCCATCCCCCGATAAGGAAATCAATGTTTTACCAGGTTCTCTACGTCCGGTTTGACGCGCCTCCTCCCTTCCCCCTGGTATCCATTTAATGACCGTAAAGGCTTCGATACCTTCACGCTTGGAAAGGCTAAGTTCCAACGCTAAGCTTCATCGCTTGGTTAATCGCTTCGATTAAGAGCGAATACAGACAGGTATCCTGAATCCGGCCGGGATGGAGTGAGTGAGAGAGAGAGAGAGAGAGAGTGGGCCGATCACACGCCCAAGTTGACTCTTCCCGGACGACCAATTTCAGGCTTCGCTGATTGCCTCGTAAGGCTCGCTAAGGTTTTCTTAGGCCCTCAAGCACCAACCGGTGTTTAGTATAGGATTATATATATTTTAACTATACGTACAGGGTGTATTTGATACGTCTGATGTAAATATAACTGGTAGTGGTAGGGTCAAACTGTGTCTGAGTGGAAAGTGCATGTGAAAGAACATGTTGGTTACGGAGATATGGACTTCCAAACATTGATTGGCCCAAAAAAAAAAGAGTATGTAAAGTGAAACATCAGCCCTCAATAGTCTAAGAACGTTACTGAGCCTTTATCTAGCGAAAGAAATGTGTAGAAGTGCGCGTGCGCTGGTAAAGTAAAGCTAATTACTACATGTGTGATTAAGTCCTCGGTTTGGTATGCTATCGATTGGGCGTGTTATCAAAACAGCATTGTCCAAAACCGCTTTTTCATAAACGCGTTTGCCTTTATAGCCATTTCTCGTTTTAGCGCATTTTGATTACAGCGTTTATATCTTGAGCGTTGTTTCGTACGCCTTTTCCAAAATATTGTTGTTTATATTCATTGACTTCCCAAAATAATATGCCTTTTCCAAAAAGTTATATTTTATATTTACTTCCGATATAACATTACTCCTTTTGCATAATATTGTTCTTTGTTCTATATACTTAATAACATAGAGATTTCCCTCCCTATCAATCACAGTTTGCGCGGAAACAGCAACCGCTGTTTTGGGAAATAGCGCTGTATTGAGAAACGCGGAAACAGCAACCGCGGTTTTGCTTCCACGCGGTTTTGCAAACCGCTGTTTTGGGAACCGCTTTATTCCAAAACGCTGTTTTGAAAACCGCTCAACTACCCGTGAACCCTTGGTTTAGGGGCCAAATAATTTTTGGGAGCCAGTATCTAGGTAACTAGATTTTTCTTGAATTTTCTTACTCAGTTTCACCCAAAAGAAGTATACCCTTTTATTTAAGGCAAACTTATCGAAAACACCCTGTTTAAAACTTTAGGGATTTGACGGCTGCAAAAATCCTTATTTAATGTTAAGAGTGTCTTAGCGAGGATCTTTAAAATTAACGACATGGCGTCTAGTGGCGTGACGTGTCTTTAGGGAAATTGTTACGAAGTTGCGTTTAACGTGTACTACTAAAAGCTCTTTGACTTTTATTATTCAACATAGCACCTAGAACATTTTTATTCTTACTTGCCAAGGGTTTACTAAAATAAAAATGACTTTGTAATTTAATACCCGCTTAAAGTTAGCTTGTCCCTCAAATAATGTCGAAATGATTTTTACAAGCTCTAGGTACATGTGTCTTAAGGGTTTTTTTAACGACCAGAGGTAACTTATTTTTATTATATTACGATTCATGATAATTTGGGGCAAAAATTCATTGGGTTTTATCAACTTTGATATTGAATTTTATTTTAAGTAAAAATATTTGAGGTATTATGAAAATTATTAAATAAGTTATGGAAGTTATTCGAGAACTTGTTTTTGAAGAAATTAGTCAAATTAAAATGGTAATTAATTAGAAATTATAGGCTTAATTTTGTAAAAAGAATAGGTGAACTTGAGGAAACAACCGGCAAAATGTAGTAAAAAATAATAGAGTAATGGTGGTAAAATAATTTGGGAAATTGTCTCAATTTATAGAGGAACTTAAGGAAAGGCTTCTGAGAAATACTGTGAAAGAAAAACTAAATAACTCATAAAAGTTAGTTCAGAAATATCCTCCTATAAACTTTCATTAATTTCATGTAACATTTTAAGAAAAAACAATTAACCCTTTTTTAACTTCATTCAGTAGCTTAATTTGGTAAATAATTCAAACCAGAAAATGATAGGGGAGCTTAAAGAAAAGTCGTTAAATTAAAAATTATTAGCGAAAGAAGAAACGTTACGAAAGATTTTGAAAATAAAAAATAGAGAAGAAATTAAAGAAGCCTAGGCATAGAATTTGAACCTCCTGGAAACCCAACATTAAGTTTTAACTATGCATATTTGATATATTTGAGCGAATAAATTGAAACACAGATTTAAATCATAAAGGGCATATCCCTTAAATATAATTGGTCTCTTCACTCTTTCAAATCCTTATTGTTCTTTTCTTCTTATTATTATAAATACAGCTTCCGGCAGCCGGAAAATTTGTAACTCACACACAGTAGCTCCATCAAAAGTAAAGAAGGATATATTTTAGTTTTAAAAAAAGAAAACTCGAGTTCCAGTTGAGAAAAGTTAAAAAACAAACTAGAAGGACTTTGTCCCCTTTCGCTCTATTTACTTTATCGTTCAGTTAGCCGTAAATATTATTCCAAGCTTTTTCTTCTCCCGCAGTTCTCTTCGAGTTTCTGAAAAAACCATTCTAAACAAAAAGAACACTTGGAAAAATAGAGAAACGGGAGAGAGAGAGAGAGAGAGGGGGGGGGTCAAACTAGTCGTGCTTCGAATAAGAAAAAGGATCAAGAGGGGGTATTCCCCCATGAGTCTCGTGATGATCCCCTCTCCAGGGATTTAAGGGGATTAAGCCTCCAATGGGTGTCCAATTTCTCCTCCAAGGTCTCCTCAGTATTTACCCTATATCCCTATGGCTTTTTTCTAGACTGTAAATTACACTTTCGCCAGAAGTAAATAAACAGAAGGAATAATATTGAAAGATTGATGAAACGGTACTCTATTCGGGGGTAAGGTGCAGCAAACCGACCCAACATAGTATTCATACTGTGTTAGGTAAGGTCAGGTTTTGGTTTTCATGCTCAATAAAGCTGCAGTTTGGCCTGAACATTGATGAATCGGTCACTCAAGGGTTTTACCAGGATTTCTTTTACTTTGAATGTTTAATAGACCATTTTCTGGACCTTTCTGCTTGAATTCAAGGGGAGGAGAGTTAGAAACCCCGTGACATTGACGTAGCTATCGACCAATGAGCGTCAAAAACAAATGTAAACAAATTCCTCTTGACGGTTGTCCTATATATGTGAATAGCCAATGAAACGCTAGGAAGGAGGAGCGGGCGGTTGAACAAAACTTGAACTCCTTCCCCTTACCTTCAACCAGATATTAGTCGGGGTTCTATGGCCTCTATGTATTCCTGCTTTTACTTAACTTGTTAAACTTCGTTTATCTTTCTTATTTCTATCGTTGGATCTCTGATTACATCACGATACTCAGAGACCATTTATTAAGAGAAGCCAGCTAGTTTTCCCCAAGCCCTGTTTTAACCCCTTCATTCCTGGCCTATCTGTCCAGAGTTTGAAGTAAAAAATCGAAAACTAAAGAGAAGGCAGGCAGGCAGGCAGCTAGGAGCGGCTCAAATAACTCAATCAGCGTTAAAAAATCGTCCAGGATCATTTTGCCAAGATTAGAGCCTAGAGAAATGTTCGTCTAGGCCCTTCAAAAGCTATAGGAGGCTTAATGGCTTCCGAATATTGCCCGTTAAAAGTCATTTTTATATGGGCTTTTTATACCCTTTATCGAGTGATCCTATTTTATAGTGTAAATTTGAACTTAATGGGTGCGGAAATGATGACATTTGTGACGCGTAGTAATTCCTTAGATTACCGGTATTAAGTAGTTCTTGAGAGTTCTATGACCTACGACACTTCATGACAAGCCCTCAATAACCAGTGACAAACATATTGAAGCTATCTCATGAACTTATGCAAATAAATCCCTCGGTCTTTTCATAATCAACTTTATCAAGTCTCTATCGCTTCACTGGCAGCCAAAACTTATAATAAACAAAGCTTAAATGTTAAAGAAGAACTGTATATACCGAAGAAGGACATCTGCCCTGAACCGAAAACGCCTTCCTTTTGAAAATTTGGCATAATCAATCAATGTATCGTCCCTGTCTCGAGGCATCACTCTTTTAGTTTCCGAAGAACCACGCTAGAGGTCAGTCGACCCCGGCCTCGTTGCTTAATTTATTATTCATAGAAAATGTGATCACACGATATGAAAGGAACGACCCTTCCTCTTCTTCTAAAACTTTCCCCGTTATAACTTGTCACTTTCTTAACCTCATTATTAACTCTTAAAGAAAAACAAGTAAAGCGTATACTGGACTCGCGGAAGTTCGGAACAACCGAGCGGAGAAAATTCACCAAGACATCAAAACAAATTGATAAGATTCTTCATTGTAAAATGATAAACACTAGCTCCAAGCAGGGATAGATGTAATTTTAGAAGTAGGAATGGAGAACGGTTAGTATTTACTTCAGTCCGACTCATAGACCACCCAGTATAGAGCCCCTCCCTCCAACACGTAACGTAAAGTTCAAATTATCTTATTGGCTCACTTAAACTACGTTTTGATGACGTTGCTAACGGGGACGGCGAAAAATACCGAATTCCTTTTTACTTCTGTCGCTATGACCCGTCTCTTCTTTCATACCCCTCCGTCCCGTGGAAGGGGGTCCGCGACTTTGACGTGCACCCATTCCTACTTCTCAAATTAAATCTATCGCTGCTCCGAGTTACTTCGTACTTCGTAATCATAAACCCATACGAGAACTGAATATTAAAACCTTTGAAACGCCGCGGCTAGGATCTTGGAATATAGATTGGGCTCATTAAATCTCAACTCCCGTTTATACGTTTATATCACGTCGTTTGTAATAAATGCAACATTACAATATCGTGTTGAAACTACTAATATTTTAACATTATGGAAATGCAGTGATTTTGGGTGCCTAAAACATTCTAGATTGGATGAATCTGTGTTTGAATTACTGCTCAAAATTTATCATACAAAGATAACACACTTGATGGATTGGTATGTAACTCGAAATGCATTCTGAAAGACGCGTTATGTTCAGTTCAGTTGAGTAATAGCATGTTCGCAATTGAGACAAATCCCAAAATGTACTGCACTTCTTTTCTTTCGGAACCTAATATGTTTCGTGTCAAGTTACATTAAAACAACAAGAACTTCTGTTCCAGTACTTAGAAAATTGTCAAAATAAAATCAGTTCCGGTATAATGTAAAAACACTACTGCATGGTGTAGAAAAATGTAACGACATTTTATTTATCTAACTAGAAATTCATTATACCTTTAAATTTATTTCACTATCCCTTTAAAATACTTATTTTCTCAGATCATCCACAGCTTATTTTAAATAAATTCCCCTTTGACCCCTTTCTATGAAAGCCTTAACGCTGGTCGTGGGTCGTAATAGAAAGGTCATATACCCTTAGCTAGCATTCTTTAGGCCAAGAGAATAGCGATGCTACCTCAAAATTACAATCCGTGAAGTTACACCCCTATTTTTATCTACTGGTATAAAGCGTCTCCATAGAAACCCATGCCTTCTTACAAATATATAAGTCATTGAGAGTTACCAAGTATATTGTTGTAAATAGTTTAAATATTGTATATACTCAAAATACCGAACAAAGTGTACATAGAATTCTTTAATAAGCGCGAAGAAGAGTTTCACCCGCGGTACCCGATGTACGAAACAAACGGTCAAGGACCCTAACACCTGCGCGAGTGGGACAAAACGCAGATCCCCAGAAATACCCGAACGGGACGATGAAGGAAGGACAGACGTCAAATAACCATTGACGTCATATGCAAAGACCAAGAAAGCCAGTCGATGATTCGCCAACAAAGTCATGAGAAAAGGCATAAATACTCAGGCCTTCAATAGACCAGTAATCAAATGACACCGGCCAGTTCCAGCCTAAGGCTCTGCCCAAAGATGACCAGACTCCATTCCTCACGGCTACTATAGTTCGCGCCAAAATAAATGTTAGGACTCTAACCCGAAACCGAACTTGATCGCAAAATCCCAAAAGAACTCTAACTCGATCTCGAGTCTATGTTAATCGCGGGTATGCCGATTTTACCATAATCGCGAATTCAAAAAGAACTTTGCCGCTGGAGTTAATCTTTGGATTACTACTAATGCCGGACTCCTAAAACAAAGACAGGACCGATAAACTTGGACGCCGTCACCATCGTCTAAAACCTTCGCCCGATGGAAACCATCCCATCTATATATACCGTTCGTTCGTCCCTTGGGACCGTGCCTCGCGAAAAGGACTTTTAACAAGACTTCGCGTTATGGACACCATAAACTCACGTATCGTTATATTTTAATTACTGTTTATCTTACTTTATTTATGCAATGTATAGTTTTAGTTTAATTCTTATGATTAGTGTTTATGATTCATTATTTTAGGTTAGATTAAAAAGCCAAAGGTCATGACCAGTTAGAATTTATTAGCTTAACTTAAGTATTTGTTAAATGATTAAATCATGGTAACTCTCAAGACCGCCTTTTTATTATTTCCCCACAAATCCCCTAGACATAACTGACCATTCTTAAACTTAACGCTATAAGCCTATAGATGAAAATAGGTAACCGAACCGGACCAACCATTTATTTCATTCACCTTTGTAGCTAGCTATACTTCTTGGTTTAAAGATATGATGAACCGCATTGGTTTTAGTATCTCCCCTTTAACTAGAAACTGTTAGCGCTACAAACTGGGGGTCCTTTGCCGGGATCCTTTTCGATTAGTATTATTGAAACAGAGAATGAAGAATTTAGGAACGCAAAAAGTAAATTACGTATGAATCTACCTTAGAATTAATTAATCTCGATATTTCCTGGTTACCCACTGATATAACTTAAGGGTTGTTTTGTTTATTATTAGTTTGTTTGTTAGTTGAGTTATTCAGTAGTTTTTCCAGGTTTTAGAAGTAGAATATTTTTTTTAAGGTTAGTTAGTATTTAATTCTTTAAACGACGTCCAAATTTTAGTTAATATTATTTAATTTGATAACTTCGTATCCAAAATTTTAGTTAGTCTTTGTTTGCAAACTATATCTGATACCATAATTCGTTGATAACTGAAAGTACTATATGAGTAAGGAAAACCCCTATAGTAGATTTGATTTATTAGATTCCATTAATTGTAGGCAATCACGCAACGATCGTTACTTAAATAGAAATTTAAACATGCCTCTCGTAAACCATAGCAACCCTCCTTCACGAAGCACTTCCCCAGCTAGGAATACTCCGTTAATTCCCGTGGTTAATCCCCCAAATACTCCGTTAATTCCAGTTGTTAATCCCCCAAATACTAGTGCGGTAGCAACCGGAAGTAACCCACCTCCAGGTAGTCAAAATCCGCCATTGTCTACTGTAATTATACCCACCAATAGTCAGGTGCCTTCGACTGGTGCTACGAACACTGTTCCGAACACCACGAGTATGCCTAATGACGTGTTAACACTCATTATGGCAAAATTAACGCAGCAAGCCGCCGAACAAAAGAGGCTAGGAGACTTAGTAACCCAATTGTTAGCTTCCCAAAATTCGAACGCTGTTCCTCCGCTAACAATTCCTGTTATTACCGCGCCCCAACAACCAGTTTTACCACCTTCTTCTAGTGTTAGTGTACCCTTGCCAAATGCGCCCAGCGTTTCTTCTGTAGTTAACGCACCCTTGCCAATAGTGCCAAACGCTAACGCCCAAACAGGTACCTCTAGTATTGCTTCGCACCCTAGCGCTCCGCTTAGTACCAATAGTGCGCTACCTATTATTAATCCTGTGCAACCTGCGTTACCCCTGGCCCAAGGTCAAGTTATTAATCCCTCAATTAGCTCTCACCAATTATCCGTAGAAGCTGTACCCTTCGTATACTCAGCTCCCATGCCAACCCTTTCATATTCAGGGAACCCAACAGATTCAGGTCCCAAAGATTTCTTAAAAAGGGCCAAACAATTAAGATATTCCCATAATGTGACAGACGAGATTTTTTTGCAAAGGTTCATATGCCCCTCGCTGCACGGCCCTGCTTTCGATTTCTATGTAGAAAATGAACCTTTTGCTACCTACGCCGACTTTGAGGCAGGATTAAAAAGCAAATTTGAAAGGAAAGGTCAGGATGAGATTACCAAAGGCAAAATATACGATAGGAAACAAAGACCTAATGAAAGTGTCTGCGAGTTTGTAGAAAATATGCAGAAGCTATTTAATCAATTAAACCACCCCTTTTCTGAAGAGAAAAAGATCAGAGTAATTCGTCATAATTTAAAAGACACCATTCAAAAATACCTAGTTGTAAAAGATCACTATGAGACTGTCCGCGAATTGTTAGATGACGCAATGGGGGTAGAAAGAATCGTAAGGCGAGAGGGTAGAGATCAACCTGAGGCAGTTAGCCAAAATAGTAGCACCCAAGGGCAAAATAGGCCTAATCAACCATCCCGCCATTCTAATCCCCCTAGCCGGGCAAACGATTTTAATGCAAGGTCGACAAATTCCATTGGACGATCCAATAACTTTAATAATAATAGACCTAGAAATAATGGACAAAATAATTATCAGAGTCGTCCGAATAACAGGGGAGGTCAAGAAACTCCTCGAAATAGGGAAACACATAGAGAAACGCATAGAGAAACAGTTAATACTTCAACGGGTCCCTATTATAATCCCAACGTCACCTGTTATGGGTGTGGTAAGGTTGGCCACGTGCGACCTTATTGTACTGATTCAAATCCCGCGCCAATTTCGGGAAACGGGCAGCGCGGCGACATGAGCGACGTCGGAGGCGTACCCCCCGGCGCTCCCATGCCGCCGGTTTAAAGAACCAAGAAGCTAGCACGGTACATTCACCCCCAGAGTCCCCCTTTTTACCAGATGGTAGAGATTTCTTAAATATTTTTATTGGTACAATACCGTGCTTAGCCCTAATTGACTCTGGATCTACACACACATTAATACACAAAGATTTGAAACCCCTATTAGAAAAACAAGGGTACCCCACGGCTAATCATAACATCGCCCTTTATCAACCTGATTCGACTTTGTTAGCTACACACGGCACAGTAACCGCCCCCTTTTCATTGCCAAGAAAACACCTGAATTTTGAAGCTTGTTATGTATCCGACCTCTCGTACCAATGTATTTTGGGGCGAGACTTATTAAGCCACGTTGGCATGACTGTAGACTTTGGTCGTAGTAGTTTTTGTTATACCGGAAATGATAACGAACAATTACCCTTTGCCCCCGCTTTTGGCAGCAAAGGTAGTGTTTTTAGTTTAGCTTCAAAGAATGTCGATGTAATTATAGATCTAGATGGCATAAAGAAAGCGTTGGACGAAGCTCCTCTTGACCAGGATAAGAAAGCAACATTAGGCGCTTTAGTTAATGAGTACAAATCTATATTTTCGTTACTGCCAGGAAAAACTAATAAAGTCGAACACTACATAGATATAGGAAATAGTTTACCGATATCGTCAGCCCCTTATCGGTATTCCCCAGCCAAACGCTCAAAAATAGACGAAATAATAGATGAGATGTTACTTCAGGATCTAATCGAACCTTCTGATAGCCCCTGGGCAGCGCCAAGTGTCT
Organism: Phalangium opilio; assembly: GCF_054372755.1. NCBI lineage: Eukaryota > Metazoa > Arthropoda > Arachnida > Opiliones > Phalangiidae > Phalangium > Phalangium opilio. The sequence continues at coordinate 4,011,813 of NW_028324187.1, read as the reverse complement.
TAATTTGCAAACCCCCTCGCGCCCCTCGGTTATGTTTAGATTACCGTCATCTTAATTCCGTCACGCGTAAGGACGCCTACCCTTTACCGCGAATTGACGACATATTGGAGTCAATTCTCAAGCCACGTTACATCACCACGCTGGACATGCGCAGTGGGTATTGGCAGGTCCCGTTGCATGCCGGTCATAGAGACATTGCGGCATTTGTCACCCACAGAGGTCTTTTCAGGCCCAAGGTTTTAATGTTCGGACTGACCAATGCCCCTGCCACGTTCCAGCGTATGGTTAATAACATATTTGGCGACTTATTTAATTCCGGCGTCTGCGCCTATTTAGACGACTTGATAATAGCGTCGTCTGATTTTGACACTCATATTGCTACCCTAAGAAAGGTTTTTGAGAGATTACTCAATGCTGGCTTAACAGTAAAAGCCTCAAAAACGCAATTTTGCAAGCAAGAATGCCGAGTACTAGGGCACGTAGTTAATTACGATGGCATCAAAGTAGACAGCGAGAAAACTGATGCGATAGGCAACTATCCCACTCCCAAAAACTTGAAGCAACTTCGCAGGTTTTTGGGAATGGCATCCTATTATAGACGCTCTTTATAAAGGATTTCTCAAAAATAGCCAGCCCACTCAATTCATTATTGAAGAACGATACTGTTTGGAGTTGGAATATGCCCCAAGAGTCAGCTTTTAACGCATTAAAACACCACCTATCGTCAGCACCCATACTTAGTTCCCCGGATTATAGGTACCCTTTTATAATTCATACAGACGCGTCCAATGTAGGATTAGGCGCAGTACTTTCCCAGGTCATTAACGGTAAAAAGCACGTAATACAGTACGCTAGTAAATCCTTAAATGCCACTCAAAGAAAGTACTCCACAACCGAACGAGAATGCCTAGCAGTCAAGTTCGGAGTAGACACCTTTAGACCTTACGTAGAGGGAACTAAGTTTGACATATACACTGACCATAGCGCTTTAAAATGGCTTCACAAAGCACCCGACCCCACGGGCAAATTCGCTCGATGGAACGCCCACTTACAAACTTTCGATTTCGAAATCCATCACGTCCCTGGCAAAAGTAATTCGGTAGCAGATGCTCTTTCCCGAATTCCGGAAGACACTGTCGAACCAAGTCCGCCACCGACAGGCCACATTACGGCCTTATCTAGTATTAATCCTGATAAGCGCCTAGTCCTCTATGAGGATAAAGAAATTATTGAATCCCAAAATAATGACCCAAAATTAGGCCCACTTATTGTTTATCTACTCGACGGTCAATTACCCAAGGAAAAATCCTTGGAAGACTGGGTAAAGAAGATAGCCCCGTTATGTGAGATTCGCAATAACATATTGTATAAGGATACGGGTAAAACATCCCATGGGTGGGACTCCTTTAAAATTCTGGTTCCCGACGCCTTAAAGGCTCGAATTTTGTACATGAACCACGACCTCCCGTCCGCTGGACATTTCGGTTCCAGGAAAACCCTTAAACGCGTACAAAGTCAGTTCACTTGGGACGGCATTACACTCGATGTCGTCAAATATTGCAAGTCCTGCTCTGTTTGTCAAAAGCATAAAAGCCCTCGCCAATTACCGGCAGGCTTAATGAAATGTAGCGATGTATCGGAACCATTTTCCGCCATCTCCATAGACCTCAAAGGTCCTTACTGCCGTAGCAAACGCGGTTTTAAATATATTCTCGTAGTGGCCGATTACCTTACAAAATGGGTAGAAGTATTTCCCCTTAGATCAGCTACAACCAAACCGATAATTAATCATTTAGTTAATGACGTATTTACTCGCTTCGGACTGCCATCCTCAGTTACCAGTGATAATGGTAAACAGTTTTGCGGAAAACTATTCCGTGGGGTATTTCAACAGTTGGGAATAAGACAACGTTTTACGTCTTTATATCATGCCCAAGAAAACCCCACCGAAAGGTTTAATCAAGTCCTTGGGACAATGATCGCCTCCTTTGTTAGTGATAATCACAAAGACTGGGATGAGCATTTGCAACAATACGCAATGGCGATCCGAAGTGCGGTGAACGAGTCCACCGGCTATAGTCCGGCCGAACTGATGTTCGGTCGCGAATTACGCACAGCCTGTAGTTTAATCACTCCAAAGAACCCAAATGATTACTTGGATCCAGAAACGGAGAAGAATTATGGCCTCACCTTACTTCCAAAGGTTCAAAAGGCATTAGAGAGCGCGTACGCTAACATTAAAAAGGCCCAAGTTCGTCAGAAAGCGAACTATGATAAGAAGCACAGAGCTTTTGAATTAGAAGAAGGAGATTTGGTTCTGAAACGAACCCACCACCTTTCTCACGCCGCAGATAATTTCGTAGCCAAATTAGCAGAACGTTATGCAGGTCCTTATAGAATAGCGCAGAAGCATAGCGCGAGAACGTATAGGTTAGAACATATGAAGACGAAGAAATTGCTCTTCGGAACATACCATATTTCGCAATTAAAACCCTTTACGGATAGGACAGACTTAATTCTTCAAGATAAGGATTTTGATAGTTTTGATAGTTCCCCTGATAACACCCATGAAAGTGCGCAAGACGACGATAACATGGTATCAGAAAGTTTCACTGGTCGAGTTTTGCGACCGAGGGATGCCCTAACTGGAAGGGTCAGAACTCATTAATTTATGCTAGCACCCAGTTAATTTGTAATATATTTTTTTTTCTTTTGCGCAACTTTTTTTTACCTTTTAGTTATTTATTGGGCCCATGTACATATCGAGATCTCGTTTAGTTTATTTGTTTCCCCACCAATTTATTTTTGTTATTTCCGACGTTCTCATTTTCTTGTTTTGATATTAGTTCGAACGGGGACGTTCGAAGCCAGTCTGGGGGGAGTTGTAACGACATTTTATTTATCTAACTAGAAATTCATTATACCTTTAAATTTATTTCACTATCCCTTTAAAATACTTATTTTCTCAGATCATCCACAGCTTATTTTAAATAAATTCCCCTTTGACCCCTTTCTATGAAAGCCTTAACGCTGGTCGTGGGTCGTAATAGAAAGGTCATATACCCTTAGCTAGCATTCTTTAGGCCAAGAGAATAGCGATGCTACCTCAAAATTACAATCCGTGAAGTTACACCCCTATTTTTATCTACTGGTATAAAGCGTCTCCATAGAAACCCATGCCTTCTTACAAATATATAAGTCATTGAGAGTTACCAAGTATATTGTTGTAAATAGTTTAAATATTGTATATACTCAAAATACCGAACAAAGTGTACATAGAATTCTTTAATAAGCGCGAAGAAGAGTTTCACCCGCGGTACCCGATGTACGAAACAAACGGTCAAGGACCCTAACACCTGCGCGAGTGGGACAAAACGCAGATCCCCAGAAATACCCGAACGGGACGATGAAGGAAGGACAGACGTCAAATAACCATTGACGTCATATGCAAAGACCAAGAAAGCCAGTCGATGATTCGCCAACAAAGTCATGAGAAAAGGCATAAATACTCAGGCCTTCAATAGACCAGTAATCAAATGACACCGGCCAGTTCCAGCCTAAGGCTCTGCCCAAAGATGACCAGACTCCATTCCTCACGGCTACTATAGTTCGCGCCAAAATAAATGTTAGGACTCTAACCCGAAACCGAACTTGATCGCAAAATCCCAAAAGAACTCTAACTCGATCTCGAGTCTATGTTAATCGCGGGTATGCCGATTTTACCATAATCGCGAATTCAAAAAGAACTTTGCCGCTGGAGTTAATCTTTGGATTACTACTAATGCCGGACTCCTAAAACAAAGACAGGACCGATAAACTTGGACGCCGTCACCATCGTCTAAAACCTTCGCCCGATGGAAACCATCCCATCTATATATACCGTTCGTTCGTCCCTTGGGACCGTGCCTCGCGAAAAGGACTTTTAACAAGACTTCGCGTTATGGACACCATAAACTCACGTATCGTTATATTTTAATTACTGTTTATCTTACTTTATTTATGCAATGTATAGTTTTAGTTTAATTCTTATGATTAGTGTTTATGATTCATTATTTTAGGTTAGATTAAAAAGCCAAAGGTCATGACCAGTTAGAATTTATTAGCTTAACTTAAGTATTTGTTAAATGATTAAATCATGGTAACTCTCAAGACCGCCTTTTTATTATTTCCCCACAAATCCCCTAGACATAACTGACCATTCTTAAACTTAACGCTATAAGCCTATAGATGAAAATAGGTAACCGAACCGGACCAACCATTTATTTCATTCACCTTTGTAGCTAGCTATACTTCTTGGTTTAAAGATATGATGAACCGCATTGGTTTTAGTATCTCCCCTTTAACTAGAAACTGTTAGCGCTACAAAAATTATAACTTCCTGTAATAGAAAAACACTACGGCACACAATAATGACGTCTTCCTGATAAACTAATAAACATTTCCGGCACAGAATCGTCAAGTTCCGGTTTGAAAATGTCAGTTTTCGGTAAAATAAGAAACATTACTTCATCTTTTGGTCCAAAAAGAGCAGAAAAGCCTCAATCATCAATGTTAGGCCTAAACCAAATGCCAATATTCTTCTCTGGATAAATTAACTTATTCCATATTAGAAACAAATTGGACTTTAATAATGGAGTTAATTTGTTTTCCTTTTAAACGTTAAACTAGACATCAGTTACTTTTCAGTCTAAACTTTTTCGATTAAAATGCCTTAATTTATTCTAAATTAACTTCAACAAATGTTTTGATTGCTTATCTAGAAAAATATGTTTCCGACTTGTATAGTATACAAATAGACTCGTAGAGTTAGTCGGTACTAATTTTTTAAAAAGATAACTTGTCGGGAAATACGACACTTTTCCATTACCGGAAGTTATTCCCCTGTAGAATGGACGAACCGGAAGTTATGTTAGATAAGAACCTTTACCCCCTTCATTGTATAAATCCCTTTGACAATAAGGCGCGAGGAGACGATGGAAAGAGGTGCAAAACTCTCTGACGTAATGGATGAACCTTTTCCCCCGCCAAAAATGAAAACCACGGTATTCTTAGGCCCTAATGGACAAACGTTCAACGGAGGTTACAAAAAAGGTCACTTTTGGCGGGAAGGAATTTATTTTAAACACGACGGTTTAGGCACGTGATTAATTGAAACAGGTGTTAAAAGTATAACCCCCAATGGGATTTGAATCTAAAGTGGAGTTTTAGGGTCTCAGTAGGCGTGATAATTTAAAAAAACAACGTTAGTTTGGCCTAAAAATGGAATGATATTAGACTCCAGACTTTGGCGGGAAATTTATGAAGACATATTTCAAGCACGAGCTATAACCAACGGGTTGAATCTGATTCTTTTTTGTTAGAATATGAAAATTACTAGACCGTGAATATTTTATTCGGGTGTTAGGCCTTGGTTAGGCTTAGCAATTTAAAATAATAATAAATAATATTTCTGGGGACGGAATGGCAGATATTGCATGCGGAACTAATCCGTTTATCAAAAAATTGCATCCTTTTTGAAATTTATTTGAGTTTTTTATGTTTTAATTTAAAATAACTTTTATATAGCTAAAATAAAACAGAGCGGGTCCCTCTGTCTCTGCCTATATACGATATAAAGTAAATTCCAGGGCAGAAAGAGTATATATATATATATTTATTTATATTACGATCCTAATATATAGGGGTTCGCGGACCCCAGCTTGTGGGACTCAACCATCCAAACCACTCGTAAAACCTTAGTTACTGATAGTGTTACCAAATGTGGATGAGAGGAAAACTATGACAATGGCTTAGAGCTTGTGTTAAAAAACGCGGACATCAAAGTTTCGCCAATAACTATTTAGTTTACTAGTGACTGATGGACTTGCAAACTCGCCACTGAAAGTAGTTCAGACATTTATGCTCCTTGGTTTAACCATAGCCCACTCGATCACGCGCATCACGACGCGAGTTGCTCGCGCTACAGCTAAATCACCGAGATTTATTTTTAAGGTATCTAGTTTTATGTGCTCTTCTATTGCTTCGATAACCTTACTTAAATCCATATTATACCTTCAAAAACCTTTTAAAATATTACCAGCTACTCTGTCCTGACTACAAACACAAATCGAGGAAGTTCTAGCATACACAATAGCAGACGACGGTAACCGTGTAACCGCGAATTAACACAAGACCTATTTTAAGGGAGTGAACAGGCCCAGTATAGCTACGCCAATAAAACGGTCAACTACGGCGAAACTCTGATGACTCGCGACTTTTGGCCATTTTCGTACTTTTCCTCTCATCCACTTTTGGTGTTACTGATATTAACCACGGAGTTAGGTGGTCAAATTCGATTATACGAATTATGTCTGAGCATAAGAAAGAGCAAAAATACATTAAACAAACAAATATAAAAATTTCTGAAATATAAGATGAAAATTCCCATAAAGTAAACCACACGTCTTTTAAAGAACATCATATTGTAACCTCCCGAAATAATCAAGGGACCTCCTGGGTTTCTACTCCAGGGGTGTGCGGTTACATAGAGGATTAACACACCGAGTTACCTCTGACCTTTCCCCGTACTATATAAGCATCGTCTGCTTATGACTTTAAGTCAGTCATTCTCCACTACTAGAATGTAGTTGTATGCTCGAGCATAGGGCGTCTTCGCCCAAGTATTGGACTTCATCATTAATTAGTAATTATTATTATTATTATTATTTCTTTAATTATATAATGCAAGTGGCATTTAATTATTATTTAATTAGTTTAGTTAATAAAGTATGATTGAATCTAAGGAAACAGTGTAGTTATTCTTAGTAGTAGCCAAGGCTTTTATGGCCACGTGGGGCGAGCTTAGTAATCTCGCAAGCGTGGTTACAATATTTTATGAAAACAAACACACATTAAACAAACAAAGAAATTTCTGAAAGATGAAAATTCCCATAAAATAAACCACACGCCTTTTAAAGAACATCATTTGTTATGAAAACATTACCTATATGCAAAAGTACCTGTGTTATATCATAAGTGAATTGTATTACCGATCCTTTTTAGTCTAATCCAGGAAAAGCCTTGCAAAAATCTGCCAGTGTATAAAATCAAATAACAAGAAAATCCGATGCTATAATTCAATAAATGGCGCTAAATCACCTTACCAGACTATATATAGTTTCTCGAATAAACTATGTAGGCGTTATTGGGATGGAAGTCTGAAGACGATAATTCGGTTATTAACGCGTCCTCGCTAAAATTAGATGGACATTTTCGATTACGTTGTGGTTTTTTTCCTCCCCTTCTTTATGTTAACCACAACACACCGAGGATTGATTCTACTCGAAGGGAAACGTAAGCACCGTGTTCAGAACTTAAGACGTTACAGAAATCCATTAATAAGAAGTTTACAAATTCCAAACTATATCAGGTTTAGAATTGGTAAATTTTTTCGAATGTATAGACGACTAGTCACTGTCATGAGAGATATTTACTTTTTCGTGAAAGATTTCTGGCCCAAATTTATGGAACTGATGTATCAATTTCTACCCAAGGCTTACCTTAGTATCTGAACACGTCAAGCTGCAGGTAGGCCTACAGCTTTTCTCCAATTATGTAATACATTGAACCCATACAAAGATTATGAAATTGACCCAAAAACTATTATGATATCATGCAGTTACCAATATGTTTCTACATTTTAATTTCCACAATTGTTCGTTTTTTGAAAGTGAAAATTCAAAAGCACCTGTGAATTTTTCCTTTTCTTTTTGCGATTAAGTTTTGAAAAATGTCTAAACCACTATAGAAGTTTTCGGACTCGGTTTTTCTATAAATTATTTACCTGTATTTAAAATTTTAGTCGATAATCTGTATTTTACACTACACAATATGTGAAATTTATTTTTAAAGTGAATTCTTGGTAACGTCAGATTAATCTACTTTCATATTTCTGATACGTAAAAAAGTAAATTTCATCGTGAAAAGAACCTAGTCGTCATATTTTCGCTATGGCATATACACTTTATCCTTTAAAAAGGAACTAATACAGGCCAAGGCATACGCTAGTATCTCACATCACTCCACTTCTTCGTGCGCGGCTTCCATCCTTACTAGCTTCATTTTCTGGACAAAGTATAGCCTTATCATCAAAAAAAATGAAAGCTGTATATATATTTGTGCACGGCTAAAGATGGGTGTAGAAAAAACCGTAAAGTCGACTTAGAGCAAAGTAGACGTAAGTGTTTAGACTCGTTTATATATAAGATACGGTATTTGGGATGTATTCGCCAATAGGGATATAAAAAAACGTTTTTATTTGGCACTTTTTCGTCTTTTTCACGTTCTTATAATCACATCTGACATTGCGAAGAACCAGAGAAGAATCTTCACATATTGTAAGGTCTTTTGGGAAGAGATTTTCGTGGTATTTTTTTTTATCTTGAGGTCTCACCGCACTAGCTTTTGGGAAATTTAAACTATAATGCATATAGAATCAACTTGAATTTGAAACAAATTTTTTCTGGTTTTATTTTATTTTGATTAGTCAGCCTTATAGTATACAAACCCGATGTTTTTTCATGAATTATGTATAGCGTATGATTATTTAATATATTTCGGATTTCGTTTTTTGGTAAGGGGGGATTTACACTATTTCACAGACTCTTTTTATTTATTTATTTTTCAATATTGAAAAACCTTTCAAGATGATTCTTGAATCGAGGAAAAACCGAAATATTTTATAGGCGTTACAAAGAACCCATATATAACCTGATAACAAACGTGTATTTTAGTACAATCATAGGTAAATGTATGTACACCTATTAGGCTAAGTGACTCGCCCCTCGAAACTGATCTATAAATTACTATCGTAAAATAATATACTAAATTAAAACTTAGAAAGTGAAATTTCACCTGTAGCTCCATAATCTCATTATTTAATCTACAAGTTCTTTAAAAGCTTCAAGGATTAAATTATATACGAAAAAAGAAAAAAATTTGCTAAAGAAAACTAAGAAACTAACTTGAAATTTTACTCAAATAACGAAATTTCCAGGTATTTCGCGATGAGTTACTTTCAAGTTGGAAAAAAAGAAGGAACTAGAAAAAATTTTAAGTAAATAATTCTAATCCTATCTCTCTGTCTTTTAAGGATTTTTCTCAAATTAGGAGAGAAAAATTCTGCATTATTTATCCTCAAGTTTTTCTTTTACGAAAATGCGGGAAAGCTCGCGAGTTTTGGCGGGAAAACGCTCGAGTTCTGGCGCGAAAAGTAACGGAACTCCGAAAACGTTAAACCAATTCAGCTCATTACCAATTCTTATTCAGTCCCTGGTGGAAATAAGTAACGTGGACTTTTTTAACTTAGTTATTTACTTATTTTTTGAACCGGGAACTTTCATACGCTTCCAAAGACTTTAATTAATTTAAATTATATTTTAACGTCAATACTTCCAAGAACTTATTTTAGCTTATCCTTCAAAATGAATTATATCAGATTTTTCAAAGGTAAATTAAAATAATTATAATTTATTCAGGTACAATTAATCGTATTAAAGAAAGGTAGTTTGCCTTTTGCAAACTGTGCTTGGGCAATTCTATGAAATATAAAATATATTAAAAATTAGATTACAAGTTTTGTAAATATAATCTTATATATTATGCTCTTCAACAAGTATAAATGGTCAGGTTATATAATAGTTAAACCGACCTTTAAAAACTTGATCTAATCGTAAGATCTCAAGTTGTATGAGTTAGAAAGTTCTAATGTTAGATGTTACTGGTTTCGGTTGTACTTCCGTTTCAGGCTATCTCTTTGAGTGTAAAAGTGAAATAAACTTTCAAGAAACACAATTACGTTTAGTTCTCAGCTTGGGTTGAAACACTCTTCGGTGAGAATGAAGTGGTTCTATTGCCATTCTCGGAATTGCATTTTGTAAAGGCACTCCCAGGGTTTGGTAAAATGATGTCAGTACGTAAATCTCCCACTTATATTTCACGGATCAGTGTCTGTAGTTAAAGATGAGATCAGCTGGTAAATGATGTGTTAGAACCCGTGGGATCGCTGACTTTTCTTCCACGGTACTTATATATATATATATATATAAAGGGGCTAGAGCTCGTCTTTCTTGGGTTGAGGGCCGCATCATCAGATTGCACGGGTGGAAATGTTTTATTTCGTATATATGTAGAGGATAGCTCCAGCGCAAATCCTGACCTTAGTACTTTGCATGGTTCCAGTTTAATCGAAATTTCGGGAGCCAAGGGAGGTGCTTCGATTTTTCAGACCTCTCTCGCTTTAAAGGGTAAGGTCCCGAAAACATTTGCAATACACAGAGATCCAAGAAGGGTGGTAGGACCGATGCGATTTGAAGTCGAAAATGTTACATGTGACACTTTGACCTCAATGGGACATCGTTTAAGTTACGATTAGAGGGTTAGTGGACAACGACTCGAAAAAGTAAAGATAAGGGAACAAAATGGAATGACTGAAGTCCCAGATATTGAAAATTTCAGTTTAATTAGATGATTGTAAAACATTAATTGAATGTTTTTCAGTTTGTTCCTTAATTTTATACGTTAACCCGTAAAATACTTAGGTTTATAGCAAAGGGAACTACACCTACTTAGCAAAACTCGGTATTCTGGTGTCCCTTCAAAGCCATCTTCGCTATAACCCTTGCATACTATCCATTTATTTTTGTCTCTTACAAGGGCGTGGACTGTTAGGGATATCTTTCTAGTTTTTTATAGTGGGTTGTTCAACGTTAGACTATGTATAGACATCGGCTCGATTTTCGCTGGCTGCCATTTCACGCGGCATCGAAAAAATGTCTAAATCGATTAATCGATTTATTTCTTCATCGATTTTAGGTACATACATAGGAAACTACGTGTCTATAAGTAATCTAGATTCGAGACCGGGTCGCTTACGGAATATTTCAGCCAAGATAAATTGTCCAATAGCGAACGATTAGTGGGTCAAGATCTCTTTTACACTACAGCACGTGACAACACCATTGCCAAAAAAAACACGATGCTAGTGGCTAGATCTAATACGCCAGGGAAGGTATAACCCGCCGGTACATTGAAAGAATTAAAATAAATTATTTCGGTATGTGTCGTGCACGATAACTGACGTAGTTTATCTTGGAGAACTTCGAAGTTTTTATTAGAGATAGAAAACAAGTCAAGTCACACGTGATCGGTATAAATTAATTTATAATAATTAGAAATTTTTTGAAGTTTAATTAAGAAAATGCTTATTTCTAAGAAGTTTGAGACCATACTGATTAAACTAAATCCATGTTATTAATTTTTAGTTTAAGATCTTCCAGTTAATACTCCTTTGAAATAATGGAATTTGAAACATATTTCTGCCTTTCGTTTACAACCTCTTGATACAATATTTATGGTATTTTCCTTGAAAATATAATAATAGAAAAATGCCATGGGGGAATAATTTTCATTAATTATTTCTTAGGGTTTGGGTTTTCCAATTTCAGAGCTCCCTGAGGGTATGACAACGTTACAAGAAAATGAAACAGATACTTTAATATAAATACAATTATCTTGAAGTTGCACTTTCCATTTTTTTATATCGCTTCTTTGGTGCGTAAAAGAAAATAACCCAAGCCCAACTTTACACATCTTTCTGTTACAAACTCTAGTATAAACTTTATATTACAAAACGCGATTAGAAACTTTTGCAACAGTAACGTTTGTTCAATCCTGATATTTCTAACCGCACGCACGTTCATGGGTAATTCTCAAAAGGTCGAGATAAAATCAAAAGAATTCTATACGACTCGACAACTAACCATAGTACAAACCATAGGTAACCGTGTCATTGTCACAGTTCTGGCTCAGTACACACTTTGAGGTATTCCTTCCAGACTAAGTGAAAACAAAGAATAGTGTCCCTTATTTTACATTTCACTGAATTTTAATTTGGACCCTTTTAACGAGAAACGAGTGTTTCTACAGGCAAACCCTTACAATTTGGGTTTAAAAGGTCAAAAATACGGAAATCTTTATTGTTTATGTTCAGTTCGTCGAGGACCGCTTTGCAACGCATTCATTTAGCCTTGCGTGCAATGCACCCCTTAAAAGTTTGACAGAGCGCGAACTCGAACATCGGCACGATCGTCCTACCATTGTTATTATTTCGATACTCGACTTAAGTCCCACTGTTTTGATAGTGACGTTAACAGAAGAACATCTAAAACTTAATATAATCTGTTAATTTTAGACCTTATTTCAAGTTCAGTTAAAATGAAGCGATTGTAACTCAAAAGCATTGGATTCGAACACAATTGCAAAGTTCACGCCTGAAGCTAAAATTCGATTCGATTTTATTTTAGTTCATTAAACAAACTTATAGCTCATTTCGGTTGGAAGGCCTTTGCACTTCACAGAACAACAACACTGCAATTCCTCCTTTACACCCCTATATATTATTTCGATGCATTCAGATTGTTAATCTAAAAATCAATGTTATAAGTTCCCATTCTTTGAACCCTAATGATATTTACAATTGTTAGAATTCCCCCGCAGAATGTCCTGCAAATGAAATGCCCACAGCCTTTTACTTCCACACTATTTAATTCATTTCCCTGTATTATAATATAACTATAGATGTATGTTGTCTTCAATTTCCACCATTAAGTTTAAATCTAAACGAGAAGAGAGGAAACCTTTAAGGAACAAAGGGGGAAATTTTAATGTTTGTTAAACTAAATTAAGCCCTCAAAATCCGGGAGCTTTGGTTGGCTTTTAGTTGAGGTTAAACCCTGCCAGATTACACAATAGATTCCGAACACGTTAATGCGATTTTCGCCCCGTATATAATCGAGGCTCCTTTCCTAATATAAGAGTGTTTCTAAGAATCAAAATTTATTTTAAATTTATGATACAAAACTCAAAAGTGATTAGAAATGTATTGTTGCTTAGGAAAATTAATTGGCGAGTTTTCCCGTGAAAACTCGAATTTTCTGTCGTTAATATTAAATTTTCAGAAGTTATATTAAATTGATATTTTTGGTTTAGAATAAATTGTAAGCAATAAGAGCGTAACGAAAAGGAGTAGAAAGCAAGGTAGACATTATCGTCTCAACTTCCGGTATGAGCACGCTTCTTTCCAAGCCCTCTAATAGGTCCTTTTCAAGTGTGGGTTAAAATAGAGTCTGTCTAATAACTCTCTTCTTACATTGATTACGGGTTACCTGTAATAATTTTAGCACTAACAATAAGGGCATGAAGTGCTTTTAAAAATTACCTGTACAGCGCATGCATGTTTACCTATTTCATAAGAGCAATTTCGTACTCCTACTCACCCAACTTTGTTTATTTTTAGTACAATCAATATTTATTAAAAGCAAAAATTTTAATTAGTCAGCGCTTGCTCCAAGCATCAATTTGTTCAAAAGCCCGAAATATAGCAAACGCAATTTAAAATAATTTAAAATTTAACCCTTTTTAATAACATTATTATACGCGGAGCAACAATTGTTATACAAAATTTAAATCCTGAAGGAGCCCAAATTAAATTTCGTATACTATTATTTCTTAGCCTTAAGGCTTAAGGCATAAAGCGAATCTTTCCTTACACAAGGCGGGGGCACGTGCAGTGGAGCTTCCATTTAAGTCCTTTGTATTCCGAGAAAATTCCTAACCTTTCCACCCACTGGCATAAGCTCTTAAAATTCTCGAGATGGTTTCGCTATTAAAACTTAAAATGAAGAGATAGACTTTTAAAAGTATATTTTTTGGAAACAAAGCGATAAATTGTTAAAAGACAATTTGATGAAAGGTTTTTAAAGAGAAAGTGAAGTGTTAATGGACATATTTCCTACGCCAAAATTATCACCGCAAAAACGGAAATTAACAGAAACATCATCGAAAACTCATTTCCGCAATTTTAACAATAAATGTTTTAATTTCTTTACGAATATACAGACTTGTACGGTTTTTAATCAAAATTTCGAAAATAGTAACCATAAAATTTATAGGATATGTGCAATAAGTATGACAATACCAATACTTCGTAATGCTAGAGACTTACAGCTCAAGCTAGTTCGAGAACGACAAGCAAGAATTGAAGTACTATACAAATTTTGCAGTCCATCTTCCCCTACTTTGTCTGAACTTACAGCGCCTCACCAAGCTTCTTCGCTTTACCTCGAATCTATGACCTACCTCACTCACTTCATGACAAGCTCCAGTTTGTAACCAGTGACAAACTTATGGAACATATGAACTTATGCCTTAAAGTAAAGACATCCTGAAATTTATACTCAAAACTCGTCACCTTTAAGAGTTGACGAGGAAATTAAAACTTCTTAATTACAGAAATTACAAAGAGGAATAGACACTAACTACCCTTATGTCAAGGTACGCATACGATAGTGCTATTCTTGTAAGGTCTTAATTGATAGTTAATAACCAGTCAGAGCATTATCACCACCTTTTTTTAACCCCACCGCATGACTTTCTATTCCATAACATAATCTTCTTTAAGTAAAACTTTCAAAGTTAAAAGAGTAAAATTCTTCGGGTCCTCTTGATTAACGAGAAAGAGATTTTGGAGAAAAGATTTCAGACCAACTCCATCTAAAACTTTGGCTTTGCTGGAAGATAATTAATTTTTGGGACTATATACTAGCTTAAAGGGAGGACCGGTGCGTTTGATGCGATGGCGGGAAACCTAATGAATCAAAGAGGGGAAAGAGAGGGGGAGGGAATCTTCGGAACAGTAGACCAAAAGGCGGGAATTATTAAGATATCCGCCTTCCCTTCTATAAGGCTCACGCTAACGCCTGCATCATTAATTGGACTAATAAACTCCATAGCTCTGCTTCAATGTTCGCCTAAAGGGTACGTGGGTTAGCTATTTGAGATCAATCTGTACACATAATAAAGACGGTTCTTCTTTACCACTGTATTCAATAATAACTTACCTTTAGGTTCGTTACACATGCGCTCTCTAGACATGTTTGTTAAAGTTCTAGCTTAGAAACCAAGGCTTATGGAATATTAGTATTAGTACTAATCACTCGACGTCATGTAAAATCCCTCTAGAAAATTTTAAAAGTTGTAAAATAGGCTAAACTTCACGATTATTATCATTTATAGGC
This sequence comes from Phalangium opilio, assembly GCF_054372755.1. NCBI lineage: Eukaryota > Metazoa > Arthropoda > Arachnida > Opiliones > Phalangiidae > Phalangium > Phalangium opilio. The sequence goes on along the minus strand of NW_028324187.1, from coordinate 3,996,700 downwards.
TAGAGCCCGTTGTATTTCCCGTCTCAAATAGCTATCCCACACTGCATATATTATATTTAATATTAAATTACTCAGTTAATTTCTAGGCAAGACGGTTGGTTGTTCATTGCGAACACATTTCTCAAGACTTAATGGAAATAATTTGAATTATGATTGAAGATGAATTATAGCAATTAAGATTTATTTTTGTTCAATTATTCTATTAGTTTTGACAGCCTATAAATTTTTTGAACTATAATAAATATTTACTTTACAGATAGTTTCGCTAGGGTATATTTAAACTAAACAATTTTTAAACTAGTTAATTTGCAACAATAATTATTAAACCTGATTTAAAGCCTTCATGCACTGAAAAAGGAAGTGAGTTGTCCCTCGAATGCAACACAAATTTTGGGCGGGAACAAGAGTTGGCCGGGGTCATACTGTATGACACGTCGACACCTTGCGCGTGCTTCCGTATTCTTAAGCCAATTACGCGCCAAAATAAACGCGTGAAAAATCTTCATAGCGTAATAATGCAAGGCAGCACGTGGGGGGACATAGGGGGGCACGCTACAATTTTCGCGCGTCTTCTTCCTTGTTTAAGGAACATGTTATGTTATCCCATCCTGTCCAGCGTCCACGCAACTGTATATACCTTTTAGCCATCTTACCTGTCTCTACATTCTACGAACCCCTAGCTTTTATCGGCACTAAACTTCAGTGAAAGCTAGCTATAGGTAATCTGGGAAACCTGGCCACGTCTGTAATAATGAGCTTTCAGTAGAAATCGCGGGATTAGAACACGTAGGGGGGCTATATGTACTCCACATATATATTGCTCTTTAGAAACCGAGAGAGAGAGAAAGTTTAGAAAGCAATTTCAGTTCTTGGCAGGTAGAGCTTTATCTTCAACACATAATTGGCCTTTCATCTGGCCGACAGCGAGACGTAGAGACGTCATCACGTGACTTTAGAAGTCTATATGTAATCCAAGTTTCGAGGGAATAGGTGGTAACTTTATTTATTAGCAGAAAGTTCATTCTACCTCCTTACCTTTGTATATATTCAGAATTATTTAAGACACAAGGGATGTTTACGTTTCCTCAAATGGAACTTTATACTAACAAATTAGATTAACCCCAACAAAAACTAAAGAGTTTTGGATCTAGAATAGGACTTAGTTTACAGACTTCGCCTACGTCTCAACCTTGAGGAATTAAACTACCAAACCACTTCAAGAATATTTCCCTTGTGTTACTAATGTCAACTAATCAGTTTTGTCGAATTCATTACCAAACAATTAAACAAACAAACCGTGCACTTTCTCAAACATTTTTAAGAATAAAGTTAGTGTTACTATATTAAAGTAACTTGTAAATATACGTTGTTTTGGCTCTTCGAATCAAATAAAGTTTTATCAAGAAGCGATATCTAGTTTACTAGGGAGAAGTTATAAATTCGCCATATATCTAGCTTTATTTCTAGTCCAAACGTAGGTCCGGAGTTAATCCCCGCCTCTAAATTACAACCAGCATCTCATTTGTTCTTGAAAACTCACGTCAGCGCGACGCGAATGACGAAAATTACTTGTATTTTCCGACTGAGGAGAGACGAAATGGCCCGGCCTCCTTTTACGTCCCCCCTTGTATTTTGAAAGGGGGACTGGGACTATGGCGCGGCGAATACTTAGGCATCTTATCTTTCTCCCTAGTAAACTAGATATCGCTTCTTGGTTTTATATTCGACATATATAAACTCTTTTTTCCAAAAAGTGACTCTTCGGGGGCTACCCTTGGCACTTCATTGGTCTCAGAATCCCCTACGTCTTTTAAAACAACTCTTGATTCTTTAGCTTTAGATGCTATATTTAAAGATAGCCTTGTTGTTCCATGGCTTATCAAAATTCCTGGAGCGTTTTGTTTCCCCTCCTCCAGTGCACTGGTATCTAAAACACAAGTCACGTTCTGCCTTGTAAATCCTAATTATACGTGCCTTAATTTTACTAAAAGACTGTACCGCTTGTAAGAGAATGAATCTTGACTCCTTGTTTATTCCTAAATGGCGCGAAAGATTTTTTTGGCTTCTGACAGCTAGTATGCGGACATAGGATGACATGAATATCTCCAGATATCTCGTGACAACCTGTTGTTGCTTTGAACTTCTAAGGAATTAACGCTTAAATTATAGTTTTGAATATAAAGCGATGTTGAAAATTAATATACTGGAATTTAACTTTAATAAACGTCAAATGTGTATGCTTTGTTCCAAATTGTCAAAAGGCACAATTTTGAACCTTAATATGCAAAGCTCTGAATTGAGATTATTTGGCAGGTTTAAACTATGCTGATATTAATTAAGGCTGAACAGTAAAGACCGAAAATTTATAGATATGTCTTTGTTTTTATGTACAAAGTGTGTCTGATAAGTCTGTCATAAATTCAAGGGGATGTTCTTTTTACCGATTTTGAGTCAAAAATGTAACTTCTAACTCCATTTCGAGTAAAGATTGGATGGAGTATTTTATGGATAACCCCTTAAATTTAATTAAGAAACTGATAAGACAATGATTTCTAATTTAATTAAGGGTCATCCCTAAAACACTTCAATTATAACTCGAAAACAGTACTGGGCCAAACGGCAAAATGTTCGATTCTTTACCATAGATAATCTTCTGATAACTTCAAATAGGGGATATTGTCAACATTTTGAAAAAGATTAATTTCTCATACACCCCTTGAACTGATAATATTCAATTACTGTTTATGTCTCAAAGTTACTAATTCTCAGAACACAAACTTGAAGGAGTAATCCCATAACTGACATATTTTCAAAAGCGTCAAACTGACGTTAAAGTCTCTTGACAAAGCCACTCCTTCAAGACTTTACTGAGCATTTTTTTTAACAAGTGAGTCAAAATTACCATTGAGAAACTTGTGTTTTATTGATGCCGTAAAAGCCCCTCAAACTATCATAATATATTCAAAAAGAATGTCAGTTTTTTTTTCAAGGCAAGAAAAGTATACTTTATTTGTGAACCTGTCAATTCGACCTAAAACTCGATGCACCCCCATGACTTAAAATTCTACGTTGCTTTGTTCGGATATTTGTGAAGAGAATAGGTCTAAGAAGGAAAAAATAAACAAAAATTTATCGATAAAACGCCATAAAGGGTTAAGGAAAATAATTCGATTTATCGACTGGCTATAGTTCTACTTTGTAATAATAGAAACCACTTTTATCTTTTATCAACTGCATGCCTCAGGCGATAGGTTCCAATTGAATATGAAGGGTTGATTTGAGCCGTAATTAACCAAGGCTTACCTATTGAGTTTAACAAGGGCAGTTTAAAGTTTCTTAAGGTACAAAGCTGAAACCTCATGAGAGATAAAATGCTACTGAAGAAAAAAGAAATGAAGCAGGCGTCAAAAAGTCTCTCCAAACTCAATTTATCCTATAAGTCACTCTTTATTGAGTGAAAATATTTTCTGACAAGGCAAATCTAACATTTTTCTGCACTATTTTTCTTGTATCGAAACTCCGAATATATACCTATAAAAAGAAAATAGAATTTTAAGTTGCCAAGAAATCCCGTGACAATCATTCGAAAATATTATTTCCGTAAACCGCGATATACTTTCGATGTGAAATGCTGCTGCTACAACCAAGGGTAGGCTACTCTTTATGGATTAATATACGTTCAAGCTTACTCTGTACTAAACACTCGCGATGAAAATGGAGGAAAGAAAAAAGGGGGTGTAAAATGGTGATAACAAATTCACTTTCTACTACCAAAATCAAATCGATCACAAAAACCGCAACAACACAAAAGATACGGAAAAGACTAGACTATAGCTTTTATTATGAATTTAGAGCTATGCCTTGAGAATATGGATGTTTTTAGTCGATGGAGCGACGTTTATTACTACAATTTTTCAACGTTCTATAGTCAAGGGGTTTGGTTATCCAAGTGGCAATATTCTAGAGATAAATGATTAAATTCCGAGTCTTTTATGTAAGATGAAAAAATAACATTGAGTAGATGGTAGCTACCGCTGCTTGAACTAACTCACTCTTCTGGCGTTATAAAAATAGTATCATACCCTATCTTATCTGTACTGCAAATGACATACTGGCACATGCTGGCTTACGCTTGCTTACAAGATGAGCTAGGTTTTGTTATTTTCCACCATTTTTTTGGGGGGGACTCCGTGAACCCACGGTCCGCCTTCAAAGCTAAGCCAAAAAAACACGCGTATCGGAAGTATTACAACAACGAAATATTGGCTTCATTTTTTACCCCTGCAGATAAAAAAGGGGGAAAAAGCTAGCGTTATTAATGAAGTATCTTGATTGAGTTAATTAGGTAAATAAGTTAATTTGCAAAGTTGCCAGGATATAATTAATTGCAAAGGAAATGTGAAATGATCGGATTTGATCATAGATTATTTCTTCTACTTGTAATCTTAAACACCTGCCATTTTCTATGCCTTTCTGGTTGAATTAAAGGGGAGGAGCTGTAGAAACCGTCACCACTGACGTCATGCAGGGCTTATTTTAACATAGAATTCACGTGAAATCGACCTGCGACGTGATTAGCTCCCCAACCTTTGCGCGAAGAACTCGAGTGTCAACATCCCTAGTGTTTTCCAAAACATTTGAATCCGTATGCAAAGGCTTAGGGAAGAACTCGAGTGTCAACATCACTAGTGTTTTCCAAAACATTTGAATCCGTATGCAAAGGCTTAGGGAAGAACTCGAGTGTCAACATCACTAGTGTTTTCCAAAACATTTGAATCCGTATGCAAAGGCTTAGGGAAGAACTCGAGTGTCAACATTACTAGTGTTTTCCAAAACATTTGAACCAGTATGCAAAGGCTTAGGGATCAATTAACCAATGAAAGGAGCTCGGAGCTGGTGGTTAAACGAAGTTTTAAGCCCTTCCCCTTACCTTGAACCAAAAATTAGTACATGGAGCCCATAGCCGCTTTAATATTCCAAGTACAAAGCTAGTTTTCTATCCAATAAATAAATAAATAAACGTTTCTGCCTCTCTTGATTCAGAGATTTCTTTTAGCATCTCAAAAAACTCTTTTGTGTTTTACCCTCTCAATCCCAGAGCGAATGAAAGTTGAAAAAAATGAAAGGTTGGTGCGAGGTTAGGTTACAGGCGTACTTATTTTTTATTATTTTTCTCGTAGGGATTTTTATGACTTACAGTTACAATTTTACGATATACTTGGGGATTGTATACAATACAGTATAGTATATCACATAGCTAGCTTCCCAGTACATATTTCCCTCTTAGGGAAGCGTCTAAGAAAAAGAACCCAGTTAAGACCAACGCTATTCGGAGTAGATTCTAAACGCTATTCTTCGCCGCCTTCCCTTACATGAATCAAATGGATGGAATGTTTTTTTTCTCCTTAGTTTTTTATTTAAGCTTAAAGCTTCTGTACCGCGTAAGAAATTGCGCGCTGCTTTCCTTTTCCCGCCAAAAAAGTACCGGAGCTATTTGAAGAAATGGTTAATGAACTAATATTTCATAAAACATTTATTGTAATATTCAAAGATTGAAAATTTATACAAATTTATATCCCTGATTAATAAAGATAGACGTTAAAGGGTTTGATTTTTTTTTAAGAAATTATTTTTAATTAAACCATTTTATTGTATTAACTATGGCAGAAACAGTTTAGGTAGAAGAAGACCTCTGCTATATTGCCCAAGTGTTATTGGTATATAAAGATAGCGAACCCGAGTCCCTATGCTGGCACCAACACTCTTTAATGGAAATCCGAGAAAATTAATCTATCTAGCGTATATATAAAGCCACAACTAACTTCTATATTTTACTCCCACTCATCTTTAAGATAAAACTTTTTGACCTTAAGTAATTGCAGAAAAGAAAGACGTATCTTATTCCAACTGTCTGTGTAAGAAAATTTAAATATATACGTAGCTTCTAGTGACAGGATTTAAATTGCCAATGACTGACGCTTATTTATGTATATCTCTTAAATTGTAACATAAACAACGATTAACCATGGAGTGGTAATACAGTGTTAAAATTTTAAAGCAAGGGTAATTAATAATTACGAAAGTTGTTAACAATAGTTTCGTTAAAATCAGAATCAGTTTAAATAAAAGTATTTTACCATCCTATCCTTTTAAACTCCAATGAATAATTAAACCTTATATTCTAAATTTTTTAATTTTAAAATTATCGCAATATTTATAAACCTATTTCAAATATGCTAGATGGATTAGCTATTTGAGAACGTCTAATAACTTCTTTCGTAAACTTGATTTCCCAACTGAACTGAACTGATGTACCTATAATTATAGTCCTCCTCAGATGGGCCATAAAAATTTGCTCGTCAAAGCCCATAACCGATTTACGAAGTTAACCCAAGGATGCGGTCACTTGCCACCGATTCAACGAGACGCTAAACTTCGCGTCATTTCGCCCTTGCTGCGTCACCGCGTTAATGATCTAATGTACCTTTATGACCTTCTCAAAGGCGCCATCGATATTCCGGTCACCGATTTCTTCGAGTCTAATCCTGAGACACGTACTCGCGGCCATCGCCAAAAACTTCGAAAGCCACGTGCGCGTACCCGGTATTCTTTGCAACACTTTACATACAGGGTATTGAATGACTGGAATGGGCTTCCTATCGCTACCCTTGCCCTTCCGGGGCGAAACTCATTTCGCACTGCCGTAACGGCGCTATTTGACTCTTAATTCAGGCTATACCGAATTTGATCTGCCGTATTAACAATATTTTTCTTTATATATAATTTCATATTTGTAGTTTTTTCATTTAATTTTTTTTATTTCTTGTTGTAATCCTTCACACTTTACCGACGAGGGAGGTTGTACATAAGCCCATGGCTTCACGACCCTTTACCTCATGTCTCTCAAATAAATAAATAAATAAATAAATAAATAAATAAATAAATTTCCATTTAAAACTAGGCCTAGACTTTCATATATATTTATGTAATTCTACATCATCAAATAATTGTATAATTAATTAAAGTAAAATCATTACACCATAGAAGCTCCTCAAATAACTAATCCATTTTATATAGATCGGTCTTGAGTTAGGTATATTATAAGTCATCCGATATATTTTGTTAAATAATTCACCAGTAAACATACCTTTAATCTCAGCTTATTTACTCAAGAGAAACTAATTCCGTATATTTACTTGGTAACTTTTAAGTTGACATTCTCGAAACAAATAATGCATTAAGGAACTCCATTTGAAATGCACCGGTTGGGGGGTACTATTTTTTCTTTTCTTTGAGGGGGACCCCTTTGAGTTCCAGGCTGGTACGAGCCTTTGATACTCAGCACACTAAAAATTTAACGACATCGTTTTTTACTTAATACGGGCCCCGTAATGGAATTCTTGACTGCGTGCTACTAGAAGGTTTGGTTCAATGAAAGAAAGAAGAAACAATATAGGGTATAGTACTCTGAGAGAAACTTTAGGTAATTTAGGCCTTTGCCTACTAGGCCTTCCATTTAGTCGATAAATCGAAATGGTTTAAGCGTTTTATACTTTTTTGATTGCTTGGAAATGGGTCAAATTCGTTTAATTAAAGGACGAGTATTACGGTATTAGTTTTAAATCACTATTTTGTAGATTAAAAACAGCTTAAAAGATAGACAAACAAGCGCAGAATTCATTGTTTTATAACATTGCAAAATTTTAATCACATTTAACGTTCTAACTAAAGTTTCGAGTCGAGATATTTAATTAAAACGAAGTTAATTTTACTTTGTACGATAAGAAACCCTGCTATATGCTTTATAAACTTTAATACAGGCCCAGAGAAATTAATGGGCCTATACTGTGAAATAACCCTATCTCTTGCCATAAAATGCAGGCTGATGTCGAAACCGCTGCCTAGGAACTTCTCAGTTCAGTTCTCTGAAGCTTCTCTAATATCAATTTTATCCTACACGCTTGAATTGATATGATTGACAGGTATATTAAAATTTATCATGAGGAGAACATTATCAAAACATCAGTTTTATCTTGACTCCGGAAGTTCGTCTTGCAGCCTTTATGCAATTATCAATTTAATTAACTGAACGGAGACTCTTTCGGTTATCGAAAATAATGGAACCCTTCAAACGCAATCAAGGATTAACTTGACTGTTAAAAGAAAGGGTAAAATAACAATGTTTAGTTATTTTATATTATTATTATTAAATATTTAAGGTAAGAGGGAAAAGCCACCTTTTAGGGGATTACCTTCCCATGTATTTTGTACGAGCGCCTGTAGAAATGTTTATCTTGCAACACACCACCGCTCAGAAAAAAGTTGTCCACCAGGGGCCATTGAAAATTCATTACATATATGTATATATATATTTTCTTAAATATAATTTTTAAGCGAAAACTATTTGTTTAAGCGTGAAAATTAATATTATACGTTAAAGGGATAGTAGTATATAAATAATATCAGTGCATACATCTTGGGTTACAATTTTTTTAATTATATTTAATTCTGAAACAAATAAAACGAAACCGATTCCAAATTTTTAGAAAAATTCAAAAAAGGCTTAAAATTTATTATTTTAACATAAAAAAATTCTGTACTTGAACAAAAAATTAATCCTTTTGGTTAAAGAAATATTTAGGCATTTGAGGTGTTTTAGAAATCGAACCCAATTTTCCACTGGAATACAGTTATTCTGGACAAACTGACCAATCGTTTTAAATTGAATAATTAAATTTATAATAATTATGGGCTAGAGACATTAAGTATTTATTCAAAGGCAAGACATTATTGAGAGAAAAAAAGACTGAAATAGCGACTTTTGAATAATTTAGTCTATACATTTGGGCGTTGTAACCACACCCAAAAAGTATATAATATAATATTAATGAATAGTGCATCAGGATTTGTCCATCCAGAATTTCAGGGCCCTTTTGTGTTGTATACAGACATAATCTTGTACATCTTGACAGAGAAAGAGGGAGAGAGAGGGAGATAGGGAGAGCCAGTGGGAGAAAGCGGTGGCTCTTCATGTCACTAACAACTGTTGTTCGTCAAAGGGAACAGTACGCGTATATTGGGTGTGGTCTTCCATGAATCTAGGTATTATATGACCTTAATTCAATTTTCTGACTTTTAGTGCCAAGCCCCTCTAAAACATAGTCTAACAATCTACTGTATAAACCCTTGAGACCTCGTACCTAACATACTAAAAATAGGCCTAAATCAATTCAAACATCAATCAAGTTAAGAAAGGAACATTTGTAAGGTTTAGATACATTATAACAGAAGAACGTGTACTCTGATAAAAACAATGTGTATAATTTACAGGTGTTTTTTTAATTTCCCACCTATCTGTTATCTTAATTCACTCTTCTAAAATTCATTGCGCCGACTTTAATGCATGCTTAAGGCTAATTTTTGATTAAATGCAACCTTCTAAATATTTTGAATACTGTTGTTTAATTTTTTTATACTGAACTACAGAGTCCAAAAATGGGAAACGAACTTATCTTAGTTAATTTCGTAAAGAAGGAAGTTGTCTAGGGAGGTTTTAATTTCCGGAAAAAAGGGTTACAGATTATCCAGAAAAAGTAATTTTTACGTTGCAGTCCTAATAGGAATCAGGTTTAGTTCAGTTCAGTGAAAGGTTTATATAGCAAGAGAGGAAATACAACGTGGTCAGATCAGATTCATCCTGAGAACGGAAATAGACTTAGGAAAATCGTTTTCTTAGACGATATTATATCGCTTTCCAATACTTTTTTTCAATAGAAACTATTATACGGGTTAAGACACAGGTTGAATATGTTTGTCTAAATCACCCATAGGCTAGGGATTTCCGAAACCGAATTGGTGAAACTTACGGTCAACCATAAAATCTGTTGCACACGAAAATCTACTATGAAGTACCTTGGTAATCTCACAAAGAAAATGGAGGGAACAATTTCGCAACGGCATTGCACCGACTAAGGAACTGTTAAGACTTAAGACCCCCTGTTTTTACGAGTTTCTCCATCCCCACTCGACGATTTTTGTGGCCTCGTAAAAGAGACCCCGAGAAAAGCTACTCTTACTTCCGGTCCGTTTGGATATAAATGCTATAGGATCCTCTCAATTGACGAAACGAAAAGAGAGCCTCGCGGTCAAACGGATATGTCTGTATATGGTTAGGTTAGTGGCCCATTTCCGGTATGGTTTTACGTTTCCGTATTCATGTCCCAGAGATAAAGTTTGTTGTTTTTGCATATTGGGGTTTATCATATGACAAAAACAATACATGTCTATATATATTTGATTTGGAAGTTGATGTCCAATTGGATTTTTTCGTGTTTTCCAAACATTAGGGATACGAGTTGCTAATTTATTGGTAATTAAAAATAAATTACTTAGTTGAAAATAAGTAAGAATAAATTATGGTTAAACTTTCGGTTTAAAACTTAACTAGCTAATAACTTGCCGAGTTGTATGTAAACTTTCGGTTTCAAACTTAACTATCTAAATTTCTTAAGTTGTTTTTACGAAACCCTTTAAATCTTTCGAGGCAAGTTCAAAGGAATAAAGAAACAAGATCATTTCGATTAGTAAAATGAGGTCAAAGTGGGCTGAAAGGTTTCACTGTAAAAAAATAGACGATTTCAGTTTAAAACACGATATGCCCTAAGCAAGCCCTTGAGATAGTTTTGAGTTAGGGTCAAGTAGAACTGAGCGCGAGTAATCTCAAAGTTTGACTTGAAACTGCCCATCCACTCTTTGGATCGGGCTCTAAATACTGATACTTTTTTGCAACGTCTTGGACACCGTGACTGTACGAGAAGAAAAATCACATTGGGAACACGCCTGCCGGTAAATTGCCTACAATGTTCGCAATCTGGTCTTTGACTTTTTTTTATTAGAATTACTTGGAGTCTAGGCTAGTCCAGACTTCTTTCTGTACGAAAGTCAGGCATTTTTTCGCCTCAGGGTTGGTATCTAAGCATTGGGAATTAGACCTAAGTCAATTTCATTCGTAAAATGCTCCAAACACGAAGATACGGCGAAGTTATACGTAATGTAAACATTCGCGGACGAAAAGTAGGACGTGAATTCTCTAGATGAAATAGACCAATATTCTCTCGCTAAATTAAGTAACTTAGTCCGTAAGTTTCAAGTTTTGTAGTTTGTTAGTAGCTATACTATAAGTGTTTATAAATTTCCTTGAAGTATACATTACCACGAATACATACGGATTAATAGGAATAATTGTGAAGCTATTTTCTCAACGTATCTAGGGGGCTTTGTGGGAGGAGCTAGACCAATCATGACGAATAATATATCTCTCTGCGTATTGCAATTTGCGCGCTCACGCCTGGCCTCGGATTGGTACCTACCAATTACATCACAGCTAGAAACTCGTCAAAATTATGACGCCCGGCCCACAAAACCAGCTTACAAATTAACACGAGAGATATGGAGGCACAGTGATTCCTTTCAGCTTTATGTATCCCTGACAATCTGTGTATTTATCTCAATAGAGCTTAAGTATTCTATAAATTATACTAGATACTTTCTAGTTTATACTAAATGAAACTTATTTCATAGCAAAGGGATTTTTTCTTCTTCAAATTCCGATGAGATTAAAGAGATTTTTCAAGAAGCGATTTTTTTAAACTGCATAATATATTCTGGGAATTTCTTAGCTTAAATATTCTATTAAGTCTACCAGACTAGATAGCTTCCAGTTAAAACTAAATGAATCTTTATTCCATTGCGAAGGGATTTTTATATTTTTTCGTCTTCAAATTCCGGAAATATTGAGATGAAAGAGCATCTAGAAACGATTTTTAAAACTGCATGATATATTCTGGGAAATTCTTTGAAATTTACAGGCCACGCCCATCCGTGCGTTTTTCAACTTTTTCTTTACATATCACACTAAAACGAGAAGCCTACAGGCTCGACTAGTGAACCCGTTCAACTTATTAAAATTAACGAAGCGGATATTGAGAAACTCGTGGAGAAATATTCGACTTTCTAGCCTATTACGTATTAAATGTTTTAAAGTGATCGTAGTATAAAAAAACTCAAGGAAATATGTTATTCAGATCAGATATTCAACTGCCTATCGCATTTCAAAGCTCCCATCAAAACTTCAAAGGTACCTATTCGAATATTCAGCTTTGGCTCTATTGAGGGTTTTTTTTTATTTTTGTCTGTTTTGAATTTGGGCTTGGTCAAATTGCGGTACGCGTTGGTTTGGTTTTATCAGAGTTTTATTTTTATCACAGTGTAAAGGAACATACGTGTGAAGTAAGAAAAAGGGACCGTAAGACTTTATCTTTAGAAGAAAAAAAAATCAATTTTTAAAGGTTAGTTTTTGATGATTTAAGCTAAACCTAATTTCTGATTTTGTTTTTCTTCGTTTGCAATTGTTAGCGTGGGCGAATTTACGTTTATTGTTTGTTTAATGAAGTTCGTTAGGCGCATCGGAAATGAGTGGGTTAAAGTAAATATTGTACAAAATGGGGTGCAAAATTAACTTTAATTGAATTATAGTCGTAGAAAAGTTAATTTATCAATTTTAATTTTGTAAAAATTAAAATCCCTTTTATAGCATGTAGTCTATAAGAAATCATCTACAAAAAAATAAGTGGTAAATTATATGGTAAAATTACTGTATGTTACAAATCAGTATTTTACTGTGATATTTGTTAAGTTATCCGTAATTTATAGAAGTATTTGACAAAAAAACGGTAATTTTAAGCCTTTGGTAACAATACCCATTCAAGTCTCTACTTAAACGTGCAAAATTGTAAAGTCAAACCAGTTTCAATTGAAATACTAACCAAAAATAATATTATACGCGGTTAAATTTGAAAATTTTATTTCTGAATGTTTCAATAGCGTTTCTTAATTTAATTAAGGTTTTGATAATTAATTTATTCTTTTAATTAAAATGGAATGCAAATCCCTTGGAGAAGCTTATATATTTTCCGTTTTTCGTGGCTTATTTTGAGAGATGGTATAAACGCAGTCGGAAATATGGGATTCCGTGGGTGGTTGGGGGAAACTTGGTTAGTATTTAATAAAACCTTGTTGCGAGAATAATTGTCTTTGTTTTAATAAGGTTCCTAAGCCTTTAAGGCGTGTAATTGCGAGAATATTAAGCTAAACGGGCCCAAAGTGTTTTATTTAATAACGAAAATATGCTGTTCCAAGTTTTTTTTACTTCTTTTGCATTTGCAAAGGAAAGAAACTCGAAAAATTATTATTGCTCTAAACGCGTGCGAGTTCAAGTATGTTCCAAGAGGTCGGATACTTGCCTTTTTTGCATAAAATTTAAGAGATATTTGAGGTTTAAGGGACAATTTGTATGTTTCTTAATGCCAGCTTAGTCAAATTATATATCCTGAACATATTTTCAGAGAGAAATAAATTTCTTTTCAAAATCAAATTTCGGTACAAGTGTAAATGTCCGACTTATTTGTAGTTCATGCACGTGAAAAGTCGCACGCGATGTTTGGTTCATTTTTCACAGTGAAATTTTACCACAGTCAAACGCGGTATACGTGTATTTTTAATATAACCATATTTTAACGCAAATTTAGTGTATCCGTGTTATCGCAATTGACATGTGAAATTAATTAAATCATTTTATATATATCGTTACAGCGTTTCTTTGCACTGTTATTAAACGTTATTTGGGACGTTTCTGATATTTAGCTATTGTTGTAATTACAAACTTTCAAAACCATATAAAGTTCTCCTGTACTGTCAAGTTATTTTAGTTCTTAATACCATTCAGTAATAGCGTGATTGTTTTACGTTAGTAAACATGTACTTAACTACTTAGGAATATAGGTTTTAATTCAAAATTCGTTACAGATTAACCGTTTAAAGATGAGTAATTTATTTGAGCGAAGTATAAATAAAAATACTAAGGCAACTAATGATATTCATTCATTATAATATTCGTTTTTAATGGAAGGGAAAAAAGGAAGGGGTAATTTCCGTTTGCCATAAACGTATATATAAATATGAAACACTGCAAAGATGTATCGCTCACGAGTCTTTGTACCCAATTTTTGTTAAGCACCGTTTCGCGGTATATTCAACAATTATCATTAAGGTTAATTTTATAGCAGCAGACGATGTCATATTATACATTATATTTATACAGAGTGTTATGAATTATGCGTAGTTAGTTTTATGTGCAGTTTTAAAGTCGTTAAAAGAATATATTGTATTTTGAAAAATTCATGGCGACAAAAAGGCTACTGAAGAACATAATTTTAAACTGTATTTTTCATGAAAAAACTCATTGTATTTCTTAGAGAATTGACCATAAAAATTCCCCGAAACACAACAACTTTAACCAAAACGTTTTGTCACTCAACAAAAATATAACAGAAACAACTTTAGGTATGCAGCAAAAAAGGGCATCAAATTCCCTAAAAGAATTCGCAAAAATGTCTTCCCAAGGGTCCCTAATCTTTTCCTACCCATAGTTTCTTCCCAAACAACCATAAGAACATCGACACGTACAAGAAGTTATGGTAAATAGAGAGTTTAAGCACCTAAACGTAATAAAAACTACATGTTGGCACTGGTTTTTAAATACAAACTTGTATGGTGTAATGTTGTTTACACGTTATTCTGGTCTTGCTTAAACTGTCTATGACTTTCTCAGGTAAACTTTACTTACCGTCCATCGTGACACGGTCCGTGCCGGGCAGTTTCCACGTAAAGATACGGCATTTTGCAGCCGGAGGGGGAAAAACTTCCTTTCCTTTTGACTTCAAGTATCGTAGTGCAACATTCGCGTTATGTCTTCTATACCGAAGAAATGGTCAGTTTTTGGGTAGGAACGTTACTGGTCTTAGGAATTCAGAGTTCTTCAAGTACCCCCAAAGCCCCGTAGAAGTAACGGTGTACCAATGCGGAACGTTCTTGCTACGCTTTAACTCAACGGCTGCTTGCCGACGAGTGACGGCCCGACTGCTCCAATTTGCCGCTTTCTCTACTCTGTCATACTCCCGACTCTCTCTCTCCTACACTCTAACCAACTCAACCCATACTCCTCTTTGGATAAAAAGTGATAATGTTACTTTTAACATTTTACTTAGTAAAAGTATTTTCTTTAGTTGTTTCAATTGTCTATTTTGGCCAAGAACGTAACCAAGGGCAACAATAAATTCTAGGTCAATGTAGTACATCTTAATGACATGCAAAGTCATGAACTACAAAGACTTCTATTTATAATTCATTGAGTTATGATTTCATGAATGAGGTTAAAAAATAAATTTTAAGAGCTGTAACTTCAGTGTAGTGATGTCAGATCCTCTGTCTGTCACGTTAGCCAAGTACTGATTTAAACTGAACCACGAGTCTTTCTCGCTTGACTGAAATGGTTTGGCAACATCTTGTAAAGGCACAACTAACTTTACTGAAAACAATACGATAAATGCAACCATAACGTTAATTTGAATTCCATAACGATGTTTGCTCAGCAAGCATTGAACCATCAGGGCAATCTGTGTTAGAATTAGGGTATTCGTTATTTCGTTTGCTTAGAGTAAACACTGAACTGAACGGCTTCGAAGACACTTTATCCACTTCATTTTATTTTATCGTAAACACTCTCGAGTTTCGTAGCTTGGTTCTCTAAGATAGTGGGAAAAAGCTAGTACCGGAGCATGGTTGGGGTTGCTATGGGAACGAGACCCAACAATTCGGCCTATCCGTTTTACCAACTTCTCGCGCTTGTTTGAAGCTAAAAGTTAGGCACGTGCTTTTCCCCGCCAAAAAAAAAGGGAATCGGTGTTCTGGCAGCACCATCTGCAGCTCCGATCTTTATCGTGGTTTAGAAACCTCTATTTTTCCAGGAAAATTCACGGAAAACCAAAAAAATACGAGAGAAAAAGTGATTCAAGATTCCGCGATGAAGGGGAAAAATGCTATTGTAAAGCCATCAATTTGTTCTAGATGCGAACTCGGTAAAGCCAAATCCCAAGGACTCTACTCGATTCAAGAGAATGAGAATTTAGGTTAAAACGTTGTGGGATTTGGTTTCCAGGAATCCATTTAAATGGGCTTTATACGTTACAGGTTTAGAGTATTATTTAGTTGTTGGATTTGAGATGTGATCTAATTGGGAATTTCGAACTATCTTCAAGTGTTTCGTACGATTTTGTGCCATTTGACGAATCAAATTTTGAAGTTTTTGGAATCGGTCATTTTACAAATGGATAGAATCGAATTCTGCTAATGGAAAACGAATTGAAAGAAATAAAACACGAATGATAAATGAACCAGAGTAGAAAATCTCGAAAGAACATTTAAAATAATGATTATTTTAAATTGGGACTTTGTACATACTCAGGATATCATGAGAAATGATCAAAACTCACTGGAGCACCATTAAATGTGAAGCAAATGACTTAAAGTTAAAAAAGTTATCATGAATTATTGCCTACATGACGGATAATATGTCATTTTCTTCTAAGTATAAGTTAAGTTAATTACATGTATTTTCTTGAATATTGGTTAAAATTTTAAATATTCTGAATTTAATCTTCTTTTTGTGAATTCAGGAAAAAATTAAGTATTACTTCAAGACATTTGTTTAGTCAACAGCCTTGGGCTTACGTTATTTATTTAATCTAGTCAGGTTTGAAATAAATATTTAATTCTGAATTATAATTTTATCAAATCTTCTATACAGCAGGATTATTAAGCGAAATTTAATTTAAGTACTGTATGTACCAACTCAAAGGAGATGGTTTTAGCGCTAATCTTCACCTCCGGGTTCCATACTGATGGGATTTTGCAAAGATGAGATTGGGGACTATGCGATATACAGTTGAAAATTTGTCTGTAAATCCTTCCAAATCAGATTATTTTAATAATCTTAAAACATATTAATCAGAAGCCATTATTAAATCGAGGAATTAAATTTAAAGGGTCTAGCCCTTGAATGTTATGTAGATTAGGTAGGCCTGTATTGTGACGTCAAAGTTGGTAGGGAGGGGCTTAAATCTAACCGGATATAGAAATAGAATCGATCGAGTCACTCTGAATCTAAAAGCTTGCCTATTTCCAAAAAAACTGAGAACTCTAGGAACCCCATTTTACTCCATAAATGGCACCACCCCTTTAAGGGTCCTTATAAAACGATTGTTCATTCCCTGGGTTAAATTAATGGCTTTAACCACGAAGTTAATCTTCTAACTTTTGAGTCAACAAATTCCTAAGTCCATATAGGTCTTTCGGTACATTTCCATAACGATTTTCTATTCTTATTGTCTGAGCCACTGGTTTTGCGCGCACCCAGATTTAAACCCACTAGGAGGTATTTAAATCAGAATAGAGGCGGGAGCTTTGATTATTTCCAGTCCTATTTCCATTTTAATTAATCACTAGATTCAATATACGGTAACCGCGGAGAACCTACGCCCAACTTTCTATTAAGTTTTTCTAATATCCCTGGGAAACGCATGGTTTTCCGCTATATTGAACTGAGAGGGTCAGGATATTAATTTTGCGATAAATACTTAATTCAAAGTGTAACAGTCTAAACTATTCAAATTAGTATCATATTTGATCAGGGATAGATTTAATTTTACAAGTATATATAACAGAGTTATGTGGGCGCGCGTCCGGACCCCCTTCCACTGGACGGAGGGGTATGAAAGTAGAGGCGGGTCATTGGCTAGCGACAGAGGTAAAGAGGAATTACGTATTTTTCGCCGTTCCCGCCAGCACGTCATCAAAACGTAGTTTAAGTGAGCCAATAAGATAATTTAAACTTTTCGTTACATGTTGGAGGGAGGGGCTCTATACTGGGCTATGAGTCGGACTGAAGTAAATACTAACCGTTCTTCATTCCTACTTCTAAAATGAAATCTATCCCTGATCATATTTGATACATCCCCGGCGTTTGGTATTGGGTAAATATAATTTTATTATGGTTAAAGGCGACAAAGTTTTCCAGTCAAAAATTTTAAGTTATCATTTGAAAACGGTATTGTAGCTTAGGGTTACTCATCTTGTACGAGTTATTTTTAATTTGTCAGTTATAGTCCAGTCGCCATGAAGTTGGGTTAAATGAATTGTGAGGTTTATACTCTAATAATATTACTTTTCAAAGTTGGCCCGTGGCTTAGGTTTTAATTAACGGTTATACGGTTGGTTGTCTCAAACGAACTACGTGCGAGGGGTCGGACCTGGACAGCCTCCTTCCGAGTGGATGAAAAATGCGGGTAACGACTGTGCTGGCGTATCTCTAGCCCAAGAAGGAAGTCAATGTGAAACTGAAATTCCCGCTCGGTGATGCTTATTAGGCGATGGCAACATAATTAAAAGTCAGAGAACTGCAGAGAACCGTGTATAGCTCAGATTCCGAAATTCCGCTCTCTTAACTCTTGGAGCTCTCGCAATGCATGACGGGAATATTCGTTGGTTGATTCAACCGGAATACAAAAATACTTTCCGGTCGTTATTAGCGATGTTAAACAGGGTTCTCACAGTACCTGGGAAACTTGGAATGAAATATCAGGGATTTTTTTAATGGGTTTGAAATGTGAGGGAGTTTTTTAAATGGGTTTGAAATGTGAGGGAGTTTTTTAAATGGGTATGAAATGTGAGAGATTTTTTTAATGGGGATTGCCATAAAAGTAATGGAATTTAATATTAAGTAATTTTCCTATTATTAATTTTCTTTGTAATTTGTTAAAATGTTTTCAATTAAAATTGAAACTATTCTGTATATATAGTTACTACACAACAGCTTCTAGAAAGTTCTAGCCGGAAAAAAGATACGTTTGGGAAACCAGATAGTCCTGTAAGGAAACGTAAGAAAGATAGCATCAGCTTTCTGGGAGATATATCCGTACGAGAAGATCTCAAGCTCGGTACACAGAGACAGAGGTGATGAAAAAAGGAGACAGGGTATTAGTGATTGTCGAAAAGAAAAGCCTGGAAAAAGGAAGTAAGACTTGGTCGGGCCTTGGCAGCCGTTGATGCCGAGTAATACCCGACCCCACCTCCACTCAAAAGATAAATTGAACGAGTGAAGAGCTCCTTCTCTCCTTTAACCTTCCATGCTCTTCAAATATACGATTGCAAACCTAAAGCCACGTACTCCAAGATTCCTTACACACCTTTTGCGAAAGGATATCTGCGTGATTTGACCCATTTATTTAATCAATTAAAGTATGGAGACAGATTTAGAGGCGTGAAGAAGAAACGATTTTATCTCTAATTTAAAATACCTATTTCTTCACTAATGGAATTCGGCTTGTAATGTCTCTCAAAAGAGAATATGGAACAGGCTATAACTTTGTAAGATATTTTACAAAAGTGTTGTATTGGTTACTTAGGGGTGAAAGGTCATGAATAATCATTTCATCGGTAACTATCTTAGCTTATTTCTATTTCAATAAAACGCTGCTTATTTGTAAGGGATTCTCGAATTGAACCATGAGGAACTCAACACATTAACCACTTTTAAAATCATCCCCTGATGTTACCATTCATTTTGATCATGTTTGGTAACGAATTTTGGCTGTGCATAAAGACAATCGAACAACTTTGCGATCTATATACATAAATAGTGTTTAAGCCTATCATCGGCAGGTGGTGTTCAATTGAAACTGTAAAATAAATAACTGTAATATATGGAAAGTAATTTAAGTCTCCCATTGTGATAGAGCCACGTTAAAAATTACAATTTATGGATTTATTGAAAAATATATCCAGAATGTTGTGGTTTTATTTCGAACCGTTTCGCCTATAAGGGATTTTAGTTAAGTTAAATAAATGTGCAGTTGTACTTTCAAAGATTCTCAATAACAAAACAAATTGACAATTTTCAAATAATGTATCTGTTTAATTATCACGGTATAATTAGAATATTACGTAAGCAATATTTCATAAATTCCCATAGGTAAGATGTTTTCCAATGAAACATGGCTTAAATACCTTGTGAACTACATTGTATATGCCTACATTTACATAGCACATAGCATTTGCAGGTTTTTAACCTTTTTCCGGAGAAATACATAGATGCGCGTCCTGTTGTTCTAAAGCACGTTTAGACCTCGGATAACGTCGTATAAGCGTTTTTAACTTTTCAGTGTAGTTGTTCTCCTAACACGTGGTTTTTGAGCTACTGGTAGGTGTTGCAGTAAAAGAAAAGTGATATTTTAAAGCATTGCGTATGTTTTTGAGATTCAAAGAACCAACGTAATATGGATGAAGCAAACGAAAGATGCTCCTTTCCTAGTGCTTTACAAATAATGCCACCTGATGAAAAGCCCCAGAATATGACCAAGGGAAGAATTTATAAGAATTTAATAGTTGTTGGAGTGGCTTGTATGCTTTTTCTGTTTTCACAAATGCCTTGCAGGTAATGTTTTGCCTTTTTGAACTTCATATTAAGATATGGAAAAATAGTTAAGGTGGATATTGTTTATTTACTAGTAATTAGAACAATAATCTATTTACATATTGACAAACAAGATTGTAGATGGGGTGTAAACTAATTGAACTAATTAATCATTATTAATCTGAGATTGAATAGACAAAGGCTTATGTCAAATTGTCAAATGATTGATTTGAATTTATTACAGAGAGCTTCAAAGTAGCATTAACTTTAAAGATGGCTTAGGAACATACTCTCAAACAGTTAACGGATGTTTGAGCGTCTTTTCATTGTCATTTGTTACACCTTACGTCAACCGGAAGTTAGGCTTAAAGAAGAGTATGATTTTCTCTCTTACCGTAGTCACTGTCTATTATTTAACCAATTTTTATCCGAGTTGGTACACTATGATACCAGGCGCCATTGTAAATGGACTTGGTTGGGTGCGTATCTAAATAAATTTCAGTATAAAAGTACCATGGTTAAAAGAAATTAAAATACAATTTAGGCACCAATATGGCCGGCTAAAGCAAGCTACATTACAATCTTGTCTCAAGAAATGTCTGACACTTATAATACCCCTTTGGACTCAACCGTATCGTTGTTGTTTGGAGTTTTCTACGGTTTTTACTATAACGGTTATGTCATTGGAAACCTGGCTTCTTATTTGATTCTTAAACCGGATGAGACTGTCCACTTACTCCCTAACCAAACGGACATTTGCGGAGTTGAGTTTTGTGATTGGAAAGTGAAGGAAGATGACGTTGCCTTCAAACGACCACCTGATTGGGAGATTTACCTCTTGTTTGGCGTTTTCATGGTAATATCGTGGCTTGCCGCCATTATAGTTTTCTTCTTCCTGGACCCCATCGAAGATCCCAACACCTTGATCTCGAAAGACGAATCAACTTGGTTCCTGATATCCAAAACTTGGAGGAGTTTGTTCACACCCAAACAAATGTTAATTTTTCCAATGGGTTTTTTACGAGGAATTTTGAGAACGTTTTTGGCCGCGGAATTCACTAAGGTATGATGAAAAATATTTTTCTGCATATATCTGTCACGTGTTGAGCGTTTCAGGCGTTCGTAACATGTTCATGGTCCATTCACTCAATTGGTCTAACCATAATTGGATTCGGGGTTGTTTGTGGGATTATGTCATTGGTTCTTGGAAGATTGGTCCGTTGGACTGGTCGACTGCCTCTATTCTCATTGGCTGTTGTAGTTCATGTCATAGTTTGCGTCATCGTTGTGTTATGGAAACCTAATACTGACCAACTGGCGCTTTATTTTGTGGTGCCGTGTTTACTTGGTGTTAGCAATTCAATATGGGAGTCTCAAGTTGCCAGTAAGTGTTGTTTGTAGTATAATCTACTCCTCTCAAAGACATTAACGGGGCATTTATCAAGGTATCTACGCGCTGGTTTTTCCTAACGACCGTGAAGTCGTATTCGCCATTTATGGTATGGCCGAAGAAGCTGGGGCTTTAGTCTCATTCGGTTACAGCGCTTCCTTGTGCGTTCAGTACAAATTAACAATTTTCATGATTATGGTAGCGGTTGCGTATATTTGTTATCTCGTAACAGAGTTTAAGATAATTAAGAATTTACCAATAAGTGGTCAAAAACAAGGTACACATTGAATATGTCTATGGCCTCGTTAACTGTAGAAAGTAATAATTAAACAACACTTTTAACGTTTTTATTATATTATAAATTATGTCGAGGCACCTTTGAAAAATTTAAATAAAACATTGGATTTAAATTGTAAATTTTATTAAAATAATTTTTGTCTAATTTCATTGTGTTCAAATTTTTCAGTAAAATTTATATCTATCTACCTGTAGGTGTCAAGTCGCGAGATCTCGTATACGCGTGCAAATGCTGGCTGCGTTCAGTAACCGGCATCAAAAACATCGATGACTAAAAGATGACATCGATGTCTTACTGAACGGTTTTTCGCGTCTTTGGGCGTGACGTCATGATGCTCATCGGATGCCCATCAGAAAAATTAGCTGTGAGAGGAGGTTTTTTTGATGAGCATCGGATTCATGACGTAAATTTCGTCATTTTGCGCCGCTACAATTAAAATAATGTAGATTTGACAAATATTATCCTTATGGATAATAATACTAAAAAGCAATATATTATTTCGGTAAAAATGGATTCTGACAGAATTTTGATTTAATTGATAAATTGAAGTACAATATCTTTGTAAATATCTCGGATTTATTATTTAAGCCTCTGCCGTAACGTTATCATAATATCGTCGCCATTAAGAAAAGCATCGATTACACAAAATTGCGCCGTTCAACAACTGCAACGTCATCATGACGTCAAAAGAACACCGATTTCATTTTCCCAAACATCGATGTTTTTCCTGATGAGTGTTACTGAACGCAGCCGCTGTGTACCGGCTAGCGGTATCGATTGTTGAACTTACCCTCTAACACAGAATATTTGCAACAATATCACGCCATCTGAGTATATTATGCAACGAAGCTGATAATCAAATATAATACTATAAAGAACTGAAGAATTTTAATAGAACTATAGTGAATGAAAAATAATCAATCATCGTAGGCTATAAAATAACTCGGTACCATTTTTTATCGATTTATTATTTATGAAAGAAAAGCGGCATTAGTTACGTTCCATTAAGCTATCGGAATGTACAAATATATTTTATTTATATTCCCTTTAACAAGTATGTAAATTAGCTTCATATTTCTTTAGTTTTATCATAACTTATAAAACAATTAAGGAATGAATACTTATAGTGTTTATGACCTGAATTTTAAAAGACATCATTAAGATAAACAAATTAAATCTGTAGATGTATTTATAATTCAGTTGAAATACGAGATTTTAATTGAATAACACCGAATTAATTATTTACCAAAATATTTGGTATGACTGCATTCCAGATACATTTAATAGCTCGCCTTAGTATACTAGTCCTAATTCGTCTGGTGCATACAGATGTTTAAACCATTTGAGGCCTTTTAAAGTGTAATGTATTTCATTGTATACTAGAAAACCTTGTCTCCCGGAAGTAAGACGGCCATAGGTGAAAAGTACCTTTACCTTTAGTGTCAAGAGACTACTGTTAAAGTCTTAAACGCTTTGAATTGGAATATAATTTAGCTTAAATTATTGTTAGTACAGGTTTTTTCCAAGGTTACCTTTTCAGTTAAGTCCGAAGCACGATTTGCTATTTTACGAAAATAATTAGTTAAAGACAGTTTTTTTTCGAATCAGCAGTTGTAATGATTTCTAAGAATAATGTACCTTAAAACTCAACTTCAAAGAATTTGCGAAAAGATTTAACAAATACCGCTTTGAGATTGGTTCTGAATGACGTTAAAACATTTCAAGTAGATTATTTTAATATAAAAATGGAGTTGCAACCAGTGTCCGAGAAAATTTCATTAAGGAAACAAGACTCAAGAAGTACAAATACTTCCGGTAATTCTTCACCCGCGCAGTTTAGACAAAGCAAAGGACGTATTCTGAAGAATTTAAGCGTGATTTCAATTGCGGTAATGTTGTTATTGTGTGCCTTGTTACCATGCAGGTATGTAAACAATTTAATCTTTTCCTTTCAAATACTTAAATTTACCTGAACAATCTATTAATTGACGCAGAGAACTTCAAGGCAGCATAAATATTAAGGATGGACTTGGGACGTACTCCCTTAGCGTTGCCGCTTTCACAACTGTGGCTTCATTGCTATTTCTACCGCCGATTTTGATTAAGAAAATTGGACTTAAACATAGCGTCACTTTTTCCCTTATAATGGTGACTGTTTTTTACATGGCAAATTTTTATCCATCATGGGCAACTATGATACCGTCCGCGATTATAAGTGGTATTGGAGCAACACCAATTTGGCCTGGTAAATAAATCAATCAAGTATACCATTTTTAAAACTAAGTACATTGTTTATTTTGTGCAACAGCCAAGGCTACTTATATTACCATCATGGCCGAACAGTGGTCAGCAGCATTCCACACCTCATTAGACTCTACTCTGTCCTTTCTATTCGGAATGTTTTACGCCTTCTACTACATGGGCTATATCTGGGGCAACGTTGCGTCTTACTTTCTATTGTCTCAACAGCACTCTTCGAACGAAACCGAACCATTTGACAACGAAACTATATTCGATGATAATTTCCTAGACAATGAAACCAGTAAGTGTGGTCTGTATTTCTGCGATTCAGACGCCCTCACTGGAAAAAATAAATTCATCAGACCACCAGATGAAGAGATACACGTATTATTTGGGGTTTTTATCGCCATGTCCTTGTTCGGAGCCATAATTGTAGTTCTATTCTTGGACCACGTTGACTTACCAACCAATATCGAATCGACGAGTGCCATGTTGCTTAAGACATTGAGAAATCTAATCAAACCTAAACAGATCTTGCTCTTACCCATGGGAATATTGAGGGGTGTCTTGAGGACATTTTTGGCAACGGAATTTACTAAGGTAATTAACTATTCCCAAACAACTCTTTAGCATTCATGGATGAGAAATGGTCTTTATTTACCTTAGGCTTTCGTCAGTTGTGCCTACGGTATTCACAACATACCATTGACCATGGTTGGGTTTGGAATCGTCTGCGGTTTCATGTCACTCGTACTTGGGCGACTGGTCCGCTGGACTGGCAGGATACCTTTGTTTATTTTAGCCATTATTATCCACGTGATCGTTGCCATCATAGTGGTTCAATGGAAGCCTGACGCCGATGACGTATTCTTGTACTTCTTGGTGCCGTGCTTACTGGGAGTTAGTAATTCTATATGGGAATCTCAAGTAGCTAGTAAGTGTCCTTGAAGTATTTTAAGCCGAAATTCAGGCAAGTTTACATGAAGTTATTGCGTAATTCAGCCATTTACGCCATGATGTTTCCCGGGGAGAGGGAAGTGGTCTTCACCATATACGGTCTGTCCGAAGACATTGGTGGTATGATTGCCTACGGATACAGTGCCATTTTATGCACCCAATACAAACTCTTAATTTTTATGATATCAGTGGCTGTAGCTTTTGTATGCTATTTGGTAGCAGAATTTAAATATTTAAGGCGAACAAAAAAATTTGTAGTTTCCAGTAATCAAGATTAATAAACAAAACAAGCTGTGTCGTATTATTTTCAATTCAGTTTCGATTATAAAAAATAACAAGTAGCCGATATGTTGATGCATTAAAATTTTAGTGTACTTTTAAGAAAACTCCACAACAAACAATAATTTTATGTAAAAAGTAGAAAACTGCGTGGGTAATGTTAATGATTTACCAGTGTATGTACCAAAAGCCCTGTTATGAAGGCAAAAACTCTACAATTACCTGTACGGAAGAAAATTCCAGCTGGTGAGAAATAGCGAGCGTTTACTCCATTTAACCATACTAGTTTATAGCGACTAGATATCGTTTTTCGTATTCTTTGAAATGTCCCAAATAATAGCTGCTAAAGACATAAAACCGCGTTTAAGTTTAGAGCCGGACATTGCAGTACAAAAACCGCCAAGTAGGTTTAATGTTGTAAAGAATGCGTCAGTTTTATCCATTGCAATCACTCTTTACGTAACGGCAAGTTTACCATGCGCGTAAGTAACATTATTAAAATATAAAGAGAGACCGTCCTATGCTAATTACATAATATTATAAATTTAAGTGAACTGCAAAGCAGCGTTAATATAAAAGACGGTATTGGTGTATATTCGGAGGCAATACGCAATTGCGGTTACATTATAGGTTACCTCATCTTGCCAATTCCTTTAATGAGCAAGATTGGTATCAAGTACACTTTGACCTTCGGTATACTTATAATCACACTATATTATATGGCAAACATGTACGTCACTTGGGGAACTATGATACCAGCTGCGTTTATAAGTTCGTTTGGAAATTCACCAGTCTGGCCTGCCAAGGTACGTTAGCAACTCTAACCTTGACGTCTTGTTTTCATATTGCAAAAAAAAAACTGCAACCTTTTTTAGGCATCATATTTGACCATACTGTCCGACCAAGCTTCAACCTCGTTTAATATAAGAAAGGATCACGCGCTAAGCCTTTTGTTTGGGTTTTTCTATTCGTTCTATTATTTTGGGTACATTGGTGGAAATATTGCCAGTTATTACATCCTGCAACCAAGTATTTCAATTAAATACTTGCATATTCGTTACTTTGATTGCGTAATTTTATTTAGAGGAAAAACGAAATGTCACCGAGGAACAGTTGAGGACTTGCGGAATTTACTTCCGTGACTCTGATGCGATAAACGATGGAAATGCTAATTTTATACGACCTGACGATTGGAAAATATATACTTTATTTAGTATATTCATCGGGGTCACTCTGTTAGCTGCCTTGAATGTGGCCTTGTTCATGGACCCGGTGAAAAATATTCAACCTGATAAATCTATTCTTCATTTGATCTCAAAGACTTTACGGTTTTTGATAAAGCCGAAACAACTCTTATTTTTACCTCTTGGGATGTCGCGGTCTATCTCATCGTCCTTCTTGACAACTGAATATACCAAGGCAAGAATTATTTAACTTATACATGATGACGCTAATTGTTTTGCATTTTTTAGGCCTTTATTTCCTGCGCATGGGGAATGCACAACATGTAAGTTAAACTTACCTTCCTTAATCTTTTAAGATAATTTTAAAATTTGGGTTCATCCTTAAATTTAATCATGAATAGTGCCCTGGTAATGATCAGTTACGGAGTAGTGTGTGGAATCTCTTCTTTACTCTTTGGGAGAATTGTCCGGTACACTGGACGGATTCCGTTATTCGTAATCGCCCTAATAACTGACGTCATAGTAGCCATCTTCATATCACAATGGCATCCTAAACCAAATGAAATATACCTTTTCTTTGTAGTTCCCATATTAATGGGTTTTAGCCACTCAATTTGGTTATCGCAGGTTGTAGGTAAGACCAGTCATCAGAAATTTCAAAAACACTAGTAGCTGAGCTCAAGTACTTTCAGCTTTCTTGCCATTAGCTTTTCCAAATGACCACGATATCATCTTCGCCATTAATAGTCTATCAGAAGATTTGGGTGGAGCAATTTCCCGCTCGTATAGTGCCACTCTGTCTACAGAATACAAATTGATAATTTACATGACATCTATCGGAATCGCATTTATGTCGTATATTGTAGCTGAGTTCAAGTATTTAAGGCGTAGACCGATATCATCCTAATAATATCGGTTGAATTATGTCTCTAGAACTATCCCATTTTCCTTTGTAATTATAATAAATTAAACCTACACAAATACTAACTCATTTCAACTAGACTTCATAATTATTAAAGATCAGTGGCACGCGAAGCAGAAGTATAATGATTTACCTGCTCGTATACTAGAAGGAGGAGACTTCTGTCTTTTTACCCAGTTTATTATATTAGACAAGGATAAAATCTAGAAGTGACACTTGTAATCTTTATGTTGATATGTATCATATCCTTTTTTTGTCATCTATGCTACTTACTTTAGACTATAGAGTAACCGCCCATATCTCAAACTTTTCATCAGTGGAGGGCGGATAGATAAAGATTTCCCGTGTCACTTCTATTTTTTCACCTATTTCTATTTGTTTAAATCTCTTTTGAAATGAATATTATTATAAGCGTGGAATCGCAATTAAAAAAAAACAAAAATATATTGCAAGTTCATCATTTTGTGAAGCTGAAAGTAAGCCACGGTTTTTTTTCACTATACTTGTGTATTCAATACATGTACAATAGTGACGACTTTCATTGCAGCTGTTTATACGATATCCTTTGACGCCAAACAGCTCTGGGTTTCGCTTAGATGTGAACGATTTAAAATATGATGGAGGTATTTGAAACTAAAGACGAAAACTCCTTACCTGGCGAAGTTGAAGCCAAGAAAATTCCTAGCAAATTAACAATAATTAAAAATGCATCTATATTATCTATTGCAATCATGCTATATTTATCTGCTAATCTACCATGCTCGTAAGTTTGAAATTTTATTTGATATTACTTTTATTACATATTTATTATTTTAATTTTAATTATTAAGAGAACTACAAAGCAGTATTAACATTAAAGATGGATTAGGCGTTTATTCTGAAACAGTTAGCAATTTCGTTGGTATTTTTGCATCTTTAACGTTACCAACGTTATTTGTTAATAAATTTGGTTTGAAACATACCATTAGCTTTGGTTTAATGATAATTACCCTATATTATTTCGCAAACCTCTACGCCACATTTGGTACCATGATACCAGCGGCGGTGATAAGTTCAATGGCAAACGCACCATTATGGCCAGCCAAGGTAAGACCGTTCAAACACTTCAGATAATTTAAAAACTTAAGTTTTAATTATTTTTTCAGGCTTCATATTTGACGATATTGGCTGAGCAAGCTTCAACCGCTTTTAATCTAAAGTTAGATCATACCTTGAGTGTGATGTTTGGATTTTTCTACTCGTTTTATTATTTTGGTTACATATGGGGTAATGTAGCCAGTTACTTCATCTTAGCGCCATGTAAGTGCAATGTTTGTTTGTTATTTTAAAACTATATTTATTTACAAAAATATTTCCCATGGCGTTGAGTTTTATGATTAGCTTGTATGAATAGCGTAGGCCTATTTGACCTGAATTATGCAAGGACTATTTCGGCCTCCTTCGCCTCTCATGGCATGTTAGTTAGTTGACTAAAATTTATGTGTACATATGTGTGTCGGTAATTGCGAAATACCTCTGTATTTTTATTAACCGATTTATAGGTAAAATATAGGTATTTGCGGTGCATTACAAATACTTTTGTCAATCATCTTTTGTATTTTTGGGGCTTAGAACCTTTGGGAGTACAACAGTTTTATAATTAAATATAAATTACTAACAAACATCTAAATATTTCTTAATGAACTTACCTCTCAATTACCAAAACAAAACGGGACAATTTAATTTTACCATAATTAAAATCTTTTTTATAAATTTAATTATCATTGCTACCGGTTTTCAAAGCTACCAACATTTCACAACTCTACTAAGTGTAGGCGTAGAAATAGATTGAACTGTTGCTGAATTAAGGTTCAAAAATAGTACGCCCTTGAAAAGAAATGTTACAGCTTTTTATGTTTTGGATAAATGCCAAGTAGATATATTGACGACAGTACACATTATGAAAACCTTAAAGGGACTGGCAATGAAGGGAGCAATTAAAAGCCTTTTGAAAAACGTCACACTGATTCAAACATTTGAAGCAACTGGAAGCAATTAACTTTAACTCATTTTAACCATTAGCTAATGCAGCCAACATTACCGAGAAACAACTGAGCAAGTGCGGACTGTATTTTTGCGACTCCGACGCTACTGACGGTGACAATGCCAATTTCACACGACCACCTGACCGGGAGATCTACATTCTGTTTGGAGTTTTCATAGGAATAACGCTATTCGCTGCACTAGTGGTCGCCTTATTCATGGATCCCTTGAAAGAGGTTAAAACTAACGAATCGGTTTTAAAACTGGTCTCGAAGACTCTCCGAGACTTGTTGAGACCGAAACATATCCTAATTTTACCTTTAAGTATATTGAGAGGAATTTCCATATCATTTTTATCCACTGAATATACCAAGGTATGCCAAAATATTTAAGCCTATTATATTATGATTAAAATTAATTTCTTTTTAATTGAAATTTCAGTCATTTGTATCTTGCGCTTGGGGAATTCATTACATGTAAGTTAATTGGAGCTATCGTCAAAGAAAAATGGTCTCATGTAATCCGTAATCGGAATAGGACAGTGATTAGCCCCTCGGGGTGGTCAAACACCAGACTTTACCTCCGACTTTATGCGTGTTCATTCTGACCCCATTTAAATTTTCTTTCTGTTTTAGAGGACTGGTCATGATAAGTTTCGGTCTTGTTTGTGGAGTTTGTTCGTTGTTATTGGGCAGAATGGTTCGGTATACTGGCAGAATACCATTATTTGTTAGCGCCTTGGTCATCCACGTTATGGTGGCAGTTATTGTTGTCGAATGGAGACCAACTACTGACCAAACTTACTTGTTCTTCCTAGTTCCGGTATTGCAAGGTTTTTGCAATTCAATTTGGGAATCTCAAGTCGCTGGTAAGACTCTGATCTGAACCAAGAAGGGCCCTCGTAAGACCTAAGAACGTTTGGATGACCACCTAAGGTTTCGATGAGATCTTATGTTTTTCATTGGATTGTGTGACTTTGATGTATGCAGTAACTAGGAATGATAGAGTAAAAACCTGAGAACATGGCACTACAACCCAAGTGCATCCTTGAACGCTCACAGTTCTTATGAGGGTTGTTATTCCAACCCATATGGGCGCTAACTCTAATTATTCTTTTTCAGCCATATATGCCTTAATGTTCCCAGATGATAGAGAAGTGATATTTTCGATTTACAATGTGGCAGAGTCTTTGGGCGCAACAATAGCCCGTTCTTACAGCGCAACTTTGTGTATGCAATATAAACTTTTAATTTATATGATTCTTGTCGGAACTGGGTTTGTGTGCTATATAGTGGCAGAGTTCAAATATCTGAGGTACAGAAAAAAACAGTGAACTAATTACTCGACATAGCTGTTTTATTAAACCATCTGTTTTTAAACCATATAATTATATCCATCTGATATGATATTACTTGTTGTTAAGAAGGGATTAACAAACCGTTTTTAAACTAATTAAATAAATAAAATTAATTAAGAAAATGTCAAAATCCTTCAATTAAAGAGAATTTTATACTTTTTTTGTAACGAAGTTGAATTACCATTTTTTATAAAAAGTATTTTCGACAAAAAGTGAAAAAAAAAATCTGCTAATTTTTTATTTTCTATCCTTCTGTTTCAGTAAATTAGAAATAAAATATGACAATCATACATTATTTTGCATAACCATATAACTAAGAATTCCGTTTTCAAGGGAAGGCTTTTATTTTATGAACAGCGTAGTGGGAGTTTTGTAGGTAAGTGTCGCGTAAATTCAGTTGAAAGTACGTTTACATTTGATCTTTCAACCATAACGCTCAGTTTAAACACGTGTCATAGGCTGTTAGTTGTCGCCATATTTCCTCTATGATTCTATATTATATTTACTAAGCCTTGTCGAGTGAATTAAATGAAAATCGAGTATAGAATGGTTTCGCAAGAATCAGATGCTCATCCAGGTGAGAGCATTGAGTTTGATTCCCACAATGTCAAAGACGAAAGGTCAAGTGGTCTCAATAAGGATGGCCCTATTCTGAAGAATTTGGTTGTTGTAAGCATCGCAGTTATGCTTTATCTGACTTCATCATTACCTTGCAGGTAATTTTGAATGTTACTTAACTATGACTACTAAGTTAACAGTGTCTGGTCTTTGTTTTCATGCCTTATTATAATATAATAATAATAATTATTAAATTACCTGACACCTTATTTCCACTTAAAAGAATTTAATTGTTAAAGTTTCTAATCATGTTTTTTAAGTTAAAACATTTAAAGATCATTATTAGTCAGGTTCTTTCTCATTATTATTATATTATAATCAATCCACATCACCCATAAAATTATCAAATTATACGCGACTAATTATATTTCAAAACGCTTTATTATATTAATTATGACATATTTCTAATTTATAGGGAGTTACAAAGCAGTATTAACATAAAAGATGGACTAGGTTCAACGAGTCAAGCCGTTTTTTCGGCCTCCTCGGTGATATCCCAATTATTTCTACCATCTTTCGTCATCTATTACTTGGGTCTTAAATACTGCATAATCGTGTCGCTATTATTGGAAACCATCTTCTATTTCTCCAACTTTTACCCCGTCTTTGGAACCATGATACCAGCAGCGTTTATAAGTGGTTTCGGTGGGGCACCAATATGGACAGGTAAGCTACTGTTCCTAATTAAGTAAAATTGAAATGTAATTTAATTATTTTAAATTCAAGCCAAGGCGACATACCTAACCTTACTAGCGGAGAAATGGGCCAGAGTATCGAACTTAAAAATGGAAACGACACTGAGCCTTCTTTTTGGCGGTTTTTATGGGTATGTAAACAATTTAAACAAGATCTTAACTTATGCTGTATGGAATCAGGAAATTATAGAAGTGACACAGGAAATTCTTCTCGTTATTGACGTTATCATTGCTAAAGCGTCGTCAGTTTACTATAGTACCGCCCACGTATCTTAGAGTGGAGACTGGATGATAAAGATTTCAAGCTGTGTCGCGTAAATGATTCCTTGTTGAACCACTAAGACTTTCATTTTCATTGTAGGTTTTATTACGCTGGGTACGCATTTGGCAATGCTGCCAGTTTTTTCATATTATCCCCCATTGATGGGTTACAGTCTACGGTCAACAGTAGCTACAAATGTGGCATCTCTTTCTGTGATTATGAAGCTGAGAAAACAAACTCTCATTTCACACGACCACCAAATTACGAAATTTACACCCTCTTTGGTGTATTTATAATGTGTTCTTGGTTTGGGGCACTACTTGTAGCCCTGTTTTTGGATCCCATTCCCGGAGAAGAACAGAGAGTCGATTCCTCGATGAGTTTGGTCTTGTTGACGGTCAAAGCGCTGAAGAATCCTCAGCAATGGTTGCTTATACCAATCAGCATGTTTCGTGGAATCATGAGAACCTTTGTTGCCTCTGAATTTACAAAAGTAATTATAGAAACAGACTAGTAATTGGGGAATATTTCAATTGAGGTTAATTATTTTTAACTTAAGGCGTACGTGACCTGCAGCCTAGCAGTCCAGTACGTTGGCTTGACCATGATTTCTTTCGGAATTCTTTGTGGAATTGCGTCGTTATGTTTCGGACATCTTGCGAGATGGACAGGACGAATTCCACTCTTTTTCTTATCAACTGTCATCCTAATTCTTTTGACCGTGACCTTGTACCAATGGACACCGGATGACTCCACTTTCCCCTTATTTTTCATCATTCCCGCCCTTTTTGGAGTTAGTAACTCTGTGTGGGAATCGCAAGTCGCTAGTAAGTCGACGTAAACAATCCATTCTCCAAGCTAAGCCTAATTTCAATAAATTTAAAAGACATCTACGGAATATTGTTTCCGGGACAAAGGGATGTTTCATTCAGTCTGTACAGTTTTGCTGAAGGCCTCGGTAGCACTATTGCCCAATCCTACAGCTACTCATTGTGTCTGAACGTAAAGTTATTCATATTTGCGTTGTCTCTCGCTGTCGCTTTTATTTTCTATTTAGTAACCGAGTTCAAAGTTATCAGAAAACATGTGAAAACAATGGCTGAATAAACTTCTTTTTGGAAGACTGTCATTGCGTAAGTTTTAAAAAAATGTGTTTTATAAATTTGACATTAATTATATATATGAAGTTAAAAGTGACATACGTCTGTTAAGGAGCTTTCACGGCCTTATTTAGCTTATGAACTGGATAGAACCCATGTTTATTATATCAATAATGATAAAAAAATAGACCTTGTTACATATTATATAAACTTACGCTATACCACAGATGTTAGATGTATTTTTATTTATATAAAATTTTAAGAATAATAACTTTTACACCAAAAATCAATACACTTAGTGTATAAAAAAATTCCCTGTAATGAGGGTTAATTAATACCGTCCTCAAACATACGAAGAAATTATATTCATATACACATTGTTTAGTTATCTTATAGGTATAGTAATTAATTTATAATTTTTGCCTGTAGGTGTGTTTTTGTTTATAACAACTACCTATACGTTTTGCCCTAATATACTTGATACGTGAAATATGT
The DNA here is from genome assembly GCF_054372755.1 of Phalangium opilio. Taxonomy (NCBI): domain Eukaryota; kingdom Metazoa; phylum Arthropoda; class Arachnida; order Opiliones; family Phalangiidae; genus Phalangium; species Phalangium opilio. The sequence continues at coordinate 3,962,515 of NW_028324187.1, read as the reverse complement.
ATGTACGCGTAGAGAGGTTTGTGCTAACCATATGTTAACGTTAACGTACGATACGTCCACTGCAGTTTCAAATAATTATTCCAATCCTGGCGTATCAACAACGCTACCACATATTAACTATATAAATATATCTCTCTTGTAAACAGTAAAGTCTACTATGCCGTGATTCGTGGCTATGTAAAAAACATATTCTATATATTCAAGAATAACTTTGTTTTCAACTGTGATAAAATATTGAGTTTCATGACCTGCGACGTAGATCAATGGGATTAAGACGCTGAAAACGTTAAAAAAAGGGTGCAATTTCGGGGATAAATTTAAATAATTACTTCGTGCCTTGTCGTATCTCTCAAAAGGTGAATGAATATTTTTTTCCACTTTAATATTTATTTAAAAATGAAACACATAGTGGAATATAACTGAATGAAACCTACAATATTGACATGCCAAAATTTAGATTATTGATATTTCACCATAATTGATCCACATTTCTAAAGAGTGCTATGAAAAACAAACATATCAAATATATTGTACATATATGCAAAGTAACTGTTTATATTGACTTCAAAATATATTAGATACGCTTAGAACTCGGAATCTTTACCCCTAGATAACTAAAGAAACATTTTTCTTTTCATTTCGTGACGAAGCGATATTTGGAAAGATTTATTTTTTTCTCCATTCATTATAATATTGACTATTGTATAGTCTGTACAGATAATTTATGACTGTACCATTTATTTTTAAATGCTAAATATTTTAATTTTTTGCCCTGAAATTCCCGTCATAGTCATCAAAAAACGATATCCAGGTTTCTTCGCTCGACTTTGAGCGGTTCTCAGTTAGGAAAACCGTCTTAAGTCTGGCGTCGAATACATTTTTTTTTAATTAACAGCGAATGCGTAAGTTTTATTTTTTTTAATTTTACCATAATTATTTATTTTTTTTGCCCAGGTAGCTAGTAATTTTTAATTTAAAGCGATATTCGTTGAATTATTAAATTTTATAGATGTTGTAAATTATTTAACTGTAAATAGCAATGGTGTCACTTATAGAGTAATAAGAGAAAGTTCGGTAAATTAATTTTATGATATTTTATAAGCTTGCCAAATTTTATTTATCTAACCAAATAAGACTCAAGAACACATGGATATTTATATATTTATCTATCTTCGGTTACCAAGAGCTCATTTTGCATTAGGTCTTCATATTCTTGAAAATATGTCAGTAGTGTGAACCAGGAACAAAGGAGAGATATCATGGCCCAATTTTAGCTTTTGAACATTGTCAAAATTTATATGTTCTTGATCTCACCAATAAAAATCGCGTGAACTCTTAAAATTATCTAAGTTACACCGCAAGACATTTGTTTTTATAACATGCGAGTAGATAGCGTCTTTTGAACCGGTCTTAATAGTTTCAAGTTTATATTCTCTTGATGGTTTACTTCCATTGCAATAAATGCAGTTCCTCTTTTTGATAACCATACACTATACTTTATCAGTAAAATTTCCCGCGGGAAACCTAAATTAACTCGTGGGTTAAATTGATATCAGCGTATGCATTTAGTTTAATATCTACTTACGAAGATACATAAGTGTTCTGAAAAACTTTCCATTGAAGAATTAATTGCTCTCCCTATTCAAAAAGGATATATTTTGACTGCAGATGAAGTTTTGGTTTCAGACTTACACTTTAGAAGGTTAGGGAGTGATTTTTAACGTTGTCAAGCTTAGGGTTACGTCTGTTCATCCGCGTTTGAGTTTTATTGAAAATTAACCGAGTTTTTCAAGAGGGTCTTTAGCCAGGCTAGAGTGCTCGCTATCTGTGTGTCGAATTGAAGGCTTTGAATCAATTGAAAAAACGTTTCCCTTTCCGTTAAGCTATTTTTTTCGAGCCAAGTGGAGTTGTCGGAGCACCAAATTTCTTCCGCGTTATAGGCGCTTTAAACTATGCGGGATGCATTGCCACCCAAACTATATAGTTAATGTTAAATTACCAACGACCATCGCGATTTGAAAATCAAGACAACAAGATCTATTAGAAAGGTTAGTAAAGGCACTGAATGCTTAATGAAGCTTGTCTAGGTCTTAATAAGCTATTAATTAATGAGTTTTTATTTATATTACGTGTTTTATTTGGCACTAAAGATCCCCTATGTATATTCAAATACAGCCTTAAAAAGGAACTAATAATCCTTTTGTAAAACCGGTTAAAATCATACCTTTCCAAAATTCGAAATTATCTGTTTAAACTTAAAACGATTATGAATCATTATTGAGTTATTAGTTAGCAATTTTCTTAAATTGAGTTATGTATATTAATTAATATTAGCTAGTATCCCTAAATTAATTTTGCCATTATGGTTAAGGTTATTAATTTTAATTACAAAATGAATTAAAATAATTATTTCTAGATTATAATATCGCGATCAATCGTCATTTATTTATATATTTCAAAATTACATTTCATCAAGTTTTGCAAAGCAAATACAAAAGAGACCCTATTGAACTTTTAATATAAGTGTACTATGAAGCTTAAGCATTTGATGGTTAGCAAGTGTTCTTTTCCAACGTACATTTTATCCCACACGATATAATATGAAAACAAAACAACTGTAAGCCCATAAGACACATTTGACGTTGATAATAACTGATAGTTAAGGGTTTTTATCCAAACTATATGAATCACAAAATTACTCGGGAATTTTAAAGTTCATATTGTGCAAAAGGATAAGGTTCGTGTCAATTTATCGTGTACTTTTTTCAAAAACCAACTGGGTTTTTTCTTAAGTATAGGAATGACTGTTAAAAACATTGCTTTCTAGTGTTGCAAGCGGTTTAGAGGGGAATGAATATTATGCACCAAGGTAGTAGCAAATTTCGGTTTTCATCGCGAGGCGACATATTCAACGCTCATAAGAGTTACACTACATCTAAATTCCGGTCGCAAGGCTGTCGGAAATAATCCAAAACCTTACACCTATATAATACAGCAATAGCATATGTTTTCTGCTCATAGTTAGAATTTATCCTTCAGAACGTCTCTTTATCTGCAAAAAAGGAGCTAAAACCATTTCGACAACATGGACGCTAAAGAGAATGGTGATAAAAGAATGGACACTCTTCATGACAGTGGACTAAATATGGCTGGTAGTAAGACAGTCTTCAATCTACAAACGGAAGAGACAACGGTTACGCATACCAAGGCTCGAATGTTTAAAAATTTGGCTATAGTTGGTGTAGCCATTATGTTGTATCTTTTCGGGTATTTACCATGCAGGTAAATGAAGTTTTTGATCGTAATTTATAGACATATTTCTAATTGAGGTTTCTTTTAATTGAATAGAGAACTACAAGGTAGTATAAATATCAAAGACGGACTAGGAACGTATTCCTTGACTATCCAAGGAGCCTGTAACATCGTTTCTCAACTTTTTTTGCCACCTGTTCTAATTGGAATGGTTGGCTTGAAGGTAGGAACTGAAGAGAATTTAAAAACAAAGGAGAAGAAAAGACAGGCTCGGCTTTGATATGAGGATGGTTGATGGGCTGAGAATTTAGGGACCGCAGCCCGGTAAAATGTGGTGATGTAACAAAATGAACCCTAATTGCCCAGGGTATTTTTACCAGGATACTCTGTGGGTCTCTTATCTGTCGAATGGGTAGAGAAGTGCGCCACCTTTCCTTCTCCTTTCTTTTATATCTCCATGGTATCAGAGTATTTTTTGAAAGAGATCAAGAAGATACCCATAAGTAGTTTTCTTTCGTATGCAAGTCTGCTATAGTTTGAACTTTGTTGGTGGTGGTGACCACATGGTCAAAGACGCATGTTTATTTGATCTGGATTTTAAGGGGGTTTTCTTAACGACTTAAGGGTTCTTGGTGTGTCTCAAAATTGGCACGATTAATAGGTCACGGAAAGCCAAGGTCAAATAAGCGTTGACCTGTGGGCATATTTCGGAAGAAAAGTATCCAGAATTAACTTTACTAATCAAAGCTAAAATACAACTTATTAATTATTTAGAAAAGTATGATGTTCTCTCTAGTCATGGTCAGTATCTACTACTTTGCCAATTTTTACGCCACATGGGGGACAATGATCCCAGCCGCAATTGTCAGTGGATTTGGAATGGTACCTATCTGGGCTGCTAAAGGTATAATTTACCAATTGAATGTCTTAGCCAGAAATATTACAAACCTCGACTTCTTTTTATCTAGGGACTTATCTAACGGGCTTATCAGAGCAATGGTCTCAGAATTTCAAAACGTCAGCCGAATCCACAGCTTCCCTGATATTTGGCTTGTTTTACGGGTTTTACTACTTTGGTTATGTGTTCGGAAATCTCATGAGCTTTTTTATCTTGGCTCCAGGTTGGTACATCTCAAGTACTAGTCATTTAAGAATGTGAAAAAAATTAAATAAATTTCATCATTTACTCTAGCCCATGAACCAAACATCACTGCGTCCCAGCTGCAAATGTGTGGTCTGTATTTCTGCGATTCTGACGTGGATTTGGACACAAATGACAACTTTATCCGACCGGATGATGTCAAAATTTATACTTTGTTCGGAGCCTTCATTATCATGTCCTGGTTAGGGGCCGCCGTCATAGCTATCTTCTTGGATCCAATGGAGAAATCTGAAGCGATGCGCAAAAGCCCGAAGACCCTTATTCTGAAGACTTTAAACGCCTTCAAAAATCCCAAACAGTTACTAATCCTACCCATAAGTATACAAAGAGGAATTCTTAAGTCTTTCTACTCAACAGAGTTTACTAAAGTATTTAACTAAGATATAACGTAACGTATCTACAAATATACTAATTTCTTATTGTTTCTTACAGGCTTACGTCACTTGCGCCATTGGTATTCACTATGTTGGTCTCGCCATGATGAGTTTCGGAGTTGTCTGTTGTCTAAGTTCATTGCTTTTTGGACGTTTAGGCCGTTGGCTAGGACGAATACCCCTTTTTGTTTTAGCATTTGTTATGCATTTCGTGGTTTTAGGTATATTAATACCTTGGAAACCAACTCCTGATGTCATGGTTCTCTTTTTCGTTGTGCCTTGTCTTCTGGCTATCAGTAACGCCGTTTGGGAATCTCAAGTAGCTGGTACGTTATTTAATCTAGAAGCCCAACTTCATTAAATCGCCCATAAGATAATTGATTGATAAAATAACATATTTATGATTTTAATTATAAATTGTTAAATCATATTTTTCTTTTAAATATATAGGAATGTATTCCATACTGTTTCCGGAGGACAGAGAAGTTGGGTTCACTATCTACGCAATGGCGGAAGATTTAGGTTCCATGATTGCATTTGGTTACAGTGCCACATTGTGCTTCCAGTACAAACTGGGAATATTCATGGCTATGGTCGGTGTTGCCTTTGCCTCATTTTTAGTGACTGAATTCAAGTACATTCGTAAACAACAATAATAAAGACGATAAACGTCTTAAGTTTTAATTTTGAAATAGACTCTTGAAACCAACTATAAACATCCTTTTAAATATAACAAAAATATAGTATATTATAAACTTTAACATATTTAAAAAAGATATTGATCGTTTTTAATATAAAAACACGTAGAATTCACGCTATCTACAATGTAGTATAGCTTATATACATTCAACCATTCATCAAAACTGTTGTTGATTTTATACAGTAATTAGAGATTATTTTTAACTAAATTTAATACAATTAATGAGTAACATTTACCCTGTAAAGTTTCGAAGTAGATGTCGTGCGACTCGTTGTCATTTCAAAAACGAGTATTCGCATACAACCTTGGATCGATTGCACATGTTGGAATCTACAACTGCTTTTTGACGGTTAAAAGAGTAGCCTAGGTAGTTGAGCTAAAAATATATAAGCTCTGGTACAACTTCACGTGGAAAAGTTATATTTTGGTGAATGACTCTTGGTTTTTACCTTGAAAATTCGAAACTAGTTAAAATTAAAGAACTTTTAAACATAATAAAAATTTTTAAGTTTACAAATCGTTTATATTTGGGTGACGTACCATATTAAACGTAAACACCTACGTTGTTATATCATAGTTGCATAAATTATTCCAGTGTATCCATACATTTTATAACAATTAATTGTATCCATATAAAATCAGGAACCGAACCCTCCGTTTATCATATAGAACACCTATAACTAAGAATCTATTCCAAAAATTTCTCTGTCCGGTTTTAAGTCCTGGGTATAGTTACTTAGTAACTCGGTTTGTATTGACTTTGATTAGAAGAGGTCTACTTACCTTAAGTCAACAATAAAAGTTGGGTATCAAGATGGTAAGTGTCTTTAGGGAATTTCTAAGACTTGTATATAGCGGAGTTAGACTCAAACTCACCGCTCTATTCCTGTATTGGATTTTCAGAACGCTACGTACCAAAGAAAACAACGATTAGGGTTAGGCCTGAGTTTGGAACCTCAGAAACCTTTCTCGCTCGTTAGGGGCGTTGTATCCTTCAGGGATGCCGAGATAGGAAATAAAAGTATAGTATGGACTCGTTAGGGTATCGAAGGGTTCTACAGTCTCGAGAAAGTTCTCCTTTCGCTTTAACCTTTTGACCCGTTTGCCCGAACTGGCGGAAACAGAGGCTTCTAAATTAATCGGCCCATTAATTTCGGTCCGATTACAATTACCGAACAGCGTGGAACCCCAACTGAACTAGACTTTGGTCCCTGTCCCACCCGTTTCCCGTCAGGCGGTCCCTACTCTTAAGTCTCCCAACGGATCCTCCTATCCTCTTAGGTTTTCCCATCCTTATTTCGCTAATGCTAATTGAGCCAAGGCCTACCTACACGTCTTACGGATGCTATCCAAGGACCAGAGTGTTTAATTAGAGATTGTCTGAGAATACACGCCTACGAATTGGGATCGAGTACTTCCGAATGACGCTGGTTTGGGTTATGTATATGGAGTTGTATTGGTGTAGGCAAGTGTGCCACACTTCTGACAAGTGTCAAATTCTTCTGATAATCCTTAGTATTTTTGGGTTTTGTTTGAAGTGGTTGTGAAGAAAATTGAATTCGGGATAAGTCACAGGGTTGTTGGTAGCAAAGGGACAGTCCCTTATAACCTCAAACTTTCTACCACAGTTGCACTCCCGACCATACAAATATTTCAATTAATTTCGTTTTTTAAATAGTAGGCCAATTTTATTGAGAAATAAAAAGTAAGCAATTTAATAGAGGGTCGAAGTACAATTTGGCAAGCTGCCACGTTTTGATTTTTAACGCAGAAAGCGTGGCTTATTTCTTGTTAAATTTTCGACAGTGTAGTTCGTTTTCGAGTTCCACCATGTGCTGCATTTGGACCCATTTACATTTACGCGTACGTGTTTCGGAAAATAATAAGTTTAACTTCAGCTTTGTGTATGGTTAAACGTAACAAATCTACATTCTCCATATTCGTGTTAAGGATTAATTCGATGGGTTGCGCTCGCTAGAGGCCACATAGTCAACAAGTTGCAAGTACAAAAATCTCAATTTCTAAACTACCCTCATCTCCTCGGTATCGTATTTTACACATTTTGGGAGCTATAACGACAGTCTGACCTCATAGTATTTATGGTGCGTTAAGTTTTGCCCAGTTCGGACGCTGTCAACTTTAACGTCTTAATTCTAACCCACACTTTGACTTCGGTATATTATTGAATACTAATTTTTGTAAATGACGCGTAATACTACTAGAAGCTAGTTGCTTTGTCTCAAGGCATTACCTAAATTGTAAAAGTAAATACAGTGATTTGAGAAACAAATAAATTTTGGAGAGCAAATTGTAGTTTTCGTAGTAAGACCTTTTTGTCAGAAATGATCCTAAACTGGATATGTTTTGACCTTTAAACTGTTGCATTTTTCCCATCTCCACAACCAATTCTAATTAATTTTTATCACGCAATTATGACCTATAAAAGATTAGGTCTAAATGTGTCACACGTCGGTGCTTACAGGGGCGTGCCAACATGAGCCAAAATTTTCTACTGGAGCGGGGGCAAAATGGCCTTCGCCCCCGCTGCCCCCGTAGTTGCCACGCCCTTGGGTGCTTATAATTAAGCGAGCTTTTTATGTGAAAGAAAAGGTTTCGTGGATGTAAGTGGGATATTAACTACGGTATATTTGTCTGTGGTAATACTCATTACTCTCTGCGTCCCCTTGTTATTCTGATTTAACAAAACATTACGTTAATCACTCCACAAACCTGTCAAAAACCCGACTAAATTAAAGTTCGAACCATTTCTCAATTGCACCCTTACCAAACCCTTGCATGCGAATTCAAATACCTCTGTAACCAATCACTGACACATTATAGCAATACAAGATTTAAAACATCAAATAATTTAAATTTAAAAAAAAAAATTAAATAGAAAAAAACCAGGCACCATATGCTATTATAAAATTATACAATAACCTAAATGCTAAAATAAAATTCATAACTCATATACAACTACATAAAAACAAAATATAAATATGGTTATAATGTATAAATAATTTAGAAGCGCTCTTTAGAATGAAAATTTACTATCGATAACAGACTTCTAAAATTTAAATATTTGCTACTGCTCGTACGTAATGACCTCAACATATCTATTTTGAATGGTCTTCGTTGTACACGCACAAGTTATACTTATGTGCACGATGACAACTTTCCTACTATAATTATAATTCAATATAGTAAATTATAACAAGAAGTAATAATTACAATAATAAAACTAATAAACTAAATTGATGGTCTATAAAATCATTTAACCCACAATGTAGAAACTAGTTCTGTATTGAATTTGGTCTTGCACTCTAATAAATATTTCTAATCCGCGACTATCACGGAAAATGGTAACCAGATATTTTAGGGTTAATTCGAATTTGTTTCTATAGATTTCGCTGGGAATTAATTTTGACTACCATAGGTTTTAAAAGTTTTAAATGTTTAAAAACGCATAAAGTTTTAATATATAAAAATCGAAAATATGTTTAAAATGTAAATGAAAATAGGTGTATGTTGTTGCTTTGTCGCCTTCTATTTAAGAAATGTCTCACGTTTGCTATTGCAACGTTTGTCTCGTGTCGTGTGACACCAGAGCGGCATTATAACTGTTGATATTTCGAAGTGAATCGCTAATCGAGTTAATCTCGGAGAACAGATTTTATATCGAGACCCGTGCAAAGTGTTTCCTGGTTCTTTTTCTTCTGAAAACTTGTACAGTTTGAAGGAAGAACAAGAAAATTCTTTGCCTTAGAAGTTTAAATGTTTCGTCTGGCTTCATGCGTTCTGAATTCAGATTAACAGGAACTTCATTAAAAGCTGTTCCACATGATGAATTTAAATTAAAACCTACTAGGCTACTTAAGTTAAATCGTTGTTCCATTGCGGTGTATATTACTAACTTTCGTCTGGCTTTAAGCGTCTTGATTGCGAAAACAGTAACATCATAACAACTGTTCCACTTGCTGAGTTTTGATTAAAACCTTGGTCACTTTTTCCAATAGTTAAGATTTCCTCGCACCGTGTTGCGGCGTATATTACTAACTATTGTCTGGCTTCACGCGTCCTGGTTGCGAAAACGGTAACATAATTAAAACAGTTCCACTTGCTGAGTTTAAATTAAAATAGTAGTCACTTTTTCCAATGGTTAAGGTTTCCTCTTGCAGCATTGAAGCATATATATCTTTCGTCTGGCTTTATACGCGTTTCGAATTAACAAAAGCAGTTCCGCATACTGAGTTTAAATTAAAACCTAGGTTAAGTTTCCAATAATTAGAATTTGCTCGCAACTCGGTTTTCTAATTTTCGTCTGGGTTCACGCGTTCTACTTCCGAATTAACTATAACATAGCTGCCTGTATTTTTACTTTAAACTAAAACCTTCGATACATTTTCCCATGGGTAAGATTTAACAACTACTGAGCAACGTCGAAACGTTTTTGCAAAAAAATCTACATAAATCAACATGACTTCGCCTGAGAAGTACGTTCTTAAAATTGCAGTGAGTTTCCATTTATAAGAAGGTTTAAATGTTGTGGACCTTAACATATTTTTTGTATTAGACTCCTAATCCTTGGTCAGAGGGGCATACTCAGCATTTCTTAGCAGGAGATTTTATAGGTGGCATTGTGGAATCGGCGATGCAGTATATTTTGCTAAATTTAGTAAACGTAAGGTAATATGAAAATAAGATATCTGGGTTTCGTATAAAATCTGTAACATAGTTTTCAATCTAACTTAAAATTTCAAAATTGGTATAATTACATGGTGGGAATTACTCAAGTCTTAACGTGTTGCCATTTCATTCTGTCACGGTCTCGTTGAAAACATTTTACCGACAAAATAAATTTCAAGATGAAGAAAATATTCCGAGGTACTTGAGTGTCGCTTACGGGGTAAGTATAGTATACTGGTCATCTCTAGTAAGTAAAATAACAGAAAGTGAATCAGTGAGGAGAGTGCAGATGTCACGTGATTCACGTTGCTTTGGAACAATCGAAAAAAGAGATAAACTGCTTCCTCTCAATGGGTTATCTCTAGTATGATTTGCCTTTTCAGCTTGCGGACTTCCTTGCTCGAAGCGTTCATCCATCTTTACCACACATATTTCATTATTCACCCTCATTTCAATTTATTGAAAACAAAATAATGTCCTTCGTAACCCCAGCGAGCGAGCTGAACGTCAACGACAAAAGATTATCTCTTAGTGGGTTTGGCGGATCTATTTGGTTAACGACAATAGCCTGTCTCGTATTCCTGTCAATTTTATCGGTCTTCTTCAAGAAATTCATTCACAACCGTTGGCGAAAAGAGTTTTTGTGTTTGGAATACTTCTGGTTTTTCACATCGAACGTATTACAGAACCGTTAAGTATAAAGCTTGATATTGTGTAGACATAATTATATGCCAGATAGTATTTTTACTAGGTATTGTTAAGAATTTAGATATAATAAGGAACCAGGAATGAATATCACAGCATAACAGCTCATTTTTACTTAATCATAACCAATGAAGAGCTCTACGCTTCTTCTGGATCTCGTAAACCTACGACTGGGTTTAGGGGATAGTAAAAACATATTCTGTCAATGTAGGTCGTCTCCGAAGATGGGACCCATCCCTTGACGACTGTTGTTTCATCTTACTTTTTAAAAAAATTCGTACCATATAATGGAAGAGGTCACAAAAAAAAAACTACATTGCAAAGTGACTGTACATTTTAAAATATTCATTTTAAGGTACTAACATTCCCCTAGTAAGTTGATGCGAGTTTCATAATGTACAAATAATTAGAGTTCCAGAAAGGTGTAGAACATATTCGCGAAACTTACTTTTGATAACAATAGCCACGAACGCTGATCAGTTGAAAGTAGTAGATTTACACACGACTCACTCAAGAAATTGCCAAGAAGCGACAACTCAATTCTTACATTTTTCAGCTCCGGATGTATTTCCACGAAGAACTTCTACAAAGTTGTTGTTGTCGGGATGGTTACTGGGCACATCAGTTTTAATCAAAGCATACACGGGGAATTTGAAGAGCGAAATGATGGTTTCCAGATCTATTCGAATTAATACAATAGACGATCTTATGAAATCTTCTGGTACCAAACCAGCCATAAGAAGGAATTCGGCAATTGAAACTAAAATTATGAAACGTTATGGTTTTACTCCAGAAATGGCTCGATTAGCGACTGAGACTAAATACTACAAGGAATTTAACAGTGGCGTGTTCTCCACTTTCCCCAATGGTACCCATAAATACGCCATATTGGATGGTGTCCCGGGATTACAATCGGAAATAGTTACTAACCATCAGTTACGCAAGTACTTGGAAAACAGCGGCATTAAGGTGTACTTTGCAAAAAAAAATTATCTTTCGGAATTCGGGACGTTTTCTTTTGATAAAGCGTTACCACCGAGGATTCTGGAAAATGTTGATTACTTGTGAGTTGCGAAAAAATACTTAGACATAAAACACCAAAATGAAAAAAATATAACCGTTCGGCGAGAAACGAACGGTTATATTTTTTTCAATTTGGTGTTTTATTTCTAAGTATTGTTCATCACATGAGAAACGAAATCGACAAATGTAAAACCGGGGGTGCTTCGTTGAGCAACGGAGGGTTATACAAATAGAAAGGGGTTTGACGATTCGAAATTCGAATTGAATAAGCGCTAACAATTCCATGCTATAGCCTTTTATTTTTTCCAAGTTGGGCATGAGTCTATGGACAACATTTTGTTCTGGTAACTCGTTTTCATCTTCCTTAGAAAGTTTATTGAATAGGAAAAAAACTCTACTGTTCTATTATAATCATCAGCTTCACGCAAACTACAGACGTCATTGTAGAAAACGACTTAATTCGGCTGAAAAAGAACGTTCGATTAGATTGGAAACGGTCTTAACAAAAGCATTTCTTCCAGGTTTCTCATTAGATGAGTTTTACTGACCGTAGACCAAATGTATCATCCATAATAACTACACGTTCTTGAAATGTCTCTGTTTCTAATTTAGGACAACTCGGTTTGTGGAAACTGCTCAGGCTCATCGATGTATTATTTTCAAGAATTTAAACATAAATCGTTTTTTAGCATCGGATGAAGGAACCACCTTCAATGAAATCACCGTTACGACCATACAGGAATTATCCATTATATTTAACCTGTGGTCTTGCGGAATCGGAATCGCTTGCTTAATCTTATGCCTGGAAATGATTATCAATAAAATACTACAAAAGGAACCGAAATCCAAACAACGCGACATTCGTTGGGAAATGGAATAAAATCCCACCTTTTGCCTATAAATACAGATTACTCTTTTTCTGTAAAACATTGTAATGATCTTCGTGAACGATACTTGCGAATCTGCAAAAAGCAACACTAACTTGGGTTTAAACAATGCTAATTTAATCCTAAGTGAAACATTCTCACTTGAACTTATGTTAAACAAGCACAACTGTGTTAAGCACACGCCAAGTTTTCTAAACCGGACAGTTCACGGCATCATATAACTTGGATTGTAAATAGACGAATACCTAATGTTTGATAAGTATGTGGAATCATAACCTAAAACACTTCGCTACATATCAAATACAGTTTTAACATTGAGTTAAATTTAACAGTTCGATTTTATACGTCAGTCGGATATTTACTACGGTTTAATTGTCTATGGTAATACTCATTACTACTTTCTGCGTCCCCTTGTTATTCTGATTAACAAAATATTACGTTAATCACGCCACGAACCTTTCGACAACCCGACTAAATAACTTTGTAAACAATAATGGGTTCGAATTATATCACAATTGTACGCTTACCAAACCCTTTTATGTCAATTCAAATATATCTATAACCAATCACTAACACATTATCGTAATACAATATTTATAACATCAAATAAATTAAATTTTCAAATAGAAAGAAACATAACGGTCATAGGTCATAAACCAGGCACCATATACTATTATAAAATTATACAATATACTAAACTAAAGTCCATAACTAATGTATATAATATAAAAACAAAATATAAATATGGTTATAGTGTATAAATAATTTAAAAACGCTCTTTAGAATGAGAATTTACAAACTATAACAAACTTATAACACTTAAATAGCTGCTCGTACGTAATGACCAACATATCTATTTTGAATGGTCTTCGTTGTCTACGCACAAGTTATACTTATGTGCACGATGACAACTTTTCTACTATAATTATAAAGCAATATTATAAAATAACGAGTATCAATAATAATAATAACGATAATAATATGCTATTAAGTAGAAAGTTTATAAATATAGATCACAAGTGGAAATTCTCTCTTTTTCGATATAAAGACTTACATTTGCACCAAATACAAACTTATACGAATGCCTTTGAATGGAAAATTTGTTATTAGGTAAGATAAACGATTGTTAGATGTTGCAATCCCACGAGTTTGGGGGGATGGGAGTCGGGGACAAGGGAATTGTGTGACAGTTTTAGCGGCGCCCGCTGGTCATTATATTCCCATTCATGCAATCTAATCTACCTGTACTTCTTATACATTTTTTACCAAACGTTTAATTAAAAACGGAAAGTGCTATTTCGTTCGAATTGATTTGTTTGTTTCCAAAATCGCCATAAACCTAATGTACCGAAATGTAGCCTGGGAGAGAGAGTATTTTGCAAAAGCGAATCTAAACGGACTGACAACGCTAGCGCTACAAAGTATATTAAGTATTTCTAATCCGCGACTACCACGGAAAATGGTAACCAGTTGAAACTTCTTGACAATGTAAATATGTTAACTCAAAATATATTACCTACTTTGTTTACATAATTTAACGTACAATTAAGTGCTTTGGCGAGAAAGTTATAAACTGCTTTATGGAGACTCTAAAGCTAATTGGCATTAACTCCCTTTTCAAAAAGAATCAATATTTGTTTCTGTATATTTCGCTAGTAATAATTAAAGATATAGTAAATTATATTTTTGTATGCACGGTTTCAATTTCGACTATAATTTTAATTTGAGCTTAAATCTTGGTTATATTTTTTTCATGTGTAAAATTTCCACGAACCGCATTGCAGCTGATATTTCTAACTTTCATGTGGCTTTCCGCATCTTACTTTCGATTAAACAATTAATCAGTTCCGCATGCTTAGTTTAAATAAAACTTAGGGTAAAATAATTACTATTTACTCGCACCTCAGATACTACTTTTCATTTTGGCTTCACGCGGCTTGCTTCCGAAATAACATAGCTGCCCATATTTTAAATTTGAACTAAAACCTCGGTTACATTTTTTCATGGGTAAGATTTTCTCGAACCGCATTGAGTAGTATCTTATCAACTTCTGAGCAACGTCGAAACGTTTATATAAAAATAACTCCTTAGATTAATATGAACTCTTCAAGGAAGTTAGTTCTAAGGGTTGCAGTGAGTTTCCATTTATAAAAATGATTAAATGTTGTAGGCCTTATACATTTTTTTTTGTAATAGACAAGGTCTCGATGGTCAGAGGAGACATTTCAGAGTTTCTTAGCAGGGGATTTTACAGAAAACATTGTGATTTCGGCGATACAGTATATTTTGGTAAATTTAGTAAACGTGAGGTAACGTGAAAATAAGAGATCTGGGTTTCGTATTAAAAGAGTCGCGTAGTTTTCAATTAAACTTACTATTTTAAAATTTGTATAATTACATGGTGGGAATTTCCTAAGGCTGGTCATGGTGCCATTTGATCGTGTCTCTAAAATGTTGAAATATGTTTACCGAGGAACTAATTGGGAAAATAAGGAAAATATTCCTAGGCACGTAAGTGCCGCTGTCGGGGTAAGTTTAGTATACAAGTCATAGTTAGAACAGAGCCTCCGAAATGAACTAGGCCCATGCAAGTCGATTTTTACGTGGGGAAATATCCAGTTTCATAGAGGAAATATTTTTACCCTTTGAGTGTACGATCTGGCGCTATTATGACCGTTGCGAAGGGGGTCTTCCATAAATAATCGTTGATATTTTAGTGGCCAATTATAAAACTTTTATGAAAGAGAAAGGTTTCACCTTTAAATTAACGAAATTTTTTAGGGGCTATTCACTTTTTATTGAATCTATTGGTTAGATTGTATTAACAAAAAAAATAATTATGAGATTTTAACATCGTTGTTTTTTAGTAAAACAAAACTTCTTGAAGTTTCTA
The DNA here is from genome assembly GCF_054372755.1 of Phalangium opilio. NCBI lineage: Eukaryota > Metazoa > Arthropoda > Arachnida > Opiliones > Phalangiidae > Phalangium > Phalangium opilio. Next base: position 3,946,833 of record NW_028324187.1, on the reverse strand, counting down.
ATTCACAGTTTTAAGATACCATTAGAGGATTTTTTTACCCCTTCATAACCTTTCATTTTTTAACCTTAACTTTTTTATCCTTTACTTCTTTGGAATGATTGTTTAATAAAGGTCTTCGGAAATTTTCTAAATCATTTTTTAACTTCCCGCGACCTCGGCTTCACCGCTCTACGTCTATACCTTGCCCTAATATTTTAGCAGTCAAAGGGGTCATGAGGCTGAACTTATGTTTATTTTACGGTACTAAAAGCGCCCACAAGCGGGAAAACAATGCGAAATAAATTAGTTAAAAAAATATTCTCGCTTCGCTACACGCATGGGCCTAGTTCATTTCGGAGGCTCCGGTTAGAAAGAACAAAACCGAAAGTGAATGGGTGAGGAGAGTGTAGATGACACCTGATTCACGTTGCTTCGGAACCATCGAAAAAGATATTAACTACTTCCTTGCAGTATCCTAGGGGTAATTTTGAGTAGGATTAGTAGCGTGAGTATGGATGAGTAGTATCATTTTTACCAGGATTCCACTGAGAATTGATTGATCATCAAGAATCAAAGATATTCTAAGGCTTCGAACGCCTAAAAAGCCAAACTGGGTAAACGCTCAGACTTGCCTAGCTAAAAAGAGAAATACAAAGAATCCATTGTACTGGGCACAGAATTTTTTCTTATCTTCCTTTCGAATTTTATAATTGGAACAAACTTCGCATTTTTCAGATTGCGGACGTGTTTGGTGGAAGCTTATATCCATTTTCGCCAGAATTGTTTCATTATTCACCCTCATTTCGATTTATTGAAAACAAGATAATGTCTTTCGTAAGCCCAGCGAGCGAGTTGAACATCGAGGGCAAAAGATTATCTCTTACTGGGTTTGGCGGATCTATTTGGTTAACGATTATAGTCTGTCTCGTATTCCTGTCAATATTATCGGTCATCTTCAAGAAATTCATTGGCAACCCTTGGCGGAAGGAGTTTTTGTGTTTGGAATACGTCTGGTTTTTCACATCGAACGTATTACAGAACCGTTGAGTATAAAGCTTGATATGGTGTAAACAAAGGGAGTGATATGCCAGATAACATGTTTTTCTCAGGATTATTGATTATAACTAAGAATTATGTACGATAAAGAAACAGGAATGAATAACATAGTAAAACAGTTAATCTTTATTTAATGATGACCCAATGAAATGCTCTAAGAGTACGAAAATTGTAAAGTATCCTTTGGATCTCTTAAATCGTTGCCTACGCTTAAATCTATGTTTTGATGATTGTGATTAGGGTATGGCAAAAACGTATATTCGGTTTATTTAAGTACTCTTCGAAAATGGTCCCGTCCCGTGACGGAGCCATTGACTCCTGCTATTTCTTCCTTCTTCTTTTAAAGGGCGTCACCGGAGGCTTGCGGGTGCGCTGGTCAGTTGCGTACGACTCGCTCAAGAAATTCTTACTTTTTGCAGCTCCGGATGTATTTCCGCGAAGAACTTCGACAAAGTTGTTGTTGTCGGGATGGTTACTGGGCACATCAGTTTTAATCAAAGCGTACACGGGGAATTTGAAGAGCGAAATGATGGTGTCCAAATCGATTCGAATTAATACAATAGACGATCTGTTGAAATCTCCTGGAACCAAACCAGCCATAGCAAGGAACACGTTGATTGAATCGTTATTGATGGAACCCGATGGTTTTACTCCAGAAATGGCTCGATTAGCGACTGAGGCTACGTACTACAACAAATTTGGCACTACTGAGTTCTCCTCGTTTCCCAACGGTACCCATAAATACGCCTTATTGAACGATGTCCAGGGATTACTATGGCACACAATTATTAACCTTGAATTCCGAAAGTACTTGGAAAAAAAACGACATTAAGTTGTACGTTGGAAAAAAGAATTATTATTCGGAACTCGCGACGATCCCTTTTAGTAAAAAGCTACCGCGAAGAATTCTGGAACATGTTGATTACTTGTGAGTTCATTAACATGGTTGCGTTTAGTAAAAGTAATCGCAAGCTTCGTTTAGCATATACTTAGTTCGGTTAATGTAGTGGGATAGTTCATAATACAGGCAATGTAAAAGCAGGGGTACGAAGATGGTTGACTATTTGCAATTCGCATTGAATACTAGCTAAGAGTCCCATGCAATAACCATTTCTTTTTATCAAATGGTCAATATTTTGTTCTATAAACTCGTTTTCATCTTCGTTAGAAATTCTATTGAGAGGAAAAACAGAAGGCAGCTGTTTTATTATTCTTGGTAGAAAAAGTAGTTCTCCCCCCCCCCACAATAATAAAAAAAAATTCTTTAGTTTGGTAACTGTCTCAACAAAAGGATTTCTTACTAGGGACGGTTTCGTCTCCGTTGAGTTTTGCTGAACGAACCCCAAGTGTATCATCCGAAATAACTGCACGTTCTTAAAATGTCCGTTTCTTTTATAGGACAAGTCGGTTTTTTGAAACTGCTCAGCCTCATCGATATATGATTTACTTCAATTTAAGGATTAATCGTTTCGTAGCGTCGGATGAAGGAACCACCTTCAATGAAGTCACCGTGACGACCATTCAGGAATTATCCATTATGTTTCACTTTTGGTCTTGGGGAATCGGAATCGCTTGCTTAACCTTATGCCTGGAAATGATTATCGATAAAATACTTCAAAAGGAACCGAAATCGAAACAACGCCACATTCGTTTGGAAATGGAATAAAGTTCCTCTTTTTCTCGATAAATACAGATTACTCTTTTTCTGTATTACATTATAATGATTTTCTTGGAAGACACTTGGGAATCTACAAAAAGCAGAGCTAACTTGGGTTTAAACAATGTTAATTTACCTTAATGGAAAATTATGAACCTCTCACTTGAACTAATGTTGAGTAAACCCAACTGTGTAGGGCAAATTGGATGACACACCAAGTTTTCTGTTAAAACAGACAGTTCACAGCATTATATAACTTGGATTGTAAATAGACGAATACCTAAAGTTTGATAATTATGTGAAATCTTAACCTAAAACACTTAGCTATAGCAAGATCTCATTCACGTAAAGAGAGAACGTTCGAGTCAGTCTAATCCGCTTCCATGAAGTCAGAGTTATCTTTTTTTTTCTGGGAGGGGCCTAGTTTAGGTCGGTTTAGCCATAGCCCACTCACTCTGCGCTCCCAGACGCTGCGCTGCTCGCGCTATAGCTATAGCTATAGCTATAGCGACGTGACGCGCGTGATTGAGTGGGGTATGGTTTAGCTCGCCACCTACTAACCTGAAATTACTGAATAAAATGTTTAATGGACAGGCCAGTAGCGACTCGAGAGTCGGCCTAGACAAGAAGTCGAAAGAAACTATTGGCAACAATGTTAAGTATTAGTATACGATTCAGATTAATAACATCGGATCGGCCTTATTAAAAATATATTTTTTATCAATCGGGGTATAGGGACAGATAAAAATAACGTGGTATTATATTAAAATATGGCTATTTACCCGAAGTTTCAAACGTAAGCCTTGGTTGTTCTGACACTTAAGGAAAATAATAGTGGCCTTTCTTGTTATAATAATCGAATAACTATTGTCTATTTTACTATTTACTATTCGGTCTATATTTATATCGACATAACCAGCACTATCAACTGTTGCTTTAATAAACATTTCTACTAATTCTGGAGTCGGTCTCCCTCACATCGAGATCGAGAACGACAATTTCGATAAATAATGAATGGATAGTCCACCAGGCGGTGTTAGTGTATCGATAAAATGGCGGGATTTTTTTTAGGGAGGGGACTAGGTAGTACTTGATGGTAGCGAAGATGAAGGTAAACTCGAACGTTCTCTCTTTACGTGAATGAGATCTTGGCTATAGCTATATACATATCAAACATACAGTTTAACGTCGAGTTAAATTTCACAATTTGATTTTCTACCTCAGTCGGATAGTAACTATAGTAAACTTTCTGTGTCCCCTTGTAGTTCTGATTAACAAAATATTACGTTAATCACACCACGAACCTTTCGACAACCCGACTAAATTACTGTTTAAAGAATGCAAGGTTCGATATATTTCACAATTGCACGCTTACCAAACCCTTGTATGTGAATTCAACTATATATAAAATGAACCACTAATACATTATCGAAGTACAAGATTTATAACATCAATAATTTAAATTTAAAAAGAAGAAAAAAACATACGACCATAAATCAAAACCAGGCACCATATGCTATTATAAAATTATACCATAACCTAAATGCTAAACTAAAATTCATAACTAACATACAATATAGTGTGTAAATAATTTAGAAACGCTCTATGGAATGAGATCAATTTACTAACAATAACAAACTTATAACGTTTAAATAGCTGCTCGTACGAAGTGACCTCAACAACTAAAATTCATAACTAACATACAATATAAAAACAATATCTAATTATGGTTATAGTGTATAAATAATTTAGAAACGCTCTTTAGAATGAGAATTTACTAACAATAACAAACTTATAACGTTTAAATAGCTGCTCGTACGAAGTGACCTCAACATTTCTATTTTAAATCGTCTTCGTTGTCCACGCACTAGTTATTCTATGAGCACGATGATAACTTTCCTACTTAAATATTATTGAAAATAACGAGTATTAATAATAATAATAATAATAACAATACTAATATGCTATTACATCTTTAAAAAGTAGAAAGTTTTATAAATATAGATCATAAGTGGAAATATTCTCTCTTTTTCGATATAAAGACTTACATTTGCACGAAATACAAACTTACACAAATAAAATATACGAATGCCTTTGAATAGAAAATTTGTTATTAGGTAGATTAAACGATTGTTACATGTTGCAATCCCTCGAGTTTGGGAGGGATGCGTGTCGGGGGCAAGGGAATTGTGTGACAGTTTTAGCGGCGCTGCCTGGTCATTATACTCGCATTCTTGCAATCTAATCTACCTGCACTACTTATACATTTTTTACCAAACATTTAATTAAAAACGGAAAATGCAATTTCGTTCGAATTGATTTGTTAGTTCCCAAAATCGCCATAAACCTAATGTACCGAAATGTAGCTTGGGAGAGATAGAAATTTTGCAAAAGTGAAACTGAACGGACTGAGAACGCTGGCGCTACAAAGTATATTAAGTATTTCTAATCCGCGACTATCACGGAAAATGGTAACCAGTTGAAACTTCTTGACAATGTAAATATTTTAACTAAAATATATTACCTACTTTGTTTACATAATTTAACTTACAATTAAGTCCTTTGGCGAGAAAGTTATAAACTGCTTTATGGATACTCTAAAGCCTATTGGCATTAACGCCCTTTTCGACAAGAATCAATATATGTTTCTGTATAACTCGCTAGTAATAATTAAAGATATAGTAAAATATATTTTTGATAGCACGGTTTTAATTTCGACTATAATTTTAATTTGAGCTTAAATCTCGGTAACATTTTTGTCAAGGGTAAGATTTCCATGAACCGCACTGCAGCTGATATTTCCAGCTTTCTTGTGCCTTTTCGCGTCTTACTATTTTGATTAAACAATTAAGCAGTTCCGCATGCTTAGTTTAAATGAAACTTAGGGTAAATAATTACTATTTACTCGCACCTCAGATACTACTTTTCATTTTGGCTTCACGCGTCTTGCTTCTTAAATAACATAGCTGCCCATATTTTTAATTTGAACTAAAACCTCGGTTACATTTTCCCATGGGTAAGATTTCCACGAACCACATTGCGTCTTATGAATTACCAATTACTGTGCAACGTCGAAACGTTTTTGCGAAAATAACTCCATAGATTAATATGAACTCTTCAGGGAAGTACGTTCTAAGGGTTGCAGTGAGTTTCCATTTATAAAAATGATTAAATGTTGTAGGCCTTATACATTTTTATTGTAATAGACAAAGTCTCCAACGTCAGAGGAGCAGTTTCAGAAATTCATAGCAGGGCAATTTACAGAAAGCATTTTGGAGTCGGCGATACAGTATATTTTGGTAAATTTAGTAAACGTAAGGTAACGTGATGAAAATAAGAAATATGGGTTTCGTATTAAAAGAGTCGCGTGGTTTTCAATTAAACTTACTATTTTAAAATTTGTTTAATTACATGGTGGGAATTTCCTAAGTTTTGTCATGGTGCCATTTGATCGTGTCAATGTTTTGTTGAAATATGTGTACCGAAGAACAACATGGAAAAATAAGGAAGATATTCCGAGGCAACTATCTGTCTGTAGAGGAGTAAGTTTAATATTCTCCTTATTTTTAGATAGAACGAAACTGAAAGTGAATGGGTGAGCACAGGCTTCCATCCAACCAACACCACATTTAGTTATTTTTAATCTTTTTTTCTTTTCTTCGTTTCGAATTTCATCATTGGAACGAACTTCTTATTTTTCAGATTGCGGACGTGTACGCTGCAAGCTATTACCCATCTTTACCACACATATATCATTATTCACCCTCATTTCGATTTATTGAAAACAAAATAATGTCTTTCGTAAGCCCAGCGAGCGAGTTGAACATCGAGGGCAAAAGATTATCTCTTAGTGGGTTTGGCGGATCAATTTGGTTAACGACAATAGCCTGTCTCGTTGTTCTGTCAATATTATCGGTCATCTTCAAGAAATTCATTCGCAACGCTTGGCGAAAAGAGTTTTTGTGTTTGGAATACGTCTGGTTTTTCACATCGAACGTATTACAGAACCGTTAAGTATAAAGTGTCATATGGTGTAAACAAAGGGAGTGGCATACGGGCGTGGTATCTTTACATGAAGTAAAAGCAAATTCGTCGTTAGTGCATGTAGGCTTTGAGCTCCCACAAGCCTCAGGTGGTGCCTTTGAAATAAATTCCTACTATGTTAATTTAATTTCTAAGTGAATGTCTTAAAAATGTTTGTCCGCGGCAGCTGTACATTTTACAATAATAATCTAAACTTTTGTCTATGATATTCAGCATGGTGCCAGGTACTAACGCTCCCTCGGCTGCACCACTGATAACGTAACTTCATGCGAGTCTGGAAATGTACAAATAATTAGAGTACCATAAAGCTGTAGGGCTTCTTCTTGAAACTTAATTTTGAAAATAATTATCTCTGGGCAGTTGCATACGACTCGCTTAAAGAATTCTTACTTTTTCAGCTCCGGATATATTTGCGCGAAGAAGTTCGGCAAAGTTGTTGTTGTCGGGATGGTTACTGGGCACTTCAGTTTTAATCAAAGCCTACGCGGGGAATTTGAAGAGCGAAATGATGGTCTCCAGATCGATTCGAATTAATACGATAGAGGATCTGATGAAATCTCCTGGTACCAAAGCAGCCATAAGAAGGGATTCGTGGTTTGAAATAATTTTTCTGGAACGTATTGGTTTTACTCCGGAAATGGCTCGATTCGCGAATCAGGCTACATACTACGACAATTTTTACAGCACCCTGTTCTCCTCTTTTCCCAACGTTACCCATAAATACGCCTTTTTGGATGGAGTCCATGGATTACAGTATAGAATAGATATTAGCCATCGGTTCCGCGAGTACTTGGAAAACAACGGCTTTAAGTTGTACTTTGGAAAAAAGAATTATATTTCGGAACTCTCGACGATCCCTTTTAGTAAAAAGCTACCGCGAAGAATTCTGGAACATGTTGATTACTTGTGAGTTGATTACCATGGTTGTGTTTAGTAACAGTAATCGCCCACTCTAATCGTGACTGCCTACTAGTCTCGTAACTGTTTCAACAAATTGTCCGTTGAGTTTTATTGAACACAGCCCTAATGTATCATCCATAATGACTACACGTTCTTAAAATGTCTTTTTCTTGCATAGGACAAGTCGGTTTTTTGAAACTAGTCAGCCTCATCGATATATGATTTACTTCAATTTAAAGACTAATCGTTTCGTAGCGTCGGATGAAGGAACCACCTTGAATGAAATCACCGTGACGACCATTCAGGAATTATCCATTATGTTTCACTTGTGGTCTTGGGGAATTGGAATCGCTTGCTTAACCTTATGCCTGGAAATGATTATCAACAAAATACTTCAAAAGGAACCGAAATCGAAACAACGCGACATTCGTTTGGAAATGGAATAAAATCCCACCTTTTCTCGATAAATAGAGATTGCTCTTTTTCTGTATTACATTATAATGACCAACCCTTAAAAAGTAACCTTTGTATAAAAAAGAAAATTTGTAAAACAACCTTTCAACCTTTTTAAACTGTATTCCTGGAGAACTTCTCTACCGAGCTAGCGAAAGGAGAACGTCCCCAAAAAACCCAAAAAAACACCACCAAGTGCCCAAAAACGACTGCACGTTTACCGCAGAAAGCTCGGAGATGATTCGCTAGCTCAGGCTCAGAGAGAGGAGATCTTTATAAAATGAAAACTACCTTGTAAAAACGCACTTAACTCTTTACCTTGTCATGGGAGGACCATTCGAAAAATCCCACCTTTTCCCGATAAGTACAGATTGCTCTTTTACATTATAATGATCTTCTTGGACGACACTTGGGAATCTACAAAAAGCAGAGCTAACTTGGGTTTAAAAAATGTTAATTTAACCTTAAATGAAAATTATGACACTCTCACTTGAACTAACTTTGAACAAACACAACTGTGTTGGGCAAATTGGATGACACGACAAATGTTCTGTTAAAACAGACAGTTCCCGGCATCATATACCCAGGATTGTAAATAGACGAATACCTGAAGTTTGATAAATATGTGCAAACTTAATCTAAAACACCAAGTTACATATCAAAGACTATTTTAATGTTGAGTTAAATTTTACAGTTTGATTTACGTCAGTCGGATATTAACTACGGTTTAATTGTCTAAAGTAATAATCATTTAACTTTCTGCGTCCCATTGTAGTTCTGATTAACAAAATATTAAGTTAAACACTTCATAAACCTTTTCGACAACCCGATTAAATAACTGTATAAGAAATAATGGGTTCCAATTATACCAAAATTGTACGCTTACCAACCCTTATATGTGAATTCAAATATCCTTATAACCAAAAACTACCACATTATCGTACTACAATATTTATAACGTCAAATAATTTTAATTTTACAAAAAAAAACAACCATAGCTCATAAACCAGGCACCATATACTATTATAAAATTATACAATAGTCTATATGCTAAACTAAAATAAATAAAAAACTAATATACAACAATATAAAACAATATATATATATATGGTTATAGTGTATAAATAATTTAAAACACTCTTTAGAATGAAAATTTGCTAACCATAACAAACTTAGAGCATTTAAATAGCTGCTCGAGCGTAATGACCTCAACGTATCTATTTTGAATGGTCTTCGTTGTTCACGCGCAAGTTATACTTATGTGCACGATGACATCTTTCCTACAATAATTATAAAGCAATATTGTAAAATAACGAGTATCAATAATAATAATAATAAAAATACTAATATGCTAAAAAGTAGAAAGTTTATAAATATAGATCATATGGTGAAATGTTCTCTCTTTTTCGATATAAAGACTTACATTTGCACTAAATACAAACTGACACAAAATTTGTTATTAGGTATATTAAACGATTGTTAAATGTTAAATCCTGACAAACTCTTCAAGCAGTCCTTTTCAATTAAGAATGTCAAATGATTATATTATTGTTGATGAGGAGGGTACGCGCCCTAGCACCGATGCCAAAGGCATATTGTGCATCCTCGTAATCAGGCCTTGAATAGGCCTGTAGCTGCAGCGTAGCGAAGAATTCGCTCCACCGTGAGAGAGGAGACCCTCGAGGGTTCCAGGGTGTGTGAATCAAACTTATTCTAATCTAAGCGAGGCGAAGTAGTCGCACTCGCAAAGTACGTGGGCGGATGTTTCTTCCATCTCCTGACACGACCTACAGAGAGGGTCGTCGGCAAAACCCATCAGATGGAGGTGCCTATTAAGCCGGCAATGCCCGGTCAAAAGACCGGTGGCCAGCCTAATATCCCATCTGCCGAGCGAAATTAGGTCCCTAGCACGAGACCTGCAGGGACCATCGACAAACAACTTTGTCTGTCTCTGGCCCTCCATGCTGTGCCAGAGCTGATTTTGTATGACAGTCAACCTGTCATGCAGACACCGTTTGACGTGCCTGTAGGGGATGGGGACGGCCGGCTCCGGCCCCAAGAGCTTGGCCTCCGCACCCCTTTTCGCAAATCTATCGGCTTGCTCATTGCCATAATATCCGCTATGCCCTGGCACCCAGTACAGCAGAACCCTGTTGCAGGATGCCAGTCGCGCTAGCAGGTCGAGGCAGCTACGCACCAGTTGAGAAGAAATCTGACACTGGTTCAGAGCGTTCAGGGCAGCCTGACTGTCAGAATAAATTCTCACAGTCCGTCCGGTATACCCTTTGTTAATACAGTAATCTGCGCAATAACAGATCGCGGCCAAATGATAGTAAGGTAATCTACAAGAAGAAAATGTAAAATTAAATCTCCATTTTACTTCATAAATCTAAATAGATTTAGGGTAAGTCATCGCGAAGAAATAAAATCAAATCTGGCGAAAAAGCTCTCAAAAAATCCTAGTCCCAAAGATTCTTGAAATGGACTTCTAAATTTAAAAAAAAAATGCATTTTAAGGCGTCCGCATCCGAATCCCCCCTATTTTGACACTGAAGAACTGTGGCTTTCTTAAGTCAAGTATCGTGTAGGTGGACTCCCAGATTAGGAGTCCATGAAGATCGATACTGATCGAGTTTTTCATGTTTGACTTCACCAGGAATTTCCACCTGACAAAATCTTGGGTTTCCAATTTCTCTTGGCGCGACTGATTTCTCGAGAACTTTATTCACCAATGGATGCATCTCTTAAGGGCTCACCAAATACCTCGTGAAGACGTCGATAGTTTCCGTTTTTAATTAAACAGTAAAGCAAGTGTACAAGGGGAAACTGTCGATAAAGAAATTTCTCTCTCCAAACTCTTTCTTAGTTCTTAAAGATCTAATAGAAAAGGCTTTGGAAATTTCTAATTCTGTGAGAGCTGGTCTCTTTGGCAAAGGAGAGATTTTTCCTGATCATTTGTAACAATTACCTAAGATCAATAAGATCTATTTTATGCAATGTACTTCTTAAGGGGCTGTGGACAGTGTATTGCATTTAAGTGGGGTTGATTTTAGCAATATATTATGTTCTAATGATCGCAAACAGTAATCAAAAACCGTTTAATTGGTAATAATTCTGACAGAGTTACACTTTTTTATGAATTGATCGAAATGCGTTTTGTACGAATGAAATGTACTTCCATTTGACCATGTGTCAACTATAGATAAAACTTAACTTGGCACAAGAACACAACACTATTATATTAGGTAAAGTGGGAAAATTCGATCAGCAATTGTTCAAATTGGTCTGTTTTTCGACTGTATATAGATCTATTAGAGATTCGTCCTTCTTTCTAAGATGTTCCTTCTATCAAGGTGTTTTCCAAAAACTTACTTTATTATTGTAAAAATTGTTTGAGTTTATGTGTGTAATTTTTATCACGATTTTTTTTTTCATAATTATATTTTGTTAAAGGGATTGTATCCTATAATTGAATCTGAGGAAAAAGTATGCTTTCCCTCTACTGAAAGTATGGGAAAACGGTCTGAAAAAATTGTTTTTGCATCAGAAGGTACGCTTCTGTTTAATCTCAGATTGTACGCATCGCTGCTTAATTGAAAATTTAAAAGTTACTTTGAAGTTTGAACTTTTTTTTTGTTTTCGCGGCTCCGATAATTTGTTTAGGGACCCGCAACTAATGTGATAAGTAGGGAACTTGATTTGAACCGAAAGAAGGAAAAAATTAAACTATGCACCAAAGCGCAAATCCCTCTAAAAGCATAACTTAGATCAAAACTTCATAGTGTAATAATTAATTTTACGAACAAGTTGCGAGAGTTGGAAATTTACAACGAAAGGTCCTCAACACCTTACATTTCTCGTGGAACCACGAGATCACGTGATCTTTGACGAAATCGCGAAACATCGAGTAGGTCTGTACACTTAGTGGGTGCGAAGTCTTTTCTTTTAAAAGTGTGTTTTGTTCAAAATAAAAAATTTTAGGCAGTGGTCTCTATGGTTCATCATTAGTCTTGACTATGGAAATTTAATATTATATATAGTGATGAAATTATATACTTGTGAAATAAAAACGAACATGGTTTCTCGAATATTGCTCTTGGCAAGAACCCATGTAACACCTGAGAAGATAGAATTGGGCTGAATCCATGATCTTGCCATATTGGCAAGCAAAAGTATGTACTCATGGAAACCTTATCAGGTTTTATCAAGGCTTTTTGCCTAAAGATATAGACGAAAATATGTCGATATTTTTATAAGTATAAAATAAAGGTTCCGTATAAGTTAGACACAAGTTACTGAGAGCGTCTCGGATATGGAGTGACGTAGGAAAACGTCATGTATATTTTAGTACAGTTAGAGAGGTGAGTGTATTTAAACTTATTTGTTGTTGTTGTCGTTTGCTAAAAAGTTCTATCATTACAAAATATACACGGGAATTTATTTATTTATATGATGCAGGAATTAATAACCGTTTATCAATGAAATCTTCACCCCTCATCTTGCAAATATTTTTTTTAATATATTATTGACCCTCTTAAATTAAAAGAAAGCTCTGATGACGTTGTTGAAATCATGTTCAACCAACTTTTATTTAAATTCATAAATTCCTGGAATACATTGTACTTGTGGAACATAACTTATATTATAAACTTATGATATTATGGATTGAGTGAAAACTTGAAACGTTGAACGAAAGCTTTATCAAAGAAAAAAGAGCATAGAATCTTTTCTTTTTCAGTTTCCTGCTTGATACGGTTTGACTCCTTAAAAGTGGAAGCCTAAAGGATGCCTCTCAGTTTCAGGTTTCAAATACCGAAATTTCGAGTTGACCCTCAAAAGCCCCCGAACTTTTGAGTTAAGTGTCTCAAACATGTATCTCCAGAACGTTATGGATTCCTTTCTATTTTCTCTTTCATCTTTGCGAGATATTTTTTGAGCATCACTTCTTATCGTCAGTGTACCTACTGATTCGTGAAGAAAGAATGGAACATTTTTGAAATTGCCAACTACGCAAAAAGTCTTTTAATTTTAGATCCACTTGAACTTTTTATTTATTTAGCTATGGGTTTGTTCTTAATACAGTTTGGTGAACCGAAACAGAACCTTTTCCAAAAGTATACGGTAAAATGGAGTCTTTTGTTTGACGTCCGGTATGTGGACAACAAAGACGTTAGATATGACTTCAAACAAAATGGACTGGTAGCCTTAAAGTCCCATCTAACGTCATTGTATCCATATACCCATCAATGTTCCGTCTTAAGTTCTTAACCCTAAATAAAGCTTACGAAACAAGTTTTGAAAAGGGTGTTCAAACTATTCGTCAATAGAGTAATTTCAGTAGAGAGGGGGGGGCTGAACTGTGTATCCCCAACGTTGGGGCCGACTTTGCATGAGAGAATGCTATTTGCCTCGGATGGGGATATCACTTAGGTAAGAGATATAGGGTTATGACTGTGCTATATATGGGAAAGAAATTACTCTGTATATGGGCTCGTGCTGTCCGAATATGATAATCTATGAGTTATATTTAAGACAGGCATTGGGCCCTTGCGTAACAAGTCGTCCAAAAAATACCCCAACGCCATCTTCTCATGAACTAACACTAAAAAGCTAAAGTTAACTTAAAATATTAAAAAATAATAATTTTTTTTGGTCTAAATATTCTCTTTGATCTAAAGTTAAAATAGGGACATAATATAAAAAAAATTAAGTCTCTTTTTGCACCTTCCTTGATCTTATTATATTCTCCACGTGACTGTTTTGTAAATCATTTCACCCAAGGCGGGAAGATGTGAAAGTACCAAAAAAAGGTATATGCAAATTAGATATTCTTTGAAGAGTTTTAGCCGGCAGCTGGTTTCTCTTTGAAATAAAAGGTTCGTGGAACAAGGGTATTTAAAACAGAATGGGTGAAACATTACAGAACAATAACCTTTTCAAAAGTTGTAGGTAAAATAATTAGTCTGGTGGTTGCCCAGCTTGTTTTCTTTGAATGTGTACAACAAAGACCTTAGATATGACTTCAACTAAATGGACTTTGGATGGCAGGTATCCTGATACCCCTTTTTGAGAAAGGTCTATTGGCTTAACCTCTGTAAAATAACCTTGTGTCCAATAGGGGTTACAAAGTACGTAACCAACGCGCAAAAAGTGAATACGTAGTAGGTATTTTCAGAATTTTACATCACCCAAATTTGTTTTTTTGCTGAGCAAGCTTGAAAAATTGTCTCCTTGTGATGTCACGCGAACACGCGACAAAAAATTTGAATTTTTTAAAGAAGAAGTATGCCTGAAAGGGCGTTGTTTTTCTTTAGTAAGAGGAATTGATAGTTCGGGTTTAAATTGTGCTACCAAGGTATGCTACGCTGTTTGAAAATACACGTGGAGATGTATTGTATTACTAATACTTGTGTTTTTACCTCTCCGAGTGACGTATGTCACGGAGAGGTTCTAATTTCGACGTGTCTGTGTGTCTGTCTGTCTGTGTGTGTGTCTGTCTGTCCGTTGTTACACCCACGTGACCGCGTTCGCAGTTTGCAAATCGGAGCAAACGTGTATTCAATTTCCAGACTGCATTTACAGTCCCGGAAATTGTATTCCACTTACAGGCTATTACTCCATTGCCTGTCTAACAACTCTGTTCATTTGTCCACCCCACATGGACACCAATCTGAACTTACTAACTTCTAAACACCACCATCTTCTAGTCTTTCGCCCATTCCACATCGACACCAGTTTGTACTTACTGGCTTCTAAACACCACCACCTTCTCGTCTTTGTCCATTCCACATGGACACCAGTCTGTACACCTGGCTTCTAACACCACCATCTTCTGGTCTTTGTTTTTGTCCACCCCACATGGACACCAGTCTGTACACCTGGCTTCTAACACCACCATCTTCTGGTCTTTGTTTTTGTCCATCCCACATGGACACCAGTCTGTACACCTGGTTTCTAACACCACCATCTTCTGGTCTTTGTTTTTGTCCATCCCACATGGACACCAGTCTGTACACCTGGCTTCTAACACCACCATCTTCTGGTCTTTGTTTTTGTCCATCCCACATGGACACCAGTCTGTACACCTGGCTTCTAACACCACCATCTTCTGGTCTTTGTTTTTGTCCATCCCACATGGACACCAGTCTGTACACCTGGCTTCTAACACCACCATCTTCTGGTCTTTGTTTTTGTCCATCCCACATGGACACCAGTCTGTACACCTGGCTTCTAACACCACCATCATCCTTAAGGTTAAGACATACGCGGCGATCGGCTAGGGTTACGAGAAACGTCTAGCCTTCCAATGGAGGGGTCTTCCTCCAAGGTTCACGCAATTGCGATGTTCTTATCTACAGCTGCGATTCGAATCCTTTATATACTACCTATTTGAGTAAGTCGAAACAACAGTCATATCCTTCAATTCAAACGTCAATATTAGTCAAGTCTCTCAAGGTTGTTTAATTATTCTTTTTTAAAACGATGTAACGCTCAATAAGGCGAACAACTAACGAAGAAAATATTACATATTAATTATATTTATTTTAATATTTAAGATAATCTCTTTTCTCAATTCAAAATTAATACGGAAAGAGTTAAAAAGCAGTCTATTTTTTGTCTGTGTGTGTCCGTCCGTTATCACACTAGTATAGTGCGCCGAGTTAGCGGTTCGCTTTGTTTTGATGTGTTAAGAAATCCTACAGAACCTTAATATTCACTTTTTCCATAATATAAAGTGAATATGTGGAAATCTTTTTCGTAATTACGATGCATTTAGTACATTTGTAGCTTTAAAGCTCTGTTTCATTTTGATATTCCAAGGATGTTTTTTAATATTATTATTTGAAATGGCTGTTTATATATTACTTAAGCTATACTACATCTGTATATAGAATAATCCTTGGTTTAGGTATTTCAAGACGAAAGCTATGGCCTCGATTCTGTCGGGTAAATCAAGATTGATCCGCAATAGGCTTAGTGAACCAAAGAGTAAATAATTGAGACCTGAGGTGGAGTAAACTCTGGGTTTTGATTATCGTGTCTGTAATGAAGGGACATTAACGGTTCAGAGTGAACCGAAAGTTAAATACACGTTTAAATAATCAAATTTAGATTTTATAATAGAAGAAAGCATCATGGTAGCAATTAGATCAGTGAAAGGGCTAATCGTTATCGGATCGTAGATTTGAAGTTTTCATTCTTGTTTCAAAGTTAATATAGAACGAGTATTGATACTGTTAGTTATTTAAAACAGAATTGTATATTTGATTTGCGATAAATGATAAAATGAAGTTTCAAGTGTGTGACTCTCTGAAATACGGTAGGGGGTAGAGACGAGTGCTTTTTATTGATATCGTTAGTTACTAAATTCAATGTAGTGAAGTTAATTTTGGGATAAATGACAAGCGCTGGCTCTCTTTCAAATGACCGTAAACGGTTGGTCTTTCATAATACGGGAAATCAACGACAAAATGTATAATGCAATACAATGCAAAAAGGTCAAAGGTTATATTCTTCCGTCCATACTCCGTGATTGTTACCTCTCCGAGTGACGTATGTCACGGAGAGGTTCTAATTTCGACGTGTGTGTGTGTGTGTGTGTGTGTGTGTGTGTCTGTCTGTGTGTCTGTGTGTCTGTTGTTACACCCACGTGACCGCGTTCGCAGTTTCCAAATCGGAGCAAACGTGTTCGCCATTTCCGAACTGCTTTCACAGTCACGGAAATGGCTCCTCTACTTGAGTTCTCACACCACCATCTTTTGGTCTTCGTCCATCCCGCATGGAGACCAATCTGTACTTACTGGCTTCTAATCACCACCATCTTTTGGTCTTCGTCCATTCCACTTGGACACCAGTCTGTACATACTGGCTTCTATTCACCACCAACTTTTGGTCTTCGTCCATCCCACATGGACACCAGTCTGTACATACTGGCTTCTAATCACCACCATCTTCTGGTCTTCGTCCATTCCACTTGGACACCAGTCTGTACACCTGGCTTCTACTCCATCGTCATCGTTGGGTTTAAGACATTCGCGGCGATCAGCTAGGGTTACGAGAAACGTCTAGCCTCCCTAAGGTGGGATCGCCACCAAAGGTTTTCGCAATTGCGGTTTTTCTTGCTTTTAGCTGTAGTTCAACACCCTTATATACTACCTATTTGAGTAAGGCCAAGCAACCGGCGTATGCTTCATTTCAAACGCCAATATTAGTCAAGTCTCTCAAGATTGTTTAATTGTTCTTTTTTAAAACGATGTAACGTTCAATAAGGCGAATAACTAACGAAAAAATTATTAAATATTAATTATATTTATTTTAATATTTAAGATAATCTTGTTTCTCAATTCAAAATTAATACGGAAAGAGTTAAAAAGCAGTCTATGTTTTTGTCTGTGTGTGTCCGTCCGTTGTTACAGTAGTGCGCTGCGTTAAAAGTTCGTTTTGTTTTGATGTGTAAAGAAATCCTACAGAACCATAATATTCCCTTTATCCTTAATATATATAAAGTGAATATGTGGAAATATTTTTCGTAATTTTGATGCATTTAGTACTTTTGTAGCTTTAAAGCTCTATTTCATTTTGATATTCCAAAGATTTTTTTTAATATTATTATTTAAAATGGATGTTTATATATTACTTAAGCTATACTACATCTGTTTATAGCATAATCCTTTCTAAAGTGAATACAAGCACAACGCTACTATGTTGGTCAAATGAACTTTTATTTGTCAACATGCCTAGTGAACCAAAAAGTAAACGCTTGGGTTTGGTTTTCGTTTCTGTAATGCAGAGACATTAACGGTTCAGAGTGAGCCGAAAGTTAAATACACTTTTAAATAATTAGGCTTAGATTTTGGGCGCGTTCAGTAACGCTCAACGGAGGCTCTGTTGAATGCGCATTCGCCACTGAACGATTTTCGGAACTTCCGGTTTGACGTCACGATTGTAAGCGAAGAGGCATCGAAGTCATCGGCTGTAAGAGCCGATTACTTCGTTGAGCAACGCATTTGTGACGTAGCAGCAATGGAGGAAACTTATATCCCTGAACGATTTCGAGAAGTTAATTTGATGGATAATTTCGGAACTATTTATAAAAACTAAGAAAATTGTTGAGGTGAAACGAGAGGATCGTGTTTACATGGCCACCCTGTTGTGAATATGGCTTTGAACATAGAGGGCATACAGTTGAGGAGTAGAAAATCAGGCCTTTACAAACACGTAAAGGTAATATCCCTCCAAAGTTTTATCTCTTCATTTCCCGTTTTTCCCCCCATCGGATGATTTTAATGTGTACAAGTATATCATTATTGGATGTAAAATGTCGTCTGATTTACAGTATATTTGCTATGCTTTGTATACTGCTTTAATATTTCATAAATTTTAACTTAAGAAACACTTCCATATCTGGGCAAATAAGTTTGTAAGTAGTCGTCTTGACTCGGAGAGGTAATATTTTGGTTTTCCCAACTTGTATGTGGCTATCTTTGGGAATTTTAATGCTACATGGATACTCTCGATACATGAACTATGACCCACACATTGACGTATCAGTCTTCACCGTTGAAGCTTGTAGAGAAGCTGGCTAGAGGGTGAGTGATTCAGTTTTTTTTCGCAAGGCATGTTTAACAATTATTATTATTTCGTGTATTTGGCCCTATTTTAATTACAAGCAAGAAGTGTTTGCATTTTTGCCCAAGAAATTTGTAAGGCATTCTACTCTCCTTATATGTATTTGCTCAGCTAAGCCTTTGTTAGAGATCAGACAAAATAGGTAGAAAATGGCGTTTAGTTAAAGATAGGTTTTGTAGTTACTGAATATTAAATTCAAAATACACACCAAATATGTTAAAGTCGGACAATTGCAAAGTCGAAAAGAAAATAAGTTTTTTTTTCATAGAACAGTGGGTTTAAACTCTGATTGAAAAATCTTTATTGCAAAAACAATAAAATATATATTAGTAATTGCAATTTCCAAATTTTACAAAAATTAAGATATGTTTACATATTTTATCGGATACTTTTATAACAATTTTTACATTTTTTTAAGGTTTAATTTATGTTTACCTATGCCATGATAATCTAATTTTTTTCTTTATTTAGTAAACAATCTAATTAACATTTAGCTCATTTTGGTACATGTACCGAGTTAATACTATGTATTAGATATTTTAATATTCGACTTAAAATCACTGCGATGTCGTTAAATTTAGTTTGAAGTGTTTAATTAATATACAATTTAGGGAAAACGTATAAGATCATGTACAAAATAGGTACTTGACAACGTCAGGGTCTCTAAAAAACTCACCTGAAGGAGGGGCTGAAATAGCTTTCATTATATATAAAAAGAAATATCTTCAAAAAAATTCAAATTTATTAAACCTAAAAAATGCAGAAAATTAGTAGGTCTTGAAGTAAATTTACTGTAGAAAATTTAATAGGTTGTTAATTTGCTCTTAATGATATCTTTTTATGTCTCATTACGCACGAATGTTTTTTAAATTTCATTGGGTGAATGGCATTTTCAATAGCATGTTCATAATAAAAAAATTCTTTTTTTTTTAATAGTGGCAGACGGCCTCGAATTGAAATGTGTTAAATTTGAACTTTAATTTTGAAAGTAAGTTTGGATTTCATTTGGCTATTTGGAAATATGAAGATTTGT
Source organism: Phalangium opilio (assembly GCF_054372755.1). Lineage (NCBI taxonomy): Eukaryota > Metazoa > Arthropoda > Arachnida > Opiliones > Phalangiidae > Phalangium > Phalangium opilio. Next base: position 3,927,082 of record NW_028324187.1, on the reverse strand, counting down.
TGTTAAATCAATCAAGCCTAAGCGTAAAATACTTCTTCGATTATTATTATTAAATTTCTATGGTGACGTGTAACTCAGCCAAAAATAATGAAGCTATCAGGTTACAATCTTGGAAAGGAGCGATTGTAACATTGAAAAACTGATTTTTCTAAGGGATTTTTTGTTCCTTTCTAAGACCTGACTATGATTTTAATAATAAATTTTACCGCAGCCTACCCATTTTAAATAAATTTTCTTACCACTTTTACATGATTATTTATCATTATATACAAATATTGTTTATTTTGAAATTTTTGTTTTACACTAAAAATAATTCTCAACATCTTTTGATATTTTCAGACGATGGCCACGTCTGTCCTTCGTAGTGGATTTAGAAATTCTTCGGCTTCTTTGGGAGATGTGCTAACAATGGCCGAAGAACCATTCGATTCAACGAATATAATGCTTTCCTTGGCTGGCGCGGGAGGCGTTCGACCAGGAATTCCACGGAAACGTTTCAAATTAGTCCCAATCAGAAGAAGAATAATTGCGGCGTAGAATACGATCACAACCTGTTGGGTGAGTCAATAAATTGTTCGATTACTTTCTTATACTTAAGCCTTGGACTCTTATTTCAAGAGTAAGACTTGGAAATGCAATAAATAGATATAAGCAAAAGTTGATAAACCTTGACCAGAGATAGATTTAATTTTAGAAGTAGGAATGGAGAACGCTTAGTATTTAGTTCAGTCCGAATCATACCCCAGTATAGAACCCCTCCCTCCAACACGTAACAAAAAGGTTAAATTATCTTATTGGCTCAATTAAACTGTAAGTTTTGATGACGTTGCTGACGGGAACTGCGAAAATACGTAATTCCTTTTTACCTCTGTCTCTATGACCCACCTCTTCTTTCATACCCCTCCGTCCCGTGGAAGGGGTCCGAGACTTTGACGCGCGTCCAGATTACTCTTTTCTCCATTCCTACTTCTAAAATTAAATCTATCCCTGCCTTGACAAACAATTCGGCCATGTTTTCACGGTTTTAAAGGCCTAAATTTAATTCCATTCTCGCCTATCATATTTTGAAAACTTAACTTGAAAAATGGTTCACCCTGAATGATTTTGAACACTATTATCTCTTCCTCTATTAAAATTGGTTGTCAGAAAATTAAGTTACGTAAGCCAAGAGAACATAACAAGATATTCTTCTTACTTAAGGAAATTTCATAAATTTTGGGAAATTCATTTTCACTAACGTCAAATATGCCTTAGAGGCCTAAACAAGAGATATTTTAGAATAAATAGCGTTGCTTCCAAGAACCAATACCGAGTGAACCTGGGGCCTTAGAGCGATTTCCTTTGCTTGTATTGGTTCTATTTTTGAGAACAAAATATATTCGATATACTTTGCAATTTGACTGTGTACACCTTTTACGGGACACATACTTTACCTGTCAAAAGCTAATTAATAAGTTTAGTGTAGGGTGCTAGAAACTTGAGGGGTCTGTTATGGAAGTGTCTGAAAACAAATAAACTAATTGTATACGAAACACGGGGTCCTCCACGCTCAGAGCGACAGGTTTGGAGACAAAGTGTCCCCTCTCAGTGAAGCGTATGTTATAAAAGTATATTGATTTTGAAAACTTTTAACTTCCCGAACCAGGAGCTACGAAATTAATTAAAATTTAAAACGCGTTAAATTCATTCAATAGAAATTTCAGACTAATCTCTCCCTTTGCTTATTTTATCAACGTTAAAATTTAAATCGTTGGAATGTATTTGATTAGTTTTCGATGTAAGTTTAAATAGCAATGAATATTAACTACGTATAATTAGTTAGGAAATCAATTTAGACTAGACAATTATTGTCAATATATGACTATGTCGCGTAGTCATATTAATTTGCGAAACTCTTTTGAAGTTAACCTTCCTAGTAAGTCCAACTCGTTTCTTAATGAATTAATATGAGCCATTCTAATATAAAATATTTCTTTCAAAACTCATCTTTCTCGGAATAACACCATTAACTTTACTAAAATTGCTCAATATCGTCCTCAAATTTTGTCATTCCAAATCCAAATATCGTGGAGATACTGCGCAGTAACTTGCGCACAAGGAAAGTAAACGTTTCTAAAGGATATATATAGTCTGTTTGGGTTTATTAAAAGATAAACATGGCTCTATTTATTTGGGATATGTTGTAAATGTAATTGGTTCATGCTCATCGGTAAATTTTGTTTAAATCCCTTCGGTATTGGAAAATTCAGGAAGTAAAAGTGTTTCCCATAGGTTCCTCACTTCTACTTTATTAGAACGTAGGTATATTGCAACTAAAGAGCTTAAAGTTGCTGGGACACTGTTAGTCTCGTAAACAAAGGAATCTTCTATTAGATGGTTTTGGGGGATTTCTACTATAGCTCGCTTTATACAAGATACGCTAAAGCACACCAGGATCAGGGAAACTCTAAGCACTTAATATCACCCGGAACAAGGTGAATTTTCCATAGAGCTGGACATAAACCTTTGCTTCGGTGGTCTCTGTAACCTCTTCGGAATCTATCGCTAAGCCTTGGTGGAAACCTTCAGAAAACTCGTGATGAAACGAAACTTTTACTCTAGTCTTCTAGTAAAAGATAAAAAGACTTAAAAGGTCCCTTAATAACAACGGTGACCAACTACACTTCGAAAGACAAGCGGAAATTAGAAATACAAGTACAAAAGTTTTCTCTCCGTAGCTACCTGGATATAAAGATCAGTCGTGGTTCTGTAGGTAGAATACTATGGTGCAACGATATCATTTACTAATCTTCTATTCTGAGAAAGTAGTTTCTGACCTTTCAAGGTGATAAACTGTAGTAGTATATTTAGTATTGCGAATGTTTTACCAATATCTAACCTTCCCTACATTTTAAAGGAAGCGTGTGCTGGCGTTATCAGCTGTATTTCTTCAACGGAAGAGATTAGACTGACCCTTATTTTGTCTAAAAATGGCGATATTCCCTACGGAACGAATTTAATTCAGCCGTAACCGAAATATTTCCTAGAATTCTTCAAAACTACGCCCAAGAACAATATAATTCTGGCTAAACAAATATTGTAACTTGAAGCGTTGACCCCTTTTAGTTATTACCCTATTGTCTACAATACCGCATTAACCAGTTAGAAATGATTGATAACTCTTGAAGATGTCAATGGCGTCTTGCATATATCTAATTTTATCCCCAGTTGCTTAGGTTTAGCATACCTATTTGATCCGTCGGAATAAATACAACTATTAAGAATCTTTGTGTACCCATTTTCCCAACGTATCTAGGCGGATTTTGTGGGAAGAGGTATGCTAATCATTAATACCAAACAATGAAATCACAATTGTGTTATAATGTTGTCACGTGACCCAGACGAGGCTAGCTTATTCACGTGATCTAGACTGGCCAATAAGAAACTTACACGATAAACAAAGCTACAGTCAGGCTAGGTAGATCGGGGAGACGACAGTCAGGATCAGATACTCGAGCGATGTAGTCATTCTTAATGTTAATTTAACGAGCTTATGTCAAAGTAATAAAGATACTGTTTTTAAGTTTTATGTCGACTTATTATTATAACATGGTGATAGAGGTGGGATAACGGCCCCACGCAAACGTATACAGAAAGATCCGCACCGTCACAACACGCCAAGGCCCAAATTGATCTCGACCACGGAAGAAGGAGACTGACTCCAGATGGCATCGTTCAAAAGCCCTGCGCAATTTATACCCGGTACAGACCCTGCTACCGCTTGGAGGGAATACAAAGAAGGCTACGTCATATACGCCACTGCAGCCAAGTTAAATGGCGAAACCGTATCGATTCAACGCGCCACATTCTTACACGTATTAGGCCCGGTCGGCAGAAGAATATACAATACGCTTCCAATTCCAGAAGTAGATGACGCCCGCACCGTTCCGGTAATTATAGCGGCATTTGACACTTATTATCAACCATACAAAAACCTGCTCTATTCGCGTTATTTGTTTCTAACAACGAAACAACAAGAGAACCAAACATTCGATCATTTCTTCACGGAGTTGAAGGCCAAGGCTTATGAGTGCGATTTTACTCCATTAACTGATCAATTGATAACCACCCTAATCGTCGTAGGCATACACAATGACAAACTACGGAAACAACTACTATCTACACCCAACCTGACACTTGACATAGCTGTTGCCCGATGTCAAGCGGAAGAAACATCCAGCATTCAGGCCTCCTTGATGGGCACACAGCACGCCACTCGGGTAAATACAACAAACGACATACCAATTGCGACCCTTGATGCAATGAATCGACGGAGCTTCCAGACACGGCGACCACGTCACACCGCACCCCCAACCATCTTGCGCCAGCCAGACTACCAAGCTAACTCTTCGCGCTTTTCAACCAGTAATCGCCGGAATACCCCATATGAGGAGCGGCAACCTAATCACGACTGTCCCAACTGTACTACAAGTCACGGGGGGAGACCTTGCCCAGCACGGAACTCGAAATGTCTCAATTGCAACATTAGGGGACACTGGCGCCCCAAGTGTCGAAAGACGTTTTCACTTCAAGAAAGACAACAGGCCCAGGAGGACAGAGAGCCCTTACAGGACTACTCACGCCAGCCCATGGTATTTGACGAGATCCCAGCCGATTATAACGAGGTTTTCAACTACAGTATCACATTGGACACCCACACACTTGATGTACCCAAGTTAGAACTACGTCCACTTACACACTTACCGAGAGAGGACGAGATCTACGACCAAATATATCTCCTTGACAAGCCAATAACCTTCAAGGTGGATACAGGATCTCAAGTAAACATCATTCCAAACCAAATTTACGAAACATTACCAGGCAGGCTGACACTACGACAACCCGTCCACACGGTAACAGCATACTCTGGCCATACAGTCCCGATAGAAGGCATAGTCGATCTCCCATGCACCTCTTATAATGCATCAATCACCTGCCCATTTTACGTCATAAAGGACGACCGGACGCCAATCCTGGGTGCCGCAGCCTCTTTTCAACTAGGCCTCATTGAACACCACCGAAGACCATTGGGACCACGTCCAGAATATCAAGTGAACTCTACATCATTAGCTGGCGAAGAAGACCATACGACAACGACTCTACAAATTACACCCACGGAAGTAATTCGACAATACTCCTCAGTATTCGGCGAAATTGGCATAATTCCGGGCACCCATCACATACAATTGAAACCAAACACTATGCCTCACATAGCCACCGCCCACAAAATACCGATAGCACTGCAACAGCCAGTGAGACATGAACTAAACCGACTTCTACAACTCGGAATCATAGTCCCAGTCCAGGAGGCAGTGGATTGGGTCCATCCGATGGTGGCCGCCCCAAAGAAGGATGGCACAGTCCGCATTTGTCTTGATCCTCGGCGGCTCAACAAGGCCATAATGCGCACACCATATCCAGTTCCAACGTCCCAACAAATATTTGCGGAGCTAAATGGAGCTACAATCTTTACTGTATTAGACGTCCAGAGCGCTTTCTGGCAAATAAAACTTGATGAGTCTGTGCACATTTGCCACGACAGAAGGCCAATATCGTTTCACGCGCCTCCCCATGGGCATCTCAACAGGCTCGGAAGTTTGTCAAGCAGCCTTACGGCGCATCTATCCAAAGACACAATTTCCAGAAGTACATATATCGACGGACGATTTTCTTATTGCCACACCGGACATGAACTCGCACATACATTCATTAATAAGAATTTTAGAAAAAGCCTACCAAATAGGATTACGGTTTAGTAGTCAAAAACTACAACTGGCAGTAACAAAAACAACCTACATAGGACATCTCCTTACCCCATCTGGAGTACAAATAGATCCAAGAAAAGTCCAAGCGATTACGTCCTTACCACCACCAACAGACAAACTGGCGCTACAAAGCTTCCTCGGCATGATAAACTACAACGCAAAATTCATTCCTAATTCTAACGAAGACACAGCTCCACTACGAGCTTTGCTTAAAAAGGATGCAGATTTTCGATGGGAAGCCACACACCAACGCCATTATGACAACTTAAAAACACTTACATCCACAGCTCCAGTACTGGCATATTTCAACCCGGAGCAACCAATCGTACTATCAGTAGACGCAAGCCCGCACGGAGTAGGAGCCGTTCTCCTACAGGACGGACACCCAGTGGAATACGCATCGACATCTTTTAATCCAACCCAACAACGCTACGCCCAAATAGACAAGGAATTACTGGCTATAGTCTACGCATGCGAACACTTCAACTACTATGTGGCAGGAACACGATTCACCGTACAAACAGACCATAATCCTCTCATAGGATTGTTGCAAAAACCTCTCCGACTCATCTCACCACGTCTACAACGGCTTACCATGCGATTGTTTCGCTACCAGATCGATCTAATTTATGTACCTGGCAAACAACTTTTGATCGCCGACATGCTCTCACGAGCCCCTCAAAAACACATGTTAATCAACACACCTGAACTGGAAGGCCCACAAACCGCAGTACATACCATAACTACCCACCCCCAAGAAGTACAGGATCGATACATAGAAATGACGCAGCAGGATTCTACCTTACAGCTGGTAATTGGGTTTGTAAAACGAGGCTGGCCTAAACATCAAAAGACATTACCAGAAGAATGTAAACCATACTGGCCCTATCAGGACGAATTATACTGCAAGCACCACTTACTCTTTCGTGGCACCAGATTGGTCATACCTCAAAGTATGAGACCAGAGATTCTTGGGAAAATCCATAACACTCACCAAGGCACAAATGCGTGTATTGCCAAGGCCAAACTCAACGTCTATTGGCCAAACATAACACAAGACATCACTAACTATGTGAAGGAATGCACGATCTGCATGGAACGGCAACGGGCTAATCCTCCAATGAGCATGACACCACACCCGGTACCCGCTTTACCATGGGAAATGGTTGGCACAGATCTGTTTATGATCGGATCACAAACATATATTCTTCTGGTCGATTATCTTTCACATTACGTTGAAGTACAAGAACTACCTAAAGCAAACACGCAAACAGTAACCACTTTCCTGAGATCTCAATTTGCACGATATGGTCCACCTCAAAGGCTCATATCGGACAACGGACCCCCATACAACGCCATGGACTTTAAACTCTTCTTGAAGAAGTGGGGCGTACAACATGTTACGTCCTCTCCTCACTACCCCCAATCAAATGGGCTGGCCGAGAGAATGGTACAAACAATTAAGAACGCCATTATCAAGGGTAATCAAGACGGAATAGACTTAGAAACGGTCCTATTAGAATACAGGACGACCCCCAAAGTGAATCGTCCATCCCCGGCAGAATTAAGCATGGGTCGCCGGTTACGCACGTTACTCACAACTACAAACAAAACCTTGCAACCCCAGTTCCCGATACAAAAGGCCAGGACTGGCATAATTCAACAACAGGCAGACATGGTAAATAGAGCCAACGAAAAACGGACTATGACGTCAACGCCGCTATACCCGGGTCAAGCTATTTATTATCAAAAAGGGAAAAGGAATTGGCAACCGGCAAAAATTGTTGCTAAAGCAACAGAGCCTCTGTCATACAAAATCGAGACGCCAACGGGTCAGATCTATAGACGCACCAGAATCCAACTGCGACCTAAACAGCCAGAGAACTTTTCCAACATCAGTACTCGCAATTCCACTCCACCAATACTCCCAAGACCAGACAACACGCCAGAGCAGAGTCCAAGTCCAGCAAACCATACAGCCTCGTTCAACTCAAGGACATTTTATCGAAGACAGACTGATCAACGACAGGTCCCAACACTACAACCAGAGGTCATAGACGAACAACACCCTCCCGGAACAGTTCTTCAGACAGCGGGCAATCTTGATGAGACTGAACCCTCCCACACTCACGAAAGGATCCAGATGCCTGACAACGACGTCAACGAGACCAGACCACAGAGCAACCAACGGGAGGACTCCAGAACATACGCCCAGCCTAGCAGAACCAGTAGGAGTGGTAGACCATTAATACCACCACGGCGATACCAAACATAGGATAGGGCAACACTAGCATAGGCATAAAATTAAAAAAAAAAAAAAAAAAAAAAAATTAATGAAAAGAAAGATGTTATAATGTTGTCACGTGACCCAGACGAGGCTAGCTTATTCACGTGATCTAGACTGGCCAATAAGAAACTTACACGATAAACAAAGCTACAGTCAGGCTAGGTAGATCGGGGAGACGACAGTCAGGATCAGATACTCGAGCGATGTAGTCATTCTTAATGTTAATTTAACGAGCTTATGTCAAAGTAATAAAGATACTGTTTTTAAGTTTTATGTCGACTTATTATTATAACAAATTGCACTGACGTCAGAATTATGGGGCGTGACGGACAGTACTCAAGCCCGGCCCACAAACCCCGCTTAGAAATTAACGTAGTATTTAAGGGGGCACAATGATTTCTTCTCAATAGTATCGCGCTTTTCAAACAAATAGTGTTGCTTCGTTCTCTTCCACACCTTATCATGATAGATCCTTTTTTATTTCGTAAAATACTTTCAAGCTTATTAGTATCCTGGCGCAGTAGAGAGAATTATAGACGAAACTCGAGTTATCGTAGCGTGTTTGGGGCTGAAATCGACAAAATTCCAATAGCAGCGAGAAAGTGAATTTACCAGCACCACCACCAATAGTCGAACAAATCGTCAACTTGGGGAATGCGACAGTAAAAATAGAATCCTTACAAAACCCCAAAAAATAAAATTCGATCACAAGGTGAAACTATTTCCATTCCACAATATATAGTTTTTTTCTTCCTTCTTTTATCCCCAAAAACTAATTCAGAAAGGAAGCAAGAAGTAATATCTAGTTTATTAGGGAGAAGGTATAAATACGCCACATTTCCAGCTTAATCTCCATTCCAAACGTAGGTCCGGAGTTAATCCCCGCCTCTAAATTACAACCAGCATCTCATTGGCTCTTGAAATCTCACGTCAGCGCGACGCGAATGACGAAATTTACGTATTTTCCGACTGAGGAGAGGCGAAAAAGCCAGGCCTCCTTTTACGTCCCCCCTTGTATTTTGAAAGGAGGACTAGGAATATGGCGCGCTTATACTTAGGCATCCTATACCTTCTCCCTAATAAACTAGATATCACTTCTTGGAGGAAGTTTATAGTGTAAAGGATTTTATTCCGCTGTGGCAAAGGGTTTCGAAGTTCAGTTCCACATAGATTTATATTCCTGTTTTTCGTTTCAAGTTTCGAAAGATTCTTAAGAATTTTGCCGAGTTTTATTGGTAGTATCTTCTAAAGAAGATATTCTATAGGTTTATTTATTTTTTTACTGAAATTGGGAGCAAAACAAGGGATTGGAATTCAGCTGCTTAAAGAATGCCTTCGTTTTTTATCTTTTTTGATTGGATTGAGGAATAGAAATATGACACTAAAATGAGATTAGATAAAAAGTTCGCACTCAAGAGAATCTGGTATCTGATACCTTTCAAGGTTGTAAAGGAAATATATTTCGAATCTGCTCTCGTGCTCGAATAAAATTTAATTTAATCTAGCACTTTCTTATTTTTATACACTAATTAATAGAAATTCCTGAAAATATTCCGGTCTTAATCCAGAACAATCTTAATTAAAATTTAAAGCTATAAATTATTTGTTCCTTTTTGGACCCGGAAATGTGGTTCTTTCGGGAACTGTTAAGCTTGTATAAAAATTAACGCGAGGGAAGCCAAACTAATTAAATGGAAAACAAATATTCGGCTACACGCAATTAAAATTATTTCTCAAATTCCAACTGATTTAGCTAAGAAATAATAATTGAATTCTCACTTTCTGTGTATTTTTAACTCGTAAAAAAAGCCATTTCATTTCCGATCTAGACTAATGCGTGATTTAATTTTAATAAAAAATTAATTGACTAAAAGAAAGGTGAAGAAAGTAGAGATAATGGGAAACTTCGATGAAAAGGTTTTGCGAGATCATTACCAAAAGTAGATAACTTCCATCTTGAAAGTAATACAACTCTCTCTTAAAGCAAGGGTGACATTATTATTTGCTTTTCTTCTAGTGCATATACATTTAGAATCGGTTTTCTTGAAATGATATTCATTTGGATTTCATTAATTTAAACCAATTATGAATAACGAGAAACCTGGCTTAAGCCAAATCAAAGTGTCTTACACTTCATCTTCAAGAGATGTCCTTCTGTAAGAGGTTTACGGGGTCGTAAAAGGATCACCTCTTTCCTATTCTTCGGGTGTATAGTAGTTTAATTTCCGTTTTTAGTCCATAGGACTGAACTTGTTGGCGATGGGTGTGTTTGGATGTATAGGGAGTATCCGTGAAAGATTTATAGAGTCCCTAGGGTACAAAGAGCTCTGATTTTTTTTTTCTGGTCGTCAAAGCTCTTACACAAACTCTTAAAAGTTTGCCCAAAGCTTTAAGAAGAAATCTGTAGAAGACGGACTTAAATGGGTGAAGGAGTCGAGGCGAATGTTCAGGTTATCAAAGAAGCTTTAGTGAAGGTATTTTGCAATCTTGAAATAGGTTTAATTCCCTATGGGATTCCCCTTTTTTATCGGTTGGTATCATTATAACTGAGTTATTTATTCCACAAATAGGGTATAAATTCTGAATATCAACAGAGATTAAGTATTGAATGGATAATAAGGCTATGACGAATTTAAATATTTGAAATGTGTAAAAGATAACTCAAAAGGTTAGAGTTGTTGTTACAAAATTGAGAATATCCCAAAGAACATAAAATAAAACGGCGAACTGCAAGCGTCATTCATGTAAAAACTAATGTAGGAGAAAACTAATTAACTCTATTGGGAATATATATTTTTCAAATTTATCAGATTTCGATTTATTTGATCTAAAAGTTTGTTTAAAAATGTAAGCTGAAGTCCAATATCGAAAATTTACAGTTCGTCGTATTTCAAAGAGATTTACTGGAAGCTAAAGTTTTGATAATAAGGAAATGTGAAGCTACGGCTGAAGTTAAGCTCAGAAGTTCATCATACTTGAAGTAACTCTTCAAAGTTCTACAATATAGCGTAAGCAAACACTTATTCAAAATAAGCAGTAGATAACAGTAGGTGAAATAAACCTTTGATTGTAAATTATAATTTTTGCTAAGCAATAACCAAAATTGAGAAAGGAAAGAAGTCATTTCAAGAAACAGAGAAAAATATGAGCTAATTTGGGAAAATATTACTTCGACTAATGAACTTCAGATGCTTTACATATACAAAAGGCGTTTCTAGAAAAGAGAAATAAGTCCCCGATACAGTGGAGATGAAATTGGAGAATTCCAGTCTCCAGACTTCCGAAATTTCAATAAATCTCCTCTCTTATCGCTGGACGCATTGGTACCTTATAAAAAATGGAATTCAATACCGTATCACTTGTCACAATTTACTACACGGTTAGGATATCCACTAGACCTTACTTCCGCAGTCAACCTTAGAGCGATTGCAATATATCCCACCGAAAAGAGTTGTGTAACAGCGAAACCAGTTTTTCTTTTTTCTAGCATTGAAAACGATATTTTTTCTATACCCAACTATATTTGAACCAGTGCAACGGAAGGAGGAGAGATGAAGCATTTAAAACAGTTTATCGTACCTTCATATCATTGGTTCAATTTAGATAAACGTTGGATACGTTTTTTTAGGGAATGGGAATCTAGAAACCTGGACATTCGTAAGGAAATTCCGAGCTGCGAGTCTAGACTATAGCATCCTTTTATGATAAACCGTGATTTAAAAGTCTGTCTACTGAACATAAATATTTTACGGGCTACCCTAACTTTTACCGTGCACCAGGGACTGTGAAAGATTTGGTTCCGTTTAGCCGGCCTTTTTATACATTTATAAATATAAATTAGTGTTATTCTTTTGTCTTGGACTCAAAATCGTCCAAGGAACATCTCACTTAATTTATTTCAGACTTATCAGAACCACCCTGACTCTGTATACAAATTGTGCATAAAATAAATACCAAAATAAGTATGAACTACGAAGTAATTGCACATTTAATATTAATCAAACCAAATTTCCAAATCGAAATCATTAGTATGCTTCAAACGCGACAAACCCTTCTGTTGTTGGTATTTTTTCTGCAAAAAGAAATTATGGTCATTAAGGCTTGACACGATGTTGGAATTCCCCCCGGAGTTATTATTTCCTCGTAGCTGTAGGTTCGTATTACCATAGAAACAAGGCTTACTAAGAAAAGTCTGTCTTTATCTGAGATAGTAACGGAATGGTATTAGAAATTGAGTAAGAAAATAAATGCAGAGATTGAAGAGATCAAGAACAGAAGGCGAAAATCTTACCGTAACGTAGATGATAGCGTCAGTTGATTGTTCAGGAAACACGACACGGACAGTCTTGGTTGAGAGAGCCCCTGCTATTCCGTTCGTACCCGTTGAAGAACGTAGAGCACTCGGTAACAATGTACTGTTACATAATCCACCGAAAATCAATCTGTATAAATACACAAAAACTAAATTATCATACAGGAAGTATTATTTATAACTTATCAAAAGAACATAGGCTGAAGTTGTTACATGGTTTTTAATGAAAGAAAATTGGTTTTTAAATTAATTTTAATTTCAGTAAATTATCATAATTGGAAGTGTTCAAACAGCTATAGAACTAACGTTAAGCTTGTAGGTTCGCGTACATAAGAGTTAATATATCAGAAGAATTCTGGTTGCCGGTTTTAGCTTCCGGGCAAAAATTTGGTTATTCAAAATGGAAATTAGCTAGATTCTTAACAGCACCTAAAATGAGGTTTACGTAATTATAGAAGTAGGCTTAGATGTTGTGAACGATGGAATTGTGAAACTGCTTAAAAATTAATTTTTAGTAGAGAAAAAGTGAAGCCATCTTACAGGGGCAAACGTTAACATTAGTTTTCCATAGACGCCTGTAAAACATTTCACTGCCGTACTTCAGTGTATACGAAAAGGCTGTTTTGGAGGTTGAAAGATTTGAATTTGCTATCAGGATAATTTTCAGTAGAACTTTCAATTTTGTCACGCCACTTCCATAAGTAACATAGTCTTATTAATATGTCTACGTCTGTATTTCCCGCCTTTCATATCGATCGTCTAGACAGAATTTCGTAAAATCCATTTTTCCCCATTTGAAATCCGCTTCCCCGAAGGATCATTTTTCTCCCATGAACTCCATAAATAGCAAAATTAATCGAAAAATAAAGTTCCTTTGAAATTTTGCTCTTTAGAACTTGGGGCAATAATTTTTCCCTGCATCCTTAATATACGCTTGCATTTTCTACACACACCCGAAGTGCAGAATTGAAGTTCAAAATGTAATGCAGAGTTTGAGAATTAGACCGAAAAATCGTTCACGAAAGCAGGTAAATCTCTAAAAGTAAAATCTTTCAAGTATGTTGCTAGAGAAATAGCGCTTGATATTCGATTTTCATTTATAAGTTTAGGTTCGACTCTTAATTATTAGTTAAATTAAAAATAACAAAATTAATAAACTTCTTAAATAACTCTAACCTTTTGAAAAGATTTTTTGATTTTTTTCTAAATTACTTTTCCACGCTTTTCTTAAATTTTTTTGATTTTGTTTCAAAACCATTTATTCACTTGAAACCAAGGTTTAAGGAATATGTTAATTACTAGTTTAATATTCTAGCGCCAGTTATATAGGCCTTATAACCGTGATTTTCTTCAAGGGTATGAACTTCTAATTATATCCTATTCAGTTCCATTTCCTTCACGATTTATGGTTGCCAATAAACGTTTAAATGCACGTCTAGAAATCGTTTTCTGAAGCCTTTAATGCCCGAGTTAGTTCTACTATAGTATACCGTATTTTAATATAATCAATTTCCTCCAAGCTTCGATAATTACTAGCTAAGCCTTGGCTAAAGTCGTTACGGACTAAATCTTGAATTTTCACGCTTCGTCTAACGGAGCACGTTTGGATAATTTCGTAGCGTTGGAAAGTTACATTTCACTTATTTGGTGCACGCTTTTAACGATAATTCAATTGCAATTATCGATGCACTTTTCTAGTTTTTCTATGTAATAGAATCAGGTTTATAGGGAGCGTGTTAAGGTTTATGATATTTTAAAGGAAAGATAAGCTAAGCCTTTGTTGAGTCCCTGTTTGAGGGGAAGTCAACGGTTTTTAAATAGGCGTGTATCAAAACGTTTTCTCAAGTAGCTCCTCTAAGAAAACACTGTTTTATCTATTCGAACTCTCTTCTCTTAAATTTCTTGATATTTTAACGATTGATTCAAGTGTCCGACTACTTGAGGATTGGTTGCATCTGGCGTATAATTAAATTTCTAAGGAATGATTGCCTGGAGTATTTGATCTTTGATATAGTTCAGTAAACAATTGACTAAATCGACCATATTGCAGAATGCTGTTTCCTTACAAATGCCCTGCAAAATAGCAATTCTCAAGGGTGTTATTCAAAATGAATCATTTTCCCATCATCATTGTATCGAATCTACGGACCATTAAACTATTCCATTTGAAATGAATGGAATTTTAATGATAATTGGATTCGCTTAAATGTAAATTATTTAGTACTTGTCTCGAGCATAAGTTTCGCCATGCAAATATTTGAAATATTTACAATTATTGTTGGAACCTAAATGCAACCAATTTTAATATATCCTATCAAATCAGAGTGAATATGTCAAGAGAGGTCAGAACGTTAAGCCTTTGACTTGGCAAACTACGTCATATTTCTGATGATTGGCTTATTCGCAATTGGTTGGAGTTTAACATTCCTTCTTGTTGGAGTTATCAAAACGAGTGGTTCTGAGATAATGTTAATTTTAATTTCATTTTCACTCTGATAGTTGTAATTAACCCTTTTGGTACTAAAACGTAGTATTAACTTACCATCCATATTATTTTAACTGAATCGTAAAGTCTTAATGCACCGCGTACACCAAAAGCAATCGTGTGACCGAGACTTTAACCCTAAGACTCTTGGTCCATAAAAATTCTAAATACTTTTCTTGTTATATTCACTCCGATGCAATGATAAAAGAGAAAATTTTAATAATATTAGATTGCTAGGTATTTGGAAAAAAAAAGTTTTTTTTGCGTTAATAAAACTTTGCCCACTAAACTATTTTTAGCCAGGTTCCCAATGGTATCTGAAATTTTCTAGGAAAAAGTGATGAAAAGCTCATTGAACATATTACGCTCGACCTATCTTTCTCTTCGACATTGCATGAATTATTGGATAGGAGGGGGTTACAAAAGGAAGGGGTTATCTCTCTGAAAATACCAGCAAAAGAGGGTTCATCTTTTTTGGCATATCTTCTAGCGCTCTTTTCATTATGCTTCAAGGCAGGACGTACGCATCAAACTAATATCTCTATGCTTTAACCATGGTTTTCATATCTTTTTTGTGATCGATCGACATTATTCTGGCATTACTATGTAACCTTGCTTAGGCCTAACCCTGCAGGAACAAGCGAATCATAGATATGATGAATATACATTAGGAAATTAGTCAGTGAAATGAACTGGAGGATCTTTGGTTTAAGCTACAGGGTGATTCTGGAAAGCCTGTCAAAAATAAAAGGGGATGTTCTTTGGGCAGTTTTGAGACGAAAATGTTCATTGATATTTTGCCGTCGGAACACTGTCTTTAAATTGGCGTTGTCTTTCAGTTTCTTAATTAAATATAACGCGTACGGGCTGACGGGCAACGCCGGGTCCTTTGCAATTATATCTTGTATGTTTACTTCTCTACACTAAAAAGGAATGGCTCCCTTATCCAAAAATATTCGGTAAAATACAGGGCTATGATTGTTATCAACCTTTTAATATTTCTTATATCCATCTAAAAACACTTGTATGTACATCTATGCAAGGCTCCAAATTAGTTTTGTGACACAAATAGCACGGTTCTCTAGGCTTGGCACGCGCGTGCATCTCGAGATCTTTGATGATGCAAGATATTCAGTACGGCAACTCATCCGTTTTATGCAACAACAGAGAATCGTTGGAAGCGTGCGTCGAATAAGATTCCTTGCGCCTATTCCACTTTCTTTTGCTACGTATCAGATTGCCTTCGTTAAAAATGTAAACCCCCAAACGTTAATTCGTGAAACTATTTGGATATACCTAGAGAAGTTTCGTATTCTAAATTTCTAAGAACTGGAAGATGATATCTAAAAGATATGGCCCACTTCATGAGTTCTAGGGAGTATGTTTGAGTCTTTTAATGACTCTAATTAGTATAAGTTTATTCTATATTTTTTATAAGCATGTCATTATTGTTCACTTACTTAATTGAGGATTCAGAATTTTGATTTTAAACGAGAGTTTTCGTTTAGAGGAAAATTATACATCATCAATTTAGGGAAACTAGGAAAACCTCCAAGATTTCAAAACCCAAGACAAGAATAAAATCAAATATTCATTCATACTTTTGGAATAAATGTAACATTTCCTATTTTAATGAGGCACTTATATTTTTAGAACTGAAACCAATTATACCTTTTTTTTTGTTACGAAAGAACATCGTCTACGCGATAGTCTGCGGCTTTTTTTCCAAGCTATAGCTATTATTGATTTTCGAAAATTTTCTCCTGTACAACGTATGTTTTGCGGAGATAACGTCGGAGCGTCTAAGCCCTAATATGGATGGCGCAAAGGGGAAATTACGGTTAAGTTCCTTTCTCGAAAAAAAGATGTAGAAACATATTGTCTAAGTGCTTTGGAAAATCACCTTTAGTACAGGAAGTAGTTTTGCAAAACTAAAATCTAGTCGTTCCAGTGCAATATCAGGAACTCTGTATGTGTTCGTATTTGGGAATAGTCTCAAACAATGATTTTTAGACTTTGGAGGATAATACTAGTTGAACTTTACGATACAGGTGGAAATTTACCATGGGAAAATCTTCATTTAATATTAAAAGATAGATATGGGTGGAGTTTGTTTCTTATCTCATAAGCCACGCCCCCTGAGGAGCTTAGTTTCATCAATCTCAAACAATTATTTTTAGATTTTAAGAGATAACACTAGTTGAACTTAACGATACAGTTGGAAATTTACCATGGGGAAATGTTAATTTAACTTTAAAAGGTAGATATGGGCGGAGCTTGTTTCACATCTCATTACATTACAAGCCACGCCTCCCGAGGACCTTAGTTTCATCTCTACGCAGTGAAAAACTGGTCAGATAAATTCGGGTGTCACAGAACTATTACTCTCTTGTCGCCTTGGAGTAAAATTAAACGGTTATTCATTCCTGTTTCTTTCAAATATATAAATTCCTCACCCTTATAAGCTATTCCAAGTTGATTTTCTAACCCACAACTTATACATGTATATCTATCTCCATATGTCTCTTCAAACCACTAATACAACATTCCCGATAAAATTGTCCGCTGGCAAGCAACCCATCGCGTCTCTACATTTTGCTAGTCCCTTAGGGCAATGTAGTCGCGCTAGAAATGTCCCTGTCACTCTGTTGTAACGTCCCCGATGCCTCTTCCCATATAGAATGCCACTCAAATTATTGACGTTAATAATAACTGGCTAGAGGAAAATGACCTTTTTTCGCCAATATGGGAAGCTTTTGTCGCGTAGCGTTTTTTTTTTATAATTTTAGCAACCAGCTGTGGCTCTCTCGTATATATATTGGACACTTGCTTGAAGTTTCTATATTATATTAATATGAAATTTTTCGCCTCAATACAAGACTTAATAAGTGTTTTCTTTTAATATTATTCTCTACAGAACTTATTTCAAATTTAGTTTATACCAATATATCTTATTATTAAATTCAAATTTAGACATTTTCAAGAATTTAAAACTATCAAAAACATATTGTTAGTCAAAATTGAACATCATCTCTTTAAAGTTCGTTATAAAAAAACCAATTTTCTTCCAAGAAATTCAGAGTTATAGCAGTTTGAAAAAAATTGCTGAAAAAGTAATTTTTAAAAATAATTTATACATCAGCCTATCCATTTTGTCCACTTATTTTTTGTGTTGGTCTACAAAGACAGATTTTATTAATATTATTACATGCCATAGATAAAATATTTTTAATTTTTCTTATTTGAAAACATTGTCTAATATCTTAACGTAAGGCATTTAAGCCTTCATATTGGTTTAAATTGAACCAAAAAACTTTATTTAAATATATCTGGTATATTTTAATATTTTTATACATTTCAACCTCACAGTGGCTTTACGTGTTTACCGGAAACTAACACCAAAAATATTCGGAAAGACAAACATTACTTTATAATATTAAAATAACAAAGGGAATGGGATTTTAGGATAATATTTTTATAGTTTCATAAGTATATACATATGTAGGACATAAAAGGGTGGAATGTTTTATGGTGCGACAAGAAAAATCGGAAGCTCATAAGTGAATGTTAATAAATACTCGAAAGTATTTTCTTCAAATCAATCTACCGTCTAAGGAGTCACATACCGAATGTTTCAAGCAGACCGTATTTCACCCCCTGTTTCAAAAGTGTATTGTGAAGCATGCATACACAACAGAAAAATATGTCACATGGTACTAGTTGTCCAATCGAATTTTAAACACCAACACCTCATCTGCTTTACAGCGTGACCTGAAGCGTACAGGTATTGCTTAGAGTTTAGTTAAGGACTCATATTTTGAAATATTCAGTATTTTAAAAGATATTTTGATTTAATAGAAAAAGATCTCATGTGACCATTTCCAATAATGGAGTCGAAGATAAGATGTACACGGTTACTTGCCATGATACCTGGATTATCTTATCTTGAAATTTTGAAAGGGGTGACGCTTCGCCACGTCAAGCGCCGATACCAAAGTTATATTGTGCACCATTATCTTATCTTACCTAACATACTTTTGGTGTTATTTTATACCCAGAACTGTAATGCTTAGAATCCGTGGTTTTTATGAAAAAATGTCACGGAATATTTTTTTGATAGGTAAAGCCCTTTGTAGAGTTCGTTTCTTACAGGCGCTTCGGGCTTTATTTTGATCTGTTCTTATAGAAAATGTTCCTTTTCATTGGAGCGTATTGAAACTGAAACGCCCGAGCTGCGCACCCACCAATATATATTTTTGAAAGAGGAAATTCGAAAAGAAATTCAGATGAGGGGCGAGGGTAATGTTACGATGTATTCCACGGAGATCTTCGGGATTTAAATTTTTCAAGAATAATACTCGAGAAATATTAATGGCAACATCATCCGGATGTTATTTGTTTCAAAATATATTCCGACATAAGCTTGGTCCGTTGTGTTTATATTTGAAAGGATTCGGAATTTTTTTTTCGATTCTGAAATATTTTAAGTTCAAAATAGTCTTATTTCAATCTTCAATCTTACTCCAGGGTATATTATAGTGCCAGAAGTGAATAACTCTGAAGTAAGTTAGTGTATTGACTGTAATTACCTAAATTCATTTATGGGAAAGCCATTTAATTTTTAGTTTAAATTTAAATACTCGGAAATGTGACAATTTAACTTGATAAGATAGTTTTCTATATTGAACAAACAGAAAATTAGGCGCATCTTGCAAATGGTGACGTCATAACTTAGACGACGCCATCTTGTATTAATAACTGTACATTCGTAGAAAAATGTTTTGCTGTTTAGTATATTTAGTAAAACCTCTTATAATTTTTAAATAGTCTATGTAAATACTAATCATTACTTATATACTTCTTTATATTTTTCATTTGATGCATAACGTCTTGCATATTTCGTAATACCGCCTACGTTTTATCTATGTAAGAATTATCGCAGAAAGGTATTTTGACAGAATTCTCCGAGCACCGTCCATAACTTGTCCAATATTATTGCAACTGTCTTAGCTGGCTTATAGCGATATAAAAAATACAAGACGGAAACTTCAGAACTTTAAACATCGTAAATCTCTCCAAATATTTCATTTTTTGACTGGGTTGTTGCTGGCTTCCGTTTGTCTTGGTCAAAAACTAGATATATACATGTATATATGAAAAACAACAATTATACCAAGACAGAATAAAGTTCATTTGACAGATAACCTCTGTTTAAATTTTAAAGCGGTAGGGAAAAGTCTATGATGCCCCTGTGTTTTAAAAATAGAAGCTAGTTCTCATACAAATACAATGGCGCTGCGCGGCAGCACTTAACAATCGCCTACCAAATGCTCATCACCATTTCAACTCCATCTTACCTGATTACACCATTAGAGAGATTCTCTTGCTAGTAGGGAAAAAATAGAGAAAAAATATAAGCCCCTAATTTTGAGACATAATACCGGAGATAACAAATTCATTTTTTTTTTGGCGCTCATTTCTGGTTTTTGAAATTAAATTTTAAATACTTATACGGCAGATTTCTTGAAAAAAAATTCCTCAAAGTTGGGGTTAAAATATTTCTGAAATAAATATGTCTGAAGGAATTTTCTAAATGAGCCATATCTTTTTACTGTAACTTCAACTCTAGTTGCACAAAATTTATGAAACATAACTAAATATGTGAAAAGGATAAGTCGGAAACTTCAAGAGTTAGTGACCTCGCGTTCCTGCAACTGATGTGTTGGACACGAACAAGGCCAGGTTATTTATTACTGGCGACCATTCTTCACCGTGAATTCATCGACGCCGCTAGAGATCGCCAAAAGTTGACAATATTGATGGAAAAGAGTCTAAACCATCGTCCAAGAAAAGCGCTTTTGCTCTGCTCTCAATTTTCCCACATATATAGAAGAAGAAAAAAAACTTTGAAGAAATCTTGAAAAATGTCGATTTATCGAATGGGCTGAGTCTAGCTAGCAATTACCGCGAGTTTCTAAAAACGGACGAAAAATTGCTTCGTCTTCTATATTTGAACCCGATCTTAAAAAGGATTAAGGTTCCTTTTTAAAAAATGTGTTTTTCTATGACAGAAAAATTCCTTCTAAGTATGAATTGCTCCGTATACAAGACCTCATAAGTTTTTATATAAAAAAAAATAGTAAGAGGTCCTTAAATGGATGAGCGCATCTTTAAAAATTTTAAGTATGAAGTTGCTTTCAAACAATTTTTTCCAACTCTCTCGAAGATCCATTTATGGATAGCTCAAGAATTTTACGTAAAGTAATTAATTACAAATGATTTTACTTGTTAATTTTGAGAAAATTAACCAAGGCTTAAAAAGTTTCCCCACCAAAAGTTCCATTAATTATAAACGAAAGCGTTCTACGGCTGTTTAAGTTTAAATATAGTTCGTTAATGGCTTGACACCAGCTTAATTAACCTCTAAAGGCTTTGGAAAACTCGGTCCCATTCTAGCGAACTTGCATGGACTCTCTTTTCAGTTTCCTTTAATTCAACTACAAACCATACGCGTGACACCACTCAGTCATGTATGTACATACATGTAAGTTCAGTACAGCGTTAGAAACCGCTATACTAATTTTAGGCCTACTTTATGGGGGGAAACCATTTTTAATTATAAGCACATCACGTTCAGTAGCGTGATAAAATCTGCTCCAGCTCAAATTTTACTGGGGTATTAAGTTCGTAATGACGCATTAGGCCTATGAACCCCAAAGTTTTAGGAGAAACGTGGCCACATTGCAAGTCCTTTGATTTCCCTGTCAAATTACTTGTATGTAATGTTTTTACTGTGGAATATTTGCACCTACATTGAGACCTTACATTTAATGTACGTTTGGTTTACTATTAATGTGGAAAAGTTCCAAGGTTAGTGATGCCACATTAATCTGGAAAATAGCCAATTTGGCTTCTTTCGAAGTGGGATTGGCTTTATGAAGATGTCTTGGTTGTCGGAGGTCTCAATTTTGGTAAAAATACATTAGAATTGGGCTAGAACTTTAGTACTTTTGGGCTGTAATTTGGAGACGAGATTTGTAAATAAATTTTAATGTTGATCTCGGGAGGCAGTTAATTTTTTCACTTGCCGGTCATACAACGTTAGGATTAAATATATTAAAGTATAACCTGTACCATGAAAGCGTGTATTATATTAAATATTTGGGATTTGACTCTAGACATGGCTAATTTCGCTAATCCCCATTCTTTTCGAGTCGATAACTGTAATATATAATACCTCAAGATTGAAAATATTGATTTTTCTCGTACAATATCTTGTAGTACCACTACACCGCAGACGTTAAGAAGATTAACAATTTTTTTTAACTTTAAAAATATTCAAATACGCTTCGTCAGTAACTTAAGCCTTTGCCATTTAATCCCTCGCAATCCGGCTTCAAAAAGCACATGGCCGGCTCCAATTATTCAGTGATTTCTTAATTACTTTTCTAAGTATAGCAACATGTACTAGCCGAATTTTTATTGATTGCAAAAGACCTCAAAGGAGCTATTAAATTCTTTTATATTTTTTTAAGTTTAAGAATGTTCAAAGCCCTTGATAATTATGATACTTATAAAAGTGCACTTTCAAATCACGTGCCTTAGAACATAGCGGTTTTTAGCTGTTCAAAATCGAAATACTTGGATAAATCAAACCAAAGGAGCTTTAGTTTGTGTTGTTCTCGAATTACAACTTTACTAGTCTTTAATTTGGAGAAAAGATCAAATAAAATGGCATCAACTTTCTCCATTAGCGAAATTTAACAGAGAAATAAAAAAATCGAGTATCCAAAAGCTACCACGATTTCGTTCCACTAAACGTTTCAAATCCAGTTCCTAGGCTTATTACAAGTCCTTTCCTTTTGCAAAAATCTTCTCTTTCTGTATGTTATGGCTAGAGGGAAAACAATGAGTCCACTTACGCGAAGAAAACTTCGTGGCATGAATAAATAACTAAAGCAATTGAATTGTTGCTAAGGGCTTATGAGAATTCAGCGAAAGTCTTAGGGGCTTGCTTAGGCCTTTGGAAAATCGAAAACCGAAAAAGTTTCATTCTATTCTTAGTTAATTAAGAAAGCTCGAGTTGGAATGGCAATTAAAGTACCTTCAATCGATCTACTTTTATTTTTAGTTTAGTTTTTTCCTGGAAGAACCGTGGGAGTGAAAAAGATAATTGATGCTGTTAGTTTTCCTATGGTTTGATAAATAAATACTGTATTGATTTTCAAATAATAATAATAATACAAAATTATTCTGAATCAGTTTCAGAAAAATATTCACCGTTCTTAATATATAAAGTAACCATTTCCCTTCATAATATTGGTGCACTCTCGAATTAAATGAAGCTTCATAGCCTCCAGACAAGGGAAGTAAGAATGATACGTCCCGAGAACGGTTGAATCTTGAGATATCTAGCTGCGTCAGACCGAGAAGACCTCGAGCATCGTGATCTCAGAATGCATGCCATTAAAACTTTACAGAGTTCGGGATTTTAATGAGGTAATTAACTTAGATGCAGTGGTCTCTCTCTTTAATATCGTCTTTTCAAACCGCGCGTTTTCGCCTCTCCTATATGCAGCCTTAAAAGATTGGAAGGAGTGTGCACCGTCGGCTGGTTGGTTTATTCTATGACCACTTTAAAACATTCCCTTCTAAAACGTGAGCAAAATTTGTGTCCGAAATATTCCTAATTAACTTCGGGGTGAACTCATTAATTCAAAGGAATATCGCCCTTTCTCGAAGTCTAGTCTAAGTATAGCCGGGTTTATCGTAATAAGTTTTAACCGTTTTAGTCCAACGCAGGCTTTCTCCAGTCGTAAATAAGAAAGCCGTGGTACACTTAAGGTCTGAGTGTCTCCGCCTCTTGGAAGTTTATATAGATGAAAATGCATTCCATTAGTGGAAGATGCTAGATTTCAGAATTAGGAAAATATTATTGGAACGGGGTTTCTACGGCTGAAAGTTTAGTCTGGAGTACTTCTACTGTTCATCTAATAGTTCAGGTTCAAAAATGTTGGTCTTATATGGGCTCTTTGTAATACTGATAAAAGCAATATCCTTCAAGACATGAAAAATGTCCACCTCTATCGAATGTAATACAACTACCTATAATTTTATTTCTTAACTGATTTATTAAATTGAAATCCAGGAACGGTCAAGACGTACAAGACGGACGCTATTGGATAATAAAATCTTTCAATGCCATACCCTCAAGTTCTTACCTAACTCGTTCATCTAACCCAAGGGAGGGCCACTGATTGGAAATATGTAGTTAAACCAAGCGATAGTTTTCATTTCTTGCCAAGGCACTAAGTTACTGTACGTTAGAAGCTCTTATCCCATGGACATTAATCAAGGGACTCGAAAAAGTCAGAGGCAACTCGGTTTCGGGGTTTGCCAAATCTTCTTTCCTACAGTCTGAGACCTTACTAGGAGAAACAAATGTACGACGTGGAAAAAAGGTGGGAAAAATCCATAGCAACAGCTGAGAGAAAACCCCCGCGCTCAAACTCCCGCTCAAAGGGTCGCTTATTAGACCCCAACACTACAAATGACCAAAACAAGATGTTCAAGACATATTGAACTTTTGCAAGTGGTAAAATAAGACTGTATCTTAGCAGTTGCACCTCAAACGCTAGCGAAAATACTGCCATATCTGGTTAATCCTTCAATTATTGAACTTGCCTAGAAGAGCACTACGTAGATACTCTCAATGTATTAATGCATCAAACCGGACCAGCTATGGCGCTTAATAAGCTTAATTTTTCGTCACAAAATCATCCAGCAAAAGCAAAAAAATCTCCAAATTTCTTTTTCTCTAAGAGAAACCAATTTTCTCCGTACATCTAATCGGGAAAAGAAAACCAAAAGTAAAGATAACCCTCTTCCAACGTTTCCTTTTACTCTTTGTCCACTCTCTGGTCAGTTTCCCAAAGAATAAAGGTTATTCTAGCGATGGAAACTATGGGGAGAAAAAAAATCGGTGTTGGTCTCTCCAAGGGTCATCGGAGGGATGGGAACTATTGATGCTTGGTGGTTCGGATACTAGACTGGGCTTCCGAGCAAGAAATAAGAGGGGAACCTTCTTTTATCTATATAGCCTTACTGTTCATTTGACCGTATAAATAACGGGAATTTTCGGATGGTTCTTAGTGTATGGTAGCAAAAAGGTTTATGACAAGATATTTTTCAATTTTGACTGGGACATATTAGACAACTGTGGCATGAACAATGATTATAAGTTCGAGGGAGTGAAATACTGAAGTGATTATCCTTTGCCATGCTGTCATAGATATAAATGAATCTTAGTTTCTCATCGACTGATTGAAACTAATAATAAAATTTGTATATATAACTAATTGGGTTATCAAACCTTAAGCCTTAGTCAAGCATCGTATTATTGAATTTTAAGCAGTATAAAATGCTAGTGTCATTCAGATATTTGATACGGGTAGGACCAAAGGCTATTTATTGTTCAGTATCTACCTAGACTGGAAACGCTTTCCGGTTTCATAACACCCTAGGCAAAGCAAAGTAGCTTAGCTAGTAATGAAGCTTTCATTTATAATATTAATGATATACGAGCTGTAAGTTAATCTATAAGACTAATGCGCATTAAGCCTTGGCCTATTCACATCTATAGTTGCGAGTTACAAGGAACGCCGAGTGAAATGCCATACTTATCAAACGGATGGATGTTAGTCCAAAACTGTAGCGTCCATGTTATCACGTCAACCCAGTTTAATTTAATTTCGGCCGAACAGTTTATCTGAAATGGACAAAGGCCTAGCTAATCATGTCAGTCTGTTATTAAGCCCGTGTTTTATCTAGCTGCCTGGAGGCATTCATTGTTATCTTGGAAAATTGAGCTGCCCCTAATCCCTTAATCCTCCCTTAGTAACAGTTAACTCCCTGCTTAATCCCTGTTAATCCAAATGGGATTTTATATCGCATTGACACGAGAACCAAAAGGCAAGAAAATCGGTCATATTGGAAACGATAATCTTATAGCAAAAACCACGTATCCTTCATGATGAAATACGCCAAGGTTAATTAGTAATAAAAGGCGTGCAAGTTATTTGCATTTTGTATTAACACATAAAACATTATGGTACTAAATTACTGTTTGCATATCAGGGTTCGGGAATCGTGTTAGGACTTGGAAGCCTTAATGGAAAAATGGGATATATCGAATTACAACCATGACTTGAGTTAAACTATCAACTAAAATAAATCTCTGGTATATGGGTTATTTAACCTAAACCTAGGTTGCGACGAAAAATGTAATATAGCAAGGGATTATTGGTACTACGTATGAAATATTCCAACCGAATTTATGACTGTCGTTATTCGGGTTGTTAAACTAGACCCATTATAAAAATATCCTAACGTAAAAGGCGCCCCTTAATAATAAATGAGTTTATTGAATTTTGTGTAGGAATATTGAACAGGGTTTAGTTACTGAATAAATTAGTTACCATAAGTATGGTAGGGTCTATTGTGTCGGGACCAATTTCTGGTACCATATTAAGTTACTCAAGTATTATAAGCTTATGATTTTATCCCAAATCTTCTGTATCCTCCAATATAGTTGAATATTAATGAAAGAGTTGTTCCATTCATCATAAAAGAATGGCGCATTATGTATCTATATCTATATAAATCAAAGTCCTGACTGACTGACTGATTGACTGACTGACTGACTGACAGACAGACTGACTGATAATCAAAGCCCAGCCCAAACCGCTTGCCCTAGAAGGCTGAAAATTTGCAGGAACGTTACTCATAGGTAGTAGGCGCGTACTAAGAAAGTTTTTTTTGAATCCGCCGCCATCTTAAAAAATGGCGCCCAGAAATGTAAAAAATCTTTTCTATGCAACAACGTCCGCGCGTTTCAACCGATTTCGCAAATATTTAGTACACTGCTTTCCTTTAACCTATAGACAGGCTGAATGTTCTTTTGGGCTCGATTTGTTGCCATCTTTTAAAATGGCGGCCAGAAATTTAAAAACCCTTCTTTATGGAATAATGTCCGCGTGAAAAGTAATAAAAAAATGTTCCGACGGGCTGACGGGCAACGCCGAGTGCCTTCGCTCCTAGGGTGCTACAAAAATATTAGTCATCAGTAAAATCTGACCATTCTTTGTATCATTTTGATGGAAGTTTTTATTATACGCGAGCGACGCCGCGGGTAACAGCTAGTTAGGTATAAATGGTTGACAATTCAACGCTATTTAATAGACTATTTTTAAGCGAAAAACATAAACTACCGACAGAACGGGAATTTTAAAAACTACGGGAATTTTAAAAACTACGGGAATTTTAAAAACTACGGGAATTTTAAAAACTACGGTAATTTTACAAACTACGGTAATTTTAAAAACTACGGTAATTTTAAAAACTACGGTAATTTTAAAAACTACGGTAATTTTAAAAACTACGGGAATTTTAAAAACTACGGGAATTTTAAAAACTACGGGAATTTCACATCTCTAATCCTTCATGTGTACTTTTTTCTGAATGAGGTAGAGAGCTGCATTTTTTTCCCTTAAACTCTTAAAATGCATTCTTATTTGCTGTTGTTTACCAAGTCACTCCCATCAAAATATAAACAAAATAGTCAAGAACAGGGAAATAATTGGCTATACACCGCTCCGTTTCTGATAAAAGTAATACAATTAAAAATTCCATCTTGTAATGTATATATTCATCTTGGAAATTTCGGGATTATGAAAGCTAATACGCTATATTCATAGCACCTTGGAAAAATAGTAAAAATAATTATTTTGCGACTATAACTTAGGCGGAACAGTCAGTATATTTCCATTTTAACAATATATATGCTATGAACTCTAGCTTAGACTTTCCTGGATCATAATCTATTGTATTCCACCTGGACTTCCCAGTGTTTGCAAAGATGGACAGTTGTGGTAAATTAAGACATTTCATAGAGGCAACGGTTAGTGCTGAAAACTCATATTGAAACGCATCTATCCGAATCTATTTTTATTTTTATAGTCAGCTAAAGTTTTAGGAAAATTAATTTAATTTATGGAAAAGCTTGGAGTTTCGTACAAAAGATCGAGTCGAAGAATAGTTCGGCGAGGGAAAATTCAAACAAAATAATTGGTTCCGCTTCAGGTAAAATGCCCGCGAGTTTAGCTCGGGTCTTCTAATTAATCTTTTCCGATATTTTCTCGTAGCATGATAGTAGACTTCATTAATTTAAACTAGAGGCATATGAAATGAATGAAACAAAGGGTTCGCCGACTAAATGGGTTTAATAACGGCGAGTCTAGATAAGGAAAAGCTTTCCGCTAAGTGTTTAGGTGAACCTATAGTAGGTCTACAGGAAATGCGTAGGAAGTACTTAGTTAAGGACGTTGTTAAGCTGCGCTATAGAGGTGACACAGGGAATAATTATCTCAACGTCTCTACTATGCCAGGGTGAATCAGGTCGGGTACTTCGGTAAGATCACGACAAAGAAAATATGCATTTTAAGGCTTTTAATGAAAGTGTTTTAAGGAACTACATCCACTTCCTGGTTATGTTATTGGTTGAAATATGTCGTCTGCTTTAAGACTGAAATCAATGACATCTGAATTCAGTCTGTCAATGTTACCTCTGTAATTTCCTGCTCATACTGAAATAATGTCTTGTCTTTCTATAATCAATATAAATAGTAAGATCAATTCTCCGATACGTATCGCTTGGGATTTGTTCTTGCTTGCTTGCTAAGGCCCAAATGTAACATTCTTACTTAAACAAACATTCTATGTTGTACAAGACAAAGACATAAATTGCTACCGCAAACAATCCCAAGCCAGCTTATCATAGAAGAAAAACAGAGGACAATTTTGTCTAGATGGTGAATTGTAGCTTTGGCCATAGAGAGATCTTAGCACAGAATGATGGAACGCAATGTAGGTGGATACTAACCTAGGTCAGGGACGTTATTTTGCTTACGTTGTAATCTAAGCGCTTCTGATTGGCTTACAAATTAAGGAGAAAGAAATTAAGCAAATAGGTCCCACCAATTGTCATATGTAATGTTCAGGTCGTGCAACCATTTCAAAGCCCTAGAGTAAATTGTTTATCTGATTCGTTTCAAGTAATGCAAATAGCTTCTGCATATATGCACTTAAAGAGTTTGGTGCTTTATTTGGTTTAAAAAAGGGCTCGCTTTATCACAAAATGCGACCGAACGTTCGTGATTATATTGCACGCTATGGATATAAGACGGATTATCAAAATGAAAGTCCCTTTGGGAGTGGAGCACGTTTCGCTTATTTTTTTTTTCAATATACTCGGTGTGTTTTCGAAGCAACTAGTTGGCGCAAAGCCGATCAATAATTTATTTAGCTCCGGCCCAGAAGGTCAATGTGAGAGTATAGCAATATAAGATCACGTGTCTCTGAAAGAAAACTGTTTATATAATTGAGCTCCATGTGTTTCAACAGGTGGTTCAACTGCAGTACACAACTCATTTAATTGTGACACAAGTAGTCCCTGTAGAAGAATTTCACCCTTAGAAACCTGACTGTAGGAACTTCACTTGTGCCCAAATATGACCAAACTTTTGCAATCTCCTTTAGTGTGGGTTGCTTTAGCTGCACGGAAACTCCTTGAAGGGTCGAGAAGGAACAATATCTTTGGTATAGCCAGAACCCATATACATTCGGAGAAAGTTTGAATAGTCATCATGGGTTTGAATGAGCATTTGGAAGCCATTCATGAGGTCAATTTTATCAGGGAGGGTTCTCAGTTATTATATTGGTTCTCATATATAGGTGCCGAAATAATTGAGTTTTATTTTTGGCTTTCTTTTTCATTTTTTTCATTTTTCTTGTGGAGAGAGCTAAGGTAGCTAGTTTCCACTCTATAGCGCTAGCAAATCGATGGTTCTCTGCACAACTCGACGTACGGAAAAGAAAAATTGGCCATTTCTCCGGGCAAGCTATACCTTCTGTTAACTTTCCTCAGGTATATCTAACTTTTCCCTTATGAATTTTTAATCCAAGTTTCGTTTTTGAAATGAAAAACCGATTTACCGTATACGTCTCAGTTTAGCCCCTTGCAAGCTGCCGACTTTTTGATTAAAAACGGACACCTGGGACTTGAACCCTTTTTTTGCAAAGGGAAGGTGTGATAAAAAGGATTAAAGTATTATAAATTATTTCTGAATTTTTTACTCGAGGCTCTAAGCCTAATCTTGTTAGCTTTTCAAACTTAAGGAATTTTCAATTTCACGTTCACTTTAAGGGTTCTTGGGTCTTTTTAATTTCGAAGGACGGAACGGACGGGTTTATGTCAGGTTTAACGAAGGTGTCACTTGACGTATAAGTGGGTTCCTAAAGTTTTTCTTTAGAAATGGAAGAGAAAAAGGATGGGGTTTTTTTTTTGTATTTTGACTTCGGAAATGTCAAAAACAGTCCTGTGTATTTTTGAGGTTTATCTGGCAAACACCCACTTCTTTTTTATTTATTTCAGGAATGAATAGGTTTTTATAGATTGGGGATATTTTTATACTATGTCAACGTTTTACCAAAGGTTAAAGTGTATTTGCTGTGGCTTTTTTTTTTGTTACATGTCTTATACACAGACTGAATTCGTTACCAAACTGGATGGTAGGTATCGCTTTTAGAAGGGATTTGGTTTAGTTCCTCAAAAGTTAGGTTTCACGAACCCATAGCTATTTTTAACCTAGTATAGAACGTTCTATTTTAGAACCGTAACATTTTAAGATTATAAAACCCATTTTTAAAATAATACTTTTATTGAATTTGAAGCATCTAAATCACAACCTCATGCTGATACTTCAAAGATTATTTATAGTTTAGACGAGAAACCTTTCCGAGTTTGCAGGTCCTTTAAATATCCGGTTCTTGCCGGGTAGCTTAGCTATTTAAATCGTTAATTTAATTAGTTTTAATTTAAATTGCATGCAATTAATTAATAGTTCCAATCTGTAAAATTCAAATATGTTCTAAATATTGCACGAAACATTTATTAAAAAACGTGCAAACACGGGAAGTATTTTACATGAAAATTAAGGTTTGACATACCTGTCACCTTTACATAAATGATATCCGGCGGTTTCCACATAGAGATATGGCATTTTATTAATAGTACAATATAAACTAGTTCAACTTAACAGCGGTCTTGGAGTGGCCTTTATTGTACCTGTACTGCTATTTAGAACAAGGTGAAAAGAACGGTAGCTTTTAGGAGAGTAAAGTGCTGTTCTTCTGGGTGTTTTGGGGTTTTGAAAATACGTGCCGAGCGTCCGTCAACTTTATGAATATTTTATGAAACGTCACTATTTCCGTTGTCCCCGTAAAAGCCCGTTCCTGATGCCTGAGGCAGCAGTCTGAAATAGCGTAACGTCATGCTCGAAAACCTTTGATCTTATGCCGCGTGCTGGGGACTGTCACCGTTTTAGCAGCCAACCAATCTCTCTTTCCCTCTCAGGCTCGATCCTCGAACTACTCCGAAGACTCAACTCTGAAAATCGGGATTCTGTTCTGTGAAACAAAACTTAGTTCAATAAGTGTAACAACACACACAGAGGGGGACTTTGGTCGAGCGTGCGCCTCGTGCGCGCCATCTGGGGCTCTTTCGATAATACAATTTTATGCTCGGTTAAGCGTTAATTGGTTTAGATTGATGTTGGTTGGAAGACATCAACTCGGTGCAGGTTTGCAAGGATAGGATGACTTGAAAGGCGGTAGACATGATTGACTGCAGCGTTTGAAGGTTCGGATTTGGAAGTTTTCTGATACTTTAGAGTCATGGGTATACTTTAATAGAGAAATTGAGAAAAAGTATTAGTTCAAATATTAATTTTCTTGTGAATTTTGTCGAATCTTATGTTTGATGTTCGACTAAAAAAATCCTGGAAGCAAAAACCATTATAGCACTTTCTCGAATAGTCGTTAGACTCGTTATAGTGAGCAAACATAAAACACAAACTATCTAAGTAAATTGTAATTTCTAGTTTCAACAAATGAAATTACGTGTCCAGTTTTTCCAGCTATAGTTTTTAACACGAGGAAAGAGCCGGTGTGCGATTCAATTTGCTTTGCTTTGTCTTTTGGTTAAAAAAGAAAAAGAGATAAAAGACCCTGTTCCCTAAAGCTTTTTTTCATGGTCTCCCAAAAACTTGTTGACTTAGGGCGGGTTCCTGATCGTGTTCTATTCAACTAACGCACAAAGAAAGACGACAGTTCTTTTGTTTTCGCGGGTTATCCGTTTTATTCTGGCTAGCCTTTCAAAGGAAGCTCACTACGAAAGCTCTCCTTTGATTTTTCCTCACTGCGTCGCATCCACATTCTTTATAGCCTCGAAATTAAGGCGAGCAAGAGACCTATTTAGGTTTAAAAGAAGTGTCTAGGACAAATAAGAGAGACATGCCATTGGGGCGTTCGAGTCTGCTATGAACGATGATAATTGCAATGCCAAGAACCAGATCTTGACATAGTGAAGCCTAAGTTCATAAATCTCTCCGCATTTCCGAAACTAGGGCTTCATCTAATATTTCCTCCCCATTGCGATACATGCATTTGTCTTTTAAATGAAGCTGAATTGTATTTGTTCTTAAAATCAAGCAACATCTTCACCGCCACCATGAAAGAACTTTTCTAAAAATGAAGCGTAACCTCTAGTTGACGAGTACTGGGATTCCTATGACGAAACCTATCCGCTAATCTTGTGGAAATCGGGGAAAGGCCTGAGAAGAGCAATGTCAACAGTCCCCAACTATCTGAAGAACTAATCAGGCTTACACATAGGGTTGACGTTAGTCTAAGTCTACGGCAAAACGTTACAAGGGTCAAAGGTATACCATCAATCAAACTAACTAGGACTCCATCCTGAGTTTCTCTCCACAGAATCTCCGTCGTAATTATAGAACCCTTTACCTTACCCCGGTGTTTCGAGGGTCCTAACGTTAGTCCACCGGTGGAGTATATAGAATCCAACTCATTTATCTCTCGGTAATTGAACTCTCGTCCTTTTCAAGGTTTCCGGAGCCATTGGAATCTCATTCCAGTCATGATTACAAAAACAAGCCTTTTCCCGGTATCATTAATCCAGTTAAGTATAGCGCTAAGGAATCCCTTGAGCTTAGTTCAGACGTCAAGGATGTGCCAAAGTGAACGATGAACTGATTTTAAAATAAGTCTATCAAAAGAAATCCTGGACCTTCATTAGGAGTATTCAAGTTTCACTGCACTTAATATATATATTGATAGATCTTTCTAATTATCTAATAGATGATTTAACTCGGCACAGATTTGATAGTGTCAAAGAAACTTCGAAAACGAACTACGTCGCATTCATACTAGATTGAAGCCTTACGTTTATTGCGTCACAAATTTTTCACATGGGAAATTGTTCAGAATTTAACTCAAGACCTTTAACCTCAATATTATGAGTTCATTATTTGATATTTTATTATTTAATTGAAGTCTTTTTTTAATTTTGATTGTTCTCACTGAAACTACGGTTCATAACTTACTTTTGACAAGAAAATTGTATCGATTTTTAAATTATATAGCAACGGTATAGTCTTACAACAATGCATTCGCCGTACACAGTTGATTCTCCGTGAACATGTGTGTACGTATTACAGATAAAAACGTTAGTTTTTCATTGAGCAAACGTGCATAGCGTGTGAAACATGGCTACAAGCGTGTAACAGAAATATAGTATTGATTTAACTGCACTATTTAGGTTTACAATACACAAACCATTAGGTGTGTTGAAAACTTGAAATACGAACTGTTTGCCGCTGAAATAATAGCAAAGTATTTAAACATCCCTTTGGAAATTTGGACTGAGGTAAGATTGAGAAATCACACTCTCTAACAGATGTTATCCATTTAAGTTGCGTGAAAGCAAACCGTCGCGTATGTAAACAAACTATTTATCGATCTTGGATAAAATCATAAGCCGATCATGCTCTCCATAAGTGTGGGTTAACTATCTTAGGTAGCTAATGCCAACATTATAAGCCGCCACTATACGGCAGAACCGTATTTATGCAGTATAAGGTTATGATGAAATTAATAAGCATTTAAGGACGCAAACCGTATCACAAAGTTTATGAAAAATTACCCCGTGCTTTGTTTAGTAAGCCAGAACTACTACAGTGAAAACGGGGTAGTGTGCAAGAGTGTAATTTCCTCGTCTCTTTTGTCTTACTTTCGTTCTATTAGCTTTTGTTCCCTTAACGAAAAATATTTCCAAGCCATTTATTTTTAAAGCGTAAGATGAAACTATCGATTTGAAGTCTTGCTAAGTATTAAGGCGCACGGTACACAATACCTCCATTGTTAGCAACTCTAGTTTGACGATCAATCAATCTACTTGTTAAACGCTGGGTAAATGTTTTTTCTTCAGCTATTTCACCATAAACGTTCTGTATTTTTAAACGAAGCAAAAGTAAAATTCAGCGTTAAGTCTAAATATAAGCTACGTATGGCTTCATGGAACTCTTAGGATGAAATGAAGGCGTGGTTGTTAAACTGGGTAAGAGTTTAGCACCCTCAAACGGAACCCTCTCACGAAACTCGTGCTATTTATAAATTAAAGGGTGAAAGAAGAATTTAGAAAAAGTTTCCGAAGGTAAAACTTAAACAAGAATTTTTAATTTGTTGATATGAATAATTATAACGTTAAAATCCTTCTTTAAAATTATGTTTTATCTTTTTAATTTAGTTTAATGTTACGTTCAAGACTCTATTGATTTCCGGTTTAGAAATAGGGTAAAACACGCCGTCTAGTGACTGAAAGGTGAACTAACGTTTCATAAAGTGTCTGTTAGATGGGGTGCGTGATTTGTGTGTTGGTAAAATGTTTATGAATTTTGGTCGCGTTTCTAACTTAGATGTTTTTAACCTCCTGATTGACTTTTTGATTGAGCGGATTTCCTAGAACATGGTGTCAAAACACGTCACACTATATTTCGTGCTCTATATATATGTACTTTTCGGGTCGTTTGTCATTCGTGCGCTGGTTAATTGACTGTCAAAGTGTACTTAACGTTTTGTTTAAAGATGACAATGTCATTATAGATTTGCTAATTTATGAAAATATAGTTAAAAATTTAATTTTAAGCCTCTTAATACTAAACACATATATAACAATTCACGAAAACGTAAAATTACTAGCGAAAAGGTACAACAGTAGGCAAAATTTTCTTAATAGCTTTAATTTTGACGAACTAAAATTAATTATTTAAACAATTTTCAATTCATTAAATTTCTCTGCCACTTTAAAATACTATTAGATATACATTCAATACCATTCAATATCAAGAACTAATTCATGTAGCTATGAATATGTGGAATTTAACAGCGTAATTCGTGTGCCTCAAGCTATCAAGTTCACAGAGGCAGAGTTGATTTTCAACTCTGGTTGGTTGAAACTTTGACCAATGAGACTGCCTGTCGAATCTAGCCGGAGAAATTGGCACAGAGTTAAAACGGTCAAAGTAACTTTTGGAAATTCCACATAGGAGCTTATTTTCCCATGTTCTTATTTACGTGAATGTATTCTCGACTGAATTATATCTTAACCTCATTTCCAATTTTATCGATTACAGCTTATAGCTATCGCGTGGAAACAAGACAATATATATCCATACAGGAATATATAGAAGCTGTTAGAGTAACGAGCCCCTACGTATACACCAAAAAGCCAAATAAGCTGTACAGACTTTCTAAAGTATTTGCGTCAGAACCTTTATAGCATATGAAAATGTCCTTAATTTATTTGTTCGAATCGATTCCCGAGTTGGGTTGGACTATAGCGTGACTGAAAAATTTTATACTACATAAAGTTAATTCGGTAGTTCATTTGTAGAAGTATGAATAATTTAACAATTTAATCAGGCACTTCCTGTTCAGAGAGTTTTATTCAGAATTTACCTATGAGGATTAAGAGCAAGGAGTCTTAGAGTGGGGAATTTCTATAGATCCGTCAGCATTATTTTTCAACTTGTTTTAAGTAAAGGATAGAGTGCGCATCGATGTGCGCATTGCGAAGAGCGGCAAGGTAAAGATCTAGATGTTTTTCATGTCACATCTCAAGACTCCATGCGTTTTATTATTCCAACCTCGGCCTAGAGTGCCTTTTACTTCAAGCAAATGAACTTCCGGTTCTATTTATACATTTACGTTGCTTCCCAACGCAAAGGGACAAGAAGTTGTCGTTTAAGAACGTCGAATTGGACGGCCATTAGCTTCTCTTTGAACGTTCTTATCAGCTAAACGTCCCACCATTTACTGCTGCTATATAGCAATCCCTTACTTTCTCAAATTGCGCGGCTAAATGTCCCCTTTACGTAGAATATACGAAACTTGGACTCTTTTTAAAGTAGATTGGGTTTGTAGCTGGGCTTATCCGGATAAAAAGCCACGAGTACTTTTCAAAGAAGGGGTCTTTCCTAAATAAAACCTTGCTTCAAGATAATTCCAGATATTTTGCTACGAAGCTAGCTATTTACTTATATATACTAATGAAATATATTCGCTGTAAAGTTTTGACAAAGGGAAAATCTATTAAGCAAACGGTTTTAAATTTAAAATGAGCTGGTTTTAAAGGTGTAGTTCCCGAATTGAGTTCTTTTAAAGAAAGGTATCTTGCGGAATTTACTTCTCCTCAAGAAGGTGTAAAATAATTATTTTAAGTTTCAATATTATTGAAGATAACAATAGACCCCATTAAGTTGACGTCATATGGCGGCCATCTTGAATTGTTGCATATCTAGGCGGTCACAACTACTCGCATCATCTTTAATAAACACCTAACTCCATTTTGAAATAAATGCTGATTCAAAATCTTTTTCTTTAATGATTTAGATCCCATAGAATCTAGCAGCACCGTACGAATTTTGTAGCTGTTCCCTTGGAATTAAATAAACGGCTCCACACTCTAAAAAAGCGGCTGGTAAAGAAAAAAATAGTAAAGCCGCGAATTGGTAGATTATGCTCGTCTGGTGTGGTACGTTTTCTATTCGAGGATTGTAAATCTAGGGCTTAATGTGAGGTACTTTGTGATCTTCCATAACGGGAGTCTCATTAGCTCGAGTATACTGCCTCAGTTAAATAAACATAACTACCCAAGCCAGATGATCAATTAGACGATGGAAAAAAACAGCTTATAAAAAAGGTGTAAAAAATACAGATTCTTTTTCTTCAGTTCTTTACGCGTCTTTAGCATTACGTTATTTTTCATTATAACTATGCCTACATTATTAATTATTTATAAAGGCGTGTTTTCATTTTTAAAGAGAAGTACTTACAAAGTGTCTGCTTAAATATTCGCACACTTTATGTAGGCTAACATCGTACTTCGCTTTCAACTTTGATCTTGTATTAAAATCCCTTGAGTGCAGCTTATTCATTCGGCCTCTACTTTGTTCAAACAAATAAACAAGACTTAAAGTTGTGTAATTTTGCTTTGTATTATATGTTATGTAGCTTACTTTACTAGAAACAACTTGAGATGACCAAATGAGTGGTTCTTAATTACTTGCTTGTTGTCCTTGGGAGGACTCCATAAGGAATTGAAGTTCTCACTAATTTCGTTAAAACATACTCCGGTTAACACAAACAATGCTTATTAACAATAATATTCTTGAAAGCCTTCATTCTCATAATAATTTTACTGTTAAAGGATGGATGATAAGGAAAATCAAGTGATTTTTTTTTCATAGATAGTTTTATTAATTATAAGATTTTAAATTCAAATTAGTTTGAGATTTCATAGATAAATTCAAATTTGCACCTCTTATATCAATCGAGTAACGTTAAGCCTCAATTTTTACAAAATATACTTCACTATGCATCCTTTCAAGGTTGTAAGGGAGCTATTAACAATTCGAAAACGTTACATATTTATTGAAACGATCGTTCTGAGAAGAAATATAGGCCTTTGGAAACGGAGAATTAAATCTTAAGGAGTAGATGGTCGCTGTAAAATGATCTAGTCGTGTTTAACGACTCCATTTAAAGCTTGAATAAGATTTCCGCGCTATACTCGTCAACACGTTTCGATTACATTAGTATCACTTCTAGAAAGTAACGTCACAGCAGAACTAGTTTCAGTTTCCAAGGTAGGTGAAGCGGGTTGGGTTGGACGTTGAATACGTTAGCCTAGTGTTAGACATAAAATGCCTTCTACTCCAGTGATGATTCTCTATTGGCCAAAAAACCGCTTAGTTGTGATAAATAGAACTTCCCTCCAAAGTCTAAGAAATTCTCGCTAGCAGCTCCCATGGAGATAGATTCTTACAAACCGTTATAGCCGCCTGTGGCATCAAAAAGGGGTAGTCGGTTATAAAAAATAAAAGCCTGCAACATTTTGATTGATTTTATGGTAGAACCTGTAACCTTCTTCTTTGGTAGAAAAAGAAAAAAAATAGGAAGAAGTCGTAGTAGGGTCCAGGGGGTGTCGAGAAAACCGCTTATATGAAAGTGAACAATGTCAGGCTCTACAACCAAGCGGCATTGGCAGGAAAGTCGCCTGAGAGAGAGGGTAAAAAAAGCAATAGCTTTCAAATAGATGGCAAAGGCCTAACACCCCTGGGTTGCCAAGCTATTAAAGAGGCGATATTGGTTTTCAAAATTATATATCATCTTTCTCTATTTTTGACACCGTCATATAAGTCTCCGCATAGCCTTTATTACGCAACATAGAGACACGTTTTTATAAAGCTGCAATTCTGAATTTGCCACGGTTTAATTAACTGGAAAGTAATTGAACCCGTCATCATTTCTCTTTAAGAATTAACGAATTACTTTGCCTGTTTAATAATTTAAATCGCAATCTCGGTTAAATCTCCGTAGTAATAAATATTATTTTATTTAATCCTAGAGATAATTACAATACGAGAGAGAGAGAGAAAGATAAAGAAAAATAAATTAAACAAAGCCTAAAGCAATTTTGCATCGTGGTTTTGTAAAAATTAGATTTCGTTAAAAATAATTGAGTCTGCTATAGGAATTCCCACGAGTGATGAGAAAGAAAATCTTCACTTCTTTATAAAGAAGCCTTTCTTTAGATGGTTAATTTTCTTTTCTCAAGGAATTAGGGCGTCTAGATTTATCCTTAGAAGAAAATTTGTGTAAAATAAAGTCTCCCTTCCTCCTTGGGAATAGAATCCATAACTCGAAGTAAGTGAAATTGTTTCCAAAAATGTAGATATTATTTGAGTTATTGCATAACTTAAATTACAGCAGATAATAATAAGTTTGTCACTGGTTACTGAGAGCTTGTCATGAAATGATAACCTAGATGAAAAGTCATAGATTATCGTAAAGCGACGTCTGGTGAGACACTGTCAAAGGCTTAGTACAGGCTAAATAGGAAGATTCTCGCTTGTCGTTCTCAAACTAGCTCACAGTAAGTCTCTATCATTACAAAGTATAGAAAGTGACATACTTATGGAACATATCTTATAAACTTATGGTTTAACATAGTGAGAATGAAATGAAGCTTAACTATGCACTTTCAAACCATGCTCCCTAGCGTGACTTAAATCTGCAAGTTTGTTGTGATCAAAAACATTTTCCCTGCAAAAAAAGAAACAAAAACTATCGACCATTTCAGGTTATGTTTGGTTTCCCTTAAATCCATAGGGGGCGATGTAATAGGGTTAATCCGAAATCCGTGATACGTGTAAAAAAGGTGCATGCTTTTTCTGATCTTGCGTATTGGATTTAGTATCTTTCTTTCTCTTTTTCCTAGCTAGGCCTAGCTTCTTCAAAGAATTTTTCCTTCTCCTTTTCAGCCTATATTATGTCTTGGTGCAAGGATATTAAATGTGTACAAGGATGCGAAAACAGATGGAAATATGGACGCGTAGCTTGAGTCTCTTGCGCAGTAAGTTCAAAGGGGAAGTTTCTCAAGGCCAAAGATGATGGAACATCAGGTATGTGGACCCATTGACATTAGACAGGGCTTCAATGTTTCCAGTCTATCTAATTTGGTCCGTATTATTTAAACTAATCTAACGTCTTTGGATTCATATACCGGTATGTTCAAAGGTGACGTTTCTCAAGGACAAAGATGATGGAACATCAGATATGTGGATCCATTGACGTTAGACAGGGCTTCAACGTTTCCAGTCCACCTAATTTGGTCCGTATTATTTAAAGCTAATCTAACGTCTTTGTATTCATTTACCGGTTGTTCCTACTTAAGACAACAAGGTGGTCAAACACCTGACTTTGTTTTTTTACCATTGACTTTGAGAAGGGCCTTAGCAAAAAAGAGGACTCAGTAAATCTACCCTTACGTTTCTCATCCCTCTCTACACGCTTAAGATCATTGGTTTATACCGTGCTGGTTTTTTCCCTAGGGTTTTGTTTTAACACGTGCTGTTTTTAGTACTCTTTTGTAGCCTGTGATAATGACGTTTCGACACGTACTTTGCTAAAGAGCGTTACGTTGCTTCGTTAGGCAACACAGCCTTTCCATACATTCATTTCACGGCCAGATGTGTAATCAAAAGTAAATTAACTGAGCTTTAGGTACTTTCAACCAGTTATTTTGCGCACAAAAAGGAATGCAATGGAAAGTTACCTAGCTATTAAACTTGATCAGTGTAACAGAAATACTAGGTCGTAAATTACAAAATAAGATATTCATAATCTAATATTATACATTATTACTATTCTTCGTTATATTTCGAAATATATTATTGAAACTTTACAAAATTTCATATTTAGAAAAATACGGAATATTTAAATTTTTAAAATGAGTTTCTTGAGGTGGAAACTTATTCTCTTTGAAACAAACAAAGTTTTATATTAACATATTCATTATAGATACTGCGTAATTGCGTTTAAGAATAAACTTAAGTGTGAACTTGACTTGAACTAGATATAAAATATTCAAGTTAAAGGTACTTTATAAGGGATTTTATTCCAGCTATTTTCTGTATGGATTTCAAGCGAGACAAGCTTTCGAGCGTCTCTTGATCCCATTCTCAATTTTCAAGAGGTGTAAAGCGTATGGCAGAGTTATTTCAAAGCCAGATACTTTAGTCTCTATTGTAAAGTCCACTTGAAACGGAT
Organism: Phalangium opilio; assembly: GCF_054372755.1. Taxonomy (NCBI): domain Eukaryota; kingdom Metazoa; phylum Arthropoda; class Arachnida; order Opiliones; family Phalangiidae; genus Phalangium; species Phalangium opilio. The sequence continues at coordinate 3,886,109 of NW_028324187.1, read as the reverse complement.
TGTTGCTTTTTAGCCATATCGTAGTATACGATAGGCTCTTAGTTTGACCCGAGCCGTAGTAGTAGTTGTTGTAGTTGTAGTAGTAGTAGTAGTAGTAGTAGTAGTAGTAGTAGTGGCCGGAGTTTTCGCTTTCGTTATCGTCAGATTTTAGCTTAAAAGGAACTTTATATTACCACAACCCACCCATAGGGGTTACTGGGCTCGGTTAGAGATTTAATTTTTATTAAATTTTTTTCAGGTCAGACCCGGGAATCGAACCCGGGTCGCTGGCGTAGTAGACAGACATTCTACCATTGAACCATAGAGACTTAATAGAAACCCCGAGTTTTTTATTATTTATTTTTATCTCTAAAATGTCGGGGTGATGTGGGGTGCGGTACCTCTTAATCTGTGGGGTCGGATACTTTTGACATTTTATCTGTGGGGTCGGATACTTATGAATTTGTATGTTTGTATTTATTTTCTTTTTATTTATGTGCTAATTAAATAGATAACGATTTTCCCCGTTTCCTTCCGCGCTCCTCATGTGTTTCGTTCTCGTTCGGTAGCTATCGTCATCTATGTTATGTTTGACTGGAACGTTTTGGCGGTTAATTCAAATGTGGGTTTAGATAGAGCTAACATAGTGTTAAATGAGAGTTATGCGTTTGATCATTTTAGCATTGCTAAAGGTAATTCGAGGGGATAATCACTAAAATGCGTAATCACTATAACTAAACTTTCTCTTTCAAAAGTTTCTGGGCATAAGTCCTTGTTAGAAATTTATAATATGCGATAAGTGTGAATCGGCATAAGTCTATGTTGTAAACTCATCGAGGGGATTATCACTAAAACTATCTGTTCTTCGATTCGCCGGAATATTAGAATTACAGCATAAGTAAATTTATACGGTTATAATTTTATCACTGTTTAGAGTAGGGAATCGAGGGGCTATTAACTCTGATTTTATGCACGGTACATCATTTAAGCATTGAAAAAGATAGCGCTATTCACTCATTTGGGTAAGGTATAGAGGGGTTATCCACTCATTAGGGTAGGGTATAGAAGGGCTATTCACTCGTACGATATGGCTACTATTACTAGCCCTTGGGCCGTCTTGTTTTATCATACAAGCGTTGAGAGCGTAGTATAAAATGCGTAACAATCTTGTGTCCCGTTTCAAGCCGTTTCGGCGGGTTGCTATAAAACTAGCGTCCCTAAATTTGGGATGGGTTTCTGAGGTAAACCATAAACCTATATTGCCTAAGAATGGGTCTGCCTTAAGGGATTACCAACATTGTTGAAGACGTAAGCAAACAACGCCATCTTCCTTTAATTTTTTCTCCATCAAGGCAGAACAGAGCATGCATGGGCAGGGCTTACTCTAATGTTTTTTTTTGTGGTAATGTGGGCCTACGGATGAAGATTTAGATCACAGTAGGTGATGACTTTGTTTTTCGGTAAAAAATGTGCCTCCAGGAGGTATTCTTTTACAATTTAGTAAAGGGTACTTGCTCTTATATAGTATGTTTTCGATTCATACTTATGGAGAGTATGATAGGTTCATGGTTAAACTTGAGATAATTCTCGGGCAAGGCCTGACTTGAGAGGATAAGTTTTAGTAGGAAAACCTGCGTTTAGGCCTATTTTGATGAAACCGTAACATAATAGATGAGATACGATCCTTAAACCTCATTTGTATTGAAATTAAGTCTAAGTAACTAGGAAAGATTCTTTAATCATCCGCCATCTTGGAAAATGGCTGCCCAAGAAGTTAAAACATTCACGTTACTAATAATATTTGTACTTAGCTTTAACATCTGGTCCATCCTCGTGGAAATTCTTCTTCTAATATTTGTTCTAACACTGAGATAACTCTGTTATTTTAATGTAAAATTTTATCTTGGAAAAGATTGATTTATTTGAAAATCAAATATTTAACTGTCTTAAATTAAAAATATATTAGCAATCAAAGATTACTGTCTATTTGAGCGATACAAAGATAAATTTAGGCTCAATGTGATACGCTTTCAGACACCGAAACAGAGGGTGTTATTACGTAAACTTCTCCTTTAAACGCAAACAATGTATTATATTTCTTGGAAGACAACTTCTCTGTTACGCTCTTGAAAGGTGTGAGTGTGTGAGTGTATAGAAGGTGAAATAGTCTTTATATTAATTGAATTCTATAGTAATCCCTTAGTTTTCTATGTGTACTGTATTAAATTGCCTTTGAAAATTCCAATCTTTAGGGACAAACCCGTCTCTCCTCGCTGCTATCCTTTGTTCTCGTTTGACGCCCCTTAACTTCAAGGATAACGGGAACACAATATACAGAGTTAGGAGGGGGGGGGGGACTAATTGATGGGATAAGTTTAACCTATTATTCAAACTGGGCTTGGCAAAACTGCTTACCTTATCTAGCGCAATGGATTTAATATCAGGCGTATCACGAAATGTCCTATCTTCCCTGAAATATACAAATTCCTTCAGATTTTGGATAAATAACGGTTTTCCATAATGCCAGGCTATACCTTTAACACTAGAACGTAAATTTAAGCCAATTTTATAATTAAAGATATGCAAATTAAATCCTAGAAGCGCGGTTGATTTGATTTTCGTGTGTATAATTAATTTTTAATTAAATATTTCTCAATTTTACTGAATAATTAGAATAAATTATTATCCCAAGCCTATCATTCCAAGTCTGGATCTAAAGTGTATTTAAGAGCTAAAGGTGCGTCTAATAGCTGCGTAATTTCCATAAACCATCGCCTTCTGTGATCTTTATCTCTACCTGTAGCCAGACTCGATCAATTAAGAAAGTAATAATTAAGACCATGCCTCTGTTCTGTTACGGTTTTGAGGAGGAAGATTTAAACGAATATTGAGCCGTAGTCACTAATATCAGAAGTTTTTAACCTCCTTCGAAGTTCACATCTGACTGTTCACTGTAAATATTTATATTTGGTTCAACTAACAGCAATTTATCGAAAAGAAACATACTTATGTGTTCATAGAAATTTTTACAGTATTTCCGCATTCTTATTAACATTATTTCAATGGCCTGACCCTATTTGACTAGAAGAAATTTGCAACAAAAGATTGAAACCCAACTTCAATTTACATGAAAGGGAGAGAGAGGCATTTTTAATTAAATATTTGAAAAGGTTCGGATTAAATTTCCTGGTGAAATTTAATTTTGAAGAGGGTGCACGCTGGTATTTGAATCTTGGCTTGAGCAAAATGAACGGTAAAAACGTTACTAGCCACTTAACCGAGCCAGCGTGGTTTGAAATTTAACGAAACTTAATAAAAGACTTGAGGAAAAAGGCTTAAAACCAAAGTTCTGTATTGTGGCGTTGCCTTGGAAACCGGGCTTTTGAAGTTAAACCGCTTTCTGGTTGTGACTGCGTTTGATTTGTACGTACGTACCTTTGTGGTTTTGATGGTCGAGAAAAATTCCTTTCATATTTATTCCGGATGTCGTCGTCTCAGAAGGGAATTTTTGAGGAAATCGTACTTTAGTTTTAATTAGTTAAGGATTTTCCACTCAAGAACTCTGCGAAATGAATGAAGCTAACTTAAGAACTTCGAATATGTGGGAAGTAATAGCATAGGCTTAATAATTACCCTCTAAGTTACTGACAAGTTTTTACTCTAGCCACATATATAGATTACTGGAGAATTCGATTCAAGATGGTAAACATCACCAAAATATTTGTTGTAATCGACTTGTTAGAATATTTCACTCTCATTTCAAGATTTAAACGAAAATGAACATACATCTGTAGCGGAAGAAATAGCCCAAGAAATTTTTCTTCTTAATAACTTTTGGCTATTTCTGATTGAACATTTCGCAAACAAGATAAGACTGTTCGAAATCTGGACAGAGATGATTGCTATTACGAAACTTTGGATCTTAGTGAATAAATAATAAGCCTATGGTTGCAAGCGGGTAGAAGAAATTATTTAAAGATATATATATGAAAGGCCTGGCACCACACCGTAAAAAAATACCACCTGAATTCTTCATCCTGAAAAAGATGAATAAGTGCGTTATGGAGAACTTTAGAAAGTTTCTTTGGAGCTGCTTGACTGAAAAGCCTTCTCAAGTAATGAAATATGGAAGCTTTGAGTTCTAGCACTTTAATATTTTTCAAAAACATCATATCTCCTGTGCTCATCTATTACTAAACTTACCCTTACCTGGATCTTAGTAAGTATTACATGTACTGTACTTACTATATTACATACGAAGTTTTAAAAACGTAACCTGAGAAATAAGCTTCGGTATATATTTGAGAATGAATCGAGACACTACGAAATTAATCTTTGATCTCTCTGATATAGTTTCGGCATCAATACATTTTTAAGAACGAAAGGCAATCTTGCTTAATGACCACCCTGATCTCTTCTCAACCCAAGTTCTTCGACCACTTCCCTTTATTGACAATTGGGTCATTATGGCTAAGAGATGAAGAAGGTAGGTAAAAGACATCCTAAAAGGTTTTTGGGATACCCACCTTTCCAAATCAAACATAGAGCAATTTTACTTTCGCCTTTAACAATGCTGTAATTTTGATATAAGAGAGATACTTGTTCTAGGTATTTGTGAGGATATAATCGATTGAGCCTGTGCTGGTACGGCGTCTTTTGAACAAATTGAAGGGCTTCCACTAAAATCCCTCTTTATGAGATTGGTGGCCGACTAAAGGTATAACCGTGCATGGTACTCGCTGGTCTCTGATGCTGTCAATTGAATTTGATGCCGAAAAAAGAAAAGATTCGCTCCTTTCTGTAATACGGATTATGCTTTTATTTTTGAAAATCTATACTTGCGTTCAACGGGTGAATAGGTAAACTAATCTAATTTTAGGTTCGATTCAGTGAGCCAAAAATGGGTTTAAACGCTCCAATAAATTATATTTTGCATGGAAAAATATTCATATAGTCAGTCCACTAGCAAAATATACCTAGACTCTTTAGTAGGCAATATTAAATTCCACTGGGACTATAGAATAATCGTTTGTGGACTAAATTTGAAAATATTGAAATTCCATTGAAAATTATATGTAAAAAAAACCATACTTTTAAAGAAATTCTAAAACTTATTGCCATCCACTGAATTAAGTTAATTTAGAGAAGGAAATTGAATTTTTGTCTGTTTATATTTGATTTAAAGGGAGTAGAAGGCAGTTAAAATTTTGGGGAGGAAAACGGGCGTAACAACTTGTGTGTTAACGAAACTAGCGCCACTTTCTAGTAAGATCTGTTTAACATGGTGTCAAAATGTGGAAACAAGGTAATCTGCATTAAATTTTGCTCTTTATACTCCCTTTAAATTCACTCTTAATTAAACCTATTCCCCAGAAGTGGATTGAAAGCTTGAACAAAAAACTTCAAAGGCCTATAAGGTAATAGTGTTATTTCGAATTTTCCTTTGGGAATCCTAATAAATTACTAATTAATTAATTTATTTAACGTAAGATAATTAATACTGGCTCCACTGTGACGTAATATACCCAGGCGGTGAATACTTTTTAATTAATTCTGTATAATTGCTTATTTTTTCTAAACAAGACTCTACATTCTATATCACACAAAAAGCTTTGCCTTAATCTTAACGAACGCCTTGATAAACGACCCATCTCTCCCGAGTCATAAAATTAGTAGAGTGGCGGCTGGGTTCTAAAATTATCGTTAAGCCTTGGCCAACCTATGATTATGAAAAATAGGCTTAATGTTATGCGAACGAAACTCTGAAGAAAAAAGTCTATAACAACTCATCAGTTTATACGCAACGAGTTCAGTTCAGAATATAATAGAAGTTCTTTAAGGAAAAGTTTTTGAGGGTGCCAAGGCTTACGTAATAGGTTCACAAATACTTCTAGGCCTATATATGGTTTGGACCCCTTAAGGGGTTTTCTTCTATGGACTTGGAAGAGAAGAAAAGACTCGAGCAAGACGATAGGTTCTAGCCCAAGGAAGGAATTTAATAACCGCGCCGTTTCTATGAGTACCCTCTTTAATGCCCCATCTCGAGATAGCAAGAATGAAGCAAGCGACTCGTACCGTGGATTGAATTTTCACGCACTGAAGCCTTGAATGTTGGACTATAAGCTATAGTTTAAATCGAAAAGATGCAATAGCATCTTAGAATGCAACTTCTACGACAATTCAAGCTAGGATTTGCATATCTTGGTGGATTATTTGGGGTTTAAGAAGTTGATATATTAGTTCAAACCTCATTAGCAATGTGATTTTAACGTTCGTAGAACCCCCGAGTAGCTACAAATCCACTTTGAAATTGCAATTTGCAATTTTCCTAATTAGGAAATTAGGCTTAACACGGATGCTGATATAGCAGAGATATGCTAATGTTAAACTGCAGCGTTATCATACTTCGTTTTAAACGACTGCCTTTAATCGATGACCCTTCCCCAGTGATTGTGACACAACAATACTTGTTTATCAATTTAAAATTATTCTATTTTATTTAATAGGTTAGCATCAAACTTCTCTAGGTTACGTTGGTATCATTTCTCCACTTGGGTATCGGAGAACAGAGAAAGACAGACTGGAAAAAAGGCCTAAGCCTGAACCCCCAGCCTTTTGTGTCAATCGTCAAGGATTTCCCCGTGTATGAAGGGAAGGTAAGAAATCAGCACCGACCCATGAAAATATTAGGAATTTGCAACGTACAGGCTATTAACCGTATTAACTGTTTGGAGTCGAACAATTTTTAGAAATATGCATAACCTTCGGCTCTCATCGTTGCCGACACTTCTAGTATGAAATTAATATAGAGGAGTCTGAATTTTTAAGGAAAGAGAAGAGAAGAAAAAATGCTATTCCTTCGTTTATATTACGTTTTTGATTTAGTGGTGGTTTAAGGACCGAAAAGTCTGCTTAAAAAATAATATAAAGCTATAAAATGTCACTGTGACAAGTAATAATATTCTAGATATTAATATTAAAAGTCATATAGTTTTCTCGGACAGTTCATTTATACGTTGATATAGATAATGTGAAGTAAAATATATTTTGTGAGGTTATAGTTAAACACCTGTCTTGAAATTTACTGCGAATTTGTAGTCATCGTCATGTTAAATCAGCAACTTCCCAGCCTTTGGCAAAAGAATGTATCTCATTGTAATTAAAAATTTAAAGAATTTGTTGATATTTGACACGTGCCGGAGCCTCCAAAATGGGAGGCTCCGCACGTGCATTTGGTACTTCGAGTTTCTCTACAGTTAATATCATTTTTCACTCAATCTGAAATCACAAGGTAGTATCTCACCCTGGACCATAATCGATATATCTGAGAGAAGGACTTGAGGGCAAACGTCCCTTGAAACCCATACCCTATATCATCAGCGCTTCACCTGTAGAGCGTTTCTTCATTAGAGGGTCCGAGCACGGTTCTTTTCCGGAGCAGAATAACGTATCCCGAGGGTCAACCGTACGGGTGCTGGTCGTAAGCCAATATCGAAAGGTAGATTTTGGGGCAATCCCAGGGGCCAACCAAACTATCTTCTCTTGATGGAAACTAACGAAATTAGACACCGAAGTACGTTTTCTTTTGTGGAAATTGCGGGAAAAGAGTTCATTTACTCAGAACCAACATAGGCCTAAGCTTCAGGGTCAATATTCAACCTATCCCGAGAGTGTATAACCATCAGTACAACCTTGCTCTTTTAAACCTTTCTTTGTGTTACGTCTATTTCCATTGATTGTTGTACGGTGAATTTTCCTCTGTACACGCTAGATTTGATACATGAAAAGAAAAAAACCAGGTACACAGTTTCTTTAGGCTTAGCTTCCGGCTGATTAATTTATTAGACATAATTGGATTATGATAAGACTTCTATACCCTTGGTACTAAGATACTAATGGCATGCCAGGAGATCATCACCCTTGGGCGGCGTTATAGACCTCTCGATGACTCTGACTCATCATCGGTGAGCATCGTGACGTCAATACTATCAGAAAAACACTGTTGGAGGCAACGCAGACTCACCGCAATAAGAGGTGAGTGCAAGTATAGTGTTCTGTATTATAAAGGCAAAAGAAATCGTAAGCTAAACCTCCTCCTATGAAACAGGATTATAGTGAGAGTTAGGCTGCTTCTTAAGCTTCTGACTCCTTGGTTAGCCGGCTTCTGATGTGTGTATTTGGTCGGATGGCTTTCGTCCCAACTTTGATCAAAAATAATATTAGAGTGGTTTTTCTCTTCGATATACTTGGCTTCTAATATTAATAGGTCAAGTTGCCTTTAAGGGATGAAACTATATGGGAAAGTGCAAGGAAACCTGTACGCTCAAACGGTATAGTTTGGGCATCCCACGTGTTTGCTTATTGCTTCTAAAGCTGGAATCTGTAGTTTTATCTTTTTCGTTAAGTAAAAAAAAAGAATAATACCTGGAGTAAGATTGCAACTGCCCATGAACTAAATATCTGTTTTACGGATTTCTCTTAAGAAACAGTTTATACTACACGGAGTTTAGAGATAAGTTTTCTCTGAACGCACTGTAGATTTCGTTCTATATGGTTCTTTACCGTCTTTTTTACCTTATCATCCCATTATCTTTTGTGGCAATATGGCTTGCTTTCAAACTATAATCGCTTTATGGCTCTAACTCTAAATGACCTTTACCACTACGCATTTTCATATAGCCTAACGCATACTACGAGTTGCCCCAAAACTAAGTAAGTTTACGATGACTTTTAATGGTTAATATTGACTGATTTTTGGGAGAGCCGCTCACTACATTGTAGAGAATTTTCGAGGGGTACTTCACTGTGTACATTTTTATTCTTCAATAATAACTTAATCCTTTTATAAATATATTATCAACTATCTTCAAACGTGAAAGGAATGTGTGATGCAAGCTTGAATTTAAAGTGATTATCTCCTCGACAATTTTAATGGATCTAATATTATTCTCCCATCATTTCATTAAGGGTCGTACCGCGATAGAATGTTTAAACAATGTTAGCTTAGAAGAGGAAGGCCTGCTCTTTTGTTTAAACATTTTCTAATATGGTTAAACCCCAATTTGATAGCGGTTAAAATAAAATTTAATTCCATTTAATAGTTTTAAACCACATATTTAGGTTTCATCTCTATAAAACGTTATATCGATAAACTTTGTTGTCAGTTAAATGCTTTTATTGGATACAGAAAGACCTGACTTACCCAGAATTCCTTCAGCTTTCTTAATACATTCTTCCATTAAAATAAAAATAATGAATGTAATAAAATATATCTTGAGCAGGACTTCTAAGAGGGGAAACTCGCGCATAAATTTCATCCTAAAATTTTCAGTTTAGTTTTCAAGTACGTAGATATTCTTATAACTTAATTTCACCAATTAAGTTGTAGCGTTGCATCTACGTCATTAAGTATCATTTAGAACAAATTAACTTTTGTAATTATATCTTTCAAACCTTTTAAGGAAATATTTTTAACTTTACTCAATTAAGAGAAATTTTGTTGGCAACAGTTTTTTTAATGAAAAATTGATAAAAAGTTTAATTGATGAAACGTTAATTACCTTAATGATTTCCCCCATCTTTGAATAATTAGAGAAAGACGGCCATTGATGCATGCCTAGCTCACTTTTAATTTCTCTTGTCGGATTAAATGGTAAAAGCAACCTCGACCAAAAACATGAATTGTTTCAATTCTCCCCATCCTATAAAATGTCTCTATTTATTACACATATCTTCTTTGGTGGACTACACATTTTTCAGTTGATGTTATTGGGGTTTCGTATTGTAATTGCAGTTTAAGGTCGGCGAAGTAAAACTGCTTTATGTGTAATAATCCTAACATTCACATCTGAATTGAATTAATTCATGTCAAAATAGCAATCCCTCTACAAGATCTTGGTGATCCAATGCAAATTGGCGTCGAAATCAACCCCAATCGTACTTGAAACCCCTTAATTATTATTCGTCAAGGGAAGATTACCTAAATATTTTAGAATAGTTTCAAAACGTATAGATTTTCCACGGGTTACGAACTGAGGTGCTGCGTGCAAAACTGGGATCGGTCATCTTCCCTTTGAAGTGAGAATAGTTGGGTGTAAAGAGGATAGGGGAAAAAATTCTTGCTTAGCAGGCATTATCTCCTTTACGAGTTAAAATCTTTAATTGCTCTTTGTGCCGAGGATAATGAACGTTTCGCCGAAAGAAGATGCGCTTATTTGATTAACAGTTTGAGCTATTTCACAATCGCCTTTGATACTATTGCTATTTTCAATATTAGGAAAGGGCTAATGAGATTAGTCGTTTTATCTAATGAAAATAGTATATGGAAAGTGATGCGATATAAGAATGAAAAGACTTTGGTAATAGGAACAGAAGTTTTCAGTTTTGCTTTCATCGGTATTTCGATCATTTGAGCGCCAATGAAAAGATTGTTTGTAGTTCAAAGTTCAAATTTAAGTAATACGCTGACTTTGGACGAAAACCATTAAAAAAGTGTCTGGTAATGATACAAAGATTTAGTCCCATTTCCCCCAAAATAGTTCTCCCAAACTAGAGATGTGAAATTACCGTAATTTTTAAAAATGGTAATTTACCGGGTAAATTACCGAAAAATTACCGGTAAATTACCGATTAAAATTTTGAAATTACAAAAATTACCGTAATTTATGGTATTTTATGTTTTAATAGGCTTATTACCGCGGTAATTTTGTAATTTACCGGTAAATTACCATTGTAAAATTACGGTAAGATATAAATCGGTAATTTACGCGGTATTTGGTAAATTACCGGTAATTTACGGACGGTAAATTACCGACTCACATCTCTATCCCAAACGCTACTTATCCCAATCCCAGTTTACCCAAAATTATTTCTCCCAATGATTTCTAACCCAAATATTTATTTCTCCCAAAATTAAAATAAGTATCGTATACATTTTACTATTCTAAATTAAAACCATATTTTATTGCCTCCAAAAACTCTTCGGGTGTTTTAGCGCCGGTGTCCAATTGTTCTCTTAGAATATTCCGTTTGTTCTCAAGATCGCGGAACCTTTTTAGAGGTGGTCAAACAGGGTGAAGAAGGCTCATTTCTTGATGGACCTCTTCTCTTTTCATAAACTGTATGAGTTCATAGATGTTGGGATGGAGGACCTACAACGCTTTGTTTCACTTGTTATGTGTGCCTTCACAATCATTGTTCATTCTTGCATCCGCGTTGTCACCATGGCACCACATGAATTCTGCAGGGCTGAAAGATAAACCACGGATTGCGGCGATTGTTTGTATGGCGCGAAATATACGACCGTAAGTTTATCTGGTAGCAATACAAATAGCTGAGGTAATATTTTTTTTTAACGAAACAGTGCAATGTAAGGAGTTGAAAAAATAGTGCTGGTGAGCTTTGAATGTTCCATCCATGCAAATGCGTTGAGCAGAACAGTTTCTCCCAACCATCCGATCAGTTCCGAAAATGAGTATCTTATCTTCGTCGCCTTCGTTGAATAACAGAAAATTATGCTCAGAAATAGTCCTTGTCGTTCGGAGAGGTAAAAAGGTAGGCCTAACTTGATTTTGAAATAAGCGCCCGACAGTAATCACGTGACGGTATACTAAAAGGTATCGCCAGGGCTGGATATAACCTTAAGCTCTTTTCAAAAATAGATTATAGAGTTCTAGTGAAGAATGAAGATTTTTCTTGTCCAATTTAACATAATTAATTTTTATCTATCTGATATTTGGATTCAATTATTATCTTATTTGCTCGTTTATTGTCTAATTTGTTACCTTATTGTTCTATTTGCTCGTTTATTGTTTAATTTGTTACTTTATTGTTCTATTTGTTTGTTAATTCTTTTATTGTGGTTTATGTAGTTCTATGCTGTTTTATTGTGTTTTATGCTGTTTTATTGTGTTTTTATGCTGTTTAATGTGTGTTTATGCTGTTTTATTGTGTTTTATGCTGTTTTATTCTGTTTTAAGCTGTTTAATTTGTGTTTATGCTGTTTACTGTTTTATTGTATGTTCTCGCTGTTGTATTGTGTTTCTATGCTGTTTAAAGTGTGTTTATGCTGTTTAATGTGTGTCTATGATGTTTTATTGTGTTTTATACTGTTTATTGTGTTTTTATGCTGTTTTACTGTGGTTTATGTTGTTCTATGCTATTTTATCGTGTTTTATTGTAGTTTCTGTGCGTTTTATTGTAGTTTTTGTGCGTTTTATTGTAGTTTTTGTGTGTTTTATTGTAGTTTTTGTGTTTTATTGTGGTTTCTGTGCGTTTTATTGCAGTTTCTGTGCGTTTTATTGCAGTTTTTGTGCGTTTTATTGTACTTTCTGTGTGTTTTATTGTATTTTCTGTGTGTTTTAATGTACTTTCTGTGTGTTTTATTGTACTTTCTGTGTGTTTTATTGCAGTTTCTGTGCGTTTTATTGTAGTTTTTGTGTGTTTTATTGTAGTTTTTGTGTTTTATTGTGGTTTTTGTGCGTTTTATTGTAGTTTTTGTGTGTTTTATCGTAGTTTCTGTGCTAACTAAAGCATTCCAAGTATTAATACTAGTGTTTATGTCGATAATGAGTTTAAAATGAACTTTTCTAATTTCAAGGAAAAATACAAGCATCTGCCGCATTATGAGCCTATTCACGTCTTCTTCCCAGTGCCAAGCAGAGGGGACGGGATCGACGCCATTCAGTGATATCACACGCCGCGAGCAAGTTTCAATGAAGTTTACTTTTTGTTTTTATATCTATATACTTTTGTTTATACTTCATAAATGTACTATAGAATAAATAAATTGTTCGTCGATTTAATGAATCTCGCTTTTTATTCCTTTTCTGTCAATTAAGTTACAGCAGGCATATATAGGATTTTAAAATGCTTTAATTAGATTAAAAAGGATTGGGAATATGGGATAATTATAGGTTCCTGGTAATCACTTTAGCACTGTTAAAGGCAGCGCGTCGAGGGGCTATTCACTAATGAAAATTTTCTTTTATTGGTTATTTTTATTCACGCTGTTAAAAAGGATAGGGATTCATTGGTGATTTAAAATGGATGGGGATGAATGGTTGCGTCTGTATTACGAGTAATCATCGAGGGGCTACTCACTAAAAACTCGTTAGCGATTTTAAACGGGATTGCGATTGTGGGTAACTTAGGGGCTACGGGTTGTTATTATTTTACTAGTTATGAACGGATTATTAAGCATTCACACATTTGCCGCTAGGGGCGCTGTGTACGTAGTTACGAATTTACTGACATCTAAAACATGATAAAATTCTGCCAGACATTCGTGTAAGCAGTAGATAGTTCATAAATTGCCGCTAGGGGCGCTGTGTACGTAGTTACGTATTTACTGACATCTAAAACATGATAAAATTCTGCCAGACATTCGTGTAAGCAATAGATAGTTCATAAATTGCCGCTAGGGGCGCTGTATACGTAGTTACGTATTTACTGACATCTAATACATGATGAAATTTGCCGCTAGGGGCGCTGTCTATAATATTATATAGGCCTAACGGTGTGTTCTCTAATTTGAATTAGCGCCCACGTCACACTTCGAAGCGCCCCCAACGACGGAATTTACTATAAAACTCGGACGCCACTTGTCCACGTTTCTTTTCTCTCTGTGCCGGCGACCAGTCAACATCGTTCCTTGATCATCTCCTCGTAATCCTGACTTTCGAAGGCAGTATTGAATGGAAAGCCACGTTTTACGCCGATGGTGGGACGTGACTTTAAGCTCTCCGCCATTGAATGTCCATTAGAACGTTGAAATCAACGCGAAAGGTTAAGCCTAATACGGTATGTGTGAAAGTCTTTCAATAATCCAAAGCCATCCAGCTAGCAATTTATTATTTTATTTAATCCTAGAGTTTAAATTATTTAGGTAGAGTTAATTGTTAGTTAATTATGTTTATTTATTAAAAATTAACTACAATATGAAGAAATTTCCAGACACGAGGTCAGTTAGTCAAGGCTTAATTTAGAACATATTAAATCAAGTACTTGGGCTCATATTAGGAGAAATTAAATTCCTTATCTATTTTAAATAATAAACCTCGACTGTTTGCAAATTAGGTCTCATTTAACGGCGCGAAACTATATTACCTAAAATGAGTAACGTATGGTTTAACGGGGCCAGATTAGGTTGCACTAGGCTAGGCTAAACCTTTTATAAAAATTTATCCGGGCTTGGCACTAATCTCTAAGTTTTTACTTTATGCCGTCGTTTTAATTTAAATTAACGAGGATATCTTAGAATTATTAGGCGTAAATTATAGATTTGAGATTCTAAAATTTCATTCGAGGCCGTATTTAATTACTTTAGATAATGAACTACGTTCTATTTAATAAATTAAATGGTTTAAATTAATTAGGGTTAACTGTTAATAAGTTATCATTAATTATGGAGATTAAGTCAATTTAATAATTTTAAAATGAGCCACGAACGCGAAGTTAAGGCTAGAGATTTTTAATTTATATTTACGTAGTTTATTTCTTAAATTATTTTAATCTATGGTATTGTTTCCGTGAGTTATTATTTTGTTGGGACCTTGAGTAGCCGTTTAATTCTGATATGGAAATTGCTTAATATTTAGTGCAATTCTTACATATTATTTATGGGAATATTTTGCTTGGTTTTTTTCTTAAATTATTATTTTGCTAGGACCTTAAAGTAGCCATTGAATTCTGATTTAGCTTAATATTTAGTGCGATTTTTAAATTTTGATTTTGGGAATATTTTACAAAGTTTTTCTTATATAATTTATGGAAACAAATCCATAGATTAAAATTATTTTTTTGTTAGCCCCTCTAATTCTTATTAATATTTGTCATTAATATATTTTCATTTTTAGACGCGATGACGTTCTTGGATATTCTTTTGCTGGTCATTCGGAGAAGTTTCCTAGCAGATGAATTCAACCTTTGTTAGAGACGCTCATTCCAGATGACATCTTCCTTGGATTTGCGATACAAGATGTTTTCAACGTGTGGTGGCCTTGCAATCATTCTCTACAAAGATGCGATGAACATCACCGAATCTAGAAAATTAAAATTTTTAATAGAATTATATTTGCAACTACTTAATTTCTTTTTACACGTTCAAACTTCAATTTACTGGACACTTTATATCTTTTTTTGTTGAAAATTTTTGTAAACACCTTATTTTTTACTTTTTGTTAAATAAATTATGCCTTAAACCACTTTTTTTGTTTTCTTAAAAATTATTAGATTAAGAGGGAAGGTTTGAATTTTTTAGCTCTAAACAGATAGCCTATTTTTGAGGACCCTCTTTTAGCTTATACATAAAAAATTAAAAACGATCAAATTGTTTTGGAAAAAAATTAGCCTAAAACAACCTTAAATTGTCTAAAAAAGAAAAAAAAGCCTTAAAAAGGGTCCAAAAATACTACCCTAAGTCCAGACCCTAAAAAATTCAGGCCATCCCCAATATCGAAACTTTTTAAAGAAAACAAAGAACGTGAGGCAAGAAAAAAAAATTTTATTGAGAAAAAAACAATTGAGGTGTTTACAAAAATTTTGTACAAAAAAATATTTAAAGCGTTCCATAAATTAAAATTTGACCGCGTAAAATTAAATAGGGTAGGCTAGTTACCGATTAAATTTAAGAATAAAATCAAGTTAATTGGCGGAAAAACTTCAAGTCCAATCTCAATTTGAAGGCCTCGTGTTTCGCAAATCCAAGAAAGATGTCATCTGGATTGAGGGTCCTTAACATCGGATGAACTTCCAAGTCTACTTGAAAACGTCTTTGAATGACCAGCAACAGCTTATCCAAGAAAATCATTCGCGTCTAAAATTTAAAATAAATTAATTACAAATATTAAAGCAATGTCTAATTTTAAAATAAGTGCCACTTTAAGCCTAACAAAATAATAATTTACCGAAATAATCCCATATATTTAAAAAATTAGCGAAATACAGGCGATATATTGCTAAGAAGTTCTTTTTTAATAATCTAAGTTAAATTTCTTAAGCCTTGTTCAAATGTCTTAACCTCGTGGTCGTGGTTTATTTAATTTTAATTCAAAATTAAAATTTAATAGACTGAATTTACGTAAATAATAATAATTAAACGCCTGTTTCATTTAAAACTACTTAATTTATTAAAACAATAAGCTATTTAAAAAAGGCTTACATTTGCTGCGCATTAACAAGTTTTTGTTCATTCCAACACGACCTCGCTGAATCGATTCCAAAAGAACATTCAATGGCGGAAAAGAGCTCTAGATTCTGGATTTATTCCTTGACGGCGAAAAGAAAAATGGCTGATCGTCGGCGAAAGGCCTGATTTCCAAGAGCTGAGCAGGAAACGATCTTGACTCCACGATGCCAATCGAAGAAAGAAATTTCGGCCGGTTACTCAAGAACAAAGTTCTCTCCCGCAAGATTTACGCCCTCAAGACGTTAAAAGCAGACGACACTAATTGGAGTAATACCGTTTTTCCGTTGGTCTATTCCATGGAGTAATTTTCTAGGAGCGAGAAGGAAACTTTCTTTAAAATTCCATAAAATTTGGTGTCTCCTACAATAATGCTCCATACCTTCCATTGTCGTTTTCCATGAAGTAATTTTTATGGAGCGAAAATGAACGTTTCCCTAAAATCTGGTGTCTCCTAAAATAATCCTCCATACCTTCCATTGTCCTGTTCCATGGAGTAATTTCATTAGAGCGAAAATGAACGTTTCCCTAAAATTTGGTGTCTCCTACAATATTGCTCCATACCTTCAATTGTCCTTTTCCATGGAGTAATTTTCGCTCCAAGGAAATTACTCCATGGAAAGGACAATGGAACGGAAAAACGGTATCACTCCTTTGTTGAATTTACATCAATTAGTGTCGTCTGCTTTTAACGTCTTGAGGACGTAAATCTTGCGGGAGACAACTTTGTTCTTGAGTAACCGGCCGAAATTTCTTTCTTCGATTGGCATCGTGGAGTCAAGATCGTTTCCTGCTCAGCTCTTGGAAATCAGGCCTTTCGCCGACGATCAGCCATTTTTCTTTTCGCCGTCAAGGAATAAATCCAGAATCTAGAGCTCTTTTCCGCCATTGAATGTTCTTTTGGAATCGATTCAGCGAGGTCGTGTTGGAATGAACAAAAACTTGTTAATGCGCAGCAAATGTAAGCCTTTTTTAAATAGCTTATTGTTTTAATAAATTAAGTAGTTTTAAATGAAACAGGCAGTTAATTATTATTATTTACGTAAATTCAGTCTATTAAATTTTAATTTTGAATTAAAATTAAATAAACCACGACCACGAGGTTAAGACATTTGAACAAGGCTTAAGAAATTTAACTTAGATTATTAAAAAAGAACTTTTTAGCAATATATCGCCTGTATTTCGCTAATTTTTTAAATATATGGGATTATTTCGGTAAATTATTATTTTGTTAGGCTTAAAGTGGCACTTATTTTAAAATTAGACATTGCTTTAATATTTGTAATTAATTTATTTTAAATTTTAGACGCGAATGATTTTCTTGGATAAGCTGTTGCTGGTCATTCAAAGACGTTTTCAAGTAGACTTGGAAGTTCATCCGATGTTAAGGACCCTCAATCCAGATGACATCTTTCTTGGATTTGCGAAACACGAGGCCTTCAAATTGAGATTGGACTTGAAGTTTTTCCGCCAATTAACTTGATTTTATTCTTAAATTTAATCGGTAACTAGCCTACCCTATTTAATTTTACGCGGTCAAATTTTAATTTATGAAACGCTTTAAATATTTTTTTGTGCAAAATTTTTGTAAACACCTCAATTGTTTTTTTCTCAATAAAAATTTTTTTTCTTGCCTCACGTTCTTTGTTTTCTTAAAAAAGTTTCGATATTGGGGATGGCTTGAATTTTTTAGGGTCTGGACTTAGGGTAGTATTTTTGGACCCCTTTTTAGGCTCTTTTTTCTTTTTTAGGCAATTTAAGCTTGTTTTAGGCTAATTTTTTTCCAAAACAATTTGATCGTTTTATTTTTTATGTATAGCCTAAAAGAGGGTCCTCAAAAAATAGGCTATCTGTTTAGAGCTAAAAAATTCAAACCTTCCCTCTTAATCTAATAATTTTTAAGAAAACAAAAAAAGTGGTTTAAG
The DNA here is from genome assembly GCF_054372755.1 of Phalangium opilio. Classification (NCBI taxonomy): domain Eukaryota; kingdom Metazoa; phylum Arthropoda; class Arachnida; order Opiliones; family Phalangiidae; genus Phalangium; species Phalangium opilio. Next base: position 3,868,022 of record NW_028324187.1, on the reverse strand, counting down.
GCGTAATTTATTGAACAGAAAGTAAAAAAATAAGGTGTTTACAAAAATTTTCAACAAAAAATAATATAAAGTGTCCCGTAAATTGAAGTTTGAACGTGTAAAAAGAAATTAAGTAGTTGCAAATATAATTCTATTAAACATTTAATTTTCTAGATTCGGTGATGTTCATCGCATCTTTGTAGAGAATGATTGCAAGGCCACCACACGTTGAAAACATCTTGTATCGCAAATCCAAGGAAGATGTCATCTGGAATGAGCGTCTCTAACAAAGGTTGAATTCATCTGCCAGGAAACTTCTCCGAATGGCCAGCAAAAGAATATCCAAGAACGTCATCGCGTCTAAAAATGAAAATATATTAATGACAAATATTAATAAGAATTAGAGGGGCTAACAAAAAAATAATTTTAATCTATGGATTTGTTTCCATAAATTATATAAGAAAAACTTTGTAAAATATTCCCAAAATCAAAATTTAAAAATCGCACTAAATATTAAGCTAAATCAGAATTCAATGGCTACTTTAAGGTCCTAGCAAAATAATAATTTAAGAAAAAAACCGAGTAAAATATTCCCATAAATATAATGTAAGAATTGCACTAAATATTAAGCAATTTCCATATCAGAATTAAACGGCTACTCAAGGTCCCAACAAAATAATAACTCACGGAAACAATACCATAGATTAAAATAATTTAAGAAAAAAACTACGTAAATATAAATTAAAAATCTCTAGCCTTAACTTCGCGTTCGTGGCTCATTTTAAAATTATTAAATTGACTTAATCTCCATAGTTAATGATAACTTATTAACAGTTAATCCTAATTAATTTAAACCATTTAATTTATTAAATAGAACGTAGTTCATTATCTAAAATAATTAAATACGGCCTCGAATGAAATTTTAGAATCTCAATCTAAAATTTACGCCTAATAATTCTAAGATACCCTCGTTAATTTAAATTAAAACGACGGCATAAAGTAAAAACTTAGAGATTAGTGCCAAGCCCGGATAAATTTTTATAAAAGGTTTAGCCTAGCCTAGTGCAACCTAATCTGGCCCCGTTAAACCATACGTTACTCATTTTAGGTAATATAGTTTCGCGCCGTTAAATGAGACCTAATTTGCAAACAGTCGAGGTTTATTATTTAAAATAGATAAGGAATTTAATTTCCCCTAATATGAGCCCAAGTACTTGATTTAATATGTACTAAATTAAGCCTTAACTAACTGACCTCGTGTCTGGAAATTTCTTCATATTGTAGTTATTTTTTAATAAATAAACATAATTAACTAACAATTAACTCTACCTAAATAAGTTAAACTCTAGGATTAAATAAAATAATAAATTGCTAGCTGGATGGCTTTGGATTATTGAAAGACTTTCACACATACCGTATTAGGCTTAACCTTTCGCATTGATTTCATCGTTCTTATGGACATTCAATGGCGGAGAGCTTAGAGTCACGTCCCACCATCGGCGTAAAACGTGGCTTTCCATCCAATACTGCCTTCGAAAAACAGGATTACGAGGAGATGATCAAGGAACGATGTTGACTGGTCGCCGGCACAGAGAGAAAAGAAACCTGGACAAGTGGCGTCCGAGTTTTATAGTAAATTCCGTCGTTGGGGGCGCTTCGAAGTGTGACGTGGGCGCTAATTCAAATTAGAGAACACACCGTTAGGCCTATATAATATTATAGACAGCGCCCCTAGCGGCAAATTTCTTCATGTATTAGATGTCAGTAAATACGTAACTACGTATACAGCGCCCCTAGCGGCAATTTATAAACTATCTATTGCTTACACGAATGTCTGGCAGAGTTTTATCATGTTTTAGATGTCAGTAAATACGTAACTACGTACACAGCGCCCCTAGCGGCAATTTATGAACTATCTATTGCTTACACGAATGTCTGGCAGAATTTTATCATGTTTTAGATGTCAGTAAATACGTAACTACGTACACAGCGCCCCTAGCGGCAAATGTGTGAATGCTTAATAATCCGTTCATAACTAGTAAAATAATAACAACCCGTAGCCCCTAAGTTACCCACAATCGCAATCCCGTTTAAAATCGCTAACGAGTTTTTAGTGAGTAGCCCCTCGATGATTACTCGTAATACAGACGCAACCATTAATCCCCATCCATTTTAAATCACCAATGAATCCCTATCCTTTTTAACAGCGTGAATAAAAATAACCAATAAAAGAAAATTTTCATTAGTGAATAGCCCCTCGACGCGCTGCCTTTAACAGTGCTAAAGTGATTACCAGGAACCTATAATTATCCCATATTCCCAATCCTTTTTAATCTAATTTAAGCATTTTAAAATCCTATATATGCCTGCTGTAACTTAAATGACAGAAAAGGAATAAAAAGCGAGATTTATTAAATCGACGAACAATTTATTTATTCTATAGTACATTTATGAAGTATAAACAAAAGTATATAGATATAAAAACAAAAAGTAAACTTCATTGAAACTTGCTCGCGGCGTGTGATATCACTGAATGGCGTCGATCCCGTCCCCTCTGCTTGGCACTGGGAAGAAGACGTGAATAGGCTCATAATGCGGCAGATGCTTGTATTCTTCCTTGAAATTAGAAAAGTTAATTTTAAACTCATTATCGACATAAACACTACTATTAATACTTGGAATGCTTTAGTTAGCACAGAAACAACGATAAAACACACAAAAACCACAATAAAACGCACAAAAACCACAATAAAACACAAAAACTACAATAAAGCACAGAAAAACTACAATAAAACACACAAAAACTACAATAAAACGCTCAGAAACTACAATAAAACGCTCAGAAACTACAAAAAAACACACAAAAACTGCAATAAAACACACAGAAAGTACAATAAAACACACAGAAAGTACAACAAAACGCACAAAAACTGCAATAAAACGCACAGAAACTGCAATAAAATGCACAGAAACCAAAATAAAACACAAAAACAACAATAAAACACACAAAAACTACAATAAAACGCACAAAAACTGCAATAAAACGCACAGAAACTGCAATAAAACGCACAGAAACCACAATAACACACAAAAACTACAATAAAACACACAAAAACTACAATAAAACGCACAAAAACTGCAATAAAACGCACAGAAACTACACTAAAACGCACAGAAACTACAATAAAACACGATAAAACAGCATAGAACAACATAAACCACAGTAAAACAGCATAAAAACACAATAAACAGTATAAAACACAATAAAACATCATAGACACACATTAAACAGCATAAACACACTTTAAACAGCATAGAAACACAATACAACAGCGAAAACATACAATAAAACAGTAAACAGCATAAACACAAATTAAACAGCTTAAAACAGAATAAAACAGCATAAAACACAATAAAACAGCATAAACACACATTAAACAGCATAAAACACAATAAAACAGCATAAACACACATTAAACAGCATAAAAACACAATAAAACAGCATAAAACACAATAAAACAGCATAGAACTACATAAACCACAATAAAACAATTAACAAACAAATAGAACAATAAGGTAACAAATTAAACAATACACGAGCAAAAAGAACAATAAGGTAACAAATTAGACAATAAACGAGCAAATAAGATAATAATTGAATCCAAAAATCAGATAGATAAAAATTAATTATGTTAAATTGGACAAGAAAAATCTACATTCTTCACCAGAACTCTATAATCTATTTTTGAAAAGAGCTTAAGGTTATATCCAGCCCTGGCGATACCTTTTAGTATACCGTCACGTGATTACTGTCACGCGCTTATTTCAAAATCAAGTTAGGCCTACCTTTTTACCTCTCCGAACGACAAGGACTATTTCTGAGCATAATTTTCTGTTATTCAACGAAGGCGACGAAGATAAGATACTCATTTTCGGAACTGATCGGATGGTTGGGAGAAACTGTTCTGCTCAACGCATTTGCATGGATAGAACATTCAAAGCTTCACCAGCACTATTTTATCAACTCTGTACCTCAGCTATTTGTATTGCTACCAGATAAATCTCGCGAAACTTATGATCGTATGTTTCGCGCCATACAAACAATCGCCGCAATCCATGGTTTATCTTTCAGCCCTGCAGAATTCATGTGGTGCCATGGTGACAACGCGGATGCAAGAACGAACAATGATTGTGAAGGCACACATAACAAGTGGAACAAAACGTTGTAGGTCCTCCATCCCAACATCTATGAACTCATACAGTTTATGAAAAGAGAAGAGGTCCATCAAGAAATTGAAATAGACTCCCTGAGCCGTCTTCACCCTGTTAGACCACCTCTAAAAATGTTCCGCGATCTTGAGAACAAACGGAATATTCTAAGAGAACAATTGGACTACGGCGCTAAAACACCCGAAGAGTTTTGGAGGCAATAAAATATGGATTTAATTTAGAATAGTAAAATGTATACGATACTTGTTTTAATTTTGGGAGAAATAAAAATTTGGGATAAAAATCATTGGGAGAAATTATTTTGGGTAAACTGGGATTGCGATAAGTAGCGTTTGGGAGAACTATTATGGGGAAATGGGACTAAATCAATTCAAGGACTAAATCATTTCAGTTTTCTAAATCTGCGTGAAGACACTTCAAAAAAAGTTAGGAATTTTTTGGTTTTTATAAATAGGCCTATAAATTAAATTCATTTTTTATTAACTCGGTTTATTAACATCTGTTATACAAGTATATTACAAACACAATTTTTACAATATCTTATGGGTCTTCGCTTAGGTTCGTGATATGTTGGGCATTTTTTAATCCTTTAAACACTTAATATAGTTCATATTGAATTCATTTTAAAGTATTATTTTTCCATTCGTACCAATGGCGATTGTACTATGTTAAATTATAAACAGCGTTTTAAATAAATTTAATGTTATTATCACAGTATCACAATTTGTAATTACTTAATCATTAACAGAAATTGTTAATTACGCTTATGATCTACATCAATATTTGATTTTAATTAAAATTTTTAATTAGCTCTAATGTACTTTGCTTTATTCGTAAATTAAATTGAATTGAATAAATTCTTCTGAAATTAATTACAGAGTTATCTATAATTAAAGGCTATAAATTTATAATTACTTTCATAAATCACCATATAGGTCAAGTACTTGCATTTTTTAATAAGTACAGTTATCAGCATAACTTAGTTCACGTCTTTCGGTTTATCATTAAAAATATTTTAGTAATTATCATTATTTTCATTTTAATTACTAATTGGTTATTTAAAATATGAGTACTTCTTCCTAACCTTCTTGCTTGATTATTGTCTTTAATATTTAATTAAAAACTGTTAAATTTTCGCTCACAAAACGTTTTTTTTTTGTTAAAGCACTGGGTTTCAATTGCGTCACCGACATCGTAGCCAATCAGACGCTGGTCGTGTAGTCCAAATCGCAATCCTGATACGATGACGTCGTCTGACAAATACCCGTAGAAGAGTCAACTCTGACCACCAGATCACGTTTCTTACACTTCCGCTTCCGCTTTTTACGCTTAGAATCTCGCTTCCGTCGGAACCGTCTGATATTTGTGCCCAGTAGAAGCAGTATTATTGCCGTGTAGAAAACAACAATTACCTGTCGATCACAAAGTAAAATTTTGGATTTTAATATGTTTAAATTAACAAACTAGATTATTAGTTCATTTTCTAGTCCTGGCCAAATTCTATAGCAAAAATACTAATATATTTTGAAGTTCATTTTGTATTTTGTAAATTCTTTTCATCAATTGGTAGCTCTGATATATCCCTGTCTAAATGGGAACTGATTTCAAAACAGCACTTAAGGTGTCTTTTATAAAAGTCAATATTTTCCTTATTTTTTTTCTAGTACAATATTAGAAATATGGGAGACAGTTTCACCGAAGAAAAAGTTATTTTACATTGGCATCTCATTGGTTTTTAACACGAATTTCAACCAGGGTAAAAGGTAAAACGATACTATATATACTAAGGAGTTTGGAAATAACAAGCCTTAAACAGTGGTATCATCTCATACTTGGATGAGGTTCTTTTAATCTCACCTTGAAGTATATATAAGAAGAAATGTTGAAAGGTGCTCTTAAGATTTGGTTTGGTTTTTTTTAAATCGAATTCTGTCTATTTTGTCAAATAAGACAGGTAAGTACCTTCATTGAAATTCGGAACATGTTGCACTTAGCAGCTAGTTTCAAAAGATATTTCAAATATAGTTTTTTTAGTTCTTTATATACCCTAAAATGTCGTTGCATTTCAAACAGAAAATACATTGACCTTTACAGGCGAAAACGTATGTTGTTGTTTCTTAAACTGTAACCGTATTAATACAATATTATATAATAATAAAATAAACTTCTTTGAACCCTTCATACTCCCTTTAAAATATATGCTTGTAAATAAAGTACAGTCCTTTTTCTACTTTCTGGTTCCTATCAAAAACTACTTTCAAGAAAAATAAAAAGAATCAGGTTGCTCTCAAAAAGAGACTTGAGTTCTGTCTCCTGAAGGTGGACGTAACCCGTAAGATTGGATCGTAAAATTGGTCCGAGGCATCTTCTCCAGATGAGGCGAGAGAGAGTCACTCAAAATCTTAGCAAGATGGTACGGAACCAACAGTTTTTACGGGGTCTTTTTCTTTTCTTGAATTTCTTTTTATTTCCCAATTTTATCTTTTTCATTTTACGAGCGAATCGTGCCTCAGTTACTCCCGACTCTTATAATGGCCCAGTGCTTTAAAACGAATAATCTAGAGTGAGTGGCTCTATGGAAAAAGATAGAATGTGGCCAGCACAGACGTGGTTTTCCTTTGAAGTTATTCGTTTTACTATTAGGCCTTTCTAACAATATTAAACATAAGAACGTTTACATGAATCTTTTTGTAGATTTAAATCTTACATTCTTCCCCAGTCCCATAATATTCTTATTGCTTATAGAATTTATAACGTTCTGGTTCCACTCCTTGCTTTATCATCCCTGATTTCATGATTTCTAATATACAGATAATTTTACCGCTGGCAGTGGATTAGCTAGTCGTCTGCTTTTAATTCCCTGGTCATGGAAATAGCAATTTTCATAATATTATAAGTAACTAATCATATTTTAAGCTAAGCTGTGAGAGCGTTATTAACAGACAGACAGAGAGATAGATTAAAGCTGGATCTCTCTTATGATAATCATTCAGAGTAACCAAGGTTTAAAGAAACGGGTATGATTTTAAATTGCAAAATAACTATTATTTTTACAAACACGTTTTCATTACAGAACTTGAGTTTCTTTGAAAATTCCAAAATGTCCTTAGAAATTTTTTGATATCCTTTTAACACCAAGCAACGCATTCCATATTATATAAACAACAATATAGATATCCCGTTTGCTTTATGACAAAAAGCTCTTAACACATAGCACCTATGCTTGAAGTCATCCGGAGTTGACGCGATTTGAGCCTTCTCGCACACAAACTCCCGCTTTTAGATTGTTTGACAAACTAAAGCTGTATATTGAAGTATACCCTTTTCATATATACCGCTTGGAAAACGTTTTCCCAAGGCCCACATAGCAGCACGTACTCCCGCGCTTTTGAAAACATCTTCATCGCAACGTTTGTAACCATCAGCATTTTCTGATAGAACCAAGCGTGTCCTGTCATATGCAGACGACACCAAGATATGGAGTAAAGAAGACAAGGAAGGGACGTAAGTTTACTCCAAAGATATAGGCGACAAGACTAAAAGTAAAAGATGGCACATGGGGGTGGGTGGGGAACTTAAGCCTAACTAAAAAATTCTGATAGAGTTTGATGAAATTGTACTACAAATGGAAAACTCTTCTTACATTTTTATAAACCACGAAGAATTGCATTATTGAGTTTAAATCCACTCCAAGGCCTTATTTCTCTCGTTATTTTCTATTTGCCTTGTTCTGCTAAAAATAACTAAAACAATAAAGCTTATCTTTGTCAACCCCTTTTTACGTTATAGCTAAGCCTAACTTCAACCCATAGAAAAGTCAAACTATTAAAGTTCCTAGCGTGCCACGTCTTCAATGGTCCCAAAAAAAAACATATGACACCAAGAATTCTAGAGATTCATCTATATGGAGAGGAACGTACGCTCTGGTCGAAAGAAAACGGTTAGATATGCCGTGCGGACGTTAGATCGACGTATATATATATATACTTCATTAAGTTCTCGACCCTTGGCGTGGCATGGCAAGGCTTCACTAACGGGGACATAGAGTCTACGGAATGATGGTATTTTTACCCACGCTTGGACTGTCTTTCTAACGTTATTGATTGCGAGACCCTGTCAGAGCAGTGGACCCAAATTCGAAATCAACGTTGACATATCGCGTGCTTTCAAACCGTTTTGACATAAATATGGGAGGAGACACGTAGCTATTCTTTGTTAAACTTTATATTCAATTTCCATACTTCGCGTGATAACCTCTACTCAAGTAAAACTTTGAATTTTTCTAATTCAAACATGAAAAGCTAATGGAAAACACGCCCTTTTTTATTTTAAAACCAAATGCTACAAATTCAGAGCAATTACGTTTTCGCGAGTTTGAATTTTAAATTCTGATATTTCCAAGTCAAAATTTCTTACTTTAACTATCTAATAGAACTGTAACTTACTGTAACATAAACGATAGCGTCTGTTGATTGGTCGGGAAACACCAAATGATTTTTACTAAAATTTCCATGATGTGATGCTTGTAGCGCTGATGCCGAGGCATTTTTCTGGAGGCACATGGGACTTCCTTTGAACCTGTGATTAAAATAATTACAAATAATTAAGGCCTAATTAAATTCTAGAACGTATAAAAATAATTAGAAAAAATTATTTATTAATAAGGCTTGAAAGCCCCTAATGTTCAGCTTCGCCCCACGCATTGACGTATTGCGGGTAAAACATTTCTACAGGCGTTCTATGGAAAACTAACGCTAACGTTTGCCCCTGAATGTTTTCTTTCTTTCAGTGCTTAAAATTCTTAAACGAAGTTAATTTTAACCAGTTTTAAAGAAACGCAGGGAAATTAATAAAAATAATATTATGCTTAGAACAGACCCCAGAAAAATCATAAAAACAATATACATTTTTTCAGCCTTTTAAAATTAGTTTTAAAGGTTGAATTAAAAAAAAAATAAAAATAAATTGAAGTGAGTCCTTTAGATGCACCTGAATTTTACTTTGATTTTTAAACTTTTGAAATCTCTCTTTAATGAGTGTATAAGAATTAAATACACTTAAAATAATTTACCACGCGCATTTTTTTTGTTTTTAATCAACTAATGAGGCGTTTCACGTGAAAGTTACGAGCCCTAAGGGTTTTTGTTTTGAAGGAGGCGGTGGTATTGGATGGTACGATTGGTTTGACGATGACCCCGAGGTCCCAATCCAATAAGAGAGTAAGGCTTGCTCAGCCACCGTTCGTGTTTCATATTTTTTATAAAATAGATAGGGAGCTGGAAGACTAGATAGCTATAAATTCTGGGTTTGTTATTTGCGATGCCATAAGAGGTAATGGGACCAAACAGGCTTGGAAATAAGCCAAAAAGATGATTTCCCGTAAATACTATCTTTATATATATATAGAGTATACGCCTGATAGTCTGGAGCAAATATAGAAGAAGTTTCGGGGAAAAAGATACGCGCTATGAGTAAGTTATTCCCTTCTTTGATAATTTATGTTTCCGCCTTTCTTCCTATTGGCTCTAAATCAGTGGATGTTTTGGAAGATACTACTTATCTTTAGTATCTTCAGTATACTTTAGAGAGATATATAAAGGAACCTATATAAAATTAAATAATTATAGGTTTTATTGAAGAAGTTTTTAATTTTTTTTAGGGTGAAATAAATTGTGGAAAATTTTTGTATCCAAACTTGAGGTAAGACTATTTTAATTAAGAAGTGTGTTCTAAATTAAAACTTTTCCATTTTAGCGCATTAATTAACTTTTAAATTACTAAAACTGCCAAACATTCACTTAACATCACTTGATTTGTGATAAATTAAACCAAAAATACTAAATTAAAATATAAAACATATTCAAGTGTCAAACTGTTAAGATGAAAAATCGATAAGATATAGATCAATAAAACATTTCAAATATTCCTTCACAAAGAAACTTAAAGATCGCAGCGGGGCATATATATGGCATTACTCGATATCGACACCTTTAAAACAGAATAATCTTAAGTACAATCGTACAAAGGCTTAAGGAGATACGATACTTTAGCTATGAGATAAAGATACCTTAATAGTGGTACTTGCATATAGAAAAAAAGCGAAAAAAAAAATTCTTGGATATTTGAGAACAACGTTGAAGCCTTAGCCGTAGCCGTTTGGAACCATTTCGAATAGTGAGCGGAAAGGGTAGCTTTATACGTCTTTCTTTAAAAAGGAAATCCCCCTTCAGGCACAACCGTTTTTCTCACTCACTCGGTGTACTTTCCAGCGTGTGTGCGAATAGCTAGGCCTAGTTTCTTACATTTCTCTCAAGGGAGGGATGGGCCGTTAACCATCTTTCTCGCAGCGCTAGAAAACCCGGTGAAAAACACTCCCAAATTCCCAATTCTCTAACATAGAAATGGTCTTTTCTTACAATTTAAGGTAATGTTTTTATAGTATGCAAAGTAGCAAAACCGTGTAGATCCTGCAGATATATAAGTTCTTACTATAAAGATATTCCCCCTTCTTTGTTTAGACTTTTCAGGTCACACCTAAAACAAAATTGCAAAAACCGTATGTGTAGAGAATTTGTTTTTTCGAAACAGAACCCAATAAATTTGCCATAATCTTGTTTTACTTTAAATATTTTGAACCTAATACTATTTATTATAGCTTAATTGTTAATTTTATTTAGTTTAAAGTAAGATTAATTCTTATCTCAGGGATGAAACGTAGTTCCAAGTAATCAAATTTATCCAAGGTGTTTTCTTTGGCATCATAAAACAAAGCCTGTCCCTTAAACAAACCAAACGTGGACCTAAATGTAACTGTAGCCAATATTTACCCAAAACCCGCTTTCCCAGCTTCTATAGGGCCCCTATGAGTTCAGCTGACCGAAAAGCCCACAAGCTTCGCGGTATACGCCATCTATCGCTAGAGGCCAAAATACGGGCAAGGTATTGAAGTTTCGAAATTGAATTGAATAAATCAAACTAAATTGATTTCAATGACTTAAATCATATGGTTTTATTGAACTACAAGGAAATAGATTGGATATTTCTAAATTTCTGCAAATAAAGCCGTTACAATCGCCAGAAATCTCCTGTAGAACAATAAACCTTAATATCCATTTAAAATGGTTTATGGTAAAACTTCTTAAGCTGCGTTCACACGAGATACCTTGAAACTATTTTGGAAAAGGTAGAAATGGAATATTTTTCTTTTAAAAATATGAGATGTTTAGTGAGAAAAATGCAATTATTATTTTTCCAAAAAGGAAGTAGGCCTTACCAAAATGGTTGAAAATGGTTCCAAATTGTCTCGTGTAAAAACGGCTTTAAACCCCCCCCCCCTCCATCTTGGCCCCTCGAAGAAAAACCAATGATAATCGAAAATAGATCTAAAATATCCGATATCTTTTTAACCCCCCTTCCGAAAACAACTCTAGATTCAATTTTTATCCTGAAAAAAAAAGAGAGCAATGCTCGTCCCCGTTTTAAAGAAATGAATTCAAATTCATGATAGATTTTCGTTTTCATCTTTTTCTCTCGAGCTAAGCCTAAAACCGAGGTTTTAACCCTAGAAGCGTCAAAAAACGTGGGGGTACAGAAGGGAAGGACTGAACAAAACGAATGTTCTTACAAAGAAAAACCTCCTTTTGTCTCGCCTCCTTGCCATTTGTTCATTCCGTAGCGGATTTACAATCTAAGATTGATACGAATTTTAACCAGAAACGTTATCTTGGAATTGAATCAATCTGAGAGTGTGACTGAATATACATTCGGCATCGAGAAAATAGAAAAGAAGGGGAATGGAATAACCAAAAGAATCTTGCTCCCAAAAAAAAGGGAGATATATAAATTCTTTATTTTTTTATTGCTGGGAGCTGTTGCCCATAAACTCGCGGGGTAGCGAGCGAGGTGCCTTGAGTTATAAGGTTACACTCCTTGGTTTGCACTGGGTGCAGTTCGGAGCAATGCTTCAGGGGCAGGGGGGATTTTGGGGGAGGACGATCGAAATTTATTTTTTTATTTTATTTTCTGGTATGGACCGGGATGTTTTCGATTTCCTGGAACTTTTTATGCGGAATATGTTATTTCTTTCTCAACTTCGTTTCGGAGCCCAAGTAATTTGTATAGAAGTAGAGACGTACGAGGGCCTTGTATAATGGTTGCATTTTATAAAAATTTTAATGCAAAAAAATTTCCCAACTTTGTTACGTATGAATTAGTAACTCACGATTCATCTTCTGTAAACTTACGCCTCGCATCAAAAGGAAGAAGACACGCAAATATTTTCTAAATTTTATAAATTAATCAAACTTGAGTTTTAAAAGCAGTTCGTTCCGGATTTTTCATTGAAAGGTAGGTCTTACTCTTTCTAAGATTGTTTCTGGAGGTTTACTGCTACTTTAGTCTGCTTTTGGTACTACGTAGGCATTCTTAATAGAAAAATCGATTTAGGCCTAAGAATACCGTTGACTTTTGTACTTAGAAAGGTATGATAACATCTGATGCCAACAAGTATTGCGAGAGAAATCTTTACAATTTCATTTTCGATATGAAAAACGTCTAGCAGTATTTTCGCTCTTCGATACCGAATTTTTTGTGATTATTTTTCTTTTGAATTAATTCGGATCAATAATTTCAAGAAGAAAGCCAATTTTTCCACTCAGTGAAGAAAAGTATTATATTTTTAAGGATGTAATCATTGATTACCAATTGAAATAAAATATAGTAAGATCAAATAATTTTTTTTTTCATAATCCAAAGCAATATCTGACTTTAGAATTGGCTTTTTATTATTAAAAGAAAGCAAAAAAGGATGTTGACAACTGATGTAATAAGATTAGAATCCCCGAGGAACACGTCAACGCAACATTTTAAGGGTATTTGCGCGTCGGGTGTTAAGGATGGCACTCCAGTCGGAAGCGACAACAAGCAACCAGTTTTAAACTAACATTCGCGATGAGAGTATTAGTAAAGATAACGGTGGAAGCAACCTAAAAACCCCTAAGTAGATATGGAAGTATAATATAGACCCTTGGGGTTTCAACGCCATTAATTGGATGAAAACGAACAGCGCGTGTAATAGTGTTCTGTCGCCTCGCCTGGCTAAGCCTAACTTGGCGAAATGAAATGACAAGGGGTTATTTCCAGCCCCATTTCATCTCCCCTGGTTGCAAATAAGTCATTTCGAAACCGTTATAGAGTTGAATGAGCAAATAGCCTCGAGCCTGACGAGAAATTTCAAGACAGCTTCACAAACGCGATAGTAAAAGTAAAATACCAAATCTGATATGGTCTTTGCGCTTTTACTCTCTCATTTGTGAAAACCCCATCATGGGTCTGAGTGACATTTTCTATAAGTGATAAGGACTATACCTTAAGGGTTTACAGGAAAATTATAGTATCTCTTCGACACGTGTTATATAAACATACAACCTCACGGCTTTGAAATTACTCCCAGGAGCCTAAAAGACCGGAAACGTTCCGATGTGAAAGGATAAAAAAATTTGGTGTCAGAAAAACTCGAAGGTTGGTACCATCTTTAAGTTACCTTCATTGGAATTGTGAAGGTATACGGTTTCAGTTAATATATTCGTGGAAGTCTTATCATGGTATGGAATTTATTATCTTTAGTATGTAGCCTGGGACAAATTTCTGAAGCGTCATCTAGTCAGATACGAATCTAGTTATGGTTTGTATGTAGGTCTGGAGATTTATTTTTTTGCTCATCAACCCATCTTCCGAAAGTAATTAAAGCTATTCAAAGGCGCCGCCAGCTTACTTATTATTAAGTACCATAAGTAATCAGCCATTCCCGTCACTATCCGTAAGTGTGCCACACGTTATTGTGCAATTTTACATAGTATTTTGGTCTTTTACTGCATTACGAACGTCGGGAATGCGGTACAATGGATGGTAACGTATCAATGGACCCCCTCTTAGGATATATGTTTTTTGGGACCCCTGGGCCAGTATCCATCTTCGTCCTGTAGGCCAACAGAATTTCTTGGGTAAATTAAACGCGTGACCTTTATTTTTGCCCTCTTATTCGTTGAAATTTGGTGAACCGGACATTAGGGCAATTAAATAAAAAATTAAACCCGTCAACTCTAAAAATACCTCTTACGTATAATTCCTTTTGACTGTATCAAAGATTCTCGGGGCGAGCACGACATTAAAAAAGTATACCCTTCAATCAGCGTCAACAGAAACGGAGACAGTTCGGGGGTGCGTCCAACAATTTGTTATATATACGAAAAGGGTAAAGATTCGGACATTGACATCGCCTAAGCGGAGACCCTGTAAGTTTCCTCCACCCACGCGTAACCTCCTACGACGACGAACTGTAGTATAACAGCGCGTCTCCTCTATTTAATTCGAACAAAAGTTTTATTTGTTGTTTCCGGGGTACCGCCCTCGTGCCCTAGAGTACACTGACACTACACCAGTACACAGAAATGGGTTACTACGAGGTTATCGCTACTAAGATGCAAAATGTTAAATGTTTCATCAATTATCAATCCGATTTAATTTTTTTATATGTTAGGCATTTGGACGGAAATGATGTGAATTTCTTTCATAGCCTCGAGTTAATCTACTTCTTATGTAGGTTATCACAGGGGAACAGAGTACATAACGTCCTGAACTCTGAGTGTAAGTACAATGGAAGCCTTCTTCGTTTAGCCGAGTTAGCACGAGCGGCAAAGAGAATTTAATTTTATTACCGGTTGGACAGAACTGTAGCGGAAGGAGTTCTGAACCTGAACCTACCTAGTTCAATCCACCGCCTTATATCTGTAACGTAAGCACGCTTCGCCCCTCGCGCTTTCGTGGATGGTTGACCACCAGTACCGGGGTTTTCGGACTCCCGCGCTTCAGACGAAGATAGTCCCACGCAAGTCCTTCGGGCAAATGAGAGGAGGAAATTCGATGAGAGTCGGTGACGCGAATAGTAGGGGTCTTTCCCAGACCGTCTCTTTTAATACGATTCTAAGTGAAACGGCCGAGAAACGCCTCGGGATTATTTCGAAAGGATTAGAGCCAAGATTTCCCGTCGCTAGCGTTAGGCCTACCTAACTAGGGACCTAAACGTTTCCAACTATACTTTTTCATTCTTACGAACGCGCTGTGTTAAAATGACCGTGAATCGAGGAAAGTCCCTCTAGACCGATAAAATTAAGTACAGCGTAGAGTGTGTTTATATTTAAAGGCTTAGACCAAAGTCCTAAAAATTGCCAGAGTTTTTGGTTTGAATAAAGATTGCAATTACTTTTGCAATTTACATCTGTAAGACCAGAGGTCTGGAAAAGATTAGTGAGGAACTGTAGCTGATGCGTATGAACTAAATAGAAAAGGTTAAAGTTTGGTATTTTGTAACGTCCGTCTGTAGCACAATGTAATTTTAATTATTTTACGTAAGAAAATTATGAATTTTTTAATTTAATCTTAATGATTATGAGAAGAGTAAAAATATTTTTACACAATCCCGCTTGTGAAAAACTTGTTTCAGAAATAAAAGCTGGCTCCAGAAAGAGATATAAAAGGACCCTGCTTAAAGTGTTAGTGACATAATTTTCGTCATCCACAAACTTAAAATGCGAAAAAAATCCTTGAAAAATCTAGTTTATTATGATATGTTTACTTTTTTATTTGGTTTCGTAGCAATTTATAAAATTGCAATCAAAGTATAGTGTTTGGAAAAGGCCTAGTTCAAATTTGTTTCGTTTGATGACGTAGTAAGGAGAAATTTTCTCTCTAGATATCGCTCACGTGACGCCTGTCTCCGCGCGCGCCGCGTTAAGCCTATTTTATTCATATTCGCGTGGCATTAGTAGACTCGAGCGCTCGCGCTTGGCTTTTCCGCGAGATGCCGTGAGTGACGCAGCAAGGAGAAAACCCGCCAAAAATCTTCCCCGCAAATTTGCTTTTGTCCCCCAAATTTCAAATTTTCAAAGTGTTTTTTCTGTGTTTTCCTTCATATTTAAATATTTATCAAGCATATTTTTGGAATCAGAAGAGTTTAAACTCTCAAAAAAGTAAGGTTTTCTTTAGATTTGAGATAATTTTTAAATCACGTCGCTATTCCTTTAACTCGAATTGGCTGAGGGCAAAACATTTCTACAGGGGTTCTACGAGAATATGACGTTGAAGATTCACCCTAAATGTTTGCTTCTCTTAACTACATTGTCTGTCAAGATTTTATTCATATATTTTCCAAAACGTGAAGATTTGAAGTACAGAACATAAGATGTATTATTTAGAACCGTTGTTAAATATTTTCAGTACGAAATAATATCAGTTTCAAAGGTAGTAGTGGTACATATTTAAGCCCTATCATTTTACGCTGTCAGTACTTTTATGTTCTAGTCCAATTTAAAGTTTAAAAGTGAAACAAATAGCGGAGGAACGTGCCTGGCCAGACGTCAAGTAGAATATCTTTGACAAGGTCTTAACCCCGCTGCTATTTTTCTCCGAAAACAAGAGAGAGAGAATCTAAGAAAATGTCGAGTCGTCCAAAAACAAAGTTTTCTAAGTCCAGGAGGCTTAAAACTAGAGGCCACATCTAGAGGGGGGTCAAACCGATACATTTTTCATTAGAAGTTTTCTATTCTTGGGGGCGCTGCAAAGGCTTAACGATTGTTAAAGAGGCCTGCTGAGAAAACTACAGTCTTATCTTTCCAATTTCGAATCTAAAAACCTCTTTTCCCAACTTCTTTTTAAAGCGAAAAAATTGCTCTTCTTAGTGAGAGCTTTCAAGTTGGCCTACGGTACGATGAGTTTAATCTTTTACCGACTTGAAAAAAAAAACCACTGTATAGAGTAGCACCTAGTAGGTAGTGAAAATAACGCTTTTTTAAGTTTTCAACTTAATCCCGGTGTGGCAAAAGGATTTCTTAGAAGAGTCTCTACAGAATAAAGTTTTTATTTGTTGTAACATAAATAAGGTAACGGCTCGTAAGTGAGAAACTTTGTATCGCTTGTAAATTAGAGAGAGCTATCCATTTGAGTTGAAGGTACATTAAAAATAAACATTGAATTAAATTGAAAAATAAAAGGCTATGTCCCCTATGAGGTTTACAAAAGCTAGTTCGCAAACGGCACTTGAAGTGTATAGCCTATATCTTACTGTTTTCTACATTATTCACCATGCCATAAAAGCCTGGATTCCATGGCTGAGTATGATGCCCTAGTGTTTTATACAAAAGTGCTGTATTTATGGGCCTTGGTTTTGTAGCCTATTAGGATGATGACAATATAGCCAACCTAAGCCTTGGCCTATAGATAACTCTTAGTATAACCTCTAAAGCTATAAACATTATAGGTATCTCCATGAACCAATAGGGGCGCCTGGTTGCCTAACAATGATCTATTGTCAACGGATGCGAAAGAGGAACTTTTATGGACTGTTCGAAATCCCTTCACTGTTCTAAACACAAAGACAAAGTCCTTAACGACACCGCACTTCCCTCGAAACAAAAGGAATAACGGCGAATAATCATTCCTCAAAGGGATAGTGAAATATAAAAACCTTGGATTTTATAACATTTCGCGTAATTAGATGTATAATCTGCAGGATCGGCTTACATAGGATCGATTAATAGGTAAGATGATGAATATATCGACGAAATATTGAAATATTTTAGTGTCTAGTGTATTAAATACTATTATAATAAATTTTAGCAAGATCTCATTCAAGTAAAGAGAGAACGTTCGAGTCAGTCTAATCCGCTTCCATGAAGTCAGAGTTATCTTTTTTTTCTGGGAGGGGCCTAGTTTAAGTCAGTTTAGGCATAGCGAGAGCAGCTTGCGTCGTGACACGCGTGATCGAGTGGGGTATGGTTTAGCGCGCCACCTAATAACCGGAAATTACTGAATAAAATGTTAAATGGACGCGGGCCTAATTCAGGCCCGTAGCCAGAAAAGTTACGCAGAGGGGGCAGTATCTTTCTGTGAGGGGGCATGGCAAATGGAATTTTCTTTATAGAATAACATAATATCAAAATGTCAGACAATAAATATTTCCGCAATTTACATTATTGACACTCATTTAACATTTGAAAATCAAACTTTTTAAAAAGTGTAAAAAATAAATTCTTAATAAACAATTCTAAATTTCTAGTCAGATCTTTTTCGTAGGCTAGGGAAATACGCGAGTTGGGCAAGAAAAGCTTGCCTGGCGTCAAATGTAAGTCTGTACCCCTAGGGGTCGGTCATTCATAAAATCCCGTACGCTACCCGTGAAATCCAATTTAAGAAATCCGAAATCAATGCTGATTTCGAAATCAAATAAAAAATCCGAAATCACAAAATCATTAAAGAAATCATATAATCAGGAAAAAAACACAAAATCAACAAAGAAATCACGAAATCAACAAAGAAATCACGAAATCAACAAAGAAATCACGAAATCAACATAAAAATCACGAAATCAGAAGCGAAATCACGAAATCAGAAGCGAAATCACAAAATAAGAAACAAAATCAGTAAAGAAATCGTGAAATCCATTACAAAATTCACGAAATCCAAAAACCAAAGAAATCACAAAATCCGACGAAATCAAGGGGAAAATCTCAAAATCCGAGGAAATCACGTGAAAAACCTCAAAATCCAACGAAATCAAGGGAAATATCGCAAAATCCGTCGAAATCACGGGAAAAATAGCAAAATCCGACGGAATCACGGGAAAAATCTCAAATTTCTTTGAAATTCATTAGATTTTATCGAATTCTGAAATCAAACGGAATCCGAAGAAATCAAATTGGATTTCGAAATCCCGTACACTTTTTCCAAAACGTCCGACCCCTCGCTGTACTCCACATAATATTTTGGTCCTGGATGACAAAACCAGCGATATATATCAAGGATAACGACAAAAAGCTAAAAATTCCAGTGTATCAGGGATACATATCAAAAGGGAATTTAAAACATACAAATGAATCAGGGATATATCAAGTAAAAACCTCCAAGCGTATCAGGAATATACACAGGTAAAGACAATAAAGTCTAAAATATGTTGATATACATTTTAAATAGTTAATATTTGTGTACCAAAATGAAAATATTCATTACAGAGGCAAAGTTAATTTGATAAGGGGGCATTGAAAAATTTTGAGGGGGCATTTAGGGGCAAACCGAAATCTTATTTGAGGGGGCAGGATATATTTTTGAGGGGGCATTGCCCCCTGGTGCCCCCCCGTGGCTACGGGCCTGGCCTAATTTAAGTCGGTTTAGGCATAGCCCACTCAATCCGCGCTCCCAGACGCTGCGCTGCTCGCGCTATAGCTATAGCAGCTTGCGTCGTGACGCGCGTGATCGAGTGGGGTATGGTTTAGCGCGCCACCTACTAACCGGAAATTACTGAATAAAATGTTAAATGGACGCGGCCAGTAGCGACTCGAGAGTCGGCCTAGGCAAGAAGTCGAAAGAAACTATTGACAACAATGTTAAGTATTAGTATACGATTCAGATTAATAACATCGGATCGGCCTTATTAAAAATATATTTTTTATCAATCGGGGTAGGGACAAATAAAAATAACGTGGTATTATATTAAAATATGGCTATTTACCTGAAGTTTCAAACGTAAGCCTTGGTTGTTCTGGCACTTAAGGAAAATAATTGTGGCCTTTCCTTGTTATAATAATTGAATTGTATATTTTACTATTTACTATTCGGTCTATATTTATATCGACATAACCAGCACTATCAACTGTTGCTCCAATAAACATTTCTACTAATTCTGGAGTCAGTCTCCCTCACATCGAGATCGAGAACGACAATTTCGATAAATAGTGAATGGATAGTCCACCAGGCGGTGTTAGTGTATCGATAAAATGGCGGGAATTTTTTTAGGGAGGGGCCTAGGTACTACTTGATGGTGGCGAAGATGAAGGTAAACTCGAAATTCAATAACAAAACGCAATGTACCAATTAAAAGAGCCACTATTTCATATAAATTGCACTTTCCTCGCCGGGATTTGAATCGGAGTTCGCAGCGTGGCAAACTGATACGCTACCCACTGCGCAACGTCTTCTGTAGCTCACCACTTGTTATAAATCAATCTTCAATTTATCATTCGAAAGAGGACATTTTTGTGCAAATATCACATCCCTCCACGTCCTGCGCTACGTCCTCAGTACATCGTTCAAAAGAGTCTCGATTTTTTTTATAAATATTACTTCCAGCGGCGGGAATGATTCTTTGTGTCTATAAATGTCATTTATATGGACTGTAAAACGATGCTTTTTTGTATAAAATTTCAAATGCAAATGGGCCACATAACTAAAGTGATATTGGAGTGATCTAGAACACCACCAAATACTTTCATAAAATGCCCCTTCACAATCCCTTTTCAACAATAATAATACCGTTACTTTTCATTTTATAACGAAACAATTATTAGTTTTCTGAAACACGATAATAGAGTCGTAATAACTGGATATTTGGTGCGGAACAAATTAGAAGGGCAGAAATTAGAAACTCTCACAATAGAAATTTTATTTATTTAGAAATACAAATTCCCAAAGCTAAACACAGTCCTCCCTTTTGAAACTCAACGGTATAGTACAAAGGTTTATCGCTGCAAGGAATGGCTTGGCTTAAATTTTCACTTCTGAAAAATAAGTCGCTAAAATCAAAAGGATTTTACTCTTCAGTTTGAAACTACCACACTGAATTGTTAATGACAATTAGGGACTTGTAACGAATTCTGGCCAGTATAATTATCTCATTCTCATTTATTAGGCCTTGAGCTGGGGAAGGCGTTGCTAAAGTTGTTACGGGTTCATAGCCATCAAGCAACTTTGGAATCATTAAGGTTTAAAGGAAATAAAAATCAGAACCATACGAAGGAGAAATTTCAGATAAAGCTTAACTTTCATTCACCCGCAGTGTAGCCGGGTCTTTTAAGGTTTCTCTTTATTCTAGAAGCTTAATTAGAGTCTGGGAAAGGGTAATGAGATCACTGTACCATCCTTTTAAGTCAGCTCCGGAAAAGTTCAATCACTAAGGCCTTTCCAACTGATCTAACCCGAATCCAAGAGGTGATTCAACCAAGAGCGTACCCCTGATATCCCGCCGCAACTGTGGCATATTAGGTCTTTCTAATAACAAGTGATGATGTTAAATTTTATCTAACCCTAATTAAAAAATTCGTACTAACCTTGAAGCACACAATCGTTTTCTTGAGGACTCAATTCAACCTACGTTTTTCGGAGAATTGGGCCTACAATTATTTCGAGAACCAAGTAAAATCCAATTTGTGGTTGACGTCAGAGGTAACGTCATCATGAAATGGGTTTGATTTGATATTGTCAGAACCGCTTGGTGATCAAAATATATTATATTGAATCCCGGATCATCTTTCATCGCGGTTGCATGCGTGATAAACGTTCACTTAAAGGTCCCAAGGAAAACCCCGAGTGCAAAGTCCAAGTCTCTCCTATAATAAAACGAACTTGAAGATCTTTCTATCCTACATAAGAACCAGAAAAGATTAAATCTAACGTGAAACGTGAATGCTTTTGGGCAGCTGAGACTCGTTAAAATTTTCAAATATTCCAACTATGCCTTGATCAAATTTCAAACTATTAAGTTTCCCATCATGCCATAAATCCTTCAATTTCGGCTAAGCCTAACTCCAACTGTCAGATCCATTTAGGGCTAACTCTCTAAACATTTTAACCCTACCATTAACACTAGCTCGAATAACTCTCGTATAATCCTCCCCTTCGATTCTGTCTAAATCAGACGCATGTACAAGTCGACGTCGCTTGACTGTAAGTCCATAACGGGTTGATCGCAAACTCGCGAAGCCAACCTAATGACCATCCTCCAGCTCTTTTCCCCCTTCTCATTCAAAATCTGTTTATGATCCCAGGATGTCCAGGTGACTTTGAAAACTTGTAAGAGCGGGAACTCGGGTCCATTTCGAGGGCTTTTAACGATTTTAAGGCGAGAACCCAAGGGCACGCCAAACTCTATCCCATTTCCTAAGGGCGTCCGTGTAGACTGGTACGAGGTCCCCCCTCAGTAGGCGCGCCACGCGTTTCTCTAATCCTGAGAATTGGAAAGAGTGGAGCGTTATTTATAAGCCAATATCAATTAAAGGCCTAATGAGATTCGTTAATCTTACTGCAAGGGGGGTTTCCTATATCGGTTCGCGCTTAATTGGCCGTTTGTCATTTTTAATAAAGCCCCCTTATTGGACCGACAACCGTTAGGCCTGAGTGCTAATTTGTATTCGCCAGGTTTTCTTAAATTCCATTATAGGGGGCACCTACGCGCCTTTCGAGAACTTAGTTTTCATTTTGATGAAATTAGGCTTAAGGTTGGTCATAATGGCTAGACGGGTCATATTTTCCAAGCTTCAATGATTTTGTGATTCAATTAGAGTTTATATCCAGATTATTAGAGTTACTACACCAAAATTCGATAAGGTAAAGTGCGCAGTAAAAATACAGCGCTTGAAGAATAACATACGAGTAGAGTATAGATTCCAAAGACTCCAGAAAATTTCATTAGATAATGAAAATATTGTTACAAGTAAAACTTGTTGTAGAAGTCTCCCAGCCCCAACCTTTAATCTCAAAGGGGTAGAAAAACGTATAGTTACGGTTAGAAACTTTAAATTTGAAATTCAATTAAAAGTTTCTTCAAATAATCCGAATTAAATTGAGGAAAGGTTAGACCTGGAAAATTTAAACTTAGATTAAACGTAATTGGTAATCTACTTCTATTAATATTTAAAAAACACATTACACGTTGCATATTTCCAAAATGGAGTATTAAAATTAAATCCTGTACTTAATTAAGTGAAATATATCATAAAAAATTCAAAATGTTCAATGATGTGACGTTTAAGTATCCCTTTAAGGCCCTGTGGCGGGATGTTCGATCGAAGACTCGAAGTCTTGAAGTCTTAAAACAATCATGTCATTGAATTATCTTCGTGGCTGGCTTGAAGCGATTTCTAAGAGGATAGGGAAAAGTACAACCCTTAAGTCAACTAAATTAAAATTACAGTCCACACACACTATATATGTTAAGTCACTGTAATTCTTGAAGAGGCGAATTTGCCCCAAGCGAGTTCCAGAAATTATTGCAATTTGAATCATGCAAATTGAAATTTGTAGCTTCCTAAAAGATGCAAATGAGAAAATGCTTCCTACTTCGCATGCAGCAACAAACTTTTTCTAAACCTTAATTACTCATTTCCTATGCCAGAACGGTTTTCGCTAAAAAAAAGGAAATTAAATCCTTTAATCCGAAATCGTGCAGACCAAGGCCTACATTCACATATTTAATGCAACCAAATATAGTGAAGATGCATGTTCAATTAATAATACGTCAAATACACCCCAGCTCTTACCATTTCTATGGATAAATGTTATGTGACAATTAAATTCGAGGTGACGCGCGAAACCTCAATTAATCATATCAGACTAAGCAGTCTGAAGTCCATTCCTGAAGCAATACGTTCCCCACTCTCCTCCAAAAAATCTGGTAATTACATTTTGGGTCCCTAAACTAATATAATTTCGGCTCAACCCTGGTGTCCAAACTTGGACATATCTTTTATATATATATATATATATGTAGCAGAGTTTCATCCTGTTAAAAACTTGTCCAAGCTACAGATAGTGGAAAGTAATTTTTCTGCCTCAAGTTTGTTACAAAATGTACCCCATAAAAAGATAAGAATTTAATGCTGTTCTTAAGCCCTCGGCTCCAGGCTCTATCAAGTGACAGTTAAGTCGATAATACCAAAACTCCCCTTTCCATTCTCCCGTCTTCTATAAGCGTCGCTCTTTCTCCTTATGGTCTGACGGTTCCCGTCCATTTGTCTCGGTCAATCATACTCTGTAGCTTTGGGTCAACTCGTCCCGAGGCGCCCGAGATGTCACGTGACCACTGGACCGTGGTATTGACGTCCCATATATATACACTGCTCCTCTATATCGACCGTCCGCTTATACTCAACTTTATACCTGTAACTCTACCTACAATAAGCCTACCTGGACTTTAAAGATATCTCGCTGAACCATTCGCTACAATGTGAAGATTTGCGGAATTTAATTTTTTTTTCTTAAATCTGGTATCGCGAAATACAATAAGCTGCAGGTTTTTTTGAAGGTGATTCGCGACCAAAGAAACTAAGTACAAAAAGGTTTCATCTTGCAGGATACAAAACTTCAGTCAAATCGGTTGAGAGTTATGGTAAAATTTATTTAAAAAATTACCACTGGTTGAATACAGTTTTTTGAACCAACGATGAGAAAGTCTCAGCTATGTCTTTCTGTTAGTAACGCTCTGACACAGTTTAACTTGAATAAAATCAAGACTGATTAAACATAGAGTTGAATTAGTGCAGAATATAATTTACAAGCAAGGATTATGAAGAATCTAGGTTGAAATAGTTAGGTCATATGAACAGGTATGGGAAGTGAAAGTTCTCAACTGAAAAAATTTCAAGTCCAATCCTGCTGCCTCGTTACCTTGCATCTTTCGTAAAAACCACAGATTCCTAACTATCAAGCTAACTCGGTTGTCCGTAGAAATTTCATCTTTCCTACATTGCAAACTCTATTACGACCAGAGAGGAGGCGTTTCTGAGAATCGAGCGGGGGATTCTGGGTAAACGCTTGAAGGGAAAGGAAAAGTATAACCATCACATTCTTGGGTCGTTTATTTTGGACGTCAAATGTATTATTAGGATAAATGATGTTATTCTAATGTTAGCTCGATGCTCACACGCCGTTGCACCAAATTGATGGTACCCTAATAAATTTTTTATAGATCTGTAAGGTCTTTCTTTAGCTTTTTCCAGGCAATTGTACATTGTTCAGTAACATAGTTCAATTCAAAAGCCTTTATTTCTTATTGTCAAAGAACGCAAGTACCTGCAATAGGTTTGAAATTAATGGTCGAAATAAAACTGTGGTTGAGTGGATACCACAATTGTACATCGCTCATTAGTTACTGTCTCGGACAGGGTTGGATTAGCAGTTTTTTTTTCTTGCTTCATTGGAAAAACCCTGAGGTTTAAGAACGTGTTTCATTATGAATTTCATCATTTTTCTATCAAAGAGAAGTAAAACCTAGAATGTTTGTGTTTAAGGGATGCAGATGTTTGTGATCCTAAGTCATCACTACAAATAAACAATGAATAGATTTTGGGCTCTTTAGAATTTTACAATCTGTCTAGTGGTTTGTGGTTAATCCGTTCCTAGTCTGTACCTTTTTATTTTGACTAAACTACGTACAATATTTCAAGACGTCCTGGTAAATTAGAGTACAACGAAATAAAAAGTGACATTCTACTTGCCATCTCTCCGCAAGTTCTTATCTTCAAGAACCAGCTATTAATCTATCCTTGGATAGGACGAGGAGGTGGGCTGGAGGCTGTTTTCAACGCCTGCAATACACTCCGATACTCGTCCGCAACCGGTATCGATAAACGTCTTAGGGCCCCGGCCTTTGGGGTCCACTATAACATCAATATATCAAAAGCACCCCCACAGCCAGACTAGCACCGAACCCCATTTAGTAAACTGCTCAATTTATAACAAATTCCAAGGGATCCCATCGATTTAAAAAATAAAGCCCGCTCCCCGTACACCTTTTAGTATAAATCAATGTCTGAAGCATATGCTCGGCTCAATGGCGTTTATAACATTTAATCTAAATGGCACTATAGTGATTTCGATTAGGTCTAACGTGGAATATGTCTAGCTTTCTTAATGGATAGCTCGGCGGGTTAAATCCTCCGAAATAAGCCCGAGCTTCATTCTAAGAACCGCGGCGGATGAAGAACGTCTCTCTCTCTCTCTCTCTCTCTCTCTCTCTCTCTCTCTCTCTCTCTCTCTCTCTCTCTCTCTCTCTCTCTCTCTCTCGAATGAGTTTGAACCATCGACCCATAAGGAAAATTACCTACATACTTGGGAAGATAGAGAACTTATACGGCTTAGATAAGGGGATTCTTTCGCTTGACAAAAAGTGCTGGATACGCCGCTTCCTATAAGCTTACTCGTGCGATACAGGAACGTAATATCGCAAGCAAATGTATTAACAGAATAGACATTCACCATATTTCAGGAAGAAAAACAATAGGTTTTGATGCATTAATAGAAATATCGCTAAGAATGATGTTGTCATAGCTACAAAATGATGGGCGACACATCGTAACTGATTTTTGGATAACCAATGACGTAACGATAAAGGGGGAGGGCCAAACTATGACTCTTCCTAAATTCTTCTATCTCTTGTTTCCGGTTTAAAGTAATTACCAGGGTCCTCAACATTTATATGATCATAACCTTCAAAGGAAGTGAAAAATAGTTAGGGCGCAATATGTGTTGCTCTCTGAGGCCTAAAGTAAATAGGGATAATGACGCTTTGGAACAAAAAGAGTTGGTATAATACACCTTTTTGTATCTAGCTGTGAAATACGGGTCACGAAGACCGTTAGCGTTTCGTGACCTATTAGGAAGAAGCTATTCTTTCACCGATTTTTCCCTCAGTCTTGTCCGTTCCGTTTTACTATGAGAAGCCTTAAGGACAGGTCGTTCGCTGACAAGGCGCTAGAGCTTCTTCTTCTCGGTGTACTCTGATTGCGGAGTTTCGGGGGTCCTTATAACGATCCCTTAGCACGCTATATTTCAGCCCTTAATAATAAGTTTTTGTTTCTGCGAAGGGAGGGATATGAGTTAGGTGATATATGACTGCCCGGGATTTTTTTTTTCTCCTAGCAAGCTAGCAGCCGACCGATCCCACGTTAGGTTTAACGAAAAACGTGAAAGGCACTAGCTAAATAATATTTATACTAGCTTTCAGACTAATTGTGGTTTAATGGAATGTTTAGTCGGGTTGCACCATTCCAAAATTTAGCAAAACAGCAGTTCTTTGCCTCACTCATATGGCTAAATGAAAGTAAACTGTCCACACTTTGAGCCTAAAAAAGCAAAACTTAACCTAATCGACTCAAACCAAACCTATCACAAGCCTAACACCATGAATACTAGGGGGTCTGGTTGTGACAGTTCTGCCAGCTTCGTAAGCTATAATGACCCTTTAATTAATCACTTGGCTAGAAGATGGTAAACCGACCCCACACTAAGCCTGAAAAGCGAACTCAACATAATCTAATCGAACCGAACTAAACCAAACCTATCACTATGAATACTATAGGTTGCGGTCTTACCTCTCTTCACAATAGCAGTGAAAAACTCAGGTGTTTTCTGTGCGGATGGCTTTACTTCAAAGATATGATCTTCTAGTAGGCCGAAAAAAACTTGGAATGGCGTGGTGTGGTGTAATAATTATTTTTCAAGATAGGTAGTTGCGTAAGAAATAGACGCTTTTTCTCTCGCCTCATTGGATTAAGTTTCGTTTGGAATGAAAACTCATTTTAAAAGTTGCCAGGAGAAATAGCGCAAGCGCTTCTACTCGAGAGAAAAGAGAGAAGAAGGTAAAAAATCACCATTCCCTTTTCGTTTCATTCTTAAATAATAAATGAGAGGCAATGTTCTCGCCTAGGCCTAGGTAATACAAAATTTATTCGATTTCCTTTACCACCCCCACTCCCTTGGTGATCCATTTGATTACTTCTTCCTGTTGTAATAGACTTTAACTCCGGGCACAAAGAACAAAAGAGCTAAAGAGGTAATTCTATTCTAGCTACGCTACATTTGTAATGCATTGATTCAATTCTAAAGAAACCCGAAAGCCTAAAGAATAGATAGACTACGTTAAGCACCTCTCTGCTTAGCAAAAAAAATAAATAAAGCAAACGGCATAAAACATTAAGACACATACGCTTTTATGGCGCCAAAATGTGGGGGCGGCCATTAGTTAAGCAAAAGGCGCGTAGGAACACTGATACTTAGGCATTGGCAAACAGTATGGTCGTAATTTGGACCTAGAATCATTTATGGTTATTTACATTAAATCTCTTTATTGTAGCTAGTCATACGCCATAACCATATAGTATCTTGCGATGGGAAAATTTGTAGGGATGTGCCAGAAGCCTGTAAAGGACTTTTGAGCGTTCAAAACTAGAATTCTTATTTCCTGCAATACAATTTTGATGTTATATGAACCAATGCAAAACGTATAACCTCTTGGAAATTTATGATGCCAATTCATGCATCTTTGGGTTGTTTCTATTATAAATGCATTGCAATCGGTTTGATTATATAGATATCGTGAAATCTTTCGAACACTTTCTCTGGATAAAGAATATTGCATTCTTTATGAAAGTACTTGTGGAAACAACACGTTACTAAAAGAAATGAACCCATTAACGATTATATAAAAACGTCTTGGTTTGGACCAAGACCGAAAAAACAAACGATATGTGTGAGGTTTATCAATTGACTGAAGTTTCAGGTATTGAAATTTTTTTCTAGTTATTTTTATCCACTCAATCCTTAATCAATATTTAATTCAATCAACTGATTTTACTGTTAATCGATCTAGTCCCTCTAAATTAATTTAAAAAATTACATATCTACGCTTTTTCAAGAACAATTACATTTTCCGAAAACATTTTATCATGAAATTAATTGTTCTTAAAAAAGCGTAGATATGTAATTTTTTCAATTAATTTAGAGGGACTAGATCGATTAACAGTAAAATCAGTTGATTGAATTAAATATTGATTAAGGATTGAGTGGATAAAAATAACTAGAAAAAAATTTCAATACCTGAAACTTCAGTCAATTGATAAACCTCACACATATCGTTTGTTTTTTCGGTCTTGGTCCAAACCAAGACGTTTTTATATAATATCTGTCACTTCAGTCTTAATGTAATTAAATTTTGAAAAATTATGTTTGCTTTACCGTCATACATTTGCACTCTAAAATATAATGGTGCATTCAAACACCATATATGCTGTTTTTTCCGGTGCCAAAAAAGACATCATTTAGGGTGTACTTTAACCCCATTTCTATGATCAATTCACGCCATTTACTAATATTATTTAGAAGTATTAAGGAAATATTAGGCATATAAGCACCATTTACAGTGGCTTTTAACATCTTTTTTTGACAATCTGTTGAACTTCTAATATTACTTAGTTTAATGGTTTTAAAAGTAGGGAAAAAGTATGGTACCTATGTCACATTATTAAACCAAGTTTAGTTCAATAATTGTTAAATATTTATTATAACCACTACACCACAGACACGTGGTAAGTCTAAGTTTTCCAAGAGATCTGACTAATTATTATGTCCAATCACGATGGTTAAAACATGTATCTACCTGGGCTCGAACCTGGGACTTTCCGTGTGTGAAGCGGACGTGATAACCACTACACCATAGATACGTGGTAATACTGAGTTTTCCAAGATATCTAGCTAATTCAAGCGCCCAATCACGATGGTCAAAACATGTATCTACCTGGGCTCGAACCTGGGACTTTCCGCATGCGAAGCGGACGTGATAACCACTGCACTACAGATACGTAATAACACTGAGTTTTCCAAGAGATCTAGCTAATTCTTATGTACAATCACGATGGTCAATACATGTATCTACCAGGGCTCGAACCTGGGACCTTCCGCGTGTGAAGCGGACGTGATAACCACCACACTACAGATACGTAATAACACTGAGTTTTACAAGAGATCTAGCTAATTATTATGTCCAATCACGATGGTCAAAGCCGTACTTCTGTAATTAACTAAAATTAACATACTTAGACTTAATTGTTTTGATCAAACTGGCTGATAGCACACAATTAATACTTAATTGTTAATTTAAGATAATTCCGAAAAGTATCTTCGCTGCAGTTTTTAAGTTATCGGTGGGGAAAAATCACGAAAAACCCATGTTAATCTCCATAGGAAATTAGCAAAAGCGGGTGAATATTACTTTAACGTTACAAAACGGTATCAAGTCATATCTACAAGGGCCTACCGGCCCTGTAGAATAAAACTTATTGTTTTGGTCTCTCTTTAAAGATAAAGCAAAATCGTGAAAAAATATTTACATTTCCTCGGTTAACTTCGAAGAAACCTATAGATAGATTCGAAAAAACAATTAGATCCACAGGGCCTAAACCATTAAACAATAAATAAAACCCGAGCAAAATTTCCTCGTTTCATTCTACAAACACCACAGAATTTCCAATTAAGGCGAGATTGTTTACAAGAATAGAGACTTACGGGGTATCGTGTTGGGAGAAGGTTAGAAGAAGATAGCTATGTTCCTATCGATTTATTTTCGTTTTTCTTCATTCTAACTCGTTTAATTTTCTTTTGGGAGGCTGGAAGTAGGTGAATCTCTGTGGATTGTTGGGTATTCATTCGATTCCCCACCGAAATAACATGAGTGTACCACTATAAATGTTCTAAAGAGGTACTATACCTCACCACTTACTTTACAGGTTAAAATTTTAATCATGATCATACAGAGTAAAGTGTCAAACGAAGGTTATTCATGGATATGTTTAAGATAAAACTACATGACTAATATTCGAAGTTTTTTGAACGGGAACTAGAGTCTCTAAATTATATGGAATTTTATTGCAAACATGGAGTATAACGCTAATTAGATGAAATAGCTCTTCAATGTTTGTGTACCTTTCATGGACCATATGAATTACTTAAAATGTTGACAGTCCGCTTAAGTACCGCTTGAAAGTCTTTCAGTTCCAATTCTAATTTGCGGAAGAGACAGTCCCCACCCCTCGTAATCTACCTTGAAGCACTCTTAGTATTTAGTTCATTAAAAGAGCTTTATTTCAAGGCTTTCAAGCATTATTAGTGTTAAGTATCTAGATGAAACTGCGATAGACTATGCGTTAATTCCCTTTGAACGCTCATCATACTTTGTTAGGTATACAATCGTTCACTTCACGTATTACTCCGCGTTACCTTGGGTCCCTGCTGTAGTTTACCATTGGATCCAACTGTATTGGGTAGACGTTGAAACTAAATTTGGTTTTGCAGAGTTCCGGCGCGGCTTTTTCGCGTCTAAAGTTACTAATCATCTGCTTGAGTGTTATGGGGATAATTAGTGCATTGGCGGGGATTCGCCCAAAATCCTTTTCCCGGAGCTGTGGTATCTGGAAGGGCGACAGATAGAGTCAATGCCCGTAATTGGTCTGAAGGGGGCTTGTGGAATACATACGAAAAGAGTAAAATGAGAAGAGCTTATTTTTGTACTTTTCTGATATCTATTCAATATGAACCCGGCTTAGAGGCACATCGCATTTCTATTCCATGTATGAGAAATTATATATTTATCCAAAGTTAATCATGAAAGCTAAAACATCAATGCAACTTATCACTACTGTTCATTTAAAGTCGAAAACATGGTTCAAGGAGCATTGCTTCACACTACGAATTGTTCAGGGCCCGAAATAGCAACTTGAAGAGTGGAGGTTTCTGTCCATATATACTATATAAACACTATATAGTCTTTGGTAACACCCGTCTGAAATATTTACACGAAGGTTTTTGATTATCTAACCATTATTACCACTTTCAATTTAACGATGCTTAGTTATACAACAAGTCGACAATTAAAAAGACAAAAATGTTACTGGTCTAGAGAAGGACATTGTTGAACAAGCTTATTGACTCAACCAAACCACTTTTGACCATCTACCCCTGGTGTTACTGATACCAACCATGAAGTTTGGTCGAATTTGGTAAAGAACAAACAAAAACAAACGACTTCCTGAAATAAATATAAGATTTTTCAAGTTTCGGAATAAATTTCGAACCATACGCGGTCATATCAACCTTAAAAATTTTCTTTTCACGATTATTTTGAAAATAGTATTCCTCCGCAACAGTTACTTGTCTGTTGGAATTTCAAAGCGTCGTAAAAAATCTACTTTAAAAAAATGAAATGTATGTCTACAAAATATTACATTACATCATATAAAATTCGCCAAAACTTTGGGAGAAAACTAAAAAGATTTCAACAGCATCATAAGCACGTATCAAATAGTTTTTGTGTCTCTTGAGCCTTAGATGGTGGTTAGAATATCTTATACTCGCTTATAAACAAGGCAGAACTGGCCTATAACTCTGATACAAATTGCGTAACACAAACTGAAATATGCAATCATGTTTCTTCTGGGAAATCTCTATCCTAATTCTAAATTTGAATTGGTTCAAGTTAAATTTGATTGCAATGAAAATATCCATGTTTTTGTTATAAACCATAAGTTTATAATGTATGTTCCATAAGTTTATCACTGGTTACAAACTGGAGCTTGTCATGAAATGATTGAGGTAGGTCATAGATTCGAGTTAAAGCGACGCCTGGTGAAGCGCTATCAAAGGCTTAGTACAAACTAAATAGAAAGATGGATGCCCTGCAAAATTAACCGACTGTAGCCATTCAATTCTCGCTTGTCGTTCTCGAACTAGCTCGAGCTGTAAGTCTGTAGTATTACAAAGTATAGGTAGTTTCATACATATGGAACATATCTTATGAACTTAATATATAGTGAAATTAGAAACCTCCCAACACCTCTTAGTAATAATAGACGAAAATCTCAACTGTAATAGCAGTCATAAGGTATAGTTTATGATTATTTTTCACAAGGGAAACCTTCTGGGAAAAAAAGGTTTTCGAAACTACCTTGGTCTCTCACCCAAAAAAATAATACTGCTGGCAATAAATGTGTCCAAATCCTAAAGGGTCTACGGCAATTACCACCTAATAGAAAGAAAAAAAGACCCGTTGAATTTGGACCCTTAAAGTACAATCTAGGTTAGACTTCGAGATAGCCATGGTGAGCTATATAAAAGTTAGAGGGAGCCTTGAAACAATGCCAGATTTCCTAGATAAAATTGAAATACGGCGAGGTTTCCGATGTTAGTGGAACCACCGTCTACTTCGATACCACCTCATCATGCTTGGTTTAAAGGTATTGTAAAACGAATATTATGGTAAAAGTAGCTCCCGAGTAACTAATTGATCCAATGCACAGTTCAAAACTGCTTCAACTTATTACCTAGGAAGCAGAAGTGCATCATTGTCATTAAGTAATAGGTACTCGCTATATGGAAGATTTTCCCAAAACCCTGTGTGCCATCTTGGAAAATGGCAACCATAAATGCCAACCCTTGCTTATGGAATAACCCAGTTGACTGTTTCATTATGTATCTATAGATGGGGTATTATAGGTATTGGCTTAAAACTGTTGTCATGTTTTAAAATGGCGTTCGAAATACGTAAACAAAGAAATGTCTTTATATCTCTAAAAACCAAAACACTATTACACTCCCTTTAAGGTGCCATTAAACCATATAAAAAGTAGACTCTAACGATAACATTTTATTAAAAAGTAGGTCGCGAAAATAGAATAATAAAAAAAAAGAAATCAGATTGCAAAAAAGGCAGCTAAAACACTGAATGTGTTTCTATTTAATATGCTGAAGGATTTTTATCAAATCTGATTATCTTTATTATTATTACTATGCCAAATAAGTTATAGACCTAGGGGTTTTAGAAATGGGGTAAGAGTTGAAATGATCTAAATACGTCTACTACGATGCCAAAATAAAAATTCAGGAATTTTTATTTTTCTACAATTTAACTTTTAGAGGACAGATTTTCAATTATGTCTACGTGAGTGTGCTCTCGAACGGTGTTGGATACTTTACTGTGAAAATCTACAGAGCTGATTCAAGTGGGAACGGTATTTGAACACAATATGGACAGGGCAGTATCCAACCCCTCGATATTTCCGGATACGTACTTTCAAGATATATTAATGCGGAAAGATTTTCTGGGATTCAGGGACTGAATTTAAATTTTTGTTCATTTTTTGTCTCCTCCTTTGACACATTTTTCAAGTTGAAAGAATGAATAAAGAGTAAACTACGAAAGGAGTAAACAATATAAGGCTACGTATCTTTCCGTATACCTTCCACTTCATTAATCATCTACCTCCGAAAAAACTTTAAGCTAATAAACCAACAAAAAATAAAGAAAAAGAATTTAAGTGGAAGATGAAATAAATAAAAGAAATAAGTTTTATCACGTTTACTGGCAAAAATTTTAAGTTAAAAATTTTTAGAAGAAGACTAGGAAAGGCCTTGGTTATGGGGTTGGTCTGTATTACTCTCATATTTTAGCTTTAACGGGAAAGTCTCACAAAATGACGTTTTTCAATTATCAGTATTTTCGAGTAGAATTATCAGTTTGAGTTTTCAAAATGGAAAAATCCCATTTATTCTAATATTGTCTAGTCAATTAATTCTTCTATTTTAGAGATGATATTTTTAAATAATTTACTAGCGTTGTCCTTGGTGTTCTTAAGGAGTGGAAACCGATAAGAGTATCCAGTCTCTTTGGGCCTACCACGTTCAAGTCTGTCTTTGTCTCTAGACTACACCTTTAATGAACATTATAAGGTCTTCTTACTTTATATTCACGCACCAAACTACAGAGAAGAACTTAATGAAAAATAATGAACCAAGTAAGCGAAAATTTCCTGGATAGAGTTGGGCTTTAACGCTTCCAAAAATAAGGGGAATAATTTCATAATTTCGGGCCTGAAAATATTTCAAAAACCATTTAATATTGCCTTAAACTCATCTCACATACTTTAAAGCAAAATTTTCTATTATTTGGGAACCCATATCTCCGTAAGTAATTGTTGTACACCCATGCATGTTCTTATTATTTCTTGGTATACAGGGTGTTTGTGAAAGGTCCATCAATAATGAAAGGGCGTATTTATTGGGCCATTTTGAGTCGAAAATGTTCTATGACATTTTTCCGTTCGGGCCACTGTTTTCAAGTTATGATTGGAGTAATTTACGGATGACCCCTTAAATTTAATTAAGAAATTGAAAGACAGCGCTAATTTAATGAAGGGGTCATCCCTAAAATATTCAAATCATAACTCGAAAACGGTGGCTCGGACGGCAAAATGTCATAGAACATTTTCGACTCAAAATGGCCCAATAAATACGCCCTTTCATTATTGATGGACTTTTCACAAACACCCTGTATATTTATAGATGAAAAGAATATATCGCATGATGTAGAAAATAAGTTTAACCCTTCAATGAACATTCATTGAGCATGATGGGGGTTTTTTTTTTAAGCTAAAACCATTGTACACATTGTACCGCAACCTAAAGGAAGTGGAAAAATCTAAAAAGACCTTTCAATAAATCAGGGAAGAATCATCCTTTATTCGAAAGCGAAAGAAAAAGAAAGGCTAAGGCAAGAACGCCCGAGGTGTCCGCTCTAACTATACAAAAGTAAGAAGGGTTCGTTCCTCTTGTCCAGTTACTGAAGCAAAAAACGTCTATCATTGGACTTTACTTCACCCAAAGGATGCAATAAAGAAAATCACCCTGAGAGAGCTAGAAGCGGATAACTTAGAAGTTAAAACGAGTGTTATTGAGTTCATAGTCTTTGCAAAATCCGGCTGGCCTGGGAACCGTTGAAATATGGCTTTCATATAAAGTATTTCTAAGAAAAAAACCTTCGGCGAAACTTAAACTACACTTCCAAAATTGTTTGTGTACATATTTACTCTGTTAACGTGAAGTTTCTTTTAACGATAAAATACTTCCAAAATTTAAAAAAAAATATATGAAGGCCTAATTTTCCGAATATTTTATCTTGAATCCAATACAAGGAATCCCTTGATTTTCTGTGTTCGACAAATATATCTGTTATAAGATATGCGGTTTGCATTAGGTTTGATGACGTTGACGCGTTGTCATCAAGAGTTAAATGACTTATTTTGTTTCAAGTTTTCGAAATATATTCGATTTTAAAATACCAAACGTTATTGGACTTAATTTTCATATTTTGAAGTATTTCAATCTACCCAAACCTCATTTTAGTTTAAATTATGCGCTAATACACCATTAAATGTCCATGTTCATATGTTTTGCCAATTTTACCGGCAGAAAATATACTAAAAGGGGTAACACTGCGAAATCTAAATCACTAGAATGTTTCGTGGATACTTTTGCAAGTATTTTTTTGCTAATGGTGCTAAGCAATCTTTCTACAAAAAAGGACGACGCAAATGACACAATACCTTTCATTCTTGCAGAGAAAGCTTCTTGATAATACGTGTGGCATATTTTGTCAATATATAAGGGCTTTTCTAACGCCGGCACAAAAGTACAAAAGATAGTCCGGAGACTTTTAGCTGTGTCGCGTTGTCGAGAGGAAAAAAAGGTAGGCAATGTACTCTTTTTTATCACCAAGTCGCGCACTATAAGGGTTTTAAAAGCCGCGAGAAAAAGACAGGGACACAAAAAGCAAGTTCAGAATTGTGTCCTGAGATGAGAAAAAAAGTGTACTTCTTCACATAGAAATCAAAGCACGCGGCTAAGTTGCAGTTCGAGTCACATGCCACGACGCTTTTCGTGGACCGGGACAAAAGACTGTCGCGCGTTGCTTACGTTGCCTACCACCGAAATGACTGTTGCTCCAGCCTCCGCCGGACACAGTTCCCGCTACCCGATTGATTCGGTTGTAGAAGGGACTGCTGGTTTTATAGCCTCTTCTGCCCGTTCGATAACACCACGAGACAAGGCATATCCTTTAGAAGGGACTGTGGGACTCGACTGACGAGACTGCGGGAGCTTCTGAAATCGACCAACCAACTCAGGATGGGAAGGAGGAGTTTGGATCCTCTGTTGGATAAAAAAAATCACCCCTGAGCCGCTTCGGGACTGAGTGACTCGAGAGATAGGAGACGTAAACTATTGGACTTATACTTGAAGAAATTCGCTGGATTTGCGCCTTCAGTTTGTTCGTCCCAGTTGGACTCGAATTTAAATCTCTTTATTGAGAGTCGCGATTTTGTGACTTGGGATTGTAAGGTTTTGAGCCAGACTGCTCAGGATGAGACACATTGGACTTTTACTTTTCGCTGCAGAATCTTAACTTATATCGCCTTAACGCACGACAAGAATTGCAGTTGTTTGAAAGGTGCAAGTGCGAATGACGCGTCCAGCTGTCTTTAACACATGACAGTTACTAATTAAAAACCAAACTGTACACATAAGAAGACAACTCGAAATTCCTTATAAATAGGATGGTATACTTTTTGCCTTAAGGAAAAGGTGGAGACTTAAGATCAGGGAATACCTGGAAAACTCTGGGAGTTCGAATCTGAAAGATTTTCCGTGGCAACCCTGGTGCGGCGCAAACATGAGTCTCACGGGAGGGCGCATTTGACGTAGTTACGCCACTGCTTAATGCGTTATTCCAATACAATCGCGGCTCTCTACAATATATTCCGGCGCCTGTTTACATTGAGAAACAACTCAAGGTAAACTTTTGAATGTTCCATAAGTTAAATATATATTCTGCATAAGTACCCGAAGATTACTAATGCTACCCAGTTGAACTTTCTAAATTTTGAAGAGTTTACCAGCCTATCAAGCAGTACCTCGCCGGGCTTCGTTTCACAACAATATCCCCATTACCATTGTCAAACTTATCTAAGTTAAAATATAACCTTATGGTGTTACTGTTTTGTTTCGAATTTATTTCAGTTATATTTTCGAGAGGGTTGGACTGTTTGGAATAGCGCAACCTTTCGAATTTGTTGAAGGCTATTTGTTATAAAATATATATACGAAGCGTAGGGACGGGCTGCAGTCCAAAATCTCGTGTTCAGATTAAACCCGAATAATATTATGTATTCAAATTAAGTCGTGGGAGGAATATCTTCATGCGAGTATCAGACCGGCTGAAGAAATCATATGTACCTATTTCTTGCGTTTAACAAAAGTCTAGAACTTAATGTGAAACGTTCCTATCTAGGACTATTGTGGACAGAGAACATTGAAGCCTTATTCAACTCTTTGGATCTATATAAAGTACCGTATTAACCCTATATACTGAGGACGATACCGAGGGCTACCTTCTGAAAAGAGTACATTTCAATAACAATGAACTTGCCTTCAAGGTCATGTTCCTGTTTCGTTTTCGTGAGTAAATGTCAACACTCTCGGGATGACACTAACGTAGGTCTCTAAGTTTGTAGAGCCCAACATTCGATGACGCAAGGCATTTTCAAGTTAACATTGAATAGTATAACCGTTAGGGTCATCATAACCGTGAAGAAAACAATCAAAAATAATTAATAATTGCCTTTTCCTTTCACAGGTGGACTTCTGCCGCTAAGGAGAAGCTCGAGGATACATTATTCCAGCCATGCGGATATTAAAGAAGACGTTATGGAAATTTTTACAATCTTTTATGAAAAATAGCCCAAAGGAAATTGGTTCCGAACACTCGGGAAAGCCTAGGAAGTAAAAATAAGTGAAGAGGTGAAGGATTACGAAGGGTTAGGTCTACTTACAAGAATACATTTATTGAAGCTGAACTTCATATTAATATATATATTCACATCATCAACAGATAACTTTGCCCCGGGCCCTTGAAGGACCCCCTGAAAAGCAACAGCTTTATGCTCTGGTAACAAACTTACGAAACTTTATAACAAGACAGCGTCGAGAATAGAATTTGGCCCACCTAAGGGCTAGCTTTCTTAATACGACCTTAATTAAAAATATAGGTTTTTAATAGAGATTTAATACGCGTTTCTGAACTAAAGCAAAATCATAAAAATAGAAGGTCGCCCAAATTTATGTGGAGTAGTAAAATAGACCAAAATTATTATTATTTTGAAAGTAAAACTGAACTGGGTATATTCGTTAAGTTAATTTATTTCTCTACTGGTTGAGCGCCTTGTTTATTAAATGTTGCTCCAAACCAAGCCGCTCAATTACTACACGCCGCTATTCTTAAAAATCACAACATTTAGTTGGTTTTAAATTTCCAAGAAACTTTCAAATAATACTAGGCCTAATAATAAAGATAAAATATTTTTCCCTATAACGGGAAAACAAATGTGACACCTAAGCTAAAAGACTTTGGCTTGGACTCAAAAATTTCGCACAAAATTCCAATTCCCTAATGTATACACGGAGCGATTTGAAAAGTATCTCAGTACTCTCTTATTTCGAGTGACTTTATTTTCCTTTAAAAAATTTTTTCACCGCTTTTCCTATTTTTGACTCTTTTATTTTAAAACTAATAAAAACAGCTGAAATCCAAGAAATCTCGCTTTAAACATTCTTTTTGGAAATTCGCGAGGACTGAAAAATAAAACGAGGTAAAACCTAGCTAAGCCACTAGGGAGATTATACTTCGTACTTTTCAAAACATCATTCACTGTCAAAATGAAAAATCAGACCAAAAAAAATGCAGGGAAAAACTTCGTGTAAGACTACTTCGATCAACCTAACACTCTTGACTTGGACCAGTTGAGAATTGTTTCGCGACTATATACTATTAAAGGAGGAAACGATTTCGCCAGTGAGTACAATCGTATTACACCATCAGATTGGCCGTTCGAGCTATGCCATTTTGCGTGGCGTGGCGCGCAAAAAGCCGTAAACACTTTGGATTGGATCAATAAAGTCATTTGGGTACTTACGAATTTCCGTGTTGCGCTGATGATTTTGCTTATTTTATTTTTGTCTATCTTTTCGTCGATTCGAGAGACGCCATTACGTGGCTATTACATCGTTATCTTACGAACGAAATATGGCGGTACATTTTTGATGTTTCACGAGGAGCGTAATCATTCGTCAATTGGTACAAAACACTCCGTGGTAACAAGGTACACTTGGTTTCGTTCAAAAATATCTTAACGGATGACATGTCTTCGTTCTTGTCGGTTTGGTTTAGATTAACTAAAGCAATCTTGGTTTAGAGCAGCTGACGTGTTAATGTCCACTTGACGTTTCCGGTTGGTTCCTAGTCACGTGACTTTGGATGCTTTAAGATTCATAGATACTTCGATTGATAAACTTTTGCTGAACCAATTCGCTGTTTCCAATATTTGGAGACCCTATGACATCATTACCGCCCAAAGCCGTACTTCCGGTAGGACTCCAGCCAATTATAACTTTAAGCACTCCAGTTTAGTTTGAAGGCAATTCGGCATTTGAACCTTAAAGGCAGACGGACGTCGTAACTTACGGATAGCAATTCTCTATTCCAATGTCTGACCATATGTTGGTCAGAATCTAAGGACCTCAAAATTTCTTCTTTTTTAATAAACTTTGAACTCATGCTGGGGTCTCTCGTTGCCAAGTAACATAACGACCGATTGAACTCAAAATACGGCTTGCTCGAAGGCAAAGGTACTAACTAACCTGTTGCGGCTTACATGAGGCGAGTCGCAGTAAATCGCCAAGTTTGATTTCTCTAGAAACATTATTCAGACACACTTGGGTAAATTTTAGAAATGGGAGAAGGCTAAGTGCAGCCGCGAGGTTTTAACAGCGATAGCTTTAAACTTCTAGCCCATTAATCTTCAAAAAGTTCTTTTCGAAACTTTCATCGTGAAAACTCATTAACGGGATTACGGAGCTAGCTAACCGCACACCCGCACTCTACAACGACCTGAACTAAAATGAAACAGAAAAACATGCGACATGACCTCAGTCAACGACTCCTGTCGATCGAAAGAGTAAAAATTTGCATTCGGTAGGCCAAATAGAGTATCTGTAGCCTGAGTAACATCAATAGGCCAAAATTACGTCAAAGTCTAATTTTTTGGGAAAATGAATGGGAACGCATCAATTGGTTTAAGACGGTCTACAGATACTATAAACCAAATTTGTTTCCTGTTAATAAAATATTAAATTTTTTGTCAAATCTTTTAAAATCAATTTATTATATTAAGTACTCTTTCTCGTTATATCGAATTTTCAAATTATCAAGACTAATTTCATTTGAAGCTTCTAATTATTATATAATTAATTAATGAAACGATAAAAATATTCTAAAACTTGATTTGTACATTTTTGACTTGATTTAGATTGCATAAAAAATATATTTAATAAACGTTACATCTTAAAAAAATGTATAAGTACTATTAATGACTTAATTACAAATGGCATCCAGTCTATGTTACTTATTATGGACATGGCATTGGATTTTGAAGGTCGCACGAAATAATCCGGCACACCGTTGACGCTAATTTCATCTAGAATCATTGCACGTTCGCCCATGAATACAAACCCAAGGAACAATTCTTTGGCACCTGATATATTGTAATTACTGGACGTATCCGTGTACACGAGACACGGTTCGGGGCCATAACAAGGGTCCAACATAACATTAGATAACACAGCGCCTTCGGGCATCACTGTATTAATTTTAAAGTCTACGGAACAACATGATTCAGAGTGGTTGGGTGAATGGACACCAATGGCTAACGCGGTTAAGTTTTGCCACGTTTTCCAATGACCTTCCGACCAGAATGTCTTGTCCTTGGCTAAAATTATAGCCATGGCACCTTCGCGT
Organism: Phalangium opilio; assembly: GCF_054372755.1. Taxonomy (NCBI): domain Eukaryota; kingdom Metazoa; phylum Arthropoda; class Arachnida; order Opiliones; family Phalangiidae; genus Phalangium; species Phalangium opilio. The sequence goes on along the minus strand of NW_028324187.1, from coordinate 3,826,483 downwards.
TCCTCGTCAAATTCACCATCAATATCTGACAACGCGTAGGGATACAATTTACCAGTTACGTTTAAATTAGGTTCAAGTGGTTTTTCGTTGAAGACGGCAATGACGCGATCCCCACCATAGACCACGGTGTTGCCAGAAACTGTCGTCTCATCTTCGCAACCAAATGGCTCAGTTGTGTCCCTTAGGACACCCCATTTGTTCGAGGGGAATAAACTAGCGTTGTAAGTGACATTAACTTTCAGTTCGTTAAACCGATCTAGCTGCTTTTTCGGCATATCATAGTAGACAACATTCAATGGTACGGATCGTCTTAATTCTAAAAGAGAGTCTATGTCTACCGTGTCAAAAACACTTGACCAAATTGTGAGAGAGCTACGATTTATGTTCTTAAGGAGCCATAATAGTTGAGGCAAGGAGTTTTTGACGAACAAGGCCCTAATGGGGAAGGTGATGGGTTGAAGACCATCTATTTCGAGGCATCTGATAGTCTTGGCCATAGTCCAGACCTGATTCCAAGTGTAACGGTATGCATCTTCCTCGGCAATGATGTTGGTGGTCCAACCGATTGATAGAGTGGCGTTAGGGAAGTATTTTCGAGATAATTGGATGAATGTTTCAGCGTCGACTGGTATGGTCTCGGCGTTGACTGGTCCAGGTAGGATATCAGCGTTTAACCATAGAGGGAAATTTATCTGTTCAATATATTAATAATTAAGGTCCATGTAAGTAGTATCTGTTGAAAGAGCTAGTCATATCTTATTGAGTATCGAATTAATCAAAGGAGAGGAGGCTTAGGCTAATTCCTTCGAGCCAATAAGCACCACTAGAGGCAGTGCGAGTTGGCTAGGCTTCAGCTTATAGCGAACTTGCCTCTTTGAAATAACTTAAGATGGCGGTTTCCCCTCCTGTGGGTTTGTTTCTCTGAATGTAATAAATGTAATAGTCTATTCGGTGATAAATTCTAACTCAGTAGAGACGGGGGAGATATGAATTCCCATTGTAATATTATTTTTATTTTCCCTCTTATTATTATTGGCCTCAAGGTGTTTTGGAAAGAATTTTAATATTTATATTATAAATCCTAATGCCATGAATAATTAAAAATTTCACCATCTGAAGATATAAGTCCACACACTTTTCTTTGACATTAAAATTCCACTATTGGTTCTACATCAGGGGAGGTAGGTAGCTAGCTTTACATAAATGAATGAAGACCAAGTTGACAGAAAACTTGCTAAGCCTTTTCATATTAAGCCCTAAGAAGTCCTTTATACAAAGAGCTTATTATTTATGCCCATATCTGACAGCTTCTATTTTTCCTATTTCATATCGGTCGCTAAAAGGAGGCAATGCTAAGTAGTCTCCCTCCCTAACAAACCTATACCTTTTTATATAAACCTTTACGTTTTAGTTAAATTTACGAACGTACATAGCGCACTTAATTGGGTCACGCGATACGTTAAGCTCATTTCAGACAACACTCTATTATATACTTAGGTGTGTATGGGAAAACTAACTTAGATCGGGTCTTATGATAAAAGAGTATCTATATTTACACATATAATGTTATTGTGTAACCAGCTTGAAAGGTATAAACACCGGACACTTCGCATAAGAGGATGGCTTAAGATTGAACTAATTACGCTGGGAGTTCTCAACGTTCAATTCTGCTTTAACTTAGAAAAAGGATTGTAATGATTTCTAATGGAGAATCTATTCCCTATTTAATAACTCCAAGGTTTTTCTGTAATAGGGGTTTTATCATTAGTAACATAATATCAGAAAGCATGACTCGTAATTTTATTTCAATGTTAATTGCCAATCTAATCTTTTTGACACTGACTTCAACTGATGGGGCTTGTAAATAAGTTAAGAAATTGTGTAGTTTATTATAGTTCTTGGGGACTAGAAGCATGTAGGACTTTTGCCAATCACGGTTCACATAAATCTCAGACATCCTAAGGTAGCAAAAATTGGACCAGGAGTCACTAGGGACCTCTGCACAAATCCCAGTGGCCTTCCGTTTGTTGTTAATTTTATTACAGAGTCATACTTTTGATTATTACGTTACTTGTATATCCAAGGTAAGAGGAAACGCTCACTTACTTTATCCTGCCACTTATTTAGAATTTCTAATGAAGCATTAGCGGCGATGGTGCTCTTAAAGTCCAGCTTAACTCCGCGGGAAGCGTTGGCCCTTTCGACCACCATTTCTATCCACTCTTGCAAAGATATATCAGACACCGTCAACGGAGGGTGGGCCATGATGGGCTCCAAGATGGGACTTTGGTTGTCCGGTCTTCGGACGTAACCCATAGAAATGTCAGCTTCGAGAAACAATATCCTACCTAAACAAAACGAGAGTTGAATATTTAAAACTTTTGGACTAATCATTGGTTTTAAGTTTAAAGTTTCTTGAAGAAGATTTTGGGAAAGTGTATATATGCAAACAAAAGAGGAGCTTAAATTAGTTACAAAGCTGAACGGCTATAGTAAAATCTAACCTCAGAAGGGGTAAATTTACCTGTAGAAATCCTGTATTTCCTATGTTAAATTGGACCATTTTGGATTCTACAAGAGACTAATCATTCTCATGTTAAGGCTTATGTGTGATCATTCTAACCTGGTTAAGTAAAGGACTTTAAATGATTCCTTTGGAACACGTCAAAGATAAATCATGTTCAACCGTTAAGCTGATTGATTAACCCCTCGATTATCACTTTGATGCATATTAAGATGACAACGGCAACAATATGGTTGTTAAAAACTAAGCTATGTATATGTAATATAACAACACAGATTTTTCTAGGTAATAGTTTCGTCTGAAAATACACAGGTAGTACAAAAAAAAAACTAACGGAAAGGTTTCTACATTCAACCTTCTACACGTTACTTTCGTTAAGCCTAAATTTCGCTATAACATTTCCCCGTTTTAAAGTCTTATTTTAAAATAAAACTTGAAAAGCACGTTTTCTTTCCTTTTGCCCAACATGTCTCAATCATTTTCGTACAAGATTTTTTTTATTAATTTCGAAACTTAAAAATTTTAACACTTACTTTTCAGTGCTTCATCCAATTTGGCCCAACTGTTAACCGCGTGAGCCCAGGTGACCTCACTGGTGTCTTCAAATTGGTCAAAAGTCCATGAACTAGTGACGCAAATTAAGACGACAGTAATGGTCACCTCCAAAATTGACACCATATTTTCTTATTCAACACCAGCGGACTAGAACCGTGTTCCTCTATCACCTAAATCTACCTACATCTGCTCTGAATGTTTGCTGAGTACATATAATTAATTCCGCTAATTAGACGTGAAATTCCTAATTTTGTAAACAAGTCTTTTATTGGTTACACAGCGCGAGAGAATAACAGGCGTATTTAGCGCGACCGCACGCGACAAACAGAATAGAAACCCGATTCCGTTTGTATAGTTCGCTAATACAAAAACTTCTATACTTTAGAATTATATTCAATACTTTCCCTCAATAACATACGTCGGTGCTTAGCCCTAAAGCGTGACGTACAAGCTCATCAACTACACCGCAACTAAATTTTGTGGCTTGGCGCCAAACAATTTCACCCACGTGTTGTTTCAACAAGGCAACTTTTATGAATAAATACTTGAGTTTTGTAACGATATATAGCGCCCCTATTATTCTGAAATAGTAAATTTAAAACTACCATGAATATTGAAACAAACATTTTAATCACTTACTCAAAACCTGACCAGGGCTTATTACAAGTATTTTAGCATTCATAGCGGTATTAAATTTACTACAATATCCATGTCTAGTCAAGCGATGACTCTGGAAAATATCGAATCTAATTTTCAAGATAGGCCTCCTGTTTTACTAATATGAAGCATTGAAAAAAAATCATCAACGCCCATGACTAAAACTTTCTGGTATATTTTTGGGGAAGGCTGTTTTGTGGATACAGCGCCGTTTTTCCTAATATCTCATGGCCATTGTATGATTAGTTATTTCTGGGAGTAGGGTGTTTGATTGAGGAATATTTATACCCGTACTTCAGCTTTCAATAATAAAGAAAAAATTGGTTCATTGCGTAATTTTAAAATGGGGAAAAAATCAGGAACGATTAACGCGTTTCACGTTTTATTTTTAGATTGTATGGATATTCTTTTTTTTTTACAAATGGAATTTATCCTGGTTCCCCTTTTGTGGGTTTTATTTTCGGACACTTATTTTTAAGATAATTTCGATTTAAAGTGTTTTTGTTTCCAAGTTATTTCCTATATTGACTTTTAGTCAAAATCGTTGAATTTATCGAAAAAATAATTTAATTTGAACGTATTTAAAGGGACACTCCAAGCTAGAATTTTATCTCTTTTAATCGAAACGCGTATAAAATCAACTGGAACTATGTTTTTATCTACAATATTAAAGACAATATGAGCAATTAAGTTATTGTAATGGTGACTAATGGACACTTCGAGCGATTTAATTTATGAGAGTGATGAATATAATAGAAATGGGGTAGCTTGCTTATATGTTTGACCATCTTGTTTTACTATGTCATCAAAAAACTTCATTAACCTTGAAATATAAATTACCCAAACAGATATAAAGAAACTCTTACGACAAATCGCGTAATATTATTAATAAAACATCTTTATACTCGCCTGGATAAATATCGACCGCTATATAATCTTCTTTAAAACAATTTATCTTATCATTAATTAAAATGACATTTAAAATTTAAAATGACACAATCAGAGTGCAGAGTGATAAAAATATAAGACTATAATTTTATGGGGTCAAAGTCTTACTGTCTTAAGGAGTTAGAGGGCGGTCGATGCCGAAATATTTATTGACTTTCCTAAGTTGCACTTTCCTCTTTTTCTGTGCCAAACTTTGAAATTACTTCTTGAGAAAGGAAATGAAAAATTTTAAATGCTGATCCCAACAGTTTCGAAGTGGTACGGAAAGTGATAAAACGACATTCAAGACGTCTTAGAATGACAACCGTCTCCGATTTTTTCGCGAGACTTCGATAGAACATCGATTACATTCATCCAGAAAGAGCATTCCTTTACTCGGTGGTTATTACCAACTGTTTCCTTCAAGCCAATACTTATGAACTTCCGGTTTCGAGAATACAAGGGCCATTCAGGACGAGCCTCAGGGTCACCGTCATTGGCCTCGTTCGGATTACTATATAAATAAAGAACTAAAACTACTAAGTCACGTTCAATTGGACGCCTTTGATATAAGTTTATTGTACTTGCCCCGTTTTGGCAAAGTTGGCCAGTGACCTCATGACCTTTCTTGACAGTTTCATTTCGTTTTTAGAGTAACCTCTTTTAGGATTCAAAACTCCTCCAAATATGAATTCAATCTCGTCACCGTGTACAGATCCGAACCAATTTGGCCAGTCAGACACAGTTGGTACATGGTCGTAGATGAAACGGTACGATTTAACACCCTGCAAAGGGATTAGATTAAGGTAACGCTTGGTTTATGCAATGAAGAAAATATCTCAACTTACTTGTTTCTTCAAAAGTGTCCCGAATTCATTATTTCCACATGTCATGAAGGCATCTGTAGCCAGTTTAAGAAGACTCTTTCGTGTCTCTTCAAGATCATCTGGAGCAGTCCAATTAGTGTAGTAAAACTGGACCATTTTCGCTATATGACTATCTTTATTGTAAATCAGGTTTTTAGTAACTTCCAGCATCTCGTCGTCGGTCAGTTTCTGAGCCATCAATTTCGACGCGTATCTGACCAATTGATGAGCACCATCCATACGAGTCTCGCCAAAAATAACTCCATTGGCGTTTACAAAGTCAGGGGTCGTTGGAACAAACATTTCATCGATAACTGGAGGCCATACAATTTGTCTGAAAGCTCTGACTTTCAAAGTGGCTTCCCTTAGATCTTCTAATTGTAAATTACGCAAACATTGAATAGTCGCGTTTTCTGAACATTTAGCTTCCTTGATTAGGTGTGACGCGCTTTCCAAGGCTTCGTTTTTGGTTATTCTTGTCCATTTTTGCATAGGTGTTCCACTTAACAGAATAGCCTTTTTAACAATTCCCTGTCTACTCAAATTAGCCAACTGGAAAGCGGCAGAAACAGACCCAGCACTTTGTCCAATCACAGTAATCTTTCTGTTATCACCTCCAAAATTTTCGATGTTATCGTAGACCCATTTAATAGCAACTGTTTGATCCAGTAACCCAACATTACCTGGGATGTCAGGAGTCCCAAGGTACAAGAACCCGAGAACAGATAACCGATAATTCAATGACACAACTACGACGTTTTCTTCCGAGGCTAAGCCTTGTCCATCATACCTCTCTAAAGTTGAATGCCCGGAATAATACCCACCTCCATGTATCCATATCATTACTGCAGCCTTTTTTGGCTGCGGATATGGTACCCATATATTGAGATACAAACAATCTTCAGATTCTTTATGAGGTGCTTCGCGCCACCATGGGTTGGGTTTCATATGTTTAACATTGGGTCCAACAAACTGTATACACGCGTTGGGTTTGCTGAGAGCGTCTTTGAGTTCGGACCATGGTTTAACTTCCTGGGGTGCCCGGAATCTGAGCTTACCAACAGGAGGTTCGGCGTAGGGTATGCCCCAGAATACATTCACTAGCTTACCGGTTGGAGTTTCATTTACTTTTCCATGTATTGGGCCTGACTTTGTGTCGATCTTGACAAATTGATCAGAAAGTACTTGGTTTAAGATTACTAACAATATTATGGAAACGAAATAAGATTTCATTGCGTCTTACTGATTACAAAGCTAAAATGCTTGTCTCGATGCAAATTGAAAACAAAAACGAACGCAAGCATTAAATGGTATCTTATCTTATCACAACTTCATAAGCCTCCCTTAGTCGGCATAATAGATTATCTACCCTGTTATCTGTTACGAGATGTTGTTCAGTAAAAACTATGTCAACGTTTATAAACCTACTGTGTTCTTAGATTAACACAAAGAGTCCAAAATTTTCGAGATTGCTTTTTAATTTTATGATTTTCAATTTTAAAAGCCTTTGAGCTCAGCGCTGGTGCTTGATTTCGAATATATGGGATAGAAATCCTCGGAACCGGCAGTGTAAAAAAAGGATTTTAACGCCTTGTGTTAGTTCATAATAGAAGTAACGTAGGTACACTGGTCTTCTCGGATGAATCCATTTCGTGTATTTGATGGTGAATCCAAAATAAATGTGCATTTATCCTTAGAATTGAAAACAGGCCACTTTGTTTCTTGTTTAACTCCTTCATTGGGATTACTGTAAAATTGAAATATTGAATAATATCGTAAATATTATTAAATCTGCCAAATCGTACCCGTATCGGGCAAAATTGGTCCAATAGTCCATCATTTGTTTCCCAAACTTTATTTCATGTTCCGCTGACTCGAAACCATTTTCCAAAAAAGTCCCAAATATGTAGAAAAGGTCATCACCATGAATAGCATTAATGTCATCAGGTCGGACAATAACCTCTGGTCGATGGTTTAGCTCGTAAACGTAAACTTGAACTCCATTATTGGATAACTCTTCAGCCATTTTAATTGTACCACAGTTAAACATAAAATCCGTTGCTAAATCTACTGTTCCTTGCAATATAGATGTGTTAGGTTTTAGATACAAATTCTTTAAATTTGTTTCAATTTCCGGCTCGATATCGCCAAAAGCTTCAACGGCAAATGCATGAAAAATGTCAGGTTCCGTTTCAAGGCTGGACACTAGGTAGTACGCATCATCCACCACAGTTCCCATTAGCACTTTTGTTTCTGTTTGTACAATCTGCATCAATTCAGGTTTCTTAACAACGACTGGTCTTAAACTCTCAAAGTTTGAGGCTATTTTAATTATATCCATCCTGTCTAATTGACGTAAACAGCTCATGGCCTCTGATAAAGTGTCTTTCACACCGCACGACGAGTTTTCCAAAATGGCCATACTGATCTCTTGGGTACTGTTAGTGTCTTTGATGTAGGCTGCCCAATTACTATACGGCGTACCACTCTGCATAATTACGCGATGGAACAAACCAGTCTGTACTTGGTTCAATAAAAACAAACCTGTCATTGCACCACCACTGCTTTGTCCAAAGATTGTTACACAATTTGAATCACCGCCGAATCGGCCTATGTTAAGTTGTACCCAACGTAAAGCCAATTCAAAGTCCATCATCCCCATATTACCAGGGCATTCATCATCGTCTAAGTACATGAAGCCAAATGGACCTAATCGGTAATTAAAGCTAACCACGATTACTCCCCCAACTGCAGCAAGTATGGACCCATCACTGGAAGGAAAGCTACCGGAACCAATGGCGTAACTTCCACCATGAACATACACCATTACCGGAAGTAGAACACCATGAAAATTTTCTTCGAGATATTTTGGAGTCCAGATGTTTAAATATAGGCAATCTTCGTTTAATTGTACTTGTTGAAACGGGTTTCCATCTTGCAAGCAAGCGCTGCGGACATATTTAGCCTCACGAACACCGTACCAAGGTTTACTTTGAACTGGTTTGCGAAAACGAAGTTCATTCAGGGGTGGTTCAGCGTAAGGAATTCCAAGGAAGCAGTTGACGTATGATGTGTTGGTGAATTCGGGTTGTATGTCTAGATGTTTTGTGAAGCCTTGAATGACACCGAAAGTGGTGAAAACTTTTGGATCTTGTGTAGAATCATCAGAATTCGTTGAGAAGATTAATGTAGCCAAAGTTAATAATCTATAAATAATTATTATATGTAAGTTTAGAAGTCCTCTATGGAAGAAAGGGCCAATTTCAAACTCACATTTTGAATTGTTGAGCAGCCATTTCTAAACGCGATTAGTTTTGGTTTTCCATATAGAACTTGTGTACAGGTGCTGAAAAACACCTGTTTGTTAGTGCTCGGCTAGGAAATGCAACATCTACTGCACCTTTATTTGTTTCGCAAATGTAAATAAAAATTCAAAATTTTTCAAAATACAGCACCTAAAAACCCACTCACACACTGGACTTACCTCACCTAATGAGAGTTGAATTTACACGTAAATATAAATTACATCAGTTAATTTATTAGCACGATAAATATTACAGTTATTTAATGTAAATTCCCAGAAGTTAAAATACTTTACAAAAGTTAAAACAAACCACACATTCACAAAGCTTATATACCTTAATGTCTTCTTCCTGTTTTTTTCGGTCGTTAGACACCATTAAGGGGTTAAAGTTCTTCACAGAGAAGCACGAATTGGGCACCAAAACAAGGCACTATTATTTATATTATATCAAAAAATGTATGGACCTTTTCAATTTACATTCTTAATAAAATATATTAGCCTGGTTTTCTAATTAGCACCTATATTTGCCATATTAAGAAAATGGAATAGAAAACTGGCGAACTTGTAGAGTTATTTACAATAAATTTTCTTTGATAAAAAAGCTTACTACCCTTTCGAAACGAGGTTATATATTAATATTAATTCATTAGACATTAATAGTTATCAAAAATATTAATTTATTTATACCCGAGTTAAATATTTTAGAGAGATTTCTATGAATAATTATTATTACAAAATGGTTCTCTTGATTGGAATGTTAATTTTATATGAACGTTTTAAATTCTCATTAATAATAAGCTAAGATAAATGATAATCCTATAACGACAATTTCTGAATATTTTATACTTCCGAGTAACAGCTTCGAATCGAATTTTGTTACAATAAGGCCTAAACTCACCTACTAAGGCGAATGTTTGGAGACATTAATAAGATATTTGCAACAATGAGTCAATAAATGTTTGTCCCCAATCTCGGAGTCACTATTGACGTCTCTGGTGTACACATCCATACCATACTGTCCATCATCAGGGAATGTGACGTAAAACATGACAATTTCGTCATCTACTTTATGAGAAATGTACTTGGCCAATTTTTTTTCGTCGGCGCCATTCCTATGAAGAGTGGCCATAAAATCGGTCAAAGGTCGTGACATTCTGAATTGTATCTCCAAATCACGTCCGGAGAAGATCAACGCGTCTTCGTGCGTCAAGGGAATCAGCCCGAATAACCGTGTCGCCTTCATAGGACCCCATTCACCACTAGCGCAATCCGGTAAGGGTACCATGACAGTTTGAAGGTCATCGCAAACTATTTTAAACTTTGAAACGCTTTTGAATTTCATGGGTTCACCGGTAAGGTATTCGCGTGGGGTCACCGCGTTGGCGAAAACGTCCAAAAGAAACGCGCCGCTGCAAGGAGCGTGCACACGGAAAGATACGATGTTATCAACTACTGACTGCATGACGAAACGTTTCAGTCCAACGCTGTCAAACGAGTCAATGTCGCTGTCGTAAAACTTGAGGTTGTAATGAAATATAAGACTGGAAGACAATTTTGGTGGCATTCCTATCCTAACAGTGGCCGCGCCTGTGCTGTCTGTTAACATAACCGCTTTCGTGTTTTCGTATGGGAAGTACAAACCGTACCGGAAGAAAAGGGAACGCACGAAAGGCAAGTCCTCGAATTCACGCAAGGTTATGGGATTACGAAGTAATTGCCATTCTGGTTGAAGAGGGAAAAATTCGTAGATGAATTCCCGCGGGTCGGTTAAGAAATAATGGTCGTCATATTCGTATCTAAGACTATCCGATTTGCCTCTCGAACCAGGTTTGGGAACTTCCTTGGCGTTTACTAAGTGTCTCGCGCCCCAATTGCACTGGACGTAACGCCACGCGCCTGCCACGTAAACCGCGTTCCAAGAATTTCTAAACCGATTGTCTTCGAAACGGACACCCGGTTGATAACCGGCGCTCTTGGAATAACCCTTAATCACCACGCAATGAAGACCAGCGTAACTGTACAAAGAAAAATAACAATGTTGTTAAAAAATAAGTGAAAACAACAATTGAATCGATTCTCTCTTGGCCTTACCTGCATAATCTTTTGAAGAGGACGTGGTAACTTTCGGTACCGTGTTTAATTCCTCGAAGGATTCCCATTGGTGTGTCCGCGTTGACGTCATCGTCGAAATGCATTGTGTTAAGATTCTTCACGGTAATCCATCGGAATATCGTTCTAATTTTTTGAAAGAAAGAATGCGGATTAAATTTATGTTTCAAGATCCGATAAGCTAAGCTTTACCTTACCTGGCTTTTTCCACGTCATTTAGACAATTGCTAATTAGTTGTCTAACTAAGTCCGTAAACGTTCCTTGGTCTTCTTGAGCCACCTATGGAATTAAGTGTTTTGTTAAATATAATTACGTGAAAGGGGAGATAATTTAAGATACGTACGTTGATAGCAATTTGGTCAAGTTCTGAGAAGACCGAGGGGTCTTGATAGATGTCCATTTTGTAAATATGTGGCGGTAATGGAGGCGGTGGATTGCTAGGGTATGGCGGTAAATCATCCGAAATGTAGTCATCTCGGTCGTAAGAATTGTGATTCTGTATTATGAAGCATTTAAATGTTAGTCATTAATTAAGCCTAAAGTATTAATTTTAATGTCAATACCAGGGTGTATAAGTTTCGTTTTTCGTTGATAAGGTTAATCATTTCCTTGCTGTGTTTATCAACAAGGTCAGCCGTAGCTGCCCGTTCCATCTCGAGGAGCTTCCTGGTCAAGGATTCCTTTTTCCTGTCCAGTTTGATGGTCATGTTCTTGTCCAGATCTTCGCGCTCTCTCTGGTGTCGAATCGTCATGGTCCTTTCGTCCTCCGACGATATTTTTCGTTTGCGTTGTTTCATTTCGTGTTGAAATTTCGACGTTAGTTTTTCTAGCTCTTTCTCCCATTCTTCCTGGATTGTTAAATTGATAATTAGTGTCTTAAAGTCAAATATTAATGATTGTCTCAAAGCTAAGAATAATATATATGCAGATTGGTGTATTTTAAAGTGAATTACAATGTGCTAAGATTGTAAATCTATCTTAAGAAAATGTTATCACGCGTTAGACGAAGGACGAACTTGACTTAAAACCTCAGATTAGATAAGCCTACAATATTAACAGTCGATACACGACTTAACCTCGTGTTAAACTTCTCTCGCGCCAAACTTCAAAAGCTTACTATCAATATAAAAAAACGAAACCCAAATCGGCACCCATGCATGGCTTTTGTGTCTCCTACACTTCACAAAATTCGTTCAGAACATTTAAACCTTAAATAAAGTTAGGGGGGAAAAACCTTGTTAAATAGTAACCGATAATTCCGGTTCCTAATACCGAATACACTAAATGGATGACAGTGGTAAAAAAATCTATAAAAGAAGCTTTTAGTTAGAGATGTTAATATAATAAAAAGTATGTCATTAGTTCGTAAAGGATATTCACCCCGAAGTCCCGCGTACGTCAAAAAGAAAAAGCAAATGACAAAATAACCCTGAAATAATATCTGGCCTCGAGATATAATATTTAATAAACTGTGTCACACATTTCAAAGAATGAAAGTGTATCGTATTTTAGATTTTTCATTTTTCTTTTTTTTTTATTATTTGTAAAAGTTGTCGATCAAGGTTTTATGACATATATAATAATAATTATTTTGATATCATCTTGAATTTGAAATTTGTGGAAGGTTAATCTATAGATCTTGACTCGCTGACTCATGAATGTGGATATACATGAAAAAAGCGGCCATTTTGTAAAATGGCTCCCAGAAATTTTTAAACCTTCCCTTGTCCCTACGTTTAAACAATTTCCTCTATAACATCACCTTATCTGCAGGTTAACATGAAGCTAACTGCCATATTAGCAAATTTATAACAATAAAGTCGAAAACCTAGGATGATTGGTGTGGTATATATTCTCATGTCTTATATGGGTTCTTGTTCAAGCTCGAGTTACACATCATTTCAAAATATATCCATTTTGAAATGGAGTCACGTAAATAAAATGATGGATTACGCTCTGGACCTTAGCTTCGATTGCAAATGACATATCTAAGTATGAAAGGTCGATGATCAAACCTGAATAATTTGACTGATGTGGGTCTCTTCTTCCGCCCTTTTCTTGGCAAATTGTCGATAGAGGGCGTCCTCCTCGGCCCTGTGTCGCATTTCCAGCTTCCATTGAGTTTCTTTATCCTGTTTATCATAAATAAAATAAAAATTGTCATTTAATATATGGTCTCAATAACGTACGATTACGTGACGATGCTGTATATTAAGCGAGAGCTTCCCCAATTTGAATGAAATTATATTATGGAAAAAAAAATAGATATATCCTTTTTCTATCTAATTTATATTCATAAATCTATGATATCGTATGTTAATTTGTTATACCGTACATTTTTTGTCGACGTAACGATATTGTATACATATAATTGAACGCAACCTTAATCCTCGATTCAAGGGCAACCGTTTCCCCTATTTTATAAATTTGAGTTTAAGAACTTGACAAAAATATTATAAATTTATGATTTCGATATCGCGTTAAAAATTACGAGAGATTTGAAATTCAGTTTTACTCGTAAGAATTCTTGTAAAATTTCTTCTCAAAAAAAGTACAGAAGTACAGTTTTTCGTACAGTTTTTTTTTGTCAATTTCTAAAACGGTGTTTTTGAGGGATTGTTACCTAACACCCGGGCCAATTAACCCTGACCTTATAAGATTTCCGGTTTTTAAAACAATTTAAATTGCTAAGTATCACCTGCCTAGTTTGTAAAAATAATCACAATGCAGTCAAGTTGAAATCCTAATTGTTTTAAACGGTTATACAAGACGCTCTCCAGGGCTAAACCCTTGCTAGCGCCATTTCGGCATCATTGTTGAATTGTTCACGAACTAAAAGCCTGACTGGTTAGCGAGGGGGTTAGCAAGCAACTTGTGGGGCCCTTTAATTTTCATTATGTTTCTCTATAGATATAATGTATGTTTACAAAATATAAACACTTGCACAGAGATGCTAAGGTTTAAAGTTATACTAAGTTTTACATAACTATGTTAATTAACTTAATTATGTCTCAGAAGAGAAAAGTTGTGAAAGAAATTAACGTATATGTTGTTATAGAAATAATGTCCGTAATTCAAGCTTGGATTCTCAGCTTTCGTAAAAAAGTATATATATAGGCTATGAGAAATTCTTGGACAACAGTTGTAAACGTTTCCAGTGATACTGAAGGTCGGAATTTCCGGTCCTTTCAAAATGGTCTATTAAATCAATTACTTAGGACGTCGCACTATCGCCCAAGAAATTCTCAGCGTCTGTGTAACGTCTCTTACGAGTTGTCGTAAAAAGTTAATGAAATTCGCCATAAACTCGTTGACAAATAATTAGCTTCCCTCTGAAACGCGAGGCGAGCTTCTATTGCTAGAGTTTTCTTTTTTCATGAAAGAAGATGGATTATTTTGGGGTAACGTTTCAAAAAAGGTTTACACCCCTTGAGGAATGCTAAGCATTAGGAAAAGGAACTTTAGAACAACACAACGTTGTCGACTCGTAAGGAAAACTATATAATTACAACTTGGTTGGGTGATGATAATTTTTAATAAGAGTTTATTATTACACAATATACAATATCACATTACGAATAAATTTATCTTTACCTGCTAGAATGTATACTGATCTGAATTAAATAATTGAAGTGGAACAATTTAAACAATTAAAGACGTGATACTGATACTTTTAAGGTATTAAAGAAATCGAAATTCTCTTCCTAAATTACTATTTAAAACCAATTGGGTTAAAAGGAAGACTCTATTTATCCTTACCATCTGATTTACCTTTCCGTATATGACTCAGTTAAAAAAACAAAAAAAAATAAAATAAATTCTCAAGTATTTGATAGTTTTCTAACCGGCTGTAATATAAACCTAGTATAAAAAGTGGGTAAAACTGATAATAAAAAGATAAATTGACTTCAAACTTAACTTTCTACCGGATTTGTCTTTTTAAAAAGTGATTTTTAAGCCTAAGTAAATTTAGATAAAAAATTTCTTCAAGAAAAACACATTAAAAACGCTTACTTCCCGTTTCCCCTTTCATAAAAAAAATTCGAGGAATGTTGAAAATTTTCTTTAAGCTGAGATTAGTTTAAATAATGTTGAAAGCATAATATATTTATTATGTTTTCTTAACTGCTATTTTAAAGGTGTTTTATTTGAAAAACTATCAAGGCTAAACCAACAACTTTCATGTTAATTCATACTTGCCTATATTTATTACTACTCATATTTTTCAATTATCAGAAAATAAGCTTGGGACTTCGATACCTAAATTATAAAACTTTGGCTGAAGAATGAAAATTGTTTTCTTAGAAATTTTCACATGTTTCATTGGAAGCTTCGTATATTTGAACCCCCAAGGCTATTTTTACAAATATTTTAATTATATTTAACTGACATTCCAAAAGCTGTACGTAATACGTGAACCAGACACAGCGCAACCAAGAGAAGCAAGTTTCTAAGGCCAATTTATATTTGCGTATTACCGAATATTACGAACTATTTTATTGTTAGATGCGAGATAATTTGGTACCTACGTATAGATAGATGTAGGATCGAGATTTCCCACGTTATTATCTTCCTCTGGAGTGCAAAATTTCTCGCAAATAACAAGTTTCTCACCATAGATGTATAAAAATGGCGCGCGAGATGATTGTAGCGTACCGTGGTGGTGTTACGCTGGCCAAATTTCGTGTTGATGCCCCCTGCAATGCATGATTCGTAAGACTAACATATACGAGGGCAATTTTGGAAACCAAGTTAGGCCTAAATCTGTTCACGACCTCAAAAATCTTCTAATCCCTAGAACATTCTTTGCGCTGAGCATCATGGTATGTGTTTATTTACTAGCCCTAAATAGGTATTTTTCTTATTATAATTCATTTTGCAATATAATTTTACTTGGACTAACTACAGCACATTCTGTTCTTTTACCCAACTTCCAGAATTGTGGCACAATGAAGTTCATAAGATATATTTTATAAGTTTGTCACTGGTTACAAACTGGAGCTTGTCATGAAGTGACGTAGGCCATAGATTCGAGGTAAAGCGACGTCTGGTGAGGCGCTGTCAAAGACTTAGAACAGACTAAGGAAGATGGAAGTCCTGCAAAATTAACCGAGTGAAATACTTCAATTCTCGCTTGTCGTTCTCGAACTAGCTCGAGCTGTAAGTCTCTAGCATTACGAAGTATAGGTATTGCCATACTTATGGAACATATCTTATAAACTTATGCTTTACCCTCGACAGTCCTTAAATAATTACGAATTTTCAAGTGACTGTCTATTCAAAACCCATTAAGATTCTTTGTGAATAAAGAAAATTGCACGAAAAGCGTCAGCTTGGATGTATTTGCATTCAATTCGAAAGGATAATTCCTAAAAAGAGGTTTATGAGCATGGATGAATGAATAGGCCTACCTTTGAAGGCGGCTGTGATATTTGTTCAAAGCTAAAGGAGTAAACGCCCTTTATTGAATTAAAAAATACGCCCGATTGAGTCAAGGATTTTTTTTAAACTTCTTAAATATATTTCTTCATCATTTAATTTAGTCAAAGAAAACCGAAAAAAGCATCCTGCATCCGAGTGCGAGTTTAAAGAGACGCAATAATTTATTTCTTAAGTCCCTTTCATAACGAAATTCTTATTCAAAAAGTTCAGCTATAGTTTTGTACTACGGAACGTTTCCGCATACTCCACGCATATTTTTGAATAAATTATGTAAATTTCTTCGTAGAGATTTCAAGTTCATATCTCTGTACATAATTACGCAATATCTTAAGTTTACAATATTTAATTAATATTAAAATATGACTTATTCTATAATAACACCTGGTAATTTGAAATATAAAATACAATATTGTAAAAGTCGAGTTTGAAAACTGGAAATGATATATTTACAATTGATTTCACTAAGGCATAACATTAGTATTTACACTGTAAATTAAGAGATTTCATAATTTGGAAACTATTTCTCAGATTGCAAATCGAATATCAGGATATATTTTAAAAAATAAATTTTTCAGATGTCACCGACCAAGTGTACCGGATTTCAAGTTTACTACTTCTTGCATTACAATTACCATGATCCTTCGGAAGTACATACGCCTTAATTACGTCGCATTTCTTAAGAGTAATATTTCACTTACAGTAATTACGTAATTAAGGACATTACCAAAGTTTCCAAGTTCAAATCATCTCTCATGCATACTTCGGCTAATTACACACAGATTTAACCATTTTCAGCAAATAACTAGACTTAACTACGCCAACCGAGGTTATAGAGCACCCATAAGAGGCTTGGGTCTACTAGAACCATGTCATTAGTTTTAAAAACAACCTACGCCAAAGTATCGAGTTTTGGAATCTTCGACGGTTTTCGTTAATGTGGAGGTGTGAAACTGCGGAAGTAGAGAAACATTGCTAAGCCTAACTAACTTAAAATTAAGGCGTTGTCCTCCATCGATTACGTTTCAAGAATTCAACGACTCTCCTTATTAAGAAAAATCCCTTAATTGGGCATTGCACTGACATCAAGTTAATTTAAATATAAATCAATTTTCGAATGAGGATATAAATCAGACCTTAATTCAAAAATATCTACAGGGTAGGAGTCACAAACTCAAATGAATAGAAATTAACCATTCAAAACGTTTAATAAAAATAAACTTTTCATGAGATTGTAGCTATGTTTTCGTGTTAAACAAAGATGATTGGCTTTCTGTACACAAGTGAAGTAACTACAAACATGCAATACTTGAAACAAAATTCAAAGAAGCGTGACGTTTCACGCATGAAAATTTTGTCTAATTTCGATTTGCACTTTTATTCTCGTTTTAAATTAGGCGTGTCTAAGATAAGGATGAAGAAAAAAAAAAGCAGACGAAAATCTTCCTATACCTATATAAACTTAAGTCTCGATTCCAACAAGGGAAGCACATCCAAAAAACTTGAAACTAATTTTCTACATTTTAATACGAAACTTTTGACAGCGTTGAATTTTGGATGGTTTTTAGTCCTCCTAAGAGGCCCTAGATGATATGATATTTTGTTTTCTTTAACTTTTGATGGGGTAGACAAAGGTGGTGTTGGTGTTTTGTTTGTTTGTGCTGGCGTCAAGAAACGTTTAAGATCGGATTTCTAAACACAAGGAAATTGTTAACGAAAAATGTTGCCAGACTATGAATGAATAAAATGAGTAGTTAGGCTTCAATTACGCAGAAAGTGCATGGACCCCTAGTTAAATATTCACGACAAAGTTATCACGGATATTTAAGCAGATATGTTACATTTTTATTTATTTTGGGAGGGAGGGAGGGATATACAGGGTGTTTCTGAATGTGCAATTTTAAAATGTTAAATGACATTTTTCATTTAGAGCTACCGTTTTTAAGTTAAATTGAAATTATTTCAAAGTGCTACCTATTGTTAGATAGAGTTTTATCCATGATAAAAACTAGTAATGAGTAATTTCAGTTTCTTTAACTTACTTTTACTGTTGATTATGTTAATGTTACGTACGATCTTGACCCAGTATTAAAGTTTATTTTGAACCCCAGAGATAGTACATTAATTAGTTAAGAATTGCGCCCCAAAATATATGACAAAAGAAAGCATTCAAAACCGGTTTTCAAAAATCCCGACCCTATTGTCTTTGACTATATTGTCACGCGACTATCTTTCCTGCCAGATAAAAAAAAAAGAAAAAAAGGAACCAAGCAACCTGACTGAATGAAACCAGTATAATTTAAACAATTTCTTCAGATATTAACTCTCTAAAAGAATATAATCTTTGGCAATTTAGAGAAATTGAAAAAAAAACCAAAATTTATTTTATTATTGAGATAAGAAAATGCTCGGGTAACATAAAGGTGCGCCTTAAAATTTAATGAATTTACGTTTAAATAAAAACACATCTATTTGAAAATTAAATTAACCTCAGTCACTGATTGGTAAACCCTTGGCAAAAACTTAAAACTAATTTTATTAGTTAGTTTATCTTTACTACTAAATTGTGACTAAAAAGATTTTTTTTTCAAAATAGCACCCATTACGAACTATCACGACATGGTTACGTATTTAAACTAAGGTGTTTGAAAGGTAAATACTTAATAATTGCACTTAATTGATACTTTTAATGACTGTCCATCTCTATAGAGATTTTTCTTATCATTAATTATGATTAAATAATTATTATTCTTCACTTAAAAACTAGGCCTACCCAGGATTTTTAAAACAATCCAAATAATCTATATTAATTGTTATTATTTACACTTAAAATCTAAGAAAATTAAATCGTGCTTTGGTGGAATTAAAGCTCTGTGAAAATGATTTAATGATGATAAATTTAATTTTTAATACCTGGGGAAGGAAGACCTGGACCAGTTTAACACCAAAGTTTGTGGTTTCTCAGAACCAGAAGAATTAAATTCATACCCCAAATCAAAACTTACATTTAAACTTACTCTTCCAAAATATTCTACCCATTTTTAAATTAATTATAGGTTTGTAAAAGAAGTAAAAAATGTGATGTTCCCATTTCTAAAATTGAGGCTTGCGCACCATTCTTAAAATATTTTCTAACCAAAAATTATTTAGAAAAAAAAATACTAAAAGAAAAATTGCTAAATGGAAGGGTTGGTTTTTATTATAACCTACTTTGGTATTTAACACATTAGACGTAAAGTTAGAAATTAAGAAATTGAGAAAAATTCTCCGATAATACAATGACACCTGGCACTGAAATCATTACTAGATATTGAAATAACTACAGGTGCTCGCTCCTCTATTAGTTTCTTAGCTTTGGTACCACTGTTAAATGACGTAAGTTTAAAAAAGACTCGGTACTAAAATTCAGTAACCCGTGGTTCCTTCTTTAGTGATCATTTCAATTTAAGTTTACTCTAAATTCAAACAAGTTTATATGATAAATTCTATATATGATTACGTAAAAAGGTTGGGACTAACTCCGCTGTACACTAGGGTTGAAATTATCTATAGGTTCATAGAAAACTTTCAGTCTATAAATGGATGCCCACTCAAAAACCGGTAAGTTTTTTTAAGTAGATAAATGCAACCATGCGTAAACACCTTAAAAATTTGCGATAGAAAAAAAGAATTAAACTTGGAAAATAAAATATTTTTCAATGTTATTTCTGTGAAATATTTCGAAGATACACCAATCATGTTTTAGGGGGCTTAGGTCATTTGTAATGTAAGACTAGAAGTAAATAATATGAAGTTAAAACGAATTGTAAACAAGACAAATTTTGTTACAGACTTATTATTTGAGCACCAAATTTAACATCCGAGGTACCACGAGACTCCAGTCTTTTTATCAAGAAGCCACGTTATTCAAAACCTAATACAAGCCTTGGCTTTTCAGTTAAGCCTAATCCTATGGAATTTTGAACTCTCAGGATGTCATATTTCATATTAAAAAGGATTTAAAACATTCCAGTGGGAGATTTTTCTTTAATTTGACCTTTGGCTTCTGTTATTGAAACTTGAAAATATAGAAAAAATAACCCCTTGAACTGTGCCGACTAGTTTATCGTATATTTTACGATTGAATAAAAAAATATGATCCGGACGGTATGAAAAATATTTTTCCTCCTAAATATGTACACCACGTCACCATCAATCAAATATATTTGACCCTTGGAGAAATTTTTCAAAATTGAACTTTCATGGCAGATATTCTAAGTATCCGGTTTATTTTAGGCATAACTAATATCAGAAGTTAGAGCAGAAAGGTATCATAAGTGTGGCAGATTGTACACTAACACCACTGTACCCAACGTTTTCCCCATTATTGAAGTATACTTAAAGTGATAGTAGCATGTTCAACACATCAAAACAAACACCTTTCATTTTCTTTTTAGAATTGTTTAAAAATAATTTGAAGTTAAAGTGTGCAACTAAGAAAAAACTGCATTTAATTAGATTGTAGAATTACCGTCTGCTATAAACCGACATTAATTATCAAATTAAGTACATTAAACTATACCGCAAATCGGGCAAAATGCATACATATTTTTTAATCAGCTTAACTCTATATTAAAGATTAAAAGATTTTCGAACGATTTTGTTTTAGGTTTCAGATGCCACTATCCCTTTAAAGCAACATTTTTGACAAATTAAATTAAGTAATAGACTGAAAATAAACCATAAAATTAAGAGGAAAAAAATGTAAATACTCAACTACACTTTTTAAGCGAGGATCAGCTTATTGCTAGTCCCAAAAAAAACCAGTTTAACCATTAACATTGAGTTTAAATTATGAGATTTTTAAGTAAATGTTTGCTTGGATAATAATAAAAATGTTCTAACATATAAAGAGGCCTCCCGCAGAATACACATAAGTCACCATAAGAACCCATAAAACACTCCCTTATTATTTGGTTAGGGAGCTAGAGAAAATAACCCACTCCTTAAACGAAATTGGGCAACAAACACACTTGGCGATATTTTTATGAACTTAACCTTCCTACGTTACTACGTATACTGTAATGATTGCGAAATTAAGTGTTTTGTTGTAATTAAGTCAATTGCAAACATTTCCTTGAAACTACTAAGCCTATTTCAAACCAGCGACTCATCTTGTTGAATATTAAAGTTTATTTTTGAAGTTAAAGTATTCCTAAGCCTACTTATCCTTCGAATAATAACAGAGAATGTAATTGCTAAGCCTAATTAAAAGAAATTGACTTCTAAACCTACAAATCAATTAGATATTAAGCTTTATCAGAACGCAATTTTCGCTATTTTAAGGCTTAATTAAGAAATAATTTAAAATTGACTGTTAACCACGACAGAACTAGATTATAAATAATTTTGCTATTTCACACGGTGAGATACAGAAAAATTTCAACCAAATTTAAGAGGCCTGCCCTGACGTCAGAATTTGATCAGCGCTCTATATTCCACGCTCTAAGTCCCACGGGTGCTTGGCCAAGCGTAACTGAGACCACTTATTATAGAGCCAAGGGTTAAAGGTCTCTACACTCTACAGATAAAAAAAAGATGCACGGAAAATAATATAATACGACGTGTAATTTGAAAGATTCCCCATAATAGAAGAAACAAGAAATAACATTCCACATTACTCCGGGATCATTTTAAGTCCTTAACCTAAATATTTCAAACTGTTATAACATCATCTTTGAATTTGAAAATCAATATGAACACCTAAGGCTATTTTCAAATTCATTTTTAATGACTTCTAGGAAAAACCAATTTTTAGTATGGAAACGTTCCTCAAACGAAAACGATACGTTAGCATATAAATAATTTTAAAAGAGATTAAAAAACCGATCGCGAAACCAAATGATGATAAGACTGATAGATAATTTTTGATCTTCCCCGAGGGGCCAATAACTCATCTCAATCGCTAGCCTTCAATCGGAGTGGCTAGCTCCTCGAACTTCACTTTGGGGGCAAAGAAAAAAATATGCGTTAAGCCTAAAATAATTTGGAAAGGATGGTTTTCCGAAGTTTTGATTTATATTAAAGCTCTCAAAACTAATCTAGGTGTAAATCCACCTGTCACACAACTCGGGAAAAACTTTACTACGCGTTTCTAAAAAAAAGCAATTTCCATGGAAATTTTGTTTTTCAGGGTTGAAGTTAGGGAAGTGTAGAGTTAGATTCACTTTGGGACGGTTGGTTATATAAGTTCTCTGCTCTATTTATGAGCGTAAATTTATGACGGCTTTTATTTACCGTACTGTCAAGTGTAAACAAAAATACCCGGATAAGGTTCACTGCACTATTATGTCTTAAAATTCCCCCATAAGTTCGGGGTCGAATTGCAAATGGCGACCCCCCGGAACCAAAAAGGCGCTAAAAAACAGCAGGTGGTATATATTTAGATTATGCACCCGAATGCATCTTACACCATTACTTATCATAAAAACGTCATCGTGATTAATATTAAGTTACACGAACTTTTTTTTTTTTACTTTAAATGACTGCATTTGAGAAATCCACCTAATCAATCAATTACAGGTTTATCAATCTTAAGCCCTTGACTTATGACGTATTGATGTTTGTAGGGAAAGCGTTTCGACGTACTTAGATGTTTTTTATAGGGAAACAGCAAAAGGGGCGGACTTGAACAAGGCTCCTCCCTTTTACGTCTACATGGTGGAGGATTTTATTAAGTGGAATGTAAATGGGGGAGTGAAGTTGATTGGGTAAGCCGGGTTATGACGTCAGGAAGGAGGTTTTTATCCTGTACTGCTGTGTCCCTATAATTAGTGGTCATCTTATTGAATGGTGCCCGGATAATTCACTGAAACCTATTGACGCCATAAACATTTATTTTCACGATAAATTTGCATTACCTCTGACTATTGAAAAGTGTCATCGAAGTTAAAAGTAGATTTATTTATTGTTATCGACTTTTACCTAACTAACTATTGATGCTTAGTACTCCCTTATCAATGGCGAAGCACTATGATTTTTCTAATATTCCATAAAATTCGAACAGTAAATTTGTCAAAAGCATCTACATTATGTCAAATATGACTTCCTCATACCGAAATCAATAAAAATATATAATGAACTAAGGATATATTCTACAATAAATTTAAATGGCAAATTTATTTTCGGGAAAATGTTTTATCCCGTCTATCTGGTTTTAATCTAGGATTCTCAAAGACGCGCTGTGTACAAGCCCTGCAGGTATTTGTTACAAACAAGATCACATACCCTAAATTTAACACACGGTGAGGTGAGTTTATCGAACGAGATAGAAAATACAGTTTTATTTTTAATTTAAGTATCGTTTTTGATTTGATAATTTGCATATTAAAGACGCGATTAAGATTAGCTTCTAATTAATTTCATTATTTACTAAATAACACCAATTAATTTCATTATTTACTAAATAACACCAATTACCCAAATTGGATTAACTAGATTTATGTTAGGCTTACGAAATTCAATCAATTATTAAATAAAATCAAGATGCTCTACATTCTAGATAAAAAAAATTTCAGCATGCTAGATTGACTCTAAGGTTAATATGGGATCAAATAAGAATAAAAATGGTGGGGAATTATTTTTGAATTAACGTTTTTTTCCCGTAATAAAAAGATAAATAAATACGTAAGATAGTTTTAAACATACCAGGAAATATATCCCTTGTTTGTACCACTATTAGTTGTTTCAGGAAAACTAGGCGTTCGCGAGATCCTTAATTACATTAGTTATTAAAGATAAGATGTTAATTTTTCCCAAGACAAGATTCAATCGAGGAAATATACGGTACAAAAAATACGTGGCCTCACCCTTACCGCGACTGATAACGAAAAAAAATATTTATGATATTCAAACCAATTAAAAAATTTAATTGTACTCTGCTAAACACGTTGAGTTTTATACAATAACGTCATACTGACGTAATGATTTAATTTTAAATACTCCCACCTTGTGGTCAAAACCGGAACCCATCTCTTACCATGAACTTCGGCATGGTAAGAATTGTCCTAAATTAACATTTTCCACTATAATCAAAGGCCACCATTTAAAATCACTCAAAAATCCTTGACGACTTCTTTAGTACATTGGGTGGCAACATCCGTTCGTGTAAGGATTTCCCTTCCCCGAAAGATAGGCCTAAAACCACCTTAAGTTATGTGGACAACCTTAAGTTATTTTGGCAGCATGCATGACTTATCCCAGTCTTTGAAGACGGACCTTAGCTCCCGGGCAAAAAAAAAAAAACTCTCAAAACACAAATTAATTGACATCGCGAAGATTTGAAAATTATTAACTTCCGTCGCGAAAAAAATAGCCATTTGAAATTGGTAGGAAAAGGGTTAATTTTAAAATAAATTTCAGTACTTCAGAACAAAACAAAAATCGCCTTTGAAATATTTCCCCCTTGGGTAGTGACTGAGAACATTGAACTTACAAGATAGTCATCCAATCTCCTTTCGTAAGCCGTTGTGTAATTGTAGCTCCTGTGCAACTTAGTCGCGTTCAAACCATGAGCAATATGCAATGCACTAGCGTCGAACCTTCCGGCTAAAGATTCCCGATGTCTCGAGTCACCGTCATGGGCCCTTGGAGTTGCCAGTGCGGTCTTAATGGGCAAGGCGTCGACATCGAAGGTTCCTTTACCGAACCCTCGTATCTGGTCATTCACTAAATGGTTCATTTTAGGGACATTCAAGGCGGCTTTAATTCCAACTGACGCGCCATCCAAATGCCCCGGTCCCGTTTTAGGCACGTGACCCTGACAATAAACTTCCTTGTCATCCTGGTCTTGTTGGTTATTGTAATAAGTCTTTAGGGTAAGTTTGGAACCGCACACCAAACATTTGAAACAACCTTGATGGAAGAAAGTGAAATCCTTCAAGGGTCCAACCTTGTCCACCTGGTACACCGTTTGACCGCACCGTAAACAGGTGTTTTCGTAAACGTTGGCACCGAATCTTTGCGACATATCGTGAATATTGACACTACTTTCACTTTTCTCTCTTAAATTATTTCCAACGGGACATTACAGATAACCGGCGACACACGTTAAGAGTCACAGACTGGTTGCCGTTGTCTAATCTCTCTTTGACGTAAAACCGCGCGCCATTTTGCCCCTTACAAACCAAACGGTGGTAACTACGCGATACGCCGCTGAAGTTCTATGGCCATAGAAAGCCAACCCGCTATGCCAGATTTCAGATACCTTTCCGATTCAAGAACTGGTGATGTTGCACGGTTCTTCTAACTAAAATCCACTGCCGCGTGGTGGTAATACGTCATCAGCGGTATCGCGGCAATGTAGAAATAAGGTAGAAAACTAGCTTTGAGGTAACTCTCGGATCTCGGCTCGCTCGGTTGAATAACGTATGATGGCATAGACTATGGGGGTAGGCGCGGTTAAAAACGTGCAGGGGCGGACAACAACGATTTAAATTGTCCGCTTAACTTGCCAACAGGAAACCTACCTCAAACGTCCTTAAGCTGGCGAACCAGGGCCTGTTTAGAGCTCGGCCTTACTCTCATCTAAACTTGACGCCAGGTTCATACCGAGTAGAGCCACCGCACAATTCTCCCGTATTTAGCTGGAGTGGAAAACTAGTTCTGACCGACGTTCGTTTCTATATGGAAAAGAAAAAAATATGACGTAGCAATTCATCTTTCGCCCCCCCCCCCACCATCGGCTCTCGCTATAATGGTTGAGGTTCGTCAAGCGTGAATTAAATAGGATTTGGTTAAGTTTATATCACCCGAAGTGATACCATGACCAAAGGCTAGAACATCATCACAATTCCCTTCTGATAGTAACAGGAGACATTTATAAATATTGTCTGAATCAAAATAATTCACCTTGCGTTTGCTGCAGATAAGATTTTAATATTAATTTCTAGGAATTTCGGATATTCGGATATTGACTGATGTCCAGTTTCAGAAATGAAGCCAGACATAAGCCGGACGGTGGCAAAGAGTTTCCGGCTTTTGTCGTTAATAATTTGACGTCAAGTGTCAACACAAACGACAGTTGAACTCTTTTGTAGAACTGTTTAACATGATATGGACATATGTCAAATTAATATTGGAAAAGAAATCCCCAAGAACAGTTTGATTTTCTTGTTCCAAAATTGCCAATACGTTACCAGGCATAATGGCATATATTACAGACACAATATTCCATAGGTGTACCTAACCCCAACACGTATTTCCTGTCCAGTGTATTGTATTGTTAAACAGATTCCAGGGACTTAGAAATGTGATAGCGGTTTTGTAATTTGAATTAAGAATACGAAAGACCTTCTAAAAGCGCAAGGTGTCTCTTGATAGCGTAGGTTTTTGCAAGACAACGCGGAGGCGTTTCGTAATAGTACCGTTACCATGTTTGGTGATGGAAATGAAGCCCAAAATCTAACTGTAAAGTATTTTAAAAGGAAATTTCTCCAAACGCCTATTTTAACCTGGTTTAAGGTTTCTACTCAAAATAGTGACGTTTGTAAAGTTAACTATTCACGTGCATAATGCAGTAAATTTAAATAAATAATTAAACTTACTTTTAGAAATTAGTTTCAAATATAAGAATACATACATAGGTAATTTACCTCAATTTTAAAAATTATTTATAGAAAAAAGTTCAAATTGAGGCATGCCTAGAAAAAGTGCCTTATCTTAAATAAGCTTATGTTAATTAAGGCATTTAATTGCAAACTTCGTGATCATGCATATTGAAATTAATTTAAGTACAATTTTTGTAATTTAAACTTATAATAGCCCATAAAATTTTGGAGTTCACGCAAAAAATTATCTAAATAATTTTACTAATATTATTATAATTATTTCTGAAATTATTTGTTAATCAATTCATACTATTCTAAAATTTCATGCTAATACATACATAATTTATATTAAATCTAAGTGTTATTGCAGTTATACTCGCTAGGTAGGGCTTTTTCGTTAGTCTCTAATCGACGTATTTAACCCCTTCTTAAAATGATATGATATAATTTTAATTAAAATTAAGTAACTTTCTATAAACCTAGAAAAATACGTATGCTTTTCTTATATTTAAAATACCTTAATTTTTACATTTAAATAATTAACTTCAGTAATACGAACACAAAACATCCACGAGGTGACAGTAAAATCGTTTCCAAATGGTTCGATTTAAAAAAATTTGATATTCAGGCCTACTTTAGAGCACTATTAAACCTAGTAAAGTGCTTGGGATGTGATAGAGACAAGTTACAAGTATCATTGATACCATATTATTTTAATCCCCCGTCAATATTGGTTCAGGGGCATTTCACTCTGACTTCACAGTGACATGATTTCTTTGGAACTAGATAGCGCATATTTTTGAAGTTTCCCCAAACCTTTTAAAGAGTGAGTAGCCTCTTGATACGTGTTTTTCAAGAATCAGAAAACCCGTAAAATTCACCCAAAAATTTCAACTAAAACGTAGAAAAACCCAAAATACATCGATAAAGAAATCCACTTTCCTGGAAATTACGATTTCTAAGAAAAATATTTACTACACATTTGCAAAGTAAAGGCTGGTCAGTTGCTTGAACGCTTAACTTTTAACTCTACAGAGAGTGACTAGCCCCTCGGAAGCTATAGTATTGATTGTGGAAACACTCAGTTGGTTGAATCGATTCGAAGTCCAAGATAATTAAGTTAAATTTAGGCTTAATAATTATAAAAATATAATACAAATATTTTTTGATAAAACTGTAAAAGTATTGTTAAGAACATTTAGTACCTGCACCTTTGTAAGTACATTTTTGAAAAAAAAAATCAACTAAGCAGGGTGGAAAAAAAAGTGGACTAGCCCATTTAAAATTGAGAATCTGCAATGCATTCATATCAAATCGTTACGGCGCATGCGCAAAATCCTTCCTGTGGCGCTAGTAAAGTTCTTCGAACCTCTTTATTCCTAGAGAGAGGAGAGGATTCCAAGCGTCGAGGCTCTCAGGGTCGCAAATAATTTCCTTGCCATAAAATGCAAAAATAATCATAGCCGCTATTAAAACCTTTACTCGTAGTTGTAGTAATCGCATTTACTAATATTACTAATCAGTCCTAACTAACCACATTTATCGTCTTAAAATGGAGGTAAGTAAAATTAAAATTATACAGAATTAAAAATTTTAAGCGTATTTTAATCTAATTTTCTTATATTTTTAAAGGTTCAAATTTTACAATCAGGCAGTGGTAAAGCCGTAGCTACTCTAAAAGAAGTACGTTTTTACCTCTTTTGGTTTTTTTAATGTACTTATGCAAATTTGGTGTTTATCTCTAATTTTAGTTGCAACCTTCCTCTACTGTGCTTGAAATCAAAAAACAAATTCAAAAAATAAGTAATTAACTTTGAT
Source organism: Phalangium opilio (assembly GCF_054372755.1). Classification (NCBI taxonomy): domain Eukaryota; kingdom Metazoa; phylum Arthropoda; class Arachnida; order Opiliones; family Phalangiidae; genus Phalangium; species Phalangium opilio. The sequence continues at coordinate 3,797,697 of NW_028324187.1, read as the reverse complement.
AAATTAAAAATAGTACTTGACAATCAAAATTAACACGTTTTAATGATTTTCAATAGAATCACTAAGTCCTCATAGGCAACTACTTAGATTGGAGCCAAGTAAGACTAATAAAGTCCACATGCAAGCTATCCAAAATTTAGCTTGAATGTGGACTTTATTTACATAAAATCGATATTCTAGACAAATTATTTTAATTAAAAATGTTAAAACAGAGGGTGGCAAACCATTAAAGGATGAGGCAGTTCTAAAAGAACTGAATATTTCAAATGGGACCCAAATTTACTTGAAGGATTTAGGACCTCAAGTCTCATGGAAAGGGGTATGTGAAAAATAATGGGGACCATGACATGGCAGTTTATTTATTTATTTCCCGCCATTATTTTAGGTCTTTTTGACTGAATATTTTGGCCCATTGGCCCTCTATTTGATTACATACACGCGACCTGCAATTTTCTATGGAGCTGGTGCTGCCTTGAAACCAATGCACCCAGTTGTACAGTAAGTTAAATGTTGCAAAACATTTTTTTAAGGATAAAACTTGGGAATTTTAACATTTTGAACAGGGAAAAATGTTTTATTAAAATATTTTTCCTGTATTTTTAATTTTAATGTTTTTTACTTCTACTAAGATACATGTACCATATATAATATTAATTTCATGCTTTAATTGAAATTAAAAATTAAATTGAATTTAATTTTATAGTATTGCTGCAGCTTGCTGGTCATTTCATTATGGAAAGAGATTATTGGAAACACTATTTGTGCATCGTTTTTCACATGCTACAATGCCATACACTAACCTATTTAAGGTTAATTGACATTAAATTAATTTATTTCATTTAAATGGTTTTATGTTTTAATTTAATATAAAATATAGAACTCCTCTTACTATTGGTTGTTTGGACTTTACATTGGGTATTACGTGAATCATCCATTATATACCCCTCCAAGTAATTAAAATTAATTATTTTAATTAATATTAAAATTTGCATTAGTTTTAAGTATTAAAATTTTTTATTGTAATTTTTTTTAGCTTTTGGAAATACTCAAATCTATTTGAGTTTGGCGCTATTCATAGTTAGTTTAATTTTAATTTTAATTAAAATTAAATTAAATTAAATATAAAAATTAAGTTGCTTTTTTTATATTTTATAGATATATGAACTTGGAAATTTCAGCATTCATATGTTGTTGAGGGATCTGAGACCACCTGGTATTTATTTTTAATATTAATTTAAGATTAAATACTTAATTAACTTAATTATAATTAAATTAATTAGGCACTAAGGAACGCAAGATTCCCAGGCCCAATGGAAATCCTCTTACAATGTTGTACCATTTGGTATCATGTCCAAATTACACTTATGAGGTTTTGTCCTGGGTGACATTCAGCACCATGACACAGTGTTTGCCAGGTACTAACTAAATTAAATCGCGATTAAACTTTAATTATGCAAAATTAATTTTAATTACTTATCAAGCTGGAATCTTTGCTTTGGTTGGATTTGGTCAAATGGCAATCTGGGCTTTGGGAAAGCACAGAAATTACAAGAAAGAATTCCCAAATTACCCCAAAAGGAGGAAGGCCATTGTTCCATATTTACTTTAAATGCATTCAAGTTAAAAACTTAAAATTAACACGCATTCCTTTTTGTTTTTGATAAAATATTGCCATGATGTAATCATTTATTATTTTGATTATGATTTCTACAAATAAACAGTTTTCTCCTTAAATTTGCATTCATTTCAAGGGCAGAACGTAATGTTTCTGAACAACAAAATTAATTAGTATAAAATTATAATTAATCTAGGTCAAAGGTCAAGGTCATATTCACTTTAAATTAATTTATTCTGATTTTATATTATTCAAGTTTAAAAATTTTATATGAGGTATATTAGTATTACTATGTCTATGGTTATGATTTATATGACAGCCTGGAGGGGGTAGTGGAAAAAGAATTTGCCCCTTACGAAGACTGCATGCTTAGAATGAAAATACACGTTCCAAATATATTATTTACAGTCTTGAAAGGAGATATAATTCTCAATGTTAAAAAAAAAATATACATATTTTTCCCCCCCTTTCAACTTCAAAGGGTTTGGCCACCTGTTTTGTAGAGGGGCCCCTGCCCCATTCTCTTTCATGGGGGATAGCCCTTATCAGTGGGTTAGGCATGTTTTTTTCTTCTAGCGCTCAGTGGGAACTGGGAAGTGTAGTAAGCTGGGAAATACGGAAGTTTTTACTACGGAAATTCTTTTGTAGTCACGTGGGGTCGCGTAAAAGTAACCTTGAAAAGGATATAAAACATTTGAGGCCATTCATAAACAAAAATATACACTTTTTCGATATTATTTTGGTTTATGGCTTAGAATTAACTCAGAAAATAGCCTAAAGTCAGGGAATTTTACTAAATAGATTAACAATAAGTTAATAACGAATATATATTGCTGTTCTTTGTCGTAAGTTTTCATTTTTGGTCACAACTAAAAACATTTTCTTTTTTAAGACGTTTTATTAAGACTGTTTTTACGTGGCAATGCGAATTGTAATCAACTATGAAAGAGGACCAGAGAATTAAATGCAGTCAAAGCTATGATTAGAGCCATATCAGAGCTAATTTGCATAATTTATTAAGTTATGCGTATAAAAATTCGAAAACATGTACGTTTCGGTGACGGTGACTTATTGTTAAAAAATACTTATTTCCCAGACTGCTATGTAGTACCCCATTCTCCATTTCCTTTTACCAATAATACCAAGGCTCCCTAGATCCTTGCCTTTACTATCCGTAGTTCCGTACTACTGTACTTCCGTATCCGTAGTGACGTAGTCAAGGTTGTCTGCTTCTTCAAGTTTATATAATGAAAATGGAGGAGACGACGGAGTGTTCGGATTTAGATGTAAATGCTCATTTTAAAATTTTAGAAACAGCAATTACAGTTACAGTTAATCAAATAGATGATTTAGAATTACAATCATTTTGTAATGAAGAGTCGGAAAAAATCGTTATTGTAATAACGCGTAAAATGCACGTTTATTTTCCCATAAACCCTAAGCCTTTGCTAAGGGATACCCAATCGGAGTTAAAGTGGAAAGAATTAAACTGTTACCCAAATCCTGTGAGAATCGTTATTTCGGGATGTACATTAAAAGCTAGCCTTCAAGTGTTTGGCATAGAAATTGAAAACATTCAGCCTGTAATAGAATTTAAATCGCCACTAAAAGATATCTGTAAAACTGAACCAAATCAGACTCCAGGAAGTTTTTCTTCAGAGGGTCAAGAACCAGTACCATGTTGGACAGTTAATCCAGGATTAATGAATTTACTTAAAAAGGTATCATCTTATGGACACTATCGTTTATGCGAAGGTTTTACAGAAGAACAACTAAAACTTAATTTACCTGGATCTGTGAAGCCAACATCTTTGAAAACACTTTATGTTCCTTTTTATCGGTTAGAGTCACCACACTGTTCCAAATTAATCAAACCTGGCCAATGTAAATCCAAGAACATTTGTATGAAGTGCTTTTATTGGGAGGAAAGGTTTATGTACCGTAATAATAAAAAAATTAAAATTGAAATTGATGAAGATGATGTATCTAAACCTTTAAAGATTTTGGAAACTAATGAGTGTTCTAAAAGAGGACTGGCTTATTTGAGCCCAAATAATTTGAGAGAAAGAGTTCTCAATATTATTAAGGCGCGAGATGAACTATCAAAGCAGGTTGCGTTTTTGCAAGAAGAGCTGTCAAAAACTGTTGATAAACCAAAATAAATCTTAAGTAAAATTGTCAATTTACACCTGTGATTTAATAAAAACAATGATTTTTCTGATTAAGAGTTTCTATAAATTTTGCTTTAATTAACACCCTTATTTAAGTCTTACTTTACAAAATTTTCCTCCCCCTTTTGTTGTTGGTAGTTTAAGTTTCCCTTTGTTGTTTCAGAACTTAGGGATAATAAGAGATTCATGAACATTCTTTGAGTATTGAGTTGATATGCATACTTCTTCACTATCTCTTTTCTAAATACTTTGGATTCATTTAAACAGGGCTAAGAAATAAGCAAATACTTTCATTTATTTCGTCAAGTCTGTTATATAATCTGTATAAATAAAACCGTCCTTACCACCAATGGTACTCAACATATCATGTGAATGCACCTTGAATTGTTAAACCGCGCCAAATTTCAAATGCTAAACAAAGGCTTACTGAATGTTTTAAAATTAGATGCATTAGTGGCTGGTGCAAGGCAATCATCAGTGTATAAGCTAAGTCGCATAAATGTGACACTAGTTGGATATAGAATACGTTTCCCTATATCATGACGTCACAAAGACATTTTTATTAGCATACAGTATTAATTTATGGTCAAACGGTCAAAAGCTAACACGCGCCTAGGTTTTAAATAATCCTAGCGAAGTAAAACATGTCAATAACAACTATCACCTTGAATTGTCGTTAAGTACGACAAACTTCATCGTATTTCGCTACAACCAAATGTTATTGATAAACTAGATTCTATTTCTACAGGTGCTGATATTTCAAGGTGATAAACAACCATGCTATACTTTTCCACACAAGCCCCGCGTACTAAAATTAAAATATGGTTCTAATTACACGCTATTTCGACTTAGGAGAAAGGAAACCAAGGGGAATAACGGGGGATAACAGTCTACAGAATTCGTGGCTTCCCAGAAGGCATAAGTTGATGGCCTCAATGCTCTTCAGCGCGAGGAAGTAACTGCGTTATAAAAAATATACATTAACTACACAACATAACGCGTTGGGTCGCCAACGGAGAAAGACGGGGGAAATACTATCTCGTTCTAGTTTCGTGCTAAATTTGTACATCTTATTCTAGAACGAAGATTCACAGCTCGTTCCAACTTTTTCACGTTTTTAACTCAGTTTTTCTCGAGCTAGTGACGTAATTTTTTCGGGTCAATCGATCGCCGGTTTAGTATAGAGTGTTTAGAAGTTTGTGGTTTGTCGAAGGAGAAACTCCGAATTGAATTATAAGGCATCGGAAAAGTGATATTTTCGATATAAAATTGATTAAATTCGCAATTATCTTGATTGTGGATTTTTGTGTGAATCATGGCTACACCAGTAGCTATCTGCTCACCATGCAGGACACCTAACACCTACCGGTAAGCGGATTTTATAGATATTTTTTGTATTCGAAATTTCGGGGTATTTCAATAAAACATAACATGAATCACAAAGAAGCAGTTGTATTGCTCTCTAAATATAATTCCTAACAATTTCACTAAAACAGCTAGTGTAGTCAAACGGGTACATTTTTGTTCAAGGTAGATTGCCAGTCCATTTAGTATTTAAAATAAAGTGTGTATTGTATTGTACTTTGAATTTAAAAACTGATGTACAAAGCGTTCGAAAAATGGATAGTTTCCAATACTAGTATATCACAATAAATTTTTGTATTTTGCACGTTAAATTGTATTAGTTAAGAGATAATTCAGTAAATCTTGTCAAGTGATAATCAGGCCTTAGATCATGTCAGTGTTAGTTATGTCCTTCCCATAAACTGCTAAAAATATAAAAACATTTTCAAAGCATTTCTAAAATAAAATAATAAACTTTAAAAAGTTCCGCATCGGGGTCGGATTTGACAATTATTAGCTTCAAAACAAGGTAAACTAAATCACTCTCCGGAGTCCTGAAGGTACAGTACTTGAGATAATTCATCGTTAATTTATGAGAAAGTTTATTTTTCCTTGAAATTATGATAATATCACTTAACTTTTTTTAATATTCATGTCTCGTTTTGAATTTCTCATACATTTAAACGACACATTTAGTTATTTTAGTCTTTGATTTAAATAAACTCAAGATGGGTTAGCTATTTGAGAAGGACCTTTAGCTTCTATGGTTTCCCAGGGATTTATCATTTAAATCATGACAGGAAAGTCGAAACGAGTTTCTCTTCAATTAGCTAAGTAACCCCGTAAAGCAGGGTCACAAACTGTTTAACTGACAATAATTTTCTTCAATTTAATTTTGTTGACCATTAAATTTAAAAAAAATTCTTATTTTAAAAATGTTTGACATAAATTCGCTTAAAAGATAATCTCCCATTTGAATGCTCAATTTTTATATCAAAACATTTCTTTTGATTAGAATGTGGAACAAGGGGTTGTATTGTTTATCTTAACTTATGTTAAAGTGGTACGGTGCAGTCCCAAACACAGTCGGTGTTCAATACGCTCCAGTTAGTCTTAAACATCTTAATTATTATCTAGTAAAATTAATTAATAACAAATTATTTGGTCTTTAAGTCGAGTTTGTTCCGCCTTTTTCTGTACATAAAATAATTGCGCTCTAAAGTAAGGAAATATTTACGTAAAATCAAGTGTGGGATTTTAAAAATTTAACTATTAATCGGTTTGATTTAACTTTAAGAAATTGAAGAGCCTTGTAATCAAAAGCTATGGTAGCCGCTTTCTTTCAACGAAGTTCATTTGAAACGTGTTTCTTTTTAAAATTTCCACCAACGCTTTTTCGTATTTAGAGTGTTTTTCTAAGTTTTCAGTTCTTAATCTGGGGAATGACCCAGATTGTATTTCACGGTCAAATCTTTCGGAGATAACAGCACCGTGTACTCTCTTGGCGCTTTGCTATGTCCCCAATTATTTCTTAAGTAAATGTATATATTTAAAAGTTTTAAGAAATGTATCGTTAGGTCTATTTTCTTCTTAAAATGCATAGTTAAGTATTTCTTAGTCTAATTGGTTCGTGCACTTTATAATACTAAAAACATAAATCAGAAGAAAAGAATTGTTTTGATAAAGAACTACTTTTGTTATCAATAACTTTCGCTTGAATTGAACAAAACATCAAAACATTTATTTTTAAAACTTTAAAATGTTTACTGCACGTGCCCATACTATGGTGTGTTAAATTTGGTAACCCATTGTTGCAATTAAAATAACTTTATTCTGTGATCGGCCTCTATAATTTTTCGAAAACTGGTTTGTTATGGACATTTTGGGACTTTCTGGAATAGTAGTATAGTTTTAAAATTTCTAAATTGGTCAGTTGTTTTAAATATTTTTTCTTAACTCTTTCAAAACTTGTATACCATTCGTAGTGCTACGGTACAATAGGAATAGGTGCTTGTATTTTCTATAAATAATTCAATCGGTACACCAATGAAAACCGCTTATAGGGGCAGCTCGTCAATACAGAGTTTAAGAAAAACGTGCGCGAAAACTTCCAGACGTAAGAATTTTCAAGTTTGGCACGAGATCAATTACTCGTGATTTAAATTTAAATTTCAAATTAGACTTAACTCGTAAAAGTCCCCGTCAAATTTTAACGAAACATCGTTCCCCGTATCTTGGTACTAATACTAATTCTCTAATGCTTTTCTAAATTAGTTTATAGAAATAATTTTTTATTTATTATTTCTGAGTAAACTTATAACGTGTTCACATTTAATATTAAAATAAAATTTTGTCAAGGGACAATTGCCAAATAAATTTCAATCGGGCACAGGTATTGTCAAGCAATACCTGGAGCAAAATTAAATTATTCCAAGGTTGCTTCCTGGAGACTCAGCATTAAAGGCGCGTCAAATTGAACGAAACGTCGCGTTATTTTAATCATTCCCGCCTTTTGTTTTTATTACGTGCGACGTAGGAGTATCGTAGAATCAGATCATCTGAATATGGAGGACGTTGTATTTAGGGACTGCAGCGACCAGCAGATGTCCTCAAATTTTGCTCTTAACGGACACTCTAAAATGGCAGCCGGCGACAGCGACGATGAGGTAAGGACCCTTTGAAATCTTTCTGAGACAGGAAGTACCGTTATATTACGCTCTCTTTAACTCTAAGCGTTTGTAACGGAGATAAAAGATAACGGTGCTATCCCTTAGAATTCTCTTAACCCGTTAAAATCAAATTAAAATCAAAATAATAAACGCCTATACTGTATATTCAATGCGCGAAGCGAAACTCTAGATTTTCTCGATCGATTTTGTTATGGTGTAGGCGTATAAATCCTAATGTATAATACAGTTACAGAGGGGACCTTTTCGGGGCAAGCTTATGATAAGCTTCAGGGATTAGATAACGAAATACGCTGGGGAAGGCGGGAGCGAGATAACGCGGGATTTTAATCGAATTGCTAGGTTGCGTTGTGAAGTCTTTTTAACCGACAATAATTTAAAATATTCATAATTTATGATAATTAAAATTGTTTGTTATAGACGTTCGAAGATGCGGTGGAGGGTTATTCGCAGTAAGTGCCAATTAATAATTTCCCGCCAAATTTTAAATTTTCCCGCCAGTTATCCGTCTCCTAACTGTAGATAATATTTTATGTACATAGCCCGCCTGATAAAGGTTCTTGCCCGGGATTGGATGCCTCAATTGAAGCCGCCGCTAAAGCATTAGATTTATTTCTAAATAATCATTTTAATGATGCAATGACACTCATGAAACAATGGTAATTATTAAAAATTAATTAAAAATATGTCATAATATACACTATTTAAAAGGGGGCGCTTGATAAAGGGTTACGACGAAAGGAACATTGAACAACAAAGACTTTAGATAAGGCTCAAAATTACCAGTCCACTACCAAATGTGGTCCGTATTATTTGAAGTATTATTTACGTCTTTGTTGTTATCTACATATCCATGAATGTTCCTTCTAAAGGCCTCTTCAGACGATAAAACTTTTAACTGAAATAGACGAGTCCAAAATTTGAGTCAACGAAAAATTATCTTGTCTAACTTCTGTTCACACAACTCAAGTTGACTCATCTAAATGAGTCAAAACGTTGTTTCGTCTCAAAGGGCCTTTAGTAAAACAAGATGGTGAACACACCAGACTTTAAAGAGTCTATTACGAGTTTCCACGTCAAAATTATATGACATTTAAGACACATAAAAATAACCCACTCTTTCACTTCCCGAACCCATAAGTTAGGTTATAAAAACAAAGTTGCAAAAAACTGTATCTAAATTTACCCTTTTCCCCCTGTCATTTCTATTTCTATTTTTGTAAACATTTCCGTCTTACCTAATTAAGCTTAAGCATATATCCTGAAGCTATAGACGGAAACGCAATTATCTATATCAAAATATACAGTTTATACTTTAAAAATGAACGTCTTTTCAGGTCTCACGTTAGCATGTACCATGCATTAGGAAAAGGAACCGTACTTTTCATGCAAGCTGTATTAACATTAGAAGCTGTAAGTTGGAATAAGTTAATTAATTCGTGTAATTAAATTAAGTTGGTTTGATTATCCTGAAGCATTCTATCATCATTAAATTATTTGAGCTTTTTTTTTTTACTGAAATAAACATCATCTGAATAAATAAGGTTTTATAATGGCACACCCAACTTGTTAAAGTGAATTTTCGCGCGCGTCTCAGTCTCTCAGAAGCATTCGAGGGGCCACTCACTTTTAGTAATCGGTGAACATCACTGTACAAAAGGGATTACTTTTTATCTTTAAGTTTCCTACCCTTTACAGTGCTTAAATAATTACGAGAAATTGATTCTGAGAGTGATTAGCCCCTCGGACGCATTTTAACAAGTTGCCTCAAGACTACAATTCTTTTATAAATAGTTTACAGGCTAGGAGGATTCATACCATTTGCAAAAGGAGGCCTGGCTTTTGACTCACCTAGGGAGTCGGCCCTCCTTGTGTAAATGGTATGGATCCTCCTAGGATGTAAACTATGTATAGAGTAGCTTATTCCGAAATGACCATAAGCCTATAATACTCTCCATAAGTATGGGTAGAAAGGATTAAATATACATATAAGATATAAAAATTTTTAAAAACATTATAGGCCAAAATTTTTATTTAAATGTAACCAATACACTTTCTCCCGCTGTTTTACGACACTAGTATTAAATCCTTATAAATTCCGTATTCATTAGTATTTAATTAAGGTCAAGATTGTTGATTATGACCTTTTATGACCGCCATATCAGATTTAATATCCCTTATAAAAGCTTGATTGCGCAATTATTTTTATATCTGTTAACGTTTTATTTGCAGAGTGATATAGAAGCAGCTTTAGAAGCTCTTCACCAAGCGGTTGATGTGTGTAATAGTAGAAGGCGCAGGAACGCTATGGCCTACGTCACACGATTAATCCGTGGTGTTGATTTCAACTGCTATACCGAAGGTATTAACATAAATTTTACTCAAAACAAAAGCGGTGTCTTTGACTCGTATTTTTAAAGAAAGAAAAGAAAAATAACACCCAAAATTGTCCTAAAAACTCAACAGTTTCCCTTCTTTGTCGCGGAAGAGATCTTATCTTCTTTAAATGTTAATCGTTAAACTTATACTAGATCCTGGGAATTCCGTGGGCAACGTTGGGAAAAGTTACCCTTCATTATTTGCAGTAACCGCTCTTTATCAACGCAGCATCTTCCCTCTAATTAGGTTTTCTCTGATAATAGACCCAAAGCAAATCATCAGTTTAAGAGACCTATGTTCATGTTTTTTCATATGTTCTTAGATCTTATTTGGGTTCTTGGTTGGTACAAACTATTTCAATAACGTTTCGCCACAATTGCCCACGATGTTCTCATGGCCTGTATATATGGGAACGTATAGAAAACACCCCAACCTTGATTTTTGTCCCCGTTTTTTTAGCCATTATACTTCACAGCTTAAGTAAGCTTATGCTTATATATTTGGGGAAGTATATTTTACTATTTCCTGGTTACCGAATAGTTTTTGTAACTTCGCGGAAGTTTTAGCTAAAATGTTAAATTGTAGCGGGTATTATTTTTTTTTTAACATATCATGGTGCATTTGACAGTTCACTGGTTTCCAAATTTTTATTTAACATCACGAAAACCAAACTGTTACATAGGCTAGGAATTAACGTTGCTAGGGTTACGGTTAAGCCAAGAATATAACATTTGATGTAATATTATTTTTCAGAGGAAGTTCATGCGGAATTATGCTACGCCGAATGTCTTTTACTAATCGCCCTTTTGACCTTTGTATCGGATCAAAGTTTGGTCAGTTTCGTGAAAGGAGGATTGAGGATACGTTCCTGTTATAACTCCTACAAGTATGATAACCACTTTTATGTATTTGCATGTACAGGGTGTTTCTGATAAGTCTGCATTCCATAATTTAAGGGGGATGTTCTTTGGGAAATCGATTTTGAGTTTAAAATGTAACTTCTATCTCCATTTTTCCACAAGGGGCCTTTGTTTTCGAGTTAAGATTGGATGGAGTATTTTACGGATGACCCCTTAAATTTAATTAAGAAACTGATTTAGACAATGATTTATAATTTAACTAAGGGGTCATCCCTAAAACACTGCAATCTAAAAACTTAAGAGCTTTAATTTGGCATTAATATATGGGAATAATCTTTTGTACCTACAAAGCAAAGTAGTTTAAATACGTTAACATTTTACTTGCACAAGGAAGAGATTTGGTTTATGTATAAAGAAAGATACATTGTAGATAAATACACGTCTAAAAATGTTCAGAAAAGAAAACGAACAAATATAAAAATAACACACATCTCTTTTCGAAACCCATTCTCCAAATCAAAATTTAGGGCATCACAAAAACGTCAAACGGCTTAAAAACACAGATACATATTCTAGGGTTTTTATATCTTTTTTACAGTTTCAATTTATACCAAACAATACTTTAAAATAATACTTTTTAAAATAAATTTATACCGAATCTTTTCCCTGACAGTGTATAATTTTGCATATATCGTATTATTTCAATTTTACCTATAATTACGATTAAAATTATTTATTTTTGACGAAATATAGAGAATGCATGCTGATATTAGAAGCTCGAAGCTGGGAAAATACCTGGAGAAAGCAGCATTTTGAGAGTGGAGTTAAAATGGGAGTTGGCGCATTCAATCTGGTAAATAATATTCCAAATTATTGCCGTATATTTGTTTAGAATTATTATCAGAATTATGTATAAATATACAAGGGGCTAGGCTATATAAGTAGGGTTAATAACCTCTATAATTTATAGTGGTTTTCGCTAGTCCCCCTAACTGAATTTCGAAAATACCATAAAATCCTATATTTTCATGGACAAAATCCCATAAAATTCTATAAAAACACAGATTTTCGAGGAAAAAATCCCATAAAATCCTATATTTTCATGGACAAAATCCCATAAAATCCTATATTTTCATGGACAAAATCCCATAAAATTCTATAAAATCACAGATTTTCGAGGAAAAAAATCCCATAAAATCCTATGGGAATCATAAATCTGCGCGAAAAAAATTAGAAATCAAAATCTCCATAGAAAAAAAAAAATCAAATTTTCCTAAAACATATTTCAAAATTCCGCTGGGACTTTGCTGTTCATTTAGATTTTTTATGGAACTTCTAAATGCTTAGTTCATCTGGGCGAGCTGGGGAAAAATAATAGCTGCAGTATTCAAATAGCTAAACCACACTTACAGCGGAAAGGGCGAGCCGCTTTTCTCAATTCATTTCAAATCATTGTTTAATATTTATTATTTATCCATTTCCCTTTAATTGTAATTTAATCAAATATCGCGCATTTTATTATTCTTTTTTAGATGATTTCACAACTACCAACCCGAATTCTTAAATTATTAGAATTTATTGGATTCTCAGGAAATAGGGTATAACCTCATTTCTTTTTTTAATTTATTCGATTTACGTATTTTGAGGGTCAATAAACTTAAGTTTTTTAGGTTTCCAATAAACTTATTCAAATGTTTATTTTAATTTTTTACAGACATTAGGTATAAAAGATTTAGAAGAAGGCTATAACCTAAGGGATGGTATACGGTCACCCTTGTGCGCCCTAATATTAGTCGCTTATCACACTATGGTCACATACATTATCGGTACGTTATTTATATCACTAATTATGGACTAATTAATTAAGGGAATGCAAAAAAATTAATTTTTAAATATTTTAGGGAATGGTGATGGAGATATCAAAGGGTGTGAACAAATTTTGAGGGAAATGTTGCCAAAATATCCAAAGGTAATTATCAAATTTTTATTATTGTGTGTGGAACATTTATTTTGTTTGGGGAAACGCGGTACTGCCGACGGAAGAATAGGTATGGAAAATTACAGGCTTGGGAAATTATGTAATATTGAAAGAAAGAAGCTTGCCGTACGCCTTATGATCCCTTATCAGTTATAAATTATCATTAATCACAGAATTGAATTAATTTAATATTAATGTGCCTCGGAACGTAGGTCTTATTTGCCCCTTTATGGCTAATTTTGCTTACAAAGTTTCAATGGTCTGCGATTTAGTATAGTAATATCATCCATCGGTGGTATGACGATTTTCAGAAAAAAAATGTTCAATAGTTAAATACTTTAAACTATATAAATTACTAAACTACACAATTTTAATTATAGGGAGCATTATGGCTTTTCTTTCATGGTAGATTAAAGCAAATTCAAGGAAAAATCGACAGTGTAAGTATTACATATTTTAGGTTTTTTTAAGCCTAAGTGACTTGTTTTCAACAGGCAATCTCTACATTTCATCAATCAATCAGTACTCAGTCCGAATGGCGCCAATTTCATTATTTATGTCATTGGGAATTATTGTGGTGTTATAGGTAAGTTAAACAAAATTTAGTTCGACTAAAATTTGAGACTAAATTTGCACTCTATAATGACAAAAATGTCACTTCATCCCAGCTTTAAGTGTGATTGGTACAATTCCGGGGAAAGTTCGAACACACTCCGAAAGGAGTGTCGATGGTCACCTGCGGTTTATACATACGTATACGGTACTATGTTGTATATGCAGGCCATAGAAGGAAAACCCGAATTAATGGATGAAATTGATACCTTATATAAGTACGTGGTTTTAATATAATAACTGCTAGTCAATTGTCGTTTAAATTAATTAGTGTAAATTTGTCATTTTAGACGAGTACCTACGCTGAAACAAAGACTGGCAGGGAAGTCTCTTCCCATTGAGAAATTTGTAGTTAGAAAAACTAACAAATACTACGCTCAAAACTGTAGACTCATCTTTCCGGCTTTGGTAAGTTTCAACTGGTATTTTTTAACCATTTACTGTCCTACTTACGTCTAAAGATCTTTGACTGATTACTTATCGCGATGAATATATTAAGATTGAAGCTTTTCACCTTTGTTTGGCACATAATTTTCACCGAAAAAAACCGGTTTTTAAATGGAAAATTAAATATAAAAAATAAAACCAAGCTTTTCAAATCGACAAATAAAATTTATTTATATTTAAATCTAAGAACTAATAACAATATTATCTAATGTCCTTTTCTGGGAAAATATTGTTCGATTCAAAAAATAAAATAGAGTCTATAAACTTTTATAAAATAACCATGTTTATTTAATTTTAATCTTAAAAATTCTTGTTGTATTTATTTCCGCAGGAACTAATGTACGTGTGGAACAGTTTTCCAATGATCGGTAACGCACCGGACCTCATCAAAAAGATTCTAAATTTAGTGGATACCACCTTACCAACGGAAGGAAAAGAACGTAAGATTTATTTTATAAATTTTCCCTTTCAAAATGTTCTGTCGAGTGAAAACACGTGTATCACGCGATAGCACCAAGTACATACATTAGGGGGGGCGGTCATTTGAGGCTTAATTTGTACTTGTAAATTTGGCACGATCAGAGATGTAAAAGTTCACTCTCAAAATTTAAATGATTCTCAATTGTAATTGTTTCTTTTACTTCTTGACACGCGATTATAGAAAGAAACGTGTTTGTATTTAATCAATTAAAAGTTAAAAATTTTCCTCGTTTGTTATAAATGGGGTCAATGTTACTAGCCCTTCGGTTGAAATCCAAAATGAATTTTAGCTTAACTCAGGGAAACTTTGTCTAAAATAAAAATTATGAATATTGTAAACTAAATTATATATACTTAAAGATAATTTAAATTTAAGATAATTTTTAAAACCACAATTACATTTTCTCCATAAATTGTTTATGGTTATGAAATTGAAAGGAAACACGCTGAATCCTTTCAAGATCTCCGAACTCGTTCAAGCGAATCTAAGAATAACAATTGATGTACCCCTAGCTTGTCAAAATAACAATGCTTTTATATTCGATATTTTTCAATGCCACAGTTAATGATTTGATGGAAATAATAATAAATTAATTGCTTAATTATTTTAATTAGCAACGGAAGAAAATGTTGAAGATTTCTGCTTGGCCCTGTTACTACGAGGGATGTGTTTAAAACATTTGAGGAACGTTCCAAAAGCCCAAAATTGCTTCAAACAAATCATGTCAAAGTAAGATTTTATATTATTTTTTATCTTTAATATAAATTTATGGTCTTGTTCCTGATACAACTAATAAGGAAACAACATTATGACAGATTTCCCAAGCCCCTATTACAGGGAAAGTTTGGGATATCTTAATTTCTAAGCACGGGGAGTGCTCTACAGTATTAATTTCATACTATATATGCCTATTATAACTCTAAAACATTTTCCTCGTTACACCCAGTATGGTGTATTAATACTATAACATAACAACTAAACCTGTTCACTATAGGCTATTAAAAGATATTTGATGCATTACCTGCCATTTAGGCCTAGGAACTAAGGGAAATAACTAACCGAGTTTGCAATTTATTTTTTCTAGTGAGAAAATGATTGAAGACGATATGTATTTAGTTCCTTTTGCCATGTTTGAACTTGGTTTGATAGAGTTAGAGGAAGGAAGGCTGTTGGAAGCGAGAACACTCTTGGATAATTCCAGGTAAATTTACCTTAACTATAACCACCCGTTTTAAGACTAAAAAAGACTAAAATAGCCATTTAATGCAGTCTCGTTTACCTTGTTATTACGGCCATTTAGTTTTGCGCGTTTTAGAGCTGTGAAAATATTATTCCACCCCCTTGCGGCTGGTCGCCTTTCCCCCATTCTTCCCCAATTTATGGTGTGACCAATTTGGCCTAGCAAAACTGTAATATGGCCGAGGTCATCTTGTTTTTGGGTCATTTAAAAGAAAAACTTTTTGTAAACCACGAATTTTAACCCTTTTAGGCACAACTACCACGGCTACCCGTTAGAGACGATATTACATTTCAGAGTCCATTCTGCCATGCGTCAAGTTAAGGGAAAAGGTGGTGACTCGACCCCTTCTACCCCAGTTCATGCCATGGATCACCATGATCCTTTTGAAGAACTTAAGGTCGGTGATTAAACCCCCAATTACAATTAAAGTTATTATTAAAATTGATCTGATGTGAACAGAACTATAGTTTTGTGCAAGAGCTATTGATAAAATATGACAAGATGAGATCTTTAAGTGTGAAATGTTAAATCAACAGCTCTTGCGCGTAATTAATTACACAATAGTTACTTTGATTTTATGCCGTTCAGTATGTGTTAATTTTTTAAAGTCTATTTCATTTAAAGTTTTACCTTTAACCTTAAATGATTGACCCCTAATAGTATTTATATATATTACAATTAACCTTCGTCAAAATGTATATCCAATGACATTGAACCTTATAATGTTGACCTCTCACCTTTATTTGTTGACCCTTCAGAGCATTTATATATATAATAATAAACCTTTGTCAAAATATATCCATTCTAAAGCTGTCTTCCTAAAAATCTATTCTAAACCAAATCTCAATTAAATCCAATTTAAATCTCAAATTAAATATTGACATTAAAATCTACATATACATATGCCTTTCCGCGGGTAATTTTACAAACCTTGTACTTGAATTAATTCGTGTTTGAAGTAATTTTAAATGATTTAAGTTAACTTAATATTTCTTGCCCTTAAAAAATATATACGATGCGCAAAATGTAGTCTTTCTGGGGGGTTGGTTATACCATATAAAAATGTCCAAAAATCTTTGCGCTAAACGTGATATAATACTAGATGAATAGTTGTATAACTATACTGCAATGTTAAGAGAGAAATTATACATAATTTAGGGCTCAAAATAATTATATTTTTAAGTAATTAAGAAAGGAAAACTATTAAAAAAGGCGAATTTGTACTGGAACTAAGTGAGAGTGATATGTTTACTAACTGGTATGAATTTGTGATTTGATGAAAACGGGTAGAAAGATAATTTTAAATGACTTAGTTTGGGAAATACCTTAATTAGTACTTATCGTAGGCAATTTACTGGGGAATAAAAATAGGCCATTTCGATTGATAACTAAGCGCGAGGGATTAAAGATAAATACGCGAGTAACTTAATTGAAGATAATTAGTTCAAGGCTGACGCCGCGAGACTGCGCGTGACATCAATTGAAATGGCGAATCAGAATATTAATTAACGTAACTAATATTAATTAATAAAAATAACTAACTAAAAAGCAAGATCGTTATATTAAATTAAATATATTTTAAATAATGATAATGCCTGTTTTGGAATACGATAGATATTAAAACTAACTAACTGTTAAACGTATTTTTGGTGACTAGATATGTAATGTAAATATTTCGAAAAAAATGTATTATAAAACTATAAGGTTTTTAAAACGCGGTTATATTTCGAAATAGAGTAAAGATAATATATCTTTTAGCACATATATTATAATAAAAAAAAGATAAAAATAAAATGTGATTATTTTGGTGATCTTTATAAATATTAGAATCTAATATATATATATATTATCTATATACGATACTGCAAAACGTATATGGTACCATAACTAAAGAATAGATATATTAGTTTGTACAATTAAAAAGCTATCATTCCACGATATATGATATGATAATGAGTTCCGAACAAGTTAATGTATAGTGAAAATTATTATGTAATTAACTTAATAGAGAGTAAGTTTAAGTAACTAAACATTAGCGTCGTTCAGTGTAAAATCTTTGTACTATAAGAATAAATTGTTCGAAATATTATTGACTCCTGATTTTATTTTTATCGTCTATCATTCATTATGTCGAAGCCCAAGATAATTAAGTTAATTACAGAGTGTAATTAACTTAAAAATAAATAGGAAATTAAGTTGTTTAAGTAGGAAGCCCTTCTCTAGTTAAAAACTTATTAGAATGAAAATCTAGTGTATTAGTTAAAAAAAAGATTATATTTTAGTATGAAAATAAACATGTTAGTAAGAAAATTAAAATATTAAGTGGGGAAGTTAATGCTTATAGGTGTGCGACGAGGGGCTGTTCACTCTCAGTGTAATTTTATTCAGTTGATTTTTAGTAATCACAACGATTACAATGAGTGAGTAGCCCCTCGTGGTGAACGCTATTTAAGCAACAATAAAACCAGTAGATTTTTAGAAGAAACTTTCTTTTCAGAGGCATTTTATTTCAATCTGATGTTTCAGGGCTATGTATTGTTATACCTCCTGGTTTTACACGTCGTGTTCTCATAAAGAAAAATTAAAAGAATCAACTCCGTCAACTCGTGTTAGACTTTAATACACGTAATGATTAATTATTATTAATAACTATTAATTATTTAAACTACTTAAATATTCTTTTATTTTAACTCTTTAAAAGGAAAGTCAAGAAGAAAATCCATTTTTAATTTTTCAATTTTTTTAATTCAAAAAAGGATGGATTTATTCTCCACTTTCCGCGCATATCTTTTTTTTAAATAAAGATGATATGTGTTCAACAAAGAGTTTTCATTTTTTGTTTTTTTTAGTATGGAAAAAAAATCTACAATTTGATTTCTTGCGCGAGACGATGCGACGTAGAAAATCAGAGGGCTTGATAGAGTTCTTCTTGAGATATCATACCATCACCTGAATTAGGGTTAAAGAGACAGAAAGAAAGGTGTTGTTGTTAGTGAGTGTTAGTAGTATCATAAGTTTATAAGATATGTTCCATATAAGTTTGTCACTGGTTACAAACTGGAGCTTGTTATGAAGTGACGTAGGTCATAGATTCTTGTAAAGCAACGCCTGGTGAGACGCTGTCAAAGACTTAGTACAGACTAAATAGGAAGGTGCACTTCAAAACCGCGTGTAGTCGTTCTAGAACTAGATATCAGTAAGTCTCTACCATTACGAAGTATAGGTAGTGTCATACTTATGGAACATATCTTATAAACTTATTTGTAATATAGTTATTAGGAAAAGGCAACTTTGGTTTAAATTACAAGTATATAAGTATCAACTCGTGAGAAGTACAAAGCCATTCATTGGTACGTTAATCTTACCAATACCAATAAAAAAAAGAACATTAGAGCTGGGTTACAACCCTCAAACCTTGTCATAATCCCCAAGTTTTTGTTTTTTCCCCAATGGAATTACCAGCCCCTTTCTCACACAAAGGTTAGTACTAGATAATTGTGGATCAAGGCAGGCTGGTCCTTTGGGTCTTAGGTCGAAATTATTATTTTTTTTCTTCTCCAGAACCAACTGACAGTTTATTGAAGAGGCGGAGTTAAAGTACAAACTACAAGCTACTAAATATAGCCTAGAAAAAGTTTGCAATATAGTTTTATGTTTTCTAGGGGTCAGCGTTGTTGTTGTCCCATATATGTCGCCTAGCTTGTCTCAATTGGAAAGATGTGTTCAAATCCCTTAATCCCTTGCGCCATTATCACCCCTTTTGCAATGTGACAACATTGTAGAAAGAAAATAAGCCTTCCCTAGAAAGCTTTGACTTGGGCTTCGGGAGAGTGGAATCAAACTGACCATTGGAGAGTATAGGGGATTTTACTGGTTTAACACCCATAATCAATAACTAGGAATTCAATCGCCAGGAAAATATATTGACTTATCCCTTTCGAGAAGTTTTGTAAAACTCGAAATTTTTGTAGAGAGAACTATAACAGATAGTGTGTAAACAAGTGTTGCCAGACTGTTGTGAAGTGCGCTCTCCACAACACACTGATAAGCTTGCAATTCCGTTCGATTCAGTGATCAGTCAGGAGATGCTTTCACAAAATTCTGGCAGCCCTGAAGTGCGGTTAAAGTTAGGAAACGTGGAAGGAAATTTTCTAACCCCCTATCTTTGGGTTGCACGTTTCAAAAGACTTCGCCGGAAACAAGTAACGCTACCAGCTTATAAAAACCATTCCCAATATTAAATTAACTGAGATAAAGATTTCATACACTCCTTGCTAAATTATTAGAGGTAGAAATATAATAGAAAAATATATGAAGACTTCATTATCAATTAATGAAAAACATTAGTATCCCAATATCGTATATTTAACCTTTCAGGAAATTAAATATTAAGGTATACTTCAATGTATCTATATACTTAATCCAAGTATTTCGTGAGCGATTTATAGAGATACAATCTTAAGCAACAGTTTCAATACGGAGTATAAGTTATCCTTCAACAAGTCCCGATATACCCAACTTGCCCTGATTGATTCGTTTTTTTTTTCTTCTCAGGACTGAACTATTTAGAATTTAAATTTTATATGAGGGTAGGGGCACGAAAGGTTTCCAATTTGAAAAGACTTCAAAGAGTATAGAACCAAAATCAAACTGAGCGAGCCCCTTTTAAAAAGATTGCACTAGGGTAGAGAACCCTAAAACTTTAAAGATAAAAGTCCTACCGTTGACGTCGACAGCTTTCTCAACGATCAGTTTAGCCAATGCTGGACTTCGAGTGACTTGCTCCGCTAGCCATGAAGCGGGAATGGCTCTTGAAGGTGACGAATGGATGGTTGAAATTGACCAAAGCAATGAAGATGGATGAATCAAAGCCCCGAGAAGAAGAAAAGAGAAAATAAAATAAATCGTGGTTAAATAATAGAAAGGTTAAACTTTAGAATAAGCCTCCATTTTGGTGATAAACTTGACTGCTCGCGCCTTAGTTCGTCAATGCCTTTGCCTTTGTAGTGGCTAATTAAAGGGGAAACTAAGGGAGAATCACTAATCTGTATCTAAATAAGTTAAAGTCATGAACAGTTGGGCCATGACTTAACTTTCAAGTGCTTAGAATTAATAGGGCCTAAACCTTTTTCCAATCCGCGGACATAAACTTTTCTTTAGGAATAACGTCCCTAAGTTTCAAGAGCTGGCATTAATTAACTGGTGTAGCAACTGTACATTTTAACGCCGCTTTCTTTGCTGACCACTAGTCTCTAATACTCGTTAAATCAATATTTATGCTAAAATTTTTAAAATTCCAATTCAATATCAAAAGATGTCTGCCATCAAATTTTCCGTAATCGTTTTGAATCAACTTCAGAATTAGCCGGGGAGAAGATAGGCGATATCGGCAATTACATTTTAAGCCAAGGAATGTTTGGATACGGAAAAGCCTGGTCTAATCCGATTAAATTGGGAGCTAGTGTAAT
Source organism: Phalangium opilio (assembly GCF_054372755.1). Classification (NCBI taxonomy): domain Eukaryota; kingdom Metazoa; phylum Arthropoda; class Arachnida; order Opiliones; family Phalangiidae; genus Phalangium; species Phalangium opilio. The sequence goes on along the minus strand of NW_028324187.1, from coordinate 3,776,415 downwards.
TTTATTCAAATCGTTATAAGGGCGCGTAATCGCCTAACTTTGATTGGAATGGTCGCCACCTTTGGGTAAGGGTTAAGAAGCAATCACATTATCCGCTAGAGTGGGTCGGATTCGCTTAAATTTAATAGGAGTTGAAAGCCAAGGCTTAAAACTAATTGTACGTTCGTAAATCGTTGAAACTTGTTTCAATTACGTTTGAGTCGAGACAGATAAAGCCCGAGCCAACCTTATTGGAAATAGTTATGACGTAATTGCTACGCGGCTTCAAGTTAAAACTCTCTAATAACCACAGACAATATTTCAAAACAATTTCAACATCGCCTCGAGAATGGAAATATCAAGAAACTTTACTGCATGGCTTCCGGTTATTTTAGACAGATTTCGAAAGGCCAAAGGTTGATTAAGCTACCTTTAAGATTTTCAATTCGTTTGAGGCTAATTATATTTTAAAACTTATTCTTTTAATTGACGTATTTAATTATATTGTATGAAATTTGACAATTACGCCAAGTAGTACTGACCTGTTGCTATTATCGAAGTTTCCAAACTCTGGTAGCTCTCCTAGAAGTTCCGCGGCGGCAGGGGATAAGGACGCTGAAGAAACCCTTTTACCAAAACCCCTAGCCGTTGACAAAGCTTGATTTCGGAATCCACGTTTCTGTCTTACGATACTTTGAGCGCTGTTTGGAACTCCCGAACCATCAACCTATTATTAGAAAAACATTTAACCCCTATCCACTATACTTTAGTCTAAAGTTAAGCCTAACCGTATAAAAACATCAATTGTTATACTAATCATAATTAAATATTTAATCAATTGCTACCTGTATGCTCTGAACAACCGCTACAACGGCTAACGCCAAGATCAACATCAAAAGACTCGCGGTAACTGAACCACCGTTGTTTTTCGAAGAATTCATTGTGATTGGAGTGAAGTTAAACTTGGCAGGTTAAATGATTTCTGTTCAAATAAAATGCAAACAAAAAAAAAATATATCGATTAGATTTTTCCATTGAAAATATCTATGGGATGAGGGTATCAATCAACAAATTTATATTTAAAGGACGATGTTGAAGGTAAACCGAGCATTGGGTTAACAATACTCGACTTTGCCGACTTATTAATGATGCTAAGGACCATATTCAAGTCGCATCGCTCTCACTGGTTCTTTAAAGCTAGTATTGAACACAAAAAGATTTAGAACAGGTGTGCATGTACAGGGGAAACTCTTTCGCATGAACTGAAATCATTCGCTATACTCTAGCGTAAGGATTTACCCAGAGTATTACCATTTTCCAAAAACTACTGTAATTTCAACCGTCTAGGTTTTAGACGCTTATGTAAACATCCATCCGCGAGTTTATGGCAGAGAATTACCAATTGATTTGTTTTTAAAACACCTATATGAGAAAATTCATCGCATCCATTTACCAAGAACGGTTACAAAATAATAAACATAATAGAGCTATGCCAGAATTCATTGTTAGAAGAAGTGACACTCCCATAGACAAACAGTCGTTTCTTTGTTAAATTTACTGATTCCTAGGTGGGTTTTTCTACAAAAATAGGAACGCGACTCTTCAGACGATCCTTGAAATGTTTGGTTGGACGACATTAACCCCATTGCTCTCGAGAGACCAACTACACAAACTACCGTTTCGTTTCAATAGGAGATTTCGATTTTAACGTAAGGAGTTAACACAGTGCGTTTAGGTTTATCTCCGTTGAAATTTCAGAATACTACGCCATTATACGAAACTAAACGAAATTTTTACGATTCTCCGCATGAACTTTTAAAACAGTTTTCTATCTCTACTTTCAGTTTCAACAAGTACTGTGCATCGGCATATAGCTGCGCGGACATTACATAGATCGTTGGTTAGACGAAATGGACCATAATGTCTATAAATCTACCACTGCTTGAGATGGTTCAATTTAATTCAAGTAGTTTTAGGTTGTTTTTTCTTTTGTAGAATTTCTTTCAATTTTCAAGAAGTGGCTCGTTGTCGGTTTTATTAATGCAGTTCACGACCTATGACATATTTCACTGGAATATTAAGGAATTTTTTTTAAAAAATCAAGAATTAGGGTGTCAGGAAATTTTCAAATTCCCTGATTATTTTACGTGTTCCCTAACTTTTTCCTACAATTTTCCCTAATAAAATATTTTAGGTCAAACTTGGTCAATATTAACAGTATATCTTTATATAAAAATATTAACTTCATAAATTAAATCTTCGTGCTACGTTTCAAAATATATTAATTATAAACCGATTGTATAATAAACCTAAGAAATTTCTCGCACTAAAATTAATTCTTAAAAATTCTCTTATTTTAACTGACATTTTTAAAATTTCCTGACTTATTTAGACTTTCCCTGAACCGTGAATTAAAATTTGAACAATTAATAATGCGATTAAAAAACCACGCCCATTTTTAAAATGAAGAAGCAAATTCAATCGAAGCCTTTTAACCTTACTGTATTGTTCCTCTTATTAAATATAATTAATGGTTATCAATTTAGGCTTAGGATGATTGCGTGAAAAGGAGAAATTTCCCGTTACTATTTTTAGCAAAACGGAACTGTCTCGAAGATCAAAGGTTTCATTTTTAATTCTATACAAAGGTGCATGTCTTAAAAGGGCAATAGAATCGATATCGTAACAAGATAAAAACGTTTAATTTAAAAAGACAAAACATTTTTAATTAAAAATTGAGTTAGGTAAGATTATTTGCAAATAGGCGATGTTATAAAGTAATTTCTTGATCATCTTGCTCGAGTTTATAACTGGAAAAATAGATAAGAAATGCATATTTTACCTTGGCTTGCCAATTAGTTTAAAATATGTACCGATTTTCAAATTAAATTTTTCCTAAAATTCCAGTATTTTGATTTAATTTTCTTATTAATTTTATTTTTAACAGAATATAATAAATTATAATTTACGTAACGCATATATTCTTTCAATATCACCTGATACCAAATATAAAAATCCAAAATAACTTGTCATTAGATATAAAAAAAGTCAATATATTAATGACCACTTTGCAAGAAAAACAAAAACTTTAGAAGCAATACATTTGGACCCAAAGGGAAAAAAATATTGAAATTTAAATACGAAATATTTAACATATATTCCATTCTATATATGCTCCTGTTTACTACTGGGATTTGGAATAAAATACACTCATTATTTGTGTATCTTGGGAGTATTACCCATATTTTGTTTTATTGAAATAACGCTCAACCGCGGCGAGTCCCTTTTAGAATAGTAATGAGATTCGTGTTTTTCTTCTTCCTTTTTCGTTCGAATATCAGAGACGCTTTTGAATATTACCATAACTCCATAATAATTTCTATAAGAGTGGGTCTACCAAACAGGCCTATAGTAACCTCACGGTCCACGCAAGAAAAAAAAATAAAAAAAAACTGCGGCGCCATCTTAATTCGTTTAAATTTTTCACATCCAGAATATTTAAGGGTAGAGGTGGCAATCTCAGTGGGCAGTTTGTTTTGACAATCCAACACCAGGGGACTCCCCTGTATGAGAAACACGCCGCCACCAGATGCCTCTCTAGTCTTTTAGGAACAACGCGTAGCTAATACCTCTTCGAACCACACTTTTTTAGAATATTTTAGGGTTGTGATATTCATTGTGTTATGGAATAATGACTTGAGCTATTTCCGTTATTATGAACTGCACTTCAGAATATTATTTTAAGTTTAAAATATTTAAAGAAAAAAGTTAAATTTTAGAATGTGACTTTATCACTAGTTTTTAAATCTTCTAAAACTGACATTAACAGATTTTGAAGAAAAAGAAACTGATTATTTGGGACAGCTATTTCTTAATAGTTCAGCGTGCAAAACTATTTCACAATTATACTATATATAAGCTAACTCTTTTTAGGATTAGGATCTGATATTACGTTGACATTTTTAATTTTAAAAATCATCAGAGCTTGAAATTAATTTTTGAAGTATTTTAAACGAAATTAGAAGTTTATAAGTTGAAGTAATGTACTTGAACTAATGCTCTTGTCAACCTCATAATCCCAGGATGAAGGCGGAAGGATATGCAATGTTTCGTAGTTAAAACCATACAGTACATGAATTTTAAGGCGAGCTAGATGAACCAAACACTCAAGGTAATCGGCGAGCACTCTGTACCTTTGACTGCACTAAATGTATGCGTGTAATTTCTCTAGAAGGTGATTACGTTTAAAGAGAATCTGAGAGTGATTAGCCCCTCGAATGCTACAGATTAAAACTTTGTGCAGCACCTATTTAGGCATTTATAAATTAAAGCATTAATCCTCACCAAAATATGAACTTAAACAGAATATCACCCATAGAAAAAATTATCCGGAATAAGGCTCAAAATGTAGGAAACTGCCCAACAATTAATTAATTTCTAAATGCTTGGTTGAACCTCCCGTTACTACACATTATTAGCTCCCATGAAAAAAATTAGACACCATTTTGTAACTCAATTAGGGTTAAAAACCTTGTAAACAAAAACTAACCTTGATTTTATAATATGTCCTAAACGAAATGCTTGTGAATGCAAGCTTACACTCAGAAAAAAAGTAAAATCTTCCTCGCCATAAAACACTCAGCCATCTAGATTAGCTCCCAAGTTTAATGAAATTACGATGGAAGTGTGACGTCGTTAACAGCAATCTACACTAGAATCATTTAGCGTTTGCCCCAGAGTAAAACCAGAGTATCCCCAGAACTCGGTCAGTAATCTTAATAGTGTATACAGGCTACAACCACGTTAAAACTATCATCACACGTAGAGAGAGAACTAAGGGTTCGAAATTAAGCTCTAGGGGTACACCAGAATCTCTGGTACAATTCCCATAAGAATAAACTGATGGGAGACAAAACGTGCAGTACTCCACATCCATTATTTGAAGTAAAACAGGTAAAGACTTTAAAATATGGTCTTATTTATATTAGATAATAATTATCTCGAAACTATGCTGAACTAAAAAGATTCGGTGAGCTAGGTTGTGCAACTAACTAACTGAATGCATACTTCACCTAATGGATATCTGGTCATACTTAAGACCAATCGTACGTCACTTTGCACTAAAAGGAAAGCTTTAGATGGGTTCAAATGAACTAGGGTTTTGCTACAGTAACATGGGAACTCTGTACTTGTTAAAAGACGAAAGACTTAGCCCAATAACGTAGAAAGATTCTCATTATTAGTCGGATCCCGAAAGGGAAAAGGTGACCCGGACTAGTAATTGAATTGGTCTCTCGATATACCGTTGATAATAATAATAGCGGCACTCTCAGTTTGCTCTATTAACAGGGTATCTAATGACTCAATTCCATTATTGCGATAACTTCCGTAATGGTGAAAACTATGATTGGAATTGATCGGAGTTTGTACCAAATTGAAGCTACAATGCTACAGAACACGTAATGATATGAAACGTCTACAAGTAAATTCTGGATATTCCAACTGAGATAACACGTAAGGACGTCTTGGGGTTAACTCCTCAGGATGTCTTAAGACATACATACGGGACAAACCGTAAAACTTACAAGCCTTTATTTCATCACTTACATGTACTTTACGCGAAGTTGGCCTGTTGAGAATTGCTAGGATAACGGTGAAGCCATTTAACAAATTTTCCGTTTTAAAATATGAATTTAAAATGTAAATAATGCTAAAACAGACTAAACGTTTAATAATAAAATGGTTTCCCCGTTGATCTAGAATTTTTGAAAGGCCACGACAATTATGACTTAAACAAGGCAAAGGGAGCATGCACTTTTAAAATTTACCAAGGCCTAATACGTGATAAACCTTGACTAGGGATCGTTGAAGGAAAGACTATAATTAAGATGAATTTTATCTTTCGTGTACTTCGCTCATTAAGAGGGTCCTCAAGCATGAGGTGATAGGTAGTTTTAAACGTTTAAGAGGCCGATATATTACCTAGGCACCTCTTTCATACGAGATGACTGATCTTTACAGTTTAGACCAGGTAATTAAATGCATTTTTGCATGGCAAGGGTGTATACGACAGTTTTGGTGCCCTTATATTAATTGTAATATGGAAATTACTTATGAAGAAGAGTATTTTTAATTTTATGATTTTCATGCTTCTCAAATTCAACGTTGCAAGTCATATTTCCTTTGTGTTACCGATGGAAAGACTAAGATTTTTCTTCTCACATACTTCGTGATCATTTTAAAATATATATATAAACTATTATTTATAGCTATTTATTTTCGAAAAATATAATCATTTCCAGTTTTCCACAAGTAAAACAATTATTAAAATTCTAAGTGCGGTCTTCATATTTTATCGGTGTTAGAACAAGTATTAGCAGACAAATTTTGGCTACAAAGTATGCATGCTATCGATATTCCCAAATTCTTAGCAATGATGAGAATGAATCCTCGACTAATTAATTGTAAAGGGACAGAGAAACTTCTCGCAAACGTCTTATTGGGGGATCAAGATTCAACAAAAATATAAGATTTCATAAAAGTTCCCGACACTGACCAATTTTTACTACGCTGTAACATACGTTTAACAATATAGAAAACTAAACAGAAATTTTCAATAAATGTTCAACAAAGTAATTATAATACATTTTCCCACAGTTGAACAAATACGAAACTTCATAAAATAAAATACAATACAATAAAGTTTAATTAATATTTCTATACTGTACTACAAAACATAACATCTAAATTCACGGAAAATACGTTGAAAATAATACGAAATAAATTTGACTAAAATACAGTAAAGGACAGGTTAGTACGAACACTATACCATAGCATTGGCACCTAACATTAAGGAACAATATAAGATTAAGAAAGGTGAAAATAGCGGGTTTTGAAGATAAGAAAAAGGATAAAGAGCACTTTACCTGGAAAGATTTTGCTCCAGAGAAAGCGAAAGAAGAGTGAGAGAGAGAAAAGATTTCTAAAGCTAACTTATTTTTTCTCGTTAAAGGTCGGGTTCCGTTTACGGTATATTTCCTCGTTCTTTACGACAGTCTCTTTCGGAGGAGTGATCTCTGCGATATCTTTTTAGATTTGGGGTTTGCAGCGGTTTTAGCTTGTCCTAATCTCTTGACCGGAGGTTTTATAGCCGCTCTACTCTTCGATGTCGTCACTGACAATATGGACCTAGATTTCGAGAGAAAGCCCTTTTTGAAGGCATCCCCGGCTACGTTTTCGGACTGTCGTACTCTCCACCAATCACCAGAGGAAATCGCTAGTATAAACTCCGCCCCTTTTAGTTTCACACTCTAAGAGTAGTCGGAAGAGTTTTATTTCCACCCCCTACTTCGTCCCACACTTTGTGAAAAGTTCAATGCATTTCTAGATTGCAATAGGTCCTCAGGTTGGTTTAGTATAATCCTGGCACGAGCTTAAGGTATAATCGTTATTCGGAAGCTCGTAATTTGATATAATATACTTTGATTTAAATTTGGGTAAAGTGTCGTCTGCTTAATTTAGCAATAAGTCAGAACATTGATTAGGTATGACGCTTCAAAGTTAACAGTCCACCAAAGTACTTAGTTTGAACGTCTTTGATGACCAGTGCACATACCCAAGAGTGGTGAAACACCAGTCTCTATTTCATCCCCCAACTTTCGAAAAGGGTCTACTTCAAGTTATAAACTTTATTATGACTATCTTTTAGAGTAAACTATGTATGGGATGGTTATGATGATGATATACTCGGATGTCTATAAGATGAAACTTTTTAACCCCTTTTGTCCTGAGATGATTTTAGTGACCCCCTCTTCGCTATCCCTATTCTTTCAAAGGTCTGGATGGCTTACGTCTCCATTTTCATATTAACTCCCATCAATTTAAGCTTCTATAAGTTATAAGGCGACTTGACTTGAAAGCTCTTCAGATACGAGAAATTTTACCCAATTGGTAGCCAGTCATAGTTTTAACTATTAAATCGCCCACCTTACTATTATAACGTCACTGTTAGAGCTATAGTGGAATTTGTACAAAATAATAATAAATGGTTACATATGAAAGTTATTGCTAAAATATAAGTGTAGTTGGATTGGAATTAAATTGAAAGCGTGTAGAATATAGTCACAGTTAATTAAACTATCAGATTGAAAATTTCTGATCAATTTTTACTTGTACTCCTGCCCATTAATGCGTGTTTATTTAAGTCCACTTGATCAATTACCATAACTAGACGCATGGTTCTCCACTGAACAATTACTGAAGCTTTCTTTCAAACTCTCTCGTGAATTCCCTATTTTTCTACTGAACTTATTCCTGTTAAATCATTTTTATCAGCTTACTTGTCGTTACTTAACCTTCCAATTATTTGAGCTAAGAATATCTGAATCTGGGACCGAGTAAGACTAAGCTCTCTTGGTAAATTACCAAAGGAAGATAAAAAAAAAATAGTAGACTTTTGGTCCGAAAGTAAATGGGCCGCAACAGGCTGCCAGGGTAAATACGAGTCTTTTACCGTCGAATTCCGTGTTGCTTACACTAAAAACCATGTACGTCTGTCTATAAGCCCATTCAAACCCTTGAACACGTTGACTTGTAGCCCTAGACAGTGTCACCTCTCTGGTTTAACTGCAAGCCAGTCATAGAAGTATGGTTAGTTCTACTCCTTCAGTGGCTTGGCACTGCAGAAAGCAAGTGCGTTTCTAACCAAGGGAATTTCATGCGATTCCAAAAGCCAAGAACCTTAAATAGTGTAAGATTATATTGGTATATCTTGCTCGCTTTTTACAACCATCGCTATCTGGGCTTCAGCAACTCTATAGAGACAAATAAAAGGGATCTATCACCCCTTTTGCAGTACTAGGCTTTCAAAAGGTGTGTTTGTCGAGAGGTAAGTCGTTCTCGATTTCAGGTGAATTCGCACCAGATTTTATTTTTAAATATAGGTGCTGAAAATCATAACTGGATATTGCGTAAGTGACTTTCATCTCTGATTTTACAGAAATTGCAATTGAAAACAAATGAGAAAGGGCCGACGATATGTTTCAGTTGGATTTATAGCTAAGTTTTTTAGAGGGACTGTCAAATTCTGCCGTTAACCTTCCCTTATGTAAGGATGGAAGTAAATTTTCAATACAGCACCGTTTTAACCACGAAAAAGTTTGGTGTTAAGTTGTACAATAATTTTAAGATGCAAATTATCCGAGAAAATTTGGACATTTTCCACATTATCCAATTTTCCTAAAAGGGACTTACTCTATCAGTCGTATATCTTTAATCGTTATTAATGTGTTAAATTAACTGAGCTTCGGATTTCGGTTAAGCGGGTACCGTTCCAAATTAGCCCCGATAATTACATTAAGTAAGCGTGAAATTAAAGCTGGATGTCTGCATAGCTTGACATTCGAAATGTATAGTACACTATAGGCCTATACTCTTAAATGAAAATCTATCATTCAATATATCTAATATACTGTATGTGTCGCGTATGTGTAGAAGGGAATATAAATTGGTGTACATTTACAATATTTAGTAACATTTTAACAATAAGTTTGACAATTAACATATGCCATAATGCGAAGATTTGATTATATATTGTATAAATATTGGATTTATAAGCACAAGGTTTCACTGATTGACATCAGTCAAATCAATGCCAAGCAGAAACCGCTTTACCAAAGAAGTTGAAATTTTGCCGGACCGTTAATCTTAAGTAGTTAAGCACTAAGAAAGATCTTTTCAATCCGCCGCCATCTTGAAAAATGGCAGTCAAAAATGTAAGAAAATAAAACAGTTCCTCGCACTTTTAAACCTATTTCATTAAATAGGTGCTTGAAATCAAAATTTTCTCGCAAACACTTCCATTAAAGTATATCTTAGATTGTCGTACATACTTTTGTAATGTTACTTCTGTTGCAATTAAATAAGTTGATTACAAATATGGCAATATAATTAAGTCAGAGCTTTTTAGGCCTAATTGTTTAGATGAGCCTGAAACATCGTTGTTGGTTAAAATAACTCGGGTTTCGTTTAATTACGAGATCTTATACCCGTACACGGATTAAATTAAAACGTCACCGAGATGGAATGCAGTCTACATGGTCACTATTATACGCAAAATGTTATAGAAATTGCGAACGTAGTTTTAAGAGATTGGGCTAGATAAAGTTTGGCGGAATATATATAGAAACGTGTGGAAAAGCGCTCTTAAATTTTAGGTAGACTCATCAAAAGGGAAATTTCAAATTTCCATCTTTCAAAAATTTAAAATCGCGTAGTATGTAATATGAAATTTAATCGATTTATAGATTTATGACTGTGGTGGTCACGTTTTAATTACAACTAAGTCATCAAAGTATCATTAACCGAAAAGAAATATTAAAAATAAAAAAAAATTAATTTAAACTTTCAGAACTTTCATAAGAACAAAATTTATATAAAATTTCTAGCTAAGCTACACGGAGTTTTGAACACCAAATGCTAGTCTTTGAACTATCCGCATCATATGATGATATTTTTGAAACAAATTTTGCAACATGTTTTTGTGAGCCTAAAAAAATTCTGTATAATTGTAGCTTATTTTCAAAAATGTTATGTAACATAAATAAAACAAAATTTGTTATATGAAGTCCTTTCATTTTGGCACATAGGTTTAATTTCAATTAAGTCTGCACCTTTGATATTAATACAATGATCCATACACGAAATCCCTTTATTTTCAACGTGAAATATTCGACATGGGAGACGATAATTAATTCTCAGTTTGTAACGAATATATTAATTAGAGGGGTTGAACAGTTTCCATAATCCATTTATGGTTTCTAAGACATTTCAGGGGAATTGGAAATATGTAGCTATTCCCTCGATTTTATTTAACAAACTTAATCTATTCAGGCTCGTTAATAATAAGGAATACAAATCACAAGGGACGCGATATAATATTTCGTTGCGATTTTCGTATAGCTTAGATCAAAGACCTCGTTTATTAATTCTAGGCAGTATTCCTATAACCGAGGCTTAACATACATAGTACATTTCCTAGAAGATTCTTGCTAATTTAGGCATGTTTGGGGACCCAATTCCGAGGTAAACACCTGTAGGATAACTCTCTAATCTCTAGTTACCAGAAGCCTAATATAGAAACAAGCCCTTTTCTCGATACATTTTCCATGGATTTCAAAACTAAATAGGCATAAATTTAATACAAATTGAAATTTCTCGGAATTAATATTTCAACACAAATAACACTTAAGCCTAGTCTATATTTAACAACTTAAGCAACAAAATTGGTTAAGTATACCAAAGAATTATCTGCTACGTTATAGTGACTGACGAGGCAGAGAATTTTTATAATATTTCAAACAAATCAAATATTTAAATTCGAAATATTTTTAGAACTAAAGGAAGGTTATACCTAACCGCCGGTAAAATATTTTCTTTTTTTTTTCATAGCAAACATTTTAGGAATTTTCATATTTATCCCTATGCAACGTTTGTTATTGGATTTTTCATATAAAACCTCTATTTTTAAACAAATCCTTGCTGCTTACTTCAACAGATAAAAACTAATTATAACCAAAATCTATGCCTCTATCTATAAAAATTAGAAATCCTAACTTACCGACTGATAATCAACATACAAAACGTGCACGCGTTTAAAAGTATTATTGCAGTGAACAAGATATCAGCAAAAGTAAAAATTAAACCTAATGATTTTTCAGCTTAAGTTTCAATGACCTAGAAAGTTTTTCACTCCTCTATCTCTACATTGCATACTTCAATCTTGAAAAGCCCTTACATTCTAATATTAGCGACCATTATTTCGTCGCGAATATCGATCATTCTTAGATGGTAACTTCCAATAGATCAACTTTCGGGATCCTTCTCTAGAATCGGGACGGACGTGATGTATCACGGTTCCAATGGTTGCATCTACATCTTAATTGAAAAAGTGATGAATTTTCTTGGGCCTTTGTACCCCCTTAAAAATCCATTATGTCCCTTCCGATTCTTTGTGTGCAAATGACGTAACAGTTTAACCTCGTGCACGCTGCCAGGTGTTATGGGTCGAGTCACGTGAGCTGATGGCTTCGAGGTTTCAGTAGAGGTATGATACGATTCATTTGCATATGGGTTTTATATCTTTTCAAGGCTATCGCAGGATGCTTGGGTTTCAAATAAATCAAAACCTCCGAGGCGGCTCAGGGACTACAGTTTTCACCACTAAATTGCGTTTAATATTGCCTCAGAAATGGGTAGGTTATTCTGTCGTTGTTATTACGGAGTGTAATGTCAATTCAAATAGAAATTTCTATTGAATACATTTTATTAATATGCTAATTAGACTCAATTTATTTGAATTAATAAAACAGTTTACACTCGTAATAAGAGAATTTGTGGCTATACTATTAAAATATTCCTGTTTTTTTTCTACTAGCTTTTTTTGAATGTATGTTTCGATCTTTTCTAAATTAAAACAAACAATAGGTATATATGCAGTGCAATCCGAAGATGGTTTCATGCATATTTTAACTACCTTCCATTTGAATTATACTAAAACATTTTAATTTGAAAAACAACTCTCATTCATCTATAATTTTTAATTAAGTTAAATTCCTAACTGAATTATCAACGTACATGTGTAGTTCAGCCATTTTATACCTACGATTCTGAACTTCAGTACACATTCAAAAATAGCTTCACAAGGGTACCGAAATAATACAATGCTAACTTTAAAACTTGGAAGTTTTCCTCAAAATTATTATGAAAAGTTTAAATACCGTTTATGCCTCACAGCAATTTAAGTCTTATAACCATAAAGAGACATTTTTCAAGTTCAGCTTGATCGATAGAATTAAAGACGCTTTGGGAGAAACTTTTGCAAGGCGTCTAGGTATTTCAATGTAAAGTCAAATATGAATTAGAAAAGCCTTTTAAAATCGAGAGAAAGTCCGGGTTTCTTTATTCTTTTCAGTGAAATATTCGTTATTTACTCTGCTACGATAATTAGGGCCTAAGTTTACATCGTTCTGAATTAAGGATAAGTGTGTTTAGCACTGACTAACGAAGGACGCGTTAAATTTTGTCCGGCGAAATATCATATTTAGAGTGAGGGAGAGTTGTTTAAACTTTTGAAAAGTATTCTCCGAATATTTTTGTTCAGTTAAAAGTGTCGTGGTTAGCTCACTTATTTTTTTTGCGTTCATTCAGAATCGGAGGACAGGTGGGTGAAATTGGTGACTAATGGCTGGCTAGCGCCTATAGGTCCAGTTGGGTCAATTTATTTCAGACGCCTGAACACCGTTATTTTTGAGTGTTTAATGACAGGTGGATCCAAAAAATTAGATTGTGGGTTTGTGGGTGGAAAAACCGTCACAAGTAATGTAATCGTTATGAAAAACAACGTTAGCGACATCAAATTTGACCCGATTAAATAATAGCTTTACTTTAACAATGCACCTTTATCCAGATATGTGGGCCTTTCCCAAGCCCTGACCCTTTTGCATGGGTTAAAATAAAACAAGTTGGTCGGCGGAAATCACCTCTTCATAAACGAATGGTTATTAGACTTACAGTTCTTATATTACTTCTGATTTAAGTAAAACATTTATAATATATGTTCTCTGATTATTGAGAGCTTTTCCTAACGACCAACAAAAGTTATGTAAGCTTATATATATATTAGTTATATAAATATGCAAATTCGTGTATTAATTAAGTGTGAAACGGCGAAAATTAACCTTTTTAATAAATTCTAGAACGAGAGAGAGAGAAACGGAATTTTAATTAGAGGTTTCCGCTTGTCAATTTCCGTTTTGGTTTTGCGGATAATTTTAAATCCCAGCCAAGGTAACCCCCCTTGACACTTTTAGTCTGAACGTAGGCGCTATTTTTCAGAAGGGTACAAATCAATACTAGTACACATATGGGTGTCAATTTCCTATCCGAGCTTACTGTTCCGCTCAGTTTCGAAAGAATTCGAGCGTAAATACGGTTAAACCGCTCTTCCTTAAACAACCGAGCTATTTAAATGAGTGTTAATTTAACCGATATCCTTTTTTGTTCAAAAAATCTATAGACCAAAAGGTATATATCTATAAGCCTAACTTCCCTTGCCCTATTTAATATGCATTAGGTGTTGTAGGTTCACTTATAATAATCAACTAATTAAATAGATGCGCTTAGATTCACGGATCGGAGTTAGGTATTAAAGTCCACACGCAATCAAAATAAATTAGTTTCATTTTTAATAATTTAAACCTGAAACGGTTCATTTTTGCAAGTGGGCTTTATAACTTCCGTATCATCTTTTAAAGTACCCCGGAAATGACCTAGAGAGAGATTTCAAGTTCAAATTTTCCGATGATTACGAAATTTAGCGAATTTTCTACATTAGCTCAATCTGTCTGTCACTAACGTTTACTATTAACAGGGTTCGAACACGGGGTAGTAGTCTCCGATTAAAATCAAGGATAATGAAGGATGCAATGGCAATAAGGCGTTAAATGTCGCGTCATCAAATTTAAAAGCAAGGATGATAATAATAACGACCATAGTGTGGGAATTCAATTTCTGCGTAATTTACGGTTAAAATATACAAATAAACACAAAGATTGGCATCATAAAACTGAAAAGTTTAAGCCTTAATTTTTCGTCTGCTGTTTGTTGTTGTAGTAGTAAGTAAGCCTAACTGGCTAAGGACACATTACGGTATCACAAAAGTGCGATTACATCCTTCAGTAGGCATATAATAAACCTCATTCCCCATTGAAAATTTAGATATTTTTACTTCTTAATTTTCGTTGCAACAGAATTCATGTTTCCCTAGACGGTTTAAGCTAGTGCCAAAACTACCCAAAATAATGAAAGGATTTTCTTTTACTTATTTTTTGCATAAAGAGTGTGACATTAATAACTCCCCCGAAACAATTGCTTTAAATCTCGCTTGGGCTTTGTGTAATAGAATAATGAAGAACTAGAAAGATATTAATTAGGCAAGCCGTTATTTAGTGAAGCGACCTACGCGTTTGCCTCTAATTAAATTCTTTTATGCCCCGACGTTACGTCAAAAAGTAAAAAATATCAAAAACGAACGCGGCTTTAGTTACTCGGTGGTCTTACCAAGGTATTAGCTCTTTTCAGTTATTTTCTAAGGAATTTTAACGTGTGGTGATAATTGAAACAAAAGTCATCTTTGTATCCCTCTTTTCTTCAGCTAAGGTTTCCGGTCTCAGTAGAGTCTTGAACCAACACTCATTTTTGTATTGTTATTGTGTAATTTTTGAAATGAATTTTGCGAGAAATAATGCATTAACCGCCTTGTTAATGGTTTACATTTCATAACCCTATGATGTACTTCGTAAGTGTGTGTATGACGTAAAGACAAAACTAAATCTTTCGGCTTTTATTAGAAATTAGAAACCTAGCTCAGTTTTGCAATATAAATATCATAATATCGTTGTAACAATTAAAGGTAATTCATCAATATTACTATCGTATCAAGTATGTACTGCAATTACTTATTCCTAAAGGTTAGACTGGTTTATAAGAAGGCCCGACCCCTGGACCATTTCGCGTCTCTTTCTCTCTCCTGCTGGACCCTTGCTTGCGCAAACGTTACATAAACCATTTTAGTAGCACCCTACCCACAGATACGGGACACAAATTGTCCCCTAATAAAGTGAATGGGTTATAAAACAGTTTTATACTATCCACCTGTGACATAACATCGACGTAAAAATCTCTAACATTGAGCGCTGCTAAGAAATAAGAGTTTTCTTATGCCCACCACCTACCAAAGACCCTAGCATTTTATTGTTTTTGGTCCAAAAATAAAATTGTATGGGTCCCAAACCCTTTGTCAGCCTTCACCATTGTCGCTTGATGGTTTATTGTTAAATCTATACCGTATTGCTTTGGTTTACCCCCCTAGACTGTCGGATCTCAAAGATTTCCGGTGGCCATCAAGATGGGATTAATACCCGCCAGCAATTAAGTCTTGAGGACTTAAGGAACGACAACCCGCAGTCTTCGGCTTTAAGACGACCATGGAGCGGAAGCCCACAATATACTAGAATTTCTCTTTTATATTACACTCCAAGACAAAAATGTCTCAACTCAAAACAAGAAGATCTAGCTAAGAAATAGCGAGAGTAAGTACTATAGGACTAAGAACCCTTATAAGAGCTCAAAACGTATGAACAGCCAACACTGTTAAAAAAAACCATGTGACGTTCATTGGAGTGTTCCCGTACGAGGAAGGTGTTTTGTTCAATACAGAACACTAAAATTGCATGTCCATGAAGTGTAGTACCTTACTTCCGCTTTATTTGCTAGCAGATTTCAGGTGTGAATTTGTTACGTTTCCCTAAAGAGTTCATTACATCTAAAATGCGAATTTGCAAAGAGATGCCCGTAATGAAATGGCCTAATGTATCAATTACCATAAGTTTACTTATAAGAATTTACTAATATAAAGTGGAATTTCGGTTTATCTAAAATCTTGCCTCGATTAATCCATTTATTGGTCTCTTTATCGATCTCGATCTGACAACTCGCATGCAGATTTCATTGAACGACTGAATTTCCCACGGGAAAATTCCTTGGCGCTCAAAACGAGAAGGTCTTTTGGCAAATCTGATACATTCTACTACTTCATTAGGCTCCTTGTCACTTATTTCTAACCCTAGCCGTCTAAATAGAACCAATACACCCATAAATGTAGGCCTGAAAACAGCTAAAAACAAGTACGATCCGAACACGTATCATACTTTGACAACATAGTTTCCATATCATTAAACGTTAAGAAAGAAACACTCATACTGTTCGTGTTCCCATAAGCCTCGGGTTAAATACTTGTTTTCGTAAATACGGGATCATCTCTTTGGCACCATTTTACTTGTCCATGGTACAAGAGTTCAAGAAGGAAGCCTAACCCTAGCCTTTGCGATGTCAAGTCTTACGGAGTATAATCTGGCAATTTCGAGGGCTCGTGTCGCGAAAATGATCTAAGAAACGCTGACGTACGTAGCTAGGCCTAGGCCCGGGGTTGTTTTTCGTTCATTTTCCAGCCTGTTTCAATCAATGCGAGGGAGTATGGGGACTATACAGGATATCCTGGTGATAAGATTATACTATAGCGAGCTACTTTCGTTTCTCAAAGTATGTCAGAGAAATTTGGCCTGTTTTGACAGTGTACCATGATCATTACCGTCAGTACCAGGTGTTACGATTCAGGTTAAGTCTCGCCTACTACCAGTTGCGTGTATTTTACAAGTATAGAGAAAGGTTACGAGGTAAAAACGTGAACACCGACACAAGGTACCATTAGGTTCTGTCTTGATAGCAATTTTCTATCCGATTTACGTTTTGAGATATAGGGGATCTCCAAAGGGTAACGGACATCCCTTGCAAATTGACCAATATAAAAAAGGGTAAAGGTGAATTGGGGATACAAAATTTGGCTAGTACGTTAGTTGATCGATAAAAGACATAGAATTTATTCTTCTTAATGGCAAAAAATCCCGACAGCTTGGACAGGTAAAGAAAACTAAAATGCCTCCAGTTTACTTCAAATGACTTTCAACGAACAACCTACTAAGGATACAACTTTTGTGTATCAACATATTCTGATGTTCTTTCACAGATTTTCTTTTATATTAGAAATGGCAAAGCAAAATAACTTCAAGCCATGGCATGTCTCAATAAGACGAGAATGGAATAATAAAAACTGAGTGCATTTTTGTACAAGCAACACCCTGCATGGCAAACGTCTCTAAATTTTTAGTCAACAATATATCCCTTGTATGAACTCTATAAAATGCCTAATATTTGACGTAATTCATAATTGCACACCATAAATCTCAACCAATTCCCCAACAAAGAAGAAAAAAAATTATATTAGCTCAGGAACCACAAAAGGATGGTGATGAAAGAATGGCCCAGGAATTCAATATATGTTACCAATAACAATTACGCGCCATTTCACCGAATTCAATACTTGATGAATGATGCTCCTCGATAAGCCATCAGTATTACCAAAATGTCCCAACCAACGTAGGGCAACTTGAGTAGATTATTAAAAACCGAGTCATATTAGACACGGGGATTGTATATAAAAATCAATATATTAAAGGCTCTGAGAGTCCACCCCCGAATGTCAAGTCCCGTGTTTGTTCGATATGTCCCTATTAACGAAGAGAAGGTAAGATAAAGGGGAAAGTACTCCAGTGAAAATGATAGTACAATACCTCCGGTGGTATTAAACGAGTAACAACGAATGTAGTTTAGGACTAAGGGGGTCACGTAGCTTTCATTAAAAGAGGAAACAAAGAACGCTGCCCATTAATTTACGAGATTTCGTACGCGTCAGTGGTCAGTTAAAACACGCCATCGAGTGTCACTTGGCACAACTATCAAAGGTAGGGCGTATTTACTATAACAATACTGAGAATCTCGCGGTGCTTTAAGTATAACAGACCAAGGCATTGTTTACGAAATAGTCGTCTAAAACTAACCGCACGGAGCTTAGGCAATAATAACCTTACTAGTTGAGGACGTTAGAGGCTGTAAACTTCGTTATCTTCATCATATCGGGGTTGACTTTGAGTTTCATAGACTGAGCAATAATATGGGGAGCTCCAAAATGAGGATTAATTTCCGCCGTAATAGATTCGAAATCAAGACTTAATCCCGAGGCGATTTCAGCTAACGTGCATGCAGGCAACCACACACGTACGCGTCAAGCCATTGGGCCCCCAAAACAAAATTCGTTTATTGGTTGTTTAACGATGATGCCAGAGTCTTAGCGAAAGAGACTAGGGGATGGGGAAACGCTTCGTAAACCTCATTTAAAATATTATTGTTGACTTAATAGAAATTGCGTCAGCGTGTGCACCAGTCTATTTCTATACCCCGCTATAAATAAAGGGAGGAAGGGAGGGAGGGGTGTTAGCACGAAATGATTCCACAACAATTTTGGCTAGCAAAGAATATTGAATGGGGTAAAATAATAAGCTTATAAATATACTTGTTGAGCATCTTGGGAAATACCAAATATTATTGCATTCTAACGTCTGGTATAAGTTCTGCCTAAGTTTATAAGATATGTTGCATAAGTTTGTCACTGGTTACAAACTGGAGCTTGGTCATAGATTCTCGTAAAGCGACGCTTCGTGATGAGGCACTGTCAAAGGCTTAGTACAGGCTGTAAAATTACCAGTGTAGTCTATTCTCGCGTCGTTCTGGAACTTGCTTTCAGTAAGTCTCGAGCATTACGAAGTATATATGGAACATATCTTTTAAACTTATGGTTCTGGAAGCTAAAAGAGTAATGGATCTAACGGTTATCCAAAATTGATTTAGTATTTGAAAACACAAGCTAAAATTGTGCATCCTTAAGCGACAAGTTCAATTGTTGGTAAGGTCTATCTTAGAAATGGGTATTAGACAAGCCCCTCAACAAGTATAGAATGCAAAACTTGGGGAAGTTGTTGTTAAGCCACGATAGCAATTAACTCTTTAAGGTGAATCGAAGCGGGAGAAGGCAAAGAGAAACTTCCTTAGATTTCCACGAAAACTTGAGTTAAGTCGACTTATAACTAGTTTCTCAAAAGGGGCAAACTTGAATGAGAAAATGGAGTTATTTACGGTACGGTTCCGGGTTTTGTTTGGAAATTATATATCCATATTTAATTGAAAAGATCAAAATTGATTTAGAATTTAGATTATTTGGCATTGTTAAACAGAATTAAAGAGATAATTAAAATTTAAAGGTTCAATTAACTAACTAAGCTTCCTATGGTCTCAGAAAGACGAGCTCGTGAAATTTAATAACAGGGACCAAATTAGAAGTTCATATTTATAAATCCGGACTACATTTTCTAAGTACTTCTATCACCCCTGTAACTACCACGTGATAACTGAAGTACTTCATATAAGAGACCTTTAGAGTCAGGCTCAAAATCATTATGATTTCCCTAAAGTCTTGGGTATTCCAGGATCAAATTTAAAAATATATAAGGTACGATTTCAAATCCAATTTCCTCTTTTCTGGTATTATTTCAAAGAAATTTAAATTATGACGAATGACTCTATTATCATTTTCGACACCCAACTCCGTTACTTTTTCAAAGAATAACTTTGAAATTTTGTTTCAAATGGACAAAGTTTCGTTCTTAAAAGCTCTACTGTTACTCCGTAACATTTGGCCCAATTTAGAAAATGAAATTTTATTTAAAAAATTTAATATTCGACTTTTATGACGGATTGAATTTGCAAGTCGGAAAATTAACAAGGTGTATTTTTCCGATAGAAATTTATCAAATACGGGTTACGATTTTTGTTTCAGTACTAGTTATTTTTGTATTTGCATTTTGGTACAGTGAAAATTGAATTTAAATAACTAACTAGAAAACAGATTCAAATCTCACTCATTTTTTATTATTATTTTTTCGGCAAAGTTAACAATCCTAGTATAATATAATCGTACAGTAGAGAAGGTTATGTTTATTTAAAATTACCTATGTCCGAAACGGGTCATCCAATAGCGTTTCAGGGCTTTATTTACGCGATAAAGCCTAATTTTAATTCATAAAGGGAGTATAAACCCGCTCCTCAATAACCCTCTTCGATATAAAGAAGGGAGTAGGCAACGATAAGTGAAACTGAAAAGGGGGTAAGTGGATGAGTAGGCCTAAACTCGATATCACGCAGAAACCCTGAACCGTGTTTAACAGACGATAAGTGAACTTGGCTACGATACAGTAGACCCGAGTTTGAAATTGATTTATATTCCCTTAAATTCTATAATCGCATTTACAACGTACGTTAAATTAGAGCGAAATTAGTATAGACCCTGAAACCCTATCAATTTAGAGTACGGTTATGTTCAATGTTTACTCATTCATTTTATGAACCTAATTTGAACTATAGCTCTAAAATTGAATAACAAATGCAGTGACGTTGCTAATGGGCCAGTGAATTTTTTACTGTAATAAAATAAAAAAAACTTCCAGCTATAGGCTACACAGAAGGACGCAAAGTACCACAAAAAACTTCATTTTTTAAAATTGGTTAAATTTTGGGGCTTAAAATATCTATTGGGTGGTTCTTTTTGTATAATATTAAAAATAAAATCTAAAATTTGACATACCTGACAGCAACACAATTAGTGAATAGCTCTAAAGACGTCATTATGTGGCTTCTACCAGGAAATCACGAGATGTATTTAGGTGAAATGCGTTAACGGTAGTTGAACTGTTCATGTTAATGGGCTCTAGGTGAAAGCAGCAGGAGCCACGAAGTTGGGTCAAATTCGTCAAAGAACAAACAAATAAACCAAACCACTTTCTCTGTCAAATATATATAAGATATTCGGTGCCTAGGATATTTGATAATTATATCGGGTAGGAAATTAGGAATGGAATAATTTAACTTTATAATTATCGATTTTTGTTGCCTCTAAAACTTTAACGCTAAGTGAATGGCCTATTTCAACAATTAAACATTTAAAGATAGTAAAATAGCTATTGTGAAATTGGAATATCACATATTTGTATTAAAAGTGAACATAAAAACTATGGAATTTTAAAAAACTTCATTTAAATGTTTTCATAAATTAGATAAAACTAGTAATATTAGTAAAAATACATACCATCCCATGAAATAATAAAAGCCAACCTTATGCAAAAGGTCTACTATATACATTATTAGATTTTTTCGGTCGCGGTTTAATCAAAAACTCATTGAAACTTTACGCAAGATTAAGTTACGGAATTGCTCATCTACCCTTAAAACAAACGTACCGTACCTACACTGTCATCGTGGGTTAAAAAAAATATGCTAATAAAATTTAGACTCGCACGATAAGGTACCACGTGATCCATCGTCGATCTTGTTATTCTAAAAATTTGTAATAAAAACATTCTAGGACTAGATTTTTTATTTTAGTAGAGCTAGCAAGATCAACTCTTCCGATTGGACGAAGCCCTGTCATGAAATTTATTTCCAGCTACCAATTTTTAACCCGATTAGTAGGATAAAAAACAAAAGATGGACTACCCCCTCCCTTACCACCGTAAAAAATGGATGGAATAATCTAGTTAATTTTTATATCGATGAAAAAACAATCCAGTAAGGATGTGGGAAGGGTATTGTGAAATTCTATTATCGGGTCACCGCCAAATTTTGCGAAATAGATTGTTTAGTCGACAGAAGAGTAAATAGTTCCGGACTAGAAGGTGTATCTATACTCTATAGAATGAGTAGCGCCATGTTTCTGGTTATTGGCGATAGATGACGCTTTTAACTTCTCCAACTCGTTTCTCAACTATCCACCGCCAATCAGTGGAAACTTGATGCATTCCCCATCCCAAAAATAGGACTATGACGTCATTTTTGGTCTATTACCGCTACCCGGTCTATAGCTACTCTAGTCGCTCTTCCTTCATCTCCAGTTATGACGTCGCAAGGCCAATACTAAATTCTAACCAATCACAGGCAGCCGAAAACGAAAGAGGGAGCTGAAAAACTAATAAGTACAAGGGCAGACAGACCATTCAAGGTTTCTATTCCAGTATACTATTTTCTCTGCCGACGCGGAGGCTTACAACTTCATTAACAGGGGATTACAAATTTTTCAGAACCTTTATACGAAGGTTTTTTT
This sequence comes from Phalangium opilio, assembly GCF_054372755.1. Lineage (NCBI taxonomy): Eukaryota > Metazoa > Arthropoda > Arachnida > Opiliones > Phalangiidae > Phalangium > Phalangium opilio. Next base: position 3,753,776 of record NW_028324187.1, on the reverse strand, counting down.
AATGGTATCCGTTCATTATAAAAATCAAATGAAACGGTTCACAGTCTAGCAGAAAAAAATGGTTAATTTTGCACAGGGGAAACAATTTTTTACAATCGATTTATAAAAGAATTATCGAATCATTGTGCACAAATGATACTGTAACTATTTGCGTTACATCTTTCTTAAGTTGTATTTCGGGGCCAAACCTTTATATTATCAGTTTAATTTGTCAATTTTAAACTTTTGAAATAAATTGAACAATTTTTAACACTGATGTTTTCTCCCTCTAATTTTCTGTTTTTGACACGTTTAAACTCTACGCAATTGTCAAGTATAGTATAGAAAAAAGCTGTTTCATGAGAATAGCGCAAGAACTTTTATCTTTTAAGGAATTCAATGATTTGGAAAAATCAATTTATAGCATTTACTGGAGGACTATCTTTAGCCTATTTTCGTGTGATCTGATGATGGGTTTAAAATCGGTCTTTTTCCCAATAAACACATTCCATAAATCTCTATACCTGAAGCCATTTCCACTCTTTTAAACTTCCAAGTAACTCATTTTGATTCTATTTTTTCTTCCAATGGGATAAGATTGGACAGCAAAATTTTAAAGTATTTACTAAGAAAAATTGATTTATATTGGAGAAAAAACCTTTTTGGATGATTTGATCCCCATTTCTATTGAATTCCATCTCGGCATATCTTTATAAGTACTAAATTTAGCTAGTCTCTGTTGCCAAGCTAGGGTTCAAGTATTTAGTAGAAGAAAAAAATTAATACAGTCCGTATCAATTAGCAATTACGCCTAAAGCATCTCATTATCCAATCTTATTTTTTTTTTAGTTGTTGCATCGTAAAAGAAAACTTGCCATTATCGCTTTTGTACGGATAATTAGACCCGCGTTTTGTTTCCGAAGTTTGCATCAAGTTTTCGAGGCAAGTACATCTTTGGGGGTATAGTCTAGTCAAGAATTTTTTCAATATTTCTTTTAAATATTCATAAAGAGATGTAAATATATCAATAAAAATGAAAAACGTTCGGAATTCAGTATGAATGAAGTCTTTCACGACGAAAAAACGTGTATTTAAATTTCGAAAAACATATTTTTAAGAAGCAAAAGTATAAGGGTATACCTAAAATATTTTCAAAAGATGGTATCAAGAAGTGATATCTAGTTTATTAGGGAGAAGGTATAAATTCACCACATTTCCAGCTTTATCTCCAGTTCAAACGTAGATCCGGAGTTAATTCCGGCCTCTAAATTACAACCAGCATCTCATTGGGTCTTGAAAACTCACGTCTGACGGAAATTACGTATTTTCCGACTGAGGAGAGGCGAAATAGCCCGGCCTTCTTTTACGTCCCGCCTTGTATTTTTAAAGGGGGACTGGTATTATGGCACGCGAATATTTAGGCTACTTACACCTTCTCCCTAATAAACTAGATATCACTTCTTGATGGTATGGAAATTGACCTCCTTTTTCTAATTTGAAATACGTTTCACACTAAACATTTATTTACTATCGGTGATGAACTTTATGTTTGCTTAACATAACTTTGGAATATTTAATAGCGAATGTCAATACTTTGCTCGGGGCGCTCTGTGATAAGTTTTACGTGTTCCATTTGTAAATCTAATGGGGTTTTAAGACACATATTTTTTTCTTTTTTCAAGAAAATGGGATTAAGTTCAACATGTTATTATTAACTTATATTTGTATATAAAATTATTGTTCCTTCAGAATTTTCTTTCATATCAGAGCGAGAGAAAGTACTAGGTACTAGAGTGAGTACCTTTAACTGTAGAAAATAAATTGAGACAAAATCTCCAGGGTTGGAAAAGCTGAAAACGCTCTTAGGTGTGATTCTCCAATAAAGAGCCCGTTTCTCACGTTCACCATTTTACCTTCCTTATTGAGAAGAAAAGGTACAGAAAAGAAAAAAGGGGTCGACTTCGTTAAATCTTGGCAGTTTCCTCTCATATATACACAATGTACGCGCTATACACTTTCTTGTGGAAGTGATATATACTTCCGCTAAAGTAGAACTTACATTGAGACAATAACGAACTGCTGCTGTAGCTAAAAAGCTACGAAAAGGAGTACCGAATATGGTTTTTCTTCATTTCTTTCCACACCTGGAGGTCGTGTTTCAAATATTGAACTCTTTTTTTCAATCGCAATCCAATGTTTCAACACAATTTTCTTTCCTTTCATGTATTTATTACTAAAAATAAAAAGAAAACCAAATTGGAGGAAATTTATGAAGTTAAAGTATGGACGTCATTCTTTTGCATACGAACGCAGTGTATTGGTACGTCAGTTACTTCGGGATAGGTATATAGTGTTAATAGAAGGTATGAAACTTCGCCTAATACTTCAAAAAAAAACTCGTGATTTATAATTGGACCGTGTTTGTATCAGTAAAGGAATATCATTGAAGCTTCTCCCATGTGTACAAGTATTATTCTTGTATCATCTCTATAATGTCCTGCTTCCCACGCTTTTATCATTCTTGGTAGTTGGCCATTCTGCTTTCCAACTCTATGGGACGTAGGAATAACAAAATTTCATAAGATATGTTCCATAAGTTTTCACTGGTTACTAAGATTTTTTCATGAAGGATGACGTAGGTGAAACGTTATAGATTCTCGTGATGAGACGCTGTAAAGACTTAGTACAGCCTAAATAGGAAGATGGACTGCAAAATAAACCGAGTGTAGTCAATTCTCGCTTGTCATTCTCGAACTATCTCGAGCTGTATTACGAAGTATAGGTAGTGTCAACCTTATGGAACATATCTTATAAGCTCATTTCATAAGCTATACTTATTCGAATTCATAGAATGGAAACAACAAGATGGAAAATTCATTCATACATACAATAATAAGCATTTGCAAACAAACTCCAGCGTTCTTTCAGTGTAGTTGATGGGATCCCCATTAAAGTTCTTAGTATAGAGAACAGATAGGGCCAAAATGCCATTTGAAAAAATATCCTTTACGCACGGAGGCTCTCGGAGAGTATACTTGGATTAAAATAACCATGTTACGTACTCGAATAAACTAGATTTCCCGGATTCCAAATCTTCTCACAATGGAATAAAAACCTTAGACTGTTGAATTACGTAAAGTTGGGTAGATCATGCCTTCACGCCGCTGCGAAGTTACCTTGATTCCTCAAGGTATATTTCTAAACCTATTATATTAGCTCATACCGTATCTTCGTACCTTTTCATTGGAAGGATTTTTTTGCGAGCCTTAATAGGTTGAACGAGAAAAGACCATTACTAGCTTTGCAAGGAAACAGACGTTGTCACTGATTGGCATCGTTACTTCTGTTTACTATGACATTTCTTAAGAGAGGAGGTGGTGGTGGATGGGGCAGGGCTGGGTGGGCAACCGCCCCATCAGCCTAACGTCTTATTTCTATACTTTTCTTTCTTCATTTTGCCGGGAGCAACCGACCATCCAACAAAAATATTTCAATTCGTAAACATTATGTCAAGAATGTTTTTATAGTTGATGTATTCATTCAATTTTGGAAAAAAAAATAATTATTCCACGACAATAATGCAATATGTTTCTAAAGTTTAAATTCAAAATAAATATTTATAGTTTAGATATATTTATTGAAAGATAAAGATAATAACGGATTTTTTTTACCTTCTTGAGTAATTTTCTATTCCATCTATTTCAATAGTATAAATTAAGTTACTAATAAAACAAAGATATAAGATATCTAATATCAGAAGTGAGATGAGACCAGAAGTACTGAGCTAACCAAATTCTTCACTCGGCGAAAGTGAATATTCTTGATAACAAACGAACGGTTGGCCCTCTGGTAGCGGTTTCTGAATTTTCCCTCCAAAACGTAAGACGCTCGTGGCGGTAGACGGCCGAACTAGATTCCAGCATCGGCGTCCGTGTTGCGCGGCTTTAGGTTGAGGGGAAGGGGGTAGGAAATGTTTTTGGAACTCGACCAATTTTTTTCTCTCTAGTTTTAGCGCGTGGGAAGCGGCATAAAACCCTCAAATTTGTTCACTAGTGCCAGGATCTACTATCAATGCTAGAGCCCTTCACTTCTAGTCTCATCTCACTTCTGCTAATATCCAATGCCCAGTCCAAACCGCTTTACCCAGTCTGAAAATTTTGCTAGGGCCTTACTCGTCAGATGTTATTTTTTCTCTCAAACATAAACTGTAATAAATGTACCAAGAGAAACGTGACCAACTCTCAAAGGACGTACAACATAACCCAACTTATCACATAAATCACGTACAATAAAAGTTAAGTTGCGGAACACAATAAGTTTGAATAACGTAGACGCGAATACAACCTGTTTCTGAGATTACGTACAGTACACCGCTGTGACGTGATATTTTACCTGTTGAAACTAATTTCGATTTAGAACTAACGTTGTAAGTACTTAATTATGAGCTTTTGGGAACTTATTAAAATTAAATCGGGTCATGCCCTTGTAAACCGTAACCCTGCGTGACACCTGTGTCACAGAAACAGTGTAGGTGTAAAGCAACACTCTGGTACAGAAGTCAAACCTAAATTTAGAATGGTAACATTAGAGGCGAATGTGTCTTTATTTATCTTCCTGAAACTCTGGAGCTTCCCTCCATTTCAATTCTAACTCCTCTTTCTCTTTCGAAGAGTGGATCTGGTAACGTAATCAAGTGGGGGTGACGATAAAAGAATAACTACTTAGGAAACGGGAACACTACTGGTGACCATTTTACAAAAAGGGTGCGGACAAACCGGACCTAGAGAAAGTACGTGACTTCACTGTAAACAGCGAACTCCAGAGCTACAATAGCTCATCGTAAATTCAATTACAATACTAGGCCATTTAACACAAAAGGAAGATGCAATAAGTCGTGCACCAGTTAACAGAAACAAACGTACGTAAACAGAATACCAAAATTGTCAACAGTGTATTGTATTAAATTCTTAAAAACATTTAAATTTAATTTTCTTACTAAATTATTTACAATATATTTAAACACTTAATTTTCACTCGGTAGGAACGTTTCTACCTTATAGTTTCTACAATTTCGGAGAATCGGTTAAACAGTTAAAACTTGAGCTACGCTTTGTTATTGTTGAGTTTTTCTAATTCTCCAGGTAGAGCTGGACTTAATTCAGCGCCTTTGTTACATAAGAAGCCAACTGCGTTTTCGTTATCAATATCAACCTGAAATTGATTGTCTACCATCATTAAAGACACCTAACCATCATTCGTGAATCTAACTTCCCCATCCATTAAATAAATCAATCATAACTATAACACCAACACCTTTAACTAAGTAAATACACTACCACTGATGACCTAATGACCTTTGAACTCTTACCTTTTCTTCAAGGCACGAGCCAAATACTAAATGACTGAAGAGTGATTCGTCTATTGACTTGTCTAAAATTTGTTTAATTTCAAAATTTAACGAAATTCAAAGAGAAGTCAAATGAAAGTACTTTACTTACCTGGTGTGGTAAGGTAAGAGACAATTACTCCTATGATTATAGTTGAAAAGAATCCAATTGGCAAATACCATGCGAAAGAGATTTTATACAATGGAAATGTATCGTCACTGTAAGATAATAAATATCAATTGGTCTAATTACTAAGATGTAATTGTACTTGTATAATAATTACTTGGATTCAACCGATTTGTGAATGTTTTCTAAGTGTTCATTGGTTGCATTGTTGCTGTAATGATGCTGCGTATTAAGGGTTGAGTTATATTCATTCCACTCTGATGTCATAGCCAAATAATCGAAATTGCTGGTTTCACACCCATCAACAGACAATGGTAACTTCTCAACCGGAGTATGAGTTAATTTATTGCCGACTGCAATCCACATTCCAAATGTAATAGAGATAACTAAGGCGATTAGAGCAGCCTAAAAGCATTAAGTGGTTAAATAGGTAAGTACTTATTCATATCCACACCGTGTACCTTTGTATTAGCCCTCCTGAAGAAAATCCCCAGAAAAAACACGCCTGTAAGTGGTCCTCCGAATACACCGAACACAGTGGTAACAATGGGTGTCGCACGACCAATATATGGTACCACTAAGGCAATACCAGTACATAGGCTACCATACAATACCGCTGGTAATTTAAATTGTTAGTAACCATTAAGGTCAAACATGTTTTTAAAAAATAAGGCGTAATCATGGACTTACTGAGAATCCTGCACAATATTACTCTGCTTTTTCGACCGATCTTTCGTCTTGTATTGGGAATGATTAAATCTTGTATGGTAATTGTTGCGAAGGTGTTGATGTAACTTGATAAGGAACTAAGTGACCCACTGAAAATTCCGGCTGTTGCTAATCCAGCAAGTCCGGGATACTTGCTTAATACAGTTGAAATGTAATAGACCACGATCTAAGTAAAACGGATATATAAGCGTTTCGAGAGTTCTTGATTAATGGAACAACACAAATATTTCAGTTACGCGCCATTTCGACCTAATGATTGCTAATAACTAAACTTAATAATCCTTTTTAATGGTAATCTATAACGTCTTGAACCGCAAGAACTTCCTGGACCTTTAAGTGCCAAATGACGCTTTGCACAGCTTCCAAAATGGCGCGCAAGATTCGATAAAACTCTTAAATTACCTGATCTTCGGTTGCAATTCCAGTTTCGCGACTCCGTAAAGTTGGTTCGCAATTATAATAATTAACATAAATCACTACAGCAGCCATTGCGGTTAAAATGGAGAAAACCATGAAACACACGGCACCGCCGATCAAACTTCTGATAATTTTAAAATAAATTATATACCCAGGTTTTAAAAACGCAATATTGCTATTATAGGGTTGAGTTTCTATTGATAAGCAATCAAACTAACCTTCGACCCTGCGTCTCTCCTCGAACGCTTAGAATACGTTGAACTCCGGCTTGACTGGTACCCAAGTAGTTAAGACCATTAACCAAACCACCGAACATCATGGCCCAGATTGAGTAACGATGAGTAGAACTTTCGACCAAACTGAAAACAATTTATTTAATTGATAAGTTCGTGAAAATCCGTTGTATAAGTTGTTACGCAATTAAAATTAAAGAGGGCCAATTTTATATTCCCTATCTAAGCACCTAGTTCAACATAACATAACTTAAAAGTCTTATTCTTAATTTAATTCCAGTTGGTCAATTTTGAAAGAGAAAATTACGTACTAGAGTCCACCGATTCTCTGTCCACTCACTCCAATGTCCCAGACATTCCAGAAACCTCCCGCATCCAAGAATCCTTTGATCACGATAGAGAAGACACAGCAAACCATCAAAATTGTTTGAAGAACATCAGTAACAATTACGGCTTTCATACCACCCTGCTCATGAAAAATTAATTTTCGTTAAGGTTTGGTACAAATATATATTATAATTTTAACGTACCACAGAAGAATAAGCGGTACAAAAGATACTAAAGGTCAAGAGAGTTGACCAATAGGGTAATTTGGTTATGACAGACAAAGATATAGCTGGAACATACATAACCACGCTTATGTAAAGTACCTAAACGGAATTTAAATATTTTAATTCATCCATTGATTGATGTTTTTTGTTTACTTGTTGCAGAATGTAGGTGATAACGTAGGTGATACGCAGCTGTTTGTTAAAACGTTTTTCCACGTACTATGAAAAATAAAGGTTTTTCGTATGAATAACAATATATTTGTCATCAAAACAAACCTTCATAATATTATAAAGTAAACAGAAGTGCTTTAAGTATAACCGAACAAACAAAATATTAAAAAAGTGAGCAAAAACTAAAGAAATATTTAACAAAATTCAAAATACCTCGTACACGCTGACGTATGGTGTCTTAAAAAACATGGGGACAATTGAATAGGCTACGAAGAGCCCACCGATTCCGTACCATATATTAAACAATAAATAACCTAAGCCATACATATACATTTCGCCTACAATGGCCGTCATACCAAATCCTTTAAAATTTTTGAAATTATTTTAGAAAAATATTTCTGATAATTTTCCCATATAAAGTTCAAATGGAAATTAAAAGGACAATCTCCAATATGTCTATTTGTATTTTGCCGATTTGGACTTTAATTATGATTAAAATTACCAGAATAACAAGTAGCAAAGATGGACATGGCGGCCGGTAACACGGCTATATTTCTATTAGCAAGCGCGAAACCTTCCAAAGTACCATGGGTCAAACCTTTTCGACCGTAATATAAACCGATACCTAAACATATCACTTGGCTAGCAACTAAAATTATATAATCTAGAATACCGAAATTTGACTTTTCTGTGTCGATCATTTTACAATTGAACTAAATAAATCGAAGCTACACTGTGGGTCCCTTAACTCGAACTGATTTTTAACAAAGAAACTCAGCAACATTTCTACTCTCGTATTTATATTTGACGGGAAATTTAGTTAATTAGGTTTATATAACGGGCCCGATTTTAGTTATAAAAATCATTTTGGACTGTATAATTATCGTGTTAGTTAAATAAGCTTACTTTGTAACGTAATTGGGATAATTTTGGTTCGCACGAGCCGAAATTAAATTGTTTACATTTTGAAATGTATATTTGAAAGTTTTAATATAGCCTATTTTGAAATTAAATTAGTTTTACAATTTCGTTTCGTGAAAATTACAGATTCTGTTAACCGCTCTACAGCGCATTTAAAGAAAAAAAATTATTTTTCATAACTTAACATATAAAAAAATTCGAAAAATATTACAAGATATATATAATATCTCACACATATTTTTTTTAAGAAATACGACATGAATTTAATAGGTTTTTATATCAAAGGAGGTGGGGAGTTGCAGTTACACGCGAACGCAGTGAAGCATATTCTGTTAATTTGAAACCAGTGCTAATTTTGAATTCCCTTAGCTATTAAGATATGGTCGTAATATTTGGGTACGAACTTCACACGTTATATCAACGAGGTCATATAAATATGTATGCGCATTAATTCGGTTTCTTTTATACGATAATGTTATCAAAGAGAACATAGCCACAGGACAGAAGTTAAATATTGCGCTAGGTCAAGTTAAGCATAATTTTAAAACCACTATAGCTTGGCGCAAACATCTTATTATAGCTAACAGTATTTCCAAAAATATATAACGTTATTGACCCTTAAATCTATTTTTAAATATAACTTAAAAAAGTGTACTACCTCGTAGACGCTGACGTAGGGTGCTTTGAAGAAAATTGGGACGATAGCGTAGGCGACAAAGAATCCGGCGAATCCGTAAAAGATGTTGTATATCATGTAACCCAACCCGTGCATGTACATTTCCCCTACCATTGCTGTCATGCCAAACCCTGGAAGAAAACGGAATACTCTTTATAATTGTGTATTTAACACGTAATGGTATTGGAATACCTACACAAAAAATGTAAACCAAGCTTTCTAGTAAAATTATCTACCTTTTCTAAGAATTTATCGACGTACTTTTCTAGGAATTTATCGACCTTTTCTAGGAATTTATCTACCTGTTCTAGGAAATTATCGACTTTCTCTAGGAATTTATCGACTTTTTCTAGGAAATTATCGACTTTCTCTAGGAATTTATCGACTTTTTCTAAGAAATTATCGACTTTTATGGTAAAATCATCAATGTTTCTATAAAACCAACCTGAGTAACATGTTGCAAAAATGGACAAGGCAGCTGGTAACACTGCAATATTTCGATTAGCCAAAGCAAATCCTTCCAAAGTACCATGGGTCAGTCCTTCTCGACCGTAATAAAATCCAACAGCCAAACAAAGTACTTGCGAGCCGATCAAAATGGTATAGTCAGTAAAACCAAACCCAACACTTTCTGGAGTATCTTTCACCATTTTGTAGCAGCAACCTTTTCAAGTCTAATAAGAAACAACTTTAAGACATACACTTCTAAATATAACTGTCACTATACATATCCAGCCAAATTATCTAACAAGATTAAATGTCCGACCAATGACCCTTATTTTTTAATTAAGAAAAAAACTATAAAAGATTTAACACTCCCTACAATCTTAATAGCTTCTAAAACACCAAGGATAAGATATTTAAAGGTGAAGATCATCCCGTCTCATGTTGCTAAGTCATTTTTTAATCTTTACTCTTGAAAAACTCTACAAATACTACCGTTCTTTCATCCGACAATGAATAAGGATGGTTTTTTATTGTATATTACCGTTAACCAAAGATATATAAAGAAATTTAAAGAATCAAGTCTCATAGTATATATGCATGAGATTTAAATTCGGCTGCCATGTAATTTGGTTACATATGAAAAATTGTATCGTACTTCGCACATAAACAGTTGCTGCACTATGCGTCACTGTCAAAAGTCGAGTAGCGACGTACTAACTTCTACAAAGACGAACGGAATTAAAGTTCTAACTTTTTTTCTACTTCTACTTCTACTACTACTACTGATACTACTACTATAGTTTAAAAGCATTTTAAAAAAGCCGTTTATTAACCACTAAAATCATCACCATAGAAAAGATTAAAAGATGCATTACCGAAATGTGTTCCCACTAGAATTTGAAACTGAAATACTGCGCGAGGTCTGGTGTTATACTTTTAATATATTTGATACAAAATAAAAAAACTTGATTTTATTTCTAGGCCGAATTCAAGATAGGAGAACGTTTTAACCGGTTAAACCTAGTCACCTTTATGGTGGTAGTAAATGCCAACTGTTTTAATACTTCAGTCGCTTACAATCCTTTGGATCTCATTTCATTATGGAAAACAACTATTTCAATTAAGATTTTGTCCCCTTTCAAGCTTGTAACCGAGTTATTACGCGTATGCATATTTTAGTGAAGCATTGATTCATAAATTACGATAGTTGTAGTAGTAGCGTACCTCAACAACAATAGGGCACCTTGTTTCGTGACGTCACTATCTATTCATTGTTTAATAAATACTTACGCACTAACGTCACCGATTAAGGGAAGCTTATAATACGAGAAAAAATATTTTAACTACCAGTTGACACAAGAAACATTCTTGCAACAAGTATTACTCTACCCTTTAACTAAAACACGATGGTAGAGTTGAAGACACCTAAAACCATACTATGCCTCCTTGGTGTTTATACCTACCTTTGACCTCTAACTCGATCACTGGGGCCGACAACTAACAAATTGGTTACCTATGAAACTACTTACTGTTTCTATGTTACTTACCATACCAACCTTCTCTAGTATAACTTCAGGGTTGGTCACTGGTCCTGCTTGCACCATTCTGGAAACTATAAGCTACTACTACTGATTAAGACAACAATGATCATACACACAGCCGACTTATTATAGAACAATTTCATTTTATTATAACAAAATACAAAGCCACTGGGATCATTCAGTCATGGTACCCAGACTAGGTCAATAAAATCTCATTAAAATTTAGTGGTTTATTATGACTCATCATCAGAGTTTTTAGTGGCGTAAATAGCTTGATTACGTCGCTTAAATGTCCCTTTAGTTATAAGGGTGCTTTGTACAGTAGTCTCTTCACTTGTAACAATGGATACGGGTACCGGGGTATGATTGTCCGCGCAAATTCGTTTTATAGAAGTGTCCGATTCCTCAAGGGTTGTCGTATCTGTACTGACATCGTCTGGTTTATTTACAGGGTCCGGTAGAATCATGCTCATTCGCTTAAAGACAGTAGATGTGGTTGGTTTACGATCTATCACAAATAATTTGAAGGAATCATCATGTGATAAGTCGTTATCATTGTCACTGTCTAAGTCTTCAGTCTCCTTAGTACTTTCAAATTTGTCTTTTGGAGTTTCAATTTCATCCTAAATGATAGTAGGGCATTTGTTCTGAAAGCCTAAAATCCTTAAGACAAATGGACTTACGTCTACTCCATCACTTTCTAGTAGGTCAATTTCATCCGGGTTTTTTGAGGAACCCTCAAGGTATTCTAGGTCAGTCTGTGGGTCATCTATGCCCGAAACAGAACTGACTGTTAACCTACTATACGAATCGTCCTGGTACATTTCAATCAATTTTTGAGCCGGGTCAGTTAGACCAAGGACTTTGCAAAACTTAGTAGTCTGTACATTTGGAGTCAGAATTGGTTGGGGAATGTTATATTTTTGGGTCTTTGTTCCCGTAAACGGTGGGACTGATATTTCGAAATCTGTTGAGATATTCAACAAGGCATTTTGAATTTCAAAATTGCCGTCTTCTTCAAGATCATTTTGATCAGATTTTGATGTTAAATCTGAGTTTTTCAATATTTTATAAATCTCTTCACATTTTGAATCAATTCTGAAAGTGTTTTTCGGAAATTTACAACACTGATTTCACGCCACGCGTTGTCATTAAACTCACTCTTTGAAAAAATTATCAAACGTATTTGGATCAGGTAAAATGGTATAGTTTCTAGTCATATTTATCAGGGAATCAGTTTCCTTAAGAATGGCCAACCATTCTAAATCATAACTAATTTTGTAAGGACCCGATTTTGTGGTTTCTATGTCTATAATTTGTAAGAATTTTCGATGGGGTAGACATTTATCCAAAGCCAGAAATTTTGTTGATTGCCCGTTCTTATAAATGTTAATTAAAATATCACATTGAAATTGAAGCTAATGATGATTGATGAAGCATTAAAGGGAGGGTGAAGTAGAAAATCAAGTGATTTTTTATCGATTCTTCTACTAATTATAAGACTAGTCTGCATAGTGAAACATTCAGGAAATACTTCTGAATGATTTTTAAAATTCAAATTAGGTTCAGATTTTAAGGATAATTTTAAATAAGGACTTCCGACCAATCGCGTAACGCCCTGCCTTTTTATTAACAAAATTCTCGTGGCACGTTCCGTGTTGAATGGAATTTATCACGAGATTTGATAAAATTCGCGCGCGACGTGATAATCGTGGCGCGAGACATGGAGCGTGCCACGAGAATTTTGTTAATAAAAAGGCAGGGCGTTACGCGATTGGCCGGAGGACCTTCTTTAAAATTATCCTTAAAATCTGAACCTAATTTGAATTTTAAAATCATTCAGAAGTATTTCCTGAATGTTTGACTATGCAGACTGGTCTTATAATTAGTAGAAGAATCGATAAAAAATCACTTGATTTTCTACTTCACCCTCCCTTTAAAGGACGCTGCTTAACTTACTTCGTGACTAACTATAGCTGCAAATTTGCAATGCAAATGAGCTGCAAACCAATATTTTGGTTTTAAAGTATTTAAAAGCTTTTCCGCTGGTGGACTACCCAAAGAACCATTGTCAATTTCGTCCCTAAAAAATGGCTTTTTACGCAAAAGTTGGTTGCAATCACCATGATTATAAATCCCTCTAGGCCAATCATGAGACAACATTATATCAATTGGATTTTTTATTAGACTTAATTTGTAAATGTCTAAATTTCGAACGTGATAGACTGTTCGTAATGAGCTTTTATCATATGGAGGAATTTCGTAAACACCTGAGAAAAGGATTAAATCTGTAATACGTCTTATTTTTCAAAAACAGGTATGTTTTATACCTTTTAGATAGGAATTTCCATTGTAAATTCCTGACATACCAGCTATTCTTAAACCCCCGACGTTTATAACGCCTGCTTTACCTTAAATAAGGACATGGACATCTTGAATTCAACATGCATAATCAATGACTTAAAGGGAGGGTGAAGTAGAAAATCAAGTGATTTTTTATCGATTCTTCTACCAATTTTAAGACCAGTCTGCATAGTGAAACATTCAGGAAATACCAGCTCCGAATGATTTTAAAATTCAAATTAGGTTCAGATTTTAAGGATAATTTTAAATAAGCCCCTCCGACCAATCGCGTAACGCCCTGCCTTTTTGTTAACAAAATTCTCGTGGCACGTTCCGTGTTGAATGAAATTTATCACGAGATTTATAAAATTAGGCGCGCGATGTGACAATCGTGGCGCGAGACATGGAGCGTCGAGAATTTTGTTAATAAAAAGGCAGGGCGTTACGCGATTGGTCGGAGGACCTTCTTTAAAATTATCCTTAAAATCTGAACCTAATTTGAATTTTAAAATCATTCGGAAGTATTTCCTGAATGTTTGACTATGCAGACTGGTCTTGTAATTAGTAGAAGAATCGATAAAAAATCACTTGATTTTCTACTTCACCCTCCCTTTAAACCTGTCATATTACCCAAGTAATATATGTTAGGGCAAACCCAACCTCCATAGTTTAGTTCTGAGAGATAGTTTGAAGCTTCATGGTTTCCTCCAACGAATATTGTTAAAATTGGAGCTATTTTTTCACCGGAATAATATCTGAGAGCATTGACAAGTATTTCAGGGTTTATTAAAGAACCAAATGGGGTAGGATAACGCGCTTATTACTTATAAAAACTCTGCATATGTCGGTAACAAACTGGCACTGCCATACATTCCAAATCAGTTTCATTACGAACTGATTGAAAATCACCACAAATGAGTAGCAAATCAACCTGATTATAATAATACACTTAAGAATTGGCTCAATAAATTTACAAAATACCGCTTCATCAAAGACTTATTTAGCTTGATTGTTATGAGGGAGCATGGGCATATTGGAAGCATTGGACATATTCTTACTTTAATTTTGTTTTCTTCTTCTAAGTGAGTGATTACATCGTAAATGTTTTCCAATTCACCATGAGCACAGCCTTCTACGGCTATTTTCATTTTTGAACTCAAAAATCAATGAGTATTAATTTATGAAATGTAAATCTGTAAGACGACGACCGTATCTTAACTCAGTTACGTAGCAGAAGCTTTTCCAGACAGCTGAAAAACTATTACTTGGCATTTTCCACGGAGTAGTTTTATTGGAGTGACAACTAAAGTAGTTTTGAAATATCTTTAAAAATATTTATTTCTTTCTTTCCGGTTCTTTATCAATCTCTGTCTCCTTTATTACTGCTCCATAGTGGCAAGCAATATTTCGGTGGAGTAGTTTTAATGGAGTGAAACAAAAGTTTAATTAAAGTGAACGTAAATATACTTATGCCTAACATGATATTGCCAGGGTGAGAAATAAGGCGGTGGCACTGGGCAAATGACCAGTTTAAAAATTGCTTTGACCAGTTTATTTATTAAACGCCTGGGGGTCCAGTGGTCACCGTGACCACTTTTTAAATTCCCCTTCTTTAGTAAAAAATAATTCCCAGAAGTGGGTTATAGAAATTAATGCTTATAAAACAAATAAACAGTATAATAAAACCATCCCTAGAGCCATTTCAGTGCAGCTCTGACAGTATATAGAAATATTAAGTGGTCATTGACCAGTTTTTTAATTAAAACCCTTGGGCTCTACTGGTCAAATGACCAGTTTAAAAATTTTCCTTATTTCTCACCCTGGATATTGCTCTATGGTAGCGAGCGCGTGATTAAGTAGGCTATGCTATGGCTGTCGTCTGCTCAAGAAAGGTTCGGGACCATGTTCGAGACAAAGAACTTGGAACATATAGCCCCCTAGAATTACACATCCACGCTCGAATTTTTCAATTTCCAAGCCCACTTTTTTTTTAACGATAACTTTATCATTCGTTGGTAACGCCATCTATAATGCTTGAGACGAAATAATTATCTGTCGTCTGCTTTGCTGAAGCTGAATTTTTCTCATTTGCTTTAATTGCTTATGAATTTGGGCGCATAGACGCGGTAATGAAAATGTTTTTAAATATTGTTTTGATATTATTTATTGTGAAAAGTAGGCCTATAATATTAAATATGTTTTGATGCAATTGTAGGCCTATACTTAGCTGTTGTCCTTAAAATAATATCAATTTGGTAAGCTTTTTTCTAACAGCTTCTATTTTCATTTTTTCATTAAAAATACGAATAACTTTGGGAACTAGAAAGTTCAGATAATGTTTTCATCCAATTTCTTGGGAAAAATGTTTTCACGCATCAGACACCTTTTTTACGAGGGATTAAATTTTGAGAGCAATTGTTTTAGAAGCAGTACCACCATCATTTTCAAGGTTTTGCATCCGCAGGCTTTTTTTGGTGAGATCAAGAATTTTCACTACGCTCTCCGAAGGATATATTAAACTACCATGATCTCTAACAATTAATCCTCTGGTCGACTTGGTCGTAATGCAGTAGTCGTGAAAGCTCTTTCATTGATTGCATTTGAGGACTTTGTGCAGTTTCCGTACACAAATCCAGCCAAAATAGTGTCTCTCAATAGGTTTGACCCATCAAAATATAAATGTCCTCTGTTAGCTTTGAGAAAATTTGTTGTCACAGTATTATCACGAGCCAAGACATTTGCACAACCAGAACCCTCAACCAGAAAGGCGTTCTTATAAGCTGCTTTAAATTTTAAAATCGTGGGATTGTTGTTTCATCCACCTTTTTGTCTTACTACTCCGAAAAAATATGGTTTTGAGACAGTTTGTACGTTGGAAGGTAATTGTTGTTTTGATTAAAACAATATATTAGTAGATATCAACAGATTTTGATGACCCTAAACTATCGCTTTTTTTGCTAGCCCGACTATGTTTCCTATAATTAATGCTTAAAAGTTTGAAAACACAGTTGGAGTTTCTCAAAAAGTTCTTTAATAAAATATAATTCCATCTCTTAGGCGTGGGTTTGTGGGTACACGCAAAAGTAATGTAGAATAGCGGTTTTTCCCAAGTGACAAAAAACTTTATTTTGGTGACTTTCCGATAGTCAGATATTTGAAAATGATTGCTAACAGGGTTGCCACAGTACCTGGAAAACCTGGAAAAGTCAGGGAATTTAAAATAGGGTTGAAAAGTCAGGGAAATTGATTTAAGCGAGTAAAATTTCTGGGGATAAGTCTATATTGAAAGAGTAATGAAAGTTTTCTCCTCATCCTCTCTTCTTAACACAAGTGAACTCTTGAGCAATCCTTAAAAATGCTGTCTAGAATTGCTTTTATGTAAAAAAACCTCTTAGACTGTTAGATAGTTAAAATGTTTCTTAATGATTTTAAGGTAACAAATACATGGGAAAACTTTATGTAGAGGGTTTATTTAATTAAAAGCACTGAAAACGTGCTGCAAAAATTTACGTTTTCGGCCTAAAAAGGTCAGGGAAAATCTAAGAAAAATGTCAGGGAAAACCTGGAAAAGTCAGGGAATTTGGTTCTGAAATTGAAAATTCTGTGGCAACCCTGTACAAATCGCGGTATTTTTCCCAGGAGACCAATTTGATTTTCCAATGGCATTGAGCCATTTTACTAACAAACTGGACTGATCACCGGATATCTTTATTTGAGTTGCAGTTAGTAATAAAAATAATGTAAAATTGTGGAACAATTTTCGCGCTTTGCTTACTTATGATAGGAGGACTGTTCCCATCTGGAACTCCATTCCTACCGAAGTAGTTGGCCAGCCCACTCTCTATTTAAACTCAAAATACGTAAGTTCCTAAAACTTTAACTCGGATGGAGGGAAAGAAATCCACCAATCCCTATCTCTTTAACCACCTTTTTACTATATTATCAGTGTATAAGTTCAAGTTGGAGCTGTAAGGCTTCACAGCCCTAGCTCGTCAATTGAATGGAGCAAAAAAAGAAACATTTTTATTTCTCCGTGTATTTTTACATTCCTCAATTGAACATTTTTTGCCCATTTTATACTCGCACACTTTGAAATTAGCGCAAGAAAGTGTTTTTCTCAATAATAAATCGTTTTTATTATGTTATTAAACGTTTAAAAACTATATTTAAACATGTAGTGTATTAAACTAAAAGCACTTTGAAATCGCGCTATTTCCCTCCAAAAAGTTTGAAAATGTTTCATTTTCGCGCAAAAAATAAAATATAGAAATTCTAGTTATGCGCCACACACATAGATGGCGCTACCGACGAATGATAAAGTATACTTGTTGAAAAAACCGGGCGCGCGAAGCGTAGATTTGATGTGTAATTCTAGGGGGCTATATGTTCCAAGTTCTTTGGTTCGAGACTTCAGGATGCTCAAGGTCAAGGCTAGCTAAAATTCCCTGGATTTGGTAATTTATTAATGTTTTTAATATAATTTTTAATCGTAATTCAAGTGAAAAGATATGTTCATTAATTTCAATGTAAATTAGGCATTGAAAATCTGCGAAAATCATGCTAAACTCCGAGTTCGTAAATTGCCTACTCGAGGCTAGGCTTAGCTGTGACGAAGGCCCAGTTCGTAAATTGCCTACACGAGGTTAGGCTTAGCTGTGACGAAGGCCAAGGCTTATGTGTTAGTAAGTCCAGGAACCTTGGGTAAGTACTACCTTTCAAGTTTTTAAAGTTTCAAACTCCAAATTTTTACAATGTCAAGAGCATATGGTTACAAGTTTAAAAGTCAAGCTGTACAGCTTTGGGGTGTGAACGTGAAGTTATACAGGCAGAATTGGGTGTTGCTGTATTTTGAGCGTAAAACTTGGGCTATAATTTCAAGGGAAGTGTTTTTACAAGTTAGCTTGGAAATTTTTAGTAAGTTTGATAGACTTTCCCTCTACTAATAAATGGATGTTAACCGTTGGCGGTCCATGGATGGTTTTAAATGGCAGTTAGTGAAGTTAACGGTGAAATCAAGATACAAGTTGCGTAGCTTAGTACTTTACCCTGGAAATTTTTTAGCAAGTTTGACAGACTTTCAATCTATTAGTAATAGCTAATAAATAAATGGATGGTATCGGTTGGCGGTCCATGGATGGTTTTTAATCACAGTTAGTAAATTAACGGTGAAATCGAGATACAAGTTGTGTAGCTTAGTGCTTTACCTTAGAAGTTTTTTAGCAACTTTGATAGACTTTCAATCTGTTAGTAATAGCTAATAAATAAATGGATGATAATGGTTGGCGGTCCATGTATCGTTTTTAATGGCAGTTAGTAAATTAACGGTAAAATCGAGATACAAGTTGCGTAGCTTAGTATTTTACATTGGAAATTTTTAGCTAGTTTGGTAGACTTTCCCTCTATTAATATTAGCTAATAAATAAGTGAATGATAATTCCATGGATGGTTTTTAATGACAGTTAGTAAAGTTAACGGTGAAATCGAGATACTTTAGAAGTTGAAAACCCACGGATGGTTTTTATTAGCCTCCCAGTAAGGGAGGATAGCCTGAGAGATGACTTTGGGCGAATTATATCCTAAGTATTTAGGTTTGCAACTATTATTGGTAAAATGACGTATGTCTTTGAGATAGGCAATCATGTCATTAATACGTGAACACCAGCATAATTCCATGCTTAATTTAGGACTTTATTTGCTTAGCAAGGTTTGATGAAACCTATTAATAATCTATTGGTATAAATATGGGTATCAGGCCAGTTTGTTTTCAACATAACAGCGCTATTTGTGTAGTTACTAGCTGTTTAACAGTATCGAAGTATTGGAAATAATTTTGAAGTTTAGTTTTGGGATTTTTATTAGATGGGATCTTTCAAATGGTTAATTTTTAGCAAGCCCTAAGCATTTTTAGCTTTATTCTTTTATGATAAAATGGCACAATATTCATGATTAACGTTTATTTCGTTCTTAGTTTAAATATTTGAAATTAATTTTACTAAATATTTGAAATTAATTTTACTAAATATTTGAAATTAATTTTACTAAATATTTGAAATTAATTTTACTAAATATTTGAAATTAATTTTACTAAATATTTGTAATTAATTTTACTAAATATTTGAAATTAATTTTACTAAATATTTGAAATTAATTTTACTAAATATTTGAAATTAATTTTACTAAATATTTGAAATTAATTTTACTAAATATTTGAAATTAAATTTACTAAATATTTGAAATTAATTTTACTAAATATTTGAAATTAATTTTACTAAATATTTGAAATTAATTTTACTAAATATTTGAAATTAATTTTACTAAATGTTTGAAATTAATTTTACTAAATGTTTGAAATTAATTTTACTAAGTATTTGAAATTAATTTTACTAAGTATTTGAAATTAATTTTACTAAGTATTTGAAATTAATTTTACTAAATATTTGAAATTAATTTTACTAAATATTTG
Organism: Phalangium opilio; assembly: GCF_054372755.1. NCBI lineage: Eukaryota > Metazoa > Arthropoda > Arachnida > Opiliones > Phalangiidae > Phalangium > Phalangium opilio. The sequence goes on along the minus strand of NW_028324187.1, from coordinate 3,733,792 downwards.
AAATTAATTTTACTAAATATTTGAAATTAATTTTACTAAATATTTGAAATTAATTTTACTAAATATTTGAAATTAATTTTACTAAATATTTGAAATTAATTTTACTAAATATTTGAAATTAATTTTACTAAATATTTGAAATTAATTTTACTAAATATTTGAAATTAATTTTACTAAATATTTGAATCTTCTTAGTTAAACTTTCTAGTTTTTACCATGAATTTATTCTTGGTCCTACTATTCAATCTTTTTTAGTCGGTTTAAAAGTAATTCAAAATAATTATTTATGCCCTTAATTGCTAAATGTTTCCAGATTAACCCTAAACCGTATTAAAAGGGATATAATATTTATTTTTCTAGTTATGTTAAATGATTGATTTGGAAGTGAAATTAATGTTACTCTAAAATAATTGTGCCATTTATCATGATAATAATTTTAAATTTTATTAATTGTTTGCATTTTATTTTAGCTATTTTCGGTTTTCAAAGGAGCAATTTATGTTGGATTCTAGAATAGTAACTATTTTGGCAAAATGGCATGCAACATTAAATCCCCCCCCCTCCCAGTAGAAGTCCATTCTTAATTCAGGTCTACACTTTCATTATATCTGTTGAAAGGGAATCTCTATTTAGACAGCGTGAGAAACATTTTTGGCACTTTGTGCGTAGAAATAATTAAATCTTATTAATAGTAATTCTAGCCCTATCCGGTTACTAGGGTGCTTAGTTTTTAGTTTTTATTATATTTAGTTTTAAAAGGGAAGCGCTAGTGTCTGGTCTTTTTAGGGATATACGCCAGGATATAAATAAAATGCTTAATTATGGAATAGGTAAGACTGGTCCTAGCCCTCTTTTTTAAAATTAATTAACATAATCAGGATTGTAAACTTTTCAAGACAAGGGTGAGATTCCCTTTGCAGTATTAAGGTATCTAGTTTATGGTTTTAATTATAAATATTTTTAGGGGAAAAGCGTTTGGCAACTCCTTGAGGGAGTTTTGTAGGATTTAAATAAATTTATGATTTATGTTTAAGGTAGAAGGTTGCTTATACGCTTTGTCCTTTAAAAGTAAACACGATTTTAAGCGGGGTTTAAGGCGAGGCTTAGCTTTTTACGGTATTCTTTCCCTATTACTGTTACGAATGTGCCTTTTATGCCAAAAAAATAGTCATTTGTCTTATGCCTGAACATTTTGCCGTTACGTCTAGCGAAAATACTCGACTGGATTTTCTAATTAAGGTAATTAATTTCAAGTTATTCGTGTGCCTTTTTCCAAATAGTAATTCGAATTTTTCTTGCGCAGGAAGAAGTGGACGACAGCGAGTGGACTCTCATTGGAAATCCCATGCTGTGGACGACAGCGAGTGGACTCTCATTGGAAATCCCATGCTATGGACGTCTGCAAGTGGACTCTCATTGGAAATCCCGTTCTAAGGACGAAGTTTCCTGGTTTTGGGGCTCTACAGCGGGCCTTAGTTTAAATTTTACGTTTCCCGATTTGTCCCAGGGACTTGTAAAATTTAAATTGGGCTCGCAAGGCTTACTTTGGGGGTGGTAGCTTAAGTTTAAAATTAAAGTTTCGATATTGGGGAAGGAACAAAAATAGTCGAAAAACACTTAGGGTAGTTTTTTGACAATTTTTTTGATTTTTTTAATAATTTTAATAAAAAAATATTTTTTTTTGGAAAAAAATTTTTTTATTGCATTATTTTCTTTATTTTTTGTAAAAATTATAAAAAAGGGGTAAAAAAAACTCCCTAAGTGTTGACTTTTAAAAAAAGAAACCAAGTCTAGTATCTAAAAAAATTCAAGAAAAGAAAGAACGAGGTTTAAGGCAAAATTTATTCAATAAGAAACAAAAAAACCAAGTGTTTACAAAAATTTCGAACAAAAAAAATATTAAAGAGTTTTGTAAGTTAAAGTTTGAACGCAAAAAAAAATAATAAGTAGTTACAAATAAAATTTGCAAGCGAAAAACTAAAAGTGGTTACATGTAAAATTTGCAAGTAAAAAAGCTGTATTTTGTGTCTTCTAGCTTCGATGATTTTCTCCATATCTTCGAGGCAATGTAGAGAGGGATAGCAAGTCCGGAAGAAGACATCGTGTAACGGAATCCAACAAAGCTTGTCATCGGGAATGAAACGTAGCAAGTCCAGAACAGCGGAAGTCATCGTGCGACGTCAATGTAACAAAGTATGTCATCAGGAATGATAAGTCTCGGAATGACCAGTCATCGGGAAAGATACATCATATTATGACCAGCGACAGAAAAATCCAAGAATATCAGCTGCACCTATAAATGAAAACATATTAATAACTCATCTTTAACTATTGCCTACTTTTGGGCGGTCCTTAATTAAAAAACTGGCTACTAAATTTAGAGAGAAATGCCAATTACCACCCGAATTAAAGAAAGGCTTGACTACCGTGATTCCCATAAATACTCTGGTTAACTAATTATATCCCATTAGTGGATAGGAAATAATTTTAGGAAACCTGACATTTAATTTTAAATTAAATTATGTAATTTAATAATGAAAATATTTTAAAATATCCCCTAAACTAATTTTAGGAAAACCCGCTATTTATTTATTTTAAAACAAGCCCCACAGACAGACCCCGCAAATAACTAGGGTTTAAATGGGACAAGGCTTAGGGCAACTGTCCACGTATCTTAAAATTCTCTGCTGAACTTGATTTTAGAAACTGCCGCTTTATCTCTAAATTAATTAACAATAGTCCCTAAACTAATTTTTGGAAAACCCGCTATTTATTTTAAAACTATTCCCACAGACAGACCCCGTAAATAACTAGGGTTTAAATGGGAAAAGGCTTAGGGCAACTCTCCACGTGTCTTAAAATTCTCGGTGGAACTTGATTTATGAAATTGTCGCTTTATCTCGAAATTAATTAACAATAGTCCCTAAACTAATTTTAGGAAAACCCGCTATTTATTTATTCTAAAACTGTTCCCACAGACAGACCCCGTAAATAACTAGGGTTTAAATGGGACAAGGCTTAATTTAGGCTACCTGATTTCCGAAAATCTGTCGCGTTATCTCTAAATTAATTACGTACCCCGTTTAATAGCTTATAATAATAGGCCCTAAACTATTTATTAAGGGATTCTCTCTTTTAAAACATCTCGTTGTAAAATTTTATTTATCGTACTTGATTTTTAATAAATTAATAAAATTCACTAACATTTAACACTACCTAATTAATTTAAATACTTGAAATAAAATAAATAATTTAAGAGGGGCTAGATGAATTTGGATTATTGTAAAGTTAGGCTTACGGACTGTTAAAGCAAGAGGAGGTCAAGCAATGGCCGCCAAGTAAGTTTAAGAGCTTCGAATTCAACTTGCATCCTCGGGAAAAATGGTCAGCGAAATGGCGGATCAACGGTAAAGGTTTTTCCAAGCGACCTCCTCGACGGCTTCCAGGCAACGAATGAACCAGCTGAGCGGGTTTTTCCAAGCGACTTTCCTCGACTTCTTTCAGGCAACGAATGAACCGGCTGACCCGTAACGATCAACTGAGCGTGAACAGTTCCAAGCGACTTTCCTCGACGGCTTCCAGACAACGAATGAACCGGCCGACGCCTGACTTCCAACTAAGTAAATTTCCAACGTCGGGGGGCGCTAAAAGCGCCGATGCACGGACTCGGATGGGCCGTGTCCTAGGCACTAAATTCAAATAGCTGAACACCGCTAGGCCTATATTAATGAACGATAGGCCTAAACGAATGAAATAATTGAATTTATAATCATTACCTATTATTAACATCTATAATGACGTGACGTCACAAGCCAATTACCTCTGTGACGTGGTCACCCGATCCGACGTCACAGGTCACGTGATCCGACGTCACAGGTCACGTGATCCGACGTCATTGGTCACGTGATCCGGCGTCACAGGTCACGTGATCTGACGTCATAGCCACGGGATCCGACGTCATAGTCACGTGATCTGACGTCATAGTCACGTGATCCGACGTCAGAGTGACGTGATCCGACGTCAGAGTGACGTGATCCGACGTCATAGTCACGTGATCTGACGTCATAGTCACGTGATCCGACATCATTGGTCACGTGATCCGGCATCACAGGTCACGTGATCTGACGTCATAGCCACGGGATCCGACGTCATAGTCACGTGATCTGACGTCATAGTCACGTGATCCGACGTCAGAGTGACGTGATCGACGTCATAGTCACGTGATCTGACGTCATAGTCACGTGCTCTGACGTTATAGTCACGTGATCTGCCCCATAGGTCACGTGACCGGGTGTGATTAATCCGTTTAAGAATTAGCTTGTGACGTTTTGCGTGACTTCGAATGAAATCATTCATTGTAACTTTGACACTGTACTCAAAATTTTCATTGGATAAAGTCATTTATTCTTGCTGTTTATTAGGAGTGTGTCGTGTCAACATATTCGACACACCGCTCAATCACACTCTAATTCAGAGGGTATGAATCAAGTTTCTGTACCTTAGCAACTAAGTATGCTTATAAGTAGAAATAAATTTATGACGCAGACTTATAAATATTAATGCAAAATTTTATTTTGAAATGGGTATATTACATCAGATACATTCGATTTATTTAAACATTAATAATTAAAATAATTTTTAAAAATGTGTAATCATTCATAATAACTTCGGTACTGTATTCAAAATATTCATTGCATAAAGTTATTTATTCTGTTTTGTGCCATGTCAACATATCCGACTCACCGCTCTATAATGTTGAGAAAACACTTAAATCATATTCTAATTCAGAGGGTATTAATCAAGTTTCTATACCTTAGCCACTAACTATAATTAGTGAGCTTACAAGTAAAAATAAATTTATCAAGCAGACTGAAAAATATTAATGCAAGATTTTATTTTGAAATAGGTATATCAGATACATAAGATTTTATTAAAGAAATTAATAATAATTTTTTTTATAAACGTGCAATTTCTGAATGATGAGTCCAGATACTGAAAACAAAACAGAAAGTATATACTATTTATAAATTCTAAGTGGCTAAGAAATTCAACTTGAAATAAGCTGTTTCACCAAGGATAAGCAATGCGCGTGAGGAAGTTTGTTTTCACTATAGGATAGGCAACTCCGACGACAGCTTATTCTGTATATATACTCTGTTCCTGCTTCGGTTGTCAGCACTCGCAAACCTAGGTCCAGCTTCGGTTGTCAGCACTCGCAAACCTAGGTCCAGCTTCGGTTGTCAGCCCGTGCAAATTTTTGGGAATCTGAAGAAAGAATTGTCGCAATTTTTAATAGCGCAACGTTGCGTGATTATGTTTGAAGGGCCCTCCATTGCCTACAGCCTATCCCATAGCGTGAAAACAAATGTCCTCACGCGCATTCTTTATCCATGAATAAACCTTGAAAAGTAGTATTTGAGCCTCTTGGTTTACATATTTTATCAAGTGAAACTATGGGAAAAATTAAACTTTAATCCTTTGCGCATTTTGAATCGCAACTTAGCACGTGTTTTTCGATCCGTCCATTTTTCATAAAATGTAAATGTATCACGAATTTGTAATAAATAGTTTTCTCTTTTGACAAGTTCTTACGCCTCATCTCAGTACACACACAGCTGGAGCAAAACTTTACAGCACAGTCAATTTATATCAAAAACAAATACACGTCCACAAAATAGTCTTTAGGTGTCTTGGGAGAAACTAAACTATACCTAAAAACGGGATTTTTAGATTGGAATCATGCTTCGTTTCATATTCTTAACAACTATAATCTGTCACACGATAGTCTTTAATCAACTGAAATTATGACAATACTCTAACCTTTACCTACGTTCAGTTTGAACAATTGAAACTGTTCTAAAAGTGTCCTTTTTAAAACAAAGATATGTACTCGACGCATCCAAGTTTCGCGGTTCTTTTATATACATTTACATTGCAGCTGTGTCTAAATGTAAACCACGGGGCGCCAAGCTTAGTAAGTATATAGTTAAACAAAACGATAAAATGAAACTAAAAAATATGGTTAGGAAACATGCGTAGAAACAATAGAAAATCAAACCAGCGGTGAGATTTCCTCTCCAAATTTCCCGTCAGTTTACAAGAAAAATGCATTGTGCATTTGGACCTTTAAGGTACACGTTACTTCTTGTAATTGTCCATACTTTTCGTATGTATAAAATTTGAGTTATTTTAAAATGACCTAAATTCACCCAAGATAAACAGGGTGAACGTTAGGTCACTTCTAATTTAGTAATACGGAAATTTCTTAGCTTAAAGACAAGGAACAAGTTAAAATTTCGTTTGACGTATTGTTGCTCGAATCAAGCGAAAATTGTTCCAACGCCTTTGTGGAAATTCTTAATACAACTTCAAATCAAACAAGCGAAAAGTAATTACCATTACCTCGTCGCCGCTAACCCTTAAGACTGTATTTTAAGCAATTTTAAACCTCACAGAATATGCGGTAAACGCAACCCTTTCACGGTAACACTTAATGGACCAGAACCTTCAATAAAATTTAAATCCATCAGTGACGTTGGATACCCAGGATTTCACGCGAAATTCCAGATTGTTAATGGATCCTCGCAAATTAATGGTTATAAAACAAACCCCCTGAAAGAAAATATAAATCATAAAAATATATGAAATACATAGGCACGAATAAATTGAAAAGCGTTGGACCATTGAAATCCATCGAAAATTCAAATGTAACTGATCATGGCAGTATTTGCAAGTGTGGACAATCCAGTCGGCAAGGCAAACGAATAGTTGGTGGGACCACCAGCGACATGAACGAATACCCATGGCTCGTGGTTCTGGTTTTAAGAGACACTGATACGTCAGCTCATTGTGGTGCTGCTTTGATAACAACAAAGCACGTCATCACAGCGAGTCATTGCACTAACCAGTAAGTTTCCCATTATATTGTCCAATGTATCATAGATTTATTTTCTTCCTCAGTCAAGTAGCAACGAATTTCTTGGCTCTCCTGGGTGCACATAACCTCATGTCACGCGGTACTGATACAATTGTCCGTAACATTGTTGAAATACACCGTCACGAGAAGTACGATAGAACCAACGAATCAAATGACATCGCGATACTCGTAATGGACCACGATGTCCAATTGAGTGATACAGTCCAACCCATTTGCCTTCCACCATCGGATTCACTATTCATTGGAGAAACCGCCGTCGCAGCCGGATGGGGGAAAACTGACTATGGTAGGTTAATAGTATCACTAGTAATCTACCCATCAGTATATCATCATTGGTGTAGTTTGGTTTGAACTCATGATTTAACATTTTTAGAGAATAGGTTCTCACCGATTTAAAATCTTTGACCAATGACAATTGCAGGTGGTAAAACCAGTGACGTACCTTTGGAAGTTCGCATGCCTGTGGTAGACAACCGCGATTGTCAGAAGAAGTTTTCCTCAACCAAAGCCAAAATCACAGAGAGAAATCTATGTGCTGGAGTTTTAAACGGCGAAAAAGATGCCTGTCAGGTATTATAGGACTTTTGATAACTTTATCTGTCGTGTTTCGAGTTTTACTATTAATTGACAGGGTGATTCTGGTGGACCGCTTATGTGGCAGAACGAAACATCCTCTCAATGGCATTTAATAGGTATAGTTTCCTACGGTGTCAAATGCGCCACACCAGGATTCTATGGCGTCTACACAAGAGTCAATCAGTACTTGGATTGGATCGAGAATGCTACTAATCAAAAATTATGTTTGTAATGGTAAAATTTTGATTAAAAATTCAATTTCATCAAAATAACTTTTGTATTTATCTTTTTTTTTTCGCTTCCTTACAGACAAGTTTTTAGTCACCTCACTGAGGACAATTTAACTTTGTATTTTTTAACGTACAAGATTCTATAAAATTTATACAATATTTTTTTTTTTACTTTTTGCGTTTGTATTTGTTTGTTTGTTTGTTCTGTAAACATGTAAAAGGCATATTTTTTTATCATTTTACAGAAATGCGCATAATTATGCCAAAGAGATGGTCCATTTCTCATTTATCCCCGCACATATTTAAACATTTTATTTCACGAAAAAACTGTTGGCCGAAAAGTTATTTCTTTTGTTATTGAAAAGGACGGATGGTTGGCCACTGAATTTATCGCGTTTTAGTTGGAATTTTTAAATTTGTAATATAGTTCGTCAAGGAATTAAGAAAAACACTTATTCAGTTTGAGGTTTTAATAACATTTAAACGTTAAAGCTGCTCGGAATAAAAGAAATATTTAAAACAACTAAAAAGACGAATTTGAAATAGAATCGGGGAATGTTAACCTTGTTGATTGGACGGAGATTTCATTTTCTTCGTAGAAAATTAAAAGAAAAGCTTAGAAATTAATTTAAAACTCGCAAATGCGATGGAATAGTTCTGGAACTTTGGTGGTAAAACTGGTAATTCATAAAACGTTCAAACATTCATTCAAAAGGTTTAAGAATTTTTAAATCACATTTTTGATAAGACTGTGCAGTTCCTTTTAAAATAATAAAATTAATAACCACATTCAAACAGGGCCAGCCCCCAATAATTAAAACAAAATTAAAATTTGATTGCGGTTTCATTCGTAACTATAAAGCGAACTAAGCTAGGGTTCCTGCATAGAAAATTTTGGTGTGGAAATTGTACAGCTTAGAAATTTGAAACTTTTACATTAGTAGCGCGAGCAGAGACTCGTTTATATCTAGATTTGGAAGATTTTTGTAACGGGGCAAAGCCTACAGAGTAATAATTTAAAGGCTAAACAACTTAGCCATTATACGTATGTATACGTTGTTTTGTGATTTGATTTAAAGTGAAATCTACGTATTAAGACTGTCTGAACTTACTTTGCATCTCATTGGAAGATTCAGATGTCAAAACTTGGGAGTGAAGAAAAAATAATTAAATTTGTAATTGTTTTGTTCGAGTTTTCATTTTTGTCCCTATGCGTTGTCGACGTGAAAAACTATTATAAATTTTTGTAGGGTTGAAAAATATCACTTCTCAAAAATGTTTTTGTGTCGGCGATATTATTTTAAACGCCGCTACGTCAGCACTCTGATTTGTCTTCCTCGACCAGCTGCGCCGTATCTTTGTCCGTGTCTACGGACGTTGGGTCGAGCGCGGTCTGACGTAATGGAGCCACGCCTTGAGACGACCTATGAATGATGGACGACGGCGTCAGCACGGCTGATCCCGTCGGATGCTTGCTTTTTCCATTGCTCTCCGATATCCCTGACGCGGCTATGGAATCTTTCTTCTCGACGACGTGAGACGGCACTTCGTACAAACCTCCGCCACCAGCCGAACCTCCCTTACTTTCCATACGCCCAATTGCGTCGTACATTGGGTTACTAAAGTCGGTAGGTTTAGCCGCTTCGCCCAAGTTGAATTCAACATCTAAAGGTTCCTGCAAAGAGGGGAACAAACGATTCTTGGTTAAGTTTAAATACAAACCACTGACCAACGTGCTTCGGGAAACCTTACTGGAATTGGTCCCGACGCGTCTTGAGATCCATTCCTCATAAAAGCTGGTGAAAATTCAACATTTGTTCCACTTCGGAAGGATACACTTTGATTGCTTCCTCCTAATGCTCCGCCGAGTTTACTACGCGCGTGATGAAGTAAGCATTTTTACATAAACATACACATACAGCTCAGACATACGACGTTAAAAAGTTCAGATACTTACAGTTGATGTCGTTTATAGAAGAGGAAAAGCGCCAAAATAGCCATGATGATTAAGAGAGAAACGATAATTGGTATAACAATAGCTGCCACTCCCGCTGATGAAAGTCCCGGTTCGACGCGAGTTCGCGATATGAAGTTTTCGCATTTACTTCCTGAAACGTCTTCGGGACACTTGCAAATGATTTGATCATTAGGCCCATCAACGCATAGTCCACCGTTTTTACAGGGGCATCGATGAGGCTGAGGTTTAGGCACTTCGAATGCTTTTCAAGACACATAATTTCGAATTAACGCTTTGGAACTAGGAATAATAAGATGATCTTTACTTACCAGACGCGCAAGTTGAAAGGCTGGCTCCTTGTAGAACACCTCCATCGGGACACGCGCAACGATGTCCTTTGGGAATCAAAAGACACAAATGGGAACAGCCAGCGTTCTTGCATCTGTTTTCCACCGACGTGTTGTACTTTGACTCTTGAAAGATCTTGATATCTCCTGGTGAGACCACGTGACGCTTCATCCTAACTTGAACACCTCGCCCGAATTTGTCTTGACGGAAAATATCACCAGTGTTTCGGTTTATCCAATAAACGTTGCTCTCGAAGATATCCAAAGTTAGAGGATGGGCCAAGTCTGAAGAACAAAAGTACACGCAAAAAAAAGTTAGATTCCCCGTCCAAATGTATGCGCCTCACTGTCACTATTACCTTTTTTAACAATTGTATGTCGTCCAGTACCATCTTGATTTATTGTTTCGATCGTGTTAAGTTTACTGTCGCACCAGTACACTCTATGCGATGTTCCTTCATAATCAATGGCCAATCCACTTGGTGTTCCTAGTTTTTCAGTTACAAGTACTTCTCTCTTGGTTCCGTCCATCCAGGCAGTTTCGATTTTAGGCGTAGCGCCAGCGTCACTCCAGAACATGTACCCGAATTCGGGATCCAACGCGACTGAAGTTGGTTGTGAAAGACCTTGAGACACTATGGCTCTTCTGTAGCGACCATCCATGGTGCTGATAAAAATCCTTCCCCTTGGAGAGGATCCCGACAGTTCAAGATCCATCCAGTAAAGATTTCTAAATAACATACGTAAAATTATAGTAATCACGATAGACATTATCGAGAAGATAAGTACTTACTTAGCCACCCAGTCGACAGCAATATCCACAGGTTTCGTCAGGCCTTTAAGGTCTAAACTTTGCGCGTAACCTATCTCAACGTCATTCGCGGTTGATTGTAACGGAATAAACGATCGCTTAATGGTTTTCTCATGAATATCGGTCCAATATATCATCTCTATTTAATCGCGAGTCATTAGCATTCAACCTATAGACAATTTTGCAACTTGACTTACTGCTTTCTGGGTCATAATCTATGGCTTGAACTCGGGACTCGCCTATGATTACGGATCCTTCTTTTTTGTCTTTAATATCCAAAGAATGGACTTCGGGTCCGTCAGCGTACAACACTATCGGTGGTTCGCCGTTAACCGCACAAAGTGCGCCATACGGCGTGTAACCCTTTCGGCAACTGCATTCGTACGTTCCATTCAAATTAGTGCAAATTTGCGCGCAATGGTGATCGAACGTTTTACACTCGTCGATATCTGAAAGGCATCGTGAATTGAAAATCTTACCTGTCCAGTATAGTTTTGAGATAAGACTTACCTTCGCATATTTTCGGATTCTCATCATTAACCTTATAACCATGAGGACATATGCATATGTATCCGTTATCCTTGAGAGCGGTGCAGTTATGCTGGCAACCACCTCGCGTGGCATCGTCACAAGTACCAGAATCTAATTAACGGTTCGGTTAAGTAAATATCCCGTTAGAGGATGTGCAAGAATAAAATACTTACGGCAACCGATCTCGTCAGATTCATCATCACAGTCTTTTTCATGATTGCAAACTTTGGCGTGTGGAAGACATTTTTTACCGTCAGCGCATTTGAACTCGGAAATTCTACAAATGGCACTGTGTTTTCGACAGAGTGTATGATTGTTCTCGTCTGAACCATCGCCGCAATCATCTTCGAGATTACATTGCTGCCATAATGGGATGCATTTACGGTTAAGGCACTGGAATTTGCGTGTAGTATCGCACTCGAAGTTATCTAAAATTCGTTTTCGTTAGATAGTGAAAGTGATTGAAGACGTACAAAATGAACTTACTGCAAATACTCGGTGCTTCATCGGACGCATCTCCACAATCGTCATCACCGTCGCACATAAAATCGGGCCGAATGCATACGGTGTTGTTGCATTGGAACATTTTATCCAAGCAATATTTACCATCAGGGAAACGCGTCGGGCAATTAAGCTCGTCGGAGAAGTCTTGACAATCTTTGTTACCATCACATTGCAGTTTTTTGGCGATACAATGTCCACTTGAACATTTAAACTGATCTTCTTTGCACTGGTAATTGACGCACTCTTTTTCGTCACTTCCGTCGTCACAATCTTCGTCGTGGTCGCAACGCCACCGTAGTGGTATACATTTCTTCATTCCGCATTGGAATTCGCTCTCCGAACATTCGCGATACAGCTCCGCTGTGGTTGAGGAAAAACATTTATAATAAAGTAAAAAGTGATGGTAAAACAAATTTCAAGGACTTACTGCACAGACTAGATTCTTCATCCGAATTATCTCCGCAATCGTCTTCGAAGTCGCATCTCCAACGTAATGGTATGCAACGATTATTTTTACATCTGAAGTCTCCCGTGGAGTGACATTGTGGGCAATACTCTGGGTTGGTTTCGTCGGATCTGTCGCGGCAATCATCACGACCATCGCAGAATAACCAAGATGGAATGCATCGGTAATTGTTGACCGAGGGGCATTTCTGCCAACCGTGTGTGCAATTGCGATTGCGGCAACGATGGGCGGGCTCGTCGGAATTATCTCCGCAATCGTCGTCGAAATCGCAGAACCAGAGCTTGGGTATACATTTGCCATTGTTACATCTAAACTGAGTCTCTGTGTCGCATTCCTTGCGAGCTATAGAAGATTGAAAGATTACATTCTACTGAATAAACATAGGAAACATTATTACGTACTGCAATGAATATCATCCTCATCAGAACCATCCGTACAATCTTTATCACCATCACATTGCCAAGCGATAGGAACACACCGACCAGTATTCTTACACTTGAAACTATGTTCGCCACAAGGTAGATCTGTGAGAAAAATTCAGTTTTAATCATCACTATATTAAATGAGTCCGTTAACTAGACTTACCGCAATTTCCTTCGTCAGAACCGTCAGTGCAATCCTTTGTTCCGTCGCAAATTCTAACTCGCGATACGCAAGATTGGTTATTGGTGCATTGGAACTGTCCAGGTTTGCACGAAAATGGTCCGCAACCGGCTTCATCGGACCCGTCTTTACAATCTTTTTCACCGTCACATTTCCAGTAGACTGGTATACAACGGTCGTCATTACCGCTACAGCGATGTTGACCACGAGTACAATTAGCAATACAAGTCTTATTATCGGCTAATAGAACAAAGTCGTTCGGGCAAGCGCAAGTCGCGTTTCCGCCTCCCAGTTTGATTAAACATAAGTGAGAACACCCTCCATTGTTATTCTCGCATGGGTTTGTGTCTGCGAGTTGACAAAAAGTGTTAAGATGGCAATGCAAAATATATACAAACGCAAGTACTTACATGGCAGTTGTCTAAGTGGATGATAAATGTGAATATCGTAGGGTCTGTGAGACGTATTTCGAAGAATTTCGATATTAGCACCAGTTAACTTGTGAGCGCGGTAAATTCCTTTCAAATTCCAATCGGTCCAGTAGATATGGTCATCAAAAACGGACATAGCAAATACATGAGGAACGACAGTACCGTGGAGTACTTGGTGACGATGTTTTCCATCCAAATCCGCGAATCTAGTTATGATAACAATAATTAACATGCGCGTTCAACATTCAATAAATCTCTGAGCTTCATGAACCTACTCGATGTAATCCAGGTGAGCATCAGCCCAGAAAATTTTGTCGCTGAAGTAATCAATAGCGAGAGCATTGGGCCAAACCAGCTTATCTTCATACAAGACAATTCTGCTAAAGTTGGAACCATCCATTCCCATTCGTCCAATGAAAGCGTGATGTCCCCAGTCGGTGAAATATACGTATCCTTTACCAGGGTGTACAGCAATAGCTCTCGGGTCCGTGATACCGACACTCAACAAGGTCTTCCTATGGGTACCACTTAGTTCAGCTACATCCAATCTCTTATTTGTACGATCGAGCCAATATATTTTTCTCGCCACCCAATCAAGGGCTAGGCCTTCGAGACCATGGGCTTCTTGGGTAATGACGTTTTCGTCTCCGGTACCGTTGAGAAATATTCGACTAATGGTTTTGTTACCAACGTCACAGAAATATAGACGGTCTTCCCTGTAGTCGAAATCTAAGGCTACCACGTTACGCAGATCCATTTTGACTAGATTATATACTTGGCCATCGAGGCTGATGTTGCGAATATAGTAACGGTTGCTAACAACGATCCATGGTGTAGTATCTACAGTTATTAGTACAAAGTGACCCAGTTAAGTTGGAATACGATCGTTCATAGTTAATGTTCTTATTATAACCCGTAATTTATATAATGCCCAACATCCTCAAACGAAACACCAACCAAGTATATTTACATAAAAAAATTTACTAACCTTCTTTCCTTTTACAAGTTTTTCCATCAAGTTCTCTTTCGTAGTATGTGTCGTTGCACTTGCAATAGTACGATCCTGGTGTATTGAAACAATACTGCGAACATACTTCGGGTGTTTCCGTACACTCGTCAATGTCTCGACACGCTTTACCATCAGGCATAAGTTCGTATCCTCGATTGCAATTACAATGGAAACCAGTTAAGGTATTGATGCATTTGTGTTCGCACTGGTTTGTCTCGACTTTGGCGCATTCGTCGACGTTACAATGACCAGGCTCGTCAGAGCCATCGGGACAGTCTATTTTCTTGTTGCAAACTAACTGGAAGTCAATGCAAGTACCGTTCTTATCGGAACACTTGAAATGTTCACCCGGACACGTTGTGTTCTGTTTGTTACAGTTCGCTTCGTCACTACTATCGCCACAATCGTCCTCACCATCGCATCTATAAACTTTCTTGATGCATTTCGCGTTACGACATTGGAATTCGTCTTTGGTACAGTTTCTGAAAGCTATAAATCCCCAAAATTGTACCATAAACAGAAATCGCGTATATTGGATAGTAAAGTAACACAATAATCTATATTTCATCAATGTCCAAAAGACAAGTACTTACTGCAATTCCTGTCCTCATCCGACCCATCCCCGCAATCATTATCATGATCACATTTCCACTCAACATTGATACAACGTCCGTTTGTACATTGAAACTGATTATCTTCGCATGGATCTGGTTTAGGACAACTGTGCAATGTCGAGTTCTCATCAGCCCCATCGACGCAATCTGGGTCTCCATCACAAACCCAACGTTTTGGAATACACTGAGCTCTTCCCCATTGTTTGTTCTGTTTGCAGGTGAATTCTCTTTCAGGGTCGCAGACTCTACTATCTGAAAACGTTATAAAAATAATGTTCACCGTGTAAATCTAGGCCTGGTGAAATGCAAGACTTTTTCACTTACTACATTGATGTCTCGAATCTTCGTCAGAATTATCCAAACAATCGTTATCCCCGTCGCATATGTATATACGCGGTATGCAATTGCCATTATCGCATGTAAATAGGTCACCAAAACAAGTCTTCTTGCCGCTTTTACAATATTCTTCCGGTTCGTCCGCACCATCCCCGCAATCATCGTCTCCGTCACAGTACCAAGTGGCCGGGATGCAACGATGATTCGTGCATCGGAAACTACTCGATGGGCAAGTTCTTTCTTGGCATTGAAGACCATTTTCATCAGAGTTATCTCCGCAATCGTTATCACCATCACATAACCAGAACGGCTCAACGCAAATGTTGGTTGTTTTGCATTTGAGATGGTTACCAGGACATGTGCGATTTGTTTGACCACATTGTTCCATGCTTTCGTCCGAGGTTTTGTTATCTTTACAGTCGTTAACTCCATTACAGACTTGGGACATTGGAATGCAGCGCGAATTGTTGCAAGTAAATTCGCCATCCGCGCATTTAGGGTAAGCTAATGATAAAACTCGCGATGTTACTTATATAACCGACAAGTACTTTGGAAAGAAAAGAGTGATTCTTACTGCATTCGAGTTCGTCTGTGCCATCACCACAATCGTTCTCGTGATCGCATCGCCAAGTTTTGAAAATACAACGGCCATTTCCACATCTGAATTCCGAACTACTACAAGTGTGAAGAGCTGAAAATGTATCTTTCGTATTTAGTACTATACATAACTTCGTATTAGGCACATTTAAATTATTAATTATACTGACCGCAGAACTTTGGATCATCGTCCGAGCCGTCACCACAATCGTCATCACCATCGCAAGCCCATAATCGTGGTATACACTTTCCATTTGCGCAAGCGAATTTATTGGAATCGCACGTAACATTATCAGCTACCACGCGAGACATTAACGTTAGCCACGGATTGAAACAAACTAACAAACGCTAACAACATTGAAACTTACGTATACACATTCGACCTTCATTGGCAACCTTAAAATTAATGTTGCAAGCGCATTCAACAGTTCCATTAGGCGCTTGATGGCACGACTGCGCGCAACCACCATTATTTTTTTCGCACGGGTTTATAGAACATTTCTGCCTATCTGGTGAATATACTTGGATATCTCTGGGCGATTCGTCCAGACGTTTTACCATTTCGATCATACCGGCTCCAGTATGTTTCTCAGCTCTATAAACTCCGCCTAACGCCCCAAAAATTAAAACTAAATCCTTGCAATATATTTAGATTTTAAACAAATACTTACGTAGTTGCAAATCAGTCCAATAAATAAATCGTCCATAAACCGTGATGGCGAAAGGGTAGATGGTAGCCGCTACTAGAACCTCGCGATTGCCACCCTGCAAGTCGGACCGTTCTATCTTTTCTCGTAAAGCGTCAGTCCAGTATAGTTTTCGCTCGTCGTAATCAATGGCCAAGCCACTAGGTTGCGTCAAGTTAGCTTTAACAATCGCTTCCTTATTGTTACCAGCCATCGTGGCTCTATAAATCTTTCCAGCGTTTCCAAAACGTCCCCAATCGGTATAATACATGTAGCCTTCACATGGGTCCAATACAATAGCTCTTGGCCTTTCAACGCGTGTGATCATGACCAACTGCGACCCATCCATGTTCACCGCGTATATGCTTCTATTTCCCGAATCGGTCCAGTAAATTTTCTTACTGGTCCAATCGTACGCGATACCTTCGGGATTAATGCCCGTATTCACGACAGTATGGGCTTCGTTCATGTTATTTAGAGATACCCATGATATACTGCCGTCGGGTCTAATTTCTGTTAAAACGCGAATGTATAAATGATACGTTTCGTAATATGGCCATGTTTTATTAACTTACGTGTATAAAACAGGCGGTTATCAGATTGGTCGAAATCAAGACCAACTACATTTGTTAAATTAGTTTTGGGACTAAAAGGCAGACCAGAAACTTTAGGGTCTAAGTGAACGCTTCTAATTTCGCGACGTGTTGTAAATACAAGATATTCCTTTGAATCTATATAAGTTATATAATTTTAGTGTAATGAATTGTCGTTTCGCATAGCTTAAAGACAACATGACGATGTAAAATAAACTCGACTTACTTTCACACGTTTTTCCGTCAGAACCAAGAACTCCAGACGCGCAACCACATTTCGTTGGAGGACCTCCCTTATATTCCTTGGGCATTGAGAAACAAAGTTGCTGGCAATCACCATTACCCGGTCTGGTACATCTCTGGGTGTCAACTTCGCCTGGTTCGCTTAACGGTTGATTTTCTTGATCGTATATCGCGATATCTCTCAGAGAATCTATGTCCGATTTGAATGTTTCCGGTAATGTTTTGTTGGTACCGTCTTTCGGGTACCGGAAAATGGTCCTCAAGTTACGATCGACCCAATAAACCTGATCCCTGTAGATTGCTACTCCCATTGGATTTGGTAGACCTGAACGGATAATTTGATTTCTACCACCGTTATAAGGAACTTTCTGAATGGCATCTTCTTGCGAATCAACCCAGTAGATGTCATGGGTCTTAAAGTCAATTGTCAAGTCTCTTGGGCTACTGATACCAGTTGAAACCACGGAGGTTTTGTTGGTTCCGTCTAGGAAGGCGCGCTCGATTTTGGGTACTTGTCCGTAATCAATCCAGTACAAGAATTTCTTAACAGGATTGACGGCAATTTCACGCGGAGAATCTGTTGTGGTTTTTATCAACACCATGCGATTTGTACCATCGAGATAGCACACTTCGATATATGTTTCGTGCGGGAATACGTTCGTGAAGTACATATTTTCTAATTTACACCAATAATTACGTTAAGTAAAGCTCGCGGTGTACTGACATGTCAGGACGAGAAACTTACCAGCTATCCAGTCAATGGCGAGTCCTCTAATACCATTGCTTCCAATACCCTCCGAGATAATGTGTGTTAAATCAGATCCATCAGGTTTGACGCGATAGATACCATTCTTGTCACCCTGGTTAAACTCAACCCAGTAAATATGGCTCTTGGCGAAGTGGAAATCCAAGTGTAAGATATTGTGACCAGGTCCAGCAATAGGGGCCATGGCCTCTCCGTGATCGACTAAACTAAAACCGCGCGCCTTTTCCAACTGCGACACGATTGCGAAGGTTCGGTAAGCTTTACATCGCGTTTCACCGTCAGTAGTAAACCCTGAACCGCAGATGCATTTGCGAGTACTACTACCCAATGGCACGCAAATCTGTTCGCAATTGCCATTGGTTGCTCTACATGGATGACTTTCTGTGCCTAGAAAGTTATTTCCATGTTGATGACAAAGTAAACGTGAAACTAATGAAGTTAAACCGAATCGTACCTGGTTGTTTCCTGTACATTTTAATGTTAACTAATCCATTAGCATTGTCTTCGATGGTAATGCTATTGTCTCCATTGGGTACATTAACCCTGACAATTTTTTCTAAGAGACTATCCAAATAGTATAACCTATTCTGATAAACCGCTAAACCTTGAGGTTTGGTTAAACCAGCGGTCTCTGGGACTATGGTCTTTCGATCTTTACCATCATAGGATATACTTTCAATCTAGTAAGCATAACAATTAATGCTTTCTTAAAATCCAATAACGCTTTAACCAATTTAAACTTACAATTCCGTTAAACGTTTGACTAAAATATACTCTGGAGTTGGTTGAATCTAGGGTCAAGACTTCCAACGTTTGTAAACCGCCTTTAATTAAAACTAGCGGGTTTGATCCATCCATATCAGCCCTAGCTAACTTTTTCGGTACGCGAATAGCGCCTTCATCCAACCAGAACAATTTTCTAAATAACGATTTACCCCGTATGCTCGTAAGTGCGTCGCAAGTACTTAAAAATACTATTTGTACTTACCCTTTTTCGGGGTCAACAGCGATCGACTTCGGTTTACCAACGCCAGTTTCTTTGCCGTCGTTGCCTAATATGGCTCGTCTGAAATTGCTCTTACCGTCGACCTTGATCACTTCGATATTGGAGGCCTTGCGGTTACCAATATACAGATTCCTACCAAGCCAATCGAACGCGACAGTGTAAGGTGCTCCAACAAACCCAGCTTCCCCGAATTTGGTTTGGTTACCACCGCTAAATTTCACTCTGTATAATGTGCCCTATGACGCGAGAAAAGCGTTAGGATACCCAAAGGAAGTTAGTAAGATATTTCTTACATTCTCTTTGTCTTGTTCGTTTAGTTGAACCCAGTATATCATGCTTTCTTGTTTATCATAATCAAAATCGTAACCATTTTCAATCCCAATAATGGGCGTAATAAATCCAGCAGTCTTATCGCTGGGGTTTAAGTTTAGATCGACTAGTTGGGTTTGTTTCATGAGCAACATGAACGCGCTGTCACTTTGCACGCATTTCCCTTCCCTGGAAGATTTATCCATGGCATACCCAGGTGGGCAGCGACATGAATACCCCGTAGGTGTTGATGGGGACAATAGACATAAGTGACTACATGGGGCTTTTTCGCACGTGTTATTTGCTATAATAACAATCGAAATAAGTACTTGATAGCCCCGTACGAACGGAAAATTGTTGACTCACATTTTGGTTGAAGTAGAGGATGGTTGACATGTATTCCAAGAGGTTGACTAACAAGATGAGATACTACAGTTTGATTGGCCCCTTTGAATTTGTGGCAAGAGAGAACCCTATTTAACTGTCGATCAGTCCAGTATAACGTGTCCTCAAAGACAGTCAGAGAATGAGGGTGTAGTAGGTAATGGTTGTGTGACAAAACTTGCTGACGACCAGTACCGTCGTAGTTGCAGAAATCAATGTAGTCTAGTTTGCTATCAGCAAAGTACACTCGCTTGTTTGGAATGTCTAATGTAAGTCCATTGGGCCAGTAGATTTTAGTGTTGATAATTATTTTTCTCATTGTACCATCTAAACCTATGCTTTCAATTCTGGCGTCCTCGCCCCAGTCGGACCAGAACAGAACTCGCGCACTATGTATGATGATATTTATTAGGACTCGCGTATCCTTAGTTTAATCATGGAAAATTTCAACTTACCCGTCTCTGGGATCCAACGCTAAACCACGCGGTTGACTAACATTCTCGCCAATAAGTACAATATGATGCAGACCCTCTAATGTGGAGACTTCAATAGTTTTGAGACGCGAATCGACCCAATAGAGATTCTTGGCAACCCAATCGACCGCGAGGCCCTCAACAAGATCTAAGCCGCTACCAATTACTACTTGCGGGTCGCTACCTTTGGTCATCTTAAAGATTTTCTTTAAAGTCATGTCCGACCAGTAAATGGTACCAGTTGCCATATCAGAAGCTGTCGCAACCACGTTTTCGACTCTAACAGGGACGCGTTCTAAATTGGTGGTGTTTAAGTTCGCGACCAAGATTGAGCGACGGTTGGATATTACCAGGAATGCCGCTGTGCGATCTGAATGGAGTTTCGCGATTGTTTACTAACCTTAATTAGATAAGCACTTGGTGGTTTGTATAATCTACTTACTGTCAGCTTTGCAAGACATATCATGCGATATTGAGTAACCGTCGTCGCAAGTACATTTGAAAGAACCTTTCAAATTTTCGCACGATTGACTGCAATGTCCTGGTATGGCACACTCGTTGAAATCTGAAAGTTAACTCAACTGATAAATACTTGGAAAGTGGAGCGATTCTTAAATTTTTTCTCATGAAAATTTCTGCTTACCGACGCATGTTGTAGTATCGTTAAGTACCTCGCCTTTTGGACAAGTACAGAGAGGGCCAAATGGGGTTAGGGTACAGTTATTACTGCAGCCCATACTGGCAGTCGAACAAGACTCCAAAGCTATAAATTACCGTTGTTAGCCGATGGCATTTGAAATCAGGAGTATAAGTACTTACTGCAAGTAGGTCCTTCGTCAGCTTCATTTGGACAGTCGGGTTTTCCGTCACAAACCTTTTTCAAGTCTATACAACGGTCAGTTACGTTCGGACATTGCCATTCTCCAGGTTGACAAGTGAAAGGTGGTTTAACACAAGCGTGTCTCGCGTCTTCGTCGGAATTATCACCACAATCGTCGGTACCATCACAGACCCACGACTTAAGAATACATTTGGCATTATCACAGCGAAAGTGCTTGTCGGGACAAGAATGCGACGTGCAAATTGACGGCGACTCGTCACTCTTATCCTCGCAATCGGCATTTCCGTCACATTTCCACGACGCAGGAATGCAAATTCTGGATGTGACGCATTGGAATGTTTTCTTGGTATCACATTGGTTTGGAGCCAGAGTTGCTGTAACGTTATTAAACCATTATGTCATGGTTCATTTTCACTTACTAGTGTACTACTTACGACAATCGGCTTCGTCCGAGCCATCTTGACAGTCTTTGACACCGTCACATCGATAACTTTCATGTATACATTGTTTCTTGTTGGAACATTGGAACTGTGAGGAAGTACATACTATCGGTGGACAGTTTTGTTCATCGGCTTGGTCAAAGCAATCATTATCGCCGTCACAAACCCAGCTTTGTGGAATACAATGACCCGAGCCGGGACAAGTAAACTGATAATAAGCGCACGACTTCTCTTCTGCAAGTCACGTTACAGAGTTAGGATACCTAAAAATTAGTTTCGAAATGAAGGTAAGTGCAAAACTTACTGCAAGAATCTTCTTCGTCAGAGCCATCTCCGCAATCGTTCTCAGAATCGCAACGCCATGATTGGGGAATACACCGACCATTGTTACAATGAAACTCGGTACTTTCGCAAGTGATATTACCACAGCCCGTTTCGTCCGAATAATCGCCACAATCGTTGTCCGAGTCACATTTAAACGAGAGTGGTATACATCTTCCACCATTACACCTAAACTCCCGACTACTGCAAGTCGTTTCTACGCGGAAGGTTCGGTCCACGTTAGTTCACCCGTCAATATTTTTATCTTAAGCACGCTTACTTGTACAGTTTTGTTTCTCATCGGAACCATCTAGACAATCATCATCTCCGTCGCAAACCCACGTCTTTGGGATGCATCTTTGATTGGTACAAGTAAAATCCCAGGCGTTGGGGCAAGCTTGTAACGGGGGTTCAGCGTTAGGGTCGGAAACGCAAGTACGTTTATCGTCCGATAGTCGTTCGCCGTATGGACAACCGCATCTGGCTTCTAATCCAGAACCGGTAGCGCCCGCCACGGTTGTGTTCGATGGCACGGGGAAGCAGAATTTCTGACAATTTCCGTTATTGATCTGACAAGGATGTCGCGCTGATGGAAATAAACATTTGACGTTGCAGTCTTGAAATGCGCGCGATAACCCCCTCAAAATCAAATCACAAATACATACTATCGATTTTTTGATTCTCTCGGCTATAGACTTTAATACCGTAGAGGCGACTGCCCTCTTCGACGTTAGCAACTATAATTTCGTTTTCGCCTGTTAGCTTATTCATTCTCAATATCGCGTCTAGTCTCCAGTCAGTAACGTAAAGCCATTCTATATCCCCGAAAGATAGAGGAAAAAGGTCGTTTGCGAATAGTTCCCTTCGTGGCAATAATCGTTGGTGAAAATCACCAAGCTTACCGTTATGTACGACCAGCGAGAAAGGATGCTTAATACGCGGGGTGTTGATGGTCTTAACGTCGCTACCATCCAGGTTAGCGTGTTGTATGTGATCTAACAAAGCGTCGCACCAATATAATCTGTCCTGGTCAAAATCAATACTTAAGCCGTTAGGCCATCCCAGGAGGACCCCGCGGAAGACCATTACATTTGAACCATCGAGATAAGCTCGACTGATATTGGCTGGACGGTCCCATTCCGAGTAGAAAACGAATCTACCATAATCCATCCCAAAATATTGAAATGAAACTCGCTTCGTATTTGTTGGAAAATATAAAAACCCAACACTTACCCTCTGTTAGGATGAACAACTATAGCTCTAGGTCTTTTTAAGTTCTTTAATAACACGCGTCGGTACGAAAAAGTTTTTGTGTTGATGACATTTAGAGTTCCTTTTCGACTATCAATGTAGTATAGGTTATTAGACACCCAATCAAAAGCTAACCCTTCAACTCCCTCGTTTTGGGAGGCCAAGACATTTTCGCGTCCTGAAAATTTATTTTAAGCATTCAAAAATGGTGTCCCGATTGTGTTCTACGTTGAGAGAGAGAGAACTTACCCGTTCCATCTACATGAATACGATAAACCACGTCTAATATGACATCGGAATAATAGATAAAGTTTTGTCTAGCGTCGTAATCTAAACCGACAAAACGCGCAGATTTGCTGACAATGGGTACCATCGCGTCAATCGGATTGTTTATTGACGAATTTAAGAGGACCCCGCGGACGAATTTTTGTTGGGAGTAAACTAGGAACTCTTCTACCTCTGTAAAATTAAGGTCAGAAGTCAGGTGTCAGAAGTAGGAGTAAATAGCGCTATCACTATGACACCACGGTAATAACATTTTCGAACTAACATTGCACAGCATAGACTACAAGATGTGATAATATTGAATAACGGGGAATAGTATAACGTTCTCAGGACTTGTATGGGTTTTTGTTGTTAATAAAAGCAAGCCATATAGTAATATTGACAAAGAACGATAATGTCCTCAAAAACGCGTAAAGAGTAAAACAGGCCCAAAATAATAAAAAAAAACTTACTTGAACATGTGCGTCCATTTGGCGCCAACTCGTACCCGATATTACAAATACAAGTATACCCTAAATTATCACTTTCCGCTACTCTGGTAACGCAACACATGTGTTGGCAACCCCCATTATTAACGCCGCACGGATTTGTCACTGCAACAGATAAAGTTACCCCAGCCACGTTAAAAAACAAACAGTAGTCCCAACCCCAAAAACGTCTGGGATTAAGTAATATTAATAGGTCTTACCAGACGGTTGTCTCAACGGATGGAATGCTTTGATGGCCCTAGGTTCCTTCATATGATTAAGGTCCCGATATATGCGGTCCGTAACTTCGGTCAAGTTATAAAGATTGGTCTTCACGACCCCTTGCCTGGTGGCGTCTGTCCAATAAACCATGTTTTCGAACATAGTTATGCGACTCGGAGAGGGGACTTTAGTACTGCCTCGAATGATCGATTGCCTTACCAACGAAAATAATCGTAATTCGATTAGTGGAATGATTTATTTAGATGGCGGCAAAGAGACTGGAATCTAGCTTTTTGGGGTCCGCGGGGGCACGCATGGTCGGATGGACCATGAAACCTATTCAATTTTGCTAGGAATATAGTCCCGCTGAGGCAGCTAAGCGTTATTAACTAACTACACGTGAAATAATCTGACTTTACTCTGAATGAACATTCTTGGGTTAAATGATCCATAGTCAAACATATTACTTTACCTTCTCTTTCCTTCGTAGTCGACGGCAACAATTTGATCTAATTGCGAATCGCACCAAATTAGCCGTTTGTTTACGTAATCGATCGTTAAACCGGACGCTTTGTATATGAAGGTCGAGACGATGGTGATACGGTGACTGCCGTCCATAAACGCTCTGTCGATGTTGTCCGAATCGCTTACGAACAGGTATCTGTGACAATACAAAGGGAAAACCGAATCCAATTTAGTTAAATGGAATGGGGCTGGTGTCAAATGCCGCGTTTTGGGAGGTGCAAAACCTATTAGACTAAAACGTCTCGGGTGGAATTAAACTTACTGCCGAAGTACAAGTAAGTTAATAATTAAGTTGAATATAACCAAGAAATGAACTTGGAATTCAGCCTATAATTACATCAACGTTACTTCTAAGTTTTTTTTTAAGTTTTGGGTCAGTTTCAGAAGTACCTGAGAGAAAATTCAGCACAGATACTTTCCTAAACAGTCCGCCTCACCGCGAATACAGATTTTTTCTTATTAGTCCTGATTTCAATTTTAAGATTAGGTCTAGTAAAGATGTTACCAATTTCCGTAATAACATTACATTATATAATTAAAGGATCAGTTGAGTTCAAACAACTCTTTTACGCGGCGAGGATAATGAAACCGCTACATCCCAAGATACCTAATCCTTTCTAGATTCATCCCGGAATTTCGCGTACCCTTTTGGTCTCTGGACTAATCTAGCTTAATCCCCAACATTAAATGGATGTCTTGGCGCGCGCTAAAAGGTATCGTCGACGTCATTAGCGGAGGAGAAAACGGAACTTACCCTTCTCTCGGGTCAATAGCGATGTCGGAAGGCGATGACAAATTCCTGCTGATGAGAACGGCGTGCCTCGATCCGTCCAATTCCAAGAGATCAATTTTCTGTCCCAGCGCGTCGCAAACGTAAAGTTTGTTACCCACCCAATCAACCGCGATCGAGACTGGGCTCCAAGGAAAAGCCACGCTAATATCTTGAGTTTGCGAGTCCGCGCGAGGTTCTCTTTGCGGATCCAATCTCATCGAGAAAATCTAAAAACAGAACGAAAATGCGGGGACAATTCCCCAAAGACGGTAAGTCCACCAGAGAAAATAATCCTTAATGAAGGATGAATGGATACGGAGAAAGAGAGAGAGAGAAAAGTAAAAGATATATCGGTGGACGTTTGTTTCCCTTACTTTTCTAGTTTCCAAATCGGACCAATAAAGACGACCTTTTCCGATATGGAAATCAAGCCCGCTTGAAGAAGTCGTATTAGCGACAGTGTCAACGAAAAGCCCCTCGGAATCAATTTTTAATATCACGTTGTAATACGCGAAGTAAAGTCTCATGGCAGTACCTGTACGTTAAGTCAAGTTTCAAAATGGTTTTGTTTAGTGGGAGGTAATAACTAAAACTAATAAAATCCATAAAAATAGTAAATTATCCCCATTATTATGTCTGATCTTTGTTTGTGGTCATTCTTAATTATTTGTACCTAACCATATTTCCACTCCAGGCTTAATAATTTTTCTTGCTACCTAAACGTTATGCCGAATTTCGCGGAATGAATAATAGTAATGGGCTTACTGTTCGCAGCTCGACAATGTCTAGGTGATATAAAGGTATATCCATCTTCGCACGAGCATTGATAACTTCCTTGCGAGTTGACGCATTTTTGGTCGCACGAACCCCATTCGGCGCATTCGTCCAAATCGCGACAAGATCTTTTAGTTTCGTCGTCTATTTTCTTTCCAGATGGACAGTAACATTCCCCTCCTTCCAATGACGGCCGACACGCGAATTCGCAAGACAATGTCGTGCACAAACTGGAAGCTATAACCACACCACCACCACGATAATAAAGACATTAAAGTTTCCGCGAGCTTCCGACTTCCTTTTGCCAGAAAAAGATTTCTTTTTTCTTAAACTTACAACACGCTTCTTTTTCGTCGGCACCGTCTGAACAATCCTTGTGATTGTTGCATAATTTTGATTTATCGATGCACTGTTTCTCAACTGGACATAAAAATTTGTTCTCCGGACATATTATAAGCGCTACACCGTGACAGAATTTATTAATTTTTTTAAATAAAATATAAATAAAAGCGGTAATATTTTGTATAAATTGCCATGTATCTTACTGCAATTATTTTCATCTGATCTATCAGTGCAATCATCATGTCCGTCGCATTTCCATCTTTCAGGAATGCAAATAGCATTGGCGCAACGAAATTGTCCACCGTGACATGCAGGGAAGTCTTCGCGTTCGCGATTTGATATAATTAATTTCTGAGCGGTCTTATCTCCGAAACTTTGTATATTTCTAATTAATTAATTTAAAACTAAAAAACTTACTGCAATTTCGTTCATCCGAGCCATCTTCGCAATCGTTCATATGATCGCATTTTTTACTTTCATCAATGCACGTCGTGGAATTGGCACATCGAAATTGATTGAGTTGGCAAGCTGTTCCGTCTATGATACCGATTTTAACTATTAATTATCGTCAAATGACTCGTAAAAGATTACGCGATACTTTATTTTACACCATAGTTATAATTTGTCCGAAATTTCATTACATTAAAATCACGGTTCATATGAAATTTTTAAAACGAAAAAAAGCTATTTCTCTGATAAGTCCGTATCTTCCCCTCCGGTTTTCCATTATCCTAAGAACCCTTACTTAAAAGAAATTACGTAACTTTCCATCATCGTAACGTTTATAAAGAATTGAATTATCCTTAGTAACTATCTGTCAAAAAATATCCTTAAAATACTCGATTTAACACCATAATTGAATTAACCTTGAGCCCTACCAAAAAGACACTCTTCTTGATAATAATTTTTCCCGTTCATAGCGACGTACTTTAATCTTAAAGCTATTAACAATTAATGGTAAGTGAGGTAGCGAGCGAGCGGTCTTTGTCCGCTTGTCTACACGAGAGGCAGTTAACTAATACTTCAAGTTTAATGTTTTAATCTAATTAAACATCATTAAAGTAAATTAAATTATTTAAACGTAAGTATGACCAAAATATTGATTGTTTAATAGAGGGATGCTGAGTCGTTTAAAATTTAAATGATAAAGAGCGTATCTTAAATTTAATGTTTTAATCTAATTAAATATCATTAAATGTAAATTAAATCCTAAGAACCCTTACTTAAAAGAAATTACGTAACTTTCCATCATCGTAACGTTTATAAAGAATTGAATTATCCTTAGTAACTATCTGTCAAAAAATATCCTTAAAATACTCGATTTAACACCATAATTGAATTAACCTTGAGCCCTACCAAAAAGACACTCTTCTTGATAATAATTTTTCCCGTTCATAGCGACGTACTTTAATCTTAAAGCTATTAACAATTAATGGTAAGTGAGGTAGCGAGCGAGCGGTCTTTGTCCGCTTGTCTACACGAGAGGCAGTTAACTAATACTTCAAGTTTAATGTTTTAATCTAATTAAACATCATTAAAGTAAATTAAATTATTTAAACGTAAGTATGACCAAAATATTGATTGTTTAATAGAGGGATGCTGAGTCGTTTAAAATTTAAATGATAAAGAGCGTATCTTAAATTTAATGTTTTAATCTAATTAAATATCATTAAATGTAAATTAAATTATTTAAACGTAAGTATGACCAAAATATTGATTGTTTAATCCTGTTTAATAGAGGGATGTTATGTCAATTAAAATTTAAATTATATATAGTGAACTGCCCCTTGTTTTTAAGAAGAACCCGAGTATCGTAAGATGGCATTGTTGCAAACCACCTTGCAGCAAGCAACCTTACCTTTGGGTGCTTACTAAGGTAGATGGATATATATATTCCAAAATATTATATGGGCAATTTATTTTAATGGTGTTAATTTAAAGTAATGGTGCACCACCGGGGAGGTGAATTTACTGTGGAACGGGTTAGGCTTAGGCCTGGGATGTGTTAACGCCATTCGTTTGTCTCGGGGTAAGGGAGAGATCGACGCTTTAGGAAATTTTCCCCCATTATTTTCTACATAGGTGTTCGCTTCCCTTAAAATCCCTTAACAATAATTCTTCATGATGTTGTACAGTGTACATATACGTCCCCTAGCTGTTATATAACGCTATACAATCTCCATATTTTTATGGAAAATTTTTATAGTCTCTTAGCGCATTGGAATCGTACGTATGTCATATAGACAATATTAAAATTTCTGTAAAGTTCTATGGCAATATAGAAAATTATATATGTTTGTTTCAGAAGATGCTAAGATGGTATTGAAAGTGGCTCTTAACCCCTTAGATAGAGGAGAGCGCTTCAAACTATATTTTGAGAGGGGTAAAGTTATGAAAATTTACGTGGTTCTCTATGCATGTATTATCAGAAATATATAACTTTAATATAGAAAGCATCTTTACTATTTCTTTTTTCTGGGTAGGCCTACAACATTTTTTGTGAAGGGGTTACCTTTTGGGGTCGCCATTTTTTAAAGGTAAGCAAACTATAGAAGTAAAAATAACAGAAGTATGTGACTTACTATGAGCACAGTCGATTTCGTCAGTCCTATTTCTGCAATCGTAATACCCGTCACACTTTTTGGAAGCTGGTATGCAGACTAGCGCGTTACACCTAAGGTCATCCGAGTGACACTGTCTGTAATCTGTTGAAGAATGTGTTAAGGAAGAGTTAATTACGCGGTAATTTTTACCTTAAAACCGCTGTGAAAAATCTTCACCACATTTGATCGAAATATTTCTATGCCTATATATATTAATTAACAGAGGATTCACTTACTGCAAGATTCTCCTTCGTCTGTACCATCTACACAATCCACCTCACCATCGCATCTCCAATGCCTTGGTATGCAATAGGTTTGATTGAATACATAATGTGCGCAGGCAAATTGGTTGGCACTGCATTGTGGAGGAGCTGCGCATAAAAAAAAACATTTCAAAAATTTAGTATTTAAAAGTCTTTGAACTTTTGTCCTCGCTCAAGTTCGCCTAGATATATATAATGAAATTCCAATATGATGAAGTATCTATTATCACGAATTATTATTATTAAAACATATTCAGTTAACTTTAATTTTACGGATGAAAATTTATGATAATTAGTAACGATAGGAGCTTTAAATTTCAAATGAGCTAAGCCTAATTTAATTTATAAATGAAGGTAGGATCATTATTTCTTTTTTAAGCGTTTAAAAGGCTACTCTACATTTTCTCTTTTAATATTGTATTAAAGGGCAGACAACAATATTTTTATTTTTAACATAAATTCCTCTCTTATAATATAACTCTAGTGATGGACGATTTAGGCCTAGTACCTGTGTTAAGGTAACCCACCAAACCTTTATTTTAACGATGAAATTATTTATGAAGAAGTTGTTGAATTCCTAGTTTCCTACTGTTTTTTTCATGGTCGGTAAGAGATTTTTTTTCGTGACCTCGATAAAAGTCTTGGCTCATTTTTATTAATATTAATAATAATAATAATTTACGGCGAGACAAAAGAACATAACAATAATCCTTGATTTTTTTTACCCCTTTTACAAAGAATTAAAATACACTATCACTAATGAAATTACCTTGTAACTTAAACTTACAAAAAATATGCGGAATTAGCCACCAGGTATCAAAAAGTAATTTAGGGGTTGGTTATTATAATTTGTTAAGTTTGATATAAGCTAGGCATTGAGTGGTAGAGATTTTATACTTTAGAGTCACGACTATAATGTATTTGTTGTTTACACCTTGAATTTGATGTTTGAGGAAATATTTAAAGGAAAGGGTTAAGAAATATAACATTATACCATAAAAGAACGGTCATTTCTCTAAATATAAAAGGGAAAATATTAAAAATAAATAAATGATCTCATATTACAAAATAATTAGCATTTAATTTGTCTTAGAAACTATCAAGGACTATTGCGACATCCGCCATTGGTTTAGTGGCGTCTGCTAGCCAGAACCTCTTTCTCAGCCTGTCCCTTAAGATGTAAGAGGTTCTATTAAGCAGACGTCACTTAACTAATGGCGACGCAGTAATCCTCGTTTTTAAGAATTTAAGTAAGAGATCTTTTCTTTTAATATTTTTCCTTTTAAATTTGGAAAAAGGCCCTTCTTTAATGTTGCCTTCCTTTTCTTTTAATAATTTAAAATATCGTGATATTTTTTCAAGTTAATATTTTATTAAATCTCCCCCAAAAAGACTTTCTATTTAAGTACATAGTTAGTTTTTACATTTCCGTAAGAAAATTTCCGTGGGTGCCTTTTTTACGTTAGTTCAAGCATCAAGGGCATTCACATGATTTTAATTATAGCAAAACCAATCTAACTGGAATGGACCGAAATCGTTGGTCTACCTACGCGGTTTTGAAACTGAATGACAGTCAACACTGAAATTTGACTCCATTTTATCTCGATTCTAAAGGCTTTCTTACTTAAGTTTGAAACCCGTTAGTTCTAGAATTTTTTTTCTTCTTTTTGGTTAAAAATGAAATTAATAAGTAGTTGGTCGTGTTGTCAAACGTACGAAGTTAAATTGTCGCCAAAATAGCCGGAAGAAATTCAGGCAGGGAAAACCCGAGTGTTCTTAGTTTATCTTTCTTTTTTTAATTTTGCTCGTAACGCTAATTAAAACTGAATGGCCTTCCATTGATAAGAATTTTATTTTTTTGTTGAACAATTTGAGTAATTAGCATTTTGATTGTGAATAGATATTTCAGGAGTTAGATTTGCGGTGGTACTTTACTACAAAATTTTCCTTCAAACTCGAAATTGACAACTGATTTGTATGTCAACATCAACGATCATTAGGTCTTATTCTTACTTGGCACTCACTGCTCAACGCATCAATATTTCCTGAATTTTAAATCCCTCATTCATTCCTTCACATTTCTACCTCATTTTCAAAGTACCCTAACAGACTTATCCAGATATTAAGATAAATAATTCGACTTGAGGAGAGGGCTCAATTAAAGGGATAGTATAACAGAAAACGGATGAGTGTTTGTAACTTACGGCATGACTGGTGCTCATCTTCTCCATCATCACAATCACGCTGATAATCGCAAACCCACCGCCTAGGTATGCATTTTCCATTGTTGCACTTGAAGTCTTGAGGTGAACACGAAATTTCTTCTGTAAAGACAAAATAAAGAAAAACTACATTAGAAAATGAATTATCTTAAATTTTTTTCTGTAGAGATGAATGTAAAACATATTACAACTAATTTAGATAAAATTTGATCGTTAAAGAAATTATCTATCGATTTGTGTAAATCTTCCATAGGCCTACATAAACTTTTCACACTGTCTCTCTTAATATTTTAGTGTCTTCCTTTTCAGGGTACCTCAACTAACCTCTGAAATAAAATTGAATACCACTTTCTCCAGAAAATAAATAACACTGACGCTTGTTTAATGAAAAAATCAATATTGAAAGAAAAATAAGTTATCTGCACCAGTTTTGAATATTAAAATTGCATTTATTTTTCGAAGTTTTAAGTGAACTTCAAAGGTGTTTTAAATTTTTTATATCGTTTAAGTAAAACGAGGAGAAATTCGTTTGAAGTTTATGAGAGCTAACAGAGATGAAAGAGTCTAGATAAATACGCATATCCCCTCTATTGGTTCAGTTCAATATAACGAACTACAAAGTGGGATATATCTAACTAATTCAAATCGAATCGAATATATCTAATCCCTAATAAACCTTAGAGATCAAACAAAAATTAGATGTTTCAATTTAAATTCCCAATAGATTTAAAATTATTATACAGTGTTCGCATATGGTTCCCCATTCCAATGCGTCATACGCTATTTCATCTATTCATTTAGCCTACTCTGGGTAGGGAATTAGGTTTAGAATTTTTTTTACTAGATTTAGGCTTAGCTTAGGTTAGGTTAACCTTCTAAGTATATATTTCCCTTTCATTTAAGCTGAGTTTAGCGGAAACCTGAATAGATTTTTGTGTTGAATATTTATATGTTCTCGTGTTCCACGTACCCGCATGTGTAGCTACGCGCCAACAACCTGTTTAGAATATACTAAACTTTCTAGCCCCGTATCTATGTGAGTATGGTGGATGGATACACAATACTGGTTTAATAATTTTAAAGAGAAACATAAATATTTCACTTCGGTACCAGGCGCAATCTGTAGACACGACGCGTAAAAACAAGTCACTCCGGATGGACTATTGAACCCAGCCTATCATTAATACTTTTTAAAAAAAATTCTTATTTGTTTTTAATAATAATATTTTGATGAATTTGCAACTAGTTTATTTGGTTGAAAATTAGTACAAAGTCTATTTAGTACGGTTGTTTTATTATCGTGTTCAAAGCTTCAAGTTTTACTGTAAAATTTTCACTGCTCTTTTTCTTCTTCTCTAGAACTCATTTAAGATCTGAAGCTATCCTATAAGTTTATTTATACGTTTTTGCAAAATGTCTGTCGTAGTCAAATGCCTGTGTTGTGGGGAAAAACAGATCACGGATACAGTGCACCGAAATTTATCATAGAATGTTCTTAGGTCTTAAATGGGTTTCTCAGTTTCATAGTTCTAAATACCGCAGATCGAAAAATATTCATAATTAATCACAATTTAGAAACAAATTAACACGGCTCAATAAAAATCGCGTCTAAAAACTAAAGTCCAATATCGAATCAATCTATAATCTCAAATCGTAATGGGTGAAATAAATACAAGTTCCGGAAAATTGGTAAATGAGACGAAAACTGAGAAAAGAATCCCATCTATATAAATAGATTTCTGGTAAACGATAGAAAATAACATCTCCCAAAAGAAGTTTAAACCGAGGGGAAAGTCACTCTTGAACTTTGCTCCCGAAAAATTCTGAGTGAGGTGATCCGGAAACTAGAAGAATTCCAATTCACAACCAAATTGAGAGAGAGAGAGACCGCAGTTTTTGAAGACTTAACTTAGTGACTTGCCTCTCGGTTTAAACGGTTGACCTAGCATCACAAAACCGCGATAATCAATAAGGTCAATTAGGGATCAAAGCTCAACCATCGAAGCGAAAGGATTTCTTGTTGCTCGCCTGGATACACGGCTCGAACCATATCCTCTATGAATGGACCAAGGAGCCAGCCAGACGTCTGGCTGGTCTTTACGGGCTTATAGTCCTGCTTCTGTTGGTTCGATGATACAATAGGGCTTTTCTTAAAGGAGCAAGAACTAAGGTTTAAGCCCCCCTATTGTCGAGAACCGAGGTGGTCTCTCCATTATAGCAATCAAGAATGTACGGATCATTAGGGTCCGCAATCTTACATCCCACCACCACCATCCACTTTAATTCCTTAATCGCGCTAAATTAGTGTTAGGATATAGAAAAACCACGTATAAACGGGTTAATTACGCTAGCTACTCAGTTGCTGCTAACCGCCAAAACGCGCTAATTAATGGTTAAATTTAATTAACGTCCCACTTCCAAGTGCCCGGCTTTTTCTTATCAATTTTTATTACTTAAATATTCCTCAGTTTCCCAGTACCCTAGTTATATATAAATTTTCCAGCTATTATAAAAGAACCTCAGCAAAAGCTGTGGTAAATTAATTTGATTTAATTTCGTTTATCATTATTTTAATTAAATTAGTAAGCTAGTCCGTCACTTGATGGACCTTTGTTTTATTTATAGCATATTTAGGCCTAGCTAGTAATTCTTTCGTTATTCTGGATTATAAACTTGTACTTCTACTCCACGCTTTATCATTGTAGTTTTTGCGCTTTGTAACATAAATAAATAAATAATATTTAAATCTTAATTGGTAAGCTATTCGGTTACAATAATGTTAAAAAATAAACATTACAAAAAGCTCCTTTCGCAGTTAAGATAATTTTGTTCTCAGTTGAAGTTCATCAATTTTAGTTAGAATGGAACGTTTATTCTAATATGGAATCTAGAACGTTGGTCTTCATTAAATTTAAATTTTGTGGGGCCTGAATAATGTAATTTTAATTTGAGGGCTAACTAGGCTTGTCCTCTTCCAAGTCTGAACGAGGAAAATACTTGAATCTAATTATTTTTAGCTTAACCACAATTTGACTTAATGAAAGCCGAATTAAATCACAGCCATATTGTATACGGTACGGTTTATTAAATTTCTCTCCCCAAGAATTGTTCTAAACTAAATTTATAGCGTGGAGTTTGCGAGAAATTGGACCCAAAATGCTATTTTTGAAACAAACGATTCGATTTGTCCGGGGCCCATTATAATACCATAAATCTCAAAGACCCTCTCTCTCTACCGTTTTCTAGAAATTTAAGTATCCAAACATTTGGCAACGAGTTATACCCATTTTATTTACGACCATGGATAGGCGTTGAAGACAAATTTAACTCCTGGGCAATTTACCCTTTTACATCTTATTTCTTCTAGAAACGTTTTCACGATTCTATTTTTTTATTTTTTGACAAATGATATTTTTGGCTTTACAATGTCCAAGTGTTAGTGTTCTAAACCCATTATCTTTGGAAGGAATACTTTCCTTTTCGAAATAGAAACTAAGAAAGCACTTTTCTCTCACACAAAAGAACTTGACAAGGTTTTTTTTTTGGGGGCTGGATCTTAGAAGATATACAAGAAAAGTAGGGTTATCATTCTATACTTCAGAGACGTATCTGAACTAGTATTAGATTCGTATTAGGTTCCTCAATAGAGATTCGCTTCCGAATATCACAAAAAGTGGTAGAAAAATATATTTCCGCGCCGGTAACTCGAGCTAGAAGCCCCCCTTCATTTTTTGCCTTTTGCACAAGTGGACGTCATAAAAAAGTAGAATACGTAAGTCTTGGCTCGGTTTCTTTATAAGGGAACACATACATGTCTGAATCTCAAGATGTCAGTTTTCTTGACTAGGGAGCTAGCTAGAGGTTTCTTGATACCCTAGGCATTGTATCGTAGTTACGATAGATGTGTATACCACCGATTCTTTCCTATTAGTGCCAACATAAGCCTATCATAATCTCCATAAGTCAATGGATATTTTCTACGCGCTGTCTCGTGGGACTACTATGATATCTGTCTCTATCAGTAACCGGCCTCTACGACAGGCCATGCCAATGTGCGAACCTTTAATATGACGCCGCATTTTATCTATACTTTTTGTGGAAAATGTCGATACTATACAGTGCTGCCAGGCCGTTTATGAGTTAAGAATCAGCAGAGAGAAAGAAAGGTTAGCAGTTCAGTTTGAATCAGTACTTGAGAAGTAATTTGGCAAGCCGAGGAACTGACAAAAGTTAAAGCACTGAAGTTAAAGCTCAGAGAAGGGGGAGGAATTTTCTCTTGCCCCAACAGTCAAAACTATCTATAAACCTCAACGGAAGACCCATACTTTTCTAACAACTTTCTCTATGTCACGGAAGGGTTATTTATACCAGAATGTCTCTTTTTATCGTTTTCTATACTTGGTCCGTGTGTCGTTTGGAATAACTAGATATTTTATTTCACGGTTGGTTGAACTGGACAAATATTTCTTTGTGTTTTCTATGTATTATTCATGAAATCACTAACTATATGTAACCAAAATTCAACCAAAACTATGTGATATTTCTTAAATAACTATGTCAGCTAATTTGAATATTACGAAGAGAGACTTCTGTAAATAATAACTCGCAAACTTCCGAAGAGATTTATTTTGTAGTTAAAACGGGTTTCTTTCATTCTAAAAACCCCTTTGAACTTTCACTTTAAATAATTTTTATCAAAACTTGTTCTGTAAAATTTAGGAAGTAAGGTTAGGGTTGTGAATAATTTATGCAAGTTTAAATATAAATTATTACTTTCCCTGAATAATAAATTATTATTAAGGTTTAGGAACATGTATGCCTGAGCAACGTTGAGTTAATTAGAAAACTCATGCAGAATAACTAATGAGTACAATTAATTACGAGCGACCTAGAAGAAGGTTGGTAAGATGCGATACCTCTTAAATTAGTAACGGAAAGCTCGTATATTTAGAACCACAACAATACGAAGAGATACATTTTCAACCTTACCACCATCTCACTAAGATCGTAGCTTTGCTTTGAAGTTGCAATATTAAAATATTCAGATTAAAATTCCCACATTTTTCCAGGTTTTACTTGAGATTTTTAGACTAATTTTAAAACATTACTTCTTAAAATGTGGTATTAATTAAATAAATTCTTAAGGTGTAAAGGTCTATCGTTCAACTTTGAAATTTTGGAGAGGGGGCCATAGGAAACCTTTTTAAGCCAATTTACCTCATATATATCACTGACCTAAGTTCCGTTTTAAACCTTTTATTTCCGAATCTTTCCTGCTGTTTCCCATATTTGTTTCAACACTGATTTATATTAACGCAAGAGCATTTCTCCACCTAATTCCCTTAACTTTCCCAGACCTTTTTGGACCAGGTATGCTACCAATCTCTGACCCTTGGGAACAACCTTAATAAGAGCCCAGAGTTACAAGTGTTTCAACCGAGGTAGATCCGTATCGGTTAATCTAATTAAGAATTGAAGCATCGTGTTCATTCCGAAAGAGTAAATATGACGCTTACTAATTCCGTAATCAATTTCGGATTTCCTCAATCATGAACGGTTTCAATCTGATTTTGTCGACGTAATAAGGCATACGTTTGACGACTCTAAGCCGTTTTCAAGAAAAGAGACGAATATCGGGAGTCTAAGTCTAAATGCCGATGGGGTTTTGGTCTAACCGATCGAGCCGCTCTCTTGGTAGGAGGAGAAGAGCTTGGACGAAATGTTCTCTCGTTAATTACCGCCTTAGGTAATCAGAGGGTGCTTCACGAAAACGAGACAGCAACGGTGCCAACGACGAGATATTTTGCCGGTTCATTAACCCTCCACTCTACGTAAGATACGATAGGGACTGAGAGCCGTCGTACCCGGTACCCGCTACATACATACGCCCTACACCAACCAAGATACCCGGAGAATCACACGCAACTTTCACCCCCGGTTTATTATGTGATCGAGCCTACGGGGTCTACGTTCTAGGATGATGCAAGACGAGACCAGCGATAATGTCCAATTTTAGAAAGGTACCAGTAATTAAATAAGTAGAAGAAAAATACGTGTTTCAGTCCGGAACCCTAAGTAAGAAAAACCCAATAAAACTAAGAAAATCTCAATAAAAACCCAATAAAACTAAGAAAATCTCAATAAAAACCCAATAAAACTAAGAAAATCTCAATAAAAACCCAATAAAACTAAGAAAATCTCAATAAAAACCCAATAAAACTAAGAAAATCTCAATAAAAACCCAATAAAACTAAGAAAATCTCAATAAAAACCCCAATAAAACTAAGAAAATCTCAATAAAAACCCAATAAAACTAAGAAAATCACAATAAAAACCCAATAAAACTAAGAAAATCTCAATAAAAACCCAATAAAACTAAGAAAATCACAATAAAAACCCAATAAAACTAAGAAAATCACAATAAAAACCCAATAAAACTAAGAAAATCTCAATAAAAACCCAATAAAACTAAGAAAATCTCAATAAAAACCCTATAAAACTAAGAAAATCTCAATAGAAACCCAATAAAACTAAGAAAATCACAATAAAAACCCAATAAAACTAAGAAAATCACAATAAAAACCCAATAAAACTAAGAAAATCACAATAAAAACCCAATAAAACTAAGAAAATCACAATAAAAACCCAATAAAACTAAGAAAATCACAATAAAAACCCAATACAACTAAGAAAATCTCAATAAAAACATAATAAAACCCTATAAAAACATAATAAAACCCAATAAAAACCCAGAAAAACTCGAATTCCGGTAAGCTGGGTTGTTTTATATAATAAATAAATCCCTTGTTATTTCGAACCCTCAAAATAGTTCAATTTGTTCATTCTTGAGTGACATCATGACATCAAAACTTCAACATAATTACTTGAGCCGCCTTAGAATATTAAACCAAACATAGTAAGTATACTTTCAGAACTATAGGAGCGTATCTTTTCCCCCTAGAGCAACCTAGAGTCATAATCTATCCCGCTTTTCGGACGAGTTTTTTTTTTCTCCAAACCCTCCAGGTAGATGGGTGACTTGACTTGTCTTCAATACTTGACGACTATCTTATACAATTTTTTCCACCCTGTAAAGCTTCCCATATCATCATTATTGCAGTACCATCACCGCGTAATGATATCCACCTACCCCAAAAAAGACACCTCTCTATATAAAACTTTTGCCGGTTTTTTTTTTCATCTGACCCCTCAAGCAATTCGAAGCGAAGGTGGCAATGTGTATCATGATTCTTGCATCCAGATAAAGGTTTTATGGGATGAAGTTATGTCTCTATAACTTGATCATTTGGATCCCAGATACTGTATTGCATCACTGAGATTACAAATGCAGAATTTAGTGGAGAATTCACACTCATGAGAAATTGGGAAGACTGATAACTTTAGTTCTTCATGTCTACATGAATTTTACAAATGTTATTTTAAGGTTCAGGAAAGCATAATTCAATAAATTTATAAGCAAATTTCATTTTTATTAAAAAAAAAAACGAAATTTCATCAGTTCTATTAAAAACCCTTAATCCGTTTAACTCCTTCACTTTCCTGCCTTCTCATTGGACAAACTTTTACCCAGAACTCTTTATCCCCGTGTTATTATTAGAATTTTTTATCTCTCCTATAAGCTTCGTCCTCAAATGAAATGGTAATGCATTAGCATAGAATTCGATGGAAAGGCCCCTAGAACGTCCATGAAATTAGATTTATCCAAAGTATGAGATAAAAATGTATTTTTTCTTCTTATTTCTGCCTATAGTGATGAAAGCCACCGTTACACCATAGAAATATATGCTATCCTTTGGTGAGGTTAAGGCTAAGGCTAAAGGTTCAGGCCACTATCCCATACGTACGAATACCTTGTTAAGAAGCTTTAGGTCTTATGGGATTTACCTTCAATACAGAGCTCTCATTAATATTAAACAATCTGTTAAAAATTTATGAAAAAATAAACAAAAGTCCCAGCATTCAAAGCCCATAATTTGAAGTAAATTGTTCTTGCACATAAATATAACTATCTACTAACTATAACTATCTTTTATATATAAATAAAACGATGCAATTAAAAGAAATCGCAAATATACACGTGTCAAATTCCACTAGCTCAAAAATTTATTTTACAGATTTTTAAGTATTCAACTATAAAAACCTATCCCATTTTTTCCAAGAACGACAATTGAGAGCTAAAAGTCAAGTGGAAATTAAGTTCCACTTCTCATTTTAATTTTTACATCTTTGTCTGCAAAGAGTATCAATTGATTGTAGAGGCACCAAGCAGTAACACTTGAAAACAAATCATAATTCACTGGTTATATACATTTTTGTGGCTTTCAAAACACCCTTTTTCCCCCCATCAACGATACATTTCGCAAAAAGAATAAAGTAGCCAGCTCGTTAGGGAAGTGGCAAGAAGAATTAACATCAGTTACACCACGTGACAAACCAGGGAGTCATATTTCACGCGTCCGCGTTTCAAAAATTCTTAATTAAAAGACTCTCGTATACAACCCGGTCCCAAAATCCCCCGGGTGGTTCCTTCTCTAAACCCAACGCTGCGCAAAAATCAAGTGAGTGAGAGAGACAAGGCCATACTTATAATTTTGTAAAGTAAAAAGCCAAAAAACTTTAATCGCGTCTGAAACTTTAGGTTTCTGCTTTGTTTAAACACCAGATTTATTTTAGAAAGTTCACAATTTGAAAGTTACTAAAATTAGCTGTTGTATAAAATTGGCATAAATAGATAAGTACATGATTAAATTTTTGAAATAGAACACTAATAAAAGAAGAAATCCTTTGACATAAATACAGGTTCTCTGTTTAGAGAAATATCTACTTTAAAATTTGTGGTTTAAATAAAATAATTTTGGCAAGATTTTAAGCAAAACTACAGCTCAGACCAAACATGCAGTTGCTATAGTTACGGCATCGTACATTCTTGAGTAGCATAATTTAGTTGCCAGGTACAGAAACAATACCGTTATGTCACCAGTCAATAAAACAAGAGTGCTACGTCTATTTTACTTTCCATTTTAAAAATGTTTTCGATTTTAAATAACAAAACTAGCTTATCAGTCTCACTTCAAACATGTCAGGTTATTTAGCATAGACTTTAAGTTTGTGGACTTCTATTTTAAACCCATTTCACCATTTTACGCTCTAAGAATTACGGAGAGTGAAAAAGTGGAGTACGTTTGCCCCTTGAGTTTCTTCTATACGATACCCTTTTTGACGGGGGCTAACTAGGCTTTAAGTTGGCCCCAGATCAAGTACGCCTCTTGTGTTACCAGTCTCTCTCCAGGAGACAAATGATTAAAAGAAAGAGGGGGTAAAAAGAAGGCTAGCTATCCTTTCTTTCTTTATTGTTCCCTCCTAATTTATGTCCGCATCACGCGCAAAGCCCCCTGATATCCTGGCGTAATTGAAATAAAACGGATTCAGGTAAAAATGCCATTCTTTATACTACACCAAGAGTCTTTGCGCTAGGAAATGATACTCACTGGCAATTTACGCCGAAGTGAAAGAGAGGGCGTATTTAGGAGGCAATTAGGCTTAGCAGTAACTCTAGCTCAGTCAGCGAGTATCTACACAAAATGAAATAATAGATATAAAGGTGAAAGGGAACCATACTTCAAATGCCACTCGCAGCCCTTGACTTAATTATCTTTAATTACATAAACGTTTGCTCGACGTAACCCCAATTCTAGTCACTATAGTTAGGGTGTTGAATGCGAAGGCACGAACTCGCGTAGTTTTCTTGAGAGAATCCATAATTTTACTACAATTTCAAGCGGAAAATTCCACGTATCTACATAATCCCTACGATATTTCAAGTTTTGAAAACTT
This sequence comes from Phalangium opilio, assembly GCF_054372755.1. Lineage (NCBI taxonomy): Eukaryota > Metazoa > Arthropoda > Arachnida > Opiliones > Phalangiidae > Phalangium > Phalangium opilio. Next base: position 3,692,200 of record NW_028324187.1, on the reverse strand, counting down.
AAGGTGGTATGAAGACCAATGCAAAATGACGTGTCTCATACTGAGGTTACGTTACAAAGGAGGTGTTAAACGTGCGTTCAACTATTTATGATTCATCGCATTCTCGCCTTGCATCGGACAGCAATGGGTGTGTTAAGACTAGAGAAGTAAAGAGATGAAAGGAAAAGGAACCGCTCCAGCTTTTCTTCATTCTCATTCTCCCTCGAGACTAGGTGCTAAGGGACCACAGACAACCGCGTGTATTTTCAGCAAGGAAAAAAGAGAATATGTCCCTAACTAGGCCTAGAAAGAGTCAGTGAAAAGACGGGGCAAGAGACGGAAGGGACTTCCGCCCCGATGGCTAAAGAGAAACGGTTTTAGATGAGCCCAGCAACACTGAAATTGGAGTGCGAATAATTTGACATTAATCTTTTGTGTTAGGGAATATCCGTACTCGAAATTTCATTGGAAAAGACCCGATTCTGATAAAGAAAAACGGTGAACAGCTTCCGGTTTAAACGGATACCTAACAGACCAAGAACCTATATTAGATATGAGAACGTTACCTCACACCACACCGTTCCTAACGATACAGAAGCAAGGAGTATGGAAAACTAAGATGGATATTCAAAAGTTCCTTGTGTTTATATTGGTTCTTGACCAGACACAAAGAAGCTTCCCTTACATCTGCGGACTTTACTTTTACACGGAAATTATTTGATTCAAAGACTCAGATGCGATTTCAAGGGATTTTAACCCCATAATGCAAAAGGGTGAAAATATCGACTATCCAATGAAATGGGGAGAGAGCTTTGAAAAGCGAATTAAACTCTGACCTAAGGTAAACTGTGCCGCGGTTCGTTCAATGCAGTTAAAGGAAGTAATTTATTCACCCATCACGTATACAGACTAAATGGATGGAAATTTTCTTTAAACAAATATTTACAGAAGCGACTTCGGGGAGAAACTGTTGTGTACGCCTCATTAAAAGTACACAAAGCCACGACGAGTCCTTTCAATTAATGCAGTTTAAACAATAGGCCATTTAAGCCTTGTGCCTATGGGTCATAGGTCAAATATATTTTCCTCCTTCAGCGGAATGTGACACTTTTTATTCGCCTAACATACACCATACGACAATTATTACAAAATCATAAACACCAATTTGCCTTACACTTAATTTAGGCCAGGCTTTGTTCGCTGAGTAGCCTGGTCTCCTGGTGTAAATCGTATCAATCCTCCTAGCCCGAAAACTATGCATAATGGTGCTTCATTTGAAAGTACCTTTGAAATGATGGCAAGAGATTTAACGAAAATATCCTAGTGGAATAGGGTCTAAGCTTTACCAGGACCACTTTGCTATAGTTAAAATACAACAGCTCAAAATTTATTTTTTCCGTAAAATTGGGGTTAAAATTTACTAAAGACATTATTCACCCAATTAAATTTAAAAAACAACCTTCCTACTATCCTGGAGACTCTTTACGCGTCTGGTTATGAAATAAACGATTATCAATCAATCAATAAACTTGTTTTTTGGGTGACCTTCATTTCATAATTAAAACCGATTTAGTCTGTAGCTCCCAACAAAAACTTTTTTTAAACTTTATAAATTTTGTTTAGTTTACTCTGACGTTCTCATAACCGACAGACAAAAATCAATGAGCACTTCCTTTGTACCTCCGAAGTGCCTAACAATAAATCAGTACCATCATCCCCACCACCACTGTCCTACTACCGCTACTGAAACAAAATAAAAAAAAAAGAATATAACCAACATAAAAAACCATAAACATTCCAGAGCAAAACAAATGTTCGAGCTTAGGAAGAGAATGTACTTGTTCCGCTCCAATGCCTTCTATATTCGGACTACCCGAGTTCCGTTTCCGGTTAACTTTCACGACTATTTACGCGTCGCCATATTGTTTCGCACTCCCGGTCCTCTTAAAAAGGTCAATTGTCAAATAAAAATACACACTGAGAAAGAAAACGTCGACTGAAAAAAGGTAAAAACAACAAATACCGCAATCTAGGCGTTTTTACCGTTGTTGTCTCCTAAAATCCGCATTGCTATTCTTCTATGCTTTTTTATTTGTAAATAAATTTAGCTTCTATGTAACTTATCGTAAAGGTTATTACTACGGCTAGCCGGTGATATGGTCCAATTAATAAAGTTATCGCGCACTAATTTTTATTTATTTTTAAATTCCTTAATTAATTTAATTAGATCAATTAGATCAATAGGTATTAAAATACTCATAGGGAAGCCAAGATCGTAAGAAATAGACACTGTTAGCAAAAAATAAATAGAATAAACACGGGGAATTCTCGTGATGGTGCGATGATATTTGAAGATATGGGAGGGGCTTGTTGAAGTCACCAAACTCCAAGGCTTATGAGCATACCAGAGATCACGCCCACATCTGGAAGTTTCATGGATGGGTCTGAATTACGCAATTAATTCTTTAATTGCACTCATGTCTATCATCTCATTAATTTTAAATAAGCAATTAATTGCTCTGCGTTGCCAAAAAGGGTGAAAAGGCAACACGCAAAATGACAACATCATAATAATGGATATCTGGCTACACACCAAGTTGAAAAATCCCAACACATCGTCCCCCTAGACAGATAAACCCCCCTCGACTTCTCTTTTAATTTAATTCCAGTGTAATTTGTCAGCAATTTGAAAGAGATTAATGACCAAGGCTTAGAGTTGGAAAACCAGAGAGGACTGGCAATGTGGCAATGTCACTATTAATCGAAAAGAGAGACAGGAAGCGCGGGAAATAAATAAATCCAATAGGGGATGCTATGCTTAGTTGTACGAACAACAAAGATTACCTACAAACTCCTTTCTCTCTCTCTCTCTCTTTATCCAATCCATATACATACATACTTTTCCTCAATCTCTCGGATGTAATGTAAAAGGGATTTGCAGTTAAGCCTAACATACTTCCAAGTCTTACTCGAACTAAATCTCATGGATAAAACTGATCAAAAGGTAACAAACAAATTAAGCTAGGCTATAGGAAGGGTATTACACTACATGTAGTAGTAGAAGGGTTGGTTTTCCGATCAATGTATTAATGTTCATAACACATAATAATAATAATAATAATATGGAGTTGCAGAAAGAGGTTGATATCTCATGGAACAATCGCGAATAAATGAATAGTTAATTTCAGAGCTCTCTCTCTCTCTGGGAGTAACGCTGTGAAATTGAGCGTCAGAAGTTCATGAGGTAAAGTAATCATGGTATAGATGAAACTATTTCCAACTGTCTTTCTGTTTGGGTCAAAACATGTAGATATCATTTTTACCCACTTGATTCTACCAAATTTGATCATGTTTATGTTGAAATATGATGACAATACAAAGAACAACAATTAAACTAGTAAAATATTTGCAATTATTAATTACAAATAATCAAGAGTTCTCTGTTAAATCTCAGCTTATTAATATTCAACTATGATATTAAATTCTCCCACGTGACCCAAGTATTATCATTTCTTAACATCCTGCCCCTATTATTCTACAAAACGAAGGCAATAAAATAAATTTGAATATTTTAACAGTTCTTCCAACTATGGACATCCGTTACTAAGTAAGCCGGGTTTGGAGGGAGGGAAGAAAATTCGTTCGAATGGAGCAGATATTGAATTAAAATAAATACCGCTGTATAGGAATTAGTGAAAATTGTCGACTTCAAGCAAGCAAGTCGTTCCAAGAGTTCAAATTTAACTCTCTTGACTTACGGGAGCGTGGAATAGCCGATGAGCTTTTCACAGGGGATTTAGAATTTAATGGGGATTTTACTATTCTCTAGCTCGTAATCGATACGTTTCATCCCTTTCTACAAGGAGACTAGTAAAGTAAGGAAAACTGAATTTTCCTTTCGCTAATTTCCTCGGTTTGACTATACTCCCGTCCGATATCATTAATTCACAAAAGGTAAGTATGTGTAAGGACTGCTTAAGGAACTCATTGGATGATGAGTTTTAAAGGAATTCCAATAAAATAAGAAGTGAATTACAACATAAAGTTATGAAACCTGAAAAATTCGTTAACGACAGTAAATTCTGCATAGCGAACACTGCATGAATAATTGTATATTTTTATTGTTAAACGCGCTAATATTCTTCAGGATTCGAGGGGCGTATCACTAGAGGATTCCTTGTACACCAATTACAGGGATACTTTATCTCTTTAGTAAAGTCAAAAGGTGAGTGTGGTACTCACAGTGACTATCCTCTCAGGATTTCATATAAAACATATATAAAATATTTACCCAACTAAGTCTTATAACGAGCATCTGATTTAATGAGTGGTCCTCGAGTTTTCTAAGTTCCATATCCGAAGCTAATTAAACTAACCTCTTGGACAAATCTTAAAACACTTGGAAAGAGAGAGATGGGGAAGGAAGTTCGACGTCATTAAGTAAGCAATTTACTTGACTCTTCCCATTAATACTGGAAAGGAAACTTAAGAATCGACCGAAATTAAGTCCTCATATTGTGTCCTATAGAAAGCAACCTTACCCCAGCTTGAGCACAGAATTCTTTCAGTATAAAATTAAGACATTAAGGCTATAGCTTTGAGATAAATTCAAACCATTTATCCATTTGTGGCCCCGAAAAAAAGAATAAAAACGGAGGAACCCTTTTATCCAGTTAAAAAACCATTTGTGCATGAACATTTGTATTTTAGGGTTATCTGGAGATAATGGCGTTTTAAAATTTAAACATCATCGTGATGAGAAAAAATTTACAGGCTCAAGCACTACCCCTTAACAAGATAAATACTTTAAAATGGCAGTTACATTATTTAAGAAATACTAGTTTCCGCAGTAGAACTCGAATCATTTCACTTGGACCTAACCCGAATTTGAACGAAGATCAATGTAACATTACACCAAAGGTAAGGTTAGGTACCAGCAATTTAGCAAGAGCTTCTTATGGGTTCAGTTCACCATTACACCTCATGTAAAGTCATCTTTGAGTTAAGGTGTACGCAAAACAGGAATATACCTTCCATTGTATTGTATTCCTACACAAGCACACACACTGCGACTTTACAAATTGAAAAGGCGGAACTTGAACCTTTGACGTCCGGGAATCACTCTAGCGTAATGCTTTAAAAGCTAAAATAAGCCTGTGTCTCTGCCCACTGATTCGAGTTCTGGCCTGTTCTACTGGAACCTTGCCTTTTACCATTTTACCAGACTTTTCTTCTTCCCCCCCCCCCCTAGTCGTGTGGGCTTCCTTACCTTTCTTTTGATGGAGAATAGAAAGAAGCCTTCTCTCAAATGCCTCGGATCATTCAAAGCGTACTGGCAGAAAAACGGACGGAACTTAAAAAATTCTTTAAAAACGAGAGAAAAAGCTAGACTCTCCGAAGAAAGTTTCTTGGGTGGAATAATCGGCTTTCATTCTTGGCCACTGGCTTTGGATGGATACTTGGGATTTGACTGCCCTTTTCAATTTAATCTTAGAGCTACCCGGCAAACTGGCTTTGATAATAGTTTTATCGGGTATGAAATCAAAGCTATCACCAAATTCTTATCGAAAACGTCCATACTGTTCATGGGTTCAAACCACTTGACAGCGATTATATACGTTTAGTCAATCTTAGGTAACTTTAAAAGGCACGCATAAACCAAAGCGGGATTAACAATACGTAGAAAGGTAAAGAGGCAATATGTTTGCTTACCTTCAGACGTGCTGTAAATTAACAAAAGTTTGTCTGCAGAAGGTGGAGGGGTTTTCAAATTCATACCATACTGAGTTTTCAGTTTCTTAAATGGTATTTTAACTATTGAACTTGCTATTGTTACGAAAGCACACTGAATTTGGGATGTTAGCGCATTTTCCCTGAAGGAATTCGCGAAACTCAGCAACCTAAACCTACCATCAAAACTGTGAAACCCCAACGAACTTCATCCGGTGAAATAGAACCAAAACAGTTTGAGCCAAACCTTATGATAAAACTAAGCGTTGATAACACGTACCACGATGCACTTTTGTACTTTGTATCAGGAAAGTGAAACCAAAGTGAACTGAATGAAGGATAGGTAGGTTATTTCATTCATCAGTTCATTTTGACATGACGTGAAAAGGCGCGAAATTCTACCGACTACACTACTCTTCTAGATGTATAGCGTAGGAGTTTCCCAAAATCTGATCCTTTTCGAGGTTGTGTTCTGATTAGTTTACAATATTCTAAGCCTTTCTGGGCTATGAATTAAATTTGCAGGTTTTACGAAAAAAATACAGGAAATAAATAGCAGACTTTCTGAAGTTGCCCTTTAGTACTTTCAGGGTTGAGTTTCTGACAGATTACTTCGATGACTCGCGTTGAAACGAAGCTTATTGGGTGCATGGGTCTTTTCTGTAAAATACGAAGATATTTCCCTGACTTCCCTTTTTCAAAATGGAGAAAGTTTTTTATGGAAATAGTGATATTCACTGGAATTTCTTTTCCACCAGAAATTGAATCCCGAATTTCAGACTAAAGATAGTAGAAAGGAAGATGCCATCCACATATATTAATTTTTCAGGGTTACATTCCGGGCACTATATTTAATTATCCTTGCGATGTCTATTTCCACTCCACGCTTAATCATCCATCATTTTACGCTTTATGATGTATTCATATTGAAGAGAACATTACCAAACCCAATTTGCCTGATATTTCCACGTTCAAAGAGCATGTATACACTCTAACTATTCCAGGTCAATCACTGTACACCGCGATTGTAATTTTACGAAGGAATTAAGATAGCAGGACTTTCAGGGTCAACTTGAGCCGCTGTTCCTACGTTTAGTTGTACAACCAACCAACACTTGTTACGTAACATCTTTCTTTTTGAAATAACGTCAATAAGCTTTAGGTTTAGGAGATGAACGCGAGTGTAAACATAGTTCGAAAGCTACCAGCCGGTCCAAGTCTAAAAGCTCGGTGTTAGCTGAGCTGTATATGCCATGACTTATCACGTAACCGTCTGGGAATTTAGTCTGACAGAGATATGGACGGTGTGGATCCGCTGCTTGCATGGAGAGCCAACAAAATTCACTTCCGTTGGCTGGCCTTTAGATTCAACCAAAACCCAGTTTATGTATGTATGACACCTCCAACCAAATTTCTAATAGTCAAATAAACACTTTGGCTAAAATTATCCAATGCCAAGGCTTAATTAGACTTATAATACAGACCTTTTTTATTCTGAGGGATTTTTAGCTACAACGAAAATCCTTTTAGGCTAGAGAAAAAGAACCTAACACTAGGCCTAGATAATTACGCGATGACGCAATAAATTAACGCTGATAAAAGTGTCGGGGAGTCATTTAAGCCCACTAATTAGTAAGTAGACTCTCTCTAATAAGCTTAGATAATGAACTCATTCAAGAGTCTGCTGGCAAAGTGGAGTTATCCAATAACTGCAATGAAAATTTATAGTTGATAAAGTTGTTACAAACAGTAAATAAATAAATAAATTGATTCTTTTTAGCCCCAATTTGACTTACAAATTTTATTCAGTTTCAAGACGACACTCTGAAAGAAAATCACAAAGTCCTCTAGAAGAGTTCAGCAAAACCATAGTGGGTGGGTTAGAAGAATAAAAAGAAATCCTGACAAACAAGAACTGATTGAATTAGCTATGGGTGCAGTTCCCCATCCCAAATATGAACGAAACTTGCTTGCACTGTTGGATTAATGCCGTAGCAAAATCAAGTCGACTCACGTTCTGCTACGTGCCAAAGTCCCAACTAGTTTTCCCCAATTGGACCCAAAACTATCCTCTCTCTCTTGTGAAAATTGGCCAAAAGAGCAACAATATATATAAGGAACATCCCTACTAGACCCTCTATAGTTTTTGAGAGTATACAACCTTAGTTTGGGCTGAATATTTATTAAAAGAAAGGTGATTACTCTGTATGAAAATTGATAATTCTCGGATTGCAATTCGCCTATATTCTCTCAAGAGAAAGGCTCTCGGACTTGAATAGGTTTAAGTTTACGAGCAAAAAGTTATAAAGTTTTGGAGGATGCTCGCTCGGAATATATCAGAATTTGTATTTTCTAGAGACGGTATCATCTATTCTGGAACTTGATACGAGGCTAGACTACTAAGTAGAATTCGTTCCCAAATAAGAGCTCTGAGAACTAATCTAAATTATTGTACAATAAGTTTTCAGGTATATTTGTAAGGGAGCTAAAGAAAATTTTCTAAATTTAAACTTGTTTTTGATATAAACCTGGGATAGATTTAATTTTAGAAGTAGGAATGGAGAACAGAGTAATGTGGGCGAGCGTCCAAGTCCCGGACCCCCTTCCACGGGACGAAGGGGTATGAAAGAAGAGGCGGGTCATAGTGACAGAGGTAAAATAGAATTACGTATTTTTCGACGTCCCCGTCAGCAACGTCATCAATACGCAGTTTAAGTGAGCCAATAAGATATTTTAAACTTTTCGTTACGTGATGGAGGGCTATGAGTCGGACTGAAGTAAATACTAACCGTTCTCCATTCCTACTTCTAAAATTAAATCTATCTCTGATTTAAACGAACCAAAATTTAAAATCCAAGGAAAATGAGATTTAAATCTATTTAAAGTTCGACAAAAAGGCCCCGAAGCTACGCAATATTATTTTCTTTCAAAATATGACAAATTAAATTATAATAAAAACTGACCTTCGTGACCTCTTAAATTTAACCACATTTAAGTATAGCTTGGTCGTGAAATTTTTTTCTACGAATCCTTGAGCAATACATACCACTCAGAAGTTTCACCGAGTCATAAACCACGTGCTTATTTCAAACAACCATGATAACAAGATATTTTCCGCGTGGAAATGCTACGCATACAAAACGTACTTGAATATAAAATTCCCCAAAGGCATCCTTTATTTTTTTTATTTTATTTTTTAAAGCATTCTTCCGGCTTTAAAAAATTAAAGCATGACATTTGACCTTAGAAAAAAAGCCCTATCTTTTAAGAAGTCGGACGGTTGCCAAAATCACCCTTAGATTTTTTGTTAGAAAAATAATATATATAAAACAATTTATAACTCTGGAAAATACCATCGAAATACCAAAAAAGAAGAATTAAATGGCCAGACTATCATTTTTTAAATCTATATTGAAATAAATAACATAAAAACAATAAACACTTATCAAATAGCTTCCATAACTTATATATATGTATATATATATAATTTTCCGTAGAATGTACTTTTAAAAAAAAAATCCATTGGGAACATTAGCCAATTAGTGTTAAAGATATTAATTAAGAGCATGCTGATAGCTGATATCACAACACGTAATATTATTGCAGTCGCTAATTGATTAGAGGCTCCCAGCAGCGGTTTATAAATCAAAATTGAGCATTAAATTTTGAATATTTATATAAAATATGCGGAATTTTTGTCAATTATTTCAATTTTATTACAACATCTATCTAAAGCCATTATTAAAATGGTTCTCTGGCTATTTTAAACTCTCTTAAATCTTTCCAAAATATCTCACGAAATGTCAAAATTATATAAATATAAAAGTACACCGTGATATCGTAAAATATGAATGAAAACATACCACAATATCGCAAATTATATTACAAACAATAGAGATCAAGATTTAGCATATATCCAACCCCTCGCCGGTTATCTTAAGTTTTCCGATTTTTTTTCCTTCCCGGTACCATTGTCGGTATACCCAGGCAAGGAATTTCATTATTCATGAAAGGATTTATGCTCCTGTTCAAACCACACGTTCGCTTGAACACATTTAATGAAGATATCTTAGGGGATGTAGATATAGCAAGGTAAAATTTCTATTAGATAAACCATACATTTTATACTTCCACTTCATTAATCAATTTAAATAGAATATTCGAGGGATCCCCTTCTTCAACCCGCTTGTCGTACAAAATAAATGACGTCTAAAGCTGGATTGCACCGTAGTACATACATACATACATACACCTTACGGGGAAAAGAACTTGAAATTTCGTACGTAAAAGGAAACGCTTACGGAAATGAAAATTAATGTTGTTCAATAAGCTTATTTCCCTACCAGTCAGGCGTCTATGAAAATGCCAGGGACCACCCTACCCTACCCCTACAATAGAATAGAATGGAGGCGAAAATGCCGGTTTTATAATGGTTAAATATTTCTCTAGATATTTATTTTACGGACGTGCGCTGCAAATTCGTATATTCTGATTTTCTTACCTCATAAATAATACCGATCGTATTTTTAAGTACTTTAAACGAAAACTGCCAACCTATAAATAACCTATGATAAACTGTGATATTAAACATAGACCCTAGTGTTTTCTTTACAAAATATTAGAAATATTACTCTTTATCAATATTTATCCGATATTTTATCATGCATGATCATCTACTTTTACCAATGACGTTAAAATGTTGAGCGGTATGAAATTGAAAAATTAAATGAACCAAAAAATAGTTTTTCAAACTCTAAGATGTCAAGAGAATTAACCTCTGCAGGGGATATTTGAATATTTATCAAATTATTTCCTTTAAATCAAATTAACATATTAATGGCCAAAGAAACCCACCCCATAACGTAGCTAGTGACGTCCGTGGCTGCGTTCAGTAACACTCATCAGGAAAAACATCGATGTTTGGGAAAATGAAATCGGTGTTCTTTTGACGTCATGATGACGTTGCACTTGTTGAACGGCACAATTTTGTGTAATCGATGCTTTTCTTAATGGCGACGATATTATGATAACGTTACGGCAGAGGCTTAAATAATAAATCCGAACTATTTGCAAAGATATTGTACTTCAATTTATCAATTAAATCAAAATTCTGTCAGAATCCATTTTTTTACCAAAATAATATATTGCTTTTCAGTATTATTATCCATAAAGATAATATTTGTCAATTCTTCATTATTTTAAATTGGTGGAGTTTGGGATGTAGTTCCCCCCATTTTTGGTCGCGGCGCAAAATGACGAAATTTACGTCATGAATCCGATGCTCATCAAAAAAACCTCCTCTCACAGCTGAGTTTTCTGATGGGCATCCGATGAGCATCATGACGTCACGCCCAAAGACGCGAAAAACCGTTCAGTAAGACATCGATGTCATCTTTTAGTCATCGATGTTATTGATGCCGGTTACTGAACGCAGCCCGTATTACGTCTCGGTATTACGTCATAGCATCACATACGAAATACTTGAATTGGGATATTATTAAGTGTTAAAAATGAACTTTAAATTTATCTTTCCCAAAATTTGCCTACTTTTTTATTTGTATTAATACCTATCAACTCAGGCAGGGCGTAATAAATCCTTTAGATCTACGTCATGAAATCTTTCAACCAATAAATACCACCCACAACTTACGATACAATTATCCTTAATCCAATCTAATCTATTGTTTATGTTATTGTATAAAAACAGGGGTCAAATTTACAGGGATTTTTATCCCCGTTAATCCGGTTGAAATTGGAACACTGACGCCGAGATGCCGCCATTGTTATTAGTAAAAAGTAACTTAATCCAAGGTATATATCATGTGACGTTAATGCTAATGTTCAAGAACAATCCGTTAATTCAAGCAACGAATCAAAATAAAATTATTAAACTGAACTGAAGAGAGAATTGAAACGAATCTAGCAAGGAACTACAGCGTAACAGTTAAAAGAAATTATACAAAATTTTTAATATCGAAATATGAAGACACCGCCTTTTTTATCAATTCTAATCGACGACGAGACTGTGTCCCCCGGGCAATCTCAAGCCCCTTTATTAAAGAGATCGCTCGAGCGAAACGGATCACTCCCCTGAACTTGACCGTGAATGACTCGACTCGCTGCTGCTGTGTTTTCTGTTATCGTTTATTTTAATTTTTCCTACTGGCGCCACCGTGAAAACTGAAACGCGAGAAGTTGTAGCCTAATTCCATTCCTCATACCAAAGTCACACTACTCGCTTGCTTTAATCGTCTAAAACTAATTTAGGGAAAGATGAAGATGAGTCTTTATTAAACGCTATGATAGCTATACTGTAGCTCTCTATCAATTTTAGGTCAATTAAAATGTATTCATAATATAGGAAAGTGTTCTGAAGGAATTTTGGTGTTAATTATATATATATATATATATATATATATATATATATATATATATATATATATATATATATATATATATATATATATATATATATATATATATATATATATATATATATTGCGGTCAATGTAATTGGTTTATAACGAATTAATTAATTTCTCCAATTTAGTAACTTGTTAATTGGATTGTAAACGGTGTCATAATACTGTGGGTTGATAATTCTGTTTAATTAAATGGGCAGAAGTATGCTAATTACTAAAGATGTGTTATTACAATTTAATTGTTTTTGGGACCAATCAATTAATGTTTGGGAGCAAATATCTATAAGTAAGGAAATGTTGTAGATCCCGTGTTCTTTGACATGAACTTTGAACTCAGTTTGACCCTAAGCCACGCCCCTTTATTTATTGCAGACGTATCAGATTCAGAAACACCCTGTATATCTATTTTCCATAATCAACATAATCTTCATGTTTAAAATCAACTCACTCTACTAGAATTCCGGAACTAAATACAAAATGTCTCGCATAATATTAAGGGAAAAAATATATATAAAATATTTAATATCTTGTATAATTCCAGAAGATTATAAATTCTTATAAAGTTACAATTGGAACATTAGAACTATGACCATATATAACTACTTCTTACGTTTTTGAAATTTATGAATTATAAATGCTATTTTTTATAGGTCACATTATAAATTAACTAGGATAATGGCTTCTAAAACAATTGTTATCTTAAATTTATGGATGAAATTAAACCGATTTTCTGTATCTATGTAATATAATGATAGTATAATGCTTTTTGACAACGTTCGAGAACAAGAGATGAAAAATTCAACATTTTTCATTATAAAGACGAGAAAACGTGGCTTTAGGGTATGAAATTTCTAGTAAAATCTAAGTTACACTCAAAAGGAACAGGGATCATTTGTGAAAAGAGTAAAAAAAAAAAAAAATAAGAACAGTTCTTAATATCGACCGGGTTTTGCGTTTCTTACTTTTAATTGCTTATTGGGGAGCCAAGACTTCGAGTGGAAAACAAGGATAATTACGATTTAGTAATATTTTTAGCTTCATGTGTGTGTGTGGTAACTGTTTAAAATTAAAACTGTTAATTAATCCTCAGATCTTTTGATAAAATTCCAGATTAAGATTAGGTAAAATTAAAAAAAAAACGCGCAGTTTTCGAGAAATCAGTTCCAATAAAGTCAAAGTCTAACTACATTAGTAAATTAAACTTTTGTGTCTCAACTCAAACACGTTACTTAAAAAGAAATTAAATTAACAAGATATAATCAAGAACGGGACTATAAATGAAAAAACGTACTCAGTTTGAAGACGATTAACTCTTTCAAAGGAAAAAAAAATTGTCGAAAAGAGATGTTGAGTTCACAGTTCAGGGGACTCCTGCGGTTTTCAATTTCGAATGTCGCCGTAAAAAATTCTTAGGCTACACATAAATGTTTTGGAAATATATTTTTCCCCAACCCTTTAAATTTAAGCTCAAAAACCAAGTAACTCTTTTAACATATTTCGCTAAAACTAACTCCTATCCGCTATCAGATTTCAAGAAAAATTCCTTCTAAAGTCTTTGAGAGTTCAGAAGAGTCCTCCTCGATCCCTGAACCATTTTGTACAGTTCATCTCATCAGACTGTACATTAAAACGAAAACTACGTCTTTGGCAATCTACTACAACGTTCCTAATACTGTATATCTATTACTATATTGAACACCATTGCTTGTACAGTTCTTAAGAAGAAAAAAAAGGACTACGGCGGCGCGATACGAGCAGAAGTTTTTCTAGCGTGAAAATCATGCTCTACCGATTTCACCAAATAGTCTACCCCGATTTTTTGAAAAGACCCCCGTTGGATTTCTATTCAATGAGCTAAGGGTTCAGGGTTCATGAAATGTACAGGAAAAAGGTCCCCTTCATAATAATCCCTTTACCCAAAAATATCACAGGCTGCTGGTTCCTATTTCAAAAGCCTTCATAACACTAATCTTATTAAAATAGTAAGTAGTATGTCTATATACCCCTTTAATAAAATTTTTCTATAATATTTGGTTTTTGAGCTTCTCTATAAGAAAATTTCGAGGGAAATTAAAATTTACTATGCGCATATTTTATCATTATAGGCTTACTACTAAGACGTCAACTGACTATATTTTAGACGATGACTAAGGCTTAGTAAATATCTAATAATTTATTAAAAGAAGGTCGTAACCTGAAGTAATAAAGGGAGTTCAGTTGCTCGGGGTAATCATGAAAACACTCTATTAATCATAACTCAAAAACTGCGACTCTTAGAGCAAAATACCACAGAACATTTTTGACTCAAAATCGTTCATAGAATCCACTGCATACACTTTGGACCTACGAACTTGTATATACGATAGTTCACATTAAATATTTGAAATTTAACTATTTTTATCTGCAGTATTATTGAAGGTATACGCGATTAACTTCAATTTATGAGCTTTTGATGTAAACACGATTAAAATTCAACGTTGTTCGGATGTATATAACCCACGCGTTTAAATAATTCAAGGCGTGACAAAAGGAAATGCTAAGAAAACGCCTATGAAATATCTTGAGCAAAATAAACGAACGCCCTGATGTGTTTCCGGAAATCAAAATAATTTATTCTGTTTTTGGTGACTGATATAAAGAAGAATTTTGATAAACGATTTTGATATTTAATTTGAAAAAAAAAGAGAAGTAAAGTATGAAAAAGAAGAGGTATTTCACACTTGAAAAGAATATATTTATTTGTAAAGAAAAATTCTGTCGAAATTTTTCAAATATTTTTTTATTTAATTTACGGAAACGTTAAATTCTGGGGTGTATAACAGTTGGCGCCTCTATTCATATTATAAAAAACTTATATACAGGTACACCGACCGACCAGTAAAGGCTATTGTCCCCCACTTTAATCGCATCCATAGACAAAAGAAATATAAACTAATACATAAGAAGAAAGACAATGATTATATATTATCAATTGGAACGAGCATAATTAAGTTTATTCATATTTTATATTGTATCTAGTTTTATTTTATATTATATTTTAATATCTATGATAGTGAACCTGAAAATAGTTTTCTACACGCTCAAAAACTGAAAAATGAAAATGGTTCCAAATTCATCCTATTCATTCATAACGCGTAGGTTTCAGGGGTTTGCTGCAAATCGTTCCAAATATTCTATTTTTACCGATAAAGTATCGTGCGTTGAAATATGATGGCGAATTCTTTACGAAAGATAAACCGAACAATAAATAAAAAACAAACAAAAATAATATTGAATTTCAGTTTGTTTTTTCCCCCCAAAGACATTTTTGCATGACAAGAATGTTTAGATGTACCGCGATAAGTTTTCAAATTTGATTAAACTAAATTAAAATCAACAGAAACCCTTCAATATATGGGTCAAGATTCAAGAACCGAGGGCTAATTTTTTCACTAAGAAAAATAGTAATTTTCGTGGCCAAAAAACCGTCAATCACGTAACGTTTTCTCTTTCCCTTACAAATATTAAAAGTAACTTTGAATAGAAATGAAATGTCATCGGATTCTTTTTTAATTTATTTTTTTTTTCAAGGTAAGTTGTTACCGCGTATTGCTAGTAGAAAATTTAAAGTTAATCTTAGCAAGTATAACGTTGTAATAACACTAAGTACTTGAACATCGCGTGCGAATCAAGTATACTTCGCGAGGTTAAGCTATAGAGTTTACATTTTCAATCACTAAAAAAAAAGTAATGTTCGGTTCGTCACGAAGAGGGACCAAGGCTTAAGTATTTTATAAAACGGTGGGGAAATGTTGAAAAAACGTACAAAGCATAGTACCTTGAAGTTGTTTCACTAGTACCTTTCAGTACGTACAAACCTAAATTTAGTAAAATCCCTTACCCTAAAGCCAAGGTTATATTGCACTTTACAATTGAAAACTATTTAGAAGATCCTCTTCTAAGGTACTACAATATATATATCAAGTAACAAAAACAGAATGACGAAATTCCTAATGCGTTAAATAGAGATTTCGGAGCAATATAAGGGTGCAAATATAGCGTATATATAAATCTCTCTTTTTTTCTTGATCTATTTTTGATGACGATTTAAGGGCTGCCTGAAAAATGCTGAAATCAAAAGCGAACCAGGATATTTTTTGCATGCTTCCTATATAAAAATAGCATTTTTTTATCTTCCCCTTTTGCGAGAGGCCTTGTATAGTTAGTCCTCTTAGAAGATGTTGCTTGCTTTAGCAAAGGAGGGTTGCAAATTTAAATTATAACGCGAATGAGATTTTTTTTCTCTCTCTCTAGTGTTTTCACTGCAGGACGCCAAAACTAGCTTTCGCCTCATTTAGCCCTTGATTTAGTAAATTATGAAGCGACAGAAGGGGTGTGAAAGTTTACAGAGGTTAGGTATGTAATGTTTCACGGCTCTTTAAGCGTATAAATTAAATCTGATTGCATGGAGTGAACGCGATAGTCTGTTTAATATAAAATGAATTTTTTAAATAAGAAAAAATTGGTTTAAAAAAAGGTATAAGTTCCTTCATAAGTTTGTCACTGGTTACAAACTGGAGCTTGTCGTGAAGTTACGTAGGTCATAGATTCGAGGTAAAGCGACCCGTAGTGAGGCGCTCTCAAAGTCTTAGTACGGACTAAATAGGAAGATGGACTGCAAAAGTAGCCGCGTGTAGTCAATTCTCGCTTGTCGTCCTTGAACTAGCGCTCAGTAAGTCTCTAGCAACAAAGACGTTAAATTTGACTTCAAACAAAAGACTTTGGTGGACTGGTAACGTCTTGGATTTATCACACAAACGAAGTATTTTATCACACCATATTCATAAAAATATTTTTGTCTTTTCGTTTCAATGTGCTAAGATAATACTACTTTCTACTCTGTCGGAGTTTTTGCATTAAGTGTATACGTGAAATTGCCATGGATGTATTGTATAGAGATAAGAATAAGATTGAAACACAATTGCATCTTGAAAGCGAGGAGGAACTGCAGTAAATTTCCGAAAAGCTAATTTCGAAGACGAATCGAGATTTTCTAGATTCTAGAGAAGATCAGGATCAGGATGGGGTCGAGAGAGGGGATTTGCACTGCAGTTGAGTGATGAAGAAGGAAAGAGTTAACCTACAGCAATATAAATGCTAATGCACTCCCCCCGACTTGATCTAAGCCTTTAATTATATCTTGACACTTGATTAAAAAGGCTCCTTCGCTATGCAATTTTTATTAAACTTAAATTTACCTCCTTTACCGTATTTTCTGAGCGGTTAGCTCCTAATATACTTGAAATTATTTTTATATTTTAAAGGTTATTAGATTAAAAGGTAGTTTCTATTTAAGCCTAACCTATAACTTGTTTGAAACAAAATTAAGTTTTAAGAATTTTCTTGGCAAGCCAACATCTAGGGGTTTTTCACCCCATGTATTTCCTACGGCCCCTGTAGAAATGTTTACTCTGCCGAACACCGGTGTACGATGTGAAGTCATTTTAGTCTCAATATTCTTTCACGTTTTGAAATATAAATAAATATAGCATCTTTAATTGGATAAATTGTTCTGAAAGGGATAATGAAGGATGGAAACTGACACAAGTTATTTCGATTTCAAGGCAAATGTTTATGGTGTTTTATTTGCGTTTTTTTAATGAGATTTATATATCGTGTAAAACAAACTTGTTTAAAATCTTATTTCACGCTCCCTTTAAAACGTGTAATATTCTTTAAAAACACGCTAAAAACATTTATTACAATCCGAATAATTTTCCTTTTAAAATAAAAAAAATGAAATAAAATTTGCATAGTAAGTACTACTTGTATTTCTACACACAAAATGTGACTAAGTTTAGTTTTTGGGGGTACATCGCTAAATCAAGTATTATCAAGCTTTCCCAAGGTATATTAAAAAAAACGAATTTCTAAGAACCTTCAAGCACTTTAATATGAAAATTTTATATTTCTCAGTATAGTCTAAGCTTATAGAACATTACTTTATATATGGAATGGAAAAGTCCCGGAAGAAAAATATATTCTAAAGATCATCTTCCCGTCGTTTTTGGACGATTTTAATCCCCAATGACAGAAAAAAACTGCGATTGGTGAGCAAATGAAAAAAGAAAACTTCAAAAATTTCCATCGAAAAGGGTCATAAAGATTTTGAAGGGTACTATTGGGACATGATCGTCGAAAATACTTTGAAGTTTAAGCCATGGGAATACTACAAATTCATTTTTTTTCTCTCTGCATGAAATAGGCTTAGCATTGCCTCTAACTATCTACGCCTACTTTAAACAAATCTCCAATTTTTTTTTTCAGGTATAAACAAAACTTTTGATATTGGAAAACGCAACAAAATGCGCAAGCAAAAACATCGGATGCGGGTTAGCCATCCGTAACGGAAATCACCACTAGGCCTAAACGATAAACGATTTATGGCAAACTTTGCAATAAGAAAAAAAAGTTAAAAGTTACCCCCCTTAACAAATCGTTTTATTTTTTCACTCTCTCGGAATACCGATATCAAGAAGATGAAAAAAACTTTTCGGTCATTTTCGATGCATAGCAAACAACAGTTGTCTCCCTTTCCTTGATTCCCCCAGGGCTCAAGGCCCAAGACGAGATCGCAGGAAGAGAAACTCTTTCCCTCTCTTCCTTGTTCGCATCTTTCAGTCGTACCAAAAACCCATATAAGCCCTGAGAACGTATGGTTTACAACTGCATCTTTGTACAGTATGTCCCTAAGAGAGTGGTATGACCAAAGGACAGTATGGGCGATTCTGAGTGTTAACCTTTCTATGACCTTTACCCCCTAAGGGTCACCTTTTACAAGATACAGCAAGAGGGAAGTAGGAACACTAAGGGAGAAAAACAGGAGATCATAGTGCAACGTAGACCAATTCTATCTTTGAATGTTCTTTGTGTCTTATTTGGGTTCTTGGTTCTACTTCAACCCTAGGCAAAGGGAGAGATATATATTTCCAAAGTACCATAGTAAATTTCATTTCTATGCATTGCCAACCATCTTATCTAACTTGTATCAACCCTCTCCATCGATAATTTACACTCCAGCAGGGTTGCAATCGCCCGCAGGAAACGCCTAGAGTGTCAATTTGAATTTATAGCGAGTGATAAGTTCGGGAACGCTTTCCGATAACGCTATGAAGTTAGATTGACGCAAAAAGGAAAAAGAAAGAAACACCGCATCAAAATATCATCGACAATGGATGGAAAGTTATATCCCGGCATTCAGCCCACTGCCTTTTACCCAAAGCGATCTTTTTCAATCTAAGTTTTTACTACTATGATGAAATACCTAAATTTTACCATGAATATCACGGTTTTATCATGCGTTAGAATGGGCGTGTGACAAAAGGGCTAACAGTATCGGTAATCTCCATGCAAAATAATTTAGATTACAAACTAAGCCATCTTCGATTAGGAATTGCATACTGTGATTTCTATCTAAGTGAGTTGTCGGTGTACCTACCACAATGAGATGCATGTCTACGAAGAATACAGTTAGGCAAAACTTGTCCTTAGTTTTAAGTCTTTTAACATTCATGGCAAAAGTAAATTTATTAAAGATAAGTCGCTTCCCGAACCGTAGTGGCTTTTACACGATACGTCCCTTACCTTCGGACTCTGGTTTTAACTCAAAATGAAATAGACTATATGCAGGGGTTGTTTTTGGTGCGAAAAAGCTACAGAGGAGAGACATTTGGTCTGATCGCTTACAGCTGATGCAACTGTCTATAGTTCGCTCTTCTTCCCTCGCATTGGCATTTTTGGTGCAAAAAGGTTCTAGAGTGGATACATAGAAAAATAAAATGGCTTGCATTGGATAGAATACGCTATGAGAATTCTTAGCATCACGGTGCGCCATGTGCGATAGACGAAAGTTAGTACATACAGAAGACTTGGTGGGTTTTCCGACCGGGTATTATCCTGAAAAGGCGGGAATTGCTGCAGCTTCTGGCTTGCTTTGCAGGATATTTCACTATCCCCCCATACCCCCATTCTTTTGTTTCTTTGTTTCTTTGTTTTTGTCTCTTAAGATTTAAGAGTGGGGGTGAGCTTTTGTGCATTTTTTCTTTTTTAAACAAAAGCCGTAGCGGCAAACACTCCAAAAGATCTTAGCGGCGGGGTGTTTTTAATTGTTTGTTTTATCACATGGTTTTACACTGGAAACGTGTTGGGCTTAGATGATAAGATCTACAGAATAGTTTTAGGCCTAATTAGGCTACACAGACAGGAGCCTTTCCACCACCTACGATTATGTTACGTAACGGGATTTTGTCGTAGAGGAGTGTGAGTAAGAAGTCTTTCGTGTGGACTTATCCCTCATGACGCAAAGCCCTTCGCTTTATAGGAAGCTAAGGTGATCCTAAAAGAAGCCATATATAGTAACAAGACCAAAGTGTCTTTAAAAACCTTCAATATAAAAATAGGGGTAAGCTCCGAGTATTAAACTGTCTCTTCCTGAAGATAGCCACCCGATAAATGGAGCCAGTTGCTTGCTGTTGCAGCCTGACTATTGGTTGGGTTGTACAGGAAGGCTGCTCTGATTCAGGGTAGGGTAGTTACGTGTAAAAAGGTTTGGACGGTCCCGCTTAAACACGGAAAGTGCATTTTGGACCGGACGTCGTTAACACGTTAAAGGCTCACCAAAGTCTACACGCTATATCTTCGCTTTAGATTCCTAAACTTAATAAAAATTTCATATACCCTTTTCCAAAATATATTTTATATCTATACTTTATTTAGTTTTATATAGTTGCTGACTGTGCCTTAGTTCATATTTAAACAGAGTACTTTTGAGCTATCCTATATATAAGAGTGCAAACAAGTGTTGCCAGTCATTTGTGAGTTCAATTCAACCGTAATCTACTACAGCACTTAGGAGTTCTCTTCGATTCTGAGAGTTTCTAATAAGCATCTGTGAAACTGTTCTACCTCTACAAACCAATATATATTTTCTTGAAATATTTATGAACTTATATAATAATAAATGTATTAATATTATAAATTTTCATAGGTGTTAGTATTAATCTCGAAACATCTCCCTTGCCTCGAATTTAATCTCATTTTCAGGTATGGAATCTTACATACTTAAGTAAACTTTGGGCAAGCGGGGATAACTCTTTAAACTTTTCCCAAAGTCATTATTGAATTGCTGAATATTTTCAAAGGCTGTAGGCAATTCGGAAGTGCATGAGCCCGCGTTAGAGGTGGGAGCCCGCAGTCAAATCTTTGGGTTATCCGTAAAAAACCCAACCCACCCGCGGGTGGATATGGGTGGGTAGAAAAAATTAGCGGGTGGGTATTTCGGGTCTTTTTAGCTGAACATATGTTGCGGGTACCACGTTAGAGGGTGGGTGCTACGGCTACCCAAAATGAAGCGTGTCACATTTCAATAGGACTTTGACGTCATTTTTTGCCTATTGGGGCTCCTCAGTCTACAAATTCTTTACTCAAAACAAAAAAGTTCTTATCAATGGGATGTGTTTTAACTCTTTTAACTACCCCATCTAAACATTAGTATGGTATCTTGTCAGTAGCCGAGATAGCCACCAATTATTTGAGCTCGTGTAATGTGCATGTTTTAAGCGAATGTATCATTTTGCATTACTTAAATTTCATTAACGTATACGTTGTCAGCTTGAGCGACCGCGGTAGTTGTGGTGTCTGTAGGCATGTCGCGAGCACCGGATTTGACTAAGTTGACTAAAAATGACCTTAAGCTATTGATCGAAAACAATTCTGAAACTAGTCGTGTCTCATTTAATGTAAACGAAAGGGGAAAATCGGTGGTTTGGACCTCCTTCGATGTCGTTTTCGTGGACGGTAAAGCGGCGGGGTTCGTTCGATGTGTAAAATGTAGTTCAATACTGTCGTGGGACGCAAAGAATGGAACCCACTCCTTGTTGAACCACGTTCAGTCATGCGAAAGGCAGCACCAAATTGTCCGACGCGTCTCGACTTCATCTAGCGTTATTGTCTCAGATGTGCCGCGAAAACCTATCTCAGACCTTGCGAAAGATGACATAAACCAAACTGTCGTAATTGGATTAGCACAAGATCTACGACCACTTTATAGTGTAGAATCGAAAGGCTTCTTACGTATCGTGCAAGCCTTCTCAGACTTTGGAGCTCGCCATGGACACGTTGACGTAAAAAACATCTTGCAACATCGTAAAACGCTAAAAGACAAACATCTCAACTCTGTAGTATCCCATTTGAAAGGTAACATCATGACATCCTTGCAGGGGTCACTGTCCTACCCACGATTCTCATTTACAACGGATATGTGGACCGATCAATACAAACAACGGCACTTTTTATCCCTGAGTATACACTTCATTGATCATACATTTACCTTAAAGAACAGCCTTCTAGCCGTAGAAGAGTTCCCAGATGAAAAGAAATCCACTATAAATATTCGAGGTGAATGTACAAGGATTTTGCAAAGTTATTTTCCCTCTGACGACGCGAGTACAATTATGGATCATTCTACTGCGGTTACCGATGGTGGGTCAAATATGGTTGGAGTTTTCCCACGTCGCTTACCATGTCAATGTCACGTTCTGAATTTGGTGCTTGAGCACTCGTTTAAAGACAAAGCCCTTACCGAACATTTCCCAGCTATTAAGAGCTCGATTGATGGTGTGAAAGCGTTAGTTACTTACTTTAAAAAGGCCGGGTTAAATTCTAAGCTCCCTTATACTTTGAAACAAGACGTCACCACGCGTTGGAACAGCAAATTGATTATGCTCGAGTCATACCAGAAACTGTCCCTACCGGTCAAAGAAATACTTCTAAAAATGCATCAGTTGCATAGAATTACGGGCATCGACGATGACCTGGTTACTGAACTAGTAACAATGTTACGCCACTTTCGAACGTGTTCAGAGAAGCTCAGCGCCGATAAATGCCCAACAATTAACATTGTGGTTATTTGTTACGAAGTCCTACGAGATGAATTATCTCCTAAGGCCGACGATTCAAGAATGTTTGCCAACTTCAAAACATCGGTCCAAGGATGGTTCGACAAGTACTGCCAATCGGATCCCATATACTACGCTGCTTGCATGTTACACCCAAAGTAAAATTCTGAATTCGTTTAATTAAAGGAATCGACAATTGAATACCCGGGGTGACCTATTGAAGCTTGTGTGCGAGTTTTCGTAGGGTTAGCAGTGCACCCTACGAAAACTCGTGCATGGTTAGTAGAGCTCTATGTGATGGAAGGTAAGCTTCAATAGGCCCCGCCCACGGATATACAATTGTCGATCCCTTTAAGTGACCCACAATTACATTTAAGCGTTGTCCGTTATGTTATGCGTTCTTCGCCAAGTCTTCAGTTAAATTGTGGGTTTTATGGTTTTGAATTAGTACTGATTCCACAGTTTCGAGTTTAGATATAAAAAGTTGCAGTTTACTAGTGAAGAAATACGCGAAGCAGCTAAAAAGTTACTAAGAAACTGGATGGATATAGTAACGCCTACTAGTGACATCACGGAGCGCCTCACCTCCATGGCAAAGCAGGATGAAGGTCCACCATCAAAAATGCCCCGAACTTTCCTTGAGAAATTCGAAGATCACGAAGACGAAGACGAAGACGAAGACGAGCTTACCATTTATATTGGACATTCGCTACCACGTTCAGGTTTTCCACCCTAAGTTCAATGTGTCATATAACGAAACAATGATATTACTTTGTCCCTATTAAACAGATGTGGCGGAATTTGATCTCCTGGAATTCTGGAAGAAATCGTTACAATTTCCGACACTACGCAAAGTTGCGTCTTGGGTTTTAGCTATTCCGGCCTCGGAGGCCACAGAAGAAAGAACCTTTTCCAGCACAGGAACAATTTTAAGCCCTAGAAGAACCGAGCTTCATAGCGCGACAATGTCCGATATGACTTTTGTACATAACAATTACCATAATTACTACATTGATCAAAATAAATAAGTACAGGTACTGAATAGTCTAAGAGTATAATTTTCACCTTTCAAGTGCCCTACTAGAACGATGTATATACTTTTGTGTTTACCCATGGTTACCTATGGATAACCCATGGGTGGGTAATCCTTTCAGCGGGTGTACCCGGGCGGGTACGGGTAGGGTTTTTAGTCTTGCGGGTTTGGGTGGGTAATTTCATCATGGGCTAAATAATGCGGGCGGGTACTGGCATATTTGTGGTGAGCGGGTGCCCAACTCTAGCCCGCGTGCCTTGGAGACATGTCCCTTTTATCGAGTTAGGGTTATTTTGAAAGACTTAAAATATATTGAGTTTTCGATAAAATTTAAGGACTATTAGATTCGAGGAATTTTAAGAGATTCCTAAGCTAAGAGATTTAAGGCTTCTACCAAACCTTTCCCCGCAAAATGGCGGAGAATTTTGTGGAAGACGCGACCGATTCGCTAAGTGCGGTACACTGATGAATTTTTTGCCCCTTTCAGTAATCTATAGATAGACCATTGGAGACGAGTTATTCAAAATATTAAATTTAAAATATGTTAAAATAGTTTCTCTCAATTTTATAAAGCATGATTATTATTCACGAATTTATCATGTCACAGGTAGTGATTACAATTACAAGCTTTAGTAAGAAAAACCATACTCAAATTAGACGGTCTCTAAATTTCAACAATAAGAATAAGTTTTTAAATATCCCCAAAAACAGGCTTGGCAGGTCTTGGAAAATTAAAAAAAAATATATATGATAAAACTGAACTGAGCGAGTTTATTTTTTATACACAAGAAAAAGTGACGAAATATGCATGCCATCAAATAAATTTCCTGCTTTGGGTTTTACGTCGTATTTACCTCTCATGGAAAGTAGTTCAAGTTTGCGAGACAATTAAAGATATGTACAACCTTTCTTATTATACGTACGAGATTAATATAACAAAAAAAAATGCGATGAAAGACTCGTTTTAAGACTATTATTTTCTTTAATCTAGCTCAGTATAAAGGGAGGGATTAAAATCTGAAAGAACTTAATTACCACTGAAAATTATATTTGATAATTTGCAATATTTTAAAGTATTTATTATTTATTTATTTCATTATTTTACATTTAACAATGTCCAAAAATATCGGTATCGGCTCTAGTATCGGTCGGTTTATTCGATTATTGATTAAAACTCCCGAGTATCGGACATTACCCTAAACCGTTTCTTTCATTTAAAAATAATAATAATTAAATTTTCTAATTTCAGCCTCTCCTCAAGGAATTCATGTTTTTCATTATTTTGGATTAGTACGTGAGATAAAAGGGGAGCGCCCTTGCGTTAATCGGATTGAAGGAGGACGAAATTTTTTATAGCGCATCCTTTCCTCAAAAAGATTCGCACGGTACGAAGCCTAATTCTCAAACATTTCTCAAGTCAAATCAGGCCATCGCGGCCGAGAGATAAAACAACACACAAAGATAAGGTCTCTCGAAAGGGATACAAAACGCGAAGGAATTCGCCCGTTTCTTCTGAGCTAAAGCTTAACCTAGAACTAAATTACGTAAAATAAACGCAAGTTTTGTTTTTCGGACGGTCGTAATAGCCCGTCCACACCAAAAATTCGCGTTAGCGCTGTTCGCTTCGCAAGGTTTGCAATGCTCGCAAGCGCCTACGCGTCTCGGCCACACATGCAAAAACCGCCTGTTTTACCTCTTGCCGAGAGATGCTTGCACTAGTATGCGAAGAGGCGCGAACCACGCGTTCGTATTGTTCAGCCAATCAAGGCGCGATAAAGTACCACGTGATTCTTCCTTTTTTAACGTTTCAACAGACGACACACAGGATATGGAGAGATTGACCGTGTTGATGCCAAGGCCTAAATAGATTAGTTTGATTTATTTGTGAAACATTTGGAATATGGGGGATACAAATAATGTAAATGAAATAAATGACGAGGCTTTGATAAATGAAGTAAGGGAATTTCCAGAACTTTGGAACAAAACTTGTAAAGGTTACCGGAACAACAGAAAAAAAGATGCCGCATTATTATTGAAACTTAAAATATTCTTCTGTTTGGAACACACAGGTGCCATGTTTAATTCCTACAGGAAAGTAGCAACCTCGATGACGAAATCATTTATGACGTCAAAATATAAGCGTACGTTATTGGTTGATCCTTTGCGAACAACGCAACACTTGCAAAAATCTTTGGCACGCCAAAGAATTTTGCTCTCTTCGCAAGCCTCGCTTAGTAGACGTTTTTTCTGGTGTGAACGAAACGCGACGGATGAAAGCGAACAATGCGAATGCGGCGAACGTGGCGAAAGACGCGAAAACGGTTGGTGTGGACGGGCTATTACTTACGAGGAAAAATTGGGCAATATTCTATCATCGAAGAAGTTTTGATTGGACAAACATCAAAACTGAGCTGCTTTGGCGTTTTTTTCCGATTTGTATTAGTAACTAATAAATTTAATAATTTCAACGAAGGGAATTTTTCCCTAAGTTAATGTTAACGGCTAGTGATCATGAGATTAAAGATTGGCACGTGAGCTCGGGGAAAAAACCTCCAGGAAGGTTTTTAAAGAGTTGTACTCAAGGTTATGATTCTTCTGGTTTTACACAAAAACTAGTATTTATGTAAATGGCCTACCCCTAGCCCCTACAAAAAGGTTTTTTAAAAAATGTTGGATGTTGGATTTTGGGACTGAATGAGAAACTCCGATGTTTATTAGAATCAGATCTGATTTTAGGAAGATCTAGGGATAGGGATTTACAGGAGCATTCAAACCTAGACTTGTATTTTGTTGGCTTGATCTCTCCGATTTACCACTCATGCATCGCATTTAAGAGAGCACATAACGACATAGTGCACATTATGAGCTCATTCATATGGTCTTCGGTCTAATATGGGTTCTTGGTGCATTTAATAAAGATCTACAAACACTAAAACATCAGTAAAGCACTGAAGAAAAGGACTAAAAATAGGAAAAACGGTGTGAAAAATTTCATCAAATTCCACAAGGGATAAAACCCATTAATTCTTTTCATTTTTCACATATCGAAGTGAATTGGTGCTAATAGCGCGAACCTCGTTTATAAATTGTTTCTGAAGGGGGTAGAAAACATTCCTGGCAAAGGCTTAGCCCCAAAAACTAATACGTGCACTGTTGGAAATAGCTTGGCTATGGGGCGAGGGTGGTAGTAACGAAAAGTGAAGCATCAATCATCGCTATCAGACGCAGCTTATTATATTTAGGGATATATATAATATAGAGGAGTAATCTGGTACGGTATTTAGGGGTTGGCACGATACAAGAAAGGGGGGGGCCCAGTTTCGTGGTGGTGGTGGTGAAATACCAACCAACGTATCTTTGACCATACTATCCAGGAAAGAAAGGCTACGTAATTAATAGGCTTAGCGAGAATCGTGGCTTGGCTAAGAGAGGAGGGGAGAAGAGAAGAAAGGGGACGAAACCATTAGACGATGGAAGCAACAATGAATGGATGGAAAGGAAAACGAGGACCCCCGAAAATGAGGCGCGCTAAAAATAGATGATACCATACCCCCAATAACGTCGTTTGTCACGTGTGCTATTTTCCCATTGTTCTTTTATCGAAGGGGCAACACCCCTTTCAACCTAACATAAACTGCGATATAGAGAAATCTAGAAAAATCAGTTCATTCCACTGCGGTTGCAATCCCAGTTTCAATTGACAAATTCGTATGGTGAATACTGAGAAACGTATGCCATATAAGAAGCGGTAATATCAGACTTTCCAATATTGTTTAAAATAAGTCTGCTATAAATTAAAGATGGTGTTCAACGGGTCAAACTGAGTTCAAAGCGTCAAAGAACATTCGACTCAAATTCGCCAAAAGAACAATTAACCCTCGTAATGTCTTGCGGCCTTTCTGAAACACTCCATATAATTAACAAATAAAAGTCGCAACTTGCACTTGGCCGAAAAAAGTAAAAAACCCTTTTCAAAATGGATCGAACACCCAACAAGTGACCTTTACCTTTCTTTTTCTTGACTGGCTGTTTATCCAATTAGCAACCGAATTGTTATAATCAAGATATTTACTAAAATTTACGAAACGTTTCTTTGGTTCATCATCCATCGAGATGAGATGAGATGAGAACAAAGCTACATTTAACCTACTCTATGAGCGGCGATCAAAACCGGTTTAAATATATGAATTTAGTGGCTTTCTAAGCCGCTAAAAGACATCGGAACACACTAAAATTGAAACGACTAACAGAGATTCTTCACAGAGAATCTAAAGAAGATTATATCGGTCATTAGGTCAGAAAAGTCGTTGTGTTGTTACACAGTGAAAAACAAAAATTTCGTATCATTCGTGTTAGGCGTGTTAATACTGGAAAGGTCTGCCTTATCATCAAATAAGCACGTTACCTAAGCCATCCTGAACATTCCCTCGCTATCCTCGAACAAATTTTAAAACTAAACAATCAACTTTTATCTCTTTCCCTTCGAAGGGAGACTGGTTTAAAGAGTATACTATGGTACGTAACTCTACGCTGTAGAGCCGCGCTATGGGTTGTTTTTTTTTCTATCTAGGACAGAGGCCTCCATACTGTCCTGTCCTGTCCGAAAATGGACGTAATAATGGAAGAGATCTCTCGGACCTCGTCAACATAAATTGTCCAGGATAAAAACCTTTCCTTTTTTGCTAGGAGAGTTTTTCTCCCATCGACTGTCATCAAGATATATCCTAACATAAGACAATGGACTCGCTTTCTCATAGAGAGAAACTGGGTTTCTTTTTTATATTTTTCATTTCAAAGATTGTCGATTAAACTTGATTGTTGTTTATTCCCATGCAAGACGTTTTGTTGTGGCAACAAAGTATTTTTGTTTTGAGGACAGCAGAGGGATTTGTTTTCTAGTTAGAGAGAGGTCCGGCTGGCCGGTCAGCGGATATCACGCCTCTGTTCTTAAACAGGAAGCTAAAATATATATTTAATATTTTAAATAACAAGGGAGTTGTTATAAATAATCGTCCTAGGTATTATTTATCTCAATTCGTGATAGCCCAAAGGGGTCACGATGGCTTAAGCAGGATATTTATTGATTGATTTTAAAATAAATTTTATAGTTAATGTATTCGTCTAGATAATTTCAACTTTGAATAATAAATTGTTTAGGATTCGGATTTGAAGCTATTATTAATTTAATTTGAAGGATATCTCTAGCGAAAATTAAACTTCTACTGTTAGGAATAGAAATATAGACCAAAACACGTCAACTGTCTCACTGCGAAGTCTTTACGCGTTGGTCCTTCCCTGGAAAAGAATGCATTATCCTCTTATCGTCTTTAATATTTTATTGTTTGAAATATTAATTACGCTTTTTCGAAAAAAGAAAAAACCCTATTTACCACGGTCCTTCCCTTTAACTAAAACTGTAAGATAAAACTTCAGTTTTTCCTTCCCAAGTTAGCGATTATAAGCTTTTATGACTAATTAAATAGTCCATTAAGTTAAGTACTCATTAGAAAATTCCGGGGGTATCATAAAAAAAATACTTTTCTCAACTCCTCATTAAACTTTGTGTGATAAGTTTTATGGTAAGACATTCTAAAGTCGGCCAACGGGGAGTAACTATTCTATTGTTTCTCAAACACCACCGTTCCGTTCTCGTATCAGGACATGGTCACGTTTGAATAAACCAGGTTGAAGAAGAAAAACGTTAATGTCGGCAGGGAAACTCAAGATTGGTTTGGCAAAGCAGCGACCTAAGTCACACCAAGTTCAAAGACTATGAAGTCCTCGGTACCTGTATCTAAGAGAGGGCTGGTAGGTTGGTTTCAGTTTCCTCACCCTAACCAACACCTAACCCCCAAAAAAGAAACACTACTGGATTCCTGCCCCCTTCGTGGTGTCAATGACAGGTCACGTGGTTTAGTTTCCTATATACGTATAGCAATCTCGTGTTACATAGTGGGGTGTTTTTTTCTTTTTCTTAACGTGGGTTCTCTCTATTGGCTTTAGAAACAGAAACATTCCCTCGTGCTGGAAAAGGAATGTGACATTGACATTGAAGTCACGCTATACACTGTAGTAAAGACTAAAGAGGGTTCAACTTCAAAGCCACAAGGATTAATTTACCACATTGTGGCATTTTGTTTTTTTGGATGGATACACCTTGCAGTTTTGTTTGTTGCTACAATAAAATATTACTTTTTTCTTACTAGAAGATAGTGTAATGCAAATTTTACATTGGAATTCCAATTCTGGTGCTACACGTTTTAAATTTTGCATTAGTTCTTACATGAAAAGGGGAATGTCTGGAATTTAAAATAATATTGAAAATGTTTTATATTTTAAGTGCAATAGGATTTTTCTCGATCTGCAATGGAATTTCTTTTACCCTGTAAAAGTGTTTTATACCTTGTAAAACGGAAAACAAAGTTTCGAATATTTTAGAGTCACATTTCAAAGCACACAAATTCCTCACTTTCAAACAACACCTTGAACTCTGTTGGATTCCCCAAAAAGGTTACCCTCGGTTTTACGAGTGCTATTTTAGTACGAACATTATTTACGAGAACAGGGTTACCAGTCAACAGGTCACTATAATGATAGGTCTGTCTGTAAATAACGCAGCGAGCGACCTGAATAGGAAATTAGCGAATTTCAATAAAAAAAAACGGTAGCTTTAATAATGGAATAATTGACATAGTAATAAATATCATCACTGAAACCAACTTTAACCTCAACACTCTTAATAATTTAACGAGGTTCTAAGCCTAGTCCTTACGTTCTAAAAAGATATAAAGTAAGTCAATGCACGGTGAATAACATACTTCTAGAACTGTATATATGTATATACAGGGTCATTAATAAATAAAATCCAGGCTTCTCTAACCTTATCTGCAAACGAATGTAGGCTGTACGCTGTAGGTTCTACCTTAACATATAAAATTAATCGACGTCTTGGTATAGCGGTTACTACTAAAAGCAAGCTGAAGTCAGCGGCACCGGTCGGAGCAGAGAGAGACAGGAAGCCGAGCAAATATTTACTGACCACTGGGCTCAATTTTCACCGGCGTGTAAGGTCCGATAAGGCTAAGGCAACCCACCGTTAAATACCCGTCCCCGAGTCAGTGCGTGCAGGGCCTATGTTGACCCTTGTCACCTTGGACCAATACTTTCCTGGCCTTAGGGCTCCTAGCTAGCGGTTAGGGTACGTCCGATAGAACACCATGGCATCCAAGAGATATACGCACGCCTTCACTCTAGACTCTCAAACTAAGAGTTTTTTTACTGGTAGAAAAAATTCTTAAAAAGTTTTCTTAGGTTGCTTTCAGAGTCCGACACCTCAAGAAATAGCAAGAAAAGGAAAAAGGCATAAGCGTAGGTATAGGTACACTTCACTTTTAAGTTATCGCATTTCTGTCAAATCTGTCACATTTTCGCTCTTACTACAAGTCATGAATTTATTTGGTTATAATTATGAATATTAAATGAATAAGTAATTTTAAAGTTTAAATTATTCAAGTTAAATCACTACTACATTTCACGAATTTATTTGATTATAATTATGAGTATTAAATGCATAAGTAATTTCAAGGGTTTAGATTTTTCAAGTTAACAAAGTAATTACTACAAATCATGAATTTATTTTATTATAATTATGAATATTAAATGCAAATGTAATTTCAAGCGTTTAAATTATTCAAGTTGAAAAAATAATTACTACAATTCATGAATTTATTTGATTATAATTATGAATATTAAATGCATAAGTAATTTCAAGGGTTAAATTATTCAAGTGAAAACCAAAAACAGAAAAAATATTGTTAGTTTTCAGTCAATTACACTCGAAATTAGTATTAATGACTTGGAAAAACACGTAATTTTTTCAAGTAGTTTCAAAATGCATCGGTCTGCAACCACCCTTTAGGTTTTCCTTTAAAATAATCGTTAGTGAAATAAAAAACAAACAAATATTCATGTTTTTGTTTTTACCCTAAATTACTGCAAAGTTAAAAACATTGAAGCGAACCATTATAATAAAAAACCAGAAGCACCGGAAGATATTTAACCTTGATAATAAACCATTTTAATTTTATGGTCGAGGAATAATGAAATCCGGCATTCGCAACTAAAACATTTTTCGATAAATAAAATATAAAACCTAGATTATTTTTATTAGTAACAAGAAAAATTACGACTATGTAATATTAAAAGCTACGCGTGTCAACCTAACTTTTGGATTTAGGGCTGAATATAGAGACTTTTCGAACTCTCCTTTTGAAAAGGAATTTTGTCTATACGGCTTCAATCCACATCAAATTAAACTGGTGTTTTTCTAATCAAGCCCTAACAATGTCCGGAAAATTTGTCGCCATTTACGGTATGAACAATGTAAACCTGACGCCTCTTTCCCTATTCAAGCTGTCAGAATGTTGATGTCAGAATCAGTTGCCTGATCTTGCAAAATCTATAAATTATACCAAATCTTTTAAATTAAAAACTTAACCACTTTTCTCATACGAATATTCTTGTTTTTCGTGTATCCGATGAGTTGTACACACAAACAAACTAACTAACTAACTAACTAACAAACAGGTAACCAACCCATAAACCACGTTTCATTTATATAACTACACAGGCGCAGATAAAAATATACTCAAAATTAGGACCCCTATGTTCTGTTGGTTATACACGTTTTGGTGAAACCTTCTAATCGAATCGTATTTGAAATGGAAAACATAAAAGATTTAATCAAATTTACGAATTCCATCTCTGAAAGCAAGAGCGTATTACTATTACGAAGAAAATCCAAAGTTATCGTGTTTTGCCAGCGTGACATCGGCTAAAGTTAATTTGCCTTGTCAACGTCATAATTTGAATATTATTAAACTTTTCCCGGTACTTTAATTTTGGAGAACAAAATTGACATTCAAGAAAATTGTCTTTCAAGATACTGAAAAAAGACATAGTTTTAAAGGGAGAGCGAAAGTTGCGATTCAAATCTTTAAAACTAATGAAAGTAGCTAAGCCTAACTTAAAACTACTTGGCTCTTTGTTACGTAATATTTTTCCCATAAGAAACCTTAAGCCTAATTTCAAAGTTTCACAAAATTGTAAGGATATAAACGTAAATGTTGTAGGGATATACCAAGCCTAATTTTCAAAGTTTCACACAGAATTATAGGGCTATACTAAGCCTTATTTCAAAGTTTCAGAGAATTACTGGGCTATACTAAACCTAATATCAAAGTTTCATAGAATTATAGGGCTGTACTAAGCCTTATTTCAAAGTTTCATAGAATTATAGGGCTGTACTAAGCCTTATTTTAAAGTTTCACAAAATTATAAGGCTCTATACTAAACCTAATTCTGGTTTGTTTGTTTCTTTAACTTTTTTAAAGCAGTTAATTTGGAAGGCCTAACGAGTAAAAAAAAATAACGGGGCATGCATGTCGTTGCATCAGACCTTCACGAAAAATAAACATATTCCCAAGGTATATTAAAGAAGAAATTTCCACAGTAACGAGATAGGTAAATGCGCCAAACAAGAAAAAAGGAACACAGTTCTAATAATGTTTGTCCCAGCTTTAGCTCTTTCGCAACATTTTTCATTTGAAGAATTTCCTTTTTATTTTCACCCACCAACAACCAAGCTACGGGGAACTAAGACGTAGAGCTACGTCCACCTTGCAAAGTTAAGACTATAAGCGGAGAGAGGGGGTAGTGGAACTTATGGCCCTCCAAAGAAGTTTATTTCCTATAAGGAGGCAAAGTAATAAGATAGAAGAAAAAAATTAAAAGAACAGAACAGAATAAAAAAAAATATATTTTAAAAGGCGGAAACCAGTCGAACAACTTTTGGCAAAATAATTCTTGCAGAACCGCTTAGGTTTATAAACTCGACGTTTTGGAAAAGTCTGAATCACACTCTTTTTCGCAATTATATAACGTATTAAATCCCCATAGTTCTAATCTAAATATATTCAAAATTATTAAATTTCGAATAATATTTGATCATATGTATACACACATTAAAGGGTTGATTAAATATATCTACTGGTTCAAATCCAGCACCACCGTAAAGGGTTTGATTTTACCGCCGTATTAATTCAACTTCACTTGGTAAAAAGGTTTTATATAAGAGGCCTTGGAGTATTTCTTCTACACACTCGCAATGCAACCATTATAATACCTCGCGATGGCTCCAACTGCTAAATTACGTTTGTTCAGCTTTTGGGATAAAGTTTCGTAAACCATAAATAAATACTTTCTGTTCAAATAATATATAAAATATATTTGGCCAATTTTATCGTAAAAATATCTTAAATGTTTTTCCCCTACTTATATTTCAAATAATATTCAAAATTTCATTTTACTTTTCTTTTAGATGAAAGGCATTTTAATGGAAACCGCCATAAGTTATCAGCGTGCCTTTGCTTTGTGGCAAACATTACGTATCTGTTACCAACCATCATGCACTCTCTGAAAGGGGGTGAAAGTCACGTGATGTTAATCTACTGTTCAACATTACCACAAATTCCTCAATCAATTTCGCCAATATCTGGTCTCCTATTTTCGTAAGATTGTCAACGATGCTATTTTAAGGTCGGAGGTCATCTTTGCAAAGTGACACGGTCTGAAAAACACCGTCACATCAAGCTAGCAACCTAATTATCTCCATGACAATGGACACCATTTAGATTTCACCAAACTGACAATATTAAATATAGATTCAAACCTCGAAAACAAAGATTGAATTGTTAACGCGATGGCATATAATGAACACTCAACTAAATATTATTAATTGAATATCTAGGTTACGACAAACATCTGCACGAGGAAGGACTCGGTTTCCCCAAACAAAGCTTAGAGGGTTTCAACATTATTCATGGTACAGAATATTCTATAATGAAAAATTTGGCATTAAAGTAGAAGTAAACATCCCCTCGGTTTTCCAGGAATCATTGCGCGCGTGATGCGACCAAAAATTCTTATTAAGAAGGTATGAACGTGCTGCTAAAAGTAGGGAGATAATAGCGACACCTTAAGCTGAAACCGTAATAGAAATTGGAAGGATAGGCTTCAATGTACCGGTTTCATTGCCAGGTTAGACAAAGGTTCCCTATTTAGAACGAAGCCTTTCTTGGACGTACTTATTTTTGTCCAATTTTAAGTAAGGATAATTCGCCATACCTCAATAGAAGCGACGCGAGCAAAGTCCAACGTTTCTAAGAAGACTAGTAACAGGGAAAAATAAGGTATGGTATCACCTGACCCTGAAATTATTTTTCTTTTTCTATTCAATAAACGCCACCATGCACTAGACCAAACCCATTTAAAGGTTTTGTTCGCACCTTGATTAAAGAAATTTAAATATTACACTCGCATTAATTGGTTGAATTAATTACGATAAATACAGGGTGTTTCCGAAAGGTGTGTGAGAAAAGGGGTATTTTGGGTCGAAAATGCTCTATGACACTTCAAGGAATTGAGTGCATAAATCAGGTTATTTAAAATAACAATTAATAAAGGTTTCTAATTGATATCAGCTTCATCTCTTCTTTGGGTGCATTAAAAGAAAATTATCCCATTGTTTATAGTATATTTGAATTTCTTTCATATTAAAAACTTGCTTTTTATTCCAACTCTGAATAAAATAGGGTTAGTTTAATTTAGGCCTTTATCTATCTATTTATAAAAAAAGACTTCGCAATTCTTTAATATCTATTTCGAAATTACTTGCAATGGGAACACTATCAAGTCCACGGAAAGAACTCCCTATACTTCTTCAAGAAGTTCCACTTGCTAAGTATAAGAAGCACCAACCAACTACCAAGTGAGGGGAAGGTCAAGACTCAAGAAAGGAGGTATTTTTCAAGCAGAAAAATTCCAAGAAACTAGCTCGTTCATTTTTTACAAGTAACTCCCAACTTCGATGTATATATACAAAACATGGATGGGTGTCGCCCCTTTTCTTGAGAGTTCTTTCTCTAGAATCCCCCTCTCCTCCATTGCCATACTGTACCAAATTGTACCAGGCACAGAAAGCCCTATACTGTTACCGGTATCTTAACGTCCGTCGTCTGCTCAAAGATTGGTTGTATCATGTGTAATTGTTAAGTTCTTATAATTTTCAATAATAGTAGGGTTTTGTATTGCTTTAATTAACTCAAACTATGTATTATATAACAACCTGTTATATCAGCCTTGTAATGAAGTTAAAGCTAAGATATATGCGAGGAATTTAATAATTAAATTACCAGTTTTTAATTTAATTTCCCTAAATGGATATTGCCGATCTACTATAGTTCTTTATAGTTTTCCCTAAATGGATATTGCCGATCTACTAGTATTAAAACTAACTTTGGAACTGATTCAAACTGAACTAAACTAATTACAACCTGTTGGCAGCCAGTGTGGTAGGACCTAGTTCAAAGGGTTAACTTCTATAAACGATTTTGAGCCGACATCTTGACCCAAGCAAAGCCGCATTCAAGTCACTATATTTTTTATAGATGACCCCTTTACTAAAAAAGCATTGTCTATCAATATAAGGGACCATTCGTAAAGCAATCCAATTATAACTTGTAAACTGCGTCCCTGTGGCAAAGTACCATAGAAATACACATTTTCAACTCAAAAATTGGTGTCCCATAGAACAGTCCCACTACACTTCAGTACTACCACCCCTTTGCATAATTAAAACTAAACTTTTAAATTAATTCAATTTCGAACATTCCTGATTTGGCAATTAAATTCAGAATTATTATTTGAAACAAAACTTTATATACCTAGACGCTTTTCCGGTTATCCAAAAAAAGAAAAAAATAATAATTCCAAAATAATCTTCTATTGTATTGAGCCGGTATGCCTCTAATTTATAACCCTCACTCGTTACGTAACATCAGGACTGGTAGGAAATAGGTAGAAGTACTTTGAAATCGGTAAAAAAATAAGTGTTCGGTGTATATTCCGAATCTTAAAGGACCTGTAACACGTTATTCCAATGGGGGGTATTAAAAAACAACGGTCGTTGAACTACGCACCTAAAAAAAATCGTGGCGCACAGGATAATAAAATGTATCAGGTTCAAATTGCAAAAGAAAAATATGTATGTATCTTATTTCAATTTAAATTAATTAATTAATTAAAATATTTATACTCGGTTATTGTAGTGAAATAATGTCCCTAATTGCGATTAGTTTGGGTTAAATAATTATGTAAGACGTTTTGGTTTACCGACTTGCCGACTTTTAAAGCTAGTGTTGGCCTAAGAAAACTAGTCGACAAGGCTTAAGGAAAGTTCGACGGAAGTTTCGTTTCATTCGAAAGTTCGTTTGACTACTCGAATCGAATGAATCCGTTCAATTAAGTATAAACGAAGTTCAAATAACTGCCAGGATAAGCCTTGAAACGTCGATTAATCTTAATCGAACCCAATTAAGATTAAATTAACATTTGACACTTTTTAAAGTTGTTTTTACTGCCAGTTCCTTAAACATCCCCTCCACCCCCTTCGTTTCAAAATTCAATAACTTTAAACTTAACTATTATTTAAATTACAAACTAATTAAACACAATTTGCCACGAAGTTTTACGACTAATTTCACAAATATTACTAAAGAAAAAACATTTTCCGTATAAACATGCACAAACACTTATGTAAAAAGTTACTTTAAAAATTGTTACTTACCAACTTCGGCTGTAGTTTTGTTAGCTTGGGTTTCTTGAGTCACAACCAACACAAATGCGAGGCATAATAACACCACTGAACTTGAAGTATAATTATTAATCCACCTTAACCGGACCATTGTACTACAATTCGTCGACGCGGGATTCGCAAAAAACTTCGTGGACTTTCTTTTTTTACGAAGACATTTTGTTGTTTAATCCCGGCGCAGTTTTCCTAATGAAGAAACACGCGAAAAAGAGAACGAAAACGCGTAAAATTAATATTAATTGTAAACTTTTAGAGATTTTTCTAAGCCTTAATTTCTTTAAAAACGTCTTAAGAAGATTTCTCGCGTAGGAAACAGGTTTTCGAAACTGACGCCGTGTCACGTATAATGAATAGTATAGAAGAACGCCGGTTTACAGCGCTCGTATTATCGTCACTCCGCCAGTGGTGGCGCTTTTCGACCAGTTTAGTTGTGGAAATTTTAGTCGCTTCAATGCGGAAAACT
Source organism: Phalangium opilio (assembly GCF_054372755.1). Classification (NCBI taxonomy): domain Eukaryota; kingdom Metazoa; phylum Arthropoda; class Arachnida; order Opiliones; family Phalangiidae; genus Phalangium; species Phalangium opilio. The sequence continues at coordinate 3,653,928 of NW_028324187.1, read as the reverse complement.
CTCCGAGAATCCACCTAGTGGTTGAATTTGGTAACTGCGGGGAAAAACACACCGACTGTGGCGCACCTGTTTTGGCGCATTGAAAGGAATGGAGAAGTCCAGAGGCCCCGAACAGGCGTATTTTAACAGATACCTAGAGAGGAATACTTGACCACTCTCGTCTCGGAGTATTATTAATTCTTGGGATGAGCTTCCGATTTTACCATAGATTAGATGGTTTAAGCTGGGATGACGTATGAGCGCGCCCAAATTACCCTGTTCTCTATTCCTTCCTCTAAAATTACATGGATCCCTGGTCAAAATAAACACTTTTAACTGGTCAACTTTAGAACTGGTACGCACGCTTCCCATGGTCTCTTCCTGACAAAAACCTAGCGTTAAGTTGCACAAGGAGCTCATTCTCAAGTAGATTCCCCCTTGTCATAAAACAATCTTAACCATCCTATTTAAATACCCTCCCTCAACTTGACGTCACAATGCATGCACGCAACTACGATCTTTTACTTTCATTGTTCTAAACATTGTTTAAATCTTTTTATATATTTTTTTTATTTTTTAATATTTCATTTGAATTTATCCAGCCAGGAGGAAGTTTGCCTAATTTTCAAAAAGAGGGGGAAAATTTTCCCTTAAACTTTACAACTGAAATAAAAGGTAGCCTTTACTCTGTACTGAGTCCTGCAGAACAAGAGGAATTTTACTGTATTAAACAAAAGGGGGTATATAGTATATATGATAGTAATGAAATTTTCTAGTAGCAAATTTTTCCAGCTCGCTCGAGGTAATGGCTTATATTTGCATAATTCGCTTAAATTCCTAGTGTGGACTTTGGGTGGGTTGGTTAAAGTTTTACTTTTGTTTTAGGCCTAAATTAATCATATTTTATGACAGTAAGTGACGTCAAGGGTATAGTATAGACCTAGCGAATAAATAAAGTTTTTTTTAATCTTTAGTTTTTTAAGTAAATGGGTTTTCTATCGGAATTCTTTTGGTAAAAAAACATACTTCAAACTAGACCTAATTTTATCTAGAAAAGACAGAGGGTCCCTAGATAAGGGGGTACATTATTTTGCCTTATGTTTTTTCTTGGTCTGTAGCTCAGTCTCTCTAGAGTTAAACATCATTACTTTGGTGTTTTTTTGTTGTCTGTTTTTGTTTTCGGGGCTTTTTGGGACTTAAAGTGGTACTTAAACGTTACAGGCATTTTTTGGCAATGTAAAAAATAGTAAATTATAAAATAATTAATAAAAATTTTCATAAAATTACCTTTTTTTCGTTGTTTAATTGAATGTGGTGTATTGAGGGTGAAACAGATCTACAGGGGCCCGTAGGATAGCATTACCCTGGTGGGAGGCTTCACTCTGAACACCAATTTAATTCAGAATAAACATTTCTAAACCGACTAAAAATGGATTAAATCTGTTCTCAATTAATATTCCCAATTAACTTAAAATATTAATTTAATATTAATTAGATAAATAACCAAATTTATTAAAATATTCATGAAATACTGTCGTCTTTTTATAATATAAATATAAAGTAACAGATTTATATTCCAATTAACTTAAAATATTGATTTAATATTAATTAGATAAATAACCAAATTTATTAAAATATTCGTGAAATAATTTCTTCTTTTTATAATATAAATAAAAATTAATAGATTTATATTTATATCTCGATTGAGAAATTCTAAGATAAATTCTCCATAGTTAATAAGAGCTTTGATAAGAAAGGACCACGTGATTATGAGACTATTCTCTATTTACTGCGTGAAATATCAGGCTCTGAATTGTTTTGGACTTTATATTAAAAAAAATGTTTTGTATAAAAAACATACTTGACAGAGAGTCAGAAAAGTTTAAGTATATCTTTAAGCCCAAGATAATGATACTAGACATTGGAAATTTCACAAACAGAGTTTCCCCAAAAAAATAAAAACATACGCTTAAAAAGCCTTGCATAATATGGCGATATACGTTTTAGTATTTGTGGTAAAATATATATGGAATATTTCAGCTATCTTGGTCGTAAACTTTATCAATATTATATTCGGTTTGTCTAAACCTCTCTAAAGATATATAGTTGGCTTAACGATACGCTAAGTTATAGATTATATGAGCAATAATTGGAAAATTACCTATGGACTTATAGGAATTAATTGGAAATCGAATATTCATTAAGCTATCTAAATTATATCGCAATATCTCAATATTTAGATAAGCGACCAGGCGCGTTGCCCGGGTCTTTTAAGGCTTAAAGGAGTGTAAAACGCGGGAAGATTTTCCAGGCTAGGGGGTTCGAGGACCCAACCTTGAAGAACCCTTTCTTGAACCTATACAATAACAACTATACAAACAAACAAATAATTAAATCGGTCAAATTATGCCACAGAAATTCGCCTTATTTTGAACCCTTCTCACTCGTAAAAAAACTCCAAAAAGGAATTTATGTCAGTTATATAACAGAATTATATAACGTAAAAAAATTTATTTAATTTTTTAACGAAACTTGATTAAACCATCGTAATCTAATCTACACTGTAAAACCACGCAAAAATAACATTTTAAAAAAACCTTAAAGCTAAAACTCGGCAAATAATTTCCTGCCACAAAAATTAAAAGAATAATACCGGTTAGTTTACGTCGTTAAGCCTAACAACGATTGCGTTATCGTCTTTAAAAATTTCCTTTAAAAAATGAAACAAAAAATTTCATTTTCTTTCAACATGGAATCATAAGGTAGACTAATATGAGGGGATAGATACTGCATTGAACAGTCAGGTTTGCTGAGGAATTAACGCAACTTTTCCATACCCTCCGAGTATCTTCCCCCTCGTCAGAGACAGAAGACTGGCAATGAAATCTTAAAAATTGCACTTTAAGTAAGCTGGTTTCGGGGCCTCGCCAGGTACGGACCGACACGGAGTATAAACAGGGGGGGTTGAAAATAGGGAGCGTAATTTTCTTGAGAATAAAGGGGGTGGGGTGGTGCAGGCTTTTAAGAAGCGGGTGACCTCGCCAAAAGGTACCACCACCAATTCTTTACCAGCAGCCAGCCACACACACTAAAGGTAAACGTGTGTAGTGTGTACTAATACCGTCATAGTGAAAGAAATATTTCTATACTGCAGCGCCGCCTGATGGCAGATAGTTATAGCTAGTCAATGGTTTCCAATGTATAAGCCACCTCGTGACGTGTTGTAGTCTGCGGCTATGGTAGGTTAGGTACATTTCAAGGTCAATCTTGATGTACAGTAACCACTTTGGTTTGGGCTGGTTGTTGGAACGGAGGATACCAGAAATTGGTCTGTGGGACTTTTACAGAGAGAAATTGATGGATATTTTCTACCGAATTATTTTGTTCGGGGTTGGAAGGGGTCCAGGGAGAGGTCCTATTGTGACAGGCATCAATTTGAATTTCGAGATACCCTACCTACCTTAGCAAGTTTTAAAGGAAGTAATTTATGGGGCTGTTTTCTTTTTATAATGTATTTTGAAGGAAATTTTATCAGAGAAAATCGAAAACACGTGATTAATGGATTCCAAGAAGCCATTCTTAGTCACAGAATTTTATATAGGTAAAAATAAAATGTGAGTTTTAGAACTTCTGTTAAATATTCCAACACGGATGGTGTCAGGAACGTGTAGGTACATTTAAAATTTAGTATGAGTAATTACTTATAAATTAAACGATAAATATATTAGACTTTGATTTATTTTTAAGCCACAGAAATTATATCATATCAAAACTGGATAGGTAGATCTTTGATTCATTCCATTAGTACTATTACAAGGTTCGTGCAACTTTTCAGAAGTCCTTAAAGGCCGACTTCCATCGAAAAGAGTTCTAGCGAACTGAAAACTGAGCATCGAGACTAACAATGGAGCGACCGTGCCGATTTTCGAATCCCCGCTGGGGTAAAAGATGGAAGGGTTCTAGCTAACTGAAAGCCGTGCAATGTGGTTTTAGCGAACTGAAGATACACAATAGAGAATTTCCTTCAGGGGAAAGCCAAATTTCAAGAGGAAATAAATTTAAAAGGATTTCTATTGTTCATCTTCAGTTCGCTAGAACCACATTGCACGGCTTTCAGTTAGCAAGAACCCTTCCAACTTTTAACCCAGCGGGGCTTCGAAAATCGCCACGGTTGCTTCATTGTTAGCGACCGTGCCGGTTTTCAGTTCGATAGAACCCTTTTCGCTGGAAGTCGGCCTTTAAAGACTGGGGTCTAAATCATTCCTTTGGTCTAACGAAAGAAAATGAGTGTTGATGATACGGTATACGTTAGCCGATACAAAAAAAAAAGAAAGTTAAAGCCCCCCTGGTCCCAGAACAAATGGCTTAACACGTCGATGTTCTCCCCAAGCCCCTTCAAGTTCAGGAGAAAAAGATATAGCTATGATTAATACCTGTCTGAAAACTGTAGTAGTAGTAATACCCCTACAGCCAACCCAAGGTTTATAGTTTAGTAGGCTATAATTGTGTTCGAAACAAATTTTGACCCCAGTATTTTGGAACCGAACAAAGGTCATAAACTTTAAGTTCAATAGTTTGTGTCCTTAAAAATTAGAACCAAATCTATTTTTACATAAGGAGTGTGCCATTTAATATTAAATTGGAGGTTCAACACGAAAATAATAGAGACTTAAGGCAGAGGTCTGATACAACTTTTCACTGAACTAGAAGGCTCAAAACGTTGAGTCCGCAAAAATTGGTCAGTGATTAACTTTTAATATATTGACACAACTTGTTCAATTTCTGTTCAGAAAACCAATCTAGTTTACTCAACTCAAGTTGACTTATCTAAATGAGTCTGAACAGGACTTTAGCCAAAGAAACTGATAACGTCCAGTCTTCCAAGTCTATAGCCCTAAAAGAGCACCTATCATGTTGTTCAAAGTTGTTTCTAGTTCTAGCTTGCTGCTTTTCGCATTTGCAAGATTAAAAGCCTGTTAAAGAAATCAGCTACGGCTCCAACTTCAAGCTATACGTATTCTACCCTGAAATTTGCAGTTGCAATGTTCAATATACAATTACTACAAACAACAACCTTCAAACGTCCTTTTTATGTAAAATATTCTTTAAAATCACGACAAAATTGAGAAATACAGCCCAGTAGTAGTAAGCGAATATATGCGCATCGGGACTAATCTCGAAATAAGCGATCCAACAATGTTTACCATCATTTCTCAAAGCGAGAGAGAGGCTGTCTACGAGGCTAGAGAGAGAGTAAATTGCTCTCTAGAGTCCAGCAGAAGGATGAGAGGAATTGGATGCTAGGGTCTCCGTAAAATTTGGCCAAGGTGCTGCATGGGTGCCGTTATAAAACTCCCTAACACCAACCAATCTTATACCTCACCAAGAATATACGGAGTTATACGCCCCTAACACGTAACGCTCTGAGCTGGAAACATAGAAGGGATTCAAGGTATATCCATCGACCACACGGTCTCTTGATAAACGACGATAATACGCGGTGGTATAGACGATAGGAAAGAAGACGTACAAAGAACAGCTTTGTGCAGTTTTGGTCGTATACCCACTCCCCTAAAATGACGTATCATATTGATCTTGTTCGAAGATATATTTCTTTCGCAGCGTCTTCACTTATTTTTATACCTTATTTTTGATATATAAACTGTCCCCTGCTATGTTTCAACGAGAAACTACAAGACCCTCATGTCAATTTACTAATGGGTGTCTTTATACGGTGTAATTTATACTGGCTGCAGTGTATGGTCAACCATGGACTAACAATATACATACAGTATATCACTCTTGTAAATGTCCTTGGTTTGTTGTCTAGGCCCGTGTTGGTTGGTTTCGAATCACATCTTGGTCTTACTGTATATTTTTACAATGTTCCAATAAATTGAACCAATGGAATTGTATACCGTTGTTATCGGTGTCGAAGTTCACAGACCGACAGAACGTTGCCACTTAATTCTAAGATGTATGGATATTCATTCATTCTTAGTTGAAAAGTGGGGTGGCGTAGCGGTTAGCGCTTTCGCCTCGCAGCAAGAGGATCCCGGGTTCGATCCCGGACTGTGGCACCGGGAGAAAATCTGGGAACAAATCCTTCTGCGTAGAGTTTGCAAGTTCTCTCCCCGCTTGTTAAAAGGAGTTTTCCTCCGCGGTCTAACCCGGTTTCTCCTTTCCATCAAAACTTGCAGAGGTTAACGGTAATAGTTAGTATAGGGCGCTGTAGGTTAGCTGTGGCATAGGGGCTAGCCACCACCCCTCTATGCATTGTAAAGGGACCCACCCGTAAACAAGCCACAGGCTTAGTGTGGATATCCCTTCATAGACAAAAGCTTATATTATTATTATTATATGAGTTCAAAGCATTGCGGGAATGCATTCCCACTCATTCTTTATTTGCCTACCACCTTTTGTAAACCTTATTCCACTTCTGTTATAAAACCATAATATAATCCTCGACGCCTTGAACCAATAGTAAGCTTAAACGAAAGTATTTTAAAACTCGATGGAAAAATTATCCAATTGATTCGTAATTTAAAATTTAGTCAAAGGTTTGTGTAATATTGTTTAACTTCTCCAATTCAATGGATTCAGTATCAACCCAAAATTTATATCACAAAGCAGGCATGGGGATGTCACAAAAGTTTGTCTACCTACTGTCTAAAACATGCCACCTTTGCAGAACGTACTATATAGTGTTGGTAATCAACCACGACCAACTGAGTGGGTATAAGAGTTATCTAGTTCTTTTTATAGTAATATTTTTTTTGTATTTTTCTGTTGGAAAAGTAAATCCGAAGTCTGCGTACTCCTTCAGTTTATATAAAAAGAGAAAACTAAGCAAAATGATGTATAGGTGGGGTCATAAGGCTATCATACTTCTATAAGTATGGGTGGAAAGGATATAGAAGGGGCATCTCGTGGCGGTGAATAGACTATTCCAATAACTGGTTACAGAAAGTTTCTTTTATATTGTCTCGCATGGACAACAGACCTATACTTAATCGTTATTGGATTATGGATGGGTTGAGCGTGGTCTGGTCTATGCCATGACGCGCTTTTTATCCTCAAGAGGTGCAAAAGTGGCGCGTTTCTAAAAACGACCTTTTTTATCCTGTACAGCTGAATAGTTGGGTATGTTTGCAGAAGCGCCCCGGCGCGTGACACTTTGGAGATTCGGCCCCGCACACTTTCTATATAGACTATTTTGATGCTCCAGGTTACATTACAATATTTCAAGGAGCATTAGGCGCCAACTACAGTATAACAAAGAGGGAAATAAACACGCGCGGACTTTCAATCAAAATAGTTTATAGAGATAGGGACTAAAAGAGAAGATGCGAGGCTATAGGCTAGGTGACGCTTCACCGACCTGCTTAGTACTATACCGATTTTATTCCTACATTATTTTCCCAAATAGTAAGTACATCATGTACATGTATGGGAAAAATTCACTACCCTATTGAAATTAATAGTGGGAAAACCTACTTCTATACGTTTTGGTTATGGTGGGGTGAACACGGGTGACTTTTGTGTGTTTAAACCGAGCAGTATACAAAATTGGTATAATCGCCCGCGCTATTCTTGATGCAAAGAAAGGACTTAATCAAATTATTTATACACCTTCATGAAAAAGGCAAATTTTAATACGGAGATGTGAAATTTTTGAAAGTGGTACGGTAGTTTTCTTTCTTAGCAAATTACTGATTCTAATTACGATTAAAATTAATTTCCGCGCTTGTGGTAATCTAACTAATAGTTAAAATAGCAACCCATATTTTTAAATATACTATATAGAGTGGTACTAAGAGGGGAGGAGCTACGTGGACGTGACGTCAATATTGTTCACTAGTCTAAATTGTATGACCTGAGCTGACTACTTCCAATATGGTCGCCATAACCGAGGTAAGAGTGTGACGTCACCAGAAAGTTCGTAGTAGTAGACTACATACCACTCAAATAATATTTAGAGAATATTATATAAATTAACCGAGGTGGTTATTATATAATTTCATTGCGAAAAACAGTGATTAACCCCTCGAATTTGACATAGATTAAGATCTCAAATAGCAATACATACAATCTGAACAAATATTCTTAAAATAAGTTCTAATAAAGTACATACTATATATCCTTCGATAAAACCATTTCATATACCTTTAAATCTTACATAAAGTAATTAGATGATTCTCCAAATATATGTGTATATATATATATATATATATATATATATATATATATATATATATATTTGATATCATCGCCAAAGTTTACATTATAATATTTCGTGGAAAAAACGTTCCACGTCTATACAAACAAAAAATTTATGCCACATAACTGTACTTGGTAAACTTTGGTCGGTCGAGAAATACAGCTTAGGAGGTGGAGAGCGTTATGCCCTGGGAATTTAGCGGGTTACATTAAATACGTATTTCCAAATTAATGACTCGTGTGATAATTTATGAACTCCTGCATGCCGGAGCTCACGAAATTCCTAGGTCCTATAAAAGGTACGTATATGAAAGATTGTACGTACAAAGAAAGACGCCTGCTCAAACAAAAATTGAATTTTGAAAAATGTTTGAGCAGCACTCTGTGTGACTTTTATTTTTCCATCTAACAGGAAATCGCCCTAACTTTCGAACGGCCCCTTTATCTTGAGCAAATAGACAAAAATGCTATAATCCTGAGAAAAATATGGCTAAAAGCATAGCCCTATAATACCTAAATATGGGTCTGCCATTTGCGGTTCGCTTATAGTATCGGGATAGGTTCACAAGATATGTTCTATAAGTTTGTCACTGGTCACAAACTGGAGCTTGTCATGAAGTGAGTGAGGTTGGTCATAGATTCGAGGTGCCTGGTGAGGCACTGTCAAAGGCTAGTACGTACAGACTAAATGGGAAGATGGACTGCAAAATTAACCACCGAGTGTATAGGCCTTCAATTCTCGCTTGTTGTTCTCGAGCTGTAAGTTTTAGCGTTACGAATTTGTATAGGTAGTGTCATACTTATAGAACATATCTTTTAAAATTATTCCCATACTTGTAAAGAATATAATAGACTTATGCTAAAAGCTATACATATTCTTCAGTCGTAAAATAAAATTCTACACGTGTTATTTTAGATTTTAAAAAACATCAATTAAGTTTATGAACAAATTTGCAATTAGGTTTTGAGCAAGGCAGAGAATGTTGGAAATTACGAGGTTTGCAATTAGTTGGTGCAGTACCATTGGTATTTTTCTAATCTAGACCAAAGGTTATGGCGCCTTCAAAAAGGTCCACCTCGAAAAAGAAACTTTTTTTTTCTATCAAAATTGAACAAAAGTAAAAGTCAAAGACTGAAAGGGTTACGTAGTAGACCTAAGTTTAATCGAACGCGGTGGTTTTAAATAATTCCGGTGGATACGATTTGGCCAGGCGGAAAAGAAATTTATTCACCCTTTTGGGAATACAAGAGTGCGTGGCTTCTCTTTCTATTTTAAAAATTAGCCGGGGCAAATTCAATCGATTTAGATAGGATAACGATGCTAACGCCAGCGATAAAAATATCGACGTAAGCTTGTTCTGGCGCGATCTCCAACGATCCCAAAGTGGATCTTTCTTTATACCAGCGTCGACGTCTTTTCAAATTTCTCCGTCATTATCGGAGAACTTTAGACATGATGGAAAAGGCTTGGATAAATTCCCCAATAACTACTACATTACAAGTCATATAGATGCAATTTGATTTATATTGCAATCTATATAGTTTGTGGAATATTTCTTCATTTTTTTTATAAAACTTTCCAAGGAATATTAATATTCCATAATATTTTTGAAGGGGAACGCCAGTCACCAAATCCGAATATTAATTCCAATTTCTTACTATAGCAGTGTTGAAACTTGCTATCAAAATTTTAAGTCAATTTATTTCTAGGGTATTTCTGATAAGTATGATATATATTAAAAGGAATGTTTTTAGGGTCAAACTGAGTGGAAAAGGTCAAAGAACATGGGGTCAACCACAATGACTTACGGAGATATGGGATCCCAAAATATTGATAGGCTCCTAAAACATAAGTAAGACTTCAGAATTCAATCTAAAAACGTTAATGAATCTTTATCTAAAAGAATTGTACTTACTACTATTAAACGGGTAGAAGTGTGCTAACGCTGGTTAAGTAAATATGTTACCATTTGCTAGTTTTAATGGCTTGTGATAACACATTAACTTTAATTAAGGTATAATTTGTTCCCTTTTTATATTCAATTGAAAATACGAGTATTAATATCCATCTGCATTACATATCATCAACAATACCTTAAAGACTCGACTTGGACCTGACCTTCCTTTAACCCGTATTTGTTTAGATTATAGATAAACTACTTAAATATATTATTATTATTATTAAATTAACTACATTAAGAGACAAAGAGCTAATTAGTCATTAAAGATGACATTAATTAGCTTTCTAGAAAATCCCCTTTGTCTAACTCTAATTCTCGAACGAAGTTGACGAGTTAAGGAAGCGAATCGTATTTTAACTTTTTCGTGTTCCTCTTTCTTTACCTTTTGAACAAAAGCTTTGTAACATTTTTTTCTTTTTCATTGGCATATAGATTCCCATAATTACTATCTTGAAAGTTTAGTCAACGAAGAGAAAGATCCTTTAACAGGGTAATTCTCAGGGGTTTTCGAAAAATCCGGCTTAAAAACCTTCACCTTACAAAAGTGTGTCACTAATTATTATTATCTATCTTTCAAAAACCCTACTGTATGAAAGAAAACTGTTAGGAATAAATATATAAAAAAAATGTTTTAAAGTAATGTTTTAGCAACAACACCTTACATAAGAAAATGCAAGAATGCTTTCACTTTTTAAATAAAAAATAAAAAACAACATAAAACTGAAAACATTTGAGAGTCCATTGGGAAATTACCCTTTTTTGTTTTATTCTGTTTAAAGAAAGAAAGAGTATGTATGAATTGGGACTTAAAAGGGAGTATCAAATTTATAAGGTGTTTGTTTTGAGCGGATATTCTTAAAAGGGAGTCTAAACCTCACCTAGAGCTTCAATTTTCTTAGATGCTACCATAAGTTGATAAGATATGTTCCATAAGTTTGACACTACCTATACTTCGTAATGTCAAAGACTTACAGCTCGAGATAACTAGTTCGAGAACGACAAGTCACAAGCGAGAATTGAAGTCCTACACTCGGTGGTTAAATTTGCAGTACTTCCATCTTCCTATAGAGTAATGTCAGTTCTACGTATGCAAACGTCATACCCTTCTATCTCTTAGCTCAGTGTCATCCCCCTACCAGGCGCGTACAGTATCCTCTCTTACAAAAGCGCACCTAGAGGGAGGGATACACAGTCTACTCCCCTCTCTACCGACACTACTCTATTTAGTCTGCATTACTAAGCATCTGACAGCGCCTCACCAGGCGTCTTCGCTTTACCTCGAATCTATGACCTACCTCACTCACTTCATGACAAGCTCCAGTTTGTAACCAGTAACAAACTTATGGAACATACCTTATGTACTTATGGTATGAACAGACAAGCCGTCGCTTTATTACGATCTTTACTTTATACTCTCTTTAAGGACTAAATGGCAACAACAAGCATACCCTTAACGTTGCAAATATTCCCGTTGGCGAATTTGTCCTTTAAAGCTTTGTTTAGTAACCTTGAAATACGATAAATGAAATATCTCAAGTATTATTGAAAAATTAAGAAACATTCAAGATCTGCTATTGAAGATTTTAGTGTAAACACTTTCTCGAGTAACTGGTTTATCACGGAACTCTCAGAAATTATTTCTTAGACTTTTTTTTTTAGAATATTCTAGGGAAATTTCCTTTGCGTTCAGGGAGTCTGGGAGATAATGGAGTGATAAATTATTTATTTACTCCATAGGACGCGTTGTGCAACACGTCAAACATGCTCGAATGTTATCCTGGCCTGCCTCATGGGCCCATGTCTTGTAAACATTTCCAAAAAATGTAGATAAAAAGTTGGGGAAAAACCAGCCGAGATAAGTAGTTCAAGTTTGGTGTATTCAAAGATTTGTATAGAGTATTATTACTGCGATGGCGCCATCTAGTGAATTTAGTTTTCCGAGAATATTTTACTAATTTAATTCTTAGTTAATATTAATTTAATAAGTACTTGATTGACTAATAATTAATATGTAAAATTTTTAAAATAAATTAAACAAAATGATTTATTAACTAAAACGCACTCAATGTCTCATAGATATCGCCGTTTACCGAATTTTTAATTTTGTACTATCGGCACCACTCAGCCTTTAACTGGACTAGCGCTAAGGGAGGCTTATCCTAAGCTGCCGATACTTTTTTAAATAGTTCAAGTTTGGTGGTGGCTTCAAAGATTTGTATAGAATATTTTAACTACGAGGGCGCCATCTAGTGAATTTAATTTTACTAGAAAATTTTATTAATATAATTTTTAATTAATATTAATTTAAAAAGTACTTGATTGATTAATAATTAATATGTAAAAGTTTTAAAATAAATTAATCAAAATGATTTATTAACTAAAACGCACGCTATTATTCATAGATGTCGCGGTTTACCGAATTTTAAATTTGTACTATCAGCCAGTCTTGGAAATAAGGATTTTTTTGAAACTAGTCCTCGGGACCAGTGACCCCCAGCGTCTACAATATTAAACTGGTCCTTGGGACCAGTGACCCTATACCTAATTTTTTTTTACTAATCCTATTGAAAAATTAAGGGAGTATTTCGTTGACGCACAGCCCATTCGATCGGGCTATAGATGCAAAATTATGTCAAAAATCAGAGTTAACTCCGTCATTGGGGGGAACACCGGTTTTTGGTCCTAATTTTGAAAATACTGGTTGAAATCTTTTGAAATTTTAATGAGATTTGCAAAATAATGTTTGGTATTTTTGTGCAAAGTTTTTCTCTTACAAAGCTTTTTGTAACAACATTAAAACGAAAATGAACCATAATTTAATGGCTTAGTCTCAAACAGTTTAAATTTGTTTCCTTCAGCTTCACTGGTTCGAGTCTCTTGAAATTTTAGTGAAAGGCATATTTAAAGGTTTTAAATTATTGTGGAAAATTTCGAACTTTTAAAACGAATAGTCTTTTTCCTAAAATTTCCCTAAGCGACTAAATAGGTTGTAGGATTATGCACAAGCACAATTTTAATGAATTTTTTGGAAGTGAATTGTTTCTTTGAAAACTTTGAAACTTTGCATCATAACTTAAAACCGTTCAATGTGCCTCTCACTAAAATTTCAAGAGATTCGAACAAGTGAAACGGAAAAACTTATTAAACCGTTCCAAGACCAAGCCCTTTAAGTAGGGCTAATTTTCGTTCTAATATTTATACAAAAAAACTATAGAAGGGAAACTTTTTAAAATTTCCAAAACATAGCAAACGTTGTTTTGCACATCACTTTAAAATTTCAAGAGGTTTGCACCAGTAGTTTCAAAATTAGGGCAAAATAACTGTGTTCCTCCCATAGCCGGTCATATTAAAAGCTGGCTCCTTGGATTTTTCGAGCGAAAAAGCTCATAATTACCAACACGCGCTTTTACATAGGAAAAACATTGTGTGAAGCCAAAGCGTGATCGAGTGGGCTGTGGTTGTAGCAAGGAAGGCAACTTAGGCAAGACCTTTTAATATATCTATGGGCAAGAATGAGAAAATGTCAAGGCTAGGAGACTATATCCATGGAGTAGAAATTTATAATGACTAGAATTTTTAAACTGGTCCCTCCTGAATTTTCATAAAAATTCTCAATTAATAAACTGGTCCCAAGGACCAGTAACCCCCGGATTTTGAATAAAAAAACTGGTCCGAGCAATTAATAAACTGGTTTTTGACCTGTGGACCTGTGCTATTTCCAAGACTGCTATCAGCACCATTCAGCCCTTAACTGCACTAGCGCTTAAGGGAGGCTTATCGTAGGCTGCCGATACGTTTTAAAATTATTTTGCAAGCGTCTTAATTTAAGTTTCCTTTCAAAATAAGAACTAATGACTCAAAGGCTATAATAATTTAATTAGTCGTTTATATTTTTAATTTTACATCATACAGAAAATTCGAAAAATGTTAAATATGATTATTTATTGGCAAATTGTGATGAAACCCAAGCTAGCCCCCATTTTAAGTTGGTTAACATGAATTTCAATGCCTTAGTCCACTGTTCCTCAGTGTTAAATTGAATCCTTAAAAAAATTAATTAATTAATTAATATTATTCTTTGAAAAATAAAATAATATTAAAAATTTAAAGTAATTATAATTTTTAAAAACTGACTTTATAGAAAATGAATTCTTTTTCTGTGTATCCTCAATTCTACCCTTTTCCATTCTAAATTAACAATTTTAATGTAAATCTTAAAATTAATAGCTTAAATTAATATTACCTATATGGCAAGCAAAATTGCGTATCACCCTTTTCCACCTCCTCCTTAAACTATTAAAAAAATGTGTCTAATTTATTTAAAATAATTAATTTAATTAATTAATATTAAAATACCTGTTGCAAACAATCCAAAAAAGCAACCATAGCTTGATCAAATCTTAACAAAATTAATAAATAATTTTAATAATAAATTTTAACTTAAATTAAGACTAAAAAACCAAAAACTAATCTTAATTAATTACTTAGTATCCCAAAAAAATTTGAATCCACCAGAACCATGCAACGGCAATTCCTTAGACCTATCCTCTAACGACTCCAAAAATGAATGGTTTCCATATGGAACCAAACGATATCTTAAATCATGTACTTAAATTAATAATTATGCCTCAAAATCAATTAAAAAATTAATAAATAAATAAAATAATCCACCTTTGAAATGTAAGGTTCATTTTTTTGGCTAAAGAATGTAGGAGTAGGACAGTTTGACCCCATGCTGCATTAATTTCTGACCAATCAACTGGACAATTAGGTAATCTGCCCAATCTAAAGTTATTTATGGTGCCAAAATGACCACTGTGCCTACAGAGTTACACATTAATGTTATAATTAGTTATATATCCATGATAGATGATAAAATGTTTGTCAAATACCATATATGGAATGTTGCATTGAAAACATTAGTTTTCTTTAATTTTTCAAGTTGCGCTTGGGCATATCTTAGTTGATTGTCAACACTATTGGGCAATTAATCACAATTTTAGGCATAATTGGTCTAATTTAAAGGTAACCATTACTACAGGGTTCATACAACTTTTGGAAAACCAATTTCCCTGAGATTTATGGGAGGTTTTTCCCCATATACTTCCCTGAGTTTTACAAGTTTTTCCCCTATATGGAGTATCCTATGGAGCAAATGTTAACGAAGGAGGGAAGGGGGGATAAATAGGACTATTACATAATCAAAGGACATCCCCGTATCTCTAGTAGAAACAGAGTTACGAGCCTCCAAAGTTTAGTTTAATGTTAATCCTACGGAGGGGATGTTTATGAACATTTTATTTAATTACTCGGCCCCCTGTTTGACCCAAATTTCCCTGAATTCCCTGAATTTTACTAAAAATTGGAAATTTCCCTGATTTTCCTGAATTTTACTAAAAATTGGAAATTTCCCTGAATTCCCTGAATTTTACTAAAAATTGGAAATTTCCCTGAATTCCCTGAATTTTACTAAAAATTGGAAATTTCCCTGAATTCCCTGAATTTTACTAAAAATTGGAAATTTCCCTGAATTTTACTAAAAATTGGAAATTTCCCTGAATTTTACTAAAAATTGGAAATTTCCCTGATTTTCCCTGAATTTTACTAAAAATTGGAAATTTCCCTGAATTTTCCCTGAGGTTTTGGTCAACTATTTATTTCCCTGATTTTTCCAGGTTATCCCGGTTTTCCAGGTTTGTATGAACCCTGTACTATAATATAACCTTCTTTGTTCATCTTCACAATTTAAGAGATGTCTTTGCAAATCAGCATAATCATGCCAAAAAGCATCATCCCCTCTTAGGAGCTTTTCTCTTTCAACTGATAAAACAGCGCATTCATTTTCCAACTCTTCCTCAGTACATTCTAATTTAGCCAAATCCTCTTGAAGGTTTTTCTCTACTTTTTTTAACTATGCACAATATTGTGTAATTAATATCAGTTACTAAACCATCTGCTATTAACTATTTTAATTACATTTTCAAGTTCCTCTTGTAACTTATCCAAATCCTCATCATCACCTTCAGTTTCTAAACGTTCCAGAAACTCCCTAACCATACAATTTGTTTGTTACTATGGTTACTAATTTAAGTATATCTCTAAGCCTAACATACTTGTAGTCTCTACATTCATCCTCAGCAATTCTAAGTTGGTGATCCATTTGATCAAGTAAAACATCAGTACATTCCTCACATAGAGGTTGATCAATATCAGATTGATCAGAAAGAATATCAAAAAGGCGACTTCGCACCCATAAAAGGTGACCTGAACTATCAGCAGAACCACCTTTGGTTAAGTCACCCACTAGCATAAACCCATTCCCACTTTCAGTTAACCTGTATATAATTAAATGTTGTTATAAACAGCCCCTAGTTTCATTAAAGATATATAAAGTATATCATTGTAATTCACCTAACAGGGGGTACAAGTTTCCTTGAAACATAATAATCATCACTTATGTTATCCTGAAAATCACTATTCAAAACTTGAATGCTGCTTCTTGAACTACTAATTAGGGTTCCTTTAATGGTATGTATAAATAAAGTTAACTAGGGGATTTATAGTTTAAAATATATAATTAACAGTACCAGTTAAGTCAGTGAACATTTGATCATCTAAAGAATCAAAAGTTGTGTCAAGTTTTAAAGGTTGACAACATCTCTGACAAACAAAGTTCACACTAACAGTTCTTTCATTGCGATCAGTTCGATTTGAAGCCATTGTTTATAACTGATGTATAAAAGACTTTAATTAATGTTAGAAAGGAATTGTCCGTTTAATTGTTAAATATTTACGCACTAATTTAAATATTAGTGGCTAAATAACAATAATAAACCTTAAGCCTTGGCTAGCATTAAGCATACCTGGTTCTTGATTTCGAATTTAAATATTTCTAGCTCAATTAAGTTCCATTTTAAGACGATTTTCATTTACTTACTTAACTAAGTTAATAAATTTTATATAAAATTTACTTCTGAAGTAATTTTTTAGTAATTTAACTTTAAAGTAAAGAGTAGTCTAACTTTCAAAATCTAAATCATAACATAAGTCATGCCAGATTCTGTAGCAGACAACTTCGGCCAAGAACTGGGCTGGACATAAACCGTTTTATACTCCATGGCTTTCAGACGCTTGACCCTGGAGTAGAAATTGAATAATTGCGCGCGTAACTACTTAATATTCAAACAAAGATATTCGAAATGCTAATTTTGAATATATAAATTAACATTTTAAATTAATAAATCACATTAATAGGCATTTTTTTAAAAAATAAACTATTCATAAATTTAGATGAGTTAATTAACAACTGGGGGAAATTTCAAATCAGTCACGCTTGCCCCTGCGACAGATATATGAAAATGTAATAAAATTAAGCCGGCGACGTATGTCGGCCATTTTGGGGCCCACTAATTTAATTTAAAAAAAAAGAGTTAATTTGAACAAGAGATGTCAAACTTTGGTCGAAAAAATTATTCAGGTCATCGGTCCTAAGTTATTCAACCACTAGACAAAATAACAAACACCCTATCTACCACTTTTCACGGGAAATTTAAAATTACCCGTTGATATAAATTTAGATAATTCTTTTAGGGAGTCAATCATGGCTAGGGAGAAGAGGATCTCCGCTTCCGCGCTTCTTTGGTCAAGTAGTCGCCGAGTTGGCTCTATATTGTAACTCGTAGGAGTATCCGAGGTGGACAAATGGCCTAAATTTATATCGAAGCTCGATTACAATAGTTTTTTGAAAAAGGCAGAATATATAGCAAAAATCCGGGCATGTTTCCGGCGTAGAGATTAAAAATATAATAAAAGTAAAACAGAAAGAAAAATACTCTACTGAGAGACTATGGTCAAATAACTCCATAGAATCCAAAAAGATACCTCAGCCCTCATGACACATTAAAAACAAAAACTAAAATTTCTCATGAAATATTTCCTTAATTATCTAATGATCAATACAGTTTTAACCGCGTTTCAGTGTTGCCAGAAAATTGTGAGATCATCTTAGGTTTGGAACTGAATGATCTGAACCGATCAGAACTACAAGCGGTTGAATTGCACTCATAAGTGACTGGCAACGCTTGTCCGCACCGCTCTTCAGGGCTGTCAATAATTTGTGAGAGAATCTAATGCTTGGAACCGACTGAATGATCTGAATTGAACAGAACTACAAGCTTTTTAGTCTGTTGTAGATAGCCGTAGAATTACACTTACAAATGACTGGCAACACTTGTATTTCTTTATTTTTCACACCAAAATCATAATTGCTAGTTCAACAACACACGGTGCAATAGTCATCTGAATAACAATAGGCAATCACAATGAACTTGTTACTTTGCTAATTAAGCTCAACAAGTGTCAACACCTTCAAGGTTATTGGCCATATGATTAATGTCTATAGTGTCAATTTTAAAATACGTCCGCAATTCACATAATGGTCATTAAACTCGAACATATTAAAAATCATAAAAAATAAAAGTATATTTTGGGCGCTTTGAAATCCATATATTATTTTTCATAATTCCATAATTCAATTCACGATAGCTCTACTGACTCATACCCATTTAAAAAATTTAAATATTAAGCCTTTTTCGGTTGAATTAGTTCTTCTTCTACTGCCATAAATACCGATCCTTTTCAAAGATTTTTATATACATTTGTTACTAAGCCTTTTGTAAAGGTGTGTTTATGTGTATATAACAGATGAATTCTATTATTTTCGAATACGTGATGGTTCAACCGAACAACCTGTTGCATTTTACGCGTAGAGTTGAAATAAAATTATTATATTATCAACAACAAAGTTATGTCTGTGATTTTCTATGCAGCATGCAGCAGGTCTGATTTTATTGGATTTTAATACGATTTTAATTATTTTCTAAATCAAAATATGATGGTCGGTGGTAAACTACAGTCTTGGTGTTTGACCACCTTGTGTTTTCTACTTTTCTTAAGACGGTGGACTATTTCGACGTACTTTTTCATTCAAAAGGGTGTGATTTCTCAGTGATAAACTAATACCTAGATACGGTTAATATTTTGAGGAGTAGGTCATTTATATATATATTATTATTAGCTTGAAGACTTTCCCACACTTAAGAAAAAGGAAATTAGGTAAAGAAACAAAAAACAAAAGTGAAAAACGAGACGAATTACTCAGGCATTACAGCCCCTACGATTGACTAAATATTCTACAATGGCTTTTTCCTTTAAATATGTCTAGAACACTTTCAAGATTGTACTCGACCCCAGTAATACATCCTAAATACATTATCTAGACACAAACCCATAATTTGACGGTCCGTTTTTGTTTCAAAAAATCGTCATGCAACTTTCACTAGTCGCAATGGGTCATTTTACCAAGCGAATGTTCTAACTTTAAAACAGGAGAAAGGAAGGAAGTCAACGACATAATGGTGGAAAAACTATAATAAATATTGTATCTAGACTCGAAAATTACTAAAAAAACCTAACACCTGTTGGCCACTAATTCGGCCCCATAATTGTAATGTTAAGTTTAATGAAAACTTATAAAACAACCAACCGTCTTTCCCTCTCTATTGTGGTATGCCAAAGTTTTAATTAATGTGGTCAGAAAACGGAAACCACGCTTCGATACCTTACCAAGTATGTCATCTGATTCGGACATATATTGCATTCTTGATTTCATATCATACTGATAACTTTTAAGTTACACAGGAGTGCCACCCCCCCACCACGCCATATTTTGTTAGTAGAACTATGTGACGCTTGAGAGAAAACTGAACTGATCCAACACAATTAATTGCTGCCTATGGTGCCAGCCAATGCTGACGAAGTGGAAATTATATCATATTAATAATTTATTAAGTTTGCTAATCTATAAGTATATCTGTAAATATGTAGAATTTACGCAGGTTTTTCAATTCGCCACCATCTTGGAAAATCGTGGGGAAGAAAACCATTCCTACGGAATAACGTCTTTACATTTCAACTGCTGACATTATGAATACATTTTTCTTTAAAAGGGCTTTATTAATATTGTGTGATTAGCTTTTACGTTGCTATTAAAAGTTCATAGCGTTAGGTAACACGCGACTAACGCAATATGATCTAGAAGTCAAATAAGAAACGTTTAAATAAACGCACCTGTAAAATTACCTACTCTATATAGAAATAAGTAATAAAGAATATCTCAAGGTCTTTTTAGTACGTAATACTAATGATTTCAGTTCAATTCAAAGCTATGGACAGCTAACATGTTGAACACTGCGCAAAACACTTAATCAGGTAAGTTTAATTAAAAAGTAAAATTTGTATATCACAAGATTCAAGTCAGTCCATATCTATTTAATTAAAATTCATGAAAGACTGATAATCAGAGAATTTTTTTTTAATTCTGAAATGAAACACAAATATGCACCTCATATTTTTCACTCATTCATATTTAGTTTCCCTTTTTAGAAGTATTATGTGGTGTAAGAGCCCTTAAGTTTACAATCCCCTTCCTTGAGTGATACTTCATCTCCATTTCTCCCATCATTACCGCATTGGGATCATCATTCCATCAATTAGGTTTAACAATTAGCATCACTGTTGTTCAAATACGGTACATGTATGACACGCAACATTATATACATATATCGCGTGAGTCTAATTATCACTAACTTGTCCACCTAAATAATCGTCATAGTCAATAGGATGGTTCTGTTGGAATTAACTATATACTAGCCGCTTCACCTACAATTTTATATTTGACAAAACGTAGTAACTTCCTGTCAAGTGTCGGGGTGCTTTTGGGCGACACAATGGGTGGAGGAGGTATGGTGTCTCACCCAGGATGTACGCGGACGAACGCTGACCCGACCAAATCCCAAATCACTCAATAATATCCATACACGTACTATAGGAGGGTTGTGGTTGGGTTTTCATTTCAAGCGAAGAGGAAATAACAGATCCACAGGAATACGGAATACAACTAACTAATCATTTCTGTCGGGTGTCTATTGAGGATAGGTTTATCGGGTATAACTCTCCCAAGTTAACCATCGCCAATTATCAGTGTTAATGATATTAGTACGTGCCATAAACACAGTTGACAGTGCCCAGGACATAATTGAAAGTTTTGCGGACTGAATATGATTAATTTTCTACCGTTGACGCGAAGAAAGTGATTGATAACTGCCAATCGTTTATCATTTTAATTTAGAAACTGGACAATTTTATTAATTAATTGGAATTAATTCAATCGTGCTTAAGTTATTAATTTACGCTAACTGTAACGGACGTCATGATTCGTTGCTGATTCATCTACATTAACTTTTAAAGTAAGTGAATTAAAGTTTAAGTTGTCAATACATAGTTATTCAGGAATTTTGAAAAAAACTTAGTAATTAACTTTGCATGAATTTAAGGACGGGAACAGTAACTTAGATTTAAAGTATGAGCATTTTTAGATTTATTCAATTAAAGTAACATAATTATGTGATGCATTTTCAATGTTAGGTTTAAACGAGTAAGTTGGCTCGATATATAACTTCGTTCCTTTACTTCATAAGCAGTCCCACTGTACTGTTTAATATCCAGGCTTTTAAATTTTATGTCGACTTAAGTCCAATCCATGCTTTATCATCCTTGATTTTACTCTTTATAAAATTTACATATATTCAAATGATACCTCGTAAGTGACTAGTTGACGCGGTGGATGACCGTTAGGTCACGAAAATGGAGAATTTGTTAATTCACTAATATTAAAATCATTAATAATTTTGAAAGCTGAACGCTATCAGAGCGTTACTAATAGACCAAAATAATAATGCCTAACATAATTACGTAAATTTTGCTCAAAAATCACATCACACTATTATAATTGTTATATCATATCACATGCAAGCATATTATCACAAATCCTAAAAAAAATCATTAAGTTTTCATAAAAAAAACTACGTTCTTTTTCATCATCGTAAAAACTTCACCATTAATTTTGTAGCTCGATCGAAAATGGAACGGACATGGTCCTCAACAATTTCCTCTCAGGCATTTTGGCGCGCAGTTCTATTATTTATTATTGGACAAGGTAAAAAAAGCATATACCCCTTTCATCAATCCTTCTACCCCTTGTTATCCTAAATAACGCGAAAACCCATCATATCCGACAGGAATTTTCGATCCCGGAACAACAGTTATAACAGTTAGCGCCCAAAATTGTTTCGGAGGTATCGAAACCTTCGAAAAAACGGTCAACGGGGTTTTTGATTCTTCAATCATTCCGGCTCCTCTTCTGGAACAAAAAGACCAGGCTCTAATGAGGGATTGCGTCAATCTATGCAAACAACAATCACAATGCTTGTCCTTCGTACTGGATTATGGAAATTTCAGATGCGACGCCTATTTGGTTAATTCCGTCGGCAGGAGAGACCAAATTAACGTGAAACCAAGAGTGAATTACTTGGAGAAGATATGTTTCAGAGGTGGTAAGTCACGGATAGACTAGACAATGAATGAATGTTGTCGCCAGTCTTCTTTTTGATGAGTAAATTAAACCGTATTTATATTTGGACCAGTTGACAAACAAATGTACGACAATTTATGTAACGATCGACTCTGGGCGTTCGAGCGAGTGAAAGGTGCCTTTATGGAAGGCTTCCTGGATAAGGAGGTCAACAATATCCTAACAAAGGAGGACTGTGAAAAGCTCTGCCTCACCGAAATGACTTTCGTGTGCCGCTCGGCTGATTACGATGAAGCCCGCCAAAAATGTCGCATGAGTCGAGAGGATCGACGGTCCCAACCCCAAGCTTTTAGGGAAGTCCCTGAAAGTAGTAGGGACTATTTGGAAAACCAATGCGCAGCCGCTGGTAAGTTCACGACACAGTAGTCGGCTGTAGTTAACCTTTAATTCAATTGTTAACCATCGTGACCAGCTCCAACCTCTTGCCGATATGAAATGCAAAGGGACGTGGCACCAGTATCAATGGATAAACTAGAATTCGCAACTACACCCGATGATTGTCAGACGCAGTGCGACAGGGAAACAACCTTCAACTGTCGTGGCTACGCCTTTTTAGATAACCGATGCTACCTAAGTGCGGATGACGCGTTTAGTCTAGGACGCGAAGAAACCAAGAGATTAGTCTCCAAAATTGACTCAACATATGGCGAAAAAATTTGCGTTATTGGTAAGGAAGTTTCAAAAATAACTTCTGGTAAAATTGATCATTGGGCGTCATATAACAGAACAATGCACGGGAGGAGTATTTACTTACGAGAAAATAACTGGATTCGTACTAAGAGGGGCCATGTACAGTCCAATAACATTGGGACAACCAACACAATTGGGTATCACATTGGAGTGCCAAGAATCTTGCCAGAAAGAGGGTTTAGATTGTCCGGCATTTGTGGTTAATTACCAAAATAGTCGATGTGATAAACTAGACCGTAACTCACAAGGGAGAACACCAGATTTGACCCCAAGAGACGGGGACAATTATTTCGAGAAAGTTTGCTTACGGGGTAAGTCTCATCAAGTTTAATTGAAAATGGTACACGACTGATTTAATGATTTTCAAAAGGTACCGGCATCGAGAGTTGCAAAAATAAAGCGTGGGCCTTTGAACGTGTCCTTGGGTACCAAATGAAGCAACAATACTATCAGAAACATTACGATAATATCAACAGCAGGAGGGATTGCGAGGAGTACTGTTTAAACGAGAGATCATTCGTCTGCAGATCTGCCATGTACAATGACGACACAACCGAGTGTAGATTGAGCCCTTATGATAGAAGAACTGACCCAGAAGGACTGGAAAAAGTTCAAAGTTCTAGGATAAATTACTTGGAAAACCAATGTTTATCAGGTAGAATTTATCTGACAGTTAAACAAGCTTGGTAATTACTAAAATTTCATTAACCCTGCAAAGCTATGACGCAATGTCCATACGAGCGCACACCAGAGTACTATCCAACCTACACGGACTTCGTTCAAACCATTGGAATTACGTCAGAGGATACCTGCAAACAATACTGTACAACTTTCCAGAGTTTCGTCTGCCGTTCCTTCGCTTACTACTCTAGCAACGGTCAATGCTTCATCAGCGGGGACGATAAAGCGAGTGGTGGTTCCATGGCAGTTATGAACCGTCCAGGATTGGTCTATTACGAACGCAATTGTCAAGCGGCCGGATCAACTACAACTTCGACCTACCCTGTAACACTTTCCCCTACATCATCACCTATAACTCCTTCTCCAGGTAATTCGGTGGATCAGGATACCTATCGACCTCAAGAAGGGGCATCATCACGTAAGCAGTATAACCAGTCTCCACCAATGAAAACCAGGCACTAGCCTTTATTGGCTGGGGCATGCTGCATGCGCACTGGTGTCACTTTGAGAGTCACGTGTTAATGAATTTACACTTGAAATGTTGTAGAACAGATAACATACACTCTTCACTAAGATAAGCATAAATCATGTTATGTAGTAAATAACATTTTTGAAGACCTTGGCTGCCAAGGTTTTCTACAGTTTTTATTAGAAATGTTGTAAGTCTGTTCAACGGATTATGTGAGATGGATTTAAATTTAGGTAAAAAATGCGGCACTGGAGAAAGGTACGTTTACGACAAGATGACGGGCTATGACGTATATGGAGCCGTGGCCATACCACTCTATCGTGCTGCACCGAACGAATTGGGAATTACTGACGAGTGCGTCCGGAGATGCGATCAAACCGAGGACTGCAATGCCTTTATAGAGGACTATGTCCATCATGAATGCTTTAGTATTAAAGTAAATACTATTCAAGGATCGGCAGACTTAAGACCCTACATAGGAAAGAGCTTTTTCCAAGGATCTTGCTTACCAGGTGTGAATATGTTAATACATACTTATAAAGTCAAGCTAAAAATGATCCTTCTCCAGTTTCTATAAGTTGCGATAAAATGTGGGCTTTCGAGCTTGTACCAGACCATGAATTACGTGGAGCAACACCCAGGGATATCTTACGGTCTGTCTCAAGACTAGATTGCAAGAGGAAGTGTCTACAGGAACGAGCTTTCCAGTGCAAGTCCATGAATTACTATCCACTTATCAGGGAATGTAGATTGTACATGGAAGATCGACTACATACGTTAGCTCGTTTGCAATACGCTGGTGGTGTTGAGTATTTGGAGAATCAATGTGGCATAGGTATGATAAAGTCAAAAAAATTATGTTCCACGAATAAAAGAACTTTAACTTTTCTACAGATATCAGTGGCTGTCCTTACGCTCCGATTCAACGCAACGTTTATATGCTTTACGTCACCAAAACCCTTTTAGGTGCGACGTCAACCTTTCAGTGCGAACAAGAATGTTCTAAAGCCAGGGACTTTAACTGCCGATCTTTTACTTATCAAGACTACGGTGCTTTGGGTACCGGAAAGTGTCTATTAAGTAGTGAAAGTCGGGCTACGGATCAAATTAAAGCCCTGCAGGGTCGACCCAGGGCTGTCTACGTTGAAAAAGACTGTAGTCGACAAAGTAGGCAGTCTTCGACTATTTACCCACCAACTACGTATCCCTCATCGTATCCTCAACCTTATCCAACTTCTCGACCGCAACCCTATCCAACCTCGCGTCCACAACCCTACCCAACCGCGCGACCACAACCCTACCCTACTTCTTATCCAAGACCTCAAACTACTCCAATACCAAGACCTAGTGATAGACCAGCTATTTGTCGCTACGACCAGTACACTTTCGAAAAAACTAAGGGATTCGACGTTAAAATCTTCAGACGAGAGAGGGTTCGAACTAGATCATCGGTGGGCATCGTATCAGAATGTCAGGCCGAATGTCTAAGGATTGGAGAACGTTGCAAAGGATTTGTCCTACAGTATACGACCTTCCAAAGTTGTTATTGGCTAGACGCGGCAGTGGGAAATAACAACTCCTTCCTGATACCACAGTCTGACTCGGTTTATTTTGAAAAAATATGTTTGAAAGGTAAAGTAACGCTTTTATCTAATGTTGCAAGGCACAGATTTTGACTTAAAACTGACAAATTGGTAACAGAAAAATTATGCAACAAGCTATGGTCATTTGAGAGAAGTATCGGCTTCGAAATGCTTCATAAACCGGAAAAGATCATACCAGGTGTTACCAGAAGGAGTGATTGCGAGGACTATTGCCTTTCCGAGACGCATTTTGCTTGTAGAGCCGCGACGTACGACTACGATTTAAGAATGTGTCACTTGTACTCTGAAACTAAACGAACCAATCCTGGATCGTACCAGAAAAGTCGAAACAACGTCGATTACCTCGAGAATCAATGCATACAGGGTAAATATTATACGAAGTTCGGGTCAACTGTAATTCTTAATTTAACACTAAATTCGTTCGTTTCAGAACCCTCCACGTGCCAATATCGAGATTTTATCGACAGGTTATTCCCTCACATCGACCGCTTATCCAAAGCATTTTCTTTGGTCGATTGTCAACGTCAATGTGACACCGAACGACAGTTCACTTGTAGAGGTGTTAACTTTGAAACTATAGCTCACGACTGCGCTCTAACCAGTTCGGATACCAGTACGGATCCCAAGGGAGAGAATGCTTTGGTATTTAGAAGGAATTCGATATTCAGTGAGAAGGGGACATGCGAACAAGGTAAGAACGGCGAATATCACTTTTACTTAATAATAAGGTACTAATTTGAAATTTAAAATCCAGTTAGCGTACAATGCAACCAACAAGATATGGTCCTAACACTTAATTTTGGCAACCCCTTCATTGGACGTGTGTACGCTAAGGGTAATCCCGCGCAATGTTATATGGTTGGAACCAGTCAAACTAAAGTTCAGTTCGCGATTTCACTCGGTAGTCGATGCGGTACCAGACAAGATGTAAGTCTTTAGGGCTTCACTTCCCTTAAAGTAACTTATAATCAACGTCTAAATATAATTAACTCTAATTAAGGGTCCAGGAAAATACGTTAATGAGGTTGTGGTACAACAACATCCAATTATAATGACAGACAATGACAAAAAAATTCAAGTAATATGTTCATTTGACTCTTCGGATCGTACAGTAACTTTAGGACAACCAGTTGGAATTGGTCCTCCAGGGGTTGACGTTTCGTAAGATAAAATTTGAGAATGCAAAATTTTGGGTGAGAAATAATTAGCGTTTCTATTTTAAGAAGGTCAAGGTTCGAGCCGAGTATAGCTTCTATAGTAGCCAACACTGTTCCACCACCCCACGTCATTATGAGAATCACGGATAAATTCGGTCGCGACGCTAAAGTGGTCGGTTTAGGAGATGAACTAACATTAAGAATAGAACTTAAAGAACAACAAAGTACTTTTTTCCTTTTATCAAAGATGAAATATCAAAATTTGACTAAACATTTGTAATATCTTAGGTGTATTCGCCATATTTGCGAGAAACCTATATGCTCGCAGCAGTAACGGGGAATCTCTTTTCTTGATTGACAGCTCAGGGTAAGTCAAATAGAAATAAAATAAGCTCTAACTCACCTTCATGACCTCTTTTGTGGTCTTGGCCTAAGTAAGCTTGCTATAACAAAAAATACATTCTTAGATGCCCGACGGACGCAACAATTTTCCCGGCTTTACAAAGAGATCCAAATGATAAACGAACTCTCGTGTCAGATTTTAAAGCGTTTAGATTTCCGTCAACTGGGATGGTCAATTTTGAAGTTCAAATAAGATTCTGTCAAGATAGATGCGAACCTGTATGTTGCTAACCCTTAAAAAGATTACCTTTGAGTGACTGTTATTGTTATAACCTTTTTTATTGACTATAGGTACGTTGCGCGTCTGGTATGGAGTCGTTTGGTCGTCGTAGGCGATCTGTAGACTCTGAAGAAACCATTCTTTCAACGGAAGACTCAACTATTTTACCGGATGACCCCACGACGGCATATTCGCAAGACGACCCTGATCAAACCGTTCCGATCATAGCCCCTAACGACGCTGTCTTAGTCAACGGACATTTATACCAAAATCGAGTTCCCGCTAACGTTTCCTTATCAAATGAAGGGTTGCCGACAACACCGAAAGATAATGACGCGTCGCTACAAAATGGTACCACTATGGATGACAAAGAACTGGGCAATTTTACTAGAAGAGCCAAAGCAACTCACGAAGATCAGGCGTTTTCAGGCGCCCAAACTCAACCGTGGTATCCAGGCCATCATCAATCAACACCAAGTGATAATGGATGGAAATACAGTCACCTTGTCCCCAAAGAAATAGACGAACTTCCACCCTTACCAGAAGGCGGGAAACACCCACCAATTCATAATCCTAACGCCAACCCCATGTATAATCCAAATATGAACAAATCTGACGAGTACCCGAATCTAATTCGAAATTCTCCTAACTCATCCGCACAAACTGATCCATACACCTGGCATACGGTTCAGAGTTCAACCTCGTTCGGCTCCTCAGATCCCAAAATGAACCATCCATTCCATCCGAATCCATTCCCTTATAATGGAGCAGTTAATCCTAATCAACAACCAAGCATAGTTCCGTTGCACAACCCTAACACTCCCGCTTACCAAGGACCGTTTAACCCAAACGCACAGCGACCAGACATAGTTCCCTTACATAATTCAAATCCACTGAACCCTGGAAACTACCAGAATCAATATAATTCCGATCAAAGATCAGATACACCTCACTTGCACGGATACCCTTATCATAACGCTAACCCTAACTCAATGATGGGAGGTGCTGGAGTTTTGAACGGTAGGCCGCAAGAGGTTGGTGCCGAAAATCTTAACCCTAACGCAAATGGAATTAGAGGCGATCAAAGTGTAAGACAGCAAGAGTTTGGAGGTCAAAATTATGGCGAAAATTATCATCAGTCTCAATCAGCTATCTACGCCTCTACTATGAAGCCAATGCCAGATGAGATGCCACTCTCATTGGCTATCCAGGTAGGAGGTGACCAACCAGAGGATGCCTCGTGGAGTATTGAACGTATCCCCAGACCAGGTAAGTCTAAGATTAATAACCTAAACCCTAATGAGTAATTAACTACAAGTTGATTACTTTAGTAACTTCTACGGAAAAACCGGAAGCACTTTGTCCATCCCAGACTACAATCATAGTTACGGCCGTAACGGTAACATTGGTCCACATTGCTCTCATAACGGCAGCAATATGTTGGTACCGTTGGCAAAAGAAAAAACAGCTAAGGAAGTCAAGCGACGAAGAAGTGACTTTCCCCGCGGTCACTTCTGCTCCAGCTGTCAGCCCTAGCACGTCATCGAGTCGGCAAGCTTTCTACGCGTCACCCGAAGTGACGTTTAGAAGCGTCTACGGAGTCTACGAATCCCCGCCATGACAAGGGTTTTATGCCGGTCAACTGTTTTACTGAACTGAACCGCGTCATTTATTAAGTTATAATTTATATAAGTACTATAATTAAACAAAGCCCATTAATCATCAACTTAACCTTAATTTGTCAGCTAATTCTAAGACTCAAAATTTCCAACGATTTTAAACTTCTAAGTTCAACTTTACAGAATTTCAAAAGAAAGATTTCACCTTCTATTTATGAATAAAATAAAAATTAAAAAAAGATTGTTTATACCATGATTTTTTTCTTATACTTTGGCGTAGTGATACAGGAACCGGAAGTTACCTTGATCAAAATCAGCCTAATTATTCAAATTTCGCTCCATTTTCTTTATGAAATGATGCGAAATCATTTTATTTTCTTGGAATCTACAAACCATCAACAATTAAAACAATCACAATTTATGGTTTTCATTAACAGTATCACCAAAAAATAATAATAATAATATTTTTTTCTTCACCGAGACAATTTTGGCAGTGGTGGGAAAACCAAAAAATGTCTTCATGAGAGATTTCGCCAACTTACGAAATTTCAAATCGTAATTAAAACAAATGTATATTTAAAAAAAAACAATAGCTGCCTTATAGGCCTGGTAGTGTCTCTTCGTTAATTAAACGAAAATAATTAGGCCTAAATTTATTTGTTTTAAATTAATATCCCATCCACACATTAAACAAATGGATAAATAATTAACTTAATTATGATTTCTTGCTGTGGCGCCCGGCACTCGACATTTAGTCAATTTGAGAAATTATTTTAAAGTTTGAACCTAAAAGATTTCGCCCTAAAGAGATCAATTACTTAAAAATGGCTGAAAATGCGTTGCTTTGTAAGAATACTGTTTCGTACCGTTGCACTTTTGCAACACGGCAATAGGTGTGATTTTAATTGATTTAAAATTATTCTGAAAGTCAATTAATTGGTTGCTTGAAATCGACTGTAATAATGTGATGAGGATTGAAGCACTTTCTAAATTATAATACTACGCGCTTATTGCTACGTTATACGTCATTTAGGACATAGCCTAAATCATACAGATTGTCCCCATATAACCTACATTTATACGTATATCTTTTCAAGCTTTTGAGCATTTCAATGAAAAAAGTTTTATAATATAATAGATTCAATTATACGTTAGAATTAATTAGACTATACGGACTTCAACATCTATAAGGATCGGAAAATGCATCCTTAAACCTA
Source organism: Phalangium opilio (assembly GCF_054372755.1). Taxonomy (NCBI): domain Eukaryota; kingdom Metazoa; phylum Arthropoda; class Arachnida; order Opiliones; family Phalangiidae; genus Phalangium; species Phalangium opilio. Next base: position 3,623,219 of record NW_028324187.1, on the reverse strand, counting down.
ATCTCCTCTAATTGGAGTTTTTAAAAAACTTTCAAGGAAAATTGACCGACTATAACATCCGAGATAAATTGTTTGTCCAACACTAATATTTTTTGTAATCAACCTAACTTGATCCAAAGATGTTCGAAGGATTTTTAAGGCGGTAGGTTTAAGGTGATACTTTTCCTTTAAAACCAAATATGATGATATTAATAGCTGCCTCGAGATAAATTCAATTGTAAATTAAGTAAAAACAATTCCGGAAAATTTATCAAAATAATACCTTGCACTTTCAATTCACACAAATGAAGACGCGGAAAACGCTTATGAAATTTACAAAAGGGTGAACAGAGTATCATTAACTTCATAATTAATTAAATAAATTCGCAGGAGCGCGCGCGCAAAATTCAATTATTCAAATCACGTAAATTGTTCGTGACGTAACGAGAAATAGTTTTCGTGATTTTTCCTTTCAAAATTGTTCAATGAAGAATCAAGAAGCACGTACACCATTGTCTTTATACGCCTTTGCGAGCGTAACGAATTTTATCCAACGTTTTGAGCTTTGTTTTGTGTCCGTAATTTAATTAATTCACATTAGCTCTATTAATTTTAATTAGGCGTTGAATCTAACTAAGAACGTCGAAATAATTGGGATTTGCTAGAAATAGAGGCGCGACTACCGTCCATGGTCGAAGTCGCGTCAACCTTACGTCGAGATCGCCTTCCAAGAACCAGAAGCGATAAACAGGAACAAAACAGAACCAATTGAAGTACACCAGCCACACTCGATAGAATGTAAAATATTGGTCTGGAAAAACATAATCCACGACCTGGCACGATGACGGGAGTGCTTAAATCTAAATTAAATCAATTTAATCAGAATTAATATTTACAAATAAATTTTGAGCGATCTTGTGGAAACGATATATGGCAACCAAAACAAAGCTGAAGCCATTGTGAAATTACTACACCAAAACCAAGTCAAAGAAAGCCATTGTGAAACTACTGCACCAAAACTAACTCGATGCATTGTGAAACTACTACACCAAAACCAAGTCAAAGAAAGCCATTGTGAAACTACTGCACCAAAACTAACTCGATGCATCGTGAAACTACTACACCAAAACCAAGTCAAAATCACTGTGAAACCACTACGACACACCAAACTACTACACTAAAACCAAATTTAAATAATTATGAAACCACTACGAAGCACCAAATTCAGGCAATTATGAAACCACTACGAAGCACCAAATTCAGGCAATTATGAAACCACTACGAAGCACCAAATTCAGGCAATTATGAAACCACTACGAAGCACCAAATTCAGGCAATTACGAAACCACCACGAAGCACCAAATTCAGGCAATTACGAAACCACCACGAAGCACCAAATTCAGGCAATTACGAAACCACCACGAAGCACCAAATTCAGGCAATTACGAAACCACCACGAAGCACCAAATTCAGGCAATTACGAAACCACCACGAAGCACCAAATTCAGGCAATTATGAAACCACCACGAAGCACCAAATTCAGGCAATTATGAAACCACCATGAAGCACCAAATTCAGGCAATTATGAAACCACCACGAAGCACCAAATTCAGGCAATTATGAAACCACCACGAAGCACCAAATTCAAGCAATTATGAAACCACTACGAAGCACCAAATTCAGGCAATTATGAAACCACTACGAAGCACCAAATTCAGGCAATTATGAAACCACCATGAAGCACCAAATTCAGGCAATTATGAAACCACCACGAAGCACCAAATTCAGGCAATTATGAAACCACCACGAAGCACCAAATTCAAGCAATTATGAAACCACTACGAAGCACCAAATTCAGGCAATTACGAAACCACCACGAAGCACCAAATTCAGGCAATTATGAAACCACCACGAAGCACCAAATTCAGGCAATTATGAAACCACCATGAAGCACCAAATTCAGGCAATTATGAAACCACCACGAAGCACCAAATTCAGGCAATTATGAAACCACCACGAAGCACCAAATTCAAGCAATTATGAAACCACTACGAAGCACCAAATTCAGGCAATTATGAAACCACTACGAAGCACCAAATTCAAGCAATTATGAAAACACTATACTACACTAAATTCAAGTCAATTCAAAACTACCACGGGAAAATTCACAATGCCGATGATAGCAAATCACCGCCCAAAGCCAAAGAGGGTATCCGATAAAATAAACACATTATGCTCTATAAACTCAAAGAACCTTGATAGTTTAATTAAAAATCTTCGAAACTTGAAAATTATCTCCAAATACTAATATAAACCGTGAAGGAATTTTTAACCTCTGGGTTTCTATTTTCATCCATGCAAGAGAGTTAAACCAAAACCAATAAACTTTCAGGTCACGTGAAAAAAAATAAAGAACTTAATATCTGCCACACTGGGGTGTTCATGATAGGAGGTTGCCGCGCTGTCACCATCCTGTCTTTTGCGCAGCCATAGACCATCCTAAAATGCCTGTACCAGACCGGTTCCCACTGCGATACTATTAAATTCCGTTTAAAATAAGCCAACATGAACTTGCGGGGTGAGTTTTGGGGTGACAGGTATATTCCTAGGTAAACTTCACCATTACCTCCGCCAGCATAAGATGAAAAAAAAAATACAGGCCATAACATCTAAAGATACCGTTATTTCTTGTAAAGATTCATGTTATTGGAAAGCTATTTTAGGGGCTTGAAGTTGATCTTACATGGGCAGGGAATTCAGATAAGGATCTATAACTAAATAGCTTCGGATAAAAATCGCTAGATATCTTCTAAACAAGTCTCGTAAGGGGGGCTACTTATTGAGATTGGGATGAATAAAACGAGGGGAGATGGGAAGGTCAATAGCATCATGGACCATTATCTAAAACCTCATTTCCTGAATGGTAAAGTTGGATCGCCAAAAAATTATGCCAAAAGATTGGTTTCTGATATTTGAGATTGTATCCTAACACGAGTGAAGCAAGCGGGGAGAAAACATTGCCAGGTTCCAAATTAATTCTGGGGTAGGTAAAACCAGGAAATGGTAGGTAATCAAAAAAGACAGTGTTAATTTACAGTAATATTTGGACGCCCATTTGGAGCGTTACAACCTAGATTCCGATACGGTAAAGGTCAACTAAAGGTCACAACTTATACAGTGTACCTAAAACACCCCATGGTCCAGGAAGAGAAAATATACGACAGGGAAAGTAATTATCTTGTTTTTTCTTCCAGAATTTGGACGACGTGATAGGTGCAGTTGTAAACAAAACTAAGGTACAACTTGGTATTCCCCGAGTTCCGGTATAATTTTTAGAAATGCCCTCTGGGTATAAGAGCGCCCCGTTCCGAAGGTAGTATTTATAACTATGAATCTTTACAATATCGGGTCTAGAAGACCAGGCTGACTGTATCGCCTCTAAACACATGCTCAATTTCCCGCCAAATATGGTTGAAATATGGGTGGGCGTACCTTATTGAGTTGGTATAAAAAGGTCGAGAGAAAGCCGCGCCAATGACCTTTGGCACGTGTAAAATTAAAATGTAAATGCACAAGACAGCGCGTGAGATAGGCAATGATTCACAACTACGTCATGCATTCGCTCGCAAAGTTCCCGCCAATTATTTACAACCACGTGCGACATACGTGAAAGAAAAAAACACTCACCCTCTGGTAATTCTAATTTTTGGCTCCCCTTTTCTCCGGTTGAGTGAGTTGGTTTTAAACTCTTGACGACAAACAGCGCGCTTTCCATGGTGACGTCAGTTACCACGTCGCCAGATTGAAGTCCTAATTGGTCCACATTACGCTTTCTTCTGCCCAGAGTCGCTTCTAATGTTTTGGTCTCGTTTTTACAGATCACCTGCTGGGTAAATTTAGAAATTGTTCGGGTCAGTCAGGGTCAAATAGTATGATGAAAAAGTGACGTCACGTGACGTGTCATTTGACCATTAGATAGAAAAATCTAGCACCAACCTGACTGCAACTATCTAAGCAGAAAGACACGGTCATTTGAAACTTGACCGTACTGTCCGAAGCAAATCGAAACGCTTGAAATGGTGCTACTAATGATTTCGAACCAGGTTGTTGTTCCAATGCCGGGAAAACCGATGGTTCAATGGGACAACCACTATCATCCAATAAAAGGACAGTTTCGGAACCTTCACCACTCCTGGCGACCAATCCACTACCAAAAATACCGAACACACCTGGAAAATAAATAAAAAAATTAAAAGTTAATCGAAAAATAACGATTTTCTCGTTAGCACCAATAAATAAATAAAAAAAAACATCAACACGCAAAGTTTATTATGATTACATCACGCTATATCGTGAACGACCATGCTTAAACCAAGGCCCAAACAATATAATAGGCCTACCGTATGGGCGTATTCGAAAAAACAATCACACAACACGTTTTCAACATCGCAAAGGCTTAGAGTTTAGGCGCGAAAACCACGACTTTAAGCTAGAAGTCCATAAACTAAGAAAATATTATAATGTTTCTGCACTTTGACTTCTATAATTCATGAAGTTTAACTTCAACTTCCGTTAAGGTTTTTATGTAAATCACGGCGCGTGAAGAAAAGGTTTGACAAGATTACTTCTCAAAATTGCAAATTGGCCGCGCAACATTTCGTAAATAGCCGCGAGTTTAAAAAAAATAGGCTTAAGGGGGAGGGTAAACTTTCATGATGTACTCAGTCAGATTTGTATATCGTAAAAGAAACGTTTTTGCTATAATCCGAGTCAATTTGAGTATACAGCGTTACCCAAGCTTCTGTTAATGCATTACAACAACTACTAATAACGGTTGGCTTGGTTAGTATAGCCAACTGCGACTGACTTGAGTCTCGCTATAGCTACAAAATGGACTAGTAGAAGTCAAAACGTGATAGTTTTTTATTTCAAATTCTTTGCAAATGGGCTTTAGGCAAATGCAAAGAGGTCCGGTACCGTGCTTAAAACTTTGAATTCCATATTTCATCGGTTTCCTTTTTTCCCTACGTATTTTAAGCTAGTGTCCAGTCTCTTGGAGCTACCGCAAAAGCAACGTAACACCGCGCTCGAGTCTTTATGATATAAAAACGTACATTTAAAGTGTTTTTTTTCTTTCTTCACTGGCTTTCTTACTTCATCATTTGGCCCCCCGTCTATTATCCCGACTAGTGATTACCCGAGTATCTTCTTGGACTAAGAGTATTACTGCCACTGCAGTCATTGGCCTGGCGATATTATTACAGCGCGCTATGACGCGAAAATACATGAATAAACTATGGTGGGAATTATTATCATGGTTTGAAACTCCATGCGTATCATTATGATGGTTATTGCGTTGGGAAAATAAATGATATCTACACCGCCTACCTTCGCAATTAAACAGAAGAGGTCTATGATACGAGCAAATCGGTATACAGGACTAAGATTAAGTAGGCCTATACATATTTGTGTAGTTCTTTGTCAAAAGGCACCGTTACAACTAACTACCCACTGATATTTGTTCTAACTATACATGTAATTACACACGAGAGTTAGGCCTAATGCTTGCTCAGCGATTCGCTAGATTGCTTCCAATTTCTCAAAACATTTTCGGACGGTAATAAGTTGTCATATTTTAGAAAAACAAACAATCAATCATACATACTTTCATCCAAAATTTCCACTTTGAGAGTAAGAGGATCACCCAGGTCAGCTCCGCTAACATCTTGACCCGTGGCGTCCAAGACTCGCAAACGAATAGGGGGCGTTGGTGCCAGCCCCGTTACAACCTGGGTCAACGTCTGTAACTCCCTAAAAAAATCAAATAAAAATGCGTGCAGTGAGTAATTGCTTCCAAAAAGAACTCGGTATTATGAAAAAGTATTTTAAAAAATAAAAAAAAAGAAGTGAAGAAAATTTAGAAGCCCATAATGAGTGGTCGTACCTTGAAAAGTAACATTTTTAAGAAATAATTGTTTGTTTTTGGGCTCGTTTTCGTGTAACCTAGAGCCACGCGGACCTTTTATCTGCTAGTTTAGTTAGCATACGGTCAATTTCAAAAATATAAACTTATCAAGTTGACCGTGAAATTCCATACTCAATTTCCGGTATTAAAAGAGTTATTTTGGGACAAAGAAGTATAGATTCTGGAGTATATTAGTAAAGAGGATAATGCTCGCCAGGTATATTGTGGGCTTGTAATTGTATAGGTATCAATGGCTAAAATTGGTCACTTAAAGGGAGGTCACCTTCAATGTATGATGGGCGTTACACTTCGCAAACCATGGGTGTCATAGATGAGAACAAGGAACTATTTTTATCGGATTATAACAACTGTCCAATTACTCCCAAGTATAGTTTGCTGACACTGTCCTGTGTGTCCTGTTCTTATTTCCGTACACCATAATGTAAACTTCCAAGGATTTATTTGTTTAATAGTTTAAGATATGGGAGGGTAAGAGAAGAAAAGAAATTTTGTCAAGATCGGGGCTTTGTCGCCCTAGAATACTAATCTGGCTTATAAATCGGAATTTTAAACTTCTATTTTATGCGTTCCAATAACCAAGGGCGATGTAATATTAAGAACTTCTTCAACCAACACACGAAGATGGATTAAATAATAATAAAAACATTTATGCGGGGCCTAAAATGCAATAAATTAATGCGAAAAATTAAGTGAGGCTAAGATAGGGTCACTAGAACCTTAGACCGGTCTTGAATACTGACTCACTGACAGTCTTACAAAATTTCCACTGAAATTAAAGTAGTTTTTAGCTTCGTGGTACAGTTTTTCTTTATTTCAGAAGATAAGCAAACACCACAGGGGCAGGCGAGGTCGCCATCTTGGGTTATTTCCCTCGCGCCAAGAAGCACCGCTAGAGGCAGTGCAAGTAATTAATTACTTAAAACGAATTAACTTTCTTTAAACATTTCAACTCCGTCCAAAAGGATCAAGAGATACAGAAAGTGATCAGTCAGCGAGCTAGTGTATTTCACTTCTTAAGGGCCTATCTGTTGCTCAAGCCAACAAAAAATCAAGAGAATCAAAAAGTTGCTTCTGGAATTCCACAGTGAAACAAAGATACGAAACTAAATTAGCGTAGCATGCATGATAAGAAACCCCGCTCATACCACCCCGTAAATAAGTATTTGAGGGTGCAATCAACTTTAATACATTACATTTCTTATTTCTTTAAATTCTAAAACCCCTAGGGGTTGATAAGAAAGAAAAAAAAAAATCTAAATTTCTCACTTTCGCCGCTCTGAGGCTTAAGCCAGAGCGAACGAGAAGATAGTTCATGGGTTTCGTCTTATCCCCTGTTATCAGACTATACCGCCGTATTATTCTATATCACAGATTATCTCGCGGTTGGCACCCCGGGCTCCAACGCTAATCGTATTATTAATGTATCTTTCAAGTCTCCAATATAAAAAGAAATCCTAATTTCTTGGTCAACGCTCGCTCTGAAGTTCATTTTAAGGCGCGAATAACACGTTATTTCCTAATGAAGACCACTTGTTTAGTTAAAAGAAGGGGTCAGGGTAGAACGTTTTGTTTTAATTTGAACGAGTATAATGTATAACTATTTAACCACCTACATTATACGTAGTTTTAGACTAGGAAGATTGACACCTTTTACACAAGGAGGCAAGGTTCTTTGGCGGACAAAGTGAAGTATCAAGTACCCTCACCTCCTGGTGTAAATGGTATGGAACACTATGTATTGAAGAGGGTACGTTTTCCTATCCTGGACCCTACAAATTTAGCCTCTACGTGTAGCAGCAGACGTTTTAGCTCTAGGGTACCTGGCCAATTACAGTCACCACACAGCATTACGTCATGATTTGCTTTACAGAAAGGCCTTACAAGTAGGGGTACAGTATAAGCACCAAATTACTCGTGTACAGCCCAGTCCTTTCCTTTTAAATTTGTATGATGACAGAAGACGCTCTATTACCATCAACTTTGAAAAACCTACCCTTCAACAACTTCTTTTCCAATCTTCAACTTCTGATGAGCTTCCTCGTAATCACACGCAACGTTAATCCGCCTGTCCGTATTTCGCAAGACAAATGGGTGATGTTGGACCAGAATACTGTTAGTAAAGGTTCCATTTCCCTGCAATTAAAACGATTGCATTTTCAATGCGTTATCTACATCATCTTATTTTTATCCGAATAAATTCACAACTTTATTTGTAATTAACGGACTAATTATTCAACAATGGATAATGTCGTCTCTTACCAAATTTCTGCTACCGCAACGCCTTCCATGTAATGGCATGGTCAAACTGACCTCCCCAATATCGGATACGGCAACGGCGTAACATTCGTAAGGGTGTCCGAGGGCGTATACTCGACCCCTAAAGGGTGTTGCTACTTTCACAACGGCCGTCATGCTGGTCGACTCGCAATGCATTTCAACTGTTAGATAAAAGAAAAATGAATAATAATAAATTTAAATGTACAAATCTTTTCGCTTTCCGCTCGCACCGCGAGACTTTAAGGAGATTTATAAACGTAAGAGTCCGAAGAAGATCTTCTTTTCTTTTTATATTTGATAAAGACTAAGATAAGGCGTGTTTAAGGTAGCCGACTAGCCGGCTACGGTTGGGTTGGGTTCCGTCAGGGGCTAACCTAGGTTTAAAAGGGTTTTTGAAGCGTCAGAATGAGATGGTTTTAGTTACAGGGTTATACTTGTCAAAAATGGTGAAATTTACAATAGAATAATGAACGGTGTTCCGTATCTCATTTTTCACGCTTGCGCAATGCCACTCGCGATTTTTATCGAATAAATTTTACATCAAAACCTTTTTACTAATACGATGTACTGGCGTTACGCTTTTGCTCCTTAATAATAACTCTAAATGTTAAGGATGAGATTTGAATTCATTTCAAATCGAGCGCGAGTGTAACGGCCCAGTTTGACCCATCATTAACTTGTCATGTAATTGTAACTTAAGTACCAGTCCGAGTATAAGGATTAAAACCAATCTTTTATACAGGGTGTTACTAATAAATCTGCCATACATTAAGGGGGATGTTCTTTTTACCGATTTTGAGTCGAAAATATAACTTATACCTCCATTTTCCCATCCGGGCCACTGTTATCAAGTTATGATTTGAGTGTTTTAAGGATGACAATTAAATTATAATTGTCTTTCAATTTCTTAATTAAATTCAAGGGGTCATCTATAAAATATTCCAAACGTCACTTGAAAACAGTGGCTGGGTAGCTCAGCTAGTTGTTCAATTTTAGACCTTTTATTCCGAAATCTTTGTTAGTATCATGAACATATTGAAATTTATGTTCAAACTAAAAAACATAATTCTTTTTACAAAAAATACCCCCCAAAAACTATATCCATATCGAATCTTTCCTGGTATACACAGTAATTTTCAAATAACTCCATACAGGTGCGCTACTCGTAAGGAAAAAAAAACACCCCTAATTTTACATGCCCTTTGTTATGTAAATTTATTTTATGCAAATTAAGAGCGTAAATATTCTCCAGCGCCGAAAGAGGGCTAGCTATAACCATAAAAATGGGTCTGGCTAGCTGGTTGTTATGGCAGGTAATAGTATATCGAAGAATACCCTTCGTTATGTTCATCTTGTACGTGATTAGATTGAAGAAACAGTTCTAAACCGAAACCAACCATGTCTCGACCTTGCACGAAATAAAAATCGACGTAATGCATATATAAAATGAACTACGTAACTTGACCGTTAAGATAAAGGCGGGGGAGATTTCAATTACAACGCAAAATTGCGCCAAGCATCGCAATCACTTCCTGAAAAAACTATATGGTACGTTTACCATGGGTCCCTCAACTTTCTTGGAAACGTTGGAAAAGTTACGATTCGGGAATTAGGTATATACCGGATTGTTAAAGTGCAATGAGTACGAAAGTTGGTTGGCTTAGTGGATGGTTTCTAAAATTATAACGAATTTACGTTCGATTGTATTGTAGATTTATTTTGAGATGAACAACACAAGTCCCTTGTCTTAAGGTTCTATGAAGAAATGTGTGTTATTTATCCTTTAACTTTAGTGTAAACAATAACGAGTGTTCATTTTCGTTTACGCGTACGTGTTTTGGGTATAGACGGTCAATTATAGAAAAACAATATTATCGAAATATGGTTTTGCAAAGCTTGAATTCTAAGGGAGCTAAATAATGCAAAATTTCATCATAAAATATTTTCAGCAAACGGAATTTCGGTGGAAAAAAACGAAGATAAGTATTTTTAAAAAAATAATTCAGGTTTTATAATCATGCCATAAAAATTTCAATATCTGAACTTCAATCATTCGATTTGGTTCCCTTATCTGTTAATTTTTCTGGGATAGTGGTTGTCCACTAAGACAGTTTTTATTAGTTAATATAGTGAAGATGGGACATTGATAGTAGTATTTACTGTGTCCCAACGTATTTATAAATATAGCCTAACCTACAAGTGTAAAAGACCACCCGTGAAACTAAAACTAAGGATCGCCGGTCCGTAAAAACGGTTCTTGTTGAATAAGTAATGAAAAATTTCAAGATCAAGTTCAAACAAAAGAATTTCGCGACTATGTTTAAAATATACTACCCTTAAAAAACTGGTAAGGACAATTCAGGAATTAATAAAAAAAATAAATAAATTCAAGAGGCATGTATTATGTTGTTTAAAAGTTAGACAAACAAACTATATAGGATATCTTTTGAAAAAGACCGACACCCTTCTTACCTCACGCACTTTGAATTGAAAGTACATAAGGCGATTTTTTAAATATAAATTAAACATGCAGTTCTAACACAGTCGGCTTTGATTTCTCTGATATTGAGAGGTGTATGTATAGTTTATAGTTTAAACAAAGGATAGCCAGGGTAACTTTAAATAAATATTTGAAGTGGTATCACTTACAGAGCTTAAAATATGAAATTAACAAGCGTGTAACGGTCACGTTTATACTATAGTCTAATTAAAATATTAATATATTGTTTGTAGAAGCTCATATCATGAAGGAAAATTCCCGAGTTTGTAATGTTGTCAAAATATTTGTTTTTCAAACATGCACCAAAATTTAACCGGATTGTCTTACAGTTACTATGAAAACTTTCAGGTGTTTCTGGTAAGTGGGGAAAAAATTGAAGGGGATGTTCTTTGGGATATTTTGAGTCGAAAATGTTCAATGACATTTTGCAATCCGGGCCACTGTTTTCAATATTGTAATCAAAATAATTACTGATGTTTTTGCGTCAGGACGCTTGCTTATCTGGTTTCAAAATAAATTAAACCTTTCTTATCACAAAATTTTGTACAAAACTAATTCCAGCATCCATCAAAAGCCAAAGACTGATACAGTGATTGAGTGAATTCGAAATTATATAGATCTATTGCAAAAAAAAAAAGAATTCAAATCATTTTGCCTAAAACTACCTCAATCATGCTTTTGACGTCACAAATCACTGATTATAGAGACAAGGTTTGTGACAGACGCACATCCCTCATGAGGACAAAATTTTTATAAAACCTCTTTCGCTTTGTTGTTCGCCCAATTATAATGAAATAATAATTGACATCTGGTCCAGACAGGCTTTATATATATATTTATATTTCAAAATTATTAGAAGAAAATGTATACGTATCCACATCCATTTTATAAGACGTATCTCCAAAACTTTATAAAAACAATTCAGTTGTTTTGCATAACCAGTTGAAAGGTATACATTTATGTTAATTCTATCTGTCATCGTTTCAGAGATGTCTCGAAGTTTTTTTTTCTCTCTCAAACATAATGAAAGGATTATTATTATAAAAAGGAAAACTAGTAGTCCTCTATAATATCCGGTACAGCTTTATACGTAGAATAAGTGGATTTTTAATGGCCCCTTCTGAATTTTTATTTCAAATAATGTTTGAAAGAAAGAATTGAGAAGAGACGTACAGAATGGTAGTAGTAGCTGCATAGTCTATCATTTCCTCTAGCTAATTTTATATTAAAGAATTAGGATCGGCCCTGGTAATTAGAAATAGAATTATTTTCGTTTAATGAACTATCTTTTTTTATTTTTAATTTTTATAGCTACCGCGTTTTCTTTTAATTGTTCAGCTGGGAAATATTACGTATAACTATATTTTTGATAAGTCTGGAATAAATTAAGTGGATGTTCTCTCTGCGATTTTGAGTCAGGGCAACTGTTTTCAAGTTTAAATTTATTTAAGAAACTGATTTAGACAATAATTTCTAATTTAATTTAGGAGTTATCCCTAAAACACTCAATTCAAAACTCGAGAACAGTGACCCGGACGGCAAAAATGGAGATAGACGTTACATTCTAGAATCAAAATCGTGTACCCAAGAACATCCCCCTTAATTTATGCTGTATTTTAGCATTATGACCATAGAAAAACCCTTGGTTTTGCATAATCTACGAAAATTTCAAGTTACAAACTTCTGCAATAGTTAAATTCCTCTTAATATTGGAGCAGTTATTCTTATCCAATGATGCATGCATACCGGACTTCAGTAATAAATCGTATGTACGTGAAAATCTGTAGGATGAAACGTTCCTTTCTATTTTTTTTACCTTAGGAATAGACGTTAAGTAACGTTACAGGGGTGCGATATATCGTGATTTCATGATAAGCCTCTCTATGGGAATCCCTTATACACGATGAAGTAATTGATACATCATCGAATCAGATTTATGTATTAAGCTATAAGATTTCAGGGTGTGAAAGTGGGTGCCTCCAATATTTCAACACCTTAACAAGACACGATAGTTATACGTTACAATATGGAGCGTTGAATTTCAAATGTTTGGAAAAACTGTAATTGTATACTAAATATAAATATTAATGAATTTTAAAACCAGCAAATAAAAAGCGCTACTTGATTCCTTGTAAACAGTACTGGATGATTTTTTTATGCAAGATAATTTAAATATCTTTATAAATTTAAAGTAATGAAAAAAGGTGGTTTAGATAGTGTACAACAGAAAAGTGTTGCCAGTGAGTGCAGTTCAGCTGATATCTACAACAGACTGAAATTGCAATTTCCTTAGACAATTAATTTCAGCATGGTAGGTCAAGGGGTTATGCAAATACAGTGATCAGTGATTGATTGAATGGAATTTTCAAATATATATATTTTATTCAAGAACCTGCTTGAATAACTTGAGTTCCTGTTAAGTTTAATTTTCAAAATATTAAAGCTTAGTTTGAGCTTAAAGGCAGTAGTGTGAATGAATCCCCGAACGTATTAGTCGCGGTAGGGGGAAATATCCTTAACGTGAAAACGCAATGAAATTGAAGATGGTTCGCGTGCTCATGTCTTGTTTGTCCCTATCGAGTTTCCATAAACATTTTTGTTGGTTATTTCAAGGCCGATGATCCCAAAGGTGAGATTGCGCGTTGATTTTCCTCAAAAGGCATTATTATTTAGTATAACATTAAAGGAAAAGCCCTTGTCGAATTTTCAAAGATGATTATTTCCTATATTTTCAGGGGGGCCACCTGGTGAGAAAATCAGAGGGTGTTTAGGGTAACTAAATTTAATCGAGAGGTTCTCTCGTATCATGTCCGAAACAAACGAAGATCGATTAGCCTAGGTACAACGAAGGCCTTAATTCCGAGGGATCGGATAGTTTACCTAACATTTCGTAATTTCATTTTAATGGAAGTACACAGTGCTGGAAGCAAAATGTTCAGACTGTAATTTCATGGTTTTTCACGATACTTTTTCATGGTTTTTCACGATACTTTTTCATGGTTTATCATGACATGTTTTCATGGATTTTCATGGCTTATTACTCAAAAAATAAACAACTGAAAGAAATCTTTGTAATACGCTTTTTCTTGGAGGAGAAAGGTGAAATGGAGATGCTAATTCTCAAATGGAAAGTTTTCTACCCATCGGGGCCCTCCTAGAGGTTCTAGCCTCGTGTTGTTAAGCCTGTTAGTTGGCCTGTACGAAATTCGTGTGAAATAAGCTGTTGGGGTAAAATGGCTTTGAAACAAGAAAGTTAAAGAGGTTCCGAGGGGGTTTTTCGCTTGACCTTACATGGTCACTCATTCATTAATATTATAACAGCATCCCTCCTTCACTAAGCCTTGGTTTTTTGAAGCGGAAGCGTCAAAACTCAAATCATGCCATAAAACAAACGAGTTGAACAGCTTCAACTTGATTGGTATGGTATAGAACGGTGGTGGGATGTGTATATATAAGCATCCGTTTTCAGCTCAAACTACAGAACAAAGTTAAGGGGCCACTCTAAAATTCTATTTTCTAACATCACGTTAAAACTAGCCATGAAGTGCCTAGTTGCATGCCCCTTTTTCAATAAGTTGAAGTAAGATCTTCAATTGAACTCGTAAAAATATTTTAACAGGAAAGTTCTAACAAGCATTTTTAATTGCTTAGTTTACATTTACACCTATAGAAATTAGATTTAAATACTACGGTGTATTGACAGGGCTACATTTTTAGATGAAGTCTGAACCTTTGAGGTAATATGAAAACTGATATATGCGGGTATGAAAGACGAGAGAGATATTGCGGTTTGGACTCGGTACATTGTCCCCTAGGCGAGTTGTTAGGCCTAAGTGTTTGTAATAGCAACAGCCTCTGTATATTGACAGTTTATGCGCTATAGTCGGAACATAATACGAGTATCGTTATTTTTTAGTTGAAGTTCCCATATAGTAGTTTGCGAGAGAATTTTTTTAACAGTGAGAAATGATATCTTGTCATGCTTATTTGGCCACCAGATGAATGAGCTTATGAGGGAAATATTCGTCTTGAAGTAAATAAAAAAAAAAAACGATAACGATATGCAGTTAATATTTTTTCTCTCATTTTTAACTCACTCTCTTTCTATCTCCGAAATTTCAACGCAGCAATGACCGATTCTATATGGAACTTGGTATATATTCAACATTTTTCTTCGCAGGGTTTAAGTATGTTTTAAGCGTTTAGCAACTAAAGTTTATCACTATTATTTTCTCCGAGAAAATTTCTCATTTTTCTAGATTGAATCTGCAGCGTTGTTACTTTCGCCTAGATCGAAAACCATTTCGGAATTTTTCTCCCATAATTTTTATTTTGGTAACTACGCTCGAGTTTAAATGCAAGAAGGAAATATTTCGGAATCAGTCCCAGATAGGCGCAATTATTCAGAATCGAGCGATTTTTGACAACGGTTTGTTCCTATAAAGCTGTTTTCCTAGCATTAATTTAACCTATTCTAAAACTTCCATCTGAGGTCTATGAAAAAATTCAATTGACATATTAGAAGTGATAGTTTTTAATATAAACTATTTGGTTCAGTTTTGGTTTTTTTCGATATTTTTAAAGTAAAAATAACCCAAAGCCTATTTTAAAAATTTTAAACAATAAAACTCGATTGATTCCGAAATAGTAGTCTACGTTGTAAGCCGCGTTTTTTTCCCATGCAGTGTTGGCAGACAATTTAAAAGTATAGCGAGAAGGTGCAGCAAACAGTTAAGCTTTTGAATTGAGTCCATCTGAGCTTTTCTCACATGGAAAAAAAAATTGAATTATGTCTTAAACATCTAGTGAAGAAAGTGGTCGATAGAAACCGCTTTTAAAGAAAAGTATTAAATAGGAGCATGCGCAAGAGCTTATACTTAATATTCCATCCATAAAAAAGCGAAACGTTGCCCGCAAAATGTCTCAGGGTTTCGTCAAATTAAGATTTTATGAAAAGTGTGAACTTTTCGTGCGCGCAATAATTTAAGAGTTAGTCTTTTCAATTTTCCTTCACAATGTGTCTATTATATTATTCATTCGTATAGAAGGGTTTAGCTAACGTTAAGCGACGGGATGTCCACGCAATATGGCGTACCTGCATGGCAAGACGTGTTTTACAATTTTCTTAAGAAAGATTGTTTCCAGCTGTTAGGATTTTGGTATAAGATGGTTTTGGACGTAACTATGTGGTATAAAATTTATTCGCTATCGGACATGGATTTAAATTTTGATTGAATAAATGAAACGGCCGCTGAGAACAGTTGTACTGAACATAATTCGTTCTCGGACCGCGTATCAATCAAGCTACGTAGCAATCCATAGAAATTGCTCGCAGGCTCGAATATTAAACCAGAATGCTTCGAAAACGATTAATAACGTTGTGAGAGAGAAAAAATTGCCTTTTCGACAGCGAGACAAGATGGGATAAGGGCTTAAAGGTCTATTGAAAGTCGTCCAATAATGATTAGTACGGCCGTGACACCTTCATACGTTCAAAAGATGTTTCATAAGTTTGTCACTGGTTACTGATGAGAGCTTGTCATGAAGTGACGTAGATCAAAGATTGGAGGTAAAGCTACGCCTGGTGAGGTGCTGTCAAAGGCTTAGTACTGACTAAATAGGAAGATGGACTGTAAAATTAACCGAGTCTAGTCAATTCTCGCTTCCGTCGTTCTAGAACTAGTTCTAAGTAAGTCTCTAGCATTATAAAGTTATGCTAAAGGTAATATATTCATTAACCATTTTTCGAAAGTATTTCACTGAGCCTTTATCAAAAAATAAGGAACAGACCAACTGCGGGCTAAATTGCAATATATTCCATTGAAATCCCGTGTTAAAAAAAGCCTTCTTAATCACACCTGAGAAAGCAATCAATTTTAAACAAGCCAGGACGTTCTAAAGTTTTTAAGTTATCACATTTTGTTAAGTTATTCGATGTTTTATCGCTGTCCAAAGTGCGGTAACCCTTTGGGTACGAATGTAAATTACTTTTCTAGATACCCCATGACAGATAGTAACGCCATTACCTGCTAGAATGAAGCTTAATATTCAATAAGACGATGTTGAAGGGCCGTTATTAAAGAAAAAATAAAGTTCCTCGCATGAGAAATTATCGCCTTAAATATAGGGCTATTGTTTTTAAAATTAAGTCTAAATACCCTTTGGGCATCAACTTTTAAAATGCCCAAGGGTTTATACTCAAGCCTATACAATTATTATTCAAAACTATACTTTCAACTTTCAAGGTTATGATAGTATTTTGATAGCGTGTTGATGCTCAATTTAGAATGCGTATTGGAAGACTACCCATACTACCTACCGGAAAAAGGGGTATATTTTTTTAAATACTTATTTTTTTCTTATTTTCAATTGTGTTATCAGTAATTACGAATTGATTGATATAATTGGATATACGCCCATCTTATTTTTAATTACGTCGTTAAAACTAGCGTGGAATTGTGATTTTGGTTTTTAATTTTTAGCGTGCATTGTTTAAATGTTGGAATTAACATTTCCTGTGGTTGGTTTGGTTTTTTGTGTTGAAAAAGGGGTAATTAAAGGATGAGTAAAATGCAGAAATAAATTTAGGAGTCCATCAGATAATTACCATAGTTTGACACCATTTTTAAAATATGTTAGGGGAAGCTACGTATAATGCCGTGGTGAGGGCTTTTGTCATCTAATTTTGAATTGCCTTCTGCTCAATTTTGATATTTTTAAGTATTTAAAATAAAACTTATGGTAGCTGAAATATAGAGTGGAAAATCCAATATAAAAGAGATCTGTTTCTTACCGTCAATGCAGGAACCTCGTCTGACGAATGTCCTATTTTCCTGCTCTTTAAGGGTCCCCTCTAACAATGATTGACTGTCATCCGGGCTAATAAAGCAAATGGACTCCGTGGAATCGAATTCGAACGCTCGACACGTGAAATTTGAATAGAAGACGCAGGACCGTTCGCACTCTTCTTTTGTGGTGGCTGTGACATCAATAACCATGTGTCCATGTACGACACTTTGGCCTTCAGTCGGTATAAATTGGCACTGGGTTGGCTCTGTGATATGTTTAACAAGAAAAATTACGATTAAGTAATTGCATAAGTTTATAAGATATGTTCCATAAGTATGTCACTACCCATACTTCGTAATGTTAGAGGCTTAATGAGAGCTAGTTCAAGAACGACGTGAGAATTGACTACACTCGGTTTTGCAGTCCATCCTCCTCTTTAGTCTGTACTAAGCCTTTGACAAGGCCTCACTACGCGCCGCTTTACAAGAATCTATGACGTTTCACCTACGTCACTTCATGACAAGCTCTCATTAACGAGTGACACACTTATGGAACATATCTTATAAACTTATGGTAATTGCGTTAGCGATGAAATTTCGAATTGAATATAAATAGTATTTTTCTAAATAAAATGTTAATTACCTTCTATGCACTGACTCTCTAAATAATCGACAGAATTTACGGCCGATTTCTTGAAGGCTTCCGGAGCCGTTCTACGATCGTATCGACTAAGGACACAAATTTCGTTGTCCGGTTCGTACCTTGCCGAACGACAAACAAACGTACTCTCATGGGCACACGCTTCCAAGCATTTGTCCCTCGTTCCGACATTCTGCAACGTTTTGTCATCGTAACCGAATAGTTGCGAACCAGAGACACGATCAAAAGCCCATTGCTTTTTACACGTGGACATTGAGGACTCTGTATTTAAACAAATAGAAACAAAAAACAATTACAAATGTTAGATAATGGTATTTCCTTATTTCTGTTCCGGCACCGATTACGATAACACCGAGTGATTGGTTACTCTCTTACAAATGAAAGATAAATTACCATTTAAACAAAACTTCCTCTGGTACGTCCAACTGGGATTAGGTTTAACATCTCTGAGCAAAGCTTCGGCGTTAAATTTAAGAAACAAACACGATCTATTTTGGTGATCAACGAAGAAACTTTGACACCATTCCTCCTGGTTACAGTAATCGTAACACTCGGTGGGTGACGCGTTATCGAATCTTTCCAGAGGGTAAGGAGGGTCAGTCTCCGGAATAGTGATTTCGATACCCGCTGTGCGTTCGAACAGCGTTGAACTTCCTGATGGACACCCTATGAAAAACATTCAAAAATAAAAATCAAATCAGGGAGCTTATAATCAATAAAGGACAGGAAAACTGAAGGGGAAATTAGGGTTCAACAAGGTTAAACTAAATAAAACAGAGCTGTTGTTTAAAACTACGCGTGATGAGGATGAATATTGAATTGATTCGTGTTCCAATAAGCTCAAGATTTTTGGGTTAGACCGGTCCTCTTTAGAATTAACAGTCCATGATAAATTTGAATTAACATTAGTCACGATTTATTTCGATTACGTCTGCGCATGTCGACTTTCGTTTCAAACATCGCATAAAGAAAACTTGAAATGTCGGAATTTTTAAAGGGATAGTGTTACATAATTTATTGGCCATTTCAATATGAAAAACAAACCCTAACTAGTGTTATATCATTAATTTTTAAATCATTCTTAACTCGAAAACAGTGTCCCTTAGGGCAAAATGTCATAGAACATTTTTGACTCAAACTAGCTCAAAGAACACCCCCCTTAATTTACGCCACTCTTATCTGAAAAACCATGTATATACTAACGCGACAAGTTCAGCTTCGAAAATAAAATTGACACTATTCCAATAAAGGTGGTGCATGTCGTAAAAAGTTGAAACACTTACTCGCTAGGACGAGGTCGATGGTTACGGTTGCGAGCCCGAGCAGCAAGGCTAGTTTCCCTAGAAAAAAAAGAGAAACGATATTAAAAAAAAAATCTCACTTTACCGACATTTTCCACAAATCTGCTTAAGCAAATAAAAATCATGGAAAAATTTCCTTATGGGAGCTATTTAAATATTTAAATGCATTCGGGAGAAAAAATCTACGTTGGCCCCGCTACCTACAGTCAAGCGAGTTCAATAGTATCACCTCGTCTCTGAAGTCTAGACCTTGAAAAAGGGTTTTTTGCGTGACATTTTTGACGCTTTGGTGCGAATTAAACTAAACGGGTATCTTCATGGTCCAACTGTAGGACAAGCCGTGAAATTCTCCAATTTTAAATAGTATTTGCATGTTTGGGTAACTCGAGGTAAATAGGTCATTTTTGTTACTTTAAATAAACACCTAAGCCTTTTACGAGTAATTCTTAATGTCTATGTTATGATTAAATAATGATTGGAGAGATTCAATTATTGTTTTATCCATGATGGATTGATTAGTCTATGGAATATTTTTAAAGGGAATAGTGTTAATGTCGCAATCAAAAATGAATATTTTTGTCTATTTTTATTAGACATTTTGTTTGACCACCTGGTTTCCGGTATTATGTGGAGACAAAGACATTCTATAAGGATTTTATTAAAACAATAAAAATAGGAGACCATGGTTTCCCAACAACAGTCTTTAAAGTTGCTAGAAACTACCACTCCCAATTTTATCCAATGGAACATCTTTGAAAAAGGTGTATTAATTTACTTTTTATACACTATTAAATAATTTTAAACTAATCTATTAAAATACCCAGACGGTAAAATTAATACGCTTAACATTAATTGGAACAAGATTAATACGGTGTTTTCTAAACCTATTTCAATACATATATTTTTTTTTTCATTTCGTTTCAATTTTCATTTCAACCTTGACATTCTGAGTTATTGTATCGCGATCTTTTAGAAATTCCATAACAAAAAGATTTGATTTGAATTTTTTTATATATAAGAAAATTACAGAGCCCTCAGTTTTAAAAATTCGATAGAAGCTCTACATCTAATTCTATTTTTTACAGAACAACTTAGACGGGTCGAGATCTTTTTTTATTTTATTTTTCTATCTTATAAGAATTTTCTATTCAATAGGTAATCTTTTTGATGACCATAATGACGTTTGTAAAAGAAAAAAAAATCAAATATTAAACTGAATGCCACAACACAATAACTCTTAATAACATCTTGTACCAAGATACTATATTTTCGGTTGTAACGAGTAGCTAGCCATACCCAAATGATATATGCTAGCAAATAATATTAATAAAAAAATTCATTTTTCATTATGTCGCCTATAAAGAACATAACTTGAAAAATAAAATAAAAAATAAAATCATGTTTTGTACTTTTTCATCTTTTGAAATTGCATCTTCTTTAAAGTCTGCCGACTGCATTTTTATTCTTGGGGCCACACAACTGACCTTTATAAAGGACCATATATTTCATACAACGTGGCAAGGCCTAAGGCTACTATATCTATGGTAAATTACAGGGCAAATACAAGGCTACATAGATGGTTGAACCTCTTTTATATTAAAAAAGGTTTTTAATGTTTTATTTCTGTTAATTACATAGACCGAAAACATTTTTTGATAAGCTCCCAAAACTGTCAGAAGGATATGTATGTTATTGGTTCCAGACGCCTAATAATATATATTCAGTGGTCGTCAAGTCATTGTTGAAGTTTTATACAGACGCGATGTGTTGCAAACAAATTTAAATATTTTTTTTATGATATCAAAGATGTGTAGAATAATATTGTTATTTTGCAAAACCCATTTATCTGATATTTTTTAGCTGAAGAAATTAATTTTAATTAATATTTTAAACATTCCTGTAATTTCCCTGATAATTCAGTAAGAGTAAATTTAATTCAATTAGAGTGAAATTAATTAAAATTTCAAACATTTCCCTGCATTTCAAAATTAATTTTCCGATATTTTCAAAAATTTCTATAGCCCTTATTAATAACGAAAAATTATTGCAATAAGACAAAATCAGACCATAAATTAAAATCTAATAATTATTAGTTCTACCCTGAAAAGTAAAATAATAATAATAAAAAAATCACTTCCATTTTTTTATTATTAAATTTAGATCGATTTAATCAAAAGGATTTTTTTAAATCAAATATTTCATGGAATTCAGGTGGCATCCCCAGCTGTTCCATTTACACACTGCCCCTTTCATTGTACTCTTTTGATTCCTTTCCCCATAAAAATAAACTTTTTGTATCTTTCAAAGATCACAACACAATTCGTGAAAATGAAAGTAAACTGATAAAAAAAACGATTTTAACAAAAGAAGAAAATTCAAAAAAAAAAAATTCTTCGGATTTTGAAATTCTCTCAAAATTGAAAGAACTGGCTGTGGTTTGCCGCTACTACTCGCGTAAACTTTTAAATTAAGTTTACCTGTTTTTCACACTCACCAAGTTCACTAACGCAATGCCAAAAAAGAAAGCGTTTTTTTGTTTGGAAACCAAATTTAAAGTTTTGGATAAACAGAATTTTCCTTTGAAACGCCTCATTAAATAATAGGCCGAGTTAATTTTATTTACATTATATTTTGCGCCACATCTGCTGGCCTATCACTTCGTTAGAAGTCATTTCATTTTCGTTATAAAAACTATAAAATAGTCAATGACCCTTACTTATCAAACCACAATAAATTTAGTTATCATAATGGAGTAACTATTTTTTAAAACCATATCACCATTAAAATGTTGCCATATAATAATAATAATAACGAACCATAATCGTGTTTTTTAAAATAATTTCTTATACGGTACGCTGAACTTTCAATTAAGTTAATTAGATTTAATCGTGAAATGAAACTAATCGAGTTTGCGATTACTTTTTGAAAAGCAGCGTATTAGATAATTGAAAGTTTCACAAGGTCAGAGGTCAAAGCGTTCCCGGTTCCCTTTAAAGGTCTACAGAAAAGGTTTTCACTTTAAAATATTAATTTTTATTCGAAAGATAATAATTAATAATGAATTTTATATTAATTTAATTTAGAATTATATTTTTAACTATGTATCGGTATGAAGCTTAAAGTGAAGAATTCCACCAACGTTTTCTAGTCTAACACGTAGGCCTAATTCGTAATGTAGAGCTAAACAAAGTGTATGAATCCAAAACTTAAAATCTTCACCAACGCAGGTTCCTCGAACTATGCAAAGGCGCCAGAATAATTAAAATATTTCTCCTCAAAGCTTTAATTATATTATAATCATCAACAAATCTCTGATTTCCGCATACCCTACTATAATTTGAAGCACCGAAAAATGATTTATATACGTTTTTGTCTAATTTGAATAATAGCTCGAAGGTAAAAACAAGGTAGGGAGGGATTAGACTTTTCTTGAAGAAGACGGCTTTGAAAAGGCGTGGTTTCTGCCAATTATCTCTCCGTTCATCTTGATTTTCCTGGAGAGCCAAAAGTGACCATCTTTCTTCTATAGATCCGTTTTTTTCTTTGATTATTCTTTTCCGGTTCTTTTAAGTCTGCGTCTTCGAGTCAATCCAGGATTAAAAAAATAAGAGGAGGATTTGCCATGGTAGTGTAGATATTATTTTACAAATTCTTTCATAAATGTTTAGTAGGGATGACCCTCAATGGGTGCGGTTCCTATTTTTTTTACCAAACTTAATTTACTTTACTTTACCCCTTTGGGCATGCATCCAAATTTTTTAATGCCTCTGAAGTAGCTACCGTGGGTTTAAAATAATTTTCGTTCTAACGGAAACGATTAGTTGTAGAAAAATTCGTAATGTTTTGATTAAAAATTCTGAAAGTCCTATTTCCATGAACTTATAAATATATTAGATCATGAAAGTCGTACTATGGGAAAATTCTAGTTTTCCTGACTTTTATGACAATTTTTTCTAAATTCCCTGACTTTTATAACAAATTTTTCAAAATTCCGTGACTTCAATAACAAATTTTTCTAAATTCCTTGACTTTTAAGACAAATTTTTCTAAATTCCCTGACTTTTATGATAAAATTTTAAAAATCTCTCACTTTCATGAAACACATTTCCAAAATCTACTATTTTTTCCACGTATTGTGGCAACCTTTGGAAGGTATGGGCAGACATAACTGACTGCATCGAGGCGAAAAGTCTGTTTGAAACGTTTAAGTGTGTACAACCAGCAAGTTAATTTATAGTTTATCGAAGTATACATATAAGAATCATGGCAACAGCATATATTGAAAAGCAATAAAATGCCACGAAGGAATAGGACGTGCACTTCAACGATGCAAACACCCAGCTTCCTTTAAAAAGAATCCCGTCGTAACAAGAGAAAATATTTTCTCTTGGTCGTAATTGTACGTTTTTAGAATCTTTGGACTAACTTACAGTGAAGAACGTAAACAGTTTCGTCTGGTATGATATTATTCTTTTACTTTTAAATCCCAAAAGATTCCGAAGACGTACGGCTTTTGTATTTTTATTAGTTTTTAAGGCATCAAACAGAGACTGTGTCCAAAGCTCGGAGACTGGGACTGGATTTACTCAAGTTTTACTTTAGTGTTTAAGAAAATCTTTCTCAAAACTAGTTTAACTATAATTTATCGCCTTCTTTAAAGTCTATTTCTTAATCCCTGGCATTTTCTCTGGTCGTAATTTTTACGGTTTAATTGCAAATAATCGATATTTTATTGGAAAATTTATTTTCTCGCAAAACGTAATTGCTTTAAAGAGGCCGCATCGCCAACAGGATGCTGCATGATTTAACATAAGTTCATAAGATATGTTGCATAAGTTTGTCACTGGTTACAAACTGGAACTTATCATGATGAAGTGACGTAGGTCATAGATTCGAGGTTAAGCGACGCCTGGTGAGGCACTGTCAAAGGCTTAGTAAGTTCAAACTAAATAGGAAAATGGAAGTCCTGCAAAAAACAATTCACTCATCGTTCTCTCTTGAACTAGCTCGAGCTGTAAGTCTCTAGAATTACGAATTTGTATACTTATCATATAACATACTTATAAACTTATGGATGGTTTTAATAATATAGATTTCGAGTAAAGCGGATTATAGTTTGAAGTGAATTTATATACTGTGTAGATTATATCTATTTTAAAATATTAAAGTGTCTATACGGGTTTGTATAAATAACTTGAAAAAGGTTTTTTGTGTGTTTACTAGGTTTTCACGTGACACGAATGTAATGAGCTAAACTTAAAAATGTTTGAGAAAAAAGGCTTAAGTAACAGTAACCTAAAACCATGTACAACGTTTTTTTTGACGTGGGAAAGAAAACTTTCTTATCTCATCCATCCATCGCCTTTGCTTCTTCTAAAATCTAAACGCATTAGGCTTAACAATCAACAATGACATTTACACGACAGAGTTAAGCAACTTAAGCTCCGTGAACAAATTTAGAGAATTAGGAGTTTGGTAAGAAGGTATGTACACAGATCGCTCCTAACCGCGCATTAGTGCCGCGATAACGTCGTAAAGAATATTTAAGCAGCTCCTCAACAGAAGCTTAAAGATAAAATATTGCTTGATATATTGTAACGAAAGAGTTCTGGAACCTAAATGAAATATATATGGAAACTTGTTTCCCATACTCATATGCACGAGACAATTGAGCTGTTCACGTCTACACCAATAATTTTCAAGCACTTTCCCAAAAATTTCTCAATTCTAAAACCAAAGAAATTGCTATTCGTATACTCGTACAAACAAAGGCAGGCGTGAATTAGTTAAACTACTTGTAATAACATTATTATCTCAATTTTCAATAACATATTTGATATATTATCTATTTAACACGCTCGAGACTAGATATATATTGCAAACAAAAAGCCTTTTATATAAAACATTCCCAACTCAGAGTACATTAAAAGCAAGGCCTTGGAAACACCACTGGTACACCTTTCACATCGTGTCAAGTATAACTGCATACACAATCTAGGTGGTTGTTGGCCCGATTCAACTATAGAGTAGGCTATTAGAACGGCAGAAACAAAGGGTCTAGATTAGAAAGTAAAATAAAAACATTCCATACTATATAATTTTGACATGAAAACAAAGATATGTTTTTTATGTCCAAAATCTATTTTTATATCTAAAGAAAGTCGTGCTGTCGTTGATCCCAAGACTTGGATTGGATTGGAAAAACCGAAAAACCGACAGACCCTCATATAGAAATTTTATTATTTTTATTATTACAAAAATTCTTATCTTTTCTTACGACGCTTTTATTACTTAGCCTGTATTTGCAATACCAGCATGTAATATTCATGCCATACCATACCATGAACTGACTCTAGGCACGGTTCGGTCTTATCGGATGTTAAGTAATGTTGGTTCTCGAAAAATACATAAACCTCGAAACGTAAAGAAAATAATATCTCCGCTTCAGTTCAAAAAATCACGACCACGACTTCACGAAGCTTCATCTAGGTAAGTTAACAAATAAGCCGGATTTACGGTTGAAATAAGATATGGAAATATATTACAGACTGTATAGAAAGTGAGAGCTCTCTCTCAGTACTCTTCCACAGAAGAACAATTTGGGAGAAAATTGAATAGTAAATATTGGGTATTCATTGTGTTCTTTTTCCTGGGGTTGTTTTTCGAGGAGAACTACGTTATTTGTTATGGGCGCAAATCGTGCTAACGAGACTCGAGTGCGATGATGGAATAGTACTAGGAAGCCACACAGTAGTGGCACCCAATGTTAACTACTCATGGAGCGTAATATCGTTGAGGGAAAGTAGGTGCCATCACTCTATGGGAGTTAGTTAAATTATAAGGGATACTAGGCTTAAGGTAGAGATTTGTATACTCCAATGGTAGCTCCATAATTTTGTAGAATGATATATTGAGAGGACAACTAGGGGTGTGACCTAAGATGCCTCCTCCATTTTCAACCAAAATGGCGGTTGAGTGGAAGTCTATTTGGTTAATGCACCTGATTGGCTAACTGGTAACTGTAGTGAAGAATTTAACACTTTGTAAACTACCTAAAGATTTAAAGGTTAGTTTGTAATAAACGACAAGGGATTTTTGCTCTAAAACAACTTTCTATTGATAATTGCGGAGTTTTAATTAGCACTTTCGCTTCGAATTTTTTTAGATTAGTCTTTTAGCATTGTCTTAGAACGTCTCAAGAATGATACTTTTCAAAAAATTACAAGAAAACTCATATTGAACAGAGTCATTAAGCGCAATTGTGTATCTTCAATTATTCATCTCATTCATTTAAATCGCAGGAAGAATCTTAAAATTCAAAATTCCCAAAGCTATTGTTAAAAAAAAACTAATTTCGCATTCAAATGAAACGCATCCGGTCCCACAATCTATCATTACGGTCTCAAAGCAAGCCCACACTTAGATATAAAAAAATGAAATAATAGCGCATGGTCAAAAATATAAACGACTTATGAACAGATGACCTATCACGTATTTGAATAAATAAAATCATATCCTACAGCGAATCTTCCCACGTTAAATTCATACCACAGTCTAAAGCGGTAAGAACGCGTTCCAATAAACCTCGCGTGCAGCTTCGACCTCGGTATGAACTGAACTTGAGTTTAAAAACAGACTTGGCAGAAAATTTCAGACACGGCCAATTAAGAAAAGTGAAAGATACGTTTAACTTCTAGGTTTATATCATTTCGAAGGCATCTCTTTAACCCTTTTTGCTTTGCATTTATCATATCTCATAAAATTCTTTGAATTGGAACATCCGTCTCTACCCTAAAACCTGGGCCAAATTTTCACGAGCAAACGTCACGACACGTAGTTACTAAATAACGATAGAAAGCTAATGGGGTATTTTTTTTTTTAAAAAAAAGATGAACCACCACGTTTTGAATTGAAGAAATTGCATAAGAAATGGTCTAGTCCAACCCTTAATATGTCTTATTTTTACCCCAAAAAATGTAAGCTTACAATATAGTTTAACTCAACTAAAACATGTAGAAACATAAGGCAATCATACTCCCCATAAGTATACGGTATGTAATACGGGAACCTATCCCTTACAAAATAGTATTGTAGCGCCTTCTAGCGACATCAAAATCTTAAATTTAACCTGTATTTTTGATTGTACTACATGTAGCGATTACGTGTAATTTTTAAAAGCCTTTCTGTGGCAAAATTACTACACAAACAGCAGCTTTTATAGTGTTAAAGCAGTAAGCGGAATATAAACGTAATGCGATCTGCCATTCCCCTATAATAAATACGAGAGGAAAGGGTTTTAAATTATGTATCTTGATAGTGATACTCCGTTTTTCCTTCAATGTCAATGTTCTGTTAATTACGGGTAGATATTACAGCCGAGAGAACAATGACTTTGAAATGGATTTTATACCGTTTAAACCGTAGACAATTTTGAAAGAACGTTTGGGCTACTTCGTGCCCACCTTTAGCAACACTATTAAGGCAATAAAATAATACAAATTGTAATTACAATACGAGAAATGAAAAAGGCGCATAGATACGAGTTTTATTTATCTAAAGGCCAAATCTTGACGACCATCAACTTGAATCATTCTTCATCTTAATTTTTTTTTCTTCTATAGAATGCAAAACAGTTCGACCTTGCCCATCAAGTCTAGAATGGGCTGATGCTTATCGGTTCTGTTTTACCCCAAACCAAGTGGGGTTTCTTTTAAACGATTTGAAACGGGATTGTTTCAAGTTTAAAAAGTCAACGTTTAAGATCAACGGTTAAGCAATTAGACCGTTTCGAGATTTTGTAACTATTTGTATAAAATTTCTCAATTTTTATCATCAACCGGTAGTTTTGCAGGAAAAATGTTAAAAAAGTGAGGATGTATCTACCGTAACGAGAGGCCCTAACCGACTCGCGCTACTGTTAGCGAAATTGATGTATGAATTCAATTGTAATTGTAAAATAGCGTGGCGGAAAAAGGAAAATGAAAAAGGAAGTCCGCGTATCCGGAGAGAATGTTCATTAAGGTGGCAGAAGTCAAAGGTCAAACTTATTATAATGCATGAAGTAACTGTGTCTGTGATTGAGTAAAGGAAAACGATTGAAATAAACACCGGGATAAAATTATGTCTGCTATTGCGTCTGCATTTATTTAGGCCTATACAGGATGTTTCTGATAAGTCTGGTATAAATTAAAAGGTATGTTCTTTGGGCGATTTTAGTAGCCACTGTTTTCGAGTTATGATTTGAGTATTTTACGTATGACCCCTTAAATTAAATTAAGAAACTCAAAGACAATGATAATATAACTAAGGGATCGCCCCTAAAACACTCAAGTTTGCCTGAAATCAGCCAGATGTTTATTTAATGTTTTAGAAACTAATCTAATTTAAAATTTCATAAAACGTGTGAAAAGTGCGCCCAATGACCTTTTCTATGTTCAAGTAAAACTGAACTGAACTGGCGCCATTTAGAACGACTGCGATTTAATTCTCTGAGCATGCAGTAAATAAACTTAAGATAACCAACAATTTTAACAAGGTCATTAACAAAGAAATTAACAACATTTCCGGAATGAATTGAAATGATTGAGGAAAAGATTGCTATATAGCACCTCCCATATGTCAATTAAGAATTAAGAATTTTACCAAAAAAAAAAAGTTTTGGATCAGTGACGTTAAGTTACGTAATATATTTAATGATTTTTATCCAAGTAGAAAGGTGACATTTTTGGCAGAGCACGAAGCCAATTAATTGAATAAACCTACCTAACTCGAAGAAGAAAAAAATTTTAAAAAAGGCGAAACTAACCACTTTTCCTTGTGAATTCCGATTCGTTAAGCAGATTGGAAAAATATAGCGGATGAAGGAGGAGGCCTTAACAAGAAGAAAATAATAGAGAAAATGGAGAAAATTACCGTAATTTTAAAAAAGTCCCCCTATTTTTCCACTTTTCTCCAAATATACCAGAGAGAGAGATAAAAAAAAATTTCTTCTATAAACTCCGAACCTGAACCAAAGCCGGAAACGTATAGCTAACCTACAATAAGTTATATACGTGTATATAAAAATAAAATGGTTAAAATTCGAAAAATAGTGTAAAAGCGCATTATTTTGCTATAAACATAACCGCCTCAGTAAAATAGTAAAATGGTTAAAACGAAAAAAAGTGAAATTTCACATTTATAGCAGCATTCCCCGACAACCACATTATTCGCTTGAATTCGGGGTAATTTCATGAGGGGTAAAAATGCATCTTTAATGGTGGAAATGGTGATATAAAACCATTTGGAGATTTCTACATAACGAAAGTTAAAACCCTTATAAGTATTTCTTAAGTGTCATCAGAAGTCTGAGTTTTGAAGTAATTGATTAAGAATTATTAGAAGAATGTTTTACGTTATTTTTACCTGAGGGATACCATTTTTAAGTTATGACACGAGTGTTTTACCGAGGGGCTAATCACTGTCAAAGTTTCCTGTACACGTGTAATCATTTTAACACCGTCAATAGTAGGGCTTTTAAAGATTAAATCAATCTATTACAATCAAAGGTACTGTCGTGTATACACCCTGATTATTCACTGTGTGATTGGCCCTTCGTTTTTTCTGATAGCAAC
This sequence comes from Phalangium opilio, assembly GCF_054372755.1. Taxonomy (NCBI): domain Eukaryota; kingdom Metazoa; phylum Arthropoda; class Arachnida; order Opiliones; family Phalangiidae; genus Phalangium; species Phalangium opilio. The sequence continues at coordinate 3,593,114 of NW_028324187.1, read as the reverse complement.
TTAATTACATAACCAATAATTGTCTTCAATTTTCTTAATTAATTTTAAGAGATCATTCATATAGCTCTAATCACAAAGTTCTTAGGGCAAAATGTCATAGAAATTACACTTTCGAATCAAAATTGTCCACTGAACTTCGGTCCTACGCTCCCTTTTTCGAAAAAACCATGTATAAATAAATAAATAAATAAATTAACCTCTGAAAATGAATAGAAGAGTTACTTGCGTTTTCTATAAATTTTGTGCGCATTATAGCAGATCCACGTAAGGACACGATTAACATTAACTTCAATTTATGAGCTTTTTAAGTTATTTTACCACCATACCTCGTTCTGTATAGAAACTTAAGACTGAATCGTAAAAAGAATATATCAGACTTCGATTACAGGAGAAATCCCACAATGTTTAATTTTTTTTTATAAGAAATCAGATTCTTTTTTCTTCTTTTCAAATTTCTAGTAAGAAACTCATAGCTTTGAATTCAAGGTACTACTTTTTCTAACCGCAACTTTTTCTAACTCTCTTTGAACACTTTCTGAACTTAACGGTTGGTCAACCAAGCCACGCGCAGTGTAAACTGGGAGCGTATGTGGTTCATACCATTCGGAAAATTCCAGGGTAAGTCGCGTTACCTTCTTATTTACTTAACTTTGTTTTTATTGCATTCTTGCGAAGTTGCGTCTGACATATTCATGTCCAGTGAGTGTAGACCATTTTTAAAGGAGTGACACAATGTAATTCTGATTATTCGTTTGGAGAACGTCCGCGGCTGTTCTAAGTAAATGTTTTTTAGCCTAGAATTTTTTTCTCTGGCTAACTTGACAAGAAACCGAGGGGTCAGGCGTTTGTTATTTTCGGTGTAAAAGATTTTGAGATTTTTGGCAAAATTATGGGATTTTCACTGATATTTCTGAAATTTTGAAATCTAGTACAGGATTATAAGATTGAGATTTTCAATGAGTTCTCTGGATTTCAAGATTTTGAATGAGATCTCTGGATTTTGAGATTTTGAATGAGTTTTCTGGATTTTGAGATTTTTGGCTGAGATTTCAGTAACCTTAAAATCTAGTTCAAGATATTAAGATTGAGATTTTGAAAAAGATCTCTGGGTTTTGAAAATTTTGACTGAGATTTTTGAAATCTTCCAATCTAGTCCGTGATATTTACATTTAAAGATTAGACAGATATTTCATTTCAATGATCGGTTTGGAATTGGAAAATAATCTATGAATGTATTTCTAAATTCATTCTAATGTGAATGAAAATTCACAAATCTTTCAATCCGTGCAGTCCAAGATTTTACATTTTCGTTTGTTTTTAAGGTGAAATTTAGGGATTTTTTAGATTTTAAGTCATAGATTTTGACCGAATTTGAAAAACGTCCGACCCCTCGACGGGAAGACCAATTAAGCCCATCTCATTGGCGCATCATTCTTTTAATGTCATGGTTTGTGAAATTTTACGATGGCTTCTATTAATGAGAGACTCACTTAAGCGGACGTTAGCGTTAGCCATGCGGAGGAATCTAGCATCCCTTTTTCATTAACAATTGAAAGTGAAGTTACGTTACACTTTCGAAGGTCATGGTAATGAGGTCACTACACCCCTTTTGCTCTTAAATGCAACGAGCAAACCTTAATAGGCTTTTCTAGTTGTTGAATGTTTTTCACGGTTTTTAACAAAGATTTGCCTTTCATTCGAAAACTTAACTTTCTTTTAAAAAAGTGTGTACGAAGAATTACCTTCTAGAGAATCACGAAATTCATCAGTAATTCACGATTTTCTTGGAGAAATTGTTGGTGGTTATTAGATTAACTGAGCCTAATTGTTATTACATTTTTTTCTTGCAAGAACGAGAGCACAGCCAAGATTCTTAGATACAGATTATAAAATATTGCAGTTTAGCAAAATAAAAACCACTTATTTTCTCTGGAAAAAAAGCGAAATTCGCAATATCTCCGATGGAAAAAATAGGTATAACCAACTGTAGACCTATTCAGCAAGTTAAATACAATGAAAGACAAAAATTCCCCGTGCTACGAAGTAAGATATAATAATAACTATAATATTTTAAAGTAATTTAGAGTAACAAAGTAATTTTAAAATAAATGACCAAACTTTACACCTAAACATAGGTACGTACATTAACACACCTTAATACCCTAATATAAAATTAAACCCCTCATAACAAAGCTGGAGTTAACCCTCAAATTAAAAGAAATAGCGAAGAAAATGTGTTATAATTTTGGGGTAAACCAAAATAACCGAGTCAAATTATGATTATTACTTTGGAAAAAACTGAGCATCTTTCAAAAGTACATTAAAAGTTCAAAGTGTCGCCGACAGTAGCGGATATAAACAAATTATTTCTTCTTCAGCTAGCAGCCTAAGGATGACCCTGTCCGTGTTGATACAAACATACCTATTAAAGGGGTAAGAATACCGACAATCCACGAGAACGAGATTTATTTTTAAATTGCCCAAAGCTCATACCAAATATATTTTCCTTCCTGGTTTTAACAACGAAGACTTGTAATTCAGCCAGGAATATAAAATAAATGTTAAGAATGGTACTATTTTCTAAAGGAATATCTGAGACTGGCGGATCTACCAGGGAGAAAAGATGTAAGATGGAGCGGTAATAGTGATGGGCCATGTGATGCGGCAATGAAATTTTCCCAGTACGCTCCTATAATACCCTTCGGAAGAGGCAATTTTGTAAGTGCTACCGAGTAGCGTCATTGCATTTGTATGAGAACTAGATTATTTTTTTAAAAACACTGGGGTATCTTTACGAAGCCACCAAACCGCTGAGCATGCTGGGAGGACTTTGTTGTCATTTCGTAGATGGGGTACAGACGTTATAGGTATAAAGGTTACGGCTCCATACCTCTCTCCTTCAGGGATCTACTATTATATAACTCAGATAAACATTCATTTACATATATAGTTGTGACAATAGGACGCTAGTTAAATTTTCAAGGGAAAATGATATAAATTCATATCAACGATTGTATATTTTCCATCTCCGCAATGGAGACAGCGAAATGATTTGAGTTTAAATATGTTCACCTAGACCACCTGCTTATTTTTTACGAACAGTAGCCGCCGACGAGTCGTTCAGTTCAGTTAATATCACCCCATACTTTTTTTCACGACAATGGAAGACCGTTATTTTCCAAAGATATCTAACACTAGGTATATAGTTGTAGAATTTTCTTCTAGCCATTAAGACAGCGTTCAAAGTATTTTTACATTAACCCGTTAGATAATTATATATCTGGTCACAAAAAGTGAACCGACTCGAGAAACACGCATTTCGAGCTTCGACGACGAGAGGCTAACGATGCTTTTTGCCAAAGGGGAACTAGATGAAATTCAATACTACCTGAGTTACAATGCTGTGTATGTATGGTCGAAAGTCTTTTGGGAATCTGTTTTTTTCTGCTCGTACCAAGTTCCGCCTTTTTGGTGGTCGCGTACTGCTATAGCTAACTTGACTTGAAACCTATCGTCTAACCCTTTCTCAATTTTTTTTTTCTTTTTTTTTTGAAAGTTTATTATTTTGAAAAACCTTTTTTTTTAACTGGGGAAAAATGCTTTGGGGTCTTAGGGAATACCGGTATTCTTTTTTTGGGATAAAAGGAGTGTTTTTGAGTTAAAATTTAACATTATTTATATTTATGTTTAATTTAAAACGGTTTTATTTCGACTTATTTTACTTCATTTGATGAAAAAAAAAATATTTTTTTTTTCATATCATTCTCAATTTTTATTCATTTTCTAAGAAGCTATAATCTCAAACTAAAACTAGCTTTCAAAAGAAGTCTCATTACCATAAATTAATTAAATAAACTTATCATAAATCTAAAGTTAATCTCTACCCATTCATGGATATCCTATTTCACTTTTGAACTTTTATAATATGAATACGTAATTTAATCTTAAAATATGAATAAATAAAGAAAGATACGTGGCTAAACGCGTTCTTGAAAATAATCGCTTCATTTCACTTAGAAATTATCATAAAGAGGTTTAAACGATTCTGCGGAGTTATAAAACGGTATTATCCGAGGATTTTAAAAAGTGAATGAGTATGTTTTTATATTATTTTGTTAAGCGCTTATAAATGACTTAAGATCTAAATACGATGGTATTATTCTCGGTTTTTCTATTAAAGCGTTAGATATACTCATTCAGGAAAGATCTTTTCAACAAAAGAAAGGTTTTTCTAACCGCTATATACAAGGTTAAAAGCGTGCTAGACGATTTAAAGAAATCTTTCGAAAATGTATCGTGATAAAAACCACTTAGGCTTTTTGCTTAAACCCGCCTAGTTTATCGCATCGCCAGTGTCTAATGCTGAATCAGTGAATCTCCTTGCAAAGAGAAATTTGGGATGTTTTCATGCCTTAAGCTTTAGGGCATAAAATATTTCAAGATCGCGGACCTCTAAAGGGTTTGCAAATCCAAAAATACTCCGAAGATGTACTGTACCCAAGTGTTGGAATTGTTTTAAAGGTACTGCTAAGGATATGTACGGTCTGAACCGAAGGGCCGGTCACTTAGAGTAGTCGATGTACACGGCTCTACCTTTCACTGTACTAAATTGATCACGCGTAATCTTTTAAAGCCCTGCCCTTGATAGTGCTAAAATGATTACACGTAATCCTTCAGATCATGGAATACAGGTCTATCATATTTCCTAATGACATACGCACTTAAAATTATTTTTTTCCTCTGTTTACAATGTAAGTGTTGCTTTGGTAAGACGAAATATACTATACACTGGACACTGTAACAGCTTTCCAATCTTAAGAAATTATTTGGAAAATAACCGTTTTCTTGAGGCCCATACTCCAAATTCGACATTGAATTCAACCAATAGAAGAATTCAAGGTCAAGTCGAAACCTAAACACGAATAAGCGTCCTCTCTAACTACCATCTTACAAGGTTAAATTTTCGGGCAGGTAAAGGTCACCTATCACTTCAGAGCGCGCCACTTTTCAAACACTCCTAAGAATAAACGTGACTATTTTCGAGTAGCCCTTAACAAGATCACGGCTTTCTCGAGTGATACTATTGAACACGCAGTTTCAATAATAAGGTATCCAATTCGAAATGAATACAAATACCCACAGAGAGATTAATTCTCTCTTGTAAATAACCCAACACAAATATGTATAAACTTAAAACAATTAAATAGAGTGAAATTTACAGGCATGATATGTAATTTTAAAGGAAGTATAAACTTTGCCACTGATTTTTCATTTAAAAATATACCTGACTTTTCCAGGTTTTCAGGATTTCCAAGTACTGAAACCCTGATAAACCTTTTGGAAAAATCGTCTGCTCTATTTTTATGAATAGAAAAATTCTTTTAAAAATATAGCATACCACGGAAACGCTATTAAAGCCTCCCCCCACTAAATGACGCTTTTCAACTCCAAAATTTAATTAGAATCAATTAAAAATTTATTATCTCTTACCTGCCATCGCTGCTAACAGGCTTTCCTTCATTCGAAATGAACCAAACTTCAACAGTCTGATATATTTTCGGCAACACAATTAATTCGGGAACACAAATCACTTGATTTGATTGATTCCAAAAAGTCCTTTCTCAAAATATCTCGCGATTTCTTGGAAAATGAATTTCCTTTTCCACCGTGCGTAGTTCCGAGCGTATCGAGAGAAGACGAAACCAAAATTTTTCTCTTTTTTTCCCGATACCTAGCAAACTCTTCACCTTGGCCTTACAACTCGAGTCGAGGTAAGACGTTAGGCCTAAGTGACGCGACGGTGGCTGGTAGACGGCACTTTCCCCATTTCGAACTCGTCCCCGAAATCCTCCGGCGAGTTTTGTACCAAAAGTCGGATGATACTATACACCAGCAAAAGACTCGACTAAGGAAGTTCTAAAACAGCCTACTAGCCAGGTTGCTGGATGGAGTCAACTTGGCTACAGTCCCGTAGGCACACACCATACGCGAAGAGTCTAGCGAGGACCTCTTTCTGTTACCGCTTATGTCTTGCCCCCCTTGCTTTGGTCGGCCGAACGGTTGAAAAAATCGTATTAGATTATTATTTTTCCTTCATCAGCATCCCTTTCCAACAAGTTTGAGTTCTTTCTTCCCGGCTCTTTTCCAGAGATCCGAATCCAGCACCACTTTCCGAACCACCACCGAAGAGTCACGTGACGTAATAAGCCCCGGAGCGGGTGCGTGGCTCGCGATAGGAAATTAGTACAGTTCTCCAACACCAGGGCGATCTCTTTCTGGATTAAATAAAAATCAAAGTAAATTAATATTAATTTTTCTTTCAATTTTAATTAATCGCCTTAAAACAATATATATAATTAATTTTCATTTTAGGGGTCATCTGTTCATTAATTTAAATAGATAATAATTAATGTTTGGTTAAATATGACCAGACTTAACGTCCTATATTTAATCTTGATGGATGGTTATAGGTTGTTTTGCTACGTAAGGTTGATTTTCATTTCAGGAATTTGCAAAAATAAAAATAAAAAAATGTTTAGCTTAATTAAAAGTAGACCTAGACAACTCTAGAGGTTTTTAAGATTAATGTTTCCGCATTATGTCTTGATACTTGAAACGTTTTTAAAAAGAACGTGTTTAGCAACTTTTGCCAAGACTTAGTCAGTCGTTCTTGTGAAAAATATGTTTCTAAATGTTTCAGTGACATTTACAAATTGGTACCTTGATAATGATAAAAATCAAGATTCTAAATAAGATAGGGTTACGCGAAGATAGCTTCGAAACTTCAAACCAGGTTCATACGAGACGTCTTCAAGTTCAAACAATGAACTCTTACGTTATAGCTCTGGGTATATCTTGGACAACACTTTGTCCAGGCGTTTTTCTAAAATCCAGAACCGCCCAAAGGATGGATATCACCTCAATTACCGTCAAACCGTTCGATTTATAGCTCTTGCTCTCGGACAACACTTTGCCCTTCAAATTTCTAAAAATCTAAAACTTCAATCACCGTGCAAAGGATCTCAGCGCAATTACCGAGAACTTGGGTCACTAGAGGAACTTGTATTTCAACAAAACCAAAAATATATACATATATTTTTGTTCAAATTCCTAAATTCTCATTTAAGAAAAGAAACGGGACCAAACCGGAAATAATTAACCGAGGATATCCAAGAATACCCCGAAAAATACGACTACGAGACTTAAGAAAAGAATAATTTAAGTCAAAAAGTAATTCTTTTTAGTTTCGAACAATGACTTATGGTCATCAAGGAGTCTAGGGTAACGGATTCCGTGAAATGAAAAATAATAAAATAAAGAAAAGATTAAAAAATAAAAATATATGTATTCAACCCGTTCATCTTTTAACCTCAAACAAAACGGGGCCCCGGGTAAGAATATATCAAGTTCAAAACGTTTTTCACGTTAAAAATATAATGGATAAAACATTCAAATATCATTTATGTTTTTGAAGACAATTTTAAGTTATAGCATTTTATTTTTAATATAATAAAAGAAATTCAAAACCATTCGAGGAAACGAACGGCTAAAGAAAGTTCGAAGGTGATTTTATTCTTTCCGATGTTCGTAGCTTCAGGGGCATTGCTTATTATTTTGTCATTGTTACACATCGCATTAGCTAGAGGCTAGGGGTAGTCTTAGTACAACCAGGAAGAGTTTGTGATGGAAAAATAACCGTTTGTTTGTAGGGCAAAAGTTATAAACTTTGTATACGTATTAAGTTCCATTCCGCTTAATTTTATTTTATTTAAAAATTCATTTAAAACTTTTCTTTCAACTTATGCGAGGAATGAATCAAAGTAATGAGTACCAGTAATGAGTACTACAAGTTGAGCTATCATCGTTATGTTTCGAATAGACCTTTTTGACGTACAAAAAGGGTAGGCAACCCTGAGTATCGGGACATAGAAGGGGTTGATACATTGCAATCTCTGTGCACTCTTATGACACAAAAAGACCACAGCGCAGGCGCCAAAAAGCGAGATGGAAGGCAATGTCTAAGTTACGTGATGGAAGGCTATTTTGTTCCGAACTACAAAGATGGTTCAACCTTCATGGAAAATTATGTTGTTATTGTATTTCACACTTTCAGGAAGTGAAAACTGTTGTTTTAGAAAATTGTTGGTTACACGTATCGAATGAATGATTGAAATACGCGGCACCACATCGTTTGATTGAAGCCATCAAAGTTTCTCTTTCAATCAAAGGGGTTCGAAACAACCAAGGCGTACTGTACTGTATTGTACATCCGTTGTTTAAAATATTTGTTCAAGCATTACTAGGAACAAAAAGATCGTGATTTTGAATTCCGTCCTGTTATTAAACTCCTATCTCGCTTCTGACAAGGTTAAATTTCACCGCAGGCCCGTCAACTAAGATTATTCCCCAAACACTCTGCCCAAAAAATGCCAATGACCCCGTTGACCCCACACCCCCATAACATAGGCCAACAGTTTTAAGAGGTGATGAAGAATTTCGTATTTCACCTCCGGATGCGAGCGTCTTAAGCTTCGAGACTCCCGACCACGTAATCCGATTGAGAAAAGTTATAAAGAATGGAAGTAAAATCCTCCAGTCTGTCTTTAAACAGTTGCCAAGCGCAGTTTCAACATTTTCACAATTTTGATTGTAAACGTTCCTCAAAGATTGCATTACCATAATCCCTTACTTACGATACATTCAAGAAAAATAATATTCACAATTATCCTTCACGAAAAGAGTTTAAATGAAAATTTAGCACTTGATCTGAATTATTTCGAAAAATAATTCATCAATAAATTGAGACCACAACAAGATCAGAATTTTATATACACATAAATTGAACGTTTTGTGATCGAATTCTGTTTGATCTAAGCAAAGGAATCACATGTAAGTGGATGCAGTTTGACTATAAGTTCCCAAATAGAGTTATTAGCGCATATTTCTGCTTCAAACCACGTTCTCAAGTCACACATATGACGAACCTCGTTCACCAAGTGTCACACATATTACGAACCTCGTTCACCAAGTGTCACACATATTACGAACCTCGTTCACCAAGTGTCACACATATTACGAACCTCGTTCTCAAACTGTCACACACATATTACGAACCTCGTTCTCAAACTGTCACACACATTTCGAACCTCGCTCAGAAACTGTCACACACATATTACGAACCTCGTTCTCAAACTGTCACACACATTTCGAACCTCGCTCAGAAACTGCCAAACCTATGACGAACTCCGCTCACAAACTGTCACACGTATTACGAACCTCCCTCACAAACTATCACACACATATTACGAGCCTCACTCATGAGTCACACATATTAAGAATCTTCCTCACAAGTTACTGCATGGCAACACTCGTGGAATGACAATGCAAGAAAAAAACCGCCATGAATTTCTAACTGATATAAATATACTTTTTCCCAGCCTAATTCCACTAACCTCTCACACCGTGAACCATAGTACAGCATCCTATGCCTTCCCACATAAAGAAAAACATTATCTTATAGAAACTAGACCATGCATGCGTTTGACGCATTGATGCTGTTGGTGAGAAAACCAGAATCAATCCATCACTCACTTTGAAAAAAGGAATTCCAGACGTAACAGTTTGAAGAGCGTAGGTACAAAAATAAAAAAAAAATTAAGCAATTTTTAATTCCTTTAGAAAAATCTCTCTCAAGATTCTGCATTTTCTTAGAAATACCCTTAAGATTTGCTAAAGGTCAAGGTTAGAAGGTTATTCATGCGTAAAGGAATATTTTCTACTCCATTTCTAGCACCCTTAGAAACACATTGAAAGTCTCGTTTATTATCCAGGAATAAACCAGTTTTCTTAAAGCAATTTTAGTTCATTTCAAGACTGTATCTTCGATTCTCTATGTGTTATTAGGAGTCTTACTTTTGCCCATTGGCTCAGTTTAATTTTTCTGGTTTAAGCTAAGATTTAGAAGAAAATATACAGGGTGATAGGACCAAAGAACGATGTGTTCATAATGTGATTTTGAGTTAAAAATGTAATTTCTATGACATGTTTTGAATTAAGGTACACCTTTTACAAGTTATGATTGGAGAATTTTACAGATGCCCCCCCTTTAAAGTTAAGTAAGAAACTAGAAGAAAATGATTTCTAATTTAATTTTAGGGCTATCCGTTGAACATTCTAATCATAACTCGTAAATAACCGTGTATCTTAGGGTAAAATGTATGAAAACATTTTCAACTACCACCCTTTTTTTAACACACTGTATATACCTATAAAACAGGCTTATATTTTTAAGTATCTACCAGTAATAACGATAAAAAAACGTGATTGCGCTCTTAATTACTTCCCTGGCCATTTGAAAGACGTTACGCGTATGTACTTGGATACGTTCTCTCGAATATGTAGGGCTGTTGGGCCAAGTTTACTAAGATACCGGGTTAAGTCTTTTAAACTTAAATTTAATTCGATATTTATGAGGCTATAAGTGTCGAATTCAAGTTCGGTTAGCTATAGGTACTAAATGCGGTTTGGGATTTAATGAGACATCATTGATATGGGAGATTGGAAAAATAAAATTTATTGTTCTGGGCTAGGGTATTAGAAAAACAAGTGCTAAGAAGTTTAGTAACCCTCATTCAGTTTAGGAAATTTTTTCTTTGGCTATTTCCAATACCTGATTTCATCATTGACCATAATTTCAGCCAATAACTTTGAAGTTAGTGAACATTTAAGATAACTACAAGTGAGAAGCTGCACTTTTTTCAATAGAATTGTTAAAATTTACGGCAGGGTTTATAAAAATTTCAATACATTTATTTATCAAAATATGCATGCCCACTAAACGTTAATCTAACTACTACATCGAGTTTGAAGCTGCATTGTCTCAATAGATTTCAATATTAACTGCAAGAAGCTACTTTGTCTTTAATCCATTTTATAATCATTAGAAACCGGGTTCAAATGTCGTAATTTAAATAGCTTAATTATAACTAGCTTTCTTTCGTCTGTGAGAAATAGACAGGCAAGAAAGTATTCAAAACTTTCATTACTTCTTAGAGTTCGGTCAATTAGACCCTGTCAATGACCACTGCAGGACTTTCACCCAAACTTAAAGTCATTACGGTAGAAAATTCTGCTCATATATCACCGTACGTGGAACAATTTGGAATAAATAATTCAATCTAAAAGCAAGGTATAGAACAATGGACATCGGGAAGTAAATTATTCGAATTATTTCACGCGCTGCTCGTACCATCGCAAGGTCAAGAGATGAGATATATTCTAAAGAATAGCCACGACGATCAAATTTCGTTTTCGACTCGAGTTGTATACGGAACCAACCGCGTTACATAACTGGCAGATGTCTGGATGCAGACGAAACCTCCTTAAGTATTGTTAAAGTGAAACCATCACGCGATTCGAACGTAAAGACTACCAAGCTCAATTCCATTATTTTCTTGTAGTGTTTTTAAATATCAAGAGTCACGTGTCTATGTTCCGTAAATATAACAACTAAAGATGGTTCAACTTTTACCTACGCAAGAATGCCGGAAGTCCACATCATTTTATCATTTTTTTTTCAAAGAAAGAAAACTCTTCTGCTTTTGAAGTGTACTAATCACGCAACATTGTCTATAAGAGCGTATAGAAGGGTTAAATAGAAAGGATTTGATCATATATTTTCTTCTCAACTATAAAGGAGTCATGCGAGGAAATGAAACTTAGAGCAGTAAGAATATCAAATCACTAATTAGCTAGCCTTAATCAATTTCAGTTGATGTTGCTACAATGGTAACATGAGAAGATCTTTGAGTGTAGACTCAAGTTTAAATTTTTTGAAATATTTATAAAATAAAAAACATTCAGACTAAGGTATTTCCTGTCTGGAATTTTCTTTTTTTATATATATACATTTAAATAAATTTCTTTATTTTTAATATAAAAAACGGGAAATCACTGATCTAGTTTTAATCTCGAATTTATACGAGTGACTGATGCAAAAGCTGATAGTTTTTTGAGGTTTTTTGGCCTTGAATCTTTCTCAGTATTTAAATAAAATTCCCATGGATTTATCTTTATACAAAGTTTAGATTTTTTTGTCTGAACATGTAACCCTATTACTATATTTTTTAAACCAACAACATTGTTAAGTTCTATAAAAAAAATTTATATATATAAAGTTGAATATTGCTAGATTGTTTTTAACAAGCTTGATAATAACTAATGTATAATACGAAGGTATAGTATTTTTAACGAGTAGATAATGAAGGCGTAACTTTATTACATTTACTGAGAACAAAGCAAAATTTTCAGAGTCATTCTTTGATTTTAATCCCTTAGATTTCTACCAATTTAAAGGGTTTGTTGCTTCAGAATTTATTTTTATGTAAGTTAATGTCTTAAATGATAAGCAAAGTCCAGGCTAAACCGCTTTAAAATGCTGAAATTTTTGGAAATGCGGCCATTTTGACAATTCCCGATCAGCAATACCAAGAAGCATTCTTTAAAGAACCACAACATCTCTACGTTTTAACTGAACTTATTTCTCTAAAATGTAATTTTCTAGTTCACTGCAGTAAATAGACTGACTTTGATCTTTAATGGCTTTTGGGGTTTAATATGCCGACATGTTTTAAAATGGCGACACTGCTAGTTTGAAATATTTTAAAACCTGGTTATATTGCTCAAAATAATATCATACGAGAGGTAAGGTAATGCCTTGCTCGTCTTGTTACTTGTTCAATTTGACAAAGGGTTATCATAAATCACAGTTAAAAAACGCAAACTCCTTAACGAGGAGCTCGTTATGGGCGCAAATGACAAAATAATAATTGTCTTTCATAGGGAGAGAGTTCCTTCTGTGTATTTTACCAGAAAATGGGCGTAAACGAGGGGTCATTAAAGACGGTATCCTATAGAAATATATATATTCTTCTACCAACATACAGCGTCACATCCCTATCTAAATACATCAAGGATTTCTAACCACTCACTATCCGGATGTCCGAGAAAAAAATCTTTTGAATGAAGATGGTACAATAAATACACTACAATGAAAGTTTGTCGAATACGGACGGTTGAGCATTTCGAGAAATGAGAGAAAAATACACTAGATTTCATCACATTTCGTTTGAAAGAGTTGAATGATTTAAAACGATATACCTTAAGCCCTTGAAACCCCGCCCTAGTTTACTACAAACGTAAAAATAACATCTTCAAATTGCATTTTAATACGTGTTCCAAAGTTAAATAGGTTCCCTTTAAATTTTTTTATAAATATTTAGGGTTTGTAATGGGAAAATAAAATTGTAGTTGCATGAGTTGGTGCGGATGAAAATTTTAATTTCCAATTTTTTCTCAAATTTTTGTTAATTTCACCAGAAATTAAGGTGGTTAAATTTGCACAAGCTTAAAATTAGTTAACGCTGTAATCTTTAAGAAGAAAGAACTAAATGTGAATAATGTAACAAATGTCAGAATTAAAAAATTAACGCTAACGAAAAGGGAATTATATTTATTTATTTATTTTTAATGAAGTCAAAAATAAATAAATTTATGTTTTCTTCAAATCGTAATTATTGTTTCTTATTACAACGATGTAAATTTTTATAGTCGCTCCAACAGCTTTACCGTAAAGAAAAGGGACGCATTCCCCCGCAATTATATTTTCAAAGTTTTTCACGGTTTTTCAAAATTCAATCGTCAATTTACTCTCTAATTATGACGGATGAGAAATTAAAGAGTTTTTGGCGCGTAATATTTTGGGTTTTTTTTTAACCAATGGCGCGAATTCAAAGAGACTCGCGTTGCCTTCGATCGCGTTTCACGCGCGAATTTAAATAAGAACTCAATCAAAAAAGACGATTTGCGGTTTGAAAAATAAGATTGGATAAAAAGGGCAGGTGAAGAACATTGAATTTCAACTTTTTTTAGAGGTTGAAAGACAATGACCTATAACACCGCCCGCGCCACGTCGTGCTTAACAGCTTTTAGACCGCTGATTTTCATGCGTGATTCCAGTGATTCGTGAAATAGACAGGGGCTACTTCGAAAATTGCTGGTGAAAACGTTGGTCAAGCTAAGAAATCCGTATTACAAAGGGATAATACCCATAGCCTTGAAGTTTTTCAACAGTTATTTGAAGGCAAGAACTATTTTATCGAAAGAGCCTATAAAATAATCAATATTTTTAAATGGAATATTGCATTCATCTACACTGTTTATTAAAGAATATATAAGGAAGTTTTCTTACTGGACACCTATAACGTAGCCAATGGCAGTTACCACACCACATTACGTCATGATCTGCTTCGCAGAGAGGCATAACGTGTAGGGTCCTGTGATAAAACTTACTATAAATGCACTTTCTAAATCTAAATCTAAGCTTTTGTCTACGAAGGGATGTTCACACTAAGCCACTAAAATGATCTCATAATTTAAATAATTTTACGAAAAGCCACGAGCTGCAATATCCCTTTAGAAATATATAGATTCCAATTTAAATAACAATAGAATAACCTCGAAATAATATCCAAAAAAATGCAGGCTGCTTTTCGTGCCCAGTCGATTTCATCATTTCGAGTGAAACTTGATCGTGAGACGCGTGTGAGCTCACTTTGCAACACAAACCCTTCCTTATACCGCGGGAAAAAACCACGATTAGCTATTATTAAAAAACATAAACGAAAGTTTTAACACCCAAAATACGTAGGAACCATTTATCAAGAGATATACTGAACTCGTACGACCGATGAAAAGTGTTTACAGAAAGCGCGTAATACGAGTGGTTTTCACATGAAGATGCAGTGCATGAGCGATTCAACCATTTACAGTCCGTAATATAACAGTAAATTACCATCGTCTTTTCTTTAAACAAAATTACCAAATTTTTTTCATTTCAAAATTCCCTGCCTTTCAAAGGTTTTCCTTGATCGTCTAAAGTAATAGTTAAAAATAAATAGTACAATACATATATTAATTCAGGCTGGTACTAGAAAGTCATTATGACGTCATATATGAATTAAGTCATTTTGACTTTCGGTACTACATGAACCAAGATAAAATTACCTCACATATTTCACACCCTTTTTAAACCTTCACTTTACCAGGCTTTCTATGAACCATGAGAATCCTGTTAAATATCCCTTTCAAACCCGACAAACATGACCAAAAATAAATAAATAAATAAAAGAAAAATTAATTAACGCTTGCCTGGCCGACGGAGAAAAATTAAAATAATTATTTTAACCCTTTCTCTCTCTCTCAAAATAAAAACAAGACTAATAACTTTCAATGACGTATCCGTTATGGTGTAAGAATTAGAAAACGAACGGGATTCGTTCGAGTCAATGACTTGAAAAATAAATGCAAATTAATTCTTAAGGCCAAATCGATATGTACAAAGAAAAAAAATTCGTATATTTTCCGTTTTTCGCCTGCCGATAATAATATTACGCGTATTGGTAATACCAAGAAATTCGTCACGATTTTCAACGCGAAGATTTGAAAAAATAGTGACCTTTTCCGAACATAGAACACTTATATCGAAAGAAATTCAGCCGATACGTGTAATTTTTAACGATTATCTACTGTACACGAGGAGCTTCTGCTTCTAAAAAGTGTCTGGCAGGCCCTGAGAATATCGTGGGTGATGATATTGACATTGGGGAAGATGCAGAGTGTTATAGAGAAGAATTATATACTTATGGTAATAGTAAATGATCCTTGCAAATTTAAGAATTGATAGTTATCGATTATAGTATTTTTAGCAGCAAGGATAGATTTAATTTTATAAGTAGGAATGGAGAACGGTTAGTATTTACTTCGGTCCGACTCATAGCCCAGTAATGAGCCTCTCCCTCCAACACGTAACGAAAAGTTTAAATTATCTTAGTGGCTCACTTGAACTACGTTTTGATGACGTTGCTGACGGGAACGGCGAAAAATACGTAATTCGTTTTTACCTCTGTCGCTATGACCCGCCTCTTCTTTCATACCCCTCCGTCCCGCGGAAGGGAGTCCGGGACTTTGACGGGCGCCCACATTACCCTGTTCTCCATTCCTACTTCTAAAATTAAATCTAT
Source organism: Phalangium opilio (assembly GCF_054372755.1). Lineage (NCBI taxonomy): Eukaryota > Metazoa > Arthropoda > Arachnida > Opiliones > Phalangiidae > Phalangium > Phalangium opilio. The sequence continues at coordinate 3,577,035 of NW_028324187.1, read as the reverse complement.
CCCTGTTAGCAGAAATAAATGATTCAAGACCAAAAAATGTATTATGTCGAATTTTTCCATTAGTAATCGCTAACCAACGTCGCCGAAGTCACTGATGCTCAGGGCCTAGAAGGGTACGAGACGAGCCGTGAGAGTTTTACCGAAAACTGGCCGGACTCGAAATAAAAGTCTCACAGGGGCTTTTATTATTAGAAAGATGACACGGTCGAACTTATTTCATCAATGGATATAAGTTGATGGCCAGGGGCTATATTATCTATCTGGCTTCTGTAAGCCTTTGATATTGCTTTGATATTTATTATCTTCCCTCCCCTTCGACGTTCTCAAATTGATTATTATAGTGGTAGGGTTTGCGCGGCCGAAACCGCGATTTAATGATAGCCGCAAATCAGGAAACGAACGATGTACCGCAAAATTAAATTTCATAAAAATATATCTATATAAACCTGATTGAGAATTTATCCTTGAACTTGGTTGCATGGCTATGAGGTAGCTAGTGCTGGTAGAGCTCTGGTTTTACTTGCAAAAGATTACGTAAAATTATATTATATTAAACAAATATCCACCCCATGTTGTGTCCCATGCAGTTATTGTCTTTTTCAACCAGCGCTAATTTAATGGTATCGTTCCTTTCAACCGAATTCCCAATGGACCGAAATCCCATTCGACCGAATATCCCGCAATGATTTTAGATTTCCAGCCCAATGGCTATATTCCCGATGGACCGAAATCCCAATCGTCCGAATATGCCCCTAAAAAATACATGAATATAACTTGAAACACTGTAGCCGTTAGCGATTCGGTGGTGTAGTGGATACGATGTTGGACTGCGAAGCGATAGGTTGTTGGTTCGAATCTCCGAAAGGTATGTTAATAATATTAAAAGTAGATGTTTCGTGATACTAATTAAAACGCTCACTTTCATTCCTTTCAAGGCAAGAGATATATAGAATTAATAAACAAATTGTGCTTAAAATGAAGTACAGTCTTAATGGTAGTTCCATCAATGTCTTTAAATTTTAAATTAAAATTTTAATATTTTGGTTTCGGGTGGGTTGGGTTGGGTTAGGTTAGGTTAGGTTAGCATAGGTTAGGTTAGGTTAGCTTAGCTTAGGTTAGGTTAGGTTAGGTTAGGTTAGCTTAGGTTAGGTTAGCTTAGGTTAGTTTAGGTTTGGTTTGGTTCCAATAATTCGTTGACACCTTTTCCAAAATATGCTCCTTTTAATTAGCTACCACCTTTTCCAAAATATTCTCCCTTTAAATAGCTACCACCTTTTCCAAAACATTATCCTATTAATTAGCTGCCACCTTTTCCAAAAGATTTTCCTATTAATTAGCTGCCACCTTTTTCAAAATATTCTCCTATTAATTAGCTGCAACCTTTTCCCAAACATTCTCTTACTAATTAGCTACCACATTTTCCAAAATATTCTCCTTTTAACTAGCTACCACTTTTTCCAAAATATTCTCCTTTTAATTAGCTACCACCTTTTCCAAAACATTCTCCTATTAATTAGCTGCCACCTTTTCCAAAATATTCTCCTATTAATTAGCTGCAACCTTTTCCAAAACATTCTCCTACTAATTAGCTGCCACATTTTCCAAAATATTCTCCTTTTAATTAGCTACCACCTTTTCTAAAATATTCTCCTATTAATTAGCTGCCACCTTTTCCAAAAGATTTTCCTATTAATTAGCTGCCACCTTTTCCAAAATATTCTCCTATTAATTAGCTGCCACCTTTTCCAAAATATTCTTCAATTAATTATCTGACATCTTTTCCAAAATATTTCTATTATTGCTAATAAATTGTTCGTGGTAAGAGGCGGGCTTTTAATACTCATATAAATAATCTTTTTACCTCCAAACAAGGTTAGGTTAGGTTAGGTTACGTTTGGTAAGGTTAGGTTAGGTTAGGTTAGGCTAGGGTAGGTGAGGTTCGCCGTAATTAAAACGTAGTTAAAATAAGTGCAGTAATACATTTTCAACTCACATTTATTTTAACAACAATAAGTTGTGAAATTAAAAATATATTTAATGCAAAACCACACAGTATGTCTTCTTCCAGTTCAATAGAATTTCGGTCCAATGGGACTATAATAAAATCGCACCTTTGGCTACGTTCGGTCGAATGGGACCCCAAAAAAACCCCCCTTCTGTCGAATGGGAATTCGGTTCAATGGGACCAAAGCAATTTAATTAGCAAAATTTAACCTTAATTATTAACTTTTCAAGTTATTTTAACACTTGCACATTGGAAAGATAGCCCGACATAAGAAAGGTCATTGTTTTAGCCACATTGTATGATGGGCATCTACGTTGTATGTATTAGTTTCACTTGGTCTGTTAATGTTTATTATATGACCTTACGTGGACCATTAATTAGTCCAATTCCCACTAATTATAATTATTTTAAAATTTTATCTATTCAATATTTTAACTCGATGTTCAATCATCCTTAATTTACTTAATCTTACTGGCATATACATATAATATTTAAACTGTAATGTTAATTTTGTTAATATTACTAAATCAAGTTTTGCACGAGGTTAAAATCTGGCAACAGACAACTATCTTATTACAATACGGGTTCAGGAGCAGGTATGAGCGCATGCAGAAACGAGGTTCAGCTGTTATATATCGCACACCCACAACTTGATTAATGTTTTTAAATTATCTGATCGGATTAAGATTACAGAAAACCATATGCAGATAAGGAATGAATTTTGCAAATAATTTATTATAAGTTCAGGGCTATAATTAAAGAAGATACACGGTGTTTTATCGTGTTTTCTTCAAAGCTTGACGCTTTTAAACCGCACTTCTTTTAATTTTTTTTTTGAAAAAAGGGTTATGCGGAATTAAATTATTTAAACAATAAATCCTATTAATAAAATATAATTTTCTACTGATTAATCATATATGGATAAAGATAAGATTTTAAATAATACCTTAGCCTCAACATGAAACCAACAGAATTACCTGAACATAGTAACAAGTGCTAAGTAAATCCTTATCTATCAAATTACAAATTAAATTATTTCTTTTTAATTGAAAATCATCAAAAATATTATAATAAACCAGAGTTGAGTAAAAGTCAACGACTGTACAGTTTAACATGACTATACATGACGTTGAAAGAGCCCAACTGCAGGCTGATACAATATCATGAAACGAACATTTTTACAATACACTCTGAATTTATGAAGGAATCTATTTAAGATATTGTTTTTTTTTTCTTTATTATTTTAGGTTATTTTTTATAAATGAGGGTTATTCGAGTTCGACGAAACAATATACGTCAGCTTTTCGCAACGGGGTGCAAAATTATAGCCATGGCCATGTAAAAATCGCCAAAGAAATAATATTTTATGGACGGTAAAACTTTATATCTTCGCAGAAAACTCTTAAAAATTCCTTTAAAAGTTAAGAAGAAAGCGCTTCATTGGTATGATAATCGATTCCGTAAAATCCCCTCAGGGCATAATTCGTCAGACAACCTATTCTTGGAGATTATATATACTCTCATATTGTACCGGCCGACCAATAAAAGGGTGAACATACCTGCCAGGGGGTCATCTACCGGGGTTACCGAACAATTCTGTGCTTTGCATAACAATGCAATTAGTTATCTAAGCACGTTCATTGTTTAAAAGACTGAACATTTCAAGCTCTGCTAGAAGTTAATATGTTCCGTGTAAAAGTTAACTACATTACCATTGAACGGATTTGGAATTCTGTAATATCAATAATTGATTAATGTAACTTGGAATATAATCATCGTCGCGTTCTTTAGGAGATTTTGAGCAGAAAATGTAATTTCTTAGACTTTTTGCCGTCCGGGTCACTATTTTCAAGTGTATTTATGATTGAATGACCCCTTAAATTTAATTAAGAAACTGATTTAGACAATGATTTCTAATTTAATTAATTGGTCATCCCTAAAATCCAGGACGGCAAAATAAAGTCCTAATATTGGCAATGCTAAAATGTTGGTTGAACTCTGTTCGTGGAATGACCTTTGAAGAAAAATACAATTGAACTCTCTATTTTAGTGTGGATGGACCAACAAATCAAATTAAAAACATAAAATTTTTGAAGGTTCGTTTCTCTAAAGGTGTAAATCATATTTTGAAAATGAAAATGGCCGGATACGCGCTTACTTCTAAGACGCTGATCCTTTAAAAATAAATATATCATTCACGGACTGTGCTTTGAAGTGCCAGTCGTGCGCGGTGCATTACCGTAAAGCACGAAACAGTTCATCGGTGTAAGATAGAAAACGAAAACGTTCCATCTCAAAAATCAAATCGGCCATTAGCACGTGACGTGACGTGACGTTACGCGGTGCAAACGGCGAGGATTCGGTAACCCTTTAAAGGGATCATGAAGGGTTTATGGAAGTTGATATTATTTGCACATTTCAATCATAAAATAGACTCAAAAACCTTAATGAAACTGACCAAAACAAGGAGGTCGAAATAATTCGATCATTTTTGCTGTGTATTGTCCGAATTTTCCAGCAATATTCAAGACTGTTTCACTTTACAATGCGTTCCTGATAAGTATGGCATGAATAATTAAGGGGGTGTTCTTTGGGAAATTTTGACTCAAAAATGTAACTTCTATAGCCGATTTTGACGTCAGGGCCACGCTGTACACATAAAGCTCGAAATTATTGAACTAATGGGTTAGAAATCACTTTGACCTTCTCTTTAAAATAATTATGTTTAATCGTAACCCTTAGCCTGAAGTTCAGAGACTTAAATACCCAACACCATGTAACAAACCGAGAGAGATAAAACAAATATATATTAAATTGAATGAATAGCGTTAAGTGCAATGAACTATTTAAAACTAAATATATATATTCTATTTCAATGATGCAAGACATTTTCGTTGTGTTTTGCCTCTCTCTCCTTATCGTTCGTTGAAGTTTGACTTGCACCCAGGGGTATTTTAAGGGGAAAAAAATAATAATAATAGTTAATATATGGGAAAACCAGTGAATCGGTATTGTTTCACGATCGTAGCATTAAATTCATTAATCGTACGATATAAAGAGACGTGAGATCTCGGCTGTCTGATTGAGACAAATGGCTCCCTAATTGGTCCACGCAAGAAATATTGCGCCACGTATATGGCCAATTTCAAAAATTCCTTTCCCAAAAAATTATAAACGTGATCAATTTCGGGCCTTAATTTGAAAGAAAAAAATAATTCTTGCAAGAACGGTATGGAGCGGAAATATTTTATAGACGATCACGAATTTCATTTGGATTACACCTTTGATATTTTCCTAGATTTTAAAGGTAAAATAGAGGCTGGTGTGTTTGCCACCTTGTTTTCCAAAGATGGTCTTAAAGAATATTGATGGTTATGTCAATTAAAACAATAATGTAAATTAAGATATGGATTCTAACAATACGGCCCCCAAATTTGGTGGTGAACTAGTAGCTTTGAAGCCCTATTTGGATCTACACACTGGACATTTCCGCATGCGCAGTAGACGGACCAGCAACCCAAGGTTTAAAATTTGATATTACAGCAAAATTTCACCTTCATATAGAGTATTATTAAAATAAATTGTTGGTTTTGTTCGGACAAAATTTAGAAGTTCAACGTTTTTGAAAAAAGTGGACATTTTCGGACCGGTCCGAGATAATTACAGATATGTTGCAAGGTATGTTAGGTCGAATTCCTTTTTTAAAATACGTGGCAATTTGAATATAAATCATCTTCAATGACGGGGTTTAATTTTTATTATACATTTTTGTAACATGGAAGGCTTACACCTGCAGGCCCGGTTCCAACATAAAAATAAATCTTTTCAAATTTCTAAAGTCATGTTTGTGAAAAAAATGCATATCCTTTAGTCTCAAATGTTCCATAGAAAAGTGTGCTATAATTCCGGTGAAGATTACAAAAAAAAAAAAAATAAAAAATCCCAAGTGCAGTTTACAATCTATAAATCTAGCAAACAAACCTAGAATTAAAACGCAATATAAGTCTCACAAGTAACAGTTGTAAACTGCTCTTCACCTGGAGAAGTATAGATATAACATTGCGTGGGTGAATGTACCATAAAAGTTGTCAAACACCAACCTGACCTTTAATAGCGTATGGTACAAACCGATAAAAACTAATCATTCACATCCATAATTAAGTATCTTTAAATGCTTAAATAAATAAGATACGTTCTTTAGTCACTAAAGTTAAAAGTATCCTCTCCGTTTACATTCATGAAGTATAGGGTGGATCTGTTTTTCTTTCACAAAATATTTTAGCGCTTATTCTATGGACTTATTTCAGATCTACCTAAGTGTACGCTAAGTATAGGTGTTAAAACATAAAAACCCTGGCTGGTTTGAAAGTGAGAGAAATAAAAAAATAAATAAGTAAGAAATTTTAAAAATGTTTTCATAAGGGAATTCAAAAAGAGATGATATTTGTTCACGACTATGTATATAGTTTCTCACGTGTGTACAATTTTGTTAAAGCAGACGCGTCCGACCGTTGACCGAACGATTATTATTTTTAAGTGGCCAAGTACTTAAACTTAATGTCTCTTTTCACTAAAAAAAGAATATTACCGGGATCGAGTTATTCGTTACTGTACCTTAAGGCGATTATGAAATTATCACCATTTGCTCGTTTCTTCAGGCAGGGTTCTTACAACCTTTGGAAAACCGACTTCTCCGAGTTTTCCAGGTTTTTTCCCCCATATACTTCCATGAATTTTCCATGGTTTCCCCCCATATTTCCCTGAGTTTTCCAGGGTTTTTTCCCATATATTTCCCTGAGTTTTTTAGCTTTTTTTTAGCATATCTTTCCCTGAGTTTTCCAGGGTTTTTTAGCATATCTTTCCCTGAGTTTTCCAGGGTTTTTTTAGCATATATTTCCCTGAGTTTTCCGCCATATATTCCAGGTTTTCCCTATGTATTTCCCAGAGTTTTCCAGGGGATTTTCTCCCATATATTTCTCTGAGTTTTCCAGGGTTTTCCCCCTATATATGTCCCTGAGCTTTTTTTGTTCAAGCAACCCCTTCAGAGCAAACTTCTCAAACCTCACAAAATTCCCTGAATTTTACTCAAAAATCAAAATGTCTCTGAGTTTTTGTCAATTACTTATTTCCCCTGAGTTTTCCAGGTTTGTATGAACCCTGTCAGGGAGGTTTCCCATAAAAAGGGTTTAGGGAACTCAAATAGAAGAGTCTTATTTTACTTTTAATTGTTTCTAAGAAATTACGCTTTTTAAAATACAAAAAAAAAATACTTTTGTAGATTACGAAATCACTATAAATAGTTACCACCTGTACTGTCACGCGTGTAATTAAAAATTATCTGACGCAAGTTTGGATCGTAATTATTACAGGAGTATAATTGTAACCAATCATATTTTAATTACTACTAACATTTCACGGTCCATGACTGGAATGAATTCTTTGAAAAAGGTGGATCGAGTTACCAACCCCTTGGTTACGAAATAAGAAGAAAGAGGATGACGTAAACGAATGGGACGTTCAAGGGGATAACCACAAGGATACAATTTTATTCAGCATATCAGATTTTGGACTTTTGAATTCTTAAAGACTTTATTTGACTTCAAAGTGAAATAGTAAAGCCATTGAGAACTCATTTAAAACCTGAGAAAATGGAATGTAGTGGCAACTGTCATGATACCGGGATTTTTACACCTTCATACAGCCACTCTGAGCTATTAGCGTAGGAAAATCTATTAAACAACAATTTACTTTCTTCCAGACATCCAAAAAATCTGCACACCACAATTCAAGAGTGGTTGCCTCCTCGTGCAGAGTTGGAAAAAAGGATACATAGAAACCAAACTGTATAAATGAAGGATGCATGTCGCAAAATTTATTCTCTTTTGAAAATCAAGCGATTTATCATTTAGATAAAAAAAATATTTTTAAGTTCAACTGGCGACCTCGGAAAACGGACGAAAAAAGTAAAAATAAGAGATGAAACGACCGTATATTTAAGACTTAAGGGGTTTCATCCAATTATACTAGAATTAAAGAATTTACTACAGACTTGCTTCCGTAAATTATCGCCTTAAAGGACCAATCGGACAATTTTTAAACTAGCACTTATGGCAAATTCAACGTAACTTGATAATATTCTGGCTAGATTTACAAGTATTAGTTCTTCGTTTTTGGGTATGCAAATATTGTGCAATTAAGCTTTCAGACGTTAATTTTGTGAATTGTCTTTAATAACTCATTAATTAAGTTAAGTACTGCTGAATTTAAAGGCTTATACCGAATAACAGACGCTGTTTTATAGGTCTACAATTTCTCATACCGAATTTTTCCGTCGGCGGTTTCGCGAATTTCATACCAAATAAGTTTGGTTTCGACACTGTATAATCCTTCGATAACCATTAAATGACGTTTCAAAATCGATTCTCTTTAACGATGTCTTTCAAAAATAGTCTTAAGGCAACTTAGGACATTTTGTAATGGAGATATAGTCGAGAAATGAACGTTTAAAACGTACAAAATCGTGAAGATGGAATAAAGGTTTCGTGTCGAAATAACAATCGGAAATTTCCATTTAATAATATCTTATAAATCTTATGATTTTTTTATGCCATACTATTGTAGGGTTTATCATTCCGGTTAAAAGAGCTTTGAAGTATCGCCAAAAACCAAAGTCTAGGGAGAAGTGATAGTAGTTTAAACGAGGGGATAATCACTTCTCAGAAAAAGGCAGATGTGATTACTAATTTCTCATTATTTCTAAATATTTACCAGTATTTTCCAAATTATCTCAGTTTTTTTAACAAATATCCTAGTTTTTCCAAAATATCTCAGTATTTTTTAGAAAAAATATCTCAGTATTTTCTAAAAATATCTCAGTATTTTCTAAAAAAAATATCTCAGTATTTTCTAAAAAATATCTCAGTATTTTCTAAAAACATATATCTCAGTATTTTCTAAAAACATATATCTCAGTATTTTCTAAAAACATATATCTCAGTATTTTCTAAAAAAATATATCTCAGTATTTTCTAAAAAATATCTCAGTATTTCCCAAAAAATCTCAATATTTCCCAAAAAAAATCTCAATATTTCCCAAAAAATATCTCAGAATTTCCCAAATAATATCTCAGACTTTCCCAAAAAATATCTCAGAATTTCCCAAATAATATCTCAGACTTTCCCAAAAAAAATATCTCAGAATTTTCCAAAATATCTCAGTATTCCCCCAAAAAATACCTCGGATTGATACCACAAAGGAAAGGTCAATTAGAAGTGGAATATGGTTGAGTTACTCAAAGTTGGGTTCGCGAACCGCTAGCTATTAGCATTTTCCAATATTGAAATATATTTCTACGTTGTATTTTACGCGTCTGGTTTCTTACGTGATTTGCCCCTCGAGTATCATACAAGAAAACGTCTTGATAAAGCGAGATGTTTTTAACGGAAGCACCGGATAGCAACACGCGAAACACTCATTCATAAACGTCCGAAATACGTATAGCCATGCCTCTAGAAAGAGATATACCCTTACCTATCTATGACTGGGGATAATCATCGGAAAAAGGGTCTCTAGCTATTAGATATATTTTCGATAAGATGAGGCCGGTCAGGTACGTGTGCATGATATCATGGTACAGGGATTAATATTTTCCGGGGTTAAAAGTTGAACAAGAATTATACAGTCACGCGATACTGACGCCAAAATGTATGTATGTACTCATAAATAAACGCGCTTCATAATTACCTAATGAGATTATAATAATTGCTTCTTTTTAATTAAAGAAATAGTATCCTTTTATTTCGATAAATATTCATGATTGAAAAAAACCCGACTACTTAAAAATAACCGACAAATTTTGAAAATCCCGATAAATTTTAAAAACTTTGACCAATTTTGAACCAATAAGTTAGTTAGATTGTCATAAGAAAATTTGAAATAAAATAGATAACTTGACTGGATAATTACGCCATAACTGTGTTGCCTGAAACGTTTAAAAGATATACATGAAGGCGTTTTTAATCTAAGAGAAAGTAGGATTTAATTTTGACTATTATGTTTTGGCAGTTGTAAATGTGAAAATTTGGTCCAATAAATTAGTTTTGTTCTTTAAAAATGGAAAATAGGGAATTTGACTGGATAATGACACCATAAGTGTACCACCATCTGATTTCGAATATATACGTAGCTTAATTACGACTGTGGTTTGTTAACTCTTGGAAATAAAACCAACTCAATTCAACGCTCTCACTCTCAAAAAGAAAAATTGAAAGATTTTCTTTCTTCGTTAATATGGAATAGTTCAAAGTCCCCAAGTTACCAAAATTGAAATTGAAAATATGCAAATTTGCAATATCACTATCACTACTCTAGCAGAACGACTAATGATACAATTCTATAGTACCATAATTAAATCTCAACTACAACCAAGAAGAAAAAAAACACCACAGGAAAAAATTCATTAAGACGGCCGGATCTAACTCTCTCTACAATTTCCTCACTTACATTTTATTAACTGATAATTGCTGGCTGGAATACAATAAAACTGGGCTCGGTATGGACCCTTCCGGGCACGAAACTAGCTTCGAAAATACAAGGAGATAATTATAAATTAAAACATTGATTAATAACCCTTTAAGTTCGGTAAAAAACGATCTCTAAAAAAATACCCCTAGACCAAGCACTAAATTACACGATACTCAAAAGGGCGAAAACCCTTAAAAACGGCAGAGAAATATCGCTAGGCGACCATGGAGGTCGCCGTATATGGACGGTTTTAAAGGTAAAGGTCAGGTGACATAAAATTATACCTTAAAATAACGACCTTTTTCTAAATATAAAATAAAAAAATATTAAAAATAAATAAATTATCTCTTATTACAAAATTAAATAATTAGTATTTAATTAGTCTTAAAAACTATCAAGGACTATTGCGTCATCCGCCATTGGTTTAGAGGCGTCTGCTTGCCAGAACCTCATACTCCAACGGGATTGGTTGAATTTTCACAGGCTGAGAGAGGTAAGAGTAAGGTAGGTTCGATTTAGCAGACGCCACTAACCAATGGCGGATGGCGCAATAGTCCTTGATAGTTTATAAGACTAAATAAATGCTAATTGTTTTGTAATAAGAGATTAATTCCTTTTAGATTTAGAGAAGGCCTTTCTTTTAAGGTATAATGTTATGTTACCTGAACTTTTTCTTTAAAGCTATACAGACAGCGGTACCCGTTTTTAGCCGCAAAGCAGAATACCGGTATAATTTCGCCATAATACATAATGCTCTGACATTATACGCTATAACTCTTTCGTTACTTCCCTTATTTAGAGGAAGAATATCTGATATTTGCAACCGAAAAATATCTAATGGTTATTTAATTGATTTATCTACATAAAGGGCTAGGTTGTATATTTTAGAACGACTTGATGTGATGTTTTAGACTTTTGACAAGTGGTAACAACGCCCATAATAAAATTAAAGTAAAGATCCTATTCGTTATTTCTTGTTAAAAATACCAAATTAACAAAAAAATAAATACGAAATTTTTAAAATACCCCAAGAAAGGGTTAGGCTATATTACCATACTAAAACATAACGGTTTAAAATTTATAATGTATGTAACTTCATTTTTAAAATTTAAATAAGCGTAACGTAAATGATAACACGCTCGTGAGTTTAAGAGGTTACCACGCCAAGCATCAAATACGTGTGAATATTTAAAACTGAAAACAATGATAAATATTTTTAGATATTAGGGAAAAACTGCCTTAATATTTTCAAGTTTAAAACACGCGGCGTACAGTTAACTTAAAGCATATTTTTGTCATTTTCATATCCAAGGGGGTAATCTATAGCTTCTTTGGTTTGTAAGTTAAGATTAATTTAAGAAACACGACTCAGATTGCGATAATGGTCCAGAGAATCTAGTTAAAGGTTTAAAGTTCTTTACAGAAGCTAATAAAATCATTTTAATCGTGATTTAAGTTTTAAAACTTTACTTATATGTACAGGGTGTTTCTGATAAGTCTGCCATAAATTAAGGGGATGTTCTTTGGGAGTACGATTTTGAGTCGATAATATAAAGTTCTTCTATCTCCATTTTGCCAAAAGTGACACTGTTTTCGAGTTACAATTTTTCTGGTGTTTTAAACTAGAAATCATTGTCTTTCAGGTTTTTAATTAAATTTAAGGGGTCGTCCGTAAAATACTATGGACAATCTTAACTCGAAAACAGTGCCCCGGACGGCAAAGTGGAGATAGAAGTTACATTTTCGACTCTAAATCGCTCACTGTATAAACCATTTTTGGAACATAATAGTTTTCATGTTCTTAAGTTAAGATTATGTGGCGTTGTAATCCTTCACAATTACTGCTCTAAAAGCATTGTATCAAATTTAAGATTCGAGTCATTTTGGCTTAAGGTATAATTTTGGACAAGAGAAAAGGGGCCCACTCGGTTTAAAAAAACAAAAATTCTTAACCACAACCTCACGAAATTTTCTAACATCATCAATTTCATGAGATTTCAAAAATTTCTTACACGCAATGATTATTATAGTAAGTTTAAAATTACTTAAGTAAGAAGTCAATAAATTAAAGTAAAAACCAGTATAGAGAAGTCCCACACAATTTTAAAGCAATTTCAAAGTATTTTCCCATGAAATTTCCGATATCGATCAATATAAATTTAAAGTTCTTTCGAGGGGACATTCACTCAGTGTCATCGGACGGCTTGAAGCAGATTTTTCATTTCGAAAGTCATAGCTTTTCATGATTCGCTGCCTAAATTTGAATGCAAAATTTCATGATAAAATATTTTGGGCAAATGTAATTTTGGTGAAAAAAAACGAAAGAAGTATTTTTTACAAATAATTGATGTTTTATAATTATGTCTTCAAACAGAAAAGTTTTAATATCTGTTACTTCAGTCATTCCATTTTGTTCTAGTCTTCGTCCACTAAGAATTTTTTATATAAATTTGCAAAGATGTCATAATATAGTGCTTAAAAAGATTTGAAAATATTGGTAAACTGATTCATTAACTGCTAATTAGTTAGTACTAATAGAGAAAAACACTAAAATAATACGAAATCCATGATATTAATGGCAGTATTAAAATTCACTGATTCAATATTTAAAATCCCTACCTATTGACAGCTCTAAAATGATTACACGTGATCGTAACGCGTGTATAAAGAAAACCAAAGAGTGATATGACCCTCGACGCGTTTTTTTCTGATTACTAAATTTAACGACGATACCAGCTCGTACACATCCTGTTGAAAAACTATTAAACCCAAAATTGTCGGCGAAAATTCGATACTCTAAAGGGGTATATATCCATAGGAATATTCCATTTATCATGATGCAGCCACTCACTAGCTTGGTTAAAAATCTCTGTCCCTCGATACCTACAAGCCCTTAGGGTGTTATCTAATTGAAAGATTCCCCTATAAAAAAGGTAGCGATGAAATTTTGTTGGGCAGTATAACTTGTCAGTCAGTTTCTACGTTACAGTTCATTGGTTCGAACCATTTTAACACCTTTAAAAAATACGTGTTTCGATTCATTATTATTCCCATGGGGCCCGCCTCTACAGCTAAGTTTAAAAGTTTCCAAAATTAATATTATAATTTTAAATTTTATTTCTAGCAAATTAATTATTTGAAATGCAATTAGCTAAGTTGCTAGAAAGACGAGTACCATTAATAATCGGTATATTTCAAAGAAAAAGTATTCTTTTTTTAAATCAGGACCACACCAAGAGTAAAATGTTAAAAATAAAAATTTATAAATTTATAAGGGTGCTATCTATGGATGAGGTTTTATATACATATTTAAAATTAATGACTTTTCAATTTTATGTTTAAAATTAATAATTTTACGTTCTTCAATTAAAAACGTGTCGCGAAACATTTAAGTACTCCTAATTATAGTCTTCTAGAAGGACCACAGGCGCTAAAATAAAATCTTTAAAGTATTCGATGAAAATTTGGGAATTTGCGGGGGTGTTAGGCTTAAACTTTTTCTTATATATATATTTAAAAACTGGGCTACCACATTCCTTCAGCTGATCTCATACCCGAACCCTATCTTCTTCACTTGATGGTATATTTTAAGGTGTGGGCTTCATGATGATAAGAACCATCTTCATTCTGGTTTTATAGAAAGATCTACCATGGGAAATTATTATGTACTACGGGGAGCATAGTGAAGATATCGCTTGATAACAGATTTCCGGTCCGTTTTCACCAATGAATTTCATGGTTTTTTTGTTTTTTCTGGTTTTCAAAGGTTAAAATCCTTAAATCATTGATGTTTTTCAAGAACCCCACTCACTTAATAGAGTTGATCCCGCCAGTAAGAAGAGAGATGAAATACCAATGTTAAACATTCCAAAATACACCCTGGGGTTAGATCAGAGGGATGCTGCATAGCCCAAGTGCAAGAAGAAATACAATAACAGACCCTTTCAATTGTCGGTGGGCAAATTAGTCTGGTGTGTTGACCAACAACATTTCTTCAGACGAGACATTGATGGGTATGTGGACGACAAACACGTTAGAACAAAAGGGATTAACTATGGTGGACTTGTAATAACGTTCAAACTCTATCTAACGTTTTTGTAGTCCGCAATGGTGGTAAACTTGACGGTGTTGGATGCCGACCTATTGTAACCACTCTTTAAATAAATTAAAACTTATTTCAGGGTTACTTTTAATTCAATAATTAAGCTTTGTAGAAATTATGGGTGTGTGGGTTTTAGTGTACCGTATCTCCTCCCATAACGCTAAATTATGGCAAGGTGCTGGTCACCGTATCTGTACTCAAGGGATTGCGCTTATAACCAGCGTTCGGGATAACTGGGAGTGACCATCCCCTCGTCTTAATGTTTTTTAAGTATAGGGGGTAGGTCAATTGGACATTGAAGGACATTGGAACGTGAGAGTGATTGAAAGAAAGAAATAACGTCGATTAGAGACAAAAATAAAAACGCGGGAATTGATGGGCCAAAAAGTCACGCTTCGTATCTTAAGTCTCATCTCGAAGAACACTATCGGCTGGCTCTCTCCTCTCCATGTTCCAAACTTCCAACCGAATAAAAAATCAACTCTCATTTCCCCTTTCAATTTAAAGACAGGTTCTATAAAGAGACCCGTTCACATTAAGATTTAAATTCTAAATGAAATCCGGTTTAACCAATGTAGAAATCTTAACTTTAACTTAGTTTTTGTTGCTGATAAGGAGATTCTTAAAATAGTCGCGGCAGGGTTACGTTCAACTGGACGTATATGCAGGGTGTATCTGATATGTATGGCATAAATTACAGCGTGTATTATTGGGGTCAAAGTGCGTGTCATAGAACATGAGGTCTGCAACATTTTGCTGCGCAGATATATTTGCTTTCAAATATTGATTGGTCCCGAAAACAAAGAAATGGTGGAGTAAGACATATCAGCCTGCAATAGTCTTCAATCTAAGACTGGTAAAGTAAGATATATCAGCCTGCAATAGTCTTCAATCTAAGACTGGTAACGTAAGGCATATCAGCCTGCAATAGTCTTCAATCTAAGACTGCTAAAGTAAGACATATCAGCCTGCAATAGTCTTCAATTTAAGACTGGTAACGTAAGACATACCAGCCTGCAATAGTCTTCAATCTAAGACTGCTAAAGTAAAGCTAACTACTCCACACTTGTGACTATTTTCATTTTCTAGGGGCCAACCAACGTTTGGGTGCGTATATCACTGTAGACCCCACGTTCTTTGATGAGACTTTCCACTTAAAAATTTCAATGTCAATGCGAACGGTCCCAAATCATTACCATCATTTGACGAGCCTTTTCTTTTTCTATTATTTTTTTATAGAGACGGCCCTTGAAAAAAAATTTGGACGGGAGGGTTGAAGTGGAAATGACCGGGGAAGCTAAACCCGTCGAAGGGGAAACTGACTTTCAGGTAAGAAGACGCGAACTAAAAATCTGAACTCACGAACGCGTAGAAAGTGCGCCGAGCCTTCGGAGTACGTCAAGCCGGTTGCTAAACGCGGGACGTGGAGAGGATTCTACTACCTTTTATAAATATAATATAGAACTAAAAATAACAATAGTTCAATTTAGGCTTAGCGCAATCATTATTAAATTTCGACTCCACCAGCAAAATACTTGCATAATCAAAGACACGATTGGGAACCGAGAGTAACTTCGAAAATAATATTATTTCAAAACCATGCGACGGTGAAAAAGTCTTTGGAAAAAACTATATTTAGTCTAATATTTCTGGAAAAACTTGGTCACCGAGAACTCATTTCCAAAGGTAGGATAAGTTTTATTATTTTAAAATGTATATTCATTAAAATTAATTGAATTAAATAAATTAACAAATATAAAAACTTGTCTATGAATATTAAGCCTTTTGGTCCAATTAATATTTCTTTTTGATTTCTATCAATGCGCTAAGCCTATTTATTTTTATTTTAAAGTTAAAACGTGGAAATCATTTTAAAAATTTTAATTTGGAATTGCGGGAATCTTTGCCAGACCGAAATTGTATTGTTTCTATCGTTTAAGACGTTTCGAAGCCTAGTTCCGTTGGTATTCGCTAGACGGCGCATGCTTATTGCGTCACCACCGGTTGTTATTAAAGGGGATGGTATGAAATTGAGAAGTTAGGTATATATATTAACTTCAGCCCCGAGCGGATAAAAGTGCGATAACCCTGAATTGTCGAATGAGAAGGGGGGTATAAAGGTGTTATCCACATTTTAGTGCATGCGCCCTGTATCAGACTTATACAATTGACATTTATAATAAGAATGACCCAGCCTAACCCTTATCTGTCTGTTAGTAACGCTCCGACCGAGTTTAGCTTTGAAAAAGGTGTTACATTAACAAACTTTATCGAGTTTGCCAATTTAAAGGATGGACTATTTTCCAATTTCGAATTTGGCGGTAAATTACCATGGTAAATGATCAGACGAAATTGTAAATTACCATATTAAATTACTGAGTGAATTACCATATTAAATTACTGTGTGAATTACCGTATTAAATTACTGAGTAAATTACTATATTAAATTACCATATTAAATTACTGAGTAAATTACCATATTAAATTACTGAGTAAATTACCATATTAAATTACTGAGTAAATTACCATATTAAATTACTGAGTAAATTACCATATTAAATTACTGAGTTAATTACCATATTAAATTACTGTGTAAATTACCATCTTAAATTACTGTGTGAATTACCATCTTACATTACTGTGTAAATTACCATCTTAAATTACTGTGTGAATTACCATCTTAAATTACTGTGAGAATTACCATATTAAATTACTGAGTAAATTACCATACTAAACTACGGTGTAAATTACTGTGGTAATTAAATTATTGATTTAAAAATTAGAACCCTAAACATTACCTTTAAAAATATATTTATCTATCATCTTCAAATAATTTAAAATAAATTTTTCATCATTCAAGAATAACGCCGATAAATCTGGGGAATATTAATTTTTACATAATGACACCAAAAACAATTACCGAAGATAAAGGATATCCTGAAATATGTTTTCTAGCCAGCTATAGGAAGGGAAACCACTCCCAAGATATAAGAGTTAAACCACGCACCTTAAGAAAAAGGGTTGATTCCCAGTTCTCCATCACTATCACGTTATCTAACGCAAAATTTATGATAATTTCACGTGTATACACGTTTGTTAAAATCATAATGCTTCAAAGCCAACCTCATCTGATCGTAACCCCTCTTTGCTATTAAATTAGCGGTGGTTTTAATAATAACAACACTGCCAAAAGAAAATTTTACAGCCATAGCTTTTGGCTGCGGTGCTCTCACCCCTTCTAGCTATCTAAAGATGATACCATGAATATATTCATTTCAATTATGAATCATACACTGTGTACCTTAAAAGGTCGGTAGGACTGAAGTACACTGGGTTCGATGGGCGTAAACATCCAAGTAATTTATAGTGGTAATTAATTCATATATTACTAATCTGGCAAGGCTCCGCTCATGTCAAAGACAATTTAGTCAGTTTAAATATTCAAGATTAAAAATGATTAAATTCAGGATGAAACATGGTAGAAAAGGGTCAAAACTTACAAAATTATGGAAAAGAAATTTCCTAAAAAATCTACAATTTAATCAGCTTGAATATTCAAGATTAAAAATTATTAAATTCAAGATTAAAAATTATTTTATTCAAGGTTAGAAAATGTTAGATTCAAGGTTAAAATTGTTCAGTTCAAGGTTAAAAACTGTTAAATTCAAGATTAAAATTGTTCAGTTCAAGGTTAAAAACTGTTAAATTCAAGATTAAAATTGTTCAGTTCAAGGTTAAAAACTGTTAAATTCAAGATTAAAAATTGTTAAAATCCAGATGAAACACGTTAAAAACAATAGAAACTTGCGGAATGGAAATTTCCAGAAATTCTTACACAATCCCTTTAATAGGATCAAAATCTATTTTATCATGATTATCTTATGGTATTTTTCTAATTTTCTCATTATATAGTAGAGTAGAGTGTAGGAAGAATTTTACACGTTTGCCCGTTAGGCTAAAATATCTTTTCTGGTATTAAAAATTACATACGTAGAAAAGTTAAAAACCAGTTTCACGCATCACGGGCATTTAAATTATTGTTTATTATATATTTCTTAATTTTTGTAAATCGAGTCAAGAGTCGAGGAAACGAAAATTTTAACGATTCCAAAAGTTTCAATGTCCGTTTAATTGTTATAAAAACGATTTAATTAAAAATAACAGTATAATTATCTACCTTAGATTCTTTCTTACGCATGAGTATGAAACCGGTAACAGAGTTTGGTGGTGTCTATGTAATCACTCTGGACTTTTCGGGGTTTTTTATTTTTCCAACGGTTCAAAGGATGTTTTAGTGAATTTAAAAAAAAATTTACTCCCTTCATTAACTCGTTTTATTTTAAATATCTCGAGTCCCTTTGGTGTTGTGCAAGAAATTAAGCAACACGATTTTTTCGCGCTTTATTTAAATGAGTCTATTGGCCCTTCCTTTATCTCTGTTACGATCTTGATTTTCGTAAAGGGATGATGAAAAATAAAGTAATAAAATTTCAGTGATCCTAGCAATAAAACATAAAGCAAATAACCAAAATAAAACGGTATAAATGGTATAAAGCAAGGAGCATATTGTCTGAAAGTTTTATAAACTTATTTGGACGCCATTTGCCAAAATGGCCGCCGAAAAGAAAACTTTTCTTGGTAGGAATCTGGTACTAAAGAACTAGTTTCGCAATCATAGGTCAAAGGGTAAAGTTCTAGAGTTACAATAATCAGTCAGTCGTTTAAGTAATTAACTTATATGGACGCCATTTTCAAATATGGCCGTAGATTGAAAAGGATTTCTTGAGTATTTAGTATCAGAATCAGAAATTAAGGTCTAGAGATTTAGAGATCTGCAAGGCTAACGAAAATTATTCAGTAAAATTAATTAGCCGTTCACTATTTCACAGTCCCTTTGAATATTAGGATGGGCCAAGAAAATAACATTTTTTTTTAAAATTTTAAATTACCGGTAAGCTTTTCTTTTCTATAATAAGAAACATAAAAAATATTATTTAAAGCTAAAAATATGAAATATGTTCGGCGTCGAAAAATGATGCTCGGAGAGATAAAATTGGGAATAATTTCATATCACGTTTCACACTTTTTCTATTTTATTTTTTTTTCATAAAAAAACGTGCGATTTAAATTTTTTGATGATTATCCTACCATCAAAATTTATTCTACAGGGCCGGTAGGCCCTTGTAGATATGACTTGATACTCTTTTGTAACGTTAAATCAAAATTCACATGCTTTTACCAATTTTCCTATGGAGATTAACATGGGGTTTTTCGTGATATTTAACCACCTCTAACTGAAAAACTAGAGCGAAGTTACTTTTCGGAATACTCTTAATTTAACAATTAAGTATTCAGGGTGTGCGATCGGCTAGTCTAATCAGAAACAATTAAGTCTAAGTATGTTAATTTTAGTTAATTACAGAAGTACTTGTTTCGACCATCGTGATTGGACATAATAATAATGCTAGAGCTCTTCGAAAACTCAAAATAACCAAGTATCTATGGTGTAGTGGTTATCACGTCCGCTTTACACTCGGAAGGTCCCAGGTTCGAGCCCTGGTAGATACATGACTTGACTATCGTTATTGGACACAATAATAAGCTAGATCTCTTCGAAAACTCAGAATAACCAAGTATTCATTGTGTAGTGGTTATCACGTCCGCTTTACACGCGGAAGGTCCCGGGTTCGAGCCCTGGTAGATACATGTTTTGACCATCGTGATTGGACATAATAATAAGCTAGATCTGTTAGGAATCTCAGTATTACCAGGTATGTGTAGTGTAGTGGTAATCTCGTCCGCCTAACACGCGGAAGGTGCAACGTTTGGGCCCTGCTAGATACATGTTTTGACCATCTTATTGGACATAATAATAAGCGGTAAAGAAAACATAATTACTCAAAATTTAATTACATTAAGACTGAAGCGACAGATATTATATAAAAACGTCTTGGTTTGGACCAAGGCCGAAAAAACAAACGATATGTGTGAGGTTTATCAATTGACTGAAGTTTCAGATATTGAAATTTTTTCTAGTTATTTTTATACACTCAATCCTTAATCAATATTTAATTCAATCAACTGATTTTACTGTTAATCGACCTAGTCCCTCTAAATTAATTGAAAAAATTACATATCTACGCTTTTTCAAGAACAATTACATTTTCCGAAAACATTTTATCATGAAATTAATTATTTTGAAGGGATTTCGTGTCGATACTCACTAACTTGTGAGCATCTTGACCGACATAGTTTTAATTGTTGCTGGCTTGACAAATTTTCAAGTTTGCACCAAAAGAAGTTTAAATCTGTTTTAAGTTGTTGATAAGACTGTCGTTTAGAGTGAATGTCGTCTACTTAAGACAAAGCAACAAAGTTTATCCTGTGTGGTAAAGGGTAAAGATCACATAAACAGAAATACTTCTCAGACTTGTTATATTCATTTCCCGCGGAAATAATATGGTTAAACAAATCATTCATTACTAGTTATGCCAAGAAGGTCACATTTAACTCCGACACCCCCTCCCTTCCTCTATTTTCCCAATATATGGCATTTTATAATCACCAGTGGTTTCAGTGTATGGGTGATCTGAGCCGTCGCAACACTCTCAGCCAATATTACCATAGACTGAGTTATGACCAAGAAATTCTTAAGTACGGAAAAGGAAGTTCCAGTGCAACTTTACCATCAAAGAGGCGACAATAGAAATGTAGCATTTCGATATACGAAATTAAATGTATAAATTCGCGCAACACCCTTGTTTGGCATCCACGATCAAATATTTACATTTTCCATTCGAGTTATGCCAAAGTTCGCTTGCTTGTTTTAGACATCCAGTAGAACATTTCAAATATTCAATACTGTATCCTCGACATGATAAATTAATTTCACGATAGAATGTTTTCGGAAAATGTAATTGTTCTTGAAAAAGCGTAGATATGTAATTTTTTCAATTAATTTAGAGGGACTAGGTCGATTAACAGTAAAATCAGTTGATTGAATTAAATATTGATTAAGGATTGAGTGTATAAAAATAACTAGAAAAAATTTCAATATCTGAAACTTCAGTCAATTGATAAACCTCACACATATCGTTTGTTTTTTCGGCCTTGGTCCAAACCAAGACGTTTTTATATAATACTCTGTGGCCCTAAGGGATAATATCCTTATTTTAATAATATTTTGTGATTTACCATGGTTTTATAACTAATTATTATCGCCACGCGATAAATTCTATCAACAAATTAATTAGAAATTTTAAAGTCTCTATTAAATGCCAAATTTTATTTTTTTTTACAGGAGTTTGAAAAACGGTGGAGAGAATTCAAAATGAAGAAATTAATTGCTACTTTCGTTCTAATTTGCTGGTTTTACCAAACAGGTATTGTAGCAAAATATAATTTTCTGATAAAACAGTTTCTCAAAATGTCATAGAACATTTTAGACTCAAAATCGTCCAAAAAACACACCCTTAATTTATCAGAAACACTCTGTATACCTGAATAAATAATTTAAATTATTAAAAACGCGTTTTTATCAGTACCTTAGCAGTCTGATTCAATTTTAATCTTGAACATTATTAGAACTAATTATGTTTAATATCGTGACCAAGTCTGGGTTTTTATATAAGGCCCACCAAAAAAGATATTCAGATTCGGGATTCATTTAGTTCTTACCCTAAAGCGATTATCTGGCGGCATAGCTTCAAGGGACATAAGTGTATTATTAATGTACATGCTTATTTAGCAATTTAAACTTTAATAGCTTGCGTGTATAACCTGCCACAGACCTGACTAAATAATAGAATGTTTCTAAAGCCAATAGCGATATAAGTGGCGGCATAGCTTTAAGGGATATAAGTCGATGTGCATGTACGTATCTTGAGACAGTTTTTATATATATAATAAGAATGATCATAGATATATTAAATAAGTATGAACTTAAGATATTGAAACTTTATTAAAGTGGTTCGTTTTAATGTCTAGGGGATAATAGAAATAATAATCAAATAAAATAAAGCTTAATGCTTTTTAAAATTACAAAACTGTCGTCATTGAAATAATAAAAATAATAATAGTTTTAATAATTTGAAATAAAAATAGTTCGTAACCCTGGCTGGGTTTAATTAAATAAAAATATTTTGGTTTATATTTACGAATTTGTTGAATTGAAACCCGCACAAAAGCGTCCGGCGCGAAAAGTAGATCGTCCAGGTAACCGGCGCGTTGTAAAGGTTAAGTCCGGAGACTTCACGAGAAAACCGCGGCGTGGCCCCGAAGGGTCCACGCCCGAGGGCGTCGAGCCCGAGGGCTGCAGCGACAGAATGTCCGACCAAGCAGGACCAAGGTGAAAGTCAGAGAGAGAGAGTTAACAAAGGTCGGGGACCCTTTTTATAGCGCGAGCGCGTTTTTCTTTCGCGCACAAACACGTGGACCACTCGTGGGTCCATCTTCACGATGTTGATGGTCTTCGGGTTTTTCGTTGACGTCATCATTGACGTCATGGGTAGAATTTTTAAAACCAGCCAGGTTAGGAAAATAAAGGGGGAGCGCCAGTTTGAAGGGATAGTCCATAAAATACTGTTACACTCTTCCCCACTTAATTTCGAACGTCCTCGTTCGAGAACTATCAACTATACAGAAAAACATAACTGAGACCAAAACAAAAAAATATTCAAAACAAGGTTTTGTTACAGCAAAAACCAAAATAAAATACAACGGCAAAGCTGGGGCCAAAAATACTAAAATAGTTAAACATCAGCGCTTGGCATAATGAAACAAAAAAAAAAACTCAATTTGTTGTCAATGAGAAAAAAATTAATATTAATATAGTCATGTGGACAAAGGACATTAATAATTACTATAAATAAAAAATCACAAATTTTACAAAAATATTACAAAGCTAGCTAAATACAGTCAGGTATACACGCTGACTATATATCCAAATCATAAGAGTTAACCTAATACTCTAAGGTTTAAACTACAATAGAGGTCCCTCCTCTAAAACAGAATAAATACAGTCGGTTTACACGCAGACGATATATTCAAATCATAACCTAATACACCAAGGTTTAAAATATACGAGAGGTCCCTCCTCTAAACAAAAACATGTGGGTTCCCTACCCAAAAGTTATTCAATGGCCAATTGAAAACAAACATATCACTAAGTAACTTGGCCAACGTTAAAGAGGTGGTCACGCATAATAACGGGCTTCAAATATTAACTTAAGATAAAAAAAATAAACTCACAACCCGTGTTGGCACAGGCGGAAAAATTAAGGGAAATAGTGGGATGCTCGTTTAGACTAAAGCATTGCCTAATAATTAACCCTGACAAATAAATAAACGCTAAGAGATCACTAATTATACTACTCTAGAAAAAAAATTTCTACCCTAATTTTTGATTATCATATCTATGCCTGCCTACTGCGATGGGTCTGTACAGAGGTATACACGCTCCTGAGATAAAAGCTTGAGGTCCGAACAATTATATAGTGAATAACCATCAGGGGAAAAACTAAAAACTAAAAATTTTAACTGGAATTATATCCATTGAAAATTATATTGCTAAAGGTGAAATAACTAAACGGGCTGGTCAGAGGCTAACTAAAAATTTACAAAGGAAGCGAATGGAAAAACCCTTCCTCGCACCGACCAGCGGGGCGAGTTGAGTTCAACGGCTTAGAGTGACAATGCGTCCACCATCACTCTATAAAACCTAACTCCGGGTGGTACTGAACTTGGAAAAATAATTGTATGGAAAATTTTGAACCTCGTTGAGCGGCTAGCTAGGCCTAACCATTTTCTCTGGCGGTACTGGTGACTAATTTATTCATGCCCCCTTTCTAACAAAATAAAATAGCCCTTTCCTCGACCAAAAATTAGGGTATTCAAATCTCAACGAGCAAAATACGTTAACTGAGGAGAGCGTGACCAACACTAAAAACGTTATTTCAAAAAAAAAATCGAACTTTAAATAACATAAAGAAAATTTAACACAATTAATATTAATGTGAACATTAACTAAAAACATTTTTACTAGCGTGATTAATTTAAATCTAAAAACAGAAATGAGTTCTGCCTTACTAGAACCCTTTTAACAATACATTTAGGCATATTTTACCTCAAAAACTAGGGATCATAAAAATTGCAACTAAATAACTTATGGCCATATTGCAACCAATATATTAACAAAAAAAATCGTCCATTTTTAACTAAAGGACTTAAACAAAGAAAATTACTAATCATGGGCACATAGACTGAAACAGTTTATATAATGCGAGTGGTTCTAGGGAATCGAATCCCGGACGGAGACCCCCAAAATGAGACAGTTTTTAAATAATAATAAGAATAATAATAGATATCTTAAATAATTATGAACTTAAGATATTGAAACTTTATTAAAGAGGTTCGTTTTAACGTCTAGGGGAAATATTTGATACCAATAATAATAAAATAAAATAAAGCTTAATGCTTTTTAAAATTACAAAACTGTCGTCATTGAAATAATAAAAATAATAATAGTTTTAATAATTTGAAATAAAAATAGTTCGTAACCCTGGCTGGGTTTAATTAAATAAAAATATTTTGGTTTATATTTACGAATTTGTTGAATTGAAACCCGCACAAAAGCGTCCGGCGCGAAAAGTAGATCGTCCAGGTAACCGGCGCGTTGTAAAGGTTAAGTCCGGAGACTTCACGAGAAAACCGCGGCGTGGCCCCGAAGGGTCCACGCCCGAGGGCGTCGAGCCCGAGGGCTGCAGCGACAGAATGTCCGACCAAGCAGGACCAAGGTGAAAGTCAGAGAGAGAGAGTTAACAAAGGTCGGGGACCCTTTTTATAGCGCGAGCGCGTTTTTCTTTCGCGCACAAACACGTGGACCACTCGTGGGTCCATCTTCACGATGTTGATGGTCTTCGGGTTTTTCGTTGACGTCATCATTGACGTCATGGGTAGAATTTTTAAAACCAGCCAGGTTAGGAAAATAAAGGGGGAGCGCCAGTTTGAAGGGATAGTCCATAAAATACTGTTACAATCTAGCATTTTAAATTTAATTTGATTAATTTGTTTGGCATATAATTTGCATAATTATACGTATAATTAGTTGACGTACATAAGGCTAGTTCTCGAGGGCAAAACTTTTAACTTTGCGTGACATATTTATGAACTTACAGCCAAATAGGTAGTTAATTTTGACAATTTTTCTCTTCTAGACTATAGCTATACCTGGGAAATATTTTTAAACGGTGGGAAAAAGAGTTGAGATGCTAAAAATTATCTACGTTCATTTATCTTTAAATTAACTTGTTTAAAAACTTAGATGTTAACCAACCGTTTATCAGTTGAACATTTTGACAAATATCAGTAGATTTTTGGAATTAACTGGACCCCCAAAAAAAGGGCGTAACCAAAGTCGGCAAAACTTCAAAGTAACAAATAGAAAATTACGCCCAAAGATTCTAAACTTGTATAAACCAAATCAGAAAGGTCATTTAACTCAAATATAAAAAGGGTCATTAACAATATTAATTTTCCCAACTAATTAAGTTTAAGAGTGTTATGTTTTTGTTTACATTATCGAAAACCAATTACAATTATTGAAATCGACATTGAAATTATTTAAAAATAAGGGTCCGAATAATTAAACCGAACGACCCGCTAATTACTTTAATTACAGCCGGTTTATGTCTACGAGGAAAGGAATCTTTCGTACTAACATCGAATGGGAAAATGAACGCGTTACCCTACGAATCGTACCCGGGGCGAAACGTCAGCGAGTGCGTTCAGAAATGTCGCCAAGATGAGCGGTGTGGATCAGTCATTTTCTATCATAATAATTCCGATACCCTCTGTCAGTTAATCGACGTTAAACCCAGGATTTTACAAGAAATAGGCGTCTTTCCCAGACAAAATGGAATATACCGCTTCGACAAAGTTTGTTTGGAAGGTAGAGTATATAATTTTTGATATACCTTGCATTTCCTGATCCCCAGAAGAAGTTGCCAGTCTGATGCGCGGTTTATTTATACGCCTAAGGGCAAATCTTAAAAGTTGAGATACAAGTAGTTCCTAGCTAAGGGTAACAAGACCGGGCGGTAACTAATGGTGCACTGACCACACCTCTTCAAACCTGATAATTTCAAATTTATACGCAAAATATTGCAATACCCAATGGTAAAATACCGTTAGGGTAATTTGATTTATATTGTACGTAGTTCAAGAATTTTCACGGTGGAATAGGCTGGATTAATTGGGATAGACGTATTTAAAGAAAGGTGTCTGATATCCAAAATATGTAAATTTCAGGTGCCTGTGACAAGCTATTTGTCATTGAAAAACTGCCTCGGGTTGAACTGGAAGGTCACGACAATAAAATGGTTGAAAACGTAACGCAAACTGAATGCATGGAACTATGTTTAACGGAAGACAGTTTCGTTTGCCGTTCGGCCGAATACGACCGTTCTAATTCAACTTGTAAATTGAGTCGATACGACAGGTTCAGTAGACACACCCATTTCCAAACGGCAAATTCCGAAGACATCAGTTATTTCGATAACATATGCGCTTATAAACCCGGTAAGTTAGCGTTCCCCTCCCCCCATGTCACTAAAAGCGTCAAAGATAATTAATGGTTTTGAGCTTACCATTTCCATCAGCGGAGGAAAGTAACACCGCTGAGATCGTCTTGTTGGGTAACGTCGAACATCCGTATAGTTTAATGGAGTACCGTGGTGTATCCGTGGGCGAATGCGGAGAGCTGTGCATCCGTAATTCCTTGTTCCCATGCCGATCATTCCTCTTTGGACGAAGATCGGGTCAACCCTTTTGCGGTTTAACTCATCAGAATCGGGCTGGTTTGTTTCAGTCACCAGGAAGTTTTCGGCCATCCAGTAATTTGAACTATTACGAAATTGCAAGAAATTTAGATGGTTAGTATACCATTCAGTTCTTAGCCAAGAAAGAATAAAAAGGGACTTATAACAATAATAAAAAAATAAATTATAGCTTGCGACATGCAGGACGTTCAATTCGAACTTCTTCCGAGTAGCGTCCTTGACGTCAATCCCTACAAAGTGACCAATAACTTAGCCCCTCAACAATGCCTTAGTATGTGTCGCGCCGAAGCAATGTGTCGATCGGTAAATATTGACTACAAGAAAGGTACTTGCCAATACAACGCTGATAACCTTAAAAGCGGACCCGACGCTGTACTCCGAGACATGGAATCTTTCAATTACTTCGAAAAAATATGCCTACCGGGTTAGTAACTATTAATGTAACTGTACCATGTGTTGTTCGTTTTCACCCTCTAAACCTGTTCGTTTATTTTCAGATGGTTCAACTTGTGAAAGGGATTGGGCTTTTGAACGAATCAGAGGGAAGGAATTAGTAGGTCACGAGTACGACCGGGTCTTAGTGGAAGGCAACACTAAGGAAGAGTGTATGGCGGCGTGTCTTAAGTATCAGCTGTTTCAGTGTCGTTCTGCCCACTTTAATTACCAACTGACGGAATGCAGATTAAGTCCCTACAGTCGGTACACCTCATTTGATAAGAAAGTCTCACTTGAAAATTCGCGTCTCGTCGTGGACTACTTTGAAAACAATTGTTACAAAGGTAGACAATTTAAAATAATCGAAAAATTATGTTTCGTAAACAAATTGCGATCGATTTATAAGCTACTAAGATTCTAATCCAGTATAAAAACGTTTCAGAGCCCAGAAGCTTCTGCAACCACAAAACATCGAAAAAACAAGCAGTGGCTGTAGCCGATCAAATCCACTTCACGGATACCATGGAAGAATGCCAGGAGGAATGTTACAAGTCACTTGGATTTAATTGCAGAGCGTACAGCTACGATTCGGCTACCAGAATGTGTTCCCTAAGTCACCATAATCGCAAAACAATGACTAGAGGTGGCGTAACCAAGTTAGAAACCAGCGAATTTAGGGAAGTGACAGCCTGTTACGATGGTAAGTCAGTCAAAACATATCCGAAAATAAAAGCTATAATCTCCGTTTATGAACTCAGTCACGGTTGAGTGCGGACAAGACGTCATGCGGGCCAAAGTTTCGACTAATATGCTTTTTAATGGTAAAGTCTACACCAAACCTAAACCCAGTGATTGCGTCATGGATTTGAACAACAGACTGGATTTTACCTTACCCATTTTACTAACCGGTTGTGGAACTGAGCGAGAGGTTCGTTAACAGACAAGTACCATCCTCGATAAATGAAGCAAACCTAAGCTAAGCCTAATTTATTTAGGAGGAGGGAAAATTTTCTAACGTTCTGGTCATACAAAGCAATGACCAAGTGGTAACGGCGAGCGATAAAGCAGTTGGAGTTTACTGTTCTTACGACATTGGCAACAAAACCGAGGAAGTTACATTGAATATCACGTCAGTTAATTAATTTTAATTCGTTTTGGTATCAGAATTAAACCTAATTGGGGGAAATGGAATATCTACAGTACACTAGATTCGAGTGACCAATCACGGTCCTCGCCTTCAATGCCAGACGTATCAATGCACGTCTTAGACGTACGTGGTAAAGAAAAGGATAGTGTTTCACTAGGAGAGTTACTGAGAGTTCAAGTTCGAATGTCTGACGAAGGTAAATTTGTATTCTGAATTATTTCAAGATGTGTTGTTACTAAAAAACGTATTACGTAGATACCTACGGTATTTTCATCCGTAACTTGGTAGCCAAGGATGGTACTGGAAGTAATAATCTAACCCTTATTGATAACACTGGGTAAGAAAAGTTATTGAATACTTGGCTTTAAATACAACATAGAGAACAGTGGTCCTTCGGAGATACGCCAGTTGAGATTGAAATAACCCTATACATAGGCCCTTAGCTTTGATAAGTAACAAAATTGTACAGTTACGTGTGGTTTACCAATTGGATTTTGGGGGTGTAGAGGCAATTTGAGAAAATAAAAATAAGAAAAAAACGTCTTAGGTGCCCCGTGGAGGTTAAAATGATGCGCGAGATCCGAACTCTAAATCCGAGGAGCAAATCCTTAGAGAGCTACTTAGAAGCATTCACCTTCACAGGAAGCAGCCTGTTGGAGTTAGAAGCCGAAGTGGAAACGTGCAGAGAAAGTTGCAAACCCGTAAATAATTTCGCAAATAAATTCTACCCAAAAGAGTACTATTAAATCAAGGTAATTTAATAATTAAAATCAGGTGTTGTGCCAAATCCCGACGGGCCGAAGCGAAGATGACCTGGAGACAGTCTCGTCTTTCGGCAAAAGGAGGAGAAGGCAAGCTACGGGGGACGATGGTTACGAGGTTCTAAGCCGGAAGACACTAACCAAGAGCGTGGCAGTACGAGCATCGCAATTCGGAATTGGAATGCCTTCTTACGAAAATAGTTTCGCTTTTCCCGTCACCGCTCCAAGTGCCCCCATAGGTAAAATACACACTTCAACACTCATGTTGAAATGTTATTAATTCATTATTTTTAGATAAATTTGTGGAAGAAATCATACGCAAGGAAGAGAGTGAACGTGGATTTTGTTTTGAACCGGTCATGTCAGCTATCGTTGGTGGATCGGTTCTTTTTGTTGACGTTTTAGTTTTTATCGTTTGTTTAATCGTTTCCTACAAATGGCGACATCCTGGAAAATCTGAGAAGCAACCTTTGTCCATTTACTACGAGAATTCCTCAGATTTGACCACGGGATAAACTAGGCCTAGAATTACTTTTTATTTTTTAATTTTTCATCTTTCAAATTAACTTTAAGGTATTTAAAATTAATTTAGCGATTGGGGTAATAATATTAGATTATCAAAAACTTAAAATAGAAAAATTTCTCAAGATATGATATGAGATTCAAAGAAATTGTGATAATAACCTTACATAAGGCAGCTATATTTTATATTATTTTTCAGTTTTTTTATGTATTTTCATCATATCACTTAACGTTTTCACTGCCAGTATTGTGATCTCCCCATTTATAACTATTATTGAGGTCTTATATGGTATTTCAGGCGGTGTAGTTTTACAAGTATTATTTTTACCTACATAATATCACGGTATTATATTGAAGCAACGACTTTTGCGTCCCGATTCAGGGACTGATGATCATTTTTCAATTTTAGTTTATTTACTCTATTAAATGTTGTTTATTTTATTTTTAAAAAACAACAAACAAAAGTTCCTATTCTATTTGTTTTGCGTGTTTAATTTTTTTTCGGTAGCTTAAATGGTAATTAATTTAAAACCAATTTGAAGTTGCAGAAGCACCTAAATAGCACAGATATAATAACCGCCCTTTACAATTCAATATCCACTTACATCAGGGGTTAATTAATTAATCCACCCCTGGTTATATAAGTTTCAAATATTGCATTTTTGATAATTATAAGAACACTTTTCTGGCATAATATTATACTTGTATGAATTTTTGAGTATTAAAAAGGTTTCAAAATTATTCCCCTTGTTGGATGGATTAATTTTACAAGTACGAATAGAGAACGGTTAGATTTTACTTCAGTCCGACTCATAGCCCAGTATAGAGCCCCTCCCTCCAACACGTAACGAAAATTTTAAATTTTCTGATAATCTCACTTAAACTACGTTTTGATGACGTTGCTGACGGGACGGCGAAAAATACGTAATTCCTTTTTACCTCTGTCGCTATGACCCGCCTCTTCTTTCATACCCCTCCGTCCCGGGGAAGGGGGTCCGGGACTATGACGCGTGCCCAGGTTACTCTGTTCTTCAAAAATTAAATCTATCCCTGAATATACACTATAGGGACCTAACAACTGGCTAGGGGGAAGAGATAGTCTGACGTCACGCAGCCCCTCTCTGGTTGGAATTATTGCGCGTAGAATACTGCTTCCAACCTTTAGGGGGGATGAAACTCCAGTAAGAGATAGAAGGGTGTGACGTTTCAGGGTCAGAACTGTTAGTTCCCTATACTTTTTAAAATTAAAATTAACAATTTCCAGCTTTCTAGCTCTTATTTGACGTGGCACCATTATGGCACCATTAATGTTCAAACCACATATTATAATTCAAATTTCAAGGCCAATTTGGTGAATCATTACATTCTATTACACCAGCTTACCCAAATAAATTGATAGAAACTCTATCATGAAATCTCAAAACCCCAGCGGACATGTTTAAGTTACCACTTCCAAATTTAAAAAAAAATTAAAAACAAGAACCAGTAGGCACGAACTACCCTAACCCCATTTTTAGGGCCATCGCTATTACACCGACAATCGGGGGAATATAGTGCCACGCTAATAGCCCTGGAATTTTGGGCCAAAATAGACAAGCCGTTGTTTAGCTATGATTCACGCTAATAATACCGGTTATGGTTTAGATTTTGTCATCTCTATATACCACTTACTATACTATAGAAACATCACAATAACGACCAAAAATACTAAAAACATTTTTTACCAAAATCATGAAATCCTCCGTCAGTTATTTACGAAGTTCAAAGAGATTTAATTAAGCAGCCTGCATCATCTTTCTTCATTCCCTAATTACTTTCGATCTTTTTCACAAAAACGCAATTTTATCCTCATAAAACAGAGCGAGACGAGAACCGGACTTTGCACTGGCACGTTGTTCAATTCTAAAGACGAAAGATTGGCAGCTCGCCAAAATTAACAGCGAATTTGATTTTAAAACAAAGACCTCCGTACCCGGGAAGGTGAGGGGGGGGGATATTGGGAGCCCTATGGCTCTCCCACGAAATTATATAAGACCTAAAATCATCTAAATTATCATTAAAATAATATCATTCTTCGTACTATTTTAGTTTATGATTAGTTTTGATTAAATATTAAACCAGAAATCTTTATAAGTAGTTAGATCTGAAATTAGTTTATCCCCATTTTTAAAATTCGACCCTCCCATTTCAGTTTGACAAATTAAGGTCATTTTGGGGTGAATTATGAGGTATTATTTGAAATTAACGGTGGGGGAAAAAGGTCTGGTCTTTTCGTGTTTACTCCGGTATGTTC
The DNA here is from genome assembly GCF_054372755.1 of Phalangium opilio. Classification (NCBI taxonomy): domain Eukaryota; kingdom Metazoa; phylum Arthropoda; class Arachnida; order Opiliones; family Phalangiidae; genus Phalangium; species Phalangium opilio. The sequence goes on along the minus strand of NW_028324187.1, from coordinate 3,544,410 downwards.
AATAATATATGAACTTTTAAAGACTTTGGGTTAGAAAAAATTTATTATATTTTACAAATTACAAGTAGCCTTACATAATGACGTTACATTAGGCGGGAAATTTAAAGTGAGGAAATTATTATTAATAATAATAAAAAGTTGGGCGGTTGTTGTGTACGCAGGTCTAAATCCCATTCACACGTTCACACCAAATTTTCTTTCACATTTTCTCAACACGAATCGATAATCAGTTTTGAAATTTTTAAAGAAATCAATGTCACGAATGCAAATACGCGATCGTATCCTATAACAAAAAATCACTGATTTGCATAATTACATTATATAACAAGGAAAAAAGTAAAAAATAAAGGAGTTTATCGGGAAATTCAGACTGTTTTTCAAAACCTCAGTGAAGACTATTAATTTTATCTTTCACGAGAAAATGTCTGATAATTATTTTCCTTAATAAAAAAAATAAATGCCTTATTTAGATAATAGCTGCCTCAAGGCGATTTTCAAAATTAAAAAAAATAATCGAGTAAAACTTTTTCTTATTTTTCTCGTGAAAATCAAATATTTGGTTATCAATTTAATTTGGAGTGTTTTTGGATGATCTTAATGATTTTGCCGATTCCCATTTGCTCATAGCAAGCTTGTGCAATAGAGCAATATTTATGGAGAACTAATTGCAATGTGTGATAACCACTACGCTACAGATATGTTATTATTTTTGATCGAAAAAACAGGTTCAAGTAATTAAGCTAAACGTGAACAAACTAACCCCTCCATAGGAAATGCATCAGACTATACTTTGCAGGCTCGTATACTCTGTGTCTACTAGAGATACGGGGATGTCCTTTGAGTACGTTATAGTACAATTTGTCCCCCATCTAACCATACTAAAAACTTTGGGCTACGACAAACAGATGCCGAGTTTCGAACCTGTGGCCTTCCGGGAGTGAGGCGGATGTGATAACCACTGCACCACAGATATGGACTAATTTCTGATCGAAAATAAAGGACCAAGTAATTAAGCAAAACGTGAACAAACAAACCCCTCTATAGGAAATGCATTAGACTAAATTTTGGAGGCTCGGAACTCTGGTTCTACCAGAGATACGGGGATGTAAATAATGTGACCTTGACACAAATGTTCGGATAATTATAAAGGTCTTTACATATCCCAAGCGAAAAAAAAAAATTCACGGTTTCGAACCTGTGGCCTTCCGGGAATGAGGCGGATGTGATAACCACTGCACTAAAGATATGTTGTTATGGGTGACCGAGAATACAGTCGAGTAATTAAGGAAAAAGTAAACAAACAACTCCTTCCATAGGAATAGCATTAGACCCAACTTTGGACGCTCGTAACTCCTGCTCTAAAAGAGATACGGGAATGTCCTTTGAGTATGTTATAGTGAAATTTGTCCCCCATCTAACCATACTAAAAACTTGGGGCTACGACAAACAGGGGCCAAGTAATTAAGCAAAACGTAAACAAACAACCCCTCCATAGGAAAAGCATTTGACCCAATTTTGGAGGCTCGTAACTCTGGTTATAATAGAGATACGGGAATGTCCTTTGAGTATGTTATAGTGCAATTTGTCCCCCATCTAACCATACTAAAAACGTAGGGCTACGACAAACAGGGGCCAAGTAGTTAAGCAAAACGTAAACAAACAACCCCTCCATAGGAATAGCATTAGACCCAACTTTGGAGGCTCGTAACTCTGGTTCTAATAGAGATACGGGGATGTCCTTTGACTATGTTATCGTCCAACTGGTCCCCCATCCTACTATACCAAAGGTTTGGGGTTCCGTCAAACAGGGGCCGAGAAATTAAGCGAAATATTCAAAAAAATGCCATAGAAATCGCGTCACACCCAAATTTAGAGGCGCGTAACTCTGGTTCTACAAAACATAGGCGGATATCCTTTGAGTATTTTATGGTCCAATTTGTCCCCCATCCAACCATACTAAAAACTTTGGGCTACGACAAACAGGGGCCGAGATATTAAGCAAAATGTTCGTCAACGTATGGTATCGTCTCACTTATTGTTATTATGTAACTTATGATTTTAACACTGAACTTTGTAGGCTCATAACTCTCGTTCTATTAGAGACAAGGGGATCTCCTTTGGATATGTTATAGTACTCTTTTCTCCCCATACAAGGATAGTTTAAACTTGAGGCTACCTCAATATCGTCGTCAACTTAATTTTTGTCTCACTTATTGTTAGGAGATTACTTTTGATTTTTGAAAATAAACTTTGCTGACTCGTAACTCTTTTTCCACTAGAGATGCAGAGATCTCCTTTGAGTATGTTATAGCCCAATTTGTCCCCCATCTAACCATACTGAAAACTTAGGGCTACGACAAACAGGGGCCAAGTAATTAAGCAAAACGGAAACAAACAAACCCCTCTATAGGAAATGCATTAGACTAAATTTTGGAGGCTCGGAACTCTGTTTCTACCAGAGATACGGGGATGTAAATAATGTGACCTTGACACAAATGTTCGGATAATTATAAAGGTCTTTACATATCCCAAGCGAAAAAAAAAAATTCACGGTTTCGAACCTGTGGCCTTCCGGGATTGAGGCGGATGTGATAACCACTGCACTACATATATGTTATTATGGGTGACCGAGAATACAGGCCGAGTAATTAAGGAAAAAGTAAACAAACAACTCCTTCCATATGAATAGCATTAGACCCAAATTTGGACGCTCGTAATTCTGGTTCTAAAAGAGATACGGGGATGTCCTTTGAGTAGGTTATAGTGCAATTTGTCCCCCATCTAACCATACTAAAAACTTTGGGCTACGACAAACATGGGCCGAGTACTTAAGCAAAACGTGAACAAACAAACCCCTCTATAGGAAATGCATTAGACCCAACTTTGGAGGCTCGTAACCCTGGTTCTAGTAGAGATACGGCGATGTCCTTTGAGTATGTTATAGTGCAATTTGTCCCCCATCTAACCATACTAAAAGCATAGGGCTAAAAACAAACAGGGGCCAAGAAATTAAGCAAAACGTGAACAAACAAACCTCTCTATAGGAAATGCATTAGACTAAATTTTGGAGGCTCGGAACTCTGGTTCTACCAGAGATACGGGGATGTAAATAATGTGACCTTGACACAAATGTTCGGATAATTATAAAGGTCTTTACATATCCCAAGCGAAAAAAAAAACTTCGCGGTTTCGAACCTGTGGCCTTCCGGGATTGAGGCGGATGTGATAACCACTGCACTACAGATATGTTATTATGGGTGACCGAGAATACAGGCCGAGTAATTAAGGAAAAAGTAAACAAACAACTCCTTCCATATGAATAGCATTAGACCCAACTTTGGACGCTCGTAACTCTGGTTCTAAAAGAGATACGGGGATGTCCTTTGAGTAGGTTATAGTGCAATTTGTCCCCCATCTAACCATACTAAAAACGTAGGGCTACGACAAACAGGGGCCAAGTAATTAAGCAAAACGTAAACAAACAACCCCTCCGTAGGAATAGCATTAGACCCAACTTTGGAGGCTCGTAACTCTGGTTCTAGTAGAGATACGGCGATGTCCTTTGAGTATGTTATCGTCCAATTTGACCTTCATCCTACTATACCAAAGGTTTGGGGTTGCGTCAAACAGGGGCCGAGAAATTAAGCGAAATATTCAAAAACATGCCATGGAAATAGCGTCACACCCAAATTTAGAGGCTCGTAACTCTGGTTCTACAAGACATAGGGGGATGTCCTTTGAGTATTTTATGGTCCAATTTGTCCCCATCCTACTGTACCAAAGGTTAGGGGTTGCGTCAAACAGGGGCCGAGTAATTAAGGGAAATGTTCAAAAACATGCCATAGAAATAGCGTCACACCCAACTTTAGAGGCTCGTAACTCTGGTTCTACTAGACATAGGGGGATGTCCTTTGGGTATGTTATACTCCAATTTGTCCCCCATCCAACCATTCTAAAAACTTTGGGCTACGACAAACAGGGGCCGAGATATTAAGCAAAATGTTCGTCAACGTATGGTATCGTCTCACTTATTGTTATTATGTTACTTATGATTTTAACACTGAACTTTGTAGGCTCATAACTCTCGTTCTATTAGAGACAAGGGGATCTCCTTTGGATATGTTATAGTACTCTTTTTTCCCCATACAAGGATAGTTTAAACTTGAGGCTACCTCAATATCGTCGTCAACTTAATTTTTGTCTCACTTATTGTTAGGAAGTTATTTTTGATTTTTGAAAATAAACTTTGCTGGCTCGTAACTCTTTTTCCACTAGAGATGCAGAGATCTCCTTTGAGTATGTTATAGCCCAATTTGTCCCCCATCTAACCATACTGAAAACTTTGGGCTACGACAAACATGGGCCGAGTACTTAAGCAAAACGTGAACAAACAAACCCCTCTATAGGAAATGCATTAGACTAAATTTTTGAGGCTCGGATTTTTGGTTCTACCAGAGATACGGGGATGTAAATAATGTGACCTTGACACAAATGTTCGGATAATTATAAAGGTCTTTACATATCCCAAGCGAAAAAAAAAATACTTCGCGGTTTCGAACCAGTGGCCTTCCGGGAATGAGGCGAAAATGATAACCACTGCACTACAGATATGTTGTTATGGGTGACCGAGAATACAGTCGAGTAATTAAGGAAAAAGTAAACAAACAACTCCTTCCATAGGAATAGCATTAGACCCAACTTTGGACGCTCGTAATTCCGGTTCTATTAGAGATACGGGGATGTCCTTTGAGTATGTTATAGTGCAATTTGTCCCCCATCTAACCATACTAAAAACTTAGGGCTACGACAAACAGGGGCCAAGTAATTAAGCAAAACGTGAACAAACAAACCCCTCTATAGGAAATGCATTTGACCCAACTTTGGAGGCTCGTAACCCTGGTTCTAGTAGAGATACGGCGATGTCCTTTGAGTATGTTATAGTGCAATTTGTCCCCCATCTAACCATACTAAAAGCATAGGGCTAAAAACAAACAGGGGCCAAGAAATTAAGCAAAACGTGAACAAACAAACCTCTCTATAGGAAATGCATTAGACTAAATTTTGGAGGCTCGGAACTCTGGTTCTACCAGAGATACGGGGATGTAAATAATGTGACCTTGACACAAATGTTCGGATAATTATAAAGGTCTTTACATATCCCAAGCGAAAAAAAAAACTTCGCGGTTTCGAACCTGTGGCCTTCCGGGATTGAGGCGGATGTGATAACCACTGCACTACAGATATGTTATTATACAAAAACGAGTTTTGCTTCGCAGTCCTTAAAAAACTGCATTTATACACAATCCGCGGCACTTTTTCAAACCCACAAAGGGCCAGAAATTAGAAATTATTTTATGTATTGCAATTTGAAATTAAGTTTGATCGATATGAGAAATTTGGTTTTAATTGCGTAGTTCAAACATTTGTTATGATTAGAAATTTTACAACAAAAACGGGTATAAATGCGGCGTTTCGAGATAAAGGGAGCTTAGATTTTCACGTAGGAAATTATATAGAATCTGTTCCCCTAAAAACTTATCCCTGTCAAATAATTAAAGCGAAAAAATAGAAAATGAGCTTTTAACATTTTAGTTTTTCAGGGTGGAAGAGATAAGAACACTTATTTCGAGTAAAATGTCGCTTTACTACTCCTGCTTTACTACTCCTAAAATGAGGTCCCTCATTCTGATTTGTGGTTTTAAAAGCAGTGTCGTATTTCAGACATTTATCATACATTCAGAAAAGGTGTTCATATGTGTGTTGTTACATCTTGTATACGTTTTAAACTTCAATTCGAACTCGACTCATAATCGTCCTTGATTTAGCTCTTTGTTCCGAAACGCCGCATTTATACCCGTTTTTGTTGTAAAATTTCTAATCATAACAAATGTTTGAACTACGCAATTAAAACCAAATTTCTCATATCGATCAAACTTAATTTCAAATTGCAATACATAAAATAATTTCTAATTTCTGGCCCTTTGTGGGTTTGAAAAAGTGCCGCGGATTGTGTATAAATGCAGTTTTTTAAGGACTGCGAAGCAAAACTCGTTTTTGTATAATATCTGTCCCTTTTTGGGGAGAAACGTTATTTGGGAATAAATTAGTTCTGGAATAGTGAAACTCATTCGTCCAATTTTTTAAGACTAATTATATAGTATTTCACTAAATCGTAACTTACATTCGGAAATTGGAATGGTCGGATAATACAATGCACTGTATAACAAGCTGGTCCAGCAACCAGAACATTTTGCACACCCAATCAATTTATAGGACATTGGTCCAGTGAGGCAGTGACCCCTATAAGTGTCTCAAAGTTATCTTATTTCCGTCCCTGCTTAAAATAAAACCGACAAAATAAATCACGGCTAGAAAAGGTTGAATTGGGGCGAAAATAACTGAAATACTTTGAGCCTCCTGGAAATTCGCGAGAGCGGAAATAAGCAGAAAACTTGAAATGTATCCAGGGGCACTATTCTCTAAACATTTTAATGATTAAATACCCAAATCCAAATGTAAACATTAGGGTTGGTTCCATAAGGAGAGAGAGCTTAAAACCCTATTCTTTAATAGCGTTTTCCTTTGGGTCCTCGCGGAGCGCTCCCAAGGAGCAATAAAAATGGTAGTAGTAGTTTCCAGCTTCGTTAAAGACTGTTTTTGAAGAATAGGATCTCCTAGTTTTATTCCTCCATGGGAGCGCTCCGCGAGGACCCACGCTATAACCCAAATCCAAATCGACATTTGAATCTCCCGCCAAACATTTTACCATCTCAAATTATTCTCTTATTTCTTTAACCCAAATCGACATTTGAATCTCCCGCGAAACATTTACCCAAATGTACGTCACTTCCTCTTTCATTGCATAATTTATAAAACTAATTAATTATGAACATTTTTAACCATTTTTGGGATATAATCGATTGTAACACACTTGTCATTAAATTTTCAGGGCTTATACTTAGCTTGAAAAATTGATATTTAAATCTAAGTAGGAGATTCAGTTAAGATTTTATGTTCGGCTCTAAAGCCTTAATAACAATGTTTAGTAAATAAATCATTATTAATAATAACATATTATATATAATTATAATATAAATTATAATATAATTTATAATATAAATAATATTATTAATTATTTTTATTAATAATTTAGAGCCCGGCATTATCTATCCATTATCCAAGTTATTTTATCATCATCCATACTCGAAAATTATCCACATAACTCATGCTAAATCGTATTATAATCCACAACTTTGTTTATAAATAATCGGTTATCCACCAATTTGTGGATAATGGATAGATAATGCCGAGCTCTAAACATTAATCATAATGTTTAGTAAATAATACAATTAGTCGCAGTGTATACAAAAATTATACTTAGCTTGAAAAATTGATATTTAAATCTAAGTAGGAAATTCAGTTAAGATTTGATAATTTTCGTTTTATTTGAACTAGTTTCTATATAGGAACTTAAATCAATTGGCCATTTGTATACACTTACCGACAATTGATTTTACTAATCGGGAATCTGTTTATAACATTAAATCGGAACTTCAAGTGTCACAAGACAGTAGATCACAAAAATTATATTTAGCTTGATAAAATAAAATTCAGTTAAGCAAAGGCTTAAACATTGCCGTCGGCAGTCCGCAAGATTCCCGCGTACGCAATATAGGACTCCCGGTCTACTCTACCGTCTACCGTAAAATCTGGCGCGTTTAGACCAGAGATCTATCCTTCGTTTATTCTCAGTATCATCTTAAGCTAAAAATATGAGGTTTTCTACGTACATAATTTACGATACCCCGGATAACGCGCGCGGTCTCTAGAGCCGCGCCAATCTTCCCTTATTTATTCTCAGTATCATCTTAAGCTTAAAATACGAGGTTACTAACCGACACGTCGCGCTCGGCATTCGAGGGATCAGGCAACTAGCGTAATACGCTTCCCATCGTACACCCTCAGAAAGACTTTATTACGGAGCGGCTTTCCCCTCGTCGACGAGAAACGCACGCCGTCCGAGGGATCAGCCAATGGCGTATTCCCCGGGTATTACCTTTTTGGTGGTTTTAATGCCGTAAATTCGGGAGATATGCCTTTAATCCGTTCTAATATTGAAATAAAAACTGTAAAAAGTAATCCCGAGTGTATTTCCGCGTTAAACGGCGTAATACGCTTCCCATCTTACACTCTCAGAAAGACTTTATTACAGAGTGGCTTCTCCCTCGTCAAATTTTCCGTATAGAGGAATATTTTGCAAACGCCATCTATGATGTCGTGTGCAAAATAAAAACACACTATGCTAAATATTCGTTGAAACCATGTGAAAATTATAAAAATTCTTCAACTATTTCTTTGTGATCATTTAACGTTAGGCTTACAAAGACAAAAATTAGGCCCAAAGAGTTTTAAAAAAATCACGTGAACTTAATTTGAGAATCAAAATGGTGAAATTAAGCGCGAGATTTGAATTGAAACTTTAATTGAAATGCAGCGCGTGCTGGCGCGTGAGCTAGCGCGTGGTTTAAAATATTTATTTTTAAAACCTATACAAAAAGGCCAAGTTAACCTTACACTACGAGAAATGAGATACTATACCTTTTCAGCCTTTGCTAGTGCTGTAAAGTTAGGCTGTGAAAAAAGTGTACCCCCTTGGTCGCGAAAATGTTTCCACCTCATAATGTTAAGCTCCATAGAGTTTAACATTACGATTTCGGATTGAGTATAAATAGAAAATCCCTGACGGGATTTTCTTAATTATGGGTGACCGAGAATACAGGCCGAGTAATTAAGGAAAAAGTAAACAAACAACTCCTTCCATATGAATAGCATTAGACCCAACTTTGGACGCTCGTAACTCTGGTTCTAAAAGAGATACGGGGATGTCCTTTGAGTAGGTTATAGTGCAATTTGTCCCCCATCTAACCATACTAAAAACGTAGGGCTACGACAAACAGGGGCCAAGTAATTAAGCAAAACGTAAACAAACAACCCCTCCGTAGGAATAGCATTAGACCCAACTTTGGAGGCTCGTAACTCTGGTTCTAGTAGAGATACGGCGATGTCCTTTGAGTATGTTATCGTCCAATTTGACCTTCATCCTAATATACCAAAGGTTTGGGGTTGCGTCAAACAGGGGCCGAGAAATTAAGCGAAATATTCAAAAACATGCCATGGAAATAGCGTCACACCCAAATTTAGAGGCTCGTAACTCTGGTTCTACAAGACATAGGGGGATGTCCTTTGAGTATTTTATGGTCCAATTTGTCCCCATCCTACTGTACCAAAGGTTAGGGGTTGCGTCAAACAGGGGCCGAGTAATTAAGGGAAATGTTCAAAAACATGCCATAGAAATAGCGTCACACCCAAATTTAGAGGCTCGTAACTCTGGTTCTACAAGACATAGGGGGATGTCCTTTGAGTATTTTATGGTCCAATTTGTCCCCCATCCTACTATACCAAAGGTTAGGGGTTGCGTCAAACAGGGGCCGAGTAATTAAGGGAAATGTTCAAAAACATGCCATAGAAATAGCGTCACACCCAACTTTAGAGGCTCGTAACTCTGGTTCTACTAGACATATGGGGATGTCCTTTGGGTATGTTATAGTCCAATTTGTCCCCCATCCAACCATTCTAAAAACTTTGGGCTACGACAAACAGGGGCCGAGATATTAAGCAAAATGTTCGTCAACGTATGGTATCGTCTCACTTATTGTTATTATGTTACTTATGATTTTAACACTGAACTTTGTAGGCTCATAACTCTCGTTCTATTAGAGACAAGGGGATCTCCTTTGGATATGTTATAGTACTCTTTTTTCCCCATACAAGGATAGTTTAAACTTGAGGCTACCTCAATATCGTCGTCAACTTAATTTTTGTCTCACTTATTGTTAGGAAGTTATTTTTGATTTTTGAAAATAAACTTTGCTGGCTCGTAACTCTTTTTCCACTAGAGATGCAGAGATCTCCTTTGAGTATGTTATAGCCCAATTTGTCCCCCATCTAACCATACTGAAAACTTAGGGCTACGACAAACAGGGGCCAAGTAATTAAGCAAAACGGAAACAAACAAACCCCTCTATAGGAAATGCATTAGACTAAATTTTGGAGGCTCGGAACTCTGTTTCTACCAGAGATACGGGGATGTAAATAATGTGACCTTGACACAAATGTTCGGATAATTATAAAGGTCTTTACATATCCCAAGCGAAAAAAAAAACTTCGCGGTTTCGAACCTGTGGCCTTCCGGGATTGAGGCGGATGTGATAACCACTGCACTACAGATATGCACTAATTTTTGATCGAAAATACAGGGCCAAGTAATTAAGCAAAATGTGAACAAACAAACCCCTCTATAGGAAATGCATTAGACTAAATTTTGGAGGCTCAGAACTTTGGTTCTACCAGAGATACGGGGATGTAAATAATGTGACCTTGACACAAATGTTCAGATAATTATAAAGGTCTTTACATATCCCAAGCGAAAAAAAAATACTTCGCGGTTTCGAACCAGTGGCCTTCCGGGAATGAGGCGAATGTGATAACCACTGCACTACAGATATGTTGTTGTAGGTGACCGAGAATACAGGCCGAGTAATTAAGGAAAAAGTAAACAAACAACTCCTTCCATAGGAATAGCATTAGACCCAACTTTGGACGCTCGTAACCCTGGTTCTAAAAGAGATACGGGGATGTCCTTTGAGTAAGTTATAGTGCAATTTGTCCCCCATCTAACCATACTATAAACGTAGGGCTACGACAAACAGGGGCCAAGTAATTAAGCAAAACGTAAATAAACAACCCCTCCATAGGAAAAGCATTTGACCCAAATTTGGAGGCTCGTAACTCTGGTTCTAGTAGAGATACGGGGATGTCCTTTTTTCCCCCATCTAACCATACTAAAAGCGTAGGGCTAAAAACAAACAGGGGCCAAGAAATTAAGCAAAACGTGAACAAACAAACCTCTCTATAGGAAATGCATTAGACTAAATTTTGGAGGCTCGGAACTCTGGTTCTACCAGAGATACGGGGATGTAAATAATGCGACCTTGACACAAATGTTCGGATAATTATAAAGGTCTTTACATATCCCAAGCGAAAAAAAAAAAAACTTCGCGGTTTCGAACCTGTGGCCTTCCGGGATTGAGGCGGATGTGATAACCACTGCACTACATATATGTTATTATGGGTGATCGAGAATACAGGCTGAGTAATTAAGGAAAAAGTAAACAAACAACTCCTTCCATATGAATAGCATTAGACCCAAATTTGGACGCTCGTAATTCTGGTTCTGAAAGAGATACGGGGATGTCCTTTGAGTATGTTATAGTGCAATTTGTCCCCCATCTAACCATACTAAAAACTTTGGGCTACGACAAACATGGGCCGAGTACTTAAGCAAAACGTGAACAAACAAACCCCTCTATAGGAAATGCATTAGACTAAATTTTGGAGGCTCATAACTTTGGTTCTACCAGAGATACGGGGATGTAAATAATGTGACCTTGACACAAATGTTCAGATAATTATAAAGGTCTTTACATATCCCAAGCGAAAAAAAAAATACTTCGTGGTTTCGAACCAGTGGCCTTCCGGGAATGAGGCGAAAATGATAACCACTGCACTACAGATATGTTGTTATGGGTGACCGAGAATACAGTCGAGTAATTAAGGAAAAAGTAAACAAACAACTCCTTCCATAGGAATAGCATTAGACCCAACTTTGGACGCTCGTAATTCCGGTTCTATTAGAGATACGGGGATGTCCTTTGAGCAAGTTGTAGTGCAATTTGTCCCCCATCTAACCATACTAAAAACTTTGGGCTACGACAAACAGGGGCCAAGTAGTTAAGCAAAACGTAAACAAACAACCCCTCCGTAGGAATAGCATTAGACCCAACTTTGGAGGCTCGTAACTCTGGTTCTAGTAGAGATACGGCGATGTCCTTTGAGTATGTTATCGTCCAATTTGTCCCCCATCCTACTATACCAAAGGTTTGGGGTTGCGTCAAACAGGGGCCGAGAAATTAAGCGAAATATTCAAAAACATGCCATAGAAATAGCGTCACACCCAAATTTAGAGGCTCGTAACTCTGGTTCTACTAGACATATGGGGATGTCCTTTGGGTATGTTATAGTCCAATTTGTCCCCCATCCAACCATTCTAAAAACTTTGGGCTACGACAAAGAGGGGCCGAGATATTAAGCAAAATGTTCGTCAACGTATGGTATCGTCTCACTTATTGTTATTATGTTACTTATGATTTTAACACTGAACTTTGTAGGCTCATAACTCTCGTTCTATTAGAGACAAGGGGATCTCCTTTGGATATGTTATAGTACTCTTTTCTCCCCATACAAGGATAGTTTAAACTTGAGGCTACCTCAATATCGTCGTCAACTTATTTTTTGTCTCACTTATTGTTACGAGGTTACTTTTGATTTTTGATAATAAACTTTGCTGGCTCGTAACTCTTTTTCTACTAGAGATGCAGGGATCTCCTTTGAGTATGTTATAGCCCAATTTGTCCCCCATCTAAACATACTAAAAACTTTGGGCTACGACAAACATGGCCCGAGTACTTAAGCAAAACGTGAGCAAACAAACCCCTCTATAGGAAATGCATTAGACTAAATTTTGGAGGCTCGGAACCTTGGTTCTACCAGAGATACGGGGATGTAAATAATGTGACCTTGACACAAATGTTCAGATAATTATAAAGGTCTTTACATATCCCAAGCGAAAAAAAAATACTTCGCGGTTTCGAACCAGTGGCCTTCCGGGAATGAGGCGAATGTGATAACCACTGCACTACAGATATGTTGTTATGGGTGACCGAGAATACAGTCGAGTAATTAAGGAAAAAGTAAACAAACAACTCCTTCCATAGGAATAGCATTAGACCCAACTTTGGACAATCGTAACTCTGGTTCTAAAAGAGATACGGGGATGTCCTTTGAGTAAGTTATAGTGCAATTTGTCCCCCATCTAACCATACTAAAAACGTAGGGCTACGACAAACAGGGGCCAAGTAATTAAGCAAAACGTAAACAAACAAACCCCTCTATAGGAAATGCATTAGACTAAATTTTGGAGGCTCGGAACTCTGTTTCTACCAGAGATACGGGGATGTAAATAATGTGACCTTGACACAAATGTTCGGATAATTATAAAGGTCTTTACATATCCCAAGCGAAAAAAAAATTCACGGTTTCGAACCTGTGGCCTTCCGGGATTGAGGCGGATGTGATAACCACTGCACTACAGATATGTTGATATGGGTGACCGAGAATACAGTCGAGTAATTAAGGAAAAAGTAAACAAACAACTCCTTCCATAGGAATAGCATTAGACCCAACTTTGGACAATCGTAACTCTGGTTCTAAAAGAGATACGGGGATGTCCTTTGAGTAAGTTATAGTGCAATTTTTCCCCCATCTAACCATACTAAAAACGTAGGGCTACGACAAACAGGGGCCAAGTAATTAAGCAAAACGTAAACAAACAAACCCCTCTATAGGAAATGCATTAGACTAAATTTTGGAGGCTTGGAACTCTGTTTCTACCAGAGATACGGGGATGTAAATAATGTGACCTTGACACAAATGTTCGGATAATTATAAAGGTCTTTACATATCCCAAGCGAAAAAAAAAATTCACGGTTTCCAAACTGTGGCCTTCCGGGATTGAGGCGGATGTGATAACCACTGCACTACAGATATGTTGTTATGGGTGACCGAGAATACAGTCGAGTAATTAAGGAAAAAGTAAACAAACAACTCCTTCCATAGGAATAGCATTAGACCCAACTTTGGACGCTCGTAATTCTGGTTCTGAAAGAGATACGGGGATGTCCTTTGAGTATGTTATAGTGCAATTTGTCCCCCATCTAACCATACTAAAAACTTAGGGCTACGACAAACAGGGGCCAAGTAATTAAGCAAAAGGTAAACAAACAACCCCTCCATAGGAAAATCATTTGACCCAATTTTGGAGGCTCGTAACTCCGGTTCTATTAGAGATACGGGGATGTCCTTTGAGCAAGTTGTAGTGCAATTTGTCCCCCATCTAACCATACTAAAAACTTTGGGCTACGACAAACAGGGGCCAAGTAGTTAAGAAAAACGTAAACAAACAACCCGTCCATAGGAATAGCATTAGACCCAACTTTGGAGGCTCGTAACTCTGGTTCTAATAGAGATACGGGGATGTCCTTTGAGTATGTTATCGTCCAATTTGTCCCCCATCCTACTATACCAAAGGTTTGGGTTTGCGTCAAACAGGGGCCGAGAAATTAAGCGAAATATTCAAAAACATGCCATATAAATAGCGTCACACCCAACTTTAGAGGCTCGTAACTCTGGTTCTACAAGACATAGGGGGATGTCCTTTGAGTATTTTATGGTCCAATTTGTCCCCCATCCTACTATACCAAAGGTTAGGGGTTGCGTCAAACAGGGGCCGAGAAATTAAGCGAAATATTCAAAAACATGCCATGGAAATAGCGTCACACCCAAATTTAGAGGCTCGTAACTCTGGTTCTACTAGACAAAGGGGATGTCCTTTGGGTATGTTATACTCCAATTTGTCCCCCATCCAAACATACTAAAAACGTTGGGCTACGACAAACAGGGGCCGAGATATTAAGCAAAATGTTCGTCAACGTATGGTATCGTCTCACTTATTGTTATTATGTTACTTATGATTTTAACACTGAACTTTGTAGGCTCATAACTCTCGTTCAATTAGAGACAAGGGGATCTCCTTTGGATATGTTATAGTACTCTTTTCTCCCCATACAAGGATAGTTTAAACTTGAGGCTACCTCAATATCGTCGTCAACTTATTTTTTGTCTCACTTATTGTTAGGAGGTTACTTTTGATTTTTGAAAATAAACTTTGCTGGCTCGTAACTCTTTTTCTACTAGAGATGCAGGGATCTTCTTTGAGTATGTTATAGCCCAATTTGTCCCCCATCTAACCATACTAAAAACTTTGGGCTACGACAAACATGGGCCGAGTACTTAAGCAAAACGTGAACAAACAAACCCCTCTATAGGAAATACATTAGACTAAATTTTGGAAGATCGGAACTCTGTTTCTACCAGAGATACGGGGATGTAAATAATGTGACCTTGACACAAATGTTCGGATAATTATAAAGGTCTTTACATATCCCAAGCGAAAAAAAAAAACTTCGCGGTTTCGAACCTGTGGCCTTCCGGGAATGAGGCGAATGTGATAAACACTTCACTACAGATATGTTGTTATGGGTGACCGAGAATACAGGCCGAGTAATTAAGGAAAAAGTAAACAAACAACTTCTTCCATATGAATAGCATTAGACCCAACTTTGGACGCTCGTAACTCTGGTTCTAAAAGAGATACGGGGATGTCCTTTGAGTAGGTTATAGTGCAATTTGTCCCCCATCTAACCATACTTAAAACGTAGGGCTACGACAAACAGGGGCCAAGTAATAAAGCAAAACGTAAACAAACAAACCCCTCTATAGGAAATGCATTAGACTAAATTTTGGAGGCTCGGAACTCTGTTTCTACCAGAGATACGGGGATGTAAATAATGTGACCTTGACACAAATGTTCGGATAATTATAAAGGTCTTTACATATCCCAAGCGAAAAAAAAAATTCACGGTTTCGAACCTGTGGCCTTCCGGGATTGAGGCGGATGTGATGACCACTGCACTACAGATATGTTGTTATGGGTGACCGAGAATACAGTCGAGTAATTAAGGAAAAAGTAAACAAACAACTCCTTCCATAGGAATAGCATTAGACCCAACTTTGGACAATCGTAACTCTGGTTCTAAAAGAGATACGGGGATGTCCTTTGAGTAAGTTATAGTGCAATTTGTCCCCCATCTAACCATACTAAAAACGTAGGGCTACGACAAACAGGGGCCAAGTAATTAAGCAAAACGTAAACAAACAACCCCTCCATAGGAAAAGCATTTGACCCAACTTTGGAGGCTCGTAACTCTGGTTCTAGTAGAGTTACGGGGATGTCCTTTGAGTATGTTAAAGCGAAATTTGTCCCCCATCTAACCATACTAAAAGCGTAGGGCTAAAAACAAACAGGGGCCAAGAAATTAAGCAAAACGTGAACAAACAAACCTCTCTATAGGAAATGCATTAGACTAAATTTTGGAAGCTCGGAACTCTGGTTCTACCAGAGATACGGGGATGTAAATAATGTGACCTTGACACAAATGTTCGGATAGTTATAAAGGTCTTTACATATCCCAAGCGAAAAAAAAAACTACGCGGTTTCGAACCTGTGGCCTTCCGGGATTGAGGCGGATGAGATAACCACTGCACTACAGATATGTTGTTATGGGTGACCGAGAATACAGTCGAGTAATTAAGGAAAAAGTAAACAAACAACTCCTTCCATATGAATAGCATTAGACCCAACTTTGGACGCTCGTAATTCTGGTTCTGAAAGAGATACGGGGATGTCCTTTGAGTATGTTATAGTGCAATTTGTCCCCCATCTAACCATACTAAAAACTAAGGGCTACGACAAACAGGGGCCAAGTAATTAAGCAAAAGGTAAACAAACAACCCCTCCATAGGAAAATCATTTGACCCAATTTTGGAGGCTCGTAACTCCGGTTCTATTAGAGATACGGGGATGTCCTTTGAGCAAGTTGTAGTGCAATTTGTCCCCCATCTAACCATACTAAAAACTTTGGGCTACGACAAACAGGGGCCAAGTAGTTAAGCAAAACGTAAACAAACAACCCGTCCATAGGAATAGCATTAGACCCAACTTTGGAGGCTCGTAACTCTGGTTCTAATAGAGATACGGGGATGTCCTTTGAGTATGTTATCGTCCAATTTGTCCCCCATCCTACTATACCAAAGGTTTGGGGTTGCGTCAAACAGGGGCCGAGAAATTAAGCGAAATATTCAAAAACATGCCATAGAAATAGCGTCACACCCAACTTTAGAGGCTCGTAACTCTGGTTCTACTAGACATATGGGGATGTCCTTTGGGTATGTTATAGTCCAATTTGTCCCACATCCAACCATTCTAAAAACTTTGGGCTACGACAAACAGGGGCCGAGATATTAAGCAAAATGTTCGTCAACGTATGGTATCGTCTCACTTATTGTTATTATGTTACTTATGATTTTAACACTGAACTTTGTAGGCTCATAACTCTCGTTCTATTAGAGACAAGGGGATCTCCTTTGGATATGTTATAGTACTCTTTTCTCCCCATACAAGGATAGTTTAAACTTGAGGCTACCTCAATATCGTCGTCAACTTATTTTTTGTCTCACTTATTGTTACGAGGTTACTTTTGATTTTTGATAATAAACTTTGCTGGCTCGTAACTCTTTTTCTACTAGAGATGCAGGGATCTCTTTTGAGTATGTTATAGCCCAATTTGTCCCCCATCTAAACATACTAAAAACTTTGGGCTACGACAAACATGGCCCGAGTACTTAAGCAAAACGTGAGCAAACAAACCCCTCTATAGGAAATGCATTAGACTAAATTTTGGAGGCTCGGAACTTTGGTTCTACCAGAGATACGGGGATGTAAATAATGTGACCTTGACACAAATGTTCAGATAATTATAAAGGTCTTTACATATCCCAAGCGAAAAAAAAATATTTCGCGGTTTCGAACCAGTGGCCTTCCGGGAATGAGTCGAATGTGATAACTACTGCACTACAGATTTGTTGTTATGGGTGACCGAGACTACAGTCGAGTAATTAAGGAAAAGTAAACAAACAACTCCTTCCATAGGAATAGCATTAGACCCAACTTTGGACAATCGTAACTCTGGTTCTAGTAGAGTTACGGGGATGTCCTTTGAGTATGTTATAGCGAAATTTGTCCCCCATCTAACCATACTAAAAGCGTAGGGCTAAAAACAAACAGGGGCCAAGAAATTAAGCAAAACGTGAACAAACAAACCTCTCTATAGGAAATGCATTAGACTAAATTTTGGAAGCTCGGAACTCTGGTTCTACCAGAGATACGGGGAAGTAAATAATGTGACCTTGACACAAATGTTCGGATAGTTATAAAGGTCTTTACATATCCTAAGCGAAAAAAAAAAAAACTTCGCGGTTTCGAACCTGTGGCCTTCCGGGATTGAGGCGGATGTGATAACCACTGCACTACAGATATGTTATTTTGGGTGACCGAGAATACAGGCCGAGTAGTTAAGGAAAAAGTTAACCATCAACTCCTTCCATATGAATAGCATTAGACCCAACTTTGGACGCTCGTAATTCTGGTTCTGAAAGAGATACGGGGATGTCCTTTGAGTAGGTTATAGTGCAATTTGTCCCCCATCTAACCATACTAAAAACGTAGGGCTACGACAAACAGGGGCCAAGTAATTAAGCAAAACGTAAACAAACAACCCCTCCATAGGAAAATCATTTGACCCAATTTTGGAGGCTCGTAACTCCGGTTCTAGTAGAGATACGGGGATGTCCTTTGAGCAAGTTGTAGTGCAATTTGTCCCCCATCTAACCATACTAAAAACTTTGGGCTACGACAAACAGGGGCCAAGTAGTTAAGCAAAACGTAAACAAACAACCCGTCCATAGGAATAGCATTAGACCCAACTTTGGAGGCTCGTAACTCTGGTTCTAATAGAGATACGGGGATGTCCTTTGAGTATGTTATCGTCCAATTTGTCCCCCATCCTACTATACCAAAGGTTTGGGGTTGCGTCAAACAGGGGCCGAGAAATTAAGCGAAATATTCAAAAACATGCCATGGAAATAGCGTCACACCCAAATTTAGAGGCTCGTAACTCTGGTTCTACTAGACAAAGGGCGATGTCCTTTGGGTATGTTATACTCCAATTTGTCCCCCATCCAAACATACTAAAAACGTTGGGCTACGACAAACAGGGGCCGAGATATTAAGCAAAATGTTCGTCAACGTATGGTATCGTCTCACTTATTGTTATTATGTTACTTATGATTTTAACACTGAACTTTGTAGGCTCATAACTCTCGTTCAATTAGAGACAAGGGGATCTCCTTTGGATATGTTATAGTACTCTTTTCTCCCCATACAAGGATAGTTTAAACTTGAGGCTACCTCAATATCGTCGTCAACTTATATTTTGTCTCACTTATTGTTAGGAGGTTACTTTTGATTTTTGAAAATAAACTTTGCTGGCTCGTAACTCTTTTTCTACTAGAGATGCAGGTATCTTCTTTGAGTATGTTATAGCCCAATTTGTCCCCCATCTAACCATACTAAAAACTTTGGGCTACGACAAACATGGGCCGAGTACTTAAGCAAAACGTGAACAAACAAACCCCTCTATAGGAAATGCATTAGACTAAATTTTGGAAGCTCGGAACTCTGTTTCTACCAGAGATACGGGGATGTAAATAATGTGACCTTGACACAAATATTCGGATAATTATAAATGTCTTTACATATCCCAAGCGAAAAAAAAAAAACTTCGCGGTTTCGAACCTGTGGCCTTCCGGGAATGAGGCGAATGTGATAACCACTGCACTACAGATATGTTGTTATGGGTGACCGAGAATACAGGCTGAGTAATTAAGGAAAAAGTAAACAAACAACTCCTTCCATATGAATAGCATTAGACCCAACTTTGGACGCTCGTAACTCTGGTTCTAAAAGAGATACGGGGATGTCCTTTGAGTAATTTATAGTGCAATTTGTCCCCCATCTAACCATACTAAAAACGTAGGGCTACGACAAACAGGGGCCAAGTAATTAAGCAAAACGTAAACAAACAAACCCCTCTATAGGAAATGCATTAGACTGAATTTTGGAGGCTCGGAACTCTGTTTCTACCAGAGATACGGGGATGTAAATAATGTGAACTTGACACAAATGTTCGGATAATTATAAAGGTCTTTACATATCCCAAGCGAAAAAAAAATTCACGGTTTCGAACCTGTGGCCTTCCGGGATTGGGGCGGATGTGATAACCACTGCACTACAGATATGTTGTTATGGGTGACCGAGAATACAGTCGAGTAATTAAGGAAAAAGTAAACAAACAACTCCTTCCATAGGAATAGCATTAGACCCAACTTTGGACAATCGTAACTCTGGTTCTAAAAGAGATACGGGGATGTCCTTTGAGTAAGTTATAGTGCAATTTGTCCCCCATCTAACCATACTAAAAACGTAGGGCTACGACATACAGGGGCCAAGTAATTAAGCAAAACGTAAACAAACAACTCCTTCCATAGGAATAGCATTAGACCCAACTTTGGACAATCGTAACTCTGGTTCTAGTAGAGTTACGGGGATGTCCTTTGAGTATGTTATAGCGAAATTTGTCCCCCATCTAACCATACTAAAAGCGTAGGGCTAAAAACAAACAGGGGCCAAGAAATTAAGCAAAACGTGAACAAACAAACCTCTCTATAGGAAATGCATTAGACTAAATTTTGGAAGCTCGGAACTCTGGTTCTACCAGAGATACGGGGAAGTAAATAATGTGACCTTGACACAAATGTTCGGATAGTTATAAAGGTCTTTACATATCCTAAGCGAAAAAAAAGAAAACTTCGCGGTTTCGAACCTGTGGCCTTCCGGGATTGAGGCGGATGTGATAACCACTGCACTACAGATGGGTTATTATGGGTGACCGAGAATACAGGCCGAGTAGTTAAGGAAAAAGTAAACAAACAACTCCTTCCATATGAATAGCATTAGACCCAACTTTGGACGCTCGTAATTCTGGTTCTGAAAGAGATACGGGGATGTCCTTTGAGTATGTTATAGTGCAATTTGTCCCCCATCTAACCATACTTAAAAACATAGGGCTACGACAAACAGGGGCCAAGTAATTAAGCAAAACGTAAACAAACAAACCCCTCTATAGGAAATGCATTCGACTAAATTTTGGAGGCTCGGAACTCTGTTTCTACCAGAGATACGGGGATGTAAATAATGTGAACTTGACACAAATGTTCGGATAATTATAAAGGTCTTTACATATCCCAAGCGAAAAAAAAATTCACGGTTTCGAACCTGTGGCCTTCCGGGATTGAGGCGGATGTGATAACCACTGCACTACAGATATGTGTTTATGGGTGACCGAGAATACAGTCGAGTAATTAAGGAAAAAGTAAACAAACAACTCCTTCCATAGGAATAGCATTAGACCCAACTTTGGACAATCGTAACTCTGGTTCTAAAAGAGATACGGGGATGTCCTTTGAGTAAGTTATAGTGCAATTTGTCCCCCATCTAACCATACTAAAAACGTAGGGCTACGACATACGGGGCCAAGTAATTAAGCAAAACGTAAACAAACAACTCCTTCCATAGGAATAGCATTAGACCCAACTTTGGACAATCGTAACTCTGGTTCTAGTAGAGTTACGGGGATGTCCTTTGAGTATGTTATAGCGAAATTTGTCCCCCATCTAACCATACTAAAAGCGTAGGGCTAAAAACAAACAGGGGCCAAGAAATTAAGCAAAACGTGAACAAACAAACCTCTCTATAGGAAATGCATTAGACTAAATTTTGGAAGCTCGGAACTCTGGTTCTACCAGAGATACGGGGAAGTAAATAATGTGACCTTGACACAAATGTTCGGATAGTTATAAAGGTCTTTACATATCCTAAGCGAAAAAAAAAAAACTTCGCGGTTTCGAACCTGTGGCCTTCCGGGATTGAGGCGGATGTGATAACCACTGCACTACAGATATGTTATTTTGGGTGACCGAGAATACAGGCCGAGTAGTTAAGGAAAAAGTTAACCATCAACTCCTTCCATATGAATAGCATTAGACCCAACTTTGGACGCTCGTAATTCTGGTTCTGAAAGAGATACGGGGATGTCCTTTGAGTAGGTTATAGTGCAATTTGTCCCCCATCTAACCATACTAAAAACGTAGGGCTACGACAAACAGGGGCCAAGTAATTAAGCAAAACGTAAACAAACAACCCCTCCATAGGAAAATCATTTGACCCAATTTTGGAGGCTCGTAACTCCGGTTCTAGTAGAGATACGGGGATGTCCTTTGAGCAAGTTGTAGTGCAATTTGTCCCCCATCTAACCATACTAAAAACTTTGGGCTACGACAAACAGGGGCCAAGTAGTTAAGCAAAACGTAAACAAACAACCCGTCCATAGGAATAGCATTAGACCCAACTTTGGAGGCTCGTAACTCTGGTTCCAATAGAGATACGGGGATGTCCTTTGAGTATGTTATCGTCCAATTTGTCCCCCATCCTACTATACCAAAGGTTTGGGGTTGCGTCAAACAGGGGCCGAGAAATTAAGCGAAATATTCAAAAACATGCCATGGAAATAGCGTCACACCCAAATTTAGAGGCTCGTAACTCTGGTTCTACTAGACAAAGGGCGATGTCCTTTGGGTATGTTATACTCCAATTTGTCCCCCATCCAAACATACTAAAAACGTTGGGCTACGACAAACAGGGGCCGAGATATTAAGCAAAATGTTCGTCAACGTATGGTATCGTCTCACTTATTGTTATTATGTTACTTATGATTTTAACACTGAACTTTGTAGGCTCATAACTCTCGTTCAATTAGAGACAAGGGGATCTCCTTTGGATATGTTATAGTACTCTTTTCTCCCCATACAAGGATAGTTTAAACTTGAGGCTACCTCAATATCGTCGTCAACTTATATTTTGTCTCACTTATTGTTAGGAGGTTACTTTTGATTTTTGAAAATAAACTTTGCTGGCTCGTAACTCTTTTTCTACTAGAGATGCAGGTATCTTCTTTGAGTATGTTATAGCCCAATTTGTCCCCCATCTAACCATACTAAAAACTTTGGGCTACGACAAACATGGGCCGAGTACTTAAGCAAAACGTGAACAAACAAACCCCTCTATAGGAAATGCATTAGACTAAATTTTGGAAGCTCGGAACTCTGTTTCTACCAGAGATACGGGGATGTAAATAATGTGACCTTGACACAAATATTCGGATAATTATAAATGTCTTTACATATCCCAAGCGAAAAAAAAAAAACTTCGCGGTTTCGAACCTGTGGCCTTCCGGGAATGAGGCGAATGTGATAACCACTGCACTACAGATATGTTGTTATGGGTGACCGAGAATACAGGCTGAGTAATTAAGGAAAAAGTAAACAAACAACTCCTTCCATATGAATAGCATTAGACCCAACTTTGGACGCTCGTAACTCTGGTTCTAAAAGAGATACGGGGATGTCCTTTGAGTAATTTATAGTGCAATTTGTCCCCCATCTAACCATACTAAAAACGTAGGGCTACGACAAACAGGGGCCAAGTAATTAAGCAAAACGTAAACAAACAAACCCCTCTATAGGAAATGCATTAGACTGAATTTTGGAGGCTCGGAACTCTGTTTCTACCAGAGATACGGGGATGTAAATAATGTGAACTTGACACAAATGTTCGGATAATTATAAAGGTCTTTACATATCCCAAGCGAAAAAAAAATTCACGGTTTCGAACCTGTGGCCTTCCGGGATTGGGGCGGATGTGATAACCACTGCACTACAGATATGTTGTTATGGGTGACCGAGAATACAGTCGAGTAATTAAGGAAAAAGTAAACAAACAACTCCTTCCATAGGAATAGCATTAGACCCAACTTTGGACAATCGTAACTCTGGTTCTAAAAGAGATACGGGGATGTCCTTTGAGTAAGTTATAGTGCAATTTGTCCCCCATCTAACCATACTAAAAACGTAGGGCTACGACATACAGGGGCCAAGTAATTAAGCAAAACGTAAACAAACAACTCCTTCCATAGGAATAGCATTAGACCCAACTTTGGACAATCGTAACTCTGGTTCTAGTAGAGTTACGGGGATGTCCTTTGAGTATGTTATAGCGAAATTTGTCCCCCATCTAACCATACTAAAAGCGTAGGGCTAAAAACAAACAGGGGCCAAGAAATTAAGCAAAACGTGAACAAACAAACCTCTCTATAGGAAATGCATTAGACTAAATTTTGGAAGCTCGGAACTCTGGTTCTACCAGAGATACGGGGAAGTAAATAATGTGACCTTGACACAAATGTTCGGATAGTTATAAAGGTCTTTACATATCCTAAGCGAAAAAAAAGAAAACTTCGCGGTTTCGAACCTGTGGCCTTCCGGGATTGAGGCGGATGTGATAACCACTGCACTACAGATGGGTTATTATGGGTGACCGAGAATACAGGCCGAGTAGTTAAGGAAAAAGTAAACAAACAACTCCTTCCATATGAATAGCATTAGACCCAACTTTGGACGCTCGTAATTCTGGTTCTGAAAGAGATACGGGGATGTCCTTTGAGTATGTTATAGTGCAATTTGTCCCCCATCTAACCATACTTAAAAACATAGGGCTACGACAAACAGGGGCCAAGTAATTAAGCAAAACGTAAACAAACAAACCCCTCTATAGGAAATGCATTAGACTAAATTTTGGAGGCTCGGAACTCTGTTTCTACCAGAGATACGGGGATGTAAATAATGTGAACTTGACACAAATGTTCGGATAATTATAAAGGTCTTTACATATCCCAAGCGAAAAAAAAATTCACGGTTTCGAACCTGTGGCCTTCCGGGATTGAGGCGGATGTGATAACCACTGCACTACAGATATGTGTTTATGGGTGACCGAGAATACAGTCGAGTAATTAAGGAAAAAGTAAACAAACAACTCCTTCCATAGGAATAGCATTAGACCCAACTTTGGACAATCGTAACTCTGGTTCTAAAAGAGATACGGGGATGTCCTTTGAGTAAGTTATAGTGCAATTTGTCCCCCATCTAACCATACTAAAAACGTAGGGCTACGACATACGGGGCCAAGTAATTAAGCAAAACGTAAACAAACAACTCCTTCCATAGGAATAGCATTAGACCCAACTTTGGACAATCGTAACTCTGGTTCTAGTAGAGTTACGGGGATGTCCTTTGAGTATGTTATAGCGAAATTTGTCCCCCATCTAACCATACTAAAAGCGTAGGGCTAAAAACAAACAGGGGCCAAGAAATTAAGCAAAACGTGAACAAACAAACCTCTCTATAGGAAATGCATTAGACTAAATTTTGGAAGCTCGGAACTCTGGTTCTACCAGAGATACGGGGAAGTAAATAATGTGACCTTGACACAAATGTTCGGATAGTTATAAAGGTCTTTACATATCCTAAGCGAAAAAAAAAAAACTTCGCGGTTTCGAACCTGTGGCCTTCCGGGATTGAGGCGGATGTGATAACCACTGCACTACAGATGGGTTATTATGGGTGACCGAGAATACAGGCCGAGTAGTTAAGGAAAAAGTAAACAAACAACTCCTTCCATATGAATAGCATTAGACCCAACTTTGGACGCTCGTAATTCTGGTTCTGAAAGAGATACGGGGATGTCCTTTGAGTATGTTATAGTGCAATTTGTCCCCCATCTAACCATACTAAAAACGTAGGGCTACGACAAACAGGGGCCAAGTAATTAAGCAAAACGTAAACAAACAAACCCCTCTATAGGAAATGCATTAGACTAAATTTTGGAGGCTCGGAACTCTGTTTCTACCAGAGATACGGGGATGTAAATAATGTGACCTTGACACAAATGTTCGGATAATTATAAAGGTCTTTACATATCCCAAGCGAAAAAAAAAATTCGCGGTGTCGAACCTGTGGCCTTCCGGGATTGAGGCGGATGTGATAACCACTGCACTACAGATATGTTGTTATGGGTGACCGAGAATACAGTCGAGTAATTAAGGAAAAAGTAAACAAACAACTCCTTCCATAGGAATAGCATTAGACCCAACTTTGGACAATCGTAACTCTGGTTCTAAAAGAGATACGAGGATGTCCTTTGAGTAAGTTATAGTGCAATTTGTCCCCCATCTAACCATACTAAAAACGTAGGGCTACGACAAACAGGGGCCAAGTAATTAAGCAAAACGTAAACAAACAACCCCTCCATAGGAAAATCATTTGACCCAATTTTGGAGGCTCGTAACTCCGGTTCTAGTAGAGATACGGGGATGTCCTTTGAGCAAGTTGTAGTGCAATTTGTCCCCCATCTAACCATACTAAAAACTTTGGGCTACGACAAACAGGGGCCAAGTAGTTAAGCAAAACGTAAACAAACAACCCGTCCATAGGAATAGCATTAGACCCAACTTTGGAGGCTCGTAACTCTGGTTCTAATAGAGATACGGGGATGTCCTTTGAGTATGTTATCGTCCAATTTGTCCCCCATCCTACTATACCAAAGGTTTGGGGTTGCGTCAAACAGAGGCCGAGAAATTAAGCGAAATATTCAAAAACATGCCATGGAAATAGCGTCACACCCAAATTTAGAGGCTCGTAACTCTGGTTCTACTAGACATAGGGGGATGTCCTTTGGGTATGTTATACTCCAATTTGTCCCCCATCCAAACATACTAAAAACGTTGGGCTACGACAAACAGGGGCCGAGATATTAAGCAAAATGTTCGTCAACGTATGGTATCGTCTCACTTATTGTTATTATGTTACTTATGATTTTAACACTGAACTTTGTAGGCTCATAACTCTCGTTCAATTAGAGACAAGGGGATCTCCTTTGGATATGTTATAGTACTCTTTTCTCCCCATACAAGGATAGTTTAAACTTGAGGCTACCTCAATATCGTCGTCAACTTATATTTTGTCTCACTTATTGTTAGGAGGTTACTTTTGATTTTTGAAAATAAACTTTGCTGGCTCGTAACTCTTTTTCTACTAGAGATGCAGGGATCTTCTTTGAGTATGTTATAGCCCAATTTGTCCCCCATCTAACCATACTAAAAACTTTGGGCTACGACAAACATGGGCCGAGTACTTAAGCAAAACGTGAACAAACAAACCCCTCTATAGGAAATGCATTAGACTATATTTTGGAAGCTCGGAACTCTGTTTCTACCAGAGATACGGGGATGTAAATAATGTGACCTTGACACAAATATTCGGATAATTATAAATGTCTTTACATATCCCAAGCGAAAAAAAAAAAACTTCGCGGTTTCGAACCTGTGGCCTTCCGGGAATGAGGCGAATGTGACAACCACTGCACTACAGATATGTTGTTATGGGTGACCGAGAATACAGGCTGAGTAATTAAGGAAAAAGTAAACAAACAACTCCTTCCATATGAATAGCATTAGACCCAACTTTGGACGCTCGTAACTCTGGTTCTAAAAGAGATACGGGGATGTCCTTTGAGTAGGTTATAGTGCAATTTGTCCCCCATCTAACCATACTAAAAACTTTGGGCTACGACAAACAGGGGCCAAGTAGTTAAGCAAAACGTAAACAAACAACCCGTCCATAGGAATAGCATTAGACCCAACTTTGGAGGCTCGTAACTCTGGTTCTAATAGAGATACGGGGATGTCCTTTGAGTATGTTATCGTCCAATTTGTCCCCCATCCTACTATACCAAAGGTTTGGGTTTGCGTCAAACAGGGGCCGAGAAATTAAGCGAAATATTCAAAAACATGCCATGGAAATAGCGTCACACCCAAATTTAGAGGCTCGTAACTCTGGTTCTACTAGACATAGGGGGATGTCCTTTGGGTATGTTATACTCCAATTTGTCCCCCATCCAAACATACTAAAAACGTTGGGCTACGACAAACAGGGGCCGAGATATTAAGCAAAATGTTCGTCAACGTATGGTATCGTCTCACTTATTGTTATTATGTTACTTATGATTTTAACACTGAACTTTGTAGGCTCATAACTCTCGTTCAATTAGAGACAAGGGGATCTCCTTTGGATATGTTAAAGTACTCTTTTCTCCCCATACAAGGATAGTTTAAACTTGAGGCTACCTCAATATCGTCGTCAACTTATATTTTGTCTCACTTATTGTTAGGAGGTTACTTTTGATTTTTGAAAATAAACTTTGCTGGCTCGTAACTCTTTTTCTACTAGAGATGCAGGGATCTTCTTTGAGTATGTTATCGCCCAATTTGTCCCCCATCTAACCATACTAAAAACTTTGGGCTACGACAAACATGGGCCGAGTACTTAAGCAAAACGTGAACAAACAAACCCCTCTATAGGAAATGCATTAGACTAAATTTTGGAAGCTCGGAACTCTGTTTCTACCAGAGATACGGGGATGTAAATAATGTGACCTTGACACAAATATTCGGATAATTATAAAGGTCTTTACATATCCCAAGCGAAAAAAAAAAAACTTCGCGGTTTCGAACCTGTGGCCAGCCGGGAATGAGGCGAATGTGATAACCACTGCACTACAGATATGTTGTTATGGGTGACCGAGAATACAGGCTGAGTAATTAAGGAAAAAGTAAACAAACAACTCCTTCCATATGAATAGCATTAGACCCAACTTTGGACGCTTGTAACTCTGGTTCTAAAAGAGATACGGGGATGTCCTTTGAGTAGGTTATAGTGCAATTTGTCCCCCATCTAACCATACTAAAAACGTAGGGCTACGACATACAGGGGCCAAGTAATTAAGCAAAACGTAAACAAACAACCCCTCCATAGGAAAACCATTTGACCCAACTTTGGAGGCTCGTAACTCTGGTTCTAGTAGAGTTACGGGGATGTCCTTTGAGTATGTTATAGCGAAATTTGTCCCCCATCTAACCATACTAAAAGCGTAGGGCTAAAAACAAACAGGGGCCAAGAAATTAAGCAAAACGTGAACAAACAAACCTCTCTATAGGAAATGCATTAGACTAAATTTTGGAAGCTCGGAACTCTGGTTCTACCAGAGATACGGGGATGTAAATAATGTGACCTTGACACAAATGTTCGGAGGTCTTTACATATCCTAAGCGAAAAAAAAAAAAAACTTCGCGGTTTCGAACCTGTGGCCTTCCGGGATTTAGGCGGATGTGATAACCACTGCACTACAGATATGTTGTTATGGGTGACCGAGAATACAGGCCGAGTAGTTAAGGAAAAAGTAAACAAACAACTCCTTCCATATGAATAGCATTAGACCCAACTTTGGACGCTCGTAATTCTGGTTCTGAAAGAGATACGGGGATGTCCTTTGAGTATGTTATAGTGCAATTTGTCCCCCATCTAACCATACTAAAAACTTAGGGCTACGACAAACAGGGGCCAAGTAATTAAGCAAAAGGTAAACAAACAACCCCTCCATAGGAAAATCATTTGACCCAATTTTGGAGGCTCGTAACTCCGGTTCTATTAGAGATACGGGGATGTCCTTTGAGCAAGTTGTAGTGCAATTTGTCCCCCATCTAACCATACTAAAAACTTTGGGCTACGACAAACAGGGGCCAAGTAGTTAAGCAAAACGTAAACAAACAACCCGTCCATAGGAATAGCATTAGACCCAACTTTGGAGGCTCGTAACTCTGGTTCTAATAGAGATACGGGGATGTCCTTTGAGTATGTTATCGTCCAATTTGTCCCCCATCCTACTATACCAAAGGTTTGGGTTTGCGTCAAACAGGGGCCGAGAAATTAAGCGAAATATTCAAAAACATGCCATAGAAATAGCGTCACACCCAACTTTAGAGGCTCGTAACTCTGGTTCTACAAGACATAGGGGGATGTCCTTTGGGTATGTTATAGTCTAATTTGTCCCCCATCCAACCATTCTAAAAACTTTGGGCTACGACAAACAGGGGCCGAGATATTAAGCAAAATGTTCGTCAACGTATGGTATCGTCTCACTTATTGTTATTATGTTACTTATGATTTTAACACTGAACTTTGTAGGCTCATAACTCTCGTTCTATTAGAGACAAGGGGATCTCCTTTGGATATGTTATAGTACTCTTTTCTCCCCATACAACGATAGTTTAAACTTGAGGCTACCTCAATATCGTCGTCAACTTATTTTTTGTCTCACTTATTGTTACGAGGTTACTTTTGATTTTTGATAATAAACTTTGCTGGCTCGTAACTCTTTTTCTACTAGAGATGCAGGGATCTCCTTTGAGTATGTTATAGCCCAATTTGTCCCCCATCTAAAAATACTAAAAACTTTGGGCTACGACAAACATGGCCCGAGTACTTAAGCAAAAAGTGAGCAAACAAACCCCTCTATAGGAAATGCATTAGACTAAATTTTGGAGGCTCGGAACTTTGGTTCTACCAGAGATACGGGGATGTAAATAATGTGACCTTGACACAAATGTTCAGATAATTATAAAGGTCTTTACATATCCCAAGCGAAAAAAAAAATACTTCGCGGTTTCGAACCAGTGGCCTTCCGGGAATGAGGCGAATGTGATAACCACTGCACTACAGATATGTTGTTATGGGTGACCGAGAATACAGTCGAGTAATTAAGGAAAAAGTAAACAAACAACTCCTTCCATAGGAATAGCATTAGACCCAACTTTGGACAATCGTAACTCTGGTTCTAAAAGAGATACGGGGATGTCCTTTGAGTAAGTTATAGTGCAATTTGTCCCCCATCTAACCATACTAAAAACGTAGGGCTACGACAAACAGGGGCCAAGTAATTAAGCAAAACGTAAACAAACAACCCCTCCATAGGAAAAGCATTTGACCCAACTTTGGAGGCTCGTAACTCTGGTTCTAGTAGAGTTACGGGGATGTCCTTTGAGTATGTTATAGCGAAATTTGTCCCCCATCTAACCATACTAAAAGCGTAGGGCTAAAAACAAACAGGGGCCAAGAAATTAAGCAAAACGTGAACAAACAAACCTCTCTATAGGAAATGCATTAGACTAAATTTTGGAAGCTCGGAACTCTGGTTCTACCAGAGATACGGGGATGTAAATAATGTGACCTTGACACAAATGTTCGGAGGTCTTTACATATCCTAAGCGAAAAAAAAAAAAAAACTTCGCGGTTTCGAACCTGTGGCCTTCCGGGATTTAGGCGGATGTGATAACCACTGCACTACAGATATGTTGTTATGGGTGACCGAGAATACAGGCCGAGTAGTTAAGGAAAAAGTAAACAAACAACTCCTTCCATATGAATAGCATTAGACCCAACTTTGGACGCTCGTAATTCTGGTTCTGAAAGAGATACGGGGATGTCCTTTGAGTATGTTATAGTGCAATTTGTCCCCCATCTAACCATACTAAAAACTTAGGGCTACGACAAACAGGGGCCAAGTAATTAAGCAAAAGGTAAACAAACAACCCCTCCATAGGAAAATCATTTGACCCAATTTTGGAGGCTCGTAACTCCGGTTCTATTAGAGATACGGGGATGTCCTTTGAGCAAGTTGTAGTGCAATTTGTCCCCCATCTAACCATACTAAAAACTTTGGGCTACGACAAACAGGGGCCAAGTAGTTAAGCAAAACGTAAACAAACAACCCGTCCATAGGAATAGCATTAGACCCATCTTTGGAGGCTCGTAACTCTGGTTCTAATAGAGATACGGGGATGTCCTTTGAGTATGTTATCGTCCAATTTGTCCCCCATCCTACTATACCAAAGGTTTGGCTTTGCGTCAAACAGGGGCCGAGAAATTAAGCGAAATATTCAAAAACATGCCATAGAAATAGCGTCACACCCAACTTTAGAGGCTCGTAACTCTGGTTCTACAAGACATAGGGGGATGTCCTTTGGGTATGTTATAGTCCAATTTGTCCCCCATCCAACCATTCTAAAAACTTTGGGCTACGACAAACAGGGGCCGAGATATTAAGCAAAATGTTCGTCAACGTATGGTATCGTCTCACTTATTGTTATTATGTTACTTATGATTTTAACACTGAACTTTGTAGGCTCATAACTCTCGTTCTATTAGAGACAAGGGGATCTCCTTTGGATATGTTATAGTACTCTTTTCTCCCCATACAAGGATAGTTTAAACTTGAGGCTACCTCAATATCGTCGTCAACTTATTTTTTGTCTCACTTATTGTTACGAGGTTACTTTTGATTTTTGATAATAAACTTTGCTGGCTCGTAACTCTTTTTCTACTAGAGATGCAGGGATCTCCTTTGAGTATGTTATAGCCCAATTTGTACCCCATCTAAAAATACTAAAAACTTTGGGCTACGACAAACATGGCCCGAGTACTTAAGCAAAAAGTGAGCAAACAAACCCCTCTATAGGAAATGCATTAGACTAAATTTTGGAGGCTCGGAACTTTGGTTCTACCAGAGATACGGGGATGTAAATAATGTGACCTTGACACAAATGTTCAGATAATTATAAAGGTCTTTACATATCCCAAGCGAAAAAAAAAATACTTCGCGGTTTCGAACCAGTGGCCTTCCGGGAATGAGGCGAATGTGACAACCACTGCACTACAGATATGTTGTTATGGGTGACCGAGAATACAGTCGAGTAATTAAGGAAAAAGTAAACAAACAACTCCTTCCATAGGAATAGCATTAGACCCAACTTTGGACAATCGTAACTCTGGTTCTAAAAGAGATACGGGGATGTCCTTTGAGTAAGTTATAGTGCAATTTGTCCCCCATCTAACCATACTAAAAACGTAGGGCTACGACAAACAGGGGCCAAGTAATTAAGCAAAACGTAAACAAACAACCCCTCCATAGGAAAAGCATTTGACCCAACTTTGGAGGCTCGTAACTCTGGTTCTAGTAGAGTTACGGGGATGTCCTTTGAGTATGTTATAGCGAAATTTGTCCCCCATCTAACCATACTAAAAGCGTAGGGCTAAAAACAAACAGGGGCCAAGAAATTAAGCAAAACGTGAACAAACAAACCTCTCTATAGGAAATGCATTAGACTAAATTTTGGAAGCTCGGAACTCTGGTTCTACCAGAGATACGGGGATGTAAATAATGTGACCTTGACACAAATGTTCGGAGGTCTTTACATATCCTAAGCGAAAAAAAAAAAAACTTCGCGGTTTCGAACCTGTGGCCTTCCGGGATTTAGGCGGATGTGATAACCACTGCACTACAGATATGTTGTTATGGGTGACCGAGAATACAGGCCGAGTAGTTAAGGAAAAAGTAAACAAACAACTCCTTCCATATGAATAGCATTAGACCCAACTTTGGACGCTCGTAATTCTGGTTCTGAAAGAGATACGGGGATGTCCTTTGAGTATGTTATAGTGCAATTTGTCCCCCATCTAACCATACTAAAAACTTAGGGCTACGACAAACAGGGGCCAAGTAATTAAGCAAAAGGTAAACAAACAACCCCTCCATAGGAAAATCATTTGACCCAATTTTGGAGGCTCGTAACTCCGGTTCTATTAGAGATACGGGGATGTCCTTTGAGCAAGTTGTAGTGCAATTTGTCCCCCATCTAACCATACTAAAAACTTTGGGCTACGACAAACAGGGGCCAAGTAGTTAAGCAAAACGTAAACAAACAACCCAACCATAGGAATAGCATTAGACCCAACTTTGGAGGCTCGTAACTCTGGTTCTAATAGAGATACGGGGATGTCCTTTGAGTATGTTATCGTCCAATTTGTCCCCCATCCTACTATACCAAAGGTTTGGGTTTGCGTCAAACAGGGGCCGAGAAATTAAGCGAAATATTCAAAAACATGCCATAGAAATAGCGTCACACCCAACTTTAGAGGCTCGTAACTCTGGTTCTACAAGACATAGGGGGATGTCCTTTGGGTATGTTATAGTCCAATTTGTCCCCCATCCAACCATTCTAAAAACTTTGGGCTACGACAAACAGGGGCCGAGATATTAAGCAAAATGTTCGTCAACGTATGGTATCGTCTCACTTATTGTTATTATGTTACTTATGATTTTAACACTGAACTTTGTAGGCTCATAACTCTCGTTCTATTAGAGACAAGGGGATCTCCTTTGGATATGTTATAGTACTCTTTTCTCCCCATACAAGGATAGTTTAAACTTGAGGCTACCTCAATATCGTCGTCAACTTATTTTTTGTCTCACTTATTGTTACGAGGTTACTTTTGATTTTTGATAATAAACTTTGCTGGCTCGTAACTCTTTTTCTACTAGAGATGCAGGGATCTCCTTTGAGTATGTTATAGCCCAATTTGTCCCCCATCTAAACATACTAAAAACTTTGGGCTACGACAAACATGGCCCGAGTACTTAAGCAAAAAGTGAGCAAACAAACCCCTCTATAGGAAATGCATTAGACTAAATTTTGGAGGCTCGGAACTTTGGTTCTACCAGAGATACGGGAATGTAAATAATGTGACCTTGACACAAATGTTCAGATAATTATAAAGGTCTTTACATATCCCAAGCGAAAAAAAAAATACTTCGCGGTTTCGAACCAGTGGCCTTCCGGGAATGAGGCGAATGTGATAACCACTGCACTACAGATATGTTGTTATGGGTGACCGAGAATACAGTCGAGTAATTAAGGAAAAAGTAAACAAACAACTCCTTCCATAGGAATAGCATTAGACCCAACTTTGGACAATCGTAACTCTGGTTCTAAAAGAGATACGGGGATGTTCTTTGAGTAATTTATAGTGCAATTTGTCCCCCATCTAACCATACTAAAAACGTAGGGCTACGACAAACAGGGGCCAAGTAATTAAGCAAAACGTAAACAAACAAACCCCTCTATAGGAAATGCATTAGACTAAATTTTGGAAGCTCGGAACTCTGGTTCTACCAGAGATACGGGGATGTAAATAATGTGACCTTGACACAAATGTTCGGATAGTTATAAAGGTCTTTACATATCCTAAGCGAAAAAAAAAAACTTCGCGGTTTCGAACCTGTGGCCTTCCGGGATTGAGGCGGATGTGATAACCACTGCACTACAGATATGTTATTATGGGTGACCGAGAATACAGGCCGAGTAGTTAAGGAAAAAGTAAACAAACAACTCCTTCCATATGAATAGCATTAGACCCAACTTTGGACGCTCGTAATTCTGGTTCTGAAAGAGATACGGGGATGTCCTTTGAGTATGTTATAGTGCAATTTGTCCCCCATCTAACCATACTAAAAACTTAGGGCTACGACAAACAGGGGCCAAGTAATTAAGCAAAAGGTAAACAAACAACCCCTCCATAGGAAAATCATTTGACCCAATTTTGGAGGCTCGTAACTCCGGTTCTATTAGAGATACGGGGATGTCCTTTGAGCAAGTTGTAGTGCAATTTGTCCCCCATCTAACCATACTAAAAACTTTGGGCTACGACAAACAGGGGCCAAGTAGTTAAGCAAAACGTAAACAAACAACCCGTCCATAGGAATAGCATTAGACCCAACTTTGGAGGCTCGTAACTCTGGTTCTAATAGAGATACGGGGATGTCCTTTGAGTATGTTATCGTCCAATTTGTCCCCCATCCTACTATACCAAAGGTTTGGGTTTGCGTCAAACAGGGGCCGAGAAATTAAGCGAAATATTCAAAAACATGCCATAGAAATAGCGTCACACCCAACTTTAGAGGCTCGTAACTCTGGTTCTACAAGACATAGGGGGATGTCCTTTGAGTATTTGTTGGTCCAATTTGTCCCCCATCCTACTACACCAAAGGTTAGGGGTTGCGTCAAACAGGGGCCGAGTAATTAAGGGAAATGTTCAAAAACATGCCATAGAAATAGCGTCACACCCAACTTTAGAGGCTCGTAACTCTGGTTCTACTAGACATATGGCGATGTCCTTTGGGTATGTTATAGTCCAATTTGTCCCCCATCCAACCATTCTAAAAACTTTGGGCTACGACAAACAGGGGCCGAGATATTAAGCAAAATGTTCGTCAACGTATGGTATCGTCTCACTTATTGTTATTATGTTACTTATGATTTTAACACTGAACTTTGTAGGCTCATAACTCTCGTTCTATTAGAGACAAGGGGATCTCCTTTGGATATGTTATAGTACTCTTTTCTCCCCATACAAGGATAGTTTAAACTTGAGGCTACCTCAATATCGTCGTCAACTTATTTTTTGTCTCACTTATTGTTACGAGGTTACTTTTGATTTTTGATAATAAACTTTGCTGGCTCGTAACTCTTTTTCTACTAGAGATGCAGGGATCTCCTTTGAGTATGTTATAGCCCAATTTGTCCCCCATCTAAACATACTAAAAACTTTGGGCTACGACAAACATGGCCCGAGTACTTAAGCAAAAAGTGAGCAAACAAACCCCTCTATAGGAAATGCATTAGACTAAATTTTGGAGGCTCGGAACTTTGGTTCTACCAGAGATACGGGAATGTAAATAATGTGACCTTGACACAAATGTTCAGATAATTATAAAGGTCTTTACATATCCCAAGCGAAAAAAAAAATACTTCGCGGTTTCGAACCAGTGGCCTTCCGGGAATGAGGCGAATGTGATAACCACTGCACTACAGATATGTTGTTATGGGTGACCGAGAATACAGTCGAGTAATTAAGGAAAAAGTAAACAAACAACTCCTTCCATAGGAATAGCATTAGACCCAACTTTGGACAATCGTAACTCTGGTTCTAAAAGAGATACGGGGATGTTCTTTGAGTAATTTATAGTGCAATTTGTCCCCCATCTAACCATACTAAAAACGTAGGGCTACGACAAACAGGGGCCAAGTAATTAAGCAAAACGTAAACAAACAAACCCCTCTATAGGAAATGCATTAGACTAAATTTTGGAAGCTCGGAACTCTGGTTCTACCAGAGATACGGGGATGTAAATAATGTGACCTTGACACAAATGTTCGGATAGTTATAAAGGTCTTTACATATCCTAAGCGAAAAAAAAAAAACTTCGCGGTTTCGAACCTGTGGCCTTCCGGGATTGAGGCGGATGTGATAACCACTGCACTACAGATATGTTATTATGGGTGACCGAGAATACAGGCCGAGTAGTTAAGGAAAAAGTAAACAAACAACTCCTTCCATATGAATAGCATTAGACCCAACTTTGGACGCTCGTAATTCTGGTTCTGAAAGAGATACGGGGATGTCCTTTGAGTATGTTATAGTGCAATTTGTCCCCCATCTAACCATACTAAAAACTTAGGGCTACGACAAACAGGGGCCAAGTAATTAAGCAAAAGGTAAACAAACAACCCCTCCATAGGAAAATCATTTGACCCAATTTTGGAGGCTCGTAACTCCGGTTCTATTAGAGATACGGGGATGTCCTTTGAGCAAGTTGTAGTGCAATTTGTCCCCCATCTAACCATACTAAAAACTTTGGGCTACGACAAACAGGGGCCAAGTAGTTAAGCAAAACGTAAACAAACAACCCGTCCATAGGAATAGCATTAGACCCAACTTTGGAGGCTCGTAACTCTGGTTCTAATAGAGATACGGGGATGTCCTTTGAGTATGTTATCGTCCAATTTGTCCCCCATCCTACTATACCAAAGGTTTGGGTTTGCGTCAAACAGGGGCCGAGAAATTAAGCGAAATATTCAAAAACATGCCATAGAAATAGCGTCACACCCAACTTTAGAGGCTCGTAACTCTGGTTCTACAAGACATAGGGGGATGTCCTTTGAGTATTTGTTGGTCCAATTTGTCCCCCATCCTACTACACCAAAGGTTAGGGGTTGCGTCAAACAGGGGCCGAGTAATTAAGGGAAATGTTCAAAAACATGCCATAGAAATAGCGTCACACCCAACTTTAGAGGCTCGTAACTCTGGTTCTACTAGACATATGGCGATGTCCTTTGGGTATGTTATAGTCCAATTTGTCCCCCATCCAACCATTCTAAAAACTTTGGGCTACGACAAACAGGGGCCGAGATATTAAGCAAAATGTTCGTCAACGTATGGTATCGTCTCACTTATTGTTATTATGTTACTTATGATTTTAACACTGAACTTTGTAGGCTCATAACTCTCGTTCTATTAGAGACAAGGGGATCTCCTTTGGATATGTTATAGTACTCTTTTCTCCCCATACAAGGATAGTTTAAACTTGAGGCTACCTCAATATCGTCGTCAACTTATTTTTTGTCTCACTTATTGTTACGAGGTTACTTTTGATTTTTGATAATAAACTTTGCTGGCTCGTAACTCTTTTTCTACTAGAGATGCAGGGATCTCCTTTGAGTATGTTATAGCCCAATTTGTCCCCCATCTAAACATACTAAAAACTTTGGGCTACGACAAACATGGCCCGAGTACTTAAGCAAAAAGTGAGCAAACAAACCCCTCTATAGGAAATGCATTAGACTAAATTTTGGAGGCTCGGAACTTTGGTTCTACCAGAGATACGGGGATGTAAATAATGTGACCTTGACACAAATGTTCAGATAATTATAAAGGTCTTTACATATCCCAAGCGAAAAAAAAAATACTTCGCGGTTTCGAACCAGTGGCCTTCCGGGAATGAGGCGAATGTGATAACCACTGCACTACAGATATGTTGTTATGAGTGACCGAGAATACAGTCGAGTAATTAAGGAAAAAGTAAACAAACAACTCCTTCCATAGGAATAGCATTAGACCCAACTTTGGACAATCGTAACTCTGGTTCTAAAAGAGATACGGGGATGTTCTTTGAGTAATTTATAGTGCAATTTGTCCCCCATCTAACCATACTAAAAACGTAGGGCTACGACAAACAGGGGCCAAGTAATTAAGCAAAACGTAAACAAACAAACCCCTCTATAGGAAATGCATTAGACTAAATTTTGGAAGCTCGGAACTCTGGTTCTACCAGAGATACGGGGATGTAAATAATGTGACCTTGACACAAATGTTCGGATAGTTATAAAGGTCTTTACATATCCTAAGCGAAAAAAAAAACTTCGCGGTTTCGAACCTGTGGCCTTCCGGGATTGAGGCGGATGTGATAACCACTGCACTACAGATATGTTATTATGGGTGACCGAGAATACAGGCCGAGTAGTTAAGGAAAAAGTAAACAAACAACTCCTTCCATATGAATAGCATTAGACCCAACTTTGGACGCTCGTAATTCTGGTTCTGAAAGAGATACGGGGATGTCCTTTGAGTATGTTATAGTGCAATTTGTCCCCCATCTAACCATACTAAAAACTTAGGGCTACGACAAACAGGGGCCAAGTAATTAAGCAAAACGTAAACAAACAAACCCCTCTATAGGAAATGCATAAGACTAAATTTTGGAGGCTCGGAACTCTGTTTCTACCAGAGATACGGGGATGTAAATAATGTGACCTTGACACAAATGTTCGGATAATTATAAAGGTCTTTACATATCCCAAGCGAAAAAAAAAAATTCACGGTTTCGAACCTGTGGCCTTCCGGGATTGAGGCGGATGTGATAACCACTGCACTACAGATATGTTGTTATGGGTGACCGAGAATACAGTCGAGTAATTAAGGAAAAAGTAAACAAACAACTCCTTCCATAGGAATAGCATTAGACCCAACTTTGGACAATCGTAACTCTGGTTCTAAAAGAGATACGAGGATGTCCTTTGAGTAAGTTATAGTGCAATTTGTCCCCCATCTAACCATACTAAAAACGTAGGGCTACGACAAACAGGGGCCAAGTAATTAAGCAAAACGTAAACAAACAACCC
The DNA here is from genome assembly GCF_054372755.1 of Phalangium opilio. Classification (NCBI taxonomy): domain Eukaryota; kingdom Metazoa; phylum Arthropoda; class Arachnida; order Opiliones; family Phalangiidae; genus Phalangium; species Phalangium opilio. The sequence continues at coordinate 3,505,018 of NW_028324187.1, read as the reverse complement.
CTCCATAGGAAAATCATTTGACCCAATTTTGGAGGCTCGTAACTCCGGTTCTAGTAGAGATACGGGGATGTCCTTTGAGCAAGTTGTAGTGCAATTTGTCCCCCATCTAACCATACTAAAAACTTTGGGCTACGACAAACAGGGGCCAAGTAGTTAAGCAAAACGTAAACAAACAACCCGTCCATAGGAATAGCATTAGACCCAACTTTGGAGGCTCGTAACTCTGGTTCTAATAGAGATACGGGGATGTCCTTTGAGTATGTTATCGTCCAATTTGTCCCCCATCCTACTATACCAAAGGTTTGGGGTTGCGTCAAACAGGGGCCGAGAAATTAAGCGAAATATTCAAAAACATGCCATGGAAATAGCGTCACACCCAAATTTAGAGGCTCGTAACTCTGGTTCTACTAGACATAGGGGGATGTCCTTTGGGTATGTTATACTCCAATTTGTCCCCCATCCAAACATACTAAAAACGTTGGGCTACGACAAACAGGGGCCGAGATATTAAGCAAAATGTTCGTAAACGTATGGTATCGTCTCACTTATTGTTATTATGTTACTTATGATTTTAACACTGAACTTTGTAGGCTCATAACTCTCGTTCAATTAGAGACAAGGGGATCTCCTTTGGATATGTTATAGTACTCTTTTCTCCCCATACAAGGATAGTTTAAACTTGAGGCTACCTCAATATCGTCGTCAACTTATATTTTGTCTCACTTATTGTTAGGAGGTTACTTTTGATTTTTGAAAATAAACTTTGCTGGCTCGTAACTCTTTTTCTACTAGAGATGCAGGGATCTTCTTTGAGTATGTTATAGCCCAATTTGTCCCCCATCTAACCATACTAAAAACTTTGGGCTACGACAAACATGGGCCGAGTACTTAAGCAAAACGTGAACAAACAAACCCCTCTATAGGAAATGCATTAGACTAAATTTTGGAAGCTCGGAACTCTGTTTCTACCAGAGATACGGGGATGTAAATAATGTGACCTTGACACCAATATTCGGATAATTATAAATGTCTTTACATATCCCAAGCGAAAAAAAAAAACTTCGCGGTTTCGAACCTGTGGCCTTCCGGGAATGAGGCGAATGTGATAACCACTGCACTACAGATATGTTGTTATGGGTGACCGAGAATACAGGCTGAGTAATTAAGGAAAAAGTAAACAAACAACTCCTTCCATATGAATAGCATTAGACCCAACTTTGGACGCTCGTAACTCTGGTTCTAAAAGAGATACGGGGATGTCCTTTGAGTAGGTTATAGTGCAATTTGTCCCCCATCTAACCATACTAAAAACGTAGGGCTACGACAAACAGGGGCCAAGTAATTAAGCAAAACGTAAACAAACAAACCCCTCTATAGGAAATGCATTAGACTAAATTTTGGAGGCTCGGAACTCTGTTTCTACCAGAGATACGGGGATGTAAATAATGTGACCTTGACACAAATGTTCGGATAATTATAAAGGTCTTTACATATCCCAAGCGAAAAAAAAATTCACGGTTTCGAACCTGTGGCCTTCCGGGATTGAGGCGGATGTGATAACCACTGCACTACAGATATGTTGTTATGGGTGACCGAGAATACAGTCGAGTAATTAAGGAAAAAGTAAACAAACAACTCCTTCCATAGGAATAGCATTAGACCCAACTTTGGACAATCGTAACTCTGGTTCTAAAAGAGATACGGGGATGTCCTTTGAGTAAGTTATAGTGCAATTTGTCCCCCATCTAACCATACTAAAAACGTAGGGCTACGACATACAGGGGCCAAGTAATTAAGCAAAACGTAAACAAACAACCCCTCCATAGGAAAAGCATTTGACCCAACTTTGGAGGCTCGTAACTCTGGTTCTAGTAGAGTTACGGGGATGTCCTTTGAGTATGTTATAGCGAAATTTGTCCCCCATCTAACCATACTAAAAGCGTAGGGCTAAAAACAAACAGGGGCCAAGAAATTAAGCAAAACGTGAACAAACAAACCTCTCTATAGGAAATGCATTAGACTAAATTTTGGAAGCTCGGAACTCTGGTTCTACCAGAGATACGGGGATGTAAATAATGTGACCTTGACACAAATGTTCGGATAATTATAAAGGTCTTTACATATCCCAAGCGAAAAAAAAAAATTCACGGTTTCGAACCTGTGGCCTTCCGGGATTGAGGCGGATGTGATAACCACTGCACTACAGATATGTTGTTATGGGTGACCGAGAATACAGTCGAGTAATTAAGGAAAAAGTAAACAAACAACTCCTTCCATAGGAATAGCATTAGACCCAACTTTGGACAATCGTAACTCTGGTTCTAAAAGAGATACGGGGATGTCCTTTGAGCAAGTTGTAGTGCAATTTGTCCCCCATCTAACCATACTAAAAACTTTGGGCTACGACAAACAGGGGCCAAGTAGTTAAGCAAAACGTAAACAAACAACCCGTCCATAGGAATAGCATTAGACCCAACTTTGGAGGCTCGTAACTCTGGTTCTAATAGAGATACGGGGATGTCCTTTGAGTATGTTATCGTCCAATTTGTCCCCCATCCTACTATACCAAAGGTTTGGGGTTGCGTCAAACAGGGGCCGAGAAATTAAGCGAAATATTCAAAAACATGCCATGGAAATAGCGTCACACCCAAATTTAGAGGCTCGTAACTCTGGTTCTACTAGACATAGGGGGATGTCCTTTGGGTATGTTATACTCCAATTTGTCCCCCATCCAAACATACTAAAAACGTTGGGCTACGACAAACAGGGGCCGAGATATTAAGCAAAATGTTCGTAAACGTATGGTATCGTCTCACTTATTGTTATTATGTTACTTATGATTTTAACACTGAACTTTGTAGGCTCATAACTCTCGTTCAATTAGAGACAAGGGGATCTCCTTTGGATATGTTATAGTACTCTTTTCTCCCCATACAAGGATAGTTTAAACTTGAGGCTACCTCAATATCGTCGTCAACTTATATTTTGTCTCACTTATTGTTAGGAGGTTACTTTTGATTTTTGAAAATAAACTTTGCTGGCTCGTAACTCTTTTTCTACTAGAGATGCAGGGATCTTCTTTGAGTATGTTATAGCCCAATTTGTCCCCCATCTAACCATACTAAAAACTTTGGGCTACGACAAACATGGGCCGAGTACTTAAGCAAAACGTGAACAAACAAACCCCTCTATAGGAAATGCATTAGACTAAATTTTGGAAGCTCGGAACTCTGTTTCTACCAGAGATACGGGGATGTAAATAATGTGACCTTGACACAAATATTCGGATAATTATAAATGTCTTTACATATCCCAAGCGAAAAAAAAAAAACTTCGCGGTTTCGAACCTGTGGCCTTCCGGGAATGAGGCGAATGTGATAACCACTGCACTACAGATATGTTGTTATGGGTGACCGAGAATACAGGCTGAGTAATTAAGGAAAAAGTAAACAAACAACTCCTTCCATATGAATAGCATTAGACCCAACTTTGGACGCTCGTAACTCTGGTTCTAAAAGAGATACGGGGATGTCCTTTGAGTAGGTTATAGTGCAATTTGTCCCCCATCTAACCATACTAAAAACGTAGGGCTACGACAAACAGGGGCCAAGTAATTAAGCAAAACGTAAACAAACAAACCCCTCTATAGGAAATGCATTAGACTAAATTTTGGAGGCTCGGAACTCTGTTTCTACCAGAGATACGGGGATGTAAATAATGTGACCTTGACACAAATGTTCGGATAATTATAAAGGTCTTTACATATCCCAAGCGAAAAAAAAATTCACGGTTTCGAACCTGTGGCCTTCCGGGATTGAGGCGGATGTGATAACCACTGCACTACAGATATGTTGTTATGGGTGACCGAGAATACAGTCGAGTAATTAAGGAAAAAGTAAACAAACAACTCCTTCCATAGGAATAGCATTAGACCCAACTTTGGACAATCGTAACTCTGGTTCTAAAAGAGATACGGGGATGTCCTTTGAGTAAGTTATAGTGCAATTTGTCCCCCATCTAACCATACTAAAAACGTAGGGCTACGACATACAGGGGCCAAGTAATTAAGCAAAACGTAAACAAACAACCCCTCCATAGGAAAAGCATTTGACCCAACTTTGGAGGCTCGTAACTCTGGTTCTAGTAGAGTTACGGGGATGTCCTTTGAGTATGTTATAGCGAAATTTGTCCCCCATCTAACCATACTAAAAGCGTAGGGCTAAAAACAAACAGGGGCCAAGAAATTAAGCAAAACGTGAACAAACAAACCTCTCTATAGGAAATGCATTAGACTAAATTTTGGAAGCTCGGAACTCTGGTTCTACCAGAGATACGGGGATGTAAATAATGTGACCTTGACACAAATGTTCGGATAGTTATAAAGGTCTTTACATATCCTAAGCGAAAAAAAAAAACTTCGCGGTTTCGAACCTGTGGCCTTCCGGGATTGAGGCGGATGTGATAACCACTGCACTACAGATAGGTTATTATGGGTGACCGAGAATACAGGCCGAGTAGTTAAGGAAAAAGTAAACAAACAACTCCTTCCATATGAATAGCATTAGACCCAAATTTGGACGCTCGTAATTCTGGTTCTGAAAGAGATACGGGGATGTCCTTTGAGTATGTTATAGTGCAATTTGTCCCCCATCTAACCATACTAAAAACTTAGGGCTACGACAAACAGGGGCCTAGTAATTAAGCAAAAGGTAAACAAACAACCCCTCCATAGGAAAATCATTTGACCCAATTTTGGAGGCTCGTAACTCCGGTTCTATTAGAGATACGGGGATGTCCTTTGAGCAAGTTGTAGTGCAATTTGTCCCCCATCTAACCATACTAAAAGCGTAGGGCTAAAAACAAACAGGGGCCAAGAAATTAAGCAAAACGTGAACAAACAAACCTCTCTATAGGAAATGCATTAGACTAAATTTTGGAAGCTCGGAACTCTGGTTCTACCAGAGATACGGGGATGTAAATAATGTGACCTTGACACAAATGTTCGGATAGTTATAAAGGTCTTTACATATCCTAAGCGAAAAAAAAAAAAACTTCGCGGTTTCGAACCTGTGGCCTTCCGGGATTGAGGCGGATGTGATAACCACTGCACTACAGATATGTTATTATGGGTGACCGAGAATACAGGCCGAGTAGTTAAGGAAAAAGTAAACAAACAACTCCTTCCATATGAATAGCATTAAACCCAACTTTGGACGCTCGTAATTCTGGTTCTGAAAGAGATACGGGGATGTCCTTTGAGTAGGTTATAGTGCAATTTGTCCCCCATCTAACCATACTAAAAACGTAGGGCTACGACAAACAGGGGCCAAGTAATTAAGCAAAACGTAAACAAACAAACCCCTCTATAGGAAATGCATTAGACTAAATTTTGGAGGCTCGGAACTCTGTTTCTACCAGAGATACGGGGATGTAAATAATGTGACCTTGACACAAATGTTCGGATAATTATAAAGGTCTTTACATATCCCAAGCGAAAAAAAAATTCACGGTTTCGAACCTGTGGCCTTCCGGGATTGAGGCGGATGTGATAACCACTGCACTACAGATATGTTGTTATGGGTGACCGAGAATACAGTCGAGTAATTAAGGAAAAAGTAAACAAACAACTCCTTCCATAGGAATAGCATTAGACCCAACTTTGGACAATCGTAACTCTGGTTCTAAAAGAGATACGGGGATGTCCTTTGAGTAAGTTATAGTGCAATTTGTCCCCCATCTAACCATACTAAAAACGTAGGGCTACGACATACAGGGGCCAAGTAATTAAGCAAAACGTAAACAAACAACCCCTCCATAGGAAAAGCATTTGACCCAACTTTGGAGGCTCGTAACTCTGGTTCTAGTAGAGTTACGGGGATGTCCTTTGAGTATGTTATAGCGAAATTTGTCCCCCATCTAACCATACTAAAAGCGTAGGGCTAAAAACAAACAGGGGCCAAGAAATTAAGCAAAACGTGAACAAACAAACCTCTCTATAGGAAATGCATTAGACTAAATTTTGGAAGCTCGGAACTCTGGTTCTACCAGAGATACGGGGATGTAAATAATGTGACCTTGACACAAATGTTCGGATAATTATAAAGGTCTTTACATATCCCAAGCGAAAAAAAAAAATTCACGGTTTCGAACCTGTGGCCTTCCGGGATTGAGGCGGATGTGATAACCACTGCACTACAGATATGTTGTTATGGGTGACCGAGAATACAGTCGAGTAATTAAGGAAAAAGTAAACAAACAACTCCTTCCATAGGAATAGCATTAGACCCAACTTTGGACAATCGTAACTCTGGTTCTAAAAGAGATACGAGGATGTCCTTTGAGTAAGTTATAGTGCAATTTGTCCCCCATCTAACCATACTAAAAACGTAGGGCTACGACAAACAGGGGCCAAGTAATTAAGCAAAACGTAAACAAACAACCCCTCCATAGGAAAATCATTTGACCCAATTTTGGAGGCTCGTAACTCCGGTTCTAGTAGAGATACGGGGATGTCCTTTGAGCAAGTTGTAGTGCAATTTGTCCCCCATCTAACCATACTAAAAACTTTGGGCTACGACAAACAGGGGCCAAGTAGTTAAGCAAAACGTAAACAAACAACCCGTCCATAGGAATAGCATTAGACCCAACTTTGGAGGCTCGTAACTCTGGTTCTAATAGAGATACGGGGATGTCCTTTGAGTATGTTATCGTCCAATTTGTCCCCCATCCTACTATACCAAAGGTTTGGGGTTGCGTCAAACAGGGGCCGAGAAATTAAGCGAAATATTCAAAAACATGCCATGGAAATAGCGTCACACCCAAATTTAGAGGCTCGTAACTCTGGTTCTACTAGACATAGGGGGATGTCCTTTGGGTATGTTATACTCCAATTTGTCCCCCATCCAAACATACTAAAAACGTTGGGCTACGACAAACAGGGGCCGAGATATTAAGCAAAATGTTCGTAAACGTATGGTATCGTCTCACTTATTGTTATTATGTTACTTATGATTTTAACACTGAACTTTGTAGGCTCATAACTCTCGTTCAATTAGAGACAAGGGGATCTCCTTTGGATATGTTATAGTACTCTTTTCTCCCCATACAAGGATAGTTTAAACTTGAGGCTACCTCAATATCGTCGTCAACTTATATTTTGTCTCACTTATTGTTAGGAGGTTACTTTTGATTTTTGAAAATAAACTTTGCTGGCTCGTAACTCTTTTTCTACTAGAGATGCAGGGATCTTCTTTGAGTATGTTATAGCCCAATTTGTCCCCCATCTAACCATACTAAAAACTTTGGGCTACGACAAACATGGGCCGAGTACTTAAGCAAAACGTGAACAAACAAACCCCTCTATAGGAAATGCATTAGACTAAATTTTGGAAGCTCGGAACTCTGTTTCTACCAGAGATACGGGGATGTAAATAATGTGACCTTGACACAAATATTCGGATAATTATAAATGTCTTTACATATCCCAAGCGAAAAAAAAAAAACTTCGCGGTTTCGAACCTGTGGCCTTCCGGGAATGAGGCGAATGTGATAACCACTGCACTACAGATATGTTGTTATGGGTGACCGAGAATACAGGCTGAGTAATTAAGGAAAAAGTAAACAAACAACTCCTTCCATATGAATAGCATTAGACCCAACTTTGGACGCTCGTAACTCTGGTTCTAAAAGAGATACGGGGATGTCCTTTGAGTAGGTTATAGTGCAATTTGTCCCCCATCTAACCATACTAAAAACGTAGGGCTACGACAAACAGGGGCCAAGTAATTAAGCAAAACGTAAACAAACAAACCCCTCTATAGGAAATGCATTAGACTAAATTTTGGAGGCTCGGAACTCTGTTTCTACCAGAGATACGGGGATGTAAATAATGTGACCTTGACACAAATGTTCGGATAATTATAAAGGTCTTTACATATCCCAAGCGAAAAAAAAATTCACGGTTTCGAACCTGTGGCCTTCCGGGATTGAGGCGGATGTGATAACCACTGCACTACAGATATGTTGTTATGGGTGACCGAGAATACAGTCGAGTAATTAAGGAAAAAGTAAACAAACAACTCCTTCCATAGGAATAGCATTAGACCCAACTTTGGACAATCGTAACTCTGGTTCTAAAAGAGATACGGGGATGACCTTTGAGTAAGTTATAGTGCAATTTGTCCCCCATCTAACCATACTAAAAACGTAGGGCTACGACATACAGGGGCCAAGTAATTAAGCAAAACGTAAACAAACAACCCCTCCATAGGAAAAGCATTTGACCCAACTTTGGAGGCTCGTAACTCTGGTTCTAGTAGAGTTACGGGGATGTCCTTTGAGTATGTTATAGCGAAATTTGTCCCCCATCTAACCATACTAAAAGCGTAGGGCTAAAAACAAACAGGGGCCAAGAAATTAAGCAAAACGTGAACAAACAAACCTCTCTATAGGAAATGCATTAGACTAAATTTTGGAAGCTCGGAACTCTGGTTCTACCAGAGATACGGGGATGTAAATAATGTGACCTTGACACAAATGTTCGGATAGTTATAAAGGTCTTTACATATCCTAAGCGAAAAAAAAAAACTTCGCGGTTTCGAACCTGTGGCCTTCCGGGATTGAGGCGGATGTGATAACCACTGCACTACAGATAGGTTATTATGGGTGACCGAGAATACAGGCCGAGTAGTTAAGGAAAAAGTAAACAAACAACTCCTTCCATATGAATAGCATTAGACCCAAATTTGGACGCTCGTAATTCTGGTTCTGAAAGAGATACGGGGATGTCCTTTGAGTATGTTATAGTGCAATTTGTCCCCCATCTAACCATACTAAAAACTTAGGGCTACGACAAACAGGGGCCAAGTAATTAAGCAAAAGGTAAACAAACAACCCCTCCATAGGAAAATCATTTGACCCAATTTTGGAGGCTCGTAACTCCGGTTCTATTAGAGATACGGGGATGTCCTTTGAGCAAGTTGTAGTGCAATTTGTCCCCCAACTAACCATACTAAAAGCGTAGGGCTAAAAACAAACAGGGGCCAAGAAATTAAGCAAAACGTGAACAAACAAACCTCTCTATAGGAAATGCATTAGACTAAATTTTGGAAGCTCGGAACTCTGGTTCTACCAGAGATACGGGGATGTAAATAATGTGACCTTGACACAAATGTTCGGATAGTTATAAAGGTCTTTACATATCCTAAGCAAAAAAAAAAAAAACTTCGCGGTTTCGAACCTGTGGCCTTCCGGGATTGAGGCGGATGTGATAACCACTGCACTACAGATATGTTATTATGGGTGACCGAGAATACAGGCCGAGTAGTTAAGGAAAAAGTAAACAAACAACTCCTTCCATATGAATAGCATTAAACCCAACTTTGGACGCTCGTAATTCTGGTTCTGAAAGAGATACGGGGATGTCCTTTGAGTATGTTATAGTGCAATTTGTCCCCCATCTAACCATACTAAAAACTTAGGGCTACGACAAACAGGGGCCAAGTAATTAAGCAAAAGGTAAACAAACAACCCCTCCATAGGAAAATCATTTGACCCAATTTTGGAGGCTCGTAACTCCGGTTCTATTAGAGATACGGGGATTTCCTTTGAGCATGTTGTAGTGCAATTTGTCCCCCATCTAACCATACTAAAAACTTTGGGCTACGACAAACAGGGGCCAAGTAGTTAAGCAAAACGTAAACAAACAAACCCCTCTATAGGAAATGCATTAGACTAAACTTTGGAAGCTCGGAACTCTGGTTCTAGTAGAGTTACGGGGATGTCCTTTGAGTATGTTATAGCGAAATTTGTCCCCCATCTAACCATACTAAAAGCGTAGGGCTAAAAACAAACAGGGGCCAAGAAATTAAGCAAAACGTGAACAAACAAACCTCTCTATAGGAAATGCATTAGACTAAATTTTGGAAGCTCGGAACTCTGGTTCTACCAGAGATACGGGGATGTAAATAATGTGACCTTGACACAAATGTTCGGATAGTTATAAAGGTCTTTACATATCCTAAGCGAAAAAAAAAATACTTCGCGGTTTCGAACCTGTGGCCTTCCGGGATTGAGGCGGATGTGATAACCACTGCACTACAGATATGTTATTATGGGTGACCGAGAATACAGGCCGAGTAGTTAAGGAAAAAGTAAACAAACAACTCCTTCCATATGAATAGCATTAGACCCAACTTTGGACGCTCGTAATTCTGGTTCTGAAAGAGATACGGGGATGTCCTTTGAGTATGTTATAGTGCAATTTGTCCCCCATCTAACCATACTAAAAACTTAGGGCTACGACAAACAGTAGCCAAGTAATTAAGCAAAAGGTAAACAAACAACCCCTCCATAGGAAAATCATTTGACCCAATTTTGGAGGCTCGTAACTCCGGTTCTATTGAGATACGGGGATGTCCTTTGAGCAAGTTGTAGTGCAATTTGTCCCCCATCTAACCATACTAAAAACTTTGGGCTACGACAACAGGGGCCAAGTAGTTAAGCAAAACGTAAACAAACAACCCGTCCATAGGAATAGCATTAGACCCAACTTTGGAGGCTCGTAACTCTGGTTCTAATAGAGATACGGGGATGTCCTTTGAGTATGTTATCGTCCAATTTGTCCCCCATCCTACTATACCAAAGGTTTGGGTTTGCGTCAAACAGGGGCCGAGAAATTAAGCGAAATATTCAAAAACATGCCATAGAAATAGCGTCACACCCAATTTTAGAGGCTCGTAACTCTGGTTCTACAAGACATAGGGGGATGTCCTTTGAGTATTTGTTGGTCCAATTTGTCCCCATCCTACTACACCAAAGGTTTGGGGTTGCGTCAAACAGGGGCCGAGAAATTAAGCGAAATATTCAAAAACATGCCATGGAAATAGCGTCACACCCAAATTTAGAGGCTCGTAACTCTGGTTTTACTAGACATAGGGGGATGTCCTTTGGGTATGTTATACTCCAATTTGTCCCCCATCCAAACATACTAAAAACGTTGGGCTACGACAAACAGGGGCCGAGATATTAAGCAAAATGTTCGTAAACGTATGGTATCGTCTCACTTATTGTTATTATGTTACTTATGATTTTAACACTGAACTTTGTAGGCTCATAACTCTCGTTCAATTAGAGACAAGGGGATCTCCTTTGGATATGTTATAGTACTCTTTTCTCCCCATACAAGGATAGTTTAAACTTGAGGCTACCTCAATATCGTCGTCAACTTATATTTTGTCTCACTTATTGTTAGGAGGTTACTTTTGATTTTTGAAAATAAACTTTGCTGGCTCGTAACTCTTTTTCTACTAGAGATGCAGGGATCTTCTTTGAGTATGTTATAGCCCAATTTGTCCCCCATCTAACCATACTAAAAACTTTGGGCTACGACAAACATGGGCCGAGTACTTAAGCAAAACGTGAACAAACAAACCCCTCTATAGGAAATGCATTAGACTAAATTTTGGAAGCTCGGAACTCTGTTTCTACCAGAGATACGGGGATGTAAATAATGTGACCTTGACACAAATATTCGGATAATTATAAATGTCTTTACATATCCCAAGCGAAAAAAAAAAAACTTCGCGGTTTCGAACCTGTGGCCTTCCGGGAATGAGGCGAATGTGATAACCACTGCACTACAGATATGTTGTTATGGGTGACCGAGAATACAGGCTGAGTAATTAAGGAAAAAGTAAACAAACAACTCCTTCCATATGAATAGCATTAGACCCAACTTTGGACGCTCGTAACTCTGGTTCTAAAAGAGATACGGGGATGTCCTTTGAGTAGGTTATAGTGCAATTTGTCCCCCATCTAACCATACTAAAAACGTAGGGCTACGACAAACAGGGGCCAAGTAATTAAGCAAAACGTAAACAAACAAACCCCTCTATAGGAAATGCATTAGACTAAATTTTGGAGGCTCGGAACTCTGTTTCTACCAGAGATACGGGGATGTAAATAATGTGACCTTGACACAAATGTTCGGATAGTTATAAAGGTCTTTACATATCCTAAGCGAAAAAAAAAAACTTCGCGGTTTCGAACCTGTGGCCTTCCGGGATTGAGGCGGATGTGATAACCACTGCACTACAGATAGGTTATTATGGGTGACCGAGAATACAGGCCGAGTAGTTAAGGAAAAAGTAAACAAACAACTCCTTCCATATGAATAGCATTAGACCCAAATTTGGACGCTCGTAATTCTGGTTCTGAAAGAGATACGGGGATGTCCTTTGAGTATGTTATAGTGCAATTTGTCCCCCATCTAACCATACTAAAAACTTAGGGCTACGACAAACAGGGGCCAAGTAATTAAGCAAAAGGTAAACAAACAACCCCTCCATAGGAAAATCATTTGACCCAATTTTGGAGGCTCGTAACTCCGGTTCTATTAGAGATACGGGGATGTCCTTTGAGCAAGTTGTAGTGCAATTTGTCCCCCATCTAACCATACTAAAAGCGTAGGGCTAAAAACAAACAGGGGCCAAGAAATTAAGCAAAACGTGAACAAACAAACCTCTCTATAGGAAATGCATTAGACTAAATTTTGGAAGCTCGGAACTCTGGTTCTACCAGAGATACGGGGATGTAAATAATGTGACCTTGACACAAATGTTCGGATAGTTATAAAGGTCTTTACATATCCTAAGCGAAAAAAAAAAAAAACTTCGCGGTTTCGAACCTGTGGCCTTCCGGGATTGAGGCGGATGTGATAACCACTGCACTACAGATATGTTATTATGGATGACCGAGAATACAGGCCGAGTAGTTAAGGAAAAAGTAAACAAACAACTCCTTCCATATGAATAGCATTAAACCCAACTTTGGACGCTCGTAATTCTGGTTCTGAAAGAGATACGGGGATGTCCTTTGAGTATGTTATAGTGCAATTTGTCCCCCATCTAACCATACTAAAAACTTAGGGCTACGACAAACAGGGGCCAAGTAATTAAGCAAAAGGTAAACAAACAACCCCTCCATAGGAAAATCATTTGACCCAATTTTGGAGGCTCGTAACTCCGGTTCTATTAGAGATACGGGGATTTCCTTTGAGCATGTTGTAGTGCAATTTGTCCCCCATCTAACCATACTAAAAACTTTGGGCTACGACAAACAGGGGCCAAGTAGTTAAGCAAAACGTAGACAAACAACCCGTCCATAGGAATAGCATTAGACCCAACTTTGGAGGCTCGTAACTCTGGTTCTAATAGAGATACGGGGATGTCCTTTGAGTATGTTATCGTCCAATTTGTCCCCCATCCTACTATACCAAAGGTTTGGGTTTGCGTCAAACAGGGGCCGAGAAATTAAGCGAAATATTCAAAAACATGCCATAGAAATAGCGTCACACCCAACTTTAGAGGCTCGTAACTCTGGTTCTACAAGACATAGGGGGATGTCCTTTGGGTATGTTATAGTCCAATTTGTCCCCCATCCAACCATTCTAAAAACTTTGGGCTACGACAAACAGGGGCCGAGATATTAAGAAAAATGTTCGTCAATGTATGGTATCGTCTCACTTATTGTTATTATGTTACTTATGATTTTAACACTGAACTTTGTAGGCCCATAACTCTCGTTCTATTAGAGACAAGGGGATCTCCTTTGGATATGTTATAGTACTCTTTTCTCCCCATACAAGGATAGTTTAAACTTGAGGCTACCTCAATATCGTCGTCAACTTATTTTTTGTCTCACTTATTGTTACGAGGTTACTTTTGATTTTTGATAATAAACTTTGCTGGCTCGTAACTCTTTTTCTACTAGAGATGCAGGGATCTCCTTTGAGTATGTTATAGCCCAATTTGTCCCCCATCTAAACATACTAAAAACTTTGGGTTACGACAAACATGGCCCGAGTACTTAAGCAAAAAGTGAGCAAACAAACCCCTCTATAGGAAATGCATTAGACTAAATTTTGGAGGCTCGGAACTTTGGTTCTACCAGAGATACGGGGATGTAAATAATGTGACCTTGACACAAATGTTCAGATAATTATAAAGGTCTTTACATATCCCAAGCGAAAAAAAAAATACTTCGCGGTTTCGAACCAGTGGCCTTCCGGGAATGAGGCGAATGTGATAACCACTGCACTACAGATATGTTGTTATGGGTGACCGAGAATACAGTCGAGTAATTAAGGAAAAAGTAAACAAACAACTCCTTCCATAGGAATAGCATTAGACCCAACTTTGGACGCTCGTAATTCAGGTTCTAAAAGAGATACGGGGATGTCCTTTGAGTAAGTTATAGTGCAATTTGTCCCCCATCTAACCATACTAAAAACGTAGGGCTACGACAAACAGGGGCCAAGTAATTAAGCAAAACGTAAACAAACAAACCCCTCTATAGGAAATGCATTAGACTAAATTTTGGAAGCTCGGAACTCTGGTTCTAGTAGAGTTACGGGGATGTCCTTTGAGTATGTTATAGCGAAATTTGTCCCCCATCTAACCATACTAAAAGCGTAGGGCTAAAAACAAACAGGGGCCAAGAAATTAAGCAAAACGTGAACAAACAAACCTCTCTATAGGAAATGCATTAGACTAAATTTTGGAAGCTCGGAACTCTGGTTCTACCAGAGATACGGGGATGTAAATAATGTGACCTTGACACAAATGTTCGGATAGTTATAAAGGTCTTTACATATCCTAAGCGAAAAAAAAAATACTTCGCGGTTTCGAACCTGTGGCCTTCCGGGATTGAGGCGGATGTGATAACCACTGCACTACAGATATGTTATTATGGGTGACCGAGAATACAGGCCGAGTAGTTAAGGAAAAAGTAAACAAACAACTCCTTCCATATGAATAGCATTAGACCCAACTTTGGACGCTCGTAATTCTGGTTCTGAAAGAGATACGGGGATGTCCTTTGAGTATGTTATAGTGCAATTTGTCCCCCATCTAACCATACTAAAAACTTAGGGCTACGACAAACAGTAGCCAAGTAATTAAGCAAAAGGTAAACAAACAACCCCTCCATAGGAAAATCATTTGACCCAATTTTGGAGGCTCGTAACTCCGGTTCTATTGAGATACGGGGATGTCCTTTGAGCAAGTTGTAGTGCAATTTGTCCCCCATCTAACCATACTAAAAACTTTGGGCTACGACAACAGGGGCCAAGTAGTTAAGCAAAACGTAAACAAACAACCCGTCCATAGGAATAGCATTAGACCCAACTTTGGAGGCTCGTAACTCTGGTTCTAATAGAGATACGGGGATGTCCTTCGAGTATGTTATCGTCCAATTTGTCCCCCATCCTACTATACCAAACGTTTGGGTTTGCGTCAAACAGGGGCCGAGAAATTAAGCGAAATATTCAAAAACATGCCATAGAAATAGCGTCACACCCAATTTTAGAGGCTCGTAACTCTGGTTCTACAAGACATAGGGGGATGTCCTTTGAGTATTTGTTGGTCCAATTTGTCCCCATCCTACTACACCAAAGGTTAGGGGTTGCGTCAAACAGGGGCCGAGTAATTAAGGGAAATGTTCAAAAACATGCCATAGAAATAGCGTCACACCCAACTTTAGAGGCTCGTAACTCTGGTTCTACTAGACATATGGGGATGTCCTTTGGGTATGTTATAGCCCAATTTGTCCCCCATCTAAAAATACTAAAAACTTTGGGCTACGACAAACATGGCCCGAGTACTTAAGCAAAAAGTGAGCAAACAAACCCCTCTATAGGAAATGCATTAGACTAAATTTTGGAGGCTCGGAACTTTGGTTCTACCAGAGATACGGGGATGTAAATAATGTGACCTTGACACAAATGTTCAGATAATTATAAAGGTCTTTACATATCCCAAGCGAAAAAAAAAATACTTCGCGGTTTCGAACCAGTGGCCTTCCGGGAATGAGGCGAATGTGATAACCACTGCACTACAGATATGTTGTTATGGGTGAACGAGAATACAGTCGAGTAATTAAGGAAAAAGTAAACAAACAACTCCTTCCATATGAATAGCATTAGACCCAAATTTGGACGCTCGTAATTCTGGTTCTGAAAGAGATACGGGGATGTCCTTTGAGTATGTTATAGTGCAATTTGTCCCCCATCTAACCATACTAAAAACTTAGGGCTACGACAAACAGGGGCCAAGTAATTAAGCAAAAGGTAAACAAACAACCCCTCCATAGGAAAATCATTTGACCCAATTTTGGAGGCTCGTAACTCCGGTTCTATTAGAGATACGGGGATGTCCTTTGAGCAAGTTGTAGTGCAATTTGTCCCCCATCTAACCATACTAAAAGCGTAGGGCTAAAAACAAACAGGGGCCAAGAAATTAAGCAAAACGTGAACAAACAAACCTCTCTATAGGAAATGCATTAGACTAAATTTTGGAAGCTCGGAACTCTGGTTCTACCAGAGATACGGGGATGTAAATAATGTGACCTTGACACAAATGTTCGGATAGTTATAAAGGTCTTTACATATCCTAAGCGAAAAAAAAAAAAAACTTCGCGGTTTCGAACCTGTGGCCTTCCGGGATTGAGGCGGATGTGATAACCACTGCACTACAGATATGTTATTATGGATGACCGAGAATACAGGCCGAGTAGTTAAGGAAAAAGTAAACAAACAACTCCTTCCATATGAATAGCATTAAACCCAACTTTGGACGCTCGTAATTCTGGTTCTGAAAGAGATACGGGGATGTCCTTTGAGTATGTTATAGTGCAATTTGTCCCCCATCTAACCATACTAAAAACTTAGGGCTACGACAAACAGGGGCCAAGTAATTAAGCAAAAGGTAAACAAACAACCCCTCCATAGGAAAATCATTTGACCCAATTTTGGAGGCTCGTAACTCCGGTTCTATTAGAGATACGGGGATTTCCTTTGAGCATGTTGTAGTGCAATTTGTCCCCCATCTAACCATACTAAAAACTTTGGGCTACGACAAACAGGGGCCAAGTAGTTAAGCAAAACGTAGACAAACAACCCGTCCATAGGAATAGCATTAGACCCAACTTTGGAGGCTCGTAACTCTGGTTCTAATAGAGATACGGGGATGTCCTTTGAGTATGTTATCGTCCAATTTGTCCCCCATCCTACTATACCAAAGGTTTGGGTTTGCGTCAAACAGGGGCCGAGAAATTAAGCGAAATATTCAAAAACATGCCATAGAAATAGCGTCACACCCAACTTTAGAGGCTCGTAACTCTGGTTCTACAAGACATAGGGGGATGTCCTTTGGGTATGTTATAGTCCAATTTGTCCCCCATCCAACCATTCTAAAAACTTTGGGCTACGACAAACAGGGGCCGAGATATTAAGAAAAATGTTCGTCAATGTATGGTATCGTCTCACTTATTGTTATTATGTTACTTATGATTTTAACACTGAACTTTGTAGGCTCATAACTCTCGTTCTATTAGAGACAAGGGGATCTCCTTTGGATATGTTATAGTACTCTTTTCTCCCCATACAAGGATAGTTTAAACTTGAGGCTACCTCAATATCGTCGTCAACTTATTTTTTGTCTCACTTATTGTTACGAGGTTACTTTTGATTTTTGATAATAAACTTTGCTGGCTCGTAACTCTTTTTCTACTAGAGATGCAGGGATCTCCTTTGAGTATGTTATAGCCCAATTTGTCCCCCATCTAAACATACTAAAAACTTTGGGTTACGACAAACATGGCCCGAGTACTTAAGCAAAAAGTGAGCAAACAAACCCCTCTATAGGAAATGCATTAGACTAAATTTTGGAGGCTCGGAACATTGGTTCTACCAGAGATACGGGGATGTAAATAATGTGACCTTGACACAAATGTTCAGATAATTATAAAGGTCTTTACATATCCCAAGCGAAAAAAAAAATACTTCGCGGTTTCGAACCAGTGGCCTTCCGGGAATGAGGCGAATGTGATAACCACTGCACTACAGATATGTTGTTATGGGTGACCGAGAATACAGTCGAGTAATTAAGGAAAAAGTAAACAAACAACTCCTTCCATAGGAATAGCATTAGACCCAACTTTGGACGCTCGTAATTCTGGTTCTAAAAGAGATACGGGGATGTCCTTTGAGTAAGTTATAGTGCAATTTGTCCCCCATCTAACCATACTAAAAACGTAGGGCTACGACAAACAGGGGCCAAGTAATTAAGCAAAACGTAAACAAACAAACCCCTCTATAGGAAATGCATTAGACTAAATTTTGGAAGCTCGGAACTCTGGTTCTAGTAGAGTTACGGGGATGTCCTTTGAGTATGTTATAGCGAAATTTGTCCCCCATCTAACCATACTAAAAGCGTAGGGCTAAAAACAAACAGGGGCCAAGAAATTAAGCAAAACGTGAACAAACAAACCTCTCTATAGGAAATGCATTAGACTAAATTTTGGAAGCTCGGAACTCTGGTTCTACCAGAGATACGGGGATGTAAATAATGTGACCTTGACACAAATGTTCGGATAGTTATAAAGGTCTTTACATATCCTAAGCGAAAAAAAAAATACTTCGCGGTTTCGAACCTGTGGCCTTCCGGGATTGAGGCGGATGTGATAACCACTGCACTACAGATATGTTATTATGGGTGACCGAGAATACAGGCCGAGTAGTTAAGGAAAAAGTAAACAAACAACTCCTTCCATATGAATAGCATTAGACCCAACTTTGGACGCTCGTAATTCTGGTTCTGAAAGAGATACGGGGATGTCCTTTGAGTATGTTATAGTGCAATTTGTCCCCCATCTAACCATACTAAAAACTTAGGGCTACGACAAACAGTAGCCAAGTAATTAAGCAAAAGGTAAACAAACAACCCCTCCATAGGAAAATCATTTGACCCAATTTTGGAGGCTCGTAACTCCGGTTCTATTGAGATACGGGGATGTCCTTTGAGCAAGTTGTAGTGCAATTTGTCCCCCATCTAACCATACTAAAAACTTTGGGCTACGACAACAGGGGCCAAGTAGTTAAGCAAAACGTAAACAAACAACCCGTCCATAGGAATAGCATTAGACCCAACTTTGGAGGCTCGTAACTCTGGTTCTAATAGAGATACGGGGATGTCCTTTGAGTATGTTATCGTCCAATTTGTCCCCCATCCTACTATACCAAACGTTTGGGTTTGCGTCAAACAGGGGCCGAGAAATTAAGCGAAATATTCAAAAACATGCCATAGAAATAGCGTCACACCCAATTTTAGAGGCTCGTAACTCTGGTTCTACAAGACATAGGGGGATGTCCTTTGAGTATTTGTTGGTCCAATTTGTCCCCATCCTACTACACCAAAGGTTAGGGGTTGCGTCAAACAGGGGCCGAGTAATTAAGGGAAATGTTCAAAAACATGCCATAGAAATAGCGTCACACCCAACTTTAGAGGCTCGTAACTCTGGTTCTACTAGACATATGGGGATGTCCTTTGGGTATGTTATAGCCCAATTTGTCCCCCATCTAAAAATACTAAAAACTTTGGGCTACGACAAACATGGCCCGAGTACTTAAGCAAAAAGTGAGCAAACAAACCCCTCTATAGGAAATGCATTAGACTAAATTTTGGAGGCTCGGAACTTTGGTTCTACCAGAGATACGGGGATGTAAATAATGTGACCTTGACACAAATGTTCAGATAATTATAAAGGTCTTTACATATCCCAAGCGAAAAAAAAAATACTTCGCGGTTTCGAACCAGTGGCCTTCCGGGAATGAGGCGAATGTGATAACCACTGCACTACAGATATGTTGTTATGGGTGAACGAGAATACAGTCGAGTAATTAAGGAAAAAGTAAACAAACAACTCCTTCCATAGGAATAGCATTAGACCCAACTTTGGACAATCGTAACTCTGGTTCTAAAAGAGATACGGGGATGTCCTTTGAGTAAGTTATAGTGCAATTTGTCCCCCATCTAACCATACTAAAAACGTAGGGCTACGACAAACAGGGGCCAAGTAATTAAGCAAAACGTAAACAAACAACCCCTCCATAGGAAAAGCATTTGACCCAACTTTGGAGGCTCGTAAATCTGGTTCTAGTAGAGTTACGGGGATGTCCTTTGAGTATGTTATAGCGAAATTTGTCCCCCATCTAACCATACTAAAAGCGTAGGGCTAAAGCAAACAGGGGCCAAGAAATTAAGCAAAACGTGAACAAACAAACCTCTCTATAGGAAATGCATTAGACTAAATTTTGGAAGCTCGGAACTCTGGTTCTACCAGAGATACGGGGATGTAAATAATGTGACCTTGACACAAATGTTCGGATAGTTATAAAGGTCTTTACATATCCCAAGCGAAAAAAAAAAAACTTCGCGGTTTCGAACCTGTGGCCTTCCGGGATTGAGGCGGATGTGATAACCACTGCACTACAGATATGTTATTATGGGTGACCAAGAATACAGGCCGAGTAGTTAAGGAAAAAGTAAACAAACAACTCCTTCCATAGGAATAGCATTAGACCCAACTTTGGACAATCGTTACTCTGGTTCTATAAGAGATACGGGGATGTCCTTTGAGTAAGTTATAGTGCAATTTGTCCCCCATCTAACCATACTAAAAACGTAGGGCTACGACAAACAGGGGCCAAGTAATTAAGCAAAACGTAAACAAACAACCCCTCCATAGGAAAAGCATTTGACCCAACTTTGGAGGCTCGTAACTCTGGTTCTAGTAGAGTTACGGGGATGTCCTTTGAGTATGTTATAGCGAAATTTGTCCCCCATCTAACCATACTAAAAGCGTAGGGCTAAAAACAAACAGGGGCCAAGAAATTAAGCAAAACGTGAACAAACAAACCTCTCTATAGGAAATGCATTAGACTAAATTTTGGAAGCTCGGAACTCTGGTTCTACCAGAGATACGGGGATGTAAATAATGTGACCTTGACACAAATGTTCGGAGGTCTTTACATATCCTAAGCGAAAAAAAAAAAAACTTCGCGGTTTCGAACCTGTGGCCTTCCGGGATTGAGGCGGATGTGATAACCACTGCACTACAGATATGTTATTATGGGTGACCGAGAATACAGGCCGAGTAGTTAAGGAAAAAGTAAACAAACAACTCCTTCCATATGAATAGCATTAGACCCAACTTTGGACGCTCGTAATTCTGGTTCTGAAAGAGATACGGGGATGTCCTTTGAGTATGTTATAGTGCAATTTGTCCCCCATCTAACCATACTAAAAACTTAGGGCTACGACAAACAGGGGCCAAGTAATTAAGCAAAAGGTAAACAAACAACCCCTCCATAGGAAAATCATTTGACCCAATTTTGGAGGCTCGTAACTCCGGTTCTATTAGAGATACGGGGATGTCCTTTGAGCAAGTTGTAGTGCAATTTGTCCCCCATCTAACCATACTAAAAACTTTGGGCTACGACAAACAGGGGCCAAGTAGTTAAGCAAAACGTAAACAAACAACCCGTCCATAGGAATAGCATTAGACCCAACTTTGGAGGCTCGTAACTCTGGTTCTAATAGAGATACGGGGATGTCCTTTGAGTATGTTATCGTCCAATTTGTCCCCCATCCTACTATACCAAAGGTTTGGGTTTGCGTCAAACAGGGGCCGAGAAATTAAGCGAAATATTCAAAAACATGCCATAGAAATAGCGTCACACCCAACTTTAGAGGCTCGTAACTCTGGTTCTACAAGACATAGCGGGATGTCCTTTGGGTATGTTATAGTCCAATTTGTCCCCCATCCAACCATTCTAAAAACTTTGGGCTACGACAAACAGGGGCCGAGATATTAAGCAAAATGTTCGTCAACGTATGGTATCGTCTCACTTATTGTTATTATGTTACTTATGATTTTAACACTGAACTTTGTAGGCTCATAACTCTCGTTCTATTAGAGACAAGGGGATCTCCTTTGGATATGTTATAGTACTCTTTTCTCCCCATACAAGGATAGTTTAAACTTGAGGCTACCTCAATATCGTCGTCAACTTATTTTTTGTCTCACTTATTGTTACGAGGTTACTTTTGATTTTTGATAATAAACTTTGCTGGCTCGTAACTCTTTTTCTACTAGAGATGCAGGGATCTCCTTTGAGTATGTTATAGCCCAATTTGTCCCCCATCTAAACATACTAAAAACTTTGGGCTACGACAAACATGGCCCGAGTACTTAAGCAAAAAGTGAGCAAACAAACCCCTCTATAGGAAATGCATTAGACTAAATTTTGGAGGCTCGGAACTTTGGTTCTACCAGAGATACGGGAATGTAAATAATGTGACCTTGACACAAATGTTCAGATAATTATAAAGGTCTTTACATATCCCAAGCGAAAAAAAAATACTTCGCGGTTTCGAACCAGTGGCCTTCCGGGAATGAGGCGAATGTGATAACCACTGCACTACAGATATGTTATTATGGGTGACCGAGAATACAGGCCGAGTAGTTAAGGAAAAAGTAAACAAACAACTCCTTCCATATGAATAGCATTAGACCCAACTTTGGACGCTCGTAATTCTGGTTCTGAAAGAGATACGGGGATGTCCTTTGAGTATGTTATAGTGCAATTTGTCCCCCATCTAACCATACTAAAAACTTAGGGCTACGACAAACAGGGGCCAAGTAATTAAGCAAAAGGTAAACAAACAACCCCTCTATAGGAAAATCATTTGACCCAATTTTGGAGGCTCGTAACTCCGGTTCTATTAGAGATACGGGGATGTCCTTTGAGCAAGTTGTAGTGCAATTTGTCCCCCATCTAACCATACTAAAAACTTTGGGCTACGACAAACAGGGGCCAAGTAGTTAAGCAAAACGTAAACAAACAAACCGTCCATAGGAATAGCATTAGACCCAACTTTGGAGGCTCGTAACTCTGGTTCTAATAGAGATACGGGGATGTCCTTTGAGTATGTTATCGTCCAATTTGTCCCCCATCCTACTATACCAAAGGTTTGGGTTTGCGTCAAACAGGGGCCGAGAAATTAAGCGAAATATTCAAAAACCTGCCATAGAAATAGCGTCACACCCAACTTTAGAGGCTCGTAACTCTGGTTCTACAAGACATAGGGGGATGTCCTTTGAGTATTTGTTGGTCCAATTTGTCCCCCATCCTACTACACCAAAGGTTAGGGGTTGCGTCAAACAGGGGCCGAGTAATTAAGGGAAATGTTCAAAAACATGCCATAGAAATAGCGTCACACCCAACTTTAGAGGCTCGTAACTCTGGTTCTACTAGACATATGGGGATGTCCTTTGGGTATGTTATAGTCCAATTTGTCCCCCATCCAACCATTCTAAAAACTTTGGGCTACGACAAACAGGGGCCGAGATATTAAGCAAAATGTTCGTCAACGTATGGTATCGTCTCACTTATTGTTATTATGTTACTTATGATTTTAACACTGAACTTTGTAGGCTCATAACTCTCGTTCTATTAGAGACAAGGGGATCTCCTTTGGATATGTTATAGTACTCTTTTCTCCCCATACAAGGATAGTTTAAACTTGAGGCTACCTCAATATCGTCGTCAACTTATTTTTTGTCTCACTTATTGTTACGAGGTTACTTTTGATTTTTGATAATAAACTTTGCTGGCTCGTAACTCTTTTTCTACTAGAGATGCAGGGATCTCCTTTGAGTATGTTATAGCCCAATTTGTCCCCCATCTAAACATACTAAAAACTTTGGGCTACGACAAACATGGCCCGAGTACTTAAGCAAAAAGTGAGCAAACAAACCCCTCTATAGGAAATGCATTAGACTAAATTTTGGAGGCTCGGAACTTTGGTTCTACCAGAGATACGGGGATGTAAATAATGTGACCTTGACACAAATGTTCAGATAATTATAAAGGTCTTTACATATCCCAAGCGAAAAAAAAAATACTTCGCGGTTTCGAACCAGTGGCCTTCCGGGAATGAGGCGAATGTGATAACCACTGCACTACAGATATGTTGTTATGGGTGACCGAGAATACAGTCGAGTAATTAAGGAAAAAGTAAACAAACAACTCCTTCCATAGGAATAGCATTAGACCCAACTTTGGACAATCGTAACTCTGGTTCTAAAAGAGATACGGGGATGTCCTTTGAGTAAGTTATAGTGCAATTTGTCCCCCATCTAACCATACTAAAAACGTAGGGCTACGACAAACAGGGGCCAAGTAATTAAGCAAAACGTAAACAAACAAACCCCTCTATAGGAAATGCATTAGACTAAATTTTGGAAGCTCGGAACTCTGGTTCTACCAGAGATACGGGGATGTAAATAATGTGACCTTGACACAAATGTTCGGATAGTTATAAAGGTCTTTACATATCCTAAGCGAAAAAAAAAAACTTCGCGGTTTCGAACCTGTGGCCTTCCGGGATTGAGGCGGATGTGATAACCACTGCACTACAGATATGTTATTATGGGTGACCGAGAATACAGGCCGAGTAGTTAAGGAAAAAGTAAACAAACAACTCCTTCCATATGAATAGCATTAGACCCAACTTTGGACGCTCGTAATTCTGGTTCTGAAAGAGATACGGGGATGTCCTTTGAGTAAGTTATAGTGCAATTTGTCCCCCATCTAACCATACTAAAAACTTAGGGCTACGACAAACAGGGGCCAAGTAATTAAGCAAAAGGTAAACAAACAACCCCTCCATAGGAAAATCATTTGACCCAATTTTGGAGGCTCGTAACTCCGCTTCTATTAGAGATACGGGGATGTCCTTTGAGCAAGTTGTAGTGCAATTTGTCCCCCATCTAACCATACTAAAAACTTTGGGCTACGACAAACAGGGGCCAAGTAGTTAAGCAAAACGTAAACAAACAACCCGTCCATAGGAATAGCATTAGACCCAACTTTGGAGGCTCGTAACTCTGGTTCTAATAGAGATACGGGGATGTCCTTTGAGTATGTTATCGTCCAATTTGTCCCCCATCCTACTATACCAAAGGTTTGGGTTTGCGTCAAACAGGGGCCGAGAAATTAAGCGAAATATTCAAAACATGCCATAGAAATAGCGTCACACCCAACTTTAGAGGCTCGTAACTCTGGTTCTACAAGACATAGGGGGATGTCCTTTGAGTATTTGTTGGTCCAATTTGTCCCCCATCCTACTACACCAAAGGTTAGGGGTTGCGTCAAACAGGGGCCGAGTAATTAAGGGAAATGTTCAAAAACATGCCATAGAAATAGCGTCACACCCAACTTTAGAGGCTCGTAACTCTGGTTCTACTAGACATATGGGGATGTCCTTTGGGTATGTTATAGTCCAATTTGTCCCCCATCCAACCATTCAAAAACTTTGGGCTACGACAAACAGGGGCCGAGATATTAAGCAAAATGTTCGTCAACGTATGGTATCGTCTCACTTATTGTTATTATGTTACTTATGATTTTAACACTGAACTTTGTAGGCTCATAACTCTCGTTCTATTAGAGACAAGGGGATCTCCTTTGGATATGTTATAGTACTCTTTTCTCCCCATACAAGGATAGTTTAAACTTGAGGCTACCTCAATATCGTCGTCAACTTATTTTTTGTCTCACTTATTGTTACGAGGTTACTTTTGATTTTTGATAATAAATTTTGCTGGCTCGTAACTCTTTTTCTACTAGAGATGCAGGGATCTCCTTTGAGTATTATAGCCCAATTTGTCCCCCATCTAAACATACTAAAAACTTTGGGCTACGACAAACATGGCCCGAGTACTTAAGCAAAAAGTGAGCAAACAAACCCCTCTATAGGAAATGCATTAGACTAAATTTTGGAGGCTCGGAACTTTGGTTCTACCAGAGATACGGGGATGTAAATAATGTGACCTTGACACAAATGTTCAGATAATTATAAAGGTCTTTACATATCCCAAGCGAAAAAAAAATACTTCGCGGTTTCGAACCAGTGGCCTTCCGGGAATGAGGCGAATGTGATAACCACTGCACTACAGATATGTTGTTATGGGTGACCGAGAATACAGTCGAGTAATTAAGGAAAAAGTAAACAATCAACTCCTTCCATAGGAATAGCATTAGACCCAACTTTGGACAATCGTAACTCTGGTTCTAAAAGAGATACGGGGATGTCCTTTGAGTAAGTTATAGTGCAATTTGTCCCCCATCTAACCATACTAAAAACGTAGGGCTACGACAAACAGGGGCCAAGTAATTAAGCAAAACGTAAACAAACAAACCCCTCTATAGGAAATGCATTAGACTAAATTTTGGAGGCTCGGAACTCTGTTTCTACCAGAGATACGGCGATGTAAATAATGTGACCTTGACACAAATGTTCGGATAATTATAAAGGTCTTTACATATCCCAAGCGAAAAAAAAAATTCACGGTTTCGAACCTGTGGCCTTCCGGGATTGAGGCGGATGTGATAACCACTGCACTACAGATATGTTGTTATGGGTGACCGAGAATACAGTCGAGTAATTAAGGAAAAAGTAAACAAACAACTCCTTCCATAGGAATAGCATTAGACCCAACTTTGGACAATCGTAACTCTGGTTCTAAAAGAGATACGGGGATGTCCTTTGAGTAAGTTATAGTGCAATTTGTCCCCCATCTAACCATACTAAAAACGTAGGGCTACGACAAACAGGGGCCAAGTAATTAAGCAAAACGTAAACAAACAAACCCCTCTATAGGAAATGCATTAGACTAAATTTTGGAAGCTCGGAACTCTGGTTCTACCAGAGATACGGGGATGTAAATAATGTGACCTTGACACAAATGTTCGGATAGTTATAAAGGTCTTTACATATCCTAAGCGAAAAAAAAAACTTCGCGGTTTCGAACCTGTGGCCTTCCGGGATTGAGGCGGATGTGATAACCACTGCACTACAGATATGTTATTATGGGTGACCGAGAATACAGGCCGAGTAGTTAAGGAAAAAGTAAACAAACAACTCCTTCCATATGAATAGCATTAGACCCAACTTTGGACGCTCGTAATTCTGGTTCTGAAAGAGATACGGGGATGTCCTTTGAGTATGTTATAGTGCAATTTGTCCCCCATCTAACCATACTAAAAACTTAGGGCTACGACAAACAGGGGCCAAGTAATTAAGCAAAAGGTAAACAAACAACCCCTCCATAGGAAAATCATTTGACCCAATTTTGGAGGCTCGTAACTCCGGTTCTATTAGAGATATGGGGATGTCCTTTGAGCAAGTTGTAGTGCAATTTGTCCCCCATCTAACCATACTAAAAACTTTGGGCTACGACAAACAGGGGCCAAGTAGTTAAGCAAAACGTAAACAAACAACCCGTCCATAGGAATAGCATTAGACCCAACTTTGGAGGCTCGTAACTCTGGTTCTAATAGAGATACGGGGATGTCCTTTGAGTATGTTATCGTCCAATTTGTCCCCTATCCTACTATACCAAAGGTTTGGGTTTGCGTCAAACAGGGGCCGAGAAATTAAGCGAAATATTCAAAACATGCCATAGAAATAGCGTCACACCCAACTTTAGAGGCTCGTAACTCTGGTTCTACAAGACATAGGGGGATGTCCTTTGAGTATTTGTTGGTCCAATTTGTCCCCCATCCTACTACACCAAAGGTTAGGGGTTGCGTCAAACAGGGGCCGAGTAATTAAGGGAAATGTTCAAAAACATGCCATAGAAATAGCGTCACACCCAACTTTAGAGGCTCGTAACTCTGGTTCTACTAGACATATGGGGATGTCCTTTGGGTATGTTATAGTCCAATTTGTCCCCCATCCAACCATTCTAAAAACTTTGGGCTACGACAAACAGGGGCCGAGATATTAAGCAAAATGTTCGTCAACGTATGGTATCGTCTCACTTATTGTTATTATGTTACTTATGATTTTAACACTGAACTTTGTAGGCTCATAACTCTCGTTCTATTAGAGACAAGGGGATCTCCTTTGGATATGTTATAGTACTCTTTTCTCCCCATACAAGGATAGTTTAAACTTGAGGCTACCTCAATATCGTCGTCAACTTATTTTTTGTCTCACTTATTGTTACGATTTTACTTTTGATTTTTGATAATAAATTTTGCTGGCTCGTAACTCTTTTTCTACTAGAGATGCTGGGATCTCCTTTGAGTATTATAGCCCAATTTGTCCCCCATCTAAACATACTAAAAACTTTGGGCTACGACAAACATGGCCCGAGTACTTAAGCAAAAAGTGAGCAAACAAACCCCTCTATAGGAAATGCATTAGACTAAATTTTGGAGGCTCGGAACTTTGGTTCTACCAGAGATACGGGGATGTAAATAATGTGACCTTGACACAAATGTTCAGATAATTATAAAGGTCTTTACATATCCCAAGCGAAAAAAAAAATACTTCGCGGTTTCGAACCAGTGGCCTTCCGGGAATGAGGCGAATGTGATAACCACTGCACTACAGATATGTTGTTATGGGTGACCGAGAATACAGTCGAGTAATTGAGGAAAAAGTAAACAATCAACTCCTTCCATAGGAATAGCATTAGACCCAACTTTGGACAATCGTAACTCTGGTTCTAAAAGAGATACGGGGATGTCCTTTGAGTAAGTTATAGTGCAATTTGTCCCCCATCTAACCATACTAAAAACGTAGGGCTACGACAAACAGGGGCCAAGTAATTAAGCAAAACGTAAACAAACAAACCCCTCTATAGGAAATGCATTAGACTAAATTTTGGAGGCTCGGAACTCTGTTTCTACCAGAGATACGGGGATGTAAATAATGTGACCTTGACACAAATGTTCGGATAATTATAAAGGTCTTTACATATCCCAAGCGAAAAAAGAAATTCACGGTTTCGAACCTGTGGCCTTCCGGGATTGAGGCGGATGTGATAACCACTGCACTACAGATATGTTGTTATGGGTGACCGAGAATACAGTCGAGTAATTAAGGAAAAAGTAAACAAACAACTCCTTCCATAGGAATAGCATTAGACCCAACTTTGGACAATCGTAACTCTGGTTCTAAAAGAGATACGGGGATGTCCTTTGAGTAAGTTATAGTGCAATTTGTCCCCCATCTAACCATACTAAAAACGTAGGGCTACGACAAACAGGGGCCAAGTAATTAAGCAAAACGTAAACAAACAAACCCCTCTATAGGAAATGCATTAGACTAAATTTTGGAAGCTCGGAACTCTGGTTCTACCAGAGATACGGGGATGTAAATAATGTGACCTTGACACAAATGTTCGGATAGTTATAAAGGTCTTTACATATCCTAAGCGAAAAAAAAAACTTCGCGGTTTCGAACCTGTGGCCTTCCGGGATTGAGGCGGATGTGATAACCACTGCACTACAGATATGTTATTATGGGTGACCGAGAATACAGGCCGAGTAGTTAAGGAAAAAGTAAACAAACAACTCCTTCCATATGAATAGCATTAGACCCAACTTTGGACGCTCGTAATTCTGGTTCTGAAAGAGATACGGGGATGTCCTTTGAGTATGTTATAGTGCAATTTGTCCCCCATCTAACCATACTAAAAACTTAGGGCTACGACAAACAGGGGCCAAGTAATTAAGCAAAAGGTAAACAAACAACCCCTCCATAGGAAAATCATTTGACCCAATTTTGGAGGCTCGTAACTCCGGTTCTATTAGAGATACGGGGATGTCCTTTGAGCAAGTTGTAGTGCAATTTGTCCCCCATCTAACCATACTAAAAACTTTGGGCTACGACAAACAGGGGCCAAGTAGTTAAGCAAAACGTAAACAAACAACCCGTCCATAGGAATAGCATTAGACCCAACTTTGGAGGCTCGTAACTCTGGTTCTAATAGAGATACGGGGATGTCCTTTGAGTATGTTATCGTCCAATTTGTCCCCTATCCTACTATACCAAAGGTTTGGGTTTGCGTCAAACAGGGGCCGAGAAATTAAGCGAAATATTCAAAACATGCCATAGAAATAGCGTCACACCCAACTTTAGAGGCTCGTAACTCTGGTTCTACAAGACATAGGGGGATGTCCTTTGAGTATTTGTTGGTCCAATTTGTCCCCCATCCTACTACACCAAAGGTTAGGGGTTGCGTCAAACAGGGGCCGAGTAATTAAGGGAAATGTTCAAAAACATGCCATAGAAATAGCGTCACACCCAACTTTAGAGGCTCGTAACTCTGGTTCTACTAGACATATGGGGATGTCCTTTGGGTATGTTATAGTCCAATTTGTCCCCCATCCAACCATTCTAAAAACTTTGGGCTACGACAAACAGGGGCCGAGATATTAAGCAAAATGTTCGTCAACGTATGGTATCGTCTCACTTATTGTTATTATGTTACTTATGATTTTAACACTGAACTTTGTAGGCTCATAACTCTCGTTCTATTAGAGACAAGGGGATCTCCTTTGGATATGTTATAGTACTCTTTTCTCCCCATACAAGGATAGTTTAAACTTGAGGCTACCTCAATATCGTCGTCAACTTATTTTTTGTCTCACTTATTGTTGCGATTTTACTTTTGATTTTTGATAATAAATTTTGCTGGCTCGTAACTCTTTTTCTACTAGAGATGCTGGGATCTCCTTTGAGTATTATAGCCCAATTTGTCCCCCATCTAAACATACTAAAAACTTTGGGCTACGACAAACATGGCCCGAGTACTTAAGCAAAAAGTGAGCAAACAAACCCCTCTATAGGAAATGCATTAGACTAAATTTTGGAGGCTCGGAACTTTGGTTCTACCAGAGATACGGGGATGTAAATAATGTGACCTTGACACAAATGTTCAGATAATTATAAAGGTCTTTACATATCCCAAGCGAAAAAAAAAAATACTTCGCGGTTTCGAACCAGTGGCCTTCCGGGAATGAGGCGAATGTGATAACCACTGCACTACAGATATGTTGTTATGGGTGACCGAGAATACAGTCGAGTAATTAAGGAAAAAGTAAACAATCAACTCCTTCCATAGGAATAGCATTAGACCCAACTTTGGACAATCGTAACTCTGGTTCTAAAAGAGATACGGGGATGTCCTTTGAGTAAGTTATAGTGCAATTTGTCCCCCATCTAACCATACTAAAAACGTAGGGCTACGACAAACAGGGGCCAAGTAATTAAGCAAAACGTAAACAAACAAACCCCTCTATAGGAAATGCATTAGACTAAATTTTGGAGGCTCGGAACTCTGTTTCTACCAGAGATACGGGGATGTAAATAATGTGACCTTGACACAAATGTTCGGATAATTATAAAGGTCTTTACATATCCCAAGCGAAAAAAGAAATTCACGGTTTCGAACCTGTGGCCTTCCGGGATTGAGGCGGATGTGATAACCACTGCACTACAGATATGTTGTTATGGGTGACCGAGAATACAGTCGAGTAATTAAGGAAAAAGTAAACAAACAACTCCTTCCATAGGAATAGCATTAGACCCAACTTTGGACAATCGTAACTCTGGTTCTAAAAGAGATACGGGGATGTCCTTTGAGTAAGTTATAGTGCAATTTGTCCCCCATCTAACCATACTAAAAACGTAGGGCTACGACAAACAGGGGCCAAGTAATTAAGCAAAACGTAAACAAACAAACCCCTCTATAGGAAATGCATTAGACTAAATTTTGGAAGCTCGGAACTCTGGTTCTACCAGAGATACGGGGATGTAAATAATGTGACCTTGACACAAATGTTCGGATAGTTATAAAGGTCTTTACATATCCTAAGCGAAAAAAAAAAACTTCGCGGTTTCGAACCTGTGGCCTTCCGGGATTGAGGCGGATGTGATAACCACTGCACTACAGATATGTTATTATGGGTGACCGAGAATACAGGCCGAGTAGTTAAGGAAAAAGTAAACAAACAACTCCTTCCATATGAATAGCATTAGACCCAACTTTGGACGCTCGTAATTCTGGTTCTGAAAGAGATACGGGGATGTCCTTTGAGTATGTTATAGTGCAATTTGTCCCCCATCTAACCATACTAAAAACTTAGGGCTACGACAAACAGGGGCCAAGTAATTAAGCAAAAGGTAAACAAACAACCCCTCCATAGGAAAATCATTTGACCCAATTTTGGAGGCTCGTAACTCCGGTTCTATTAGAGATACGGGGATGTCCTTTGAGCAAGTTGTAGTGCAATTTGTCCCCCATCTAACCATACTAAAAACTTTGGGCTACGACAAACAGGGGCCAAGTAGTTAAGCAAAACGTAAACAAACAACCCGTCCATAGGAATAGCATTAGACCCAACTTTGGAGGCTCGTAACTCTGGTTCTAATAGAGATACGGGGATGTCCTTTGAGTATGTTATCGTCCAATTTGTCCCCCATCCTACTATACCAAAGGTTTGGGTTTGCGTCAAACAGGGGCCGAGAAATTAAGCGAAATATTCAAAACATGCCATAGAAATAGCGTCACACCCAACTTTAGAGGTTCGTAACTCTGGTTCTACAAGACATAGGGGGATGTCCTTTGAGTATTTGTTGGTCCAATTTGTCCCCCATCCTACTACACCAAAGGTTAGGGGTTGCGTCAAACAGGGGCCGAGTAATTAAGGGAAATGTTCAAAAACATGCCATAGAAATAGCGTCACACCCAACTTTAGAGGCTCGTAACTCTGGTTCTACTAGACATATGGGGATGTCCTTTGGGTATGTTATAGTCCAATTTGTCCCCCATCCAACGATTCTAAAAACTTTGGGCTACGACAAACAGGGGCCGAGATATTAAGCAAAATGTTTGTCAACGTATGGTATCGTCTCACTTATTGTTATTATGTTACTTATGATTTTAACACTGAACTTTGTAGGCTCATAACTCTCGTTCTATTAGAGACAAGGGGATCTCCTTTGGATATGTTATAGTACTCTTTTCTCCCCATACAAGGATAGTTTAAACTTGAGGCTACCTCAATATCGTCGTCAACTTATTTTTTGTCTCACTTATTGTTACGAGGTTACTTTTGATTTTTGATAATAAATTTTGCTGGCTCGTAACTCTTTTTCTACTAGAGATGCAGGGATCTCCTTTGAGTATGTTATAGCCCAATTTGTCCCCCATCTAAACATACTAAAAACTTTGGGCTACGACAAACATGGCCCGAGTACTTAAGCAAAAAGTGAGCAAACAAACCCCTCTATATGAAATGCATTAGACTAAATTTTGGAGGCTCGGAACTTTGGTTCTACCAGAGATACGGGGATGTAAATAATGTGACCTTGACACAAATGTTCAGATAATTATAAAGGTCTTTACATATCCCAAGCGAAAAAAAAAATACTTCGCGGTTTCGAACCAGTGGCCTTCCGGGAATGAGGCGAATGTGATAACCACTGCACTACAGATATGTTGTTATGGGTGACCGAGAATACAGTCGAGCAATTAAGGAAAAAGTAAACAATCAACTCCTTCCATAGGAATAGCATTAGACCCAACTTTGGACAATCGTAACTCTGGTTCTAAAAGAGATACGGGGATGTCCTTTGAGTAAGTTATAGTGCAATTTGTCCCCCATCTAACCATACTAAAAACGTAGGGCTACGACAAACAGGGGCCAAGTAATTAAGCAAAACGTAAACAAACAAACCCCTCTATAGGAAATGCATTAGACTAAATTTTGGAGGCTCGGAACTCTGTTTCTACCAGAGATACGGGGATGTAAATAATGTGACCTTGACACAAATGTTCGGATAATTATAAAGGTCTTTACATATCCCAAGCGAAAAAAGAAATTCACGGTTTCGAACCTGTGGCCTTCCGGGATTGAGGCGGATGTGATAACCACTGCACTACAGATATGTTGTTATGGGTGACCGAGAATACAGTCGAGTAATTAAGGAAAAAGTAAACAAACAACTCCTTCCATAGGAATAGCATTAGACCCAACTTTGGACAATCGTAACTCTGGTTCTAAAAGAGATACGGGGATGTCCTTTGAGTAAGTTATAGTGCAATTTGTCCCCCATCTAACCATACTAAAAACGTAGGGCTACGACAAACAGGGGCCAAGTAATTAAGCAAAACGTAAACAAACAAACCCCTCTATAGGAAATGCATTAGACTAAATTTTGGAGGCTCGGAACTCTGTTTCTACCAGAGATACGGGGATGTAAATAATGTGACCTTGACACAAATGTTCGGATAATTATAAAGGTCTTTACATATCCCAAGCGAAAAAAGAAATTCACGGTTTCGAACCTGTGGCCTTCCGGGATTGAGGCGGATGTGATAACCACTGCACTACAGATATGTTGTTATGGGTGACCGAGAATACAGTCGAGTAATTAAGGAAAAAGTAAACAAACAACTCCTTCCATAGGAATAGCATTAGACCCAACTTTGGACAATCGTAACTCTGGTTCTAAAAGAGATACGGGGATGTCCTTTGAGTAAGTTATAGTGCAATTTGTCCCCCATCTAACCATACTAAAAACGTAGGGCTACGACAAACAGGGGCCAAGTAATTAAGCAAAAGGTAAACAAACAACCCCTCCATAGGAAAATCATTTGACCCAATTTTGGAGGCTCGTAACTCCGGTTCTATTAGAGATACGGGGATGTCCTTTGAGCAAGTTGTAGTGCAATTTGTCCCCCATCTAACCATACTAAAAACTTTGGGCTACGACAAACAGGGGCCAAGTAGTTAAGCAAAACGTAAACAAACAACCCGTCCATAGGAATAGCATTAGACCCAACTTTGGAGGCTCGTAACTCTGGTTCTAATAGAGATACGGGGATGTCCTTTGAGTATGTTATCGTCCAATTTGTCCCCCATCCTACTATACCAAAGGTTTGGGTTTGCGTCAAACAGGGGCCGAGAAATTAAGCGAAATATTCAAAAACATGCCATAGAAATAGCGTCACACCCAACTTTAGAGGCTCGTAACTCTGGTTCTACAAGACATAGGGGGATGTCCTTTGAGTATTTGTTGGTCCAATTTGTCCCCCATCCTACTACACCAAAGGTTAGGGGTTGCGTCAAACAGGGGCCGAGTAATTAAGGGAAATGTTCAAAAACATGCCATAGAAATAGCGTCACACCCAACTTTAGAGGCTCGTAACTCTGGTTCTACTAGACATATGGGGATGTCCTTTGGGTATGTTATAGTCCAATTTGTCCCCATCCAACCATTCTAAAAACTTTGGGCTACGACAAACAGGGGCCGAGATATTAAGCAAAATGTTCGTCAACGTATGGTATCGTCTCACTTATTGTTATTATGTTACTTATGATTTTAACACTGAACTTTGTAGGCTCATAACTCTCGTTCTATTAGAGACAAGGGGATCTCCTTTGGATATGTTATAGTACTCTTTTCTCCCCATACAAGGATAGTTTAAACTTGAGGCTACCTCAATATCGTCGTCAACTTATTTTTTGTCTCACTTATTGTTACGAGGTTACTTTTGATTTTTGATAATAAACTTTGCTGGCTCGTAACTCTTTTTCTACTAGAGATGCAGGGATCTCCTTTGAGTATGTTATAGCCCAATTTGTCCCCCATCTAAACATACTAAAAACTTTGGGCTACGACAAACATGGCCCGAGTACTTAAGCAAAAAGTGAGCAAACAAACCCCTCTATAGGAAATGCATTAGACTAAATTTTGGAGGCTCGGAACTTTGGTTCTACCAGAGATACGGGGATGTAAATAATGTGACCTTGACACAAATGTTCAGATAATTATAAAGGTCTTATACATATCCCAAGCGAAAAAAAAAATACTTCGCGGTTTCGAACCAGTGGCCTTCCGGGAATGAGGCGAATGTGATAACCACTGCACTACAGATATGTTGTTATGGGTGACCGAGAATACAGTCGAGTAATTAAGGAAAAAGTAAACAATCAACTCCTTCCATAGGAATAGCATTAGACCCAACTTTGGACAATCGTAACTCTGGTTCTAAAAGAGATACGGGGATGTCCTTTGAGTAAGTTATAGTGCAATTTGTCCCCCATCTAACCATACTAAAAACGTAGGGCTACGACAAACAGGGGCCAAGTAATTAAGCAAAACGTAAACAAACAAACCCCTCTATAGGAAATGCATTAGACTAAATTTTGGAGGCTCGGAACTCTGTTTCTACCAGAGATACGGGGATGTAAATAATGTGACCTTGACACAAATGTTCGGATAATTATAAAGGTCTTTACATATCCCAAGCGAAAAAAGAAATTCACGGTTTCGAACCTGTGGCCTTCCGCGATTGAGGCGGATGTGATAACCACTGCACTACAGATATGTTGTTATGGGTGACCGAGAATACAGTCGAGTAATTAAGGAAAAAGTAAACAAACAACTCCTTCCATAGGAATAGCATTAGACCCAACTTTGGACAATCGTAACTCTAGTTCTAAAAGAGATACGGGGATGTCCTTTGAGTAAGTTATAGTGCAATTTGTCCCCCATCTAACCATACTAAAAACGTAGGGCTACGACAAACAGGGGCCAAGTAATTAAGCAAAACGTAAACAAACAAACCCCTCTATAGGAAATGCATTAGACTAAATTTTGGAAGCTCGGAACTCTGGTTCTACCAGAGATACGGGGATGTAAATAATGTGACCTTGACACAAATGTTCGGATAGTTATAAAGGTCTTTACATATCCTAAGCGAAAAAAAAAACTTCGCGGTTTCGAACCTGTGGCCTTCCGGGATTGAGGCGGATGTGATAACCACTGCACTACAGATATGTTATTATGGGTGACCGAGAATACAGGCCGAGTAGTTAAGGAAAAAGTAAACAAACAACTCCTTCCATATGAATAGCATTAGACCCAACTTTGGACGCTCGTAATTCTGGTTCTGAAAGAGATACGGGGATGTCCTTTGAGTATGTTATAGTGCAATTTGTCCCCCATCTAACCATACTAAAAACGTAGGGCTACGACAAACAGGGGCCAAGTAATTAAGCAAATGGTAAACAAACAACCCCTCCATAGGAAAATCATTTGACCCAATTTTGGAGGCTCGTAACTCCGGTTCTATTAGAGATACGGGGATGTCCTTTGAGCAAGTTGTAGTGCAATGTGTCCCCCATCTAACCATACTAAAAACTTTGGGCTACGACAAACAGGGGCCAAGTAGTTAAGCAAAACGTAAACAAACAACCCGTCCATAGGAATAGCATTAGACCCAACTTTGGAGGCTCGTAACTCTGGTTCTAAAAGAGATACGGGGATGTCCTTTGAGTATGTTATAGTGCAATTTGTCCCCCATCTAACCATACTAAAAACGTAGGGCTACGACAAACAGGGGCCAAGTAATTAAGCAAAACGTAAACAAACAACCCCTCCATAGGAAAAGCATTTGACCCAAATTTGGAGGCTCGTAACTCTGGTTCTAGTAGAGTTACGGGGATGTCCTTTGAGTATGTTATAGCGAAATTTGTCCCCCATCTAACCATACTAAAAGCGTAGGGCTAAAAACAAACAGGGGCCAAGAAATTAAGCAAAACGTGAACAAACAAACCTCTCTATAGGAAATGCATTAGACTAAATTTTGGAAGCTCGGAACTCTGGTTCTACCAGAGATACGGGGATGTAAATAATGTGACCTTGACACAAATGTTCAGATAATTATAAAGGTCTTTACATATCCCAAGCGAAAAAAAAAATACTTCGCGGTTTCGAACCAGTGGCCTTCCGGGAATGAGGCGAATGTGATAACCACTGCACTACAGATATGTTGTTATGGGTGACCGAGAATACAGGCAGAGTAATTAAAAAAAAGTAAACAAACAACTCCTTCCATAGGAATAGCATTAGACCCAACTTTGGACGCTCGTAACTCTGGTTCTAAAAGAGATACGGGGATGTCCTTTGAGTAAGTTATAGTGCAATTTGTCCCCCATCTAACCATACTAAAAACGTAGGGCTACGACAAACAGGGGCCAAGTAATTAAGCAAAACGTAAACAAACAACCCCTCCATAGGAAAAGCATTTGACCCAACTTTGGAGGCTCGTAACTCTGGTTCTAGTAGAGTTACGGGGATGTCCTTTGAGTATGTTATAGCGAAATTTGTCCCCCATTTAACCATACTAAAAGCGTAGGGCTAAAAACAAACAGGGGCCAAGAAATTAAGCAAAACGTGAACAAACAAACCTCTCTATAGGAAATGCATTAGACTAAATTTTGGAAGCTCGGAACTCTGGTTCTACCAGAGATACGGGGATGTAAATAATGTGACCTTGACACAAATGTTCAGATAATTATAAAGGTCTTTACATATCCCAAGCGAAAAAAAAAATACTTCGCGGTTTCGAACCAGTGGCCTTCCGGGAATGAGGCGAATGTGATAACCACTGCACTACAGATATGTTGTTATGGGTGACCGAGAATACAGGCAGAGTAATTAAAAAAAAGTAAACAAACAACTCCTTCCATAGGAATAGCATTAGACCCAACTTTGGACGCTCGTAACTCTGGTTCTAAAAGAGATACGGGGATGTCCTTTGAGTAAGTTATAGTGCAATTTGTCCCCCATCTAACCATACTAAAAACGTAGGGCTACGACAAACAGGGGCCAAGTAATTAAGCAAAACGTAAACAAACAACCCCTCCATAGGAAAAGCATTTGACCCAACTTTGGAGGCTCGTAACTCTGGTTCTAGTAGAGTTACGGGGATGTCCTTTGAGTATGTTATAGCGAAATTTGTCCCCCATTTAACCATACTAAAAGCGTAGGGCTAAAAACAAACAGGGGCCAAGAAATTAAGCAAAACGTGAACAAACAAACCTCTCTATAGGAAATGCATTAGACTAAATTTTGGAAGCTCGGAACTCTGGTTCTACCAGAGATACGGGGATGTAAATAATGTGACCTTGACACAAATGTTCAGATAATTATAAAGGTCTTTACATATCCCAAGCGAAAAAAAAATACTTCGCGGTTTCGAACCAGTGGCCTTCCGGGAATGAGGCGAATGTGATAACCACTGCACTACAGATATGTTGCTATGGGTGACCGAGAATACAGGCCGAGTAATTAAGGAAAAAGTAAACAAACAACTCCTTCCATAGGAATAGCATTAGACCCAACTTTGGACGCTCGTAACTCTGGTTCTAAAAGAGATACGGGGATGTCCTTTGAGTAAGTTATAGTGCAATGTGTCCCCCATCTAACCATACTAAAAACGTAGGGCTACGACAAACAGGGGCCAAGTAATTAAGCAAAACGTAAACAAACAAACCCCTCTATAGGAAATGCATTAGACTAAATTTTGGAGGCTCGGAACTCTGTTTCTACCAGAGATACGGGGATGTAAATAATGTGACCTTGACACAAATGTTCGGATAATTATAAAGGTCTTTACACATCCCAAGCGAAAAAAAAAATACTTCGCGGTTTCGAACCAGTGGCCTTCCGGGAATGAGGCGAATGTTATAACCACTGCACTACAGATATGTTGTTATGGGTGACCGAGAATACAGGCAGAGTAATTAAAAAAAAGTAAACAAACAACTCCTTCCATAGGAATAGCATTAGACCCAACTTTGGACGCTCGTAACTCTGGTTCTAAAAGAGATACGGGGATGTCCTTTGAGTAAGTTATAGTGCAATTTGTCCCCCATCTAACCATACTAAAAACGTAGGGCTACGACAAACAGGGGCCAAGTAATTAAGCAAAACGTAAACAAACAACCCCTCCATAGGAAAAGCATTTGACCCAACTTTGGAGGCTCGTAACTCTGGTTCTAGTAGAGTTACGGGGATGTCCTTTGAGTATGTTATAGCGAAATTTGTCCCCCATTTAACCATACTAAAAGCGTAGGGCTAAAAACAAACAGGGGCCAAGAAATTAAGCAAAACGTGAACAAACAAACCTCTCTATAGGAAATGCATTAGACTAAATTTTGGAAGCTCGGAACTCTGGTTCTACCAGAGATACGGGGATGTAAATAATGTGACCTTGACACAAATGTTCAGATAATTATAAAGGTCTTTACATATCCCAAGCGAAAAAAAAATACTTCGCGGTTTCGAACCAGTGGCCTTCCGGGAATGAGGCGAATGTGATAACCACTGCACTACAGATATGTTGCTATGGGTGACCGAGAATACAGGCCGAGTAATTAAGGAAAAAGTAAACAAACAACTCCTTCCATAGGAATAGCATTAGACCCAACTTTGGACGCTCGTAACTCTGGTTCTAAAAGAGATACGGGGATGTCCTTTGAGTAAGTTATAGTGCAATGTGTCCCCCATCTAACCATACTAAAAACGTAGGGCTACGACAAACAGGGGCCAAGTAATTAAGCAAAACGTAAACAAACAAACCCCTCTATAGGAAATGCATTAGACTAAATTTTGGAGGCTCGGAACTCTGTTTCTACCAGAGATACGGGGATGTAAATAATGTGACCTTGACACAAATGTTCGGATAATTATAAAGGTCTTTACATATCCCAAGCGAGAAAAAAAAATTCACGGTTTCGAACCTGTGGCCTTCCGGGATTGAGGCGGATGTGATAGCCACTGCACTACAGATATGTTGTTATGGGTGACCGAGAATACAGTCGAGTAATTAAGGAAAAAGTAAACAAACAACTCCTTCCATAGGAATAGCATTAGACCCAACTTTGGACGCTCGTAACTCTGGTTCTAAAAGAGATACGGGGATGTCCTTTGAGTAAGTTATAGTGCAATGTGTCCCCCATCTAACCATACTAAAAACGTAGGGCTACGACAAACAGGGGCCAAGTAATTAAGCAAAACGTAAACAAACAAACCCCTCTATAGGAAATGCATTAGACTAAATTTTGGAGGCTCGGAACTCTGTTTCTACCAGAGATACGGGGATGTAAATAATGTGACCTTGACACAAATGTTCGGATAATTATAAAGGTCTTTACATATCCCAAGCGAAAAAAAAAATACTTCGCGGTTTCGAACCAGTGGCCTTCCGGGAATGAGGCGAATGTGATAACCACTGCACTACAGATATGTTGTTATGGGTGACCGAGAATACAGGCAGAGTAATTAAAAAAAAGTAAACAAACAACTCCTTCCATAGGAATAGCATTAGACCCAACTTTGGACGCTCGTAACTCTGGTTCTAAAAGAGATACGGGGATGTCCTTTGAGTAAGTTATAGTGCAATTTGTCCCCCATCTAACCATACTAAAAACGTAGGGCTACGACAAACAGGGGCCAAGTAATTAAGCAAAACGTAAACAAACAACCCCTCCATAGGAAAAGCATTTGACCCAACTTTGGAGGCTCGTAACTCTGGTTCTAGTAGAGTTACGGGGATGTCCTTTGAGTATGTTATAGCGAAATTTGTCCCCCATTTAACCATACTAAAAGCGTAGGGCTAAAAACAAACAGGGGCCAAGAAATTAAGCAAAACGTGAACAAACAAACCTCTCTATAGGAAATGCATTAGACTAAATTTTGGAAGCTCGGAACTCTGGTTCTACCAGAGATACGGGGATGTAAATAATGTGACCTTGACACAAATGTTCAGATAATTATAAAGGTCTTTACATATCCCAAGCGAAAAAAAAATACTTCGCGGTTTCGAACCAGTGGCCTTCCGGGAATGAGGCGAATGTGATAACCACTGCACTACAGATATGTTGCTATGGGTGACCGAGAATACAGGCCGAGTAATTAAGGAAAAAGTAAACAAACAACTCCTTCCATAGGAATAGCATTAGACCCAACTTTGGACGCTCGTAACTCTGGTTCTAAAAGAGATACGGGGATGTCCTTTGAGTAAGTTATAGTGCAATGTGTCCCCCATCTAACCATACTAAAAACGTAGGGCTACGACAAACAGGGGCCAAGTAATTAAGCAAAACGTAAACAAACAAACCCCTCTATAGGAAATGCATTAGACTAAATTTTGGAGGCTCGGAACTCTGTTTCTACCAGAGATACGGGGATGTAAATAATGTGACCTTGACACAAATGTTCGGATAATTATAAAGGTCTTTACATATCCCAAGCGAGAAAAAAAAATTCACGGTTTCGAACCTGTGGCCTTCCGGGATTGAGGCGGATGTGATAGCCACTGCACTACAGATATGTTGTTATGGGTGACCGAGAATACAGTCGAGTAATTAAGGAAAAAGTAAACAAACAACTCCTTCCATAGGAATAGCATTAGACCCAACTTTGGACAATCGTAACTCTGGTTCTAAAAGAGATACGGGGATGTCCTTTGAGTAAGTTATAGTGCAATTTGTCCCCCATCTAACCATACTAAAAACGTAGGGCTACGACAAAAAGGGGCCAAGTAATTAAGCAAAACGTAAACAAACAACCCCTCCATAGGAAAAGCATTTGACCCAACTTTGGAGGCTCGTAACTCTGGTTCTAGTAGAGTTACGGGGATGTCCTTTGAGTATGATATAGCG
The DNA here is from genome assembly GCF_054372755.1 of Phalangium opilio. Lineage (NCBI taxonomy): Eukaryota > Metazoa > Arthropoda > Arachnida > Opiliones > Phalangiidae > Phalangium > Phalangium opilio. Next base: position 3,462,798 of record NW_028324187.1, on the reverse strand, counting down.
AAATTTGTCCCCCATCTAACCATACTAAAAGCGTAGGGCTAAAAACAAGCAGGGGCCAAGAAATTAAGCAAAACGTGAACAAACAAACCTCTCTATAGGAAATGCATTAGACTAAATTTTGGAAGCTCGGAACTCTGGTTCTACCAGAGATACGGGGATGTAAATAATGTGACCTTGACACAAATGTTCGGATAGTTATAAAGGTCTTTACATATCCCAAGCGAAAAAAAAAAACTTCGCGGTTTCGAACCTGTGGCCTTCCGGGATTGAGGCGGATGTGATAACCACTGCACTACAGATATGTTATTATGGGTGACCAAGAATACAGGCCGAGTAGTTAAGGAAAAAGTAAACAAACAACTCCTTCCATAGGAATAGCATTAGACCCAACTTTGGACAATCGCAACTCTGGTTCTAAAAGAGATAAGGGGATGTCCTTTGAGTAAGTTATAGTGCAATTTGTCCCCCATCTAACCATACTAAAAACGTAGGGCTACGACAAACAGGGGCCAAGTAATTAAGCAAAACGTAAACAAACAACCCCTCCATAGGAAAAGCATTTGACCCAACTTTGGAGGCTCGTAACTCTGGTTCTAGTAGAGTTACGGGGATGTCCTTTGAGTATGTTATAGCGAAATTTGTCCCCCATCTAACCATACTAAAAGCGTAGGGCTAAAAACAAACAGGGGCCAAGAAATTAAGCAAAACGTGAACAAACAAACCTCTCTATAGGAAATGCATTAGACTAAATTTTGGAAGCTCGGAACTCTGGTTCTACCAGAGATACGGGGATGTAAATAATGTGACCTTGACACAAATGTTCAGATAATTATAAAGGTCTTTACATATCCCAAGCGAAAAAAAAATACTTCGCGGTTTCGAACCAGTGGCCTTCCGGGAATGAGGCGAATGTGATAACCACTGCACTACAGATATGTTATTATGGGTGACCGAGAATACAGGCCGAGTAGTTAAGGAAAAAGTAAACAAACAACTCCTTCCATATGAATAGCATTAGACCCAACTTTGGACGCTCGTAATTCTGGTTCTGAAAGAGATACGGGGATGTCCTTTGAGTATGTTATAGTGCAATTTGTCCCCCATCTAACCATACTAAACACTTAGGGCTACGACAAACAGGGGCCAAGTAATTAAGCAAAAGGTAAACAAACAACCCCTCCATAGGAAAATCATTTGACCCAATTTTGGAGGCTCGTAACTCCGGTTCTATTAGAGATACGGGGATGTCCTTTGAGCAACTTGTAGTGCAATTTGTCCCCCATCTAACCATACTAAAACTTTGGGCTGCGACAAACAGGGGCCAAGTAGTTAAGCAAAACGTAAACAAACAACCCGTCCATAGGAATAGCATTAGACCCAACTTTGGAGGCTCGTAACTCTGGTTCTAATAGAGATACGGGGATGTCCTTTGAGTATGTTATCGTCCAATTTGTCCCCCATCCTTCTATACCAAAGGTTTGGGTTTGCGTCAAACAGGGGCCGAGAAATTAAGCGAAATATTCAAAAACATGCCATAGAAATAGCGTCACACCCAACTTTAGAGGCTCGTAACTCTGGTTCTACAAGACATAGGGGGATGTCCTTTGAGTATTTGTTGGTCCAATTTGTCCCCCATCCTACTACACCAAAGGTTAGGGGTTGCGTCAAACAGGGGCCGAGTAATTAAGGGAAATGTTCAAAAACATGCCATAGAAATAGCGTCACACCCAACTTAAGAGGCTCGTAACTCTGGTTCTACTAGACATATGGGGATGTCCTTTGGGTATGTTATAGTCCAATTTGTCCCCCATCCAACCATTCTAAAAACTTTGGGCTACGACAAACAGGGGCCGAGATATTAAGCAAAATGTTCGTCAACGTATGGTATCGTCTCACTTATTGTTATTATGTTACTTATGATTTTAACACTGAACTTTGTAGGCTCATAACTCTCGTTCTATTAGAGACAAGGGGATCTCCTTTGGATATGTTATAGTACTCTTTTCTCCCCATACAAGGATAGTTTAAACTTGAGGCTACCTCAATATCGTCGTCAACTTATTTTTTGTCTCACTTATTGTTACGAGGTTACTTTTGATTTTTGATAATAAACTTTGCTGGCTCGTAACTCTTTTTCTACTAGAGATGCAGGGATCTCCTTTGAGTATGTTATAGCCCAATTTGTCCCCCATCTAAACATACTAAAAACTTTGGGCTACGACAAACATGGCCCGAGTACTTAAGCAAAAAGTGAGCAAACAAACCCCTCTATAGGAAATGCATTAGACTAAATTTTGGAGGCTCGGAACTTTGGTTCTACCAGAGATACGGGGATGTAAATAATGTGACCTTGACACAAATGTTCAGATAATTATAAAGGTCTTTACATATCCCAAGCGAAAAAAAAAATACTTCGCGGTTTCGAACCAGTGGCCTTCCGGGAATGAGGCGGATGTGATAACCACTGCACTACAGATATGTTGTTATGGGTGACCGAGAATACAGTCCAGTAATTAAGGAAAAAGTAAACAAACAACTCCTTCCATAGGAATAGCATTAGACCCAACTTTGGACAATCGTAACTCTGGTTCTAAAAGAGATACGGGGATGTCCTTTGAGTAAGTTATAGTGCAATTTGTCCCCCATCTAACCATACTAAAAACGTAGGGCTACGACAAACAGGGGCCAAGTAATTAAGCAAAACGTAAACAAACAACCCCTCCATAGGAAAAGCATTTGACCCAACTTTGGAGGCTCGTAACTCTGGTTCTAGTAGAGTTACGGGGATGTCCTTTGAGTATGTTATAGCGAAATTTGTCCCCCATCTAACCATACTAAAAGCGTAGGGCTAAAAACAAACAGGGGCCAAGAAATTAAGCAAAACGTGAACAAACAAACCTCTCTATAGGAAATGCATTAGACTAAATTTTGGAAGCTCGGAACTCTGGTTCTACCAGAGATACGGGGATGTAAATAATGTGACCTTGACACAAATGTTCGGATAGTTATAAAGGTCTTTACATATCCTAAGCGAAAAAAAAAAACTTCGCGGTTTCGAACCTGTGGCCTTCCGGGATTGAGGCGGATGTGATAACCACTGCACTACAGATATGTTATTATGGGTGACCGAGAATACAGGCCGAGTAGTTAAGGAAAAAGTAAACAAACAACTCCTTCCATATGAATAGCATTAGACCCAACTTTGGACGCTCGTAATTCTGGTTCTGAAAGAGATACGGGGATGTCCTTTGAGTATGTTATAGTGCAATTTGTCCCCCATCTAACCATACTAAACACTTAGGGCTACGACAAACAGGGGCCAAGTAATTAAGCAAAAGGTAAACAAACAACCCCTCCATAGGAAAATCATTTGACCCAATTTTGGAGGCTCGTAACTCCGGTTCTATTAGAGATACGGGGATGTCCTTTGAGCAACTTGTAGTGCAATTTGTCCCCCATCTAACCATACTAAAAACTTTGGGCTACGACAAACAGGGGCCAAGTAGTTAAGCAAAACGTAAACAAACAACCCGTCCATAGGAATAGCATTAGACCCAACTTTGGAGGCTCGTAACTCTGGTTCTAATAGAGATACGGGGATGTCCTTTGAGTATGTTATCGTCCAATTTGTCCCCCATCCTACTATACCAAAGGTTTGGGTTTGCGTCAAACAGGGGCCGAGAAATTAAGCGAAATATTCAAAAACATGCCATAGAAATAGCGTCACACCCAACTTTAGAGGCTCGTAACTCTGGTTCTACAAGACATAGGGGGATGTCCTTTGAGTATTTGTTGGTCCAATTTGTCCCCCATCCTACTACACCAAAGGTTAGGGGTTGCGTCAAACAGGGGCCGAGTAATTAAGGGAAATGTTCAAAAACATGCCATAGAAATAGCGTCACACCCAACTTAAGAGGCTCGTAACTCTGGTTCTACTAGACATATGGGGATGTCCTTTGGGTATGTTATAGTCCAATTTGTCCCCCATCCAACCATTCTAAAAACTTTGGGCTACGACAAACAGGGGCCGAGATATTAAGCAAAATGTTCGTCAACGTATGGTATCGTCTCACTTATTGTTATTATGTTACTTATGATTTTAACACTGAACTTTGTAGGCTCATAACTCTCGTTCTATTAGAGACAAGGGGATCTCCTTTGGATATGTTATAGTACTCTTTTCTCCCCATACAAGGATAGTTTAAACTTGAGGCTACCTCAATATCGTCGTCAACTTCTTTTTTGTCTCACTTATTGTTACGAGGTTACTTTTGATTTTTGATAATAAACTTTGCTGGCTCGTAACTCTTTTTCTACTAGAGATGCAGGGATCTCCTTTGAGTATGTTATAGCCCAATTTGTCCCCCATCTAAACATACTAAAAACTTTGGGCTACGACAAACATGGCCCGAGTACTTAAGCAAAAAGTGAGCAAACAAACCCCTCTATAGGAAATGCATTAGACTAAATTTTGGAGGCTCGGAACTTTGGTTCTACCAGAGATACGGGGATGTAAATAATGTGACCTTGACACAAATGTTCAGATAATTATAAAGGTCTTTACATATCCCAAGCGAAAAAAAAAATACTTCGCGGTTTCGAACCAGTGGCCTTCCGGGAATGAGGCGGATGTGATAACCACTGCACTACAGATATGTTGTTATGGGTGACCGAGAATACAGTCCAGTAATTAAGGAAAAAGTAAACAAACAACTCCTTCCATAGGAATAGCATTAGACCCAACTTTGGACAATCGTAACTCTGGTTCTAAAAGAGATACGGGGATGTCCTTTGAGTAAGTTATAGTGCAATTTGTCCCCCATCTAACCATACTAAAAACGTAGGGCTACGACAAACAGGGGCCAAGTAATTAAGCAAAACGTAAACAAACAACCCCTCCATAGGAAAAGCATTTGACCCAACTTTGGAGGCTCGTAACTCTGGTTCTAGTAGAGTTACGGGGATGTCCTTTGAGTATGTTATAGCGAAATTTGTCCCCCATCTAACCATACTAAAAGCGTAGGGCTAAAAACAAACAGGGGCCAAGAAATTAAGCAAAACGTGAACAAACAAACCTCTCTATAGGAAATGCATTAGACTAAATTTTGGAAGCTCGGAACTCTGGTTCTACCAGAGATACGGGGATGTAAATAATGTGACCTTGACACAAATGTTCGGATAGTTATAAAGGTCTTTACATATCCTAAGCGAAAAAAAAAAACTTCGCGGTTTCGAACCTGTGGCCTTCCGGGATTGAGGCGGATGTGATAACCACTGCACTACACATATGTTATTATGGGTGACCGAGAATACAGGCCGAGTAGTTAAGGAAAAAGTAAACAAACAACTCCTTCCATATGAATAGCATTAGACCCAACTTTGGACGCTCGTAATTCTGGTTCTGAAAGAGATACGGGGATGTCCTTTAGTATGTTATAGTGCAATTTGTCCCCCATCTAACCATACTAAAAACTTAGGGCTACGACAAACAGGGGCCAAGTAATTAAGCAAAACGTAAACAAACAACCCCTCCATAGGAAAAGCATTTGACCCAACTTTGGAGGCTCGTAACTCTGGTTCTAGTAGAGTTACGGGGATGTCCTTTGAGTATGTTATAGCGAAATTTGTCCCCCATCTAACCATACTAAAAGCGTAGGGCTAAAAACAAGCAGGGGCCAAGAAATTAAGCAAAACGTGAACAAACAAACCTCTCTATAGGAAATGCATTAGACTAAATTTTGGAAGCTCGGAACTCTGGTTCTACCAGAGATACGGGGATGTAAATAATGTGACCTTGACACAAATGTTCGGATAGTTATAAAGGTCTTTACATATCCCAAGCGAAAAAAAGAAAACTTCGCGGTTTCGAACCTGTGGCCTTCCGGGATTGAGGCGGATGTGATAACCACTGCACTACAGATATGTTATTATGGGTGACCAAGAATACAGGCCGAGTAGTTAAGGAAAAAGTAAAAAAACAACTCCTTCCATAGAAATAGCATTAGACCCAACTTTGGACAATCGTAACTCTGGTTCTAAAAGAGATACGGGGATGTCCTTTGAGTAAGTTATAGTGCAATTTGTCCCCCATCTAACCATACTAAAAACGTAGGGCTACGACAAAATGGGGCCAAGTAATTAAGCAAAACGTAAACAAACAACCCCTCCATAGGAAAAGCATTTGACCCAACTTTGGAGGCTCGTAACTCTGGTTCTAGTAGAGTTACGGGGATGTCCTTTGAGTATGTTATAGCGAAATTTGTCCCCCATCTAACCATACTAAAAGCGTAGGGCTAAAAACAAACAGGGGCCAAGAAATTAAGCAAAACGTGAACAAACAAACCTCTCTATAGGAAATGCATTAGACTAAATTTTGGAAGCTCGGAACTCTGGTTCTACCAGAGATACGGGGATGTAAATAATGTGACCTTGACACAAATGTTCGGATAGTTATAAAGGTCTTTACATATCCTAAGCGAAAAAAAAAAACTTCGCGGTTTCGAACCTGTGGCCTTCCGGGATTGAGGCGGATGTGATAACCACTGCACTACACATATGTTATTATGGGTGACCGAGAATACAGGCCGAGTAGTTAAGGAAAAAGTAAACAAACAACTCCTTCCATATGAATAGCATTAGACCCAACTTTGGACGCTCGTAATTCTGGTTCTGAAAGAGATACGGGGATGTCCTTTGAGTATGTTATAGTGCAATTTGTCCCCCATCTAACCATACTAAACACTTAGGGCTACGACAAACAGGGGCCAAGTAATTAAGCAAAAGGTAAACAAACAACCCCTCCATAGGAAAATCATTTGACCCAATTTTGGAGGCTCGTAACTCCGGTTCTATTAGAGATACGGGGATGTCCTTTGAGCAACTTGTAGTGCAATTTGTCCCCCATCTAACCATACTAAAAACTTTGGGCTACGACAAACAGGGGCCAAGTAGTTAAGCAAAACGTAAACAAACAACCCGTCCATAGGAATAGCATTAGACCCAACTTTGGAGGCTCGTAACTCTGGTTCTAATAGAGATACGGGGATGTCCTTTGAGTATGTTATCGTCCAATTTGTCCCCCATCCTACTATACCAAAGGTTTGGGTTTGCGTCAAACAGGGGCCGAGAAATTAAGCGAAATATTCAAAAACATGCCATAGAAATAGCGTCACACCCAAATTTAGAGGCTCGTAACTCTGGTTCTACAAGACATAGGGGGATGTCCTTTGAGTATTTGTTGGTCCAATTTGTCCCCCATCCTACTATACCAAAGGTTAGGGGTTGCGTCAAACAGGGGCCGAGTAATTAAGGGAAATGTTCAAAAACATGCCATAGAAATAGCGTCACACCCAACTTTAGAGGCTCGTAACTCTGGTTCTACTAGACATATGGGGATGTCCTTTGGGTATGTTATAGTCCAATTTGTCCCCCATCCAACCATTCTAAAAACTTTGGGCTACGAAAAACAGGGGCCGAGATATTAAGCAAAATGTTCGTCAACGTATGGTATCGTCTCACTTATTGTTATTATGTTACTTATGATTTTAACACTGAACTTTGTAGGCTCATAACTCTCGTTCTATTAGAGACAAGGGGAACTCCTTTGGATATGTTATAGTACTCTTTTCTCCCCATACAAGGATAGTTTAAACTTGAGGCTACCTCAATATCGTCGTCAACTTAATTTTTGTCTCACTTATTGTTACGAGGTTACTTTTGATTTTTGAAAATAAACTTTGCTGGCTCGTAACTCTTTTTCTACTAGAGATGCAGGGATCTCCTTTGAGTATGTTATAGCCCAATTTGTCCCCCATTTAAACATACTAAAAACTTTGGGCTACGACAAACATGGCCCGAGTACTTAAGCAAAACGTGAGCAAACAAACCCCTCTATAGGAAATGCATTAGACTAAATTTTGGAGGCTCGGAACTTTGGTTCTACCAGAGATACGGGGATGTAAATAATGTGACCTTGACACAAATGTTCAGATAATTATAAAGGTCTTTACATATCCCAAGCGAAAAAAAAACACTTCGCGGTTTCGAACCAGTGGCCTTCCGGGAATGAGGCGAATGTGATAACCACTGCACTACAGATATGTTGTTATGAGTGACCGAGAATACAGGCCGAGTAATTAAGCAAAACGTAAACAAACAACCACTCCATAGGAAAAGCATTTGACCCAACTTTGGAGGCTCGTAACTCTGGTTCTAGTAGAGTTACGGGGATGTCCTTTGAGTATATTATAGCGAAATTTGTCCCCCATCTAACCATACTAAAAGCGTAGGGCTAAAAACAAACAGGGGCCAAGAAATTAAGCAAAACGTGAACAAACAAACCTCTCTATAGGAAATGCATTAGACTAAATTTTGGAAGCTCGGAACTCTGGTTCTACCAGAGATACGGGGATGTAAATAATGTGACCTTGACACAAATGTTCGGATAGTTATAAAGGTCTTTACATATCCTAAGCGAAAAAAAAAAAACTTCGCGGTTTCGAACCTGTGGCCTTCCGGGATTGAAGCGGATGTGATAACCACTGCACTACAGATATGTTATTATGGGTGACCGAGAATACAGGCCGAGTAGTTAAGGAAAAAGTAAACAAACAACTCCTTCCATATGAATAGCATTAGACCCAACTTTGGACGCTCGTAATTCTGGTTCTGAAAGAGATACGGGGATGTCCTTTGAGTACGTTATAGTGCAATTTGTCCCCCATCTAACCATACTAAAAACTTAGGGCTACGACAAACAGGGGCCAAGTAATTAAGCAAAAGGTAAACAAACAACCCCTCCATAGGAAAATCATTTGACCCAATTTTGGAGGCTCGTAACTCCGGTTCTATTAGAGATACGGGGATGTCCTTTGAGCAACTTGTAGTGCAATTTGTCCCCCATCTAACCATACTAAAAACTTTGGGCTACGACAAACAGGGGCCAAGTAGTTAAGCAAAACGTAAACAAACAACCCGTCCATAGGAATAGCATTAGACCCAACTTTGGAGGCTCGTAACTCTGGTTCTAATAGAGATACGGGGATGTCCTTTGAGTATGTTATCGTCCAATTTGTCCCCCATCCTACTATACCAAAGGTTTGGGTTTGCGTCAAACAGGGGCCGAGAAATTAAGCGAAATATTCAAAAACATGCCATAGAAATAGCGTCACACCCAAATTTAGAGGCTCGTAACTCTGGTTCTACAAGACATAGGGGGATGTCCTTTGAGTATTTGTTGGTCCAATTTGTCCCCCATCCTACTATACCAAAGGTTAGGGGTTGCGTCAAACAGGGGCCGAGTAATTAAGGGAAATGTTCAAAAACATGCCATAGAAATAGCGTCACACCCAACTTTAGAGGCTCGTAACTCTGGTTCTACTAGACATATGGGGATGTCCTTTGGGTATGTTATAGTCCAATTTGTCCCCCATCCAACCATTCTAAAAACTTTGGGCTACGACAAACAGGGGCCGAGATATTAAGCAAAATGTTCGTCAACGTATGGTATCGTCTCACTTATTGTTATTATGTTACTTATGATTTTAACACTGAACTTTGTAGGCTCATAACTCTCGTTCTATTAGAGACAAGGGGAACTCCTTTGGATATGTTATAGTACTCTTTTCTCCCCATACAAGGATAGTTTAAACTTGAGGCTACCTCAATATCGTCGTCAACTTAATTTTTGTCTCACTTATTGTTACGAGGTTACTTTTGATTTTTGAAAATAAACTTTGCTGGCTCGTAACTCTTTCTCTACTAGAGATGCAGGGATCTCCTTTGAGTATGTTATAGCCCAATTTGTCCCCCATTTAAACATACTAAAAACTTTGGGCTACGACAAACATGGCCCGAGTACTTAAGCAAAACGTGAGCAAACAAACCCCTCTATAGGAAATGCATTAGACTAAATTTTGGAGGCTCGGAACTTTGGTTCTACCAGAGATTCGGGGATGTAAATAATGTGACCTTGACACAAATGTTCAGATAATTATAAAGGTCTTTACATATCCCAAGCGAAAAAAAAACACTTCGCGGTTTCGAACCAGTGGCCTTCCGGGAATGAGGCGAATGTGATAACCACTGCACTACAGATATGTTGTTATGAGTGACCGAGAATACAGGCCGAGTAATTAAGCAAAACGTAAACAAACAACCACTCCATAGGAAAAGCATTTGACCCAACTTTGGAGGCTCGTAACTCTGGTTCTAGTAGAGTTACGGGGATGTCCTTTGAGTATATTATAGCGAAATTTGTCCCCCATCTAACCATACTAAAAGCGTAGGGCTAAAAACAAACAGGGGCCAAGAAATTAAGCAAAACGTGAACAAACAAACCTCTCTATAGGAAATGCATTAGACTAAATTTTGGAAGCTAGGAACTCTGGTTCTACCAGAGATACGGGGATGTAAATAATGTGACCTTGACACAAATGTTCGGATAGTTATAAAGGTCTTTACATATCCCAAGCGAAAAAAAAAAAACTTCGCGGTTTCGAACCTGTGGCCTTCCGGGATTGAGGCGGATGTGATAACCACTGCACTACAGATATGTTGTTATGGGTGACCGAGAATACAGTCGAGTAATTAAGGAAAAAGTAAACAAACAACTCCTTCCATAGGAATAGCATTAGACCCAACTTTGGACGCTCGTAATTCTGGTTCTTAAAGAGATACGGGGATGTCCTTTGAGTATGTTATAGTGCAATTTGTCCCCCATCTAACCATACTAAAAACTTAGGGCTACGACAAACAGGGGCCAAGTAATTAAGCAAATGGTAAACAACCCCTCCATAGGAAAATCATTTGACCCAATTTTGGAGGCTCGTAACTCCGGTTCTATTAGAGATACGGGGATGTCCTTTGAGCAAGTTGTAGTGCAATGTGTCCCCCATCTAACCATACTAAAAACTTTGGGCTACGACAAACAGGGGCCAAGTAGTTAAGCAAAACGTAAACAAACAACCCGTCCATAGGAATAGCATTAGACCCAACTTTGGAGGCTCGTAACTCTGGTTCTATTAGAGATACGGGGATGTCCTTTGAGTAAGTTATAGTGCAATTTGTCCCCCATCTAACCATACTAAACACGTAGGGCTACGACAAACAGGGGCCAAGTAGTTAAGCAAAACGTAAACAAACAACCCCTCCATAGGAATAGCATTAGACCCAACTTTGGAGGCTCGTAACTCTGGTTCTAGTAGAGATACGGGGATGTCCTTTGAGTAAGTTATAGTGCAATTTGTCCCCCATCTAACCATACTAAAAACGTAGGGCTACGACAAACAGGGGCCAAGTAATTAAGCAAAACGTAAACAAACAAACCCCTCTATAGGAAATGCATTAGACTAAATTTTGGAGGCTCGGAACTCTGTTTCTACCAGAGATACGGGGATGTAAATAATGTGACCTTGACACAAATGTGCAGATAATTATAAAGGTCTTTACATATCCCAAGCGTAAAAAAAATTCACGGTTTCGAACCTGTGGCCTTCCGGGATTGAGGCGGATGTGATAGCCACTGCACTACAGATATGTTGTTATGGGTGACCGAGAATACAGTCGAGTAATTAAGGAAAAAGTAAACAAACAACTCCTTCCATAGGAATAGCATTAGACCCAACTTTGGACAATCGTAACTCTGGTTCTAAAAGAGATACGGGGATGTCCTTTGAGTAAGTTATAGTGCAATTTGTCCCCCATCTAACCATACTAAAAACGTAGGGCTACGACAAACAGGGGCCAAGTAATTAAGCAAAACGTAAACAAACAACCCCTCCATAGGAAAAGCATTTGACCCAAATTTGGAGGCTCGTAACTCTGGTTCTAGTAGAGTCACGGGGATGTCCTTTGAGTATGTTATAGCGAAATTTGTCCCCCATCTAACCATACTAAAAGCGTAGGGCTAAAAACAAACAGGGGCCAAGAAATTAAGCAAAACGTGAACAAACAAACCTCTCTATAGGAAATGCATTAGACTAAATTTTGGAAGCTCGGAACTCTGGTTCTACCAGAGATACGGGGATGTAAATAATGTGACCTTTACACAAATGTTCAGATAATTATAAAGGTCTTTACATATCCCAAGCGAAAAAAAAAATACTTCGCGGTTTCGAACCAGTGGCCTTCCGGGAATGAGGCGAATGTGATAACCACTGCACTACAGATATGTTGTTATGGGTGACCGAGAATACAGTCGAGTAATTAAGGAAAAAGTAAACAAACAACTCCTTCCATAGGAATAGCATTAGACCCAACTTTGGACGCTCGTAACTCTGGTTCTAAAAGAGATACGGGGATGTCCTTTGAGTAAGTTATAGTGCAATTTGTCCCCCATCTAACCATACTAAAAACGTAGGGCTACGACAAACAGGGGCCAAGTATTTAAGCAAAACGTAAACAAACAAACCCCTCTATAGGAAATGCATTAGACTAAATTTTGGAGGCTCGGAACTCTGTTTCTACCAGAGATACGGGGATGTAAATAATGTGACCTTGACACAAATGTTCGGATAATTATAAAGGTCTTTACATATCCCAAGCGAAAAAAAAAATTCACGGTTTCGAACCTGTGGCCTTCCGAGATTGAGGCGGATGTGATAACCACTGCACTACAGATATGTTGTTATGGGTGACCGAGAATACAGTCGAGTAATTAAGGAAAAAGTAAACAAACAACTCCTTCCATAGGAATAGCATTAGACCCAACTTTGGACAATCGTAACTCTGGTTCTAAAAGAGATACGGGGATGTCCTTTGAGTAAGTTATAGTGCAATTTGTCCCCCATCTAACCATACTAAAAACGTAGGGCTACGACAAACAGGGGCCAAGTAATTAAGCAAAACGTAAACAAACAACCCCTCCATAGGAAAAGCATTTGACCCAACTTTGGAGGCTCGTAACTCCGGTTCTATAAGAGATACGGGGATGTCCTTTGAGCAAGTTGTAGTGCAATTTGTCCCCCATCTAACCATACTAAAAACTTTGGGCTACGACAAACAGGGGCCAAGTAGTTAAGCAAAACGTAAACAAACAACCCGTCCATAGGAATAGCATTAGACCCAACTTTGGAGGCTCGTAACTCTGGTTCTAATAGAGATACGGGGATGTCCTTTGAGTATGTTATCGTCCAATTTGTCCCCCATCCTACTATACCAAAGGTTTGGGTTTGCGTCAAACAGGGGCCAAGAAATTAAGCAAAACGTGAACAAACAAACCTCTCTATAGGAAATGCATTAGACTAAATTTTGGAAGCTCGGAACTCTGGTTCTACCAGAGATACGGGGATGTAAATAATGTGACCTTGACACAAATGTTCAGATAATTATAAAGGTCTTTACATATCCCAAGCGAAAAAAAAAATACTTCGCGGTTTCGAACCAGTGGCCTTCCGGGAATGAGGCGAATGTGATAACCACTGCACTACAGATATGTTGTTATGGGTGACCGAGAATACAGTCGAGTAATTAAGGAAAAAGTAAACAAACAACTCCTTCCATAGGAATAGCATTAGACCCAACTTTGGACGCTCGTAACTCTGGTTCTAATAGAGATACGGGGATGTCCTTTGAGTAAGTTATAGTGCAATTTTTCCCCATCTAACCATACTAAAAACGTAGGGCTACGACAAACAGGGGCCAAGTATTTAAGCAAAACGTAAACAAACAAACCCCTCTATAGGAAATGCATTAGACTAAATTTTGGAGGCTCGGAACTCTGTTTCTACCAGAGATACGGGGATGTAAATAATGTGACCTTGACACAAATGTTCGGATAATTATAAAGGTCTTTACATATCCCAAGCGAAAAAAAAAAAATTCACGGTTTCGAACCTGTGGCCTTCCGGGATTGAGGCGGATGTGATAACCACTGCACTACAGATATGTTGTTATGGGTGACCGAGAATACAGTCGAGTAATTAAGGAAAAAGTAAACAAACAACTCCTTCCATAGGAATAGCATTAGACCCAACTTTGGACAATCGTAACTCTGGTTCTAAAAGAGATACGGGGATGTCCTTTGAGTAAGTTATAGTGCAATTTGTCCCCCATCTAACCATACTAAAAACGTAGGGCTACGACAAACAGGGGCCAAGTAATTAAGCAAAACGTAAACAAACAACCCCTCCATAGGAAAAGCATTTGACCCAACTTTGGAGGCTCGTAACTCCGGTTCTATTAGAGTTACGGGGATGTCCTTTGAGTATGTTATAGCGAAATTTGTCCCCCATCTAACCATACTAAAAGCGTAGGGCTAAAAACAAACAGGGGCCAAGAAACTAAGCAAAACGTGAGCAAACAAACCCCTCTATAGGAAATGCATTAGACTAAATTTTGGAGGCTCGGAACTTTGGTTCTACCAGAGATACGGGGATGTAAATAATGTGACCTTGACACAAATGTTCAGATAATTATAAAGGTCTTTACATATCCCAAGCGAAAAAAAAACACTTCGCGGTTTCGAACCAGTGGCCTTCCGGGAATGAGGCGAATGTGATAACCACTGCACTACAGATATGTTGTTATGGGTGACCGAGAATACAGTCGAGTAATTAAGGAAAAAGTAAACAAACAACTCCTTCCATAGGAATAGCATTAGACCCAACTTTGGACGCTCGTAACTCTGGTTCTAAAAGAGATACGGGGATGTCCTTTGAGTAAGTTATAGTGCAATTTGTCCCCCATCTAACCATACTAAAAACGTAGGGCTACGACAAACAGGGGCCAAGTATTTAAGCAAAACGTAAACAAACAAACCCCTCTATAGGAAATGCATTAGACTAAATTTTGGAGGCTCGGAACTCTGTTTCTACCAGAGATACGGGGATGTAAATAATGTGACCTTGACACAAATGTTCGGATAATTATAAAGGTCTTTACATATCCCAAGCGAAAAAAAAAATTCACGGTTTCGAACCTGTGGCCTTCCGGGATTGAGGCGGATGTGATAACCACTGCACTACAGATATGTTGTTATGGGTGACCGAGAACACAGTCGAGTAATTAAGGAAAAAGTAAACAAACAACTCCTTCCATAGGAATAGCATTAGACCCAACTTTGGACAATCGTAACTCTGGTTCTAAAAGAGATACGGGGATGTCCTTTGAGTAAGTTATAGTGCAATTTGTCCCCCATCTAACCATACTAAAAACGTAGGGCTACGACAAACAGGGGCCAAGTAATTAAGCAAAACGTAAACAAACAACCCCTCCATAGGAAAAGCATTTGACCCAACTTTGGAGGCTCGTAACTCCGGTTCTATAAGAGATACGGGGATGTCCTTTGAGCAAGTTGTAGTGCAATTTGTCCCCCATCTAACCATACTAAAAACTTTGGGCTACGACAAACAGGGGCCAAGTAGTTAAGCAAAACGTAAACAAACAACCCGTCCATAGGAATAGCATTAGACCCAACTTTGGAGGCTCGTAACTCTGGTTCTAATAGAGATACGGGGATGTCCTTTGAGTATGTTATCGTCCAATTTGTCCCCCATCCTACTATACCAAAGGTTTGGGTTTGCGTCAAACAGGGGCCAAGAAATTAAGCAAAACGTGAACAAAAAACCTCTCTATAGGAAATGCATTAGACTAAATTTTGGAAGCTCGGAACTCTGGTTCTACCAGAGATACGGGGATGTAAATAATGTGACCTTGACACAAATGTTCAGATAATTATAAAGGTCTTTACATATCCCAAGCGAAAAAAAAAATACTTCGCGGTTTCGAACCAGTGGCCTTCCGGGAATGAGGCGAATGTGATAACCACTGCACTACAGATATGTTGTTATGGGTGACCGAGAATACAGTCGAGTAATTAAGGAAAAAGTAAACAAACAACTCCTTCCATAGGAATAGCATTAGACCCAACTTTGGACGCTCGTAACTCTGGTTCTAATAGAGATACGGGGATGTCCTTTGAGTAAGTTATAGTGCAATTTGTCCCCCATCTAACCATACTAAAAACGTAGGGCTACGACAAACAGGGGCCAAGTATTTAAGCAAAACGTAAACAAACAAACCCCTCTATAGGAAATGCATTAGACTAAATTTTGGAGGCTCGGAACTCTGTTTCTACCAGAGATACGGGGATGTAAATAATGTGACCTTGACACAAATGTTCGGATAATTATCAAGGTCTTTACATATCCCAAGCGAAAAAAAAAAAATTCACGGTTTCGAACCTGTGGCCTTCCGGGATTGAGGCGGATGTGATAACCACTGCACTACAGATATGTTGTTATGGGTGACCGAGAATACAGTCGAGTAATTAAGGAAAAAGTAAACAAACAACTCCTTCCATAGGAATAGCATTAGACCCAACTTTGGACAATCGTAACTCTGGTTCTAAAAGAGATACGGGGATGTCCTTTGAGTAAGTTATAGTGCAATTTGTCCCCCATCTAACCATACTAAAAACGTAGGGCTACGACAAACAGGGGCCAAGTAATTAAGCAAAACGTAAACAAACAACCCCTCCATAGGAAAACCATTTGACCCAACTTTGGAGGCTCGTAACTCCGGTTCTATTAGAGTTACGGGGATGTCCTTTGAGTATGTTATAGCGAAATTTGTCCCCCATCTAACCATACTAAAAGCGTAGGGCTAAAAACAAACAGGGGCCAAGAAACTAAGCAAAACGTGAACAAACAAACCTCTCTATAGGAAATGCATTAGACTAAATTTTGGAAGCTCGGAACTCTGTTTCTACCAGAGATACGGGGATGTAAATAATGTGACCTTGACACAAATGTTCGGATAATTATAAAGGTCTTTACATATCCCAAGCGAAAAAAAAAAAAACTTCGCGGTTTCGAACCTGTGGCCTTCCGGGATTGAGGCGGATGTGATAACCACTGCACTACAGATATGTTATTATGGGTGACCGAGAATACAGGGCGAGTAATTAAGGAAAAAGTAAACAAACAACTCCTTCCATATGAATAGCATTAGACCCAACTTTGGACGCTCGTAATTCTGGTTCTGAAAGAGATACGGGGATGTCGTTTGAGTATGTTATAGTGCAATTTGTCCCCCATCTAACCATACTAAAAACTTAGGGCTACGACAAACAGGGGCCAAGTAATAAAGCAAAACGTAAACAAACAACCCCTCCATAGGAAAAGCATTTGACCCAACTTTGGAGGCTCGTAACTCTGGTTCTAGTAGAGTTACGGGGATGTCCTTTGAAAATGTTATAGCGAAATTTGTCCCCCAACTAACCATACTAAAAGCGTAGGGCTAAAAACAAACAGGGGCCAAGAAATTAAGCAAAACGTGAACAAACAAACCTCTCTATAGGAAATGCATTAGACTAAATTTTGGAAGCACGGAACTCTGGTTCTACCAGAGATACGGGGATGTAAATAATGTGACCTTGACACAAATGTTCAGATAATTATAAAGGTCTTTACATATCCCAAGCGAAAAAAAAAATACTTCGCGGTTTCGAACCAGTGGCCTTCCGGGAATGAGGCGAATGTGATAACCACTGCACTACAGATATGTTATTATGGGTGACCGAGAATACAGGGCGAGTAATTAAGGAAAAAGTAAACAAACAACTCCTTCCATAGGAATAGCATTAGACCCAACTTTGGACGCTCGTAATTCTGGTTCTGAAAGAGATACGGGGATGTCCTTTGAGTATGTTATAGTGCAATTTGTCCCCCATCTAACCATACTAAAAACGTAGGGCTACGACAAACAGGGGCCAAGTAATTAAGCAAAACGTAAACAAACAACCCCTCCATAGGAAAATCATTTGACCCAATTTTGGAGGCTCGTAACTCCGGTTCTATTAGAGATACGGGGATGTCCTTTGAGCATGTTGTAGTGCAATTTGTCCCCCATCTAACCATACTAAAAACTTTGGGCTACGACAAACAGGGGCCAAGTAGTTAAGCAAAACGTAAACAAACAACCCCTCCATAGGAATAGCATTAGACCCAACTTTGGAGGCTCGTAACTCTGGTTCTAATAGAGATACGGGGATGTCCTTTGAGTATGTTATCGTCCAATTTGTCCCCCATCCTACTATACCAAAGGTTAGGGGTTGCGTCAAACAGGGGCCGAGTAATTAAGGGAAATGTTCAAAAACATGCCATAGAAATAGCGTCACACCCAACTTTAGAGGCTCGTAACTCTGGTTGTACTAGACATAGGGGGATGTCCTTTGGGTATGTTATAGTCCAATTTGTCTTCCATCCAACCATACTAAAAACTTTGGGCTACGACAAACAGGGGCCGAGATATTAAGCAAAATGTTCGTCAACGTATGGTATCGTCTCACTTATTGTTATTATGTTACTTATGATTTTAACACTGAACTTTGTAGGCTCATAACTCTCGTTCTATTAGAGACAAGGGGATCTCCTTTGGATATGTTATAGTACTCTTTTCTCCCCATACAAGGATAGTTTAAACTTGAGGCTACCTCAATATCGTCGTCAACTTATTTTTTGTCTCACTTATTGTTAGGAGATTACTTTTGATTTTTGAAAATAAACTTTGCTGGCTCGTAACTCTTTTTCTACTAGAGGTGCAGGGATCTCCTTTGAGTATGTTATAGCCCAATTTGTCCCCCATCTAACCATACTAAAAACTTTGGGCTACGACAAACATGGCCCGAGTACTTAAGCAAAACGTGAACAAACAAACCCCTCTATAGGAAATGCATTAGACTAAATTTTGGAGGCTCGGAACTTTGGTTCTACCAGAGATACGGGGATGTAAATAATGTGACCTTGACACAAATGTTCAGATAATTATAAAGGTCTTTACATATCCCAAGCGAAAAAAAAATACTTCGCAGTTTCGTACCTGCGGCCTTCCGGGATTGAGGCGGATGTGATAACCACTGCACTACAGATATGTTATTAAGGGTGACCGAGAATACAGGCCGAGTAATTAAGGAAAAAGTAAACAAACAACTCCTTCCATAGGATTAGCATTAGACCCAACTTTGGAGGCTCGTAACTCTGGTTCTAGTAGAGATACGGGGATGTCCTTTGAGTATGTTATAGCGACATTTGTCCCCCATCTAACCATACTAAAAGCGTAGGGCTAAAAACAAACAAGGGCCAAGAAATTAAGCAAAACGTGAACAAACAAACCTCTCTATAGGAAATGCATTAGACTAAATTTTGGAGGCTCGGAACTCTGGTTCTACCAGAGATACGGGGATGTAAATAATGTGACCTTGACACAAATGTTCGGATAATTATAAAGGTCTTTACATATCCCAGGCGAAAAAAAAAAACTTCGCGGTTTCGAACCTGTGGCCTTCCGGGATAGAGGCGGATGTGATAACCACTGCACTACAGATATGTTATTATGGGTGACCGAGAATACAGGCCGAGTAATTAAGGAAAAAGTAAACAAACAACTCCTTCCATATGAATAGCATTAGACCCAACTTTGGACGCTCGTAATTCTGGTTCTGAAAGAGATATGCGGATGTCCTTTGAGTATGTTATAGTGCAAATTGTCCCCCATCTAACCATACTAAAAACTTAGGGCTACGACAAACAGGGGCCAAGTAATTAAGCAAAACGTAAACAAACAACCCCTCCATAGGAAAAGCATTTAACCCAACGTTGGAGGCTCGTAACCCTGGTTCTAGTAGAGATACAGGGATGTCCTTTGAGTATGTTATGGTGCAATTTGTCCCCCATCTAACCATACTAAAAGCGTAGGGCTAAAAACAAACAGGGGCCAAGAAATTAAGCAAAACGTAAACAAGCAACCCCTCCATAGGAAAAGCATTTGACCCAACTTTGGAGGCTCGTAACCCTGGTTCTAGTAGAGATACAGGGATGTCCTTTGAGTATGTTATAGTGCAATTTGTCCCCCATCTAACCATACTGAAAACTTAGGGCTACGAAAAACAGGGGCCAAGTATTTAAGCAAAACGGAAACAAACAAACCCCTCTATAGGAAATGCATTAGACTAAATTTTGGAGGCTCGGAACTCTGTTTCTACCAGAGATACGGGGATGTAAATTATGTGACCTTGACACAAATGTTCGGATAATTATAAAGGTCTTTACATATCCCAAGCGAAAAAAAAAAAAAAAACTTCGCGGTTTCGAACCTGCGGCCTTCCGGGATTGAGGCGGATGTGATAACCACTGCACTACAGATATGTTATTATGGGTGACCAAGAATACAGGCCGAGTAATAAAGGAAAAAGTAACCAAACAACTCCTTCCATATGAATAGCATTAGACCCAACTTTGGACGCTCGTAATTCTGGTTCTGAAAGAGATATGGGGATGTCCTTTGAGTATGTTATAGTGCAATTAGTCCCCCATCTAACCATACTGAAATCTTAGGGCTACGAAAAACAGGGGCCAGGTATTTAAGCAAAACGGAAACAAACAAACCCCTCTATAGGAAATGCATTAGACTAAATTTTGGAGGCTCGGAACTCTGTTTCTACCAGAGATACGGGGATGTAAACAATGTGACCTTGACACAAATGTTCGGATAATTATAAAGGTCTTTACATATCCCAAGCGAAAAAAAAAAAAAACTTCGCGGTTTCGAACCTGCGGCCTTCCGGGATTGAGGCGGATGTGATAACCACTGCACTACAGATATGTTATTATGGGTGACCGAGAATACAGGCCGAGTAATTAAGGAAAATGTAAACAAACAACTCCTTCCATAGGAATAGCATTAGACCCAATTTTGCACGCTCGTAACTCTGGTTCTAAAAGAGATACGGAGATGTCCTTTGAGTAAGTTATAGTGCAAATTGTCCCCCATCTAACCATGCTAAAAACGTACGGCAACGACAAACCGGGGCCAAGTAATTAAGCAAAACGTAAACAAGCAACCCCTCCATAGGAAAAGCATTTGACCCAACTTTGGAGGCTCGTAACCCTGGTTCTAGTAGAGATACAGGGATGTCCTTTGAGTATGTTATAGTGCAATTTGTCCCCCATCTAACCATACTAAAAGCGTAGGGATAAAAACAAACAGGGGCCATGAAATTAAGCAAAACGTGAACAAACAAACCTCTCTATAGGAAATGCATTAGACTAAATTTTGGAGGCTCGGAACTCTGGTTCTACCAGAGATACGGGGATGTAAATAATGTGACCTTGACACAAATGTTCGGGTAATTATAAAGGTCTTTACATATCCCAAGAAAAAAAAAAAAAAAAAAAACTTCGCGGTTTCGAACCTGTGGCCTTCCGGGATTGAGGCGGATGAGATAACCACTGCACTATAATTATGTTATTATGGGTGACCGAGAATACAGGCTGAGTAATTAAGGAAAAAGTAAACAAACAACTCCTTCCATATGAATAGCATTAGACCCAACTTTGGACGCTCGTAATTCTGGTTCTGAAAGAGATATGGGGATGTCCTTTGAGTATGTTATAGTGCAATTAGTCCCCCATCTAACCATACTGAAAACTTAGGGCTACGAAAAACAGGGGCCAAGTATTTAAGCAAAACGGAAACAAACAAACCCCTCTATAGGAAATGCATTAGACTAAATTTTGGAGGCTCGGAACTCTGTTTCTACCAGAGATACGGGGATGTAAACAATGTGACCTTGACACAAATGTTCGGATAATTATAAAGGTCTTTACATATCCCAAGCGAAAAAAAAAAAAAATTCGCGGTTTCGAACCTGCGGCCTTCCGGGATTGAGGCGGATGTGATAACCACTGCACTACAGATATGTTATTATGGGTGACCGAGAATACAGGCCGAGTAATTAAGGAAAATGTAAACAAACAACTCCTTCCATAGGAATAGCATTAGACCCAATTTTGCATGCTCGTAACTCTGGTTCTAAAAGAGATACGGAGATGTCCTTTGAGTAAGTTATAGTGCAAATTGTCCCCCATCTAACCATGCTAAAAACGTACGGCAACGACAAACCGGGGCCAAGTAATTAAGCAAAACGTAAACAAGCAACCCCTCCATAGGAAAAGCATTTGACCCAACTTTGGAGGCTCGTAACCCTGGTTCTAGTAGAGATACAGGGATGTCCTTTGAGTATGTTATAGTGCAATTTGTCCCCCATCTAACCATACTAAAAGCGTAGGGATAAAAACAAACAGGGGCCAAGAAATTAAGCAAAACGTGAACAAACAAACCTCTCTATAGGAAATGCATTAGACTAAATTTTGGAGGCTCGGAACTCTGGTTCTACCAGAGATACGGGGATGTAAATAATGTGACCTTGACACAAATGTTCGGGTAATTATAAAGGTCTTTACATATCCCAAGAAAGAAAAAAAAAAAAAACTTCGCGGTTTCGAACCTGTGGCCTTCCGGGATTGAGGCGGATGTGATAACCACTGCACTATAATTATGTTATTATGGGTGACCGAGAATACAGGCCGAGTAATTAAGGAAAAAGTAAACAAACAACTCCTTCCATATGAATAGCATTAGACCCAACTTTGGACGCTCGTAATTCTGGTTCTGAAAGAGATATGGGGATGTCCTTTGAGTATGTTATAGTGCAATTTGTCCCCCATCTAACCATACTGAAAACTTAGGGCTACGAAAAACTGGGGCCAAGTATTTAAGCAAAACGGAAACAAACAAACCCCTCTATAGGAAATGCATTAGACTAAATTTTGGAGGCTCGGAACTCTGTTTCTACCAGAGATACGGGGATGTAAATAATGTGACCTTGACACAAATGTTCGGATAATTATAAAGGTCTTTACATATCCCAAGCGAAAAAAAAAAAAACTTCGCGGTTTCGAACCTGCGGCCTTCCGGGATTGAGGCGGAAGTGATAACCACTGCACTACAGATATGTTATTATGGGTGACCGAGAATACAGGCCGAGTAATTAAGGAAAAAGTAAACAAACAACTCCTTCCGTAGGAATAGCATTAGTCCCGATTTTGCACGCTCGTAACTCTGGTTCTAAAAGAGATACGGAGATGTCCTTTGAGTAAGTTATAGTGCAAATTGTCCCCCATCTAACCATGCTAAAAACGTACGGCAACGACAAACCGGGGCCAAGTAATTAAGCAAAACGTAAACAAGCAACCCCTCCATAGGAAAAGCATTTGACCCAACTTTGGAGGCTCGTAACCCTGGTTCTAGTAGAGATACAGGGATGTCCTTTGAGTATGTTATAGTGCAATTTGTCCCTCATCTAACCATACTAAAAGCTTAGGGATAAAAACAAACAGGGGCCAAGAAATTAAGCAAAACGTGAACAAACAAACCTCTCTATAGGAAATGCATTAGACTAAATTTTGGAGGCTCGGAACTTTGGTTCTACCAGAGATACGGGGATGTAAATAATGTGAACTTGACACAAATTTTCGGATAATTATAAAGGTCTTTACATATCCCAAGCAAAAAAAAAAACTTCGCGGTTTCGAACCTGTGGCCTTCCGGGATTGAGGCGGATGTGATAACCACTGCACTACAGATATGTTATTATGGGTGACCGAGAATACAGGCTGAGTAATTAAGGAACAAGTAAACAAACAACTCCTTCCATAGGAATAGCATTAGACCCAACTTTGGAGGCTCGTAACTCTGGTTCTAAAAGAGTTACGGTGATGTCCTTTGAGTATGTTATAGTGCAATTTGTCCCCCATCTAACCATACTAAAAACGTAGGGCTACGACAAACAGGGGCCAAGAAATTAAGCAAAACATGAACAAACAAACCCCTCTATAGGAAATGCATTAGACTAAATTTTGGAGGCTCGGAACTCTGGTTCTACCAGAGATACGGGGATGTAAATAATGTGGCCTTGACACAAATGTTCGGATAATTATAAAGGTCTTTACATATCCCAAGCGACAAAAAAAAACTTCGCGGTTTCGAACCTGTGGCCTTCCGGGATTGAGGCGGATGTGATAACCACTGCACTACAGATATGTTATTATGGGTGACCGAGAATACAGCCCGAGTAATTAAGGAACAAGTAAACAAACAACTCCTTTCATAGGAATAGCATTAGACCCAATTTTGGAGGCTCGTAACTCCGGTTCTAGTAGAGATACGGGGATGTCCTTTAAGCAAAATGTAGTGCAATTTGTCCCCCATCTAACCATACTAAAAACTTTGGGCTACGACAAACAGGGCCGAGTAATTAAGCAAAACGTAAACAAACAACCCCTCCCTAGGAAAAGCATTTGACCCAATTTTGGAGGCTCGTAACTCTGGTTCTAGTAGAGATACGGGGATGTCCTTTGAGTATGTTATAGTGCAATTTGTCCCCCATCTAACCATACTAAAAACGTAGGGCTAAAAACAAACAGGGGCCAAGAAATTAAGCAAAACGTGAACAAACAAACCCCTCTATAGGAAATGCATTAGACTAAATTTTGGAGACTCGGAACTCTGGTTCTACCAGAGATACGGGGATGTAAATAATGAGACCTTGACACTAATGTTCGGATAATTATAAAGGTCTTTACATATCCCAAGCGAAAAAAAAAAACTTCGCGGTTTCGAACCTGTGGCCTTCCGGGATTGAGGCGGATGTGATAACCACTGCACTACAGATATGTTATTATGGGTGACCGAGAATACAGGCCGAGTAATTAAGGAAAAAGTAAACACCTCCTTTCATAGGAATAGCATTAGACCCAACTCTGGAGGCTCGTAACTCTAATTCTAAAAGAGATACGGGGATGCCCTTTGAGTATGTTATAGTGCAATTTGCCCCCCATCTAACCATACTAAAAACTTTGGGCAACGACAAACAGGGGCCAAGTAATTAAGCAAAACGTAAACAAACACTCCCTCCATAGGAAAAGAATTTGACCCAACTTTGGAGGCTCGTAACTCTGGTTCTAATAGAGATACGGGGATGTCCTTTGAGTATGTTATAGTGCAATTTGTCCCCCATCTAACCATACTAAAAACGTAGGGCTAAAAACAAACAGGGGCCAAGAAATTAAGCAAAACGTGAACAAACAAACCCCTCTATAGGAAATGCATTAGACTAAATTTTGGAGGCTCGGAACTCTGTTTCTACCAGAGATACGGGGATGTAAACAATGTGACCTTGACACAAATGTTCGGATAATTATAAAGGTCTTTACATATCCCAAGCGAAAAAAAAAAAAAATTCGCGGTTTCGAACCTGCGGCCTTCCGGGATTGAGGCGGATGTGATAACCACTGCACTACAGATATGTTATTATGGGTGACCGAGAATACAGGCCGAGTAATTAAGGAAAATGTAAACAAAAAACTCCTTCCATAGGAATAGCATTAGACCCAATTTTGCATGCTCGTAACTCTGGTTCTAAAAGAGATACGGAGATGTCCTTTGAGTAAGTTATAGTGCAAATTGTCCCCCATCTAACCATGCTAAAAACGTACGGCAACGACAAACCGGGGCCAAGTAATTAAGCAAAACGTAAACAAGCAACCCCTCCATAGGAAAAGCATTTGACCCAACTTTGGAGGCTCGTAACCCTGGTTCTAGTAGAGATACAGGGATGTCCTTTGAGTATGTTATAGTGCAATTTGTCCCTCATCTAACCATACTAAAAGCGTAGGGATAAAAACAAACAGGGGCCAAGAAATTAAGCAAAACGTGAACAAACAAACCTCTCTATAGGAAATGCATTAGACTAAATTTTGGAGGCTCGGAACTTTGGTTCTACCAGAGATACGGGGATGTAAATAATGTGAACTTGACACAAATTTTCGGATAATTATAAAGGTCTTTACATATCCCAAGCAAAAAAAAAAAACTTCGCGGTTTCGAACCTGTGGCCTTCCGGGATTGAGGCGGATGTGATAACCACTGCACTACAGATATGTTATTATGGGTGACCGAGAATACAGGCTGAGTAATTAAGGAACAAGTAAACAAACAACTCCTTCCATAGGAATAGCATTAGACCCAACTTTGGAGGCTCGTAACTCTGGTTCTAAAAGAGTTACGGTGATGTCCTTTGAGTATGTTATAGTGCAATTTGTCCCCCATCTAACCATACTAAAAACGTAGGGCTACGACAAACAGGGGCCAAGAAATTAAGCAAAACATGAACAAACAAACCCCTCTATAGGAAATGCATTAGACTAAATTTTGGAGGCTCGGAACTCTGGTTCTACCAGAGATACGGGGATGTAAATAATGTGGCCTTGACACAAATGTTCGGATAATTATAAAGGTCTTTACATATCCCAAGCGACAAAAAAAAACTTCGCGGTTTCGAACCTGTGGCCTTCCGGGATTGAGGCGGATGTGATAACCACTGCACTACAGATATGTTATTATGGGTGACCGAGAATACAGCCCGAGTAATTAAGGAACAAGTAAACAAACAACTCCTTTCATAGGAATAGCATTAGACCCAATTTTGGAGGCTCGTAACTCCGGTTCTAGTAGAGATACGGGGATGTCCTTTAAGCAAAATGTAGTGCAATTTGTCCCCCATCTAACCATACTAAAAACTTTGGGCTACGACAAACAGGGCCGAGTAATTAAGCAAAACGTAAACAAACAACCCCTCCCTAGGAAAAGCATTTGACCCAATTTTGGAGGCTCGTAACTCTGGTTCTAGTGGAGATATGGGGATGTCCTTTGAGTATGTTATAGTGCAATTTGTCCCCCATCTAACCATACTAAAAACGTAGGGCTAAAAACAAACAGGGGCCAAGAAATTAAGCAAAACGTGAACAAACAAACCCCTCTATAGGAAATGCATTAGACTAAATTTTGGAGACTCGGAACTCTGGTTCTACCAGAGATACGGGGATGTAAATAATGTGACCTTGACACTAATGTTCGGATAATTATAAAGGTCTTTACATATCCCAAGCGAAAAAAAAAACTTCGCGGTTTCGAACCTGTGGCCTTCCGGGATTGAGGCGGATGTGATAACCACTGCACTACAGATATGTTATTATGGGTGACCGAGAATACAGGCCGAGTAATTAAGGAAAAAGTAAACACCTCCTTTCATAGGAATAGCATTAGACCCAACTCTGGAGGCTCGTAACTCTAATTCTAAAAGAGATACGGGGATGCCCTTTGAGTATGTTATAGTGCAATTTGCCCCCCATCTAACCATACTAAAAACTTTGGGCAACGACAAACAGGGGCCAAGTAATTAAGCAAAACGTAAACAAACACTCCCTCCATAGGAAAAGAATTTGACCCAACTTTGGAGGCTCGTAACTCTGGTTCTAATAGAGATACGGGGATGTCCTTTGAGTATGTTATAGTGCAATTTGTCCCCCATCTAACCATACTAAAAACGTAGGGCTAAAAACAAACAGGGGCCAAGAAATTAAGCAAAACGTGAACAAACAAACCCCTCTATAGTAAATGCATTAGACTAAATTTTGGAGACTCGGAACTCTGGTTCTACCAGAGATACGGGGATGTAAATAATGTGACCTTGACACTAATGTTCGGATAATTATAAAGGTCTTTACATATCCCAAGCGAAAAAAAAAAAAAAACTTCGCTGTTTCGAACCTGTGGCCTTCCGGGATTGAGGCGGATGTGATAACCACTGCACTACAGATACGTTATTATGAGTGACCGAGAATACAGGCCGGGTAATTAAGGAAAAAGTAAACACCTCCTTTCATAGGAATAGCATTAGACCCAATTTGGAGGCTCGTAACTCTGGTTCTAAAAGAGATACGGGGATGTCCTTTGAGTATGTTATAGTGCAATTTGTCCCCGATCTAACCATACTAAAAACTTTGGGCTACGACAAACAGGGGCCAAGAAATTAAGACAAACATAAACAAACAACCCCTCCATAGGAAAAGAATTTGACCCAAATTTGGAGGCTCGTAACTCTGGTTCTAATAGAGATACGGGGATGTCCTTTGAGTATGTTATAGTGCAATTTGTCCCCCATCCAACCATACTAAAAACGTAGGGCTAAAAACAAACAGGGGCCAAGAAATTAAGCAAAACGTGAACAAACAAACCCCTCTATAGGAAATGCATTAGACTAAATTTTGGAAGCTCGGAACTCTGGTTCTACCAGAGATACGGGGATGTAAATAATGTGACCTTGACACAAATGTGCAGATAATTATAAAGGTCTTTACATATCCCAAGCGAAAAAAAAAATACTTCGCGGTTTCGAACCAGTGGCCTTCCGGGAATGAGGCGAATGTGATAACCACTGCACTACAGATATGTTGTTATGGGTGACCGAGAATACAGGCCGAGTAATTAAGGAAAAAGTAAACAAACAACTCCTTCCATAGGAATAGCATTAGACCCAACTTTGGAGGCTCGTAACTCTGGTTCTAAAAGAGATACGGGGATGTCCTTTGATTATGTTATAGTGCAATTTGTCCCCGATCTAACCATACTAAAAACTTTGGGCTACGACAAACAGGGGCCAAGAAATTAAGACAAACATAAACAAACAACCCCTCCATAGGAAAAGAATTTGACCCAAATTTGGAGGCTCGTAACTCTGGTTCTAATAGAGATACGGGGATGTCCTTTGAGTATGTTATAGTGCAATTTGTCCCCCATCCAACCATACTAAAAACGTAGGGCTAAAAACAAACAGGGGCCAAGAAATTAAGCAAAACGTGAACAAACAAACCCCTCTATAGGAAATGCATTAGACTAAATTTTGGAAGCTCGGAACTCTGGTTCTACCAGAGATACGGGGATGTAAATAATGTGACCTTGACACAAATGTGCAGATAATTATAAAGGTCTTTACATATCCCAAGCGTAAAAAAAAAACTTCGCGGTTTCGAACCTGTGGCCTTCCGGGATTGAGGCGGATGTGATAACCACTGCACTACAGATATGTTATTATGGGTGACCGAGAATACAGGCCGAGTAATTAAGGAAAAAGTAAACACCACCTTTCATAGGAATAGCATTAGACCCAACTTTGGAGGCTCGTAACTCTGGTTCTAAAAGAGATACGGGGATGTCCTTTGAGTATGTTATAGTGCAATTTGTCCCCCATCTAACCATACTGAAACTTTGGGCTACGACAAACAGGGGCCAAGTAATTAAGCAAAACGTAAACAAACAACCCCTCCCTAGGAAAATCATTTGACCCAATTTTGGAGGCTCGTAACTCCGGTTCTAGTAGAGATACGGGGATGTCCTTTGAGAAAGTTGTAGTGCAATTTGTCCCCCATCTAACCTTTTTAAAAACGTAGGGCTAAAAACAAACAGGGGCCAAGAAATTAAGCAAAACGTGAACAAACAAACCTCTCTATAGGAAATGCATTAGACTAAATTTTGGAGGCTCGGAACTCTGGTTCTACCAGAGATACGGGGATGTAAATAATGTGACCTTGACACAAATGTTCGGATAATTATAAAGGTCTTTACATATCCCAAGCGAAAAAAAAAAAACTTCGCGGTTTCGAACCTGTGGCCTTCCGGGATTGAGGCGGATGTGATAACCACTGCACTACAGATATGTTATTATGGGTGACCGAGAATACAGGCCAAGTAATTAAGGAAAATGTAAACAAACAACTCCTTTCATAGGAATAGCATTAGACCCAACTTTGGAGGCTCGTAACTCTGGTTCTTAACGAGTTACGGGGATGTCCTTTGAGTATGTTATAGTGCAATTTGTCCCCCATCTAACCATACTAAGAACTTTGGGCTACGACAAACAGGGGCCGAGTACTTAAGTAAAACGTAAACAAACAAACCTCTCCATAGGAAATGCATTAGACTATACTTTGCAGGCTCGTAACTCTGTTTCTACTATGGATACGGGGATGTCCTTTGAGTATGTTATAGTCCAATTTGTCCCCCATCTAACCATACTAAAAGATTTGGGCTACGACTAACAGGGGCCGAGTAATTAAGCTAAACGTAAACAAACAAACACCCTCCATAGGAAATGCATTAGACTAAATTTTGGAGGCTCGTCACTCTGGTTCTACCAGAGATACGGGGATGTAAATAATGTCACCTTGACACAAAGGTTCGGATAATTATAAAGGTCTTTACAAATCCCGAGCAAAAAAAAAAAAGAAAAAGAAAAATAAAATAACTTCGCGGATTTGAACCCGTGGCCTTCCGGGAATGAGGCGGATTTGATAACCACTACACTACAGATATGTTATTCCTTTGGATCGAAAAAAAAGGTTCAAGCATTTAAGCAAAACGTGAACAAACTAACCCCTCCATAGGAAATGCATGAGACCATACTTTACAGGCTCGTAACTCTGTGTCTACTAGAGATACGGGGATGTCTTTTGTGTATGTTGTAGTCCAATTTGTCCCCCATCTTTCCATACTAAAAACTTTGGGCTACGGCAAACAGAGGCCGAGTACTTAATCAAAACGTAAAGAAACAAACCCCTTTATAGGAAATGCATTAGACTAAATTTTGGAGGCTCTTAATTCTGGTTTCGCTTTTCCCGTCACTGCTCCAAGTGCCCCCATAGGTAAAATACAAACTTCAACACTCATGTTGAAATTTCTCAAGATATGATATGAGATTCAAAGAAATTGTGATAATAACCTTACATAAGGCAACTATATTTTATATTATTTTTCAGTTTTTTTATGTATTTTCATCATATCACTTAACGTTTTCACTGCCAGTATTGTGATCTCCCCATTTATAACTATTATTGACGTCTTATATGGTATTTCCGGCAGTATATTTTTCCAATTATTATTTTTACATACATAATATCACGGTATTATATTGAAGCAACGACTTTTGCGTCATTGCTGATCTTTTTTCAATTTTTGTTTATTTACTCTATTTAATGTTGTTTATTTTATTTTTAAAAAAACAGCAAAGAAAAGTTCCTATTCTAATTGTTTTGCGTGTTTAATTTTTTTTCGGTAGCTTAAATGGTAATTAATTTAAAACCAATTTGAAGTTGCAGAAGCACCTAAATAGCACAGAAATAATAACCGCCCTTTACAATTCAATATCCCCTTACATCAGGGGTTAATTAATTAATCCACCCCTGGTTATATAAGTTTCAAATATTGTATTTTTGATAATTATAAGAACACTTTTCTGGCATAATATTATACTTGTATGAATTTTTGAGTATTAAAAAGGTTTCAAAATTATTCCCCTTGTTTCTTTCCTAGCAATATACCAAGGATGGATTAAATTTTACAAATAGGAATAGAGAACGGTTAGTTTTTACTTCAGTCCGACTCATAGCCCAGTATAGAGCCCCTCCCTCCAACACGTAACGAAAATTTTAAATTTTCTGATAATCTCACTTAAACTACGTTTTGATGACGTTGCTGACGGGACGGCGAAAAATACGTAATTCCTTTTTACCTCTGTCGCTATGACCCGCCTCTTCTTTCATACCCCTCCGTCCCGGGGAAGGGGGTCCGGGACTATGACGCGTGCCCAGGTTACTCTGTTCTTCAAAAATTAAATCTATCCCTGAATATACACTATAGGGACCTAACAACTGGCTAGGGGGAAGAGATAGTCTGACGTCACGCAGCCCCTCTCTGGTTGGAATTATTGCGCGTAGAATACTGCTTCCAACCTTTAGGGGGGATGAAACTCCAGTAAGAGATAGAAGGGTGTGACGTTTCAGGGTCAGAACTGTTAGTTCCCTATACTTTTTAAAATTAAAATTAACAATTTCCAGCTTTCTAGCTCTTATTTGACGTGGCACCATTATGGCACCATTAATGTTCAAACCACATATTATAATTCAAATTTCAAGGCCAATTTGGTGAATCATTACATTCTATTACACCAGCTTACCCAAATAAATTGATAGAAACTCTATCATGAAATCTCAAAACCCCAGCGGACATGTTTAAGTTACCACTTCCAAATTTAAAAAAAAATTAAAAACAAGAACCAGTAGGCACGAACTACCCTAACCCCATTTTTAGGGCCATCGCTATTACACCGACAATCGGGGGAATATAGTGCCACGCTAATAGCCCTGGAATTTTGGGCCAAAATAGACAAGCCGTTGTTTAGCTATGATTCACGCTAATAATACCGGTTATGGTTTAGATTTTGTCATCTCTATATACCACTTACTATACTATAGAAACATCACAATAACGACCAAAAATACTAAAAACATTTTTTACCAAAATCATGAAATCCTCCGTCAGTTATTTACGAAGTTCAAAGAGATTTAATTAAGCAGCCTGCATCATCTTTCTTCATTCCTTGATTACTTTCGATCTTTTTCACAAAAACGCAATTTTATCCTCATAAAACGGAGCGAGACGAGAACCGGACTTTGCACTGGCACGTTGTTCAATTCTAAAGACGAAAGATTGGCAGCTCGCCAAAATTAACAGCGAATTTGATTTTAAAACAAAGACCTCCGTACCCGGGAAGGTGAGGGGGGGGGATATTGGGAGCCCTATGGCTCTCCCACGAAATTATATAAGACCTAAAATCATCTAAATTATCATTAAAATAATATCATTCTTCGTACTATTTTAGTTTATGATTAGTTTTGATTAAATATTAAACCAGAAATCTTTATAAGTAGTTAGATCTGAAATTAGTTTATCCCCATTTTTAAAATTCGACCCTCCCATTTCAGTTTGACAAATTAAGGTCATTTTGGGGTGAATTATGAGGTATTATTTGAAATTAACGGTGGGGGAAAAAGGTCTGGTCTTTTCGTGTTTACTCCGGTATGTTCAATAATATATGAACTTTTAAAGACTTTGGGTTAGAAAAAATTTATTATATTTTACAAATTACAAGTAGCCTTACATAATGACGTTACATTAGGCGGGAAATTTAAAGTGAGGAAATTATTATTAATAATAATAAAAAGTTGGGCGGTTGTTGTGTACGCAGGTCTAAATCCCATTCACACGTTCACACCAAATTTTCTTTCACATTTTCTCAACACGAATCGATAATCAGTTTTGAAATTTTTAAAGAAATCAATGTCACGAATGCAAATACGCGATCGTATCCTATAACAAAAAATCACTGATTTGCATAATTACATTATATAACAAGGAAAAAAGTAAAAAATAAAGGAGTTTATCGGGAAGTTCAGACTGTTTTTCAAAACCTCAGTGAAGACTATTAATTTTATCTTTCACGAGAAAATGTCTGATAATTATTTTCCTTAATAAAAAAAATAAATGCCTTATTTAGATAATAGCTGCCTCAAGGCGATTTTCAAAATTAAAAAAAATAATCGAGTAAAACTTTTTCTTATTTTTCTCGTGAAAATCAAATATTTGGTTATCAATTTAATTTGGAGTGTTTTTGGATGATCTTAATGATTTTGCCGATTCCCATTTGCTCATAGCAAGCTTGTGCAATAGAGCAATATTTATGGAGAACTAATTGCAATGTGTGATAACCACTACGCTACAGATATGTTATTATTTTTGATCGAAAAAACAGGTTCAAGTAATTAAGCTAAACGTGAACAAACTAACCCCTCCATAGGAAATGCATCAGACTATACTTTGCAGGCTCGTATACTCTGTGTCTACTAGAGATACGGGGATGTCCTTTGAGTACGTTATAGTACAATTTGTCCCCCATCTAACCATACTAAAAACTTTGGGCTACGACAAACAGATGCCGAGTTTCGAACCTGTGGCCTTCCGGGAGTGAGGCGGATGTGATAACCACTGCACCACAGATATGGACTAATTTCTGATCGAAAATAAAGGACCAAGTAATTAAGCAAAACGTGAACAAACAAACCCCTCTATAGGAAATGCATTAGACTAAATTTTGGAGGCTCGGAACTCTGGTTCTACCAGAGATACGGGGATGTAAATAATGTGACCTTGACACAAATGTTCGGATAATTATAAAGGTCTTTACATATCCCAAGCGAAAAAAAAAAATTCACGGTTTCGAACCTGTGGCCTTCCGGGAATGAGGCGGATGTGATAACCACTGCACTAAAGATATGTTGTTATGGGTGACCGAGAATACAGTCGAGTAATTAAGGAAAAAGTAAACAAACAACTCCTTCCATAGGAATAGCATTAGACCCAACTTTGGACGCTCGTAACTCCTGCTCTAAAAGAGATACGGGAATGTCCTTTGAGTATGTTATAGTGAAATTTGTCCCCCATCTAACCATACTAAAAACTTGGGGCTACGACAAACAGGGGCCAAGTAATTAAGCAAAACGTAAACAAACAACCCCTCCATAGGAAAAGCATTTGACCCAATTTTGGAGGCTCGTAACTCTGGTTATAATAGAGATACGGGAATGTCCTTTGAGTATGTTATAGTGCAATTTGTCCCCCATCTAACCATACTAAAAACGTAGGGCTACGACAAACAGGGGCCAAGTAGTTAAGCAAAACGTAAACAAACAACCCCTCCATAGGAATAGCATTAGACCCAACTTTGGAGGCTCGTAACTCTGGTTCTAATAGAGATACGGGGATGTCCTTTGACTATGTTATCGTCCAACTGGTCCCCCATCCTACTATACCAAAGGTTTGGGGTTCCGTCAAACAGGGGCCGAGAAATTAAGCGAAATATTCAAAAAAAAGCCATAGAAATCGCGTCACACCCAAATTTAGAGGCGCGTAACTCTGGTTCTACAAAACATAGGCGGATATCCTTTGAGTATTTTATGGTCCAATTTGTCCCCCATCCAACCATACTAAAAACTTTGGGCTACGACAAACAGGGGCCGAGATATTAAGCAAAATGTTCGTCAACGTATGGTATCGTCTCACTTATTGTTATTATGTAACTTATGATTTTAACACTGAACTTTGTAGGCTCATAACTCTCGTTCTATTAGAGACAAGGGGATCTCCTTTGGATATGTTATAGTACTCTTTTCTCCCCATACAAGGATAGTTTAAACTTGAGGCTACCTCAATATCGTCGTCAACTTAATTTTTGTCTCACTTATTGTTAGGAGATTACTTTTGATTTTTGAAAATAAACTTTGCTGACTCGTAACTCTTTTTCCACTAGAGATGCAGAGATCTCCTTTGAGTATGTTATAGCCCAATTTGTCCCCCATCTAACCATACTGAAAACTTAGGGCTACGACAAACAGGGGCCAAGTAATTAAGCAAAACGGAAACAAACAAACCCCTCTATAGGAAATGCATTAGACTAAATTTTGGAGGCTCGGAACTCTGTTTCTACCAGAGATACGGGGATGTAAATAATGTGACCTTGACACAAATGTTCGGATAATTATAAAGGTCTTTACATATCCCAAGCGAAAAAAAAAATTCACGGTTTCGAACCTGTGGCCTTCCGGGATTGAGGCGGATGTGATAACCACTGCACTACATATATGTTATTATGGGTGACCGAGAATACAGGCCGAGTAATTAAGGAAAAAGTAAACAAACAACTCCTTCCATATGAATAGCATTAGACCCAAATTTGGACGCTCGTAATTCTGGTTCTGAAAGAGATACGGGGATGTCCTTTGAGTATGTTATAGTGCAATTTGTCCCCCATCTAACCATACTAAAAACTTTGGGCTACGACAAACATGGGCCGAGTACTTAAGCAAAACGTGAACAAACAAACCCCTCTATAGGAAATGCATTAGACCCAACTTTGGAGGCTCGTAACCCTGGTTCTAGTAGAGATACGGCGATGTCCTTTGAGTATGTTATAGTGCAATTTGTCCCCCATCTAACCATACTAAAAGCATAGGGCTAAAAACAAACAGGGGCCAAGAAATTAAGCAAAACGTGAACAAACAAACCTCTCTATAGGAAATGCATTAGACTAAATTTTGGAGGCTCGGAACTCTGGTTCTACCAGAGATACGGGGATGTAAATAATGTGACCTTGACACAAATGTTCGGATAATTATAAAGGTCTTTACATATCCCAAGCGAAAAAAAAAACTTCGCGGTTTCGAACCTGTGGCCTTCCGGGATTGAGGCGGATGTGATAACCACTGCACTACAGATATGTTATTATGGGTGACCGAGAATACAGGCCGAGTAATTAAGGAAAAAGTAAACAAACAACTCCTTCCATATGAATAGCATTAGACCCAACTTTGGACGCTCGTAACTCTGGTTCTAAAAGAGATACGGGGATGTCCTTTGAGTAGGTTATAGTGCAATTTGTCCCCCATCTAACCATACTAAAAACGTAGGGCTACGACAAACAGGGGCCAAGTAATTAAGCAAAACGTAAACAAACAACCCCTCCGTAGGAATAGCATTAGACCCAACTTTGGAGGCTCGTAACTCTGGTTCTAGTAGAGATACGGCGATGTCCTTTGAGTATGTTATCGTCCAATTTGACCTTCATCCTACTATACCAAAGGTTTGGGGTTGCGTCAAACAGGGGCCGAGAAATTAAGCGAAATATTCAAAAACATGCCATGGAAATAGCGTCACACCCAAATTTAGAGGCTCGTAGCTCTGGTTCTACAAGACATAGGGGGATGTCCTTTGAGTATTTTATGGTCCAATTTGTCCCCATCCTACTGTACCAAAGGTTAGGGGTTGCGTCAAACAGGGGCCGAGTAATTAAGGGAAATGTTCAAAAACATGCCATAGAAATAGCGTCACACCCAACTTTAGAGGCTCGTAACTCTGGTTCTACTAGACATAGGGGGATGTCCTTTGGGTATGTTATACTCCAATTTGTCCCCCATCCAACCATTCTAAAAACTTTGGGCTACGACAAACAGGGGCCGAGATATTAAGCAAAATGTTCGTCAACGTATGGTATCGTCTCACTTATTGTTATTATGTTACTTATGATTTTAACACTGAACTTTGTAGGCTCATAACTCTCGTTCTATTAGAGACAAGGGGATCTCCTTTGGATATGTTATAGTACTCTTTTTTCCCCATACAAGGATAGTTTAAACTTGAGGCTACCTCAATATCGTCGTCAACTTAATTTTTGTCTCACTTATTGTTAGGAAGTTATTTTTGATTTTTGAAAATAAACTTTGCTGGCTCGTAACTCTTTTTCCACTAGAGATGCAGAGATCTCCTTTGAGTATGTTATAGCCCAATTTGTCCCCCATCTAACCATACTGAAAACTTTGGGCTACGACAAACATGGGCCGAGTACTTAAGCAAAACGTGAACAAACAAACCCCTCTATAGGAAATGCATTAGACTAAATTTTTGAGGCTCGGATTTTTGGTTCTACCAGAGATACGGGGATGTAAATAATGTGACCTTGACACAAATGTTCGGATAATTATAAAGGTCTTTACATATCCCAAGCGAAAAAAAAAATACTTCGCGGTTTCGAACCAGTGGCCTTCCGGGAATGAGGCGAAAATGATAACCACTGCACTACAGATATGTTGTTATGGGTGACCGAGAATACAGTCGAGTAATTAAGGAAAAAGTAAACAAACAACTCCTTCCATAGGAATAGCATTAGACCCAACTTTGGACGCTCGTAATTCCGGTTCTATTAGAGATACGGGGATGTCCTTTGAGTATGTTATAGTGCAATTTGTCCCCCATCTAACCATACTAAAAACTTAGGGCTACGACAAACAGGGGCCAAGTAATTAAGCAAAACGTGAACAAACAAACCCCTCTATAGGAAATGCATTTGACCCAACTTTGGAGGCTCGTAACCCTGGTTCTAGTAGAGATACGGCGATGTCCTTTGAGTATGTTATAGTGCAATTTGTCCCCCATCTAACCATACTAAAAGCATAGGGCTAAAACAAACAGGGGCCAAGAAATTAAGCAAAACGTGAACAAACAAACCTCTCTATAGGAAATGCATTAGACTAAATTTTGGAGGCTCGGAACTCTGGTTCTACCAGAGATACGGGGATGTAAATAATGTGACCTTGACACAAATGTTCGGATAATTATAAAGGTCTTTACATATCCCAAGCGAAAAAAAAAACTTCGCGGTTTCGAACCTGTGGCCTTCCGGGATTGAGGCGGATGTGATAACCACTGCACTACAGATATGTTATTATACAAAAACGAGTTTTGCTTCGCAGTCCTTAAAAAACTGCATTTATACACAATCCGCGGCACTTTTTCAAACCCACAAAGGGCCAGAAATTAGAAATTATTTTATGTATTGCAATTTGAAATTAAGTTTGATCGATATGAGAAATTTGGTTTTAATTGCGTAGTTCAAACATTTGTTATGATTAGAAATTTTACAACAAAAACGGGTATAAATGCGGCGTTTCGAGATAAAGGGAGCTTAGATTTTCACGTAGGAAATTATATAGAATCTGTTCCCCTAAAAACTTATCCCTGTCAAATAATTAAAGCGAAAAAATAGAAAATGAGCTTTTAACATTTTAGTTTTTCAGGGTGGAAGAGATAAGAACACTTATTTCGAGTAAAATGTCGCTTTACTACTCCTGCTTTACTACTCCTAAAATGAGGTCCCTCATTCTGATTTGTGGTTTTAAAAGCAGTGTCGTATTTCAGACATTTATCATACATTCAGAAAAGGTGTTCATATGTGTGTTGTTACATCTTGTATACGTTTTAAACTTCAATTCGAACTCGACTCATAATCGTCCTTGATTTAGCTCTTTGTTCCGAAACGCCGCATTTATACCCGTTTTTGTTGTAAAATTTCTAATCATAACAAATGTTTGAACTACGCAATTAAAACCAAATTTCTCATATCGATCAAACTTAATTTCAAATTGCAATACATAAAATAATTTCTAATTTCTGGCCCTTTGTGGGTTTGAAAAAGTGCCGCGGATTGTGTATAAATGCAGTTTTTTAAGGACTGCGAAGCAAAACTCGTTTTTGTATAATATCTGTCCCTTTTTGGGGAGAAACGTTATTTGGGAATAAATTAGTTCTGGAATAGTGAAACTCATTCGTCCAATTTTTTAAGACTAATTATATAGTATTTCACTAAATCGTAACTTACATTCGGAAATTGGAATGGTCGGATAATACAATGCACTGTATAACAAGCTGGTCCAGCAACCAGAACATTTTGCACACCCAATCAATTTATAGGACATTGGTCCAGTGAGGCAGTGACCCCTATAAGTGTCTCAAAGTTATCTTATTTCCGTCCCTGCTTAAAATAAAACCGACAAAATAAATCACGGCTAGAAAAGGTTGAATTGGGGCGAAAATAACTGAAATACTTTGAGCCTCCTGGAAATTCGCGAGAGCGGAAATAAGCAGAAAACTTGAAATGTATCCAGGGGCACTATTCTCTAAACATTTTAATGATTAAATACCCAAATCCAAATGTAAACATTAGGGTTGGTTCCATAAGGAGAGAGAGCTTAAAACCCTATTCTTTAATAGCGTTTTCCTTTGGGTCCTCGCGGAGCGCTCCCAAGGAGCAATAAAAATGGTAGTAGTAGTTTCCAGCTTCGTTAAAGACTGTTTTTGAAGAATAGGATCTCCTAGTTTTATTCCTCCATGGGAGCGCTCCGCGAGGACCCACGCTATAACCCAAATCCAAATCGACATTTGAATCTCCCGCCAAACATTTTACCATCTCAAATTATTCTCTTATTTCTTTAACCCAAATCGACATTTGAATCTCCCGCGAAACATTTACCCAAATGTACGTCACTTCCTCTTTCATTGCATAATTTATAAAACTAATTAATTATGAACATTTTTAACCATTTTTGGGATATAATCGATTGTAACACACTTGTCATTAAATTTTCAGGGCTTATACTTAGCTTGAAAAATTGATATTTAAATCTAAGTAGGAGATTCAGTTAAGATTTTATGTTCGGCTCTAAAGCCTTAATAACAATGTTTAGTAAATAAATCATTATTAATAATAACATATTATATATAATTATAATATAAATTATAATATAATTTATAATATAAATAATATTATTAATTATTTTTATTAATAATTTAGAGCCCGGCATTATCTATCCATTATCCAAGTTATTTTATCATCATCCATACTCGAAAATTATCCACATAACTCATGCTAAATCGTATTATAATCCACAACTTTGTTTATAAATAATCGGTTATCCACCAATTTGTGGATAATGGATAGATAATGCCGAGCTCTAAACATTAATCATAATGTTTAGTAAATAATACAATTAGTCGCAGTGTATACAAAAATTATACTTAGCTTGAAAAATTGATATTTAAATCTAAGTAGGAAATTCAGTTAAGATTTGATAATTTTCGTTTTATTTGAACTAGTTTCTATATAGGAACTTAAATCAATTGGCCATTTGTATACACTTACCGACAATTGATTTTACTAATCGGGAATCTGTTTATAACATTAAATCGGAACTTCAAGTGTCACAAGACAGTAGATCACAAAAATTATATTTAGCTTGATAAAATAAAATTCAGTTAAGCAAAGGCTTAAACATTGCCGTCGGCAGTCCGCAAGATTCCCGCGTACGCAATATAGGACTCCCGGTCTACTCTACCGTCTACCGTAAAATCTGGCGCGTTTAGACCAGAGATCTATCCTTCGTTTATTCTCAGTATCATCTTAAGCTAAAAATATGAGGTTTTCTACGTACATAATTTACGATACCCCGGATAACGCGCGCGGTCTCTAGAGCCGCGCCAATCTTCCCTTATTTATTCTCAGTATCATCTTAAGCTTAAAATACGAGGTTACTAACCGACACGTCGCGCTCGGCATTCGAGGGATCAGGCAACTAGCGTAATACGCTTCCCATCGTACACCCTCAGAAAGACTTTATTACGGAGCGGCTTTCCCCTCGTCGACGAGAAACGCACGCCGTCCGAGGGATCAGCCAATGGCGTATTCCCCGGGTATTACCTTTTTGGTGGTTTTAATGCCGTAAATTCGGGAGATATGCCTTTAATCCGTTCTAATATTGAAATAAAAACTGTAAAAAGTAATCCCGAGTGTATTTCCGCGTTAAACGGCGTAATACGCTTCCCATCTTACACTCTCAGAAAGACTTTATTACAGAGTGGCTTCTCCCTCGTCAAATTTTCCGTATAGAGGAATATTTTGCAAACGCCATCTATGATGTCGTGTGCAAAATAAAAACACACTATGCTAAATATTCGTTGAAACCATGTGAAAATTATAAAAATTCTTCAACTATTTCTTTGTGATCATTTAACGTTAGGCTTACAAAGACAAAAATTAGGCCCAAAGAGTTTTAAAAAAATCACGTGAACTTAATTTGAGAATCAAAATGGTGAAATTAAGCGCGAGATTTGAATTGAAACTTTAATTGAAATGCAGCGCGTGCTGGCGCGTGAGCTAGCGCGTGGTTTAAAATATTTATTTTTAAAACCTATACAAAAAGGCCAAGTTAACCTTACACTACGAGAAATGAGATACTATACCTTTTCAGCCTTTGCTAGTGCTGTAAAGTTAGGCTGTGAAAAAAGTGTACCCCCTTGGTCGCGAAAATGTTTCCACCTCATAATGTTAAGCTCCATAGAGTTTAACATTACGATTTCGGATTGAGTATAAATAGAAAATCCCTGACGGGATTTTCTTAATTATGGGTGACCGAGAATACAGGCCGAGTAATTAAGGAAAAAGTAAACAAACAACTCCTTCCATATGAATAGCATTAGACCCAACTTTGGACGCTCGTAACTCTGGTTCTAAAAGAGATACGGGGATGTCCTTTGAGTAGGTTATAGTGCAATTTGTCCCCCATCTAACCATACTAAAAACGTAGGGCTACGACAAACAGGGGCCAAGTAATTAAGCAAAACGTAAACAAACAACCCCTCCGTAGGAATAGCATTAGACCCAACTTTGGAGGCTCGTAACTCTGGTTCTAGTAGAGATACGGCGATGTCCTTTGAGTATGTTATCGTCCAATTTGACCTTCATCCTACTATACCAAAGGTTTGGGGTTGCGTCAAACAGGGGCCGAGAAATTAAGCGAAATATTCAAAAACATGCCATGGAAATAGCGTCACACCCAAATTTAGAGGCTCGTAACTCTGGTTCTACAAGACATAGGGGGATGTCCTTTGAGTATTTTATGGTCCAATGGGTCCCCATCCTACTGTACCAAAGGTTAGGGGTTGCGTCAAACAGGGGCCGAGTAATTAAGGGAAATGTTCAAAAACATGCCATAGAAATAGCGTCACACCCAAATTTAGAGGCTCGTAACTCTGGTTCTACAAGACATAGGGGGATGTCCTTTGAGTATTTTATGGTCCAATTTGTCCCCCATCCTACTATACCAAAGGTTAGGGGTTGCGTCAAACAGGGGCCGAGTAATTAAGGGAAATGTTCAAAAACATGCCATAGAAATAGCGTCACACCCAACTTTAGAGGCTCGTAACTCTGGTTCTACTAGACATATGGGGATGTCCTTTGGGTATGTTATAGTCCAATTTGTCCCCCATCCAACCATTCTAAAAACTTTGGGCTACGACAAACAGGGGCCGAGATATTAAGCAAAATGTTCGTCAACGTATGGTATCGTCTCACTTATTGTTATTATGTTACTTATGATTTTAACACTGAACTTTGTAGGCTCATAACTCTCGTTCTATTAGAGACAAGGGGATCTCCTTTGGATATGTTATAGTACTCTTTTTTCCCCATACAAGGATAGTTTAAACTTGAGGCTACCTCAATATCGTCGTCAACTTAATTTTTGTCTCACTTATTGTTAGGAAGTTATTTTTGATTTTTGAAAATAAACTTTGCTGGCTCGTAACTCTTTTTCCACTAGAGATGCAGAGATCTCCTTTGAGTATGTTATAGCCCAATTTGTCCCCCATCTAACCATACTGAAAACTTAGGGCTACGACAAACAGGGGCCAAGTAATTAAGCAAAACGGAAACAAACAAACCCCTCTATAGGAAATGCATTAGACTAAATTTTGGAGGCTCGGAACTCTGTTTCTACCAGAGATACGGGGATGTAAATAATGTGACCTTGACACAAATGTTCGGATAATTATAAAGGTCTTTACATATCCCAAGCGAAAAAAAAAACTTCGCGGTTTCGAACCTGTGGCCTTCCGGGATTGAGG
Source organism: Phalangium opilio (assembly GCF_054372755.1). NCBI lineage: Eukaryota > Metazoa > Arthropoda > Arachnida > Opiliones > Phalangiidae > Phalangium > Phalangium opilio. The sequence continues at coordinate 3,419,943 of NW_028324187.1, read as the reverse complement.
CGGATGTGATAACCACTGCACTACAGATATGCACTAATTTTTGATCGAAAATACAGGGCCAAGTAATTAAGCAAAATGTGAACAAACAAACCCCTCTATAGGAAATGCATTAGACTAAATTTTGGAGGCTCAGAACTTTGGTTCTACCAGAGATACGGGGATGTAAATAATGTGACCTTGACACAAATGTTCAGATAATTATAAAGGTCTTTACATATCCCAAGCGAAAAAAAAAACTTCGCGGTTTCGAACCTGTGGCCTTCCGGGATTGAGGCGGATGTGATAACCACTGCACTACATATATGTTATTATGGGTGATCGAGAATACAGGCTGAGTAATTAAGGAAAAAGTAAACAAACAACTCCTTCCATATGAATAGCATTAGACCCAAATTTGGACGCTCGTAATTCTGGTTCTGAAAGAGATACGGGGATGTCCTTTGAGTATGTTATAGTGCAATTTGTCCCCCATCTAACCATACTAAAAACTTTGGGCTACGACAAACATGGGCCGAGTACTTAAGCAAAACGTGAACAAACAAACCCCTCTATAGGAAATGCATTAGACTAAATTTTGGAGGCTCATAACTTTGGTTCTACCAGAGATACGGGGATGTAAATAATGTGACCTTGACACAAATGTTCAGATAATTATAAAGGTCTTTACATATCCCAAGCGAAAAAAAAAATACTTCGTGGTTTCGAACCAGTGGCCTTCCGGGAATGAGGCGAAAATGATAACCACTGCACTACAGATATGTTGTTATGGGTGACCGAGAATACAGTCGAGTAATTAAGGAAAAAGTAAACAAACAACTCCTTCCATAGGAATAGCATTAGACCCAACTTTGGACGCTCGTAATTCCGGTTCTATTAGAGATACGGGGATGTCCTTTGAGCAAGTTGTAGTGCAATTTGTCCCCCATCTAACCATACTAAAAACTTTGGGCTACGACAAACAGGGGCCAAGTAGTTAAGCAAAACGTAAACAAACAACCCCTCCGTAGGAATAGCATTAGACCCAACTTTGGAGGCTCGTAACTCTGGTTCTAGTAGAGATACGGCGATGTCCTTTGAGTATGTTATCGTCCAATTTGTCCCCCATCCTACTATACCAAAGGTTTGGGGTTGCGTCAAACAGGGGCCGAGAAATTAAGCGAAATATTCAAAAACATGCCATAGAAATAGCGTCACACCCAAATTTAGAGGCTCGTAACTCTGGTTCTACTAGACATATGGGGATGTCCTTTGGGTATGTTATAGTCCAATTTGTCCCCCATCCAACCATTCTAAAAACTTTGGGCTACGACAAAGAGGGGCCGAGATATTAAGCAAAATGTTCGTCAACGTATGGTATCGTCTCACTTATTGTTATTATGTTACTTATGATTTTAACACTGAACTTTGTAGGCTCATAACTCTCGTTCTATTAGAGACAAGGGGATCTCCTTTGGATATGTTATAGTACTCTTTTCTCCCCATACAAGGATAGTTTAAACTTGAGGCTACCTCAATATCGTCGTCAACTTATTTTTTGTCTCACTTATTGTTACGAGGTTACTTTTGATTTTTGATAATAAACTTTGCTGGCTCGTAACTCTTTTTCTACTAGAGATGCAGGGATCTCCTTTGAGTATGTTATAGCCCAATTTGTCCCCCATCTAAACATACTAAAAACTTTGGGCTACGACAAACATGGCCCGAGTACTTAAGCAAAACGTGAGCAAACAAACCCCTCTATAGGAAATGCATTAGACTAAATTTTGGAGGCTCGGAACCTTGGTTCTACCAGAGATACGGGGATGTAAATAATGTGACCTTGACACAAATGTTCAGATAATTATAAAGGTCTTTACATATCCCAAGCGAAAAAAAAATACTTCGCGGTTTCGAACCAGTGGCCTTCCGGGAATGAGGCGAATGTGATAACCACTGCACTACAGATATGTTGTTATGGGTGACCGAGAATACAGTCGAGTAATTAAGGAAAAAGTAAACAAACAACTCCTTCCATAGGAATAGCATTAGACCCAACTTTGGACAATCGTAACTCTGGTTCTAAAAGAGATACGGGGATGTCCTTTGAGTAAGTTATAGTGCAATTTGTCCCCCATCTAACCATACTAAAAACGTAGGGCTACGACAAACAGGGGCCAAGTAATTAAGCAAAACGTAAACAAACAAACCCCTCTATAGGAAATGCATTAGATTAAATTTTGGAGGCTCGGAACTCTGTTTCTACCAGAGATACGGGGATGTAAATAATGTGACCTTGACACAAATGTTCGGATAATTATAAAGGTCTTTACATATCCCAAGCGAAAAAAAAATTCACGGTTTCGAACCTGTGGCCTTCCGGGATTGAGGCGGATGTGATAACCACTGCACTACAGATATGTTGATATGGGTGACCGAGAATACAGTCGAGTAATTAAGGAAAAAGTAAACAAACAACTCCTTCCATAGGAATAGCATTAGACCCAACTTTGGACAATCGTAACTCTGGTTCTAAAAGAGATACGGGGATGTCCTTTGAGTAAGTTATAGTGCAATTTTTCCCCCATCTAACCATACTAAAAACGTAGGGCTACGACAAACAGGGGCCAAGTAATTAAGCAAAACGTAAACAAACAAACCCCTCTATAGGAAATGCATTAGACTAAATTTTGGAGGCTTGGAACTCTGTTTCTACCAGAGATACGGGGATGTAAATAATGTGACCTTGACACAAATGTTCGGATAATTATAAAGGTCTTTACATATCCCAAGCGAAAAAAAAAATTCACGGTTTCCAAACTGTGGCCTTCCGGGATTGAGGCGGATGTGATAACCACTGCACTACAGATATGTTGTTATGGGTGACCGAGAATACAGTCGAGTAATTAAGGAAAAAGTAAACAAACAACTCCTTCCATAGGAATAGCATTAGACCCAACTTTGGACGCTCGTAATTCTGGTTCTGAAAGAGATACGGGGATGTCCTTTGAGTATGTTATAGTGCAATTTGTCCCCCATCTAACCATACTAAAAACTTAGGGCTACGACAAACAGGGGCCAAGTAATTAAGCAAAAGGTAAACAAACAACCCCTCCATAGGAAAATCATTTGACCCAATTTTGGAGGCTCGTAACTCCGGTTCTATTAGAGATACGGGGATGTCCTTTGAGCAAGTTGTAGTGCAATTTGTCCCCCATCTAACCATACTAAAAACTTTGGGCTACGACAAACAGGGGCCAAGTAGTTAAGAAAAACGTAAACAAACAACCCGTCCATAGGAATAGCATTAGACCCAACTTTGGAGGCTCGTAACTCTGGTTCTAATAGAGATACGGGGATGTCCTTTGAGTATGTTATCGTCCAATTTGTCCCCCATCCTACTATACCAAAGGTTTGGGTTTGCGTCAAACAGGGGCCGAGAAATTAAGCGAAATATTCAAAAACATGCCATATAAATAGCGTCACACCCAACTTTAGAGGCTCGTAACTCTGGTTCTACAAGACATAGGGGGATGTCCTTTGAGTATTTTATGGTCCAATTTGTCCCCCATCCTACTATACCAAAGGTTAGGGGTTGCGTCAAACAGGGGCCGAGAAATTAAGCGAAATATTCAAAAACATGCCATGGAAATAGCGTCACACCCAAATTTAGAGGCTCGTAACTCTGGTTCTACTAGACAAAGGGGATGTCCTTTGGGTATGTTATACTCCAATTTGTCCCCCATCCAAACATACTAAAAACGTTGGGCTACGACAAACAGGGGCCGAGATATTAAGCAAAATGTTCGTCAACGTATGGTATCGTCTCACTTATTGTTATTATGTTACTTATGATTTTAACACTGAACTTTGTAGGCTCATAACTCTCGTTCAATTAGAGACAAGGGGATCTCCTTTGGATATGTTATAGTACTCTTTTCTCCCCATACAAGGATAGTTTAAACTTGAGGCTACCTCAATATCGTCGTCAACTTATTTTTTGTCTCACTTATTGTTACGAGGTTACTTTTGATTTTTGATAATAAACTTTGCTGGCTCGTAACTCTTTTTCTACTAGAGATGCAGGGATCTCCTTTGAGTATGTTATAGCCCAATTTGTCCCCCATCTAAACATACTAAAAACTTTGGGCTACGACAAACATGGCCCGAGTACTTAAGCAAAACGTGAGCAAACAAACCCCTCTATAGGAAATGCATTAGACTAAATTTTGGAGGCTCGGAACCTTGGTTCTACCAGAGATACGGGGATGTAAATAATGTGACCTTGACACAAATGTTCAGATAATTATAAAGGTCTTTACATATCCCAAGCGAAAAAAAAATACTTCGCGGTTTCGAACCAGTGGCCTTCCGGGAATGAGGCGAATGTGATAACCACTGCACTACAGATATGTTGTTATGGGTGACCGAGAATACAGTCGAGTAATTAAGGAAAAAGTAAACAAACAACTCCTTCCATAGGAATAGCATTAGACCCAACTTTGGACAATCGTAACTCTGGTTCTAAAAGAGATACGGGGATGTCCTTTGAGTAAGTTATAGTGCAATTTGTCCCCCATCTAACCATACTAAAAACGTAGGGCTACGACAAACAGGGGCCAAGTAATTAAGCAAAACGTAAACAAACAAACCCCTCTATAGGAAATGCATTAGACTAAATTTTGGAGGCTCGGAACTCTGTTTCTACCAGAGATACGGGGATGTAAATAATGTGACCTTGACACAAATGTTCGGATAATTATAAAGGTCTTTACATATCCCAAGCGAAAAAAAAATTCACGGTTTCGAACCTGTGGCCTTCCGGGATTGAGGCGGATGTGATAACCACTGCACTACAGATATGTTGATATGGGTGACCGAGAATACAGTCGAGTAATTAAGGAAAAAGTAAACAAACAACTCCTTCCATAGGAATAGCATTAGACCCAACTTTGGACAATCGTAACTCTGGTTCTAAAAGAGATACGGGGATGTCCTTTGAGTAAGTTATAGTGCAATTTTTCCCCCATCTAACCATACTAAAAACGTAGGGCTACGACAAACAGGGGCCAAGTAATTAAGCAAAACGTAAACAAACAAACCCCTCTATAGGAAATGCATTAGACTAAATTTTGGAGGCTTGGAACTCTGTTTCTACCAGAGATACGGGGATGTAAATAATGTGACCTTGACACAAATGTTCGGATAATTATAAAGGTCTTTACATATCCCAAGCGAAAAAAAAAATTCACGGTTTCCAAACTGTGGCCTTCCGGGATTGAGGCGGATGTGATAACCACTGCACTACAGATATGTTGTTATGGGTGACCGAGAATACAGTCGAGTAATTAAGGAAAAAGTAAACAAACAACTCCTTCCATAGGAATAGCATTAGACCCAACTTTGGACGCTCGTAATTCTGGTTCTGAAAGAGATACGGGGATGTCCTTTGAGTATGTTATAGTGCAATTTGTCCCCCATCTAACCATACTAAAAACTTAGGGCTACGACAAACAGGGGCCAAGTAATTAAGCAAAAGGTAAACAAACAACCCCTCCATAGGAAAATCATTTGACCCAATTTTGGAGGCTCGTAACTCCGGTTCTATTAGAGATACGGGGATGTCCTTTGAGCAAGTTGTAGTGCAATTTGTCCCCCATCTAACCATACTAAAAACTTTGGGCTACGACAAACAGGGGCCAAGTAGTTAAGAAAAACGTAAACAAACAACCCGTCCATAGGAATAGCATTAGACCCAACTTTGGAGGCTCGTAACTCTGGTTCTAATAGAGATACGGGGATGTCCTTTGAGTATGTTATCGTCCAATTTGTCCCCCATCCTACTATACCAAAGGTTTGGGTTTGCGTCAAACAGGGGCCGAGAAATTAAGCGAAATATTCAAAAACATGCCATATAAATAGCGTCACACCCAACTTTAGAGGCTCGTAACTCTGGTTCTACAAGACATAGGGGGATGTCCTTTGAGTATTTTATGGTCCAATTTGTCCCCCATCCTACTATACCAAAGGTTAGGGGTTGCGTCAAACAGGGGCCGAGAAATTAAGCGAAATATTCAAAAACATGCCATGGAAATAGCGTCACACCCAAATTTAGAGGCTCGTAACTCTGGTTCTACTAGACAAAGGGGATGTCCTTTGGGTATGTTATACTCCAATTTGTCCCCCATCCAAACATACTAAAAACGTTGGGCTACGACAAACAGGGGCCGAGATATTAAGCAAAATGTTCGTCAACGTATGGTATCGTCTCACTTATTGTTATTATGTTACTTATGATTTTAACACTGAACTTTGTAGGCTCATAACTCTCGTTCAATTAGAGACAAGGGGATCTCCTTTGGATATGTTATAGTACTCTTTTCTCCCCATACAAGGATAGTTTAAACTTGAGGCTACCTCAATATCGTCGTCAACTTATTTTTTGTCTCACTTATTGTTAGGAGGTTACTTTTGATTTTTGAAAATAAACTTTGCTGGCTCGTAACTCTTTTTCTACTAGAGATGCAGGGATCTTCTTTGAGTATGTTATAGCCCAATTTGTCCCCCATCTAACCATACTAAAAACTTTGGGCTACGACAAACATGGGCCGAGTACTTAAGCAAAACGTGAACAAACAAACCCCTCTATAGGAAATACATTAGACTAAATTTTGGAAGCTCGGAACTCTGTTTCTACCAGAGATACGGGGATGTAAATAATGTGACCTTGACACAAATGTTCGGATAATTATAAAGGTCTTTACATATCCCAAGCGAAAAAAAAAAACTTCGCGGTTTCGAACCTGTGGCCTTCCGGGAATGAGGCGAATGTGATAAACACTTCACTACAGATATGTTGTTATGGGTGACCGAGAATACAGGCCGAGTAATTAAGGAAAAAGTAAACAAACAACTTCTTCCATATGAATAGCATTAGACCCAACTTTGGACGCTCGTAACTCTGGTTCTAAAAGAGATACGGGGATGTCCTTTGAGTAGGTTATAGTGCAATTTGTCCCCCATCTAACCATACTTAAAACGTAGGGCTACGACAAACAGGGGCCAAGTAATAAAGCAAAACGTAAACAAACAAACCCCTCTATAGGAAATGCATTAGACTAAATTTTGGAGGCTCGGAACTCTGTTTCTACCAGAGATACGGGGATGTAAATAATGTGACCTTGACACAAATGTTCGGATAATTATAAAGGTCTTTACATATCCCAAGCGAAAAAAAAAATTCACGGTTTCGAACCTGTGGCCTTCCGGGATTGAGGCGGATGTGATGACCACTGCACTACAGATATGTTGTTATGGGTGACCGAGAATACAGTCGAGTAATTAAGGAAAAAGTAAACAAACAACTCCTTCCATAGGAATAGCATTAGACCCAACTTTGGACAATCGTAACTCTGGTTCTAAAAGAGATACGGGGATGTCCTTTGAGTAAGTTATAGTGCAATTTGTCCCCCATCTAACCATACTAAAAACGTAGGGCTACGACAAACAGGGGCCAAGTAATTAAGCAAAACGTAAACAAACAACCCCTCCATAGGAAAAGCATTTGACCCAACTTTGGAGGCTCGTAACTCTGGTTCTAGTAGAGTTACGGGGATGTCCTTTGAGTATGTTAAAGCGAAATTTGTCCCCCATCTAACCATACTAAAAGCGTAGGGCTAAAAACAAACAGGGGCCAAGAAATTAAGCAAAACGTGAACAAACAAACCTCTCTATAGGAAATGCATTAGACTAAATTTTGGAAGCTCGGAACTCTGGTTCTACCAGAGATACGGGGATGTAAATAATGTGACCTTGACACAAATGTTCGGATAGTTATAAAGGTCTTTACATATCCCAAGCGAAAAAAAAAACTACGCGGTTTCGAACCTGTGGCCTTCCGGGATTGAGGCGGATGAGATAACCACTGCACTACAGATATGTTGTTATGGGTGACCGAGAATACAGTCGAGTAATTAAGGAAAAAGTAAACAAACAACTCCTTCCATATGAATAGCATTAGACCCAACTTTGGACGCTCGTAATTCTGGTTCTGAAAGAGATACGGGGATGTCCTTTGAGTATGTTATAGTGCAATTTGTCCCCCATCTAACCATACTAAAAACTAAGGGCTACGACAAACAGGGGCCAAGTAATTAAGCAAAAGGTAAACAAACAACCCCTCCATAGGAAAATCATTTGACCCAATTTTGGAGGCTCGTAACTCCGGTTCAATTAGAGATACGGGGATGTCCTTTGAGCAAGTTGTAGTGCAATTTGTCCCCCATCTAACCATACTAAAAACTTTGGGCTACGACAAACAGGGGCCAAGTAGTTAAGCAAAACGTAAACAAACAACCCGTCCATAGGAATAGCATTAGACCCAACTTTGGAGGCTCGTAACTCTGGTTCTAATAGAGATACGGGGATGTCCTTTGAGTATGTTATCGTCCAATTTGTCCCCCATCCTACTATACCAAAGGTTTGGGGTTGCGTCAAACAGGGGCCGAGAAATTAAGCGAAATATTCAAAAACATGCCATAGAAATAGCGTCACACCCAACTTTAGAGGCTCGTAACTCTGGTTCTACTAGACATATGGGGATGTCCTTTGGGTATGTTATAGTCCAATTTGTCCCACATCCAACCATTCTAAAAACTTTGGGCTACGACAAACAGGGGCCGAGATATTAAGCAAAATGTTCGTCAACGTATGGTATCGTCTCACTTATTGTTATTATGTTACTTATGATTTTAACACTGAACTTTGTAGGCTCATAACTCTCGTTCTATTAGAGACAAGGGGATCTCCTTTGGATATGTTATAGTACTCTTTTCTCCCCATACAAGGATAGTTTAAACTTGAGGCTACCTCAATATCGTCGTCAACTTATTTTTTGTCTCACTTATTGTTACGAGGTTACTTTTGATTTTTGATAATAAACTTTGCTGGCTCGTAACTCTTTTTCTACTAGAGATGCAGGGATCTCTTTTGAGTATGTTATAGCCCAATTTGTCCCCCATCTAAACATACTAAAAACTTTGGGCTACGACAAACATGGCCCGAGTACTTAAGCAAAACGTGAGCAAACAAACCCCTCTATAGGAAATGCATTAGACTAAATTTTGGAGGCTCGGAACTTTGGTTCTACCAGAGATACGGGGATGTAAATAATGTGACCTTGACACAAATGTTCAGATAATTATAAAGGTCTTTACATATCCCAAGCGAAAAAAAAATATTTCGCGGTTTCGAAGCAGTGGCCTTCCGGGAATGAGTCGAATGTGATAACTACTGCACTACAGATTTGTTGTTATGGGTGACCGAGACTACAGTCGAGTAATTAAGGAAAAGTAAACAAACAACTCCTTCCATAGGAATAGCATTAGACCCAACTTTGGACAATCGTAACTCTGGTTCTAAAAGAGATACGGGGATGTCCTTTGAGTAAGTTATAGTGCAATTTGTCCCCCATCTAACCATACTAAAAACGTAGGGCTACGACAAACAGGGGCCAAGTAATTAAGCAAAACGTAAACAAACAAACCCCTCTATAGGAAATGCATTAGACTAAATTTTGGAAGCTCGGAACTCTGGTTCTACCAGAGATACGGGGATGTAAATAATGTGATCTTGACACAAATGTTCGGATAGTTATAAAGGTCTTTACATATCCCAAGCGAAAAAAAAAAAAAAAACTTCGCGGTTTCGAACCTGTGGCCTTCCGGGATTGAGGCGGATGTGATAACCACTGCACTACAGATATGTTATTTTGGGTGACCGAGAATACAGGCCGAGTAGTTAAGGAAAAAGTTAACCATCAACTCCTTCCATATGAATAGCATTAGACCCAACTTTGGACGCTCGTAATTCTGGTTCTGAAAGAGATACGGGGATGTCCTTTGAGTAGGTTATAGTGCAATTTGTCCCCCATCTAACCATACTAAAAACGTAGGGCTACGACAAACAGGGGCCAAGTAATTAAGCAAAACGTAAACAAACAACCCCTCCATAGGAAAATCATTTGACCCAATTTTGGAGGCTCGTAACTCCGGTTCTAGTAGAGATACGGGGATGTCCTTTGAGCAAGTTGTAGTGCAATTTGTCCCCCATCTAACCATACTAAAAACTTTGGGCTACGACAAACAGGGGCCAAGTAGTTAAGCAAAACGTAAACAAACAACCCGTCCATAGGAATAGCATTAGACCCAACTTTGGAGGCTCGTAACTCTGGTTCTAATAGAGATACGGGGATGTCCTTTGAGTATGTTATCGTCCAATTTGTCCCCCATCCTACTATACCAAAGGTTTGGGGTTGCGTCAAACAGGGGCCGAGAAATTAAGCGAAATATTCAAAAACATGCCATGGAAATAGCGTCACACCCAAATTTAGAGGCTCGTAACTCTGGTTCTACTAGACAAAGGGCGATGTCCTTTGGGTATGTTATACTCCAATTTGTCCCCCATCCAAACATACTAAAAACGTTGGGCTACGACAAACAGGGGTCGAGATATTAAGCAAAATGTTCGTCAACGTATGGTATCGTCTCACTTATTGTTATTATGTTACTTATGATTTTAACACTGAACTTTGTAGGCTCATAACTCTCGTTCAATTAGAGACAAGGGGATCTCCTTTGGATATGTTATAGTACTCTTTTCTCCCCATACAAGAATAGTTTAAACTTGAGGCTACCTCAATATCGTCGTCAACTTATATTATGTCTCACTTATTGTTAGGAGGTTACTTTTGATTTTTGAAAATAAACTTTGCTGGCTCGTAACTCTTTTTCTACTAGAGATGCAGGTATCTTCTTTGAGTATGTTATAGCCCAATTTGTCCCCCATCTAACCATACTAAACACTTTGGGCTACGACAAACATGGGCCGAGTACTTAAGCAAAACGTGAACAAACAAACCCCTCTATAGGAAATGCATTAGACTAAATTTTGGAAGCTCGGAACTCTGTTTCTACCAGAGATACGGGGATGTAAATAATGTGACCTTGACACAAATATTCGGATAATTATAAATGTCTTTACATATCCCAAGCGAAAAAAAAAAAACTTCGCGGTTTCGAACCTGTGGCCTTCCGGGAATGAGGCGAATGTGATAACCACTGCACTACAGATTTCACCAAAATTTCATTTTCCCAAAATATTTTTCAGCAATATTTACCAAGTATTTTGTCCTCAATAGTAGTTGTCACCTAGAAGGGTTTAAGGGATACTAGCTTGGTACTGGTTTTACTTTCAACTAACATTTGATTCTAGGAGATTCAAATACTTCGATATCTGAAAAGATTTCTCTTGAAGAGTTTAAATTTTTATATTTTAAAATTCAAAATATTGAGAAGCGGAAAATAATATAGGCCTTTTCTTTGTGATTTAGTTATTAGTGTCGAAAAGATCTGTAGATTGATCGTGATCTTTGAGAGCAACACAGCACGTTAATATTTAATACTTTGAAAGCTTTACAATTTATGAATACGTTTTGTAAAGTTTTAATACGGTTTATATTTTGTAAGCTCTCAACGATTTTCTCACGTTATAGGGTCAATTTTCTACCTAATTTTAAATTTTTGATAAAAAATAAAATGTAAAGCCGTAGTATTTTTAAAATAACGCGCATGTTCCTTTTTAAAATACTTTCCCGAAGTAATTTTGGTGAAAAAAAGTAAGATAAGAATTTTTTAAAATAATTGATGTTTTATAATGATGTCTTCAAAAGTGAAAATTTTAATATCTGTTACTTCAGGCAATTCATTTTCAAACCTTATCTTTTACACTTTCCAGTCTTTGTCTACAATGACAGTTTTTATTAATATCTGTCACTTCAGTCTTCATATTAATTAAAATTGTTTAGAAAATATGGGAGAAAAAGTCTTAGGGCGTTGCGCGTCCATCGGTAATTACCGGTCGTAGGTAATCTAGCTTAATTACCGGTCGTCGGTAATCTAGCTTAATTTCCAGTCGTCGTTAATCTAGCTTAATTACCGGTCGTCGGTAATCTAGCTTAATTACCGGTCGTCGGTAATCTAGCTTAATTACCGGTCGTCGGTAATCTAGCTTAATTACCGGTCTTCGGTAATCTAGCTTAATTTCCGGTCGTCGTTAATCTAGCTTAATTACCGGTCGTCGGTAATCTAGCTTAATTACCGGTCGTCGTTAATCTAGCTTAATTACCGGTCGTCGGTAATCTAGCTTAATTACCGGTCGTCGGTAATCTAGCTTAATTACCGGTCGTCGGTAATCTAGCTTAATTACCGGTCGTCGGTAATCTAGCTTAATTACCGGTCGTCGGTAATCTAGCTTAATTACCGGTCATCGTTAATCTAGCTTAATTACCGGTCGTCGGTAATCTAGCTTAATTACCGGTCGTCGGTAATCTAGCTTAATTACCGGTCGTCGGTAATCTAGCTTAATTACCGGTCGTCGGTAATCTAGCTTAATTACCGGTCGTCGGTAATCTAGCTTAATTACCGGTCGTCGTTAATCTAGCTTAATTACCGGTCGTCGGTAATCTAGCTTAATTACCGGTCGTCGGTAATCTAGCTTAATTACCGGTCGTCGGTAATCTAGCTTAATTACCGGTCGTCAGTAATCTAGCTTAATTACCGGTCGTCGGTAATCTAGCTTAATTACCGGTCGTCGGTAATCTAGCTTAATTATTGGTCATCGTTAATCTAGCTTAATTACCGGTCGTCGGTAATCTAGCTTAATTACCGGTCGTCGGTAATCTAGCTTAATTACCGGTCGTCGGTAATCTAGCTTAATTACCGGTCGTCGCTAATCTAGCTTAATTACCGGTCGTCGCTAATCTAGCTTAATTACCGGTCGTCAGTAATCTAGCTTAATTACCGGTCGTCGGTAATCTAGCTTAATTACCGGTCGTCGGTAATTTAGCTTAATTACCGGTCGTCGGTAATCTAGCTTAATTACCGGTCGTCGGTAATTTAGCTTAATTACCGGTCGTCGGTAATCTAGCTTAATTACCGGTCGTCGGTAATCTAGCTTAATTACCGGTCGTCGGTAATCTAGCTTAATTACCGGTCGTCGGTAATCTAGCTTAATTACCGGTCGTCGGTAATCTGGTTTAATTACCAGTCGTCGGTAATCTAGTTTAATTACCCTTAATTGGTAATCTAGATTAATTACCCTTAATTGGTAATCTAGATTAATTACCCTTAATTGGTAATCTAGATTAGTTGCCCTTAATTGGTAATCTAGATTAATTACCCTTAATTGGTAATTTAATTAGTAACCCTTAATTGGTAATTTAATTAGTAACCCTTAATTGGTAATTTAATTAGTAACCCTTAATTGGTAATTTAATTAGTAACCCTTAATTGGTAATCTAGTTTAATAACCTCTAATTGGTAGTCTAGTTTAATTAACTCTAATTGATAATTTATTTTAAGAACGTTTAATTGGTAAAGTACTTTAATTATTTAAATTCGTAATCTAGTTTATTTATCTTTAATTGGGAGTCTAGTTTATTTATCTTTAATTGGGAGTCTAGTTTAATTATCTTTTATTGGTAATCCAGAATAATTAGTAGGGAAAAGTTAAAATGTCCATTAAGCTAGTTTGAATTTGACTATATCCGCGACAATTTAGACCCGTGTGTTTTGATGGCGTCGCTGTAGCGGCCGCGTCAACGTCACTGCAACAATATTAAAGCCGTCTTATCTCACTATCGATAGGCCATTCCAACCAAAAGGCATTAAGAAGAAACAATCGGATTATTATGAGGCAACTATACGTTAAAAAAGGCCAACATTGGTCTCGCTGATATTTCCTAATAAAACAGTGTATAAATGCTAAAATATCGCAGATTGGGGTATTTTTAAAATTTAAAATTAAACATACTTAAAATTAATTTTTCTCAAAAACCTTAAAAATGGTCCTAGAAAAAGGTTTAAATTTTGATATAAAACCGTTCCCAAACGTAACAAACGAATATTTCATGTCAAAAAGGTGGCCACAAAATGGCTAAATTTGAAAAAAACTCCATGTTATTTCTATGGGAAAATTTAACTTTTTCACCAAAAGGGCTGATTAATTTTATGCAAATGAAAACCACCCTTAGCAACTTTATTTTTTATAAAATAAACTAATGAGTGGATCTTTTTGAAATTTTAACCACATATTGAGGGCCCGAATTGTAGTTCTGTGGAATTTTTTCAAAGCAGTTAATACGATACAAAAAAAGTTATAACCAATCAAAAAACCATCCTTATACATTGAAGTCGGTATGAGGTCTTATCTAAGAGAGCTATCGCTCTCATAGAATATGTTGTTATGGGTGACCGAGAATACAGGCTGAGTAATTAAGGAAAAAGTAAACAAACAACTCCTTCCATATGAATAGCATTAGACCCAACTTTGGACGCTCGTAACTCTGGTTCTAAAAGAGATACGGGGATGTCCTTTGAGTAATTTATAGTGCAATTTGTCCCCCATCTAACCATACTAAAAACGTAGGGCTACGACAAACAGGGGCCAAGTAATTAAGCAAAACGTAAACAAACAAACCCCTCTATAGGAAATGCATTAGACTGAATTTTGGAGGCTCGGAACTCTGTTTCTACCAGAGATACGGGGATGTAAATAATGTGAACTTGACACAAATGTTCGGATAATTATAAAGGTCTTTACATATCCCAAGCGAAAAAAAAATTCACGGTTTCGAACCTGTGGCCTTCCGGGATTGGGGCGGATGTGATAACCACTGCACTACAGATATGTTGTTATGGGTGACCGAGAATACAGTCGAGTAATTAAGGAAAAAGTAAACAAACAACTCCTTCCATAGGAATAGCATTAGACCCAACTTTGGACAATCGTAACTCTGGTTCTAAAAGAGATACGGGGATGTCCTTTGAGTAAGTTATAGTGCAATTTGTCCCCCATCTAACCATACTAAAAACGTAGGGCTACGACATACAGGGGCCAAGTAATTAAGCAAAACGTAAACAAACAACTCCTTCCATAGGAATAGCATTAGACCCAACTTTGGACAATCGTAACTCTGGTTCTAGTAGAGTTACGGGGATGTCCTTTGAGTATGTTATAGCGAAATTTGTCCCCCATCTAACCATACTAAAAGCGTAGGGCTAAAAACAAACAGGGGCCAAGAAATTAAGCAAAACGTGAACAAACAAACCTCTCTATAGGAAATGCATTAGACTAAATTTTGGAAGCTCGGAACTCTGGTTCTACCAGAGATACGGGGAAGTAAATAATGTGACCTTGACACAAATGTTCGGATAGTTATAAAGGTCTTTACATATCCTAAGCGAAAAAAAAGAAAACTTCGCGGTTTCGAACCTGTGGCCTTCCGGGATTGAGGCGGATGTGATAACCACTGCA
The DNA here is from genome assembly GCF_054372755.1 of Phalangium opilio. Lineage (NCBI taxonomy): Eukaryota > Metazoa > Arthropoda > Arachnida > Opiliones > Phalangiidae > Phalangium > Phalangium opilio. Next base: position 3,404,595 of record NW_028324187.1, on the reverse strand, counting down.
CTACAGATGGGTTATTATGGGTGACCGAGAATACAGGCCGAGTAGTTAAGGAAAAAGTAAACAAACAACTCCTTCCATATGAATAGCATTAGACCCAACTTTGGACGCTCGTAATTCTGGTTCTGAAAGAGATACGGGGATGTCCTTTGAGTATGTTATAGTGCAATTTGTCCCCCATCTAACCATACTTAAAAACATAGGGCTACGACAAACAGGGGCCAAGTAATTAAGCAAAACGTAAACAAACAAACCCCTCTATAGGAAATGCATTAGACTAAATTTTGGAGGCTCGGAACTCTGTTTCTACCAGAGATACGGGGATGTAAATAATGTGAACTTGACACAAATGTTCGGATAATTATAAAGGTCTTTACATATCCCAAGCGAAAAAAAAATTCACGGTTTCGAACCTGTGGCCTTCCGGGATTGAGGCGGATGTGATAACCACTGCACTACAGATATGTGTTTATGGGTGACCGAGAATACAGTCGAGTAATTAAGGAAAAAGTAAACAAACAACTCCTTCCATAGGAATAGCATTAGACCCAACTTTGGACAATCGTAACTCTGGTTCTAAAAGAGATACGGGGATGTCCTTTGAGTAAGTTATAGTGCAATTTGTCCCCCATCTAACCATACTAAAAACGTAGGGCTACGACATACGGGGCCAAGTAATTAAGCAAAACGTAAACAAACAACTCCTTCCATAGGAATAGCATTAGACCCAACTTTGGACAATCGTAACTCTGGTTCTAGTAGAGTTACGGGGATGTCCTTTGAGTATGTTATAGCGAAATTTGTCCCCCATCTAACCATACTAAAAGCGTAGGGCTAAAAACAAACAGGGGCCAAGAAATTAAGCAAAACGTGAACAAACAAACCTCTCTATAGGAAATGCATTAGACTAAATTTTGGAAGCTCGGAACTCTGGTTCTACCAGAGATACGGGGAAGTAAATAATGTGACCTTGACACAAATGTTCGGATAGTTATAAAGGTCTTTACATATCCTAAGCGAAAAAAAAAAAAACTTCGCGGTTTCGAACCTGTGGCCTTCCGGGATTGAGGCGGATGTGATAACCACTGCACTACAGATATGTTATTTTGGGTGACCGAGAATACAGGCCGAGTAGTTAAGGAAAAAGTTAACCATCAACTCCTTCCATATGAATAGCATTAGACCCAACTTTGGACGCTCGTAATTCTGGTTCTGAAAGAGATACGGGGATGTCCTTTGAGTAGGTTATAGTGCAATTTGTCCCCCATCTAACCATACTAAAAACGTAGGGCTACGACAAACAGGGGCCAAGTAATTAAGCAAAACGTAAACAAACAACCCCTCCATAGGAAAATCATTTGACCCAATTTTGGAGGCTCGTAACTCCGGTTCTAGTAGAGATACGGGGATGTCCTTTGAGCAAGTTGTAGTGCAATTTGTCCCCCATCTAACCATACTAAAAACTTTGGGCTACGACAAACAGGGGCCAAGTAGTTAAGCAAAACGTAAACAAACAACCCGTCCATAGGAATAGCATTAGACCCAACTTTGGAGGCTCGTAACTCTGGTTCTAATAGAGATACGGGGATGTCCTTTGAGTATGTTATCGTCCAATTTGTCCCCCATCCTACTATACCAAAGGTTTGGGGTTGCGTCAAACAGGGGCCGAGAAATTAAGCGAAATATTCAAAAACATGCCATGGAAATAGCGTCACACCCAAATTTAGAGGCTCGTAACTCTGGTTCTACTAGACAAAGGGCGATGTCCTTTGGGTATGTTATACTCCAATTTGTCCCCCATCCAAACATACTAAAAACGTTGGGCTACGACAAACAGGGGCCGAGATATTAAGCAAAATGTTCGTCAACGTATGGTATCGTCTCACTTATTGTTATTATGTTACTTATGATTTTAACACTGAACTTTGTAGGCTCATAACTCTCGTTCAATTAGAGACAAGGGGATCTCCTTTGGATATGTTATAGTACTCTTTTCTCCCCATACAAGGATAGTTTAAACTTGAGGCTACCTCAATATCGTCGTCAACTTATATTTTGTCTCACTTATTGTTAGGAGGTTACTTTTGATTTTTGAAAATAAACTTTGCTGGCTCGTAACTCTTTTTCTACTAGAGATGCAGGTATCTTCTTTGAGTATGTTATAGCCCAATTTGTCCCCCATCTAACCATACTAAAAACTTTGGGCTACGACAAACATGGGCCGAGTACTTAAGCAAAACGTGAACAAACAAACCCCTCTATAGGAAATGCATTAGACTAAATTTTGGAAGCTCGGAACTCTGTTTCTACCAGAGATACGGGGATGTAAATAATGTGACCTTGACACAAATATTCGGATAATTATAAATGTCTTTACATATCCCAAGCGAAAAAAAAAAAACTTCGCGGTTTCGAACCTGTGGCCTTCCGGGAATGAGGCGAATGTGATAACCACTGCACTACAGATATGTTGTTATGGGTGACCGAGAATACAGGCTGAGTAATTAAGGAAAAAGTAAACAAACAACTCCTTCCATATGAATAGCATTAGACCCAACTTTGGACGCTCGTAACTCTGGTTCTAAAAGAGATACGGGGATGTCCTTTGAGTAATTTATAGTGCAATTTGTCCCCCATCTAACCATACTAAAAACGTAGGGCTACGACAAACAGGGGCCAAGTAATTAAGCAAAACGTAAACAAACAAACCCCTCTATAGGAAATGCATTAGACTGAATTTTGGAGGCTCGGAACTCTGTTTCTACCAGAGATACGGGGATGTAAATAATGTGAACTTGACACAAATGTTCGGATAATTATAAAGGTCTTTACATATCCCAAGCGAAAAAAAAATTCACGGTTTCGAACCTGTGGCCTTCCGGGATTGGGGCGGATGTGATAACCACTGCACTACAGATATGTTGTTATGGGTGACCGAGAATACAGTCGAGTAATTAAGGAAAAAGTAAACAAACAACTCCTTCCATAGGAATAGCATTAGACCCAACTTTGGACAATCGTAACTCTGGTTCTAAAAGAGATACGGGGATGTCCTTTGAGTAAGTTATAGTGCAATTTGTCCCCCATCTAACCATACTAAAAACGTAGGGCTACGACATACAGGGGCCAAGTAATTAAGCAAAACGTAAACAAACAACTCCTTCCATAGGAATAGCATTAGACCCAACTTTGGACAATCGTAACTCTGGTTCTAGTAGAGTTACGGGGATGTCCTTTGAGTATGTTATAGCGAAATTTGTCCCCCATCTAACCATACTAAAAGCGTAGGGCTAAAAACAAACAGGGGCCAAGAAATTAAGCAAAACGTGAACAAACAAACCTCTCTATAGGAAATGCATTAGACTAAATTTTGGAAGCTCGGAACTCTGGTTCTACCAGAGATACGGGGAAGTAAATAATGTGACCTTGACACAAATGTTCGGATAGTTATAAAGGTCTTTACATATCCTAAGCGAAAAAAAAGAAAACTTCGCGGTTTCGAACCTGTGGCCTTCCGGGATTGAGGCGGATGTGATAACCACTGCACTACAGATGGGTTATTATGGGTGACCGAGAATACAGGCCGAGTAGTTAAGGAAAAAGTAAACAAACAACTCCTTCCATATGAATAGCATTAGACCCAACTTTGGACGCTCGTAATTCTGGTTCTGAAAGAGATACGGGGATGTCCTTTGAGTATGTTATAGTGCAATTTGTCCCCCATCTAACCATACTTAAAAACATAGGGCTACGACAAACAGGGGCCAAGTAATTAAGCAAAACGTAAACAAACAAACCCCTCTATAGGAAATGCATTAGACTAAATTTTGGAGGCTCGGAACTCTGTTTCTACCAGAGATACGGGGATGTAAATAATGTGAACTTGACACAAATGTTCGGATAATTATAAAGGTCTTTACATATCCCAAGCGAAAAAAAAATTCACGGTTTCGAACCTGTGGCCTTCCGGGATTGAGGCGGATGTGATAACCACTGCACTACAGATATGTGTTTATGGGTGACCGAGAATACAGTCGAGTAATTAAGGAAAAAGTAAACAAACAACTCCTTCCATAGGAATAGCATTAGACCCAACTTTGGACAATCGTAACTCTGGTTCTAAAAGAGATACGGGGATGTCCTTTGAGTAAGTTATAGTGCAATTTGTCCCCCATCTAACCATACTAAAAACGTAGGGCTACGACATACGGGGCCAAGTAATTAAGCAAAACGTAAACAAACAACTCCTTCCATAGGAATAGCATTAGACCCAACTTTGGACAATCGTAACTCTGGTTCTAGTAGAGTTACGGGGATGTCCTTTGAGTATGTTATAGCGAAATTTGTCCCCCATCTAACCATACTAAAAGCGTAGGGCTAAAAACAAACAGGGGCCAAGAAATTAAGCAAAACGTGAACAAACAAACCTCTCTATAGGAAATGCATTAGACTAAATTTTGGAAGCTCGGAACTCTGGTTCTACCAGAGATACGGGGAAGTAAATAATGTGACCTTGACACAAATGTTCGGATAGTTATAAAGGTCTTTACATATCCTAAGCGAAAAAAAAAAAAACTTCGCGGTTTCGAACCTGTGGCCTTCCGGGATTGAGGCGGATGTGATAACCACTGCACTACAGATGGGTTATTATGGGTGACCGAGAATACAGGCCGAGTAGTTAAGGAAAAAGTAAACAAACAACTCCTTCCATATGAATAGCATTAGACCCAACTTTGGACGCTCGTAATTCTGGTTCTGAAAGAGATACGGGGATGTCCTTTGAGTATGTTATAGTGCAATTTGTCCCCCATCTAACCATACTAAAAACGTAGGGCTACGACAAACAGGGGCCAAGTAATTAAGCAAAACGTAAACAAACAAACCCCTCTATAGGAAATGCATTAGACTAAATTTTGGAGGCTCGGAACTCTGTTTCTACCAGAGATACGGGGATGTAAATAATGTGACCTTGACACAAATGTTCGGATAATTATAAAGGTCTTTACATATCCCAAGCGAAAAAAAAAAATTCACGGTGTCGAACCTGTGGCCTTCCGGGATTGAGGCGGATGTGATAACCACTGCACTAAAGATATGTTGTTATGGGTGACCGAGAATACAGTCGAGTAATTAAGGAAAAAGTAAACAAACAACTCCTTCCATAGGAATAGCATTAGACCCAACTTTGGACAATCGTAACTCTGGTTCTAAAAGAGATACGAGGATGTCCTTTGAGTAAGTTATAGTGCAATTTGTCCCCCATCTAACCATACTAAAAACGTAGGGCTACGACAAACAGGGGCCAAGTAATTAAGCAAAACGTAAACAAACAACCCCTCCATAGGAAAATCATTTGACCCAATTTTGGAGGCTCGTAACTCCGGTTCTAGTAGAGATACGGGGATGTCCTTTGAGCAAGTTGTAGTGCAATTTGTCCCCCATCTAACCATACTAAAAACTTTGGGCTACGACAAACATGGGCCGAGTACTTAAGCAAAACGTGAACAAACAAACCCCTCTATAGGAAATGCATTAGACTAAATTTTGGAAGCTCGGAACTCTGTTTCTACCAGAGATACGGGGATGTAAATAATGTGACCTTGACACAAATATTCGGATAATTATAAATGTCTTTACATATCCCAAGCGAAAAAAAAAAAACTTCGCGGTTTCGAACCTGTGGCCTTCCGGGAATGAGGCGAATGTGATAACCACTGCACTACAGATATGTTGTTATGGGTGACCGAGAATACAGGCTGAGTAATTAAGGAAAAAGTAAACAAACAACTCCTTCCATATGAATAGCATTAGACCCAACTTTGGACGCTCGTAACTCTGGTTCTAAAAGAGATACGGGGATGTCCTTTGAGTAGGTTATAGTGCAATTTGTCCCCCATCTAACCATACTAAAAACGTAGGGCTACGACAAACAGGGGCCAAGTAATTAAGCAAAACGTAAACAAACAAACCCCTCTATAGGAAATGCATTAGACTGAATTTTGGAGGCTCGGAACTCTGTTTCTACCAGAGATACGGGGATGTAAATAATGTGAACTTGACACAAATGTTCGGATAATTATAAAGGTCTTTACATATCCCAAGCGAAAAAAAAATTCACGGTTTCGAACCTGTGGCCTTCCGGGATTGAGGCGGATGTGATAACCACTGCACTACAGATATGTTGTTATGGGTGACCGAGAATACAGTCGAGTAATTAAGGAAAAAGTAAACAAACAACTCCTTCCATAGGAATAGCATTAGACCCAACTTTGGACAATCGTAACTCTGGTTCTAAAAGAGATACGGGGATGTCCTTTGAGTAAGTTATAGTGCAATTTGTCCCCCATCTAACCATACTAAAAACGTAGGGCTACGACATACAGGGGCCAAGTAATTAAGCAAAACGTAAACAAACAACTCCTTCCATAGGAATAGCATTAGACCCAACTTTGGACAATCGTAACTCTGGTTCTAGTAGAGTTACGGGGATGTCCTTTGAGTATGTTATAGCGAAATTTGTCCCCCATCTAACCATACTAAAAGCGTAGGGCTAAAAACAAACAGGGGCCAAGAAATTAAGCAAAACGTGAACAAACAAACCTCTCTATAGGAAATGCATTAGACTAAATTTTGGAAGCTCGGAACTCTGGTTCTACCAGAGATACGGGGAAGTAAATAATGTGACCTTGACACAAATGTTCGGATAGTTATAAAGGTCTTTACATATCCTAAGCGAAAAAAAAAAAAACTTCGCGGTTTCGAACCTGTGGCCTTCCGGGATTGAGACGGATGTGATAACCACTGCACTACAGATGGGTTATTATGGGTGACCGAGAATACAGGCCGAGTAGTTAAGGAAAAAGTAAACAAACAACTCCTTCCATATGAATAGCATTAGACCCAACTTTGGACGCTCGTAATTCTGGTTCTGAAAGAGATACGGGGATGTCCTTTGAGTATGTTATAGTGCAATTTGTCCCCCATCTAACCATACTAAAAACGTAGGGCTACGACAAACAGGGGCCAAGTAATTAAGCAAAACGTAAACAAACAAACCCCTCTATAGGAAATGCATTAGACTAAATTTTGGAGGCTCGGAACTCTGTTTCTACCAGAGATACGGGGATGTAAATAATGTGACCTTGACACAAATGTTCGGATAATTATAAAGGTCTTTACATATCCCAAGCGAAAAAAAAAAATTCACGGTGTCGAACCTGTGGCCTTCCGGGATTGAGGCGGATGTGATAACCACTGCACTACAGATATGTTGTTATGGGTGACCGAGAATACAGTCGAGTAATTAAGGAAAAAGTAAACAAACAACTCCTTCCATAGGAATAGCATTAGACCCAACTTTGGACAATCGTAACTCTGGTTCTAAAAGAGATACGAGGATGTCCTTTGAGTAAGTTATAGTGCAATTTGTCCCCCATCTAACCATACTAAAAACGTAGGGCTACGACAAACAGGGGCCAAGTAATTAAGCAAAACGTAAACAAACAACCCCTCCATAGGAAAATCATTTGACCCAATTTTGGAGGCTCGTAACTCCGGTTCTAGTAGAGATACGGGGATGTCCTTTGAGCAAGTTGTAGTGCAATTTGTCCCCCATCTAACCATACTAAAAACTTTGGGCTACGACAAACAGGGGCCAAGTAGTTAAGCAAAACGTAAACAAACAACCCGTCCATAGGAATAGCATTAGACCCAACTTTGGAGGCTCGTAACTCTGGTTCTAATAGAGATACGGGGATGTCCTTTGAGTATGTTATCGTCCAATTTGTCCCCCATCCTACTATACCAAAGGTTTGGGGTTGCGTCAAACAGAGGCCGAGAAATTAAGCGAAATATTCAAAAACATGCCATGGAAATAGCGTCACACCCAAATTTAGAGGCTCGTAACTCTGGTTCTACTAGACATAGGGGGATGTCCTTTGGGTATGTTATACTCCAATTTGTCCCCCATCCAAACATACTAAAAACGTTGGGCTACGACAAACAGGGGCCGAGATATTAAGCAAAATGTTCGTCAACGTATGGTATCGTCTCACTTATTGTTATTATGTTACTTATGATTTTAACACTGAACTTTGTAGGCTCATAACTCTCGTTCAATTAGAGACAAGGGGATCTCCTTTGGATATGTTATAGTACTCTTTTCTCCCCATACAAGGATAGTTTAAACTTGAGGCTACCTCAATATCGTCGTCAACTTATATTTTGTCTCACTTATTGTTAGGAGGTTACTTTTGATTTTTGAAAATAAACTTTGCTGGCTCGTAACTCTTTTTCTACTAGAGATGCAGGGATCTTCTTTGAGTATGTTATAGCCCAATTTGTCCCCCATCTAACCATACTAAAAACTTTGGGCTACGACAAACATGGGCCGAGTACTTAAGCAAAACGTGAACAAACAAACCCCTCTATAGGAAATGCATTAGACTAAATTTTGGAAGCTCGGAACTCTGTTTCTACCAGAGATACGGGGATGTAAATAATGTGACCTTGACACAAATATTCGGATAATTATAAATGTCTTTACATATCCCAAGCGAAAAAAAAAAAACTTCGCGGTTTCGAACCTGTGGCCTTCCGGGAATGAGGCGAATGTGACAACCACTGCACTACAGATATGTTGTTATGGGTGACCGAGAATACAGGCTGAGTAATTAAGGAAAAAGTAAACAAACAACTCCTTCCATATGAATAGCATTAGACCCAACTTTGGACGCTCGTAACTCTGGTTCTAAAAGAGATACGGGGATGTCCTTTGAGTAGGTTATAGTGCAATTTGTCCCCCATCTAACCATACTAAAAACTTTGGGCTACGACAAACAGGGGCCAAGTAGTTAAGCAAAACGTAAACAAACAACCCGTCCATAGGAATAGCATTAGACCCAACTTTGGAGGCTCGTAACTCTGGTTCTAATAGAGATACGGGGATGTCCTTTGAGTATGTTATCGTCCAATTTGTCCCCCATCCTACTATACCAAAGGTTTGGGTTTGCGTCAAACAGGGGCCGAGAAATTAAGCGAAATATTCAAAAACATGCCATGGAAATAGCGTCACACCCAAATTTAGAGGCTCGTAACTCTGGTTCTACTAGACATAGGGGGATGTCCTTTGGGTATGTTATACTCCAATTTGTCCCCCATCCAAACATACTAAAAACGTTGGGCTACGACAAACAGGGGCCGAGATATTAAGCAAAATGTTCGTCAACGTATGGTATCGTCTCACTTATTGTTATTATGTTACTTATGATTTTAACACTGAACTTTGTAGGCTCATAACTCTCGTTCAATTAGAGACAAGGGGATCTCCTTTGGATATGTTAAAGTACTCTTTTCTCCCCATACAAGGATAGTTTAAACTTGAGGCTACCTCAATATCGTCGTCAACTTATATTTTGTCTCACTTATTGTTAGGAGGTTACTTTTGATTTTTGAAAATAAACTTTGCTGGCTCGTAACTCTTTTTCTACTAGAGATGCAGGGATCTTCTTTGAGTATGTTATCGCCCAATTTGTCCCCCATCTAACCATACTAAAAACTTTGGGCTACGACAAACATGGGCCGAGTACTTAAGCAAAACGTGAACAAACAAACCCCTCTATAGGAAATGCATTAGACTAAATTTTGGAAGCTCGGAACTCTGTTTCTACCAGAGATACGGGGATGTAAATAATGTGACCTTGACACAAATATTCGGATAATTATAAAGGTCTTTACATATCCCAAGCGAAAAAAAAAAAACTTCGCGGTTTCGAACCTGTGGCCAGCCGGGAATGAGGCGAATGTGATAACCACTGCACTACAGATATGTTGTTATGGGTGACCGAGAATACAGGCTGAGTAATTAAGGAAAAAGTAAACAAACAACTCCTTCCATATGAATAGCATTAGACCCAACTTTGGACGCTTGTAACTCTGGTTCTAAAAGAGATACGGGGATGTCCTTTGAGTAGGTTATAGTGCAATTTGTCCCCCATCTAACCATACTAAAAACGTAGGGCTACGACATACAGGGGCCAAGTAATTAAGCAAAACGTAAACAAACAACCCCTCCATAGGAAAACCATTTGACCCAACTTTGGAGGCTCGTAACTCTGGTTCTAGTAGAGTTACGGGGATGTCCTTTGAGTATGTTATAGCGAAATTTGTCCCCCATCTAACCATACTAAAAGCGTAGGGCTAAAAACAAACAGGGGCCAAGAAATTAAGCAAAACGTGAACAAACAAACCTCTCTATAGGAAATGCATTAGACTAAATTTTGGAAGCTCGGAACTCTGGTTCTACCAGAGATACGGGGATGTAAATAATGTGACCTTGACACAAATGTTCGGAGGTCTTTACATATCCTAAGCGAAAAAAAAAAAAAACTTCGCGGTTTCGAACCTGTGGCCTTCCGGGATTTAGGCGGATGTGATAACCACTGCACTACAGATATGTTGTTATGGGTGACCGAGAATACAGGCCGAGTAGTTAAGGAAAAAGTAAACAACTCCTTCCATATGAATAGCATTAGACCCAACTTTGGACGCTCGTAATTCTGGTTCTGAAAGAGATACGGGGATGTCCTTTGAGTATGTTATAGTGCAATTTGTCCCCCATCTAACCATACTAAAAACTTAGGGCTACGACAAACAGGGGCCAAGTAATTAAGCAAAAGGTAAACAAACAACCCCTCCATAGGAAAATCATTTGACCCAATTTTGGAGGCTCGTAACTCCGGTTCTATTAGAGATACGGGGATGTCCTTTGAGCAAGTTGTAGTGCAATTTGTCCCCCATCTAACCATACTAAAAACTTTGGGCTACGACAAACAGGGGCCAAGTAGTTAAGCAAAACGTAAACAAACAACCCGTCCATAGGAATAGCATTAGACCCAACTTTGGAGGCTCGTAACTCTGGTTCTAATAGAGATACGGGGATGTCCTTTGAGTATGTTATCGTCCAATTTGTCCCCCATCCTACTATACCAAAGGTTTGGGTTTGCGTCAAACAGGGGCCGAGAAATTAAGCGAAATATTCAAAAACATGCCATAGAAATAGCGTCACACCCAACTTTAGAGGCTCGTAACTCTGGTTCTACAAGACATAGTGGGATGTCCTTTGGGTATGTTATAGTCCAATTTGTCCCCCATCCAACCATTCTAAAAACTTTGGGCTACGACAAACAGGGGCCGAGATATTAAGCAAAATGTTCGTCAACGTATGGTATCGTCTCACTTATTGTTATTATGTTACTTATGATTTTAACACTGAACTTTGTAGGCTCATAACTCTCGTTCTATTAGAGACAAGGGGATCTCCTTTGGATATGTTATAGTACTCTTTTCTCCCCATACAACGATAGTTTAAACTTGAGGCTACCTCAATATCGTCGTCAACTTATTTTTTGTCTCACTTATTGTTACGAGGTTACTTTTGATTTTTGATAATAAACTTTGCTGGCTCGTAACTCTTTTTCTACTAGAGATGCAGGGATCTCCTTTGAGTATGTTATAGCCCAATTTGTCCCCCATCTAAAAATACTAAAAACTTTGGGCTACGACAAACATGGCCCGAGTACTTAAGCAAAAAGTGAGCAAACAAACCCCTCTATAGGAAATGCATTAGACTAAATTTTGGAGGCTCGGAACTTTGGTTCTACCAGAGATACGGGGATGTAAATAATGTGACCTTGACACAAATGTTCAGATAATTATAAAGGTCTTTACATATCCCAAGCGAAAAAAAAAATACTTCGCGGTTTCGAACCAGTGGCCTTCCGGGAATGAGGCGAATGTGATAACCACTGCACTACAGATATGTTGTTATGGGTGACCGAGAATACAGTCGAGTAATTAAGGAAAAAGTAAACAAACAACTCCTTCCATAGGAATAGCATTAGACCCAACTTTGGACAATCGTAACTCTGGTTCTAAAAGAGATACGGGGATGTCCTTTGAGTAAGTTATAGTGCAATTTGTCCCCCATCTAACCATACTAAAAACGTAGGGCTACGACAAACAGGGGCCAAGTAATTAAGCAAAACGTAAACAAACAACCCCTCCATAGGAAAAGCATTTGACCCAACTTTGGAGGCTCGTAACTCTGGTTCTAGTAGAGTTACGGGGATGTCCTTTGAGTATGTTATAGCGAAATTTGTCCCCCATCTAACCATACTAAAAGCGTAGGGCTAAAAACAAACAGGGGCCAAGAAATTAAGCAAAACGTGAACAAACAAACCTCTCTATAGGAAATGCATTAGACTAAATTTTGGAAGCTCGGAACTCTGGTTCTACCAGAGATACGGGGATGTAAATAATGTGACCTTGACACAAATGTTCGGAGGTCTTTACATATCCTAAGCGAAAAAAAAAAAAAACTTCGCGGTTTCGAACCTGTGGCCTTCCGGGATTTAGGCGGATGTGATAACCACTGCACTACAGATATGTTGTTATGGGTGACCGAGAATACAGGCCGAGTAGTTAAGGAAAAAGTAAACAAACAACTCCTTCCATATGAATAGCATTAGACCCAACTTTGGACGCTCGTAATTCTGGTTCTGAAAGAGATACGGGGATGTCCTTTGAGTATGTTATAGTGCAATTTGTCCCCCATCTAACCATACTAAAAACTTAGGGCTACGACAAACAGGGGCCAAGTAATTAAGCAAAAGGTAAACAAACAACCCCTCCATAGGAAAATCATTTGACCCAATTTTGGAGGCTCGTAACTCCGGTTCTATTAGAGATACGGGGATGTCCTTTGAGCAAGTTGTAGTGCAATTTGTCCCCCATCTAACCATACTAAAAACTTTGGGCTACGACAAACAGGGGCCAAGTAGTTAAGCAAAACGTAAACAAACAACCCGTCCATAGGAATAGCATTAGACCCATCTTTGGAGGCTCGTAACTCTGGTTCTAATAGAGATACGGGGATGTCCTTTGAGTATGTTATCGTCCAATTTGTCCCCCATCCTACTATACCAAAGGTTTGGGTTTGCGTCAAACAGGGGCCGAGAAATTAAGCGAAATATTCAAAAACATGCCATAGAAATAGCGTCACACCCAACTTTAGAGGCTCGTAACTCTGGTTCTACAAGACATAGGGGGATGTCCTTTGGGTATGTTATAGTCCAATTTGTCCCCCATCCAACCATTCTAAAAACTTTGGGCTACGACAAACAGGGGCCGAGATATTAAGCAAAATGTTCGTCAACGTATGGTATCGTCTCACTTATTGTTATTATGTTACTTATGATTTTAACACTGAACTTTGTAGGCTCATAACTCTCGTTCTATTAGAGACAAGGGGATCTCCTTTGGATATGTTATAGTACTCTTTTCTCCCCATACAAGGATAGTTTAAACTTGAGGCTACCTCAATATCGTCGTCAACTTATTTTTTGTCTCACTTATTGTTACGAGGTTACTTTTGATTTTTGATAATAAACTTTGCTGGCTCGTAACTCTTTTTCTACTAGAGATGCAGGGATCTCCTTTGAGTATGTTATAGCCCAATTTGTCCCCCATCTAAAAATACTAAAAACTTTGGGCTACGACAAACATGGCCCGAGTACTTAAGCAAAAAGTGAGCAAACAAACCCCTCTATAGGAAATGCATTAGACTAAATTTTGGAGGCTCGGAACTTTGGTTCTACCAGAGATACGGGGATGTAAATAATGTGACCTTGACACAAATGTTCAGATAATTATAAAGGTCTTTACATATCCCAAGCGAAAAAAAAAATACTTCGCGGTTTCGAACCAGTGGCCTTCCGGGAATGAGGCGAATGTGATAACCACTGCACTACAGATATGTTGTTATGGGTGACCGAGAATACAGTCGAGTAATTAAGGAAAAAGTAAACAAACAACTCCTTCCATAGGAATAGCATTAGACCCAACTTTGGACAATCGTAACTCTGGTTCTAAAAGAGATACGGGGATGTCCTTTGAGTAAGTTATAGTGCAATTTGTCCCCCATCTAACCATACTAAAAACGTAGGGCTACGACAAACAGGGGCCAAGTAATTAAGCAAAACGTAAACAAACAACCCCTCCATAGGAAAAGCATTTGACCCAACTTTGGAGGCTCGTAACTCTGGTTCTAGTAGAGTTACGGGGATGTCCTTTGAGTATGTTATAGCGAAATTTGTCCCCCATCTAACCATACTAAAAGCGTAGGGCTAAAAACAAACAGGGGCCAAGAAATTAAGCAAAACGTGAACAAACAAACCTCTCTATAGGAAATGCATTAGACTAAATTTTGGAAGCTCGGAACTCTGGTTCTACCAGAGATACGGGGATGTAAATAATGTGACCTTGACACAAATGTTCGGAGGTCTTTACATATCCTAAGCGAAAAAAAAAAAAACTTCGCGGTTTCGAACCTGTGGCCTTCCGGGATTTAGGCGGATGTGATAACCACTGCACTACAGATATGTTGTTATGGGTGACCGAGAATACAGGCCGAGTAGTTAAGGAAAAAGTAAACAAACAACTCCTTCCATATGAATAGCATTAGACCCAACTTTGGACGCTCGTAATTCTGGTTCTGAAAGAGATACGGGGATGTCCTTTGAGTATGTTATAGTGCAATTTGTCCCCCATCTAACCATACTAAAAACTTAGGGCTACGACAAACAGGGGCCAAGTAATTAAGCAAAAGGTAAACAAACAACCCCTCCATAGGAAAATCATTTGACCCAATTTTGGAGGCTCGTAACTCCGGTTCTATTAGAGATACGGGGATGTCCTTTGAGCAAGTTGTAGTGCAATTTGTCCCCCATCTAACCATACTAAAAACTTTGGGCTACGACAAACAGGGGCCAAGTAGTTAAGCAAAACGTAAACAAACAACCCGTCCATAGGAATAGCATTAGACCCAACTTTGGAGGCTCGTAACTCTGGTTCTAATAGAGATACGGGGATGTCCTTTGAGTATGTTATCGTCCAATTTGTCCCCCATCCTACTATACCAAAGGTTTGGGTTTGCGTCAAACAGGGGCCGAGAAATTAAGCGAAATATTCAAAAACATGCCATAGAAATAGCGTCACACCCAACTTTAGAGGCTCGTAACTCTGGTTCTACAAGACATAGGGGGATGTCCTTTGGGTATGTTATAGTCCAATTTGTCCCCCATCCAACCATTCTAAAAACTTTGGGCTACGACAAACAGGGGCCGAGATATTAAGCAAAATGTTCGTCAACGTATGGTATCGTCTCACTTATTGTTATTATGTTACTTATGATTTTAACACTGAACTTTGTAGGCTCATAACTCTCGTTCTATTAGAGACAAGGGGATCTCCTTTGGATATGTTATAGTACTCTTTTCTCCCCATACAAGGATAGTTTAAACTTGAGGCTACCTCAATATCGTCGTCAACTTATTTTTTGTCTCACTTATTGTTACGAGGTTACTTTTGATTTTTGATAATAAACTTTGCTGGCTCGTAACTCTTTTTCTACTAGAGATGCAGGGATCTCCTTTGAGTATGTTATAGCCCAATTTGTCCCCCATCTAAAAATACTAAAAACTTTGGGCTACGACAAACATGGCCCGAGTACTTAAGCAAAAAGTGAGCAAACAAACCCCTCTATAGGAAATGCATTAGACTAAATTTTGGAGGCTCGGAACTTTGGTTCTACCAGAGATACGGGGATGTAAATAATGTGACCTTGACACAAATGTTCAGATAATTATAAAGGTCTTTACATATCCCAAGCGAAAAAAAAAATACTTCGCGGTTTCGAACCAGTGGCCTTCCGGGAATGAGGCGAATGTGATAACCACTGCACTACAGATATGTTGTTATGGGTGACCGAGAATACAGTCGAGTAATTAAGGAAAAAGTAAACAAACAACTCCTTCCATAGGAATAGCATTAGACCCAACTTTGGACAATCGTAACTCTGGTTCTAAAAGAGATACGGGGATGTCCTTTGAGTAAGTTATAGTGCAATTTGTCCCCCATCTAACCATACTAAAAACGTAGGGCTACGACAAACAGGGGCCAAGTAATTAAGCAAAACGTAAACAAACAACCCCTCCATAGGAAAAGCATTTGACCCAACTTTGGAGGCTCGTAACTCTGGTTCTAGTAGAGTTACGGGGATGTCCTTTGAGTATGTTATAGCGAAATTTGTCCCCCATCTAACCATACTAAAAGCGTAGGGCTAAAAACAAACAGGGGCCAAGAAATTAAGCAAAACGTGAACAAACAAACCTCTCTATAGGAAATGCATTAGACTAAATTTTGGAAGCTCGGAACTCTGGTTCTACCAGAGATACGGGGATGTAAATAATGTGACCTTGACACAAATGTTCGGAGGTCTTTACATATCCTAAGCGAAAAAAAAAAAACTTCGCGGTTTCGAACCTGTGGCCTTCCGGGATTTAGGCGGATGTGATAACCACTGCACTACAGATATGTTGTTATGGGTGACCGAGAATACAGGCCGAGTAGTTAAGGAAAAAGTAAACAAACAACTCCTTCCATATGAATAGCATTAGACCCAACTTTGGACGCTCGTAATTCTGGTTCTGAAAGAGATACGGGGATGTCCTTTGAGTATGTTATAGTGCAATTTGTCCCCCATCTAACCATACTAAAAACTTAGGGCTACGACAAACAGGGGCCAAGTAATTAAGCAAAACGTAGACAAACAACCCGTCCATAGGAATAGCATTAGACCCAACTTTGGAGGCTCGTAACTCTGGTTCTAATAGAGATACGGGGATGTCCTTTGAGTATGTTATCGTCCAATTTGTCCCCCATCCTACTATACCAAAGGTTTGGGTTTGCGTCAAACAGGGGCCGAGAAATTAAGCGAAATATTCAAAAACATGCCATAGAAATAGCGTCACACCCAACTTTAGAGGCTCGTAACTCTGGTTCTACAAGACATAGGGGGATGTCCTTTGAGTATTTGTTGGTCCAATTTGTCCCCCATCCTACTACACCAAAGGTTAGGGGTTGCGTCAAACAGGGGCCGAGTAATTAAGGGAAATGTTCAAAAACATGCCATAGAAATAGCGTCACACCCAAATTTAGAGGCTCGTAACTCTGGTTCTACTAGACATATGGCGATGTCCTTTGGGTATGTTATAGTCCAATTTGTCCCCCATCCAACCATTCTAAAAACTTTGGGCTACGACAAACAGGGGCCGAGATATTAAGCAAAATGTTCGTCAACGTATGGTATCGTCTCACTTATTGTTATTATGTTACTTATGATTTTAACACTGAACTTTGTAGGCTCATAACTCTCGTTCTATTAGAGACAAGGGGATCTCCTTTGGATATGTTATAGTACTCTTTTCTCCCCATACAAGGATAGTTTAAACTTGAGGCTACCTCAATATCGTCGTCAACTTATTTTTTGTCTCACTTATTGTTACGAGGTTACTTTTGATTTTTGATAATAAACTTTGCTGGCTCGTAACTCTTTTTCTACTAGAGATGCAGGGATCTCCTTTGAGTATGTTATAGCCCAATTTGTCCCCCATCTAAACATACTAAAAACTTTGGGCTACGACAAACATGGCCCGAGTACTTAAGCAAAAAGTGAGCAAACAAACCCCTCTATAGGAAATGCATTAGACTAAATTTTGGAGGCTCGGAACTTTGGTTCTACCAGAGATACGGGGATGTAAATAATGTGACCTTGACACAAATGTTCAGATAATTATAAAGGTCTTTACATATCCCAAGCGAAAAAAAAAAATACTTCGCGGTTTCGAACCAGTGGCCTTCCGGGAATGAGGCGAATGTGATAACCACTGCACTACAGATATGTTGTTATGAGTGACCGAGAATACAGTCGAGTAATTAAGGAAAAAGTAAACAAACAACTCCTTCCATAGGAATAGCATTAGACCCAACTTTGGACAATCGTAACTCTGGTTCTAAATGAGATACGGGGATGTTCTTTGAGTAATTTATAGTGCAATTTGTCCCCCATCTAACCATACTAAAAACGTAGGGCTACGACAAACAGGGGCCAAGTAATTAAGCAAAACGTAAACAAACAAACCCCTCTATAGGAAATGCATTAAACTAAATTTTGGAAGCTCGGAACTCTGGTTCTACCAGAGATACGGGGATGTAAATAATGTGACCTTGACACAAATGTTCGGATAGTTATAAAGGTCTTTACATATCCTAAGCGAAAAAAAAAAACTTCGCGGTTTCGAACCTGTGGCCTTCCGGGATTGAGGCGGATGTGATAACCACTGCACTACAGATATGTTATTATGGGTGACCGAGAATACAGGCCGAGTAGTTAAGGAAAAAGTAAACAAACAACTCCTTCCATATGAATAGCATTAGACCCAACTTTGGACGCTCGTAATTCTGGTTCTGAAAGAGATACGGGGATGTCCTTTGAGTATGTTATAGTGCAATTTGTCCCCCATCTAACCATACTAAAAACTTAGGGCTACGACAAACAGGGGCCAAGTAATTAAGCAAAACGTAAACAAACAAACCCCTCTATAGGAAATGCATAAGACTAAATTTTGGAGGCTCGGAACTCTGTTTCTACCAGAGATACGGGGATGTAAATAATGTGACCTTGACACAAATGTTCGGATAATTATAAAGGTCTTTACATATCCCAAGCGAAAAAAAAAAATTCACGGTTTCGAACCTGTGGCCTTCCGGGATTGAGGCGGATGTGATAACCACTGCACTACAGATATGTTGTTATGGGTGACCGAGAATACAGTCGAGTAATTAAGGAAAAAGTAAACAAACAACTCCTTCCATAGGAATAGCATTAGACCCAACTTTGGACAATCGTAACTCTGGTTCTAAAAGAGATACGAGGATGTCCTTTGAGTAAGTTATAGTGCAATTTGTCCCCCATCTAACCATACTAAAAACGTAGGGCTACGACAAACAGGGGCCAAGTAATTAAGCAAAACGTAAACAAACAACCCCTCCATAGGAAAATCATTTGACCCAATTTTGGAGGCTCGTAACTCCGGTTCTATTAGAGATACGGGGATGTCCTTTGAGCAAGTTGTAGTGCAATTTGTCCCCCATCTAACCATACTAAAAGCGTAGGGCTAAAAACAAACAGGGGCCAAGAAATTAAGCAAAACGTGAACAAACAAACCTCTCTATAGGAAATGCATTAGACTAAATTTTGGAAGCTCGGAACTCTGGTTCTACCAGAGATACGGGGATGTAAATAATGTGACCTTGACACAAATGTTCGGATAGTTATAAAGGTCTTTACATATCCTAAGCGAAAAAAAAAAAAAACTTCGCGGTTTCGAACCTGTGGCCTTCCGGGATTGAGGCGGATGTGATAACCACTGCACTACAGATATGTTATTATGGGTGACCGAGAATACAGGCCGAGTAGTTAAGGAAAAAGTAAACAAACAACTCCTTCCATATGAATAGCATTAAACCCAACTTTGGACGCTCGTAATTCTGGTTCTGAAAGAGATAAGGGGATGTCCTTTGAGTATGTTATAGTGCAATTTGTCCCCCATCTAACCATACTAAAAACTTTGGGCTACGACAAACAGGGGCCAAGTAGTTAAGCAAAACGTAGACAAACAACCCGTCCATAGGAATAGCATTAGACCCAACTTTGGAAGCTCGGAACTCTGGTTCTACCAGAGATACGGGGATGTAAATAATGTGACCTTGACACAAATGTTCAGATAATTATAAAGGTCTTTACATATCCCAAGCGAAAAAAAAAATACTTCGCGGTTTCGAACCAGTGGCCTTCCGGGAATGAGGCGAATGTGATAACCACTGCACTACAGATATGTTGTTATGGGTGACCGAGAATACAGTCGAGTAATTAAGGAAAAAGTAAACAAACAACTCCTTCCATAGGAATAGCATTAGACCCAACTTTGGACGCTCGTAATTCTGGTTCTAAAAGAGATACGGGGATGTCCTTTGAGTAAGTTATAGTGCAATTTGTCCCCCATCTAACCATACTAAAAACGTAGGGCTACGACAAACAGGGGCCAAGTAATTAAGCAAAACGTAAACAAACAAACCCCTCTATAGGAAATGCATTAGACTAAATTTTGGAAGCTCGGAACTCTGGTTCTAGTAGAGTTACGGGGATGTCCTTTGAGTATGTTATAGCGAAATTTGTCCCCCATCTAACCATACTAAAAGCGTAGGGCTAAAAACAAACAGGGGCCAAGAAATTAAGCAAAACGTGAACAAACAAACCTCTCTATAGGAAATGCATTAGACTAAATTTTGGAAGCTCGGAACTCTGGTTCTACCAGAGATACGGGGATGTAAATAATGTGACCTTGACACAAATGTTCGGATAGTTATAAAGGTCTTTACATATCCTAAGCGAAAAAAAAAATACTTCGCGGTTTCGAACCTGTGGCCTTCCGGGATTGAGGCGGATGTGATAACCACTGCACTACAGATATGTTATTATGGGTGACCGAGAATACAGGCCGAGTAGTTAAGGAAAAAGTAAACAAACAACTCCTTCCATATGAATAGCATTAGACCCAACTTTGGACGCTCGTAATTCTGGTTCTGAAAGAGATACGGGGATGTCCTTTGAGTATGTTATAGTGCAATTTGTCCCCCATCTAACCATACTAAAAACTTAGGGCTACGACAAACAGTAGCCAAGTAATTAAGCAAAAGGTAAACAAACAACCCCTCCATAGGAAAATCATTTGACCCAATTTTGGAGGCTCGTAACTCCGGTTCTATTGAGATACGGGGATGTCCTTTGAGCAAGTTGTAGTGCAATTTGTCCCCCATCTAACCATACTAAAAACTTTGGGCTACGACAACAGGGGCCAAGTAGTTAAGCAAAACGTAAACAAACAACCCGTCCATAGGAATAGCATTAGACCCAACTTTGGAGGCTCGTAACTCTGGTTCTAATAGAGATACGGGGATGTCCTTTGAGTATGTTATCGTCCAATTTGTCCCCCATCCTACTATACCAAAGGTTTGGGTTTGCGTCAAACAGGGGCCGAGAAATTAAGCGAAATATTCAAAAACATGCCATAGAAATAGCGTCACACCCAATTTTAGAGGCTCGTAACTCTGGTTCTACAAGACATAGGGGGATGTCCTTTGGGTATGTTATAGTCCAATTTGTCCCCCATCCAACCATTCTAAAAACTTTGGGCTACGACAAACAGGGGCCGAGATATTAAGCAAAATGTTCGTCAACGTATGGTATCGTCTCACTTATTGTTATTATGTTACTTATGATTTTAACACTGAACTTTGTAGGCTCATAACTCTCGTTCTATTAGAGACAAGGGGATCTCCTTTGGATATGTTATAGTACTCTTTTCTCCCCATACAAGGATAGTTTAAACTTGAGGCTACCTCAATATCGTCGTCAACTTATTTTTTGTCTCACTTATTGTTACGAGGTTACTTTTGATTTTTGATAATAAACTTTGCTGGCTCGTAACTCTTTTTCTACTAGAGATGCAGGGATCTCCTTTGAGTATGTTATAGCCCAATTTGTCCCCCATCTAAACATACTAAAAACTTTGGGTTACGACAAACATGGCCCGAGTACTTAAGCAAAAAGTGAGCAAACAAACCCCTCTATAGGAAATGCATTAGACTAAATTTTGGAGGCTCGGAACTTTGGTTCTTCCAGAGATACGGGGATGTAAATAATGTGACCTTGACACAAATGTTCAGATAATTATAAAGGTCTTTACATATCCCAAGCGAAAAAAAAAATACTTCGCGGTTTCGAACCAGTGGCCTTCCGGGAATGAGGCGAATGTGATAACCACTGCACTACAGATATGTTGTTATGGGTGACCGAGAATACAGTCGAGTAATTAAGGAAAAAGTAAACAAACAACTCCTTCCATAGGAATAGCATTAGACCCAACTTTGGACGCTCGTAATTCTGGTTCTAAAAGAGATACGGGGATGTCCTTTGAGTAAGTTATAGTGCAATTTGTCCCCCATCTAACCATACTAAAAACGTAGGGCTACGACAAACAGGGGCCAAGTAATTAAGCAAAACGTAAACAAACAAACCCCTCTATAGGAAATGCATTAGACTAAATTTTGGAAGCTCGGAACTCTGGTTCTAGTAGAGTTACGGGGATGTCCTTTGAGTATGTTATAGCGAAATTTGTCCCCCATCTAACCATACTAAAAGCGTAGGGCTAAAAACAAACAGGGGCCAAGAAATTAAGCAAAACGTGAACAAACAAACCTCTCTATAGGAAATGCATTAGACTAAATTTTGGAAGCTCGGAACTCTGGTTCTACCAGAGATACGGGGATGTAAATAATGTGACCTTGACACAAATGTTCGGATAGTTATAAAGGTCTTTACATATCCTAAGCGAAAAAAAAATACTTCGCGGTTTCGAACCTGTGGCCTTCCGGGATTGAGGCGGATGTGATAACCACTGCACTACAGATATGTTATTATGGGTGACCGAGAATACAGGCCGAGTAGTTAAGGAAAAAGTAAACAAACAACTCCTTCCATATGAATAGCATTAGACCCAACTTTGGACGCTCGTAATTCTGGTTCTGAAAGAGATACGGGGATGTCCTTTGAGTATGTTATAGTGCAATTTGTCCCCCATCTAACCATACTAAAAACTTAGGGCTACGACAAACAGTAGCCAAGTAATTAAGCAAAAGGTAAACAAACAACCCCTCCATAGGAAAATCATTTGACCCAATTTTGGAGGCTCGTAACTCCGGTTCTATTGAGATACGGGGATGTCCTTTGAGCAAGTTGTAGTGCAATTTGTCCCCCATCTAACCATACTAAAAACTTTGGGCTACGACAACAGGGGCCAAGTAGTTAAGCAAAACGTAAACAAACAACCCGTCCATAGGAATAGCATTAGACCCAACTTTGGAGGCTCGTAACTCTGGTTCTAATAGAGATACGGGGATGTCCTTTGAGTATGTTATCGTCCAATTTGTCCCCCATCCTACTATACCAAACGTTTGGGTTTGCGTCAAACAGGGGCCGAGAAATTAAGCGAAATATTCAAAAACATGCCATAGAAATAGCGTCACACCCAATTTTAGAGGCTCGTAACTCTGGTTCTACAAGACATAGGGGGATGTCCTTTGAGTATTTGTTGGTCCAATTTGTCCCCATCCTACTACACCAAAGGTTAGGGGTTGCGTCAAACAGGGGCCGAGTAATTAAGGGAAATGTTCAAAAACATGCCATAGAAATAGCGTCACACCCAACTTTAGAGGCTCGTAACTCTGGTTCTACTAGACATATGGGGATGTCCTTTGGGTATGTTATAGTCCAATTTGTCCCCCATCCAACCATTCTAAAAACTTTGGGCTACGACAAACAGGGGCCGAGATATTAAGCAAAATGTTCGTCAACGTATGGTATCGTCTCACTTATTGTTATTATGTTACTTATGATTTTAACACTGAACTTTGTAGGCTCATAACTCTCGTTCTATTAGAGACAAGGGGATCTCCTTTGGATATGTTATAGTACTCTTTTCTCCCCATACAAGGATAGTTTAAACTTGAGGCTACCTCAATATCGTCGTCAACTTATTTTTTGTCTCACTTATTGTTACGAGGTTACTTTTGATTTTTGATAATAAACTTTGCTGGCTCGTAACTCTTTTTCTACTAGAGATGCAGGGATCTCCTTTGAGTATGTTATAGCCCAATTTGTCCCCCATCTAAAAATACTAAAAACTTTGGGCTACGACAAACATGGCCCGAGTACTTAAGCAAAAAGTGAGCAAACAAACCCCTCTATAGGAAATGCATTAGACTAAATTTTGGAGGCTCGGAACTTTGGTTCTACCAGAGATACGGGGATGTAAATAATGTGACCTTGACACAAATGTTCAGATAATTATAAAGGTCTTTACATATCCCAAGCGAAAAAAAAAAAACTTCGCGGTTTCGAACCTGTGGCCTTCCGGGATTGAGGCGGATGTGATAACCACTGCACTACAGATATGTTATTATGGGTGACCAAGAATACAGGCCGAGTAGTTAAGGAAAAAGTAAACAAACAACTCCTTCCATAGGAATAGCATTAGACCCAACTTTGGACAATCGTAACTCTGGTTCTAAAAGAGATACGGGGATGTCCTTTGAGTAAGTTATAGTGCAATTTGTCCCCCATCTAACCATACTAAAAACGTAGGGCTACGACAAACAGGGGCCAAGTAATTAAGCAAAACGTAAACAAACAACCCCTCCATAGGAAAAGCATTTGACCCAACTTTGGAGGCTCGTAACTCTGGTTCTAGTAGAGTTACGGGGATGTCCTTTGAGTATGTTATAGCGAAATTTGTCCCCCATCTAACCATACTAAAAGCGTAGGGCTAAAAACAAACAGGGGCCAAGAAATTAAGCAAAACGTGAACAAACAAACCTCTCTATAGGAAATGCATTAGACTAAATTTTGGAAGCTCGGAACTCTGGTTCTACCAGAGATACGGGGATGTAAATAATGTGACCTTGACACAAATGTTCGGATAGTTATAAAGGTCTTTACATATCCTAAGCGAAAAAAAAAAAACTTCGCGGTTTCGAACCTGTGGCCTTCCGGGATTGAGGCGGATGTGATAACCACTGCACTACAGATATGTTATTATGGGTGACCGAGAATACAGGCCGAGAAGTTAAGGAAAAAGTGAACAAACAACTCCTTCCATATGAATAGCATTAGACCCAACTTTGGACGCTCGTAATTCTGGTTCTGAAAGAGATACGGGGATGTCCTTTGAGTATGTTATAGTGCAATTTGTCCCCCATCTAACCATACTAAAAACGTAGGGCTACGACAAACAGGGGCCAAGTAATTAAGCAAAACGTAAACAAACAAACCCCTCTATAGGAAATGCATAAGACTAAATTTTGGAGGCTCGGAACTCTGTTTCTACCAGAGATACGGGGATGTAAATAATGTGACCTTGACACAAATGTTCGGATAATTATAAAGGTCTTTACATATCCCAAGCGAAAAAAAAATTCACGGTTTCGAACCTGTGGCCTTCCGGGATTGACGCGGATGTGATAACCACTGCACTACAGATATGTTGTTATGGGTGACCAAGAATACAGTCGAGTAATTAAGGAAAAAGTAAACAAACAACTCCTTCCATAGGAATAGCATTAGACCCAACTTTGGACAATCGTAACTCTGGTTCTAAAAGAGATACGAGGATGTCCTTTGAGTAAGTTATAGTGCAATTTGTCCCCCATCTAACCATACTAAAAACGTAGGGCTACGACAAACAGGGGCCAAGTAATTAAGCAAAACGTAAACAAACAACCCCTCCATAGGAAAATCATTTGACCCAATTTTGGAGGCTCGTAACTCCGGTTCTAGTAGAGATACGGGGATGTCCTTTGAGCAAGTTGTAGTGCAATTTGTCCCCCATCTAACCATACTAAAAACTTTGGGCTACGACAAACAGGGGCCAAGTAGTTAAGCAAAACGTAAACAAACAACCCGTCCATAGGAATAGCATTAGACCCAACTTTGGAGGCTCGTAACTCTGGTTCTAATAGAGATACGGGGATGTCCTTTGAGTATGTTATCGTCCAATTTGTCCCCCATCCTACTATACCAAAGGTTTGGGGTTGCGTCAAACAGGGGCCGAGAAATTAAGCGAAATATTCAAAAACATGCCATGGAAATAGCGTCACACCCAAATTTAGAGGCTCGTAACTCTGGTTCTACTAGACATAGGGGGATGTCCTTTGGGTATGTTATACTCCAATTTGTCCCCCATCCAAACATACTAAAAACGTTGGGCTACGACAAACAGGGGCCGAGATATTAAGCAAAATGTTCGTAAACGTATGGTATCGTCTCACTTATTGTTATTATGTTACTTATGATTTTAACACTGATTTTTGTAGGCTCATAACTCTCGTTCAATTAGAGACAAGGGGATCTCCTTTGGATATGTTATAGTACTCTTTTCTCCCCATACAAGGATAGTTTAAACTTGAGGCTACCTCAATATCGTCGTCAACTTATATTTTGTCTCACTTATTGTTAGGAGGTTACTTTTGATTTTTGAAAATAAACTTTGCTGGCTCGTAACTCTTTTTCTACTAGAGATGCAGGGATCTTCTTTGAGTATGTTATAGCCCAATTTGTCCCCCATCTAACCATACTAAAAACTTTGGGCTACGACAAACATGGGCCGAGTACTTAAGCAAAACGTGAACAAACAAACCCCTCTATAGGAAATGCATTAGACTAAATTTTGGAAGCTCGGAACTCTGTTTCTACCAGAGATACGGGGATGTAAATAATGTGACCTTGACACAAATATTCGGATAATTATAAATGTCTTTACATATCCCAAGCGAAAAAAAAAAAACTTCGCGGTTTCGAACCTGTGGCCTTCCGGGAATGAGGCGAATGTGATAACCACTGCACTACAGATATGTTGTTATGGGTGACCGAGAATACAGGCTGAGTAATTAAGGAAAAAGTAAACAAACAACTCCTTCCATATGAATAGCATTAGACCCAACTTTGGACGCTCGTAACTCTGGTTCTAAAAGAGATACGGGGATGTCCTTTGAGTAGGTTATAGTGCAATTTGTCCCCCATCTAACCATACTAAAAACGTAGGGCTACGACAAACAGGGGCCAAGTAATTAAGCAAAACGTAAACAAACAAACCCCTCTATAGAAAATGCATTAGACTAAATTTTGGAGGCTCGGAACTCTGTTTCTACCAGAGATACGGGGATGTAAATAATGTGACCTTGACACAAATGTTCGGATAATTATAAAGGTCTTTACATATCCCAAGCGAAAAAAAAATTCACGGTTTCGAACCTGTGGCCTTCCGGGATTGAGGCGGATGTGATAACCACTGCACTACAGATATGTTGTTATGGGTGACCGAGAATACAGTCGAGTAATTAAGGAAAAAGTAAACAAACAACTCCTTCCATAGGAATAGCATAAGACCCAACTTTGGACAATCGTAACTCTGGTTCTAAAAGAGATACGGGGATGTCCTTTGAGTAAGTTATAGTGCAATTTGTCCCCCATCTAACCATACTAAAAACGTAGGGCTACGACATACAGGGGCCAAGTAATTAAGCAAAACGTAAACAAACAACCCCTCCATAGGAAAAGCATTTGACCCAACTTTGGAGGCTCGTAACTCTGGTTCTAGTAGAGTTACGGGGATGTCCTTTGAGTATGTTATAGCGAAATTTGTCCCCCATCTAACCATACTAAAAGCGTAGGGCTAAAAACAAACAGGGGCCAAGAAATTAAGCAAAACGTGAACAAACAAACCTCTCTATAGGAAATGCATTAGACTAAATTTTGGAAGCTCGGAACTCTGGTTCTACCAGAGATACGGGGATGTAAATAATGTGACCTTGACACAAATGTTCGGATAATTATAAAGGTCTTTACATATCCCAAGCGAAAAAAAAAAAATTCACGGTTTCGAACCTGTGGCCTTCCGGGAT
This sequence comes from Phalangium opilio, assembly GCF_054372755.1. Lineage (NCBI taxonomy): Eukaryota > Metazoa > Arthropoda > Arachnida > Opiliones > Phalangiidae > Phalangium > Phalangium opilio. The sequence goes on along the minus strand of NW_028324187.1, from coordinate 3,377,124 downwards.
TGAGGCGGATGTGATAACCACTGCACTACAGATATGTTGTTATGGGTGACCGAGAATACAGTCGAGTAATTAAGGAAAAAGTAAACAAACAACTCCTTCCATAGGAATAGCATTAGACCCAACTTTGGACAATCGTAACTCTGGTTCTAAAAGAGATACGAGGATGTCCTTTGAGTAAGTTATAGTGCAATTTGTCCCCCATCTAACCATACTAAAAACGTAGGGCTACGACAAACAGGGGCCAAGTAATTAAGCAAAACGTAAACAAACAACCCCTCCATAGGAAAATCATTTGACCCAATTTTGGAGGCTCGTAACTCCGGTTCTAGTAGAGATACGGGGATGTCCTTTGAGCAAGTTGTAGTGCAATTTGTCCCCCATCTAACCATACTAAAAACTTTGGGCTACGACAAACAGGGGCCAAGTAGTTAAGCAAAACGTAAACAAACAACCCGTCCATAGGAATAGCATTAGACCCAACTTTGGAGGCTCGTAACTCTGGTTCTAATAGAGATACGGGGATGTCCTTTGAGTATGTTATCGTCCAATTTGTCCCCCATCCTACTATACCAAAGGTTTGGGGTTGCGTCAAACAGGGGCCGAGAAATTAAGCGAAATATTCAAAAACATGCCATGGAAATAGCGTCACACCCAAATTTAGAGGCTCGTAACTCTGGTTCTACTAGACATAGGGGGATGTCCTTTGGGTATGTTATACTCCAATTTGTCCCCCATCCAAACATACTAAAAACGTTGGGCTACGACAAACAGGGGCCGAGATATTAAGCAAAATGTTCGTAAACGTATGGTATCGTCTCACTTATTGTTATTATGTTACTTATGATTTTAACACTGAACTTTGTAGGCTCATAACTCTCGTTCAATTAGAGACAAGGGGATCTCCTTTGGATATGTTATAGTACTCTTTTCTCCCCATACAAGGATAGTTTAAACTTGAGGCTACCTCAATATCGTCGTCAACTTATATTTTGTCTCACTTATTGTTAGGAGGTTACTTTTGATTTTTGAAAATAAACTTTGCTGGCTCGTAACTCTTTTTCTACTAGAGATGCAGGGATCTTCTTTGAGTATGTTATAGCCCAATTTGTCCCCCATCTAACCATACTAAAAACTTTGGGCTACGACAAACATGGGCCGAGTACTTAAGCAAAACGTGAACAAACAAACCCCTCTATAGGAAATGCATTAGACTAAATTTTGGAAGCTCGGAACTCTGTTTCTACCAGAGATACGGGGATGTAAATAATGTGACCTTGACACAAATATTCGGATAATTATAAATGTCTTTACATATCCCAAGCGAAAAAAAAAAACTTCGCGGTTTCGAACCTGTGGCCTTCCGGGAATGAGGCGAATGTGATAACCACTGCACTACAGATATGTTGTTATGGGTGACCGAGAATACAGGCTGAGTAATTAAGGAAAAAGTAAACAAACAACTCCTTCCATATGAATAGCATTAGACCCAACTTTGGACGCTCGTAACTCTGGTTCTAAAAGAGATACGGGGATGTCCTTTGAGTAGGTTATAGTGCAATTTGTCCCCCATCTAACCATACTAAAAACGTAGGGCTACGACAAACAGGGGCCAAGTAATTAAGCAAAACGTAAACAAACAAACCCCTCTATAGGAAATGCATTAGACTAAATTTTGGAGGCTCGGAACTCTGTTTCTACCAGAGATACGGGGATGTAAATAATGTGACCTTGACACAAATGTTCGGATAATTATAAAGGTCTTTACATATCCCAAGCGAAAAAAAAATTCACGGTTTCGAACCTGTGGCCTTCCGGGATTGAGGCGGATGTGATAACCACTGCACTACAGATATGTTGTTATGGGTGACCGAGAATACAGTCGAGTAATTAAGGAAAAAGTAAACAAACAACTCCTTCCATAGGAATAGCATTAGACCCAACTTTGGACAATCGTAACTCTGGTTCTAAAAGAGATACGGGGATGTCCTTTGAGTAAGTTATAGTGCAATTTGTCCCCCATCTAACCATACTAAAAACGTAGGGCTACGACATACAGGGGCCAAGTAATTAAGCAAAACGTAAACAAACAACCCCTCCATAGGAAAAGCATTTGACCCAACTTTGGAGGCTCGTAACTCTGGTTCTAGTAGAGTTACGGGGATGTCCTTTGAGTATGTTATAGCGAAATTTGTCCCCCATCTAACCATACTAAAAGCGTAGGGCTAAAAACAAACAGGGGCCAAGAAATTAAGCAAAACGTGAACAAACAAACCTCTCTATAGGAAATGCATTAGACTAAATTTTGGAAGCTCGGAACTCTGGTTCTACCAGAGATACGGGGATGTAAATAATGTGACCTTGACACAAATGTTCGGATAGTTATAAAGGTCTTTACATATCCTAAGCGAAAAAAAAAAACTTCGCGGTTTCGAACCTGTGGCCTTCCGGGATTGAGGCGGATGTGATAACCACTGCACTACAGATAGGTTATTATGGGTGACCGAGAATACAGGCCGAGTAGTTAAGGAAAAAGTAAACAAACAACTCCTTCCATATGAATAGCATTAGACCCAAATTTGGACGCTCGTAATTCTGGTTCTGAAAGAGATACGGGGATGTCCTTTGAGTATGTTATAGTGCAATTTGTCCCCCATCTAACCATACTAAAAACTTAGGGCTACGACAAACAGGGGCCAAGTAATTAAGCAAAAGGTAAACAAACAACCCCTCCATAGGAAAATCATTTGACCCAATTTTGGAGGCTCGTAACTCCGGTTCTATTAGAGATACGGGGATGTCCTTTGAGCAAGTTGTAGTGCAATTTGTCCCCCATCTAACCATACTAAAAGCGTAGGGCTAAAAACAAACAGGGGCCAAGAAATTAAGCAAAACGTGAACAAACAAACCTCTCTATAGGAAATGCATTAGACTAAATTTTGGAAGCTCGGAACTCTGGTTCTACCAGAGATACGGGGATGTAAATAATGTGACCTTGACACAAATGTTCGGATAGTTATAAAGGTCTTTACATATCCTAAGCGAAAAAAAAAAAAAACTTCGCGGTTTCGAACCTGTGGCCTTCCGGGATTGAGGCGGATGTGATAACCACTGCACTACAGATATGTTATTATGGGTGACCGAGAATACAGGCCGAGTAGTTAAGGAAAAAGTAAACAAACAACTCCTTCCATATGAATAGCATTAAACCCAACTTTGGACGCTCGTAATTCTGGTTCTGAAAGAGATACGGGGATGTCCTTTGAGTATGTTATAGTGCAATTTGTCCCCCATCTAACCATACTAAAAACTTAGGGCTACGACAAACAGGGGCCAAGTAATTAAGCAAAAGGTAAACAAACAACCCCTCCATAGGAAAATCATTTGACCCAATTTTGGAGGCTCGTAACTCCGGTTCTATTAGAGATACGGGGATTTCCTTTGAGCATGTTGTAGTGCAATTTGTCCCCCATCTAACCATACTAAAAACTTTGGGCTACGACAAACAGGGGCCAAGTAGTTAAGCAAAACGTAAACAAACAAACCCCTCTATAGGAAATGCATTAGACTAAACTTTGGAAGCTCGGAACTCTGGTTCTAGTAGAGTTACGGGGATGTCCTTTGAGTATGTTATAGCGAAATTTGTCCCCCATCTAACCATACTAAAAGCGTAGGGCTAAAAACAAACAGGGGCCAAGAAATTAAGCAAAACGTGAACAAACAAACCTCTCTATAGGAAATGCATTAGACTAAATTTTGGAAGCTCGGAACTCTGGTTCTACCAGAGATACGGGGATGTAAATAATGTGACCTTGACACAAATGTTCGGATAGTTATAAAGGTCTTTACATATCCTAAGCGAAAAAAAAAATACTTCGCGGTTTCGAACCTGTGGCCTTCCGGGATTGAGGCGGATGTGATAACCACTGCACTACAGATATGTTATTATGGGTGACCGAGAATACAGGCCGAGTAGTTAAGGAAAAAGTAAACAAACAACTCCTTCCATATGAATAGCATTAGACCCAACTTTGGACGCTCGTAATTCTGGTTCTGAAAGAGATACGGGGATGTCCTTTGAGTATGTTATAGTGCAATTTGTCCCCCATCTAACCATACTAAAAACTTAGGGCTACGACAAACAGTAGCCAAGTAATTAAGCAAAAGGTAAACAAACAACCCCTCCATAGGAAAATCATTTGACCCAATTTTGGAGGCTCGTAACTCCGGTTCTATTGAGATACGGGGATGTCCTTTGAGCAAGTTGTAGTGCAATTTGTCCCCCATCTAACCATACTAAAAACTTTGGGCTACGACAACAGGGGCCAAGTAGTTAAGCAAAACGTAAACAAACAACCCGTCCATAGGAATAGCATTAGACCCAACTTTGGAGGCTCGTAACTCTGGTTCTAATAGAGATACGGGGATGTCCTTTGAGTATGTTATCGTCCAATTTGTCCCCCATCCTACTATACCAAAGGTTTGGGTTTGCGTCAAACAGGGGCCGAGAAATTAAGCGAAATATTCAAAAACATGCCATAGAAATAGCGTCACACCCAATTTTAGAGGCTCGTAACTCTGGTTCTACAAGACATAGGGGGATGTCCTTTGAGTATTTGTTGGTCCAATTTGTCCCCATCCTACTACACCAAAGGTTTGGGGTTGCGTCAAACAGGGGCCGAGAAATTAAGCGAAATATTCAAAAACATGCCATGGAAATAGCGTCACACCCAAATTTAGAGGCTCGTAACTCTGGTTCTACTAGACATAGGGGGATGTCCTTTGGGTATGTTATACTCCAATTTGTCCCCCATCCAAACATACTAAAAACGTTGGGCTACGACAAACAGGGGCCGAGATATTAAGCAAAATGTTCGTAAACGTATGGTATCGTCTCACTTATTGTTATTATGTTACTTATGATTTTAACACTGAACTTTGTAGGCTCATAACTCTCGTTCAATTAGAGACAAGGGGATCTCCTTTGGATATGTTATAGTACTCTTTTCTCCCCATACAAGGATAGTTTAAACTTGAGGCTACCTCAATATCGTCGTCAACTTATATTTTGTCTCACTTATTGTTAGGAGGTTACTTTTGATTTTTGAAAATAAACTTTGCTGGCTCGTAACTCTTTTTCTACTAGAGATGCAGGGATCTTCTTTGAGTATGTTATAGCCCAATTTGTCCCCCATCTAACCATACTAAAAACTTTGGGCTACGACAAACATGGGCCGAGTACTTAAGCAAAACGTGAACAAACAAACCCCTCTATAGGAAATGCATTAGACTAAATTTTGGAAGCTCGGAACTCTGTTTCTACCAGAGATACGGGGATGTAAATAATGTGACCTTGACACAAATATTCGGATAATTATAAATGTCTTTACATATCCCAAGCGAAAAAAAAAAAACTTCGCGGTTTCGAACCTGTGGCCTTCCGGGAATGAGGCGAATGTGATAACCACTGCACTACAGATATGTTGTTATGGGTGACCGAGAATACAGGCTGAGTAATTAAGGAAAAAGTAAACAAACAACTCCTTCCATATGAATAGCATTAGACCCAACTTTGGACGCTCGTAACTCTGGTTCTAAAAGAGATACGGGGATGTCCTTTGAGTAGGTTATAGTGCAATTTGTCCCCCATCTAACCATACTAAAAACGTAGGGCTACGACAAACAGGGGCCAAGTAATTAAGCAAAACGTAAACAAACAAACCCCTCTATAGGAAATGCATTAGACTAAATTTTGGAGGCTCGGAACTCTGTTTCTACCAGAGATACGGGGATGTAAATAATGTGACCTTGACACAAATGGTCGGATAGTTATAAAGGTCTTTACATATCCTAAGCGAAAAAAAAAAACTTCGCGGTTTCGAACCTGTGTCCTTCCGGGATTGAGGCGGATGTGATAACCACTGCACTACAGATAGGTTATTATGGGTGACCGAGAATACAGGCCGAGTAGTTAAGGAAAAAGTAAACAAACAACTCCTTCCATATGAATAGCATTAGACCCAAATTTGGACGCTCGTAATTCTGGTTCTGAAAGAGATACGGGGATGTCCTTTGAGTATGTTATAGTGCAATTTGTCCCCCATCTAACCATACTAAAAACTTAGGGCTACGACAAACAGGGGCCAAGTAATTAAGCAAAAGGTAAACAAACAACCCCTCCATAGGAAAATCATTTGACCCAATTTTGGAGGCTCGTAACTCCGGTTCTATTAGAGATACGGGGATGTCCTTTGAGCAAGTTGTAGTGCAATTTGTCCCCCATCTAACCATACTAAAAGCGTAGGGCTAAAAACAAACAGGGGCCAAGAAATTAAGCAAAACGTGAACAAACAAACCTCTCTATAGGAAATGCATTAGACTAAATTTTGGAAGCTCGGAACTCTGGTTCTACCAGAGATACGGGGATGTAAATAATGTGACCTTGACACAAATGTTCGGATAGTTATAAAGGTCTTTACATATCCTAAGCGAAAAAAAAAAAAACTTCGCGGTTTCGAACCTGTGGCCTTCCGGGATTGAGGCGGATGTGATAACCACTGCACTACAGATATGTTATTATGGATGACCGAGAATACAGGCCGAGTAGTTAAGGAAAAAGTAAACAAACAACTCCTTCCATATGAATAGCATTAAACCCAACTTTGGACGCTCGTAATTCTGGTTCTGAAAGAGATACGGGGATGTCCTTTGAGTATGTTATAGTGCAATTTGTCCCCCATCTAACCATACTAAAAACTTAGGGCTACGACAAACAGGGGCCAAGTAATTAAGCAAAAGGTAAACAAACAACCCCTCCATAGGAAAATCATTTGACCCAATTTTGGAGGCTCGTAACTCCGGTTCTATTAGAGATACGGGGATTTCCTTTGAGCATGTTGTAGTGCAATTTGTCCCCCATCTAACCATACTAAAAACTTTGGGCTACGACAAACAGGGGCCAAGTAGTTAAGCAAAACGTAGACAAACAACCCGTCCATAGGAATAGCATTAGACCCAACTTTGGAGGCTCGTAACTCTGGTTCTAATAGAGATACGGGGATGTCCTTTGAGTATGTTATCGTCCAATTTGTCCCCCATCCTACTATACCAAAGGTTTGGGTTTGCGTCAAACAGGGGCCGAGAAATTAAGCGAAATATTCAAAAACATGCCATAGAAATAGCGTCACACCCAACTTTAGAGGCTCGTAACTCTGGTTCTACAAGACATAGGGGGATGTCCTTTGGGTATGTTATAGTCCAATTTGTCCCCCATCCAACCATTCTAAAAACTTTGGGCTACGACAAACAGGGGCCGAGATATTAAGAAAAATGTTCGTCAACGTATGGTATCGTCTCACTTATTGTTATTATGTTACTTATGATTTTAACACTGAACTTTGTAGGCTCATAACTCTCGTTCTATTAGAGACAAGGGGATCTCCTTTGGATATGTTATAGTACTCTTTTCTCCCCATACAAGGATAGTTTAAACTTGAGGCTACCTCAATATCGTCGTCAACTTATTTTTTGTCTCACTTATTGTTACGAGGTTACTTTTGATTTTTGATAATAAACTTTGCTGGCTCGTAACTCTTTTTCTACTAGAGATGCAGGGATCTCCTTTGAGTATGTTATAGCCCAATTTGTCCCCCATCTAAACATACTAAAAACTTTGGGTTACGACAAACATGGCCCGAGTACTTAAGCAAAAAGTGAGCAAACAAACCCCTCTATAGGAAATGCATTAGACTAAATTTTGGAGGCTCGGAACTTTGGTTCTACCAGAGATACGGGGATGTAAATAATGTGACCTTGACACAAATGTTCAGATAATTATAAAGGTCTTTACATATCCCAAGCGAAAAAAAAAATACTTCGCGGTTTCGAACCAGTGGCCTTCCGGGAATGAGGCGAATGTGATAACCACTGCACTACAGATATGTTGTTATGGGTGACCGAGAATACAGTCGAGTAATTAAGGAAAAAGTAAACAAACAACTCCTTCCATAGGAATAGCATTAGACCCAACTTTGGACGCTCGTAATTCTGGTTCTAAAAGAGATACGGGGATGTCCTTTGAGTAAGTTATAGTGCAATTTGTCCCCCATCTAACCATACTAAAAACGTAGGGCTACGACAAACAGGGGCCAAGTAATTAAGCAAAACGTAAACAAACAAACCCCTCTATAGGAAATGCATTAGACTAAATTTTGGAAGCTCGGAACTCTGGTTCTAGTAGAGTTACGGGGATGTCCTTTGAGTATGTTATAGCGAAATTTGTCCCCCATCTAAACATACTAAAAGCGTAGGGCTAAAAACAAACAGGGGCCAAGAAATTAAGCAAAACGTGAACAAACAAACCTCTCTATAGGAAATGCATTAGACTAAATTTTGGAAGCTCGGAACTCTGGTTCTACCAGAGATACGGGGATGTAAATAATGTGACCTTGACACAAATGTTCGGATAGTTATAAAGGTCTTTACATATCCTAAGCGAAAAAAAAAATACTTCGCGGTTTCGAACCTGTGGCCTTCCGGGATTGAGGCGGATGTGATAACCACTGCACTACAGATATGTTATTATGGGTGACCGAGAATACAGGCCGAGTAGTTAAGGAAAAAGTAAACAAACAACTCCTTCCATATGAATAGCATTAGACCCAACTTTGGACGCTCGTAATTCTGGTTCTGAAAGAGATACGGGGATGTCCTTTGAGTATGTTATAGTGCAATTTGTCCCCCATCTAACCATACTAAAAACTTAGGGCTACGACAAACAGTAGCCAAGTAATTAAGCAAAAGGTAAACAAACAACCCCTCCATAGGAAAATCATTTGACCCAATTTTGGAGGCTCGTAACTCCGGTTCTATTGAGATACGGGGATGTCCTTTGAGCAAGTTGTAGTGCAATTTGTCCCCCATCTAACCATACTAAAAACTTTGGGCTACGACAACAGGGGCCAAGTAGTTAAGCAAAACGTAAACAAACAACCCGTCCATAGGAATAGCATTAGACCCAACTTTGGAGGCTCGTAACTCTGGTTCTAATAGAGATACGGGGATGTCCTTTGAGTATGTTATCGTCCAATTTGTCCCCCATCCTACTATACCAAACGTTTGGGTTTGCGTCAAACAGGGGCCGAGAAATTAAGCGAAATATTCAAAAACATGCCATAGAAATAGCGTCACACCAAATTTTAGAGGCTCGTAACTCTGGTTCTACAAGACATAGGGGGATGTCCTTTGAGTATTTGTTGGTCCAATTTGTCCCCATCCTACTACACCAAAGGTTAGGGGTTGCGTCAAACAGGGGCCGAGTAATTAAGGGAAATGTTCAAAAACATGCCATAGAAATAGCGTCACACCCAACTTTAGAGGCTCGTAACTCTGGTTCTACTAGACATATGGGGATGTCCTTTGGGTATGTTATAGCCCAATTTGTCCCCCATCTAAAAATACTAAAAACTTTGGGCTACGACAAACATGGCCCGAGTACTTAAGCAAAAAGTGAGCAAACAAACCCCTCTATAGGAAATGCATTAGACTAAATTTTGGAGGCTCGGAACTTTGGTTCTACCAGAGATACGGGGATGTAAATAATGTGACCTTGACACAAATGTTCAGATAATTATAAAGGTCTTTACATATCCCAAGCGAAAAAAAAAATACTTCGCGGTTTCGAACCAGTGGCCTTCCGGGAATGAGGCGAATGTGATAACCACTGCACTACAGATATGTTGTTATGGGTGAACGAGAATACAGTCGAGTAATTAAGGAAAAAGTAAACAAACAACTCCTTCCATAGGAATAGCATTAGACCCAACTTTGGACAATCGTAACTCTGGTTCTAAAAGAGATACGGGGATGTCCTTTGAGTAAGTTATAGTGCAATTTGTCCCCCATCTAACCATACTAAAAACGTAGGGCTACGACAAACAGGGGCCAAGTAATTAAGCAAAACGTAAACAAACAACCCCTCCATAGGAAAAGCATTTGACCCAACTTTGGAGGCTCGTAAATCTGGTTCTAGTAGAGTTACGGGGATGTCCTTTGAGTATGTTATAGCGAAATTTGTCCCCCATCTAACCATACTAAAAGCGTAGGGCTAAAGCAAACAGGGGCCAAGAAATTAAGCAAAACGTGAACAAACAAACCTCTCTTTAGGAAATGCATTAGACTAAATTTTGGAAGCTCGGAACTCTGGTTCTACCAGAGATACGGGGATGTAAATAATGTGACCTTGACACAAATGTTCGGATAGTTATAAAGGTCTTTACATATCCCAAGCGAAAAAAAAAAAACTTCGCGGTTTCGAACCTGTGGCCTTCCGGGATTGAGGCGGATGTGATAACCACTGCACTACAGATATGTTATTATGGGTGACCGAGAATACAGGCCGAGTAGTTAAGGAAAAAGTAAACAAACAACTCCTTCCATATGAATAGCATTAGACCCAACTTTGGACGCTCGTAATTCTGGTTCTGAAAGAGATACGGGGATGTCCTTTGAGTATGTTATAGTGCAATTTGTCCCCCATCTAACCATACTAAAAACTTAGGGCTACGACAAACAGGGGCCAAGTAATTAAGCAAAAGGTAAACAAACAACCCCTCCATAGGAAAATCATTTGACCCAATTTTGGAGGCTCGTAACTCCGGTTCTATTAGAGATACGGGGATGTCCTTTGAGCAAGTTGTAGTGCAATTTGTCCCCCATCTAACCATACTAAAAACTTTGGGCTACGACAAACAGGGGCCAAGTAGTTAAGCAAAACGTAAACAAACAACCCGTCCATAGGAATAGCATTAGACCCAACTTTGGAGGCTCGTAACTCTGGTTCTAATAGAGATACGGGGATGTCCTTTGAGTATGTTATCGTCCAATTTGTCCCCCATCCTACTATACCAAAGGTTTGGGTTTGCGTCAAACAGGGGCCGAGAAATTAAGCGAAATATTCAAAAACATGCCATAGAAATAGCGTCACACCCAACTTTAGAGGCTCGTAACTCTGGTTCTACAAGACATAGCGGGATGTCCTTTGGGTATGTTATAGTCCAATTTGTCCCCCATCCAACCATTCTAAAAACTTTGGGCTACGACAAACAGGGGCCGAGGTATTAAGCAAAATGTTCGTCAACGTATGGTATCGTCTCACTTATTGTTATTATGTTACTTATGATTTTAACACTGAACTTTGTAGGCTCATAACTCTCGTTCTATTAGAGACAAGGGGATCTCCTTTGGATATGTTATAGTACTCTTTTCTCCCCATACAAGGATAGTTTAAACTTGAGGCTACCTCAATATCGTCGTCAACTTATTTTTTGTCTCACTTATTGTTACGAGGTTACTTTTGATTTTTGATAATAAACTTTGCTGGCTCGTAACTCTTTTTCTACTAGAGATGCAGGGATCTCCTTTGAGTATGTTATAGCCCAATTTGTCCCCCATCTAAACATACTAAAAACTTTGGGCTACGACAAACATGGCCCGAGTACTTAAGCAAAAAGTGAGCAAACAAACCCCTCTATAGGAAATGCATTAGACTAAATTTTGGAGGCTCGGAACTTTGGTTCTACCAGAGATACGGGAATGAAAATAATGTGACCTTGACACAAATGTTCAGATAATTATAAAGGTCTTTACATATCCCAAGCGAAAAAAAAATACTTCGCGGTTTCGAACCAGTGGCCTTCCGGGAATGAGGCGAATGTGATAACCACTGCACTACAGATATGTTATTATGGGTGACCGAGAATACAGGCCGAGTAGTTAAGGAAAAAGTAAACAAACAACTCCTTCCATATGAATAGCATTAGACCCAACTTTGGACGCTCGTAATTCTGGTTCTGAAAGAGATACGGGGATGTCCTTTGAGTATGTTATAGTGCAATTTGTCCCCCATCTAACCATACTAAAAACTTAGGGCTACGACAAACAGGGGCCAAGTAATTAAGCAAAAGGTAAACAAACAACCCCTCTATAGGAAAATCATTTGACCCAATTTTGGAGGCTCGTAACTCCGGTTCTATTAGAGATACGGGGATGTCCTTTGAGCAAGTTGTAGTGCAATTTGTCCCCCATCTAACCATACTAAAAACTTTGGGCTACGACAAACAGGGGCCAAGTAGTTAAGCAAAACGTAAACAAACAACCCGTCCATAGGAATAGCATTAGACCCAACTTTGGAGGCTCGTAACTCTGGTTCTAATAGAGATACGGGGATGTCCTTTGAGTATGTTATCGTCCAATTTGTCCCCCATCCTACTATACCAAAGGTTTGGGTTTGCGTCAAACAGGGGCCGAGAAATTAAGCGAAATATTCAAAAACCTGCCATAGAAATAGCGTCACACCCAACTTTAGAGGCTCGTAACTCTGGTTCTACAAGACATAGGGGGATGTCCTTTGGGTATGTTATAGTCCAATTTGTCCCCCATCCAACCATTCTAAAAACTTTGGGCTACGACAAACAGGGGCCGAGATATTAAGCAAAATGTTCGTCAACGTATGGTATCGTCTCACTTATTGTTATTATGTTACTTATGATTTTAACACTGAACTTTGTAGGCTCATAACTCTCGTTCTATTAGAGACAAGGGGATCTCCTTTGGATATGTTATAGTACTCTTTTCTCCCCATACAAGGATAGTTTAAACTTGAGGCTACCTCAATATCGTCGTCAACTTATTTTTTGTCTCACTTATTGTTACGAGGTTACTTTTGATTTTTGATAATAAACTTTGCTGGCTCGTAACTCTTTTTCTACTAGAGATGCAGGGATCTCCTTTGAGTATGTTATAGCCCAATTTGTCCCCCATCTAAACATACTAAAAACTTTGGGCTACGACAAACATGGCCCGAGTACTTAAGCAAAAAGTGAGCAAACAAACCCCTCTATAGGAAATGCATTAGACTAAATTTTGGAGGCTCGGAACTTTGGTTCTACCAGAGATACGGGAATGTAAATAATGTGACCTTGACACAAATGTTCAGATAATTATAAAGGTCTTTACATATCCCAAGCGAAAAAAAAAATACTTCGCGGTTTCGAACCAGTGGCCTTCCGGGAATGAGGCGAATGTGATAACCACTGCACTACAGATATGTTGTTATGGGTGACCGAGAATACAGTCGAGTAATTAAGGAAAAAGTAAACAAACAACTCCTTCCATAGGAATAGCATTAGACCCAACTTTGGACAATCGTAACTCTGGTTCTAAAAGAGATACGGGGATGTTCTTTGAGTAATTTATAGTGCAATTTGTCCCCCATCTAACCATACTAAAAACGTAGGGCTACGACAAACAGGGGCCAAGTAATTAAGCAAAACGTAAACAAACAAACCCCTCTATAGGAAATGCATTAGACTAAATTTTGGAAGCTCGGAACTCTGGTTCTACCAGAGATACGGGGATGTAAATAATGTGACCTTGACACAAATGTTCGGATAGTTATAAAGGTCTTTACATATCCTAAGCGAAAAAAAAAAAACTTCGCGGTTTCGAACCTGTGGCCTTCCGGGATTGAGGCGGATGTGATAACCACTGCACTACAGATATGTTATTATGGGTGACCGAGAATACAGGCCGAGTAGTTAAGGAAAAAGTAAACAAACAACTCCTTCCATATGAATAGCATTAGACCCAACTTTGGACGCTCGTAATTCTGATTCTGAAAGAGATACGGGGATGTCCTTTGAGTATGTTATAGTGCAATTTGTCCCCCATCTAACCATACTAAAAACTTAGGGCTACGAAAAACAGGGGCCAAGTAATTAAGCAAAAGGTAAACAAACAACCCCTCCATAGGAAAATCATTTGACCCAATTTTGGAGGCTCGTAACTCCGGTTCTATTAGAGATACGGGGATGTCCTTTGAGCAAGTTGTAGTGCAATTTGTCCCCCATCTAACCATACTAAAAACTTTGGGCTACGACAAACAGGGGCCAAGTAGTTAAGCAAAACGTAAACAAACAACCCGTCCATAGGAATAGCATTAGACCCAACTTTGGAGGCTCGTAACTCTGGTTCTAATAGAGATACGGGGATGTCCTTTGAGTATGTTATCGTCCAATTTGTCCCCCATCCTACTATACCAAAGGTTTGGGTTTGCGTCAAACAGGGGCCGAGAAATTAAGCGAAATATTCAAAAACATGCCATAGAAATAGCGTCACACCCAACTTTAGAGGCTCGTAACTCTGGTTCTACAAGACATAGGGGGATGTCCTTTGAGTATTTGTTGGTCCAATTTGTCCCCCATCCTACTACACCAAAGGTTAGGGGTTGCGTCAAACAGGGGCCGAGTAATTAAGGGAAATGTTCAAAAACATGCCATAGAAATAGCGTCACACCCAACTTTAGAGGCTCGTAACTCTGGTTCTACTAGACATATGGGGATGTCCTTTGGGTATGTTATAGTCCAATTTGTCCCCCATCCAACCATTCTAAAAACTTTGGGCTACGACAAACAGGGGCCGAGATATTAAGCAAAATGTTCGTCAACGTATGGTATCGTCTCACTTATTGTTATTATGTTACTTATGATTTTAACACTGAACTTTGTAGGCTCATAACTCTCGTTCTATTAGAGACAAGGGGATCTCCTTTGGATATGTTATAGTACTCTTTTCTCCCCATACAAGGATAGTTTAAACTTGAGGCTACCTCAATATCGTCGTCAACTTATTTTTTGTCTCACTTATTGTTACGAGGTTACTTTTGATTTTTGATAATAAACTTTGCTGGCTCGTAACTCTTTTTCTACTAGAGATGCAGGGATCTCCTTTGAGTATGTTATAGCCCAATTTGTCCCCCATCTAAACATACTAAAAACTTTGGGCTACGACAAACATGGCCCGAGTACTTAAGCAAAAAGTGAGCAAACAAACCCCTCTATAGGAAATGCATTAGACTAAATTTTGGAGGCTCGGAACTTTGGTTCTACCAGAGATACGGGGATGTAAATAATGTGACCTTGACACAAATGTTCAGATAATTATAAAGGTCTTTACATATCCCAAGCGAAAAAAAAAATACTTCGCGGTTTCGAACCAGTGGCCTTCCGGGAATGAGGCGAATGTGATAACCACTGCACTACAGATATGTTGTTATGGGTGACCGAGAATACAGTCGAGTAATTAAGGAAAAAGTAAACAAACAACTCCTTCCATAGGAATAGCATTAGACCCAACTTTGGACAATCGTAACTCTGGTTCTAAAAGAGATACGGGGATGTCCTTTGAGTAAGTTATAGTGCAATTTGTCCCCCATCTAACCATACTAAAAACGTAGGGCTACGACAAACAGGGGCCAAGTAATTAAGCAAAACGTAAACAAACAAACCCCTCTATAGGAAATGCATTAGACTAAATTTTGGAAGCTCGGAACTCTGGTTCTACCAGAGATACGGGGATGTAAATAATGTGACCTTGACACAAATGTTCGGATAGTTATAAAGGTCTTTACATATCCTAAGCGAAAAAAAAAAACTTCGCGGTTTCGAACCTGTGGCCTTCCGGGATTGAGGCGGATGTGATAACCACTGCACTACAGATATGTTATTATGGGTGACCGAGAATACAGGCCGAGTAGTTAAGGAAAAAGTAAACAAACAACTCCTTCCATATGAATAGCATTAGACCCAACTTTGGACGCTCGTAATTCTGGTTCTGAAAGAGATACGGGGATGTCCTTTGAGTATGTTATAGTGCAATTTGTCCCCCATCTAACCATACTAAAAACTTAGGGCTACGACAAACAGGGGCCAAGTAATTAAGCAAAAGGTAAACAAACAACCCCTCCATAGGAAAATCATTTGACCCAATTTTGGAGGCTCGTAACTCCGCTTCTATTAGAGATACGGGAATGTCCTTTGAGCAAGTTGTAGTGCAATTTGTCCCCCATCTAACCATACTAAAAACTTTGGGCTACGACAAACAGGGGCCAAGTAGTTAAGCAAAACGTAAACAAACAACCCGTCCATAGGAATAGCATTAGACCCAACTTTGGAGGCTCGTAACTCTGGTTCTAACAGAGATACGGGGATGTCCTTTGAGTATGTTATCGTCCAATTTGTCCCCCATCCTACTATACCAAAGGTTTGGGTTTGCGTCAAACAGGGGCCGAGAAATTAAGCGAAATATTCAAAACATGCCATAGAAATAGCGTCACACCCAACTTTAGAGGCTCGTAACTCTGGTTCTACAAGACATAGGGGGATGTCCTTTGAGTATTTGTTGGTCCAATTTGTCCCCCATCCTACTACACCAAAGGTTAGGGGTTGCGTCAAACAGGGGCCGAGTAATTAAGGGAAATGTTCAAAAACATGCCATAGAATTAGCGTCACACCCAACTTTAGAGGCTCGTAACTCTGGTTCTACTAGACATATGGGGATGTCCTTTGGGTATGTTATAGTCCAATTTGTCCCCCATCCAACCATTCTAAAAACTTTGGGCTACGACAAACAGGGGCCGAGATATTAAGCAAAATGTTCGTCAACGTATGGTATCGTCTCACTTATTGTTATTATGTTACTTATGATTTTAACACTGAACTTTGTAGGCTCATAACTCTCGTTCTATTAGAGACAAGGGGATCTCCTTTGGATATGTTATAGTACTCTTTTCTCCCCATACAAGGATAGTTTAAACTTGAGGCTACCTCAATATCGTCGTCAACTTATTTTTTGTCTCACTTATTGTTACGAGGTTACTTTTGATTTTTGATAATAAATTTTGCTGGCTCGTAACTCTTTTTCTACTAGAGATGCAGGGATCTCCTTTGAGTATGTTATAGCCCAATTTGTCCCCCATCTAAACATACTAAAAACTTTGGGCTACGACAAACATGGCCCGAGTACTTAAGCAAAAAGTGAGCAAACAAACCCCTCTATAGGAAATGCATTAGACTAAATTTTGGAGGCTCGGAACTTTGGTTCTACCAGAGATACGGGGATGTAAATAATGTGACCTTGACACAAATGTTCAGATAATTATAAAGGTCTTTACATATCCCAAGCGAAAAAAAAATACTTCGCGGTTTCGAACCAGTGGCCTTCCGGGAATGAGGCGAATGTGATAACCACTGCACTACAGATATGTTGTTATGGGAGACCGAGAATACAGTCGAGTAATTAAGGAAAAAGTAAACAATCAACTCCTTCCATAGGAATAGCATTAGACCCAACTTTGGACAATCGTAACTCTGGTTCTAAAAGAGATACGGGGATGTCCTTTGAGTAAGTTATAGTGCAATTTGTCCCCCATCTAACCATACTAAAAACGTAGGGCTACGACAAACAGGGGCCAAGTAATTAAGCAAAACGTAAACAAACAAACCCCTCTATAGGAAATGCATTAGACTAAATTTTGGAGGCTCGGAACTCTGTTTCTACCAGAGATACGGGGATGTAAATAATGTGACCTTGACACAAATGTTCGGATAATTATAAAGGTCTTTACATATCCCAAGCGAAAAAAAAAATTCACGGTTTCGAACCTGTGGCCTTCCGGGATTGAGGCGGATGTGATAACCACTGCACTACAGATATGTTGTTATGGGTGACCGAGAATACAGTCGAGTAATTAAGGAAAAAGTAAACAAACAACTCCTTCCATATGAATAGCATTAGACCCAACTTTGGACGCTCGTAATTCTGGTTCTGAAAGAGATACGGGGATGTCCTTTGAGTATGTTATAGTGCAATTTGTCCCCCATCTAACCATACTAAAAACTTAGGGCTACGACAAACAGGGGCCAAGTAATTAAGCAAAAGGTAAACAAACAACCCCTCCATAGGAAAATCATTTGACCCAATTTTGGAGGCTCGTAACTCCGGTTCTATTACAGATACGGGGATGTCCTTTGAGCAAGTTGTAGTGCAATTTGTCCCCCATCTAACCATACTAAAAACTTTGGGCTACGACAAACAGGGGCCAAGTAGTTAAGCAAAACGTAAACAAACAACCCGTCCATAGGAATAGCATTAGACCCAACTTTGGAGGCTCGTAACTCTGGTTCTAATAGAGATACGGGGATGTCCTTTGAGTATGTTATCGTCCAATTTGTCCCCCATCCTACTATACCAAAGGTTTGGGTTTGCGTCAAACAGGGGCCGAGAAATTAAGCGAAATATTCAAAACATGCCATAGAAATAGCGTCACACCCAACTTTAGAGGCTCGTAACTCTGGTTCTACAAGACATAGGGGGATGTCCTTTGAGTATTTGTTGGTCCAATTTGTCCCCCATCCTACTACACCAAAGGTTAGGGGTTGCGTCAAACAGGGGCCGAGTAATTAAGGGAAATGTTCAAAAACATGCCATAGAAATAGCGTCACACCCAACTTTAGAGGCTCGTAACTCTGGTTCTACTAGACATATGGGGATGTCCTTTGGGTATGTTATAGTCCAATTTGTCCCCCATCCAACCATTCAAAAACTTTGGGCTACGACAAACAGGGGCCGAGATATTAAGCAAAATGTTCGTCAACGTATGGTATCGTCTCACTTATTGTTATTATGTTACTTATGATTTTAACACTGAACTTTGTAGGCTCATAACTCTCGTTCTATTAGAGACAAGGGGATCTCCTTTGGATATGTTATAGTACTCTTTTCTCCCCATACAAGGATAGTTTAAACTTGAGGCTACCTCAATATCGTCGTCAACTTATTTTTTGTCTCACTTATTGTTACGAGGTTACTTTTGATTTTTGATAATAAATTTTGCTGGCTCGTAACTCTTTTTCTACTAGAGATGCAGGGATCTCCTTTGAGTATTATAGCCCAATTTGTCCCCCATCTAAACATACTAAAAACTTTGGGCTACGACAAACATGGCCCGAGTACTTAAGCAAAAAGTGAGCAAACAAACCCCTCTATAGGAAATGCATTAGACTAAATTTTGGAGGCTCGGAACTTTGGTTCTACCAGAGATACGGGGATGTAAATAATGTGACCTTGACACAAATGTTCAGATAATTATAAAGGTCTTTACATATCCCAAGCGAAAAAAAAATACTTCGCGGTTTCGAACCAGTGGCCTTCCGGGAATGAGGCGAATGTGATAACCACTGCACTACAGATATGTTGTTATGGGTGACCGAGAATACAGTCGAGTAATTAAGGAAAAAGTAAACAATCAACTCCTTCCATAGGAATAGCATTAGACCCAACTTTGGACAATCGTAACTCTGGTTCTAAAAGAGATACGGGGATGTCCTTTGAGTAAGTTATAGTGCAATTTGTCCCCCATCTAACCATACTAAAAACGTAGGGCTACGACAAACAGGGGCCAAGTAATTAAGCAAAACGTAAACAAACAAACCCCTCTATAGGAAATGCATTAGACTAAATTTTGGAGGCTCGGAACTCTGTTTCTACCAGAGATACGGCGATGTAAATAATGTGACCTTGACACAAATGTTCGGATAATTATAAAGGTCTTTACATATCCCAAGCGAAAAAAAAAATTCACGGTTTCGAACCTGTGGCCTTCCGGGATTGAGGCGGATGTGATAACCACTGCACTACAGATATGTTGTTATGGGTGACCGAGAATACAGTCGAGTAATTAAGGAAAAAGTAAACAAACAACTCCTTCCATAGGAATAGCATTAGACCCAACTTTGGACAATCGTAACTCTGGTTCTAAAAGAGATACGGGGATGTCCTTTGAGTAAGTTATAGTGCAATTTGTCCCCCATCTAACCATACTAAAAACGTAGGGCTACGACAAACAGGGGCCAAGTAATTAAGCAAAACGTAAACAAACAAACCCCTCTATAGGAAATGCATTAGACTAAATTTTGGAAGCTCGGAACTCTGGTTCTACCAGAGATACGGGGATGTAAATAATGTGACCTTGACACAAATGTTCGGATAGTTATAAAGGTCTTTACATATCCTAAGCGAAAAAAAAAAACTTCGCGGTTTCGAACCTGTGGCCTTCCGGGATTGAGGCGGATGTGATAACCACTGCACTACAGATATGTTATTATGGGTGACCGAGAATACAGGCCGAGTAGTTAAGGAAAAAGTAAACAAACAACTCCTTCCATATGAATAGCATTAGACCCAACTTTGGACGCTCGTAATTCTGGTTCTGAAAGAGATACGGGGATGTCCTTTGAGTATGTTATAGTGCAATTTGTCCCCCATCTAACCATACTAAAAACTTAGGGCTACGACAAACAGGGGCCAAGTAATTAAGCAAAAGGTAAACAAACAACCCCTCCATAGGAAAATCATTTGACCCAATTTTGGAGGCTCGTAACTCCGGTTCTATTAGAGATATGGGGATGTCCTTTGAGCAAGTTGTAGTGCAATTTGTCCCCCATCTAACCATACTAAAAACTTTGGGCTACGACAAACAGGGGCCAAGTAGTTAAGCAAAACGTAAACAAACAACCCGTCCATAGGAATAGCATTAGACCCAACTTTGGAGGCTCGTAACTCTGGTTCTAATAGAGATACGGGGATGTCCTTTGAGTATGTTATCGTCCAATTTGTCCCCTATCCTACTATACCAAAGGTTTGGGTTTGCGTCAAACAGGGGCCGAGAAATTAAGCGAAATATTCAAAACATGCCATAGAAATAGCGTCACACCCAACTTTAGAGGCTCGTAACTCTGGTTCTACAAGACATAGGGGGATGTCCTTTGAGTATTTGTTGGTCCAATTTGTCCCCCATCCTACTACACCAAAGGTTAGGGGTTGCGTCAAACAGGGGCCGAGTAATTAAGGGAAATGTTCAAAAACATGCCATAGAAATAGCGTCACACCCAACTTTAGAGGCTCGTAACTCTGGTTCTACTAGACATATGGGGATGTCCTTTGGGTATGTTATAGTCCAATTTGTCCCCCATCCAACCATTCTAAAAACTTTGGGCTACGACAAACAGGGGCCGAGATATTAAGCAAAATGTTCGTCAACGTATGGTATCGTCTCACTTATTGTTATTATGTTACTTATGATTTTAACACTGAACTTTGTAGGCTCATAACTCTCGTTCTATTAGAGACAAGGGGATCTCCTTTGGATATGTTATAGTACTCTTTTCTCCCCATACAAGGATAGTTTAAACTTGAGGCTACCTCAATATCGTCGTCAACTTATTTTTTGTCTCACTTATTGTTACGATTTTACTTTTGATTTTTGATAATAAATTTTGCTGGCTCGTAACTCTTTTTCTACTAGAGATGCTGGGATCTCCTTTGAGTATTATAGCCCAATTTGTCCCCCATCTAAACATACTAAAAACTTTGGGCTACGACAAACATGGCCCGAGTACTTAAGCAAAAAGTGAGCAAACAAACCCCTCTATAGGAAATGCATTAGACTAAATTTTGGAGGCTCGGAACTTTGGTTCTACCAGAGATACGGGGATGTAAATAATGTGACCTTGACACAAATGTTCAGATAATTATAAAGGTCTTTACATATCCCAAGCGAAAAAAAAAATACTTCGCGGTTTCGAACCAGTGGCCTTCCGGGAATGAGGCGAATGTGATAACCACTGCACTACAGATATGTTGTTATGGGTGACCGAGAATACAGTCGAGTAATTAAGGAAAAAGTAAACAATCAACTCCTTCCATAGGAATAGCATTAGACCCAACTTTGGACAATCGTAACTCTGGTTCTAAAAGAGATACGGGGATGTCCTTTGAGTAAGTTATAGTGCAATTTGTCCCCCATCTAACCATACTAAAAACGTAGGGCTACGACAAACAGGGGCCAAGTAATTAAGCAAAACGTAAACAAACAAACCCCTCTATAGGAAATGCATTAGACTAAATTTTGGAGGCTCGGAACTCTGTTTCTACCAGAGATACGGGGATGTAAATAATGTGACCTTGACACAAATGTTCGGATAATTATAAAGGTCTTTACATATCCCAAGCGAAAAAAGAAATTCACGGTTTCGAACCTGTGGCCTTCCGGGATTGAGGCGGATGTGATAACCACTGCACTACAGATATGTTGTTATGGGTGACCGAGAATACAGTCGAGTAATTAAGGAAAAAGTAAACAAACAACTCCTTCCATAGGAATAGCATTAGACCCAACTTTGGACAATCGTAACTCTGGTTCTAAAAGAGATACGGGGATGTCCTTTGAGTAAGTTATAGTGCAATTTGTCCCCCATCTAACCATACTAAAAACGTAGGGCTACGACAAACAGGGGCCAAGTAATTAAGCAAAACGTAAACAAACAAACCCCTCTATAGGAAATGCATTAGACTAAATTTTGGAAGCTCGGAACTCTGGTTCTACCAGAGATACGGGGATGTAAATAATGTGACCTTGACACAAATGTTCGGATAGTTATAAAGGTCTTTACATATCCTAAGCGAAAAAAAAAACTTCGCGGTTTCGAACCTGTGGCCTTCCGGGATTGAGGCGGATGTGATAACCACTGCACTACAGATATGTTATTATGGGTGACCGAGAATACAGGCCGAGTAGTTAAGGAAAAAGTAAACAAACAACTCCTTCCATATGAATAGCATTAGACCCAACTTTGGACGCTCGTAATTCTGGTTCTGAAAGAGATACGGGGATGTCCTTTGAGTATGTTATAGTGCAATTTGTCCCCCATCTAACCATACTAAAAACTTAGGGCTACGACAAACAGGGGCCAAGTAATTAAGCAAAAGGTAAACAAACAACCCCTCCATAGGAAAATCATTTGACCCAATTTTGGAGGCTCGTAACTCCGGTTCTATTAGAGATACGGGGATGTCCTTTGAGCAAGTTGTAGTGCAATTTGTCCCCCATCTAACCATACTAAAAACTTTGGGCTACGACAAACAGGGGCCAAGTAGTTAAGCAAAACGTAAACAAACAACCCGTCCATAGGAATAGCATTAGACCCAACTTTGGAGGCTCGTAACTCTGGTTCTAATAGAGATACGGGGATGTCCTTTGAGTATGTTATCGTCCAATTTGTCCCCTATCCTACTATACCAAAGGTTTGGGTTTGCGTCAAACAGGGGCCGAGAAATTAAGCGAAATATTCAAAACATGCCATAGAAATAGCGTCACACCCAACTTTAGAGGCTCGTAACTCTGGTTCTACAAGACATAGGGGGATGTCCTTTGAGTATTTGTTGGTCCAATTTGTCCCCCATCCTACTACACCAAAGGTTAGGGGTTGCGTCAAACAGGGGCCGAGTAATTAAGGGAAATGTTCAAAAACATGCCATAGAAATAGCGTCACACCCAACTTTAGAGGCTCGTAACTCTGGTTCTACTAGACATATGGGGATGTCCTTTGGGTATGTTATAGTCCAATTTGTCCCCCATCCAACCATTCTAAAAACTTTGGGCTACGACAAACAGGGGCCGAGATATTAAGCAAAATGTTTGTCAACGTATGGTATCGTCTCACTTATTGTTATTATGTTACTTATGATTTTAACACTGAACTTTGTAGGCTCATAACTCTCGTTCTATTAGAGACAAGGGGATCTCCTTTGGATATGTTATAGTACTCTTTTCTCCCCATACAAGGATAGTTTAAACTTGAGGCTACCTCAATATCGTCGTCAACTTATTTTTTGTCTCACTTATTGTTACGAGGTTACTTTTGATTTTTGATAATAAATTTTGCTGGCTCGTAACTCTTTTTCTACTAGAGATGCAGGGATCTCCTTTGAGTATGTTATAGCCCAATTTGTCCCCCATCTAAACATACTAAAAACTTTGGGCTACGACAAACATGGCCCGAGTACTTAAGCAAAAAGTGAGCAAACAAACCCCTCTATATGAAATGCATTAGACTAAATTTTGGAGGCTCGGAACTTTGGTTCTACCAGAGATACGGGGATGTAAATAATGTGACCTTGACACAAATGTTCAGATAATTATAAAGGTCTTTACATATCCCAAGCGAAAAAAAAAATACTTCGCGGTTTCGAACCAGTGGCCTTCCGGGAATGAGGCGAATGTGATAACCACTGCACTACAGATATGTTGTTATGGGTGACCGAGAATACAGTCGAGTAATTAAGGAAAAAGTAAACAATCAACTCCTTCCATAGGAATAGCATTAGACCCAACTTTGGACAATCGTAACTCTGGTTCTAAAAGAGATACGGGGATGTCCTTTGAGTAAGTTATAGTGCAATTTGTCCCCCATCTAACCATTCTAAAAACGTAGGGCTACGACAAACAGGGGCCAAGTAATTAAGCAAAACGTAAACAAACAAACCCCTCTATAGGAAATGCATTAGACTAAATTTTGGAGGCTCGGAACTCTGTTTCTACCAGAGATACGGGGATGTAAATAATGTGACCTTGACACAAATGTTCGGATAATTATAAAGGTCTTTACATATCCCAAGCGAAAAAAGAAATTCACGGTTTCGAACCTGTGGCCTTCCGGGATTGAGGCGGATGTGATAACCACTGCACTACAGATATGTTGTTATGGGTGACCGAGAATACAGTCGAGTAATTAAGGAAAAAGTAAACAAACAACTCCTTCCATAGGAATAGCATTAGACCCAACTTTGGACAATCGTAACTCTGGTTCTAAAAGAGATACGGGGATGTCCTTTGAGTAAGTTATAGTGCAATTTGTCCCCCATCTAACCATACTAAAAACGTAGGGCTACGACAAACAGGGGCCAAGTAATTAAGCAAAACGTAAACAAACAAACCCCTCTATAGGAAATGCATTAGACTAAATTTTGGAAGCTCGGAACTCTGGTTCTACCAGAGATACGGGGATGTAAATAATGTGACCTTGACACAAATGTTCGGATAGTTATAAAGGTCTTTACATATCCTAAGCGAAAAAAAAAACTTCGCGGTTTCGAACCTGTGGCCTTCCGGGATTGAGGCGGATGTGATAACCACTGCACTACAGATATGTTATTATGGGTGACCGAGAATACAGGCCGAGTAGTTAAGGAAAAAGTAAACAAACAACTCCTTCCATATGAATAGCATTAGACCCAACTTTGGACGCTCGTAATTCTGGTTCTGAAAGAGATACGGGGATGTCCTTTGAGTATGTTATAGTGCAATTTGTCCCCCATCTAACCATACTAAAAACTTAGGGCTACGACAAACAGGGGCCAAGTAATTAAGCAAAAGGTAAACAAACAACCCCTCCATATGAAAATCATTTGACCCAATTTTGGAGGCTCGTAACTCCGGTTCTATTAGAGATACGGGGATGTCCTTTGAGCAAGTTGTAGTGCAATTTGTCCCCCATCTAACCATACTAAAAACTTTGGGCTACGACAAACAGGGGCCAAGTAGTTAAGCAAAACGTAAACAAACAACCCGTCCATAGGAATAGCATTAGACCCAACTTTGGAGGCTCGTAACTCTGGTTCTAATAGAGATACGGGGATGTCCTTTGAGTATGTTATCGTCCAATTTGTCCCCCATCCTACTATACCAAAGGTTTGGGTTTGCGTCAAACAGGGGCCGAGAAATTAAGCGAAATATTCAAAAACATGCCATAGAAATAGCGTCACACCCAACTTTAGAGGCTCGTAACTCTGGTTCTACAAGACATAGGGGGATGTCCTTTGAGTATTTGTTGGTCCAATTTGTCCCCCATCCTACTACACCAAAGGTTAGGGGTTGCGTCAAACAGGGGCCGAGTAATTAAGGGAAATGTTCAAAAACATGCCATAGAAATAGCGTCACACCCAACTTTAGAGGCTCGTAACTCTGGTTCTACTAGACATATGGGGATGTCCTTTGGGTATGTTATAGTCCAATTTGTCCCCATCCAACCATTCTAAAAACTTTGGGCTACGACAAACAGGGGCCGAGATATTAAGCAAAATGTTCGTCAACGTATGGTATCGTCTCACTTATTGTTATTATGTTACTTATGATTTTAACACTGAACTTTGTAGGCTCATAACTCTCGTTCTATTAGAGACAAGGGGATCTCCTTTGGATATGTTATAGTACTCTTTTCTCCCCATACAAGGATAGTTTAAACTTGAGGCTACCTCAATATCGTCGTCAACTTATTTTTTGTCTCACTTATTGTTACGAGGTTACTTTTGATTTTTGATAATAAACTTTGCTGGCTCGTAACTCTTTTTCTACTAGAGATGCAGGGATCTCCTTTGAGTATGTTATAGCCCAATTTGTCCCCCATCTAAACATACTAAAAACTTTGGGCTACGACAAACATGGCCCGAGTACTTAAGCAAAAAGTGAGCAAACAAACCCCTCTATAGGAAATGCATTAGACTAAATTTTGGAGGCTCGGAACTTTGGTTCTACCAGAGATACGGGGATGTAAATAATGTGACCTTGACACAAATGTTCAGATAATTATAAAGGTCTTATACATATCCCAAGCGAAAAAAAAAATACTTCGCGGTTTCGAACCAGTGGCCTTCCGGGAATGAGGCGAATGTGATAACCACTGCACTACAGATATGTTGTTATGGGTGACCGAGAATACAGTCGAGTAATTAAGGAAAAAGTAAACAATCAACTCCTTCCATAGGAATAGCATTAGACCCAACTTTGGACAATCGTAACTCTGGTTCTAAAAGAGATACGGGGATGTCCTTTGAGTAAGTTATAGTGCAATTTGTCCCCCATCTAACCATACTAAAAACGTGGGGTACGACAAACAGGGGCCAAGTAATTAAGCAAAACGTAAACAAACAAACCCCTCTATAGGAAATGCATTAGACTAAATTTTGGAGGCTCGGAACTCTGTTTCTACCAGAGATACGGGGATGTAAATAATGTGACCTTGACACAAATGTTCGGATAATTATAAAGGTCTTTACATATCCCAAGCGAAAAAAGAAATTCACGGTTTCGAACCTGTGGCCTTCCGCGATTGAGGCGGATGTGATAACCACTGCACTACAGATATGTTGTTATGGGTGACCGAGAATACAGTCGAGTAATTAAGGAAAAAGTAAACAAACAACTCCTTCCATAGGAATAGCATTAGACCCAACTTTGGACAATCGTAACTCTAGTTCTAAAAGAGATACGGGGATGTCCTTTGAGTAAGTTATAGTGCAATTTGTCCCCCATCTAACCATACTAAAAACGTAGGGCTACGACAAACAGGGGCCAAGTAATTAAGCAAAACGTAAACAAACAAACCCCTCTATAGGAAATGCATTAGACTAAATTTTGGAAGCTCGGAACTCTGGTTCTACCAGAGATACGGGGATGTAAATAATGTGACCTTGACACAAATGTTCGGATAGTTATAAAGGTCTTTACATATCCTAAGCGAAAAAAAAAACTTCGCGGTTTCGAACCTGTGGCCTTCCGGGATTGAGGCGGATGTGATAACCACTGCACTACAGATATGTTATTATGGGTGACCGAGAATACAGGCCGAGTAGTTAAGGAAAAAGTAAACAAACAACTCCTTCCATATGAATAGCATTAGACCCAACTTTGGACGCTCGTAATTCTGGTTCTGAAAGAGATACGGGGATGTCCTTTGAGTATGTTATAGTGCAATTTGTCCCCCATCTAACCATACTAAAAACGTAGGGCTACGACAAACAGGGGCCAAGTAATTAAGCAAATGGTAAACAAACAACCCCTCCATAGGAAAATCATTTGACCCAATTTTGGAGGCTCGTAACTCCGGTTCTATTAGAGATACGGGGATGTCCTTTGAGCAAGTTGTAGTGCAATGTGTCCCCCATCTAACCATACTAAAAACTTTGGGCTACGACAAACAGGGGCCAAGTAGTTAAGCAAAACGTAAACAAACAACCCGTCCATAGGAATAGCATTAGACCCAATTTTGGAGGCTCGTAACTCTGGTTCTAAAAGAGATACGGGGATGTCCTTTGAGTATGTTATAGTGCAATTTGTCCCCCATCTAACCATACTAAAAACGTAGGGCTACGACAAACAGGGGCCAAGTAATTAAGCAAAACGTAAACAAACAACCCCTCCATAGGAAAAGCATTTGACCCAAATTTGGAGGCTCGTAACTCTGGTTCTAGTAGAGTTACGGGGATGTCCTTTGAGTATGTTATAGCGAAATTTGTCCCCCATCTAACCATACTAAAAGCGTAGGGCTAAAAACAAACAGGGGCCAAGAAATTAAGCAAAACGTGAACAAACAAACCTCTCTATAGGAAATGCATTAGACTAAATTTTGGAAGCTCGGAACTCTGGTTCTACCAGAGATACGGGGATGTAAATAATGTGACCTTGACACAAATGTTCAGATAATTATAAAGGTCTTTACATATCCCAAGCGAAAAAAAAAATACTTCGCGGTTTCGAACCAGTGGCCTTCCGGGAATGAGGCGAATGTGATAACCACTGCACTACAGATATGTTGTTATGGGTGACCGAGAATACAGGCAGAGTAATTAAAAAAAAGTAAACAAACAACTCCTTCCATAGGAATAGCATTAGACCCAACTTTGGACGCTCGTAACTCTGGTTCTAAAAGAGATACGGGGATGTCCTTTGAGTAAGTTATAGTGCAATTTGTCCCCCATCTAACCATACTAAAAACGTAGGGCTACGACAAACAGGGGCCAAGTAATTAAGCAAAACGTAAACAAACAACCCCTCCATAGGTAAAGCATTTGACCCAACTTTGGAGGCTCGTAACTCTGGTTCTAGTAGAGTTACGGGGATGTCCTTTGAGTATGTTATAGCGAAATTTGTCCCCCATTTAACCATACTAAAAGCGTAGGGCTAAAAACAAACAGGGGCCAAGAAATTAAGCAAAACGTGAACAAACAAACCTCTCTATAGGAAATGCATTAGACTAAATTTTGGAAGCTCGGAACTCTGGTTCTACCAGAGATACGGGGATGTAAATAATGTGACCTTGACACAAATGTTCAGATAATTATAAAGGTCTTTACATATCCCAAGCGAAAAAAAAATACTTCGCGGTTTCGAACCAGTGGCCTTCCGGGAATGAGGCGAATGTGATAACCACTGCACTACAGATATGTTGCTATGGGTGACCGAGAATACAGGCCGAGTAATTAAGGAAAAAGTAAACAAACAACTCCTTCCATAGGAATAGCATTAGACCCAACTTTGGACGCTCGTAACTCTGGTTCTAAAAGAGATACGGGGATGTCCTTTGAGTAAGTTATAGTGCAATGTGTCCCCCATCTAACCATACTAAAAACGTAGGGCTACGACAAACAGGGGCCAAGTAATTAAGCAAAACGTAAACAAACAAACCCCTCTATAGGAAATGCATTAGACTAAATTTTGGAGGCTCGGAACTCTGTTTCTACCAGAGATACGGGGATGTAAATAATGTGACCTTGACACAAATGTTCGGATAATTATAAAGGTCTTTACATATCCCAAGCGAAAAAAAAAATACTTCGCGGTTTCGAACCAGTGGCCTTCCGGGAATGAGGCGAATGTTATAACCACTGCACTACAGATATGTTGTTATGGGTGACCGAGAATACAGGCAGAGTAATTAAAAAAAGTAAACAAACAACTCCTTCCATAGGAATAGCATTAGACCCAACTTTGGACGCTCGTAACTCTGGTTCTAAAAGAGATACGGGGATGTCCTTTGAGTAAGTTATAGTGCAATTTGTCCCCCATCTAACCATACTAAAAACGTAGGGCTACGACAAACAGGGGCCAAGTAATTAAGCAAAACGTAAACAAACAACCCCTCCATAGGTAAAGCATTTGACCCAACTTTGGAGGCTCGTAACTCTGGTTCTAGTAGAGTTACGGGGATGTCCTTTGAGTATGTTATAGCGAAATTTGTCCCCCATTTAACCATACTAAAAGCGTAGGGCTAAAAACAAACAGGGGCCAAGAAATTAAGCAAAACGTGAACAAACAAACCTCTCTATAGGAAATGCATTAGACTAAATTTTGGAAGCTCGGAACTCTGGTTCTACCAGAGATACGGGGATGTAAATAATGTGACCTTGACACAAATGTTCAGATAATTATAAAGGTCTTTACATATCCCAAGCGAAAAAAAAATACTTCGCGGTTTCGAACCAGTGGCCTTCCGGGAATGAGGCGAATGTGATAACCACTGCACTACAGATATGTTGCTATGGGTGACCGAGAATACAGGCCGAGTAATTAAGGAAAAAGTAAACAAACAACTCCTTCCATAGGAATAGCATTAGACCCAACTTTGGACGCTCGTAACTCTGGTTCTAAAAGAGATACGGGGATGTCCTTTGAGTAAGTTATAGTGCAATGTGTCCCCCATCTAACCATACTAAAAACGTAGGGCTACGACAAACAGGGGCCAAGTAATTAAGCAAAACGTAAACAAACAAACCCCTCTATAGGAAATGCATTAGACTAAATTTTGGAGGCTCGGAACTCTGTTTCTACCAGAGATACGGGGATGTAAATAATGTGACCTTGACACAAATGTTCGGATAATTATAAAGGTCTTTACATATCCCAAGCGAAAAAAAAAATACTTCGCGGTTTCGAACCAGTGGCCTTCCGGGAATGAGGCGAATGTTATAACCACTGCACTACAGATATGTTGTTATGGGTGACCGAGAATACAGGCAGAGTAATTAAAAAAAAGTAAACAAACAACTCCTTCCATAGGAATAGCATTAGACCCAACTTTGGACGCTCGTAACTCTGGTTCTAAAAGAGATACGGGGATGTCCTTTGAGTAAGTTATAGTGCAATTTGTCCCCCATCTAACCATACTAAAAACGTAGGGCTACGACAAACAGGGGCCAAGTAATTAAGCAAAACGTAAACAAACAACCCCTCCATAGGAAAAGCATTTGACCCAACTTTGGAGGCTCGTAACTCTGGTTCTAGTAGAGTTACGGGGATGTCCTTTGAGTATGTTATAGCGAAATTTGTCCCCCATTTAACCATACTAAAAGCGTAGGGCTAAAAACAAACAGGGGCCAAGAAATTAAGCAAAACGTGAACAAACAAACCTCTCTATAGGAAATGCATTAGACTAAATTTTGGAAGCTCGGAACTCTGGTTCTACCAGAGATACGGGGATGTAAATAATGTGACCTTGACACAAATGTTCAGATAATTATAAAGGTCTTTACATATCCCAAGCGAAAAAAAAATACTTCGCGGTTTCGAACCAGTGGCCTTCCGGGAATGAGGCGAATGTGATAACCACTGCACTACAGATATGTTGCTATGGGTGACCGAGAATACAGGCCGAGTAATTAAGGAAAAAGTAAACAAACAACTCCTTCCATAGGAATAGCATTAGACCCAACTTTGGACGCTCGTAACTCTGGTTCTAAAAGAGATACGGGGATGTCCTTTGAGTAAGTTATAGTGCAATGTGTCCCCCATCTAACCATACTAAAAACGTAGGGCTACGACAAACAGGGGCCAAGTAATTAAGCAAAACGTAAACAAACAAACCCCTCTATAGGAAATGCATTAGACTAAATTTTGGAGGCTCGGAACTCTGTTTCTACCAGAGATACGGGGATGTAAATAATGTGACCTTGACACAAATGTTCGGATAATTATAAAGGTCTTTACATATCCCAAGCGAGAAAAAAAAATTCACGGTTTCGAACCTGTGGCCTTCCGGGATTGAGGCGGATGTGATAGCCACTGCACTACAGATATGTTGTTATGGGTGACCGAGAATACAGTCGAGTAATTAAGGAAAAAGTAAACAAACAACTCCTTCCATAGGAATAGCATTAGACCCAACTTTGGACGCTCGTAACTCTGGTTCTAAAAGAGATACGGGGATGTCCTTTGAGTAAGTTATAGTGCAATGTGTCCCCCATCTAACCATACTAAAAACGTAGGGCTACGACAAACAGGGGCCAAGTAATTAAGCAAAACGTAAACAAACAAACCCCTCTATAGGAAATGCATTAGACTAAATTTTGGAGGCTCGGAACTCTGTTTCTACCAGAGATACGGGGATGTAAATAATGTGACCTTGACACAAATGTTCGGATAATTATAAAGGTCTTTACATATCCCAAGCGAAAAAAAAAATACTTCGCGGTTTCGAACCAGTGGCCTTCCGGGAATGAGGCGAATGTGATAACCACTGCACTACAGATATGTTGTTATGGGTGACCGAGAATACAGGCAGAGTAATTAAAAAAAAGTAAACAAACAACTCCTTCCATAGGAATAGCATTAGACCCAACTTTGGACGCTCGTAACTCTGGTTCTAAAAGAGATACGGGGATGTCCTTTGAGTAAGTTATAGTGCAATTTGTCCCCCATCTAACCATACTAAAAACGTAGGGCTACGACAAACAGGGGCCAAGTAATTAAGCAAAACGTAAACAAACAACCCCTCCATAGGAAAAGCATTTGACCCAACTTTGGAGGCTCGTAACTCTGGTTCTAGTAGAGTTACGGGGATGTCCTTTGAGTATGTTATAGCGAAATTTGTCCCCCATTTAACCATACTAAAAGCGTAGGGCTAAAAACAAACAGGGGCCAAGAAATTAAGCAAAACGTGAACAAACAAACCTCTCTATAGGAAATGCATTAGACTAAATTTTGGAAGCTCGGAACTCTGGTTCTACCAGAGATACGGGGATGTAAATAATGTGACCTTGACACAAATGTTCAGATAATTATAAAGGTCTTTACATATCCCAAGCGAAAAAAAAATACTTCGCGGTTTCGAACCAGTGGCCTTCCGGGAATGAGGCGAATGTGATAACCACTGCACTACAGATATGTTGCTATGGGTGACCGAGAATACAGGCCGAGTAATTAAGGAAAAAGTAAACAAACAACTCCTTCCATAGGAATAGCATTAGACCCAACTTTGGACGCTCGTAACTCTGGTTCTAAAAGAGATACGGGGATGTCCTTTGAGTAAGTTATAGTGCAATGTGTCCCCCATCTAACCATACTAAAAACGTAGGGCTACGACAAACAGGGGCCAAGTAATTAAGCAAAACGTAAACAAACAAACCCCTCTATAGGAAATGCATTAGACTAAATTTTGGAGGCTCGGAACTCTGTTTCTACCAGAGATACGGGGATGTAAATAATGTGACCTTGACACAAATGTTCGGATAATTATAAAGGTCTTTACATATCCCAAGCGAGAAAAAAAAATTCACGGTTTCGAACCTGTGGCCTTCCGGGATTGAGGCGGATGTGATAGCCACTGCACTACAGATATGTTGTTATGGGTGACCGAGAATACAGTCGAGTAATTAAGGAAAAAGTAAACAAACAACTCCTTCCATAGGAATAGCATTAGACCCAACTTTGGACAATCGTAACTCTGGTTCTAAAAGAGATACGGGGATGTCCTTTGAGTAAGTTATAGTGCAATTTGTCCCCCATCTAACCATACTAAAAACGTAGGGCTACGACAAAAAGGGGCCAAGTAATTAAGCAAAACGTAAACAAACAACCCCTCCATAGGAAAAGCATTTGACCCAACTTTGGAGGCTCGTAACTCTGGTTCTAGTAGAGTTACGGGGATGTCCTTTGAGTATGATATAGCGAAATTTGTCCCCCATCTAACCATACTAAAAGCGTAGGGCTAAAAACAAGCAGGGGCCAAGAAATTAAGCAAAACGTGAACAAACAAACCTCTCTATAGGAAATGCATTAGACTAAATTTTGGAAGCTCGGAACTCTGGTTCTACCAGAGATACGGGGATGTAAATAATGTGACCTTGACACAAATGTTCGGATAGTTATAAAGGTCTTTACATATCCCAAGCGAAAAAAAAAAACTTCGCGGTTTCGAACCTGTGGCCTTCCGGGATTGAGGCGGATGTGATAACCACTGCACTACAGATATGTTATTATGGGTGACCAAGAATACAGGCCGAGTAGTTAAGGAAAAAGTAAACAAACAACTCCTTCCATAGGAATAGCATTAGACCCAACTTTGGACAATCGCAACTCTGGTTCTAAAAGAGATAAGGGGATGTCCTTTGAGTAAGTTATAGTGCAATTTGTCCCCCATCTAACCATACTAAAAACGTAGGGCTACGACAAACAGGGGCCAAGTAATTAAGCAAAACGTAAACAAACAACCCCTCCATAGGAAAAGCATTTGACCCAACTTTGGAGGCTCGTAACTCTGGTTCTAGTAGAGTTACGGGGATGTCCTTTGAGTATGTTATAGCGAAATTTGTCCCCCATCTAACCATACTAAAAGCGTAGGGCTAAAAACAAACAGGGGCCAAGAAATTAAGCAAAACGTGAACAAACAAACCTCTCTATAGGAAATGCATTAGACTAAATTTTGGAAGCTCGGAACTCTGGTTCTACCAGAGATACGGGGATGTAAATAATGTGACCTTGACACAAATGTTCAGATAATTATAAAGGTCTTTACATATCCCAAGCGAAAAAAAAATACTTCGCGGTTTCGAACCAGTGGCCTTCCGGGAATGAGGCGAATGTGATAACCACTGCACTACAGATATGTTGTTATGGGTGACCGAGAATACAGTCGAGTAATTAAGGAAAAAGTAAACAAACAACTCCTTCCATAGGAATAGCATTAGACCCAACTTTGGACAATCGTAACTCTGGTTCTAAAAGAGATACGGGGATGTCCTTTGAGTAAGTTATAGTGCAATTTGTCCCCCATCTAACCATACTAAAAACGTAGGGCTACGACAAACAGGGGCCAAGTAATTAAGCAAAACGTAAACAAACAAACCCCTCTATAGGAAATGCATTAGACTAAATTTTGGAAGCTCGGAACTCTGGTTCTAGTAGAGTTACGGGGATGTCCTTTGAGTATGTTATAGCGAAATTTGTCCCCCATCTAACCATACTAAAAGCGTAGGGCTAAAAACAAACAGGGGCCAAGAAATTAAGCAAAACGTGAACAAACAAACCTCTCTATAGGAAATGCATTAGACTAAATTTTGGAAGCTCGGAACTCTGGTTCTACCAGAGATACGGGGATGTAAATAATGTGACCTTGACACAAATGTTCGGATAGTTATAAAGGTCTTTACATATCCTAAGCGAAAAAAAAAAAAACTTCGCGGTTTCGAACCTGTGGCCTTCCGGGATTGAGGCGGATGTGATAACCACTGCACTACAGATATGTTATTATGGGTGACCGAGAATACAGGCCGAGTAGTTAAGGAAAAAGTAAACAAACAACTCCTTCCATATGAATAGCATTAGACCCAACTTTGGACGCTCGTAATTCTGGTTCTGAAAGAGATACGGGGATGTCCTTTGAGTATGTTATAGTGCAATTTGTCCCCCATCTAACCATACCAAAAACTTAGGGCTACGACAAACAGGGGCCAAGTAATTAAGCAAAAGGTAAACAAACAACCCCTCCATAGGAAAATCATTTGGCCCAATTTTGGAGGCTCGTAACTCCGGTTCTATTAGAGATACGGGGATGTCCTTTGAGCAAGTTGTAGTGCAATTTGTCCCCCATCTAACCATACTAAAAACTTTGGGCTACGACAAACAGGGGCCAAGTAGTTAAGCAAAACGTAAACAAACAACCCGTCCATATGAATAGCATTAGACCCAACTTTGGAGGCTCGTAACTCTGGTTCTAATAGAGATACGGGGATGTCCTTTGAGTATGTTATCGTCCAATTTGTCCCCCATCCTACTATACCAAAGGTTTGGGTTTGCGTCAAACAGGGGCCGAGAAATTAAGCGAAATATTCAAAACATGCCATAGAAATAGCGTCACACCCAACTTTAGAGGCTCGTAACTCTGGTTCTACAAGACATAGGGGGATGTCCTTTGAGTATTTGTTGGTCCAATTTGTCCCCCATCCTACTACACCAAAGGTTAGGGGTTGCGTCAAACAGGGGCCGAGTAATTAAGGGAAATGTTCAAAAACATGCCATAGAAATAGCGTCACACCCAACTTTAGAGGCTCGTAACTCTGGTTCTACTAGACATATGGGGATGTCCTTTGGGTATGTTATAGTCCAATTTGTCCCCCATCCAACCATTCTAAAAACTTTGGGCTACGACAAACAGGGGCCGAGATATTAAGCAAAATGTTCGTCAACGTATGGTATCGTCTCACTTATTGTTATTATGTTACTTATGATTTTAACACTGAACTTTGTAGGCTCATAACTCTCGTTCTATTAGAGACAAGGGGATCTCCTTTGGATATGTTATAGTACTCTTTTCTCCCCATACAAGGATAGTTTAAACTTGAGGCTACCTCAATATCGTCGTCAACTTATTTTTTGTCTCACTTATTGTTACGAGGTTACTTTTGATTTTTGATAATAAACTTTGCTGGCTCGTAACTCTTTTTCTACTAGAGATGCAGGGATCTCCTTTGAGTATGTTATAGCCCAATTTGTCCCCCATCTAAACATACTAAAAACTTTGGGCTACGACAAACATGGCCCGAGTACTTAAGCAAAAAGTGAGCAAACAAACCCCTCTATAGGAAATGCATTAGACTAAATTTTGGAGGCTCGGAACTTTGGTTCTACCAGAGATACGGGGATGTAAATAATGTGACCTTGACACAAATGTTCAGATAATTATAAAGGTCTTTACATATCCCAAGCGAAAAAAAAAATACTTCGCAGTTTCGAACCAGTGGCCTTCCGGGAATGAGGCGAATGTGATAACCACTGCACTACAGATATGTTGTTATGGGTGACCGAGAATACAGTCGAGTAATTAAGGAAAAAGTAAACAATCAACTCCTTCCATAGGAATAGCATTAGACCCAACTTTGGACAATCGTAACTCTGGTTCTAAAAGAGATACGGGGATGTCCTTTGAGTAAGTTATAGTGCAATTTGTCCCCCATCTAACCATACTAAAAACGTAGGGCTACGACAAACAGGGGCCAAGTAATTAAGCAAAACGTAAACAAACAAACCCCTCTATAGGAAATGCATTAGACTAAATTTTGGAGGCTCGGAACTCTGTTTCTACCAGAGATACGGGGATGTAAATAATGTGACCTTGACACAAATGTTCGGATAATTATAAAGGTCTTTACATATCCCAAGCGAAAAAAAAAATTCACGGTTTCGAACCTGTGGCCTTCCGGGATTGAGGCGGATGTGATAACCACTGCACTACAGATATGTTGTTATGGGTGACCGAGAATACAGTCGAGTAATTAAGGAAAAAGTAAACAAACAACTCCTTCCATAGGAATAGCATTAGACCCAACTTTGGACAATCGTAACTCTGGTTCTAAAAGAGATACGGGGATGTCCTTTGAGTAAGTTATAGTGCAATTTGTCCCCCATCTAACCATACTAAAAACGTAGGGCTACGACAAACAGGGGCCAAGTAATTAAGCAAAACGTAAACAAACAAACCCCTCTATAGGAAATGCATTAGACTAAATTTTGGAAGCTCGGAACTCTGGTTCTACCAGAGATACGGGGATGTAAATAATGTGACCTTGACACAAATGTTCGGATAGTTATAAAGGTCTTTACATATCCTAAGCGAAAAAAAAAAAACTTCGCGGTTTCGAACCTGTGGCCTTCCGGGAATGAGGCGAATGTGATAACCACTGCACTACAGATATGTTGTTATGGGTGACCGAGAATACAGTCGAGTAATTAAGGAAAAAGTAAACAAACAACTCCTTCCATAGGAATAGCATTAGACCCAACTTTGGACAATCGTAACTCTGGTTCTAAAAGAGATACGGGGATGTCTTTTGAGTAAGTTATAGTGCAATTTGTCCCCCATCTAACCATACTAAAAACGTAGGGCTACGACAAACAGGGGCCAAGTAATTAAGCAAAACGTAAACAAACAACCCCTCCATAGGAAAAGCATTTGACCCAACTTTGGAGGCTCGTAACTCTGGTTCTAGTAGAGTTACGGGGATGTCCTTTGAGTATGTTATAGCGAAATTTGTCCCCCATCTAACCATACTAAAAGCGTAGGGCTAAAAACAAACAGGGGCCAAGAAATTAAGCAAAACGTGAACAAACAAACCTCTCTATAGGAAATGCATTAGACTAAATTTTGGAAGCTCGGAACTCTGGTTCTACCAGAGATACGGGGATGTAAATAATGTGACCTTGACACAAATGTTCGGATAGTTATAAAGGTCTTTACATATCCTAAGCGAAAAAAAAAAACTTCGCGGTTTCGAACCTGTGGCCTTCCGGGATTGAGGCGGATGTGATAACCACTGCACTACAGATATGTTATTATGGGTGACCGAGAATACAGGCCGAGTAGTTAAGGAAAAAGTAAACAAACAACTCCTTCCATATGAATAGCATTAGACCCAACTTTGGACGCTCGTAATTCTGGTTCTGAAAGAGATACGGGGATGTCCTTTAGTATGTTATAGTGCAATTTGTCCCCCATCTAACCATACTAAAAACTTAGGGCTACGACAAACAGGGGCCAAGTAATTAAGCAAAACGTAAACAAACAACCCCTCCATAGGAAAAGCATTTGACCCAACTTTGGAGGCTCGTAACTCTGGTTCTAGTAGAGTTACGGGGATGTCCTTTGAGTATGTTATAGCGAAATTTGTCCCCCATCTAACCATACTAAAAGCGTAGGGCTAAAAACAAGCAGGGGCCAAGAAATTAAGCAAAACGTGAACAAACAAACCTCTCTATAGGAAATGCATTAGACTAAATTTTGGAAGCTCGGAACTCTGGTTCTACCAGAGATACGGGGATGTAAATAATGTGACCTTGACACAAATGTTCGGATAGTTATAAAGGTCTTTACATATCCCAAGCGAAAAAAAAAAAACTTCGCGGTTTCGAACCTGTGGCCTTCCGGGATTGAGGCGGATGTGATAACCACTGCACTACAGATATGTTATTATGGGTGACCAAGAATACAGGCCGAGTAGTTAAGGAAAAAGTAAAAAAACAACTCCTTCCATAGAAATAGCATTAGACCCAACTTTGGACAATCGTAACTCTGGTTCTAAAAGAGATACGGGGATGTCCTTTGAGTAAGTTATAGTGCAATTTGTCCCCCATCTAACCATACTAAAAACGTAGGGCTACGACAAAATGGGGCCAAGTAATTAAGCAAAACGTAAACAAACAACCCCTCCATAGGAAAAGCATTTGACCCAACTTTGGAGGCTCGTAACTCTGGTTCTAGTAGAGTTACGGGGATGTCCTTTGAGTATATTATAGCGAAATTTGTCCCCCATCTAACCATACTAAAAGCGTAGGGCAAAAACAAACAGGGGCCAAGAAATTAAGCAAAACGTGAACAAACAAACCTCTCTATAGGAAATGCATTAGACTAAATTTTGGAAGCTCGGAACTCTGGTTCTACCAGAGATACGGGGATGTAAATAATGTGACCTTGACACAAATGTTCGGATAGTTATAAAGGTCTTTACATATCCTAAGCGAAAAAAAAAAACTTCGCGGTTTCGAACCTGTGGCCTTCCGGGATTGAAGCGGATGTGATAACCACTGCACTACAGATATGTTATTATGGGTGACCGAGAATACAGGCCGAGTAGTTAAGGAAAAAGTAAACAAACAACTCCTTCCATATGAATAGCATTAGACCCAACTTTGGACGCTCGTAATTCTGGTTCTGAAAGAGATACGGGGATGTCCTTTGAGTAGGTTATAGTGCAATTTGTCCCCCATCTAACCATACTAAAAACTTAGGGCTACGACAAACAGGGGCCAAGTAATTAAGCAAAAGGTAAACAAACAACCCCTCCATAGGAAAATCATTTGACCCAATTTTGGAGGCTCGTAACTCCGGTTCTATTAGAGATACGGGGATGTCCTTTGAGCAACTTGTAGTGCAATTTGTCCCCCATCTAACCATACTAAAAACTTTGGGCTACGACAAACAGGGGCCAAGTAGTTAAGCAAAACGTAAACAAACAACCCGTCCATAGGAATAGCATTAGACCCAACTTTGGAGGCTCGTAACTCTGGTTCTAATAGAGATACGGGGATGTCCTTTGAGTATGTTATCGTCCAATTTGTCCCCCATCCTACTATACCAAAGGTTTGGGTTTGCGTCAAACAGGGGCCGAGAAATTAAGCGAAATATTCAAAAACATGCCATAGAAATAGCGTCACACCCAACTTTAGAGGCTCGTAACTCTGGTTCTACAAGACATAGGGGGATGTCCTTTGAGTATTTGTTGGTCCAATTTGTCCCCCATCCTACTACACCAAAGGTTAGGGGTTGCGTCAAACAGGGGCCGAGTAATTAAGGGAAATGTTCAAAAACATGCCATAGAAATAGCGTCACACCCAACTTAAGAGGCTCGTAACTCTGGTTCTACTAGACATATGGGGATGTCCTTTGGGTATGTTATAGTCCAATTTGTCCCCCATCCAACCATTCTAAAAACTTTGGGCTACGACAAACAGGGGCCGAGATATTAAGCAAAATGTTCGTCAACGTATGGTATCGTCTCACTTATTGTTATTATGTTACTTATGATTTTAACACTGAACTTTGTAGGCTCATAACTCTCGTTCTATTAGAGACAAGGGGATCTCCTTTGGATATGTTATAGTACTCTTTTCTCCCCATACAAGGATAGTTTAAACTTGAGGCTACCTCAATATCGTCGTCAACTTATTTTTTGTCTCACTTATTGTTACGAGGTTACTTTTGATTTTTGATAATAAACTTTGCTGGCTCGTAACTCTTTTTCTACTAGAGATGCAGGGATCTCCTTTGAGTATGTTATAGCCCAATTTGTCCCCCATCTAAACATACTAAAAACTTTGGGCTACGACAAACATGGCCCGAGTACTTAAGCAAAAAGTGAGCAAACAAACCCCTCTATAGGAAATGCATTAGACTAAATTTTGGAGGCTCGGAACTTTGGTTCTACCAGAGATACGGGGATGTAAATAATGTGACCTTGACACAAATGTTCAGATAATTATAAAGGTCTTTACATATCCCAAGCGAAAAAAAAAATACTTCGCGGTTTCGAACCAGTGGCCTTCCGGGAATGAGGCGGATGTGATAACCACTGCACTACAGATATGTTGTTATGGGTGACCGAGAATACAGTCCAGTAATTAAGGAAAAAGTAAACAAACAACTCCTTCCATAGGAATAGCATTAGACCCAACTTTGGACAATCGTAACTCTGGTTCTAAAAGAGATACGGGGATGTCCTTTGAGTAAGTTATAGTGCAATTTGTCCCCCATCTAACCATACTAAAAACGTAGGGCTACGACAAACAGGGGCCAAGTAATTAAGCAAAACGTAAACAAACAACCCCTCCATAGGAAAAGCATTTGACCCAACTTTGGAGGCTCGTAACTCTGGTTCTAGTAGAGTTACGGGGATGTCCTTTGAGTATGTTATAGCGAAATTTGTCCCCCATCTAACCATACTAAAAGCGTAGGGCTAAAAACAAACAGGGGCCAAGAAATTAAGCAAAACGTGAACAAACAAACCTCTCTATAGGAAATGCATTAGACTAAATTTTGGAAGCTCGGAACTCTGGTTCTACCAGAGATACGGGGATGTAAATAATGTGACCTTGACACAAATGTTCGGATAGTTATAAAGGTCTTTACATATCCTAAGCGAAAAAAAAAAACTTCGCGGTTTCGAACCTGTGGCCTTCCGGGATTGAGGCGGATGTGATAACCACTGCACTACAGATATGTTATTATGGGTGACCGAGAATACAGGCCGAGTAGTTAAGGAAAAAGTAAACAAACAACTCCTTCCATATGAATAGCATTAGACCCAACTTTGGACGCTCGTAATTCTGGTTCTGAAAGAGATACGGGGATGTCCTTTGAGTATGTTATAGTGCAATTTGTCCCCCATCTAACCATACTAAACACTTAGGGCTACGACAAACAGGGGCCAAGTAATTAAGCAAAAGGTAAACAAACAACCCCTCCATAGGAAAATCATTTGACCCAATTTTGGAGGCTCGTAACTCCGGTTCTATTAGAGATACGGGGATGTCCTTTGAGCAACTTGTAGTGCAATTTGTCCCCCATCTAACCATACTAAAAACTTTGGGCTACGACAAACAGGGGCCAAGTAGTTAAGCAAAACGTAAACAAACAACCCGTCCATAGGAATAGCATTAGACCCAACTTTGGAGGCTCGTAACTCTGGTTCTAATAGAGATACGGGGATGTCCTTTGAGTATGTTATCGTCCAATTTGTCCCCCATCCTACTATACCAAAGGTTTGGGTTTGCGTCAAACAGGGGCCGAGAAATTAAGCGAAATATTCAAAAACATGCCATAGAAATAGCGTCACACCCAACTTTAGAGGCTCGTAACTCTGGTTCTACAAGACATAGGGGGATGTCCTTTGAGTATTTGTTGGTCCAATTTGTCCCCCATCCTACTACACCAAAGGTTAGGGGTTGCGTCAAACAGGGGCCGAGTAATTAAGGGAAATGTTCAAAAACATGCCATAGAAATAGCGTCACACCCAACTTAAGAGGCTCGTAACTCTGGTTCTACTAGACATATGGGGATGTCCTTTGGGTATGTTATAGTCCAATTTGTCCCCCATCCAACCATTCTAAAAACTTTGGGCTACGACAAACAGGGGCCGAGATATTAAGCAAAATGTTCGTCAACGTATGGTATCGTCTCACTTATTGTTATTATGTTACTTATGATTTTAACACTGAACTTTGTAGGCTCATAACTCTCGTTCTATTAGAGACAAGGGGATCTCCTTTGGATATGTTATAGTACTCTTTTCTCCCCATACAAGGATAGTTTAAACTTGAGGCTACCTCAATATCGTCGTCAACTTATTTTTTGTCTCACTTATTGTTACGAGGTTACTTTTGATTTTTGATAATAAACTTTGCTGGCTCGTAACTCTTTTTCTACTAGAGATGCAGGGATCTCCTTTGAGTATGTTATAGCCCAATTTGTCCCCCATCTAAACATACTAAAAACTTTGGGCTACGACAAACATGGCCCGAGTACTTAAGCAAAAAGTGAGCAAACAAACCCCTCTATAGGAAATGCATTAGACTAAATTTTGGAGGCTCGGAACTTTGGTTCTACCAGAGATACGGGGATGTAAATAATGTGACCTTGACACAAATGTTCAGATAATTATAAAGGTCTTTACATATCCCAAGCGAAAAAAAAAATACTTCGCGGTTTCGAACCAGTGGCCTTCCGGGAATGAGGCGGATGTGATAACCACTGCACTACAGATATGTTGTTATGGGTGACCGAGAATACAGTCCAGTAATTAAGGAAAAAGTAAACAAACAACTCCTTCCATAGGAATAGCATTAGACCCAACTTTGGACAATCGTAACTCTGGTTCTAAAAGAGATACGGGGATGTCCTTTGAGTAAGTTATAGTGCAATTTGTCCCCCATCTAACCATACTAAAAACGTAGGGCTACGACAAACAGGGGCCAAGTAATTAAGCAAAACGTAAACAAACAACCCCTCCATAGAAAAAGCATTTGACCCAACTTTGGAGGCTCGTAACTCTGGTTCTAGTAGAGTTACGGGGATGTCCTTTGAGTATGTTATAGCGAAATTTGTCCCCCATCTAACCATACTAAAAGCGTAGGGCTAAAAACAAACAGGGGCCAAGAAATTAAGCAAAACGTGAACAAACAAACCTCTCTATAGGAAATGCATTAGACTAAATTTTGGAAGCTCGGAACTCTGGTTCTACCAGAGATACGGGGATGTAAATAATGTGACCTTGACACAAATGTTCGGATAGTTATAAAGGTCTTTACATATCCTAAGCGAAAAAAAAAAACTTCGCGGTTTCGAACCTGTGGCCTTCCGGGATTGAGGCGGATGTGATAACCACTGCACTACAGATATGTTATTATGGGTGACCGAGAATACAGGCCGAGTAGTTAAGGAAAAAGTAAACAAACAACTCCTTCCATATGAATAGCATTAGACCCAACTTTGGACGCTCGTAATTCTGGTTCTGAAAGAGATACGGGGATGTCCTTTAGTATGTTATAGTGCAATTTGTCCCCCATCTAACCATACTAAAAACTTAGGGCTACGACAAACAGGGGCCAAGTAATTAAGCAAAACGTAAACAAACAACCCCTCCATAGGAAAAGCATTTGACCCAACTTTGGAGGCTCGTAACTCTGGTTCTAGTAGAGTTACGGGGATGTCCTTTGAGTATGTTATAGCGAAATTTGTCCCCCATCTAACCATACTAAAAGCGTAGGGCTAAAAACAAGCAGGGGCCAAGAAATTAAGCAAAACGTGAACAAACAAACCTCTCTATAGGAAATGCATTAGACTAAATTTTGGAAGCTCGGAACTCTGGTTCTACCAGAGATACGGGGATGTAAATAATGAGACCTTGACACAAATGTTCGGATAGTTATAAAGGTCTTTACATATCCCAAGCGAAAAAAAAAAAACTTCGCGGTTTCGAACCTGTGGCCTTCCGGGATTGAGGCGGATGTGATAACCACTGCACTACAGATATGTTATTATGGGTGACCAAGAATACAGGCCGAGTAGTTAAGGAAAAAGTAAAAAAACAACTCCTTCCATAGAAATAGCATTAGACCCAACTTTGGACAATCGTAACTCTGGTTCTAAAAGAGATACGGG
Organism: Phalangium opilio; assembly: GCF_054372755.1. NCBI lineage: Eukaryota > Metazoa > Arthropoda > Arachnida > Opiliones > Phalangiidae > Phalangium > Phalangium opilio. Next base: position 3,332,638 of record NW_028324187.1, on the reverse strand, counting down.
GATGTCCTTTGAGTAAGTTATAGTGCAATTTGTCCCCCATCTAACCATACTAAAAACGTAGGGCTACGACAAAATGGGGCCAAGTAATTAAGCAAAACGTAAACAAACAACCCCTCCATAGGAAAAGCATTTGACCCAACTTTGGAGGCTCGTAACTCTGGTTCTAGTAGAGTTACGGGGATGTCCTTTGAGTATGTTATAGCGAAATTTGTCCCCCATCTAACCATACTAAAAGCGTAGGGCTAAAAACAAACAGGGGCCAAGAAATTAAGCAAAACGTGAACAAACAAACCTCTCTATAGGAAATGCATTAGACTAAATTTTGGAAGCTCGGAACTCTGGTTCTACCAGAGATACGGGGATGTAAATAATGTGACCTTGACACAAATGTTCGGATAGTTATAAAGGTCTTTACATATCCTAAGCGAAAAAAAAAACTTCGCGGTTTCGAACCTGTGGCCTTCCGGGATTGAGGCGGATGTGATAACCACTGCACTACACATATGTTATTATGGGTGACCGAGAATACAGGCCGAGTAGTTAAGGAAAAAGTAAACAAACAACTCCTTCCATATGAATAGCATTAGACCCAACTTTGGACGCTCGTAATTCTGGTTCTGAAAGAGATACGGGGATGTCCTTTGAGTATGTTATAGTGCAATTTGTCCCCCATCTAACCATACTAAACACTTAGGGCTACGACAAACAGGGGCCAAGTAATTAAGCAAAAGGTAAACAAACAACCCCTCCATAGGAAAATCATTTGACCCAATTTTGGAGGCTCGTAACTCCGGTTCTATTAGAGATACGGGGATGTCCTTTGAGCAACTTGTAGTGCAATTTGTCCCCCATCTAACGATACTAAAAACTTTGGGCTACGACAAACAGGGGCCAAGTAGTTAAGCAAAACGTAAACAAACAACCCGTCCATAGGAATAGCATTAGACCCAACTTTGGAGGCTCGTAACTCTGGTTCTAATAGAGATACGGGGATGTCCTTTGAGTATGTTATCGTCCAATTTGTCCCCCATCCTACTATACCAAAGGTTTGGGTTTGCGTCAAACAGGGGCCGAGAAATTAAGCGAAATATTCAAAAACATGCCATAGAAATAGCGTCACACCCAAATTTAGAGGCTCGTAACTCTGGTTCTACAAGACATAGGGGGATGTCCTTTGAGTATTTGTTGGTCCAATTTGTCCCCCATCCTACTATACCAAAGGTTAGGGGTTGCGTCAAACAGGGGCCGAGTAATTAAGGGAAATGTTCAAAAACATGCCATAGAAATAGCGTCACACCCAACTTTAGAGGCTCGTAACTCTGGTTCTACTAGACATATGGGGATGTCCTTTGGGTATGTTATAGTCCAATTTGTCCCCCATCCAACCATTCTAAAAACTTTGGGCTACGACAAACAGGGGCCGAGATATTAAGCAAAATGTTCGTCAACGTATGGTATCGTCTCACTTATTGTTATTATGTTACTTATGATTTTAACACTGAACTTTGTAGGCTCATAACTCTCGTTCTATTAGAGACAAGGGGAACTCCTTTGGATATGTTATAGTACTCTTTTCTCCCCATACAAGGATAGTTTAAACTTGAGGCTACCTCAATATCGTCGTCAACTTAATTTTTGTCTCACTTATTGTTACGAGGTTACTTTTGATTTTTGAAAATAAACTTTGCTGGCTCGTAACTCTTTCTCTACTAGAGATGCAGGGATCTCCTTTGAGTATGTTATAGCCCAATTTGTCCCCCATTTAAACATACTAAAAACTTTGGGCTACGACAAACATGGCCCGAGTACTTAAGCAAAACGTGAGCAAACAAACCCCTCTATAGGAAATGCATTAGACTAAATTTTGGAGGCTCGGAACTTTGGTTCTACCAGAGATTCGGGGATGTAAATAATGTGACCTTGACACAAATGTTCAGATAATTATAAAGGTCTTTACATATCCCAAGCGAAAAAAAAACACTTCGCGGTTTCGAACCAGTGGCCTTCCGGGAATGAGGCGAATGTGATAACCACTGCACTACAGATATGTTGTTATGAGTGACCGAGAATACAGGCCGAGTAATTAAGCAAAACGTAAACAAACAACCACTCCATAGGAAAAGCATTTGACCCAACTTTGGAGGCTCGTAACTCTGGTTCTAGTAGAGTTACGGGGATGTCCTTTGAGTATATTATAGCGAAATTTGTCCCTCATCTAACCATACTAAAAGCGTAGGGCTAAAAACAAACAGGGGCCAAGAAATTAAGCAAAACGTGAACAAACAAACCTCTCTATAGGAAATGCATTAGACTAAATTTTGGAAGCTAGGAACTCTGGTTCTACCAGAGATACGGGGATGTAAATAATGTGACCTTGACACAAATGTTCGGATAGTTATAAAGGTCTTTACATATCCCAAGCGAAAAAAAAAAAAAAACTTCGCGGTTTCGAACCTGTGGCCTTCCGGGATTGAGGCGGATGTGATAACCACTGCACTACAGATATGTTGTTATGGGTGACCGAGAATACAGTCGAGTAATTAAGGAAAAAGTAAACAAACAACTCCTTCCATAGGAATAGCATTAGACCCAACTTTGGACGCTCGTAATTCTGGTTCTGAAAGAGATACGGGGATGTCCTTTGAGTATGTTATAGTGCAATTTGTCCCCCATCTAACCATACTAAAAACTTAGGGCTACGACAAACAGGGGCCAAGTAATTAAGCAAAAGGTAAACAAACAACCCCTCCATAGGAAAATCATTTGACCCAATTTTGGAGGCTCGTAACTCCGGTTCTATTAGAGATACGGGGATGTCCTTTGAGCAACTTGAAGTGCAATTTGTCCCCCATCTAACCATACTAAAAACTTTGGGCTACGACAAACAGGGGCCAAGTAGTTAAGCAAAACGTAAACAAACAACCCGTCCATAGGAATAGCATTAGACCCAACTTTGGAGGCTCGTAACTCTGGTTCTAATAGAGATACGGGGATGTCCTTTGAGTATGTTATCGTCCAATTTGTCCCCCATCCTACTATACCAAAGGTTTGGGTTTGCGTCAAACAGGGGCCGAGAAATTAAGCGAAATATTCAAAAACATGCCATAGAAATAGCGTCACACCCAAATTTAGAGGCTCGTAACTCTGGTTCTACAAGACATAGGGGGATGTCCTTTGAGTATTTGTTGGTCCAATTTGTCCCCCATCCTACTATACCAAAGGTTAGGGGTTGCGTCAAACAGGGGCCGAGTAATTAAGGGAAATGTTCAAAAACATGCCATAGAAATAGCGTCACACCCAACTTTAGAGGCTCGTAACTCTGGTTCTACTAGACATATGGGGATGTCCTTTGGGTATGTTATAGTCCAATTTGTCCCCCATCCAACCATTCTAAAAACTTTGGGCTACGACAAACAGGGGCCGAGATATTAAGCAAAATGTTCGTCAACGTATGGTATCGTCTCACTTATTGTTATTATGTTACTTATGATTTTAACACTGAACTTTGTAGGCTCATAACTCTCGTTCTATTAGAGACAAGGGGAACTCCTTTGGATATGTTATAGTACTCTTTTCTCCCCATACAAGGATAGTTTAAACTTGAGGCTACCTCAATATCGTCGTCAACTTAATTTTTGTCTCACTTATTGTTACGAGGTTACTTTTGATTTTTGAAAATAAACTTTGCTGGCTCGTAACTCTTTTTCTACTAGAGATGCAGGGATCTCCTTTGAGTATGTTATAGCCCAATTTGTCCCCCATTTAAACATACTAAAAACTTTGGGCTACGACAAACATGGCCCGAGTACTTAAGCAAAACGTGAGCAAACAAACCCCTCTATAGGAAATGCATTAGACTAAATTTTGGAGGCTCGGAACTTTGGTTCTACCAGAGATTCGGGGATGTAAATAATGTGACCTTGACACAAATGTTCAGATAATTATAAAGGTCTTTACATATCCCAAGCGAAAAAAAAACACTTCGCGGTTTCGAACCAGTGGCCTTCCGGGAATGAGGCGAATGTGATAACCACTGCACTACAGATATGTTGTTATGAGTGACCGAGAATACAGGCCGAGTAATTAAGCAAAACGTAAACAAACAACCACTCCATAGGAAAAGCATTTGACCCAACTTTGGAGGCTCGTAACTCTGGTTCTAGTAGAGTTACGGGGATGTCCTTTGAGTATATTATAGCGAAATTTGTCCCCCATCTAACCATACTAAAAGCGTAGGGCTAAAAACAAACAGGGGCCAAGAAATTAAGCAAAACGTGAACAAACAAACCTCTCTATAGGAAATGCATTAGACTAAATTTTGGAAGCTAGGAACTCTGGTTCTACCAGAGATACGGGGATGTAAATAATGTGACCTTGACACAAATGTTCGGATAGTTATAAAGGTCTTTACATATCCCAAGCGAAAAAAAAAAAAAAACTTCGCGGTTTCGAACCTGTGGCCTTCCGGGATTGAGGCGGATGTGATAACCACTGCACTACAGATATGTTGTTATGGGTGACCGAGAATACAGTCGAGTAATTAAGGAAAAAGTAAACAAACAACTCCTTCCATAGGAATAGCATTAGACCCAACTTTGGACGCTCGTAATTCTGGTTCTGAAAGAGATACGGGGATGTCCTTTGAGTATGTTATAGTGCAATTTGTCCCCCATCTAACCATACTAAAAACTTAGGGCTACGACAAACAGGGGCCAAGTAATTAAGCAAAAGGTAAACAAACAACCCCTCCATAGGAAAATCATTTGACCCAATTTTGGAGGCTCGTAACTCCGGTTCTATTAGAGATACGGGGATGTCCTTTGAGCAACTTGAAGTGCAATTTGTCCCCCATCTAACCATACTAAAAACTTTGGGCTACGACAAACAGGGGCCAAGTAGTTAAGCAAAACGTAAACAAACAACCCGTCCATAGGAATAGCATTAGACCCAACTTTGGAGGCTCGTAACTCTGGTTCTAATAGAGATACGGGGATGTCCTTTGAGTATGTTATCGTCCAATTTGTCCCCCATCCTACTATACCAAAGGTTTGGGTTTGCGTCAAACAGGGGCCGAGAAATTAAGCGAAATATTCAAAAACATGCCATAGAAATAGCGTCACACCCAAATTTAGAGGCTCGTAACTCTGGTTCTACAAGACATAGGGGGATGTCCTTTGAGTATTTGTTGGTCCAATTTGTCCCCCATCCTACTATACCAAAGGTTAGGGGTTGCGTCAAACAGGGGCCGAGTAATTAAGGGAAATGTTCAAAAACATGCCATAGAAATAGCGTCACACCCAACTTTAGAGGCTCGTAACTCTGGTTCTACTAGACATATGGGGATGTCCTTTGGGTATGTTATAGTCCAATTTGTCCCCCATCCAACCATTCTAAAAACTTTGGGCTACGACAAACAGGGGCCGAGATATTAAGCAAAATGTTCGTCAACGTATGGTATCGTCTCACTTATTGTTATTATGTTACTTATGATTTTAACACTGAACTTTGTAGGCTCATAACTCTCGTTCTATTAGAGACAAGGGGAACTCCTTTGGATATGTTATAGTACTCTTTTCTCCCCATACAAGGATAGTTTAAACTTGAGGCTACCTCAATATCGTCGTCAACTTAATTTTTGTCTCACTTATTGTTACGAGGTTACTTTTGATTTTTGAAAATAAACTTTGCTGGCTCGTAACTCTTTTTCTACTAGAGATGCAGGGATCTCCTTTGAGTATGTTATAGCCCAATTTGTCCCCCATTTAAACATACTAAAAACTTTGGGCTACGACAAACATGGCCCGAGTACTTAAGCAAAACGTGAGCAAACAAACCCCTCTATAGGAAATGCATTACACTAAATTTTGGAGGCTCGGAACTTTGGTTCTACCAGAGATACGGGGATGTAAATAATGTGACCTTGACACAAATGTTCAGATAATTATAAAGGTCTTTACATATCCCAAGCGAAAAAAAAACACTTCGCGGTTTCGAACCAGTGGCCTTCCGGGAATGAGGCGAATGTGATAACCACTGCACTACAGATATGTTGTTATGAGTGACCGAGAATACAGGCCGAGTAATTAAGCAAAACGTAAACAAACAACCACTCCATAGGAAAAGCATTTGACCCAACTTTGGAGGCTCGTAACTCTGGTTCTAGTAGAGTTACGGGGATGTCCTTTGAGTATATTATAGCGAAATTTGTCCCCCATCTAACCATACTAAAAGCGTAGGGCTAAAAACAAACAGGGGCCAAGAAATTAAGCAAAACGTGAACAAACAAACCTCTCTATAGGAAATGCATTAGACTAAATTTTGGAAGCTAGGAACTCTGGTTCTACCAGAGATACGGGGATGTAAATAATGTGACCTTGACACAAATGTTCGGATAGTTATAAAGGTCTTTACATATCCCAAGCGAAAAAAAAAAAAACTTCGCGGTTTCGAACCTGTGGCCTTCCGGGATTGAGGCGGATGTGATAACCACTGCACTACAGATATGTTGTTATGGGTGACCGAGAATACAGTCGAGTAATTAAGGAAAAAGTAAACAAACAACTCCTTCCATAGGAATAGCATTAGACCCAACTTTGGACGCTCGTAATTCTGGTTCTTAAAGAGATACGGGGATGTCCTTTGAGTATGTTATAGTGCAATTTGTCCCCCATCTAACCATACTAAAAACTTAGGGCTACGACAAACAGGGGCCAAGTAATTAAGCAAATGGTAAACAACCCCTCCATAGGAAAATCATTTGACCCAATTTTGGAGGCTCGTAACTCCGGTTCTATTAGAGATACGGGGATGTCCTTTGAGCAAGTTGTAGTGCAATGTGTCCCCCATCTAACCATACTAAAAACTTTGGGCTACGACAAACAGGGGCCAAGTAGTTAAGCAAAACGTAAACAAACAACCCGTCCATAGGAATAGCATTAGACCCAACTTTGGAGGCTCGTAACTCTGGTTCTAGTAGAGATACGGGGATGTCCTTTGAGTAAGTTATAGTGCAATTTGTCCCCCATCTAACCATACTAAACACGTAGGGCTACGACAAACAGGGGCCAAGTAGTTAAGCAAAACGTAAACAAACAACCCCTCCATAGGAATAGCATTAGACCCAACTTTGGAGGCTCGTAACTCTGGTTCTAGTAGAGATACGGGGATGTCCTTTGAGTAAGTTATAGTGCAATTTGTCCCCCATCTAACCATACTAAAAACGTAGGGCTACGACAAACAGGGGCCAAGTAATTAAGCAAAACGTAAACAAACAAACCCCTCTATAGGAAATGCATTAGACTAAATTTTGGAGGCTCGGAACTCTGTTTCTACCAGAGATACGGGGATGTAAATAATGTGACCTTGACACAAATGTGCAGATAATTATAAAGGTCTTTACATATCCCAAGCGTAAAAAAAAATTCACGGTTTCGAACCTGTGGCCTTCCGGGATTGAGGCGGATGTGATAGCCACTGCACTACAGATATGTTGTTATGGGTGACCGAGAATACAGTCGAGTAATTAAGGAAAAAGTAAACAAACAACTCCTTCCATAGGAATAGCATTAGACCCAACTTTGGACAATCGTAACTCTGGTTCTAAAAGAGATACGGGGATGTCCTTTGAGTAAGTTATAGTGCAATTTGTCCCCCATCTAACCATACTAAAAACGTAGGGCTACGACAAACAGGGGCCAAGTAATTAAGCAAAACGTAAACAAACAACCCCTCCATAGGAAAAGCATTTGACCCAAATTTGGAGGCTCGTAACTCTGGTTCTAGTAGAGTCACGGGGATGTCCTTTGAGTATGTTATAGCGAAATTTGTCCCCCATCTAACCATACTAAAAGCGTAGGGCTAAAAACAAACAGGGGCCAAGAAATTAAGCAAAACGTGAACAAACAAACCTCTCTATAGGAAATGCATTAGACTAAATTTTGGAAGCTCGGAACTCTGGTTCTACCAGAGATACGGGGATGTAAATAATGTGACCTTTACACAAATGTTCAGATAATTATAAAGGTCTTTACATATCCCAAGCGAAAAAAAAAATACTTCGCGGTTTCGAACCAGTGGCCTTCCGGGAATGAGGCGAATGTGATAACCACTGCACTACAGATATGTTGTTATGGGTGACCGAGAATACAGTCGAGTAATTAAGGAAAAAGTAAACAAACAACTCCTTCCATAGGAATAGCATTAGACCCAACTTTGGACGCTCGTAACTCTGGTTCTAAAAGAGATACGGGGATGTCCTTTGAGTAAGTTATAGTGCAATTTGTCCCCCATCTAACCATACTAAAAACGTAGGGCTACGACAAACAGGGGCCAAGTATTTAAGCAAAACGTAAACAAACAAACCCCTCTATAGGAAATGCATTAGACTAAATTTTGGAGGCTCGGAACTCTGTTTCTACCAGAGATACGGGGATGTAAATAATGTGACCTTGACACAAATGTTCGGATAATTATAAAGGTCTTTACATATCCCAAGCGAAAAAAAAAAATTCACGGTTTCGAACCTGTGGCCTTCCGAGATTGAGGCGGATGTGATAACCACTGCACTACAGATATGTTGTTATGGGTGACCGAGAATACAGTCGAGTAATTAAGGAAAAAGTAAACAAACAACTCCTTCCATAGGAATAGCATTAGACCCAACTTTGGACAATCGTAACTCTGGTTCTAAAAGAGATACGGGGATGTCCTTTGAGTAAGTTATAGTGCAATTTGTCCCCCATCTAACCATACTAAAAACGTAGGGCTACGACAAACAGGGGCCAAGTAATTAAGCAAAACGTAAACAAACAACCCCTCCATAGGAAAAGCATTTGACCCAACTTTGGAGGCTCGTAACTCCGGTTCTATAAGAGATACGGGGATGTCCTTTGAGCAAGTTGTAGTGCAATTTGTCCCCCATCTAACCATACTAAAAACTTTGGGCTACGACAAACAGGGGCCAAGTAGTTAAGCAAAACGTAAACAAACAACCCGTCCATAGGAATAGCATTAGACCCAACTTTGGAGGCTCGTAACTCTGGTTCTAATAGAGATACGGGGATGTCCTTTGAGTATGTTATCGTCCAATTTGTCCCCCATCCTACTATACCAAAGGTTTGGGTTTGCGTCAAACAGGGGCCAAGAAATTAAGCAAAACGTGAACAAACAAACCTCTCTATAGGAAATGCATTAGACTAAATTTTGGAAGCTCGGAACTCTGGTTCTACCAGAGATACGGGGATGTAAATAATGTGACCTTGACACAAATGTTCAGATAATTATAAAGGTCTTTACATATCCCAAGCGAAAAAAAAAATACTTCGCGGTTTCGAACCAGTGGCCTTCCGGGAATGAGGCGAATGTGATAACCACTGCACTACAGATATGTTGTTATGGGTGACCGAGAATACAGTCGAGTAATTAAGGAAAAAGTAAACAAACAACTCCTTCCATAGGAATAGCATTAGACCCAACTTTGGACGCTCGTAACTCTGGTTCTAATAGAGATACGGGGATGTCCTTTGAGTAAGTTATAGTGCAATTTTTCCCCATCTAACCATACTAAAAACGTAGGGCTACGACAAACAGGGGCCAAGTATTTAAGCAAAACGTAAACAAACAAACCCCTCTATAGGAAATGCATTAGACTAAATTTTGGAGGCTCGGAACTCTGTTTCTACCAGAGATACGGGGATGTAAATAATGTGACCTTGACACAAATGTTCGGATAATTATAAAGGTCTTTACATATCCCAAGCGAAAAAAAAAAAATTCACGGTTTCGAACCTGTGGCCTTCCGGGATTGAGGCGGATGTGATAACCACTGCACAACAGATATGTTGTTATGGGTGACCGAGAATACAGTCGAGTAATTAAGGAAAAAGTAAACAAACAACTCCTTCCATAGGAATAGCATTAGACCCAACTTTGGACAATCGTAACTCTGGTTCTAAAAGAGATACGGGGATGTCCTTTGAGTAAGTTATAGTGCAATTTGTCCCCCATCTAACCATACTAAAAACGTAGGGCTACGACAAACAGGGGCCAAGTAATTAAGCAAAACGTAAACAAACAACCCCTCCATAGGAAAAGCATTTGACCCAACTTTGGAGGCTCGTAACTCCGGTTCTATTAGAGTTACGGGGATGGCCTTTGAGTGTGTTATAGCGAAATTTGTCCCCCATCTAACCATACTAAAAGCGTAGGGCTAAAAACAAACAGGGGCCAAGAAACTAAGCAAAACGTGAGCAAACAAACCCCTCTATAGGAAATGCATTAGACTAAATTTTGGAGGCTCGGAACTTTGGTTCTACCAGAGATACGGGGATGTAAATAATGTGACCTTGACACAAATGTTCAGATAATTATAAAGGTCTTTACATATCCCAAGCGAAAAAAAAACACTTCGCGGTTTCGAACCAGTGGCCTTCCGGGAATGAGGCGAATGTGATAACCACTGCACTACAGATATGTTGTTATGGGTGACCGAGAATACAGTCGAGTAATTAAGGAAAAAGTAAACAAACAACTCCTTCCATAGGAATAGCATTAGACCCAACTTTGGACGCTCGTAACTCTGGTTCTAAAAGAGATACGGGGATGTCCTTTGAGTAAGTTATAGTGCAATTTGTCCCCCATCTAACCATACTAAAAACGTAGGGCTACGACAAACAGGGGCCAAGTATTTAAGCAAAACGTAAACAAACAAACCCCTCTATAGGAAATGCATTAGACTAAATTTTGGAAACTCGGAACTCTGTTTCTACCAGAGATACGGGGATGTAAATAATGTGACCTTGACACAAATGTTCGGATAATTATAAAGGTCTTTACATATCCCAAGCGAAAAAAAAAATTCACGGTTTCGAACCTGTGGCCTTCCGGGATTGAGGCGGATGTGATAACCACTGCACTACAGATATGTTGTTATGGGTGACCGAGAACACAGTCGAGTAATTAAGGAAAAAGTAAACAAACAACTCCTTCCATAGGAATAGCATTAGACCCAACTTTGGACAATCGTAACTCTGGTTCTAAAAGAGATACGGGGATGTCCTTTGAGTAAGTTATAGTGCAATTTGTCCCCCATCTAACCATACTAAAAACGTAGGGCTACGACAAACAGGGGCCAAGTAATTAAGCAAAACGTAAACAAACAACCCCTCCATAGGAAAAGCATTTGACCCAACTTTGGAGGCTCGTAACTCCGGTTCTATAAGAGATACGGGGATGTCCTTTGAGCAAGTTGTAGTGCAATTTGTCCCCCATCTAACCATACTAAAAACTTTGGGCTACGACAAACAGGGGCCAAGTAGTTAAGCAAAACGTAAACAAACAACCCGTCCATAGGAATAGCATTAGACCCAACTTTGGAGGCTCGTAACTCTGGTTCTAATAGAGATACGGGGATGTCCTTTGAGTATGTTATCGTCCAATTTGTCCCCCATCCTACTATACCAAAGGTTTGGGTTTGCGTCAAACAGGGGCCAAGAAATTAAGCAAAACGTGAACAAAAAACCTCTCTATAGGAAATGCATTAGACTAAATTTTGGAAGCTCGGAACTCTGGTTCTACCAGAGATACGGGGATGTAAATAATGTGACCTTGACACAAATGTTCAGATAATTATAAAGGTCTTTACATATCCCAAGCGAAAAAAAAAATACTTCGCGGTTTCGAACCAGTGGCCTTCCGGGAATGAGGCGAATGTGATAACCACTGCACTACAGATATGTTGTTATGGGTGACCGAGAATACAGTCGAGTAATTAAGGAAAAAGTAAACAAACAACTCCTTCCATAGGAATAGCATTAGACCCAACTTTGGACGCTCGTAACTCTGGTTCTAATAGAGATACGGGGATGTCCTTTGAGTAAGTTATAGTGCAATTTGTCCCCCATCTAACCATACTAAAAACGTAGGGCTACGACAAACAGGGGCCAAGTATTTAAGCAAAACGTAAACAAACAAACCCCTCTATAGGAAATGCATTAGACTAAATTTTGGAGGCTCGGAACTCTGTTTCTACCAGAGATACGGGGATGTAAATAATGTGACCTTGACACAAATGTTCGGATAATTATCAAGGTCTTTACATATCCCAAGCGAAAAAAAAAAAATTCACGGTTTCGAACCTGTGGCCTTCCGGGATTGAGGCGGATGTGATAACCACTGCACTACAGATATGTTGTTATGGGTGACCGAGAATACAGTCGAGTAATTAAGGAAAAAGTAAACAAACAACTCCTTCCATAGGAATAGCATTAGACCCAACTTTGGACAATCGTAACTCTGGTTCTAAAAGAGATACGGGGATGTCCTTTGAGTAAGTTATAGTGCAATTTGTCCCCCATCTAACCATACTAAAAACGTAGGGCTACGACAAACAGGGGCCAAGTAATTAAGCAAAACGTAAACAAACAACCCCTCCATAGGAAAACCATTTGACCCAACTTTGGAGGCTCGTAACTCCGGTTCTATTAGAGTTACGGGGATGTCCTTTGAGTATGTTATAGCGAAATTTGTCCCCCATCTAACCATACTAAAAGCGTAGGGCTAAAAACAAACAGGGGCCAAGAAACTAAGCAAAACGTGAACAAACAAACCTCTCTATAGGAAATGCATTAGACTAAATTTTGGAAGCTCGGAACTCTGTTTCTACCAGAGATACGGGGATGTAAATAATGTGACCTTGACACAAATGTTCGGATAATTATAAAGGTCTTTACATATCCCAAGCGAAAAAAAAAAAAACTTCGCGGTTTCGAACCTGTGGCCTTCCGGGATTGAGGCGGATGTGATAACCACTGCACTACAGATATGTTATTATGGGTGACCGAGAATACAGGGCGAGTAATTAAGGAAAAAGTAAACAAACAACTCCTTCCATATGAATAGCATTAGACCCAACTTTGGACGCTCGTAATTCTGGTTCTGAAAGAGATACGGGGATGTCGTTTGAGTATGTTATAGTGCAATTTGTCCCCCATCTAACCATACTAAAAACTTAGGGCTACGACAAACAGGGGCCAAGTAATAAAGCAAAACGTAAACAAACAACCCCTCCATAGGAAAAGCATTTGACCCAACTTTGGAGGCTCGTAACTCTGGTTCTAGTAGAGTTACGGGGATGTCCTTTGAAAATGTTATAGCGAAATTTGTCCCCCAACTAACCATACTAAAAGCGTAGGGCTAAAAACAAACAGGGGCCAAGAAATTAAGCAAAACGTGAACAAACAAACCTCTCTATAGGAAATGCATTAGACTAAATTTTGGAAGCACGGAACTCTGGTTCTACCAGAGATACGGGGATGTAAATAATGTGACCTTGACACAAATGTTCAGATAATTATAAAGGTCTTTACATATCCCAAGCGAAAAAAAAAATACTTCGCGGTTTCGAACCAGTGGCCTTCCGGGAATGAGGCGAATGTGATAACCACTGCACTACAGATATGTTATTATGGGTGACCGAGAATACAGGGCGAGTAATTAAGGAAAAAGTAAACAAACAACTCCTTCCATAGGAATAGCATTAGACCCAACTTTGGACGCTCGTAATTCTGGTTCTGAAAGAGATACGGGGATGTCCTTTGAGTATGTTATAGTGCAATTTGTCCCCCATCTAACCATACTAAAAACGTAGGGCTACGACAAACAGGGGCCAAGTAATTAAGCAAAACGTAAACAAACAACCCCTCCATAGGAAAATCATTTGACCCAATTTTGGAGGCTCGTAACTCCGGTTCTATTAGAGATACGGGGATGTCCTTTGAGCATGTTGTAGTGCAATTTGTCCCCCATCTAACCATACTAAAAACTTTGGGCTACGACAAACAGGGGCCAAGTAGTTAAGCAAAACGTAAACAAACAACCCCTCCATAGGAATAGCATTAGACCCAACTTTGGAGGCTCGTAACTCTGGTTCTAATAGAGATACGGGGATGTCCTTTGAGTATGTTATCGTCCAATTTGTCCCCCATCCTACTATACCAAAGGTTTGGGGTTGCGTCAAACATAGGCCGAGAAATTAAGCGAAATATTCAAAAACATGCCATAGAAATAGCGTCACACCCAACTTTAGAGGCTCGCAACTCTGGTTCTTCAAGACATAGGGGGATGTCCTTTGAGTATTTTATGGTCCAATTTGTCCCCCATCCTACTATACCAAAGGTTAGGGGTTGCGTCAAACAGGGGCCGAGTAATTAAGGGAAATGTTCAAAAACATGCCATAGAAATAGCGTCACACCCAACTTTAGAGGCTCGTAACTCTGGTTGTACTAGACATAGGGGGATGTCCTTTGGGTATGTTATAGTCCAATTTGTCTTCCATCCAACCATACTAAAAACTTTGGGCTACGACAAACAGGGGCCGAGATATTAAGCAAAATGTTCGTCAACGTATGGTATCGTCTCACTTATTGTTATTATGTTACTTATGATTTTAACACTGAACTTTGTAGGCTCATAACTCTCGTTCTATTAGAGACAAGGGGATCTCCTTTGGATATGTTATAGTACTCTTTTCTCCCCATACAAGGATAGTTTAAACTTGAGGCTACCTCAATATCGTCGTCAACTTATTTTTTGTCTCACTTATTGTTAGGAGATTACTTTTGATTTTTGAAAATAAACTTTGCTGGCTCGTAACTCTTTTTCTACTAGAGGTGCAGGGATCTCCTTTGAGTATGTTATAGCCCAATTTGTCCCCCATCTAACCATACTAAAAACTTTGGGCTACGACAAACATGGCCCGAGTACTTAAGCAAAACGTGAACAAACAAACCCCTCTATAGGAAATGCATTAGACTAAATTTTGGAGGCTCGGAACTTTGGTTCTACCAGAGATACGGGGATGTAAATAATGTGACCTTGACACAAATGTTCAGATAATTATAAAGGTCTTTACATATCCCAAGCGAAAAAAAAATACTTCGCGGGTTCGAACCAGTGGCCTTCCGGGAATGAGGCGAATATGATAACCACTGCACTACAGATATGTTGTTATGGGTGACCGAGAATACAGGCGAGTAATTAAGGAAAAAGTAAACAAACAACTCCTTCCATAGGAATAGCATTAGACCCAACTTTGGACGCTCGTAACTCTGGTTCTAAAAGAGATACGGGGATGTCCTTTGAGTAAGTTATAGTGCAATTTGTCCCCCATCTAACCATACTAAAAACGTAGGGCTACGACAAACAGGGGCCAAGTAATTAAGCAAAACGTAAACAAACAACCCCTCCATAGGAAAATCATTTGACCCAACTTTGGAGGCTCGTAACTCCGGTTCTATTAGAGATACGGGGATGTCCTATGAGCATGTTGTAGTGCAATTTGTCCCCCATCTAACCATACTAAAAACTTTGGGCTACGACAAACAGGGGCCAAGTAGTTAAGCAAAACGTAAACAAACAACCCCTCCATAGGAATAGCATTAGACCCAACTTTGGAGGCTCGTAACTCTGGTTCTAATAGAGATACGGGGATGTCCTTTGAGTATGTTATCGTCCAATTTGTCCCCCATCCTACTATACCAAAGGTTTGGGGTTGCGTCAAACAGGGGCCGATAAATTAAGCGAAATATTCAAAAACATGCCATAGAAATAGCGTCACACCCAACTTTAGAGGCTCGTAACTCTGGTTCTACAAGACATAGGGGGATGTCCTTTGAGTATTTTATGGTCCAATTTGTCCCCCATCCTACTGTACCAAAGGTTAGGGGTTGCGCCAAACAGGGGCCGAGTAATTAAGGGAAATGTTCAAAAACATGCCATAGAAATAGCGTCACACCCAACTTTAGAGGCTCGTAACTCTTGTTGTACTAGACATAGGGGGATGTCCTTTGGGTATGTTATAGTCCAATTTGTCCCCCATCCAACCATACTAAAAACTTTGGGCTACGACAAACAGGGGCCGAGATATTAAGCAAAATGTTCGTCAACGTATGGTATCGTCTCACTTATTGTTATTATGTTACTTATGATTTTAACACTGAACTTTGTAGGCTCATAACTCTCGTTCTATTAGAGACAAGGGGATCTCCTTTGGATATGTTATAGTACTCTTTTCTCCCCATACAAGGATAGTTTAAACTTGAGGCTACCTCAATATCGTCGTCAACTTATTTTTTGTCTCACTTATTGTTAGGAGGTTACTTTTGATTTTTGAAAATAAACTTTGCTGGCTCGTAACTCTTTTTCTACTAGAGATGCAGGGATCTCCTTTGAGTATGTTATAGCCCAATTTGTCCCCCATCTAACCATACTAAAAACTTTGGGCTACGACAAACATGGCCCGAGTACTTAAGCAAAACGTGAACAAACAAACCCCTCTATAGGAAATGCATTAGACTAAATTTTGGAGGCTCGGAACTTTGGTTCTACCAGAGATACGGGGATGTAAATAATGTGACCTTGACACAAATGTTCAGATAATTATAAAGGTCTTTACATATCCCAAGCGAAAAAAAAAATACTTCGCGGGTTCGAACCAGTGGCCTTCCGGGAATGAGGCGAATATGATAACCACTGCACTACAGATATGTTGTTATGGGTGACCGAGAATACAGGCTGAGTAATTCAGGAAAAAGTAAACAAACAACTCCTTCCATAGGAATAGGATTAGACCCAACTTTGGACGCTCGTAACTCTGGTTCTAAAACAGATACGGGGATGACCTTTGAGTAAGTTATAGTGCAATTTGTCCCCCATCTAACCATACTAAAAACGTAGGGCTACGACAAACAGGGGCCAAGTAATTAAGCAAAACGTAAACAAACAAACCCCTCTATAGGAAATGCATTAGACTAAATTTTGGAGGCTCGGAACTCTGTTTCTACCAGAGATACGGGGATGTAAATAATGTGACTTTGACACAAATGTTCAGATAATTATAAAGGTCTTTACATATCCCAAGCGAAAAAAAAAAAACTTCGCAGTTTCGTACCTGCGGCCTTCCGGGATTGAGGCGGATGTGATAACCACTGCACTACAGATATGTTATTAAGGGTGACCGAGAATACAGGCCGAGTAATTAAGGAAAAAGTAAACAAACAACTCCTTCCATAGGATTAGCATTAGACCCAACTTTGGAGGCTCGTAACTCTGGTTCTAGTAGAGATACGGGGATGTCCTTTGAGTATGTTATAGCGACATTTGTCCCCCATCTAACCATACTAAAAGCGTAGGGCTAAAAACAAACAAGGGCCAAGAAATTAAGCAAAACGTGAACAAACAAACCTCTCTATAGGAAATGCATTAGACTAAATTTTGGAGGCTCGGAACTCTGGTTCTACCAGAGATACGGGGATGTAAATAATGTGACCTTGACACAAATGTTCGGATAATTATAAAGGTCTTTACATATCCCAGGCGAAAAAAAAAAACTTCGCGGTTTCGAACCTGTGGCCTTCCGGGATAGAGGCGGATGTGATAACCACTGCACTACAGATATGTTATTATGGGTGACCGAGAATACAGGCCGAGTAATTAAGGAAAAAGTAAACAAACAACTCCTTCCATATGAATAGCATTAGACCCAACTTTGGACGCTCGTAATTCTGGTTCTGAAAGAGATATGCGGATGTCCTTTGAGTATGTTATAGTGCAAATTGTCCCCCATCTAACCATACTAAAAACTTAGGGCTACGACAAACAGGGGCCAAGTAATTAAGCAAAACGTAAACAAACAACCCCTCCATAGGAAAAGCATTTAACCCAACGTTGGAGGCTCGTAACCCTGGTTCTAGTAGAGATACAGGGATGTCCTTTGAGTATGTTATGGTGCAATTTGTCCCCCATCTAACCATACTAAAAGCGTAGGGCTAAAAACAAACAGGGGCCAAGAAATTAAGCAAAACGTAAACAAGCAACCCCTCCATAGGAAAAGCATTTGACCCAACTTTGGAGGCTCGTAACCCTGGTTCTAGTAGAGATACAGGGATGTCCTTTGAGTATGTTATAGTGCAATTTGTCCCCCATCTAACCATACTGAAAACTTAGGGCTACGAAAAACAGGGGCCAAGTATTTAAGCAAAACGGAAACAAACAAACCCCTCTATAGGAAATGCATTAGACTAAATTTTGGAGGCTCGGAACTCTGTTTCTACCAGAGATACGGGGATGTAAATTATGTGACCTTGACACAAATGTTCGGATAATTATAAAGGTCTTTACATATCCCAAGCGAAAAAAAAAAAAAAACTTCGCGGTTTCGAACCTGCGGCCTTCCGGGATTGAGGCGGATGTGATAACCACTGCACTACAGATATGTTATTATGGGTGACCAAGAATACAGGCCGAGTAATAAAGGAAAAAGTAACCAAACAACTCCTTCCATATGAATAGCATTAGACCCAACTTTGGACGCTCGTAATTCTGGTTCTGAAAGAGATATGGGGATGTCCTTTGAGTATGTTATAGTGCAATTAGTCCCCCATCTAACCATACTGAAATCTTAGGGCTACGAAAAACAGGGGCCAGGTATTTAAGCAAAACGGAAACAAACAAACCCCTCTATAGGAAATGCATTAGACTAAATTTTGGAGGCTCGGAACTCTGTTTCTACCAGAGATACGGGGATGTAAACAATGTGACCTTGACACAAATGTTCGGATAATTATAAAGGTCTTTACATATCCCAAGCGAAAAAAAAAAAAAACTTCGCGGTTTCGAACCTGCGGCCTTCCGGGATTGAGGCGGATGTGATAACCACTGCACTACAGATATGTTATTATGGGTGACCGAGAATACAGGCCGAGTAATTAAGGAAAATGTAAACAAACAACTCCTTCCATAGGAATAGCATTAGACCCAATTTTGCACGCTCGTAACTCTGGTTCTAAAAGAGATACGGAGATGTCCTTTGAGTAAGTTATAGTGCAAATTGTCCCCCATCTAACCATGCTAAAAACGTACGGCAACGACAAACCGGGGCCAAGTAATTAAGCAAAACGTAAACAAGCAACCCCTCCATAGGAAAAGCATTTGACCCAACTTTGGAGGCTCGTAACCCTGGTTCTAGTAGAGATACAGGGATGTCCTTTGAGTATGTTATAGTGCAATTTGTCCCCCATCTAACCATACTAAAAGCGTAGGGATAAAAACAAACAGGGGCCATGAAATTAAGCAAAACGTGAACAAACAAACCTCTCTATAGGAAATGCATTAGACTAAATTTTGGAGGCTCGGAACTCTGGTTCTACCAGAGATACGGGGATGTAAATAATGTGACCTTGACACAAATGTTCGGGTAATTATAAAGGTCTTTACATATCCCAAGAAAAAAAAAAAAAAAAAAACTTCGCGGTTTCGAACCTGTGGCCTTCCGGGATTGAGGCGGATGAGATAACCACTGCACTATAATTATGTTATTATGGGTGACCGAGAATACAGGCTGAGTAATTAAGGAAAAAGTAAACAAACAACTCCTTCCATATGAATAGCATTAGACCCAACTTTGGACGCTCGTAATTCTGGTTCTGAAAGAGATATGGGGATGTCCTTTGAGTATGTTATAGTGCAATTAGTCCCCCATCTAACCATACTGAAAACTTAGGGCTACGAAAAACAGGGGCCAAGTATTTAAGCAAAACGGAAACAAACAAACCCCTCTATAGGAAATGCATTAGACTAAATTTTGGAGGCTCGGAACTCTGTTTCTACCAGAGATACGGGGATGTAAACAATGTGACCTTGACACAAATGTTCGGATAATTATAAAGGTCTTTACATATCCCAAGCGAAAAAAAAAAAAAATTCGCGGTTTCGAACCTGCGGCCTTCCGGGATTGAGGCGGATGTGATAACCACTGCACTACAGATATGTTATTATGGGTGACCGAGAATACAGGCCGAGTAATTAAGGAAAATGTAAACAAACAACTCCTTCCATAGGAATAGCATTAGACCCAATTTTGCATGCTCGTAACTCTGGTTCTAAAAGAGATACGGAGATGTCCTTTGAGTAAGTTATAGTGCAAATTGTCCCCCATCTAACCATGCTAAAAACGTACGGCAACGACAAACCGGGGCCAAGTAATTAAGCAAAACGTAAACAAGCAACCCCTCCATAGGAAAAGCATTTGACCCAACTTTGGAGGCTCGTAACCCTGGTTCTAGTAGAGATACAGGGATGTCCTTTGAGTATGTTATAGTGCAATTTGTCCCCCATCTAACCATACTAAAAGCGTAGGGATAAAAACAAACAGGGGCCAAGAAATTAAGCAAAACGTGAACAAACAAACCTCTCTATAGGAAATGCATTAGACTAAATTTTGGAGGCTCGGAACTCTGGTTCTACCAGAGATACGGGGATGTAAATAATGTGACCTTGACACAAATGTTCGGGTAATTATAAAGGTCTTTACATATCCCAAGAAAGAAAAAAAAAAAAAACTTCGCGGTTTCGAACCTGTGGCCTTCCAGATTGAGGCGGATGTGATAACCACTGCACTATAATTATGTTATTATGGGTGACCGAGAATACAGGCCGAGTAATTAAGGAAAAAGTAAACAAACAACTCCTTCCATATGAATAGCATTAGACCCAACTTTGGACGCTCGTAATTCTGGTTCTGAAAGAGATATGGGGATGTCCATTGAGTATGTTATAGTGCAATTTGTCCCCCATCTAACCATACTGAAAACTTAGGGCTACGAAAAACTGGGGCCAAGTATTTAAGCAAAACGGAAACAAACAAACCCCTCTATAGGAAATGCATTAGACTAAATTTTGGAGGCTCGGAACTCTGTTTCTACCAGAGATACGGGGATGTAAATAATGTGACCTTGACACAAATGTTCGGATAATTATAAAGGTCTTTACATATCCCAAGCGAAAAAAAAAAAAACTTCGCGGTTTCGAACCTGCGGCCTTCCGGGATTGAGGCGGAAGTGATAACCACTGCACTACAGATATGTTATTATGGGTGACCGAGAATACAGGCCGAGTAATTAAGGAAAAAGTAAACAAACAACTCCTTCCGTAGGAATAGCATTAGTCCCGATTTTGCACGCTCGTAACTCTGGTTCTAAAAGAGATACGGAGATGTCCTTTGAGTAAGTTATAGTGCAAATTGTCCCCCATCTAACCATGCTAAAAACGTACGGCAACGACAAACCGGGGCCAAGTAATTAAGCAAAACGTAAACAAGCAACCCCTCCATAGGAAAAGCATTTGACCCAACTTTGGAGGCTCGTAACCCTGGTTCTAGTAGAGATACAGGGATGTCCTTTGAGTATGTTATAGTGCAATTTGTCCCTCATCTAACCATACTAAAAGCTTAGGGATAAAAACAAACAGGGGCCAAGAAATTAAGCAAAACGTGAACAAACAAACCTCTCTATAGGAAATGCATTAGACTAAATTTTGGAGGCTCGGAACTTTGGTTCTACCAGAGATACGGGGATGTAAATAATGTGAACTTGACACAAATTTTCGGATAATTATAAAGGTCTTTACATATCCCAAGCAAAAAAAAAAACTTCGCGGTTTCGAACCTGTGGCCTTCCGGGATTGAGGCGGATGTGATAACCACTGCACTACAGATATGTTATTATGGGTGACCGAGAATACAGGCTGAGTAATTAAGGAACAAGTAAACAAACAACTCCTTCCATAGGAATAGCATTAGACCCAACTTTGGAGGCTCGTAACTCTGGTTCTAAAAGAGTTACGGTGATGTCCTTTGAGTATGTTATAGTGCAATTTGTCCCCCATCTAACCATACTAAAAACGTAGGGCTACGACAAACAGGGGCCAAGAAATTAAGCAAAACATGAACAAACAAACCCCTCTATAGGAAATGCATTAGACTAAATTTTGGAGGCTCGGAACTCTGGTTCTACCAGAGATACGGGGATGTAAATAATGTGGCCTTGACACAAATGTTCGGATAATTATAAAGGTCTTTACATATCCCAAGCGACAAAAAAAAAACTTCGCGGTTTCGAACCTGTGGCCTTCCGGGATTGAGGCGGATGTGATAACCACTGCACTACAGATATGTTATTATGGGTGACCGAGAATACAGCCCGAGTAATTAAGGAACAAGTAAACAAACAACTCCTTTCATAGGAATAGCATTAGACCCAATTTTGGAGGCTCGTAACTCCGGTTCTAGTAGAGATACGGGGATGTCCTTTAAGCAAAATGTAGTGCAATTTGTCCCCCATCTAACCATACTAAAAACTTTGGGCTACGACAAACAGGGCCGAGTAATTAAGCAAAACGTAAACAAACAACCCCTCCCTAGGAAAAGCATTTGACCCAATTTTGGAGGCTCGTAACTCTGGTTCTAGTAGAGATACGGGGATGTCCTTTGAGTATGTTATAGTGCAATTTGTCCCCCATCTAACCATACTAAAAACGTAGGGCTAAAAACAAACAGGGGCCAAGAAATTAAGCAAAACGTGAACAAACAACCCCCTCTATAGGAAATGCATTAGACTAAATTTTGGAGGCTCGGAACTCTGTTTCTACCAGAGATACGGGGATGTAAACAATGTGACCTTGACACAAATGTTCGGATAATTATAAAGGTCTTTACATATCCCAAGCGAAAAAAAAAAAAAATTCGCGGTTTCGAACCTGCGGCCTTCCGGGATTGAGGCGGATGTGATAACCACTGCACTACAGATATGTTATTATGGGTGACCGAGAATACAGGCCGAGTAATTAAGGAAAATGTAAACAAACAACTCCTTCCATAGGAATAGCATTAGACCCAATTTTGCATGCTCGTAACTCTGGTTCTAAAAGAGATACGGAGATGTCCTTTGAGTAAGTTATAGTGCAAATTGTCCCCCATCTAACCATGCTAAAAACGTACGGCAACGACAAACCGGGGCCAAGTAATTAAGCAAAACGTAAACAAGCAACCCCTCCATAGGAAAAGCATTTGACCCAACTTTGGAGGCTCGTAACCCTGGTTCTAGTAGAGATACAGGGATGTCCTTTGAGTATGTTATAGTGCAATTTGTCCCTCATCTAACCATACTAAAAGCGTAGGGATAAAAACAAACAGGGGCCAAGAAATTAAGCAAAACGTGAACAAACAAACCTCTCTATAGGAAATGCATTAGACTAAATTTTGGAGGCTCGGAACTTTGGTTCTACCAGAGATACGGGGATGTAAATAATGTGAACTTGACACAAATTTTCGGATAATTATAAAGGTCTTTACATATCCCAAGCAAAAAAAAAAAACTTCGCGGTTTCGAACCTGTGGCCTTCCGGGATTGAGGCGGATGTGATAACCACTGCACTACAGATATGTTATTATGGGTGACCGAGAATACAGGCTGAGTAATTAAGGAACAAGTAAACAAACAACTCCTTCCATAGGAATAGCATTAGACCCAACTTTGGAGGCTCGTAACTCTGGTTCTAAAAGAGTTACGGTGATGTCCTTTGAGTATGTTATAGTGCAATTTGTCCCCCATCTAACCATACTAAAAACGTAGGGCTACGACAAAAAGGGGCCAAGAAATTAAGCAAAACATGAACAAACAAACCCCTCTATAGGAAATGCATTAGACTAAATTTTGGAGGCTCGGAACTCTGGTTCTACCAGAGATACGGGGATGTAAATAATGTGGCCTTGACACAAATGTTCGGATAATTATAAAGGTCTTTA
The DNA here is from genome assembly GCF_054372755.1 of Phalangium opilio. Taxonomy (NCBI): domain Eukaryota; kingdom Metazoa; phylum Arthropoda; class Arachnida; order Opiliones; family Phalangiidae; genus Phalangium; species Phalangium opilio. The sequence goes on along the minus strand of NW_028324187.1, from coordinate 3,309,003 downwards.
CATATCCCAAGCGACAAAAAAAAACTTCGCGGTTTCGAACCTGTGGCCTTCCGGGATTGAGGCGGATGTGATAACCACTGCACTACAGATATGTTATTATGGGTGACCGAGAATACAGCCCGAGTAATTAAGGAACAAGTAAACAAACAACTCCTTTCATAGGAATAGCATTAGACCCAATTTTGGAGGCTCGTAACTCCGGTTCTAGTAGAGATACGGGGATGTCCTTTAAGCAAAATGTAGTGCAATTTGTCCCCCATCTAACCATACTAAAAACTTTGGGCTACGACAAACAGGGCCGAGTAATTAAGCAAAACGTAAACAAACAACCCCTCCCTAGGAAAAGCATTTGACCCAATTTTGGAGGCTCGTAACTCTGGTTCTAGTGGAGATATGGGGATGTCCTTTGAGTATGTTATAGTGCAATTTGTCCCCCATCTAACCATACTAAAAACGTAGGGCTAAAAACAAACAGGGGCCAAGAAATTAAGCAAAACGTGAACAAACAAACCCCTCTATAGGAAATGCATTAGACTAAATTTTGGAGACTCGGAACTCTGGTTCTACCAGAGATACGGGGATGTAAATAATGTGACCTTGACACTAATGTTCGGATAATTATAAAGGTCTTTACATATCCCAAGCGAAAAAAAAAAACTTCGCGGTTTCGAACCTGTGGCCTTCCGGGATTGAGGCGGATGTGATAACCACTGCACTACAGATATGTTATTATGGGTGACCGAGAATACAGGCCGAGTAATTAAGGAAAAAGTAAACACCTCCTTTCATAGGAATAGCATTAGACCCAACTCTGGAGGCTCGTAACTCTAATTCTAAAAGAGATACGGGGATGCCCTTTGAGTATGTTATAGTGCAATTTGCCCCCCATCTAACCATACTAAAAACTTTGGGCAACGACAAACAGGGGCCAAGTAATTAAGCAAAACGTAAACAAACACTCCCTCCATAGGAAAAGAATTTGACCCAACTTTGGAGGCTCGTAACTCTGGTTCTAATAGAGATACGGGGATGTCCTTTGAGTATGTTATAGTGCAATTTGTCCCCCATCTAACCATCCTAAAAACGTAGGGCTAAAAACAAACAGGGGCCAAGAAATTAAGCAAAACGTGAACAAACAAACCCCTCTATAGTAAATGCATTAGACTAAATTTTGGAGACTCGGAACTCTGGTTCTACCAGAGATACGGGGATGTAAATAATGTGACCTTGACACTAATGTTCGGATAATTATAAAGGTCTTTACATATCCCAAGCGAAAAAAAAAAAAAAACTTCGCTGTTTCGAACCTGTGGCCTTCCGGGATTGAGGCGGATGTGATAACCACTGCACTACAGATACGTTATTATGAGTGACCGAGAATACAGGCCGGGTAATTAAGGAAAAAGTAAACACCTCCTTTCATAGGAATAGCATTAGACCCAATTTGGAGGCTCGTAACTCTGGTTCTAAAAGAGATACGGGGATGTCCTTTGAGTATGTTATAGTGCAATTTGTCCCCGATCTAACCATACTAAAAACTTTGGGCTACGACAAACAGGGGCCAAGAAATTAAGACAAACATAAACAAACAACCCCTCCATAGGAAAAGAATTTGACCCAAATTTGGAGGCTCGTAACTCTGGTTCTAATAGAGATACGGGGATGTCCTTTGAGTATGTTATAGTGCAATTTGTCCCCCATCCAACCATACTAAAAACGTAGGGCTAAAAACAAACAGGGGCCAAGAAATTAAGCAAAACGTGAACAAACAAACCCCTCTATAGGAAATGCATTAGACTAAATTTTGGAAGCTCGGAACTCTGGTTCTACCAGAGATACGGGGATGTAAATAATGTGACCTTGACACAAATGTGCAGATAATTATAAAGGTCTTTACATATCCCAAGCGAAAAAAAAAATACTTCGCGGTTTCGAACCAGTGGCCTTCCGGGAATGAGGCGAATGTGATAACCACTGCACTACAGATATGTTGTTATGGGTGACCGAGAATACAGGCCGAGTAATTAAGGAAAAAGTAAACAAACAACTCCTTCCATAGGAATAGCATTAGACCCAACTTTGGAGGCTCGTAACTCTGGTTCTAAAAGAGATACGGGGATGTCCTTTGATTATGTTATAGTGCAATTTGTCCCCGATCTAACCATACTAAAAACTTTGGGCTACGACAAACAGGGGCCAAGAAATTAAGACAAACATAAACAAACAACCCCTCCATAGGAAAAGAATTTGACCCAAATTTGGAGGCTCGTAACTCTGGTTCTAATAGAGATACGGGGATGTCCTTTGAGTATGTTATAGTGCAATTTGTCCCCCATCCAACCATACTAAAAACGTAGGGCTAAAAACAAACAGGGGCCAAGAAATTAAGCAAAACGTGAACAAACAAACCCCTCTATAGGAAATGCATTAGACTAAATTTTGGAAGCTCGGAACTCTGGTTCTACCAGAGATACGGGGATGTAAATAATGTGACCTTGACACAAATGTGCAGATAATTATAAAGGTCTTTACATATCCCAAGCGTAAAAAAAAAACTTCGCGGTTTCGAACCTGTGGCCTTCCGGGATTGAGGCGGATGTGATAACCACTGCACTACAGATATGTTATTATGGGTGACCGAGAATACAGGCCGAGTAATTAAGGAAAAAGTAAACACCACCTTTCATAGGAATAGCATTAGACCCAACTTTGGAGGCTCGTAACTCTGGTTCTAAAAGAGATACGGGGATGTCCTTTGAGTATGTTATAGTGCAATTTGTCCCCCATCTAACCATACTAAAAACTTTGGGCTACGACAAACAGGGGCCAAGTAATTAAGCAAAACGTAAACAAACAACCCCTCCATAGGAAAAGAATTTGACCCAACTTTGGAGGCTCGTAACTCTGGTTCTAATAGAGATACGGGGATGTCCTTTGAGTATGTTATAGTGCAATTTGTCCCCCATCTAACCATACTGAAACTTTGGGCTACGACAAACAGGGGCCAAGTAATTAAGCAAAACGTAAACAAACAACCCCTCCCTAGGAAAATCATTTGACCCAATTTTGGAGGCTCGTAACTCCGGTTCTAGTAGAGATACGGGGATGTCCTTTGAGAAAGTTGTAGTGCAATTTGTCCCCCATCTAACCTTTTTAAAAACGTAGGGCTAAAAACAAACAGGGGCCAAGAAATTAAGCAAAACGTGAACAAACAAACCTCTCTATAGGAAATGCATTAGACTAAATTTTGGAGGCTCGGAACTCTGGTTCTACCAGAGATACGGGGATGTAAATAATGTGACCTTGACACAAATGTTCGGATAATTATAAAGGTCTTTACATATCCCAAGCGAAAAAAAAAAAACTTCGCGGTTTCGAACCTGTGGCCTTCCGGGATTGAGGCGGATGTGATAACCACTGCACTACAGATATGTTATTATGGGTGACCGAGAATACAGGCCAAGTAATTAAGGAAAATGTAAACAAACAACTCCTTTCATAGGAATAGCATTAGACCCAACTTTGGAGGCTCGTAACTCTGGTTCTTAACGAGTTACGGGGATGTCCTTTGAGTATGTTATAGTGCAATTTGTCCCCCATCTAACCATACTAAGAACTTTGGGCTACGACAAACAGGGGCCGAGTACTTAAGTAAAACGTAAACAAACAAACCTCTCCATAGGAAATGCATTAGACTATACTTTGCAGGCTCGTAACTCTGTTTCTACTATGGATACGGGGATGTCCTTTGAGTATGTTATAGTCCAATTTGTCCCCCATCTAACCATACTAAAAGATTTGGGCTACGACTAACAGGGGCCGAGTAATTAAGCTAAACGTAAACAAACAAACACCCTCCATAGGAAATGCATTAGACTAAATTTTGGAGGCTCGTCACTCTGGTTCTACCAGAGATACGGGGATGTAAATAATGTCACCTTGACACAAAGGTTCGGATAATTATAAAGGTCTTTACAAATCCCGAGCAAAAAAAAAAAAGAAAAAGAAAAATAAAATAACTTCGCGGATTTGAACCCGTGGCCTTCCGGGAATGAGGCGGATTTGATAACCACTACACTACAGATATGTTATTCCTTTGGATCGAAAAAAAAGGTTCAAGCATTTAAGCAAAACGTGAACAAACTAACCCCTCCATAGGAAATGCATGAGACCATACTTTACAGGCTCGTAACTCTGTGTCTACTAGAGATACGGGGATGTCTTTTGTGTATGTTGTAGTCCAATTTGTCCCCCATCTTTCCATACTAAAAACTTTGGGCTACGGCAAACAGAGGCCGAGTACTTAATCAAAACGTAAAGAAACAAACCCCTTTATAGGAAATGCATTAGACTAAATTTTGGAGGCTCTTAATTCTGGTTTCGCTTTTCCCGTCACTGCTCCAAGTGCCCCCATAGGTAAAATACAAACTTCAACACTCATGTTGAAATTTCTCAAGATATGATATGAGATTCAAAGAAATTGTGATAATAACCTTACATAAGGCAACTATATTTTATATTATTTTTCAGTTTTTTTATGTATTTTCATCATATCACTTAACGTTTTCACTGCCAGTATTGTGATCTCCCCATTTATAACTATTATTGACGTCTTATATGGTATTTCCGGCAGTATATTTTTCCAATTATTATTTTTACATACATAATATCACGGTATTATATTGAAGCAACGACTTTTGCGTCATTGCTGATCTTTTTTCAATTTTTGTTTATTTACTCTATTTAATGTTGTTTATTTTATTTTTAAAAAAACAGCAAAGAAAAGTTCCTATTCTAATTGTTTTGCGTGTTTAATTTTTTTTCGGTAGCTTAAATGGTAATTAATTTAAAACCAATTTGAAGTTGCAGAAGCACCTAAATAGCACAGAAATAATAACCGCCCTTTACAATTCAATATCCCCTTACATCAGGGGTTAATTAATTAATCCACCCCTGGTTATATAAGTTTCAAATATTGTATTTTTGATAATTATAAGAACACTTTTCTGGCATAATATTATACTTGTATGAATTTTTGAGTATTAAAAAGGTTTCAAAATTATTCCCCTTGTTTCTTTCCTAGCAATATACCAAGGATGGATTAAATTTTACAAATAGGAATAGAGAACGGTTAGTTTTTACTTCAGTCCGACTCATAGCCCAGTATAGAGCCCCTCCCTCCAACACGTAACGAAAATTTTAAATTTTCTGATAATCTCACTTAAACTACGTTTTGATGACGTTGCTGACAGGACGGCGAAAAATACGTAATTCCTTTTTACCTCTGTCGCTATGACCCGCCTCTTCTTTCATACCCCTCCGTCCCGGGGAAGGGAGTCCGGGATTATGACGCGTGCCCAGGTTACTCTGTTCTTCAAAAATTAAATCTATCCCTGAATATACACTATAGGGAGCTAACAACTGGCTAGGGGGAAGAGATAGTCTGACGTCACGCAGCCCCTCTCTGGTTGGAATGATTGCGCGTAGAATACTGCTTCGAACCGTTAGGGGGGATGAAACTCCAGTAAGAGATAGAAGGGTGTAACGTTTCAGGGTCAGAACTGTTAGTTCCCTATACTTTTCAAAATTAAAATTAACAATTTCCAGCTTTCTAGCTCTTATTTGACATGGCACCATGGTGGCACCATTAATGTTCAAACCATATATTATAATTCAAATTTCAAGGCCATTTTGGTGAATCATTTCATTCTATTATACCAGCTTACCCAAATAAATTGATAGAAACTCTATCATGAAATCTCAAAACCCCAGCGGACATGTTTAAGTTACCACTTCCGAATTTAAAAAAAATTAAAAACAAGAACCAGTAGGCATGAACTACCCTAACCCCATTTTTAGGGCCATCGCTATTACACCGACAATCGGGGCAATATAGTGCCACGCTAATAGCCCCGGAATTTTGGGCCAAAATAGACAAGCCGTTGTTTAGCTATGATTCACGCTAATAATACCGGTTATGGTTTAGATTTTGTCATCTCTATATACCATTTACTATACTATAGAAACATCACAATAACGACCAAAAATACTAAAAACATTTTTTACCAAAATCATGAAATCCTCCGTCAGTTATTTACGAAGTTCAAAGAGATTTAATTAAGCAGCCTGCATCATCTTTCTTCATTCCTTGATTACTTTCGATCTTTTTCACAAAAACGCAATTTTATCCTCATAAAACGGAGCGAGACGAGAACCGGACTTTGCCCTGGCACGTTGTTCAATTCTAAAGACGAAAGATTGGCAGCTCGCCAAAATTAACAGCCAATTTGATTTTAAAACAAAGACCTCCGTACCCGGGAAGGTGGGGGGGATATTGGGAGCCCTATGGCTCTCCCACGAAATTATTCAATTTATAAGACCTAAAATCATCTAAATTATCATTAAAATAATATCATTCTTCGTACTATTTTGGTTTATGATTAATTTTGATTAAATATTAAACCAGAAATCTTTATTAGTAGTTAGATCTAAAATTAATTTATCCCCATTTTTAAAATTCGACCCTCCCGTTTTAGTTTGACAAATTAAGGTCATTTTGGGGTGAATTATGAGATATTATTTTTCAAATTAATTGGGGGGAAAAAGGTCTGGTCTTTTCGTGACTACTCCGTTATGTTCAATATTAATATATGTACATTTTAAGACTTTGGGTTAGAAAAAATTTATTATATTTTACAAATTACAAGTAGCCTTACATAATGACGTCACATTAGGCGGGAAATTTAAAGTGGGTAAATTATTATTAATAATAAAAAGTTGGGTGGTTGTTGTGTAAGCTGGTTTAAATCCCATTCACACGTTCACACCAAATTTTCTTTCACATTTTCTCAACACGAATCGATAATCAGTCTTGAAATTTTTAAAGAAGTCACTGTCACGAATACGAATACGCGATCTTATCTATAAGCCTAATATCCTATAACAAAAAATCACTGATTTGCATAATTACATTATATAACAACAAAGAGATGCTCAAAAAAATAAAAGGGTTTATCGGGAAGTTCAGACTGTGTTTCAAAACCTCAGTGATGACTATTAATTTTATCTTTCATGAGAAAATGTCTGATAATTATTTTTCTTAATAAAAAAATTAAAAATTACGCCTTATTTAGATAATAGCTGCCTCAAGGCGATTTTCAAAATTAAAAAAAAAATAATAGTGTAAAAGTCTTTTCTTATTTTTCTCGTGAAAATCATATATTTGGTTATCACTTTAATTTGGAGTGTTTTTGGATGATCTTAATGATTTTGCCTATTCCCTTTCGCTCCTAGGAAGCTTATGCAATAGAGCAATATTTAAGGAGAACTAGTTGCAATGTAATGTACGTTGAAGAGAACTTTAGTCTCACTCCAATGAAAGTGCTCCATGGTAAATGGCATTACACTCTTGTTAACCAAACATGAATTTTCATTTGACTTATCCAATTAACGTATCCAAATAGGTATTACCATTACGCGGAATATCTCGATGCAGAGACAATGCTTTTCACCATCAATTTATGAATGGCTACGCTAAGAATTTGTCTACCCATAAGCAGTTCAATTGTTTCGCTGGCACTTTGTTGAATGTATAAAAACGCGAACATTTTCATGGTGAATATAGCCAGTCCATAAGAATTAATTAAATTAATTTAATTTAAAAAGCACGGTTCGTCCGTTAACCGTCCTCTAGGTATTGAATGTGCGTAATCAAAATGTTTGTTAGCCGCTTCTTGATGAGCGTAGTGTTGTTCGCGCAGTTCAATTTCTCCTGAAAATGTCACGATTTTTTCAAAATTAATTGGCACAAGCATTATAGTTTTTAAATATTTCTGAAAAAAAAAATATCTCCGGACTTGAAAATAAGCAAAAAAGCGTGCTTCGCTTCAAAATTAGGAAAAAATAAATTAGAGAAGTTCATCATTCAAAGTGCAAATCAAACTAATTGCCCCAAAAAAATCACGATCACGAACGTGCAAAAGTTTGTGCGGATAATCCCGTGCAATTCCAGTGGAGTATCGGTTTCTTTTTTAGCGCGGACCTGAACGACCCCGTGTGAAAGGAAACGTTTTGTGCTATTGGTAGGAAGTAGATGGGTTTGAAACGGAAGCGCATCGCTTACTGATGGTGGCGTAGAGCATATCAACACTGCTTCGACTAGAATCTTCGGGCGTTTCCGCTTTACCTCGCCTTCTCCTTTGCCATAAGCAAGCCCACGTGATCAAAATGACCAACTGAGCGGCCAGGAATAAGGTGCAGGCTACGATTAGACCAATCAGGTTGACGCAACCGCTGCTTTCGACCATCTCTTGAACGCCTGTTTAAATATCAAAATTGACAACTGACCTACTACGACAAATTTGGCGCACACAAAAAATTACTTGATGGTTTGTTGACTGTGTCTTCATTGTCCTCATCATTCCACAGTTTCCTTTCGCTACGACCAAATCCGAACTTATCCGAGATGTGAATCGAATGTACCACGACGAGGTCTTCCTGGTCACTTCCGGAACTCCTTCCGTATTTCTTGTCCCTAATAGCGTCCCTTCGTCTTCGACCCAAAGATTGAAGGTCGCGTCGGTTGCCATCAAAACTTCTCACGGCGCAACGTGCCTGTTTTGTCGAATTGTTAATTAAAAGTTAGGTTAGTTTAATTTCATCTCTATAAATTAAGTTCAATTTTTACCGGTTCGCAATTAGGTAAACACGGCGTGACTAAGGCTTTGAATTGAACGATTTCGGACGTAGGGAACTTGAAAGCTTCGAAAGGCGCGTGAAGAATTCTGCCAGACCCGTTGACTTTGGTTAAAGGTCCCATGATTGCCGTATCAGTTGGACATCTAATTGTAAATAAAAATAAATACCGTGTCTTTTATCTCTAAAAACAAAATGTTTCAAAACATACCCAATTTCGTCAATTAGTAGAATTTCACTATTATCAATTCCGTCCATCGCTACCAGCTCTCGAACAAAAATTTCGTACGGACCTAGTTGTAAAAAATGGAAATATGACAGTTATTAAAAGTTCGGACACATTTAGTTCGTTAGCCATAAGAACTACCCCGATTAATTATAATATGAAACTCTGTGACATAATTTGGTTTGCAGAACCTGATTAGTAACTTTAGTAACAGTAAATTTTTAACATAACATAAAAAATCAGTGTCTTATAGTAAATAATATTCAAATTCAAAGGCAAAGTAGTTAACTCATCAAACAGTCTTGAGAAGAAGGAAGATGCCATTAACTTAATAACAATAACAATAAAAAAATGACTCACTACCGGGATCCATAATCTCGAATCTGAGAGCCAAGGGGTCACCCACTTGGGCTGCTTGAATATCGGCACCACTACGATCAGCGATTCTCATTGTAACATTGGGTGAACTAACGACTGCCGATTGAGTTCCGCTAGTGTCAACTTCCCTATATAAAAAGAAAATTGCGAGAGAATTAAATCAATGACCTTGCGTAATCATTTTCATGTACACAGAAGTTGATTACACGGAAACTGAGATATCCCGACCCTAACTGGTTTAAAGAGACACACCACGTGACATCCCAACTAGGTATATAAACGCGTGCGGTTATTTGCCTAAGACTATAATATTTGAACTTTTATTTTTCCCCCTCTTTTTAGGAATGTGTAAGAATAACTTCAATACAAACAAGAATATTGCTAGGTTCTCTTGCGACAAGCTCTTGTTTTGACATACTTCAAGCAGAGATTAATTGAAAGTTAAGCATTGCCAAGACACAATTAAATCGGTTGCCTCCTTGGTGTTATCATAATTAATTTTCCAAGGAAAATATTAACTAAAACAGTTAATAAAAGTAGAAACCGAAACTTCTACAAGCTTCCTCTCCAACATTCTCTCTGCTTCAAGTAATGAACTGGTTTAAATTTTTTATTTTAAGTTATGACAGGGTAAAGAAAGATTGGATTGGGTTCATATCAACTCTCTACCACAGATAGTTTAAATTTAATCATGATAATTATATCCGTAGATATACTTTAAGAGGTAGGGAAAGTTAATTTTGGGTTTTCGAAGTTAAATTTGAGTATCAAATTTATTATTAAAATGTAGCTGAAAAAAAGGTAAAATAAAACTCTTTAGCTTTCTAGATGGGTTGAGTCAGTTGACAATTGGCCATGAAATGAATTGATCCATCAAAGGTAAGAGGTAGCCCGGGGGCATTATTTAACCGTATATTTAGGACTATAGTTTATATTCTAAAGGTTAGGTATACATTTTGATTCCGGAACTAAATATAGCTTATACATGGAATGAAAGGTTTAAGAGGAGAAGGGGTAGGTTTGTTTTTCTTTTAGTTCTTCAAGAGTAAAATAGTAGATTAACTTCAGTGGTTTCATTTGCCCCTAAACACGTGATTTTTGCCCAATATATATTTCTTTATATATATAAACTGGTTTCGGGTTCAAATATATAAAAAAACATGTAAATTTTAAAAAGAATCTCGTATAGTGTTTTATACGATTTTTGACCTTTTCTGAGTAAATGTTTTAAAATGTTTATGTATTCCCCTTCAAGATTTAGTCATAAACTTTATATTAGTCAAAGAAACTAGCTAGGGGCTAAGAACTCTCATGTCGTTTCCGTTGGCATTTTCATTGGAGTGACAATGAAAGTTCCATTGAAAGTGCTTTACATCTTATGGCTAAGTCTCCATAAATATTGCTCTATGTGGCAGATTAGTAACCAATGAAAAAAGGTATCAGATTAAATTTACACCAATTAGAAGTTATTGCTAATCATTTTAGTATTGTCAAAGGTGTACTTTAGAAGGTATACCGATTATTCTGAGCGACTGAACCAAAAGTACTCGTCCAAAGTAAGGTTAAGTCTTAATCACTCCTTTGAGATCTACCTCTTGGATTAAACTACAATTTTGATACATTTCTCTTCATTAATAAAAACAAAAACCACTACCACACGAGTAACATTTTTGAAGAAAATTATCGAAATAAAAACCCGTCTTACGAAAAAATAAAGAAAAAAAAGAATTTTATCTTTTCATCAAAATAACTCGTTTAGAAGTTGACCCATGGGTGTCTTAATATTTTAAGTTCGTAACCCTATTGCTTTAATGCGTACGACGTGTACGGAAAACATAGAAAACTAACGGGAAGTCGAGATATGGGGAGAAATAACAGTTTTAATATTTCCTTCCCAACCGAGACAAGAATCCTGAATCTAGAATCTCAAAATAAATCCTGGGTCAGGTCGTCCAGTCCAGGCTTTGGATTTGAAATATTTTCTTTGCGGTACTTAACAATTGTTTTTATTTAGACTTCCTACCCTAGAAACAGATAGACAACCTTCAAAGATTCTGTTATATCTTTGTTTCTATATACATAAAGGGGAAAAACACTTTAAAATCACGTAAAACGTGAAGTATTTCGAATAGAAAATACAAAGAAAAAGAACCCCTTAGAAACCAAGTAACTTAGACAACAATCTAATATCACTAGAGAGTTTAAGATTAAAATTGAAGCCCTCGTTGAAATTTATGTACTAAACAGCAAAATGGGCGGGGCTTCAGATGGCTACACCATTTACATCTACATGATGGAGGAATTTATAAAGTAGAAGGCTAGTGGGGGAGTAAAGATGATTGGGTAAGCTGAGGTTGACGTTATGCGGGAGGGGTGTGTCCCTATACAGATGAGATAACGTTCTTATCTATGTTCTAGACTTTTTTTGGGATATGACTTAACCTCTCTACAACCAACACTTGAACCAAAAAACCGGAAAATCGTTCCCATTCAACGATTCAATTCAATTGTTTTTTATCCTGGAAAAAATAAAAGATACATTTTTTTCTTCTATTTTCGGTTTGAAAATGTCAATAAACAAAATTTTTAAAAATAATACATAGAATTTACTCTTTCAACGGTTTATTTATACTAAAAATATGGGATATGGGCAGGAAGGAAACCATAGAATTATATAGAATAACGGCTTCTACAGACTAACTTACAATCTATACTGGCATTACTGTCATGACCATCCCAGGTTCGTTCACCTTTTTACCCCAAAACTTGATGAGTGTTCGGCGGAATTACCACCGAGTATGGACCTACTAACATCTCTACTGTTTTTTTCGGTGGACTAGGCAATATAATTTTACTTTATTTTTTTACAGGGAAACCAGTAATCATTGCTGGCACCCATGCTCGGATATAAACCAACTAAATGGGCGGGAATTCTATTCTAAGGAAAACCCGCGCCAAAATGTGAATTATTTGATATTTTTCAGAAAGGTTTTTCCACTCGTAAACAAAATTAAAGAAAAATGTGTTTCAGGCCGGTGTTTTTAAGGGGGCTTGACTTTTGAACCTAATAACTCTTTCGTTAGACGTCTGTAATTTGAAGTGTACGTTATAAATGTGATGGAATCGGTTGTACGGACTTTAGTCACGTGTTCTGATTGTACCGTGTAAAGGAATGTAAATTTATAGTGTACCGTGATTTGATGATAAATTTGAAAAAAAAAATTAAATTATTTAGCATTCTTTAGGTAAATTATAGTAATTTAAAAGAAGAAAATGCAGGAATTCCAAGTAAAAACAGCAAAAAGGGTATTTTATTATTATTTTTTTGAATAATTTGTGCTTGTAAAACAACAGTTTTACACCCTAATATATCTTTCCTTCTTTGTGCTAAAATTACTAAATTAGCTGATAAACCTCTCAATAGGAATTTATCGGCCTTGATTTTCAAGACTGACTAAATGTCAATAACCGGAATAGATCAAGCCAAGTCTCCCGCCACTATAAATTTAAATTATTTTTTTACAAGTGCTCTTAGACGTAAGGGTAATTTTTTTCAATACAACTTTCTATGGATTGAAACATTTTTTTCAATTTAACATTTAGCCATCTATTTATTAAATTTTTGAGGAGTGCCCTTGAGGCTCAGGGTGCTGCTTCGGATCTTTTGAAAATGTATTTTGACTAGTTGAAGAAGAAGTGAAGAAAAAAAAAACCTTTGCAATAATTCAATTTCTATAATTTTTACACTCGATGGTGTTACAGGTTTTTTGGTAAAAGATTTTGTTCTAGGCTTTAAGTCCGTTGTCGAATTACAAACCCGGATACTTTTTTAAAGAATTTCTTACAAAAACTAGTCCCGTTTTGCTTTCTTAAGATTTTTCCTTATAAATTTTAAGATAATTAACCGAAATTAATTATATGGAAAAAGTTAGGAAGTATTCTTTTATTTTAATTAATAAAAGTCTATTTAAATATTTGTCAAACACGTTTGTGATATGGTCTGCTGAATGTAACGTGCGCGTAAAAAGTCAAATATTATGACCTCTATTGTATTATGCTGTATTAATATTAATCTGTCTTTCTGTTAGTAACGCACGCTCTTGCAGTAATTAGATTGCTAAACATGATAAGAATTGGTTTTAAATGTAATTTTTAATATTAACTAACAATGTTATCAAGGTTACGAATCCAGGGACCTACAGCGCGGTAGTTAAGGGCTTATCCACTGTGCTAAGATAGCTACAGTTAAAGTATTAAATGTAAAGCGTAAAATCAACGATGATTATATGTGGAGTGGAAATAATTAAGAATATAGTGTGTGAATTAGACTCATAAGGTTGAAATATGTTCGTAAACATTAAAACGACAGCGGAAATAAATGCACGTGTTTCTTTTTATATTGCCTAAACGCGTACGTGAACGTATAAAATTTATGATATTTAAAAAATACTTAAAAGTCCTGAGTATTGATGCGGGTCAAAGAAAAAGACTGAACTTATGTATGAAAATTACAATCTTGAATTGATCAAATTTATCACGTTATAAACTGGTTTTTCTCAATGTACTTTGGACCAATTTAAGTGTACTAGTCGGCGAATTTACCCTGTTATTTCATAATCGACCAACCAACCGCGAATGTGTTTTAGTAATATTCTCGAATTGCGTTGCGAACCTTTTAATCTATACCGCGATCTTAAAAAGAATTCAATATATATATAGATGAAATAATTTTTCCATCAAAAATATCGTTTTTACGGAAAAAATCCATTAATGTATCGATGAAGTTTATGCGGCATTTTGTGAGGTGTCTCGTAAACATGTGCTGATGATTTAATGTTTTATTTAAAGGCATACTAAATAAAGAAATATCCAAATGCAACATGGATCTGATTAAAAATTCACCGCGATCTTTAAGATTCAAAAGACAACATTACGAAAAACACCGTTAAAGGTGTTTCAGTGTATGAATGAATAAATTAAAAAAAATTGATGTTAATACAAAAAATATTCCAATGTTATCTGGTTTAACTTTCACATTTTTGAGTATTTTAAAACTTCCCCAAAACCTAATGATAATCGAAATTAAACGCTTCTAGCCATTTAAATTAAATTAAATTATCTTTACCCTTCCCATATATTAGACACGAGGCAAAATGATGTCACACCCACAAATACAATTAATAAAAAAAAACAACCGAGCCTTCCAAGAGATATAACTTTTAAAATGGTTTTTAAACGATATTCAAAAATATTGCCACTAGCGATCAAAAAATCTCACTGAAAAAAGGGGTAAAATATAATAAAGTGGTCGTTTGCGATAGACCAATTTGACGCTAGATGCATGGGCAGTTTTGAACAGCCTTTAACAATGCTAATATCCACTCACTGCGATAGTACGATGAAAGGTACAAGTATAATAGCATACTAATTCCGGATGAATAAACGTTTTGGCGTTAGGCCTAAGCTACGATGACGTGATTGGAATATAATTTACCCAAAAATGTATTGACAGTTCATAGAACTCTTATCAAATTCCGTTTACTTAAAAACGGTTTAATCGAAGACATCTTTTCCAAGTTGCGATGGGGAAAATTTATGTAAGAGAAAGTCAAGGAAGCTAATAGAAAAAAGAAGAACTGGACTTACCCGTTCACTTCAAGTTGAACACCGTTAGACACGCTTCTATTTGATAAATCGTACTGGCAATGAACGGAAAGACCCAAGTCCTGATTGGTCACGACCATGTCGTGATGTTGAATGACGATATCGTTCGAGAATTGCCCAAAAGACTGAAAATGTATTAAAAGAGAAATACGTAGATAAATATGAAGCTTGGAGTGACCAATAATTACTTTGCAATGTCTATGGTAACTTTGATTTTTATGTCTATTTACAATGGAACCAAAGTTATGGGGTCGAAATACGATTGTGACATGTAGGACGTCTAGTTCCTCAGAATTCTATAACTCAGAAATTTCTCATTCTAATAGACAAATTTGAGGAAATTGCAAACAGAGAAACCAACTCACAGGGGCGAGACCGCCATTGGGGTACTCTCCCTGGTGCCAAAAGGCACTTCTTGGGGCAGTGAGAGATGGTTAGTCTTCCGCGTGTAGTGAACTCGGGCTCCGTCTGGCGTTGCTTCTTGGCGCCATGGAGAATACCTCAATGGCCTTCTCACCCCTGGGTGTTGGTTTCTCTGTTTGTAATTCCCCCAAAATTTGTCTATAGGAACTAGAATCATCTTTTTCTGATAGTTAAACTGACTTCCACAATCCACACTTGCTATAGTTTATTTCTTACACTGCAGTTCAGTTAAACTCGCAATTCGTTATAGAAGACTGTATGTAGTCCATTTCGGTTCTTTGCATTTTTATGCTTTAAATTTTATCTAACTCAAAAAAGAAAACATTCGGTCAGAACGCAACTAGATGCACCCCTGTCTAAACCAATTCTGATCATTTAGGGTAAAGATTTTCAGTACGCAAGACGTATGGATCATAGTAGTAGTACAATTTAGGGTTCGCTGAAGCGTGCGTCAAAACCACTGTACCACACGTCTTAATGATGATTTTGACAGCTGTAAGGAAGTCATTTCGAATACCTTAACACTTGTTTGAAATATGTAGCGTTCGTTCTTTAATGTATAATGATTCTGCCTATTTTACACTAACGACTAATAAAATATACCGTAAGCCACCATAAACCACCAAGAAAAAAATGTTTTTTTATACCAAAAAACATATTTCATGGTATTGTAATCACGAGTATCTACTCAATAAGGGATTAACTTAACGGAAAAGGTAGTTGACCGTCCATAAAAATATTCTAACGAAAAAAAAAATATATTAAAAATTATGTTTTTATTTGAAAGAAATCTTCAGAGAGGCTATCGACTTTGAAGATTACCATCTGAAGTCAGCTAGACGAGGGTCAAGGTCTGTTAGAGTCAAATAGGTATTTTAGCGAAATAATTACTATTTTTGTAAAGCGCATAAAGAGATAGTGGAAGAACCACTCCATTTCAAAAAGAATTAAATATTAAAAACATGTTTTATAAAAACAGCGTGTAGGAGCTGATAATTAAACTAAATTGCAGAAAGCGCCCGAATTTCACCGGAAGTAAGGTATTTGAGCATAGACACGTCGAGGTTTCGTGAGGAAGGTGCAGGGATCGAACCGGATAATTTAAATAATCAATAGGGCAATGTTTCAAAAGGACTAAGGTTTTTTTTACCTAGGCTTACCTATCACAGTGTCCAATAATTTGTGCTTCGAGAATCGACCATAAACTTTCAGTAAAAGGTAAAATTCTATGTTATAAACCTAATTAAATACATACACCAATCTAATTAGGGTAACTGAATCTAAAGGGTGTTCAATAATTTTGATCGTGTTCCATTTTAACACCACTTTTTTATAGCGATTTTTTGGAATAAATTATAAAGGGCAGGTGGATAACGTTTCAGTTTCACTTTAAATATATTATAAAGTCACAATGCAAAGACCTGTAAAATTAAAACGGATGTTCCACGGTTATGTAATTGAAAGAAAGTGAAATCTATTATTTTCTATAGGTCCCTATCAGCTAGTCAAGCGACAGCGTGACGCGACGGCTTGAAAAACGCGTAATTCAACTCATGATAAAAATACGCGCGACTCGCATGGCTGCGGCTTTGAACCACGAAACGTCAAAATAATAAATTTGTAATTGCTGCCCATCTCTGTCCCCCCGACCAAAAATAAAACCCGAAATAAAAAAAAATAATAATAAAATAAAAATTCAGGAATACAATAGATATTTGATTCTAAAGTAATTTCACGCCATGCCAAATAAATTTCAGTCTTAAAAAATTCATAAGAAAGCTTTTATATCTACGCCCATAGTACTAGAAAGGTTAAGAAATTGACCGAAATGAAAGATACGTTTAAACGTAGAAGATACACCTTCTTTTACCATTTTCGTATTCAAATTAGGCTTAACATGTCTAACGTATACGTTGACGTAGGCGTTCTTAATTTTTTTCGCAAAACAAGAGATTTCGATTTCTAATTACGATTTCACTAATGTTTTGAATGAATTTGTAGCTTTTAAAACTTACATTAAAATAACCAATTAAATATATCACAAAAATTCATTGTGTACATACGTCATTCACTATTTTACCTATAGGGTATTTGCATAAAATAAAAGTAATTTTAAGAACGTTAACCGAAGGTTGAAACAATTATGATAATTAACCGTGAAATTCATTATGATTGATTATCTAAGTTTGTTTGTGAGAATATAATTTTATGATTTTATTTCTCGAGGCGGTTCAATACTAAGCATCAGCACCCCTAGGCAATGGCCAAGCAAAGAACTACATTATTATGGGTTATAACTGCTGATTGTCTAAATTATTACTCCGCCTTTTTGTTTATAAACCCATCAATCTTATTTAAACTAAACATTTAAAGTGAATCCTATAGAACAGTTTGCATTTCTTTTTTATTCCGTTGTATTAATTATAGATTAAACAATATTTTTAATTGATTTTATTAAATATAAGCTTATTTTGATGGGTTTTTTAATTGTAATATTTACTTATGCCTGTGAAATAAATGGAAATATTAAAACCAATTCAAACACACGAATTTGAAATAAAACTGGTCTGCATGAAATGCGAGAAATTTTAACTAACAAACACCAAGGGTTATTGGACTCCTGCTCATGGTGGTAATTTTTGAATTAAGCTTATTTTTACCTCTCCGAGTGACGTATGTCACGGAGAGGTTCTGTAACGATCGTGTGTGTCTGTGTGTCTGTCTGTGTGTCTGTGTGTCTGTGTGTGTGTCTGTTGTTACACCCACGTGACCGCGTTCGCAGTTTCCAAATCGGAGCAAACGTGTTCGCCATTTCCGAACTGCTTTCACAGTCACGGAAATGGCTACTCTACTTGAGTTCTCACACCACCATCTTCTGGTCTTTGTCCATCCCACACGGACACCAGTCTGTACTTACTGGCTTCTAATCACCACCATCTTAAGGCCTTCGTCCATCCCACATGGACACCAGTCTGTACATACTGGCTTCTAACCACCACCATCTTCTGGTCTTTGTTTTTGTCCATCCCACATGGACACCAGTCTGTACTTACTGGCTTCTAACACCACCATCTTCAGGTCATTGTCCATCCCACATGGACACCAGTCTGCACACCTGGCTTCTACACCACCATCTTCTGGTCTTTGTTTTTGTCCATCCCACATGGACACCAGTCTGCACACCTGGCTTCTACACCACCATCTTCTGGTCTTTGTTTTTGTCCATCCCACATGGACACCAGTCTGCACACCTGGCTTCTACACCACCATCTTCTGGTCTTTGTTTTTGTCCATCACACATGGACACCAGTCTGCACACCTGGCTTCTACTCCATCGTCATCGTTGGGTTTAAGACATTCGCGGCGATCAGCTAGGGTTACGAGAAACGTCTAGCCTCCCTAGGGTGGGTTGTCCACGATAGGTTTTCGCAATTGCGGTTGTTCTTGCTTTTAACTGTAGTTCGACACCCTTATATACTACCTATTTGATTAAGGCGAAGCAACCGGCGTATGCTTCATTTCAAACGCCAATATTAGTCAAGTCTCTCAAGAATGTTTAATTGTTCTTTTTTAAAACGATGTAACGTTCAATAAGGCGAATAACTAACGAAGAAAATATTAAATATTAATTATATTTATTTTAATATTTAAGATAATCTTGTTTCTCAATTCAAAATTAATACGGAAAGAGTTAAAAAGCAGTCTATGTTTTTGTCTGTGTGTGTCCGTCCGTTGTTACAGTAGTGCGCTGCGCTAGAAGTTCGTTTTGTTTTGATGTGTAAATGAATCCTACAGAACCATAATATTCCCTTTATCCTTAATATAAAGTGAATATGTGGAAATATTTTTCGTAATTATGATGTATTTAGTACTTTTGTAGCTTTAAAGCTCTATTTCATTTTGATATTCCAAAGATTTTTTTTAATATTATTATCTAAAATGAATGTTTATATAATACTTAAGCTATACTACATGTGTTTATAGCATAATCCTTTCTAAAGTGAATACAAGCACAACGCTACTATGTTGGTCAAATGAAATTTTATTTGTCAATAGGCCTAGTGAACCAAATAGTAAACGCTTGGGTTTGGTTTTCGTTTCTGTAAAGCAGAGACATTAACGGTTCAGAGTGAGCCGAAAGTTAAATACACTTTTAAATAATTAGGCTTAGATTATAAAATCATGGTGGAAATCTGGGCCGCGTTCAGCAGAGCCCAGCGCTATTAGCAGTGTCCTACATAACGGGATTTTGTTTTTGAATTTTGACGTCACGGTGCTAAGCGCTGAGCTAGCGCGGTCTTCAAAGAAAATAGTCGGCTCTTTGGATAACGTGACGTAAAACGCATAGTTCTCAGCTTGGCGAAAAAACCATGGAGGAATTAATACAAATAGCACTTTGGGACTATAGCTATTTAATTGGCGTGAAACCAGTTGATCACGCGAGAATTTTAAAAGATATGTTAGTTTCTAATTTTAATTATAAAAGTTGTTATCTATCTCTATAAATATGTTATCATACAATTTTTGTTAAGCCTTGGTACCTTGCACGCTTTATTGCGCTAGCGTCATTTATAAAACGCCGATGACCGGAGAAAAGCTATGACGACAGACCTCACCGGTAAACATTTCCAAAATCCGCTGTCTTTTTTGGTGAGCTCTGCTGAACGCAGCCCAGACCAGTGAAAGGTCTGATCGTAATCGGATAATAGCTTCGTGTTTTCATGCTTTTTATGGTACGCATTTACTTTCAGTGTGTGTAGCCACAAATAAGCTTTGGTGTTATGTAACGTTAACAGTCATGTTGACAAACTACGAAAATCGTTGAGATGAAACGAAAGGACAGTGTTTACAATGCAACCCTGTTGTGAATATGGCTATGAACATAGAGGGCATACAGTTGAGGAGTAGAAAATTGGGCCTTTACAAACACGTAAAGGTAATATCCCTCCAAAGTTTTATCTCTTCATTTCCCGTTTTTCCCCCCATCGGATGATTTTAATGTGTACAAGTATATCATTATTGGATGTAAAATGTCGTCTGATTTACAGTATATTTGCTGTGCTTTGTATACTGCTTTAATATTTCATAGATTTTAACTTAAGAAACATTTCCATATCTGGGTAAATAAGTTTGTAAGTAGTCGTCTTGACTCGGAGAGGTAATATTTTGGTTTTCCCAACTTGTTAAACACTATATTCGTTACAGAAAAATTAAATCTGAAATTGCAATCTTTATAAAATTAATGTTTCAAATCTGTCGGTGACAATAATGACCTATCATTATTAGCCCTAGTTCATCTGAAGTTTAAAACTAGATAAAAGTTAAAAACCTAGAACCAGTTTATCATTACCGCATGCCGTCCGTCGATCGGAGTTGATTTGAAACTCGATTATTTGGTCGCCAAATATTTTGGGGAGAGAAGAATTTTGAAAGAAATTAAATAAGCAATAGATAGGAAGATGTATCTGACGGGAATGTTGCAGGGCGCGCGGCGAGGACCCTTTCGGGGTTGATATAAAAACGATACGCTAAGATTATATCAAAGAAAGGAAAGAGGAAAAAAAGAAAGACAAGTCTCACCTCCTGCTTGACATCGCAGTTGAGGTCGTTGTACGCCATGCGTATCTCAAATTCTAAACTGTTGACGACGTCGGTGACGCAACTATTTGGCCGACTCTTGGCGTAAACCTTTCCGTTGAATGTCTTGCTTGTTTTAACGTTGGCAACCATTTCTCGAGCTCGACATTGTATAGTAACTGCAAACATTTCAAGATAATAACAATTAGAACTTTAATGAAATGTTGTAAAAAAAACGAGAGGGTATAGAGTGGTACTGAAATGGGAGGAACTAAGGGAACGTGGCGTCAATATTGGTAGTCTAAATTATATGATGACTTCCAATATGGCCGCCATAACAGAGGTAAGAGATAGGAGGGTGTGACGTCACGAGAAAGTTCGTAGTGGCAGACTATTCGCTCTGCAGACTTGCGGTACTAAAGGTATTATCTTTAAAATTGCTAGCCTTGACATTGCTAAAATCATTTCACATAACCCATACAAACGTTTTACAGATAATCTGAGAGTGAAAAGGCCTTTCCCATAGAATGGACAATTTTCTTCTAGGAAACCAACTCAGGTGAAATCTGACAGATGACCCTTGATTAATGTCACTTCATTTGCATGCATTACGAAGTCATTAGACAATAACTACTTGAGCTTGACCCCGAGTACGACCTGAGAGAGCTCTTAACAACGCGGAAACGGCGTGCCAAAAACATCAGTCTCTCAACTCGTATACACACAGTAGGTGATTATCCACGCTTTCTTGAACGGTTTAAAGATTGAATAGGGGCAACCCCTGCATACAACAATTTAAACAATCACAGAACGAAAGCTATGTTGTTAAGAATTTCTCCAACGAAGCCGGGAAAGCGTATCGGTTCTTTTATGCTATAACTTTTCTAGTTAATTTTTCCAACTTACCATTATAACAAGAGGCCAATTCGTAGGTGGTTGCGCCTGGAATGTCAAGATACGGATCTTGGATATGCGTCAAGGAAGCCGAGGCGTGGTGACTTAACCGGCAAACGCTATTGGCCGGGTCACTGAAGTCAAACGAGTGACATCGGTACTTGACCGTTAAGCATTTTCGACGACATTCCTCTAAGGTCGTCACGTCTTGAAATACGGCGTCCACTGTCTTCAAGATCTTTCCACTGACCTTCTTGAATTCGCATAAACGAACGGGTTCTGTGGGAAATTAATAAAACGGAAAAGGGTTAACTAATTGTTGCAAATTAAGATAATACGATAAACTCCCGTCCATATAGAGTTGAATTTAACTGTCTTTTGATTTTTGTTTGAGATTATTTATCGAGTCATTCAAATCCAAAGGTTTTTGCACCCATACAACAATAGTAAAGAAAACTGAAGCTTCAAGGTTTCACCGGATGTCAAATAATTTATTTATTATTCAAAACGATCGTGATGGTGAGAAGTGAGAAGATGAAATAGGAAGAATAAAAAAAAAAATAAAAAAAATAACACCGTAGACTTGATACAACAATAGAAAATACTCGAAGAAAAATTACTCTATATTGAAAAGGTGGCTACTAGGGCTTTAGGTCTTCTACATTTGCAAAGAAAATAACAAAATTGTGATAAATTCGTTTCATATAATACATTTTACCCAATTGTACCGAAAAAAGAAGTATTTTTCTATTAAAATTTGAATGCTGGACCAATTTGGAATTCGGCTTAATTTTTTTTTTTTAATTTTACTTTTGGATGTGGGAACCCCAGAGGTTTAAGGTTGTTAGCCTTTTATAGTATTATTTTGATAGAAAATTAACAGTAGGAATAGAAAAATGCATGTCCTTAGAAATGTTTCTAATGGAATTTTCTAAGCACTAGTTTCTATTCCTTAACCTAATTTCAGTGCCACAAATACCAAGAAGCAACGTACACAGTTAATTTGATAAGAAGTATTTAAAATAATAAGCTAAGCCAATTAAACTGTGCAGCGTTGTAGAGGTTGAAGCACCGCGTGTCTGACCCTCAACTTTGTAGAAATAAAGAAGATTCCAAAAGGGCGCTTTGAAAATTCGTTTGGTGGCAAAGAAAAAGTTTAAAAAAGTGACATTGATGTATGAAGTTAAGTATTCAATGTATTCGTCTATGGAAGCTATTATCATGTGTTTATGCTTATGTAATTTTAACATTTTTTTTTCTCTCGACTTGGGTTTATTTTTCGATGACGTTTTCCTCTCGTCTACTCTACAAAATTTGCTTTGTAAAATCACGAACTTTTCGCCTAACAATGATCGATTGACTAAACATGTTACTTTTGCATCATGCAAAATTAGATCATGACTGGTTGTTTAATGTAGATGGTTTAAAACGGAACAGTGTTAAATGTGACGTGAAAACCCATGCAGTACAAAGTTAGAAACATTTCATTTTCAATTTAAAGATCAAAGTGAGATGATGCAAGAAAGGTTATTGCGAGAACCAACTTATGGTGTAGTGGCGTGTTAACAGACGATCTTCAAAATCTCCAGCTGGACATAATTAAGAGAAATTGAACGAAATGATCAGTTCTGCTAGACAGAGTTTTAGAATAAAGACAATGAAAAAGAAAGGTTTAATACAAAACGTCCTTTTCACAAAATGCCCGCGGATGGGATTGAAACAAAATAATAACTAAGGAGTCTAAACCTAACGAAGCGTGATACGAGATACAGTGACGCCACCACCACCACCACCACGACTTTGTAGACAAGAAGAATTTTCATTTTCCGATTCACGGAAGACACTAACAAGAAACGTATAACAACCCGCAATGATTCCCTTTAGATTTAAGTCAATGTCAAAATTCAGGATGTTTCTATATTATTCTAGACTGACATACGTGTATATTTACTATATACACAGACGTGTTAAGGGACTTCAAAGGAATGTCATTGCTATTGTTGCAAAGAAATAAAGAAAGAATGATGAAGACATTGTTTTGTTTTTAAATTTTCTAAAGGGGTTGTTGCATTGATCTACGAAAATAACTTAATCCAAAATGTCAAGGATCCAAACAAACCTTTTTACAAATCAAAGTATAGTTTTATCGACTTAAATTGCATGGTACCACTGTGAGCCAAGATAATCAAAAGTACTGAATCAAACTGAACTGCTAGCCAATCCCTTGCAATCAGTCAGTCAGTCTCTTGGATCATAAATAGTCTAGCAACCTTGCAAAAATTCCGTTTATAATTATTTGCAATTTTTCACCTACATTTCTTTTGTATATCGAGTTTAATTATTAATTATTATTTATGATTTAGATTTCTTCAAATAAAGGCTAACGTAATAACGTTTTAAATAATACAAGTTATTTATCATTGGCAAAAAATTAACCTAATAATCATATTTATATTAATTACCCTTGCGTTCAAAGAAGAATAGCGTAAATTAATTGTCTTCATAAAGACTTAAATAATTAAAAGAAGAGATAACAGTATATTTATAAAAGAGAAGGATATAGGCCTCCTCACTTGTTAATACTAATACATTGAGAAATATTCGTGCCTTAAATTCTAAAGAATGGAATTATGGTCGAAGAAGCATTGCCAACAAACCTCAACAAAATCCCATAGGTGGCTTGGGGAGGGAGTCAGGGTTTGGGAGCAGATGAGGGAGATTCTTTCATTTTTTGATGGCCCTAAGAGGATAAGATGTTAAGTTTACATCGAAATACCCGTCTCTAGCGATTAATAATATTGTAAGATGAAAGAAAGTATGTATGGAATATAAAGATTTCCCCCTGTCGAGGGAGGTTGGATTATTTAATGTAAGCTCTATTAAAAAGGGCTTCGTTTAAATTCCTAAGTACTATGCCTAACTTTATATTAATCTCGATTGCCCATCTGCAGTATTTTGAAAAACGAACATTTACTAATGTGCAACAGCCACAACAACAAGATTTGAATCTACTGCAGATGCAGAATACTTCATTCAAATATGATTATTTGGAAGAATCATGGAGATTAAACTAATTCAAATCGTGGTTGTTATTTGGATTGCACCAAGAAAAATAGATCTAGAAATATTTCTCTTCCCGTCTCCACTTTGTAAGGACTTGGTACTTTAGTACGTCAAAGTTACGTCAATAAAGGAGAGTTCCTGACTATACTTTTCATCCTGATTGAAATTTCAAGAAAAATTAATATTTGTTTTTTATTTTTTTAAAGTTAAATCCAGTTGTTGATAACTTTCAATTTCATGGTACCTACGCATAAACATTTTCTTCCGGGATCTTAAACATCATTAAAATACGCAGTAATATCAGTGAAAGTCTCAAATACCCCTCGAGAAAACCCTACCTGTTAATTAATATTAAAAATAATATTATAAAAATCTATAAAATATCGCCTCAACAATGTTTTCTCTTAGTTTTTTTTTCTTCTAAAACCTGACCCTATCGTCTCAGTCCCAATTAAAACAGATGTAATTAGTTACAAGCCGTTTTTGGCAATATATAAATATCATTTTCACGGGTTCATTAATCCTAAGCCTTTGTTTGTAAAAACTTAAAAACACTGAATAATAAAAGAAAACTAGTCATTCCAGTGGGAAGATAATTTCCAGAAAACGGTATTTAAGACATTAACTCAAACATCACGCGATTTATTTCTTTAGAAACGAATTAAAGAAAGCCTTTCTGCTTAAAAGTTTTCGTAGCTCGCGGCTTCTTCTTATACAAGAATAAAGAAAATAAGGAGAAGAAAAAAAAAAGATAAAGTTAATTTATGTGATAATGAAAAATGGAAAGTTGTGTTGGAAAGTAATGTTTAGCTGCGGGTGCCGTTGAGAATTTGAGTAATATTCCCTTTTGTATGGGAAGGGGGGAAAAAAGGTCTAGGCTCTTCCGTGCCAAAGTCAAAGCACGCTCAATTACTTTTAAAAATTCTATTCACTATTCAGATATTAAATATATTTTAGATCTCAAAGATTTACTGCTTAAACCTTAGATTCCCGCGCAGTTAACGTGATTTAAAGCATGATTTAGAAATATTTTTCCTCTAAAGTGAAGTGCATGGTGTTTATTGTGCAGTGAAACACTTTTGCAAAAGTCCTTAGGATCGAAAACTAAGTTCCTGTACATGTGGTGATTATAAAATTAACAAGTAGTTCACTCTTTTGTTTGACAAGTAATTGATATTTTTCAAGGAAATTTAATGAAATAATTAAGCTGATTTACTTGTAATTCTATAGTTATATTCAAATCTATTTATATACATAGTTTTCAGACTAGAAGAGTTGATACCATTTGCAACAGAAGGCGAGGCTAATTGGAAAGGCACTTTGTCCGCCAAGTAGCCTGACCTTCTGGTGTAAATGGTATCAATCCTCCTAGTCTAAAAACTATGTATAAGAATAAGAGCTAAGCCTAATTGGAAGAATGAAAACTATGCCTGAAGTTACATAATGCCATAGTTTTTTTTTCCTTGAAAACTTGAAAGGCACGTTGGCGTTCAACAAAGACCAAACGCGCCTATACTTCACTTGACATTGAAGTAAAAGCCAACTTCGATCATTTTAACTTAAGTAATATTTCGTAAAGAATAGATAGTTTTATTTGTTACTCACCATCGACGCAATTGCTCTCGAGGTATTGGGCTGAGGGCGAGTCAGCGGGGCCGAAATGTCTGCTTCCGGCAGCCGTATACCGGTCCCTGTCGCTGAGGGCACATTGACTAGTGACAGGATCGTACTTTGCCGATCTACACAAGAACTCTCTTTCGGATAAACATATCTCCATGCAAGATTCCTTCGATGGAACTTGGTCGTATCGTTTCCTGGACAATTCCCGCAATTCGTAACCAGATACTCTTTCGAACAACCATTCTCGATCGCATCTTTGGGAACCTATAATCCAAAATTAAAAATGAATTTAATCAGGGTCAACTGTAAAATAGAGAAGTGGGTTATAACAACCAAAACACGCTTTTTTTACAAGGAGGTACCCCAAAAGGGTCACTGTCATTTTTGGTCAGTAAATACGTTTTTAATGTAGGGTATGTGTGTTTTGAGAGTAGCGTAGCGTTTCATGACCCATACTTTGCGAGTTTAAAAATTTTCTTTCTTGTTACAAGTACTCGGAAAGAATTTCAAATGGTTTAATCGTGCCAGACATGTTTACTCTTTGCTTCAGGACATTATAACCTTTTGTCTGGTTTAGAGAGTTTGAGCTAATGTAACCAAGAAAGAGGGAAATGGGCGTAACCACGTAAAAGGTTAAAGGGTAAATAAGCCTTCCTCTGTAGTAGCTTTATTTCGAAAGACATTGTACAGAAAAAGGGAAAGTATTTCGTGAAACACACGCCCTTAAAAAGTAAATCGTAAATAATGAAAAAGCTAAAAACCAAATTAAATTATCTAGAGCCACCCATCCACCTTTGTTTATGAAAATTGTTTCTTATGTTTTCACTAATTCACCAAACCTTTGTATTTCCAAGTAATTTATATCTGATGCGTTAATTACGAAGGAGCTGTACTCGTAATCAATTAACTTTAATTAAATTAAAATTAAATTATAAATATTTTAAAGGAAAAATTATGAAAACCGAGATACACAATGCGATAAATATTTCAGGCGCCATTTCAAAAGTAAATATTAAAACTGACACTTTCTCAAAATCTATATTAGGGTTTGGTAACGGGCGGTTCTATCACGATTCTCGTATCAGTTTTCTTTTTCTCCCTAAAGAAAGACTCCAAAATAATAGAGGTTGAATCACATCTACAACACTATACCACATTGAATACGTTTGAGCCGCGGCACCGTGGTCAGTGACACGAAAAACGTTTTCTAGACTTTTAAAACAGTAGTAGGCCTAAAAGCCTTGGCAAAAAGGGTGGAGAAGGCCAACTCGTAGCTGATCCATTGAACCGTAATTAGCACAATGGAAGGCGAGTACGATTTCTTGGGTTTCTTCAACTCGTGACACGCGTGGCGCTGACTCGCTTCTGTAGCTACGTCTGCGATATCTTCGTTGGTATACATTTTTGTACAGGGAACAATACTACTCACTAGCTTAGATAACAATTTTCATCTCTATTGCACGATTTTTTGCCTAATAAGCGAGTTAAACTATAGAAAAGTATGACTTTCATATATCCATTTTAGTTTTTTCTCTTTAGGCTAAACCCATTTTAGACGTTTTAATGCGAGAAATCGTGGAGTAAGGAGTTGTAGAAAGCGAAAGAAAAAGGTTTTGTTTGAGTTTCTAAGATTGAAAATTGCAGGTTACCACGCGGAGAAAGCTCTCTACGTTTTGAATTGTTTTGGTTTATTTTTAAAATTACCGAGGTCTATTTGGTGTTTGAGAAAAACGAAATATGAGCCAAGGGGATGTTTAGAGGGATGGAATTTCTTGGTCAAAGTCCTACCATTAATAGAAGTAAATAGTTACGAAGTAAACAATTCTCAAGTTACGTCTGACAACTACGCTTTTTTCCAAATTATTTTGGGTCTTATTACAGGGATCACCTTCTCGGATTGGTTTACCTTTACAAAGATGAACCAATCACGACGCTTTACTATGACTTACTATCATTTGATATACTATAAATTATGCATACACTTTACACCAATAGAATACCAATATAAACATTCTATGATAGCGGACAATTAAAACACCGGTGGATGTGGATCTTAATTAACCCGGAATAATTAATTAACTGGATGCTGGGAGCTTAGGCCACGCCCCGTCATTAAAGTGTATAGAAAAAAAGGATGTACTGTACATAAGTTATAATTGTTATACCTAGAAGACATAGCTTCTGAGCGTAGATGGTAAAGACCGGAAACTGAGACGAAGTCAGCGCTCCGGGCCTCTCGGTAGCGCTGGAACTGAACAGGACGCACAGGCCGGTTTCAAAGTTGACCGATTGGCAGGAACTGTTCTTCCTACAGCTCGACAAACACTCGGTCAATTGCAGAGTTCCCGGAAGAAGCTTCATCGTGTCCGATGGAGCAGTGTATACGAAACCGGTGACCAATTCGAACGTGATATAACCACCGGCACAACCTGAATCGAATAACAAATAAAAATAACAATGAGTTTTGTTTAAATGAATGGAATATCAAATATTCCGGTGAATTTTTTCAATTCTCACTATATGTTATCGCGGGAAAGTGAAAAAGAGGAGGTTATTTTTATCACTTTTGGTTTTTATTCATTTTAACAAAAAAGCATAAAAAATGCCATTTTTGTTTCAATTATACCAAGTTTCAATTCAGACTAGGAGAATTTATACCATTTACAACAGGAGGGAAGTCTACTTGGTACTGCACTCTGTCCACCTGGTGTAAATGGTATCAATCCTTTTAGTCTGAATTTCAAACCATGTATTTGTTGAGCAAAGTGATTAATACGTACTTAACGTTAGGATCTATAGTTTGAAAATATAGTTTAATCAATTGTAAGGAAGGTTTCACGAAATATCAGCATTTATGGAGTGATACTTGAACACATGGAGAGATAATTTCGTGGTTTTGACATTAATTACGTAATAAAGGGGTTATTTTTGTTAAGATTTCACATTGAACACCAGTCAGTGCGCAACGTTTTATTAACATCAGGGATAGATTTAATTTTAGAAGTAGGAATGGAGAACGGAGCAATATGGGAGCGCGTCAAAGTCCCGGACCCCCTTCCACTATGAAAGAAGAGGCGGACCATAGCGACAGAGGTAAAAAGGAATTACATATTTTTTGCCGTCCCCGTCAGCAACGTCATCAAAACGTAGTTTAAGTGAGCCAATAAGACAATTTAAACTTTTTGTTACGTGTTGGAGGGAGGGGCTCTATACTGGGCTATGAGTCGGACTGAAGTAAATACTAACCGTTCTCCTCCTACTTCTAAAATTAAATCTATCCCTGTTTTCATATAATCGTGTTCAATATTGCAGAAATCACCGTGAGAAAATTTTGAACTTTATGTGATTGTCCGCCGCGTGTTAAAAGCAACCTCTCCCAAGTTCAACTGGTATTATTATTATCATCACTAGATTATAATCGAAACCGCGCCCACGCAAATAAGGGAATTTTCTATTTTGTACATCGGGCGTAATGCCAAGAAAGCGAAATCTCACAGTCAATATCATTTTTGAAGGACAAAAGGGCGACGACCACCACAACCCAGGCCTAGCTGCATCGAACGAAGTAACCAAGCTAAGAATTCTCCAGGCTTAATATGACGAAATATGTATTTTATATTAATGAGAAAGATGCCGGCCTTGGGGGCTCTCCGTTATTCGCCCGAAAGTAAAAGTACTTAAAAACATTCAAAAGCAACTAACTGCATGCATGCCATTTCTAAGATGAAGAAAAAAAACATCTCAGACGCTTTTAGCAAAATGAATTTCGAAAAAAACCGTACAGATTTTACTTTTCTATGAGGTATGTTTGCTTCACTGAGTATTAACGAGTTTATTAGAATCATTAAGAGCTAGACCTCCTAGATCTTTGTTGATTCCTTAAAGGGAGTACAAGCCTTTTGTAGAAAAAAAATATGGTATTCAAAGCTTTCTGTAGGTATAGCAAACACGAGGGGTAAGCACTAATTAAATTCAGTCTATAAAAATAATAAGATTAACTGATTAACTGTCTCACGAAGATTATAAATTTTTCGTCCAAATAACCATGAAATCTCGATCATCAGGTTTTAGAATGTATCTAATGATATCAGTGGAAAGGTGGCGAAATACGTGAAATCTTAGAAAATTTCACGTGATACGTTTCAATCAAACGAAATGTGAAAGAATTTCACTTGATATGCTTGAATTCCATGAAATATTCAAGGGAGTTAAGTGGAATGTGAGAGATTTCACGTGATATGTTTTAATCTCGAGAAACATGATAGGAATACACGTGAAATCTAAAGGAATTTCACGCGATATATTTCAATCTCACGAAATGTGTATTGAGAACCATCTTAATTCTTAATTAAATCACAGTGAAATGGAGTTCTCTACACGATTTTCAGTAGAGACTCGAGCTAATATCAGTTTTTGGCATCATGGGTGATCCACCACTTATCATTTTTGAAAAGGCTATACTCCCTTTAAGAAATGGAAGGTGTTTTTGGAAACACAAGGAAAAAACTGAACGTAATTTCAGTCATACACCACTTATGAGATTCATAAACCGGTATGGGCTCCTAAGAGGGAAATTGGTGTTTAAACATAAGTAAAAAAAATTTTGAAGTCTTGACATTTTGAGTTAAACATAGACAAAATATGCACGAAGCTAGTAATCTCAGAAAGAACTGTTAAGTAGGTGTTAAAATAAAATTTTTGTCGAATTAGAAGATGCAGTTTCACCTCTCTGAAACTCTGGATTATACCTCAATCTCGAGGGTTATTTTTATTTTAATAAATTTCAAGTTTGAACTCGTACGCCCAAATTATTCAAGGTACCAAAAAAAAAATACCCATACATTGACACCCACTTCAACGTTGTGGGTGACATTCTTCAAACTTTTTTAATATATACTACCTTCAGTTTCTACAGAAAAAGTTTCAAAATGCCTCATCATCAACCTTGAAAAAAAAAAATATAAGTAAAATTGTTCTCGATGAAACCATCTCTAAGTTAATTGCAATTAACATTTTTCTAGTATCATCTTGACAAGTTGACTCATAATAAAATAAATGTTAAAGTTAGATTTTTCTAAATATCTTACGGTGAAATATTATGCGGATAGCAATTAAAAACCAGTCTCCATAAGTCAAAAACCGCATTTCGACAGAGTATAGAGTTGCATATTCAAAATATTAAAAATAATTAATAACAGCTTATTATGTATACAACAATCTTACGAAAAATATTGTAATTGGTTACTTGAAAAATTTGAATTTCATTAATACTAAAAAATACGCATGGGTTAAACCCGCTACATAACTGATAGTTAGCATTCAATTAAAATGATAATTGTTTAAGTACTTCAAAAGAATATTCCGAAAAAATCTACGGTTACCTGGGACATCATTAAGATACCTAACCGAGGGGCTAATAACTCTCAGATTCCATGTGCAATTACGGTTAAAGTATAATAATTTTAGCACTATCAAGCATAAGAGTTTTTTAATATTCTCAGTGGTTGACCCCTCGTAAAGATTCGAGGGTTTTGAGGGAGAACCTTCGAACCCCGAACCTTACAGGGTTTACGTGATTACTTGTTGAAGGTTTTGTTGTAAAACATTAAGTCGGTAACTTGTTAAGCCTAATTGGAAAAGTTTTTCGTTATTCACTGCAGTTCTCAAATTAGTAACGCAAATGATGCCACGAAATAAGGGTCCTAAACTCTCCAAAAAAATTTTATATATATAAAAATATGAACAATAATCACGGTAATTAAAGGGTAAAATGCAACGTACGCATGCGCGGACTCTTAACGAGGAGGGTTTGGTTGATAAAATAAAAAAACGCTGGCAAAGAGCTTATTTTCCACCTTGTTAGCTACGGCTATATCGGAACATCCTCCTTGGATATTTATGTACATAGGAAACGGCAAAACCATAGTGATTTAGAATGATTTAAACATCCCCTATCCAGGATTTTCGGTTTTAAAAAAAAATTGTTAGGCATGAGAATTTGGGAATCGAATATTTGGTAGCTAGACTTTGATGGGGTTTTGAAAATTTATCCACCCATTGACCCCTTATAGAAAAAAAGAGGCATTTTCACGGTTCAGTTACTCGCGCAAAACGCGTGAAGTTTGTCGAGCACGAGCGAAAATGCTTGCAAAATTTTTAATATTTTGATATTAGAGGAAACGACTTACAGCATTTGTATTTTTTATATAAGAGAAAATAAATTAAAGAATATTTTAAATTAAAATATTCTTTATTTTTAAACTTTAACTAAGTGTCTATATCACAAGATAAATATTTGTCAAGCATATGACGTAGGGGTATAAAATTCGATTGAAAGGTTGGTACCACCTGACGAATTATCCATTCTCTGCATTGTAGATAGACCTAACGTGTAGGCTAATGTTAGTTAAATTAATTACTCGTATCTTCATTAATAATGTAGGTAAACTAAGGGACTATATTACAAAGTTAACTATTTGTAAAGCAGATGACGCAGGGCTATAAAATTCTATTGGAAGGCTAGTACCACCTGACAAATTATCCACTCTGCATTACAGATAAACCTAATGTAAGTTAACTTAATTACTCGTATTTTCAATAATAATGTTGGTAAACAATTTTATGTAATTTAGAATAAAACATACAGACTCAGCTAAAAATTAGTTTGGTGGTTCGAATCCCATACTAAACAAATCGGAAGCTATATAGCAAACCATTCTTTCATTAATCAGTACAGGAAATCAATTTTTGAAACTAGACAGTCGTGAAAAGCTAATCTAAACATCCGATTCAATTACAATTACAATAGAAAATAGCCTATGATAAAACTGTAGATTTAAAAAGCAGCTCGAAACAGTTTTCCCTGCATGCTCTTATATACAATGTTTTGTTATAATTGGATTGTTCCAGGGATATGGCGGTTATAAATAGAATTCGTGACGTGATATAGACTCATTAAACAAACATTAATTACACCTCACATCACGTTCTCTCCATACTCAAAACATTTCAAAGAACCATTAAGGCTATAGGGTATAGTTGGTTCCTTGAATTTTGGAATAATCTAAATTATAAATTTGTAAATATAGAGAAAGACTATCTCGTGTATTAAGTCTAAAATAAAATTGTACAGGCAATAAATTATCAAGACCCCTATCTGTTGATACTTCGTTGTTGTGTTCCTTGCTGGGTTTTTCTTATACTCCATTTATTTAAATGCTTAATGCTCAACAAATTAAAGCCTTCGGGCTTCTTCAATTTTAAAATTTTAACCTGGAAAATGTACTAAGGTTTGATGCGGGAAATATAAGCTTTCAAACCCATAGATCCTGCCTTGTACTCAATTACAATTTCATCTTGGATTTTGTTTAAATCTAAGAAAGGGGTTTCATATAGACTATATTGTTTTAAATCAACGTCAAGCACTTTCCTAGCTTTAAACATACTTCAACATACTAATTCAGGAAGAACTTAATCTCGAGTATCTCCCAGCTTCCATAAAAATGGTTGGTCTATTTTTGACAAGGTTCAAATTTATATATAGGGGGGAAAATGGGCGAGGCACTATTTCTTTTACAGGAATTCCGATTTAAAATTACGGGCTGTAGTGTTTCGTACATTTCTACTCTCTCAAAACGTCAGGAATATGGCCGGCGGGAAGTTTCAATCTTACACTCTTAAAATGAGTCAAATATACCGTAGGAAACCGGGTTTATATGCTAAGGAAACTTGGGCCGCTTCTCATTTTGTAGAATGCTAATGTATAAGGTCACTAGTTTCACCCGGTTTCACGGTTCATCTCGAGTTCATCGGTTGGATACACTATTAAGATTAAGACGCCCACCTAAAGGTAAAAAGGTTCAGCTCTGTTTCTGTTTTTTCTCGTTTTATAAAAATTTAACTTCGTCATCTTGTCTGAACTTGGGTCATGGTTACTGTGTCTTTGATGTCATGGCCAGTGTATACTGTTTAGGAAAATTACCACGTGCGCACGATTGAATGAATAAAAGAACAGTTCATTTGATATCGAATGATATTGGTATCGATGAACTTGGGTCATGGTTACTGTGTCTTTGATGTCATGGCCAGTGTATACGGTTTAGGAAAATTACCACGTGCGCACGATTGAATGAATAAAAGAACATTTCATTCGATATCAAATGATATTGGTATCGATTATGCGATAATTCTTCCGGTTTTTTTTTCTTCATATTTTTGAATGTCAATTATTTCCTTATGCGTGTTAGCTGTGGCTAGGAATTTAAAGGAGTATCTTGGGTCTTT
This sequence comes from Phalangium opilio, assembly GCF_054372755.1. Lineage (NCBI taxonomy): Eukaryota > Metazoa > Arthropoda > Arachnida > Opiliones > Phalangiidae > Phalangium > Phalangium opilio. The sequence goes on along the minus strand of NW_028324187.1, from coordinate 3,274,181 downwards.
TCCTCGTTTCTAAATGGAGAAACTAATAGACCATCGCACGTAAACGATATGGCTACAAACTGACCTCGAGTACATTGTATAATTGTACAACCATGAATTTGATGGTTAAAGCGATAAATTTCGTAATGGGTCAAAAGTTATATTTGTAGATAAATATGGAAATTATTTTCCAATTATAAAAATTGAGCATTTATTATTTTTATTTTTGTATTTTGTATGTTTGTCTAAGATAGTAAGAGGTTGTACAAAAACATAACAACTAAAGCTTCTAAGTCTCGGGGATATTTACTGATAAATAAATTATAATAAACATTTCTTATGATAAAGCTTAATTCCAAACAAGGTACACGTAATCATGGGTTACGATTTTAGCAAATTATTTCTTAAACGGAAGTTGTATTGATATATACTAATTACCTTAATTAAGTCAAAATAGTTAGACAAGATATCAAGTTGATATACAGACTAATGAAGGTATTCATTCGCACTTGACATTATTACTAAAGTTTTTGATATTCACATTACTCAATGTCACCAGTGTCAAATGACTCGAGCAAAAATTTTATTGCTATTCCAGTCACATATTTAGAAATTTTTTCAAGAGAAAGTCCTTTTGAATTATCTCTCTTATTTTGAACAACGATTTCTTTCTTTCAACTTGGCACACTTCGAGGCGTAACTAAATGGTGGTAGCATCCTTTTACTAACGAAATTTTCGCGTGTGGGGTACCAAATAAGAGCCATATATCATTTCTCTCGAAAAACCTAATTGTTATTCGTGACTTTTATACCATCTGCCTAGCTTTAATTGCTCCACGGTGACTACACATGGATTTTTAGTTAGTAACTATTTTAGAGGGGCCCATGTAATCTATTGTGTCGGGAGATAAAAACCTGTCAAATTTCTACAAGTCTGGCGATCGCGTTTGAACGCCTAGAATGGTTTGTTTAAACTTATATTGTCATATACATCTTCCAATTTTAGACCAAGTACTACTGGTCAAGCGACTCAAGCCACCACCGAAAACATTTATGTAATAGATGAACAACAATATTTACCTTCAGACTTGACATTTTGGCATATGAAAATGAGTAGCAATAAAGTCCTTATGATAACTTGCGTCTTGGAATTAAAGACCTTCCAACACAAGTAATTGGACGTCATGACCACAGATGGACAAAATCAAATCTAGATAACCGCATCAACTACTTCTTAATCCAAAGAGCAAAAATCGGATCCAATATTCTGGGTACATTGGTCAGTGTTGGGATAAGTTTTTATAAAATGTGTTAACTAGCAACTTAGCACGTGCTTGGATCCGACACCGTTGATGGCCTTAACAAATTCTTAAAGTTACAAGAGGTTATCGACAAATCGATCCATTTCCCTACAGGATTCCGCGAAAACCGTGTTGCTAAAAATCACCTGCTTTTAAAGGAGAGAACGTTTCTTTTGCACGAGGGAAATAAATTTTACAGGGAGGACTTGAACAGGTGCGCTCTCTTTTAACTCCAGACTACAACTAACGAAGGAATTCCGACTTGCTTCCTAACCCTGAACTTGAAAGACTGTCTCCCCTCAATGCCCCCGTAGTGCCCGTACCAACATCACCGGTTAGGGAGAAATAAAAAATGTATATCGAAACCGGAAAGAAGCGTCTTCAAGCAAACCGGCAACTCAAAAACCCAGTGATGGGAGTTAAAATACTGCGTTCTGGTAGAACGGAGGATGTGTTCGCATTTGTTTCGTTCCTCTTGATTTACAATGTTTTTCAAATAAATTTCTCCGAAAAAATTTAAATTTGTTTATCAATTTATGTGTTCATATCTATCCATAGTCAGAAATCTACTAAGGTCTGGTAGTTTTATTGCGCAGGAACCGGTTGATTTCAATGATTTCCCTTTCTAGCTTAGAGGCGAGAGAAGACGAGGTCAATGGCTCGATCGCCTTTTGGCTTCGGGCTAAACAATACCCCGAAACGTTACTCATATACATTACACTGCTCAACAGCGCACCCTGGCATACTGTCAGGTCAGGTAAAAGATGTGAAATAGCGCCAATATACCATTGGTCTTTAAATTAACAGTTATGCCCCCAGGTATGGTTTGAGAGGGTCAAAATACTTTGGACCTCTGACTCCTACAATATAGTTTCAGGAAACCCACGAAAAAATAAATTACTTTCGAGAAACGTTTGTCTTACTCTTATGATTAAGGATGTAAAGATAAAGACTCATGTTTTAAAGTTAGTTACGGTTATGATTGCCTAAGAGGTATAGTTAAACTCTAAGATTTACATCTATGATGGTCGCCTATGCAGTTTACCTGATCCATGATTTTTCTAAACACCATCCAATAATTTCCAAATTATCTTCAAGTATTTCAAAAAACTGTTCAAACTTCTGGGAATGATTCTAAACATTACCGAATTGGAACCCTTTTCAAAACTCCCTCTATGGGCTGGACATAAGCAACTCCAAAATTGAAAAGCTTAAAAATCTCAATGCATTGCTTTTTTAAAAATATGAGATTTTACAGTGATCAAGAAATGAGTTGGAAGTTATTATTATTATTTTGTTAATATTGGAGTTTCATTAACAGCTGAAGATAATAATGTCTTTGAATACATGGATAGTCCGTAGCAGGCTTGGAAATAAGGTTTATTTCTGAACTAGTCCTCCGGACCAGTGACCCCTGATGTCTTAAATATGAAACTGGTCCCGGGACCAGTAACCCTTCCCCTATTTATTTATCTACTGGTCCCAGGACTTGTGGTCGTTCTCTCTTCTAAAAAAAATCTCTCTCGGCTTAGGGTTGTATACACAACTGGACTCCTGGAGTCGAAATTTATGTTAAAATGAAAATAATTAAAGAGGTCCCCATATCAATTTTTAATAAAAGTAGGAATTAATAAACTAGTCATTGGGACCAGTGACCTTCACGCTTTGAATAAAAAAAGTGGTCCAAGCTATTAATAAACTGGTTTTTGACCTGTAAACCTGTCTTATTTCCTAGGCTGGTCCGTAGGTTCCACGATTTTCATCATCTACCTTAATAGCAGACGATAGAGCATACTACTCTTCAATCCATAGACTAAAGCTGTCTGCTATCTTATATAACGTGTTTTTATTTGCACATGGTTTCCTATTCTGTTTCATCAGCTAAAGCGCTAAAAATATTGCTAATTGAAGCAGAAATTTATCATTAATATGGTGATAAATGTCTGATTAAAGTAATTAGATGAAATTACAGTTTTGAGGCTTAGATATTTGCGGTTAGTTAAATATATAAACTGCAATAGACATCAATTTGGTCAAGTATGAGCGTTTTGGTGAGTTAAATTAACTCTTATAATTCGTTAATATTTTAAAATTATTAAAATTAACGTTTGTATAGGGGCTTGGGATACCTGGGGTAGTATTTCATAATTGGGCCAGAACATTTACTTGTTCCCCAGAGCTATATTTTGCCCCTAAAACACTGAATGAACTGCGTCAGGTATAATTAGCAGTTTTTAATTAATCTCAATTTTAAAAGTTCGTAAATACTAATCTTATTATATGTATAAAACACTAAGATCCTAGCTTTTGCTAGAAGTGATGGAAGAAAAGTTCGTGTGGTGGGTTGTGGTCATTCCCCTTCAGATTTAGCGTGTTGCGAAGACTACCTAATTAGTTTGCAGAATTTTAATGAAATAAATGTAAGAAATCAGGCCTACAACCCCCGAAAATTGATGGCAATTAAATGAATCCATTAATTGTAGGTTGATTCAATGAACTGCTCTGTTAAAGTTGGAGGTGGTGTCCAAGTTTGTGCTTTAAATGAGAAGTTACCTGAACATAATCTTAATCTAAGCGTGTATAATTAATTTTAACTTATCTATTCATAACTTATCATTATAAGTCTTTATTAATTGTCATTATTTTTATTTTTATTAATAATTTAAAAGTTTAGGTTCAGTATCAGGGATTACGTTAGCGGGGGCGATATCAACAGCAACCCATGGTTCAGGTGCAAATTTGGGACATTTGGGAACATTTGTAAGATAATTACTTAACTTTCTGCTAAGATTAATTTAAGGTGGAATTCATAAACGTCGGACGCAACGCAATTTAGTACAGGCAAAGGCAGGGCGTCGTGCGCAAACTTCCGCCTTTTGCGCACGACGCCCTGCCTTTGCCTGTAATAAATTGCGTTGCGTCCGACGTTTATGAATTCCACCTTTAGTCCTAAGTCTTAATTTCCACAAGTAGGTCATAGAATTACAAATTATGACCTCACCAGCATCCACCTCCTAAGTCTTAGTTTCTATGTGTAGGTCATAGAATTACAAATTATGACCTCTACTGGTGAGGTAAAAACATGTTCTAGAACTGAAAATGAAGAGTTATATCTTGCAACAATTTCTGGTTTGGGTGGGTAATTAAATTTAATTGAGTCATTAATTTGAATTAATATGAAATTGTAGATTAATAAGATTGTTGTATGATAGGGGCCATTGGAATCATAATTAGCATTACTTATCAGTGTGAACCAAGATTTAATCTCTTAAAGAGCGAATACCCTGCTAATCTTAAGGATGTAATTGAACATTTGGATGTACATTCCAAATCATCTGAATACTTCCATTTTCACTGGCATGTTTTTTTTATTAAAATAGTTGTACTTATTATTAATTTAAGTGAAAATTTAATTAACTATTATTAATTGGTAATAGGTATCCTCATACTGAAAATGTTGTAATTATACATGCTGATAAAACTCCATTGGTAAACATGCATAAACACACCGACAAATATCAATTTTAAAGTCAAATATTAAAAAAAAAACAATTAATATATTCCCAAAATTTTAATTAGCCAATCACAAAATATTCCTTCTTACAACGTTGTTCCAATTGGTTTTGGAATTATGCTGTGGGTTATTATGCCCTTGAATTTGGGTATTGGATGGGGTATGTTAAGTCATGATGGACATTAACAGGGTTCGTACGGAACCTGGATATCCTGGATAAGTCAGGGATATGGAAAATAGGGGAAAAAGTCAGGGATAAGTCAGGGATATGGAAAATAGGGGAAAAAGTCAGGGATAAGTCAGGGACATGGAAAATAGGGGAAAAAGTCAGGGATAAGTCAGGGATATGGAAAATGGGCTAAAAAGTCAGGGATAAGTCAGGGATATGGAAAATAGGGGGAAAAGTCAGGGATAAGTCAGGGATTTAAAACATTTTCCTAAAAAGTCAGGGATATGTCAGGGATTTTGTTTGGCATATCGAACCATTCTTCATGCAATGCTAAATATGAGCCAGGTGTAATTATGAAGTGGGCTCTGGTAAACACCTTTAAAAGGTCAGGGATATAGGCAAAATTTGGTCAGGGATAACCTGGAAAAATTCAGGGATTTTCAATGTAAAAATTTCGTACGTACGAACCCTGAGTCATACTTTATACAGTTTGTTAAACAAAATTCATAAAAACATTAACGTTTTATATCAGAACAATGATACCTGGATTGGTACCAATCGTGAATAGAACAATCTATCGTTTACTTTACTCAAAACCTAAGAAATACGTTGGAGAAAGCTTCAAAGTTTTAAATATGGAGTGTAGGTTCAAACAATACGTGACTGAATGGGCCATTGACAGGTTACAAAATTTAAATTCAAAATAAGTTCACGTGTGTTCATCATAAAATGATGAAGATTAAATTAAATTTTAGGTCCAAAACTGGTTCAACTTTAATGACATTAAAAGAATGGCTCGAAGCTAATCCCGATGTTTACGCTCATATTGCTGTTGAAGTTCGTTTTGTTAAATCAGATGATATCTATCTTAGTCCTTGTTACGGAAGAGAGACTTGTTTTATCAATATAGTCATGTATAGGTGGGCTACTTTAAACTAATATTTAATTTTGACCCCTTCAGCACGTTAAACTAAACTGATCGAATAATGTTTTTAAGGCCATATAATGCACCAGTTCCATATGAAAAGTACTGGGTAGCCTTTGAATCAATAATGAAGGAGGCAGGTGGAAGACCTCATTGGGCCAAAGTGTGTTTAATTAGTATTGATTATGTAATTATGTTCCAGTTTAATTATAGTGGTTGTTTTTGGTTTTAATTTTAGGCGCATAAGCTAAGGAAAAGAGATTTTGAAAAACTCTACCCTCAATGGAATAAATGGTGTGAGATTCGGGAGAAATTAGACCCCATTAATATGTTTGTTAATTCATATATGGAAAGAATTTTAACTTGTTAATGGTGTAGAAGTTTTTTTAGTAGACCTGATGTAAAGGTGTACAAATATCTTAAATACTTCCAATTATATAATAAAGACCAATTATTAAAACAAATTATCGTTATTTATTTGTTAAAATTTACGTCTACTAGATGTCGCCATAGTTCCGAATGGACTGTTCTATGAATGAACTTGTTAATAGGGAGCTAACAGTTCTGACCCTGAAACGTCACACCCTTCTATCTCTTACTGGAGTTTCATCCCCCCTAACGGTTGGAAACAGTATTCTACGCGCAAAAATGCCAACCAGAGAGGGGCTGCGTGACGTCAGACTATCTCTTCCCCCTAGCCAGTTGTTAGCTCCCTATAGTGGAAAAACTTTTAGTAGACCTAATATAAGTGTGTGTAATTATCTAAATTTCTTCCAATTATATAATAAAGACCAATTATTAAAAGAAATTATCGACTTTTGTTGTTTTTTCTTTGCTAAAAATTTCGTCTACTAGATGTCGCCATAGTTCCGAATGGACTGTTCTCTGAATGAACTTGTTAATAGTGGAAAAACTTTTAGTAGACCTAATATAAGTGTGTGTAATTAATAGTTATCTTAAATTCTTCCAATTATATAATAAAGACCAATTATTAAAAGAAATTTTCGTATTTTGTTGTTTTTTCTTTGCTAAAAATTTGTCTACTAGATGTCGCTATAGTTCCGAATGGACTGTTCTCTGAATTAACTTGTTAATAGTGGAAAAACTTTTAGTAGACCTAATATAAGTGTGTGTAATTATCTTAAGTTCTTCTAATTATTAAATAATAAAGTCAAATTATTGAAATAAATGATTGTTTTGTTGCTTCTTTCTTTGCTTTAAATTTAAATCTACTAGATGTCGCCATAATCGCAGATGCGCTCTTGTCAAAGTGCGTAGCCCACTCGATCACGCGCTCGACTAGACGACGCAAGCTGCTTGCGATATAGCGCAAAGGGCTTCTGAGAACAATCAACTGTGCTAGTTATCGCGGTTAGAAATCAGGGAATAGTGCCAAAACTATTTTCAGATCATGGAAAATGTGTTTACTAATGCACGGAATACCGTTCCACCCTTTCCATGAAGAAAAAGCTACCTTGAAAATGAATGAACTGCATGCGCTTTATCATTCTTGAAAATCACTCAGGAAACTTATTATAAAGTTATGAGAAGAAAAAATATTATTTTATTTCAAATACTCCTATCACTGGGACTGGGTACAAAGAAATTTATTTAAGATTCCATTATATACTCGGTTTTTTAACGCCCTTAAATGGGCGAAAGTCAATGATTTATACATGCTAGGGAGTGAAATATTACACAAAAGAGAGAGCTAGTCATTGAAATGTACAAGTAAAATATCTCGTCGCCTATATAAACTAGTTAATATCGATCAAAAGTGTTCTTTAAGTTATCAACCGTTTGAGCACCCAATAAAGGTTGTGTCACAGCTTGATTATGGTTATGGCATCTACGCCTATATGGTTTTTGAAACCCCTTTAGCGGTATTACACCATGGAGTAATTCAGACCATCAAAAACCATTATTTTAAATGCGCCTGGCCATCAATAAGTCGTCCAAAGATAAGAATCGGCCCGGGCGATTAAATTTTAATCCAAATCTGATTGATTTTTCTCCTTAAGAAACTCTGAAAATAAATTAAAAGAACAATTTATATTTAAAATCGGCGCCAAAATATCATTTACATATGCTACTACTCTAGTAAACGTTTCATGTCTCCATGTTCAAAATTGGCCTGACAAGCGGACGACGTATAAAAATTCAGCACCAATATAATTTTTTTCAAATTTTCCACTACCGTTTCAAAGTGTTCATTCTCCATGCTTTTAGGTTTCATTGTTTCATAAAGGTGGCTATGGTTTCAAAACTCAGGACGGCTATGCGTGGCTAGTTTTAGCAATAACTTTGTGGTCGGTGACGACTTGTCGCGGTCAATTAAATTTGATTATCGTGTAATGTCGATTAATATCGTAAGTGTATATTTCGAAATACAAGTTTACGGCGTTGTTTAACGTGACATTAAAGAAAAAGTAAAATATCGGGTATCTAATAATTTTGCAAATGGCAACAAAGGACTTGGACCTAAGCCTTGGCGCAGCCATTGTCCGAAAATTCCGAAAGTGAACAATTATAAACTTTCCGAAAAGTTAAGATAAGTGTGTTCTTAAAGAACTTTTGACTTCAAGTGTGTCATTAATGTGGAATCCCAAACGTATTTCGAATTTGGGTAAGTGAATAAACGTTTTCTAACTGATTATGTAATAAGCATGGAATCTTCAAAGATATTGGATCAAGGTAAGTGTATAGTGTAAGTGATGAGTCGCGCTAGCTTGGGGTCTCTAAAGACTTTGTAGCAATGACGTTTCATCATCGCAATTACCGCCAAAAAGTACTAGGCCTATCTATGAATGAGATTCGGATATCTATTAATAGTCTACAAAATGTAAGGGGACCTCCAGCAATGAAAAGACTTAAAATCCACGTGTTTATTTCTATTATATTTTCACTCCCTTCAAAACAAAACAAAAAAAAACCGCAGGTTTTTTTCTTTGCTCCCCCACGTTGACGCTACTGATATGCCCCCTAAGTGGCAAACCTCTAGAATTTGAAATTCCTACCTAATTTTTTGAGGATACTATTTTGGTTAACGCGCCCCAAAAGACCCAACGTTTGCTTAAAACCATTCCTCATAGCTCCAGTTCTCTGTAGTATTTCGACTCTTGTATAGAAGCCAACTGAATTATCGGCAGTGCTGACTCATTGGCGCCCACGTATGTGGCATGCCAGTATTACCATAACCACTTTGGCGCCACAAAATTTTCAACCACATGCACCCATAGATTATATCTTGACGTAAGCTTACCCTCCAGGTCTGGAATAGTCCTCCAAGATAATTCCGTACTTATTTGAGAAGGAGTCTTGGAAAGTAGGGAACGTCAAACTGCTACCAGGACTCCATTGTAAGCCAGGTGACGCTGGCGTTCTGTTCAATGGAGGTAACTGACCTGCAAATTCTATAATAAGTAACAAACTCCTGGATGATTCGATTACCAACTAGTCTTACTTATATTTGATCTGGAAGATGTTGACCTGCTACTGTCCTGATGAGATTTTACTGATGGACTTCTTCGATTTGATTGGGTTATCGGAGGAAGACTTAGTTTTGATTGGTTCGTTTCTTGGAGTATAGAGATTAGGTTATCATCCGTTTCATTGCTGCTAATGTTTGAAAACATTCAGTTAGTTGAATGTTGGAAAGGTTCCAATTTCCCATCGAAAATTGTATATTTTTGGTTGGGAAACATTATAATTTTAAGGGTAGACTGAATTACCTCTCAGCTATATCTCTTAAGGCTTGAGGACTACTTTGATGACTAGCTGGTGACATCGTGTTTGAAAATGTCATTCCATCTAATGAAATTTCAGAGGCAATTAGACAAAATGTCTAAGTAACCTTTGACCTTTTCCCTAACTTACTGGAATAGTAACCGCCAGAGTTATATGTTGAAAGCTGAGAATTATGAGCTGGAGATCTTCCCAAACCACTGTCATGAGTCATAAAGTCATGAGCGCCATAACTGTCATCCCTATCTCCGTGTTGTAGAATTGGGTGATTGGGTCGAATTGCTTGGATGGTCAAACATTTGCTCAACAGATCCGCGTCAACTGATTCGTTAAGGTCACCTCTTAGCTGTCAATAAATTCAATACAAAGATCTAAGTATAATTTTACTCATATGACGATCTGCATTAATCATTTCCCGCTCCTCTTCATATAAGTATCACCCTCTATAAGATAATCCTCCATCCAAATTGACTACTACTAAACCAGACTTAGACATCCATGCTTCTAAAGTACATATCTTGTGTAACTGCCTATACATTCTACCCACTTTTTCTCCGAAACTTACAAAGAAAAAAGTAACATTATGTGTATGTATACCTTCTTTTTGGCTTGGTCCGTTTTGGTCGTGTGATTTTTAACGTGTTTTCTGAGTGAGCTGGGATCCGTGTAGCGCTTTGTGCATCCCGGTATTTGGCACGCGTATGGTTTCTGGAATCCGTCCACCAAAGATGAAACGCAAAGACAAGAAAAAATGCCAAGATAGAATGAAAAAAAAAAAAGAAGTTAGGGTGAAAACTTTGCAAAAAAGGAGCAGCTCTTTAGTTCTTAAATGAGGCGAAACTATTTAAATGACCCTTTAAGCCCAGGGTCTTTTCTATTAAGACATTAAAAACGTGCAAGATATTTAAAACTACGTTCTGTTATAGTTTTAGAAAGTTTAGAAGCTATCTTCTCGCATTCGCGTACGGTAATAAATTAGATTTTAACTAAATCATTTAATTACCGTATCTTGATGAGTTCTTTGATGTTTTGCTCTATCAGAAGAGTTACTAAAAGCTTTAGTACAAGATGGATACTGACAGGCGTACGGTCTTTCACCGGTATGAGACCTCAGGTGAATTTTGAGATTCTCCAATCGAGAAAATGCTTTAGTGCAGCCCTCAAACTGAACATACAGAAAATAAATAAAAAAATTCAAATATTAGGCCTCAAATTTGAGACTTTAGAATTTAGTTTGTTGAGATTATGTTTCAGTTCATAAATTTAATTTGAAACCCTTGAAAAAGTTTTTATGAGGATTGGAACTTTATGGGGCCCCGTAAAAGTACATCACCATGCATATATGAAGGAAAATTCCAAAGTGTTATCTTTTAATTACATATACTTTAGCGTATATTTAAGTTTTAAAATTCCCTCATCCAGTAACCTATGACCCTTTATATTCTGAAACCCATTAATAACGTTTCGTTCGTCCACAACGTTACAAGTAATAAAAGGAAAGACATTAAGAAGAGATACCAGTGATTTGCTTACTGGTTTTTCTTTCTTCCCGCCTTTACGTTTATTGCCTGTGACCCAGAAGACAACTTTAGTTTAGTGACGGGGCACCCTACACTATGAATTTCAGCGCAAGATTGCAAAGCTTCTTTAACTTCAAAGCCATGGGTAATAGGGTTTTATGTAAGGCAAACTCTTTTTGAAATGTAAAACTATGTATAATGATACACTTGGAGTCGTCGACGGACGTTGACTTTAAAAATACTTAGCATCGATGGTACGAGACGGACGGCAATGACCCTGACACTGCTAGTTTCTCTAGATGACATCCCGCGTCTCCCCTTACCAATGTCGGGCTTCTGTATTACGAGACCTAAATTTTTTAACCCCCGGTTTTATATAAAGACGGTATGACGCGGCTCTATCATAAACGGTCGTAGTATATTGCCTAAGGATTCACGAAGACACTTGTTTATGGTATGATGGGGGACACGGAGGGATAGAGAGCGAGGACCAGATTCCAATTCTAAATCGGTTGCCTAGAAAAAATGGTCGCGATATCAGATATCTACCGAAGCCTTTTTTTTTTTTCTTTTAACTAAAGTTCATTTCGCGTGGTCGACCGTATACCAGCAGCTGCTTACTGCTTTCCCGCCAAAATTGAGTCTTGACAACCTTTTTCCTGATAAAACTATCCGTATGTTGTACAGGGTCTTACTTAAGTTACTTTCGATAGGAATAAAAGATTTGGACAAGTTTGGGCCAGATTTTATCGTGAAAAGCCCATATCTTGAAGTGATAAATAGAATAGACAAAACTTACCGAGCATTTGTTAGGTTTTTCGCCAGAATGGACCCTCATGTGTATCAGGAGCTTATATCTGGCGTTGAACGGTCGGAGTCTCCTTTGGCAACCCTGCCAGAAACAGGTGTACTCCTCCCCCTTTCGTTGGTCAACGTGAGTCTTCTCCAAATGACGCACAAGCTCCTCCTGGTCAGGGAAAGTGTTGCCACAATCGATCCACCAACATATATACTGGCGGATTCCTGAAGGGTCATCATTAAGCTCTCCAGTTCGGTCCCCTGTTGAAAGGCACATGATCCGTTAGTTTCTGTACTAACGCGACGTCACGTGAAACTGGACTTTATCCCTCTTACCTTCGGAACTGTCAAAACTGGAGTAATTCGAAGGTTGGCTACTGTCAGACGAGCTCTTCTTTTGAACCAGGAAATGTTTCCGGGCCATGTGTTGGTCGTAGGAAGGGGGTGGGCGATTCAAGGTAGGAATGCACGATGGACGCAACGACGCCAGCGCCGTTGGGGTGGGGAGAGCGGCGGCCGTCATGGGTGGCTCGGAACCAGTATGGGGTTCCGAGGAAGGCTCGGATAATCGGTTCATGAGATCTTGCTCGAATTGTTGCAAAGAATTGTGCGGTAAAACTGCTTGGTTATGGGACACCTTTAAAATTTCGAACATCAGCATCTAAATACGTGCTAAACGCACATCCCCTTGAAAGAAGGTTTCAAATAATAATTACTTGTAATACGTCTTGCATGGCGATGGAAGACTCCAAACTCTGCATGGCTTGGTACAACGCAACGTTACTGTCCAAATCGATAAAATCGTCTTTGATACTCGCGTGTCGTCCTCCACAACCAGTCGTCGTTGATGCTCCACCGTTGGTTGAAACGCTCATTCGATGCGATGACCCGATCGAAGGACTACTACTACTGTTCCTGGCTGACAAATGTCCGTAACAACCCGGCGATAAACTGGTAAAAGACCCGGACCCTGACATTGGTAGCAACGAGGTCGGGGACATTCTTATTAAACTGTTAATATCGATACCATCAGCGGATAGTGGTGAAATAGACAAAGCTCTCTTGTTCCTGGAACCACGGCCCGAGTAGGATGACCTGGTCGATTGTCTCGGACTGGCGAAACTAGAAGAACACACCGAATCCGCGAAAGCCGCCGAAAACATGGGTAAAGGCGCGCTGTAACCCGACATGGCGCTCGCGCTTGGAGCCATAGTAATGTCTGATGAACCGTTATGACGTTGAGGTGGGTTAAAATCAACCGGAGTGGGTGCCGGAGCTGATAATACAGGAGGCAACACCGTATACCTGTTCCAATTACTGGATGAAGGCCTAGTGTCTTCGTCTTTAACCCTTAGTTCTTTTAAGTCCTTACTTTCCGTTGGTTGTAGTTCTTCAGAGTCTAATATCTCGGAGACGGAACTGTACAAATCAGGCGGTATTAGAGACTCGAATATGTCCTCGTGACAAGTTTCATTCATAGGCGACAAGACATTCTCCAATATTAAAGGGTCAAAAGTCACTTGACTCGGTCTATGGTATTCGTCACTTAGATCTTTCGTGGTATGGTTTTGACGGCCTTGTAATTGGTAATCAACCGAGCAAGGACTTCTTCGTTCAGCGTAAGACGGACTCGAAAGGTCACTGGTCAAGTTGCTAGAACCAGGGGACGATAAATAATCTAAAAGCATGTTTTGGTGGACGCCGTTGTTCTGCTTCTGGTTGTTGTTTAATTGTTGAGGACCGAAACTACTTGCCGAACCTACAATTAAAATATCCAAAATCTTTTTAAAAGCGCTCTCAATGAATTTCAATTTGAATATGACGCTTTCCTGAGAGCACCTTTCTATTTATATGCGGGGGCGGTTATTCAAACCCATCATCTAACTACAATATTTTGATTCACCCCTTTGTAAGTACTGGTGTTATAGTAGGGTAGGGGATGTTAAGGGGGGGGAGACCATCTTAAGATGTGAATGAAATCGGCCCGGGAATAATTTTTTTTTTTTTTTTTTGGATGTCTATAAAACTCCTCCTAGTTTTGACGATCGTGAGCTCTCTCTTGCTTGTCAAGAGGCTCCAAAGTTCTACCAATTAAAAGACCAGGATTGTCTTAGCGTCGTTCCTGTAGTTTACCATCATTGGTTGAACGTGTCGTTAGGCTTGTCAACACTAATATACCAAACGGGAATTGACTTGACAGATTGTGTAATGTTTGGATTGAGACAAATTTGTAAATTGTAATTAATGAGTTTTTTACGTACTAAGCTCTGGTTCGAATTTAACTTATTATTATTAGGTATCATTACATTTTTCAGTCCAACGTATTGACCATAAATTAATAAATGTCCTAAGCCTACTACCGTTTCCTCACATTTATTTGACCTATATTAAAATCAGTTCAGCTTACCCAAACATTCCCAAAAAAATGCGTAAAAGTGGATTTTTGGTTTGTTATTATCCCCCTAACCCAAAAAATGTGTCCATATTTCTTTTAAAAGGTCCATAATTCTAAATATCTCCCGCTATATATCGTCAGTGGTAGATTTTTTTCGGTGTCATTTTTGGGCGCCACAGCTGTTGCGGACTCGTTTGCAACGGGGAATCTTCTAGAGATGAGATGTCAAGTTAAATATCACCGCTTCAGACGCTTGGGTGGTATATCGGGTGGTCGCTCCCTATTCTCAATAGCCAAGAGACACTATAGAGACATTTTTTTTAAACTTCTTTAAGGGTTTTTGTACGGGTTCAAAGGTCGAAGAAAAAGAAGCTGGTGGTTTTTAAGCCCCTTAAATACTTAAAAGCTAAATAGTGAGCTGTGTAAAATTAGAACCTTTCCCTTAAGGGCTTGCTTTTTAAGATACAAGATATTTAGGGAACCGTGTCATATCCCAAAGCAACCCAATGTCAAAGTTCAAAGGAGGAGAATATATTAGATGGGATGCTCCTGTAACGTTATACTTGCTGAAAAGCCTAACCGTGATTGGAACCTAGTATCTAGGTAGAAAGAGTGTCAAATTTACCCAATAATAGATACGTATTGAATTATCTTAGATATGATATTTGATAAAGGTCATGTTATTGAATTTATAATGACTAAAAGAGATAGATCGACATTGAATAGTCACAATCATTAAATTAAGACCTTGTAATAATTCATTCAACTTCAAATGGAGCATTAGAGCATTAACCCAGAGACAAGTTCCATTTGCATATATTTGAGCAGCTAGAACTCTTTATCATATAACATCAGTTGTAAAACGATAGCTATATGGCATAAAATGTTTTACTACAGCTAGAAAAATAGACATGTGTGGACAGTTTGCTAAGACAGTTAAACGTTACACGAGAATCCGACTTAAACAAGAAGGTTATGTGGAATAATAATTACAACCCCTTAAAATATGTGGCCCGCTCTCAAACCCATTGAAAACGGGCACTACTAACGTCTAAAATATACAATAAACCTTGGTTTTAAAGCCTACAGAGAGAAGAAACTAATTAAAACTTAGATTCAAAAAAATTAACATCTTTTGTAAGACGATATCTCTGACTCATGACGCGGTAACTCAATAACTTGAATGAATTTCGGTTGGCCCGGTTGGTAACTTCGTTTAACACCGTAGAAGCAATGGGGATATGTTAGGGGAAGGCGAATAGCGATGTAACCGGGTGTTTAACCCATCCACCCTCGCAGTCTTGGTACATATTGGCTCTAATTAAGCTAATGGATTGTACTAGTCTCTTTTATTAAATTCAGTTACCGTCCGCGTCTTGTTTTTATTGGCTTTTGATTTTTCAAGCGCTATGCTGTCTGCGTATTTTATATTATGCTAAAAAAGTCACCACCACCACTATGGTTTCCTGCCCTTTATTGGTTAATCTTCTGAGTTGTACCAAGTTCAAATCGTGGGAGAATTCGAATCGGAGCTAGATTAAAATTCACGATCAAAAGGCGAGGAGCTCTTTGACACCCCTCTAACCACACGACCACCCTCTTTTTCTTTGACGAGACTCTTATGGGTGTCCCGATAGAGCTTGGGAGACTTTTTTTGTCATTGAAGACATGGGAATGTTAGGCAATATTTGAAGTCAATTGTTTTTTTACTCGGGTTAGCGGTTATAACGAAAAATGTTGGTTAATGACAATCATTTACCAACTGGTTTAATTAATAAGGTTTGATATCTCGAGTTTTCACTGGCATAAAAAAAGGTCCAACTCCTTCAAACAGATGGTCCAGAACGTCCCCCGTCTAAAGGTATGCATGCCCAAATAACTTCCTTGAATTTGATACATATCTTTTCAAGATTTCTTAAAAAAATTAATTAAAGATAGAGGAAGACTTATAGGAATGGTGTAAAGCTGTGTTTGTATTGTCTCATTAAGGGTTCGCGGGAGGTCGGTGGGTGCATGCGTGGCACAGTCCTTCTCGCTTATATTTAAAACCGTCTTCCGGTCAGGTCATCGATACCCCATTCTCTGCGGGGGACACTGCTCGCACTCGAAAGCCACGAGCGTCGGCGACAACGCGAAGACGTCTTCTTCTTAGCGAAAGTTTTGTTTATTTGCGTCGGTTTTTTATGATAAGACAGAGCCAGAGGTACCGTTATAGCTTATAAGGGGCCTGGTCCAACGCCCCGACAACTTCGCTTCCATATTTTACGAAAGTTGAACACGTGCTTCATTGTAATAAGATACAAAAAAAGCCCCGCGTTATGATTTATAACTTTAAAATGGAGGGAGTACGCTTGACGCGTATTCAGGATGGTTAGATGGATGGAAGCAAATTAAATACTTCGAGACAACCATTAAAAAATAGGCACCTGGTGTGTTAAGGTATCAAATAGTCAAAGGGTCAGTTAACTCGAACCAGGAACTTCCTGGCTGGTCTAAGGACAACCCTTGGGTTCAGTCTTCCTTTTAAGGTCCTTCTGCAAGAGTTAAATTTTTTACGCCTGGTATTTATTTCTACTTCCATTGGTCTCTTGATCGAACAAGTATTCAACAGGGAAAATTATAAAGAGACGTTTCTACAGGTCATAGGCTAGCTCAGGGTCAAGGTGTGACTCGGATGATGTGGTGTTAAGCTGTTAAGATACGTTTAACGTATCTCTAATTAACCTTAACCATACGGCACTGCGGCGGTACTTAAAGGGCCCCTTATGAGTCAGTGACCTTAAAAGGGATCACATTATACCCTAGCGTGTGCATGTCGCGCTCCGTATTCGTTGAGGGGGTCCATGAAACTCGCGTCCTAACATGCGCGAGAGGGGAACGTTATATTAAAGAAAAAAGAAAAAGAAATTAAATGGTAGGCAAGTACTTGAACACAAGCGCGAGTAACTTAACATGGCACGTCTAGGCCTAGGACTCGGTTGTGATAGAGCTTACCGGGGGTACAACCCGCGCGCTACTTTTGACCCCAAAGTTGACCCGCACGCACGTGACGTGACGTGATAAAAAAGAAACCTAAGCTATCGTTTCATTTAGGAAGGGGATTAAACTTTTCGTTTCGACATTTTGGAATTCAGAATGCAATGCCTACGAAGCTAGATTGAAGCTCGTAGAGAATGGATAGGGTCGTAGCCGTGCAGCATATTTGACTTGGGATTGCCGTTGTTAAAACTTTATATTTGAAATGACGTTAAAAGCGTTCTTCCTAAGTTTATCGTCTTCAGTGTAAGCGTCAGGTCGGAGAATTAAAGAGTTCTTTTTATTTTTATAATTTTTCTTCGTTTGAGTTGGGAGGAGAACAGCTGCGCAAAATTTAGGCATTGAGATTTATTTTACTTTTTTTTATTTCTTACGGAACTGTTAGGATTGTAAAAACATCGTCACTTTATTTTTTTGTAAGGGTTTGAAAGATGCGGTCGTTATTAGCTTTGCCATCGTATAAAAACTGCTAAATTAAACGCGTTTTGTGTGGGATAAAAAATGCACGATGAAATGGGTATTTTGGGTTATGTTATACAGTAAGGTGTTGGTTGAGTGTCCAAGCTGTGACGTTGAATTGTGTCTCACTTCTAATTGTTCAATAAAGGGCCAATTCCATAAAAGGTTTGAGAGTAAATTCAAAGTTAGTTCAGATATTTTTTGGGTTAATTGCCAATGATATTACACGTCATAAACTCTTTATCAAAAAATGTAAGATTTTAACTTGACACATGTCATTTCGGATTTAAAAATAATTTTATTACGTTCCTCGTGAAACTGAGCTCCTAAAGTTAGCTAACTAAATACTAAAAAAAATGTCATGATTTCCCGAGTGACACTTGATTCTGACAACTCTAAGAACGAAGTCTCGAAACCTCAAAAATTAATAGCTTCAAAAATTCTTCAATTTCACTCTAAAAAGAAGCTCGGTACGCTTAGTTTCTAAACATATTTTTTCACAGAATTTCGACTGAAATAAACACGATGCGATAAGAAAGAAAGGGAGTGAGATAGAAAGAGATGCAAAAAAGAAAACTATTTGGGATTTTTGGGAAAGGGTTCAAAAATGTTACGTTTTCACCCCCATGTGCTCCGTAATTTTCACAGTCGCCTGATCGTGCTAGCTGTTAAAAGAAAAGTCGCCTAATTTTACACGCATCATTCGTCAAGAATTTCCACGAAAATATAAAGGGTTCTATTCGATCTAGGCTAAAGTTGTACGAATTTCCCTTATGCTTGCGTTTCAAACTTATCGCGCTGCGCCGAAGTATATGAGAATTTATGCAGGTTCATATCTGTGGATTGAAAGATTGGTTCTCTTACCTGGTCTGATTGGTGGCATGAAATGTCCAACAACTAAATTTTCATATCCGCTACCATAAACTCCACAACTCCATCCCGGCGGTATTCTCTTGGCAACCGGAACTTGATCCACCACGTGTCCTTGTCCATCTTGATTCGTTGATATTATTTCTTGTTTATTATTTCTGTCCACGTAATTAAACTCTTCCGAACATTGTTCAACTTGAAGCTGTTGTTGTTGTTGACCGAAGTTATCACAGTTTGTATAGGAAACGTAAGGCGCACCGTTTTTGTCATTAACCGAAACATCTTGGGTTGGTATCGAGTACAAGTCTTGTCCATCTTTATGCGGAGGTGCTTCCTCGAATGAACTGACTTTGGATGAGTTTAGACTGCTCGGAAGGTCGCAGACCACTCCTGAATCGTTACTGTCGACGCTGGCACCACTTGTTGGATCTGAATGGTCGTGCCCGTACGAATGACGGGCCATGACTGAAAGAACAATAACGTTAAGTTAACTTTGTATCGATGATTGCCAATTAACACTTCAACTCGTGGGAGTCAGCGGGTTCCAATACCTTTCCAACAATAATGTCGATATGCACGACCATCTACATTGGGCGGTGGAACCAAATTTGACATTTTGATAATTTTATAGTTATATCAATGAATGGTTTATTACAGAAGAAATTGCGTAAACATTATACTATTTTCTTATGTAATTATAAAGCAGCTATAGTGTGGTTGCGAAGAGCTTTCCACAACCGAAATGATTCTATTTGAGAAGATTCTCTGGGTTTTAATCACTCGAATACCCGTACCTTAAGTTCGGGGAATCATCAGTGACTGGGCTGGTTATAAGCATTCCCAAACAACCACCTAAAAGTTTGTGGACGGGATTCGTTCGCTATGTTTATGGACTTGGATGATACCCAACAGAACTTCCGGTTGAGGTAGATCCGAGAAAGTTTTTTTAAAGATTTAAAAAAGAAAACTATACGCGGGCCAAGGGCGTTCACTCTGGGCTTTGAGATTAAGTGCGGCTCATGGGGAATATGCATTGCGTTTGGGCCCTGTTTTCCCTTATGAAAATCGTTTCGTATCTATGGCATAGTACGCTTGGTTCGCATTGTTCAAGAAGAAAATTTGGCGCGAGCCAAAACTTGTAGGACATACATACGTTAGAGCGCGTGAAATGAAGAAGTGCTATTCGCTTACTGGGAACACGTGAATCGCGTTCCCGGATAAACAAAAACTACTTTCCGAAATTATCTCTATCGCGAATTTTTCTTCGCTAATTCATAACTGATGTTTCTCAGAATTGTTTTTGATACCGGGTATAAACAGCATTTTTTAGAGAGAAAGTATTCATATTTTAGGCGCGAACTTTGTAGATAAACGGTATCCTCTGAAATTCACTTAAAGGAACACATTTCGAAATTTCAAACAATAATTTAGTTGGACGAAATTTTCTAAAATACTAGCTAAGCTACCCGAATGTTTTAATAGCAGTTCTATTTAGTCTCTACTAAGCCTTTGACAGCGCCTCACCAGGTGTCGCTTTACGAGAATCTAACCTGCGTCACTTCATGAAAAGCTCTCAGTAACCGGTGAAAAAACTTATGGAACATATCTTATGATACAAACAAACTACTTTCTCAAATATATATAAGATGAATTTTCATTAAAAGTTTCTGTTTTTATTTCAATGACCAATCCGAAATAATTTTCAAATTTTCATATTAAAGAGATGTGAAATCTTTAAGTGTGTGTTACTTCGGGTTATAAGCTTCCTTCATCCGATACGGTGCAAGGAATTTAACCATGGATTATGTATTGCATACGGAGCGGTTAACCTAATTGCCCGAGACAAATGTCATAATTAAACTTTACCACGAACTAAAGTAAATAATTTTCACGGTGTTTATGAAAAAAGACTAGCTACTTATTTCCCCGCAAAACGTAAATTATTTATAGAATCGAAAAATCGGGGGGTATTTGTAGAAGGAGAGGAAAGGAAAGAGTTGACTCAAAATCAACTGTCGAAAACATTGACATGCAAAGCATCAGGGACAATGTTTCGTTGACTGGGACCGAGTCCAATTTGCGTCATTCATTACGTAAAAATGCTTTTTAAAAGGTATAAGAGATGTAGATGGAAACACGGGCTTGTTATTCGCGAGTAGAAAGGAGAGATAGGCCCGCTATACGGTAGAGGTAATATTAAAAAGGTTCCCAAAATAGTATGTAGGCAAAGGGTTGGTGGCAATGGAGAAAACGCCCACGAAGGTTCAATCGTAATTAGGCCTATTTAACTTTTATGTCCCATTGCAAAAACTGCGTAATAATTATAGGTAATTAAAATCTAATACCGGCGAGAATCGTTACGTACAGCACGTCAAACACAGCTGATTATCGGTTACTAAGGGCAATAAAAACCTTAAACTTAACAAACGATATGTGATAAGATTCCTAAGAATGTAATAATAATATCTAATAAGACAATTGAAAATATCGAAGTACTTGTAAAAGATATGAGATAATTTGTGTTTTGGTCAAGGGTTTACATGGTTTTATCACGTGTTTAGTTCAGAATTTAGCCAGTTTATTTCTTCCCCTATGGAATTCTATTTGTACATTCATGTTTTGATCGCACTTGAGTGATTACTGAACGAATGCACAGGGTTCTATTGTTTGCAAGGAAAACGTGATCTCTTGATTTTTATATTCATGTCGAGTTCTTGGATTTCGTACAGGGGTTGAAGGTTTTAAAGTTACATGGAAACTGAATTTATAAGTCATCATGAGTGGATTTGGTTAAATTGTAGACAGTATACGGGATCTGACTGTTACTTAGCCCATCGGGGTTGGGTTTGTACTATAAGGCCTATGGTAAGGACTGTTTAGGAGTGTAAACTAAACCTTACCTGTAAGGTTTTGTATGGATCCTTTCTCACTAAAACATGTTGGAAATGATAGTTAAAAGGGGTTTTTAATGTATTACTGAAACCCCTCAGTTCTAAACCCATCAATTCATGGCGATCTTGAGCACATTATCCGTTTTGGAAAACGCGACATTGCGTCGACGTTTGGCACCAGAAGGCCGTCATAGGGCCCGGTCGCGTGGCCGACTTATTTAAGCTAAACACTAAAGACTTATTTTAGTATCAAAGGAGAACGGGTCGCGCTACTCTCATTTTAAAATAAAACTAAGAAGTAAGCAAAAATATCTGATAATACTTGAGATTTTACCCAAGGGGAACAAAAGACCGGTACGCCATCTTAAGGATGACAATTAAAGACATAGGTCTTTTGCGTGTTATACCACCTTACAATGTACTTAATTCTTAACGTCTTATCTATTAAATACGAGTGTTTATTAATAGATTAGATTCGTGTTTAACGTATAACTGTAGTCGAAACTTTTTTCAAAGTATTTTTTTTCTGTGTACTTTTGTAATTCGTAAATAAAAATGCTCTGTTTTGAAAAATTCCGCCAAAAACCAAAGATAACTATACTTTCATGGGCCTGCCAGATATATGTAATTTATTTGAAATTCGCGCTAACATTCAGCGGGCTATGCATTCAGGCTCCATAAACTAGCAGAAGACACAGGACGTCATCGATCCGTGACGTAGCCTATTTTTCATCTCTGGAGACTGGAAGTATCCCTCTAAGCAACGCTCTCAGGCATTAGCCGTTCTTCGACGTCCGCAATCCCGCTTTTTTATGTTAGCGTCGATAGTCTTTGTAAAGTCGCCATTTCTCTACGCAGAAAAGCGCGGCAAAATGGTTGCTTCTTTGTTGTTTAACAATTTGTAAAGTATTGAAATAGGCCAATAAATTGTTAATAAAAACATTGCTGGCTGTAGTAAACTACTAAACAAAGGAATTGGTAAATATGACAAGTGAAATATAAATTATAAGTTTAAAGTTTGAGGTTAGAGGCATCCTGGGGTCATAAAAGCGGACCTACTTTAAGCCTAATTCAAACTTGTAATGTGGTTTATTAAGCCTATATCAGACTCCATTGTGAGAACATGACGGCGAAAAACGTGAACAAATTAGGTTCATGGTTAAATAATTAGTTAATTAGGGCATTTATATATCAAGAAACGTCTGAAATAATAAAATAGACGTAAAAATTAATTTCAGGCAAAAGTAATGAACATATATGCATATATATATTAGTCGGCCTAGAATTTCAAAATTTACAAGGTAGAAGGGTGAATTTTAGGTAATATAAGTTTATTTTTAATCCATGGAATTGGTTTTTGACAGGAACTCTTATCCCCGTTTGAATAAAAATTACAAAAATAGTTACAATGCTTTAGAGGGAAAGAAAAATCAAAATGTAGCGAACATTGCCCCTAACCAAAATCAAAACTCTAAAACTTCAACTCAATTTTAAACTTTTTAAACTAAATTTTATCACATTTATCAAACTCTTAAAACTGTCGATAAAAATTGAGAGACGAGTCTCGTACTATAACGTTTAAATAATTTAATTAAGTTAGGGCTTTTTTGATTAAGTGTTATTGAAGGATAAGTGTTAAAAACAATCTTATAAATTAAAGTGTTTAGGTGGAAAAGTTGTTAGTAAAACCAATTTAAAAGGTTTTAGAGTAGAAAGACAGTTTCTGAAAGAATGATTGAGTGAAAAAGTGTTGTTCTTTGTACAGTTGAAACGTAAGGCAGTTAACTTCAGTTTGATCACAAAAAGTTGCGTACTGCTCTTCAAATGTATCGTGCGTTTTGTTTTTTATTTAGTAAAAAGAGTCGTTAAGTTTGTTTTGAAAGTTTTTAAAAGTCAACATCCGTTCTTAATGGATGATTCTGAAAGAACTAGTGGAGGAACAAATTTCTTTCCCGATACCAAACCTTCGAGACCCTGAGAAGTATAAAATTAGTTTGATTAGTCAAACAAAAAACTGATAAAAATAGACAAGGTTGGGTTTTAGCTTACTTCTCCTTCATAAGAAACCAAAGGTGAAATTTCACAGATAACCGGATATTCGTACTTCAAATAGGATTTTTGACTGTCAAATACATCGTAAAATTATTAAAGATTTAGTTATGGAAAAGTTATTAGAGTAACCAAACCACCAAATGGGTATTTAAGACAAACCAGTACATAGATAAACCACCACCAAGGTACACTGTTTTACTGAAAAAGTTGAATCTTAACCACGTTTAAGAGTTTTCATATAATAACCTCGATTCAATTCGAAGTTGTTCAATTGGCCAAAAATATTTACTCAAAGAATTTCAAAGTAAAGATTCTAAGAAGCAATAAGCATCTAATAATATTAAGCATATAAGATAGGTGTTAGTAGTTAGATTTGTAACATTCATAAGTTTACAAGTCCAATGCGAAACATTTTACAAGCGAGAAGTTAGCAATTTGGACAATTTTCTATTACTTTGTGACGAGTTGTT
This sequence comes from Phalangium opilio, assembly GCF_054372755.1. Lineage (NCBI taxonomy): Eukaryota > Metazoa > Arthropoda > Arachnida > Opiliones > Phalangiidae > Phalangium > Phalangium opilio. Next base: position 3,250,058 of record NW_028324187.1, on the reverse strand, counting down.
TGTGTAGAGCCTTCGCGAAGATAGGTTTGAAACATGCAAGGGATTTTGAATGAAATGGGATTTCTAAATGAAAACAACAAAAATACCTATCATGGCTTTCAATTGCATGCCCATTGGTCTTAGGAGTGTCATCGTGGGAGCCATTTTGGCCGTTTTGAACTTTAACCGGGCTGTAAAGTGTTATCAATATGCGTATAAAGTGCTGTGACAAATCATTCTTAAAAGTTACAGAACTAAAAAATTGGGGTAAAAATTTCAAAGGGTGCAAAGAAGCATTCAACTGTGTTCAGTCTAATGCATCAACTACATAATGAGACCTACAATTCAGCTCCAATTGTCTACTAGTAGTTCAAAAATTATGCTTTGGGAAAAAAACTGAATTGGTTACGAAGTGACAAGTAAAAAGTTTCTCCTACCTGGGAATTAGAGGAATGGGACTTCCATCTTCATCAACAAACTTTCCACCGGCTTGTAGGACATATCGTTGGTGCAAATTGTACAATGAATGACGAGCGGTTGTCGGGGTGTCCTTTTCAGCACCGTCCGCATTCTTCAGAGGCGAAAATTCATCTTCTCTCAACACTTCCCAAACAGCAAAATTACTAAGAGAAAAACGTTAAAAACGATACAAAATGTTACATGAAAAAAATAGATGTTATTTACTCTGAAAATTCGAAAACATCGAAGACAAATTTCTCCAGTTTGATTCCATTTGGTTTTTCAGGTTTAACCTGTACTCCGTCATCGTTGTAATAAGGGATCTTCTTTTTGGCAATATGGTGCTTACGTTCGGTTCCTCTGAAAGGTGACAAAACATTTGGGGGTGAAAAGTTTTAATCTTATCACAGTGCAAGTAATGTTATTTGAATATAAAACCTATCGATAAATTGAAGCCATAATAAAGAAACCTTTCCAAATTGTTTGGCAAATACAACATAATCAAATGCCGTGATAATGATACGAAAATTTAAATACTCTGGTTTCTAAGGAATGCGTTACAATATAAATAGATTTGAAGTTATTCTCAAATGATAAGGCCTCTCTAGACCGGACTTAAGATTAGATTGCGTAAAGTACACTCGAAAAAAGACGCGAATTGATGGAACTTACTGAACAACAAGCTTCAAGAAATCGAGTGAGAAAAAGTGATTGCATATATTTCCAGCACTGAATGTAAGGCGTCCATCCGGGTTGCGTTTTTGAGCCGTATTTAACGATATCTCGCTGTATTCCACCACTTGATATTTGCCACTAACTTTGCAAACAACTCCAACAGCTTCGGTTGGAAACGCTTTCTCGACAACCTTTCCATAGGAGACGAATTTGATTAGTCTCAAGTGCTAATATTGAGAAAATGGATATAAACAGTTTTCAAACCTTGGCAGCGCACGTGGCTTTTTTCGTCAAACAATAACCAATAAATACAGGATCAGCCATCTTGACCAAAATATTGTCTACACAGTAGACATGAACGTATTTGACTCCTCGACTTTCCATGTCGGCTATGATTCCTTTACGTTCCAAAACTCCATACAAACCACCGTTGCCATCTACAAACAAATATTTCTTAGCTATGAAGCTTTTAATTCAGTTGTGGTAATTGCAATTGCAACAAACCTGGAGCCTTAGCAATTTTGTACGGAGTTTCCAAGATAATCTTCCCGTTGAATTCGAAACAAGGCATCATGCTCTGTTCAAAAACCTTCAAGTTTTTTCCGTTCATTCCAAAATAGTTATGATTTTGAAAGAATTCAATTGTTGGTTCCATTGTTTGTTCGCTCGTCATTATGTACCTATTTAGTGGAAATCTTACATAAACACTCACAATTAATAAAAATATTTTATTGAAATTACCATGGAATTGTTCCCTTTTTTCCAGTAAAATCATAGGCTATATGTTCAAGCTTTTGAATTCTTTCGCATTGTATTTGATATAGTGTCTTATGGGATGGTAGATTGACATCGTACATCCCCTTTGGGTTAGTAACCCCTAACCTGGTGCCTTGACCACCCGCTAGCAGCAAAACCGCCACGTGCCCATTGGAAATTTCCTTTAAACCTGAAATTAATTAAGTTTCGTTGTCAGTGTTAAACCGGAATACATAAAACACTAATGACCTTCAATATGGATAAATAAAAAGTAAATCTATCAATTTTCGCCCCGGGGGCTGTCATATATTCCAGTCAACCTTGAGGTAAATTTAGTCTAGTAAATCTCACATTTCAAGATTTTCAAGATCAAAATCTTGGCGCTTTAAATTCGACACACCTTTGAATTCCAAAACTTTTTACCCTGATTTAAATGATTATCTGATGTTAATTATTCATAAATTAAAATTGGGTGTGATAGTCACATTATGCTTAATGCCAAATCCGTAAACATTATCTGTGACATTGGAAATTTTAGTTTTGTTTTGTTTTACATAGATAAAGGGTAGAGTATTTTATTTTTGATGAGATATAATTAACTATTTTAGATTGTGATGCAAAACTATATCGTACTTGCCAACGAGAGAATTTGACATTTATAATGATTATTTATAAGTACTCGCAAGGTTTTTTATCTGAATTACATTTTTAGGAGCTTACTGCAATGGTAGCAAAGGTCACAATATCAAATCGTATTACGAAATCATATCCTTTAATCCTTTCATTTGAGTGTCGAAATATTTATTGCACTGGGAAAATGTTCTACGTTTTTCTAAAAACTATACGAGACCTATTTAAAACATTTTCTAAGAATTTTTCGAATTACTATAAATTTTGACTTCAAACCCCGGAAATTTAGAAATACAATAAAATTAGTGTCAGTTTTTCAGCCTGGTACATTGCACATAATATCTAAAAGGGGCCAGAAATTTTTGAAATTTAATTCCCATAGAAAACTCTGTTATTTTCCCACAAACTAATATCTTAAGACCTAAAACTTAATAGGGCAGTAATATTTACTGTAAACCTTTCATAAACACTGCATCTTTCAAAAGTCAAAAACCACTCAAAAAGTTTAATACTTTAATTTTCCCGCAAAACCAGTCAATGTAAAATAAATATTAAACTGCCATTATTATAACTGGTATAAAAAACATTTCAAGTCTAATGGACTGGAAAAATATTTTCCCGCTAAACGTGTTTTAGCTGCCAATAGACTAGACAACGTAACCTCGGTGTTAGAAAAAAATGGTCAGTTTGTTCCGGTTTCATTAGCTTTACAAATTTACGCGGTCAAACTGAAATTAAGCCTAATATCGTCCGAAATTTGCGGTATAATAAATAAATAATAAAACAAAATAATATTTACCCAACTCCCTATAGGCTTGTAGTTCATTTGGACTGGTTCTGGACACACTTCCATGTAATTCGGGTGGAATGGGTTGAAGTAGACTGTCAATTTTTTCATCCGATTCTTTAGCCTGGTCCGTACATTGTTTGAAAATCTTGGTCACTCTCGCTACGTCAATGCTCTTGATATCATTGTAAAGTTGAACTTGTTGGTCATTTGTCAACTGTCCCCAAAATTTCAGTAAATGCTCTTGACCATATTGAGCCAAATGAGATCGTAGACTTTCAACATCCATTTTCCGTCAGACACCAAGCTAAATGATGATTTTGAAAAAAGATTGAATTTTTATTACGTCGCGACAACTATTGCAATAACGCTAATCTAAACCGATTGCAAATGTTTCAAATTCCTAGGATATGACAATATACCTGCGACTTACGTTGTGAATTATTTAGATATAAGTGAAAGGTTTAACAACAGGACCCTAAGCTTTATTTATCTTCTGACAGTCTAACCCTGGGATCGCTATCTCTTTCTTTTTTTGTCTTCCCCCGGAACAATTCAACTGATATGAGTATGAGAATATTTTTATCGCAATCATTAAATGCTACGCTATCAAACGCAAACTTAGGGTGGGTAAATTAATAAATTAAATCTCACTAATTTCAAGGTAATTAATCGAATAAAATGAAATTGACGTTGGTTTAGCCTTAACACGCCTTATGTCTTACTTTTAACGAAGATAGCAAACGTTCAATTAAAATCTCTCAACCGACAACGCGAAATGAAATGAGACCCCAGGCGCAAATAAACTCCTTTATAAAAATTAAAAGTTGAAAACCGAGAAAGTCGAGTCAACTTTTTTGGGGTTTAAAGTGGCTTAACCAATCCCGTTATTCCTATAGCTGAGATTTGGTGAAAAATATTTCAACTTTTTCCAAATGGGTGGGGGAAGTTAAAATTGAAACTGAAAAAACAAAACTATACTTGCTTAGCCACGTGTCTAATGATACTCGCTAGTTAGATTTTTAAAAAATTTGTAAAGGAATTTTATGTATGCCATGACCCAATTCTTTGAGAACCTAAGAACAAGTTAAAAAGTTTTTTAGGTATTTTAAATGTTTATCCGAACCAGTCTAGCAGGTAAATTGGTTGTTGAAAGTGGATCACTTTCATGGTGGGGTTGACTATGACGTTTTTGTTCGGAGGGAATGAGAATGAGACTCGCTTTCTAATAATTAAACCTTTAAGGGTTTAAAAAATATGGTAACTCCCTTTGGGTGCCCCATTGTTTACAACTCGATGTATTGATAAGAAAATTCCACTGCCTTCAGGGGGTACAATTACCGATGCCTCTAAAATGTTTGTTCTTGTATAAAAAAAATTCATAGTAGTTTTTTATTTCTCCTAATTTTTGAAATAGGATCGATGTTACAGTAAATATGTTTAACCACGTTTGAATTCCGAGAAAGGTCAAACTCCAACTTAGTTATAATGAAATGGAATTATTTTTTTTTTGACTGATTCAGCATATATGAGATAAATATTAATATGAATTAATAGGAAAATAGCCTATATTTATGTGATACATTTTTTTAATGATTCATAAAAGCATGTAAATTTCCGACTTTTTTAACATTTCACAGTCTGTTGTTGGCGGGAATTTAGAGTGGTTAGTGAGATAAACGTATGAGTGATAAACGTATCGTAATTGGGGGGGGGGGGGGTTCTAACGTGAACTGTATAGGACCCGTAAAGATCTTATAGTTAATATATTAAATACTTCTATGGTTATGGGCACGCGTTAAATCAACGATGATTAAATTTGTAGTGAAAATAACGTGTCAAAATATAAAATCAAGGATGATATATTGACGAATATTGTCAAAATATTACTACATTAATACGTAGGAAGTTTTTGCAAATCATTATATTTTTATTATCAGTGGCTTATGACCAATATATGGGTTACTCCTTCCTGGTTTGTTTAAATATAGGCAATATTGTACGGGAATTAACGCAACTATATTGAAGCCCGCTTTCCAATAAAATAGGTGTACTACTCGAAGGTTATCAAATTCACGCTCTGTAGGCCTATAATCCATTTCCAATTTCAGAATTATTGTGATGTTATAATTAATCAATTTGGATGCATTTTGAACAGCGTATTTAAAATAGACGTCATTCTATAATTTTTATGACAAATTTTATATTGTCTACTTAATTATGGCAACCAGTTGACATAAATATCTCTGCTGATAATTGATAAATAGTCATACGCGATTTAGAAATTCTTAGTTATATTTTTTAATCTAGATTATACAGACGTTTCCAAATTATACTATTATTAAAAAAAACATTGGAAATTTAATAGGTAAGAATTTATTTTTCTTACCATTCAACTTGCGTCGAACTGTTCGCTTTACAAGAATTTTCCCGAAAATGTATTTTTTTTTTAACGTTTTAGAATAGTAAGCAAACTTGACATTGTAGGAAGAATTCACGTCAAACCCCGGGGTTTCTTTAATACACCTTGAAAATCATTCGTGGCTTATACAGTGTTGATGCATAGGACACACACGACGAAGAGGGTGTAACGGGCCCTAATAGAGTGCTACTGTCCAAGAGGGCATACCTATTTGATCAACTCCCCACTGAGCTTTCTTTACACGTCTTTCAAGGCGCAAAAGGGGTGGATTTTGTGGCAAAAAATTACTAACCTATCTCTAAAGCATCCCCCAGAAGATGTTACAACGTGTACAATTCCTTTCCACAGCCAAAATACCCGAAACGGTGACGAAGTTGTTCTCTCCCTATTAAACCCCCTGCCTTGACATTCAGCCATTTGTATCGTTCTGAATAGCTTGATGGAAATGGATTTATTGATTGCCCCTGAGATGGTAGATGGCTCTGCGTGTGGTTTTAACCTAGTTTTAGCTTCGCCTGAAAATATGGAAAGGGTACTCGAATCGAAGCTGTTGTAGTGATTGGCAGCCTTAACCAGAACACACGTATGGGCAATTGTGCATTAGTTTTTGGCAATACTATTCTACCCTGATCATTTTGAATTTTTACGTTGATCCTTCGAAAGAACAACCACTTTTTGCTTTATACCTGTGAAAGCCTCTAAAGGTTGCAAACCGTAAAGGTATCGGGCCTGTTTCACTCAAGATCACTTTGAAATGAAGGCAGTGTTGAATGTTAATCTACTGGCTTTATTGTAACGACCAAAATTACCGAATAAAAAATATTTGAAATAAGAACAGTTCATAGTTTTTAAAACAACTGAATATATATTTTTCTACTTTTTATAAAACTATATAATTATCACATATCGTCATTTAGGCACAATGTGGATGAATCTATTTTCAGATTGAATTTGCTTTTGCAATTCTTGCTTCACTTTAATTAAGTCAATTAGTTTTCTTGGGTCTTGACCTGGAAGATCCGTGCAGCCACATTGCTTTCTGATTGCCAAAGCCTATTTGAAGAGGTTTAAAATATTTTTCAGTGGTCCATACTTTGATGTTTCAATAAATATATACTTCTTCCATTAATGAATCCAAATGATTAGAACGATTACTATGGCTAGGATGTGTTGAGAGCCATTCAATGTTTTCCTCATCATCATCGTTTTTAATGCTCATTCTAGCCCAAAATGCGCTACTTTCTCGAACATCAAAGCAAGCCTGTGAATGCACATTGCAAAATTTCATTATACAGAACAGAGTTGGAAGTTTTCTCTATTTACTTTTGCAGCCAATGCTAATCCAACTTCATCAGCTTCAGTTTCTAATTTCCTTGAAAAGGGAAGATTTAGCCAAATCTAAAACCAAAAATAAAATAATTACATTAACATTTTGAGAGAAAGCAGAATTTTTTTCGGTGGAAATCATACATCAACTACTTTATGGAAAAACCATTGTGATATTATGGCCACACCATCTGTGGGTAAGAAAGCCCATAGTGCTGCCAAGATTGCTACAACCATGAAATCAATCAAATGGGCAAAACTCAAATTCTCAGCCTATTGATGAAGTGAAAGTAATTAACAACATCATTGTGTACAATTGTATTATAAAAATTATGTACAGCGTGTCCAAGTATGCAATGAGCCAATTCATGGGCCATGATTACTGCTAATTGATCATCATTTTTGCAAGCATTTAGTATCCCTTCAAAAACGAATATTTGTCCTTGCTACAAATTTAATTCGTGTTGTTATCATTAAGTTTATTCTCATGTGAAACAATAAAATAAAAATACCGGTAGAACAAAGGCGTTTTCTTCTTCATTTTTCAATACAGCTATGGAGAATTTTTTGCCTTTTATGCATTCCATTTCAGATATTGGTTTAAGAAGTCTTTCAGTTACTCTAGATACTCTCTTGTAGTGTGGATGAGATGTTGGCAGGAACTGATTCTTGTACAGTTCACATTGCTGTTTTGTAAATGTAATTTTTAAATATGAGCTTTAATAAAAGTTTTTAGTTCATTTTAAATATTGTACCATTTGAAACTCAAAATCAGCTATTTCATCAAATTGCGATTGTGTAAAGGCTATGAACCTTCTTCTACCAATGAATGGTACTTCATGAACGTGGCTTTCATAGTACGCGACAAATAACAGTGTTGACAGTACTACAAAAGCTATGACTTTTCCATTGTTTGTGCGAATCATGTCGATGAAGTAACCTTTTTTATTGGGTGGCAATGCGTGCCACCATTTTCTGAATCCCCTGCACAAATTCAACAAGTTTCATTTTAGCAGCTGAACTTGCAAGGAAGACAAAATATTACTACCTTCCTGTGATGATTGCCAACATTTTTGCAGCGGTTTTAGCTATCATAAAAATAACAGGCGGTACCATGCGAACTGGACTTGTGTGAAATAAGTTCACGGATATTATTTTAGGGAATTGGTTTTTTGAAGGACCAAAAAGAGGTTGCATTTCGGTGTAGTACATATGAGGATTTTGTCTAATGTAACGCACATTATACAAGGACGTACTACTACTAGACCTGGTTCCTATAGGCGATTTAAAGGATATATTTGTTTTGCTTGTTCGAGTGAAAACACTTTGCACGATTAAATGTTTCTTTCCACGTTTACAACAAGCCAAAGCGAAATTTGCAGACGGTGGGGCGATTTTTGGCGTGGATAAATTAAATTTTGAGTTATTTACGAAACCTCGCGTACTTGCGAATGAAGAAAATTGTTTCGGTATCTCCACACCGCATATTGATCTTATTACGTAGGTGAAATTCATAGTTTTCAAAACTTGGCGCTACAACATAATAATTTTCATGGATGTACCATGATTTGTGCGCCCACATCAACGCACATTTCCAAATTTATCTCAAGTTGTAAAACCACAAGTATTATCATACTCAACCACCTTTAAATGGGTCACTCATAAACAGCAGACGAAGTTTTTATCGATAAGCGAGTGCTGCTGCCTACTGGGTTTCGTTGTTTTCAATGTCGTGTGTTTTTTGAAATTCAATATTGTTGCGGTAGCACGTTCTTAAGATTGTTTTGAATTTTGAGGTCATTGACGTGAAACGCTAAAGAATGTTGACCTATGCCATCGTTAGAGGGGCTAAACTTTCAAGAAATGTTATGCAAAGAAACTGTACTATGAAAAATCACCGACACAGTTCACAACTGAGCAATACGTCCTTAAAGTCATCGGAGATTTCTCAATACTTAAGCTCAGATGATGAGAAAATCCTAAAAGAAATATCACAACACATGAAAGTTTATGAAAATTTCATAACTGTGAACGAAGAAGAATCACTTTTGCAGGAAATTGAGCCATACATTAAAAGGACACGTTACCAATATGATCATTGGGATGATGTAAGACATGATAACTATATACATGAGATTGAGCTTAAATACATCTGATTATAATTAAGGCAATTCATGGGTATCGGGAAACTGAAAAGAGCAATTGGAATGAGAGTAACATGAAAATAATAGATCGTGTACGATTACTGGCATTTACGTCCAATGTCAAGCCATTACAGCACGTTCATGTTTTAGATTTGGCCAAAAATGGGTTCATAAAACCTCATATTGATAGCACGAGGGTAGGCTACTTTTTCCATTCTCTTCAATTGGTCACTGTTGATTAATTCTCTAAAATAACTCAGTTTTGTGGCAATACCATCACTGGTCTAAGTTTGCTCTCTGACTCTGTTATGAGATTAGTTCATGATAAAAATAAGTCAATCATAATAGACGTACTACTCAAACAGAGATCATTATATATAATGTCGTAAGTATATTTTAATATAATCCAAAAACTTCATTACATGGGTTTCATTTAAAACATTAAAATCATAAATAAAACTTCTTTTGGTGCCAATGAAGTGATCTTGCCAGATATGATTACACCCATGAAATCCTGGAGGACTCAAAATCATTCTTCCAAAATCAGCACATACCAAGAGACAGGAGGATATCTGTAATTTGTAGAAATGAACCTGTTGACTTAGAAGTTGATAAATAATGTGTTAGATATATGGCTGTTTTAAAAAATAAAATGTACATACCTTTGTCTTGTTACTTTCTTCCAAATCGGTTGAAAAATGGTGATGCTTTTAATGGCACCGTTGTCTGACATTGACAACAACATACGTATTCGAAAGTGTCAAAAAATGGACCCAGTTGAGGGGAAGTGGGATCCCATGCGAGTAGAGTGTGGTAGCACGTTTTGGGTTTGCAAGGAACAATTGGGGCATAACCTAACATGCTACAAAAAACAGGAGGGCGACTAGAACAAAAATAAATAAAATAATTTTAAAAACAATAAAAGTTGGTTTTTTTTCGCCTGTATTACCGGCAGATTGATTCCGAGTAACATTGTTGTAGATTAGGTGGATCTTGAACAATGAACCTCATTTCACCTTTGGTATTATACATGTGGTATGGAATTCTTGTGACTTGAATTGGACCTAAACATTGTTGTTGAAGTCCCGAAAAATTTCTGAAGTAAAAGAAAAATTACGCTGTATTATATGTCATTCATTTGAAATGTCGATGGTAAAACTTCATACATTTGATATCCACCGTGAGCTTCAGTATGTTTACAAGTTTGCGCCGGACCTTCCATTTCTGGTATGTAAGGCGAATATTGTTGTAGCTCCAAACTGCGATAAAAGGTCAAATTGATCACTTGTTTTCAAAATCCAAGTCACATTAAAAAACTTACTATTTACGGAGATAAAATTCAGATTTGGTATAACAGTGCAAGATATCTTCTCCATAAAGGACATTGCAAGCCCCTTTGTTGTACGGTGTCGCTTGACCTGAAACTGGAGGGTAAACTCCACCACCTGCTCCGCTATGTGGTCTACCAGCATGTCCTCCACCAAATCCAGTGCCTACTTCACCACCAGGGTAAGGATAACCCGATACACCAGGACGCGGTTGTCTACCAGGGTATATACTACTTGATCCAAGATAGCTCGTGTCATATCCTCCACCGAATGCGTGCTTTGGTGACAATTCCTCCTCCACTTCCTCCTTGAATTTTTTCGATTTTGACTGAGAATGTACGATATCTTCCATTTCATCCGATGTTGCCACTACCAGAGTTGTAAAGAGAACGAGGCTTCCAACCTGCGAAATATGTCCATGTAGTTCCCGAAGTAATATTCATTACTGCGCCTAAAATTTTCCGTTCATACCTGCCAAATCATTTTAACAGCAAATTTTTTACTCGACTGTCCGAAAGATTAACCAGAAGATTTATGATGCTGTTGTGGCTTCTCACTCGATATTTAACAAAATGTGATGAAGGACAATATTTTAGCCATGATTGTACTTGGTTATTACAACTTTCCCCTTTTTCATGACCCAAATATAAGCTATAACCATGGGAAGTTTCATCAAGACAATGTTGATTTTTTAGTAAACTATATGGAATATTCAAACATATGCGCACACCCAAAACAAAATGATATACACCTCCCGTTTTGTTCCTCGTATCAATAGTTATTGTATATTTGTATTCGACCACAATGGCTTGCAAATTGATTAACAATGTGGCAGGAAGTTTATGGATGAACAAAATGATCTCTATAGACACCACGTATCCCCTTTAGTTTCAGTGAATGACATTTTTTGTATATTATCCTAGACCTAGTTTGAAATAATCACCACTGTTCGTAATGAATGAGGTGGTGCATGGACAAACTTGACGGTTAATTTTTCATAAAATGTGATGACCACCATTGAATTAAGTGACCCTGCATAGCGTTACCCTTCGAATAGTAATTGTTCAAAGTAATAATTTAAAATTTGCTAATTTTTAACTTCTGTTATGTAACGATATATTTCACTTCAACGTACATCCCAAAGATCGCCTACAAATTTTAATTTTTGGCCCAAAAACGCGACTATAAGAAAAATGTTATATTCACCTGAACTGTGAGTCCTTAAGCAAAGTAACTCACCCAGAAATAATAGTAAGGCATAATAACGACAAAAGCTTCTTCAAATTCGTTTTTATATATTGATCACTTATTTTATTAAAATATTTACAATACCATTTTGTAGAAAAAATGCTTGCAAGTTCTGAATATTTAAAGTACTCTTTTACAATTGTTAGGGTAAACCATCACGAGAGCCCTGAGTTCTTCATCTACTATATTACACTATTATTCAGATATTTTTTCTACATGATTTTAAACTTTTGTTACAAGACGTTGAGCTGATATCACATGTGGTCACCTCTTTTATTTACTTTATATATATTTATATATAATTTTTTATTTTTATTTTTTTTTTCACGTTTAAGATTTGCCAGTTAAAGTACGTATGGTGGGGGTTTTGGTGAATTGATATTTCATATCAATAATTAATATAAAATGCAAACTGTTTATGCCAAGCCTTTTGTCATAATTATTTAAATTTTCACCAGGTTTATTATTTAATTCTAAAAATTTCCTTTCAAATAAAAAAAAAATAATTGTATTTTGTTGGCTATGTTATAGTGGTTCGGAAATATATTTTTTTTTTCAACGCACTTTGTGCCATTACCGATCATTATAACAGAAACATAAGTGCGAAGTGAATTAGTTCACAAAGTTTTCCCAGTAAATTTTAAACCTTTTAAATTACTAATCTCAAAGTTTTGAAACCAGGTTCAGTGAGGTAATTCTAAAATATCATAATTAGCACGAAAAAAAAAACGCTGTGAAAAAAACACGCCACATAATGAAAACGTTTACGTATATATAATTTGTGAGTATTTGAAAAAAAAAAACCAAAACAAAATGACGGAAGCTAAAATGAGTCTAAATTTTGATTAATTAAATTATTTTATTTTTATTTATACTGGGGTGTAAATAAGCAATATTCATTTGGGTTAAACCGGGTTGATTTTTTTTAATTTATAATTTATATTAAATCATGAATTTCAATTTATATTTTTACCGGAATAAAAAAGGCACGCAACTTTTGATTTTTTTCCCCCTAGGGAATATAACTTCTATTGTTTTCGAACACCTCACAAAGGGTGAAATATTTTTACCAGGATTTTTGACCTTAACACCTAAGAAACCTTGGGAGGTTTGGGTTAAATTGTAGCTTTGTATCTTTAAGTACACTAATCTCATAAAATCGTAAGGAAATTTTGTTATACATGCTACTATTCAACTCAGATAGGGAATTTTAGAAGTAACCAAAAAAATACTGGTTGCTAAATACCAAAAAAGAATAAAAAAAAACTAATTTAAAAATAAATTTAACAATTTGCTCATTTAAAGTGTTTCAGTAATTAACCAAAGAACGTGTACAAAGACATTTAGCACCCTAGACGTGCTGAGCTAATTTAGTTAAGTAAGAACTTGTACTTTTGTTTAATACATGTTAAACCCAATTTGAAAAGCACCTGTGATTTTTATTTCACCACAAACTTGAACATCTAAAGAACTCGACGTTTTTGTACATATATTTTGGTCAATTCCATTAACTGAACACTGAATGGCCCCTGAAACTGCATTCTCACAACTAAATCACAAGTTTCACGACCTATATATAGATCTCAGTCGTATGTTGACCTTTGAGAGCATTTTTTCTCTTATCACATTTTATATTATCCAAAAAAAAAAATTATATTAAATGGTCATTTAATTAATTTAAACCTATTTATATATAGTTAAGTCCAAAATATACAAATTAGCATCATAATGTAAAAACATGCTTATTTTCTTAGAACTTTTCCCAATTCTAAGGATAGCGTTTTTATTAATAGCCTTCTATTTAATTTCTTTTAGTTGCTTTTGAAACGAAACTACCGTCAGTTTTAAAATATTAAAATTAACCGAAATTTATTTATTAATCAGCCAACGCATAAACGAAAAAGGTGATCAGTTAAAAATGAAAGTAATTATAATTTTAAAAACCTAGTTTTTTGCTTACAATTCATCCTTTTCCAAAAATATATACCAAATTATGACAAAAGGCTTATAAGGCATCACATTCATTATAATAGTATACTCCTTACTGCTTCGTCTAAGGCAGCGTCTGATTCTTCTGGATTACTTCCATCACCGTAGTTACTTTCGACACTACCATTAGCACCTTCACCCGCACTTCCATCATGATCAGGGTCATCATTGTCTTCATCTATATCATCTTCCTCGTCATCCTCATCCTCCTCCTCATCATCATCTTCTTCATCATCCTCGTCCTCCTCGTCCTCCTCATCTTCTTCGTCGTCATCACCACCATTTAAGTTGTCATATTCAATTGGAGAATGATTGACGGAAAACGAATCTGTTCTTTCTTCATTATCTATGCCCATAACACCCCCGCCACTAGACCGCCTATCTAACAAGGATATTAGTTCCCGGTCACCATCCGTCGTCGAAAACGAATTATTCTCAGATGATGAACCAGACTGCATACCTAAAATACTTTTAATAGCGCTTTGCACTTGATTGTTGAATATCAAATCCGGCGTATCACTTCCTAACGCCGAAGACACACTGCCATCGCTACACGTACCCATAAATTCACCATTTCCCATTAACGAATGAGCGCCGGTAGTCACTCGACCATTTTTGGAATTGGAAAGTGCGGAGGTTATATTAGCCTCTTTGGCGCTTCGTTTAAAACTACTTTCTGTCCGAACCAAATGCTCGTCTAACTCGTCAATATCTGATAGATCTAAATCGCGCTCTTCCTTCTCGGGATTGAGAATGCTTTCAACCGCAGCTTCGTTTTCTAAGAAGAGTTTTTTATCTTGCTCCGCGTAAGCCTCAGTCCACTCTGAACTGCTATCCATGGCGCCAAAATCGTAGTTAACTTCGTCGTTTCTCAATTGAGATTCACCCACAAAGGATAACACCGTTGGTGAATCAACAGACATGAACTCTGTTCTAGCTACTGGCAATTCGAAATCCGCCAAACCACTGGTTGTTGTAGCAGTTTCAAAATCATCATGGGCTGAATGATGATCGTGTTCATCATGATCAATGGGAGACAAGTTAAGCTCCTCTCTTATTTTAACAATTATATCTTCCGAGTGACTGCTTCTTTCAAGAGAATTTTGATGGTGGTGGTGATGATGGTGGTGGTGGTGTTGTTCGAATGATTTGGCCGGTTCTCGATGATTTTCCATTTTTCCGAACTTAATTTCATTTTTGAATAAGGGCTTATGCCCCATTATTGATAACGTACTATTATCCTGGTTATTAATTACCAGGTTATCACTTGTGGTTGTTGTAGTAATACGAGATTCGTTCTTGGAAACAGGACTTTTCGATGGTTTTATAGTTCTTTTCATGGAGGGCTCATTACTACGTTCATCTTCTGTCGGGCTCGAGACTCTGTCCCTTTTTAAAGTTCGATGTAGTTTCACTTGCAAAGTTTTCATTTCGTATTTTAAGGCTTTGTAGTCTGAGGAACCCTTTATGGAATTGGAACATTCGGTATTTTCTTGAAAATTAGTCGCTGTTCTTGATGAAGATGGTACATCCACATTTTCAACCAGTAAGGATGGATTTGATAATGGTGCCACGCATGGTTCTGTTTCAACATCAATTAATTACATTTGAATTAGGAAGGATATACCTAGATTTGATTTAGTATTCTATGCAATACCTTTCCCTTCAGCCGCCAGACGCCTATCTAATGCCAGAGAAATGGTCTCATCATCTACGAACAATTTTTCCACTAAGAGAGCTTCAGAACTCGGATACATCCTCTGTTCAATCAATATCAAGCTATGAAACTAGATCTTGAAACATTTTATTTTTATTCAAATCTCAACTGACCATGCTTTCTTTAAGTATCAAATGTTGATATTTCGTGTATATTTCTTGACCTTTCACTAGTAACTCACGCGCATAACCCTCGTATATGGCATCGGCTACAACATTCATCATACAATTATTTTTTTACTCGTTCAATAATACATTTGATATAAAAACTGCACCTTTAGTAAAATCATCATCAGTTGTTTTTGGCGTATGATAGACGTGATAAGCTAATAGTTGCCTGCAAGCTTCATCGACAGACGTGAATGGTTTCTTTGTGTGTGCTTTGACAGCAGCATCTTGGTCAGCTATTAGTTGGTGCCTAAACCTGCATAGCAATAATCAAACATATTAGTAATGTTCAGAAGCGAGTGGCAAAAGAGGTTCAACTTGCATAGTTGGCCTTGATAAAGGATCACACAATGGATTGATTGGCTGAGGAGGAGGTGGCTAAAAAGAAAGAGAACTTAAGTATCTTCTCCAGGGCTCAAGTGTTTCATTCCCTTACCTTAGGAACTGAAACAGTGTTGCTGCATGTACTTTTGGTAACTGTAGCTGTTTTTTGTACATGTGGACATATTTTTGGTGGCGAAGCATTTAATTTCGATGCTGCAGCTTGTTTCGAAGACTAAGTGGAAATTTCGTTTAATAAAGTGTCTAAAATTGACTAGGAAGTCTACAAAATACCTGTTGACTATTATTGCTAGGTTGAAAATCGCCTCTTTGTACTTGAATCACAGTACCTACAGCAGTACTCGTTGGTGGGAGTGGAGGTCTTTGAGAGTCTGGACCTCTTAATACCGCCGCGGGTGACGCCTCAATCACTTTCGCGACTGGCGCCGTGGTAGCCACGGACGACGTGACCGTGGACATGGCACAAGTAGAGTTACTCGTAGAATACACAATTTTATCAACCAACAGATTGTTAATTTTAACATTAGTACTACAACCGCTATTGACTGTACAGATGCTACCTACACTCGTTGGCATAGACACACTCGAAGAATTATTCGAACATGTATTACGTACATTCTGCATACCAACTATCACGTGGTTTATGCAATTCACCCCGATCGTTTGTGTTGAAGAGGAAGTAACAACACTAGGAGCTGTCGCGGTGGTAATGGTTGGCGTGGCATTTGAATTTACTAGCTGGAAGGCCGTTACTCGTTGTGCCGCGCATTTTCGAGGGCCCACAGTGTTTACGCTAGGCATTGGAGTCATTTTTGTATTTGTTTTAGACTTTGTTACTTTAGGAATCACAGTAGACGCTGCCGTACTTGTAACAATGTTTTTCATATAATTTTCTACTGTGTATGAAGTAGGCATTCTTATTTCTGTTTTGGGAATGTCTGTTATAGTTTTCACGTTTGGTTGGGCCACCGTGGGCGAGTTTAACCTAGCTAAGAGGGCCGCGTGGCTTTTGTTCTTCCTAGAATTCAGGGCGGATGTTACAACCGGTGGTGGAGGTTCTTGTTTCACTGGAATTACTGACTGAGGCGGGGGTGGAGGAGCCCTTACCGGTCGCGGATCACCAGTTACAAACCTTTGGGGTAAGGAACTTAGTTGAGGAACATTCTGGACAGGCACCATGTTAGGTGGTTGAAGAATTATACTTCCATCTTGCGCAACAGAGAGCTTTAATTGAGGATGGTTTGGATCGTTGGTATGAATCATCCGTGTCAACTGAAATATGATTAATGAGCGACAAAAGCTTAAAAACCTCTTTAGATTTATTTACCTGTGACATGTGAAATATTGATGGTTGCCCAGGTTGCATAGCCATAGGTTGTTGTACTAAAGAGACTGTTGGGACAGTGGATGATAAGGAAGTACTCGAAGATACGTGATGCTCTTCTTTTGACGTTTTTGCTTCAACTTCATTCTCCTCATGGTTTGTTACATTACTAGGAGATGGTGGTGGGGTACTCTCGGGAATTATACCAGACTCCTTCAATAGATCAGCCAAATTCAACATTTTTGCTGCAGGCTTAGGTGGATCAGGAGTATTTGTGGTAGCGCGGTTCTTGTTTTTGTTAGCTTTTGATCTTGACTTAGGGGGTGGGGGTTGAACAGGAGCTGGTTCAGGAGTTGGAACATTTTCTCTTTCATGATGCTGATTTTGTTGAGTTCCAAAAGTGTGCGAGGCTGCCGTGGTAGTACTAGAAGGTTGGTTTTGAGAAGGAGTACTACTTCTCCTAGTTACTGTGGCCTGTTGTTGTTGTTGTTGTTGTTGTTGTTGTTGCTGCTGCTGCTGCTGCTGCTGCTGCTGCTGAATGTGAACCACCTGTTGCTCCTGAGGTTTTTGAAAAGTCACAACAGAACCAGCTAAAAGATTTTGTTGATTAAAAACTGACTGCGCCGTTAAGGGTTGATGTGGTCCTTGAGGTTGCAGCTGAAAAAATCCTTGACCAGGACCCATCGGATTTTGAACAGTCATTTGTCCGGCAGCGTTAATTGCAGTGCCATGAAGACCAGTTTGAAGATGGGATGGTAGAGACAAGGTTTGCCCTTGAGCTAAAGCTATAGTCATGGGTCCTTGATTTGTTTGAATTTGATGAAATTGAAACCCTTGGTGACCTAACATTCTAGGAGTCAAGATGAAGTTTGGTCTGGCTAAGAGTCCTTGACTGGGTGCGTGTATAACACCGGGTCCTGCCAAGTTTATATTTTGCCCTCCTAAACCAGGTGCACCCAGGCTGTTTGGGATAATTATAGTATTTTGCCCAGGCATAGCTCCTTTAGCACCACTCATTAGAGTTTGTTGTTGTTGGCTCGAGGCTTGAAGGGCCGCGATTAATGCAGCATTATTTTGAGCACCATTATGGGTCAAACCTTGAGACGCGTTGGGATTTCCAGCGTATGTGGCTTGTGGCCTCAATGTAAATTGCATTCCTTGCAACCCCTGCATACCTTGGATTAACAATTGACCTTGACCCATGTTAGGAAGAACGTGGTTAACCAATATTGTTCCTTGTGGTCCAGTGAATACACTCGGGGGATTTTGGCTAATCATCACTGGAGGATTAGCAGTGTTGTTAGACATCCCCACACCAACAGTGGCTGTCCTTGGTGCTGGGGGAGGAGGAGGGGCTGGAGCGACTTGTTTCACCGCGTTATTATTTGGGGGTTTAGGTAAAATTTGCTGGGGTTGTTTAGGTTGAATAGATCGATTTGATCCATGCCCAGATCTGGTATTACCAGAACTAGTTGGTGGTTGTGGGACTGTTACTCCAGGCGCTTGATGATGTTGCTGGGTAGGAATAAATTGCACCACCGGTGAGAGTGACGTAACTGATGATGTAGTGGTTACTACTTGGGGTATTTGGGCTTGTTGGTGTTGTTGGAGAGAAGAAAGAGGGATGATAGCTGGAGATTGATGTTGGTGATAAATGAGTTGTTGCGCTTGGAGTTTTTGAGCCACGGATGTGGGAATTAAAACATTGCCGCCCGCGGTAGATGCACTGACGACTGACGTAGTAGAATGCACTACTTGGCTGACAGTGGCATGGTGACCAATGGCGACTTGGTTGGGCGTTGAAGCTCTGACAATGGTGTGAATTTGTTGCGTGTTACTGGGAGAATGAGGCCAAACTGGAATTGGTGAAGGGGTATGAGGAGGTAATGGTGATCTAGTTTGGCGAAGAGGGGATGGAGGTGGCATACTTTGCACCAAAGGAGACCCTTGGCTATTTGATTTTGTCGCGAAATGAACCACTGGCGAAGAGTTTTGGGCCACACTGGTCACTACTACGGGTGTTGGGTGTCTGGAACTGGTGGTAGAAACCGCGGTAGCGAGTGTGTGGCGCACGCCGCTGACCACGGTGGGTGTATAAGCGCGCAAGTTGTAAGAGCTGGTCGCTGGCGAAACTACCGAAACACCTACTCCGAGTGAAGTGTTGTTCGCAGTGCTGAGTGTGATGTGACCCATCAAGTTTTGTTTATCAACAGACTGACAGTTAAAACCCATTGATTCAGAGGCTGGTTTTAGACTCGAAGCTGTTAAAAGAGACGCGCTCGAAGATAACTGACCACTGGCTGTCACATGATCACACCCAATGAGGACAGTGCTACTCGCTACCGTCATTGAGCCACCATTATGATGATCCTGTTACCAAATGTTACCAATTTAATATTTTCGTGTAGCTGTTGAATTACTGGATATTCACCTTCGAAATATTCTCACTGTCACTTTCAAGAAATGACTGAAGTAGAAGAGGATCACTATAAAAGTTCAAAATACTTTGTTAACTCTCATACTTCAAACAATGTCCTCGGATTATATACCTTATAACGTCAAGCAGACATCGGCCTCCATCATCCATTGCCAAGCTGCCTGTAATTCCAGAAATTGGGCATTTAGTAAAAAAACTACATTCTGAATTTTTTCAACTTGAAGACATACTTAGTTGTAGTCTCCTCATACCTGTATTGAGTCCTACCAGGCATGATGATGGTATTCACTTAGGGTATTCTGCCAATACAGTTCCTAAACATTACACACTTATTAGACATAATGAATAAATTTCCCATTTGCAAAAGACGGGTTACCTGCTAGTACATATAGCTGATATATAGAGCTAAGTACATTATCACAGGCACCCTCCATACATCTTGGAGTTATGTGTAATTTATTATTCATTCACATGATAACTTATAACAACTGAATTTCTGAAATGAATTGAAAATACAATTCGTAGGTAAGGTAATGACATTAACATAATACCAAACAAACAACATAAGGAAAAGTGAATTTGAAATTTTGATTAGATCATGTGACTTGATTTTCAAAACGAGTGCTCTTTTTAGAAATGTTCGTGACAGTCACGTGCCTTTGTCACAACAAAATGAGTTTAAATTTAATTTGAAATAATTATGTTTATGTTAATGTAGTAACCAATATTACTAGCGAACAGTCTCATTATATGTTCACTTCATTTATTAAAGTTTATAAAACAGAGTTAACCATGAGTAGGCTATTAATCCGCGCATAAATTCAATAACAAAACTATTCAATCTACTATAGGTTTATCAAATTTCAATGCCAAAAGTTAAATTTACCTCAGTAAAACCTTGATTAGCTTTAGTGTATATAAATACATAAAAACACCAAGGCTTATCAATACTTACAAGATTACTAGATAAATCTTGTTTAAAATGTTCTTATGTTATATCGTGAATTATATTCTTTGATCAGTTTATCACGTTATTCTCACGTTTTATCAATTAAAAATTAATTATATTCCAAATAACGTTATAATGAAGCTAAGGTGAGAAGCCAGCTGCATTCTCGACTATAGTAACGAAGTCCGAGAAGCGGGAAAAAAACGTTACGAAACACAACGCCAAAAACTAGGCCTAAAACCTCTAACGTTTAAAGCTGATTGAAGCATGGCGACAACGATCAAAGCCATTACGAATGCGCGCAAGTGAGCCGTAGATTGCGCCCTGAGGTTACAAATACTATCGGGAAAAGGAGACGGCTAACGGGAACCTCAATTCGTTCCAATTTCGTTAAATGGGGACGAAATTTGCCTTTTTAAGCCAGAATTTTTAATTCAATATTATTTTGTAAGGCTTCATTCACATTCGTATTTCATCTAAAATTATGCCTAACTCCTAATTGTTGTACATAAAAAATAATATTGAGATTCCATTTCGATTTCCCTTCGAAACACGTATCTTTATCTAACTCAGTGCTGCTGTTCAACAGCAGCAGCTGCAGCACCACCACCACATCATACTGCGACTGAATCCTTCTCTCAGCCGTCGTGCACCCGTCCCGACAGTCATAAGATTATTCTACCTGATGTGAGGGAAAACTACCGTGCTTCTAGGCCGTTACTATAGGCTAACCCTAACTAGAGATGGAAACAAAAATTATTTGTGCATTGCTTCTGCATTAAAATAAAATTTCTAAGATGTAAATACAGAATTATTATCGATTGTTCATTAGTGGAGTGTTTTTTATTCTGAAATTTTCCTTGAGTTGTATAAAGGTAAGCTAGATTGGCTCGGCCGTGTGGCTCGCAAGCTAAGGTTCGCCATGTTATTTTCAACAGCGTTGGGCAACTTTTAGGCTTAAGAACGCTACGAGAAAATCCCCCGAACGAGGGCTGAGCCGTAGCGGCTACGTATGACCTCGGGTTTTTGGCGCGCGCCGTCGGAAGGCGGACGGGGAAAGCTCGGCCCGATGGATGTAATCTTACAAAATGGGCCCATAAAAACGACCATTTCGGATTGGGGTGATTGAAAGGCACGGTGGTGCCGTTGAAAGAAAACGCCAAATTATGTCATTAGTAAAAGACGGAGCGGACGAACGCTCCCAATTCCCTGAAAATTTTATCAGCAAAATAATATTCAGAAAACACTCACCCGTCATGTAACGTACCAAACTTCACCGGTGTTCTCATTGGCTGATTCTCGAAAAGCTTTACCGCAACGACGCTTGACGTCACAGTGACGTCGACAGTTTTTCATTGTGTTTAGCGCTTCCCGTTAAAATCCATTGGTCAAGTCCTGTTTAGCTATGGTGCCTGAGCCAAAATCAACCCAGTCCCAGTGGGGCGAAAAATCCCCTATTCAATTTATTTATTTTGCCAATCTTTTTCCAATATAGAGAATTAGAAAAATAAACTAAACACGTTTGTTGGCCTATTTATAGCGTGTTGTAGGTAACGTATGACGTTCAGATACCTATGCAAAATTAGGACATTGAAAGGTGCGAGGGGAATCCCTGTATCATTGATTTTCATCCATAAAAAGAAAATCATGAATAACTTCGGTATAAAAGAAAGAAAACCGCCCTGCTAATCCGCTGGCATTTTTAAGGATTAACGAACAAACATTGACAAAAAATAGTTTTGAATCTATTTTCGACCCACAACCATTGGGTACATCTGGGGCCCCGAAAGGAGTTTTAGCCAATAGGAGGACCTCGACTAGACGAGACCCCACCTTGAATAATAGAATGAGAACCGGGATTGGTCCATAAACAGTCACTCATCATAAATAGGCGGGGATAGAATTGATGGTAATTTAAGGTCACGCTGTGCCTGAATTCCTTGATGATGGTGTTAGATTGAAGACCATCTAAAATCGAGGCCCTCCTAGGTTCCTATGCTACCAAACAGAAACGTCAGAGAAGGTTGTAGGCTTAGAATCAGGGGGATACACAACCATAAGCTCCAGTACCATTTAACCATGAAATCCAATGATTTTTGTCATTTGTACATGTTGAATGCTGAACAACCTTTCAATATTACATGTAATCCTGGAATTTAACCTGATACCCATGGAACAATTCAACATATTCAAACAAAAATTATACCAACAAGATATATACTTTTTTATTATCTCACAATTCTCTGCAGAGTAGGCAATTTGGCATATTGATATATCATGCCAAGATATTACAGATATACAAATAAACATCTTAAAAACCCCAAAATCGGATGAAAATTTTAGGTATTTTGGAACCCTTAAAAGGTCTAAAATATCTAAACAGTACCATAACATATATTGGTCAGTATCACACAATATAATTATGGTGTGAAGCCAACATACGTGTCAGGTTATAAATTTTCAGAATGCCATTTTTAAAACGAATGTACATATAGTAAAGTATTATTTAACGACCCCATCATTACATTTTCTTTTCACCTCCCTTGATTGATTTTAAAAACAACTATTAAGCTTTATTTTCACTTGCACCTTCAAGTTCAAGGATGTGTCAAAAAGTTTAAATTTTCACACGCTTTGGAAAATTTACACATCCTTATATGTGCAAATGGAAATGAAGCTTTAGCTGTTAGATTGATGCAAATGAAATAAAACTAAAGGAACAATTGATATTGAAGCCACCGATCACGTCATTAGAGTTTCCTCCATCGATCACGTCATTAGAGTTTCCTCTACAATTTGCAAAATTTTCTGACATAAATTAGCAACTGTAGCTGGGACATTATGTTGATTAAGTATTTTTTGTATTCTATCCACGCCACACTCATCTCTCAACATGGCACTGTATCGCTGGGCTAAAGACAATATAGTCAGATAAAAGTATAGCCTATGTACTGGGACCAGTGTTTGTTTTACTTACAATTTTTCGAACATACATGATGAATGGCCCATAATGCCCATAATTGAATTTCATAGTGTTCAGCCTCCAATAATGGGAAAAATGGTTTGAATGATCTGTAATATTACAAATGCTAGCTTATATCGTCAATATAAACAATTTCGATGTAAAAAAAAATTATCATGTAAAATATCAAACCTGTATGCTACCATCTCAGTTTCAGGCATTTTCCAACCACACACAGCTTGACTCTGTTCAAAATGTAAAAACACGCATGTAAAACACGCGTTCTACCTTTACATACTAGATTACTTACCAAATCATGTAGTAATTCTTTTTTATTTACAGATATTTCATTCCAAGCTGCCATGTTATTGCACGATAAATGTGCCAAAATACCGGCAGAGAAATATCCAACATCTATATGACTAGAGTGTAAAAGATCTCTATGGAAATTTCACAAACCATCAGTATTTTATATTGATCTTTAGGTTTAGTTAGTTGGGGATCACCTCAAAGCAATTACAAATGGTGCAATCAAAACATCAACACGTAACCTGCTGACTTCAACTATGTTGTTCTGAAAAGAAAAATCAGTTCACAAATAAAACAAACATGTGAAAATTTTTGTGGGTTGTGAAAACATACCATTATACCGAGAACTTTAGTTTCTACTGAACTTTCACCTCTGAAGTCCTGAAAATGTAAAAATCCATTGATATTTTACTTTCTACGTAGAAAACCTTTCTACTTTCTTACATCCAACAATTGCAGCATTAATTCCAAACCATCTAATCTCAAAAATGACTCGCAAGTAACTGGAGATTCATCTAGATATTAAATAAGAATTAATATTAACTTTCACCTATAAAGAAAGATGGATAAATAATTAGACTTGCCAGTTAGGTTCCATAGAGCACTTAGCGTGAATTTCACCATAGTTGTGTCTGCACCATTCCCCATACTTGGTATTTGGTTTCTTACCAATGTTAGTAATCTTTCCATATATGCAGGGTCTGCACCTATTTGAGTGATTTCATTGGTGGATATCTGATTTTGGGAAATATTAGTTTAAGTAATTTGATTGGTTCAATTATACTAAGACAGTTCGAAAATTTTACTTTGGCTGCCAGTATAGAACAAATAGCAACAGCCATTTTGTTCATTGAAAGGTCATCAAATAAAACTAAGGTGTCCATGACTAGTTTGGCACAATTATACCTGTCAAAAACCTGGATTGGATTGGATAATGTTCAGTATTTTAAGAAAACATTGCGTACACTATCATTGGTAGACATTTTCTTACAATGTCTTGAAGTATTCTATCACTGCATAATGTTAATAAGGCATTTTTCTGTAACTATAATGTGAAAGAAAGAAATCATTGGTCACTCAAGAAAGTCTCCGAAACACAATTATTTTATACTTGTCTATTAGTTGAGAAATTTTTCATTGCTTTTAAGGTAACAGCAACAATTTCTTGGAACCATATTACATGAATCTTTTGACCCATGACCCCCCGTGATAAGTTATAAAGACAAGCGGTACCAGACATCTGAATACCCAAGTTAACAGGATGGGCTTTCATACCACGTGTTATTATCTGTAATAATTGCAATTGACTGATTTCATCTTACACTTCTTCGCTACATTGTGATTTAGACATTTATACCTGGATGAGGTCAACTCTTGGTACAGTAAATCCATTTGTGATGGAATATAATACATATAGGAGTTTTTGAATATAGTGAGGTCTGTCAAGATATCTAACTAGAGCTTTCAGTATTTGAGGTTCAGTTGCGCAACCAGCAACCTGTTGTTAAAGGTTCTCAATATTAGTTTATTCAATTTGTTGGACTTGGTTTCAAAGTCACAAATTGACCTTAAGGTTTGGATTGTAGTCAGGATCATTTTCACAAGTTAGAATTTTATCTGAACTGAAATCAGAGCATACCAGACCAATAAACTCTAATTTAGGGTGATGTATTAGAAAATTTCTGCGTGAAAAGGAGTGAAAAAGTAATTAATTTCACACCAATTTTTAATTATTTACTCTAAGCTAACCTTAGATCATTGCTAGAAAATCCATCTCTTCCTGAGATATCTAAATGGGTTAATTTTGGTAAACACTGAGGCATTTCAAACAAATTTCCAGCTTTGGCTCTGATTAGCGTTAGAGATTCTATTGGATTAATTACAACATCTTCCGATATATCCAAGTATTCTAGTTTCTCCAAGGTCCAAATGACTGGGATGAAGCCCGAATTGGCACTGTTACTTAAATCATACATTGATAACGACCTTAAATGGTGTTTGCATTTTTTTAACGGAGAGATATCACTAATTTTCGTTTTGGATATGTTCAAGTTTTCTAAAAATGGTAAATCCTCTACTATGATTTCTAAGCCAAGTGTGGTAAATTTAGTGTTGCTTAGATTCAAGGACCTCAAATTTCTTAGCTTTGATAATACCACTATTACGGAGAAGTTTCCATTATATGAAAAAGTGCAATTAGAAACGTTTAATTGTTTTAGGTTTTTTAAAGTGTATTCATTCATGGAAGCTATTAGATTGTTTAGTGGAACTTTAGCCAAATTGGGTATCTCTAGTGACTGTATGTTGTGTTGCTTAAAGACCTTCAATCCTTTCTGCGTCAAATGGGCACCATTATAAAGCTTCACTCTTTCAAGTCTCGTTACACTGGAGTTAAATAATTCCAAAACTTCATCATCAACATTGCCAAACTGACTTAAGGAGTATAGTAAATTTTGAGACACATTGCTAGGGATAAAGTTTCTGGGTTCGAAGCAAAGTTTGGAAGATTCATCCAGACTTAGACTATTATTGACTTGTTGAATTTGTAAAAATGCTTTTATGAGAAATTCCCTATTTTCACCAATGGTTTTCAAGCATATTCCTTGAAGAGAGCATGGTGAGTCATACATCTCTGAAATATATTTCTCTGTTCAGTTTAAATTCTAATTTGGTTTTAATTAAATTAAATTTAATACAATACCTAAGTGTTTTGGTCCAAAGGGATCATTGCCAAAACCCATGTACATCTTCAATTTTTATCACCAAAGCTTAAGCCTTGTCCTCAAGTCAAGTCAGGGCTTGTTGTTATAAACGTTTTTCAAGATTAAGTGGTTTTACAGTAAATTCTAATGTCACAAAAGTAATCTCAAGCTCAAATATAAATATTTACTAATCATATGGTACTTTTATAATAATAGTAGTTGGTAATTAATGTCAATCAAACAAGTTTCCATTTTTCCGCCTTCGCTATTTTTCAATTTTTTTTTTTTTTTCAGCACACCACATGGCGCTGGCCTTACTACGGAGTACGGACACGGAAGCCCAAAATCTGGCAACCTTATATGGATAGAGGATAAGCATAGTTTACGCCCACACACTTAGCACCATTTAAGCTCGGGATGGGTCACAGTTTCTGAGTTTGCTACAATAAACACATTTGATTTGATTTTTAGGTGACCTGAAATAAACCTATTGGCAATGGTTACCCTGGACCTATCCTCAGAAGTAACTCCGAAGCTCAAAATACCTCTTGCGTCGTGCAGGAGTCGTTTAATTTGCCTTATGACGCTTTTTTTAAGCTGAACCGATCTGCTCCCATTCACGCAATGCATTTTCTAATGCACCCGTAGTAGTCGGATCAACCCAAAATCTTTGGGGCGTTACAACTTTCAAGGGTTTTGAGCTTGATCACTTGCCTAAACCATCGTGAGCTCTATGTCTGGTACGTCGCTAGTTGTTCCACTTACTTGGGCACAAAGACTAGTGGAATATTGCACAGAGTTAATCGTCTACGTGGCTGTATTGAAATTTATATCTGGGTACAAATTTTCATATGCTGTCCAATTCTTGATATTTTGGTACCATATGATCACCAGTGTGGGTTTTGGGACAAACGCATCATTGGGACGTACATCACTTGTCATCTGAGCAACGAGTTTAGTCGTACCAACCCATACTATTTACAGTCATAACAGAAACAGATTCATCGATTAGAAAGTTGCGTCCTTGGGTTTGTGTTGGATAGGTCAGGTGGTGGTGGAGTGAATTGAACCGTCTGGCCTTACACCATCGGTCCATCTGGCACAATAGCAAATATAAAAATGTATGGACTATGTGGAAACTAAACTAACAGCATTCTTGAAGTAGAAAAAGGGGTCTAAGAACGAATTTCCCCCAAATTAATTTAAACGATTAATATAGAATTGTATATCGTTTTAAAGAGAGAAATCTAGTCTTTTCGCGTGATTTTAAATTAATTTTCGCTAATTTCGTGAGTCTTTGAAGTCAAATTTCGTCATTTTGATTGGTTACTATGGGTCAATTATTAGAATATTGAGAGCGAGTCTCGGGCGACTTGTGGAAGTTGTGGGAGAGAGGCCACCATGTCGGACCGAGAAAGCGGAGATGAGCAGCATCAGGGTCAGAGTATGTTCGAATTAATTTAGCCCACGAATAAACCAAAAATCGCCTTATCAGCGAATGTTGGACTATTCGTAACCGAGTTAAAGAAATTATATCCACTAAATATAGCTCGCGAAGCCGTAACACGATCGAGGGCTTAAGCCTAACATGGCGAATAACCTTTTAAGCCTCGGTATTAGTTTAATCGCCCTAATAATCCAATATGTGGATTCAATCGAGTTTTACTTTCTCAAAAATCTTTATTTGAGGAATTAATTAAAGCGATTAAAACGCTTGGATAGGCTTGGATTATTCAAGAAAATTAAATTTTTCCATTGTGCTATAATTTCTTCCCTATATTCTCGAATTTCGAGTGTTTTGGCTAGACTGCATAACTTTCCCATTCACTGTCTGTGAATCCTGTCTTCCTATCCTACTACTAACCAAAAGGCCTTGAGGTTTTTTAACTCTTTAAGGCCTAGGCTTACCAATCAACCTTCAGACCAAAATTCTTACAGTTTTTTTTTTTTCAATGTTGGCCAATTTATTAATCTCTAAATTTGATAATCAATCTGGTTTATTAAACCTAATGCAAAGAGATTTTAAAACATGATCTCCCTATTGTAATATGATATTTTTAGTCTCCTCTTATTTATATGCTAAGTCATTGAATTTCTTGTTAACCATAATTTATTTATTTTGGAAACTGATAGCTTAGCATATTTGTGACCTATTTATGTACCCAAAACAACTAAAAATGTCATATTATTCATTTTACAAGATACTGCCAAATTAAACCTTTGGTAATGAACAAGTAAATAATACCAGTACATTTAATTTTTGCTAAAAACATTCCTGGCCTTGAATTTCAGGTTAATGGAGTTTTTAATAGTTATAAACTTGAAATGATAATAGTCTAGTTAAATTCAAAGTATAAATTTTGGTCCTATGAGAAATGGCTTAGCAAGTAGCAACATTAACTAACTCAGTGTTACAAATATATTTCTGAAAATTAGAGTAAAAACTTGCCCAAAGATAATAAATATCTTAAATATTTCTGATATTTATAGTTTTTTTTTTTTTTTTTTTTAATTCTATAGATTAATTCATGCCCCTTAGATTATTCTTTATAGTTTTATACCAAATAGAACTTTAATTTTTTTGTTGTAGAAGTAGTATTTTAACCTCATTAATCTGATTAGTCAAAATTGCCTTTTAAAAGTACTTGGTGATATCACTTAATTTCCAAGTGCACTATTTCTTTGAATATTTATTTTGCCAGCAGCTGTTTAAGTAGTTACAAACTATAAGCAGCTTAATGCGGTCATGTTTTTGTTATTATCAAGTTTAATATCAACTGAATAAATTTCCACCTTTAATTTCCACCAAAATATGACTAAATTTGATATTGCTTCGCTTTCGAAGTTATTGATAATTGCCTTATTATTTGTCACCTTTTCCATGATATTTTAGCCATGCATGTCATATTAAGCATCTTTAAAAAGAGGTGTATAAAATTACCATTTTGTACGCTGGAAAATATACTCATAATGTTTAAAAATATTATTACAAAAGCTGATAATACTAATGTGGGTTTTGTACTCATTCATGCTCTAAAAAAATATATTGTTAATCTATAGATTAGACAAACATTATACTCGGGTCAAAAAGGGTCAATTTATGGTTAATACTTGCTTATCTTGAATTAGAAATTAGATATAATCCTCAGTAGCAATTTTAAAATTCAAGGTATTTAATTTAATTGGACCGCAGAAATATTCTTATTTCCCATACAATAATTAAAAAAAATAATAATAATAATAAGATTTTATTAAAAAAAAATGTGTTTGTGGGCATATTTTTTATACAAGCTTATAATATAAATAAATAAACAATATGACAGTTACGCTATTCAATATATTCTCACATTCAAAAGTTCACTAGAAAACATAACCCTCCCACTCACATAATGTTAGGAATTATTATTATTATTAATAGCAAGAACAAATGATATACTTTTTAAACATTTTTAGAAGAGTTAATTCACATATGGGGTAACCCCAGTCTCAGTCAGTTCTTCTAAGTAGGTCTGTAGGCTTCTCCCCCAGTCTGGTCTAAGGCTAGACAGGTAATTATTACCCAATGCTGAAATAGACCTCTTGTCGTCTCTCCCACTCAAGAGCAGTTATTGATTTTTGAGGCATGCACTCTAGCATAAAGGAAATTTGAGAGTATCTAAGCATCTACTTGAAATGTAAAATAAGATGTATTGATAATCCCTTCTCCTAACACCTAGCTTAATTATTTACTCCACTTATGCAATATTTTACCGGTATTTCACCCCAAAGTATAACAAAAAGAGTTGATATTTGATATTTTTTCGGAGTTTTCAATTAGAAATTAGCCCTTTTTGTTTTTTGACGAATTAATATCAAAATGAGTTGTACAGTTACTTCAGAACTTTTAACCGTTTATATAATAGGAGGTGCGCAGATCATGGCGCAGGGGGAGCAAGAATTGGCCACAAAAATGTTGCAAATACAATCAAAAAGGTTTTATTTGGATGTGAAACAGAATAGAAGAGGAAGATTTATCAAAGTGGCTGAAGTGCGTTCCTTTTTATTCGATGTTAAAGTGACTGTAAAGAAGGCATCGGCGGGTGGGTAAAAATTATTTGAAATACGTCAGAGGCACGTGACCAAGGAGAGGCGTGGTTCAAAGAAGCTTAGTTCGTTTTATTTCGAAAACCACCACTTCCTGGAATTGGCGCTGCAATCTCGCGAAAAACAAGGACTAGATGTTAACTAGTTCTACTCCATGAGGAGTCTTTGTATCTTGGCATCACGTGATATCTGTGACGTATTTCAAATAATTTTTACCCACCCGCCGATGCCTTCTTTGCAGTCCCTTTAAGAAGCCCCTTTTACAAATTAGTGATGTATGAAATTTTGTAACGTTAAGGTTGGAGCAGCTGGCCGAAAGAGCCGATTATTATTAGCCATGTCCACAGCGGCGGAGTTTCGAGACCATCTTACGTCCTTTAGCGAGCTTTATGCCTCATTGGGTTTGTTGAAAATTATCTTCTTTTTTTTTAAACCGAAGGCGTCTTGTTAAAATAAATCTTGCAAAAAATGTTCCTTCCCTATATGAAATTTTGACAAACTACATTATGAGACTAATTTTAGCCCATTTAGGTCCACCAAATCCTGATAACTTACCAGAGGATGGGAAATTGAAGAGTGAAGTAATGGTTAAAGATAACAGACGATACTATCTGGATTTAAAAGAAAATTCTCGGGGAAGATTCTTAAGGGTGAGTGAAATGAGTAAAGCTTGCCAATTTTTATAGTGTCTAATATGCATGGTAATTAAAACTTACCCGATGGTAACCTTCCCACCTTAATCCCTTTCTTGTCAGTGTCAGAAATTTGGGAGCAAACCTTATTTTTCTTGTGCAAAAAAAGCCTTATTTTTCCTTATGCAAATAAACTTTATTTTTCTTATGCAAAAAACCTTATTTTTCTTATGCAAAAAACCTTATTTTTCTTATGCAAAAAAACCTTATTTTTCTTATGCCAAAAACCCTATTTTCCTTGTGTAAAAACCCTTATTTTTCTTATGCAAAAAACCTTATTTTCCTTATGCAAAAAACCTTATTTTCCTTATGCAAAAAACCTTATTTTTCTTATGCAAAAAAAACCTTATTTTTCTTATGCAAAAAACCTTATTTTCCTTATGCAAAAAACCTTATTTTCCTTATGCAAAAAACCTTATTTTCCTTATGCAAAAAACCTTATTTTTCTTATGCAAAAAACCTTATTTTTCTTATGCAAAAAGCCTTATTTTCCTTATGCAAAAAACCCTTATTTTCCTTATGCAAAAAAACCTTATTTTCCTTATGCAAAAAAACCTTATTTTCCTTATGCAAAAAAACCTTATTTTCCTTATGCAAAAAATCTTATTTTCCTTATGCTAAAAACCTTATTTTCCTTATGCAAAAAACCTTATTTTTCCTATGCAAAAAAACCTTATTTTCCTTATGCAAAAAAACCCTTATTTTCCTTATGCAAAAAAAACCCTTATTTTCCTTATGCAAAAAAAACCTTATTTTCCTTATGCAAAAAAAAAACCTTATTTTCCTTATGCAAAAAAACCCTTATTTTCCTTATGCAAAAAAACCTTATTTTCCTTATGCAAAAAAACCCCTTATTTTCCTTATGCAAAAAAAACCTTATTTTCCTTATGCAAAAAAAACCCTTATTTTCCTTATGCAAAAAAAACCTTATTTTCCTTATGCAAAAAAAACCCTTATTTTCCTTATGCAAAAAAAAACCCCTTATTTTCCTTTTGCAAAAAACCTTATTTTATAAAATCTTAAATTTTTAAGACCGAGGCAAGATTTTTAAAACCCTCAATTTTGAAACCTTCAAAGATGTAAAACGTTCTAAACAAACATTTCTTCCTTCTAATGTAAACAGTACGTCATAAAATCATAAACCCAGCTGTGTTTGGATGCTTGAGAAATAGTTTTTAATATATTTTTTTTTTCAACCCATTTTATTATAGACGTAATATTATAGAAGCGAAATTGGTAACTGTATTTCAGGTCTCCCAAACCATAGCCCGAGGTGGGCCTCGCTCACAGATAGCCATCCCTGCCCAAGGAATGATAGAGTTCCGTGATGCGTTGACTGACCTATTGGAAGAGTTTGGAACAGATGATGGAGGTTGGGACACTACCGGTAGTTCTACATATTTACTTAACAAATGTTTTAACTTTACACAAATTTGCACAAAGGTCCTGTAATATACTATAATTTCATGAAAGGTCCTGTAATATACTATAATTTCATGAAGGGTCCTATAATATACTATAATTTCATGAAGGGTCCTATAATATACTATAATTTCATGAAAGGTCCTATAATATACTATAATTTCATGAAAGGTCCTGTAATATACTATAATTTCATGAAAGGTCCTGTAATATACTATAATTTCATGAAAGCTCCTATATTGTACTATAATTTCATGAAATGTCCTATAATATACTATAATTTCATGAAATGTCCTATAATATACTATAATTTCAT
The DNA here is from genome assembly GCF_054372755.1 of Phalangium opilio. Lineage (NCBI taxonomy): Eukaryota > Metazoa > Arthropoda > Arachnida > Opiliones > Phalangiidae > Phalangium > Phalangium opilio. Next base: position 3,216,893 of record NW_028324187.1, on the reverse strand, counting down.
GAAAGGTAATATAATATACTATAATTTCATGAAAGGTAATATAATATACTATAATTTCATGAAAGGTCCTATAATATACTATAATTTCATGAAAGGTCCTATAATATACTATAATTTCATGAAAGGTCCTATAATATACTATAATTTCATGAAAGGTCCTATAATATACTATAATTTCATGAAATGTCCTATAATATGCTATAATTTCATGAAAGGTCCTATAATATACTATAATTTCATGAAAGGTCCTATAATATGCTATAATTTCATGAAAGGTCCTATAATATACTATAATTTCATGAAAGGTCCTATAATATACTATAATTTCATGAAAGGTCCTATAATATGCTATAATTTCATGAAATGTCCTATAATATACTATAATTTCATGAAAGGTCCTATAATATACTATAATTTCATGAAAGGTGCTATAATATACTATAATTTCATGAAAGGTCCTATAATATTGCACATTTCCTTTTCCCATCGATTTAAATAATTTGAAACAATTTCTGATACTTTCTATTATTTTCTTTGTCCTTTCTTTCGCAACAAATTCGAATTAGGTTTCAAAGGTGAACTACCAGAAGGAAGGCATATGCGAGTAGAAAACAAGACCTTTTATTTTGATATTGGACAAAACAATAGAGGAATTTATATGCGCATATCGGAGGTAAGAACACCGTCACTTTTTTTTACATTTTGGGGGCTTATTTGGTTGCTGAAATTTTATGTAAATTGTTGATACCACAAAGTTATAATCACTAGTTACGCATTGCTCTTATTTTGTTACTGAAATTTTATGCAAAACATCACCATTTCATTGTTGATACCACAAAGTTATTCTCACTCATTTTACACATTATTATTTTGTTACTGAAATTTTATGTAAAACATTGTCTGTCTTTATTACATTGTTGACACTACATAGTTTTTTAATGATATGATGTTATACTCTATTGTTCTATTGTCACGCACATGTTATTAACATGTAAGAAAATTGAAGGTTATAAGAAAAGGTTGAAATGACCTACATCACCGTGAAATTTATGAAGACAATATCATCATCATATTTTTGTATAGAATGAAAGACCTACATCAACGGGAAAATTGTAGCTACAAAGACCTATGATGTTATCATGAAATTTATATAGCTGTAAAGGTCCACATCAGCATGAAAATTATATAGTGGTAAAGATCCACGTCAGCATGAAAATTATAGTTGCAAAGACCTATGTTATCATGAAATTTATATTGCTGTAAAGACCTATGTTATCATGAAATTTATATAGCTGTAAAGATCCACATCAACATGAAAATTATAGCAATGAAGTCCTATGTTATCATGAAATTTATGTAGTTGAGAAGATCCACATCAGCATGAAAATTATAGCTGCAAAGACAAAATGTTTTCATGAAATTTAAATAGCTGTAAAGATAAAGATCCACATCAGCGTGAAATTTATATAGCTGTAAAGGTCCACATCAGCATGAAAATTATATAGTGGTAAAGATCCACGTCAGCATGAAAATTATAGTTGCAAAGAGCTATGTTATCACGAAATTTATATAGCTGCAAAGACCTATGTTATCATGAAATTTATATTGCTGTAAAGATCCACATCAACACGAAAATTATAGCAATGAAATCCTATGTTATCATGAAATTTAAATAGCTGTAAAGATCCACATCAGCATGAAATTTATATAGCTGTAAAGATGCACATCATCATGAAATTTATATAGCTGTAAAGATGCACATCATCATGAAAATTATAGCTGCAAAAACCTACGTTATCATGAAATTTATATAGCTGTAAAGATGCACATCATCATGAAAATTATAGCTGCAAAAACCTACGTTATCATGAAATTTATATAGCTGTAAAGATGCACATCATCATGAAAATTATAGCTACAAAGACCTACGTTATCATGAAAATTATAGCTACAAAGACCTACGTTATCATGAAAATTTATATATAGCAATGAAGACCTACGTTATCATGAAAATTTATATATAGCAATGAAGACCTATATCAACATGAAAATTATAGCTATGCACATCATCATGAAAACCCAACCTGACCTTACCTCTCACGAAGAAATCAAAAATTTCCAATGACTGAATATGTATATGATTGTATTTGACAGGTAAAAAGCAATTTCAGAACGGCAATTACCATTCCAGAGAAATCTTGGGTTCGCTTTCGTGACATTTTCGCCGATTATGTAGACAAGATGAAAGAACTAACGGAAAAAACAGGCGAGGGATCTAATAAATGAAATTTAAAATTGGGGCAAATTACGTAAACGCTGTGCTGGACGAGATAAAAAAAAAAGTATATATTTGGTCCAGGTGCAATGCCAGCAGCAGTAGTACAAGGGCAAGTTGTTCAAGTTCTGCGCTTTCAAGAGATATCAAGACTGTCTAACATGCCGTACCGCTAAAATAAATGTCGATAACGGCACTGTGTTTGACTTGAATCCCGGTGAAAGAGTTTTTTTTTTCTATTTTTAGTTTTAATATTCTTTATGATATATTTTTGGACAACGTTAAAAAAAAAAAAAAAAAAAAATTTCACTCCAAGTGACGTGGCCATGACTAAAAAAAATGAACGCGCGACTCTCATCAAACTTTTATTTTACTTTTTAGTAACCTTATTATTAATATAACACTTCTATTATTATTATTAATTATTTTTAATTTCTTTTAGATATAAAACCAAAATTACCTTTAATTGTTCAGTTTTATATTTAAAAAAAAAACAAAAAAAGGTAATTAATAATTATATATATATATATTATTTAATAATCAGTTTTGGCTTTTATTTTTTTAACCATGGCCTAAATTTTTTTTTTATTTAAAAATCAAATTATTATTCTTATTATAAGTAGTATAATAATAATTAAAAAGAAAGTTTAAAAAAATTTTAGTCAAATAAATATATTTGCCCTGCCCTTAATTATTTAACCCAAATTTATTTTTAATTAAACTCTATTAAAATTAAAGTAAGTTTAATTCCCCAAGTTGTTCGCTATAGCTGCTGCTGTAATGCGCATAGTTTTTACAGTAAAAAAAAAAGAAGCGTATTAATGATGTGGCCCTCGGTTAAGTAGAGTGGTGTTTAGCCAGATTAATTAGCTAAAAAAAAATAATTAAATAAGAAATTATATATATATTAACAAATTTAAAAAACAAAACGAATGATTCTCTTCAAGTACAGAACTTGGAAGAGTCCATATTATTACTAAAAAACAAAAAAAAAAAACAAAGAAAATACCCCAGTTGACCCCAGCTCTCCGATAAAAAAAAAAAAGAAATTTTTGCATAAAAAACTACGTATATCTGTTATTGAACTTATTGTTGAAAAATGTTTTCTACAAAAAAAAAATCCAAAAAAAAAAAAAAAAATACGACAAAAAAATAATAATACAAATACAAGTTTTTCAAATTGTGGATTCTACGATGTAATGGTCAGGTTTTTTCCTTGAATTTTTCCGACAGATGGTTACATTTATTTATATATAACACTACCCCCAAAAGAAATATATGTAACCATCTTCGTAACTTTATTCACGTAACACATTAACAAGGTACTTGCTAGTTATTTCTGAATTTGCACAGGAACGAGCTGTAATTAAAAATAATCTCCCTTTGAATGGTAAGAACAATTAAAAATTAATCCTTAGCTCTATGGGGGGCGGATTTAAAAAAAAAAACATTAAATTAAATTTGACCCAACAATCAATCAATCAATTAAGGTACAGGAAAAAAAATATGGTTGCAAATTAAAATGAAGAAATGCGCTTCAAATAATAAGTGTGACAAAAAAACATCAAAAAAACACCAGAATAATGTTTACTTTATACTACGGAAAATGTTATTTTTTAACCAAAATAACATTTTTTTTATTACGTATAGTTTACATTATTATGGTTAAATGTATCTTAAAATTAGCGACAAATGAAATTATACCGAATTGCATTGCTGCATTTTTAGATACATTTTTAAGCTCGCGAAATTATAGGTCTCCTTTCTATAAAAAAAATAAAAATTAAAAGTATGGTATTTAAACAAAAGGACGTTAAAAAGTTTAAAATATAAATTAAGTTTTTTGTGAAAGATAAAAAAATTATATTAATCGTTGCTTTATTTTAATGGGACTATTTTTTATGTCAAAGAGTTATTTCGTTTGAATCGTTTTACTATCGGTATAACTAAAAAAAAAAATCTTAAAAAAAAAGGTAAAAAAAAAATAACTAACTAAACCCCGCCTTTTTCAAAATTCCGCTGTTAAATTTGTGTATATTTCTTTATGGTTTTATTTAAATTTTTTTCGTTTTTATAATTATCACTTTTAGCTTTTGCCACATTCGTTAAGTATTTTTTTGACCTCCCGGTGATTTAAAAAAAAAAAAAAAAATCAAAGTAAGTGATTGGGTTATGATTTCTGATGTGGTACCAATACAATAGTTTATTGAGTTTAAGTTACGCGTTTCAGCTCTCGGTTGCCTAAGCTAGGCCTAATTTAGGCTAAAATTAATTCCGGTGCAGTTTATTAGGCATATATGGTACCATAATCAGATTGTTATATAATTATCCCTCAGTCACGTAACTTCAAAATTGGTTATTAAAATTATTTATTATTAAACTATTAAACTATTATTTGGCCCTTTACCCTTTCATGTTAGTATGGCCACTCCATAAAAATTTTTGATACCCCATTTTTCATATAACATTTTAGCTGCCTTAGCCAGAATATGGTAACATTAATTATGACTTTTATTATATATTGAAAATTAAATTAAATTAACAATATAAGATCGCGGTAGTGAAATTTTAAAAAACAATTTTTGTGTTTTCTTGTTACAAAAAAAGGTTTTTTATAGGCCTTAGTACTTCAGAGTGTTTTTTAACCGAAAACAAATAAAAAAACACTAATTGAAATTAATAAATTAACAAAAATTTTAATTTTAGCTGGGTGAATTAATTATCAAAATTAAAAATAAAAATAAATTGTTGGGGGTTAATTGTATTTCTATATATAAGCCTTTTGGAAATATATATACGACCTCAGATTTGTTAGTGTTATGTCTAATTAACAAAATTATAGCTTACGAAGCCTATTATAATAGTTAAGGATTAACAATTTCAGTATTAGTTAAATTAAAAATTAATATTTTTTTTTTTTTTCGTTAAATATTTTGGGGCTTTTTTTAGTTTGGCTAATAACGTTATATGGAAAATGGTCTATTGACTCAATTGACACGATTGATAAGATTTATGATAAATTAATGATAAATAAATAAAAACAAGTTGTTAATTAGGAGATTCACGTAAGCAAAAAAAAAAAAAGGATGAAAGCAATTGGAAATTGGAAATTAAAAAATAGAGAAAAAAATGAAATAACAAAACCGCTTCGCATTGCGACCACATATCTACGGTTTTTTAATGCACCGTGTTAAAAATGTTCAGGGGTTGGAAAGAAAAAAAAATGGTTAATATGAAAAAAAGTTTGAAGTTAATCGTTGTGCTCTTATAGAAAACTTACACTGCCAATTTTTCCAAAAAAAAAAATATATAAGAAAATTAATAAAATATTGTAAAATGGTAAATTTGAAGAAAAAATGATCGAGTAATCAAATTGTTTTAATTAATTAAAAAAATGTTGTTTTCCATATACTGCACCCAGGAATGGATATATTTGAAAAAAAAAAACGTTGTTGATATGAAAAAGGTTGAGGCTTGTTGAAAATTTGGGCATTGTAAGTTAAAGATAAGTAAAAAAAAAAAAATTAATAGACCATTTTGCGTAAAGTTAAGCTAAATCTAACCATACCTTTGAATGGGCTGCTATTGTTGGAATCCGGTCAAAGATGGATGTTGTTATTAACTGCGTAGCATTAATCAAAATGGTCCATTAACTTTTTTTTAGAGAGAGGGAAAGTGTTTATCCAGATATAGTTATTTTCAAAAAAAAAATTAAATAAAAAATAAAATAGTTATAAAAAAATTGATAAAAATGCGCCTATTTTTTAAAAAAACATAATTAATTAATAGGAATTAATGTTTAATTTGACGTTGTTGGGAATTTTTCAAATTAGGTAATTAATGAATATCTCTAAGATATATCGCAGCTTGCGTTAATATAAGGGAACCAAATAAGCCAGCTATTTTAAAATAATTAAATATAATTAATTGAACTATTATTATAAATAGTTATAGGTGGTTTATATTATAGTCCTACACTCGTATTAATTAATTAAGTTAAAAAAAATGTTTTTTTTTTATGTAATTGTTTCTAAAAATATATTTAATTCAATTTTGTTTGAAGAATGCATTGCTTATAAGTTTTTCCTCGTGGATTAATTAATTAATTAATTTTTGTTTAATTATATATTATTAAATCTTGGCCCAGTGAATTTAAGGAAACTGTATGATTATAGTTAGTTAGATCTGGAAGGAAGGAACTATGACGTAGTATAGTTAATTGCTAATGGGTAATCTATATTAGTTTCAAAATTACAATTAAGATTGCCTATTTACGTCCGACATGTAAGAAGATTTTCGATATTGTTAATTTTTCTGTTTAAATATTTTTTTTTTCCTATTGAAATTTATACTATAATTTGTGTAGATAAATGTTTAGAGTTAATTTAACCCTTTATTTTTAAATTGATTGATAATTAATTAGATAAATTATTTCGAGGCAAATGTTAAATTGAAATCCGTAATTTTTTTTTCTCCAAAATTTTATATAATTAAAGTAATAATTAAATTTTAAACCTTTTTAATTAATTTTTAATAGAAAAAAATAAACATTTAAAAATTAAAATAAAGGGAAAAGTTGGTTGGTTAAAATACAAAAGTTAAATGTGAAAAAAAAATAAAAAAAACAATGGGAAATATATATATACATAGTGTTTTAAAACCGGTGATAAAAAACAAGGTAGAAAAAAATATTAAATAAATAATCATTAATTAATACCTTATAATTATGTATGTAATTAGAATTATCGTCATGTTATCGGTGACGTATTACTAATAATAAATTAATAATCATGGGGAAAAAATTATAAATGGCCGGTATGTTTTTTTTTTTTTTTAGGACTATATTGCCGGTATAATTTTTTAATTTAAATTTGATTAAAAATTAAATCCGTACCGTAGATTGATTTATTTAATAAAATTTAATACGCGCCATTGCCCATGTAATAGGCCTTCCAATTTTAGTCTCACAATCATGCAAATTAAGAAGAAAAAAAAATGGATTAAAAAAAAATTAAAACATAAAAACTTACACGTTAAATTATTAAAAAAAAACATTAACAAGGACTCCTTTAAATAATTAAATTAAATTAAATTAAATATTTGGCAGCAAAAGAAAATAAAAATGTGATTGTAAAAAAAAAAATTTAGACCTAAACGCATATTTAATGAAATAATGGACCACATTGTTAAAAAAAAAAAAAAATATTGCCCTATGTGACATAACGGAAATATTTGGGTAATAATTTTTTTTAATTATACTAACTGAGATAATTAATAAAACCAACCAAGTTTTATTACAAAAAAAAAACCAACAAAAATTCTCCATCGTACGTCCCACAAAAGATAAAATAAAATAAAATAATGAATTTAATGTATTATAAGTTTGTGGGGTTTTAAAACACAACTGTTTTTAAAAACAATACAAATCTATATATGAAAAAAAAAACTAGGACTGAAAATTATAGTAATTTCTTAATAAATAAATAAATAAATTAATTAATTAATTAAAATTGGCCAATTATGGGGGCGGGGTGTCACAGTTTAATTTAAGCTACATGTCCTGCGAAAAATGCGTTTTTTTTTTTAGTAAAAAATTTGAACGGATTTTGAAACGCATGCGTTTCAGAACCACACGAATTTCTTCAAAAATCGGTCCGCAAAATAACTAATCACGGTAGTGACTTCACTTGACACCACGCGATGTCAAAAACTGTCCGATTATAACAAAACTAGTCTCAATCAATTCAAAGCTCAAAAAATGAGCGTATAAAATGAATTTTTCACGGGCATGTAGTTTAAAATCTCGAATTCAAATGTATCTTTTTAGAAGGGTAATAATTGTTGAAATTCTTTGCTATTTTTTTTTCTTTTGTTACGAATAAAGAAAGAAAAACTTATCTCTAAATTGTTATATATAAATATATATATACATATACTAAACAAACATAGCGAGCGCTTCAGTCGGCTGTATTTTTGGTCTCGTAGCTTATAAAGATAAAATTAACGCCATGGTCAGCAGCACTAATTACTTTTAAGAAACGACGTGTATTTAAATTTATGTATTGGGCTGCTAGGAAAAAGAAATAATTAACTTTAATTATTAAATCAGTTAAATAGTTAAAAATAATAATACGAAAGTTGGTGACTAATATTAAGGTTAAAATGGCAGATAAAAGGTCATTCAGTTATTTCTGCTGTGTGATACAGCGAATTAGTTTAGCACAAAAGTGCTACTGGATAATAATGTTTAATATTGACAGCTTGGCTAATTGACTCGATTAAAACACATTCTGACATTTTTTTTTACCATTACGTTGAATTGAATTGAATTGATTCCACGTGCCTGAGTATAAAAAAAATTTGGTTCCGTAATAATTATTACATTCTAAATGAATTTTTTAATGTTGTACTCAATCGACATAAAAAAAGGCCAAAAAAAAAAAACACATAAAAATATTTGCCGAAGGAATACTGAAAACGGATAACAATCTTTTACATGTACAAAGGTTTAAAAAAAAAATATATTAATTAGATTTAATTTGTTTAAAGGAAAACAAAAATCATAATTACCAATTAATACAAGCACACCTATAGGTAAATAATAAAATTTAAAAAAAAACATACAAAAATGAAAAATACATCGTGTTCGAGGCGATGATGAAGTGGAGTTTAAAGAAAAAAAAAATATGTACCTAATTTTTAAAAAAGATAAATTTCTCGGGGTTTATTTTCTAGGGGGCTGAAAAATTGAATAAAAACAAAATGATTGCTTTCCTCTTTTAAGAGAAAATCTGTGAAATTTAAATCAAAAAAATTACGAGTATTTAAAAGTATTTTCAATATTACTTTTTTATGGTAATTGGAATGCAAACCTTTTTGTTTTGTTTCATTATTTTTGTTTTACGATGTTGTTTTTTTTTTACGTTGCATGCGTAATTTTATTCGTTTATTGCGTTTAAGTAAAAATGTAGATGTAATTTAACTAACGGAGTGTTTTAATTTTTTACAGGCGATACACCTACTGATATAAAGAACCAAAATGATGACTGGAGTTTGGTAGGTTCGTTTTTAAAAACGGCATTGAACATTTACCATTAACATAAATGTTCAAAATAGGCTGATAAAACGCTGACAATTTTCTTAAAAAATACCTTTATTCGTATCTTTATGTTACAACTATTATATATATATATATATTTATTCTTTTTCTGGGATCAGTTACTTATTTGGTATTACATGAAACTTAATTAATTCCTCTTTCATCTTTTTGCAATTAGGTGTAGGACCTTTTTATTTTTAAATTGATAATTAACAAATCAATTTAATTCCCAGTCGCTGCGAGTATAACGTCATTTCATTAGGAAAAAACGTGTTTAATTTCAATCAAGTTTTTTTTTTTTTTTGCAAGGATTCACGCTTGTCCCCTACATATTTTTTTTTTTTTTTTTTTTCAGTTAAATCACAAACCTTATGAGCTACAGTGTTTTTAATATAGTTTCCATATTTAATTTTATTACTACTGTTATTTTATCAGAATCTGCGTTGGCTAATGTTCTATTATTTTAATCAGTTTGACTATTATAGGGGTAGTTGCATTCAAATTAATTAATTAATTAAATCATGTCCTAATTTGAAAAGAATTTTTTAAAAATTTATTTAACTTAAAAAAAAACAACCAACTCATTTAATTAAGCGTACAGGACTAGTCTGGAACCTTTTTTTTTTTTTCAATTAAAAATTCTAAGGTTTTTTTTTTTCAATTAAAAACTCTAAGGTTTTTTTTTCAATTAAAACTACTAAGGTTTTTTTTTCAATTAAAAATACTAAGGTTTTTTTTTTTTCTTTTTTTTTCAATTAAAAATACTATCTAAAACGTATCATACATTTCCACCCTTCGAAAGAATAAAAATTCCTATAGAAAAGCATTACTTTTCAATAAGAATTTACGCCCCTTTCTTAGACTACTACAACTTGGGTATACAAAAATTTGTTTTAAACCTAATAAATTAAAACAAAACTTGTCCAAATTAATTTAATTTAATTTTAAATAAGATCACTCTAATTAAGGAAGTATACCTATTTGCTATACTTATACTACCACCTCATATTATTGGCGGGGAAAAGAATTAAGGATATAATTTAAATACGGTAACGGTACTTTTTGATAAACATATTTACACATAACGGAAAAAGGGTTATAGGGGGAGGGGCCTATATTACAATAATATTTAATAAAAATAGGCTAATTTTGTTAAATGTTACGGATATTTACAATTATTGTTGGGTATATAATTAATGCATTTATTTATGGCTAAATTCCTAGGTAATTAAATTAATTAACTGTAGTAGCTAGGTTTTGTCCTAAGCGTATATATATTTTACTGTTTTTAACGATATTGTCTTTCGTTTCGGTAACTGAAACTGAAACTGCAATTATTTTAAATTTACAAAATTGCTTCTTCAGAAATGTTATATGCATAGCTTGTGGTCTTCTAAAACCTTGCCAATTTCTTCTAGAATGTTAAGCCGCTCCGCTTTTCAATTCAATTCAATTAAGTACAATCAGGCATCTTACAGTTTTACACCCAATAATTCTTTCATACGAAACTTTTAGACCCACTGGCAGAAAGGGGAGATTGTTTTTCCTCTATTTCACAAATTGTGACAAAATAGACTTCTTTTTTTCAACTTATTGGTTGACCATTCGTATTCACCCCTATATATACAGTAGAATTTTTCTGACCCTTACAAGGCGAGGCGTTTTTTTTTTTTTTTTTTTTTATATATATATAATACACATCACTTTTTTTTTTTTTTTTAAATTAAATTTTACGATATTTTTAAACTCTATATAATTTTAGAATTTATCAATATGGTAATAATTTTTTTCCTGCAAGAGTAATTGTCCCAATAATGAAATTAATTTAAAAGCTTAAAATTTAGATTCAGCGCTTTTTTATTTTTTCGGTACCATAAAGTTCGGTCCCCATTTATTTTCTTTTTTTTTTTTTTTTGTAAAATTTATAAAATTATTAGAAGAGAGAATTTTTTTTTTTTTTTAAATAAACGTGTGTCCTTGTCATAAGATTCTTTGGGAGGTTTTTAATTTAAGAATTTATGATTAATGGCAATATCAGGTTGTTTGGTAGGTAGTGAGCAGGGCTGCATCAACTGGTTCCATACAAGATGGGCACGTAAACGATCTCATTAACCAATCGTCAATGCAGTCTGTATGGTATATATGCATACATGGCAAATATCGGACAGGGTCGCCAATGGTGAATTCACCCATACAAATTACGCATCTGTTAATTATAGGTAGGTAATTGGGGAAAGAAATTATACTTGATTAATTTCAGTTTTTATGATTTCAGATTGCAAGGGGAAAACTATGTCCTGCAAGGAACACTGAACATTTAAAATTGAAGACAAACCTACTATGAAATTGTGCTTCAATGGGAACCCACCGTGAAATTGTGCTTCAAAGGGAACCCACTATGAAATTGTGCTTCAAAGGGAACCCACTGTGAAATTGTGCTTCAAAGGGAACCCACTGTGAAATTGTGCTTCAAAGGGAACCCACTATGAAATTGTGCTTCAAAGGGAACCCACTGTGAAATTGAGCTTCAAAGGGAACCCACTGTGAAATTGTGCTTCAAAGGGAACCCACTGTGAAATTGAGCTTCAAAGGGAACCCACTGTGAAATTGAGCTTCAAAGGGAACCCACTGTGAAATTGAGCTTCAAAGGGAACCCACTGTGAAATTGAGCTTCAAAGGGAACCCACTGTGAAATTGAGCTTCAAAGGGAACCCACTGTGAAATTGTGCTTCAAAGGGAACCCACTATGAAATTGTGCTTCAAAGGGAACCCACTGTGAAATTGAGCTTCAAAGGGAACCCACTGTGAAATTGTGCTTCAAAGGGAACCCACTGTAAAATTGAGCTTCAAAGGGAACCCACTGTGAAATTGAGCTTCAAAGGGAACCCACTGTGAAATTGAGCTTCAAAGGGAACCCACTGTGAAATTGTGCTTCAAAGGGAACCCACTATGAAATTGTGCTTCAAAGGGAACCCACTGTGAAATTGAGCTTCAAAGGGAACCCACTGTGAAATTGTGCTTCAAAGGGAACCCACTGTGAAATTGAGCTTCAAAGGGAACCCACTGTGAAATTGAGCTTCAAAGGGAACCCACTGTGAAATTGAGCTTCAAAGGGAACCCACTGTGAAATTGAGCTTCAAAGGGAACCCACTGTGAAATTGTGCTTCAAAGGGAACCCACTGTGAAATTGTGCTTCAAAGGGAACCCACTGTGAAATTGTGCTTCAAAGGGAACCCACTGTGAAATTGTGCTTTAATGGGAACCCACCGTGAAATTGTGCTTTAATGGGAACCCACCATGAAATTGTGCTTTAATGGGAACCCACCATGAAATTGTGCTTTAATGGGAACCCACCATGAAATTGTGCTTTAATGGGAACCCACCATGAAATTGTGCTTTAATGGGAACCCACCATGAAATTGTGCTTTAATGGGAACCCACCATGAAATTATGCTTCAATGGGAACCCAGTGCAATACTGAGCTTCAAAGGGAACCCAGTGCAATACTGAGCTTCAAAGGGAACCCAGTGCAATACTGAGCTTCAAAGGGAACCCAGTGCAATACTGAGCTTCAAAGGGAACCCAGTGCAATACTGAGCTTCAAAGCGAACCCAGTGCAATACTGAGCTTCAAGGGGAACCCAGTGCAATACTGAGCAGCTTCAATGGGAACCCAGTGAAAACTGTGCTTCACTTATTATATGCTCCTGTTTTGCAACAGCAATAGGACAATTCTTCCTATACTCACTCTCTATTTTTCTTGCTTCCATCATAACTACCGGTTGGTAAATGCTGAATTAATCCAATTCTTTGGGCAATTTTAATTTGCTCTTCTTCTGTTAATTGGGAAGCTGGTCTGCTAACATTTGGTGAAGGATAATACATAGGAACAGGAACACTTTCCTTTTTGATAAAACAACACGAAATTTTAACACTTAAATTAAATTTCACATTTAAAAAGAAAAGTCTTTACTTGATAGGGTGGAGGGGGTCCTAGTTGATCGGAGGATGACTCTCTTACACTTTGGTTTTCTCTTAACAAAGAAATATCATCCGATGAAACCGATTTTAAACAGTTCCCCATGTTTTTTTATCACTTATTTTTATGACTTATTCAAAGCTTATGACAGTTAATGTAGGATCACTCTGTCCTTCACCATACATATTCTTTTTCTTAGCAGTGTGAAATATCAGTCACCCCCTAAAAGTATAACCATATCACAGTTTTAATAACTTGTTATTTATCTTAATTAATTAAATAAATAAATAAATAAGCAAGTTATTGACAGATTTAGTGTATACACACACTTTGATAACCAATCTAGTAAGACAAAAGGATAAGTGAACTTTCTCTCTACATATTTTTTGGATAGGTTAAATCATTTCTTTAAATTTTATGGGAATTTTCTTATCATGATTAAACATGCTTATTTTTAACTTTTAATTGACCAAAAATCTGTGTTTAAACATTAAAAAATATTCGTCAGTCTGTTGCCATGGGGCTTCGTAAAAAAATAGACCTTGGACTCCGATTCACTTTGTTCCAAAACTGCAAAGGCTTCGCAACTTATCTTAGTGTAATGTACGAGTAAGTGCGACTGCTATGTAGCAAAGTCTCTGTAACGTAAATAGGTCTAAACCAAAACAAACCCCTTTGTTTGGGTTTCGCGAACCTTTATAAGCCTAAAACTAATCAAAAATGAGACATTATTAAAGTTTCATACCTGTCATAACATGGCCGGACTCCCAAATAAACAATTTTTACCTTCGTGAAACAAAAAAGCTAATTACGAAGCCCCTTAAAAACTAAAAAACTTGATTTAAAGGCTTTCGCTAACCAACGTCGTTGAATTACCAGCTGGTTAGGCCTTGTCTTCAATTTTAGCTCCGTAATATGTTACGTCATGACGTTTAACCAATAAGAAAACTATCTCTAAAAATTGAGCTCCGCCTAGAGTACTCGAGAATTTTAACTGATATAACCGGGGGTCTAATTGAAGGCGGATTCTATCTTGATTGCACATTTGCGTCATTAAACGTCACCAAGGCCCGCCCAAACGTCAAACTATGAGTAGTTTAACTTTGATAAAGACCACTAGATGGCAGTGGCACGCGCACAGTGTTCAACGCTCCCTAGTGGCAGATTCGTGAACTTTATTTTTACAGTGTAACGTGTATAAATGTTATTTTAAGAACGACGATAGGGAAAAATAGATTTGGTTGAACCCATTTGCAATAAGGGAAACCCCCTATGGCTTTTCCAAGGCTGTTTCGCTATCGTAGGTCAACAAAAAATGGAAGAGGTTTAAACTTCAAACCCCAAGAAATTATCGGGAAATAACCTAGTTTTTCCCCCTACACCAGTCTTCGACATGCCCAGGGGGTAATTTTTTTATTGCCCTTTATTTTCCTGTTTAAAATGTGCGGGGGAATTAAAATTTGTTTGGTATGTTTTTTTTTCGTACACGTAGCGTGTAAAATTTGAGGCTTCGCGTGAATAATTTCAAGTAAATACGAAATAATATTGTATATTGTATACTCTCTGAGAAATACTGTCCCCTTCAAAATGGCATCGGTAGACAAGCTCATATTTTTATTTAACGAAGTTAATAAGAGCCTAAAGATGTACGAGAGCGTCTTGGCCATAATCGGGGCTTTTTATGTCGGGAAGACTTCGCTAATTATCGCGAGAAACATCTTAATCGGCCTACGTGTGCACATTTTATCCAAGCTATGGAAACAGGATTTTCGAAAATACGGAAAATGGGCTGGTACGTATATTTTAAATTAATCGCGTAATAATGTTTTTAAAATTGTATTAAAATTACAATTTACATTATGCGCGCGACATCCACTAAATTCAATGTGCAAGTCGCGGTAAACGACACATTAAATTGAAAATAATATAAACGTATAGAGCTCGATAAAATCTATCGTTTAAGACCAAGAACATAGAAATCGGCTGAAAATTAAGAGAGTTACACATTTTTATAAATTTTAAAGTCGCGTATATGTTTGACAAACTTATAATGCTCTCTTGAAGTTTAATCAAATATCCCAGGCACTTTATAGTGACAAGATTGCGGAGAGCTTTAAAATAAGACCGAGAACTCTTAAATCTTCCGCGATTTAAGAAAGTTGTAGATTTTTATAGAATTTAAAATCGTCATGAGTGTAGTGACACTCACCATACTTACTACTGTCAATATGACAACAAAAAATGTCAGAAATGTCTACCCCGATAAGAAACACTTAAATGAATCACTTCCTTGTTGGCAAGGATGAAACATAGTTTTTAACCATTAATTATTATTATTATAATATATTTTATAACTTAATTAGTATACAATTAAATGTTAATAGCATAAAAGCTTTATAGATAGTTCATCTTTTATAATTTATCCTATTAAATTTCCAACCAACAGTGGTAACGGGTTGTACCGATGGGATAGGGAAATCCTATGCCAGAGAACTTGCCAGACACGGAATGTCTATTATTCTTATTAGCCGTTCTCAAGGCAAACTGGAAACTGTTGCCAGAGAAATTGGTAAAACCACGTCAACGTGTTTATTGCAACAAATTAACTTGTTACTTATCTTTTATAATAATAATATTGAATCGCAGAAAAAGAGTTTAAAGTGGAAACTCATATTATTCAAGCTGATTTTTCAAAGGGAAGGGAAATTTACCCAAAAATTGCGCAAGAATTAGCTGGAAAAGAAATTGGAGTTCTAGGTAAATAAGCTTTATTTGTGTATCTCAAATTAACCCTAGAAAATTTCCCTATATATATTCAAAGAATATACAAATTTAACTTTTGAGCTTAAAAATTTCAAGGTAAGTTTTTACATTACAGTTAGACTTTCCTTTTTATACAACGTAACTCTAGACCACAAATAAAGGTATAAGTTGCCCCTGGATATCCCATAGACCACTCCTAAGTTACGTTGATAAATATTGAGCATAATTATGACAAATCATAAATATGTCTTATTTAAATCTGATTTAATGATTACATCCTTGAAGTTAATCCAAAATTTCTCGAGTTGACAGTCACAGCAGTTAATTTTAAACCCAGATATGCGAGTTACAACTGTCTTATCATAAGTTTATAAGATATATTCCATAAGTATGACAATACCTATACTTCGTAATGCTAGGGACTTACTGAGAACGGGACTTACTGAGAACGCCGCGAGAATTGACTATACTCGGTTTTGAAGTCCATCTTCCTATTTAGTCTGTACTAAGCCTATGATAGCGCCTCACCAGGCGAGAATCTTTGACGTTTCATCCACGTCACTTCATGACAAACTCTCAGTAACCAGTGAGAATCTTATGGAACATATCTTATGAACTTATGGTCTAGACTATAGTTTGAATCGTAAAATTTTTGAGAATACAGTTACAAATATATACTTCGCGCTAACGTTTGTTTATCCCCAATATATTTGACAAAATTACTTGGGCTTATCTTATATTTAGGTTAAAACTCTTCAGTATCTAAAAATATATTTGAAATACAAATACAGGTAGATCGTTTATTTGGGTGCATTTTTAAATAATACTTTAATAAACCGGCTTTACGCTAGATTGATTTTTACATAAAAGTGGGTTAGGTATATTCTATTCTATAGGGTTTATATGAAATATCAGTTTTTATTAATAGAATTTATTATAAATATCATGGATTTGTCGGATTGTTGGATCGCAAAACTTACGTAATCATATTATATAGCAACCAAAGCGTTAAATTCGTTTGGCTAAGCTTCAAAATTAAATTATTTAGTTTCCTTGTTGCGTTTAAATTTCAATTTTCATACTTATGTGTCCTTATTGATTAGTTAAAGTTTCCAACAAAAAAAATGTCGTAATTGATTTATTTAGGAAATTAAATTTAACACGGATATGACGAAAAGATGTTTTATCTTTTAAAACTTTTATTTTATTACCATACAGTGAATAATGTAGGTTGTATGTACGAATACCCATCCTTGTTTCTGGATGTACCAGAACAGGTATTTACTATTTGTTTACCATAATAGTAAATCTCCGATAAGATATAATGACAGAAACAAATGTTATTCTATAGAAACATTGGGACTTAATAAACCTTAACTGCGGGGCTACTTTTATGTTAACTTACCTAGTTATGCCTCAAATGGTTCAAAGGTTGGTTGGTGTCTAGCTATAACTATGCACTATAATAATTTTTAACGATTTGTCAATGTTATTAAGGAAAAAGGGTGTCGTTATTAACATGTCTTCCTTATCGACATATTATCCATTACCGTTAATGGCGGGATATTCGGCTTCCAAGGTTTTTCTCTTAATTTTAACAGTCAATTTTTTATTCTCGCCATAAAATTTAATACTGTGTCGTTAACCATGAAGGTTTACGTTGATTGGTTTACACGGGCTTTACAATACGAATACGCTGGTAAAGGCGTGACAATTCAATGTCTGGTACCGTCTTACATTGCCACCAAGTTGCTTGGTTTCAGTAAACATCTGACAAACCCGAACTTAATGGTACCAGACTCAGATTCCTTCGTAAGGAGCGCCCTTAAAACTGTTGGGGTTGCTAATCGAACTACGGGACATTGGGCCCATGGTCTTCAGGTAAAAATCATCATGGGGCATTGTTCAACCTCTATCATAGGTTCAAGTTCTAATTAATATTACTTAATTTGAACTCGCAGTATTGGGTGTATGAACACACTCCAGAATCTCTGTGGAACATCACTAGTTGGATGTTTCAAAAAGCAGTTGATACTCGTCCTCAAAAATCGCAAAACAATAAAACTCAATAAAATCTTCGTTGTCCACTTGTTTTTTGTGTAAAAATTAACATGTAATGTAAAATCGCAGTTGACGGGTATTTTTAGTGGGGTCTTAGAAGCTTTTCTTCCAATGTAAGCATTATTTGTTGTATTTGCGAAATCACGTTGTGTACATGTAATATACTGTAACATCCATTGCAACTGAACATACTTAAAAAAAGTTAATGTATTAAAAAGAATTATAATTTTTATTAAAAAAATCTTACTCTTCCTATTCCTATAATTTTAATTTTAATTAGCATACGAATTAATTATTATATAGGATTGTGGAAGTTCCCTGTTCCCGTGTTGATATGGGTCAAAATTTCACTGAATTTCGGGAAGTATATAGGTACACGTATAGCAACGAAAGTAAAATGGATCATAAACATGCTTTGTCAGCGTGGCAGGCAGGAAACAATGCGCTTCCAATTAGGATGTAACAAATAGTGAATGTAATTACATATTTAATTACGAGAGTATAATAGGAGGTAGATAAAGGGAGTTTGTGGTTATTATAACTTTCGTTTTCGAACGCGTGCATCCTCCGTGTAATATGGGTAAAAGTCCTTTTTTCTGTGATGATGGATAATTATTTTTACCAAATGTGTTGCTATGCTAACGAAACATCTTTCCAGGTTTAACAAATATTATGGTAATAGTATCTTTATTGAGCTTTGCTTATGTGTCGGCGCAGTTTTCAAATACAAATGTAAGTGTACTTATATGTTCTGTATCATTATGTGTTTGGGAAAGTGTAGTGGCATGTTGACAGTAAGTACTTTTTCATTCATTGCTCTTAGTCTGTACGAGTTTGTATTCAATCAGCTAACGAAGTTCAGTTAAGGGTAAGTGAAATTAAAATCTAACTCGCCACTTAACAGTTAGGTAACACGATTTTTAATTATGTAATTGATGTATATAGTCTCAATGCGTCGTTTGCCTCAGGGAATCTTACAACTTCTTAATGAGTCTCTGCTGCAGAGTTGTAAGACTAGAACTATATATATATATATATATATAGTTTTCGTTCGTTAAATTCTTAATTAAAACTAATTATTGCAGCCTTATCTACCTCAAAACGTTACTATTGAACAAGGTTCTTGCATAGTGCAAGCTTGTCAGCAACAGAAACTAGACAATAGTCAACAAAGCGGAATTACTGGTTTTTTCAGCAACTTATTCAATAGCCTTTTTAACAACAGCTTATTTAATTCCATCAGAAGAGGAAGGAGAGACACGCCAATAACGACTCAGTTAACTGATTTTCGAAATAATATAAGGAAAAGGAATGTTAACAAAGCTCGAGTTGTACCCAAGACAGACAACGTCAAAAATTACTATGAAACTTTTTACGCTAAAGCTTCACAAAGCAGCATACCGTTTGACAAGAAATAATAAAAAAAACAACAATTGCACCAAATTTTATGATTTTAAAGACAATTTTATTAAATTTTTTATTATAAAATAAATATACAACACATGATAAGTCACAAAGCAGTGATTATTTAGTCCAGCTGACTTTGGGAATATCATAATGTTCGGTTAGAGCGTCCAGATTCCTATTGAACTCCTATAAATTAAAAGTGAATCAATGTTGTTCTATAAATTTTGGAATATAAAATAAAGCTATTGCAAATATACCTCCACACGTTGTTTATGTGTTTTTGATGCTTTTTCCATTATTCTTTCCATTTGCTGAAAATTTTTAATATAAATAAGGTTTATTTACATGAGTAATTAATATATTTATTAAAAAAAACGTACTCGTTTTTCTTGCATTTTTAAGAACGCTTTTTGCGCCTTCGTTAAAGGGATTACAACTTTTTTCTCGGGTGAAGTTTCCTCTTTACCAGCGTTACTTACACCCTGGAACATTTTCTGAGATTCCTTTTCCTTCTTCTTCTTTTTCTTCCTATTTTAAAATTAATTATGTTTTTAATTAAGATATTTAAAAACAAAAACAATAATGATCGCTAAGCCTTGGTTTGTTTTTTAAGGAATTACTTTTTAAATTCCGTATCCACTTTAAGTTTCAGCGCTCCTCTAGAAACTGTTTCGTATTCAGACATCTTACACGCTAATAAAGCCTTAAATTTTTATTTTAATTATTATAATCACGAAGATATAAGCAAAAAATTGGGATCGGACTATAGTCAGTCTGCTCAATCAAATTTTTCAGTAATGGCTGCTGTTTGTTTACATTTTTTATAGAGATTAGAAAGCAGGGTGAGAAATAAGGCGGTGGCACTGGGCAAATGACCAGTTTAAAAATTGCTTTGACCAGTTTATTTATTAAACGCCTGGGGGTCCAGTGGTCACCGTGACCACTTTTTAAATTCCCCTTCTTTAGTAAAAAATAATTCCCAGAAGTGGGTTATAGAAATTAATGCTTATAAAACAAATAAACAGTATAATAAAACCAACCCTAGAGCCATTTCAGTGCAGCTCTGACAGTATATAGAAATATTAAGTGGTCATTGACCAGTTTTTTAATTAAAACCCTTGGGCTCTACTGGTCAAATGACCAGTTTAAAAATTTTCCTTATTTCTCACCCTGTTAGAAAGAATGATTCAGCCGTAGCCCACTTGACATGCGTGATCGAGGGCACTGAAAAAGTGCGCAAAATCACATCCAAAGTCGTCTGCTTCAATTTGGAGTTTTGGCGCGAAGAATTTACAACGGTTACCAGCTTTGCTGTGCCGTTGGTATGGTATAATAATGAAGTTTTAGTCGGTAGTTCGGTACTCGGTATTTAAATTAATTTTATTATATTAAGTGCAGTTTCTTTAAACGTAAATGCGATGATTAAAGATGGATAAATAATATATGGACACCGAATTTGTTTTGTTTTATAACAAATCAGATAAGCCTTGGTTATTTATCGTTACACGTCAATCCAATTGCATTAATTTCAAAATGTTCATAACAAATTTAAAAACTGAATTTTACGAAAAACTACGTTTAAGCAAGCATCGAGTATTAATTTTAGTAGCTCAAGATGTAGACGCTTTATGCGCCTGCAAAATTTTACAGAAATTATTCCATTGTGACAATGTTTTATACACGCTTGTACCTGTTACTGACAAAGTTAGTCTCTACCAATCTTTTCGCGAACACAGTGAGCAAATTCGTTACGTAGTTATGATAAACTGCGGTGCTACCTTCGACGTTGTGGAATTTTTAAAAGCTAAAGAAGTCAAATTCTTTATCATTGACAGTCATAGACCCATTGATGTCTATAATATTTATAATGGCACTGATGTTTGCTTGTTAATGAAACAAAATGATGAAGAAGGGATACCGAATTTTGATGAAGTATTTCGCGATGACGAGTCTGACGATGATGAGCTTGAGCTTACGGATGAAGCTATTGAAAAACGTACTCAGAAAAGAAAATGGCTAGAGAAAAGAGAGAAAGTCCTATTTGAATATATGCAGTTTAGTTACTATGGACCTTCAGCTGCCGTAACATTATTTGAGCTAGCCTGGATGCTCTCTAAAGATACTAATGAGCTTTTATGGTGGGGTATTGTGGGTTTGACTGAACAATACCTGAAAGGACACATTGAAAGCAATCAATACATTTTAGACTTAGGAAATGTACAACGTCATGTAGCTCATCACAATCAAAAACGTAATGACGAAAATAGCCTCGCCATTGATTGCCTAAAAATAGACTTTGAAAATGACCTGCAACTTTCACTATATCGTCACTGGTCCATTTTTGAAAGCCTAAAACACACCATGTATACAGCTTGTAACTTCAAACTTTGGACACAGAAAGGGGAGAAGAGATTGTGCTGTTTTTTGGCTGAATTGGGTTTACCATTAACTCAATGCAAACAGAAGTTTGCTTCAATGGACATAAACTACCGAAAAAACATCAAAGAATGGATAGAAGACATGGCTGAAAAATACGGTCTACAGAAAATAACCTATGGAACTTTTGTCGCGTATTATGGTTACCGTAATAAATTCAATGCCATGGATGTTGTTAGAGCTTGCAGCGCCCTTTTAGAATCAACTGACCGAGATAAAACCCCTGATGAGCGGTTTTTGGATGCCATTGATTGTTTATCCAAAGGAAACACTTTTATTTTAGAGCGCGGGATTGATTTAGCCAAGTTTCAACTGATGGCTGTGTTTAAACAAGTTCAGGCCGTCTTGGAAATGAACATGATTGTTAATGCCGGCCCATTTCTTTATGTAACATTATTAGAAGGTTCCCCGGATTCACGTTATTTCTCCCACCCAGGTTGTTTGAAGGAGTTAGCTCATTTTTTATTAAATGCTCATGTCACATGTTCAAAGAGTAAAAAAGTTAAAACCTTGCCATTGATTTTAATTGCCCCCATTGCTGATCAGGCTGGTGAACGTATAGTTATTGGTATTCCACCCATTGCGGAAGATTCTCCTAAGAATTTTTTTGGCAAAGCCTTTGAAGGAGTTGCAAAAAGAATGAAAAATCACACTGCTGTTCAGGATAATTTTGACCCATCTATCATGCAAATTAATAACAAAGATATGACATCTTTTTTCGATGCCTTAATCTCCCTTCTTGCCTAGTTGATAATTTAAACCAAAATCCCTAATTTTTATTGTATTGAAATTTTAGTCTTGATATAAGGTATGAATGACACTTTTCCACAATGGTTTTTTTTAAAAACAATAAAAAATATTTTATTATAATAAAGGGTATTTTTAACATTCATAGATTTCGTTTGAAATTTCACTTACAGATGGCGTTGGCCTCCTATTATTAAAGGGAGGGTGAAGTAGAAAATCAAGTGATTTTTTATCGATTCTTCTACTAATTATAAGACCAGTCTGCATAGTGAAACATTCAGGAAATACTTCCGAATAATTTTAAAATTAAAATTAGGTTCAGATTTTAAGGATAATTTTAAAGAAGGTCTTCCGACCAATGGCGTAAGGCCCTGCCTTTTTGTTAACAAAATTCTCGTGGCACGTTCCATGTCTCGCGCCATGATTATCACGTCGCGCGCGAATTTTATCAAATCTCGCGCTAAATTTCATTCGGCATGGAACGTGCCACGAGAATTTTGTTAATAAAAAGGCAGGGCGTTACGGGATTGGCCGGAGGACCTTCTTTAAAATTATCCTTAAAATCGGAAACTAATTTGAATTTTAAAATCATTCGGAAGTATTTCCTGAATGTTTCACTATGCAGACTGATCTTATAATTAGTAGAAGAATCGATAAAAAATCACTTGATTTTCTACTTCACCCTCCCTTTAAGGAAAGTACCTTAAACCCGCGCCATTTCAAAAAAAAAAAAATACTTTTATTTCCATGTCTATTGACAACTTAAAAGATATAAAACCAGTTACAAAGAATACATTCAAATAAGCTATTGCGTAATTTCTTCGTTAGTTACGCTCAAGTGAAGCCATTAACTAACTACCTTTCATCTAAACCGGTCCCGAATTCAAGGTCAAATAGAACCAATTAGTTAAAGAGGGTGTTTGCTCATGCATTCGTTTTAAACGTTTTGAGCCCACCCCAATAATAAATGATATTATTTTTAGCGCAAAACACTAAAAATAAAACCATACTGAGCAAAACTGAGCACCTATACCACTCTGTTGTGAATTTTCAACAGCAGTTTCTTTTTTGAGCAGTACTTCTACTTAGCGTCATATATTACAAGATCTGCTGCTATTAGGGCTTCGTTCCAAAAAATACAAGAAGTAGGATTTATACCACGTGTTTGGTTTCCCGCCATCACGTGCGTCTGGTGTGATAAAAAAGGGCTTTCTTTTAGTTTGAAAGAAAAAACTGGTTTTAAGTTATGATTGCATAAAAAGCTACAAAATGAATAGGAGTAACTTGAGATTGGAAAACTTAGAATCGGAAGTCGATAAATTAGATGTAAGAGTAATGTTTATCCAATAAGAATTTGAATTATGTTAATTTCTATGCAAAATACATCGCTTAAAATTTGCTGTCAAAGATTAACTTCAACATAATCTACTTTACTCTAAAGTCCAAAATTGTGTCAAAATCCTACGCATTTCGGGGTTGGAATTCCAACCTCGCTCCTAGGAAAAATCAATAAGGATGAGATGCTTTCCTCTCGCTATCAGCATCCCTTCATCCCAAACGGTAGTTCTCCAGAGAAGCTACAATACTCTCAAGACATCCTCAACGCAAAAATATCTAGTCTACGTATTTTTAGTAACCTACAGAGATGGGTTGTACGCGACAAACGAGATTCATTTTTAATTAACCAAGAAGCCCTGTTTGTATAAACAACTTAATGGAGAGGATTTTTGGTTTAGTATAGTGAAAGGGCCCCTCAAGATGCAAGTTATCCCACTAGCCCGGAGCGCCTGTGGTGACCTATAGCATTATAAAACATAACCTCAATTCCCCTTTTAAAAAATTCTATCCGGCGAAACGAAAACTCACTCACTCTCTCTTGCGCCAAAAAACTTCACATGGAAGCTTTCTTCCGTTGCATTTTGCGAAATTGCGAGGGCCGGCCAAATCCCTTGGCTCTCCAGAGTTTCGGTTAACTGTGGATGTAACGCTGTAAGTTAGCTTGGCTTCTACGCGGAGGTACTCGTTAAAACATAAGCTCTTTAAGAAGTTACAAATAACGTCGTGTCTTAGTTGATGCCTCTTATCGCGCTCTTCGGGCTTCCTTTCAACCCGTTCTCTTTCAAATATACCAAGAATTGAAAGCTTATTTAGATCAAATTCAATCAAAAGCTGCCGGAGTCAAAGCAACGAAATTTGGAAACAAAACTCTAAACCCCATTTTCATGGTTTAACCAACGACATGTTTCAGGATTAACAAGCGAGAGTGTTTTTGTAAGTTTACTTGGTTTTATTATTAGGGGCGTATTTTAAAAACATTGGTTTCGTTTGTTGAAGTTTTTATTGTCAGAATTGTATTTGGGTATTGTTTTTATTTGTATATTGTACAATGTACAGCGTTACGTAGGACGTTGATCCTTTTAAGATTCTGATCACGTAAAGATCCGTTATCTACAGTTAGTAGCGTTGTACATTCTTAAAGATGTTTTTATCAACTCTAAGTAGGGGTTATATGGGTTACAGGCAGAAAAAGTAAGCATTTATGTGTTCATTCAAGGTTCCTATAGTTGAAATCATGTTTCTGAAGTGCGCTTGGTTTTAAAATAAGGTTTGTGTTTCAGTTTGTTACGAAAGATTTTGTAGACGTTTTTATGAATTGTAACAGTGTCAATTAAATTAGGCTATAAATTGAGCGTTTCAGTAAGGGTTAAATTTCATGGTACAACATGGATTAATTAGCATGAGATTGAAATTACAAGCCGTTAAAACTAAGCCTTGAAAATCTCACTTGAAACATTTTCAAGCAAGGCGTATCCAACTTAAGACACGTACATTTATTTGATATTAAAACAATAGACAATATAAAATTCCTTCGTAACATTAATATTGAAATCCCACACAATCCTGTCAGTGTATGGGTTTCTTTGATGTAATGCAACATCGATTTTTTTTACGAAAAGTCAGGTTAACTTTTTACCAGTCTATAGCCCGGAGTTATCATACAATAAGTATTATTCTACTCCGAGGTTACGCTGAAACTACACAAAATACTTCCAGGGTAAATAAATATTCGATTATAAGTTAAAAGCTTTGTTTACAATATATTTAGAATAAATATACCTAAAATAATTTTTTTTGAGCGTTTTGCAAAAAATAACTTTTTTTTACTATCAAGAGTTAGAAAAGTGAGATACGCCGTCATAATAGAAACCAGTATTGGAATAGAAGGTCCTTAGTTTGTAACAGAATTGCACGAATGTTACATGCTTTGGTTTTTATTTAGTTTCCGCCGTAACCCTTCGTTTGGCTTTAGTGAATAAGTATTATCTCTGTTGTGACGTCGTAACCTAAATCCGGTAATAGGAGAGATAAGGTTTGGTTTCGTAACTACATCGAACCTAACCTTCTATTCCAAGTCTGTTTTCTCTGCTGTCATGGTGAATCATAGCAGATTGTACATGTTTTTCAAACCTTTCGACTCAATGCCCAAACGTTACGCGAGTGAATTTTTTATATCTAGACTTTCTTCAAAACATTTTTTTATTATAAGTTTTTAGATTACGATTACTCAAGGGTCAACAAACCAATTCGTCACCATGTAATCAAGTTATTTGATACTACTTATTTAATTAGGAACGAGCATTCTATCGAAATATTATTGCTAACGGAAATTTAGAGGATATTTTTATCTATTACTAGATCTATAATTGGCTCGCGTTTACTATAATCTCAGTAATCAGTTTAGTTTAAGTTAACAGACATACGCATCTCGCGTGCGATGTTTTAAAAATAGCTTACATCCAAATTTTCAACTGCCGCAGACTTTTACAATTTAGCTATCTCGGGATCTCCCACGAATTCCTGGGGGGTCATTACGAGTTGAAAGATTTCACAAGTGGAGGTCTTGAGATATATAATCTTATTTATAAAAAGAAATTAGGTAACTTCAAGATTTGAAGAACTTGGTAGATATGTCAAAACTTTGAGCCAGAAATATTTTTATTCCTTTTATTAAGTGAGATATTTTTGAAGTATTTTTGACTTTTGCGTGTCATATTTTGCCTAGATTGACAAAACCTAAAAAGAGTAGAACGCGATAAACATTGAGAGAGATAAGACTAACGTTTCCTTTAAATGTTAAACGATTGTTATATCAATTTCTTAAAATTAGGTCTCTTGATTCAATTGCTAGCCATAAACACCCTTTAGTCAGAAGTGACTTCATCCTTTCTTTATTCTATTTCCGATGTGGTAACAATTTTCAATAGATGATCGACACTACTTGGTTTTAACTCTTACTAGACTAAATGGAGAATTAACACAAAGTGTCATTACTATATGTAAGTTATTCTTTTAGCATCGATGAGTACAGTTTAAAGTTCCATCCCGTTTGTTTTGGCAAAATTATTTCGTAAACAATAACGTAATCAAATTGAGTTTATATGTTTTTAATTTCGTTAAATTTCGAAAGGGTTAAACCGTAAAACTAAAGATAATCCCAAGTTCCTGTAAAAACAAATTTTATTTCGACACAGGTGTGATTCAAATATCCTGTTTCAGAATTGTGGAAATTTTCATTAAATCCATCCAAAACTCGCGAAACGTTTTTGGGCTTTGTATTAATTTCGATATCAGCGTAACTATAACATTTATCTGAAGTACTGAAATCTAATCTAAACCACGCCACCTTAAGGTAGGCATACTGGCTTTATTTCTAAAATTAACAAAAGTTGGATGGATTCGTCAAGGCTAAATACACGGTTATAACTAAAGTTATAGATCTGGAACTATTTCACCCAAAATTTAATTTTGACTAGATGAGTTGAGGAACGTAAACGAGTTAATTAAATTGCAAAGATGATCTAAAGTTATAATTAAACATAGTTATATTTAAAAAGGTCAAACATAACTATTATTATACACGGGTGTGAAGTAATTTAGAAAATTAAAGAAATTTACGGAGATAAACCACGTGTAATTAGAGTTAAATAATAATTTATTTAAAACATCCAAATTAAAAATGAGACGTTTCGAGCCGCGGCTCGTCGTTCAGTCTGGTGAACCATAGTGAGTTTCACATTAATAAGCTATACACTCCTCCTTAAAAAATAATTGGAACATTAATAACCTATTAAAATATAAAAATAAAAATAAATAAAATCCCGCGCCAACCTGGCACCCTCTAGATGTAAATAATCTCCTAGGGATAAAATGTTATACTCCCCCCCCCCTTTTTTAGATATATTGTTTTTTAGTTTTTTAGTGTATAGCTTATTAATGTGAAACTCACTATGGTTCACCAGACTGAACGACGAGCCGCGGCTCGAAACGTCTCATTTTTAATTTGGATGTTTTAAATAAATTATTATTTAACTCTAATTACACGTGGTTTATCTCCGTAAATTTCTTTAATTTTCTAAATAGTTATATTTATTATAAAATTAATTCGATGTAAGTGTTTCTTTTATACTGAGATACGCGTGTCATTTTGGGGGTATTGTTTTAAGAGTATGAAGCGAGTCACCGATACGCGATAGTGATGTTAATGTTTAATTAATATATTAATTTATTTATTAATTTACAGGGTTAATGGTAGTGAAACGTTTTAGCGGATTAAAAATATTTGATTGGATTGGTCGCGGTACATGTAGAGAAATTCGGAGCACCAGGATCGAATTGATTGAATTATTAAAAACAAAATCATGATCCTATCAAGTCGTGATAAGTTCGTGTCCGCCTTGGATAACCGGTTGACCATGGCCATTACCATCACCTTCATCTTGTACTTTTTCTGGATGGATGTGGCATTGTACCGAACAATTCAAAATCAAGTACCGTTAAGGACTGGTCCGAATGTAACCAAACCTTCAAATAATCCATACTCACCCTTCAGTGGATTATCAATTAAGATGATGATGATGGACCAGTTTAATCACTACGTTGAAACGCCATTAGCGCAGATATTTAACGTCGTAAGTTGCAATAAAAAGAAACAGCTTTGTTGTCTTAGGTGTGAAAAGTTTTATTGAACTTTAGGTAACGGGTTTATCTACCAAAATACTATGGATAACTCCAAACATGATCAGCATTTCAGGGTTAATATTCGCTCTAGCGGCTGCCAGATGCGCTGCGTATGACCATCCTGGTCTTCATTTAATAGGCATCATATTTATGGTCATTCGAGGCTTCATGGATGCCCTTGATGGCCTCGTAGCTCGTGACAGAATCGGCGTGTCTCAGAGTCTGTCCATTCGTAGTTCATCAGGATATGTCGTTGATGGTGTAGCTGATACCATCGGATATACGGCATATTTAATAGGTACCAATTGACCCTGTTTAGTACATAATGTTAAAAACTAATCTACTTAAAACTTAACTTAGGTTGCTTCATATACTTGAAAAGAAATGTTCCTAAACAAAAAACGTACTTACCTTTGGCAACCGTCAATGGGGACAAAGTCACGAGTCATACTACGTCAAATCCGTGGACATCTCAAAGGATATTTCTAGTTGTATTTTGTTTCGGTATGCAAATAGCCGCCGGTGCTGCCCTATGGGACCATTATTGCGATACGTACCATAAGTTACTCGAAACTCCGAGAACGTCCGACGCGCAAGCGGTAATATGGCGTACAATCCTTAATTATCAGGATTCAATCTTGATACCCTTCTCATTTAGATCGTACAAAATGAAGTTTTAAAGTCAACACTAACGTGGATAGTGATTTGGTGCTGGAAAGTGTCAAATTCGCACGCGTTAATGAATTTATTTTTAGGTGCTGTTTTTGTCAACAAAATGTGGGTAAGTTAATAGGCGGATACACGCGGGTTTGTTTCGTCAATAATTTCAACCCATACAAGTGTTGATCAACCTTGAATCTATACTTAGGTATTTCTGACGTGGATCCAGTTCATTGGATTTGTCGAGATTTTCACTCTGTTTGTCTTCACAGAAATACATTTACATGACGTAATTATGTTTATCTCATAAATTAGCTTAGACGTTGTCTGCCTGTAGGTACAGATGTTGAACTTACCCTTTTTTATGGGTTCCGTGATCATGCATATAATCTAAGATCATTAAATCAAATTTAATGATCTGAGATGTAATTAAGTTTTTATCGCGTATGTTTAAGTATATTTTGATTAGTGTAGACATCGCAGATCTAGGTCTATTGACCCACTACCAATTACCTTTTTTATTGCTTGTAAATGTAAGGTAGATAAATTATTGACAGAATGTTCTAGAGGAATGTAGGACATAATCCCCCCTGGACATAATCCCCCGGACATAATCCCCCCATTTGAGAAGAAAAGGACATAATCCCCTCAGGTAGGAGACAAAATCCCCCGGACAATTTCCCCCCGAACGGATGCCGAAGACAAAATACCCCCAGCCCCGGGACAAATTCCCCCAAACTGTGTTCTTCGGAAGAAAATAAATGTAAAAAATAATATTTTGGAAAAGGCGTACCATTGTTACAATATTTCCAAAATATTACGAACCGAACCGAACCCAACCTAACCTAACCTAACATAACATAACATAACCTAACCGGGGATTATGACCGGGGAATTTTGTCTAGAGCGTAGGGAGATTTTGACTAGAGAGTAGGGGGATTTTGTCTTGATAGTGGGGGGATTTTGTACTCTTAACTTGGATGGGGGGAAAATGACCGGGGGATTTTGTCTTGAGAGAGGGGGGATTTTGTACGTTTTTAAAAATGGGGGGATTATGACCGGGCGTCTTTTGTCTTGGGGGTATTTAGTCCGTATACCGTTCTAGAGGCATGCAAGGCGCATTAGGTTACTTTTGAGTCATTTTTTGCAGAATTTGGTTCAAACAATTTGTTCTTGAATTAAGGTTCAATCTTACATTGAAACATTGTATTGAACTGCATGGAGGTCGAAACTTCCTTTGAACTTTCATCAAAATAAAAGTTCAAAATGATACCGGTGAGAAAAACTAAACTAGATCAATAAAATGAAAATCAACGAAGTCTTTTCAAAATGCAACATATTTTTATATATAAAATCTTTTTAATTCTTGAATGTAAATAATGTATCTTAATTTTTTTTTAGTAATTTAATTAAAAGTTATAGATGTTAAATGTAATAAGGAAAAAAAAATTTAAAGAAAAAAATCAAAACTTCCATCAGAAATTAATTAATTAATTCACTCAGGTTAAAAATAATTCATGTTAAACACTGTATGTGCCAAAACTGTGATATCACTTATGTGTGTGTGTGTGTTTTTAGAAAGAAACTATTAGAAATTTTATGAGCAAAGTAAATTTTATTCTATTGGCTTAAAAATGTTAAAAAATTTAAATAAGTGTATGTACAAAAGAAAACATCTATAAATTAATTAAGTTTTAAATAATTAAAATTTAAGAAATGTGTACAAATGAAGATTAAGACCAGAGGATTCTCCAACATTTTTTATTCATTAAAAAAATTGTTACATTGAAATTACAGGATCTTTAACTCTTTTAAAAACAGCTAGAAATTTTTCACCGTTATTTCTCGTAACTTTCTTTCCTTCTTCGGAACTATCAAATAGTTTGGAAACCACAACATCATCCTTTAGCTCTTCATCACTAACTCTTTCAAATAAGGGATGATCTTCAAAGTGTTTAACCATCCAATCATGTAAGTCTTTAACGTCAGTAATAGTATAAGCTAATCCCTGGAATTAATTTGGTTTAATTAATTATTAAGTTTTAAAAACGATATAAAAGTAATTTGTAGTATTCTACATCAATTTGAAGGACGTAAGCATATTCTGCCAGTAATTGTGGACTTATAATTCGCCATTTGTGCTTTTGACGTTTGAAATGAGGATCAGGAAACAGAAAAAACATCTTTGTCAACTGGAAGCATTATAAAATAACTTTAAATTAAATTAAATTAAATTAAACACTTTTGGTGGTTCATTTTAATTTAATTAATTTAATTTAAAGTATGTACCTGTCCCTTATGGAAATAATTTGGCATGTATTTCATAGCATTAGTTCTCATACAAGCAATATTATTATAACATTCATTACTGGCTTGTAGGGCTTTGATTCTATCTTGAACGTAATCAGATACTTTTACCCTAATTTCCATTCCTAGCATTAAAACATCGGGGAATAAAGGAGATAATTCCACTGAAAGTCGATCCAAATTAATTTAAGGGACGGTTTACGAAAGTTAATCCATTAAATTACCTAATAGGCCACCATATCCACAACCAATATCAGCAAATTTAACTGATATTTTGGAGTTTTTTAAGTCTTCATGAGAGATTTTTGGGTAAACTTCTTCCCAATTCATTTCTTTTGGGGAAGTCGGGCTAGGTAAGTTTAATTAGTTAGTAATTTCATTAGAAATTAAGGTAGAAATTGGTTAATTACTATTTAAAACAGTGATCTGAGATGGGATTAGAGTGAGCCCTTTGTCGGTAATATCGTTTTTGAGGTAATTTTGGAGCTTCCGTTTCGTTTGCCATCGTAATTGGAAATTTACAAGATGTTTTTAAGATTATTTATTTAATATAACTTAAATTTTCATAATTTTTCGTGGTTTTTCACTTGAGAAATGACACGTGTGTGGCTACCGAAGATAAACATAATCTTCACCATAACAGAATACCTAGCAGACCACTTTTCGCAATCGAGTCAGTTCAGTTCACATATCTTTGGATGTTTTTAGTTTTTAGAACCGCCGGTGAATTCAAAGTACACGTAGAACACAAACGTTTTATGACACGTGGTAACCTTGCTAGTGTTTAGTTTAACTCGGCCTAAATCAACATTCAATGCAACAGTTGTAAACGTAAAATGTTCTATTTGATGCAAATGAAACTTACCAACCTAAAAAATGAGCAAGACGCTGCCTTACAAGTATCAACAGATCAACAACGAAGGTGAAATGGTAAATAGAAAGCCTGTTTTGAATTGAGTAACTAATAATTAAATTATATTAGGCTAATGTGTATATGTAGTACTAGTTAAACCTTGGCAATACCACGCTAACTTGAAAATATTTCATTTTACACTGTCCTTACTGGGGATTATTATTATTTTTTTCAATTCTAAACGGATAGACAATCTAACTGAAGGCATAAGTCCCCTTTTGACGGTTCATCTTTTGCGTAATATTAGAGAAATCTGGCCCCACTGGTTTTGTAGACTACAATTTAGCATCCGTAGAGATCCGCGTCGTTTTTTTATGCTCATGGACAAAGCTGTTCAGTTAGTTTGTTAACCTCCAAAACGGAGATACGAGGCGCGATAAATTTAGCTAACTGTCCAACTTAAATGTCCTGGAAATATAATTTTCTCGGGATTTATCTATGTTTACGTACTTCATAAGTTAACAGCTTCTTGGAATTTTGCTTATCACTTATCAAAATCGTGTGAGTATTGAAATGAGAAGGAGTAGAGTATAAACATTTCTGTTGCATGCTAATCTTTTTATAACAATAAAAAAAATCAAATCGACCTGATAGAACCTTTTAATGGCGGGCACTGCACTTCCGGCGCTTATTAAGTTAGACAATAATTAATTCAAAGTCATATCGGGAACCAAAGCTAAAAAGTTTTCAAACTTATCAGCCAATAAAAGATTGCATCGGTCTATTGACAAAATGTTTAAGGTTGTGCATAAATTAAGATTGAATATCTATTGTTATAAAAGCAAATCAAGTTCATAAAAAGTCAGTTATTTTATTTGATATTTCTTCCGTAATTTAATATGTAATTAACCTTTATATAACTAGACTTAATTCAATATAAACATAACCCTATTCAATATAAACATAGCCTTATAATATTCGCCATAAGTATAGGTAGGTCTGCCATAGGCGGCAAATTATATCGTCATGGTCCATACCAAATACCAAGAGCTACTCCTATAAAAGCAGAATAAAGTCCATCATGGCCTACTCTGATTCGTTCTTAAACTTCTTTTCGTCTAGTTGAGTTACGGTTAGAGATGGAGATAGGTCACAATTGACTTTAGTTTCCAAGAGACGCCAACCATGAAACCCCCTGCACCCTTACTTATCGAGATGATTATATGGCTATGATGACATTATCTTAAATTATCTATAAACCAATCTAATATCTTGAAATTGTGTAATTTCGATTGTGGGTTGATAATGACCCCAAGATAGATTTCACGTGAAATTTAAAGCGTTAAGCTATAGATAATGGGGTTGGTAGTTACGTTTAAAATGGATTGGTTTCCAAATCAAAAACGGAAGAAGGGGATAATTGTTCCAAAACCAACTGTTGCGAATTTAAAAGGGTAAGTGGGTTGAATTGTCACTTAAAACTAGTAAATTGTTCCTTTTGAAACTTCCGATACAATAGCATCAAAGGGTTAATTACTACTTAAGAAATAAGAGCGGTTTAGCCCTAATCCTCCCATTTTAAATATCATCTTTTCACACTAAGTGTTTAGTAAAATAATACGCGGGGTTTGTGTTATTTCAATGCAAGTATTAATAGGGCTTGTTAGCCTTTAACTATGGTATGGTTTTACTCTGAAATAATTAAAATATGCCGCTAATCTCTTTCGGAAACTTTTAAAGAACTATTTATTGTGAAAATTCGCAAATCTGTTTGCGTCCCCGTTGCCTTTATAATAAATCTGCCATTACGCTATATTGGCAGCGGGTTGTACAAATGTAGTTGGAGATTTTTAAAAACACGTACTAGCTTTGACACTACTAACATGGTGGCCTAAAAAGTCGATAAACAAAACCTCAAGTATGCAGTTTTTACTGTAACTAAAATCATCGAAATAATTGCCGCATTGTTATGCAAATAATTTTACGTAATGTACCTAATTATCCACCCCTTTTACGACAACTAAACTGAATACAATAGTCGGAAAAGATGGAAACGCAGTGTTATATACCATCTTAGCACCTTGAATAGAATAGAAATAATTATTGCATTTATACCCCATCCTGAATTAGGGCTAATTGTTAATTTATTTATTTTATTATTTTCGTGTACTGAACCTCGGGCTTAAAGTAAATGGGGTTTACAATGCGTTAAGAGACTATAATATATAGGTAGATATTGCTGTAAACGTTGAAGTATTTTGAGGTGTTTTAATAGCATTTTTTCCCCAAAGTGCGCGGTTTTAAGCTAGTTGCTTCTGCCCTTAAAATACTGTAGTGTCCTATTATTATCTTTTATTTCAGTGTTCAAACACTTTACAGTGGTTTTCGTGATTGTAAAAAAATTATTGCGGTTGTAAATAACATAATCGCTTAGTGGTTTTAAGTTTACGTAGAGATAGAACTCTAATTTAGTTTCACTGGAGAGAGAGTGCTATAGCCGTGTTAGTGGTTATACTTTCATTGGGACGTTTTTTGAAAGTATAGCTAGGAGCTTCAAATATATTATTTTCTGTCCCAATTTCGACCCAAATCCAAATTTAGTTACGAATTTTTTTTTGTATGCTGATTGGGATATAACTACCATCATTCGCTACATTTGGATTCATTTTTTTCGGAGCGAAATTTCTGTCAAACTTCCTCGTTAGTGGCGCCAGTAACATAGTGTTAATTCTTGCTCTGTCGTATGTAACTTTTGATTGAAGATCAGTTTCGGTTTACTTGTACGTTAGAATGGCAGGTGGTACATTTAGCGTTGCGAATGGAAGCAAACGTACGACTGCCGTAAGTGATTTACATTACATTGTTTCTTTAATAATTATTGGTTAGTTGTTGTGTGGTTCTTTCTATTTAGTTAGCCTAGTTAATAAGATATACAAGTTGTTATCGGACGTGAACTCCCCTGGCTTGCAGATACGATTTATTTTGTGATATCAATTTAGTTGTTAATTAGGTTCTGATTATTTGAAGTGATTGCTTGTTTGTTATTATAACAAGGTTAAGGACTAGCACAGTGGAAAGTTTAACAATTGTTTTCTTAACGAAGGGATAATTAAGTGGTTTAATTTCATTAATACAAATTTCGAGAATAAATTGTCGACTTAAAATCGTCCAAAGAACATCCCCCTTAATTTATCACAGTTATATTAAAGTTTGTCGTTGATAAACACTGTCATTCTAGAATGTCAAAGTTAGTCGTAATTATCTGGTATATTTTCTATACAAAATCAAATCAGTATGTCGTTCATTGGACATGACATCATAGAATATGACGTCATTTCAAATATCACCCGTCTTTTACATTTCTTTACTACCAATAAAACTCGTACCAAAAATTTAAATTTATTAATGAAGGTTCAACTTCCAATCTTCGTCTTATTGAATTACCCATTTAATTGCTAATGAGAAGAACATCTACGAGACTATTTAATTTCTTCCATTTCATTTGTACTTTATCTCGTGAAATGTGGTTTATATAGATTACATCCCACTCTAAATATTGATAACGATGTTATATTAACTAATATTTTCAATTGCTAATTAAACCCGGCCAATCCAAAACGTATTGTTTTAACAGGGGGAAGTAAAAAAAATCTGTACATGCATTTTTATATTTTTTGACGGGTAGTTGGCGTTTTAGTAAGGTTTTTTATTCTTATAATACAACTACGCTTTGTTTAAACGTAATAAACGTTTTTCTGGTGATATCTAGTAGAAGAACACTACAGTTTGGTGTGAAACGTCCTTCGTTAAAACAGTTCCGTTGTAAAGTCTGTTTATTTTATCAAAAATAGTTGGTTCGGTATATATGGAATATGTCAATGTGATAAATTATATAGTACCTTTAGGTACGACAACTTTATATCAGTAACACAATTAAGTACAGGAGACGCGTTTCACTTTAGTTTGTTTTACCTTTACTAAACTACCGAATTTTGATGTATAACATATCGCAGAATTAATACCGGAAATATACATTTTTAAAACAGAAACATAGTTTGTTTCCAATTTATTCCGTGTTATAAATTATGGCAAAAAGTGCTAGTAAAACATCTTATTTGGATATGGATAAGGACAAAGACAAAGTGAGTTAATGAGGTTTATCTGTTTTTATATTCTGAAAGTTTAGATAATGAAGAAAGGTCGCTTGCTTGCTTTTTATCATACGGTTAAACTATAATTGTTTAAAGTTATCTGAAGTGGAATATTTTGAAAAATATATTGTTTATTTTTGTAAAACTTGATGAAAATTTTGATTGCAGGATCTAATGTCCGAAAGCTACAGTCGGCGTAGCTGGAAAGGAATTGCCTGCGCTGTACTTGTAATTGCAGCTTGCGCCGCAATTATCGCCGTAATTGTAGTTTATGCCGGACCATGTAAAGAGAAAAAATTTAAACTTTAATTCTAAGTGAAAATTTTACAAATTATTTTTGCAACCGTAGCACATCCAGTTAGTTCACCAAAAACTTTGAAACTTGAAGATGTCCTTAAAGGAAGATATAGTACCAAGGGATTCAATGGGACATGGATTACGGGTAGATATTCCAGAACCCATATAAGACCTTAGAACCTACGAATAGCCAGTCAGCTTAGTTTTCCAATAGCTCGCCATTTTGTTTATCACGTGTCGTTAAATGCTTGCCAATATGACTACAAAGCTCGGGGCCCTTGGGAACCGGAAATTGTCGAGTAGGGGGGTGCCATGATCGCGTTACCATAGCCAATTTCGATAGTTGTGCGTTCTCTGTTCTTGTATGGGTTCTCGGTATGATTATGTACGAAAGACAAAGTTTGACTGATTTTATGCATATCAGATACGAAATTCATTTACAAGGATAAGGAGGGTAACATTATGACGTTTGATGCCCTAACTAATCAGTCTTCGATACTGGCACCTAATGCCAAGATTGTATGTAATTAATTTTGAAAAACTTTATAATGTTACCTACAGTTTAAAACATTGAGGTATTATAAAATTTTTACAGGCGGATATTGGCTTCAGTGGTTATAAAGTTTCTCCTGACCTAAAGTTTATCTTGTTCTATTATGAAGTAACACCTGTAAGTTATAAAACGTCTCCCCCTAGCTAGCTCCTGAGTTTTTAATTGCAATCTTGTATAAACGCAGCAATATAGATATTCCTTCAGTGCTAGATACAAAATATACGATGTAGTTGCCAAGTAAGTCCGATATAAGCGTATACCCAACATATTTTTCACCATTTTCATTGCACTATACATTTAACAGAGATATCGAGCACTTGGAAGGTGGACATGTCTTACAGTACGCGGACTGGGGTCCGAAAAATATGCAAATTGTAAATTGAATTTATTTTAATTTTAATTAATTTCTATGACTTATAATGATTAATTTTCCATTCGAAAACGATTAAGGTTTATGTTATGAACAATAACATTTACTATCAACCTAAAATACCTGCTAAACTGAATGACAGAGTTGAAGTTACGAAGGACGGTGTTAAGAATATAGTTTTCAATGGAATACCCGATTGGGTATATGAAGGTGAAATATATTTTTTTTTTTTTTTACTCTTTAGGCCTATTTCTATTGATATTAATATTCATTATTTTAATATTTTTTTGGAACAGAGGAAGTTCTAGGTGACGATAATGCTTTGTCATTTTCACCCAGTGGCACCAGACTGGCTTTTATGAAATTTAACGATACTGAAGTCAGCGAAATGAGGTTTATGTCATACGGAAATTACGAGGATGTCTATAATGTTTATCCGGATTTGGTTAGCATTAGATATCCCAAGGTATATTTATATTACGTCAAATATTGTTATGTCTATTACGTCAAATATTGTTATGTCTATTACGTCAAATATTGTTATGTCTATTACAGTCCATACGTTTATTATTCATTTCTTTACTAAAATATATCATTTATTTCAGCCTGGTCTAACAAACCCAACTGTAACAGTTTACGTATTTAACCTTAATGAGAATCGACCACCAATGCCAGTACAACCACCGCCCGAAATCAGCAAGTCAGTTTTAAGTTCTTTTTAACAATTATTGGATGTTAATTATTGTTTAAATTTAAAATAATTGTTATTTTTAAAAAAATGTTTTAGAGATCACTACGTCGTTCAAATGTCTTGGGTTGACGAGGATGTTCTTAGTATATCATGGGTTCCTAGAATACAAAATGAGTTGATAATATCGTTGTGTTCCTTCACCGTCACGTCGTGGCAATGCAAGAAGGTCCGTATTTTAATTAATATTCTTAATTAAGTATATTAATTGTATTGGGAAACTTTTATTTTAGAGTTCCGATTGGACCTCTAGTACAGGATGGATTGACGACTATACCTCCCCCGTTTTTACCCCGGATGGGACATCGTATTTCGTCATTCGACCCTATATGGACAACTATAGGCAGTTGGTCCTGTACAACAGTACTGTAAGTTGTTTTTCAATGTTTTCGCGCGCGCGCCATGATACAAAAGACTACAGCGCAGGCGCCAGAAAGCTAGATAGAAGGTCATAATAGAGATAGGCACACTTTGACGGTACCTCTATAAACCCTTTTGGCAGGCCCATACTATTGCATTATAGGCTTATAATTAATCTGTTATCGGTGGTGCGTTCTGATTGCAGAAAGGTTCCGACCGATTCTTAACCGATCCTAATGGAACATTTGAGGTTAACAGTATCCTAGGTTACGATCCAAAAATGCAATTAGTGTAAGTTACTCAAGAAAATAAACCCCCAAAAATTTAAGAAATATTAGTAATTGGCCGAGTTAATATAGGTATTACACTCGCACCAATCCCAAGAACCCCGCCACTGTACACGTGGCCTACATTAGTTTAAACGAGACTGATAAGGAGACTTGTCTGACTTGCGATTTGGATTACGAATGCGGATATTATGACGCCGAGCTAAGCGCGGACTTGTCCTACGCCGCTATAAGATGTACTGGTGGTTATACCGCGGAATTCGCTCCATGGACGTCGATTAGACGGTTGCCTGATATGCAATTGGTTAAGGATTGGGAAAGGAATGAACTTTTCGCCACTAGGATTTCAAACGAAACACTTTGCGACTATAGGAATTTTACCGTCGATATACAAGGAGGATATAGTTGAGTACATTAAATGTATGGTTTTGTTTAATTAACTAAGTTCTTATTAACTCAATTAGAAGCCAATGTGCAGCTTTACTTGCCCAAAGATTTTGATGGAAATAAACGATATCCTTTATTAATCGAAGTGTAAGTGGCAACTTTGGTGTTTGCGTTACGTTTAGATAATTAGTGTCCAATTATCTAAATACAAACACACGTCAAACAGGTACGGGGGTCCTGGTACAGCAGCCGTTCGCAACGCGCATCCGGTTGAATTCGGCACGTACGTCGCGTCTGTGAACAAGTACTTGTACGCCAAAATCGATGGAAGAGGTAGTTCCGGTAGAGGCAATAAGCTACTGTTTGAAATTTATAAACGTTTGGGGACCGTCGAAATTGACGATCAAATTGACGTAGCTCGGTAAGTTAAATGATCCAACCTAAGAGATGGTCCGTTTCAAGACTTAACTCTTGGGGATTTCCGGTTGTGACTCTTATAGGTTCATGAGTTTGAACCTGTCCTACGTTGACCCAAATAGAGTGGCTATTTGGGGTTGGTCTTACGGTGGTTACGCGGCTGCTTCGGCCTTGGTAAAAGGGAATGGGACATTCGCCTGTGGAATGTCCGTGGCTCCAGTTACTAGCTGGTATTATTATGGTATGTAATTGTCATTTCTGTTTCTTTGCCCCAATACGAGGTTCGTACAAACATGAACAACATGGGAGGTGTAGAAAAATATATTGTTCAGAAAATTTCGGGGAAGTTTCCTTGAGTGGTTAAATTTTTAGAACAATTCGGGGAAGTCATGTAATTTTTTTAGACTTTGGTAAAGGAGTTGCTCCATTGAGACCTACGGGCTTGAGGTGTTGCGGTAGAACCCAGGGATTGAATTGAGTTTTTCATGGGTGGGTTTCAGACTCGGTGTACACTGAAAGATATATGCAAACACCTGATCAAAACTTGGAGAATTATAAAACATCCGATTTAATGATGAATGCCGAGAAGTTCAAAGGAAAGAAGTTTTTATTGATTCATGGGACAGCTGATGGTGAGTTATTTTTTTTCTTATATGTGTGTGTGTGTGTGTGGGAGTTTTGGTAAATTTTCGGTCCAGAACCCTGGTGAAGGTCATGATGGTCGAAGTGAGCGCCATTATGACCTTAACAGTTATGTTCTTAAGGTCCAGAGTTTTTAAAATTGGGGGGTGCTTCTATGACCTTCAACCTACATCCAAAGGTCACGATGACGCTATTTGATGAATCCTGATTAGGCTACAATGCTTTCCGCAACATATAATCTTATTTTAAATATGTTAATGGAGTTGTTAAATAAAATTTTAACTTGTAGATAATGTGCATTTTCAACAATCAATGATGTTAACTAAGGCCCTCAACAAAGCCAATGTTATGTTCGACATGCATGTTTATCCCGATGAGAATCACTCTTTATCGCCTTCAAAGCTACACGTTTACGAGACGTTAGATTCATTCTTACAAAAATGTTTCTCTTAATTTTTTTTTATTAGGATAGTATTATTAAAACATTGTTTAAATTTATATTTTCGAGACATTTTAGACAAACGTTCCATCAAGTGCCTTACGGATATGTGTTTTTATAGAAATCAATGACAATTTAACGCAATAACGGAATTTATAACATGTTTTAAAACTAGTCAGTGATTTTTAAATTGTTTATAGCCAAATTGTCGTAAAAGTTTTATATTGATTGATTGATCGTGCTCCCCTTCCAAAAGTTTTGATTTGATTCAATTGTAATCCAAAGATTTTTACGATTAAGGCATCGCGTTTTTTAAGTATTTAATAAAGAAAAAGAAAATTTTTAAACATTTATGTGCTATGAAGTTATTTGCGCATATTTCGAAGGTTCAAGACACAGGAGACGTTGTCTAAAGGATCGGTATGTTATTACACCTATTTTTAAAATTATTTTTTAACCATTAATCTTGTTTAAAATATTGAAATATTTAGTATCATATTCATATTTATTGCCTGTTTATGTAATCCCCTCGTAAAAGATGGAGGTACAACGAAGGTTTAGACAACAGTGATCAATATTGTTACGGGCCTTTTAGACATTATTAAAGTGTTGAAGGGACTTCAAAAGGTCTTATTCAACTACTTTCAGGCTTTCCTAACTTTATTTTATGTAAACAGAAGAGTTTTCTCGCTAAATCGACAATTTTCAAGAAAATATACACGTTTTTTTTCTTTTAAGTAGAAACAAAAAGTGTTGAAGAAATATGTCATTTTTCGATATTTCAGGAGATTTAAAAATAAATCGGTTTAATATAATATTTTCGTTGCCATCAAAGAAATATTACATAAAAATATTAAGCTTCTCTTATTTTATTATAGATGGTGGGAGTTTTGCAGGCTGGCAATAATCATGCAAATGACACGTGGTGTTTTAAAACAGTATTTCGCAATTTACACTCAAGAATAAGATAAGCTTATAATTCTTTTAAATTATAATATTGTTTCTAAAATTTAATATTGATTATTAAGTGAGATATGAATTAAAACGCGTGTTAAATTCGAATAATAGATGTCAAAGGAATAGAAAACCACACTAGTAAAGCGGGGGGAGAAAAAGGTCAAAGGGGAAATTATTACACGTAGTTTCTTCTTTCCCCCCCCCATTCCGCCTTAATAGCAGCCACCCACTTCCCTCCCTCTTCTCGTTAGGCAAATTTGGCGCTCATGAACAATGCGCTTGTCGGTGTCAGTATAGCTTTGTATTTTGAA
Source organism: Phalangium opilio (assembly GCF_054372755.1). NCBI lineage: Eukaryota > Metazoa > Arthropoda > Arachnida > Opiliones > Phalangiidae > Phalangium > Phalangium opilio. The sequence goes on along the minus strand of NW_028324187.1, from coordinate 3,174,370 downwards.
GTCTAGAATGAGTTTAAATCCGTTAATCCTTCAATTAAACATTTGAAAAAATTAAAACAAGGTAGAGTTATTATTAATTAATAGTCTTTTAGTTGCAAAGTAGTTTAAAATTCGAAAAATCTGATTTTGCCGGTTATTGTCGCTATGCGTTAGTCACAGTGAATTTTCGAATTTTTGCATGGTAGAGGCGGGATGGGGGTTTCAATTTTGTAGCGGGAAAAATACGAGTTTTGACACGCTTTTACTCAAAATCAGCTTTTTGAACGGATGTTATTGTTTTTAGTGATGGAAATACGAAACTTCAATTTATGCAAATTGGACTAATAAATTTTCAGCGTTTCTACAATCAAGACGACTAACTTAAGGTATGTAAAGCATTTCAATACCGGACTGGGTTTCGCTAGTGAGTACTAGAAATATCACTAGATAAACTAATGAATGACCTATGGCCCATGTATAGCAGTTTTCTTGAGAAACGGGATTAGTTTCAAAGAGAAGGGGGAAATATTTTGACACCAAGCGTGATAAGCAATTGAACTTTCTTACATCGGAAATTCCAAAAATTCCCTTGATTTCTTTTCTTTTTATTTTTGGCCAAATGGTAGTATTCCCCCTCCACGGATTTTTAAAAGTTTGTACTCATTTCGGATAGTAAATGAGGTGGGGAACACGATGCCGTCAAAATTTTTCACCGCAAATGATTTTTTTTTTTTTTTTAAAAAAGAAAAAAGGTAGCACATATTACTTATGGTTGTTTGTATATTTGATATTTGGGGCGCATACACTTGTTTAGATTATGTTTGGGATATTTTAGGTTCAGATTAGGTTAGGTTAGGTTCAGGTTAGGTTTGGTTAGGTTAGGTTTGGTTAGGTTTGGTTAGGTTAGGTTCAGGTTAGGTTAGGTTAGGTTAGGTTAGCTTAGGTTAGGTTAGGTACAGTTTCTATTAGATTTCTCCTTTTCCAAAATATTGCAATTTTCATTAAAAAAAAATTCAAAATCATTTGCGGTGGAAATTTTTAACGGCATCGTGTTCCTTACCTCATTTACTATCAGAAATGAGTACAAACTTTTAAAAATCCGTGGAGGGGGAATACTACTATTTTACCTTATTTTTTTCTCCCAATTTTGGGAGGCACCAAGATTTATAAGGTTACTGGTTCTAACATTCCAATCTTAGTAGCGATAAATTCCATTCTTTAAGCTCGGTGGAACGACAAGTTAGCGTGAAATTGAAGGCGCAAGCTTCTTGTCAAAAAATCGTTAGGTTTAATTAAAACATCTTCGCCACTTTTTTAACTACTTCCCCCTTGAGGTTTAAGTGACATCAGGGTAAATGGGAGGTGCTGAGTTCTTTTTTTAACTGTCAAAAATTTCGAAAATGTCCCAAATGGGTCCATTGTTTTTAACCCAAAATGGGAATTGGGTTATATTATCCTATTAAGTCCAATATAGCCTAATTTTTAGTAGTTACAAAAAAAGCTAGCTACTGAGCCACTTTCATGCATATTTATATATAACACTGTAATTTCCAAGAATTTTATGGACACTTATTTTGAATTTGATAGGGGAGTATAAGCCTGTAATACTCTCTATAAGTATGAGTCTATCGCAGGGCCTACAGTATCGGCATGAGGCCCATGAGATAGTATATCTGCAGGCGCCGAAATGCGAGATGGAAGGAAATGTTTTACCCCCTTGACTTTCCCTCTTAGTTATGGAACATTCATTGCTCGTAACAAATCCTTTCGACCCAAACTTAAGGCGAGCATCATAGAGCTATGTATGGCTATGGCACGGTATGCTATAGTTTCATAGGCTGTGGTAGTATCCAAGGCAGATAACTGTCATTACTTTATATATAAAGTTTAGAAAATGGCACTCCGGAGAGAAATTTGTTTTAGCTCTTTACTGGAAACTATAATTTCTGATATAGAAGTTATCTAAAATCTAAATTGCATTCATAAATTTGCTTTGTTCTAATGCTGGCAAGGTTTATAGGAATTTAAAGTATAATATTGCAGAAGCTTATATCTTAAAGTAGATCAAAAATTCATACTTAGTAATATTGTCAGAGGGAAAATCGATTATCGTAGATGTTAAAATTCTGATCCATGGTTTATCACTAATTAAATTCTAAGTTTTATTAAAAGTCCGCTACTTCATGGAGAAATATATTTATTTTATTTAAAGTTTAAAATCAGGAGCTTTCGAGTCTTTAAAATCGATTATGTTCTATAAAAATGTCTTGACAGTTTAGTTTAGTTTATTCAACTAGGGGCACGTACTGAACTGTTTAAAACTTTGTAAAAAAAATTTCTTTTTTAAAAGAGAACCTTTCAGGACTTATCTCTCTGTTTATAAGTCCATACGCCACAACTAGATTCAGGAATTCCGAATGAATTCCCAATCCAAATCCCATGAGATATCTTTTAAATCCCACTATTTTTTTTATACTTTTTTTCGTCCGCGACATAAAATTCAACGGATTTGCTAACTTTAGTGATGGTGCAAAAAAATCGAGAGTATCTATATCTAATACCACGTATATGTACACCCATCTTCACTAGCTATAAAAAGGTTCTTATATTGATGAAAGCTGTAGAAGAAAAATACTAAACAGGGTGTTCAAATAGGGGCAGAAAAATCCAAATACAGTGGATTCTATTGGGTATTTTGAGTCAAAAACGTAACTCCTATGACACATTGCACTATACATAGTTTGATTTCAGACTAGGAGGATTGATACCATTTACACCAGGAGGCCAGGCTACTTGGTACTGTTACTTTGTCCACCAATTAAGTATCTCGGCCCCAAATGCCATATAACATTTTCGACTTTCGATACCCCACTCATTTTTGAAACAATCTGTAGTCGTCTAAGGTGTGGGAGAAATACAGGGTGGATAATTTTACTAGACCCAAATACTGTATAAATTGGGTAATACATGTAACCCAATTTTTATGACCTTGAATGTAACCTTTAGCGTTATAATTTTTATCGGTCATAACATAAGGAAAACGGGTAGCCAAATATGCACCATAATGGAACAAAATTAAAGTAAATACCGTTCATTTATATGAAATTCCATGATTTACTTTATGATCTGACGCTACTAAACCCAGTACCCCGTTTTCAGTATCTTAATCTTCTTTAATATTTGGGCTAAATAGCCACATTAGACAGTCCCCGCCCTCGCGCGCTGCCTACCAGCAACCCCTGGACCGTCCATTTATTGGATCGTCAAAAATTTGTTGGCCACTTTTATGGCAGCTTTATAGGCAACTCGTAAAAAATCTTGGCCAATATTCCGTTCTGTATCTTAAGCCCCCCCCATCCAAGAAAGTTTCGTATGCCACCATAGCCCTAAAAAGTGTGCAGAGAGGGGACCTTCATTTGCCAAGTATCCTTGTTCCTTGTGTGATTCAGGAAAATGAGCAACTGTTGGTATTACGTGTGTTAAGCGTCAATAAGTTGATGCCAACTGATAACTCACACCAGCTTTTGTTCAGTTTTGCACAGGAATTATGTGGATTAAGCAAGTGTTCGACTCCTCGAAAATTGTCGTTCCCCCTCCGTAGTATCAATTGGCCATAAGCAATAAAGGGACCAGGGGGTGTGCTTATAAATTCGATTAAAGGCAAATGACCGTCGGCGCCAAAAGGTCGCTTTCAGTTTGACTTCCACGCTTTTTTTGCTTTTCCAGTATAGAATATTTCGGATTTTCTTCTGTATTTATTATCGAATTTCGATTATGGGCTACTTTTCCTCCTCATAGGCTAGTTTCCCGGAGCTTCATCTTATCTTATTGTGTTTATATTTACAATTGAATAAATTGTCCCATCAATATTTCTATTCGGTATCGTCGAGAAAATGTTTAATGCGCTGAAATTTCTGTTACTGCCAAAGAGGATGAAACGCAAGGAGTCGCGGTGATGGGGTTCTTTTTATAGGTAGAGACGCCCGTGTTACACAGAAACCTGGAATTCTCTCTCTCCCCTATTCCCCTATTCGTGTCGGTGTAGGGTTACCATGGTTACCCCTCAACGTTCAAACAGATTTGTCTCTCCGGTGAGCTCAGAGCCTCAGGCTGCGTTATATCCCAACAACCCTGACTGTATGAGATTCTCCTCCTTGCGATTTATCCTCCTTGGTTTTGGTAATATATTGTGCACATATTCAATTGGGAGAAATAGCCTATTGAAATGACAATGATGAATCCCAGCGGGATTTAAAATAATATTGATAGAAAGTTCACGCTATGGCAACAGACATTAATATATACCTATTTGAATTAGTTATAAAATTGATTGTTGTTGTACCCTAATCCCTGTAAATTCTGGGGTTTCCTTTGTATCTCGCGATATTTAATAAGCCAAACCATACATAGAGGATTAAGTTTTAAGTCCCGCCCTTCATTAAATTAATTAAGAAAAGGATTATAAACTAGGGGATTAATTATATCCCAGAGAAAGGCGTTTCGAGATACAAAATTTTCAAAATAGATCCCTCCTTGCTTTAGTTCTGGTTCAACTACTCTTTAACCAACACCCGAAATATTTGACCTTTATTTGACCTTTCACTTGTCAACCGTGGATACGCCATCGGTAATTGATCACTGGCAATCAATTTAACGTAAAGGTTTCTTGAAAAATAATATAAAAAGGAAGGTTGGAAACTTCAAAACTAAAATAGGCGAAGTTAAACGTCAGTTGTCAAAATGTATACAGGGTGTTTCTGAAAAGTCCATCACAAATTAAGGGGCGTGTTTATGGGACCAAACTGAGCGGAAAGTACCAAAGAACATGGGGTGTACAACATTTTGTTACGGAGATATGGCCTTCCAAACATTCGCCCCTAAAACAAGGAAATATCCAAAAATGAGGAGTAACACTTAAGACCGACTAACCAGCTTGTTTAAAATTACTAGACAATTTCAATAGCCTTTAATCGAACAATTGATTTCTACCTTTACTAATCAGAAGCGTATAAATGAGTAGAAGTATGCCTACGGTGGTAATGTAAAATTAATCCCAAGTGACATGATGTTTCAAGATCTTCCCAGCACCAAGTAAAATGGTTCTGATTGAAGGGACTTTTATTAGCACAGCGTAAACAACGTTATTTTCAGGAATTAGTCCAAATGTCCACGGGCGGCATTACAAAAACGAGGCAGTCTTTCGAATGATACTTGGATATGTTGGAAGATCCCTGGCTTGTTCCTGATGTCTCAAAACGTAACAAGCTACGCAAGTCTTCATCATCACGGACAACACTCTTGTACGTTAGGTATGACCTTGAGAAAACCTAAAAGATAGACATCTCGAATGTATTTGAAAAACCCATCTCCAATTAAGGGGCGTGTTGTTTGTTTCAAACAGAGTAAACTCGCCCTGAGAACAATTACAATGCAGAGCCACGTTTCGGCGTTAATGGCCCACAAAGGTGGTCCCAAACAAAAGAACAAACTTTAATTTGTTTCGTTCAGTAAGTATTTCATGTGTCATAGATAAAACGCCATGATTAATGCACAAAGAAAATGTATTTATTGACAAGTTTTCGGACCGCGATGCTGAAATGTGGTGGTGCACCATCGTGCATGAACCACATTCTGTTTATTAAACCTAAGGGTACGTCTTCGAGTAGTTCTGGTAAATCGTCCCGTAAGAACTACAAGTAAGCCACACCGTTTAACCTGGGCTCTAGGAAATATGGCCCAATTAAATTGTCACCCACAATACTACACCACACGTTTAAGCTGAATTGTACTTTGTGAATTCTAACGCAAGTTGCGTGTGGTTTTTTCTTAATCAGCAACCCAATTGGCGGCTGCTTGTTTTTGGATCGTCCTCGAAAATAGTGAGAACTTCGCCTATTCTTAAAAAACAGAGCACTAAAACAGAGCACTATGTTTTTTAAGAAAGGAATAAAAGAGGTTTCACGTACATGTGTTTGTTTTATTAAACTCATAATTCAACGAAGTCTGTTACAATGCCTTTCTTCACAAATGCCGAATATGCGGATATGCACCTAATGTATGGACTAGCCGAGGGGAATGCCGCTGCAGCTGTACGCTTGTATCAGGAAAGATTTCCGCAGAGGCGACTACCAAATCGACTGACGTTCGAGGCTGTGGACAGACGTTTGAGGCAAGATGGACGAATCCAACCGGCTGGACCTCAACCTAGAGCGAGAGCCATCCCAGAGGCCGTAGAAGACGAAGTTCTCACCATTTTCGAGGACGAGCCTGAATCAAGTACCCGCCAAGTTGGTCGCCGATTAGGCGTAAACCACACGCTCGTGTGGAAAATCCTCAGAAGCCACCAGTTTCATCCTTTCCATTTTCAAAAAGTTCAAGGTTTGAATCCAGCGGACTACCCGCGACGCACGGCGTTTTGTCAGTGGTTTCTGGCTAAAGTAAACGATATCGATTTCCCACGGGATTTGTTGGTTACTGACGAAGCTAACTTTTCACGGGATGGTATTATTAACTTACATAATAAACATCAATGGTCCCAGCAAAACCCCCACGCAACTTGCGTTAGAAGTCACCAAGTACAATTCAGTTTAAACGTGTGGTGTGGTATTGTGGGTGACAATTTCATTGGGCCATATTTCCTAGAGCCCAGGTTAAACGGTGTGGCTTACTTGCAGTTCTTACGGGACGATTTACCGGAACTACTCGAAGACGTACCCTTAGGTTTGGTAAACAGAATGTGGTTCATGCACGATGGTGCACCACCACATTTCAGCATCGCGGTCCGAAATTATCTTAACGCGACCTTCCCTTTGCGGTGGTTAGGTCGAGGTGGACCTGTGGAGTGGCCTGCTCGATCACCCGATCTGAACCCTTGTGATTTCTTTCTTTGGGGCCACCTGAAAGACTTAGTTTATCAGACTGAAGTGCCCGATGTTGAAGAGCTACGTCGACGAATAATTCACGGCTGTCAAACAATTCGCGAAACTCCAGGCATTTTTCAACGTGTAAGGGAATCATTTGTAAGACGTGCTAATGTGTGCCTTAACGCGGGTGGTGAACACTTTGAACAATTTTTGTAACTAGTTGCAATTAAATGTTAAAACTTGTCAATAAATTCATTTTCTTCGTGCATTAATCATGGCGTTTTATCTCTGACACATGAAACACTTACTGAACGAAACAAATTAAAGTTTGTTCTTGTTTTTGGGACCACCTTTGTGGGCCATTAACGCCGAAACGTGGCTCTGCATTGTAATTGTTCTCTGGGCGAGTTTACTCTGTTGGAAGCAAACAACACGCCCCTTAATTGGAGATGGGTTTTTCAAATACATTCGAGATGTCCTTTTAGGTTTTCTCAAGGTCATACCTAACGTACAAGAGTGTTGTCCGTGATGATGAAGATTTGCGTAGCTTTTTACGGTTTGAGATAACAGGAACAAGCCAGGGATCTTCCAACATGTCCAAGTATCATTCGAAAGACTGCCTCGTTTTTGTAATGCCGCCCGTGGACATTTGGACTAATTCCTGAAAATAACGTTGTTTACGCTGTGCTAATAAAAGTCCCTTCAATCAGAACCATTTTACTTGGTGCTGGGAAGATCTTGAAACATCATGTCACTTGGGATTAATTTTACATTACCACCGTAGGCATACTTCTACTCATTTATACGCTTCTGATTAGTAAAGGTAGAAATCAATTGTTCGATTAAAGGCTATTGAAATTGTCTAGTAATTTTAAACAAGCTGGTTAGTCGGTCTTAAGTGTTACTCCTCATTTTTGGATATTTCCTTGTTTTAGGGGCGAATGTTTGGAAGGCCATATCTCCGTAACAAAATGTTGTACACCCCATGTTCTTTGGTACTTTCCGCTCAGTTTGGTCCCATAAACACGCCCCTTAATTTGTGATGGACTTTTCAGAAACACCCTGTATATTGGGAACGTTACGGCGGGTTAACACGTAATGTTTAACCTCAACGAGATTAAAGTAGTCCATACACGCTTCTATAGAACAAAAGTATTTGTCAAGAAGAAAACTGGATACTTTTTTTTTTTTCAATTAAGAAATGAAATCGAAACCAGGGGGTTATTTTTCTTTTAAGTATACCGTGACAAGAGGGAAAGTGGCCAGGCATTTTTCACCGACCGAAACTTGAAGTTGGAAACAATAGTTCCGATAACCCTTCGCCTTCAATGCCGATAAAACGAAATGAAAAAGAACTTAGCGAAGAAATTATTGTACGTTTTTCCCAAGCGGCCTAGCTCGTTGTGTAACTGGAAAGACTTGTTGTAATCTCCCCAAGTATAGCTTGATTAATTTGCGAACATTTTGCTTGATCGGAAAAAGGCTTAGGAGAATTGTATTCTCTCTTAAATCTAGAAATGGAAAAGTCCCCTGGAAAGCGACGGGGGTTATCTGGGGAGGTCTAGAATTCTAGATACGTTTTTGTTCTACAAAAACAAAAAACTAGGCCTAAATGAAGCGGGACCTCTGGGCAAATACCGTCTGGTAATGGCACGTTGGGCTAACGAATCCTTTTAAAAAGACAGATAACCGAATGGAACCCAGAGAACAAATTGCCCCGGAGTTAGAAGTTACTAAACCTTGGTCTTACTGGAAATGCTAAGACGAGAAAATTCAATACAAAAATTGCGCGTTGAATTAGTCTTTTCGCCATTTGCACAAACACATTGAGTCGTGTTTGGTCATATTTTCTGTTTAGGGTTCACACGGAAACTGGCTGGATAAGTCGGAAATTTGAAAAATGGGGAGAAAAGGTCAGGATTTTAAAATGCTTCGTTAAAAGTCAGTGAGGGTCATGTTTAGGGCAATGCTGTGTACCGGACCTGATCATGTGAGCTCGGTTGAACGTCTTAAAGTGGTCATGAAACATTTTGGCAAAGGTTTGTCAGGGATAACTTGGGGGTAGGAACCCATGATGTTTTGACCCCTTCCATGCTTTCATATCCTTGTCGCTGTATAGTAAATCATGGAAGAGAAAACTGAACTGAATTATTGCGTATTCTTGCTGCTTCTATTGCAAACTATTGAAAAGGAATTTCGAGATCTCCTAACCACAGGGATCCCCACAAATAAAATATAAATTGCATTCAATATTAATTAAGTTAGACTGTTTGAGGTATTTTTTCAAGAGTCCCTTGGTCCTCACAGTCTATTTGGATATGTTAGGCCTTTGATTTGTGGGAAGATACGTTACTATCGAGGGAATTATGACTAGAATAAGACTTGACAAGAGCCAAGACCTCCCCGGAGTTACTTTGAGGCATCAAAGCGTATATCTAGCTGGGAAAAAACATTCCCTTGTTTCTTCTATCAACTATCCTCGCGTGATGAAGAACACAAAATTCAATCAAGCTTAGGAAAGGGAAGGAATACAAGAAACCACACTTGGTTTCTTTTTATAGAAGATCTACCCCTGGTAGTCAACTATACCAGTCCCGGGAGAGCTAAGGACTCCCATGGACCCCCTGGTTTTATAAACAGTGGGGGTATTATGGGGATTCATTGAGAGATCTATTTCTCAGAGAGAGAGAGAGAGAGAGACAGACAGAGGAGACAAATATCTGTAGATTTCTTTCTGTATACATGTATAAATTGATTTCAGAATTGAGGCCTGAGGGAGGCCTTCCGTTTGGGGAATTTAACTGGGCGTAGTTGCTAGAAACATCACTTGATATTTGATTTTAATTTTATCCTTTATCTCTACTAGTATAGTTTCTTTTTTAGGAGTTTTTATTATTGGAAACAGAGTAATTGTTAGCAATTAAGTTAACTTAAACACGTTAAACCCACGCTGTGAAGCAGATGGAATGTAAAATTCTTAGAAGTGACACCTGAAAATCCGCCAGGTGGTAGCCCTACTTACTAGTTGTCCAATTTAAGGTTATGCAATAAATGTTATCTGGTTCACAGTGTGGTCTATCGCCTAGGCTCCTGCAAGCTATGTTAATTTCTCATATCGTCTTTAATATTGTAGAGAGACATATGCTTAATTCCAATTTAAAACATTTATTATTTTACACGCTCTTTACAATCAAATATAGATTAAAACCTAGCATGAACCTTTCCAAAAGACAGTATAGTCTGCTACTACGAACCTTCTCGTGACGTCACACCCGCCTATCTCTTACCTCTGTTTTGGCAACCATATTGGAAGTCGTCATGCAGCTCAGGCCATACAATTTAGACTATAGTTACCAATATTGACGTCACGTCACCGTAGCTCCTCCCCTATCAGTACCACTCTATTTTTGTTGTGGACATTGTATACTCGTCTCCTTTCTAGGAAACACTTATGCAACTACCCCTTGAATATTCCTCTTGAATTTGAAGTTTTGTAGGCGTCTCTGTTGAGATTAGATAACATTTACTTTCGTCGAGACTTGTAAATGTTTTTCTTTTCTGGCATCAAGGACCTCGGTGAATTAAGATCAGCGATTACACCCCATAAAGTTAACAGCTGTTTCATTTCTTAAACTTATTCTCGAATTCATTATTAATTGGGAAAAAAGGGGTACGAATTAAGGAATTAATTATTGAAGGGATTCTAAATAAGGCCCGGCTTGTCTTGAAACACTTAATTATGAAATAAAATTTCTGAGACGTTTGGTTAAACTGAACGCCTTCTCCAGGTGGAAAATATTATTACGAATTATTTAGTATAACTCCCTCTCTCCTACACAGCTTGGGGTGGTTACTAGTTGCTTATTAGAGGTCATAGGGTAAATTAACATAAACCATATGTTTTATAAGTAAAACTTTAAATGACGCGTGAATTATTTCTTTCGATATTTAAGTATGTTATCAGAACCTTTTTTCATACATGTGATATTGAGGTAATTACCACACTGTTCTTAATCATCCTTGCTTTTAATTTATTTATTTTAGTCCAGGCCACGCCAAAAAACTTTCGTTAATGTTAAAAGTTAGTTTAATTAAATTACTAATCATGGTTTGTAAGCTAAATGCTTTCAGAGCGTTATTAACAGACTGGTAGAAAGGGTAGATTAACCTCCATCTTTATTATTATTATTATGAAGAAAACCTTTATTTACTATCCCTTTAAGACCGGCGGCCATTTTGATTTAGTTAGTTAGTTTTAGCGATAAGAACAGCGCGATAAAGCGCGGGTAACTTAATGGATCTTGTAATCAGGCTTAACAAGGAACAGAGACTTGGCCTCTTTTGGTGGTCTTTGGTCTAAGACTGAAGACCGTCTAATATAGCCATACAGCCAGGCCAGACCAGGGTCTCCGGTTGACCAATTTCGGAAGCTACGCGCCTTATTCACCCACGCGCATAATGGGATGATAAGAAACAGAATCCGTCTTAAGAATCCCCAGGAAAGTCCGTTCGTCTGTCCGTCCGGACTCCAAAAGAGTATTTAGAAAAAGGATCTATAGGCTGGTATCTTTTCTCCTTCGCGTATATACGCCGGAAGTCACGTGGGGTTTCCGCCAAGGGTTTCTCGCGAGCGACGGGAAACGCCGCGTGCTTGATGTAATCTCGTTACGTCATCATTTTGATGGAAATAAGTTGAAATAAGCGATTAAAAAATATATACTGGCGAATTGGATTCTAGCCAAACGGAACGGAATACAATTTAAGCAAAGTTCGTATGAGGGATTCCGGGGGTTATAACGACTAATATTTGCTTGACTATAAAAATAAAAGTCTTTATATCCTCTTAATAGGCGTTAAATGTACCGTAATGAATTGATTTTTCCTTTTAAGGAACTATGCAGCCCAGAACAATCGAGTTATTATCTCCTACGTCGTAAGACTACCGGTTTTCCAAGCTTTGTTGTTATTAAAAGGGCTCATAACCTGAAGTTTTAGAAATTATGAATAAACATCCAAAAAGGACCATCGCACAAGAACACACCTCTATCAAGAATCGATATCTAGTTTACTAGGGAGAAGTTAAAAGATGCCTAAGTATTCACGCGTCATAGCCCCAGTCCCCCTTTCAAAATACAAGGGCCGGGGGACGTAAAATGACCCCCTTTCAAAATACAAGGGGGACGTAAAAGAAGGCCAGGCTATTTCGCCTCTCCTCAGTCGAAAATTACATAATTTTCGTCATTCGCGTAGCGCTGACGTGAGTTTTCAAGAACCAATGAGATGCTGGTTGTAATTTAGAGGCGGGGATTAACTCCGGACCTACGTTTGGGCTGGAGATAAAGCTAGAAATGTGGTGAATTTTTTCCTTCTCCCTATAGTAAACTAGATATCGCTTCTTGCCTCTATCAATTCCTGATTCTACCCCTTTGAAATTTATCTATCGAAAAATCTCTCTCCTACATACTTGAAAGATTATATTTACGTAACATTTTGCTTCAATTTACAAGCTTCTTCCCTTCTATTAACTTCTGTTTAAGACTTCCTTCATAAGATAAAAGAATTATTATTGTCTTAATTCGATTATTTCCATTTTGGGAACCGTGCATGAGATTCGTTTAATAACTCGAAATTTCGGAATCAAGTTTTTATTTCCATGGAATCGGAGCTATTTTTAGTATAACTGGTAGTTGTTGTTAAATGCAAATGAAAGGATATCATTGGCTAATTAGTTAAGACAGAAGAAAATTAAATAAAAGCGACGCAGCTAGGGAATCTTTAGCTCGATCCATTGTTTAAGAATGAAACTTGGAGATGTTAGCTTGGCTACTCAGTCTTAATTGTAAACTCATTATAGGGCTAGTTGGACAATTATGAGTTACGCTACAAGTATTTAATTGGCGCGTAATTTAAAGTATTCATGTGTCACTTCTATCTTTTTCTGCAGAAAGAAATGCAGAGAAATCGCTGGGGAAGTCTGCATGGCATTTTTAGAACTTTTGAATTTCATACAATATTCAAATTCATTCCATATTTAGCTTCGTGTTTTTAAATTCTGTAACGTATTTTCATTTCTTAATCGACTTAGACGGGTCTAACCTTAAATTTAACTGCCCATCAACCTAAACAATCCTACGCTACAAACATACCATACACTAACCCGAGTCCTTCGCGTAGCTTTCACTATTGGGGCTAGCGAGAAACGTCGTCTAGGGGAGTGTATTAAAAGACTATCAGCATAATGCGCTTTGAATAACGTGACGGTTTGAGGTTCACTTCATATTTAATATCAAAATCGATAATATCAAAAATAAACAATGAAGAAATTTGTAAAAATAATGGAAACACTTTAAACCTTAACGTAATTGATTTATGGTATTAACTGAGCAAAACTATCATTACTTTATTTTAATTTTAAAACATTTAACCCAATCGATTGTTTTTCATTTAAACCATATCTTTATCAACCTAAGCGCTTTACCTTGTAGCGACTTAATCATTTTAACTTTAATCAATTCGATAGGTTTAACTTGTAATCAATTTGATAGGTTTAACTTTTAATCCTTTTGATAGTTTTAATTTTTAATTCAATTTAATATTTAATCTGTCATTAACTTATCACATTATTATTAAACTAAGTCACTCTTTGGACGATTGGTGGTCATTTTATAGTTAGTCTTTTAATGACCTTATGTATCTTAACCATAACGTAAATATCAACGGTAGAGGGTACTTATCGGTGTAGAGTGCCGGTCATCGTCTTCCTTCGGTTCGGTTCCATGGTTGATGAAGTTTTCTCTTGTAGAAATTCATTGTTTTAGTTTGGTGCCGTTTGAGTTCATACCGAAATATGATTCACTTTCACGGTTACGTGTCCGTGGCACAACTCCTAAATTTCTATCTTTGAGACATTGTTTTCTCAAGTCCGAACCTGTTAGTCTTTACCACCGATCAACTGTATCATTTTTTTTACCGCGCTCGTACCGCTTAACCGACCAGCATCGTTTTTTCACCAACTCTCTCTCTCTCTGTCCACAAGATCATCCTCCTTTCTTTTTTTCACTATCGTCAACCTCGGTGTCTCTTTAGACGTCACGATCGACGTCACGATCGGCGTCACGATCGACGTCAGGATCGACGTCACGATCCACACCTGGTACTTATTGTACCCTCTCTCTATTTTTATCTTTTCATCCCCAAAGAGTGATTTTAAGCTTTAGGAGCTTTCCTAATGACCATGTGTAAAGAGTGACCTTTAACCTCAAATCCTTAAAAATCGATATACAATAAAAATACGCTAAGTACGGAAAAGTAGTGAACCTCAAACTTGTAAAACGAAAATAAATCATTAACTTGTAAAACGAAAATAAATCAAACGTAGGGGAATATGGACAGCTTAATCAGTTTCTCGCTACCGCTGGGGGAAAAGGCTTTCTTTAGCTTTTAAGCCTTAGCAGCAAAGGACTGGGGGTTAGTGGCCACATAACACACCCAATTCCCTTGTAAAAGAGAGTAGCTATTATGACAAGCAACTTCAATAAGCCGTACCATGGACGATCCAGCATACCAATGGTACATTATTATTGAAGTGCAGGTGTTAAAGGGTTATTGAAGTGCAGGATTTAACGGAATTAAAGTCTAATATTAAACAGTGTAAAGGGATTATGAATATACCAAATTCTGTCGCTACATACTCCCCCCAACTAAACGTCTCAACGGCCTCGTGAGACCCAAAACAAAATACTAATATCAAAACAGAAGAGACATGAAACGCGTTTCAAGATGAACAAACAGGACAACAACATCATTCTGCCCACAACCATTATGTACAGGTGCACCATCCATTGAAAAAAAAAATTTTTATTTGGGCCCAACTGGAATAACCTTTCCTGTAACTTTATCACGGGGTCGTAATTGGCGACCACCATGTTTTAAACTCGGATCTGCTTCAGCGTCAGTAGCAGAAGCGTTATTATCAAGCAAAGAAACATCGGCATCCTTTGATTTTGTAACTTCACCTAAAGCGCTATCCTCCAGAAGATTAGACTGTCTAATAACGTACGTTTTCAGCTGAGAAACGTGGTATGTTCCCTTCAATCGTTTCTTGTTCAACTTTTCTAGCACGTACGTAAGGTGGGACAATTTCTTCGATATTCTGTAGGGACCCTCATAACGGGGTGCTAACTTTGCGCTAAAATCGGCTGCGGCTTTAGACAGGTAGTGGGATTCTTTTAAAACTAAATCCCCAACCTCGAATTCTAAATCGCGATGATGTTGATCATAATAAGTCTTTTGTTGACTTTGTGCCTTTTTTATCCTACTTTGGGCGTTTTCTAAAGCTTTGTTGACTTTTGATACCACCCTCAATCCATATACTTTATCTAGACCCTCAGCTAAATAGATATCGGGATCCTTATCTTGTAAGACGCTAGTTGCTGTTCGCAACTCACGACCGAACATTAAAAATGCCGGACTATACCCTGTAGTTTCCTGACTGGCAGTCCTTATGGCCATGGCATATTGGGATAACCCTAGGTCCCAATCTTGGTGATTATCTTTTATAAACGAGGCAATCATGGTACCAATCGTGCGATTAAATCGTTCAGTTAGGTTACTAGACGGTCTATATAGTGAAGTAAACCGTTGTTTGACATGCAAAGTCTCAAAGACTCGTCTAAAAATTCTACTAACGAATTGGCTACCGTTGTCAGACACAACACAAGACGGAAGACCGAAACGCGTGAACACGTCGTCGATCAGATGTTTCAGAATGGGTTTTGTTGTGGCATTCCGTAAGGGAAAAATCTCCACCCATTTAGTGAGGTAATCCGATACCACCAAAATGTACTTGAAACCTCTTTTACTACGCGGGTAAGGCCCTTTTAAATCCATCGAAATAACTTCGAAAGGTTCAACTATTTCACTGGCTTTCATCAAGCCCGCTGGTTTCTGATTGGGTGCCTTGTGTCGTTGGCAAATATCGCAAGATCTGCAGTAATTTACAACGTCTAATGTTAGTCCATCCCATGTAAATTGCCTTTGAATTCGTTTTGTGGTTTTACGAATTCCTAAGTGGCCAGCTGACGGAATGTCATGACTCAAATGAAGTATTCGTGCTCGCAAGGGCTGGGGAACTACTATTCTAAAACTGTCCCAGCCAGAAGTACCAACTTTACCAACATCTTTATAAATAATATCTTGACGGATATCATAATGGGGTGCATTAACCTTTACCCAAGCACTCTTTTCTTCATCGTTAGGTAACTTGTTGTCTATCAAATAGGAATAAATCATTTGTAGCTGCCCATCTTGTTTTTGAAAATTTATCAAATCAGTGTTTTCATATAGGACCACTTTTTCCGTATCTTGCTTTTGAACGATGGCCGAGACTTGGCCTTCCCCTTGTTGCTCTGTTATTCTCGAGAGAGCATCCGCAACAGTATTGTTTTTCCCGGGGAGGTGGTGTATGGTGAAATCGAAAGCCTGTAACCGTAAGTTCCATCGGGCAAACTTCCCCGTTGGGTCAGGAGCTTTCTGTAACCACCTTAGCGCACTGTGGTCCGTGAAAACCTCAAATTTCGTACCATCAATATATGGACGAAATTTTTCCACCGCCCACATGACGGCTAAACATTCTTTCTCTGTTGTAGAGTATTTTTGTTCGGCTTGACTCAACGCTCTACTCGCGTATTGAATAACTTTCTTTTTCTTGTCGATTACCTGTGACAATACAGCACCGAGCCCTACGTTAGACGCATCGGTGTGTAGCACAAAGGGATAATTATAATCTGGTGGATTCAGTATAGGAGCCGAGGAAAGTTTAACTTTCAGAATTTGGAAAGCCTCCTCTTGATCTTTTGTCCATTTGAATTCCACCTCCTTGTGCAATAGTTTATTCAAAGGAGCTGCGATTTTGGCGAAATTCTCCACAAATCGACGATAAAAAGACGCCATTCCGAGAAAACGTCGGAGTTGTTTGACAGTTTTGGGAGTGGGGTATTCACGCATTGTAGCTGTTTTTTCGGGGTCGACCCAAACACCATCTTCCGAAACAATATGTCCCAATACCTTACACTCTTTCTGACAAAAATGAGTTTTTGACGCTTTCACCGTTAACCCCGCCTGCATAAGACGGTTAAAAACCTCTTCTAGAGTTTTTATATGGGTCGCGAAATCGGCTGAAGCAATTATGAGGTCGTCGAGGTACGCGCAAACCCCCTTATTCAAAAGGTCCATGAACAAATTGTTAACCATCCTTTGAAAGGTGGCAGGAGCATTCACTAGTCCGAACATCAACACAGTGGGTTTATATAGCCCGCGACTTGTGACAAAAGAAGCAATATCCCTATGTTCTTCATACAAAGGGACTTGCCAATAGCCGCTTCGCATATCTAACGTCGTAATAAACTGAGGTTTACCGATAGAGTCTAAAATTTCGTCAATACGGGGTAATGGATATGCATCTTTGCGCGTTACTGCATTTACTTTACGATAATCTATGCATAACCGCCACGAACCATCTTTCTTTGTAACTAAAAGAATGGGTGAGGCCCAAGGACTTGAACTGGGCTCAATTAATTCTTGTTCAATCATATCATCCAAAATCCCGTCGATTATAGCGTGTTTTGCCGGTGAAAATCGGTATGGGGCGCTCGCGATGGGGATCGCGTCACCCACCTCAATATAATGTTCTATCCTTTTAGTTTTTCCTGGCCTTGTTGAAAATATTGGTTTATATTTGGTGACTAATTGGTCGAGAAGTATCATTTGGTCTGGGTCTAAGTTTGCTTCTTTTAATGCTAAATTGATACCTTCTTCATCAATGAATTCGTTTAACTGCGACATCCCGTAACAACTACCCTGGCCAAAGTCGCTTTTAAGATTTTTGTGAAACTTAATTTTGTTGCCAAATTGGTTTGGCCAAGTGAAATTACCTAAACCGTAGTCGACTATCATGCCAGTGTAGCCCAAGATATCCCTTCCTAGAATGCATTGATACCCGAGGTCTTTAATATAAACTGCCTCGTATTCTACCTGTTTTTTTGGCAGACCAAAAGCTAACTTCACGACACCTTCTGTAACTAATAGGGAATCATCAGATTGTTTTAAACTTATGTTTTCATTTATCGTTTTAAAGCCAATACTTTCAATGAGGGGTTTTAAACTGCTATGAATGAGAGTGTGTGTCGATCCAGGGTCTACAAGAGCTATACAAGGAACTGAGCCTAAAAAAATATGTAAAAAATCTTGACCTGGTTTTATTATTTCATCTACCCTTGGTACCGACACCGACTCGCATTCCGCTTTTTTGTCTTTTACATCTGAGATGCGGGCGGACCTCCCCCTTGTGATCCGACCGCTTTTTCGTTTCCCTGATTATTTTTCTTTTTGAAATTTCTGGGCTTTTTGCACCAAGGCTTTTTGTGGCCTATCTCACCACAATTATAACATTCCACATTTGGGTTATAATACGTACCATCTTTATCAAAATAATCGGAAAAACTACCGGAACTAGCATTAATGGGTACGTTATGGCGGAATTGATTTTGAGAGGGAAATTTGCCTGCTTTTTCAGGATAATTAGTAGGCTGTGTTCGGCAATAATCGGCCAAATGACCCTTTCTCCCACATTTATTACAATGTGAAGTTACCTGACTAACACTGGTGCCCATGTTACCCCCTGATGGGTTAGGACTCTTGACAGAAGTAACGTTCAAATTTCCCGGTACTAGGTTTTTATTTCGTGAAACGATTTTCTCTATTCCAATAGCAACATCAAGTAACTCACGTACCGATTTGTAAGATTGATTTAACAGATACACCTGAATAGTGTCTTTCATGTTTCTACGTATTTTCTTAACTTGCTCTGCCTCTGACAAAGGGGTGTGGAGCTGTCCAAAAAGCTTTTGTAGGGCTGCAACGTATTCACAAACCGATTCGTGGGGGCGTTGTACACGATCATCTACTTTATCTAAAACAAACTCATCGTTCGAGGAACGTTCGAACGTGTCTTTTATACTATTCTCAAAATGACCCCATGATTGAAAAGCTGGTTGCGCCATAAACCAATCTAACGCGGTGCCGTCTATCATTTGCGGTACCCATCTTTGAATAAATTCTACTTCACTAACACCATAGGAAACGAGCATCTGGTGGGCTCTTCTCAAGAATTTTTTTGGTCCCTGCTCTGTAGGATTTCCGGTAAATAAAGGCTGCGTTGGGGGATTAGCCCAAGGAAAATGTGGTACTAAACTTGCACTAGCGGTTACGGTTTGTGCCTGATTATAGGGCTGAATTACTGACGCACCAACAGGACCCTGGTTTAAACTAAAGGAAGGGCTTGTTGGATTAGTTATTGCTTGGCTAGTGACAGATGCACTAGGAGGGACTACTTGAGATATAGGTGCAATTGGTAACTGTTGTAAAGGTACACTTGGTGGCTGTTTTACAGGTTGGTTACCGCCCGGGGCACTAGAATGGGCCCCTGGAGGAGTGGGTATCGGTGGCACTGACTGAGAAGCAGTTGGAAGCCTAGCTTCCAAAGCTTTTTGATTAGCATCTATTCTTTGTAACTCTAATAACACTCTCTGTAACATATCTTGGGTGCTCATGGCAGGGCCACCAGTCGAGGCAGGGGTATTTCCCCCTGACCCAGGATTACTCATGTTGGTATAGGATACGTCGGTATCACTATCGTAATGCTCTAATTCAGGAGGCGCGTCTTTAGTTTCTGTACCTTCGAGGATTTTTAACCGATTCTTATAACGCTCCTCACGTGATTTAACGCCTTCCGCTATCTTTTCGGAGGAAAACCTTGTATACACATTCATTGATTATGGAACCTGCACATTTTAGTCATGACAATCCCCACGCAAATAAAATCCAAATTGTTATCACTCTTAAAAGAATACACACCTTAACAACGTATCATGTCACTTATGCAAATCAAAATAATTATCCCGGCTGGGCCCCCATTTTGTAACGTATTTTCATTTCTTAATCGACTTAGACGGGTCTAACCTTAAATTTAACTGCCCATCAACCTAAACAATCCTACGCTACAAACATACCATACACTAACCCGAGTCCTTCGCGTAGCTTTCACTATTGGGGCTAGCGAGAAACGTCGTCTAGGGGAGTGTATTAAAAGACTATCAGCATAATGCGCTTTGAATAACGTGACGGTTTGAGGTTCACTTCATATTTAATATCAAAATCGATAATATCAAAAATAAACAATGAAGAAATTTGTAAAAATAATGGAAACACTTTAAACCTTAACGTAATTGATTTATGGTATTAACTGAGCAAAACTATCATTACTTTATTTTAATTTTAAAACATTTAACCCAATCGATTGTTTTTCATTTAAACCATATCTTTATCAACCTAAGCGCTTTACCTTGTAGCGACTTAATCATTTTAACTTTAATCAATTCGATAGGTTTAACTTGTAATCAATTTGATAGGTTTAACTTTTAATCCTTTTGATAGTTTTAATTTTTAATTCAATTTAATATTTAATCTGTCATTAACTTATCACATTATTATTAAACTAAGTCACTCTTTGGACGATTGGTGGTCATTTTATAGTTAGTCTTTTAATGACCTTATGTATCTTAACCATAACGTAAATATCAACGGTAGAGGGTACTTATCGGTGTAGAGTGCCGGTCATCGTCTTCCTTCGGTTCGGTTCCATGGTTGATGAAGTTTTCTCTTGTAGAAATTCATTGTTTTAGTTTGGTGCCGTTTGAGTTCATACCGAAATATGATTCACTTTCACGGTTACGTGTCCGTGGCACAACTCCTAAATTTCTATCTTTGAGACATTGTTTTCTCAAGTCCGAACCTGTTAGTCTTTACCACCGATCAACTGTATCATTTTTTTTACCGCGCTCGTACCGCTTAACCGACCAGCATCGTTTTTTCACCAACTCTCTCTCTCTCTGTCCACAAGATCATCCTCCTTTCTTTTTTTCACTATCGTCAACCTCGGTGTCTCTTTAGACGTCACGATCGACGTCACGATCGGCGTCACGATCGACGTCAGGATCGACGTCACGATCCACACCTGGTACTTATTGTACCCTCTCTCTATTTTTATCTTTTCATCCCCAAAGAGTGATTTTAAGCATTAGGAGCTTTCCTAATGACCATGTGTAAAGAGTGACCTTTAACCTCAAATCCTTAAAAATCGATATACAATAAAAATACGCTAAGTACGGAAAAGTAGTGAACCTCAAACTTGTAAAACGAAAATAAATCATTAACTTGTAAAACGAAAATAAATCAAACGTAGGGGAATATGGACAGCTTAATCAGTTTCTCGCTACCGCTGGGGGAAAAGGCTTTCTTTAGCTTTTAAGCCTTAGCAGCAAAGGACTGGGGGTTAGTGGCCACATAACACACCCAATTCCCTTGTAAAAGAGAGTAGCTATTCAGCTATGATGACAAGCAACTTCAATAAGCCGTACCATGGACGATCCAGCATACCAATGGTACATTATTATTGAAGTGCAGGTGTTAAAGGGTTATTGAAGTGCAGGATTTAACGGAATTAAAGTCTAATATTAAACAGTGTAAAGGGATTATGAATATACCAAATTCTGTCGCTACAATTCTTCATTTAAATCTTAAACGATTCTTAATTATCATAAACTCGTTATACTCATCATGACGCAATCAGTAACGTTACTAATCTACTTTTACTTTCATGGCCTTAAATTTTTCAAATAAGCAAAAAAGAAAAAGATTTTTAAAAGAAATTCAATCAACTTCATCTTGAGGCTAAATTGGAATTGCTAATAAACCACCACCACGTATGGCTTTGCAGTTTTTGATGAATATGGATGCTGGGGGATTTTCGGGGGGAGGGGGGGTTAAATAATCCTGTTGGAGTAAAAATAGCACGCCTGTGATTGGTCCATTTGTGGATAAAGATGATGGGGAAAGATGCTGGTGTATATATTGGATTTTTGGGTCTCATAGTTTTTTACTTTTTTATTATTTTATCTTGAAGCCCGCAGCCATCTGATATTATACAATATTATTATTCTATCTCCCTCAACGCCGCGAAACCCCCTAATTAGTCAGTCGAGAATTTTATACACTTTGCCAGGTTCAAGGACGGTAGTATATTTATTCGAAATTAAAAGGGTTTTTTTTTTACTTTGAAGGAAACAAGTTGTTCCATCTATGAATCAATTCGGGCATTCGATAAAAGATGTTTCGTATGTGACATTTGTACAGGTCAATATTTGGTCGATACCAGAGCAGTGCAGGGGTATTTTATAAACGGTGTCGCCCTTAAGAATATCTCCATAATTTCTTACAGACCTTATTTCAGAAACACTATGTATAGTATGAGTAGTAATTAACATTGTTTTTTATCTTGGTTCATATAAACCTGGAAAATTCAAGGAAATAAATAGTTGACAAAAAACACAGGGAAATTTGTTAGGTTTGAGTAAGTTTGCTCTGAAGGGGTTGCTTCAACTATTAAAAAAAAGACCTCCCGTTGTTATTGCTCCATATATGGGAAAAAACATGGAAAATTCAGGGAAATATATGGGGGAAAACCTGGAAAACTCAGGAAAATATATGGGGAAAAACCCTGGAAAACTCAGGGAAATATTTGGGGAAAAACCCTGGAAAATTCAGGGAAATATATGGGGAAAAACCATGGAAAATTCAGGGAAATGTATGTGGAAAAACCCTGGAAAACTCAGGGAAATATATGGGGGAAAAACAGGAAAAATATGGGAAATCGGTTTTCCAAAAGTTCTATGAACCCTGTAAAATATTATCTTTACGGACAGACAACGACACAATTGCACTATAAATATCCAAAAATTGTTTTTTTTTTTAATTTTCAATGGCTACTGTTGATATATACAAGTTTTTTGAAATAAAAAAATCAGGCCGGGTTATGTTCTGCTTTCAAAACTTCGTACCTTCTTCACGACTATCATAGGCTAAACTTTTGTTATAAGCTCTAAATTTTATTCGGGACATTTTTTAAATTTATAGAAACATTCATTCGAGGAGGCAACATGATTAGATAGCTAAGTTTGTTTTTATTCGGAAATAATATATTTATTGGTTGGTCATCCGTGTTACGAGTCCATTTTATGGTATGACGAAGTGTTTGAATATTTCACACCTAAATTGTAGGTTTCAATACATTTATTTATTTCACCTTGTCTTTAATGATATTTACAAAAATTAGACATTACACCTCGACTCGCCACGAATTTATCTAAATTTTATTTATACAAAATAAGGCGTAAATTTGAATTTGATAACGTAATTTCATAACCTTATACTGATTTACATAAGTATGGTTCTGCAGTGGGCGGCCCACGATATTAAACTGTCTACAGTGCCATCTACTGTGATTTTCCTTAACTTGATCGAGACGGGTTACGTGTAGAGATGGAGGAGGCAATAGGTGATGGTTTATGCACTAGGAGGCGCTCCTTATAAGCCGTTTTTAGAAGCCGAGGGGCTCCTCACTTTGCACGACTGTACCTTTGACTGTAATAAAGGGATTTCGATAGAAGTTTAATATAAATTTAATAAAGGAAATGACCCAAACTTACGAAGAATATTTTAGGGTTATGATAATTATTATATAATATACATAATTTCCCAATAATTTCTCGACTTTTCGCGCAGTATTTCGAGCATGGTTAACACACCTAGCTTCTTCACCTTTATTCAAAATCAAATCTATATCGTGCCAAGTAACGCGTGACGTGAATTAAATTATCATTAACAGCTATATAAAGGGACAGATGGCGAGTATACTCAATCAACTGCTAATGTGCGTTTGCAAAATCCTTAGCCCTCCCCCCACCCCCGGTTTCGTGGCATTATAGATTTAACGTTAGTGTAACTTAATGTCCAGTGACAAGTTACTGGCGTCTGAAACGTGTTGAGTCTATCGTTTACACGTTCTCACTTGTCCGCCTTGGGTTTGGTTGAGCTATCATTGATCTTTGCGGAGATAGACCATTTCGATGTAGCTAATAGGGAAAGACACTGGGGTAAAACTCCGCCTTCCATCTCGCTTTTTTGGCGCCTGCGCTGTAGTCCTTTTGTATCATGAGAGTGCGCGGAAACGGATCGCAACCCCCTTGTGTGCCCCGATGCCTTTTTTGCGTCATAAAGGTCTATAGATAGTTTTCACACTTGGAGGATTCATACCATTTACACCAGGAGGCCGGGCTATCTGAAGGACAAAAACCCGTCTGCTTTTGTCCTCCAGATAGCCCGGCTTCCTGGTGTAAATGGTATGAATCCTCCATGTGTGAAAACTATCTATTGAATTAACAATGAAGTGTTATCAAATTTTACAGGCAACTTTTACCTTATTTTGAGAAAATATACAAATTTTTCTGTGTAACTATCCCTTTTTAATTAAAAATGATGTTTATTTTAATATAACCATTAACTGCTAAACAACACATTTAAAAATAATTCGTGACAATAACCTCGCTTAGTTTTATATTTTTATCGGATGACTGGATTTCTTTTTAATCGATTAAAATATCATCTCAATATATTTCCCCTTTTTTATCTTGGTCCAATTCCTATTTAAATAGTAATAGGTTTTTTTTTTCGATAGATGCGATCAATTTTTATCTGTCAATATTTAACACGTCACATAAACAGAAATATCGCCATGAAAAAAAAAATAAATAACAGAAACTCATAATTTAAAAGATATATTTAAACATTTAGAAGATAATTTAGGTAAATTAAGCCATCATATATTTTTTGACGAAATGTTTTATATTTTACGCTTCGGTAAATGTCCCAGTCGCATCGTGGTGTTTTAGGGTTTAAAAAATTCGTCATCGTAGACCTGGATCAGTTTTAAAAAAGGGAATACCTTAATAATAATTAAGTTAATGATAAAATATTTATGGGTTTGTAATGTTTTTTCTCTGTTGGTAAAGTAATGGTTGAGGTTTAAATTGATACTTCATTATTATACCAAAAGTTTTAATTTTTATAATAAAAACAAAGAGGTTTTTTAAGTACATAATTAAGATACTTCTTAATATCTGGACCTTCAGCCAAGTGATGAACCTCACAGTTGCTGTTTTAAGCCTTTCGTTACTTTAAACCATTCTTATTTTACAATAGTATTAACGAAGGTTTCAGTACAAATTCTGATATATAATTTTTTTAGTAAAAACTAAACGCAAATTTAACTTTTTATAACCAAATCTTCAAGATACTTTTTAATATCTGGCTCCTACGGTTGCTGTTTCACGCCTTCATTTAAATAAATAATTAAATCAAACTATACTTGTTTTACAGTAATGTAAAACAAGATTGCAGTATATATTGTTAGATATTAGTCAAAATACAACAAAACACGGATCTTATATCTTTCATATTCTAATATTTTTACCACTAATTAGGAGCTTCTAGAGGCCCTCTCTAACCCATTCCAGGAAACGGGTTATGTCATATTTTTTTTATTATTTATTTTAACCCCAAATGAAAGCCAGGTGTTTTTTTATACTTATAGGTTAGCGTTCTTGTATATACTGTATTTATTATTTTTTTTAGATGTTTATTGTTAAAAAAAAAAGAAAAAAATAGAAATGCTATACGAACAAGTGTCGGGGCCAATTACCTTTGAAATATACAATATACCGCTTTGGCCGGCGTCCCTACGTTACCACCTGAGATTATATACGACCACTATATGTGGGCTGTCTATATGTATTCATAATTCCCCCCCCCTCAAAAATAGGCGTATACGCTTGTAGTAGTTTTTTTGACAGAACAATATAACGGTTTTTCTAAAGCGTTATGTCGATATAGTTTGAAATATTTGAAGCCTCGTCCATCAGAAAAAGTAGGTTTATTGAATTTGAGTTAATTAATTTAAGTTAAATTAAATTAGTTTAGTTTAAGTTTTTTTTTCGTAAGTCATGTCACGTGTTACGTTTATTCAAAAAGCTTAAACAGAAAAATAAACAAAACGTCCTGACATGATAACATACAGCCTTTTCCATTGGTACTCCCTCAAAAATGTATTAATTGGAGTTTATGAACATTTTGCTTAATTACTCGGCCCCTGTTTGACACAGCCCCATGTTTTTAGTATCGTTGGTGGGGGGCGAATAGGACTATAACGTAGTCGAAGGACATCCCCGTATCTCTAGTAGAAAAAGAGTTATGAGCCTCCAAAATTGGGTGTATTGCTAATCCAGGGTACATGATTATGAACATTTTGCTTAACTACTCGGCTCCTGTTTGTCGTAACCCTAAGGTTTTAGTATGGTTGTATGGTGAGCAAATAGGACTACAACATACTCAAAGGACATTTCAGTATCTCTAGCAGAACCAGTGTTATGAGCCTCAAAAGTTTAGTGTAACGGAGGTAATGTTTTATTTGCTGTTATACGTCTCCAAGGTGCCAGATTCTAATGAAAAACCGCTTTAAATCTCAAAGGCGGCAACATTATAAATAGATACACGCGTGGAATTTAGTCAAAAAGTCAATTAAATCACGAATAAAATTTAAATTTCCATTTAAGGATAGAGATTACGTAGGCCATGTACTACCTATCTTGATTATAAAAGGTAGAACCTGTTTAAACATTCGCTAAAAAAAGGAAAGAAAAAAAAGGTATGCATCAAATGTTTTATCGCGTTTTATATTACTCCTTAATCCCACGCCTTAAATTATTCTCATTAATTATAAACTATTGACCTTCAGGTATATCTTAAGCTAAAGAACCCATGAGGCCATGATATAATGATCAATTGGTTACACCAGAAAAAAACGTTATAATCTTTATCAAAGGTCCCTGGGGTCGAAATTAAAAAAAAATTATATTTTCTAATTTTTATTTTTTTAACTTTAAAAATGTAGATAAAAAATTCAAAAATCTATCAATCTTTTTTTTTACTTTTCGATGTAGGCCTACACAAATTTGTGATAAATGTATGGTATTAGCCATAAGCAAACTATAAGCAACTTCTCTAAATATACAGCAAAATTATAATATAAAAATATTCCCAAAATAAAAATTGGCTCGGCCAGTTTTTAAATATTTTACAGACTGAAATAAACCCATAAATTTGCATATTAATTATTAAGAGTTTAAGGTTTCGCCCAGGATTAGACGTTTTTTTATTTATTATTTTCCGAAAACTTCTGGTTTCAATATTGAAAAATTAAAAATGTAATCTAAAACAATATACTATTTTAATACAGAATCCAAAACCACGGCTGTCTACCACTCTACCTTTGAGCTGTCGACAGAGACTTTGTACTACGCATGCGCTCCGTTCTAGGAAAAAAGCGCGGAGGCAAACTATGAGCGAGCTACACCTCCTCACATCGACTTGGGAGTCGGACCTGTGCGTTTGAGGTCTTCGAAGTCTCTAGTAGCGTTTAGTCTATGGTGCTTTAGTCTGTTTTGAAGTTACACGTGAGATTCTAGACAAGAAAGACTAGTGGTGGTGTTGTTCACTGAACTCGGCTACCGTCGGCGAAGAACACGGTGTTTTCTCTTGGCTATGTTTCAAAACGTCTACAAATAATTGAAATTATTTCGTCTTAAAGTTCTACCAAGGGTTTTTTAATCTCCTATCGTGGTTCAACACCGCGTTATTTATAACCAATTCAACTCTCTCTTAACTTGAAATGACTTCGACAATTACTACGAGGTCGGACTTGATAATGTTGCACCCATCCAAGGGTAAAGTGGCAACTTCGCCACTTAGCCACGAGGTTGGCTCGCGATTGGCTGAAGCCGGAGGTGACAAACTTCCGGCCAACAACAATACCATAAGACTGTTGGAGTTCATCGTGGACCCCGGTTCCAAGACTACCTATCTCAAAGGGAAATTTCTCGGAAAAGTAAGTAACGATTTTTTTAAATGTTAAGTATTTTTGGCGCGAAATGTCACGTGTGTCCCATTTTAAGTTAGTTTTTTTTTTGGCGGGAAGTGGTGAAAGTAATATTTCGCGCGTTTTAAATTTTTTGGCGGGAATCGCGTGAAATTGGCGCTAAATCCCTATAACACCCTTATTTTGGCGTAAATTCAACACTTAAGTGGGTTATTTCATTTTTAAGTCGTAAATATATGAGACGTGAAGGGGATTTTCCATTTAACCAAGCCTATCCCATAACCAGCTACAACTTTTCTTGGTTTTTAACATTTTACGTTTTTACGAATCTGACTCATTACTCATTTTGGAAGAGGTTTTCTGTTTCGTTTCATCAAGCATACGAAACTAGTTGAGGTTTGGTTTGTTTTATACCAACATTGTTTTTCCCATGTACGGAAGAATGGAACCATCTATCACGCCGAAATGTTTCTTAAACTTTTATTTTGATATCATTATAAAAAATGATGAGTAATTACAATGGATAAAATATTCAAGCTATGAGCTGGCCTTTGTTAGATCATTATACAAAACACGCTATGTGGAATTAAGGCTTAAGCGTTGAACAAATTTAGTTCTGCAGTTCTACCTTGCTTGCCAAGATTTCAAATCAAAGGTTTTCGCAAGAAACTAACTTGCTTGCTATCTTTATCACGAGATATTTAAGCTTAATCGAGTTAAAACTCTAAAACATCTTAGGTATAGTCCTACACGTCATTCACCCCTTTTCCGATGCCGTAATCTTAATTGCTATCCTGTTACGTCAGTATTATACATCTAGAGAGATTGAATTTAAAAAAAAAACAATATAATCAAATAACGACGTAACTTTCGTCGTCATTGTTTGAAGTTTTAAATTACCCTTTTATGTTACCTTGAAGGGTTGAGTTTCTCCAATGCTTTCGGTTTAGCTTAAGTCATTTAGTACGGCGAGAAACAACCTTGCAATTCGTGTAGATGTATTTTATGATTAATTTAAGAGAGAGGAGAGACTGAGTAAGGTATTTAGTTCATTACACGAGTTCTTAAAATGGGTGCAGGGTTTCAGACACCAAACGAATACCGAAGTAATGTCGTAATATGTATGATGAGTCGAGTGTTTTATATCCTTATGATTGTGAATCAGTTTGAGGAAAATGAAGAGGTTTCGATTACATTGCGTTGTTTGATAATACACAATCTTTAAAGGTTCTAATCTTAATAAGTTAGCACGTAGACGTAACCCGTATCGTAATTATTAGATGTACAAGTTATACGAGTGGTTAGCCCCTCTGTTAATAATTTTTAAAATTATATATTTTCAAATTGCCACTCGTAAATAAATCACTTTTCTTAAAATGAACTGACAAGTGAATTATCGCTTATTGTTGACTGGACCACCTTCTGTCAATTTTCGGGCACGTTTGGACGTGTTTTTCACCCTATTTCAGGTGGTTTAAGTCCATCTCATAGGATAAGTACATTGTGGGTCGATTTAACTGCCCCCCTCCTTCCCGAAAGTACCGAAATATTTTTTGAAAGACTTCAGTTCGACCTGCTGCTTTGGGTTGGGTCGAGTTTAATCAACTTGAAAGTTCCGTGAAGACAAAGTCAGAATAGTTTGGATTTAAATACCTTACACGTTGAATTTTCGTTCTGAAATCGTTTCTA
This sequence comes from Phalangium opilio, assembly GCF_054372755.1. Taxonomy (NCBI): domain Eukaryota; kingdom Metazoa; phylum Arthropoda; class Arachnida; order Opiliones; family Phalangiidae; genus Phalangium; species Phalangium opilio. The sequence continues at coordinate 3,144,955 of NW_028324187.1, read as the reverse complement.
AAATTTACCCTGAGAAAAAATACGGTGGTTTGGTGAGGTTAAGGACTCGGACCCACTCACCACCACTTTTGCCTGAGAAATTTTCGCGCTGAGGTTGCACTAATGGTCAAAGCCTGATTTTATGCTTTCTAAGGAATATGTTTATACCATTATCACAGCGTTCAACTGCGGAACAAACTGGCATTGAACATTCTTAAAGACTTAAACATATTTGTTTTTAACAGATCAGTTGTTTCTAACAACTATGGTTAGGTAATTCTAGAAAATAACAGAAATATATTTAAGAATAGTTAAAATTCTAGCACATTGAGCAAGGAAGTTCTAATAGACTTTTTAAGCCTAGAAAAAGTATATATACGAATTATATTATGATAGTTATATTTCTCTATCAAATTTATATTATATATTGAACTTCATACCATAACAACTAAATTCAAATCAAATAAGTTGCTACGTTTTAAAACATTCGATACTTAAGTAGTTTCTTTATTTCACCCAAAACAATTTTACTAAAAATTATTGAGCTATTACTGAAGGTAAAATTAATTAAATTCATAAACAGAATTTTTCAAACCCCCCCCCCCTCCTTTAAAAAAAGCGTTGAAGCATATGCAAGCCAAGCCAACAACGAACATGCACCAATCCAACAAAAATCCTAAACCAGCTGGCATACGATTTATATCCATTTAATATATTTATAAACAGAAATGGCAGAGTTTTAGCTTTGATTGCTTTAAATTCTATGGGAGTGTAACGTAAGGTGCCAATACGATTTTTATAGGGACGGTTTTTTTAAGTTTGTAATTATACCTTAAGCGTTAATGGTGATATTACATTAGGGACTCGTATCACGCTTGCTTTTTGAAGCCACCAGATTCGTTTTTTCGCTTTTTTTTTCTGCGTTTTGCCTGGAGTATTTTTGGCAATTTTTTTTCTTCAAATTTTTTTACAGAATATTTAACTCCATTTCGACCCGCTTTACGACGTATTAATGTTAATTACTCGCTACCACGTGAAGCTGATAGCTTTTAACCAAACCCTTACCCGGGATACCTGGATATCAAAGAATTTGATTGTGAGCGTTAATATGTCAGGATAGAATCTAAATATTTTTATCATCTTTTTTGAAAATAAGAGATTGAAAAAAATCTTTAAAAAGTCTTGGGTTTTATATTTAAAATTTATACATGGAATTTGTTTTTTTAGATGTACATATAAGTGCAGTAGATAAAACACTTTCTATAGATGCCCTTTAGTTAAATATAAATATAACCAAAACAACTCAACAAGTTTCAAAGCAGTATTTAGGGGTTTCGATTTTAAAATTTCTTGACATTTTTCACGAATGTAGCTTTATACCAGGACAAAAATCATTAAAAAGTTGGTTTTTTCAAAATTTAAATGAGAAATTTGACTTTTTCCATGAACATATAAGTGCAGTAGATGGAAAACTTTCTATAGTTGCCCAGAATTAATGTTAAATTTAAATTTAACCAAATTAACTCTAGTTTCAAAGCAGTATTATGGGGTGTCGATTTAAAATGATTTTTTTGACAATTTTTTCTCACGAATATAGCTTTTATACATAGGTACCAGCTTTTCAATTATAAACTTACACTCTTATCCAACGACAAAATTGATCCGTAAGCTTAGCAATCCATAGAATGGACCTGAATTTTGATGGAGGGGGGTCTCTCTCTCTCGCTCAACTAAATTGGAATCTATCCAAATATAATTAATTTCCGCTCTCGTCAAACAAACAAACGTATTGCCCGGGTTTCCGGATTTTCTCAAAACGTTTTGAACTTGTGAAGGGGGATTTTCGCTTTGCATTTTATAAGAGTGTAATTTATCACAATTTGGGCGCGAAGATATTGAGTGTTTTGAAACCAAAATTTTGTTTACCAAACAAAAGACTAAATGTCGAGCTATACAGTAAATTGTTTCAAATGCGATAATTTTAAAATTCGATACTATTATATGTATAATTCGACCTAATATTTAAATTATGCATTTTATAATCAATTTCAAAATAATTAAAATATAACATAATTTTAATATTAAAATTATTAATCAATTTAATGGAACGTGATATCGTAGAATCGCCGCACCCATGCAGCTATGGAAGGAGAATAATGAACAGTGTTTTCTTATTAAGTAATTAATGTTATTTAAAATTAAAGGGTTAAAAATTCTTTAAAATTATTTTATTTTATAATGTTATGATTGATATTGCAAAGTTTTACTGAACTCTCATTCACGCATGCAACACCCTAACCTTTGAAAAAATAAAAAATTAAGAAAAAGGGGTGATCAGGGGAATGGATAACTAAGTATTTGGGGCGAAACAAAACCCATTCAACCAGAAAACTTAATTAATGGCATAATACGGTATAGCTGGCAGGCTGGCAGACCCGACTTTGTGAATTATTTATTAACCCAAAACAAAAATCATATGAGCGTAAATAATGTCTTCCGTTCACGCCTTCTAGACTTGTCACCACTTACCATGCATGCACCATCATCGAGTTGGCGCCTTTCTTGTAAAATGCAAAAATCAATGCCCCCCTTTTCAAAATTTGCCTAATTAATTATACCGAGCCATTTCTTCATAAGCTTAGTAAGAAAGAAAAATTTCTCAATATTTCAGGCCTAACTTCACCCCTGATAAATTGATAAAAATTAATTTATGAATTATGATATATATAGATGGAGTGGCGATGATAGGCCATAACCTCATTAAGGTCACTTAAGATCCCACACTTGGGGTTAATTATCAATTAATTTAATTATTCAATTAATCAGTTTTTAATGACAAGATCTAGTTTTTTTTAACCCTATCACAATTACAAAGGCGCAATTGGTCCATTTGTAAATTAAGGACCATGCAGAGAAGAGTGGGACACCAAATTTTGAAGGAGTTTTATTCTGGAGATGGTAGTCCCATGTATAGACGTAAAATTTACACCCATGGTAACCCTTGGTTTTCTGGATGGGGTAAGCTTTAGGTACCACCTGGATATAACAAAAGGAACAATTATTTACACGTGGTTTCGGTACTTAAATATTTTCACTGAGATGTCCAACCACCGAAAAGCATGCTGGGATTTTTAAACAACTACGAATGGCACCAACTATGCCACTCCAGAATGAAATTTCCCTTCTCAAAGGTCAAAACCCACCCCCACCCTTTGACAGTCCTATTACCATTACACTGAACCTGTCATTGTTGTACAAGGAATCTGACAAGGTTCACCTGAAGGATATGTTTGAATAGAAATAAAATTTACCATCTCTTCAGAAACCCATGCATATTGCGATTTTGTTCTACATTGTACTTCAATTAATAAATATCTAGTTTCATATAAAACTGGGGAAGTTATATAATTTATGGCTTAAAATAACTCCTTATTTAGAAATGATGTTGTTTTTGTGGGATAGGCTTAGTTATGTGTACATATCACTTGGAAAAGAATCAAGAAGACAAGAAAAAGTAATTGGTTTTATCTCGCCAGTTATGAATATAAGAGAGTTATGGGAAACGGGTTATGGTATAATGGAGGGTTTATGAACTCCAGATATTAAACTTAATGATGGGTTTTAAACGCCTCCACCTTTTTCTGGAAAAAAAAAAAAGAAATACCTGGCTATACTATATACTTGAGACTGAGCGTTGATAAGGGCGTAGTTTTTTATTTTATGGATAGCTTAACTTTAGTTATATGTAGTCAGTCGATACTGGATATTGTTACACGCCTGCTGTTGATCCCTTTGAACATATCCTTTTAGCTTTATTTTTTCTTTTATTTATTAATATTTCATAACTCAGACTTGGTTTCAAAACATAGCCCTTTAGTACTTTCCATAAGTATAAGTCTGCTGTAAGGGCCTGTGTAGAATCTGCAATTAATGAGATCGCTGCACCATCTTTATCAACAACGCTCTAGGTACTCTTTTTTTTATAAGGACCATACTTAGAATGTATGATTGGCTTATGATAAAATGAAACATTGTTTAGATTAAACAGGGAAGTCGATATCACAGCCAGACAAATTCTGATGATAAATTTTATCTGAAGTATTGAGCTTTGAAATGAATTAAAACTATTTCGTTGTTTACTGAAATACTTTGTTTTTAAACGGTTCGATGAATCATGTAGTCATGGTTGTTACTTGCCAGAGAAAATGGGCTACCAATTATTATTGAATATTTGTAGTAACCCTTTATCGTGCGTGTTAAATTTGAAATACTTCATATGGGAAAAAATCCATACATTACAATCTTATCTGTATTTAGAAATATCAAATAATTTTTAATATTGAAATCAAAAATATATTGTTAAACTCCATTGTATTGTATGTTCAGGAGCTATTTAAACCATGACTTGAAGTAAAACTGAAAGTATTCCATGCAAATTGATGGAAAGTTTTCAAGCCACATGACTGTATTCGAGTGCCATCAGAGGGGCTAATCACTCCGATTATATAGTTACGTGTAATCATTTGAGCAATGTCAAGGGGTAGTCTTTTAAAGATTACCTACATTCGTGTAATCCCTTTAGTACACTACAACGAATGATTACGCATTGTGACTGGCCCCTCGATTTCATCCATTTATCTAAAACTCCCAATAATGAAATTAATTAATTTGTTTTGTTAGTTTTAGTGAATCAGTGAATGTGTAAGTCTAATTCCAACGTTAGTTTTAATTACTAAAGTTTGTAAACTCAAATATTCCCCAAGTTAATGATTGATATTGATTACAATCTGTCAGTGTCTTCTGGCGAGCCTCGAGGAATTTCGTGTCTTTGCATAACTTTCTGAAATTTCTAGGGAAAATAACTTTATACGTCACTGTTTTGGAAATATATTCCAAAACTGTCTAGAAAAGGTTATTAGCATTGCAATTCTAGGAAAATCACAGGGCTCCTAATATGACAAACTTCTACTACAGAGGAATTTCTCCGAAATAAAGTGTATAAGACTAGAATTTTCTACTTAGCTCTGCTCCGCAGTCTTTAGAAGGTGAATTTAATACAAAGTCAAAGTATTATTAAAATATTAATTCCGGAACTTTTAATTAAATTCGTAATAAAATATTTCAAAAACGGATGTTATGCTCCTTAGCCTTCTTTGTAACTGTCGGTATATATCAAACAAAGTATAAGAAAATAGCTCGTATCCTAGTTTCATATAATAATGGCTTGGGAAACAAGAATACACTAATTAACTTCCGAGAATTTTATTGAACTCCAGGTCCGGAATTAAAATAAATTTTATTTTTAATAACGGTACTTTTACCTTTGATTTACATATAGCTGCCATCGTAAGTTTATAAATTTAAGTCTCTAGAATTTAAGATTAAAGTTGGTTAGATTAAAAAAAACCAGTAATAATAAAATCTACCTTTTTACCTTCATCAACAAAGGACTTAAAATTATATATTTATGATAATATATTTTAGTGGTTTGTTAAATTCTCGCCATGCAAATATTGAACCAGATAATTCTGATTTAGAAAAAGTTAAAAAAAGGGGCCGACTGAAAGGCGAGGCAGACTCTTTTCTAAATAAAAAATCTTCGTAATTCTTTTTTTTTCTACTTAGAATTTAATGATTGCTCTATATATATTGGCATTAAAGCCTTTAGCTTTAGTCTATGATATAAATGTAATATAACTTATCCCGCCTCCGGTGATGGTTATAAGTAAAACCACTTTTGCAAAAGAAGCCTATAGCGTTGTAGCTTATGACCCAGAAAACAGGCTTGCACGCAACAAACGGTGCACTGCAATTCCTTTTTCTTTTCCAGTGAATCGGTTAAGTTTCGTGATATGTTGAGCTTAAATGGAAATTATTAATATTTGATTTGCTAGACGTGCAATCCAATTTTACTTTTCTGATGAATTGAATTGAGTCTAAAGAATTTTCCACGAAAATTATTGGTTTTGTTTTGATTTCAAAACCCAACCGCCAAGTGATTTCATTAATATACAGATATTTCAAAATAGTATATTTATGTTTATATCAACGTCTGACCTTTATCTAAATTTTAAATTGAAATAATTCACAAATTAAACAACACAAAACACAACTAAACAGAACTAGGTCGTATTTATAAAACTTAATTTCTCCATTTTATTTAATTTTTTTTGAGAGAGACGAGAAAGTTTTAATTATTATTATGGCTTAACCTTGGAGGTTGGGGGAGTGTTTGTTAGTTTAATTAACATATTGACATCAGACAATCCAAAATAAACATGACTGACATCAAGGCGAATTCATTTGCGAGGACAAAATAGTTATAATTTTCTTAAAAGGAATTAAAACTCCTTATGCATTACATGTTTGTTAATTAGGAACGTATGAAATAAACAATATGATAGAATAATTTATCCCTTTTACAATATTGAAGAAGATGCTGTTGTAGTAGTATTAGGGCTAATCTTAAAGACCTTCGTGTGACGCAGAGCACGACATACCCTGGCTTCGTTCCTAATCCTAAATGCCATAACACGTGTATTAGTGATATGTTTTCGTGCCAGACCCCAAAACCTAAAATATAAGTACACCCCTTAGGTATAGTTCAAAGATCACGAGGAAATATTTTACAAAACTTAAATTACAAAATATATCGTATCGTAACAGGTTAATTTATATCAGAAAACATTATTTGAAGTCCGATTTACTTGGGAACGTAAATAACATATCACGATACGCAAGAAGTTGATATTTGGGAATATACTGTGACCCTTGCCCGTTAATCTTTGGCCATCCTATAAGGAACCCATAAATAACTTTTTCAATATAACTCATCCCATCTATCAATCATGGGGTGGCCATGTTATTTTTTTCATCGAGCGTGAGATTTATCCCTCGTGTTTATGGTGAATTCCACTGGGAATTAGTTGTAGAGGCGAAGGGGGGGGCGGACAAGGTTAAAGAATATATATATATATATACTATAATAATGTTGATGGGTTTCTTTCGTTCTCCAGTACGTTCTTAGGGTGATAACAAGTAATGTTGTTCTTACATATACTACCGTAATCAAAAGACATCTAGCGTAACTCTTGTTTTGATTACGGTGCAGCTTGCTAGAGTAAGTACTCGATGCTTACTTTGGTTACTGTGGGTTTGGTTTTTTAAAGGGAGGATGAACTGAAGCGTCCACTTTATTTTGTTTGGGTTTCGTGTAACGAAAATTTTCGTAATTTGTTTTAACCGATTTTTCTACCGTATTTGCAAATCACTCGACATTGCATATATACAACATGGCGACGCAGTAAAAAGCGGAATTTCAAGGTTTAATTAAAATTAAGATAATCCAGCCACATTACAATCCATTTAGGCACAATTGTAATTACTAGAAACCAGGCGTTAACTAAACACATCGCATTGCTAGGATTAGTAGCAACGGCCTTATCTGCTATAGTTTTAATATAAACATTTTAGTTAGAACTAACTTCATCCACACTTTAGTGCGTGTCTATAAACATTGCCAAGGTCTACCTTTCGGCGTTAGGCTTAGCAAACTTAACCAAAACCAAAATCTCTAGTGTTTGGTGTGGATAAGTGGTGTGCACTAGACCCACTTGCGCTTCTTCCATGCCTAGGCCTAGCATTCGTAACCTCTAAGAAAGAAAAAATTCCGTATTCATGGTTGGGTGAGACGACCAGACAAGGTGGGGAGAAAATAATAGCATCTTCAGCAGGAGAAGAGAAATCGGGGTGTTTTTTAGGCGTTTTCCGTGGTTGGGCTGGATGGCCATTAAGGTGTTTGACCCCTAAACTTGTTGCAAAGCACAATATAAACGCCGACATGCCTTAGTGCACTACAACTAAACGTTTTTTAGGCGAAACCCAGAAAATTAATAAATTTGCCTTTTTTAATAAATTGTTTTTTGTTAGAAATAGTACAAATGGGGTGCGTTTTGTTTTATGATTAATTAGATTATATACATCTTTGTAAGAGAGTAAATTTTAAGCACGTATTCGAGTTAATTGATATACGGAAAAGTAAAACGTAATCGGGTTAAAAATAGACTCCCCAAGTTTTTATCTTAAATTCCAATCAATTTAGTATAGTAATACTATTTTATATATATATGGAAGTTTAATGGTGCCGAAACCCGGGAAGTCATTTGATGTATTTAGTAACGCGTTGCATTTGAAATTTCAATAACTTTTTTTCTAGGAGGAAAGGGTTGTAAATATTTTGGAATATCTAAGTAGAATAATCGATGGGAGCTTTTTATTTAAATTAAACTAATTAATTAAACGCTTATCAGATCTTCAAACTTAATTAGGCAAAATAGTAAAGGAATAGTTCAAATTTTCTTTAAATCATGAAAAATTAAATATCCATTAAATATCCGTTAAATTTTAAATTCGAGTACTAAGAGATATTTTCAAATTCCCGAAAAAAAATTTAAAGTAGTTTATAAACATGTTTACTATTTTCGACGAATACTTGAAGCTAAGGTTTTTCTTATCAAGAAGCATCAGCATGCAGAGTCCAATAATTTTGCTTTTTGAAGTATTGATTATTTGGAAATAATATACTTAATTTCACTTTCTTGGAATTTATGAATGGTCCTTATAGATCGATTGATACTATGTGTTTAAAAGGGTTAATTCGAAATTGGGAGATCTATAGGAATAAATTAACCATAGCCTGTACCGCCCACTATAAAATAATTTGTAGATTTTTGGGATGCGCGCATGATACGTGGGATTGGCTACTCATCGGGTACGTTTAACGATACCTATCTTTATCGAAGCGTGTAGTTTTTAATTAACAAATTCCGAAATACCCACGCTTTTTTTCAAGTAGTTCTGTCAAAGCCGAAAGAAAGTTCGTTGTTTCCCTAATATATTTTCTTTTTAAAGACGAGAAAGAGAAAAATATAGAATTCCGAGGAAGATTAGTAAAAAAAGATATAGTTCACGCTTGGTTGAGTGATAGGAATTTTTGCTATTTAAGAAAGATTTTAATTGTTCCTTATATCATTAAGTGGACAACCAGCCCCTTATTTATTTACTCGTTTTTAATTTACATTACTGGCCTGGTGGAATTAAAATTAAAGGAACAGTGTCATGAGTTACTTCTTTACCGTAAGAGACTTCGTATTTTTTTGTATTGTTATAGTGCTGATATGACTGTAAAAAAATGTCCCTTACTTTGTGAACTAAATCTTTTCACTATCCCTTGAAACTCATCAATACTTCGATTGCATTCTTACAAACCTTCTAATCTCCCATATAAAATGGTGTTTTTAATAGATATTACTATTGCTTCTAAGGCTGCGTTACTAACTCGGGAATATCTCTCTTAATTTGCAATATATTTATGAAATTTTTCATTGTTTAAATCATTTAATCATTACGCAACTTTCAAATTAACTTGTCGCGTTTTATAAATGGTTAATGCATTGAACGTCAAGTTATCTTTCGATAAACCGTTTTGCTAAAACAGAGGGGTTTACTGAGTAGTACTCCAAGGGAACTGCAGGGAACCAACCAATGGGGAGCCCACTCTAAGCTCTGTGAGATCATTATTCAAGTCTGAAGTTCGTTGACAGACGTTCGTTTGAAGAGCCTTCTTCTCACGCCCTTGAACGCGTCGAATTAATTGCTCCTCGACTATGGCTTCTACACAGCACCCTTCCTTATCTTCTATTGGACAACGACGACGTTCCACAGACCCAATCTCGATTTATTTTAATTGGGAAAAAGACTATTAATTAGGACATAATGCTGTTGCAAAGGCTTAACGTCTTTTCTCGCTATAAACCGAGCTTGCTCTAATATCATCCAGGAAGTGTTCGTCTGGATGACAATTCAAACGCTCTTCTTCAATGAAATTTACCATATTTCCCAAGTGCTTGTTAAATAGACCTCATTCAGTGTTAGTGTCTCATTTTTAGAGAAGTTTTATGATAGCTTTAGGGTGTAAACCACGCTTAGCTTCAGGGAAATTTGTGGAATAGATCTGCAGGCCAAATTGTTGGTCAAATACTGAACTAATTTCATCAGTTGTTATAAATTATCATCTAAATTGTATTGAGTAATTTGATACTCTGGGGTGTTTCTGATAGGTCTGGCATAAATTATGGGGCTTGTTCTTTGGGTGCAGGATTTTGAGTCGAAAATTAAACATCTATCTCCATTTTGCCGTCCGGGCCACTGCTTTCGAGTTATGATTGTCCAAATCAATTTCTTAATTAAATTTAAAGGGGCATCCATCCAGTGTTAGTCTGATCTTTTCTAGACTCTGTATACATAGGGACATGAACAACGGCTCGCACTTTAAAAAATTAACATTAATAGATATACTCATTAAGTTGGAATTTAGGAAAGAGTATGCAATTAAAATAATTCTTCTGCTCGATTGCTTGCTCGCTTGCTTGTTACGAGCTTCCATAATTTTCATGTGGGAAAATGGCGGTTATGTTTTGGACAAGGCGTTTAATTTAAACGAATTAAAACGAATAAGCGATAAAAATAATTTAAGATATTATTTTAATTGTAATTGTAATTGCCTCTAGCGTATACTGGATCTTTATGAATATTTAAGTAACTTAATACAGTCTGTTACTGACTTTGAAATAATAATAATAATAAGAAAAAAACTAGTTTTAAAAATTATATGAAAAAAAAAACAAGTTTTCTCCATATGCAATTTTAAAACTGCCTCTAAGGTTGACGGTGTGATTTTCGAATCTTTTTATATAGATGTATATTATTATCTAGGTAAATGGGATAATGGTGTTAACGACAGTCAAATTAGCGCGATTATCACTAATTAAGATTAAATAATATTGGATACATTTTGAGGCTTGGACTAAATTTGTATAAGAAACCACTAACAAATTAAAATGAAAACCATAGCGGTATTGCTCTACTTAAAAATCTTAAATTAGAAAGGATGTCTGTCTTTTTTTATTCGTTTATTTTCTTGAATATTTTAGTTTTTAACAGTTTCCTTTCTTAGCTGTGGAATTAAATGATTTATGTAGTGAAAAGTAAAATAATCTTCTAATTTAGAAATTTAAATATTTAGATAAAATAATTGTTTGGCGTGGGTATTTTGCCGCTTTACCAAAATTAAGGGTGACCTGATAATTATTAAATTGTTTTAGACTTAATTCCCAGTGGCTACTGTATTTCCGGTTAAGGAAGTAATTAGGATTTAGTTTCTTTACGTAACTAAAACGGATATCGTTATTTGCTACTTAGTATTTTATTATTATATTTGTACTTTTTGTAAGTGACAGGACGTTAAGGGGCCAGCCACGTAATGGTATTAATTAGAAACCCCTAATATGAAGTAAAATATTAATTAAACAGAACTGGTATTTTATTTTAGTAATTTATGGGGCCAATAAAATAAGTATTGTTAGTCTTCATATTGAAAAGGAAGATGCCATTTAATTCATCCTTTCTTCTTCCTTATTTTTGAATGTTTATGGCATTTATTTTGGGTTACCGAAACTTCAATAAACAAAATTATACTTAATAAATAGCTTTAATTACTAAAGTACCGGCCGGTATTTTTTTATTTTAAAAAAACCTATAAATATAATTTATTTAAAAATTTATGAATGTAAAGCCATTTGTAGAGTTTTTCTTCGAATCTTTACAACAATCTCCGATTTCTTATTGAAAATACCCTCCTTCAAAAGCCTCCAAAGAAACGAATCCCAATTGGGGGCGTATTACCCCGAACCAGACACCAAATTCCATTCCTCAACCTACGGGTGCTACCTACCTTCTGTACCGGGCTCCAAATTTCGCAGGTGGTGTTTTTCTTTCGGAAAGGCAACCAGACAACCAACCAAGTTAAGTTAAAAGCAATTGGCTTCGGCATGCAGAAGACCAGACCACCTTCAAGTTAGACCAAGGTACCCGTTTCCTGTACAGTTTCGAGATTTAACCTCAGTAACCTTTGGGTTAGCGCAATCTTTTCAAAAGTGATTTTTGATGCTAAGCTATTTTCTTTTATGCAAAAATGATTGAAGAATTTTGATCTAGTTTTTTCTCGCTATCGAATCTTCCTGCACTTATCTAGCAGAATCGAAAATCGATTTTTAAGAAATTCTTTTCACCTTTTGCTGTTTTTTTTTTGACTTTATAATGTCATTTTCTTATGGTTTGAAAGCAGTGAGATTTAAAGGCAAGGGAAAGGGGTTATTGTTTAGTATTCAAGAAACGCTTCTCCCAGCTTTTACCACTTTAATTCAATTTCCCCGAACAAAACATTGAAAAAAGAAAAGTTTTCTGAATAATATATTTGTGGTGTGAAAATGTAAGTTGCTTTATATTTTTTCTGTTTTACGTATGCAGGAATTTCTGCATTTATATGTATTTTAAATTGGATTTAAGTGAAGGTCGAGATTCTTAAGTTACTTAGTTTATACATTCAAAACGTCTAGACTCTGTGAAGAAAGAAATAACTTTTGAATTATTAATCCGAATAATACGATCTCAGTTGTATGTAACTGTCTGTCTGGAGTCCATGCAGCTAACATGTTTTAAATTTACGATTTTTAAACCCCATGCATAGGTTAGGGTAAGGTTAAGGGTATAAGTTTCCAACTGAGAAGTTAAACTGTCGTCTGCTTTACTATAGACCAAGAAAATGTATTTTTTTTCCCAACGTATTCTGCCCCTAAATACTTATGGTGAAGGTATGGAATTCTTTCGGTCATGTTTTGGTATTTGGTGCCAGCTGCCAACATTTTGAGGGTAAACTGCTTATAGGAAGAAAGTTAATACCAATATCTCAAGTATACTGGAAGGAGAGAATGTGGCTCGAAACTCAACAGGAACCTTATGGTACAGTATGGTCTAGAAAATTACGGGAGTTTTTTTGAAATATGAGGATAAGCCCGTTATCGTATAGTCGTAACTTACATATTTTCACGGATCTCTTACTATCGCGTTTCTTCGTTCGTATTAATACTCGTATTTTATAATAGAAGGATTAACAAATGATATTTTTCTCAGGTTCCTTTTTGTCAACTTTAAAAAGAAACTACCTTAATTATAACGGTATAACTTTGCAACAATCTTAATTAAACCCGCTCTTAATTAAATTTATACTTAAATCATTATCAGATTCGCACCATTTTATTATCTTAAATGTTAATTAAAAATAGAATCATAATCCAGCCCTTTTAATCTCGACTAAAAAGTTTTAATTTTTGAAGAGTAAGGTGCGGTTTGCTCTCAATAGGTAATTCCTTAGATAGGTATCTCCTTTATCTCGTAAAATGTTAAAAATGGGGACTTTAGACAATGTACCTGTAGTTAAAAAGTATAGCGTGGATTTTAATCCCATGGTCCTCGTATGCAGAATTTTGAGGCCCAGGGGCTGGTCGAACTGAGATTATATCATTCTAGAGGCATATGGTCCTGCGGTATTATGCGTTAGTTGAAGTGGTTTGCGATGATGACGCTTTCCTCTTCTCTCTCCTGTCTGTCTCTGCATGCACTTTAGCAGTAGAGATGGTGAGGTCAGGTTGACAGCCTCCTTGTTTGTCATCTCTGTCCGAATCCATTCTGGAGGAGGGAGGCGCGTCTCATGCATTAGTGCGGAACGATTATTCTGATTATTGTATATCTGCGGGCTGGCGTATGGTCTTCTCTGTACTACCATTCTAGCCAATGTGTTAATAGATGAAGTGGTTTTACTTCTATACCTACAGCATCCACTCTTCATTTATTGGTAATTTTTTTTAAAGTAGTTGAATCTTAATTGAAGATGAAAGTACACTTTAGGGACCTTGTTCAATTGTTGTAAATGATATAACGTTAACACGACTTTTAGGCAATGTATACTGAGTATTTGACTTGAAATACTATCTTATAATAATCATAATCAAACGCTACGATATTTGCGTAAACCAAATCTAACAGCAATATCTGGGGTGTTGAGAAAAAGTGAACTCTTCTTTCAAACCCCTGAAGTCCCTTTTAAAAGCAAATTAATATAGACTTCCAAACCTTCACTTGCACTACAATGTCTTGGGTTTCAAAGGACATTTAAATGGTCACAATAAGTCGTAATCTCTCTTGGCTTCATGGGTTACAACCATCTTACGTACAATACTCCATCCAGATACGGCTACACTACGTTGGACTTATTAAAGAGCTTTTCCCCCTTACTTTAAATTCGCCCAAGGATGTGGGGATAGTTCGGTCAAAGTCTGGACTGCGTTTTCTCCTATACGTTCTTTACCCTCGCTCCTTGCGACAACTCTCCGTGTACTTTAACACGACGGGCGCTTCTAGCTCGCCAGTTCTAACCTAACCACAACGCCTCCAGCCGACTGGAAAGATTTTCCCTTTTCCAGAACCTAAGTATAGCTAGCTGGCTCTCTGCAAAAATGAAAATTCTAAAGGTTTTACAGTCGCTTGCCCTTTTGAAGACTTCAACGAGGCAGGGAGAGATAGATCTACTCCATGCTGCACGTGTTCTGGGTTGTTTATTCCAGAACCCTTATCCACTCTTCTTGATACGGACGCATGGACCATCCAAATTTAAAGGTTTTCGGTCCTAGGGTTCGGAATTATATAATAGAAATTTTGGGTACGTTCATGGTGGACCGACTTTTGGTTTTGGTTTGATCCCTTTAAAGATCAGCCTGCCTCGAGGCGTTTGGCTATTTGGGTGTTAAATTGATCTTATCACCATAAACTATCAATTGCCCACACATTTCTTTAAAAGAAAATTGACGGAAAATGTGCCAAATCGAAGGCCTTAATTGGAAGTTCATCACCCTTTCAGAAGTGTAAATTCGGCCAGAGAGAAGTTCAACGCATAACGTAGTAAGATCTGTCGCCTAGAGGCATCAGAGTTCAAATGGAGAGATGCTGTTATGTCACACACTTCGGTTTTAACTCTATTCCGTCTCACTCGGCTTTAACTTAAGTGCAGTGTTGTCAGGCTCTCTGTGACCCAAGTTAGTCAAGTTCTGCTAGCCTTTCTATTTACTAATTTCTTGGTTCACCATTTTCCTGGCAACACTGCGGTGAAAACTATGAGTTCAATTTTAACTACCAATGTCTACAGTGCGATTTACATTACATTACTGACGACTTTCTAAAAAACTTTCCCCCCCCAACAGGTTTAAAATTTGTCATTTTATCTCCCATTTATCGAGCGAAAAGAAAGTCTCAGAAATGATAGGTTTTCCATAAGGTTTTCTGGATAAAGAGCAGGTGGTGTTTCCTTAGGAAATTTGTTGCTCGATTTTTCTCGGCCATACAGCAACACGCTGCTGTGCTGCGTATACGAACCCTACCCTGCCTGGGCTTCTTTGTTTCACGAGATACCCGAGTTTTCGTGATATTAATTTTACGCACGGTAGGAAGTTATTATATAAAAGAAATCTCCTTTATTTTTAAAAAAGAAAAACCTTAAGAAAAACGAACTAGGTTTTTTATATTTTTTTGGAAAATCGTTATCTTAATTTTTCATATCTTTTCTTTTTTTTTCACTTTTATTTTAAAAATTAAGGAAAGAGAAAAAATTGTTTCAAGAAAAATTTTAAAAACACGAAGCGAAAAAAACTGATTTCGTGCTTTTTAATTTTGGTCGAGTGATCTCCTTTTCATTGCGAATTATAAAATCATTTTTCTGGCCATGTTTATTTTTAAAATTGTTTCGGAAATTATTTCGCATATGTTGTTGAATGGAGCTTATCGAAAAGTTATGCCTTGCATAAAATTTAACTAATGATTCTATTTCAATTTTGAGCGTTTGAAATTAGTATTCGTAATTATTTACGTTAAGCAACTTTATATCGGAACACTAACCATAACCAGAAGTATATAATACTTCACTTCGAGAGAAGTGTACCACAAAGCGGGGCGAGTGTAACGTCACTCTTCCCAACATCGGAACATTTAGAGGAAGGTTACTAAACCGAATCACATAACACGATAAATAGTTCCCTCATCATTACTCTATTAGGGTTTAAATATTTGGCAAGACGCGCTTGCGCATTTTTGTCCCATGTCAAGACGAGGTTTGTGGAATGATTGCTGGGGATTTAGTGCCAAACAATTATAGAATTCACCTTACGGTACGATGCCCATTTGTAGTTTGATGAACGGGAAAGCAAACTAAAAGGGTGAGCCTGGGAAGAATGACGTTACATAACTAAAGCATTAAGAGGATACAGAGTGTCATCCTTCTTCTATTATCCCCTTCTGCCATAACCCAGTATCTAATACAATTAGTTCAAGACTACACCAGAAGTTCATGAACTCATCGTATGAAGTCATGAACTCATCGTATGAAGTAATGATGCAAATCAATGTTTGGAGCTCTAAATTTCCATCATTGACTGGAGTATTTTTCATAACTACGGCCTGATCTTGAAATCGAGTATTATTTGTTGAAAGGCACAGTGTCTTACCAAATAGAATTCTACAGCTCTACCCAAATTGAAAGTTACCCCTAAAATGAACCTCTGAGAAAACCTACCACCAGGGGGAAAAATTAATCCTTATTATTCAGAAGGGCGTCTTAGATCCCGCAATTGTACACTTCTTTGGAAGAGTTTATGAACTTCTTTCTACACAGACAGTACTGCAGAAAAGGACTACATTGGTTTAATAATACCAAGAGAAATAAACTAAGTTACTTTCCTGTAGGGCTTCGAGCAGTAGCCCATCCTAATTGGGTTCTGTGGAAATAACGATACCCAAGGATGCTATGAAAGGAACCCACCCAAATTATTGTGGACATTCCTACTGCTCCTCATAATGCACAGAACCCAACTGAGCCCCATAATGAATAGAGCATTTCAATGGAAGAAGAGAGTTAGTGAGTTCCTACCTTCGGTACTGTTCAACGAGATAATATACCCGCAACCTCGACCAAAGGTACACTCTCGTATAAATGACTTTGCCCATCCCGGTATCTGAAGGAAACCAACCAAAAGTGGAACCAAATTTTTGCTTAGCTGGGCATCTTATAAACAAACCCTACCTCTATGGAAGAAACTAGATAGGGATTTTTGGGTAAAGCCTGTGTTTAATCGTACTTACGCAACGTAGGGTCCTTTTATATATATTATCATCTCCAGGGACCACATTTATGCTACCTTTGGTGGTAAAAAGTTACTATAACCAAAAAAAGAAAGAGAAAAGATACCCGGTCGAGTTTCAATCAGGATATTTCTATACTCTTGTTCAAGATTAGTTTTTAATACAGGGGAAACTGTGGCGGATTTATAAACAATGTTAAAGTGTGTTAAGTAAAGACGAGTAATCGTTACAAACGCTTCTTCGGCTTCCACTTGAAAAGGAGGATAACCGCAATGTTAAGTTGAATGTGGTAAAGATCTTGTGGTTAACCGCGGGAAGTGGTTTATATCTTGTTTCAAGTTAATCAGTCGCTGCTTGGTCTTTGCTGATTTTCGTATATTGCTGAATTCAGAGAGCTCTCTCCATCTTATTCTATCTCGATTTTCTGGCAATTCGCGCGATTGCAGCTCTCTTAGCTTTTCCAGAGTGCAACCATATTTTTTTCTCGCAGGAGTTTTATTGGATTAATTTTGGTACCCGAGATCTTGGATAAATTTTTTTTCAAACCCAAATGCACGCGCGGTTCTAGGAAAATTCAATTCCAGAACTTGCTTCTTGAGAGAGAGTGTAAGATTTAAGCTAGTTCCTTCTCCTTTCAGTTTTATAAGTCATTAAAAAGTTTTTTACGAGACTTTTGGTAGGGATTTTTCCTTAAAATCCTTCTTTGGACTGACATTCTAGGTAAATCCTATTATTATAAGAGAAAATTCCTTTTTGTTTTTTAATCCTGCAGCTTTTTTATATTATAATTAAGAGATTTATTCCTTAAGTTTTCTTGGAAAGTTTTAATATGATGGTATTAAGAAACACTAACCGTTAGTAATTTTTAAGGTTCACTTTTAAAAATTTGTTTTGGTGTCTTGTATATTCTAAGGTAATGCATTAAGTTAATGGGTAGTGCTGTTACTTTGAAAACGAATGAAGGTTATGAAGCGTACAAATTTATGCATAGAAATAGAATGGGTCTAGAGTAACAAGTATGATCACATTTCTTAAGTATTAAATACATCTACAATCCACAGTCAATGGCTCCATGGAATAATTAGTTTTTTTTGAAATGAGTGAAGCATTTCAATTAAGATTTTAAACAGTTTTAAAAGTCATGGAACTCCTGGAAATGAAGAATCAGTCCATGTAGTAGTAAAACACAGACGTGTTGCTAGTATTTTAAAAATATCAACATTTTAAGTAACTTATGGGTTCGAAACGGTATAAATTCCACATTTCAAAACCCTAATTTATGTAGACCCTGGTAATCGATTAAAAACCCAAAATATAATTTTACAATTTGATTTTCCGCTACAATAAAACATAACGTAATCATAAACCATAACCGTATCCACCCTCTATTACGTTTCTCTCTCTTTTTTTAAATTTAAACTTCAATGAATTTGACCCGCAGAGCGTAACTAGGAAAAACAACACCATCGCATCAGCCTCTACGCAACTCTATATAGTAATAATATCAACTTTCATAAAGGTCCGATTATTTCCTCTTTAACAATAGTTATCCAACCTTGTACGTACGTACACTCGACGGTAAAGCTTAAATAGCCATTCTAATTACTGCGGAAACAGCCCAGAGAGAAAAAGAGAAGTTCACTCTGTGTTAGAAAAAAAAATATGTATTAGCTCGCTTCAAGGACCCTTTGTCTGACGATGAGACATAATGACCAGGAAGAAAAAAATATGTAGGAAAACAAAAAGAAAACAGACAGTCAAGAGGCGAAAGGGATGGTTCAAAAGCCCGAACTGTCCTCGACTCAACTTTCACTATACGCTCTTGTGACAATGCATGAAGAATAGATAGACCTTACCGTTAAATTAATGATGTATATTATTTTCGTGATTCCTCTGGCGCTAGAGGAGCATGCAATTCGTCAAAAAGGGTTAGGTTTTTTATGACGCTTGGGTTAACGGAATGCGTGGACAATGGCCTAGGGTCAAGGTCACCGTTAGAAACGATGACGCTTTCGTGAAAGGCCGACGACACTGATTCGGTTGTATCTTTTGTGATGCCACCAAGGTAGTTATTGGATCGACGAAGAAACAGCTAATCAGTATGACCTATGACACTACGTTTAAAGCTAGTAATAATCGGATTTCATGAGTAGTACATCTACTAAGATCCCATATGCGACTGTTATATTTCCATGAGCTCAAAACGTTTTGCACTGTCGGTTATTACAGGTAACCGGACCCAATTCTATATGTTTAACATTCTCAAGTCTTTTATGGGGTCTTTGTGAACCTAGGTGATGGTGTAGACTAATGAATGTTCGAACCGAAAGTTGACTTAAGACATAGTTGCTCTCAAATAGAAACTAATATGGGCAGTAGACTATGCGAAGAAAGTCAAAAAATGCCTGGGCAATTGACCTTTTCCATTTTATTCTTTTTGGGACTGTGTCATCGGAAAGAGATGACTGAGGTCTTCTTCTTCTTCCTTTTCTTGCTATAAAAGGTCACGTGATGCTTAGCTTAGGTTTAATGGAGCAAATAATAAAAAGAACTTCTTAGACTGCATAACTCACATTTTTTTTATCCCGTCTGATCCTAAGATACCGGAAATAACTCAAACGAGGTGGAATATTTCTTAAACTATAACTCCAATATTTTTCCCTATATTGAGTATATATTATAAACCATGCATGGCATGATAGTATCCTTAAACCTTTCCGAGGAAATGGCCCGTATCGTGAATTATTAACTACTTTACCCAAACGGCCAAAATTTTTTGATGGCCATTGATATATTTACTCATATGCCTGTGTGTGTTCGCCAAAACTTTTAAACTTCGGTTTTATAAAAAAATATGTGACGCAAAATATCGGTTAACAGTTTGTTCAACACTAGGCCTAATATAGAGTTGTGTATGTAGTAGGATGTTTGGTTACAACAACAACCCAAACTCTCTCGGCTATACCATTAAAATCCTTTTGGTAACCTGAGGACAAAATCGATCCTTTACCTTTTGAGTTAGAGATGTGGGTGATGCCGGTGCGTTGGAGGCATCGCGGTGTACTTTAAAGTATCCTTGTTGACTTCAAAAGGGAGTCAGTCGGGGAAAGGGGCGGAACCACCATGCTAGCTAGTAAAGATCGAAATTTGAATACGGATTTGATGGTACATTTTTTTTTCTTCTGACACGGAAAATTATTGACGGACGTGTGAATTTGTGAGAAACTTCGGGTTTTAATAATCAATGCTACTTAATTGACTTTGTAACTAGCGTAGTTATAGCTCAATTCATTGGGATTTCATTTGAAGTTTTTTAAAATGTATACTTCATCTTAATTTTTATTTTAATATAATATTGTTTTGGTTGTGTAAATTTCTCATCACCTTCTAGACAGGTAACGAAATGACGCAGGTTTCATTTTTATTGTTAAATTAATTTTACAATTAATTTAGAACTGACAAGAAACTGAACATAAATGAGACAAAATCGTCCAAGCATTATTGTTTAATGTCTTGTCATGTTGACAATTGTAAAGTAAATAATGTAGTTGAAGTTTATCTTATACCAGGAAATGAGGACCGTTAGTACTGGTACTAGTACTTCAGTATACATTGTCGTCAAAACAGATATACTTAACCTCGCCCCCAAAACATAAAGAAAAAAAACTGTTTTTACATCGCGTGTTATTCCACAATTTATCTAAATCTGAGGTGCCCTTTTTGGAGTATAATTTATTTCCCAAACTATACGCTTTTTAGAACTCTCCGGACATATTTTTTTTTCACAACTTGTAGCTTTTATGTATGCTTTGAGATACAATTAATCCCAAACAGAGATTCAGCCCAAGTTAGGTAGAAAATGTGCTGAATAAACGAAAGCCCGCCTTTTTTAGAGACCAAAATTCATCACTAAAAGTATTTTATTATTCATATAAGCGTAAGAAATATTTAGAATAAAAAATCCTCCACCAAGGCTTAGCTCGAGTCTCACTTTTTCCAATTTAGTTAGGCTTAAGGTTTTTAATATAAAAAGTGTTACGGTTTGTTCAGGTTTCTTGAAACAATGCAGGGGATGTTAGAATATCATTATATAAGGCAGGTATATCAAACGTGTTGTTGAATCAAGGTGAACATTTTAGGTAGCCATGAAAAACTGACGTTTTTCTCAGTCAAAGTTTACAATGCATTTAGTAAGGGGGGTTAAAGTAAATTTGTATCTGGTGCATATATACTTCCCTGCCTTTTATAGTCAGTACAAATTTAAGTTGAAACCAAAATAAACAAATACCTCCTGAGGGTAAGTTTTCACGGTTATGCGAGTTTGAGTTTGTCCCTTTTCAAGTAAAATTTTAAGCTTGAGACTTTACTACTAACAAGATCTGAAACCGTTCTTTACCAATACGCTTTCATTTTTAAGTATTTTACCTTAATCTTTGGTAAAATCTTTAGTTGAAATAAGATTCTGGGCTGAAAATAACCCCTTAATAGGATTAAGGCTCTCGAAAACTAAAGTCGAAATATTTTTGGGGAAACTTCACGAAAACTATATAGTGATAGGAAAACTTGTGGAAGGAGTAGCCAATGCCATATTGCGTCTATTATACATTTTTACGATGTTTCTCTTGTAAAAAGAATAAAAAAGGGTTTATTGGTTATTTTCTGGAAGCCCAAGTTTTTCTTTCTTTTTTATAATACTAAAGGATTTTCTCAGGCTTATACGCTTTGTTACAGCGTTCCGCGGCATTTTTGGGATTGGAGATATTTTCTTACAAAGTTATCCTATCCTTAGGAAAAAGAAAAGAAAAGCAACAAAACAAAAGTTGTTCTTTTTTTAGAATTTATTGGGGAGGAAAATAAGGGCTTTGTTGTATAAATTTTATATCGAAACTTTCCCGAGGTTTTAAGGTTCTTGCTTTTGAAATAATTATGAGCTTGGATTGTTTTTTTTTTTGTATTTTTAAAAACAAAATCCATAAAAATTGGAAAGAACATAAGATGAAAACATTGTTTTTGTTTTCTCTTCTAAGAATTTTTCGTCTTAAATTGGCTTAGTTTTACGTTAGAGTATTGTAATACAGATTTCGATAAGTTCAAAGATATATTTTGGCCAACTTAGTATTTTCCTAATGTTTTGCAAGCGTATTTGCAAGAATATGGGGTGTTTCTGATAATTATTTGCTATAAATTAAAGGGTGTAGGTGTTCATAGGGTCAAACAGAGTGGAAAGGGTCAAAGAACATGTGATCTTTTACATTTAGTTACGGGCATGTAGGCTTCACAAAATATTCGAAGTTTGTGGGTTTCTTGTTGCCGAACACTGGAGTGCTGCGGGTGAAACAGATCTACAGGTGCGCAGAGTTAACGTTGTTTTTGGTTTCTCTGTATGGAATATATTTTAATAAAACCGAATAAGCGGAATTTCTGGAATTTAGGAAACGAACCTTTTAAAGAGAAAGATCTAAAGGAAAGGGTTCTGGGATAACAAAAACCCACAAAAAGCGGTTCTAAACAATCTGAAGATGAAATATAAAGCACCCCTTTTTAAGCCACATCGTATGATGGACATCTGCGATGTGGGTATTAGATTCACATGGGATGGAAGTCGACGTCGGGGTGGTAGTTTATTTTCATCTTCATTTTGCCTAGAACACATTTGAACAACTTTAATACCTTAATCTTCATTACTTTCGCAGATGTAATTGTGAAATATAATTCCACACCTTTCGTTTCCATACTGTTTTATTAGAAGCATCCCTAAAATAAGGGCTAAATTGTGTTCCCTTTAAATCGCTTAACGGATTAGGTAGCCTAGTAGTTTTTCTAAGCATAATATATATTTTTCTAGGTATGTTCCCATTTTCCCCAATCCCATAACACCCAAAAGCAGTATTTCGCCCAAAAGTTTTTTTGTCCCATTTCGCCCAAAAGAATTTTTTCCCATTTCGCCCAAGCCCAGAAGTTGAGATTTAATTTTAGCCTTTAGAAATAAAAAGACCTAGAAAAAATTAGCCTTGGGTTGGGTTAGGCTAGGTTAGGTTAGTAATATTTTGGAAATGGTTTAACAATGTTACGCCTTTTCCAAAAACATTGATGTTTACAATTATCTTCTTCCGAATAAAAGAACCTTTCTCAAATTATAATATGCCTTTTCCAAAAAATAACTGTTTACAATTATCTTCTTCCGAAATAAAATAACCTTTCTCAAATTATAATATGCCTTTTCCAAAAATGACTGTTTACAATTATCTACTTCCGAAATAAAAACCTTTCTCGAATTATTTTCCTATCCTGGTAAGAGAACTGTAAACTGATACAGCCTGAAGAATAGTACAATATTTAAGTGTACTTTTTAAAAAAGTCATAAATACGCGCCGAGTTTATTAAAGCAGTGCAAGGCACGGATCGAGAGGATATTGTAAGAAAAATTAATAACCAATGTTTCTGTTTTGGGGGAAAAATATTTTGGGACAAATGGGATTGGGAGAAAGGGGAATTGGGGAAACTGTTTTTGGGTGAAATGGGGGAGAATCATTTTTCTAAAGTAATTTAAATTTTTTGTAAATTTTCTGCCAACAAAAAGCACGATGTTTATCAGTAGCTTTATACGATATATCATTTCCGTATAAATAGACTTGGGATAGGTCATTATCGCGATATAAATTCCCATTCTCCATAACCCTTTTAGGCTCTAGAAATAAAGTACATTAAGCCATACAAAAGGCTTAACTCTATATGGAAGCTGTCGCTATGGGAGAGCCATTCATCAGGAACTAAATCTCGCGCTCATGCGTAAGATATACTGACATTATCCATCTTCAATTATCCTCGTCAGGAACCAGGCTACGAAAACATGCATGATTAAAAAATAAAAATATAGATTTTTGCCTCGTTTTGCAATTAACTAAACATAAACCACCAAAAGTTTTAATTAAAACATCAGAACTCGGGACCGCACCGAGGGGTAATTCACTAACTTCAGTAATACAAAATGAATAGAACATTTCTGTGAAACTAAGAGGGGAAAGATGCGGGGGTAAAACTCGGCCCTCTATCTCGTCTTTTGGCGCCTGCGTTTGTAGTTCATTTGTGTCATGAGAGTGCGCAGAGATGGCACCCTTGTATGTCCCGAAAAGGTCTATTCAATTAGACAGACAATTTACAACAAAGACAAATTCACGAGTGTCTTACCTCTAGGTGCTATCGTGTCTCTGCCTCCAAAACATCAGTTAATTGTTCTAGTTTTTCCGTGCTCTATGCCTATATTCCCATTGGAATTCTAACGTTATCCTCGTGGCAAGTTTATTGCAAATCGTAAGCCTTATTTCCTCCGCCATTGATAATAGGTTTTTGCTTGTATATTCTGAATACTGTAAAAGGCTGGGAAAAAGTGTTTCCGGATCTTGCGTTGATATGGCCTAGTGTTAAGGGAATAAGGAAGCTTCTTTGAAATATGGCTGTGACGATGTCCGCAGTAGATAATTAAACGATATGCCAGGGATGCTATAAAGAATGAAACTAACTTTTCTCATTAACGTTTTGAGGGTGATAATAGACAAAAAGACATTTCCTTAATTAAATTAATTATTAAGTCATTCTTTGAACATTAATCATTGTTAGGTAACTATTAGTAACTGACATCAAGAAGTAATTAGCATAATCTACGATGTTTTTCGACAGTACTTTTTGTTATAGAACATTAGCGAAAGAGTTTATAATATATCAATTTCTTAGATGTATAGAGAGACATTCATCAAGTGTTTTGGGGAACATTGTGATATATACACTCTTCTTGAAAAGAAAACCATGTCTCAAGTGTCCCAAGAATGTTTTTATTTATTTATTTACCCAAAAAAGAAAAAGAAAAAAGGGCTCGACCATATAACATACTTTAGGAGGTCAGATTCTATCCCCTTTTTCTCAGCGTTCTTTCGTCTTGTGTTCGCTAAGGCTCCTATCCAATTTACTGTGTAAACAAATGTCTTTCCAACGTATGTCCCAAAGTCCATAACTTAATCTTGGTTATTGTGACTTGCAAATGTTCTTCGCGATACGTTCTTTGTCTTAGGAATGATTCACTTCTCTTTACGAGCTTTATACTGAATGCCAAGGCTTAGAAAATAAGAGAAATTGTCACGAAAGTTTCTCTTTAAGCCTTTGTCTGATATCAGGAAAGAAACTCCTGACTTTTCTCTACGCGCGCATTCCTGGACTGGGCAAATAATGTAGTACGGTTATATTCTTCTTTATTGAGTTTACTGCATGTACCTTCTTTGGATTGAGTTTGCTTTTCGAAAGTATAAAAGCTTCGTCCCTGGGTCTACAACTCCCAACCAATTGGAATCGGCTCCCTTCCCTTCTCTTTTCGATCTTGTTAGGATCAGAGCTCCCTTCCCATTTGGTAAGTTCTCTCGATCACCAGCTTCCCCAGGCTCCAAATGATAATATTTACCCTCGGCCTTTTAAAAATCTCCAGAGCATATTCCCTATTCCCTCTTGACACAATTTACGCCTTGGTTTTAAGGGCTCTATGTATGACAATTGCCATTCGAAGTTACATATTACCAGGGGCTACGTGCATCGTTCGATACGATTTACTTTATAATCCCCTTTCTAGTTATATTTTCTTTTATTTTGAGCTTAGACCAATTTGCTCTTACGCCCATCATGGTTTGTAAGATATGTCTAATAAGTTTGACACTTCCGATACTTCGTAATGCTATCTGAGCGCTAGTTGGAGAACGACAAGCGACAAGCGACAATTGACAACACGCGGTTTTACTGGACTTCCATCTTCCTATTTAGTCTGTACTAAGCCTTTGATAGCGGCGCCGCACCAGGCGTCTCTTTACGAGAATCTATGACCTACGTCACTTCATGACAAGCTCCAGTTTGTAACCAGTGACAAACTTATGGTGAACATATCTTATGAACTTGTGGCCCATGTTTTCTTTTAAGGGGGGATCTTTGTTTTTTGAAAGTGTAAATTGTTTTGTTTTAATTGTTGAATTACCACTAATTACCACTTTTTCCTTTCTTTGCAGGTGAGTATCTCGATTTATTTTCTTCATTTTGCTAAAAATCTCGTGTTGGTATGATGGTAAGTTTAAACCACGTTAATATTTTAACTCTGTTACAAGATTTATAACGCTTATAACAAAAGTAATTGGATAAATCTTAAATCTATCCTATACTAAGTTCCTAGAACATGTTTACGTACAACCAAATTCTCAAATAGGTAACACTATACGCGTTAAAATCCCACAACTCGTGAAAGTCGATACTCCCTTTTAAATCTTAACGCTATATTTAGACCCATTGAATCTTTTCAAACTTCTACTGTGTAATTTCCATCATCAAAACAGACGGACAAGACCTTTTGTTGCTTTAGAATTTTGAAAGTTTTCGATTAATGGAAACTTCTTCTTTCGAGCTCTCTTTTCAAACTCGGATAAATTTTAATCAATTGTTGCGTTGAAAGCTTAGCTCCTCCTTAACTTATGTTCGTTCAATTCTGAAACTCGATTCACGCAGCCATTGAATTCAGCTCAAGCTATTTAGATATTGGATAATACCAATACGCTGTCAACTAAAACTTAAGTTAAACAAAACTGCATATCCCGCTGCATTCAATCTCCTTTTTATTCCGAAACAAAAGAATCTGAATGTTTCAGAGCTTGCTGCATCAGAGTGCGACGTAAAACGTTTTTCAATAAAAAAAGAAATGTGGAAAAGGGGGATTAAAGGGGCGTGTAAAAGACAGAATGGAAGCGAATTCAAGCTAATATATAAGACAAAGTTAATCTTCTTTGGACTGCAGTGCATTGTCCCCTTCTCTAGAAGACTAGAAAGCTTGCCTAACTAAGGTTTAGAAGTGTCGTTTCCAAAGCAGCCTGCATGCAGTATATAATTCTTTCAGGGAGCTAAAGAGCTTTTGAAATCGATATAGGGTGTCTCGAACGTGCAGTTCATTGTTTAATTATTGTTCACGCTTCTTTGATGCTACCAAAGAATAGCTTAGCTGATTAACCGCTTCACACTACTGTAAACAGTCATCCCAAATGGTGTTATACTTTACGCCCACGATAAACTATAAAATACCATTCACTTTAATGACAAATTTTGTTAATCAACTAAAGGGGTAGTATAGCGTAGCATCTCGAATCTAGCCCATGTGAGGATGGAAAAAAACTAATTAAAAATTCAGGAATGCTTATACGTATAACACGCGCCTGTTATTTTTTTAAAATAAATTTACCCCAGTTGTTTATCTTTGAAACTTAACGGAACACTTTGAAATTTAAATATATCCCGCTGTTTAGTTTAAATTACCGAGTAAATTCAAAACAAGAGAAGAGCGGCGTTTTAATTCTTGACCTTCGCGCGTTTCAAAGATGTATTTCAAAGTTTAGCATAATTTTGTAAATATTCAAAACCATGCCAAGTGTGTGCTCCACAGGGGGCCCTGCGGAGACGGGAAAATTAATAACATCATAAGTTCATTTATTCTCTTCACTGCATCTAAAATTTTAACAAAACTAAAATTGCGTAATTATCAAGGTTTTTTACAATTATTTTTAAATTGCGCTGCAATTCTGGGGCGCGTAACAAATTGCCACGAATTTATGTTCGTCCTCTAAACAAATAAGAGAAGGATGTACTAGCTCGGAATTAAACTAAAAAGAGATAAATGAGAATTCTTAATATCGCTGCTTTATTGCGTACACTAGAACGCTTGCTCTAGTGTACTCCAAGGTACTCTATTGCATTTCAGAGTTTACTCTACCCTTCATAAAGGGCTAGTACTTACTTTTCCTCTGTCTTTTGATTAAGAACCTAGTGCGGTTGTGAAACTTAATTCTTAATGTATGTATACTGCTACTCCCAAGACTTTATGTCCTTAAAACCTATAGTAGCAGGTACCTTCCGTTAACTACACTCTTTAGAAGATGAAAACCATATCCTTGGCCATTACCTTATACGTTACTTGCACTTCCGAGTTCATAGAAGTAGATCGTACTTATAATGGCATAATAATTCTTGCTCAGAAGCATCAGAAATTTGGAGCAGACATTTATTCCCTTTGTTAAAGGGTATATACACATTCTCTGTTCCTTGTTCTCGATATTAATGGTTGCCTGGTATAGTTTGTTAAAACATTCTTTACGCGTATATAAGACAATTGGCACAGGGGGCTTTTATTGCTTAAGTTTTCCTACAAAGCTCTTTCAATTATACCATATACGCGGCGGCAAGCCTTTCTGACTGATGCTGACTGTATCTCAGGCCCGCGAGGTTAATTTTACTAAAAGCCTCTTGATTTACGTTTACGTCTTGTTAATCATAAATTCAGAGCCTCCATGCTGTTTTCGTGCATTAATATGTGTAATAATACACAGCGGATGTTAGATAAACCAAACCACGCGCTGCTTTACTCGTGAACTTGAGATGAACCTAAATGAATACTTCAAATTCGGTCTGTGTGTCTATTTACAAAATTAAATGAGATTAGGCTAATCAAGTCAGGTGTTACTGTACTGTGGTCCAATAGAATTTTAACATCATCACAGATAGGCCTTAGAAATTATTCATTAAAAATTAAAAAATAATTTTAGCAGAAATAGACTTTCAATTTATGTCGTAATTGAAAGATTACCTGGCACGTTTACCAAGGGTTGGTACACCGAGTGTTTAACTTCGATTTAAGTCGTTTGAATCTGAAATGTCAGTAATTGCTTTCCCATATATGTATTCCATGGGGATTGAAAAATCGGCTCGGTTTTAAAAGTAAAATTTGCACTCGATCCTAAGTTGAAGGAAAATTCAATGCTTTTGAAATAAAAAAAGTAAAAAATCCCCGCAAAATTCTCTTGATAAAATCGGTTCAGTTCGGTAGTGAAAAAGGATAGAAATATCAGAACTTTTCATCGTTTATTTTAACACCATAATTTATCACCCCGCTCTCTTTTAAGCTTGGGATATGGTTGTTTCCATGGAAACCAAAAAAACTATCGAGTTTTAACGGTTTAGGTTCCTTCCCGCGCCGCCCTCGCATTACTTGAATCGAACCGAACCAAAGGTTCCAGAACGATTCATCATTAAGCTTTACCAAGTACTAAACGAGTCGTGTGAAATGTTTCATAGAGGAACTATAGTTCGTATCAGGTTTTACGGTGAGTGAAGGGATATGGGGTTAAGGTTAGGTTTCGTTTAGTTTAATACTGAACCCCTAATACCCAAACGAAGAAGGGTGAAGGGTCAAGGTGTCGAACAGTTGCATTTTTACGTATCTTCCGTGTTTAACGCTAAATTCTTCAGGTTTTCGCTAGTGACTCGCCCCTCAGTCAGGGGCTAGTGATAAATAGGTTTCTGCTTGCCGGGTTGCCGTCTTAATATCGCTTACCCCACGAAGCCTGTCTCATGAACATTTGTACCACGTTTTGCCCAAGATCCTGTAGGTTTTACCATAGTGACGCGTGATTTTGTGTTTGAGTATAGAAAGTTGAATAAGCGTACATCCTGAGTATAGAGAACTACCGACGTCTGACTTTGACAAGTCTTGTCGGAATCTTATGGAATCATATCGGAGTGTGGTATTTTGGAAACTAGCTAGCAGTGGCATCGAACCGAATGCAAAGGCTTAGCTTGTTCGCTATTCCGTGGACGTATTTCTTCTGGCTGATATTTTTCACTGTTAATGATGAGTATGCATGGGAAGGCCAATGTCCTGTTTTTGACAAGTGTAAGCAACTCGTGTCTTCCGTATTAATGCGCTTATCTCTGTACCATAGACCATTTTGATGGAATGATAAGAGAGAAAGACACAGGGTGAAAGTCTTACTTCCATCTCGCTTTTCGACACCTGCGCTGTGTGCCATGAGAATGCACCGAGATGGCTTTGCGTTCAACCACGTTGAAGGCTGCTTAAGACCATCGAAATGGTCCATAGTAGATTGGGAAAAAAATTACTAGAATGTCAGCGCGTTGATAGCCTATGCGTATTACAGGGAATTTGTTTATCTTTAAAGGGATTGTATAAGACATTAAGTGTTGGCTTCTCAATCATTCTCTTTGTTAGAGCATTTTCTCCCTTTTATTGGGTCTTTAGTCTTATTTTGGAGCGAGTATCGCCTTTCAGTGTCGTACTCCCTTTTAAACAAATAATCCAACGCAATCTTAGTTTTAATGTTCAGCCTTCTGTAATAAGAATAAATAAATGATTGAGTGGTTTTGTATATTTATACGCTAAGCATTCTTTTGTATCACAGACTCAAATATTAGATTTATGCATTAGATAATAATAGGATGGTTTGCGTGTTAGATAACCATTCTTGCTTGTCTGGAGATGATATTTTGGTAAATAGTATAACCCGCATTTTCCTTTGATTGATCTTTGGTTATTTATTCTGGGAATTATACTACGGGTAATCCCACGCTACAGATAGCAAAAACAAATTGTCTATATACTATTTCGCTCACTGACTGATCACTGTATCTCCAGAATTTAACCCTTTAACTAGTTTTTCGTAAGTATAGTTGCTTATTAAGCTGCCAGTCCCTTATATGAGACTTTATACTTCCTTTAGTGTATTTGGTTGATGATAACGTACTAGTTGGATTATGTGAAAAATGTTGCTATGGAAGCTTTAAAACTTTAAAACAGTTCTTTTAAAGATTTATACATTTCGTTCACTTTCATCATGAGCACGCATTTTCCAAAGAAAGTTTTTCGCTAATCTGTGTCACGTCTACGTGATGATATAAGTGCGAACGTGATCAAAAAGTTTATTCCGACATTTCCAGCAGAAGGAGAGAGGTTAAGAAAGTGTAAGGAATATACGGATGATCGGATTTAATCTCAATTAATTGATAAAATGCGTGAAAGATGCGATCAAACCAAATAATCTCTTATCAAAGTCGATGTTGCAAGTTTCCTAATATCTTAACTTCTCTATTGTAACACAACACGCGTCTTTGAATATACACCAGAAGCTGAGCACTATAGCTGCGTACAGAAAAGAAAGATGTGTTGGGCAAAAAAAAAAGGAAACTTAAGGGATTTTCCTGTAGTTTTTTCCCTTCTTATTTGAATGACGCAGTGCAATACCCTATACACCAGTGCCTGCGTGCCAGCCAGCTGTCTCCTTGTCTATACTATGTCTTCCAATGTCTTTTCTTCACCCCCCTCTCTCTCTATGTCACCAACCAAGATGTCCCCTCTCTCGATCCTATGTGACCAATGTCAATTTCTATCAAACCCCTTGGAGAATTTGATCTTCCATCTATACAGCGAGTGTCCTCCTGGTTTCGTTCGGATGTTCATATCGTAAACCACGTATCTCTAGTCTCGAATTGCCCTAATATGGGTCATTTTTGAACTAAATCTAAGTCATTGTTCTAAGCTATCATCTATTAATCTTTTTAGTATTCCTTGGTCGTATCATCCTTCGCAGAATGTTTTTTTACACATTATTTTATTTTTATTTTAGAAATAAAAAAATGTCTCTTCCACTTTATAGGGATTCATTGGAACGTTGTCTGGAATATTAATTAGGATATTAAAGTTAGGGTGCGACGAAACGTGATAGTTATTACTTTGGTCTGGTCATAAGTCTATCATGTACATAAGTACAGGTCTGCCGTAGGGGCTAATAGCATCGGCATACACAGACAATTGAAGAGACTGCTAGCTACCCCTGGTCTTCGGTTAAACGTTTAATCCCGAACCTAAGTTGTTTAAAAGCATGTCCAAATACTATTTTGGTTTCCTTTCATGGTAGAGATCACAGTAGGCCATGGTTTCTATTACCAAAAACGTCTCCACTAGGAGGCGGCCCAAGACACTCAAAAATTCCAACGGAGTGTTTTGGATTGGTAGAAACATACAAACGAAAAATCATAGGGCAGCCTTATAGGACGGTATCTGATATCCAGCTCTTTCTAAAGAGTTTTTTTATTTCACATTCCCTTTAATGTAGTTTCACTGGTATTCTTAAAATTTAAACGGCTTCTTAAAACTATTTATTATTTAAATATCGTTGTAATTAATACACTGACTGCCGTGATGCATGCGAGACTATTAAGAATATTATCTTTCTTACGTTTTAATTTACCTTGGGACTTCTGTCTAGACTAAAGGGATGAAATCAAAGGCGCCCCACATGCAAATAACGTATATAGATGACTCTCTTTACTATTTGTTTAATATTAAATATAAATTTTAAATTAAGACAAAGCCGTCACGGAATCTTTTATTTATTATATAATGGAAGACGCGCACTGTTACGCGCTTCTGTGGTTAACGAAGTGAGTGCAAATTACCTAATCTATACGTTCCGTGTTTTCTTATATGGACCATTTAAGATTAAAGATGTGAAAAATATTCTCCTCTACTTTGGTAACGCTTTCTTCGTAAGAAAGATTGTGAAGCAATGTGTGACTTGTCACAGGCGTCAAAATGGTTCATAGAACTATTGGTTTGGTTTTGATTCTTTTTGTGTAAGAAGTCGACTGTCTCAGAAGGTATCCAGCGAAAGGATATGATGAATTTATTAAATATCTCCTCGAGTGTTGGATGTAGTAGTTGTATCCGGGGGTCAAAAGGTTATATTCATTTCTGGGCAGGTTTGTAGCAAATATTTGCCTGACCTTTCTTCATTTTAATATGAATTTCATATTAATTCATGGGCGAATTCAGTAACTTCTTTTGGATAGGCAAGGATCGAAAAGCCGATACTCGGTGAAGCATAAATTGGGCGCGAAAGAGGGTACCAAATTTTTGGGTCCTTTTACTTTAGGCGCGTATTTCCTCCCTCTATCTCTGACCCCCGGGCCAAGCTTCTTGGTAGGGCGCTGGCCCTAGCTCGTCACGGGTCCACGGACCCTTTCCAAGACTTGATTCTGACAAGATTTCTCACTCGTCTTTTTCATGCCTTCTAGCTGTATAAACTTCAGTATAGCAGTATAAGAAAGTTGATTGCGTTGGCAAAGTACCGTTTCATTGACAGAGTTCCTTGAAGATAATGTTTCAGTTAAATTTGAATTTTACGTCAGTCATATTGAATTCTTTGATTGGGATGGATGCAGACTTCCATGTTGGTTTTAGGTAAACAAGAATTTTTTTAT
Source organism: Phalangium opilio (assembly GCF_054372755.1). Classification (NCBI taxonomy): domain Eukaryota; kingdom Metazoa; phylum Arthropoda; class Arachnida; order Opiliones; family Phalangiidae; genus Phalangium; species Phalangium opilio. Next base: position 3,111,772 of record NW_028324187.1, on the reverse strand, counting down.
TAGAGTTTTAAGTAAAGTTACATAGAAGTGAGGATAGAAGTTTCACGCATTTCTAGATTTATGCTTGTTTTAGTTCAGTTCAAACTTGGGTGTTAAAAGTTTTGTTACGAGTCTGACAGTCTAGCAAGAGACAAACCAGGGTTGTAACAATGCCTGGATATCCTGGGGGGGGGGAGTAAAACGGATTCTGAAAATGGGCCTGAAATGTCAGTTAAAATTAAATGAATTTTAATATATCGATTTGCTAATTTTCTTGCAGTAGTTCTATTATATGGGTAATGTTTATACTAGTAACTTTTAAACACTATGTTCAGACTTGTCCACAAGTAAATGTGAAGAAATTGGTCAGGGTAAATGACTTTACGGTCATGAAACCCATGGATAGTCATGGAATTTTCAAATGAAATGAATTGAAAGTTGTTGCAACTCTGGAAACCCAACTCTCTGTTTGATTTCCTACGTCTTCTCCGACTGATATGGTTTTTATAGACACTAAAAAATCGATGACAGTGCTTTTTTCCACCCCGATTGGTGGGTGGGTATAGTCGATGGGATATAGGATACTGTTAATGCAAGTCCATCTTTGCCATGTCGGATCAAATTTCTCTCTACACGCTCTGTCTTAAAATGTCAGTAAAAAAACAAAATAGAAAAATAGTCTTAAAGCTTGTTTTCTTTTATAAACAACAGTAACAGGATGTTGTTTCTTATCGTGTCACAAGTGAGCTCGACTACCACTACATTGATTGTATTATCTTAAAGTTTTATTAGGAAACAAGAGGTTACAAGTAAACCCTTACAATTTTGTCGCGCTTTCTAATGTATTTTAGCAATGTATAATGAACTCCATATTGATTTAATAGCAAAGGATAATTATTACAAAAACTATATTTAGGCACTGTATAATTAATGCCTTACTTATATACAGTAACATTGCTAATTAATATTGAAATCGTATAAAGAATATCTCCTCAACAAAAGCCGAGATACAACAAACCCCAAAAAATCCTTATTTCTCAGCCTGTTACGGCTACAATGACAGGGAGCCGAACATAAAGAGGTCACACAAAAGACACGTGTCCTTGGAATGACCCATATTAGTTTAAAACACGTTTCCGCACAATTTAAATGAGATCATAGTGTTTAGCAGACGGCATAATGAATTTTAAACTTTTTAGGACGGTCTGAGACAAGGACTAGGCAATATCCCCGTCGGCGTTACAGCGTCACTTTCGGCGAAAATGAGCCAAATAACGATGAAACCGAATTAAAAATAACGATGAAACCGAATTAAAAAATTAAACACCGTTAGCGGAATGCAGTGAGCAACAAAAAATGTCGAGACCGCACGTTTAATTACCGAAATTCAAAAAATAACAGCGAAAACATGAGAGTGGAGGTATTTTTAGTAAGGTCTCAAACACAGTTATAGAAAAGCCCCGTCATGAGTCCCGAGGAACAAACAATACGAGCTTTTCCAAGACCTATGGCAAAACGCTGCCAGTAGATAAAACCAAAAGACGGCGATAACACGAAAAATAGTTTAAATCACTGAAAATTAAGTTTGATTACCGTTAACGGAAGGCTTTAGAAGTCGTTATGTGCAAAAATCAAACGAAGCCAACTCGATCACGCGCTCAGCAAAAAAATCCTTATTTCTCAGCCTGTTACGGCTACAATGCGGCTCTGGAGCAATGAGTTAGATCTCTATGAGATAGATAGAGTTACAATTCAAATACTCGCGTATGCGTATTTTATTTAACACGTTTAAAAACTATCTTGACAGCTTGTTACACAGATTATAGCAGCAGACGTTAATAAAAAAGTTCTTAGGGTGGCGCCACCCGTATTTGATAAAGATTCATGCTCGATAAAAGGTGTATTGCGAAACGTCGATCTCGAGATCTCACGTTGTGACTCTAGGTTTCATATATATATTCTATCTCATTGCTCTGGAGTAGTTTAAAGAGAGCGAAGGCGAGACGACGACGAAGGCGGAGCTGACGACGAAGGCGGAGCTAATCTTCCGTTTTTATGTCTTTTATGTCTCCGTAATATTTTTTCTCCATCATAGATGGCGACAAAATAAAAATAAGAACTTCAAAAGGAATTAGGTTTAAGAAAACCCGTGTTTTGGAATTGATTCCGCAGCGTAACCAGAAAGAATTGAAAAGCTTGAGGAAGTTACATTTTTTCACGAAGTCGTGGATGTTGTTATAGGCCTATTTTCGCTATATACGTAACGTGCCATCGTTTATTTGTACTGTATACTTGTATTTTTGTTTACCGTCGGTGTATAGTTAGGCTAGGTCGGTGGTTACGCTTTTCGTACATTGAACTTTGCTAAGCCTAACTCCTGCCATTGCTGCGGTTGAAATTTAAATACACGTGTGATATCGCATGTTGTGCTTTTATCTATATGCTGTAATCACTCAAAGCCGTAGGTGTCGAGACGGACAGACACTTCATGATGAAGCTTGGAGTGTCGTCTAACCCTTAAGGCCTGTTCAGACGAGGCGACCGACTCTAGTCTGATGGGCCTTCAAAATAGTGAGGATGTAAGCTATGGATGGCTATATAGCAGAGAAAAACCACACTACAACACTTAAAGATCATACTGACACTATTTCATCCCTTTACACACGTTGTTGGTCATTAAATAAAGACCTATGAGCCTTCTCTCACCTCGCTTTACACTGAAACCAAGGCCTAATAACAACCTTTCAAATATACAATACTAAGAACCAGTTGATATTGTAAGGCACTTCAGTCACTCCTTGAAACCCAAAATATTTATTAGACGGGAAGTTAAAGTCACGATTCTACAATTTCAAATCGTGGTTGGAGTGGGGGCAGGATTGTTTACCCCCTAAAGGAAGAAAGAAAAAAAACAAAGATGCTATTGGGAGTGCCCGTAACCCTTGATATGGTGGGAAATTGTAGTTTCAAACCACTGACTTTCACTTTAAAATGTAGATTGCATTGTGTACTTTAATCCCCAAGATTTGAAGTTGATATTTTTCTTTGTTGTTGTATAAGCACACACACCTCAAAAGTGCTCACGAAATTGCTTTTTGCTACTGATATATGGAACGTACTTAATATTTAGGGTTAGTTATTTAAGGGTTTTTTAGTTCAATTTAATGTCGGCCAAATCGTTTAAAATTTTAACCTCACTTGTATTTTAGATTGACAAGATTTTTAGGGGGTGTTTTATATTTAAGTGGTTTTTAAACTATTATTCTTTATCTTTTAAATAATAATTACGTAGGGTTAGTTTTCAATTTTAAATTCAAGTTCATGTGGAGAAAAACACGTTTATTTTCCCGTTTAATTCTAAAGTAGGTCCTTTAAATTCCGAATTCAGGACAGTGTCGAAAATTACCCATTCTTTTAAAATATTTCCCTCTTGTAAGAAAAAAATTTAGATTATTCTATACCTTTTTATCTTTGTATTATAAATCTACTACCATCTCAAAACCTGTCCAACTCGGGCTATTTACTTGATTAGATATCGGCAAGGTTCTTTTATCTAAATAAATCTTCTTAAATACACTATAGCAATTTAATATTTTGATACAAATATACGCAGTTGACCCTGTTTTCGTTGTCATTGTTAGAGTTTAAGAAATAAACCGATAAACGTGTACGTCAACGCGTGGCGTCGTGTAGCGAGCGCCTTAGATGTTTCTCACATCAATTAACATTGTACAAATTCGTGTGAAATTAAAAATTAAAATAATTACGGTCAGAATGCAAAACAATCTTAGCTGTGATAATTATATCGGGTGAAAATTTAGTTTAGCGTCTCTATTTACAAGTGAAACAAAAGAAAACAGAATCCTTATCTATAGTATAGCTTTGAAAAATCGCCACCATTATCATTAACAAACTCTTAATTAGTATCTTCGGGGTAGAAAAAGTAGTGAAAGTCATTTAGGCCTAGAGAGAGAATGTGTGTATGCAAATTATTATACTTGACTACTTTACTTGTGTCCGTACATTAGAGGGGCTATCGTACGGCGTCAAGGGCATCAAAGATCTGAGGGGCATTTAAAATCTCATCATCTTGCCCAGCTTTCTTCGACATGGTTAGCTTAAAAAGAAAATAATGTATTTAAACGGTATTTTTCTCTGCTCTTCCATCATTGCTCCATAGAACGAGGCCATATACAGAGTGCCTCATGGGCGAATCAAAAGTCTTCCTAAGGTAAAAATGCATCGTTAGATTATGGCATCAAGAACCCATACAATATCTAAGAACGTTTAAAGATGTCTTGGGAACATTGTTCACTCGTAGAACCTATTTCAAGTCTGTCATCTCACGTATATATCTCGTTGCTTCGCGTGTATTAGCAAGCTTAAAGCGGTCCATTGAGAACTTTCTACCTCATGGAAGTATTGATTCGTAAGTTCTCATTACGTTAGTGGGTTCTTTTGAGGTACGTTTGAAGTTAAAAAAAATGTGGACTGAAAAAAAATGGAGGGCAGTCGGCCTTGAACTTGGCGCCGCGAGGATGAATTTTCTAACTTGTTTAATCTTCATCTTTCCTCTCTCTCTTCACTCTTCTTCTTCAAGAAGATATGGAAGAAAGAATTACTATTTTAAAGACTGAAATCCAGCCTGAAGCTTGAAAAAGTTTTAGGCAATCCTCTGTGGCGCATGCACGTTTACGCCTAAAGGCAAAAGAAAGATTTCTTTCGCCAAGTATGGAAATTTCAATGCGTAGTAGAGAGAGCGAGAGATAGAGAAGAAGGGCTTACTGATGATGAGCTAGGAGTTTTCTATAGTACTTTTCTATAGTACTTTTTAAAGTGTTTCTAAACGCGACTTGAGTTTCATTCTTTTCCTTTTTTATTTATTTTTTTTCTGCTGATCAAAGTTATTTCTTTTTTCGGTTGACTTTGGATTGGATATGGATGGAAGGGTGGAGAGATGCGTTCAGGAAGTTTGGTTTCTTAAGAATAGGTTCTTGAAATCCCTCGTTGACTTGAAAAATTGGTTCAATTTTCAAAATGTAAGACGAAAAGGAAGAAATGCTAAATTTTGAGTGTAGGATGTTTTACTAAAAAGTAAATTCGGCTCTCGAACTAAACGTGGTGTGGGAAATTTCAAGTTAATTCCTTATAAAGTAATTAAAAAGGTAATGAACTATTGATGGCACTTAAACCGAATTAATTTAGTACTTAGAGAAAAGCAGAGCTGGTTTCCCCAAAATCGGGAAATTAGGCATTCGTTGGGGTGATATTATATCAAGGACTTTTTGAACCTTCACAGGCATATTTCCTTATTTACTCTTAGTCTGCCAAGCTTCCACCGGAATTGTTTGGGCAAACTCGGTCCATTGGTCATTTAAAGAAATGACAGACATGCATGGGGCTGCTGCGCCTTAGTCCTTATTACGATTTACAGTGTGACATAGCAAAGTGTGCCAGTTCATTGTAGTTAGAGAACCATAAGCTGATTGGTGGGAGAAGTATAAGAACAACCGTGCATCACGAACGTCTTAGTTTTAGGCCCTTTTTCCGTGGCGTTCATGGTGAGCAATTTGGCACGTCCGGCGATGCTCACGTTTTGATAATAATTCGCCTATCCCTAGTGGTGGTGGTTTGGGTTCGGTTTAGCCGGTGTGGTGGTAGAGGCCAAACGAAAGGTCAGGATTTTTTGGTATTTTTTTTTTTTCTTTACTCTCATCTGGCTGGCAACAGGAAACACGCTTACCTGCATTTTTATATAACTTTTTTGGGGATCAAAACATATTACCTCTATGCGCTAATGTTTGGTAGAAATGATGTAAGGTAGTTCATTGAACACGGTTGAGTTTTAAAAATCGCCTGCCACTACATTTTTCATTTAGTTTAGTTGAATCGCCTCCAAGTCACGTCGAAAATAAAAAAATGTTGTAAAGAATTCAATAGATTTTTTCTCCAACCGAATTTTTGAGGTTATTGCGAATTGTTTTTTCTTATTTTTATTTTTCTTTCTAAATTTAGAAGTTTTACGTCATTTATTTGATGTGTCAGAACTAACTATTCAGTAGAACTCGCTTATTATCATTTTTTTTAGCACATTGTTAAAGCGCGAATTATAATTTCCATCCTGGAGGTTTTCAAATTATTGAATTTAACGGGAAATTAGTTTCTTTGTAATGTTTGAAGGTCTTACTAATTTGAAGTTAATTCAATGGCTGACCCCAAATTAACCCCATGATTAACTTGAGTTTAAATCACAATAATAATTTTGACGCGTGACACGATGTAAGCAGTGAAAATTAAATTATTCCGAGTCTGGTTATGGTTTAAAACATATTAATTGCAATAATTAAGTGTGACACGATTTTTGTTAATCAACGCCTCTGAAGTAAAATTATAGTTTCTTATATGGCCTTTAAACTTAAAGAAACATTACAACGAACTCATTTAAATGAATTTTACTGGACCACGGTGACGAATCTATGATTTCCTAGAGGGTGACGTACTTCTCTGTTGAACGCGGATGTGTGTGTTAGCAAGCCTTAATAAAGGAAAGGATATGTTTTATGTAAATACGTGACTATATACCCCAAAATACCTCTTGCATTTATACCGGTAATGGTTTTCCTGCGGCAAAAAAAATGTAACCATAAATATTCCTTAATATACTTATCAACTGAGTGTTACTTCCGAAAAAACTTATTTAAAAACTAAAAACCTAATAAAAGTAATTAAGCAAAGTTAGAACTCCGTTATTGTCTTATCCTAATTATGCTTGATGCGCAGGGTTTTATCTCTCTCGATGGTCCATGCACTTATCACTAAAATTTGCTATTGACTAATCGATTATTAAGGACTTGTTAATTAGTTTTAAGTTCTTTAAATGAGTTTTGACTCATTTAACACTTGGCTATTTCAAAGATAGTAGAACATTTTACAAATAAAATTTTCTCTGTAGCATTGGGCCTAACCTGGCCGCGGCCATTTTATTTTTTTGTACCATTATAAAAAAATTGCTCGCGAGATATATATAAAAAAATTGTCTAATGACACCTCATATCACTTGATATCATCATTTAAACATAAAAAATCCTTTCCTTTCCCCGTGTACGGTATATTCAGTAATGAGCTTTCGTTTATATCCCCCCACCCATGTATAGTTTTCAATAAAGAGAAAACTGAGGCGTATTAACGCTCAAATGTTAAACATCATTGGGGGTAAAAGTAGTTACTGTAAAGTGCTCCTGAACTACATGTATAGGAATGATTTTTTTTTCTCGTGGTACATCTTTCCGATGAGATGGGGATGGGGACGTGGGTAAAGGATCTCTCCTGTGTGGAAAATGGGGAAAGAATGGCTGGCAAGTGGTACAGTGTTAGACTGGCACGTTTCGCCCTAATGACCATTTAAAAAGCGAATGGCCTTTTGATATTATTCTTTTCGCCAGCGACGTGTTTCGGTTTTATATATGTATATATATATGCGTGTTAAAGTAATGATACATGGATGGTGGGGCTTCACTGCCTAGCATCGTAAAGAAATTACTTTTAATGAGATGGACGATTTAGATTAAACTTGCTTACCTTTAATTAAAAGGAAAATTAGTTTTTATAGTGCGCAACTAATACCAGCTAAACCTGCACTGAACTTTTAAATTTTTTACCCTGATAGCACTGAGATATTTAGACCTATGACAATTTTTAGCCTCATCGCGTATGATGTTTGTCTACGATGAGGGTATTAGTTTGACCTGCTGTGTAGTAGTAGTAGTAGTATTAGTACCAAATATTTCTTTTGTCTTTAAAGGGAGAGTGAAATGGAGAGAATTGCCGTAAGATGGTATTTTTGCTTTCATTTTAAAAAGGAGGATATTATATTGAACTGTGATAGTAAGGTTAAGCATTGTGAATTACTTTAGTGTGTGAAGGTATTTTGGTAAAAGATAACTGTGTTATGATCGTTTCATTTTCACTTTAAACAAAGTAACGATATTAATAAATATAAATTATGGTTTCTGAATCATCACAAATGGTTATATTTGAATGGAACGCGGAAAGATTGAATTTAAGTCTGTTATTTGTACACGCCAAATTAAGCATTCGCTGACCCAGAGTCTGTTTTATATTTAACTTGACGCTACGGTTGTTTAAACTAACGGCCGATTACCTCTTTATCAACAACGATCTCCTTTTGAAAAGTTAAGATCCTCTTCTCGGTTAACATCACTCATCCCATACTTACCTTTATTAAATTATTTTTATATGTAAATATTTTCTATTTTTAACAATCAAAATCAGTTTTAATTCAAAGTAACGATAATAAGTCGAAAAATGGACCATAGATGTTCGAATATTACTAGGATCCGAATTAGGAGAGATAAAACCACGAAAGAAAACCTTATTTCTAAGAATATTTCAAGAATATTCATAAGTAATATTTTATAAGATAAGTAGAATAAAATAATCTTGAACACTCCTACGTGTTAGACCAATCTATCGAACCAGTCTGGTACTATCCGTCCAATTTAACTATTATATGGCGCTCTGTCGTCATCTTTGCATAGCCTTACTATCCCTTTAATATTGTGCCCATGTTTCTAATTTGGAATATTCGCTATTTTATTTAATCTTAAGCGAAAAGCAAGAAAAAAAGTTCTAGCCTGGGATTAGTTCTCCTTTAACAATTACCGTAAAAAAATGAGAAGGGAGTGTGTTTTCTTTCTCTCAAATTCTCTCTCAATCTCCCTAGCTCTCTCTTTCTCACTCTCTCCGGACTTGTAGCTATGTAGGTCTCGCATCAAGTGCTAATTAGCCAAGCTAATCAAGAAATCGTGATTGATTTCACGTACGTTTGCATAAAATACCAGGAGGGCCAAACTAGTACAGTAGAGAGGTTAATCATTTGGGAGCAAAGACTGATTAGGAAGGCGTATCCATCTCACGGAGAACAATTTTTCTTGAAACAAAAGAGAGAATTTTCATATAGCCTATAGCTCTAGTTTATTCTTATGTTTCTGATAATGAGTTGTAAGGCGTAAGTTACTTGAGTGTAGATGGTTATCTTTATACCCTTATTCCTACCTTCGCGCACATTACTACTTTTATCACGAACGGGCTGATAGGGTGTTGTAATATTTTGTATCACTTATAAACGCTACACCGTGAGAAAATATAAAAGCGTTCTGAAGAAGCAGTAGGTTCAAATGCTACCTACACGTTTTAATTGGAACGCTATAGGTCTAAATACAGAGATACAAGATTTAAATGGTTGGGAACGCTATTTTTCTGCTTGTTACTTGTTAACTTCAAATTTCGAAATTTAGTTGAGAGCCTTGCGGAATCCGTATACTTTAAACTTAACCATTTCTTCAAGTTACCTTGATTACATAGTTTATTTTTGAAGTGCAGAAAAAACATTAGGAGGACCGTCGCCTAACTTCTAACGTCAAAAAACCTAGAGAGGATCAGGGGTGCCCCTCTTGATGGTACGCGTCATATTCTTGAGTTGAAGTCAAAGCGCTTCCTCGGGTTAGCGTCATGCTCGGTGGAGTCCTGGTCGTTAATTAGCCGGTGAACTATTTCGAAGTCAACCAAGTAGAACAAAGGAATGAAGTAGTACTTAAGGGGCCTTCTTCTTCTTCTACGACGTTCGTATATGTACGTACAGTCTTACTGACGCGTAGATAAGAAATGGGAGGCAATTTGAACTGAAAAGGAACTTGTACTTGTATAAGGACAAAAAATGAAAGTGAAGGGATATCTATACCCCCGGGCTACTTTACCCCCTCACCTTTTCACTTTCCTAATGAATTTTATTTAGGTATATCTGATTTAAAGGGATAGTGACATACACTTATTTCAAGATGAGTTTGTTCAGATTATTTCTATTTGAGAGATTCTACGAACTTGTTAGCTGCTAAACAACAATGAATAACTCTGTATAGTTGATTAATTTTTCTATTTCCAATAATTGTAGTAAGTAGTTAGCATTTCAATCTTATACAAGACTTAGTTTTGAATCTGTAGTATGTACAGTAATTTAATGCGAGTTTGGTAATTACAAATTAAAAGCCATTAAAAATTATTGTTATTAAATTTTACGAGTTTCAAAGCACAAAATGGTGCGATAAATGAACAACTTTCGAGGCAAAAGCTATAAATAGACAAAACAATGCGCTATAAATTAATTTCTTTACCAGACTATCTCCAATTTCTGTAGGTAATAAATACTTAAGTTACTGCATGAGCTAACCCAACCGTTTATTTTGGTATAAAACCAGCTTATCTTGACGCTTTGTACTCGCCCAATTGCTGACAAAACGTCAAATTAACTTGAAAACATAATAGAAAGGCTAGAGAAGCAACCGTGTGGAACTGTCGCTATCTTAAAACTCGCTTTTATCTAAAAGATTAAATTAAGAACATTTATAAAATAAAAAAGAAAAAGGGGAAATTAATTCCACCCATTAATTATTGTCTCGAAAGACAAATGACTTCATTTCCATAAATAACGAAGGAAGAATTTTATACGCTCTTTTTATGGTGGGGCCCTAATTTTAATCTCTCTTGAACAAGAGAATCGGTGAAAAATGTGTGTTTAGGCTTAGTTTTTGAACCCAGATACAGCTTGTTGTTAAAAGTTTTCGGTTAAAAGTGAAGAATTTAAAAGGATTTTAATTAAACAATTTAAAAGAGCTAGACACGACGTCTTTCCCATAAATTGGCAATTTACCGATAAAACTTTGCTTAATTAGAAAAAGAGTACGAAGAGGTATCTCGTTACCAAATTGTTTTAACGAGAAAAAGATCGTTTATCGATTTTGGTTTTGCATGCGAAAACTGTTCTGGGTGTAAAAATAGAATTTTAAGCAACACAGGATCTGAGGAACCCGGCGTATTTTTCTCTTCCACCGAAGCTTAAATTTGGTTTTAATTTGAAATTTGATATCCTAAGAGGTTATAAGCTGTTTTATTTTTAAGACTTGAAACTTAACTGGCATTAACAAAGAGGTTGGTTGTTTTTAAGATGAGTGACTGAGAGAGTTGTCGTTCTTTTAAAGATACAAATAGCTATTTAGTAATTCTTGATATTTGATACAGAGATTGAGCCGGTTATTTATGAATTACCGCTCTAAATTACCCAATACCGATTTATAGTGGTAATTTATCCGGTAATAACCGCATGGTAATTGATCCATTGTCATTTGCGTAGTATTTTTTGGTTCTCACAATATTTGAATATTTGAAGTACAGTAAGGTCTTCTTTATGTGTTTTTAAAACCATTTTTTTTACAAATTTTTGTGATTAAATTAAAATCATTTGAATATTCTTTTCACTCTCACTTTAAATACATGTTCTAAAAACATAATCTTTTCACACACCCTTTAAATATGGGTTCTACAGCATTCTTCTTTCTATTTCTAATGAACATAAGCATACTTCCCTTCCTTGAAATTGTCAATTTCTTCTGTAAAATTCATGGTAGATAATTAAATTTTAGCCAATTTAAAGGAAATAAGCTTAATTGTTACTTTTTAATTATTCAAAACCAAAAATTGCAGCATTTATGAAATTATGACTGTGAATAATTTTTCATTCACGAAACTGCGGAGTTCTATTGTTAAATAATTATTCAAATTTTTATTTCTTAAAATAAAACCCGAGTTGAGAGAAATGACAGAATTTTCTTTTAAGGTGAATTCTTTTGTATTTTAAACTTGGCTACCTTCCAACGCTTCCTGTTGCATGGGGTCATTAAGAATTATATCCTAAAGACTTAATTTTTTTACCGCTGGTTTTCCAACTGAATATAAACGTTATTTTCCGTTACCTTATAAGATTAAAACAATAGAGCAATTGTGTTTTTTTCTCACACCGAATATAAAGGATTTGCAGAAATTGTGAGGCGAATTGTTTTAATGCTACTGTTCAAATTCGAAGCGGTTTGCCGAGGTCGGGTCAGAAGTTGAAATTAATTTTATATGTTTGGCAATAAAACTTGATGGGGTCACAGTGTGAGTTAAATTTGTTACGCAATGTGGTAATGTCTTTCTTAATATACTGTGTAGTTTTAAAAAGGCTTTGACCATTTAATGGTGCAGCTTTTTTGAATACTTTAATGAAAAGTTGTGTAAATTTTTAACGCTGTTAGACAATAGGAGGGTGTGAAAGCCAATGTGTATCACCTTAAATGACCCTAGATTTTGGTCCTGATATAGTTTTGAAACTTAGAAAAATTGGTTATTGTAACTTAACTTTATTTTAGAAATAGTGTAGTTTGTAGGTATTTATATATAATTATTATAGCTGTTGAAAGTCAATAATAACCTCTTTGGCTAATCAATGGACATCGTAGTAGCCTATGGATAGGGTAGACAAAGCTTTTTAAAGCTTATTTAGCTGATTTAAAAGTAGAACTTTTGCCAGCTTTCAAACTTTTCTCTGAAAATATTTTATGTTTTTAATAAATTAAATATTCAAATCCTATGAAGTGTCAGAACTTAGTTTAAAAGTTTTAAATTAATCTAGGCCTAGAGCATCGATAAGAATTTTTAATATTTATAGTCTGTTGCATGCTAGTTTCGTCCTTTTTTTTAACACTTATTCTTTCCCGATCTCAGCTTCATCTAATCCATAAATCTCTTAAACCTTTAAACTAAATCACGATAGAAACCCTTTCTTTTTTCCTGACTATAAAAGCCAGTGCCTATCTAAGAGTAAGACTAATGCTTTCTTAACACCTTCAAGCCTCCATGCACCACTTCAAAATTTCATCGAGCAAAGTGTATGGTGTATATTGCAGTTCTCCCAATAAATTTAAGCCATAATTTCCATCAAATAGTTATACAGGGTGTTTGTGAAAAGTCCATCAATAATGAAAGGGCGTATTTATTGGGCCATTTTGAGTCGAAAATGTTCTATGACATTGTGCCGTCCGAGCCACGGTTTTCGAGTTATGATTTGAATATTTTAGGGATGACCCCTTCATTAAATTAGCGCTGTCTTTCAATTTCATAATTAAATTTAAGGGGTCATCCATAAATTACTCCAATCATAACTTGAAAACAGTGGCCTGGACGGAAAAATGTCATAGAACATTTTCGACTCGAAATGGCCCAATAAATACGCCCATTCATTATTGATGGACCTTTCACAAACACCCTGTATATGATACGGCCATCCATAAATAAAAAGCATTCATCGTAAATTTTCCATTATTTCGTTGAAACTTGGGCTTCCCAAAAATTAATAATAGTGAATTAAGGGTTCGATTGAATTCTAGAGCTCCCTTCGTTTATATTTTCCACTTCGAGGAACAAATAGCCAGCCAGCTCATAAATGCCTCAATGGGGGATAGACTCTAGTATACTGATATCTCCCAAGGATCCTCTTCAGGCTTGAGTCTTCGCTCTTCAGAACAGAATTGACCCAAAATTAAATTTTCCGGGTCCCAAGCAAGCTTCGCAACAGCTGATGGGGTAAAAAGGATTTTGGGTTCTCCCACCCATCTATCCATTAATAGATCAAGCTATGGGCTCTTTTGTGTTTGAGCTTGCTGAAACTCGACGCATTTTCTATTAAAACCTTTCAGAGAAGGGGGTGTAGGTAGACTTGATAATCGATCCGATTTTGAATTATATTCTGGCCTTTGCTGCTTGCAAAAGTCTGTATAGAAACAGATGCTGAATTTCGCACAAGGGCGGCACGAGGAATGGCTAAATGTTAACAGAGAGGCTAAGCTCCCTAACTACTTTATTGATGATGATGTTAAAGGATTTGATGAACCTCTGTTATTGATCAAAAGTTTAACCTGAACGATGCACAGGATCCGAGGATGTCCTTTAGAGCGGTTTGCATACCAAATGTACTCTGGATTAAGGCGAACTATTATTGCATGATGTTGCTAACTGCTCTTAGTTTCTTAGCCTCTTCATCACGATGTAATGCAAACTTCAATCGATATACTATTTAGACAACTCTGCTCGTGAAAAGGATTCATAACAGAGATTTTGACCGATATTCTATAGTGGTTCAATTAAGCTTAATTACCGTTAATTGTTACCTATATTAATCTTCAAGTTCCCAAGGCATGATAAAGACTCGTGTCAGTTGTGGTCGGTTTATATATATAGGAAACGATGGATTTTGTATTGTATTTCGTACAATGGACAGTGTTGTTCAGCAAATGTCACAAATACCTAATTTAAACCAATAATAATATATGAATGTACGTCTATCTATTATACTTGGGCTTTTCATGCTTACCATATTTTTTTTCTTCGTCTCTACCGATGCATCAATTAGAGTACGCGTTGTATAACCAGCAGCCAGCCGGAAGTTCTATTTATATTAAAATCCCGGTAGGTATTACCGCAAAGCACGTCTTTAAAAAAAGCTTTGCATATATAGGACCATAGAGATGATAAAGCCTTGGTTCAGGGGGTAAAAGGAAAAGGAGAAACCATCTCTAATATGGGAAGCTCAAGAGCAAGGATGGAGAGTGAAGGGATAGGGACTATCAGAGGCAGGAATGGACGTATGCCTCGTTTATCTTCATCTTCTTTCGGCGTGCAATAACTTCCCATCAGTGTATAGTCTCCCCAGCTCGCGTCTCATCATTGAGCCCCGGCTTGCTTCCGTTTTAAGGGTCATCCACCATATCCTAAAAAAAAATTCGCGTTGTCCCAGTAAATAAAGCGAAAACCGAAAATACTTGAAATATATCCGACTCTATAAATGCCCCTCCGTTTATTAATGCCTAATACACGTACATTTCAGAATGTATTTTCATCCTGAACGTTTACCACCATTTAAACCTTACCACGTTTAAAAGAGCTGCAGTTAAAACACCTTTTACTGTGGTACAATGTCGAGTTGAAAATTATTCGTAGGCAATTTTTTTTATTCCCGAAATCACAGAGCTCCAGACGATGGGTTTTCTACTTCATCAGTTTTTCCATCACACGTCTCTTTTAGATGGGAATTATTATACCGGATGGCTTAGGGATACCCCACCTTTGTTAAGGCTGAAAAGTGATACGGTTGATTGATATATCAGGCGGGATTTTTAAAGGTATATCAGAGATGCCGTGCTGTTGAAAATGTAACACGCGTGGGTTGGAGGAAAGGTTTTTCAATCGCGCGACGTGTACCCGATTCTTTTGTGAAAGTCACGTATGTCCCAGGATGCCTTGACACTAGTGTTATTTTTACTGTACAGTTGAATATCATGAAACATGGTGGGCTGCCATTTCGATCATCGCACCTTCTGTGCATTCCATTGCCAAAGGGGTAGGACAGGAGCGATTTTTTTTAAACTGAGGTGATTTTCGATAGCAATTTTAATAAGTTACACTTGTACATTAAAATATGGATTCCAGCCGGAATTAATACAATTTTAAAACGGTGACTATCCGACCCCACGAATTCACCAAAATTTTAGATGGGTCGATTCTGATGCCAGAGAAATGTATCAACGTAAGCTTTTATAAAAATCCCATCCGGGACTTCTGGAGTTGCATTCGAATCTCAAAGGCTTTGGGGCCTTTTACTAAAATATCTCCACCGCACCGCTCCCTCTTGAGGTGGTACTAAGTTCGAGATAAGATAGATACCAAGGTGTTTGACTGTATGTAAACGATATGTAAATGTCTCGATGAGTCGGATGTGGGCGTATTTATCTTTCTGGATTGTTTGTTTCCCTTTAATGTAACCTCAAATCCGTGAACCGATTTGTTGTTTCACGAACTAATGGGGCATGCATGATTTAACGTTCAAGCGTTTTACAACAGATACTTTTGTATTGCGTTGAATATAATTCTTACACAAATTGACCTGAACTGAATCAAGGATGATATCCACACTAGAAACAATGTAATATGCATTTTTGGCACTCAAGGTTAGTTTACTATCCCTTTACCTATATTTTCTCTGGAGAAACATTAATCCGAATTTCCATCAGAATTCTGACCTATTCCACCTTCTACACTTGGAAACTGTTACATTTGGTCTAGCTCTTTCAGCCATATGCAATACATTATTATTCCTGAACGAACCCATACAGTCCCAGTGGCAAAATGTTGCTTATACTTTAGAAATTCCATCCCATCTTTGATGTACAATACGCCTCAATACATATCACCCATTATTTGCCTTGAATCGAGGTATAGCACGTGTACGGTTTAACCTTAACACTACTGATTTTTACCCTCGAAACTCGACCTCATAAACGTAAAGACGGATTTTCGTAGACTTACCTCGGGAATATCTCACGCGAAATGACCCTTACAAAACCTGACTCTATTCAGCATAAAGGATTTGCGATAGATTACGATTTTTTTCTTTTTTTTTTCATCACCCACGCTGGAGAATTTCTCCTTCAGCTCCTGAAAAAGGATTCAGGAAATCTCCAAGACGGTTTTTTTCCATCCTTCAATCCTGAATCGAAATACCTGTAACTCCAGGTTACAAAATCGAAAACTGTATACCCTAGTATATAAGCTGTTTTTTCTTTACGCTTAAGATAAAGTTTGGTCTTTTTTAGCTTCCTAGACCAGGATTTTCCACGTTCACAAAGTATTGGGTTTTTTCTACCCTAAGTTCCCTTGCTTATTTTCCCAATAGCCTTGCGTTTTTTTCCTTCTAGGGGAAAAACAAGAAAGATCTAATGAGTTTAGTGACTTTCACTAGTTTGATTTTCGTTTAACCTTTTTGTTAAAGGTCAGGGCCAAACCCAAGCTGTCTTGTTAATTAAATTGGTGATCAATGAACGATACGTAGAGCTATGGTTACCTTGGTAGAGAACGTCCTTTGGTATTTGGAATAGACTGTTATCCTAATTTATAATAGATTAACGAATTTTGTGTGTGTCTACAGTGTGATTAAGAATCGATATAAAACTTGAGAACATGTGAACATCCATCTACCTTTTAGGTTTTCATATTTCTTTTTTCCCTGGATCGTTAAAAGATTTCCAAAAAGCACAATGTGTTCTTTGAAAATTCTCGGATATTCACAGTACATTGAATTTATGAATTTTGAGTTATTTTCAGTAAAAATGATTGGAAAATTAACCTGAGCCTTTGACGTAAATATACCTAAACATAAGCCTTTAACGGGGCACGCTTTGGACCAATTTGTATCCCTGCTTAGTTAAGAGCAAAACTAGAATCACGGGAGGTACGTGAACTGAATCGAAGAGACCTATCAAAAACAATTACCAATTGTCCAAGCGCTTTGGTAACATACTCCAGACATATTTTTCGGACGAACGGCGAGAGTGAGAGAGGCTTTGAGATAAGTCCTGAATCTAATAATCTTCGGGGCATACACTGCACGTATTTGTTACTCGCTGTGCTATCTGCTGGTTCAGACAGAATGTGCCCATGAGGATGGTGGCGGCAAAATTCTGGACCCCCTAAAGTAGTGTATAGGGTTTGGAACATATCAAATCTTTATGAGAGAGAAGAGGGGTCTGTAATATTGATTTCATCTTCACTATATTTCACCCTCTCCTGTTGTATTATTATCCGTAATAAAAACTTTTGTCCGAGGGAAGTAATTAGTTAGAGGTATAAAAGAAAGGATTGGTTCCCCACTGCGAGTTTGCGGGCTTTGTCGAGTGGAAGTTTGCTAATTCCATTTTGCTAAAAATGGTAAAAGCTTCTCTTCTCTCCCAACCGTGACGACACCGGTTTTCATAATATTCTGTCGCTAAATAAAATCCACGCCGTGATGAGATTTCTCTTGACTTTATCCTGGAAGCCACGAAGTGTTCAATGTTACTTGACTGTATGTTAATTCAATTCTCAACGCTTCCCTGTCCTTACCCTTACTGTCAGGCATTACAGAGGTTTGAGTATATGTTTGCTGTAATATCATAGTGGCGTTGGTTTTAAGTTCCGGATTTCCTTGAAAAATCTATTGTAATTTGAAACGCTGGTTATTTTATTTTTTATTCGTAAAACTATTGGTTCAGTTCAGTTCTAAAGACAATGGTGCGTGCGACACAGCTGTAAAGATATGTTAATATCGGTGGATGCCGTTTCGTTTTAAAACTAAACCGTCATACGAGAATGAACACGATAAAATAAACATTGATATCTATATCCACCCTCTACCTAGGCCTACTTTGAATGTTATTAAACCATTACAACCAAACTCCAGTCAGCCCTAACAACAGTGGTTGCAGGCGTCTCTAGTCTGTGTTTAAAAATGCACGCCGTTAATGGTGCATTTATTACATACATACACATTTAGCGTGTGGAGAGAGACCGTGCATGGAGTGTCCCGCAAACCAACCCTCATTAAGATTCCACTATAACCTTGACTGTGTTGTAAGTCTGTACCCGATGTTTTCGATGCAAAGCGACCATTTCTTTTCATTTCTACTAGCTTGAAAGTTACATGGGGCCTTATACATTAACGTTACCTGTTTTTTATATAGACCATTTCGAGTACTTACACCCTCTTACCTTTATAGGCTTCAGTTTAGCCTAAAACCTATTGGATTGAGGCAGAGTTTCTCTGAAACCGAAATGGTCTATTGGTTAAAAAAAAAACACCACATGCTGTTTTGCCCATAATTCTTATGGTAGAGGAGGTATTTTAATTTTTTTTATTCTGATTTGACCTCTGGTACCAGAGTTTACTTCCATCAGTACCACATAACCTTCAGCTTTATTCACTTGGCCATTAACCTATGCACTACACGTTAAAAAGAAGCTTACGGCGCAACTTATCTTGCCAATTTTATCATGTTTTGAATTGAATTCAAGATGATTCTTTTGAACGTTTTCAATTTAAACTGTGGCTCGAAGGTCTTCCGAAATATTTTTGTGCAGACTCAGACCAAAACAACTCCAGGCTAGAGCAATTTTGAACCAATATATAACTAACTACGTGATGTGATTTTATTTTTATTTTTTTTTTCTTGAATTCTATTGGATTTTTCGATTTTTGATTTAGTTGTTTTATTCGACTCCAAAAGTGGGGAGAAAAAAACGTGTAGACATTCATTCTTGTCTATTTTGAGATGGGGAAGTCAGAAATATTTTGAGGGTTGCTTTCATTGCATGGTGCGGTTGTCTCTTCCGCGCTTAACTGAATTTTCTTTTTGGGTATATCTTTTACAAAATGAAAGAGTTTGATCTGAATAAAAACATTTTGCTGACTACCTTTCAAACGTCTGAAAAAACTTTTGCATGTATTAATTTTAGAGAAATTTAAGAGCATGTTTTGGCAAGTTTCACTCGAAAGTAAGAATAAAAAATGTCGTTTCCGATGTTTTTCTGCTCCTTTCGAATTTTACCAAAGCAAACTTTAACGAATGAATATTTTTTTCTACATTTCTTCGAAATTCCAAACCTACGGATAAAATTTAAAGTATATTCTCAATTTATTAGTTCACCAGCCTCTAACCATAAGTTCATAAGATATGTTCCATAAGTTTGTCACTGATTACAAACTGGAGCTTGTCATGAAGTGACGTAGGCTAAACGTCATAGATTCGAGGTAAAGCGACGCCTGGTGAGGCTTAATTACTACAGACTAAATAAGAAAATGGACTGCAAAAGTGAGTGTAGTCAATTCTCGCTTGTCGTTCTCGAACTAGCTCGAGCTGTAAGTCTCTATCATTACGAAGTATACGTACTGTCATACTTATGGAACACATCTTATAAACTTATGCTCTAATATATTAGATTTAATATCAAATAATGAAATTCATGAAGGTCTTTCTGCGGTATATAAAATGGTATATTTTAAAGTGACTTTACATTAAAACAATATTGCATTTAGTTTCGCAAAAGAAAAAAGCTATCATTACGAAGTATACGTCGTACTTATGGAACACATCTTATAAACTTATGCTCTAATATATTAGATTTAATTTCAAATAATGTAATTCATGAAGGTCCCTCTGCGGTTTATAAAATGGTATATTTTAAATTGACTTTACATTAAAACAATATTGCATTAAGTTTCGCAAAAAAGAAAAAAGGTTTCCACCCTTTACTTAGCTATCGGGGAATAACTTAGCTTTGTAAGTTAAATATGTTAACTGACATTAGGGTACATTTACTAGCTCAATTAATACATTAAGTAACATTCGTATGAAATTCTAAGTGTGGGTTTTCCAAAAATAATTGCCTAAACCTTTTTTAAACTTGCATATAGGGTTAATTTTAAAACAAGGTATTCAAGTGGGATGAAAAAGTTTTAAATGAACTTAAGTTGCGTAGGTTGAAACCCATTTTTTCTGTTCTCTTCCACACGTACTTACGCATAATATTAATACCTTTTATTATCCCTCCCATGTATACCTTGAAATGTTAGTAAGTGGGAAGCTATGGCGGAGGTTTACTATGTACCAAATACCATAGAGGAAATTAGTCTCAAAAACAATTCAAAGAGGAAACAATAAGATTTTGTTTTTTTTAAATTTTAACACTTCCACCGCCTTTTGAGAGGATAGTAGCACCTCGAACCAAACTCTTTGTTTTACCATCTTTTTTAATCTTAAAATATGTTTAAAAAGCTGTATGTCAGTAGGTACTTGTATTTTATTTGTGGGTTACCAATTTTAATAACCATTTGACTTGGAACTGCAGGGACTGAGACACAGGATATGACGTAGCAGTTAAGGAATCAACTGAAATAGTTTGCAGTTAAAATTAAAATAGCTACTTTTTTATCAAAAATACATTAAACTCTATCAAACCGACAAGATATGCATATCTTTAACGTAATCTTCAAGGTTAATTTCGAATGATTTCTTTCAGTCTTAGGTTTAGATTCTAATAAAACTGTTTTTAATAATTTCATAAAACAAATTATGGAGCACCGGTAACTTAATTCAATTAAAGTAAATTAGGCATTATAAAGTATTGCTGGGATTTTCAAGTTGTATCTTTCGAATTCAGTTGATTAATGTCTTTGTAACGGAAACGGATGACGCTCAAATCTACGAGTTTACTCCCACCCACGGAGCTTATATGTTTTTTCCAGCAATCTTTATATTCCAACAACACTTTCATATTCGGGTGTTTCACCCATTACCTTACACTCTAGGTATTCATCCTAAATATATATTAAAAAAACCGAGGGGCTAATCACTCTTCGTAAACGGTGAACACTTTGTACCTTTGACAATACTGAAGGATGCGCGCAATGCATTCCTAAAAACCTCAACCCTTTGGAATGTTTACACTTAACGCGAGGATATGATAGTGATTAGCCCCTCGACCGAAACCATTGAGTGTCGGCGGCGGATATATGTACCTTATAATCCCATAGTCATGCCTCCTCCCGCGTATGTATTTTGCTAGATCATGAAGAAACTGGTTATGGAATCTATCAAGCCCAATTTGAGTTTCATTCAAACGTCCATCGTAACAACTATCTTGGAATGTTTAAAAAGAGATACTGCATTTAGTTTTTATTTTTTTTCATATAAATTGAATTTAGCGCTTAAAATAAGCCAAAATTATTTGAAATATGTCTCGAATATTTTAAAAACGAAATATAATCGATCCTTATCAAATGGGTTGGGAAGAGAGCATTATCGTCTGCTTGAAAAAGGGTTAAAATGGGGCATTGATTGGTATGTGGATGACAAAGATGTTAGATATTGCTTCAAAGTTATCAGTCCACCATATTTGGTCCGTATAGGCCTTTTCGACGCAACCCTTACTATCGGGACATACAAGGTGGTTGATACATTTCCACCCATCTCTGCGCATGCACTCTCATGATAAAAAGACTACAGCGCAGGCGCCAAAAAGCGACATGGAAGGCAAAGTTTTAGCCCCCTGTCTTTCCCTCTTAGATACATTGAAAGGGGGTTGATACATTGCCAATTTTTCTATCCGTCTCTTAGCACTCTCATGATACAAAAATACTACAGCGCAGGCGCCAAAAAGCGAGATGGAAGGCAAAGTTTTAACTCCCGTCACGTGTCTATCCCTCTTAGTTACATGGAAATGGTCTCATGCATGTGTATTCCATTTTGGTTTCGGATTTAACAAAACTTCTATGGAATACGGATTCTTATCAGTTTTAATATCCTGAAAAAATCTTTCGCGGGAGTCTATGGAAAAATACTTATCATGAAAAAAACATACAAAAAAGAGTAAAATTCAATTACAGTTATTGCCCTCGAGACTTTCCAGTACATTTTTTGTTGTTGTTATATCCAAAGATAAGCTGAGTTTTTGTTGCCTCCTGCCTATTCTCAATAATTCACAAGATTGATGTTCACTCTAGAAATACAAATACAAACATATTACCAAAACCCCCATAAGAGCTTCGGGCCTGGCCCTAGCACTTTCCCCAAAAGCCCTAGGCCTTTTCTAGTATTTTCAAGACAAAATTACACCATCTACAGCGCTTATCCTCTTTAAATCCTAATGATTCCCGTCTTTAATACATGGTATCAATTCACCATGAAAAATTGAAACCCTTATGGTTCGGTGGAAGTATACAACCGCACAATAAAATCCCTTCCAGTAGGACCAGTACTATATATGCCATAAAAAGTTTTCGTTTTATGCTTTTTCTCGAAATAAGTTGGAAGATGCTGCAATTTTACTATCCTTTATATACTTTATTTTTTGTTGAAGAAATGTTGATAAACCTGAAAAGGGTAAGGCGGATTGGTTCGTAATGTTAAGTCACGTAAGGATAAAGTAGTCCGTTCCAAATTACTCTGGAATATAAGGGGATCGACTGATCCAATTTACTCTTAAGTCCAATCGTTTAAACATTTCAATTTAGTTTTTAAGCATTGAACTGAAAGTGTTCGGAATTCCAAACCTCAATTTGCTTAAGGGACTTTCTTGGAATATTTTTTATTTCATTTGCTCAAGTTATTATAGACCATTCCGATGTAATTCTCAAGAAATATTTCACCCGCCTTTGGTAATGTCAATAATCGTTAAATCTGAGGTTATGCATGAACCTCAAATCAAAATGGCCCATAAGAATAAATTTTTTTTTTACTTTAAATTCCCGGAAGGTAAATCTATTTTTTATTTCTAAAATTTAATTATTCGAAAAGAAAATCGTTCAAACGTAAATTTGCATTGTGGTATATTTATTTTATTTGATAAAAAATTTTTATTCGCAAATAAGTGTTAATTTAGCTTCTACTTTTGAATATTCCCTCTCTCAGAGGATTTCATTTAACATTTTCTAGGAAATTGATTATAAATTGTGCTGAATAGTAAGGAATGTAACCCCCTATATTAATGGTCCTTCTTCTCCAATGTGTTCTTAACGATTTTTGCGTTTAATTTATCTTTGGATAAAGAATTCATTGGGTGGCGTACGTGTATATGTAGACTATATAGGTTTAGTAATTGTCCAATTTAGGTTACCCCAATCCGGTAGCGAATTATCTAATCTATTGTGCTCCGAAAGTGAATCGACAGACTCGCAAAACCTTTGTGTAGTCATTTAAGTGAGCATCTGAAGAGAAAGTAAAACTAGAAATAAGGCTTAACTGTTTTGGAATTGGGTTATAACCCTGAAATACTTTTCATAAGTATGGGGCGGCCATTATGGCATTGTCCATGCGAGGCAGTATCAAAGAGACTGCAGCGCCATTCGCCTTTAATATTTTTTATCCAGACCGGTACAGAATAATGATATGACCTGTGATTTTCATAAAGATGACAGTAGGCGATGGGGTTTTTTTAATCTCCTTATTATGCCACTCGAAGAGTCTCCCACGAAAAATACGCCGTTAGGAGACGTCCCATTCGTAATTGATGAGTAGCACTCTTAGCAAATATCCTTTAGACCCAAACTTACGCAGAGGTTTCAGGGTTATGATTTGTTATAGGAATGACAGTTTGAATTAGGCCTCAAACTGAAATTTGCGTTTCGGAGCATATTTTCAAATATTACGGACATGATTAATTTACCTTGTTATCGCTGAAAGTTAAGTGGTCCAAAGTCCTAAGAGTAACCGACGCACTTTCAGGAACTTATGACATAAGTACGCCATTATCATTTAGTATAGAGGATGAAAATCCACTTGAATATGTGTCGGGACAGCAACGTCCACACTAGATTTCCCTGGTGGCTCATTTTGTTTTTCAATTAATTTGGGATTTTCATATGGCAACGACAGTATAAGTTGATAGCCGTCTTTACTACCGTGTATTTAATAATTCTCGACCACTTTACTCCCAAGTTGTTTAGTCTTTGCTGCTTAGTTTTGAGTTCTTAATGTAATTGCTTTCCATGTTTGCCGCGCCGTGTCTCAAAGATATCCTGTTAGACTTTGGACCCTCATAAAAGGCAATGGGACCCTTATAAGTCTCAGGAATTAGTGTAAAGTAACATTGGAAATATACCTGTTGATCGTTTATATCGTCCATGTAGCTAAGCCGAATTAATGAATGATATTAAAGGCTATAAACTAACCTGAGTCTCTTCTTTGACTCTAATCAGCATTACACAATGAACTAATGCAGATATAAAACCCCTAATGGAGGGGGCATTTATTTATGATGGGAGTTTTGAAATTAAAAATGTTTTCCCAAGTTTTATTTTTGATTGCTCTCGTGTCTAGCCGCATCAAATAGAATTTCCTTTGAATTTTCTTAGTAAAATTAGCCGAGGCGTTTAATGTGTGAAGTACATTTAGGAATTTTGTTTTATTTATATTTAGTTTCCCGTTGGGGAAAAAACGTCAGCAATTTAGAAACGTCAATATTAATTAAAATTAACGACTTGGGGGTAATTTTCTTTCATAAAATTTGGAAAAATTCTTACCGCAAATATGAAGTGTCTCGCTATCTTTTTCAAAATTAAAATATTTCCTGAATGAATTTAATTTGGCACTTTCTCAAAACTTAATTAAAATTATAGGTCCTTATATTTTAAACTAGAGTGGATACTTTCCTTGAATATTAAGCAGCTTCCGGTAGCCATGTCACCACATACTTCAATATTTTTTATAACGATTACGTAAATTTATATTAACGCCAATATAATTTAATTTTGAAATATTTAATATAATAATATCTTTATAATTTTAAATTTATGCATAATGTTTCTGATTGAAAAGTCTGATTACGTTAATTAAAAGATTAAGACCCATTTCGTCGAACCTTAAAAGATTTAATTTGATTAAAAGTATAGGATAATCTTAAATATCATCTGTTATTCTTTCAACGCTTATAACTTTAAAAAATGAATGATGAAAAATTGTATGGTTACATATATAGAACGGATATTTCTCCATATTTTTTGTGTCAGTAAAATATCTTAGAAACTTTAAGTATCTTCAGGCGGTATCCCTTTTCGTAGCAGACAAGGTGAAATCGAAAGAAATTGCCATTCCATGGGAAAGTGCTTCAGGCCCTTTTTGTTTTACATTTTTTTTTCTTCATACATGCAAGGGGGGGGGATGAGATACTTTCTTTAGAATCTAGAAAGACTCCTTGAGCTTCCTGTCGCCCGGATCTCCTCCCCGCCTAGACATTTTTTTTCCTAACTTAACTTGACCCCTACTATTACATACATTATTATAGACACGCATGATTTATACAAACGAATATACACATAGACTGGAATTCATACAGCTAATACGAATGATTGTGAAGACGTTTTCTCAACTTATCTAGGCGGATTTTTGTGTGAAGAGAATAATAAAATATGTCTGATTAGTTTTATCTCAGGATAATGTAATCTCGCTGCATATTGCCTGAGATAGTGTTGCTACCAACGAATGAAATCACAGGTAGAAAGACATCAGAATTATATGACTCAAGCCCGTCCCATAAAATCCGCAAATATAAAGTAACATGTTAAAAATGGGACGCCATTATTCTTATTAAATGTATTTATTCCTAACAAAGGCTTTAGTCGTTTTGAAGGCATAAGCTAAGCTTTGGTCTATTATATTTCAAATACGGTTTGTGTAGAGTTGGTTTGAAGTTCTTATAAGCAGATAATGGTGGTAGTAAGCGGTCAAGAAAGTTGCAGCAACCGCAACGCCAGCGACAATTTTTTTGTTTATCACTAACATTATCCTAGCCTAGTATTTTAACCATCTCTGAAGAAAAGAAAAACTTTGCTTTTAGTGAAGTCGACATTCTTCAATCCACTATATTGTCACGTGATCGGATTACCAACTCATGTGTCATAATCAAAAATTGCTCTGTGGGAAACCTTAGGATTTCTTTTTAATATGACAGAATGTCAGGTTGCGTTATACATCAGGTTTTAGGATAAAAAATATAACTTCAAATCGAGCGTACCATAGTTGAACCCTTAAGGTTCAGTTCAGTCAGTAAAGAGAGTGCATTGCAAGGACAGAAAAATTTTTAGAGTGTAATTTAAGTTCAAAATTATAATAAAATATTTTCCTTCATATTAGCCTTATTTTAAATATTTATAATTTTATCATGCACTCTAGAGAGAGAGGCCGCTGTAAATATCCAAGAATAAGGCAAACATCTCACGCCCCCGCAAAACATCAAACATTAATTACTAAGGAATTCCTGAAATTTATTAACGCAGTTCCCTTTCACAGAAATTTATAGGAGGTCCCCCTTGCAAATTACGTTGAAACATCCGGAACCTTATCTAAACCCTCTTTTCCGATATTCCGAGCCGAGAGCTCCTTTTCATCTTGATAGCGTAAACTAATGTATACTTAAGCCTTGGACTGTTGTTAATTTGGATGGTACCAACCAAAATTACGTTTATCTAAGGTTTATACCGCTAAGCCTTGGTTTAGTTTAGTTAAAATTATACCCCTTATCCCTTTAAATTTAGCCATCCGGAATTCGATGGAAAGAATCAACGAAAGGAAATGGGCAAAATTGTACTAAAAGATTACGAACGAACGTACATCGTTGTTAGTGTTTAGCCAAGTTTTTTGGAGGCCCCATTAGGTTCTCACAATCTTTCCAAGCTAGCAACGGATCTGAGAAAATTGTATAGTTTTTTTTTCTTCTTCCCCACAGAAAGAATCTCCAGCTGGTATTTTTCGTTATAACAGCTCTAGAATTCTTTTCTGACCCAAAATTATTATTTCTCTGAAGGCTTGGCCGGCTCGCGCTATTACTTGTTGATGTAAGAGAAGCTCATATCTTGATATTTGGTAAAGAAAAAGTTCATTCTGGAATTTTACCTTCATATTTTGTTTGATTGTTCAAAAGAACGCCTAAAGTATCCATTATTTCAAATTGGAACTATCTACAATAAATATTAAAGATGATATGACATAATATAGTTAAGTGACTAGGAGTTAGGCCTATCTGTTAGCCGACAAGATAAGTAATCGGTTGGGTCAGGTGGTACTAGTCTTCCAATAGAAGTTAATAACGAAACGTCGTCTGCTTCATAGATAGGCCTAACGTGTATGGGCTCAGGAAAATGAATTGCTCGTATCTCTTTTAATATTGTAAATAGACCTATGGTTCTAATTTGAAATATTCATTGTTTTACACGCTCTTTCTAGTAAATTGTTGAAATTTCTATATTTCTGAAATAATGTTCAGCAGTTTAAAACTAACACTTTTACTTCATGTTATAAAGGTTTGGCGTGTTATAAGACAAACCGGGGCCAAGTATTTTTCTTGTCCAGCGAGTTTTCCTCCTAAACAACTAAAAAGTGAAATTTAGAACTACAGTATAAGAACCGCGACTGAAGATGAGTTGGTTGTAGCTAGCTAGTACTTTATACTGTATTTTCGGTTTTTCAACAATTTTTTTTTTATATTTTTGCTGGTGGCGAAAAACCCGCCCATTGATAGTCATCAGCTGGTGTATGGTGCTCGTAGTTAAAGGTCCATCAACGACATACTAACCTGGAATTAGGGACGGCCGTGTTTCATCGCTAACTTCAACCATGACATAATATCGGATGTAACTATCCACTTAAATTGGTTGTCCTTGACTTGAAATTTTCTTCAAGTTTTGTCTAGGAGGGTATAGTTTTATATGAATTAAAGGAAAGTTCTTGTGGCGGTGAGGCTCTCCTCTCTTCTCCGATACAAAATTACATATTCCAACATTATTTCAAGGTAATATAATGCATTGGGAATTTTTATGGTTTTCTTTTTTACGGTGCTTAGTAACTTAGGATTTGTTTCGCCCAGGTTTGACTTGATAAAATAGATTAGGGTTTTGACTATAGTAAGGGTTACGTCAGGGTTGAATAACCAATTCAAAATTACAAGCATCAAGTATTCACCAACACTAAATCGATTAGTTAAAGGGAGTATAAAGATAAATTATTCAACACACGGTGACAAGAAGAGGTAATTAGGTGATTCACAACAACTTTGGGTCTTAAAGATAACCAATGCCATTCAGATTTTGCCCTGATTTACCTGAACTGAACTGCCATCTTTACGAATTAAGCGAAATAATGTCGTGTCAAGTGTAAAGATGGAAATCTTCTCATTGAACCAGACTTTATTAGTAAATTATTAAGAAGACGTGATGTCTGTCACATTTTTTAGATGTTTATCAGTTCCGCTTTTAAGATAATATTTAAACAAACAATTGTCTCCCTAAGACCGTCATCCAAAAAATTCCATTCATTCATGGTCGGTAAATAGAAAACAGGACAAGGTTTTAATGTTTTTGTAAAAAAATGCATAACAAAACTTAGACAAAATATTAAAAAATGCTTATCGCCTTTTATTGAATAGATAATGGGTCAAACTGTGTCAAACTTAAAACATTTTCACGCATTGTTCGCTTACTTGATTCTTCTGGCACGCTGTTAAATCCCCAAATTATTTACTTATTATTTACTTAGTTTAAATGATAAATAGATCTTAACTTTACTTTAAATATCAAAACACTTAAAAATCCGGTATACTTCAAATTATGTACTTCTGTTAGCATAAGTTTTACAAGCGCCAAATATCTCTTTACATAGCGAATAATACCGTGAATTCTTAACCCTTTTTTAACAATGGGCACTCGCGAACTCTCTGCGTTGGGGTTTTTTAAAAAAAAGGAAGACATCCCGCGCTCTGAGTTCGAGAACCTTTAACCTAGGTAGCAACTATTTTGGCGCGCAAAATATTTATCTTGTAAATTTCATTCCCCCTTTGTTAGACCAAAAAGTATAAAAGGGACCTCGCGCCCCAAAATATAATCAGATTGAAACGAGCTCTTAGCCTTCTCTCTCAGCGACTCGCACTTGGTCGTAACCCGTTTTTTGGGCAGTTTTTGCGCCACGAAATACTTTAAACAAATTTCTGGCCTAATTCTGACCCTTAAAATCGACTCACCGCTAAATCGCAAGGACTTAGCCATTTTTTAGATAATAATTTTTAACCCTTTTGAAACTTTAACTTTTTTCGTATCAACCAGTTTTTTTTGCCAATAAACATAAACTTTGTTTTTTTTTCTCGTACTAAACTTCAGTCGTTTTACTTTAATTTTAAACGCGGATACTAGTTATCGAATCAGACCTACAAAACCTTTAGATATTCAGTACGCGTTGCCACATTTTTGGTGCCGAAACCCGGGATTTAATTAGTAACGCGTTTAAAAACACTTAACGAACAGTACGAGAAATGCCTCAAGACGTTATGGATGATCTCTCGCGATTAAAGGCAAAAAGAACCGGGACCAAACAGTCCGCGTCCCGCGCTAAAAACCTCATGGAAGTCGAATTGGGTAAAGCAAGTCCCGATTTCGCCGCTATCCAGGGGTACCTTAACATCTTAAAAACTAAAGAACAAACGTTAATCGAAATTAACGAAAACATGGAGCCCCTTTTCACCACCGCAGCGGAACTAGAAAAGGACCAACAGACATCGCTCGACTACATCGATGATCTCGTCATAGCCCAATGCCGCGGCAACCAAGCCGTCGATCTTCACAAACAAGCCGCGACTCTAGCGGCCGCTGTCGGCCTAGCAACGACCAGCTCATCCACCAGCTCGTCCAGGAGCGGCACTCCGACCGTTACCCATACCACGCAAGGTAACCTTAACGCGAACCCGCCCGGGACTCAACCGTCGATCGGAAGCTCAACCCCGCTTACCAACGTACCGCCCGGGACTCAACCGTCGATCGGAAGCTCGAACCCGCTTCCCAACGTACCGCCCGCGCCGAATTCCAGCTCGTTACCTCCGCCAAACGGAAACATTTCGGCCGTCCGCTTACCAAAATTAGAGATCCGTCGGTTTTCGGGAGACATTAGCACGTGGCAAAACTTCTGGGCGCGCTTCGCAACCAGCATCCACAACAACCCAAACCTGAACAAAACTGAGAAACAAAGCTATCTGGTATCCTACTTGGAAGGGCCAGCCCTAACAGCTATTGATGGATTATCACTATCCGACGCCAATTACGATGCCGCTATCGTAGAACTACACAATCGATTTGGATGCAGAGAGGACATAATCAACGAACACATGCATAACCTATTAAGCCTTCCTGCCGTCCGAAAATCAAATGACGTGGTAGGCTTAAGACGGTTACACGACGCTTGTATGACCCAAATTCGAAGCCTAGAAGACCTCCAAGTTATCGACCGTAACTTTGGACTGTTACTCTGCCCAATAATCACGCAACGTCTCCCCGAAGACATCACGCTCGCGTTCAGTCGCGAACACGCTCAACTAAACATTACCGACCTAATGAACTTTCTTCAAAAAGAAATCACAAGCCGCGAACGCGCCTCAGTCCTCGCTCGGTCTACCGGTTCAGACCCCCGCCGCACCGAATCCGACCGCCGGTATCCCGAACGGCCACCGCAGCCTCGAGATTTTCGCTACGACAACAGGAGATCGAGACCACCCAGTGGAGCCGCTGCACTCGCCGTAAACTCCGATATCCGAGCCTGTCTCTACTGCGATAAACACGAACATTCGACTACCCAGTGTAACCAGCTAACCGTAGCCGAAAAGAAGGCTATACTCATGCAAAAGAAACGCTGTTTCATTTGCCTTCGGGAACATCAAGCCCGGAATTGTAATTCCAGATACCGAATTTGCAAGTTTTGCCAGAAACGGCACCACTCTAGTATCTGCGACCGGCCCAAGGAAAACACGCCTGAAAACATAGAGACCGCCACTTCAACGGGCACCGCTCAAATGACCGCCGGAGTTTCGACGAAATCAACGGGAGCCGTATTTCTCCAAACCGCCTTGGCCGTAGCCAATAGTCCCGCCGGACAAAATACCGAGACGGTCCGATGCCTCCTCGACACCGGGAGCCACGTCACGTTTATTAAAGAGAAAATATCCCGAAAGCTCGCGTTGCCAGTCCTACTAGAAGAAAACCTCGAAACCACCAGCTTCGGAAGCACGAAACCCGAACGCAAAATAAGACGGAAGGTGCAGGTGGAGCTCAGGAGTCGCTATAACCCCGAGAAAAGGATCACCATCGAAGCCTACGAAACACCCGAAATATGCGGCTCGGTATTCGCCGTACCGGGCGCGGAACTCTCCCGCGAATTTCAAAGACGAAACCTCCCGATGGCCGACGCAACAACGGTAGAAGAAGGCAATCGCGATCCCCACGCGGTCGACGTACTAATCGGAGCCGACTACCTTTGGGCTATCGCGAGCGGAAAAAGCGAACGTTTCGGACCGACACTAACCGCAATGGAAACTATTTTTGGGTGGACGCTTCAAGGCCCACAGACCGTCGGATCACGCGATATCGGAATAAACACCGTCTCCATCATGCTAATCAACGTAAACTCGAATTTAGAGGAAGAAAGCATCTCGAAAAATCTTCGCGGATTCTGGGAGCTAGAATCGTTCGGCGTCCACGACTTGAACGAAGAAAAAGAATCGGGCAACAAAATCCTAGAAACATTCGCTAAAACCACCGAGTTCCAAGACGGTCGCTACACGGTCGCTCTACCTTTTAAACCAGGCAACTTAAACCTGGGAGACAATTACGCCGTAGCCGCAAAGAGAACCTCGAATCTACTTTTCAAACTAAGAAAAGATCCCGTCAGCTTTAACGAGTACAACACGATAATCAAGGATCAAATCTCCGCCGGAATCGTCGAAAGAGTCGACCCGAGTAAAAACGTCGGCGACGCGCTTTACTACCTGCCGCACCGAGCCGTAATCAGAGAAGCTAGCACTTCAACAAGAACTCGCGTCGTCTACGATGCATCATCTCACGCGACCGACGTCTCCAGCCTTAACGCGTGCCTAGAATCCGGACCGAAGCTAAACCCCGAACTTTTCGACATCTTACTCCGGTTCCGAGAAGGAAAAGTCGCGTACACGGCCGACATAACGAAGGCGTTCCTTCAAATTCAAATCCGCGAGGAAGACCGAGACGTCTTACGATTTCTATGGGTAGACGTCGACGATCCCTACAAGAGCCACACGCTTAGAACCTACCGGATAACACGCGTCCCTTTCGGCGCAGCATCAAGCCCCTTCCTACTGGCCGCTACCGTCCGGCTTCACGCAAAGAAATACCAGGAGATCTACCCAGAAGCTAGCAAATTACTCGACGACTCTCTCTATGTCGATGACCTAGTCGCAACCTCCACCACCAACGAAGAAGCCATTAAAAGGATATCAGAAGTAGATCAAATCATGCAAGACGCTAGCATGAAACTAACGAAATGGCAAAGCAATTCTCCGAAGGTCAGGGAACATCTAACCGATAAAAATCAAGACACAAAGTCCAAAGAGACCCAGCCATTTTCCGCGCCGCCTAAAGTCCTCGGACTCACGTGGGACAGTACAAAAGACGTCCTTTTGTTCGAAATCAAAGAATTAATGGAGTTCATTCAAAACCGGAAGAGCACCAAACGCTGGGTGCTGAAGTCCGTCGCCAAGATATTCGATCCACTCGGGTTCCTCGCGCCTTTTACGATACGGGCCAAGCTCCTCTTTCAAAAACTTTGGGAAAACGGTCAATCCTGGGACGAGTCACTACCTGAGGAACTAGCAGAAATCTTCGAAGCCTGGTGCTGCCAATTACGAGATTTAACCAAAATCTCCGTGCCCCGCTACTACTACCGGGGAGCCGTTAAGGTCGACGGCGAAGAAATCGAATTACACTGTTTCTCCGACGCAAGTCCTAAAGCCTACGCCGCCGTAGCCTACTTTCGTTACCGGAGCGAAGGAGGAAATATCTCGTCTACATTCATCACGGCAAAATCACGGGTAGCCCCGCTAAAGAAGCTCACACTTCCGCGACTCGAACTAATGGGAGCCCTATTAGCCGCTAAACTCGTCGACCATCTCAAACACCAGCTGAAACTCAAGCCGAACAAAATATTCATGTGGAGCGATTCAAAAATAACCTTAGGATGGATCAAGGGTAGCGCTGACCGATGGAAACCCTTCGTCGCCAACCGAGTAAGAGAAATTCAGACGATCTCCAATCCCATGTCTTGGCGCCATTGCAAGGGAACCGAAAATCCGGCCGACCTCCCAACTCGCGGATGTAAGATGGCCGAACTCGCGCACGATAATTTCTGGTGGCACGGCCCCAGCTGGCTCCAAGAAGAATTCAATGTCTCCCAAGACCAACCCGCGGAAATAAGCTTGGACTCCGTACAGGACGAATTAAGGAAGAGTACTCTCACCCTGACCATTGGGACTCCCAAAAAAGAATCACCGCTCAATATTCGCACCTTCAGCTCACTGAAAAACCTCTATCGCCATACAGCCTGGGTTTTCCGATTCATTAACAACAGTCGCTTCAAGAACCAAAGGCGGATGGGAGAACTTAAAGCCGAAGAAATTCAACTCGCGGAGAAATATTGGATTCGCACGACCCAAGAAGAACAGTTTCCGGAAGAAACTGGCAACCTAGCAAAACAATTGGAGATTTCTAAAACTTCGAAGGTCCTAACGCTGCACCCTCGCCTGGATGATGACGGACTCCTCCGTATAAGCGGACGACTACAAGGTAGCGGACTCTCTCCCGCGGAACAAAAACCCTATCTTCTCGCGCCGAATCACCCCTTTACGGAATTGCTCGTAAAAAACGCACACGAGAAAGTAATGCATGCCGGCGTAATCATAACCACGGTATCGCTACGAGAAAAATTCTGGATTATAAAATCGCGTAACTTCGTGAGTTCGGTCCTAAGGAACTGCAACGTATGCAAATATTTCCGAGCGCGCCCGTCCGAAGCCGTCATGGCACCGTTACCGGAGTTCCGAACAACCCCGACGCCAGTCTTCGAAAACACCGGTCTGGACTTCGCTGGTCCCCTTTACACACGGGACGGAAGTAAATGTTACGTCGCGCTATTTACGTGCGCGGTAACACGCGCCGTACACTTGGAGTTGGTTTCCGACCAGACAACGGACACGTTCCTTCTCGCTTTCCGGCGGTTCGTATCAAGACGCGGCATGGTGAGGAATATCCACTCGGACAACGCTAAAACGTTCAAGCGCGCTAAAACCGAACTTAGCGAAATTTGGAAAAACGTCGCAAGCCCAAAAGTCGCTCAATATTTCGGGGAGCATCAAATAAAATGGACCTACATTTGCGACCGAGCCGCCTGGTGGGGTGGCTACTGGGAAAGACTCGTAGGGTCCGTTAAAAACGCCCTACGAAAAACCATCGGCCGAGCCAAACTCTCTTTCGAGGAAATCGCCACCACTCTCACGGAAGCCGAAGCAGCGATCAATTCACGCCCAGTCACCTTCGTCTCCGAAGACGCAAACGAGCCATCACCATTAACCCCAAATCATTTTCTCGTTGGGGATCGGATGACCAGTTTGCCCTCCACGACGTACCCAAAAGCCTCTGAAGTACCCGCCAACAGGAAGGAGCTGACCCGCCGTCTGAAGTACCGACAGACAGTCATCGATGGATTCTGGAAACGATGGCGTTCCGAATACCTGCTTCAATTACGGTCAGCCCACAACCGTACCAGAAACCAACC
Source organism: Phalangium opilio (assembly GCF_054372755.1). Lineage (NCBI taxonomy): Eukaryota > Metazoa > Arthropoda > Arachnida > Opiliones > Phalangiidae > Phalangium > Phalangium opilio. Next base: position 3,076,928 of record NW_028324187.1, on the reverse strand, counting down.
GACAACTCCTCTTCAAACCGGAAACGTCGTCCTCATCGGAGAAGAGAAAATGCCGCGCCTAAGTTGGAAGCTGGGAGTTATTGACGAGACCTTCACAGGCCGCGACGGCCATATCAGATCGTGTATGGTGAGATTGGCTGATGGGACCAAGCTTCGCAGACCAATCCAACTACTTTACAACCTCGAACTTTAAATCGCGGTAATTCATTTAAACGAACTTTAAATCGTGTTAATTTTAATCGAACTCTAAACAAACTTAATCTTTTAATCAAATCGCGCATAATATTGAACCTTATAGTTCAATCGGGGGGAGGCTGTTAAATCCCCAAATTATTTACTTATTATTTACTTAGTTTAAATGATAAATAGATCTTAACTTTACTTTAAATATCAAAACACTTAAAAATCCGGTATACTTCAAATTATGTACTTCTGTTAGCATAAGTTTTACAAGCGCCAAATATCTCTTTACATAGCGAATAATACCGTGAATTCTTAACCCTTTTTTAACAATGGGCACTCGCGAACTCTCTGCGTTGGGGTTTTTTAAAAAAAAGGAAGACATCCCGCGCTCTGAGTTCGAGAACCTTTAACCTAGGTAGCAACTATTTTGGCGCGCAAAATATTTATCTTGTAAATTTCATTCCCCCTTTGTTAGACCAAAAAGTATAAAAGGGACCTCGCGCCCCAAAATATAATCAGATTGAAACGAGCTCTTAGCCTTCTCTCTCAGCGACTCGCACTTGGTCGTAACCCGTTTTTTGGGCAGTTTTTGCGCCACGAAATACTTTAAACAAATTTCTGGCCTAATTCTGACCCTTAAAATCGACTCACCGCTAAATCGCAAGGACTTAGCCATTTTTTAGATAATAATTTTTAACCCTTTTGAAACTTTAACTTTTTTCGTATCAACCAGTTTTTTTTGCCAATAAACATAAACTTTGTTTTTTTTTCTCGTACTAAACTTCAGTCGTTTTACTTTAATTTTAAACGCGGATACTAGTTATCGAATCAGACCTACAAAACCTTTAGATATTCAGTACGCGTTGCCACACACGTGGTTTTTGTCTAGAAATGAAATTGAAAATTTGATAATTAAAAAACCCTTTATCACTACAGAATTTCGCTATTATATCAATATGTAATTGACCTAAATGACTGGGCACGCGCTATATTCTCTACCATTGTTACTTGGGGTTGTCTCTGTATGACAATATTGGTCTAAAACCCTTCAGTAAAACTGAAAAGAAACCCTGACAATAGCTTACAACAGAACCAACAAACCAACCAACCTTCTGATGTCGCAAGAACTTTTGGTTGCTGAAATGAATTATTTATGACGTTTATCTTTTGTCTTTGTCCACGAACATGAAGGTCGCGACATTATTTCAACCAGTTTCTATTAGTAAAAGTTCATAAACTGATGTAAAAACACTAATATTGTAGACACTTATACCAGTGCCAGGGTTACCAGAAAACTTAAAACTAAACAAGCGAAAGCGTACTACACAACTGCTACAAATCCTTTCTACTCCTTTGTTGTCTTATAGGCGACCATACGTCAAATTTGGTCGTCTAGATTCATCCATTGTCTTAGGAATACGTCAAACCAACCCTGATTCTTTGTTTCTTGAGTACGGTAGCCCGAAACCCTCATTTGTAAGATTAATTTTGGTCCCTGCTCCCTTATTGATGCTTCGAGCTTACGTGGCTCTCTTTTGGGGTTGGGGGAAAGGAGAAGGGGTCAACTACAAAAGGTCGGTCAGTATCTTGGTCATCAATTATTACAGGAGAGTTAATTGATGTTACTAATTAGAACTGGGTTTGTCTGTTACAAATGATAAGGTGTTAAATTATATGGGAATTAGTTGTATCATTTTAATTATTATCGCGGTGCTTTTCAGGTGTACAATACCTTATTTTGTAAATAACATTGGAGTGTGAAAGTTTAATTATGCCTATATTGTTAAGGGTAATTAGGTAATATTAAATACCTGCATAGGTAAACAATACTAACTGAATTTATAAGAGTCCGTTACGAATCTCTTGAATTGGGACAATGTTTCAAATGGTCACTCAGTTAAGACTGATGACCGTAACGTTTTGTTAGCTTTTTTTTAAGGACACTTCAACCAACTTATCGTGACCGATGGCTAGTGGTTCTTTAAGTTCGTGACCTTTCCGAGTTCGGTCTCGCCATCTCTTGTATAGTTTCGGATTTGTAGATAGAGAAGTATACTTGTTCGACCGGAAAATCGAATTTTTCACGAATCTCTCTCTCTCTTCAGTGTCGGACGGTTGTAGGCTTCTGGCGGGAGATAGGGAGTTCCTATTGTATTTCTATGGAAGACAGAATGGGAGGAGGAGGTACTTCTTAGGTACTTCTTGTTGCAACTTTTCCCGCTATTTTTAATCGAATCTTGGTCTCGTGACATAAAAGAAAATAGTTCTTGTATCTCGTGAAAAGAGACCTTTAGAAAAATGCCTAGTTCTTGGAATCCCTTTGTTTTTATAACGTTCAAAGGGAAGGTGTATTTAGTGAAATTGAAACTCATCATACAATCTTGAAGAAGCTATACTCCCTTTAAAATTATTATACACAGTTTTCAGACTAGGAGGATTGATACCATTTACAACAGGAGGCCAGACTAAGAAGGCAAACAAAGTACAGTACCAAGAGCTTCGCATCCTCGTGTAGTCTGAAACCTATGTATACTTGGAATATCATATTCATGTTAAGAAACTCACTCTAAAAACTGTCGCTACTGTTTTTGTATTTAAATCCTGTTTATTTTAAAAACCTTGAACTTCTTATTTCTAAGAATCTAGAGTTCTAGACTAGGTCGGCTAGATTTCTCTACTGGTTTTCTCTCTCTGAGTGAAATTTATTAGAAAGGTGAACGTACCGAATGCGCCGCTACCGGTTGGGGCTTTAGTGATTTGAGATAGTCCGAGCTCTAACCCCCTAAAGAGAATAGGTATTGCCAGCGAGCGCCTTTGACTCGAATTAAAGTGAAAGCAATTATTTCGTCTGGGAATGTTTGGAACGGGAATGCGAATAGATGGATCTTTAATCTATAGTCTGTTCAGTGGAATAGATGTAATAGAGAAAGCGATGTAATTACCAGCTTTTATTACTCCTAAGTCTTACCTTTCACTCTATTAACTTAAAGTTACCAAATAAGATTAATGTATTCTGCAACTGAATTCCCGAGGGAAAGTTAAGTTGCTTTTCAACTGCTGTCGTTTTTCTTAATTTAAACATTTAGAATTTTTAAACTTAGGGTCGAACGGTTGCAATAAGGTTGGGTTATAAGGCTGTGATACTCTACATAAGTATGTGTCGAAAGGATATTATCTATGAGTGACGTATTTCTCGTAGAGGGGCGTCTGCTGTCGGGGGATTTGCAGGAAACAGATCCAATCTCCTACCGTTATCTCTATCCGTAACCCTACTCTGCTATGGAAGGATATGGAAATCCCAGTAGGCAATGCCTCTACTCTGCCACGATTTGAAATAGACGTTTGTAAGCAAAGATGGCGCTATATTCTCAATAATTTAACAATTCCGATACTAAAAGCCCATACTGCAGTCCCATACTTACGCGATATAGGGTTGAGGGATGACAGTTTTTCCCTTAATTTATTCTCAATTTAAAACTTATTTAAATTTATAGATATCTTTTACACTACATTTTTAAAAAAATTTGAAAGAGTTTCTCCTGGTGTAAATAAATTTCGAAAAGAGGAGGTCTTCGGAAAATTTATTATTCTACATAAATCCCGCAAATCAAAACCTATCCGGATTTTTAAAATACTCTTTTAACTCTATAACTATTTAATGTTTAAAACTTTGCAATAGCAAAGTACGTACGTAACTTTTATCGGATATTTTTCCACACGTGAAAACAGAGTTAAATATTAATTAACGTTGTTTAAACTTCTAATACCGTTATATATTTATTACGTTTTGAGTTTACTGATTGTGTTTTTGTTTACTTTTATTCAGGGTGGATTCGCACACGTTCACGAACTCACTGATTTAACGACGAATAAAGTTTATGCCGGTAAAATCATTCCCAAATCCAGAATCACCAAACCAGTGCAGAAAGAAAAGGTAAGAGTGCTTATATATATTTTTCATATCTATGCTTAAGTAATTTCCCAGTTTTTGATCCTATAATTACTGTCTTACGCTTCCTACACTTATCTCCTGTAATTCGCCTCTAAATTTCCTATACAAAGATTTCAAGGTCTGTCACTTTGAAATCTATACATAATTAAGTTTCAGAAAATTCAAAAAAAAAAAAGTGTAAAAAGTATTTTACATAATTTATTGATATTTTTTTTTCACACAAGTCAAATCTTCCTAAAACCAGACCCAAGCCATATATCTCCATACTTCAAACTATTTTCCATTGGGAACATTTGGAGATTTACTTGAAGATATATATGTACCGAAAGAAAGAAGCTTTAAATATTCAGAACAATTTTTAAACTATTTTTCATAACTCTCGCAGCAGCACCGCGACACATTTTGTTACTTGTAAAAATATAAAGTCCTCCAGAGACTGAGAAGTGCAAATTTTTCAAAGTTTCAAAATTTATGGGAAGCAATATTTCATTGAATGTGTCGAATTTCACGATCGATCATAAGGGGATTTCGCGCTATTTATTTTAAAAATACTGCAAAGGAAAAAGTTAAAAAAAAAGGAAAAAAAGAAATCCGACAGAAAAGTTTTCAATTTTCGAAGGCAACCGTCTTCTGTTTTACTTCGCTTCGTTGAATAAAATGGATGGACCATTTCATTCATCCGTTTGTGTAGGTACGTCCCCGCCCTTGGTTAGGTTGTCATTTGCCCTTAGGTTTATCCAAAATAGTCTAGAGTGTTTGGGGGCCCCATCTGAACTCACATGGCAAGAAAGGATTACTTTGAACGGTTTAAACTATGCCTAAAGCCACTTGGAACTAGGTTTTTCCTCAAAGAATTTAAACCTTTGCCTTTTTTCTCTTCAAAATTTACAAAGAAAATATATATTTCTTAGCGTTTTTTCTGTTTGTAAACCATTTTCTTGGAGTTTGGGAGTTCATACAATATAGAATCATGAAGTTAAGATAAATGATTGCCATGCAGTTTAGAAGTCGAAATGTTTTTTGTTTTCGATTTGTGTTTTTAGGTACAGTTGCTGAAGTTGTAAAGTTTAAGAGGTGTTAAGTTAGGTTTAACTTAGATTAAGTATAACCACCTTAAATTGGCTTATATTTATTTTTCCTCCAATCTGAAGTAAAAATTTGCATAATCAAATCGGAACATGTGGAGGAGGGCTTTTAAGACCTCGTTATAGACAAATATATTGCAGAAATATCGCACTGTTTTACATAAAGAAAAAAGGCAAACTTGAGATGTCCCTCGCATTACTACCGTCTTACTCTACTCAAAAAGGCTAAAGATTTGATAGAACCTTGTACAAAACGTTGAAAAAAAAATAAAATGAAGACTTCGAAGGCCGCCGGTTGTTGGAATATATACAAAATTTGAATTGCAAATGAAATAAGAAAATTGAGGTTCATTTCAACCATAGAATTCAACAATGTAATAGGTTACTTTGCCGAAAGTGCCAAAGGAGGACCACGAGATGAACTATTTTGGTTAAAAGAGTGAAAACTGCTAAGTGTCTCGACTCCAAAGCGGAAATATGTTATAAGGAATTCCGGTTGTGGGAGAACCGTCAGGTTATTTCATGCAAAACTAAACAACTTTAAGCCTTGTATTTCCTTTACAAGTTTTAGAATCTATGGCCTTGGTACGATGTAGCGGATTTTAAACTGTCTCTTCTTCGAAATTTAGTCGATTTTGACCCTCTTTGGGGTTGGGGGTCCATCCGGGACCAATTGGTAGGATACGGTCTACCGCGTCTGCATGGTAAAGAGTCCAAAAAAGGGTAGGGATCATTAAGGATAATTCCAATTAAGAAAAGGCACGCACGCTACTATAGCAACAAATTAGAAAGTTTGTCACTGACTTCAGACTTGGCCTGTATTGCAACAGATTGGATATTATGCAAATTTTGATGGGTTGAACTTTTAAAATACATTAAAGTATAACAAAATCTCCTCGCTTCACTACTCGTATAATTAGTTGGAAACTTAGTTAAAATAGCAACAAAACTATTTAACTCAATATAGGTTCCGAGGGATTTTGTAATGAGCCATCTAGTAAAAAGAAAGCAGTATGTAGACATATATGTGATATATATTTAGTAATGTCCGCGTGGCATCGGACATTAATAACTTCATTAAATATATGAATCACGAACCCCTGTGGTAATCTAGACAAAGTTCGGATATTGATCGTAAACATCTCGTCTGCGAGACCAATTTTGAAACGACATAATGCACCTTTCTCGCACGAGGTTAACCTACGGTTAAACCAACCTAAACTCCTACTACTACAGGGCCTTTAGTACAGATTATCCGTAACACCCGTTCGATTCCCAGTATTACGCCATTACAAGCTTATGGGCGTGACGGGGAGGGTTCACGTTATTTAATTAATGACGTTTTTACTGCGAAATAAGGCGGACGGTTATAAACTAGTGAGCCGTAACACGTAAAATGTCTAAAACCCCGTGTATAATGTCATCATTGACCCATTAAACCTATTGGATCCGATGACTGGATGTATACAGGCTTACCGAGTGTACCACCACGTTAAAGAGAGAGTGCACTGCGTGTTTTCAACACCTTAATATTATTCCCCTTGACCAAATAGGCTTAAAAACGTTAATGGAACTAAAGTTCATAGTTCCTTTAAGGACCAAGAACCAACCACAACAGAAGGTTCGGAATGAAATTCTCTAGGCGCCAACTCCAACGCTAGTGTGTATCAAATTGAATATGATTCAGAAAGAGATAGTGGCAGCTAAGGCGCCAGATTGAACGACCAAATGGGCCTTCCTTTTGGACCCCCTAAAACCTAAATTACCCTTGATTACCACGTCCACGTGTAATGGGGGTTGGGGATGAACAGAAAGTGAGTCATTTTAGAAGGAAAAAATTACGATCAGATAATCAAAACATAATGTGTTAACAGTCTACAACCAACGCTGATGTACGTATGTACACCCTGGTAATGATAACCGGAACATTTGATTGCGTCAGCCTTACACATTCATTGCTTTAGTCTTGTAGACTTATCGCGAGGGGTCGGCCACTAAAAGCAAAACGTCCAAAATCGTTCATAGTTTATTTTGAAGTTTTTGTTTTTGTATTTGTTAATTTTGATTTCAATATGTTATGTTACAAATCTCTTGATATCTTAGTCTTGAATTTTACAAGAAACTCCTGGGTTCCCCCCCCCCCAGATTTTTATGTATCACTAGATATTTGGGATATTTCAGTTTTTTTCCAAAAATTATAGAAATAATTACAAAATCATTATGGAGTTTTTAGGAGAACTTAAAAATTTTTCGTTTTCGGAATGAATTCCCCTCGCTCAAGTCTCGTATATATATATATACACCATTAAGGTATCTGATCTCGCTCGCTTATGACAAAGATTGTTTTACAATGATACAGTATAGTTTTTTGGAAGTTATATTCACACTCCCCACTGAAACCAAACGTAGTTTAAAAAAATGATGCTAATGGTGGCTAGACAGTACCATACGGGTTTGTGGTGTGACCCAAATGATCAACTCCCTCCCCCCCCCCACTGACCCCACCCACCAACCATTTTGGGACCCATGTATCTCATCGTCGCCGCCAAAAATACTGCGCTTTGTTTGAAATATTATATTTTGGGGATAGCGTAATGGCTAGAAGTATAAAACAAAAAATATATATATATGGTATATATCGTTTATTTAGGATACCTTTGAGAGATACTATCGCTTTATGGTTCAGCCCAGGGTTTAATGCCTCTGACATAAATATATACGTATATCATCATAATCTTTCCTATGGGTGTAATAAGTCTTAGTTTCAGCGCCTTTATTTTTTATCAGACTCCATTATGTAGAGAAAAATCTATACATTATTATCAGGAAGTTTTTGCACCGTTTTCCATTTTTCTGGCGTAGATGCAGATCTTACTGAATTTCGATAATGCTTGAGTACCTTAGGATTATGACGTTTGTATGACGTCATTCTGCATCAAGTGCTTAATAACTAGTATCATTTAATTGTGTTGTCTCCTTGAGTGTATTCTTACGTTAGTATTACCAAGAATTAACTTTTTATAGAGAAAGCGTGAACTGTAAATCAATATTTTATAAAACACTTCTCTAACCCAAAGTTTAAACCGAAAATTCATAGTCACCTTTTTCTACTCCTCTTTTTTTGATATATTCTCTCTGGTATCAGATCATAAAAAGACAGATTATTAAGTTATGAAACAAAAATATTGAAATGAAACTTACAATAGAGCTTATATCCAAACGATGGATCTCATTTACTCTTCTTCTTAGTGACACTTTTATAATTATGACTACAGGCTCCTGGGGTATTACATCATTTCTCGACTAGTCTGATATTGGCTCTGGTCTCGTAGACATCAGATTTTTAGCCTACCCTTAAAAACCCCAAATCAGAAACGTCACACAGAAATCTCGAGTTTCTACCGCAATCCGAAGGTGTCAAGTGCGAGAACGTCAACCAATGTGGCAGAAATGATTCATATCTGAGTTTGGCATTTGACTGATGCTCTTTTTTTTCTTCCTCCGGAGATTCAACACCTCTTTCCTTTTAGGCTTACACTTAACTATATTCAAACATTTCTGGTGGGGTTGCCGTGTATCCTATGGGAGGAGGAATATGTCTTATTTCGCTGTCGTGTTATACCTACCTCCTTCAATTTCTCTTCCGTTATATAACCTTCCATCTTTTCTCCATCTCTCTTTAGATTGCTCGAGAGATCGACTTGCACAAGAGCTTGCAGCACCGAAATGTCGTTCGTTTTCATCATTTTTTCCAAGATGAGGAAAATGTATACATTATGCTCGAATACTGCCCCAGAAAAGTGAGTACCATCGTCTATATTTTATGCATGTGTGTGTGTTCGCGATTCCATCAATCTACTTATAGGACCTTTCGTATACTACGTCTGTAGTTGCTACTTTCATAAGTTATAAGATATGTTCCATCAAAAGCGGGTTTGGTTTCATTAATAACATAGTTGCTATTGAAAGTATCTATTCTCGAGAACAGCGCTAGTATTAAAGTCCTACACGCGGTTTCGCAGTCCACATCCCTATTACAGGGTCTCATACTTAATGAAATAGTTATCTGTAACTAGTGTCAATCTAACGTTACGTTAATCATCTAGAACAGGGATAACTAAAGCAGTCTAGAACTCATATTTGCACACATTCCTAAATGGTGCTATAACGAAGGACGTATTGGGTGAAATACGTAAAAACTGAAGATTTATCTATTCTTTACATTTTTCTAATAGTTCATAGTGTGTTAAGGTTCATCTATTCTTTAAACTTTTCTAATACTTCATAGTGTATTTATTTGGTCCCAAAATGGTACAAAATATGATGACGTGTCTCGATACTCTTTGACAAGAGTTTACTAAACCACGTTCAAGTGTCTTCCGTAACGATATCCCTCTTGAGTTTATGAAGGTTTCAAATGATTTGAAGTAGTAGAGTCGGCTTTTTTCAAGAGAAAACAACTCTATTTCGGAATAGCTCGTTGAAGTTAATAAGGTTCGGGTAAAAGGTTGCTGGCAGCGCCTGCCACTTTAATCTAGTTCTAGGAAATATTTGTCGCTAGCGATTCCAACGAAATACAGTACCATCCATTCCTTCCCACCTAGACGAGACACTCTGGCGGGAACGCGAAGAGCGGTAAATTCGCGTCAGTGATAGAACTAACGGCTCCAAAGGGTATGAGGGGAAACTGTTAAATAACAAAATTGTTTCTAGTTCCCCTTTCTAAGCCTTAATATAATGTACCATAGTAATAAACACTATTTACTAGGAAAATTATTGTAGAAGTATATGTTGATGTCCATTAATGTAGTCTCAAATGAGTTTTTCCAAGAATTTGGTACTCTCCTCTTGAAAGGATAAAACAATCCACTTAGCTGTATGTCTATTGATCAACTTTTTATTATCAAGAAAACAAGAATGCACTAGTACTCTTGACCTGACAATGAATTCTAACCTTGAAACAGCCTTGTTGTACCCCAATTGATCATTGTCTTTCGGTCTTTTCTTGGCCACCCCCGTAATCCCGAGTCAAAGGAGCTGGCAACATATAAAACCCAGACCTTTATACACAATTTCTGACCAAGAAAGAAGGGGTCACTTTTATTCAAGATTGCTTGCCCCTTTAAGGTCTGACCGTTCAGATTTTTCCCTTGGTTTTATTAACCTGGAACCCGGTAGCGGGACCCCCCTCCATCGATCGATTAGTATTAAGGTTTCGGGTCGATCGAAACAAACCACAAATCAAAAAGGGTGCAAAAGACGGGGGCCGTTTGAGTTTGACCATTGGGGCTTAGAAATGTAATAAAAAAGAAAAAAAAAGATATTGACAAGCTACGGATTGAAGGAAATTTTCACGGTAAAACTCTCTAGTGAATTTGAGGATGTAGAAAGGATGTACGATAGGTCAGATATATAAAACAGTTAAGAGGAACCCTTGGGTGTTCATTTGGACGTGTAACCAGTTTAAAGGGTTTCCACTAGTCGCTGGTTTTGGATAAAACCTTTATCCGCCTACAATGAAGCGGACGGAGTACTAAAAGGTTAGAGGTCAAGTAGTGGAACGTGATATTATTCTAGAGATAGCATCGCCTTTGAAAGCCGCTGTAGAGTTCTGCTCGTTGAGATAGATACGGGATACCTGGCATTTTAATGATGTCCAGGGTAAAATATTTAATAATTATATTTAAGTGGATTCACTAGTTACTTGGGCACCGCTAGCTTCATCGCGGACGAGTGAAACAATTTTACCCCCTAAAGACACTAGATGAGCTCTTTAAGCTTCTGTTCCGGAGAAGTTTTCACCCACGTCCAGATGTGTCGGCAATTTGTATAGACGGTGTCTCTAATGCGAGCCATTTGGGAAATCTTCTTAGCAGTATTTTTGCCTTTTTCGAATACGGTGCTCTTAACAACTTACCGATGCTTTAGGCTCTCATATTATCCTATAAGATATCTAGGGACATTTCCCAGAATGCTGTTACGACCGACCGTACTAGCAAGATGGTTGACAGTTTGCGAACGGCTTAACGGAAACCCATTAGCATCATTCACTTCCCTTATTTTGTTTAGAAATTGGCTTACTTTTACAAATAAAGGTTTCGAAGTATCTAGATGGTATTAAAATTATTCGATTCGGGTTTACTTTACAGTCTCTGGTTCATGTCCTCAAGAACCGTAAGATACTTTCTGAGCCGGAAGTTAGGTACTATATGTATCATCTTTGCGAAGGAGTCAAGTACATTCACAGTCAAGGCGTTATACATCGCGACCTCAAACTCGGAAACATGTTCCTATCCGAAGAAATGGAGGTCAAGATAGGCGATTTTGGCTTAGCTACCAAAGTAAATGGCGATGGTAGTAAGAAAGTGTAAGTCACCGTCGTTTTGGTTATTAAACGTATGCAGCGAATCGGATATAAATTGGAAATTATTATTTTCTATTTCAGAACTGTATGTGGAACTCCAAACTACATCGCTCCCGAAGTATTAAACATGAAAGGTCACGGGTTCGCGGCCGATATATGGTCAATGGGTTGTATCATGTACGCCATGTTGGTTGGCATGCCGCCCTTCGAAACTCCTACGTTAAACGAAACGTACGTTCGAATCACAAGCAACTCTTACGTGATTCCCCACAGCATAACCGAACCAGCTCGTGACTTGATCGAGAAAATGCTCAAAGCCCAACCTCTAGACCGTCCCAGTATCAGCGAAATTATGCGACACTCTTTTTTTACCGCCGGTTTTATGCCCAAGACACTCAACACTTCCTGCTGCTCGACGTCGCCCAAATTTCCACTCGGTAATATCATGGCCAAGTCATCACCGACGGACCCTGAACCACTCAACAATGATATTAAGAAAATATCTCATTCTATGTCAACCCTAAGAGTCAATGCTCAACCTAAACTCGAACCTCCAAAAGTAAGTTGATAAACAAACCATAGTTAAACGATGCAAAATCCATTAGTTTCCGTCATAATAAACGTCATTCATTTTCATAAAGGTCACACTGCCAAAACCAGCTGAACCAAATGTGCCCAGAATACGTGAACTCAAAAAAGAGCCAACCTTCCATAGCACCCTAAAACAAAAATTAACCAGCGTTCTGTGTCCAGAAAAACGTAAGTCCTTATTGTAATTTTTAGAGAAAAAAACCCCCAAAAAATTTCGTTAACCATTTTGTAACTTAACTTTACAGCCAAAAAGATTAAGGGATGTAGCACATCGGCTCTGTACCACATGGTTCTATCCTGCATCGATAGTATGCCCGATGGTAAGAGTCATAACAAACTATATGAATGAATAGTACTTAATGTAATGATAAATCCGTTTAGACGCGGTCAACAATCCAGCTCCGTTAACCAGTAATCCTCCGTTATTCGTTCTGAAGTGGATCGATTACTCCAATAAGTACGGTTTCGGATTTCAGCTCTCTGATCACAGCGTTGGCGTTCTATTCAATGATACTTCCAAAATTAGCCTGGCATCTGATCGATCGTAAGTACTTAACTTTCCTGGATTGTCCCTGATTATAACAGGCCTTTGCAAATGTTTTCGCTGCGAAAGTAATTAACAACCATACTTGAACCAAATCCTATTGATTCTTCAACAGGCGAATAGAATTCCATGACTTATCAACTAAATGCAATATTCACTCCGTTTCGACCATTCCTCCATACTTGAACGAAAGGTACACCTTACTGAAGTATTTTACTCAATATATGGATGAAAATCTAACCGAAGTAAGTCCATATTTCAGTTTCATAGCGATTTCACATTTCAATAAATACTTTAATGAATGTATTTTTGATCTTGATAATTAATTATATTAATATCATAGGGCGGAGACTTTCATCAAGCTGATTTAGTTAAAAGAAAAGGGACAATTCCTTTCATGAAAAGATGGGTTCGAACATCTCGAGCTATAATTATGCAGCTAAGCAATGGAACTATACAAGTATGTTGCGTAGTTTTGGTGTCTTAATCTTTAATCTTAACGAATTTCTCGCACCATGGTTAAAGAAGCTAAAGTTTTTCGTACACCCTTTGTTCTTCTTTTAGATTAACTTTTTCAAAGATCACACCAAAATAGTTTTGAGCTGCGAAAAATCCGAAGGTCTGGTCACGTATATTAACGAGGAGAGACATTCAACAACCTTTTCTTTAGATGACGTCAGTAAACACGGTTGCGAACTTAGTATCCGTACGCGTATGCAATACGCCCTCTCCGTTTTAAACGAGTTTTCCGAACTCGAAGGAGAAGAATAGTAATTGTAGGCCTAGGCTTAACAAAATGTAGATAGTTTTAAACGGAAAATTAAAGTTATTTCTCGCGAGACCAACCATAACCGTTCTTCGAAACGTTTTTGTACATATAGGACTTCCTGGCATGCTCCAAAAAAATGGATAAACTAATTGTTGACACTTCACATGTTCAACAATCTCAAAGTTTGAGTCTGTGATCAATAACCAAATAAGTGTTCTCTTTAATATTTTGAAACAAAATCAATCTTAGTCAAAACCAAAAAAAAAAAGATAAAAAACACAATTTAAAACTGACTGCTTTAAGTCTTCTTAAAATATTTCACGTTTATGCTCGTTTTTGAATTATTTCTTCGTATTTTTTTTTTTTCAAGAAAAAAGTGAATAAATTCCAGTATCGTTTATTTTGCTCAACAGTGTTTAAAGTGCCAAGTCCCCCTTACACCCTCAAATAAATACTGTGATAATTACAGCTATTAATTTCAATTATAATTGAATTTAGCAAAATATGCTATCACATTACAGAATTAAAACTCAGCTGGCAATATGTTTCCCCTGACATATATTTCTCTGTAAACAATTCGCTCATTCTTCCACTGTTTTTTTTTTATTTTGTTTTTGTCAATTTATATTTTGTTACTTTATTTACGTTAAATTCATGTTTCAGCCAAGAGACAAAACAATGTTTTCACTTAGAAATCTAATATTTGTATAAATATGTATATAATTATATAAACAGTCATAAACAAGAAGTAAAAAGTAATTGACTTTATTGTCCTTGGTGAAGGTTTGTATTTGTTTATATTCTCTCTGTCAAAAAATAAAACATAATTTATATACGAAATTAATTTAATGCCACGTGAGTTTTCTCATTTTAAATTTCCCGCGTTTTTCAGGTTACGAAATAGCTCCTATTTTGAGTATTAGTTTTAATAAGATAGCTGAAGTTCAGCTGCTGAACTCAATTGAATCAGGTAAACGTTTGGAAAAAACCGTTACAGTTACGACGTGGACCGTGCCATAGCCCACTCGATCACGCGCAAAACGACGCAAGCTATCTAATGATCCAAATATAATTAAACTAATGAGAGGTGTGTTACAATATATTATGTCTAAAAATTATTAAAAATGATTAAAAACTTTCAAATTAAATAGCTTTGTCAAAATGATAAATTTAGTACTTTCACCCCCTTTCCATAATTAAACATATTCCTTACACATGACACTAAAAATCCTATAATTAAACAAAATGATATTCCCTAAAGCCTAAAACGCACCTATTTTGGGGAAGTTCAGAAGAACCCTTGTGTTTCTAGTTTTCTACCAAGTAAACTTTACTATGTGAACGCAATTTAAGTTCAAAACTGTATTAATTGAAAATATTACATGTTTTACATGTTTTAAAAAACAAAGAAGAGTAGAAAAATCATGAAAAAAAAAAAGATTTAGTGGAGAGATAGTTTTAAATTATACTTAGTTGTCAAGGAGGGCCAAGAAGAAAAAAGCTTCCTCTTAGCGGTACTCTGCTTGTTCGATGACATTCTGAGGCTTCTCGTGTTTTTTTAATGCCTTAATTTTTTATCAGTATCCAAGAGAAAAAGCGGTACGAGCATAATAATAGTAGTAGAGATATCTAGTTTACTATATTTAGTTTGTGAAAAGACGGGCGTAAGTGTTTAATTTTGATCCCTTACATGTTCTTTCAGTAACCATCTAAAGAGATGGGGACCGCGGTTTGCACGTTTCTCTTCATACCCCCCCCATCCTCCTGCCGCCATCATAAAAGCTAAGACCATGCACTCGATTTACATATTCTCAACTCTGCATAAACTTTCAGTAGTAATACTTCTCAAGTAAGAAAAAGTACGTTAAAGTATTTTTAGCCACATCGTATGACGTACATCTACGATGAGGCTCTAAAGTCTCATTTACATGTGCGCGAGAAATGGAAAAAGTCGAAGCGTAAAGCTGAGCATGGGCGAAGAATATCGCCCATGTGTGGATGGATGAAAGAATTTCACTCGTCTAAAGGGGACCAATACAACCATATCCCCATGTTTCTATTAAAACCAGAGTGATGAGGCTCCTAAATGGAACATAATGTTTATAGTCTCTTAGCTCTTTGGTACGACCAGAAATGAGTAAATAACCGAGCCTCTCTTATGGACGAGTAAAATCGCTGTTAGTTGATTTATTGTTATTCTGGCTTATTCCATAATGCTTCCAATTTCCATGTCGTTTATTCCAAAGCGTACCTTCCTCTCCGGCTTTTGTCATGCCAAAGAACATCTTGCGTGCCTAGGTTGGACCGTGTGATCCATCAGGGATCCAATACAGGAAAAATGGAGTCCCATTGGGATACTTCTTCTTTTATGAATCTTACCGCGTCTTAGTTATCAAGTAAGTAATTTTAAAGTTAGAAAGGTTAATGACTCGACGCGTTAGCCAGTAAATCGTGGACGCGTTAAACAAGAGTGGACAATAACAATTAGCTAAAGTATATGACTTTGATTACGTCTATGAACACACGAGTCATATTTCCTTGTCTATCAGGCGTAATCATAAAATTATCTTCGTAATATCAGAAGGGGATAATAGAACAAGGATGACACTCTCTATCCTCTTAATACTTTAGTTATGTAACGTCATTCTTCCCAGGCTCACTCTTTTTGTTTGCTTTTCCGCTCATCAAACTTCAGATGGGCATCGCACCGTAAGGTGATTTCTGTAACTGTTTGGCACTAAATCCCCAGAAATCAACCCACAAACCTCGTCTTGGGGTGGGACAAATATCCTCAAGCGCGTGGTTAAATTTAGTTAAACACTAATAGAGTAATGATGAGGGAACTGTTTATGGCGCGTGTGATTCGGTTTAGTAACCTCGCTCCAAATGTTCCGATGTTGGGAGCACTTACTCCGCTTTGTGGTACACTTCTCTCGAAGAGAAGTATTATATACTTTTGGTAATATCTAGAAAAATTAACAAATGCGAAATTAATATTAAGTTTAAATTTGATCGGGAAGATTTTGATTGGCTGCTTGCCTGCCAATCATTTTATCATTTCTGCAAACGGGAATATTGGACGTGTCCTTGTCGTTGAAAGGACCCGTTTGAATATCCGGTGACCCAAAAGAACTCGAGAAAACCAGGATTCAAGATGCCTGAATTTTAAACCTATGTTATTTAGAATTATATCAATTAAACTGACTTAAATGTTAATATTCAATATGGTTCCGATATCCATTTTCGGCTAATAACTCTGCAATTATAATTTCATCTTCTGACTTATCAACATTGTTTTTTATAAGAAAGGACCTTTTTGAAATTTAAACCACGTATTAAGTGTGGATTTTTTTTGTTTTTCAAAACACTAAACATAATATGAAAAAAGACATCCAATAAACAAAACACCCTTATAACATTAAAGGCAGGATCAAGTCTTATCTAAGGGAGCTACCTATATGATATGATAACTTCGGAATAAGTTACTTAGCGTGTTTACTTACCCTGAGTATATACCATTGCGAGCGTGTGCGTTGTCAGTGCAGAATCCATTTGTAATAGGCAAACGTCTAGTCAGTATTAAGCCGTTCTAGCTTTAAGAAATAGAAAAAGGCGCGATAACTTCTAACTGTAACGAAGGAGTCGTTAAGCTTAGTTTTCATTGGCGCGAGAAAAAGGAGGCGTAAATGTCAAGGTGCGTCAAAAAGCGCCAAATTTAGAAGTTGAAGCGGGGAGAAATGAGGTAAGGTGGATAGAAATTAGATACATTTTCAATAAATTATAGCTACACGTACACTATTTAGGATTCACACTTTTTTCGGTGTTTTTTGAATCCTCTCAAACACGCAAATTTCATAGGAGAAAATCAGGTTATTTTGATTTTACTTTCAGAATCTGGATGTAGGAACAATCACGAACACGCACCTATCCACGCTAAGACTTTCCAGCCGAAAACATTGTTTTCCATTCAAGAACCCCAATTTCCGGAAGCGTGGGAAAACTTCGTACTTGAAGTTATATATATATATTTCTAAGTTGGCGTAAATGCCAACGCGCGTCAAAAAGGGCCAAATTTACAAGTTGTTTATACTTTATAAATGTACTATAGAATAAATAAAATGAAATGAAATAATTGTTCGTCGATTTAATGAATCTCATTTTTATTGCTTTTCTTTTCATTAAAGTTACAGGCTTATATAAATAAATCACTTTTTAGCACTGTCAAAGGCAGTGCGTCGAGGGGCTATTCACTAATGAAAATGTTCTTTCATTGGTAATTCCTATTGATGCTTTTAACAAGGATAGGGATTCATTGACCATTTAAAATGGATGGGGATTAATGGTTGCGTCTGGATTACGAGTAATTATCGAGGGGCTACTCACTAAAAACTCGTTAGCGATTTTAAACGGGATTGGGATTGTGGGTAACTTAGGGGCTACGGTTTGTTATTATTTTACTAGTTATGAACGGATTATTAAGCATTCACACATTTGCCGCTAGGGGAGCTGCAAACGTAGTTACGTATTTACTGACATCTAAAACATGATAAAATTCTGCTAGACATTCGTGTAAGCAATAGATTGTTCATAAATTGCCGCTAGGGGCGCTGTGTACATAGTTACGTATTTACTGACATCTAGAACATGAAAACATTCTGCTAGACATTCGTGTAAACAATAGATAGTTCATAAATTGCCGCTAGGGGCGCTGTATACGTAGTTACGTATTTAATGACATCTAAAACATGGTAAATTTTTGCGATGACGTCATATCCGGTGACGTGTCATGACGTCATATCCGGTGACGCGTCATGACGTCATATCTGGTGACGTGTCATGACGTCATATCCGGTGACGTATCATGACGTCATATCCGGTGACGCGTCATGACGTCATATCCGGTGACGTCACCTATGACGTCAACGAGGTAATTGACTTGTGACGTCACGACAGATGTTAATGGTAAAAGGTAATGACTGTCCATTCAGTTAGGCCTAGCGTTCATTCATTTGGGCCTAGCGTTCATTCATTTGGGCCTAGCGTTCATTCGAATAGGCCTAGCGTTCATTCATTTAGGCCTAGCAGTGTTCAGCTATTTGGATTTCGTGCCCGGGATATGGCGCACCCGAGTCCGCGCATAGGAGCTTTTAGCGCCCCCCGACGCAGGAAATTTACTTAGTTGTAAGTTGCAGGCATAGGTCAACCGGTTCATTCGTTCCCTGGAAGCCGTCGAAGAAGGTCGCTTGGAGAAACCTTTCCCGCTCAGCTGATGGTGATCGTGATCCCGGCTTTCTTAGTCGATTCTTGATCGTTCCGCCATTTCGTTGATCGTTTTTCCCGAGGATGCAAGCTGAATTCGAAGCTCTTGGCGGCCATTGCTTGGCCTCGTGGTGCTTTAACAGTCCGTAAGCCTAACTTTACAATAATCCAAACTAATCTAGCCCCCTTAAATTATTTATTTTATTTCAAGCATTTAAATTAATAAGGTAGTGTTAAATGTTAGTGAATTTAATTTATTTATTAAAAATCAAGTACCACAAATAAAATTTTACAACAAGATGCTGGACAGGAGAGAATACCTTAATAATTAGTTTAAGGTCTATCATTATTAGCTATTAAAATGGGTTCGTAATTAATTTAGATATAACGCGACAGATTTTAGGAGATCAGGTCCCGCCGAGAGAATTTTAGAACACGAGGCCAGTTGCCCGAAGCCTAAATTAAGCCTTGTACCATTTCAACCCTAGTTATTTACGGGGTCTGTCTGTGGGAATAGTTTTAAAATAGCGGGTTTTCCTAAAATTAGTTTAGGGGCTATTGTTAATTAATTTAGAGATAAAGAGATGGTTTCTAAAATCAAGTTCCGAAGAGAGAATTTTAAGACACTTGGACAGTTGTCCTAAACGCTAGTTATTTACGGGGTCTGTCTGTGGGAATAGTTTTAAATAAATAGCAGGTTTTCCTAAAATTACATTAGGGGCTATTGTTAATTAATTTGGAGACAAAGCGACCGATTTTCGAAAATCAAGTTCCGCAGAGATAATTTTAAGACACGAGGACAGTTGGCCTAAGTTAAGCCTTGACCCATTTCGACTCAAGTTTTTATGGGTTCTACCTGTAACAATAATTTAAAATAAATGAATGGCAGGTTTTAATAAAATTAATTTAGGGGATATTTTAAATTAAGCTATTAAAAGGGACATGCAATTTATTTTAAATAAGTGGCCGGTTTCCTAAAATTAATTTTGGGGATATTTTAAATTATTAAGCTATTAAAATGGGCTAGCAATTTAATTTAAATGGCCGGTTTCTTTAATTCGGGGTGGCAATTAGTCGGTGTTAATTGATCTTTCTAAATTTAGTAGCCAGTTTTTTAATTAGAACCGCCCAAAAGTAGGCAATAGTTTAAGATGTGTTATTAATATGTTTTGATTTATAGATGCAGCTGATATTCTTGGATTTTTCTGTCGCTGGTCATTTCTAGACGGATCATTCCAGATGACTTATCATTCCTGATGACATTCTTTGTTGGATTGATGTTGCACGATGATTTCCGCTGTTCTGGACTCGCTACGTATCATTCCTGATGACAATTCTTTGTTGGATTCCGTTACACGATGTCTTCTTCCGGACTTGCCATCTCTCTCAACATTGGCTCGAAGATGCGGAGAAAATCATCGAAGCTAGAAGACACAAAATACATCTTTTTTACTTGCAAATTTTACATGTAACCACTTAACTTAGTTTTTTTTCTTGCAAATTTTATTTGTAACTACTTATTATTTTTTTGCGTTCAAACTTTAATTTACCAAACTCTTTAATATTTTTTTGTTCGAAAATTTTTGTAAACACTTGGTTTTTTTGTTTCTTATTGAATAAATTTTGCCTTAAACCTCGTTCTTTCTTTTCTTGAATTTTTTTTGATACTAGACTTGGTTTCTTTTTTTAAAAGTCAACACTTAGGGAGTTTTTTTTTACCCCTTTTTTCATAATTTTCACAAAAAATAAAGAAAATAATACATTAAAAAAAATTTTTTTCAAAAAAAAATTATTTTTTATTAAAATTATTAAAAAATATAAAAAATATGAAAAAAATTGTAAAAATAAGCATAAAAAATGTCAAAAAAACTACCCTAAGTGTTTTTCGACTGTTTTTGTTCCTTCCCCAATATCGAAACTTTAATTTTAAACTTAAGCTACCACCCCCAAAGTAAGCCTTGCGAGCCCAATTTAAATTTTACAAGTCCCTGGGACAAATCGGGAAACGTAAAATTTAAACTAAGGCCCGCTGTAGAGCCCCCAAAACCAGGAAACTTCGTCCTTAGCATGGGATTTCCAATGAGAGTCCACTCGCTGTCGTCCATAGCATGGGATTTCCAATGAGAGTCCACTCGCTGTCGTCCATAGCATGGGATTTCCAATGAGAGTCCACTCGCTGTCGTCCATAGCATGGGATTCCAATGAGAGTCCACTCGCTGTCGTCCACAGCATGGGATTTCCAATGAGAGTCCACTCGCTGTCGTTCACTTCTTCCTGCGCAAGAAAAATTCGAATTACTATTTGGAAAAAGACACACGAATAACTTGAAATTAATTACCTTGATTAGAAAATCCAGTCGAGTATTTTCGCTAGACGTAACGGCAAAATGTTCAGGCATAAGACAAATGACTATTTTTTTGGCATAAAAGGCACACTCGTAACAGTAATAGGGAAAGAATACCGTAAAAAGCTAAGCCTCGCCTTAAACCCCGCTTAAAATCGTGTTTACTTTTAAAGGACAAAGCGTATAAGCAACCTTCTACCTTAAACATAAATCATAAATTTATTTAAATCCTACAAAACTCCCTCAAGGAGTTGCCAAACGCTTTTCCCCTAAAAATATTTATAATTGAAACCATAAACTAGATACCTTAATACCGCAAAGGGAATCTCACCCTTGAAATCCTGATTACGCGTTCATTATTCTTAAAAGGGAGGGCTAGGACCAGTGTTCACCTATTCCATAAGTAAGATTTTATTTATGTCCTGGCGAAAAGAAAAATCCCTAAATATTAAAGGACACAAAGCGCTTCCCTTCTAACAATAAATAGAATAATAAATAATAAACTAAATACCCTATTAAATGCTTAAATGTCTCACACGCTGTCTAAATACTTTTGGTAATGAGATTCCCTTTCAACGGATAAAATCACAGTGTAGACCTGAATTAAGAAGGGGAATGTAATGGGTTCATTGACCTGATTAATATTGGGTACCATTTTGCCAAATAAATAGTTATTGATTCTAGAATCCAATAGAAATTGCGCCTTTGGAAACAGATGGTATCTATAAAAAATAAAATTCAAACAATCAAATACAGATTAAAATCATTATCAATTTAAATGGCACAAGTATTTTCGGGGCCGGATTAAGCAATTTTGCACCCTAGGTCCGAGATAATGCGCGGCCCCTTAAGTCGAAAAAAAGGAACAGCAAATGATGCTAAAGGGGGAATAGTTTAACTCAATGTGCCCCTAACAAGCGTTGCACCCGTGGGCTAGTACCCCCTCGCCCCCTCTAATCCGGCCCTGACTAAAACATACTCAAAGGGCATCTTCCCATCTCTAGTAGAACCAGAGTTATGAACCTCCAAAGTTGGGTGTAATGCTATTCCTATGGAGGGTCTGTTTATGAAAATGTTTCTCAATTACTCGGCCCCTTTTCACTCGATCCTCAAGTTTTTAGTATGGTTGGGTGGGGGGGGAGACAATAGGACTATAACACACAAAGGGCATGTCCCAATCTCTAGTAGAACCAGAGTTATGAGTCTCCAAAGTTGGGTGTAATGCTATTCCTATGGAGGATCTGTTTATGAACATTTTTCTCAATTAATCGGTCCCTTTTTATTCGATCCCCAAGATTTTAGTATGGTTGGATTGGGGGGGGGAGAGCAAATAAGACTATAGCATACTCAAAGGGTATGTCCCAATCTCTAGTAGAACCAGAGTTTTGAGTCTCCAAAGTTGGGTGTAATGCTATTCCTATGGAGGGGGTATGTTAGTGAACACTTTCCTCAATTAATTGACCCCTTTTTACTCGATCCCCAAGATTTTGCTATGGTTGGATGGGGGGGGTGGCAAATAGGACTATAACATACTCAAAGGACATTTTCGTACCTCTAGTAGAACCGGAGTTATGAGTCTCCAAAGTTGGGTGTACTGCTATTCCTATGGAGGGTCTGTTTATGAACATTTTTCTCAATTACTCGGCCCCTTTTTACTCGATCCCTAAGACTTTAGTATGGCTGCATGGGGGGGGGGTAAGAGGACTATAACATACTCAAAGGGCATCTTCCCATCTCTAGTATAACCAGAGTTATGAACCTCCAAAGTTGGGTGTAATGCTATTCCAATGGAGGGGGTATGTTAGTGAACACTTTCCTCAATTAATTGGCCCCTTTTTACTCGATTCCCAAGATTTTAGTATGGTTGGATGGGGAACTCAATGCACCCCCAACAAGCCTTGCGCCCGGGGGCCAGAGCCCCTCAGTCCCCCCCCTTTAATCCGGCCCTGAGTATTTTCAATATCATTAATTTTAGTTCCAAATAAATCATTTAACGCAACTAGAAAAATAAATATTAATACATTTTAGGGTCAATCTTGAAATATCAATTAAATAAACACTTTGAATTACTTTTAAACCGACTAAAAAGATTGAATAAAGCAGTGCGCAATTAATAAGATTAATTTTTAAATATTTAGAAAAAGTACGACATAAATGTGAATCACAAATACTGTGTGTGTACACAACTCTCTAAAATAAACTAAGGCTAGTTTTCTACAAACAAAGATCGCAATTAAGAAACCTATTTGCACGCTTAACAATCAATTTTCCACTTTTTTTGGCTTCAGTGGGGGAATGTCGAGCTAGGGTTTATGAGAAAACCTTACAGCTCTGAAGAAAATAGAGGCACATACGGGGCATTATAGTTTGAAGTACTATTTCAGTTCTGACTTAAATTGGGCAATAGATTTTAATGATACAATCTCAGGGGGAATTGAATTCGAAATGGGGACCGATCTACGAAAAAAGGAGTGCTTAAGCTGGTTTTTACTGGCATATCGGTGGAATAATCTTTTACCATGACCCCTTATGGGGCGATAGAAGGGGCATCAGAAAAATAAGTTAGATTAGGGGAGTTTAAGATTTTGAAAGAGCTTAAAATGTCAAAATATTTGCGACGCGTTGTTATAGAAGACCAACCAAGAATAGAAAGTCTTACTTCCTTTGGTAGGTGTCGGAGTCTAGTTGGGATTCGGGAGAGACAACCCTGGATATTGTCTAGATACTTAACATCCATAGCGGAATGGGGGGTAACGCTTAATTTCCATTCGGTTGCGATGAAACTTTGATATTTAATCTTAATTAACCCTTAATATATAAATAAAATATTTACCTGGAAAGATCTCTTTAGTTCCCAAAAAGACCAGGATACTAAGCCTTGGTCGTAGTGTGCCAATGCGGGCATGCGGCTCCAAAAGGCAATAAGACATACGATACTAAGCCTTGGTCGTATTTAACAAACGTATTCGGCACAGTTAAGCATAGATTTTCCACTTGCGACGCTTAATTTTCGATCGGTGTTGCGATAAAACATTGGTATTTAATACAAATTAACCCTTAAAATATAAATAAAATCCAAATATTTACCAGCAAAGATCGCACAAAAAATCGTAGCGTCCAGTTTCCACGAAAACGCCCCAAAAATAACCCAGAATGAATATGATTATTGGTTGCAAACATGGACCGCTAGATGGCGCTGCTGAAGTTAGGCAGACCTCAAAATGTGGCGGGAGCGTGCGTTTCAATTTTATTGTTTCAATATAATTAATAATTCAGATAATTATAATTTACTGATGTCGTCTAAACAGCCCAAAACACTATTCTCCACTTTTAAAAAGTGGTACCGGAGTTTATGGATTTCTGCAGCTGGAAAAACCACCCTATAAACATGTTTGTCTAATAGGTTGAAACTTGAAAATACTCGACTCTAAAAGCTTGAATCCGTTTTAGAATAATAAAACATGTCAAAACACACGCCTCATTAAAATTTTAGGTAATTCGGATGAATAGGACAAAGGATCTGGCCAAAACACCTACCTCCTCCCTTAGAACTTAGTGTTAATTTTGGGTTCCTTTGAACTAACCACCGATAGTCCAAAAGTCGCACATTTTGGCCGATTGAATGGGCTTCTATAGCGCGAGCAGTTTGCGTTGTCGAGTGGGCTATGGACCGTGCTTATGCCTCTGTGATATCGAGTAGTCCCTGACGTATTGATAAAGAATTTCGTGGATCGTCGCATGACTTTTACTTTTGCAAATCTTTCCTATTCTACCTAAAATTAAGACCCATTGAGTTATTAATTGCATTTAAGGAGTCTAGTTTTACGGTAATTATGATAATTCACACTAAGACAACTCCAGAATTTAATGAAATAAGGGAAAACTTATAACTGTGCAACACTACGTATTGACAAGGCTTAGCTTTAAACATGCTACTTTTAGGCATTTAGCAATAGCATGGTTTTAGTTACAGTTACGAACTAGTTCAGGATATATTGTGAATTTTAACTAACAACAACCATTTCATTATTCTTATTTCAGAGGCGATTGAAAATGAGTGGGGACAGTAGTGGAGAGGAATTAAATGCCCAATCTGCAGAAGATATGGTTACCAATGATGTTGAATTTGATGGAGGAGCTTCAGCTTCAAACGATGTTGCCATTGATGGAGGTAATATTACGCGTTTGTATTCGAGTGGCTAAAAGTGGGCCACTTTTTAGGGTAGAAAGAAACTAAACAATATTGTGAAAAAG
This sequence comes from Phalangium opilio, assembly GCF_054372755.1. Taxonomy (NCBI): domain Eukaryota; kingdom Metazoa; phylum Arthropoda; class Arachnida; order Opiliones; family Phalangiidae; genus Phalangium; species Phalangium opilio. Next base: position 3,051,583 of record NW_028324187.1, on the reverse strand, counting down.
GTGGCAATCAAAAAGCTAATTAACTATAATTTGGGAAAGATATTACTTAGGGGTTAAAACATATCCAATTTAGTAAAAGGGGACATTTAGTCGGTTGATAAAACTTATAATAACAAAAACAGGCGCACATTTTGCCGCTCATATTTGAATTTATATGATTTATCACAAAAATTACTGGATTTTGGTTATTATGCTGTAACATGGAAATGTAATGAATACCAGACCTAGTTTTGTTTTAAGCAAAGACTATCCACTTTACGGCAAATGTGGGCAAATCCCGATTGACTTTAGTACTTATTAGCTTAACAATGAAATAGTTAATTTGCTGTGTCCTTGTTCCCACTTGGGGAACCCAAGCTGAAACCAAAACAAATAAAACCTTAGCTAAACCATGACAAAGACCCCATAAATACAATTGGCGAGAGGCAGTCAGTCTTTTTCTCATTAAATGGAATTAATTATAATAGCTGTGATACTAATTTCAATGGGGACCAAAGTCAACAGTACCTTAAAGTGACTGTAAAGTAGTGGGCAGACCTTTGAATTTTTTTTTAAATCCCCCCCCCCCCAACATTGACGTCAGCAGCTGATGTAAAAAGCGTCAAAGAGGAATTATTTCTGGTTGATTGTTAACTCGGCCCCTGTTTGACCCAACCCCAAGTTTTTAGTACAGTTGGATGGGGGCAAATAGGAATGTGACATGCTCAAAGGACATCCCCATATATCTAGTAGAACCAGAGTTATGAGCCTCTAAAGTTGGGTGTAATGCTAATCCTATGGAAGATGTATGTTTATGAACATTTTGCTTAGTTACTTGGCCCCTGTTTGACACATCCCCAAGTTTTTAGTATGGTTGAATGGGGGGCAAATGGGAATATAACGTACTCAAAGGACATCAATGTATCTATAGTAGAACTAGAGTTATTAGCCTCCAAAGTTGGGTGTAATGCTATTCCTATGGAGGGAATGTTATATATATATCACCTGCGGTATAAGGCTGAATAACACAAAAATTGGACAATACCTTAGCACTATATTCCCTGAAAGAAGGATAGACTTTCGTTTTTCTTAGGGCTGTGACGTCAATAAAAACTTTAATTAAAAAAATTCAAATGTCCGCGACCGCTTTACAGACGCTTTTACCAAAAATTTTACGTTTTGGAATCCTATGTTGGTTATTTATTTTCATCTATAAGAGAAATAGTGATAAGTTCTAAAATAACCATAAATACTACCGGAATTGGCTTTGGTTAAATTTTCATATGAAATAGTCACCATAAAGGTGCTTAGATGGTTAAAGTTCATTTGGGGCCACTTGGGCCCCAGAAATTTGTTAAAGTTCGATCGATTTTGGTAGCAAGAAGATCTCATTTGAACTAAGGAGAAGAACCTATATATACTGTCGTATGAACAGGAAGTTACACTAACTCAAAAAACACAAAAAAAAAAACACAAAAAAAAAAAAAAAAAACACGAATAACCAGTATGAAAATCTTTCTGTCAAGCCAAGATTAATATTTTCGCCACCTTATAGTTCTTCTCCCTGGTTTTAATCAGAAATCTTCTTGTTTCTAGGAGGGGCTACGGTTGTATTTCAACCTGGCGCATCGTGGTTATTTGACGAACCTCAACCCCAAAACGAGTTACCCACGCTGCCGGAGTACATTAGACACATTGACGACGATGATTTTGATGAAGATGAAGAATATGACGAGGATTTTGATGAGGATTATGACGATGATCTAGATGATTTTTTGTACGAAGATTGTTACGATGGGTTAGGGTTTGATGACTTTGATCTTGATAATGTCGTGTTACTACAATCGCAAATGTTTGAGCGTTTTGGTGGCGTCGAAACTCGATCGGAAGAATCCTTAAAGATGGTCGTGGATCGAGTCCAAAGACTTAATCAAGAAGAATTAAGAAACTATGAGAGGTACAAGAAAATTATGCTCAAACTGGCTCAAGATCAAAAAGATGGCTTATTTTGCGACGTGACTTTGGAAGTTGACGGAAAAAATTTCGCTGTGCATAAAAACGTTCTTAAAGCCAGCAGTTCTTACTTTGAAGCCATGTTTACCGGCGCTTTTAATGAAAAGGAAGAAAAGCATATCAAAATTGGTAGTGTCTCCAAGGATGTCTTTCAATACGTTTTGGATTTCGCTTACGGAACTGCTGTGAAATTGAAATTGGACAATTTGGAAAATGTATATATGGCCGCTCAAATGTTTTGTATGGATGATTTAATCGAAGAGTGTAAAAAGCAGCTTGAAAAAGAATGGGGTTCCGTTCAGTTTGATTGTAAAGAACCAGAAATACCTCTCAAAGATATCACCAAGTTTTTCGATTTGGGGGAACTGATGGAAATGAGCGATTTCTGTGATAACGTTATCGGCTGTTTGAAGAAACAATTGCAAAAACGTCCCGACGATCTGAAAGCCTTATTTCAAATGAGTCCGAATTTGCTACTGTCTTTACTTAAGTGTTCCAGCAAGTACAGTGCTAAAAAAGAAACTGACAAAACAAAGTTTCTTCTCGAATGGTTCGAACAGAACCCCGAAGAACGTCTTCATTGCTTAAAAGATATGTTGGGGATGCTTACGCTAAAACTTGTTGAACGGAAGGTGTACGAAGAGTTCAAAAATGGAATTGAAAAATTAGTCAAAGTTCATTTTAAGGCGGAAGATGCTGACTACGTCAAAAAGCACTTTCAAAAAGTGCAAGACGAACTTGATAACGCTAAATCTCCTTTCACTGTCGAAGTTCTGGTGTTTCATCAAGATCACGTATTGAAATCTTGCCAAATTCTATATTACTCGGAAAATTCTTCCGGAAATGGTTCCTGGATGACTCATTACTTCAAAATATCGAATGAAATTAAACAATGCGTTTTCGTTGAATACAACAATCACCTAGTCCTACTTAGTCGAGATTCCCTTTACGTTTTTAACGTTAGAAAACCAGAGAAAGTTCTTCACCCCAAAAATGCCTTGGCTTTGAAACGATTTAATGACGGATTTGTAGCATGCGCTCAACGTACGCAAATTATTATAGCTGGAGTATGCCCGTTTAATAAACGTACTGGGGTTACCCTTACCGTCAATGCTCTACAGTATTGGAAAGCCAAGCCTACTATTATTCCTTTGTTTTATTTGAAGATTGACCCGATCACTAAGCAGCCGTCCTCTATAATGGTCATTGACGAGTCCTTTTACGTCGTGGTTAGAGATAAAAATCCGCACGCGACTAAGGGTTTGCTGTTGGTTAATCAAAATAAAATCCAGCAAACGTATCCATTTGATAGTTTTCCTCGGTCCATGTTGAAGAATAACTTGGTCTGTGGTAATCGAATGATGTTACATTACGAAGAAAACAAAACCGTTTTTCTCTTCGACCATTACAACTCGATCTTTTCCGGGATAAGTATCAAAATTGACGACGAAAATCTTCGTCGAAGACCAGTCTGTAAAACTAGGATTTCCGAGGAAGTGGAACACAAAGGTCAAGATTGGATTGGAACAGTCAGAGGAACTTTTTTAGGAAGTTGTCTATTTAAAAAGTCGCGGGTGCTTCTCGTCGGACAATTCGAGCACTTGGTTCTTTTTAATATGGAATCACTCGAAAAATTCGAGTTCCTTAAGATATTACCAAAGTTTCCAGAAATTGTTATGGATATTCCATTCGAAAGTAGCGCCTTTTTTCTCAGGGCCAATGTACCACGAGACTGATATTACACTATATATCTTCAACTTCAAGCCTTCCTAATGCCATAAAGTGTATGGCAAACTATACCATTAACATAGTGATACTATTAAAAATGTACCAAAACTAACAACAACAAAATTTCCCGAAAGATTGTATTTTTGTTTAAAAGAGTTACTATTAAAGTTGAAGACATAATTCATGTAGTTACGTATTTTCTACCCCTAATTGGCCCGCCGAGTGACGACAGATAGTTTTACCATTTTTAATTATAAATGCGTTCTTCGTTGTCATTTTTGCAATGTACTTTGTGTACAAGTCTTTTATGATAAAATATTTCAGGGTCTGGATACCATATTGGGAGTAATGTCGAGCTTACTTCATTCAGCTCTACTGACAGCGATGATCAGATGGGTAAGTTGAAATTCAACGTCCACTGTTGTTATCGTGTATGTGTGAGTTAATACACACATAAACCGATAAAGTTGTTGTAAATTTTATTCAGAACATTGTTACATTAAAAAACGAAAACTATGCAAAAGTAACATTGATGGCCTTTACGGAACAAAATACGACAGTTCTTTAAATTATAACCGATGCGGTCAAATTATGCGAAAATTGGATGTTGATCGCAGAAATGGTATATTATGCGATATAACACTTGATGTTGAGGGTGAGAAATTTCCGGCACATAAAGGCGTATTAAAAGCCGAAAGTCCTTATTTCGAAGCCATGTTTACAAGCGATTTTATCGAACGAAACGAAGACACGATAAAAATAAACGGAGTAACCAAAGATATTTTCGGCCAAGTCTTAGATTACACTTATGGAAATATGTTTCGTTTTAACTTTAAAACCGTTGAAAAAATATACAGTGCCGCGGAAATGTTCCTCATGGAACCACTTATGAAAGAATGCCAAATGAAAACATCGGCACAATGCAAGATTTTTCAACGAACATTCGTATTAAACGCCAAATCCGTCGAGAAATTTTCAAAAATGTACCAAATTGCCACGCATCTTAATATGACCCAAGTTTGCAAAAATCTCATAGCCACTTTTCGGAAGAAAGCCAGCGAAATCGCGTCCGAGGACCTACTCCTCAAAATGAGTCCGTTGCTTCTCCTGGACTTTATCAAACACTATAGGAAGTTTGATATTGCTGGGGAAACAAACACGGTTAAATTTCTGATTAAATGGTTTGCGTATAAGCCGCGAGATAGGTTGCATTACTTAACCGATTTCATGTCCACCATTAACTTTAATCTCGTATTCGTTAAAGTGTGTTTAGAATTTGAAACCGAAGTATGTAATTTGATGACGCAATATTCAGAAAGTCTCGCCAGTGAAGTAATGGCGGATGTTAAATCGTTTTTGGGATCGGCTAAACAAAATTCAGTCGGTTTTTCTGACTCAGTTGACACTGTCGCGCCTTTTACAGTGTATTTATTTCAACAAAATGATTCCAGTACGATTACTATTAGTAAAATTACTTACGTTTATAATCGGGAAATTTCATGGGAGTCTCGTGACTTTGAGATGCAATCTTCTATCAAAATTAGAAAAATGTTGAAAATTAGAAATTTACTAATTTTGTTGAACAAAAAATATTGTTTCACGGTTAATTTAGATAGTTGGGAATTAACCGAACGTAAAGTTTCGATAGATTGTCAAGATATCGGGGGATATAATAAAGTATTTTTAGCGTGTACGTACGAAGATCGAGTTTTCGTAGCCCGCGACGCCTGGACTGGCGTGATACGCGTCACCGATGATACTTCTAAAGATGGTAAATTGGAAACGTGTGTATATATTTACGAACTAAAAGGTTTTTTCGAACCCGGCGATATTGAAGTTGTAAATTTTCAAGAAGTTCTTGATATTGATTGTGGTTTAAGTAAACCGTCGGTTAATTTTGACGTCAAGGCTACCATGACGGCAACCAAGAACGATATATACGTCGTAACAGTACCGTGTAATTCAGGACGCGGTAGAATGAATCATCCTTTCGAAAGTACCGAAGTTCTTCGTAAGTATCGTATTGTCGATGATAACACCGTTATCATGGAAGCTTACGACTTTTCGGCCAGTTACTTGTACGGTAACGTCAGAGACAGTGCCATGTTCTCAACAATTAACGGTGATTCGGAAGAGCCGGAAAAATGTCTACACGTTTATGGACCTTTTAATCCTAGTCGAAATTTATTAGATGGCGTGCATTTCGATATTAAAACCCTTAATAATAAACCTTTTAGACGAATGAAGGGTTTCATGCATAATCCCGATGGTATTAAAGATGTCGAGGGTATCATGCGCGCTGTATGCCCCACTGTAAACGGCGATTTGATATTGGCGCAGCAAAAGGATTATCTAGTGTTATTTTTGTTTAAGGATATGCGTCATTTAAAACCCGTTACCGTGTTACCAAAGATTGAAGTTAAACCAAAGAGTAATTTAATATATTTACTGGAGAATTCACGTTAATTATTCGCGTGAAACTTTTTATATGTAGCTACTACCACTGTTTCAACTGTAAATAAAAAAAATGTTCAAAATATTGCGCTTGTATTTTCTTTAAAAATATATTGTTCGCGAAAGAAAGAGTACGGTTAAATTTTTATTACTTTTCAGGCCGCCATTTTTCAAGATGGCCGTGGATTGGAAAAATACTTTAAACCAAGTCAAGATCTTTTAAAAACGTTTTTCTAATTCGAAATATTTCAGTTCATTAAAGTCATGTAATTTCCTCGACTTCGTTAATTATTAAGCAATATTTACACTTTGTTTTATCTTTTGATTACTTTGATTCATTTGTGAGGTGTTAAAAACAAATCACGAATCTGCCGAGATAACATTTCCATTTTTATCAATAAGAGAAAGGTTTATTATCTACAAAGGATTTGTTTTTATGCCGCCTTTTTCGATTCTCTGGGTTAGGTACAGTCAGAGACAAATTTTTGGTAAATGGGCGTTTTCTTGACTTTTGCACTTATTTGATTTTGATATGATATTCCGTTATATGTTTCCTGTAAGTTAAAGGTTGCGTGTATATTAGGATTTCAATTTATAATTGGACTAGAGTTTGGCTTCGCGTTAGGGTAGGCTTATAATGTCCGAAGGTAATTGTCCAAGGAGTTCCCAGCTGAAAGAGACCATGAAATGGTAAGATATCTTTTGCCGGTTGCGCTGTTTCTTTAGATGTAGCGTTTAATTTACTTAGGGTGGATGACAATTTTGAAACGCGTGGAGGTGCGTTACTAGCCAGGCATAGTGCTTATGAAGTTTATTTAAATTTCTGTGACACTTTGAATTATAAACCTGTACCTTCGGCTTCCTTTGGAAAGGTACTTCAATTAAACTTTGTAATAACGATAAAATTTAGTTTTACGCAAATTTTTATGCCTTAGCTTTTTCGTCAACGGTTTCCCGATTTGGTTACCAGAAGACTGGGTAACAGAGGTCAATCGAAGTAATTTGGGACCCAAGTTAATTGCGCGTTTTTTCATTTGTTAATTGCTGTACATTTTTAGGTATCATTATCAAGGCGTTGATATCAAATCTAATTCACCTTATAAATATTTACTTTCATCATTACACACCAATCAGTTAACACCGTTAGTTTACGCATTATTTGACTTGGATCGCGTTGCTATTACATATGAATGACGCTTTTAATTGTAACTAGAAGGCCTAGGAGTTCGCGTGAACTCAAAGCTACTTCATTGACCAGTAAACAATTTGCACATCAAGTCACGTCGCTCGATGACGTGTGTTTAAATACCCCATTAGATTGGAGACGCGAATCTGAAATGATTAAAGCGAATAACGATGTAAGAATTGTCTACAAATTTACAACTGTACTACCAATAAATAATTTACCAACAATTAACTAGACTAAGAAGGATTTGTTAACTATTAAACTTCCTGATTTCCCCAACGTATCCAATTTTCGTGGAGTTATTGACGTGAACGAAGTAATATTAGAATTAGAATTCGTTCCCAAGGTCAGGGGTGCATAAATTAATAAAAAAATTCTCTTATTTTGTGGTTTTAGTTAAATGTGTTTATGGTCATGTACCGCGCACATTGCGAGAGACTTCTTGACATGGCTTTAATAGCCGATTTTGAAGAGGTATTTAGGCTAAATAGATTTTGAAAGTCAGTTTAAATTAACGACGTGGTTTATAATTGTCAGATGAGGCGACATTTAATTCATTTCTGGCAAACGTTTCCTACACATTTGAACTGTTTAATCTCCTTGAAATTTGTCATAGATTTGATTGGCGTTTGCGATGTACTTACATACGGTGTAAGTATTTCTTCGCAAGTTTTATCACCCCTTATCAGGCAATACAACATTTTGATCTAATAGAACTTTCATAAACCCGCTATATTTCACACCAGGCACTGAATAGGGCATTTATACCGAGTTTAAGAGTTGAAATTCACCAAAGGTACATGCGCATTCGTATAAATTAACGTATCGGACGCTAATTAAGTCCATAATTAACAGTATTAGAACTTCCATACGATCTTTTGTAACGGATTTACCCGAAATATTGGCCACTGGTTTGAAGGGCGCTCATGCTCCACTCAAAGACAAAAAAATTCAAGTTGCCCTGAGACTAAAATCCAAAGTTGAGAAGGAGTTGAAAGTATCGTTTTTATCACAGGTATTCATAAAATAAACTAAGTTATTTCGTTCATTTAGCTTCATTCTCTTTTTAAACGTAGACTTGCAAGGAGTTACTGCGCAACACAAATAATTCCAAGAAACTGTTGTTTGATTTGCGTCATATAGACCAAACAGAATTATGGTACAGAATGGATTTAGTAATTGAACTTGAAAGATACAATAATAACTTCAACTTAGCAATCATTTTAAAGAAGTGTACGTTTAATTGTAATATTTTGGAGTTCATTACTTCTATGTCTGATTGATTTTACAGTTTATGCAGATTTCCAAGTGCTTCTTGAGGAGTATATCACTGTAAGGAAATTACTTGCCTTGGTTGAGAAAGTATTTGACGTTGGTAAGTGACTTATTCGTTTGTTGTCCGAGTTTCTTCGCTAAGAGCATCGTGGTTTTAGATGTTGAAGGTACAATACTACCTTGGTTCTATTTTCTGAATCTACTGTCGGTTGAAATTACGCTCAAAAATGCCCCTAGTTTCGGCAAGTACTTATTGATGTAATTTAATTAACATTTAGGCTTATTTGTAATTAATATTAATTAGGAGATAATTATTTCAGACGTATTCGGGATACTACGTTTACTCATGGAAGAATATGCTTTAGCTCGCCTCGAAAATATCGCGTTTGAAAGATACCAAACCGAATATTTGAATCAACTTAACAATACTTATTTTGAAAATTAGATTTCATTATTTTCTATAGCGGACTCAAACAATCGCAATTTAATTTATTTCAAAAGAAAAAAATCATCCATCATTATCGTATATTCAAAATTATAAACACATAATAAATAAATAACATTTATATTAATGCAATTCGGAAATCATATTGATTTAATTACAATTAAGGGCCATTTTCAACGTAATTATCTTCATGAAAACTTTCTTCGCTAGAAGTAGGTTCGTCGTTTGTAACTCTAAACGCCGAGTTCGACCCATTCGTAATTGTATTTGTTGGTAATTTACGTTGAATATTCGATGTGTATGGTACGGTAACTTTAGCGTAATTACTGTACAAGACTCCGTATCCTCCATCTGGTCTGTTGTAAGATCCTGGTTCGTCGTATGATCGGATATCACAAAAGCTTTCGCCATATTCGAAATTTCTACTGAAATTTAATGAAAAAGTAAGTAATTGCCCAAGGATTAAATAAAAAATTACAACAACCTTGATTCGTCATTTCTGGAGTTTGATACAGGCCTTGCTTGGGTAAGTACAGTCTCGGAGACAGTTGGTGTATTCATGAATGTTTGCTACGGTAAAACAAATCAAATAGGTGTTAGTTTTGGTTACGTTTCTTTTGTTCCTATTGCGGGTTTAATTACGCTATCATTTGGTTGCTCAATATAATTCTGCACTGTATGCTCATTGGCGGTACAGTATGTTGTCACAGTTGACGTTACGATGGTTGTGGGTGATGTGCTTGAAGAACAAGCACCACTGACGTTGGAAACGATGCATGTTTGATTCGAATCGTTCCAGGGTCGAATCTGAGTGTCCGGTGTTGTACTTGAGTAAACGCTGTAAATGGTAAGTAAGAATTAATGGTTGTAAACCATTACAACAATCGGTAAGCGTGTGTCTAAGTTACTTTTGGTAGTATTCCCCGTTCCACGAGTAAGTACTTAGAGGACTAGTGGAAAAGTGGGTCTGTACTTGCTCTGAAAGTAAAATATTTAAATTACAAGTCTAATGTCACTAAGCCAAATTAAAAAGTACCGCTAATGATTTTAAATACAATTACCATTTATGGGAAGCCTCGAAAGGTCTTCCCTTACATTATTGGTATTGATAACTGAAGTTGGTACTTCTTGAAGGGGCGAGGGGGCTGGTTGCGTTTGAACTTCCGGTGTTTCAACCTCGCAATAAGTATTTTCGCTGGTTTCAACCTCTAAGACACTATTTGAAAAAGCATCTCCGAACTGACTGGCAACTAGACAAGAAAGTAACTTTAAAGAAGCCAAGACTTAACCCAAGAATGCGTTTAAACACTTACTATCATCGCACCCCATTTCGTTCAACTTGGGAGCCATGTTCTTCGAGATGTTTTCCAAATAATCTTTCACTTGTTCTTCCAAGTATATATTCTCCACCAAAAACAGGATGTAATCATCGAACATCAGTCGCAGCAAGTGAAACGATCCAAAACTAGCCGCGCTATGCAATGTCATATCCCTAATGACGCGACTACCGAAGGCTGACCACAATAGCAAGAACTGCCTCGCTTGTCGACGCACCGAATATGGTTTCTTCTTATTGCATGGCTATAGAGCATGGATAAACCCGACCAATCGTGAAGATTAAAGACACTGGAACGCACCACGAAGTAACTTACTGCTGTGATACAGTTGGACACCAAGTTTTCCAACCATTCCATGAAGATTTCAATCGGTGCCTCGTCCTCAATCAATGACTCGAATTCTTTGGAAACTATGGGGTGAGAACGGAAGTACAGAGTACTTTTTAAGCATGGATTACTTGGATCGTCAACGAATAATCGTACTAAGGTAGATACTGAAGAAAGACGAACTTCTGACTATAAGTTCCCCCGACGTGCCGCACTGTCCGTTGTTTTCCGTCGTGTATAACGTCTCCCTGGTCAATGCCTCAACGTCAATCATTCTCCAATCACGCAACATTTGCGTCATAATCTCAGAGTTGTGAAGAACCATCCTGGATGCTTGAGATAAGTGGTTCAAGGACATTTGACGTCTCAACAATTGGGCAAATCGACGAGCCACTTTTAATGAAACAAAATACCTTTTTAATAATGTCTTTCAATAATTTCTTACTATTTAATCAAACATAATTATTGTATAACTAGTACTTCCTAAGCCTAATATGTTTATGTTATTTTAAATGTATTTATTAAACTATAAATTATTATTTGCCCATATTCTTCAATATTTTATAATCTCGGAATCTCCCATTCAAATTTCCACCACTGTTTTATAATTGGCACGTTTCCAAATAATTAGCGCTCGCCAAAAAAGGCGCGAAACAATGTCTTCCCCCCCCCTGCCAGTCTGATTTTCACGGCGCATGTTCGCCCTTTAATTAACTATTGAAACCCTTATGTTTCACCACGCTGGAACCTGCCAACGTGACTCGCAGCCACGCCGGGCCAAAAGACGCCACATGTATTGTAATTAGCGGTATTGGGCAAAGTTAACGGCTGGGCCAAAAAACGCCACATGTATTGTAATTTGCGGTATTAGGCAAAGTTAACGAGGTAAGAAATTGAATTATTTTTAATTAAACGATCCTTAATTATAACTTACTTTCCAATTTAACTATTTTTAAATTTTCGGGAAGGTTATAAAGAGCCATCCGTAACCAACAGTCCAATTCTTGCACGAATTTTCTTATTATTTTCATCAAACTATATGTAATTAAATTTAATCTATATAATTATTGTATTCTTTTAAATCAGGCTGTATTTAAAACGTAACCTGTCAGGAAATGGTTGAAGTATAGATGGTAAAAGGACATTTGAAATTCCGCGATACAGAATGGAGTCACAGATGCCAATGACGTTAACCAGGACATTGCTACCAATCATGGTTAGAAGGTGAGGCGGAACTCCTTGCCAGAAATGAAACAGGAAATTCTGTAACTACAAGTAGAGACATCGTACCTTACCATATGAGGTCAAAAGGTCAATAAGGTAACTTTTATCTATTACCTCTTCAAAACAACCACGATACACTGTGTCCAAAATTCGTTGAGAGTGTGTCTTGTACATCATTAGAAATGTGTGCAGCTTTTTGTATTAATTAGTAATGAAGCAGTTAAGCCTAATTAGGATTAATTAACGAGGTTTTAAGGCAACTGACCTTGCCTGAATCAACATTTGGTGGTAAAACCAGGTCCTGTACGCTAGGGAATTCGGGTAAAACGGTACATAAGGGACGTATTCTTGTCTGGCAAGTTTGGGGAACCTTGTAATGTTAAAATGTAATGAATTTTATTTTAATTTTAAATTTTTTTAAATTAAAATTAACCAGCAACTTACCCGTTTAATCGTTGAATCTTGTTCCCTTTTACTATCCTGACAACTGAAAATTAACCCAATTAGTTTAATTTAATTATAATTAATAAATTTAGGCTTACCATCCCACTGATTTCTTAGAGTAAGAAGGTTGAAAATATATTGAACACTCTTTAACCGCAATTCCGTAATAATGATATCTATTAAATTAATTATAATTAAACTTAGCTTTAATCCTAATCCTAATTAAACTTATATTAAGGTCCGCACCTCGATTGCCCCCTTGTACCCAACCTTCTTGTAGTGAGTTGAGGAAATTGTTGCCTTATTATCTTTAATTAAAATTAATTTAAGTTTAATTAAATCACAAAAGATTTATTAGCCATGGTGTGTATATGTTAGAACCAAATACCGCCCACGCAAAGTTTCATTGGCATTCCGTATCAACCAATCACATCAACGCATTCACAGACAATCGATTAAATTAGAGCCAAACTTCACCTTTCCAAAACTGGCCGCGTTCACTGGTTGCATATTGTTTTTAGAACAAAAATCGACGTAATGAAGGTACAGAGTGTTTCGAGGAATACACACGCCTTCGCCAATCTCGTAATTGTCCTCTAACCTTGATTGATTTATTAGTATTAATTAGAAAGTTCAGAAAAATTAACTAATTAATGGAAAAATGTCTATACCACATTAAAGTTGATGGTGTAGAGTGTGGTTTCAAAACTTGATTAGTCAGGGGTATTTTAGTATCGTCTGTTAATTATAGGTATTATCTTAAGTATACGGTAATTAAACAGAAAAATGCAGATGCAGCCACCCAACCTTACCTAGCCTATTATAACCTAACATAACCCAAACTTAACTAACCTATTATAACCTAACATAACCGAAGCTTAACTAACCTATTATAACCTAACATAACCCAAACTTAACTATAACCTATTGTAACCTAACATAACCCAACGTTACCTAATTTATATTGTAATCTAACATAACCCAACCTTAACTTACCTATTGTAGCCAAACATAAACCTGACATAACATAACCTACTGTCGTATCCCCAATTGCCTGTGCAACTTATGAAGAATGATAAAATACTACAATTGTATTAGTTTAAATGAAAATACGGTTTTGGTCTTAATCTTATGTATACTAACATGAGACATGACCCTTGAAGATTAGCCCTTGACCATCAACTACAGTAACCTCCCTTATCGGTCGACCTGTTTGAGCTTCGGTCCTGTTAATACCAGTCAGTACAGTTTGGTGTAAGATAGCCGAATGTGTAGTAGAGACGCTAGATTGCTGCTGGGTATTATGCGGTTGAACTGCATTGAACTCTTCGCTCCAGAGCTTACCATGAACAGTTGCCACACCTATTAGATTTACTTAGCTATTATATATTTGACCCCTAAACTGATTCAAAATGATATAATCTCATACAAGAACCCGCGTAAGACACGAGAACGTTGGTTATTCGTACGTCCTCGTGTCCTATATGGGTTATTGTATATCTCATCCGATAATGTAGCTTTCGTAACGAGTTTAAACCCATCCCATACGGTAAAATTCATTGACAAAATCACTGACTTTCAGCGACCTTTAAAATGACAAATTTAATCTGTTTCCGCTCTGTTAAATCTAAATCCCTGTATAAGGTTTACAATCTGTTTTAAAGAAAAAATGAACACTGATGATTTTTGTTGGTTAGACCGTCCCAAAGGGATAACGCCTGACTTAACATTACATAATCTGGCTCCCCTCGACCCGGTCCTCTTTCCATTGTGATTATCTCCATGACCAGTACAATATTCCGTGTCCCCCCTACCTGAATTTACTGCTCTTTGGGTCGTTTAGGGGTCCGAGATGCGGGGAATGCCACCGTTGTGGTTTGCCCTTTATAATAATTGCCATTGGATCCAGGTTGAATTGATCAGAGGGGGTTTTGATTTTTATTGTTGGGTGAATTGAATGAATGGTATGAGACTAAAAACGGTGGGATTATGGATTTAGTTATGCTGTGATTAAATGAAGAGGGCTCTTTAAGCTACTTAAGTATTGGGGTTATATAGGGAATAGCTACTTTTGATACTGTTTAAGAGTAATAATATTTGGGTTACTTTTATGGGGCCTAATATTTTGGTCACGATTACTTTCGCATGTTGATTTTTATTTTTTTTTTTGAAATTTTTATATGATTGAGAGTTTAAGAAACTGGCCACAGGAATCTGACCCTTTGTGTAAAAAGGTGTCTTCTTTTCCAAAAGATTCACCCCGTAACTTGAGATGTTATAGACATGTCACCGAAAAAGTGTAGATGTTTTGTACTTTAATTTTGTTAAGGTTAAATTTAAAATTTGAAATTTGAATTCAAAAGCACGGATGGTTTGTCACCAGTCAAACTTGAAATATGTTAGGTCTAGCGTGCGAAAAACATTTTCATAAGTTTTTCGTTCAATTCTCTTAAACCTCTTCTAAAACTTTAATCTTTCATTATATTTAAAAGAAAATTAACACTAGAAATTTGACCTAATTTTGTCTCCTTTTCACGTGCTGAAATTTAAACCCGACAGATATGCTTCAGATTTAAAAACGCAATATGTTCAATTGTGTAAAGAAATACATTTCCAAATTACTTGCCACGGAACAAATTTGAATTTTGCAAATTTAATCATTCTAAATCACTTTTCCCACGTATGTATTTCCTTCACAAACTTGACAGAGCATACTGCTTTTTATTTTCGTTTAATTTAAAACACCCTGTAAAACTTTCTCGTTTGTTCATTAGAGATTCATATTTGAATTAAATTGAAAATCACTGTTTACTATTATTTTCAGAAATTACTTCAACAATCAAAGTTTTCACTAGCAACTTACAATTGGCGTTTTCGACTTGGTCCATCCTGTGAATTACGCGACGGTTGTCACCAGCAAGTGGAATCGCGTTTCACGTTGTGAACTATGTATGCCCTATTTAAACGACTTTCAACGCGTCTTACGTGAACTTGACAGTACCGAAACTATTTGTTATATGATTCGGTTAGTATCGCGGAAGTCATCCCCGACATCTCGAGCCGTCAGCCTCTGGGAATCATTCCCATCTGGGCGGGAATTTGCGCATCTCTGGAAGAGGACACATCCCACTCTTGGGCTTCTCACTATCATCCGGGGGGCGTGGAAAATTCTCCATCTAACTATTTGGGAGGGAATCGGGGATCCCCGTATAAACTTTACATATACTCCTCATCATCGACTCTACTAGACTTTTGGGTAAGCCCAAAACATTTTTTTATCCATTGTCTTTACATCATTATTGCTTCAAGGGGTAAGAAGACGTCTTCAATGTGTAAGGATAAGCTATATGATGTTATTGGAGTGCCTAAAATGGTTCCCCAAAACATGTGTTTTTTGAAAAGGGGGAATTAGTCTATGCATAAAGGTTGCGTGAAGACCTTTTTTTTACCTTTGGAAAGTGAAGAAGTAAGGCTTAGTTAAAAGGAATTATCGCTTCACAATATAGAGGTGTCAGTAAGGGTGTGTGTGGGTTACATGGGCTGAGCTATAAAACTAAAAAGGGTAGGGATTGAAAGAATGTTATTAATTTGTTAATTCAAATGCTTGTTTGATTTAACGTAATCCAAAGTATTTTGTGTCGTTGGGAAGAGACGTGAGATCACGTGACTCGTCTCGTATACAACGGATTCCCTAAACATCTTATGAAACCGAAGTTTCAAACGCTCTCATCCTTATAATTTACTGAATTGCGCGATTGGAAAATTTCTTATTTTAAACGACGTCAAATTATAATGTTCAGTAACTGATGACTTCTTCATGGAAATTATATCCCCTTAGATACACACGAATCCCTAATATAGTACAAACGCACGTGTATGGACCCCTAAATAGGACCTTCAGGGACCCCCTCGAAACGTAAACTATATATATTTCTTCGTTCCAGAATAAAAGTACCATACAACGTAGCTCAAACTCAACCCCATTTCGTGAAATTCTTATTGTTTGAGGCACTATTGTACCTCTGGGTGCCTTCAACATGGCACTAACTAAAATAACGATAACTGTTACTTTCTGAATGTGTGATGGTAATGAAAGGATTCAGTCGCTTTTACCGTTAAGTTTAGTCAGGGGCCTAACGCGTTTGATGCCCAAGTATAGCGAGCAGTCTAGAACACCCATCGCTTCTCACGGGTCCATGTTGACACAACACCTATAAATAGGGTCCTCAATTTTTCATGGTGGTCGGTCTTTCTAGAATGGTAAGGGGGGCCCTTTTTGGTAATAGACTTTTACGATTACACTCTCGAGCGATGCTTTCGCTGCCTTCCATCGTTCATAACAAAGGCGTGGTTTAACATTACCAAACGCCGTGAAAGTATCTCGAACGAAAAGGGGCATCGGAAAACCACTGTTGACTTTTGATAGAAAAATTGCCCGCGGAACTTTGAATTCTATCTTTCTTTCATTCATTTTATGATTTTTGTTTGATTAGAGTTTGAGGTCGCGGTTATAGCGTAAAGATATGATCTACTTTTAAAGTTTAGTTTGGTTAGGGGAGAGGTGATAACTGCTCTCTGATTTATGGTTTTTGATTTTTGGGACGCGTTTAGGAAATTGCGATTCACATGGACAAAAACTCCATGAAATGATTGTGAAGCTTCTAGGATCATTTTTCATTTTGAAAATAAATATGGTTTTTCGAGATATCTGCCTTATAACACCTTGATCCTTGGTCCTTGCATTTCCGGCAATATTTGAACCATTTTTCAAATCGGTTTAGACCCTAGCTTGTTGAGCTACAATTCTCACAACCCATCGTTGCGTATACTTGTTGATACCCAAACTGTTTATCTTTGATCATGATGGTATCTACTTAATGTTTTTGTTTATTATGTTGTCTTTTATTAACTACTTTCGTCTAATTCGAATGACGTACGCTGCGACCGTTGCAAGCCCCCCTTTGTAAAGTTCAAGCCAAACCCAACTAACCCTATAACATTCGAGTCTATATATCATTAAAATTTTCCCCACCGACGATTCTAATCAGCGGAGAAACGGGACCAAGAACCGGGTAAGGGGTGAAATGTAATACCACTCGCCATCTCAACAGTCACAATATCTGGAAATCGTAAATCCCATTTAATCAGATTAACTCACGCCTCGCATCCTAACTGACGCTATTAGGCCCGATTTGACTCTCATCATAGACGGATTAGAGCTCGTGCGCCGAACGCACCGGCGCTGAAACTGATCGGATTCCCGAGTACCGTGTCCTACCTTATTGGAAAGATACGGAAACACTAACATTTTCGTCCCAAGTAACTTTACAGCGAGCTCTAAACCCGACTAACTTAACCCTAACTTTAGGGCCTAATGTCTAGTCACCCTGTTGAATTTTCCAATAACTGTCCCGTTTTCGACGAAGTAAGACCAAGCTTGCCCCGTCGAGTTGGAACTGGAAATTGGAATCGGATTAAGTTAAGGGGCCGACTAAGTTTAGGATTTGTAAGCCGATGTTGATGGTCAAAAATGGTCGTTAATTTTATATATACTGTATATAATATGTACTATTTTTTCTTTTTTATTTTCTTAAAACTTCTACGTCAAACGGGGAAATTGCTAACTATACGCCAGAATGGAATCAAGGAGTTAATTTCAAACTTAATTTATTTGTCTCAGTTAATCCGTTGGGCGTTGGCAAACCCTTACTCGATTTATAAAGGTGGAAGTAATAAGCACATAAGAGTGAGTAACTTTATACGTGGTTGTTTCAACTTACTTTACCGGAAAATTAACTGCGTGGGTTTAATTATTATCAGAGGTTCTAAGCCAGATATCTGATATAACGTAAATACTATTTAAAAGTTTAGTGAAATATAAAGCGAGGGTCTATAATTAACCAATGAACACTCGTAAGGTTTTTTTATTTATTTTGAAACTTGCTCTGCTTTGGTTTTGTTTCTACCCACCACACCACGTGTACTGATGTCATTAGCGTGCTTTTGGTTAAGGGTTGAGCTAAGATTCGTGACATAATTTGCACGGCCATGGTGGGTTTAACGCCTTTGAAAAGATGAAAAACCACCAATATGGCTCCCAAAACTGTGGTGATACAAAGAAGGAGATGACGTACCACTCACCCAAATGAATGTTCTCATTAGACCATTTTGATGGTAAAAATGGGTTAGAAAACTCTCAGTACTGGGACCCTCGTGACACAGAATCTTACAGCGACATACCTTCCTACCTTTCATTTTCAGTTCAATTTAAATAGTATATTGGGAACTATTCTCTAAGGCTGTAATTCCTGTTTCAATTCAGTTTCTTAAATCACAAATAATGTGACCTGTTTTATTTTTAATAATTTTGACTGTCAAGTTGAAGTAAAGAATTGACTGAGAATATTGGAAGATATTGAAACATACGCTTGGGTTTATATGTCAAGTAACTTTTATCTCGAGTATTATTATTATCCCCAAATATGCAATATACTTATTTTCGAACGTTTTTGGGATAGCTTGTATCATACATTTATTACTTCATTCAATACCTGCAAGTTCCTTATAAAAATTTGAAGGACCCTTATGGCGCGTGAACTCTATACACCCCGGCCCTATAAGAGTACCCGCGATTTTTGGAAGAGGGGATCCAAGCCCTGTGCATGCATGCTTTAATCCACGTGGCTCATCGACGAACCCCGACCCTCCTTCAAAAAAAGTACAATAGTAGCTTTTTCCCATGACCATGCTTCAGTCTCAGATTCACCCTCGGTTAATATGAAGCAGTTGCTTCCTTGGCATGATCCAAAAACCCCATGATAAACCCTGAATTTCAATGAAAATTCGTGTATTACTCAGACTGCAACTTAAAATAGACCATTCTTATCGAATGATTGCGGGTATCTTCCGTTAGCCTTTGTTTAAAGTAAGTTTAAACGCCGGTTTAAAATAGCTTAAATCTAATTTTAAAGTCGTCTATCAGGGGGAAACGATGGGCCATATTGATTTAGTTCGCGCGCAACCTTTGGAAGCGCCTTTGATCTGCTTGATGATGAAACTTAAGCAGAATCTTATCCATGAAGTTAACTGAAGGGAAAATACTCGAAGGTTCTATTAAAGAGGTCCATCAGGGTATAACGTAACATCCTCTGAGATTCCTAGTTTTATCAAAGCCGTGCCTTCCCGCCTCTCGTTCATAGGGTAAGCGAAGGACGTGCGCGAGGTCTTGGGTTCATGCGTCCACCCTCGTGTTGTGCCTGCTACCCGTTAGTACAATTACGAAATGCCTCGTCTAATTTGGGCTGTCACAAACCGAGCCATAGTTTATTAAATACCAGAGCTCGTTAAGCAGGGAATCCCGCCAACAGGGGCCAACGTCGATTCAGCTTTTGGCTTTCAGATATGCGAGAGCCAGCCCGCCCGTCTGAAGGCTTAGGTTAGAGGGGAGAGGTTACCCTTAGACCGACGCTGATATACGATATCTAGGAAGTCTGTTCGAATTGCAGAGAATTTTAGGTACCTACCTCACGATTTGATTTTTTGAGGTATCACAATTTTTTTATCTACGAGGGTCATGATTATTTATAATCAGAACATACATCTTAGTCTTAGAAACGACAGCTTTTCTTGTTTTTTAATGCTTAAAAATTTAGAATATCTTTAACAGACTCTAAGGGAGATCCCCCCTAAAAGGACCGCACTGATTTCTGGAGTTTGACCCTAACAGAAAAGGAATTGTACAATTTCCAGTTTAGTTATTTTCAACATCTCTATTTTTTCCTGATGTCAATACATCTTAGCACTGGTCTGGTACACTGGGTTTCAGTGGTGATTGACGTCCTATTTGGTACGGTTAAAAAGTGGATGTTTTATATATAATGATAAGTTTATAACTTAATTATTTAGTCCATATAATTTATGAATCTAATAATTCACTTAAGTGACAAAGATAAATATTTCATAGTGTGAACGGGATGTCCCACCATACATGAATCTGTTATACATGTTTTTATATTCTATACGATACGCCCCAAGATGATAATACATAGTCTTTCTATAAGTACCTCTGAAGTGTATCAAAACCCCCTTCTAACAACCTTCAACCCTGCAACTCTTGATCCCCACTTACTACACAAAAACCCTGAATTAAATCGGAATTTAACCTTGTTTCGATGCCTAAGAGTGTAGCGCGTTTCAAGCCTAACTTAAGGGTAATTCTCACTGCCTACCTTATTGGTTAGGGCTAGCGGTATTGGTCTATAATGCCAACCATAAACGAAAGGGGATATTCCCTGGCCGAAACAGTAGTAATATGAAATGTCAAGCTCATAGCCCAGCCCCTAATTGACAAGAATTTAGCTTTGATCCAGCCCTCTGCCCCCTTTGGTTATCTATCGTATCAGAAACAAATTATTCCGAAATATACAAGGAACCCGGCGTTGCCCGTCTGGAAATTCTTCAAACTGTTTGGGCTGCCGTTTTAACATTGATTTCCAAGCATTCAGTCAGGAATTTTACTTATATAGATAACCACAAAAGTGTGACTTACAATAACTTCGGGTTACTTTATTTCTGGCCCAACGAAATGCTGTCTTAATTATGTTCTGGCAAACCTGGATGATTTCGGGCGTTTTCTCATTCGCTTACTGATGAAACCTCCCAAACTATGCGAACGCTGAGATGCGAAAGTTTTAGGTTAAAACTATAATCGGAGTAGGAAAGTTCCGAACAGAGGCCTCGAGTGACTCTGGCTAACAGTTTCTGAATTCCAACGATTCCTAAGTCATTTGAATGAAAAGATCTCGTCACTGGACTTAATTGACTGACTATATAGTTAAAGAGAGAAATTTATCGCGCATAGAAACTCTCGAAATATTCGACAACCCCTCCTTTTTAATTTGGAACTTAATGAATGAAACGAATACCTGATCGACTGGATTCAATTAAATTGGGCTTAATTATTTTTAATGTAGAACGAAGGAATGTTTCATCAGCATATATTCTGATGAATTATTCGTGAATATTCTAATATTTAAATTTAATTAAATTCCTTTATTTCAAAAATTTGTTTTTATTTATTTTGGATTAGTGCAATTGATTATATCGATGCAATTTGGCTTCATTAATCCATTTCGTGATTAATTGTTTCTCGAGTTTTCTTGCGTTAATTACGGATTGCGGGTCGGCAGGGTTAGGAGAGCGTAAATCCAAATGATGAGCGCCTTCGGCAATTTTAATTGCGACTAGTGAATCAGAAAGAGAATTCAAAACTCCACCTCCGGACCAGGGATCCAATAATCCATTGCTAAAAAAATCACAATTAATTATATAAATTAATAAGTAATTTGAAATTTCTTAAAACATTTACCTGAAAATTATATTACTGGAAGCGTTGATATGAGTTCCACCATACATTTGAACCGCTTTTTCGGCTTGCGGAGTAACGCCCCATTTTTGTTGGCATTCGGTTTTGAAGTCGTTGAAGTTCCAAGGAATGACATCGTACATATCATTGACGTTGTCAGAACACATGGGCATGACCATTTCAGTGCAGGTTTGGAAGTCCCAACCTTGATCGCCCAAACTAGGCCCATCCGCAACAGTAATATTGAAACACGGTGTTTGTCCCGTATAGTTTTGGAAAACTGAAGCTCCACGGAATACGTCCACTATTAATTCATTGTCCGGTTTGGATGAATCGGGCATTTTCAGACACATCTCCTGTAAAATTACGCTAATATAAACGAACTTTTAATTATTAGTGTTATTAGACCAACTTACCCTCACAGGATGGGCTGGTACGGGCATTAGGAAGGAACTTGGGTATGGGTAGTTTGTCATTGCAGCGTTGGTCCAGGTTTCCTCCAACCAGTAGGTGAAGTTATCTAACTTATCCGCCGTTAAAGGTTCGCAGAGGCCGAAGGTTTTGGTTAGGAAATTCAATCCAGATTCTATAAAATATTAGGTTATATTAAACATCACTGCAATTACTATGATCAATTAGACGTTTATTACCAGTTCTACTCAAGTTGCGAACAATTCCCCATGACTTTCGTATGACTTTAGGACACTCTTCGCTTTCTCTCCTATAAGCCTTTGTTGCGATTTGGTAGAAAACCGAACAAGGTGTGACGCCTGTGAATTGCAAGATAGGCGCGCTAGCCGCTAGTGCTCTGTTGACAGTTTATCCTCCATGAGTCATTATGATTTCATATAGTCATTAAGAAAATTGTCATTACCCGTCGACAACATGCGGGTACTTAATTCTAAGCCACGCTGCTAACATGCCACCGTAAGATCCACCAAATACAATTACCGGACTGTTTTTAGCACCGTCAATTGATTCTTTTAGAAAGTCGATCAAAACTGCAAAGTCGGCCAAAGCTTGTTCGGTCGACAGGTAACCAAGATGCGATGGACTCTAGTTTGCAATTTATAGTTAGTTTCATGACAGAAAGAAATCAAAAGTAAAGCACAAAGTATTCTGGATTTAGACCAGTGATATACAGAAAAGTAGAAACGACACCGTGAATTATTTCCGGTCCCCAATGAGTAAATTAAGATATGTAGGAGTGTAGGAAAGTGCTGACGACGCTTTGACGTTGGTAACGCTCATCCAAGGTTCATATCGACACCAGAGGAATTCCTAGTGTCGCTTCTACGTTTTCCTAGTTATACTAACATCATAGGCCCTTTTGCCATACGGTGTGGACACTCCGTAGTAACGATGCTCGGCAAAAACAATCATGGCTTTGAATTCCGGTGCCCAATCCCACATTAAACCCTAAAATAAACGAAACTTGTTGCAAAACTTCAATTACTTCTTTGAGGATATGTTTAAGAAATACCGTATTGTTTGCAAACATCAGGATATCGCCTTCATTTCCAGCGTAAAAGAAAATAGGTTCTCCTTTCACCCAACTTTCCTTGTTAATAAGGTATCGTTCCATGTATGTGTCATCGTTAGCGTAGCTGAAGTGGTCCACCTAGAGTGTAAATTGATCACCAGTAATTTTGAAGAAGCTTTATTATAGTGGATCTGAACTCAAGGGTTTTGATTTGAAAAATAAATACCTTTTGACGAAAATATTTGGTTTCATATTGGTACCCGAAACCGCCCACCACACAAAGACTAAAAATCGCGACTAGAAATAATTCTACACCCTTCATTTTCGGAATCCAAATCCCAACTAATCGGTAAAGAAAATACTCAGACAGACAAAGCGACTCTCGAATTTATAGATACGCGTCCAAGAATAATTATCTATATCTAAAAGTATAACCTTATAAAATTCTCATCAAGTATGAGTCTGTCTTCATTATTGATGTCTACGCGAGACTGCAGCGCCCTTCTACTGATTTATAAAGGATGCGCGCCTTTCGACCGATACTTACGGAAAGTATTAGAAGGTTGTGCTTATATCCTCGACAACCATATTTTAGTTTGTTATTAATTAGTTAATAAATTAAGTGCATCTGCTATTTTTAAACCGCCAGTTTTGCAGCCGTCCACATCCGAAATAGGTCCATGCAAATAGTTACGCGTAGACTATTTGCAAGTATCTAGAGCGAGTTTATTTGCTTGCTTGTTTCTATAACAGCTGCGTTTAAAAAATGTTGTTTTGAAATATTTTTACACTGGAAGTGATATGGTTTATCTCGAAATAGTTTTACGCGTTTTGAACACTCAAGGTGAGTTCCTGTACAAACAAGTAGGTGATCGTTATTCAAGTGTAAATATGTAAAATTCATACCGCATGAACTTTGATATTAGGATAACATCTAATCCTAATTTTCAAGATGATGGCTTGAAATCTAATCAATATGTTTGGCAAAATTCGTTAACCTATACTGATTAGGGATTTGGTTTCCCGTGTCATTTTAACGTAACCTCAATGTAAGATAATTTTTGCATAGGTTTGAAGAAATTTGGTAATGTTTTTAATATTAGAAAGAGGTGATTGGTGTTGCTGCGAGTCAACAAATTTTATCAAATACATAACCCTATAATGCATAAGTATTAGTCTTTTGTAGGGCCTAGTAGATTCAGATCACAAACAGTGATTCACAGTAGGTGATAGTTTGTTTCTGACAAATCCTACACCAGTAGACATCCTTCTACGAAAATTAAACCATCACCACGCGCCCCTCTACCCTTTTATAAAGGATACGTGCCCAGCAAATATCCATTACACCCATACTTATGGAGAGTATGATAGGCTTATGTAAAAAACGTATAGAAACAACATTTTATTTACAACACACATTATTGGAATACAAAAATTTCAAATATAGCATTTTAATTTTCAAGAAAAGTTTGAGTCATCAGGTGTTTCTTCATCACTGTCAAACTCGGCGTCTTCATCTTTCACCCATTGTCCAGTTGTCCAGTCCTTTTTCCAACCTGACCTGAAAGATGAATGAAACACATACAATGACCTCTATTTATATTAATTCTTATTAAAAATGATGATGGTTAATTACTGTCTTAATTTGGAGTAATATTTCCGCCTTTCTCTCTCATTTTCATCAAGTATTGTACAGCTACTACTTGCAGAACTAATACTTTCCATGGTTGTTTGAGATATGGTTGGAGTTGTTTTATTCACATTGTCAGCACTTATTTTGGGATAGGTTTTCTTTGATTGTTTAACCACATCTTCAAAACTTTTCTTTTTCTGAACGTTTTTGAGATAAGTTTGAACCACTTTTTGTGCAGCTTTGTTAGCTGCTGTTTTACTAGAATTTGAGGCGGGTTTTTGTGTAGTTGAGGTTGTGGGAACTAAATCAATGGTTGGTTTTCTTCTGCAGCTACTATAAGCCATTTGTTTGTGCAATGAGTTACCACTGCCAAGGGAATTCTGTGTAATTAATTTGCATTATTGTTTAAATCTGCACATAGATAATTCAGGAAACTGACTTTAATTGTGGGCTTTTGTCCTGTTTTTTGTGTAAGGTTTTTAGATGTATCGCGATCTTCTTTGTCTTTAAGTTTAGCCAAATGTTGGGTGAAATCTGAAACAGTTCTATAAGAGCTTATTCAGACTTCAAGTTAATGGATTTCTTACAATTCTGATGTTTTTTGCCACGTCTATGAGAGTAAAGCATTTCTACTGTATCAAATACGGGTCTATAGGAACAAATTGTACAAGTGTATCTGAAAATAATAATCTATTCATTTGAATCTTCCCGGGAATAAGTATAACCTACGCAATTTCTCTAAATTCTATTGGTTGAAAACCACGGACGTACCTTCCATTGCTAAGTAATTTAGCCTCATCCTCCGGAATATGGTCGATTAGTAAATGGTTAATTCTTCTTTTCTAAATAAAAAATACTAATTAGTGGCTCAAGTTTTAATTAAAAATATTATTAAACTAACTACCTGTAAGTCCCTTAAGAGTGCGGTATCATCACCATCCCGTTTAAACGACATTTTTAAGCCTTGTATTTCCAAAATTCTCTAAGCAGACGATGCCTAAATTGGATCAATATTGGCAATGATCGACATTAGAGGGTTTTAGAAATCTATCGCCATCTATAATAAATGAAAAACTTGTTAGTCATAACCAAATGAAAATCATTGTATTTAATTAGTTCTAGCGTTTCACGTCATTATTTTTATAAACCATATTATATTTAATCGTGTTTAAACTAATCTCATTTGAAGCTCAGTTCACACGGTTGCATGTTGATGTCGCTTTGTAATCTTTCTTTGCGTCAAAGATTCATAGATGCGACAACTGAGAATGTGTTTCTCTTTTCCTAATTAATCTATAAATTCTTGTTTCCGGAATTTGGATATAATCCCCTTGTGGAGTTGGCGGGAAACTTTGGCCCCACCGACAGCGTGCGTTTCTGGCGCGTTTCGTCCACCAGTGTAGTTTGATCATTCGCTGCGCTCTGTCAGCCAAGCGCTGCTGTTTTCGCGGGCTTCTTTCGCGAGCCTTAAAAGCAGGTGTACGACGTCGGCTATAGTAAAATAGTACAGTAAAAGCCGCGTGGATTAATCTAGAAGTTTTTTATATATTTATTCGACCGGTAACCGGAAAAAACTGATCTGTCAGTTAAGATCACGTTTTTCGCAAGACACTTTCGTGTGGCGAAGACCTCCGGACAAAGGACTAGCTATTTTCCGCCAAAAAATTATTTTAAATTGTTGAAGTTTAGTGACCAAGGCCCGTCCGTCACTTTTTTGCCGCCATTTAAAAGCAACCACGTTTTTATTGAACTTTTAAAACACCCGCTTCTTGACCCAAGGTCAAGCTAAAGTGCCAAAGGTTCAACCGCTGTACTTGAATTCAATTGTAAGTTGATTTTTATTGATTTTAACTCAAGTGAACTTCACCATTTTTCGTTTTGAAAGGCTTAGGTGTTGAAAGGTTAGAAATTTGTCTAAATTTATTTATGAAAACTGCTCGATCAGGATATATCGCAAACTTATCAAACTAGTCCAAAAAATATAAATTATCATACGTCAAAATTATAAATGACTGGTTTCAGATTCGAAACCATGATAAATGTTGAAAACAAAGGCGAGGTATTGTTTTTAATTTTTTTTTTTAAAAAAAGGCTTATCAGTAATTTAAACTTTTTCCCGCAATAACTTAAAAAGGGCGGGAAATAAGTCAACGCAAAATTAATATTATAAATCTCCATCTATATTCTTATAAGAAAACCTTGCCCTAAGCCTAACATTAAACATTATCACTTTTGATTTGCCTGAAGGTAAATTTAGAAAGAAAAAAAATGTACTAAGCTATCTGGAATTTGGATAAGTGTGTTAGTAAAAATAAAATGAAAAACAAAACAGGCTTTTAGAATATTCTTTCATGTAAATTTAAACCCATAAAATCTCAGCATGCGACGGAAAGAAAAAAGTACTTTCACTGTAAGATTTGGCGGGCGTCAGAAAGCTTAGAAGTTAGAAATCATCACGGAAAAGTTGGCCTTTTCAAAACCAGTTCAAGGATCTTACCGTATAGAAAGAATTTTTTTTGTTTATTATTAGTAATTTCATCATCGTTTTTCTGAGAATTTATTCTTGAACACTTTTTTTTGCCTGACCTTTGACTATTAGTTACTTTATTGTGACTGTATGAGATGATATTTAATCTATTTCCGTTTGGTAATTTGAGATAAACAGAAAAGGCATGGAAACTAACGGAAATTAAACAATTTCCAATTTCACGGATATTAAATAATTTCCTTAAGCGGGTTTTGACCTAAATTAATGTTAGAAGAGACCATTTTTTCATAGAAAACCAGTTTTGCTATGGTGATATTAATCCCTTATAAGAGTGTAATAGACTATGCCTAAATAGGCCAAGACGTTAAATTATAGAAGTGTTCTAATGACACCCAGTAAAATAATAAATAAGTTTAAAGGGTTTATACAAAACGAAATAGTATTGGATCAATCTTGGAAGGGGTATAAATGTTCCCTTAGAAAACCCGTTTTTCTGTATTAAATTCTACTCTTTCTAAGGTTAAGTTTGTTTATAGGGGCACAATTAATTTTGAAAAACTTGACTTAGTCACTTCAACAGTCATGAAATTTAATAAGAAGTAATTAAGACCCCCTAGTTAGCGAGTTAACAGCGTGGGTAGTTAGTATACTACAAGATCTCGTATTTCTACGCAATTTCAACGTTTGGGACCCCTCTGAATTTTGAGAACCCGTTAAAACTCAAGATTATATCCTCGATAATAAACTCCGTCGCGTAGTTAGTTAGTGACTTCTCATTTAAAACAATTATTCATTTATGCTGTTAAAATAATAAATTAGTTTCAGTCCATCATAAGTTTATAAGATATGTTCCATAAGTATGACGACACTACATATACTTCGTTATGCTGGAAACTTTTAGCTCGAGCTAGTTCTAACAGAACGACAAGCGAGAACCTGTACTAAACCTTTGACAATGCTGGAAACTTACAGCTCGAGCTAGTTCTAACAGAACGACAAGCGAGAACCTGTACTAAACCTTTGACAATGCTGGAGACTTACAGCTCGAGCTAGTTAGAGCAGAACGACAAGCGAGAATTGAAGTCCTACACTCTGTTAAATTTGCAGGACTTCCATCTTCCTATTTAGTCTGCATTACTAAGCCTTTGATAGCGCCTCACCAGGCGTCGCTTTACATCGAATCTATGATCGACGTCACTTCATGACAAGCTCCAGTTTGTGACCAGTGACAAACTTATGGTTCCACTAACATTTTTCTTAAAAATAAACATAAATAACTCAAACTTCCAATGAAGATTATAAGTCTTAATTGTAGTTTTTACCAAATTTTCAAACGACAAGATGACTTTAATTGATGTCAATAAACTTAATGAGTGAAATTGATCTAGACACGTATTTGGAAATACTTGGCCCCATATAAAACTATTTATTCTACTAAACATCTCTGATAGACTATGGTGTTTAAAAAGGTCCTTGAGGTCATATACCCTGTGGAATTTGGCAATACAATCTTGTAATGAAATATTTTTTTCACACTTTAACTTGTTTCTTAACTAACACGTACGGCTTATATTATCTAAATTGTTACTCTTATCTTGTGATAGCGTATTTGTTTTGCTGTTGTTGTATCAAATTAACTTTATAGCGTGTGTCACGCTTGGTACGTATTATTCAATAGGGTTATTTCAAGCTGTAACGAAACCATACGTAACCTAAGATATTTTTCGCCTGTGATAGGGAATCCCTTTCATAGTAGACTATTTATTTTCAAGATTAAAATGTACTGGGAAGGAAACGTGATTAAGAGTTATTTAAAAATGCCTGACTTAACGTGTTTCTTAGCCCTTTTACGTGGTGTAAAGTTAAGTTGAAAAATAGTTGAGATCTTCACGTGACGTGCCTCTCATCCATTTATAGAGGAGATCTTTAAGACTCTCGTTGCTAGCTATCACCACTGTATGCTGGCTATAGCCACTTCTTAGGTTAGGTTTAGCGTTAGTTCATTTCATTTTTAGTGTTCTCTAGGTAAAATGCAGTCCTTGGGTTAATGTCTATGATGTATAAGCTGGGAATGCCTTTAGGTGTATTGCAAACTATAATTGAGATAAACTAAACTTGTATCACTCCGAATATGCAGTGGATTGAAACCCATCTTACTGTATTTCAAAGGAGATAAAAGTAGCAATGGTAAGGGTTTATATATATATATTGCAATTTAAGGTTGAAATGGACACTATGGGGCCTTTATTTGGGGACTGTAAACCTACGGAACTCGGGGAAAGATTAAGAAAAAAATTATTTTCAGAGCTTACTCTAGTTAGAAGAAATTTCACCTTAAGAATTTACTAATATTTAAACGCAAAGAGATCCAAAATCCCGTACTTTCTATTACTCTCTTATGTTGAAAATTTTTTCGTTACAAAAAAGGGGATCTTTTGGGCCCCGTCCGTAAAGGCTAGCGCACACCTAACGTCATCGGACGGACCGCACGGATCGCACGCATCGGATAATTTTCTTCAACTGCGCACACTTAAATTCGGAGCATTCGGATTTCCGAAATTCCGAACGCGCGTGTGAGCAATTGAGCATGCGCGTCGGAATACTCGGGAATTTTCAAAATGCGCGAAATTTCAAACTAGGTTTACCATAGTGGCTATAGTTGTTAAATTACTAACCGGAAACACCTTTCAACTTGGAATAATGTGGTAAACCTAGAAAGTTTTCCTAATCTTAAAAGAGCGCCATTTTATGTTTCATCAACACATAATTTGAGCATTCGTTAAGCGATTTTTGTCTTAGCTCCGTACGGACCATACGGATTGTATGCCCCTATCGGGAATCCTCGTCGGCATTGCCGACATCCGATACGTACGATGCGGACAGATGAGCGCGTTCTCATTTGAAACAATGGTAATAATAATAAAATCCGATGCGTGCGATACGTGCGGTCCGTCCGATGACGATAGGTGTGCGCTTGCCTTAAGTAGTCAGTAAATACGATCCCAATAGTAATATTCCACGTAAGACATTGTTATCCCATTTAGTACGTTCAATAAAGCGTGTGCTAATAAATACCTTGTTAGTTTGGAGAATAAACCTTGTTCTCACTGATATCACAGCCTGGGATGGGGTACGAGTTAGGAAAGCTATAGGGTAAAGTAGAGAAACGTGTATGTTTTATCTTAACTGTATCAGGCTTGCCGTTACGTCATTAGGGGCGTTTTTTTTAGGTACCCCTTAACCCTGGAAGGCACCAAGGCAGCCACTGGACTAGATCGTTATATTCTTGACAACGTTTGCAGTTTTTCTTGTCGACAAATGCCGAGGAAATTTATTATTAACTACCAACAGGGTGTCTCGAGAATTTAAACACATCGCTGTGTGAAATAAAATAATTTTTCAAGTTCAAGGGCTAGGCGCCTGTTGAGATAAACTTTTGAGATAGAACCGCTTTTATGTTATACATACTGTATATATATATTACCGGATGATTGACGATTTTTGGTGGTTTAATGCTAATTTAAAATGCAGAAGTTGCTGAGAAGTTAATTTGAAAATCTGCTACTGGTTAACACTGACGGTTGTGGCGAACAGTTGGGGACCGAGTTTAGCTTAGACGTTATCCGGTTGGGATCTTCTGCTTACCCTTATGGCGGTCATTACAAAAATGTGACGTGAAAATGAATACCAAAGCCATCTTTTCGATATAATGAATAATAATCTGTCAATCTGACTCAGTTTACACTAAAACACACAATCTCTTGCTAAATACCAATATAGGATTAGGTACTCTTTGTAATATAAATTATTTCAAAATTATCCTCTAGGTTGATTTGAATCAGCCACCAATATTGCATTTCTCAAATATATTCTTACGAAATATTATATAGTAACATGAATAATTAAAAAGATCCTTTTCATCATAGCTTTGTTATAGTATACATAATACAGATCATTTAATAATACTTTAGTCCTGTGGTGAAATTCAACCACCAAACCACGTACGCGTGTAACCGATTTTACCAAACCTCCATAATTATATTTCAACTTTATTATTGCAATATTTTCCTCACCCCTATTTCCTACATGGTTCAAAACGCAACGTAATTCAATCTATACATTATGGCAAATTTTTCACGCTAATTAAAAGCCCAAAGGGTTGGGGAAGCTTAAAGGGTAGGGGAAAATTGAACTGAACCGACCATGCAGTGATGCGCCCCTGGTAATCCTATAAACATATCAGGGGAGGCTAAATTAAATTTTTAATAACAAGTGACGCGTGTCACTTGAAAATTCAACCCGCATCCAAACGTATCGTCTCTGATAGTCCGAAAATTGACCAGCCACCTTTTTCGGTTTCGCTCTTATGTATGGTGACGCAATGGCGCGCCTGTGACGTCACGAAAAGATGCTTGGTTACCATAGCGACCGCCACTCCATTCTCCATCCTCTCTCTCTCTCTCTCTCTCTTGATCCCACAGCATCCCTTAAAATCATACTGTCCCGTTACGAGCATAATCTTCTAACGAGTAATCCTTTAAATATGCTTCGAAAGTGTGTAGTAAGAGTACCTCTTAAGGTAGCCATTGATAACTTACCTTTTAGAAGACCCTAAGGTCAAAGGTTAAATTTTTAAAATGTAAACTTTAATCTTAACCCTTTTTCGATCGACGTAAATTACCGGAGGCGAAAACTCGCGAAGCATCTTTTTTGCCCAATGGATGATATTTTCGCTGCATTTGTAAGTGCGCAGTTTTATTTCGATTTGTCCGGTTTTTTTCTTTGGCGGTGACTTAGTAGATACTTATGTACTTTACGTTTGGTTGATTATAGTATGTTAAATAATTAATTAGGATTTTATGCCTAAATGGGATTTAAATATTTGGCCTGTAACAAGTTTTTAAATTATTGAATCTATTTACAAATGGTTTTTTTTTTATTTTTTAGCTTTGAATTTTTTAAAATGTATCTTTATAAAATATTTAATCGTCTACTTATTTAGGGATATGTTAATTATAAATGATTATTCAAGCATTCAGATTGAACTTGTAATGGATGGAAATTCGTTTTGAAAAGAAACCTCTAATAGACATCTATTTAAAAGGACATTCTTAAAAAAATTATGATTAGTTTTTAGAACTACACATTTCATAAAAATATTGTCTTACTTATCTTAGGTAATTTAATTTAAAACATAGTCTAGTAAATACGTAGCGTCGATAGTTCAGTTCATGTTTCAGTTCAAAATTTTTTACTCTATACATCTTGAGAAACATTTTTTAATATCTGGTCAAATGAATTAATCTTATTAAGTTTCAATAAGGAGTAATAACCATTGACTCTTGAAACGGAATATGAAGCTTTTATCACGCTTGCACTTCCAACTACGAAGAACCATTTAGTTAATCATCAGAGCAACTATGGAAATATTACGTAAATATCCACGGGAACTGAACTGATCTGAACTATTACTGCCCTTAGCTTGTCAAAAGGAACCTTAATTCTTTGTGGTTAAAAACAGGGGTCGTAATCTTTGCGTAGGACCTACCTTACCAATCGATAATCATTATCGTTAGATTCAATTTTCAGAACCTTGATAATTTACTACGAACATTATTATTTTTAATCCCCCCTCCATGAAAATCCAAAGCCCCCAAATCAATTTCCATTATCTTATCGTTATAAAAACCACACCAGCAGGAGAAGGGATGGTTTTCTGTCTATTCCGTTGCACAGCCTTCCCCTATCCCTTAGTTAAATAAATGCTTTTTTAATCACTTTTTTTACTTCTTTGTCTTCTTTTTTTTTTATTTTATTTAATGGGTTGGGGTGTGAATTCATACCGACGACCGCCATCTGGTCCATGTGAAACTGTGACTCAGGATATGACGTAATATTATTTTTTTTGTTTTTAATCATTATACGCAAGAATGCAGAGTGCGTTTCTTATTTAAGATATATTCTAACTCTTTCTTTTCCCTTAACTGAAAATTGTCTAAGATAAAATTTAAGAACAATATATAAAGATTTTTTTTAATTTAATGAACTATCTTAAGAATGAATTTTATTTGTTGAACGTCACGCGAGGGCACAATGACTTTAAATATTTTTGAAATATTTCAATGCTAGTTTATGATGTCTTTCTTAATCAATTTTTTTGGCATACTTGAAATCCTGGTAATCATTTAAATTCTATGAGCTCGAGGTAAAATGTAAAGGTATAGATGGTTTTTATCAGTAAGTGCAGTAAACTTGCATGTTTTCAGGTATAGGGGTAAGGGATAGCAAAAATGTTGTAATCTCTTTTATTTATAATCGTTTAACTTTTTACGGGAATTTTCCCGTCACGTTTTAGTTCGCCATTTTTCAAGATGGCTTCGAATAATTATGACGTAAGGTCAGGGGTCATTTCTGTTAAGTCTGTTATAAATTAAAAGGTGTGTTCTTAGGATCAAACTGAATGGAAAGTGTCCAAGAATATGCATGGGGTCTTTGACATTTTTCATGTTCAGTTTGACTATATAAGAACAAACTCAGTTTAATTTATGGCAGACTTATCAGAAACACACTGTATTTAAGAAACTACTTCTCTAGACCTAAACTGAGCTTCTAATCGAGCCATTAATTTTGAGACTCCTTCATAATAAATAATACTGTAATACCCAGTCCTTTTGTTATTTCTTGATAAGACCCTTGCAAATGCCATCTTGCTATTGAAGCTCGTTCATCGATTGGCGTTTATCCTGGGCACTTTTAATGAGGCTCTAGACAATAAAGGCAACCCAATTTCTTTTTGAGAATCCTAAGGAATGCTTCTCAAAGATCTATTTTCTTTGGCCAGTTTCGGCCTCTCGGAATTTTTCTCAAGTTTCTTTTTATTGCTTTGGGTTTTTATTTTCAAGTTGATTTAGTACCGAAGTTGAACCCTAACTGCTAACGAAAAAATGGTGTGTTCTAGAAACGTGTTTATGAGATTCACTTGGTATCATTTCATCTTGAGAAAGAAAAAATTTAATAGTATAGGGTTACGAAGAGGCATTCAATAAACATCGGTTTCGACGTTTGAAAAGAATTCGATTTTTAATCAAAGTAACTTTGGATCCAAAATTGAGAATCCCTTAGCCAAGCTAGCTAGCAGGGGGTTCCATTTTATCGACTCTTCTTTTTTTTGGGGAAATTTTAAGCTTTGTAGGACAGCTATTCGATTGAAGTCCCTGACGTTCAGTGTCCCATAAGATGATGTCCTATTTTTATTAAAAGAGCCATAAGGAACCCTTTTCAATGTAAGGTTTTGTTAAAAAATTGGGGTCCTATAGCTGTGCTTGCAAATTTGCGAAGAAAGATGATGGTAGAAATATATAGGAAAAGGGTTAAAAATTAATCAGACGTTTAATGCAAAATAGTTTCTTTTAATTATACAGATGTTTCTGATAAATCTATTGAGTAAATAATAGTTTTTTTAGGTAATCTGAAACTGCATTTACATAAAAACTGTCTGGTATGGGTGAAAAGTTCAAAATGGTTTTAAGATAAAAGAGAAAAAAGGTTGAAATGGGGTTACAATTTATTTAATCTTTGGAATTTAAATGCCAGACAGCAATGATATAAATTTCATTATAAATAATATATTTTCTTACATTTTATACAAGTGACCTACCATATACTTCACCTTATCTTGACATAACAGAAGGATTCAGGAACAAAATAACAGCAGAGAAAAGTATTATCATTTCATTCCGGTTTCCTTGTTGATAAAAAAACAAGCAAATTGTTTCGTGGAAGGCAGAGTTTTAATTTGTTTTGCAACCAGGCTATAGTTAAAGAAAGGGAAAAACAAAAACAAATACAAAAATTTGGGAGTACCATGCATGCAAAACATTATCTTCTAAGTGAAAACTAGAATGGAATTTAGATCACATTTTTAGCTATTTGTGTGGTTCGTATTATCCTAACGTAGCTGATAGAAACTGAGTTCGTTTGTTTGTTTGTGGGTGCGTAAATATCGGATACGCGAAAATCATGTGTACTTCAAACCCTAAGTTTGAATGAGGTGGAAATAGGGCGTCGCGCTATAGTTAAGATAGTTAAGAATAATGTGCGGGAATGAATGGTTAAAAGAACGGTCTGTTATGAGGTTTTACCCTACTAATATCTTAAATAGTTAACTTGAAAGTTACCAGACATATCCAATATAAAACTGAAGGTGAACACCTTTTTTCTCATAATTGGTTATTATAAAAATATATAATTTCCATTAACAGATAACGTATTTAATAATTTATCTATCCCTTTTAACCCATCAATAGACATTCCTTCAAGACCATTATTAAATCATTAAGGTCTACGCGTTTGAAATATTAATATTAAACCCATCCCGTATCTACAAATATTCCACACGGTTATTTCAATAAACAAAAGTATTTATCTATCCTATTGTTATTCATATCGCGTAGTTAGTCGCAGCTTTCGTTAAATTAAATGACGTCATACGTAAATATTCAAATGAATCTAAATGAATTGGCAGGCATACGCCCATCTCTCCTCCCTTTGGTTAAATAAAAACATATGACGTGTGTAGAACATAGAAAGGACCGTCCGTATTTATTCGAGAGCGTATCGTTTTCATTTATTAGTTTTGGAATCACGGCTTACAGGGTCAACGGAACGGCATTCCCGCCTACTATAGAACCATAGAACCCTGCATGCCTGCCTGCTGTTTCTACTACTGACCCAGCTATATTAGCTCGTGTCTCTTATAGGCAAGGCCCTTTCTTCCCTTGGCAGCCTCGTTCTGTTCCCATCCTTAGCTCGGAGGAGAGTGATGTACCAAAATTGTTACGGGGCTATTTAGTAGATGGTATGATTGGGATTGTACTTCGTGGAGTTTTAACAGTTACAGGATTGTTTTTCGCTATTTTATGTGCTGCTAGAATGGATGAAACTGTTTCTACAACGCGAAAGATTGGATGTTGTATGGTGTCTCGGGTCATCTTCAACCATCCCAACTACTGAACGTCCCAATAGGCCTATTTGAAGTTGGGTATAGTATGGCCTTTCTCTGTATGAGTCAAGTTAGTTTTAATCGATAAGGTTGCTATGGGCAACTGAGGTGGTCCAGACCGGTCCCCATAAATCCCGTTGCTTTCCCCCTTGTTTTACCCCCCTTATGACACCCACCCAATGTATCGGAGACTGTTTTTTACATCACCCATCTTTCTGAGGAGCTGAGTGTTGGTGGCAAAGCTAAAAACCTGTCCTGAATGCATTTTTTTACCCGACGTTGAGTAAAAGGAAACGTTTTTTTTTATTTTTTTACAAGCAAACGCTAGACGTCTAGAAATCGTCTTTCAATATTTGAAGAGCAGTTTCCCATATTTTTCCTCTATGAGAGTTTGGGTTAACGTTGGGCATTAATCCAAATACTACATGCGCTTGACCAAAGCTAAATTGACTTGAATATTTCAACATTACGAATGATGCATTTTACCCCAAAAATTGAGACTTGAATCGGTATAATAAAAATATGAAAAATTGGATTTTAGAGCCGCAGGACTTATCTGTAGGAGGCCTCTCTTTGATTTTTGAAAAATTAAATATATATTTTTGTTGAAACGTTTTTTTATGCAAATTGAATGAATTTCCCCGAATATTTGGTATAGAAGGCTAAAAATTCAGAGTAAATAAATAAATTTAACGTACAAGGTCACAAAGGTTGTGCTGTTCTGACTCAAGCCTAATTTCATATAACGAAAATCAAATGTTGCCTCTATAGCTCTAGCCATTTTCGTACACGTTTTTCGGTTCATTTCTTAAAACTGTCTATTAATACAAAGGGTCACACTTTTGGAGCATAAGCTTATGGCAAGACCTAACTTAATACAGACGTAATGAACTGATGTACTCCGTTCTTTCAACCATGCTCGCAGACCATCCCCCTAATATTAAAGTTCCAAGTTAGCAATACTAGGAATCGCTTTCGCTGAATCTCAATTAAGAATTCAGTTCACGGATTTTGCTTTGGGTATAATTTATAGTTTTCGCAAAGCCGGTGTAGTTCCCCGGTCTATTGAAAAACGTCGGCGAACTACGAGGAGCTTTTTATTAAGGGTCAGAATCGTACCTATACACTTCTACAGTGTTATCTGGCATTACTAACGAACGTGGGAGACATTAAATTGAAATATAGGCTTAACGTCAAGTTTAATTGCACGTAGACACACGTTTCAACCCTATCGATGCCTTTGCCCTCATAGATTTTTACCATAAATTTGGTTTATTGAACCTTACACCGATCTGTTTTTCACTTTTATTAAAATTTTTCAAAACATTTAACTTGCTTTTATCTACTCGTGTGCTTATTTAATCACAAGGTAGGTTGTAGAAACGGAGTTTGTTCGTTTGTTTGTGAGTTTGTGATGTGTTTGTGGAGGTTCGGTACACGAAAAACAAGTTTGGTGAGGAACTAGTTTCAAACTCAGATCTTGCAGGAGGAAAGTTTGACTCTTACGTAGCATTGTTGGGGTCAACTGTTTAAAAATCCCGGTATGCTTTGCACCGTTTCACATCATTGAATGCAGCTTTCACATTATTGTTTGGATTTGATTTGAGAATCAGATTATTGTATTGGAGCCAATTTCTCATGAACAGTGACATATTTTCTTATTGTATCGATTTTCTATTTACATCGCAATGAATTTTAGGCCTAACATTAAAAAGCTACCACACGTAGATGTTAATATTAGATAGCAATATTTCTTGTTTCTTCACTGAATGTTTTTAAATGTCAAAAAGTCAACTTCTGACCAAGTGTCCCTTGACCAACTAACCAGGGCTGAGTGACTCATTTCAAATTATTGAAATGAGCCCCTTTTTTCAAATCAGTCACGACGCCAATTTTGACAGACTAGCATGCAGTTCTAGCCTTGGAAACAAAAGGGGTTTTAACGAACACACCCAACAGGGCATTGATATTATTTCCGTTTTTTCGGTGCCAATATAATGGTTTTTACGTGATTTCCCTATGAGCTTAATGTGCGGGTACAGTTTTAGTTGATTGCTTTGGAGGGCCTGTTAAAGGAACAGTAAATACAGGGGGTTTCAGAAAGCGTGGTAAAACCGCAGTTCATTGGGTTAAATAAGGGTGATTTTGAGTCTCGAATCGTCCATGACATTTTGCACTATAGGGCCCCATAATTATACTATTATTGTCTTTCAGTTTCTTGCTTACATTTAAGTGGTAATACAATCGTAACTTCGAAACGGTGGCCCTTATTGCATCATTTTCAACTCAAAATCACTCATAGAACCCAATGTACTTCAGTCCTACCATTTCTATACTAAAGCAATTGTCAGTAAAATGGTTTATATGATTGTTATAAATTGTTTCACCCTACCATGACATGCCCTTTATTTTCGTAATACGTTTGAGATCCCTTGACATTTCCATCTCGTATGTCTTTCATTTTCTTTTTCCATGTCTGTCTACGCATTCTGAGCCAATATAGCCAAAGTCGTGGAGAACGACATACTTTTACTTCGTTCCTACATTTCCCTCTATTGGCTCCAGCATTTACTATAAATTAAACCTAAGTGTCTCATCTTTTAGAGTACCCCATCATGCATAAAAGCATTTTATCTAAAGCCCTGCCCCCTGTGTGTTGGTTTCTTTGCAAGTACTTAATGAAATGGTCTATATACCTAATTTTAACCCTAATATCGTTATGCCAAAAGTTTCGCAAAAAATACAATGTGCCTCTCTTTTATATTCTAAAAGTTTCTGGGAGTCCATTTTAGCAATTCAACTAAAGCAAAAAAAAAAAAATATTTCAATATTAATGCTACCACCGTGTTGAGTTATGAAATAAAAAGAAATTGAGGTCGTCCCACAATACACCTGGACATTTTATTATAAGGAGAAATGAAATCTGTGTAAACGTAACAATTACTTTTTATGGTCACAGACAAAAAGGTTTGTAATATCGTATTAAACCAACCGCCTTTTAAGACCTACATATTACATCTCTGAGATATTTTTTTTTTACCTTTTTATATTTAATGCATTGCGCCATTACGTACAGACAGACATAAGAGAAAAAATATTGAATTATATTTTGGTAATGTGGTAATAGACCCTTTGGGGACAGAATAACCAAGATAATAGCCTTGATGTAATATTATATGATTGTCCATTTATGTATAGGGGTGCTCATTTTTTCAATCCAATTTTTGTGAGTGACAATTAATATAATTTTATATTAGATTATAGAACAATTTTATTTTCTTCCGGGCTATTGGGATTATATTATATCAAGTTAAAGTTTTAAATTCAAACGAGCCTTATTTAATTTGTTTAATATTAAAAATGTAAATCTGTTTTTTAATTTTTTTGTTTAGTTTATAGTTTATAGACCCCCTGTCATATTTCCATATAAAATTATAAATTAATATATTGGTTATATATTGAATGAACTTTAGCTTTTTTAAAAAAAACATTTAAAAAAAAATGAAAATGTTAAGAAGAATTCGTTTCAAAGTACAGTTTTTCGTTATGTAAATACGATTTTAATTTCTAGGAATATTATTTCGTCAATATTGAGCCAGACGCAAAATTGTCGCTCCGGAAATTTCAATTTTCCCCCAGTTTCCGGTCTTATTTTATACAAGAATAAAATTGTTAAATACACAATTTAAACATAAAGCTTACTTGTACACACACTGGGTGTTGTTGGTGGACATTTTTGAACGTGCGTTCAATGTCTTCAAAAACCTTTCACGCGGAACCATTCAGATTCTTCTTCTCGTAGAAATTTCCATTTGACCCCAGCAGAATTTTAATCCTAATTTTCTGCCTTTTGTTATTAGATTTAATTGAGCCAAAATTAGTCTTGATTATTATATACCCGTACGAAAATTTTACCCGTCGAATAATTAAGTTCGTTCCCCTTTGCCTACATCATTGAATCACTGACCTTCTGAGAAGTTACCTTCCCTATTTGTATAGCTGAAAACCTACCACAACAAACGTTCGAAAATCTTCAAGATTGAGTTACTAAAGTTAATTCTGAGCAGTATTTAATACGGTTACCTCATAGTAACTTCATGCTTAAGCGATCCAACCTCATATTCTTACTGTTCAAAAAGTCTATGGATGAGTAGAACCATTAGTTCATAAGATACGTTCCCCATAAGTTTGTCACTGGTTACAAACTGGAGCTTGTCATGAAGTGAATGAGGTAGGTCATAGATTCGTGGTAAAGCGACGCCTGGTGAGGCGCTGTCCAAGGCTTAGTACAGACTAAATAGGAAGATGTAGTCTGCAATTCTCGCTTGTCGTTCTCGAACTAGATCGAGCTGTAAGTCTCTAGCGTTAAGAAGTATAGGTATTGTCACACTTATGGAACATATCTTATAAACTTGCGTGAAAAATGTCTGGAAATATCGTATAATACTCTAGAAAAACAAACACTTAATCCATATATCACAATCAAGCCAACTTGGTTGCCTGGATATAAGCTTTTTTTTTTCTCTCTCACTCTCTTGCTCGGATCTTGGGTGTTTATTTTAGGCTTAACTTTTGCATGCTGTAAAAAAAGGGAATAAATATTTCCGTGGGAGGCTTGGCCTCTCGAGAGAAAACAAAGACGCGCTATCTTCCTGTGACAGTTTATTTCCTGTAGCTCATTTTTCAAAAAGTTGCAACTTCTAACTAAGCCCCGTATGCCGGCCGGACTGTTGCGTGTGCTAAATCTCAGAAACGGGGTGTTTCCTATAACGTTGTACATTCTTCATCATCTTGAAGAAGTCGATGTCGGATTGAGTTTCAAATTGTTTGGGGGTGAGTTTAGGCTTAGCGTATTTCGCGCCAAAAATGTGGGCGCAGTCATTGAGGCAAGTTCAGCCGGTTTAATTTTGACACGAAAGAGGTACAGTTACAATTCGTATTAAGTTGGTTAAGCCTGTTTTTCCCCAATTTTGAATTAGATTGTTTGTAGCGAATACCAAAGGCTTAGTGAGAAGTAATGGCAACAATTGCAGTGTCTGAGTGTTAGTTAGCACTCGGTGCTGCCGTTTGAATGGTTTTTTTCGTTTGCTTCGGAATTCGCTCAGGAACTATATAGACCACATTTTGCAGCCTACGTCTAAGTCTACACTTTGGTGTCTCTTTACTGTCCCGACGCTCCCGTTTTGAAACAAAGGCCACATGGCCCCTAGAGGTCTCATGCGAACATCGTAAAATATCCATTAGCATTGACGTCTAAAACCCCCAGACAAAACGGAACTTGTCGTCAATCCAACGTTAATATTGGAATTGAGATGTCTAGCTGTCTTCGGCTATTACAACTAGGTTAAAACTGTACCAGAATTACCATTTAATATAGAAGTTTAGTAAGGATACAAAAATTGCTTCTTCAAATTACCAGCTTCTAATGCTCAACTCTCTCTCTTCTCGTTGTTAGTCACAAACTCGGTAGTCTTATCTGGGGGATTATCAACATGTTTAGGCCTCGTTACGTCTCATTAGTAAGATAGCCAAGGCCTAACTTGAAAAGAAATTCGTTGTAAATGTTAAGCCTAATCGTAATTTCAAAGTCCTTCAGCAGATCTCTAAGAGCGGTCCCGGTTCGTTAGAGGGGAGGGGAACAGTTTGGGAAATACTTTAAAAGGCCACCAACGATTTCTAGTGAAATATTTCAGCGGTGACATAATCATAATCTCACGACGAGCTATGGACTAACTTCAAAGATTTACTGGTCTCTCTAGCTCCCATTAATGCCAGACGCCCAGGACTTAGACATTCCTAGATCTTTTGACCAAACTTTTAACGTATCGTTTATGAGTGTCAAATAATTAGATATCACCGCATTGCTGCGCCAACCAAGCACTTCTAGATGTCATTACGCTTTTAGTTTGCTAACTAATTAACCCAATTTTGAGCATACTTAACTGATTTGCTCCTTAGAAATTTAGGCAATTATCGTAAAGAGATTTAATCTTTGACCTTTATAAGCGCTTGAATTAATTGAAAATATCTTATTATACGTATGCTTGTTTTTTCTCTGCTTTATTCCAAGGAAAGTATAATATAATGAATATAAATCACTAATAATTTTTATGGAAAGTTGAAAAATTTAAATATTTTCATCGTAAAAAAGAATAGCATAAATATTTAGACATAAAAACTAGTGCACTTTCCCGCGCACGTTCTAACATGGATATGTATTATTACAACGAACTATGGATTCCCAACTAGGCAAGAAAGCGGGTAACCAAATATGCTATACCCTGGTAGATTGAGTCGGAAGTAGCTAGGTCACGTGGAGGAAAAGAACAATAGCTCTCCGGAAAATTGCCAGTGGTGGGTTTGAAATCTCGCCCATGCGCAAAGAGAGAAAATACGAATTTCCCTCACAAGGTTATAAGTTGGAAGTCTTGTTTTTCTCTGCTGAACATGCGTCTATAAGCGAAACGTGGAAGGTAAGAGATGGGAATCCATAATACCCAGTATATATGCATGTCCATGGTTCCATGGATAGAAGTACACAAATATCAGAGATCTGTAATAAGGGTTCCGTATAATACGACCATTTCTTGAAATATTACCGTCTCAATACAGATAATCCCATCTTTCGATGGCGCAAAGTACTTGCTTTCCGTAAGCGAGTCTTGTTGTAAAGGAGTGCAGAACCTTGCTTCTGGTGCAATTTACTATTATCAAATGTATATTTACCTCGCAGTTTCGTTTATCCCTGATATTATATAGTTATTTTTTTTGCGTACAAGGCTTTTCAAGATATTTTGAATAATTCATAAGGTAGAAAAGGGGTGTACCCTGAGGACTCCCCTTGTAATGCTTCACCCAGTAGATACCCCTGGGGTATCTGACATTACTTACTCACTCACGGCTGGCTGCTACGATGAAAGTAGTTTTACCACCCCGAGCTATAACAGAAGAAAGGATTTACACGCCCATAAAAATTATTATGATTGTAACAAAATCGAAAATTGTAAAAAATGAAATACGGCGAAGGAAAGGGTTTATGTGAATGTATTTATTTTCCCATGAATATTTATGAATGTTCTCTAGATCCCATAATAGGAAAATAAGGTAAGGGTGCATTATAGTGGATGACCATCAGGTTACCGTGTGACATGCAGGTCCTGAGTTCGAGACTTAGCACTTTTAATAATATTAATGTTTACTATTAGTGAATTATTAATCACGGTTTACCGTTAGAGCGTTACTAAAATGGCGTTTTTCTCGTTAACATGCAGTCGACACTTTTCAAAATTAATAAATATACCACAAAAATAAACTGAACTGAATTGATTTGACCCCTGGTTAATACAAAACCCTCGGGGAATAGTTCGGTTTGGTAGTTTCAGGGTATACAAAACCAACCTGCATGCAGCTGTCCAAATGTAGTACGAAAAAAATTGACTTCCTATGATCACTTACCAATCCGGAAGGAATTCACCTTGAAATATCATCTTAAATATAACGTATCTTCGTAATTTGACCAATTAAACTTATACGTTCCGCGTCAAGGGATTTACTATATTAATTTCATAGCTAAAATAGTACATTTTACAAGTTTTAACGAAAATATCGGACATAATTACTAAAACTCGTGGTGGTGGAATGCATGCGAGTCTAAAACACATTATGCCGGCCATGACGCATGAGTGGTTGATCTATATATTTTTCTAAAACCATTTCCACCCCCATTCTATTGTCCCTAATTATTTTGGAATTTTTGGAGACACGCAACAACAATACCACAACGCAATCTCTTCCTCTAAAAACC
Organism: Phalangium opilio; assembly: GCF_054372755.1. NCBI lineage: Eukaryota > Metazoa > Arthropoda > Arachnida > Opiliones > Phalangiidae > Phalangium > Phalangium opilio. The sequence goes on along the minus strand of NW_028324187.1, from coordinate 3,007,398 downwards.
ACAGGCATACCTGACCACATGTAATAATCATTGATTAGCCCTCCCTTCACTGAAAGGCAACGTTGGTTCAACCGTAGACTTCGTTTGTATTATACTCTCCCGCTTTTCATTATAATTAAAACAGTAGTAGCTAAAATCATCAGTTCATTGTTAGGGTGGTTTCGAAATTATAATTAGTTTCATCTCGTATCTTCAGTGGAGATTAAGTTAGGGTTTTACGGGTATGGTAATGTTAATAATTGAAAACTCGTATTGAAACGAATGTGTCTCAATGTCAGTAAAAATTGTTTTCAATTTATAGAATTCACCAGCGTACTATGGCGAGCTTCTTTAGCGTTGTCAAGTGATATTGGTACTAGTATACTTATCCCAGATGCGAAAATTCCGTAGAAAAGAACATAGTTTCATCTATGAATAACAATAAACGAATTGGAAGTTTCAACCTGGCACGAACTTGAATATTGTTTCAATGTTTCTTGATATTAAATTCATAGACTTCTCGGTAGCCGTTAGTTACTTTTCTACTCTCTAGTAAGGTTGATACGAATTACGTAAGATAATGGTCATGAAACCTAAATATAAAGCAAACACGTTGGTACCACAGAGAACAACGGATACCTTTAGTGTTTTGTAGGCGTCACGGAAACCTGTGCTTCATTCTTCTATTTCGGGATGAATGATGGTGGAATAAAAAAAAGGAAATAATAGCTCTATTGAAGGGAATCCGTGATAATGATAGCATCAACTGTATATACCTTTGCTTTTTCCTATGGTATTATTTTTTGCATCACTTTGAAAATTGGTTTAGAATAATTTTTTTCAGCACCTGTGTATATATTTTGAAGTTCCGGTAGTAGTTGTGATCTTCCATGGGAGAGAGGTTTTCAAAAACATATCTGCGTGTACTTTGGTTTGTCGACGTTCGATGTACGAGGTTGCTTGCTATCAGTACAGACACTGACTATAACTTCTAACTTAAGGAGTGAACGTCACGCGTTTAACTTCAGTTCCGGAAACCAACCACTCTATTATCTATTTTAGACTAGCCAACCAATCAGATCTGGTTTTTATAAAAATTTGAGCTCTAAGAATTTTCTCCTAATCTCTTTTAAGTGTAGAAGATTTTTCGCTCTATTTTTATTGAGTCATAACATAATACGCGCGGACTAGCTGTGCCGCGAGTACTCGATCGAGTCGAGAGGAAGTTTGAAGATTTCGACATTACACATATTTCGTTACGAACTGTATCTCTCATTCAGTGTTGACGCGAATGTGAGTTGTGACTGATGATATTTGGAATTATGGCTCGTATATTTAAAGCATTGTTTGGAGGATCGAAAGATATACCGGCTTTATCTATTCAGGTGAGAGTTTTGACGCATTCAATCGGAAATTGTTTGAAGGCGATTTAGTAAATTTGATATAGTAAATATGGATTTGGCGCAGTGCAGTGCAGTTCAGGGCTATGCGAAGTTATATTAATGGGAACGGAAATTAATTAAGATTTTAACGGTTTCCATGCGTTGGAGTTTACTGTTTAAGGGTTAAGGGTGTTACGTTAGACTGTATAGATTGATTATGTTTATAGTAGGGCTAAAGGGAACAAGGGCATTGCTAATTTAAGGTCCTATTTGGAAGTTGATCAGTCTACGATGATATTCTGTAAATTGATTTAAGTATCAAGGAACATGAAGTCATTACTAACCCTTTGATTCTTAAATATAACGCTACGATTATCAAACGTTAGGATTAACTACTTGTGCTTAGGTTATCAAGTAACTCTTCAGGGGCAGCCATTTTGCAAAATGGCTACCATTTTTAAAAATCTCTCTTTGAGATTAGCACCTGTTAGGTGAGAGTAGCGTATGTACCAGAAAAACGTCGGCATCCTATTGGAAAAGCGATTTGAGTTGAGTGTTGGAAGATCAGTCAGTTTTGACTAGCTGACTTCAAAGAGATAACCCTATATATTTCTTTGCAAATAAAACCCATCTTTCTTTAAAAGTGCCAAGTTTTGTGTGACTCTGAGATTTATGAATTGACTAAAACTTTTAAGACGGTTTGAAGTTATATACCATCCTCGTTGCAAGGCAAGCCAAACTTTCTTAAGTAACATCTCAAAAGAATCCGTATATACACACATATATATATCCTGTGGAAAAGTGTCTAAGAATAGTGCTACAATTTTTAGTTTTACTTGACATTGAATCACAAGCCACCACCACGCCGCCATACCGAGTGACTAAATAAACTTTAGGCAGGGGGTACTCTTAGATTTTTCTTAGGCCATTACCCAGAATAACTCTCTAGCGTCATGGTATATGCTCAAGACGGATTAGCGCGAAGACGAAACTCGACTTGCAGTTGAAATACCCCTACTCCACCTTTTCTAACTATTATGACGTTTGCGAACAGCTATTCTAGAGAAAAGTTTTTAGGAGAGGCCCCTTTTCCCCCCTTCTTCGATAACGAATTGATTCACGAACAGAGTAATGGCATCCGCGATGTTTTTCTTATGGGATTTAATACTAAGGAAGGCGGGGGTCTGCTATAGTAATCGTGTAGGAATCTTGTAGGGGAACTTCAAAAGTATTTCGGGTAAAGTGCGGATGACTGAATTTAACTTCAAAAGTACTGCAATGTAGCGTCGTAACTAGGCTTAACATATTTAAGGGGGAATCATGTGGTATTTGTTGACAGTTGATACGCCCTTTGGAATGGCATTGTTAAATTTCAAAAGGTTACTTCTGTATTTGGAATTTTTACAAAAATTTACTCCGTGTGGATTTATGAATGATATTTTGTTGACATAAATAACCCAGAACATAATTATCTTTAAAAAGTAATACTAATTCGCGAGATGATTCCATATTTGGAGTACGTCGAGATTGCAGCTGCGATTGCATCAAAATGTAATTGCACCACGATTACTTGGAACATTCCGAGATTTCGTAATCATATAAGAGTACACCGATTACGAAGAGCTAGTGATCAGCATCTGAAACATCTCTCTTTCGTTGTTAAAGAGATGTCATGTGACCGGAAGTGAGACTTCTGACCAAATACCGCGAAGTACCCCGCTTGTTTGTGCCCTATGGCCATTCTTAATTCTCTCTGGTTGGTACAGATCACGCAGCGGTCGAGGGAACATTATTCACGTGTATACCTGTATTGAAAACTGTAAAGGCGGTACATAATGAATCTGGGAGTGATTAGCACCTCGCATAGCGAGCGAATCTTCTCAACGCCTTCTTAAGAAAAGGGTTGCTAACCTCGGTGCAATATCCCGCCAAGGAAACTATAGAAAGATGGAATATTTGGTAGGCGTTCAACAAGGCGTACCTAGAGACGAAGAGTACATGGGGAGTTAGTTGTATGAAGCGAAAACAAACTTTTTTCGTCCAGAAATATCAAGCATTTGATTAACGAGATATTTTTTTCTCGTCTAAGCCTTGTCCTGAAAGTAAACATAATTAGAATAACACTGTTGACGATAAAAATAATAATCCGTAGCCCATCACTCGAAGAACATTCCCTAGAGTTTATTACACTTACCGTGACATACCACATCACACCAAGAGAGCTAAAAAACCCTACTGAAATTTAGTTTATAAATAAACGCGATCTGTTTTCTCCATCAGTACATGACGTGTCAAAACACTAACAGTAATTCGTTGAAATTATTTTATTTTCATATTTAATTTTAGAAGATCTTTTTTTTTCAGGGCGGTTTCTTAAGCTGGCTTTATTATTTAAGGGTTGAAAGGGTTCTTTTACCTTTAATGATTTCCTGGAAGACTCGATCAACGAATTCCATTTTTCTCAGTTCTCAAAATTCGAGTTGGAAAACGGTGAACTTTATGTTATAGTGATGAGAATAAAAAAAAAGATTTGAGTAGATATATATTTTTTGGGGTTGAGATGAAGAATGGTATAATATTGTAAATATTTAGTTTAGGAAACGTCTGTAGACAGTATACGGTTCACACATTAGTTTCTTGGCAGGCATCTTATGCAGAAATGCGCATAGAAGCGTGATGTTTAGCCCCTAGAGCGGTCAAGCGTGTAAATGCATTTTTTCTCACTTTTTGCGGTAGTTATTCATACTTCTTGGGAGCTTGTGTAGATTATACTTCTTTCTCGGTTTCTTATAGAGAAGAAACGTCTGAAGACAGCTCGCCATCTTTTGGAAACTCGTAGCTCTAGTCAAAGGGGTTGGTAGTTCGTTCAGATCTGGGAACCGCGTATGAATCGGTTGCTTCGTTTAAAACTAGTTAAATATATTTGTGTTCCAATAAAACTACTAATATTTCATCTTTTGCTTATGAATTAAATGGTGACGTTGCACAAATTATCAAAGAACGTCCTGTATTTTTAACTTACTTTGAGGAGACGCTAGTTTTAAATTAGTTTAGAAACGGTTTGGGAGTCATTAACGATCTTGACTTAAATATGTCAAAGTCATAAACATTTATAGTTAATTTAACTGAAAATGCGCAAAAGCCTAAAGTCCTTAGTAGTTAGTTAAATATTTCACGATTATTATGATTGTTATTTATTTTTTTCTGGTGAATTTTGTGTAAACTCATTTTCAATCATCATTTTGTATTACGCATGGATGCTTTTTAGGTTTAGGCTGTTACTAACATTCTTGTTTAGTCAAACTTTTTCCTCCAGCCTTGAACCACTTCCCATGCCCATCGTTTCCACTGCTTCCTGTCCTGGTTACATGTATAAGTTTCGCGCCAAAAAAAGGGATAGAATTTTCTGAATTGCGATTTTTTCTTTGTTTTGTTAATTCTAAAAAAAAAGAATGCTGCTGGAACCGCAGTATGTGGTTAGAAGTTTAGAAGTTTATTATTTTAAAGGTCTCATTATGAACTCATGAATTTTTTCTTTTTCATTTGGGATTGTATTGGTAAATAATACTTCGGATTTATTTATGTCTGAGTTGGTTGTGTACAAAATATGTCGCGAAATTCTTTGTCGTCTGTTTTAATTTTAGATTCTCATCTGGCCTAAATTTACAGAAACCTCTCCTATCTCCAATATAGCTGAAGTTCTCCCCAATTCTTTCTTGGCTCCCGCATACAGTTAACCTTCTTTTAAGTAAAAGAATATTGTTTTTCATTATTCTTTTAAACACGCTCGCTTTACCTGTCTCTATTGCTTAAACTAAGTTATATTTAAATTGGTGTTGGTATTAGGGTCAGGTTATATGAAAAGTTAGCGTAAATGATAATGGAGTTATGTATGGCTTGCCTGCCTTTCTTGGGTCAATAACGTTTTTATTTAGCGTGAGATCAAATTCTTTGAAAGAAAAGTTCACCAAAAATTTTGTCTTACGACCTTTATCCTTAATATCTTAGATTTAAAAGATTTGGCGCAATTTTCTCTTAGTTTTAGCTGGAAAGATAACAGATAAAGTCCAGAGCTAAAATTTGTTGTTTTTTTAAGTATATCTTCCAAACATAAAAATCAAATGTGTAGTCACAACTAAAACTATTAGTTCATAATTATTTTGTTAATCAGGAAAAGCTTACGTAACGCTATTACGAGACATTAATCAGGTTGAAGACATTTACAGGCCTTATATTTCAAGCCCACTCACTTTAGAATTAAATTATCACAGCATTAATTTGAATGAATACATTAACAACGCCCACATAATTTTAATTTTAACTTTAGCACGTTGAAAAAAAATACGCCGAAACTTTAAATTAATAATAGGTTAGACTCTGTAGGATATAAAATGGTATATAATATTTAATCATGCGTGTAAAATGCTGCATGAATCTAAACACGGTTTCACTTCATTCGAGTCGTTTCACGCTGATATTAAATAAACCATTAAAAGTTTTCCGCTTGCGTTTGTGGTTTGAGAAGAAACACCCTAACAATTACGTAATTTGAGATTAACTTATATTAACCCCATGAATTTTAAGACTTCAGTTTTGGTGTTCATTGAAAAAACACACGGGGTGTGTTTTCGAAACATTTTCACGAGAGGCTTAGGCCTAGAGGTCAGCCACGTGTTTTTAATTCTAGCTAGAGTTAAGGCGAATTGACATCTCAACTTTGTTATTTTCCTCTCTTTTTGTGTAATAAATGACATTACGCCTTTAACAACTAAAGCTAGCTCAAACTTTATACTAATTTACCGCCGGAAACATCTGTTACCAACTTCCAAGGTTCTTAAAACCCTAAAAACTCTTTTTTTTTTTCAATGCAAAATGTCAACTTTTTACATAAATATTTTAATCTCGTGTCTATTCCTGGCGGTGCGTTCGGTGCTGTGGATCAGAGTAATCGGTTTTTAACCATTTCTTTTCATAATTGAACTGGAATCTCGTGGATAAAACCAGTTGAGATAATGTATGACTAGTCATCTTAGGTTTACACATGACCTCAGATTTTTGCACTGTATCGTTTTAACCTTTGCCAATACGATAGCGATGCATCAATGAATGGGGAAAACCTCTTATCACTGCTTAATTCCAAAGTTTGAACGTTAGTCTTGGTGTAACATATCCCTAGTTATTTTGCCAGGAAAAAACTTGAACAAAGACTGGTATGAAAGTTCGAGGAAATGTTAATTTTCGGTTATATCGCTTCGCCGCTCCGAACGCACAGTCTAATAATTATTTTGGCTCTGTTATTCGTATGGCGCAACGCCCCCGCGTCAATTTTAGAGGATGGAAAAAACTTGTGTAAATAACTAAGTTGTCAGAGAAAATAAAAGTTTGAAAAAGAGTTCTTCAGTTTAAGATCTTGCCAAAAAAAATCGTATTTTAGATTCGCACCCTTTAAAATTACTAGTTCCCTCTCTCTAACTCTTTGACTTGCAAGTAACTGCGGCTCTTGAAAAGGGGTTATTCACTCGCAATTAGTGCCTTGATTTATCATTTATCATAGTCTTTAATTATCTTTAAAAGGATGACGCGAATAACTAATTAATAAAAAGACACTCTACTATTTTTGAGAGTGGGTCTCTTAAATGTCACGGAGGAGTAGGCCTAGACTCGTTTAGATATTTTCTAATGAACTTTTTTCAGTGAAAATCTGTGGGTTTACAAGATGAGTGTGTACAAAAAGTAAAGTTGCGTCACTGTGTTTTTCAGGAAGAGAGCAAAAATCTCACCGTGCCAACATACTTTTAATTTTAACTCGGTCATAAATTTAGATTTCTGCAAACTGTGCAAAAGAAATTTTGCCACTAAAATATTTAAGGAAAGTGTATAGGCCAGTTCACACGTCATCACTCATATGAAAGTGTAATTCAAGAATAGTGGTGTAATTTTGGAGACACCTTATGGTAAGTTAGGCCCACAATTTTTATGATACATTTTGTAATTTGATAGTACCAAGCTGGCGCCTTTGATGACTCAACTTAGAGTGGGGGTTGTAGCGAAACGTGTTATTATATGAAGACCGTATAGTGAGTGGCCTATGGGGTATTTGGGACAGAATGCCTCAGCGTTTGTTACATGGGCGTCAAGGAAATACTAAAATTTAACCTTATCAGTTTACGGTTTCTGTTAATCAATCTATGAGTCTGGTATTTGAACACCTTGTTTGATTAAGATGAAACATTGATGGGTTTGTGATCAACAAAGAAGTAAATATTAAGATGTGGGTTCAACCAATGCGGACCAAATTCTGTGATGGACTGGTAACTTTGAAGTCCTCTCTAATGTCTTTGCGTCCACATACCGGATGTTCCGTTTTAACCCTATATCAAGCAATATCTAGCAGACTATATTTTGAAAAGGGTCCATCTATTCATTGTATTCTCCGAACCCCTTACGAAGTTTATCTCTAGCATTAATATAATTGAGGGTGTTTAAGTATTATTCAAAATGGCGGCTGTCTGTAAGTGATAAAGCGGAGAAAATGACGTAACGTGCAGCCTCCACACATTGTTCGATAGTTATTTCATTTCGAATTGTAAAAACAACCCAGAACTGATATAAATATATCATTTATATCTGTTCCAAATGTGAGAAAAAAAAATCTTGAAAATTATCAGTTTTGATTTCCTGTGACCGCTTTAATCTTTCAGGATATTTTTAAGGGTTCACTTCTCGGTTCTTTCAAAGGGATGAACTCCTTCGTTTATGAACTATTTCAAGGCTATACATTATCATCAAAAAAGATAATAATAAAAAATATTCGAGACTCCATGGAAGATATCTTAAACTCATTTTCTTTGTTATTTAGGGGTAATAAAAATTTACTTTTATCTAGATTTTTTATAAGTGTAAATGGCAACAAAATATCTTCCCCGCATCTATGGTATGGGGTCGTGTGTTATTTCTCTAATATGGGGATGCATTGTTTTGTTTTGAAATTTTAAAATTGCATCCTTGTCTGTTTAATACAACTTTCAATTGAATACTAGAGGTAAGTTTAAAAATAAACTTTTCGTGATGAGGTTTTGTATATTTAAACTTTTGTAATGTACCAAAAAATCGTGAATTATTTCCAGGGGTAATTATGAAAACTTGAAAAAGTGTTTTTTAATAGTTTAATGAACAAAGACAACATAGTTGCGGCTTGATTAATTATTAAAGTTAACTTTTTAGGGTTTTTTCAAATTAACGTAGATAATAATCTAAAAATATTTGTGAAATCCACTCCAAAAAAATATTGAAACAAGTTGGTAGGGAAATGAATTTTTACTAACTAACCCGCCGCCATCTTGAAAAATGGCCCCCACATAATTTACTGAAACTTCCTGACGACCTTAATATTATATATTATACTGTTTTTACCTTTTTTGGCTTTTCGTAATTAGTACCATGTAAGGTCTTAATTCATAATTTATGTATAGTATTTTTTGGTAGAGAATCTTACAGTTTCTAATAACATTTTTCTTAATTATAAATTTTTTTCAATAATTTTATCTCGTTCCAAATCAATTGGGGAAAAATAAAAAATAAAAAATCCTCGGCAATTAAATGTAAAGACGTAATTAGAGAGGGTAATTATTTTAAGGATGAACGCGTGCCGTTGACAGAAAAACCTAAAAGGAAAGAGGATGAAATCGTCATTGAGGATTATGTTCACCTTTATTTTTACGTAAACGTGCCTTAGTTTTCAAAACATACTTTAACTTAGCAGACCGTATCCGTAGAACAAAGAGATTTCAATGTCACGAAAAAAATTGGAAAAGTATTTCCCCATTTTGATATACATTTTTGTCTCTTCTTTTTTTTGTGTAAAGTTAGTGATCCATTTTGTGAGTGGTTCACTTTGTGCCGTTTCATATTTTCAACACTTGTCATTTTTTTTAAGTTTCTTCGAAGTAACCTTCAAAGTAGAGAAACGTACGTTTTTAAAACCGAATGCAGTAATTAGTTCAGTTCAGATCTGTTCATTTCATTATCAACATCAGTTATAACCATTTTATACTTTTCAACACTTCAATGCAAGTTTTTCTTAAAAGTAATCTTTCAAGAACAGATAGGTTTTGAAAACGAATACGGTATATAGTTCAGTTCAGTTCTGTTCAGTTCATTTCAATATAGGTAGAAATTAGAAATAGTAACCATTTCATGTTTTTCAACACCTTTCCCTGCAAGTTTTTCTTGAAAGTAATATTTTAAGAACAGAAAAGTTTTTTTAAAACTAATACAGTAATTAGTTGAGTTTAGTTCTGTTCATTCGTCGGTAGTGGTAATTTGACTTGATGGTGCGAGTGAGACATCTTGACGTTTTCAAATTTTCTTGGCATGGTTTCCTTTCGAAACGGGGGTGTGTTTCAGACTGCAAAGTCTAGAGATAGATAGCCAGGCGAGTTTCGCTATTTTTAAAATTCCAATTTTCTTTCGTTTTTATTATAAGATAGAAAACTTCATAGGAAATCTATCAAAGCCATCTATTTTCGCTCTGAAATTTGGCCAATTTCGATTTTCCGGTTGGTTCGGTACTCGTCCTAGATTTATGAAGAGGAATTTTCTAATATATTCTTGTATTCAAAAATATGAAGTAGAAGTCCCGTTATTCCCAAAAAATAGTAATTTAAAAAAAATTGTAGACTAATGAAGAGTTCTGTATACTAAACTACTGACCTATTATGCATAATTAATTAAGCAAGACGCTGTCATGTAACAGAATAAACAAACGTTGAAAAACCTACTTACTAAAGTGAATAAACAATTTAATTTAAAATTACCTTTAACCAACAATATCAATCATCAAGTTGAAACAAACTTCAACAAAATATATTTTTTTTAATTTAAATAAAAATTCGTTCTATCATGCAGTGACAAAAACAGTGGGGTTTATTTATTTTTTCTTCAATGCATTATAAACATAACGCCTGAATAAATATTGAAGACCAGTTGTCATAAAAACAATACCATTTTTAGACAGATAGCCCTGAAAAACGTGTAAGTGAAAAAAAAAACATTTTTGAGATGCGTGAATTCATCAAGTGCATGAAAAAATTCAGACTACAGTATAATTTTGAAAATAAAACTTGAACAAGAAAAAAATCAATAAATATTCCCCAATGGAAGAAAAAAAATATTTCTTTTATACACAATTTGATACATTCTTGATATGAAATCGTATACAGTACATATCCTTAACCGAAACACCCATAAGAGAACCAGTTTTTTCTTCTGACCAAAACACACAAACGAAGAGTGTAAATAACCATACGCGTTGCGTGATACCTTTCGGGACAAGATATCCAAAACTTCACGCTTGAAATACTTTAGTTTAGTTTTGAGGATGTGGATAGAGCAAAATAAGAAATACTTTTTGTCCACTAAGCTAAGACGAATTAAACCCAGGCGGAAACGTGAGTTAAATAACTCTTGTCGTAAGCCTCGCTCTCTATTCAAGCTTTACGCTTGGACAAACCCACAGGCCTAGATATTTTTTATCCCCCCATTCAACTACTGAAAATATTCTACTCTTTTTTAGTCAGGGTTATGAAACTGCATCCCATATAACAGTTGCGTAAGGAAGGGCTGGTCGGTCGGTGAATGGTGCACCATTTTGTTTTGGACCGTTTTTCTCGCAGCCTCTAAGAGTCCTCGCTTTCCATCGCTCTCCATCCTCCGGGAGTTTCAGTGTATTCGGAGCGCTCTGGTGTAATCCCAGTGTAAAGGCAGGTGTAGTTATAGCTAGCTTTACCCCGCGCGGAGCTTTCTAAATATAGCCTTTTAGGATTCGGAACCAACTAGCACGCACTCTTTATCGTAAAAGCGTGATCACACCATTTGCAGTTTAGAATTTCTAAAGAACTGACTACTGAACGCGCCATTTCTTCAATCTTTTGGATACAATTGTAGTCGAATACGGTTTCTAGAATATAAAGAATATCGAATATTTCCGAATCATTTATTGTATTATAAGTTATATATTGTGAACGGTTTAAATCTACTATATATTTTCCGTGAAGTTTTTTTTATTTGTTGTTAAATTTATATTGTTACGGGAAAAAATTCGGGTTTTCTCGCTCAAGAAATTCACCGGTATAGCAGATGCCGCAGGTAAATGATTAATTTCTATTTGGGAGTGTTTTATATTTTATTTTTGTATGTCTGAGTGGACTTTGTGAAGTTTCAAAAAATTCCTTTAAATTTTTGATTTATGGTTTAAAGGCTTGTCTATTATTAAAATACGTATTATTTTGGGTTATTTTTACAAGGTTTTAGACCAGGCTTAGACGGGTCTAGAAATTTAAAATTAAATTGTTAAAGTTTTTGGCTTTTATTATTAAGAAATACTATAAATTTTTAAAAGTATGTTATATACCGAGGTTGGTTGCTATAGAAACTGTCAGAAACTCAGAATTGATTTTGAAATTATATTTATAATATATACTAACTATTAAAAATTGGTATATTAGAATTTAAGTAACTTAATTCGATAGATATGAAATTAACGAAAAAGGTAACCGATTAAAGTTTTCTTAGGCTATATTCAAATAATATTTGGTATTAAACTTGCTTATCAGTTTTTTAATCCAAAACAAATAAAATAATCAAATAAAATTTTATATAATGAAAAATAAATTCAATTTAGTCAGGTATATAAATTAGAATACATCTTAGTATTTAATTTTGGATACCAAGAAAAATTTAGAAACCTAAATAAACCGCTCTAAAAATTCCAAAAGCATTATAAGAAATTCAGAAAGCTTAACTTCCTTTTGTCTAATAGAAAAATTCGTTTTCACGAATGGTAAAATGGAAAAGTCAATTTCCATAACGTAATCTATTGTCCCACATCATTGTACTGTGTCGAATCCGCTTCCGTCTAAGGTAGACTTTTAAAATTTCTGAATCTGAAAATTGGTATTGAAGCAAGAGCATTACCGTAAATATTGGTTGAAAGAAATCGTGGGTGCTTTCCTTTTGCATTCGTAGACTGAATAAAGTTACATTAGCGTTGGATTTTGTCGTCAAATGTCGGTCAGGGGAACGTTACAATCTATTCTCAGTGTGTTTTTTGGAGCGAGGTAGAAGAAGCTCGACACATACACATCAAAGCGTGTCATCCTTAGTAGTTTAATTTTGACTGCACATATCCAAGCGGGGGATAATGTAAATCAAAGCTAACTTGTTAAGGCAATACCTTACCTTTGATTGTAGTGCACTTTCGTATTGCAAAATAGTTTTAACGGATTTTCAGGTTAAGTTTCGAGTATACTAGATTACCCTTAACCCGGTTATCCCTACCAAACCAAGACCCTGCCTTTTATCGTGGTGGAATCTCGGTTTGGAATTAGTTATATGCCCAAACAAATTAAACAGATGCCAGTAAATGCACCCACCTTCTGTAACCATAGTTATATATTTTTTTCTTCGTTAGAGTTGACCTGATATTTTTATTCAAAAATTAAAAATAGGCTTAGCATAGTTAGCAATAGGGTTACGTTAATGTTATGTGCTATACGTAATATGGAGGAAATTGGCTCAGGTACAAGAGTTTTGCTCTTATTTTTTACAAAACGAAACTAGGCCTAATGTTTTTTGCTTTTTTCAATCTCAAAAATTAAGTTATTGGCAATCGCTTCTACTAGCTACAGCTTTGGTTTGGGCAGCTGTTTCAACAACTCTATTACGTCAAAAATAGATTAAATAGAGGAAATAGATGTAAACAGACGATGGTTATTGTTCAAGATAGGTGTTGATTTCTAAACGGTTTAGCCCAAATTCCTTCACGTTACTTAATTACGTTTTACTATTTAAACTTAATTATAATAAGTATGCCCTTAAGTTGTCTCCTCTTTAAAAACCAACCAGGATGATTTGAAAATTAGAGTGTCCGAATCATTTAATCCCTGTATTTTTAAACTCATTTCCCGGAATGTTTTCTCGACTTTGACATTCAAAAAAACTAGTTTAACCCGCCCAAGTTCCTTCCACAAGTACAGTTAGCTATTAAATACTCCCCTCTCAATTATTCTGCTTGAGTAGCGAATATTTTTCTTGAAGAAAAAAAATAAGTAGTAAAAAACCACTTTTGAACTAATTTATACTTATGATATGTTTAATACGTTTAAAACTTGGCACTCTAAACTCGTTCCAGGAAGTTAATTGGATAGGGACTGTACCCCTTTAGAATTATATATATATATATACAACCCAGAAAGAAGTTGACTAAATTAAAGAAATCAATTTTTTAACAGGGAAATTGCAGGTAAACGTGATATTAGACATTAAAAGAACGGACTTTTTCTTAATATAAAAGGAATTAAATATTAAAAGAAAATAAATGATCTCTTTTTACAAAATAATTAGACTTTAATTAGTCTTAGAAACGAGGACTACTGTGCCATCCGCCATTGGTTTAGAGGCGTCTGCTAGCTCGAATTTCTTTACCCCTTACCTCTCTCAGCTTGTCAGAATTCAACCAATACCTTAGGGATAAGAGGTTCTGGATAGCAGACGTCACTAAACCAATGGTGGCGCAGAAGTTTTCGTTTTTAAGAGTAATTAAATACTAATTATTTTGCAATAATATGTTTCCTTTTATATTCAGAAAAAGGCTGATCTTCCAAGGTGTAAAGTTATGTTTTATGACTTTTCCTTTAACATGGAAATGTTTTAGAAAGGGTGTTGAATTATAGGCAATACGTGACTTTAAATTATTTGACAACTTAATGTTAATTTTCTTCTGTTTTGCCCTAAACTATAAAAAGAAGAGATTGAATTTTCAGTATACTTGTCTTTCAATGGATGGGCGTTGTATGTGAGACTGGGGTGATACTGCCAAGATATTTCAATGCAGGCTTTGAGGACGTTATCCTCTATTTTCTGCGCATGCGTGGGTGCAATGTCGGATCCAAGAATGTTGGCATTTATGTGGGATTAATACGTAGAAGGAACCGGGATAAATCATTTTAATTTAGATCAAATATTTAAATTTAGAAAATTATAGGTGTTGGATAATAACGTATAATCTGGGTTAAATCAGTAAACCCCTGTTGTTTTTAATGATACTTCATTTTCTTCTGTTTGTTGAATTAAATTTAGTGTAAAGGTGCTGTGTAGTGTGCATAAATTTCATTTAATAATATATGCAAATATTAATGTAAATATATTTTTAATTTCACAAACCCTTTATTTATATATTATCCTTGAAACCACTAATTACGAAACACGTTTAGGGGCTGTAAAAATACATCCCAGTAATCAAGATTTTAATATATTTTAAGCACAACAAGGGTGTAAACCATATAAAATTAGTATTTAAATTAGTTTATTAATACAAATAGTTATTCGTTTGATAATACGGGGTATTGTTTTCTCTCCTCGACCCATATATACGTGTTAAATTGCTTATTGTTTACTCTATTTATCCAAATAAGGTAAACAAACTTAAATCAAATTGAGGTCAGAATTAAAGTGAATAAATCTTATTACATATTTCGACCACCGCGCGAGCTAACACCGAATTCCAGCTAGAGGTAATGGACAATAATTAACCCTAGCTTTTTGTGTTTCAAGTGATAAAGTAAAATTTAAGCAGAGATACTTAGTTAATTTTGTTTTAAAGTGGATATAGTGTTAAACCCCTCAGTTAAACTTAGCTACAAAAATATTATTCTTGAATTTGTTCAAGTGGTTTAGTTGATTTATTTATGATACAACGCATTCTTGTCTAGGCTTTCAATTGCCAGCCATATTTGGTATATAAAACGTTGGAGTGTTTATCTCCATTTTAGTTTGCTGCATTTCTAACGTTAACTACTAGAGATAAAAGGCAAGTGATGAAAGATAAGCGTGTTGACGAAATTATGCCTTTTTCTAATGTGGCGCCTTTGCTTTAATTACTTCTAAGTGAGAGAACAATCTGTGTAATAGTGGAGCCACTACGTGTATGTATAAAATGTATATACATTGTCCCAGTTTTAATATGATAGCAATGAATGGCATTAAATTTAATTATGATCTTGCATCTTTTAAAATGGCCTTTAATGAAAGGGATATCGTATGTTATCAAGAGTATATTATTATTATTTTAGTTTGATCGTCGCTCGCGCGTGAATTGAATCAATTTCAAATCCGGTTTTTTTTCTCTATCTATATCTGGAATTTATCGTCAAAGCCGGCCGGTTTCTTTTCAAAACATATCCTTGTATGGTCGATAAATTTGTTCATTAAATATTCCAGATATATTGAAGAAAAGGAAGGGTTCCGTGGTAGTGCTGCCGCCTATGATTATATTTCTGAACTTAAGTTAAATTAATTTAAATGAATAGTTTGCTTAACTTTGTACAGCTGAACAACTAACTGCGTGAATTTAGTAAAATGATCTATAGATTTAAGTTTGTATGTCTGGGATTAGACCAAATCCCATAGCACGATATTGATTTTTAGAACGGGATTTCATCACCGGATTTAGAAATCGATATTATCGTCTACTGACTCAGCTACGGATGTTTTAAATCTGCTACAAAGCCGTCTAGCATATTAGGGTATTATTATTTCGTTCTGATCACTATGATCCAATTTCTAAATGTAATAAACCGACGTGAATTATTATTTTATACACAAACTGAACTGCATTGTTGATGAACCTTTGGTAGATGAACCGCATAACAAAAGCATTATTTGATTATTGATGTGTTTCTTACTATTAACATAAGTTTATAAGATATCTTCAATAAGTATGACACTACCTATACTTCGTAATGCTAGAGACTTACTTAGAGCTAGTTTGAGAACGACAAGCGAGAATTGACTACACTCTGTTAATTTTGCAGTCTATCTACCCATTTAGTCTGTACTAAGCCTTTGACAGCTCCTCACCAGGCGTCGCTTCACAAAAATCTATGACCTACGTTACTTCATGATAATCTCTCAGTAACCAGTGACAAACTTATGAAACATAACTTATGAACTCATGCATCACTTATACAGATGTTCCGCATTGATTTCCCGAGAATGTTTCTGTATCTATACAACATTAAGCTTCCCAAATCGATTATATTTGGGCAAAGGTATTGGAATCACTGGGACCAAGGCTTGCTGACAACTCTTACCCAACTTATTCCTTATGAAACAATATATTATTACCACAGGGAAATAATAAAATCTCAGCCTGCAACAAAAACACTTAGACGTGCATAGCCTGACGTTGGTGGTATATATGTGTAGCCTTGTGAGTGGCAGAAAGCTAATAAACCTTCTTCCCTCTTGGGTGTTTTTTTCCCGAGGCTTCTTGGGTTATTTTTATCCCAGTTAAGGCTCGGCCTAGCCTTTTGCCTTAATGCTAAAAGGATGAAGGTTAAAATTAGGGAGGCATAAAAAAATACACATGACGTAACCAGCTGGAACCAGTAAAACCCCCTTTCAGACAATTCAGAGATTCGCTTAAATAACGTGCGTTGGAGCAAAGTAAGCCTAGGCTTCTACCAAGGCTTAAATAGGAAGGAAATCTACTGTTCATTGTTTCTACACTTCCAACTTTCTTAACGGTTTGATTGTAAATCTATTATAAATATTTAATTACGCGAAGTTTAACTTGCCAGAAGAACGAGTTCTGTTTGTTTGCCCCATTTAAAGGAGAAAGATGATAGTAAAACTTAAATTTACTGGCCATTAAGAGAGTACTGTACTAATCTAATAGGAAAAGATATTTTATTCGAAAAGAAAAAATATTGGAATTGTGTCTATCTTCAACATTAAAAAAGATATAAATAATTATTTTAAGGAGCCAACGTATTAAACCACACTCGGTAAAATCAGTCACGTGGTGTAATAGTTGTGCAATATAATTCTCCTGCGTATTGAATAAATTTTCCGGAAGTAAAATTTCAAGTCTAAAATTCCTCAATTCTTTTCGTGATGCCATAGAAAATCATATGTATAAAAAGAAGAATGCACTTTCTTTTCAGCGGCCAGCCATTTCGATATTTCAAAGAATTATAGTTGATCTTGAATAAAATCCTGAATAATATGAGTAATATATAAAACCCTTCCAATTCAAGTTTTAGGTAATGTTTTCGGCATGAGTGCTCTTCATAATGATGGGAATCATTTCTTGCGTTCGGATAAAAATTTGCCCGATTTTCCTCGATTGATTGGGCGGGTTAAAAAAATCTCCGCGGTCAATGAATTTTCAAATTCTTATATACATAATTTTTGCCGAGTTTGATATATAGCTTTTTTTTAATTCATCACGATTTTAAGATGTGGTTTACAATTATGTTTTTTATCGTAACGCGTCAAAAAGTTCATTGTAAAGCTATTAAATAACGGGAGAAGTTCATAACTCGAAAGAAAAGAAACACCAGTCCAATAATAACCGTCTCAGTTGGCCGAGGATATTTCGTTATATTAGTTTAGGTCGTTCACTTACATCTATGAAATATGAAACTAGATACTTTTGATCCGTACCGATCATTATAAGCGGTTAATTAACTACTGGTAGTACAACTACATTTTTTAATGAAACGCCTTATGAATATCTCAATTTACATAAGAGCGAGTTGATGTTTAGTTAAGCGCCTGAACGGAATAAATAATTAGATGTAATTGAATCCTCGTGTGTTTTGCATAATTCTTATAGTCAATTCATCACGCGTCTAGCGTTTGTTTAGCTAGTCTCTTTAGATGCGTGCTTTAATTAGTATATTCTTTGGTTTCATTACAGGACAGCACCATGTCTGGTGTGGAGAGACTGGCGGATGCGGACTCCGGTTCCCCAGTAAGTAACGGTTGCGATTCACCCCAGTCTCCGGAATGCAGTACGATACTGGACACACCCTTAACCCTGGATTTCGACCCCATGAGCTTCCAATTCCAAGAGTTGGCCAACGCGGCCACTTCCCCCACCTCGGACGAAGATTCGCGGGCGGAAGATAGAAACAGTGAACCTATCATAATCAAAAGTGCCAATTACACAAACCCGTCTCTTAACGTCTTTGACCCTTTGGTAACCTCTGACCTCGACCTCGCGCCACAACCGCAACCCCAGAGTCCACCTTCGGACGTAATAATTAACCAACAAGAAATACCCGAATGTCAACAACAGGCTGAGGTCCAAATTAACCCGGAACAGTCTTCTAATAATGTTAACGTAAATGGTACTCTAGAGGTCACTAGCGCGGGTCCGGACATATTGGATAACCCGGCTATTTCTAACCCTAACCCCGATTTGGTCCTTATCGATGCCGTGACCGTTGTCCCCGCGTCCGGGACTGGCGGCGGAAGTAGCGGAGGTAGCGACGATTCGCGTCCACCTTCGGAAAAATCGGGCGAAAGTACCACCTCTTCGTCGGAAATGATTGATTTGCTTGGCTCTAGTAGTACTAACGAACATGTCGATTCGAGTGTAGTTCAGTGTGTCGATGTAGTAACCGTAACAAGCTACGCTTCTAGCGTGGAAAGTACCGGGGGGCGAATCATTAAAGAGGAGTCCCACCAACAGCATTCGGACCAAGAGTCCGATGTTGTTGATGGCGACTCTCTCGCCGCTCCCAACAAGCATGATGTGTTTGAGGACAACTTAATGCATGAGGAGACACTGTCCTCTGACTCTGAGTCCGATGTAAGTAACCACTTTTTGTTTTTAATTCAAAATTATAAATTTCCTGGAAGTTATTAGACCTTGGTTGGGGACCATTAGGCAAATTCTTTGATGTTTACACTCTTAAGCCTCGTATAGCTATCACTATATCATATTTAGCACAGTCCCTCCCTTATCCAAAAATTAGAATTTTGAACTAAAGTTCCAAAAGATTAAACAAACAAGACCACCCTGTTAGTAGGCTTACGCGTAATTTGTTCCAGTTGAGTAGCCACTAGACACTGGCCCGTGTATCGAGTCTATCGACCAATCCCATTAAATTTGAAAATTACAGCAAGGTAAGACGTCAGTTAAAGCGTTCTAACAGCTCACCTCTTCAGTTATATATTCAAAGCTTGAAACATTAACGATAAAGTGTATAAAAACTCGAGTATATCACTGTCAATTTGTACTCCTTCCGTATATAAATGTTTTTGTATTGATACTTAACATACGTGTATATCTTGATATTTTGTTGGCTACCTGGCAACCGAGCCGTGACCTTTTCGTTGGTTGAGAGATAATGCCTACAATAACTTAACTACAAGCGCTAATAATTCATTAAGCTCTTTGGCGTTGTTTTTATTGGGGAGGCGTTAATACCGCTGCTTTTTAAGTTTGCTTAAAGCGAAGCTACTCGATGGTTAACTAATGACGTATCGTTTCGAGAAAACTCCGGGTGACCGTGACTTTAACATCGATAATAAAATATTCGAGTTAAGCCTAGTTTTCTTTGACGCAAAGTAAAAGATAAGCGCAATCTATATAGGGTTTTGTTAGATTTGCTAATGCCTTGTTAAGTTCTCACTTTTAAAAGAAATAGGAACAGGTCTACCAAACACCTTCCTAAGCCTGACACGCGTTTATTTCACTAAAAGATCGTTTTCCGCGAAGCGCGACAACGTTACAATTTTTTTAATTCATTCATATCATAACTCGTTTTTATATTCTAATTGAGTCTTTTCTCTCCCCCCTTTTTTCCCAAAGTCACGAGCGAAATTAGTCGCTAAAAAGAACTTGACAGCGACGACGACGCAAAAGAAGAAAATATCTTCGACGTCTTCCGAGAGCAGCGTCTCGGAACACGAATCAGGCACCAAACAATCGAAGGAGATCATCATGAAGAAGTCGAACGTCACTCGCGTTGAAGAGAAGTCTAACAATATGATCACGAGTACCAAGACATCGTCGGTCGACAATACAAGCGTCACCACTATCAGGAGTAATAAACCACTAAACGGAGTTGAAAATAAGGTAAGGCGATTAATCTTGTTATTATTTTTTTTTTGGGAGGGTTTGGAACAAAAAGTGTCTTTGAAGGTGTGTGTTACGGGTTGAAGGACGTTGTTCTGGTTATTGAACGGTGAAAGGGGTTTATCGACACCTCTTAGTAATATTTTTAAGTACTTCATTTAATTAAAGCAGTCTAAAATATGACCCTTAAGAGTTTCACCATATAAGTATGAACACGTCCTCTCCTTTTTATTGAGACCTTGTTCAAGAACGACGCGAGAATTAACTACGTGCGGTTTCGCAGTCCACTTTCCTATTTAGTCGGTGTTAAGCCTTGACAGTGCTTCACCAAACGTTGCATACATTTTGCAGCATTCCTTAAAAGAAACAGCTATATTTTAATTAAATGACTTCTGTTTAACGAAAAGGATAAATTTCTAGAGAATTTTACTCTGAGAGACCTTTAACTTTAGATAAGACAATTTAAAAGAATCTTTCGATGAAACACACCTTTCTAAGATCTCCTCTATCCGAAGATACGTACCATAGTCTTTAGTCGAACCTTCAATCATGAATTTGCAAGAAGGCAAAAGCCTTTATTTCCACTCGAGTGGTGGGGACCACCAACCTTAAGAGATTATTACACGTACATCACTATATCAATATGAGCCTTTTTGCGTTATATATTAGTATATATATATAGCTTTTATCTCGCTGCGTTACACAGACGTTTAGTTTCATAATTTTAACTCGATTGGCTAGAACCCAGAAGCCAGTGTGTCGGGGTATAGTGTAGGTGATTTAGTTTGTTGTAGCGCGAGCGAGATTATGAATTAATGAAATATTTCTCGGCTAGCTTTTCCTTCCAACAACAACCTGGGGTTAGAATATAGTTTACAGGTGTATGTACTGTACGCGTATTCGAAAACGGGCTGTATACACTAGACTGTTATACTTTGCGCCGTTATTCAAGCGCCAAAATAGGTAGACAGCTAAACCATACCTATAAGGTGATTAAGGAAAGTTCTAGGCGCTATAATTAGCCGTGTAAGATAATCAACTTTGATGCTTTCATTTTGGATTATCGTTAAGTCATTCGTAAGTAGATTTATTCATCATTCGGAACAATCCCAATCGTCTTTATTTGAAACAATCCATCCCCTCTATTCAGCTGTTATTTTGCGACCCTTTGTTTATTTCAACCGCATAGTTATGATTGAATTATTTCAACCCAAGTTCCCAATTTTTAATTGAGCATGGGTTTTAAGTTAAATACTTCGTGTTGTGAACTGCTAAGATTATTATGTCGATGTCCTACCATGGTATTTGTACTATTATTTGAAAGTTTGAGAACCCCCGGAATTACACTGTGGTTTTCAGATGAAGTTATAAACCGTTCCTTCATTATAAAATGATTTATTTTTGCGAAATATTAGTAAGAGGGTAAGAAATTGATCAAAAAACTTGTATGAAAACGTCTAGCGTTGTAGACGTACGC
This sequence comes from Phalangium opilio, assembly GCF_054372755.1. Classification (NCBI taxonomy): domain Eukaryota; kingdom Metazoa; phylum Arthropoda; class Arachnida; order Opiliones; family Phalangiidae; genus Phalangium; species Phalangium opilio. The sequence goes on along the minus strand of NW_028324187.1, from coordinate 2,985,629 downwards.
TCTTTCAAGTAAGTTTGGGTTGAGAGAAAATCGCAGTTGCTTTCCAATTTGCATTTTCAGATTAGGCTTAGTTCTTGTGAAATTTCGACCCATCCAACTGGAAGTGCAGGCCGTCTAAAGTGTTACTCTTTTTCGTACACGTCTTTTGACCAATTTCTTAAACTCTTTATTATGCAATCTGATCGGAAACCATCTTTTAAAAGCAGTAGTATCTTCCTTAGTTTTTTCATTACCTTGGTGACGTAATAACTGAATTTAAAAGATGGCATCGATAAATTGGTTATATTTATCCCCCATTTTGATTATCATTACATCCTAAGCATGAATCCTATTGTGTTTTATTTTTCTTTCGCGCATGCTCAGATTGACCTGAATGGAACCCGTCACCGTAAAAATGATTCAGAATCATCAGAATCATCCGATGAAGAAGTTGAAACTCCCAAGATTGAGTGTCCCATATCAGTCACCAAATTGGTAAGATTGGAACTAATTGGCTGAATTGGGCTTTGTTTCTAATTAGGGGGACAAGTTCTAAGTCGTTACCTTGAAGAAATCCTTATTGTTTGTATATTGTTAAGTTTTCGTCTAACGTCAAAGTTTTTGTGTCTATTTTTTTCCCTCCAAATATGTGACGTCTTTGAAATTATAAACATGTGTAATAGGATGATAGTCATTCCCCTCCACAACCAAATGACAGCGAAGATTTACAAACGTCGCCGAAAGAGGTAGTCTTGGCTGTTGATCTGAAGAGTTTGGTATGGTTCTTCTATTTCCGTTTCGCTTTGTGTAATTATTTCTACCCATTCTCCAGACTTATCCTCACTCATCTACTCTTTTCGTTTCAAAATACAATATTCTTGTAGCTTACCATGATAGGTAGGGCTTTATAGGTACGCGTTTGCCAAGCAATTAGATTTTACTCTGAAAATAACCCTTCGCGTTTCCATTCTTCCGAAAGAAACAAAAACTAAAACTAAATGGTGTCTCGGGGGCTTCTTTTTTCTTCTAGGAACGTCTTCTTGTAAATTCTCTTTTCTTTGCTTAAATTCTTCTGGGCTTAACGTCTGCATGCTTTACTTTCTCTCTCTATCTGTTTAGGGAATTATCAACAAACCACCCATAGTTGAACGCAAACAGTCGGTGAATATCGCTGCTAAAAAGCAATTGAGCAACTTTAAGAGCGTCCAGGTGAGCTTGGTGGTATTTGGTTTTAATTGCGCTCATTGACCAATACCCGCTCACCTATCTGCAAACCCCTGTCAATCAGATAACCAATTAACCAAGTCAAGTTAACCTGGTGTAAATAATGCTAACTTTTCCATTGGAAGTAGTATTATTATTATTATTTTTAGGGTGTCAGGATAAATTGTAATAAAAACTTAATATCGACAATATTCGCTTGATTGAATAACCAAATTCCGCTTTCAAAATAAAGCTTTTCAACAAAGTTCCTCAGTTTTAACTTCAATGCTGTGTTGTCAGCTAAGTTAGTCTAGTCATGATTCAATCCGAACTACTAGCCTTTCTCTCTGCTATTATTATTCTCTTTACTCGCCAACGATCTGGCAGCACTGCGGAAATGGCAAAAATATATAAAAAAACCACATCTTTAGTGAAAACCATATATTTATCCTGTAAGCCAACAAATACCAACTTTCTCCAATGGAAAAGTAATACCAGGTTAATATGTCGTGTCGCTAATTAACTATACTGGATAAAAAACGAAATACCTTTCATTCCATTTAACCAAACATAATCACGATATTTATATTAATATTAATTTTCAATTTCACGTCATATTTACCTTCTCATCCAAATCATGATATTTGCTTGGAAAATTAAATAACCTAATGCATTCAGAAAGTAAACTTTTAAATCATAAATGCGGTAGCTGTTGTTTGAGAAGGTATAACATTCTCATAAAAATGCGGTACGGCTTGACAACTTTAGATTAATTTTATTAGATATGCCGTATTTTCATTTAATATGCCGCAATCAGTTTTGTATTCTTTTTATCAGCGCAATTTTGATACACCGAGCGCAATCGCTTTCCGTAATGATACTTAACCTTTGAGAATTCTAGTAATTGAAGTGTACGATTCCTTAGTCTATCTACGTACCTTTAAGTCTTGAGTAGTGGTGTTTTTATTAGCTTAACGGTGCGAAACGCCCCGGCGTTTTATAATTATAATTAACTAAAGAAAGCCTCTATATTTTTATGTTCGATATGTTTAGAAATCTCATTGGTAAGGTGTCGTACGCGATTCGCTCCGTAATGACGCTGGCATCAATAACATTAATATTGCTAGCTTGTCCCTTTTTATTCGCGTTTTTAACAATTCTTTTATGGCTGGTAAGTTGTTGTTATTAAATCAACCCAATTTTTATACAGTTTAATTATTAATTTAATTATTTTTACGGAAGGTTTGGGGTTTCTATAAGATTACTGATTCATAAAGATAGATTATCGCTGCAAAATGAGCCTAATTCAGTCAAAATTGGACTATAATTAACGAAGATATGACTGGTGTTTACTTATTTTGAACTTATGAATCTTTTATCTAAAACCTAAAGTTTTCCGTAAAAATTTTGATATATTTTTTAACAAACTAATTTAAGCTGGATGCAGGCTTAATTTTTTTAGTGTTCTTAATTTCACTCGCGTTTTTACACTAACTTTAAAATGCAAAAATTATTTAGTGTGCATCTAGCTTTAAAATAAATTCTGAATTTATGTTTTGTTTTATTTTTCGCATGGTTTTTGATTATTTTGTTTTTGAATGCACTAATTTTATAGCGAAATCAATATGTGATGCATGCCGAACAAGAAATACCCGTTTCACCCACTAAAGAAATTGCGGTAACCAACGTAGACTTACAATCCCTCGTAAGTTTTGAATTAATTTAATATTAGTTAAATAGAAGCCAAAATCAAGTTGAAGTTATTACATATCATGGCTGATACTGATCTCCTTTTAACCTAAAAGTTGATATATTTTTTTTTAACATTTTCCACTTTTGATATCCACTGCAAAATGTATTATCTGCACAGTTTCAAGTGAAAGTTTTGCAAAACTATATTATAGCAGTTTAATTGGTTACTATTTTAACTAAACCTGTTAACTAGGGTATCAGCCCTGAGTTAGTTGTAAGATAGCGTTAACAATTACTTAAATTCGGTTTTAATTACGCAAGAAACTCAATATAAATTAAATAATAGAACAGAGGTCGAATTATATTAAATTTAGTGCCTGATAACCCATAAAAATAAATTATAGTCCCACATCAAAATAATTTCATAATCCAACTTTGTGATTAAAAAGAAGAAAACGTCCGAAAACGTTAATTTTTTGAGGTTATAACTCGTGTTTTATCGCTTATGCGATAAAATGTGTGGGTTTTGAAATACAAACTCTAGTATACAACCTCGATAAGATATCGTGGTTTAGTCTAGGCGTTAGATGTATTGAGAAATTGAGATTCTTGCGTTTATTTTTGCACGTTTGCATATATGTTACAAGCATGTGTTTCTTATGATTTTCGTGTGATGTGTTTATTAGAAATCAAGTTATTCCAAATCTAACTCCGTTAACGAGGATGATATGAGTAAAGAATCTAAAGAAATTATTAGCACTGGTATCGATATTAAACAACTTGTAAGTGTTTGCCTGATAGTGTTGTATTCAAGAACCCATATAAGACCTAAGGTTTCCATCAGCTTATACATTTGACCTGTTACTAAATGAGAAAACCGAAGATAATAAATGGCAATACAGCCCTATTATATCTTTGAACATTCCCAGGTCTTATATGGATTTTTGTTATATTGTATAATATATATAACCCTTATCACCTAAATTAGTTCTTGTGATTTATTTTAAAAGCGTGAAATATTGCTTGTCATAAGCCTTTTATCACCTGCAATATTATACCTTAAAGGAAAATGTCATTCGTTATTTTATATGCAATTTCAAAAAACTAAAAATACCAAAATAGTAAAAAAACTTCTCTTTAAAGGGAAAGTGAAACGCATTATTGCTAATTAATTAGCTTAAATCATTAAAAATTAAGCTTAGTTACATAATAAACTTAATGAAGTACACTATTAACGGGAATGATGCACGATTATTGTTAAATGTTTTTTGGAATGAATTTTTTGAATGTAGAAACACAGTTTTGCGAATGGCTCAATACCTTCAGTTAGTGAAGAAAATATCTATAAGGAGGCTGAAACAATTGAAACTAGCATATCTGTTCGATCATTGGTACGTTATTAATCACCCACATAAACCGATTCATTCATTCATTATCCATTTTTTTTAAATTGCTCGTTAAGTCTATATCTTAATTGTAAATCAAATACTAATCTAATTTAACCCCTTGTAGAAAACGAGTTTCAACAAATCAAACGAAGAAGTTGAGAATTACGTAAGTGCCCCCGTCGAGGAGGTCAAACCATCGGTGGACAGAGCTCAAGTTACACGCAAATTTTCACAGGTTTGACCGCGTTTATGTCCAGGGTTTTATTTAACGTATCTTATTTAATCTATGTTGAGTTCATATTTTTGGCAAATACCCTATATTTATTATAATTCTCTGTAGTTTTTAGTTTTTTGGCTGTTGGTGGCTATTTATGGTGGAAGCTTTAGTTTTAATTTGAAATAACGCTTTATTACCCAACGTTCTTGAGTTCAAAGGTCGATATCAACGAATAAGTTTTTATTAAAAGTTCAATCATAATAATGAAAATTTGAGAACTTGATATCGATTTTATGATTGCGAGAAAACTGTACAGCTCTGCCAAGCGCTGCAGACTTAATGTTGGTAATTTTACAATCTAAGATTGTTGAAGTATACTTTGCAACTTTGTAAAATGAAATTAGGCTTTGTTTCAAGCGTAATTTACAATGTTAGAAGGTCTAATATTTGTGGTTTGAATGATACTTCGAACCTTCTTAGATTGTATATCATATTGCAATCTAACTGTGGTTGAAATATTCACTCAAATAACGGTGAGATATTTACTCCATTTTTAGCTCGCAAATTAACATAGTTTAGGAAAATTCGTATTATTGATTAAAATGTCAGGAAGAAAAATCAACATTTAAATGTACGAAAATATATGGGAAAATATGGAAATATACGAAAATATATGGGAAAATATGGAAATATATGATAATATATGGAAATATACGAAAATATATGGGAAAATATGGAAATATATGATAATATATGGAAATATACGAAAATATATGGGAAAATATGGAAATATATGATAATATATGGAAATATACGAAAATATATGGGGGTATATTGAAATTTATATGAAAATCATCAAAGTACATAGAATCTTTCTTTGAATGCTGTATTTAATCTGTTAAGTTAATCAAAACCCGATTTCAATTGGCCTGAAACATTTCCCTATCAAAATTGAAATTCCTTTAATGTAGTGGTAGGGGGCTTTTCTAGTTCGTAGTATTTAGTAACTAACCTATCTGCTTACCAACAGGAAGTAGAGTCTCTTAATGCTTCGGTGGATGAGCATGGAGCTGTAAGTTGTTCCACTATAACTTTTAAACACGCAAATTCTATTGCCATCTTGAAATTTACTGTATTTAAATTAGTTCGCCAATAATCTTGGCAGGGGAAGTTCTTACTATTTTGGTGTCTGTTTTTGTAGTTCTACCCTTATTTGGCTGTGGTGGTGCTTCTCGTATTTTAATATTTTATTTATTATTACAATTTTTCAAAATATATATTTTTAATTTTGCGCCAATACTACAATATCAGTGCTGTGACGTAACAACTTCCTTTGTTTTTTATTTTTTTAAATTAATTTTAATTGTTTTGTATTTAAATTCTTAGCGTTTAATCTAGTCCTTAGATTTTAGTTGTAGTTATTGTGGTTGTTTGTTATTTAGTTTTATAATGATGTATAGAAAGATTCATTTTACGGTAAACATTTTTAGAAAAAAAAATTATTTTATAAACTTCTCATAATTATTGTATTTAATAATAATTTTAATTACATTTTTTTTCTTCAGCGAGGCAATGAAGATGACAAATGCTTGTGCAAGATTTGCGAAAAGCACGTCTATCAAATGGAGAAGGTTAAGGCTGAGAAGGCAATTTTTCACAAGAATTGTTTTAGATGCAAAGAATGCGCCAAACAACTAACGTGAGTCAATTGTATTTCAGATATTTATTATATAACAATGTAGTTTGTTATTTTTATTTATAAATATATAAATATTTCTCTAGTGTTGACGCCTACAACTCGCACGAAGGCCAGATCTACTGCAAACAACATTTCAAACAAATCTTTGAACCAAAACCCAGGTTTGAAGGAGAAGATATCGCTCCAAGTGAGTTAATCATTTCTATGCACGAAATTGAACATTTTGCATGAACATGAATGAAATCTGGCATGTTTATTCGTTTAAAATAAGTGTGAAAATTGGTATTTCACATACAATTTTCATGAACAATAGCCTAAAATTTTAAATCTACACGTCGGAGTTTATTTTCTTTTGTTAATTGGCATGAATTACCGTATTTGCACACGTGTGACAGTTTTAACTTAATTAATTTCCACACATAACTGGTTTCATTTATTTTGGGTGTTTTTGTTGCTGTTAACCTTTGTAAACGTCTATTTTGCAAGCCGAAAATATGGACCACGATGACTTGGAAACCGAAGAAGGTACGACTTAAATTTAAACCAATTATCTTTCACGAAAATCTTTCTGCTAGATTGGAAAATCTTTATTAAAATAAAGATATCTCTTTTGGGATAAAGTGGGATGTAGAATATAGTAGATAGTATATACTTTTTATAGACCCGAAAGGCGATAGGTTTCGGTAGGTATCTTTTATATCGTTTCATCATCAAGAGGAAAATATAATATTTCCATTGTTTTTAAAGGAAATTATTCGTGATGTACCTATTTATGCACGATTTTTGGTGTTAATTTACGTTTTTGCATGGTTAATAATTATTCATTATTAAGTGTTTAGTTCTTTAAAAGTCTGTTAATTTAATTTTTATAATTAAATGACTGACTTTTAACTTAGGTTCTAGATTTAAGTTTAGTGTTAAGTTAGACCTCTCTTCTACCTGAAAACGTAGAAATGACACAAGGAAGTGACCATTGTGACGACATTAAAACTCCTCCCACGTTTCTAAACATCATTACGTCACAATAATAATAATTCCCTGTGTCGCTTCTATGTCTTCCTACTTCTACTATACTTAATTTTACTCAAATTAAAATTAATTAAATTAAATATGTGTTCACAGGAAAGCAAAGACGTAACGAGATGATCATTAGAGAAAATACCCCTGTGGAATTACCGCCGGATGTTGTGAGATGTAAGTGGATTTTTACACGGATTCTTAAGTGTTGGTAATGGGATACCTCATTAGTATGCGGGTTTAAATTGTGCTTTTGTTTATGTTAATTTGCAAGCAGCTTGTGAGGATGACGGTGAGTTGATATCTACCTAAATTTAATTAAAATTTATTGTTGATCATTAGTGAAAACAATATAGTGTGATCGGTAATACGAGTACCATAATGTTAATAATTTTTGCGGTAATATTTTGAAAGGCTAACTGCAGGCTTTAATTGAATTGAAATTGGAAAATTTTAAATTAATACTGTGAGATTAGCTAGGACAAGAATGGGGCCAGTGTTTTGAATTTTAACAAAAACAACAGAATTGAAACATATTATCGGATAGTAAGTCCTCTGGTAATTCGTTTTCACTGCAACCATTGCAAGTTTCACAACCAGTACAGTCTTTTTGAAAGAAGTTTTAAGTTTATTTTGGAAAATCTTGTAGGGATAAAATTGTTATAACCCTGGGGCTTGGACCACACAATAGACTTTACAAACACAAAAGACGCCTAACGCTTGGATTACTGTAATTTAAAAATTAACGCTTATTAGATTTCTTTTAAAAAAGCCTTCGTGATTTGTGATTAAATCACGTTTAAGAGCTTCTGCCGACCCCAAAACTCGGTTTACCGGCAAATGAGAATCTAATGAAAGCCTGTAATTTAGCTTGGAACGGTGTGTATTCATCTTTCAAAGTGTAAATAGCCAATTTTCGGCAAGAAAAATGAAAATATATACGAAATATTTCTGCTAGATGAGGTCAAGTACTGCCTTGCCGCCGCCGCCAAAAAGTTTCAAACATTTCTGGTATTTATTGGCCCGATACGCTTGACAAAATAAGCTTTTGAAAACGCGTACACGCAGCTCGAGGTAAACACTAGTAAATGAAGAAGAAAAAATTCTTTAAAAAATTTTCTTACTTTGGTTTAAACTTAGGAGTCAGTGATTCGTGAAATATATTTTCTTTTTTATCACCTTATACGCAAATTAAACTGTTCATCTTTTACATTATATATATATATATATATGAAATATTTTTCGTAAAAATCTCTTGTACCATTGAGGTTTTCCAAATATTTTTTTACATTCGATTGAGGAATTTGTACCTCATTAAAAGTTGCACGTATTAATTGCATAATTCTTAGGGGGTTTCGGTGTAAAAGTTAGCTGTTAAAACGTAGGCTTTCGTAGGCGACATGATACAATGAAAGCGCTCTTGTAGGTCTAGCAAGAGACCCTTTTAAAATGTCGGGGGCGGAATAGAGTCCGGTGTTTGACCGTAATATCCGGTACTTGGACAACAAAGAGGTTAGACATGGCTTTAAACAGTAGGGACAAAATTTGGTGGACTGGTAACTTCGAAGCAACGTCTATCGACTTTTGGTCCACATATGTGCCAATGTTCAAGCAAAAGGGTCTATTTCTGTTCTAAACTAATTGGGAGGAGCTTTGAAACATCACGTAAATTATAATAGCAATCTCGGAACGCTAGTCGCAAACTTCCACGTGACTTCTAATAACCATTTACAAATGAATGAGTTAATATATCACGTAGACGACTGACTTCTTGGTTAAAGTTCGAATTTCTCGATGCATAACAGTTGAATGCAACTCCACGGTACATTAGCTATAATAAATGAAACCCCTTTTTAATTTTTTACTTGAACCAAATACCGCCGTTTAAAAAATTACACCAAGTTTTTAAAAATTTAAACATGCTTAAAAGTTTTTTAAATTTTTTGACCATAGTCTGCAGGTAAATTTTAGAAGAAAAAAAATTAAACGTGAGAATACGGTGTTGCTATTTACAAGTTTTTGCTTTTTTTTTTGTGTGTGGATTGTGAACCACAAGACTTCCTTCCGTTTTAGAAGCAGGATAGATTTAACTTGTAAAAAAATAATAAGAGTATGGGATTCGGACTAAAAGATAAAGGATCCAATTTTCTGGTAGTGTGATTTCAACGGCGACATAATAGGCTTAGGAGGAAGATATCTCTAGGGGGTGTGAACCAAACCAATATCTTTGGTAATCAACCATGCAGGTCCCTCCATTAAATTCCCACCTCCCATTAAACTAGGCAAGCAGGGGTTTATGTTTTGCGTTGCATCATGACTCTTCCTGTGTATCTGCGCTGCCTTGCATCGATTTCTCTACATTCCATTGAAAGCTAATGCCGTTTACCATTGGCTGGTAGCAATATGTCACTTAGGAGAAATATTTAAGGAGACCTTACTAGTATTAACTTAAAAAGAGATTGAAAAGAATCGTTTAGTTTCTTCTCTCAAAATGGCGGTTTTAACTGCATAGAAATATTAAATTTTTTCACGCCCTTGAATTGGGTATAAAAATATAATAAAAATAATTATTAGAAGAAACTTATTAAACTTCTATGGGGCCGCATAAGTGACATGAAATCCTTAAGTACGAAGTCCCCCAGTACCCTACGTTTATTTAGGAAGGTTTGTTGCCTGGTTATAGAAAGGGCTTTTGCTTAAAAAGGGGAAACTATGGTACCATATTACTCCGCCTCGTCGGGGGTTGCACACACCAAATGTTTGTCAAATAACAAGCTGGTTCTAGAAACTAATAAAGACACACTGTAAAGTTATTTTATTGAGCGTCACACTTATTATTGTGATGTCATTTAAGGGAGTGGGATAGGTATACCATATAAAATAGATCATTAAATTTTTAATAGGCATAGTGTTAAACTATTATATCACGTTTATCCCCCTTACAATTCCAGGTATTATCTGAGCGGGAATAAAATATGGGGACGTATTCGTGTGGGAGTGTCGGAGCTTCCAGAACGTGATGATTCTGGGCTTCTTCGCCCCGAGCGACCAAGCTCGGTTCTAGTGTAGCAAATCTTCCAAGTCTAGCTTCATTCTTAACTTGGTTATGGGAAATTCCGTATCCGCGGTTAGAACGGTACATAGGTCAAGTTAAGTTAGCTCCGGAGTAACACCAGTGTAACTTCATCCCTAACTTGTCGGCCTGCTACCACATCCCGCTAAACTAAACAGTTCAACTTGGTGGTTCTAGAGTAGCTCCGGAGCGTGTTCGTCTATGGTTCATTCTTATCCTGTCGTTCGTGGTTAAAGCGAGCAAGTTAACTTGGTTCTGGAGTAACGCTAGTGCAGGAAGTTGGTACGATTTTATCGTTGAAGTATAGGCGCTCGAGAGCACCAGGCGGGAAATCGATTGTACGTTGAGCAGCTCTCGTTCCTAGTTCTAAAGGTGCTTGTATCCTAGGCGATAGTAGCTCGTGAAACGATTGAAGCTCTAGGGTAGCTAGGGTTTTGGGATCAACACTGCCCGTAAAACCTGGGGCTGCACTGGGGTGATTCTGGGAAGAAAAATACCCCGAATTCGTGAAGAACGGTGAAGGAAAATCCCCTCCTCGTCGCGTGTCTGCTAGTATCGGTGCCGCGCGAAAGAGCTCGCCTTGAAATGTTTTAGAATCGTCTCAGTCTGGAACAACCATTTCTCTCGAATCTAGCCGCCTTTTTTCCGTTAAAAAATAAAAGGCCGGCCTAAAAAAATTAGTAGATAACCAGCAGCATCAACCCGCCGGTTTTTTTTAATATCTTGAAACTCGGAACCCGTTTTCTTAATCTTGAGAATTTTTTTCTTTGAATCATCGTACAGTTTTGAAGTCGTGAACGTTAGTCAAAAGCAGTCGGTATTTCGGGCTACCACCTTAAAATTTTGCTGAACGCGAGTCAAATTTATTCATACTTCGAGAAATAATTTGGGTGAGAGTTCCATTTCAATATATTTAAATTTAAATTATTTTATATTATCATTTTGATATAGTCAGTTTTTCTGTGGTATTTTAAGTTTAATTAATGGATAGTTTCTTTTGTTGATTAATTACTTAGCCAGGAATTTTTGATTGTTAATTAAGTTTTATTTACAGCAAGTAATTACAGGTATTTGATAAGAATGTATGTTTCTGATAATACTTAAGCCTAATTTATACGTCAGTCAATAATGCTTGCAATTAGTCTTTAATTTTATTCTATATAAATTTAGTTTAATTAACTTAAAGCGATAGAAGTTTAATTTTCTCAGGTGTACAGTTGTATTGTATTATATTAGTTAACGTATCACGTAAAGGGTTGGGTCAGTCTGAAACCCTCTTTCTATTGACCGAATTTGTCTGGGACTTATTTATCTAAGCCTGGTTGGTTGCTATCTATAAAAGTCGTACGGTTTTATTGACCGCTTTCGGATTAGCAACGTATCTAGGGTTATTATGTAAAACGAGTTAAACTAGCCTAGGTTTCTTTCAAACATTCGGTTATAAAAAAATTAAATAAAGTTTATCCTGCCTGTCATGGTGGCAATTTAATTTTAAACCTTTTTTAACAACCCAAAATTTAAATGTTACTTCAGAATTTTGACCCGTGTTAGTTCAAGGTTGGGGTAGGGTAGGAAAGCGTATTTAGGCTGATCGTTAAATTTTATTGTTATATGATGTAGATATTTAGATAAGGGATATATTTTTTGCGATGAGTATTTAATCATATTGAAAATATCGATATTATTTTTTGATATGTCAAACGATTTTTATCAGTTCCAAATTTATTGATGTTTTAATGGGTTTTTCCCTAAATGTCATTTCAATAACGTGCTTTTATTTCGAATTGTTCTTATTTTTGGGCTACAGAAAATATATTATCTTTGAGTTTACTAAAATAATTGAAGTCTTAAAATTATCTAGAGACCACTCCTTTAAAGTTTGAGATAAGGCATATTTATCAAGTTTTTTTATTTGATGGACTGTATTGTTTGTGAAGGGTTAACGTGAATGTCCCTAGAAAGAACTGGTTTTCGCTAAAAATACAATTACAGTCTTAGTTACGATTTAACCCCGTGTAAACCCCAAAAATTCAGGTTTAGCCTAAATGTTATGGGAATCTAGATTGTTTAAACCGCGTTTGAACTTTCTTATAGCGGTCTCGATAATATTTCTTAAAAAAAAATAGCAATATAAAACATTTACTAGCGCCCAAAATTTATTTATATATAAAAACAACTTATTTGTTACTAGGCGTTAAAATACTAGTTTTTCTTCTCATCGGTCGTAAATAACTAGTATTTTCTTTTTGGACAGAACCTCACCTAATTTTTGTCCCGAAACCCATTGTGTGAAGTTGTATAATCAGGGTTCCTGGCATAGACGTGTAATTTTTTGTTGTATTTAGACTAGATAAGTTTCAAATACAATCTGAAAATATATCTCAATACAGTCTCACTATAGCGAGTTATTTTTGAAATTTGTTATTAACACGAAATGGTTATTTACTAGTTGAATAGTTAAACACTGATTACTTCAAATTATGGTCAACTTTTGTTGAATAATATTGGGTGTTTCCGAAGATTCATTTTCAATTATACTTTGCAAAAGCTCATAGACTGGTGTAATAAGCAATTAACTACGAATGCTATATTAAGATTCGAGTTACTTGGGTTTTGTTATAAACCGTTCATCCGCTAGCCACGTTTCACCTGTCGTAAAATATTTTCTTAGACCTAAAATGTCTTAGACTTTAGTCTATACCATCCTACTCCTTGTGAATAACTTAGTGACTCATTTTATGGATTATTCTATTCCAATGTACGTTACGAGGGTTTTATGTTTTGCTCATACTTTTTCAAAACCTGTACACACACAGTGAATGAGAGAGAGAGATAGAACAGAAGGTTTTCCGTATTTGAAACAGTCGGTCGATCTGGGTACCGGTGGTTTTTTAATCGTAAATTTATTTATCTGATATAGGAAAACTTCTACGCTTTATTTTTCCGTTTGGGAATATTGTGATAAACATTTTATTCGGATGTCTGATACGGTTCTAGTCACACTTGATTAAATTTTTGTCGTTGCTTATTTCTAGCCGAGACTAAATCGAACGACCTCGAATCTCTGCCCAATTTGAATTTGAGTAACATCAAATCCAGATTTGAAAGTCAACAGGACGAGCCAAAACTTCCTTCCGTTTCAGATCTTTGCACTTTAAGCCGTTCACCGAGTATTATGGCCCGACTTGCGAAGTAGGTGTCTTTTCAATAAGTAAAATTCGAAGTTTAGACACTTCTAGGTCTTGAGATGTTTATTTATTAACAATTTTATCGTTTGCGGAATTATTTTGAAGCTCTGGTTAAGATTTATATGGCAGTAGATTTATTTTGAACGTTTCAAATTTTACGATTTTGAAGTATGAAAGTTGAGCTTATGTTTAAAATATTTTGAGTTTTAGGTGAAAGTCAATTTTGTAATTTAATTTTTTTTTTTGAGTTTCTGGACCTTATGGTCTAGAGATGTTTAATTACTAACAATTTTGTCGTTCGAGGAATTGTTTTGAAGCCCAAATTACGATTTAAATGTCAGTAGGTTTATTTTAAAGTTACAATCTTAATGCGATTTTGAAGTTTGAAAGTTGAGCTTATGTTTAAATATTTTGAGTGTTAGGTCAAAGTCAATTTTGAAATTTAAAATATTTTGAGAGTCTGGAAGATTTTGAAATACTATATTATGATAATATTTGACTTATTTTCTTTGGGTGCAGTTGCTTATTTTTATTCCGTATTTTTCTTAAGATACCAGTCAGCTTTGTCCAAGGAAGGACAAACCAATGGTGATTTGTCGGGTGATGAAGATCAACCCGAACAGGAACACGATCCTAATATTGTAAGGGAGACTAGACAACGAGAGAAGGTCCGGTAGTCTAATTATTTTTATGTGGCTGCGTTCAAGAGTTGTGTTCTAAAGGAATCGCTTCTTAACTAATGTTTAGATGCGTTTATATTTAATCGCATGGAATTTAAGCCTTGAACGGCGCTCAAATTTAGAGTATAAGACTAACGTTGGTGTCGTTTTGAAAGATTTATAACTAACGTTTTACGTAGATGTAAAAATATCGAAAGTATGTTTACTTAAAAGATATACACATGTACATCAACAACGTATATTTACTTGCAACGTTGCAAAACAGCTTTCAGTAATGAAAGAGGGCCTTGATATTGAAGGTTAGAAAACTACGTCTATTTGACCTCAAAACAGAGATAAATTGTACTTCAATCCACATGAAAATAATTTGGCTAAATGGGCAGTTTTAATTTTGGTGTATTTTTTTAAATGATAAGAGGATGATAGCTAGGCCTACTATTAAGTTACACTTTTTAGATTAAGGTTAATCGCAGCATGAACCGCAGTTAAACTAACTAGCTTAGGCAGTGTGTGTACCACAGTAGCTAGATAATAACCGTTATCTTAATGCCAAGTTTGTTTTGAAACTACCCTTCTGAAAATACGAACGTTTCGATGATTTTTAGGTCAACTTCGCTGGTCTGTCTTCCCTTAAAGATCAATGGGAAAGCGGTAACGTTAACACCGCTGCCGAGGAAGCCAAGGAAGATGTTAAAGATGATTTGGCTAAATTGCGCCAACGTATTTGCCTTGGACGTTCGGAGTCCATGAAAGCGGTGTACGAAAAAGCGTGTCAAGACACGAAGACCAAGTCGCCGGTTCGTAGCGAATCAGTCGTCTTAGGACGCGATGTTAAGGCCCTGTCCATTAAGGACAAGTTTGAGAAGGGTGCGATTGAAAATGATGAAGAGATTGAGGCCGAAAAGTTCGAACGTCTGCGCAAAGAGAAGGAAGAGGACTTGTCCGTTCTCACGGAGCCTGGTAAGTGATTTGTACTTGGCCTTACGTGACTCGAGCTTTAGTATGTGATATCCATGGTTATTATGAAATGCCTTTAGGTACGGCTGTTGATGCTCGTAGCCTCTTCAAGCAGATGGACGCTAGCGTCAAGTCCCCATCACCAACTCAATTGTCCCCTTCGAAGAGCCCTTCCATGATTATGCGAACCCACAACGACAGTATCTCGAGTCAGGCCTCTGAGGGTGAAATTGTTAAGGGCAGTGCCCCGACCGATAGGGAAGAGATTCCAGTTGAAACCACTGTTATCACCCAGAAATTCAAATTCTTCGAAAACTACAAGGAAGAGGAGAAAGAACGCAAGCGTTTCCAAATCACTCCTCCCAGGGAAATAACAAAGGAGCCTTCCCCAGAACCCGAAGCTCCCAGGGACCCCAATATTGTAAGAAGCACCGATATCATTGATGACCTCCCAGTCACGGACACGGCCAAGAAGATGCTGGACAAATTCAAGGCCTTGGAGAACCAATCAACCCAAGAACACGTGCCCATGCCCACGACTCCCAAGCCTTTGAAGCGAATCACACCACCGAGGGAAGATGGACCTAAGGTTGTCAACGTGCAAGTCGACACCCAACCGCAAGTTGATCCGGATATCGTTCGATGCAGTTACAAGTCAGATGACGACATAGTTGTTGAGGCGGACAAGGCTAAGAGCCTGAGAGCCAAGTTCGAAAACTGGGAGTTGGAAGTCAGCAGGGAGAACTTGAAGAATGAAAAATTAGGGTTGGGAATGGTCGATGTCAGCGGAAACGGTGTTGAAGAAACCGATTTCTTACCGCAAGTTGACACGACGAAAAATTTAAAAGCCAAATTCGAAGCGATTAAGGATGAAACCGCCAAAACTCCGGAGAAGCCAAAACCAAAAGCGAGACGTTTTATTGTAAGTACCAGCGAGGATTCATCCTAATTTTCTTAATGTTTGAACTTAAGTTTAACAGTATGTTACTTAACCCCAAAATTGTTAAATAACATAATACGAGTCACAAATTTTCTATCTACGCTTATACCAGTCTTGATTTTTGCGGAACTTGCTCTTAAGAAACCATTGATTTGCATGTTAGTTTTGAAACATTAGTTATTTAGCCTTGTTTTTTACATCGCGGTTCGCGGACTTGAATTTGTACAATGGAAAGGTTGAGGCCTAAGCATTGCCGTTGGTGCTGAACCTTTCTGTTAGTTTGGGGAAACGGTTGTTTCACATGTGGTATTATCATTTTGTTCAAAGCTAAAATCACCCCTTTGAGTCGCCAACCAAGCTTACCGTATAGTATAGTTCCTATATAATATGAATGAATATATTTAGTTCTTCCCAAGTTATATGTATAATCAAAAATGGTTGGCCACTTTATATAAAGCGGCTTGAAGCTTAAAAAATCGTCAGTATAATCATCGGTATGAAGCCATCGTAGGACGTAGTGTGGTTTTTAAGACCTGGTGGTTTATAATGTTTCACAATGAAGGAATCGCTTTATGGTGGTATATCCTTAAGAAATTTATGAAATTGGTGATAGCGAGAGTGTGTGGGGGACATTGGGGACGGTGGTGAACATTATCGCATCATTTATCACGCGTGTTTTTCGTGGAAATTGGCTGGGACATCCTCGGAAGGACAATTGTTCCGTTTCTTTTATATATATTTATATGTTGCATGCTGAGATAAGATTGCTATATTATTGACCGAAGAAGATAATCAACATTAAAACCAAAACAATAAATAAAAATAAAACTTTAGCAACTAACAGCATGATTGACTTGAAAACTATGCGATTGTTACGAAAACCTCAACTACACTGCGAGGAATGCTTATACGTACCAAGAGAATCTTATCTAACCAATGGCGCTACTAAATTAACCGGAAATACTACTTGAAATTAACGAAGATGAATGAAAAATCAACATTAAATATCAACGTTTTTGAATTTATCTCCAGTAAAATTTAAAAATCGTTTTGGAAATACTACAAACACACCCTACCGAAGGAGCTTCCAAGAACCAATTACCAAGTGAAAGGATTTCAAGAACTTTAATAGCACTTGCCGGAATTGACATTTTTCGATTATTATTTAGTGATATGATAATTGTTTTCCTGGAACAAAATATTTAATATAGAAGATTAAGTTTTGGATTACTTCATCTGTTCGTTTGAAGAAATTCATATCAACATAAAACAAAAGTCAAGATATCGTATCCTTTATTGATGGATTATGTAGTAGGCAAATTTATTAGGCCTACTTTTGTAATGTAATTATTTTTTTTGGTTTAAATGTAGTCTCTAAGTGTGTAAGTTAAATATTAGTTTTTTTCTCCCCCATGTAAAAGTTCCTGCATTATAATTTTAATCGTTGTTAGTATATCGGTTAAGCTTTAAATAGCTAAAATACTTAATTAGAATTTTTCTACTTAAAATATATTCTAGAACTTTTTTAGCCATATTTATATTGCAGATTTCGAGGTATAAATGGCTTTACAATAATATAATCCCAAAATAGGCGTTTTTAAAATTGATATACTTCAAACCTTATGAAAAGTCTTCACATTTGATTTTTAGATCTTTAGGTTGAATTTTGGAAACGCTTATTTAGGAAACCTTTTTTTGCTATATTTAAAAACATTTATATTAACGAGCTTTTTATACGGATCGTATACAGGATTTAATAATTACCAAAATATAAACCAAAGTTTATGGTTTAAATCATGGTATAATTAATACATATACAAAATGATTTAAATATATAAAATTAAATCCGAAAATAATTTATAAAAATATTAATATTTGGTACTTTTATACTCGTAGTTTTGAAACCCCTTTTTCGAACTTAAAATCAACTCTCAAATTTCAAAAATTAAAAACAAATATTTGCCGTTTTTAAGAGGTAAAGATAAATATATATTAATGTTAAGAGTGAAGTTTTTTAAACACATTATCCCGGTCCCATAGTATTGTTTTTTTTAGTGTTTATTTTTAGAGTGTTTTGGAACCTTTCCCAATTTTTATTGATTTAAAATTATAATTAAGAATATTTTAATGATAAGCCCGTTTTTCTTCATACTTAAAACCTAAGAAAGCTGCAATTTGCATTGCAATTTTTTGTTAATTTCCATAGTAATGTTTTTTAGTGTTTATGAACCTTTCCCAATTTTTATTGATTTAAATTTATAATTAAGAATATTTTAATGATAAGCCCCTTCTTTCTTCATACTTAAAACCTGAGAAAGCTGCAATTTGCATTGCAATTTTTTTTTAATTTAAGGGATATTATATACCCTTAATGTGAAATTTAAGTCTACTTCTTTCCTATTACATCTTTTTTTACTTTCTTTCGCGACTAACGCTTATGCGATGTAGCATCTTTTACAACTTTCAAAAAAAATAAAGATGAACTTAAAAATAAATAATTTGATTAGAAGCTATAGATGAAATTTGTAAGAAAAAATATATTTAAAGTTAGTAGAACTTCAATTAACATTTTTTTCTTTTATTCTCTATTGCATTAACCCGGTATATATTCTCTATTATTTTTCCGTATATAATTTAGCAAGAACAGCAAAGTACTTTTGGTGAAGCATGCAACATTTGCGAAAAGCGTCTGTATCCTCTGGAAAAAATGGAGACTAGTGGAATGAAATTCCATAAAAACTGTTTTCGATGCGCTCACTGTAATTGCTTGTTGAGGTAATGTTTTCACTCGATCTCTATTCTTGCTTGTTATCTTATCTAATTTACATTTGTAATCATTACAGGCTGGATAATTTCACGACCAGCGCGGGAAAGCTCTTCTGTACGCCGCATTTCAAACAATTGTTCATATCAAAGGGAAATTACGATGAAGGTTTTGGTCGAGAGAAAATCTCCGAAAAGTGGAACAGGAGTCGTTCTAGCACACCAACCCCTAGAGAAAATGGTGACTCGACTTACACCAATGGACATGTCGAAGAAATGGTTTAAATTAGCCACCGTATTACCCTCTAAACTTTTAAAAAAACGAACATTTTAAATAATCGAAGAAATATAATCTTTGAAAAAATTTAGTATTAACTAAAATTAATTAATTAACACTTCTAATTTTTTTTAGTTTTTGTTACGTTTTAAATTCTCCTATGAACTCTCTAAGTTTAGTTTTGTTAAAATGTTTATTTCTTTATAGTTAACTTTTCATTACCACAGGACACCAGATTAAATAGTTTACCTTAAAATTAAATTTAACACACATGTATCAAAGTAGAGACACGAAGTCGTACGATCAAAGCATTTAATTAAACTTAATTTCAATTAGTAGATATTCGATGTTTTCAAATTAGTTTCGTATCTGAACAGTACTTAACCTCTCTGTTGGTCACAGAAAAATCGCCCACTATTATTCATTTTAATGTGTAAATATTCCTGTTTAATTAATCATTATGTATATTTATATTTTTGACTCAATATTTTTTGCTTTATAAAATGATCCCAATGTTAACTATCAATCAGAAGCAAATTGTTTAAATTGTAGTATTTGAATTGCTTCCAATGTTACTAATTATTTTGACTGATTAAAAAAAAAGGTGCCAAGGTCGACTGATATATATGATTATTAAATATGATCCCTATTTTTCGAGAAAAATAATTAAATTCAAGTTTTTTAAAAATTTGATAGGAAGAAATTCAATTTTGAAAGAGTAATTAACGTTTCAGGACTGATTATAATTTGTAATATGAAAATGGTGCTTTAGTAGGAAACTAATGTGGTAGGTAAAAGATTCGTGTGTTTAAACATAATTACGTATAGGCCTAAATTTAATGTATATACTTGAACTTTGGGTTCAATTATTTTGATCTCTTAACTATTTAAGTATTTTTGTCATGGGTTTATAATTTTGAAATTTATAATTCAGTTCTTGCGTAATTATTTCAAAGTCGCATCTCCGAATTTTTTTTTTTTATTTTTGAAAAAGTTACAATTTGTTACGATAATAATTTTTAGGCAATATATCTACTATCATTGATGGTTTTATAATGTTATATTTATCAGTGAAACCTCATGAGAAAGAAAACAAAAAAATAAAAACAAATCTTTTGTGGAATTAAATTTATGTATAAACAAAAAAAAACCAAAAGAAAAAAGAAGAAAATAAACGTTTCTAACAAAGAAGTTTGTGCAGCAGTGTTTTTACTGCGAGGCACTTTCTTAGTACAAAACTGTACAATAGGAAGGAAGATATTAACTCCCCAATGAAGTTAAAGCATACAACTGAGGGGTTTTAAATCAGTTTGAAGATAATTAAATCCCAATGATGTAATACTGAGGGATTTTTAATCAAATTTGAGTAACTAATAACTGAGAGAATTCAAGTCAAATTCAAGCATATTATATGCCATTTATGTTTCTTAAAAACCCTTCATGGGTTATAAAAATCGAGGGACTTTGGCGCAATTTAAACCACGACACAGTTCATTTGAAATTTCAAAGCGCTGTGTAAAGGTAGGTGCGTGAAAGGGGAGGGGGGCGTGAAAGAGATGTATTCCCCTAGACTTATTGTGATTGCTTTGTCTAAAGTTGCAGCTTTGCTTCTTCTATAGAACTACGAAGTCCGTTAATGAGTCAGTTTTTTGGCCACGTGCCAGGGTTACCGCGGGGGAAGACAACAGTTTCCCGGCCTGTGAATTCGGATTTGCAACGTAAGTACTAAATTTAATTTTATTTATTGAATACGGAAGTTAATTTAAACCATTTAATACGAATTATTATGGTAAATCTTAATACATCAAGTTAATTGCTTGTTTAATATTCAAAGAACGAGGCCCCAGAGGCCTATGGCGAAAAGATATTCTCGGGGTCACGGTAGGTCACCCATTGGTCTCCGTGGAAATACGGGTTCGCGTTGAAATCAAATTTAACGTTTTGAGCTGGTATGGCTTGAGCGTCGTAATATTTTAATCTCTTCAAAAGAAACTGAACTACCTATTAAAATATCATATAATTGCAATTAATTGGGGGTTAAGCATTGATATATTGCGAAAGGTGGTAACCAATGGCTCTTGATCAGCAATATTAGTAGTCTCGTAAGGATCTACGTCCAGATCGAATAAGCAGTACTTGTCCGATTCTTTACAAGCTTTCGTTTCGTCGACTGTCACGGAAAGTGGTGTTTTAAGAGAATTGCAATAGAATGAATTGAAGTTTGGTCTCCTCCAGTGAAAGTTATTCATAACGCGGTCAGTCAGGCGTGCTTCGGCAGGCCAACGTGAAGGATTTATTGGAGCCACGTTAGATGAAGGACGTGTTCGATTCCCAACGTAATGCTGGGCGACTTGAACACCGTAATTCGTGACCAGTTTGAAGTTATCCCGTCGTATGGCAGCGTAGTTCAAAACGCTATCGTGGTGAATAAGGATTTCGTTTCGAGGTGATTCAGTTCCCCTTGACAAAGCGTCCCACATGTCCATTCCATCAATGTCCTCGCCCAAATCATCAATATCACCGCCTATAAAATATAACTTTGGTACGAAGGTAACTATTGGGCTATTTCTCCCAAAGAACTGAGATTACCAGCTGCACTATATAATGTCGGTAGCCAATCAGTGATGTGCATTAAGCCATTCCAAATATTTCTCCTTTTTTGAATTAGAGGACTCCAAATGAAAGACTGGACTTTGATTCCACCTTCCAAAACTGAGCCCTTATTTCCTAAGTAGGGGTAGTTGGAACCACCATTTGAGTAGAATCCTGTAGTTGTTGGTGAACCGTTGTCTGATGATACAATTATAATGGAGTTGCGAAGCATGTTGGCTTCGAACAACGTCTTGATCATTTTACCCAAACATATATCGGCTGCCAGTAGCGATCCTACAATGAAATTACCATTCCTTAAAGTAACAGGCGGCTCCATTATCACCCCTAGCATGCTGGCTAATCTTCTTGACACGAATTTTACCTTGCCAAAGGCAGGAACCAATCAGACCTAATGCACTAGGTCCCATTGGTTCCTGCCTTTGGTTTAACTAGCCTTTGCCAAGCTTAGAAGGAAATTGTACTTGGAATTTATTTACCTGCCATGTTCATTCTTTCTCTATCTTTTATGTGCGGAAAGTATTTTGTGTAATTGTAAGGAGCTTTCATCTCCAAATGTTCATTTCCACGATGTACACTGTGTTGCGCCATGTACATAAATAAGGGCTAATTAATAAGACATAAAATGTGTTAGATGATCCATGAAAACCGTGTTCTTGTACCATCATACATCTGACTGATCGTGATTAGATATAATATCCATAAACTCCTGACAGTATAAATCGGCCAGAAATTGCATTTCATGATCGTATACAACATCCATGTCCCGCCGGAAATCATGTCCATCGATTAAAATTCTTCAAACCAAAATAGGCTAAGTAATGAACCGAAAGTATAAACATAACGTATAAATCTTACTTGTTGGGGTTTGCTAGATCTCTAGCAAAGTATTCATTTGTAAAGTTAGCAATGTTGTCCGGTTGAACTGAAGAGATACTTCTATGTGTAAAATGGTCGCTATTACCATTCCAAAAACCATAGTGGGAATCAAACCCCCGATATGTCGGAGTGAATTCTTTTTTGTAGAAACCAAGATGCCACTATAATATATATAAAAAACTTCAGTGGTAATTGACAGCTAATTGAGTATTACCAATCGATGGGCTGATCACTGATTACCCGAACATTTCTCGAATTACGCTAAGATCACTCAGATTACGAAGATTGCAATTCGATTACGCGGCGTAAGACAAGATGACGTAGTAATTTTGAACTTGTTGTTACACCGAGTGATCAGCCCTTCGGTTTCAACCCTTCTTAATGTCTTACTTTTCCTATCATACGGGTTGTGTATCCCAAGTTTTGCATGTGCTCTGGTAAAAGGGTGAAATTTAACGGCAACCCCATTGGTTGCGCGTTACCTATGACGTAATTTTGAAGTCCAGTACGATGGACGTATGCACCGGTCATTAGTGAAGCTCTTGAAGGAGTGCATAAAGGTGCCACGTAATAGTTATTTAAGTAAACACCCTCACGAGCTAAGCGGTTCATGTTAGGCGTATGAACATCTTTTCTTTCACACAAGTCCATATCGAAGTGACCCTGTTTGGTAAAAAGTTCTTATGTTACACTAAAGATTGCACTCTTTGAAACCCGATCAAGATTGTAATGTTTCCAAGTGATGAACCATTGGGCTCTTTGCCCTTAAATCTTTTTAACCTTCAGTAGCTCAAATAAACTTACCCAGTCGTCAAGCAAAATGAAAAATATGTTTGGCTTCTCATTGTAAGTGTTATAGCCGTGGACGCCGTACCACGAAATATTAGGTAAACTTAGACTTATAAAAAATGTAAGTAACTTCAAGCTAAAAGCGAAAGATTTCATGTTTTTTCTTCCAACAAAAAGAAGTAACTGAATCTTGATTATCGCTCTGAACCCTTCAAGAAACTCTTCCTAAATCGAAAATATTCTGAAAAGTGATCACGATAGGGTTTTCATAAAGATCCATAGATTTTTATACGCAAAATGTCTTTCCAGACAAGTTAGATTAATTATTTCAACAATATTAATGCCTAAACCATATGAGACCTGCTCGAAGTACTGCTGAATTTTTAAACTTAAAGAGAAAAAACTTTAGAATATCTATTGTTCATTGTAATGCAAATATTAATTGACAAGTCAATAGAATTAATATCAGGATAAATATTGTCGGATCTTGAAGGCTAAAGACAAGTTGACATTAATATCTGAAGCTTAATTTGCATATGTTTCAATGATTAATCTACCCGCTCAAATTTATAACTTTGTAGAAAAAATTAAATGCACGTTTACGATGAATTTGAAAGAAGAATAAGAAATAGAAAATAGTTCCGCAATCATTTATAATATTGGAAGGATTTTATAAACAAGAACATAAATAACAAAGTTTATAATTTATATTTTCTAGTAATTTAAATAATTGTCTCCGGAATATGAAACGAAAATATCGAATAACAAACGGTAATATTTCGGTAATAATTTATTATATACACAATATTATACACAAGATAATAATTTAAATTATTATTATTTAAATTTAAATTAATTTCCACGATTTTAGCCGTTTTATAATATTTGTTACTTACTGTACCTTTCTAAACCTTGACCGGAAACATAGCACTTTGAGCCTTCTTCAGAAGGTGGTGAAAATACATATCCTGGGTCACAAAATGGCACCCATAGCTCGTCGTGAAAGTACCCGTTCGAGAAGTAGTCCGACGGAGGGGTTTGTGCTGGTATGGCTTGAGCCTCGAAATACTCCAACCTCTTAAAAAGATACTGGACAATCTGTAAGATAGAAGACAATTGATTTAGAACATGTTACGGTTGTTTTCGTATTAAGACTACGTCAGATTCGTTTAGTTACCTTTGGTTCGTCGTCGGCGATATTCGTAGTCTCGTAAGGATCTTGACTCAAATCAAATAGACAGTACTTATCGGATTCCGTACATTCCTTCTTAGGGTCAATCGTAACATTAATGGTCATTGTCAGGGGTTTGCAATATAGTAAGTCTTGAGGACAATCGTTCATAAATAATTTGGGACGATTCGAATACAAGGTATTCATGACTTCATCGGTTAGACGCGTTTCGGATGGCCAACAATTCGAATTATTTGGTGCCAAATTCGATGGAGGCTGCTGGGTACGATTACCGACGAACCCCGTTTCGGCTTGAATGCTGTAATTTGTGACCAACTTATAATTCTTCCATCGAATTCCGGCGAATTCGGAAAAGGTGTCGTAGAGTAGAAGAATTTCCTCTCGCGGAGAATCACTTCCGGTTGACAGGGCGGACCAAAGATTCATTCCATCGACGGTCGGGTCAAGATCAGATACATCCCCACCTGTAAAGTTGATATTACTTTCTATTCATGAGTGGTATTTTTTATTAATTACCCGCAACACTGTATAAGGTCGGTAGCCAATCAGTGATGTGCATTAAGCCATTATAAACATTTCTGGGCTTTTCAATCAAGGGGCTCCATATGAAAGAGTTGACCTTAACACCACCCTCAAAAACAGAACCCTTATCGCCGAAGTACGGGTAGTTTGAGCCACCATTTGAATATATTCCATTTTCGAGCGGTGCTCCGTTGTCCGAAGATACAACTATGACAGAATTTTCGAGCATACCAGCTTCGAACAAGGCGGAGATCATTTTACCGACGCAAATATCCACGGCCAATAAGGACCCTAGAAGTTAAGAAACAACTATAAGACGTTCCCTATATCGTTGGTCACAATCACAGTACCTGCCATGTTCCTTCGTTCCCTGCTATTGATGTGTGAGAAGTACTTTGTGTATTTATATGGGGCTTTCATGGCCATTTCGTCGTTTCCACGATGCACACTGTGTTGAGCCATGTACATAAATAGTGGCTATAAGACGAAAAAGTTTAGTAAGTCATTCATGTGTATAAGTTCTTATAAATGCATATAGAAATAACAGAGTTAGGTGACTTGTGATTCATTTTGCCGTAAAAAATCAAATTTTGCGTCACTATGAATGCTTTTGTCTACCCCCATCGGGAGCAATGCCTCACTGACTGTTATATCTGCGGTTGGTGCTTATAGCGACTCACATCTGATTGATCATGATTTTTGATAATGTCCATGAACTCTTCACAATAGACATCAGCTAGAAATTGCATTTCATGACCATATTCAACCTCCATATTGCGTCTGAAGTCGTATCCGTCGACTATGACGCTTTAGTTCAAAAATTACCAATAAGTTTCAGTTTCTATAGAACATTCAATAGTTGAGATAAAACTTACTTGTTGGGGTATACTAAAGATGTCGTATAGTCCTTCGTTAAGTTCGCAAATTCACTCGGTTTAAGGGAGTTGATACTATTATGGGTGAAATGATCGGAATTACCGTTCCAAAACCCATAATGCGAATCAAACCCTCTATAAGTCGGCGTGAATTCTTTATGGCAGAAGCCAAGATGCCACTGTCATAAAAAGGAAACCATCAGCTTCATGCTTCTAAGGTTAGAGTTGAGTCAATGTCCCTCACCTTTCCAATCATCCTGCTAACGTACCCAAGGTTTTTCATGTATTGAGGCATTATAGTAAAATTCAACGGTAATCCTGATGGTTGGGCGGGCTTTATAACTCCATGTTGTAGACCAGTACGATGGACATACGAACCGGTCAGTAGGGAAGTTCTCGAAGGGGTACATAAAGGTGCTACGTAATAATTATTCAAAAAAACGCCTTCACTGGCTAAACGGTTCATGTTAGGGGTATGAATATCTTTTCTTTCGCACAAGTCCATATCATATATGCCCTGTCAAGAGAGACCGTGTTTTTAGTATCAGTCATACAATAGTAATTCGGTGGTTAAACTTATTTTCTACAGTAGTCAGTAGATATTATAGTTAATGAATATCTTACCCAATCATCAACGAGAATGAAGAATATGTTTGGTTTATCAGTTTTCCTGTGCCTAAATCGTTTATGTCCTCTCTGTTTAAAGCGTCTTGAAGTACTTGTCCAGAATAGACAAAATACTACAATCAAAATTAAAGCTAAGTGCCTCATGGTTTCTCGCACGACTACAATACTGAATTTCACGGCATATATAGATAACTCAATGCCCGATAATATCGTCCTTAAAACTCAGAAAAAAATATAAAAATGTCAAAGAACTTCGGATAAACACTAGATATTGCGCTGATGTCGATTTGTGTATCGAGTAGTGAAGCGAGTGATAGGTTTTATAGGCAACCAAAAAGCGCGGAATCATTATGTTCCGTTTCCTCCAAACTATTTAAATGGTTTGCATTTGATTAAATTTATAACTAAAGGTTTTCCATTACTTAATGTTGTTGCTAAATTAATATTATTTTTGGATGCGTTAAGTCCGGGGTTACTCTACAGTCAGCAAATATTATTGTTTGTCAAGACCACGAAATAAATATACCTATTTAGTCATATGAAAAAGTATATTAATTCATGGTTATAAAAAATACCTTCAAAATTATTAAAATTTGCCTCTTTTTGCCAATATTTAAAATTGTTTTCCAGTGGTATGCAAGTTTTTCTGGAGAAGTGGTATTTTGGAACATTGTCGTGCACAATAATTACCGTCAATACACTTAAGTATCTATTAACATACTTAAGCATAGTGAATTATAGGTTTTGTTTAATTAATTGGTTTTAATTCAAAGTATTGAAAGTCAAATCGTTTATTCAAGATCAAACGAAACTTACAGTATTTAATAAGCTAGTTAATTAAATATAATATACATAGCACGTATAAATTACTCTCCTAAGCCTTGACTAGAAATATTGCACATTGATTATTCTTCAGAAGGTGACGAAAATTCATATTCAGGGTCATAAAATGGAACCCAAAGGTCGTCGTGAAAATACGGATTGTCGTTCTAATCGAATGGAAAGTTTTGAGCTGGTATGGCTTGAGCCTCCTAATACTTTAACCTCTTTAGAGATGCTCGACAAATTGTAATTGTTGTCGTCGTATTAAGACTAAAACCCGTTTAGTTACCTTTGGTTCTTCTTCGACTATATTCGTAGTCTCATACGAGTCTTGATTCAAATTGAACAGACTGTACTTGTCCGATTCCATACATTCCTTGTTTGACTTTACCAACTCCCGGAGAATCAGTTCCGGTTTAAAAAGCGGGCCAAATATTTATGCCATCGATGTCTGGGCCCAGGCCATTGTTAAATTAAAGTCACCTTTGAACCTTTGATTACTGAAAGCTATTGTTTATAATAAACCGACGACACTGAAAAAGGTTGGCGGGCAATCAGTGACGTGCATTAAGCCATTCCAAGTATTTATGGGCTTCTCAATCAAGGGATCCATCCCTATAAATTAATAATTAGTCGACAAAATGAAATGCACGTTTACGCTGAATTTGAATGGAGAATAAGAAACAGAAAATAGTTCCGCAATCATTTATAATATTGGAAGTATTTTAGAAACAAGAACATAAATAACAAAGTTTATAAATTATTTTCTAGTAATTTAATTGTCTCATAATATGAAATGAAAATTGCGAAAAAAACGTTTAATTCCATAATAATTTATTATATGATATGAATTGTATAAAATTATATAAAAAAGTACATTAACGACACAAGATAATAATGCAAATTATTATGTTATTATTTAAATTTAAATTAATTTCCTCGATTTTAACCTTTTTATACATCCTTAGTATTTATTGTACCCTTCTAAACCTTGGCCGGAAACATAACACTTTGAGCCTTCTTCAGAAGGAGGCGAAAATACATATCCAGGGTCACAAAATGGCACCCATAGCTCGTCGTGAAAGTACCCGTTCGAGAAGTAGTCCGACGGAGGGGTTTGTGCTGGTATGGCTTGAGCCTCGAAATATTCTAATCTCTTTAAAAGATACTGGACAATCTATAATATAGAAGACAATTGTTTTAGAACAAGCTACGATTGTTTTCGTATTAAGATACATTACTTTTGGTTCGTCGTCGGCGATATTCGTAGTCTCGTAAGGATCTTGACTCAAATCAAATAGACAGTACTTGTCGGATTCCGTACATTCCTTCTTAGGGTCAATCGTCACATTAATGGTCCTTGTTAGTGGTTTACAATACTGTGAATCTTGAGGATAATTGTTCATATTTAAGGCGGGACGATTCGAATATAACTTATTCATGACCTCATCGGTTAGACGCGTTTCAGGTGGCCAACAATATGAATCATTTGGCGCCAAATTCGATGAAGGCTGCTGTGTACGATTACCGACGAGCCCCGTTTTGGCTTGAATACTGTAATTTGTGACCAATTTATAATTTTTCCATCGAATTCCAGCGAAGTCGGAAAAGGTGTCGTAGAGTAAAAGAATTTCCTCTCGCGGAGAATCACTTCCGGTTGACAGGGCGGGCCAAAGATTCATTCCATCGACGGTCGGGTCTAGATCAGATACATCCCCACCTGTAAAGTTGATATTACTTTCTATTCATGAGTGGTATTTTTTATTAATTACCCGCAACACTGTATAAGGTCGGTAGCCAATCAGTGATGTGAATTAAGCCATTATAAACACTTCTGGGCTTCTCAATCAAGGGACTCCATATGAAGGAGTTGACCTTAACACCACCCTCAAAAACGGAACCCTTATCGCCGAAGTACGGGTAGTTTGAGCCACCATTTGAAAATATTCCATTTTCGAGCGGTGCTCCGTTGTCCGAGGATACAATTATGATAGAATTCTCTAGCATACCAGCTTCGAACAAGGCGGAGACCATTTTACCCACGCAAATATCCACGGCCAATAAGGACCCTATAAGTTAAGATGTAACTATAAGACGGCCCGGCCCCTACATCGTTGATGACAATCGCAGTACCTGCCATGTTCCTTCTTTCCCTGCTATTGATGTGTGAGAAGTACTTTGTGTAATTATATGGGGCTTTCATCGCCATTTCATCGTTCCCACGATGTACACTGTGTTGAGCCATGTACATAAATAGTGGCTATAAGACAATTACGTTTAGTAAGTTATTCATGTGTACTAAGTTCTTGTAAATGCATATGGAAATAACAGAGCTATAAAGTAAGGCGATCTAGGTGATTTGTTGTACATTTTGCCTCACGGAGAAACGAAAGTAGGGCCCTGATTGGTTAAGCAAAACAGACTATCAGTTTTCGCATCACAAGGGAAGCTTTCGTCTACCCATATGCCTCACTGACTGTTATTTATGACGTTTGTTCTTATACCGACTCACATCTGACTGATCATGATTTTCGATAATGTCCATGAACTCTTCGCAATAAACATCGGCCAGAAATTGCATTTCATGACCATATTCAACCTCCATATCGCGTCTGAAGTCGTATCCGTCGACTATGACGCTTTAGTTCAAAAATAACCATTACACTTAGTATAGAACATTCTATAGGTGAAATACAACTTACTTGTTGGGGTTTACGATAGATGTCCTATAGTCTTTTGTTAAGTTGGCAAATTCACTCGGTTTACGGGCAATAATACTATTATGCGTGAAATGATCGGAATTACCATTCCAGAACCCATAGTGGGAATCAAACCCTCTATAAGTCGGCGTGAATTCTTTATGGCAGAAGCCAAGATGCCACTGTCATAAAATGGAAACCATCAGCTTCACACTTCTCAGTTTAGAGCTGAGGCAATGTCTCTCAAGACATTTTCAGACCATAATACTTCTTGACTCAACTAGACGATTAGTAGAAGTTGGATGAACTGAGTTCCTTGATCCTACTTGTGCCTCATCTAGTTGCGTCAACGTATTACCTCGTATCAAAGAGGTTTTAATCTCACCTTTCCAATCATCCTGCTCACGTACCCCAGGTTTTTCAAGTACTCGGGCATTAAAGTAAAATTTAACGGCAATCCTGATGGCTGGGATGGAATTATAACGCCATGTTGTAGACCAGTACGATGGACATAGGAACCGGTCAGAAGTGAAGTTCTCGAAGGGGTACATAAAGGTGCTACGTAATAATTATTCAAAAAAACACCTTCACGGGCTAAACGGTTCATGTTAGGGGTATGAATGTCTTTTCTTTCGCACAAGTCCATTTCATATATACCCTGTCAAGAGAGAACGTGTGTTTTTGTATCAGTCATTACAAAAGTTAATCAGTTGGCAAACGTATTTTCTTCAGTGCATGGTAAAATGAATTAATGTCTTACCCAGTCATCAACGAGAATGAAGAATATGTTTGGTTTACCAGTTTTCTTGTGCCTAAATCGTTTATGTCCTTTCTGTTTGAATCGTCTTGAAGTACTTGCCCAGAATAGACAAAATACTACAATCAGAATTAAAGCTAAATTCCTCATGGCTTTTCACACAACTAAAATACCAAATTTAATAGCATATATAGATAACTCAATGCCCGATAATATAGTCCTTAAAACTCAGAAAAAAATATAAAAATGTCAGAGCACTTCGTATAAACACTAGATATTGCGCTGATGTCGATTTGTGTATCGAGTAGTGAAGCGAGTGATTGGTTTTATAGGCAACTAAAAATGCGGGATCATTATGTTGGGTTTCCTTCAAACTATTTAAATGGTTTGCATTTTATTAAATTTATAACTAAATTTTATCCATTTTTATGTAGTTGTTAAATTATTATTCTTTTTGGGTCCGAAGTAGGGGTTACTCTACAGTCAGCAAATATTAATGTTTGTCAGGACCACGAAATAAATATTTCTATTTAGTCATATGAAAAAGTAAATTAATTCATGGTTATATAAAATATCTTCAAAATTTTTTAAATTTACCCCTTTTTGTCAATATTTAAAATTGTTTATGCAATAAATTCTGGAGAAGTGGTATTTTTGGGACTTCGTCGTACATAATAATTGCCCTCAATAGTATCTATAAACACACAAACAATAACCCTTATTAACAAGCACATGTTTTGTTTTTAATTATGAATGTAAGATTTATTTGTTTTAATTCCATAGTTTTTATTAAATATTGAATGTCAAGTGGTTCGTTCAAGATCAAACGAAACATACAATACTTCTTAAGCTAGGTAATAAGGTCTAATCTATTTAGTACATGTAAATTACACTTCTTAGCCTTGGCCAGAAATATAGCACATTGATTCTTGTTCAGAAGGGGTCGAAAATACATATTCAGGATCATAAAATGGTACCCATAGATCGCCGTGAAAATACGGATTGGCGTTGTAATCGAATGGATAGTTTTGAGCTGGTATGGCTTGAGCCTCGTAATACTTTAACCTCTTTAGCAGTTGCTCAACAATCTATAAGATAAATTGAAATTGTTGTCGTCGTATTTATACCACAACCGTTAAGTTACTTTTGGCTCTTCGTCGGCGATATTCGTAGTCTCATAAGGGTCTTGCTCCAAATTGAAAAGACAGTACTTGTCCGATTCCATGCATTCCTTCTTAGAGTCCATCGTCACGTTAATAGTCATTGTCAGTGGTTTACAATATTGTAAATCTTGGGGAGCGTTGTTTGTAAATAAGTCGGGACGTTTCAAGTACAACAAATTCATCACGTTATCAGTTAGACGTGTTTCGTGTGGCCAGCAATATGTATCATTTGGCGCCAAATTCAATATAGGCTGGGTACGACTACCCACGTTATCATATTTGACTTGGATACTGTAATTTGTGACCAGTTTGTAATTTTGCCATCGGATACCGGCAAAATCAAAAACGGCGTCGTAGTGAAGTAGAATTTCCTCTCGTGGAGAATCAGTTCCAGTTGATAGAGCGGGCCAAAGGTTAAATCCATCGATGTCCGCTCCCAGGTCACTGATATCTCCACCTGTAAAAATTTAAGTCACCTTCGATTTCTGGATGGTATTGGTTTTAAATTACCGGCAACGCTGTATAGGGTCGGTAGCCAATCAGTTATGTGCATTAAACCATTCCAAATATTTCTGGGCTTCTCAATCAAGGGACTCCAAATGAAAGAATTGACCTTAACGCCACCCTCCAAAACGGAACCCTTATTTCCGAAGTATGGGTAGTTTGAACCACCATTTGAAAACAATCTTGATTCAGTCGGTGCTCCGTTGTCCGAGGATACAATGATTATAGAGTTCTCCAGCATCCCAGCTTCGAACAAGGCGGCGACCATTTTACCCAAGCAAATGTCCACGGCCATTAGGGACCCTATAAGTCAAGATATAACAATAATAATGCTAAAAGCGTTTCTTACATTCTTGATGACAATACCTGCCATGTTCCTTCTTTCCATGCCTTTGATGTGTGAAAAGTAATGTGTGTAGTTATAAGGTGACTTCATCTCAGTTAACTCATTCCCACGGTGTACGCTGTGTTGGGCCATGTACATAAATAAGGGCTATAAGACGTGAAAGTTGTATAAGTCGTTCATAGATAATTATTTTATCGACATACATTTGATTGATCATGATTTTCGATAATGTCCATCATCTCTTGGCAGTAGACATCGGCCAGGAATTGATTTGCATGACCAGTTTCAATATCCATGTCGCGTCTAAAGTCGTATCCGTCAAGTAAGACGCTAGAATTGGTTGATAACAGAAAGTTATAGACTTTGTAAGGAACATTCGATAAGTAAAATACATCTTACTCATTGGGGTATTCAGGAGATCTCGTGTAGTCTTTTGTTAAGTTAGCCATTTCATTCGGTTTAAATACAGACATACTATTATGGGTGAAATGATCGGAGTTGCCATTCCAGAACCCAAAGTGCGAATCAAACCCTCTATATGTAGGCGTGAATTCCTTATGGTAGAAGCCAAGATGCCACTGTCACGGTTCAAAACCATAAGCGTCATACTTCACAGCTAGTTGTGTCAAAATGTTGCCTGGTCTGAAAGAGGCTTTAATCTCACCTTTCCAATCATCCTGCTCACGTACCCTAGGTTGTTCATGTGTTCAGGCATTGTAGTAAAATTTAACGGTAAACCAGATGGCTGGGCGTGACGTATGACGGTATGTTGTAGACCAGTACGATGAACGTATGAACCAGTCATTAGGGAAGCTCTTGAAGGGGTACATAAAGGTGTTACGTAATAATTATTCAAGAAAACACCCTCACGAGCTAAGCGGTTCATGTTAGGGGTATGAATATCTTTTCTTTCGCACAAGTCCATATCATATATGCCCTGTCAAGAGAGACCGTGTTTTTTGTTTTCTAATTAGTCATTTAAAAAATAAATCAGTGACAAGCTTAACTTACCCAATCGTCAATCAAAATGAAGAATATGTTTGGTTTATCAGTTTCTCCGGGCCAAAATTGTTTGGGTTTAAACTTTTGCGAGGAAGTTGCCCAGAATAGACAAAATATTACAACCGAGATAAAAACTAAAGACCTCATCTTTCTCTGACCACTACAGTATCAAATTCAACTGTATATATGTCTCCGATAATATGGTCCTTATGAATCGAAAATATTTTAGACAGTATACTCGGGTTATCTTTAGATTCGGAACTGGTGTCTATTTGGATATCTAGTATTTATAGACACCAAAAAAAGCGCGGGATCATTACGATAAGTGAAAGTTACGGTTTCCAATAAGATTGCATTTCTGACCAAATATGATACATCATATAATCTTGATATTACGGTATCATTCGTTTTGGGGCGAATTTTAGTTTTATTGTACAGTCAGCAAATACTATTGTTTGTCAATTAAGTGTTCGAAATTGACATATTTATATAACGCCGTGAAAGAAGTATGTATGGAAATTCACGGTTACACGAAAAAACTTAAACAATATCAAAATATTTATGTTATTGTTAACCTTTGATAGGAGTTAATTTAATACTTTGATTGTTCTTTTGTAATTTTCTATTTTTATTATATTTATTTACAGGTCAATACAGTTAAACCCGGATCGAGTCCTTGACATTGACATAATTTACAATAATGAAACGTGCGATTTTCAAACTTATGGAAGCTTTGAAGTCTATTATTTTTAAATTAAGTCTTCGAAATTGTTTCATGATGGCGCTAGTAGTTCTAGAACAAGTGTATGGTAAGCAATTTTATCGATATAAGCAAAAACGGATTTATGGGATCCCCATAAATCCGTTTTTGATATAAGGGGATGGTCAGCTAAGTCTTGTTCTAAACTGAAGTTAGGGTCAACACCAATTAGTAATATTTAAATTTTGTCTTAATCCCTTATTCAAAACTGAAGTTAGATCTATTTTAATCATCATATATTTTTTCTAAATCACCCTTGAATATTAAATGATAATTATGGTATTCATTTCCTCAAAACATAGTTTTCAGACAAGGAGAACTGATACCATTTTCATCAGGAGGCGAAACAATTTGGTACTGCACTTTGTCAGCCAAGTAGCCTGTACTCCTGTTGTAAATGGTATCAATACTCCTAGTCTGAAAACTATGTATATAATACACTTCCCACGTAACTTTCCAGTTTTAACTCCTTAAACATTAGAATGCTAACATAGTTGAAGTTTCGAGTACAGAATCCTCAAGTATCTTACCGAGGCTTTTGTTGAAATGTAAAAGCAACTCGAAATAGATGAGACTCATCCCGTGTTGTTATCTCTGAAATTGAAACCAAGTTTGTTTCTTATTTAAAGTACTTGTAATTCTAGAAAGGGTTTCACTCTCAGTTGACATTCTACCATGTCTAAATTGAGTTCTTGAAGCCAGCTTTAATCTCTCTATATATATGCCAGTAAATATTGTCACTTCATTCAATTGTCTCTATAGATGGTCTAGATTGGGAAATTTCACTGTAGTCTAACCATACCCCTATGTAAAAGTATGGGGTTGCTGTAGTGTCGGTATTGTCCATGCTAGACAAATTGAAGCCATTGTTTCGCTATCTTCGTATATAAGATCCTCATCCAAACCGCAACCGAACAGAGACATGCACAACCCACTGTGATCATTTCCGTAATTCGATTCGGGTTACAGATCAGAGTACGCGATGGTTTTTGTTTGTGTCAACACGACCCATACTTATGGATAATATGATTGGCTTATGGTCTAACTTAACTAAATATTCAATAGTAGTGTCACTTGAGGTTAAAGACCAATATTTCACTTTGAAATTGAATAATTTATTCAATTTATTGAGTTACTTTGTTGAAACAACGCAACTTTTCTAATTAAGCAGGGCTTTCATTCAAATGAAGTGTTGATATCCTTTTAAAATCAGAAGTATAGTCAACCCGCAAGCCAGAAGCGAAACTAACTAATTGTTAGTGGTTGTTTTCTTATATCTTGAACCCATGCAGTTACTTAAATATGACTTGTAATTAAGTGGTACTTTCTTTCACCGCTAATCTTATGTTTCATTGCACAAAAAGCTCTGAAAATCCTAGAAAATAACTAAAGATTATGAAATAAGAAAAATTTATAAAGGTTGAGTGAAGAATGTTCTTCTTATTGTAGTCGAATCATCTCTTCGTGGATTTCGTTTGGGTGATGAGCTAGTTAGTTACCTTTGATTACATTTCACACTTACTTTAACCACGAAGCCCTGAGATACATCTTATTTTGTTAATATAACGAAGAGCTAGTAACTTGACCAACGGAAGTACCTTCTAGTCCTAAAAACTAGGTACTGTACTAGCTGAGAACTCTACTCTAGGGTTTCATCTGAAGTGGGAAAGTAAGTTTTTCCAGAGAAAAAGAGTGTTTTCATTCTGCTATAGAGATAATTGAGGTGATTATCTTTTCTCCTTTCTTTTATCTTTATCTCCTTCGTCAAAGGGGTACAAGACGGAAGAGTTTTGCCAGAACAAAATGATGACTTTTTTGTGCCCTTTCTATTTTGCTATAGGCCGTTTATATCAAAAAAGGGTGTAAGCTTTGGATTACCTTGTTATTTTTGAAAGCGGTAGCCTGGCTTAAAGCGCTCTTGAATTTTTCTCGGAAAAGGTCTGTAATTTGGCCTCTCACGCGTTTAGTTTGTCTTTTCCTGATGGGATGAAGGAAAGAAAATGTTTTTGTCTTTAATTACGGACACTGGAAGTTTAATTAAAGTTAAAGTACTTTTAGGGCAAGCCTCTCATCCCTTTTTGTTTTTGATATATTTTTCTAGTTTAAGACTAATATACTGTCGATCTAAAAATCCTCGTCTGGAAAGTTTGGACAATGATTAAGAGTAGGCTTACTTTGTACAGAATCTAATTTTATTTTTGCTATTAAGCTTGGTTAGGCCCGGTAATCCTTTTATCACCGTGTCTATTTTAGACATTACAAGACCACTATACATTTTAATTAAAAAATCCAATTAGAATTGGTCTTAAATATCTAGCGCAATTAGGTCACGAAATATTATTAGATTATTTTTAATTTTCTCTACTGTGGAAGCTATCGACGGTGAAGGATCTAGTTTACCAAGGTAAAAGCAAAAGAATCCTTCACTGGTTATAGCTAGAGTATCTTTAGACTCTAGCTTTCAATAGGCCAAAAAGGTTTTAGTGTCTCCGACTCATTCGCGAACCTCCCAAGAAATAGATGTTTGACGTCATTTTGGCCTACTGAGTACTGACGCTACCTCGGTCTATAGATACACTAGTTAAAGCTAGACGCAGGACAAGTGTAGGCGGGTGGGAAGTAAATGAGATGTTTTCCCCTCCGATAGAGGCGCTTCGCTGGGACACGAGATTATTCTAGACTATTACAGCGGTTTTCTTTTTCAGTAGGCCAAATTTTACGTCACGGGTTTCAAAGTTCATTTTTTTTAATAGGAAAATTTCTTTTTCGCTTTTGAAGTCTGACTCATCGGCCATGGCTGATTTTTTTCTTCGGCAACGTGTAAGATT
Organism: Phalangium opilio; assembly: GCF_054372755.1. NCBI lineage: Eukaryota > Metazoa > Arthropoda > Arachnida > Opiliones > Phalangiidae > Phalangium > Phalangium opilio. The sequence continues at coordinate 2,948,181 of NW_028324187.1, read as the reverse complement.
TTGTTAAGCCTTAGCCTGGAGGAATGGCTTATGAGGACATGAACACATCTTTTGGAGTCATCGTTTTAAATGGTATGATAACTAATATTTAATAGTTATTTAATTATTTCTCATATAACTAGAATAAATTTATCTATTACAAATCATGATCTAAACTACCTTTACCTCTTTAAAAGATATTTTGTTCAACGGTCATTATGACCCAACGTCAGCTGTACACTTAGTACCACCGATTGTAAACTAGAACTGAATTTTGTGATCAAATTATCAAGCAATGTATTCGATGTACGTTAATCCAATTAACCAGTTGACCAACTTGGACGTCAACGAATTTGTTTCGTGTACAACTATGATCATGCGATTTGCGTCACATTTAAAGAACTTCTCAAACCGACAAATACACCACTAGAACGTCTTAATGTAAGTGAATATTTGAATATTGTTTAAAACACGATAGTTAGTATAAGACCGTATTAGATGAGTGGTATAAATATATGTAAATACTACAGTAAACGTACCAGTTGACGTTACGAACCCCTACTCTTCAGTCCGAGCACCCAAGTCTAATCCTCTTAAATATAAAGCGGTATTACGCTCTAGTGACTACCCAAAACAAATCCTTAAATATGTACTCCTCATATTATAAATGCATTTTTGCTAAGCTTTCAACGAATTCGCATTGTAGTTTTATACCAGACTATTTCCGTCGAAGAATTATAACTCCCTGCCCTAATCCAGCAACGATATCCTTAATTCTCTTTCGCTTTTACCCTACCATGACGTTCCCTATCTGTCACGTCCCACCCCTAGAAAGAAATTACACGGATCTGATTTAATTAAATCAGGTGGTATAATAGGCTTTGAAAACGATTGCTAGCTAGGACTTTACTCGCGCTGAGGTATGAGGAATAGATGGGGAAAACCTTGCGCCGTTTCTTAATCACCTTCAGCCAAGCGAACGCGAATCGAGCCCTGGAACGTCGCGAGGCAAGTACCTTGAATATGCATTTTTCGATACTTATACCCCATCCCTTTTGTAAAATATTAATCTTGGCGAAGAATATACAATGGGAACAATGCAAGATATATATATACGAACGTGTTGTTTTAAAAATCGATTCCCCGGAATGAAAACTTGTGGTGCGTTGGGTTGGGTTTGGTTGGGTCTCTTGGGGAATTTGGTGGCGGGCATGCGATTTGGTTAGATTTCAGGTGAAGTGACACGATTGAACTGAAGGTTGCTAAAACCTTGGAATACCTGAGAAGGTAGCTTTCAATGTTTTCATACTTTTACCGACAATAATTTGGGGCAGTTCAATTCAGCTTTTGAACGTTCTCATGTCTTACACCGATTATCGATGTCTTAAGTTTCTCTGATGTAGTTTTGCAATTGTGATTGTTGGGGACACCTTCTTTTGCACTTCCGTTTTAATTTAACTTTGATATTGGAATGTACAACATTTGGTTCCCCCCTAAAATTATAGGCGCTATGTAAAAACATCGCGTTATTGAAGATCTCACTATAGGGATGAGAAAAATGGAAAAGGGACGGTGTAAGCTCTACTGATGGTTTATTAAAAATTGACTTAAGCATAGGCCCTGCATTGATGCTCATGGTACCATAACTCTATAATGCGTAAGTACTGGTCTGCCTTAATGGCTTATAGTAAAAAGACTGCAGCGTCATCTACATTTGAAGCTTCATACTATAAACTGAACCAGAGTTTAGGCATGGCCTACTGTGATTTCGTTCGAGTAGGGTTACAGTTTTTCTATGGTTACTGTTTCCAACATATCCGCGTCGTGGAGATGTCCCACAACCCTTGTATAAAAACGGATAGTGTTTGCAGGAATTTGCTTTCGACCCATAAACTTATGGAGAGTATCATGGTCTTATGATACTACAATACCCTTTTTAATTTTTGAAAGAAAATCTCCCACTATTCTTTCACCATCCGTCCGTGATAGCGGTTAGGCTTAGCAGGATGGGTGTAGTAATTCTAATACACCGTAATTTCCAAGTTGGCGTTAAAGGTATTAGTGCCCGCGTGAATGGTACCCTGGAACCGAGTAGCTATTTACCGTCCGCTGAGTGATTCATGTATCCCCCGTGACTGGTCCTCTCCGCTCATTTGTTTCCAACGCCAGTTAATTGGGTTTTCTTTGCACTAGCTTATTAGAAAGGATTGTAATGGGTTGGGGGGAGGATTTTGGCGCGTTTCTCTAAACTTCTAAAGCGAACGGGGTCTTAAAGACCTAATCGCCATGGTACCGTGGACTGCTGTTACTGAGGGAGAGTTGAGGCGTTACTTCAGCCTCGGGCTAGTGAAAAATTGTAAGCCATTTCGAATGCGAGGATTTGTTTTTAGCGAGCAATCTACCCCTTTCTTACTTACTCACACCCTAACCCTACCTTTGTACTTAATTCATTCCATACCACTAAGCCTATATATGTAGAAATATTTCAAGCGTTATGGTCCTGGACGTTGTTATGTAAAAATGTAAGGGTTTTGTCGTTTTGGACTCCGCAGGGTGAGGAAGGTGTTGGGTTTATATATACGGCCACCAAATTTGGTTTTTGGAAATAGTCAAGGGAAATGCTAATTGAAGCGAAACTGAATTATCGAAGGGTGAAATTGAAGTGTGTTTTGGTTTATCTATTGAATAGTGAACTTGAACTTGAAATGAAGGTTGCGTATTGATTGGATAATGACTGGTTGAAATTATAATATTTGATTACAAGGTTTATGATGTTGCAGAATTAAGGATGAAATGTTGTTTATAATTTTTACTATATAATATTATTTTTTTTTTTTGCTGATACATTGTCGTCAAATCTGGTGGACTTTTGTTGATTTTTAATTGTCTCAGAGTAACTTGCTAGTGAGGTCGTTTAAATGAACAGTTTTTACTCTGGATGAAAAGCCTTCGTAACTTCGACTGTTGGCATTGTTAAGCTTAATTTTTGTTGGTAGGCCAATACCATTGGCTTTAATTTATACTGACATATGAGATAGTTATGTAATTTTTCTAAGAACAACATTTCAATTTTAAGCGAGGTCGTAATTTGCTAGGAATACTGAATAGGGGCTTAGATTGGAATGAAACCCGAGAACAACAGTTAATAACTTATAAAAGGATGTTTAGATGTTTTAAGAACTCCACTTACTTACGAAACGTGAGTCTTGTTAAAATAAGAATCCATTTGGCAGCCATATACTTTCGTTGAGATCTTTACAATTAACCTTATAGCATTTTGACGGAACCTCTTTTGATTTTTCCAAGATATTCCCCGTAGATTCGGAAGGTTATAGGGCCATTTGACCCGGCTCATTAGAAAAGTCTACGTATCGTTTGTACCCATAAGTCTAAACCCTTTCGCGAGTTCTCTCTCGAACGATCTTTGCACGCATGACGTACCTTAAAAATGCAAACTGAAACCTCTTTTGTTCTTTGGTCATCGACGCGAGCGCTTTACTTGATACGATTGAGGAAAAGGGGGGAGGGGGGAACGACTAACCTCGAAGATATTCCATTCTCGAGCTACTCCTTCTAGTTAATTAGCCGCGTCCGTATCATTTCAGATAGAGAGTCTCAAGACCGAGGCTTAAGATAGATAAGAATGTTGCGAAGCTAACGGAAGAAAAAAATTCGATATTCTGTAGTTTTATTCCGGGTTAGTGTTTGTTGTGCGGGATATATTTAAACTTCACACATGTTAAGCTTGAAATTACTTAAGTTAATTTGACCCATAATTAAGTTAATTGTTAAATAATTTCCCAATCATGCGCGTCTGGAAGGATGCTGTATGTTCAGCTCCCTTCCGTCAACAGTAGCGAATCGTGTTCGTTCTACTGCGTACGCCATGTTGTTGCGTTAGACTCTAGACACACTAGAGTTAGATGATCACTCATTGGCTGGTTTTGTAATTTTATATTGAGGGCATAAATCATCTCTATAAGTTGATTTCAAAGAAAAAGCTGTTGAAATCGGCAGAAATTTATATTTGTGCAGTCAGTTTTAGTATCTCCTTCGGTACTTGAGATTGACATTTTCATTTCAAGTTTTCAACCATCTGATCTATGCAATCCTAGCTACTTGTGTCCCTCTTTAAAAGGCAAACTTGGCGCTCAGGCTCGGGATGAGAGCCATAGTATTCGCTGGTGAATAGAATCTACTATCTTCCATAGCTCGTAGAACCCCCGGCTCTTTATTCTAGTCGCTCGTAGCGGCTGAGTAACTGAACGGTCGCCATGCACGACGTTAAAGCTAACGATTCGCTGGATTTGGATAATCTGCTTAAAGCGGACGTAAGCCATCCAGGGGAAACCGCAACTTAATTACGAGCAATCCCGACGGCCAGAACTGGCTCCGTGAACACAGTGCCCTTTCCCCCGTCGCATCCATGAACCCCATGGTCTCCCACTCATATCCTGAATTCTCCTCTTCTAGCCTTTTCTCTCAGGAATATAAGGGAACTCCCTCTATTGAGCTAAAGACGCGCAGTGCTCTGCCGTTGTATTCCGTCTTGAGTCTCGAGGCCTTTTAGTGGGCAACCATGCTACGCTTCTGCGTGTAATCCCCATAGACTATTTTGACGTAAAACTTGCATATGCTAATACCAACCTAAGCCTTGAACTTGCTTCAAATTTTAAGGCATCTTAATACAACAAATAGTGAAAAGAAGAGATGGCTCGTGATGTCAACTGAATTGGTGGGTCTCTCTCAGACCGGATGGAGATATTTGTCTTTTGTTCTTGACCAAGAACGTGCGCGGTTTCGATGTTTTATTTCAACCCTAGTTTGCCATTCATTCAAAACTTGCAGCCAACTTTATCTGATATGGAGCGAATTTCACAAAAGTTAAATCAGATATCTCATGTTACATTTAGAGACCACAGGAAGATATCCTAAATTTCCCATAAGTCTTTGCAAACCTGGTAGTTTCCGAAATTTTAATATAAAGTACCCTATAATTCCATGGAGTAACGGTATTTCTTTATTTTATAAAACACCTGGTAAGGCGTACTTTGAATTACGAATTTCTATCAAAGGCTATCGGTGACTTTATTGACCAGTAACTACGTGAGATTTACTATATCCTCATATAAAATACTTCAAAAGGCAAGACATACCGATAAGTTAGAAACTTTGCGACATTGAAATCTTTAAATAAATTAGAAGGGTTTGAATCTATCTACGGAATTGAGATTGTAAGGTAAGGGGTTCGAAACATCGGACAAGTCACCAATTATTTCAGTTCTGGTAAGATTCTGCGCATTTCATTTAGACAACTGTCTCACTCCTTCGTCGTCTTGTTAGGAAATTGATAGGGAACGCTACTTTGAGTTTCGCTTGTGTAGCGATTGAGACGAGAAATTAAACACGTACCGAAGACCATGAACGTCACTCAAGATCGTAATTAGATTCGTATAAATTTAGCAATGCAGCATGGAAGCCTTACGTATCAATTCAGCCTTTCTCTCCGTACAATAAGTATAGATTCCAGTGATATTTCTTAGATATCTTGGTATTGGGAATACTAGAGGCATATTCCCCACAACCTTCGTCCCAATGGAATTACTAACAAATGCAAATAGATATAACAGGACGTAAGGCCTTGCGTTAGCTGAAAGCCCTTCATTGTCTCCAGTATGATTGTTACGATGAAAAGTCTAATTTACTTTGATCAAGCAATGGTTGAGAGTCAACGTGGAAGAAGAAGCAGCTGCTTCTTCTTCTAGCTAGAGATAAGTCAGATTTCGTGTCCTAATCTTCATCCACCACAGGGCTTCACTTTCTGTTAGCTTCTATTTGCTTTTGCTAGAGATATTCTAGGCAGGCTCTCTGTCCGATTGATATTAAATAGCTGACCCAATTTGTTAGTAATTAGAGAACTTTGCAGGTGATTTAATGATAAGATGCAAGGTTGTCATTTAACAAATCATGATTCTGCGAAAGCAATTTAATCTTACTTATCAGCTTCATTTAAGCGTTATAAGAATTTTTTAACTATACAAATTGTATTAAGAAAAAATACAGCTTAATCTTTTTGTTTATATAGATTAAATAATAGTATTAATAACATTAGTAATTGTACAGATATATAAAAAATTATAAAATCCCTATTATATTAGACCTGAAAAGCTTACTGCGTAAAGTCAAGGATTATTGAGCTCGGAGTGGAATTGGAAACTAATAAAATTTGAAAGCATTTATGTGTATAAACAAAGATACGTCTTACAACGTTTAAGCTTGGTAGTCATGCAAAGTTATGGATAACATCCTGGCAAGTCAAACCATGGCCTTGCCATGAAATTTTGTATAATTAGAAAAAAGAATGAATATTTTTACCATGACCCGAACATTAGCATTAACAAGGACAATATCAATTTATTTTAGAGAAAATTTCATATATATTTCTATATCTTGCGCATATTTTTTATCGGGTTTTATTTTTGCTTATACGTAACATTTCGTACCAAACATGTTTGAGTTGAGAGAAAAAAAGAGGAGGAAAAGAACCAGAAATCAATGTTCGATCCATTTGGCACGGTGCACACGTTTAGGCTCCGATCTGGGTATCGTACGTCATTACCCTTTTCTTGGTATTGGTACTGGTATAGGTAGGCCCAAACATTATGCAAGCACCATCTACCTTCCGTCTTTTACTTTTGAAACAATAGCGTGCAAGCTCTAGAGATAGAAGCGTAGGATAAGCGATGGGCCTTGGGTCTTAGGAAACGGTTTTTCCACGAAAAATTTTAGCGAATCGAATTATCAGATAGCGAGAAAAGCCACGCGGATATTCCAAAAAAGCGCGAGTTTTTTTTTATACACATATATAAGAAAAGGGGTCAACCATAAAATATAATTTGACATATTAAAATTTGGTGTTCAATTTGCCGCCATATTTTAAAATGACTGAAGTGTTCTTATGGGAGCAACGCAAGTTTTCTTTGCCGCTAGTATATATATATTAATATATCTACGTATATTAATTCTGAAGCTGTTCACTGTAAGGTAAAAAAAAATAAAATTATAAGATAAAAGAAATCAATTTAAAATTTTCCGATATTCCTCGGTAAAAATTCTCCTTAATTATAATCTTCTCTTAAAAATACAAGAAAGAATGAATGAAAGGATCCATAGTCTTTTGAAAGCGGGCGGGTATAATGAGGCGGGGTTCATATATATACCTAACCATCATTTTTCCACAGTCCACCCTTTCCCCCTTTACCGACCAACCACCCAAATTTGACGTTTACGTTATTTATAGACCCTCCCAATTCTCTTTTCATCTTTGGTATATATATATATTGGAGAAAAGAATTAAAGAGAAAAGCTAGTCGGAGGATGGAGAGCCAAGCGGAGAACAGGGAAGGAGGTGAACGTACATCAATTATGTAAATGACTTCTTCAGCTCATTGCCTTTTTCCTCCTTGTTTTTTTTTCTACCCTAACTCTCTTGAAGAGAGAGCGAGCAAGCAAGGAAGGTTCAGGCTATACGGCATTGCCATGTCTCCACTGTTTTTTTTTTTTTACTTCAATCCCTCCTCCCCAGTTTTCTTAATCGCATAATTATGCCTCTTCCTTGTACCCCCAACCCATTCTATAATGAACGAAAGGAAACCACCCATGCTATTGACCAAGGTCTAATTTCTTACCCCATAAAGGGAAGATGGAAAAATTACCAGTGAAACCGGTTTTTTAATTGATTTTTAGCTTTTCTTTAAAAATTTATATTTTCTGTATCTGGAAACGTAGTTGTTATTTGACATGGTGTCAACTGTTTAAGCTAAATTTTGAATTTCATATGAAATAAAGACGGTTCAAGTTCAACTTGTGACGAAGGTAGAATTTTGAATTCGGCGCGTAAATTTATTTTGTATTTCATAGAATTCTGTCGTTTGTTATCAAATTATGAAAGATCAAAGGCATAGTCAAGAACAGAGATTGTTAGATTATCAGTTTGTGGGTCCTCTATGTTCCACCTTGAGTATTATAATCAAATTAAATATAATTTCTCGATACCACCTTAAACCATGAGCGCTTTTTAAAATATTCATTTTTGTGTCACCTTCCCTACAAAAACTGGAAAAAAAGTTGGCTTTTTATATCTTTAGATAAGAGAAAAAACGGAAGATGCAAATGATGGAAAGAGTTTAGGGGGAGGGAGGGGGAGGAAGATCTTAAGGTTAGACCGTGAATGGGGTGTTCCTTCGTGGTTAAGTGAAATCAACCGCATAAAGAAGGAATTAGGCAATAGGCCGTGAAAGTGTAAGAGTCGTAATTTTATCTAATATTAGAACCAACCTCCCTGACTGCCATTGGTATTAATAAACTGCTATAGCACATCTAAGCTAAAAATAAGAGAACATTTAGTAACCCGAATGAAGTTTTTGTTAAATAGGAAAAAGTCTTAATTTAATAAAGCAGGGAAATGAGAAGCTACAAAACCGTTTAAAAAACATTCTAGTCCGTTTTTTATTTACTTTATTGCGAAAAGTAATGTTATCTTCATTGAAGTTCTTTAAATGTCCATTGGGCTGTATTTTAGGTATCTGACACTTCGAAATATAAACTTTATTTGAGTAAATTGTCTGCTTTAACTTAATTTAAAATATTATGGTTCGTTATGAAAATAGATTTTTTAATATAATTGTTATACGGGAAAGCCTACCACCAGGCTGAATCTTTAACATGGGTTTCCCATAGAACGCCTTTAGAAATGTTTTACCCGCAATACAAAAATGTTCACGGAAAAACCGAACTACAGCATTAATTTTCCGTCACTGAATTTTATTTAAATTTGAACTGAACTCTAAAATGGGTTGTATTTAAGCGATCTGACACTTCAAAATATACTCTTAATTTGAGTAAATTGTCTACTTTAACTTAATTTAAAATATTATGATTCAGTGTGTTAAATAATTTTAATATACTTATTATACGGGGAAGCCTTCCACCAGGCTGAATCTTTAACATGCGTTTTCCATAGAACGCCTTTAAAAATGTTTTACCCAATACATAAATGCTCACGGAAAAACCAGATTACAGGCGAAACTACTAGAATTAATTTACCTAAACTAAATTTGATTTAAATTTGAACTGAACTCTAAAATATCTTTGTAACTAAACCCATTACAAGTATAACGAGTAAATCCTTTTTTCTCGAATTTACCCGCAAAAGAAATCACTTTCTGGGCGATTTAGTGATCTTAGACTTTTAGTGAATGGACTATGGTAGTCCTTTTTTTCTCGATTAGCGAGGCGTCACTCCGTAAGCCTCGGTTCCGCGTGCCATTTTGGCGCGAAATGTCAAGACCCATTTATCCGAGATAGGAGATCATGCTCCATTGAAAGCGAACCGCACTTTTAGGTCTAAAAGGTGAAATTGTAACACAAGGTCCCCCTCACTATTTCTTTGCCATCAGTACTTCCTTTTTAAACTTGTCGTTTTTTTCTCTCTCTCTCTCTCTCTCTCTCTCTCTCTCTCTCTCTCTCTCTCTCTCTCTCTCTCTCTCTCTCTCTCTCTCTCTCTCTCTTTTTGAAGGAAATAGAATCCTTTTAGAATTGGGACAGAGAACACAAAGTATTTCGTTGCTTAGATCTCGCCCACAACGCGACCTCATTTTCAGACTGTAGCTGAAGAAAGTGTTTTTCTAAACATGTTACTTTCAGTAACCAAACAAAACACCTATAGGACACTTGATAATGTCAAACTCTTTGTAAAGTGGCCCTAAGATTTCGAGTGCTGTTACCTGTTAGTCAAAAAGCCAGGGCTAAATATGAAGTAAACGCCAGTCGTGTGAACTCCAGATATATCACGATGTCATTGTGACGACGTGTCACTTTCTGCTTCCGAAATGTTTTCGATTTTCAAGGGCGGGGGTCGCAGTGTCGTCTGCTTGATAACGTGGATCCAAAGACGTTAGATAGGGCTTCATAGTTACCAATCCATCAAATTCGGATCGTAAGTCTTTGTGTTCTACATACCACTCATTGTTTCGTCTGAAGAACACAGGTGGTCAAACACCAGACCCTATTTTATCCCCAACTTTTGAACTTACTTTTAAAGGTTAATTTTCACATTTTCGAGGTTTGTTAAACCATTAAAAACTTATAGACGAAATTAAACCCTAAGCCTAGTACTCCTTTTAATATAGTTTCTGTTTTAACCAACTGCGGGAGTATTTTTGAGGGGGTCATCTCTAACTGTAACAATTTTACTTGCTCGGCTTGAGTTCATGGTAAAGAGTCTAAAGCTAGTAAAACAGGCATGAAAGCCTCCAAGTTTCCGTGACTTTTTAAATGGAATCTACTTTAGTCCTTGTAAATATAGGATCTTCTTAGAGTGCACTCCAAATGGGTCCTCGCATCTTTCTCTCTTTCTCTCTCTCTCTCTCTCTCTCTCTCTCTCTCTCTCTCTATCTCTCTAGCTGATTCTCCGAAACTTTTTTCGTGTCCATTTCAGTCACTTTTCAAACATTTTCTCGAAGCCCGAATCTGAGCCTAAGTGGGAATACGTTTCGAACACCCACTTCCTCCAATGTCTTTCTGAAAAGACTATCTTCTTGCCATGTTTTTTCTTCTCCCAAGAAACGAAAAGCGCTGCACGCGAACAAAAGTGACATTTCGAAGCAAAATACGATAGACTAATGCGTTTTAACGGTTGGTCATGTTGGAGTCTGACTATTTCAGAGTAAAACCAGTCTGTATTCAGTAAGGCTTGTACTTCATTTTTCACAAGCTTTAATGTCGAGGTCTATTTGATATGGGTGCCTTTTAGACGCTTTCTTGTGTAATATTGAACAGTCTGTTTTTCTTTGCACTATAGCTGTATCTTTATATTTGTGGTTTTAAGAAACATTTTTTTTCTGATTTCTATTGTTTGATCTTATACAAAATAATTTCCGATTTGTAATGCGGGGATGGGTTGGATTGGCTAAGGATTAATTTTATGTTTCGAAACCCTTTCAAGAAATTCTAAAATGGACCCTTCAAAAATAAATAAAACTTTAAATTTTAATTAACGAAATTGTTAAAATTAAAAGTTATTTAACACTTGGATAAATCTATATCTGCGATAAATTTGTCGTGATTTTGGTATTTTTTCTCCCAAACATATTTACCCCTACATTCTCCTAATCGAGAATGTAACACTCCATTGAAATTCACAATGAAACCTTACACTCCATTACGTCTAATATTAGACCCGCGAGATTTGTTGACCGTTCTAGTTGGCAGCCAGACTATTTAAATAAATCCTTAATGCATTTGCAATTAGAAATCCCCCACCCACTCCCACTGGAGTTGGAGCTGGAGACCCATCTTGAGAAGTTGACTCTGCATCCAGCGTTCTCCCCGATTAGTTATCGCATAATAGGAAACTCCTTTGTTTTAACCTACATTTTCCATCCCACTCCTCCGGATTCGTAAAATGCGCGGCTGATCTTATCAAAAGGAGAGAGCCAGCTAGTTTAAAATATAATTAATATCCGAAGCCTTTCGTTCATTCGTCCCTTAGGCCTAAACCGGGGAAAGATTGCAATTCCGTATGGTGGCGTATATTCGGGTCTGCGATTGTCATTTTAAACTTAACGCTTTAGAAACTTGATATTCTAGCTCGTAATGGGGCGTTTTCTTTATATATTTTGCGTATATTTATATATAATAGCAAAGGCTTAAAGGATGTTGGCGACGTCTTTAAAATTGTGAAATAACTAAGGGGGAACCACTGGAATTATTGTAAGTTATTGATCGTATCCTGTCAGAAGATAAGGATGATATTTTTGGCGGGAAACAATTTTTAAAGTCTCGATCACATTTATATCTAGGTTATCTGACATTTATTAAGCCTAATTTGGAAAACTGGCTCGAACTATTTTTAACCTCGTTATATACGCGTCAACAAATAATTTGTCTCAGGATCGACGGGGCTAAATTATTTAAACTAGGGCGAGAAACTTCTTTTATTTAGTGTGAACAGACCCAAATTATCTTACCCCTTTTCTAAAGGCAACTTCCCGGTCAACAATGTTTAAGAGTAATACTGTGTATTCCCATTGTAATATATCATCTCTTGGCTAATGGTCCAATCTAAGGTTATCTCTCTGACCAAATGTCTATTTGTAACGCTTCGAAAATCGCGCGTTTCTAGAACTAAGAAGTCGCCCTATTGGGAAAAGGCCTTAAAGGGCTAAGGTCAAATAAGGCTATAGTAAGGCTAAGGCCAAGATACACATAGTACAACACCCCCGTTAAAGATGGCGTTAGCGATACCGCGTTCAACTTGAAACTTAGGGAGACACCCCCAAAATCAATGGATATAGCATCTGGGTAAGGCCCGCAATCAAAGCGGTGTACTATTCAAATTAATTTATGCTAACTGTAAGGGAATTCGAGGACGATATATTAGGCCTAATGATTTCAAATAGGCCTTGGTCATGCGGGGTCTTGAATATTGATGGCAGTAGCTTTCTCCGAATTTGATATCTCCCCACTCTGCTCTACTGTCGGGAGCAAAATGTCTCGCGTCTTTAATGTACATTTCGAGTATAGTTTTGGCGTTATTCGTGTGAATGCCTTTAATGATAGTAATAAAGCTTAAGTTTTGAATCGTAATACCTCCCATTTTAGGCTTTCAGCTCTAGTTTTTAATTTAACCGGGGTCTCTAATGGACTCCAACGTCTCAGATAGTCAATATCCAAATAGATGCTAGTGGCAGCTTGGATTTAGGATAAAGGCAAGCTTACATTTACAAAGGCAGATTACGGAATAATAGTTAATCATGTTTCAAATGTTTAGCCTTAGTTTGAAAGCTTCCGTCATCACTTAAAACTTCCGTTGTTATTCTGAAACTTCCCTAACCTTATTCCTATTTGGATGTTGATCTACATCTGGATACAACAACATAACACTGTAAGGGAGTAAATATTATTTGAACCACACTTACGAAGAGTATGATGGGTTTATACTATTTTTTATTTTTAAGTGACTTCTCTGAATTGATAAGACAAAGCTTCATTTGATTTCCAGAAATAGATAACGATAAGTTTTTATTATTTTACGAAACGTCTTAGCTTTTAAATGACAGGCATTCTAGAGATTATGAATAATTTAAGAACCTCCGATGATTATTTTTAACCTTTTCTTCTAGCTCCGTCTCTAAGAGCATCTCGAGAGAAAATTCGGCTCGTCAATTTAAACCAATTACACGCGTTACGCAAATCGTCCAATCTTTTTTTATATTCTGTTCTTATTCTCCCCACTACTTTCATCCTATCTCTTGTCTCTTTCTTCGTTTTCGTTCCATTGGCACTTTGTGAAAAGTTAGTTTAGTTTTCTTTGAAAGAGGAGGGAAGAGAATATAGGGATGGATAAAAAGCAAGCGCAAGAGCAGGGATGGATAAGATGCGGGGAAAAGAGAGCTAGAGAGAGAAAGAAAAAAAAAACAGAACTTTGCGGCTTGAAGTGTTGTAGCGTTAGCTTTAGTTTTTCGTTTCTTCAGCCTTACCAATAGAATTAGTAAAGAGAATCTAAGACTAGGGATTGAAATAAAAAATCTAGGAAGTATAGTAAGAGAAGAAAAAATCTTCTCCAATTTAACTTCAAATTGAGATAAAGACAGCGCGCGTACATAGAAAAGTTTACAGAGGAGAGATTGGGGTAAGCGTTCTCTTTAAGATTTATACAAGTACAAAAATAACTTCTTTTTTCTTTCGTTTCATTGTAGTTTCTTTTGGAGGGGAGCTAGTCCTTTATCTTTTTCCTTATTCAGTGGATAGATGTTAAATTATTTATAAGAGTTTAGTATTTAATTCTTCTAAAGCTTGGGTTTATTTAGAATTTTTTTTTTCAGTTAAAAGGGAATGGCGTATTTCATTATTTATTTTTAAATTTTTTAACTATTGTCGCTTGAAACGGATATGTTTTAATCAACTACCTTCCAATTCTTTCAGCCTTTAGAAAGTTGGAATCCGCTCGCGCTAACATAAGCCTTGGCAGGTGCACGGGCATGACCTGGGTAGGCTGGGTTATAAAAATAAACTAGATATAGTAGAGAGAGTAAGAGAGAATATGGGCGAATCAATTTGATTAAGCATAACGGAGCTATTTGACATTTGTGACCGGTCGCGTTGGAATTATTCCAGTGCTGAATTATTTTTCTTTCTCCGCTATATAGTGCACTCTTTTAGGCAGCGTATGAACGTGGTAATATCAGTTCGTGGTACGTATAGAATTGTCGTAGCGTGACAGAGGGTTCTTTGCATATTCCGGGGCATTTTAAGCAGTGGGCGTGGCGACTGGGGCTAGCTCGTGGCGCCATAGAAATGGCTAACGAAAAGGTCAACTTTCGGATAAGGGATAAAAAAAAAGATTGTACCCTTTAAGCCAGGGTTGGGATGTCTTTTCCCAAATGAAGCGCGGAACAGCGCGGTCGAGTAGAGTTTGGCCCGCTTTCGAAGACTGGTTCGTGTGACTATGTGTATGTCGGGTATGTCTACAACAAGTCGTCGCGATGTACCTTCTCATGATACCCATGGCTGTTCTCCGTTGACTTTCAGACAAGTATCATTCATATAAATTGAAATCCATGATACATGGTCTGAAATTAAAGAAACTAGACGAACATACGCCTTTGATTTCACCATATTTTCCACAAGACTTCAAAGTTACAATATTTGTGTTGGCCTTCCAAATACCTTTGTCCCCTTGTTATGAATTTAAAATTTTGAACTATTACTCATTTGGTTATAATTGAAAGTCACTTATCAAATTTTACTAATTATTGAACACCCAGTTTCGTTACTTTCGTAGCTCTACAGAATAAAATAAGTAGTGTGCATTTAGACTTCCAATGTTCTTGCTAGAAAGACTAGATTATCGTTCGAGTTCCATAAGTAAACTGAATTATACAAATACATAACTTAGTTAACATAAACGGACGGACCAACCATATCACCCTTATAACACTTTTCCCAACATGTAAAATATATTTTTGCGTTAAAGTATCCCTCCCAAGTCGTGTCCCTTAACTCTCTTGGTTGCTGAAAATAGAATGAAATGTTCTTTTCTCCACGCTCATTCTCGCTAATAGCCGGGTTTTAGTCGCTTAATTCCTTTCTCTCGCTTTTACGTACAATACGTTCGGGCTCATAACCCTCAACGTATATACTCGCGTCTGTAAGAGAAGAATGATATTTAATTGACAGGAAAGTTTTTTAGTTTCTTTTCCGCGAGAGAAAGGGGTATATGGATTTAATTATCGGGTTGCCTAGTCTTAACCCTAACCCTAGAATTATATTTCCCTCAATTCTCCGTCGTCCGACAGTCGTAGAAAAGGGTCTTTGCCTCATTGATTTCTACTAATTGCGTCTGTCGAAAGAAACGCGAACCTCCCATTATAGGTCTATTCTAGAAAAGATTTTTAGACTAAATATGCATGCGCTGAGATAGCTCGTGTCCGTTTGCGTTAAGTTAATACAATTCTAGTACGATGTTGGAAGATATTAGCGTTAGGAACTACGACGCATCATTAACAGGAGCATCCCGTATACACTTTACAGACTTGGGACAAACGCTATACGACGTTGGTAGTGCACGCGCCAAATAGCTCGTGACGTTTTAATGTCTTACGGGCTTGCTGAAATTATAGCCTGCTGCAGCGTCTGCTATTTATGAAGTCCCCTTTTTTTTGAATTATTACCCTACTATTGGAAGTATTTCTGGGATTCTTTTTATAGGTTTAGAGCTTTAAGAAGCTTCGTACGAATTGGGGTTCTCGAGAAATTTCTTAAGACGTTGACAGTATATGTTAATTTTAATTGAAGGGATGTTTCGCTACATTGTTTCCCAAAGTTTTCCAAGTTGCGATGTTATCATATCTGGGAAGGGGTTTATATTAAAGATTTGGGAGAATTAAATTTAGGTAAGTGGAAGGGAACAGAGAAATTATGGAATGAGTTTGATACCAAATTTTTGTACACAGAAAAAAAAATAGTTGGAAAATTTTTATGTTTAATTTTTAATTTTAATGAAATTGCTTTTGTATACCTTAATTTGATGAAGACCTGCGGGTCGAAATAGCTTAAGTTTATTTTGTTTTACAATATACACCAATAAAGATGTGTCTCCTCAGTTTGAAATTGTGTTTGCGACGTATCTTTTGCCGGATCGCAAGTATATGACAGTATTTTGGGAAAAACTGCAATACCCCTGGACTTAAAATTCCGAGGGAATGGCATTTTTACATAATATAAATTTGACGCAAATTTTATCCATTAAAAACAAAGCTCCCTTTACACGACAAAATCAATAGTTTTTTGCTCGGAAGGCGGGATGGTGGTGCATGGGTTTTTATCGCGTCGTAGTTTTCCATGTTTTTCTTTCTCCCTTTTAAGCTTTTGCTCTTCATCTTTCTCTTCCCGTTATTTTGAGCTTACAAATCCATGCCAGTCTCTTTCATCCCGCGCCAGTTTCCTCATTTATATTTTAAATCTTCGTATACTCTCCGCTTTTCAACATAATATAGGGGAATACCATATCCCTCTAGCTCAAATATAGCGCTACACTCTTGGAAGTGAACGAAATCCCAATTGAAACAGCTTATAAACGTCTATTCTAAGAGTGAAAAGTTCTCATAGACCTTTTCGGTTCAGTATGAAGAGTATCTTCCTAACTAAGTTAATCTAGAACATTTCATTAACATACAAAGTCAGCCTAAATGTCTTGCATCGAAAAGGTCTATCATCTCCACCTTTTCCGGGATCCGCGGGTCGAGCCGCATCTTTTGCGAAGTTTCCACAATATTAAGTAGACCATTTCAGTGAAGCATCCTTATAGGCTTTTGTCCATATTGCTATATTTTCACTCAACCAAGCTTTGTCAGAGGTAGGCCCGAAGTATTTATAGGAAAACCCTATCTGTAGTTCGTCCCCTTAGATGATTAAAAGAGGATTAGCCTACACGGAGCCCCGTTTTTTTTCTCCCGGACATTAAACACCAACTTAACGAGAAAATGGCATAAAAACCTTATGGAAAGATTAAAGGTTCGCTGTAAAATGGGCTGATAATCGGTTGAATTTATTGTCAGGTTAATCTGTCTTTTTCGAACAGACCAGACTTTGGTAACGCTTATACTTTTTTTTCTATTTTAAGCGAGAGAATTTTTTACATGGGATGCGCAAATCCCATAGTTTTCAAGCGAGAAAAAGTTTCAAAAACCTGAAAACTAATTTTCATTTTGTTCCAACACGTTTAATTGCCGGTTTTCATGAAAGACTTAACAGAGGGTGGACTCTATTAATTGTAAAAAAATGTTCGATGATAAATTAATGTTTGAAACATTTTTGTAATTAATAATTGGAACCCAAAATAATAATAACCTAAAACTGGGTTATAAGTCTGGATAGTCCATATTTTGTTTAAAGTTAAAAGTACCATCATAGGTTTTTAAGGTATGTTCCATAAAGTATGACGATACTACCTAAACTTCGTAATGCTAGAGACTTACAGCTCGAGCCAGTTCGAGAACGACGGAAGCGAGAATTTAGTCTGTACTAAGCCTTTGACAGCCCCATCACTAGGCATCGCTTTACATCGAATCTATAACCTACCTCACTTTATGACAAGCTCCAGTTTGTAACCAGTGACAAACTTATGGAACATATCTTATGTAATTATGGTACCATCTACAGACAAAATCAAAGGTATCCCCCAAATAATTTTTATCTTAAAACTTCATAACCGTTGATGTTTTGACGTTCGTGGCCTATTTAAAATGATCACATCGAATTTATGAAGTCACCTTAAATGAAATCCAAATGGTACTGTACATACAGTCCGGATTTGAAAGTCATCTCACGTCTTACTCATCTTATAAATTTACAAAAACAGTGCGCGGGTGATGTAGAGGTAGACAATTAACGATGAGAAGGAGGAATAAAAGCTGGTATACAATAATAACGATATAATTAAACGTAAATATTTTAATTAATTATCCGGATGGCTGTGGTTAGAAAAGTAATATCGTTCTCGGTGGGAGCTGTCATCGGATTAAAAGAGAGCTACCCCAGAACGTGCTAGCTCTCTCGTTTCCGTCTCTAATTAATGGGAATTCTCTCTATATTACTGCACCAGTGCGCACTAGAACTATACCATACCCCATATTCCATGCACCGTATTTATATTACAGTGTTTGCTATATACCTTATTGAAACGAAAAAAAATATATAATAATAAAAGCCCGACCTTTTACACTATATATAAACTAGGAAAAATATATATCATTTAATTAAAAGTGCATATAGTGAAATAATAATGGCGCTGTATTTTTTTCTTACTTTTTTTACTGGGATCGTTTACGTCATTACGCTGTGCATGCATTCTTTCTCATTTAAGCACTGTAGACGGCATTAATTAAATAAAACGTTGGGTGGAAACTTATATATACATTTATTTATATAGTTTCCCTGAATTTTAGAGAGTAAACCTGGTTGGTTTTAATTTTTAATTAATGTTTTGAAACTATTTATTTTACCTCAAATTATATATTTAAGGGGATTGTAAGGTTTATTTTCGAATATCATAAAGGTTTCATATAGTTAGAAATATTTAAAACAAAATAAGGGCAGATACAGTTTGACTGGATCGGCGGCTAGTGCATGCGACTTTGTAACTTGCAACAAGTCGACGTCATAACTGTGTCATTTTCATCATAAACTGCAACAACATGAGTACACCGAAGGCTTTCGTTTTGTTATTACAATTTAGCAAATGTTTCTATCTTTACTTTAGTCATATATTTACATGCTACTATCCCTTAGTATTTTCAATTTTAAATGGCAAGTTCAATTACTCAAAACATGGTTAATTTTTGAGTAAAACAAGCGGTTCAAAAAGTTAATCTGAAGACCATTTAAGAAAGACTGTGATTTCGAAGATGGTGTTCGCATTTACAGAATCATCAGTATGATATTAATTTCATATGCAAGGAAGTTGCTCGTACTGTGATTTCAGTCTAACTCCACCCTTCATAAAAAGAGAAAGTAAATAACGTCTTGATATTAAAGTCCATCTACTGGCTCACAGCCAACCAATACAGCCAAAAAACGCCAAGAGTGTCTTGCTTAAATACCCTTTTGCCCCACATTTCCTGTCCGTATATATACAACATACATTAGCTAAGCGTATAAAAGATCATTTGCAATAATTCGAAGCATTGGGGGGTTCGCTTAATGGGGCTAGTCCCCCGAAGGAAAAAAATCTTTCCACGCTGCGGGCGTTGCTAAATAACTTTTGTTGTTCATTATTAAGAAATAATTCATTTTTTTATGGAATTTTTCGCGTAAGGTTTTAGACCAAAGGGGGCGTTACGGTTGGAAGGTTCGAGTCCCGACTTTTGTGTAGTAGAGCTATTTGCTAAATTGAATGTAGTAATGCCTTGTAATGTATAAGCTCTCGCTATTGCCACGCGATTACGATTTAGGGGCATGGCTAAGGGTGGAGACCCTTTAAATCCCGCCAAGAACTTGCTAAAGCCCAAAAACGGAAAGAAGAAAATGGCGGAAACGAGCCATTGGTTCCCCAATCCTCCTAAAAAACAGAAGTACTTCCGGAAAAGCCAAAAAACGAAGCTAGGGGGCAAACCGGATGTATCTTGATGACGTCACGCGTATTGTAACGCTCTCTTCGAATCCAGGGCGTTAAAGATGACGCCAATTCGAGTCTAACCGCGACTAAAAATCGGTTTATTTCGCGGATCTTAACACCCCCCTGACTCTCAAGAAGTAAAACCCTTACCAAGGGGGGGGGGACTTTGATTTAGTTCCACTTGGATCTCAAACCCTGTAATTACTTCTGTTCTTTTCTTTCTCTCATACACACTCTAATGTGTGTATGCCAGCCACTGTAAATTAAATACTTTTCTACGTGTTTTTCCTCCTCCAAGGGTTTTTGTGATCGACAAAGTTCATATATAGTTTTGAACGTTCTAATTTAGAGGAAGGGTCTATCCCGGTATGGTATGGAAAGGGGTTTGTAATTAAGGGTAATTTTAGATCTTTGTGACTTAATCTATATCTATATAAATCAGTCCTGACTGACTGACAGACTGACTGATAATCAACGCCCAGCCCAAACCGCTTGCCCTAGAAGGCTGAAAATTTGCAGAAACGTTACTCATAAGTAGTAGGCGCGTATTAAGAAAGATTTTTTTAATCCGCTGCCATCTTAATAAATGGCGCCCAGAAATGTAAAAAAATCTTCTCTATGCAACAAAGTCCGCGCGTTTCAACCGATTTCACAAATATTTAGTATACTGGTTTCCTTTAACCTATAGACGGGCTGAATGGTCTTGTGGGTTCGATTTGTTGCCATCTTTTTAAATGGCGGCCAAAAACTTAAAAACCCTTCTTTATGGAATAATGTCCGCGTGAAAAGTAATAAAAATTACAACGCCGAGTGCCTTAATTCGCTCCTAGGGGTGCTACAAAAATATTAGCCGAATCAGTAAAATCTACCCATTCTTTATATCATTTTGATTGAAGTTCTTATTACAGCTATTAATAGTATACAATGTGAAAATAGTGCATACATCCAGGCTTCGATCAAATCATGTTCTTCAAACTAGAAGCACACTCTTTTCGCATCCAGTCAAGCTAGTTAGTAATAATAATAGCATGGAAAACAGGGAGGACCTGGAAATATCGGGGAAATTGTTTTAAAGACCAAAAAACTTTGTAAGTGTAGTAAAAATTTTAGTCAAAATTATATTTAGCTGTAGGCATAACTGATTTTGTTTAGTACAAGAATATAGATGTTCATTATGTTTAGCAATGTGAAATTACGACACATATCGTGCCATAGTTCCAGTTTAGCTGTAGGCATAACTGATTTTGTAGAACAAGAAAATAGATGTTCGTTATCATGTTCTTAGCAATGTGAAATTACAACACAAGTCGTGCCAAAGTTACAGCCCTTGTAGTTTGACTCGGTTGGAAGAATAACATAAATTATAAACATATTGGGACAAAATACTACAATCCAATGTTCATATCTCTGTATAGTATAACAGCAAAGTTACACGCTTTTTCTGCTTTGAAAAACAGATATTATATCTATTAGCATTTAAGTTCTACATAAAGAATTATGAAATACAAAAATACTTCATAACGCATTTGGAAATCAACAATAGCTTTAAAATATGCCTATACGCAGCTCCGGTCAAGCGCGTAATGCTAGCGGTCACGCATTGAAAACGGACCTCTCCCATACATACACACACTATACTTTCCCCTTTCGTTTTTTCGGTCATTTTCATAATGACCAGTCGGTATAGCTTCAACGTCGCCGTTGCATGACCTCCACGCGGCGCGTTTTTGCTTCCCCTTGCACTAAAATGCGACAGGAAACAGCAATTGACTTTTAATTGATCAAAAAGAAAATGGAACATTTTGTCACACCTTCGCCGCCGAGTTATTATTTTGTCGTCTCTCGTACGAGTTTTTCTATTCGGGTTTATACTCTATTTTCGTTCTTTCACGCTTGGTTTTTAACGTTTTTCTAATAGTTTTAATATAGGTATGGGATCCGCTAATAGTTCTATTGCCGTATTATTAAGTTCTCTATACCGAAGGGAAGAGTTACGCCTACTTGCATGCCTTGAAATTATTTCTGTGTGCATGCCATGCCAGAGTTTTCTTGAAAGGTGGCTAATTTCAGGTCATATTTCGGTCATCTGAAAATTGAAGAGTGTATGCATGAATATGCTTTTTCCTTATTTTCTTTCATTTTTTATAATTATTTAGGTCCTTAGCATATTCTCGTATAATTTAGAGATCATTTCTATATTTTTTCATTAATTTGGGATCGTTTGTGTTCCATATTTGCATATTATAGGCTTTAATTAGTATGTAAAGTTCTCAAACGAAATAATTTGTATACATTATCAGAAACACTGTGTGTTTTACATAAATTTCTATGTTTTCCTTTAGTTCTAGAATATATTTTCTATATTTCCTTTAAAGGGATACTTCGGGCTAGATTTTTTCATTTTTAATCAAAAGAGCGTATTAAAAAATTAATATATCAATTGGAACCATGTTTCTATCTATAATATTAAAGAAGATACAGGCAATTAAGTTTCCGTTATGGACACTACGCGTTAGGCTTTGCCGCGAATCACTTACTGGGAGTGCCCCTATTGGCGGAATCTGTAGGCATCCAATAGGGGAAACTTAATTGCTCGTATCTTCTTTAATATTGTAGATAGAAACATGGTTCCAATTGATATACTCATTATTTTATACGGTCTATCGATTAAAATTGAAAATAATCTAGGCCGGATTATCCGTTAAAGTAATTGAAAAATATTTTCGTTGCAAATATTCTCAGGCTACCAATCCGCTGATAGTTCCAATTTATTATATTGGTTAAGTCTATTCAAAGTTTAAATTGGAGTAGAGTATAGGAGACTTCCATTAATTTATTTTGAATTCTCTAGTATAAACAAGACGATTGAGAACGTTTTTAATATTACATTATATTCCCATGCGCTCTTTCGGTATCTAAAAGTACATTTTTATTGTATGGAATAACAACAACGACGTAAATTTAAAAATTCCAGCCTTCAGCCTCTTGAGTCTAAATACGGTGGTAAGCCTTGGTCGAGTCTTGGGGATACACGAACACGCGAAAAGTATTTTAATGTTTAATCGATGTTTTGTTTGTACGGTTTTTGAGAACCCGAAAGGGGTCTCTCACTGCCTCAAAGTCTCGACTATATATAGAGGTTGGAAAATTACAAGAGGAAGGTGGATCCGTTCTAGGAATAAGTTTAGCACTCGTTAATATCCTACTACGCACGAAAGAAACCGTGCGATCAAGCTCACAACACCGAGGCTTAGTGGTCTCATAAAGGAATAATGTTACTTATTAAATTTTTTATTTTATTTTTATTTTTTAAAAGGTCTATTTTTTCTATGTTATTGGGTTTTATTCTTGCATTATCAATTGGTATTAATTCCCTGCTTGAAGTTAATTTATTTAAAAGAAGTAGAAATTATAGAATATTAGTAGTAAAAACCTAATTTTATTTGAAGTATGTGTGTTCCTTCTCCTTTATAAGCTTAGTGTGATTGCTATATGGACGAAGTAGTTTTAACTACTAACAGTCCGAGAAAGAATCGAACTCATTTACTTCGTGATAGTATCCCTTTATCTTAACCCTTTACAAAGTATACATAGACAAGTTTGATATCCATAATCCACTCGCAAACTCAAGCTTCATAAATATTTCTAATTGCGGCCTGTCTAATATTAAGATAATCTTTTAAAACACGAGTTTGTGAGCGTGTATGGAACCATTGGACTATCTCTTATAAAATAAATAGCACGATATTCTTGAATATTCTAAATTGATTATCTCAGCAACTATAATCGATTCTTCCATATTTGAACTTGTAAACTGTATCGTACAGATATACTTTAAAATAATGCAAATGAACTGGAATTGTGTTTAATTAAATCAAACGCCTCGTGTCTCGCCTTCAAAATGTCTTACGCTTATTGAAAATGGGTCTCATTAAAATATGAAGATTATTGCTATCCCGAGTTAACTAGCAAGATGTGTGAATATAGATCGAATATTGGAAATTCATTTACTCACAAACTGATCACTGTATTAGTTTACGATGTTCAAACTTGTTTGTAGGGACGTTTATATTAAGTATTACATGTTCCCTAATTATCATCCATCTTGAAAAATGGCGATCTGATAAATTACTGATACATTCTTAAGCCTAAGAATCTCTACCTTTGTTTACAACGTTTGAAGTGCATTAACTAAAAACTTGAAATCAATATCCACTATTTAAATTGCTTTATACATTTAGATAGCATTATTATTTTTCAAAATGATACAGATTTTATCAATAATTATGACTACAATTGATCGATTTTCGTTATCTCAAACTAAAAGTTAACTAGAGTAGCTTTTAAATACAACCATAAATATTTAGTACAATTATAAATAGCAAACCTGGGTATTTGTGATTGTTGACAAACTTACTGGTATGACGTTACTTATGGAGGCAATAAAAATGGTGATATCGATTCAATATGAGTTTGCAAAAAGCTGACTTAGACGAAGTGTGACGTTAAACCTGTTAGTTGTAAGATTGTTTGATGCAAACTGAAGTGGTTATTATTATTCAAAACGAAAGGGTTATAGTTAGGGATAACATATTGCGGACTGAAAGGGTTTCATTTTAAATATTTTGATTATTTTTCCCCATAGGGTTTCGGATTTCGCTTTCCTACTCGAGGTTATGGAAAAATTTTAATTTTATTAAATCCCGAAGCCAAGTTATAATACTGTCGAAATTAAGCCCAATTTTTTTATGTATAAGTCTTTGTAAAAGTGT
Source organism: Phalangium opilio (assembly GCF_054372755.1). NCBI lineage: Eukaryota > Metazoa > Arthropoda > Arachnida > Opiliones > Phalangiidae > Phalangium > Phalangium opilio. The sequence continues at coordinate 2,923,752 of NW_028324187.1, read as the reverse complement.
TAGTGTAACTTCGGCTGATTTTATAAATGAATTAAGCCGAAGTTTGGATTGTTTTTTCTATAACCTTCCCAACTTCGGAGTTTTGTTCTTGTGATGTTACAATGTACCTCAAGTTTATATGAAATATTATGAATATTCGACTCTTCTAAAACTTTGCAATATTGCAGCTTCATAGAAACGATTCGAGACTTAACTCTAAGTTGTTTTGAAGTCCATCTCCTAAGCCTTTAACAGTCAGGCGTAGTTTTAAGGAGAATCTTCATCACTCCACCGACTAGCTCTCATTAAGTAGTGTCAAGCTTAGGGATGAACCGACATCACTAAAGGGAATGATAGCTTACGGCGACGTGCATTCAAATATCTCTTAAACTTATGTTCACCAGAGAGAATATGTTACCGGAGGAGTGGAAGCTTAACCTAGTGAAGTTGCCTCTGAAATTTCGGTCACTTTTTTAAATAATATTTTCTCTAACAAAGATACTATTTTGATAACACTAAGAACGATAGTTACAACAAATTTAGACCAATAAGAGGCGTGGTGTATAAACCATATGAACCGTATATAGTTCCTAAAACTCATAAAGATCTTTACGTAACGCCTTTTCGTGGCAGATTCTCTATTCATATTGCTAGATAAATTATCTTTAAGGGGTTTAAAATTCAAACGCAAATGAACTGTAATGTCGTATACTCCCCTATTAATGAGGCAAGATTGATTTAATAACTTCTCGTTCATTTATTTTATCCGACTGATATTAAATTTAAAAGGTATAGCGGTGGCCTAAAAGGTCCCCCTAGCTAGCCACTAGCCGCGGTGGCTACTTCGCGCACGATTCGTGCTAAATTTGATCTGAGTGGATGCAGCCCTACCTGTGCTGTGCCTCAAGTCGACCGGTTGTGTTTTGGGAAAGGGGGGGGGGGGTTGACTGTGGCGGCCTATTGTCTGCCGCCAGATTATGCCAGCTACCCGTAATCGGATATTGCCAACACTATAGTATGTTAGTGCTACAATTAGCCGTTATAACGTCTTCCGGCGCTCTATGCGTGCAGAAATGTCTTAGGGTAAAGGGGTTAAAATGTAGATTCTGAAAATATTTCCATCTAAATGATGTAAGACAGTAAGACTTTAGGTCTAATGTCAAGAGGTCAAAGTTCCACGAAAATTATTCATGGAAAATGTTAATTTAATATTTTTTTGTTTTGAAGGTTTTTCAAAGGACTAGTCTAGTGAAACTAGTAGTTATTCGTATGAAGTTAACATTAAATTAAGCTTTAGTGATTAGACAGCAATAGTAACGACTTTTAGTATTTAACTATCCCTTTAATTAACAAAGTGAATCTAATTGAATTTTTTTTTCTTAAAAATAATTATTTTCTCCAAAATTAATGCTTAAATGTTAACAGAGGGGACAGTCACTCAACGCAATAAATGTATTACACGTATATTTTAAAGTCATGAACCTGGCAGTGGTTAGCCCCTTTTGTTAACGCCACGTAATTCTGGTAACATAAACGTGGGTTTAAAAAGTTCTCGCAATTTCATTTAAATAAATTATTCAACAAAACTTATCTCGGTTTATTCCGATGTGACTTTGCAGTACATTTACGTTAAAATTACACGTACAACGAGCTTGGTTGATAGTGAAAACTATAATGGTAAATAAACAACCATGGCTAATTTTTTCATGTTACTCTAAATTAAAGTTAATTTGTCAAGAAATGCGGGTATCGCAATCCTTCTTGCCTCTGTAATTTCTAATTATAATCTAACTAAAATTAAAACAGTAAAAACAAAATTTGCAAGAAAAAAAACTAACGCAAAATTTGGACGAGGAATAATTACTTAATTTAAGAAAAGGGTTAAGCCTAAAGTTTCAAAGCTACTCATGCTAGAAGCATGCATTAAAAGGGGCGTATCATCGTGAATTTACTTCATAAACTCCAGAGTTTTGCGGTGTTACACGGGTTTACTTTGAATATCCATTGGTTACGCTGTTAAGCATTCTCGGAATAATTTAGCATATTCTTCCCAGCTTGCAAAAAAAAAAGAAGGAAAGGAATAGAAAGAGGGAAGGCAGGGCTAAGGATGTTTCTTTTTAATTTCTTTCTGCCTTAATGACACCGTGATTAATCCGGGGTGCAATGTTCCTTCGTACAGTTCCTAAGCCTTAGTAAGCCTCGGTTCTCTGCCCTTGCTAACCCTCGTCCGCCCTGCGTTTTCATTTGTCACCTTCCCTAATAAGTTCGCCAAGCGCATCTGACAATTATAATTCTAACTCATTTGAATATAGGACAAGCTTTGCTAGGCCTTGGTGGTATGTTTATTTCTTTCTTCTATTTCGTTATTGTTATACTTTCTACAAGCCTTTTCAGTAAATGACTTGAAAGGCTTATTTTATAGCTCTGTAAAATCACTGACAAAGGTCAGAAGGAACTGAATTGATATTTTCAGTAGAAGTAGTCTATAGTTATGACGTTGTCATGTATGGGAAAGAAATTAGTCTATTTTTATATTATTCGATGCCACTGGTAAGTTAGGCATTTGTTAATTACATAAATTATAAAATCGTTGACAGAGATTGACTGTACATACCTAATTTCAACCTAGTACTAGTTAAAATTTAGACATTGTTAAAATTTATAATATTTGTACTTGACTTTAGGCCTAACATATAAAATGTACTTTTAATTAAGCGGGAATTATTCAACTCTCGTTCATACTTTTATTTGTTTACCCTTTTAAAAATAGCGAGTCAGGTCATGCCTGTCTGAAAGTAAAGGAGTTTGACGCCATAAAGAGCCATTTCCTCGTGTAAATGTTTTAGATTATAAGGTTAGATTTAATTTTTTTAGAGGAAAATTTATTAATTCGATATTTGGGGGAATTTTATTTCAAAATATGTTGTTCCGTTTCACTGAAGAACTTGTCAAATTATTTATTATTCTCTGGTATTCGAGACATTTTCCTTGATTGAAAAAAAATAACTTTTTTTTTGTAAATCCTAAATTGAAATTGTTTTGTTGTAAGAAACAATTTTATTTAAACCTTTCGGCACGAATTTCCATTCTTCTTTATTGCAATAGATCATTAAAAAACAATTGTGCCATAAAAATACCATATATCGCTTGCCTAGAAGCCATGATCTAAGTGTTATCATAAACCTATGATACTTTCCATAAGTATGGGTCGAAAGGATGGTCGCTGGAACGCATCCGTTGAGGTAGAGGGGCGGGGTTTTCTGGTATATGGGCGTGTACAAGTGAGGGATTCGAAGGAAGCAGAAACCAAAGACTACAAAAGGGGGCCGCAGAATCGTCTGCTTTATATACTATTAAGACGGAACTTTCATTTGTATGTGAACACAAAGACGTTAGATATGGCTTCAAAGTTGCTTGTCCACCAATGTCATATGTAACGTTTTTAGATCTAAATACCGTATATTTGGTTTAAAGTTCAAACCAAGTGGTCAAACACCAGGTTCCGTTTTACCCCCAACTTTTGTAAAGGCTCTATTTTTTCTTTCATGGACATTGAGCATTTAATGAATCATTAAGGCAGACCCTTACTTATGCATTATAAAGTTATGATCAAAATCGTGCGCCCAGACTTCTTTCTGTAGTGTCTCCTTTGGAAATGTAATAAACACTTTAAGAATAAGTCTGCACGGGTAAATGGTGAGCACTAGTAAATTCTTAAAGACTGTATAATAATAATACAATGGCCATTGGTGCGAGTAAAATAATTTGAGCTCAATTGATTCCCTCACGTAGATCACGAACGATAATCACTAAGTCTAGCCCGTTTACCCTTGTAAGAGCGAAATGTAATTTAGTTACCCACTATATATACCGACACGTTTTTGAAAAACGTGCCGAAATCGACGCTGTATTTTCCGCTCACAATGTTCTCCAAGGGGTCCATCACCTGGTAAAATATTTTGTACAAAGCTAGCCAATGTGCTGAGCCTATACAATGTAGTGTAGGGGTGCTTTTCAAAGTGATAAGGCATGCAGTTCGTGGTTTCATAATTATTTATAGCATTTGATAGGCCTGTATCATTTTGGGCTAATTTTTCTTCATTTCTTATTTGAAAGAACTTATAAAAACAACTTAATGATTCTAAATAAAAATTTATATCTATCTACACCAGTATTAAATTAACGTACAAGATGTTCAGTTTTTTAATGGAACCTTACGCGTTTCTCCATAATTTTGGTTCTGGAAAATGCCTTAATCTAACGAAATGTTAAGGGCTCCTTCGGGATGGGTGCCTTTAGTGCTAGTCTGAAATAGATGTCAAATTTTACTGAAAATCTATTCATTAGAGAATCGAATCATTATAGGCAAATCAATAGATTGTTTTGCATTAAACGTTTCTTTGAAAATCCAGTTTTTATTTGAATTTTTGGAGCAAATCAAGGCGCTCATTTTTTATAGTAAGGAGGTATTTGAAAATATTGGGCAATCCCTCGGATTTCTGTCTCGTGGTATATAATGTGCCGCAAGGTGGAGAACTTAATGGCAAGTCTGTTATAACGAAATTGTAACCGGCGCGTTAAGAGCCGAGAAGTGTTTGTAAATTATCAGCGAATGGGGTACGTTAAAGGGGATATATTTTATACCTAGACTCTGAAAGTGTAGTTGGATCGGTTCCATGGAGTCGTTGCTATGGAAATGGTAAAGTCGCTTCTATTCGGGAAGGGATTCGGTTCTGTTCTCTGTTCTCCGAAGGCTTGCTCGAATTGGGTGTTAGTGTTACGGAGAAGAACCCCGAAGAAGTAGTAGATATGTAAGAGGGAGCAAAAAGAAGTCCCGCTAATTGAAAACAAACACTGGCAACTAAAACCATTTCGGGGCCTCTAATCCCTTTCGCGAGCAAACTTTTCTACCAAGCTAAGCTATTCAGGCGCGTGCACCCTTACCCTGAACGCCAAGGTACCTTTCGCCCTCCATTTCAGCGTTAAACTGACGTATCTTTCAAATACTCTGATTTACTTGGATGTTAGTTCAATTTTATTTATTCGTCTTTGATACTACTAAGGAATATATAATTCCTTACTGGTCTTCAGTGCGGCAGATCACTTGACACTCTCTCTAAGCTCCTGTCCTTTCATAAAACAAATTACGGTGACGTACATTTAAGTTTAGGCAAATCAATAAGGGATTGTTTTTCACTTGACTTCCGTTGATTTCGTTATAGGTAAATTATTTACAAACAAATTTTGATTTAGTATGTTTTGGCCCTCACTTAGCGACTTATAGATCGTACTAGCATCGGGTGCCCAAACTACAACTCTAATCCGCCATCGACCCTTGTATTTTACACCCTGAGATTAGACTAAACGCAAATGCTATTCCATATGGTGTCTATATTTGTCAAATTTTTTGAACGGTACAGCTTTAGTTAATAGTAGATTCTGCTGATAAAAAATTCTCTTGTACAAAGAAGAGAAATGACAAGAAGGCTTTAAAAATGCGAGCTTTGAGAAGTTTTCAGTTCGCTTCGATAATAGGGAGATTAAGTAAAAGAATAGGTTTCATTCGTTCCAGGCGATAATGTTTACTAGTCGGAAAGTGTTTCCTTAATCTCTCTATTATGGAACTGTTCTTTATTTTTTTATGTATAGTCTACGTCCTTTTTAAGACGACTTACATTCCTTTGAAATTTCTGTACTTTTTAAACATTATAAATATTGAACTTTTAAATGGATCTCTTTATCTTTTAATGGGTGTATGTTTATATAAACAAAATACACGACCCCTTTTCAAGAGATACTGAAACGAAAACAACCGAAGAAGTTTTATAATATATTTACATTCGTCAGCATAATGACACAGGTTTAGTATTCCTTTGTGCATGCACTTTCAGAATGAATTAGCTTCTTTAGAAAAGTATAGTACTTTTGAAGTTGTTCATAATCCCGGAAAAAAATATGGTTCAGAGATAAAGACAAAATGTTTTTACTAACTAGTTAATAATTCAGGAAAATTCCCAAAAAAAGGGGAATTTTATCTTATTCTTTTGATCTTATATTAATAGCCCAAACGATGCGTGAGAGTCAGGAATGTGAAATATGAACAGGGTCAATACCAAGAACGCATAAAATAACTGAGAACATTGAACGATAGAATTGACCTCCGGTTTTTTTTCCTCCATTGTGGATCTAGACAGTCTTAAAATGTCGGACGTGTTGTTGCAAGGAGACTTATTTGTATTGTACCGTGTACATGCGCCATTTGGGGGTTTAGGGCACACATCCTTTAATTATCTTGTGTGTTGATTTTTGTTCCGGTTCATCAATGATTGGCCGATTGTCTTCCGTTGGCGTTTGTTCGTTGGATCATCGATTGATCATATAGACCGACATCGAAAAACAACAGAAGGTCTCCCTGGCAATTCCCATTGCTTTTTCTCCTTCTTTTATTCTAATAAGAGATCTTCTCAGACCCGCGGGCCATGAAAAAGCGCTTCATGGGGGCTATGGGAGACCCCATACTTTGTCTCAAGAATCGTTCATGTTTTCTCACGAGTATTCAAGGAAAGACACTGACTTTTGAACAATTGTGTTAAGTTAACCCACGGACAGACGTAGCGCAGTGTAGAGCGCATAACTGTTGGGGTATCAAATTCTGCACACCCTTTTCAAAATTTGGAAGTAAAACAGTGTCTAGTATTTGACCACGTTGTTTTCATAAGTTGGAACGTCCGGCATGTTGACCCAAAAGCGTTAAATATGGCTTCAAAGCAAAGGACTTGGACTGGTATCTTGAAGCCGTATCTAGCCAGGACGTTTTTGGAAGCAGACTCAACTTGAAATGGACGACTAGTGACCACCTGAAGGAATTTCACCATTTCTGTTTCATATTGAAGCCGATCGAATTAGCCTTTACTCGTCTCTATAACCTGAATTCTCATCTTCAGTTCTCGGAACCAAGGGTCATTCTTCCGAGAATGAATTAAACTCCTAGTTGTATCCCAGTCTCTTTCGTGCTCCATCACGAATGAAGAAAAACTCCCTAAATTGGATCAGAGACCTCCATCTTTCCTTCTGTACCACCTGAGGGTTGTACTACGGAGTCCTATAGTCAAAGACAGACCGGCAATGGTCCAATGGACCTTGCTTGAAGCCGCAGTGGCTCTTTTATTTTAGCTTTTATAAGAAAAAAATAAAGGCTTAGGTTTCACTGTTTTCAAGCAGTACTTGGGAATCTTATCTATTCCGAGTTGTTTTTACAGGAGATTAATTTCTGCTTTAAGGAGAGTGATTTTAGGCAAAGTTTCAGTAGTAAAGATTTGGGGTGTTTTTAAATTTTGGATGACGGAAGGATTAACGTATTGTTTAGTTTGTCTGTGAATTCTCTGCCTCTTTTCTTAAGCCTAAACATTCTTAAGACAAAGAGAAATACGCGCTAAGAGGATTTAACGATTTCGTTGGTAAAAAAAAATACTCTAGTCTTAGTGGTGTTCGCTTTTTACACGAAAGGGATTCGTGTCTCTACATCCGAGTGCCGGATAATCTTTTCCCACAATGCTCGGGGCACGTAATGTTAGGTCTACTTCACTATTTGTATCTTTTATTTTTTGACCACCTTTTCTTTGTTCAAGATCTTAAGTTTCTCCATCGACAAGGGACTTGGCCAATTTCTTACACCGGTGTAGTCTATGTAATAAAACACACCTTTTACGTATACTCGAACACAACCCTTCTTGACCTCTTGGCTAAGATTAATTTAGGCCAAAACGTAAAATTGAGGTTTTGGAAGCGCGTTAAGGGTCTTAATCCTCGCTCTCTATAATTATTGTCAGCTCTTAAATAAGATGGAGAAATTCTTAATTTAATCGGAAACTTTCCAATTGCTTCTCGGCCTTTGTCTAAAATCGTGTTCGCACTAAATAAGGACTAATTCTTTTCAATATATCTTTTCTTATTAATCTAAAAACGTTTCGAAAGAGAGAATTCATAAAACTATAAAGATAAGGGTCGAAGATGAAAAAAGATGTAATTGGGGACAAAAAGTCCTGAGGATCAAGATGTTGGAGACACTCCTTCCTCTTTCGTTCGTAATTAAATTGTTTTCACTGGGATTCCAATTCCGTCTTTAACGAAGAAAGCGAGTCTTTCTAGTCTCGCAGCTACTTTACTAGCGGAAAAAACCCTGCCTTCGGAATTCTTTTACCTGACTTCCCTTCCGGATAAGTAAAAGTTTCGTCTTTTTTCTCTCCAGGTTTTAGGAAACATTCCGTAAATTATTTGTGAACCATTCGAACCATTTAAAAGGAGTTTTCTGTTTTATTACCCTGTAAATTGGCCTTATTCTTTCAATCAAGGGTAGGTGTGGGCCAAGGCTTAGTTACTGTACCTTGACTGTATGAAAAAGGTGTTTTTATCACGCGATATTGGGTTAGAACTTTGCGTGTGTGCAACTTCGATTAACTCTAGTTTTGAAATTGTTTTTATTCTCGATTCTTCAATCACTGTTGACCTATGGCAGTGAGATGTTTTTCTCACTTAACTATATGAATGCACGTAGATATATCTTGTAAGCCTGAAATTATTCTGTGTTGATTTTCAAGAACTCATCCTGCTCTGAAGGTCTAATTAGGGAGTATTCTGAACGTTTTACGAATACCTTAAATGGCAAATATTTCACCAAACACGGGCTTATATAGTTTAGTTAAAAAATATAGGCCTAGGATCGTTTTTCGTGTTAGCAAAAGGATTTCGTGAAGAAAATGGTCGTCGAATTTAGGCGTGTTAAGGGCTTTCCCGTTGGAAGTAGAGATGATTTCTGGTTAAAGACATTGGAGTCACGTTTCCGTTGTTCTAAACAATACGTTAATACTTCCGTCATCCCAAATTTAAAATACCCCAAACCTTCACTGAAACTTTGCCTAAAATCTCCTTCTGTAATTGTCAGCTCTTAAAAAAACGAAGAAATTCTAAATTTAATGGGAAACTTTCCAATCGCTTCTCGGCCTTTGACTAAAATCGCTTTCGCAACAAATTTTAATAGGAACTCAAATCAAGATTAACTAATTTCAATATATATTTGCTCATTAATATGAAAACTTTTCGTTAATAAAGATAAGGTTCCCAAAGCTGTGTTGTTTACAAGGAAAAAGATAATTCATTAAACTAAATTGATAAGGGTTGAATATGATAAAATATGTCCTGGGGATCGAGATGCTGGAGACACTCCTTAGTCTGGTCTTTTGTTGGTAATTAAATTGTTTTCACTTTGATTCCAATTCCGTCTCTAATGAAGGAAGCGTGTCTATCAAGTCTCGCAGCTACTTTACTAGCGGAAAATAGCCCTGCCATCGGAATTACTTTACCTGAGTTCCCTTCCGGATAAGTAAAAGTTTCTTCTATTTTCTCTCCGGGTTTTTGGAAACATTCCGTTAATTATTTGTGAACCATTTGAAAGGAGTTTTCAGTTTTATAACCCTTATTCTTTCAATCAAGTGTAGGTGTGGACCAAGGCTTAGTTACTCTACCTTGACTGTACGAAAAAGGTGCTTTTATCACGGGATATAGTTACTCTACCTTGACTGTACGAAAAAGGTGCTTTTATCACGGGATATAGTTACTCTACCTTGACTGTACGAAAAAGGTGCTTTTATCACGGGATATAGTTACTCTACCTTGACTGTACGAAAAAGGTGCTTTTATCACGGGATATAGTTACTCTACCTTGACTGTACGAAAAAGGTGCTTTTATCACGGGATATAGTTACTCTACCTTGACTGTACGAAAAAGGTGCTTTTATCACGGGATATAGTTACTCTACCTTGACTGTACGAAAAAGGTGCTTTTATCACGGGATATAGTTACTCTACCTTGACTGTACGAAAAAGGTGCTTTTATCACGGGATATTTTGTTAGAGCGTTGCGTGTGGGCAACTTCGATTTACTCAAGTTTTGAAATTGTTTTTATTCCACATTCTCCAATCACTGTTAACCTATGGTAGCAAGTTGCTTTTCTCACATAACTATTTGAATACACGTAGAGTAGGCTGTAGTAGCAAAGGACCCTGCGTACCTTGAAGGTCATGACGTTTTAGTAATACTGTTAACGTTGCTGAAATCGGTTCAAACGTACGGAAAAAGATTTGTTGCAGTTATTTTACAAGATAGCTGCCGATTGGCAGTTGTTCCTTATTGGTGAATACCAACTACTTAAAAGAAACTTACTTTTAAGTCTTAACATCGTTTAGCTAAAGAGGATTTGGGCTGGGAGTGCCTTATTAATTATTCAGAACTCGTAGAAATGTATATCTTGTATGGCCGAAATCCTTCTGTGTTGATTTTATAGAGTTTTAATTTTATATAGTGCGGCGGTGTTTTCAAGGAAATTTCCCAGGCTATCTAAACAAACTGTGTAAATATCTGTATTTATTTATTTATTTATTTACAGTTAGTATATTATAAACCATAAGTATGATTTCATTAAACGAAAGGCATAACGTCCATTTAGAGAACTCATCCTGCTCTGAAGGTATACAGTAGCTAATTAGGGAGTATTTTGAACGCTTAACCAGTACCTTAAATTGCAAATATTTCACCAAAAACGAGCTTATATAGTTTAGTTTAAAAAATAGGCCTTGGTTTGTTTTTTGTGTTAGCAAAAGGATTGCGCGAGGAAAATGGTTGTCGAATTTAGGCGTGTTAAGGGCTTTCCCGTTGGAAGTCGAGGTGATTTCTGGTTAATGACATTAGAGTCCCCTTTCCGTTGTTCGGAATTGGTTTGGGGATTTTCCTAGCTTTTCCATCGAAATGGGGACGAGATTATTTTCCCTGATGTCTATATATAAAGTATATATAGCTTTGTCCCTTTACCGACTTTAATATTGCTTGGCCAAAAGGATGACATCAGAAGAAAAAAATATCCTCGACCTTAAAGTCCTTTTACTCTTTCGCCGCAATTTTTCCGCCGATTGAGGGGCAGGACACATTACTTACAATATAAATATTTTTATTTTTTGGGTAAATTTCACCTTAGAGAGACAAAATTAATACTAATATTTAAACTACTGAAGTTGTGAAAGTTGCCAACCCCTTTTCTAGTTTAAAAGCCCAGTGCACTATAAAAGCAAAAAGGCCTATAGAGTTTTTGCCGTTTTACCATATAGGTTTACGTGTTCTATATTGGTTTTTGATTGATATTCGATAAAAACACTCCAACCTGGCGGTATTTTGGCTCTTGACCTTATTTTTAAGGCATTTGAATATGTTTTGTTGTTGATTTTACAGACATTTTCTCAGACGTATTCGTTTGTACCGACGTCGAAGAAGGCGAAGTAGTTTGTGGGTGTTGGAATCTGGTTAGTTTAGGTTAATTGAAGAAATGGTTAGGGATAAATCATTTAGAGCAGGTAAATATTGCTCTGTTTCATGTGTAAAACACTGGTTAATGATGGCGGAAAATATCCAATTTTTATGGTTATTTTTTAACTTTTTTGGAGATAGTAAAAAGATTTTTTGGCATAGGAAAATTTGCATTTTTAGATGATTAGCTCCAGGTTTAGAACGCGAGGGTATTAATAAACGGTCCACACAAAATGTGGGTACTTTAAGAAACCTACTGTGTGATTGAAGTATGGTTATTTTTGACCAGAGGTGAAACAGCATCAACCCGGACCCATCTTGTTCTTACATCAGAATAAACTTAACTGTCTGTGAATTTCATAAACTTCACGTAGCTTATTTCCCATATTTTTGGGTAATCGAACTAAACGGAATATGTTATTGTCAGTATATTTTGAGAAGTAATTCTAATGGGGTACACGTAAATAAAAGGCAGATTACTCTGCTGAACTGTAATCGAAACTAATGGACTAAAATTTAAATTTTTTATTAAGTTATACCTTTAAATGAATTCAGTTTGCTGTTATGTAATGTTCAAAAACGGCGAAAAATAAAGATAGTCGGGTCATCTTTTAGGCCTATATCGATCTGTTAAAATTCTAGCAGCTCTACACAGACGGGAGTCAGACGGCGCAGAACAAAATTTCATCTTTGATCATAAAAATATAATAAACCTTTTAGGCTTTTTTATTCGGTATTCTTCAAATATTTATATATACTTTTTCTTGTAAAAGGCGAGGTGCACGGTTTTATATAACGGCACAAATCGATCACCTCAGAACCAGGAATTTATTTGTTTGAAAAAAGGAATGGATAACAGGACGAAGATCGTAGTTCGCGACCATTTTCCCAGGAAGTAGTTTTAGTAAATAATAGACAGAGAGAGGTAAGCAGGATATAGGTATTTGTCGCTACCCTAGCCAAAAAATTTCATAACGCCTTTGAGGGGCGGAGCTCTTCATATTGGGTTATGAGTGGGACTGTTATAATTTCCACTGATTTGAAGACTTGAATCAATTCTTGCCAGAACACATTTCTTTGAAAATATTCAGTCTAGGTTTTCAAAGCCTACTTTGTCTTTAAAATTGTAGTTTGCTAGGCCTAATTTGACATGGTTTTAAACGTAACAGGTTGAACACAGCCCCGGTCGGTCGGTATCTCTTCTCGTATAGTACTGTCTACATATTGACGACCTTTAATTAAACTTCAGATTTTAAAGGCCTCGTGATACATTACGCGTTTCATTTTAGTGACAGGCCAATTTTTTGAACCACCCCCCTCTCTCTCCTCCCGAAACTCTTAAGTTCTTTGGTTGGAGACCTTTAAAAAAAGGATAGTATACCGTATCCCAGGAAAAAAATCTTTGGGCAACTTTCTTTAAGGTCTGCTCGTGCGAGTCCTGAAATTCCTGAAAATTGTTGTGATGGATGATTCTTTGGTCCAAGCAAGGTTGAGCCCTGTCTTCCTTTTTTGGGAACGAATTGTGTACTGTAACCCGCGCTTGGGTTCCTATTTTTGCCAAATCCTCAAGCACCCTTGCGGTCATTGAACGGTGCGTTGTTACTTCATGTTATGGTAACAAAGACGTTACTTTCATCGTCATCATCATGAGTTTGTTGGGCATTCCTAATAAGAATGCTCACGGGTTTACCATAGCTGAAAATAGATCTAGACGCGGGAAAATAGACAAGATGTATGGCTATCCGCACAATGTAGCGCTTGGCAGGCGTTTAAAGAGGCTATGTAGGTGTTACAGAAGTTGCAAAGGACGTGGTACACTGTTGAGACACATATCTTAATGATTCACAATCCCTTTAAGATTCGTTTAACTTTGTACGACGTGTTAATGCGGTGTAGTATACCCATGAAGTATAGACGTACGCGGGGTGATATAGCTCTCGTGTAAGTTATAGGGTTCAAAGGTCGTAATTAGGGGTAGGGTGCCGTTGCTAGTCCTAACTTGGAGTCCCAGCCAATCCCTGTCTATCAATGACAAGCACCGAATACGTCCTCCCCCCTCTTTTAGGTTCGTGTTACCGGCTAGTGTTCCTTTACGGGATTCTCCTTGTCTGAAATGAGGACTGAAGAGAGGAAGGGGTTAGGAGATGTAGCGTTTCACTTTAAATCACACGAACCATCGCGTCCACCTTTGGTTGAGTAGAAACGCTTTAAAAACGATGGTGTAGGGAAGGAGGGAGTTGGATTTACATCGAAAAGGTCTAAGGAAAAGAAGAGAAAACGGAGTACGTATAGGTCCTCAACCCCTTTTGTAGAGAATAACGTAATCTAGCCTCCGAGAACAGCTTGCCCTAATTGGATAGGATAATTTAGGAGGTTTGGGTAGCAAAGGCTTAGCTACTCTCTCGCTCTCCCTCTCTTAATGCTTTCCATTTGTGAATTCTCTTTAGAAAGTAAAGATAGAACGCTGCTCATTTCTAACGTCGACTAGCTCCTTCGTTTTCTAGGGTACAATCTTGAAAATTAAATTCGTAAGGGCCAAATTCCTATACCGTCATGGCCACCATTGAGATGCGTATAGTTTCGTAATTTAAAATCACTTTTTTTGACTATTTGCAACGGGAATTTTGACGCAATCTAAGAATGTATCTTGGTGTGGGTGTTCATTACTGTTTCTGAGTGAAAATGGAAATAATAAAAAAAAAGAGAGAGAGAAAGCGCGAAAAAATGTCAAGTCACTCGGCGCCTGCTTTAGACCTTTATTTACATTGGGCCTAGGTTAAAATTAATTTCTTTTAGTCTGTGTTTGTTGTAAATTGGACTGTTTCATTATTCAACTCGCTTTCATCTAGAAATGGAGTAAATTGCTTTTAAAAGTTATCTTGACATTTTTATACATAAATTTTCAATTATGCAAGCATATACATAGGTTATAAGGATAATAATAATGGAAGGTATCGTTTCAGCTACAATACTATAAATGTAACTAGTACCAATCTTATATTTGCAAGTTTAACACACAGTGTTACGTAAAGACAGACAGACAGCAAAACCTATCCGGTTCTTTCAATACAGTCATTAGTATGAACTTCTAAGGGTCTCTGAATTTAGATGAGCTTCAAATTGGAACTTGATACGGTATTAAGTAAATTCCTAATTCCAATTTCCTTGTAAATCATTCACTCTTGAACCCTTTTTTCTTTTGCTTTCATTTAAATCTTAAAACTTCAAAGTTTTTTGAAACATTCACAAGCCTATGATTAATTTAAGCTTGGAAATTTTAGAAATGCTTCGTCTATTATTTCCCAGAAGTATAATAACTTGGAGAAACAAGATAACTCCATTATTTGAATAAGTTCATTTTTTCCCCGTTTTTTTTTCTTTTCTTTTGTCTTTTCTTTTTTTCTCGTCCTGCAGATTTGTCTTTCTTTCAGATTTTCTACTGTGTTTTTGAAATATTGATTTGGCTCCACTATTAATCTTAAAGCTATTAGAATAACTCAACTCTCCCATACCTCCCAAAAGCCCTTGATAAAGTACATACAATGTCATTTTTCCAACTCTATACTGATTTTCTTCATACATATAAAATAACTTCGCGGACTCACGTGTAACCATAGCCCTATAATTCCATCCATAAGTGCGTGTACTGTCTGTCGTAAGAGGCTACAGTACCCAGATTAAATGAAAGGCGATATTAACGCCATCTACCTTTAAATGTTTCTAATTCAAACCAGAACAGAGGAGAGACATGGCCTACTGTGATATTCCTTCCCTCTTGGTCTAGTGGTGTTATGGGCAGAGATGGAGATCACAGTAGGTGATGGTTTTTGATACCTTCACGAGAAATACTCCGCCAGATGTCGCCACTCTGCCGTTTAATAAAATATTCGTTATCAGAGAGAATATTCTTTCGACACATACTTATTTAGACTATTATATGGTTGTGGCGGTTAATTTTAGAAGTTAGTAAACTAAAGTGATAATTATGAAGCCACAGAGAGCATATGTAGACAATTCACGAGGTTATAATGTCGCTAAACTTCAAATTTATGGCCTTTTCATAAAAGAGTAGGAAAATTTCTATATAGTTTGTGTGGTACTTTTTTCTAACTGATATTAATGCATTTTGAGCTAGGATGGTAGGGCCTTCGCCCTCCTTCGTGGAGACTGCCTGGTCTTGCCCCCCTGGAATTTAATACGTTTTCTAGTGGTGGTATTATAAAGAGAAGAGATTCAATCCCAAAGAAAGGCAAGCAAATAACTTGGAACCCCTATAAAAAGCTTCCACTATATTTGCGTAATGATGACAAAAGAAGGAAATGTGTTTTTATTATTTTCCATCTAAATTTGCTTTTCTATGAAATGAATATGAAAAATTAATTTTTTTTCACCGTTAGTTGATTATTCATGTTGAAGGCATTGCCCTTTGTTTTTCTATGAGCTTTAATACACATACGTTTCTTTGTTTGTTTTGTGTCATCTGTTCGTATTGAAATGTCGACCTAGGTCCCGGGGTGAATTTAATCGTTGTGGTTTTTTCAACATGTTTGGGGTAAAATGTATATTTTCTTTCAGTCTAGAAATTGTGTAAATTTTAACCTACTTTGTGAAACGGTCTGTTGTTTTCCAAGATTGCACTTACGAAAGAATATTTAGGGTAGTGAATGGAAGAATATGACGAAATTTGAAATTGGTCTGTTCAAAGATGGAGTATGTTTTCCTTAAACTTATTGGTCTAAAATTTTCGTCTGCTCTCTTAAACCACGCCTTTTCATCACGTGATTTTCTTCAGAGAAACGAACACAGAAAATCGCCTTGGACCACAGATTCCATTCCTTACACTTAATTTCTTTGCTCTAAATATATATAAAGGAGGTTTAGATGCTCTACACTACACTGCACTACGGTCGTGCACTGCAGGGGTGCTTAACTAAACCCCTGAAGTTTGTTTCACAGTAGGGTCTGCGTTTTCTGTCTCTTTCTGTTTTTGCAAAACTAGACAAACAAATTGACTCAACTATATGAGTATCTCTCTTCATATAAAACAGAGCAGGGGTTTTATTGGATTGAACACAAGGATCTTAAATTATAACCACAATTTCGACAACCTTTAAAAGGGGTTTTCTCTATATGAAATCACTGCTTGAAAATTCTCTCTCGAAAATTCAATCAAAAATACAGTCGTATAGTATATTCCTACTTCAATAGAATATTATTTATTTTGTAGTGGAGTAATAGAAAATGTTTTGGGGGAGGAAGGGTGAATAAAAGTATAGAAAGAAATTTCGAGGATTTTTTTTTTGGTCCTATGCACCAAAAATTATTAAACTTTTTCACTTCACGCGAACGTAGTAGTTTATTTTTTGTTGGTAGGCATTGGTTAGGCTTAGGGTTCGTGGCCTTTACACGGTATAAATGCGAACCCAACTTGTGTCATATCTCAGAGGGTTCTTTTTATGAGGCTGCAGCTGTTTCTGACAGTGAATCTAACCTTCCGTCTCTCGATCCCCTGATAAAATGGAACGAGGCGCGATGGAGTCCGAATGTTGGATTTTGGCGGGAAAATAGTATAGGGCAGCAGTATACCCCGAAATCTCCCGCGCTTTTGAAAAGCTCTCGCATCACGCGCGCTTCTAGCTCGTTCCCCTTGACGATATGACTTTAATTCGGTTTTTCCAACCGTTCCCAATGCCTTATTCTACAGCCATAGTCGCGTAGAAGTCGTAGACTACAAAAGCTCTCTTTCTATTTGTCCAAAATTTAGTTTGGAGACGTTACGTGGTCCCATTTAAAGAGTATAAAATGAACGCAAAGACGTCCAGGAGTTTACTTCAGGGAGTTCCCGGAATTTTCTCCGTAAGACATATAGATTAAATTTAAATTTTAAAGAGAAGTTGAAATTTTATCAATTTAATAGCAAATATCGAAGTTCTTTGATGAATCTCTAATTTTAATTTCTTAAAAGATCCGTTTCAAATCGAGGTCAGCAGATATAAAGTTAAGACGATCATCCCTTATGTGAATCCAAAAACGTTAGATGGGGCTGCAACGTTAGCAGTCCACCAAAACGAAGTGGTCAAACACCACACTCAATTTTACCTCCATCTTTTGAAAAAGGTCTAATTTAAAATAAGAATTTTTCTCCAAAAAAGTTATTTAATAAATACTTCGAATCGCAAATGTCCGACCTTTCATTTGTATTCACGAAGAGGGTTTTTTTCTTCAAACTGCAAACATCCATCATTATGTAATGAGAAATTGGACAACGAATTCAATATTAAATCTAGATAATCAAACACCCGTTTTCAATTTTGACGCTTCATCCTAACACTGAAGAGAGAGAAAATAAGAAATTGGCATTCAATCTGCCATTTCCATTGGCGAACATCATCCTCCATTTGACGTACCGGGTCGTGTTCACCCCTTTCAACAACGGTAATACGCAAACAAATCTAATATTGTCGAACTACAATAGAGCAAAATCTATAGAGCTCCGATTCTCCCAACTTCAACGCATTGTATTAGATTTGATTTTATCCGAGATTGTAGGGTTGACATATGATTATGTTTTTATTAGAGCTCCGGGGTTTAGTGTGAAAACACCACATGAATAACATAATGTTATGTTTTATCCAATTATTAGGGAGGGTCCCAACATTTTAATAAATTTTTCTCTTCAATCCATTCTCAAAAATATTTAATTTTTAAACCATCTTATTTACTTTTAAAATATCGCTTTAAAAATGAATAAAAAATGCTCCTAAGTCCTAATAACATAAATTTGCTACCTGACTTTTCCAGCGAGTTTTGCGTAGATCGCCCTCTCTCTCGCTTTTGAACTAACAATATATACCATTTTTAAAAAGTCATTAAGGGTTTTTTTTTAACTCAGTGAAGCTTAAAGTAAAGTTAGGTCTAAAAATGACACAAAACCCTAATCAAGATAGTGAGTGAGCTGGCTGGGTTATATTTGAAACCAAATTTCCCTGTTATATTTCGGTCTCATTATAATAAACTTATCTTTCTTTCAAATCGATAAACTTACCCCATCTTTTTTAATGCGATCTACGTATTAAAAGTAGAGGGAGGGAGGAAGGGATAGAAAGTTTAAAAATCTTACGAGAGGCGAACATAAAGAAAGAACCCTTCTAATAGGACAGTAAGTGCGATGATAAAAGCTTGGTTTTTTGGCCTCGGCTATCAATTAACGCGGGCCTCGGCTTCACTCTCACTGTCAAATGAGGATGTAAAAGCCCTTTCTGCTCCATACATTCCCCCGTTCTTTTCCACTACACTAATTTAATTAGGGGGGTGGATGAAGGGGATGAATGAAAAAGGAGTTCTACTGAGCCTCTACTAAAGTACTGAAAAAAATCTATTTGGTAGTGGGACCAAGGTTTCAAGATGAAATGGTTGAGTACCTTTGTTTTGTCATCATGCTTGATAATGACCTATTTGGGGTAAATATCTTCCGCGGTGTTACCCCGTTTCTCCTTTCCATCAAAACTTGCTGAGGGTCAAGGTAATGGGCAAACGCCTAAAGGGACCGACCTGTAAATAAGCCGCAGTCTTATTATGGCTATCTCTTTTTCAAAGTAACATTGAACGAATCTGCACTCACCAGGGGTGAGCTTAGTCTAGGACGAACCAAAGATGACCAAATGTCTATAACATCCTAACCCTCTGATCTACTCCGAAGCCTATGCTGTGAATTAAACGCTCGTAGAGGGAGCCCTTTGCCTGGTCTTTTCTTTGGGGTTTTTGAAGGGCTAGATATACCCAAAGTGGGCTGCTCATTTTCACGGGGACACTATGGAGGGATTGTTCCCCTTTCGCCAACGCTCCACTGACCTCGTTGTCACCCTGCTCTATCTCCGTACAGAAAACTGCTCCCTAGCTTCGGGCCTTCCTTCATTCTTATCTTTTCCTCTGACAATCCCTTTCTCTACATCCCCATCCCATCCCTGACTCCCAGTCGATTCACGCTTATTTTCACCCTGCGCATCTCTGGTCGTGAAATGTTTTCAACCCCATGGCCATCCCGGCCGTAGATCTCGTGAGCTCACGTGAAGATGACGTCATGCTCACGGTTGATTCCTGGCCAAACAATAACCCGAGTCACTCATAATAGTTAATTATCTTTTATTGTGTTTTATTAACTTTAAAGGCACGAAAGAGAAGTTATGTTTTATCATGGTTTATTTTCTATGAACTGTCAAGAAATTGCATAGACTTATAACAAAATGTGTTCCAGGACTTAAACCGTTGTTTCCCCGTTGTTATTAAATCAGCCGCTTTTTCCTTAATCCTCTTATTAGTCTATTTTTCCGTCCCAGGATATTTCATAATAAGAAACGGGGATATAGTCCCTTTCCCCTATTATATCCCCTGAATTATAGCCTTCCACCCTCTAGGGTTAGGCTCGCCTGTACGTTACCTTCTTAAAAATATCCCCTTGCATCGTATTCTTCCAAAGCTCTAACCTCCCAAACCTTTAGAGATCATCCCCAAGTTCGCTTTGCTCCAGACACGCATCCTTTTATAACGAACACAGTATGCAACAGAAGCGAATGTTACGCGGAATACTACATAATGAAAAGTGCTGGTAAAGGAAGAGCATCATACTGGGACGCTTTTGGTTTGCGCTTCAAGATTTCCCATCCATTTCTAAGTCCATTTCAATTACAGTGTGCACTATAATCTTCCTTCAACTCCGCTGAATGCTCGAACTCGCTGAAATGAACTTTGAACTTGTAGCCTTAACTTTCATAGACTCGTGATGTTGGGACGTAGCACTACAATCTGCGCGATTCATTATATCCCGGGCTATGAGCGTGAGCTTTCGCGCGCGCTTTAACCCGCCACTTTTTGAGTTAGCGCCAAAATACACTTTCGGAAACGCTCCTTTTCCGAGCTCGAGCTGTGCATCTTTTATCAGTTCCCGTTCATTCAAGTTCCGCGGAGTTGGTAGGAAGCCCCTGTTCTCCAACGTCCCCTTCGAATCCCTTCACTACAATGCACCAACACCATCCTAGCTAAAAGTGAATTAATTCCGAAATTTTCAAACACATAACAACGGGATTAGGTTTATGATTGGTTTGTAACCTAAACATCGGTTGGAACTATGAACGCATCTAGTGAGCTTTATGTTGAAGCCAAGACATGTATCGAAACCTTTGGGTTTATCAACTTCCTCTCTAACGCTATCTGGCTTTTGTTGTTCACTCCAATCAATAGATCAGAGTTATAGAGAGCCCCGGTGTAGCGCTATGCTTCTCTCTCTTAGGAAGAGGAGTTCCCGAGCTGCTCTAGAGCAGCTAGTTCTGGAGTAAGGAGTGAGAACGCGAGAAGCGAAACACGTGTCATCGTTCTGGTTTGCTCTATCAAAAATATAACTCCACGCGCTACAGTGCACGCTAAGCCTAAATCTCACCCAATATTTTTTATATGGATTTGAGATTATACGGGTACCCCTATACATGTGTAAACCATATATTTATAGGCAATAATCAAGTATCTTTTCCCTTAGAATAGTACTGAGATAAGTGGGGTTTGAACTTATATTTTTAGCGGTTTTGTAACGAAACAATAGACGGAATTTTTATCGAAGAATCCAGGTTTTAAAAAATGGTCTATTTTATGAAATCATTTGTACGTGAAAAATTTGATAAGATTATGGCTTAGCAGCACATTTTTTACACACTTAAGCCGGAGAATCAGGAACGTGGTTGAGTTATCAGATTCTGTGATTTAAATTTGGGAAACCAGACATATCGCAATTTTTTTTTTTTTTTGAAAAATTTGAATCAATTTGGAATCAGGATAGCACCCAGTTTTTGAAACTTTTTGTCATGCAAATTTAGCACTTCCTAGTTTTATATCGATTAAATTTTAGAGTTAAAGGTGTTGTGAAGGTCATACCTAATGATTGTAGCTAATAACACACTTGGTAAATTACAGAATTACAGTAATTTCTCATCTCTATTCATTCTTTTCCGCGGTTAGATTAAAAATAAGGCTTAATTAAAATTTTTAAAATTAAAAAGGTTTTCACATTCACTTTATAATTCTGAAAACGGAAGCGGAAATACGACAGTAAAATAAATAAATTCACTCTCATCTTCCAAGAATCGTTCCCCCCGTTTCAGCCAGAGTCGGAACATTTGATTTTTGGCCTCTGGCAACTCTGAGTTAATCGTCTGCTAATTAGAGTCAACCCTGCGGGCATTATTAATTAACGTCGAAACTAACTAGTGCTCTCATATCCGATATAGAATATCGCTAGCTAAAACTGATTCTCAATTTCTGATTCGTCTGCAAATGATAGCTCAATCCTTCAAAACCCTAGTTGCAATGCTAACCAATATCTCGATTCTTTTGAGGATCTCTGACTCATTTTCAATTCCCCGTGATGGCCAGCTTGATTGCTAAGCACTTTTGCGCTTTTCAAAATTTACTTAGTGTATGTGCAAATTTAACAATTACGTATTTAATTATGTAATGTTTGAGATGGTCTATATTACAAAGTGCTCTTGAAGAAAGCAGAAGTCCAAGTTTTGCAAATTGAAAAAACATTTGTTCCTATATGGCCCTCGAAAATTTAGACGCAGTGTGTTTTTTCGACACGCGGTGGCGCTAGGTTGCACACGAATTTCAAACATTACGCCACCTTATCTTTACAAGTTGGCCGTGGATTAAAATAGACGTTTTAGAAAGCATTTATTAGGCAAGATCAACGTCCCTATATTTGACTTTCATCATCAAAGGATTATATGGTATAATTATTTGCATAATAAATTATTTTTGTGTTTAGAAACAACAGTGCTGTTTAAACATACTTTATACCGAAGTGTTCTCTCCCTACTAATGGACCACTCTCTATCCTATATCGAGACGAGCTATCGAAGGTTTACATAAAGTCTCTCATATCAAAAATTCCAGGAATTCTTTACATATCATAAGCTATTAATACCTTGTACGAACATGATAATCCTAGAGTTAGACAGTATCAGAAGACAATTACATGAAGTTAAGTGATATCCATAAACGTTTCATCGTTTTACAGGCCCTGCTTTATGTTGTTTTCGATTGCTAGGGTAGTAAGTAAACAGTTTTGATAATCCTCTAGATTGTTAAAGGGATAGTAGCCGGTTTCTCCTTTCCATCAAAACTTGCAGAGGTTAACGGTAATAGTTAGTGTAGGGCGCTGTAGGTTAGCTGTGGCATAGGGGCTAGCCACCACCCCTCTATGCATTATAAAGGGACCCACCTGTAAACAAGCCACTGGCTTAGTGTGAATATTCCTTCATAGACCAAGCTTAGATTATTATTATTATTAATGTTCCAGCGAACTGTCCAGCAACGCAGGTTGTCTTTTCTGATAGTAGAATAGTATAGAACTATTTTACAGCGATTAATATACGTCTGATAGTATTGAGTCTGCAGGATGGGGGAGGGTATGACGTCATTTGAAGTTTAAAAAGGTCCAATCCGTGCCAACTCCTATTTCACGATCTGTCATTTTTTCTCCCCTTGTCGGCGTCATCGGCTTATATATCGGAGTTGAAGTGTATATCTTTAAACCCCTCGAAATATGCCATACTTCCAATCAAAACCTTCTTTAGAATATACCTTTTATCTTATTGCAAACACAGATTGGATCGAGTTGTACAACAATTATCATACTAAGTTTGTATTGAAGGAAATCTATATGGAGTATTGTGTTTCAATAGCGTTAGGAACATGCTGGCTCCCCGCTTAGTCTCAGCTACAATCTTAGGTTGTTACATGACTTCCATATCAGTCTTCCTTAGTTAATATTTTCTAGTTACCACCACCCCCGCCAGCGTGTCGAACCATCCCAGACATTTTTATATATAATAACACGTGAAATAGATTGAAATGATCTGCTTGCTCTGTAACCCCCGGGCCGCAGGGCAGCCCATGTTACCAGTTACTGAGAATTACAAAATTGTCGCCATAGACGCAATTTAAAGTCAAATTTCCTAGGATTAAGCTATGCCTATTGAGCATTCCAGCTAGAGTGTCATAGCGGAACCCGGAACTGTTTCAACAATAGATAATATAACCCTCAACAATCAATGATATTGACTCGAATGTATGTATAGAACATAAGGTCGACCTAACTTTGAAATTTGCATATTTTAGATTCGTGACGTACGACTGACCCCTCGTATCTGTTACGCTCAATATTTTGCTCTCTAAATAATTTGAGTAATTAGAATTGATAACTGAATGTTATTAACATCACCACGCTTTAATTAAGCAAGATTTCCCCTTTTAGATATGGGCCAAGATTAAAAATTTACTTTTTATTCTCTTATCAAACTTCGTTTGATTAAAAGCTTCCTTTTAACGAGTGAAATTTCTTTTCTTAGCTAGATTAGAGATCAATAATATTAAGACTATCTATATCATAGCACTTCTTCTTCAAGTTTTAATTATATTAAATGCTAAATACTATATTTTAAACAGAGATAGATTCGCAAATTAAAGTAAAAACATGGCTTCCCGTCTATCCCAATCGTTCTTGAAACTCCCTTCAATGTACCATCAAGACTGACTTAAGTTACCACCAGATACAGTTAAATCTGCCCTACTTCTTTCCTTAACAATGATACTAAATACTTGAGGGGTTACCTTAAACCAAGAAAGGGAAATACATCACATTAATTATTATCACGGCACCAAAATATTTACGAACTTCATTGCGTAGGAGAAACCATAAAAGCAAGGGTTTAGTTTTATATTATAGAATCATATTGGTGATTTTTTATCAATCACTATAATAGAAATATACCACACCACATACAATTGTACATAGTAATTTTGAAAAATTATTTCAAAGGTTGTAGGTACATACTGTACACTACATAAATCATTTTCATAATTGAGTTGCGTCATTGGAGGTGCTATAAGACTACATTTCTCTCTCTCTCTCTCTCATTTCTTTTTTTATTTCATCTCGATGTAAAGACGTCATAACAACAATGGGAAAACTTCCTAGCCACGTTTTAAAAAGGAATATTCAAACCAACTGGGAATATTAAAAAAAAAAAATTAACGAAATATAAAGGTATACACCATAGTGGGGAGGTTTTTTTTTTGATATATTTTTCTTACTCAACGTTAACACTAAACCTAACCTGTCTACCAGACTTGTCAATCAAGAGAAACGTTGAATGGACATAAGGTAGACGTGGGGGAGATTAAAAGACAGTAAAAAAAAAAAAAAAATTGCATCGTGCTGTTCTTTAGATGTACGCCGAATATGTTTAACAATTGGATTTTTTTTTATTTAAAGTTATATAACACAGACACGAATTCACTATTCAACTGCATGTGCACCTCTGAATTGTGTTTAGAAATGCCCAGTTCATACCTTTCACAATAACTTATTTTTTTTTTTTTTTGTATTTACAAGAACAAGGCCTCAATATTTTTGTCTCTTGATGTGGGAAACTAGGACACGAAGTAAATTTCTTGAAACATTACAATTAACGTAAAATCGAGCTGATATTTTTAATATCGGCAAGAACCCATAAGAGACCCGAGAACTTCAAAGATAGGACTGATAGTAATATTTTAACCCTCTATCATCAATTCTCTCACATATAGCTGTACAAAATCATTACATCTAAAATATGAAAGATGAAATTAGAGATCCTCTACTTAGTGGCACGTCACTCTCTGTCTTAAATATATTAGATTAATATCAGATTCAACCATATCTATACAGTTTAACTGATGTCAGATAGTGATAAAAAATAAGAGTAAGTGAAAATTGTAGCTAGCTGTCTAGAAAGATATAATATTAGACCGAAAAAAGTAGGTCAGAATCCGCTATATACAGCGAAAGTTTAGCGAATGGCCAATAAATCTAACTCGAAAATCCCCCATTGCTTAACTTGCAGAATTTGCGCTAGTGTGGACAAGTTTTTTACGCTTGTTGGGTACGGTTGAAATCTAGGGGACCTATACTACACGGGGGCCCCCTCTTCTTCGGAGCACTATTCCACGTACCGCTCTGTTCCACGACGACTTCTGCGAAATATATTTGCCTGTCTTTCTTATTTTTATTCTGGTGGCAAGAAAAATACAGCTCCGAACGGTTGTACCCCAGGACAGACGACGCGCGGTCCCCCCAAATCTGTTTTATACCGAAACATTTTAGTTGTTAAATCGTTCGGAATTTGTCCAACACTTCTCTCTTGTCACTTTAAACTAATGTCAACATAGTAGTGTTAATAATACCTAAGATATCGGTAAGATTTTGAAGGTTATAATTATATAAAGCATATAATAGATATTAGAATTTTGATCGCGTACTTCTGGATGCAGTTTATAGGCAAGAAGCCTTCATGCGATTTGGCTGATCGAGTAAGTTATCGTTTCATGAATAATTCCGTTCGTTTCCAGTTAATTTCCAAAGTTTATGAACATATTTTAACATAATCGTTTAATTTAAGTGCTTTGATTAAATCGGCTTCATCAGGAATACTGTATAATGGATTTTGACTCTGGTTATGGATACTATTAAGGTTTTTACGAGGTTCGGATTCGGAATGAGAATGCCTTAGAGAAAATAGCGGAGCGTATTATCACCTAATGTTAATCTTCGTAACAGTGAAAGTAGTGTTTGACAAGTACGTCTGAAAACTGGAGTATAATACCTCGTAAACGCTACTGGGACCAATATTAAAGTCCGATTTCAATCTATATTTGTGTTGGGAAGGAATTCGAATACACGTCTCTATTTAAAATCAAAGGCCCGCAATAGCATTTTCTCATAGCTCTTTTTATCTAATACTCCAAAGACCGTTCGAGTTATTCAACTAAAAACTTATGTTTGTGATAAAATGTAATGTCATTGTCAATATACGTGTAGGCCTAGCTATAAACATCTACCTTTTCCATTCATACAAACCCACGTTTTGACTTTAACCCCATTATCTACGCGTTCGGTTAATCAGCGGAAACTATATGACGATAGGAGCTCTATGACACACGCACTTTCTAAAAAAAGTATATCTCTAAAGACTATAGTCTGTTAGCACCAATGTGTATTCCCCATGGGTTTACGTTGTAAATAGACCTTTATTTCTCCCAGACCACAAAGGAAGCTGATATTAAAAAAGTACGCGAGTTTTTTGGATAGAAGCCATCGAAACGAACGTGTTTACGGCGTCAAGTATGGGCCTTTACATATTTCTTAGTCTGGCGAAAAATCTTATTCGTCCATGAAAAAGATTGCGCAGTATGTTGGGTATCAGTTTTTATCATCGTTAGTAATTTGAAGAAAGAACCGGCTTCTTTTTGAGCCCCATCGTTTCCGTACTGCGCACGCGACTCGTGAATAGTCGAATATCTCGCGCGTCTAAAAAATGCATACGCAACTTTAGTACGCATGCGTCGTGTACTGGTAAACATCGAAGCGGGAGCGCCGCCACCGTCTACCAGTTTCTAAACGGGAAAGCGAACACTAGTCTTCGTCGAGTCAGTCTGGTTGTGGACGGTGAATCGATGGCGTCGTCCGCTATAGTCGCTATTCTGTCTGCTTCTTAAATTCAACTGGGAAAAACCTATTGAGTTTAGATTCAAACCCTGGCTTTTCTGTCAAAACTCTCGACACTGTCGAGTGTCAGATAGACATACCAAGTTACCCAAGAAGATTTTAATAAAATTATCAGTGATTTTTCCAAAACCGGGCGAGTTAAATTGAACCAACCGAACGTCGACCCGGCATTGCCGTCAAGCCTAACTTCTACCGCGGCGAACTCGGCGGGAAAGCCCCCTTTACGGAAGGAAATCTGCGCGTTGTGTCCGCGATTCGCGGCGGTAATATGCGCCGATAAAACCGGGGTAGGCCTTTAGGCCACCCAGCGAGTGTTCTTATACCAACTTCTTATAGTGAAACGCGTTCCTTCTTTCGGCTATACTCAAGATTTTCGCATAGACCCCCGTAATAATAGGGGTTCGTCTTCCCAAGTCTCGCGTCAACCCATCTCAAGCGTTTGATATTCGAGATAAGAAACTAAAACTAACCCTAGGCCTTGGGTTTTATTTGTAGAAATTGTAACTGGATTCTTGGATCGAAGCAAAATGTCGTGGAAGCTGAAACCGAGTGTTCACGCTAGTGGTACGAAACGTCGACAGTATCTAGACCGGTCTTTAAGCCTCGCGGTACATCACGAGCATCAGGAACTATCTTCATCCTCAATGTCCATCGCTACTACAAGAAACGTAAACGGCTGTTACTCGTCATTGTCCAAGAACAGCGGCGTGTCATTGTTTTTCGCGCTACTACTCGTCTGTGTCACGGCTCCGCAATGTTGTGGTAAGTCTCTTTTGTTTATCTTTTCTACGTTATTTTTTTTCTTACTTACTCCTTAAGATGAGAAGTATAAACGCTTGTAGTTATCAGACCGTGTTCTGACGGCCATCGCTGTTTTAACAGTGACAGATTTAAGAGGGTACGCTTAAGTTGTTGAGATATGAAAGGTGGTTAGGGAAAAAATATTTTTAGTTGACTTGTAGCACCGTAACGTCTTATGTTTATTTAGTATTTCCAAAAAAGTGGGTCAACTCAAACTCTGAGTGTCTTTAAAATATTGTTAAGTTCTTCATGGGAAATTTTGCTCTATCAGAATACATGGGTTAGCTTGTTGGTTTTAGCGAAGAGATCGTACGTTTCACCTCTGGTATTTTTTTTCCCCTCAATTTTTGAGCTCCCGGCGTAGTGCTCCCTGCCAGATATTTGGGTAGGTGATATTTGCAATATGATAGGACATTCAACCATGTTTTCGACTCTTTCGTTAATGACAAATATATTGTCACAAAATATCCTCATTGCGTGAAAACTTAAATATTAAATAGCTTTATGACGAACAACTGCTCAAATATTCACCTTAATGACTCCCCACAAGTTTCGAAATATAGTCTAAAATACCTATTTTGTTATTTTGAAACTAATATATCTTGCCAGGAAAGATATACAATACCATAGTCACCACCGACTCAAATAGATACCATCAAAAATAATAAAATAAAATAAAACCTAATCTATAAAAATAAAAATCGCCAAAAACAATATTCAAATATTAAATTTGAATGAAAAAAATTAGATTTAAGTCGAGATGGAAAGTCCTCGATGTCTCAAGTTTCCTCTCTAATGAGGAAGATCATAATATTGGTTGTTTACGCTTCGTTTAAGACTTGTAATTTGATTAGACGCGACTAATTAAGTTAGCTTAATTGGTTTAACCCCCGTCTCTTATAAGCGCGAGCCTGGAGAAAGGAAATGTCCAAAGTCTCCTCATTAACTTTTTATTAAACTAATCGAATATTTACGCAGGTTACGCCACCAAATTTTAAGTCGATTTTAATTCGATGCCTGTACTGTGAATGTCCCGTTGGAAATATATTAACAGAAAAGTTTTCAAAATTACGGTGGTACAAAGTTCAATCCCTCGCGAGTCGTATTAGGAAGATTTGAGCTTAAAACTCGAATCGAGATGGAAATTTTGCCTTTAGGGTTGCTTTAAAGGTTTATCACTTTAATGTAATTCATTTCTGTCATAATTAATAGCACCCTAAACAAAAGGCAAGCAATAGGGCCGACCGATATCCGACACCACCTTGCGCCAGCGAGCGCGTCACGGCATTTGTTTGACTATAGAGACAATCTCTTAGCTCGGATTCCCACTTATCAACCAACCAAGGTTCGTGGGCATCCTAAACACAACGCCGTATACTATCCAGGTTTATGTACGCGGTATAGAGGCTATGTGCTTAAACAATACTTTAAAGGGCTTTAGATAGGTTTAGAGTATTAAGCCAATAATGTACGACGTCAGCTTAACTTGAAAGCGCCGCTTTTAAAGGCAACGGCTTTTCGGCTTCGCTGTTAATTTGATTTGACGCGTGATTAAAGGATCGTCACAACTCTAACGTAGGCGTTTAAAAAAGCGAACTAAGTGTACAGCGACCTAAAAACTCTTAAAAGATTCTCTTTTTTTACGGGTATTTTAAACCCAGACGTTTCCTTAACATTTTGGGATTTATTGAGCTGAGGTTTTTAAAGGCAGAAATCGTGGCTTATGCAATAGAGGGGAAGACTTGGGGGGTAAAACTCCGCCTTCCATCTCGCTTTCTGGCGCCTGCACTGTAGTATTTTTCTGTCATGAGAGTGCATGCGCAGAGACGGATGACAATGTATCAATGTGCCTACCCCTTTTTTACATCGAAAAGGTCTAACTCCCAAGTACTTTATGAAGAAAATGGCAGGTGTGCACGTTTAATTAGAGATAATTTTGTTTAAAAATTAATTGAAGAGTGAAGACAAATGTTCAGGGGATACTTTTAATTTGACTTCCCCAACTTATTTTACGTTCTTGTTTGAAAGCCCACACTTCTTTTCACTTCGAGGTTTTGATCTTGACTCCGGTTACTTTTGAAAAAGAAAGTTTTCGCTCACATCTTTAGCCCAGAAAAAGTGTTTTTTTTTTACTACGTAATTTCGTTGAGGATAAAAGTCTGTATAAAGAAATTCTACACTTTCCTTGAACATCTCTCTTTTATCCATTAAGTTATCTAGGGTATTTGATTATGGAGACTTAATGAGGTAACGGAAGGCCCTTTTTTAGAAATTTACACTAACTGGATTTGAATTTTTTCTTCTTGAAACTTAGTTAACAACTCAATCAACGCGGTTGCTACAAATTTAAGAAAATTTCGTATTTTAAGCCTTTTTGTTGGTTAATTTTACGCTGTTGTACATAATAGACGTTATAATTAACGTAATTATTAACATTTTACTTAATTTATTCAAAAATTTTTGAGTATAATAGACTTAATTTCTCTCTCTTGGTCTCGAATGGGGACTTAAACAAAGGTTTCTAATGAAATAAATTCAAATCCTTCATAAGTTTAAAACTATAAATAATAAATTTTAAACTATACGTAGTTAACAGTTAGTTTTGTCCATTGCCTGAGCCAAGAGACTGCAGTGAGAATGGTAGTATAGTTCAGTTTGAATCTAACTTGGCTCATAGAGTGCCTGACAACACTGCATGCACTAAACTTAAAGCTGAGAGTGGGAGAAAGGCGAGGAATTTTCTCTAGCATATTTAATGAAAATTATCCGTACATATATTGAATATTTCGAAATTCGTAGCAATTATGTCCTAATTTACGATTTTAAATTAGAACTGAACTTTTATTAAAGTTTTAAAGTATTCCTTCGCATATATATATAGTTAGTGGAATTCCTTCCACTGATCACAAAAGTTCCCCGAGCTTTACGAGTCACAAGGACTTAAGTATATTAGAAGACTTGAAAATTGCAATAAAGGCGTTTTATTGATCAGTGTCTTAGAAATTCTAAATTATGCTAGGAACGCATGCCCAACAATTATAATCCCCACTTTCCGGTTGTGGAACCGACCCAAGTATATTAAACTAAGGCATTCAAAGGGAATAGCTTAGAACCACGGGGATGGATCACTAACAAAGAGAAAATGTGAAAAACGTCACGCGGAATTTGAGTCTTTGTCAACTCTGATGACATTTACAGGGCTACCAACAGGTCCCTAAAAGTTCCGATTTTTCCTTAATCTACCCGAAGTCGGTATTTGGTCCTTAATTCGCCCTATTTTCTAAAAATCGCAGAAAAAAAAGCATTTATTTATTAATTAGCCAATTAAGGGGAGATAGAATAACTTTCCGTTTAGAAGTAATGAAAAGTCTTCAGTCTAAACATTTTGGTCCCTATTTTACCCTTATTTTTATCGTGAAAGTCACCTTTTTTCCCCTATTTATTTTTGAGATTTTGATGAGAGTCCTGAATTTGCAGCATTTTCAATCTTCCTATTAGTATATTTCTGACCGGGTAGTAGGGGACCCAATTCTAGGGCACTCTATGCGGTAGTAACCGTAGTATACTAACAAATTACACGAAGGATTAACCTAGGCTCTCGAATTAACTGGAAGTCCGTGCCAGAATTAAAATATAAAATTAATTAGTCATTTCGAGAGGCGGACGGAAGGTAGCGGCGGAACGGCAATTGCTAGTGCTCCAACGACTCGTTTGAAATTTCCAAGTAGTTCTCTATAGTCTATAGAGACCCCTAGCTGTTGTGGACCAAGTTTGCTCTTCCCACACGACCCTAGAAACCTTAGAACAATAAATGAATTTTAATTAATTATAAATCCACCGTGCAGCCGCTGTATATCGTGGTAATTTCATTAGGAATTCAGAAATTCTATACTATATCTTGTTTTAACTGCACCACGATTTTAATAAATTTATTTATTTACTACCTGAATATTTAACTGAGATTGCTGGCAGGCTGTTAGCGTCTACGTATAAACTAAATAGACAATGGTTTTGCGTAGGTATTCAAGTATTAATTTAAAAAATTCAGGGCACGAGTATAATTTCACGAGAAAGTTCGAAATTTAACCTAATATTACTTTAGTTTTCTATTTGGTACATTCTTCTAAGATCTAATTAATAATTATCTTTCGGAGTTAAGACTAATGCGATGTTCTACGATTGTTACGTAATGCATACTAATTTAAGTCTAATAAATAGACGTGTAGTTTATTATTTATTTATATAATCCTATTTCCAATATAGGCCTAGAGAAGACTAATACGTTTAAAACTTTAAATATTGGCCGAGTTAGACAACGGAATTTAAGGAGTTTAAAAGGCTTATTTTCTCTTTTAAAAATTGAATTTTAAATCAATTCAAATACATACATAGTACTCTGCAGGAACTCTAAATTACGCCTAATCTGAAAGTTCTTATTAGTGCGGTCCAGTAGTTTGCGCTCTTAAAACTAAGACGAGATATATGGACTATACATATATAGGTGCGCTATTGGCTAATAGGTTATAATGGAAGCGCATTTTCAGAGTCAATTTGCTCGCGAATCACAATGATCCTTTTCATCTGAGGACAAGCTTATTGTGTGTTCCTGATTATAGAGAGCCTTCTCTCCCTTTGTTTGCCCAAGCGGTCCTTGCATCTATCTCTAGACATGGACCTTAGTATTCCCCCAAAAACCTCTCAGACTTATGTAAGATGGTAAGACTGTAAGGCGCTTGCTTGTCCAACGATTATTAGAAAAAGAACGTTTCTTTCTCTGTAGATGTATAGTTCTTAAAGGGTACTACAAACCCGCATTGACTATAGAAAGCCACTACTGAGAAGTAATAATAATTTTAAATATATTACAATTTCTTATTTAGAATGTTTGGGTCTCATTAGAGGTTAGTGGGTGCAGAAAGGTTGTATAAACTTCAGATGATATTCTTTATATTCTCCATAAGGTACATGCAGTGTTAGAGTCTTTAATATGTCGCACGGTTACTTCGAACCAAGCCCAAACTCTTCTTTCGACAAAATCGACTTCCATTAGTAAAGCGTGCGTCTCTGATATGAATTGCAGGTAATATAAAAAGATCTATAGTTTATCAGAGACGGAAGACTCGTGTCGATATTTTTTGCTTCCAGACGATCTAATCTAGGATACTTCTCTTTTTCCTTCGATTATTTAGCTGTAGTAGGCCTATATTTAAATGCTGCAAGCCAGTGTCGCGTCTTATCTTATCTACGAGTACGACACTGAACCCAAAGGCTAATTCAAACTTTCGCTACCTAACCTATAAGGTCAAGTACATGAAGATAATAATACAGGTTTATTTTATCGGTATGTAGTGTATCACCTCAGTCTGGTCTAGCTGGACTATGCAATAAGTATAGAAATTGTCATTATTTATCTTTCTCTAGAAGTTGATTGGATAGCTTAGTTTTATTTTCAATGTCCAGTGTGATGTTGACAATATGGTTTGGTAGAGGTCAGACACCCAAGAATTGTAAGGTATAATTAGAATTATAACGCGGCATTAGGTGACAGTTATTTCAAGTATATTGAATGCTGGAAGCGTTTAAAAAGGAACGATTCAAGTATCAACTCAGAATTGAAGCAATGTCTTTGAGAGGGTCTGCTTGTTCTAGAGCCAGCCAGCCTGCCTTAGGCCTTGTACATTTCTGTATACACTTGTGTTTGCGCGGCATTCTAGAAGTGAAATGAACTGCAAACGAAAGGTGCACTGGGGTGGGTTGAGTGGGCAGATGAATTGAGTAGGTAGAAATCTTTCGGAATCTTTGGTGCGCGAAAGGAAATCATCGATCCATCATCAAACGCATGCAAAAGCGCAACCCCTGGCCAGTTCTCTCTCTCTGGCACACGCTGCACCTCCAGCCAAGAACTGCACACACACACTAACATTTTCTACGCCGGCTTTACATTTTACACACAAATCCAAACGTCCTCTTTATACTATTCTTTCTTGGTGGCTGTGGGAATTTCTTAGTAGACAGGTTAAGAAATGAGTTCAAAATATTTGGAAGTACTGAATGGGGCTTTTAGCTGATAGGAACGTGGTTGGTTTTTGCTGAAATTGCATGGAAGTGTTTGTTGCTGTACGTGCAAAGTGGATCTCATCGGAAAGTTTCAATATTTTGTTTTATAAATAACGTAAACACGTAATAGTTTACTGAAAAGTGTTGCTAGTCATTCGCGAGTACAATTCAACCACTGTCTATACAACAAGTTGAAAAGCTTCAACTTGTAGTTCTATTCGATTCAATAATTATTCAGTTGCAGAAGATGCTCTAACAACAAATTACTGGCAGCCCTGAAGTTAAGAAACAGGGGACCAAATTTTTATCCCCCATAATGCACACGTAACACTATGAAGATCTGAATTTGCGCCTCATGGTATGGTAGCTAGAACGTTTCTTAACTTCTCGCCTGTAAGCTTTAAAGGAGCGATTTTTTTTCTTTTTTTCTTTGGGTGCATGCATGGCGCTTTTTTTGGCCGGGCCGGGTTTTAAAAGTAGCGCCAAGGTGATT
Organism: Phalangium opilio; assembly: GCF_054372755.1. Taxonomy (NCBI): domain Eukaryota; kingdom Metazoa; phylum Arthropoda; class Arachnida; order Opiliones; family Phalangiidae; genus Phalangium; species Phalangium opilio. The sequence continues at coordinate 2,889,474 of NW_028324187.1, read as the reverse complement.
TACGCCTGCTCCCAAAATCGATGGTAGAATTTTCTCTTACCGGACTATGTTCAATGCTTGTATACTTCCTTAAACTTAAAAGTGCCCCCTTCTTTCTTAAGAATTCTTCTTTCCAATGAAACGAAATTTCTTATTTCTTTTTATTATTCGGGGGTTTGTATGAGAGGTTAATTGCGCGTAGGTTTCAAATACAACGAAAAGCCTGCGTTGAAAAAAGATACTTGATGATTTTGAACAGGGAATTGGAATATCTTTTATGTTTTGAATCATTAATTGAAGACTGTATCAAAACTTACTAGCTTATAGTTCAAGAAGGGGCATATCTCCGTCACGTTGGTTTGTTTTCAATAGACCACTTCGATGTAGCTAAGAGGGAAAGACACGGGCGGTTTAAAGAATGTAAATAGTAGCCGTTCATACGTTCTCAGGTTTTATATGGGTTCTTGAGAACGTGCAGTAACTTTAAATTGTCTATAGTTTACTGAGAGAAGAAACAACATGAAAAATTCAATTTGCCTGATTAAGAAATCAATTTTTAATATTTTAATCAACGTACGAAATTATTAAGAAATACATTTTCAATATATAAAGGTTTCTTATATTTTGAAGTATAAAATAACTACCTTAATATAATAAAATCAAATTATTCTTTTTTTTTAAATGTACTAATGCTCTTAGCTATGTTAGTTAATAATGATCGAAATATTCGAAGTAAGACGATAAAAATAGTTTATATAATATTAAAAAAAAAAGAAAAATAAAATAATAATAATCTCAATTTTTGGTTTTAAGAGAACTCCTTTTGAGCGTAAAGAAAATTCAACGCCAATTACCCAACTTACGTATTTATTTCTTCTTTTTATATCCGAGTTTTATTTCTCTTCTCCTATAAATTCATCTCCAAAGAAAGAGTAAAAAGAATAAGGGAAACAACCGCGCCACACCATCTAAGATGACTTTAAAGGAATAATGAAATCAATCTAAGAATAAATATGAACTATTTTTATTAATAAGTGACCTAACGGTAAAACTTAGTTTATCCCTCCTACCAAACGTCATACCTCTGCTTACCCAATCATCTTTACTCCCCCACTAACCTTCTACTTCATAAAATCCTCCACCGCGTAGATATAAATGGGAGGAGCTTTCTGAAGCCCCGCCCCTTTTGCTGTTTCCCTATATTGATGCAATCAGGGCCAATTTGCATCTATGGTTCCTTTTCAGATATTCAATATTTAACATGCTCTTAATATAATTTTACATTTCATCTTGCATTGACCAAACAAACGTTGAAATAACATACATAAATCTGGCTTAACGGTATGGCTCCATCTAACGATACAAATACGTAGAGAAAATTTAGTTGGCATTGCATTTCACTGTTACTTTAAAATGCGGAACAGAAAAAAAAAAGACTAAATTGATTTTATCCCATCCCATTCCCTCCACTGCACTAGCCCTCTTTTGGCTTTTACCATAGTTAATGGGGCTCTCTGTTTAAAATGAATTATTGGCCTTATTTCTCTCTTGTAGACCTTCCATCAAGGTTCTTTACCTTTTAAATTTCTCCTAAGCCTTGTTTGTGCTGCATGGTTATCTTCCAATGCACCAATTGAGAATTTTGAGAGAGATTTTTTTTCTTCTTAAACCTTATAAAATCTGTCCAAAACGTTGGCGAAATATTATTTCAACCGGCCCTTTTGAGAGAGAGTCGTGCTCGAATCCTTAAATAGATTGTAGTACAAAATTGCAGTCAAATTATCCCTGGTTATTTCCACAAAATACCCTGTCTTGAATATTGAGGAGGAAAATTAAGATTAATTTGAGTTCGTTTATAGTTGACCCTTCTTTTTATAAGTAGAGGGCGAAACGAATTTCATAACTCTTCAACCCGATGGCGCGTGAGGTCGGAGAACCTTTTTGAAATTTTGAATTTTTTATAAGATTTCTTTTAGTGCAATTTTGTATTAAATCATAAGTCCATTATCAGTTGAAGTACGTAAAATAGTTCTGAAGCTACAGCATTCACGTCATTAAATTCAGGGGGTTTCTGTTAAGTCTGGCTCAGATTAAGGGGGATGTTCTTTGGGAAATAAATTTTGAGTCGAAAATGTAATTTCTATCTCCATTTTGCCGTCCGGACCACTGTTTTCGAGTTATGATTTGATGAAGTGTTTTAGGACTGACTCCTTAATTAAATTAGAAATTACTGTCTAAATCAGCTTCTTAATTAAATTAAGGGGTTATTCATAAAATATTCTGAACAATCTTAACTCGAAAACAGTGGCCCGGACTGCAAAATGGCGATGGAAGTTACATTTTCGACTCAAAATCGATTTCCCAAAGAACATTGCATGCAGACTTATCAGAAACACCCTGTATGTTCGTGAAATTCAATCGCTGAATATAACACCACTGTATACTCAAAATCCAATAACCTATGATTCTGAAATTAGTTTTGTATAAAGTTAATCTCAATTTATTTAAATATTAATACACTAAAATTTTACGCGACATTATTTTTATCCCCGAGTAAAACGTTTAACTTTATTATTAATTTTCTGCCGTTAGATATTGCGTTTAACTATTTATATATTGAAAAACACGTAAATTTTTCTAGTAATTTTATAAAATTTTCAAGTGTTTTCGGAAACATTTTTTTGATTTTAAACCCGGGAGAGGTATCCGCTATCGTAAGAGTAAAGTGGTTGGTGTGGTAGAAAAGTTTTATGAAACGATATCTAGTTTCAATACCCCGAAGGAATAAATCTATTTCAATGTTCAACCAAAGTATATAGCTCGAAATTCCCGCGTTTTAAATATTTAATCGATGTAGAAATAAATATAGTATAACCGAGGTTCGCTTCTCAAGATGGGTGAATACACCCAACCAAATTCATACAGTTTATAGGAAGTAGGTAAGCTTGGAGGAAGATTATTGGAAATATTTTCAATGAATGATTTATAATTATTAGCTAGCTGCTTTAGGCGAAATCCGTTTCAACCAATAGATATCAAAATTTATATATATATATATATATATATTTCTCTATTTTAAAATTTAAGTTGAGCGTTAAATTAGATATTATATATTTATACATATTTAATCCCGAAGAAAATTATTAAAAATATATTAATGAAATTTTACATACCGCCTTTAAATCAATATTAATATAATTATTAATAATTCTATTTATTTCGACGAGGGGCCACTCACTCAACGTATTCTGTGTTCAATGCTGTTCTACTCGTAATCTTTAAATGTGCTGAAATGATTACGACTATTCCGTATTCGATCTACAGGAAATGCGAGTGATTAGCCCCTCGTGTCTCTTCGAGACATTTTACAAAACAAGCAGTTGGAAAAGGGAATTATACTACGTAGGAACGCTTCATTAGTTGTTAAGATGGTTAAATAAAATTATAAAGCGTGGAGAATTCCACTGATGTAATAGCTATCCTAACAAATTTGAATTGGAAACCATCCACCAAAACTAATTGTTCATGAAAACAAAAACTTAACAAAACTCTTTCTCTCTTATGGGATTATTTTAACCGAGTCATATGTACAAATTCGCCCACGTTGACGTTATCGCAAACTCTATTTAAACTAAAATGCCTAACCCCCATCCCCTTCGTCTCTCCAAATAACCTAACGAAGCGTGCATCGTATGTAATGGCATCCATATCCGTTTCACAACTGTTATGTGTATGTGTGTGTGAGTTAGCTATAGAGAAAGATATATCTAACCATGGAGGGAATGATACAAACACGATATATCCGGGGAAGGGACTAAAGCGTTCTGTAAGTATTCTCAATTAAAAATAAGCGAGATCTAGCTAGCTCCCTGACAATTTCACAAATTATTTTTCGCCCTCGGAGTCACTGATGCGTGCAGCATTCTCAAATTGAAGATAGAAAACCCAACCTCCTCTAGTTAGTTGAATATATTTGTATACTGTGTATAGAGTGTGTCTGATAAGTCTGCCATAAATTTAAGGGTGTATGTGTTCTTTGGGTCAATCTAACTGGTAAATTTCACCAGAACATTATATCAAGAAGTGATAACTAATTTACTAAGATGCCTAAGTCTTCGCGCGCCATAGTCCCAGGCCCACTTTCAAAATACAAGGGGGGACGTAAAAGTAGGCCGGGCTATTTCGCCTCTCCTCAGTCGAAAAATAATGTAATTTTCGTCATTCGCGTCGCGCTGACGTGAGTTTTCAAGAACCGATGAGATGCTGGTTGTAATTTAGAGGCGGGGATCAGACTTGTAAATAGTGATATTTTCATCGGGAGCCCTGCGGGCTCCCGACCCCTCCAAAGCCCAATTTTCTTGGGTACCCGGGGCTCCCTAGTGGACAAGGGTAATTAAATAAAAAAAATTGAATATCATACTGAGGCATAGAACTATTTTGGTGTCGAGAAAAAGCCGCGTATTTTTAATTTTTACTTTCACTTTTCAGCCTTGAACTCTTGCGAGAGTTCTCATCGCCCCGAATTTTTCAGGGTACCCGGGTGGTACCCGACCCCCTAAAAATATTTTTTCAGGGTGTCCTGTGAATTTTCTTGGGTGTCACAGGCTCCCTGGTACCCCCTATTTACAAGTCTGGCGGGGATTAACTCCGAACCTACGTTTGGACTGGAGATAAAGCTAGATATGTGGCGAATTTATACCTTCTCCCTAATAATAAATTAGATATCACTTCTTGGTTGATATTAGACAATATTAATTTGTCTTACTAAATTTTCGGCTTATTTTTTTGTTACTACATATATTGGCCTTCTGAAAAGCCTCTTCCATATACGCCAGTTGCGCGTTGTACAAAAATAGCTGAAGTAATATATTAAGGCACGATCTCCATCCACCTTTTTGAGAGGAGGTATTGTTGAAACAATCCGCAACTATTGTTAAGACTAATTTCATTCATGCGTTACGGCATTAAAGATACTCTGCCGTCCACGATGGGGAGGTAATTACCAACGTTAGGTTGTTATTAGTAATGATAAGGCGGATATCCTTGTAATTATTTACTGTATTGGACAAGATATACATACATACACTCTCGAGAAGTCTGGCTGGTTCCATTGTTAAGATGGAGCCAGACTAATAAAAGAATATCATATCGGCTCATTCTTTGGGACGAGACGCGTGTCCTGCGTGGACTCTCATTGAGAGGATTCCCCAATTAAGAGAAAAGAACATATTGACGCGCGGCTAATGAATTGTTTGAGGGCAGATAGAAGAGGAGTATATATTGAGCGCGTATATGAAACCCTCGCAAACCTGCATGCATCATGCCTGGAGGGGTTTTGACTCTTTTCAGATATACAGTAACAGTTAAACAAAAGAGATACTTGATATGATTTGGGGAGGCTATACTATTTATCAAGTGCTTCGCGCTGTCTAATAAAAGGATGTTAGTGGAATTGAGATTAAAATAATTAAAAAAAATAAATAAAGGTGAATTTAATAGGTGTTGTTTCAACAACTTCCTAACCACACACTCTCTATCTCTCTCTGTCTAAAAAGCCCTTTGTATTTTTATCAATTACTTTGTGGAAAAATTGTGCAATTAAGCACACCTACCTACATACATCTCTTTAGGAAAACGCCTTCATCAAACAAACAAGTAAATAAATAAATACTTGAAATTATACCAATGTGACAACCCTATAGCCTCCTTCATCTTGGGTGGGTTATAGAGTAACTTACTTGGTTTAGGGACATTTTCGTGGGCCATTAACCACGAAACAAATTAAGCTTACACCCCAAAACAACAGAAACAAAGACATTGACCCAGAATGAGTCCACGAACGCCGTTGGCTCCCTTCAGTATAATTTCCTCTACACGTATAGACTTAATCGTTAATCTTTCAGAGAGAGAGAGAGATAGAGAGAGCTGAGAGAGAGAAGGAGAAATCCTTAATCGTTTAAACCCATAATTTAAAAAGCCAAAACGTTTTGACGCTTGTTATACTTTAAAAAGCAGGCTTACAGTAAAAACACACCACGGGCAACCTCAAAAATTATAACCATTTTTAATAATTATTGGTGGGCGCGACGTTTTTCAAGCTAGAGCTCACGAAATTACCCCGATGGACCAAGCCAAGCTACGTTATAAAACTATCTACTATATACTTTGTAATTATTTTTATATTACTTTTACTTGTCAGATGAAAAGCTTTTCAAAGGTCGAGAAATTGGACAGTTGTTCCTAAGTCTATGGCTGAAACGAAATTCTTTAGACTCGCACGGCAAGTGTCCTGCCACTTTATAGAGTCTTTAGAATCAAAAGAGTTAGGCCTAGCGTTCCGTTTTAGAAATTTAATAAGTCTTGAGTCCCGACCGTCCCAGTTATAGTTATAGAGTAGGAATTAATTTTTTTTTTATTTCAAAGTCAAGTCGTTGAATTTATGTTCGTGAAACGATTATTCAAAGAGGGTAAAATTGCAGGCTGTTATTTTCGCGACCCATCCCCGAAAAATGAAATGGAAGGTCCATCCCAGTTATTATTGGACATGGTAGGCTTTGTGATGTTCTTCGTGCATGAGCCAAGCCCTACTAACGGTTTAGGTAATGCTAGGGCGTTTTTAACGCGGTTTTAAATAAATGTTACGATGCTTTCAAACTTATACGAAGACTTAAGTCGTAAGCCATATTTATTATTTTATGGTTAAAGGTATGTATCTGCGTTGCATATTAATTTAGAATAAGTTGGGCGTAGCATTTAAATTAAGTCAAAATCTATTAAGAATAACTTCAGATTAAATCTATGCCTCCAAAAGAATTCTTATCACTGAGGTACTGAAACTTTGCTTAATATTATAGTTCCACAGACTTGATAAGCGGCTTTGTAACAGATGATCTTGTTGACCTAATTTATTCCATCATGAACCTTGCGCGAGAGATATTGCACTCCAGCTAGCCAAATCACTTTTGTGATAATGATGACCCAGGGGCTAAACAGTGCTCCTATAGCTAGGTTCTTTTGATGTTTGGTCATCTCAGAAAATCGGCTTAAATGTGTGTTCTCGGGTATCAAGCTCGCTTCGTCTTCAGTGACCCGAAAATGAACGAAAACCTAAGTTCTTTTCGGATGCCGAGATTCTAGAAGAAAAAAAGAAAAAAGAAATTGTTGGGGACATCACTTTGAGTGACGTTAGATTGAGGGTGACTAGGTCACGTCCGCCGGCTGGACAATGGCTTTTTTCACACATTTTTCAACCACTATACTATACAGCATCCCCTATCTTAATAACGTCGATCCTCCTTTTTTAGTCTTGGTTTAGATGTCACTTGTCCCTAGTAAGAAAGGTGTTTATACCCTTCAGTCCCCCTTGCTTTTAGTCAAAGATTGTCTTGGTTATTACTATATCTTGGCTTTACCGAAACCCAAGGTCCCTTAACGCCATTGCGGATGGTTGAGGAAACGTTTGTAGACCCGAGTGACATCTTTCATAACAGCAAACCTTGTGAAACTTATCTCCCTGTACAACTTCGGTTTGTCTATATAAGATCCTAGTATTTTACCATGCGTACAACTGAACTTTGTTTTCAGTCCAAACATACACTTACTGGACTTGTGCCAAGGGTTAGGGAACTGTTTTCATACCTCTTATTGCGGTCCAAGGTTAGTGTGATTTTAAATCTATTCTAGTATTCCTTCAACGGCTGACGCGTTTTCTTGGTTTTGTAGTTTTGTTTTCCCTAGTTTTTTCCCTTAGCGTCTAGGGTGCGCTATCTTGAATGACCGCGTGCCGAGATGTCCTCTTCTTTTTTTCCCATTGGGTACCAACGTGCTTTGAGTTCCATTTGCTTTTTCCCACCTTATGGAGACTAGGAAAGGGTTTATGGGACCTCAAATAACACGTACGTAACGCCTCACCGCCATCTTCGTGGCTACCCAAAACCCATTTTCCATTTTGAAAGCGTGACTTGGGTCGAAACCTTGTAGGGTCAGCTCGTGTTGGCAAAATTTAGGAATAATGCGTTAAAAGTATAAAGGGACCGACCGTTCGTTCAATGACTTGTGTTATTAGTTCCATTAATGTTGTGGTCCCCGTTTCGGTGTCTGCAATGAACTAGACCAATGGACAAGACAACTCCACCTATAATAGAATCTAAATGCTAGACTTAAATTTGGATCGCACGCATGCACTCTTCTATGGAACAGTAAACAATATCGCTCATTGAAGAGCTAAATAAAGAACTTCAATTGATGACACTTTTAACCAATAACTTCTTCAAGAAAATAGCCTAAATGGGACACGAAATGTCTTCCTATAAATGTCTTGATTTCTTTTATGGTCCGTCCCTTGAGACTATGAGGGAAAATTCAGTAGGATATCGGCCTATTCTATTCGTGTTTTCGGACCTTTACTATCCTCTGTTTTTTTTTCTTTAAGATGGCTTATTTAAAAGCTATAATGCGAAGCCCGGAACATTTGACTCGAGATAGGCCTATATATATATGTAGTGATCGCGTTTTTCGCAAACTTTTTCGCTTTGGCCCCAACAAGAAAAGCTATTACGAAGACGCGAGCCTTCTTTGGAAAGCGGAGCAATAAGGCTCGAGTTTTTGAGGTCGTTCAACGGATTGCTGCCATTTAGGAATCATCTCTTCCCTTCTTTTCTTTTTTCGTTAAGCCTTTTCGGTTCCGTGTCCAAGGCTTAACGCCTCCTTTATGCCATTGTTTTAGACGTTTTGAGAAAATGCCTTCTTGCAAATACCATTTTCTTATACTTTTTAAACAAAATATTGGATACCTAATGCCTATTGCCTAGCACGGCGACAGACGGTCAAATAGTAAAACCTTTTTGTTGTCGAAAATGGTGATGGGGCGACCTTTCCCATTCGATTTTTATATAGAATTAAGTGTGATTTAGGGCGGCGTTTTTCACCGGGAATTTACAACCGAATGTTAGTTATTTGTAGCTATTTCAAGCCTTGGAAAAACACCAAATTTGACGTGAAATAGACTATGTAGTAATGTAAGACATTTACGTCATGTACAGACGTTTTCGGTTTAAGTCAGTACAAGCCTACAAGGTCATTCGTGCTTTTGAGATTTTGTCTTGGTTTAAGTTAGAAACAATCTTTTTCGAGACTAAGGTTAAAATGGTCGATTTTGAACGGACTTAGAAGGGTTATTTTTATCGCTTTATGTTTTAAGGAAAGCGGTTCAAACTTTTAAAAGGAAAAATGTTGTTTAGTATATGGTTTGGACCAAAACTTGGGAGTTGTTTCACGATGTTACTAGAAATAAAATGAAAAGAAACGGCATCCCCGCAGCAAGCACCCTTTTCAAACTAAGTTTCGAATGAATAGTGACATTTATTTGATAATTCGAGCCCCCCCTTACGGAAGTTGCAAACTCTCGGTCGAATCCCACGTTGAGTTTACAACAGTACCATCGTAGTTTTCAACAAAACTTTGGTTTTAAATCACACCGAGAAAGCCTCGACACTCGTTGCAAATTCCGCTTGGAATAGACTTGGAAATATCGCAAAATTTTCTTAGTGGTCTCTTTCCTCTCTTCTAAACTCATTCTTAATTAATTGTAAGGGCGTCTTAGCTCCTTTCGGATGAAATCATTTAGAGAAAAGATAGATAGGGGAATATAATTCCAACACACAATGGACAAATAAATTTTGGGTTTTGCGAAATTTACTCTTGTGGGCCCTTATTTGTAAAATATTGCTGTTTGCTTGCTTGCTTGTTTGTTTTAAAGAGTTATTTGCAACTGTCCGTTTTTCATCTACTGCGGGTTAGCTTTGTTTAATCGTGGCATGATGTATAATGTCCTCTAAGTTTTAAAACCAAAGGAAACTTAAGTCTTTATCTTATTTTTGTTGAAGTATCTGAATTTCCAATAAATTTAGACTTAACCTTATTTTTATGGTTCAAATCAACCATAGTCCTTATATGTAGATGGTCATAGTCTCTTCTCGTGAAACACGGTATTCACAAAGAGGTGCGGGAATAGGCCGAACTTTCTCTCTCACTCACTCTCTTGGCAACTTAGGAAGACAGCGACATCTAGATATCTAAAATTAAAAATGATTATTGTACTAATATGCAATAATAAATCACTCTGTAGTGTGTGGTCAGATGTAGTAGCTACAGACAGAAGTTGCTAACTAGCCCATTTTTTAGTTCTTATCTCTTACAGTTTATAACTAATCTTTTGTCAGACGTTTACATCTGCAGGCGTGCACTATGAACCATTACATTAAAGAACCATGATGACACTGTGTATGGAGATATCAATTCGCAAACTTAATACCAAGTTTTGTTTTGGAGCACTCGATCGTTTTAGTCTAATTAGAGACATACTAATATCTTCCTAATTACTTAGGACGAAGCACGCGGTATATAACAGTATAATTAACTCGGAACATTAGCGACCTGTACTCTAATAAAGACAGAAACATTAACTTAATTACCATATCTAATTCATTTTACCACCTTGTCGGGTATGGAAAACTTAAATAAATCACCTACGCCATAGTGAACTAACTATTCATCAAAAATAAAACCGAGACGTACGTGTTTTTCAACTTGTAAATAAGTCAAAGTTAATTAGCCCTAAACATAATAAATACCCTATCCCATCCTTTTATGTGTCCCAGCGTTTTTAAACTTTGAATGAGAGAAAGTTACAGAAAAAGGTCGTCATTATTATTCATTAGTAAATGTAAAATTTCCGTAATATATTATCTTATTACAAAGCTCTGAAAAGTTATATTAGCATTTAGATGATAAAACCATATTGGTGGGAGGTAACTTCTATACGTTAGAGAAAAACACAGAAAATGTACTTTTACTTTCATTTCAAAGTAAACGCTGGAAGGTTTCGATATGACGGAACTGGCTGGTTGGATGTCTCAGGTTGCAAATTGGTTCTCTCATTTTAACTTATCCTCATCTGTCTTTGAAGTTAAATTTAAATATACTACTACACACGAGTTAGTGTATTCATTAAATACGCCTTATAATTCATCTAATATTATTGTGCCTCAGTCGCAACTCTTAACTCCAGAGAGATCTTTCATGCAAAGGCTTAGGAATTGTTGCAGAAGTGTTTAGTTATGACTTGAAGATCTTGTTATGTTTTGAACCTTAGTTATAATTGAAGTAAGCCCACTTGTACTTGCTTAACGTGCTTGGATCAAGGTATCAGAGCCCGGGGAACAGGTTTAAGGGTGTTTACTTGATGTTAAACATTTTTTTCGTTGAGTTGAGATGGGTGTTACGAGGAACAGGGCGTCTTCCTTCAATGCCCCGGGTTTCAAATCAAATTAGCCACGCCCATACTTTTTCCAAAGACACTACTACGTGTCTTTCTATCTAGGTGCTATTTATTAAAAGATCTCACCCGTCAAGGGTTCAAAACTTAACCATCCACCCTCTATTACATTAGTTTTAAGTCTATGATTTATTTTATGGAAGTTTTCCTACCAAAAAGTGCTTATATTACTGGTTATCGCGGACCAGCAATTTTAAGAAGAATTTCAAATGAAAGAAAAAAATGTTTAACATCTTATTTTCGACGCCTAGATATTTTAACTGAATTTTCGACCGTCCGGAACGAATTTTTGATTTGAAATATGAGCTATAAATCGTGTTATTTTTTCTTTTCTTTACCGCGTTAAATTCAAAGTAGCAGTGACATGGTAGTTAAATGAAATTTTGATAGACTGTTTTAACGAAGACCGCGCGAGCTTACATTAATCTATCTGCGCAGCAAATTTTGGATGAACCTCTAATATTTAAAGAGAGCTTAAGAAATTCGCGATAAATCATGCCACAGACACTTTAGTTATATTTATTACACGTTTTTCGCAAGAAACTTTTAATTAGTTTTGGGGAGTGTAAACTTGCGTTAAAAAATAAATCCACATTTAAAAAAATAATACAATTTTGCTTTGACATTATTTTGGAATTAGCCCAGTAAAAATGATTAACAGGCTTCGGAAGTTTGGGAAATGACTTTGCACGAGTTTTCTCTGTATGCCCATTACTTGTTAACATGTATTTTTTGGGACAAAATTCCTCACTGTATTTTGTAACATTTGTAACTTTAAAAATATCCTTTGACAATTCTTTATTTATTTATTTATTTATTTACGGAAATGACCCCGAGTGAGTTAAGTTAACAATAAGTTTAACTAATATCGGAATTTCGCGTGGTCTTAGGAAGATTACGTCTCTCTACTCTCTTGTCTGTGTAAGGTTTTCTTTGATAAATAACTTATTACAAAAGTTGAGTCACATCTAAAGAAACCGACACTTACATATACTTTAAACCAATATAAAAAGGTTTCTAGTCTTATAGAAGGAAAGAAATTTTGGCAATCGTCCCAAGTCATTGCCATTGAGGCCTTTAAGTACTAACTTACTATTGTTGCCAGTTAGAAAAATATATAAGGAAAAGGAATATCGCTCTTCGCGAACTTTTATCTCTAGTGTCTATTTGAGAAAATTTACGGAATTTACGGAGCAACTTCGCTCGTCAAGTGAAAATAATTGAAAGTGAAACTATTTTCTTTTTCGAATCTTGTAACAAAAAAAAATGGTTTCTGTGACTTCTTTATGTCAAGTTTGCCAAGCCAGTGTTAATGATTCTGTTGCGTAAGACAAATGCTTGAAGACGTTAGGGTCTTGCCTTGTAACAGAAGGGGATAATTGAAGAAGGATGACACTCTGAATCCTATTAATACTTTAGCTATGAAACATGATTCTTCCCAGGCTCATGAACCCTTTTTGTTTGACATCCTTCTCATCAAACAAACTTCAGATGGGCATCGCACCGTGCTAGGGTGAATTCTGTAACTATTTGGTACTAAATCCTCAGCAATCAACCCACAAACCTTGATGGTCTTGACGTGGGATAAAAATCCACAAGCGCATGCGCCTTGGCAAGTAGTTAAGCGCTAATAGAGTAATAATGAGGGAACTATTTATCGCGTTTGTGATTCGATTATTCGCCTTGCTCCAAATGTAAAATTACGTTGGGAAGAATCATGTTACAATTGCCCCGCTTTGTGCTGGTACACTTCTCTCGAAAAGAAGTAGCTTCAATTGCATTTGCTAGTGATGGTACAACTAAAGAAGCTATCTACCACAACTTTAAACTTAAACACTTGCTTGGCAAAATAGAAAACGCCAAGAAATACCTCTGCACGCCCTAGAGACTTCCTCCAGACAAAAGACCTATTATTTTAAACCAAGTCTCGTGTCATACTATGATAAGTCTACTCCTGGCTCGTTATATATACTTTCTCTAGTTCAAATAAGCGACACGTGTTTAATGAATAAATATATTCTACCAGGACAATTTATTTTAAACACCGAGATGGGGGTGATTGGAATATACTTTCCCTTGTGGACGATTTACATATTAAGTTATTCGAACCTGAAACCTTTAGGTAGAAATACCCAAGGCGGAATAATTTTATATGAAAAAATATTTTAAAGTTAGCTCTCTCTCGCTCTATACTTGGTCTTAAATTTCCATCGCTATGGTTCGAGGTTCTTTTAGATCTAATACAAAGAAAAAATTCCTTGTATAATCCATACCGCCAGATTTTTTTAGTGAAAAAGAATTCTAAATTTATGCAAATTTACCCGACAGAGAAACCTGATGGTATTTTTTTAATATAGTCTGTGATTCGTTGACCCGTTAGGTTTAGCCATAATAATCACGACCATGCAGTAATGGGAGCCTTTACTACATACCTCAGGGTTCGTAGATATGTATTGAAAACGTGGAAACAGCAGACGAAACTTAGTTTAAATGGATTAATATTTGAAAACCCTGAAATACTTTAAAGAGAATATTCCAAAAATTGTCTGCTACTGTAAGCATGGCCATGGGGGAACTAAAGTTTTAGCATTCATACATTATCCCTTTAAGGAAAATCAGGAAAAAATGTAATATCACCTGATCACAATTTGGCTGCACAAGGATGTGAATTACGAAGCCAGCCGTCATTCATGGGAGCTAAGCCTTATTTCGCCCACGTAATGTAAATGCCCCCAATCTTTTTAAAGATTGCTATATTTTCCGTTTTCTTTTTCATTATTTTTTTTTTCACGGATCACAAAAGGTCTAACCGTCTAAAGGTCCACAAGGGGATAGTCTAGAAAATTGCATATAATTACGATTATGGCCTCCTCAAAGTCTGGCTGGCTAGTGGTGGTATAGTTATAGGAATAGTTGCTTTGGGAAAAGGATGGAGTTGAAAAATAATATAACCCTTGACGGATGAAGATTTTTTTCTTCATCTTTCCGGTTTTTCTCCTGGGCTTCAGAAAAAGAGGGGGTGTGTGTATAATCGTTCGCGTATTCTAGATGCATTTTCAAAAGTTATTTTAGTGTTGTAGGGTTTATGTTAATGCGGGTTATTGTCAGTCTTTTTAATAATAGTTTGCGTTAATGGGATTAATGTAGAATTGCTCTTAATTAATTAAAGGGGCGTGTCAAGAACTATTTTGAAGTAGTAATGTGTAGTAATTGGCCTGTCACTTGACTAAGCTTGGTACGAGTCGGAGGCAGATAGGATGCAAAAGCTGAGAGAAATAGGCATGCAAACTGTAGAACAGTTCAGGTTCGGTCGGACGCTAAAAATGGGGGAGGAATACTCGGAAAAATGGCGGGAATTCTAGTTCAGACTAAGCATGTACACCGTCCGCCATTTTTCCGATTATTTCTAGCCCATTTCTAGCGTTTCACCGGACTTGATCTGTTCCACATTTAGCGCGCCTATTTCTCTCAGATTTCGCTTCATTTTAAATTGCACTGATAATGCTACGAAATACGCGCAATGCCCAGTATAGACCTAAATTTGATGACACATTTCTTTAATTGGTTAAAAGTATTAATGGTAATTACTTGTCAATTCTAAAACTAGTCAATAATTGGCTGTGGGAAATTTGAACAAAATATAAAAAATTAGTACAGATACGTCTGTTCAAACATTTTATCAATTTAATGGCGGCATGAGAGGATGGGTAAAGAAAGAAGAAAAGTCCACTCGATCTCCATCAACTAAAATTACACACGGCATTGATTTTCCGTTTTAAAAAAGAGCCGAAAACCGGAGATAAAAGCAGGAGATGAAAGAGAAAACTGGTATCGTTTGGCTTCTCTATGAAAAAGTATTTTTAATTGAAGAGGATACTCGAAATACGCCAGCTACACGAGAGGGACAGAGAGATACTAATTGAAATTAAAAGTAGCCACTTTTTACAAATATTTCTAACCCTCCTTAGTTCTTATTTAGAAACACGTTAATTAATAAAAAATTTATCTTCAAGTGGTTTTGCACGTGACAGGTTATACAGGGTGTTTCTGAATTTTCTGTCGGAAATTATTGGTATTATTGATCTCTTCCAAACTGTAAACAACCATTTTTTTGGCTCTGTTTTAACTCTTCACCACTTCATTTGATAGGGACCACTTCTTCCATCGTCTGTTACTTTTCATTGAAGTTAAGAGGTTCTTTTGAATTGCGCTTTCGCGTTTCGTGAAGTAAGGTGATGCCTGCTAAGGTATATGGATTAATTTTTCCACCCGCACCTCTTATTCTTATGGTTCGTTTCGGCAGCTGGGTCTACTCTTATCAAAGACAAGAAAATAACGTCCTAGGAAGGGTTGCGTAGCGTTGCCTCCCAGCTTCTTCTCCTTAGGATAAAAAATACTTAGGCCAACATATAGTTAAGTCGTTCAGATATATTTTATAAAGAAAAATATAGGGTAGATGGGTCGATAAATAATGTATAGTGAAACACAGTGGAAAAATGTTTTAACTCGGATTTTGGACTAAATTTTATGTATTTAGTTTGTTAGTGGAAGTGGTGCAATCTTGGACTTGAGATAATTTAGGAGAAATAAGAAAGTTATGAATTTTACAAATATTTTTGGCAATTTTTCTAAATTCTACCGCGGTCACTTCACCCAGAAGTGGGTGGTCCTCATATCACATTACATCTTCTTAGGGCCCCAGCTAGTTTGAAGTCACAGTCCCCAAAGCTGTCCCCAGAATTCGTCATGAACTTTATTATTCAATTGAATTGAATTGATTAGGTCGCATATATTTTCAACTTGATAAAATTTTTATATAAAATTGAATTCATATAGTTACCATATATTTGCAGTCAGGTATAAGAGGTCTAACGTTAAGGGAAGGAAGTATTCCGAACATTTCAAGATTCAAACAAAAAAAAACGTAAGAAAGAATGAAAAAAGCTTGGTAAAGAGCTTCGAAAAACTGATTGAAGACCCATCGTGATTTTTCATTCGCCGCCATCTCAAGAACGGTTGGTTTTTTTGGGTGCGCTCGGAAAGATTGGCTATAGTTTCGCCATAAATTATCCATTCCTCCCAATACCTATTAGAGCCGAACCCTTCTGGCTGGCTAAGCTAAAGCTATAGTGGACGTACAGCCAAAGTTTCAAACACATCATCAAAAAAACTGAAAAATACCTCGCCGAATATCTCTGGCTTCTTTTTCCTTTCGTGAAAGCTGTATAGCCTTTTGTTTTAGTTTCGATAAAGGTTTTTTGTTTTGCGTGAAGTAAAGAAAGAGCGGGAGAAAAAGAGAAACTTTCCTAAGCCTTGGCTTCAAACTTGGCAGGCATGGAGTTTTTCTTTTAATAGAATTGGTTGACTGCATTTTGATGAATGAATCTTTTAAAGAGGAGACTCTATTATCTTAATCTATAACCCATTAGAATAACTTAACGGTTTTCTGAGCTTTTGTGTGTACTTTTTTTAATGGTATCATAAGTGTTTCTAAGAACAATAGTGAATTACTTATGTCTTATTAGTCTTGTCCGCTCGCCCAGTTTTGGGAGATGTATACTGAAATTAAGGTACTTTTTATTTACATGAAAATGTTGGGGCCTTTATAAAGTATTGAGACAGTTTATTCCCAGCATGCATTGCGGGGTGTGTTATCCCTTGCGTAAACCTTTGTTGTAATACGCTATGGCCTACTAGCTATACAAAAGAGAGTCAAGGGCCTTTCACACCAAACCACTTTCTAACTTTGAACTACTTTCGACAATTTCTTGAAACAACGTTTGTTGAGCCCTGTTTCGTAATTAAAATGGCTTCTCTGCAAACCGACCAATAAACTAATCCCTATGACGTAGTTTATAAGTGACTCTGATTGGTCCAATTCTTAAATTGGGAGCGTCAAGTTGCCTATAGTCACCAATTAATTGGATCAGCTCGCAATCAACGTAGACGATTTTAATTTCACCTAGCAACTATAATCCATTCAAATCACTGCAGCTAGCTGGAGGTAAAACGTGAACGGTGTGAAGGGCCCTTCAATGTAAAGGGGTGAAATATGAGACCCAGGGATACAACTAACTTCACAACCTAGCCTAAAACTTTGAGAAATAATGATCAATATATCCTGGACGTGTAAAACCTTGCTTTCCTAACACTAGGCACAGTATGTCCGAAAGTCTATGGATTAGTTCAAAGTGACTTGAGGGGCTAACATCTCTAAGATTTCTTGTATGATGAAGGCTCAGTTGGTGTACCAGTAACGAGGAGTAACCATCCCCTCGTAGTTACTTAGATGTTCGGTTCAGTGTCAGTTTTCATAAATGGAAAGCTAAGGCTACCATGGTTTTTATATACACAAAAGGGGTTTATTATGGTTGGTTTATAAATATGATATGGTTGCCTGGCAGGCCTGAGTATCCGTATGGTTATTTGAAAGGTTACGCTGTAGACATAAACAAAGATATAGATGGAACCACTATCAGGGAGGTTCTACAAAGGGGGTGTTATTAAGGATCCTGAAATAGTTGTTGGAAAAACCATGGAATTACAAATTTAAGGGACACTCTGGACTCATGATCTCTCCCTGGGTAGTGCAGGCCGATGAGCGAAATAGTATGGTCTTCCAAAGAGTTGCTCCCCAATAGTGTCTCCCTGTCCCTATATAACTCGCTAGGTTCGTAATGGATGGGTACGTGCATGAGGTAAACCATTTTGAATGCCGCAACTAGAAATCTTTTGTACTCTTTAGACTTTGGATTTTGTAACCTACTAAATGGAATTTTAATTTTTTTTCTCTTGCGCTAATGTAAGTTTAATATATTCACAAGCACGCCACTGAGTCAACAGGATATGGTTGCTGGTATATGCTCCGTAAAAATAAACCGAAATTTTAACATCATTAATCAACTAGAGCAGCAAGATAATAAACGGGGGCGTTGGGGGAAATATTTATGAAATTACAAAGAATTAATTGAAAAAAAAAGAAAAATTTATATATAATGCCTTGAACATAATATAGCAGACGACAAATATGGCTATACAGGCTTAAATTTGAAACCTTTCACATTGGCGCCTCTTTTCAGCATATACGTTTAAACCTTATCTCCTTAGTGTTAAAGTGACAGTGTAGTTTATCACTCGTTTGTCTAAATACTAGTTTGAAACAGGACAAGGGCCAATCGTGAAATATGTAACCGTGACAACCACGTCCGTGTTATTCGGCGGTATGTACTTTCAAGTTGATATTTTTTTTATCTAAAGACTTGATACGACATTCGACGGAGAATCAGTCAGTCCAATTGGTTCTGGGTTGGTAACATGAGCGTTGATTTATTTCGTACTTTTCTTCTAATCCTAAAACGAAGAATCCTCTCTCATCTATGAGTTGTATTTCATGGTCGTCCACTATTACTTACTGGTTTACCTTGTATTATATGTGTACATTTTAACTCCCGCTTTTTTTCCATCTTCTTAATTTTCTGGAGGGAAAAAGATAAAATGGAAATGTCAGAAGCAGGAGACAAATTCAAAGTAAAACTACTAGGAGAAAAAAAAATAAATTTAAATGGTTTTTACAATTTTTTTACCGAGAAATGTAATGTTGATACGCATAGGGGCTCACGAAATGAACCTTTCTAGACCTCTGGGGTTGTTTTATCTGTGGGAGTTATTATTTGAGGTATATTTTTCCTCCGTGATGTCTTAAAAGCCCATTATTTGTAGTGAAATTCTTTATAAAGGTTTTACCAGGTAGGTCTGAGTTTTAAAAGTGAATAATTCCTTGAAGGAGAAAGGGATGGAGTGGGAACCACTATACCAATGTTGCATCTATTACCGAAGTCTTCCCGGCATCCTCAGTTTTTAGGTAGGGTTGTACAGTACGGAATCGTAAAATACGCCCTCTCTGTCTTGAAAATAGAAGCTAGTTCTGATACAAATACTATGGCGCTACGCGGCAGCACTTAACAATCGCCTACTGAAGGGTAGGGGCGTGCGCAAGGCACACTGGGAGATTTTCAGTGTCGCAGGTCACCCATCATCAAATATCACTCCTTCTTACCTTATTTCTCAGTCCCTGATAACCTTAACTTGAAAATAAACTGGATCTAAGAATGTTTTCATCAACTTGATGGACTTTTAGCTGTATGGATGTACCGTAACAATACATACCCGGATAGAGATAGCCGAGGAAAAGGCATTCCGACAGTTTATCTTGTTAGTGGGAGTTCGGTTGGAGGTACAGTTTAAAAATGCTTATCGCCTCTAACCGAGATAAGTTGACGACGAAGATTGGATCGAAGAGTGTTGAGAATACACCGAGGCGACTAGGGTCCAGGTGGCAGTTCATTACACCACGAATTTTGGGCAGATTTTTCCAAAACAGAGAATGGAGAAAATGGCTTTTAGTTTTAGGAAAACCGCTAGTAAAGACAAACTGTGAAGCTTTTTGTTGAATTAGTTTGCGGGTGGAATTTGTCACTTTGTGCTGGGAAATTATCTTTGAATGTCTTTTCCATTTTCTATCCAGGATAGTTGCGAAAATAGACTTTATCGTAGGCTTTTAGAAGCTCTTAAAATGAGGGAAAATATTGCGATGGAAAATTGCTTATGATGGGAAAAATTTTCGAATTGTAAGTGGAAATGTTATATCTCATTTGCCCACTCTTGGGGAAAGAACATACTAATCCTTAGAGAGGTCGAATCTAGCATTGCGCTCACGTCAGCAATGCTGTTAAACTGGTCTCAATCCCTGGCTGCAAAACGCTATTGGTAATGTTTTTACCCCGTCGGCCGTCGTCTCTGCGGGATTTTGAAAAACCTAATAGATTATTGAAAATGCTCGTAGGTCTACACTACGCGATTATGTTTTTAAGGGTTTATCTGTTATACAAAACACTGCTTTCCGTATAGCCATAGTTATATAGACAACTCTATATGTACTAACAAGTTTTTCTTTTCCCCCTGTGCTGCCCCCTCTAGTAAAGGACTTAATTTAAAAATTGTGTTTGTAAGCAGGGCACTCCGTAGCGGATGAGAGAGAAAAAGAGAGAGAGGCACTTTCTAGTAATATATTTTATTTTATAAATTCTAATCACGTATTATATAAAAGAAATGAAATATTTCGTTAGATTACTGTAGACTTTCGGAATGTTATTCAAGTTTAGACTTTCCTGACTTCTAATTTTGAATACTGCCAATCTTTTTGTCCCTCAGTGAATTAATTGCGAAGTTAAATATTTATAATTGTGCTTTTATAATCGCGGGTGAATTTACAGCTCATTTATTTACGTCTGTCATAAGTATGGGTTGAAAGGATATTTGTAAAGAGCAATTTCGTCTCACCGCTACTACAAGTCCTCTAGGGCAGAACCATACTTACGCGATATAGGGCTATGGTAGCTTAATTCACTACAGAAAGAAAAAACAAATCAAAAACTCCGAATTTTTTTGTTCTAAATTATGAATTAGTCAAGTGCAGTTCAAAAATATCTTCAAACAATTTGATGTAATTTATCCGGGATGAATTCCTCCACCCTTTCAGATACGTATGCTCGTTGTAATTACCCAGGCTACACGTATAATTAAAGCTTAATTTGCAAATTTAGACAATTAGATATTAGTTCTTGATCATTCACTTCGTATCATTCGTTATCCAAAGGGAAACTTCGGGGAAAATTCTTTGGCGTAAGTGAGGAAGCTGAGCAAGGTGGCGGGAAAAATTGGCGCGGATTATTTCTTGAAAATTAAATTTATCTTTTCCCCCCGGGCTTCAAGGAAATAATAAAAAAAAATAAAAGACATAAGAAGCATTTGAACAATTTCAAAGCGTCCGGCCATCTTTTAACACTTCCCCCCTTGAAGCTTTTAAGATGCGTCTCATATCTGTTCATGTAATTTGAGTTAATACGTACTACATTGTAACTTCATCCGAATTTACACGCAATCTCAGGTATTACCTTCATAACCTGTTTTAATTTGAACATCACAAGTTCATTACCAGTATTCTATATTCTAATTCAAGCGCATTTTGCCCCACGACTCTACGTCTCTAGGCGACTTTTAACACGGGGTATTAATCCGCGGTAGTATTCTTAAACGTTGAAAAGTGTTGTTGAATTGAACAGAACCAACCGGGATTGTTGAGCGCGCGGTAACTTTAAAAATAACTCTTTGCGCCTTCTTAAGTCGGTGTTGTAGGCTTAATTATAGCATTGCTCGTTTTAATTTTCAGTAGTGAAGTGTATAAAAGCAGCACGAGAAGAACTAGCCAAGGCCTAGCGTTACCCTTTATTTGAGAATGAGAATGAGTCTTTCCAGCGCTCTAGCTACTTGGCGGTGTAGAGTCTTGGATTCACCCCTACACTAATACGTTCCGAATGCAAATTTGGCCAAAGCGAAAATTAAATTTCGGGATCGGGGCTTTTGGGCGTTTTTAGTTCTATATATATACCGCAGCGGTAAAAGGATGTGTTCGAGCCTCGAGGAAGCTGGTTTATTATAAAAGTGTGGATTCTTCGAAACAAGCGCACGAAGTTTTCTATTTTCTCTTTTCTTTTTAACAAAGTCTAGTCTTTTTTTAAAAAAGAAGTATTTCTAAATAGCGGAGAGGGCCTTTTAACTTTTTAAAATTCATTTTGAACGAACCAAACTGGTTTTGTTCGTGTGATTATATGCCCCTATGCTTACCGAAGAGGGTTTCAGTATTATAGAAATTTTAATATCTGCATGGACATGCGGTTAATCTTTTTAGAGTGAGTTAGTTAAAGGCGTAGGTTCGAAAAATTGTTATTAAAAATCTTCATAACTTGCTTCAAGGCGCCTAAAATTTTCTATACATATGTTTTAGTTTAACATATTTGATCTTGGAAAGTCTGGTATTTAATTTTAGATGCTCAGTTTCGGTTGAGGTGTTACTTCACCTTTAAAGGGTGGAAATGGCTTCTTTTAAAGAGAATTTTTGGAATTATTTCAATGTCCCTTTAAATTTTATTAGTTACACGAAACGAGTTTCTTTCAAGTCTAATGAAAATATATTACTTTTATCTATAAGACATTCTCGATAAACGTGATTATTGTGTTTATCTCTAGGATAATTAACCCAAATTTCTCGCGTATTTATATATGAAAAGTGATGCATCACTCCTAATTTAACCGACAAATAAAACATTTTCCTTATTTTTTTTATTTATTTTTTTTTTGGTTTCTACCAAGATACATTTTTCCATTTTTTTCTTTTTTCGTTTTAAAAATTAATCGCTTATCTAAACAATTTTAAGTATTCATTAATTCCTATTTGGTGTTTCGCATTTCCGCTAATGACCTTGTTAAAGTGAAATAACGCTGTCTCATTTTAAACAGGCACCCATGCATGATGAAAATAAGACAAGTTGGGAAAACCAAAATATTACCTCTCCGAGTCAAGAGGTCTACTACTACGAACTTATTTATCTAGATATGGAATTATTTCTCTTTTTTGAAGTAAAAATTTACGAAATATTGAAGCAGTATTCCAAGCATAGCGAATAATACAGTAAAGCAGACGACATTTTACATCCAATAAGGATAAATCTTGGACACATGGAAATCAGTCAATGGGGAAAAGATCAGGAAATGAAGTCTACGCTTCAGCTGTTTACCGTATATTCTGATAGCTACATTCACAACTGGTTTGCAGTGTAAACACTATCGTCTCGTCTCACCTCAACAATATTCTTAGTTTGCCAACATGAATGTTAATGTTAAATAACACCAAAGCTAAATTGTAGCTAGACGCACTAATAGTCAATGCGCACCATAAAGAGAAAAAAGTCTGTAGCTATACTACCCGTTTACCATTAGCCCTTTTACTGTTCTAATTGCCACCATGATCTTTTCTTCTATTATAAAATCTTAACCTGATTATTTGATAGTGTATTTAACTTTCGGCTCACTCTGAACCGTTCATGTCTCTTCATTTCAGACACGAAAATCAAAGCCACAAGTTTACTTCACCTCAGGCCTCAATTATTTACTCTTTGTTTCACTAAGCCTATTGCGGATGATATTTAATATACCCGCCGGAGTCCAGGTTTTATTTTTCTTCATGAAATCACTAAACCAGGGATTATTCTATATACAGATGTAGTATAGCTTAAGTAATATATAAACAGCCATTTCAAATAACAATATTAAAAAAAATCTTTGGAATATCAAAATGAAACATAGCTTTAAAGCTACAAAAGTACTAAATGCAACATAATTACGAAAAATACTTCCACATATTCACTTTATATTATGGAAAAGGGAATATTAAGGTTCTGTATGATTTCTTAACACATCAACACAAGGCTAACTGCTAACGCGACGCACTAGTGTAATAATGGACGGACACACACAGACAAAAGCATAGACTGCTTTTTAACTCTTTCCGTATTAATTTTGAGTTGAGAAACAAGATTATCTTTAATATTTAAATAAATATAATTATTTTTAATTATTTTAATCTTCAATAATTAACATTAATAATAGTTAAATGGTTTAAAATAAAGTTATACCTATTATCATCTTAAACTTTGCTAATATTGACGTTTAAAGTGAAGGGTACCCCTCTTGCCCGCTTTCTTCAAGTTTTGGGGTATATATACGATTCGTTTCCATTATAATAGTAAGGAAAAAGCGCAATTGCGAAAACCTTTGGTGGCGATCCCACCTTAGGGAGGCTAGACGTTTCTCGTAACCCTAGCTGATCGCCGCGTATATCCTAAAACCAAACGATGATAATAGAGTAGAAGCCAATGAGACAGATTGGTGTCTATGTGGAATAGACGGAAGACCAGTAGATGGTGGTGTTAGAAGCCAGAATGTACAGACTGGTGTCCAAGTGGGATGGACAAAGACCAGAAGATGGTGGTGATTAGAAGCCAGTATGTACAGACTGGTGTCCAAGTGGAATGGACGAAGACCAGAAGATGGTGGTGATTAGAAGCCAGTAAGTACAGACTGGTGTCCGTGTGGGATGGACAAAGACCAGAAGATGGTGGTGTGAGAGCTCAAGTAGAGGAGCCATTTCCGTGACTGTGAAAGCAGTTCGGAAATGGCGAACACGTTTGCTCCGATACGCAAACTGCGAACGCGGTCACGTGGGGTCTGACAGACAGACACACAGACAGACACACAGACACGTTCAGTGTAAAACCTCTCCGTGACGTCATCGTCACTCGGAGAGGTAAAAAAAGTAAAAAATAAAATCGTGCGGAAAATTCAAAATTAATGGTTGTCATTGAAAAGAAATCCCACTGTACCTTCCATAAATTAAGAAAAAATGTATTTACGTATTCAAAACGTGTTTTTTCTCCGTTATAGAGTATATATGAACATATTTTCAAGTGTTTACTAGGGTTTTCTTTAAGTAACCAGGTTCAAAGTGTACAGTTGTGAGATCCACTACCCCTCGGACTGATCATTGAAACTCCAGAATCCTTAGGCTTGTGCTGAAATTAGATTTGTAGAGAAAGCGTTTTTTAAACCTCGGATATCTTGGAAAATTGCGACGCGATAAGTTAGTTAATCTATTACTAAGTACATCTGCTCGATAATTATTAAATATCTTTCACTAAAAGTGGCCCAAAATTAATATGTTGTCATTAATTTTTATTTGTAATTAACGCAAGTATCTTAAGCGATAGTTAAACTACTCGTTCAAACATTAAATAATTCCTTTTAATGTTTTGAAAACAAACTCTGTAAACCAGTTTGTAATTAAGATAATGTATGTGTTTTCATTACGGAATTTCCCTGAAGGAAAGCCTTTTAAAATTTTGAAACGAAATAAATGTTTTTCGAGTCTGTAGAGCTCTGTTCCAATTGCTGTTCGAGCAAACATTGCCTTTCGTTTAGGTCTAGAGATGATTTTAGCTCTTTGTACGTAATATCTCCACTCAGTTCGTATGAGAATCAATTTTAAAGCTATCTCAGTTGGGTATGTCAGAGAAGGATTGGATTTCGCTGTTTCGTTTGCTATACTTGCCATGCCTATAGGTTTTCTTCCAATGCACGGTATATTTTAAATTGACTGTCTTCGAGTAAAAATTCTGAACGTTTTTAGCTACGTGTGGTTTATATCCACAACCTAGCTTATAGGTTGCATAAATCAGTTGCCTTGAGTTTGTGTGGCTGTGCGTGTGGATACACGAAAAACATGAATACTTTTGTGAATCTAGCAAGCTTTTTTAAAGAAACAATGGAATTTGCTTACTGCCTCATTTTTAGTGGTGTTTGTACAGTTGAGCTACCTCTTTATTAAGGTTAACATTATTAAACGGAGTGTTTTAGAGTTACTCTGACACACGTAGATATTAATATGATAGTATAGTTCTTGTTCTAATAACATGTTTGGTTGGATCGGGTTTTTTCTCTCCCAAGTGCATACCTGGAAAGTAAGGCAAGGCGGTAGAAAGCTTGAACCCCAATAAAAATACCTTCAGGGTGGTTTTTCTTTTTTTAGTTTTTTTCGGCTTTTCCTCCGTAGACCCCCGTATGTTTGAGGTTTACCTGTCCGTATGGCGGCGCTGTATACAGTAAAATTGTAAGAATTAATCCAAATTTTTCCAATAATATTGTTGTTAATGTTGTCCGCAGTAATATCAATAACCAGGACAGACATCATTGAGACGGTCATAGGATGGATCTTGCTTTTGTTCAGTTAATTAGTCTAATTACCACTTTATCCTTAAATAT
This sequence comes from Phalangium opilio, assembly GCF_054372755.1. Classification (NCBI taxonomy): domain Eukaryota; kingdom Metazoa; phylum Arthropoda; class Arachnida; order Opiliones; family Phalangiidae; genus Phalangium; species Phalangium opilio. Next base: position 2,863,448 of record NW_028324187.1, on the reverse strand, counting down.
CCTTTCATTAAAATAAATTTCATAATATCCTATTTTCACTCCATACCTAATCGTCAATGAATTCACACTTCTAAATATTTAGTTCATACGTAACAACTCTTAAAAGTTCACTATTCTTTGGGATAATTACATAGATTCATGATCTAAGAATATATATTTTTTTGAGGGGAAACCTATGAAACGTGATTCTCAACTTCTCTACAACTGTGAACTAGCCCGCGGACATAAACGTATGGAAGTCGAAATATCTCGACAAATAAGAAAAGTACAGGTGTGAGTGATGACCCTAAAGCTTAGACTAATCATCTCGATGGTGGGACAGTATCAATTGACTGTATATAAAAAGCCTACTTCTATACCAGAGTATTCAATGTTTAGGGTCAACTGTAATTGATCTTTCGTAACGTTGTTAGTCCCAGCCCTGGAGCTAATTTTTTATACCGAGTTTTAAAGTGGAGGAAAGTTGGCTTTATAACATAATTGTTTAGTAACAGTATCTACAGACCAACCCAGAATACACGCCTTACGTTATATCATGATGAATTTTTAAGCGAAGTAGAAGTTGAGAATGAAACAACCCGAGGTTCATCGTTGAAACAGTCCATTTACGAACTTCTCACGATTTTTGTAAAAAAATTCAGACGGTAACTTTAGTATACTTATCCATTACACGGTAACAATCTTTCGGCCCCCGATTTTACCCAATCTTCGAATGTGCTAAACTTATCGTATGAAACGGGTCTTACAACGAAGAATACCGACTCAATTCAAGACTGCAATTGTTTCAAATTAGCATTCAGGTGTGAGCTTGGTATCGGTTTCGAATTACCTATAGCTCCGTAATATCCAAAGTTGTAAGAAAAAAAAAACTCATCGGTTAAAAAATTGAGTTCCTAAAATTTGCGCGGTTGGAATATAATTTCTTTAGGATCTAGCAGACCACTAATTTGTTGATCACGATATTTGATATTGATTACGTGCGTTTAGCCAATTATATTTTGGATTACGTGTAATTTAAGAAAAGGACAGATGTGTTGCGTGATCATCGGTTTGGCAGGCGTACGTACAATCGCAGGTGACAGCAATACGGATTTCCTGTCCAAAATCAAGCTTCGATTATCCGAGTTATGTTAAATTTAATTTCCAATTAACTGAGTAAAGAGGTCCAATACCTATCTTAGTTATTTATGTACGAAATATTTATTTATTTTGGCCCGATTTGTGTAGTCCTAAATTTAGAATAATAATACTGTGTTTATAGCTTGAGAGAATTAAGTTGGATAAGATTTTCTTGGCCAAGGCTTAAAGAATTTTATCTATTTTAGTTAAGCCTTTGCATTTTAGCTATATCTCTACTGTATACTAACCAACCGCTTTGCTACTCATTTGATGGGAAGAAAGCCAAAGCCCATATCGTATAAGCGCTTTTACACACATTATTGACCCGATAATTCGCTTTAAGAGTTTTAGGTGTATGTTCGCCGCTAGGTAAACAAGTTTAAATATAATTATAAGAGTGGTTCTCATCGCTGTTGGGTAATTGGATTATGGTTCGAATTGCCTCTTGCCTTTCTTGTTGTCCCCTCGATTTCACGAACGTATTCTAGTAACAAAGGGGAGTGCTATACTGAAGCTGTTAGCAAGGTACTTTACCCACAAATTTAATTATTATGCATAATTCCCCTGTAAAATGTAGAAATTTGACTCAAGAAAATCTTGATAATATTATTTAAGTTACGCCCTGGCGTATGGTACCTCTAATTAGGCAATTAGAGCAAAAATACAGTGGCTAATACTTACAAATCTGATTAAAATAAAATGATTAAAGTTACACAATGATAGGAACGCAATATTTTCCGTTATGTTGCCTACAACGCGGCCGAGTTGAAATGAAGATATAAATTTTACATCATACTTAATTTAATTATAAATGCTCAATTTAGTTCATTTGTAGGTTTAGAGAAACCAGTGAATTACAGAAGCTATCGGCCTTCCTCATTATCTTCATAAACATCATAAAGGTTTGAACGGTAGAGTCATAAACGGGGCTCTGGTAGTCTGATTCTTCCAAAAATGTGAGATACGTGTAGTTTTATTATTAGGTTTTATTCGCGAGGCTTTTGTTCAAGCAAAAATGACTTTTGCATGGTTATATCGAAAAGTCTAGACTCATCCATAACTCATAATCACTCGCATACACGGCTAGTTGTCAGAAAAACTCTGTCTCTATATAAATTCCATGAGAATAAACACTCGTTTATTCTATTTGATTCATTCACGTACACTCGAATTCATCCTCGTTAAAACTTATTTTTCGCACCATCCGCGTGTGCTGCTGGCTGCGCGCTATTTGTAAAGATTTTAAGTCTGTTTAGGATAACAATGCAATGGGGATCCCGTTTCTCCCAGTTCATTCTTCATCTTTCTCACTAGACTATTGCCGGCCGAGACTTTTCATTCTGAATTACATCAGCTGCTTAGCTGAACGGTCGGGTGACCGTGAAAAATGGACGCCCCTACTACGAACGTGGGTTGGCGAGCGGAGGCCGCTTCTTCTCTTGTGTAAGGGGCTTCCTTATTCCTTGGTAGGTCTTGTCCACTGAAAGAACATTGTACAATGTACTGTACGTCGTGCTTGAGGAAAGGTGGGCAGAAACTTCAGTTGTCTGAAGCCTGCAAGCTGCTGCGTGATCTGGCAATGCGGGTTAGAAGAATGGTTCCTTATGTTCTAAGTAACTGGATCTTCCCCCACAGACTCTTCTTTGAACGAAGTTAGGGTCTAACCCAAAGAATGTTCAATAGAATCTCGGCGTGTAAATTGACTTACGAACGTCGGTGGTTAATTTGTGAACGAAACCAACCTTCAAAGCCTGATGAAGCTTCTTACAATTATTAATGGTTCTTTGGGATGTTCCATAGCCAACAAAATCTTCATTTTCAAACTACAGGTCATCATCATCAAACTCAGAGTTACGTCTAAATTGACCAACTGGTTCTATACTAAAATCCCGGACAAATAAATGGACTTCATGAACCTATGTTTGTCGCGCTTTTTAAATCTCACGGTTCTATGAGCGGAAAAATTGCCTAACTCAACTATAGCTGGCCCATCTTTACTTTCTAGACATTCAACAACAGGGTCAGGACAAAAAAAATAACCCTAGGTGGATTGGTACAAGCACCGAAACGAAACGCTATCAGACAAAATGTTTGGACATTTAGGGGTTGGTTTACTCGCTAAACCCGCCATAGTGAATCCATGGACCAGAAGAAAATTATTGTTGATTTGTTTCGCTACGCTACTTTACGGTACGTCTGCTTTGAAGAAAAATAAAATTGCTATAGAGATAGCGACCCCAATGTTGCCTACAATCGTATACAATATAAAAAAAAATCCGATACACTCTCTGTTAAGATCTACCACGTTAGGGATGCTTATTGCGTCCACCATATAACCACCGGCAGGGAACCATCCAGGTTTGGGGCGATTGAGGGACCGAAAAAAAATCTGCAAAAGGAAAAAGTTTCATTTTTCATCCTTCTCTTTATCCCACACATCCGCTAGAAACATACTCTTGGTCAATGGTACCTGAGACTGCAATATGGGAGATTCGTATTTCTCTTATACCTTGATAGTAGTCTTAAGTGACATTGACTTCCGTATATATATAGGCCCCATTTCGTTCTCTCTCTCGTGCGCTTTCTTTGGCGCGTCTCAGGTTTTTTCCTTTTTGATGGACATTAGGGGTCATGACCCTGCCTCGATTCCCCATCCTAGAATTCCGGTGGTAGAAAGTCAGTTTAAGATTTCAGCAGAGTTGAAAGCGGCGCATTGGGAGTATTTACCCAGATTTAGAGATATACCCAGTGCAAAGTTTTTATGATTTGAATTATTGCGTCTTGGTATCGAAGAAACAATATAACTTGGCAACATTATAGCGCGTTTTGGTCTTGATTTCCTTTGGTTAACTTCGATGTTGGTGTTCATCTTGTAATAACGAATTGTAGGGAAGACTGGCATGTGTAGTTACCCAGTAGGCGTAAAATGTCTTGCCGTGTGGTACTGGAATACTCTGGCTCGTAAGGTGGATGGACTATATATATAAATGTTCCGGTTAGCTTGACTGGTCCTTTTATCGAACATATATACGTATGTATCCGCAAGTTCTTGCTGAAAAGGTAGCTGCGTTTCCCTATAGCTTCTAGATCAGGCTTGAGGATCGAGGAGTAGAAATGCTTCCTTTGGGGATAGTAATGGCTAGTAGTGGTGGTTCGCGAAATAGCTAATGTAGGTGGTATTTTCTGTGTCTGGTCAAACATCAGGTACTTCGTTCGATCTGTACCTTTTTGGATGTCCCTAAAGGCTTGGACCAACTCTTACAGACTATTACGATGGATTGGCCTGCCAACAAGATGGCAATTCACGTTATCAAGGTGTTAAGCACAGATTTAGGTCAACGGTTGATAAAATATAATAATTAAAATAAAACCTAATTATTTTTTAATACCCCTTTCAAGTGATGATTTAATGGATGACAAAATCTTTTAGCGTCATATTGACTTTAGGTGTTACCCAACCAAAGAGGCAATCAAAATCTACCCCTATGAAACTGTAATATAATTCATGGTAAATAGAGGCTTGCAGATGGTTGAACAAGTGAAACTATGCATTAGAGTTATGTTTTTTTCTAGAAATTTGTGCAAGGTACACATTGTTTGCCATTTTCCGTTTTTTCATAACTATCCTTGAAATGATTACAGGCCCTTGAGATACTTTTATCGGAGGTATAGGCTGTCAACCAATGCATCGAACTTTTTACCTCTCCGAGTGACGTATGTCACGGAGAGGTTCTGTAACGATCGTGTGTGTCTGTGTGTGTGTGTGTGTGTCTGTCTGTGTGTGTGTCTGTCTGTGTGTGTGTCTGTGTGTGTGTGTGTCTGTTGTTACACCCACGTGACCGCGTTCGCAGTTTCCAAATCGGAGCAAACGTGTTCGCCATTTCCGAACTGCTTTCACAGTCACGGAAATGGCTCCTCTACTTGAGTTCTCACACCACCATCTTCTGGTTTTTGTCCACCCCACACGGACACCAGTCTGTACTTACTGGCTTCTAATCACCACCATCTTTTGGTCTTCGTCCATCCCACATGGGCACCAGTCTGTACATACTGGCTTCTAAACACCACCATCTTCTGGTCTTCGTCCATTCCACTTGGACACCAGTCTGTACATACTGGCTTCTATTCACCACCAACTTTTAGTCTTCGTCCATCCCACATGGACACCAGTCTGTACATACTGGCTTCTAATCACCACCATCTTCTGGTCTTCGTCCATTCCACTTGGACACCAGTCTGTACACCTGGCTTCTACTCCATCGTCATCGTTGGGTTTAAGACATTCGCGGCGATCAGCTAGGGTTACGAGAAACGTCTAGCCTCTCTAAGGTGGGATCGCCACCAAAGGTTTTCGCAATTGCGGTTTTTCTTGCTTTTAGCTGTAGTTCAACACCCTTATATACTACCTATTTGAGTAAGGCCAAGCAACCGGCGTATGCTTCATTTCAAACGCCAATATTAGTCAAGTCTCTCAAGATTGTTTAATTGTTCTTTTTTAAAACGATGTAAGGTTCAATAAGGCGAATAACTAACGAAGAAATTATTAAATATTAATTATATTTATTTTAATATTTAAGATAATCTTGTTTCTCAATTCAAAATTAATACGGAAAGAGTTAAAAAGCAGTCTATGTTTTTGTCTGTGTGTGTCCGTCCGTTGTTACAGTAGTGCGCTGCGTTAAAAGTTCGTTTTGTTTTGATGTGTAAAGAAATCCTACAGAACCATAATATTCGCTTTATCCTTAATAAAGTGAATATGTGGAAATATTTTTCGTAATTTTGATGCATTTAGTACTTTTGTAGCTTTAAAGCTCTATTTCATTTTGATATTCCAAAGATTTTTTTTAATATTATTATTTAAAATGGATGTTTATATATTACTTAAGCTATACTACATCTGTTTATAGCATAATCCTTTCTAAAGTGAATACAAGCACAACGCTACTATGTTGGTCAAATGAACTTTTATTTGTCAACATGCCTAGTGAACCAAAAAGTAAACGCTTGGGTTTGGTTTTCGTTTCTGTAATGCAGAGACATTAACGGTTCAGAGTGAGCCGAAAGTTAAATACACTTTTAAATAATTAGGCTTAGATTTTGGGCGCGTTCAGTAACGCTCAACGGAGGCTCCTTTGAATGCGCATTCGCCACTGAACGATTTTCGGAACTTCCGGTTTGACGTCACGATTGTAAGCGAAGAGGCATCGAAGTCATCGGCTGTAAGAGCCGATTACTTCGTTGAGCAACGCATTTGTGACGTAGCAGCAATGGAGGAAACTTATATCCCTGAACGATTTCGAGAAGTTAATTTGATGGATAATTTCGGAACTATTTATAAAAACTAAGAAAATTGTTGAGGTGAAACGAGAGGATAGTGTTTACATGGCAACCCTGTTGTGAATATGGCTTTGAACATAGAGGGCATACAGTTGAGGAGTAGAAAATCAGGCCTTTACAAACACGTAAAGGTAATATCCCTCCAAAGTTTTATCTCTTCATTTCCCGTTTTTCCCCCCATCGGATGATTTTAATGTGTACAAGTATATCATTATTGGATGTAAAATGTCGTCTGATTTACAGTATATTTGCTATGCTTTGTATACTGCTTTAATATTTCATAAATTTTAACTTAAGAAACACTTCCATATCTGGGCAAATAAGTTTGTAAGTAGTCGTCTTGACTCGGAGAGGTAATATTTTGGTTTTCCCAACTTGTTTGATGTAAACCGATCTCAATTTTTTTTTCTCCTTGGCCGTGGTTCTTCGTATAGATTCTTTCAGCGCGTTGCTGAGCTTTAGACAGGCTTCGATCGGCGCCTGTTCATCCCTTTTCTATATCGTGAAACACGTTCCGTTGGCAGCTTGGGTTTTTTTTTACGTATCTCCCGCCTGTATAGAGTCTATCTTTCGTATTAAAATCAAACGCCTTGCTTATAACGATTGGGGCGCTGCTTGGGTTCAGGGACAAGGGCCGAAGAAGACGCGTCACTAGACGCGCTCGCTCGAAGAAAGATGTCTGAATGTGCTTGGCATTGCCTGTCATATTTTTTTTCTTTTTTTGCAGACCCTTTTATTTTACTTTTCTTTTTGTACGCATTCCATGGTACAGACCCAAAGAAAAAATTCGGCAAAAAAATCTGATATAAGATTGGCAAAAAGAAAAAAAATTATATATATTTTTGGTAAACAAAATTATATATTTACGGCCAAAAAAAAAGCTAAAAATTTGTCTACTGGTCAAGTATCGTGTTACTGCCTTTGAAATTAGCATTTATTTACTTGTCAAATAGTTTACCGTTTTCAGGGGCTTTAAGAAATACTTCGTGAGCTAGTCATTGACTTAGAGCTAACCTAACCACTAAGCCTTGGTACATGCTTTAAAGTTTTCGGGGAATTAAATTTAAAGCTATTGTTTTAAATTCATTTTGCTCGAAGCTCGCGTATTAAATATCACAATTTTATACATAAAGTTTTGAAGATAGTCAGCGCCCCTTTCAGAGAGCCTCTAATAAATGCTAATACGTATGTAATTTGGTATGAATAATAAATATGAAGCCATTGATAAGCTTTAAATATCAAGTTTCCTAAGATAGAATTTATCAAAAGGCATTAAGATAGCTTTGAATTTTTTTCTTCCTTTTCTTGGTAGTTTCCATTCCAAAACACCAGTAAATCTTTTAGCTACTATGCAGCTATAGAGAAAGTGGGTCAAGCAAAAGATTGTGATTAAAATTGGTTGTAGCGTTTTTTAAAAGCGATAAAGTCTCATTTTGTGGTAATTAGTTTTTAAATCCCTTCTTAAAAGAAAATTTTCTTTTTCTTAGTTTTTGGTTAACGAGAAGTCATTAATTATTGCAATGTAAATTACCATTAAAATTTAATATTGATTGCTAGCCAAAAATGTCGCGGTAGTAATCAGTCCCTTGGCGTGGATCTTTTGCATCATTAAAAAATGAAATCTGCACCAAGGGGGATGACTTCACATTGGGGGGTGATCTTGATTCTTGAAAAGACGCTAATGATACGGAATAATTAAGTTGTTTTTATTCTTTTTTGGCCCTGATTTAACGAACTAAAAAGAAAAATAAGAAAAAAGATTGCAAGATTGTTATTTGAAAGTGTTTATTCAAAAACAAGGCTTGCTTAAAATAATTAAATGAGGACTTTACCTTTACCTTAAGGCCGTGATGGTACCAAGTGATTTACCTTGATTTAAAATTAATATTAACTATTAATTAACTAACTGTCATTTAAAACCTTACTTCAAAGTAAATTCAGCAAATTAAGTTTTTGGACTTCAAATGGCATAAGGGCACGTGTGTCCTCTAGTTAATGAATCCTAACCCTAACCATAATTATTACAATGAGAACCTTACAGCTATTTATCTACTCTTTCTAAATATTGTCGTTATGTAGTATGATCATCTTTCAAATCTGTGACATAAAGCGCCCAAAAATATAAACCCTTTTTCGTATATTTTAGGATACATTTAGGAAATTTCATTTCTATGAAGTCCAAATTAAATCCGTTTTCTTGAATGATGAGACTCTTTGAATATGGCATAGTATATAGGAATATATGGCAACCAAATGTATTGTATTAGTCTGATTTTCAATGGGTCCCGGAAAAGTCCAAAAAGAAAGTTGTCTCTTCCGTCTGTGCACATTCATTCTTCTTCACGCGTCGCGTCCAAATTCCCCAGACTGTGACGTTAGTAGCACCCAATGTTCACCCTAAACAATTTATCCTGCTATTAGATACTAAACGGGGAAAGTATGGCCCTTTTACGATGCTCTTATGCCAGGTTAACTTGGATCCAGTTCACGAAGAAAGAAAAAAGCTTGGGCGATTTTCTTGCTCCGTTTTGCAAATCAGGAGCGAACTTCAAGCGCCTTCAGGGAAGAAGACAAATAGGCGTTAGGTTTCGACGTCTTGACGATGTTTCTTGTCTATTATAGTGTAGTTTAAATGCTATTGAATCAGGCTAAATACTTGCTGCAAAGTGAGCTCGTATTTTAGAAGGATTTTGTAATAAAAGAAATGGGGAGAGGAGAATTTTCAGAGAATAGAGGGGGAAATTTTATATATAAAAGGGCTATAAGATTATATCCCTGGATTTTATGCGAAAGGACTTATTATAGAGTATATAGCCAATTTCGGGCTATTTTCACCCATTTTATAGCTACTTACGATTTTAACACATAGCTTAAAGAAGCGGAGTGTTTGTATGTTTGTGTGTTTGTTTGTGTTTCGTGTATGTATAGTATAGTGGGTATCCACAGACGGACAAAACAAGTGTGGTGAGGAAATATCCCTAAATGTTAATGATCTCTTATTGGAATAGAAAGTTTGTACAACCTTCCCGAGGCACCTCCAGATGGAGCCCGAGTTTAGTATACAGGGAAGGCTAGCCAACTCGAACTGCCTCTAGCGGCGAGGATAATTATCTTAGATGGCGGTGTCCCCCCTACCCCTTCTAAGGGTTGTTTCTCTGAAGGAATTCATGGAATTTTCTATTACGATAACACGTAGAGTTTATTATTAGGTAATCGTAAGTGTTCTTGTTTTAAATGTACAGATATAATAGACTTTAAAACTCCCAAATTGATTTTATAAGGCTAAAGAGATGGGGTAATTTTATCGTGTTTGAAAAGTGTTGTGTTTTTTAAGGTTCACTTTAAGAAATTGAATTTATTGTACACTTATTATACCAGATAGAAAATAATGATTTAAAATTTACGTATAAATGCCATAATCATTGCATATTTAAGGAAAGCGCTGAGAAATATTTTAGTCAGAACTATTGTCTTTACGTATTTGAGGTCTAAAATATTTTCAAGGCAACACGCAGCTGCTTTATTCCAAAATGAAAAAAGTAATAATTTATATATATATTTTTATTATGCATAGACCTACTATACACCGCAATTGGTATGTACGGTATTGGTCGAAAATATAACGACCCTACCTACTATATTTTTCAAAAACAAAACTCTGTTATTTATTTGTTTTTTAAGACAGATGCATCCTAGTGCACGAAAACCATTTACTTAAAAAAACAGACAGTTGTGTGATTTTGCTTTGTTTGCCGGATTATTTCAGGTTATATGATTTATGTTTTGCCCAGTTCTAAACGGATGGTACGAATCTCAGGGTGCAGAAAAAATCTTTTTTTTTATCATTTCATATATTTTTTTTTTAGTTTTCCAAAATTTTATTTTCTCAAGAAAACGTTTGAAATAATTTATTTGGACTAAAGTGCTTACTAGAAAGTAGTGTATTAATACGTTTGTGGTAACTTGCTTTTCAGGACATTTAAAGGCCGACTTCCATCGAAAAGGGTTCTTACGAACTGAAAACCGTGCATCGAGAGTAACAATGGAGCGACCGTGCCGATTTTCGAATCCCCGCTGGACAAAATTTTGAGGGGTTCTTACGAACTGAAAACCTTGATACGGGGGTTCTTACGAACTGAAGATAAACAATAGATATTTTCCTTCAGAGGGTCGTAAAAATCGGGAATAAAATATTTAAGAGACTTTCTATTGTTTATCTTCAGTTCGTAAGAACCCGCATAGCAAGGTTTTCAGTTCGTAAGAACCCCTCCAGTGGGGACTCGAAAATTGGCACGGTCGCTCTATTGTTAAGAATCGATGCACGGTCTTCAGTTCGTAAGAACCCTTTTCGGTGGAAGTCGGCCTTTAAGATCGGTTTAGCCTTCAATATTCAAAACACTTCCAACACATTTTTTGAATTTATGTATTTTTTTTAGATCACGTCCATTTCTCTCGGCACAAAATCAAAATACCAAATATCAATCTGTCTTTCCCCGTCTATCTACTGTATATGGCCCTTGAGTAGATCGAATTTAGACCAAATGAAGCTTCTCAAATTCGTCTGTCAAAACTCTCCAATTCGGAAGCACTCTAGGGTGTCGAGCGACGAGCGTTTTGGGTAAACATATCCGTACACCCAAGAATCACGAATATATTATATAGGCTTTTAAAAGTTATCCACCCAAGTCGGTTACAGACATTTCAATCGAGTTTGCGGGTTATTGATATTTTTACCCCATTTTTAAAGTTTTGGGTGGGAAAAATCTAACAAAGAATGGCGCGAAGGCCCGTCTAAAAGAGTGGGGGGTCCCAGGGTCTATTCAAAATAAACCCGGCATCGTGTGTAAGTTGGTCCAGATGTCAAAATGGCCGAAATTTTCAACTCCAAAACATCGGACGAATGAGGCGGAACGCCGTCCCTATAGAATCTGAGAACAGAACTTTACGATCTCTCAAAACATCCTCGTATAGTTGTAACTTTTTTAAGAATGAATATGCAACGAAGCTATAAGTAAACACAATATACTGTACGGTTTAAAAGCCGTTGAAATAACGCTGGCTTAGCTTTGGTTTTATTGCAAACTCGGGGTTAAATGTACTACAACAAAACTAACTCTTGGTAGGTATGCAGTAAACTCCTGTTCAAGGGCAGTTAAATATACTAGCGGAAACTGTAGCGTATGAATACTTCATTCATTGCTTCATAGGCGTACAAGTAGTGGTTCGAAACTGATCCTGAACGGGAGTTTAGTCTAACGTAGGCGGGGATGGCCGCTCTTTTGGACCCAACCTTACGTCAAACTAACCTGCTAACAAATATCGCCGGTATTCGTATTCTAGTTGCCGGTAGTATTTTAGAGCCTATATAACTCCGTTGTTAAAGTGTCGTCCGTCTCTTGAATTCCCAATAAGTACAGGCTACAGCGTGATTCACGACAACTTATGGAGGCAATAGAATCGGAAGTGTATTAATTTCCCGACAGACCCCGAAGTTAACAAGCTCTTTCAGTATAATCGTAAACTCAGCTTCCCCATGTAGCGTCAAATTATAAAGTTAGCGGGAAGTTCCGATTTTCCTATCAAGTCTCCCTCTGGTTTTTACACTCGAGTTAAATTGGCCATTCGTGCTATGTTTTAAATTAGGCGCCGGTTTAACTAATAACTATGGGAAGTCTTACCCGAAGAATTTCCTGTTGGTCGTATAAATGAAAGGAACGCATTGAATGTCAATGTTCAATATTATGCCTCTAAATCTTAATATCCAATTAAATTTAACATGAAATGCCGAAGCGCTCTTCATTCAATATCACAGAGAAATGACACGTGTCTTCCTTCGATAGTTAAACCATATTACGCTTCGGAATTGCGTTGTCGAACGAGACTGACGCCACGCGCAGCATTAACGCGAGAAATTCCTCTAAAACACACCAACGGCAGTACCTTATCGTTGACAATATCGGTTCCTATACAGGGTGTTTGTGAAAAGTTCATCAATAATGAAAGGGCGTATTTATTGGGCCATTTTGAGTCGAAAATGTTCTATGACATTTAGCCGTCCGAGCCACGGTTTTCGAGTTATGATTTGAATATTTTAGGGATGACCCCTTCATTAAATTAGCGCTGTCTTTCAATTTCTAAATTAAATTTAAGGGGTCATCCGTAAATTACTCCAATCATAACTTGAAAACAGTGGCCCGGACGGAAAAATGTCATAGAACATTTTCGACTCAAAATGGCCCAATAAATACGCCCTTTCATTATTGATGGACCTTTCACAAACACCCTGTATAAACTTAACATTGGCTTCCAATACAATATGCACACCATATTGTAGTCGAGGCATCCTATAGTAAATATCGGTAACGTCATTTATTTTCAAGGGAAGTGTTGAATTTTCCTCAAAAGTACCTTGTTAAAAGGATCGTCTATGCCTTCAAGACCCTGCGAGCAAACCTTGTAAGATTCAAAGGCATTTTATAGATTCTAGATTCCCGCACGGTAGTACGAGATGGGAAACTGCATGCACGTTCAGTTCGCATCAATATTGAGACTGCAACGTCTCTAATGAAGTGAGGGAGATTTTCAGTAAATGTACTCTATACCAAAGAGAGAGGGCTATAGAACGTACCGGGAGATGTTGAGGGACTCGCTCTCTCCCAAGTCCCAACCGAGTCCTATTGGGAAATGGCGATAATGTATGACGGGGTGAAAAGAGGGAGAACCAACAGACATACACCGAGTCAATATCACTGGGGATCATACCCAGAGTATAACGGGGCTTAAACTCGCCTTCTTCCGAAATGACAAGTAATACTGACTCCAAAGTGTATACGCAAGCTGGTGGTATAGTGTTTTCAAATACATTTCAGTTTACCCCGAAATAGACTACCAAACTCGCCGGTTCGGATAAGGTATTTGTTTGTCCACGAATATGGCTCTCTACTCTCTCCTTGTTCCTGTCTTTTACTTGTTCGGTGTTATTGGGTGGACAAGCGAACTGAAATTGCAGGGTTGCCCCTGAATCTCCCTATTCACTCAATAATGTAGAGGTTCAATCGATTAGCAATCACTGTTACAAACTCTACGGGAGTTTATGTTATTGGCCTATCCACTCATACTCCTGGCAAAACCTCGTGCTGTGTACTTCAAACTGTTTTCAGGTAAAATAGACAAACATCTGCCACTATGATAGGTCTTTTAGTTTTAACATATTTATTTGTAAACATTATGTACCTTCAAATTGTAAATTCAATTTACCTGGCTGACATCAAAGAACTTCCTTGATCTTTCAGGTATTTTGAGCTATGGGCTACCGACCGCGTAAGAAATCACTTGTTCAATCGGCTTAAATTTAAAACTTCTTACTGCATTGACAGTAATAAGTGTAAAAGGTTTTTACACTATACCTAAGCTGTAGGGATTTTTTCGGATGATTAGATCATTCTGGTTATATTCGAACTTCTCCCCTTTCCTTGGACTTATAGGGCACCCAAGGCCTCCCTTTGATCGGATATTCCGCGCTAGACTGGTTACATTTGTAATTTTCTAACCGTTTCTCAATAGAAACCGATAGAAGTCCAACCTGTACATAGCCAAGACTGTGTTTGACCGAGAAATCCGATTTGGTTCAGTTCGTGTGGGGGAGAAATAGTTCGTTTTAAGGGGGGAGAGCTAATTTGGCACTAAAACCTTGCCGACTGAAAAACAAGGTTTCTAAGTTATTAGTTAAGTCACTAAACCAAGAGTTGATTCGAAGATGAAAGGTCGAGTTTAAACAAGTCAAGTAAGAAGTCCCGAGTTATAACAAAAAACACAACTAAATTTATTTTCCTTGCCTGCTAGTATAGCGAGGTCTTTCCCGTACAAGTTTTGAAAGTGAAGTGGTAATAAAAGGTTTAAAATTGTAATCTCTCTTTTTTACTCAGCGGAGCCTCCCAGTTGTTTACCCAAAAAGATTCCTCTCGCGTGGGGTTGCGGTAAATTTCCATCTCGAGGTGAGGTCCGATGAACTCTCTTGCACGTGCGCTTATTTTTTAGCTACGGAAATTAACCTATTGAATTCTAGAGTTTAGATCTATTGAAAGGGTTTTTTGGGGGCTCAGCGAGGATAAAGAGGGACTATTCACAAAGTGAAGTAAAAAAATCCAAAATAGAAAAGTTTCCACAAAATGATTAATAATAGATAAGTTTTTTCTTGAAGGCGATTAAAAATATTCATAAACAATGACACTAATAATTCCTCATCAACACACTCCCGCCCCTTGACGGAAGGTCAAGACAATTAAGTTTAACAAGATTTTTAAGTTTTAACAGAATCACTTTTTTTTTCTTTTAACATTCTAGAAGGTATAACAATTGAACGGGGCGGCGAATAGTGTTCCCCTTTGGTAACTTTAAAACACAAGATCTGATTATTCCGTCCCTGCCCTTAACAGTTTCACATACTCTACCCATTTTCCACATTAATCTGGGTATTTTAGCCTCCTCTACTAATACTACATCGCCAACTTCTAGTTCCCTTGTGGGTTGGCATTTGGTCCGGTGGTGTGCCGATCTCAAAGCTAATAAGTAATCTCTCCTCCACCGAGACCAAAATCTCTCCATCAAAGTTTGACGATATTGCCATCGTCTAGTTAAATCTGCTCTAGCTACTTGCTGTGGTTCATTGCGAGGGAAAACTCTCGATGGAAGTACTGTCAAACGTCGGCCCACCAAGAAATGAGCAGGAGTAAGGGGCATGGGTTCCGACGCGTCTTGATACGTATGAGTAATTGGGCGCGAGTTAATTGTCGCTTCAATCTCGGTAAGCACAGTCCCAATTTCTTCAAAAGTTAGCCTTGCTAACCCTACGACCTTTCTAAGCGCCACCTTAACGCTTCCCACGAGGCGCTCCCAGAAGCCGCCCCACCAGGCGGCACGATCCGCTATATATCTCCAGGAAATCATTCGCGTGCTGAAGAAGTCCGCTACTTCCGGGCTCTTCATGTTTTTCCAAAGTAGGGCTAAGTCCGCTTCTGCCCGTTTAAAGGTTTTGGCATTGTCACTAAACATTGTCTTAACCATCCCGCGTCGCGAAATAAACCGACGAAAAGAGAGGATGAAGTTGCCCGTGGTTAAGTCTGAGACCGCCTCTAAGTGCACGGCACGCGTGACAGCGCAGGTGAATAATGCGACATATATTTTGCGTCCGTCCCGGTCATACAAGGGACCGCAGAAGTCGACGCCGCAAACTTCAAAGGCTGGAGCAGGTGTAGTTCTCGTTGGGGGGAGAGGGGCCATTACCGCGGCTGAGGGTTGTGCTCGAAAGTATTTGCATCTGGTGCACTTGTTTAATTCTCTTTTGACCATTTCTCTGGCCCTCGGAATCCAATACTGCTCTCTGATTTCTCCCAGAGTGTCGCTTATTCCGACATGGTTTAGTCGCTGATGATGGTGAATAGCTAGAAGTTGAGCTAATCGACTCTGGGACGGAAGTACCCATGGATTTTGTTCTCTGTATGAGAAATTGTCGCTGCCAATACGGCTTCCAACGGTCATGAGACCATCTTTGTCTAGTGAGGGAGTGAGAGTAATCAGAGGCGAGGTGTTCGCAATTGGCTTCCCGTTTTTTAGCGCGCTCACTTCCGTTGTATAGTATTGCTGTTGAGTTTGCCCCACCCAGTACTTCTCGGCTTTGGAAATCTCTTCCGCGGTCAAGGGTCCAGTTATTTTAGTTTTAGTTTTCGCGTTTTCCGTGAATCGGATTATCCATGCCGTCACGCGATAAGCTCTAGTTAGTTTGCTATGGTTCTCCAATGGGAATAGAGGTGACCTGGGTGGCTCGTTGCTGCCAATCACTTGCGTCACGGCTAGGCTCTTAGGTCGCAATTCCTCCTCAATTATCTCGTTATCTACTTTTTCTGTGCTTCTGGTTGGAGCATCTCCTTTGAGGAGGAAGTCAGGTCCGTGCAACCAGAGTGGGTTGCTAATTAAATCCGCGAGCTTTCCTCCGCGAGTCGGTAAGTCGGCTGGGTTAGTTTTCCCAGAACAATGATTCCAATTTATTGGGTCGCTTATCTCTTGAATTTCCCTAACTCTATTGGCAACGAATGGCTTCCATTTGTTTGCGGTTCCACGTACCCAGTGCAATGTTATCATAGAGTCGGTCCACATTGCGATCCTTGCCGGCTTAGTTTTTAATTGGCTCAAGAGACGATGAGTCAGTTTGGCTCCGATGACAGCTCCCATTAACTCTAGTCGCGGAAGAGTGAGTTTTTTAAGCGGTGCCACGCGAGCCTTCGAGGCAATGAGGGTGGTACGGTAGTTGAAATGTTTATCTTGGTAGCGGATGTAGACGACAGTCGCGTAAGCTTGCTCGCTCGCGTCAACAAAGCAGTGGAGCTCGGTTCCGGTTGACGCGTCCTTGGTCGAATCTAGTGTGTAGAATCGTGGAATTTGCACGTGTCGCATCTCTGGTAACTCTCCGCACCAACTTGTAAATTTCTCAGATAAGTCTTTGGGTAGACCTTCATCCCATGGTAACCCTTTCTGCCAGAGCTCTTGGATGAGCATTTTCGCTCTTATAGTGAAGGGGCTTAAGAATCCAAGGGGATCGAAGATCCTTGCTACAGCTTGTAGCACAAAGCGTTTAGTATTGCCATTGTCTAGTAGAAACTGGAGTAGAGCACTCACGTCAAAGTATAGGGAATCTTTTTGCTCGTCCCAGGAGAGTCCCAAAACCTTCACCGATCTCGCTTTGGTCAAGGCTTCATTTGGGTTTTCCGGCTCTATCTCGCCTCCCAGGAGCTTCTTTAGTTCTATGGAGTTACTTTTCCATTTTCGGAGCTTCATTCCAGCGTCGCTCATTATCTTCGCTGCGTCAATAGCCATGTCATAAGTTTCCTTGACGCTTGTTCCTCCCGTAAGTAGATCGTCGACGAATAAGTCTTGATCGAGAGTTTTGCTAGCGAGTGGGTGAGTCTCTGAGTATTTCCGCGCGTGGTGCTTGATAGTTGCTGAGAGCAAAAAGGGACTAGCTGTGACCCCGAAGGGCACCCTAGTTAGGCGGTAAGTTTGTAGTTCGCGGTTTTCTGAGTCGCTAGGGTCTTTCACCCACAGAAAACGTAGTGCGTCACGGTCCTCAGGTTTGATTTCGATTTGGTGGAAAGCCTTTTCGATATCTCCGGTTAGGGCTATGTCGTGTTCGCGAAATCGAATCAATAGGTCGAAGAGGTCTGGAACGAGGCTCGGTCCCGAGTTCATGCAGTCATTCAGTGATGGAATGCCGGATGCGTGAGAGGATGCATCTAACACCACTCGCAGCTTTGTGGTTTCGCTTTCTTCTCGTATGACGGCTTGGTGTGGGATGTAGTATACCGCGATTCGTGGATGAGAAACGATCTCTTCCTTTTGTGGTACAACTTCTGCGATACCGACTCGCAGCTGTTCAGCAATTACGTCACTATAGTCAAGGTAGAGCTTCGGATTCGCTCTTAACTTCCTCAAAAGACCTTCAGTCCTTTTCTTCGCTATGACGTAATTATTTCCCAGTTGGTCTTTGTTGGTCTTCCATGGGAATCCCACTTGATACCTTCCATTGACGAAGGATATTGTTTCTTCCAAGTGATTAAGTGTTTCATCTTGCTCGAGTGATTTGACATGACCGTTATCCATAATGCCCATCGCGTCTAACTCCCATAAAGACCTAATTTGGCGGGATAGAGATTCTTCAGCTGCTAGAGTTACAGGCCGTACTTCCGTTCGAGTTATGGTGACGGTATTCACGGCAACTGAAGGTGATTCTACCGCAGAAACAGTGGCGACGCCCGTGGGTCCCTGTACGACCCATCCAAATTTAGTTTCTAGTGCCACGAGGGCTTTTCCTAGACGCTCTGTACGCCCGCTAGCGATTTCCCAATAACAATCAGAGCCGATAAGTATGTCGATAGGGTGTTCTGCATTGTTTCCGTCGCTTGGGTAGTCCGCGACTTCTAAACCGCGGTTTGCCATTTCTCCGATTAGTTCTTGACTTGGCACTGAGAAGGCCGCGCCACAGATTGAGCCTGCTTCAAAAGCCTTAATAGAACAAGTTTGCGTAGGATCATTCGCGTTTTGGAGCTGCAGCTGAATGATTTTTCTAGTAGTTTGAACGGGAGCTTCCCCTTCAAACTTATGCACGTTTATAGGCTTTTCTCCAATGATTTCTAAGTTTAGCTTGCGCGAGAGTGATTCGGTTATGAAACTGGCTTGGCTGCCGCTATCGAAGAATATTCGCGTTTTGAGAGAGGCGCCCGTTGGACCGATAACCCTAACTCTGGCCGTCTGTAGTAATATTTCTTCCGGTTGATGGTTGTTCGTGAAGTGCGTCGAAACAACCGCCGTTGAAGAATTTTGTCGCGTGTCCGACCCCGTAGAAGAATTATTTTGGGTCTGCCCAGTTAAAGGGGCTTGCTGGTGGGGGGCGTTAGAGGTATTGCTGTCACAAATGGCTTGATGATGTTTACGCCCGCAAGAACCACAGCTTCTATATCTATAGCGACAACGCATGGCAGGATGCTTCCCTCTCAAACATATAAAACAATTCCTCTTTTCTGATAATCTCTTTTTACGTTCACCAATATTAAGATTGCAATTTAGGGGGTGATGATCAGAGCTTTCGCAAAAAGGACAGAGACTTGGATCGCCCTGTGGGTTAGCATTATTTTGGTCATTCACTGCGACCTGCAAAGAAGCCACGGTTGGAATGGCTGGCTTCCCCGTGTAGTTTGTCTGTCTAGGTGTAAAATTTGGTTTCTCACTGAATTTCTTGAATTCTTTAGGCTTTGATTGTGGTCGTGTGACCGCCCTGACACGCTCTAGACAGACAATTTCCTTTTTAAGAAATTGCAAAAGCTCGGACACTTCCCATTCAGTATCTTCATCTTCACAAGTTCTACCCCTACTAAATTCTAACATCATCTCTGAGGGCAATAGCCCTCCAAGTATATGCACTAGAAAGGAACCGTATTGTTCTTGAGGGACACCTAGAGACGTTAAGCTCCTGACCTCTACTTCGCACGAATCATGTAGTTTTTTGAGCCCTTTTATGTCATCTCTACTATGCACAGCTGGTAATTGTAACAGATTGTTTTTATGCTCGCTAACTATCACACTTTTTGTCCCAAAACGATTAGTTAAAATCCTAATTGCTTCATTATAATGTTCTTCAGTTAAAGATAAACCCCGTATAGACGTAGCGGCGTCACCGCCTAATAATCCCCTAAGGTAAGAAAACTTATCTGTTGGTCCCAGACTCTCGTTGTTGTGGATTGCCGCTTCGAAGGGTCCCCAGAAGGCTTGCCACATGGAGAAATCGCCGTAGAATTTTTGCATTTCCAGTTTTGGGAGACGCACTGTCTGGTTCCTGCCTTCGCTCGACGTTACGCTTGGAGGCCGATACTGCTGCTGATTTTGACCAGTCCCAGGGAAATGATGCGTTGACTTCGCAATAAACCGTTTCGCGCGATTTCGCGAAATCACCAGTTTTTCCATAATTACGATCGCCGAAGCCAGTTCTTGATCAAATTGTTCTTCAGATACCGCTCCATCTAGTAGTGTCTGGTACCGATCATCCAGATGTTTAAGTTCAGTTTCTTTTGAGTCCAGTAGCGCGATTGCTTGCTCAAAAGCTTCAAGTTTAGGTTGCTCCTTTTGTATCTCAAGTTCGACCGAGTTAATCACTGTACTCACAGATGTACGTAGCGCTTTGAGTGCCCTTGCAGCGCGTTTTAGTTGGTCGTCCGCCATAGTTCCGATTCTCCGGTTAGTCCGTAGTTAAAGTTTCACAAGTCCGATTAATCCGTAGTTAGTATAGCCCGCATCCGATTAATCCCGATTAATCTTTGAGTTTTAAGTATTTAAGTAGCACGGCACGCACCTGATTAATCCTTTAGTTTTAAGTAGCACGAATCCGATAGTCTTTTAGTTTGTTTTAAGTTAATTAGTCTTGTTACAAACTCGCCTTTCCCGGGTTTCTCGCACCAAAATGTGGGGGAGAAATAGTTCGTTTTAAGGGGGGAGAGCTAATTTGGCACTAAAACCTTGCCGACTGAAAAACAAGGTTTCTAAGTTATTAGTTAAGTCACTAAACCAAGAGTTGATTCGAAGATGAAAGGTCGAGTTTAAACAAGTCAAGTAAGAAGTCCCGAGTTATAACAAAAAACACAACTAAATTTATTTTCCTTGCCTGCTAGTATAGCGAGGTCTTTCCCGTACAAGTTTTGAAAGTGAAGTGGTAATAAAAGGTTTAAAATTGTAATCTCTCTTTTTTACTCAGCGGAGCCTCCCAGTTGTTTACCCAAAAAGATTCCTCTCGCGTGGGGTTGCGGTAAATTTCCATCTCGAGGTGAGGTCCGATGAACTCTCTTGCACGTGCGCTTATTTTTTAGCTACGGAAATTAACCTATTGAATTCTAGAGTTTAGATCTATTGAAAGGGTTTTTTGGGGGCTCAGCGAGGATAAAGAGGGACTATTCACAAAGTGAAGTAAAAAAATCCAAAATAGAAAAGTTTCCACAAAATGATTAATAATAGATAAGTTTTTTCTTGAAGGCGATTAAAAATATTCATAAACAATGACACTAATAATTCCTCATCAACAGTTCGGAAACATACAAGTTGGGAAAACCAAAATATTACCTCTCCGTGTCAAGAAGATTATATAAACTTAAAGTATCCAATGAAAACGTTATTATGTTTCTGAGTTGGGGTTTCCCATTTTTGTTGTTGTTTTGAAAAATATATCGCAATGCACGGGCCTTGATAGATATAGGAGGCAATGAATGAAATATATCACAATGCACGGGCCTTGATAGATATAAGAGGCAATGAAGGAAATATATCGCATGCACGGGCCTTGGTAGATATAGGAGGCAATGATAATCTCTCTCTTTGCACCAGAGGTTTATCTTTAATATTTAAATAAATATAATTATTTTTAATTATTTTAATCTTCAATAATTAACATTAATAATAGTTAAATCGTTTAAAATAAAGTTATACCTATTATCTTCTCAAACTTTGCTAATATTGACGTTTAAAGTTAAGGGTACCCCTCTTGCCCGCTTTTTTCAAATTTGGGGTATATATACGATTCGTTTCCATTATAATAGTAAGGAAAAAGCGCAATTGCGAAAACCTTTGGTGGCGATCCCACCTTAGGGAGGCTAGACGTTTCTCGTAACCCTAGCTGATCGCCGCGTATATCCTAAAACCAAACGATGATAATGGAGTAGAAGCCAATGATACAGATTGGTGTCTATGTGGAATAGACGGAAGACCAGTGGATGGTGGTGTTAGAAGCCAGTGTAAGTGCAGACTGGTGTCAATGTGGGATTGACAAAGAGCAGAAGATGGTGGTGATTAGAAGCCAGTAAGAACAGACTGGTGTCCGTGTGGGATGGACAAAGACCAGAAGATGGTGGTGTGAGAACTCAAGTAGAGGAGCCATTTCCGTGACTGTGAAAGCAGTTCGGAAATGGCGAACACGTTTGCTCCGATACGCAAACTGCGAACGCGGTCACGTGGGTGTAACAACGGACAGACAGACAGACACACAGACAGACACACACACAGACAGACACACAGATAGACACACACACAGACAGACACACACACAGACACGGCCGTTACAGAACCTCTCCTGGACTACGTCACACGGAGAGGTAAAAAGTGGTAGGGAAATAGGCGAAACCTTTTCTTGTACCCGATTTTGCGGCGAATGTAAAAAAGAAGTACCTTGTTATGGGGTTACGAAGAACATCGACGTCTTAGACTTAGGTAGAAGTAATGTAGTTTAAATGCATCTACTAATTGATACGAGCCTTGTGTACGTGATCTTTGTGCCTGTAGATAAGTTTATCGCAACGTTTCGCCTATCCATCTATTCATTTCCGCCAACTTTGCCTTAGGCACTGGAGTCTTGGTATGAAGGAACTAAGTAGAAAAGGTTCTTTCATGTTATATTTTTGTGTAGTATTCCAGCCTCTTTGACATCGGGCCGCATTCGTTGCTACGTTGGGGAAGGAAAAAGCGAAAGGAATGGTCCTAACCTAGAAGAAAGTCTCTAGGCATGCAGGGACCCCTGGCTCATTGCTTGTTACGTTTCCGCTTGGTAAAGCCCAGGGACAAGAGAACGAAGCGAAGAGCAAAGTCTCCCGAATTAGGGTCGTTTTAAAAATGAAGGCAGTGCAGCGTACGAAACACGATTATAAGAACCCCGCGCTAGTCGCTTTCCCTTCAGTCAACGACAACTTATCCTAATACCATCGTCTCAATAAGCAGTCCCTTAAGCCCCAATCGAGCAGAAACTCTCAGGTAAAACTGGTAAAATTGACTCTTATTTTGAATCCCCCAAAGAACCGATCCGGAGCTCTTCCTCGCTCTAGCCATTGGTATTTTGGCAAGTGTGGTGTAGTCCTATACCGGACAGTTGTCAAATAAGCTCGTAGATGCGCCAGTCGTGAGGGTTCGAATCTTTTGAGGATTTAATACGGCATTTCGATTCAGAATTTGCGCGAAATAGATTTCAGGCCATTGACCATTTCCAAATTTAAGGCTAAGGCAGGATGGATCTCGCATTGAACGAAATTGGGCATCAATATGGAAAATGCTTTTTAGTTTTCTATATTGGTATAGTTCAAGCGTAATAATCAAACCTCGGAACATTTTAATTGAGAATTACAATTAGGGGTTTACGTATGGGAATTCTACAACATTTATTTATCCCCGTAACCTGAGTTATGTTTTAATCTTGTAAATACCCTGTTGTTTTATATTTGGACACGGACAGCGAGGTTGATGAAGTGACTCTATTTCACAGTTGAAATATCAAGTTTTTTTGTTCGGATATATAGCTAACTTGGCAATGTGCCAAAAAAAAGAGGGACATCAAAGTTTCTGGACGTTGAAACAATGTGAAGTGATTAATATGCTTGTCCTTTATGGTATATGTACATAAGTGTCTCTCACTAGAACGAACTGGGTCTAATCTATGACGCGTATCATATTTACTGTTAGACCAGCCTTTTATCTCTTTGAAATATAACCTTAGCCCTGGCCAATTTTACTATTTACTTGTGCCAGTTCGCTGCTGCCTTTGGCATCGTAAAAAGTATCACAATCAGACATTGTTACCGTAGGCGAGGCACCAATTTTTGTCGATATGGTCCATGTTCGGAAAGGCTTTTAAAATCTCCAGCATCAATGACTTACTAGGCTTAGTAGCTCTATAGGTCATGGGCCAGCGAGAGTTGGCAATAGCTTGTATCTCTCGTAAGAGCACTTAAAAGATTAGACCATAAAGAGTCGTATAAACTATAGGATGCTATGCGCTGTTTATTCATGTATACGCTAAAAGATCACCACACCCTTCGCGTGATTGATGCCCTCTCTAGACTCTAGGAGTTTAGGCTAGCGCCAGTCAAGAACCGAATTTTTGGGGGCCTTTTAATAGGTGCTTTTCGGGCCAACGGGGACCGCTTATGCTTATGTACATTCTCGTGCATTCTTTTGATGATACGGGCAGTCAGGTTACTAGATGAAATGGTTGTTTGTATTTAAATCAATTGCCAAGAAATGCTGGTAAATCATCGTCACTTTTACTTATTCCAACAACTCCTATAAAGTTTTCTAACTATTCAACCACTCTTCTATGAACCATGGCGATAGCAACCTGGGACTTTGGCATATAGTTTTTGTTTCAAAGATCCTAGGCACTGTGTAACTGCAGAGGTGCTGAGCTTGGACATTGAAAAGACGGATTGTTCCATGGTAGGGTATTAACTAGAGATACCGTCAGACTTGTTTTATTAAAAACCTAGCCCTTTCCGAAATTTTTTGGCAGCGTCGATGGAAGAGCGACGTTGACCTCTAACCATTTCCCTAATAAATCAAAATTGCAAGTATATATTCTAAAAAGGCTTAACTATATATACATTTTTAATTAAATTGAATTAGGGTTGAAGTACCAGTTCCTTTTTTAAGAAGGTTACCTGTATGACCAAGGCACAATGGGTTGAGTTTGTGGATTTTAACTTTGCTAGTCGGTAGCCTTTTAGTCTAGTCAAGGCGAATGAAAGAACGATTCTTCAGGCTTCTTAGCTGTGATGGCTTAATTAAAAATTTAGAAAATGAGGTATCTTCGTGGTTACGCCTCCAAGATGGCTATGTCTCGTAACATAGCGTGCCTATTTTATTTTCACACCCAAAAAGTTTTAAATTAAACCTGATATTTTGACGTAAAGTTTAATTAAATCGGTGCGTATCTGCTAAATAATCTGGATTCGCGCCGGTAAATTATGGCGAACCAAGAGCACATTTATTGGCTTGAAATTACTTCGATCGTAAAAGCTAAACACTATAATTTAAAATTCTAATGTAAATACTAAACGCACAACTAAACATAGGTAAACTCGCAAATTTCAATAGAGAAAAATTTAATTAACTTTTTCAATTTATTTGCAAAAGAAATGGATCACGCACGAAAACAAACGTCTAACTTGAATATTTCTGCAAAAACAAATGAATTTACCATAATATTAAACCTACTTATTTGACCAATAAGGATGCAAGGAATTTTTGCTCTCTAGTTTCCAAAAATCTTATACCAAACTCCCCGAAAAAAAATAAAAAATAAATATATAGTTTAGGGTGAGAAAATAATCGTATAGAGCTTGGCTTTTACGCTAAATAAAAACAGATTCAATTAAGGAATGGGTGGAGGTTTCTATATACACACACGAATAGCTTCCGTTGCGCTGGTTAAATTCCAACCTGAAACGTTACTGCGAACGAAGTTACGAGATATAGTTTTTTAAATAATATTTAGCCTATGGTTTAACTGTATTCTGGCCCTGAAATTTAATTCGGGTTGAGCGATCCACGAAAACGATGTTACGTATCTCGGATCTGGCTCGCTGATAAACCTATCTCTTTGGCCATTGGCGTAATGACGCGCTGGCTGGCTGTTGGGAACGAAAAAAAGTTTAAATTTACGGGTATGTTAAAGCGTCTAAAGATGCTAAAGGGGATGCGAAAAAACTAAACAAAATTCTTTTAAAAGTCTTTCTTTGTTGAGCGCCGAAGACTGTGGAGTCTGGCGTTTATTGTACGTCACTTGTCAAATTAGAATGCAAAAATAAGTGTTTTTCGTGTAGTAATAAGTATCTTGGAAAGTGGGCCAAATATGTCTTGGACTTTTATCAACGTATATTTTGAAAATAGCCCAGTCATAACTCTCTCTCTCGCACCGAATAGTTGGGCTGTAGAGTGTAGACAACAACAAGCATTCCTGCATCGTAGACACAGGCCTACAATCACTTCGGCTTGTTTTCAACCCCTTTCAGCCAGGCCCATAGCTATCCTTTGACACTTCCGGAAAGGTAGACGAGTATAGCTTTCATTTTAATCCAATTACTGCAAAGCTGGACAATAATTGCGAGTTGGGTTGCTGGCCAGCCGAGGGTATACAGTTGCGGAGTTACGAGGGTGGGTAGGTAGGTTGGTACATCGATCCGTGGTACGAGGAAAGGCGCGCGGCTGTCTCTCTCACCTCTTCTAGCTAAAGGATATAGACCGACAGTATCCCTGGAAGGTTGGTGTGGTAGTAAGAACAGTCTTGGAGGGAGCGTATCGACCATGAAACAAACCTTTTTACGGCGGGTTTCCTCTAGGTTTCCTAGGGCCCCACGCGAACTTGGGTCTTTTTTTTCTTAGGATATAAAATATAGGCTTAGGTTATATAGGATAGAACCTATTTTGTCCTAGGCTCCTATCGTGTTGCCTCTCGATGGAAGGAGAGAAAAAAAACTAAAGAGGAAGGGGACGGTTGATCGGTAGAAGAAAACTGCCTAGCTAGGATGTAACCCTGTTCGTAATGGGCCAGTTAATGAAGGAATGGTTTGTGGAATGAGTGTCTTAAAGGGGTGTAGTTAGAAGTGAACTACTAGAAGTGTAGCATTCCTGTGACTCTCTTTGTTTATATTTCGCTGTGCAGATATAAACTTAAAATGTAGCAGCAAAGTCCGAAATTCCATCATTGTTAAAGAGTAGACCATGAACTTAGATTTGACGTTATGAGTAAGGTTTCAAATTTATTTTCTAATACGTTAGGAAAGCACGGGCGTCTTACTTCCAAATATTGTACTTCTGGTTTCATAAGGAATCTATGGCTAGGCTAACACGCTTGGGTCTTGTCACAACGTCCAGTGTACAATTCACCATCTTAAGGCGAATGGTGTCTTTTTAGAAGACTGAGGACTTGGTAGGAGTAGAAGGGTCCTTCGGATTTCTTTTCTCTTCATGGTGAAGCGGCGTGACCTTAATGATGTCATTTACCGACCGTTGGGGGAGGGGGAAAGAGGGACGAGGAAAATTCCATCCCCTTTCTTCCCCATTTCTCTTCAATCGAGGACTTGGTCACACTCGTTAGACGGTCGAAAGCTCTCAGCAATTATCGAACTATTTCGATTTCTTAGGGACTTTAAGGTTACTTTTTCTTCGCGAGAACTCACTTGCCACTGTCCGTTTAACTTGTTTCAACTACCGTTAATGAAGTCGGGAAGGGCATTTGAAATCCTATCCGTTATGGCCTTCTACGCATTGTCTCTAACTTGGACAAAATCTACGGTGCTCCCGGTGATACCTTGTAGGTCAATTACTTTTTTTATTATACCCTAGTTGGATGCTGATTGAAATTGGTTTTGGGCCAGGGAATGAAGGGTTGATGGACCATTTTAGTTGAAGAGTCACACGCGGAACAACTCCATGATTGCGGCTTTGAGGTAGTAGGCTATGCAATGGTCACGAACGTGTTAGTAATGGTTTACCATCGAACAGGTCTATTTGTCTATGAGTTCTCGTCAAATTCGTAACAGTAGGGTATTTTAAGTATAATGATGATGGTACTAATTTCGTATAGGATAGGGTTATAACGGTTTACGGTTTCGAACGTTCGTCTAAATGGAACGTCTTTTTTACTAGGTATTTCTAGTTTAGTCCTTATTGGGGCCTTGGTGGAATTTTGTATAAATGGTTGGTCACACACAATCAAATTTAATGGTATTCTCATTAGAAAGAGATAAATTAATTCCCATTCAAAGACGTTTCGATAGAACGTGATTGAGATTAGGGCCTTTTTAAAGTTCTTTCAATTGTGTTTTTGTACTGGTACACACATACGCATCAACTGAAGACAGAAATTATTCTTTATTGTGCATTCGTTTAATGCTACCAGCGTATTCCATCGATACCTACCTAGTCCACGTCCCAGCCCCTAACGGAAACTTCCTTAAACCCCAAGGACATCTATAGAGTCATCCTCCTGTTGCTTTATAGGCCTTTGGCCATTCAGTTTCACAGCATCGTCTGCTAGAGACAATAAACGTCTGACAGCCTTTGTCTTCCAATTAAGGTTAGGGAAACCCCTATTTAAAAAATAAATAAGCCAGCCCAATGAGAACGTGACCCATCCTTCCGTGATGTCCTTTTGCCTTTTCCGTGTTTCGTAGAACGAATTCCAGCCTGAGCCTCTTGGGAAAATGTACTGGTGTATATGTGGCTGGCCAGAGTGAGGAACGTATTCGCGTATAGCAAAGCCAAACCGACAACGCTAAAACTAAAACGATTGTCCTAACCCAGTCAGCGGTCTCTTAGTCTATGAAAAGCCATGACGTGGAAAATGCGTCTTCATTGTCCATGGGACACACTCTGCTACCTCGCGCGCCGTTTTATGTCACTGAATAAAAGCTTGGGAGAAAAAAGCTTTCTATCCTGCATGTGTATGTTTCCTCCATTTTTTTTATATCGTACCATGGGTGCTCAATTTTTCCCGCCATTTGTGAATACAATGAACACGTGGCGACCTTACCGTGCCCAGCTACAGACCCATTCCGCGGGTTAATAGTTTAAATGAAAAAGCCACGGTGGTTTATAGTGCAGTTCATCTGAACCTAAACAGTTTTCTACGACCTAGGTAAATAAGTATGTGTGTGTTACTCCGCCCTCTGCTCTTGTTGCATTGCAAAGTGTTCTTGAACCATAGTATATGATAGTCGATTGTGTTCCTTGTATAACTCGCCCCTTTTTTATGCCACATCGAAATTTTCAGTCGATTGAATTTCTTTTATGATTAACCCTCGTTTTTTAAGCTTAATTTTTGACTTATTGCCTATAGTATTATTGATATCGTTCTTTTTTCATATTTTTGGAGTTCCCATGAGTGTTTGAACACGTAGTTTTGTTGTTAAAACTCTTCAGAGACCTTTTTTGGGCATTACTCGATGATCCAAGAACAATTTTTTTCTTGACATGTAGGTATATTCGAACTTTGGATTGTGTTAGGGTCACGTGACGTTTGGTACTCTTTTTAGACGAGATATTTTTTCCAAGAATGGTGTAAAGGGTGTTCTTCCTTGTTTAAAAAAATATAAAATAAATTTCAACGGAAAATTTCAAATTCTGGTTAATGTCGAGTTAGAAGCTCGCGCTCATAGCACTGAAAAGTTAATTAAAATGTTAGGCGAGTTTTAAAGTTATTTGATGTTTGGACTTACTTAGTAGGTCTGATTTGTATTAATTAATCATTAACATATTCCTTTTGATCAAGGTAATTAATATATTGTATTTTTTATCTTTGCAGGTGAGTAACTCATTGCCTTTTTAAAAATTCGAAAACTTTCTCTTGGTATGGGTGAGTCAGTGAGATGCTTTATTTTTCAGTCTTTCTGTATTAGTTTAATTTTCAACTAATATATTTAAGCTATTTGTTAGTAATAGTAGTTAAATTTAATATTCAAGTAAAAATAATTTAAAAGTGAGCTGGAATAGAAAGCTTAGGCCTAGTTATAAAGATATTTTTTAAACTAAATTTGAAAAAAAAAACACTAAAATTGATTTTCGCTCAAAATTAAACCTTGATACGTGTCATTTAGGTTAAGGACACGTTACAGTCGGTTACCTATTACGTGAATTAGATAAGAACCTTCGAAAATACTTAGTAATAACACAGCGTAAAATTGCGCTAACCCAGGCACGACGTTTCAATTTCAGAATTCAATTGACATTATTTTAGACCTTGACTAGATATCTCGTATCCACTGATGTAGATTCAGTTTGATTCGAAATGGCGAGAGGGGGGGAAGCTGCCATTAAAATTATCTCTGAAACATATTTCACCCTGTTTTAAATGGCGACATTAAAAATTTGTGCTTGGGGAAGGAAATAAGGTAGGTGTGGGAGGGAAGAGCTCGGAAACGTTTTTGAAAGTTTTAAAACAGTCGCTAAAGAGCATTTATCGGGAGATAGGTTACAACGAGCTCGTTTTGGCGAAATAACAATTTTTATTTCGACTTGACACCCCCTTCCTCCACCCCCCGTAGTTTCCGCTATCTTTCGCTTCACCCATTTTTTTAGGTGATTACCAAAAGTGAGTATATTGAAGCTGTAATTGTCGATGATGTAGTAGTAGTAATTGTAGATGTAGTAGTTTGAAAAAAGGCCCCAACTCAGGGATAGATGTCGCTAGCTTCTTCGTTATCGTATGCGCCATGGTCCTCACAGACACTTATGCGACCTTCAGGCGATAAATCGGTTACTAAGGCGAGTCTCATCGAATCCATAATTGAATACCCCCTCCGTTCTTTTCCCTTCTTTCTAAAAGCGTTGCTTTAGGGTCGTCTTCCTGGAGAAACTATTATTGAATGGCTATCCACCTTGTTTTCTCTTTCATCCAAAGTCCAAATGTAGAATTTTTCGGTTCGATGATTTTTTTCTTTCCTCTTTTCCTTGCTTATAGTCCGGGGTCTCTTTCCGGCTCAAACTCGGCGCAAAAAATTCTCATGAACAAAAGAGAAAGGCCATAATCAATGTGGCTATTAGTAAAAAGATATCTTCAAGAGAAAAGGCGGTCCCCCAAATTCCCAGCCCTAGATAGTTGTAAGTAGGAACTTAGTGCGCGTTACTGTACTGTAGAGATGGCCCCGAGAATTATTTTTTAGTTTTATTTTTTAAAAAAAATAAAAAAAATGGAAGAAAAAAGTTAAAATGATGATGATGACTCTAAACTGCATCTTATCATTGGTCCGTAATCGCCAGATATACCCGTCTGTAGTACCCTGGAAGCTTAAAGTGACACTGACACTAAAAATATTTCACTCTACCTGATTTTAGATCAACCTTTTTACTGCTAATAGTTTTTGAGCTGGGAAAGAAATTTTCCCGATAAGCATTTCCGGTAGTTCCAAGAACCCAAATAAGATTCGAGAACGTGTCTTAGGTTTGAGCTCGTACAATTTTAGTGTTAGATTAGAAATATGTGCAGGAGGGAATCGGGAATAGTGGGGAGAAGAAAAACCTGAGATGTCGCCACTATACATCCCATGTTTAAGTTTGTTCGTTCTTAGCTTATATTATGTTTTCTTGACATTATCAAGAGTGGACGAGGGAGAAAGGTTCGTTGGCCATAGGCTGGTCACTCATTCAAAAACTTAAATATCGTGACAAATACTTTTTATGACGCTGCGTCAACCATTTATCGTTGAATCCCTGACCAAGATTTCTGTAAAATTTTGTGTGTCATTGTCGCTTTAAATATTTTGGTAACACTTGGTTGAATATCCGCACTTCTTTTTATCTTAGTTTATATTTATAGAAATCGAGCTTTTTCGGTAAGAACTATAGGCCTATAATGTAGGAATCGACCCTAATGACGTATGAAACTGTCATGTCCAAAGATATGGCGAAGCATTCTGATACTTGGAAAAACCCGTTAACTGAAGAAATCACCTGTCATATTGGTGGAGATAATTTTTCTATATCCGAATTACTTTTCTACCAACTCGATAAAGCCGATTTTATTTTGCTATTCCTCTTTGTCTATTTAGTGTAAAATGTAGCGCCATTATTTAACAGACTGTAGACTGTTTTAGCAACTGTTTGAAAGAAGTTTGTAAAAACAATTCGGAAGTAGATTTCCTGTTTTAAAGGGAAAGTGTCAAGTAAAACCTTCCACGATAAACGGTTCCAAATTTTATTTATCTAAAAGACGCCTTATGACGTCATATTCTAATTCTCAGTTCAGATTCACTAGTCTCGTTCTGTCGAATTGAATCTCAATAACAGATTGAGTTAGACTATACCTTTAAAGGCGATATGAGACTGAAAACATTTTTTGTTACTCCCCATTATCTCAGGATTCAGTTTTTTCTCGAAATAGGATTTGTGAGACTGAAGGGTTTTAAGCTCTTTAAACTATCGTTCAATATATATAAACTTTATATTGAAAATAAAAGTATCAAATTTGAGCTAGGGATTTGATTTTAGTTTTTATAGAAAACATTAAAGGAGGTATTTATCGAAAGCAATCATAAAAGGATGTATTTTTCGATGTTAATTTAAAAATTTAATACGAATGATCAAAGATTTATTTATTTATTTTGTTGAGTTCCGTAGGTTTGTGAACAACAAATATATTGACAAAAACTGTGTGTGTAGACTTTTTGCTTTAGATATCATTGTTATTAATGATGTGCGATTCCCTATCTGGAGATATTCGTTTTATTGAAAAATTAATCAACATTCAATGTGTTTAACGTATTTAGCGAGCAATTTCCGTTACCGATTTTTAACTATTCAACTAAGTAATTACGCCACAGTTTGTTGTCATTTACCATCAGCTCCGACACACCATACCCCTTTCGATAACGAGGCATTCCGCCAAATTCCAGTTTTTTTCTTTTCTTATACCAATGTCAAAGTTCATACTGTCATATACTCTTAAGTGCAAACGGAAAAACCTTGGCTCCAGCCAAGTATTTCGGTCGACCTATCATTTTTCTATAAGACTGGCGCTTCCGACGTGACTTTTAACGCTAGATATCCACTTCTTTTACCCTAATATCGACCGAGCAAAGGCCCATAGTCCCAAACAACCTCAAAGACGAAAGACCATTTGAAGCGGGAGCGGTGGCGGACGTTGGTTTGGGAATGAGGTCGTACGGGGGTCTCTCCGCTTTGACCTTTCGACCTTGCTTACCGGACTTTTTCTATAGCGACCCAATCTTTTTTTTCTTCTCTTAGGATTTTGAGCAGGCTGGGCTCTGTTCGACCCGGGGCGCAAAAGCTGGGGCAAGTTGGGCAGGTGTCGCTAGAAGGTTTTGATCCTAAGGATCCCGATGCAGCCCAAAGGCTAAACATTATATAAGTCTTAGGTACACCTAAAATTCTTCAAGGCTGGGGCCTCGCTGGCACCAGGGATATCGCCGCCAAAGTCCGATATATCGATTAAGGCATTGCGCTGTTGGGGGAAAGTTCCTTCTCTTTTAGCTATTGGGGGTTATAGACTAACCCCTCGAATATACAACGATGTCCTCTTTAGACCATATTTAGACCTATCGAATATTAACCAATATGCCCCAAATGTACCTATAGACTGAAGTTTCCCGATAATCTTTAAGGAACTTTAGGTTGCGTCATGGAAACGAAAGCCCATGGTGTGAAGTAAAATGTTTGGTTGACGCTTTTGGCGACTTCTAGTATCGATTTTACCCTTATAGTAGATTGACTTATAAAACAAACCTCTAATGGGCCTTGTTCCAGATTGTAAATGCGATTTAAGACCCTTACAGAATATTGGCAATCTTGTTGTTTACGAACGATATTGGTTTATGGATAGAAGCTAGCGAATAAACTTTTTCAATATTAAAGTAGAGTATGTATTTTATGACCCTCTTTTTATAAGTTTATCGGAGAAAGTGTAAATTGGAAAGTTGCAGAAGTTTTCGAAACTAAATACCCGAACAAGTGCATCTTGTGTCTCGAAGGGTGTAGTGTTACCGAGAGCTTAGCCGTATAACAGATTTAATGAGAGTTGGTGTTGGTAGAACATAAGCTTAGGCTTGACACACCTTTGCCAATTATAAATGAAAACACAAGTTAGTTAGTTATTTCGTTAATTAAACTTCAGTGGAAGAGACTTCAATTAAGACTATATAATCTATGAGAATTTTAAAGATAATTAACTCCGGATTTGAATCGGTCATTTATGCCTATTTTATATCAGTTTGTCTTCCCTTTGGTTGGTATATTGAGAGCCCATTATTCCGCGTTCTGAGATCGCGGGCGCCATACTAAACATCAAAGTGGGCGGAGGTCCCCATCTAATAAAACTAAAAACAATCGCGGGCTGGGGTCCATACTAGTGTACCATAAAAAAGGTTTAATTACCCCCTCAGAGCCCAGATAAAATCAACTGAAAGTCTACGATCAATAGTAATAACATACCGAACCGAAGCAAGTACAATAAGATTGCAACTTGCATCTATACCCAAATCCACGTATCTTTTTGTTTGTTTTAAGTAGAGTTAAAACGTTTTTCACTTCAAATATATGAAATTATCATTAAAGAAAAGGCATGCATGGTTAGTAGAAAGCGTGGTTAGGAACGTTTTTAAAAGGTACGAACTACATCTAAGAAAATGTTTAAGTCATGTCCGCTAGTAACTATGATCCAATGTCGTTAAAAGCGAGTTTTTAAAGAACTTTTTATACGGGGATTCCACCAAATAGAAAAAATATAGTTTCATGTTAAACCGTCTATTAAAGTGGAGGTGTAGTGATATACTGTGTTGAACATTATTAGTCGTTCTCAAACGTGGGGTGGACGCGCAGTTTTAGGGAGTTCCTTGGGTGGGGCAGACGATGTTGCCCTGTAGAAGGGCTTACTTCATTTCAATTAGAAATAATTTAACCCAAGTTCTAAAATTAGAAAGTGTGTAATATAAGCTTTTATAAATTTGGAAGATAGACGTCCTGTGAGATTAGGGTTTAATAGCGTTCTTACTGAGGGATGAACTCAGGGTGGGCTGTCTATTAAATACTCGTATTTCAACGATATTGATCTGGTATAGGTAAAACTCGATCCCACGCAAGAAAGATTTCACTGTCCCTTTATCACCAGACCATACATTTATTTGACCGAACAATAGGAAAAAAAGTCAAATAAAAATTTCCGTATACCTTGGAATGTATCTTTTATGACTTCATCTGCAGGATGGTCTAGAATTCTTTACCTTTACTTTACCTTTTACTGTACCGTCCAAGATGAAACGCTACCATACTCAAAACGTAATCATATCCAGAAAAATCTTATTGTTACCAGCTTTATCTCTACACTTACCTAACCCTGAACAAAAATATAGAACCCATGCCTTAAGTACCAACCACCATGCTACTTTAGGTGAGATTTCTTAGGCCATCTTCCAACCATGTTTTTTACGAGTAAGGGCTAGTTTTCTCGAGTTTTCTGGCCATGTTGCTGGCCTGGTCTAGCCCATCTGGTACTCATCTTTGTATGGCCTTTGCTAGCTGTTATAGAAGGATTTATATTGGGTATATTTTTCCTACTTTTTTTTCTCGCGTTCAAACCTTGGTTACTGAAGATTCCTTCATGGTTCCCAAATGAATAGTTCAAAGCTCCTTTCGCCTCGTGGTTTTTTAAAAACCCACCGAATATGTTTCGGTTTTTCTTATTTTTTTTCGTCTTTTGCGCGTAAAATCTTTGTTGCAAGAAAAAGCAAATGTTTTGTTTGCCGTTGTTTTTGGGCTTTCATATCGTGGAGAGATTTCCTTCTTTTTAGGCTTAGGTGCGATTGTTGGGTTTAAATGGTCGTGAAAGAGATTCATGAAGGTTTAGCCAAAATAAAAATATAATTAAGACAACCGTTGATTTTAATTTAATACAGTGTTTTAGAAATTGACCCGAAGTCGTTTAGACGTAAGATTTTTCAAGTTTGGCACTCTCACCTTTTAAATTTATTTCAAAATTTCTTGTGAAATTACAAACTGTCGCAATTAAGTCTTGAGAATGTCTAGAACGCTATGCATTTCTTTAAATTTCTACGTCTCGAAGATACCTTTGAAGTGAGACCAATTAATTATGCAAATATCGAACTACAAATCTTTTCGTTTGAAGTCTATATTCTTGCATTTCTAAAAATAGTCTTTCATTTATTTAACAGCTCCAAGTACAAATTTCTCTCATTTATTATAAATCAAAGTATCCCAGATATGTTAATTATCCAACTGTGCATGCGCTGTATTTGGCCGGGTTTCGTAGTTAAAACGGGCAAGCTCATTAACTTTTGTATTATTTAAGTACTTCTGTGCATTTGTTAGATGTCGAAGAGGCGTAATTGCGAGATAGGATGTAAGAGAATTCCAACTGAAACTGAAAATTAGTTTGAAAATAAAGGTTTAACCTTTGACGTACAATCCATGCATGCATGGTGTAAATAAAATATTTACAAAGTTTTGAGTTGGTTTATGCAATACCAAAGGGGTAGATTTTCTAAGCTATAGCCGAGTTTCCAAGTTTGCTAGCTATTTTACATTTTTTAATTTAAAATTAATACAACGCAAACGATCCAGAAATGACCATTACTAATGATAGTATGGACA
The DNA here is from genome assembly GCF_054372755.1 of Phalangium opilio. Taxonomy (NCBI): domain Eukaryota; kingdom Metazoa; phylum Arthropoda; class Arachnida; order Opiliones; family Phalangiidae; genus Phalangium; species Phalangium opilio. The sequence continues at coordinate 2,827,523 of NW_028324187.1, read as the reverse complement.
GTCACAGTAACAATCCCTCTTGGCGTGTTCCAAAAGTTTCATTACATGGCTTAACGATTAAGCTAAATCGTTTCCTTCCTTTGATGTATGTAAATCGTAAAGTTGAAATGGTATACACAAACAACCATAAGGGAAACAATATTTTTTTAAATAATAAATTGTAATGTAGCTGTAGAGTTTAAGGGTTGTGTTTAAATGTTAATTTAACGCTTCTATATTATGTGCAATAAATAGTTACCGAAATACACTCAAACAGAAAGTCGGTGTTGAATAGGTGATACACAACAAGCTATGGGTCTTTTAAACTTTAATAATTAATGAATTTATTGTTTTCCACGCAGGGGTTCCCCCATATAATAAGGGTTTTTTGGTTCTAAATGCGTACAATCAGAATAGTTAATTATGTACTCCATGTTTACCACTAATTTTATAAGGTTCCAGCAGGTTTATTTTTTTTAAACTTGAAAAATATTTTCAAGATTACAAAAGCCACTTTCATAGTTATAAGAATTGAGATGCGATGAGCAATTAAGGGCTATAAGCAGCCATTCATCACAGTTTTAATCTAATTTAATATAACTTATAACGAAACCACCCTTGCATTACTAAGAATCTTTTCAAAATTATACCCAAATCAAGTTATAGGTTAAGAGAACTTTCCAAGTAATGCTAATAGCCCAAAAAGACAATGAGACAAAAATTTCGTTTACAGTATACCTATAGAGAAGACTGGTAGTGTCTTAGCTATAGACGAACTTAGCTGGAGATGTGTTGGCCCATAAAGTGTTAATTAAATTTGCCTGGGTTCCCACAAAATAGATTTTTTCTTTTCCTTTTCGTTCTCTCTCTGATCTTTTTTTTTGTGTCTGAAAGAAATCAAGTTGGTCCTGTTTTTCTGTACTGGTAGTTTCTAGAAGAGAGAGCTTGTAAAGGGGAGGAGGGGGAGGAAATGTGAAAGATCTTGGAGTTTCTTCACTCTCCAGTGGCAAGCAACCGTCCAAGAACAAAAGTGATAAATATAGCGGAACGTCTTCTCTCTTTTTCTGCCCATCCGAGTATTGAGAGCGAGTCGGCCTTCCGCCTTAGCTAAGGCTGACTCGCACCATGCACTTATACAATATACGAATTCTCCGAGGGAGAAAACAAAATTGTCCGCTCTGGTTTTTCGCCTAGAATTTAGCAGGCCTTTTTTTTAGTAGAAGATGTGGGGATTTAGAGTTTATTTTGTTATATTGTTTATTTTGTAAAACTTGTAATTGTGTCTTATCGAACTTGTTGCTTGTGACTCAGCGAAAAAGTAGAGAAAAGTAGAGAATCTGGGGAAAGTTTTCAAAACCCAAAAAGAAAGAGAAACTTATCGCGGTGTGGGGTCTAGCCCCTCCCAGGTAAAAGGGTGAAAAACGAGAGAGATTTTGGAGGGAAAAAACTTCAGTGCATAAAGCGAAACCAGAGCGACAAGTTCGATCTCCATTTTTTGTCCATTAAACTATTTTTTCTTAATTTCTAAATCCGAGTTTTTATTTAATTTAAGTCCAAACCAGAGCCTTAGTTAAAATAACCAAAGAGTTTATGAGTTATTTTATGGTGCCGAAACCCGGGACAGTTAAATAGATAGAGAAAATTCGGTACTTAAGCGTAGAACATTTAGATAAGATTAGTTTAATCGGTCAACAGAGGTGAACAAAAATGGAAAGTTTAGAGCGATTAAAGAAGGTTCGTGCGTCAAAGCGATCGTCAGTGACCAAATACATAACGAAGATTAATAATGAACTTGCAAAGAGCGCACCAGATGTAAGAAGTTTACAAAAAGACTTAGCCCATCTTCGAAACAGAGAAGAAGAATTAAAAGAATTGGACAAAAATGTGTATGAACTGACGACTATAGAGGAATTAGACAACGAACTACAGAGTGTCCTAAAGTATGAAGACGAGATTAATGACTGCAGAGACCAAGCTGAGAATACCATCGAAGAACATATAGAATCATCAGCTTCTACCTTAATAACGGGTGCAAATGCGATCAATGCTACACCGACGGGATATAATACCCCTACAGGCACCGGAATCCTACAGCAAAGCGCCGGAAATCAACCACAGAGCACCGGAAATCAACCGCAGAGCACCGGAAATCAACCACAGAGCACCGGAAATCAACCACAGAGCACCGGAAATCAACAGCAAAGCGCCGGAAATCAACAGCAAAGCGCCGGAAATCAACAGCAAAGCGCCGGAAGTCAACCTGGTGTCGTGATTCAAAATCAAGGACCTTCGAGCGGGACTAATAACGGAATCGCGATCGGGTATAATAGCGGACTCGCGTCGCGGTTAAAGCTTCCCAAAATAAATCTCGAAGCATTTTATGGTGATCCAGGAAAATGGTTGAGCTTTTGGGATCTATATAAAATAACAATTCATGACAATGGATCGCTTTCAAAGGTAGATAAATTTACATATTTAAAGTCGTACATAAAGGGACTGGCAGCAAGTTCCGTGTCAGGTCTAGCCACAACTGGAGAAAATTATGATAAGGCAATAGAGCTCCTATTAGAGAAATTTGGGAGTGAAGAGAAGCTTATTAGCACCCACATGAACAATATATCCAGTTTGGCTCCAGTTACGCGTTCTAGCGACATATCAGCCTTGCGTACATTCTATGACCAATGTATCGTTGAAGTAAGGAGTTTGGAATCTTTAGGGTTAGCGGCAGATGGAGGATTTTTGCACCACACAATCACAAAGATGATTCCCTACGACCTAGCGTTAGAATACAGCAGAAAGCTTGACGGTTCAAACCAATTAGTAGTAGCTAATCTATTAGAATTCATCAGGAAAGAGTTAGAGAGCAGAGAAAGGGCCCAGGCATTTACAAGGTCGAACGGAAGAGTCTTAGAGAGTAGCGAACAAAACAATTATAGAAATGCCTCCAAGGAGTATAGAAGCAAGGGATACGAAAAATATTCGTTTCAGCAGAGACCCAAGAAAACAACGTCCTTGGCTCTGTCAAATAGCGTAAAAGTAATTTGCCCATTTTGCGACGAAGCTCATAGCGCCACTGAGTGCAACGGAAAATCACTAGCCGAAAAAATAGAGGTTTTAAAGAGAAAGCGAAGGTGTTTCCGATGCCTAAGAGCGGATCACATGTCGAAATACTGCAAAGCGAAAGTACAATGCAATCATTGCCAAAGGCGACATCACACGGCGATATGCGAGGCAAGAGAGAAAGACGAGAGCGCCAAAAGGGGAGAGAGAGGGCAAAATACCTTAACAGAGGAAGCGGGAAGCCATAGTCTAGTACAGGGAGGAATGAGCGAACCCCCTAGCGGTAGCATTTTGCTACAAACGGCCACGGTCGTACTGAAGGGAAGAGAAAAACAAGAGGTCGCAAGATGCTTAATAGACGGAGGGAGCCAGCGTACATTTGTGAGAAGAGACCTTTCTGAGAAATTGAAGTTACCCACAGTAGGAGAAATAAAGCTCAATTATTTTCCTTTTGGCGCAAATAAGCCTACTTCGATTCTAACAAAGAGAGTACAATTAGAAGTAAAAAGCATACATGATAATCAGTCCATCATTATTGAAGCTATTGAGACACCGGATATCAGCGCAGCGAAGATACAAGTTCCAAGTAGAGACATTAAATTATATCTAGAAGAGAGACATCTCAAGTTAGCGGAAGATGTATCGGATATTTATCCACTTCAAACAGAAATTGGACTGCTAATTGGTTCTGATTACTATTGGAAGGTGTTTAGTAGCAAAGTAGAAAGGTTAAGCGACTCATTAGTCGCCATGGAGACGTTATTTGGCTGGGTGGTGCAGGGTCCGACCACAAGTTCCTGTCTACTCATGACGTCAGACGTAGAGAGAGAAGTAGAAACAAGCGCCACTAATTTAATCTTGGAATCAAGAGAAGAAAATAATATTGGAGAAAGTTTAAAGGCATTCTGGGATTTAGAGTCGTTAGGAATAATAGAGCCAAGCAAAGAGGAATTAAACGAGAGACACCAGGAAGCTATACAAACCTTCGAGCGAACGATCAAGATGGAAGAAGGACGGTACCAAGTAAGACTTCCGTGGGCAGAAGACAAACCAAGTTTAGCAAATAATTATCGCATGGCTCAGAAAAGATTAGAAACTCTATCAAGAAGATTCCGCAGAGACGTTAACCTATTCGACAGCTATAAGAAGGTCATAGACGAATATGAAGAGAAGCATATCATAGAGAGAGTTCCCGACGATGAAGCTGAGGCTAAACCATTGTATTACATTCCGCACCAACCAGTCATTAAGCAAGAAAGACTCACGACGAAAGTTAGAGTCGTATTCGACGCGTCGTCGCACGAAAACAGAGAGGTGTCCTTGAATGAATGTTTACTACCTGGTCCTAACCTCAATCCAGACCTCTACGAAGTTTTACTTCGATTTCGAATGAAAAGAGTGGCGATAACGGCAGATATTGAACAAGCGTTTCTGCAGATTACTATAGCTCCAGAAGACCGAAACGCGACGAGGTTTCTCTGGAATCCCGACCCTTTAAACCAGCAATCCAGCGCTCAAACTATAACGTACAGAATGACGAGAGTTTTGTTCGGGGTAACATCAAGTCCTTACCACCTAGCGGCCACAATCAAGTTCCACGTAAAACATTACGAAAATAAATACCCAGAAACGTGTCAACTTCTCAATAGCGACTTGTACGTTGACGATTTAATTACTACCGTGGACGATCATTTGGAGGCATACCAGAGAGCTAAAGAAGCTAGAGAAATCTTCGCAGAAGCAAAAATGAGATTACGAAAGTGGAGAACCAATTCTGAAGAGTTGAGACAAAGGTTCGAAGAAGAGAATTGGGAAAATCACTCCAAAACAGAGAGTAACGCCTTAATCACTAGTGCTGGACAGCAGCAAAAGGTACTAGGCATGAGTTGGAACCACCTAGAAGATACTTTCACCTTCGACGTGAACTCCTTAATCAAAGATATGTCACAATTCAATGACACAAAGAGATGCGTATTGCAATCATCAGCGAGGATTTTTGACCCTCTCGGATTGATTACGCCCTTTTCAATCAGAGTAAAAATACTCTTTCAGCAATTATGGGCATCAGGAGTAGGCTGGGACTCGCCGTTACCCAAGGAAATAGCCACGGATTGGAAGAATTGGAGATCAGAAATACCAGATCTAAGACTAATCTCATTTCCACGTCATTGTCTCCTGAATATGACAGACGCCGACCTGGAGGAAAAGGAGCTGCATTGCTTTTGCGATGCTAGTGAAGCGGCCTACGGAGCGGTCGTATATGCAAGAGCTACGGCAAGAGACGGAACTGTAAAGACGTGTTTAATTACGTCGAAATCTAGAGTAGCTCCCTTGAAGTCAATCACCCTTCCCAGGTTAGAGTTAATGGGAGCCTTAATTGGGGCAAGATTGACAAATAGAGTAAACGAAGTATTCAAGGCGTCCAAAGACAAGATTCACTTATGGTCAGATTCCACAATCGTAATTCATTGGATACATGGCTTATCCCGAAAATGGGTACCATTCGTCGCGAATAGAGTACGAGAAATTCACGATACAACAGAGCCTAAGGCATGGCTGCACTGCGCGGGGAAGGACAACCCTGCAGACTTGCTAACCAGAGGAATGAAGCTGACAGAGTTAAAAGACAAGGTGATTTGGTGGAAAGGACCGACATGGCTTGAAAGAAGCCGCGAAGAGTGGCCTATCCGAAATGCGAAGGAACTAACAGATACCGAAAAGGTAGAAATAGATCTAGATCAAGAAACTAGAAAGAGTTATCAAGAAAGCGCGTTGACAGCGGTAAATATTTCAAATGAAGAGTCAATACTATCATTGGAAAATTACAGCGTTCTGAAAACACCCGTTCGTATATTAGCATGGATGAGAAGATTTATTAGCAACTCAAGGAAAAACGCCATCAAGAGAGTAGAACCGTTATCAGCGAAAGAAATACAAGAATCGAAAAACTATTTCTTAAGGAAAATACAAGAAGAGGTTTTTTACAAGGAAATTAAAGACCTGCGAGAAAAGAGAGAGATTGGCTACCCATCCGAAATTAAAAACCTCAATCCAATTTTAGACGAAGCTGGTCTATTGAGAGTCGGCGGACGCCTGCAAAGATCATCTGACCTGGAGTATAACGAGAAACATCCAATTATCTTGCCAAAGAAACACCATTTAACAGATTTGATAATTGATGAAGCACACACCAGAGTTTACCATCAAGGTCTAGCTAACACATTGGCTCAAGTTAGAGAAAATTATTGGGTATTGCAAGGAAGACAACAAGTTAAACAACGAGTCGCTCGTTGCTTAACATGCCGTATTTGGAAGGCACAGCCGTTAGATGAGCAGACCGCCCCTTTGCCTAGAGATAGGATTTCGCAATCAGCTAGTTTTGAGGTTACTGGGGTAGATTTCGCAGGCCCCTTGTATATTAAGAGAAACCCTAACGAAAACGCAACCACCAAGGCTTATATCTGTTTATTTACCTGTGGTGTAACAAGGGCTATACATTTAGAGCTAGTTATGGAAATGTCCACCGAGACATTTATGTTAGCGTTAAGAAGGTTTATTTCACGCAGAGGAATAATTAAGACTATGTATTCGGATAACGCTTTAAGTTTCAAGAAAGCAAACAGAGAACTAATCGCGATTTGGAAAAACATAAGTAAAAAAGAAGTATACGAGTTTTTCGGACAAAACGGTATACAGTGGAAGTTTATCGCGGAGAGGTCCCCCTGGTGGGGTGGCTTCTATGAGAGGCAAGTTAAAACAGTGAAAATCGCGCTGAAAAAGACACTCGGAAAAGCGTTGCTAAACTTCGACGAGTTACAAACAGTCCTCGCGGAAATTGAAGCGGTTATAAATTCGAGACCGCTAACCTATCAATATAGCGAAACAGGAGAGCCAGTCGGGTTGACCCCAGCCCATTTCCTGACTGGACGTCGGCTGACGTCACTGCCACCCGATTCGAAGTTGGATCCCACTTCTAGCCTTAAAAGAATCGACGCAGTGAAGAGATTCAAATATCAGGAGAATCTTCTAAACAAGTTTTGGAGGAAGTGGAAGCAAGATTACCTCCTGCAACTAACGTCAGCTCATAAGCTGGATCTTCATAAGGAAGGTTCAATAAAACCTGGCAACATCCTCTTGGTTAGCGATACCAACCTCCCCCGACAACAATGGAAGATGGCCATTGTAGAAGAAGTGTTTGTGGGGCGGGATGCTAGAGTGCGCTCGTGTGCGCTTAGATTGCCTAATCGAAATATAATTCGAAGGGCAATTAATTTGCTTTACCCACTTGAACTAAACTGAAAATTAAACCCGAACGGAGATGAACTATTCATAGTTCATGGGGGGAATTTGTGGGGATTTAGAGTTTATTTTGTTATATTGTTTATTTTGTAAAACTTGTAATTGTGTCTTATCGAACTTGTTGCTTGTGACTCAGCGAAAAAGTAGAGAAAAGTAGAGAATCTGGGGAAAGTTTTCAAAACCCAAAAAGAAAGAGAAACTTATCGCGGTGTGGGGTCTAGCCCCTCCCAGGTAAAAGGGTGAAAAACGAGAGAGATTTTGGAGGGAAAAAACTTCAGTGCATAAAGCGAAACCAGAGCGACAAGTTCGATCTCCATTTTTTGTCCATTAAACTATTTTTTCTTAATTTCTAAATCCGAGTTTTTATTTAATTTAAGTCCAAACCAGAGCCTTAGTTAAAATAACCAAAGAGTTTATGAGTTATTTTAGAAGATACTCTCAGGTCAAAAGAAAAACAATGCAATAGTCTGAATCCGTTTGGGAAGAACAGGGAGTGCATGGTGGTGGTCAGTTTGTTTTATTTCACCCTAAGTATGCCTAGATATCTTGGAGAAATCTATGGAGTATTGTTTTCCCTGTATAGATACTTTCCCTAATGCTTTGGTGTTATGCAGGGATAATTTTTAAGGGATTTACAGGCGCTAGTAGAGACATTATTAGTAGTAGTTCAAGTTCGTAAGTTATGCTGCGTAAGTATGTCTCAGGTTACAAACTGGAGCTTGTCATGAAGTGACGTAGGTCATAGATTCGATGTAAAGCGACGCCTGGTGAGGCGCTGTCAAAGGCTTAATGCAGACCAAGTAGGAAGATGGACTGCAAAATTAACCACCCAGTGTACGATTTCAATTCTCGCTTGTCGTTCTCGAACTAGCTCTTGGTAAGTTTCTAGCATACTTATGGAACATATCTTATAAACTTATGTTATTAGTAATGAACCAAAGCTATTGGTCACGTACCGGACTTTCAAAGCATGGCTTACATTTAATGTCAAAGTTACTAAAACATGCTGACGTCGAAAATATTTTGACTATACTATTTGTACCTATATTTATTTATTTTGAACAGTTTAAATATGAATTTTTAACGTAAATCATCGCTAAATTATGTATTTAAGTCATTTATAAATGAAATTCAATGGCTTAGGTTTCAGCTTTTACAGCCATGCAGTATTGCATATTTAGCTTGGAATCTATAGTAGCTCTAAGCCAAGCCAAGATGGTCCCGTTTTCATTTTTACGCAGTTACGCTTTTGCCTTCCTTATTCGATAAAACATGTATACACCATCGCCTTCTAAATAAATGGAAATGTTTTATTTTGGTATATAAGATTTTTCCATTTGACCTATTCTTGGGGAAACGGGCCACCTAGGGTGTGTTTTCTTTTAGTGTATGTACCTTTATGCCCGTAATTTTATTTTGGTATCCATTACTCTGACATTATGGTCTTATTTAGACCTAAGATGACCCTTTTCGCCTATTTTTGTTCTGTAAGAAAGTCTAAAGGAAGGACACGAATATCTGAGCTGTTGTTATAAATTTGATATACTAGATTATATTGCCGCAGTCGTTTTTATGCTTTTTATGGCCAACTATATCTTATCTGGAACAGTAGGAAAGTTTTAACTTTATTAAATTGAATGAGAAGGCGGATAATAACATAAGTTAGACCTATATAGGTGCTTTAAATTTTTTTAAACCTAATGTGTCTTAGTGTTTTATCAGGGATAGATTTAATTTTAGAAGTAGGAATGGAGAACGGTCGGTTTTTACTTCAGTGCGGTTCATAGCCCAGTATAGAGCCCCATCCCTCCAACACGTAACTAAAAGTTTAAATTATCTTATTGGCTCACTTAAACTACGTTTTGATGACGTTGCTGACGGGGACGGCGTAAAATAAGTAATTCCTTTTTACCTCTAACCCGCCTCTTCTTTCATTCCCCTTTGTCCCTTGGAAGGGGGTCCGGGACTTTGACGCGCGCCCACTTTACTCTGTTCTCCATACCTACTTCTAAAATGAAATCTATTCCTTGTTTTATCTTAAGTTATTTAGCTAGTGGAAGCTAACACTGGTGTATAAGAAATTAAGTAACACTTTTTTTAGTTTAAAAATCTCGATGCTGATAATATTAGAAAAAAACCAAGATTCATTTGATTTTACCTAGCTTGATAATACGACTCTTTTTTTCCTTAGAAATCTATGACATAAGTGTGTACCCGATTTCCCTGGTGCTTCTTGGGTGTTATTACATAACGAGTGTTGACCTGAGTCTCATTTTTATTTTTTAAATAATAATAATAAAACAATTTCCGGAGTTATTTATTCTAAATTAGAATTATGTTTAGCTCGAACTCGCTACACCCAAAACATTTTTGTAAATATGTAGGTTGCGTATGAGTCAATATTTCTGTTATTGGGAGTCCAAACGACCCACAGACACGTAGAACCTATCAAAGATTTAAGCGACAACTGAGAAGGGGGACCAAAAAAAATCCGGGCCAAATATCTTATTCTATCAGTTCAATGAAAGATAGAAGAGACTGCCCAAAGATAAAACTAGAAAAGTAGGGAGTCCAGGAGATAGAGAAAATACCAGAATTTTTTTTCTTTTACATTTTAGCACCATTTCCAAATCGAAATAAAGTTTTTACGATTACGATTTTCTAGCCGTGCTGTAAATGTCACTGTCGTTTTTTTTTCCTGTGACTTTTTATTTCGGGACTTGCTAGCTGAAACTTCTCCCCGGTTTTCCCCAAAAAACTACAGATGAGGAAAGTATCGTCTCTAGACCTTTAACGACATTGGAAAGTCGTAAAAATAGGAAGAACAGTTCATTCTTTTTTTTTCTTATTCCGCTATGAACGGTGAAACATAAATTAAACCATACAACTGGGCCAATAGGAGAATCTGAGATTGTAATGGAAATTTCGCGCCTTTTTTTTTCTTCTATATATTTTCCTGTGAAAAATTTAATCAAATTTTAGAATTCGAAACATTCTCTAAAGAAGGCAAGGAAATTTTACAAGGAGAGGTATTTAATATTTTTAAATTCTATTGACAAAGAGAAAGAAATGTATTTTCTTATTTAAAATCGTAAAGATGAGCATGGAGTAATACCAAAAAGCAACGCCTGTAGAAGTGTTGAATGAATCTTTATTTGCCTTCTTAGTAGATCCCTTTTGAAACAGGGAGGAGCCACTACTGGCTCGCAAGCAATTGGTACATACCTTTTTTTTTTTTTTTTTTTTTTTTTTTAGCATTAGAAAGGTAAGATTTACAAGATTAAATAAAATTAAATATACAATATGAATATATACAATGAAACAATACATTTTGTATTTTGTTTTACTTCCAACGGAGTGAGAGGGGGCGCTGCACACTAGCAGAATGGGGGAGGAAACTGTTATTGTTTTTTAGGTAATGTTTTTGAACGGCGTTGATTCCAGAGGGTAAGAATCCTTTTGGTAAGTAAAATGTCGGAGGAGAATCCACCCGTGTTCAGGGAGAAGCCGAAAAACAGGGGTTTTCTGCTAGATTTTAGAAAACATAGTTTTCCAATATGAATTATTTTATATCCTTATAAATAAAATAGAAATATTTCTGTATGGCATGACCTTTTTTCTTTAAGTTAATGAAAGATTTCAGATAAATTTATTTACTTATCTGTTTAAAAATCGGGATAAACTTCATAAAAAAAATAAATAAATATTCACCCTTTAACTATCTTTATATTTAAATCTTAAATGGCCCGATCGAGTGTCAGTTTAATATCAAATTACTATCAAAAGTGTCCGTAATAAATGTGTTTAAGTTTAAATGGGTTAATATTTAACGTGGCTATCAAGAAACAGGTTTTATTTCTCATAGTCTATTTTTTATCACCGTTTATCGTATATAAAATTCGGAACTAAACCTTGCTGAGTCATACAACCATTTTCCTTCCTAAAAAAAAATACAATGTGATGCTGTAAATTTATCGCTTGAAATAATCTATCAATCGCTTGCCGCCGCCGCTATTTGAAATTTATACACCCTGTCAGATTTAACGGTCCCGATATGGACAAAAAATAAACCCCATCTAAGCCTAAAGCCATTTTGTTTTTATTTGAAAAAAAAAAATTATATAAAATTTTTCTGGGTCAAACTAAGATTACATATAAGCTGTTTGTAAACTTTTAAAATTGATATTATTTTCTTTTTGCCTGTAGAAAAAAGGCCCCATAGGGCTGTTTATTCTTACATTGTTACGTATAGTTTAAGATAAAAATGATTAGTATGGTTAATTTTAAATAGAAGGTGAATGTACAAACATTTTGAATCCGTAAACTTTACTACAAGAAAGCTAGGTTGTCTTCTGACGTATCGTAGTATCCACTTCCATGCATGTTACTTTAACAGACAGACATGCTAAGCTGGGGTGCTTTCTAAATGGATATTATTGCTACAGAAAATACATATCCTAATTAGTCATTTAAAATTCTTCCCTCTTCATTTTAGGAACGCATTTCGGTTTGTAAAATCCAATGAAAAATTCAGAAACGTTCAAGAGTTTTCTGTTTTCGTAAAATTCAAATTGGTCAAAACACTCACTATATTATATAAACGTTTTGGGGGAACAGAGGGGTCTTTAAGCTGTACCCCATCATGCATTTCGCGTTAGGGATAGTACGTTGGCAACTTCGGGAAAAGTTTCTCGTCTCTGACGATGCGTATTTACTTGGCCATTGCTTTAGAAGATTTAGTCGTAGCACTAAACCGGGATGGACCCCCACCCAAAATTAACACTCTCTTGGCCTGCCTGGAGTTTGCTAGGCAACCGTTGATTTGAATATAGTAGAATTTCTAAATTATCTTCTTGGCGCCTCATAAAGCCACGTCCAAACGGTTAGTGTATATGGAGTAGCTTAAAGTAGTCAGTGCGAGAACTTTGGTTTCTACAGCCCTGGAAACTTTAATGGAAAATATTTCTCCCTAGGAAACTTTAAAAGCTTTGTCTACTATATACTGGAATATTCTAATTACTAGAGTCGCTTTCAAGCTTCTACGTTTAGGTTTGAAATAGGCCCTACCCCCGTGACCCTCTTCGCCTCTTTTAAATTTTGAAGCGCTTTGAGCATGCATGCATTGCCTTTGTTCCAATATTTGGACGTAGGGTTCAAGCATACAGGGTGTTTAGGATAAGTCTGGCATAAATTAAGGGGAATGTGTCGAAAATGTAATTTCCATCTCCATTTTCCCCGTTCAGCCCACTGTTTTCAAGTTAAGATTCTAAAAGTATTTTACGGATGACCCCCTTAAATTTAATAAAGAAACTGATTTTGACTATGATTTCTAATTTAATTAAGGGGTCATCTCTAAAACACCAGAGAAATTATAACTATAAAACAGTGTCCCTTGGGTCAAAATGGACATTGAAGTTACATTTTCGACTCAAATCGTGGACCCAAAGAACATCCCCCTTAATTTAAGCCAGATTTATCAGAAACACCCTGTAGATTCGCAACCCCTGAACGGTTGGTTGTTTGTTTGTTGTGACGCTCTGTAAATCAGAAATTTCTCGGCCCCGGAACCGTAAATCTCTTCCTGAGATTTAAACAATTTGGGGTAGCCAAAAGTTAAGATCCTTTTCGACACTATATACTGCTTCAAGAACGTCGGTCATTATTTGAAGATTGCTTTGAAATATGAGGTATCGAGCTTTTAAGTAGAGACATACATCAACATTATTAACTTCTGCATTTGTTATCAACTAGAAAGGGTCATTAAGTGATGTTCGGGCCAATAAGAGAGGCGATCCATTACGTAATGTTTAGTCTAGCGTGTTGAGACACGCGAAGGAGTGATGATCTCTTGCTAATCGACAAGGCGACACCAATCGGCCTTCCTTCAACCCTACCCGAAGAAGTAAACAAATGTACTTGCATCGACAAACTTAATAGGTATTTAAAGAAGGGTTTCCAGTCTCAGAATCGTTACGATGTAGACTTAAGGGCCGTTCACACCGGGCAATATTTTTCCTCAAAATAATTGGATCCATTTGAGAAGAATTGACCAAGTTGATGGAATTAAAATTCAAAGAAGATCAGACAAATGCGAGAACTTGACCATGTTTAATATCTTTGTGGAAGATTTTGTTTTCAATTATTGAATTGAAGCCAACTACTTGTTTGAATTAATTAACCCTAAATAGTTTTATTTATAAAATGGCTGACCGTGTGAAAGGTCCTTTACTTCATCGAAAGAACTGGTTGGAGTCCTTGTATGAAAGAGAAGGAAAGAAATTTGTACACCGTTTATTTAGACGACGAGCTGATCTTTAGTATAGTTCACTAGCTCTTCCCTAGGTTTTTCCGGACCATATCCGATTCAATCGCAATTTGCACTACAAAGATAACGTTTGACGAATAGGAGGGATTTAATAGTTAGGCCTAAAGCGCGTGCAAATGATATCTTAAACAACTCTCAAGTTTTTGCGTCACTAATAGACGTATTGTTTTATAGTCGTCGTAATAAGTAACTCATTGCAAACTCCGACTTACTCTTAAATGTACAAACGTGCCATCGCATCTATACCTCCGTTTTAATATTTGTTTTATTCCGGTTTTAGTAGCGCTGACTTATTACTTTATGCGTGGGGTTCCGGGGATGCTCCTTGTTTGCTTTATTTTTTACCCTAAGATCCTACCATAATTTCAGTAAGGAAGCCCTGGGTTATAAAAACATTCCGTAAGCCTTGTGTATTTGGTAAATTCTTATGGGTAAAATTCGACCCGGGTCTGTAAGATTCAGAGTTATCGATCAAAGAGTGGGAACTCTTAGCGACGGCTTCCTTACGCGCCACGCAGCGGGATCTGTATTGAGGAACCTGGCGGCGCGCGCCCAAATCATCGGAAATCATTCAGAAGACGTCAAGTCATGCGCGATACTCAATCGACAAGAAAAAAAATGTGAGGAGATTGAGAGCCTATAGTATGGTATGGAACGAAATAAAAAATATAGTAAGTCTTCTCTGTACCTCAGGTGTAGTTTATAAGCAAGAAGTGATATCTAGTTTATTAGGGAGAATGTATAAGATTCCTAAGTATTCGCCGCGCGCCATAGTCCCAGTCCCCCTTTCAAAATACAAGGGGGGACGTAAAAGGAGGCTGGGCTATTTCGCCTCTCCTCAGTCGGAAAATACGTAATTTTCATCATTCGCGTCACTCTGACGTGAGGTTTCAAGAACCAATGAGATGCTTGTTGTAATTTAGAGGATGGGGGGGGGGGTTAACTCCGGACCTACGTTTGGACTGGACGTAAAGCTGGAAATGTGGCGAATTTATACCTTCTCCCTAATAAACTAGATATCACTTCTTGTTATAAGTTAGGGACAGTTTATTAAGATCTAGCCTACTTGAGAAGCACATCTCATTGTCTTAATAATGCGGCGGAGACTTTCAAAATAAATTAATTCTGAAGCCCCCCCCCCCCTATAGTTGTTTTCCAACCAAAAGAAGAACGATGTTTGTATTCCCAACGCGATCTATAATAGTGTCTGAGCAATGTTTTGTATCTTAACAGCAGACCAGTCTACCGTCTGGCTTGGCTAAAACCCACGGGGTAGTTTGACGTGACGCTTCAAGATTAATTAATTTTAGGCCCTAAAATGTTAATTTATAAATTAGCCTTACAAATTGCTCTCAATTTGACAGTTCACGTTTTTTTACTCTTGAAACCCTGTTCCCCCAACCCAAACAGTTTAATATTTTTTCTTTAATCCTGAAATACTGTAGATTTCAGTTCCCCAATGTATTTTTCCCTTCTTTTTTTAAGGAATTGTAATGGATTAGGCGTGGTGTTTTGAAACCGAGTCATATTCGTTGTTTTTTATGCAATACACGTTAAGGTGCAATAGGGAATTAATACGTGAACTGAATTAGTTTCGGATCTATTGGCTCAATTTTGTCGGATGATAATTAGAAAATCAGGGTTCAAAAACGATTATCTAACTATGTACCTTGGGAAATATTTAGTTTAGCTTATATAATATAAACTAATTTTCTTTCTTTAAAAACTTTAAGGGATGTGTAACGGGGAACAGTTGAGATCCCTGGTGCCACAAGTTGCTTACAAATGGCCTATTTAAAACGTTATTACGTTGTATCCCGCTCTGCTCTGCGGTGTTAGCACGAAAATGATGGTATGTGCTTTGCCAGTGTAAGTAGTAGCCAGAGACATGATTAAGGCAAAACGAAACTTAACGTTCCCTCATTTTTTTCTTTTTTTTTTTTTAAATAACCCCCCACTTAAATTATGTTCACTCCAATGAAAAAAGCTCGTTTACATAATGTAATTTGTTTTTTTATATATATCAGGACCAGGCAAGGGCACTAGGTGGGTTGTGGTAAAGTATCTTTTAGTTTTTACCCGCATTTATGATGTAATATTTATCCTATGAAAAACATTAACATGTACAAAAATGGGCCAAGCCTCGCCTCGTGACCTCTCCGCCGTAAAACGTTCTGAGATCCCATGTAGAGCCAAGTCTGCCTTTTGTTCTCATTCAATCGCCAATTGAACAATTATGTTATAAATTAAGTCCTTTTCCTAATTAATAACCAATATTCTTTGACTCTATCATTATTATACATCTTTGTTCGTATCAAAAATATCGTGACTTGGCAATCGCAGGTAAGTAATATTAAAAGGAAGTCGAGGGGATATTCACTAAATCGTTGCCTATTTTAAAATAATCGAAGGGGATGACCTGCTCTTGCCAAGTCACGATATTTTTGATACGAACAAAGATGTATAATAATGATAGAGTCAAAGAATATTGGTTATTAATTAGGAAAAGGACTTAATTTATAACATAATTGTTCAATTGGCGATTGAATGAGAACAAAAGGCAGACTTGGCTCTACATGGGATCTCAGAACGTTTTACGGCGGAGAGGTCACGAGGCGAGGCTTGGCCCATTTTTGTACATGTTAATGTTTTTCATAGGATCTCACTTCTTTTTGTAGACCCTCGGTAGTTATATTAAAACAAGACCCTCTCGTGGTACTTCGTTTGCCAATATAATCGCTAACGTTTGTCCTTATTTACGCTGAATTACCCCTTTCGACCCGCAGAGAATATGTAATAAAGATTGTTACGCGATATGTAGCATCAGTTACAACTTTCGGTTAACTTTGGACCATTACGTCCTTTCATCAAGAACACACACTATTTCTGTTGAAAAGACGGCAGCGCCATCTAGTTTTAAAATTAAGAACTAAAGAACAATTTTATAAAAATTTCGGGATGTTTTAATTTTTCTGTGCTTTATAAAATAAATTAAAACTAAATCCTGAATTTTAAGTTTCTATCTACCCTAGAAGTACCTTAGAATTTTGATGATCGGTGAGTGAGTGAGTGAGTGACAAAATAAGGTAAATTTAACCTTCGATATATCGAAAAGTATATAGGGTAGGAACTTGAAATTTGGAAACTATAGCTAGGATTGACAGTCCTCGCGGCAAGCAAAATTTCAGACTTTTACCTGTACCCATCACGAAGTTACAGTGGGCTTAAAAGTGCCACGAGTTGCTTCGAGAAAAGGATGTCAGTGCTCGACTTGGCTGGGAGCACTGCCGTGCTCCCAGATATAAATATAGAATGCTGGCTTCGGAATTAAAAGTGCTTTACATTTATTTATCGTCATAAATGTGAAATTTAAAAGATGTGTACCGACATGTAAATTCAATTTGCGTTTTATTTACGAAGTTTTTGTTTCACAGTCATAAGTCGCTTAATACTCAAATCGTAAGGTTATATATGTATTTATTTCAATATCGTGTTGCACTATGTATATGTATGTTATAAATTATGTAAACTGTTATTTGAAATACCCATTAATTGCATGCAGTTGCAAATCCAGCAACTCAGTCTATAGAATACCCAATCATTAGTATATACTTTTAGTAACAGTATTGAAACTTTTCGAACGTAGTGGTTGGACTTGGTTGGTAAGAAGTAAAGTATATATGGTTAATTCCAATTGCATTTATCTCATTTGTAGCGTATATTTCAAAGCGATTAGCGAAGGAGCGCAATGCTAGCTACTATAGTTCGAAGTGTAACTTATATCCTCGCTCTTTAATGCCTTCATTTATTTAAAATGGATCCGCCGAGCTTCTCGGATCTCAATATATACCTTTAAAGCGTGCATGCAGTACGGTATTTTTGACGATTCGTTAGTATACGGGCATTGTTCCTAAGTCTTTTAAAATCCCTAATTGATATACATAGACTGGAATCCATTAAGCTCTGGGACGTACCCCATAGACATTAAAATAGTATAATTTATCATTAAGGGGTTCTCGGGTGTTTCTCTCTCCTTCATGGACTTTATCGCGTTCAGAGACACGAGAAGAGAGTAAAAGGGGTAAACTGAGAAGGCGTGCGCGTTCGTACGTCACGTGCCTGGACTCTATTAAGCCTTGGCATTATACTTGAATATACCATTTTAACTCCGTACAGTGCCGCTTTAATTCGGTTAAAAATTGTACAACGTGCGCCAGGCAAGTGGAAAGTGGCTGTCGATTTATTTGGAAATGGTCTATCTAGACTCCGGAGAAATTGGAAGGACACATCCCTGTCATTTAGAAGGGGGTATTGGTTGGTTAGTATACCTTTAGCGCGAAGTATATAACTGTACATATAGAGACTTTGGGGATTGGATAACTAAAGACGGGTGTTGGCTATGCTATCCTATATCCTCTTGTAATTTATTAGGGAGACGACACTATATGATGTTCAGTTCGATGTGCTCTCCCGGACTAATAGCCTGACCACCTCGGCTCAGGTTTCGATACACATATATACTTTGTATACCTAATCCGTGCGAGTTCCTATATATATGTTGTAGTTAGTTCCTTCTCTCGTTCCAATTCATTGAATTTTGTGAAAATAGACACCGATAATAGACGGTCTAGTTGGCAAGAATTAGTACCGCTACTCTGTTAAGGACCCGGACGTTCATTATTCGCCCTCCTTCGCCGGTGCACTCTCTAAGCTATTAAGCAAGCCTTTTCCTTATTAGAGTGACACGATGCAATGAGGATCACCTAAGTAGAAGTTAATTACACCGAAGCCTTGCTAAGAATTTTATCCTGAACATTGCGTAATTGTAGTTCAGAAAAAGGAATTTATGTAAATGAAACCCACAAGTATAACTGAAAGATTTAGAACCTCCGTTACGTCCACGCTCATAATTAATCAAATTTAGACAATTGTGATTAGATTTAATACATCTTTGATCATGAGGTATAGTTTTTGAAGCAAGAATCCAAGGTATGGTGGTTGGAACGTCATTTCAGTAATATTTATCTTCAAGTTTATCTACTTCTGTCAGGACGAATTTTTCTTTCTAAACCAAGCTCTATCTTCTCTCGCTCTCGACAATCATTTAACTTTGATTAAGAGTCTAATTTAATTTCTACGTCTAAAATTTACGTGGAACGTTTCGAAAATTCCTGCGAAGTCTTGATAGGATGTACTTCGTGATTTTTAGGAATTTAAGATGAACTCTCCGACAATTACTTAGTAAAGGTATATACAAGCATTATATACCCGAGTGATTTCAAAGTAAGTAAGTTCTGAGGGACTGGGATCTTTGGCGAGTAGTATAATTAATTTAAAAATTTGGGATACATTTTATCTTCTAATCTTTTGATGTTTGGGTGTAAAACTTATACGCCTAATTTTGATTAAAGTCTAAATTTCAAATGATTTTGTTAGAGAATTTTTAAGCGAGTAAATTAAACTTTTGGCCCTCGTGAGACCGGACTATACCGAAGTTTCTATTTGAAGTTACGTTTGTTTTGATTTAAATTCAATTTAGGCTTAAAATTTACGGAGAAGTACAAGGAGGTCTGCTTGTATTTTAAGTATTAATAGATAAAATTTGAATTAAATTTATATATAAATGGGACATTTCATTGGTCCATCGTCAGAACCAATAGCTGCCATGTACGTGGGTGGAAAATTTTAAAATCACGTGCTACCTTCTGATTCTGAAGATGTTCTCTCTTACCGCTGGACTTCATTAATGATTGTCGTTAAATATTTTGAAACGTGACGTATACCATCTTCGTAACCACTGTTATATATTCTATTTATATTTTTTTGGTACCTCTTTTGAGGGAATTGTTTTCAATCCATACTTATAGTGGCGTTAATGCGATGGGAAAGAGCGCTGCGAAAATTACCGCGGAGTAGCTAGCATGCTTTGAATTTTATATCACTTTTCGTTGATATATATATAGTGTACAATAGACCAACCAAGGCTTAGTAGGTACAATTTTGTTTCCCTTTTCCTCTCTCTCTCTCGTTCTATCACGCGAACACGCCATTTTGATCCGTAGTCCGCACGGTATCTCGCGTTTTTCATCAAATTTCTTATTATTTTCCATTTTACATTTTTTTTCCTTATACAATATGGATAGAACTAGTTGAATGTTATTTGTGAGCCTTTTTTATATTTTTTCTTTGGTCGAGTAGTCCGGTAACTGACCTACCAAAGTCAGGGCTAAAAACGTTCCTTATCCTTATAAAAACCTGTATTGTATTTTTCTAAAATCAAGTATATTTCTATGAAGTCTAATATCCAGCTTTTGGAAATTGTGGATGCTGACAATATTAACCAAGGGATCAATGTGTCGTTGTTAGAGGAATAGTAGTACGTTAAAGAGCTTATAAACCTTCATAAAAATGTTTTATTTTTTAATCATATCGCCTTTAATTGAATCTAATCGATTAAAAAATGAATTAATATTTTCTAGTAAGGTTTAATTCATTTTGTGTTAAGCTTAATCATGGCAAGCAATTTTGTCAAACGCGAGTATCTTTACCTCAAGAATAGATAAAAAAGTACTTGCTTTAAAGAATGCGGTGTTAAAGTTAAGGAAAGGCCTATTTATAGCTGTTGTTAGGCCTTGGCATGATTACATTACGTTATAATTAATCATATTTCAGCTCTTTACATAAACCTATTAGTGCCTTTCTCGCGCTGGTTGCCCTTAAGTGGTCCACTAGGTAATTTCCATCTTTTCTTAGAACTGACTTTGTTACACAAAACCCTTAAAAACCAAAGATGCAAGAACACTATCCCAGTGTACGATAGATCAGACCGAAGATGGCTTGCGTCTTTTTGAAATATAAGTTAAAATCTTTCTTGGCTTGTCTTCCTCCAGGGAGCTATACTTGTCTTTTAGCCCTTAGCCATGATGAAACTGGATCAGAACTAAAGTTCTTACTATGGGCGACCGTAGTAAGGCGTCTTATCCATTCTATTGTCTCTTGAATAAAAATTTTCAGGCTTATTTTTAAATGTCGCTGGGAGCCATATAAATAACGGTTAAGATACAAAGATGGCGGACGCTTCACCCTTTGTTTTACCGCGTATAAGGGGGAAGTCAAAACGAATTGGGGAATAAATGGCTACGTTTCGGACCTCTATAACAATAAGATATCTAGAACACACCGAAAAGGCAGGCTGGAAGAAGGGAGATAGAAGGTAAAGCGGTAAAGGATAAGATGGGCATGCAGGAAGTGGGAATTTGGCACCGTGCCAAAAATTTTACTCCCTTCTCCGACAGACCCATCTTTTGAAATGGGTTAAGGAGCAAGGAATGGCACTATCCGCGATATTAAAACATAGTTTCCCTTTGAGAGATTCCTTCGGTTCTCTCTCTATCCCTCCCCCTTTCTCCCCAAGTTCGTATCATTCGTAATAGTTAATGTTGATAAAGCTGACTCTCCCCTTTTCGTGTCCCATTTGTTATCGGAAAGGGAACGTTGCAAATTCCAATTGCAATGAAAAAAACGAAAGAAAAGGCCTTTGCGCCGTTTTTGATGAAGTTGCCCCAATAAAATAGACACTAGGTATATATTTTACCTTTCTCTCGCTCTCTCTCTCTCTCTCTCTCTCTCTCTCTCTCTCTCTCTCTCTCTCTCTCTCTCTCGCTCTCGCTTTTGCCCAGTCTATTTCGAGATAGAAATCGCCTCTGAATCACCCGCTAGAAATTTGTACGATAAAAATGAGGCCTTGTAAATCACCAAAGCGGCGGATTCGGGATTATATCACTAGCGTTAAGACCTGGTCCGAAAAAGGGGTTGGGGGTGAGGTCCCAACCAATAAGAAAAGGATCTAGATTCTAAAGCGCGAAATGGAAATTGAGGAAAATTTTTCCCCATTTCCTATTACCATTTGACACTAAGATGAACCTCACCTGAAATATTCCCGAGGCCGTATATAAATTAGAAAAGTACTATTTTTCCTTTTACTTAAAGTGCTTTTCTCTTTACGAGGCTGCATGCGTCTAGGCCTTTGACTAAATGGTCTAATTTACGATTTACTCTGTCGTCTCAGATGACTCTTAAATATTCCCGCCCCTTGAGCTTAAAAACATAAAAATAAAAACTAAATTCATGGAAAGATAATCGAAAGATACTGGAAAATATAATCGTAAATTTTGAGTGGAGGTTCAATTTTTCCTCAAATTAGAAATAGTGCTGGAAAATACCTACCTTTTCCGTGGTAAATAAAGAATATATTTCAGTTTTAAATCATTTAATATGGTTTTTTTTTAAAGCTCCTATCTAAATTTATATTGAAATGATGGGTAGACTAAGTGTTATTGCTATCAAGAAGCCATTTTTAAAATTCCTTGACACTATAGTGATATTTATTATCTAGAAACGTTATTTAAATACTTATTCAAATTTAATTATATTACAGTTTTGTCGGTAGTTTATTGTAATTTAAGAACGGTGAATTGTCAAATGATAATAGGGTAATGGCAAAGGGATGATAGTATCCCCTTACTAAACGTCAGCCAATTATCGTCTTACTCTTGTAAAGTTGTCCGCCATTTTGAGGGAAAGTGAGAAACCATTCGTAATTTACATCCCTTCATATCATTGTGAAATTGCGGTGTGGAATAAATCGGTAATATTTAGCCCAGAATTTTTTTTGTGTGTGTAGCCTAGATCATTTTCAAAAGATTAAATGCATTTCCATGTATCAATATTTAACAAATTAAGCGTTATACTCGCATATACCAAGCGAGTTGGTATTATGATAACCTAAAAATTCAGGACACGCGCCATCGTGATCATTAATGTAGAAGGCCGTTGTAGGTATCGAATTTATGGCAAGGGGTGGGTATCGTATACAATCGTAGTCCTACCTCTCTCCCTAAAATAAATTATGATTTTTGGGTTAAATATATAGATACAGAATGATTTTATGTATAAAGTCGAAGTATAAGCCGGAGGGGACAGGGACCTTTGTGACAACCGCGAGGGGCTCGTCACTTTGATATTACCTGTAAGGGGCTACGTAGAATACCACGAGATTTCTTGTAGTGAAGAAAAATTAAGAGGTTGTTTATTGTGTATAAAAATTGAGCAGGCTGTTCACTAGATTATTATAAATATAAAAAATAATAATAATTAAATAAATATACTTATTTACCAAAACAAAAACTAATAGTGGAACTTTGTATAGTAATTAGTGATGGGTTTTATGTTTTTATTGTTTTGGTGTTTTGTTAATATTGTATTATCGAATATGAACAAGTTCAATTGAATATATATCGAGGGCTTGTTGTAAGGTTTTGAATATGCAGAGTGATCAGCCCCTCGGACAACCATTAGAGTCAGTAAGCCTTGGCAGAAACGTCACCCCACACCCTGGTTATACCAATAGTTCCTGAGAGTTCTATAAAAGGCGGGAATGATCCTTTCGGATCTATGATAGAGATCCAAGGTGTCATTGATCGTATACTGGACAGTTTTTTCTCTCTCCCAAAGTCCCGTCCGTCTCTGGTTCAGAGATAGCTCAGGGGATCTCTCTTTAATAATGTACGTAGGGTATTAAACAAAGTGTTCAGTCGTGCTCGGTGTATCAAAACGCATTCATCAGTCAAGGAATTTGTCATCGACCCAAAGGACATGTTGTTCGAGACTACCTCGGACAGCCTCCCCACTTTTTCCGATCTTTTTTTTCCTTTTTTTATTTCCCGACGTTAACGTTCTTTTAAAGATTAAAATGGATTATCCCCTTTAGAGAAATGACTATATATACACTAATCGTTCCCAAACCTTGTTGGCTGACGCTGAAGCCAGCCAGTTTTAACGTCGTCTGTTATGTTGTATTGCTGCTTGTCGCGTTATCTTGGTGTTTATTTTGGTTTTTGAACAGCTGGTTGAGGTGAAAGAGTGTTTATGGGAAATCACGGTTACGCAATTAAAATTCAGTTACCTGTGAGTGATGAAATACTGCGTAACAGGCCCGTTTCTTACATCAAAACGAGGGGCTAATCACACTGATTTATTGTGTAACTATTATGGGTTAGCACTGTCAAAGGTATTCATTTTGAAAAATAGTCCAGAACGAACATAAAAACTATATTTACAACGTGTTGTATTTTATTAGCGACTATTTTTTTTAATGTAATCGTTACGTTAGGTATATGGTTTACTTATTTATAATTCAATCGTTAGCTATCTATTTTGACTTTCAAACGATGTCATAATATTTGACCAAGTCCACAATCATTTAAATTACAGTGAGTAGTTATGCAAACACGTAATAAACCTCGCAGTATACATTCGTAATTATAAAAGTTCTCGCTTCACTTTTGGGTGCTGTGAATTAAGTTTTGGGTCGTTAATAATTTTCCTCGCTATAAGCAAAACCCGGTTTTATCATTTATATTTTTGAGTTGTAAATGTACTGAAAATTTTTATCTTAAAAATATTCACAAAAATGTAAATTTTTGTCCCCTATCGCGTAGGTTGACTTTAATTGAAGTTTAAAATTTTAATTTGATACGCCTTGGGACTTCATTGAGTATATAAGAGACGTTAAAAGAAGATACTAACTTCGAAATTTTATGTTTAACTTTGCCTTAAACATTTTTAGACTTTATATATATATATATATATACGTTTTCGTTTTCGCCCAAATTGAACGTTTTAAGACCTTAAATCGTTCCAGTTTGAGTATACAATGTAATGAAAGCTAACGCGTTTGATTTCGTATATAAATAATAATTGAATTCTCCCTATGAAACGAATAGACTACGGCCAGAGTTATAAAAATCCAGGTTCAATCTTAGTTAATGTTCTTGGGAGTATATAGGAGACGTCCATAAACTTTTGTTGGTTGAGCCATTGTCACTTGATAACACTAAAGAAGTATAGGTGATCTTTGAAAACTGCTTCTCTTAGTGTCAGGTAACATCGTCGGCTGGTATGCTTGACTGAATGGGCTTTTTCGATAATAGTCAAAAGCTTTCTCAACCTCAGCTTCCATGTGAAGCTATTTAAACTTAACTGACTTTACTAAAGAAAGCTTACGATTTTGGTTCGTAAGAACGCGTAGATATCCTCAGGTGGTTTCTTTACGCAATTTGAAATACGACAACCCGAACCGCTCTCGAGTTAACCTTGACTCCCAAGTATGCCTTGTATAACCGGGCGCAGTTTCACTTTACACTTAAATCAAGGCTTTCTTCAAGTAGGGTTCTTGTAGGAAATACTGTCGAATGAAGTGGTTTTACTCGCAGCTCACGACCGTTCAGGATTCGCCTCTAAAACCATAAAGTCTGTGGCATTCCCTGGCTTAAAGTATATGTGTTTAAAGTTTATGTGAAAGTTTTTAACGTTTAATCGGCCCTTTGGCAGGATCCAGGATTATAGATATTTGTTTAGTCGGAAAATGGAGGGTTATGAGAGGCCCTATACTCATTTTCTTCAAATTTAGCATTATACCTTCTCTTCTCCTCGGACATGTCTTTAAAGTTGATTTACCATTTGGCTACAATCGTAATTTTCTCTAAATCAGGGCTTGTTCCCATTGGGAAAGACTTAATTCTAACGCTAATGATTTCACACTCACTATCTGATGCAACGTTCTCAATTAGGTAATTAGCTAATTAGTCTTAGGTAAGATTTTTTCCTCCATTAGTTTGTTGCTGAATTACAAGTTGCGGGCCTACAAAACACTTGTAATTTCTTCTGTTTGTTTATTCTTCTGGGAATCAGTGGACAAAGTCCTAAACTCAAAAAGTAATTTTCTGTTTTGGAATTTTTAGTTTTAAAACTTTTGCGTATGAGTTTGACTTTGTTCAGATTTTAATATTAGAATCGTACCTTTATTGATCCCCCAATATTTTCAATTTAACTGTACTTACAAAGTCAAACAAAAGCTGACTGAGTTTCACAACAAATAATTACAATTCTATTTGAAAGTCAAAGCTTTTTGATTGGTCGAATAAATTTCTCCCTCAGTTGCACCTTGACATTGTTCAAACATTTATTCAAATAAAAGAAAATACATGGGGTTTTTTTTCAGTGCGCGGGATTTTTCCTTCCCCAAATAAGTAATAGTGGAGCTGATCAAACAGGAAAACGTGTTCCTTGGGTAAATTCCATCATTTTTCTTGGGCGACCCTGAAATAAAACAAGTCTGTCATTCTCATTGATTTTTTTTTCTTCTTCACTGGAGTATGATTCAAGTTTTAGTTATTGGTTTCATAGAAGCAAGCGAGCAATATCCATTCCATTCTTTGGTTTATGGTGCCTATCGTTATTGTAATTCGGGATAGGAGGCGTTCGTGGTTATAAGTAATAAGAACTCTAATAAAGTCAGGCGCGCAGACTAGCTCACCAGCTTGGCAAACTCGTAATAACTCCCGGTCAAGCGACGTCCCCTTTTGAAGGGTCCCGTGTTATTTCCATACCACAATGGCTAGGTGATCTGCATTTATGATTTGGAGCGATTGCATGCCAGCCTTTATCTGGGCCATGGGCCTTGGTTACATTTATACGGTTGGTAGACTTTAGTGTCAGGCGCGACATTAACACTGACGCATTCAGGGAGCTGTGTTTTAGGACAGGGGTAACTAAATCTTTAAACAATTGTCTTTAAAAAGGGCTTCTGGATGAAATTGTACGAATTTCGAGCCAGTTTTTGTCAGGTTCGGAAACTGTGTGAAGAGACGATATTCCCGCATTTAGATCTATAGATTCTATAGCGTACAATCCAATTGGCGTTGACGGCGTAGCATACATTATCATTCGTCGGTCCTCACGCATTCAGTTCGTCTTACTCGAAGTTTATATATGGTCATGTATTGTACCATTTGGAGATCGCTCGTCGACCGTCGCTAAGTCTCGTAAGAGAACGGTAGGCTTTACTGTAGGACATCGATTGGGTGACAGACCGCATCAACGCCATCATGCGGCATAATGCGGAAGCTGTTACGTTCGGGCCTGGCCCGACACGCTTTGGATAAGGGGGGCCTTTTAGCTGCTAGAGTTCCTCGTGCGAAAATGCATTATGCATTTTTAGGGAGACGACTTTTCGAAAGAGGGGGTCCCGTACGTTTCGTACGTCGAGCATCGTGCCATTGGCTGGGACCCCTCGCCGAAGCGCCCGTGAATAATTACGTGGACATTATGCCATAGATTACGTGTCACCACGTGTTTCTGATGTCGGACTCTGCCGCTCTGCTAAAAATGGAATAAAATAGGTTGCAATAGGGAAAAAATTCCAGTTTAGGCCTTTGCTTTCATTTGGGTCCAAAATTGTATAAAAGAACTCTGGGTTTAATAGATAGGTTGACATTCTTTAAACATAGTGCGTGTTAGACATGTTACGCTGTCGTTAAGACAGTTTAAGTTGGGTAATGTCGATAGGGTTAGGATACAATTATATGATATCGCACGTATGCTGGAACTAAAAATATTTCAATCAAATATAGCAAAATATTTGGTATGGCATCATGCATGAATGAAAAACATGCTCAAACTTAACTGATCTTACATCTATAAATGACAGCAGTTGACGTCACTAATAGCTCTATGACGTGACGTCTCCATCACTCGAAAAATACCCACGAGTCTCTATGCTTAATTGGCAGTAGTCTTCAAGTATCGCATTTCACACGAAGGCGCCACACCACCTCCCATCTCCCAAAAAAGTCAAAAAGACACTTGAAGGACAGCAATTACGGAACTATTTCGTTCTTTTTTTCGATCCTTCAGTGATTACTAGGCTACTAGCGAGCCGACCGACGTAATAATATTGTAAATACTCGACCGCGATTTTTCGAGAGGCCAAGGCATCATCATCAGCGGTTGTACAAAGTTTGTCCATGATGTTACGTCGAATGCGGTCGAAGGCGTTTCTTACACGTTGGTTGTTGAAAGCCAGACTTACTTAGATTATCTAGGGTAGGCTAACATCGTCTCATTCGCGATTAAAGCTTGTCAATATTTCTGAAAAGGGATGGGGCTCCAGTAATATGCAAAGACAACACAGGCAAAGTATAGGAGAGTCAAATTCAGTACAGGGAGGTTTTAGCACCATTCAGTTACGTAGCTAAAGACCCTTTTCCCGCTCTACTCTAAAGCTTACAAAGAAAACAAAAACCTCGAAGACTAACGCGTCTCGAAACGCGTGAAGTTCTTCGGTTCACCATGAATTTTGTTTGATTATTTTTCGTATTTGAGATTGCTATCGGGAACCTTTAAAGTAAACTGAAGTATGGTATAATATTAATGAAAAAATTGTGTAAATTCATTTGTTCAAGGGATGGGAGGAACTATTTAGCGGTGAAGTGAGGCAAATGTAAGTAAAAAGCCTCCGAAAGAAGGGAGAGGTTGGGACATAGTTTGCACAGACGCGCTCAAGTGTTTGTCTTACAGTCGAGGGTGATTTTACTTACCATTGAGGTGAGATTGACGTGACGTCCTGGCTATATCAGTGTGGAAAAATCACCTAGAAGCTAATACATAGATAGAAAGTTTTCCAACCGCGTCTTTCAAGGCCGCAGAACTTGAATTCTCAATGCAGATCTAAATTCCAGAGATTCTAAAAAATATGTTATTTACGAATCTCATCAGGTATGAACGTTTTAAGGTCAGGCACCTCACATGACGTCCAATGAAAAAATAATGTGTTAAACTGTGAATTGTACATCTTATTCGATAACTATGTTAGAGGATAAGGAATGCATTCATCAAATGGAAGATTCAAAATATGAGCTGTGTTTTTTCTTGTAAATATTAAGATTCCATTCATTTAAACTCATTAATATTGCGAAAAATGTTATTTGAAACGGACGGAAATTCTCACGGGCTGTTAATAAGCCTTAATTAACAGTCGCTATCTTCTCTGTAAAGAAATCGTTAATTATATACTTTCTATCAAATACTAATGTATAAATTTTCCCTTTTACTCCTTATAGGACGGCATGCCTTTTTCTCCTAAACTTTATTCGTAATTAACGAACCGTTTAATCTCTCTCCTTTCTCTTAAGTCTCTATACTCAAATCGTATAGCACTCTCCGCGAATATGCAAATTTCTTCGCAGTTATTCATCAAAAAGAGATCCATTCATCGTCGCGATAGCGTGTAAAAAATACAACCGCAAAATTTACATTTAATTTGGGTGCGAAAACTGGTGCGCGCGATGGCCCGTGCCAGGCCAGGAAACTCCTCTTCGCTCCTCTTCCCCCTATCTTAGATGTTAAAAGAACTCTTCTTATCTATCCAACCCGGTGAGGAAAACTTTGGAAGACATTTTTCGTCACTGTACTGATATTTAAATCGACTAGGAACGTGGTGGAACCCCGAGCAAAATGTAGATATTTGATGGGGGGCTTGAAAAAACGTTCCATCTTCAAACAAAAGTTATAGACACGCGTACTTGGTTATACTGCTCGGAAATATCTTTATACTCAGTAACTTTGGTGGTAAACGCTGCATTAAAATGGCCTTTTTCTCTCAACTCTCAAGACAATGTAAAAGAAATATCATATAAAATAATGAATGTTAGAAATATGTGTCCAACTACAATATTGAAGAACATACGAGCAATTAAGTTGCAGATCTTGGCGGATCATGATGCAATGTTGTGTAGGGTCTTCAATTAGCTACCTTTGACCTATGACGTGGTTCGCTCTACGGAGAGGTTTAAGGCTTGGGTACCCATGAAGAGAAAGTTTAATTGCTCAAAGGGCATAGGTACCTAGAGACTTACTGAGAGCTAGTTCGAGAACGACGCGAGAATTTTCTATACTCAGTTTTGTTGTCCATCTTAATATTTTGGCTGTACTAAGCCTTTGACAGTGCCTCACCAGGCGTCGCTTTACCTCGAATCTATGACCTACGTCTCTTCATGACAAGCACCAGTTTGTAACCAGTGACAAACTTATGGTGAACATATCTTATGAACTTAGGGAAATAGGGTATCATTTTCCACGACTTCATAATGTATTTTCAAGTCAGATTCATGTTTTTGAATAGTTAACGACGTCATATAATCCTGTAGAGTATTTCCTGACTAAGTAGCCTATAGGATTGAAGTAATTCAAGTAGCGTGGGAATTCATATCAGGCGCGCGCGAAATTTTAGATTCGCTTTCCTGCGGCAATAAATAAATTATGAGTTAACTCTGGCCGATATCGATTGCTTTTCAACGTGTTGCGTCATCAATCATCCGAGGGTCTGAAGGAATCAATATCTTAAAGTTAGCGTTTAATTGATTCTTTCTGGCGAAGGAGAAGGTCCCCTGGCCAAAGTTAAACCGGCCTATATCTTGTCAAACATAGGCTGAAGATTTTTGAATTGACGAGCTTTTCCCAGCGCTTTGATTCGATCAAAGAAAGTAAAACATTCCAATTTTTCTTTTTAAGAAAAGTTAAGCCTAACTAGTGTATGTTTTATCTTGTAAGAAGTATACGCCCTTTCACCCTTCCCTTGGTTATTAATTGAGCTCAATTTTAGCTCTGTTGCTATACTCCGTATATGTATATTGAAACCTATTATTCTTAAAATGTATCCCATGTTTGAGTTAGGCCTAGTTTTAGCCAAGGGTAAAGATTTGTAAAAGGCTTAGCTCGTGATTAAAGAACTTTCCAATTGGTTCGAATATACTTCGAAAAGAGGGTTGAGGGAGGGTGGGGGAAGAATTCCAGACAGGTGATTAGTTAAATGGCGCCAAAATTGTGAATATTCCATTTTAAAATCCATCTTTTAAATATATAATAGGGAAAAATGCTTATCTTCCTCTCAGACTACTAATTATCTTATTTCGGACGTCTAGTTTAAGTAATTTCTTGAGAAATAGCAGAGGTTTACTTCGTGAGATAAATAGGTCTTTTAGATACGTCTTGGTATATAAATGTTTGCCCTATACCTTATCTGGCAATCTTAAGAGCACCGCTTAAAATCGGACAAGGCCCGTTTTAGGCTTAGTTGAAGAAAATAATTAGCCAATTACCGCCGCGAATCATTTTTTAAACGGGAGATGACTGATCGGACTTGACTGTAAAACGTTGTTCAGCGTTTTAATTCTTTTTGGCAATATGAACCTCTAAATAAAGTGTCTTCCAGACTTAAAGAAAAAGTTTGACAAAGATGGGATAGTGACGCTGTTAAAGTCAGAGATGAAATGACGCCAGTCTTTCGGTGGAATGGTCCATACCACTAACTGTACGTCTTTTAGAAGGCAGCTTGGGGAAAACTCGAGAAAACTGGAACGTTATAAGGTCGTGAGGGACTTGTATATCTCAGTTTGGGTGGAAAGGTCTCGGAATCGTTTCGAGATGAGAAACTACTTGGAATAAAGGCGGAGAGACGCGATGCCAAGCGTATTTAAGAAACACTGAGTGGCGTTTCAATTGTGGTATATTCTTAAGATGGGATGAGCAATGGAGAAGGAATGCCAAAGAGATAGAGAACTAGAGGATACGGTAGAATGCGCTCTTGGACGCTTGAGCGCGCCAAACTCTTCTTCCTATAGTCCCTCTTTCTAATTGAACGTGCCTTTTTCTTGGACCCAAAAACTATTGGCGCTGAAATAAGACGAAGAAGGACTCGACGACTGAACGTTCAGAGTGCAAAGAAGAAAAAAAACCTTTTTCTCCGGTTTTTATCAAGAGTATCCCTTGAAAGCAAAATGCTGAGACAGTCCATGATGTGTTCCCCCCTTTTTTTTTTCGTCCGTAAGGTTCGAAACTTAGGAAGCGCAATCGCGAGAAAACTTTGCTAGAGGGAATTACCGTCGTCAATGTAGCGACGGTAATCAAATTAGGATACGATAAGTCATTATTCTAAAGGGACCGAGTCGAACCAAGCGCGAAAAAAGCGTTAAGCCTCGTCAAATCGTCAAATAGCAAAAAATAATAAGGAAAAAAAATGATCGCCCGAACAATAATAATTTCTCACAGTTCCCCCTGCTGTTTCACTAGAAATACATTTTTTTCGAGGGTAATGAAGTTCATAAAAACTGCAGTTTTCTTTCCCTTTCTTTCTTTCGTATGAATGATTGCTAAGCCTAGTTTGTTATCTCGGTAAATATCTGATGCAGAATAGTGTTTAGAAAATGACGTCCGTTGTTCTACACGCTATACGCCCATACAATATGTGATGGGGGTTGCGTAGACCTTGGGTTGGCGTGAATAATCAACCAACTGACCCGCACCAATTAGTTACGCCAACGCGAGTATAGCTTTCTCACTGTTCTGGTGACATCTAAGTCCATGTTAACCACGGTCAAACTAAATTGACCGTCATTAGGGAGCTAACAATTCAAACTTACCAGCGTCATCCCCCAATGAAGTGGAAAACTACATTCTTAGATGAACAATTCTATCCACAGAAGGGACTGCATGATGCCAGACTATCTTGCAAATAACTCGTTCATTATAGTTCTGTACAAGAGCAGACGACATAATTTAACGCTTAGTTAGACCCTATAGCGTGGTAAACATTTGAACAACTTAGTATAGTGGTTTAAAAAAGACCATAGCGTGTTTATTTTTTTTTCTCATATGAAGTTTAGAAATGCTTAAACTCCCAGACGGTTTGAAATTAATTCCAGCAAAAACACCGGTTGAAAGGGAATCCAAAATAGAAATAGGGACTACTTCATCATACAAGTCGTAACCGACACTATATTGTGTACTCTAGAGCCGGTTCGCACCTCCTTTGATGTCCCAAGGCTAATCTGCTTTGCTCGTCGATACGGAAAAAGGTTTTCTCATCCTATACCCTTCTCCCATCTTTAACAAGTATAAGCTCTATTTGTACCCTTAAACCATTCTCTATCCTACAACACACTGTTGTTTCCCTAGTAGCACCCCGAGTCTAGTAAAAAGCCAAGAAAGCTCACCTCCCGGAGTGATCTAAGGATCGGGGATGTACATACAGCCTAAGGTTTGTTCCTCTCTCCCCCTCCCCCCTTACAACGGATGTTTGAATGTTTCCATAGCAATGGCCGCCTCGCTTTTCCCTTATCCTAAATCCTGGAATATATCTAGCTATGTCTTCCGCCGTGAAAAGTGGGAAAGACCTAGCTTCGACGATCCGTAAAATCTCGCCTTCGTTTGTTTTTGGTTGTGGCGGGCGGCCGTGTTTGTTTAAAGAGGCAAAAGTTCGTCATTCTATCTCCCCGACATCGTATCGTACCACGACGTTCGTGGTGAAATGAGGAGTGTGACAAAAGCCTCCGGGAACCATTTTTCAACGAAGAACCTGACGCTTGCGCCAAAGTCATTCTTAATTCCTCAATTCTCGAACATATCGAAAGGGCGTGTTATGATCGTGAATACCGAGGAACTTCGCTGTCTTTAATGTTACATTGCATGTACAGTACATCGCGAAACGCCTCTCAACAGTCAAACATTTTGTTTATTGTTCGTTGTAAAATTATGAATGCGGTAGAAGTTGAGATCATTAGTCCATGGTTGCACTTCATTCATCACCTTCCTTCGGACATTCACTCGGTTTAAGTCTTAGTTGCTTGTCACTATGTCTTTGGTGCTGTACGTCGACAAACTCAAGGCTGGTAATTAAAACATTACAAGTATAAACTGGCTTTCCTTCTAGATCAACTATTTGGTCCTTACACTTTGGCCTAAACAAATCACCGCTCGCATTCTGTCCAACATCAGTCTCTCCTTTATCGGGTCCGCTACTGTTTACCCCATCGGTCAAATATTTTCTTTCGTTCTTTCGAGTACACAACAGTCACAGTTTCGCGTACCGGGGATGTTCCTCCAGTAATCGTAGTAACCTAGTTGACTAGTGAACTGTTACGAAAGGACAATATAAACCCTGACAATCTTTTACATTAATCCGCTGTTTAGTCTTAACAAGTCATTCGCAAATACGCTCTAATTATCAATTACCACTCAAGCGTGTTCTTAACACACTGGCTAGAAAATTTAACCTATGAACTACGGCCGGCGTGGTTACCTTAATTTGACGGAATGGAAAAATTACGCAATGATTCTTTTTTCTCAAAACAAAGTTATCACCGCTGATCTTCCTGCAAAGGGACTTGCTAGAAAGATACGTTAGGCCTAACTAAATCTACACGTTGAGTATATCAGTCTACAAATCCGGCTTTATACAATAATTGTGAAATGTAGCGATTTGGCACGGGGTACTTGCTTGAAGATCGTGTATATATATATATATATATATATGGACATATCGAAGCCTCGGAGGGTACTTCATATTTTTATCCGTCGAACTCGGGAGTACGTAACTCGAAACCCGCGCGTAGAAAAGGGAATCCTTATAGATAAGATAAATAGATATAAACCCCTTTTCTTCCCCCATCTTTCGTTCCATTTGGAAAAAGAAAAAATAAAGAAAACTAGGATTTATTCTTCTGCTTGAAGAAGAAAGAAATGAAAACACGATACAAAAGCTTTTTTCGTTGCTCTCTCTCGTGTACATGGAAAATATATACCGATATATCTTGAGTTTCCTATCGAGTGCTTCTTGATCGCTTGAGATCTTGAATCACAAAAGACGAAGGACATTGTTGCCAGAAGAATTTTTTTTTCCAATTTTTTTTCAGTCCCATGTCATTCTTAGGGCATAGTCTTTCAGTTGATGACGTTATACCTTTCTGTTCTATCTTTTTTTTATATCATTTTCTTCATTGAACGACGTTTTGTCTTCATTTTACGCTCGATATATTTCGAATTAATCGCCGGATAAATGTTTGAGGGCCAAATTAAGAATAATATCAAGAATAAAGGTTCTCAAACACACATATAACAATAGCATTCTAATAATAATATTATGAATGGTTTTATTGTGCAATATTTTTAGTTTCGAATTTCATAATTTCTTTCACAGGTTGTGATGTAATTTTTATAAATTACTGGGGTGGTGTAATTACGCTACGTTACAAATTGGTAATTTACATCCTAATTTATTAAACTACATACTAACGTATCTATTCATACTGTTTTTAAGTTGGTTACTTCGTCTGGGATTTTAGATATTGAAATTGCGCGAAAATTTAAATTCTCTTTTAAGAATAGTGATTTTCAAAGGGCATTAATAAATTTCTGATCAAAGCTCGAAACGCCTTCGTTACTGAAACAAACATAGTTCAACTGATGCTATATTTAAAAACCCACGTTAGAATATGATAAAAGAATGAACATAGATAGTACCAGAAGGGGATAATGGAAGAAGGATGACACTCTGTATCCTCTTAATGCTTTAGTTATGTAACGTCATTCTTCCCAGGCTCCCCCTTTTAGTTTGCTTTCCCGCTCATCAAACTACAAATGGGCATCGCACCGCAAGGTGAATCCAATAGTTGTTTGGCCCTAAATCCCCAGCAATCAACCCACAAACCTCGTCTTGACGTGGGACAAAATGCACATGCGCGTCTTGCCAAATATTTAAACGCTAATAGAGTAATGAAGAGGGAACTATTTATCGTTTATGTGATTCGGTTTAGTAACCTTGCTCTAAGTGTTCCGATGTTGGGAAGAGTGACGTTACACTCACCCAGCTTTGTGGTACACTTCTCTCGAAGAGAAGTATTATATACTTCTGATAGTACTTAATTCTTAAATCATTGAATTACCAAGTTAGAAGTTCCTTTAAAACTTTCTTCTAAGTCTTACTTATATTTTTCACTAAGCCTTATCGAGTTCAAGTTACAACGTTACTCCAACTCGATATTTTAAAATATTAAATGACTCTGTTCTTCGTTCGTTCGTTTTGAGACCCTGGGAAAAATTTTACCCAGGCCTGCTCATATATATACCTTACCACCGAAAGTCGAACGCGTATACTGTATAAGAGTACGAGAAACACGATTAAAAATGTAGGAGATTTCTCATTACTTTATTGGCTGGTTCAAGCGGAAGCTCGGGGCTCTACCGGGATATTGATTTCGGGTCGTTTCCTATATACAGTTTCGACTCCTCACCATCAACCCTTTTAACTTGTAGTAGGGGGAACGGTAGAATGGCTCCTATATTTTAGGAGGTTTAATTGAAAAGCCGGGGAGATGTGGGGGGAATGGTGTGCGCCGTACTCTCGTTCTACAGGCTTTCCGTTTTAGCGTGAATATATATCACGACGAAATTGAAACACGCCAAAGAGCCTTCCATATAAACCGATGTTTATAAGTAAAAGGGTTACGTATAGGAATAATGCGTTTAACCCGAAAGTTTTGAAACATGTTAATAAGTAACTCTTTTTCAATATACAGTGTGGAAGAGATTGGACCGACATGTACTTATACAACGTCTGGAAATTAAAATACTACCAACAACAAAATACTCTAAACTAGAATTTGATTTTATCAGTAGTTATATCAAGAAGCGATATCTAGTTTACTAAGGAGAAGATATAAATTCGCCGCGTTCCTAGCTTTTTATCTCCAGTCCAAACGTAGGTCCGGAGATAATCCCCGCCTCTAAATTAATTACAACCAGCATCTCATTGGTTCTTGAAAACTCACGTCAGCGCGACGCGAATGACGAAAATTACGTATTTTCCGACTGGGGAGAGGCGAAATAGCCCGGCCTCATTTTACGTCCCCCTCTGTATTTTGAAAGGGGGACTGGGACTATGGCGCGCGAATACTTGCGCATCATGTACCTTCTCCCTAGTAAACTAGAAATCGCTTCTTGGTTATATATTATCATACAGGATCTAAGAACTTTATTGAACCTTTATCTACTATTAATGGCGTGCAATGTTAACAGACTTCAAGTTTTTGGTCTGATCTCCTCCACACTGTATTTTCGAAAATTTCTCGGATGCAATTCTCGTGAATTGAAAACTGAAACTAATTTTAATTTGTCTCTCCTGCGTCTTATTAAGGTTTTACACTGAGAACAACATTTCTCAGAAGGAAAACTGAAGCATGGCCATTAACGGTCAGATTCGGTCCGATTTCGTTGTAAACCAATATGGCAGTACTGTTAATTATAAATCTCGAGAATTCATAGGAGATTAAACCAACGCAACTTTAACTCCTCATCCGTAAAGTCATAAAACCTTAATTCAGAGTGAATCGAAAATTAAATAAATTGCAAATTAACCCTTTATTTTCAAAGGTATTGCGCGAGTTGATGATGTATCTTCACAAACACGCGATTTTGTATTTAAGGCTATTACAGCGCTTTCTTTACCCCTACATACGTTCCTTAATGAGATTTTATTTAGGCATCGTCGAGTTTAGTTAAGATATTATTTACCATGCTAGATAGAATATTTTTAAATGGTTTAGTTAAATCGAAAACTCTAAATTAGAAAAAGGGTTTTAGGAAAGGGGGTTTGGGTATGAGTTTATAAGCTTAAATTGGTAGTCGCCTAAAACCAAACTTGTTCGAAAATATTATTTTAACCTTTGAGAGCCAAGTGTTTTCGTGATTGCTTAAATTTGAGGTGCTACTACCCCTTTAAGTAAAAATTGTTTTCGGTTGTTTTTGAATTGAAGAACTTATTATTTTAAGGTAATATCCGTATGTTATTAAATGTTGCATCTTGAAAATGGGTTTTTATACGCAGGGAGTCATATCTGTAAATAAAAAGGAAGGAATAAATTGGTCAACTATTTAGGTTATGCTCTAATACTCTTCACTTCCACCTCTTGGTACCTCATTTACAAGTTCTTTTGATCCTGCGTCAACCTGACAAGTGACATGAACGACAAAAATTACTACAACTTCATTTATATTCATCCGTCTCTCATAAGAAACGGAACTGGACCATCGCACATTTTATTTATTTTATTCCTTCCTTCTAAAACAAGGTATATCTCCCTGATACCTAGTAAATTAGCATCTACGTTCTAAAGTAGGCTTAAGCTTTATCCAGTTTTACGATTCTATTCTAAAGACGTGACAAATTGATGTTTTTCCCAAGCAGCGCAGAGCGTGGAATCAAGATTAACAGAAAATAGGCCTCGAAATAGGCTTAGAAAATTTAAATTTAAATAGAAGATTTATCCAATCTTAAAGGACAAATTTTCCCGGCTTAAACACCAATGTAAGGTTAAAAAAAATATATTTTTAAAGACTTAGGAGGCAAGCATTTTAGGGTCCATCAAGCGTGAAAGATCACTAGGATGTTTACTCAGATTAGCCATGCAGTCCCAACAAACTTAAAGAGGGGTGGGTTTAAGACTCCGAAACGTGATTTACGATGGCCCACGGAGATTTATAAGCAAGCCTAACTACACAACGTTCTCCTACGAAATTTTTTTTCTTCTTGTAAACCTCGGTAGTCGGTACTCTGTAATTTGAAAATTACACAAAATTCGCAAAGAGTTTGGGGCTATGGAAAGAGAGTTACTATATAGAATAAAAAAAGAAGTAAGGCTTCGTGTATAACGATTTAAGATATGTTATATGTATTTTTTTTAACGCGGGACCCGTTATTTGCCACCATTTCTTCTCTCGGAACACGATGGGAGTATATTTCTTACCTAGGAATAGCGGTACGGCCTGTTTTACGTGGGCGGAAGGTTAGAAGGTGCCATTACTCCATTCGTCTCCAAGTATATTTTTCTCTCTTTTCCTTCGCACCTCTGTGTCACGAGGGCTAGCACGCGAATCAGCTATTTCCAAAACGCGTGCGGCTCCTGAGGTGTGGCTCTGATGCAGAACCCTCTTTTTCTCTCTACTACCCCTTCTCTATAGCTAACTTCTCCTTCTCGCGCATTTTTTACCGACCAACTTTCTCAGTGCCAAAATACATTAAATCCACCATATTTTTACTGAGTAATGTTAAGTAGTTTTTTTTTCAAAATTGCGTTTAGGAATTTAAGAATATGGGAGCTGTGAGGTATGAAGAAATTACCGACCATTGCCTCTTGCATAGCAGTTACGTAAATAAATAAATAAATGAAGGGTTTACTTTATGAATTTATTAGTCTTTGCAATTTGACCCCTGATGACCTAGAGATTAAAACCTCATTTATGTGAAACGAAGGTGGCACCTTTGAAGAGAATCCTCGGCACAAACCTACATTACCAACTCAAGGAAATTAATATGTAGATTTAGAAAATTTAATTGGATATGTTTTGGTGCATTTTCAAGGGTATTAATCTCGATTAATTTCGAACTGCATTCGATCCAGTTTTAGAAGCAAATTAATTAATTTATTTATCCAAATCGTGCTTCATTGAATTCCGCGATATAAGTGATGTTAAATTAAATGTTTCAGAACTGAAGGTACTTATTTCCTTTATGCTTTTAAGTCACGGCTGATACTCGCTCGTTCCCATATTCCTTCCATTTCGTTTTTGGTTCCCAACACTTCTCGCTTATGGCTTGAACTATGCTATAGCTTCGTTTGGAAATATGTGGAGCGCTCTTCGGAAAACGCTTTTTGGTACAATTTTTTTCTTCATTTTTCTCTTCCCTCGGCTAGAGCTTTTCTGCTAGAGGAAAAACGACAGAAAAGGGGTCTCTAGCATTGCGTTTTCATTAATGATTTTCCGATACAGTCATTCCTATCCCCGGCCGGCGTCAGAAGAACCCCCTTTCCATTTCTTCTTTCGGTGGTGGTGGTACGCTATTGAAAATGGGGGAAAATAGCTAGCTAGCTAGCTAGCTAGCTGGCCTATGCAAAAAGAGTCAATGGGTAAAACTCCCTTCGTTTTTCGCGTTTTTACGCTAAGCCTTTGCTAGTCCTCCAGTCTCTCCTCCCTTTCCCTTTAAGTTCGCTTTTCCAGCACGATCTTGTTCGCATAAGGGTGAAGGGAAGGCACTAGGGCATGTTTAGAATGAGGTGGACATCCCGACATTTTATGCAAAACGGACGTGAACCCCCTTAGGGGTGTCAAGAGATGGCTTCGCTTTCCGCCTATTATATTGAGATTTAGCTTAGCGTGCAAAATATGTCGAAATCTATTTAAAATAAGTTGCGCGTACAACTAGAAAGACCCCTATTTTGTTGTATACTTTTTCTTCTCACTCTCCCTCTTGAAGTGTAGGACATAAGAGGTCACGTGTATAAATGATAGCGAACCAAATCTGAATTAACAGTTAGTGTTAAAGAGAAAGAGGAGAGAAGAAAGTACTATGAAAAAAAATATAGACTAAAGATTTGACAGGGTTAAAAGTATTTAAAAAACTAAGATTAATTGCATTTACAATTTTATGATTACATTCTTCTAAATAGAAAGGAAAAAAAACTCTGCCTAGACAAATAATTTTCAGAGATATTTGCTTTTCTAAAACGTCTAGACGAAATAAGAATATTTAGCCAATTTAAGTTTTTGGCAGTTTTGAAAGACTTCATAGAATCATGCGGGCTTCAGTTATCTATTTCTTATTATAGTTTTCCTTCAGGTATTTTTATATTTTATTTTGATAAGGGGTGTGTAGATTCACGGAGAGCTTCACGGTCTCTCGTTACCCCCTCATTCTTTTGGAATAATTACGGTCGTGGATCCAAGCCTTTTAATACGATAATTAGCAACAGTTAAGTACCGTTGTTTCCAAATTTTCCAAAAGAATGCGTGAACACTATGCCGCCAAAGATACGGACGGCGAGGGGGTGTTTTTGGTCTTAGTAGCAAGTAAGACCACCCATGTCGCGGATGTTGGCTAAGGCCTATTTTCAGCGTGTCCTAATCCTAACATCCTGGGCCTCTCGCGAGTATTTTTCACCGTGTCATTCCTTAAAGGGACACTGAAGATATATATCAAACTCAAATCGGTCGCTCGTTTCATTATCACTTTGTCAGAAAATATAAATATTTTTACTTCTATTTATAAGGGTAGTTTAATTTTAGCTTCAGCCAATGAGAACACGTCCACGTGTCGCTGTTTTAGCATCAAAATTGACTGCCACTGCGTGCGAAAAAGTCGTCTTACGAAGAAACCTTTTCCATGAGCTCGAAATGGAATAAAATAAAACAATTTCTTTTATTATAGTCTGAGGGAAGTCCGCACGACGCACGGTAAACCAAAGCGTGCATTTAGAAGCAGACGAGGCTTAGCGAAAAAAGGGATGTAATCTATTCTTATTTCATTGCGAGTAATTACGACTGCTGCACAGCTAGTAGTCATTATATTACTCACTAGCTGCCATGGACTGCGCGTCATTATAATTTGAATAATAAGCTTTTCTCGCACCTACCAAATAAAAACGCATAAAGAAAAATATCGACATTTTTCTCAGCTAGGTGCAATTTTTACTCTTAAGATAAAAACCAATTACGTCTACTCTACAGACGAGAAGAAATTATCCTTTTTTACACAATTTTAAAAGGAAAGATAATATAATTAGGGGTTTAAAGTTTTATTTGATCCTAGAAAAATATATCGTATTACTCGCTCTTAAAACCAGGCTTAATTTTAAAACCTTCGCTTATTTTTAGAAAGAATTAGTTTCGCTATATCGAATAGCTTATTGAGCAGACAAGTCTAGGTTGTAACTCTATAATAATCTCCATAAGTATGGGTCTGCCATAAGGGGACGATAAGCCTCTTCGATGTATCTAAGAGGGGTAAAACTTAGCCTTCCATCTCTATTTTCGGCGCCTGCGCACCAGATGTTTAAGGCCCCAAGACGGCAAGACCTGTATGTCCCATGTTGGGTGTTGTCTACCCCTTTTTTATATGGAATAGTCATATAGTACCGGTATTGTAAATTCGAGAATGCAACTGCGCCATCTACGTGTAAAGATTTCGGGACAGAATATACGGTAGAGATGGAGATCACATTTGGCAATGGTCTGACTAAAAAGATCCAATTATTTCACTAGTCCTTTACGATAATGTTTATATTACCTGGTTTGCGTGCCTACACGTATAAAAATAATTATTTTATGTTACTATTTTCTTTATTTACCTTGAAACCTAGTTACGTCATCACTATTTACCCTTTTCTCGATAGCTCTTCGTATGTGCTTACGCGTGTAACGATTTGTCATAAAAATATAAAAATATGCTTAAGTAAGCAAGAATTGTCCAAATGTCTACATACAAACCAAAATATTTATGTATCGTTTCTAAAATATCGTATTAACCTAGAATTAGCTTTCGTTTACACTGCTAGAAAATATAGTAGACGATTTTATACAAGGGTACTAGCGGGTGTGGTCCCCAGTTTTATATTCTCTCTTGCGGTTTTTTTTAAAGCGTCATAACACCTACACGTTTACGGACGTCTGTGGGTTTGGCATTTAAATAACGCGAATATCGTCTGTAAAACGTGATACAGCACGTACATACACGCGGTCTCTACCTCTTACTTAGTTACGCATATTCTTGCGTTTAACCTGGTTCTTTCTTTTTTTACGATTGGTTTTTATACGCTGTTTCTCTGTTCATAAGCCTTTTTTGCAACTACGTTAAACCCAATTTTATATCCCTGAAATTTAAATATATTTCTTTCGGTTCAGTTGGTTTCGAGGGGCTTATCACTATCAGATTCTTTGTACACCCATTGAGGGTTATGTGTAGTCGCACTGGATTTTAAATATTACACCAATAGTCCATCTGATACATGAAAACCTCCGAATTGCCATCTTAGTTTTCCATCAGTGACTGGCCCCTCGGTTGATCCTCAGGCTTAGGAATAAACGTACGCTGTTTGTGGTAGTTGACTTAATTTATATTTGTTTATGTTTTTCGATCTATTGTGTCTTTTGAATTCACGCCTTGAACCCGAGTTCTGTTTAGAGGTGTTTATTAGGTTATCCAAATTCTGCTAGAGGTGTTGTGTTGTGTTTGAACAAGCAAATTAGTTTAAGGGGAGTAAACAATGGTGTTTTTATTGAAATATATTAAAAATAAATACAGTGTTTATCAGTTAAAACTTTGTTTCCTTTTACCATATTAAATTCTGTTAAAGAATAAACAATCGAAAGTAAATACTAAATTTGCATTAGCGTAGAATTTTAAAACTGTATACTTTGACGTCTTGTGGGCGGTTTAACTAATAGCAAAAATCACCCTCCATTTCGTGACTTACGATACATATATAACGATATGTTTTTATATTTGAATATCAAGGCGTTAATATGAAATTCACTATGTGTGTGTGTATATGTAATTTCATCGTATTTTGAACCCAAGCTATTGTATTCGAATCTCCAAAGAGAAAACCATTATTTATT
The DNA here is from genome assembly GCF_054372755.1 of Phalangium opilio. NCBI lineage: Eukaryota > Metazoa > Arthropoda > Arachnida > Opiliones > Phalangiidae > Phalangium > Phalangium opilio. Next base: position 2,784,736 of record NW_028324187.1, on the reverse strand, counting down.
TCTTTGAATTGAGTCAACGTCATCATTCAAATATAAAGAACACCGTATAGACTAAGAAAAATACCACGATTGGTTTTTAAAAAATGCGGTGGAATCTAGATTCTAGAATAAAAGGGTGAAACCTTTTGAATACCCTCTCTTTTTATACTTTGAGGGGTTTCACCGAGGGATTGGACACTCTCTCTCCTAAGATTTCCTTGATTATAAAATATCTTCACCGTGATTTTTGGGAGTACAAACTGATTTCATTGATTCAAGAGTTTCAACTATTTCCGTGATTTTGGTGATTTTTTCTTTTCACCCATTTTAATTGAATCCATTGCCGCAGTTTGTAGACCTGATTCCTCGAGTGTCTAACCCCTTGGATTTCACCCCACAACCTACCATACTATATGGTGCTTGAAAGAAAGACGAGGGGTATTGTCAAGTACGCGAAGGGGGTATTCGTCTCTTGTTCGAAGTCAACATTGTTCGATCAATAAAAGTACGAAGAAAAGTATAGAGAAACCATAATCGATTCGATTTGAAATTGTTCGACAGACCAAATATTTTTGCGCTGATCATTAATCACAATTTTTCACACACAAGCACAGGTTGCAATCCAAACCTATGGATTTTGAGTTTCATTGTAAATATGTTTAAAACAAAGACAATTTGATTCTTAACATCTATAAACTATTTAAATAATTTATTATTTACCGTTAATTAGAAGCCAAATTTAGTTTGAAGTTTGATATAACTTTCATTTTAAAAATATATATTTATTTTGGAGAAGCCAACCTGCAGGCTGAAACACCCTAATGCTATTTCTATGGGCCCCTGTAAAACGATTTCACTGCATTACTCCGGTGTACTAATATTTATTTCAAAAATATGAAATTTTAACGGAATTTTGGAGATTTCCTAAGCAATACACTAAGCTTTACAAACATTAACTATGAATTATTTATTATTATTATATAATGACGACTAAATTTAAATATTACCAATTTAAATTTGTTTTTCAAATTTGATGATAGTTTAGTTTTTTAAACTTGACTTTTAAATATATATATTTTGTAAATTCACCATATCTTCTTAAGCCTAATCTGTCTTAAATTCAAAGTAACCCCCCCCCCACCCGAAGTAAAATATAGGAAATACTTATATCCGTTTTATAGGAAGAACAAATAAGTTTTGAAGACTGTTTTGATGTTTGCTTTCTGGGGCGCTTCTTACTGAGAATAACGTGTGAGGTATTTTATCAATAAAGGGGTAATAAATTCGTGAATAAAAGCCAAAAAATTCATGGATGAGTATGGTTGGAGGATGGATGCTGGCAACCTTAAGAAAAAGCTAGATCCAGCAGCATACAGCCACGTCTAGGGTATCCTAACATATTTATTCTTCTTTTTTTTTCTCCTTAACATTTCTGGTGTCGAAGAATAAGGGAAAAATATCGGGAAGGGACGCTATACGCTCTCTAACAGCACTCCTTCAGCGTATTCTGAAAAGTATGCGGGCCACTCTCTCCGCCCGCTCTCTCGTAAGATCCCAAGAGATGCGGTTGTCATGGCAACGTCCAGGAGAAGAGATGGAGAGCTAGAGAGAGAGAGAACGGGGAAAAACGTACGGAGGGAAAAAGTTAGGCCTAGCGAAGCTTTTCGAGAAGGATGGTGTAAGAGATGCTTGGAAGGGTAGGTAAAGGGCTTGTGCTTGGGATAGGAGAAAAGGTAATCCATTTGGAGGGGCTCCCAGTATATATCATGAATTTCAATAAATCATACCTGAATATTTGAGATAAAGATGTAATTATATTAAGTTTCTCTTCCCTGCTCTTTATATTACGACTCTAATAATATCAACAATTGAACTTTAGTGACTATTTTTGAGAAGAATGGTTCCGTTTGAAATTATATTTGATTAAAAGTCTTTATTGACTGACTAATTGAGCCCAAACCACGTTACCTAAATGAAGCATAATCTATAGTTTTGCTTGAATATTACTTAGTTTGAAGTAAAAGTTACTAGAAATATTTTTTTCCATTTGCTTAGAACGTCATCTTGGAAAATGAGGTTAGGAATGGTTACAAATTTAGCTACCAAACTTAGTTGACACAATCTAACCATTTTGGAAATAACTCAACACTGGCAACGCTACTATAGTGACACATAAAACTTTACAAATGTTCTTTTACAACTACAGAGAAATTTTTCTTGTAATAATTGGATAAATTCTGGGTATACATATATATATCTATATAACGTTGCTTCTTTAGAGGTTTTTGGCTGTGCATTCCGTCTCATTCAATAGCATGATGCCATCCCTTCTCTCTACGGCGTGCTCTGGAACCTCTCACATCCCTTCCTTTTTAGGTGCATGAGCAGGATGGAGACCTTTTTCTTTAAAATAGCCGCATTTTTTAAGATTATCGGCCGAAAAGTTCGGCATTTGTATATTTGATCGTATTACGTTCTTTTTTACAGCCTGGGGATATATTTAGCTTCTTATTTAAAATGGATTCCAACTTGGGTATTTTTTTTTCTTTCGTTGCAGTCACTTCGTTTTGAAGTGTGTTCTAGTCTTTTGGAAGCGTTCTCCTATTTCGTTTATCATACACTTAGACTGTTTTAGAAGTGCTTTTTTCCACGTTTAATTTAAAACCTTCTTCATGCGAAAGTAAATTAAAAATGATCCTCTGAATCAGGTCAAGAATACCCTGAAAATTCTTATTTAAATACAAAATTAAATACAACGCGTGTAATTCAAGGTATTTGTGTGACTTGACTTTCAAAAGTTATCCATAATCTTGTTGTTAATTTCGTATCTTTTTTAGTGAATCATTATATAATTAATTGGTAATTGATAATTAGCATTGCAAAAAATATCGATCGAGTCTAGATTATTTTTGATACCCAGACAAAAATATTATAGTTTAATATTTCCCAAACTCTATTTCTAGACTTCTACAGCTAATAAATTAGTCTATTAATTAGTTTAATAATCTTAGGCTTATTTGGATGAAAGTGATTTTTCCTGTTAATTGAAACACTTAATTAGTATATTAATGAATTTTTTCTCTTTATCTCTTTATAGGTGAGTATTTTTAACGCAATTTCATTTGGTGCTGGAGGTGGTAAGTCAGTGAATGGTTTTGTAATATTGCCTACAGTTTATAAAACAACACGTTAAAAGTGTTGATGTGTACGATCAACAGAGAATCAGTAATAATCTAAAAAAATAGCCAGGGAAGAATTTTGAGGTTTTTCATAACGCTATCGATATAAAAAGCTCTTTTTAAAAAGTTTTGCTGGGGAAATCCCCTTTATAATACACCTTAGATAAAAAATAAAGGAAATGGTTGAGCCTTCTCTAAGGAATCACGGTTGCAAGGTACGCACTTGGTCCAGTTACCGAAATTGAATGAGACTTACGACATATACTAGCTTAGGATTGTACCCGTTGTATATTTTCCACTCTATTCAATTCGGCTTAGTGGATAAGATTATTTCGTCCATTAAGGTAAGGCGAATGTAAGGAAGATATTGATGAAATTGGGAAAGCGCATTTATCCAAGTTAGTTATCGAGGCTTATATAGTGTTCGGCTTTTCCATATGGATAAAAGAGGAGCGTACTAGCGTGTCTGCTGATGCGGCTTCTTCACTCTAACCCGGAGACCATTCTTTGGGAGAAGGAAAAGAAGATAGCCTTTGGGATCTGGGTGGTTACGTTATCCTCGGTTGCTATTCGATTTTGAACGTGTGTACCTTTCCGTGGCATGCACGAAGCTATATTCTCCCTTCTTTAGCTTGTATCTTTTTTGGAAGGTCCTTTTTAAGCTCTTTTTATACCGGTATCCCAACTATACTATAGATGTTGGAACAGAGAAGAAGAAGAAAAAAAGGGAATGAAGTCTTATTATTGATCCGAGGCTAGAAACTTCATTCTTCCCCATTCTTGGTCACCCATATACCGTACCGGGCAAAATTGTGGGAGGGGTGTATATATTGGGAATGTTACAGGACAGAAAACCCAACGTTACCCATCGGATTTGATTCCCTTCAAACCGATAGTCGTTACTGTATATGGTCTGGTAAATTGGTCTAACTCTATCTTGCTGACGTATTTTTTTTTCTATTCCTTTTCTGGGCCCCTTTACTTTTTTGTATGGTCTGCTTTATGGATTGGAGGTATCCAAGTTTAGTTCTAGGTGCATGTATAAGGTTTGGTCTTGAAATAGGAAACTATAGAGGTGACACTGGGAAACCGTATCTCCCGTATCGAGCCACTTGCACCATGGATGCTGATGTCAGTAAACATTCCCTGCGTTGCCTTTATGAATTCCTTGTTCCCGGGTTTCGGCACCATTTTTAAGAATTACGTTCGTTACTAATTATTACCTTGTTTAAGCGCAGTTTTCACAATCGACAAAGATTTCAAAAAAACGTGGAATTCTTGAAATATAATGCTAGATGGTTTGCTTGTCTATACCATAAAATCCGTCTACATATAGAAGAGAGATGGACTTTTTTAAAATCAGTTTAGAGGTTCCATTTTCTGACCCTTACATCTCTATATTTCTCGAGTACGGTTTTTCTCCAGTGTTTTGGAAGAAAAGTTTTCTTCTTTTTGCTTTAACTTCGTCCCACGAAAGCTAGTAGACAGTTTTTAAATTTTATTTTTGTTGCTCTGCATACCCAAGACGACATATTGCTAAAGTTAAAATTTTTTATTAAAGAAAAAGCCTTAAGGCGAACGTCCAAAACCCAGCTGAAAATTCTATTTGGAAAATGTTTTAAGGTAACTTTAGAACTTTAGGAGTGGGAGGTTTTGGAAATGAGATTCGATTTTGGTAGGTCTTAAAATTGATGTTTTTTCTCTTTACCGCTGTTTTTATCAATGCTCTTTGCTAAAGGGAATTTCCTCAGATTGTTAAATCGTCCCAGAATCAAAACCCCAGAGGGTGTGTGTTTTTTATCTGTTTGTTTTTCCACTACGAATCAGTATAAAAGATGAAAAGGTTTAGATAGAATTTTTTTATGTCCTAATGTACGAAGTACTCAGAACGATGGAACTCCCTTCCCAACGGACCGCATCTATTTTAAATTATGTTTTCTTCTTAAACGATGTTTATACTGTCATGTTTTATTCCGTCGAAAAAGCAACTTCTATAATAAAGTTTGCATTTGCTTGTTAATGTTAAAGAGGACTTAAATTGGTTTAGGAATTTGATATATTATAGAACGTAGGTAAACCCTTTGAAAGCGGAATCTAAAGCTCCGTTCGTGCCGTGTACCTGATCTGAAGCGCACCAATGACTTATTAATCCCTAAAGTAAACTTATATGGGACATAGACTGTAAAGAAAATATATTGAATGTCTAAAAATACTGAAGGCTTAAGTTTGAAACCATTAACCGTTTAATTAAGACTTGACACATTGGGGTTGGGGTCTAAAGGTTTGAAATAGACGTCGTCTGTGTCTGTAAAAGAGACCTTTAGTTCGTTCTGATGGGTGATACGTGGTAGAAGGTGAAAAAGAGGGGATGAAGGTCAGGAGAAATACTGAGGAGAGAAGATAGAAATTTTATCTCTTATTGCGGAGGAAGGTTTGGAAAGCTGGCTATGAGAGGGCGTTGGAAACCTAAAGACCTAACGGGATATACAATCGTTTGGCGCCGAGGACGACAGCTAACACCGCGATTTAATGGTCTCCTAATTGAGGAGCTTCAGTTTTCGTACGACGTAATTGTCAAGCTAAACCCCCCGCGAAACGTGTAGAGAAGAAAACCGAGGGAGGTCGGCGCTACGCGACAGGGGATAGATAGGAGAGTTAAAAGGGTGAAAAATCCTCTTTCTAGGGAAGCTCCCAGCGCCAGAAAGGAGACCAAGTGGGTGGTATCAGCTTCCAAAACCCCAGCTAAAAAGAATGGCTTTCGCGCAGCGCCGTTTTTACCCTACACCACACTATACGCTAGAAGGCGTTTTAACACCCATGACACGCTGAATAGTCTAATACCAAGCAAGGCCTAGTGGCCAGGGGGAAACATTATCTAGGCAAATTAGCAAAAATGGTTTGCCTGAGCCCCGGGGTCGAAGGAGGCAACGAATCTCTTGGTTTTCCTTTGCCCAGAAAAATTCCACGAACCCGTGACCCCGCGGGGGTCTCAGGCAATCAACCTAACCCGGGATGAACTTAATGGAAATGCGACGGTCCCTATAACTTTGGGTTTAGTGTAAGGCCACTCGGGTGGGATTGTTTTCTCAAATGAAGCTTTTAAACGATACGATTGGGTAAGCTGGACGCAATTATTTTATTTAGCGTGGTCGAAAGGCGGAAATGAGCTGGCGGGATCGTTTCACAAAATTCATCTGTATGGTGGGGAAAAATGGCTGTTTTTTTGTCCCGAATAACCGTTTGTCTTATTGCATTAAATGGTTAAGGTATATATCTGGATATTCAATAGGACCCATTTAGGTGTACCCCGTAATCTTACCGGTGTCACCGGGACTGATACGATATGAAATAAGACTTAGAATTGCCTTTGGTTACAATGACAAGTTACCCGGGACAATAGTGTAGTAAGTCGCGCTTAAGGGTGAATGATGGTTATTGGCCAGTTTTTTGGGGGTGCCAAACGTCCGTCCAACATTTTCCTGGCTCTTTTCTCTGACTGTCTGAAAAGGGAAATTGCGTTATGGTATTGATTATTACCCTTGGGTGCCTTACGAATAAATAGGGACGCGAAAAATACCCTAATACGTGATTGGCGATCGGAAATGTTACCGGAATGGAATATAATAATGACTAAGCGTGCCCTTGCAACCTTGCGTTATTGCATAAATCCGCGTCGAGAAACCCTGCGTCCGAGTCCATAATTCAAAGTGCGTGAAAAACAAGCACTTTTTTCTGTAAAGGTTGAACAACTTTATATAGTCAAAATTCTAAACCCATTAACGTATGACATTCGATTTATCTTCAAAATTTTATACATGTCTGTATTAACATTTTTTATTTTTATTTTTATTTTTGGATCTACCCAAATGATTTTTTCAATTCAATTCAATTCAAACAATAGCGAACGATAATTTTTACCCATTGGCCGCGAAAGAAATAATTTTACAAATGAATGATCCCTTATTTGAAAGAGAAAGAAAAAAACAAAACCCTTTCGAAGAACAAATAAAAAAAGGAATGAAATTGGAAGCCATTACGATTCGATTCCGCGGAAAAAGTCCAATTCTGAAGGAGGGGGAAAAAAGGAGAATCGCTATCCCCTTTAACCCCTTTGCTTCCCAAAATAGATCGACGTCACATCCTTCGTCTTCGTCTTGCTTTCTTTATTGATTATTTTTTGGCGCTCTAAACAACCCAAACAATTAATTGGGAAACTCCATCATCGATTACCCTTCGGAAGAGTGATGCGTTGGCATAGAAGGTTCTTCGGTTTTTTTTTAATTCAAAGATAACTTAGCTCCTTTCCCGCCGCGACCTTTTTGTGCCCAGTGTTCGAGCGTTGATTCTCTAACTAGGGTTTTTACGGTATAGTTCGGTTGTTTGATGACATTTTTTTGCAGTTCATCTAAGATGTAGTTTAGCTGTCTGTAAACGCTACAATTTATTAGGAAGTGTTGGAAAAAGAAAATAATAGCTATGATTGTTTATCTGAAATGAAATTTTAAGGGGGTTTTATAAAAAAATCTTGTGAACAAAATTTGTCGAGCCATATCGTCTAAGAACTCTGGAGTCGACACGCTACGATCAATTGTCTCTCTAGAAATAAATACGCCATCGCCGGCGTTCCAGGCAGCCATCTACCGACCTATTGATTAGCAGAGGGAGGGAGGGGGGAACCAATGTAAAGTCAATAGGTGCCTGCCTAAGAGTAATCGACCAGGTACCGCCATCTATTGAAATAAACCCTCAACCGTTGCCCTTAATGTATCTCACTGGGTATTTAAACTGATTAACCCCACCCGGACTCTCACTGATTCTAATGTTATGGTTAGGGATTCGCGAGGTACGTCGTAGAGCGCCGGGGACTAGCTGGCGGCTTTATGTATACTAGACCATATTTATCTCTCTAACCGTCCATAAAGGGTTTTCGATGGAATCATAATCCATAGAGATTTGGGATGCTGGCAATGATGGGGATTGTTAGTCGGGATTCTAATGAATCGCCAAAGATGGTTGGTTACTGGTTTATGATGGGTGAATATAGTACTGGAACTGAACTGAATTCAATTGAAATTAACGTAATTCCCACAGAAACTCAAGCTAGCTTGGTTTATACCATTGTTTCATCTACTCTTATAAGTACTACCATAAGTTTATAAGATATGTTCCATAAGTGTGTCACTGGTTACTGAGAGCTTGTCATGAAGTGACGTAGGTGAAACGTCATAGATTCTCGTAAAGCGACGCCTGGTGAGGCGCTGTCAAAGGCTTAGTACAGACTAAATAGGAGGATGGACTGCAAAACCGAGTGTAGTCAATTCTCGCGTCGTTCTTGAACTAGCTCTCATTAAGCCTCTAGCATTACGAAGTATAGGCAGTGACATACTTATGGAACATATCTTATAAACTTATGGTACTACCTACACCCACTGGAAGCAGTACGCACTCGAAACCGTACACTATAACGCGTTTCTCTCACTCAAGTAGTCTTTTCTTCCTCGAAAGAGGAGTATAGGGAATCATAAACGCTTGCTCTGGTGTGATATAAAAACTAAACTACGGTTGCATCCAGAGACTAGAGAGCCCTTTACGGTTAAAAGAAGTGGGAGTCGATAAAGACAACAATATGACAATGCTTATACGGTTTGCGTCAATTTCTATTTAGGAAAAACCGAATTATTTTCTCCCTGGTCCCTGGAATTTCTTGGGGGCCCATCACAATAGAGATTTTTTTTCTCTTTTTCCTTTAGCCAGTTTTTTTCAGGGCCCAGCTATAGGTTATTTTCTCTTACCCATTACACTAGGAAGGGACTCACCCCATGGAAAATCGGTCTACTTAGAACACCCCCTCACGCTAGGGCATGCAGTATCCCGCGAGGTTTTTTTTTGCACCCGGTCGATCAACGCCAAGAGATGGTTGGGTCGATTCTGGGTCCCTCTTTTCATTTGGGGGGTGGGCTTGAACCTCGAGAGTTTCAGGGTAGCTGCCGGCGAAAGAGATGGGATAGATTCGGTGCCATTTAGGAAAAGAACAGAGCGCCCTGAGACTGAACCCGCTTGGAGTGGAAGGAAAAAGACTGAACCAAGGCCTAGCTATGCTAGAGAGAAGGGATCTCAACGGCATTAGGACCGAGGAGATGGTTTTGGGTGGGAGTTTTAACGGGGGGTAAGGAGAGGGGATAAAGTAGGGACCGGCGTTGGGAGAAGATAGCGGGGAAACTCGATTAGGCCTTGTCTGTATGTTAAAGAACAAAGAAACGTTCGCACCTATTGTCGCAACTCACGAGGGTTTTCCACTTTCTAGCTTGGAACGTTCTCTGTATTCTGTTCTCTATAGTTCTGGTACGGTCGTAAATGCTTTGTTTCTTTTAATGTTCTTGTCCCTAGTAGCTATTAGTGGAAGCTTTTAGGCCGCGTTTAAGACTATGCCCCTATTGTCTGGACCACTAAGATGGAGATGCCGTCTTAAGATTAAGCTTGGGCTTTAACCGCGATGTTTTACTTTTACCACCAAAAATGTTACCCGAAATCAAAGTATTTAAGATGGTGGTCGTAGATCTTCCACGCATTGTTTCAGGGTTTGTATAGTAAGAGGTAAGATAAGTTTCAAGGAATTAATGGACATTGTCAACATCGGAATTTTACGCTCTTAGAGTTGAACCCAAAATTCTTTACAGACAGATGCGAACGCACTGTTCAATCCCAGTTTCAAGGGGGTAGAATCCCTGGGCAAAAAAAGGTGTAGTTCTTATATACAGAGTCTCCAAATCGTGTCTCTCTGCTTCGACAATAAACTTCTGCTACATGAAGGTTCGTAACAGTTTCCCCTTCACCCTAACGATAATGCGACCAACGCGATTCATTTGAGATACTTTGTTTCACTTTGGGTAGCTAGCGAAGAACCAAGCTGAAGATGGTGTGCTCATTTTTGATAACAGCGCAGACCTTCATCGACACCGCCAAATAGGCCTAACTCGATTCTCACCAACGAGAACACATTGGTTGGGTTGTCCTATAGCAAGGGCCTAGATATACCTAGGCTCCGTGGCCTAAAGTCGTTTTTTGAGGAGAAATCGCTTTATTTGCAAGCAAGCCGGTGTGGACGATCCGTGGTAAAGGTTAAGGTAGTTCATCCCAAGCGGAATTTCCTCTAGATTAGTCCCAAACTCGGGCTTCCCTAAGCGGAATCAATTACCTTCGTCTTTGTTGAATTTCAGTTTTGAAACGAACTTTTGACGACCGAAATGATCCCTAGGTCTAAAGAAGGAGAAAATCTCGACTTTACGGTATATATACGGCGACCTTTACGTCGTTTTCCCCCAACCAACCACCTTTTTCATCCAATGCCTTGTCATTACGTATGGATTGCTCCATGGTGCTTCTATGATTGCGTTTCCTGCCAAGGCCCGTTTATATAGATTGACTGAAGATGGTATTCCCTACTGTCTTGTGTCCGTGGTGAATCCAATAATAAAGTTCAAGGTTTAGGGAGTGTTTTTTAATGTCCGATTATCCTCCTTCCCCTATACCATCTTCATTTAAACGTTCCTCGCGAACGAACTGCTGGATCATACCTACTTTTCTCAGTCGGCGTTCACTGTCCATGGTAATCCCTCAAATAGAGACTTAGACTTAGGGAGTTGGATTTTGTAATAGCGTTCCCGCCATTGCTTTCGTTAAATCATTTTCCACGAACGAACGGTTATATTACTGTTCCATTTTGCGGAGATTTTTCAGTGGCCTAGATCTCTCTTTCAACACCGGGGGATCCATAATCCAGCGTAGGATTTGACGGGTAAATCCAAGAACTCCCGCGTATAGACCAGCCTAGGCCTAATCTAGAGACACGTTGAATGAGATACTGTAAAAAAGTTCTCTACCGGTTTCTGCTAGGTAATTGAGAGGGTCCCCTGTCCCGTAAATGACTTTCTCAGGATATCCTCACCGTTTTAAAGTACCTTTAAGTTTGCTTTTCGGAGCCCAAAATCGTTATCTATAGAGCTCTGATAGTTTTAAGTATCTTTAAAACCGGAAATTACATTGACGAAAATAAATTATGCTTTCCTACGGATATTCGGGTTTCCTTTAGCATAGTATATAAAGTCGGTATTGTGTGTTTACTACTATGGACTATAGGACAGGTGTGGGCTTTATCAAATCCGCTTTTGAGGAGGGTGGATTTTTTTGTTAATGATGTAAGATAATTAAATGTTGCTAAGAGTTCGATGGATTGCGTGAAAAAATATGTAAAATCCCATTAAAGTAACCAGAACTTTCAAAGATAGTGGTTCCGTGATCTTGGGTTCCTCCTACCATTCCCGGTTTCTTCGTCCATCGCCGCCATCTTGTAAGAATATAAGATAAGATGCAATTCCTACGACCTGAGGTGTTTCACGGGTTCTGGTCCATACTTTAAACCTCCCTTGAGTTCTTGATCGTAAATTCACCACATGTCCTACGAACGACTCCCTCGGAGCTAGTCAGGAATTTGAACCGATAAAAGCTTTTCATTTGGCATGTTGTCAATTAGCGACGATTCCAAACAAGTTAAACCAAATTTTCTCGATTCCTTTTCCTTCCTGACCGCTGGAGGCGCTTCATTCCTATTAAAATTTCCAATCGCGTGGTTCCAATACTTGGTACGCCAGTCCGAGGTTGATTTAGTTAGTCTTAATTTGTTAAATTTTTGAGAAATTTTCTAAATGAATTTGAGTTCTCCAAAATATGATTATGATTTAATGAGGATGGTACGGCTGGCTTGTTACGCTCTCTTCGTCTGTAAAAGTCAAACAACATTTTGAACACGTTTGCAACTAGAATGGCGCGAATTCTGGGAAAGCCATAGTGGGCCCTTGGCTGCGGAGCTAGCCTTGGCGTTTTCAAGTGTCTCTAATTGACTCTGCAAACGAAGAGACTCGAAGCGCGGGTGAAAAGGCAACGAAGGCCAGTTTGGTGTAGCTCGAGCCTAGCGGCCTACGCTCTCGCGGCTGACTAATGAGCAAATATAGATAGACCCCTCTCACCCCACCCGTCGATTCGACATTCCACTTGTACTATCCTCCGATGCCTAGCTGTAACGGAAACTTTATTAGTCACAGTACATTTCACACCTTTTGAAATTAGTTACATAAAGAAGACAGTAGACACATAGCGTTTCCAAGTTACACAACGATGATTTTTTAAGCTAGTTTGATCGAGATGAAACTTCTTCCTTCTGGGAAACTTGTTCGATTAGGTTTAACGTTGTAGTAGTTTGGTGAGCCTGTAATTTTGAAGAAGAGTAGCAAAGTAGTAACATTTTGCGAGCTTACTTCCTATACTTGCCTACACCTTTTAAACACTACGTTTGAACTCATAAGGTGTTTTTTTTTTAATTTCGACAAGGCACGGTCCAGTTTTTCCCAATCCCAATAAAGTTTATGAGATCATGCTGTTACGGTTACGATAATTCACTGTAGATTTCCAGAGCGAGGAATACTAAGAAATATACCAACAAGAGTTTAACAATTTTGAGTGTTCCACTTTTTCCAACTTGTTTCAAATTTAGTACTGTTTCTAGTACTAGCAGAAGAGCGCTTCTGATATTCGTCCGCACGCGTCGAAACTCGTGGCACGTGACGTAGTAAAGAGGGGAGCTGGGAACGGGCCGGGACTGGAGAACAATGGAATACTGTGTGTGTCCATTCGAGTTTTATAAAGCGCGAGCTTTGTTATATTCCTAGATAGATTATACCTTTTCAAAAAGGAGGATTAGTTGCGGGGGAACGAACCATCTCTAGCCTATATATACTGTTCTTGCCTCGCCTCACTTTATTTTTCTCTTGTTTTAGATTGTTATCAAGATAACTCTGTGCAGGGAGAAATGGCAATGAGGATGAGGGTCTTTTCCATCACGAATTTTTGGTGTTTCTCTCCCCCCTAGCTGTCTGTCCTTTCCTCTATCTCCCTTCGTCATCCGTGAAAAGAGTAACGGTATGAAGAAGCGCTACTGCTCTAGGAACAAATTGATTTAATAATGTATTATTAAAGAGAGAATAAGAGGGAGAAAACTACAGTTTTCGCGCTTAGCCAAGCGGGTTTATTATTTTTACGTGTAGTGGGTGGGATTTTTCATAAAGAGATAGATGTAGGCGATGCTTGTTTTATATCCACACCGGTTGTAATTTTAATTAAAGAATAGATCGGCCTATGGAATAGTAGAATTAATGGAATTTTAATAATGAAGTTTTAATTAGTATTAGTTGAAAGTTTAATTACGCTTCGAAATAAACAATTAATAGATTGAAGGCGTATTAAAGGGTATGGATTAGAATATCAATATTTAAATTTTAATTTGCAATGTACGTTTCCCAAACTATTGGGCCTTGGTTATAAAATAATCGATAATTAGGCTTAGCAAACGAGTCTTAGATATGGTCTAATAATAAGTTATTTGGACTGATTGATCGATTTTCCCCTTAAACATTTAGATTGCTACTGACTTTATGTTAAAATTAGGCCTAACCTTTAAGACTTGGCGCGTATACTTCTAAAAGTAGGCTTAGTTAGTCATCATTTTTGTATTTTATCATTTGCAAGTCCCTGGTGTAGTTATTATGAAACGAGGCTTAATTTTTAGGCTTAACACTCGTCGCGTGCAACGTAAGTAATCTCTTTACCAGACTGATCTTCTTAAGATCTCAAAGACATAACCTCCGCATTCTTCTTGAGAAATTAATAGAAAATTATAGGAAAACGCTGGTACGCCTTTGGGAAAATCTTGTACCTAACAAATAATCCGATTTGATATACTGGCGCGCGCCCTTTTTCTTAATAAACCTCTTTAATTAACGAACCAAAATCTCATTCTCATTTTATTCCTTTTTTTTCTCCTCATCTCGAAAGTGGCTAGGGTATAGCGTGGTACTTGGATTAATATCCGGCAAGTGAAAGAGGTCAAAAACAAAAATCGGCAACACTGCGTTGCGTCACGTTACTTTTTCTTACTATATTAATTTTTGCCCTCTTGGACAGATCGATGATTATAATTACTACTTTTTTTCTTTCTCCAAATTTTTACAATTTATTTTTTTTTTCTCTTTTTTAGCCCCGTTGTAGAACAATCTTTCTTAAACAATAGAAAATTCGAAGGAAGGCCGAGCTAGGAAGGAGAATTAATGATTATTACAATGCATCATTTTTCATTATTTTCTTAAGTTTAAAAGTTTCACCGCAGATGTTAAGAAAAAGGAAGAAAATGTTACTATACTTAAGCTTCAAGCTTCAAGCTTCTAGAGTATTATTTTTTTTAAATATGTTTTCGTTGTCAAAAAATCTAGTGATTAAAGATACTAGATCTATAAAGGAGAGAATTTATCTTTAGGAAAAAAAGAAAATTGTGTAAGGCACCCGTTTAGATTTGCTCGAGGGGCTAATCACAGTATGCTTCCCTGTTAAATATTGAAGTTAATCCTTCTAGTAACTGGCACCTCGATTTTGTTCGTTTCTAAAGGGGCCGTAAACGTTTATACAGAGCTATTTTACCAGTTTTTTCTGGGGATGGAAAATTAATAGAGTATTTAAGAAATTAACTACAATCTTCATGTGAAATTTGAACTTAAAGAAATGAAGGTGGTGAATGTCTGGGGCGCTAAAGGAATATTTTTCGGTCAGTTTCTTAAAACCCTCTATTTTTCAGTACTAATTGAGGACCCCCCCCCCAAAACGGTTTTAACTATTTTACAAAATGATTTAAAAGCCGACTTTACGGGATGAAACGGTTTAATGTATTTTCAACGAAACCCCTGTAGAAATGTTTTCACTGCTGAACTTCAGTATTCAGGGGTGAAACAAAGATGTAGGGGAAATGAAATAATTTGAAGATGATTTTTTATTTACTTATATTTACTTAAAACGACAAGGAAATGCATCAAATCGGTTTTTAAATACAAGCTTTCTCCAAAATAATTTAGACTAATAACAATATCCGAAATTTGCAAAAACGACAATACATAATTTAGCAACACAGAACCCTCGAGTTAATGCACCGCGCTCTCAAAAGCGTTTATTCTTAGCGGCATCGCAAATAACTTACCCATAATGCAAAGTCTAAGACAACAGAGTGTAAGAACATAAGGTATTCAAAAGGTAACACACTCCATCTCTGTCTAGTACGGATATAACTACTTGTTTCGCTACAACTTTCAGCTCTGATGATACTTAACAACGCAGCGCCCCCTACGCCACGGTAAACCCGATAATTTGAAGGTGCAACCCTGCGAAAAATAGACCTATAGCGTACCGTTCCACTCTACCATATAATAAACCTCGGAAACTCAGGCCAAAAAAATATATGTTGGGGAACATTTTGCGAAGTACTTAAAATCTAAGACAAATAATTTGTCTTCTGTCAAGAACTTCCTCTTTATGTTCAAACAATTTTCTATGGGTATGATGTGTATAGCGTAGCAGAATTCATTTGTTCCTGAGACATAGACAGGCTTTATTTTTAAACTTTGTTGAACAACGTAAGATTGCAACTAATGGAATATCACGATGCATTTTGTGGATTAAGGCCAACAGCTTTGATTTTATTGAAAATTTAAGGTGAAACGATTCACGTGTTTCTGATAACCCGTAATTGTAACTGAAAAACGTTGAAAAATCGTTTTAACTTAGATAGTAGCTTGGGAACGTTAAAGATAATCGTTTTTTTTTCTTATAAAAAAAATAGGTTTTATACCTAACTCTTTTAGAAAGTTTATTGATATTTTCTATCGTAATATCCCAAATTTATAAGGTATGTTCATAAGTTTGACACTGGCTATTCAGAGGTAGTTGTAGAGTGACGTAAGTTAAACGTCATAGATTATTGGAAAGCGACTCCTTAACTGTAACGCGCTGTCGTAGGTATAGTAGACTGCAAAACCTCGTTTAGTCAATTGTCGCGTCGTTCTCGAACCACGCTCTCGAGGCACAACAAACTAAATATTGCCGTGTGATACTTATGGAACTTATATTATAAACGTATGGTAATATAATGTTGGTTTACCCGACGGATAAATTTATTTATACCACAATTATTTTAGTAAAAAATATCTGTGCGATTTTTACTAAGTAATTAGCATTAATTAATTAGGCTAATTACGGAAATATTTCAGGCAATGTTTTTTCTGTACATTTGAAAGAGCAGATAAAAATTAGAACCGTACAATATTAAGCAGCAATTAAGTTTATAGCCTAAAATGCTGATGTAAGAAAACCTAATTGCGCTTATCTTCTTTAATATGGAAGCATTATTAAAATTAGAAATATTAATTAATTTTTGTTCTATGAAATTAAAAAAGGAACATAAAATTATATACTTGGTTTTTTTCTTTAACTAAATAGCCATGTGGAGAAATTACTTAGGTAATTTAGTTCGGAAGGTTGCCAGTTTTGCATGCCATACTATGAGACGTGATTAAATTAAAAAAAAACCAATTCTTTCCTCTATATTAACTTTTAGCTCAATGACTTTTAATTAATGGAACGACACGCGTGGATAATTGGTTAATGGGGAATCAAAGGGGGAGGGATGGGGGGAAGACTTTCTAAAGACACTAGCGTACCAAATTTGGGCTTTGGACCAAGTCAATTTTTTTTAAATCCTAAAGCCCCGTAGGATGTATGAAGTTGAAAAGAAAAAAATTCTGGTTCCCAAAAACTAATTGCTTATTTTTAATGCCGGTATAAATCAAACCCTGTGAGCTATCGGGGTCATTGGATAGGGTTATGTTCTTATGTACTGTACGTAACTAACTTAGGCCCGCAGTCTTTAATTAAAATTATTGATTAATATTTTATTGGTTATCGATAATTTTCCAGTAAAGTTAATTAAAATCTCTTTCGGAACGCTTCTATGGTCTTTTTTTGTATACACTGAAGGTTTACCCTATTAAAATACGACAGCCCATATATCTATTGAAAATAACCTAGGAGCTTATTAGTGGTTAGGTTACGAAATAAGTCTCCTAACGAACCCATTCTTTTTTTCTTCTTAATTTTAGTTAATTAAATCAGTTGCGAAATTAAACGTTGGAAATATTATTGATGAAATATTTTTTTCTTTCGATAAATTGGATTGAAGCATTTATAAATACATGTCATCCGTATTGAAAAATATCAAATGTAATATTTGCAGTTTAAATATCTTACTCTTCCATCCGCTATTTTGAAAGATGGCGACATATTGAAACCATAAACTATATAGTCCATCTCCCTCTAGAATAGAGTGAAGCAGTTTATTTAATAGCATCTGCTCGGAAGTTATTCCTTAACGTTTTCGCCTCCATTTTTCAAAATGGCAATGAATTAGAAAAGATCTTCCTCTGCGCACGAGATCCAACTACTTAAGAGTAAGGTACCAGCTAAAGTAGCGGTTTGGGCAAAGCATAGCCCACTCGATCACGCACATCACGACGCAAGCGAAGAAAAGGGCTTTTAGATATCCAATTAATATTAATTTTTCTCTACCCAGTTTTAAATCTGAATCACATTAAAGAATATAGCTCATCAGTTAATTTTTTCCCAATAGTTAAAACCTTGTTTAAATTATAAGTTGTCGCAAATCATCTCTTGGAAGGAATTTCTAGGCTTAGCTTAGTAAATGACCCTTTGAACCTAAACTGCAAGGCCAGGGGTTTTTTTAAGTCCCTTGTTTTATAAGTAGAGTACGTGACGTAGTCCAACTTGTTTCTCCCTTTCCTTAAAGCACGTGCACTTCTTTAATTGAATATCTAGTTTGTCACGCGAGTTTTTGGCTCGTCTGTGGTTCGAACATAAAAAAATGCCAATACGGATTTTTCTCTAGGTTTTTCTTTTTTTTTCGTTGAGCTTTGTGTCCCGTTCTCTTTGCCCATACTTTGTGAAGTGAAGGACTTGACCCGGCACGTTTCAGACAGCGAGATATTTTCGTAAGCTAACCACGTATAAGCGCTAATTGAATTTCATTCTTTATGCGTAGGTATGCTTCGCAATTTCCCCTCCAACCCCCCTATTCCTCTCTTTTACCTTTAGTTTTTAGCTAAGTTCGGATTATGTATTTTCTACTCTTCGTGCTTTACTGTATAAATATACCCCAAGATTTCTAAAAAAATTTTGCATTTTCTAGGATACCCTAGCATCCCAATGATTCGTTTGATATGGCAACAAAATTCCTTTATTTTTAACTTAAAACAATTAATTTGACCTTAGGGTGGTGTGGTGTATCTATTGGTTGGTTACATCTAATGTTTCTGTGGTCCCTTTTTATTTCTGTCATTCTGCCCTGAACCCTGAGAATTATCTCGCTTATCCCATCATTTGTATGCGAACTCGACGTCTTATTCCACAAATCAAGGGGCCTGCATTAAACTAGTTACCTAGAAAAGGATCATAACGTTTGATATGCCTAAAGCGCCTCATCTTCTACAACTACTCCTTATACTCTTCTTCTTCTTCTTCTTCTTCCCCCATTTTTTTTCCTTCTTTTCTAAAACTCATTTTTTCCTGCCATCTTGCGATAAACGGCTCCGGAGTTTTTGGCGGAATTACCGGGGTGCGGGGGAAACTTCATTATCCAGAAATAACCCTAGCAAGACGACGACGGAGGTAATTGAGGGGAATTTTTTATATTCCCGAACGTTCCTACTAGGCCTTGGTTGCTAGTTTTCGTACTATACTCAACCTACTCTTAGAAAACTCCGAGCAAACCGTATGGTTCTTAGGATTGTACTGTTCTCTGTCCGTTCGCGGGATAAGCCTAGGCTTAAAGTTTCCCCTCCCATTCCTCGTCATGATGTATACCATATACTCTAGGTCTTGGCCCTCCTCACCAAGGCCTACCTAGTACTCTCTCTCGATACGGCTATTTAAATTCCCTTCGTGTTTTACTTTATCGGGGAAGCCCGCGAACTGAGTGGGGACTTCCTCTTCTTGCCTTTTAACCGTGTTAGCAAACAATTCCTCAGCGTGTTCCATCGTTATAGCATCCCTGGTTTGGTTTTTAAGGGCCTTGGTCCTGTCCCCGCATTAATGCTGAGTCATCCCTTTCCAAAACGTCACTGGATAGATCGAGGTCCCTACTTTTTTTTTACCCCAAATTGAGCTGTTGGGTAAAAAAAAAACATTGTCTCCAAAATTATAGGTTTGCAAATCACGGTATGATTTAGGCCTATTTTAACAAAGTGTAAAAAAATGCAGTTTATACTTAAGCCTAATATATAGATAAAACATTTTCTAAACCGTCTGCTACGTGATTTCGAAAATACTCGAGCGTCGAGGTCCCAGGACAAAAGCGGGAAAATATTAAAGCTCTACAGAAATCTGTGTTTTGATATTGTGTTGTAAATTTTTAACAAAAACAGAAATCTGGAACAATCTTTAGCAATATTTTTAAGGAGAAACAGACCGCCACTGGGTAGCTACTTTTATAAAGATGATGCGAGAAAACATTATCTTGAAAATACAGTAGGCCGCTTGCTACCAGCATGCAATTTTAACCAGTTTCGCTCATATAGTCGCTTAAATTTTCTTATTACTTCCAAGTGAGGACTATTTTTTGGGGAGAAATTGTCTGATGTAATGCCTTCCGAGCTTATCTGAAAGCTCGGCTTTGAAACCTACAGAAAAACCCCTTTTTCGAAACGTGAGCTAAATTTTTACGTTTCTCTTAAATTTTCTATACGAAGATTCTCAAACTTTCTTGTATTATTTCTTCAAACAAAAAATATAATGTATTATTTTTCGTATAATCGGATTTCTTACAAAATATAGGCCTATATGTAACTAAAACCAAAAGTAGAACAAAGGCAAAGACTACATAGACCTAAGCCTAATTTTAAATTGAAAAAAAAAAATTCATTGTGAGATAGCACACGCAGAATAATATGAAGTAAAACAAACCCGTAAAGATAGCGAAGAATAAATTAATTGGATCATAAAATTCATTATGAATTTTTCCATAATTTTTTCTCCTACTCATTTAAAATAATCTCTATTTTTAAATTAATATAATAATTCATAACCATATAACGTTTGCCACACCCTTATCAAATTCTGTACGTTCCTGAGTATATTTAACTGTAAAAAAACCCCGTAAGCCTTGGCTTTATGTAATTCATTTGGCATATATATTTTTCCAAATGACCGGTGGTCACGTCAGATTGGCGACATTCAACCAAAAGTCGTACGTATTTCGGCGTGACCTCGGTAATTACGGGCAGTTCTCCAGGAAAGCCCCTTTAGTCTGGACCAATATTTTTCTTCCAAGGTCTTACGATCTCTTACAACAAGTCACTCTTAATTACGGGTCTTTTATATCAAAGCTCAGTGCCATGGGTATTATTTTAAATGTCAAGAGGTCCTGTTTTTCCGCCTCAAATGGTTAATTTTTTTATCTTCCTTTCAGTTTCGAATCGTAGGACATTTTGATATCAAGAACCCATTTAAGAGCTGAGAAAGTTCAAAAATAAAAAATTGAGTTTCTCCCACTGTTTCCGGTTCTCTGACAAGGGCGATTCATATTGACCTCTTGTTGATATGTTTTTTAGAAATGGTATCCAACAGCAAGGGCTATTTAGAAATGAGCTCTCAGTGACCCATAACTAACCATTCACTGCCAAAATACTCCAGAAGAGGGCTGAAAATATTTGGGCGTACAGAAAGATTGGTTATGTTCCCTTAAAAGCAGAAATTCCCTCTGCTTTTCAAGGGTTATGTTTGTATGTTATTGAGATCTCCTTTACAACTGCTGTTCTAGGTTGTTTTTACCATTCGGTTTATTACCATTTCCAATTTATTCCAAATTCATTTTGTAAATTGTATTTCCATGTATATTATTTGCATTTTATTCCGTGCTTTTCTGTTTATCCTCATTTGTCTCAATGTTATAGTCGTACGTACGATGGGCTCGGGTCTATGTGTAGAACGAGAGGCAAATCACTCTTAGATTCCATGTACTCAGATTAATTAGGTAAAATCATTTAAGATTATACACAATCAAGCATAATTCCACGTTTCTAGGGGTATAGAGACGTAATTTTAGTTTATCCCTTTAACACAGTCGAATTTACAATGTGTACACCGATTACGTTAAGTGACTGTCCCCTCGACATAGCTCTATATTACATTAAAACAAGAAACAAATTAACCATAATGATCTTTTACGCTCTAATTGTATCATTTGATGTTTTTCCCAGCATTAGAACATTAGAATACCATTTGCATTATATTTTATTTTTCGTTTAGTTTCCAAGGCTCTGTGATATTTTTACGCTCTGAATATTTATCTGACTAAAATTGATATTTCGAAGCAAGAATATCCATTAATTTCGACTTTGTGGTGGTGTGGTCGTTAAGCCTAAGTTTAATTATTGTTAGCACCGTAATATACAACTTAATTTCTTTGAATTATCTTCTGAGTTTCTAATAAACAAAAGTCAATTTAATGTAATTTTGAAGAATTCGAAATTATCTTGAACAAAGTCTTGAAAATTAGTAGTATCCGTATAGAAACATTAGATATAATTATGTTATAGGGTGTTTCGTGTCTTGCTAATTCGTCTGCTAACTTTAATCGCTTTCTAATATGTTTTTCGAAAAGTTAATTTAGTCTAATGGATGTGAAGTTTGTACGTTAATGATCCTTGTCTTACGTATTCCATATAGTTTCGCCAGGTTAAAACTAAACCAACTGCAACGCTCGAATCGGTCACCTGATCCATAGTTCGCTTAGCGTTCTTGGTAAACAAAAGCGAGAGCTTAATGTCAAACTAAGTTAATGGCAAAGTGAATTACAATAGATTATAAAATCATACAGGCTTTTGTGAATTAGACTTAACAGAGTTGGTTGGTTTTGAATGCATGATGGATTTTAATAACAAAACTTTTAGATTGAATTCGATATAAGATTAGGTTTAGAAAAAGAAAGTTAAATACAATTCAGGATTAGATTATGGCTTACCGAGCTCTTGTATTTTAAAAAATCTATCCCTTATCCCTACACAAAGCATAAATTGTAAATGCCTCCAGCAAATTAAAGTCCTCCATGATCATAAACCCATTTTTTTCTGGTACAATACCAAAGAGGGTATAAAGAGGGGGAGTAGAAGGCTCGATTGAAGTGTTCTCGCTTTGAAAGTCCTCTTCTAATCTTTCGGTCTGCGCGTGAGCATGATTCTTTGCCGTCTTATTGGTTGAAATACTGTGAACCAGATATTAGAAGGAAAATATCACAAATAAATAAAAGAAGAAAAGCCATTACTCCCAAAACTCCTCGCCAAAGCTAATATCTTCATCTCCTCCTCTTTATACTCTCTATGCTACTACAATATCTTCATAGATTAAAAAATTAAAAACAGTATCCACTGATTTTTAGATACAGAAAACTTAAGGTAGCCTCTATAAAACAATCATAACGGAGTCTGTTATCATAAATCAGCTGCGGTAAAGAACCAAGCGTATATTTCTCTTATCTCAAACTTATCTATAACTAATGGTTCGTAGGTGGGCCCTTAAATACTGAAACGCTTCTCAGACACGTTTATAAATTAGGCTCCCACAAAAGAGGGGGAATTCTACAGACGGGTAAACAGTCCTGTTTACCAAAAAATTGGCAAATAACAATCCATCATAAGATCTGGGTAAAAAATCATGGTACCACTTATTACAGTGAAAATGCGGTTTTGGTTGGTATAATAGTCTTGCTTAGTTGAGCGAAAAGATCTTAAAGTGGGAGTGACACTATATTTGTTTATTTACGATGAAGTGAAAGATTCCAGTTTCTTAATGATCAAAATAATAATAAATATCTTTTATCTGAGTTATAGTTCTGACTGACTGATTATCAGCGGTGTAATCTAGGAGGCTGACATTTTGCAGGGATGTTACTCTTAAAGTAGTAAGAAAGGCTTTTTACCGCCGCCATATTGAAAAATGGCGGGCAGAAATACATACAAATCGACCTTGCGGAGTAACGAGCTAAATTGTAACATTTCCTGTTGGAATTCAGTCCGTTTCAAAGCTTAAACTCAAGTATCAATTCCAACACTTCAGGAAAACGAAACAGTACTGTATTAGCCACACCCTTTTGATGGAAGCCAATTGAATTTTATTCCTCGTGCTAAATCGTTCAGCATCACTTTAAACTTTCCATTACCTTTCCCCGACGTTTTTTTTATGCACTGGGGCAAACCAAGCAAGAAGTAGTACATGGCTGTTTACCGGCGTGATTATGTAAGCCCCAGCGGACACACAAAGTCCTGTGCAGGAAACTCTAATTGCTCCCGAGTCTTTTTTCACAGTAAGCTAGGACGACGGTACCTTCAGCTTTCTTGATATATGCTATCACGTTTTAGATTGGGTGCAAAAACACGTAGGGAAGTCGGACACGCTTTAACACCGTAGTCTAAGGCCAGGATCGTCGATTATCAAGACCCTCACCTACGTGCTAGTGACATTGGTGTGCCGTTTTTATCTACGTGTGGGGTTGCTTAATCGCAACGTGGATTATAGTTTCGTATGCACTTGAATGTTTGTGGGTTGTTAGTTCAGATCTGGTACACGAAAACTACTTTGTTAATGAACTGGTTCAGAACAGATCTGCTAATTACTTCGAGCTCTTAATCACTTTCCTCCAGCTCAAATAGAGATAGAATTGTCACACTTATAGAATTACGCTAGCACATGTAGATACTAATATTAAGTTATCTTATCCCTTGTTTTCTTGGTACTAATATCAGTCCACAGTGGTTAAGTAATGAGACCTGGTTACGAAAAAACATTTCGCGACCCAAAGTATGCGTGCCCAATGACAAAGTAACGTCGAAGTATCGGTACCGGTGTGTTTACCGTAGACAGTAAAAAGTAGACCACCGTGGGAGAGATACGTCGTCGATTGGGGACAAGTAAACAATGTAGTGTATTTTGATAAGCCTTATCGAAAGGTTGCCACGGTCTACTTGGAACGTTCAAGATATTTGGTGTAATGTATGATTATTTGGAGAAGGAAGGAAGGAAGCGGTTTCATGAAGGGACTTTGCGTTAACTTGGTTTATCTTTTACTTATTGACCAGGAAAATATGAACGTGGATTTTTTTTACGAATGTGGTAGGTCTACTCTTAGTTATTTTTGTATGTCTGGGTGAGGATTTATGTTTTTAGGCCACAAAAATATCAGTAGGAATAGCGTAGATAAAGTAATGAAACGAGAAATGACGCTCAGTCCATTTCCAATATAAATTAATGACCCTGTGTAATCATAACCCTATAAAGTGTAAGTACGAACTTATAGTATCGCCGTTGTCCATAAGAGACGAGACTAAAGCGACTGCTGCGCCATCTTCCTTAGAAACTTTAAGAGAATAGAATAGGCATTGCCTACTGTGATCTTCTTTCACGATCTAGTCGGGTTACAGGTAGAGATAGAGATCACAGTAAGCAATGGTTACTGTTTACAACAAGTCCGCCATCTACCTATGCTCGTATCAAACATCTTTCATATCCATACTTATGAAGTGTAAGATACGCTGATGCTGTATACCATAACAGAAGCAGTAATGGCTGTCAGCACTCAAAGCCTTATTTCGTACATCTAAAACTATCCCCACACTTATTAGATTCATTGCATTTATGATTTAAGCTTACCATGGCTAAAATAGATATCTGACGACAGTGCGTTGCTCATTAGGGGAGTGACTTCCTAAAGAGAAAGACTCGGCAAAGCGGTTACACGCGGGGTTCTTAATCTAATTCCGAGTCAATGCGTGATTCAGTGATATATCCTCTACACACACACACAAAGCCTTTCCTTGTATCATAGCTCGCAACCCTACCGTAATGAAGACCTCAATGAAGATATTCGCAAAACGAATGCTAAAGAGCCATTCCCGCTATTTTAGGACGTAACTGGAAACTCCAGGCGCGGTTATATAGTCTCCTAGTCTTTTTATAAGTATTACAACACCCCCGCGAATAAGATCATATTTATAACCGTCAGTAGAGTACGTAAGGAGTTGCACCTGTGATTTATATATCGGTGTGTCATGGCCGTATCCGGGGCGAGACGCTAATGACAGCTCTTGAAATCGTACGTAGCGTAAATTTGGTCTAATTTAATCCGTTAAACGTGTTTTCTAATTTAAGATGCACGTCATCAAAAAATATTGCGTGTTAATTTGTCAAAGATCGTAGATACGTTATTTATTTAGCTTTTCGTGAAACGTCATGTCTCCCTGTCTGATTTTCACCTGAATTTTTAGAGTTTTTCCGCTGAATTTTTTTAATGTTAAGTTGTTTATAATAATGGTCATATTTGGTAATGTTCGTGTCTATAGTCATGGGGTTGGTCACAGGTCCGGAAATAAGCACAGGACACTGGACATTGTCCAAAAAATTTTTGAAATGTCCCATAATTTGGCCAATAAATTATCCGGAGGTTTGATAGTTCGACTATGAAGATGCGACACTATTTTTTGCACACTCCAGTGGACAATGTCCTATAATTTTTCCAGTCAAAGGGGGCGTCACTGGATACATGTCCTATAAGAATTTTTCCTTATTTCCGGCCCTGGTCGTCATTAGTTTATTCAAGTGGTGGGGAAGACCAAAAATACTTAAAGACATCTTATTTCTATATATTTTTAAGGGTCTATAACTAATAAACGATAAATTTCGATTTTCCCTTTCGTCAACTATTAAATTTATCATTTAAACGTCTTCATTTCATATTAAAGAAATTCACTCGCGCCCCTACGTTAAAGGAACATGCCGAAACCTTATGAAACCTTAGAAAATGAATTTTGCAGTCCTCGCCTTGCAGACGGTATAGGACGATCAATTCTCGGCCCACCATTTGTTATCCACGCTGGGGAATACACTAAGCTTCCAAACATAAGAAGAAAAAAAAATATAATCTTCGGTCGTTTTCTGACATACGCTGCTGCTGACTTAGTCATTAAAATATAGGTTTTTAAGTCATGAAATTTTTAGAATTTTCTTATAAGTCTCTTGCTGAATTTCTTAGGGGGCAACTCAACAGCAATAATGCAAGAGTAATGATGCTACGT
This sequence comes from Phalangium opilio, assembly GCF_054372755.1. Taxonomy (NCBI): domain Eukaryota; kingdom Metazoa; phylum Arthropoda; class Arachnida; order Opiliones; family Phalangiidae; genus Phalangium; species Phalangium opilio. Next base: position 2,758,515 of record NW_028324187.1, on the reverse strand, counting down.
TTCTAGCAAAGGCCTAATTGAGAAATACGACTTGGTGGTCTCGGTTAGATGAGGATAGCAAAACATTTTTTTCTCGCCGAATTTATTAATTTTGGACAGCTATACCCAATGACGTAAAGGGAACGTAATAGGCTCCACCCTTTGAGTTTCTTCTACATTAAATCTACGTACCCCATTCTTAAGTGCGTTTAACTATAAATTCCTGGTAAAATGTATGTATTTATATATAAGTTATTGCATATATCTTTTGCATGAACGATACTCATTTATGAAAGTGTTATTTTTATCTTAAGCCTTTCTCGTTGGCTGAAACGCCATTTTAAAAATTTACAAAATAGGCATAGATAAAGAAGGGTATATATACTTTCACCACCTTTTAACGTTCACTGAAAATAATCTTTCATATCCAACCAACGAACCGCTTTTGCTATTAAGGTCTAGAATTCTCTTAGAGACTTGAGTATATTTACGTTTTGAGAAATCGTAGCGCGGGAAAGAATGGGAGCCATATCTTTTTAAAGGCCTCATAAACGAAACAGGGTATAACGTGTCTTCGTCGGGTGAGAGTTGCAATATAAATAATTTTCTTCTAAGAGCGATTGTGAAAATCGTTGCGAAAATCGTCTCTGGCCTTTAAAAAATACGGTTATAGCCGAACTATACGCCGTGCTCAACTTGGTATATAAATGGTGAGTGGTATGTGTTTACATAATGCGTCTTGCCGTAAAAATCTCCGGACCAACGTTAAATTGCATTTTCTGCAAATTTAAAGTGAGTTTATGGGTTTCGCAATTTAACTTGGGCGGAAATAATCAGCGGAAAAGTTTGGCGGAAAACGGAAAAGAATGTAATACAATGGATAGATGAACCGATGGAATTCTTTTGCGTCAAACAAAATCTAAATAAAATTCCGCTTGTTGAAACCCACGCAATTTTGTAAGATCCAAACGAGTGTAAAAAGGCGACGCGAAAACCTCTTATTTGACTTTTAAAAACAATATTTAGAGCTATACCATGCACCGCCTTTTTATCCCCCTTCGATAAAATGTCCATTCTTTAGAGAAAATGGCTGTAGTATGGGTTCTGTCCTGAGGTTGGAAAAGAGGGGCTCATTTGCATGAGTGCCTCCCAAAAGAAAGCTTGAATATAGTTACGCCACGAAGGTGAGGTGAGGTGGTGGAGTGGGGCGATTGCCCCATTGTCATCACTCGACGCCCGCCTGAATATGGCGCGATGCAAAGCGTCCTTTGATAATACCCCTTCAGGGAACTCGCATAAATAACGGCTATTTAAACCTTAATCGAGGCTATCACCGATGATGAAGTTCATTAATCTGGACCTGAGCCTTAGATGCTTCTCCATATACCCCCCCCTTCCACACGCTTTTCCAAGCCTGGCATCGAAAGGCCTTTTCCATACCTTTTAAGCCTTGGCCATCTTCTGCACCTTATTGCGTATAGGCTATTATAAAATCACAGCGCAGTTTAAATTATAAACTGCTGCAAAAATAAAGACCCACAAACACCCCTTGGTTCTTTCAAGATTTGTCATGTGCCATGGTGATTTGCCAAAACTTTGCGGTGCCTTGTTTTTATTCTTGATAGTGGGGTATTTATCAACATTTTTTTTAAGTGCTGTATGTCCTAAACTGCCGGTGAAAAGATGATTACAAGAAGTGCATTATACTTTGAAGTAAAGAGGAAATTAGTCAAGCAATTTGTCCATACTTTAATATACTCAGTTTAATGTACTTCTGTTACTTTCTTGATTATAAGGTAACTCTCATAATGAGAATCATTTTACAAACAGAAATTCATTGATTAGGTTAAGTTATTCCTATTTATTCGAAGCTCAGCTATAGCGTAGTTTGATTTCTAAATTGGTTGTGTCTACTGTACAATAAGTAACAAAAGCATATGCACATACATAGATGTAAGGATTACAATAACCGAATCTTTCGTATTCAATGTTATACCTTTACATCCCCGTGACTTTAAAGAGTACTTAATAAATCCAAATTTACTTGAGATTTATACTTTAGAAACGCTAGGCAAAGATTAAAGGTTGAATTTGATTTCCCCAGGCGGATCTCAAAAGGATTTTCAATTGTAGTATATCTGTAAGATTAATGTTGGTTGTACCTTTAGCCCAAAGGATCGCGCTTCCTTCGTATCGACACGTCTTTCCCAAAATACATCGGAAGTTGCATTTTGTCTTATTAACTTTAACTGGGGTGTCAAAGCTCCGGAGGTTTCTGAACTACAAATTCAAGGAAGTGGGTGAAGGAATTAACTCTCGAACAAAGTTTGGTTCGAAGCTTTAGTTTTAAGGTATTATTTAGGGAAATATCAAAGGGCAACGCGACAAAGCCACCTACGACTCAATCGAAATGTGTTCAGAAAATAGGAGGTTGATTATTTGAATCCCTTTTGACGTCACCTGTATTACATCATCAGTTTAAAGGGATAGTTATTGAGGATTTCTTTTCGTGTAATAATGATGAGCCATTTGAAAGAGAATAATGTACACATCAGCCTTTTGTTAAAAAGAACGTCACGTGACACTTCCTTTAGAGACTAGTTATTGGTCTGGCGCAATTAATACAACAAGTCGAACTTTATATTCATTCCCTCTAGAAATCTTTAAGTGTCGAAAAAGCGTTGATGGTGAAAAAATATCTGGACAGGAAAAATAGGGCATTTATGCTAATGCAGTTTTTGTTCTAGAGAAGCTTCAGGGCTAGTCTAGGGCTTCCCCCATACTAGAACCTAGCCCTTAAGTATCTCTCACACAGCCTGCATCCTCTCAACGGTTCGCGCCAAGAGGGATGGAAAAAAAATCTCTCCGAGGAAGGATGCCCTAGCTCCCTATAGTAGGGACTGCTCTTCAGCCTCTTTTAGTCCTCGTGAACCATTTCGTTCAAGGTGTCATCGGTATCTATATTGGGTTGATAAATTTTGAAAGGAGATGCGTAGTGATAGGCGGACGTGAAATGGCGCGAGTTTGAGATCGGAAAAGTCTATGTTAAAAGTCAATGTCACTTGGGACTACCGTTAAAGCTGGGAGAAACCTTCCTTGTGTCTTTTCTGACAGTTCTAGGTGACATTGCCAAGCCATATATCTTTCAAACACTGACGAGAGACAAAACTTCTCGCGTAATAGGGAGGGTAGACTCTTCTCTTCCAAGAGGGTGTCGTAAGAACGCCAGAAAAAAATAGTTTTATCACAACGCCTTTCTTTCGAAACCCTGTGAGAATATATGGGCCATGTTCCTTTCGCTGGCCATATCTGTCTATTGCGCCTTAACATGAAAAGCACATCAGAGAACGGAGCATTTTGCATTGCATAATACTCTCTTTTTTCCCAGCGGAAAGCATTCGATTTAAACAACATTGAACATTGTGCACACTTTTCATTCTCAAAAAGTGAACTTATGTTTTGAAAAAATTCATCTTATTTAAAAAGTAAATTTCATGAATCTTTTAACGGAATTAAATACCATTATTCCTATTCCACATACAATAAAAAGAGCCCAATTTGCATTTGATGCTTAAGTTTTAATTTATATATTTGCCCTTCTTGGTCTACAATTATATTTATATAAAAAAGTAACGATAGTAAAAAATAGGTCAATGGCAAAGTTCAACTTTTGATAAAAAATTAGGTTCTGATCATTCGTTTGCGAAATTTTTAATTATTCGGTTTTTAGTGGTGTATATATCAGGATATAATGGTTGGTGTGGAATATGTATTGTACTAATATCAAGAACGTTGCATAATATTCTAAGATGTAAGAAACACATCAAAATCAAAATTAGAGATACCACGATCGAAATATGGTGAGTTTTAAAATAGCTTATTGTTCATTTTTACTTTTTGCAACTTTTGACGAAAACGTTGTCTCCTTATGAGGGGGATTGTTTGCCGGCTGGCTGGCTGGGTGGGTGGAAGGGTGTTATTTTTACTAAAATATGTAAGGTACGAACGCCATCTATCTCTCGGGAAGCGAGAGGTTTGGCTTTGATTTATTTTGGGAATATTTCTTTACCTCGGAACTTTTGGGGAGATTCAAGCTTCGGAGAGTTAAAGCATTCTTATCTTGACGCGCGGGGGTGTGGGAGCTAGCGATAGGCCTGGGCTAGGTGTTACGGCGATGCGTTGTCTGTGAGGAGGTGGATTTGAAAGATTATAAAATCAATGGAGATTCACGAGGGAAAAGAGAGAGAAAGAACCCAAATCCCATTTGTTACCCTGAAGGAAAAACTACTAGAGAATAAAAAAAAATATACCGAATCTAGAAAAAGAGAATTTGAAAGATTGGTGTGATGGGAAATGAAAAGACATTCGTGCGGGCGGATTTTACCTGGGATTAGTTTCTTAACACTACGAAGCTCTGTATAAAGGGTGCTATCTATATATGTATGCATTTCAATTTAACTAATTGAGCCGTTAAAACAAACTGCACATATACGCGAATTCATTAGGGAAATGGACGCTATACTTAAATTTATGAAATTCTTTAGGTTCTATTTGAACGATATTTCAATCGCTTAATAGAACTTCATAGATGGAGCAAATATTCTGATCTACAATTGATATTTTTAGTGATTTTTATAGCTCAATTTCAACTGCGTGAAAGGTCTACAGTACATTATTGATTTTTTCGCAAAAACCACCACCTATTTACCCCGCTTCTATTGTTAGTTTGAAAAAAGGGTTCTTTGTTTTAATGAGGAAAAAATAGGGGCCTTTTTAACACTAAATTGAAGTCGTAGTTGTTGCGTAATAGCTCCTCTAAATCACTCTATTTCGCTTTAGCCCAGTATAAAGTACGGTCTAGTTTTTAACTTTTTTTTGTTGCTGAAGTAAGGATTGAAAGAGTGTAAAAAGTGGGGAAGTTTAAAAAGGGCAACGTGGTGATAGCATAAAAAATTGCTCTCTTTTTACTTCCCTACTCGGGTTCTATAGTAAAAGGCTACTTATAATTCGGTCTACGGCGTTTGAAAGCTGAACTTTCCCTCTAGACTATTAAAAGGGTTAACAGTGGGCCGTTAAAATTAACAATGGAAATTCTCCGTAACTTCTAATCGATGACGTGGGTTCCTTGGCCTATTTATCATACATCCTATATAGGAGATCTAATTACCATAACTAGTTATTTACCAAGAGGATTTTATAGGGGCATGCCCATTTTGACTCTTTATACTTCTTAAAGGTTAAAATTAAAGGGACACACCGGGGTAGAATTATTTCTTTTTTAATCAAAAGAGCGTATAAAATAATGAATATATCAATTGGAACCATGTTTCTATCTACAATATTAAAGAAGATACATGTAATTGAATTTCCGTAATGGACACTACGCGTTAGGCTTAGCTCCGAAGTACTGGGAGTACTCCTATTGGACGAATCCGTCAGGTGGTACTAAGCGTCCAATAGGGGAGCGTCTTTCCTACCATCCCCTTCCGGTCGCATGGAAGAAGGTGCCTGATAATCATTCCTACTTCTTTTAAATAAATAGATTCCTGGTTATACTTTTTAAGTCAAATTTGACATTTTTAAGTTATATTTTGGATTAATCGTATCTTTAGTATATATAAGTAATCGGCTTAAATTCGCTTAACTTTTAGTTTAGCTTTAAAATTTACATTTTCGTTAAGACCTTCGTTACCCACACACACAAATTCTTGAACATAGCCCTACATTACACAAGTCACATAGACCTAACTGCTTCAGAACTCATATAACACTTCAAATCGGATTGAATATGACACTCGTATGTCATATCAAGTATCTTTTAAAACCTAGTTCATCATGGCGACCGTAAGTCTATCATGGCACCCACATATCTTGATTCGGGAAGGCCCCTTTTATTTGCTGCTATCTTTGGGTAGTTTAAGAAAAACGCGAGGGGGCGTTTATTTTTGGACGCTTCAAAAATATATATAGATATATAAATGAAAGAAAAAAAATAAAAATAAAGTAAGGGGTTGTCGTTTTTATTTCAATCCCGTCATCCCACAAGGGGGCGCTCGTAAGATGCAAGACTGACGAGATTCGATAAACCGTAGCTTCTAAACTAAACCGTCTGGGCCTTTTGCCTGCTTCCTTTCCTTCGGACCAAGCAAACGTTAAATTTTTGAAATCGAGACTAGCTCCAGCGCAACCTCCAACTCCATTCCTTCGTAACTTTACTCGACAAAGAGAGAATATCGAAGACAAGTAAACGATTCATCAGGACATAGATGCCATACCTTTTTGGATGTCGGAGGACGGCCGATAGGTTTCGTTTAGACCAGGGATAGATTTAATTTTTGAAGTAGGGATGGAGAACGGTTAGTATTTACTTCAGTCCGACTCATAGTCCCTCCCTCCAACACGTAACGAAAAGTTTAAATTATCTTATTGGCTCACTTGCACTACGTTTTGATGACGTTGCTTACGTGGACGGCGAAAAATACGTAATTCCTTTTTACCTCTGTCGCTATGACCCACCTCTTCTTTCATACCCCTCCGTCCCGTAGAAGGGGATCCGGGATTTTGACGCACGCCCAGATTACTCTGTTCTCTATTCCTACTTCTAAAATTAAATCTATCCCTGATTAGACTTAAAAGATTTTCAGGGTTAAAATCGTATCTTCTCTGTCATAAATTTAGACCAATTTGATTACACGCTTTGGTTTTGTAGTGAATCTGCTCATGGACGGTGCCATCTTGGAAAATGGTGGGTAACTGAATATGTTAGTCCTGAAGAATGTTTTTGGGCTCTTTGGAATAGGAACCGAAAGTCAAAAGGATCTGTAGGCGCCCTCTAACGGGAATAAGGGAGGGGAGGGGGTTTTAGGGCGATTCCGTGAGTATGGCTCGTCAGTCAGAGTAATACGGCTCTCCTTCCACTACTTCCCCGACGCCATTTATCTAGGCAGCCGGCGGACCTTTGACAGTTATTCTATGAAAAATGGGTGGCCGACGGTGACATATGGGATCTGTTTTATACTGTAGAAACCGCGAGCCTTTTCTCTAGCTAACTTGAACGGCATAAACTTGGGCTAACGCGTCTTAGTTATACCGTCTAGGGAAAAAAAGAGCGGGAAAAGCTCAACTTTTTCGCGCCACGCACGCGTTTTTGCGCGCGCAAAAATTGTATGAGAAGAGTACATTCTTAAAGGGAGGGTGAAATTTGATTCTTCTCATTATAAACCCTTCTTTCATACTGAAATGTACCTCAAAATTAATTTAGAAATCGAAATAAATTCATATCCCTCCGACCAATCTCGTAGTTCCTACAATATTTCCGGTTCATGCGCCATTTAATCAAATCTCGCGCTAAAATGCACTTGGTCTTCTCGCGCGGAACGTTTTAAAATAATAGTAAGAAATCACTTTGTTTTCCTCTTAATTCAACCTCTCTTTATTATACCCTCTCTCTTACATACTGTTAGGCCTAAGTCTCTTTATTTTTACTGGTTTATACTATTATTAGCAACCTAGTTAGGTAGGAAACAGTGGCGTGTAATAAATATGTCCAAATCATTGGGAGGAGCTGTTAAGGTTTAGCGAAAAATTTATGCGCGTCATGCGCGTACACTTTTTTGGTGATGCTTTATTTAAAAGTGGGGTCGGGTCATAAACCTTTTCAAGAGTTACGGTCCGTAAAATGAACATGTTTCACTTTTGCACTGATTAAAGGGGTAATGAAGCGTCTGCTTGCTCCTGAACTATTTCAAAATATCTCCTTTAGAAACTGTGAACACCTATCCTACGTTTCCACAAGATTGTACCTTAGCAGTGACCCTTTGAATTTGCCAATTGTATGAGATAGCCGAAGTAAATTTCTGAGTGTTCTTAGGGATTTTATGGGTTCCTATAGTGAGATTAATTTAAATGTTTTAAAATAGCAAATCACTTAAATTGATATTAGAGTCACTGAACTTTAAACTTCAATTTACATTTTTACAGTATACTTTAACTGTTAGAAGAGTAAAAATAGAATTAATTAGTATAATTACGATGAATTATCCCTCTCTAAAAATTATTTAAACCCACAAGAACTAGCAAAAAAGTAGTTTATACAAATTTACAGACTTTAATTACTACCTAATTTACATAAGAGTTTTGGGGTGGAACTACCCCATTTATTTTAAAAGAAAGAAAGAAAGAAAAAAGGCTTAACTATGCAGGGAGTACCTCCCACTCACCATATGATGTATAACGTTCAACACTCCCCCTAGTGTGGAAAGGTAACATTAAGAATAGAGGGCCTAGTCTGTTTTTTTTTCTCCCTGAAAAATTATATGTATAGGATCCTTAATGTTTTTTCCCTACTTCTATAGCACTAGAAAAGGTGCCTTACCTTATGTCTCTTCTCATGGGAGACAGAACTGCTTGGAAAAAAACGGGGAAAATAGTAGAAATGTTTTTTTTCTGGGTTTTTTGGGAAATTTTCGAAATAATGTCCCCAAGAGACAAGCCTAGCTGCACGAAGTTTCAGCTAGAGTAATTTGTTTTCTCCAAATTCATGAATTAGTTCAGTTATACCCTTCCTATTGAACTGATATCGTTTGATTGTCAAGCGAGTCGTGGTATTTGTGATCTATTTGGCGTTAGACCATTTCGATGTAACTAAAAGGGTAAAGACACGGGGATAAAATTTTGCCTTCCATCTCGCTTTCTGGCGCCTGTGCTGTAGTCTCTTTGTATCATAAATTGCACAGAGACGGATGGCAATGTACCAACCCCCTTGAATGTCCCAATAGAGAGCTTTCAGATGGGACAGTAGTACGTCACACCCTCCCAAGTCTTACCGCTGTTTTGGTAGCCATATTGGGTGGTCTCAGCTTCATTCCTGCTTTAAACCCACCAATATGGCGGCGTAAATTATGTCACGAGACTCAGCTCCACCTCCAACTGAAAGCTCTCTCTACTGAGGCTGCCTACCCCCTTTGTTTACAATTAAAAGGTCTATTGGTCAAAGAGGGTCTTGACCCGTGTACGTAGTTTTCAGGCTAGGAGTATTCATACCAATTACACCAGGAGACAAGGATACTTGGTACTGCACTATGTCCGCCAAGTACCCTAACCTCCTGGTGTAAATCGTATCAATTCTTCTAGTCTAAAAACTATATTAGAAGCTAATATCCAATTATTCATGGTAGGGTTGTGAAAATTCTTGCCCAAAACAGTTTTTTACAGACACTGAATATTTTGCGTACTCTTTACTTTAAGGTATGTGTATATATACATACATACACCCTAAAGATTTATTGTTTCTACTATTCACGAACGATTTTTGAGTTTCTTCCACGACGTTTCTACCAAAAGGAAAATAAGTTTTTTTTTTAGTTTTGTCCCCTCGTGATATTTCTACTCCAGGTTTGTTTACCGTTCTGATTTAGAAGAGAAAGCGTGCAAGAAAATTGAGTTTTAGGTCCTGGAACTTTTGTCAATCTATAGAGTTTTATTTTAAAACAAACTTACTTACTTTTAATATGCTAAAACCTAAAAATCCTATTTAAATTCGCGGACTTTAAACGAGATTGTAAAACTTGATTGTTGGAATGAATTTTTCCTCAGGACTGTTTGCTTCTTAATTTGATTATCTTAAATGCAAATTATGTTCCTGCAATTTTCTTTTAAACCCTAATCGCTTTAAAAGGTGATATCGAAAAAGTGTTACTTTGTTATCATTTTTATTGAAGTGTTTAGCTTAATTTAGTCTTACCTTTTAATTACCTACATTAAAGAGGTAACATCAAGGTTAACACCCGGTTTTATGGTAAATTGTGAAAACCGTTTTATCTTAACTAAGCGAGAATCTAACGCATTTCATTTTATATTACACCATCTATTGAGGATTTAAATTCTATTCGAAAAACATGTTTTAATCCAAAATTTAAACATTTATCCGCTACTTCCCCTGTGACTTATGGTTCCAGTTTTTCCCCAGTAAAAGCAACGAGCCAATGGAAGACTGGTAGAGATATGTTTCATTCGGAACCATTTTTGATTACGGGTCTCCATCAAAATGAAAACAAGATCAGCGCAGGCGCATGCAGAACCTTCCTTTAAGCTATAGAAGAGGAGACATAGTGGCAGTAAGGGTTTAGGAACCATGGATGCCCGTATGGGTTCATCAAACATGAGATATGACCGCTGTCGGTAACGGGCAATTTGATTAGAAAAGGAGTATTGAGTTCTACCTCCCTTCAAGGTATTTATGATATGTATGAAGCACCCCAGTCAAACCCCTTAACTACAGGCAATATTTTGCATTACCAATATCAATTTCTATAAGTTGAGAATCGAGAGAGAAAGGCGTATTGCAAAATGGCCCAGGTATTCAATCGAAAAGGCCTATCAATAACAACGGCTAGCTATACTCCGTCATTACCCGTTTATTAATGGGTTAACTAATTTATAGTTTTAATAGACTAGAAATTTTTGGGGAAAATCTAAAATCTCTAACTGGACACTATTAAGAGTTACGAGACTTAGTGTGGAACAGTGGGAGGGACGTAATATAGACCCATTACCAGTTTGCGTATAGCGCTGGACATAAATTAGGCTTGCAGGAATAACTGCTTGTTTATAACTACTAGTGTTAAAGGTTTACAAACGATCGAGTTTCGGGTCTCAGTTGGGAATATCGGGAATTTCTGGCAGACCGTATAGATTGAAACGTATAGAATCAGCGGTCTCTAATGTTGTATATGGAGCATCTATATATATATATATCCGTATATTGGACATTTGGACTGGAAATATTCAATATTACCGATCAAACTAGCTAAGCCTATCTCTGAGTATTGGGGAGAGAGCTTGGATTTACAGACGGGGAATTCCTAGTTTCGAGATTCAATGTCTTTGGAGACTAGATTGGCTCGGATATACGCTATCTCTACAACTTGGTATAGTAACCCTATATAGTTTTGGACGACGTTATGCGGAACGATGGACACACTATTGTAGACGGCGAGAGAGAGAGAGTGAATGGCAAAATTCTAATGCGTTGTGAAGTCTGTAGTGAGGAAATTTAGATTCAAGTTGGATATAATAATGAATATATTATGATTATTGGTCTATAATTCATGGAAGCGTTGTGTTTACTCATATTTACGTAACTAGATAGATAAATCTTACTGTAAAAATTGTAAACGTAACCGCTTGGGGAATGAATTCTGACGCAAAAATAGAAGCAGTCTAAAATATGCGACAAACGCTATGCTAAGCCTCTTCCAAATCTATAGGCTACCGTTCCAAGTTTGCAGTATTACGTTACTAGTTTATCAGAATGACTTTTGAAAAGCGAAGACATCTGTCAATGGTCTCCTAAATATCTTTTTAAGGTTACGCTCCCCTCTCCGTGTAGCTTCACCTCTCCTGGATAAGCCCGGCGCGTTTGTTCGACCCACCATATCGATTGAAGGCTACAGCTATTTCATTTTCTCCTTATCCAACGCTACGATTTATAAATCACGTAATAGATATGAAAGGCGATGGATGAAAATGGCATAAGTCGGTCGTAGGCCTATACATCCCCATTACGAGAGACTGCATGCGTGCACGCGGTCGAAAAATAGCTGGTGACAATTCAGCGTTGGCCATCTTTCAGACCTCCCTTCCCTCCTTCTTCGTCTAAAGAATTAAGTAGGCTACGGGGCTATCCCCTGGCTTTCCGGGTTCGCCTATATTTGGGGCGTACCGGCTAAATCCCCCCGTATACCAGGCTTTAGGCCACTTGGGTCTGCAACGTGTCCTCCCTCCACGGTTTGAATGACAAAGACAGGCTGCTAAAGAAAGTTAATCTGACGTCTCGAACAAGGAAATGCCTTATGTTACTTATAAGTCTAGGAAATAGTTTCTCACCCTTTTCTAGACCTAATCCCAACACTTATGTTCAGTAAGGTTAACTCCTAACGTGGCTTCTTTAATAACAACGCGCTGCGAAGTCTAATACTGAGACGGGATAAGCGTGTTTTGGTAGATATATATCCTATAGGAGAGGTCTGCAATCTAACACTACATCGAGCGAAGGTTTTCCACGGAGCCGACCTTTTTCGAAGAAGATTTCGATTATATAGATTGGAAAAATCAGATTGCACTGTCTTCCCAATATTTACTACTTTGCCCTATTTTTCTACGAGTTAAATTTCACTCGGAGAGCGTAACATGGTAGAAGGAAGCGTGGTTGAATTTCACCTGCATTGGAATGTAAAAGTGCTTAGATTTATACGTTCTGCAAACTTAAGTCTGGAATTGAATAGGTTGACTTCAGGTTTCGTATCTCGAATGCCATATTGTCCCCTTATTTTGATATAATCGTCATATTTCAAGAGTGTTTTGGGTTCAGAAGAATCAGTTTTAGGATAGTTTCAGCATTTTTTTACGTTAAAGTTGATACTAAATAAAATATTTCTAAAAACATGTCTGAAAATAGACTTGTAAAAATTCGTATTTACTCCTGGTGGTAAGCTTTTCCCTGTACTCCGCTGTGCAGCGGTTAGGAATACTTCTAAAGGCGCAATAGATCAGGACTATTTTATTAATTTAAATTAACTTACATTAGACAAATTAAATATTAAATGTTGAATCTTCAACTAAACCCAGTAACAGTTTAAAAAATATTAAAAAAAGAAAACATTTAATCTGAAACCATTCTGTCAAATGTTACCCAAAACCAGTATAGAGATCCTTAACGTAACCGCGGTTGAAACCAGGGATTTTCCCTCCATCTAATAAAATACCTCAGGAGATTTGAAACAAATCAGTCTTTGGAGTAGTAGGGCTTTTTTCATTACCTTATAGTCTCAACAAAACCTATCGAAAATTGGAAAAGATACCATACCCCCAAAAATAAAAATAAAAAAAAAACACAATCTTGCTTTGCTGTCATCAAGTCGAAATTTGCAATCTTGGCTAATGGATTTCTATCTCTATTTTGTTTCTTTTATCCCCTTTATTCGAGTACTTTCAATTTAGAACAGTCTAACCCTTTTCTCCCTGAGGTAAAAGAGAATCCAGTCACCTTCACGAGTAGCCCCAAAAAGGGGTTTCATTGAAGAATACTCGTAAAGGTGCACTGTAAGGAACTTTACTTATAATTGCAACGTGCCAAAATTGTAATTTTTTAACTGTTTATTACGTTTATATTTCCATTCTAATTTTGATATAGTTTGATTAATTAATTTGAAAAGTGTCAGTAATGTAGTGATTTAGTTTGAGCATCGTAAGGTTTTGGTAGTATTAACCTAAAATTTAGAGCTGTGTTTATAAGATAAGATTTATTGAAAAGCTATCGTTAAGGAGAATCTAAACCAAAATCTGACGCGACACTAGCCCTTTAAAATGGTAGAAAATATCCTTAGAATCTAAGTACTCAGTGTCTACTTTAGACACGGAAAAATAAATGTTTTTATTTTGTTTTAAAGAAGATTGAAAACTTTCTGCTTATTCTCTATCTTAAGGTTTTTTTTTTACTTTTTTACTTTAGTGTAATGCTTTTTCGAGCCAACAAGCCAAAGCCAAAGCCGTCTTATATTGAAAAATTGAGCACTTTTATTTGTTCAAGTCGAACAGATTGGTTTTCCCTCTTTCTTCCTCATTCTCTTTTGTTCTCCAATCGAAGTATAGCGCTTAAAAATATGAGCATCGTAAAAAGTTACCTTGTATCGGAAAAAAAAGAAACGGGATTCAGAGATATCTTTAAGTTTCTTTGCTTTTTTATTTTGTTAAAGGGATTGTGCACTGTTATTTACACCTTCTAAATCAGTAAGTGCGTGTTAACTTTGATCGGATTAGGATTTGTAACTTTTGAACTCGTTTAGAGATAAAGAAGTTTGGATCACGTTGTTTTCACTGTTTTGCAAAAATAGTTTTCATTTGTTGTTGTTTTTCGCTTTCAATATGAAGAACTATGATAACATTCCGCTTGCCCAAAACATTCATTTAGAATTAATACTCCTTACGTTGCTTATAACCATAAATATTTATTGTACAACTTTTACTGTAATTAGTTTATCATGGATCAATTAAAAACTTTTATTTAATGCATTAACATTTCTTCAACTTTCGCGATATAGGAATTCCCCAGATTGTTGACGCTCTGATGGCGGAATAAGTTTGAATTGCTTAGAAGAAAAACGCTCGGCGGAGATAAAGAAGAGTGTAATGCATTAATTCCATCGGTATGCGACGTTCCTTTTTCCATTCACGCTGCAATGCTATACTGGTCAGTTCAGGAGGTCCCATTTGGACCCGCAAGGTTTTATTAAGTAGTTTTACCTATCTTTCGGACGATTTTTCTTTTCGTTCTACTTCTTATTCCTCTTTTGTTCAGTCTGCAATGCCGAATTAAGTGTTGAGCTTTATCTTACCATCTTTCTAATACGATTCCAGTATGGCTTAATTCGGGATTCTTTCTTGAATGGACTTAGTTTTGTCCGTCGTCCCATTGTCGTTCTTGTATTACGTTTGCCCTTTGATTATACGCCAGATTGGTTTCCCTGCTATAGATCCTTTTTCTCGAAATTACTTTTGTCCAACCCCTTACTTTTCTATACCGTTATAATTCTATATCGAACGCTACAGAAATAGATTAAAAGCGAAGTTAAGTCGCTCACTGCAAGTTCGAACGATAGACAGTTAACACACATGGAGGATTTACAGCATTTACACCAGGAGACCGGGGTACTTGGAGGACAAAAAGCAGACAGGTTTCTGTCCTCCGTGTAGCCCAGCCTCTTGGTGTAAATGGTGTGAATCCTCCATATCTGCAAACTATCAATTTATCTCATTGATGAGGCGAAATTTAGAATGGGGCATTTTGACTTCGATTTTAAAATTAAATCCATATTAGAAACCAAATTATTTCTTCACAAATATTTGATAATTCGAGAATATTTCGTGTATATTTTTTGCCAAAAATTAGTAGCCTAATTCCCTTAGATTCACCATTAAAAATATCAACTAATCCACGTTTTTTAACCCTTCAAACTCGACTCGCTTATTTCGATAAGTCTAATAGAAACAACCCAATATTATTAAAGTTCTGCAACATTTGAACGCCCCATTTTTTCCACATCTTCAAGATAATCTTCTACCGCACTGGTTGTTGTCGAGTGTAACAGCGGATTAATTCAGTATTGTCTAATATAAGCGGTGGAATACAAAAATGTCCCCCTGCATAACGTTACAACAAATAATATCGTCATAGTTTCTGCGGAATGCGGCACGTTTTCCCTGACGTACAGTGTGTGTGAGAGAGAAAGACTTTCATTTAGATTATTGAGGTTTACGTATATAGATTTGTAAAATAACGGAACCTTCCCAACTATATAATTCTCTGTTGTATATTTTATTCAAATATCGATAATGTTCCGTAATAATACTCGATTTAGATTCCGTGAGAGCCGGAATAATTCGCTTTGAAAGGTGTGGGAAGTTTGCAAAAAGGTATAACACGCTATACTGCACGATTTGATTACCCCTGAGGAAACCTGATCAATATATACTGCGGACAACCTGTATGGGGGGGGGGGGTTGTATATATGTAAAAACCGGGGGGGGGGAGTATTGAAAGCTTGGATATTATAAGGGAATTAACATTGTTATAAGGTGCCTGACTCCATCTGGTGCCTATTTTGGTGATTGATACATTTTCTGGACCACGGGGTATACATAGACATAGTCAAGAAGTAAACGGTGTATCTTATGAACAGGTTCCGTGAGATGATGGTTTCTGCACTTTGGGTGATGTAAGGGTAACGGGATTATTGGGGGAATGCAGGTGATCACGTGATCGGTTGACCAATAGACCTTTTCGATGGAAAAAAAGTGGGTAGGCAACCCTCAGTATTGGAACGTACCAAAAAGACTACAGAGCAGGCGCCAAAAAGCAATGGATGGAAGGCAAAGTTTTACCCCCCCCCCGTGTTTTACCCCTTAGTTCCATCGAAGTGTTCTCTTCTTTCTTCGAACGTTCTCAGTCGTTATGTTGGTTCTTGAGCTATTCACTGACTACCACCCTTATTGACCATATTAGATCAAAATAGATAAAATCTTAATCTTTATAAATATTAAACGTGAATTGTTATTTGTTTTTGTCAACAGATAGTTGTCAATTTCCGGCACAATGGACGGGGAGCTGGTTTCAAAAAGGTGTCCCAGAACCAATCAGGATATTCAATGGTACAATATCCGATAAAGGAGACTGTGTCGCGGTAGAAGGAGATAAATTTCTCATCGAAAGCAGGTAAGCTTTAACCCTTTGGTCATATATATTCCGACGTAAGGCTTGGCTCGAGCTAACCCGGCAGGAAGCATCCCCCCCTCCAGTTCGAACCCCGGTTTTGTTTTTGGCTGGTTTTTCTGACGATAATTAATCTGATCATTTTTGACAAGCGCTTAATTATACTCGAAACGTTAATTAGCGATAATGACTTAATTGGGTTTTGTGTCGAAAGAGTTTATAAAGTGCTTTGTCGTCCTGGTGACCTCCCTTGCAGCCCTGGGACAGTGTTTATACACACTATATATCATTTTCTTTCCCTCAATTATATTAGAACTTTGTTTCCTTCTCTTGATTTTTCTTTGATAATTGATTTCTCTTGATTGTTATCTCCGTTTGGGCCCCGCCTCTTCTTCCTCCGTAAGAATTATGACGGGCCCGGGCCCCAAATCATTTATCTTTCCGATTTCTTCCTTAGTTTTTTACTTAAACTAAACTAAAAAAAAAAAGATAGAGAAGAATCTCCCAAACGGAACGTTGTATCATCTCTCTCCGGAGATTCTGTCACTTTTCTACTGAATTTTTCTTTATTTTTAGTTTTTCGTTATTCTCTTTAAAGGCATAGTGAAATGTAATTATGTTTAATTCACCTAAAAGAGTGGGGACCGTATTTCTTTCGCTATCCCTTTGTCACTTCAGTACGCCTTTAAAAAGAAATTTTGGGAGTGGGCTATCTATACTACGCCGCTCACTCAAGGAATAGTTTGTTACGATTATAGTGAAATAAAAGTTTTTCTGGGAGAATGAATTTCCTTTTTTCTCCAACCATCACTCTATCTTTCGAATAGAAGAAAGCTCCCTTCTCTCTTCTACGGACGACAATCTTCATGGCGCATTGCCAAAATAGCCGTCTCTCACAGACGCTTTGTTTCCCCGTCGTCTTTATCTCAAACCTAAATTGCAATTCAAACAAACTCTACACTATTGTACGTTCGTGCCTATAGATAGCCTATAACCCCAATGAATTTTAGACCTGGGACGTAGTAATACGTATACAGATCCCATTGTTTGCCAAGAGATAACCATCTCTAGAATAGCGGTACATTTAACTTGTCACCCTTTGAAAAGCCATCGAATTTTAACCATTTTTTAAAGTCCACGTGGAATGTAACTTCAATATGAATATCGTATTATAATAGATCTGTAGATATGTAAACTGTCGCATAGCTGCTTTACTAGTGCTAGTATTTGATATTTCAAAAGAATCTAAATATTGATGGTATTTTATATCATTTTATACCAAATTGGAGTGAGACTCGGTAAGATATGTTTTAGTTATGGTGGTTATTTTCAATTACAAGTGGAAATGTTCGTTCCTTATAATGACATGTCTCCAGTTATAGAGGTTTCTAGTAATCGATTTCGAAGTGAAGGTTGTCTCTTGAGACGAGGACTTCAAAGCTCGCTTATAATTAGAAGTTCACCTCACCCAAGAAATAATATTTTTTTTGGCCCAAAAACTCTCCTTTGGCTTGTCCCCACAACTTCACGATGAGATTCGGTGAAAACATCGATTTCTTTTCCTTCATTCTTTCTCTTCTTCTTTAGGGGGTTGAATGCAATCTGCGGTTTTCACTCTGTTCCTCCTTTTCCTCTCGTTTTTCTTCTCTCGTATCCTCTTTTCCCCGGCGTTTCATTTCACTAATTGCGCCCAGACAAAAACGTGCCTCGCATTGGATACAGTTTCCTCTCCATGGTTTCGTTCCCATCAAAATTTTTAGTGCCATTTTAAAGTTATACTAGATTTTTCCCACCCCTAAATATGGGTATTATTATTATTATTTTGAGTCTTTCAATCACTAACTCGAATAGAATGCAGGTGTCAACGTAAGCTAACTGTATTTATCTCAAGCCATAAGTTTATAAGTAATGTTCCATAAGTATGAAACTACCTGTACTTCGTAATGGTAGAGACTTACTGAGAGCTAGTTCGAGAACGACAAGCGAGAATTGACTACTTTCGTTTAATTTTTCAGTCCATCTTCCTATTTAGTCTGCATTACTAAGCCTTCAACAGCGCCTCACCAGAATCTATGACCTACGTCACTTTAATACAACCGGTGACAAACTTATAAAACATATCTTATGAATTTATGCACAAACTTTACATTAAGGGTTGAGTATGTTTTGCCCTTATTGTAAATATGATCCACCTTTTGATGAGATGCAACGAGAAAATAACATTACCCCATAGTATAATCGCATAAATTCAAATAAACCCTATAGGTCTAGCTGGGTAAACAAATATGTCATTATAAAATTTTCAGTAATAATCAGAATGTAGGCCTAGGCTCTAGTTTTAAAATTATTTTATAATCATCCTTATGTATACAAGACTCGAGTGGTCAGGTTAATTATAAATTAAGTTTAACATCTTTTCAAACAAATCTCAATTATCTGGTAATTTCTGTCTCGCGTTTCTGTAAATTTGGTGTGTGTGTAGGATATACAGGGTGTTTGTGAAAAGTCCATCAATAATGAAAGGGCGTATTTATTGGGCCATTTTGAGTCGAAAATGTTCTATGACATTTTGTCGTCCGAGCCACGGTTTTCGAGTTATGATTTGAATATTTTAGGGATGACCCCTTCATTAAATTAGCGCTGTCTTTCAATTTCTTAATTAAATTTAAGGGGTCATCCGTAAATTACTCCAATCATAACTTGAAAACAGTGGCCCGAACGGAAAAATGTCATAGAACATTTTCGACTCAAAATGGCCCAATAAATACGCCCTTTCATTATTGATGGACCTTTCACAAACACCCTGTATAGGGTGATCCTAGGAAAACGCTCTGCCATTAAATGTATATCTAAACTTAACCGTCGTAATGGGTGGCCTTGTTTTAAATAAATTTTTCCACCGTGATTTTGACCTTCCGGGGAAATTCGGGTAGTTATAATTCTAAGGGTCCTCTCTAAATAACACCACGAACCTTTAAGTACACACACATTTCGCTAATTTCTCTTTTGAACGTCGTTTATTCTAGAAAAGCGGGGGTGATGCCGGGGCTCCAACTCTAAATGAGCTCTTCTGACTGGCGCACTGTTTCCTAAAATCACCCTCTGTTCATCGCTTTATTCGCTTGGAATAACCTGAAGTTGATTAAACTTAAAGTTATCAAAATAATGTCAAACTAGAAATATTTCTAACCGATATCCTTCATTTTGTTCTAACCCCTTTCATCTGTAATATAATTAGTCCTTTTAGAAAGTAATGTCGTATGCTTCATTTAGGGTGGTTCCAAGGAAGTTAAATTGGGCTTCAAACTTAACAGTTATTTAGTTTTAAGTCATATTTATCGTCTTTGTATTTCCTTTTTAAGAAAACCAAAACCAAGGTCTTTTCTATCATGATTAATACATAATTTCAATTTAATATACTTCGTTATAGCCTAACTAGAAGCCCATAAACCTCAGGTTTGCTTGGATTAATCTAAAGTATAATTACCCAATCCTTCCGTCTAGGCCTTTACCCCTTTAGCCAACCAAATTAAGGGAGACCCCCTTCTCTATATATTCAAATTACTAATTACGATATAGCGAGATTAAAGCCATTAATGTTACTGAAATGGGAAGTATGGAAAGCGTTGCTCTCGATTATTAAGCCTAGACAAACAAGTGGTAGTGCCAGGGACTAACTCATGCAGGGTCCGAGGAAGCCACTTGATTTTTAATGTGAATTGTCTCAAGTAGGCACGACGCCATGTGTAGAACCCCTAATACTCTTAGTAGCGCCTCGTTTAAGAAACTCCATTGATTTTACTGATAATTACTGTTGACCAACTGAAATTTCGTCCACCTAAATAGTCTTGTACCAACATTTCACTGGTTTTTTTGATGCCAGCTGATTTACAAAGGGTAGCTACGTTTTAAATCTCGGACTTAGTGTTACTATAGAGTACCAGCAAAGGTATATTTGTTTTTTGCAATTCTATAGCTCAGATAGTGGTTTGATAGAATCCCAAATTACCTTTGTTCGTGCCGTTGTTTTTGTACTAACGAAGCACCGTAGGGTTTATAAAATATAGGCCCATAATAATTTGAGTACGTATAATTTAAATTATTAATTACACTATCAAATATAGTTAAATCTTTGAACTTTGATGATAATTGCATCCTCTCCACCAATGAAAATCATTCGTTCCAACCACCCTCTTGCATATAGTTCTCTTCCGTAACGTATAACCAAGCAAACTCTTTCTGACAAATGTAACTTCACCATAATAGCTCATTTAATTTAATTAGCTTTGTCGCCCGCACGGTAGTTTTCGCGCTAATTATTGTCTTTCCGCGAACAGTGGAGGAGGAGTGCCTAGCGTTGCTAGCCTGCCAAAAGTTCACTTTACCAAGCATATATCTAAGCCTAGTTTTGTTAAGTTGCCCATTTTGTCCCAAAGTCGATACTCAATTTTGCAGAAAACGGGAAATGGTCGGTTTTCTCCGTCATCAATTCCGCTTTTACATCCTCGTTTTGTTGGAACGGTTGGATCGAATTAATAGCCCTGTCTCTTTTCCCCAGCATTCGTAGATTATTATATGTATTTTACCCGGTTTTTGCCCAAACTTTATTCCATTTAGGATAAATTAACGATTTATTTATTTTTGCGTAGTTGCTTCTGACGGGTAGCTTTTTTTTTGGCGTTTTGAATTTAATGGCACAAAATTATTTGCCTCGCGTTTAAGGAGGCTTAGAAATTTGTCTAAAATAGACGTTACAATTAGTTGACTAGACTAATTTCCATTTAATATATTTTGTGTTTGTGCAGAGCCGAAAGATGTTATCGATGCGTAGTGATTCACGAAAAACACGTGAACGTTTTACAGTACAAAGAAAGTGAGTTATTTAATTGTTTAATATATTTAAACCTATTTTAATTGCTTTTTCCTTTCATTGTAGCATTTTGCTCGACGTCAATTAATGAATTGGATTCTCTGTGTAGCGAAATCAATGGAGATGCGCCGTTATATTCAGTATTTAGGCGTAAGTCTTCAGCTAATAATTAAATTGTAAGAAATGGGAATTGAGATTTTAATTAAGACTTTTTTGGTGATTTTTGGTAGTAAATACTCCACCAGTGGCATGTCCGTTTCACGGTCCATTCACGTTTACGTATAGCACAGGACGTGGCGAATGCAACCATCCAGTATCATCAGTGGAATCATGTACCGTCGATTCTCGATTGCTCTTCAGGTTTCAGGCATGCGCTGATATCAAGGGATCCGAAAGTCGAGGTAAGTTGTAGTAATATGTATAGATATAATATAATGTCGGTAAATAGGACTTGGACGCCATTTCGGTAGCTTTTTTTTTTGCTGTTGTAACGCATTTCCCTAAATAGGAAAGGGAGCATCTTTCGTATAGGCCCACCGTTTTATAGACTTAACCGTTTTTGCAAGGATAGGTCCTTAGCGTTTCGGGCGGTGTTAATATTTAGGATTAAAAGTAGATGTTATAACCATGGAAAAGTGTTTGTAAAATACGAGGTGTCAGATCCTTATGTTCGGATAGAGTATATTCTCATTTATCAAGGACACACAGCGTGTTCGCGTTACAATTTATTGAAACGAAAGTTGAGCACTGTAAAGTTTACGAGCGTCGCGTGAGTAAAAGCTCTTTAATACCTCGACCAGCTAGATTTAAGATGGAAGATATCTCTATTTATAAGCTACGAAGGGACGGTGCTTTTAGGTCTGCGGGGGAGAACTGTGGGCTTCCGATTCGGACATTGGGGAGGGGGAATAAAGATATATAGTTCATGGCTGACCCAAACTGCATGGTCAGAAAGAAGGAGAAGGGGGATGATGGGGGTAGACGAGCAAATATCGCGACCTAAAGTATGACTTCCTGTATTTGCTACTAAAAGTTACGTTGTCAGATATTTTTCAGGGGTTAGGATAGAAATCACGAAAGGAAACGACGACCATATACGGGAGTTATACTCCACTTTTCCTATACCCATAATGCTCGGTTAATCGAAGTCTTGTTCGTATTTGAATGAAATCTTATCTTACAGTGGAGGAACTCGTTTGTTTGGCTGTTTGGAAGGAAGGTTCGACGCGTTACTTTGTGGGCAAACTCGAACATAAAATGGCAATGACTGACGAAGACAAGTTACGTTGTTTTGTCTACGAACGGGAAAAAGACCATCCAGGTGTTTTGTTATCTCAATCAGGGGACGCCACTTGCGACGGTTTGCTACTAGCTACCGAAGGCTCTCGGACTATGAAATTAACAAAAGGTGAGTTTTTGAAATGGCCTTTATTGACAGGCTTTAATTATGGATTCTTGTAGTGAATCACCAGCACGCCAAGTGTGCTTTTCCATTATGGATGACCACGCATAAACATTGGCGTACCTTAGATGGCACTCAAAAGTACGAATTTGGACACCGAAACAACACGTTCCGCGTTGTTAATGCCACCGACGAAGAAATGGAGCTACGAGTCGCTTGCACTCACGAAGATAGTTCTTCGGAAGATCTGGTCCAGTTAGTCGTTCATTCCACGTCCGGCTGGTAAGTTCTAATTTACTTGTTGCTTTTGAAACTTTTAGCATTGACTAATTTCGATTTTGCATTAATTATAGTAAAAGTGGGTACGCTTGCATGCGTATTCACAAACGAGCCAATCACGTTATCGAGGTTCAATTTGGAGCGCAAATAGGCAAGCAAAACGAAGCTTGCTTACCATATAACTTTGACCCGCGTACGGCTACCTTTCTGACACTAACCAGTGAGTTCTGAAAACCAGAAATTAGGGTGCTTGTCGAGTAGAAATTTGTAAACACGTTGAAACTGTTTTATAGCCGGAGTACCAGAGACTGGAGTCTGCCCTTTAACGGGGATTTATTCAATGGACGGGGCTCACCCTCAGCTAGTTCCAATAATTTCGCCAGAAGCTAGTCACATTCACTTTTCGAATGACCATCGAGTCTCTTCGGGAATGGGAGAAGTCATGGGATCGACCGCCGGTCTCACTAGCGCCACTAATAGGTGCAATGCCAAATCCATCGTGACCGCTGGTTGCGAATCGGCCGACAAAATAAAGTTCCTGGCAGAGTGCGCCACAGATTCTAGGACAAAAGGTAAAATTTTCATTTTCGCATTAATTGCTGTTCCAAATGTTTGACGTGGTTTTCTTCTAATTAGCGTTTCAATGCCATGGGAGCTGGGAAGAAAATGGCACGTTCTTTCTCATAGCGTCCGCTATAGATTCGCGTAAACGCTATTGCATGGTAAGCGAAAAACTTTACCTTTTTAACTTGTAGACAGTTTTATCAAAATATAATATAATTGCTATTCTCCGCTCGTAGACTTTCACGGAAAACGAAAAGTTCATGCAATTTTCTGGCAGTCAAGATTCCTGCATCAGGAACGTACCATTAGCCAGAGATTTTATTACGTTTAACGTGACTACCAAAGGTAAGAGATGGCATTCCTCAAAGGGGCTTTTCGCGAGAAAAAAAGACATGGGATTGGGTGGCCTATTAGTTATTGACCTATTATAGGCTATGGTTTATATTTCTGGCAAAGAGCGCATGCACTTAGCAATAAACCTTTGAACTCATACTTATGAAAAATATTATAGTATAATCTTTATTTTCCCCAACAGGTATGTGTAGCTCGACTAACACGGCCTCAGCCCTCCATATCAATTCCTGGACTGTAATTTTGTTCCTGTTGACCAGTGTTTTGGCCACACTGGCTAACCTTAGGCTACAAAGTTCAGCGAAATTCAATCGGTGACATAATCGCGAACGATTTTAAAGGGAGCAACAGTGGTTCAAAAAAAAGTGTAATAATAATAAAAAAAAATTAAGCGATGACGACATAGCGAAGGTGAATACGAGAGTTATATATAAATATATCCCACGAGGTTTATACAGATGTTTACATTCGCGATACAACGCTCAGATAAACTTGTAATAGAAGTAAAGTACGGCCAATACTATATATATACGAACGAACGGACGTTACGGACTTCGGGCCTTGAACTCTCGAATAAAGAGAATTTTTTTCCAAACGCGAGTTTATCGGTACGAGCTGTTTATAAGCTAATGATATTTAAATTATATATAATCTACCCATCATTGGCTGGCTTTTTATAAAAGTTTAAAGAGTAAAGTTTTTAAAAAAAAATGATACTCGCGCCCGGAACAACTTTATTTCCGAAACCGATAATACTTGAAAAGTGTAAAAAAACAAAAAAAACAAAGGACTTAATGTAGGATATTGTAGAGTAATATTTAAAAGAGAGAAAAAAAAATAAAAACCACCACCAAATTGATTGACTCAAAAAGTAATAAAAACTTTACTAGTAGCGTAAATAAAAGTAAATATAAATAAATTCAGCTGTTCTCACGACAAAGTAAGAAATTAAAAACGGGAAAACAAAAGCGCTCGGCTAAGAATAATTGCTTTTTAAGGTTAATTTTTGTTTTTTGTACAGAAGTCGGTTGTATTTTTTTTTTTTTTTTTTCGCGAATTTTTTCATATAAAAACTTTAGATGGAAAGTAAGTAAGAAAGAATGAATGAATGATACGCTGTGAAAGTGAGCCGAAAAGTTAATTAATTATTAAATGAATCCTTATTTTGTGTTTAATTTAATTATAGTAATGACTTGACATTGGTTTCATAGGAAACTAAAAACTACAGAAGCTGTTTCTAGGTTAAAAAGGGTGCCAAGAACTAAAAAAAAAAAACACCCTGAATTTAAATACTTTCCCCTTAGGAGTTCATTAAGTAATTGTTTACTGTGATATGATACGATGCTAAAATGGTCATAACGACCTTAATTTTCAGCTAAATCTTGATTTTTGTAATATTTTACGGTGACGGCAAAGGTATTATATTATAAAATTGACGAAAGAATTAAAGTTAAGATTCAAAATTTAAGTATTATAAAACATACCCCGTTTCTGAAGGACTAAATTTTAAAACATATCGCTTTTTAGTGTTTACTATTTTTTTTTTGGAAAAAAATTGAATGTAAAAGCGTGAAAGAGAAATTAATTTATAAGAAGGAGGAGGCGTAAAAATTATGTAAATAATGTTAATTAGGATGGGTAATAATAATAATAATATGTTGAGACGAATCTGTCCCTTAATGGGGTCGTTTCTAGAACGGCTCCAGGTTGAAGAAAATATCATTATAGGTAAAATTAAAAGGTGCCTTCAAGTATGTAAAAAAAAAAATAATAATAAAAATGAATCCTTTTTTGTTTGTATAGTAGGCTAAAGCATGCCAGCGTAGAAATTGTCGATAAGAAGTTTTTTAAAAGTTGCTCCCGTCAGAATGTTATAAATTAACGACGCTGATGGTGCTCAAATAAAGATAAAAATGGCTTAGAAATTAACAAAAGTTGTATTTACTACTACCCATCGCGCTGACTGAAATAAATTTTGAAAATAGCCTATTAACTGTTGTGTGAAGAAGTTGGAAGAGAACCTTACGAAGTGTGCCTGAATGCAGAGTTGAGAGGTTACTTTTCTCAACAAGTGGATTAGAAAAGTAAGTACGCGGATAAATTTGGTTTGTGACGTATGTTGCATTTTTTTGACAAATTAATATTCAACGCTAAAATAGGCCGGGTTCAGCAGAGCTCAGCGCTGAGTACGCTGAGTCACCGCTGTTAGCCGTGCCCTACTGAACGCGACCTCCTTTTTGTTATTTTGACGTCAGGCTGCTCAGCGCTGAGCCAGCGACGTCATCAAGAAAATAGTCGGTTTTTTGGATCGCGTGACGTAAAACGCGTAGTTCTCAGCTTGGCGAAAAAACATGGATAAATTTATTACAAATAGTTCTTGCTGATTCTGATGGGACTATTTAAATGCCTTGAAACCAGTTGATCACGCGACAATTTTAAGAGATATATTTCACCTTATTTCTTAGAGAGTTCTCGTCTCGTGCGTATTTCAGAACATCGTGATCTTGGGCTCGTCTAAACATTGCGCCAATGTTGTCGGGGCTCTTCGCCGAAATTTCTTTTTTTTAGACAAAAAAATAACACTAACACTACTATACAATCAATTTGTCAGGCCCATTCTAGAATATTGCTCGCTTATATGACGTCTGTATCATATGTCGTTACAATCTAGAGCAACCAGGTAGCTCCCGTCCTTGAGGGGGGTTTCTAATGCCTTGCGCCTGGAAGAATTAGGTTGGCCCACTGGGACGTAGTAGACCTGCTACCACGTCTAAATGTGGTAAAAAACTAATTTTTTTATCGGGTAGTTCCCCTCTGGATCTCCTTACCCGCGAACATAATTGATTTTAGATTTTTAAATTTAAACTTAAAAATCACTTAATGACCATGCAAACTTAAATATCCCTAAAAACCAAATTTTATATTTCCCTACCAAATATATTTCCTGTTATGGCTAGAAAGCCCTAGTTCCTAAATGAAAACGAAAGAGAAAGAAAAAGTCTTTCTAATTTTAAATATTAAAGCTGTTCTTATTTGTCTCTATAAATATGTTTTCATGCAAGTTTTTTTAAGCCTTGGTACCTTGCACGCTTTATTGCGCTACCGTCATTTTTAGCCACATCGTTTGATGTACATCAAACGATGGGGGTATTAGTTTGACTTGGTCTGAAGGAGTATCGTTCGTGTTTTTAAAGGGAGAGTGAAAACAGGGTTTTTTAATTTCGAAGTGTGGCGATTATGATTTGTCTATAACAGTGCATTGCGATTGTACTATGTTCATATTAATGAAAGTGAAAAGGTGATATTTTTCATTTATTGGTGATTTTAAAGGGAAAAGGCTTATGATTTATCTATAACAGTACAATGCGGGTGCACTGTGAAAATATTAATGAACAAACAGTAATATCTGTATGTCTCTTATGAACACACAAATTTGTCATATTGCCTTACCTAAAATGAGAAATTTCATTCTCTCTTTAAAATTTCTCGCACGTTAAGCCACGACTATTCTAAGAATCCGAAAAACTTTCTATACGATAAAAAGTTCGGGATTTACTTAGAGAAAGAACTCAGTTGGTTATTTTACAGAATTATTTCTCTTTCAAAAGCTTCTGGCCATAAGCCCATGTTATAATGACACAAAGGTTAATATATGAACATGTTAAATACCTCTCTCATTCTACAGTCAAAGAGATATATGTACGGGAATTTCTTACTGGTCGTTAATAATTAATAGGTATTACTGTACTGAGTTATTAGTTATTGCTAATAAAAGACTATTTAGTATTGAAGTATATATTTATCACGTAATAGATACTTAAAACTTACCCACAAAAAAAAAAATTACACCTTTAATCTTCTGAAGGGCCAAGGTTTAAAAATCCTGCCCAAACTTACGGGCTGTTACTTTCGGGATCGGTTTTCTTATTAGCAATTTAGCAGCAATAAAGGTTGCAGACGAATTTTAGGGAATATTGAAATTTCCCAAACATAAGTAAAAGCAATTGCAAAAGCTTCAAAGGAGAGTTCGTCTCATGGTCGGTGCTTTCCCAAGAAACGTTTTCATCGCATAGGATAATTAAATTCACATTCCAAATATATATTATTTATAAATATGCTTACCAGGTTTTTAGTCGAATTGGTACATTCATATTCATTGCAGTAGCGTCGATAGGGTTTGAAATGAGGGAGGGGGGAGGTATCTGGGCAATCTATTTTAAAGTTATTATAAGAAACTAATAACAAATTTTTGCGTAAGTGGTTCATTGAAACGTTACGAATCTATCAATATAATGTTTTTACATATTGCTACAGAACTTTAGGGGGCTACGAGCAGTTTTTGGTAAGGTTTACGGATTATTTTGAGGGGTTTAAGTTAGAAATTTGGGGGGGGGGGGCTTTACAAACAACAAATGATCGCGTTCGCTGTTCCTAAATTTTGGACGCGTTCATTGTGAAAGTGTTACGACTTGTTAAATTTTTCCAAATAGAAACAAAAATTAGAAGTTGAACACCAAAATTAAATAAAATGTTCAATAAATTACACTTTTTCCTCACTTAAACATATCAATAAACCAAAATTTGATTTTTGAACACTATGTGTTCAAATCTTTAACACATTTTTTTCTATGCAGTTTTGCAGTCCATCTTCCTATTTAGGCTGTACTAAACCTTTGACAGCTCCTCACTAGGCAATGTTTTACGAGAATCCATGTCGTTTCACCTAGGTCACTTCGTGATAAGCTCTCAGTAGCTAGTGACAAACTTATGGAAAATATCTTATGAACTTTTAAAATTGTATCTGTTAACTGTGTAGGTACAAGTTTTCATTATTATAAGCATATTTTAAGCGAAATATGAGTGCCAGACTACTATTAATATTAATAGTATTAAATAGTATATAATGGAATCGTTTTAAGTTATTGTTTTTCTTTTTTAGCAATTTCCCGAGTGTGTTTTGTTGGAGTTAAGTATCGCCAAAGAACATGACATAGCAATTCAGCACCGATTGGTGAAAAGATGAATGCGCATATATTTAGCGAAATTGTAACAAAGCGTCTTGCAAAGGTTGAAATGCGGGTTAAATACTGTTTTTATTACTTTAGAGTTTTAACTTGTTTTTATTGCTTTAGTAAAATGAAGGTGGTGTTCCCGGCGGAGTTTTAACGATTTAGTCCCATTTCCCCCAAAATAGTTCTCCCAAACCCTACTTATCCCAATCCCAGTTTACCCAAAGTTATTTCTCCCAATGATTTTTAACCCAAATATTTATTAAAATAAGTATCGTATACATTTTACTATTTTAAATTAAAACCATATTTTATTGCCTCCAAAAACTCTTCGGGTGTTTTAGCGCCGGTGTCCAATTGTTCTCTTAGAATATTCCGTTTGTTCTCAAGATCGCGGAACTTTTTTAGAGGTTGTCTAACAGGGTGAAGACGGCTCATGGAGTCTATTTCAATTTCTTGATGGACCTCTTCTCTTTTCATAAACTGTATGAGTTCATAGATGTTGGGATGAGGGACCTTCAACGCTTTGTTCCACTTGTTATGTGTGCCTTCACAATCATAGTTCATTCTTGCATCCGCGTTGTCACCATGGCTCCACATGAATTCTGCAGGGCTGAAAGATAAACCACGGATTGCGGCGATTGTTTGTATGGCGCGAAACATATGATCATAAGTTTCGCGAGATTTATCTGGTAGCAATACAAATAGCTGAGGTAATATTTTTTTTTAACGAGACAGTGCAATGTGCTGGTGAAGCTTTGAATGTTCCATCCATGCAAAGGCGTTGAGCAGAACAGATTCTCCCAACCATCCAATCAGTTCCGAAAATGAGTATCTTATCTTCGTCGCCTTCGTTGAATAACAGAAAATTATGCTCAGATATAGTCCTTGTCACTCGGAGAGGTAAAAAAGTAGACTTAACTTGATTTTGAAATAAGCGCGTGACAGTAATCACGTGACGGTATACTAAAAGGTATCGCCAAAAGGTATTTTCAAAAGTAGATTATAGAGTTCTAGTGAAGAATGTAGATTTTTCTTGTCCAATTTAACATAATTAATTTTTATCTATCTGATTTTTGGATTCAATTATTCTCTTATTTGCTCGTTTATTGTCTAATTTGTTACCTTATTGTTCTATTTGTTTGTTAATTCTTTTATTGTGGTTTATGTTGTTCTATGCTGTTTTATTGTGTTTTTATGCTGTTTAATGTGTGTTTATGCTGTTTTATTGTGTTTTATGCTGTTTTATTCTGCTTTAAGCTGTTTAATTTGTGTTTATGCTGTTTTATTCTGATTTAAGCTGTTTAATTTGTGTTTATGCTGTTTTATTCTGATTTAAGCTGTTTAATTTGTGTTTATGCTGTTTTACTGTTTTATTGTATGTTTTCGCTGTTGTATTGTGTTTCTATGCTGTTTAAAGTGTGTTTATGCTGTTTAATGTGTGTCTATGATGTTTTATTGTGTTTTATACTGTTTATTGTGTTTTTATGCTGTTTTACTGTGGTTTATGTTGTTCTATGCTGTTATATTGTGTTTTTATGCTGTTTTATCGTGTTTTATTGTAGTTTCTGTGCGTTTTATTGTATTTTTTGTGTGTTTTATTGTACTTTCTGTGTGTTTTATTGTACTTTCTGTGCGTTTTATTGCAGTTTCTGTGTGTTTTATTGTGGTTTTTGTGTGTTTTATTGTACTTTCTGTGGTGTTTTATTGTAGTTTTTGTGTTTTATTGTGGTTTCTGTGCGTTTTATTTTGGTTTCTGTGCGTTTTATTGTGGTTTCTGTGCGTTTTATTGTGGTTTTTGTGCGTTTTATTGTGGTTTTTGTGTGTTTTATTGTAATTTCTGTGCTAACTAAAGCATTCCAAGTATTAATACTAGTGTTTATGTCGATAATGAGTTTAAAATGAACTTTTCTAATTTCAAAGAAAAATACAAGCTTCTGCCTCATTATGAGCCTATTCACGTCTTCTTCCCAGTGCCAAGCAGAGGGGACGGGATCAACGCCATTCAGTGATATCACACGCCGCGAGCAAGTTTCAACGAAGTTTACTTTTTGTTTTTATATCTATATACTTTTGTTTATACTTCATAAATGTACTATAGAATAAATAAATTGTTCGTCGATTTAATGAATCTCATTTTTTATTCCTTTTCTGTCAATTAAGTTACAGCAGGCATATATAGGATTTTAAAATGCTTTAATTAGATTAAAAAGGATTGGGAATATGGGTTAATTATAGGTTCCCGGTAATCACTTTAGCAATGTTAAAGGCAGCGCGTCGAGGGGCTATTCACTAATGAAAATTTTCTTTTATTGGTTATTTTTATTCACGCTGTTAAAAAGGATAGGGATTCAATGGTGATTTAAAATGGATGGGGATTAATGGTTGCGTCTGGATTACGAGTAATCATCGAGGGGCTACTCACTAAAAACTCGTTAGTGATTTTAAACGGGATTGGGATTGTGGGTAACTTAGGGGCTACGGGTTGTTATTATTTTACTAGTTATGAACGGATTATTAAGCATTCACACATTTGCCGCTAGGGGCGCTGTGTACGTAGTTACGTATTTACTGACATCTAAAACATGATAAAATTCTGCCAGACATTTGTGTAAGCAATAGATAGTTCATAAATTGCCGCTAGGGGCGCTGTGTACGTAGTTACGTATTTACTGACATCTAAAACATGATAAAATTCTGCCAGACATTTGTGTAAGCAATAGATAGTTCATAAATTGCCGCTAGGGGCGCTGTGTACGTAGTTACGTATTTACTGACATCTAAAACATGATAAAATTCTGCCAGACATTTGTGTAAGCAATAGATATTTCAAATTGCCGCTAGGGGCGCTGTATACGTAGTTACGTATTTACTGACATCTAATACATGAAGAAATTTTTCCGCTAGGGGCGCTGTCTATAATATTATATAGGCCTAATGGTGTGTTCTCTAATTTGAATTAGCGCCACGTCACACTTCGAAGCGCCCCCAACGACGGAATTTACTATAAAACTCGGACGCCACTTGTCCAGGTTTCTTTTCTCTCTGAGCCGGCGACCAGTCAACATCGTTCCTTGATCATCTCCTCGTAATCCTGACTTTCGAAGGCAGTATTGGATGGAAAGCCACGTTTTACGCCGATGGTGGGACGTGACTCTAAGCTCTCCGCCATTGAATGTCCATTAGAACGTTGAAATCAACGCGAAAGGTTAAGCCTAATACGGTATGTGTGAAAGTCTTTCAATAATCCAAAGCCATCCAGCTAGCGATTTATTATTTTATTTAATCCTAGAGTTTAAATTATTTAGGTAGAGTTAATTGTTAGTTAATTATGTTTATTTATTAAAAATTAACTACAATATGAAGAAATTTCCAGACACGAGGTCAGTTAGTCAAGGCTTAATTTAGAACATCTTAAATCAAGTAATTGGGCTCATATTAGGGGAAATTAAATTCCTTATCTATTTTAAATAATAAACCTCGACTGTTTGCAAATTAGGTCTCATTTAACGGCGCGAAACTATATTACCTAAAATGAGTAACGTATGGTTTAACGGGGCCAGATTAGGTTGCACTAGGCTAGGCTAAACCTTTTATAAAAATTTATCCGGGCTTGGCACTAATCTCTAAGTTTTTACTTTATGCCGTCGTTTTAATTTAAATTAACGAGGGTATTTTAGAATTATTACGCGTAAATTATAGATTTGAGATTCTAAAATTTCATTCGAGGCAGTATTTAATTTTTTTAGATAAAATTAAATGGTTTAAATTAATTAGGGTTAACTGTTAATAAGTTTTCATTAATTATGGAGATTAAGTCAATTTAATAATTTTAAAATGAGGCACGAACGCGAAGTTAAGGCTAGAGATTTTTAATTTATATTTACGTAGTTTTTTTCTTAAATTATTTTAATCTATGGTATTTCCGTGAGTTATTATTTTGTTGGGACCTTGAGTAGCCGTTTAATTCTGATATGGAAATTTCTTAATATTTAGTGCAATTCTTACATTATATTTATGGGAATATTTTACTTTGTTTTTTTCTTAAATTATTTTGCTAGGACCTTAATGTAGCCCTTGAATTCTGATTTGGCTTAATATTTAGTGTGATTTTTAAATTTTGATTTTGGGAATATTATTCAAAGTTTTTCTTCAATAATTTACGGAAACAAATCCATAGATTAAAATTATTTTTTTTGTTAGGCCCCTCTAATTCTTATTAATATTTGTTATTAATATATATTCATTTTAAGACGTGATGATGTTCTTGGATATTCTGTTGTTGGTCATTCGGAGAAGTTTCCTAGCTGATGATTTCAACCTTTGTTAGAGACGCTCATTCCAGATGACATCTTCCTTGGATTTGCGATACAAGATGTTTTCAACCTGTGGTGGCCTTGCAATCATTCTCTACAAAGATGCGATGAACATCACCGAATCTAGAAAATTCAAATTTTTATTAGAATTATATTTGCAACTACTTAATTTCTTTTTACACGTTCAAACTTCAATTTACGGGACACTTTTTATTATTTTTTGTTAAATTTTTGTAAACTCCTTATTTTTTTACTTTCTGTTCAATAAATTACGCCTTAAACCACTTTTTTTGTTTTCTTAAAAATTATTTGATTAAGAGGGAAGGTTTGAATTTTTTAGCTCTAAACAGATAGCCTAATTTTTGAGGACCCTCTTTTAGGCTTTTTTAGCTTATATATCAAAAAATAGAACGATCAAATTGTTTTGGAAAAAAAACTATCCTAAAACAAGCTTAAATTGCCTAAAAAAGAAAGAAAAAGCCTAAAAAGGGGTCCAAAAATACTACCCTAAGTCCAGACCCTAAAAAATTCAAGCCATCCCCAATATCGAAACTTTTTTAAGAAAACAAAGAACGTGAGGCAAGGTAAAAAATTTTTATTGAGAAAAAAACAATTGAGGTGTTCACAAAAATTTTCAACAAAAAAATATTTAAAGCGCTCCATAAATTAAAATTTGACCGCGAAAAATTAAATGGGGTAGGCTAGTTACCAATTAAATTTAAGAATAAAATTGAGTTAATTGGCGGAAAAACTTCAAGTCCAATCTCAGTTTGAAGGCCTCGTGTTTTGCAAATCCAAGAAAGATGTCATCTGGATTGAGGGTCCTTAACATCGGATGACGTGTTTCGCAAATCCAAGAAAGATGTCATCTGGATTGAGGGTCCTTAACATCGGATGACGTGTTTCGCAAATCCAAGAAAGATGTCATCTGGATTGAGGGTCCTTAACATCGGATGACGTGTTTCGCAAATCCAAGAAAGATGTCATCTGGATGGAGGGTCCTTAACATCGGATGAACTTCCAAGTCTACTTGAAAACGTCTCTGAATGACCAGCAACAGCTTATCCAAGAAAATAATTCGCGTCTAATAAATAAAATAAATTAATTACAAATATTAAGGCAATGCCTAATTTTAAAATAAGTGCTACTTTAAGCCTAACAAAATAATAATTTACCGACATAATCCCATGTATTTAAATTATTAGCGAAATAATGGCGATATATCGCTAAGAATTTTTTTTTAATAATCTATGTTAATTTTCTTAAGCCTTGTTCAAATGTCTTGACCTCGTGGTTTATTTTATTTTAATTCAAAATTATTGTTTAATAGACTGAATTTACGTAAATAATAATAATTAACTGCCCGTTTCATTAAAACTACTTGATTTATTAAAACAATAAGCTATTTAAAAACGGCTTACATTTGCTGCGCATTAACAAGTTTGTTCATTCCCACATGGCCTCGCTCAATCGATTCCAAAAGAACATTCAATGGCGGAAAAGAGCTCTAGATTCTGGATTTATTCCTTGACGGCGAAAAGAAAAATGGCTGATCGTCGGCGAAAGGCCTGATTTCCAAGAGATAAGCAGGAAACGATCTTGACTCCACGATTCCAATCGAAGAAAGAAATTACGGCCGGTTACTCAAGAACAGAGTTCTCTCCCGCAAGATTTACGCCCTCAAGACGTTAAAAGCAGACGACACTAATTGGAGTAATACTGTTTTTCCGTTGGCCTATTCCACGGAGTAATTTTTTTGGAGCGAGAAGGAAACTTTCCTTAAAATTCCATAAAATCTGGTGTCTCCTACAATAATGCTCCATACCTTCCATTGTCCTTTTCCATGGAGTAATTTTTATGGAGCGAAAATGAACGTTTCCCTAAAATTTGGTGTCTCCCACAATATTGCTCCATACCTTCCATTGTCCTTTTCCATGGAGTAATTTTCGCTCCAAGGTAATTACTCCATGGAAAAGGACAATGGAAGGTATGGAGCAATATTGTGGGAGACACCAAATTTTAGGGAAACGTTCATTTTCGCTCCATAAAAATTACTCCATGGAAAAGGACAATGGAAGGTATGGAGCATTATTGTAGGTGTCAACATATTTTATGGAATTTTAAGGAAAGTTTCCTTCTCGCTCCAAAAAAATTACTCCATGGAATAGGCCAACGGAAAAACAGTTTTACTCCAATTAGTGTCGTCTGCTTTTAACGTCTTGAGGGCGTAAATCTTGCGGGAGAGAACTTTGTTCTTGAGTAACCGGCCGTAATTTCTTTCTTCGATTGGAATCGTGGAGTCAAGATCGTTTCCTGCTTATCTCTTGGAAATCAGGCCTTTCGCCGACGATCAGCCTTTTTTATTTTCGCCGTCAAGGAATAAATCCAGAATCTGGAGCTCTTTTCCGCCATTGAATGTTCTTTTGGAATCGATTCAGCGAGGCCATGTGGGAATGAACAAACTTGTTAATGCGCAGCAAATGTAAGCCTTTTTTAAATAGCTTATTGTTTTAATAAATCAAGTAGTTTTAATGAAACGGGCAGTTAATTATTATTATTTACGTAAATTCAGTCTATTAAATAATAATTTTGAATTAAAATAAAATAAACCACGAGGTCAAGACATTTGAACAAGGCTTAAGAAATTTAACATAGATTATTAAAAAAAAATTCTTAGCGATATATCGCCATTATTTCGCTAATAATTTAAATACATGGGATTATGTCGGTAAATTATTATTTTGTTAGGCTTAAAGTAGCACTTATTTTAAAATTAGGCATTGCCTTAATATTTGTAATTAATTTATTTTATTTATTAGACGCGAATTATTTTCTTGGATAAGCTGTTGCTGGTCATTCAGAGACGTTTTCAAGTAGACTTGGAAGTTCATCCGATGCTAAGGACCCTCCATCCAGATGACATCTTTCTTGGATTTGCGAAACACGTCATCCGATGTTAAGGACCCTCAATCCAGATGACATCTTTCTTGGATTTGCGAAACACGTCATCCGATGTTAAGGACCCTCAATCCAGATGACATCTTTCTTGGATTTGCGAAACACGTCATCCGATGTTAAGGACTCTCAATCCAGATGACATCTTTCTTGGATTTGCAAAACACGAGGCCTTCAAACTGAGATTGGACTTGAAGTTTTTCCGCCAATTAACTCAATTTTATTCTTAAATTTAATTGGTAACTAGCCTACCCCATTTAATTTTTCGCGGTCAAATTTTAATTTATGGAACGCTTTAAATATTTTTTTGTAGAAAATTTTTGTAAACACCTCAATTGTTTTTTTCTCAATAAAAAATTTTTACCTTGCCTCACGTTCTTTGTTTTCTTAAAAAAGTTTCGATATTGGGGACGGCTTGAATTTTTTAGGGTCTGGACTTAGGGTAGTATTTTTGGACCCCTTTTTAGGCTTTTTTAGGCAATTTAAGCTTGTTTTAGGTTAATTTTTTCCAAAACAATTTGATTGTTCTATTTTTTGATATATAAGCTAAAAAAGCCTAAAAGAGGGTCCTCAAAAAATAGCTATCTGTTTAGAGCTAAAAAATTCAAACCTTCCCTCTTAATCAAATAATTTTTAAGAAAACAAAAAAAGTGGTTTAAGGCGTAATTTATTGAACAGAAAGTAAAAAAATAAGGTGTTTACAAAAATTTTCAACAAAAAATAATAAAAAGTGTCCCGTAAATTGAAGTTTGAACGTGTAAAAAGAAATTAAGTAGTTGCAAATATAATTCTAATAAAAATTTGAATTTTCTAGATTCGGTGATGTTCATCGCATCTTTGTAGAGAATGATTGCAAGGCCACTACAGGTTGAAAACATCTTGTATCGCAAATCCAATGAAGATGTCATCTGGAATGAGCGTCTCTAACAAAGGTTGAAATCATCAGCTAGCAACAGAATATCCAAGAACGTCATCGCGTCTAAAAATGAATATATATTAATAACAAATATTAATAAGAGTTAGAGGGCCTAACAAAAAAAATAATTTTAATCTATGGATTTGTTTCCGTAAATTATTGAAGAAAAACTTTGAATAATATTCCCAAAATCAAAATTTAAAAATCACACTAAATATTAAGCCAAATCAGAATTCAAGGGCTACATTAAGGTCCTAGCAAAATAATTTAAGAAAAAAACAAAGTAAAATATTCCCATAAATATAATGTAAGAATTGCACTAAATATTAAGAAATTTCCATATCAGAATTAAACGGCTACTCAAGGTCCCAACAAAATAATAACTCACGGAAATACCATAGATTAAAGTAATTTAAGAAAAAAACTACGTAAATTAAATTAAAAATCTCTAGCCTTAACTTCGCGTTCGTGCCTCATTTTAAAATTATTAAATTGACTCAATCTCCATAATTAATGAAAACTTATTAACAGTTAACCCTAATTAATTTAAACCATTTAATTTATTAATAGACCGTAGTTCATTATCTAAAAAAATTAAATACTGCCTCGAATGAAATTTTAGAATCTCAAATCTTTAATTTACGCGTAATAATTCTAAAATACCCTCGTTAATTTAAATTAAAACGACGGCATGAAGTAAAAACTTAGAGATTAGTGCCAAGCCCGGATAAATTTTTATAAAAGGTTTAGCCTAGCCTAGTGCAACCTAATCTGGCCCCGTTAAACCATACGTTACTCATTTTAGGTAATATAGTTTCGCGCCGTTAAATGAGACCTAATTTGCAAACAGTCGAGGTTTATTATTTAAAATAGATAAGGAATTTAATTTCCCCTAATATGAGCCCAATTATTTGATTTAAGATGTTCTAAATTAAGCCTTGACTAACTGACCTCGTGTCTGGAAATTTCTTCATATTGTAGTTAATTTTTTATAAATAAACATAATTAACTAACAATTAACTCTACCTAAATAATTTAAACTCTAGGATTAAATAAAATAATAAATCGCTAGCTGGATGGCTTTGGATTATTGAAAGACTTTCACACATACCGTATTAGGCTTAACCTTTCGCGTTGATTTCAACGTTCTAATGGACATTCAATGGCGGAGAGCTTAGAGTCACGTCCCACCATCGGCGTAAAACGTGGCTTTCCATCCAATACTGCCTTCGAAAGTCAGGATTACGAGGAGATGATCAAGAAACGATGTTGACTGGTCGCCGGCTCAGAGAGAAAAGAAACCTGGACAAGTGGCGTCCGAGTTTTATAGTAAATTCCGTCGTTGGGGGCGCTTCGAAGTGTGACGTGGCGCTAATTCAAATTAGAGAACACACCATTAGGCCTATATAATATTATAGACAGCGCCCCTAGCGGAAAATTTCTTCATGTATTAGATGTCAGTAAATACGTAACTACTTATACAGCGCCCCTAGCGGGAAATTTTTTCATGTTTTAGATGTCAGTAAATACGTAACTACGTATACAGCGCCCCTAGCGGCAATTTATGAACTATCTATTGCTTACACGAATGTTTAGCAGAATTTTATCATGTTTTAGATGTCAGTAAATACGTAACTACGTATTCAGCGCCCCTAGCGGCAATTTACGAACTATCTATTGCTTACACGAATGTCTGGCAGAATTTTATCATGTTTTAGATGTCAGTAAATACGTAACTAGGTACACAGCGCCCCTAGCGGCAAATGTGTGAATGCTTAATAATCCGTTCATAACGAGTAAAATAATAACAACCCGTAGCCCCTAAGTTACCCACAATCCCAATCCCGTTCAAAATCGTTAACGAGTTTTTAGTGAGTAGCCCCTCGATGATTACTCGTAATCCAGACGCAACCATTAGTCCCTATCCATTTTAAATCACCAATGAATCCCTATCCTTTTTAAAAGCGTGAATAAAAATCACCAATAAAAGAAAATTTTCATTAGTGAATAGCCTCTCGACGCGCTGCTTTTAACAGTGCTAAAGTGATTACCGGGAACCTATAATTAACCCATATTCCCAATCCTTGTTAATCTAATTAATGCATTTTAAAATCCTATATATGGCTGCTGTAACTTAATTGACAGAAAAGGAATAAAAAATGAGATTCATTAAATCGACGAACAATTTATTTATTCTATAGTACATTTATGAAGTGTAAACAAAAGTATATAGATCTAAAACAAAAAGTAAACTTCGTTGAAACTTGTTCGCTGCGTGTGTTATGAGAAGCCCTCTTTTATCACTGAATGACGTCGATCCCGTCCCCTCTGCTTGGCACTGGGAAGAAGATGTGAATTGGCTTATTATGCGGCAGATTTTTCTTTGAAATTAGAAAAGTTCATTTTTAACTCAAAAAGGTAGTATATAAAGGTTTCGAATCGCAGCTATAGTTAAGAACAGCGCAATTGCGTGAACCTTTGGTGGAAGCCCCGTCATTGGGACGCTAGACGTTTCTCATAACTCTAGCCGATCGCCGCGTACGTCTTAACCTTAATGAAGATGATGGAGATAGAAGCCAGTATGTAGAGACTGGTGTCCATATGGGATGGACAAAAGACGAGAAGATGGTGGTGTTTGGTAGCCAGTACGTTTACGTACAAACTGGTGTTCATGTGGGATGGACAAAAGATCAGATGATGGTGGTGTTTAGAAGCCAGTAAGTACAGACTGATGTATATGTGGGATGGACGAAAGACCAGATGATGGTGGTGTAGAAGCCAGTACGTACAGACTGGTGTCCATGTGGGATGGACGAAAGACCAGATGATGGTGGTGTTTAGTAGCCAGTAAGTACAGACTGGTGTCCATGTGGGATGGACGAAAGACCAGATGATGGTGGTGTTTAGTAGCCAGTAAGTACAGACTGGTGTCCATGTGGGCTGGATAAAGGACCGAATGATAGGGGTGTTAGACAGACAATGGAGTAATAGGCAAGTGGAATACAATTTTCCAAATTTAAATATTTAAATATTTAAAATGATACAATAACTTATTAGAATGAATGAATGTTTCGTCCAGATCCTGTAAAAAGATCAAATTTTAAGTACCTTAGAAATATATACCTTCAAGTACAAAGTTTTCCCACGCTTCCGGAAATTGGGGTTTTTGGATGGAAAACAACGTTTTCGGCTGGAAACTGAAGTACTAGCTCGGATAGGCGTGTGTTCATGATTGTTCCTATATCCAGATTCTGAAAATAAAATCAAAATAATCTGATTATGAAAAATGCACGTTTGAGCGGATTCGAAAAACATCGACTAAAAGAGTGAATCCTAAACAGCATACGTGCAGCCAAAATTTGTAGAGAATTTATATAATATTATTTTTATTTGATATATAGATACACGTACTGTTATAATTATTGTGTGAAACGAACGGAAAACGAGAGTACCCCCACGATGCGCATCTTTTAACAGTAGCAAAACGAAATACCGGAAAATACTTATTAAAAGAAGTACAGAAAATGAGAGTGAATAGCCCCTCGATGCCCGAACAAAAATTATAACCCTTAATCCTTACTTCAATAAATTTACTTACGTTATAATTGTAATATCCGGGGCCACAAGCTACTACTTGTTAAATTCTTCACGATTTGCGGAGAAATACACGTAACTTCTAATAATTCACACCTCCTTAAGACCAACCTATATGTAACGTCGGTATATACTTCCTTTTTCTATTTAAAAA
This sequence comes from Phalangium opilio, assembly GCF_054372755.1. NCBI lineage: Eukaryota > Metazoa > Arthropoda > Arachnida > Opiliones > Phalangiidae > Phalangium > Phalangium opilio. The sequence goes on along the minus strand of NW_028324187.1, from coordinate 2,717,859 downwards.
TCCCCCTCGATTTCTTTGAATTTTGAATGCTTAAACTTACTAGTACAATTAATTGCAATGCTTAAACTTTCACATTATGTGTCATACTTATTTTGTCGTTACCTAACTTATGACAACACGGATATTTTCAATATTGAAAAAATAAATAAATACGTTTAAAATTCGTCAATTACCTTCATTCTCTCGCTCACAGACCATATTTCCCTCGAGGTCCTTGCTTTCGGACAGTATATGGAGATGAAACTCTACCGAATGTTATTATCATGCTTATGGACGACGTGAGTCAAAATATTTGTTAAAATATCACCGTTAGTATCGTAACAACGACAAGTATGACATTTCCCTTTGCTATTTTCCAAAGTTAAAGATAATAGGTTTGATATGATGGCAAAGTTTCGGCTACCAGGGATCGCTTCCACGAACGTTTTCACATTATGTGTCATACTTATTTTGTCGTTACGTAACTTATGAAAACACGGATATTTTCAATATTGAAAAAATAAATACGTTTTTTACCACCATTCTTTCGCTCATAGACCGTACATCCGACTTCAACTGTATTTAACCCTCGTTTCAGCCGCCGTATTCTGCAGGCTTAGCCTTCCGCGCCCACTTGGATTCTCGTCGCTCATTGGTCCATAGAAAACTGGATTCTGGCTTTTGATTGGCGGCTTAGGTTTCGAGGCGAAATTGGATTCTGGGCTGAGATTGGATGTTCATGCAAGCAAGGAAAGATAGTGGTTCAGATCAGTTAGCTATTCAATTGACACTGAACGTACGGTGTAATGTCAGCATTTTGTGTCGGTTATCGTCATAGGTCAGTGCAATAACCTTTAACCTCTATGTTTAGGTTCTTTACGCCATCTATTTCGTGAACCTTCAAATAGCAGACTATTTTCCCCAATTCCCACATGTTTAGGGTTAGTGTACTGTATCTCGGTAACATGACTCTGGAATGGAAGTTTATTCAAGTATTTAATGTGTAACGATAGTGTACTTTATGGTAGACGAAGTATAATTTTACATTTTAATAAATAACTTCACAATCTTGACTAAAATATTGCATTGTAACAGGGGTTAATTCTGGTCGTCAAAAACCTTGTAGCAGAGGTGTTTTATCATTAAAAGGGGCGTGTGTAGCTGAACCATGCAAGGCTATCTAAGATATATTGTGCGCAATACACTGGTTAGGCTTTAGAGAGCCCATTTGTCTTTATGAAAGAGAGATTCCAATGCACAGAAATTGAAGACGTAACTGTTCTGATATACCATTCCAGTTCACGGGTAGAATGTATCATGTCACCAAGTAATAAGCTGAGAAAAACGAGCGTAAAAAGCTGCTGTAGGTTGAAGAAGCCTAAAACAATAGATTTTCGGTTATAATTCCCGGGTTTAATCTTGGCATTTCTAATTTCTGTTAGTCCTGGATGAGTACTAATTGTTGGTATCGAGTACCTCGATCGCATATCAATACAAGTACTTGTACCAATAATAAGTGATACATATCGTGAAGATTACCAATTACATGAATGACATTCGACATATAAATGCTCGAACGAAAGGACACCATTAAGACTTCACCCTGTTTCGATAGTGTCGCACACTCTATGGTATAACCTTGAATGAAACGTATCTTATTGATTGCGTACAACTTATTTTGGCTTTTCAACTAACGATTTAACTGACGATGTAGCTTCTCCAGTTTCACATATAAAGACGACACACTTCTATATTCGGCAAACTTACACTCTACTATCACTTAAATCTAAGATTTGCCTAAATGGTAAATTAGGCAAACGAAAAAGTCGAAACAGGAAACTTCTTGTAATATGTCGGCTTCAATCAGTTTTATTCATACTTTCTACCAAAAATTTAATTTAAAATTATAATTATAATAAATTTATACAGAACGATATTTCAGAACATATTGCTTTATTTTGACCAGTTTATGAAGAAACGTTGTCGCTACTCTCATGACAAGAGAGCAAATTTTTGCCGTTGTCATACAATTGTTTATTTATAACATTTTACATCCAAATGTACCTTCAAACATTGTCTCTTGTCTTTTACACAAGCAGGCTGATGTCACTTCATTTGAGGTGACATTAAGAAGCAGCATATCCTGTATATAGGTAGTTTACACAAATGGAGCATTTATGAAACTTACACCAGAAGGCCGGGCTGAATGGAGGACAAAAAGAGACGGGTTTCTGTCCTCCTGGTGTAAATGGTACGATTCCTCCACATGTGCAAATCCTATATATTAAGATCAAACTTTTGTGAAGCCTTAAAACATTATTACATTTTTGTAATATTTTCTAAATAAAGTGTTAATTACATGGTATTTGATGTTAATTATAACAATTTAAAGTTTGTATTATAGATTGAAGCGTGGACGTCATCAATATTGACTGTAGTAGCCCATTCGTGTGACACTGTCAATTATACCATTGTTTTATTCCAAATCTTTAGCACAACAAAAACTGATTCACATTTATATTGTTAGACACTTCAGTAACCATATTTACCAGTTGAACGTACTGCAACATTTACTTTTAATCCCATCTATCATAATTTCTTTCTTTGACTATATCACACGTACAGTCAATGGTATCCCATAGGGGTAGGATTGCCTATGGGGCTGTCATACTTTGAATTGTATATACGGAATGACGTTTTTTTCTCATTACCCTTGAGTGAACCCATTTCAGCATATCAGTAAGATGTTATTTTATACTATAATTAATATTCTATATTGCATTAATTATATAATTATTATGAGAATTGAATGGCTTTAATAATGGTCAGTTGGCTCATTCGATGCTCATGTTATTTACTAACGACGCAGAACGATAAATGAAGTCACATTAATGATTAAACTTACATAACACCTAAGCCTTGGTTGAAATATTTTTCGATCACGAGCTGAAACGTCTTACACTATAAATGAACGTTTACTTTTATTCAACTATATTGTCACAGATAATTTGCAAATGATAAAATAAAAGCATACCCGTCCAATGCGACGATTTAAGTAAATCTCTCTTCTTCAAATAAGCATCCGTCTTAGCAAAATATTAACCGTACCGGTGTACCCAAGTCGCCTCTAACACTGATGAAGTGTAGTCTGCTACGTTCAGCATCAGAAACAAAAGCAAAAGCACCGGTGAGTTAACCGGTTGATGACGCTGAACGATTTACCAATCGAAAAACCGAATTTCAAATTTGGTGGACATCCGCAATTTAATTTCGTCTTGAAAGTCGAAACCTAAGCCGCCAATAAGAAGCCAGAATCCAGTTCCTTTACGGACCAATGAGCGACGAGAATCCAAGTGGGCGCGGAAGGCTAAGCCTGCAGAATACGGCGGCAGACTTTCATCCATTCGTTAAAACCAACATCGTACCGTACTGAAGAGGCGTAAAAACAATTTGAGTGAATAGCCCCTCGATTAACAGCACTAAAATGATTACCCGTACCTAACCCTTAAAAGGCGTACAGAATATATTTTAGTTTTCTAAAATGATTACCCGTAGTCTTTACCTCAATAAATTAACTACTGTTATAATTGTAATAGTGCGACAAAAACAGAATACGCAAGATAGTAGCCTCTCGAAGAGAAGCGTTTAACAATGCTAAAATGATTACCCGTAATCCTTACTACAATAATTGTAATAACTTGAGTGAGTAGCACCACGATGTGCAGCCTTTAGCAGTGCTAAAACAATTAGCCGTAAAGCAAACCTAACCCTTAATTCTACTAATTGTAAGACAAATCTGCATACTAGATCGTGAAACATACAGGAAATATTTCCGAATGATTTTAAAATTCAAATTAGGTTCAGATTTTATGGATAATTCGAAATAAGCCCCTCCGACCAATCGCGTAACGGCCTGCCTTCTTGATAACAAAATTCTCGTGGCACGCTCCATGCCGAATGAAATTTTGCGCGAGATTTGATAAAAGTTGCTCTCGATGTGCCAATCGTGTCGCGAGATGTAGAGCGTACAACGGAAAGGAAGGCAGGGCGTTACGCGATTGGTCGGAGGGGCTTATCTCAAATTATTCATTAAATCTCAACATAATTTGAATTTTAAAATATGCATAAAAATCACTTGATTTTCTTTTCACCCTTCCTTTAAAAGAAACTTTAATCCCATTTATATTAACGCGTATTTATAATAAAACAGGGTTACTTACCGTAATAACTAAATATAAAAAATAAATCCAGGCTAAAATGACTGTTAACAAATATTTTACTTTATTTCCTTTTTATTTATTTATTTTTTATTTTTTTGACAAACTTTGTTTTCAGTCTCTTGACTTGACATAAAGAAATTTTTAGAGATTACTAAAATCTATAAATTACTCCGCAATGGTATAAATAACGTCTTATAATTATTATACAATGGAACTAGAACCTATTTTGCGTATCGTACTGGCCCCTAAAAGAGTTACGTAATAAAATGATACAAGCTAACTATAACCTCCTTTTCGTAGTATTCTTAAAGTTCCAACAGTTCCTACATCCTGAGACCTACCTGAGGGTCGCAAACAATTTAATTGTAGCATCGGATTAGGCATATAAGAAAGCGGAGGAGGTACACCGGGTGTTAGGCCTAAACTGGCGGGACTTTTCATAACGTTAGGTACGTAACCCCATTGTTGATTAGATAAGGGATTAATTCCTCCATCATTCTTCGAAGATTCTTCGGAAATACCTGAATCGCTTAAGGAATCCGGTTTCCTAATGACTTGTTCAGACTCGGAAGGAAAAAGGGGTAAAACCGCGGGTAAAGGCCTATCGGAACTACCCCTAGTAACGGATGTCCCCGTTTCGAGAACACTGGCGTTATTATTGTTCATAGTTAAAGGGGCATCATCGTCGATTGTGTTCAAATTCAATTTGGTTCGGGAACTTCTCCCTAAAGCGGTAGAACGATGGTAAACGGCGGGTGCCGATGTCGCCATGATATTTTCTAAACCAATTCGACTTAGTTTCTCTAAAAGATTAATGGAAAGAATCGTCTGTTGACTTTTGGATTCGCGTGAAACATTCTCGTCACCATTTGCGTAATTGGCTTTCTTCTTTCTTCTCTGGGACTTGGTCCTTAATAAATGCGCCCCTTTGGCAATATGACTCGCGCAAGCTAACCCTTCATCTCCGCCCGCCAAAAGGTCAGGAACTCGAACTGGACTGTAAGGAGGGGGCGATGGCGGTGGGGAATTTTCCGGAGATGGTGCTGGTGTAGGTGGTGGAGAAATTGTCTGTAAAGATTTAACCAAAATTCTTAACGGTTATAACATTGTACCATGTGATCATTAAACTGGTGATATCTCTGAAATTGGAGGGTTTTATCGGGTATAGATTTAATTTTAGAAGTAGGAATGGAGAACAGAGTAATGTGGGCGCGCGTCAAAGTCCCGGACCCCCTTCCCGTGGAAAGGAAGGGCGTATGAAAGAAGAAGCGGGTCATAGCGACAGAGGTAAAAAGGAATTAGGTATTTTTCGCCGTCCCCGTCAGCAACGTCATTGAAACGTAGTTTAAGTGAGCCAATAAGATAGTTTAAACTTTTCGTTAGAGGGAGGGGCTCTATACTGGGCTATGAGTCGGACTGAAGTAAATACTAACCGTTAGACTCCATTCCTACTTCTAAAATTAAATCTATCCCTGGTTTTATATTAAAAATAATAAGTACGACGAACTTTTTCAGCCTTATTGTTAATAACAGTCGGTATCATTCCGTGAATTCCCCTTTCATTGAGCAATTTCGCTAAGCCTTGCGTAGTACTAAATGTGCTGGTAGCCCGATCTTTCAAACGGGACATTGTCGACTGGGGACTATTTAGATTCGAAGGCGGTTCAGACACAATTCTGGTTGATAGTTGAAGTACGGGATAACTGAAGAAAAACCAATCAAACTTAACTAATTAAACCCCAAAATAATGAATTGTATTTCGACACACGTATTTAATACAACCTAGGCTTACTTTTCAATGCTTTAGAATAGAAACGGCTACAACCCAATATTCTAAGGCTAAGCTATGTTTGTTTTAGTACAGGTTACTGATTTAGTGTAAAAACTTGTGTTAAAGGTTATTGAAGTGCGGAAAACTAGTGTAAAATCGGGCTGTTTAACTAAATACTTAAGACAACACAGAAAATTTTAATGTGTAGTTTAAAACGAAGGCACATAAAAATTTGATCAAAAAAAGTGCGAACCAGCACACGTAAAATACTTTCAAAAAAAAACCCGTCTAATTCTATATCACTCGAAAAACTGGTCCTAATTAGTTAAATTAGCTATTAAGTAACTAGAATGGTTTAGTATCAATTGCCAAGTTAGTACTAGTATCAAAGGGGAGGATTTTAGATAATCTGCGTAGTTTTTTGCAACGTAGAGTTGGTGGTCGAAAAGAACTGTCAAAATAAATTTATAATCTCTTAAAACTCTAATTGTTTAAAATAATTGGGGTAAATTCATTGAGCCTAGAGCGTTACGCGTACCGCGATTATTAAGTAATGAATGCCTTACCTTGGAGTTACTAGCGTATGGTCAGATGGATGCGTAATAGTTGAATTAGTGAAAGTGTAAATGGAACCGGTGTCCATGAAACTTTTCCCAGGATGCGAATATTCTAAATTAAAGCTCGAATTAATTAATTTATAACGACACTTCTCGACCGCGACTCAAATTTATTAACTACGCGTCCGAGGGCTCAAAATTTATTAACCATGGGTCCGAGAGCTCAAAATTTATTAACCACGGGTCCGAGAGCTCAAAATTTATTAACCACGGGTCCGAGAGCTCAAAATTTATTAACCACGGGTCCGAGAGTTCAAAATTTATTAACCACGGGTCCGAGAGCTCAAAGTTTATTAACCACGGGTCCGAGAGCTCAAAATTTATTAACCACGGGTCCGAGAGCTCAAAATTTATTAACTACGCGTCCGAGAGCTCAAAATTTATTAACTACGCGTCCGAGAGCTCAAAATTTATTAACTACGCGTCAGAGAGCTCAAAATTTATTAACTACGCGTCCGAGAGTTCAAAATTTATTAACTACGCGTCCGAGAGCTCAAAATTTATTAACTACGCGTCCGAGAGCTCAAAATTTAATAACTACGCGTCCGAGAGCTCAAAATTTATTATCTACGCGTCCGAGAGCTCAAAATTTATTATCTACGCGTCCGAGAGCTCAAAATTTATTATCTACGCGTCCGAGAGCTCAAAATTTATTAACTACGCGTCCGCGAGCTCAAAATTTATTAACTACGCGACTGAAAAATAGATAAACCTGAACTGTTAACATACCTTCATCATCTTCTTCTTCGTAATCGCTGAGGGAATAAGATTCGGGTTCCGGAACTTTCTCGGGTTTGTCTCCACCTTTAACTTGAACTCCTTGTCTAACTTCAAACAAGGCCCCTAAATGCGGAGTGGCTAATCGTTGCCAATGATGAAGGGTTTGCGAACCTTCCAATGGTTTGACAATTTGCAACTTCTCAGGTAGGTGGAAGTTCCTAGCACCTTGTTGCGCGTAAAACGTCAAAGGCCCCCCTAAACTACTACTTCGACCCGAGATACTAGAATCGGGCGAACCGCATCTCCCGGAAAACAAAGCCCGACGAGACGGAGTTCCCAACCCCGAACTCGTATCCTTCAGCGCAGCTTCTAGTTCCTGAGCTAAATTACTGGCTGGCGGAGGAGGTTGAACGCTTGCGCTACCAAAAGATCTGCGAGAATGTATTGGACGCTATTCTAGCCACTATTTTAAGCCAAAATACTCGAATATACATTAAGTACTTACGAATATAGGCTTTCATCATCTGTATGGTAACTATCAGCGTAGGCCGATTCGGTATCCGAAGCCAAATGAGACGATATGGAAGACAATTGGCCAAAAGAGGAAAATTTCGACGATGTACCGGGGTTGAAACAAGAAGTATAAGTAGGACTAACGGCGCTTGAAGATCCTCCGGCACCTTGGCTTCGTTTCTGGCGCACAAACCTTGATCCATTTGCGCATTTCACCGTTTCAAATATTCGTTTACTTTGCGACCTATAGAACCCCCCAAAAATGATTAAGACATCGATGGGTCTAAGACGGGACTTGGTAACAATTAGGGAAGGGAAAGACGCCTAAAGTACTAACGTTCTTTCATCAGATCCGTACCCGTCACTTTCTCTGCCCATCGAACTTTCCATTTCGGACGCCAATGAATCAGGGTTCATATAGGGACTACTGGTTCCGTAAGGCCACATTCCACTGTTCCGTGGTAAAGTATTACGTCGTGCTGATTTGCGCGTTTCATCCTGAAGCTCTTGGAATGCGGCCAGTAGTTCACCGTACTTTTCTTTAATTTCGATAAGCTCTTGGGATAATTCGTTCTGACATTCTCGGACGATCAGTAACTTGTTCTGAAGATCCGAATTTTCAGCTACCAACTAAAAACCACTCAGTTTTATTAAAACTCAATTCCAGGTGATAATTCCAAGAGCTACTCTTGACATACAGCGCGATTTTTTCGTTGTAAATCGACCACTTGCGATAAAAGCTGAGTAATTTCTTCTTGCTGTCTAACGCTATCTTCATTTTTCTTCGCTAACTCCTCTTTGAAATGGTTTAACTGTGAATTTGTATCCGCTAATTTGAAATAATACTATTAGACACGAACAAAGACAAAAGAATCCCGATCGGCGACCTACCTAGTTCCCTGACACAATCGCTAATTAATTGTAACTCTTTCTTCTCTACTTCCTCAATATCATCCATTCTGTGCGACGCCTCCGTTCGCAGTTCGACATTTTCACATTCTAAATTTTGAATTTTTTTCTGCAGTGTTTCCCAGTTAGCAATGAACGATTTTTCTTTACTGCAATTTAACCAAAAAGTCAAAGCGTGGATCAAGGTTCGGACTAAATTTTTGTATTTAAAATCCCTGACTTTTCCAGCTTATCCCTGACGAAACTTTGTCAATATCCCTGACCATTTTAAGGTGTTTACCAGAGCCCACTTCATAATTACACTTGGGAAATATTTAGCATGGTTTGATATATATCAAACGAAATCCCTGACATATCCCTTTAAGAGAAAACTTAAAATCCCTGACTTTGCCAGCTTATCCCTGACGAAACTTTGTCAATATCTCTGAACATTTTAAGGTGTTTACCAGAGCCCACTTCATAATTACACATGGCAAATATTTAACATTGCTCGAAGCATGGTTTGATATATATAAAACGAAATCCCTGACATATCCCTTTAAGACAAAACTTAAAATCCCTGACTTTGCCAGCTTATCCCTGACGAAACTTTGTCAATATCCCTGACCATTTTAAGGTGTTTACCAGAGCCCACTTCATAATTAGACACGGCAAATATTTAGCATTGCTCGAAGCATGGTTTGATATATATCAAACGAAACCCCTGACATATCCCTTTAAGACAAAACTTAAAATCTCTGACTTTGCCAGCTTATCCCTGACGAAACTTTGTCAATATCCCTGACCATTTTAAGGTGTTTAACAGTGCCCATTTCATAATTACAACTGGCAAATAATTAGCATTGCTCGAAGCATGGTTTGATATACCAAACGAAATCCCCGACCTTTTAGGACAAAACTTGAAATCCCTGACTTATCCCCCATTTTCCAAATCCCTGACTTATCCAGGTTATTTACGAACCCTGTACAGTACATAAACATCACATCTGACTTACACAGGTGTTCCAGCTTCAGAATCGGTGTCCAAATCCTGACTGTAGATTTGCAACAACCCCGTCTTAAGCGAAAGTTCATGTCTAAGCTGAGTGACCTAGATTTGATTAAAACGTTATTAAAATTTTGTTAAATCATTAACGCAACCTCAAATTTTATTAAGCGTTAGCTTCTGGTTAAATTAATATTTTGGTTAACAATTCTTATTATTCATTTTAAAATAACAAAATCGCAAATAAAATAACAAAACAGAAACACGCAATGAATGAATGAATGAACGCAAAAAAGTTTGTTACAAAATCATACCCTTTCAGTAGCGGCTAAAACTTCAAAAGTAAGGTGCTCGACCTATTTAAAGCGTAAATAAAAACAACTTAAAATAAAAAAAAATCATGCAACTGTTCAAGCTATTAATGTGCTTCAAATAATAAACAGAATATAAAATATTAATTTCTTGTTAATCTAATAACTATCACGAATAATAGGTTTCTTTATTGGGGCATTACTGTATCGTTTGCGATAGTAAACTCTTGTTCAAGCGTCTCATTCCGTTGTCGAAGGTCTTTATTTTGTTCTAGAAGAGACTGGCCAATACGAGCCGCTAGTTCTAAATCTCTTTCTTTCTGCAATTAAAATTTTAATTGACCAGTTCATTACGATGGATTTAAAACTACAATAAAAACACCATCGTATTGTACCTCTTCTAAGAGTCTGGACACGGCATCAATGTCATTGTAAGTTTTCGTCATCTGGCTGAGCCGGTCTCCACATAGAACTGTTTAATGAAACAACACAGATACGTTTTGATAACATTTTAATTAAACTTAAACGTGAAAATATAGATAAAATCTGTATTTAAGCAATGAAACCCGAGGTTGTAATTGCCTACAGTTTTATAGTTAAAGCAATCATCAAAATGCCTTAAATTTGGTAAAGTTTCACTGTATTTTTTAACGTTTTATATTGATGAAGACAAAATCATAAGTGAATGATAGATAACCGATGGATGAATGCTTTGATACGTCATCTAAACCTAGTTACTCTATACATGATGAAACTTTGAATTTCAATTAGCTTTTTTCCAAAAAAAAGGCTTACACTGCTTTCATTAAAATTCCAGGTAAGATACACGTACGAAAAATATAGCAAATGGTAAATCGACTATTTTTAAAATGGATATTTCATAAAACATAGTATATATTCGCATGAAAGGCTTTACCCTACTATCTCTTCATAAATAATAAATTTTGAAACATGCCCTTCTTCTTCGAACCTTGAGGCAATACATGCAGGGTATCTCCTTGCAATCTCAACTCAGCCATTTCGGTTAAAGAATTGAGTTTCCATTCGTTTAGTCCGCTTTCTTCTTCGAAGGAATACGAATCGTTTCTATCCATTTCGTAACCAACCAACTGGACTGTCACTGACACTTTAACCGACACAAACACCGATAAAAATAGCGTTGTATCAACACTATCGCGACACCACAATGTTTTAAGTGTATCCAGCGCCATGCAGATTCGTCTCGAATGTAAAAAAACTTGAACTTCTAGTCGCGAACAAACAACAAGGAGTCTTTCATTTTAATAAAAGACGCGGAAATGTTGCGAAGAACATTATATCATAGTTCTCAAGAAACCACCTCCGGGTATCATAGCTTACGAACTTGAAACTTCAGAAATGAAGCCCCAAAAGGGACTAGTTCCTTCCTTTTGAAAAAGGGCTGAGGAACTAATCGATGAAAAATACTAGTCATAAATCACTAATGAGATCAAAGTTACCCAGGTTGCGAAGCTTTACGTTCCTATCACCGTATCTAATCTACTGGATAAGTTTGTCAGTGACATTTGGGGCGTTTTATTACGTTGCATATATCTGTTAAGGTACATAACAATGTTTGCAAATTATACTGTATATAAAAACTTTCTAAACAAGATCAGCGAACCTTTATAAATATCTTGGGAATGTTTATGTTTTCATTACAAAATTAAATTACCTAACCAATTTTCCCACTTTTTAATTGTAGAAAAATCAGAATGCTGTGTTTAAAAATGACTTGGGTACTAAGGAAAATGGTCAAACTAATACTAAATACCTGACATTCATAACAATTTTAAAAATTCCGACTACTTTGGCAACCGAAATTAAAATACTTGACATTAGAGACCGTAATCCTGCAATTTCGCTCTGACTAATAGTCTCTAAAACCTAATCTTCCTTTTGAAAACACAGGGCTTCAAAAAACGTGAATTTCAATTACCTTTGAAGTTGGTTCTTTCATCTAACATAACGCGATATAAATTACAGAGCTGGAGATGATAAAAGCTAGATAAAAACCTTATACGACCTGACCAACTCCGTTCCCCAGGTAAGTAAAATGCATTATGATAAAGGGTACTCCAAATATTATCACGTTTTATTTTGGGAAAGAATAATAAACCTACGCAACACCGAGTTTCTCAGCTTATATCCTACAACCTACGTGGTATATATGCATATACTAAATGGGCAGGTGGGATTTGTCTACCCTAATACCATCTCTTCATCCAAGTCCCACAAAAATTGTACTATAATACAGTATCATTCGTCTAATCTGCTTCAACGTTCGGTTGTTGACCGAAAATGCTTGTATTGGAATGCGAAATGTAACACGACACAACGACTAGAACTAGTTGAATAAACTTCTCGTAGAAAGGTATTAAATATTGCAGTTCAGACAGTAACAGGCACCCAGTGTATATATTTGTTCCAAGTGCACCACACTCGAAGAGAGTCCATTTGTGTGACGTACCTTTAGCGCTTGCACTACATAACCACGATGACGCGTTTAGCTCGGTTAGCAGTTGCAAATTGCAATATTTAAATCCCGCAGTGACTGAATGAAAAAACGGTACATCTTTCTCGGCATTTAACACGAAGATAACTGATTACGAACAAAGCAAATAACGAAGTATTTAAGAATCAACGACATTATCGAAGCTCATTAACCTTTGTTAATATAATTCTTGCGAAACGATGATGCCACGAAAACAAAACAATGGACCATAAAACCACAACAAGCTTGCTTCTTTCTTTTTTTCTTTTTCGGCTTTCACTTTTCGAACAGTTTCTTTAAACGATGCACTTATCACCATACCGGTACACCGTTATAGTATTTGTGAAGGAAATTATTTATTGTACTGGAGAGCAGAATGTTAGTTACTTTAAAAAGACAAAACGCTGGAATAACTCAAGTGCAACTCGTGGAAGGAAGAAATTAAAATCAATACCTATCCGCATCGAATTTACTTCCAAAATAGTTTCCTATAAATACATAACGTTACAAAATTCATGATACGTCGTGGGTCGCGTAATCGCGAGAAAAATTCGGTGAAACTTGAGAAAGCGGCGCATTCATTGGGCCGTGACGATGCATACAGAGTTAGCGAAGAATTTAAAAATCACGAAACAAAAATTTTGTACACACATGGCCTCTTCTTGTGTTTTGTACATACATTCCTTAGACTCAACATTGCGTGAAACGTCTGGGAAAAATAATCATGAAACGCACCAATACCATATATTTTAAGTTGTGATCCTATTCTTTGCAATTAAGGAAATTATTCTGATTTAAAAAAAGGGTTACGTTTTTCGAAAGATAGATGGAAATTAACCTAGCGCGAGTTTAATTATATTTAAATTTAATTGGAATTATAATTGCTGAAACTTAAATGAAATGAAATGAACAATTAAAGTTTGTATATATAATTATGGTGGGTTTGTTTATTTGGTATAGAAATAAAAATCAAAATTCGGATGCAATTGTTCATATTATAATAAACAAAGACCGGTCATAATTTTAAACATTTAACCTCCTTGGATTAGCGCGACCGTTCAGTGAGCTAAATTAACATTCACAATACATAACAAACTTGGGCGGAAGTCGCCCTACTGCCCAAGTAACACGAGAAATTCGAATGTCAACCGGAAATTAACGTGGAAGTAATTAAAAATGGCATCAACTTTGTACAAAAAAACCGTTTCTGGGCGGCATACAAAAGTCCACGCGACTAGCTCTGACCGTAGCCTCGCGGATACTACCTATTAGAGGAGCTTGCATTAAGTTCCCTGAACATATCAGGCTAGCATAAGTTTATAAGATATGTTCCATAAGTATGCTAGAGAATTACAGCTCGAGCTAGTTCGAGAACGACAAGCGAGAAATGAAGTACTACACTCGGTGGTTAGTTTTGCAGGACTTCCATCTTCCTATTTAGCCTGTACTAAGCCTTTGACGGCGCCTCATCAGGCGTCGCTTTACCTCGAATCTATGACGCTTAAAGTACGTCACTTCATGACAAGCTCCAGTTTGTAACCAGTGATAAACTTATGGAACATATCTTATGAACTTATGGGCTAAGGTATTAAAGGTGCCTTGACCGGCAGCACGATATGTCTCGATGGGTGTGGCTTCAATAAAAGTTGTAGATCAAACACCACACACGATCTCGGAAATGAATAACAGCCCACCGTAAAAAATACAAAAGAAAAACGTTCTGGTGAAGCAAAACTAGGCCTACAATTTTCTTTGATAGATGTAGCAAATTTTCAAACCAAGGTCATTACAAACGAAACTATCTTTAAAGATACTTTCTGATTCGTGAGGTAGCAAATAGTTATTATATATTCAATCGGTAGAACCGTACGTAATATATCATTTTCTCGATATATATATCAATCCTTTTATAATGGTTTTCTTATTTTTCAAAGATTTACGATATAGAAATCGAAGGTTAACTATGGGGGGTCTAGGTTATCGTACACTATCCGCGAAAATGGTTTTTATGGCTTCTGAGCCGATAAAGTTTTATTGCCTGAACTGGACAAAGTCCTTGCGAACGACCGACCGACGTTCTAACATAAATATCTTATGTTACTTACACAAAGAGGGAAGTAGTTTCATGGTACAGCAAACAAGGTTAAATCGAAAGTAATTGTCCTGAAAGTTAAACGCATCTACATCGCTGACTGCATGGTAATTAGATGCGAGATTTACTCGTGGGTGGATTTGATTACGTTTTGGGAGGGAGGGATGGTGGAAGAGAAATTTTTAACCAGTTTTATTTTTAAGACCTATGAGTAATTGACATTTAATTGGAGAATATTTAGTTGAAAACTTAATGGAAATTACGGTATGAGGAAAATGTTCAGCAACTTTACATTACGTAAAAAAATAAATACCACCAGGGATAGATGTAATTTTAGAAGCAGGAATGGAGAACGGCTAGTATTTACTTCAGTCCGACTCATAGCCCAGTATAGAGCCCCCTCCCTCCAATACGTAACGAAAAGATTAAATTATCTTATTGGCTCACTTAAACTACGTTTTGATGACGTAGCTGACGGGGACGGCGTAAAATACTTAATTTCTTTTTACCTCTGTCGCTATGACCTGCCTCTTCTTTCATACCCCCCCCGTCCCGTGGAAGGGGGTCCGGGACTTTGAAGCGCGCCCTGATTACTGTTCTCCATTCCTGCTTCTAAAATTAAATCTATCCCTGATACCACCTCATAATGTTACATCTAATTGAGATTTTGATGAAATTTCAAAACTTAACAATAGTTTAAAATCTTTCAGTTATGGTGCTAGGAAAACTAGTCCCTATTTAGGGGCGGAACAGTATAACGGGCAATAACCACACACGTACTAAAAACCACAACAAAATTCAAAGGCTCTTTTCAAACGCCGTTTTTTCTGCAATATTTAAATATTAAGTTCATTGCTATTCAAAACAGTCTTATTTTCCTAACCCAATTTAAGTAAAGCACCTTTTCTAAAGTTACTTTAAATAGTTCATGCGTGGAGTAAGAATGAATTAACTTTTTTAGCGGGAAAGGAGAGATTAAAGGTAATAGACGCCTACCTTACGTCTATTAACGTAAAGTTCGCGAACACTTTTAAACGAAAGTCTAAATTTGGGGCAAAGCAAACCCATTGAAAAGAAATTCCTTTGTACTCCGAAAAACTGCCAATCAAGCAGATTCGCTATACAGTCACGTTTATATTCTTTATGCAACTTGGAAATCGCAAAATAATCTTATTTTAAAAACTGGTTTTTCTATATAATATTTTATCTTTAAGCCTCTCAAAGTATATTTGCTGGTACAACCGGTACTATAGAAAGACGTTAGTTACTTTGGTGTAAATGTTCCCCAACAATCAGATTTAAATAATAAGACCTGCCGACTGAACAAACAATTCTGAAGAGTATCATGAATTGATACCAAAGATAATGCTAACAAGCTATACCGAATTTATGAAACTAAAATATAGTAAGTTTAACCTTTATAAATGGCGATATCTTAACTCGAAATAATACCTTTGCGTGATAAATAGATTCGATACAGGCATCCAAAGATGGCACATGAATGAGTGTCAAACTTTATCTACCACACCCAAACTAATAACGAAAACGAACAGATTTTACAAAAAGCTGCCAGTGGCTTTACAACCCACCAAATTGCAGAACGAAAAAAAAAATCAGTAAAACAAAAAAAAAAAGTCCACCACACCCAACCAACCCCGATCTGAAACAAGTTTAATTAACAATCCTTTATTAGGTTTATAAATTCTTAATTTCGAATTCCGAGGACGTCTTAATCAACTGCTAAGCTGTAGATAAGATTACGGTGTAAAACTGGCAATATCTTTCCAATTATTGGAATCATAATAAAAAGAAAATAAACTTGATTTTGTGGTGACTTATCGGGAAAAATTACTGATTACCTAATTATCAAAATATTACAATTAAAGTACCACAATTAAATAAAAAATTATTTTATACTCACTAAAGTATTTCAAAGTTTCCTCTATAAGTTCAGGGCTAAGGTCAACTTCAGTATCGGGTGAAATGACCGGTGTATGTATGTACCAGTCTTCGTTTTCGTATCCTGAAAAGTCAACAAAACTTGTTTGTAAACAACAACATAAACTATTTATTAAAAAAAATCATTAATTTAAAACCAATCTTGTACTAAATAACCACTGACACAATTAAGAATCAACTCTAGAAGACACAATGGGTAGAGAATAATACTCTATTAATGTCGACAACATAAAAGGACGGTTTGAAATGTCTGGGATATTTTGTTTTGGGAAAACTCAAATCTAATTTATATAAGGAATGGATGGAATACAAATTTGTCATTTCCGCATTAATGGGGGCCAAGGTCTGCTTTATAAACTTGTGTAGTAACCGTGAACGGTTAAATAAGTAACAAACTATATGAAGTAAATAAATAAAATATTTCAAGGCTTCTTATTGAGCCCGCTACAAAAATGTGTCATCAAGCTCTGTCAAAGGTTACCATTTTAATTTACTAATTGCTTTCATTTAGATTATGACAATAGTTTATTAGCATATCGCTACCATAGTAGTGTTTTGAAACCATAAAGAATAACACTCCGAGTTGCAACACAAGTTGCTAAAATGGTATAGTTAAAGGATTAAGCGCAATATTAAAAGTCCGATGCTAAATTATAATGAGTTACCAGTTACTAAAGGACTCAACAGTAATTAGTTCCTTACTTATAGTTAAGTCATCATAATTTACAACAGAGATAACAACAGTCCAGTCAGAGTGAACAAACGTCAAGAACACACAGCGGATCTAGATTTCAACCTCTAACCTCATTTGGCATAACGCACAGTTTTAAGCACAAAACCATGCAGTTCGTTCGTCCCACTGATTAATGTGAAAAAGGGCCATTAACCTCACCCCATACTTAATCTACCAGTACATTTCAAAGATGCGACAAAACTGTGTTGGTCCCAAGAATATATTAGATTTGTGAATTTGGCAGCCAGCATTTTCGGGCTTGGCATTACTAGAGAATCATCCAGGCAGCTAGGGACTTGAATTCTAGGAGCGTTTCGTCAGCAACTCTAGGCTACGCCGCGAGATAATCGATATTGTATCCTACCACCACCACCACAACTAAAAGGGGCTTTCTAAGTACCTGTACACAAAAAGGCATTGCTTCCATAACCCTTGGATAGAAAGGGGCGGCCTCTTTCTAATGTAATTAACTATATGGGTAATCTAGGATTCTGGGAGGGTGATAGTATCGCCCCCTCATTTTAATGAGGAAAATGATGATATCCAGGGACTGCTGTCATCAACGCTAGCATTTTCCATTCGGTTTCAAAAGACAAGGTCGCAGTATAGTAAATAGTATTTGCGAAAAAGGTTGCTTAACAATTAATAGAAAAGATTAATTTCAAATTAATCTAGAATATCATTCCACTGGGTTCAGAAATTAACACCTCTGCGATAGCCTTAAACGTTAATGAAATAAACCATACACAGACCTTATGCTTCTTTCAACATAACGTTACGTGAAATGCTCGAAACCATAAACTAAACTCTAGTTGAGAGTTCGTCTTAATTAAAATAGACTGTTATCTAATACGGTTGGTTATCTTTAAGTACTTTCATCGAAGCAGATACACGTACTATCAGAAAAAAACAATATAGAAGCAACACTAGGAATTATTCTCTCTTTTCTTATCTAAGGGATGGTACTTTGAAAAATAAGCCCACAAACTCCTTAAACATACACATTTCTAAAGAAAATTGAGGAACCAAAAACATTCCCAGTGTCGCTTCTAT
Organism: Phalangium opilio; assembly: GCF_054372755.1. NCBI lineage: Eukaryota > Metazoa > Arthropoda > Arachnida > Opiliones > Phalangiidae > Phalangium > Phalangium opilio. Next base: position 2,699,485 of record NW_028324187.1, on the reverse strand, counting down.
ATGTTACTGCCACTATCAATGTGATGATTCTTGAATTATATTTTTTCAACCCTTTTTTTGAAACATTATACCTGTTTGAAATCTGGGGATATATAACTTTATCTACGCTTCACTGGTTACCTGATCCAGGTAAATGAACCAAGGTGTTTGAAGGTCGAAAAAAGATCACTGAATTGACATCTTAGAATGCCATTAAAACACGCTTTGCTGATTTTTAAAGATGATAAACGTGTTTTTTTGTAAATTGAATTGACACTAACAAAATGTACTACTCATTTCCAATTGATCAGATAAAGGCATAAATAGCGCGAAAGACAAACGTGTTTTCTTCGCGCCATTGAAGATCCTTTCAAATTAGTGACATTTGGTGAAATTGCATTATCACAGGGATTAGGAAACGTTTTCTAAGATTTTGGAGGATTTAAGAATGTTCTAAACTTAGGACGAAGACTTTTCTTAAGCAATAGCTAAGTGATAAGTTGCCAGGAATTAAAAACATTGCTTAAATACTTTTCATGGACACATCTTATTTTGGAACGATGTACAAATACTTTATATAGAAAGAGTTCGCTTTCATTTCAGAACTAACTATTCCGAGGTCAAAATTACGTAAGATTTACTTCAAATTTCACAATATTTTTCACGTAAAATTCACCGATGTTAATAACAAATCAATTTAAAAGAAAACAACCCCGTTTTCTGAAAGACCTTAGTCACGTTTTAGACACTACAATACAGAACACAATGAAAACTACCAAATGGACTCAAGAACTTCAACTACAACTCAAATCAACACCAATATTAAAACCAACACAACAAAACGAAACGAACAATACCTTGAAAATGTCCACAACAACATGACTAGAAGCAGTACAACGGTGCTGGTAAAACCACCGTTTCACGCGCGACACAATAAAGGGCGCCGGGTCAAGTCATTTCAAAGTTTGCAACGCGACTGAATACTGAAATGAATAACTAAAACCCAACAAGTGCAGCCTGTAGGCAAGGTAAGTGTTGCTTAAACTCCGCTAGAGGACACAACACAAACACGGCGTCGAAACGACAGATCAGGTATTAACAGTGCAGTTTAGCAGCAAATAACCTCTACACGATATCCTTGAATTTTTCCTACGCAAAACACTTGAGACGAAAAAATCCGTAAAATTCTTTCGTTAAGCCTTTTCACAGTCATGTCTATCTCAACTTCTCAAGACGTTCCTTAAACCTCTTACGCAAAAGTTGCGGAAATCAAAAAGCAGCGACTGAGTGAGAGCATTGAAAACCAGCGAACTAAGACAACTAACACAAAAAATGTTTACAACGGCCAAAAACTCTGCCGCGCATGGCGCAATTTCGATTTTTGCGCTGCTTGAGAAGCGTCGACTACGTTCTCTGTTAAGAACATAACGTATAATTTAACGCCGCTTGAGGCCAATCGTTAAAAGAAATCAAGAAAATCCGGTACATTGTGAGAAAGTAGAACGAAGCCACGCGGAGAGATCTTTCGAGCCGACTAGAGAGTGATTAAGAGTTTGACGCTGCCGTATCGGTAATTAGTACCACACCATACCATACTGAACACAATTCCCTTTCCGAACTGAGTCCGAATAAAAGCTTTGAGTCTACCAACCAGACACATCAGTCGAAAGGAAGAGTGGTAATCGATAGTGGTACTTGTTTCTATAGAAACGGTACCTCACTGACCTACTCAGTTGAAGTCAGTCAGTCTCTCTCCCATTCCCAACCCTATTCTCCCTTAGATTCTACAACATGACTCAGTCAACCTTACTTATCTTTTTCACTATGAGCCCGGTTACATGTGCCTTCGAAGAGCGCTTTATCGTAGGACGGACGAAAGGCGCGTTTGCGAAAGGCGCTTTTGAAAACATGCTTACTGTTACATGCGCGCTCTTCGTGAAACCCTTGGTTTTCCCACTCTCGATTTTGGGGAACTTATCGTGTTTACAAATTGCCTGGTTTGTCAGTCGGTCCCAGCTCCTTGTGAGAATAGCTAGGATTTTTGAGAAAGCTTTAGGTATGATACAATTTCAACTTCAAACTCAATTAAAAATTCGGTTACTATTTGATAAACTAATTTTAAAAAGTGGCATTCTTCCCACTTACGATTAATCTGGACTAATTAGTTCGGAGAGAAATGCAGAAATCGCCAATTTTCAAAATTAAGATTTTAAGACTAGTTTGTAAAAAAATCCTGGCACACTTGGCGAAATACATTTCAGTACTGGAGAATAAGCCTCTACAGTAGAAAAATTCCCGCATAAGGGATTTCTTGTTTTCCAAGAAAATCGCTTTTGTAGTTACATGACTAGGGAAAGGCGGTTTTAACACTCGGTTTTCACTGGGCGAATTTCATTACGGAAAGAAATTCGCAGAAAAAGCAAAAAAGGTAAAAACCGCAACGGCAATTTTTATCCTGTGTGGTCGGTTTTCACTGTGCGAAACCGTGGCGGAAAGAAATGTCTAAATACGCCTATCCGAACTGAACTGACCCGTGTCACCTTCGCGATTATCTGCTATTTCAAGATGGAGGATAATAGCATCGCCGAAACTCTAACCACGATTAAAGTATATCTTTTATATCGAAGATGGAGGAGAAAACAATATATTAGACGCTTCTGGATACGTGATTTATATGCAAAAAGGTTTCATCAAGGTGATTTCGCTAATCTAGTTCAAGAAATGAGAGAAGGCGATCCTGAAAAACATTTTGAGTAAGTTAAGCCTTGGTTCTTCAGTCAGTCACTTCATTTTGATTAGCAGTTAGCTTCTTCACTTGGCTATATACTGAAGAAATTAAGGAATGACTTAAATTTATTAATTTTTTAGATACTTCCGTATGTCTGCTGCCCAATTTGACCATGTCTTATTCCTAGTCCGCGACACAATAACGAAGAAAGATACCAACTTCAGGTATAGCGTATCTCCCGATGAAAGATTAGCTCTCACTCTACGGTATTATTATTATGATGTGTTTCTATAGTGGCATTTTCTAACATCAGGTTTTTGATTTAGATTTTTGGCAAGCGGTGACATGCAAGTTAGCTTGTCTTATAGCTACCGCTTGGGAAAAACCACGGTTTCAAACATAATAAAAGAAACATGCCATGCTATTTGGGAAACCATGGCTCCTGTTTACGTTAAGCTGCCGTCTTCAGAAGAGGAATGGATCAAAGTGTCTCAAGGTTTTGAACAACAATGGAGCTTACCAAATTGTATTGGAGCGATAGATGGCAAGCATGTGCAAATAGCTAAACCAGGAAACTCGGGCTCTATGTTTTATAATTACAAAGGAACGTTTAGTACCGTTTTATTAGCTCTTTGCGATGCTCATTATAGATTTTTAATGGTCGATGTGGGTAGTTATGGCTGTCAAAGCGACGGTGGCATCTATGGAACATCAGAGTTTGGTATTCGGATGCAAAACAACGATCTAAATATTCCTGAAGGAAGAATTCTCCCAGGCTCGCAAACCAAATTTCCATACTACATTGTTGGAGATGAGGCCTTTCCTCTTTCTCGTGATATCATGAGGCCCTACCCTGGAAAGGGTGACTTGACCAAAAGAATCTACAATCTTCGTGTTAGTGGAGCTAGAATTGTAATTGAGAATACCTTTGGTATCATGGGCGTTCGTTGGAGAATATTCTCACGGACTCAATATGGTAGTCCCGAAAATATTGATGGACTAGTAAAAGCCGCAGTATGTCTACATAACTACCTTATGACGGATGAATTCGGAAAGCCCTCTACAACAAGAAAGTATGCGCCAGAAAGGTTTGCAGATTACGTAGATGAAAACAGAGTCTTGAGAAATGGAACCTGGCGAGAAAATGTAGCATCATGCGTGATAAAAGATTTTTCTGAGAGGAATCAGCCGAATAGACATAGTCGTTTTGCTGGTGTTTTAAGAGATACATTAGCCAAATATTTATGCAACGAAGGTGCCATTCCTGGCCAAGAAGAGAATGCAAACAAACAATAAGGTCTATCAGGATTAGTGCTTGTAACTGCATTTTAGAATCAAACTTTTAAGGAGTCAACAGAGATGCTAAATTTTTATCTCGTGTTTCTTTCTGTAAATATTATAATAAAATGCTCGTGTTTCTTTCTGTAAATATTATAAAAAAAATGCTCTTGTTTCTTTCTGTAAATATTAGATATACATTAAATTATCTTGCACAAGAATAATTGTTTTGAAAATTTGTACTTTATTTGTAACGTCATAAAATCATGCCAGCATTGCGACATAACCAAATTGACTCATTTCAGAGTACATAACCAAATTGACTCATTTCAGAGTTTAGAAACTAAATTGTTGGTGATAGGAAAGCATCGTAAAGAACATATATTACTCGGTCGATTCAACTTCATAAAACAGTTTTTCGATTTGAAACCTTAAATCAATCTGTTTTTTTCTGTCCAAACCCTCATATCTAAACAACAAGCTTTTAAAGTATAAGACAGATTCATCATTTTGCCCCCCTTTTTTCTCTATACTCTTTGTAGCAGCATCTAAGTAGGAAATCATTTTATAATCAACATCGTTAACTTTCCTCCTTTTAGAGTTAGGTGGCTTAACTTGGTCACTAATAATTTTGGCTTGCTGAGCTTTGATATGAGCTGGAGCTGTTCCACTTTGACCTTCACAATCCATGACGGCAGCTGGAATATTTTCTTGCGTATGTTCTTGACTAGTTACGATATCATTTGGGGTTATATATATATTCGAGTCAGTACTTTTACCCAAATTGTTAGACACTTCATTGTCATGTTCAGTAAGCGTTAAGTCAAGGTCCCTGTTAAAAATACATAAGAACTTTTTAATCGAATAGCACTTTCTTATCCAAAATCAATTGGGCCATTGGGAAGAAGCATCAGTAGCTTCTCCTTTGATTTTGAGATTGCAAAACATAGGAATACTTACTCGACTGTTTCACCATTCGCCATATGGTTAAATATCACACGTGCTTCGTTATCATCTCGCTGGCTCAGCTCAGCAGAAATATCACTATCATTATTTTGATTCACTTGAAGCGGATGCGCTACTGAGCGGTTACACACTTGCTTTATCATAATATTGCTAGAGGTTCTATGAATTTATATGGAATAAACTATTAATTTTCAGAACTGGACAACGAATATAGCACAATTTACCTTCTAGGTTCTACTGTTGCACCCAGAAAACCATCCAAGATTGTGTACAATTTCCACTTTGGCATCGATACATCATCGCTACCCGCTCCACTGGATTGTTTTTGAAGATATTCCCTTCGTAGTTTCAGATATCTATCTCGCAGCCCTTTCCATTTAGTAGCCACTTCATTTTCTAATTACATTTGTAAATATGAAATATTATATCTACGCACATTATATGAAATAACTACTTACTTGAACAATTTAACATTGTTGCAATTGAACTCATTCTATTGTCTTTCATATTTATATCTTTATAACTACCATTTCTTTTATCCCAAAGGTAGGGATATTTTCTTATTTCTTCCACCAACATTTCCGAATCGAGTTTAGTCATTATCAGTTATCACAGTATTATCACAGTATTATCACAGCACTCTAATCAATCAATTTGAATCAAATGATTGTTAAACCTCGGGTCGAACACTGAAAATTTCAAAATGGCGGCTCCCAAGTAAACACGCGCTCAGCGTTAACCACGTGACTAGCATACCCTCAATGATTGGTTTGTGCCATAGGAAAAAAAAAACGCGGCTTGGGAAAATTCGCAAAAATAGAAATAGGACCCGCAACGCAAAATCGCGAAATTCGCCAAAAAAAGAGGAAAAGTTTTTCCTTTTCCGCAAAATAATGCGAAAAACGCTGAAAATTCGCTCAGTGAAAACCGGGTATAACCCCGCGGAAAGGCGCTTTATCGACGAAAACCGCTTGTCCGAGGTAGTTTTCGTTAAAGCGCTTTATCTCGAAAATTTTTCGTGAAAACCGGTTTCCAGGTGTTACATGAGGGCGGATTAAAAGCGCCTTTCGATAAAGCGCTCTTCGAAGGCCCATGTAACCGGGCTCTATGATTCTTGCTCGTAACCTTGAAATGAGATTCTGATTCACGCGTACGGAATCGAGAGATAGGAAGCTAGTTTTCTTGGCGCGGTTTTTAATTTAAATTTATACACGCGTGTGTGTCTCGGGCGGCATCTGGTTATGGTTTGTTTAAGTTGTCTTACTGACGGTACACTCGATCAGTTTTGTTTGTACAGGTTTTGATAGTGGTAGGCCTATTTGTACTTAACAAAAAGCTGCATGCAACGCGTCTATTTCTCAGTATGTAGGTGTGGCACGCGTATTTATATTTGGTTTAAATATAGGATAGCGGATGATTCATAATAATAGTATGGAGTAATGAAACCTTGAATAGTACTATAATACCGAGGGGTTAATCACTCTCAAAGATTCTGTACACCGATTACGGGTAATCATTTTAGCACTGTCAAAGGCAGGGCTTTTAAAGATTTAGTACAGTGAAAGAAACAGCCGTGTACACCGATTATACTGAGTGACCAGCCCCTCGCAAAATACCCATACTACGTCACATGTTTTTGTAATCATTTTAGCACTGTCAAAGGCGGGGCAGTACAGTGAAAGGTTTATACACCTATTATACTGAGTGACCAGCCCCTCGCAAAATACCCCATTTTACGTCACATGTTTGTCCAATATATTCTATAATCTTGTTACTAATTGTTACCTTAGTTCTTAAAACAATGATCTTATTAATTGTCTATAGTATATTAAAATCTTTATGATGTTAATTAGAAATAAATTTATTTTATAAATTCAAAACTGCCGATAATTTATAGTAATAGACCATTCCAGTAATTACTTGTAAAGAAACCAACACGCGGTAGAGGAGGGGGGAGGGGAGGGGGGTCTCTTCTGACTCGCCCAGAGGCAACGCCAGAGATAACTAACTACACGCGGGGGGCTAGCCAACTCGCACCCCCAAAAACGGCGCTTCTTAACGCACCCCCTACGCCCTGTAAATTTATCTTCACACATGTAAATAATGAAATGGTCTATTTAAGTGCGCGAACTTTGGAGCTGTTAAAAGTTTTACACCCAAAACTAAATAGGTTGCATTACTAATCTTAGAGGCCACAGTATAAATCTTATACATTCTACAAGTACCACGAACCTTTGACACTCCCATAAAAAATCCCCCTAAGTCAAAACAACAAAAACATAAAATAAAATAAAATAAAAAAAGGACTTACCCCCAAATTGTGTAAGTGTATCAGCTCTAAGTTTGTAACGTGGAATCTGTTCTTCTATAAGACTGACCAGTTCAACTTCCACATCTGAAGTATTGCATATATCTACAAAGAAATGTACTTATTTTTAAAACAGGTTATCGCTTTCGCCTAAAATTCAAACTGTCAACTCCATCATAATATTTTTTTAACATATTTATTTCACATGTGGTCAAGATTATTAAATTTTCCATATTCCCATATTGGGTTGCCCAGGTAATTAATATAAAAGAAAAACAACTAAAATCAAAAGGAGGGGGGGGGGTAAATAAACCGTGCCGATTTTCTCATCCCCCATAATCTTCCCCCCTTTTTGGCTAAGATGAAATAGATTTGTTAATTGGACTTTAGCCAAAATGGTCAACAAACCCTTGCACAGATATTTGGTTTCACAAAAACATTAGAAAGGTCACAAAGTTAAACATTTTATCATATGAATCTAAATAAATAAATTTATAGAAGTTGCTCTAGATTTTTATTTTTATAAAACCATATAAATTTAGAAGCACCCATATAGATAATATATTAGGGTGTGGCTAAATAAATAAACCTAATGGACTGGAAACAAAGGAAAAACTATTTTGTATTTTCTACCATTTTACCTTACAACTATGTTTAATTTCCTGAAACAAATATAGCCAGAAAATGCCTAAAGATTTCCATGCAATTTAAACAAAATTAAATATATACACATACCTGTAATTGTTCCTTGGTCCCTTTTGACTTCCACCTCCATCAAATCATCTTCACTACCATTGCCTTCACTTTTTCTTTCACTTTCAATAATCCCACCAAAACTACGAGATGTCCCTGGCACTGCATAAGGTTCCAGCTTGAATGGTAAAGATAGTGGCAGGCTCTCGCCTTGCCTGTGCCCTAACAAATTCGTCTATAATTTATCAGCGGCGCTCAATGTCATTTTCACTAATAATTTAGAATCAACAATAAGCTATAAGTCAAAGAGAATCTGTAAAGAAAACAACAATTACCAACATTAAGGACTGGTCAATCAGAATTTTTTATGGATATTATTAATTCAAGTGTTAAGGACAAAGCAGAGACATACAAAAGGCTTGATCATAAATAAATTTAAAAAAAGAATGATTTGGCTACGGCTTATCTAAGCAATAACTTTAACATTTGCACTGACACGTTCTGCTTAATTGGCAAGACTCCAAATCCTCCACAGAATGAGGAAAAAGGTAACACTAAACCCAAAATGAACATACACAAACCTCTAGTGTCGGTGTTGTTTATTCTAAGGGATTTCACTATCAGATAATACATCTACTATCTTAATTAATTAATTACTTAATTAATTAATCGCGTGCCCTGTTCTTTTCAAAATAATGTCACTACAAATTGATTGACACATTAATGTTATGGTTAAGGGTGTTAACTTGTTAAGTAAATCAATATCTAATTCTTCAGTTACTCATGGAATTAATAAATGACAATTCTCGCGTCTGAGAACCAGTTTAATTCCAAAGAAACAAATTTGTAAAATTGCGTAAACATAATTCGGGGGAGGCCGTGTCATGTACCCCCTGGGACATCCAGACAAAATCATTCAACCAGTACATAATTTTATACCTAAGCCTTGGTCAATTTAGTAATAAAAGTTTGATTTTAAGCAAATTAATTGGACTATCGCTTCAAATTTGCTATCAAAATGAAACTTAATATCAAATTTAGAAAAATTTATGCTTTAAAAGGCAATAAACACTCATAAAATAATATTTGACTTACTTTTTACGAAGCTTATCACGAAAATCCTTCACACTATGCGGGAGAGGATGAGGAAACTAAAACGGCGGTTATGACGTCACGCGAAAGAAGAGAATGAATTCGTCTGCGCAGAAAGACACGCCTATTTCAGGCTTATGGAATATGGATCTGTCTGTGTGGTCCGTCTAAATCGAAGATTATTTAAATTTTTATTTTTAAATGGAGAAAAATAATTAAAAAGCTGAGGAATTTTAATTAAATTGTGTTTATTTAATCATTAAAAAACCTATACTCACAATTCATTATTTAATTTTTCAAAATCAAAGAAATTAAGTCTGACAAAAACCATAATTTAAATAATGCAATTGAATTTAGACATTGTGTTTTGTTTTGTGGGGGGACATATGATAGTTTGGGGGGGAGGAGACAGCGCTCTGCGGCCCCGCCCCTTAAACATTTCACTTTCTTTTCCTTAAATTCTTTTATTTAGATTTTATACATATCATTATGACCGAAACTCATCGGTAAAGGTCACAGAGCAGATTGCGTTATTCAATATCTAACTTATCGATCGTTTCTTCTAATTCATCTAAATCTTCATCATCATCAAAAAGATTCTCATCTATTGGAACAGCATCTTCTTCACCAACACCAACACCTCCTCCTACTGCATCCTTTACTTGATTATCATCGGTTATATTATTTTCTAATTGCCAATGCCTTTTCTCGACAACTGTAATTCCAGCAGCATCAGATTCACTCGCACTGGCAATAAGGCTTTCCAAGGTGATTTCATTCACTTTAATTCTTTCATTTTCCGATCCATCTTCTCCGTCATTACTTCCGGAAATGTCAAAAGCAGCCTCATCATCATCCATGGCATCGTCATCAGCCATTTCAGGGTTAAACGTGAACATATCCCTTCCACTGAGACCAATATTTCTACCGGCTTTGAACTCTGCTCTTTTACGATCTTGCTCGTTTCTTTCCCTTTCTTGTTTTTCTTTCAACTGTAAAAATTAATTAAGATTTAATGGGGAAGTTAAATATATATAATTTAAAACCTAATTATTTTTAACATGGTTCATACAACTTTTGGAAGAAAACAAATTTCCCTGAGATTTCCATGAGGTTTTTTCCCATATACTTCCCTGAGATTTCCATGAGGTTTTTCCCCATATACTTCCCTGAGATTTCCATGAGGTTTTTCCCCATATACTTCCCAGAGATTTCCAGGTTTTTCCCCATATATTTCCAGGTTTTTCCCAATATATACTTCCCTGAGATTTCCCGGTTTTTCCCCATATACTTCCCTGAGATTTCCATGAGGTTTTTCCCAATATATACTTCCCTGAGATTTCCATGAGGTTTTTCACCATATAATTCCCAGAGATTTCCAGGTTTTTCCCCATATATTTCCAGGTTTTTCCCAATATATACTTCCCTGAGATTTCCCGGTTTTTCCCCATATACTTCCCTGAGATTTCCATGAGGTTTTTTCCCATATACTTCCCTGAGATTTCCATGAGGTTTTTCCCCATATACTTCCCTGAGATTTCCATGAGGTTTTTCCCCATATACTTCCCAGAGATTTCCAGGTTTTTCCCCATATATTTCCAGGTTTTTCCCAATATATACTTCCCTGAGATTTCCCGGTTTTTCCCCATGTACTTCCCTGAGATTTCCATGAGGTTTTTCCCAATATATACTTCCCTGAGATTTCCATGAGGTTTTTCCCCATATACTTCCCTGAGATTTATGGGAGGTTTTTCCCCATATACTTCCCTGAGATTTATGGGAGGTTTTTCCCCATATACTCCCCTGAGATTTCCATGAGGTTTTTCCCCATATACTTCCCTGAGATTTCCATGAGGTTTTTCCCCATATACTTCCCTGAGATTTCCATGAGGTTTTTCCCCATATATATATATGGAGTATCCTATGGAGCAAATGCTATTGAAGGACGGGGGCAAATAGGACTTTTAACATAATCAAAGGACATCCCCGTATCTCTAATATAACCAGAGTTATGAGCCTCCAAATATAATGTAACGTAAATAATCCTATGGAGGGGATGTTTATGAACATTTTCCTTCATTACTCGGACCCTGTTTGACAAAAATTTCCCTGATTTCCCTGAAGTTTACTAAATATTCTAAATTTCCCTGAGGTTTTTGTCGACTATTTTTTCCCTGATTTTTCCAGGTTTTCCCTGTTTTCCAGGTTTGTATGAACATTTTCCTTCATTACTCGGCCCCTGTTTGACAAAAATTTCCCTGATTTCCCTGAATTTTACTAAATATTCTAAATTTCCCTGATTTTTCCAGGTTTTCCCGGTTTGTATGAACCCTGTTAACCTAATTACCTTCTTTTTCTTCCAAGCTATAAATGTTTCTAGAGTTATCCTTGTCAAATTATTGCCAAGTTGAGCCCGCTGCCTTTCTATTAAATCTTCAATGGATAGTTCATCCTTTTTGTCAACCTTTTTCTTATCTTTATTGAGTACAAAACCATTTGGAAGAGCGTGACGATAATGGCATTTTAAACCTCCGTTAGGACACTCCCAAAACCATCCATATTTGTTATTTTCAAGGGCATCCAAAAAGTATTTACAAATCTATTAAATAAATAAATAAATAAATAAAATTAATTAGTACAGAGTAATTAAAATTAAAACACTATAACTCTTAGTTACAATTGTGGTTTTTGGCATTTTTCTTTCAGCCTCTCCGTGTTTTTTCTCTACTACTTCTTTTAACTTTTCCTCGTCCCAATTTTCCATTTTGTCTAAGTAAAAATAAAGATTAATTATGATAATTAAATTAAACAATAATTAATTATCTATAGAAGAAAAACATTAATTACCTTCATCTCTAATGTCACAATAGACATTTTTCTTTTCACCTTTCCTTTCAACATTGGGATCATGAGAAAATTTACATTTATCACCCTTAGAACAATGGCCTTGTTTAAAAAACGCGCATAAAACTGATTTTGGATCAGTACCTGTACAAAAACAAAATAATAGTTACCATAGATTTTTATTTTTATTATATTATTATATTTATATATTTATATTTATATATTTATATTTATATTTATATTTATATATTTATATATTTATATTTATATATTTATATTTATATATACATATTTATATTTATATATTTATATTTATATATTTATATTTATATTTATATATTTATATTTATATATACATATTTATATTTATATATTTATATTTATATATATATATACATATTTATATTTATATTTATATATACATATTTATATTTATATATTTATATTTATATATACATATTTATATTTATATATTTATATTTATATATTTATATATTTATATATTTATATTTATATATATATATTTATATATTTATATTTATATTTATATATTTATATTTATATATTTATATTTATATATTTATATTTATATATATATATATATTTATATTTATATATACATATTTATATTTATATATTTATATTTATATTTATATATTTATATATTTATATTTATATATATATATTTATATTTATATATTTATATTTATATATTTATATTTATATATATATATATTTATATTTATATATTTATATTTATATATACATATTTATATTTATATATTTATATTTATATTTATATATTTATATTTATATTTATATTTATATATTTATTATATTATTATTATTTATTTTTATTATATAAAACATAAAGTTTAAGGAAAACATACCCTTTTCAACCTTCTGTGTTACAACAGGTTTAAAAAGCTGATTCAGTTCATCTGCCTCCTTCTTCTTCTCATCTTTCTTTTTTGGATCATCTAACTGATTTTTTTTTATATAATGTTCAACAATTGAAAATGCAATGCGGTAATGATACCCTATGCTTCATATATTTCAGAAGAAAAAAAAACATACCTTCTTAGGTTGGTTTCCTTGCTTGACTTGATTTTGGACTTGCTGGATGAATTTCTGATTTTTAGCACCTTTTTTATTTTTTAATCCAAAGGTTTTATCCTAATAACGAAAAATAAAAAGAAAATAATTGAAATTATTTATTAAATTTAATTCCCCGAATATTTTGACCCCCATCCGCCTTCCCCCACAATTCCTCGAGCTTTCTGCATGGCAATTTCAATACAAAGTTAAGCCTAACATTACATTATCATAGCTAAGCCTTGGTCTTAGGCCGTATTGTCAATTTTGCGATATTCAGGCCTTTGCAAATTTAATGTATGGAGTTTTTATATTTCTTATTAATCAATAGAAGTTATCTTACTTCAATAATCTTCTCTTTTTTCTTCAAATCAGCCTTTTTACTAGGTTCTGGAGCCTTCTTTTTCGGCGGCATTTCGCTCGCATGCCAACTACTGAACTACACACACACACACGAATTATGCAAATCTACAAAAAAGAATCTTCCGCTTTAATTCCACAAACAAGCGAACTTTGTGAGAAAACGGTACTTCAAGTGTAAGCACCGGACCGCACCAAAACTACCCGATCTTCGCTTTCCATACCTTTAGTGCGTTCAGTGCTTGGTACGAAATAGGTTGAATGACCTTAAGTTGTTTAACAGATTAATTAAATTCTGCGTTGTATAAAATAAACCACTTTTTACTTTAAATTTACTATTTAAAACGGTTTAGAGCCACAAATATACCTTAAGAAGTATTTTATAAAAATTACTTTGCAATACTTATTTCCATCCCTGATGAAATACTTGGAAAAAAATTACGGGACCTTGAGAGAAAATATTGACAGAAGACAAGTTGTACTTCCTGTACATGACGGGATGAGAGTGTACAGGATAATTAATAGATTACTCGCTCTTGTGTAATAATTAAACATACGCAATTTGTTCAAATTCAAAACAGTTTCTGAATGAGTCACTACTAATAACGTAACTATTTAATGTTATGTAAAGTAAGCCTTAAAATTGTTCACCATAGAAAACCCCTGCAAGTTCTGTCTAAATTTTGAAATTTGAAAGCTTATATAAATTATAGTACATGTAATGAGCTTCATAATCGCGGTTGGCCTCCTCACTTGTGTCATAGTATTATTTATAATCGTTTTAAAATGCTGCATAAGAAGGTATGTTGTAATTTCTTTAATAATTTTTCAAACCCTTAGCATGGATAAAGAATGCGCGTACGGAAATGGTTTTAACGCTATAGGATAGGCAACTCCCTATCTCGGGCGACAGCTTATTCTGTATATACTCTGTTACAACATCAGTTGTCAGCACGCGTAAACCTAGGTCTCTATGTAACGTAGCTTTGCATGTGCTGTCAAAACTTCAGGATCTTCAGGATTTAAAATATCCGCGAGTTTTTTAGCTGGAGTGCACGGACCTCTAGGCCTTAGTTTCAAATAGGTGTGAAATTGTATACAACAGCCTACTGCTGTCTGCACGTATTTGAAACTAAGGCCTAGAGGTCCGTGCACTCCAGCTAAAAAACTCGCGGATATTTTAAATCCTGAAGATCCTGAAGTTTTTTGTCTCTTGACAGCACGTACAAAGCTACGTTACATAGAGACCAAGCTTTGCGCGTGCTGACAACTGATGTTGTAACAGAGTGTATCCAGATTGGGAGTTGCCTATCCTATAGCGTGAAAACAAATTTCCTCACGCGCATAGAGTAATGGCACCTACTTGCCTTTGACTGTATTAAGCTCTATGGGTAGTTAACATGGAGTGCCACTACTCTATTCTTTATCCATGCCCTTAGTTTGTAAATAAAGTGTATTTTATAACAGATACGAAAATACAAATTTGCAAACAACCCAGCATTCTACAACAACTTCATTATCAACACACTTGCCTTACAATCCAGACCCTTTACAAAGCTCAAATTACTTTCCTAGCGCATCAAATTCCCAATTACCTTATAACACAAGGCCAACAAATTTTAGCCAACCAATACAATCGGGTGCTATTCCCGCATCTATGATGGGTTTTGGTATTAATCACCCTGCAACTCACGGAGGAGTAGCTTCATTAAGGCATTATCAGCAATGGCCTAACCAAAATTTTACAGGTGTCGCGAGTGTTCAAAGCCCAATAAATCCTAATCAACCTGTACCAGATTTACCACCATCTTATGTGGTGGCTTCAGAGGTAAGAATTTTCTCCTTTTAAATAGTTTAGTTTTATAACCTACTTAGTATACAATTAAAATTGGTATTCATTAATAATTAATTAAGCTTCTGGATCCACCACCATCTTATATTGAAGCTCTAAAGAGCCCAAGATAGTATCAAAAACGCGGAGATTTTAAGCTATAGGATTTTAAATATTTGTTATTAAAAAGTTTAAGTCAAATTGGTAGCTATAACCTCATGGGGAGGGATTTTAGGATAAAGCCAAGTGCCCAGCTACATCTTGTTTTTAATTGTACATAAATACATACATAAAAATTTAATTGTGCTTTTCACAATTGTTTTATAATTTTTATGAAGAGAAAAATGCTTTTAGCTGTATTTTTTACTTTTCTAAGTAATCAAATTACCTGACCTAATTTCTATTAGACGATAGCCCACTCAATCACGCGCAACATGGCGTAGTCAGGCATGCTTCTATAGTGCATGCATGCAGCTTCACGTTGTCCATTGCGTGATCGAGTGGGCCTGCATGCTTCATGTTGTCGATTGCGTGATCGAGTGGGCCTGCATGCTTCATGTTGTCGATTTCGTGATCGAGTGGGCCTGCATGCTTCACGTTGTCGATTGCGTGATCGAGTTGGCCTCCCTGCTTCACGTTGTCGATTGCGTGATCGAGTTGGCCTCCCTGCTTCACGTTGTCGATTGCGTGATCGAGTTGGCCTCCCTGCTTCACGTTGTCGGGCCTACATGCTTCACTTTGTCGATTACGTGATCGAGTGGGCCTGCATGCTTCATGTTGTCGATTGCGCGATCGAGTGGGCCTGCATGCTTCACGTTGTCGATTGCGTGATCGAGTTGGCTATGATTAGACCTACCGAACAAATTAGTTTCAGAATCTCATTGGTTAACCCCCAAAATCTTACTCTATCCTTATTGGTGGAGTTTACGGGCATCTGTTGTGATAAGCACTTTAATTGGTTGGCATAAACAATTAAGTCAACACCCAGTACTTAAGTTTTAGCCTAAAATATCTTTTTAAGCTTGAAAAAAGAAATAAAAGCTTGAGTATTTCATAAAGTTCATTTATAAACTTAAATGGTAAATGTGTTAACTATTATAGTGGTGTCAAAAAAAGTATATTCTAACATTACATTTCCAAAAACAATGTTATAACTATTCCATAAAACGAATTGTATTTAAAAACTCCGTTTTTAGATAAGATTGAAATCTCTTTTAATCTAATTTATCTTAAAAAAATAATTAAAAAGGACCAAGTACTTTTAGAGTTTTAATTTTCCATGTGTGTAGTGTTAAAAAAGCTATATAATGAAATTGCAAATTTCCTGTACATAAAATGATCCATTTTTGCATATACTATATACAAATTGTAAATAAAACTTTTTTTCAAGGCTTGTAATTAGAAAAGTTCCCCCCTTTAAAATTGTTACTAATTAAATAAAAAATAAAAAACGAAACGTACTTGTTACGGTAGTTATAGTTTTGTACAATTTTCAAAAACATTGTTTTAATACTAACAATATTGAATAAAATTGAAATTGCTAATCAGAGTACACATTTTTGTCTTGTGGTTCATTTTATTAAGCCTAAATTCTTAATTTCTAATAGAATTTTACTGTCTACTGGCAATGACAAAAATATTTATAGATGGAATCAGGGATAGATTTAATTTTAGAAGTAGGAATGGAGAACCAAGTAATGTGGGCGCGCGTCAAAGTCCCGGACCCCTTCCACGGGACTGAGGGGTATGAAAGAAGAGGCGGGTCATAGCGACATGATAGAAGAGGCACGTCATAGCAACAGAGGTAAAAGGGAATTACGTATTTTTCTCCGTCCCCGTCAGTAACGTCATCAAAACGTAGTTTAAGTGAGACAATAAGATAATTTAAACTTTTCGTTACGTGTTGGAGGGAGGGGCTCTATACTGGGCTATGAGTCGGACTGAAGTAAATACTAACCGTTCTCCATTCCTACTTCTAAAATTAAATCTATCCCTGATGGAATAAAATGATTTATGCCCGATAGTGTCTTTGAGTCTTAGCTACTACCAGGTACTAGACTCAAAAAAGCCGATTTGTAAGTAGAGATACTACAGCGCGTGGAGTCAAAAGGGTTTGGGTCAAATAATTACGAGTTACCACTTGTCATGTTTCTTAAATTAAGTTCCCTTTCCGCGTTCCTTGCCTTTGTCTACAACTTGAAACGTTAGGAATAGAAAAATAATGTAAAATGTTCACTTTCAAGGAAGCTTTAGTATAAGATCCGAAAAATTATCATTAACGACAATGCGTGGTCAATTAACGCTTAACGAACATAATTAAACCAGTCACACACCAAAGGATGGCGCAAGCTGATTAAATCGATATATTGCATGTTATTGGTTCTTTTTTCTTCACAGAACTCAAAAAGCAAAAGCTCTACATGAGTACTAATGGTTATGCAGTATCTAGAATTGTAGAGACCTTGTAAAGTAGAAACTAAGCGATCAATATCAGGAACTTAGACTACACTGGCTGGCGGCGGGCGTATCGCCCGTACACTATCCAGAATAGTACAGTGTCAAAATGGATGGAACCTAGTCTAAGCTAGATTATGACGCGTCCACAATGTAGTAGCGTTTATTTAAAAGTGTTATGAATATTGGTAACATTAGTACATCATACCCCTATTTCATTTCATGACATATAAATGAACTACGTAGTTGTCATTTTTATACAGTTTTTTACCTGTTTCTCAAGTAAGTAATGCCACGCTTATCTATTTTTAATAAGGCTTAAAATGCTTTGAAATCCGTTTATTTGCACTCGTTAATGCTTGAAACAACGTGAATGCATTTTTGTACATCAATTTCAATAAATATGCATTAAGATACCGGTTTAATATAACCTTAAGCCTAAAAAATAGTTTAATTGTTCAATAAGGGAATCCTGAAAATATGGATTTGAAATTTTCCCAATAATTTTAGGGTGATTCTCGGTTTGTAAATAGCGACATCTAATAATCATTTTAAGATTAAATTAATTAGATATTGCTTTAAATAAATAATTAATAGCAGGAGTAAATAGATGCGAGACAGAGAATCTTTCTCTCCTCACCTCTAATGTCTAAGGATGATGATAATTCGCAAAGTGGGCGGGTACTCTAGTAAACTGACGAATAAATATGATAAAAGTATTTCATTCCACGTGTCCCCTTTATTTTTTTCTACGATAATATAGATTAGCTGATGATGACTTCAATAGATATGGATTTATGAATGTATTTAATTTCTCATTTAGATTTTATTTATGCTTCAAATGTATGTAAAAATAATATTCAAGTGGATTATAATTTCTCGGGATGCATATATCGTTGTAATATAACAAATGATATATTTTGCAAAGATGGTATGTTAATTAATATAATCAAGGTTTGGTACAGAGATTATTGAAAGCCTGGAGGCATAAGCCACTTAATAGATCTCTACACAAACCTTGATACGTTTAAGCTTAAAAATTCGTTATAACACAATTAAACCTACAACTTTATGCAGGACAACCTATGGAATGTGGTGAAGGAGTGGGGTTTCAATGCCCGTCAGAATCAAGTTATACTTGCGTTACTCATCATTGTACGCTAATAGTCAAAGAAAGCTCTTGTTCAGTTGTTACAGGTAATACTATAGGTATACCTTATTGTAACAATGGATCATCTATTCAGAAAGGTACATTTTGATAATAGATCTCAATGCAATGTCTACAACAAAAATATAAAAATTCAATATTTTATTCTGACAGATGCGGCTAGCGATCCTTTTGAAGATACGGAAACCCCTATAGAGACAACAACAGGAACTACAAAAAGAACCAAGGGAACTACATCACCAGCACGACCGCCAACTAAAAAGCACGACATTCAACCAGGTATGGTGTGAATTTTATTTTTAAAATTATTCACGATAATAATAATGAGGCTAATTTGCAAGATTCTTAAAGATAATTTTATATCAATTAATACCTAATAGAGTAGATTAATTTTAAGTAAACAATTAACTTATTTTAAATAGCAAATGAAGGATCCCATAAAAGTAAATTGTTACAAGTATTTAAGAAAAAATATATTTTTTTTGTTAAATTTCGACTTTTAAATACTTTTAAATAAAGCATGGATTTTTTAACTTAAATTATTGTAATGCGAAGGAATGTTTTAACATTAACTATTTCTACATGTTTAATTATTTGCATTAAAAAAATTAAATTTGTGCCTTCACGGAAAGCATCCCACCAGGATGAACCGTTAGCATTAGTTTTCCATAGAACGCCTGTAGGAATGTTTTACCCGCAATACATCCCTGTTCGCGAAAAATACCTCTAACAGGCGTATGCTTTAACATTGAAATCTAATAGAGAGCCTTTATGCGTTTTCCCCCGTTCTACATACATCATATAATTAAATTTTAATTTTAATTAAACAAATTTAAATTAACATTCCTTCGCTAAATAAACTTAAATATTTTCAGATTTCAAAAGTACTTTATAAATGTTACGATGCTACATATAAGTTATTTAATTATTTTTGGGCGATTTAAAAATCAGGGAGTTGTATGTCTTAAAAGAGAAGGAAGGAATAAATTCGATAAGCGCTACGATATTCAGTTTTAACATCAAGATAAATGTAAAAAAGGCAGAAACTATCTTATTTACTGTAAAAAAAACTTAATTCGCCCCACGCTAACGTGTGTAGAAGAAAATTATCCTCCATAAAAAAAATTAAAATTGGGCAAATTTATTCCTTCCATTTATTTTAAAATGAGACTCCCTGTAAAAACTATTTAACATAATATTTTGATGCGATAAATTTTGGCATAATTCCTTTAAAATTTACGCATGACCTACGTTTAAATTGAATAAATCTTTTCGGGTGAATTTTGGATATAAATTTTTTTTATCTCTCAACAAGATGTCCCACTTTCTAAACTATATTTTAATTTTTTTTATCTCTATACTTTCTCAGACGCTTACGATGGAAGAAGCAACGCCGAAGCCTACCAGCCTTATATTTTTTCTATGGTTTTGGCACTTATTCCTTTAGTAATGTATTTAGTCTACAGACTTGGGCGATACGCTATGATGTTGTGAGTAGTTTTATTTATGTTTTATTCCTTTTAAATTCGGGTCCAGGCGAAAATCTAGAATCCCTAGAATCTCTGATTCACCGCCGAAAACATTTCCATTAGAGTAGTTCGGAACTATCTATTAAAGGGAGCAGAAAGCAATTGAAGTTTTTGTTGAGCCAAAATGCACTTGTCTGTTAACATAATTAGCACTAATCCCCTAATATCTGTTAAGAACATGTTTAAATTTGTGGGTCTACTTTACTTATACTCCCTTTGAGGCCACTTAAAAATTAGATAGGCGTAAGACAACGCGTGAGTCAGAGCTTCAAGCCTTTACTTTAAATTCTTGTTTTAAAGTGAATTTTTTTTCTTTCCACTGAATTAAATCGAATTTAAGTCTGGGTATATATATATTTACAGACAAATAGAAGCCTCAGAAGCGATCGAACCACCCAACATAAGAAGGCCACCAAGCGTAAGTTTTCTTAAACCTAATTTGATGTCTTGTTTAAAGGGATAGAAGCACAACAAACCCAACTTTTTGTTATTTGTGTAAGTGTTCGCCTTATCCGATCCACACTGTATATTCCGATTAATATTAAATACAGTAAATTATACCAAACAGTTCGAAATCAAACTAACTCAAATATTAAAAAGATAGAACGGTTTTTAGAATAATTTTTACCGCGAAAGGTTTAAGGCTATTAAGTCAATGCAACGGTCAATGTACCTTCTTTCTGCGAATTGATATTTGCAGAGATTGAATTCTTTACCGCGATCTCCGAATCGGTCGCCTCATCGATCGCCGCATCGATCTCCACACCGATCACCTCACCGATCGCCTCAACGTTCCTCCTCTTCGCGAGTCTCTACGAGTTCAGGGGGTCGTTCCCCGCAGCCAAACTCTCTATCGCCTCATCGCCTTTCGCCTAGAGCCAATACGCCACACCGATCCAGTACCGGAGGTTACCCCATTGGACTAGAGAATCATCCGGTTTTACTAGTGGTACCATCTCCACGCAGTTCTCCCGAGATACCACCTGATCTGCCACCACCTTACAGTTCTGTCGAGGTAAGGAAAACTACTAGTAGCGCTAGACATTTTTAACATGTTTAATTGCCGCATGAAATTGTAAAAATTAAGCCTATTTTGATTTTTACGCGCCAAACTTAAAAGATCTTATGTCAAGACCGCTAAACTTCAATTTCTTAAACTCGTTAAATTTATCTACGAAATAAGGCTTTCGTGCTTTTCGTGTTTCATCTTGAATTTTATGTCGATCAACACAAGAGGGGTAAACGCGTACGGTCTTTAGAAAGATTTCCACGCTAGGAGTTTTAGTTTATAGATCCGAACGCGTTGCCTTGGAAACTTGTAGGCAAATAATATGAAAAGCTAACGCAATTTTTTAAAAAGAGACCTTTTAAGTATATTTTGATATTGGAATTTATTTTTTATTGAAAACCGTAATTTGTTTATTTTCTATTAATGTAAAAACCTTTATCGAGTTTTTTCTTTGATGTTATTTTTAGCCTAATGTGGAATCTCCGCCTACGTATATCGAAGCTATGCAAAATATTGAAAATTCAAAGCCCACCGTCGAAGTATAAAATCGCCGTTGAATTGTTTTAATAATTTAATAATTATAAATAAAATGCCTGTAACACTTTATATATAAATGAAAATACTAAACGCCTTCTTATATATAATATATAATATATAATATATAATATATAATATATAATATATAATATATATATATATATTATAAAAAACAACCTCAAAAGTTTTGCCTATTTCTATTCATTGTTGATTGTTAAAGAAAAAAAAATACTTTTCTCACTTTTTCAATTTATCTACATTTTCAAATAAATAATTGAAATAATGCCATTTTCTCTACAAAATAATATAAAGAGTTTCTTAATCAAATTGATGTAAAGCTCAAATTTTCTCACGAAAAAGCACGTTTTTTCTATATTATGATCAATAAATTTTATTATACTATGAAATATGTATTTGATTTTACTGGCAAAAACACAAATTTATTATAAATTCTTCATGGTTTTAATTTATCTTGTGCTGTTTTATTTTGAAACATGTAAACGCCTTTACGGGGAGGAGAAATAAACCTCCTTGTAGTGTTTGAGGGCTTACTAATGACAAAAATATTGTACAGGTTTTTCATTAAATAGCGACAAGCCCTTAAAAACAGAACATAATAACATAAATCTAAATGGTCAACTACCCGTGTTTTTGGTAAATGAGATCCTTTTTCTAACAATAACTCTCGATCAACAGGGACTGGAATCGAAAGGTTTTTATTACCGTGTAATAGTTAAGCCCCTAACAAAGCAATATTTAACTATTAATGCATTTTAAGTTAAGAAAATTTTTTTATTTGTTCACGGCACCGCCTGGAATTTCTTTTGTACGTGCATGCACAGAAAAGTTTACAGTTACGGTACATCAATAGTCCACGGTGAAACCGTCCTAACATTAATCGTCCAATGGAACATGCATGTTAAGTAACACGCGAAATTAGTAATGCTAAAAGGCGGAGAAACAAATACGTCACTGAATGTGGCTTGAAACAAGAGAAACGACTTTTAAAAGCATACAAAACACGATCGTCAAAAGGTAAGGATAACATCTAAACATTTGTATTATCTCTCGGACATTTCGGCGCGCTGTAACATTAAGTCGATTTATAATAAACATACCCTTAGTACACAGTGATAGCTCGATATTGAATGAGAAAATTACCCTTATTATTGTCGATAATGCATTATTTAATACGCTATTTTTATAAAATAATGTTCATGGATTATCATAACATAATTTTAATAAAGAAATTAGCGGCTATTTAATGGCGATTTAAATTTAATTAACGGGCGAATTAAACGGAATTAACGGGCGAATTAAACGGAATTAACGGGCGAATTAAGCGGAATTAACGGGCGAATTAAACGGAATTAACTGGCGATTTAAACGGAATTAACGGGGCGATTTAACCGGAATTAACGGACGATTTAACCGGAATTAACCGACATTAACGGGCGATTTAAACGGAATTAACGGCTAATTAATCGGTATTAAAAGGCCAGTTAATCGGAACTAACAGAAATTTTAGCAAAATTAACAGCGTTTAACTCTAAATCAATGGAGATTTAATCAGATCCAATTGGCAAATGCTATAATTTTAATCACGGGTGTGGTCCGCCCACTGACCTACTACTTTAAATTGAAGGAAGAGGTTTAATAAGAGCAAGAAAAACGTATCTTTTTATTCCGATTTGCCATCAAAAATGTGGTCATATTTTACTTTCTGGAGTGTTTACGAGAGCAAATATTACAAAAATCATTCGTTATTATTCGAGCGGGTTAGAAAGGATTCATAATAAAACCCATAAAGTGTCGAAAAAAGGTAAAGTAGTTCGGGTTTTCAAATTATACACCTGTCATAAATATTTAAGAAGATAAACATTCAAAACACGGGTAAACACGTAATGACGTAAATCAAACAGATATAGGCCTAAAGCATTCTTATTTGTTAAAATTTATATAAACGAATTGGTAAGAACAGTTCCAAGTTTTTATAGCGACATTACACGTATACCTATATTATTCTCAAGGGTTGAGGCGAAACATCGGTTAAGTGGACCCAAGGAGATTAGATACGGCTTCAAAGTTGCTAGTCCACCAAAGTCCTTATGTTAGAAGTCTTATCTAACGTCCTTGGATACCCACTTTCTGTCTTAACAAAACAAGGTGGTCTAGCACCAGACCTTATTTTACCCCCCCCCCCCCTCCCCTGACTTTTCTGAAAAAAGGGTTTATTTACCAGATATATGTTTGAATGGAAAAGAGAATCGATCGGGTTAATTTCTTAACCTCTCTAAATAATTTATCACTATTCTCAAAAAATTTATTTTTTCCATTTTAAATTCATATGTATAATTTTTCAGGTGTTCAAAAATGGTGGCCACTAGTAAAATAGTGATTTTGGCATCGGTCACCATGACAGTAGTGATTGTATTAATAATTTTAAGTGTAGGTTGTTTCATGCTGATCGCGTCAAGATACACGAGGTAACTAAATGAATATATTAGGGGTTCTCGGACCCAAGCTTGATTAGCCTAACTCGACCAAACCCCTTCTTATGAACATTCCCCTAGTGTTACTGATATTAAACTTAATGCAGTTTGGTCAAATTCGGTAACGAATTGTGACTGTGCAGAAAGAATTAACAAACAAACAGACAACTTTAAGAATAATAAAACGCAAAACTTTCTTTTCAGAATGAAGCAGAGGCAGCGACATGAAAATAGATTAAACGTGAGAAAAAGCTAAAAAAACATTTTTCCAAAAGTAACAAATTTTGGTTCTGACAGGAAGTTAATCCCATGAAACCAAAAACGAACTATTTAAAAGTTGGTACGAAAGTGAAGTTATTAAGGATTCAAAAGCCAACAATACCAATTGAACCATTATCGAAACTGAAAAAAACGTCGGGCTATCACGGTGGGACAAGTGGGGACATACCTGGAAATAAAAACGTCTTGTGTGAACTGTCGAATTAAAGATTGTGATAAAGCTATAACTGATTTGACCTGACCTACGCCCGAAAAATAATTGTTAATAACTGCGATTTAAACTGGGCTTTACATGTACAAGGATTTGCGGAAATTTACGGTATGGTCCCATTTCTCCCAATTCTGTGTTTCCCAAAATACATTTTTATCCCAAACTTTCCGATTCCCAGTTCTCCCAATCTTATATTTCCCAATCGGAATTTTTATCCCAAACTATTCAATTCTCATTTCTCCCAATCGAATGGTTTCGTCTAATATTTTATGCTGCTAAGGGTTGCTTTCCAAACGACTTTGATTATTTTTAATGCGAATAGGTTAGGTTAGGTTAGGTTAGGTTATGTTAGGTCAGGTCTGGTTAGGTTAGGTTAGGTTAGCTTAAGGTCAGGTCAGGTCAGGTTAGGTTAAATAATTTTCCTACCAATTAATGTGAAGTGTTATTATAAATGTATTATATTTTTCTGCTAGATCCACGAGAAAGTTCGTGTTTTATAAATCATTTAACTATGGTACGCCTTTTCCAAAATACTAATGTTTAACTTCATTGACTTCTCAGATAATATGCCTTTTCCAAAACATTACTGTTATGTTATGTTAGGTTTGGGTTGGTTAGGTTAGTAATATTTTATAAATCATTTAACTATGGTACGCCTTTTCCAAAATATTGATGTTTAGCTTCATTGACTTAGCTTCAATGACTTCTCAAATAATATGCCTTTTCCAAAACATTACTGTTATGTTATGTTATGTTAGGTTAGGTTTGGTTAATAATATTTTATAAATCATTTAACTATGGTACGCCTTTTCCAAGATATTGATGTTTAGCTTCATTGACTTCTCAAATAATATGCCATTTCCAAAACATTACTGTTATGTTATGTTATGTTAGGTTAGGTTTGGTGTGGTTAGGAGGACGTCTCTTCCTCTTTGGAGCGGTTATACACTTCAAGTAAGCGTATCCCTTATGAAATGAAAAAATAAATAAATAAAACCATCAAATTCTACTCTATTTGAGTCTTTTTGGCTATGCAATATTGGGTTAATTGGAATAGGAGAACTGGGAATTGGGTTGAATGAGGTTTGGGTAAATGGGAATTGGGTGTTTTAAATTGGGTGAAATGGGGGTAACCTGTTCGACCACCAACCAGAAAATACAAGATTTAGGAGGAAAAAATAAAACAACTAAAAAGGGAACTGGATGCGGGGAGAATAACTCCATTTGAATATCTAGAAATCATAAAATGGAAATTCAAACTAAACTGAATATTTAAAACATATCATTGTTAATAAAATAACAAAAATATCTTTGAACTTATTAACATATATTTTACGCTGAATTGGGACAAAAGAAATTGGGGGAAAAGATATAGTTTTGGGTGAAATGGGATTGGGAGATATGGGAATTGGGAGAAACGGTTTGGGTTAAATGGGAGTAAATCAAATTTACAACTAAACAATTCAGCGCCGAACATATATCAATTTCTTAAACTTTCTACTTTCAAGTGTTACAATATTCAGTGGTAAATGAAAACCAGACTTAATTTAGAGGCGTATAGGGCAAGAGCGTAACAAATGTAAATGTTTATCAAGTTACACAGTCAAATATGTAACTATGTAATGCTTGTTAAGTGAAAAGAGGAGTGGAATGTGGAAACCAAAAATGAGAGTATGTAGAAGAGGGGTAGCCCCTCGGTAAACCCGCCAAAACCGAGGGGCTAATCAGGCTCAGCTTCCTTGTATACACAGTAATCATTTTAACATTACTTAAAAAACCTTTAAAGAAATTCATTTGTTACTATCGAGCTAATCAATACTGGCACGGATTGATTTACACTTATTTACCCTTAGTATGGTCTCGTGACACAGTGAGATTAAGTAGAGTAATTGAATTTAACAAGATTAAAAATTTATACTCAATTCATAATATATACATGAAATCAATGCCATATATCACGAAAACTTTAATTTTTAACCCAAAAGACATGTTCAGGTTTTGAACAGTCACAACGTTACGAAATAAGTTCCAAATCAATAACCCTTTTGAAATGTCTGTCATAATGATACTTCGTTATTACAAATTGATCCGTATTTATAAATATAAGATACAATTCCAGCTGTACAGTCAGACCCGTATATACATATATACAAAGCAAGTGCCTCATTGGTCAGATTCGAAATTCAAGTTGGTTGTTTTACTAGTTTGGCGGGAGAGCCCACGCACATCAGAAATCGATTTTTGTATGTTGAAATGAGTCCCATAAAACGTCGGCTCTTTCTGAAGTCGACGTTGAACAAAACCATATAAACAGAACAACATGAAAGGCTTATACTTTATTAAAAGAACGGGAGGAAAAACTGCATCCAATCGATGTATTGTCGCGCATAATAAGTCTAAAGAACTTTCGCGGCAAACACTGTAGTCTAAGCTCGCGTGAAAAAAGGTCGGAGAAACGTCGGGTGCAAAGAAGTTTTGTTTCCGCGTCAGTGCTTATGGAGTAGTTTAGTTAGGCTCAGGGTTTCCGATATAACCAAGTTAAACGTGAACTTGGAACCGTTGAGAACCTTACGCGTACATTGGTAAAACGTTGTTCTGAATTGTCCTTCAACCATAATAAAGGAAACCAGTTGCGCCAGAACTTTGCGTCAACAGTGTTTGAAGATACAGAATAATTTCGTTTTGTTTTCGTGAAACTCCAATCGCAATCGTAAACAACACCGTAAAATAAACAATGGAACAAAGTTCCATCATATTCCATTGAATCTGAACGTTTGGGAAGATTTTTTCCAATTGTTATTAATGGTTATAATGATATACTACGGACGCAACCCAAGAAAATTTGTAGGGTGCTATAGTAATTGCGTTTTGCCAATGATCCGGTAGCATAAAGAGTCATAGGACATGACTTCGCCACAAACGCAACAGATCGCAGCTGCCACAGTGACTGTTGTCATCATTATTATCGGAATAGCAACGCTTTTTATAGTTTTTAGACGAAGGATCCTCAAGTTAGTAGCTATTAACACCAGTTGAATTGACGCAATTCTCTCAAGAGAGACGAAACCCTAAAGACCACGTTTTACAAAGCTACATTTAAATAATCTTGGGAGAATTTTTGCAATTCGTATAGTCTTGATTTAGTGAATCGATCATTATTAATTGGTGTGATTTTTATTTTTACTTTATTAAGTATAAGAGAGAGGAAGTCGGAATCAAACCAGGCTAAGTGCGAAAACATAGTTAAAACAGTGAGTTTTTTTCTTTTGCTTTAAACATGGGTATTGTCCTTAAACAACACCCAGGGGTATTTATAAAATATTGTGCAACGCCGCGATTAGTGCAATCTACAAAAAAATTACGTTATCAAATTCCGCTTCAAAGTATTACTTTATCAAATGGTAATTTGATAGTGTTATAGTCTAGGTTATGAAATTATATAATGTATGTTGATATTTTATGTAACTGAAATCAATAATATGATAATCAACAAAATGAGATACAGATGAATTAAATTTCAACCTTCTTGTATTATACAAAACCAGATTGGTACTGTACAAAGGTAGAATGATACAAGCTATACGGAGACTGACAAAACGAAATTTGTCAATATTCTGGCCTATATAGGTCAAGTACGAGAGTTTTGTCCTAGGATAATAGCATTGTCTTTTGGTTTCTTAATTAAATTTAAAGGGTCATCCGTAAAATACTCCAATCTTAACTTTAAACTTTTTAATTAAATTTTCATTTTCCAATATTTTTAACTACCAAATCTTGGTCGATATTAAATGCTACTACCATTTTAATTAGATTGCAACTGATAGTTAAAATCAAGGCTCATAAAGCTTAACCCAGTTTGTATAAAGCAAAGCAAACAATAGTAGAAGAGTTTGTAAATTAGATAAAAGATCCATTAACCTTTCATATTTCAAATGTACGTGATGACGTTGTACAATATTTTATATCTAAGGTACGCTAAGCCAACGTTATCCTATAGATAAAACTAGGACGTAAAATCAATAGAATTTAAAATGGAGAATATGATTAGTATATGTATATAAAACGGACCCTAACCTTAATTTCAAATATGAAATTTTTTGTTTTAAATTCAGTAAAACATAGATTGATATTGGAGTGCCTCCTGTGAAAAAAAAAGATTGACCTAAATGCATAGCAGTTTGCACATATTTAAGTCAATTTGAATGTTGATGAAAGAATCAGTGGCGCCGCTGAGTGGTATAGGTTAAAGAGAGCAAATATAGCTGGAGGATTTGAATATTAACCTTGACAAAGGTGCTCTAGAGCTTTCGGCTTCTAAATCCTGTTAATCATAATAATTTTTAATTAAATGTTATTAGTTCATGTTTTGTTAACCATTACGTCAGACTTCACACTCAAGCTAAAAGCACATTTATCTCTACAATTCCGGAATGTGCTCTTTACAAATGCTAACTTTCTAGCTCTCATGCTATATTTTCTCTGCTACGTCGCCCAATCAGATAAAATGGGTCCCAAAATTATGAATTGGAAAAAACGTTATCCAATACATAACCAGGGTCATAATGAGGGGTGAAAGGTCATTCGGGGCTGGGGCCTTTATCAACATAACCTTGTCGTAAACAATTTTTTTTATAATACAGGGAACTATTGTACGGATGCCGGGCATGTTATTGCGTCAAGGCTCCGACTTATTCGCAACATTAGCAGCGCCTGAACAAAAGAACAAAACCAAACCAAAGTTCGTGCCTTGCGAGGAACACCCTGGTCAGCTCAAAGTCGTAAATCTACCAGCTAAATCCCTGCCATCACCTAAACGTAACACAAGAAAGAGTTCACTAAATCAATCAACCGCCCAATTCACGACACACGCGGCTGCGTCAAGAGGAATGCCAGACGTTGATGATTCAGACATAGGACTACAAGACATGGAGAACATACCGGAGTTGGACGATGACTTAAAGAGGGCCAGGCGCGTCACGCATAGACCACCCAAGTCACCCTTTACAGATGGACCTAGAGTTAACAATCTAACAAACTAAATTGAACATTGATACGAAAATAAAGGACTTCAAAGTTAATTTTAACAATAACGACAAATGATCAAATTAATTGCTCAAGCACAATTAAACTTTTCAAAAATTTAACCCACAACATTGAACTAATTAAAAATTATATAATAATTAAATTTTGTTAATTACCTTGATTGCGGCGTTAAAGTCGCTCAGCCAAGAAGTAATCAGTATTTAATTTTGACTAAAGTCAAAAATGTCTGTGATAAAACTGTAGTATTTAGAATAGAGAATTTTTAAAGCGTGAGTTAATACTTCTGTAGAGTTAGGCCTATAGTTAAAATATATTTATACGAAAATCGAGCGAAAGTATCTTAGAATTTATTACAGTATAAACTAAATCACATCGAAGATATTTGGTCATTTAACTTTAATTGTGTCTATGAGTATATACAAATTTTGCCATGTAATTAACTACAAAGATACTGATACTAAATGTGAAATATGAACTATAATATCAAATATTTCGAGCAGATTATAGCAGCTTAATATTTAAGTTCTTGCTGTTCAAGTACGCGTTGTAAACTAGATTTTTAATTCCTATAATATATACGTTTCCACTTGTTATTGAATTACTTAATTAAGTATTTAGAAGTTTCTTTGACTATGTGACGTGGTACGAATAGACTTCATTGTAGGGATCTACGTTGAATAATTCAAGCGTCCTATTAAGTAAATCTATTATCTATGTAAATAATTAACGAAAATATTAAATATTGTTGAGAAAAAAAACAGAAGTGATTTTTTTTCATTACAAAATTTAGTACCATTCCATAGCTAAGAAGTAGGGCCATCACATACTCGAGTAAATTTCTTCTACTCTAATAGCCTCCAAATTTTAAGTATAGTAACCCTATGTGTTTAGTATCGTTCGATGGTAAGAAGTAGATGTATCACCCAGCATTTAAATTCGCGTATTTCTTATAATAGAAGAAGTGACAGGGGGAAAACATAACGATAACGAAGACAAGAGGGACGCTATAAAGGTATTCTTTGACTACAGCTTTACAGGAATGATGATCAACAAGTTGAGGGGCGGTTTTACAATCCCTTTAAAATTGTACTAAACTGGTCAATAACAGCCTGTCCACCGTTAAAAATAATAGCCCTATTGAAGCATAGCATCGCCCATGTCCAAGGTCATCGAGTCACAAGCCGTGCCTCAAACTCTCGAACACGCCTTACTTCCGAGTCGACTCAGAGCCATCGATTCCCTAAATGATTAATCAAGTTAATATCGAGTGACAGTTTCACAACCCCTTTAATTTATACTTTTGTTTTAACTATGAATAACGATCATACCATTTTATATAGCTGTTCAGCATAAAACAGACCTATTGCAACGTAGCAAACCAGTCCATAACCCAAGGTCGTCGAGGCATAAGCCATTGCAAACGCCTTACCGTCACGAACACGCCTTACTTCCGAGTCGACTCAGAACCATCGATTCTCTTAAAAGAGTGCTAGGGGAAAAGTGCGTTTCAACGGTTATTTTAAACATTATTGACAAACGCTACTTGTAGAGGTCATAACGGAAAAAACAATGGCTACATAAAGAAGCTAGAGTTTCTCCCAAATTACAGTTTTCTGGGAAGTATGATAAAGTTACCCAAGAATTTATTACTACAATCTGTGCTGGCGTCCATTTTTGTGGGGTTAACCCTACAGTATACCAGCTTTCATGGCTACAGGGGTTCAAACTATGGGTCATCGTACAGTTCTGGTGGCTCGGGTAAGTTAGGCTTAAAAATCACACTCTTCTTTCAGTTTCAACAGAAAAATCACTGCTCATTTTAGGGTTCGATGACCCTTGGTTCATTGGAATCAGTTGCGCATTACTGGGGTTGCTGTTCGTTACGTTACTGATCCTTTTCGTCCGGTATGTCGTTAAAAGGAAGCAAGAAAGGTAATTATATATCAAACTTAATTAGCTTTCAAAATAACTCAAGCTATCGAACTCCCTATTCACGTTGACAACGAACAACCACAATTGTCACTTTGAACATTTGTGCAGAGACGTTTTGGGTACTCCATTAGCAGAGACTGTTTATGAGTTGTCAGTACTTGTGAATTTTGGGAGAGAGATTCCATGTACACAGAGTTACAGCCAAATTTAATTAAATAAATTTCAATTCAAATTTTAGACGCCAGAGTATCGTCCGAGACATTCACGGCACCAGTGGATTAACTGTAAGTTAACTAACCCGAATTTCGATCTATGTAACCTTTATTAATAAATCTTGAAACCATTTTCACAGCCTGACAACATGGCTGGACAAAATCCTTACGTTTTGGATGGTTACCGCCCACAATCGAGTCAAAACGGATGGAACACTCCAGCACCGAACCACCCTTGGGACGACAACCACGAGGGCAACAAGTGGCAAGGAGCTCTGGATACGGGCCCGCCTTACGACGCAAACCTAGCTCAACCTACTCAGCCCACTCAAGGGGGATTCACTCAACCCGAAGATGGTTCCACCTTCGTGCCTGCTTTTTCCTACGGGACCCAATTCTCACAACCGCCACCGCAGAATGACAGACCACCAACTGCCCCGGTCAGTACCATCTATGGTCGCTAAATCACTGTTCAAACACAATAACTCACAGAGATTCAAAGTACACAACACAAAGGAAAAACAAATCTATCATGAAACTATATTTATATACGATGCGTCCCACCATATCGATCAACATATTGATTGTTATTATATACGTCTAGAGGTGGTTCTTTGTCATAAGGTTCCATCCGTTTTGACCTGAGAGCTAAAGTTAAGTTACTTGGAAGGTTTGACCTTTGAAAAGTTACTTTATTTTAGGCTTACTTAAGGTAGCAACATTAACAAAAGCTATTGACGTACAAATAAACTTTTATGATAAGGTGACATAAATATTCACGAAAACTCTATCTTCATACGAAAGAAAATATATGTAACCATAAATCCTTTTTGATGTAACAAACGTTGAATTAAACTCTGTCAAAAATTACGAGATGTAAAACTATATTTATGAAATAAAAATTTTATGAATGTGCATTTCGTTTTTGGATTCTTCCCCTTTTCAAATGATCAAATCCAGTTGTAAACACCAAAAATTCCAATATCCCCATTTTTTATTGATAGTTCAGTCTTATTGAAAACAACCCCTGAAAATTCGATCAAAGTAATAGGAATTTCTTCCCTTAAATATGAGATATAAAAATTTAACAAAAGGTTAAAGACAATTTCCCAAGCGCACAAATTTAACGATTCTCTTTGAAAGTAAATGTAGAATTCCCTTCCTTAACAGTCAGGTGTTCGCATTCCATCTAGTAACAGAGCCAAAGCCCCGTAACCTTGTCACATCCCCACTCTTCATTTCCATATTCCCCGCGAATAGACTAACAGGTTTGTTTGTCCAGTCCACGAAGCGGACCGGTCAATAACAATCTTTAAATATCATCCAACAGGACTTTGAATCAGTTTAACCTAAGACTGCCTAACAAAAGAACATCCAGTTCCTCGTACGCTTGGTAATGGTACCGAGTAAGCTGAGAATCCCAGTACGGGGCAGCTTTTCTTCTAACGCGACGTCGCGGAAACATTGATCTGAAAATAAAGCCGGAACTGACTTTCAACGGGACAAACAAAATTCTAGTCCCAAGCTGGATGGATCGATTTAAACACGATGGACTCTAATTGTTTAATTCAAAGTTAACATTAAATTGTATTAAAATATTTTAAAGCGCTGACATAAGGTCATTTGCCCAAGTTTCATTATAGTTTTAAGTATTCTTTGCACATTATCTCGAACTAGGTTTTAGAAATTCGGTTTGCGTAAGGGTCAAGTTATGAGCGCGACTGTTGCTTTTAAACTTTTAATCACTACGATTTTTGTGGGACTTACTACACAACTGACGCCAAGATCTCGGAATAGCAACAACTATTATGGACAATCTAATTCTCTAAACAATAATAATGAAGGAGGTACTGGTAAGTAATTTTAATTTGTTTCAAGTCTCGTAAGGTTAAAGTTAAGTACATTAACTTAAATTTAAACGCAGTAGGAGAAAATGACTACTGGTTGCACCCACTTCTCTACTCCTTGCTTGGAGTATTTATTTTTTCTGTTCTACTTTACGCTGTTTACAAGATTTGTCGAGTTTGCAATGAAGCGTAAGTATACTTAATTAATTCATTCCGACGTCAGCCTTGGTAATAACATCGATTTAGTCTCATTTCCCTAATTATTCACTTAGTGATATTAGTAATTAGCAGGGAATACGTAAAAATTGAACAAAACAGTAGCTTCCAAATTACCAAGGCTGATAAGGATCTATTTGTCACGTATCTTATTTTAACAATTTTGTTTTTTAAATAATTTAGACCCGTTGCTGTACCTTTTGAAGAAGAAAGGGTTAACATACACAATCCGTCCGCTGCTGTAAGTTACATAATATTTTGATATTTATTACAAAGAAAGAGGTTTCTGATAAGTCTAGCATAAATTAAAGGGGATGTCCTTTGGGCCTAACTAACCATACCAATTTTACAGCCAATGTTGCCTACCCAAAACCCTTATGAAATAAGGACTGGTTATTCGCCACTGTCAGCCTATGGCAATTATCAAGAAGATCCACCAATTTGGAATGGAACAAGGCAGAACACAGCGTGAAAATTAATTATAGAGCTTTTTTCTACTCCGTCATAACTTATCACAGCGGTCTTTACACCGGTTTTGGATAAAAAAAATACTATGCAAATTACAATGTAATAAATCACCTTACAGGTTAACTTAGCTATTTGAGAATATAGTGGTTTACCACTCCCTGAAGGAATAGATCTTTTTCCAAAGGGGCGGGGCAGCAGTAGCTAACCTAAGTACGTTAGACAGGGCTTCTAAGTCACCAGTCCACCAAATTGAAGTCATATCTCAACGTATTTGTTACCCAAATACCGGATGTATCATCTTAGGAAAGCAAAGTGGTCTCTATTTCACCGCCGACTTTTGAAAAAGGTCTAAGGATGATATAATTTTGATCTAAAACGAGTCTAAATAAACTTTTATTTCTAAATCTTCAGTTTATTTGGGAAGAAATTGGTTTCGAGTAGCTAAACCACCCTTTTTACAATGTCTGAAGAAAGAAAGAAAGAAAGGAAGAAAAAATAAGAGATTAAAGGGATAGTAGCATTAATAGATTAAAGCGATAGTAGCACCTCAAACCTAACTCCCTGTTAATGGACATTTAAAACAATTATATCTCAAAAAACAACCAAAAACCTAAAGTTGTCTGTTGATTATTAAATGAAAATTATAAATTCCCCTGAATCGTATTTCAAGTTCGATTTTCGGTGATAATGACGTCAAACGTCTGTATGAAAGGGGAGGGGCCAGCTGCGATGATTCAAACCTGATAATATTGGAAGTAGAAGAAGGAAAACGTGCTAATCGGTTTAGCTCAATCTTTAAGATGAAAAGATGTTCGAACGGTAGTAGGTTTTAAGTGCTATTATCCATATCTCTTTTGGGAGGGGCCATAAGCTTCTTTTTTCTTTGGACAGACTATAAGACAAATTTTTGTATATCGGCGCTTTATTCGATGAAAATATTTGAATTGGATAAAATATTGAATATTTGAGGCGTTGTCAAATTAAGCTATATATCCATTTCTGAGTCGATTTTAGACTATTATTATATAAATAACATTAACAGTCCATTTCAACTGCAATCAAAAATATATATAATATTTGACAGTATATCCTATGGCATACCGTGTTATACGAATATGAAATTTTCAATAAATATTTATTGCAACGTTATCTATTTATTTATATGTTGGTATGTTTGTTTCTTTTTATGGATGCATGCTATAGTAAGTAATACATGTACTGTATAGCTAAAGGAAATGATTTACGTGTAGTATCTAAATTAAACCATGTAATAGTTATTTGATAAGGTAGTTTCTTTCAATTAATTTGTTAGCTATTATTCATAAACCTAATTTTTTCAATCAAATTCAAAGCAAGATATAATTTACTAGAAAACTTGACCCGATTATCGGAATGATTCTCAAGAAAATGAATGACCCTTTCGCATGCAATACCACTTCCGGTTGAATAATATATTCGTCCAACTTCACCTGCCACATCCGGCATTGTCCCAAAAGTTTTCCGAATTTTCCAATTTCCCGTTGAATAATATTTCCCATATCGATCGAGAACTTCAAAAACAGCGTCAAACGTTCTTCCCCCAACGTTAGGTAAGTAGTTTACAACTGGCCATACAGTCATATCGACTTATGTCCCAACAAATCTCGGTATTTCGCAACAGAAGTCGATACTGCCGTGACAGATATTAGGCCTAATTATTCCCCAACAACATAAGACTTAATCAAGAATTCACGTAATACCCGCCACCCAGGAACGTTCAAAGACAGAATTGGGCTTTCATTCAAATTATTTCCGATTCCCCTACTCAAGAATATAACTAACAACCCACCCAAAGCTCATGTAAAGGTAAGATTATGTCTCATACGAGTTCTTGGCCTAACCAATGCTGTATGACTACATTTTCTCGCGTCATACCATACCATACCAATCGGTGTAGTTAATTTTCTAGCTTGTGGGGGAATACATTGCCACGCACGCTATATGGAGACCTAAATAAATGCAAAACCACCTGCCTCGATTCAGTAAGAAACAATCGTTAATAATTAAATGGAGAGATATTGTACGTTTAAGACAAACCCCCACACACAAACGACATAACACAACCTGGTGGCGGAAAAAAACACAGATCAATATGGAGATACATGGAATTAAGTTACAACAAACTCGTGCTCAAGAACAGCGTGCATGTTTCACAGGCAAGCTATTGCGCCCACTTGTCGCTGAGAAACCTCGACTGCTGCATCTCCAGATTTCAAAGTGTCTCAAATGGAAGTGCAGATAGATATACATAAGAATGGAAAATTGCACTCTGATCAAGTTTTAATTTAAATGAACTTTAAACATGTTTGTATGGCACTGTTTTGTGATTGTAGTTGCGTTAGTTGGTGTTGTACAGTGTTCGACTGCTTTGGGTAAGTAATTTCTATTATTTTACAAGTTCTAAGTCGTTTACACGAGTTTCTTTAATAAGGCGAGAGAGAAGTTACCACAAATATCGTAGTAACTGCGGTAGCGTCCATCGTATTTTTCATTGTCGTACTAATTATAATAGTAATCATAGTGATATTGGTGATAAGAAGGAAAAGAAAAAGGTAAGGATAATTTTGGATTAATTACTTAAAATATTAAAATGGTGTTTGAAGTTAAAAATTATATCTTCTTTCTAAAAAATATTTCTAAATCTGAAATTTTGATTTAGAATATTATTTATAAAGAATTTTTCAATCTTCGGGGATTGTTTATTTTTACTTCAAACTCCACAATCAAGAAAACGATAGATTTTTACGAGTGGAATGTCG
This sequence comes from Phalangium opilio, assembly GCF_054372755.1. Classification (NCBI taxonomy): domain Eukaryota; kingdom Metazoa; phylum Arthropoda; class Arachnida; order Opiliones; family Phalangiidae; genus Phalangium; species Phalangium opilio. The sequence goes on along the minus strand of NW_028324187.1, from coordinate 2,662,116 downwards.
ATTTTGTCGGAAAATATTTAGATAAGAGTCCTATTCTCTTCGATAATTACAATTCCCCCCCCCTTTATCTTTTTTCGAGTTCTAAAGTGTTTGGATTGGTGTCCCATTTACGTCGCTATATTGCGAGCGATTTCAATTTTCAAAATAACAAAACAGTACTTTAATTACTTATTGATTCAGTTCAACTCTGACGCTTAATAATGTATATTATAACACTGCCGGAACGTATACACTATATTTAGATCAGAGTCTAATTCTCTTCGATAATTACAATTCCCCCCTCCCTTTTATCTTCTTTCGAGTTCTAAGGTGTTTGGATTGGTGTCCCATTTACGTCGCTATATTGCGAACGATTTCAATTTTCAAAATAACAAAACAGTACTTTAATTATTTATTGATTCAGTTCAACTATGACGCTTAAGAACGTATATTATAACACTGCCGGCTCGTATACACTATATTTGAGATTTTATTTAAAATAGAGGCAATATTTTACTGTCCAAGAAATAGCCATTACTTTTGCGTTACAATGCAGAGGATACAAAATATCAATAAAATAAATTTTGAGATTATATTTTAAATGGAGGCAATATTTTACTGTCAAAGAAATAGCCATTACTATAGAGTCACATTGCAGAGAATACAAAATAAAAATTTTTCTTAGTAGACAAGGGTGTGGAGTTTGAATTTGTTATTAAAATAATAATAAAAAATTAATTAAAATTAAATTATATCATTTGGATATTTGCACTAAGGGGTATCGATATTCCAAGAGTTAGAATCTATCCTATTCTTAATTGTTAAGCGCAATCATTTAATCTAAACTCGATACAGCATACCGGGCGTAATTCTTTCCAGAGGAGGTGATAACAAAATCGTGCCAGCTGTAAGATACCAATTAAGCATTCGCGAATCGGGTATTAGAATCAATTTTAATTACTCCTTCCTCGTAAATCTCCGTCAAGGGTATGATGGCCTTGCAGCCCGGTTCAATCGTCGTGAACAACCCGAATCAACTTTACCCTCCCAGCGCCGTGGGTTGGGGCCAAGGCTACGCCAACAATTTAGTGCCCTCGGTCGCGTACGTCGGGCAGTTTCAAGTACACCATCCCCCGCCGCCTTCCAGCGAGATGGACAAGATGACTCTACCGGAAATCCTTTCGAAACCACCACGACTGACCCAAACGGATTGTATTACGCTGAAAGAAAAGCTACCCGCCGAAGACGCAATAACTTTATTAGAATGCGTAGACTTAACGAGCTTAACGGAGAGTGATTATAAACTACAAAGTGACGAGACATCTAGCTACAACCCCGATTCAAAGAATCCTGCCCCTACCGCAAACATCGAGAAAAAAAAGCCAATCAAAAAAGATGATAGTTTAGACATAATTTCTATTAACTAAACGTCAACCTTTGTGTTTTGTACTGGTGCCTTATCTGTTAACGTTGTATCTATGTCTGAAATATGTCATTAAGGAAAGATTACACACTTTATATCTATCAGGATCAAGAGAAAATGTTGTATTTACTATAAAGTACTATATTAACACTCGTATATTTCTATCTTCCAGCACGATCAGAGAAAATACTGCCAAAAATAAAACTCCTACTTTTTCTAGGCAACCATATTGAGCTAGAGAATCAAAATCACTTTGATGAAAGTGGTTCTTCAGGGTCTTATAGTCGTTGCTTGTAAATTATGAATATTTTTCTGTCAATCGAACAAAATTAACCAATACAGGATTTTAATTGCAATTTTTTCAACGTTTTATAAAGGGGTAGTAGCACATAAACCCTAATACTATAAATAACTATAAAATAGTTCAAAAACCTTTATATCTTAGTCCGTTTTATAATAGCAGACGTTTAGGAAGTTGGTATACCTAAGCTTTTGTTATTGGCCAAAAAATACCCACAGTCTCTCTAACATTTTGTTTCATTAGCTATTTCCAATATCCAGTTTAATCAAATCCTACAACCCCACCAAACTTTGACGTCACTACCACCAAAAAGCCAGCTTCCGATAAGATAGGATGTATTTAATTTAAATACACCCTATTTAAATTTAAATTAATTATTACAAGATAACTACTGCATCCCAAAAAGAAAGGGTTACGTTTGAGGTGCTACTATCCCTTTAAGATTTCAAGTTAGCTCATATCGATTACTTTCGAGGCTTTAACAATTCATAAATATTAAGTAACGTAATAAAATTAAGAAAAAGGCGAGATTGAAATTTCGCTATGCAACAGTGGTACTAGCGAGTGATCTCTTCAAATATGTCTGAAATTTAGGGTATTTTACTATGGAAAAAAAATGCATTGTCGTATGATCAAATGTCTGATATGTTTGCCTATAATAAAATACTGATATTTTCAAAATGAGTTCATTTGTTTAATAAAAATAAACTGCAATTAAAAAGTGGCTGACTTTGAAGCGCAATTCCAACTTAGTAACTTCAAAGGAAAATTTACTAATGGTACGTACGCCAAGCAAATGGTACGACGTTTAAGTATATTTTTATGGTAAATCAATCCAAGAAAAAAAACTATTGATTGTTACACTACTCAGGCTTTAAGTCGATCGACAATTACGCCCTTAGAAAATACCAGCTTCTGCATTTAAAAATCAAATATCGTACATAAAAATTTCTCTTCTGACATTGTAATTTTCTATATTTAAACATAGGAATTTAGTTATTGAAAACTGCTTCTGTATTAATGAGAATATTAGTATGAAACTATAGGAGTATATTCATAACAGAGTCAAGCCTAAACATGTCGAAAGCACACGGAGTAAAAACCTAATATCTTTTTATGGTTAAAATAGTAAAATAAGTGGTTTTTGCATGAAAACGTTTGAAGTGTAATTTTCCGAATATATTACACCTTGAAAGCACTTTGCGGACCGGATGGAAATTTCCGACACCTGAAAGGGTAAATTAGGCGTAGCTTAATAAGGGTAATATATCATACTGGCGGAATAATTGGTATATTATTTTAGACTCAAACCGGATTGGTCAATTCCCGAAGTTATATAAAAAAATAGAGACCTTATTTCTGGCGTTCTTATACTGAAATCAACACGCGTTCTTTTTCCAATTATAAATTTTTAGGTCGATTGTTTCCGACATTTGACACCGTTAAAGAGGTTAACGTTTATCATTAGGGTCTGCGGAAATTGGGGACAAGTAACGCGGGACATGGTGTTAGATTAATCTACATCCACAGGTCCCGCAAACGTGTTCAACTAGCGAAACGATCATTCCCACGACATGGTTTAAAGGTTCTAGGAACTATTACCTTTAACATATGACGCGTGCGCGAAGAACTTAAGTTTCAAAACAAGTATACCATAGTTAAAACCGCACGCCATCAGAGCTAGCCCATGGTACAGCATGCATAAGTTTATAAGTTATGTTCCATAAGTATGAGACTACATATACTTCGTAATGCTAGAGACTCACTGAGAGCTAGGTCGAGAAGGACAAGCGAGAATTGACTACACTCGGTTTTGCAGTCCAGGCGTCGCTTCACGAGAATCTATGACGCTTCACCAACGACACTTCATGACAAGCTCTCAGTGACCAGTGACAAACTTAAGGGTCATATCTTATAAACTTATGAGCATAGCTAAAAAACACACGCCTTCATCTACATATCGCGAGTTGGACGTGGACCTATGAGACTTAAATGAAATATTGACCAGTACAAGCAAATCGATAGTCCAAGCTAAAGAGCTTCTAAAGCTTCGCTTTCCAGGAAGGTTAGCGAAACTACTTCAGCCGAAGAAGGCGCGGGGAGTTTCGAAGTCTAACGCTATGGTGGTCGAGACCGTGTTTCTAGAAACAAAGGACTTAAAACTGAAAGAAGACACTTGAAAACAACCACTAAAATAACGATTTTGAAAACCGGGAACATAATAAATAATGGTGATCACGAACCGTTATTGTTTTCTTTCGCAAACGGCCTTATTTCTCTTAACGTTTATTGGCAAGTATTTTCGGTTATCGTCTTTGGAATTGAATTGGGCACGCATAAATAATGAAATTGCACGGAATTTTATGACATCCGATTGGGGAAGAAACGAACATGCGATGGCACGATATAATATAGACGAGGACGATACAATATCCGCCCACTTGAATGAATTATTAGCTTTAAAATAGTTTAGACGAATGTTAGTCTTAAGGGTGAACAGGTGGATTTTTATAGGGGCTTAGCCGATGAGAAAACTACAGGCAGTGTATTGAAAATGAGTAAGTTCACACGTTTTTCGTGATAAGTAAAAGCAGAAGTTCATTTACTTCTGGTAAGGGTAGTGCAATTAATGGTCGAGCTAAGAGCTTCGTGTATTTTGCAAAACATCATTAACAAATTGCTATTTAAATTTGAAGTACAACAAATCTTAAGTTGCTGCACTAGTTAAAAGGCTAACGCGTGGATTAGGCCTAATTATCCCCATGACCAAGAGCACTTTACACTGACTGTTTTTATACCTAAAAGGTGTGTTGCTACGCCTCAGCTACTTAGATAAATGCGACTTAACGGTTTCCTGTTACTATAAATCCGTGGAATGTACGGGGCGTTATGGTTTGCAGCCATGATTGTAAAGACACTGGTTTATCGATTGTTTTAACCTGTTGTTCATGCACTGTAACAGTAATTTGCAATTCGTCATAACTCAGTCACGTGATATAGCAGTGTTCTTTTTAACGGGTAATCAATTTTATTCACAGGTGTCATTGAGAGCATCACCGAGTGTTTAGCACCCCGTACCATCATAAATGGTTGCGCCTATCAATGCAAGAACCCCGAATACGCCTTTATTTGCGAAGACAGTATGTAATTAGGCTTACTTACTTCGATTATTTGCATTAGATAAGGCTTAATGAGGATTTATATGAATTAGACGGATATGACGCTTACAAATGCAACAGAACATGCCCAGGGGGAAGGTGCGTTGATTCACTTTGTCAGAGATTGGAGTGCGAAGCGGGACAACCGGAAGGGTACGAACAAACCTACACAAAACTGTGTCAAGGTAAGCGTTTGTAGTAAATTTAATACCATTTGGACTATGCAACTTCAAGGTGAACACCAATTTCTCAATTTTAAGGCCGGAATATGCAGATGGGTCAAGTAGAATCAAACCGTGGTCCCGGAGGGATAAGATTCAGAAGGTCATATGAAGGAGAATCGAGTTATCCAGTATACTTGAATACACTGGTACCCATCTTGGCCGGTGGGTTGGTTATGTGCATTATTCTAGTTTTGGTTCGACTTTGTGGCCGAAGGTACATATTTAATGCGACTTAATTGAAATGACACTTTTGAAACTAACATCTACCCTAAAATTTCAAAATTAACAGAGGACAAGTGAGGACAACCGAAGCAGTCGAAAGAGCGGTAATATGAAAATGCTATTGCACCGTTGCCTTTGACGAGGTTGTCATTGTGGTAGCATGATAAAAGTTGAGGATGATTTAGCTGCGGTTTTAGTATCGAAAATGTGTATTTAAGTTTCGAATTATGTTTGCATTGCGCGGTAGTTTATTTACCGATATTAAATTTTGCCTATAATACTTAGTGGGAGTCCGGGAACCGAAGGATCAATAACAAACAGTCTCCCTTGGGTTCTAGAAGTTAGATTTATTTAAAAACAGCCTCGACTATAAGCAACCGAAACGCTCCTAAAACTAAAGCGTCCCATTAAATACATTATATATTTATCACCATTCCAGGACATCATTTCGCAGCCACAGATACGCTACCCGTGTCAACTGTTGCCTTTGTCATTCTCGGCTTTACCGAATCCGTTAAATCCGCAATACTTGGGACAAGCGGGACAAGGCCCTAATGCTCAGCTGGCGCAAGTGGCTGGTACGAGTCCGAATCACCATTCAAAGACGCCAATTTCGACTCGAAGCAACCAACAACTTATTGCGAATGAAGAGAGACCAGGGACATCTTCACCCAACCCAAAAAGAACGGCTGATGCACCCAAAAAACCAAGCATGCCACCGATGTACGCTACGTTTCACGTTGAATCTGAATATGAAGTAAGTGGAATTCAAACTTTGGAACTGGTGAACGGACTTAATTAAATTTCAATATATTATAATTAAAGGATCTACCACCAGCTTACGAAGACCTTGTATTTTCAAGTCCTGTTAAGGAGGACGATAAAAACATTCGTAATCATCACCAGAAAGATGGAAACTGATAAAGAAGTCCTATTATATTTTAAATTTCAATTTTACGCTTTTTAACAATGTTATGAGAACGAACTGATTCCTATATATAGTAGACGAGTTTTAAAAAAATATGTTTACAGAGGCCGTTGAAGGCGATATATTTTAAGTAAGACGTAAGAGTGACAATGGTAATATAGATGACAGTTGACTTTGTAATACAATTTACCTTCGGCACCATAAAAAATCGCATGCGAAACAAATACCATGGTACAATACGTATTAGTGCCTTCATATATTATTGCATGTTAAAGTTATAAGTAAAACGGCTCTATCTTTCCTACACATTTGTATATTAAACGACTTTGAAAAATATATAAAACAATTACGTTATGTATTCGTATAATAAACAACATGTTGCAAAGAACAAATAAAAAAAAATCGTAACAAAAATGTCAAATTTGCGAGTCCATACACATCTTCAATTTTAGTATTATAACTAACATGGAAACAAGAAACTCCCTTGAAAACGATATGCCTATACGTCTACTAATTCCAAAGATCAGATCTCAAGTAATTAAGAGAAAATAGCAAAGATAGCATTAATTCTCTCCGTACCAATCCCATTGCACCTGAAGTATAAGGCCATTTTAGGTCAGGTTAGTTTTGATTTTATTAGTACTCTGGTGAGGTTAGGTTTCGGACGGGGGTATATTGCTTTCAAGACAATTGTTTCATCGCAGTTATGATATTGGCTGTTATTGGTTATCGCTATTATGATAGGTATTATAGTGACAACAGCTGATATGAGAAACCGCTGTTTTGCCACATTGAAACAGGTACGTCATTTGAAAAACCACTGGCCAACCCACAAACTTCCCAAAATGTGATGCTATAGCCTATCTAAAACAAGCCAAAAATATTTTCCTTGAGGTCTTGTACAATATAATCTTGAAAAACCTTAAAATTTCTTCCTCTTAAGTTATATTGGGGGCAAGAAAAAATACCGGAATCTCGTTTAATAGCCCCTCGCAAAATTTCTAAGAGGAATTCTTAGTTTTTACTTTTTACCAAAACGACCTCAGTCTTGGATTAATAACAAGGTATCTAGTCGTAATAATTTTACTTTTAAATAAAGTCGGGATTCAACTGAATCAAATGTAAGTTGAAAATAACAATAAAACAGAACTTTAAAAATTACAAACCAGTCAAGTTCGATAATGTTATGAATAACTTAAAGCGGTACTACCAAAAATTTCATTCAAATATAGCTGAAAAACAGAAATCAAAACACCGCACCTCCATGAGAGTGTTTAAGAACGGGGCAGCAAGGTCGGAGGCGGGAACTACGTCGAGTTTCCTCGTAAAAAGCCTGTTTCTTGTTCTAGCAAGTATGTTAATGACGTCTTTTAAGGAGTCTCAAAAGAAAAGAAAACTCAACCGCGCGCTATTTGATTTTTATGTTACGAAGTTTCGACCAAAATTATCAATGGTTATAAGCAATGCACGCAGGCACCAGTTGTGACAATCGTTTTCAAAGTGGGGCAGACTAAATGTCCGCATAGATGTCTAGACATAGATGAATTATTATGCGAAGAGGGTATGTTATTACGTTATTACATAAGTTAATAAGATATGTGCCATAAGTTTGTCACTGGTTACAAACTGGAGATTGTCATGAAGTGAGTGAGGTAGGTCATATATTCGAGGTAAAACGCCGCCTGGTGAGGCGCTGTCAACGGCTTAATACAGACTAACTAGGAAGATGGACTGCAAAATTAACCGAGTGTAGTACTTCAATTCTCGCTTGTCGTTCTTATGGAACATATCTTAGAAACTCGTGTTTCATTCATTGTTTTTCTCTTTAAATATGGCAATATTAATATGCTAGTAGTGAGGTGAATTTTTAAATTTTAAAGACGGTGTTACGCCTGTGACTTGTGAAAATAGCGATGATTGTCCATTCGGTACCTGCGAATCAACGTCTTGTACCAATATATCTTGCGCGGATGACGAATCGGACACGGTACCATATGAGAAATTTAAGATATGTAAAGGTAAATTGATTGATGTTTACTGGAAAGTTTAAGAAATTAACCGTGAAACGTTTGAACGAGGTTTCATCAAAATAAAAATCAATACAAGTTAAGTTAACGAAATTTAAGTGCCTTACGTCTAAACTGCAACACCTTTCACTGCCTGTTTCTTAAACTTTCTAATCAAATAAGTTCACCTTGAATCTTCGATAAATTTATATTCAATAATATCATAGGAGTACCTCCAATGTACGATTTTGAATCAGGTATTATTCAAATAATTGGCCAAGTTTTGTAAAACAATCTCATTGGAAAAAGTACTTTTTTTTCTTAATAGTTGAAGCTGATGATAGATTATGTTGTAACAAGTACCAAATAGGGTATATCATTGGTGGAGCCGCGTTACTTATAATAATAGTTATCTTAATTATCACATTAGTTAGGAAACGGCGTGGAAGTCGTCCATACAGGGTATAAGCATTTTTGAAAATAGAAAGAGTAACTAGCACGGACTAATGGCAATATTCTATTACTTAGAGACCAGGTCCCGGAAACACGGAATTGGCCATCGTGTACTCTGAAAGGGATGTAGATTAAAAACTAATACTTAACTGCGCGTAATGAAAAAACGTTTAAATTCTAATCGACCAAACCAAAACCTTCAGCCAACCATGACCTGTAATATCCTTAATAATAAAGTCAATGTATTTTAACTAAATATTCGATTAGTCTCATATAATAATCAATATATTTTTCCTGACACTTCTTGATCTGAATTGCGTTAAATTACAATAATCCACTATCTCTTATATGAAACACAATTTAGTTTACCCAATGGGTAGTTAGTGTTCAAGCGCGTCTTGAAAAGTTGAGATTAAAGTCCAAACCACAGAGAGCAGCACTTAAGTACGTTAATAACGATAAAAAAATCAAATACAAAGCATCGATAGACCTTGAGGTAAGCTCGCAAACTCTTCAGCACCAGAAGCGAGATAACTCCTAACCGTTGTGCTATCGTACTATACCAGAAAAACTGGCAGCTAAGAACTGAGATATACAGTATAGGTCTAGACTTCCAAGCTTTGAGCGTCTACAATGTGTCCTCAATACCGCGCAAAGTTAAAGGGCCAGTGGTATGGTAGGAAAATAAATCAATGAAGAGCTTGGGGAGAAGACAGACCGTGAGTCGCCAGCCAAAACATTCCCGAATCTCTAGTTCTCTACGCAAAATGGTGCTGCCACCGCCCGCGGTTTCTAGGTCGGCGTTCTTATATTAGAGGTCAGTTACGAAAAAAAAGGCTCTAATGAGGTCAATCAGCCATTGTCACCCGGACAATGTATTTGAGGGCTAGTTGGGACGTTTAACAATACCAATAAGTAAACATGGGGCTGATATAAGATGAATAGAAAAGTTCGTAAGCTAGTCGGCTATTCCAAGCCAAGAAGGAAACCGATTTCAGTTGGATCGTTTCCAGTTTATGTCTTGTGCAGTCTATTTTTAGGTACGTATATCAAGGGTTTTACCAGGGCTTCTTCTTCCGTGTTTCGCGTTGAAAGACAGAGAAATAAGTACATGGACTTACCGATTTGCTGCGATTTTGGTGTTCAGGTTTTGTTGGAAACGTACGTTGCAGTTATGAAACTTGCAGTGAAGCGACGTTAGAAACGGAAAAAGAAAATGTATCTTGCACGTACAAATGTTTGGAACCACATGAAAGAGTTTTGCTCTGCAAGAAAGGTAAGCATGGTTAGATATTTTAATGTACTTTATTGCCAATCCAAGGCAAAACTCCAAAATGCTTCAGTCTTAATGGGGTATGAGATAAAATTCCATGACAAAGAATTAATCGATTTAGCACTGTAATTTCTGGTCTTTTAAATACTTCTCGTAATCAAAGTAACAGCGTGTACACTGATAACGCTTAGTGACTGTTCACAAAGCTTTGAAACAACCAAAATATGACGCGTCACAATATTGTACAACAGCATCTTTGCAATAAGACTTGATTATGGAAATTTTATCTCAAATATACACCATTATGACATAACATGACATTTCGGCAATAATTTCAGATGCGGAGAGACCAACGCCTATGGTATGCAAAACGAGCAACGACAACGATTGTCCGACAAGTAGGTGCGAGTTGGTCAATTGCGGTTACGACTGCGTGGACGTGAACACCAACAACACGATTAAGAAGGACTACACTGGATTGTTACTTTGCGTTCAATTGGGTAGGTTCTCGGGGACCCTATTGGTCATCGTTTCCCTGAACCACTGCAAACAAACTAACCCACTTAAAATAATAGACCAGAAAATATATACAAGACGCGAAGAAATCAGACCATGGACACGGCCCAAAGAAAGACCCGGTAAGTAGGAAATTTTAACAATATTTGACCTTTGACACAACGGGGATATAGTCAAAAATGACTTACTGGACATGATTGCGTAAAGAAATTAACGCGTGAAAGATAAGTCTCTTTCTTGGCAGCGTATACTTTAAGAGTCTTGATAAGTGACCAATAAGAAAGCGCTGACCCATAAAGTAACTTAGTCCGAAGTAAGTTATTTCGTTTTGAATTTTAAATTAATTAGCGCCATTATTTAGAAAAAAAATTAATGTGTAAACAGACTTAGAACTATAAGTATGAAGTGCCATCATAACCCTTTAGTACTCTACATAAGTATGGGCCGCAAGGACAATTGATTAGGGCACGAATATTTAATAAAAGAGTAGCTGCTTTGGGGTAAACAGAAACCGTAGGCTCTCCCTTGGACAATGCCGTTACTTTTAGCCGATATGGCAGACTCGCACTAGCTAGTACTAAAGGATTATGATTGCCACGGAACAATAATTTTTAATAATGGCGCTAAAGTGACCAAGTACTTCTCGAGATGATCAACTTAAGAATATGTTTTAATGCGCAGATTGTATCGAATACTATACATGTGAAAACGATTCACAGACCTCTGTTATTTTGACAGGGGCCATCGTGGGAGGAATTCTGGTTTTAATTATACTGTGTTTGGTTGGCAAGCAGTCAGTAATTATAATTAAACTAACTTTCAGTAGGCCTAATTGTAATTATTAATCCATTAAAGGAAGTACAACCGAAGAGGGGCGCACTGTGCCATACCACCAGTAAGTCGAATGTCATTGAACCAAATTCGTACAGACACGCCTAACTTTGTCCCCTGTATTACAGAGTGCATTATTAGACGAAAACGCCTTGACTCCTCGCCGGGACCTCGAGGTGAGGCTCGAGTTTATGGAGCCATCCACTCCGTCCCCAATTCCTTCACCGTCCATGGACGCTCCTCCTCACTACAATTCAGTAGTCAATGAGGTACTTAACCTTGAAATTTCCCATAACCTAATCAGAATTCACCACCAATTTATTCATCCAACTAACCAATCAGGAAGGAGAGTCATTGCCACCGACATACGACGAAGCCGTCAAATTGAAGGAACAGCTCTTAGAGTTGGAAATGGACATTGGATTAATAGTTGAAGAGGAGATTCCAGAGCCCAAACCCAGTGATAAACTGATATAGGGATGGTACGAAAAGATTAAAGGGAATATAACCTCCAAGTTTTTATTTGGCATGACCCCAAAAACAAACATCTCTTTACCGAAGGTCAAAAATACAAAGACAATATTTAAGCCTTGGTTCCTTGGAGCTCTATTCCCCTTAAACCGCCATAATAATTGGAAAGTTGTGTAATGTAATTCATCATAAAATTCACGCAATAGATGTAGCATAACGAAAAGAAAGATTATTTTAAGGCTAGCAATGTGCAGGATAAAAAATTCGCCTTTCTTTAAAAAGTACAAATTTTCTCAAAGCGGCACCCATTGTCAACTAATTAGGCTTAGCAACGCTGTGCAACATGGGTGATACTATCCCTTTAGTAATTAATACCTCGCCAACATTTAAGAGTGTTGCATCAACACTTTATACGTAATAAACATAATTGAGAGTCCAAGGCTTGACGTAGCACTTCGTCAACTATGTATGTTTAATAGCTGCATGCACTGCCAAAGCTAGCGAGGATGTCACAGACTTGGACCCTCATTTACATGTACGCGTGCCCAAAACTGGCTTACGTTTTTTCAACGGCTTGGTTTGACCTTAGACCTCTGATATATATAATTATTCTAATATCTCCTTTCCAAAAAAAAAAAAAATACCATTTATAAACCCGACTATTGTAACGCAGTGAAATTTCAATAAATTTAAATTATAATGAATTATAGCAAATAATTTTAAAATTATTTTTTACCATATACTGGCTTAGGGATAAGAGACTAGGAATATAGAGGTTGCTTATTTTCTAGACCATAAAAGAAAAATCATCGCCGAACGAGATGAGTCATAAAATTGAATTTCTAAACGAATTATATTGAAAAGATCCACCGTTGTTAAATTATAAAATCAAAAATATTTCCTACCTTAAATTAGGTTAACTATTATCCAAAATTCTGTAATACACGGTATATTAATTAAGACTAAAATCACTATTAAAACCGATAAAATAAAATAACTTCCTACGGTGCGCCCGTTGGTTAGACTACGGATAAAAAATTTCCCACGGGGGAAGAGAGGGAAGGGGAGGGTAAATTTCATCGCAGTCTGCAGAACCGTGGGAATTGTGGAAATGCAACGTGAAGAAGGGGCAAGTTTAGGCGTATACGTCTACCGTGCAACTCGCATTTCAACGAACGTTTGAGTAGAGTCGCCACGGGGTTCAAAGTGCTTGTAATTTCGTCCTGTTCGACAGGCGCCTAAGTTGGCAGGATTCAAAAACACGGATTTCGTCAACACCGCTACGATAGGTCATCAAATTTGAGGTAAATTAATTAGATTACGTCAGAATTATCACATAGCCTTCATCTTAATGAATTACAACCAGATTTTGGCCTACTATTTATAGGCCAATTTTAACAACAGCGTTTTCTTATAATAGATAATTGTGAAAATTACAATTCAGTTATTGATTATGTTATTTTAAGCCTATTTTTGGCCTACTGGCTTTAGGCTTGAAAGGTTTTACCACAGTAACCTAATACAAACGTGATTTTTAGTAACTATGTTGTGTTTTGCCCTTACGATTCGATTATTCAGTTTTAGTATGGTTTAGGCCAATTTTCAGTGGTTAATTTTCGCGGTAGGGGATTCACGAGTCATTTGACGAGGGTGTAATTACTTTCCCGCCCGCGATGTAGCTCGTGCCATTGCCCGCAGTAATGTACGGGCCATTTTGGCCAGATTAGCCATCGGGGAGGGTGGGAAATGGGATACTCAAGTCACTTATGGAACCATTTAACTTCAAACATTGGTTTTAAATTTTTTAAAGGAACTGGTAACCTTGAGTAAAAATGTTTGCAGACAGGAAACATTTGCAAGGGACAGACCTATAGACTAGTACCGTTAGAAAGGGGGTGTAGACTGTGTATCCCTCCCGCTAGGCACGCTCTTGTAAGAGGGGATACTGTACGCGCCTAGTAGGGGGATGACACTGAGCTAAGAGATAGAACATTTGCAAACGTAGTACTGACACTATTCTATATGCGTTCCTACAAGGCAATGACGCAACTCCACTGGTCCCTTGTATTATTATTACCCCCCAAATATCTCAAAATTAAACGGTCAGGCTGTCATTGTATTTGTTCGATGTTGCAAGTCCTTTCAAGGCACATTGAAAACTTGAAAAGAGAGCGAAGGTTTCTTTCCAATTCCTATCACGTTCAGGCACGTCTGCCTTCCCAATTCTCAATGACACATGTACTTCGTTTCCACAGAGCATGGCCGAGAATCCTGATATATCCGACGTAAATTCGTCGGTTTCTAATTCAAATGAGATTGTCACATCGGACATTATTGAAGAAGAAGTAATTTTAGCTTCCTCAGAAATCACGCAAAGTCAATTATCCGATTCCACTTCGTCTAACACTAGACCTAACTCGGTGGGGTCAGATTCCAACCATTCAGTGACTACCAGTGAAGGTTTTCTCTGTCCCCTAACTGGGCTGATAAGCTATTCGACCTCAGACACAACTAACCTTGATACATTGGCTGATGTTAGTATCACGTCATCTTCAATTGAAAATGTGTCCAGTAATTCATCTGACAGCATTAAATTACCGGAAGATACTGAGATTACCCAAAGCGCAGACAATGGTGCATCAAGTGATTTACCTAAGACTAATTCTGATAGTGTCACAACTTCCAATAAGTTAGAGGAAGCGAAATCAGTTAATGATCAACAAGTAGGCCTATTAGCTAACTTGCCTATTGGCACCCAAGGCGCAACTATTCCCAATTCTTCACCTAACGGCAAATTTGACGAGAAACATGGGGACGAAAGCTCTCAACAACTACCACCCATTTCAACTCTACGTCCTAACGTAAATTTCGGAGAACCTTTATATTTTCCAAGTGTTAGCTATGTCACTGAGTCCGTGAACTCTTTGAACTCGGTTCCGGAGTTTTACAGTAGTCAGAACAGTAATTCTAGTTCCAGTCAGAATAGTTATTATAACGACCTGTTGGGTTATGTGCCTGACTTCACTGATTTGTATCATCAGTCCTTGACAAGCTTGTGGCAGCCGTGTGCTGATAGTGAGAGTACAGGAGTAGTTCACCCATCGTTGCAGCAGGTGAGTTGTGAAAGTTTCTTGTAATTATATTTCAGGGTGAAGCTAAATTAATTTGTTCGTGTGAACATGTTTCACATAGATATTTTTTTAAATGACGGAAAATGCTATTCTAGCTGCTCTAGCATAATTTTTTTTATCTGTTTAAAATATAATTAGATAATTTGTGAAATCGCAGGGTATAATTAAAACCTACTTTAGTTATTTTAGTCATTTGAACCTAACCCCAGGAGTAAACTTTAAAAATATGTAATTCTAAACTATATCAAGAAAATTGCAATTTTTCCGAGTCATAATTTTTCTCTTAACCTTTTACCTTAATTTGCGTATTATATTTCGAGAATTCGCCTTAAATTTATTATTAACATGGACCAATATTTATCGATTTCCATTATCGCCATGCGGCGAAATTTCCATCAACGGCAGTCAACAAGTTCTTCTTTGGATTCAAATTATCCTCACAACTGTCCGTCTCAGCCATTGGGCACCGCCACATCTGACTTTGATCAGCGGTCACAAACCTACCCAGCACCACCAAAATACGCAGCTAACTTCCCTCCATCCTGCAGTTCCGCAATGCCCTGGACTCAAACTCTGGAAACCTCGTGCTTCCCTATAGATGCAACGGCTCAAGCGCAAGCCGCGTATGGTTACCAATTTCCACAGGCGGATTCCAGTAACATTCAGGCTTATTACCAAGCTCAGTTATCACCCAAAGACTATTCCAAATTCAAGACAGAACAACATCCAACTAACTTTCAATTGCCAGCCAACGATTACCTTTTCCACTACCATACAAATAAGGCTTCTAACCAACTATCGATTCAAACCCGATCTTTGGATCCAAATACAAGAGGATATGTACCTCATGCTGGTCAACAAAGTCTGTCCTTCAACCAATCCGTTCACTCGATTGAGCAGTCTAGAGGCCAAGCAAATCAAATCAGCCAACAGTATTCTAGTCAAAGTGCGAACAACAATCAGGGCACTATTAAGCAAA
This sequence comes from Phalangium opilio, assembly GCF_054372755.1. Taxonomy (NCBI): domain Eukaryota; kingdom Metazoa; phylum Arthropoda; class Arachnida; order Opiliones; family Phalangiidae; genus Phalangium; species Phalangium opilio. Next base: position 2,646,221 of record NW_028324187.1, on the reverse strand, counting down.
GTGCGGCTAACAACAACTGGAGCTATTCTATTCAACCTACTCAAAGTGAAAACATTAATCAGTCCGAAACAAGTTTTCAAACCTCGTCTACCCATTGCCAACAATCTCAAAACGTTATGAAGTTCGAACAAAAAATTCAGGACCAAAAACAGTACACCAAAATAGTCAAAGTACCTCAAGGGACTAGCGTTTTGAAACAATTACTCGCCTCCCCTTGTAAAACTGTAACTCATCCTAATCCACAATCGGCTGCCAACTTGAAACGAGAGACTGCGTCACAAAGCGCTGACGGTCAACAACACCGCCGTGATCATCAGAAAATGTAAGTTAAAATTGTAATTTATTGTTAAAAAGTAAAATTGTTTTCCGGATAAAATTTTAACTGTAGAGATCAGCCAGTCGTCAGTACGCAAAAACCTAACATCGTAGTTTTAAGACAAACTAGTGATAACCTTTCCACTAAACCCACTGTATCGAGTCAGTTGCGTAATTTTGCTAATGTTGAATCGCAACAAAATGCAGTCTATAACGCCGCCCGAGCTAACATGAAGTAACTAGATACCGTGTACCATCTCTTATTTATAGATTTGATATTAAAACTAAATTCGGAATTTCGACAGCATGTTGGAAAAAATAGAGCAACTAAGGAGACAAAGAACGGCCCGAGAGTTGATGGAATACCAGAGATACCGAGCGAATTACGTTCAACAACAATCGCAAGTGCAAGGAGGCTCTGCCGTACGCAGCCAACCTCTTCCAAGGGTTCAAACCCAGCCAACCGAAGCTAGGGGACTACCACCGCCCTATTGTGTCAAGTAACTTAACATTATTAAATATTAAACTACAGGTTTGTAACACCCCTTCAGAGATCTCTTTCCCTGTCTTTCTAGATGGTCTATCTTGAACAATAGAGCCCGGGGGCCAACTGCTACTAGCCTCGTCGTTCCAAGGAGTGTGGGACCTGGCAAATCCCAACCCACTCCAGTACTAGTAAACCGACCATCTATTCCGGGCCAAGTGACGGTCATCAACGCTCAACCTCCAGGCACTCAAAAGACTATGTGTAAGCCGTTCACAGTTTTTAAAACCAAGGTGTTTACATTCTAAACTAAAATTAACCATTTTTACAGTGTCCGCCATTGTTCAACATTTACCACCGTTCAAAGATGGGAAGGTTGATGCCAAAGTTCACAGACCCCGTCATTATGATATGATTCGTTTGGAAATTGGAAATTTTAAGGTAGTTTTTTGTATTACAAAACTGGAAAGGTAAACTCTAATCTTAATGTACGCGTAGGTTCTCGCTCCACCTGATACTGGAAGAAAGCTGATTAACAGAATCAAGGTCCTCTTTACCAAAAGGTACTTGAGCATAGCTTTCCATTATTGCTACGCTCTGTTATTATTATAATTTATACCAACCTTTCTAGACGTTTCGTATACGAATTCGAATTGAACTTGCCGAGAGCGTTAGTAAGCGGAGGGGATGGTTTCATCACCGCCCTATTTTGCATCCATGTTCCTTTTATCACAATTGACGTCATATCCTGCCACGAGAACATAGTTCGACTCCTAGTCAACCGACAACCCGAGATGTACTTCGGAATGAAAAGCCAGAGTTCCGGAACAAAAAGTATTTATGACACAACCCAAAGAGTTGACATAACCAGCGGTGAAATAGCCAGTCATCCTTTGCACAAAGTAATTAAAAAATAGTTAAACGATTACCAATTATATACCTAATACTCCGATATATATCTTTTAGATATTGCTAAAGAATAATCAAGCGGATAAACTCAAATCGTTTTTGTGCCAGTTCGACGAACGTTTTGCTAGAATGTTTAGCATTCCTATCATGGAACCCATACCTTCTCGACCTTTACCCCCAGCGACGGCCGAGGAACTCGAATCTTTTCATACACTACCGCCAGTTATAATTACTCGGGCTACCTCAGCCCAAATGACTGAAACGCAACAGCGAGGTATGCACATTAGAGTAACCAAACCGACTGAAGGAGTCCAACCACCTCCGCAGTCTCAACTGAAACGTAAGTTTGGTTGAGCATGGTAGTTTGGAAAATGACATGATGATTATTAAAATAAATTTGTAAGATAGGTCCTTTAGCTACGTCACACTATCCGGGGATACCGATCCCAGCTAAGGAGGCAAAACTTTCAGAACCGAAGAAATCAATCACAGTGATTACCTCGCCTCGTATTATAGCTTCGCCCGATACCGTTCAACAATCAAGAAAGAAACGAGAGACTCAAATAGCTGGTATTGTAAAACTTCCAGAAATAGATGGTGCCAGCGCCGGAATGTTCCTCGAACCTTCAAAGTCGCCTATTGACCTATCCAAAACAACGAGTGTTGACGAACCTCAAGGTTGTTGCTCGTGCCGAACTAGTTGCAAATCCCTACGTTGCGACTGCGCTAAGGACACCAAGATCTGCAACCCTACTTGCTCTTGCAATAATTGCGATAATCCGTTGAATATCTTGCAAGCGCACTCTGTCGATGTTAACGAGGCCTTGCGAGATAGTTGTCTCTATTCGAACATTTTCAAAGTAAAGTTTTCATCAGGCGATCATTAGCACAAGCTACATTCTTTAATCTTTCTTTTTGCAGATTATGAATTTAGACGATTACTTGAATAGAACCGTGAAGCTGGGGTGTTGCCAAGAAACTGTTAGGTACTTGGATTGCATTCCTGGATCGAAGAACTGCCCGAAATGTAATGCGGAAATTAAGTATTCATGGTGCAGAGGAATTATTTTTATGGAGTCCACACATCCCAGAAGACATTGCGAAGTATTTATACCTTATTAAAACTAAACCTATTACATACTCCAAACTTAAAATTGTTTTATGGCAGATTTGCAATAAATGCGCTTACCCTGATCATCAACTATACTGTTTATGCCACAAACCTAAGAAAAGTGGCGAAACTTCTACGGAAAATGCAACTGATATTTTGGCCGAAGAAAACAAACAAGCTTAAAGATACCGAAACATCCAGTTCTTCCTTAATTAATCGCATTAGCTAAAAGACTTAGTTAATTACAAGCACTTTCTTTCTTACCTTACAACAGTTAGTTACTACGGCTAAAATTAAAATTTAATATATTTTCGGAAATTAAACTTATTTTTGAAAAATTAATGCTAGTTAAATTTTAATTTAAACGTTTTCTCCATTCCTTATTTTTCGTTCAATTTTGTATTAAAATGTAACTTACATATGGCAAAGAGTTCTTTTTACATTGAAAAAAAAAAATACCAGTTGCCTTCATTATTCGCATTAGCTGAAAGACTTAGTTAATTACAAGCACTTTCTTTCTTAAGCTTACAACAGTTAGTTACTACGGCTAAAATTAAAATTTAATATATTTTCAGAAACTAAGCTTATTTCTGATAAAGTAATACTCGTTAAATTTTAATTAAAATGTTTTCTCCATTATTTTTTTTCGTTCTATTTTGTATTAAAATGTAGCTTACTTAATGACAAAAAAGTTGTTTTTACATTGAAATAAAAATACCAAAGTTGGAAAGCATACACTGGTGTAATTGTTTTGTGAAACATCGGTACTCATTTTGAGATTTTCTAATGCGCGCATATTTTAAGTACTTATTAATTTTAAAGCCTTGCAAATATTTAAGTGTTTTATCAGCTTTTTATGATCATGCTACAACTGTGTATTAGCTGTGTGTATTACTGTTACTTCAAAGTACAAGAGCGCGTATAGGGTTCTTACTAGTCCGCCTATGTACAATTGTAGAAATATATATTCGGTTCATTCAAAATTTACAGTTACTGAAACGAAACCAAAACTGCTGAAAAACTAATTTTCTATATGTATGTACGTGTATATTTCGAAAATAAAAATATTCAAGTTGTTGTAATATTTGTTCACACTTTAAGGGTTAATGGTTTTAACAGTGGGGAAATGAGCTGCAAGGGCATAGAAATTTTGCCTTTATAGCTAGCCTTTTATCACGTGAAAGAGATTCAGTCCTAGCAGTCGTTTATCACATACTCTAGTTGCCAGTTGTTAAACTATAATGCTCAGATAACAGAACGAAATTTCTCGAGGCAAGCATTTCAAAAATACATGCCACGTATGTATGCGACTTCACAAAAGATAAAAATACCTACTACAATCAAAAGATAAAACAAAACATACAGTGGTAGAATGAATAAGCAGACTACATATATAACAGTCAGTTACTATGCTATCGGCGGTTACTAAGACGAAGACAAAGATTGATTTTTTTTGGAGCAGTTAATCCATAAGTTAACAAAATGTTTTTTTTATATAAATAAATTAAGAGAATAAGTATCAGCTATTCGGAGAGATTAAGAAAAGAGTAAACCCAACTGACCATACAAAATGTGGCCTTTTAAGGTGGACCGAGAATTTGTCACACCGTTAGTAGTAAATTGTTTATTTTCAATGGTACGTTATATGATAGATAGAAACGCTGATCCTACGAATATAGATGACCAACATACTCAGGTAAGTTATAAATTGCTTCGTGTCTAAGTTAAATGATTTTAACTGTTTTATAAAATTGTGATTACAACTTTAAGAACGAAGTGGACGAGGAAATTAATTTGTCAAATGGACCAGAAACGAATCAGGAGGAAGACTGCTTCAGTTTTGACAAAGTTAAGTCAATTAAATTGCGTTATTTGAAAGTTCTGTCGACTTAAACTTAAATTCGTGCAACTCTCTCAGAATAAAGTGGAAGAAGAGATTAATTTGACAAGTGGACTAGAACTAAATCAGGAGGTAGTTGTTAGACAAGCCAGAAGTAGGTTTGACGAAGTAAGTAACCATTGTTTTGTCGCTATAATTTGATAATATTACATCAAAATCATTAACGAAACTTAGTTTCATAAAATGTTTCAAAAGTTAATGTGCTAGAGATTATTTTTAATTTATAAACCGCCATCAATTAGCGACACCAACACCAGTTGTTGATTAGTTACAGATCCCTTTGCATCTTCACATTTGAAACTATGAAAACTTGTAAAATGTTAATAGGAGCGTTTTGGTAAATTTTGATGATGACTTTGATGATATTTAACCATTCAAAATTATTCTTAATTGAAATAAACTGAGACGAAATCTACAGGGCGGAAGGAAACATGATTCGGGACGTGATGAAAATAATTATTCAATTAACATTGAAAATGTGGATCATTTTTTTATTAACCCTATTATTAACAGTCATACTGATGTAAGTTTGGAATTTTTTATGTAAAGTTCTAGTACGACCTTTAAACTAAAAAACTTTTAAACTTTAGCACGGAAATGAGGTTGGAGTTCATTATGAAAATAAAAGAACGGTTTATAATATAACAGTTATAAACAACAATAAATACAGCGATACAGAAGAACAAGCTTTGCGAAATAGATCAAAAGGTAAATAATTATATTTTGATGCCATAATTATTACATGCCACAGAGTTCATAAAAATATCGTTCGTCAAATGATTTTTCAGCTGAGAAGAACTTAAAGAAGTATTTGAATTTGTTAAATCTACGAAAATTTAGCAAGAGAACTTATCCTTTCAAATCTGACGAAGAGTTTTCGTATTACTTGGAAAGTATCTACATCGAGCCAGTTATCGATATAACTAAAATTTCGACCGTAGATGATTTGAACGGTCATCGATTCCTTTTAGAAGCCAAATACGGAATGGGGAAAAGAACGTGGTCCAAACACATGGCGATGCGCATTGCTTCCACAAGTTCCGAAAAAAACACAAATTACGAATTCTTAGTATTTTGTGATGTCACGAAAATGATCAAGGAACTTAAAAGTAGAAAAAGCTTTGAAGACGTGCTGATATCACACATTCACAAAAATAACAAGGATTTAGAAAAATTGAACCAGACAAAACATCTTCTAAGTCAAAACAGCGAACAAGTTATCCTGTTCATTACCGGTTCCGAATTCATTCAAGATGAAGAAATTCAAAAGAAAATAAAGAATTTTTTTAAAAGAGGTTTCGAAAACCCCACTGTGTTCGAATCATCTCGTATTATTTACTCAGATTTGGAATACGGTCGCAAAACGTCACATAGGTTTGTGAACAATTTTGACTATAAACTGACGCTGGTAGGGTTGCCGAAAGGAGAGTATCAAAACATGATCAAAAGAACGTTCGAAATTGACGACGCCATGGTGGTCAAGTTTAGAAACCGTTTAGAAGATCTAGGTTTAAAATTCGTTGAAGATTTTTCACCTAGAATGTACGTTGTTAGCTACCATATTTACAATCAACACAATCCAAAATCATCCATGGAATTTCTAAGCAAATTGCTACTTTTCGAAGGAGTCGAATATCTAAAACAATGCAAAAGAAAAGGAAGGCCCAAAGACTTGGAACCAGAAGTTAAATCGGTATTTTGGCGAATCGGCCGACATTTATGGAAAACAGGACACCGTTCGAGAACGTACCAAGAAACAATTTTCGAAGATAAAGATTTCGACAAGCAAGATTTAAGAATGGTTCGAGATCTAGGCTTGTTAGTTAGCAACGATGGAAAGGTCTTCCGTGTTTGTCACCATTTGATCTACGAGTTTTTCGTCGTCTGTTACCAAAATTCAAGATTGCAACGTAAGAGCTTGGAAAGTAAAATAAAAGCGTTTGATAAATGGAACAGTAATATAGATTTGGACGTTGTTTGCGGGATCTCGGAAAACGAATACCGCTTAAACTGCATCTACCTCTCACCGCTGAACCATCTGTTTACGTTAGCATTATATCGACTGGATGACACTTTCCAAGTTGAGTACTTCATTTACGGTGACTTTTCCCAGGGAATTACACCATTCCTGGGCAATAATTTTATCGTCGACATCGAGTTTTCTGATGGTCGTTTCGTAGCTTCAGTTCCTAGCATCATTCCGATCAAGATCAAAAATTACCATTATTTAACAGACATGATCGAAAAACTTAGGGGTGACTACAAAATATCCATTATGTATCCTACAAGATACAGTGGTCCACGATGTTGCCAGCTTAAGACTAATTTGGCAAATAACACTTACAGCTACAGTATTAAAATAGAAGGTATACCAAAAGAACTAATATATCGGTTGAATTTTCCTAGTCAAGATTTTTTTTCGATAAGACAATTCGTATCCGGAGTTAACGAGACTTTGTATCAATGGAGTTCCATCTTGAACTTTGCCATAAAAGAGCAAAGTCTTCGCTTGATCTTTGATGACTTGAGTTTCGCGAATACGGTTGTTAATATCGGTTTTGGAATCGAAATACCCGAAGAAGGTTCCAAAGAATTACAGGAAGCCATAGATAGTTGGCGATATCATTTCGTTAAATTGTGTGAAGAACTTAATGAGAATTTTACTTTTGAGATTTCTAGTAATAACGTTTCTGTCGTGAGTTCTACTGAACCAAAGTTAAATTTATCTAATGCTTATTTAGTTGAAGGAATTGTCTTAAGTATCGTTTTAAAAAATATTAGATAATCTTTAAATTTTTAGAATTCAGGATTTTTTTCGAAAATTAAAAGGTTTCTTAAAGGCAAAAATCTCCATGAATTTTCAAATGAATGAACAAATAAATAAAATAAAAGTATTCAAATGGTCGTAATAATTGTTCGCACTTTAAGGGTTAATGGTATTAGCATTGAGAAAATGAGATAAAAGGGTATAGAAATTCTGTCACTCTAGCTAGCGTACTCTAATTGCTAGTCGTTACCCGACAATGCTCTGATAATTGTTTGAAATGTCAAGAGGTAAGCCTATATCGAAGGCATTTCAAAAATATATGCCACGTATATGAGACGATTTCACAATAGATAAATATACCTATACTGTCTTATATGGTAATCAACAGATAATACAGAACAAACAGTCCTAGGATGCGTAACCACTCTACATAATATTCTGTTACCGGTTACAAAGACGAAGATAACTTCGGCTTTATTCCGAGAAACAGTCAGGCGATAATTTTCGTTGCTGCCGGTAATCAATAAATTAAGAAAAAAAAAATAGAAACAAGTAGCAACTTTATTTAGGGCATTTGCGAAAAGGGTCTCAGACTTGCAGGTGATTGCTAGTCTAAACCCAACTGTTCAAGCAAGATGGATGGAGAAATTGTCACCCCGTTAGTAGTATTATCTTTATTTCCAATGGTACGTTATATGATAAATAGGAACGCTGCTAATACGAATATAAATGACCAACACACTCAGGTAAGTTAAATTTCTTCATTTGTGAGTTAAATGGATTTTAACTGTTCTATAAAATTTTTATTATTACTTTGAGAACGAAGTGAACGGAGAAATTAGTTTGTCAAATGAACCAAAAGCCAATCAGGAGGTAGCAGCCAGCTGTAGTTTTGACAAAGTAAGTCAGCCAAATTGCTTTATTTCTAAGTGCTGTCGACTTTACCTATGCTACAGTAATCCATATACATATTTCAGAACGAAGTGAAAGAAGAAATTAATTTGACAAGTGAACCAGAGACAAATAAGGAGGTAGTTGTTAGACAAGCCAGAAGTGGGCATGACGAAGTAAGTAACAAATTTTTAAACGCTCTAGATTGATAAAATTACTTCAAAATCATTAAAATAACTTAGTTGATTTTAAAAAAAAAATTTCAAAATATTATATAAACCTCCAGCTCTTAGCGACAGCAACACTGATTTTTGATAAGTTATAGATCCTTAAATATTCACATTTGAAACTATGAAAGTTTTTAAAACTTTAATGGGAGCGTTTTGGTAAAGTTTGATGATGACTTTGATGAAAATTAATCATTCTTAATTCCTCTTAATTGAAATAAACTGAGACTAAATATACAGGACGGAAGAGAACATAATACGAGAAGTGACCAAACAAATCATACTACTTATATTGGTAAATCGAAAGGAAATACCCTTGTAGGCGCTAATATTAACAATCATTCTGATGTAAGTTTAAAACTTGTTTATGTAACGCCCTAGTACAATATTTAAACTAAAAATCCCACTTTTAAACTTCAGGGCGGAGATGTGTATGGAGTTTATAATGATAATAGAACCATAAATTACAACAATTTCAGAGATGAAGAACAATTTTTGCGAATCAGAAGTAATATAAGAAACCTCCCTGAGGATGGGAGATTTATTATATTATTTCCGATAGCATTAAGATTCGTCGATTGATTTTCCTCTACAGGGAACTTGAAGATGCATCTGAATTCAATCTACCTGAGAATGTTTCGGAACAGATTATATCCATTCGAATCAGACGAAGAGTTTTCTTATCTCTTGGATGAAATTTACATTAAACCAAACATCCAAAAAACTCCAATTTCAACCGTAGTAGATTCAAATGGTCTTCGAATACTTTTAGTAGGAAAATATGGTATGGGTAAAAAAACGTGGTTAAAATACATGGCGTTAAGCTTTGCTTCTGGAAATGAAAATAATGAATTCTTCGACACTAACAATTATGAGATATTAGTCCTCTGTGATGTCACCAAAATGATCGAGGAACTTAAAAGCAAAAAGAGTTTTGAGGACGTACTTATAACGTACATCCATAAAAATATTCCGAATTTAGAAAAATTCAAAAAGGCAAAACAGTTCCTAAGTCAAAATTCCCAACTCGTTCTCCTAATCATTACTGGTTACGAATTTATTCAAGATGAAGAAATTAAAATGAAAATAAAGTTATTTTTCGAAAGAGGTGGACTAGAAAATACCACGGTATTCAAATCAGCGTGTATAGTATTCTTGTATCCGGAATACGGCGAAAAAACTTCCCAAATGTTTTTGGACAATTTTAACTCTAAACTGACGATGGAAGGAGTGCCGAAAGAAGAGTATCGAAACGTGCTCAAAAGGACGTTCGAAATTGATGACGTGACCGCTGATGAATTCGAAAACCGTTTAGAAGACCTGGGTTTAAAATTCCTTAAGCATATTTCGCCTAGAATGTTCGTTATTAGCTACCATATTTACAAGCAACACAAGGTACAAACTGCCATGGAATTTCTAAGCAAATTGATACGTTTTGAAGTAGTCGAATATCTAATTAAATGCAAGCTAATAAGAAATTCCAAAGACTTAGAACCGGAAGTTAATTCAATATTTTTCCAAATCGGCCAACATTTATGTTTAAGGACGTACCAAGACAAAATGTTCGAAGATAAAGATTTCGACAAGCTTGCTTTAAGAGTGGTTCGAGATCTAGGCTTGTTAACTAAAGATGGAAAGGTCTTCCGCTTTAGTCACGCTTTGATCCACGAGTTTTTTGTCAACTTAACAATATTTAAAGCTATTGAAAACTAAACCGATTTTACACCGTAAACCTAAATTATTTTTTACCTCAGATTGGAAAATACTGCGGTTACCCCGATCATCCACTCTACGATTTTTGAAGAAACTTTAAAAATTATATAAAAAATGTATCCTTAGTTTAAACCAAGACGTAAATTAAAAACGAAAATATAGCAAAATTTATGTATATTTTAAAATCATGCTTTGTAAAATGAAATCCGTGCTTCGTTTTTTTTCTTTAAAAATTTCAAGCATTGATTTTGAACCTATTAACTTCTGCTAATCAACTTATTCCCCCTAAATTAACAACAATTACATTTTCCGAAAATATTTTATCATTAAATAAATAATCTACAAGGCAGTGTCTTTAATGGCAAGATAAATCTGCATCTAAACTTCGCCCCGCCTCTATTTTGCAATAACAATTGACGGAACTTCTACGCATCTTGGCCGAAGAAAACGAGCAAGCTTAAAGATATCCAAACATTATCCAGTTCTTCCTTAATTAATCGCATTAGTTAATTACAAACACTTTATTTCTTAACCCTACAACAATTAGTTACTACGGATGAAATAGAAATTTAATATATTTTTCAGAAATTAAGATTATTTTTGAAAAAGGAATACTCGTTAAATTTTAATTAAAACGCTTTCTCCATTTTTCTCCTTCTATTTTATATTAAAATGTAGCCTACTTTAAAGAGTTATTTTTACATTGAAATAAAAATACCAAAGTTGGTAAGCAAATACTGGTGTAATGATTTTGTGAAACATAGGTACACATTTTGAGATTTTCTAATGCGCACATATTTTAAGTACTTATTAATTTTAAAGCCTTGCAAATATTTAAGTGTTTTATCAGCTTTTTATGATCATGCTATTGTATCATGGTTTTTGGCGGATAGCTGCGCAGTTGTTGAAGTGACATTATCGTTATCAAGGCCATTCAAAACTACTTTTCTATCGAAGTGAAACTATAGGAGAATATTTACATCACCAGGTTAATTCCCCGTTTGAAGATAAAGTCTTATCAAGAAAGATAAGGAAACAAAATTGAAGTTTTTTCCGCGTCTATTTTGCAGCTTTGTGCGCTAATACACCCCATAATTCGTAAGATAATGCATGGGTCCATATTGAACTCTGAAAATCACCAATTACTTCAAGAATTAATCGAGTTTGTTTACAAATTTTACGGATTTCATATCATTTTATCAATAAAAGTTGATTTGAAGGTGTCAATATGAATTTTCCAACGGTAAACTACCTTACCTGTATCCTCAGACAAGTTATTTGTCGCTTACAGGCCTCTGTGAGACAAAAGAAAATCAAAGTAAGCGAGCTCTAACTATAACGTTAAACATGATAAAATTATTTATGAAGTTTTTCGGACAATTTTCAAATGGTTTTAGAAACCTGATGAAGTTGCCTCAACCGAAATTGCAAAATACGAAAATGATATTGTAACCGAAAACGACACTTTCAAGGAGTTCTACGTGTCGACTATTTCCGATAATGACAAAACCAACGTAAATAATGTGTACCTTATAGTTTGTTCGACTTTGAGGACTAGAAGTTAATAATGAAACTTTCACTTTAGTATCTATTATGTAAAAATCGGCAAGAAATGGAGGAGATACTATTTTCAGACATGAATGTAAGTACTATTAGGCCTAGAAACAAGTACGCAATTAAAAACTCAAAATTTACTCTTATTTTCTCATTATTTAGCACTGTATTGTGATTTCTAAGAGCGTAATTAACGAGATTCGGTTGCAAAAGGAACTCCAAGCGAAAGGATATGAACCTCCTATTATGGGTAAGCTTCATTCACCGAAATTCAGTTAAGCTGAACCAATTTAATAAGTACATTTCTTCAATATCATATTTCAGATATTGCGGAACTGAATAAAACCCTGCTCAAGACCTACTGTCGAGCCAATCGCTACGTATTCCCCATCGAGACAGACCCAAACTTCTCAATTCCCAATGACTATTGCTTTGTAGAACCGGAAATAAACGAAAAAGACGCCATTAAAAAGGGTGGTCGACAGATTCGAGCTAGCTATTCCCATATTTTAGGCTGCCTTCAAACAAACCCAAAGATAAAACGTATTTTAATCCTTGGAAAATTCGGCTCTGGAAAAAATACAATTTGCTCTAGGTTGGTAATAGACATCATGAATCAAAATTTTAAATTTTTGGAAGATGATTTAAATTTCAAACTTTACATCGCGTGCGACCTGAGCAAATTTAAAGGTTGGGACGATATGAAAAGTCTAGATGATATTTTACTTAAATTCTGTCACAGTTATTCGACAAACAGTCGTCCTGAAGATACAAAGAAAATGATTGGAAATTACGCGTCGAATATTCTCTGCATATTTTCAGGCTACGAACATCTGTCACCTTTACAGCGAGATAAGGTTGATTTTGTCCTGAAACGTAATAATAAGCCATTTACAATTTTCGGGAACGCTACTATCGTTTTGGTAACTAGTACGGAACCGGTGTTTACGCCGTGTTTCTTAACGTATTTTGAAAAATTCTTCGTACTAAGTCAAATCAATCGTGACAACGTGGACATTCTTTTGCGGAAACTTTTCAACGAAGACACTGTCGAAAAAAACGCGTTCGTCGATAGTTTGAAGAGAATGTATCTGACGTTCTTGTTGGACATATCCCCATTAATTCTGATCTATTCTGTTTACATCTATAAACACTACGGGGCGCGTGATAGAAACCAGTTTATCATAGACTTGGTCTATCTCATGAAGGAAAACAAAAAGGACAGTCGGTCGTTCCATAACCGTCGTGAGTACATCGCGAAGACATTGGGTGTCACGAGAGAATCGTTGCCTTTTATAAATGGACAAGTATACGGAGGTTTCAACCAAAAATCATCGGAGTGCATCGAGTACCTTACTGACGAGCGTCAAAGCATTGCTGACATACTGTGTCAATCATACGCTAAAGGTTCGCGGGGTTTTATCCTGAGATTGACTAACTTTGACAAGAATTTGGTCAAGCAAGACCAGATGACGGAACGACAATCATCCATTAATAATTATTACCAACTGCACAAAGAGAAGTTACTTACAGCCAATTATGTCAAAGAAAATGAAAAACTTGACAAATTTCAAGATATAATGTTTTTAAAAGCTTTCCGTATCATCGTTAAATATCTCAACAAAACAGAGATTTTGAACAATCAATACACTTCAAGTTTGATTTTTCATGCGAAACTACACTTAAAGGAAGATATTGACGATTTTCTTCAGTACATTTTGCCTATGCGTATGACTAGAAACTTGATTGATGTCCCTATCGCGTTTTACGCAATGTTTCACGTTTTTAAAAGATTCGAACAAAAACCTCTGAAAGAAAAGGTTTTTCTTCGCCTAGTATTTCGCGAACTTCTTAATTGTATTCCCAACCCTATGGTAAACCCCCAGTCACAATACGAAATTCAACTAAGAAACATGATAAACTAAGACTATTGCAACCATACCATAATTTATTCAGGAATGTATACAGCTACTAGGAATCATTGTGCCTCCATATCTTTCATGTTAATTTCTATGCGGGTCTTGTGGGCGGGACTTGAGTATGATCCTTCAAGCGAAATAATTCTGACGTCTTTCTATCTGTAATTTCATTGGTTGGTAGCAACGGGAGGCCAGGTGCGCGTGCAAGATCAACGCATAAAGATATAAATAATTTTTTGAAGGTAACATAATGATAAGTTTAGCTCTTCCCACAAAATCCACCTTCATACGTTGCTCCCAGCCAATGAAATCGCAGTTATTCAGACGTCAGAATTATGATGCGTGGCGGACAGTACCCTAGCCCGGCCCACATAGAAATTAACATAGGAGATATGGGGCACAATGATTCCAATTAACTGTGTGTATTCTTGTTCCTACAAAGCACAAGAGCACCTTTAGGGTTATTAATAATCCGCCAGTGTTTTGTAGAAATATATTTAAAAATTAATATCCAGTTCATTCAAAATTAAAATTTAATGAAACGAAACCAAATCAGGTGAAAATCGAATTTTATAAAATATATGTACGTGTATATTTCAAAAATAAAAATAATCAACTTGCCGTACTATTTATTCATATTTTAAGGGTTAATGGTATTAACAGCGGGGAAATGAGATAGGAGGGTATAGAAATTCAGCCACTCTAGCTAGCGTACTCTAATTGCCAGTCATTACTCAACAATGCTCAGATAATAGATTGAAATGTCAAGAGGTAAGCCTTTATCGAAAACATTTCATAAATATATGCCACGTATACGAGACGATTTCACAATAGATAAATATACCTATGAAAACATACTTCCTTATATGGTGGTTCCAAGATAATACAGAACCAATAGAGGAAGGATGTGTGAGCACACTATGCCACTGTTACTATGCTAATAGCGGTTTGCAAAGACGAAGATAACTTCGAGCTTTATTACGATAAACAGTCAGCCGATATTTTTCGTAGGTGCCGGTAATCAATAAGTACTAACTATTTGGAAACATTAAGAAAAGAGTTCCAGACTCGATGGTCATTGCTAGTTAACATAATTGACCAAACAAAATGTGGCCTCTTAAGGTGGACGGAGAAATTGCCACACCGTTAGTAGTATATTGTTTATTTTCAATGGTACGTTATATGATAGATAGAAACGCTGATAATACGAATATAGACAACCAAAATACTCAGGTGAGTTATAAATTGCTTCGTGACTAAGTTAAATGGATTTTAACTGTTTTATAAAATTGTGATTACAACTTTAAGAACGAAGTGCACGAAGAAATTAATTTGTCAAATGGACGAGAAACCAATCAAGAGGTATCCAGCTGTAGTTTTCACGAAGTAAGTCCATCGAGTTGCTTAATTCTAATATAGCTATGCTGCAGTAATTCATCTACAATTTTAAGAACGAAGTGGAAGAAGGAATTATTTTGCCAAGTGGACCAGAACCAAATCAGGCGGTATTTGTTAGACAAGCCAGAAATAGGTTTGACGAAGTAAGTAACCATTGTTAAACCGCTATAGTTTGATAATATTACATCAAAATCATTGACAAAACTTAGTTAATTTCATAAAAAAATTTCAAAAGTTTATGTGCTAAACCTAGAATATATTTTTGATTATAAACCGCCACCACTTAGCTACAGCAGCATCGGTTGTTGATTAGTTAGAGCGTTAGCCATAGCATATCCACATTGAAACTATGAAAACTTTTAGAATATTAATGGAAACGTTTTGGTAAATGTTGATGATGACTTTGATGATAATTAATCATTCTTAATTCCTCTTAATTGAAATAAACTGAGACTAAATATACAGGGCGGAAGAGAAGATAATACGAGAAGTGACCAACCAAATTATACTAGTTATATTGGCAAATCGGAAGGAAATACCCTTATAGGCGCTAATATTAACCCTCATTCTTATGTAAGTTTGCAACTTAGTGCGATCTTAAAAAAAAACAAAAACAAAGAACTTTTAAACTTTAGCACGGAACTGCGGTTGGAGTTAATCATGATAATAGAACGGTTAATCATGATAATAGAACAGTTAATTATATAACAGTTATAAACGTCAAAAAATACAGCGATAAAGAAGAACGCGCCTTGCGAAAGAGAATAAAAGGTAAAAAATTATATTTCCATGCCATAATCACAACATGCCACAATATTCATAGAAATATCGTTCGTCAAATGATTTTTCAGTTGAGAAGAACTTAAAAAAGTATTTGAATTTAATAAATCTACGAAAATTTAGCAACAGAACTTATCCCTTCAAATCTGACGATGAGTTTTCGTATTACTTGGAAAGAATCTACATTGAGCCAGTTATCAATATAACTTCAATTTCGACCGTAGTTGATTTGAACGGACATCGATTCCTTTTAGAAGCCAAATACGGAATGGGGAAAAGAACGTGGTCAAAACACATGGCGTTACGCATCGCTTCCGGTAATGGAAACTGTCCATTCTTCGACACCACGAATAACAAATTCTCAGTAGTCTGTGACGTCACCAAGATGATCGAGGAACTTAAAAGTCATAAAAGCTTCGAAGACGTGCTGATATCATACATTCACAAAAATAACAAGGATTTAGTCAAATTGAATCAGACAAAACAACTTCTGAGTCAAAACAGCGAACAAGTTATCCTGTTCATTACCGGTTCCGAATTTATTCAAGATAAAGAAATTCAAATTAAAATAAAGAATTTTTTTAAAAGGGGTTTCGAAAATCCCACAGTGTTCGAATCATCTCGTATTATTTACTCGGATTTGGAATACGATGGCAAAACGTCACAAAGGTTTTTGGACAATTTTGACTATAAACTTACGCTGGTAGGGGTGCCGAAAGAAGAGTATCAAAACATGATCAAAAAGACGTTCGAAATTGACGACGCCATGGCGGTCAAGTATAGAAACCGTTTAGAAGACCTAGGTTTAAAATTCGTTGCGGATATTTCACCTAGAATGTACGTTGTTAGCTACCATATTTACAATGAACACAATCCAAAATCATCCATGGAATTTCTAAGCAAATTGCTACTTTTCGAAGGAGTCGAATATCTAAAACAATGCAAAAGAGTAGGAAGTCCCAAAGACTTAGAACCAGAAGTTGAATCGATATTTTTGCGAATCGCCCAACATTTATGGAAAACAGGACACCGTTCGAGAACGTACCAAGACACAATTTTCGAAGATAAAGATTTCGACAAGCAAGATTTAAGAATGGTTCGAGATCTAGGCTTGTTAGTTAGCAACGATGGAAAGGTCTTCCGTGTTTGTCACCAATTGATCTACGAGTTTTTCGTCGTCTGTTACCTAAATTCAAGATTTCAACGTAAGAGCTTGGAAAGTAAAATAAAAGAGTTTGATAAATGGAACAGTAACATAGATTTGGACGTAGTTTGCGGGATCTCGGAAAACGAATACTGCTTAAACTGCATCTACATCTCACCGCTGAACCATCTCTTTACGTTAGCACTATATCGACTGGATGACACTTTCCAAGTTCAGTACTTCATTTACGGTGACTTTTCCCATGGAATTACACCATTCCTGGGCAATAATTTTATCGTTGAAATCGAGGGCTATGATGGTCGTTTCGTAGCTTCAGTTCCCAGCATCATTCCAATCAAGATCAAAAATGGCCATTATTTAAAAGACTTGATTGTGAAACGTATGGGTGACTATAAAATTTCCATAATGTATCCTACAAGATACAGTGGTCCACGATGTTGCCATATTATGAGTAATTTAGCAAATAACACGTACAGCTACAGTATTAAAATAGAAGGTCTACCTAAAGAAGTAGTATATCGGTTGAAATTTCTCAGTCAAGATTTTTTTTCGATAAGACAATTCGTATCCGGAGTTAACAAGACTTTGTTTAAATGGAGTTCCATCTTGAACTTTGCCATAAAAGAGCAAAGTCTTCGCTTGATCTTTGATGACTTGAGTTTCGCGAATAAGGTTGTTAATATCGGTTTTGGAATCGAGATATCCGAAGAAGGTTCCAAAGATTTACTGGAAGCCATAAATGATTGGCGATATCATTTGGTTAACTTGTGTGAAGAACAAATTGAGAATTTCACTTGGATGATTTCTAGTAATAACGTTTCTGTCGCGAGTTCTACTGATTCAAACTTAAATTTATCTAATGTCCATTTAGGCGAAGGAACTGTTTTAGGTATCGCATTAAAATATTAGATAATCATTAAATTTCTTACATAAACACTTTGAAATGAATAAGGTCAATGAATGTAAATACATATTAAAAATGTTTGTAAACCCCAATAAACACATAATGAAAAATTATCACAAGGTCTCTAATTGGAAGAGCATTATGCAGATAATGCTGATTGCAAGTCTTTCAAGACTTAGTACACTTTCAGAATTCTTCTATAGTGGTTGAGAAAAACATTCCAAAAACAAATCTCTGGAGAGATATTTGAAGTTTAGCGGGAAGGACTCAACATCCTGTTTCTTAAAATCTAACAGATGCCAGCAGCATACCAAGAACGTTCTATAATCCAAATATCTTTAGAATGTACTGGGTGGCTTGGATCAATATATTGTTTACAAACGTTGTTGAGTCGCGAAGCTGTACGAAGGGCAGTGTAAGTACAGTCGTATGAAAATTCACGCCCTAGAAACCTTAAAGAATCATTTTATGAAATTAAAACCAATAGATTTTTTCTGATTTCTAAGTTTCAAGACTGTCAAGGAGTATACAATGAATAAGCAACTATAGGAAATGTTTTTGAGTCATGATGTTGTTACAAAAAGCGATCCACCATACCAGCTTGGTACTCACCCTCTATGTACTCATTCTAATATTAGGTTTGTATCCTAAATTTTATATACAATCGAATTAAATTAAATTCATTTCAATCTAAATTAAGGACCAACTGAGGGAGATGATATTGAATGGAAAAAATGCAAGGAAATGCCTGTTGTAAGAACTTATCTTGATTTTTGGAAGTTTATAATTAATGCCAATTAATTTACGAATTTCTTTGGAATTAAAGGTGCATTTTCCAGGAGTAGAATGTCCTTATTGGTGCACTGATAACATACTGTACGAATTAGCTTGCAAACCAGGTAAAATAATTCAATTTAACCCTAATTAAGCCTAATTTAATTAAATTTAACTTATAGATGGAGTTTCTCTTATTCAGTGCTCAGGCTCAGACAAAAATTGCCCCAAATATTTTCATTGTCGACAAACAAGCTGCGTAAAATCGCCTTGTTATGAGCCTGATAGAAGGAGTTTCACACCTTTCATGCACAATCTTCAAGTGTGCATGAGAAATGGTATACATTTTAATTATGTTCCAATTAAGTTAAATTGCTTGGTTTAGCGCAATAGAAAAATATTTGCACCGCTTTTCCCTATAGACTTTTTGTTTCCGGATCTAAGAAATAAACCCACCTGGGAGGACAACTATGGTTGTGGTTTTAAATATGTTTTGCATAATTCTTAGTGGAGTTCAGTCACTTGCCAAAATGTCATTAACGGGAATGAATTTTAGAAGTTTTTACAGCATATTATTATATGATTGGTGGTATAATATTATAGAGACTCAAACAGATATTTGAGCAATAAATACAAAAACCAACAAAGTTTCTTAGAGAATTACTGAACAGCGTTTTATTTAGAGAATTACTGTACAGCCTTTTATATAGAGAATTACTGTACAGCCTTTTATATAGAGAATTACTGTACAGCGTTTTATATAGAGAATTACTGAACAGCGTTTAATATAGAGAATTACTGAACAGCGTTTAATATAGAGAATTATTGAACAGCGTTTAATATAGAGAATTACTGAACAGCTTTTTATATAGAGAATTACTGAACAGCTTTTTATATAGAGAATTACTGAACAGCTTTTTATATAGAGAATTACTGAACAGCGTTTTATATAGAGAATTACTGAACAGCGTTTTATATAGAGAATTACTGAACAGCGTTTTATATAGAGAATTACTGAACAGCGTTTTATATAGAGAATTACTGAACAACTTTTATATAGAGAATTACTGAACAACTTTTATATAGAGAATTACTGAACAACTTTTATATAGAGAATTACTGAACAACTTTTATATAGAGAATTACTGAACAACTTTTATATAGAGAATTACTGAACAACGTTTATATAGAGAATTATGGAGGTTTTTTTAAATATTGAACTTTTTTTGGGGGGGAGGGCGGATTATAGAAGCAGTAAATGTATAGTAAATTATAGTGAGTTAGAGAATTATATTGTTTTGCATAAATATTTAGAGGCTTTCAAATAACGTATTTGAGCTGACTAAAATCAAGTGTCTGAACACTCGCATATAAATACCACTATACAAACCATTAATAATGAAAATATATTAATATAATATGTTAATTTCAGATCCTCCAACTGTCAAACCCTGGCATCATGGTTAATAAATTTTATCTTAAAATTACACTTCAAATATTGAGAAAATTAATTGAAATATTTCAAAATAACAAATTCACAGATGTTACAACTGAGAAACCTTACAGTAGAACACGCAAAACTGACCTGATAAGCGCTGTTCTACCAGTAATGCTAATTATGATAGTTGTAGTCACTATAATTATGGTATTACGCGCTTATATGCGAAGGTAAGAAGTCCTCAAAAATTACAAATTTTCACTAAAACCTGACTCTGTTTCAACATATATTTCTTGTCACTGTTAGAAGGCAAGCTAGAAGATTTCAAGCAACCCCCGCTACTTTTCGAGAACGACGCGTCGTTCACAACGAACCCCTGATTAGCAACAATAGATTTCCAAAGCCAAATGTAACCATGAATCCAATTTGCGCTGGAGCTAGACCACCTCCATTACCAACAACGTCTAATTTACCTGGATCACAGCCTTATGGCGCCCAACCATCAGCTCCCTATCCAACTCTGAATTATCCTCATTCTGCAGCTGCTAATGTCATACCTTATTCTCATTATGGGTACCCAAATTCGGCTAACGCTATGTCCTCACAAACATCTCAAATGCCTGAAATGCCTCCTAATTATAGTCCTCACAGTGAAAACCAAGCGGTAGGTATTTTACCTAGAACCTCACTAAACTCACTTGATTGGAGAGTATTATGGGGTTTTGACTATTGCAATTAATCTTTCCTCTTTAATCTAAGACAAAAATGTTTTAAATAGTTTCCAGATACAGCTCCACCTTCCTATTTCGAAGCCATTGGAGAAGTGGAGCCTACTACAACTTCAGCTTCAAACCGATCTACTAATATAACTGCTACAGATAGAAGGACGAGTTAGTCCTCTACATTTACACCATATTCGTGTTAGCATATTGTACATACTACAAGTTCAAAAAGTCGCCTACAGTGGTTTAGTCACGCATTTTCTACTCATTAAACATTTCAATGTCTCCCCATTGTTTTTACGTTTCTTCAACGCGCCTTCTTCATTGTAATATTTATGGTTTTTGAAAAATCAATTAAAATATATTGTAAATATTATTTTTATATGTACATATATCTAGACTGAAAAAAATATATATTGCTTTTATGTAAAACTGAACAGATGCCAGCACTACTCTAAAGAGTTTTCTTATCTTCAGCCTGATCAATATATCTTGTTTACAGAAACTGTTGAAGTTTAGAAGTAGTTGAACAGTAATTTAGCGATAATAGAAATCGCAAACTAACAATAATATAAAATTCAAGGCAACTGATTCATTGTGATTTTTCGTGAATTTCAAGATTCAAACAATGAACGTTTCAACAGTGAGCACTGGCAATATCAATACCAAGAAAGGAGCCCCAGTGCGCCTCCTTCGCGTGCCGGCCTGTTACTTCTCCATTTTTCTGTACATTGTAACTTTTTTCGTTCGTAAAAACTGCATTAAAATAAGGTAATTTTATATATAAATACATGTATATATGCGTGTGGACTCTTACTAACTTTAAACGACCAATTTACTTGATCGCCCGCTTCGTATATTGTTATTCTCAAAAACAAAGGTCACTTTAAAAGTATTTACAAAAGTCCATTACAATATATGTAGTATGCCTTTAGCACGATAAGTATAATCAATAAGAGAAATGTGTGTTTGGAACAGAGCGACCCTGGTTACTATGGGAACGGGAAACGAAAACCACGCAATATGAAAATGGGAAAGCATAGAAAATTCTCTGGATGAGGGATATAACTAATTTAATTTCAAGGTGGTAGCGGCAGTTAGTTGTTTGAAGGACCAGGAATTACCCGTACGATGCCTAAAACATTTACATGGTTGTCCGTGTCAATTTTCATCAGTACACTGACACTTACAGGTAGGTTTAGGTTAAACCTATACGCAATACGTAATTGACCTACATTTTATAACGTAAACTATAGCAATAACGGTCACGAACGGAGACGATACTGCCTTACAGTTTAAAAAATGTACGGAATACGTTCCTACAATAGCTCTTGAAATCGACAATGAAAGATGTCTCCATCAATGCGCGGATTTCATTAACGAAGTTGTGGCGTGTGACCTTGGTAATTAGTTACGTAAAATAATCATATTCCACTACTACCCTTGATTTCTTTCATTTCACTTAATCTATTAGATGGCTTAAACTTGTTAAACTGCAGCAAAACCGCGTGCCCTTTGGGCTATCAATGCGAGAACATAGTCTGTCAGACGTTCAAATGCAAGGAAGCTACGCTCAGGGAATTTAAATTGTGCAGAAAGCCTTGTAAGTTAACTTTAATAATCACCCGATTTGTCCTTGAGGGAAGCACCACTTAGAAGTAAATTATTTTTAATATCGTCTTAAAGCGCCAAATGAAAGGTACAGAAACCGTGGAAAGGATTATGGTAAGCCAATTCTTAACTATTATTAGTTTAGTTAGTTATGTGAATCTTAAAATTACGCGCCAGAGCGAAGATATCGTTACGGGTACAGTGGTGAAAACCCTTATTTCCGAGGTCGAAGTACCGGATTGAAGTCTATCATCATACCAATTATTTCTATGGTTATTCTTGTTGGAATCGTCATTATTGCCGTGGTTTACTGCAGAAAAAGGCAAGTACCGTATAATTTTTTATTGCCAAATATTTATTATTTTTAATAGGGTTTTGAACCGTTATGGAATCACCCCAATCGATTGAAGCTTGTACTATATAGATCGATTTTATTTATCAGAAGGCAAAATCGACAACGGCAAGCGTATGCCATTCAGATGGCCCCTACATCTGGTCAACCAGGATTAAATGCTCAACCCTTCCCCAGTGAACCTCTGTTGCCTCAATTGAGTCACTTGGACCCCAACATCACGGGTTATCCGAATTACCCGGTTCATCGAACAAGTTATCCAAATTATCGACCATCAAATTACCCTCGCAATCAAATGCCAACTTATCCGCTTTATAATCCAACATGAATGATTTATGTTCAACATATTTCACATTTGGGAACATCGTGTTAAATTTGACCAATAAGCCATAAGAACAAAATATAAAATAATATCAAAGCAATATTTTAAAAATCTGATATTTGTTAGCGTATTTTAATATTTTATCAAAAATTGTGATAAAACCACAAAAAAATTTATCATTTTAAATGTTATTTTCAAATAAAATGCTTATATACTTGACGTACCGTATTACTTCACTTTACAGCCTATAAAGTCGTTCAATTTAGTTTTTATTGAAAGACTAATTTTATCTAATGTTTGCTTTTTTTGAAATAAGAAAATACTAATATTTTAAGTCAAACGTTGCATTCCCTAATACTAACACTAACTAACCAATGACATTCACTCAGTTAGGCCTAAGAGTATTTAATTTCTCCAGTACAAATTATTCCTGTATCATTTCAACAGGTGAAGTATCTGGACTGGTCGCCGGGGAAGGTTTCCACCCTGACTACTTCAGTTAACAACTACATTTTCAGATTGCATTATATGACGTCCAGAGCGTAAAATACTAAAGTCATTTGACGTCATTTATACGTCATCTCTGCGTGTCAGACTGCACCTAAAGGGAGCAATTCATTCCCATTATTTTACATACATAAAACACCGAAACTAAACAATAATCATATATATAAAGTAAATTCAACTAAATTTAAAAATAGGAGTAGAACCCTTAAAAATTGGAACCGCTACTAAAATCTATCATATTTGATTTATCTTTATCGTAGAAATGTGGGGAGAAAAAAATCATTCACAACTTCATGGTCAAAAGTCAAAAATAAAACATTTTTCTTCATCTCAGTCTTTCAAAAAGTTGGAATGTTTTCTATATATTATCCAGAGAAACCGTACGAGTCTCACTTAGTTCTAATTTAATAATAAAAAAGAAAACCTCGTACACCGCCTTCTACACGTTTATGTAGTTCTCTCAAGAATGAGATTGAGAACAGCAGTCTAGCTAGCTAGGTGCGGAGAAAACACAGATCTAAAGTTGAAGTCTGCCAAAAACTCTCAAAGATAGTGACTCGTGAAAATGCCTAGCTGCCTTCATCCTTTAAATAGCAAATGTCTTAATTCTTTTCACCCGCCATCGCGTACACTCTGTACCATTAAAAATAGAAAGACACTTCCACAATGTTAAGGGTTTCGAGCGTCAAAATTCGAGAGAAACCTAAAAGTCAACGTACTAAGCAACCATGATTTTGTGTCCCGCGTCACGGCAACTCCTTCTCGTGATATTCGCTGTGTTTATAGTGTCTTTGCACGGTACTGTAGGTTTTTTTTATTTGAAACAAATATGGGACGGTAAAAGAAATAAGCTATGCTTTCTTTTTCCACAGATGGATTGACATCTGCCAACCAATTGTGCAATGCCAGCTATTACGTCCTGCATTTGGATTGTCAGTATAATTGTTCTAAACAAGATACATCACTAGGGGCGATATTGTGCGAAGATGGTGAGTAACCTTTTTCTAAGTTCAATTAACTACTGTCATAATTAGTTCGTTGTCTGAGCGAGTTTTGGCGCGAATATGTTCTAACCCTTTAAATTTTTGTACTATTTTCTATGATAAGGCTGTACAGATTTTAGTTATCATTTTCATTTGCATATTTAGATAATGTGTAATATACTCTAATGACTAAATCATTCGATGAACTTTAACCTTTCTATATCTATACGCGCAGTTAAAATGTACTTTGCAAACCAGAGAATGTACAGTGCTTGAAGCGGATTACACAATGTCATATTCATAGACAACTGATCTCGAACAGGCTGTTGTTCTGGCTTTTAACAACAAAGATTTTTACTTTGATGTTACACAGATGGCATAACCGTTATAGAATGTAACGGGGCCAAATGTTTCTCGGGTAAATGCGAAATTTTCGAATGCAGACCTAGCGACAACCAACTTCCGGGAGTATGCAATGATAAACCTCCAGCGGAAGTGACCAGTCTTTGCACAGGTAATTGAACTAAATTATTAAAAATAACTTGAAACAACCACACGCATTTCCCTTAAATTAGATGTGTCTGTTGACGACAAACGGACATGGACTAACTTATTAATTCTGCCTATTGTGGCCGTTCCGGCTATAATCCTGATTTGTTTAGTAATTAGACAAATTAGGCCACATATTCAGCGGTAGGTGCTCTAGTTTCAATCGATTATAGACTTAAATATTGATTTAGTATATTCTTAAGACATCCTAGTTTGGACAATGAAACTACATGGGCACCATTGAAAACTTCATCCTCGCAGCAATTTGATTTTGTCGCGCCAACTAACGGCGCCATTCCGAGGGAACCTAGTGACGATTTAATTAATATCACGGACAAGTCTTTGCCACAAATACGTGTCGTGCCACCATCATTGGAAGATTGCAGCGTAGTAAGTTATTCAGGTTACGAAAAATTTAAATAATAAATTTTTGAAAGAATGCCTACCAAGACAATCACTCCTCTCCGTATGTGTCTATAGTTACAAGACGAAGACAGATAACTAGAATATTTCTTACGCTTCACTTAAGAACTATTGTTAATATTTAGTGTAAAAATATATTTTCTTTAAATAATATTGAGATTTTTTCCTTCAATACTTCGTAATTATTTTGAAACTGATAGTCCATAAACAATATTATTATATTTTGGTTTGTAAAGGGGAAATACCCTTAAAAGCCTCGAGCTGTTATGGTTCAATTTTCTATTAATGAATTTTAAATTTAGTATATATCATTTTTATATTTTGTTATTTTTCAATGTCATTTAAGCCATTATATTTAAAAAACCAAAAAATAATTATTATTATTATTAGATATAGTCCTACAGCTAATTTATTAAGAGTTGTTTAAACAATTTTTATATAGTTTAAACATGTTTTAAAAATAATGATATCCCCAATGTTTATGATGGTCGTTATATCTTCACAACAGAATACCAGAGTACCAGACTCATCTTAAAAACTGTTAACCATAACTTGTTAACGGTGGCAACACTTTCGACTCAAAATCATCCACTGTACTTCGATCGTACCACCATTATTTTAACATCCAGTATTTCTATAGCGATAGAAGCTATTATTAAATTAATTTTAAGCATAAATTAAACCTTCTTATATACTTAATAGTATCTTTGAATAGATTCCACAGGTACTAGACTCCAAAAAACAGGTTCTTGTTATTGACACTTTAAAGTGTCTATTTGTTTTCAATATTCGAAATTTGTTTGTCATTGAAATTCTACCATAAAAATTAATGGTTTTTTTTTCTTTATTGAACCTCGCAATATCGAAGTCCGTTATGGAAATTTCGTATTCAGTCGGCGTGACTGTTGCCTTAAAAACCCCCACTTAAGTAGGATAAGATATTTCTGAGGTTTATTTATTTTTTTTTGTTGGAGTTTTTTTCTGGCTTCTGAAACGTTTTCAAGACATCTCTCTCTCCTTACTACTTCAAACTAATTAGCTTATTACGTGTATCTAATATCCGATTAAAAAATAGCAGGTTGTTTAACTGGGTTTCCAAGGAATGTTAGTAAGTTACAGTAAGTATTTTACAAAACCATTTTCCGGATATTTTTAACCGTTCATGAATGAAACCATCCAAAATATCGTGAAATTCGGTATAAGTATCGTGAAATTCGGTATAAATCTCGTGAAATTCGGTATAAATCTCGTGAAATTCGGTATAAATCTCGTGAAATTCGGTAGAAATCTCGTGAAATTCGGTAGAAATCTCGTGAAATTCGGTAGAAATCTCGTGAAATTCGGTATAAATCTCGTGAAATTCGGTATAAATCTCGTTAAGTTCAGTATAAATCTCGTGAAATAGCGTCAAATAACTTGACAAGATGTGTGACGTAGAAGTAATATATTCTCGTTAAAATAAACTACTAATTAACTTTAAAATTAAATGGTATTATCATAACGATTATCATCCTTACAGAAACAATTAGGTAAGAACTGAGTATCTTAATCTGTTAAATAATTAATAGCAGAAGTTTAAACCTCAGCACATGTGATTGTTTAAGGCTGTAAACATCGTTAAAAAATACCCTTATGGTAGAACAGACTCTTAATATTATTTTTCTAGCCAATTACTGGCCTCTAAATCATTTTTGGCAACCGGTTTGAAATATACTTATAGCGCAGAGTTAGTTGGAAGGCCTCCCTAATCACGCCCCAACGAAAGTTGCGGATATAGTATAGAAAAGTTACATAGTATGCACTCAGAATACAAATAAGTGCGAACCTAGACGGATATATGCAGTTCCCCTTCCAAAACGAAGCATGATGTTAAAGCAATTCTAACGGTCTAAAAGTCAGTGTACAAAGTCAAAAGATTCCAAAATACGGTAGGTATATCGCTGGATATTCTTTAGTACCATATCTTACCACTAAACCCGGTGCCGGATAACCCACACTTAGGTATGTTAAATTAATTTTTTTGTTATTTTTGTACCATACCTATGAATATACTTCCCATACATAACCCTGTCACATTACTTATGGGTCCCGGGTAGAAATTAATGCAATATTTTATGAAGTATAGTACAATAAATTTGTGAGGAACACCTGATCCCAAAGTGTTAATTGTAAAATAGAAAAATAAATGTGTTATATACGTTTTAAACGCTGACTAAAAATTAAAACTATCTGATCTTACATCGGGTATTAGAAAACACCGCGATATAAATAATAATAATTTAGTTAAACATATTAACGATACTTTAATTTTTAATAGTGTGAAGATGTTAGTACTTGCCGCAATTTGTATTTTAATTGCGGTTGTTTATGGTGCAGTCACTGATATAGGCATAGATTTTGGTAAGGAAAATATTCGTTATAATGTGAAACAATTAAGGTATTAATATACGATTTTAATTAAGGTGTTTCTAACTATACAACTTGCGAAAGTACCTTACCCTACGTTACTTTAACTCGGGGAAAATGTTCGTATACTTGTTCGAGAATTAATACCATCGGATTCAGTAGTGGACAGAATTTTGTATGTTCTAAAGGTAAATTTCTTGAGTGATAGAATTCTGCCATAATAAATTAAGGGGGATGTTCTTTGGGTGCACGATTTTATTAATAAAGTATTTTACGGATGACCCCGTTAAATTTAATTAAGAAACTGATTTAGACAATGATTTCTAATTCTACAGGGCCGGTAGGCCCTTGTAGATATGACTTGATACCGTTTTGTAACGTTAAAGTAATATTCACCCGCTTTTGCTAATTTCCTATGGAGATTAACATGGGTTTTTCGTGATTTGTCCCCACCGATAACTTAAAAACTACAGCGAAGATACTTTTCGGAATTATCTTAAATTAACAATTAAGTATTCAGGGTGTGCTATCGGCCAGCTTAATCAAAACAATTAAGTCTAAGTATGTTAATTTTACTTAATTACAGAAGTACGGCTTTGACCATCGTGATTGGACATATTTATTAGCTATATCTCTTGGAAAACTCAGTGTTACTACGTATCTGTAGTGTGGTGGTAATCACGTCCACTTCACACGCGGAAGG
Source organism: Phalangium opilio (assembly GCF_054372755.1). Lineage (NCBI taxonomy): Eukaryota > Metazoa > Arthropoda > Arachnida > Opiliones > Phalangiidae > Phalangium > Phalangium opilio. The sequence goes on along the minus strand of NW_028324187.1, from coordinate 2,617,394 downwards.
TCCCAGGTTCGAGCCCTGGTAGATACATGTATTGACCATCGTGATTGGACATAAGAATTAGCTAGATATCTTGGAAAACTCAGTATTACCAAGTATCTATGGTGTAGTGGTTATCACGCCCGCTTCACACGGGGGAAGTCCCAGGTTCGAGCCCTGGTAGATACATGTATTGACCATCGTGATTGGACATAAGAATTAGCTACATCTCTTGGAAAACTCAGTGCTACCACGTATCTATGGTGTAATGGTTATCACGCCCGCTTCTCACGGGGGAAGTCCCAGGTTCGAGCCCAGGTAGATACATGTTTTAACCATCGTGATTGGACATAATAATTAGCTAGATCTCTTGGAAAACTTAGACTTACCACGTGTCTGTGGTGTAGTGGTTATAATAAATATTTAACAATTATTTCACTTCACTTGGTTTAATAATGTGACATAGGTAGCTTACTTTTTCCCTATTTTTAAAACCATTAAACTAAGTAATATTAGAAGTTCAACAGATTGTCTAAAAAAGATGTAAAAAGCCACTGTAAATGGTGTTTAAATGCCTAATATTTCCTTAATACTTGCAAATAATCTTAGTAAATGGCGTGAATTGATCATAGAAATAAGTTAAATGATGTCTTTTTTGGCACTGGAAAAAACAGCATATATGGTGTTTGAATGCACCATTATATTTTAGAGTGCTAATGTATGACGGTAAAGCAAACATAATTATTCAAAATTTAATTACATTAAGACTGAAGTGACAGATATTATATAAAAACGTCTTGGTTTGGACCAAGGCCGAAAAAACTAACGATATGTGTGAGGTTTATCAATTGACTGAAGTTCAGATATTGAAATTTTTTTCTAGTTATTTTTATCCACTCAATCCTTAATCAATATTTAATTCAATCAACTGATTTTACTGTTAATCGATCTAGTCCCTCTAAATTAATTGATAAAATTACATATCTACGCTTTTTCAAGAGCAATTACATTTTCCGAAAACATTTTATCATGAATTTAATTATTTTGAAGGGATTTCGTGTCGATACTCACTAACTTGGGAGCACCTTGACCGACATAGTTTTAATTGTCGCTGGCTTGACAAATTTTCAAGTTTGCACCAAAAGAAGTTTATATCTGTTTTAAGTTGTTGATAAGACTGTCGTTTACAGTGAATGTCGTCTACTTAAGACAAAGCAATAAAGTTTATCCTGTGTGGTAAAGGGTAAAGATCACATAAACAGAAATACTTCTCAGTACTTGTTATATTCATTTCCCGCGGAAATAATATGGTTAAACACATCATTCATTACTAGTTATGCCAAGAAGGTCACATTTAACTCCGACACCCTCTCCTTTCCTCTATTTTCCCAATATATGGCATTTTATAATCACCAGTGGTTTCAGTGTATGGGTCATCTGAGCCGTCGCAACACACTCAGCCAATATTACCATAGACTGAGTTATGACCAAGAAATTCTTAAGTACGGAAATGGAAGTTCCAGTGCAACTTTACCATCATAGAGGCGACAATAGAAATATAGCATTTCGATATACGAAATTAAATGTATAAATTCGCATAACACCCTTGTTTGGCATCCGCGATTAAATATTTACATTTTCCATTCGAGTTATGCCAAAGTTCGCTTGCTCTTTTTAGACATCCAGTAGAACATTTCAAATATTCAATACTGTACCCTCAACACGTACTCCATTCAAAATAATTAATTTCATGATAAAATGTTTTCGGAAAATGTAATTGTTCTTGAAAAAGCGTAGATATGTAATTTTATCAATTAATTTAGAGGGACTAGATCGATTAACAGTAAAATCAGTTGATTGAATTAAATATTGATTAAGGATTGAGTGGATAAAAATAACTAGAAAAAAAATTTCAATATCTGAACTTCAGTCAATTGATAAACCTCACACATATCGTTAGTTTTTTCGGCCTTGGTCCAAACCAAGACGTTTTTATATAATTTAATTAGGGGTCATCCCTAAAACACTCATCAAATTATAACTCGAAAACAGTGTCACTTAGGGCAAAATTGAGATAGAAGTTACATGTTCGACTCAAAATAATGCACTCAAAGAACATTCCCCTTAATTTATAGCAGACCTATCAGAAACACCCTGTATACAAATAAGTTAATTTCACTTCCTAAATAAACAGACGGTAAGCAACCGGTCACGTGCATCCATGGCAAGTGTGAGATTGGCGATTGCGAAATTGTAATGTGCGAAAAGGATGACTTCGATGACTGCATTCATAAACGTCAATATACAAGAACACGTTTATGTGTCGGTAAGTGTTCCAATAAAATGCTTAATTCCTAAATGGAACTCGGTAATACTCGTTTCTTATCAGTTCAGTTTATGTTGAAAAGTTCAAAGGATTATATTTCTTTAATATACCCTCATTACCATACAGTCTAAGTATATTATACACTTTAATGTCAAACCAGGGTAAAACTCAACTCAACTGGTATGTGATGAGCGATGTAATTTTTGTTTACAGTTTATCGAGGTTATCGCAACGGTTCCAAAAACAATAGTCTTGTAAAAGGTAATTAGGACGTATAGACGCTACCTTAATTAAAATGCAAAATTTAAATACTTTCTGGGCTTAACCATGTGGCTTTTTGCTTAGTTAAAGGACTCCTTAATTAACAATGAAGGTGGTGGTGGTATTTGGGTACATATTAACGTTTGCACGAACTCAATTCTTGTCCATCGTTCAAGAATCTTTCTGGTTCTGGTACAACATCTACACCGATTACCCTTAGTTAGTGGGCCCTTCGACAAAGCACCCACTAGATACCACCAAAGCAGTTTTAAGACTAAGGGTGCCAAACAGTTTATGTCAAGGTCACATACGAACTAGAGAGTGGTGAAGTCACAACCTTGGGATCTCTATTGTCTATTCTGTTACCAAATTCACATTAAGATGCACCCGCCATCATAAATTTCTATATCTCGCGCTTTATTTAACCAATTAAAAATAGATTAACAATTATATTTTAATAGGAGCCAAATTAGGCCTTGATGGAGGATTTTCATATACCAGATTTAGCGTCATAGACGGGGTTTTCTTTGGCGTTGCATTGACCGCCGTTTTAATACTAAGATACACTGTCAAAAGGTATAATTTTAAAAGAGAGAAATTTTGGGGCTAATTTATCATTAAATGTATTTTTTTTTGTCTCTCAGAATTTATAGGCGTCACGTAATCCCTCAAGCGAATAATATACCCTCGTCCCAAGGTCAAAGTATGGAATCTAATAATCATAGCCGGAATAGCTACAGCCCAGTTAATACGAACTCTGTAACAACGTCCAGCGAAACAACACCACCACCGAAATATAGCGAAATTTCACAGCTTCAAAAAGACGTACGTATAATTGCCTCTCAAATTTACAATTATAATCTAAACTAAGGTTAATTATGACGTCATGTTCGGTTCATGTTTGCTAGATTAGTGTTTCCTGAAAGCTATGTAGTGAGATTTTAAAAAGTAAAATCCATAAATCCGTAAATAGGGTTCATAGACAAAATTGGCGTAAGTGTATGTCACGTGGTAATGCCCATATATCCGTATTGACACTTTCAGTTTGACCCTTAGAACAGCACCCTTTAAATTATGAAAACCCCACGCATTTATAATATTACAGAAAATGAGTCTCAATTTCGAAATTATTTAAAAACACCACGTTAGATTTAAGAACGTGTCTTTTAAGATAGCCTTGAATTTTCAAAAAATTGTTTATAATAACAACAATTTAAATTATTTCTCTAGGAGACCCCACCACCATCTTACAAGGAAGCGATAGAATTGCAAATGATTTTATCATCTACAAACAAATAGCCCTTGGCTTTGATACGAAACATCAATACCTGCCTAAAAGCTTACTTAAACCCATTAAAATGCTAATGGTCCGGTAATTATCGGTTAATTGTTCGTATAAGCCGAAATAATGTCACGATAAAATTAACTTGGCGTAAACGACAAAGAAAATTGAACTTACCTTAGTCCCAAGGTCATTAAATCGTCGCCTTTCATGCTCAGTGCATGCTACGAAATGATTCAAACTTCAATATGAATTCGGGCTTCTGAGTCACGTGATCCCTCAATCTTGAAATTGTAGGCGAAATATTTTCTAAACCTTTCGATGTTTTCCATTGGCATTTTCCATTTTACTGGAGTGCTAATAAAATTTACCTTATAACACATTATAAAGCCCCTAGGTCTTCTTAAATAATGCTCCATGGTGGCAGATGTTTTACTTATTAGTCAATGGATAACGCGATCGCACAAAAACGCGTGACGAAGCATCTTTGGCATGTCGTACACTGAACTTTGCCCTCAGTAAAATAAAAGCGGGAAACCACGTGATACCTAAAATGTTGCGCGGTTGAAGTCCTAAGTTTAAACCTAACCGAATGGAAGAACTTAAATATTTTTGCACCAAAGAGGATATAAAGAAGGGGAGTTGAAACTAGCAGTTTTGGCGATTATTTGAGCGAGTTCTCGCTTTTCGTTTTTATTTATTTGTTATATTTGCGCGCGCACACACACCGGAAGCTTAGAGTTAGACTTTCAAAGCGACAACACTGCAACCAAGCCTTCTACTCCCCCTCTTTATACCTTCTTTGGTTTTCATACACAATAAAAGTGCCATATTTACATACCTTAAACTGAAAGGCAAACCTCATCATGGAAAATAATCGTCATACGTCATCGCATTAAACACACTGTAAAAATGTACAAAAATTTGAATTCATTCAATAAAGTTGTTAAGTTTAAATGACCATCTTTATCTTGATAAGAATACTGTACAAATCTTTTTTTTTTGGTTCAAAAACCCCTGAATAAACGGAGTTTATAAAATTGAACATTTCATCATAAATTATAATTAATTTAATTATAGTTTGATTTGTTCAAATTGTAATATTATTATTATTATTTACATAACTGCCTGTGGGGTGTTTATTTATTTATTTGAATTATTTATGAATAATTAATAGTTTTCACCCTATGAATTTGAATGATAAATATTTACAATGGGGGAATATGTAGCCATCCAACTATAGTCAATTATTAAATAAAATCAACATTTTAATTAATTAAAATTAAACATTTCTGGCGTAAGTTCAGGTTGTAGAATAAGATCTTAATTATAGTTATATATAATTGAATTCATCGCGATTTTGGTTTATTTATTTATTTATTTATTTATTTACTTATTTATTTATTTCAGTTCTTAAGTGTTATCATATTCGATGGGTTAAACCACAAAGGCATTTTTCTTTATTATATATAGTTTTAAATTTTGGCTGATTTTAATACGTATAGTGGCCAACCGGTATCAATAATATTCTATTTCTCAAGCATTATTATTAAATATTTTGATTGGGCTGTTAATATGGTAGCTTTAGCTTAATTAAAATTTAAATAAATTTATTAAATAAAGCTACGCAAATAACAGCTATGGTTCTTAAAATTTAAATTTTTTTTCATCAGCTTTGTCTACTATAAAAGGCGAAATTAAATTTTGATATTAAAAGAAAGATTAAAAATGTTTTATCAGTAGTTCATCAAAACTGGTTTTATTTCAAATCGGAATTATATTTTTCATTCATATTAATTAGTAAAATGACCATGATTTTTTTTAACTGACTTAAACTACAAAAACATATTAACCTTGATTCCGTAATTATAATTATTTTTTTGAATTTAAAATATATTATTTTTCCGAAGCAATTAACAGCTGTTTGATGAATTCCTGATAACATTATAATTATAAATAAGTTGTTCTAACCATTTCAAAATATTCTCTACAATATACCATATATTATTAAGGAAGAAATTAATTAATTCAAAATTCACATGATTAATAACCAACGCGAATTATATAAAAAATTCTCTATTGCCTTTTATACACATTATTTTCTAGTATTATTATTTTTTTTATTTCATATATTATTTTGTTCAAAAGTACGCATTTTTACGAATGCAATGAGGAAGACAAAGATATATATATATATATATATATATATATTACTTAAAGAACACGAACCTGTTTTTGATATGATTTGAGGTTAATTCAATTATGGAAATTTATGATTTTTAATATTTTATAATATTGTGAATCTGGAAGATCATCTGAACGTAAATATACTTTAACGGCTTCGACGTTATGGGGAGTGGGGATTGTTAGGAAATTAGGGGTTATGAGGGATAAATTTATTGCTAGAATTAACAATAAACTAGGTATCGTTTTATTATTTTAATTATTTTGAGCACCTATGTGAAAACGCGTCATTATTTTGTATTTTCAATATAATTTAAGTGCATAGAGAAAGACTATAGTTTTCTGAAGATATATTATAAGAATTATTTCAAAGCTGTACAAATCCGTTAATATTTTTGTTTATTTATTTATTTATTTATTTATTTATAGAAAAACTCGATTTTAATATTAGTTTTACAGCCCTAATTGGCATCGAAAAAACGCTAAGTACTCTAATTTTTAAGTATATGTTTCGATTAAGTTTTAATTTCACCACTTTCTATATAAAATCTATACACTATAGATCAAACTGCAATTGTTTTAAAGCTATATTATTTATTTTAGGCCTATATTTTTATTAATACTAAGATAGCGTCATGTAGAATAAATACGTTTATTTTTAAATTCGCGAAATTAATTACGTTTTGGTGATAATTTATACATAGTTATAGGTTTTCGTTTTAGGAAAATATGATTTGGAATTCAATATGAAGATGAAAGATAAAAGTTTGACTTAAATATTGAATATAGAGAAAGAAAAGCTAGAGGTGAAGTTAAGCTTGGAATTACAAGAGATAGAATTCAGCTCTGAGAATCGAGGTTCAGATAGAATTAAGCTCAGAGAATAAAGAGATTCTGATAGAATTAAGCTCGGAGAATAAAGAGGTTCAGATAGAATTAAGCTCGGAGAATAAAGAGGTTCAGATAGAATTAAGCTCAGAGAATAAAGAGGTTCGGATAGAATTAAGCTCAGAGAATAAAGAGGTTCGGATAGAATTAGGCTCAGAGAATAAAGAGGTTCGGATAGAATAAAGCTCAGAGAATAAAGAGGTTCGGATAGAATTAGGCTTAGAGAATAAAGAGGTTCGGATAGAATTAGGCTTAGAGAATAAAGAGGTTCGGATAGAATTAGGCTTAGAGAATAAAGAGGTTCGGATAGAATTAGGCTTAGAGAATAAAGAGGTTCGGATAGAATAAAGCTCAGAGAATAAAGAGGTTCAGATAGAATAGAGCTCAGAGAATAAACTGGTTTAGATAGAATAAAGCTAAGAGAATAAACAGGTTCAGATAGAATAAAGCTCAGAGAATAAAGAGGTTCAGATAGAATAAAGCTCAGAGAATAAACAGGTTCAGATAGAATAAAGCTCAGAGAATAAAGAGGTTCGGATAGAATTAGGCTTAGAGAATAAAGAGGTTCGGATAGAATTAGGCTTAGAGAATAAAGAGGTTCGGATAGAATAAAGCTCAGGGAATAAAGAGGTTCAGATAGAATAAAGCTCAGAGAATAAACTGGTTTAGATAGAATAAAGCTAAGAGAATAAACAGGTTCAGATAGAATAAAGCTCAGAGAATAAAGAGGTTCAGATAGAATAAAGCTCAGAGAATAAACAGGTTCAGATAGAATAAAGCTCAGAGAATAAAGAGGTTCAAATAGAATGAAGCTCAGAGAATAAAGAGGTTCAAATAGAATGAAGCTCAGAGAATAAAGAGGTTCAGATAGAATGAAGCTCAGAGAATAAAGAGGTTCAGATAGAATTAAGTTCAGAGAATAAAGAGGTTCAGATAGAAGTATGCGACAGAAAGGGGCTTAGTGGATAGGAAGTTAATGGCACAGAGAATCTAGTGTTAGCCAATGGAGAATAATTGAGACCGAAGAAGTAGAGAATAATTAGGATTATAAACAGAAAAGAAACACAATAAGAATTAAAGAACAAAGGAATGGAGATAGACGGGAGAATTCCAGATCATAGTTTTGAAGGTAAAAATATCCTCATAACTTAGCCACATAAGGAATTATAGTTACGTCAATTTATACCTAATTAATATTAGCGCGATAAGCAAATTAAAATCTCGATAATTTGAGGCACATAGTGTAGTAATTTACAGTATTTCATAATTCTACATGACGCTAACTTCAATTAGACATCGCGCGTAAAGATTAAAAGGTGCTATAATAAAAATTCATATTTTTTGGTATTTGAAAAGTTAAGAAATTTATGGAATTTTCATTGAAAGATTCAGCTAATAGTGTGTTTGTTTATATATATTTATATTGGGCGTAAATTTTATTATATATTACATAATTCTGGTCTAAAAGAAACCAGAAAATTATATACCAATTTACTAATAGTTTGGCTAATAATTTAGTTATTCTAAAAATTCGAAACTTTTCACTAACTCATTTTAAAAAATCTTAAAAATTCATCCATTAACAGTAACACTTAAACGGTAAATTAAGGTTTAACTGCTAAGTTCGTTTAACTTAAAAACGTTCCGATCACATTTGATTTTGTTTAATTTCCATATTTTGTAAAAGGCAATTAATGAGAACGATTATTGGTCTACCATTTTCGTTTTATAACTTAATAATTATTGAGGTAATCAATGAAGTAATTAACGCAGTTATGACATAATGAGGTTGATTGGGGATTCATCATGAATGAGGAAGAAGATGGGAGTAATTATTGTACATCTTTGGAGGCCTTTTTCAATTATTAATTTAAATGAGGTTAATTATTTTGAGCGAAATTCGCATCATCTTAATCTTTTTTGATAAATTTCTTTTGGTGGATTTTTATTTACCACATTCACTTATTAGGGTTTTTTATGATTAGGCCACGTGGCTTGTTAATTTGGTATTGGCGTTTTTCTAGCTATTGGTTTTTGATTTGGCAAAACATTCGTCGAAGAAACCCTCCATTGTCGAATACAAGTGATGTCTTACGCCATACAAAGAATGGTTGTGATCCGGATAGACCTTTCATAGAGTTTAATTGACCCCCTCGTATTAATTTTGATTAAATTAACTATCATAACTACAACTGTCACTGAGAAAATATTTCTAAATTAATCCAACGAAACTACGCAAAAATGCAGGTAGTGTGTAACCATGCTTTAGTTTTTTGGTATAGGGATTCATGCTCAAGGCAAAACAATACTTATGGCGAGCATCTTTGGGTTATGATACTACTTTGCAAGTGGGTCTTAGAACCAAAGGTATCTTTTTACAAAAATTGGGTGATTAGGGTTATGAATTAAAAATATAAAATCATATGAAATAAAATTCGTTCAATTCTTAAGCAATATATATAAGTGACGTTATAATTTATGCAAATTAAACGTGGTTCAAAATGCAAGACTATAGTTGGATGGATAACATTTCATAAAAGATTCAAAACTATTTTGGTACTACAAACGGGATATAATGCTAGTTTAGTGTGATAGGAAACAAATTTGGTCTTACCTGAGTTTGAAATGGTAGACCCGCTACTATCAAGGCTTTCATAAGCATGATTGAATGTTGAAAGTGTACTTTCTCTGAAAGATGAACGTACAAATTAAATTTTAAAGTACAAATAAATAATAATAATAAAAACTCCAGAGCGTTAAGCCTACTTACCATCAGCTGTTCCATGCACAACGAGGAATTTTTTATCTTTTAAATTCGCCGCTTTTAAATTAACACTAGATTTTTCGTAACCAATGTAATTATCTTCGGGTTTCGGAGACTGCATGTAACGTTCCGCGAACGCTGCGTCTACAAAATGACGTCAGGCAAATATTAAAAGGAGAAGAAAAAGTTCTAACGAGTTGATTTTATTCGATAAAGAATGATAAATTTATCCCAAAAACGTTTTAAAAATCACGAAGATAATTTAGATCCTAACATGTGCAAGTTATATGTAAATCGGTTAAAATCAAGGCCAATGTTTGGATTCTGAAAATATTTTATCATTCAACTTGATGTTTGAACCCTTCATTATCTCTTTAAATTATAAGTAACGATGAATTTCAATGCAGTTTAAGAGGTCCTAAATAGAACGAAAAATTCAAGGATTAATGAAACTATCCACTTACCATAATACCTCCAATTTGTTATAGGAGCAACAGCAATTCCACAATGAAATGTCCCCAAGTCACTAGCAAGCGTGTTGACTGTTGAATAACCTCCGTATCCCCAGCCCCAAACACCAACTCTCTTTTCGTCGATGTAATTGTATTCCGTTACCATTTTACTGTAAAAATAATTTCAAAACATAAGTAAGAACATTCTGTTCATCTTTCTAACTTTATTTCTTCACCTGATAACTTCGGTGGGATCCCAGGCTTCTATCGTCCCTAAATGACGGAAGATTTCGTGTAGAAATCGGTCTCCTTGGAAACCAGTACCTCTTCCGTCCACTCTAACGAAGATCACGTCTTTTTTACTCGACATGTAAGTACCCCAACCAATGGAGAAACGCTCCGAGACTGATTGGCTACCTGGAGAACCGTCACTTATGGGGTGAAAGAAAGAAAATAAAGATAATGGACATTAAGAGAGTCAATAAGATCAAGTGGACAACTGGGACTGGCTTCATCTAAGATTGGAACTCGATCGTATCCGAAGCTAAGAAAAATCCAACTAGTTGACTGACTGTTCATAAATACCCTGCCTAAACCACTCTCTGAAACTAGATTTTCTGAGGCTTGAAAGAAGTTTACAATCCGCGACTATTTTCGAAAATTGAAGACAAAAATGTAAAAATAAAACCTGTCTTTCGGGATAAATTAAATTCGTTTTAACTAACATTCAGATTGCACGATCACTATATGAATAAAATTTAACAATACAGCTAGCTTCAATTGGACCGCAAACTACGACATAAAAATTAATACGAGTATAAGATAGCGTCCAAAATCACGAAATAAAAGCTGCAATCCTGGCCCATAGCTCATATTATTTCCAAAGTTCTCCTAACCATTGAAAGAAAAATGATAAAAATCGATTCTATGCGATAAGGGGGAGATCTGAAACGGACGAAGAGATCCTTTCCTCTTTAGCAGCGCTACAAAAGCAAATATATTTCGTTTCAGGGCAGAAAAGAAAACTCAGTGAAGTCATTTGGGAATGCCATGTTTTTCGAGATCTTTTTTCCCTTATTCCTTTTCCTTTGATTTTCTTACGGAGAAAGGAAAGAAAAGAAAATTCCTCGAGTATATAGTAATGGAAACCCTAGCCAAGTCATTAATATCGCGTTTCGCCACCGACTCTACTCACACTGCCTGTCACTTTTTATTAAAATATTTGGAAATGGGAAAATCATGTTTTTTGGAAATAAAAAACTGTAAAAACACACAATACCAATGCCAATATCAGGAGGCGGTACAAAATTATACCTTTACTGAATTTCTACCTCGATTTTTGCAGAGATTTTAGAATAAAGAAAGATTTTTAAGGGTTCGTTCAATATGAAAGAAAAAAATATATATATTTCTCTTTCAGAAAAAGTAAGAATTTAAGGAATTGCTGATTGAACTAATTTCAGTTCTTTGAAGAGAATATTAAACAGTACTTACAGTTGTAAAAGCAGGGGATATTTTATAATTTCTTCTTCTAATAGACCAGGGGGTAGCAATACTTCGACTTGAGCATCTAATATGACACAAATTAATGTAGAAATCTTTAATAAATTTTTTAATAGAGAGGTTAAGAAAATCGTGTAGCACTCTTTAATTTTAAATATAACGAAAACGTGAAGGAGTTAAGGGTGATTTAAAATTAAAGGGTGTTTTTCTAGAAACATAAAAGATCATAATTAAAGATCGCAACACATTTTTGCACATGTTATTAGTTCAATTATTTGAAATCTAATGAAACTTAAAGCGAATTAGGTAAAAAATAAAATCAAAAACTAACTCACCATAACCGCTGGATAATTCCACCTCAAATTTCTTAATATTAGGCATGGCCCTCACGTCAATTTTATCTTTTAAATCACTGTTGGTGTCCAGAACGTACACTTAAAAATAATGAATAATTTAAATTAATTCTTTTAACTTCATTTATTTAAAACTAAAGGTAACGTACCTGGAGAATCAAGATCGACTGACCATATTTCAACAGATGGAATCCCCGGTCCCAAACATTCGAGTACGAAGTATTTGGCCCCTGGACTAAAAATCGCGTTGTGATACAAACAATCCTTGGTAATATTACAAGTCAGACACGTCACTTCACGAGGCGTAGGAGAACGTAAATCAGTAACGCGAAACAGGTGCCGTTCCCCGGGTTTTTTGTACAATGTAGAAAGATAGTAACTGAACAGCAACAACAACAAAAAACATTTATAAACAAATTTAGGCTTAGCGAATTTGGAAAATATTAAAAAGATTAATACATACACACTACGGGAATCTAAACGATGAGCTAATATCTTGACGACGTCGAAACGTCCGTGTGTTAAGATTGTCTTAAAACCTTTACTTTGCTACGGATCGAATTTGAAGGATATATTAGGCTAAGTTGTCAATTAGGGCTAATATTTTTACTTACGTTTATGTCCAACATATTAACGTGCCGAAAATTACCGGCTTTTCCATCCGTTACCGGTAATCGTAAAAAATAAAACCATTTGTCTGAAGTTATCACAGGAGGTTCGTTCAATTCAACCCAACCATTTGAGCTTTTTTCTTCCAAATGCTAAATTAATTTGAATTAAATGTTTACTGCGACTGAAGCTTAATTCATTGATTAAATTAATTAAAGCGGTAAATATAATCATGACCCTATAATGCATAAGTATGGGTGCTTATTGTATCTTCATTTTAAAAACAGAAGGAAACTTAAGACGCTATTTTCGTTTAAAGGATTCTAATCCAAAAGGAACTGAGTAGAGGCATGTCCTTTTGTGATTATCTTCCCTAGTCACAGTAGGAAATGTTTTCTTTTTCCGGGAAATCCTCCAACAGGACACGCCCCTCTATTTGGACAATTCCACCACGGAACGCCCCTCTATGAGAGTTAAACCGCCACGGAACGCCCCCCCCCCAAACCTTTTAAAAGGAGTGCGCATACACGCGCCCCATTCTTATGGATAGTGTGACAGACTTATGATACGATAGAACTGATACTCACTAAATCACATTCCCATCGTTTCTCCGCTGAACAAATACTAACAACACTGACATTCTGCGCCCTGGTCGTCCATATAACAAGCATCCTAGTGTTGTCAAGCCAACTGACACTAGTGACGTAATACTCTCTGGAAATTACCATAAAAACTTAAGTTGATTATTTCAAAGCCATCCATAGTTTACGCCAACTTAAATATGAACCAAGATATTTCAAAACTATATACGGTAGCTATGCTTCGAGAGAAAACTCCGACTGTTTTGAAAAAAAAGTGATATAAAAAATATTTGTTCGGAACTATTGGATTTGCGCAGAATGACGTACTTAGCTTTACGCTTTTAAATATTAAACTACATATCCGTTAAAATTGAGTTAATATAGAGATAAGGCGGGACATTGATAAAACAATGAATACACATCGCTATACTGTCATCTAGCTTTTATAACCTACGTATCTAATGGTTCCATTTTTGCGAATAAAGTTACAAAGTGAGGAAGCGTCGAGCTGAATACATTTATTTCTCATAAATATTTAACGATTTAAGAGACAAGACCTTTCGTTGCTAGCGAAGATTTCTTTCGATACCAAAATTACTCGTTTAAGAAATAACCCATATATAACGTCCAACGTTATAAAAATGTATCATGGGCACTTTTTCGATACAAAACCACGTCGGCACCAGCGATGAGATATGGGGACTCTAGTATACCAAGGTCATGCGAAATTTCACAGCATAGGGATTTTCATTTAACTTAATACTATCTGTTTTAACTAAATTTTGCTAATACATGTTGAGAAATGGCTTAATACTTACTGTTGCCGAAGCGATTTCGGTGGTTGTACTTCTTTGGAAACCAAGCTCTCCTCTCTCAAATCTACTGTCCATACGCTGACTTTTGGTACAGGTGTACCAGGCTATACAAGGACAAAGATACGATACTTGGGTTATTATTTTTAACGAGATTTTGAATGGACCGAAATAATCTTTCCCATCGATCTTTAAGAGCTCCACGATAGAGAAATATTTAATTATTTTTGACTGGCTGGACTGTAAGATCACGTTCGATATTATAATAACAGGATTATTTTTAAACTTTCGTATAATTTCTGTATAATTCAATTAGCCTAAGTGCCTACGTATGTTTTAAAATATTTAATATCTAGATCAGGAAAAAGGGGCAAAACTTTCCCTTCATATACATAATTTTAATAATTAATAGTTAAGCTTAGCAAAGTTACTAAATTTAGTTTTAAGCATCAATTAAATAAAAAAAATGTAATGAATTCTAGAAACCGTAAATAAGGAATTTCTTGTTCAAAATCGTAAAGCGTTGCTAATTTCTTTTGTGCCTAATTGTTTGGTAAGGAGGCGGTACTTAAGTGTTTAAGTACCAATATTTAAACTGTGCCACGTACAATTTAAACACTGCCTCACCAGGGGTTACGTGACCAGTGTCAAACGTATTTACTTCTACATATTTACTTCTGTAAACAACCGAAACCGAAATAAATAATAAATAAATATACAAGTAAAAAGAAAGTCCAGAACAGAATAAATAGTTCCAAAGGTAAATCCAAATTGGATTGCAGAACCGTGTATATTTTTGAAGGAACTAAAAACAAGCCCACCCTGAAACCAATGACAATGCCATGCAAGGCGTACAAGTCCCGGTTTAGTCTCCATTAGACCATCAATCAAAATGTAATGTCATGAAAATCTAGCGGATCGTTAATTTAGGTTTCATCGTTCCAACAATATCCTTCCGCGAAACAAAGCCGAATGAAGCGTATACGAGTACGCCTTAAGCGGTATATAAGTACCTCGTCGCCTGATTCCATTCTAATTAGCGCGCTGGACAGACGATAATGGGTCAGTATTGTTAGGTAACGAGCAAAACGCGTGCACGCCTACTCGATAAAGGCTCCTATACAGTTTACTTTGATACTCTTTGTTTGGAAATTTCGCGTCAGCAACGCATTAACGTCAAAGCTGATTCAAAGTCTATACGCAGGGTTGATACGAATTTTCCAAAACCAATTTACATCACGCTTTCAGGTTCAAAGAGTAGGGCCTACTTCTCATAGATTTACGGTTGTATCCGTTTACTCCTTACAATCTTAAACATCATGACTCTGAACAGACTTTAGGAGCTGAAGAGATGCCTAAAGTACTAAATTTATAAGCACAACAAACACGGATTTTCACGTAATAGGTCCGGCAAAGGGCCTATTTTGTCTATGTCTAGGAACTTCACAGAAAATATTTTGCTAAGTTGTTTGCTCTAAACCAATTTTCCTGTTTTACACGTTCCTAAGAACCCTGGTACGCCTAAGTATGGTTAGACCTATTTTAGGTCCAATAGAAGCTTAAGACTTACCTTAGGATACCTTTGTTCCTCAACCGTTGGGTTGATGTTTGTCGGCTCCTCGAAAGAGCCATATTTCAAACGCGTGATGGAGTTGACGTCAGTCAGATCGAAAGATAGATAGGCCAACATTCCTCCGTCGTCTGACCACCACAGTGCATTGTTGGAATTTAGCAGATCTGTTTAATACGCAAATTACCAAAACACTCCTTGGAATTAGGGGTATTATTATGAAAATTTAATCTGATTTTATCGAAAGGGTTCCTTAAAGTCCTGTGAGATAATTATTGTCAAAATGTTTTCCTCAATTTAGGGTTAACATTTCTCACGTTAATTATTAGGAATTAGGATTACGAACAATTACTTAAGTAAATACGCTCGAGTTGATAATTCGGCTTAGGCAAATATGGGTTGTAATTAAATCTGTAACTATAAAAGATATAAAATCTCGCCAACCAAGACATGAATAGGTAATTTGCACGAACACTTATAGACCTATTCTATCGATATTTTATGTCCATATTTACTTACCTTCGTAACATATATCCGGTACACCGTTTAGTACGGTTGGTTCCCTTCCATTTTGAGTTATCACTTTAGGAAGGTTCCCTTGTTTGGCAATGTAGAATAAATTTCCATTCGCGACGTACGCCTACAAAAGTGAATTTTAAGAAGCGAATTGCATACACCCTAATGGCATTAGAATTTGAAAATTATTAAGGAGATCATTTAGAGGCGGAGATTTAGATACTCAAGAGGGGCGTAACTTTACGCTGATAGGCAAGAGATTACACTATAAAATCTCCACTTTTAAGCGATCAGTAAGTACATAAGTCAAACCAAATCAAAGTAATTCATTCAATCAGATGATCGAATTTGTAAAAAAAAAAGAATATTTTTCTCATTTTGGTTTGCCATCAAAAGATGTAAGTTTTGATTGATATCGCGCCGCGTATAGGATTGAAAAATGGTTGTAAAAATTGATGGATGATTTTTCTTATCAAACTGGATGTAGAATTGATGCCTATATTTAACTGGCAAATAATTGCAAAGGGCTTTTTGGATTCGTACGCATGTAGATATGTAGATACTCCATAAGTGAATCTAGGTCAGTGATAATTCAAGATACAGAAGATGCAAAAGCTCTCTAAAGGGATTTGCTACACATAAACTAATCAGAATAAACTATCTCGTATCTCACCTGCTAATAAGTAGCTTAGAGGCAATTTTCCCATATCAATATTCAAACGCCTTAATACCTTATCCTTAGGTAAACTAAACTTGTCTAAATTTACCCTGGAATATATTATGTTACGCGATAATATCAAAGTGCATTTGTAGTTGATCCATTACCCTATAATGAGTAAGTTTGGGGCTGCCGTCGGGCCCTTATAAAAGTCCGCCTTTCAATCCATACTTATGGATTTTTTATTTGATAAGTTAGCTTTCATCTCTCAATTAATGAATATCGTTTAATGTTTTTTCTAATTCCATAGAGATTGAACGCTACCCATATATAGTTAGGTTAAGAAATTCTATTAAATAATCATTGTTTACCTACATAAAATCGGATTTTCGGAAAGAGAAAAACGAAAGGAAATTGATTTTTTGGCGCCCAACCCTTGTCAAATATAAGGGTGGCTCGCGAGGCGTGTTGCCAGAAACAGTAGCTTTTTCATTAAGAGGGTGAGCGATTTAATCCAATTTATACGCTTGGAGTAGAGCGAAATATTGGAGGGCTTATTAAGAGCTTAAAGGAGCTTACCAATTGGCTTCCAGCTGGGCCCCAGGTGGCGTACCTTAAACGCCCCGTGACGTCAGCAGCCGAAACCAATGGGAACGTACGTCTTCAAGGTCAAGAAAGAAATTTCGCAAAAGAAAATATTATTAATATTGGTGTCAGAACCTTATAAAAGGTCGTCTTTGAATTTTTCTTTTAAATCGAAAAAGCATTAGGTATAAAATGAATTGCATCTGTCTTTCTTGCTACAAATTAAAAAATTAAGCCTATGCATTAGGGCTATGTATCAAGCAGATGACGTTGGTTGGGGTATGTAATTCTATTGAGCTCACAGGATAATCAGGTGGTACTAAATTTTTACAGTAAAACCAAAACGTCATCAGCTTTGCAGATAGGCTTAGTCTCTTGTAAGTTAATTGCCAATATCATTTTTAATGCAAATATATGAGAAGAGCACATTTCCAATTTGAAATAATCATTGGGGTATCTCTTTCGAATATAAAGGAAACAATTCCAAATTACATTTTCCATTTTAAACTTAAATTAATATATAATTTATATAATACGTACTCGCTAGTTGTGTTAAATATCGTAAAATGTGCATAGTAGGATCTGGAAGTGAACTGGAAAGAAAGTTAAACTAATAAATAATGAATATTCAAAAAATATTTTTTTAAAAGAACATTGGTTCCTAAAATACTGCGGGTAAGGAATCAATAGCTTCCTTCTAATGGTCTCAGTAACTCATTACTCTTATTCCATAAGCGATAAACAATCTAAAATAGGTCTGGTATATGAAAAAAGCCTTGAATCTTAAGCCTAATGCATTGGCCTATAAAATACCCAAGGATTAATATTTGGCAAAAGAAAAGGGCTCTTGGGATAAAAGGGATATTTACGAGGCATAAAGACAATTTCTGTCCGACTTCCCTTAACGTTCCCAGTATAGTCCCTACCGACTACAGTAGTTGACAGGGTATTCAAGCACTCTTGGTTCGTTGGTTGAGCTGGTTTGGTTGGAGCTGGTCGCGGGTCCTTAAGTATCACCCGTCTTTTAATTTCTTCTTTGGTCGCGTGCAGAGACATTAAAAGCTCGGGTATCGGATGGCGCTAAATTAAAAGGCTCTAGGGTGTTCATACCAAGTATGAGCCAACACCAAATGAGATGTTTATAACTTGAAGTAAAAGATTAGGGGTGATAAAGCTACGGGAATAGTTATCGTCAAATTCGTTCGCCAGTTCTTAGAGTGAAGAGCTTCAGACGTTTCACATTTCAAATTTGTTAGGTTTAAATTTATCTTATGCATTTGAATTATTATAAAAATTAAAAGTATAAGTAATACTTTTACAAACTTGAAAGACCTTACGTCTAGGCGCTACTTGTTTTCGTGAGCTAAGCCTAAACTGGACTGAAGGTTTAGTTCAGTTTATACACAAACGTTACACGTGACCTGTCGTCTTTTAAGTTACCGAACCAAGAATAATCAACTCTGTTTGTATTAATTAGTTTTCTTAATCTTAAATTTAAAAGTCTCGCGTAGTAATTGCACTAATACTAATTGAACATTGCAGCTATAGGCCTGAGATGACAAAGTCCCTTTTCCAATAAGGTAGTATAGATAGGAATTGGAATTCCCGAATTAGAATATGCCTACAAATCATCAAAATAAATGTTGACTAATTATACTCACGTGTTGGGAATTCGCTCTGACCAATAGATAGGAACGATCGGCGGACAAAGTGTATGCTTGGGCGTTCAGTTGACTCTGGAAATAAATTTAACTTATTATAGATTATGCAAATGTATCATAACTAACTTGTTCTAATCTCATTTAAATTTAAAAATAAGGATTTTGCAAGATAAGTGATGTGATGTAGATATTTGGTGACCCAAAAACCCATGCCCCTATTCACACAAAATTATATTGCAACAAAATGAGCGTCACGAATTTGAATCGATTTTCAAATTTTTAATATATAGAAAGGGATGATGCGGAATGAAAGAAATACTGATATTTCCCTAAAATAAAATGAAAACAAAAAAATGAGTCCGGAAGATATTTGATAAGAACGAATGTTATCCAATAAAAATGAGGTTTGAATTTTAAATTTCAATTCTTTCTTTCCATTTTTCCGTAAGTGTAAGTCGTGGACGTCTTGATCCAACTGATCAAAGAATAGTTTTGAAATAAATATTTTTCAAACATTTTTCACCATAAGAGAATGTATTCATTACGGACATGAATGTTACGCTGCTAGAACTACCAAGATCTGTGAATGGAAATTCGAAACCAACTTCTCCTCTACATCTCTCTCCGATTTATCTGCCCCAAATTAACCAGAATTGACTGAGATCCTTGCTTTTACTATATTTTATTCCTGGAATATTACGAAATTCTTGGAAGTATTGAATAAATTTTGATTATTACCTTTGAAAAATCGATTTTTATTTTCTGATACTGACTAGAAGGCAATCGGAAAGTTATCTCCTTCAAGTAAAGTCACTGACTAGTCGTCGACGATTGAAAAATTCTACGAAGGAAAGGCAAGGCATCTCAGGCAATTCAATTTAACTACATAATCGATTTAAATTGCTAGAAACCCGAAGGAAAGATCTAGAGACACCAGAGAGAGAAAGAGAGAGCGAGAGAGTGAGAGAGAGTAGGAGAAAGTAGAGAATAAAGGATAAAAAATGATCCAATATTTCTTCTTTTCAATTCAAAGAAACTTTGGGAACTTGAAGGCATAGTATACGTTAGTTTTTTTCTACTTCCATCTTCTGAACGATTCAGTTTAACAGATGAATTGAAATCACGACCACTCGTTTTCTAGCTAGGGGAAAGGAAGATCGCGGGAATAAGGACTTTAGACGTAAAAAATGACGGAAACTATCTTATACTTTATAAGAATTGAAAAAGATCGTATAAGGGTATGGATGGGGCCACCAAATCGAAATTTTCGAGGGAATAAAAGAAAATATATTGAACTTTTCTCTCGTCCTAACATCGTGGAAGTCGTTTGTAGAGAAGTTTACGTTTCCAAAGTACCGTAGATTTAGTCAGAACTTAAGGTACCAAACATTGAGTTCAGTGAATACGTAGACCTTTGGAGTTTCGAAAATCACTGCGGAAATGATTCTAAAATCAATAGGTTCTTGAAAATTATAAACCTTAAAAGAATTTGTGTTGAATTGTGCAAAGAAAACACAGGTTTTGAAACTAAAACTAAATCAATCCCATTGGTGATATTTTCGTGCATATCAGCAAGTTATTTTGACCTCTAAATTTGGTATTGACAGATGTATTAAAAACAACAATATTTATAATCAGTAAAAATTGAGACTAAGGTTTTCTGTAACATATAGTAAAAGATGGACGTTTAAATTATTTAAATCACACTAGATAATATAAAAATAATTAACCCTTTCAATTAAAATTGGTAAAGGTTAAGCTTAAGTGGTAACTGAATAGAACTGAACCGAAAATGTATTGCCACTCCGTTTTAACTGTCTTTTTCATACTGAGAGCGGTATTTTTAAAGAAACGAAAGCCTTTGAACGAGAGATGGTATGCTCGAGTCAAGTACTCAAGTTTATTGGCTCATGATCATAAAGAAGAGACCATATCAAAACTATAATATTTGAATACATAGCTAAGCCTACACAGTGCTTAAAATTTCAATTAAAATTCCTAAATTCTACCCCCTTTCATACTCCGCGGATTGAAGTTTTTACTAAGCCATAGTACCATTAGATTCATATAGGTTAAAAGAACATTCTTTCAAGTTATACTTACGAAAGTGACGTTTGAAACAAGAGTAGTTTGGGAAAGGGTAGCAGCGTTGAAGATGACTAAACCGCCACTAGGAGCTCGGAAGACCATTTCGTTTTCTGCGGTTAAGGAAAAACCAAACAAAAACAAATAAAAATTGATGAATACCGCATAGAAACAAGGAAACAAGTGTTTAAAGAAGGCGCTTTATCGACGATCCCTTTAAAGGTATGGTATTACATGTTTTTAATAGAGGTATCTCAGTTGTGACGTCAGGCTTAGCTTAGGGAGTGGGCGGCCATATTGGTAACTCGGAAGCCCTATCTAACTCCTTTGTTGTCCACTTACCTATCAACGTTCTACCTTAACCATAAATAAAGCAGACGATAGCTGGACCTTTCCTTTTATAAAGGTTCTTTAATTTCTGTAAATTCCCTACCAATTACCATTGCGTAATACCAACGTTTTATTAAACGTTTCTAGACTGGTAAACTCAATCTTTAAGATAACAGGGCTTTCCAACGGTGCTAGGCTTTATTTGCTAATACTATCCCTTTGAGGAACGTGTCCATTCGGCATTCCCGGACGGTGTAGTGGTTGAATATACGACTCTCATCGATTAAGAGACCACCAGAAGATTTATTTTCCAAGTGGCATTAAGATGAAAGTTGAAATAGATTAGAGTCACTAACTCTGGAGCTGTTTTCCCCTTCTATCCCCTTGTATCGGACAGTTACTAGAACATTTATATCAAGAGTCGTTTGTCTTTTCTTTACCACAAGAGTCTAGGGAAAGGTTTTGGTAAGAAGCCTTGGTCCGTCAAAGTTATGGTTATTCATTATAGTCCAATCTAAAAGGGTCACTTTTCATGCAGGATTTTATCTTTGATGTCATTAGAAACAAATATTATTGCTTTGCTTTCTAAGCTTTTTAAAAACTAACCAGGATCTTTCTGAATGGACAAACCCCAATAACAGGGAGTTACGTTTAAGTTCCTACTATACTTTTAAAGAGAATCATTATTAAACAGAATCTTTTATTCATTTGAGAAAAATGTTCGTTTGTATTTTATAAATCGTTATGTAATTTCAAAAACTTCAAGGTTGATATCAGCAACACTCGGAGTATGGTTTTAGATATGATTTGGTTGAGTTTCTCAAGATGGGGTTCGCGAACCCTTGGTCATTAAGCCTGAAAAGCGCGTCCTATTATAGACCCGTAACATTTTAGCTTTATCATAAACCCCTAATTGCACATCGTTTTATTGAATTCAATAGAAAGAGGTTGAAAATTTTTGGCTTTAAGCAATTTGTGAACAGCCCCTTATAAAATTCGACTCTATAAAGAATATTATACATTTCAGTCAATCGGGAAGTCCATTAGCCTTACGTAAATTTTAACGACCGATGAAAATTTTTGGATTAAATTCCAATGAAGAAAAAAATGAATTATGAGAAAAATGATTAAAAATAAAATTTTTCTAACCCTTTTAGAATTTTTACACCTGCGTCTAAATGGGGGCTGAAAGGAACAGCTGCTACCGAATCCAATCTAATTCGAACAGGAGGTCTAATACCGTCCTGAAGGGGAGAGAGATAAAGTTTGAAATTGGGCGCCTGGACCCTGCTCTAATTGGATTGGGAGATTTCTCCATTTAGTTCGTTCCTTAGATGACAGCGTGAACAAAGGCCTAAAGAGATACTACATTTCTTAAAATTCACTGAAAACTGATCTGGAAAGTTTCTATACCTCCAGATATAGATAAAAGCATAAAAGTAAAGAATTACAAATGGTCACGAAATCCCATGCCAAACCCTCAATTTAATGGCGGGAAGTCCAAGGGCTTAAATTTAAAGGGAAGATAACATTTGAACCTAAATATATTTATAAAACAGGGTAATAAAATGGACAATTTGACTTCGTAATGACGTCATAACTGTGTCGCGTTCTCTTGGAAAATATCTGAAGCTCGCGACTTGTGCTTGCGACATAATGAAATGTTTGAATCTTATCAACGTATACGCTATATTATCCCTTTAACAGTTTTAATTCAAATATATCTATTTAAAATTATTGAACCTAGTTTCTCTATAAGATTTCGTCATAAGACTTTTCCTTTAGAAATTCATAAATTTTTGAACGTGTTTCCCCTTAAATTACTTTTTCTTCTGGAGGAAAAAGATTGATGAAAATTTGGGGCGCAGATGATTCCAAGTTTTTACTGTTTTTACCGTTTTGGGGGCTAAAATTGCAGCCAACTTCATATCTAGAGGTTACAGTCATAGAAGGGACACCAATTCATATACAGACTACTAGGCTTTCATATTCGAATTCACGCAGCTTCAAAGACTGCAACAAAGTATACGTACCACGCAGCGCGTTAAAGAGTTTCAAAAAGAACGAATGAATTTCTCTCTTAACTTGGAAGAGAAAGGAGACTAAGAATGGTTCTCCGTCTTTTTTTTTTCTTTCAATTCCAAGGGATTAATTTCTTACTGGATTTATAGGCAATTTACTCCGCGCTTTCCTTTGAATGTGGACTGGGGACTCTTTTAACGGAGGACAAAAAAGGATTCCTAAGGTATAGTGAATGAATTTAAGAGGAGGTTTCAGCTAACTGCATGCTGCAGCTAGGTTTGAATTCTGTTCATAACAATACGAACATTTTCAGAACTGAATCCTCTATAACTATTACAAAATTCCATGGTTGGTACCACTGGGTACCCACTAATCTGTACGTATCTCGAACAGTACTAAGCTCAAGGGCATATTAAAGGGCATGGTAATAGAAATCAACATTTAAATTGTAGAAATTAGAATAAAGTTGTACTCACCGGATATCCATGATCCATTAAACGTACGCGGATCGTACTCGCCCGATAGAACTTCGTCCAACCCGAATCTTTCATTTTTGACTCTTGGGCCTTTGTCCTCTATAGGGAAAACAACGAATAACAGGAAGGTTTTAGTTTCAAAATTCAACACTAATAAACATTTTAAGCCTTGGTCTCAATTGAATTCTTACCAGGGGTGAGTAGAATAATAGAGGTTACGATTAAGGATAAGATACAAGCGATGACTAATAGTGCAATACCGATTCCAGTCCAGTTTTCCTTCTCTTCTTCCGAAGATACCAAATCCTACAAACGATACAAGACATACAACCAGTCAGAAATAACCAAAGTTGCATTTAATACACGTATATCAACATTTAGAGCGAAAGTGCGATGTATTACGATAAAGATGCATTGATTTGAGGGATTTCTTTAACAAAATTGATTGGAGTTCATTTTTCACACCACAAACAAATCAAGGACTTTCAATAAGTACATTTCCAACGATTTCCCGAAAGGTTTCGCGTCACGCGTTCAAGTATGGCACATGTAAGTTACGACTCCTATGACATATTCTCTATGTCTTAACCTTAAACGTATCTACAGACAAAAGTAAGTAACTTAATTTCATTAATATTGTTGGTCTCAATTTCTTGGTAGCAGTAAGATGACAGTAATTGTGCAGTAATAAAAAAGAGCATCGGGGGAATTGAAAGTACCATTGGATCGGATCATTGAAACCCCGCCCCCTTTACACGCCAAGACTTTTCCCTCATTTGATATTCGATCTGAGCTGCGAAAGTGGAGAATGACTGTGGGTGTACATGTCGTAAAAGAGAATTCTACATGTAGATTCGAAAAGATCAAAAGACGACGTCTCTCACATTCTTAGCGCCATCCGAATGATGGGATGGTACTTGGACAGCGGAATAACCTTTTTCTTTATTGAAATTGCTCTCTCTCTCAGACCCATCTTTTTAGAAGTTTCTAGACTTGACGCTTAACCATGAATTTAGTTCAATTTAACCAATTAGGTTGTACCATCCAAAATAATTGTTACTTTTTTGAAAAAGTTATTTTGCTTTCAAGATAACTGTAAAGAAGTAAGTTACAACCGATACTCAATTTTTTAAATATATAATTTTATCCTACTATAAGTTACTCAGGACTGGCATTTGTTCTTACATTTACATATTTTAATCTTAGATTCCCTTGGAGTCTAATTCCCTCACTAACTATTCTAAATTATTAATTTCATGACAGCTTCTCAAAAGTTGTGCCATATATTAAACTAATTCTAAAATATTGAAGGGCGAATTAAATGCATTCTAGCTTACGTAACGTGGTAAGTTTAAGGAGGTTGGACTTTGGCGGAGCCTTCATTGAAGCGAAACCGAGCTAGGAAGCTAGGAGAGAAATTAATTGAGCGAATCACACGGCGCTAAACACGCCTTTTATTACTTGATATTTATTATCTCTCTTTGGGAAATTACTTTTATGGAGCGACCGGCTATCGATTTCCAGTTCCTTTCACACGCTCTCGATAGTAATATTATCAGCCAGTCCCAGTAGGTCTTAATCTTATCAAATGCAAATTGAAATAGCAGAAAGTGAGACAGTAAATGGGAGAAAAGATGCCGGGTCATTCACGTATCAAAAAGAGGCTCGGAGAGACCAAATTCTCAGTTCCCCTTTCGCTGCTCGGTATAAGGGTTTGGCACATGCGTTATCGACCCGACAGAGAAGTTTGTTTACGGTCAGTATTCTATATTCAGATCACGTGACGTCTGGCTCCTCGGGTGTGCGCCGAGGCAGGTGCGCGTGAGAGAGATATCAAGCTGTGCCGTTATTGAAATTGGTCGACCAAAGAAGCTGGAGAGGAAGCGAAACTTTGCGAAGTAAACATCATACCATAGCATCACTACGAAGCGTCTTACTTTCTCTCTTACGTCTATTTGCCTTTGATGTTATCCCGACTAATATCGCTAGGCTTAAGGCGAACATTCGCCGGATCTGTCAGATAAAGTTATACGTCAAGAAGTCAACGTGAGAATGAATGATAATGAATATTTCCGTTAAGGTGTTATAATGCGTATCAATCCTGACAAGGCTTAGCTTTGAAGAATCGATAACAACGTAATACCTACGAACTTTTCTCTAAAGGTTTTGTGCCCATGTAAATCACATACAAAGAGCTGAAATCCCCGCGAGTGAAATTTCAAATTCAAGACGTGGATTTTACCTCCGTCATCTCTAGAGTCTTATTGGTCCATTTCCGTTGTATAGAAATCAGTCGACCAAATAAAATTTGTAATCCCCATTAACCCCCGGCGGGCTTCTCTCCAATTTACTTAAGTCTATGTTATTTTAACCCCGTCAAAGTAAACGCGTGGTAGAGGTGCGATGCTATGCCTTAAGAGCCGGAATATAAAAATGCTATAGAAACATCTTCTAAAACGTAAAGGAAGAGTATAGGGCCTAAAACCAACCACGATTTGGTTGTCATAAAAATTGAGTTACGATGATTCCGAAAATATACACATATATTTCCAGTTTGCTTAAATTTAACGTATTTAATCTTCGAGATTTATAGCAGACGACATTTCAGTTGTAGCCCCCCTTTCTATTAAACATTTGACGTCACTAGCACCTAAAATCTAACTTCCGGTACGAAGAAAATTATTGCGAGGGAACTATACTGCACCAAAAATCCTGCTGACTTTTAAATATTTCTTTGAAGCCCCAATAACAAGGGGGTTAAAATTGAACTACAACTATACCTTTAACCCTTTCTCAACTTTTGGATGAAATGGAACCACGAAAAATTTCCATTCTTTAAATCCCTTAGCATGAATCAAACCTCGGAGACAAAATATCGCATCTCTGGAACTATACTCTTTGTTAAAATTATATACCTATATCGCCTTGCTTTTGTGTTGTTTTTAAAAGTATTAGAGAGTTTAAGCATCCCCTATACGCGTACGTGTAGCCACCTTTGACAATGCATTGGTCTAACGCACTGTGGAAGGTAGCTACACGTACGCGTTTAGGGGATGCTTAAACTCTCTATTATCATAATACGAAAACATTAGGATCTGAAACCACACGTTTTGTATAGGATAAAATATCGCCTATATTATCATGTAATATCACATGATGAAAGTACCAAAAAAAAATAAAAAGTTAAAATAAATAGAAAAAGCGGGTCAGCAACTATACTATATATAATTGGTTTTCCAAGTTAAAACATTTTCCCCTTAAACATCTAAATTATAGATCATTCCCGAGAGCGCTCCTTTCGGAAAAACGAGCACGCACGTTCGTGAGAGCGAAATAGGAACATTTTCTCGCCTTATGGAAAAGAAAAGGATAAAAGAGGTACATTTTTAAGCCTAGCGTGTTCTATAAAACGATTTTCCTTCTTTTTGTTATAGACTTATTTTTTCCCCCTTGCCTTTGTTCCTTAGCAAAGGGAACTAGAAACACGGTTTTGGGATTTAAGAAATAGGGTAGGTATAGTTCCTGACAGCTCTGCAGGCAACTCCGATGTTACAGTTACGCTGTACATTCCCATTCCCTCAGTGCACGCGCTCTGGAGTAGAACTGGAAGAATTCCATCCATTCTAATCTCGCGACAAGCAGACTGAAAGGGAAACTATCCCTACACGTAAACCCCTTTCCGGCAACCATGCTCAGAGTTGTCGACGATAAGAGGGTTGGGGGAAGAAGGGGAACGAATGAACGGTACCCCAGAGGAGTTGAAAACGGAAAAATAAGAGACTAGATTCTGAAGCGAAGTGGAAAATTTTGCATCCGAAGATTTTAGGAAGGAATGAACCTACAAAATTGCGCTCGAAAGGTTTAGCAGCCCACTCTTTTCCAGTACCCTGAAGGAGAGTGTTATTTCGATGTTTGCCTAGTTTAATTTTGAAACGTCAAGAGATGAAATACGTGGGTGTTAAAGGGACAATGAAATTCTAAATATATATTGGGTATTTTATTCAAAGGGACAGTATAATGATGTCATAATCGTTTTAAATACCTGGAAAGTGAAAATTGATTAATATTCTAATTTAGTTAGAATTGTAAATGGACAATGTTTCAAAAAAAAAATCCCGTTACGTTTTTGGAACTTTTCTTTTGGATATAATTTATATCCAAATTTTGATCTATGACTAATTGGAGTTGACGCTTTTTGAAGGTAGAAATTTTAAGCCTCATTAAGGGAGGAGGAAAATAACCAGACCTCTCTTAATTAATATAAAATAGTGCCTGCTCATCTGTAAATCCACATTCAACTCGAAAAGACGCTTTATAAAGAAGAAAAATGTATTTTGAATCATTATTATGATGTAAAGAGCCAGAGTTTCTGTTTATTAGGCAGTGGGCACCTTCCTCCATTTCTAGTTTATATACAAGCCGTGTTACACGTCACGAAATAATTTGATTATTACGGCAAGTTGAATAAATTATTCATGGCTAGCGACTCGAGTAATTCGAAGCAAGGCATGCACGCCGCGTGTTTCCGAATTGGTTTAGCAGTATAGCCTTGCCAGGCGGCTCTAGACTTTCGAACCAGGGCTGAGGTTACCTTTAAAGGCAGTCGATCAAAGTTGAATTATAATAAATTACCAAAAAGGGTAGGATACTTTCAAAATATTCAAAAATATCATTAGAAATAATCCCTAAATCTTAGGCATGCATTTCAATAGAAAATTTAATTTTAAACTTGAAAGCGTGGTTTGCTCGTTTGCCTTTAATGGAGCCCCTAAACTAGAATAGCTAATGACGCGAGAATACCGAAAACGTAATTGACGGGAACGAGGGGAGAGCTAATCTTAATTCTCTCTCTCAAGCAAGCCTATTGATCTTGGTATACGAAGGTGAAGGTTTTAGAAAATCTATGACGTCAGCAAACGACTTTCCCCAGACTACTTTGAAATTAATTTGATTTTAAATTAAGTTGGAAAATACAGTATGTGAGAAGGAAACACTTCAAAAATTATGTGTTAAAACGAATTTAAAAGTAAACAACGCATAATACGAAATTTTAAGCCTTACTATGCGTAACAGTAATTTCACGCACACGATGTCATTTTTGCTCTATCAAAGCCTAGGATGTACTTAGTTGCATTAGTACATTCAAAACATGGTATACAGGAATTTTTTTGATTAATCTGCCATAAATAAAGGGGATGTTCTTTGGGTGATTTTGAGTCAAGGATGTTCTATCTTCAATTTGCCGTCCGGGCCACTGTTTTCGAGTTATGATTTGAGTGATTTATAGATGAACCCTTAAATTTAACTAATAATTTGAAAGACAATGCTAATTTAATTAATAGGTCATACCCATAACACTGAAATCATAACTCAAAAATAGTGGCCTGGACAGAAAAAGTCCATAAAGCATTTTCAAATTAAAATCTCCCAAAGAAAATCCCCCTGAATTTATGCCAGATTTTTTTCAGAAACACTCTGTAGAAACCAGTGGCAAATAAATGACTTAAAACTCCTTCAAACAATATACAGTACCCAAATGATCTGTTTTTCTTAGAAAGTATAGCGGATGCACCGAAAATCAAATTTTTACAAAATACATCCTTTATAAAGATGTATGACCTTTCGGAATTCGGTTTTCCTATTTGAAATAATGTGTACAATGAAATTCTCATCCGAAAGAAACAAGAAGGGCTAAACCATATTAAATTCACATATATTCACGGTACAATGATCATATATACTAGGTCGTCAAAACATTTACCCCAGCACTATAGTGAAATAAGTCACATGGAATATAGGATGTCTAGTTAAAATGAATCTTTTTCTTAAAAAACCATAACACAAAGGGCTCGCCTCCGCTAACTGAACTAACAACGAGCTTAACAAACCAAAAACATCCTAAACAAGACGGCCCAAGGGCTCGTAATAGTAGCCATATCGTACGAGTGAATAGCCCCTCTATACCCTACCCTAACGAGTGGATAACCCCTCTATACCTTACCCTAATGAGTGAATAGCGCTATCTTTTTCAATGCTTAAATGATTTACCGTGCATAAAATCAGAGTGAATAGCCCCTCGATTCCCTACTCTAAACAGTGATTAAATTATAACCGTATAAATTTACTTATGCTGTAATTCTAATATTCCGGCGAATCGAAGAACAGATAGTTTTTAGTGATAATCCCCTCGATGAGTTTACAACATAGACTTATGCCCAGAAACTTTTGAAAGAGAAAGTTCAGTTATAGTGATTACGCATTTTAGTGATTATCCCCTCGAATTACCTTTAGCAATGCTAAAATGATCAGACGCATAACGCCCATTTAACACTATGTTAGCTCTATCTAAACCCACATTTGAATTAACCGCCAAAACGTTCCAGTCAAACATAACATTGATGACAATAGCTACCGAACGAGAACGAAACACATAAGGAGCGAGGTAGGAAACGGGGAAGATCGTTATCTATTTAATTAGCACATACATAAAAAAAAATATGAAAACCCCAAACATACAAATTCATAAGTATCCGACCCCACAGATAAAAATTCAAAAGTTTCCGACCCCACAGATTAAGAGGTACCCCACCCCACATCACATTTTAGAGATAAGAATAAATATTAGAAAACTCGAGGTTTCTATCAAGTCTCTATGGTTGAGTGGGTAGAATGTTTGTCTACTAAACAAGCGGTCCGGGTTCGAATCCCGGGTCTAACCTGAAAAAATTTTAATTAAAATTAAATCTCTAACCGAGCCCAGTAACCCCTATGGGTGGGTTGTGGTAATATAAAGTTCCTTTTAAGCTAAAATCTGACGATAACGAAGCGACAACCCCGGCCACTACTACTACTACTACTACTACTACTACTACTACTACTACGACGGCTCGGGTCAAACTAAGAGCCTATCGTATACTACGATATGGCTAAAAATAGTGAAAAACTCTTAGAAATCTACAAGTCATATAAGCCTTTTCCCTACATTAAAGACGATAAGCTTAAAAAAATCCCATTAAAAAATAATGCAGTCAAAAAAAAGGCAAAGTTGTTGTTTGACGTTTTTCTAGAAAGCGAATTAGGCGCGAAAAAGGGCGGCGACCTTTTGACCTTTAGCTCTGAAAATTAATGTAGTAAGAGCCTTACTGGTAGAAAGATTATCTGGGTTGTAGTAACGCTATCAACAACAGGATACTGAGCGCATTACGATGAGAAAAGGAAAAAGTTACGGAAAAAAAAGAAAAACTAGATTTTGGGATGAAGATAGACTGACACTAAAGGATACACGAATCAAAGAATAACTGGACAAGAAAAACACGCACTAGGGGTTGGTTGAACGGAATTCCGTGGTGGTTTCTGGGTTGTGATGAATAGAAATCGCGTCACGTACTATATATGAACAGACCAAAGCCAGATTTCTTCGCTTGGTCAAGGTTCGGAAGAAATAGAGCCGTAAGTCCGAATTAAAGAAATCTAAAGGACCAGCTATAGCAGTCGGAAAATCACACGAAATAGGTAAGAGGTTATTTATCTCAAATCTAGCTTTAGGTTGCAGTTTGCATACTAGCTCTCATATTCAACGGAAGTTTTTCCATGCCTTACACTTTGCAAATTCTATTTGCATTTGCTACTAACATAAGTATAAAAGATAACTAGCTAAACTTCGTAGTGCTAGAGACTTACAGCTCGAGCTAGTTCTAGAACGACAAGCGAGAATTGAAGTCCTACACCCAGTAAATTTTACAGTCCATCTAGTCCTATTTAGTCTGTACTAAGCCTTTGACAGCGCCCCAATCACCAGGCGTCGCTTTACCTCGAATCTATGAACTGCGTCACTTCATGACAAGCTCCAGTTTGTAACCAGTGACAAACTTATGAAACAAATCTTAAGGTACTAATAATATTACTTTCAATTAATCGGATTTACTACATCTTTGCAAATAAATCCAAGACGATACGGATAAAAAAGACAAGTAAAATAAAAAGACACGTATCAGAGCAAATGAGAGAGAGAGAGAGAGAGATGTACAATTCTTTCAACGCTTCGGAAGCGGCGTTCGGGGAGTCAAAGCTTCCCCCGCAAATGAAACGCGATACGTGATTTTATTTCCGTAATAGGGTACACCGTCTTCAGTCCCCATAAAATTCCTCCCTCCTCCAGCGATATAACTCCCATGTTACTTCAAATACATATAAATTAGAGAATTTAATTTATATTAATGTACCCAACGAAACCCAACTTAATTATTAAACATCGTTAAAAATAGATAAACGTACAACCAGAATAAATTGTAACCTTATTTTTAAAACATACAGAGGAATTGGTATAATTTTGTCATTAAAAGGGGAAACGAAATGTTATATTGTTGTTGTTGTGATCACTTCATTTGTTAAAGTTAAAATAAAATAAGTACGTGTTAGAAGAATGATAAATTTTAGTTAGCCTTTATTTTAATTAAAATAATGAATGAATTCATGCAATTTAGATTAAGATTTGATTAACCCATGAATAGTGGTTTGAAAAAACTGAGATTCGTGTTTAGATCTAAAACTAATTTCAGTTTCTTTTAAAAAAATACTAGTTAGACTTTGCGTTCACTGTCACTTTAAATAAATCCAATTTGTCTAAAAAGGCCTAAAATTTTTAATTCTCTTTCCCAAGTCTAATTTTGAAATAGTAACAGCGTAGTCCAGATGTAATTAAAATATTAAAAATTTACGACGCGTATCAAGAAAAATTGTTACCTAAAAAAACTAATCTATCTTTTTGACTAAAAGAAGTTCTAAAAATCGATCATTCGATTGTGATTTATCTAAAAATCAACGACTTTTTTTGAAAAGAGAAAGAAATTTTACGTATATAGCCAAAGGCTTAACTAACGAAGAACGTATACCTATATATATATATATATTCTAAATGAACGGTTTGATTTCTGTCCGAGTAAAGTCCACTATCAGTATGTACAAGGTTTGCTCGTAGAAGCGGAATTGGCTTGGCTTGTTAAGCGAACCGCAAGGTCTACAGCCGATATCTAAACCAACCAACGAACCAGAATCGATAATATGAAAGAGAAAAGGGTCCAAATACTCGCCAATGCCCAAAAGTAAAGATAGAAATAATCGATCATACTATAATCGCGTCTATCGATATTTTTCACAGGACAAATTATTAATTGAACTTTCGGGTTTATTGGCCTGATGGTACTTAAAGAATTAATTAAGTTATGCAATTAAAATGTCTCAAAATCAATCATTTACGCAGCAACATCTCTCGCAAAGTGGTAAATAACTCAAAACATTCCTTTCAGTGTCCATATTTTGTATCCCGCCTTGAGTTTTATCGCTACTTGCCGACCTTGTTGTGGTCTTTGGTCCCAATGATTTTTGCTAACGGGATCTTGGCTATCTCAACGACAGAAAAGAGGGGATAAGGGGAGCTATCAACGCCGCGTTTAACAGGCAAAAGAAAATTTCCTCGCTGCGAGCGACCAATCCATGCAGAAAAAAGGCGCAGAAAAAAAAAGGAGGACAAAACCCTACTAACTCTCCTACTATCCTATCCAGTCGATCCTAGGAATTTTTTTTATTCTCTCTTCAATGCACTTGGACGAAAAGATTTTCGTTTCTCATCGACGTAGCCGCACCTATAGTTCGAATCTCCTGCAGACTCCACCGGATGGAGTGTCTTAAAGCCGAAGCGTTTATCGTTCAAAGCACGCTCGAATTGCTCCAGAAAACTCTCCAAAGGTTTCCTGATACACGGAACATCATCAGCTAAGCGCGGGTACATGGCGAGGGAGATGGGGTAGACTCTGTACGGTCCTAAGGCGTATTTTGCCTGATGGTTTATTATTTCTTTCGTTGTTAAGCAAGATGGCAAGCAACTATCCTGACTTACACGAGGGGGTTGCACGGTAAAGTTCCAATTACCCTTATTATCGACTTAAGTACAATGGGTTCGGTTTTTCAAGAGAGCCAATTCAAACTTTACTCCTAGAGTTTTTTACGTAACTCTCTGAAGTACATGTGGTACTTTTGGGGAAAAACAAAATGGTGAAGTACAAAACCTGACGCCCTAACGACTAATTATTAGGTACCTTCTATCACTTGGAAGAACTGGTGCTAGGTTAGTTCGAAATTAAATAAAACCGTTGTCTGGCATTTTTAATAGATAACAATATAGTTCCTTCCTTCAGGACGGTGATGTTTTTGTTCTAGAAAATGGATGACTAGTTAAGAATCATTCACGTCACGGTGTTCCAATTTGCTATACACACCCTTCCGCTTATAGTGGTCACTCCTCATTCTCCCGAGCGATAAGGAGGATTTTACACCGACTTCGACATCTAGGGCGCATTTACACATAAGGGTCCTGGCTGTTGTATGTCTTTTAAGACGAGTGGAAGAGCGCGGGGCTCGGGATTCTTCAGGGTTATTGTATAGACTCATTCCTCATTTTCCCTCGTAAGCTCTATAGCCAAGGCCTATGTTCTAGGCCTCGGTTCTTCCGCCGCTCCGCAGAACGTGATCATTTCTCATGTGCCAAAAGGGACTGCGTCGCTTCTCCGCTCGTTCGACTATTCAGGCTATTCTCCAGATATTAGCCCACTTTTCTTTATATGCCCGGGACTCCCCGGGTACCCAACGTGGCTTGTAAATCATTTTTAGAATGTATTTTTATCTCGAGAAAAACGTACAATGCTATCTATTTTGATATAAACTGTTTTAAAAGGGACATTGAAAAACAGAACACAAACGCTTTGTTTTCATTCTTTAAGCTTGGACTCGTAAAAACTAAATCAATCGTTTCTAAACCCACAAACCTAGAGAAAGTCTAACCCTTGGTCTCCTGCCAACAGTATAAATATCTAACGGTTCCTCTCCGGTTAATTTTAAATTAAAATTCACACCCATATGACAGCATCAATGTTGATAAGGTGTAAATTTAATAACATTAGAAAACGTCGCCATTAAATCTTGTCGTGTGACATGTTTTCAACCCTACCAACGTTAGATTCTGTCACTACATGTTCCCGCCTAAAAATAGAAGCGCGGGCCAAAGATCAAACGCGCTGCTGGCTGCTGGTGTTGCCAATTTAAATATTTTACGCTTTGACAACGTTAATATAAAGAGACAGATAAAAAAATCTTAAAAAGTCGAAGATCCTAAAAAGTTTATCGCTTTAACAAATTTTGTGTTTCGACGTTTATAGACTTATGTTTCTAAAAAAGTCTTAAAATGGATCCTAACCGTCCTCAAAGGGGATTATGGGAAAAGATGGTCAGCGTCAAGATCCATTCAACCTTAAACTAGGTCTTGCCATCAGTCGATCGTTGATCCTAACTTCAATAACGTCGTAAATCTTAAACGATTGATAGCTAAGAGATACTTGAGTTTTCTTTAAACTTCATTCTACCTCACATACCATGAAAAGTACATAATCCGGAAGTAAATACGTTCAAGCCCTTTGCTAAAAGCATTCTATTTACATACAAGAACTTTCCTCAGATTTCTCTCTGTGAAAGTCTTCATCTAGCAAGCCAGGGATTTTAAAAAGGAAAATTTTCTTCGTACTTTAGGGTATGAACATCCGATTATATCATAGTATATCGTAAATCGACGTTTCTTAACGTATTTTTAGGCAAGGGAAAAAAGTATACCCCCGTTTGTCTACAGAGATGCGGGCCGGGCCGTCTTTGAAGCAGCTGCGAATCCGGGTTACAAAGTGTCAATCTATTTTATATTTTTTTTCTTTTCTTTTGGACTCTTTGGTCTCCATAATTTTTGGTTCCTCGCTCTTCCCATTCTATTTCTTTCTTGTTTCTAACGTTTTCCTCTCTCTTCTGCTCCTCCTAGACCCAAGTCAGATATTTTTTCCACGGGACCATCTTTCCTCCCTATCCTGTCTGATAAGGGAAAGAACATTTAGCCCATAAATGGAGGAGCCATGACGACAGAATCTGATCTCGAAGAACCATACGTCCAACGAGAGTCCTATATACTTTATCTTTATTGGACCCTTCGGTTTGCTTTTCCTAAACCTTTGGGATAAGTATTCACGGTATATAGAACCAAAGTAACAATGTATTGTTGTTGCCTGGGTAAAACAGTGGCTACAGATTAATTCCGTGTTTAACGTTAATTATGCACTCTTTATGAGATTAATTTCAATTTAATCAGGATTAGATTGAATTTAAAATGTTTAATTTTGATTAAAATACTTTAACGCAACTACTATTTTCCGGAAATCAGGAAATTTCTCGCTAAATTAATAGTTAGTCAACTGACAGAATTAACGTCTTTTATTTATATTCAAAATTTCCAACAATGACTTTCTTCCAATTTATAAAGTTTGAAGACATTAAATACTAGCTCTATGCGCTCTCAAAAGTTCTTCTAAATGAGAGGCTCTTTCTAAAATATACTTATTGTCCGGACATCCTTCATTTCTTAATGGTTTCTCTCTATATACATGCATAGCATCTCTGTCGTTTGCAGAATCGCGTAAGACACTTTCAAAGTATATACGAATTGTGTGATGTGACTAATTATAATTGAGAGTACAAGAAGGGCTAAATGAGAACACGACAATAGCTGTAGACCATAAACGGAACAGTCACCCGTTCTCCGGAGTCCGGGACCTTAACTTCCTTCCTCGACACAAGCTTACATTGTTCCCGGAAACGAGGTTATTGATTTGCGCAAAAGCCCCCCTTGCCTGCTGCTGTCTTCTTAGCTATAACCTTACGATCATTTAAGATAACCACGAAATTATTATATGGAATGACCCTGTGCAGGCACTTTGGCACTGGTCTCGCCTTCGACTAATGTTCTTAACGACATACGGAGGGTGAAAATTCGTTTTCAAAGCGAAAATTAAAGTTTTTATCATTATAGCGAGCTTTAATCGTAAGAGATAAACGATAATGTGAAGTGTAATTTTTTTCTTTCATACAAAGATAAAACTTGATTAAATTAAACCGCAATTTATTGAAAAACAAAACACGTTGTTTAGCAATGGATTTCAGTAAGAGATAACGCGTTAATTATTTAAGGCAATTAAACGGTGAGATTTAATTTTAAATGTAATATCAATAGTTAATTACTTAGTAAGAATACAAATTAAAATTGGACAGACCTATATCAGGGCGAGTTTAAGGGTTCCGGGTTCTGCCTGAGTGGATGTTTTCCTTCAGGTACAGGTATAGATGAAGCAAAAGGTTCAAGAGGATGGAATAAAAATAAAAGGTTAAAACCCAACCATGGAATGGGGGAAAAAGCGGAGTTATTTTGTAGCGGGGAGAACGATAGAGTTGGGTACTATAAAAATACACCGTATATTTTGACGTGCCCAGGTACAGGGAATTTGGTGAAAAGGAAAAATGGTATCTTGGAAAAGCAGGACATCAAAGATTCGTGGCTTAACCGCGCTATACGGGGCCGCACTTTTTGCGCTGCCAAAGAGATTAAGTCTAAAGCCGCGCTCCAACCATGAACGAACAAGGGTTAGAAAATATAAAAAGGAATTTAAAAATTTCTACCAAAAGTGTTGAAATCCAGGCTCTTTTTCAGATTCACCAATCAGAATTATTCTCAATTCATTTTGAAGTAGACACTCTTACTTCTTAAATCACACCAGTTCAATATTATTGGGCAGTTTCATGGGTGTTCATTATATTTTCAGGGAAAGCTCACGTTAAGATGTAAAACACGCGAGGCTTATGGCTCATCTCATCAAAATTCCAATAATCCTAAATTCGAATGATCTGATCATTACCTTGGGTTTTTTACAATGCCTTTCAAAAAACGTGTGGACAGGATTGTGATTCTTATTTATCGACAATGAAATCGTCTACAGAATGTCTACGTTCCCGTGGAAAATTCATTTATTTTGGTAAAATTCCCCTTGGAAGCTAGGTCTTAAGAAACAATTCTTGATTGGTACAAGGGATCTAGGTCATAGACTAAAAGTGTAGGCGAACATTATAAATTTTAAATGAGTGAGATTCTTACTAGAGATTTTCTCACTTGACTCTCATATTTTTATCTTTTCTATAAAACCTTTATCTTTCGTAAACTTTGTGACGAGATTTCTGACAGGATAATATCGCACCCGAGCATTTTAAAAGTTAAACAAACGCCTTCGGGTTTTAGTCTCGGCCCTCAACTAAGAAAAGCTGAAGATGCTTAAAGGTAGATTGTAACTAAGACTCTTTCGCAAAGATTTTAAGTGGTTTTCTTCTCTCATTTCCTGACTTTCGTCCGCCCTTTACGTTACACACCCGTCTCTCATCGCGTCAAAGCGTCTTTCAAAACTTATCCCCGTTAAAATAAATCTGCCAAAACTATAGCCCATCGATTTTGAACACGATAAACAAATCGTTGGGTAGTCTTTTAATCATTCTGGATGCCAACCAAGTCTTAGCTATTATAAGGGGGGTGCGAAAGAGGTGAAATCTTGGTGGTGCATGCCATATTCTCGGATAATTTAAAACGTTACTTCGCTAAATCGCTGCCGTTGTTACGAGAAAGGCAATTTTAAGCTCGGATGAACCCAAAAGAGGGAAGCTTGTTGAATTATTATTTAAACCTGACTTTCACTGAGCGATTTTCATTTTTCCAGCTCAGGAAAGTTAAGCCTTGGTTTCGCTTTAAGAACGATAAAAACCTTAAACGACTCGTTACTAAAGTTAAAACCCTTTGTTAAGGTTTTCCTTCCTGGGTTTCAGCCAATGCGGTCAAGGCCAAAATATAGTATTTTAGCCGTCTTAAAAAGTGTGCAATTTTATCATTATGATGAGATTGTTTTATCAAAATGTTATTCATTTCTAAGGATGCAACAAACATCACGAGGGAGGACTTTGAAACGAAACAAAATATTAATTCTCAAATATCAATTATGAAACTAACTAGACTTGCTCGAGTATTTTCGGTATTGATTGAGAAATTTACAATTATTATAAACTCACTGTATAGAAGAACAAGTAAAGCGCGAAGTAGGCCCCGGGAAATTCCATAAATTTACCGGATGGCTAGTTACAAATGCAAAAGTTACAGCGCATTCGCAGAAACAACAGCGAACCCAGGGCGCCGTCAAATCTACAATTAATGGCTGCCTAGACCATAAGAAAGCCTTAAGAAAATTAACTAGAAATCACGCCATTCTACGTTTAAGGCTGAAGAAATTTCAAATATGCTTGTACTGACGTTAAAAGCTTGTCTTAATGTTTAACCAATGGTACATTGGATTTTGCTTGTTCCTTGTATTCGGTTCAGTACCAACTTATCATGGAAACGTTTACATTTCTACCGTACTCAATAAGAAACATTTGATTAATAATTGAAAATAGCTGTTTAAACGAGGCTATAGAAAAATAAATGGGGGAAAAAAAGTCAATAAATGGCAGTAGTGGTATTTTTAGATAAGATCTAATACATTCAATAGCACAGAGTTGCCATGATCGAATTATTTAGATTATATGTTGTTTTGTTAGATAATCTTATTAGGTTTGAAGAAATTAAACAATAAATAGATGAAAAAGTTAATTATAAAGGTCTATAAGGTACAAGAAACACTTCGTGATTATTCACTGTTCACGTTTTATATTACCAATAAGTAATAAATACTATTTTCTTACGCGTCTTCAAAATTACGAAGTCATTTAGTTTGAGCAGACATTCTGAGTTACCTTTACCAATGCACGTGCCACGCATACTTTTGTCTGTTCTCGATTATATTTTATTGACAAAAATATCAAAATATTAGTAATGATAGGTTCGTAATCGTCGTTATTGATCCCAACTTATCCAATGATCAAAAAATGCAAGAGAAAAACAAACTAAATCGAGTTTTTGCTCTAACCTCATAAGGTAAAGGAGTTTGGTCAGGCAAGAGTCTGGGGCCCAAGATTGAAAACAAAACTGCGTGTACACCGAACCATTTGCGAGGGAATTTCTCTGCGAAACGTTCCCCCAAATGAACAGTGACAGTGCCAGATCCAGAACCCCAAAAAAGAAACAATTTTTTCAATTGCCTTAACTTATTTTCCGAGTGGGTTGGCCCTTATACAGGCGCGGTAATAAGAAAAAAGAAAAAAAGAAAGGCAAAATGAAAGAAATTGCGTATATATAGACGAGGTAATGCAACCGTTTAAGCCAAAAATAGATCAGAGTAAGATCATTTTCCGAGTATACTGAGCACTCAGGGCCTTAACCCATAGACTCTTAACGCGCGGATATTGCACCAATTTTAGTGGTCTACTCCTATACTAGTATATTGAAAAGCATACCGCGTACTTCAACCCTTGTCGCGCACGAATCAGACCTTGCTCTATACCCAAAAGCGCGTTATTAATGTAAAAAACCCGTTAAGTAGAGTAAACTACGTTTGCAGTCCGATACGGTTCAGTACCAGACATAGTTTGCTGTATTAAATCGGGTAAACGCGATTATAAAAATACCTTAGCTATAGTGAAAATTCCAACTGAGTATAGATGGAAAAGATGCTATCTTCTCCATACAGGACAACGAATGCTGGACGCTTCGGAATTTATATCTAATCCATACCTTGCAGAAATTACAGTGGAAAAACTGTTATATTTAAATGTAGTTTAGACATTACTTCCGCTGTAATATCCATATGAGATGAACTAGGTATCAAATCGATATATGGATGAAACCTTAAGGCGAAGTAACTTTCGCATCTAGGCGTAAAGAATCCTGATAAAATATTGGAGACTATTTTAGAGTATCACACCTTAGTTGACACTAAAATCAAGGGGGAATATACGATGCTATTCAATTCAGCCTGAGGTCAAATGATAATGTTGAAAATACTCCCGGCTCGAGACGAATGATGCCAAAGTTTCTGAACTCATCCCCTATTCTCAGGTATATTTTTATCATTCCTTCACTGCTTAAAGGCATTAAATCTTATATAATATCGCCTGTAAAGATGCGAGGTTTTGGCTTAACTCTTAAGTTGTTTTAGAGAGAGAGAGAGAGAGAGAGAGAGAGAGAGAGAGAGAGAGAGAGAGAGAGAGAGAGCTAGGAAAGACAAACAGTTTTCGCCGTATCTATAGAAAACAATTTAGGTTGGAAAACAATTGTATACTCTTACGGAGCCATTATGGAAAAGTTATCTTTTCATTAAAATTCCCTCAAAATAAAAGGCGCGAAAATTTTCAATATTTCACCTTATGTTATGGTTATGGAAATTACTCCTATTATTTATTTATTTTTATTTCGATAAAATCTAAAAATAGATGAAATATATCACACGTGTTTGTTTTCAAGAGTAAAATGAAATTTAGGTTGTATATTTCTATTTAAAAATGCAATTTATCTCTGCTTTTAGCGGTACATAAAATTTTATGTGTTTCTCAAAACCTTCATTGCGCATGACATAAATCGAAATGCAGTCTATTATGATTACAAATTTAAAATGTATTTTATCAGGATAGCTTCTTAACTTATCCATAGATCAAAGCATCAACAATCTTGTTATAGGGGCCAAAAATTGTTTGGAAGTCCATCGTTGTAGACCCCATTTCCGCTCAAATTGACCCTAATTCATGGCAGAATTATCAAAAACACCCTGTATTTCATATTTAGCCAAAAACACATCTTTATCTGAAACATTAAATCTAATTGCAGGGCACTTCAAGACTGAAAGGTTAATTTTGAAGCCAATATACCTAAATCTAAAAAAAAAACTCACTAATCCCCTCCAAAAAAAAAACCAAATGCGCAAGTCTGATACTACATGTCTTATAAGAGATGTAAGAACGGTGTAAAGTTCCACGTATTGATCAGTATATATATACTCATTAGAGTTAATTAAAATGAACTGCAGTCTCTGCTATAGAGCGTATAGGAGGTCAGATTCTTTAGGAGGAATCTTTCGCAGGCTGGTGTACTAAGGTTGTCATTCCAATGCAAGCTTACACTATACCTAGAGACAATATAAATTAGGTTCAGAGCGCTTCCTCCCGTTGGCTTCTTCCTGGCATTGTGTCTAAAAGGATTAACGTGTAATTCAAGAGGCTAATGCTTACACTCCTACGTCCTCCGCTGCTATTCCCAGGAATAGGTATTATGTACATACTAAATGTCATTAAGGGCAGAGCTGCAGCCTGCGCGACCCTTTCCTCGACTACAATGGCTTCCCTTTCGTGGAAGACTGTGAAACTGCGTCGAGTCATTATAATACGCGTAAAGCCAGTTTATTAATATAAAAGCATACAAGAAATGATTGAGTCATACGATGAGATTCCATGTTACTAAAAGTACTGTAAATCTAGGTAATTTGTTACGCGTCAAGTATTTTAGATATGATGGAATTTTTATTTAAATATATGTCAATATAGCAGCTTATTTCAACGATTTAATATTTTTTAAACTATAAATTATAAAAGCATGCTATTTCTTCAGTATTGACTTATCATGTGGCCTTAAGTTTATACGCCCTCAAAAATTTAAACGACTACTTAAATTGCATCTATGTAATTTACGACATAGATTAAAAAATAAATTAATAAACATATTTGATTGTTTGTTAATGTTTACGCTGCGTTTCTTGGTTGTACCATTCATGATGTGTACATCCATTTGCAACGTTATTCTCAACGTTTTCTACTAGTTACCAATAAGAATGAGTGCTCAACTAATTATAACACACATTAATTAAAGACAACTACTATAGCCTCATCCACGAAATTCTCGATCCAAGCCTTGTCATTTCTTAGCGCGTTTTCTCCCTTCAAAAAAAGCTAAAAATAAAAAAAAAACCTTTCCATCTTTTCTCGAGTCTCGAAAAGATGAGCCACAACGCGTTTGTTCCTTCGTTGGAAGGACTCTAGGAGAGGCAAAGGATATAGTTTTCCCTTTGTGTTTTGGCTGGTTAGATTCTTTTATCGGGTACTGGGGTAGAGAGGTTTTAGCGCCTTCACAATCGTTACGCCGTTAGACGTTTATGATAGCCAAGAGAAGAGACGAAAAAGGGTTGCTTTTGGAATGCGGGTGGAAGAAATCCAGTGACAGCTAGTTCCCGCTCAAGAAAAGCTTTCCCTCCAGTTCCGGTTAACTCTGGACTCTGTCTTTATTGATTGATGTCGGCGCAAACTAAAATACACAGTATATAGCCGATTTTACCCGACACACTATCTTCTTCGTCCCATCTCGAGAATGTATAAACTACTTTCATCTTTACTGGCATTTACATTAAATATTACTCCACCATAGTTTTGGCGCTACACCACTCTTCGGCGATAGCAACTTTCCAATTTTTTATACATATTAACAGGAAAGAATAAACGATCATTTTCGTATCAGCAAAAACCGCGGGGTGACTTTCTTTCACGCTTAAAGCGCGGGAAAACAGACCTATCTAACCCTTGGTACGTTCACATTTACAGCGTAGTGATATCCTAATAGCTAATTCCTAAAATTCTTCAAGGAAATATTTGCCTAACTCTTTCACCTTTTTGAAAACTGGACACCATTCCCTTCTGGATGTTTACGGTCAACTAATTTATATCTAGGGTTTGTCTGCTAAGATTTTAAACGGCTTGAGGTCAATTTAAATTTCACCGTTTGGGGTAATAATTACAATTTATATTATACATATTTGTATATATTATAATCCACAAGAACGTAACTGACCCTTTAGAAGTGTTCCAATCTCTAGGAACCCACGTTACTGCGACGACATCTACATGGGGTTTTAGAGGAACGCAAGAAATAAGTTATTTTTAGACCTAAATATCTTTGAATTCAAATTAATCTAGGAAGTCAAAATTAGCTGTCATCATTTGTCAAAAGTAGAGAATTTTCGCAGAAGCTCTGTTTGATTATCTTTTTGGCCCTGGGGCTTAACACGGCCATGCAGCTGTGGTACAGTAAGGGTCATCAGTCCGTTCAGGGCTCAGTTCCTCTAGGTTTATTACGCCCTCACTGATGAGTAATTAAGCCAGGCAATGAAATTCCCCACTAATCGAGTTACGAGTCATTATAACTTACTTTTGGTGCCACTAGGGGGATAAGGTGGGAGAAAATGCCTAGCTTTATCTCGTTATGAAAATTAGCAAACTCCTTTGTTTAATAATAGCAATAGCGACTATTGCTTGGCAAATAAAATTGATATATCTATGATAAATAAAGATTGGTAAATACGAAAAAAGGTAAATTAATAATAATTAATTATTCCATCTAGAACATTCATGAAGAGATAGTTTAAATAATTTTAAGAATGAAGATTTGAATGATTCAATTAATGAAAAAGAGTTGGCAATAAAATCTATCTTTGAAAATTAAAAGATTGATGAATATAAAAGGTAAATTAATAGAACTTAACTATTTCATCTAGAACATGAATTTTAAATGATTTAAGAATGAAGATTTGAATGATTTAATCAATAAATTCATTTGTGAATTTTATGAAAATTAATGCTGTCTTGCACTCTTTGTTGATATTTACGTAAACATCCCTAAATTAGGTCAATTTACCTGAACTTTCACTTTTTCTAAAGCTGCTTAGGTAACTTATTGATATATTAATGATATTATCATGAGAAAAAACTGATAAAATACATCCAAAATGATTACCAAATTTAATCTGTCGAATTTTAGGCCTACAGAGATTATTGGGGACGTTCCAAGATTTTATGATGGATTGAGTTACTTAAATAGCTAGTAAGCGACGCACGCTCCGTTTAACGTTAAAAACCAAAAAAAGATGTTAGCCTAGTCTAGTGATATTTTAAATTTAATATTTGGTAAGGGCCAAAAAAAAATAATAAAATTAAATATTATTTCTACGGTCTAAATATTTCTTCTAACACAACAAAGCGAGATTATACGGCCAAAAATTATCGCGACAATGTTTTTAATTAGATTTAAAA
The DNA here is from genome assembly GCF_054372755.1 of Phalangium opilio. Taxonomy (NCBI): domain Eukaryota; kingdom Metazoa; phylum Arthropoda; class Arachnida; order Opiliones; family Phalangiidae; genus Phalangium; species Phalangium opilio. The sequence continues at coordinate 2,572,602 of NW_028324187.1, read as the reverse complement.
GTCCCAACTTTCTCTTTCATTCATGAATAAAAAGAAAAATTTACAGACTGAAGATATATAAAATGCAAATTCCTATTCTAAGCCTAAGCTCTCTAATATTAGAATAGAAAGAACTGTTATTTTAAATTTGCATAAAAGGAAGAAAACACTATTTCCAAATTTTTCCAAAAATTCTCTCATTCCTTCTTTTATTCGTTTAAATCTACCGGGCGTATATTTTTAATAATTCAACAAAGTTGAAATGAAAAGGTTTTAAGCCATTCGAATATAAATGTAGAGTCATTTATATTTTTTATGTAATAAAGGTATTCTGTTCAAAGGAGGTAAAATTTCGTAGGTTACCTTTAATTATCTACTGAAAATTTTAAAGTCAGTCCCAACCGGAACAATTTTTAACATATTTCCAAGGAAATATTCGGTGTAAGTACACCGATCTAATTTTAATCTGGCTTAATTTCTTTCGCTTGAGAAAGTGAATTTAATCAATTACCTTATGAATAATGAATTGCTACGCCATCCACTACCTAGTTTCGAAACTTTTAAAACTTTTGGGCTATAGCGTTGCATGGATCTTAGTGAATTAATAAATAGCTCCTTTGAGGAGCTGATATCCCTCCCAATTTAAACTCTCTTTTGGACCTAAACTAGGTAGGAACCCGGAATAAATTAGTCCATAGATATCTGAAATAATATATCAAAACCTTTCTTATAATTTTTATTAATTAATTTGAAGATGAACTGTAACAGCTCCTAAACATTTCGTAATCTCACACTACAGTATAGTATAAACCGCAACCGATTATGGTTCAAGAAATAAACAAATATATATTTAATATACTATGATTGGTTTCTCAAAACGAAACCGCCAAATTAAATATAGTATATATTGACTCTCCCATATTTATCCATTTGAAACTTTTGAAACCCACGCATCTACTAAATAAATATCTAGGCACCGCAGTTCAGACGCAAACATCATGAACGCGCTTGCTTCTTGAACCATGACATTTATATAATTTAATATTACACTTAACCCCTCCTCCCCCTATGGAATTAAACTTACAAAGTGAAAGAGAATTTAAAATAAACTTTTCAGCTTCGTTACATCAAATTTTTATTATTTCGACGAAAAACAATGTGAAAATGCATATATTTTAGAGAGAATTTTACATTTTCGACCCCGTATCTGTCCCCAATTTGATATCAGACTTTAAATAGAAAAGTTTGTGAAATAACTTCACCCTTTTTCTTGGAATCTATTAATATCATTTCATCTTTCATTACTGGGGTAGTAGCAATTAAATCGATCATTAAATATTGAATAGAAACATTTAAAATTAAGAAGTTTCCATCTTAAAAATTTAAAATTAAATTTATCTTTTTTTCGACATCCTGAATAAAGAAAACGACACAGATACGAGGTAGTGTTCTTGCTAATTGCTTTAATTACGCCATCGCCCGTAATTAGAGAAACTTACTAATAATTAATAGATGAATCTCTAGAAAACACCCAGTCGCGAGCTACGAATCTTTCCCATTCTAAAAAAAAGTGACGTAGCTACGATGTCATCATCAAATAATCAAAATACCTATTTCATTTAGCATTTTCGTTTCTATTTCAAAGAACGAAATAAAGATCGAAATCTAACTCATCAGGATTAATTTTGACATTTTCAAGTAATTAAAAACTAAAGAAACATTATGGTAGCTAGAACCTACTACCCCTTTAACTATGAAATAATATTTACACTAGTGCAAGTCTTGATGGACAAGGTGTTATTCCCAGAGTGCATGTATACACACATAAACACGTTTGGAAGTTATAAAACTTTCAACTCAGGTAAAAGGAAACACGTGTTAAATATATATAGTCCATATTTATTTTTCACGCATTTTAATAATACCTCGAAATTACTCTCCTGTATCGCGAAATCCAACTTCTCAAATCGATATTGGGAACATATCAAAAATAGGTTTTCAAAGACTCTAGACTTCTTTACCATTATGAGAAAAGAAATATGGGTTCAAAACATATTGGATTTTTACTTTACCCTCCTACATTACACCCCCTTTTAAATATGGTTTCAACGTCCCTCGAGAGAGTTGGGTGTTGTTTTTCTTTTAAGAAAAATACGATTACTAGAAATTCGAACACTACACGATTTTGTCCGAAATGATTTACTGAACATATAACATGCTCCTGTTCTTACGTAAGCTATTGTTATACCGTTCATGACGTCACACTTTAGGGTGCGTATACGTTAGTTGATATTTCATACACGTATAAAAATTAGGTTTTAGCGTGACTTATTGTAAGTTTGAGTAAAACGGTGTCTGTAAGTTTTTTACACCATTAACATAAGTTAATAAGATATGTACCATAAGTTTGTCACCGGTTGTCATGAAGAGAGTGAGATAGGTCATAGATTCTTTTAAAGCGACGCCTGGTGAGGCGCTGTCAAAGGCTTAGTACAGACTAAATAGGAAGTAGATGGACTGTAAAATTAACCACCGAGTGTAGGACTTCAATTTTCGCTTGTTGTTCTCGAGCTGTAAGTCTCTAGCATTACGAAGTATAGAGCGTGTCATACTTATGGAACATATCTTATAAACTTGTGCTATTATTATTTCTACGTGTAGGCGTATGCTATTAGGCTTAAAAACTATACATTTCACAAAAAAAACCAACTTCAATTCCAATTTTCAAAAAGCACGATAAAAACTATCAAAAATTCAGAGAAAACACTGTGTGCAAAAATACGAGTGACGAATTTGGCGCAGGCGGGTGTCAATGTAAGATGCTCATGTTTTTTTGAGGGATGGGGTTGGGAGGTTTAATCTCTCACACGAGTGTAGTATATATATATTGTGCAAAACCTTTTTATAAACCACAAGAACACAATTAAAAAAGTGCAGGTACAGAAAAGGTGCTGAGATAATTAAGGCGGGATGTGTAATAATTATCTAAACAATTAATCTAATTATCCAACGGATGAAAACTATATCCGTGAGACAAATAAATTAATGATTAAATCAAATACTAGAAAATTAAAATATTTATAACCACAGCTATTGGGAGCAACAGCGGATATTTAATTCACATCAGGGAATTTTTTTTTGGTGATTTTATTTTTGTTTAAACTTACCTCCGAATCCTCTTTCATTCGACCCCCGCCTGCGGCCGCTTCGTCACCCATGATTTTTTAAATCTTTTGTTACGTGTTTATGTAAAAACAAAGATAAAGAAGGAAAGAAGATAAAGAAAGAAAGATAAAAATCTGGTTCTTTTATCTTTCAGTTCAACATCGAAGAAATATTTTTAAAAAAGTTTCAAACACGCGTAAACGCGCGTGATTATCGATATGTGTTTTCTTTCGTCTCTTCGTCGATGCCCGAAATGATAATAAATACAAGAATTCAAGAAATTATTATATCAAAGTTATTTCTAACCCTAAAAAATCTGGCGCGAAAATCGTCGAGATGGTAAATATCAGTCCTGGAACGTTATGGAGGAGTCTTGCTCTAACCGAAAACCCCTCTAAACTCGACGGCCGCGCAGTGAAGCCTTTTATAAACATCTAGCTTCTGTAACCGCGAGCAGGCTAGGGGCCAACTAGCTCCGTGTTTCTTGAGATGGCGCCCAGCACGTACTTCCCTATCCACAATCCAAGTACAACAGACTAAAAGGACTGGAAGGTAACTAAGAATCGCCTGTAGGACAAACTGGGTCGCGCCTCGATCTGATCTCAGCTCCCGTTTTGCTGATAGGGTATTTCTGTTCAGCATTTGAGCGTGTTCGAATTTATTTCTAACATCTTATCCAAGAGGTTTAAAAACAAAGAAATGATAAAAGTAAGGGAAGTACGATTTAGAATTGGTCTATGGCTGATTCCGAATGGACAAACTAGGGGGAGCAGCCTTCACTCGTATTTTGGTCGAACATGGTCGATGGGCATTTTCATTTCAGTGTTTTCCAACGTTACGCGCAACTTTAATAAGGGTAGAGCGTTTCAAAAACAGGGGGAATGGTTCAAGAATGATGATAGCTAGCTTCGAAATGGTCTATGGATAATTCCGAACGGGCAGACTAGAGGGAATGGTCTTATGAGCGGAATCCCGCGACTATTTTCTGTTAGTGTAAGCGGCGCTGCGTGTGTTTCAGATCTTGTATCGATTTGACTCTGAGAGGACATCAGAGGGAGTTTGCACTAAACCCGAGGCATTCCACGGGGCTCCAAACCACAAAATAACTTCGTACGTGTTGAAAGCTCAGCTCGCGCCACCAAGAGAGCGTGAAAACATACGACCCCGTCCCATTTTCATTTCCTGTTCATTTAAAGTATAACCCTAATGTTTTAAAATAATACAAGTCTCAGCGTTAGTTTCATTGCAAATTGTATTGAAACGGACTCGGAAAGTGGAAGCACTATCCATGCGAGCTGAGCTCCTTCTACCAATGGGGAGACTCGGTTTAGGTTTTCTTGATAAAGTTTTCTTTCCGTGGTAGGTTCGCGAGTCTGTACTAAGCCTCTGGCACAGGTTCTCTCTCTCTCGACAAAATCTATAGGGGTTTTGCCTGACTAGGGTCGCTCCGTATCCCTCGATCCCCTTCCTAACCCCTTCTGGTTCCCTCGTGTACCCTGAACTCCTCTACAATATCGAAGTAACAGGTTGAACTTCATAGAGTCTAGAGGTTTGCTGGCTAAGGGAAGGTAGAGGAGGAGTTGGTGATGGTAGAGGAAGAGGAAATTTCCCTGGGAAACCTCCTGTGTGCATGGTTATGTCTCAAGGAATGCGAAGGTCCAGATACCCATGTTCAAATTTTGTGGAAGTGCTTCTATGGATAACAATAAAATTATTGTTTAAAATATGTGGTGTAAAGACGTTCTGCAATAGAGACTTTAAACCTAGTATTGTACAGATCAGACTAATTACCATGTAATATAAATAGTGATCCAAAACGGTGGTTGAACTCAGAACCGAAGTTTCGAAGTACAAGTGGGTTCTATGGGTCATTTTGAGTCGAAAATATTCCATGAAATTTTGCCCTTAGAAACATCGTTTTAGAAGTTATGATAGGAGTGTTTTACGGATGATCCCTTAAAATTAATTAAGAATGAAATTAAAAGAATGGGGTCAGCCATAAAACATTCTAATCATAAATTGTAAAATGGAACATTTTCGAGATGAAATAACCTTACGATCTGAAACAAATCTTTGTAATTCACACGTTTTTACGATAAAAGCCGTTTTTATGGTAATTTACTTGAATTCCAGTTACACCTCTATCTCGAAAAATATGTAAATCCATACTCAACGGAAATTTTGTATTTAGTTTTTTAAAATTCTTTAACATTTCATAATGGACACAAAACAATAACTAAATTGCACCCCAACATCGCATTGTCCTACCATATTGGGTTCTTTGAGGCCTTAATCCAAAGTACTCCTCCAAGGCTTCCGCTTTAGAGAGAGTTTTCCTTGTTTTTCATCTCCTCTAGTCACGATTTTTTTTTCTCCATCCTCCAGCCTCTTAAAATCCCTCTACCGTACTACAAATAAAAGAAAATCGCATCCCTTTGGGAAGTTTGGGAGCAAAACGAAGCGGAGCGAGAGATGGGGGGGGGGGGGTAAAGAGAGCTGCAGAATCCACTTCACACTATACCATACTGTAACGATGCCGACCGAAGGATGATCTGAGATATATACCACTTCTTTTTTATGTTAACCGAGAATTTTTTAAATTTCATTCCGAAAGAATTTCTTCCTAGGCGGTTTCGGAGACTTATTTTCTTCCTACTCTCATTTAAAGAAAATAACAACCATTTGTGGCTCTTCCCAAAGCATAATGGACTTCATTTTTACATGCTGCGTCAGTAGAGATATGAGGCGGTAATTTACCAAATCGTTCTTGACGCATTATGAAACTACACCTACCTCTGTTTTTATAACAAACAAACAATAATTGTAATATAAACTTAATAATTTTTAACCGAATTATCAGCTTTTGTTTGTTAAAAAACCGGGTTTTTCCATTCGTAAGATATATTCCATTAGTTTGTCACTGGTTACTGAAAGCTTGTCATGGAGTTACGTAGGTCATAGATTCGAAGTAAAGCGACGCCTGGTGAGGCGCTGCCAAAGGCTTAGTACAGACTAAATAGAAAGATGGACTGCAAAACTAACCGAGTGTAGTCAATTCTGGCTTGTCGTTCTCGAACTAGCTCTCAGTAAGTCTCTAGCATAACGAGTATATGTAGTGTCATACCTATGGAACATATGTTATAAACCTATAATAAGACCTAGGTTTAATTTATTTACAATTATTCTTTTAATAAAATGTTTAAGCATCAAATACGAATCGATTCTTTTTTATCCCTTATATACCTGTCTCTTATTATGTACTAAATGTACACGAGCAAAGTCGTGATTAAGAGCTAGTATTATATAAACACGCTAGGCAAAACTGAAGTTTGTTTTGTAATTGTAACATTGTGTGCTTAATGTCATTACGTATTCTAAAGAAAGCACATTCAATTAAATTGAAATCTCAAGGGAAAATTATAGAGATTGTCTATCAAATAGTCTGACTACCCTTGAAATTATCCATCAACCTACACATCGCACGCCTTGCTTGACTTAGGAATTTTTTTCTTTCTAGTCTTTGGACTAAATCCAAGAATCGATTTCAAACCAGAACTGGAACCCAGAAGTAAACTTTAACAGTGCCACCTATCCTCGAACTTCAGCACCATTTAGAATAAATTTCAAGTTAATTTTAGTAAATACAAATTAATCTCTCTAATTCAATTCGATTTAATTTAAAAAATTAAACCTGCATCTCGATCGTACTTTCATTTCAGTAAAGCGTAATTGGGATGTGTTTCGGATGAAGATGGAAAAGTAAACGCCATCTAACTTCTGTTTATGTTAATTTAAGTTAATATACATTAAATATTAGTATAAGGAATACTTCCAATTGTCTACAGTGTAAAATACAGTAAAATAAATCAATGGAAATTAACATTATACGCAACTTTGTAAATCGATAATAATATCGATTTGTTTTCGTGCTCGATAATTAATCCTTCTCGATATTACTAATTAATTAGAAAGTTTTCGAATATTAACGAAGTATTAGAATCTGTTATTAATAGCCTTGTTCTTAATTAGCGCATATTAAGTAAGATCAAGAGTGAAGAGGGGGGCGCTGGTAAACTTATAAATAATCGATTAATCTATCTCGGTGAAAACAGAAACATAAGGACCATACAGTTTCGCCAAGAGAGATTCTGATTCAACAGATTGTCCCGTGGTGTTCAGAGAGTTTTGGGCTGAACGGATGACCCCTTAAATTTAATTAAGAAACTGAAAGACAATGATTTTTAATTTAATTAAGGGGTCGTCCCTAAAACACTCAAATCATAACTCGAAGTAAAACAGTGTCCCTTGTGGTAAAATGAGATAGAAGTTACATTTTTGACTCAAAATCGTGTACCCAAAGAACATCCCACTTAATTTATTTTTGCCAGACTTTTCAGAAACATCATGCTTAATACTTCACTTACGACAATATTAACCTAAACTTACACTTTTTAACAAAAATTTTGATAAAATGTAACTTATAAACTTTCACTTAAAATTAATGATTGGGGAAAAGCATCCTTCAATATCGGCGCATATAATATTTAAAACGTTTTCTAAGAAGAAATCGCTCACTTCGGACGTAATCTTTGAATAGACCTTCTTAGGTTTCTAAAAGTGTTAAAAATCCAAGGCTTAGCTATTCATCAAAGTCAGGGACCTTTACACTGTTTCGCTCGCTTTGGTTTTGAAACGAGGTGACGCTCGAGGGGCTAATCACTCCCAGAATCCCTTAACAAGCAACGAGTAATCATATTGAATTTTAAAGATTATACGTACATCTAAATGTACCGCGAGTGTCTAACCCCTCGATGACGCTTTGCGCTACGTTAAGCCCATGCATGTGAAATTTTAATCTAGAGTGGTCTCCCATGTATTGACATAGAAGATCGTAAAATAAACATCTCAACTGAGTCAACCGCGAACCGAACCGAACCGGAGCAAACTTGACTCAAACTCCATGAAATATTTAAAGGGAACCTTTATTTGTTATTCTGAGGTTAAGAATATAATTTCACCACTAAAATTGAAATAAACGGCACCGTGTATGTGTTGCTAAAAGGCTCCTAATTTCCCTTAAAGGTTTCTTTTCCATCTAAAATAACCCTTGGGCGAGAAATGTTAAGAAATTCATCTTTCTACGCATTAAAAAATCAGATTCCGTCGCTCTACGTAAGACATGGAGCTACAAAAAAAAAATAAAAATGCCAAGGGAGAGTAAAAAAAAAAAATAAAAAATACAATGGCTTTCTTGAATTATTCAGATAGCTTTCCACAGTTTGATTTATCGCTACAGTCATGGATAAATTTTTTAAACAAGGGAAGCTCTTAAGTTTCGTATATTAGGTAATATATCATTTAAGATTACTGTAGATTGTACCCCATAAAATACCTCAACACACCTGCCTTTTATGAAATATATATGGCATGTATAAAAAAGATGGAATGGATTTAAGCATGAATTTATTCATGATTTAAGCCTACAGATTATTTTATTCATTTCCAAATTATCTTCTCAATTATTGTTTTAAGAAATATTAAAATCGCAGACTATAATATTTATTATTATATTTGTTATTATCAGGGATCCATGTAATTTGAGAAGCAGGAATGGTGAACAGAGTAATGTGGGCGTGCGTCAAAGTGCAAGTTCCCCTTCTCCGGGACGGGGGGGGGGGGGTATGAAAGAAGAGGCGGGTCATAGCGACGGAGGTAAAAAGGAATTACATATTTTTCGCCGTCCCCGTCAGCAACGTCATCAAAACGTAGTTTAAGTGAGCCGATAAGATAATTCAAAATTTTCGTTACGTGTTGCAAGCAGGGGCTCTATAGTGGGCTATGAGTAAAGGCTAACCGTTCTCCATTCCTACTTCTTAAATTACATGGACCCCTGTAATTATTAATAAATAAAAATTATTAGTCCATTTAATGTGCAAAATTATAACATGTTTGTATTAACTGAGCTATTATTCAAATCGATATAGAAAAAGGAGCAAAGATAGACCATGATGGTAGTAGACCAAACTGTGTGTAAAATGTTTTTTGTCCAATAATCATTGTCACATATATTTTGACAAAAGAAGATCGTAATAATTCGACAATTTTAAATAAAAGTAAGGGCAAACATCAGAAATCGCGTATAAAAGATTAAGGAATGCCGGGAAAAATGTTAAGAATTTGAAAGTGTTCATTTCGTAACTTTTTCTCGCTTTTGTCGGGGGGAAAATAGATAAAAAGATATCGCGGTAATTACGAGGCTGAGCGCTTTCCTTCAAAAGAGCGACATCACATTCGCCTTTCGAGTTCTTTTATAGCACCTCGCATTATATTCCGTTGCTCCGAGCTGGCTGAGCTAGACAAACCGAATTTTCCAAGGCTTTCAAATTGATTATAGCGGCCATACCTTTAAATAACTCTTTGTATTTTTAGCTCGTACGGTCGAACCAGGAGCAACAAAAGACTTAATAAACCCCTACGTAACAAAAATTTTGATCAGAGAGATTATACATACAAATATAGCAAATCGCTTTTTAAACGCAAACTCGTTTGGATAATTTTCTATAATAAGAATTCACGAGTTTTGCACTGAGCAGTGTACGTGTTGGATATATGCACTTGTTTAACAATGTCGCAAACTATGCAGGGAAAGTTATAGTGGATGAATACATAATAAGAAAGTAGCGTTATTCAATGGAAAGGTCCGTGCAGTTTGGAGTTTTTCGTTTTCTCTTGTCTCTGTGTACTAAATATTAGTTAAACCGGATGAAGCGCGAACGTTACTCCATTAGGAAGGCTATTCACATTTCTGGTTGCCATTTTTCAAGATGGCCGCGGATTACATAAGATTTACCTGCCAGCAAATTTCCAGCTTTCTAAGTTTTAAGGTTTGGACTCGGACTTTTACTAATACAAGTATAAATTAACGTTTAAAATCCACAATATTAAAGAAGATACTATTAATTAAGTTTACTTTCTGAAACCTGCAGAAGTTAACCCTTTATCATCTGATGCATTCACGCATATGGTATTAGGGTATAAAATACTATTGAACGATTAGTAGCACTTGGCGGGATTTTCCCACTCTCTGTTTCAATAATAGGTCTACCGCGTACGCAAGGTATAATTTAAATTTAAAATATTCATTATTTTTTATTATTTTTTTTAATAAAATGTATAAAGTAGCGCTGGACTTTATCTTAAGTGAAGATAAAAGGTAATGGATGCATCCTTTTTCGCTAATTTTAATTATTTAAAGAGGTTTTCAACTGGTCGGGGTTAATGGCTGCAGGAAAAGGGATTCTTTTTTTTTTCGTTTTTAATTTTTAAATTAGTCGAGGGGATTACAAAATGCTTAACTGGATTCAACTGAAAATAGAACGGTTGAATCTTTACAAACAGCACGGCACGTTCAGTTTATTTTAAAATAATTTACTGAAAAAAAACCGCATAAGAATAATACGCTTCCCATTAAAGTCAGTAACCTCATTAGTCTTAATTATTTAAAGAAGGACATTTAAATTATATATTAGTGGAACACTAAAGATTGATCAGTCAAATCCTAGAAGAAAGCCAAGGCCTAAAGAAGAAACGTGCGCACGAGTAAGGATCTAGTAAATCAGGTGGATTGTGAGGGAGTATAACGATGTAACTGGATCGCACTGCAATAATTAAGGGGTAAGAAACAGAAGCTGGAGAGGATTGTTTCTGGTGACGTTCCCTTAACCATGCAGAATAATCAATCTCAAAATCTCCTCTCGCTTCTACAACGATAAATATATCGATCAATATCGAGATATAAACGATATTTATCGATACACGAGATCGGAAAATTCTCATCAACGAAAGTATATACATATTTCTATACTTTATCTTTAAATTATCATCTAATCCTTAAATATTTATTCAGAAAATTTTTATCAATTCCGACGGAATAACAATCTCAATCCCATGCAATTTTGGCTAGAATTATTCAGTTGCAACAAAAGGGAATAAAAGTAAGATAAAGTGAGGCAGAAATGAGAGTGATTTGCAATGTCTCTGAGAGAGGACATAGATATCGTCACATTGTATCTAGAGAGAAAGCCAGAGATGGTAAACATCATACTGGGCACTAAATTCATCCACTCCCATTTCTATTTAATTTCTTGCATGAAAAGACAATGAACTCTTGAATATCGATTTCAATTTCTAATTTCCGAGCGTCAGCCACTGATTCTTTGTATTAAAATGAGAAACGACAAAGAATTATTAAAAAAATAATAATAAAAAAGAATTGAAAGAGATTTTAATCTGATCCGTTGAGAAATAAATTATTTTCTCTCAGTAAATGAAAAAATAGAAAAGGGTTGCCGCATTTTCCGTCATTTTGATAAACTCAGATACCAATTTCGAATCACCGCTTGAGTTAGAAAAAAAGTAAACGTTGATAAAAACGGGGCCGCTTTGTCCTAGAATTTGAATTGTTTTCAATAAAAAGCAGTGTCAACAACTGTCAGAGATGATAATTGAAACACATAGGATCATAAGATATGTCCCATAAGTTTGTCACTGGTTACTGAGAGCTTGCTACGAAGTGACGTAGGTGAAACTTCACAGATTCTCGTAAAACGACGCCTGGTGAGGCGCTGTCAAAGACTTAGTACAGACTAAATAGGAAGATGTACTGCAAAACCTAGTGCAATTAATTTTCGCTTGTCGTTCTCGAACTAGCTCTCAGTAAGTCTCTAGCAAAAGCTGGAATTAAACTGTATCCAAAACTCTGTAATGAAAATCACAATGCGAAACTAAATAGCATATCTTAATTGTCCTAGTAATTGAAGGCTCAATTACGATTTTACCTTGCTCCATTTTGTATTTTGTTTTATTACAAAAAGGGGAGAAAAAAAGAGGAATTCCGATAAAGAGCGGGAATGTTTTGAGGGAAAATTTTAGGGTTTCATAAGGAAATGGGTATAGCTATTATTAGCTCCCATACCACACGAATTAAATCAGCTTTTCTCAAACTTTTTGTTCTGGCTAATGACCAAACCCATTAGAAATAATGACCACACGAAATTGTATACTCGGAAAAGCGTAATACCCACCTAACTAATCTAATAATGGTTGAACAATTGCTAGAATTGAACCCAGGATCGTTTCGAAAAAAATTGACGTAACGCACGATTAAGAGTTACCGCAGTCCAAATTATCTCATCAGAAGTTCATACTTAAAGTAAACATTGTCTAATGATGGTACGAGTGTTTTACCTCAAGTAATTGGCTTCTGTAAGTAATCTCATAGTTTCAAAACATTCTGGTAACCATAATAATAGGTCTGTAAATAAAGACATGACGCTGGCGTATAAAAAAGGTTTGGAACTGTAATAGCATTCAGATTTTAGCTTCATATTGAAATGATTTAATTTTTTAATATAAAGCATGTAATTTAAAAAAAATGGTGAAAGCTACTCTTAGATAGCGCTGCAATCCTACAAAGGGATTCGAGCTAAAGAAAGAACTGATCTGATTGAAGGGATGCTATACGAGTCGACTCATGTCCTGTCGTTTATTGGCCTGTGCAATAATCCTAGAAGATAAAGGGTTTGCCGCGGAATGAAGTTTCATTGGACCAATACCGCACCATTATCATCGAATTCCAATGAGACCCAATCTTCTTTAATCGCTTATTGCATATTCCACGCGCCGATACAGTTTTAAGAATATTTTTATTAAGTGTACATCCGCCAATTTTTCCTTAAATGACCGTTCTTATCTCTTGGGGAAATTGCCGGCAATGATGCCAAACTAAAAGATAAAAAAAATGTCTCAACTGAAACAAGGGCGAAGGGAAAATTTGCGCAACGCGACAATTTAGGCAACGACGCGTTTCGGGGCCTTGGTACAGTGTGCAGGTCCCAAAGCTTATCTCCTATTTAAAACTCGGTTTTGGGGTGTAAAAATGCTCATTTGGGCCCCCCTCGCATTAATTAGATGGGGGTCGCGGGTCTACCAACGTATCTACTAAACCTCTAGATCCCCAATGAACTACTATACAGCTTAACGAATCCATTTCGTTTTAAGTTTCAAAATTAAGGTGACCAAGGCTTAGGTTTCGGATTCGGTTCGGTAATAAATGGGTGCGGGCATTCTAACGAAACCCTGAAAGCTGAACTAGCTAGTTACTGAGCGGTTCGATTTCCATATATCCGAGAGAGAGAGAACAACAAAGGAGAAGAGAAGGATTTTATAGACTTAAATCGGTGTGGGAGTGGGACAAGAAACAATTCAAACAAAGGATAAATCGTTGAAGGTATAGAAGTAACTAAAACCTATCATAAAAAAATCTAAAATATTTTTATAGTTCAGTTTGAATCCTTAAATATATATATTGAAGGTTATGTTCAGATTAACGTATTTTATTGAAGTTAATCTATAGCAGACGGCATTTTAATTTTCACCTCACGTTAACGGTAGCTTCCCAATTTTATGACGTCATATCCGGTCACTCTTTTTGACGTTTAGATTCTTAAAGACTTGAACCAAAATCCCACGTTAACCTGTTTGACTGAACATCCGGTACAATTTTAAGATTTCTTATAATTCCAATATTTTTTTAAATCCTAAATAACAAGGGATTACGCTTGAGATTTTCCAATGTCTTTAAGCATGGGGAAATGATAAATTTTCGTGGAAAGTACGCAATTACTTCAAAGAACTCAATTCATCTTTCCTTTAAAATACACAATCCCTAAATTAGCATATAGAAAAGAGAACGCGGCGTTGGAAACTTTCTGATGCTTCCCATCGACCCTCTTAATCAAGGACAAGTGCCTATCTCCATGCCGAGAACTTGGAAAGCTTTTACTTTATGTACACAACTAACATCAATCTTTGATTAATTAGTTTTATGGTGCCTCAGGGACCCTGTTACTCTCTCTATCTCTCTCACTTTAAATAGGGTCAAAGGTTGGTTTCCGCTATGAGCATACTAGAGCCATTTGTCCAATTATAGTTATATTCTGATCTCTCGGAGACTATTTTCATTGATATAATCTAATTATCAGTTTATTAATTAACTTTGAGGTATATTTACGAACACCTATCTCCGGATCCCTGAAAGCTTTTAGACTGTCGGTGCCACTAAAGGAATTGTCTATATTGTTGCCGAGAAGTTTCAACTTTCACCCGTTGACTCTATAACTATAGTGGTCAGTCCATTAGTTGGATCGAAACTACGTTGTGTGTGTGTGCGTGCGTGTATCTTTAAATCTAATTAGTGGGGGCGTTGTTACCGGCATCCTCTCGCTCAATATAATTACGCTTGGCAAACTAAAAGTTTTCGCACAATTTCTACAAAAGGTTATTTACAGTTAAGCCTACATGAAACTTATGGCATTTGCAACGAAGTTAGCGTTATTTAAATTCGAAAAATGAGCATCAAAGTCTGACAAAAGGTGCTTTCACAAACGTGTGAGAATTGTCTAGTCTACTTTAATTGAATTGAAAGAATACACGCCCTGCCCAAAGCGCTTTACCTACCAAGCTGAATTTATACTGGGATGCGAGTTTTAAGTTGTAGCCTGTACATACTAAAAAGGTTTTTCAAATGTGCTGCCATCTTGAAGAACGGTGGCCATAAATGTGAAACAGAAACCTTTCTTCGTAGAATTAAACGGATTATATTAATATTTAGTATACATCTTTGAAAATCGTGGCCCAAAACTAAGAAAAAAGTCTTGAAATAATGGGCAAGTACTGAAAAGATAAAAAAGTTTCGAAGATCGAGGTGCTAATCACTCCCACATTCCCAGCACACTGTCGAGTGTAATGATTTAAATATTATGTATAATCGATGAACATTCATAAGAGCTACTATCCAAACATTCTTGGTTTATACAACCTTAAAAAATTATTCTTAGAATCGTGTGTAACAAAATTTACATATTTTACAATGTATATCAACCTTCGATACCTTATTTCCCCGGTGCGCAGAGTTCCCAAATTCTTTCTTCCATTTCCTTCATCTTTTTACGGAGAAAATTGAAAGTCAATGAAAGATGAAAAAAGACGAAGAAGGAAAAAAAACATTATTCAGTCTGCGGATTTTATTTATGGGCAACGATTCCGCAGTCTGCTTCTCGTTGCAAACGATTGGAATTCCGATTACTGGTCTTTTTCCTACACCACACATCCCCCTAAAATGGAAATCTCGCAGTTTCAATTCGGGCCAGATTGCAGTCAGATAATCTCGATGAAAAAAGCAATTGTGAAGTGGAAATATTCGCTTGAAATAAATGAAGAATTTCAAGTCGAAAAGACGTGTGTTTTTTATGTTAAACGAACGTTGAATATCTTGAAAACTTGTGTATTTTTCTCTAAGACATAACACCATTAAAGATAAGATATTCCGTAGACTGTAACAAGTGTAATGAAACTTTGACCAAGGCTTAACGTACGCTAACAAAAACTATATGTATACCATAATCACACCCCATTGGACAATTTTTTAACCAGGCAAGACTTATTTTATTCCTAAATCGAGTGTGGAAAACCATTAAGTTAATAAATTACTTCTTTCCTTTGAAATGAACTTTTAAATAAGAAAAAGTGGTTTATCGTCATAAATTTGAGGGTCCATAAAGTCTGAAAATATTTCTTACTGCCCAGGTTGAAGGGCTTTCTCGGTAAAAAAATAAACCATGGCTTACATTTCAACATTTTTACTTTAAAAAGGTCTTAGTTTGAAAAAAGTCTTTGGCGGAAAAAACCCGAAACAGATAAGAAAAATTTTAAATTTAGAGAATAATTTATACTTAAAAATCTGATCCCTTTCCGGTACAAGGACACGAATTCATTCAAACTAAAATAACGGAAGTCTAGATTGAAAGATATATTGTTCGAGGTATTTTTTTCCTGTGTTACTAACATTTATGTTCATATATATATAAATATAAATATAACAAGACCTAGCTATTTATCATTCTAGGGAGAGTTGCAACAAACAATAAATAAAAAACGACTCTAACCGTTTTAAGCTTAAAGTTAGAATTGTTAAAGCGGGCTAGTATATGCAAGAAGGTTAAGCCATCCTTTTTAGAGTCCCTGGTCACGTAATCTCTTTACCACCGCGGAGAAAGAAGTTAAAACTCGCAAAACAATAGGGAAAAGCACGAAAAAATTACGTGTGTTAGCGTACCACAAAAATACATACTCATAATGTTAAACCTCATAGAGATTTTGGGGAAATTACGGATTGAATACAAAAACAAAATAAGTCGCAATTGCAACTTTGGAAAACTTAATCTTATTCGAATATGACATCTGACCTATAACCGGGTAATGTAATGGAAAACAAACTGAAAATAGCTCTAACTGTCAAAATTTATATACAGAAAATCAACATCTGTTCAACCAAAACGGTAATAAATCCTCAGAAACACATCGATACCTAAACCATAAACGTAAAAAACCTGTCAAACAGCCTCGTTAGAAAGCGTAATTTTTGGATCATTTCCGAAAAAAAAAAAAATAAATAACCTTGTTTTAAACCGAAATATTCTATCTGCAAAAGAGTGGGTATGCAGAGAAAAAAAAAACGCGGGAAAATGCAAACGTTTGATCTATTTGGCTTCGTAACAAACTGAAAACAAGCTTCAGTGGTGCTACCGTTCTACGCCAACACCTTTTCTAAGATATGGAGCAACTGATTGAAGCTCTGAGACAGAAACTCACAGCTAAAGAAACCCTGGGTTTCTTTCGGACCAAAAAAGAGTTTACGCGCCAAAAAGCGAGAAAGAAGGATCATCAAAGACTCGTCATTGATAAGAAATAGGCGAGGGTGGCATATAGACCTTCACGGTTCAGGACGTTAGCTTAGTTTTTGACGCTATTCCTATCGTTGATGTTTCAACCTGTCCAAAGGCTTAGACTGAGTAGCTTCGAAAAGGTTTAACAAATCTTAACAGGGAAGATGCGCCAAAATACACGAAAAGGAAGGCCGGCGGTTCCAATTATAGCATGAATGTACTAGGTTTTTTAATGAATGTTCAGAAAAAACTAAGATTACGAAGAATAATTGTCCTTCCAAGCTCCGCTCTCATCCCTAAAACAGAGGATCTATTCGAACAAAATTTGGGCCCAACTGGACAGTAACAAGTGTGATGTAGAACACTCAGCCTACCAATGAAAATCATTGCTCCTACCATGGCAACGATATTCAAAGGATTTATGAACAAATTCACGATTATAGGAAATCCTATTTGCGCAAATGAATTGGGCGGGAAAAACTGGTCGGAAGTTTAGACCTCGTGTGATGGCATATGTCCGGTTTTAATAGCGTAAGGGACTATGGGATAATAGAACAGACTGCCATGACGTCTTTTTTTCAAAGGAAGGGTTAAGGATAAAAGTAAAGAAAAGATAAATCCTAAATCCCTTCTTTTCACGGTCGGTGTTTCAATATAGCTAAGCCTAAGTGTATATATGTGGCATGCGGCGTGCTGTTATCTCGACTAACGTCTCTTAGGAACACAAGGGACAGAAATAGATTTCAGCAACTAAGTGATTTCTTTATTTGTATACTGGGGAATTAATCTGTTTGCGGAAATGATTATACCTATAAAATTAAGCGAGTTTGCGAACGGTATAATTTAGTCATTTCGCAATTATAAGAGACTTTCTTTTATCTAAAGAATTTAAAAGTTAAAGAAAGTATTTAGTTCCTTGATTAAATAAAATATAGTAAAAAATTTATTAAATTCATTTGGGAAGAATTCTCGAATCTATAGTAACCTTAAACGCGAACAATGCGAAACCGCTGGAACTAGCGAGTTCATGGATCTCGTTTGAAAGCCCGTAATCAAGGAAGAATAAACGAACCGTTGGTACAGTGAAATTAAGGCCTTTTCAGACGGTACACCATTTCGAGTCAAGTCGATTTGACTAAATTAGTTGGGTATAAGTTGGATGAACTGAACTACCAAAATAACGTTTGAGGAAAAATCATCAGTGATTCATTTGTTTTGACTAATTTAGTTGAGTCAAAAATTTTGCTGTTCTGAAAGCGGTTTAAGAGAGAAAAGGAATGAGAAAAAGATGCTATGCTTGATGGAATCCCTTTATCTATTTTGGAAAAGAAGACAAACCCAGATACACTTCAGCTGGAAAATTCCCTCCTTTTAAACCATATTTCTTTTCACAGACATTTTGATTAATGGTGCACTTGCTAGACGAAGACCATTTGTAAAGTATTGAATACAAGCAAGAACCCATCAAAGACCTAAGAACGTAATAGTCATCTTTGGTTTCCATTTGCCCTGGGTCGTTGCTTGTCAATATGATGTATGCAAGGCACGAGGAAACCAAGAAAGGCGTAAACTGAAATATGACAGGAAAGCCATATTCCATCTATCAACGTTCTCATGTCTCATATGGGTTCTTGTTAAAGGGAGTAACGTTGTGTTGAGTATATAAAACAAATCTTTATACGGGTCATTTGATTCCCGAACTGGTGGTCGCCTGAACGCCCCCGGCCAAGTAACTAATAGAAAATGCATTCAAGTGGTAATCGTTTATCAGGCAAGAATTATGGCTTTGAATCAAGCAAAATAGAACTAACTAAAAAGTAGACGAACTCGTTGACTTCGCAAGAGCTATTGTAACTAATTTCCAAAACATTGAAAAAAAAAACATTTAATTTATTATTTTAACCATGTCAACAAAATCATGAATGTCGTATGGAACAACCCGGTTTTTATCGTAGTAAAAAATCAAAAACCTAGGGTATTTCTAATAAAACTCAACACCCTTGAAGAAATTTCCCACGCGTCTGGACACACCTTGGTGTTCACGGAAACGCCTTCGTCTAGAATGAAGTGAGGAAGAAAAAAAACTATTAAAAGTTAGTTCCTCGTCTAGAACTAGCTCTCTCAGCGTATAAACCTGATGGGTAAACAGAAAACACGGATGAAGAGCTTCAAGAGTGTGTTGGAGAGTTTGGAAAAATCCGGTTGAGGTGAGAGCGCAGCAGGATAGGTAATGCCTTATTCCCGTCGATGTCATAAAACTTCTCTGAGAGTAAAAATTTGAAGTATTATAGCTGGAGGAGAGTACAGGTGATATCCGCGAGGACGCGTTTATGATAGAAGATAGGCATGGACAAGGTAAAGGTAAAACTTCATCCCGATGACCCGTCAACAACACGAAAGCCGCATTCCCAACGGGAATATTACTAATACCAACCCCCATAAACATAGGAGCTAAAGACGTACGACTATTTTCGTTTCTTGGAATGGACGCGAGTATAAGGCTCAGCGTTTAGAAGTTCCACAAGAAAACGCGCTATAGGTTGACGAAACCAGCGCGGTTATAATGGCTTGAAGATAGTGAACACATGGCTCTAAGCTCGATCCCTTAGGCACAATCAATAGCCTGGGTACAAAACGCGTGGCAACTGAGAGAGCTAAGGGCGCTGAAATGTAAAATGAAATAATACCACATAAAAGGCAGGAACTATGATATTTCAAAACTACATTTCCCGCCTTTATTAGCGGTACACCCTCAGAATGAACTGTGTAATAATGTTATAACACCATAATAAGTCAAAACTACGCGCAACCATTAAGTTTTCTAACTCCAAGTCTCGTATTGCGACCATATTTTAAAGAGGTCCTAGTAAGGAAATAATTCAGCAATATTTATGGGCTTTTTTTATAACAATATTCTTTAAGAATAAATGAACTGAACTGAAGTATGCCCCAAAAACGGACTATTTGAAATTCAAAGGAAAAAACTTTAGTTTGTCCGTTAGTTGATCGGTATTTTCTTTTTCCTAGTCTAAGGAATCTGTACCCTAACGACCAAATCAGACCGGGGTATTGCTGGGCAACCGAACTTCCTTTTTCATTTGACATTTCGAGTAATTTCGAGGCGCCCTGGAGTCTCAATACCAAAAACCCTCCACCATTCTCTCTTTACACCAATGTTACAACTTCAGTTTGCAAGGTGTACAAAGCTGTAGAACGCGTTGTAGGCATGGTTCCATACAGAATTTAGTTATTTCCGTAAAGAATATTCAACTGCAGTGCCCTTCAGACAGTTAATTTTAAGAATAAAATTACAGTATGGTATCTCAACCCTTACACGTGATACGTTTCTACAGTTATTTACCAATGTGAGAATACACTGGTGGAAGAGATGCCACCGATGTAATTAAGAGATATAAAGGCATGATGTTGCTATGATCTGTACTGTTATCTCACTATTAGAGCCAGACATACGAGTACACTTTGGAGGTATTCTTAACTACCCCAAAAGAATTTATGGAAGAATGGAAGTTGTAACTTGTATTCATACCGTGGTTTTAGGTCCTCGACTCTCAACTAAGTTCTCAACACTAGAGAATCCCTTTATACGCCATAATCGCCTTCAATATCCGTGGGAGAAACTGAATGAACTCTTACTACGATTTTCGGAAATAGATACCATCGTGTTCATTGTAACCTTAGTTTGTCTCGTGTTTTTTATCTACGTCTGTGTTTATACGTAGCTTATGGGGTTTGGGTCGCCTTGAGAGTGTATGAAACCCCATCGGACAAGATGGCTAGTTTGAGAAACATGTTATGAAAAAAGTTCCTCTACCAGCTCTTATTGGAAAAATAGTTGGTACAGCTACAGTGACCACGTGTTGATCCACTATTAGTTTGAATCGGGAAAGAGGATTTAAAACTTTCAAGCCTTATATCGGAACGTTTACTGACATTAACTAAAGGTTTGTACGCTAAATATAGACTTTTATACAGATCCCTTTTCAAAATGATAATTGACGATGCATTTCTAAAGAGTTACACCTTGCCAACACACGCAGATATTAATATTAGGTAATCGCAATTTTTCTTGTTATTTTCTTTAGTTTTTCCCTCGATCTTTCTTTCCGAACCTAAGCTTGTTCCGCGTTCATGTGGCCCGACCGATCTTACAACTAACTTCTATCTCTATCATGGGGGATTTCTTTAGTTCTTTTACATTAGTTCGCGTTGCTTCTTCTAGCTATATATTGCTAGGAAGTTAACACTAGCTGATCAGTCGCGGATAGTTTCTCCGGATACGTGGAAAAGCAGGCCCAGCGCAAGAACCCCCGTGCTATATCCTGAGGGCTTCCGGTTGACTTAGCGAACCGCTTACTAACATCGGACAGATAGATTTTTATGAGAAACTTCCCACTCTTTCAGATACTGATCCTGAATAAGTCTTAGAAAAATTTTTCCAACGCTTTGCCCTCTTTTTTTCTTCCGGAAACTCTCTTTCATATAGAAACTTTTTTTTTGTACTCGCAACCTGACTAACTCTTTCTTCAGTTTTTCTTTTTTTGCCAATACAGCTTGAGTAATCCCTTAAGATGTTATAACGGTGTAAGATCTATAGTTCTTTAAAGAATGTATTCAGCTTTAACCTGAATATAGCAAAGAAAGAAGTTATGGCTTTTGGGCTTCAATTTGACGCCATATTTCAAAATGGTTGCCTTAAAAGTAAAAGAAAAATAAAAGTCCCGACATTCAATATATTGACTGCATCTCAGCTACAAATTGCATGGTATTAATTATTATTTATGGAATTATTGTATTAATTCTTTATCCGCCGTTAGCGTATACTTACTGTTAGCGTTTTTGTTCAGTGATTTTGAGCTAATACCTCTACAAGTTTGTAGCTCGAACGCGAAGGTATAAAATGCAGCGCAAGCTATACTGCTCCAGGGGTTTGACTGTGTTGTTTGTCCATGGTCTAGACTTATTTTATGGGATTACGTGTAATCATGTTTTGGGGAAAGTTTCCTCTAAAAGGATTTTATGGATACGAACTTTTATTCTTACGGAACGTCCAAATTTATGCGTAATGCCTTAATCTTGTAGCTTTTAAAACGTATAGCGTGTCCGACTTAAGCTCTTTATTTACTGGAATGTAATGTCAATGAACTGTGTTTTAAGTAAACTTCAGCGTTTAATTCTACAACTAAACGTTTTACAGGAAATTTCTCTTTGCTACGTGAACATAATCTTAAAGTTTCGCCTTGGTTTCAGTAGTTATTATTAAGTTAGACCTACTAGAGTAATGGGTTTTACCGCAGTACTCATTTTATAGACGCTCAATAGTGTTGTCCTTCATAGTTGGTCAAAATTTGCGGTCAACTTATGAGAGAATTTTGTACCAATAACGCTATGTGTAGTTGACAGCCTAAACAACGGTTTTGAAGGGATTTTGTTCAGACAGAGAAATAAGGTTTTATAAGATGTTTAGGGACAAAGCAGAACGGTTTTTTCTATTTGAAGCAAAAGACATGACTACATAACCCTTGCTATTAAAACCTAGCGTTCGGAGTCTGACCATAAAAATAAATCTGATTTTGAATAGCTCTATTTTCAACTAATTTTATTCAAATCACTCCTTTCCCGATGAAAAATAGTGTTTGATAAAAACGTGAGGTATTTATAAGTCTGTTTCACTAAAGAGTTGCTCGGTTAAATTACTTCTCGAACAAATTTCACGTCTTTCAATAACGACCTGGTCGACTGAGAACGTTTTTTTTCTTCAAGGCATTCTATATTCTTTCGGCAAAATTCTTCGGGTTGGTATCGGTATATATAGATATATAAGGTCGTAGAGGGGTTTGGAGGCTAGTCTAATGGTCCTTCCTAAAGTTCCCATGACATGGAAGTTCCGAAGTTCCATACTTTCCTATAGGGATTCGGGCAAAATATAAGAAGAAAAAAATTGGGCTCCTATTTTTTGTAAGATGGGCACATCCAATATCGGATCGGTTAGCCTATACGCCTAGGGGACATGGACTTCTCTTTTTTCATTATTTTCCCCATATTTCCATCTTTTCTTAAGGTTTATTACGGACGGTTGGCAGGTCAGGCGCAGAGATAGAACGGCTTCGGGTCAATGAAAAAAAGATTTTCGTTGAAACGCAAATTAATTTAAATTTTTTCCTTCAATGTTATATTAAGAAAGATCCAGATTAATCTGCCTGTCTTTTAGTATAACGTTCTTACAGTGTTTTAGCTTACAAAACGTGAATAATCGCTTCAACAATAATCGTTTTTAAGTTATTTCGTGAGGCCACAAAGACGTGGTTAAAAACGTTACAGAATCATAGTGAAAAATAAACCTACAGCTTCTGAACTAAAAAAAACGAAATAAATATATCTGTTGCGTCGAAATTTGCAAGTCGAAAATTCTGTCTGGTATGGTGGGGCCAAGCCTGTCGCAAGGATATCAAAACCATCTGTTTCGTACTAATTAAATTCGCCTCCCATATGCTAATTTTAAGGCTCGAGGCCTAAATACAACGATACCCATAAAATAATGGACGTTCAAGTCAAGGAAGTAAGGTAACAACAACACGTTCGAATCTTATGTTCAAGTGTCAAAAGTGACAAAACTAACAGAAGTTATATATACATATCTCTCACCTATCATATACCTGAACCTGAAGGAACTGAACACTGCATAAATACTTTTATTTCGCCGTCAAGCTTCGAGAACCTTTTTCCTAAACCCAGACTAAAATCTACAGAAATCCATAAACACAGCCGTGTCCGATTTGTTGCTAGAGACAATAAATCCTTTTTCAAAAGAGATATACGTAACAGAGAGATAAAGCTACAGGAGAGGAGGCACGGATTCAAAGAGAGAAGCTTGTTTTAGAATCTAAATTGCTTGTCAGCTCTATATATATATAAGCCAAGCTATAGATCTGTCTGAAATGTTTGGAAACTGTCGCGAAAGTCAAGCGGATTAAATCAAGTTTTGGCAGGTAGAAAATTCTACTGAAGTTAAGTTTCGGAATTCCAATCAGGATAGTGTGTTAGTTTAAAATATTTTCAACAAGTTGTTACTTTGCTTAAGAACTGAAAAAATAATTCCCTCTATAAAAACCAAACTACCATGTTTAAAATTACATTTCAGTTCTATTTTTGAATATCTTTACTCGAAGTAGCAATGGTAGGCCTAACCTTTTAGAGTATCGAAATGCGAGTGTAAAGTTAAGATTTTATACCACGTGACTGGAAAAGAAATTGTAATCCAACCGAAAGCTATTCGTACGCATAGTAAACAAACATATTTACGAAAAAAAATTGATGTCTTTATAAATAAATCGAGTTTTTATCACGAGAAGCGTGGAAAAGTTCAAAGGTTAAGGAGCTCAATTTCCATCAGATACGGGACTAAAGTGACCCAAAACAGAAAGAATGGTCATTCGAGGATCTTTTAGCCTTTGTTTAGGTATATATACGTGTCAGTGATTTAGATGCGAGTGCAAAAGGTTCGGTTTTTCTCACTGACGGTTGAGTGAACGCTGGCGATTTGTAAAATACCCCTTCTAGCACAGTGTATATACAGTCACTATAGTCGGTCACGAAAACAGATGAGCGTGCGAGAAAACCTTGTCTTACTTTTGCTTCGTCTCCTTTACCTCTTAGAAGTGATACGCAAGCTTCTGCTTGATGTCTTTGCAACTACTCGGCCACGAACTTAAGAAACCAAGGCTTAAGATGTCCCTTACCCCCCATGGAGTTGGCTGACTGCATTGCCTCCAAGATTGCGTAGCGTTGACCCTAGTTTGCCGGCCTACCATTTTCCCCACTAGTGTCTGACCCAGAGTTAATGCGGGTATCTTCACACGGACCTGAATTAGAGACCAGCATATGTCTACAAGTACAAGTCTTACAACAAAATTACAAAAGACTAGAGAGGTTAACCCCACAACAATTTTTACAACCAAATTTAAAATATTTCAGTTTTAATTTGAAGTTTCAGATAATTAAAATGAATACTTCACGAGAAACGATAGCATTCTTCTAGATCATGAAATGTCCCTCATTAAGTTTTAACTTAACTTCTCTAGGTTACAAGAAAACATTTTCTGGTAGACCGTAAGTCAGTAGACTAGTTTCCAAGAGTTCTTCATGATAATCTAAGGTATTTTCATTCAGTTTCCCTCATTTTCTTGCACCCTAAAGAACACTACTCCCAACTAAACCGCTTCTGACCTCTTTACGACTCTCCCTTGAATAAATCGTCCCTTTTTTTTCAGGGCATTTGCCTTTTCCTATTTTACCAGCACCGGGTTTTTTGCATTTATAGCTCACTATGGAAGCCGCGGTCCTAGGCCTATATATTGCATTAAAACAAATTTTATGCTTATTACTTATCCTCAACAAACCCATAACCAAATTTGTGCGGTTTTTTTTTTTGGCTTTTTCTTTAGGGGAAAATGAAAATGCCATGGAAATTTACAGCCACGTATTTATTAAGTTAAGCAGAGTTAGGCTTAGGATTGTAGTAAACAAGGCCTTAGATGATAGCGTATTTGCGTGACTGCAAATGGTGGAATACTTGTTATGGTATGAGTTTACTAACGTTAATAGTTTAGGAACACACAGGGTAATAAACCGAAATTCCCTTACAGGAATCTTCAGTATGATTAGGATGCAAAATGGACTATACGGTGTGAAATTTGATATAACAATTAAACTGCATTCACAGAGCGGAACTGAACCCATGGTGATTATATGTCATGGAATTGTTCAATTGTTCAAGCCGAATTATTTTACGAAGGAAACTTCAATTTTGTTTTGATGTTTTCCCTTCTTTAGAAGGAGAATGAAGAAGAAAATTAAGTGATATTTAATCGATTCTTAAACTTTTTACCAAGTTCAACAGACATTTCTTAAGTGCATTGAAGGACCCTTGGGAGCCCAAACAAAATTTTAATTCATTATAGGATTTTTTTCCGGAATAATAGGATTTTATAGGAGAAAAAGTGTGTTTTAGAGGAAAATATAGGAGTAAAAACTTCGACAAGGTAAAAAATATAGGATATTATAGGACCTTTCGTGAAATTATAGGATATTAGAAGACCTTTCGTGAAATTATAGGATATTAGAAGACCTTTCGTGAAATTATAGGATATTAGAAGACCTTTCGTGAAATTATAGGATATTAGAAGACCTTTCGTGAAATTATAGGATATTAGAAGACCTTTCGTGAAATTATAGGATATTAGAAGACCTTTCGTGAAATTATAGGATATTAGAAGACCTTTCGTGAAATTATAGGATATTAGAAGACCTTTCGTGAAATTATAGGATATTTAAAGACCTTTCGTGAAATTACGGGATAACATAGGGAAGATTTAAAAAAGGATGTTATAGAAACTATGGGACAGCTAGGCTCCCTGGGAATTTTTCCGGTATTATAGGATTTTATAGAAGAAAAAATTGTTATATAGGAAAATGTATACGGAGTAAAACCTTCGACTTAGTCAAAAATATAGGATTTTATAGGACCTTTCATGAAATTATAGGATAACATAGGACATATTCAAAAATATTGAATGTTATAGGAATTATAGGACCGCTGGGCTTCCTGGACTCTACAAGACGATAAAAGGATGGTTAACAAAATATAGTGACAAAGTCGACGCCAAGAAAACCGTTCCCAGTGATATATGCAAATATTCGTTCATTTCATAAGAGACTTTTCTTTTTAACGGAGCATACCACCTATCCCTTTCAAGAAAACAAAATTAGCATACATATACAGACAGACGTCAGAATATATTTGGATATCAACTTTCACTTTGGAGTAAATTTTCAAGCGAGCAGATTTCACAGGAGTATAAAAAGGTCACCTATAAATCTTTCTCTTGAAGTCTAGGTTCAAATGAGATGGGCTACATAAAACGAATATTCCATCTGAGTCGACTCTTTGAAAAAGGGGAAACTGCTTCAGTTAGAAGAGAAACTTATCCAAAAATTGAGAGAGTCAAAACCCTGAAAGATTTTTCCCAGATTTTGAGCTGTGCTCCAAGCACTTGGATAAAAACGGCTCGGCTTTCTGCACGGATATCTTTGTATTTTGGAGTGAAGCTCAAAAGCTCGTGAATTTGAATTAATATAGTGGGGAGTCAAAAACCCTTGAAAGTGAAATGTCGCTCGAATGTCACACTCAAACTCGAAAGGCGCAAAATAAAAAGAAATATATATCTAAAACCGCTTGTGCCAAGACTAATAAAAACTGTCAACAATATAGGAGTGTATTTTGCTTAAAATAAATTTCGAAAGTTTTCCTATCCTGGGTTGTAATAATATTTAGTGTTTTGCTTTCTCTGCAACGTAACGTTATCATGGGCGAGGTCAGATATATATTCAAGATTTACACGTTTAACAAGCTAAAAATTTGACAGGGGGTTTTAGTCAAGAATTTTTTTCATATTCAGGCTTAACCTTTATAGCGCATCTTACGCACGCGCTGTAAGAGATAACAGTATAGCGCGTGAGTTGAATTATTTTACATGTTGAAAGAAAAAATGACGAGAAAGAGAAAAAAATACATAAATATAATGAAAGCTAACGCCCATGTTATTCAATATATGAGACAATTTCTATATATACCTATAAAACTAAATGATTTATACACTATCCTTTTAGCTTTACCATACGCGTATAATTCTTCCATAAAAAAGCAAGCAGGTAAGTCAAATATTTATTAACGTATTTCGTTTCACCACTCATTCATCATAGTATTGTTATGTTAATCGATATGTAATATAGCTTTAATGAATTCAGCATATAAATTATCATTCAGGGTATTTACAAATCCTCCCCTTCTTGGGAAAACGTAATTAAAATTTATAAATGCTAATTGGTAATGCAGGAATCATAAGCAAGCAACTGCATTTAAGCCTTATTAATCATTGGATTATTTTAGGTGATGTATCATTTATATTAGTTGATTTAAAAAATAAATGAACTAATTTTTAAGCCAAAAATTATCAACTTTTGTATCGTCACCACATCGTAAAAATAAATTGGAAAGCCTAAAATTATAAAAATCTCAATCTAACCAATAAAATAAAAAATTCAATTGTTTAGCATTAAAACACGTGATTGATATCATCTGGTGTGTTTCTTACTCACAAATTAATATTACGCGGCTAATTCACCTAATGTATTATGTCGTTAATTAACCCAAGGGATGGAAATTACCGAAAACATCATTAAAATAAAATAGAAAAAGGATAATTAATGTACGAAAAAAGACCTTACTGCTATCAAATCTTCGGGCAAACCCGGTGGTAAAGTTGTGGTCCGTAACTTTTCCATAGAACCACTATTTTTTTGTGGCACATTTGCCGTTGTACTTGCGCTGTAATTCATGATTACAGCGACTTATTTTTTTTCAACACAAAATGAACGGTGTATTCCCACAGAGGTTTAGAACGATATATTTTTTTCTTTTTGAAGTTAATGACCGATTTGTAAGGTATTTTGTAACAGACCGGCGGGATAAGTATACTCGACTCGATGTGACTCGGTTTGTTAGTTAACTGAGAGTGGAAGGGTGCTAGCTCCTACACGCGCTGCTAGAGAAAACTACGAATCCCACGTGATCTCCCGTTAGAAGATGACTGGGTGAAAAGCCCGGGATGCGAAAAGCAGCTGAGGAAAAGTTTGCTTTATAGGCGCACGCCGGCGCTGTAAAGAGCTTTCCTAAGTTGTTGGGTTCAAGCCGTTTTACGTCGACCCCTTTAATATTAAAGATTTTAACTTAAGATACGCGTTAGCTAGCCTATCTATAACTGTATTATTAAGTAAGGTAAAACGGGGGAATTCAATATCGTGGACGGTTTAATTTAATTTTTAAGTGCCTCATCATTAGATTAAAGCATAGCGCCAAAATTTACCGACCATCAACTTTGATACCTTTCCAATTAGTAAGATAATAAACAATTTAAAAGCTGGAATTAACACTTAAAAGGTGAAGTTGACCTCTTCTTAACTTCTTAAGATTAGAACGAGAAGTCTACTATTTGAAGTAAAAACATTTTCTTAAGTTATCGTCTAAGTTGTAACTTGTAGCGTTAATATGATTATAGATAACGGATTGAGTAAACAGAAAGCAACTCATCCATATAATTAAATAAATCCCCGCAATTCGCATAAAGGCAAGGATTAATGAAGCGCTTCGTTCCGGAAGCTTTTCGCGAAATGATTCCGTGAGGAATGTTTCGTCTGATTGAAAGTGAAGCTCCCGTTTAACGATTAACCGATTGCTTCCCAACCTTGAATTGAATTGATATGAAACCGCTGATTCAAATATTGTAGGCGGTTACCGGGTAACAGCACGGATAGGTGGCTTTGATAAAGCAAAATTCGAATTGTAAAGAGTAAGCCCAGTCAATAGTACCATAAGTTTGTCAATGGTTACAAACTGGAGCTTGTCATGAAGTGAGTAAGATAGGTCATAGATTAGAGGTAAAGCGACGCCTGGTGAGATGCTGTTCAAGGCTTAGTACAGACTAAATAGGAGGGTGGAAGCGCGTTTAGTCAATTCTAGCGTCGATCTCGAACTAGCTATCAGTAAGTCTCTAGCATTACGAAGTATAGGTAATGTTATACTTATGGAATAAGTCTTTTAAATTTATGATAGTACTTATTATCTGCAGGAAAAATCCTTAAACACGTAACAAAAATATTTCCAAGCTTAATGACTTTGTGTAGAACAAGCATTTTCTTTCTACTGAAACGAAATTACGTATGTTGTATTGATTGTTGTTAATTCATTAGGCACCTCTGTACCATCGACAGTTGAAAATTTCATGGATAAATAGCAAGGGACGCTATTTGTGCAAGTATAATTAAAATGGGAAATTTGCCAGACAGTTTCAAGACTTCACTAAGTTTTCTTTCTTAAATTTTATGTTCCTTTTCTTTGAAATTATTCAAGGCCTATACCTTTTAACATTAAAGAAAGGTTTATTTTAGTTTCTACCAACGTTTAATAATTCATGCTGGTTTTAATCGACGTTTAAATATATATAGTTTCATGGTTTTGTTCGTTCGATTTGACGACACTAAACCTATAATCAATCATTTGACTTTTGATCCTGTATTTATAAAACAACCTCATATATATATATGGACTTTTATATCTGCGGATGTCATTTTTTGATGATGGAATAGAGATACGCTGATGGCGTGCAGTTTCCGGTTCATGAGACAAGTAAAGTTTAACCGCAGCCCTTCTTTATTTAAGGTCATCTCGTGACCTTTTAAAATTGGAATTAAACTAAACGATTTGGTCGTTAATCTTAATCAAAATATGATTGTAGAGATTAGTATTTAAATATATTTTAACAGAGTTTATTTGCAAAACATTTAAAACGAACATGAGACGCTTTTAGCTTCAGTACATGTCTTTAACAAAAAGCCCACTGCGTCATTACCCTTTTGGCGATAGAGTTCAGTGACAAAAACCAATTATAATTCCTGAAAATGGTTTGTTTAAGAAGAATGCTTTGGGCGCAAGAAGATAAAAGTTGTCAACCTTAAAACTCTCCCACATTGTTTGCTAAAGGGCTATGTTTTGGATGTGAGAAAAGTTAGGGCAACCATAGCAACAATATACACAGCGCACAACAGCACATCCATTACAAAACACCTACGTTTTTACTGAGTACTTTTAAAATGAATACCAATCCGATATATCCATTTAATACACGATATTGGCGCCACCACAACCTTTACTTATCTCCTAGTCGACCCTATTACGTGTTTTGTCGCTATATAGCTGTTGGCAATAGCTGAAAAAGTGCCTAGTTCTCCCTGAAAAAGCCTAGAGTCTTTTCAATGGAAAAAACTGGGAGAAAAATTATTCGGAAGGGCTTGTCTCGCTCTAGCTCGCCTCAAGCTTGCCCCAGAGTGCCCCAGTGTAAAAAAATCTCCTTTATAGCTCCTTTAAACCGTGTTCTAGAGCTGAAGCAGCGGGTTCAGCTCCGGAAAAGGGACACGTTGAGTGACTTCTATATACTGTGTGTAGAAAAACGAATAGCTCGCCTGAGGGTGACATGTCTTTCTTTAGAAATAAATGTACATTACGTTTTTCACACTTACTACACTCTGTATACCTTACTCAAATTCAAAAAGGTATATGATATATAAGGGTAGGCCTACATTTTATGAAGATCCTATTTGCGTTAGAAACAAATTAGCTATTCCCTATTCACTACCGAAGCCTTGGTAAATGGTATTCCCATGATTAGGTTAGGCTATACATCCTCCTTCCTGGAAGAGGCAAAGTTCTAGGTTTACTTTATAGAAGACTTTTCTACTTCTTTAGAAAACAAATTTTACTTTCCAAGTTCTCACTTATCAGACATTCCGACGAAGAATTTACATAATAATAGAATCTTTAAAGACCTAGATCCAATGAGATTTTTTTTCTGAAAACCGAGCATCGAACTAACAATAAACTATACCTTGCCTGTCGCTGCTCTATTCCAGAATTTGAGGGGTTCTACAGTCAACAAAGTTAAACAAACAGAGCCTACCCTTTTAGTACTTTAGTTCACGTCTACAACCCACCTTTTAAGACTTTTAGATGATCTAAAACCGAACGGTTACCAGTGGAAGATTCGGACTAGGTTTTGGGTTCTTATAGAGAACAGGTTTTGTTGAATCTGGGCCTTTAATTTGCGAGAGTTTCGCAGATTGCTAATAGTTGTAGAGCGAAGAAAATCAATGTCAATTCACGGCAGAAAAGTTTTGAATTTAACATTAATTTAAATCGCAATTTGTAATATTTTAGCCAAGGCTTAAGTCAAATACGCTAAATTTGAAAGTTGAACATTATTTATCGTTTATTTAAACGAGGAATTTATAATATAATCATGTTGCCAGAGTTCCAATAACTAAAATTAATGGAACTCATTTTTTGTTTGTGAATATTAAGCTCATACAGGCACGTCATTGTTTTGACTGACAGATTTGACTTGATTTTTTAGACATCCAATGACGTGAAGCGAAGGGAAGGCGCAAATACAAGCGAAACAATAGCCTTAATCAATTAAATGTTTGAGCTATAACCAATGAGCAAAGAACAGATATTTTTAGCTATGGTACGAGAATCCACCCTTATTAAAGGAAATGTTTGCATTTTTGATAAGAATGAACAGAAGAAAAAAAAATATGAAGATATTACGCCATTTTTTTCAGGTCATGCGCGTGGGTTGGTTTGAATTATATATAACCTTACCATCATCCAATTCTTATAAAATAGTCAAAAGTGGGTTTTTAGGAAACGAAAATCGATCAGCTATAACTCTATATAGATACGGATTTAGAAGGTTTCGAAGAAATTCGGGGTAATATAAACCCATTTCGTTGGAAATTACAGAAAGTATATATCCTCTTTGCTCAATGTCAGTAAGATCATTAGGGGCAGGCTTCCCTTCTCTACACGTATAATCTTGACTGAGAACAGAATTTATTTTTTACGTTCAAAATCATACTGGTCAGCGAAAACGGTAAGCCAGTAGGTTTGACCGTAATTCTATCAAGAAAAATATGCTTAGATATGTAGGGCCAATACCTCAGAACAGTACACGACGTCCCTTATTGGCATAATCCAAATTTAATGACCCGTTGTAATTGTTATCGGTGGATACCTTGTACGCAACTCGTGTTACTTACTCTCCAAGGCAATAAATCTGATTAATCAGGCAAACTGAAATTCAATAGAGGCGGATATTATTGTACAAAGTGTGAAGGGACGTATATTATTTAAACCACGCATGCACCAGGCAGTCTATTATAATTTCAACAATTCCGATTGGAAAAGCTAGTTTTCAACGACTATGACTCGTGATTAAAGATTCCTTAGCTAAATCCTCCAAGGAGATGTATTAGAAACCCCTCTTTCCAGCCTTGGACGACCCCGGGTAACAAATGCGTCTGTGCCTTGAACGTCAGAGACCCAATATAGGTCCTCGAAGTTCTCGGAATAGAAGTTTACTTATTAAAGCTTTTGAGAGAAATTGCAATCTCTTCGCTAATGAGACACGAAGATTGCCAAAATAGTTCGTTCTCCTTCATTAACTGCTCGTTTTTTGCAGAAGAAAATTACAATAATATAAAAATGTTAATTAAAGTCCGGTACGAGAGAGAGAGAGAGAGAGAGAGAGTTCCTTGAACTTATACTTAAAGTATATTTTAAGGTATTACCGAGCAATTTAAAATTCTCGACATATATATTAACATGGACTTTCCGTACTTCAAATTCTTTAATTCAAAATACAGGGTGTTTCTTATTATAAGTCTGTCATGAAACATTTTCGACTCATAATCGTGAGCCCAAAGAACACCCCCATTAATGGCAGTGTTATCAGAAACACCTTGTACCGATTGATTCAAAAAAAAAAAAATATCAGCATTAATTTGAAAAATGGAAACAGTTTTTATTTTCTTAAACTCTATATAGAATCTTGCCTATTTCAGAGTCCCGCTATTGGAATATAGGCTCGCTGTTGAAAAGATTGGACACAATACACGACAACAATATACAGGGTGTTTGTGAAAAGTCCATCAATAATGAAAGGGCGTATTTATTGGGCCATTTTGAGTCGAAAATGTTCTATGACATTTTGCCGTCCGAGCCATGGTTTTCGAGTTATGATTTGAATATTTTAGGGATGACCCCTTCATTAAATTAGCGCTGTCTTTCAATTTCTTAATTAAATTTAAGGGGTCATCCGTAAATTACTCCAATAATAACTTGAAAACAGTGGCCCGAACGGAAAAATGTCATAGAACATTTTCGACTCAAAATGGCCCAATAAATACGCCCTTTCATTATTGATGGACCTTTCACAAACACCCTGTATATATAAATACGATGCCCCAGTCGTCGATTTCGGAGAAAGATGGGTATGAGTTTTGGGACGCACTACGATTTCTTTTACAGAATAGACCCGGTCCGCCCTGGCCGTCAAAGACCATTAACGGGCCGTCAACTATAACAAGCATCGAAACGTCTCAGTGGGATTCTCGAAACCCTTTGGAGACCCGACCCGATCCAACCCTACAACTACCGGACTGCAACGCGATGGATGGATATGTGTGTGTCTGCATTTTACACATCGATATATATTTTTGGTTCGTGTTGTATACCGTTAGGAATATGCACATAAAGGTCCCAACTCGTTTTTAATTTTACACGGAATTTTTCCGTTTAAAATTTAAGAAACGGCACCAAAACCCCTGTCCCTGTCCCTGTCCCTGTCCCTGTGCCGGACCGAAACGTACGCTTACGATGAGAGAGAGAGATCGCTAGCGTACGCGGTGGCGATACGAAGCCCCGCGTAGAGAGAGAACTGCCTGCCTGGTATATTAGTGAGAGGGGGAAGAGGGAGAGGGGGCATCCCGCTCGGAGAGAGAGGAAAGAAAGGTAGTTTAAATCTCGCGGGCTTTTTTGAGTGAAGGGAAACAAGATGATAATTTTCGTGCACTACTGCACTTTTTTAATTTTACACGGAATTTTATTCCGTTAAAATTTAAGAAACGGCACCATGCGCGTGATACATCAGAGATTATGCTGAATGGTTAGGTTAGGTTAGGTTAGGTTTCGTAAAATAGAGGGGACGGTTTACGGTCATAGTGATTTCTGGTTTAGGGGATCCAGGATTTGGTTTTAGATACATTATTTGATTCGTATGGTTTTGAAAAATTATACTTTAGTGGGGTGCACAATTTAGTTTCATTAATATTATTTGAAATGTGACGTTATTAGAAATTAAGGGGATACACGATTGCGTTTCAGAAATGTTTTTAGTTGTACGATTTATTGGAGATCAACTATACGGGGGGTCACGTGAGCCGTGTAAAATTACTATTAAGGCCCAGCCCTTGGGCCATCTTGTTTTACAAGAGACTCCTACAATCTTTCCAAATACCAGTCTGAGTGGAGTACACACTAACGATCGGTGTACTTAAAAGATATTTTTAAAATAAGGTGCGTTTTCATTAACCGAAATTAAACGTCACTCTTTGAAAAATAGTAGCAGATGTCGCTTTTAATTCAGAATGACGCATCTTATCAGACAGGATAAACATTACAGTAATTAAATCGCTGAACAAAATAATAATGCTTAATTATAACCATTAGATACTAGCCAGGGTATTTCAAGGAAATAGTTTGTAAAGTATCCTGTCTAGACACTAAACACTAAATAGTCTTTGCAGATGAGCAATGTTCTTTAATAAATTAAATTTTTTTACTATTTTTAATTTCAGTAAAATCAATATAAATATTTAATTAGGGGTAATTCTTAAAGCTAAAATGTTACTTACGTTTTTACAGGCTTAATTGCTAGGGGCTAGCCACAGTTCCAACAAACAAACAAACAAGTAAATATATAAATAAATGAATAAATAAATAAAACCCTCTCTGAAATAAACGTAATATATTTTTCAAACCAAATTACCACAATATGACAAACTTAAAACCTATTTTCATTGGCGTATAATTTTATAAAAATATCATCTTTTCCAATAAATTTATTCTATCTCACGCCCGAAAACTTCTCAAGTTTCGTAGGTATCGAAGAGAAATTTTCCTCCTAAACTATCGAAAATCTATACACCCAAGTTTGGTCAAAAATTTTAACACACTAACTCCTCTATTTTATCTCAAATCCCGATGAAAAATGATCCTAAAGATACTTTTACAGACCGTTATTTAAAGCGATATATTCTCCCAACAATATACGGTGTCAGATTCCAAAAATAATTAATAGGTTCTCATTAATTAGTTTTATAAAATAAGATTTAGAATCTTGTCTTGCGGGATTAATTTCCTTACAATCTTGATAAAAGTGACATTAAATTTCTCATTACTATCATATGGCCCTTAAAACTTTAATTAAACCGGAAAAATTCAATTTAGAAAAGATTGAATTTTGCTCATTAACGATTTTATAATTATAAATCTATGGAAAAACCAATATGGGTGTCCACTGCAGGGATATTGGAAAATGTGTCAACTTCTTAAATGAGGAAGACGGTATTAAGAACTATTCTAAATGTTGAAATTTGACTTAAATTCTTATTTAAGTTGCTTAAACTATTTAAACGAAAGACTTTAAATTTTCTAAATAATTCATTGCAAATTACGTCCTAAAATAATGTTGAAATGGTTACAACTTTTAATTAAACTAATTGCTATTATCATTTATGTAAAACTAACTTTGTATAATTAAAGATATTTCATTCCCAAAAACTAGAACACTAGCCCAATTCATTAGCATTTTTCTTTTTCATTTGGATGAGAATTTAATTGATTTTCTTCTTCGCTACTAACATACAATTCCCTCTTTCTATGTCCAAAAAGTCGGGTTTTAATTATTTCTAAAACAGAATAAGTTAATTAGTTTCTTGAAAAAAAAATCGTTTGTCAAACCTAAAACCTTCATTTGCATTTCATTTTTATTTCACCAAATAAAAATATTTAAAAAAAATAAAATAATGAAAGTAAAAAATAAAAAACTAAACGTTTTTTAAATAAATTAAAGAAACCTTTTTTCTTCAAGCGTAAATTTAAAATAAAAGTCGATTTTACTTTATTCAGGTTACCTCCCTAGAAACCTTTCTCGTACCTCCTACACCTCTAAAAATCTCCTCAACCAAACTACTTTCTCTTCTTCAGAAAGTTTATCATTATGAATGAGTCCGCGTTTATTTTATCGGATGCGCTTGAACAAAAACTGCACTGGAGTTAGAAAAGGGAAGTAACATCAATGAATAGAGTTTAGCCGTCAGTTTTGCATAAATAGATTTCCCTTTTACGAAATGCAAATGAGTTTTTCAGTTACCGAGAAAAGTCAATTTACATGTGCTTTCGTAAAAATAAACCGATTTATTTCCTTTTATTAAATAATAAAAAGAAGACAGATAATGACGTAAGTACGTTCCTGCATTTCCATTGTCTTCCTTCATATTAGCTGTAGCCCAGCAGAAAACCAATGGTTAAAGAAATTTAAAAATATCCCAGCCTAAACCGTCTGATCAAGTAAGCCTACCAATTCATCATGGATTTAATCAGAATATCGGAGCCTCACCAACTAATATAATAGCAAAAAATTTTGACAACGAAACAACACTTGAAAACAACATAAACGCAAAAAGCCGTAGGCCTCGATCACATTTAGTTTTAAAAGGGTCTACCAACAAAAAAGAAACAAGTAGGACTAAAGTTTGGTATTGGTTTCTGTTCTTCAGCGTATCAGCTCAAAAACAACGATGAACAGTTGAGTAAGCAGCCTGAGATACGTTTAAAGACGACAGGACGCGTATCTCTTACACCCTGCCTAACAGCTCTATTATCTATTGACCGTTGAACGCCTTAGTTTCCGAAAGATGAGACTGGCGCCACCATTGTCTCGCCACCATAAAGGATCACAAGGTTTTCAGAGACAAAAAACCCAAGTTCCTGTCTTTTTCCCTTTTGTCTCTCGCAGTTTTGTTGGGTATTTTTTACAATAAAACCAGGGAAGACGAATAAAATGCGTAGCTTGTAAGAAAACCAATTTTTTAGGATTATGTCCATCCACTAACTGCGAATAGCCTAAGTTCGGAGGAAATAGCTTCCTAATGTACTTCATACCATCTTACACTCTACCATAGTATTCCGTTAAGTTGACTGGTCGTAATAAGGACCGTTCCATCGGTACAATGCATTATTATATGGGCAAACATGGTCAAAGGCGGTACATAAACACGCTCCGGGCTCGAAGTAAAATCGTCTAAGGATTTTCTTGTACCAAAGAAACAATCGATGTCATAAAAGGTCACCTTAACATCAGTAGGGGGCACTAATAGCGATATTTTTGGATCATAAATTTTCTTAGAAATCCACGTGAAGAAAAACAGATAAACAATTGATCGTTTTACCCAGTTTACCTGCAGACAAACGCGATGGGATTTTAACGGATTTCACGGATCTAATGGACCAGTAGATGAATTGACTGTTACGACCTTGTATCGCTTTGAAAACTGTTTAGAAGGCCTCATTAATTCTGATCAATTTCTCTACAAAAATCTCAAACTATTACCACCAAATATACTTTCTTTAGGTGCACGCGGAAGTTTTCTGAGTTTTTAAACTATAGGTGCAAAAAAATAGGCGCAAAAGCATCATTATTCAAAACGGTAAGTTCGACAGTTCATGATATATCGTCATTTTCGCAACGTAAAGGAAAGGTAACCAAAAGAGCAAAAGAAGGTTAGAGTTGCCTACGAAAGCGCAATAAGATATCATTATTATTCATCTTCTTTACAATTCCATAACAATCTGTTATGTATCTAAATTGAAGTCAAGAAGTATTCTCTAGAACTAAGAATACCCATACTGGCATTGGCGGTTTTCATCTGTATTTAAAAAGCTTTCAAAGTAGTCAAAAAGGGTAACGGTCATTGTTAACATTCTTAAAACTATTTAAGAATAGTTACTAAATGAAACCTAAAACTAAAATGAAGTGCCTAGAATCAATTTCAGCTTCTGAAAACTTTATAAATCTCGCTGTTGCTAAACGTAGACACTAACAGACGAATATCACCCTTGCATGGCAATGAGATAAATTAGAATTTTACTAAAATTTTCACTTGTATCAGACCATGGAGAAAATCAGACGATGTATAAGATATCGAACTTCCATTATCTAATTCGTTCTCATTTTCTAAAATGTAGATGTATCTATTTACATATTGATTCAATGAAGGGTATTATCGGTTGATTCCGTTTAGAAGCTGATGACCATCCTTTGATAAAAATGTGGATCATTTCGCTAGCCGCGTCTTATAATAAAGCCATCTCTATCAAAAACAGATCTCGACAAATCGCAGCTATTGATCCGAGCGCCTTACAGGATGGTGCTCTAAATAGGGATGCGTAGAAAACCGGCACAATCACGACATCGTATCTCGCGGTCGGTGCGGTTGAAGAAATTTTTTTCTTCTTTTACACTATACCGTGCTCGTTGTCTCATCAATGATCACGTGATAACAAGATAACCCGATGCCGACGTATAAATACCCTAGATAGCTTCTAATAGACAGATTAAGTTGTTAAAGTCTTGTGGTAACCCTGTTGGAAGGAATTTTGCTACAAACACACAGCGGTAAATTTTTGCGGTGACAGAAACCATTGTCTACCGTCATAATTCAACTCTACAAAGGGATTAAACAACGGTAGGTCCAGTTTATAGGGAAAATTTCAACAAAGATGGCGTGGCAGTCTCGTTAATTTTGTCTCGAAAGGAGGACGCTATACTTTGCGGCAGGTCCATACTTATGCAATATTAGGTTATGCTAGAGCGTCAGTAACGATTCGTCAGTTTGCTATACTTAATAATGAAACTTATTTTTCGCGTATGTTAAAAGAATAGACATTATATCCAACTAATTAAGTAAGAATGGTTCTAACCTTGCTAGTACATTAATCTTAACCTCGCTATTCCACCAGACAAAAAACACGAGATACGATCTTCAAGACCCGGTCGGCAAACAACTCACAAACTCGGCATTGACTCATAAAGAATTTTCCAGTCAGTGCTCAAGTTCTGTAAGCAAATGGAGTTATATTAAGGCAATAAGAAGTAGCTTTAGGTTATTAACTAAAGGATTCAGCTTTGCCAGTATTAAATAATTAAAAGTGAACAGATTGCCTCGTGTATTTATTTGGATGCTGTAGGGGTCATGGTTGATTTATATAGTAAGTGCAGAAATATATTAATATGAAGATATCATATTCACAAGAAAAAATTATTAAAATTGAATAGAAATATTTCGATATTTTTACTCGAAATATTTCTTTTACTTATTTGTTCTAAGATGTTCTAAATGTCGTGTAAAATATTGTTTTAATTTTTCAAATAATATTGGATACTTCACGTGTATCTACTTCTGATGATATTTGCTCGCGTTATTGGATATTATGTCGTTCGATTTCATAGTTAATTAAGAAAAGATGTTAACGTAGGGTCAGAGAACCTTATTAAGGAAAACTCAACAATTTTTTTTAACTAAAACAAACTAGACATGTTTCACTCCTATTCTAGTTAAAGGAATACTAGAAGTTTCGTTTTAAGCACAGACTCTAATCAAACTGAGTTAACAAAACATGCACATACAAAGATTACCAAAATCAGTGAAATATATAATTCCCATAGTTTTGAAGTAAGTTATTCGTGGTAAAGACTTTACATTTGCTCGTTCAGAAAACTTTTAGTGTACCACTTTTAAAATAAAATGAAACCTAATTAACTTCCTTTCTTATAAAAACACTTAAATTACTTCAACTGTAAAACTGCGGAAATAAAAGTACTTAAACTTCATGAAAAATAACTAGTTGAATTTGTTTTCTTTTGTTTTAGACTAGGAGGACTGATACATTCACACAAGGAGGCCAGGCTACTTGGTACTGCACTTTGTCCGCCAAGTACCCTGACCTCCTGGTGTTAATCGTATCATTACTCCTAGTCTGAAAACTATGTATATGTTTATATTTTAAGTTAAGAAAATGAGTGTTTAACAGAGCTTAATAAGCGGGTCAAGGTTCTGAGATAAGTTTATTATAGGGAACGGTTTCCTTCTCAAGAAAAGCAAGTCAGACTACCCAAGGTCTGAAAACCTTAGCCTGAGGTTTTCAGGTTCTCACTCCTTATTGATTTCTCAGAAAGAGACTTTTTCGGTTTTCCTGCCATCTATGAAGTCGTATTAATAATTAATTACCTTAAAATATCCTTGAAGAAAGTCAAATTTAAAAAAAGAAAGACAACTTAATTTTGGATTAGAATTTAGAGTATATATGTATGAAGATATTTATTAAATCAAAATAAAACAATATCACTATACTGTAGTCAATATTATATTGTACTTAAATAGTATTTACTAAATTATATATTTAATAGTTAGAGATTAATTTAATTATTAATTTTACTCCGCTAGATGGCAACGATACTAAAAGTCACTACATTGTATTCCGATAGAATCCCCATCGATTATGTATTGCCTACATATGTAATAAACCCTCCCTCACACTTTCTTAGAGTTACGATCGAAAATTGCATTCTTTCCCCCATCAGTCTTAAGAAACAACAAATATTGAAAGATTAACTCTTTTTAAAGCGCCATCTATGAATCTCATTTAGAACTAAACCAAAAAATCATTTGTATACAAATTTAAATTTCTTGAAACTGAATATATATCTACACGTATATCCTATTTGTGTAGGTACATTTACTTCCTTAAAAGTAACCCAATTTACACAGAGAAAATGGGGGTTCAACTAGTGAGAAGATTCAAGATCGTGTTAGAATTTAATTATAGTTTTAGCAAATAATAAAGATTCTAAGACACAGCGTGACTTTATATTAGTTTACTTAAGGTTAAGGTTGCCCGTGCGAGTGAATTAAGTTGTAGAAAATTAAGGCCATTTTCGTACGAGTTTTTTCAGAGAGAATTATCACCAGAGAAGTAAACTCTTTATCCACCTTCGTTCTGTAACGTTCCACAGAGATTACTTGTAAGCTTTTACCTCTTACGTATAAAATTGCAGTCATATTTTCTACTCTTCGTGATATAGTTCTCTATGGTTTTCCTTAAGGTCACAAAGAGATAAGAAAAGAACACAGAAAAGATCTAGCTGAATGGTACTGCACTAAACTCGTTTACATCTCCAAATATCAAGCGTTCATTTTCAACCTGAATTTGTACCGTAAACAGAGCTGCATTGAAGTACCTTTAAAAAGTAGAAATAAAAGGTAGAAAATTGTTGTTCCGGAAGGCGCTATAAACAAGGTTAGTAGAAAAGAGGCTCGTGAAATTTGTTTAGCGAAAGTAAGCGATACAGTTTCCCCAAATCGATGCTTTAGACACGAAGGTATTATCTGTACTACAAAACACATTATTTCACCTTTATCATCATTACATCTGTTTTAGCGAACAAACTGGGGGGCTCAATCCAGTGTTCGTCTCTCATGAAATATGCAATGGATACAATTCTCTCATCCTTCTATACCTAAGCCATAACGCAATTTACGTTTAAGTTTAGGATTATTCCTACAGAACATTCCATATGAAAACGATAACGAAAGAGATAAGCAGCTGCGGAGGAGAGAGAAGAGAGATGAAAGGTGTTTTTTTTATATCCCTGGCATCAGCTGTCGAGAGAGAAATGAAATT
This sequence comes from Phalangium opilio, assembly GCF_054372755.1. Lineage (NCBI taxonomy): Eukaryota > Metazoa > Arthropoda > Arachnida > Opiliones > Phalangiidae > Phalangium > Phalangium opilio. The sequence goes on along the minus strand of NW_028324187.1, from coordinate 2,530,401 downwards.
TTTGGCGCGAACCAAAACGAGGGAAAACCGAGAAAAACCAAACTTATTTCCACGAGGTTTAGCACGAGATTATATAGCCTAGCATCTGTTAAAGTGACGCCATCAAAGACGATAAAAAAGTAACCTAGTACTAAGCCTTTTTACGAAGTTTCGACAACAAACGTAATATTCAGGAGTTCACTTTAAATTAAAATATTCACGGTTAAAAAAATTAATTGAATAATTTCCTTCCTGGTATTTCCGGAAATTGAATTGCAATAAAAGTAATTTAATTTTTAAATTACCTTTCTTAAAAAAGTACCTTTGCAATAAAACGTTACACGCGATTCCATAACGGTTCTCTGGATTTATTATTAACTAGACCATCTTGTAAGCAAAAGAAATGTGAAAAAAAAAAAAAAAAAATAGAAGCCAATTCAAGGAAGACGTTTCAAGGCTGTATAAGCAAAACATAATAATATACAGGGACTTTATCTTTATCGCTATATCTAAACATATACACACGACATGTATAAGGACCATATATATACAGGGTGTTTGTGAAAGGTCCATCAATAATGAAAGGGCGTATTTATTGGGCCATTTTGAGTCGAAAATGTTCTATGACATTTTTCCGTTCGGGCCACTGTTTTCAAGTTATGATTGGAGTAATTTACGGATGACCCCTTAAATTTAATTAAGAAATTGAAAGACAGCGCTAATTTAATGAAGGGGTCATCCCTAAAATATTCAAATCATAACTCGAAAACCGTGGCTCGGACGGCAAAATGTCATAGAACATTTTCGACTCAAAATGGCCCAATAAATACGCCCTTTCATTATTGATGGACTTTTCACAAACACCCTGTATATACATACATACATGCGTTAGAACATTCTACAGGATGCCCAGAGCGGTTCTCCCTCAATACGTTACGCGTTTTTGCATTTTTAACTTTCAATATGCAGAAAATCTTGCGGAAAAACATTACATTATTCATAATACGAGCTTCTCGCGCTCGCGGGAAATAAAAATGCACAGAAAAACTAGATATTTCGAAAAGAAATAAGCGTATAAGATGCATTGTATATTATTATATACAGGGTGTTACGTTACAGGCTGGGCGGTTCTTAATGTTGAAGTGAAGTAAAAAAAATTCCATCTGTTTAGACTCAAATAACAAACTAAGGTATGCCTTCTCCCAGTGTTACTGATATTAAACCAAGGAATTTGATCAAATTCCGCTGAAAATTGTTGCTATACATAAACAACAAACACAAATAAATAAATAAATAAACAAAACAAATTTTTCAAATATTTCTAAAGATGCGATTTTTACTGAACCCAAAAGAGAGTTAAAGAATGTTTTCAAAATATTTGTAGCACCCAAGACGTTTTACTGTTCAATGCATCGTTAAGCTTAAATTTCACTTGAACTTGTTCTACTTAGGCCTAATTTGAAATTAAATTTAAATTTAGTCAATCATGCTAGAGGTTTCCTTACACATTTTTCGCTTAATTTCTTAAGACTACCACATAATGAAACACCTTGTACATTAGAAAAACGAACCTCTTCAAAATATATTTTTCTTTAAAGTTGCATGCAGAAACTTCTAAAATAAAAATACAACACAAATTTTCAGTTTTGCCAGTCAGAAAATAAAATTCCATGTATGCGTATACACGAGGGTTATAAAAAGTGAACAATATGATTTATTGCGCAGGCACGCATTGCGCTGTGCTTTGTTTCTTCTTTTATCAGAAGCTGCAGCCATTATAGAATTATTTTGGTAAGAAAAAAATATATTGCAACTCTCAAGGCTCCATAAAAAAATGTATAATAAAAAACCAATAACGATTTTTATCACAACCATAAGCAACCTGGGATGTGTCTACTGTACAGAGCAATTTAAATAATTTTCAAATTATGCTTTTTACGAGAGCGTGAATTTAGAGAGAGTATTTTGTGTTATTCTATATATTAGACGAGAATTTTGTAAAATATTTTAATGTAAGTCAATAGAGCCTGGTGGCTGGCTTCACCCTGAGCATTGGGAGCATTGGTGTAGAGCGGGTAAAACATTTCTACAGGGGCTCGTAGGATTAGCATTAGTGAAATTTCCCCTGTAAGTCGTCTCTTTCCATCTACTCAACCTGATAAATTTTGAGGAATATTTATAAATTTAAATTATTCAGAGATTCAAGAATCAAGATAAGTATTAATTTCATAGTGGTATCCGCGAATCAATTTTAGGTTTAGGTTTTTGTAAATTGCCAGGTTAGGAGCGTTTATGTTACAAATTTATTAAAATATAAATATTAATAAGCAAAAATCGCCAAATTCTCCAATGAGAGTATTCAACAATAAGTTGTATTTTGGTGCTAAACCTTTTTGAAAATCGAAAAAGCAACGAGTAGTCTCGGTAAGAACCTCAGTTCTGTTCAGTTCGGTATATTAAAGCCCCATTAATCTTATTATAATAATTATTTGCACACATTGCAAAAACAAAACTTTCATATAATTTTATTATTAAACCATATAAAACCATTAGAAATAAATATAAGATTATTAATTAAGTTAAAGTATGGTGCTTTAAAAACCGAACTAAAATTCCTCGCTCTTACCAAAGCATTTTAGTAGCTGTGAAATTTTTACTCAATAAAGAAAACCACTGGTTAACTGAACTATAAATAGATATATAGTTAATTGATACATATAAAATGAACAAACGTCAATTGAACCGTGATACATCTCATCAGTCGTAAAATACCTATATATTTAACCCAGATTTACGAAAAACAACACATGTTTTCACATCACACAATAGGGCTTATGACAAAGGCCTAATGTTTTCCCACCCACTTACATACATACCTCTGTTGAAAATACTGGAGGTTATCTAAACCTTATATTAAAGTACAAAGAAAATGATTGCACCGTGCCCCCTGCTCTGAAATCGGGAATCGGGCCAAACGTGCAATAACGGCAGGAACCTTTCAATGAAGAAAGAAAAAAGGGGTTCTAGGAGCGAGTAAATCGCGAAAGACTAAGCCCATTGAATCGAGAAAAAGGGATTTATAGAGAATTGATAACAGGGCGATATTTCTTCGCTCGCAGGGACCTCTTTTGTGTCGCTTTATCAAACTCGCAGGTATCTTAGCGCGCGCGAGCCCTATATGAAAGGCGCCTTAACACATGTCCATTAGACATTATGGTGTATTGTTGGCGTCAATACTTCGGGTGCCAGCCTATAGCTCCCACGAGTGAACGATGAGAGACAAAGTTCAACCATTCTTTCTTTATTGGGACTACATCCTGCCAAAGCTTAGATACTCTCGTTGCTATTTATAAACTATAGTTAGTCCGTCTTTGTTTTTATTTATATATGTACTTATACATTTTAAACTTAACATTCCTCAGGAGTCTAATGATTTTTTACACTATTCTTAATTATTCTTGCCTTTTAATTGTTAAAACCAAAATACAACATAGGAATGAAGTCTAGTTGCCATGGAATGTTGCTTAAATTAAACTCATTAAGGGTGGATAATAAGACAGGTCAGACACATTATTATTTACATGTCATAACCTTTAACATATATACTGATTGACTGAAATATTTTAAAATATTTTTTGTAACAGGTGAAGAGAAGGGTAGGGGCAAATACAAACAGGGCTATAGGCTCCACCCATAATAGATTTTTGTGCTCTAGCAGTCATTCATAAGTACTTCAATCTATAAATTCAAAGATAGGACCTTCTATTCTAGTAGCAGTTTCTTTGGAGTTTTTCGATCAATTTCCTTAATTCTCTATTAATGTCACGGCTTTGATATATTTTATCAAAGTTTGATAAAAGTAAAAAACAAAAAAGCAAGAAACACTTGACTCTTTTTGAATAAGTTCCGACTGAATTTTATTAGAATCTATTTTTAGCCTCAAAACGTGAACCTTGGCGAAATTTCTCCATAAATTTTACTCAAAAGCTAAATTTTGTAAGCAGCAGTGGCTTATATTATTTTAAGCAACAAGAATAAATTTACCCTCTATTAAATTACAGTTAAATTGTCCCCAAGTTTAGCATCATTGCAAATTTCAAATGGGACGTATTATAAAACGTATCGCGTGTATATAAAATGATTAATCACGAGGAGAAGCGAGGACATTCGTTCTCTCTAACTTCATCCCAAGGTATTTTACAATACAGAATAGGGTCGATTGTACGAACATCATTTCCGTTGAAATAACCTTAAAGTAGACATTTGCGTAAAGAATTCTAGGATTGGTATCAGCCATACAGTAGGAAAAGACCAAAGCCTCAGATAAAAAAGAAAGAGGAATGAAAAAGAAAATTGCTCAATTGGGACGATATATTCCACGAGGGAAACTGAACGTTCTGTTCACTATCAAAAGATGTATAAACGGAAAGGCAGAGATCTCTAAAACCTTGAATATTACCTATAGCTTCAACTTTATTCGTTGATTTTCAGTGAGCAGAGTATACCGAGTATAAATTGGATCCATACCATATCAGAAATGGCAGAGCGCGCCTTCTAGCGGTCCTTATTTTAAACTGCCTGTTATCGATCGTGGGGCGCTTGCCCACCCTAAGAAGAGTGTAAGGTGGTACTCGCTAGAAGGAGAAACATCACGCCTGCGGTAGCATCTTTTACAAAGATATCCCCTAGCTTTTTGATACCCATATTTTCATTCTGCATCGCAAATAAACATAAAATAAATGCGAGCCTATATGTAAAAGGAATTTATGTAACAACTTAAAGGTTAATAACGGCTTTTTTGGCGTCTGTTATGATGGCAAATAACTCTAATTCAGAATATAATATTAACTAAAATGCGAGAAAAAATATTTAGTGTTGAGGGAGAGTAATACCTATCATAATATGACGATCATTACATTTTGAATTTAAGTATTTGTTTATTGTTTATAATATTGCCTTGGATTTAAGTGTAATATGTTTTATAAATATTTAAATAAATTTTTATCAACATCCTGAAGAAAAGATCACAGGTATGACGCAGAGAAAATTCCAGTCGTGAGCTACAGAACAAATTTCCACCATAAGGCGACACAGTTATGACGTCATCTCAAAATTAAAGAATCTATATTTCATTTTAAAGTAATTCCCAAATTTTACGACTTCTGTTTGTCAATTTTTTATGTCCATAACTCAGGCACATAACCTTTTACTTTAAGTATGTATATTATGAACTTTCGGCTACGTATTAGAAATTCGACCAATGGAATTCAGGGTGGTACGCAGCTCACCCTTATTTCGTGCAAAGAAAAGATGCATACAACAACGGCATGCAGGGACATAAAGGGGGGGGAGATGGATTTACTTTTTGGCAAAGTTCCAGTGGATAGGAAACGGTTGGCTTATATAGCAAGTTGGTATGGTTCACATGAAATGCGTTTTAAAAGTCGACGAAAAAAAGTAAAAAAACAGGAGAAACTTTAAGGAACTTCTTTCGTTCTGCAGTGAAGCAAGCATCGGCTTTTTATATACATTCTTTTAAATTTTTCTTCAAAAGCCTTACGTTCTTTCTCCCGTGGTATTGTCCAAATTTCGAAAAAGTCTCGCATCGACTACCTCCTAAAATCCCCCAAAACCAACTAAAGTTGTTTCGTGGTAAATAAATAAGATGGTTGTGAAAGCTTTCTATCTGATTTTTAACACAAAGGAAACCAGTAAAAGCCGTCTTAAGGCTATAGTTAATAACAAGTTTACTTAAGGTCAGAGGTTAAAAAGTAAGGAAACTGCTACGCTAGGAAGGATTTTACATTTTTGGTCGCCATTTTCAAAGATGACAACCGATTACAATGGCATTTACCTGCAACTTAAACAAATGGTGTGAAAATGAATCTTACAGATGTGGGAGGAGTTTGTTTCATGTTCCTTTATTGACGTTCCTTCATGACCCAAGTGTTTTGAGAATACTAGTACCCGCCCTTTTCTCCAAGTATTTTTAGTGGGGTTTGAGGGAGATCAATTCCCTGAGTCACTTCATTTTGTTGTGATAAAGAAAAAGGACACTTAAGACCCGAGAACGTATGCAGAGCCATCTTTGATTAGAAGCTCGCAAATACGGTCTAACTCATGAGGAAACCGTGACTAACAACTCAACAATTTCATCTAGCAATTATCCCTGTTGTATTCAGTTAACCTCATAATTTATTTCGCCTGGTGATTTGCGTTGTGGTGGGGGATCGAATGGGATGTTTGCCTCGCGTGCATCGCGACATCGAAAGATTTGTTGGAGGAAACTTTTAGGGTTCTATCGTTCCTATCACATCCTCCTTACAGTCATCTAACTTGCTTAGATTCTGGCTTCCCTACGATTTTTATCTACGCCAATGATTATTTAAACGCAACGTTGATTATAGAAAGGCAAGTTTCCTGTGGTCTACCACGCACGTGTTTGTGGATATCGAATACATGAAAAACAAGATTAGAGTTCAGTTGCAGCTACAAGCTCGTATTGGCAAAGAAATACGTAAATACGTACATTCCTATTCTACCTGCCAGTTCTAATTTTAAATTTATATTCAATTCAAAATTTCATTAGCTATAGAATCTGTGTTAGATGGTTGAAATTTCTGTTATTTTTTTAGAACTGAGCAATATATATATATATATATATATATAAATATATGAAGAAGGCGGTCTAAGGTTATTCGGGATGAAGGGCCATTAAAAGTCCATTAATGTCTCCTTGCCAAGAACTTTGTGATTCGCGTGTTATGCTCTTTTATAACCTTTTGCAAAAAGAATCCAAGTTTGTAGGGTATACATTTCTTATATATTTCCTGTAGACTTTAGGGAATATTTCCCCCTTTATAGAAAAAGTTAAAAGGAAAAGAAAAATCAATGAATTTTTAAAATGCTAAGAAATATTAAAATTTTGATAAAAATACAAATCTTATGCAATGGTTCTCCAACTAGCAGATAGACTTAACAAATATTATGTCAAGTTTGTGTCTGTCATTTGAATTATAGCAATAAGGGCATCTTATTTAACACATCTTTCAAAATAGGAACACACTGAAAAACACCTTAGCTGGAATTACTCAAATTTGAGTCAACTTAGAGAAAAAATCCAACTTATTATTGACCCAATAATGTTAATTGCGTTACGTTTGATCAGACAGTGTCTAATATATAAAGATTTGTAAAAAAAACCCTCTCAATGATTGATTATTTTTTTTTCTTCCCGATAACAGAGTAAACTTACTCGTATGTCTCACGCTCTGTTGCATCTTTGGACCTTTCAATTAAACGAAATCCGTTAGCCGTATCATACGTCCAATCAGGAAGCGACAAAGGGGGAATATAAATCGGTTTTTAACGGTTCGTGCGTGTTTAGACCTAAAGCGATGAACTGTGTGTATATATATAGATATACAGGGTGTTTCTGAAAAGTCCATCACAAATTAAGGGGCGTGTTTATGGGACCAAACTGAGCGGAAAGTACCTTGGAACATGGGGTGTACAACATTTTGTTACGGAGATATGGCCTTCCAAACATTCGCCCCTAAAACAAGGAAATATCCAAAAATGAGGAGTAACACTTAAGACTGACTAACCAGCTTGTTTAAAATTACTAGACAATTTCAATAGCCTTTAATCGAACAATTGATTTCTACCTTTACTAATCAGAAGCGTATAAATGAGTAGAAGTATGCCTACGGTGGTAATGTAAAATTAATCCCAAGTGACATGATGTTTCAAGATCTTCCCAGCACCAAGTAAAATGGTTCTGATTGAAGGGACTTTTATTAGCACAGCGTAAACAACGTTATTTTCAGGAATTAGTCCAAATGTCCACGGGCGGCATTACAAAAACGAGGCAGTCTTTCGAATGATACTTGGACATGTTGGAAGATCCCTGGCTTGTTCCTGTTATCTCAAACCGTAAAAAGCTACGCAAATCTTCATCATCACGGACAACACTCTTGTACGTTAGGTATGACCTTGAGAAAACCTAAAAGGACATCTCGAATGTATTTGAAAAACCCATCTCCAATTAAGGGGCGTGTTGTTTGTTTCCAACAGAGTAAACTCGCCCAGAGAACAATTACAATGCAGAGCCACGTTTCGGCGTTAATGGCCCACAAAGGTGGTCCCAAAAACAAGAACAAACTTTAATTTGTTTCGTTCAGTAAGTGTTTCATGTGTCATAGATAAAACGCCATGATTAATGCACGAAGAAAATGAATTTATTGACAAGTTTTAACATTTAATTGCAACTAGTTACAAAAATTGTTCAAAGTGTTCACCACCCGCGTTAAGGCACACATTAGCACGTCTTACAAATGATTCCCTTACACGTTGAAAAATGCCTGGAGTTTCGCGAATTGTTTGACAGCCGTGAATTATTCGTCGACGTAGCTCTTCAACATCGGGCACTTCAGTCTGATAAACTAAGTCTTTCAGGTGGCCCCAAAGAAAGAAATCACAAGGGTTCAGATCGGGTGATCGAGCAGGCCACTCCACAGGTCCACCTCGACCTAACCACCGCAAAGGGAAGGTCGCGTTAAGATAATTTCGGACCGCGATGCTGAAATGTGGTGGTGCACCATCGTGCATGAACCACATTCTGTTTACCAAACCTAAGGGTACGTCTTCGAGTAGTTCTGGTAAATCGTCCCGTAAGAACTACAAGTAAGCCACACCGTTTAACCTGGGCTCTAGGAAATGTGGCCCAATTAAATTGTCACCCACAATACCACACCACACGTTTAAACTGAATTGTACTTGGTGACTTCTAACGCAAGTTGCGTGGGGGTTTAGCTGGGACCATTGATGTTTATTATGTAAGTTAATAATACCATCCCGTGAAAAGTTAGCTTCGTCAGTAACCAACAAATCCCGTGGGAAATCGATATCGTTTACTTTAGCCAGAAACCACTGACAAAACGCCGTGCGTCGTGGGTAGTCCGCTGGATTCGAACCTTGAACTTTTTGAACATGGAAAGGATGAAACCGGTGGCTTCTGAGGATTTTCCACACGAGCGTGTGGTTTACGCCTAATCGGCGACCAACTTGGCGGGTACTTGATTCAGGCTCGTCCTCGAAAATGGTGAGAACTTCGTCTTCTACGGCCTCTGGGATGGCTCTCGCTCTAGGTTGAGGTCCAGCCGGTTGGATTCGTCCATCTTGCCTCAAACGTCTGTCCACAGCCTCGAACGTCAGTCGATTTGGTAGTCGCCTCTGCGGAAATCTTTCCTGATACAAGCGTACAGCTGCAGCGGCATTCCCCTCGGCTAGTCCATACATTAGGTGCATATCCGCATATTCGGCACTTGTGAATAAAGGCATTGTAACAGACTTCGTTGAATTATGAGTTTAATAAAACAAACACATGTACGTGAAACCTCTTTTATTCCTTTCTTAAAAAACATAGTGCTCTGTTTTAGTGCTCTGTTTTTTAAGAATAGGCGAAGTTCTCACTATTTTCGAGGACGATCCAAAAACAAGCAGCCGCCAATTGGTTTGCTGATTAAGAAAAAACCACACGCAACTTGCGTTAGAATTCACAAAGTACAATTCAGCTTAAACGTGTGGTGTAGTATTGTGGGTGACAATTTAATTGGGCCATATTTCCTAGAGCCCAGGTTAAACGGTGTGGCTTACTTGTAGTTCTTACGGGACGATTTACCAGAACTACTCGAAGAAGTACCCTTAGGTTTAATAAACAGAATGTGGTTCATGCACGATGGTGCACCACCACATTTCAGCATCGCGGTCCGAAAACTTGTCAATAACATTTTCTTTGTGCATTAATCATGGCGTTTTATGTATGACACATGAAACACTTACTGAACGAAACAAATTAAAGTTTGTTCTTTTGTTTGGGACCACCTTTGTGGGCCATTAACGCCGAAACGTGGCTCTGCATTGTAATTGTTCTCTGGGCGAGTTTACTCTGTTGGAAACAAACAACACGCCCCTTAATTGGAGATGGGTTTTTCAAATACATTCGAGATGTCCTTTTAGGTTTTCTCAAGGTCATACCTAACGTACAAGAGTGTTGTCCGTGATGATGAAGATTTGCGTAGCTTTTTACGGTTTGAGATAACAGGAACAAGCCAGGGATCTTCCAACATGTCCAAGTATCATTCGAAAGACTGCCTCGTTTTTGTAATGCCGCCCGTGGACATTTGGACTAATTCCTGAAAATAACGTTGTTTACGCTGTGCTAATAAAAGTCCCTTCAATCAGAACCATTTTACTTGGTGCTGGGAAGATCTTGAAACATCATGTCACTTGGGATTAATTTTACATTACCACCGTAGGCATACTTCTACTCATTTATACGCTTCTGATTAGTAAAGGTAGAAATCAATTGTTCGATTAAAGGCTATTGAAATTGTCTAGTAATTTTAAACAAGCTGGTTAGTCGGTCTTAAGTGTTACTCCTCATTTTTGGATATTTCCTTGTTTTAGGGGCGAATGTTTGGAAGGCCATATCTCCGTAACAAAATGTTGTACACCCCATGTTCTTTGGTACTTTCCGCTCAGTTTGGTCCCATAAACACGCCCCTTAATTTGTGATGGACTTTTCAGAAACACCCTGTATATCAGATTGAAATTGAATTGGCTTAAGGTTTCAAATTTGAAACTGATGATAGTCTAGTAATCTAATCCAATGATATGCGGAATCTAGTTGTCAAAATATATTAATTTTAACGCAAAGAGGACTGATGTTGCATGGGAAAAGCTCAAAATTACGGGCGCTAGCCTGGCTAAATATTTTGCTTACTTTTCTGACCAACATTTTGAAGAATGGCGGCATATTCAAAGAAAAAGCAATAAATTGACAATAAATACGTGAGAATTTGAAAGGTACGGACGTTCTTTTGTCACAGATTCCTTTATATTTCTGGTCGCCATTTTCCAAGATGGCAGCGAATTAAAAAATACTCACTTCTCAATAGTTACTAACTTCCATGAAAAAATTAGTTTCAGCTTCCGGTTAAGACTAAAAAATAATTGATGACTTTTTAGAAATAAGGATTAATGCTAGTCACGTGACTTAATCCAAGGATTAAATAAATTCTTACGCACAATTAGGTACGGAGCAGACAAAACATAAATTTTAATACCTAAACTAACCAACCATATTAATATAAGGAAAACTTGGTATATATTAGGCCGGTAACTGAAAGATAAAATTTGTGTGGTCCTGCAAAGTTTAGATAAATCTTCGTTAATATTTTATGAGGTATTCAAGAAGCTAAAAGGCCAAGAAAAAAAATATATATATAACTGTTCTTCATTTTGTGCTCCTTTTCAACCAACTTTATGGACTGTTTCACCGCAATCTTTTCCCTACCTTAAAGAAGGTTTAAACTAGACTCCCAAGTTCAGGCTTGTAGAAACTAAACAAAATCCTGCTTGGAATTACAATAGAAATGCACTCCTTGAAATTTTGCCGTCGTATCCGCTTTTTGAGTGGTTTATTTTATTCGGGTTTTTTTATATATATAAATTTCCCACTGGTTTTTTTTCTCTCATCTCTTTTATGGGGAAAAAAATGGATGGGAAATGCTCGCGTGGGCAAACTGATAAAGGCAAGGAAAGGGAAAAAGAGGAAGAATAATAATATAATAATAATAGGAAGACGCCAAAGGATGCTGCATTAATGACGGAGGATGGCTTAGTTTCTACATCAAACGAGAAATAATCGCTTATGATCCTGATTTTGCTAAACAATACGGGGTGCAATATTAATACGGGGTTATATGTGAGGTAATAGATGGTAATATAATTATTAAGACAAGGCTTAAGCATATTACAATAGCTCTTATTGTTTTTCTATCCTAAATGGACTCCCCGCTCGGATCAAGTGTTTTGATATCAAAACTATTATTCATCTAATATTTTGATATACAGGATGTTTCTGATAAGTCTGCCATAATTGCTAGGGAATGTTCTTTGTATCAAACAGTGTTGAAACTGTCAAAGAACGTCGTTGGTCAAAAGGTTTAATATAGTAGATCGTTTTACAACGTTATTGTATCCCTTTTTAAATTATGGCTTAAAATCAATGTGTCATTTTACATTCCAAAAACTTACTTGTCTTCGCCAAATGTTCAAAAACACACTAAATAAATAAATAAATTAATCCTACCAAGCATAATAGATTTTAAACTTATTTAATTAATTGCAATTAAGTATACGTTTACGGTACTGTTCTAACGGTCATTTAAACGTGTAAAATCAATTTAACTTACTGATACGTTAAGGAACAAAATCCATTTATAATCTAGCTGTTAAAACATATGCCTGGTTTGAAAACGAAATAATCACCTCATCTCCCTTGTAATCAAACCTAACGGATCTGATGCGAATTCTGGTTTTCTAACATCGAACCAAGCAGAACGGCAATCAAAGTAAACGCCACAAAAAAAGGTATTTTCCTTTATAAGGTATTCGAAATCTGAAATGGTTGTGTGCAGAGGGGGCGGGGTTAAAGGTTCGAATTGAAGAGGTAGAAGGGTCATTTAAGACGCACCACCAAAGATCGGAGAAGCTCCGTTCGAAGTATAGTGCGGGGGAAGAGAAGAAGATATAAGAGTGGATGTTTGGGCAAACCTCTCTATTTTTCAGTGCACCCCGGCCGTAACAGCTGGGATTTCTACCCCAATATCTTGACAATCTGTAGCCACCCGGGCGACCCTCCTTCCTCAAAAAACCTTCCTCTTCCTACCCGCTTTAGTAAAGAAAAGATTTTTCTTTTAGCTTTCCTTTAGGCTTAGCTAGAAGTTACCAGGACTATTCCGGGATGTGGCAGAAAAATCGATTTTGGGATGGAATTCTCTTTTTTTTTTTTACTTTTCTAGAGGAGAAAAAATAAATAAAGAGTTTCACGAGGAACGTTTCTTGTGTTTTACGGTATCTGTCTGTTTTGTGTGTGTGTGCTGGTGGTAGAGTTAGACTGGTACAAACAGTTTCCGCGGCTGCCAGTTCGAAAAAGGGATTTCTTATATTTAATTCCATCACATTTCTCTTTTTGTTTAAATCTTTTTCCGATCGATTCTTTTTTATTTTTTATCATTAGGTTTTTGGTTCATTTTTTATCGATATTATTTGAATAGTAAAGAAAAAAGAAAAGAAACCAACTAAAGTTGAAATTGCAAAGAAAATATTTGAATTAAAAAAAACTAATTTTTGCATAAACAAATACTTTCGTTTACTCTCTTAGAACCTTGGGAAGCTTTTATTGAATAATTCCGTGTAACAAGGTGCTAAGAGAGTGTGGAAATTTAGTGAAATAATATTAATTTTGATTTATTTTTAATGAATTGAAGATGCCAATTGCAAAAATAATTTAGGAATCAGTTTGATTTGGAGAAGAAAACGAAAAATTTGCAACAAACTTGTACGTGTACGCCTAGATCTGAAAAGCTAAAGACGTTACTACACGTTTACGTACAAGTTTGTCGCATTCTCTTTTACATATTTTCTGCTACAAATAAAATAATAATAAATAACATGCAAATTATGAAGAAAAAATGCGAGCTTACAAAATAAATGAAATTAAAAAAATTACAATATTAAAGATGTTGGAGGAAAGAAAACGGGTCGTCCTACACTGTACAATTTTTGTGTATCGATTGACCTAACATTTAAAATTGAAATAGAGTCGGGTTCGTAGGTATATCGTTTGAAATTCAACCACCATAGACGGGGGAGAGAGAGATAAATACCATTACGTCTAAAGTTTGAATCCCTCATTCCGTAACTGCAATAACAGTTAGAAGGATCCCCGAGAGTTACTCCGACCCGAGCAAGGGAGATGGGATTAATTCAGGCAAACATTCAAATTGCGAAACACTTTGGACGTATATTAAAGCTTTCCCCATTTGCCACCACCGCGATTCCGCGAACCAAACTCGAGATGCGAGGATACGACGCTACGCTACGCTTTGCGCCATGTGTCTTGGATAAATTTCTCCTCTCCGCTGCCGCCGCGATTACTATGCCTAGACTCGGAAGGTCTAGGAGTCTAGAACCTTAGAATAACCCCATCAACCCCGAGCGACCGAAAAAGGGCTAGCTTAGGCGTTGAGTGCAAACTGCAAAGCACTGCATGGCCCCAAAAATCCATATCCACGAGGTAAAACCGGGTAAAGTAAAACTAACATATTTTCCATTGAATGGTGGAAAAAACCAAGAAGGTCTCTTACTGAACAACCTTTTTTCGGTGGAAAACGTTTTCTAGTATGACTAGGAGATAAAAAACTTTATTGAACCCATCTAGGAGTGGAAAATTGATTCGTCAAAATATTAAATAGAAAATTGTGTTCTTTTTTAATAAAGTTAATGTGGAAACTGCATTTATTTGTTAGTAGGTGTTGTCAAGTTAATTAAATTTGCCTTGTATTCAGATTTCAGCGTATTTTTGGTAAAGATAACACCGTTATAAGGTAGTATATTAAAAATGATGGGGTTTAACCAGCCGTTTAAATGCGCATGATTTAGGTTCTAAATTTTAGTACTACTTTGCGTTCGTATAAAATGTATGGTTAAACGTGCCATTCATAATATAATATCAGTCTATATATGTTTTGTATCAGTGATCATTGAAAAGCATAAAAAATAAAACAGACTTTTTTTTCTCGGTAAAATTTCTTTCAAAAAATATTTTTTATTTAAATATATTTATATAGCAACAAAGCAAAATAATAATACAAATTGAAATATAATTCGGAAAAGCAGTTTATTCGTAAAATATTTTAATAATTTAATAATAAAAATTGTAATAAAGAGCAAACAAGTCCGGAGATGGTATTATATTATTAATAATAATATATTATAAATTAATTTGGAAAAGATGCACAGATGAATTAAAATGTACAAGAAATACCTTTTACGAACTGAACCGTACCGTACCGTATAAAATCCACGATTGTTTTTGCGTTTATTATTATTATTATTATTATATTTTTTTCAAATATTGAAAAGTACGATTTATCGACGGTGTTTAAAATTCTCCAGTATCCGCGGAAGGAAAATTTCGCGTAATTTCGCTACAGACTACGTAGGTACATACGTATTGATCAAAGGCTCGGGTATTCCGGTATATTTGTTAGTGTGTGAGAATTTCAAAGGTAGATTTTTTCAAGATATAGAGATAATTTTTTCCATTGGAAATTTAGAATGGCACCCACCTCCATATCATCCATGTCGGTAGTTTTGGGTTTAGAGGAGCCTCCGCCCCTAGGGGGCATACGGGCCGTCGAATCTTTACCGGTAGCCGAGGCTCCATAGTTCATCTTGGCGCTCTTTTAAGGGTAGGGAACGAATACGGGGAAAACGATGCACGCGCACAAGACAAGAGAGAGAACGAGAGAGTAGAAAACGGAGTAAGGCCGAAGGAGCTCCGCGCTACTATTCCGGGCGGCCGCTCAGATGCCAATGCACAAAAATCTTTATCCGCAACTACGTTGCCCCATCCACGTTAGAGGAGTCAGGATAGAGAGGGGTGTGGCGCCCCCGAAAAGGGGGAACAAACTCAGTCCTCCGCTCCACTTGGACTATACACAAGGTCCCCCAAAAGCTGCTGGGCTATAGGACCTCGGATCGGTACGAAAACGGAGGCGGTGGAACATGGACTGGTGTAAAAGGTTCAAAAACTCCCAGCTATGACACTCCATAATGCGGGTTCAATTTGAACCGTCCAACTAGTCAATATTAATTCAAACTCGATGCCAACGATTGCAAAATACATGTCGAATTTTGATACGAAACAGCAAGGTTTCTAGGATGAAAGCATCCATTTCAAATGTTGATAGCAATAATTTTAAAAATTATGAGTGGAATAGGATGACTTGGTGAGTTTTTCTTTCATTTGCTGGGTGTCTTCAGTCAGTTGGACCGACAGCACTTTCGTAGAATAACCAATCAATTACGCGAATGATGGCGTATTGCATTAATTCATAATTCAGCATAACTTTAAATTATATTTGACCATTGATCATTGAATGATATACTTCTCCCCGAGTCACAGTAGAAGAGAAGTGAAGTTTTTGTTACAAATCCTTGACGTTTCAGAACAGCTCGGACACTTAAGTACCCCTTGACGCCGAAGAAATTCTCTAATACGTCTAATAATCATTCCGTTTCTTTAGGACGATATCATTCTTCAGTTTTTCCCCGATCGGACATGAATAATAACCACGCCTTTTTTAGCAAACGATCGTCCAATCGGACCATTTGATCGATGTATTCTCGCGCAAAACCATCGGTGCATGTTTGAGACCAAGGCATAGCGTTGGAGGAACAGAACCGCCATAGTCGTGCCTCTGGCAAGAATCATTCTACTCTCTTTTTTATTTCCTTCCAACAATTCTTTACTTCATTTTTGGTCCTCTTTTTCAATACTATAGAGGGTTGCTTGCTCCTCTCTCTCTCGTACGTGTAAGGTCGGACGAAAAAAATGAAAAAGTTTTTCGCATTTTCTTGGCTCCAAGTCAAGTCCAGTTTTCTACTTCTAGAGCTGATGGTCTTCTTTTTCTTTTTAAGATTTACATCAACGCGGAACACAGAGCTATGGATCTATATATAGGCTAAAAGATGCGGATAAAGCCTTAGGCCACGCCCTATCCAAATTGTTCCTTTTAGACATAGTTTATACCATCCGAAGAATGCAATGACATCAATTGAAAACGGTAGACATTTTATGACTTCGACATAGAATAGTTTTTCCAAAGGTATCACCCTTGCATTGTAAAGAGAATTTGGGATGTCCAAATTGTTTCTTAGAATAGCATCGTTAATATTTTCAATTTCCACAAGAATATTCTCTAAACCAGTAAATACATAGTTTTTATTTACGGTTTTCACAGAATTTTATTATTGATATGTGATCTGGAAGATCGGTGTATTTCGTTTACATCAAACGTACACGTGTTTACAATAATATTAGGAACTTATTCTTGGATTCGTTGTATAAACTCATGATATCACGCGAGACATCATGCAACATTTTAACATTAGATCCGATATGTACTGCGCGTACAAAAAACGGTGGTAGGACAGAAGTAGGACCACCCAATGAACCCGCTATATACTTCTGTTCAACCACCATTTTTGGAACACCCTATTTTTCCAAATATCAATCTGTAAGCACAACGCCATTTATACCTCAGTACGCGCTGCAAGTTTGGATTGACATAGGCTTATATCTTGATAACAGAGTTGGATGACGTGGAAACGACGTGAAATCGAAGTCAAAAGAGCGGATAATTTTCTTCAACGGGTTATATGGGGCGCGAGCTATGGGTCTTGTATCTAAGCTTTGTCACGTATATTTGTTGCGGGCACCATCTTATTTAATAAAATGAAAAGAGGTTTTTAATAATCTTAGTGTCTTATCTCAACAGATAGAGATTGGAAAAACCTTTAACTGTGGACCAGTGGCCAACCAATTTGAAAATTGATAAGTCTCATATACTGTGTAATCCTTCAGATTTATTAAAAATTCTCCGTCACCTGTCAAAACTTGAGTCGCGCCACTCCATTCATTTTTCACGCACGAATAACTTTATTCGATGAAATTATATTTTTAGCTTTTTAAGAAAAGAGCTGACAACCTATTTTAGATGAAAATGACCAGTACCAAAGTCGCCGTTGATTGATTACTCACCATCTCTATTATATATAGATACATATATATACAATTGGACCAGAAATAATACAGATCAGCGTCAACCCTATTTTCGTTTATAGTTATAGTTATATAAAATAAGATAGAGAATTTTATTTTATTTGAAAATCTTCAGACAAACTTCCAAGAAAATATTAGTTGTGACATAAGTTTGTTAGATAGTAACATAAAAGTTTGTCGTGGTTAACAAAAGCATTATTAAGTATAAAATTGGTTACAATTTTATACCAAAAACAACTAAATTACTATAGAGTTAAGAAAAATATGAATCTGATAAAATATATACATAGCTGTATTGCGGGTTGGAGTTTTACAGGGGCCGGTAGGAAATACATTAACAGCTTTACCCCTGGAAGCTGGCACCCCAAAATTTAAATACTTCAACAAATAACAGTCTCTTAATTTACTCTGAATAATTAATTTGAATGTATTAATATTTATTAAGACTTATACCAGAATACAACTAAATTCCACAAAATTAAAAAAAAATGAAGAATTTTATGAAATATATCACACACAGATGTATTGCGGGTTGGAGTTTTACAGGGGCCGGTAGAAAATACATTATCGGCTTTACCCCTGGAAGTTGGCAATACACTTTAACAAAAAACAGTCGAAATTTAATTATTGTGAATAATTTAATATTCATTAAGCCTTTGTTTTGAACATTGAACACTTACAGAATTTATCTTATACACTTATGTCATGATTACGGGGTCTGAATGGCGACAAATTGACAAAATTTTATTTATGTTTTCCTTACATTTTTCGATAAAGAGAAAGTGAACCGAAAGATATAATTCACTCAGAACTTTAGCTTTATCAATAATTAAATAGCGCGAAACTTCAAAATCCAAAAAGACCTAACGAATTTTCAAATTTTTTAGGGGTATTTCTACTAGTTAGTTAGAATTATTCGACCCTTGTTATTTCATCATCCCTAGCTGCAACTTCTCATCCAGCCATGAAAGTCCTCCAGCAATCAAATTCTAAAAAGGTCCTACCCTTTAAAGAACATATCCTTGGAAAAACACCAGAAATTGCCGATAATATAAGAAGTAATTTTTACCCTCTTTTAATCATCAATATCTGATGCATTGCCGGGAATTCCGGCTCTTAAAGCGCGGAAGCCCATGGGACAGGAGGGAGAAGATGAGAGTCTCAAGGACATGTCTCTTAAGGGCGACATCTAGGGGAAATAAAAGGCGGAACAAATTGGGGTCATACGTTGTTCGCGTCGTTAACTATGGGATCCACGGAAAAAGGAATATAAATCTAGATTCGAATTCGAAGCGTCTTATAGAACTCCCTCCGTTTCACACGGTTGACGTTCCGATTAATGATCCGACCTATCCCCGCCTGGACCGTCCGGACCCGCAGTACCATTTCAAAATGAATACTAAAGAAAAGAGCACTTACTACGAAGCCTTCAAGGCTTAACTGTATAATTTCAGGGTAAAAATTAATTATATATACACTTTGTTATTAAGGCAGGGTTAAATTGCCGTGATCGCGTAGTTATCCGAGCTAAATATAGAGCTACAATTGCATAATATAACATCCACGCTTCAATGCTCCTAAGGCTAGAGTGTCGTCTCTTCCAGCGTACAATATAAAATGTGATATGGGGATACGTTTCGGTTTTTAAATTATAATTGCGGTTTTTTTTTGGTTTTTATTGTCATGGGGTTGTTACTCGTTTTACGGACGGATTCAAGCGACTAAAGATTGAACGAATTAAATATATAATTACTATACTATTTCAGATTCAGAGCAGTTAGACACCATCTCGCGTATATTAAATTTGTTCTTTATCATTCGATATACCGTATAAAATTATAAATATTTTGAATTGAACTATACGCATCTTTATACAGTATTATGAAAGATAACGCAATTAAGTTTAAGCATATTTGTAAAGTAGATGACGTTGGGGTATAAAATTCAATTGGACAAAAAGTAACACTTCCTCCCCCCTGATTGACAATTACAGATGGGTCTAACATCGTAAGTTTTGGTAAGTTAACTTAATTTCTCATATATTCTTTAATATTGCAGAAAAAAATACTTCAAATTGGAGAATTTATTATCAAATTATGTTTAAAAAAATTCGACCATAACCCTTTCAATAAATATTATTTCATTATCCAACCCATAATATAATGACACATTTTCTATAGCGTAAAAATAGTTCCTATATTTCCTTCTAATTTCATTAAATCATAAATATTAAAGGAGTAATACATTTTGCCATTTTCATCACCAAACTTCCTTTCTTTTCTTTTTTTTTTTATTTCAACAACTAGATTTTGGGGAAATCCATTTGGCTCATCGCCCTAACCCATTTCCATTTGCATATGCGGACGGATATCAGTAATAAAAAAAGGGTAAGATTTTGATCATTTTTCCGGTTTAAATTGGGGGTAAAACTTCCTTATTCCGTCTGCTGCTAAAAGTATTTCTCAATCTAAGAAATAGGTCCGACGAAATTTTTTTTTTTTTTTTGAAAATGACACCGGAACTTTTAGAAGTAGAGAATACGAGGATAGGAGTCTATAGCCACATTGCAGAGACAGTAGGACTAAAATATAAGAACCTAAGAGAGTATAATCTAATGGCCTTTCGAGCCCCAAAGTATATTTTTCCCTCCAAAGAGTCGTTCAGTCGGAAATCGATTTTTAAATTGTGGCATCCAAGAAAAGGGAGATAAAATGCTTGATGCTAGCCTGCAGCGTATATATTCTTTTTATCTTACTTTATCTCTCGCGTTAGATAATATTATATTTCCTTTATCTCGCCTAACAGAGACAAACCTGCTAAAGATAATGTTTCACCCATTTAACGCTATTTTGGTCACCGACTTCTATTTTTAGATTACCAAAATCTCGTGAGAACTAAATGTCTAAAAATAATGGATCAATGAACCACGTACTCCCCATATAATCCTGAGAAAAAAACGTGGCTACAGAAACGGTTTTATAATTATATGCTTATTATATTTAATAAAAACAACTTAAATAAAAATAAACTCAATAATTATTTATGCCGATTTCTGAATTTTTTCTTGTAGCAGACGATTTTTTAAGTATTCAATAAACGGGCATAAGATTTAATAATTGAACGTTGATGCGTTTTCTTGATGTTCCCTTTAAATAAAACAGTTATATTTCGTATTTTGTAGACACAACTCTTCGTTTTCTCCTCCTGTTTTCTTGTTTATTCGAGGCAATTCACGTGTAGTTAGAATTGTAAGGCGCGGAAGATAAGAGACAGGGTTTCTATAGGGTAAGAAAAAGGCGGGAAACTCTTTTCCCGCCATACTAGTGTCTGGGCAATAAAAACTCTTTCTAAGAAAGGAAGAGAGACGGTGTAGAAAAGGTGTAGGCACACGTATTAAAGGCACGAGACACCTTTCAAGGCTTTTCTTATAGCCTTGGATGCTCGAGGCTCACAAAAGAAAGGAAAACCAGCCGTAAAAACAGGGAAATAACTTTTTAAAGAGATATAAAAACTTTGTTCAATCATTTAGTGTGATTTCCTCGGACCTGAGGCAAAAGTATTTTACGCTGTTTTACGAGTAAGCTAAAAGAAACGACTGACATTCAATTTTCATACACTTTAGAAGTTCCAAGAAAAAGGGAACAAAATTGGGCAAATTGTAAAAAAAAATACTTCAAACTCTGTTGTACTGTCTTAATTCAAAGTAAACGATGCTTTAATTATTTTTTCCTCGTTATGCAATTCGAATTATAAGTTGAAGTGATTAAAAGGAAATTGAAAAAACCGACAGACATAAGAAAAAGTTATTTTTGTAGCTAACTACCATAGTTTAGTTCAAATAAGGGTATCATTGTGTCAGTCGGTGCAGAAATAACGGTATCATAGTGTCATTAAGGGATAATTAGGTGAATGGGTCATTATACTCCCTTTAAAGACTGAAAAATAAATAGTAGATTTAGGCCTAAGACATTTGATCTTGAACTCTATAATTATAAACTCGACCTACTACCGTTTCAGTCTATTTAATCTAACTTTAAAACGTTCGAAAAAAGTTTTCAGTTTCGGTTATCGAGAGTTCGTAGGTCAATTAATTCAGCTGGTCAAAATATTACTAAGGTATCTCTAATACATTCTTCTACAGTAAGAAAATCCTTTAATTTGAGACAGTGCACCCTTTAAGGAACGCGGGGCAAAGATTGGTATTCTTCGAGGTCCGTTAAAAAGGACTTCGAAGCGCGCGAGGAGGGCACCGCCCTATCGCTTACCCAACATCCATCTCAATTTGTGACGTGTATGATTTAGGCAAAGAGAAACCTTTTACCCATCGCGACTGGCGAACGTCCGACCTTTTGTTTGAACAGGGAACATCGTTAACCGACGGGCGTTCCCCCTTACCAAAGGGCTATACAAACCCCCGCGATATAACCTCTTAGAAACCCCATGATAGTTGTTCCAGAGCTAAAGGGGGGAGGAGGAGGACATCTTAAGCTAAGCGTTGATATGGTATAGGGGTAAAGTTTTTGATTAATTCCAGAGAGTCCCGCTAGATCGCGTGAAATAATTACGTCCACCTAATTGCGACAGATATTCGAGGCTTCAGGCGCTAGGACCTTACTTGGTGATATTTATTTTCAGCTAGCCTTAATATGACTTTAAATAGACCGAATTTAAACGTCACTTATTCCTAAAGCGTTCGTTATCTGAATTTATTACAAGGTCATAGAGCCAACAGATTTTAAAATCGCATTAAGAAATAAGGTAAAGTTCATTTCTTGAAGTAAAATACCAACAAATGTCTGCTTTAAACAATAGGCCTTCCTAGAAAAGATACACAAGGTTTGGCCAAAGACAGAAATTGGCCTCCCACTGAGTGACGAAAACACTGAAAGGTTCAGTCTTTGTCCTCCGACTTCCGGTAGGTTATGATTGTAAATTCCAAGTTAAAGGCTTACAAGTCTCACCACACCCATTCATCAGATGATTTTCACGGGAAGTCTCGTGACAACCTAACACCACGTGACAATTAAGCTATTGGTCACAGTTTCCATTCCTTACTTTTATATTCTTTGTTTTGGTCTGTAGTCTTCCTTGAATATTTTTAATCAATAGCGAAAAATTGAAGGAATCCTGACCAGGGCGTCGACGAACCGCGAAGGGGAAAGACTTTCCAAGTCTCCGGGAATTAACAGAGCTCGGACAGACAGACTCTTTCAAACCGGCACTTTGGAAACCATTTCAAATACCTTTCGTTACGTTGCCATTTTGAAAGTAGCGAACCCTTCATTGTAACTATAGACTGAAAAGGTCTATACTAAGATTGGGGCGGTTTCCACCTAGAAACGCCTGATGCCTTGATCGAAGTGAAAAACGGTGAAGGAAAGCTATAGCTGTCGTTAAGTCTAATTCGGCGTAAGATAAAATAACTCCCAAAGGCATCATTATCACACCCTAGCAGAGCTTGCTTTGCTTTTCCACGCACGCCAAAAGTACAGTTCCCCTTTTTATACTTTCTTAATACTGACTCGAAGGCTTTGAAACCGATCATTGCTACACTCTTCAGCACAATTTGTGGATGACCAAGGCCTAACGAAAGGGTCGAATACAAAGTACTTTAAGGCTAGCCTACCAACCTTTTCTAGAGCATATATATATACTTATTTCTCAAATAAACCTCAACATGCAATACTGCCAGCATAAGTTCATAAGATATATTCCGTAAGTTTGTCACAGGTAACCGAATGCTTGTCATGAAGTGATTTAGGTCATAGATTCGAGGTAAAGCGACGCCTGGTGAGACACTTTCAAAGGCTTAGTACAGACTAAATACGGGGAGTTGGACTTCAAAACCGAGTGTAGTAGTTCTAGAACTAGCTCGAGTTGTAAGTCTCTAACATTACAAAGTACAGGAAGTGTCGTCATACTTATGGAACATATCTTATAAAATTGTGCTGCTAACTATAATTATTTCGTTATAATCTAAAACGTTTCGGCGTATACTTTCAACAATATTCTTTAGTTACAAACTAGGTTATACTCTCATTGTAATTTATTTAGGCACGTGTAGGAGTGTAGGCCTATATTGAAACAATATAATTAGGTAAAGATTAATAACTACGTGATTCATTACTCGGGTAAAATGAGACGCGAAATTTCACAAAGGGAGAGAAAGTCGCCCCAAAAATGAACTTTACGGTGTATACTACGCTAAATTTCCAAAATTACTGACATAGCGACGTAATTTGGCGGCACGAGATAGGGTAAGATCTAAAACAATAGAGGAGTCCCGCCTCATTTAGAGGCTTTTTCACTCGAATTCACGCGCAATCTTGACTCCCGTCTTCCGTATATAGCATTCCCATTATAATAAAGCATATGACAAAAGGCCAGGAGTATTTACTCAAACGTTTTCATCGAGATAGCCTATAAACAGAGAGAGAGTTTCGAAATAATCTTTGAAAGTGTTAAATCGGCCGTAGATGAAGAGGAGACAAAGGCTTCAGAAGTACCTAAAGCACGCAAGGCTATGACTGAAATCCCAACGTAACGTCTTAAATTCCCTCCCTAAAACATTTAATTAAATTAGTTAAGAGGATAAATATAAAGTCCAAGTTAGGGCACACCGTCCTAAATAAAGCTCCTGCAAAATTTTGATGAAACGAAACATTTTACATATTTTAAGTTGAAAATGTTGTATACGCCAAGATAAAATATAACAGGGGTGAAATCCTCTTAAATTCCATCATTAAACGAGGTTTAATGCAAAAATGAAGTATCTACTCATTAAAGAAAATGTAATCAAGGAAGTTAGGCATAATGTAGATGGAATATTTTTTCAGACAACGCGAGCTTGTTCAAAAATCTTTCATATAATCTAATTAATCATTAAACTCATTAAGAAATTTCAATTATTCGGCTTCTTTGATCTTAAGAGTTTATAATTTGATTAAAACCTTATCTCGATCCAAAATATTAATATTTATTCATAATAAAAGGTTTCGTATGTCATTCAACACAACCAACCAAACCATTCTTGGGAAGCACTATGTAACATTAGGAAAAATCTAATAAGCCTTTTGAAAACGGGGATATGTCTCGGATGTTATTCCAAAGGATAGGAATTCAAATTAAAGAGCGTGGTTCTCCAGGAGGATTCCATCCCTTTCCAACACACCACGACCTTATGTCTACAAAATGCATTGCTATAGGCATTAGTTGTAAAAATGCAAGACATGGTAAAACGTGGTTGCTACTTTGAGCGAAGAGTCTAGGCTTATAAATGAGCAACAAAACTAAAATATCTCAAACTTCCAGGCGCTTTAGTTAATCGTAGGATAAAGAATAAATACCATTATCCAATGAGCAACTTCTTCGGATGGATAAATGCCGACTTAACATCGTGAAGTAATAGGTAAAGGCTTAAACCTGCAAAGAACATTTTCGCAGGGGCTCCTTGGACTTATGAAAAGCAAAATTAGGAACTTAGCATGACACTAAAATTGTAATTAAAAATGTAATTTAAGAGTAACGACAATAATGAATATAGTTCATTAATGCATAGTTTTCAGACTAAAAGGATTGATACAATTTTCAACAGGAGGCGAGGCTACTTGGCACGGTACTTTGTCCGTCAAGTAGCCAGGCCTCCAGGTGTAAATGGCATCTCTCATCCTAGTCTAAAAACAATGTATAAATGCAAAATCCTAATTTCCCCAGGTGTAATTATACATAAGAAATGTGAAAACATTCATTCGTTAAAATGCAATAAGGTTATGGTAATTTTTATGAAGATATTTTTAACAGAAGCTAACTAGAAATTTAAAAAATAAATTTCATATTCATTCGAGGCTTGAATAAATTCATTGCAGGTTTATATATAAGTTGCGCGGACATATCAGATCTAATAAAGGAAAATTCGCTTGCCTAAGCCTATTTCTTTGGCACGTTGCCCGCGAATTTAGGCAATGGGGTAAAACGAGGGAAGGGGGAAGGTTTGGGTTTAATGACGAAACACTCCATCCTATATTATATAAGTTCTAGCTCCAACGTGTAGAATTTCATTTTAAAGAAAATCTTGTAAAAGAATAAAGCTTCAAGTTTCACTTTTAAGAAAGCTTATATAAGACAATTTGGCAAGGTCGCCTGTATGTTATAAAATAAAAGGACCGGAAATTTATTTTAATTACTTTATAATAGAGACTTTTAAGCTTATTTAAACACTAGTTAAGAAAAGGAACAAATGTAATTTAATTTAATTTTCTCTCAAGTTTGTTCAACACATTCTTTCGAAATGTTTTGCGCAATTTAAGACTAATGCTTTGTTTGGGTTCTCGGCAGGTTTTTTTATTTTTCATCAATGAAAATTCTCGAATCTTTAATGGGTCCTTGCATAAATTAACTTAAAAATAAAATATCAAATTGCTTATCACTTCAACAGAACACTAGAACTGCAAAAACTAATTTCGTTTTAACACCAATGAATAAAATACAACTTTGTACGGCTCAATTTCAACTATATATATTTTGACATATCATACACAACACTGCATACCCAAAGTTGTCGCATACGACGACTCGACGTGTCAAGGCGGCTATTTAGTTTTTTTCTGAAAATTTTCAACGCGTGTTCAGACTACGTTTCTACTTTTGAAGAATGTGTCTGTGTTGCTAACGTTGTCCGAGCGAAATATGCCTTTCCTTTTCTAAAACGACAAAGGCCCAAATCTATCGAATAGAATACAGTCGGAGAGACTGAGTAGTAAGGAGAAGAAGACAATTTTCTGGTGCACCAAAAATAGTTTTCCCAAAGCGCCCTCCAGAAACAAAAGGGAAGCAAACAAAAAACCTGGCAACATTGAGTTGGTTCCCATGCAGCACGAAACAAAAAACTATATAGGAAAGAATCAAATCGGAAATCCTAAGAATGTTTAATGATAATGTAGCATTTAGAGATTAGGTTAAATCAACTCGAGTATAATGTAGCTATAGTTTCACCAACTACTTGAAAAATAAACAATAAATTGTTGCATTAAATTAGAAATCATTGTCAAAATCAGTTTCTTCATTAAAATATATATTTATCTGAACATTCATGGAGCGATGAAACAATTTACTCATGATATGGGGATACAAAAAAGAAAGAGGAGTGACACTAGATCCCTACTCATCGCTAGCGACAAAAACGTATCTCCCATACCAAATGACCAATTTCGTTTAGTGGGGATGTCCCTGGCATTTTGATATGTCAACGACTCTGCTATGTGCTTTTTATACCAACACCTTATTGGTTGGGATAAAAATAAACCAAATACGTAGATTATTTTTATTTTGGAGAACCCTTCATTGACGTGTAATTAACTCTATAAACAGAAGGTTTTGGTTTAATTGAAATATCATATTCAGCAACGTTGTTGTCTTGCTGGAATATGTGCGTATTTAAAAAAACATTATTAGGTCTTCTTCTCTGGTATTGTTGGCTTTAACTTCAGTTACAAACGTAGCCCAATCTAGAACTCTACCCCTAAACACGTATTAAGCAATTTTTAAATATCTTAACATTTATTCTCGTGAAATCAATGTTTTGATGAAATTCCCGCTTCGTTTCATACTCGTGAAATTAGCCAAAACCCAAAAATATAGTAAAAGACAGAAAATTATGGCATATACCATAAATTGAGCGTTCTTCATCATTTTGGATTGAGTTACTTTTTAATAATGAAGAAGATAACCTAAAAAAGTATGCTTTAAAACAATCAACATGCCAGGGAGTTCATTTAAGCGCCTAATTTTACCCCTTAACTGTATATACACTGCCTTCGCCAAGGCTTAATGCCTAATGCTTTCCAAAAATATCGTAAACCTAATTGGCGTATCGAGTTAGTGAAGCGTTACGTTCGATGAAAAATAAAACCCTAATTCTCAACTTCTGAAGCGGTCTCTTTCTCTCTCTCTCGCTCGCTCTGGTCTTAATTACCCCCACCTTGCAGGCATTTTAGCCTTTTAATTAAAAGCTATTAATCACACGCTAGCCTCGTGCTTCAAATTGTGGCTCAGCCACAATCCACGCTCTCGCGTCTTTGACTAAGGTTTAAAATAAATGAAAAATGAGTAAACAGAGCCTGATGAATCTTTTGAAGCAAAGAAAATATAGACCTACCAAGAAATTAAAAGATGTCGGCATATTTAAGAAGTACAAGCATAAAGTCTGTTTATACTTAGCAGGAAAATTACCTAAGTGACCTAACCCAGAGATGTAAAAAAACTGGCTAGAGTTTAAAGAGAAAGAAAATCTAGTGGGAAAAATATATGCAATCGTCATTCGGAATATGTTTACTATTCTTCAGAGAGTCATTTAGTAGATTTCCTTCAAACCTTAGTTTTCATTCTTCCTTTTTAATTAAATGACAAAATTTCGATAAATTAAGTACAAAGGGTGTTGAAAAGTTTCTGGATAATTTGCATATTGATAACCCGAATTACCATGTTTTAACTTTTTTAATTTATACCGTCGCGAACTCGTAAATCATTTGAATTTTGGTGATTATAAAAATAAAATTACTTAATTCTGCTTAGCCTTTTAATAGATATGGGAAAAATTGCAGCCCTTCTTCGACGAAATTATGCTGGAGAAAAAAAAACAAGCCATGGTCCTTTTCTGTCATATCGATTTTTAGCAAAAACGCCCTAAAAATTACCCGATATTGTACTTCTAATTAGTGACTATAAATAGACTTTCTCCTTCTTAGCATTTTCAGAAAAAATATTTTATGTAAAAATTCACTTTTCGGTTTCAGAATTTCTAATATTCATTATATTGTGTTGCTAACAAAACTATGAATGTATGAGCCAAATTTAGACCAAATATCCCGTGACCAAAACATTGGAAAGTTTCGTGTTTCCACCTCATTTACGACAATATTGGCATAAGTCCAGAATGTGGAATACAAGGGAATTTATTCGATATTTCATTCAACTCAACAGGGCATTGGCCCATTCTGGATATTCGTGGTGACGTTACTTGCCCCAATACGCAATTACATTCGCACCAAAAACGGGTACATAAAAAGCGGTCAAACATACGCCACCTAAACCTTTTCGAAATAGCAAAATTTTCAACTCCAAAAATATGGTCAACTCTTTAAAGATGCCGAGCATTAAGTAATTAGGCTTGAAAAAGTCAAGGAGAACAAATATATAATCCAACATATCGTCCGTTTCCGTAATCACGTGTTCATGCGCCCTCTATCGCCGGTATTTTATGAACCAATCAGAAGTATAGTACGGGGATTACGATTTTACGAACAACTCGGGAACAAGAGATAAGGTAAGAGAGAGGGAGAGAGAAGGAATGTCAATCCTACCTCCAACTCTTCCTGTAAAGCTTCGACAGCCGTTTGACCTTGTGACCCTTGTTTATTGTCTTGATTCGCGGGTTTTCTTTGTTGTTGCGAACCCATCCTCCCACTTCCCCCTCCTCCTCCATGATCGTTGGATCCCCCGCTGTAATTCATAGAGATATTTTGTTTTTCCAATGGTAAGTTCCTAAACTAAAAATCTACCGAAGAGCCTACTTATTGTATCATATAAAACAATCGTGATTTGAATGGGCAGAAAACCTGCCCCCGCTGGCGCCCTACCCGCCGACGCGTCTAGAACGCGGTACGGCTTCCGTATCAACGGATTTCGGTAGCCCACTTCTATACCTCAGGCCCCACCACCCCGGTCCCTTTTATCCCCCTACGAATGAAGTTAGGCCCGCTAGACGGAGGATGGTGTATTGAAAGAGACGCTAGCTGTGGCCCCTATCTCTGCCCGTACCAAAACTAAGGTCCGAATTCGCCAAATACCTCCTAAGAGTCTCCTTCCCCGCACTGCAGTCGATCCTGACTGGCGCGTGAACCACGTGACTATAGTTTGAGCCTCTTAGAACCAATACGGACTAGTTCATCCACAATGGATATTATCATTGGGTATCGTTGCGCCGTAGAGTTGTTGGCGGTATAAATTGCGTTTCTCCTCTAATATACCTAGCAAACTCTCAGACCGGCGCAGTACTATTTACTCCCAAATGAAAAATTTTACCAGAGAAGTTTGAAAACAGAGCGCGCGTTTTCATAATACAACTTCCGTATTTTGATAGTGTAGAAAAGAAGGTTTAAATTGCTGAAAAAGAATTACTTCGGCTTCATGCCATCTTAGTGCAAGAGTTAAAAGAATTTAAGCTATAGCGTTTTAAAGATTATTTTTCGAATTTCGAATTTCAATTTTCGTATTGAGATTAGGATTCAGGAGAATTGGAAAATTACAATTTTTCATACTATTCTGAATTATTTAACCGAAATTGAATTCTAATACGCTCCGATACATTATACATAAATCTATTTTAAGTTCAGAATAATAAAATAACTCCGAGTTATTTTAAATTGAAACGCTGCTACATAGATACGTAAAAGTTTGATATAAACCCTCAAATTTTTCAGTTTGTTGGTTTTTGGAAGAGAAAATTCCGAGAAATGTCTTCACAGTGTGACATATTTCGCGTATAGGACTAAGCCTACTTTACCCAAGGGATCAATTCTAAAGAAAGGAACCAATAGAAACTTTCCATTTCACCTTCGCTAAAATTCCTGGTGTATATCCCCAAAGAAAGAAAAAAATAAAAAAAAAATTCCGTGGTATTAAAAAACGCCTTTTCAACCCCTTTACACCATCACCGGGATACAGTGGCGGTGCGTTTTTCACAAACTCGAATGAAATATGATTTCAATCGAAGCGAAAGAAATGGAAGAGACCAAAGAGAGGAAGAAAAAATATATACTATATATATATAAAATCTATTGCGGGAAAAAGTTTTCCAAGCGGGAACAAGAACAACATACGTTTTTCTCCCTCTGGCGGCCAGATGAAAAGTTTTCAATCAATCAATATTTTTTCCTTCTCAACTGTCTACGATGAAAAGCGTTAGGATATACCCCCTCCCCTCGAAAACAGGGCCATCAAGAACCATTGAACAGTTCGTTTAGTTCATTGGATATAATTATAAAACCCCTTTTCTTCTTAGAGAATTTGATTGTGGGACCATCACCAAATCCATTAACACATCAATGCATTTGACCCATTCTCTCACACAGGTGCGCGATGTAAATAATGTTATTCCTACCTTGGGTTGATATCTGGTAGATATTCTCGGTTCTCGAACAATTGCTTCCTGATTTCACTTTGGAGAGTTCAAGGAATTGCTAACGAGGCTTAATCAGTTATGTAAAACTGATGTAGAACTTCTCAACACTTCATATTTATCTCTCGTAAATGTCTGAAGGGTTCACGACTTGCAGATGGTCGCAACATCCATGATCTTACCATCTTCTCATACTTTGAAATCAGTTGAAAACTTCCGCAGCAAATAACGACTGAAGTAATGAAATCTGCAAAGAAAAAGGAATTGAAATTTAAATTGAAAAATAAAAACCAGCAAAAGCCTCTGATGAATCATACTAATAAAATTTGTAACAATGTTTTTGAGAGCTGAACTATAGCACGCCCCATGCAGTTACTATTTTAAATCAATTATTGTTTTACCTAATATTTCAAAACCCCCAAACAAAGGTTAAAAACAATAAACAATCTAAAGTTATAAAAATAGTACAGTTAACTGGCGAAATTCCATGACATCATGAACTAAGGGTATGTGCAAAACATAATAAAAGAAAAATCAGAGGAATACATGGCCACAAAAAAAAACTTATTTTTACGACTCGTATCTGGTTTAAGATATAAAATATGGTTTTCCAATAACTAGGCTACGGAAGGTTGCTCGAAATAACCGTGTCGGTCCCCGTAGACCAATTTCGGTGGTTTCGGGTCTAGGAGAAACAGGGGATTTTAGGGTTTATAAGGTAAAACAAATGGGAAAATATTACCGCGGACTTAGGAAGGAAAACTGCGGAAACTTTCAACAGTCGTCTGAAAACTTTCTGGGTCATTAAGGTCAGGATTATTTTCCATTTCCCAACGTGAAAGATCAAAAAAATTATGACCTCAGTTTTTGAAAATGTTAAAAAGATGGAATACTACCATATCTGTGGAACATACCAACTTAAGGAAGGAATCTCGTTCGAATTCAGGAAAAAACTCTGCGGATGTGTTATATAGTTAAAAAACTATTGTTTTCATAAATATTGACCGAATAGCAAAGAAGGCACAAACTGGCCCGTAAAGGACAGAACATACTGAACGAATATTCTAATCTTTTGAATGTCCTAAACTTAACCTGCGATGGAATTTTCCATTAATTTTTCAACAAAATTTAAACACCGGTTCAACATCTTCCATGTGAACAATTGCAACTAAATTGGCTTGAGTTTCATCGCATGGGATATCACGAATTCGCGACCAAAAATAATCAGACCTCCGTGCAGTATAATTACAAATATTTGAGACTGAAACTGACTCCATCTTTCAAACCTAAAGAAGGTAAAAGTAGAGGTATGTTTGCGTATCTTTCGCCCACGTCAAAGAGGTTTTTTTCACATAAGAGATGATCGTTTAAAGAGCTTTTATGGTGATTTTTCCCGCGACCCTTTCTCCGCCCATTGCGTAAAATGAAGAGGAAGAAAATTTGATCAGCTAATTGCTTCCGAGCATATCCTCATAACGTTGGTTGAGAGCTTCAAGGTCTTGCTTGAGGGGTAAAGTAAAAGCTAGGGTTAAGGTAAAAGCTAGGGTTAAGGATATTCTTTTATTCCAACTATTCTTAATTTCAACCCCCGCGGAGTGGCTCACCGCCCTTACATTTTTCTAAGTAGGCCTAAGCTAATAGCTTAAGGTGCGCATGCACTTTTCACGCGAACGACCTCTGACGAATTTTTCGTTTTTTAAAGATAATTAAGAGAATTAAGAATATTGGCTTAGATTGGGAGGCGTCATTAACGAAAGGGTGAATAAAATTAACTAGTTTAAACAATGTATAGTATTATTCCTTCATAATTGTAGTAGTTATCTTCTAACAGTTAATTTTAACGTCTTATCCCCTGTTGCATTACATCGTAAACCACTGAACAATACTAGGACAATTAAAACCTCAGAAACTGAACTCTAATAACTAACTAGAATAACTAACTTCATTTATAAATACTCAACTAATATGAAAATTCAGAGAATCATCATTGAAAGCAACAGCACCTTTAAAAACGAGTTCAAACTCCAGTTGAATCAATTGTTGCTTTAAACATAAAACTTCTGAACGATTTATAAAACGTGACCACCTATCATTAACCCTTAATTTATTCAAAAATTCAATCCACGTGGGGGATAAAAGCAACAAAATCCATACCATATTTAAACTTAAAAACCACCTTTCCCAGTTTTTAATGTAATAAATTTAATCCATAACAGGGAGATACTTAATAGTTTCAGTTTCGGGTAAAGCTGAGTTAGAACGATTAAAAGCTTCCCAACTTACAGCACAGGGGCAAAGGTCTAGGCGCTGTGGGCGTCTGGTCTAGGCTTAAAACGGTGCATTTATCATCTGCCCTGATAGTTTAAGAAGGGAGGGTTCGATACAGCGAGTCCGTGCTCGGAATAAATACGCTATACTCTTGGACTGTTTCACTTGCCCACGAATCAAGTGATAATACCATGAAATATCCCGCCGCGTAACTTTGGCTTCAATGAAAAGCGAGACGCGTTCCAACAGGGTGGTAATAATGTAATGCCAGAACGTTTTGTTCTATTTAGGAACTGTACAAAGCGAACAGTTCCATCGAAAGAGTTAACACGGTGGAAACTAAGCCGTAAAGATATCCTAACGCCTTTTATTCAGCTTAATGCTTAGCCCGAACGAATGGTTCAAAACGACAACACCCTTTCGGTTATAATTAGATTTAGCAAGTGAACAAAAACAATGTTTCTCCGTTAATGACCTAAAGAAAGAGCCATGCTCTATTGTCCACCTAAGAACAGGTCCAAGCCGGAAAAGGAAGGAATTCTTAGCGAGCTTTCAGTACAGTTTTCAGCTCGTTTAGCTAAGACAACGGCACGAATTATTCACTAGCTACTTAACTAGTACATGTTTTTAATAAAGTAGTTTATATCATAATAAGGACCTGAATTTATCATTTTTTTTTTTAAGTTTCGTTTTTCTTCTAATTAATTGAAGTTTCGTTTATATTTCTAGGTTTAATCTAATGACGTCACCTTTTGGGACAGTTCTGAAAACTTAATATAAAACCTAATAAATTTAAAGTACTATACTTGTGGCTGTGGAAGTCGGCTAGTTAAATGAATAATCTAACCTAACCTAAACCTATTCCAAACCTGACCTACATGATCCCCCATAACGTTACTTAAAGAATTTCATCTCAACTTAGTCTATATTGACTGTTCTTCGATCTAACTGAAAGCAAAAATCAACCAAGGTGGCTTACATTTAGGCCTTGGCCTAACGAAAATGAAAGACTTAGTTCTGGGCTTTCCCTAATCAGGGTTTTTCCACCAAACTGAATAAAAAAAGGGGTAGGATTGCACTTTACGTGACCCACCCAACTAACAATGGATTCTAGTTAATTGGACCATGAGGAGTACGAAAAAAATAGTTAAAAGATTATTTGACCGCCGCAAGTTGGTCAAAAAATTTTTTGAAAATTTTAAAATCCATGCACTTACCGCCATTGAAGCCGCTATACGCTTAACGCATTCTGCCCTCAATCTTGCAAAATAAGCCGGGAGGGACTGTGAAAAAAAGACGTACTCGCGCCGGAGTTTTAGCTATGGAATTTTTTAAGCTTACTGAAACCGTTTATTTCTGATAAAAGGACGGAAATATAAATGCGAGAAAAACTGCTATGTTTAGGGAAAAATCGTTGAATTTTTTGGTAATTCGATAATTGATAACGGCAAATTTTGGTAATTGCCGTCAAATTATTTTTGAATTTATTTTGGAAAGTATGTCAAATCCTAGGGGAATTAGATTTTTGGAACAAAATTTTGAAGTAAAAGGAGTCAAGTTATTGCAACCATGTTTTAGAAAAGGTGTCAAATTATTGGGAAATTAGCAAATGTCAACATCAATATTTCAGAAAAGGAGTCCAGTTTTTGCAACTATATTTTGGGAAAAGCGACAAATTATTGGGAAGGTACCAAACGTCAACATTAATCTTTTAGAAAAGGATTCTAGCTGTTGCAACTATA
The DNA here is from genome assembly GCF_054372755.1 of Phalangium opilio. NCBI lineage: Eukaryota > Metazoa > Arthropoda > Arachnida > Opiliones > Phalangiidae > Phalangium > Phalangium opilio. The sequence goes on along the minus strand of NW_028324187.1, from coordinate 2,495,540 downwards.
TTTTCGAAGAGGCGTCTAGTTATTTCAGCCATATTTTGGAAAAGGCGACAAATTATTGGGTAATTAGCAAATGTCAACAACAATATTTCAGAAAAGTCGTCTAGTTATTTCAGCCATATTTTGGGAAAGGCGACAAATTATTGGGTAATTAGCAAATGTCAACATCAAAATTTTAGAAAAGTCGTCTAGTTGTTTCAGCCATATTTTGGAAAAGGCGACAAATTATTGGGTAATTAGCAAATGTCAACATCAAAATTTTAGAAAAGTCGTCCAGTTGTTTCAGCCATATTTTGGAAAAGGCGACAAATTATTGGGTAATTAGCAAATGTCAACATCAAAATTTTAGAAAAGTCGTCTAGTTGTTTCAGCCAAATTTTGGAAAAGGCGACAAATTATTGGGTAATTAGCAAATGTCAACAACAATATTTCAGAAAAGTCGTTTAGTTACTTCAGCCATATTTTGGAAAAGGCGACAAATTATTGGGTAATTAGCAAATGTCAACATCAAAATTTTAGAAAAGTCGTCTAGTTGTTTCAGCCATATTTTGGAAAAGGCGACAAATTATTGGGTAATTAGCAAATGTCAACATCAAAATTTTAGAAAAGTCGTCTAGTTGTTTCAGCCAAATTTTGGAAAAGGCGACAAATTATTGGGTAATTAGCAAATGTCAACATCAAAATTTTAGAAAAGTCGTCTAGTTGTTTTAGCCATATTTTGGAAAAGGCGACAAATTATTGGGTAATTAGCAAATGTCAACATCAAAATTTTAGAAAAGTCGTCTAGTTGTTTCAGCCATATTTTGGAAAAGGCGACAAATTATTGGGTAATTAGCAAATGTCAACATCAAAATTTTAGAAAAGTCGTCTAGTTGTTTCAGCCATATTTTGGAAAAGGCGACAAATTATTGGGTAATTAGCAAATGTCAACATCAAAATTTTAGAAAAGGCGTCTAGTTATTCAAAGAAGATACACGCCCCAGGAATGGAAACTGTAGCTTCCTCTAGTGTAAATTTTTGTCTCTCCCCTCCTAGTACGCTCCAAAGGCAGGCTCGGTTGAAGGAGGTATTTCCGGCTACTTTGAAATTGCATAGACCGGAAGTTCCTTGATCAGCCCAACCCCGAGACATACCTTCCATTCCTGGAGCGTATATTTTCTTTGAGTTATTTCAGCAATATTTTGGAAAAGGCGACAAATTATTGGGTAATTACCTCCAAGTGGTGTTTCTTGGGTAACGCTAAGAGCCACACATTAATGCTTACCATTTTTAAATTTCAGTGCACTACTTTCAAATTGTATTGAGTCCATCCCCAGTGAACCACTTTCCAAAATATCATTTATCAAATTCGAGAATAATTTACACCTTTTCCAAAATATTGTCCTTCACATTTATCAAATTCCCCAATAATTTGACACCTTTTCCAAAATATTGTCCTTCACATTTATCAAATTCCCGAATAATTTGACACCTTTTCCAAAATATCATCCTTCACATTTATCTAATTCCCGAATAATTTGACGCCTTTTCCAAAATATCGTCCTTCACATTTATCAAATTCCCGAATAATTTGACGCCTTTTCCAAAATATCGTCCTTCACATTTATCAAATTCTCGAATAATTTGACACCTTTTCCAAAATATCATCCTTCACATTTATCAAATTTTCTAATAATTTGACACCTTTTCCAAAATATCATCCTTCACATTTATCAAATTCTCGAATAATTTGACACCTTTTCCAAAATATCATCCTTCACATTTATCAAATTCTCGAATAATTTGACACCTTTTCCAAAATATCATCCTTCACATTTATCAAATTCCCTAATAATTTGACACCTTTTCCAAAATATCGTCTTTCACATTTATCAAATTCAGGAATAATTTGACACCATTTCCATAATATCGTCCTTCACATTTATCAAATTCCCGAATAATTTTACCTTTTCCAAAATATCGTCCTTCACATTTATCAAATTCCCGAATAATTTGACACCTTTTCCAAGATATCGTCCTTCACATTTATCAAATTCCCGAATAATTTGACACCTTTTCCAAAATATCGTACTTCACATTTATCAAATTTAAAAATAATTTGACGGCAATTACCAAAATTTGCCGTTATCAATTATCGAATTACCAAAAAATTCAACGATTTTTCCCTAAACATAGCAGTTTTTCTCGCATTTATATTTCCGTCCTTTTATCAGAAATAAACGGTTTCAGTAAGCTTAAAAAATTCCATAGCTAAAACTCCGGCGCGAGTACGTCTTTTTTTCACAGTCCCTCCCGACTTATTTTGCAAGATTGAGGGCAGAATGCGTTAAGCGTATAGCGGCTTCAATGGCGGTAAGTGCATGGATTTTAAAATTTTCAAAAAATTTTTTGACCAACTTGCGGCGGTCAAATAATTTTTTAACTATTTTTTTCGGACTCCTCATGGTCCAATTAACTAGAAACCATTGTTAGTTGGGTGGGTCACGTAAAGTGCAATCCTACCAAAAAAGGACAATGTTTTTGTTTCTGCTTAGTTCGATCTTTGCAAACTAACCGTTAATCCCTTGTATCCCTTATATACGTACCAGCATTAATCCGAAAAACTCGAGTGAAGAGGCTTCCATAAACTAAACTAACGAAAACTAATTATAAGACGCAATAAAAAAATTACCAGCCTGCCGCCGTTCTCAGACCAAAATTATGACTCATCCTAGCTACATGCGCGCAGCTTCTACGCTCAGAAGAGAAAAAATAAAATCTTAATACCCTCCCCCCTCCCAACACGAAGACATGAGCCACTGACTCATTAAAATTGGAAGGAGGCCAAAATTGCTTTTCAATCCACTCTACATCTACATGCGAGAGTTCGAACTGTAATAAAAACGTATTTAAAAATATTTTTTTTTATAATTTTAAAACCACTTTTTTCTCATATAAATGGAGCAAAATTAACATAAAATTGTAATAAATATAAAATTTTAATTGCAATTTAAAGGGGCGTGATATTTTCGTTTAAAAAATTAGATCTATTTCATAACAAATATTTCACGGCGGTAGCATTGTGTTACGTAACTTCAAGTATAAAATCAAAGTACGATTACGATATTGGAGGTTTGAGTTACCATCTTGAAATTATTACTTGATTGAATTAAATGCTGATGATATGTCTCAACAATTAGATAGAAATGATTTCAGACTTAACACTGGTGATCACTCAATACATAAATTGAATTTTAATATAAGTCGATTGGAAATAGGAGGTTTTGAGGTAGATTTATTAATATTTAAATCTGAAAAGTAGTTTACAAATTTTTGATATATTTCCATCAGCTGGAGTCGACTTCAACATACAACTCCGATGAAAAGCTACAAGCAATAACTATGGATGTACTTTTCCACAAAAGGTTCGTCCGTTTTATGACGTGTAAATCGAGGGGCTAATCATGACCAGATTTTCTTTAAACCCATTATGGGTTACCTGCAATCATTTTGCCATATTGAAAGCTAGGGAGTTTTAAGATTGCGTATAATTTCTTTTGTACACACCGACTTCACGTAGTAACAGGCCCTTCGGTGTACCTAATTAAGGTATATTTGAATTTGTTTTGAGGTTTGAAAAATGATGGTTCATTTTAGATACTTCGTCTACAAACTTGCGTTTGAAAATCCAATCTCTTCGCTAAGGGTTCGAATTCCATTTAACGCTATTGAAGCCATTGCTTGTAATTGCAACCAAGTGCAATTGCAAGTCAACTGTCAACCAGAAATATTTATCAAGGCCAAACTTGTAAAGGGTGAACCCAGTACGAACCTTACTGACGCTTCTAATCCAGCTCAAGTTGTTTGTACGGAACTATCTCAGTACCCATTGCACAAGGTGATTAAATACTTGAACTAGATGATGGTCAAATTTACAAAATTTTATTTCAATTTCGACAGATTTGTATGATAGAAAGCGATGTTAATACTCTACGTTCGTATTTATTTTATTTCGACGAAGGATTCTTTAAAAAACTAAGTAAACCAATCTTGGAGCCTGTACCACCTCGACCTCTGCCAATAAACCTGATGACCTCTGATGAAAATATCAATTCATCTGTAACAAAAGTTGACGATATGCCAAATGAAATTGTCGTTGTTGTGTTCAACGCGAAGGAAGATGAAGTTGAGCCTAACACATTTGAATGTAAGAAAATGTTTTATTTTCTCTTTTTAAAAGTTGAATCATAAATGTTTATTTTGATTAGCGCCGTTTGATGATCCAAATGCAACAATAATATACCCACGTTTTAAAAGTAATGATACCATTATTATGGTACCACCCAGCAATGCGGAAAATACTTCCTTAGTTTACTTCAAGGATTACATTTACATCAATGAAGAGGAACCCAAAGATTGCCTTTGCAGACCAGGTTCGAGGTTATGTGCGTCGCTAACGCCAGAGGAACGCATGTCGTATAACAAAAACAGGGCTACAACCAATTCGAGTAGCCATAGCCCAGAACATGTGGATGAATTTCAGGCAAATCAGGATAGATCAGTTTCCTCTCCAGAGGCTGTGGACATCCTTGAACCATTTGTTCAAGGCTTACCACAAAAAGTGCTTCGAAAGAAAGCAAGTCAAGCTCAAAAGAATTTTGAAACTACGACTCTACCTTCACCCCAAGAAACAGAAGCCTTGGAGAAGCCTTCAACTGTAAATAGAGAAAGTTTACCACACATCCTGGAAAGCCATACTGATAATTTACAAATCGATTTAAATCCACTGGACACAAGCGTTTCAGATGTCTCCAGCAAATCTTTGAACATCTTGGATGGTAGTAAAGATTCCACACTATCGCCTTTATGTACCACTTTGCCTTCCGTTAGTAACAATAGTAGTTACCCTTGGAGCACATCGGAAGCCAATTTGGTAAACGTACCATCAACATCAAGCTTGAAATCAACGACTAATTTGAACCAAGGCAACGCAAGTAACGACCAAGTCGTTTTCACAACGGATAAAACCAACCAAAATGAACCTTCAAGTACATCGAACGTCAATGACGTTACTGCTTCCCATAATTATTGCTCATGTCGATTAAATTGCGTTTCAAAACGCTGCGCATGCTCAGGAGAACTGAAAGGCTGCAACCCCTCATGCAGTTGCAAGAATTGCAATAATCCTTTAAATGTCTTCCAGGCTTACAGTGTCAATATAGAGGAAGCTTTAAAGGATACGTGTCTCAAAGAAAACATATGCAAAGTAAGTGTATTTAATTTTTACTTTAAAAGTTGACTGATATTGGATATTTTGAATCACAGATGAAGAATTTAATGGACTTCATGGATCGTATTGTTAGAGTCGGGTGTTGTGAAGCAGAGATTAGATTCTTGGATTGCATACCGGGTGTAAAAGATTGTCCAAGTTGTAAAGCTCAACTTCAATATTCTTGGTGTAAAGGGATTGTTTGTGTTGAGTCAATATATCCCAGAAAACATTGCCAAGTAATTAGTAGTTACATATTTTATTAATTATGGTGGTAAGTTAATTTTAATTTAACTTTTAAGGTTTGCAAGAAATGTGCAATCATTGAACGTAACCTAAATTGCATGTGCAAAACTAATAAAGCATCCGTCTCAAGTGTGGATAAATCAACCGAAAATTAATAATATGTTAATCAATTTCCAAATATTGATTTAAATATTTAGTTAATCTTTACGTATATTTTCTATGAAATTTTGCATAATATAGCGTTATATTTATTTAAACTGTTAAAAGCACGCTAATATATAATTTGCATTTGCCATGTAGAGAAATCGAAACGTAAAAATAATTTTATTAAGTTTTCATACTGCCCTTAATGTATAAGGAGGTTTTTTTTATATCGTAATGGTATTATAAGTATTACATCGTAACTTAGATGTAAATAAATAAATAAATAAATAACTTAGATAAATATCTAGCTAATTGTAATTAATATATTTCAACAAGCATGTTCCTAAAAATATTATTTCCATAAGAAATTTGTGTAATCAATAAATTTAAATCTGAAGTTTTGATAACTTTAACAAAACCAGATTGTATCTAATTTCCGTTTAAAACTATGAAAATAAAAACAACTTTCCAAATTACGTTTTTAATTTCCGTTATTCAAGTTATTTCAATACATATGTTAGGTCAGTTGTTAGGATGGCGCTAAAGTCTGGGCCCCTTTAAATCGATCATTGCAAGGTACAATACATATGATGGTATTATCTAGTAAAATTAATCAATTTACAGACAATGAACGCCTCGAACCTGTAGGATTTGTCGGAATTTGAATAAATCCTATGAAAGTCGCTGACTTAAGACGGGTTTAACAATTAAATTTGTATGTAATTACTCCATGGGTCAATATTTATACTGAATTTAGTGTATTAAGCCATTGCTATCTAAAATTGATTTTCGTAGAACTTTTAACATAATTAAGACTTGAAAGGGGGGTGTTAACAGGCACGAAACCTTTATTATAGCACCGGAATAGACGTAAAAGTTATTGAAACACCTCTTTCTGAATAAAAAACAAGCAATGGCTAACAATATACTTGACATTTAATCAATAAAATTGAAAATATTGAAGTGAAACTCACGGAATTGTTGAAAACATTCGTGATAAACGTGTGGCGTTTTTAACGAAAATATTTTTGATAGGAAAATTGCGTTTGCAACAGAAAAGTTAAGTTACCCACATGGGCTAAACATTCGTTTATCTGATTCAGTATATATTTAGAAATTAGAGCGTTTGCTATCCATAGACCATTTCGAAAATTACATACAGAGATACCAACATACAGGGGCGATGCCACCATTGGGGTATTCTCCCTCTTGCTAAGAAGCACCGCTAGAGGCAGCGCAAATTGGCTAGCCTCCTCGAGCACCGTCTGGCCTTTCTTCTAGGCGTGACAGGGAATACTCAATGGCGACCTCGACCTTGTGTGTTGGTTTCTCTGTATGTGATTTTCAAAATAGTCTATTTAAGTATACCCATTCATATGTCACGATTGTCAATAAATAGTTCGTATTTTTTTCCTGTTAATGCAAAGCAATCGATACACTTAAGAAGTCATCAATGTGTTTATTTTTATATTTTGCACGCATAATACCACGAATAAAGTTTTCCATTATCCTTTGAAAGACAAGAAATACGCATTTGGAATAAACAATAGTCGAACTTTTAGGAACACCTAAGTCACGCGATAACCCTGTACTTCATTGAAAACAAGAGTTTTGCTTGCATAGTGCCATGTTAAAACGTTTAGAAATTCATCGGACTATAACGAAAAATACATTGAAAGGCGAAACTGAATGATAAAAAGTACCGAATTTTACACCGCGTTTTAGTAGTACATGAACTTCGGAGACAAACGCGCTTGTCCTAAAATGCATTATAAGTAAGTATACTGAATTCTATGTCCAACCAATGTGTAAAATAGTTCATACTAAGGCCTACATTAATTAATTAACATTAAAACGCGAACAATTATCAATATTTAGATCAAAACAAATGGATCTCTACAGCCACTTTTATTCACATTATCGTAAAACATCCGATTCCCATGTGAAAAGAAGACCTAGATTTAGTCCGCAAAGAGCGTCAAATCTACCACAACAACGTTTAGCAACTTTAAACCACAATTCTTTCGATTATTCTAGAATATTTCAATTTCTGTGGTTTGTTTTATGTCTAATGGGGTTCAGTTATCAAGTCTTCGGCTACTTGTCTATCTATTTCTCGTACCCGACTCGCCTAGACATTAAAAGATACACCGATCACAGTCCGGATATTCCCACCATTTCAGTTTGCAACTTAAATCCGTCAGTAAATATTCTTTAAAGAACAGGCCAACGATTGAAATTTTAATATTTTAAAATTAAAGAGTATATAAAATATTAATACTTCAAATTGGAACATTTTCCCTTAAAGAACTCGGTTAAATTTAATTACAAACTTTTCAGAATTAAAGTAAAATTAGCTTGTCAAAACAAAAGTGATTTCTGTACAAATGGTACCATAAGGAGCTGGGACGATTACGCTTCGATTTTATTAAATTCAACCACAACAGAAGAATTTTTATCTTACGGATATTCGTTTAATGACATGATTCAATGTACACCTGAAGAATCTTGCCAGTAAATGTTATATCAAAACTTATATTTAATTAATATAAAACTGCCTGAGATTTTCACGTACGCGTGTCTCTAGGAACATTTTCATGTTTTATTTCTTCAATTATGGAAACTGCTACTCTATAAATTCAAATTACACTGGGGAGATATTAACAGTGCCTAAAACAAGAACAAAATTTGGTGATTTAAATTCTTAATGTAAAAACTCATTTTAAATGACAATAACAACCGTTATACGATTACAGAACTTTTAAGTTTGAATGTCGATTTCCACGCCGAGCAGTACCCTGCATTTAGAGAAGAATGTGGGGCTGTGATTTCGGTTCACGGAGACACCATGATGCCTACTAGTTACCGAGGTTTTGTAATTGAATCTGGTTACTTTTATGATGCCGTACTCACTAAAGTAAGTCGCTCGTTTTAACTGTAATTAGAGCTAATACTGATCACACTGGCTTTATTTTTAGCGCGTTTTTAAATATTTGGAAAAACCCTACGAACCACAATGTTATAATTACGGACAAATGATAAAATCTGGCGTTGGTTATAAAATTCTTTCATATGAAGTAAATATCTACACAAGTTCATAAGATATGTTAAATAAGTTTGTCACTGGTTACTGAGAGCTTGTTGTGAAGTGACGTAGGTTATAGATTCTCGTAAAGCGACGCCTGGTGAGGCGCTGTCAAAGGCTGAGTCCAGACTAAATAGGAAGATGGACTGCAAAATTAACCGAGTGTAGTCAATACTCGCTTAATTATCGTTCTCGAAAAAGCTCTCAGTAAGTCTCTAGCATTACGAAGTATAGAAATAGAACATATCTTATAAAGTTATGATATCAATATACTACAAAATAACGCATGGAAAATCTTTAGCTATGTATGGGACATTGCATTTTTGAAACCAACGTGGAGTGGTTTGGATGCGAAAATATTAACCGAACGGAACCGTTAATGGAAAACTACTTGAAGTACAGATGTAATGCCCCAAATCAACTGCCGGGTTAGTTTAAAAAATATTTTGTTGTTAACACAGGATGCTTCAGATGGGTTAGAAATAATGAAATATGTTAATTTCTCCCAATTTCTTCATTACTAAATTTTCATTAATTTTCTATCATAAAAACATTTCAGCTTATAGCGATGATATCGGAGCAGTGTGTGCGGAAAACTGCAAAATATCTTGCGTGTAAGTTACTCAGGTTGGGAGGACAATGTTGAAGTTTCTAATAATAATTTCATTTTATAAAAAAGATCCTATGATTATGATGTTGAATTACGAATGAAGGTGCATCGAGATCATAACGTACGTAGACTATTATTAGATAAAGCGCTTTATTGATTGGTCTTTTATAAAATTTTAATTAGCGTTTAAAGAACCTTAACACATCTTGGACAAATGCCCATAACAGAGGGTGAATTTTTCTAGATCACTTGTTTAATTCCAGTATGCCCTAGTAGAATTAATTTGTAGGAATTTTTGTAACGCAGATTACTGGATAGCATTGTGAGGTTTTCATATAAGAGTCCAATAGTTCAACAATACGAATATCAACCCGTTTACCAAGTAAGCAAAATAAAAAAATAACTAGTAAACTCGGTTTGAATTAAGTTAATGTTAATTTTTATTTTTATTTCGTAGAGTATCGAAATATTTGGTAATCTGGGTGGTTATCTCGGTATGTGGTTAGGAGCATCGTTACTAAGTTTCGGAAATTACATGCGACTAATGTGGAATCATTTTAAGTTTAAACGAAGTAATCAAAGTAAAAAAAATCCTCACAAAAGTATTTTCGAAACGAAACATTTTGGCCAATATGGTCCATAAGTATCATTGCTTAAAATTATTTATAACAGGAACTAGCTTATTTAAAAGAAGCGGGAATAGTCCGCTAATGTTTTTCACAGTACGGGGGAGGGGGTAGGAAAAAGGAGGCGGGACTTATTTTAAAGCAAGACAAGCGAGGTTAAATCAGAGTGTACGTCATAAAATCGTAGTTTTAAGAGAGATGCGTGCAGGGAGGGATGAGCTCAACAATGGGGGTATGAATTGAACTGAAGTTAAGATATACTTGTATTCATTCCTGCTTTTTTAAATAAATAAATTCCTGATTGTACGACTAAATAAAATAAAATAATTCATTATTCTGATGTTATCTCTTTAAATTTTCATTTAAAGAAATGCGATTAAAATATTAAAAATTAAATTTTGAGCAATAGAAAAACCTAACCTAGTCTTGAAATATGTATTTTTCAGTAGATAATAAAAAGTCTTACGGGGCAATTTCAAGTAGTTTGGGGGGTCTTGGGGTGGGGCCCAACGATTTTGTCGTCGTGGGCTGAATGCCCCCCAAAAGAGCTCAGTCTAAGAAAGAAGAGTTGAAACCAGCCACAAGGTGTATTATTAATTTCTCCCCCGAATTCCCCCCCCCCCAATGTGGGCTAAAGAGGAAGAATACGGATCGCGTTTTCTGCTCAGATTTGCGTTTCTCTAATTAAATTTTTGAAGGATTGGCGTAAGAGGGAGGTTAAACCCGCGTGGCTTTCAAGATATCTTCGCATTCTCAGCAACTCAACGGGTGGCTTAACCAAGGGGAAAAAATCAATTAAAGGGCCAATGAACAAAGAAAAGTTGTGCTTTCCTAAAAATTGTTTTAAAATTTTGTGATCTTATTTAGAGATCGAGTTTAGTTCAGTTTGTATCGTTTTGAAGCTCAGAGAAAGACTAAAAGAGATCTACACGAATCATGATGACAGAGTTTTGTCTGTCTAGTAGTAACGCTCTGTCATTGTTTAGCTCCCAAATTGTATAGTAATTTTTAATAATATTGTATTCGGGTTTGAACCAGTGATCTGGTACTCATATACTGTGCCAGCGGATGACTTAGCAGCTATTGTTTAAGCATGGAGTGGAAATCGAGAGTAATGAAATTTGTGAACAAGGATATCAAAAAATAGTATTTTAATTACACTTCGGCATAGTATTAAGTCTAAATATGTAATGCTTAAAAACTAACAATTTTTCTTCTTAACTTCTTAAGTAATTTTGGGCAAGTTTATGTTGATCTATTTTAAATAAGATACGTCAAATAACGGGCTAACTTGATAGTTCGTCTTTAATAAGGTAAACTGTAATTTTTTCCTTCATCCCTCCTTTGAAGAGAAAAAATACCTGAGATTCAGAAAATGAACTTGACGGAAGTGTTTGACGTACGTAAAAAAACCAAGGCTGAGCATGAAACAAAGGAGAATTAATTTAGTTTTGTTCCTGCCGGCTGAAAACGCGCGTCTTCTTGTTCCCAAGACATACGAGACTTCAACAGACACGTGATAAAGGCACCCCGACCAAAGCGTGCGTCAAGGGAAAACAAATAGTAGCTTTCCAACTGAAGATAGTACTTTTCCTACTAAAACTCCAGTATCCTCTTAATGGTCGAAGTTTGGCAGTTTCCCTAAAACAACGATTTCGTAGAAACGTCACGAATCCCAAAACTTTTCTTTAAGATTTTATCTCTTTTCACTCGATCGTATGAAAGAAACAATGTAACATTTTTCTTCTAATGAGCCTTTTTTCCCCTAATTTAGTTTTACCCTCATTTTTATGAAATATGTTTTACTAGTAAAATTATATCATATGTTATGACCTCGTTTAAGAGAATTGGTTCATTATTACGTAATTATCGATTTGTGTTGTATCAGAAGTCGTGGAGTGAGTGGATAAGTCGAATCAATTTTAAGTAAACAACTTCTGCGTTTATAAAATAAATATTGTATCAATAACATAAAATATTTAATTAGATTTTGAGTCCTTAACCTTCCAAAAAAAGAAATGAATTTAATTATCAATTTCCAATTTTTGATACGGACAGTTATAATGATTATAGCCAATGAAGGTGAAGGTTTTCTACAGTTTATAATAATTTCTGGAGAATATACTTTATCTAACAATAATAATAGATTTTTAAATTAAAAGTTAAACAGCAAAGAGGCAAAAGCAAAAGCCACTTTATTAAAAACAAACAAGAAGGAAAATTGTGTTTACAAATCCGTCATAATTCCGCATTTTGGGATTTAAACCTTCATACACTCAGCGCCTTCGTATGTTTGTTTGTACTGTACGAAATACGATGTTTATTTTTCCTAGACGATGGTATAAGACTAATAAGGGGAAATCAGTGAACGAGATGGACCCATTTTAAGATGAATTACTATAACCTTTCTACGCATTACGGTGTACAAAGCGTGTCGAAGTTGAAGAAGTAAGTTCTCACGTTTAATGTCAAAACGGTCGGTAATACCTGAACAGAGTTGGATCGTCGCCGGTCGCGAGAAGGCGGATGTCAAATTGCCACACAGTCTACGATATGGGATTGTAGATGGTATGGTTATGTATGATAGCGAACGATCAAAACCTCCCACGGAAATGCGCGAGTTACGTGGCGCTTGAGGTCGAGAAGAAAGTTAAGTAGAGTTCCTCAAGAATTTCATCTAGAAAATCCCGGGGTCTAGCCAGCGTTATAGAATCTGAGTGAGCTGGTTGGGGTATAGAGCGCTCGAGCCCGGGAATGGGATAGGATAGAATAGGAGGAAACGGAGGGTAACCATGGAAACTTTAGTACGACGGAGTCTCAAAATGTAGTAGGTGGAATGGAGGATTAGAGAGAAAGGATGAGAAACTGGCTGGCGCTAAGGGGGAATTCGGTTCTTGTCATTGGAAAGAGTGTGCGAGTAACTAGCGGGAGGGTTGGATGATAAGTCATGTGGCGAGATTTAACCCGCGTTACCGTTATTAACATTAACATAAACATCGAATTAGGTCATGAACTACAGTGTAGGAAGTTCGGGTCCCCCGAAAAGTTACAGCAGGAGTGTGGTGCCCAAACCCAAGTCGGGACAAGGTGCCACAGGATCGCAAGGAGGAGCCAATCAAGCCTTACTAGAAGATTCCTTAGCAGTAAGTACTATCTATCTCTTATATCTATCTATCTGCCTTAAGAATTAATTTCCGTCGCACGAGAAGCCATAATGATTCAACTACTCCGCGACATTATAACGATCGCTCTCCAATTTAGAACGACTATCAATTCGCGATTAACAAACCGTAATACCAATGGCACATCGTAAAATGATGTAAACATCAAATACTCCCCAACAGATAGTATATAAACTATTTTAGTCTTAATTATTGTATATTGTTAAACCTATTTATGGTTGGTTAATTTTCTCTATAGTTATGATATTGCTCCTAGGTTTAATAAACGTATTTTACAAAATTAGTCAACTCTAAACATTTGGTTCCAAGTTAAACTAAATATTGCATTAAATATAATTCCATTAAAAATAACAGCACGCCTTCCTGAGCGTATATTAAGCTAATGGTCCAAGTATAACTTTAAATTATTTATTATATCTCCTTGAAAAAAATTTAAAACTTATAGATATAATTGAAGTACGTACACCTTGCCTTAAATCCCAAACTTAAGGGCTAATAAATTATTTAAAACTGCATAAAAAACATATTAAATTACTATCAATTACAATTTACGAATACATATCACTGAAAATCGCGAGTTATTTTTTCCTCAAGGTAAGTAAATCTTAACCAAACTTTTAAACAATTCGTTTAACCATTTTCAGTAAAAGTCTTTTTGAAATAGTAAAATCAATATGAAAAGGAGGGAAATATTTTGAGCAACAATATGCAAAGTGTACCTTGGGCGCTTCAACAAACTCGGTTATTAAGACATTAAGAATTAAAAGAGGTCATAGAAAAATATTGCTGATATACAGGGTGTTTCTCGTAAATCTGCCATAAATTAAGTGGGATGTTTTTGAGTGCACGATTTTGAAAATGTAACTTCTATCTCCATTTTGCCGTTCGGGCCAGTACTGTTTTCGAGTTATGATTTGAGTGTTTTAGGGATGACACCTAATTAAATTAAAAATAATTGTGTAAATACGTTTCTTAATTAAAATAGTCCAAATATAACTTGAAAACGTGTCCCTCGGGCAAAATGGAGATAGAAGTTACATTTTCAACTCAAAGTCGTGCACCCAAAGAACATCCCCTTTAATTTATGCTGTACTTACCAGAAACACCCTGTATATCAAGGCGTAAAAAAATGTAGATCACGAACATTCGCGTTTCTAGTCTCGCTATACACAATAAGAATACATCCGAAGAAACAATATACTTTTTGTTGAGCACCACCGTTTGTGTTAGTGAAATGACCATGACTCACTATACGGTAGCTTATAACGGTGTGTAAATTATCAACTCAGTACACGTTTCGCATAGACCGTTTTTTACCACTTTCATGCTACGCCAAGCTAGTATACTATAATCTAGATATTTTGCTGCCCTACAACCTCGCTTCTTGTATTTTATCACATCGCTCGTTGCTAGAGAGATCTTAAGTTATTTATGACTGAATATATTCGACCTCGAAACATGACCACTTTTTCTGGCCTAAACATAAACCTAAACCCCATTATTCCACGCGGTTTAAAACCCTAAAGGGAAGATGCAACTGTGAATATAAATTGATTTATAACATCAATATAAACAAGTATATTTAAATTAAACTGACTAGCGAAATTAATTTTCCTTTCATAATAACAAAAATACTTTAGTTACACGAAGCTATATTATATTAAAATATTAATTTCTTGATCCCTTTCTATTTCTCTTTGTTAAGGGAAATAACTTAGAAAATAAAAACTTATTTTCTTAAAGATAAAGAATAAATAGAAATAAAATGAAAAATAAATTTCACTGCGCAATTCGAGCAAAACGACCCTTGGCCGCACCGTGAAATATTTCCCCAACTCCAATTTCATTTCGTATAATAAAGACATTACAATTTTTGGCGTTAATATTGGGTCCAAATATACGGTATAGTTATAAAAATCTTTCAAAATCGTCTTATCAAAGGCAGTTGACGTTGACTCTGCTTAACATAACTATAAATCCGCGAAACCAAACCATATCATAGACGCGATAATTCCTGAGAAATTCGTGAGGCTTGTAAGAATTTTTTCAAAGTAATATTTATTTCAAATGTATTGTATAAACTAATTGCGTAAAAGCCCAACGTTAAGAAATTGATATACATTCGCGCACACGACATTCTCAGGGCCTATACCGTCTCTGACCGCGTCTAACTTCAGGATCTTAATTTAATCCGCAGATAAAACCTGCCAAAAACATACTTTAAAAAAAAGGAAATAAAATAAATATAAAAATAAAATCGTGAATTTCTAGGTCTTCCTCTTTTGTAAACGGTTTTCCGCTTAGTTGAATAAAGGACTTGAATAATTGGATTACAAACATTACTGTATATATATGCACATATACTGTATATATGGTATAATTTTAGTCGTTGACCAATTTTAGGACTTTAGAACTTACAGTCGAAACGTTTTCATTTGATTTGATTTGAAAAGCTCTACACAAAAAAAATTAATTCAATATTAATAAATCCTTTTGAAATTGAACTGGAGAAAGATAGGTATTATCAGGAGTTTGTATCCCGGATTTATTAGCAATTACTATTACGGAACTAGCATGAAATGCACGAACCTCTAGAACAACCCCCATTGGCAAATTTCCCTACGATGCTGAAACTAGTTTAACTTAAGTACTAACCAAGAAAACTTAATTTAAATTTGGGACCATCTTTTAAAATGAAGGCCAGATACGTTACTGACGCGATAACTGTTAATTCTAAATAAGAGACTTTTTCAAATCGTCGGCAATAATTTGTAATTGGTTACTTCTGAATAATCTTTTAAACTAATTTCACTATCAATATTAATATTTCAACTTAATAAAACTCAAACGATTTGATGAAAATTTCAACAGTATCTGAAATAAATATATCCTTAGATGAAGAATGTTTTTATCTTAAAAGGTTCGAAGCCTTATGTACAGCATCCTTTCCATAATATGACAAAGTCATCAAAACTTTCCCTCCATCATTCCAGAAGTCAGCTTCTTTATAATAAAAGAGCATGTTAATAACAATAATAAAGTCTAAAGATACTTTTCTTTGGAAGAATTAAGCTATTTCGTAAGCCTTGGCGTAAAGTGGATAAAAATGCTTATTAACAAACTTTGTTCGGCTTCGCGACTACGCATCCCTTTTCTACTCACTTACAAAGTCGCATACCAGACGAAACTAAAGAATGCCATCCGTATGACCGTATTCTAACAAAAGGGCCCGAGTAATATTAGAGCGCGGGAAAAGTGCATGATACAAGCAAAATAATAATCACGGTCGTTGTATTACATCCTTTTCATCTTAACCCGGATTCTTTCATAAGATCATTGAGTTCAGTCTAGAAAAGAAAATTCATAACAGGGTTGCCACGAAAGCCTTAGATTCAAATTCAACTTTTCCAGGTTTTCCCTAACCTTTTCTACGACTTTAGGCCCAATTTTATGGCTCTAAATATAAGAAAAGGTGATATAAGTAACGCATTTAGTTTTAATCGCATTTAATGAATATTTAAATGTAAAGCATTGTGTTATCTGGCTTAACGTCACCCATTTTAATGATTAAACCGCATATATTTTAGCAACATTAATAAAATTAATTTCCCTGACTTTGATGAAATTCCAAAAATTCCCTGACCTTTTTGGCCCATTTTGAAATTCCCAGACTTTTCCAGGTTTTTCCTATCTGTAGCAACCCTGCATAATATCTCCTAAGACAGAAGGTCCCAATAGGGGAATACAAACCGGAAGTGAGTCCCGAATATTCGCCAGGAAATTATAGCGTCATAAATCAAGGGGAATCTTTACATGTATACTATAAACATAAATATCACTTTGATGTAGGTGAGGGCAGGTACTTCTACTCACTGGCCAGTTTTCCTTTCATTGGCGAAACATGGCAAAAAATCACATGTGGCAAAATTCTTGATGAACTCGAGTTCAAATTCTCATCAGCTGTCTACGTCTTACATATGGTGATGAATATACCTCATGGATACTCTCTCTAGAGCTAAGAGACTTGTCTAGTCTAGCTTAGGAGTTGAAACTCATTTTGAGAAAATTAAATGAAGGTGCACTGCGGTTCAAACTTTCTGATAATTCAAAAAGGAAGCGAGATAGGAAAGCCAAGGCTTACGGTGGTTAGTAAAAGATTTCTATTGTCTAGCTAGAGCTCACTCAATACGCCGGTTCATCGCATATTCATAAATTGAGAATCTCCATGCAGCCTCTCAAAATACGGGGAAAATTAAAAAATGTATTCCTTAGGTAATAGCTCCTGAGAAATCTATAAAACTCCTCCGAAACTCTAGAGACCAGACACCGCTCCACAAGTATACGCCAATCATCTTACACATATACTGAGATACAATCTTAGAATGCGTATAATTTCGTTTATGTAAGGCTTAGGAGTCTTCTTCAAGAATGTTACTTAATATGTTGTTCAATTTTCTACCAGGCCAAACCGATATAATTTTCACTTTTAAGCAATTTTCAAGCACGATGGAAATTGGGACCGTAATTCGAGTTTTAAAATTGGTTCGTTAATATTAAGGTTAATTAAAAGTTAAAAACAGACTGAAATTACCGTAAGTGCGTGTAAGTCTAATCACTCAATCAGTGTGCGACTTTAATTGACTGCGCTAAAAATATACAGGGTGTTTCTGATAACTCTGGGCTGGGGTAATAAATTAAGGATAATCTGAGAGTGATAAGCCCCTCGTTTATTACTTATACATTTAACTATTAATGATTTTTAATCCTATGCACGTGGCCTGAATTTTATGTACACAAAACAAGAACGCAAAAATAGTAACTTATGAAATATGCAGTGTTGTTTTCGCGTGCAAAAACACGCACAATTGACCCATTGTTGCGAATTCGTAATAGTCTCACGTCATACGCCCATCGTCCAGACCTTAATTTAAATTTTCTTTTGTTGTCAAGAGTTTTCGGCGCCTTTTTGACCCGCCTTCTTACGCATCCAAAGAATAAAGCTACATAGCAAAAACCTTAAAAACTGAACGTTTTCCAAATGAAGATTTTTGAAATTTCTCGTTCTATACTGAAGTCCTGAGCGAGTGACGGACCCCTCTTTAACCTTTTAACTTATAGAGTGAACACCCACGCAACCCAATCGCGTGCATCAAAAACTCTAATTGATCTTTGCTTCT
Source organism: Phalangium opilio (assembly GCF_054372755.1). Taxonomy (NCBI): domain Eukaryota; kingdom Metazoa; phylum Arthropoda; class Arachnida; order Opiliones; family Phalangiidae; genus Phalangium; species Phalangium opilio. Next base: position 2,477,225 of record NW_028324187.1, on the reverse strand, counting down.
CTTCAAAAAAAAATAATCATTTTAGTGTAACGAAAGAAGGATGCTTACTATGAAAGATTATCTCTACATAAACCTTTTCAAGGCTTCTATCTTCTTAAGTTTCAATGTTGGTTAACTAACTTAAGCGGTTAAAACTAAAGAGAGTAAGCTACAGCGTGCTGTACCCTAAGACAGAGATGGATTTCACCCACTCATTTTATCAACCACTTAAAACATTGCTCGAATAATTAAACAATTTGAACACAAAACCATAAGTTTGATAAAATTATCTGGAAAAAATATCAAATCAATGCGCAGAAGTACACCAATAAACATAACAAAACAACACGTGAATTGTCAATGTGTAAAATGGCCATTTTAGTTATTTAGCTTTTAGCGACTATTTATAAAATAATTTTGGGTCCTTGAGTTGTAAGATAAATAAATGTTTTTAAATAATAAATGAAGCTTTGTATTTGGGTTCCCCGTGAACCTTTTTAAAAAAGGGTAAACACCTTTACAGGCGTTCTATGGAAAACCAATGCTAAGGTTTCAGCCTGGTGGGGTGCATTGTTTGAGTACATTTATATGCTTAGCGGGAAAACGTCTTTATAGGAGCCATTGGAAATATATACACACATACGTTAGCAGGCTTTCAATCTAAGGTTGTTAAAAAAACTTCACCGACTTCAAAGATATTAAGAAAATGGAAAATTAAACATGCTTTTACGGGACATTTCTTTACAGCTTTATTAGTTAAAAGACTAATAAAGCAAGGACGCGATTTTAGTGCTTTTAAACACATTTTCCGGTCTTGATAAACCTTTTTTTTCTTGACCCATGCAAAGTAAGTTCGAACTATTTTAAAAGCACTTTGGAAACAGAGCGGCCGCGCCTTAAAAGGGTGCTCGGTCACGGTAATTAGTGTGTCCAAAATGCAGCACGAAACTCTTATTAGAGGAAGATAGCTAGCTAGCTAGCTTGGCTTGCACCTTTCTTTTTTTTCCTGACCTATAGATGGCCCTTTTCTTAGATTGTGTCTTTTGGACATCGGTGATTGGGGAAAAGTGTACTGGACCCAACTTTTTTAAAGGTTTTGAGAATCGCTGATTGTTTGATCTAGAAGGTTACTAAGCCTCTTCCTGCCACCATGCAATTCTAAAGCAGAAGCTAAAAGAAAATAAAAAGTACCCTCAAACTTCTCTGGAGCCAGACCTTTTTGGGAAGGGCTGGAATCCATTTAATACGCATTAATCTTGGGAGATTAAAAATACATTTAACTCTTTAATTCAAAGATGTATTTATTTAAAATGTTGTAGTAGTTAAACCAGAATCAGCCTAATCAGTTTGAAATTAGATCAAATAGATGGGTTATATTATATGAGTCTAGCTGACATTGAATATACGGTACAGTTCTACAAAAATGTATTTACTTGAAATTAGTATCGGAAATAGCAATGATATAATAATGTTCAACTCTCCTCAACGCATGAACAAGTGACGGTTCACAATGGGGTTCGTGACCATTTATATTTTGAAACGAAATGCAGAATAAACAAGTTTTTGACGCGTCACCATCAAGGATGTCATCAACATATAAACGAGTTAAGGGGTTGCGTAATGATTTTGGGTGGAAGTAAAGATGAACTCCCAATCATTCATACTTCATTTAAATAAAAAATACATCCCTTGTTCTAGTTATACAAATATATTAAGCTCATATTTAAAAACCCTACAGGTAAACATAATCGCTGCGTAATTAAACTTCTCGTACGTTATAAAGTACGCGTAGGCTTAAAAATATTCCGTGTCTTTGGAACATATGTTTAATATGAAACCTGTACTCCAATTCCCTCGTTAGCTCTGATAACGTACCGAATGAGTATCACTCGGAAAACTAAGGCCGTTTCGTAGACATGTCACCGACACCAATAGTAGGTTCCGTTGCACCAATAACTATTGCGCAGTTGCAAATATCAGAGGCCGATAACCACGAAGTCGTTGTTAAAAATACGTTTTCAAGAATAAAGTCATTTAAATTGTCACTCAACTTAAAATCAGTTTTAAGCGCGGTAATATGCAGTTTATTATCTACAATCGGAGCGTTACAATTCCGTATATTCCCTTCGATTAAACCAATGGAACTTTTGGGTTACGCCTATCTGTCGATGATTGTGTTTAGCCTTCCAGCTTGGTTAAACTTAACCAGATTCAACCGTGAGAATTTAAAATCGTTATCAAATGCAAGAATATACTTGTATCTATTTGGAAAAAGCTTGGCGACTACTGTATCACTCATCACATACTTTCAAGCTCTGAATCGAATACCATCTTCATTGGTACAGATTTTCATGACGCTAAATCCTTTCACAGCCTTGTGGTTATCGAGAGTCCTGCTTAAGGAGCCACTGTCCGTTTTAAAAGTAATTGCATTCACTTTCATATTAACTGGAGTCATCATAGTTAGTTGTTTAGACCACACCTTACTGAATGTCTCCGAAAATTCAAATCTAATCATGGGCATAACGTTTACCATTATCGCGGCGATTACGGCTGCTACACAATTTGTTTTAGCTAAAATTATCAGTGAATTAAACGTGGCCACCGTTTGCATCTCAGACGCGATTATAGGCATTGTTTTAACCGTAATTGCGTTCATCTTCACTGAAGAAATTGTTCTACCAAGTTGCGGAATAATGGCCTTCATTTTATTTTTGTTTTCGTTAAAACAACCATTAACTCAAGTGGCTGTATTTTATTCGTGTAAATTCGGTCAAGCCGGATTGGCAGCGGCTATGGTCATTGGACTTAACGTGGTTTTAGCCTTCATTTTTGACACTGTGTTTTTCAGTTTAAATCCACCGGTTTTGGAATACGTGGCGGCCATTTTGGTTCTAATTGGAACCGGATTAAACGGTTTCGGGCAATATATTACCAGTGTACCTTTTCTTAATAAAGCTTTGTGATCATGTAAATATTTTAAATCTTGAATTAGATTTAACAGGTTAAGCTTATTTTTCTGATATAAACTAGGCCTAAAATTTTTAAAATGAAAACAACAGCTGCTCTATTCAATGCCTGTACATAGATGCAACGAGCTAGACGCTTGCCATGAATAATAAGTTCAACGTAGAGCTTAAATTTATAATGTCAGAACAGTCGTTATCGTGAGACCTCACACTAGAAATATGGAAGGTGGCGGCATAGCGAGCGAAATTACTTCAAATCCGATCCAAACCGAGACGGAATTAAGTATTAAAACTAAGTCTCGTAACCTAGTCTTTAACGTAAAGTCGATTTCGTGTTCCATCGTGGCAAGTTTGGCAATGACAATAGCGGCTTTGCAATTTCGAATCTATCCTTGGCTAAAACCGAGTCAAGCAACTGCTAATGCCTATCTTACGTCCGTCATCATGTGTTTATCGTATTGGATAATGGACCCAAGAATGCATACTAAAGTAACAACTAATACCATTCAAAGAAAACGGTACATCTTTTTATACTTATTTGGTAAAGGACTGGCTACGGTTTTCAGTTCGTTATTAATTAACACGGCATATTCCAAAATCCCATCTTCATTGGTGATGATAATTCAGTCTCTAAACCCACTGACGTCATTGATACTAGCGAGAATCACTTTGAAAGAACCCATATCCGTTTTGAAAGTAATTGCATTTGTATTTATCGCGTCTGGAGTAGTTATTGTTGGATGTTTGGACAATTCTTCACTGGATGTTTCTGCTTATTGGAATTTAACCATCGGTATCATTTTGGCCTTAGCCTCGGCTATTAGCGCGGGAGCCGTGTTTGTTCTGAGCAAAAGATTAAGCGATTTCAACGTCGCCGCTATAAGCTTATCGGACTCGATTATGGGACGAATTGTATCAGTTATATATTTAACTTCGACGAATGAATTAGTTATTCGACCTTGTGGAGTCCCGGCGGTTGTAGCTCTAATTATTACTTTTAAATATTTTCTCGGCCATATCTCCATTTTCTATTCTTGTAAATTCGGTCAAGCTGGTTTAGCCTCAGCTATGCTTATTGGGTTTAACGTAATATTCTCCTTCATTTTTGATGTTAGTTTCTTTGGTTTGAGACCTCCAATCTTACAGTACGTGGCAATGATTTTGGTTTTAATTGGGACGTCTTTAAACGCTATCGGTCAATCCACTACATGTATACCATTTCTTAATAAAGCTTTGTGATCATGTAAATATTTTAAATCTTGAATTAGATTTAACAGGTTAAGCTTATTTTTCTTGTATAAACTGGGACTTGAATTTTTAAAATGAATACAACAGGTGCTCTATTTTGTGCCTGTACATAGATGCAACGAGCTAAACGCTTGCCATGAATAAAAACAGTTGTGATCGTGAGAACGAACACTTGAAATATGGAAGACGGCGACTTAGCGAGCGAAATAACTTCAAATCCGATCCAAAACGAGACGGAATTAAGTATTAAAACTAAATCTCGTAACCTAGTCTTTAACGTAAAGTCGATTTCGTGTTCCATCGTGGCAAGTTTGACGATGACAATTGGTGCATTACAATATCGAATCTATCCTTGGCTAAAACCGAGTCAAGCAACTGCTAATGCCTATCTTACGTCCGTCATCTTGTGTTTATCGTATTGGATAATGGACCCAAGAATACATACTAAAGTAACAACTAATACCATTAAAAGAAAACGGTACATCTTTTTATACTTATTTGGTAAAGGACTGGCTACGGTTTTGGGTTCGTTATTAATTAACACGGCATATTCCAAAATCCCATCTTCATTGGTGATGATAATACAGTCTCTAAACCCACTGACGTCATTGATACTAGCGAGAATCACTTTAAAAGAACCCTTATCCGTTTTGAAAGTAATTGCATTTGTATTTATCGCGTCTGGAGTAGTTATTGTTGGATGTTTGGACAATTCTTCACTGGACGTTTCTGCTTATTGGAATTTAACCATCGGTATCATTTTGGCCTTAGCCGCGGCTATTAGCGCGGGAGTCGTGTTTGTTCTAAGCAAAAGATTAAGCGACTTCAACGTCGCGACTATAAGTTTATCGGACTCGATTATGGGACTAATTATAACAGTTATATATTTAACTACGATGGACGAATTAGTTATTCCACCCTGTGGAGTCCCGGCGGTTGTAGTTCTAATTTTCACTTTTAAATATTTACTCGGGCAAATCTCCATTTTCTATTCTTGTAAATTCGGTCAAGCTGGTTTAGCCTCAGCTATGCTTATTGGTTTTAACGTAATATTCTCCTTCATTTTTGATGTTAGTTTCTTTGGTTTAAAACCTCCAGTCTTACAGTACTTGGCAATGATTTTGGTTTTAATTGGGACGTCTTTAAACGCTATCGGTCAATCCGCTACTTGTATACCATTTCTTAATAAAGCTTTGTAAATTTTTGAGAGTTTTCAATTTTGTATACCTAAACATATTTAAATAGCTACGATTGTATACAGTTCGATTTTCCAAAAACACACTTAAATGCAAAAGGAATTAAAGATTTCGAAATGTCGGTACCCGAGAGCCAAAACGACATAACTGGAGATCATAGTTGCACAAAGTTACGTGTTTTGGTTCCAAGGCATCGATGTGTTGACCAAACATCGAATGTTCAACAATTATCGTAATCGCGATTTCTTCTTAAGCCTTTCAGATCTTATTGCTGGAAACAAGTCTTTAAGCTACAGCCCGTCCCATCACTTCATGGTTTAGTAATGTATATTGAAAGCTGGGGCGTATTAATACGCTGTGTTTAAACCTTGAAAGGTATTCAGTGTTTTTATCCAGCGCACTTTCACAAAAGAGAAAAAACCCAACGAAAACAGCTGTTTCCTATTTACCTGTACGGGGAAACCTACCCAGCTAGAACGAACTACACTCGCGCAAATAGGGACTTTAAACTGTATGCTCGTCATTTTAGAATATTTATTAGAAATGTCGACTAAATCCTTGAATTACCGCTTTAAATCGCGTACGAGATTAAACGGTCGGCAATTTAAATCAACTTCAAAACATTCATATACCTGCTTGGGTAAAAAAACTTTTCTATGGGCGCCTTGTTGACGGTATTATTGTCGCGAGTGTTTACCACATTTGGAAACCGTACCTGCATGGATATCTGGGACAAGGCTTAACCACGATAATGTTCGCAATCGCTAAAGGAAAGCTATGGATGTACGTCATCAATGAAGTTTCTTAGGGTGCTCTGCTGGTAAGTATTACAACTAAGCCTTAACACTTCACTCTTACCAGATTAAAACAATTAATTTTACACCAAATTGAGCCGATTAATTTTACACCAAATTGAGCCGATTCTGAGAATTTTCAAAAAAAAAAACATGGGGGTACATTTAAAATTCTGTATTTAACTACTTTTAATTTAGTACATAAACTGACGTAGTCTGAAGCTATGAGAATAAATACGCATGGCTGCAAATGTTTTCTAAATGACTTGTTTTTCTCGCATGGGTTCAGTGTACTAGCTTTGCTAAACCATTTTATTTGCTGAAACCGAGTGCAACTAAAATTAAACCTTGATATTGTTGACTTCATATTTGATTTATCCTTGTACATGGCGACTAACCCCAGTGAATATATATGATTGCTACCGTACCTGATAACACTATCAAAATACGTTTCCTAATGTAAGTCGGGTAGCTTCATGCAAGGAGAAATGAGGTAAGATGGAGTGGAAGTGAAGATAGGCGACCTGCGGCACTAAAACACTCCCAGTGTACCTCGCGCACGCTCCTATACCCTTCGGTCGTAGATCGTTAAGTGCTGCTTTGTAGCGCCATTGTATTTGTATGAGAATTAGCTTCTATTTTTAAGACAGAGGGGGTGTCCTTTACGATTCCCTACTGTACAACCCTACCTACACGCTGAGGATGCTGGGAGGACTTCAGTGCCGTTCCGTAGGTGGGGGTACAGAGGCAACGTTATAGGTATGGGGTTTCCACTCCATGCCTCTTCTGAATGTTGAACCCAATGTATTTTTTAGTAAAGAAGAAACAGGTGGTATTCGTTTCAGGTATACGTCCTTGATTTCTAGTGTTCAGTCTTTTTATACCTATACAGTACATACATTCGAATTCATAAAAATGTCTGCTACAGTCGTTCCGCCACCGACGGCAACTCCTTCAAATGTTGAATTAGAAAATACCCAGAAACCACAAAAAGGATGTAAAATACCAAATCAAATTAAATCCTGCTTGGCTGCTTTATTGTACTCAGTCTTCAGCACGGTCGGTGCTCTTCAATTTCAATTCTATAATTGGGTTCCACCTAACCAAGTAGTGACGTATACTTATCTAACTTCGGTGATGGTAACGATACCTGGATGGTTATTCGACACAAGAATGAACAACGAATCCTTCGACACATTGAAGAATGAGAAACTATATCTTTTCTTAATCGTCAAGAGTCTAATACACGCCTCCGCGGTTTTATTCCAAAATCAAGCTTTAAAACGGATTCCATCTTCTCTGGTGCAAATTACAATGGGCTCTTTACCAGCAATCTCCTTGGTTTTGTCCCGTGTAATTTTAAAGGTAAAATCATTCTTTTCAAGGTCAAGTTTATAAATAGGGTTCTAAGTCTAATCATAAGTTCATAAAGATATGTTCCATAACTTTGTCATTGGTTACCGAGAGCTTGTCATGAAGTGACGTTGGTGAAACGTCATAGATTCTCGTAAAGCAGACGATACTGGGTCAATTCACGTATAGTTTTCAATGAATTTTATTCTTATTGTACAGGAACGAATATCAATACTGAAAACTTTGTCTTTCTTGTTCATAATTACTGGAGTAGTCCTGATTGGTTTAATTAAAAAATCACCTTTGGGATCGTCAACAACATATTCCGATCTTCTTACCGGACTACTGTTCGCGTTTTTATGTTCATTTGGTGGTGCGGTTAATTACACGGTTTCTAAAAAAGTCAGCAATTTAAACGTAATGACTATAGGAGTGGTGGATTCCATTATCGGATTTGTAACGTCCATAGCAATAACTTTTATATTAAGTGATAAGTTTATTATTCCTGAATGTGGTGTTATGGCAGTCGTTTTCCTAGGTTTCTCTCTTAAACAACTCCTAGCTAACTTTTCAATTTTTTACGCGTGTAAATTCGGTCAAGCCGGATTGGCTTCGGCTATGATGCAAGGTTTAAATATGATTCTATCTTTTCTATGGGATGTTACTATTTTTGGAATGATTCCCCCTGTATTGCAATACATCGCTGCCATTATGGTTTTAATAGGGACTTGTTTAAGTGGATTTGGTCAATATTTACCAGCTCAAGCCAAGATAGTCAAATTTATGAATAAATCATTGTGAATTTAAAGATTTATTTTTATTTAATTGCTAAGCTACTTGAGAACAGCCTACAGCCTCTATAATCATTTAGTTTTTCTACCCCAAATGGACTGAGGATGTGGAATTTCTAAATAAAACCAGAGAATAACTCAAGATGGAGATTATTTATCTCCAGTTGGGGAAGGATAAACCACATAAAGTGCTCTGCTATTGGCTTCAAAAAGCTAAACCATATCGTCTACCCTTGGTTCCTCCCTACATCAAAACACGTGCTAAACAACCTTCAACTACTCAGATATTTCTAGGTACACGTTTAGTCACGAAGCTAAGTGCGCATTTAAGTTTGGAAAGTCAGAGCTTTGTAAGTTAGTATTGGCAAATCAATAAAAGATTGATACAAAACTTTATACTTCGTAAACAATAGTTCAATATGACCTCTACTTCCGAAAATCTAACCGTCTTCCACATAAGTATTGAAGGTACCGCAAATAACCAAACCGGTAGATGTAAATATAAAATACCGCCTCAAATTAAATCCGTTATCATGGCATTTCTGCATTCGTTGGTTAGTACGGTCAGCGCTTTTCAATACCGATTATATGATTGGTTGCTACCAAATGAAATAGCCGCTTATTCGTACTTAACTTCACTAATCATAACAATTCCTGGTTGGCTTTTCGCCACCAGATTTAATACCGATTCATTAACGCAATTAAAGAAAGGAAATCTTTACGTTTACTTAATAATGAAGAGTATAATACACGGCGTTACAGTTTTGTGTATAAATCAAGCATTAAGATTAATTCCATCATCTTTAGTTCAAATTATTTTGGGTTGCATGCCCGTTATCGCCTTGGTTCTGTGTCGCGTAATTTTAAAGGTAAAGTGATAAGAATTTTTTCTTCTTCACCTTTTAAATGAAAAGTTCAGGTAACATAACATTATATCTTAAAATAACGTCCTTTTTCTAAATATAAAAGGAATTAAATATTAAAATGAAAATATATGATCTCTTATAACAAAAGAATTGGAATTTAATTAGTCTTAAAAATGAGGACTTCTATGCTGCCATTGGTTTTGTGGAGTCTGCTAAACCGAACCTCTTACCCCTACGGAATTTGTCGAATTCTCAAAGGCTGATAGAGGTAAGGGTAAGGTAGGTGTAAGAGGTTCGGTTTAGCAGACGCCACTAAACCAATGGCGGAACAGTAGTCCTCGTTTTTAAGACTAATTATACGCGAATTATTTTGCAATAAGAAATAATTACTTTTTTAATATTTAATTCCTTTTATATTTAGAAAAATGACTTTCTTTTAAGGTATAATGCTATGTTACTTGAACTTTTCCTTTAATACATTATATTTCAGGAACGCGTAACGGTATTGAAAACTATTGCCGTACTCTTCATCATTATTGGTATTATTTGCATAAGCTTCATTGGAAGTTCACCGCTAAATTCAACTACCGGACATTCGGATCTTGTAATGGGAATTGTATTCGCTTTACTGGGTTCCATTGGCGAAGCATTCTATTACACGCTTTCAAAGAAGATTAGCAATTTGAATGTATTTACAGTATGCGCGACAGATGCAATTTTTGGCGCAATTATATCAATTTGTCTTTTAATGACCACTGAAAATATTGTACTTCCTTCTTGCGGTGTTACGGGGTTAATCATACTAGGATTTTCATTGAAACAAGTTTTAGTTAACGTGACGGCTTTCTACGCGTGCAAATTCGGACAAGCCGGATTGGCATCGGCTACGACACAGGGTCTAAACGTCATTCTATCTTTGCTAAGTGACGTCACGCTTTTTGGACTCATTGCACCCATACCTCAGTATGTAGCGGCCATTTTGGTATTAATTGGCACTGGTTTAAGTGGTTTTGGACAATATTTGCCTCCAATTAAGTTTCTAAATAAATCTTTGTAATGGGATAGATAATAAAATAAGCTTTAATCTACATGCTCTCTTTGAACTTTGAACTTTAAAATTTTCAATTATATTTGTTTTCATTATGGCATCGGTTTAGCAGCAGTTTTATCGCTACTAGGCCTAGAATTTATTTCGCGTCGTCGACTACATATTACCGCACTAGCGCCTTCTCTTATCATACTCTCCTCATTTGAACATTTTTGCCAATCATCAGTTACAAAACAGCACGTCGAGCTAGAGATGAAGTTCATTTTGGAACTGGATGTACACAGTTTATTATTCTACCCTGGCTAAGGTAGAAATGACAATTTTACAATACGGTTCAAAAAAATTATAGGCATTGCGTTTATGATTATGAATCAAAAGTAAATTAATCATGGATACTATAGATTGCATTTCAAAATAAACTAGAAGCTGTTTTTGCCTACGGTTTTTTTAAAGGAGACGACAAACGAATTACAACTCCACTTAATTTTACAAAAATCTATGACGTATCACCTATTATGTTGTATAAACCTCCCTTTAGGATCACAAGCCTTGGTAGTAGTAAAACTATTTTCAAATAAGAACGCAATAAACAAGTATTATCCATTTGGGATACCCATTACATCTACAATGAGTTTCATCAGGACTGAATAGGAATATATTCAGCCGTCATTTCAATTTGAATATCAACGCAAGTTGCATTAGAGGAAATAAATATTCTAGAGCGCAATATATTTATCACACTGTCATTAAACGATGGAGGCGTTACGGCTTAAAATCAAAAAGTGTTCGTCTTTCTTTTCATCACCCAAAACCAAATCGTTTTTGTTAGCATTCTCATGCGCCATTATATCTACTTTAAGCGCTTTACAATACTGAATATACCCGTGGTTTAAACCAATCACGGCAACCGCGTATAGCAGTATTTCAACGGCACTTTATTGCCTACCTGGACTAATTTGCAATATTTATACGCAGCCAAAAGTCAATAAAAATCAAGCTACCGAAAGAATGTCGATGAAGAAAAGAATTACTTTCATAGTAATTCGGTCCATATGCATGGGTATGGCCACGATATTCTACAACTTGACTTTAGAAAGGATTGCCGGATCCCTAGCGTTCATAATTACCTCAATGGGACCATTCCTTACGATAATTGTATCAAGAATTGCGTTGCAAGAAACGCTAACGGTACTCAAACTCATCGCCTTCGTTTTATCAGCGACTGGTATGGTTTTAACGGGATTTTTGAACAACACTGGTTTGGCTACGAACATTCATTCTGATCTGATATTGGGGATTGTATTCGGATTGTGCTGCGCCCTCTCAAGCGTCGGATCCAACATCTTCAGTAAGATATTATCATCAGTCAATCCGCTGCAAGTAGTTTTATTGGACAATCTTGTTGGAACAATACTTTCAGCAATTTTTATCTTAATTTCGCAAAATAATCTGTCTATTCCTCCTTGTGGCTTAGCCTCGTTTGTTTTAGTGATTATAAATTCGAGAACCTTTGTTAATCAAATAATAAATTTAAAAGCGTACAAGTACGGAGAAACGAGCGTGGTTTCACCCGTGCTGAATGGATCATGTATAGTCCTGGCATTTATTTGGGACATAATTTTTTTCGGTTTAGTTCCACCTGTACTTCAATATATGGCCGCGGTTTTAGTATTAATTGGAACATTGTTAAATGGTTTTGGAACATATATACCTCATATGGAGTTTCTTAATAAAGGATTATAAATATTTTTTTTAAAGTTGTACGCACAAAATCTTTGGATGGCACAGACATCGTTACCTGGACAAGCAGAAAAAACCTTATTAAGGACAATACTTAATGAATGTACTTTAAATGGCAATTTTAAAATTGTTTTGAGGAAAGAATTCTATACAGGTAATAGGAGTAGAGCACCTTGAAATATATTCGACATTTGGCACATCCTAGCTTTACAACTGCGCTAAATTGACGTCAAAACACTGACTGAATTGAAAACATCCAGATGGCATTTTATATCGAAGAACAATCCTGTTAGGTTAAACGAAGGAGGCTAACCAGTTCATAAAGAGGTAATAAAAATATTCACGAGCGCAAATAATTCATCTTACTGCCATTAAAATATGAAGCCATTTCAAGTTGAAATCAAAAAGAGTTCATCTTTAGTTTTATCAGACAAAACTAAATCATTTTTGTGGGCATTATTGTGCGCCACGATCTCTACTGTAGGAGCTTTACAATACCGAATATATCCATGGTTTAAACCAATCACGGCAGTTTGCTATAGCAGCATTTTATCGGTAGTTTATTGTTTACCTGGACTAAGTTGTACTGTTTATACGAGACCAAAACCCAGGAATAATCGAGCTACCGAAACATTATCGATGAAAAAACGATTAACTTTCATAACAATCCGGTCATTATGCAGTTGTATGTCCTTAATCTTCTACAACTTGACTTTGGAAAGGGTTTCGGGATCTTTAGCGATCATAATGACGTCAATGGGACCATTCCTGACCATTATTGCCTCACGAATTGTGTTGAAAGAAGCAATAACTCTACTGAAACTCATCGCCTTCGTATTCACAGCAACTGGTATAATTTTGACTGGATTTTTGAAGAACACTGGTTTGGCTAATAATATTCAGTCTGATTTGATAATGGGGATTGTATTCGGATTGTGCTGTGCCCTTTCAAGCGCTGGGTCCAGTATTTTCACCAAGAAAGTTGCATCAATCAACCCACTGCAAGTAAATTTAATAGACAGTCTTATCGCGACATTAATTTCAGCGATATTAATCTTAATTTCCAAAGATAATCTGTCGATTCCTCCTTGTGGCTTAACCGCGTTTGTTTTAGTGATTATAAGTTCGAGAGCATTTTTTAATAGAATAATTCATTTAAAAGCGTACAAATACGGAGAAGCGAGCATAGTTTCACCCGTGCTGAGTGGATTATGCATGGTTCTGGCATTTTTATGGGACATAATGTTTTTCGGCCTAGTTCCCCCTGTACTGCAATATACAGCCGCTGCTTTAGTATTAATTGGAACTTTTCTAAATGGATTTGGAACATATTTACCTCATATGGAATTTTTAAATAAAGCATTGTAAATTATTTTTTACTGTTGTACGCACAAAATCTAAGATATATAAACTGCACGTGCAGAAGGAACCTTATTGAACATAGTACTTGATGTATATGCTTTTAATGATAATATTAAAATTATTATGTGGAAAGAACCTTGAAATATATTCGACATTTGGTACACCCTAGCTTTACTACTGCGCTAAACGTACGTCAACATAATGGCTGAATTGAAAACATCCAGATGCTATTTCATTTCGAATAACGATCCTGCTAGGTTATACGTCGGAAACTAACCAGCTCCTAAAGAGGAAATAATAATATTCATCATAGTGCCGTTAAAATATGGAGCCATTACAAGTTGAAATCAAAAAGAGTTCGTCTATAGTTTTATCAGACAAAACTAAATCATTTTTGTTGGCATTCACAGTCGCCACGATTGGTACTTTAGGCGCTTTGCAGTACCGAATATACCCGTGGTTTAAGCCAATCACGGCAGTTGGGTATAACAGCATTTTATCGGCAGTTTATTGTTTACCCGGACTAAGTTGTGCTGTTTATAAGCGGCCAAAAACCAGGAATAACCGAGTTACTGAAACAATGTCAATGAAAAAACGAGTAACATTAATAGCAATCCGGTCAGTATGCGGTTGTATGGCCATAATCTTCCACAACTTGACTTTGGAAAGGGTTGCGGGATCCTTAGCGGTCATAATGACGTCACTGGGACCATTCCTGACTATTATTGCCTCACGAATTGTGTTGAAAGAATCAATAACAGTACTCAAACTCATCGCCTTCGTTTTCACAGCAACTGGTATAATTTTGACGGGATTTTTGAAGAACACTGGTTTGGCTTCTAACATTCAGTCTGATTTGATAATGGGGATCGTATTTGGACTGTGCAGCGCTCTCTCAACTGTTGGAGTGAGCATTTGCAGTAAAAAAGTATCATCAATCAATCCATTGCAAGTAGTTATAATGGAGAGTCTTAGTACAGTATTACTATCGACAATTTTAATCTTAATTTCCAAAGATAATTTGTCGATTCCTCCTTGTGGCTTAACCGCGTTTATTTTAGTGATTATAAATTCGAGAACCTTCGTTAATCAAATAATAAATTTAAAAGCGTATAAATTTGGGGATGCTAGCGTAGTTTCACCCATTATCAGTGGATCATGTATAGTCCTCGCATTTATATGGGACATAATGTTTTTTGGACTAGTTCCACCTGTACTGCAATATATGGCCGCGGTTTTAGTATTAATTGGAACATTGTTAAATGGATTTGGAACATATATACCTTATTTGGAGTTTTTTAATAAAGGATTATAAATTCCTTTCTACTGTTGTACGCACTAAATCTTTGGATTATAAATTGCACAGGCATTACCTTTGACCCGCAGAAAGAACATTATTGAATACAGCGCTTAATGTACTTACATTTAATGACAATATTAAACTTTTTGTGAGGTAAGGACTCTATTCAACCTTTGATACATCCTTCATTTACCTCTGCGCTAAATTGACTGAATTGAAAATATCCAGATCTAATTTGAAATCGAGTTACTGTTAGATTATGCTTAGCTTAAAAAGAAAGTGAGGGAGAGCGTAGTGTTACTATGTGAATTTAAGTAAATCTAATAAAGTACAAGAGAGGAAAAAAGTAAAAACAATAGATTAGTAAACTAGAGACCCTAAGGCCATCTATTAAGTATCGAGACCGGCAAACAATTGTGCCATAGTCAGATAATAGCAAACACTCCTGCGAGTTAAACGAAGGAGGCAACCCAGTTCATAAAGAGGAAATAAAATTATTCAAACGAGCAAATAATTCATCTTACTGCAGTTAAAATATGGAGCCATTACAAGTTGAAATCAAAAAGAGTTTGTCTATAGTTTTATCAGACAAAACTAAATCATATTTGTTGGCATTACTGTGCTCCACGATCGCCACATTAGGCGCTTTACAATACCGTATATATCCGTGGTTTAGACCAATCACTGCAGTTTGCTATGGCAGCACTTTATCGGCAGTTTATTGTTTACCTGCACTAAGTTGTACTGTTTATACAAGACCTAATCACAGGAATAATCGAGCTACCGAAACAATGTCGATGAAAAAACGACTAAGTTTGATAGTAATCCGGTCAGTATGCATTTGTATGACCTTAATCTTCTACAACTTGACTTTGAAAAGGGTTGCGGGATCCTTAGCGGTCATAATGACGTCACTGGGACCATTCCTGACTATTATTGCCTCACGAATTGTGCTGAAAGAATCAATAACTGCAGTGAAAATCATCGCCTTCGTTTTCACAGCCACTGGTATAGTTTTGACGGGATTTTTGAAGAATACTGGTTTGGCTACTAACATTCAGTCTGATTTGATAATGGGAATTGTATTCGGATTGTGCTGTGCCCTTTCAAGCGTTGGAGTGAGTATTTTCACCAAGAAAGTTGCATCAATCAATATACTGCAAGTAACTTTCATAGACAGTCTTATCGGAACATTAATAACAGCGATATTAATCCTAATCTTCAAAGATAATTTGTCGATTCCTCCTTGTGGCTTAGTCGCGTTTATTTTAGTGATTATAAATTCTAGAAACCTTGTTAGTAAAATAATTCATATAAAAGCATTTAAGTACGGAGAAGCCAGCGTAGTTTCACCCGTGATGAGTGGATCATGTATTGTCCTGGCATTTACATGGGACATAATGTTTTTCGGTTTAGTTCCACCTGTACTTCAATATACGGCCGCGGCTTTAGTATTAATTGGAACTTTGTTAAATGGATTTGGAAGATATTTAACTTGTATGGAATTTCTTAATAAAGGATTCTAAGTTTAATTTTGATTATATATTTTTAAAATATATAGAATGTTACGTTTTGTGCGTGCTATATTATGCTATAACATAGTTTCAATTATTTTCCCAATTTTAAAAAGCTTCTTCTTTGACGTTTAAATACAAAATTCAAAGTACAGATTGATACGCGGTTCTCAGGTAAAGGTACTGAATTTCAGGTACATGAAGCAGACGGGGTGTGCGGCATATGGTACTTAGGCGTAAACGCAGTACATACAATTTAACCTAGCACGGCATTAAAAAACAGTTTTACTTTTACAAGCACTCATTTGCATTTCTATACAAATCATTTAAATAGACTTTGATTATAATTATATCATGCCTTTTTTGGGGGGGGGGGACGTATAATGACATTATTTTGGTTTAAGCAGCAGTGCATCCCTATTATTGTACTTAAATCTACCCAAAAAACCCAATAAAACCCGAGTTTGAAATTGTAATTGTTGTACATGGTCGTTTGAATAAAACCCGAGTTTGAAAAGAGTACTATAATTGTTGTACGTGGTCGTTTGAATAAAACCCGAGTTTGAAAAGAGTACTATAATTGTTGTACATGGTCGTTTGTGGTAATATATCCTACAATATAATTTATGTAAAATTGCTGGGTTACTTGCCATGATATAGACGTATTTGGGACCATTCCCTACTCTAATTTAGTCACAATATTTGCTTAAAGAATGAATAAGAGTATACTGGAACTCACGGCTTATTTCTTCAAAGCGGTTGAAATAAATAAATAAAATAAAATAACGAAATTTATGCATAACCCTTCAATTTTTTGGCAATGTGACTATGAAGGTATATTTATTCTGTTACTTTTCCAAACTTTTCTGTGTAGTTTCCCGGAAATTTAAGTGGTATTTCCGACATTTTTCAGTGGTCTCCGTCGCCTCTTAGCGACGCTACTCAAATTTACGAGAATTCTGGTAAGAGTCTCTTTGAATGGTTCATAGTTAGGTCGAAATCTCGAAAAAAAATTCGAATCCAGACTGCGTCGTTTACTTTAACGCGATTCCTGGCGCCAGCTACGATTCTATTCCCGACTACCCTTCCCTCATACACCACCAGAGTTTTTACGGACAGAATGAAAAAACTCTTCACAAGATTAGCAAGTTAAGTTGAAACTTAGAACCGAAAACTTGGCACAGCCTGTATTACCACCCTTCTGAGGCACAGCCAGTATTACCACCCTTCTGAGGCACAGCCAGTATTACCACCCTTCTGAGGCACAGCCAGTATTACCACCCTTCTGAGGCACAGCCAGTATTACCACCCTTCTGAGGCACAGCCAGTATTACCACCCTTCTGAGGCACAGCCAGTATTACCACCCTTCTGAGGCACAGCCAGTATTACCACCCTCCTGAGGCACAGCCAGTATTACCACCCTCCTGAGGCACAGCCAGTATTACCACCCTCTTGAGGCACAGCCAGTATTACCACCCTTCTGAGGCACAGCCAGTATTACCACCCTTCTGAGGCACAGCCAGTATTACCACCCTTCTGAGGCACAGCCAGTATTACCACCCTCCTGAGGCACAGCCAGTATTACCACCCTCCTGAGGCACAGCCAGTATAACCACCCAAAACAATCAAAAATTTAAACCAGAAACTTCGACGCCATTCAGGGGCATGAAAACCTTAACGGTCACGGGGGTATAGTCAGCGTCAATGTCCGGAAGTCCGGATGAAGTGCATCTCATAAAGGCAGCAAGGCGAAGAGGAAAACTATCATTGGCGATGCCCGTCGAGATAGAAGCGGACATTGTGTCTTATAAAGAGCTATACACGGGGATCCCCAAAGCTCGGCCTTTTTCGTGTCCTATTTGATTTAAAAAGGCCTATCTATCCTCACTTAGAAGCGTCCATTGCGGAACCTCAACTTGTAGTAGAAGCAAAGGGAACCCCGATACTATACGCCCCTCTATATAAAATGATTGACTCGGATCGAATATTTCCTTCCCATATGGCGGAGTTTTTAAGTTGATAATGTTCCTGTTTTTTTTTCTTTGCTTATATACTAGAGCATTAAAGTATGGAATGACTGATCGTGGTTTGGAGACTACTGCCCCATTTTTCAACTAGGCCTAGGTCCTTATTTATTGGATATTGAATGATATATCGTGACTTTCCAAACGAAAACTCGCGATACATTTTCAAATGATGTAATATACGTTTAAGCGAGTTTTCCGGAGGCTTTTTTATAGTTATTATATATTGTAATAAATGTAGGCAGTATAATCAGCGGTCGATTTAGGTAACTGATATTGTAAACTTGCACAAAATTATAACCAAAATTAAAAACACGTGACCCAAGCACGCATTTAACTAAACACATTTCAAACCATTAACCCAGACTTAACCAAATAAAAAAAGTGAACATACCTTGAACTGAGAAACAGTAACCGATTTCGGTTCTTTTGTGCATGTATGTCCAAGAAATCACAAATTACTGAAGCCGGTGAACACAATCTTAGAGTCACAGTTAACTTTCTGCAAAAAGAAAAATTAAGAAAAACATAAAAATTCACATTAGTAATGGACATAAGATGATAACGTCTGAGTTCATAAATAAGATCATATTGCAAACTCTTATGTAATATTTAGCTTTGGTAATAATAAATACTTCACGAAGTTACGTGTTAACTTCAATAAAATTTAAACTTCCGGATAAACTTTCAGGTTTTAAAAAGTAGTCCAATATGTAGTCTTAAAATATATGAAAGTGAAAATCGCCTGGGTTCCCTGGTGGTCTCTGGGAAGTGTTAAGGTTGGTCAATAACTTATTTAAGAGAGCAATACACGTCACTCCGTAATCCATCCCAATTTGAGATTACACCACTAAAAATAATCTCAACCCTTTGAAGAAACTGGCCTGTACTGTGTACAGGATTTGGAATTTGTAGTCTGCAATGAATTTTCAGACTGTAACGGTTCATGGTGAAGAAACTGCTTTAAATCTTTCAGGGTTTATAGGCTTGGGCTTCATAGAACCAAACGTATAACTATTAAAGTTGGGCGAGGAAGTGATGGGGAAAAGGTTTTACAAAGAGCTAAGGTTTTTTTTTATTCCATATATAAGATGGTTGGGTGCCAAGAAAATAGGGTACGAGGAACGGAAACTACATATAAAAATCAAGTCTGACAGAAATAGAATTGGCGACGGACAGGATTTGTGACGTCAGTTCTTGACCTCTAGTAACCCGGAAGCTTGGCGAAGTAAGCTCCAGCCAGTCTCGTCCCGCTTGGCTTGTAACTGTCAGAGTGGCGTCGGGCCTAAAGGGTTATCGGTACTTAGGGAGTCCCTGGTACTGTGTGCCCTCTAGGGTCTTCTATAGCTACACTTTCACCAAACTTTAGAAACCGTGCCCTCCATGATTTTACCCTTGGCCCAAGTACGACTCTGTTGCCTTAGAAAAGCATTGACGTTAGACGTAGGGTATTTCTTCGTTAACAACTCATTTGAATCATGTAATAGTCAACGCGGTAAGTGACATTTAAATTTGTTTGAAGCAAAACAAGACTTTAAGATTCTATTCCTTAATATTTCATCTTTGAACGGTGGTTCCCTCCTTAACGAGCGCTTGAACTTTATCGCTATATGCGGCACACGCGGTATAAAGCTTCATCCTCTATAAGAAAAAGGTCAAGAGGAAATTTGGGTGACGAGAGTGAGTCCAGCTAGATCACCCTCTTCTGCTTCTTGATTCTCTAGGCCCATACTTTCTCTTATCCCTCTAAGTTGGTCCTACTTCTTTCTGTATGAAGGTCTACGAGAAACAGCGGGCTATAGAGATTTATCCCTCCCTCTTCACCCCTCCCTGTTTGGAGTTGTACTACGTTCCTTGTCGGGTTACTTCTTCTATTCGCTGTGACGTGTCACAACGATCCATGGACCCGTTCCCATTGGACTAATTGTTTTGAACGCCAAACGGAATTGAAGTGAACATTATTGTACTGGAAGTGCATGGATGTTTTTAGTGGCTAAAATAATAAATAACCCCCTTACTAATTTATTGTAAATTATTTATGAATTTCTCGATCAAAAGCATTAGCTCTTTAAGCATGGTTAAAGAAAATCAATAAAATTCCATGGATGAAGAAAAAAGATGGTAGTTTCTATTCCAAGCCAGGCAAAGGTCATTAAACTCTGATGGGAGTTCAAGCATCTTACAACCCGAAAAAAGCTCTTTAATATTGGTACACAATTTTAAACCCAAGTATATCTTTTAAAGGGATAGCGGAACATAAATCGATACACACTATCCCTTTAAATAGCGTTCATCTCAAAGTCTCAAATAGTTTCGCATGAAGTATTTTAAATCTATCGAAACAGCCCTTTAGTCTCAATTTAATTTCCTCAAATACTTATTCAAATCCAATAAAGCGATACTCTAGCAAAACTAATGAAAACATCTAAACATCTAGGCTTAGCTTTTCAACCCAGCCCCATTGGAACTTAAATTTTATAAAATTCAGACTTTTCTAGATAACTCGACGTCTTGAAACCAATACCGAGATGCAACTAATCATATTTTAGCGCCTGCGTTTACGGCAAATAGTGAGCCTTATTTTCGTCGCAACTTTTAGTTGGGGACAGAAACAATTCTTTGGCAAAGTCGGGGTATCAACAAGAGGTTTTTTAAGTAACGGGTCATGAAAGATGAGGGCATGGTAGGGTAGGGCGTTTGTAGACACGGCGGCGCTGAGTGGGGGCGTGCGATCCAAACTTTTCTTTGGCTTAGGCAGAGAGCTCGGGATGGAAAACGTAGGCCCTAGGAGACGGAAAACGGCTGAAAAGTCTGGTAAATGCGGCCTGTTTTCTCAGCATCCCTAGGGAGCGATTGAATGTGGGTTGGCTAGGGTATTAGGGATGAGGAAAGAAACTACAGGGATTCTAGCGAAGTAATTGCAAGCTTGAGATCACGCTAATATGCAAAGAAGGAGATAAATGCCAATTATCTATTACTAACCAAAACTGTATGTTAAGAAATACGCTCAATTCATGATTTAAATGACCAAGTACAAGCGTACACGGAATTTGCGTTATGCGTCCCGGATTTAAAAATTACAATTAAGCTACGATGCCTGGGTATATATTATGGAAGGGCGGCACAAGGGCCGGAGAATACCATCAGTTGAAATGTTTCCCTGAGCTCAGAACGACCCCAATATTGAATTGAGAATTTCCCTTGAGAGCCAAATAGCTTATAAATAGTCTTATCCCTTCAGAAGAGAACTACAAACCCATGACCACAGTTAATTGGCGACATTTCTAGGACCTAACATAAGCACTTGGCTCGACCATCCTTAGGAGTCTTTTTTTCCAAATCTCAAACCAAAGAAACTGCCTCCAATGCTGGCTAGATTTTCCCCATCGAACATAACGGTGATAGACAAGGCAAGGGTTTTCATTGATTACAGAGATCCGAAGCTCTCCCATAGCCTCCTCATATAACTTGTCTTGGGCGCGGCAGAAGGGTGCTGAAACTCCATCAATCAGAGATGTAAGAAAATCTAGCTTTCCTCTCACTTTTCTCTCTTCGAAAACGTGGCTAGTTTTGGCCGATAGTTCCTTGCTTTAGTGGGGAGGGTTCGACTATTCCATGGCATGGTATATTGGTTTTTAAATAACTTTAGACTCGCGATCATTTTCTTTCTGAAATCGTGACACGCGGGGATATACTTTTAACGGAAATAGAATTGAAGAAACACAAGGCGGAAGGAAGTACATTCTTCTCAAAAATATTTATTTTCCACAATTTTTTTTTAATATTTCATAGTATCTCTATGGTTTATTATATCAACTTCTAAAATGCAATATATTTAATGGATTTTTCGCACCTAAACCTGGCAGTTTCAAAACAAAAAAATAAATAAAATATATATTTATATAACCTTAAGAAATTGTAAATTGTAAGCTTCGGTTTTTATACCCTTATTTTTGGTACAAGGTGCTAACAGAGTATAGAGGTAAAAATTAAATAAGTAATTAAAATTGACGTAAAACTAGCTCGGTTTGGATGTAGATCAATTTAAAAATAGGATAAATTTTGTTTGCTAGAATCTTAAATGGAGTACTTCATTGGGTCCTTTTTAAACCGAAAAACACGTGCTTTGTAAGTGGCGTGTTAATGATGCAACTAACTAAAGAATTTTTACGAAAAACAAGAGCCCTGTCAGAGTGGAAGTAAAGTAGTAAAGTAACAGAGCCGGCAGAGCTAAGGGGAATATACGAGTGGTGAAAAAAAATACAAAGTGATGCTGTTAACAACTTTGAAGCGCTAATTGGCTTTCTTAATTCTATTGTCACTGGATTTTTTTCCTTCCAGGCTTTTTACTTCAATCATTTGAACCGGAAAAAAGAATTAAAATAAATCCTCGCCTTTATAAGCTTGCCATTAATTTTTGGCAAGGATTTTTGGAATTACAGAATTAAGGGTGTGAAATATGTTCAAATTATTTTCGCTTCAAAATTAATCCTTCGTAATTATTTACAATTTCAAAATATTAATTTAAATTTTTCTTGAAATTAAAATATAAATCCTTTTAATTAAGATTTAGGATATGTTTAAAAATAAACCCATTATGCTTGGAATAATTAAAGAGAAAGGATTGCATTACAATAATTAATTTGTTATAAATAAATTACGTGAAACGTTTTTGGGTAAAACATATGTGCCAAAAAGTGTGCATAAAATATGTACATCGTTTAAGCAAGTCAAATATTTTGATTTGTGTTACTTATTTTTCACAGAGACATATTATTCATGTCAGTGAATTAAGCTAAAAATTACATTAATGTTCTTATCCCTTAAGAGTGGAATTAATGATTAATAACATTACATTAATACTTATAGAGATTCTAATGGATTTTTTTGGATATAAAGTAAACCTCCAAAACTTTCCAAGGATTTTTCCTATGGGAAGAGAGGGGAAGAGGGGGGGGGTTCGGTCGATAAATAAGAAAAGTGGTAGGAGGAATATTTGCTGTCCAAAGCTTTTACGTTGTATCCACAAACAACAGAAATAAACCACAGGCAAAACTTTTTATGAAAAAGAGAAAAGTATATATATAAGGAGACCTACGCTAGGAAGAATTAAGTGGTTTATATCCGGAGAACTTTTTGGGTCCCGGGGAAGTTTGGATGGACCGTAAATAGGACATCATGAAAACTATAAAGAACTATATATATATATATAGAACCAACTGGGAAATGAAGAAATAATAAGACCGCAACCGCATCTCAGTCAGAGTCTAGCTAGCTTAGGTTTATTACAAATTTATTTACTAAAGATTTTTAAGATTTAATAGCCCGTAAAAACTTTAAAAGCAGACATCCAAAGCTGCCAATATTATAATTATTTCACGTGTACAACGTTTCGTAACATTGCAAACTGCGTGGGGAATTAAAAGTTCTTTACGTCATTAACAAAATATGCATATAAACTGCCCCTCCCTCAATTATTCCTAAATCGGATTTGCTGTTATTAATAAGACAGCGCAAATTATTGTAGTATAATTAATGGTAAAATTGGGGTTACGCCTTTTACACTAAGCTCAATTAACCAAAATTGATTTTTGCGTAATATTTTCGATGTAGTGAAAAGTGCAAAAGATAAATAGGCACCGAGAATTTTGTGGGCAAACGAGTTGATATTTCTAAAATCATTTAATTACTCTACATTATCGCTACAAAGACCCCAAGCCATTTTGGAGCCCTGAATGCTCTTGAATATCTGTCCCTTCAGCCGTCAATATATCTCACGAATTTCTCAGGATTCAAAAACATCAATAAGAAATACCATCTTGCAAGATCGAGAAAAATTCAATTTAAGATCGTTTATATTTTGGAATAGCCTTTGAACGAGCGAACGCACCATCAAAACTTTACTCAACAAACTCTGGCCGCTATTATTAAGACCAAGTCGTTTAACTTGGAATATTAGAGGATGATATATCAGTTTCCATTCTATAACCTTCCAAAAACGTCCGTTTCCGGGGTGTGGTACTGTACCCTTGGGGATAAAACAGGCCGCGTTTTAACAAATTCACCTTTTTTTTTGGAATAGACACGATTTAGTTTGGAAAAGGAAAGAAAAATTATCCGAAGCTCCTAAATTTCATCCGTTTCGTTTTTTACATGGATGCCGGATGGGCGGTTTTATCAGGAAATTGGGCGGATATTCTTAAGTTTTAATAGCCAAAATCTGAGTAATGTCGATAACTTTATCGAAGTAACGTGAAAAGAAGGTGTCTCTAATTATAATCCGAGTAATATAGCGATCAGAAGTCTACTGTAGCTCCAAATACTACCGAATTTTACTAGTAAAAGTAATTTTAAAGTCCAGTCTGCGGTCCATACGGTTAAAAATATAATTTGGGCTATTTTATCTATGTACTTTGGCTGGAAAAAAATATATATGTATAAACCTAACCAGGCACACCTGTCCATTGGCTGTCAGTTGATGACGCTATTTTGGCGGGAAGAATTTTTTTAACCTTATCCAAGTGACGTAAGGGGTGGAGAAAGAGAGTATCAGCTACGCTTTTACTAAATTAACCGAAGGAGAAAATGGCGTAAATCTCTTCTAGAATGGACGTTACGTTAGAAAAAATATACCCTAGTCTTAACAGCAAAGCTGGCATTTTCTGTTAAAAATGTCAAGCCACAGAGATGACTCAGGAAAAGGGTGAAATCAAACCACACCCATGACTGAGTTTTATAAATTTGCGGAGCCATCAGGGTTGAATTATGGGCTAATATTAGCGTGTTACCTCGACGAGCTCTGACCATGGCAACGGCCACGGTGAGGAGAGACGGGATGAATGAGACCGACTTTTTAAATACTTCTTCAATTATAAATCCACCACGTCCTCCCAAAATAGAAACTCCAAAGTGAGGGTGAATTAAAAGTTGTCAACCCTTTGAAACCATTACCACGACCATTTGGACTTGTAAGGTAGTTCAAATCAGTTAAAGAAAACCGTGACTAATTAGCAATCATAGACAAATCCGTCTCGACGTAATTTCCTTTGTAATTCACAGTTCTTACTAAGAGTCACCTATTTGGAGAGCTTTCATTACGTAACCCTACTAAGTGTTACCGTGCACCGTTCTGTCAGCCATATTGGATACATTCTACGGTTTCTACCCACCACCATGTAATTTAACTCTTGAATCTTAGCTTCTCCCTCAAATTAAAACTCTCTATTAGTATCCTTAAACAGATCTGTGCTAGAATCAATGGCTAACCAAATTCTCTATCATAACTAGCTTCAACTAATCAACGAACATTTTACCAAAATTCCGGGAAATTCACCCTTACTTTAGTACCATGGACTCCATCATATATAACGACACGTTTCTAGAGCTTTATGAACATAATTTCCTGTCAAAATGGCTTAGAAACTGCGAATATAACCGCGCCTTTAGGTACAATGAAAGGTTAGGTGGGGTCCGGTCCAACGTAGTGATATAGATCAACTCTTTTGCCTTATCATCCCCTGGCGCTAATGAGGGTATTTTCTTTTTATCCATGAAAGAGAGAAATAAAAGAGAGTACGGCCGGTACAAGCCCGCAACGACAGTATACTTAATTTGTTATTAGGGAAACAACAAATTTTTATTTTAAAACTCAACAACGCAAAGAGTTCAAAAAGGTATATAAGGGACATGAAAAGCCTTCATTAAACATCGATAAAGATAAAGCGCGAAAGTGACTGCAAATTATGAATGAACATACGTGATTTTAAAATTGATGGTTTTAGGGTGAAATAAACGCAATATCGAACCTTATTGGAAAATAGTCAAAACAGAAACCTTGACGAAAACAGTCAAAAGGCGTTTATAATGGTTCGAAATAAACCTGTAATGTGTGTACAAACGGAAGTGAATATTATTCCTTCCAAAGTAATCTGTTTTTGTCCAGAAATGGTTAAAATGCACAGGAAGTGAAAATTGCAATATATATACAAGAAATGGGCAGTATTTAAACGGAAGTTGAAATATTTCCACAAGAAATGGGTAATATTGAAACGGAAGTTGAAGTATTGGAAAAACGTCCAAGCATTTCAACCGATTTCAGTTAGACCTATATTTAGTTTAATTGTTCTTTAAATCCTATTATGGCCTTTGCCACCATATTTTAAAATGGCGTTCCCAACGGGCAACTCCGGGTTCCACTGATGCTAATTTAATATAAACTTTCAATGACTTTACAACAAGCTAACGCCTATCGTATTTTGGGTTTTTCAAGTCTCTTTCCATCAAGGCAAACGGTGTAAGGAGAAATTTATTTTTAAAGAAGGTGAAAACACCCTTCATTGTTCGATGACAAATGACCCGCTTTATGACTTCCGGAAGTGATTTATTTTGTAAAAGAAAGAAAGAAGAAAAGTAAAAACCAATCCTGGAATCCCCATCCATTTGAACATTACTGCATTTCAGCTTCTTGACATTCGGAAAACACGAAACGAAAACCAGATGAGGGGGAGCTTCCTGTTAGTGATCGGTGACGTCAATGGATTCATGATTTAAGCATGAGGAGACAACGTATATAAGAAATCATTCCCCCAAAAGCACCAAAATAATTCGATGTAATATGTTTACAAATGTCATTGAACTAAATTGAATTAAAAAGGGTAATATCGTCGTTCAAAAGTGACCTAATTAGATCATAAAGGGATAGATGCAAATCCGTTATTAAATTTTGGATAGCAGCATTTCATATTCGAAAAGAACATAAAAACGAAACATAGCCTATGTTATGAGAATTGTTTATTATCTTTGGCGACGTCTTGATGAAAATCATATAGTTATGATTTCAATTTGTTGCCATAGTTACGGCAATGCACTCGGCACGATCTGTAGATCCCGTATACCAGAATTAAGGCGACACAGTTATGGCGTCATCACCCCGTCAAACCGACTATTTCAGTATATTGTTTTTACTTTAAAATAACAAAACTATACCTTGATGGGCTAATTTTTAAAACTTGAAAATATTTAAAACTATCTGTATCATAAGTAGTCAAAATTAAAGGCTACTAACCCTTTAATTGGCTCTCGGTAGTCGGCGAAAGGGCGCCAATGAAAATTATTCGTGTCATTAGGAAGAGGTTAAAATATATATTTATCACCGTCATTTCCAGCTTCCGAGTTTTAAAGGCGGAATAGTCGCAATTCCACAGAGAGTAAAAACTTTAAAAACACTGAAAATCATTATTTACACGACCTTTAGAACTCCAGGTATGAAGGAAAAATGTTTTTCAGTTCAAGAAACTCTCATCGTATTCATCTTAAAGTGTAAGAAACACCATTTTTTTTTTGTTTCTAACACTTTTGAAAATTTGTTTACAGTTAAGTTATAACCCTTCATACGACATATCTTTGTATTTACACTTTTATATTTTACATGTCCCTTGAGTCTTATTCCCACAGTATTCTTAATTATCCTTAGTTTTAATTTTACGATGCTTTATTTCAATTATAGAAACTTAATCTCATATAAAGGGTGTTTCTGATGGGTGTTCTTTGGGTGCAAGATTTTGAGTCGAAATGTAACTTCTATCTCCATTTTGCCTTCCGTGTTTTAGGGATGACCCCTTAATTAAATTAGAAATCATTGTCTTAATCAGTTTCTTAATTAAATTTAAGGGGTCATCCATAAAATACTCTGGATGCAATCTTAACTCGAAAACAGTGACCCGGACAACAAAATGGAGATAGAAGTTACATTTTCGACCCAAACGCACCCAAAGAACACCCTTCTTAATTTATGGCAGACTTATCGGAAACACCCTACATTTGTTAACACTTTATTACATCATTTGTGCGTTTTCGAGCATTTCAGATTTTCTGATGACATTTCTATATGGTCTATAACCCTTTAATTCCGGGATACGGAAAGAAAATTTCAGTTTTCAAAGGAATGCAAAAAGTCCCCACTTTTTTTCCTTTTCAAGCAAAAGAATCTCGCCCGGCCATCTTCTAAGACGTATCCTAACTCTTTAGTATGTTATTCTAAAGATATATATATATAGAAAAAGTTTTAAAATCCAGCCGCCCGGGGTTATGTATGTATGTAGTTTTGCCCTTAAAAACCCTTTCGGTCGCGTCGACCCCAAAAATCTGGGCTTTAAATACCTATACGCAGTTCACATATAAGATTTCAAACAAAGAATGGATATAAATTCCATTAAACCCGCTGTTAAAACAGTAATAAATTTGTTCCTTTCCTAGAATAAGAAACTGATGGGAGACAACAAAGAGATTTTACAGTTTTCTTTTGTCTTTCGTTTGTAGTGTTTTTTCCTCTTCTTCTTTTTTCTTTTAGTTATTTGAACTTTAGCCATGAAATGAAGAAATCGGGCGAAAAGTGGGAAAAAGTCGAAAAAGAAAAGACATTCTACTGTTTTAAACGACGACAAATATCTATAAAGTATCCCCAAGAATTTTGGCTCGAGACCATATTAGAGAAGATATTTTTGGGGTCGGGTCGATTGTGATAATGTCGTTAACTCTCTTTCTATCTCTATGCATTTCTATCAGGGATTTTGATAATTTTTTCGTTTAATTAAAACACTTTAACGAAGCTCAATTAAATACATTTTTCGATATCTCTCGCCTGAGATATTGCAGTTCAAACATAGGTGACCTAATACAATGATTAGTCCGAAATTCAACTTACAGCTCAGAAGGTATAAAACAATTGTTTTGAATGTAAACAAAAACATGCGGTTCGAATAGGAAATTTTGAAACTTTTAAGTACTGTAAACAATTTCCCAAGAACCAACAGGCAAACTGATAAGAAATTCTATTGATTCCGTAATATTTAGCCCGCCCTTCCATTAAGGGCACAAGTTCCATCAACAATTCTATCATTGCTTAGCGAGAGACTTAGGCTCCAATCTCATATACTTCATGACACTTAAGCTCGGGGTCATCTTTGATGATTTCTGCACCGTATACGACTTCAAACAATCATTTCCACAAAATATAATTTAATATTAAAACCATCAGTGTTGGAATTAAATTAGCAGACGAATCTTCGCTACAAAATAAGCGAGAATGGCATAACAGAGGCTTAAACTACGTCCGCATATTCTCAGAATTAACTTCAGATATGGTGAACTCAATATGCTCGAGTTTAATATTATAAAGGCTCTCTTTACTTCAAGTATGACCCATGAAAAACGACCAGCTACCCAAAAACCATAACAGAAATTTGTTTCAGAGCAGGACAGGAAGTTGCCAGCGACTTGAGACTTCATTTTAGTAAAATGGTAAGAATCTTCGTCTCCTATGGACATTGCTTTTCCAATGTCAATTTGCGTCGTGAAAGAGGATGAAAAATATGGTATAGAATTACAATAGAAAAACGCGCCGAGATAACTTGGTATATGCGATGTAATATTCCGCGCTAAGCCTACTTTTCTTTCATTGTAGCAAACTATATACATGTACAGAGTGTTCCTGATAAGTCTGCCATAAATTAAGGGGATGTTCTTTGGGAAAATGTTACTTCTATCTCCATTCCAAGCCCCTGTTTTGGAGTTATGATTTGAGTGTTTTAGGGATGACCCCTTAATTAAGTTAGAAATCATTGTCTAAATCAGTTTCTAAAATAAATTTATGGGTTCATCAATAAAATAATTATACAATCTTAACTTGAAAACAGTGACCCGGACAACGAAAATGGAGACAGAAGTTACATTTTTTACTCAAAATTGATTTCCCAAAGAACATCTTCCTTAATTTATGGCAGACTTATAAGAAGAAACACCCTGTATGCATACATTCTCGACTAGGGTTATAAGTATAAATGTGTGCTATGGAAATTGAGAATCAGTAGACTAGACGGCGCGTAGAAAAGTTTGGCGGAATTTCTCTTTTAGGCAATATATTTATACACCCGTCCGTATCAGAATGTCAATTCCATCGGTAAAATGCGCTAGAGTTTAAGGTACCGTGGAGTTATACCTAATGTAATCCAAAATGAAAGAAAACTAGTATAGTATAACTTGGGAGATGAAATTTCTCCTTGCAATTCTTATATAACTTGGGTTATTTTCGTATCGAGGCAAATTACGTTAATAAAAAAAAAAGGTTAAGGATCGCATGGCTAATTATCCTAGTGTTTTCCCGAGTAGTTTTGTTTTGGGATGGGACTCGGTGATTGACTTTGATGTCCAAAGACTCGATTCTGTTCTGAATACGCGCATGCAGCGTGGAAGAGATCGCGATATACTGGCAAAAGGAAGAAATAAATATTGGTACTAAACTGCAGACCCATAAAACATGGGCATCTATAATTAGAAATAAGCAAGATTGGCGCCTTTAATGTCACCAGTAAATATATATATATATATATATATATTTAATATTATATATTTTAAGGTAAAATGTGTTGGTCAAATCTCGTCCACACTGAATACTGTTCTTCCCTATTTCAGCATAAATGTCCACCCAACAAAATTATCCGCAAAGTGGTTTCTATTCCCGCTGATTTGGATAAGTGACCATGAAGCAAGATTACGTGGTACTTAGAGGAAATTGACAAATGAGATATTTCATTCTGAATCGTTATACTTAATCTTTACGTTCAGATATAATTTCTTTCCATTGAAAATGAAACTAACTTCGCAATAACGACTTTAAAAGTTGTTTAACATGCGAAACGCTGTAAACTTTCGCTATTATTTCCTTTTATTGTACTACTTCAGATGATATTTTAACCTCTCTATTTGCGCATCCTCCAAGAGCGAGCTCAATAACAAGGAGCTAGTTTCTTCTTACAGAACCCAGAGAGCTTCAGTTTCCTACTTTGTATCCAACTTCACATTCTTTTTAATGCTATCCCATAGAAAATTTAAAAATCCGAGAGGGCTTTTAGGTTTTAAGAACCATCAAGAAGCGATATCTAGTTTAGTAGGGAGAAGGTATAAAATGCCTAAGTATTCGCGCGCCATAGTCCCAGTCCCGCTTTCAAAATTCAAGGGGGGACGTCAAAGGAGGCCGGGCTATTTCGCCTCTCCTTAGCCTTAAAATACGTAATTTTCGTCATTCGCGTCGAGCTGACGTGAGTTTTCAAGAACCAATGAGATGCTGGTTGTAGTTTAGAGGCAAGGATTAACTCCTGACCTACGTTTGAACTGGAGATAAAGCTTGAAATGTGGCGAATTTATACCTTCTCCCTAATAAACTAGATATCGGTTCTTGGAACCATATTGTATTTTTATTTTAAACAAAAAGCGAATGCCATCTTCGTCTTCTACAGTTTTGCAAATTGTAATATATACGAATGCATTATCAGGTTGTTAGGACGTATACCGCTGGCAAATATTCATGGCTTATTACTCCTTTAAAGATTTAAAGGAAACCACGAAAACATACTTTAAATTAGGGTTAAGTGATATAAATATCCATTAGCTTTTATTGCTCTGTTTGAAAATCCTTCCTAATGCTCGAATATCTTATACACTTTTATAGAGAGCCTCGGGGGTTATTTCTAATCCTTATTTCATTGATGATTATAACATATGCAAAACCTTTAATAGAATTTAGCCGCAATCAATCGGGATTCTGGGATTGAAAACCTTGAGACTCAAAATATGAAATATTAACATTAGCGTACAGAAAAATCCATTCATGAATAGGGTAGAATTTAACATAGAAAAACTGTTTTACCACTTTAAGATATATCCTTTCCAACGTTTTAACTACTAAAGCGGAAGATGATGTAAGTTGAAATATGCTATACAATGTTTATAAATAACAGTATCTACTGGAAATGGCAGATATAAATCCAAAAATTCTCCACCAAAGTTTGGACATTTTGGTTAGTCTTAACTGAAAGATTTTGCACAAAAACCGAAAGTGAAGATTATTGTATCGGAAGTGGAGATTATTGTATCGGAAGTGGAGATTATTGTATCGGAAGTGGAGATTATTGTATCGGAAGTGGAGATTATTGTATCGGAAGTGGAGATTATTGTATCGGTAGTGGACCTTATTGTATCGGAAGTGGACCTTATTGTATCGGAAGTGGACCTTATTGTATCGGAAGTGGACCTTATTGTATCGGAAGTGGACCTCATTGTATCGGAAGTGGACCTTATTTATCGGAAGTGGACCTCATTGTATCGGAAGTGGACATAATTGTATCGGAAGTGGATATTATTGCAAAGGATAAGGACATTATTGCAAAGGATGTGGAGATTATTGTATCGGAAGTGGACATTATTGTATCGGAAGTGGAGATTATTGTTTTGGAAGTGGAGATTATTGAATCGGAAGTGGACATTATTGAATCGGAACTGGACATTATTGTATCGGAAGTGAAAAGTTTTGATTGGAAAGAAGAATAACTCCTCAAATTTAAAAAAACGTACAGTGAAACATATAACAGTTCACCCTCTCTTTAATAACATCCCAACACGAACTGAAACGGAGCGTATTTCATAATTATAGTAGGTGAAATATTTGGCTCAGAATGTAATCCGACCGTTCAATGTAGCATTTAAATCCCTGGATTACGTTTTTTGACAGCAACGCATTGGACCAACAACCCCTGGTGAAATTCTCTTTCAAAGATTTTATTGTTCTACGTCACGTATCGTGGCATTTTCGAGGGTTTATTTTTAGCCCAAAAAGGATCCAAAAATAAGAAATATAGAAAAAGTAAGAAATACGTCGTAAAAGGCAAGAAGCTACACGATGAAAGAAGAGCGCCTCGGCCTGCAATATTTCGCTTGAACAAGCTGACCAAAAACCGTTCTGTAAAACAATTTGTTTCAAAGAGTAGCGGACCAATACCCATATCCCAAAACGGCTGAGTTACCACGTTCCAAGATTTCTTAGTAGTACCAACCACAATCTTTTTTTTTTCTTATTGGAATTTTGGTTGCCTCCAAGCCGCTCAAACACTATACTGTCGAATACGACAACTTTTTTCAAGCATGGGTGACGAACGAAAGAAAACGAAGGTGTCGGCCACTTTTTAATTTATAGTATAGAAAAACGGATGGGGGCTAAGTAAAAATATTGCTGCTGAAAATCCAAAGCGTTCAGATAATTCGGGTGAAAAAAGGTTAATTGTGCATCGCATCAGTGAATATAAAATAATTAGAGGTGTGCGGTTAACCGTTTCAATCGAATAATTCAATCGAATACCGAACCGAATAATTCGATTCGGTATTCGATAAGCCTATTTTCACTATTCGATTCGAATATCGAATACCGAACTGAGTATTCGGTTAAAGTTCGACTACCATAAATTTTGGTCCTTGGCACTAGAGAGACCCACCTTATTTAAAAAAATATCCCAATTTTATTTGTCTCCCATCAAAAACTACCAGCAAGTGCATAGGAAAATTTTAAGAAATACTTGACCTCCAATGAGGAGAGGTATTTTGAAATTTAGGAGCTTCTAAATGTTCTTCTCCTTGCTCTGTAATTTTATTGGCGAATATTAGGGTTACTACCCGATTAACCGCGAATAGTTGGCCTAGTATTCGCGAATATTAGGGTTAAATATTCGCGGTTACTAGGCTTAACTATTCGCGATTAATCGGGAAGGAAAAAAATTACCAATTCGGTATTCGATTTGGAATAAACTATTCGATTCGGCATTTGATAAGGAAAATTTTTTGGTATTCGATAACCGGTTCGATACCCAAAAAGTGGTATTCGCACACCCCTAAAAATAACCATTCATCACATCGAAAACTATCATTAGACACTTAACACACTCACTTAAACTGATTTTGAGCGATTTCAGAGCAATTTTACTGATTTCTTTTTAAATTGAAAATTCCGGATAGTGTCCGACCCCTCTTATCGACCCGTTTTGTTACGTAACTGAAGATAAAAGGGTTATCGCTAGAATTATTGGCGCCATCTATGAAATCATACCTTAACTACTTTTCATAATAAAGAGCTATGTTTAATAACTTCATTTAATTTTAAACGCGTATAACCCGATTTTATCTTTAAACCAATATTAACATCAAAGCATATTGGTCTATAGAATTAAATTATTAAACCTAATTTCTTAAAAAAATTTATCCCGTGTAATTAATTATCGATAATTGCAATAAACAAGAGCAGTATATAGTAAGAACTATCCTTAAAACTAGAAAACTTAACGAAGACACAACAATACCCATACTTGGTAAAAGTTACTGGTTCTCAGGTTGTATCGTTGTATATCAAGACCCGAACAAAACTTATTAACTTAATTGATATAATAAAAAAATAATAAAAATGTGATCAATTACTTACCAACTCCATTCAACAAGAGCGATTATGATGCAAGAAGCATAAAACTGGTGGTGACATCCACCAAGGTGACTTGGCGGCGAGACCACAGAAAGAACACGGTCATGCACCGGTCAATATTAGTTAGCCGATTGCAATGGCCAATGCATCATTCAGTGGATAAGGACCAGTTGTAAGTAGCCTTAGAATAGCTCTATAAAAAACAAAAACAAAAGATATGTATAGATGAAAGGTGTAATCAATCATTATTACAATAAAAAAAGGTCTCGCTGCTAATAAGGAAAATTAGGACTATAGAAAAACAACAACATCATTGAGGATGCAATATGGATCTATACTTAATCATTGACGATGGATAATACACGAGAAATAATCAATCAATTCAGTTGTTTTTTTTAGTTTCTTATGGATTGGTTAGCAAAGGGGATCGGATTGTACAGAGACTACACAGTTTTGGCTGCTTCATTTGTTCTCCATTTTTAAATTTGGTTAAATGCAGTGCATATTCATACAAAATCCATTTAGCTCGTCTATAGAATTAGTTAGTATATTAGTTATCTTTCAAATCAGTTTAATTTATGGAGGTTTAGTTATTCGATTAGGAATTCAGATACGTTTTTCTGTAAATATCGTATGTGATGTTCAACCTTGTAAGTTAATTTAAATTGCATTAGCTTTGAACTGGTTTCTTTTTCCTAATAAATTTTTTAAACTTTTTTTGAATAGCAATTAGCAATTTTTTTAATAAAGAGTTAATGACATATTTCAGGGTTAATTAGTTAATTTTGCACATTATTTTGGTCAAAGTTTAAAAAGAAATCATTGGTTGATTTGAAGAAATTATTCAAAGGAGTTAAGGGTATTTTTGAATTAATATACGGCAGTTTGCGTTACAAAATAAGAATATTATCAGGTGTAGAACAATTAACACAAGTTAACAGTAATTTGCCTTTAATTGGAAACAATTTTCTATAGGTCACTTTTCCATTCTCTGGCGTCAGTTTTAAGGTCAATTTGTCTAAATTTACGAGCTGTTGTAGTAAAATATGTAGTTTACCCACATGAGATTATATATTTCATGTAAAATTCAGGTTGCGAATTGCAAAAACCAAAAACAAAAAAAAAATACCCAAAAATAAACCTGAATTCTAATACGCTCAACTTCCTTTCTGTTGATAGAAGGAAATTCAGTACTTGTCAAAAACAGCGTTAAATTTGTCACCAAAGAAAATACTCCACGAAAATTGATTTATATCGGAAGATTACTTTTCTTTCTTTAAAGTTTACTGTTTTAGCCCTCGAGTGATTCTTAATCTTGAAAGTGTATCAAATTTATCTTTGGAAAATTTGATTTATCGAGTCGGGTATGAGCTTTCTAAGACTGCATTGCGTCGAGAGGCGGGAGATAAAAATGATTTGGAAAAACAAATGTATTAAGACTTCTCGGAGCCTACGTTTCTTATAAATCATATTTACAGAAATTTGTTCCCCTGTAGAAAGAATGGAGAAGGAAAGATATGTCAATTTATTTTTCATTATTTTGAGTTTCTAAAGATGAAAATCGATCGGACATAACATATATTCTTAGACGTTTATCGATTAATTCAATTGATTTATTTCCAAGTTGAAGCGAAACCAAATTGAATCACAATTAATGAATTTATCAATTTATCAAATATCAGAAACGCAATACTCTTGTTAAATGCGTTTATGAACATTTTAAAATAAAATTAATCATCATGTACAGATGGCGCTTCTTAGGAAAATCACAATACGATCCATAGTTAACCAACGATGTCGTTATAATCGATTTCAGTCGTAAAACATTATTTGTTAAAGATATTTATAAATAACGATACATTTTTAAAATTAATTCATAGTCTTAACAATACAAGTAAATATTTTTGGATAAACTATACCAGAAGTATTGATCGAAATCGATTGAATTCAAAAATCGATATGCTTCCATTCACAATAAAAGGTTTTCGAGGATGTAACATAACAGATTACCATCTATGATACTATGTTACGTTATTTCAAATACATGTATATTTAAGAAAATAAATACAGATTACCATCTATGATACTATCTTACGTTATTAAAATACATGTATATTTAAGAAAACTGAAATTAAATTTATAATCCCTTTTTAAGAAATTCCATACGTGGTAAATACATTCCAAAACCATTTAACAATGTTCCAATTAATACTAAAATGGCTGCCGTATAATAAAGGACGGGTGGAACTAGACCGAAAAACGTTACGTCGTATATAAATGTTATTACAATAGCTAATCCACTCATCAAGGGCGAAAGTACACTCGCTTCACCGTACTTGAAGGCTTTTAAATACATAATACCAGTTACAAAGCCATTCGAATTTATAATCACTAAAATAACCGCGGTTAAGCCACAAGGAGGAATAGACAGATTATCATTGGAAATTAAAATTAATATCGCCGAAATTAATGTTCCAACAAAATTGTCCACAAACATTATTTGCAATGGGTCGATAGATGACAATTTCTTGCTCAAGATGGCCGATCCAACGCCTAAGAGAGCATTGCATAGTCCGAATATAATCCCCATTATCAAATCAGATTGAACGTTAGTTGCCAAACCAGTATCATTCAAAAAAGCAGTCAAAATTATACCAGTTGCTGTGAAAACGAAGGCGACGACCTTAAGAACAGTTATCGTTTCTTTTAACAAAATTCTTGAAGCAATTATAGTGAGGAATGGTCCCAGTGACGTCATTATAGTCGCTAGGGATGCCGCAACTCTTTGTAAAGTCAAGTTGTAGAATATCACGGATGAACTACTGAATACTGCCCGGATAACTATGAAAGTCATTCGTTTCTTCATAGACATTGTGTCAGTACCATGATTTCCCTCGGCTTTACGTCGCCTGTAAACAGTACAACTCAATCCGGGTAGACAATAAACTGATATTAAAACGCTGCTTAATCCATTCACGGTGATTGGTTTAAACCACGGGTATATTCGGTACTGTAAAGTGCCTAAAGTACCGACAAAGGCGACTGATAATGCGAACAAAAATGCTTTTGCATTGTTTGATAAAGCGAAAGACGAAAACTTTTTGATTTGAAGCTGAAATTGCTCCATACTTTAATGGTAGTATGATAAACAAATGTTGCCGATGATACTTTTATTTCTTCTCACACAGCTGGCTCAGGACGTCTTCTTTGACGTATATCCGTTGTTATTCTATGTAAAATGAGGCCTGGTACTTTCGTTATTTTTCTCTAACTAAAATCTGGTGCTGTAGTAGAACTATAGGATGTACCATATGTCTAGTAACTTTCAAGGTAGCTTTTTCGTCCTTCTATCACAAATCTATTTTAACATTAGTATCAAAAGCAATTGCATTAACAATTGACTCAAAGGAGCTTCCTTTCTGTATGCCCAAGGAAATGTTTGTCCAATAGGGACTTGGTAGTACAGTACTGCGTCATGCAACCTGAATTGTCAAGTCCCTATTAATAACCCATAGATTTGGAGAGACTGCTTAAGTTTAAAACGACACTTTGTGTGTAAACTGACCTTTATTAATATTTTATACTATGTCACATCTTCTAACATTAAGATCAAAATTAAATTTACAATCCCTTTTTAAGAAATTCCATACGTGGTAAATAAGTTCCAAAACCATTTAACAAAGTTCCAATTAATACCAAAAACACGGCGGTACAATAAAGTACAGACGGAACTAGACCGTAAAACATTACGTCGAACATGAATGCTATTATAATAGATAATCCAGACATCAAGGGCGAAAGTATGCTGGCTTCACCGTACTTGAATGCTTTTAAAAACGTAATGCCAACTAAAAAGCTATTCGAATTTAAAATCACTAAAATAAGCGGGGTTATGCCGCAAGGAGGAATAGACAGATTATCATTGGAAATTAAAATTATTATCGCCGAAATGATTACTCCAACAAGATTGTCCATAAACAGTACTTGAAATGAGTCAATAGATGTTAATTTCTTGCTCAAGATGGCCGATCCAACGCCTAACAGAGCATTACATAGTCCGAATACAATCCCCAATATCAAATCAGAATGAATGTTACTTGGCAAACCTGTGTTGTTCAAAAATCCAGTCAAAATTATACCAGCTGCTATGAAAACGAAAGCGACGACCTTGAGAACAGTTATTGTTTCTTTTAACACAATTCTTGAAGCAATTATAGTGAAGAATGGTCCCAGTGACGCCATTATGACCGTTAGGGATGCTGCTACTCTTTCTAAAGCCAAGTTATGGAATACCACGGATGAACTACTGAATACTGCCCGGATAACTATGAAAGTCATTCGTTTCTTCATCGACATTGTGTCAGTACCATGATCGGCTTTAGGTCGTCTATTAATAGTGCAACTCAACACAGGTAGACAATAAACTGATGATAAAATGTTGCTTAATCCATTCACAGTGATTGGTTTAAACCACGGGTATATTCGGTACTGTACAGTGCCTAAAGCACTGAACAAGACGACTGATAATGCGAACAAAAATGATTTTGATTTGTTTGATAACGCAAAAGACGAACTCCTTTTGATTTTAAGTTGAAATTGCTCCATAGTTTAATGGCAGTATGATAATTAAATACCGCCGGTGAAATTTGAATTTCCTCTCGTATATCTGTTTCTATTCTATGAAAAAATGAAGCCTGTACTCTGGATATTTTTCTCTGACTGAAGTTTAGTGCAGTAGTAGAGCTAGGATTAACCATATGTCTAGTAACTTTCAAGGTAACATTTTCGTAACCATACCTCAAAACCATTTTAATATTATTATCAAAACTATATCGATAGAGATGCGAACAAGCCGAAACAAATAGATATGAATTGACTATTGGGCATACATTGTCTTCAGCATAAGTTCATAAGCTAAACCCCATAAGAGGCCCCATAAGTTTTACTCTGGTT
Source organism: Phalangium opilio (assembly GCF_054372755.1). NCBI lineage: Eukaryota > Metazoa > Arthropoda > Arachnida > Opiliones > Phalangiidae > Phalangium > Phalangium opilio. The sequence goes on along the minus strand of NW_028324187.1, from coordinate 2,437,793 downwards.
ATTGAGAGCTAGAGTGATGTAGGTCATAGATTCTCGTAAAAGGACGTCATGATGGGGGCTGGCTGTCACAGACTTACTATCGACTATATAAAAAGTGGATTGTATAACCATCAGCAGTCAATTATCTTCAGATATATATCAGTAAGATTATAGCATATAAGAGTGTAAGAAGTGTCACACTTACAGGAAAAATCTCATAAACTTATGTTAACATGCAAAACAGATCTATATTTCCCTATAGCATCGTTGTCTATACTTTCCAACCCTTCAATTAATTTAATTAACAGCTACCTTTAACCTAATTAATCCTGCACTTTTCTCGCAACAACACACCTTAATTGCTTTATATATAATACAGTGGATTACTACCTAACATAAATATAAACTTGAAAACATGGAAAAAAGCCAGAAAAGTTTTCAGTTCCAACAACACCACGAGAATTGTCCATTTATCCCGTTTTAGAGCTCATAATGTCGGTAGTTATTTATCAAAGAAAGGAGCTAAATGGATTTTTATTAAATGGAAGACACATTCCAAGTACTTATATCTTCATTCCGCGGGATGGCATTAACGTCTCCTTTGAGTCTAACGGTCTATAGTCTGTCTCAGGTCGAGAATGCCTAACTACATTTTTCCAATACGGTCACTTTACATTGCGATAACCTTCCGTTCCCCTTTACTTAAGCTGTACACTACTATTGGGACCAACATTGTGAAAAGAAATTCCAGTACCATACAGAGAAGCTTCCATTTTTCATTAAACAGAAATTTTTGAAAGGTGTAAAAAGACGTCTTATAAATAAAAGGGGACTTTAGTCACGTTAAGAATTTAAAAAACTTAAAAGAGAAAAATAATTGTAAAATAGTTTCTCTCCATTTTTTCTGTTTGAATATTTCTTTGAGTAATCGTCAGTAATCATTCCTTTTGGTAATATGTTTTTGATGTAAATTTCTATGAATGTTTTTAACCCCTTCGTGCCAAACGCTATAGAAACGTCTTTGCAAATAATCATATTTCTATGGCCCTGTTTAATATTTAAATTATTCTTTAATTAATTTATTTATAAAGTCTAGACTAAACAACAATTAAATATAAAGCATATAATTAAATATGGTCTTTTGGTTTTAAATAAACTCCCATGAATATGTATACGGTTTATAATTGAATAATGTTTATCTTATCTAAGTAAGTTTGCAAACATTAATTGAAAAAGTAACGCAAATTTGAATTCCCAAAAGTTATTCAAAAGCAATTATATTATGCCAGATTGCATCACTTAAGAATAACATCAACAGCTGGTTCTAAAACGCGATGAATAATTTTCACTAAAGGGAATGTTTAACCTTGCCTCAATGTATGCCAGGCTATCTGTAAGCTACAAGAGAAAAGCTAGTAGTTCAGTTTGAATCAGTGCTTGATTACCTTGATTCCTCAAGAGCTGACAACACTGCACTGTTAAGTAAAATCCGAGAAAGAGGCGAGGGATTTTCTATTGTGGTTTTTGAGGTTTTAGCAATTCTAATATAGTTTCTCATAATAACTCCTCTTAATCGGTTTGAAAACGGCCGGCACATTTTGATAAGGGCTTTCTTGCACGTTATGATACTGGAGGTTTAAATGGAAGTGGGTGGAGAAACCGGAAGTTTAATTGCTTCCTTTAATGCAGGCGCTCGAAGTTAAAAGGTTTCCCGCCAAAAACTAACTCCCGAGCACGTGCTAGGCTAATAGGGTATTTTCTATATTATAGCTTCTAAACTACACTCTACCAAACTTAATAAAACAGATTTTCTCCATTTTTTTCTAACATTTGAAATAATTATAACAACTCTACTAATAGTTCCGAAATCAAACTATAGTGCAGAAATTAGGATACTGACCATGAAATAAAATCATAAGTTTATAAGCAATGTTCCATAAGTATGAAACTTAAGGAACAATAAGTAAAGGTTTTAAAGTATACAGTGACAGTCCTGCAATTACTCAGAAGACCGACTGACTCCTCGAATTTATTAAACACAAGCATTTATTCCAAGAATTGCAAGAAACCTGACCTGACCTTTCCCCATAAATATCCCGGTTTGTTAGTGACTACAACCAGGGCCTCGTGATCAAGAACCCCGAGTTGCAACTCAGCAAGCTATCCTTCTACTAGCAAATCAACCTGAGACGTTTACGGAATAAACATGAGCTCCCCGCTCGCGATTTTCAGAATCGTAAACAAAAATTTTTTTCATATTTTCTACGCCTTGAAAAACTGATCCCCTAAAATTCCAGACTGGGTTTGAATTTCCCTTATGACCTCGACTCGAATTTAAAATGAGAGCTCCATGTTTCCAAAATATACCCATAACCTTAGAGAGGTTTTTTGGAGGGGTCCAAGACCATCTCGACAAGGCTTCTCCATTACCATTTCGATATATATAAATAGGAAACGGATACTAAAAGATGGCTAAAATTGCTTCTTAAAGGGATATTGACACTAATGAAAATGGATTTAAACAAAGTGGTAAGATTTTCCCTGGGATTTGACATTTTACCGAATTTGCTTGCGTTTCATCTTCACTCGTTAAATTCCTTTTGCAGTTCGTTTATTTATATATTCAACACCAAGTTCTGGATTTCTGGTCTCGCAAAACATAAGGTACACATTTCTAAAACAGTAACTAAAGTAATCAAGCCGAAAAACCCCTTCACGTTTATTTTCGGATCAGTTTTAATTAAGCTAAGATCCTAAGAGTTGGCGAACACGTATACGGGAAAAACTCAAAGAAAAAAGAAACGTCAAAAAACGGCACTTTCATTAATGGAATTTCCTTGATGGAAGATGTCTTTAATAATTTAGAGCTATGAATTCTGCACTTGCAAACCGATTAAGGGTTTTTTGAAACAAAAATAGGACAATAACATGTTTTTCAATTGTGTGTTGTAAAGTTAATACAAGTATTTCCAGAGGTCATGGGTCACGTGTTGCGATAATGAATTTCTTTAACAAGTGGAAATGCTTTTGAGAGCATGGTTTATTTTCTTGATCTTTGCGAGTAAAAAAATAAGGCAGGCGCGTCAAGATACGTATTCCACGCTTGTTGAATTTTTAAAAGAGAGTATGATCTATAAAGCGTGCGGAGAAACTAGTTTCCGAAAAATCGACCTAATGTTTTTTGACTTCGTTTTCTTTTTGCTCTATTTTCCCTTCCTGTTCTTTTGCAGTTCTCCCGAATTGTTTCGTTCGATAATTTCTCGCGCCGTCCCACTACGTTTTTACAATGTAACAGCCGTTAACGGCGCTCGAGTCGCGTTGCAATTGGGATAAAAGAAAGATTGTATTCTTCCTTGATTGAATGTTTGGGGAGTGACATAAACCATTTTCGATAATGGCTGTAGAACTAAAAACATAAAGTATAATCCAAAATCCTTATAAAGAAATATTGGTTAATAATCTTAAAATATGTGTTGCATTTATGTTACTTTTAATAAATGTTGAATTATTACTAAGATTATGGGACCACATAGAGTTATCAATTACCCTTACCCCAGACTAAATGAATAACTGTCAAGCGTTGACCAACCTCTTATTGTCAATTTTATATTATCCTTAATTACTTATTTAGATATTAACTTGTAAGTACTGCTGTGAAATCAAAGGAGTAAGACTTATTTCTAATTGCAAGTACAGTTTCAGCGGTCTGCAATTTAGTGTACTTATTTCTTTCGTCATCAGTATCGCGATTTTCAGACAAAACAAGTGTTGATAAGTGTCGTTCTGGTCTAGTATTTTGCGTAGATGAAACATTTCTACTCTCATTAACTTACGAACGGAATTTTTGCAAACAAACAAATCAAATGACCTCATTGGAAAACTTTACATTGGTTAATAAAGTTAAAAATCATAAATAGTGAACATTACGAACAACGTTCTAGGCCTTTTGAAGTATGAAATGCTTTATGTTGACAATAATTGTTATCTTACATCAACCTTTGGGTCAAAACTCTGCGGATTTTCTCTTAACTATAACTATAGCTGCAGTTGACTTAGAAATACTCTTCACAAAAGCCAATATACGACAGAGAGGGAATGAATGAAGAGGGTTGAATGCAACGTCCTTGTAAAAATAATACCCTGCAGTCTGAACGACATTACGTTTGTTGATTTGTGGTTGACGCAATTCAGTCCATATTTATTCCTTTGGGGCATCGAATTCGGTCGAGCGTGAGCCGAGAAAAATCAGTTTCATAGCTCGAGCTGGGTTCTTTCTGTTCTGTCCCCCATCTTTTACCCTTTTGATAGTCCTTACATAAATAGATCTAGGCATATATATACCTCTCCCCGAGGACGGCTTGAGCTTAAACCAACTGAGAAACTAACCAACCCTAAAAGAAATAGAAACCTCAGGGCCAAAACTCCGAAACAAACCAATCAACCACCAACCGGGGTCCACTTATGGCTTACTGAAGTATAAACATCATAATTACATCGTTAAACCTGGATATTTTCTATTAAATTTTTATTTATCGGTGTAAGACTCATGGGATATACAGGGTGGTAGAGAGAGCAACATACTGACGCTTATTTATCCTAACTGGAATTGCATGCATACTGCATTCTGAAGAAAGTGGTATGCTATATGAAAATTTGTGTAACATTGATTTCCTAAGGAGATAGCAATCATTACGTAAAAAGTAACTATACATAATTAAAAATAAACTATAATGTTGCAATATTTCCGAGACTTAGCACTTAGGCCTCTAAATTTCAACAATTATGGTTCATTTTGTCTTTCAATAATTACTATCCAATCGAATTTGAGGGTAATTTGTAACTATAGGTGAAATCAAAGGCGGTTTTCTTATTTGCTAATTGCACACCCAGTGTCGCAAGCCCTCAGTTCAGTAAATTGACCTCTTAAGTGGACATTTTTGTATAATTTCCAGAGAAAATCAGTGTGGGTCTCATCTCTTTTAGAGAAATAAGGATATTATTTTGTTTCTATTCCCTTAGGCCTATTTACTTATTATTTACACTCGAGTAGATACAAAAGCCATAACTATACCAAATCAATATTATATTTTCTCTTAGACATGGTTTATAACTGTCAACTTTCGCCAGAACTTTCTAAATGATAAATTATTATTTTCGTTTCATTTCTTTTAAGTATTAAATCAATATAATCTCTTAGCTCCTTGCTAGACTCAAAGGATTATTTATTCGACATCAATTTCTATGTTTTTCTAATTATTACTATTATTATTTTGCTTTACAAATTTAAATCCAGAGTTGAAATCCTATAAGATATTTTAATAGAAATCGATTTGAAACCCCACAAAACGTTTACACACTAGACTTCTCAACTGAAGTGCAATTGTCTAGACGCTAAATCCCAAAAATTGTATTTTTAACAGGTGGGTGTCTTAAGGGACATCGTAAAGCCTTAGTTGGTTTAACTTTTGACCTTTAGGTTTACACAAGCAGAAGAACTAGAAGTTTTAAAATTTCGTCGCCGTAGGCCATAAAATGAAAACTTTCTTTGAAGTTAATGGCATAGATTTATTTTGTTATGTAGGATTTAAATTAGGTTTTTTCTTTTCAAAATTGTAGGCCAAATTTATGGTTAAATTAAGTCTGGTGGAAAATAAGGATACGATTTAAGCATTGCTTAACGTTAAAGGAAAACTGAAGTTGACTGTAACGGATTCTTTTCATTATCAAATGTTTTTGCACAGAAAATTGGTTGATATTTGATATATGGGGGACAATATCCTAACGGATGTTACTAGTTTTTGTTTACCAGAAATGGATATTTACGCATAGGAAGTGTAATTTTCAAACCGGAATTGAACAGATTTAAATAGGAATTCGATTCACAATGAAATAAACATCCTTCAAAACTGTTTCTCAACAAACACGTAAAACATCAAGGATAAAATAATCTTCTCGTCAATGTCCTCTATACCGGAAATGAATATTCTAAAAGCGGAAGTGGATTATATTGTATTAATGGTACGGTAGCTGACATTTTTGCACCGGATATTAACATGATGGTAAAGAAAATTGACATTTTAGGACTGGAAAAGAAGATTCTTAACTGTGAGGTGATATTTATGAAACGGAAGAAAGTGTAATTGTTGTTGTGTTGGAAGTTAAAATCCATGGACCATGAGTGAACATAATTGATCTTTGTTCCGGAAGCAAACATTTTTGACGTATGAAAATGTCAAGAAGAAAAAACATCCCACATGGTAAGTGTAGAAGTACTAGTTACCTTTCTAAAAGGTTTTTCTTTCGATAGACTGTTTCTTTTCTTCGTGAATCAGAATATTTTTGGTAAAAGGAACCAAAGGAACCTTCCCAAAATAATACCAGCCAACCAGCTATAGCCCGAGACCCGGCCATGTCAGCCCCGTGTTTGGCAGTAGGTAACGGGTAAAATCGGCCACAGCTGCCGCTGTTACGTTCAGTTCGACCTTCTCTCCCTGTAGAATCCATCCCTTGTAGAGAATGCATCGTAACCAATAGAGAGCTCTAATGTTAATATACTTCTACTGCCAATTACTGAAAGTTAACCACAGAGGCGTGGAATATTCAGTATGGGATCGACACCCTCAACCGGCGACCAGGCTGGGCTATCGATCGACCTTTTCGCCGCTTCGCTTCTCTTCGATTCGAGCGTGGAATCGTAAATTCACAGACATTAAACCACCACTAGCGGAATTGTTACCAATTCGGGATCTCTTCACCCCACATACCACCGTCTTTTATGGTAAAAATCGTAAAAAGAAATTTTCCAAAACGATTAAAAGTATTTTTGCCTTATTTATGTAATCCCCTTTTACTTCTCTAGAGCTTAATATAAAAGACGATAGAAATATTTATGCAAAGTAGCAATAAATAAAATGGTTACTTTTTTTCAAAAGATAATAATAAACTTAAGAGATATTGCTCAAATAGAGTATTTTATGTTAATGTTTCTACGAGTAAAATTATATTTGAATATTGATATTTAAAACAATAGAATGGTACTAAAGGGTAGGAGCTACGGGGTCGTGAGGTCAATATTGGTAGTCTAAATTGTATGGCCTGAGCTGACGACTTCCAATATGGTCACCAAAACCGAGGTGGGAGAGGACTGTGAGGTCACGTGAAAGTTCGTATTAGCAGACTATTGTTTTTGAAAGAAAAATATGCACAGAAGACAATAAAATGAGTCATTTATCATACATGACTCTATGCTAATTTATATTCGAATAAACTAATCATTTCTATGAAATAACATTTGACACTAAAATATCACTTCATTGTAACCGTGTTAGAACAAAAAGTATGGCAGAGACATTTTCGCCTACAAAACACGGAAGTACGTTACTAAAAGCCAAAGCTATGATATCAAATTCTTAGTAACGTGAATTCGATTCGCAATCCACTCAAAAAGTATGTTTTGATAAAAAGCGAAAAAAATCAAAAAATATTTTAAAAATCAAAGAAAAATTACTTTCACAGGTAATCTTTTTGTGTAGGTGTATAGGTTTTCAAGACACGCTATATTAAGATTCATTCTCGTATACGTTTCCATTAAATTAACTAATCTTTCACGGTCCGCCTACACCTGTTCCGCTTTTCATAAATCTTCTTACATTCGTATATAGTTGATAAAGATCTTATGGCGCTAGGGAAAACCGTGCCAAGATTTTCTTTATAATAAAATCTAAAAGTAATTTTTTTGTTTTCACTTAGGCAGGCAGTTTATCGTTACGTCTTTAAAAGTACCTCATCTTCATCCAGACTGAGATGAATTTTCGATTATGTCATGATATTCTCCCAAATTAATTCCCTTTCCCAATCAATTTCGCGATCATATTTCGTCTTTAAAACGTTTCGTTTCAGGGATTTAAAAACTATTAAAAGGCCAGAGGTCAAAGTAATAGTTGGACAATATTACTAATTGGAATTCACACAATTTAGAACCAATTGACACTGGCCAATTTCAGAGGAGAGTCATGTTGAACATGATTACGACTTAAATTACACAAGTTATCGTAAGACGAAGCAAGGCATCGTAGTATACTATGACTATATACTTCTAGGTAATGGACTTCTGATATTACATAAACATTAGGAAAACTTAGGTTCCAGACGCTAAAAATCTCTCGAAGATAAAAGAAAGTTTTATCTAGAGTGGTTTCTGAAAGTAAACTATACCCTAAGCTAGGCATAAATGTCTCTCAGAGGATGTACACTATAGTAGTGTATATCTTTAAGCGAGACAGAAGAACTCTTCAGGTTTCAAGCTAGGTCTAAACTAGACAAAGTAGGTTACCACCACGAAGGACTATAAAAATAGGTTTCTTTCAGAGCCAGCCTCAATCTCTCTAACACTAAGAGACTTCTGCGAGATTCTAATAAAAACAAAAGGATGCTATATTTGTGGTACTAAGCTAGCTTTTCGCATCAGCAATTAAATAAAAGAAAAATAAACGATCCCTTATTTCGAAAGTTACATTATGTAAAGGAAAGGGCTTCGAAGACGGAGTGTTCTCCAGACTTGTTACACCATAACCCACAAGATGCTTAGCAAAATATGGTCTAAGTTAAACTGAGGACCGACCTTAAGCGATTGGCGCCTTGGGTTTAAAATGGGACATACCATACCCAGAGTTATATAGATATAAATAATCCTTTGGTGAATTTTACCTAACCTAATCCTAAGCGCTTTCCATCTTTCTGCCTATTCTAGTTAAACCGGAACCGGAAACCCCAGTAATTTTTCTCCATCATCCCAAACGTCCAATCCCAGGCAAAGCGCGCCATACAGTGTGTCTCCCCTAGCCCATGTGCCCAAACATAACCCCTTGGTGGAGTTTCTCTGTATGGTTGTTGAAAGGCTGTAGATTCTAAAAGCACTAGCATCTTGCTTGCAAGCATGGGGGTTCCGTTAGAAGCTCTAGGTTAGAGATCTCGCGCGCGCGCTCTGGCTGGCTCGACTCTAACGCCAAACCTAGGCTATGGTCTTGCACGTGACGTACGAACGAGAATGGAGCTCCACGGAAAAGCTGGATAAAAAGGCGCGAAAGCTATATGGTACGGAAAAGGGCCGCGTTCTATAAACTCTAGCCCACCCGACACAAGAACAGCGCAACCAAAACGTTCGCAGGACCAGGAATTAGCGAACCGGGGGTGGGCGGAGGTGTTCAAACTAGGTTCCAGTGGTAGTTTTGAAGAGCGCTGAGAGAGAGTAAAGTGTAGGAGAGAGAGACCTCGCTCGGTAAAATCGAGCGCAACGAACACTTCAAGATTTCGCCTGAATCTCCAGTGTAGCGCGAGCTAGCTAACCAAGGAGCCATAAGGAAGACGGGCCGGTATTTGTAAAAAACCGTCGGGCTCAGTCAAAAATTGTTGCGTCGTCGTCGTCAAAAATGAGCCACGCGAAAGGTTACCGGGACCTTGGTCACCGTAAACGGAAGACGTATCGAGATTGGTACCATCAAAAAACGTCAACTAACTACTGGCAATTTTGAGACAAAAAAAAAAAAGAAAAACAACCTGAAAGAATTGATTCGCGAATTGGGAACGTTCGGAATTGGTTTTTATATTTGACCCAGAGTGCTAAGACATTAATTCGGACAAGATTTCGAGGTTTTTTTTCGTCCCTTCTCGTGTTTATTCGAAAGGTCGAAGTGTGTTTGTTGTAGGAGGTTGTTGAGAGGCAGAGGGAGGCCCAGGAGCAGAGGGAGAAGATAGGATAGGGTACCGAAGGCACCCCCGCAAGACGGCAACCGTTTCTCTAATCGCGGAATGGCTGATGAGGATAAATTTGATGATGATGTGGTGAGTACCGAATAGAAAGTATATTGAGTGGTGCTAGACACTTCAATTGAAGCTCATTTACATAACCATAAAGAGTGAAACTACGCGTTATTTTAGATTACACACGGTTGTTTTATGGGTTTTTTGGGGGGTATTGTATAGTAGGGATCTGTTCGGGTTCAAGAAAAGCGTTGTGGGACATTTTAGAGACTTTTAAAGGTATTTTTGGACTGGTAAATCGTATCTTAAAGGGAGTATCACTTATCACCATAAATTGTCCGAAACATACTGTTCCCAATTAAAGATAAAATGGTACAGAGCGTTGGAAAATGGCGGAAATAAGTACATGGGGATGGGGAGTCATAAATATAGATTTGACATTCTCAAACATTTTACCTAATGCAAAGAACGTTGCATCTTAATGTTTTTAGTGCATAAGGCTCGAGTACCTTTTGTCCAAAGAATTACATCACGCTAATTAATTAAACACGTGTTTTTTACCACTATACCACCCCACAAACGAACTTATACCCTCATGTAACACCCTTCACAAAGAGAGTTCAACAACTCTATGCCACTTGAATTTGAGCCATTAACAGAATTTCAACATTAATTTCTATAGATAGTTTACACACATGGAGGAATCATACCAATTACACCAGGAGGCCGGGCTACCTGGAGGACAAAACCCGTCTTATTTTGTCCTTCAGGTAGCCTGGCCTTCTGGTGTAAATGGCATGAATCCTCCATGTGTGACGTCCTATAAGTGACGTAGATATTGACATATCATACCGTAAATACCCATTGAGGTACTAATTTCAACCATATATACAAATTTACAAATTGTCAAAAAAACTTACGTTTTTCGGTAATATTTCCACGTCCTCTGGCAGAGTGGGTCATTGACAATTCCAATCACGGTGCCGTTAATGTTGTGTGAACAATTAGTTCTCTTTATATCCCTTGGACCAACAGTACTTTTTTAGAAACGCCCCATAGGTCACTCAGAGTTAGTCTTACTCTGTGTCCAAAAAATGTAGAAGTTCGTGACTGGATACAAGTAAAGGCTTTGTCCTCTTTACCTCTATAAAGTAAAAAAAAATCTTTATAACGATCAGTAAGGTAGACGCTATATCCTTGCCCCCTACATTGTTCTATTCAAATATATCGCGTGGTTATTGACTTTTGGATCCTCCTACCTTAACAAAATAACAGATATATTTTATTATTTAATATTTCTCATAGTTTGGAATTATAGTAGGTTATAATGGTCAATTCCGGTTGTGGTAGAGCATAATTAGGTCAACCATAAACACGCGATGTAACCGCGTTCATTTTAAAAGCTAATTTGACGAAGGAAAAATACCATTGGGTATTATTAGTGAACACGTGTCACTAAGCCTTGGACATGCCTTTTACAGAAATGATTGGAATATTTTCATTTTTTTTTTCTAATTGAGAAAACAGTTTCATTGTAATTCGAGCTATAAAAATTATATATTTTCTGGAAAAATACTTACTTTTCAAGCGACTCTCAACGTTAGACCATCACACTCAATATGTCTACTCGGTTTTGTTAAAGTACAAAAAAAATTAACGAAATTAATAAAAACAAGTTGGGAAAACCAAAATATTACCTCTCCGAGTCAAGACGACTACTTACAAACTTATTTACCCAGATATGGAAATGTTTCTTAAGTTAAAATTTATGAAATATTAAAGCAGTATACAAAGCATAGCAAATTTACTGTAAATCAGACGACATTTTACATCCAATAATGATATACTTGTACACATTAAAATCATCCGATGGGGGAAAAACGGGAAATGAAGAGATAAAACTTTGGAGGGATATTACCTTTACGTGTTTGTAAAGGCCCAATTTTCTACTCCTCAACTGTATGCCCTCTATGTTCAAAGCCATATTCACAACAGGGTTGGCATGTAAACACTATCCTCTCGTTTCACCTCAACGATTTTCTTAGTTTAACAACATGACTTAACGTTACATAACACCAAAGCTTATTTGTGGCTACACACTGAAAGTAAATGCGTACCATAAAAAGCATGAAAACACGAAGCTATTATCCGATTACGATCAGACCTTTCACTGGTCTGGGCTGCGTTCAGCAGGGCTCACCAAAAAAGACAGCGGATTTTGGAAATGTTTACCGGTGAGCTCTGTCGTCATAGCTTTTCTCCGGTCATCGGCGTTTTATAAATGACGCTAGCGCAATAAAGCGTGCAAGGTACCAAGGCTTAACAAAAATTGTAGGATAACATATTTATAGAGATAGATAACAACTTTTATAATTAAAATTAGAAAATAACATATCTCTTAAAATTCTCGCGTGATCAACTGGTTTCACGCCAATTAAATAGCTATAGTCCCATCAAAGAGAGTATAGGGGAGGAGTGGAAAGAGGGGCAAAACTTGTCTCGCTTTTCTACCGCGCATCTTCAATGCGCAGTACCGAGGCATTTCCGTTTGAGACATTAAATGGTATCGTAGGTGGCGCTATTGAGCCGGAAACTCCCTCGTACCGCTAGCCTTGCCGCTAGTATAATTTAAGCGAGACATAACTATTTACGCTTGTGGAGCGGGGGAGCTTCCACTCCTCCCTTATATTCTCTGTGGTCCCATAAAGCTATTTGTATTAATTCCTCCATGGTTTTTTCGCCAAACTGAGAACTACGCGTTTTACGTCACGTTATCCAAAAAGCCGACTATTTTCTTTGAAGACCGCGCTAGCTCAGCGCTAAGCACCGTGACGTCAAAATTCAAAAACAAAATCCCGTTATGTAGGACACTGCTAGCAGCGCTGGGCTCTGCTGAACGCGGCCCAGATTTCCACCATGATTATAAAATCTAAGCCTAATTATTTAAAAGTGTATTTAACTTTCGGCTCACTCTGAACCGTTAATGTCTCTGCATACAGAAACGAAAACCAAACCCAAACGTTTACTTTTTGGTTCACTAGGCCTATTGACAAACAAAAGTTCATTTCACCAACATAGCAGCGTTGAGCTTGTATTCACTGTGACTTTAGAAAGGATTATGCTATAAACAGATGTAGTATAGCTTAAGTAATATATAAACATCCATTTTAAATAATAATATTAAAAAAAATCTTTGGAATATCAAAATGAAACGGAGCTTTAAAGCTACAAAAGTACTAAATGCATCATAATTACGAAAAATATTTCCACATATTCATTTTATATTATGGAAAACGGGAATATTAAGGTTCTGAAGGATTTCTTTACACATCAAAACAAAACGAACTTCTAACGCAGCGCACTAGTGTTACAACGGACGGACACATATAGACAAACACATAGACTGCTGTTTTACCCTTTCCGTATTAATTTTGAGTTGAGAGACATGATTATCTTAAATATTAAAATAAATATAATTAATATTAAATATTTTCTTCGATAGTTGTTCGCCTTATTGAGCGTTACATCGTTTTGAAAAAGAACAATTAAACATTCTTGAGAGACTTGACTAATATTGGCGTTTGAAATGAAGCATACGCCGGTTGCTTCGCCTTCATCAAATAGGTAGTATATAAAGGTGTCGAATCGCAGCTATGGATAAGAACAGCGCAATTGCGTGAACCTTTGGTGGAAGCCCCACCATTGGGAGGCCGGACGTTTCTCGTAACCCTGGCCGATCGCCGCGTATGTCTTAACCTTAAGGAGTAGAAGCCAGGTGTACAGACTGGTGTCCATGTGGGATGGACAAAAACAAAGACCAGAAGATGGTGGTGTTAGAAGCCAGGTGTACAGACTGGTGTCCATGTGGGATGGACAAAAACAAAGACGAGAAGATGGTGGTGTTAGAAGCCGGGTGTACAGACTGGTGTCCATGTGGGATGGACAAAAACAAAGACCAGAAGATGGTGGTGTTAGATGCCAGGTGTACAAACTGGTGTCCATGTGGGATGGATAAAAACAAAGACCAGAAAATGATGGTGATAGAAGCCAGTAAGTACAGACTGGTGTCTATGTGGAATGGACAAAGACCACAAAATGGTGGTGTTTGAAGCCAATAAGTACAGATTGGTATTCATGTAGAATAGACAATTGACTAGTCAGATGAAGTAATAGTGGCCAGTTGATTTGTGGATAGATTCAAGTTTTGAAATTTCCGGGAACTGTGAATGCGGTCCGGAAATAGCGAACACATTTGCTTCAATTCGGAAACTGCGAACACGGTCCCCTGGGGTGTAAGTCAATAACAAGTTGGGAAAACCAAAATATTACCTCTCCGAGTCAAGACGACTACTTACAAACTTATTTACCCAGATATGGAAATGTTTCTTAAGTTAAAATTTATGAAATATTAAAGCAGTATACAAAGCATAGCAAATTTACTGTAAATCAGACGACATTTTACATCCAATAATGATATACTTGTACACATTAAAATCATCCGATGGGGGAAAAACGGGTCATCGGCGTTTTATAAATGACGCTAGCGCAATAAAGCGTGCAAGGTACCAAGGCTTAACAAAAATTGTAGGATAACATATTTATAGAGATAGATAACAACTTTTATAATTAAAATTAGAAACTAACATGTCTCTTAAAATTCTCGCGTGATCAACTGGTTTCACGCCAATTAAATAGCTATAGTCCCATATAGCTATTTGTATTAATTCCTCCATGGTTTTTTCGCCAAGCTGAGAACTACGCCTTTTACGTCACGTTATCCTAAAAGCCGCCTATTTTCTTTGAAGACCGCGCTAGCTCAGCGCTAAGCACCGTGACGTCAAAATTCAAAAACAAAATCCCTGGGCCGCGTTCAGTAACGCGAGGCTCTGCTGAACGCGACCCAGATTTCCACCATGATTATAAATCTAAGCCTAATTATTTAAAAGTGTATTTAACTTTCGGCTCACTCTGAACCGTTAATGTCTCTGCATACAGAAACGAAAACCAAACCCAAACTTTTACTTTTTGGTTCACTAGGCCTATTGACAAATAAGAGTTCATTTGACCAACATAGCAGCGTTGTGCTTGTATTCACTATGATTTTAGAAAGGATTATGCTATAAACAGATGTAGTATAGCTTAAGTAATATATAAACATCCATTTTAAATAATAATATTAAAAAAAATCTTTGGAATATCAAAATGAAATAGAGCTTTAAAGCTACAAAAGTACTAAATGCATCATAATTACGAAAAATATTTCCACATATTCAGTTTATATTAAGGATAAAGGGAATATTATGGTTGTGTTGGATTTCTTTACACATCAAAACAAAACGAACTTCTAACGCAGCGCACTACTGTAACAACGGACGGACACATACAGACAAAAACATAGACTGCTTTTAACTCTTTCCGTATTAATTTTGAATTGAGAAACAAGATTATCTTAAATATTAAAATAAATATAATTAATATTTAATATTTTCTTCGTTAGTTATTCGCCTTATTGAACGTTACATCGTTTTAAAAAAGAACAATTAAACATTCTTGAGAGACTTGACTAATATTGGCGTTTGAAATGAAGCATACGCCGGTTGCTTCGCCTTACTAAAATAGGTAGTATATAAGGGTTTCGAATCGCAGCCATGGATAAGAACAGCGCAATTGCGTGAACCTTTGGTGGAAGCCCCACCTTAGGGAGGCCGGACGTTTCTCGTAACCCTGGCCGATCGCCGCGTAAGTCTTAACCTTAACGATGATAGAGAGGGTGCAGCCAGTATACGGTAATTCAAGATGGCGGCCACTCAAGGGGGAGGAGTCGGGTTTTTTCGATCTCCTCTTTTTACCTGTCAGTATTTGATTGATTGTATAGGCTTATAACAAAAGATGGTTTTGTAGGAATAAAGACCATAATATAAAGTAAAAAGTTATTTTATTTTCTTTAAAAGTATAGGTTCTAATATTAAAGATATTATTTCAATTTTCATTTTAAAATGCATTTGATTTATTCTAAAATAATTCCTTCTATCTTCGTAAGGAAGATGATAAATTTTAATATTATTTTTAAATCTTACGTAAGTCATTAAGTTTTTCTTTAATATACAACGCGTTAAGTTGTTTTCTAACGTAGAGTTCCAAAACTAATCTTTCGAGATCTTTAGTTTTGACTTTAAAGGTGTGATAAAGTTCTTCCGGGTTTTCTTGAGGTTTTTCCGGTGGATTTTCCTCAGTCTTGACTTTTATATTTTTGGTGTACGTCTCTGTTTCGTCAATGGTAAAGGGTATGTTTTTAGTAGGCCCACCTCTGATGAAATTACATTTAGGGAAATGTTTTAAATGTTCTTCGTAAGGATCATCGGTCGGTTTCCATGCTAGCAAAATCCCGTTGCATTCGAAACATTGTACTAGATCATCAGTATGTAACGAATAAAACCCCGCTCTGCTTAAAGCTTTTTTATAGTTTTCATCTTGAGGCCAGGAGTAAAAAGAATGATATCTTTGCAGCTCGGAGTTCATGATGCTGAATGAATATGATGATAGGAATATCTGAGTTATATCCCCCCTAAATTTACTACCCCCCCCCTTTTTACCTTCCCCCTCAAATTCCTTAATATATGAAATAAAAGAAAACAGTATTAAAAAAAGGTGACATATTTATTTTTTAAAAATACAAAAGAGATTACAAAGAGTATTTGTTAACAAAAAGATTAAGTTAATTTTTACGGGCGCGCTTCAACATGTTTGTAACAATGACGTCATTTTTCAACCGATCTCGTCCAAACTGCTTCATGAATGATTTGTGGCTCTTTCTTTTTGTTCTTTGTATTATATACATAATACAATATAGTCCGCATGTCGAACTTGACAAGTTTTGAAGTCTTCTTTTGTTAAAGGACCATTTTCTTGAATTTCTTTTAACAAACTCTTTAATCGAGGGGAGAAAGTTCCCTAAAGCCAAGGAGTCAAAGTAATAACCCCTTCTGTTTCCATCAAAGTAACAGCATACCCAGTGGGACCCGTCTTTATAGTGACTGTCTAAATTTATTATAATAGATGAAGGAAACTTGTCAATTTTTTCGGGTAATAAATCACTTGGGTAAACACCTAGGAAATGTGGGGTGAATCGTAGAAAGCGTGTTATCTGATCGGCGTTCATTATTTGTTTAACAAACGATTGACACGTTTCTATTTCTATCTATTTGTAACAAAGCCTGGAATTCGGCTAATACGATACAACTAAGCGTAGTGGTCGTGGGTTTTTCAAAGCCCAATTCTAATCTTAATTGTCCTTGTTTCGTGGGACTCCAATGATCTGAATGACTCGCGTAACCGTCAGGTGTTAAGTCTAAACAGTAAATGGCGTAACCCGAGGCAAAGTCGTCCATAGAGATATTGTTCCCCTTGTCATTGTAGTGGCACTTTGACCATCCTTCAAGTCGGCTAGGAATTTGATGATCCGATAATTTTAAATTGCAAACTGTTCCAAGTTTCTAATCCTGTAATATTTTACCCCGTTAAGTCCCTAATTTTAAATGTAAATCAATCTCAATGTAGAAACCTCCGGAACCGAAAAATATTACGCTGCTGTTAAGAACAATATCAAGCTTATTAAGGATTTTCGTTTAAAGTTCAAGGCTACGACCATGAAAGGTGTGAAAGGACGGAGTTCAATACTTTTTCCTTTCGTAAAAAGGAAGGTAACCCCTTTCGTATTCTTTACAATGGTATGTAAGTTTGCTGTAATACATTCGGTGTACGTAGGATTAGAGATAAAGATCATAATATAAAGTAAATAAGACAAGAATGAAGACTATGTTTTGGTCTGTTCTATTGTAATAGGGTTAGTTAGCGAAGTATTTGGAGGCCAGTGGCTACTTGCATATAGTGCATTTCTGGTTCTTATTGCTTATTATAGATTTTTTACATACAATCCAAATTTATATGATTCTCAGTTGACGAATTTAAGTAGAAAGCAAAACCTTCCGTAATATTTCCCATTCATCTGTCACTTCCTCCTTTCATATCTCTATGGGCTTATAGATGTAGGCACTAATTTAAAGTAAAAGAGCTTTTCATGAATAAAGATTATAATATAAAATAAATTTACTCCTCTTTTTTATTTTGCTCTAAAAGCAAAAGATCTAATTTTAAAATTAAATTGATATAATCAGAAGTAAATAGCTTCTGATATAATATAAACTAATTTCTCCAATCTGCGTAACTACGGTATAAGTTTATATACTATTATCAAGTAACAATACAAGTCAGTTTCACTAAGGAATATCTGAGCCCAGATTGTCACATCTATGTCAAAGTGTGGGGGGGGGGAGGGAGAAGTTAGTATACTCCCGTCACGACTGTATTATCTATGCAGTTAACCCTTTAAGCAGAGTTAACTTCTTAATACAAAGGTAATTAAATTTGCGTTGTATAAAATTTATTTTGGAGTATAGGCCATAGTTTACCATTCTTTAGGACTCTCATAATAAGTAGTACTTGATTTATTCTAAATTAACTTCTTCTAATTTCAAAAGAAAGTTGATATTAACTATCATTAAATTTAGTGCAAGGAATTAAACTACTTTTTAATTTAAAATGCTAAGTAAAATATTTTTGAGATTTTTGGTTTTGAAATTAAAATCAATTACTAATTCAATTGATCATTTTCCTATATCTCTTTGTTTTTTCTTCCTTGACATCGAAAGGTTTGTTTGCTGGTTCAGCGTATTTTCCATGGACATCAATGCTGAATTGTATGTTTTTCGTTTGGCAAGCGGCACTTATAGAGTTTCCCATGCTGGAAACGTTCCTTTATATGATAGACCTTATACATTGTCAGGTAGAGAATAAAACCTTGCATTACTTAAAGATCTTACATCAGTGGCCTCTCTCTCGCTCGCAGTCCATGGTACTGAGAAAGGTACTGAAGCTATTATAGTATCTACCCGTTATACGACGGTATTTACTACCCCTTTCCTCCCCGCAAACCAATATTTTGAGATGTTTACCCCCAATAAACTCCCCATCTGTGACGTATGCAATATCTTTGAAAATATTCTTATTTTAATTAAAGAGGACCATTATAAAAAATGTACCTTATACAAATTAACAATTACGAAAACCGTTCTCCTTTATGATCTATTATTATGTATGCCAATAAGAAATCCATATTTAAATATTTTTAAATTTTTTTAAAATTTTACACTATTAACATCAAATTTATACTGTCCTCGTTCTGGTATACGAAATCAGCGTATAAAAGGCTCTTTTCCAATGCGCACGGACGATGACGGGCTAGCGTGTTTCTTTGGTGGTCATAGAGACAGGTGACACGTGTCTCACCTTCTATATCCATGGCCTTTGGACAATCCACGTCATTCAAATTTATGACTTCTTTATTTAAAATGTTAAAAAGAAAGAAACATTTTTGATTACCCTTGCAATATATACGGTCTGCGAACCGGGTACCTAACATGAGACAGCGACGAAGTTTATGATAAGGCGTTTCTCCTCGTCCAAATGAGATTCCGTGTAAATTTCTGGTGATGTACCTATTGAGTCGTTGTGTAGACGAAGGAAGCGTAGATTGACTATAAGGCGGTAAAAATGTCCATGACACTATTCCTGGAATTTTAGTAACAGTAGCACAACTTAGTTCTTTAACAATCAGATCGCCTGCGAGGGTTGCATTTTTCGTCCTTCCCGTGTAGATACTCAAAGTCAACTACTACAGATTTCATGTTATCTAGAAGATAGTTTCCTAAATGATGATTCCCCAAATGGTTGGAGTGCGGTTTATATACTTTTCAAAGTCCTTTCACTCAGTATATTAGCTATAGAATATAAATCACATGACGAAGGGGGGGGGGGTGGCACGCTGAAGCACGTATGACAATAGCTCTTAAGAGGTCCAATCGTTGTCCCCAAATTAACAGTCGGTATAACAAAAGAACTGTGTTTTCGACAGAAGATTAAAAATGCAGAGACAACAATCTCCTTTTAATGTCAGGCGGTCAAACATTCTCCACAAAAGGTATATTGACAGATGTCTTAAAAGGGATGTAAAAGTAAATAATGATCCCATGGCTAAATTTATTAGACAGATAATTATAGTTTTGTTGAACCTATGTACCCTTAAAGCATTAACGTCTAAGGGTACGTTGACCTTTCGGACGGGTTTAAACACGTCTAATATTGTTTGTCAATCAACAATAGGTGACATAAGATTGACATCCGAGTGATTTTAAGTGGTGTCAGATTGTAACAAAAGGATGAATTTACAATAGATCTTGTAATTCAACAAAAGGATTAATTATATCAAAGGAGTTGATGCGTCAGTCCATTAGTGGGTTTTACGACAGTAAACTTTGGTCTCTGAAGATGTATTGTCAAGAAAAAAAATTCTTCAATCAATCAAATATTGACAGGTCTATTGAAGGAGTATTAGGAGTAATAGATAATTCTTCAATCAAATATTGACTGTCTATTTTTTAAAAGAAGGGGGTGTAAGCCGGGGGGGGGGGCAGGTGTGTATTTGATAAACAAGATAATTATATAGTTGTTCAATTTAGCTATCCATAGATAACTGGGTAGAGGTAAAGCTTCCTAAAAAGAAGGACTAAAGGGTGAAGAAGCCTGGGGAGATATAATCAAGGGGTAGGGGGAGGAGGGATATTTAGGATAAGGAAGTTAATTACAGTTGTTAAATGTATCTAACCATAGATCAATAGGTAGTACGGTAAAATGACAACACCATAAGTATAACAAAAGAAGAAAATATAATAGACAAAGCCGCTGATTTGTGTATTCGGTTAGTCTTGTGAATAATAAAAAAAATCGTCAGTTTTCGGATGACAGAAACTTTGACATGTTTTTTACGTTAGTGGTACAAAGGGCAAAGGCTTTAAATACTATACCTATTGTCATTGAGGTATAGGTTAAAATATTTTTAGGTGTCGAAGACACTTCTTTACACTTTATCCATAAGATAGCAACACTGTGCTTAATGCATGTGGTAAAAGACAGAATAAATAGAGTAATTGTCTTGATATTCAGTTTATT
Organism: Phalangium opilio; assembly: GCF_054372755.1. NCBI lineage: Eukaryota > Metazoa > Arthropoda > Arachnida > Opiliones > Phalangiidae > Phalangium > Phalangium opilio. The sequence continues at coordinate 2,416,991 of NW_028324187.1, read as the reverse complement.
GACTCATAAACCGAAATAAATACAAGAGATGTTAGAAAGGGCTTGCTCCCTCCCACAAATACTATGTAATATAACAAGGAACATATATAGTCATTTATAAAATGAATTTCAGTTATAATAAAGTACAAAAATATTTTTGATCTTTTTTAAAAAAATTTTTAAATTTTTGTCACGTTTTAAAATTTTAATTTTTTTAAACTTTTATTATTTTAACATTTTTTTCCTAACTTTATTTTAAACTTTTTTAAATTTATTTTAACAAAATACTTTTAGAACATTTCTGTGGAGATTTTTTAAAATTTTTAGTATTTTTGAGAGGAAAAAATGGTGCGCAAGGTCAAGTCCGACATCAAGTTGAAGTCGGTAATCCCTTCCTCTGCGGAGGGAGGGATAACACACTTGACCTTGCGCACCATTTTTTCCTCTCAAAAATACTAAAAATTTTAAAAAATCTCCACAGAAATGTTCTAAAAGTATTTTGTTAAAATAAATTTAAAAAAGTTTAAAATAAAGTTAGGAAAAAAATGTTAAAATAATAAAAGTTTAAAAAAATTAAAATTTTAAAACGTGACAAAAATTTAAAAATTTTTTTAAAAAAGATCAAAAATATTTTTGTACTTTATTATAACTGAAATTCATTTTATAAATGACTATATATGTTCCTTGTTATATTACATAGTATTTGTGGGAGGGAGCAAGCCCTTTCTAACATCTCTTGTATTTATTTCGGTTTATGAGTCAATAAACTGAATATCAAGACAATTACTCTATTTATTCTGTCTTTTACCACATGCATTAAGCACAGTGTTGCTATCTTATGGATAAAGTGTAAAGAAGTGTCTTCGACACCTAAAAATATTTTAACCTATACCTCAATGACAATAGGTATAGTATTTAAAGCCTTTGCCCTTTGTACCACTAACGTAAAAAACATGTCAAAGTTTCTGTCATCCGAAAACTGACGATTTTTTTTATTATTCACAAGACTAACCGAATACACAAATCAGCGGCTTTGTCTATTATATTTTCTTCTTTTGTTATACTTATGGTGTTGTCATTTTACCGTACTACCTATTGATCTATGGTTAGATACATTTAACAACTGTAATTAACTTCCTTATCCTAAATATCCCTCCTCCCCCTACCCCTTGATTATATCTCCCCAGGCTTCTTCACCCTTTAGTCCTTCTTTTTAGGAAGCTTTACCTCTACCCAGTTATCTATGGATAGCTAAATTGAACAACTATATAATTATCTTGTTTATCAAATACACACCTGCCCCCCCCCCCGGCTTACACCCCCTTCTTTTAAAAAATAGACAGTCAATATTTGATTGAAGAATTATCTATTACTCCTAATACTCCTTCAATAGACCTGTCAATATTTGATTGATTGAAGAATTTTTTTTCTTGACAATACATCTTCAGAGACCAAAGTTTACTGTCGTAAAACCCACTAATGGACTGACGCATCAACTCCTTTGATATAATTAATCCTTTTGTTGAATTACAAGATCTATTGTAAATTCATCCTTTTGTTACAATCTGACACCACTTAAAATCACTCGGATGTCAATCTTATGTCACCTATTGTTGATTGACAAACAATATTAGACGTGTTTAAACCCGTCCGAAAGGTCAACGTACCCTTAGACGTTAATGCTTTAAGGGTACATAGGTTCAACAAAACTATAATTATCTGTCTAATAAATTTAGCCATGGGATCATTATTTACTTTTACATCCCTTTTAAGACATCTGTCAATATACCTTTTGTGGAGAATGTTTGACCGCCTGACATTAAAAGGAGATTGTTGTCTCTGCATTTTTAATCTTCTGTCGAAAACACAGTTCTTTTGTTATACCGACTGTTAATTTGGGGACAACGATTGGACCTCTTAAGAGCTATTGTCATACGTGCTTCAGCGTGCCACCCCCCCCCCCTTCGTCATGTGATTTATATTCTATAGCTAATATACTGAGTGAAAGGACTTTGAAAAGTATATAAACCGCACTCCAACCATTTGGGGAATCATCATTTAGGAAACTATCTTCTAGATAACATGAAATCTGTAGTAGTTGACTTTGAGTATCTACACGGGAAGGACGAAAAATGCAACCCTCGCAGGCGATCTGATTGTTAAAGAACTAAGTTGTGCTACTGTTACTAAAATTCCAGGAATAGTGTCATGGACATTTTTACCGCCTTATAGTCAATCTACGCTTCCTTCGTCTACACAACGACTCAATAGGTACATCACCAGAAATTTACACGGAATCTCATTTGGACGAGGAGAAACGCCTTATCATAAACTTCGTCGCTGTCTCATGTTAGGTACCCGGTTCGCAGACCGTATATATTGCAAGGGTAATCAAAAATGTTTCTTTCTTTTTAACATTTTAAATAAAGAAGTCATAAATTTGAATGACGTGGATTGTCCAAAGGCCATGGATATAGAAGGTGAGACACGTGTCACCTGTCTCTATGACCACCAAAGAAACACGCTAGCCCGTCATCGTCCGTGCGCATTGGAAAAGAGCCTTTTATACGCTGATTTCGTATACCAGAACGAGGACAGTATAAATTTGATGTTAATAGTGTAAAATTTTAAAAAAATTTAAAAATATTTAAATATGGATTTCTTATTGGCATACATAATAATAGATCATAAAGGAGAACGGTTTTCGTAATTGTTAATTTGTATAAGGTACATTTTTTATAATGGTCCTCTTTAATTAAAATAAGAATATTTTCAAAGATATTGCATACGTCACAGATGGGGAGTTTATTGGGGGTAAACATCTCAAAATATTGGTTTGCGGGGAGGAAAGGGGTAGTAAATACCGTCGTATAACGGGTAGATACTATAATAGCTTCAGTACCTTTCTCAGTACCATGGACTGCGAGCGAGAGAGAGGCCACTGATGTAAGATCTTTAAGTAATGCAAGGTTTTATTCTCTACCTGACAATGTATAAGGTCTATCATATAAAGGAACGTTTCCAGCATGGGAAACTCTATAAGTGCCGCTTGCCAAACGAAAAACATACAATTCAGCATTGATGTCCATGGAAAATACGCTGAACCAGCAAACAAACCTTTCGATGTCAAGGAAGAAAAAACAAAGAGATATAGGAAAATGATCAATTGAATTAGTAATTGATTTTAATTTCAAAACCAAAAATCTCAAAAATATTTTACTTAGCATTTTAAATTAAAAAGTAGTTTAATTCCTTGCACTAAATTTAATGATAGTTAATATCAACTTTCTTTTGAAATTAGAAGAAGTTAATTTAGAATAAATCAAGTACTACTTATTATGAGAGTCCTAAAGAATGGTAAACTATGGCCTATACTCCAAAATAAATTTTATACAACGCAAATTTAATTACCTTTGTATTAAGAAGTTAACTCTGCTTAAAGGGTTAACTGCATAGATAATACAGTCGTGACGGGAGTATACTAACTTCTCCCTCCCCCCCCCCACACTTTGACATAGATGTGACAATCTGGGCTCAGATATTCCTTAGTGAAACTGACTTGTATTGTTACTTGATAATAGTATATAAACTTATACCGTAGTTACGCAGATTGGAGAAATTAGTTTATATTATATCAGAAGCTATTTACTTCTGATTATATCAATTTAATTTTAAAATTAGATCTTTTGCTTTTAGAGCAAAATAAAAAAGAGGAGTAAATTTATTTTATATTATAATCTTTATTCATGAAAAGCTCTTTTACTTTAAATTAGTGCCTACATCTATAAGCCCATAGAGATATGAAAGGAGGAAGTGACAGATGAATGGGAAATATTACGGAAGGTTTTGCTTTCTACTTAAATTCGTCAACTGAGAATCATATAAATTTGGATTGTATGTAAAAAATCTATAATAAGCAATAAGAACCAGAAATGCACTATATGCAAGTAGCCACTGGCCTCCAAATACTTCGCTAACTAACCCTATTACAATAGAACAGACCAAAACATAGTCTTCATTCTTGTCTTATTTACTTTATATTATGATCTTTATCTCTAATCCTACGTACACCGAATGTATTACAGCAAACTTACATACCATTGTAAAGAATACGAAAGGGGTTACCTTCCTTTTTACGAAAGGAAAAAGTATTGAACTCCGTCCTTTCACACCTTTCATGGTCGTAGCCTTGAACTTTAAACGAAAATCCTTAATAAGCTTGATATTGTTCTTAACAGCAGCGTAATATTTTTCGGTTCCGGAGGTTTCTACATTGAGATTGATTTACATTTAAAATTAGGGACTTAACGGGGTAAAATATTACAGGATTAGAAACTTGGAACAGTTTGCAATTTAAAATTATCGGATCATCAAATTCCTAGCCGACTTGAAGGATGGTCAAAGTGCCACTACAATGACAAGGGGAACAATATCTCTATGGACGACTTTGCCTCGGGTTACGCCATTTACTGTTTAGACTTAACACCTGACGGTTACGCGAGTCATTCAGATCATTGGAGTCCCACGAAACAAGGACAATTAAGATTAGAATTGGGCTTTGAAAAACCCACGACCACTACGCTTAGTTGTATCGTATTAGCCGAATTCCAGGCTTTGTTACAAATAGATAGAAATAGAAACGTGTCAATCGTTTGTTAAACAAATAATGAACGCCGATCAGATAACACGCTTTCTACGATTCACCCCACATTTCCTAGGTGTTTACCCAAGTGATTTATTACCCGAAAAAATTGACAAGTTTCCTTCATCTATTATAATAAATTTAGACAGTCACTATAAAGACGGGTCCCACTGGGTATGCTGTTACTTTGATGGAAACAGAAGGGGTTATTACTTTGACTCCTTGGCTTTAGGGAACTTTCTCCCCTCGATTAAAGAGTTTGTTAAAAGAAATTCAAGAAAATGGTCCTTTAACAAAAGAAGACTTCAAAACTTGTCAAGTTCGACATGCGGACTATATTGTATTATGTATATAATACAAAGAACAAAAAGAAAGAGCCACAAATCATTCATGAAGCAGTTTGGACGAGATCGGTTGAAAAATGACGTCATTGTTACAAACATGTTGAAGCGCGCCCGTAAAAATTAACTTAATCTTTTTGTTAACAAATACTCTTTGTAATCTCTTTTGTATTTTTAAAAAATAAATATGTCACCTTTTTTTAATACTGTTTTCTTTTATTTCATATATTAAGGAATTTGAGGGGGAAGGTAAAAAGGGGGGGGGGGTAGTAAATTTAGGGGGGATATAACTCAGATATTCCTATCATCATATTCATTCAGCATCATGAACTCCGAGCTGCAAAGATATCATTCTTTTTACTCCTGGCCTCAAGATGAAAACTATAAAAAAGCTTTAAGCAGAGCGGGGTTTTATTCGTTACATACTGATGATCTAGTACAATGTTTCGAATGCAACGGGATTTTGCTAGCATGGAAACCGACCGATGATCCTTACGAAGAACATTTAAAACATTTCCCTAAATGTAATTTCATCAGAGGTGGGCCTACTAAAAACATACCCTTTACCATTGACGAAACAGAGACGTACACCAAAAATATAAAAGTCAAGACTGAGGAAAATCCACCGGAAAAACCTCAAGAAAACCCGGAAGAACTTTATCACACCTTTAAAGTCAAAACTAAAGATCTCGAAAGATTAGTTTTGGAACTCTACGTTAGAAAACAACTTAACGCGTTGTATATTAAAGAAAAACTTAATGACTTACGTAAGATTTAAAAATAATATTAAAATTTATCATCTTCCTTACGAAGATAGAAGGAATTATTTTAGAATAAATCAAATGCATTTTAAAATGAAAATTGAAATAATATCTTTAATATTAGAACCTATACTTTTAAAGAAAATAAAATAACTTTTTACTTTATATTATGGTCTTTATTCCTACAAAACCATCTTTTGTTATAAGCCTATACAATCAATCAAATACTGACAGGTAAAAAGAGGAGATCGAAAAAACCCGACTCCTCCCCCTTGAGTGGCCGCCATCTTGAATTACCGTATACTGGCTGCACCCTCTCTGATGATGATGGAGTAGAAGCCAGGTGTGCAGACTGGTGTCCATGTGGGATGGACAAAAACAATGACCAGAAGATGGTGGTGTGTAGAAACCAGTGTGTACAGACTGGTGTCCATGTGGGATGGACAAAAACAAAGACCAGAAGATGGTGGTGTTAGAAGCCAGGTGTACAGACTGGTGTCCATGTGGGATGGACAAAGAGCAGATGACGGTGGTGATTAGAAGCCAGTGTGGACAGACTGGTGTCCATGTGGGATGGACAAAGACCACAAGAGGGTGGGGATTATAAGCCAGTGTGTACAGACTGGTGTCCATGAGGGATGGACAAAGAGCAGCAGATGATTGTGATTAGAAGCCAGTGTGTACAGACTGGTGTCCATGTGGGATGGACAAAGACCAGAGGCTGGTGATGTTAGACAGGCAATGGAGTAATAGCCTGTAAGTGTAATACAATTTTCGAAATTTCCGGAAATTGAGAACACGTTTGCTCCGATTTGCAAACTGCGAACGCGGTCACGTGGGTGTAACAACAGACAGACACACACACACACACACCCACACACACACACACACACACACACACAGACACGTCGAAATTAGAACCTCTCCGTGACATACGTCACTCGGAGAGGTAACAACAGACAGACACACACACACACACACACACACACCCACACACACACACACACACACAGACACGTCGAAATTAGAACCTCTCCGTGACATACGTCACTCGGAGAGGTAAAAATGCAATTAGCCAATTACAAAGAAACCGGCTTTACTATATTGCGAAGAGGTCAACTTGTAAAAGGCTCGGTTAAACGCTTTGCTATATTGCAAAGTAGTTCATTTACCAAAGGCTCGGCTAACCTAATTTACACGATTTTCGAAATTTTTAATGTACCAAATGGTTAAAGAACTTCGTCAACGGATTTGAAATAATTGAAAGCAAAAAGCGGCGCATTTGCTCGAGCGTTGCCATGGTTATGGAATAGTCCACTTGATTATTGAGGGGGTGTGACAGAGTGATGATCTAAAGCAATAACCTTGGTAACGCTTATGAAAAAGTGACAATTCCAAACCCTACATACTTTTGAAAAACCAATTAGAAAAGAATTAGGCTGAATGTAAATCCGTATCAATAATGAAATATATGATGAGAAGTCAACTTTGTAGGCGTTTTGCAGATCCGCACTAACTCTTTTTAATCTGATGAAAATTTCTAATTGTAACCAGCAATCCTGTTGGCGAAATAGTGCTAAGAAAGCTATAAAATGATTTATTGCAATTAAATCAGGCCTAAATGACCGAAACGCCACCATATCAAAAGCGTGACAGTAAAGACTCCCAATTTAGAATAAGGCTCATTCTTCCAGGAATTAACTATTGCGATTTTGGCAAATTGGCACAACACGTTAGCTTCCTTCATCCTTACACTTTGAAATTCCAGGAACAATTTCTCATTATGAATTTAATCAGTACTCTTATGAATATTGCCCCAAAAACTAATGAAGTATCATTTCTCGTACGAACCTTTTTTCCAAAACTACTGGATTGATTTTAGTGTCTTATCTTCCTTTTGTTTTGTGATAAAAGATGGTGATAGATTGCCATCTTGAAGGGTGCGAAACGCTTCGTTTGAAATTAGACGGAAGACAACACCTGCCAAGTAAAGATGCTACTGCTCTAGCTGACAGTCTTAAAAGTTGTTTTCCGCTTTTCTCGCTAAAAACCCCCCCCCCTTTCATGCGCTTCTAACAAGAAGGTATTTAGTTTAGTCTGCTTTTGTGATCTAATTTTAAACTCTCTTTACTGTTTGTCTCTTTTCGCTCTCAAGTTCAGCGGATAAGTCCTCCTCTTTTTCCAAGTGAAACTATGGCCCAGGCGCCTTAGGAAAAAGATTGAGGCGATGGCAATACAACCTGACTCATTATAATAAGCGTAAATAGCTACCACAGACGTCATTATAACTTAATCAATACCAAAGCTAAGCAGCTAGAAGCTTGAGTACACATACCTTGAAATAACGCTTCTTATTAAATATTTAAAAGATCCGTAGGGCCCAGAACCTAGAGTAATGAAGTGGTTTCAAAACTATTTTATCTAATTTTTTTTTGAACTGATTATGAACAGATGCTTGATTGATTTAGCAGACCGTATTTTAATTTTCACTGAATGTTTTGGTCCATCCCCAATAGACGACGTCATATCCGGTCTCTGCGTTCAAAGTCACTAATCAACTTTTCTTTAGCTAGGTGTGGTATGAATCTGAAAGCTTATACAGTACATGAAATTATAATATTTTAGCGGCTTGGTTTCGCCTCCAAAATTGGCACTGAGGAAACCATTTATAAGGATAATTTTAAGGCATTACAACCAGCTCAAAGATTAACGATTTTTGATTCTAGCGTGCAAGATAGTAGATTACGGGAAGAGGCTAGCGTATAATTATTCAAAAAGCGTTTGAGGAATTAATCGAGATAATGAATATTGATCCAGTGGCCAATCAATTTTAATATTTAATTGATTCAAGACCCGGCCGGGAAGGTCTGAGAAGTTACGTCATTTCTAGGTTTGGTAACCAAGTAATTTCATTCAAGGTATTGACCAAGATGACGTCACTCTGTTGTTATTGAAGACAGGAAGGCAATCATATAAATAGAAAACTTATTTTTTTTACTGTTGTAACTTTGAAGACTTGGAATATAGACATACCATTTGTTTCTAAGCCTTGGTAATTGTGTAGGAATCTCTGGGTACCTTTAAATAAAAGGGGTCTCTGTTCTCCAAGGACTTGCGCTATAAGATCGACTGGTGGGTGCTATAAAACCAGGACGGTTGTGTGACTTCTTTGTATAAATATTTTACGATCTATAAAGAGAGACCATGCAGCCTGTAGGAGATTGCAGCCAGATATAATTTGCCAAACTGTTTTTATAAACAGGTTTTAAACGTAAAAAAAGAAGGTGGACTATAAAAATAGATTAAATACGAAAAACTCCTGGATTAAAGGTCCTGAAAACTCAGCTTTTCAAGTCATTTTTTCTTTTGGTCTTACGTCAACACTTTAAAATTAGACCTAAATCCTTGGGTGGGTACAAGTGGAGAAATAATGTGGATATGTGTACCGATATGTTACCGGTACATTACCAATCATGATTATAGTATTTTTGGGGCTCAGAAACTTTATTAGTACAACTGTGTCTTTGTTTATAAACTTAAGTAGGTAGAACCTTAGAAGTATCGTCAACCCGGGGCTAAACGACTACACATCAAAATTTTGAAGTTTTCTGACCTTACAGGTTAAGCAACATTTGCTGTGATCAAAAAAGCTATATGGTCCTACTTTTGTTTTCCATTCGTTTCCGGTTGTGTGTGATTGATTGACATTGGCTCAGTTGCTATGCCACAACAGGATATTGAGTGAGAACACTTCTATCTCTTATTTTCACTGCTGTGATGAACTGAACTAAAACCACAACCAAATCAGTCTATATCAACCATCATTTACTTCGGATATTCTATTGCAGACCCGGTTATTCATTCGAATTTATGACGTAATTAATTGCATAATTAATCAAAGGATTTTGCCTAGGCGGTCGATTCTCGTTTCTCAAACCCTCTGGATTCGACGCGGTTCTTTAAGCGTTCCAATAAATTAGGCTTAACCAATTCCCCTTACATTGCCTGAGCGTGCAAGATCAAAGTCTTTCCAATACCCAGAGTCCCAGTGGATAAATCACTAATCTCTTCTTGTTTAAATAAATAGATGGATTAAATCCTTTAAACAACCAACAAAACTCTCCATTATGAAAACTTAGGAGTTAGGAATAATAATAATTTAGCTTCCAATTTTGAGATAACTTTATTTACTCTATACTCAGGACCAGATGGCTAATACAATATTTAACGTTAGATGCATTAAGTAAATTGATAAATCCGAAGTGAGGGACGTGGTAAAAATGTACAACACCTACACCAATTCCAGTTCGTTCAAATATTTTTGGAAAATTAAATATTATTATTAGTAGCATGTTTTAATTTGTAAAATTGAGGTAATAAAGAATTAACTTAATAATTGTATTTGTCCCTAAAGATTTTCAATAAACAATTACATAATTTAATCGTAATTTCGACGTTTGAAGAAAACGGCAAAACTACCTCGTTACCATGACAACCAATAGCAGGTAACGCTACTAACGTCAAATATTTAAGAACTCTAAAGCGTCTAGTCGGCAGTATGCGTGGCGTTGCAACCACTTGGGATTCAAACCCGTAGAGTCTGGCCATAACTGTTCCCAACTACAGTACAGTACCCAGGCAAGACCTATTGGAATCCATAAAGTTCAATCAGGAGAGTCCTTTAGTGTCCGAGAGAATCGCCTTTCGAATCATTCTCCATTAGGGGTTAGGGGTTCGCGCGTGGAAATGCACTTAAGGCGCTTTCCTTCAAGCCTTGGCCGCCGAACCTAACGGCCCGAGACACGCTGGGACCCAATAACGACCGTACTCAATACACATGGCCTTATATGTAAAATTGATTCATCTCTTTGGGAATTTAGAATTGAGGTTTTGTTATGGTACGTACATATATGTAAATGGATTTCATTCCAATTTCTTTGTATGGGAAGAAAGAAAACCAATTTTCTATTCCCAGACTTCTAAAATATTGGTTCAATGAAATAACGCGAGATTTCTAACAAGTGACCACTCGTAATCACGTGTGACCATGTCAATTAAGATATTTGGAATCTAAAACCTTCCACAACCATGAACTTAAATTATAGTCGAAGCTTTGAAGCCTTATTTTAAAACAAACTTTAATAACACAGCACATATCATAAAGACTGGATTAGTAAAACGTGTAGGCTTTGAAACAGAATAACGAGGCTCTCTCTTTTGCACGTGCCTGATTATGGATCTGCAAGTAGATTCCGAGGCGGACTGAGCTCCAGCTTGTCCTTATTTCCCATATCCTTTTATATAGGTACAACGTAAGTTCATAAGATATGTTCACCATAAGTTTGTCAGTGGTTACAAACTGGAGCTCGTCATGAAGTGACAACGTAGGTCATAGATTCGAGGTAAAGCGACGCCTGGTGAGGCGCTGTCAAAGACTTTGTAATGCAGACCAAATAGAAAGATGGCCTGCAAAATTAACCGAGTGTAGGACTTCAATTCTCCCATGTCGTTCTCGAACTAGCTCGAGCTGTAAGTCTCTAGCATTACGAAGCATAGGAAGCGTCGTCATACTTATGGAACATATCTTAAAAACCTATGGTGCAAGCGTAAAACCTAGCGATGAATAAAAGCGGAATGATTGCTACTAACACGCAAAACTAACGTTTGCAGTTTTGGTGGCCTCGCTTTAATAAGAGCCACCGTTCCGTTAGTCGATATAAAGACGGCTAAAGCTGCCTTAACCTTACAGACCTTACCGTACAACGCGTTCCCAAGGAGTCGAGACCCCTACGTGCATTGAGCGTGCCTTACAAGATATAAATAGAAAAATATAACACGCGTCCAACATAAATTCAACAGAAAACTTTCAGGAATCTTTAAGTTTAATAACGGTAATGGTAAGTTTAACAACTGCGTAGACCAATAGTGCGTCAGTTGAAATGGAGGCATAAATAGAAAGCAAAAATTACAACCGCAAACATCTTTTTATAGCAATGCGTTGTCTGGCAATCTATTTAATTAATTTTTACGTTCGACTTCTTGGAATTCTACTTCAAAATTGTATTAGCAAAAACCATTATCTCCTCGGTCTTTTATTGTGGATTTCCTGTCCAAAAACGTCCACATCCTTTCCAAACGTGTTTAGTTCCGAACTAATAATATTTACTTCCGGTATATACATTTCCCAAAATTAACTGTCTTCCTGTCCAAAAATATACACTACATGTAAGGACCATGTCAACGTATGTCCACTTTTTCTCCAATAATGTGTAAAGTCGAAAAGACGCATTGATTTGACTTTTCAACAAATTTTGAATTGATTTCTTCCAGAAAGCCTTCCATTTTAAACGTATATTTTGAAATATTTTCTTCATCAATATCCCAAGACTCCAAAACTGAGTTCCCCAGCGCTCTTAAAAAATAACTTTTCAAAAGTTTTCATTCTTTTAATTGTTAATTTAGCGAAAGTTTTCTAATTTGCATTGTCTCGTGGTGGAGCTCTTAGCTGATTAATGGCTTTGGAAGTGAGGACGACGCTGTAAGACGGATTGCGTCGCTGGAAGGCACAATGAGAAGATTTTTGTCTTGGGAATTCAAGTCAGCTTTTGAAAACCGAGGAAAATGGACTGGAAAATGCTTCACCCACCGAGCTCTCAAAAGCTTTATTCTGTAGACCATTTTTGTACAATGACATAATTGAACTACGTTTTATTAGAGGTAAAGGCAAGAGCAATGTACTTTTGGAAGACTCTATGTGCTTCTACATTCTTAAAGACAAAAGGAAAAAACTGTACCACAATGATCATTAACCCAAAAGTTAACGGCATTCATTGTAGTGGAACTGATCAAAATTCATTAAGTTTAAAAAATGCACACAGATGGTCGATTCGACTGAAAAGTCTTTTCTAAATCCGACTTCATTTCGAATTGAATATTCAACAAAGTTGAAACACATTCGTTTCTTCAAGAATACCCAGCGGTTATGTGGATAGAGCTTTGTACGTTTTGAATACACTCGATGAGATAATCGACCATAGCTCCATCATTGATTTTACCATTCATTTTAAAGTCACTTTCGCTAGTCGCGACTCTTGAGATTGAGAAGCGATGTTTTTGGCGTTTTTTCGACGTATCTTTTTGACATTTAGTCGATACATAAATTTCACGCTTTACGCCTTGCATACTAGTTCGCTGGTAAAAAATAAACCGAGTCAAATACGTATGAGATGTCGTGATAGGCTTAGGATATGTATTTAGAACCATCGAGTAAAAAGTTTCAACCGAGTGAGATAAACCTTTTGTATGTGAAAAATTCCTACAATGTACATTATATATATCTTCTTGTACATGTAAAGAACAAGGAGGGTAAAGAAAAAATCGACGTTTCTTTATCGGTATTTTTTGTAAAATGTAGGATTAATCTTTAGGCTTATTTCTCCTCGAAGTCTTGCGCTGTTAAACAGTATTCAAATTGTGACGTGTTCTCTTTTCTATACGCGTTTCCAAGGGAACCGCGATGAGAAATAAGAAGAATAAAAAGCGTCGATGGATCTAGTTCTGTATCTTTAAGAAAGGATGGATGGCAAGAAGAAAATTTCTCCTCAATTTAAAAAAAATGATCAAAGAGGACGAAGATTCCATCCGTACGCATAGAGATGTGATGTACATGGTGTACGGAAGAAGAATTGTAAAAACCATCGAGACATATATAAGATCGATCTGCAGAAGGCTTTAGGAGGATAGTCAGGGGTAAGGATAGCAATGAGGATCTTCTGAGCTTCGTAGAGTACACCAGTATGGAGTGTTCACCTTAGTAATTGGGAGCGTTAGATTGTACTAAAATCCAAAAGCCCTTCGACCCTTTCATGTAGTTACGGTTCCCAATTGGGCCACCTCTTAGGTCGATTGAAAATTAGGACGACGTACTCTCTGCGAAAACACGATTCGGAAAGCTTATGTACTTCCAGACTAATTGGAGAGACTATATAACAGTGATGTTCGGACTCGTTCAACAGTAATTCAAAGTCCACGTAGTAATAACTGCTCTCGAAATCCCGGTCGTTCCATTGGGAGATACTTGTATTATCCATAGCTGTTTCGTTGTGTATTTTAATTGAATAAAAGAGAATCGCGAACGAGGTTAAATTACTAGACATTGTAATTGGTTTGTCTTCTGTTTGGTTTGTTTAAATTACGCTTTGTGGTCAGAAATGATTACTAACTTATACTTTTGATCCAATTTCTGAGCATATTGATCAAACCATTAGGGTTTTTTTTAAAAAAAGGTTTGACAATAGGGTTGTTATATACCATATTGATCACTAGACAAGAATCTTTTCAAGGCTTAAAGCCCTTTTCAACATAACCTTGGAGTACGTTAAAGTATTTCCTATCCAAAAATAGCCCCCAAAATATGAAGAGAATATCCAATAAACTCATCCATCTCTCTTGGAAATCATCAGAGGAATACGAGATTCCAGGGTCCTATTATATTCTACCACATATCACATTCTTATCTCTCTTGGCGCCCAGCAAAAATTCAATTTTGTAACGCGTCAGTACAAGCCAATGCTTTTTACGAATGCTGCATGGTACTTCAATTTTTCACCGATTTTTAATACCGGGTACATTTGTTGCCTTCAAAACGTATCCAAAAGGTATAGAACTATATACCATTGCACGTTCTAAATTTATTAAGCGTACTAAAGGTTGAGACGGATTCGCACGTGGTCTAAATAGGAATGGTGCATGGATTTTGGTATATGAAAATGAGACACCGTGTTTCGTGTGACCGTTGAAACTTGAGTTATGACATACCTCTATATTTTACAACAAAGGATCTAAGGAAAGGGTATCGTGAGATTCTTTCATACGCAAGCGAATATTGGCCTTGTATAAAACTAGCCTTGAAAACTATATAGATGCATATTCTATGATAAAAATAATAATAAAAATTGCCGTAAATATTTCACTGTTGCTCTACACTCTTCCGGAACTGTCCTAGCTGGAACGCGAGGACATTAGGTTTAAGGTTTTCTCATGCGAGGGTTGACTTTATGGTTAAAAAAATGGAGTAAAAATCCGTCCCCTATACCACTATAACATCCTGGTATGGTCAGCTAGGAGCATCACAAAAGATAGATATATGTTGGAAGATAAAATTCAGCCTCATAAATCCGGTTTTAGGCTTAGCGCTTATAACTCTCGGTTTTGGTACAAAATAGCTCCCAAATTCCGATCAGCATCAGTCAAGTACTCTCGGCTTCCGGTTTTGTGAAGGTAATTGCCTAGAAAATAACACGGTTCGACATGGCGTACCAGCTAGTACTTAGCGGCGGTTTGTTCGAAAGACGAGTAATTCAATTCGGACCCTAAGTTGTATACGACTAGAGGTTTATTATACTGAAGCAAAAGACCAAGTTCTTGTACAAGTTTGCAACTGATTCAGAGAGAGGAGGCGAAACCAGTGTCATATATTCGACCAGACCTATTTCTTGACACTGAATTCATCAAGTAATATACTTCTAATGGGTGAGAGAATTCCTTCCCTTCGCAAGATGGTTGTCTGACTATGACCAGAGTTCGAGAGGCTACCATTTATCAGCGATGAGAATAGATCTAACGTAAGAATTCATCCCTGATGCTTTTCCAGCCTCCGGACACTAGTATTCTCGCCTCTTTTCTCATCTTTTTCGGATTCCCTCTTTCCCTCTGGATCTCTCATCCTGAGTCTTTGCATTCCTCTTTTACTTACTCTATCGTTTTCTTCTTATTCACTCTCTCCTTTCTCAAGGAAAGACACTCTCCAACGAGAGATGATCTATCAACTAAGCCATGCTTTTCATCATTTTCACCTTGTCACAACTTTATATTTAGTTCTTTTGCGGTATTTTTTAAATTCCTCAACCGTTAACTATCGTTTTCGGCAAATAATTTAAAAGACTCTTCGTTGTAAAGAAAGCTATTCCAAAAACATAACTCCAGGGAAGATTGATGAATCCTTTGACATATTATTAAACGAATTAACTTGAAATATGTAAATTAGGACTACTATCCTCATGCATTTGAATTACCTTTAACTGTTTTGAAATAATTCAAAACTCTTTTGAATTCAAGCGCAGTTATAGGTAGACTATTATTTATAATTAAGTACTATAATTCACTTAAACTGGACCCATTTCTTATTATAACTATAGGATATTTTAATAAGCATGCACTTTAAATTATCTTTACTTGAATATTGTGATACAAATGTCTGAGTTTAAAAATGGTTTGAATGTTTACAACATAGCAGAAACTTCTAAAATAATTAAATTGAGGATTCTCGACCTAATTTGCATATTTCAAAAATGTAAAGCTGTTTTGCAGTATGTTTGACTGGAGGGTACTGCACCGCGAAGTACGAGAAACTGGGTTAGATATCTGAAGTAGAGGTTTAGATAAGGAATAGGATTTTGCTCAGTTCGAAAAGTTAAATTTTATAGTAATGTTTTTTCTCCCTTACTGGGTCGATTCATTGTATTACAAGAAACGTTAGTATTTAACGATGTTTTATTATATATCTCTTTAGTTTTTAATTACAAACGTATTAACTCTCGCTCGCTCGTTAAGCCTAACGACGCTGAACATCGTTACAAGCGTAATGACGGTGTAATTTCAATGTTAATAAGCGTTATTATTATCTTTTTTCACTTCAAACCCGTCAAAGAACCTCCTTTGACGCCCCAAAAACTGTTACGAACATTGTCTCGCGTCTCTCAGAATCTCAGCGCGAAAAATCTTTAAGTGTAACCTGAGAAACTAGCCTGTTATATTGAAAGACGCGTAACGTTTCTGTGTGTGGCAAAACGCCAAAACAATCTCAAATTTTGATACAAAAGAAAAAAAAAATTGCGGAACTGATTTTTTAGTCCCTTTTTTTCATCTTTGTTTTAGAAACTAAGACTTCGGGATCTTTAAGAACGGAAAGAAATTCGTTCTAGCCGTCAAAAGAGAAGAGCCTTCTACCCCTCCCCCCATAAGCAAAAGAGCGTAGAAACGCGATATTGAGGTTTCACCGGGCAACCAAACTTAAGAAAGATGATCGGATCTTTAAAAAGGACTTTGCGGCAAAGATGAGGGTCTAGGGACTTGGGAGACGGAAGGAGGTGACACATCATCCACTAGAAAGTATTTTTATGTGGATCGAAACTTGTACTAAATTCCTTCATATTTGTGTCTGGGCTAAATAATAGCTCAAAATCAGTCATGGGGATCCAATCAGGTTCGGTTTATCTCCAATTGAATTAAGACAAGTCATGCCATGACCAGATATGAATTCAGATTTGGGTTATTGTAATTAAACTATTACAGGTATGGATACGTTAGTGCAGTCTTCCATAACTTGAGTATAGTCACTAAATAAACCATATTATCAAGAGATAGCTTCAATATAACTGAAGATGACCAAGTAAATTGAGAGTCACGATCTTATGTCAGGATGATTTTCGAAACCCAATTTCTCCATATTTGTTAGTGACATAAATAACTCTTGCAATTATGAAGTATTTTGTGTTGAAATTTGAGGTACCATAACAGTTAATTAAAACATGTGACATAGTACTGCAAAACTTAGACTTATTTCTTCAAAGTTATCGCTCACATGAAAAACCTGGAGGACTTTCCAAAAATTTATTTTATTCAATTACGCTGTATCTTGAAACGTACCAAAATAAATATCAGGCCACGTATGGAATTGGCCCTTATAGTCTTAATGTATTTGTTCGGTTGGCCTGCCACGAAGAAAGAAGGTGGTGCGTACCTGGATAGCTATAGTTGAAAGCGCAGGTAGCTAGGGACTAAAAGAAAATTCTCCTAGAAAAGATATGCCTCGGAGGCTCAAGAGCGAGGGATTTTCCGTTAAAAAATAAAGGGATGAACGATGAAGGAAAGGATAAAGGAAGTTCTATTGCTGGGAAGAGCAACCATGAGGGGATGTGAAACCATACGTAGACAGATAAAATATCATAACGTTGGGCAACTTCATTCGCTATTTATAGCACCAGATTGTTGCCTAGGTTACAGGCAACAATGCATGGTGGAAAGATGACAATACCTAGTCCATCATGCAGTTAATATAGCAATATAATACTAACAGCCAATGAAGTTTATACTGTCCCTACTCGATATTATTTTGTCTTTGAGGAGTAAGTTGAAGTAAAGACGCTAGTTATTGATTCTGTCTCAAGGCCGGTTCGTTGATCATTTGCGCAAAGAAATTTTTCTCGACCGTGTGACCGAGAGCTTCTCCGCAGCACCGTTCTTCGGAGCCGACTCGGAACGCGCGCTGGTTTTTGGGACGAAGAAACTCAGGAAAGATTGCTATTTCGCGTGAGATCTTTACTCTTTTCTCGCCCCAGAATCACCTTTCAGATTAAAATGATTACGGGGGGAACCACCACCTTGCCTTAACGCGTCTTTATCCTCTCTGGTTTTAACGCGTATTTGAAAGAGCTTTATATTCTGCCTTCTTATAGACGTTTTTGCTTAGCTGTTGCGTTTCCCTCCATAGATCTTGTTAAATCTACTACAATAAGGATGTATAAAGATATACTATAAACTTCTAGGGCGTGTTTGTGTCTACAGTGTAAGGGCGGGTCTCTAGACTCTGACGTAGATCGACTTATGACCTCCAAGAAGAGTAGTGAAAGGCGTTTGCTTATAACTTTATATATAGTTAACCATATTGGGGGGACAATATTGACTTAGTACGGTGGGAGGGTATGGTATAAGACTTCTATATATAGACACGCGTGTGTTTATTTATCAGATTAAACTATAACTGTCATTCACAAGTTCGATTTGAAAATAGCCGTCCTGTACACATAACTATGGAAATGAAAAAGGTTTTACGTATATTAATGTAGAGTAATACCATCTTAGCACATTGGAGAATTAACATGAAAAATTGCTTGAACAATGCACCAGAGGGTGATTTAGGCCTACTCAGTTTTGTAGTTACGAAGATTCTCAGAGGCTATACTAGTCTCTCATATGAAAAGCACATATTTTTATTTGAAAGTTAGGGTTTGTTTTTATCACAGGGCTATTCCAGACTATACTTTCTTTTCTATTACGAAGAAGATATAATTAAATTAATTAAAATTAAGCTGTCTTTGTTGACTAGAATAAGATGAGTGCATTGGCTAATTGGATTGGCTGAAGTTTGGATATTAAAAATATTAAGTTTTCAAGACATGATTATTATTTGACAACCCTATTGGACGAATTCATCAGGTAGTATTAGTCAACAAATCAATGCACTTATACGACCTAGTAAGGAAACATGGTTCCAACTTAAATTTTAAATGTTCTTTCAAACAAACAAAAAAATAGTTATCTGGTATTTTCCCTCATACGAATAGATTTTCGATTATTCAACAAAATTCCTTGGTAAAAATTTACATATTCTCAAAATCAATCTTCATGCTAGGGGATTTTTTTCTCTTAACATAGCAATAGATAAGCGATATCAAAAGTTAATCAAAAAGGATTATTAGGGGTATTTTGACGCGTTAAATGATAAGATAAACTATCCATCAGACGCATGCACTGGTATGAAAAGAAACCATTAAAAGTATAAGCCAGATCGATATAACCTTTAGAAAGAACGCGGTAAAACATAAAAAACACACACACAAGGCTTAACGATAAGGGGTTAGAAAAGCCTATATATTACAAGATCAGCTCTGTTGGTATCGCTTTTCCGGAAGCGGGGTTGCATAACTAAACTGTACCGAAGTGTAAGTTTAATTATACTCGTTGAAAGGCGATAAATTCGCGTCAACCCCAACAGTTGACGTAAAACCAATATTCTCGCTAATCAATAACTGAATTAGATACTCAAAATATTAGAGAGGGATTTGAACTCTTTGCAAGGTCAACCTGTCACGTGAGGACAGTGGAAAATGGGTCAAAACATTGACCTTAAAGTAGTGCGCGTATGTTTTTTTTGCCTTTGGGAATTACAATAGTGACCTAATGACTTTAAAAAAGGGTTCATGGCTTTAGGGAAAATATCATTTATCTTTTCTGAATGATATCTGTTGTCATTACATTCTTTTGGTCATTAAGGTCCGGTTTGAATCGACCTTTTTCCCACTCTTACGTCGTTTCACCCATTGTTTCTGCGACGTCTTTATCACGTTGAATTATCGGATGTTTGTATCGATGTATTCTTTCTACTATTTTTGGCTTTTTCTCTAAGTCTAAGTTCTTCTTTTTCCCGGACAAAAACAACGGTCTTGTTCTTTTTCATATACAACAAGAAAAACATTATGTCGGGAAAGGGAATCTTCAGATGTCTTGTATCAGTAGATTTATACTATTTGGAAAAGAGATGCGTGGTCTTTCGAAGGGTCCAACATTTACACGAAATCCCCCGTACGCATGAAACCTTAAGGAATATTTATATTTATAAATCTTGAAACAGCGAAATATCTGATGAAATCATGACATCTTTGATAAAATCGTTATATCTTGAACTAAATCACGAAATAATGTCGGACCCCTCTTTTTCATCCCTCTCTTTCAAAGACCATTTAGAAATATATATATATATATCTATAATCGTGTTCAGCATTGTGTTTTGGGAAATGGATTTAAACAGTGCATTATTTTGATAGCTATATTTTCCGATGTACTTTTATTTTGTTTTGTTTTGGGAAACGTAGTGGACATTAAATGTGTAGAATACATATTGACGTCGCTAAATATTGATTTTGCTTTAAACGCGTAGTTATACAGTGTAAAATGTTTGACCTATATTCTCTCTAATCTATATTTGACGTCAAAATTATGTTTCCAATGTCATTTAAACGTTTCTTGGTCATTTTAGCTAGTTGTTGATGTACGTTGTCTTGAAAAAAATTTGACCATTTGAATCTTTGTATTTTTTTACAGGAGCTAGATTCTGAGGATGAAGAGAAAGAGAATTGGTTGGGTATCGGCATCGCTCTACTGGTCATCGCGGCCATCTGTTCACTCATCGCCCTCTCCATCGTCATGCTCTCACCGAGTAAGCGATAAACTCTGATCTTTTTCGTATAATGTATCCCACATAACCATGGCTTACTTTTCGTTGGATCAGGGTCAACCCATATATAGGCATATATCCCTAGTTTAATTTCTTATAAACCCTTTCTCCGAGACCACCACGGGGCTAGATTACGGTTGCCGGAAAACGTTCCCAAAATTTGTTTTAGTATAGGATGTTTCCGCGGGATCATAAACCCGCCGGACGTCTATAGAAATCGATGAATATAGTTTCCATCGTGCATGGGCAATTTCGATCGAAGACTCCCCCGTAATCTCCTTCGCCTTAGTAAGGTATATGTAAAGATTTCAGTCCTAATAGGATGAATAGTCGCGTTGTCAAAGCGCAGCGCGAGACTTATTCTAATCGAAATGCTCTGCCTAACTATATCGATTAGGTTTGACCGTAACCGAAACCACGATTATTAGCGCGAGGCGCGAGCTATATTAATCGATTAACATCGTTTCCCGCCGCTGGGAAAGTTCAATGGGGAGACTGAAGCGAGGGAGGGGGATTGAACTGGATCGTTCGTCCGCCTCTAATGAATTTTAATCAAATGTGAGTAGGTTCCACACGTATTTCCGATAAGCCATGGGGTGTCTGTGTATGAATCCAATTGTTTTGATACAGTTGGGGAAATACTCCCTTATCATATAGTGATATGATATTATTTCTTCGTCAGACAGACTAAAGTCTGTATGATCCATGGTGATCCCAATAACTTCATCGCTTCCAGTTAGCAATTAAAGACGCAGATATTATTAACAAATTTATTTATTTAGTTCAATATGATTAAAAAATAAATAAATAAAAACTGCAAGGATATCAAGCAATTAAGACATATGATTGTAATTTACCATTAGTTTAATTGAATGAATGCTGCTACATTTGTTGGGGTCTTGAAAGAGAACTAATGATTTCCCCAGGGTTTTCGCCTCCGAGTTAAGAGGTAGTTTTTCAATAAACACAAATCAAATTATGATCTCCCTCTTTTCCGCCCGGCCACAAAATCTCTGAGAGAAAAATAACGAGGAGATGGGCTAGCAGCTCCCCTCGGAGTCATCCCAAACCGTTGACTATCTCGCCTCAAGAATCATGAGCCATTTGTCTCTTGTCTCCATTTTTCCTGCTGGTTTTGCGACTTTTGTCCTGTACTGGCTCTTGAAGGCCTAACCATACCGATTTTGGAAAGGGGTGGGAAAAAGGGATAATTTTGAAAAATCGTTTGTAGAAAAATGACCACTGTCCGGGGAGAAGCGTACGATATACGTCTGTTCCGCAATTAATATACGTTAAGGAATTGAAACTCTAGCTGATGAGATAGAGTGAGTGAACTTATACTGGAGAAAGCGCAAGAAATGGCATTATTTTCTACTAATTTCTCTATTCTCTATGGGTTGTAAACTCGTTCCAGCCCAGCCCTAATTACGGGTTGTAATGTATGGTTAAGAATTCTTCTGCAACGTGATATATTTCACTGTCCCTTTACTGGCACTCTATGACGTTACTTATTATTAATACAAGATATATTTCTCTGGGAAAAGATTACTCGTGTCGTTGAGTAATGTTTCTAATAAGATATATGGACAGGGGGTGTTATATGAGCTTTCTAGAAGTTTCTTGACCCCTGAATTTTTTATATGCCATATTTTCTTTTTGTCTTAAAAGTAGGTTTATAGTGTAGGGGTAAATTATGTCTACAGTTTCATACACTCTTTGAAAGCGTAGACAAATTTTCATTATGGAAATTTCTGCCTCTAAAATATTAAGACAGATCTCACGTATCTGCATGAGCTAAAAAAATCACTGAAAATATCTCATTGGTTGTTGCTTTTTGAAAAACCTGGACACCTAAAATGGGAAATAGGGTATTCAAAAGTGTAATATATATTTTTATCTACAACATCTTAAATTAAATTTCGAGCCCCCAAACGAGCATTTTTTTATTTTTGGTAACAGCTTCAATGTTGGCCTTAACTTCTACATTTTGATTATCCTACCAACGAAGATAAGAGAAGTTATATAAGATAAAAATCCAACTAGCTTTTTTCTTTTTCTTATGCAGTTTCTAGACCATAATTGAGTTTTTGTAGATGAGGCGGTAAATTTATTTCACCCCTTCTAGAGTCTAGCAGATACTAAGGCCTAAGGGGCTATGGAACAAAGAGAAATAAGAACTCAACGCGTTGAACTGAATTACACATTTCTTCCTATAGTATAGGCACTATACCGACATGCCGTCTAAAGTTCAAAGTCTAAGAATAGCCAGGGACCAAGGCCTAACCTTCGTCGAGGGATTGTATTGTTTTTAAGACTTTGTAGCGTATACTACAGCTCGAAGCAATTACCCCTATTCCAGCAGCTAAGGATATACCCCATCCAGTGAGTTAGAAACAATAGATTGAAACGCGGCGGCTTTAGTAGTTGAATCTCGTTATTCCTGCCTTTCACTCTATTGCTTCTAATTAACTGGATACGGTTAAGTCTCTCCAGTTGAACGTAAAGATCTTTTTATTTCGTCGAGTGACGACCGAAAAGGGTTTTGTTTTTATTCCTAAGTAACATTTTTCTTCTTGCGAAATTGAAAGAACTATAAAACATTATCGTTTTAAAGGGAACATAAACCAAATTAAACTACAGATTAGCTTAAGAATGGTAGCCCAATTTCTTTCGTTTAAATCTGCGATGGAAAGTGTACTGATCTATGCTCCATAAGTTTGTCACTGGTTACTGAGAGCTTGTCATGAAGTGACGTAGGTGAAATGTCATATATTCCTGGTGAGACAATGTCAAAGGCATAGTACAGACTAAATAGGATGATGGACTGCAAAATTAACCGAGTGTAGTCAATCATCGCTTGTCGTTCTCGAACTAGCTCGAGCTGTAAGTCTCTAGCATTACGAAGTATAGGTAAAGTATTATTCTTTTGGAACATATTTTATAAACTTTTGATCTATTAATTAAAACTTCCACTCCCATTCTGATGATACTCTGTTTAAAAACTGAACCTTTTCAAATGATCACTTTCTGGCTTCATTCAACGATTATCATTATGTTTTTCATTAATATTTGTTGACAACGACTCAATTAAAATCTAATTTATGTCCTCTCGATGGCTTAATTAAGTGTGTTTCTCGTTTATTTGAATAAAAGCCTCATCTAAAACTAAATTTTAGACTCGTACATTCGCATTTGCGAAAAATACAAAGTGAAGATTAATGATCTGCAGGTCTTCCATAAATGAGCTACCGTTGAAGAGGCCTAACGAAGGACACGTACAATCATTTGGACAGTACAGCATCTGTCGGGGAACTAGATCTGAGAAGGCAGGACAATTAGGCCCTAGTGACACGCACTCAATAGCCAAAGAAATAAAAAACCGTTACTGAGCATCTTATAGGCTGGAAAAACCGCGAAACAAAGCAAACAAAAAAGAAAGTAATCGAAATAGAAAAAGCTTTTTAGCCGTACAATGTAGACGTATTTTTTCCGGTTCTTCTAATGAGTATCTTTCCTTTAATTGGAAATGCATGTTAAGACCCCAGTTTCGCTAATAGCATGCAGGGTCAGGCGTGGTTGATTTAAACAAGGAAGGTCTAATGGAAAACCCTTATTTCAAATGAATCGAACAAAACAAATATTTCAAACATTTTCTTATATATATAGTGATGAGTGAAATCGATGTTACGCGTTACATCGAATACTTTTGAGCCTGTACCATAAGAAAATTATACACGAATTTTTAAAAATTTTTAAAAAATTAAATTATTAATTGTTTAATCACTTAAAAATATAGACTTGAAATTAAAATTTGAGTCCATCATCTTATAAGCAATGGTGTTCTACGCATAGATATGTTTTGATTCCAGACAGTTTTATATATAAGGATTAGTTATTTGAGATTTCAACTCAAATATGAAATTCTACATGCCTTCTAGCAAGGGAATTAGGAAAATTTTCTAAAATTCACTGAGAATATTTCGACTGAGATCTAGGCCTAGTATATACGTATCCGGATTTTGGTACTTCAATTTAGACACAATGCACGCAATATAATTAGGACCACGTCAGAGAACTCTCATTTACCAAAATGTTAAATGGGTTTATTTTCCTTACGGGGCTAAATGTCTCCAGTGACTCTAGCATCAAAAGGATTAAAAATAAATTCAGAAATATATACCAGTATAACTTAATATTGTTTTCCACCATTGAATTCGAGGCGAGGAATTATAGTCTCTCGCTCCAGCTGCGTGCATGACCATTGAAATTGTTAAGGCGTAAACGAGCCTTTTATAATAGTAGGACGTCGTTTGGACAGTGCCGGAAACAAGGCTTCCTTATCAGGCACTGGTCTTCATTTCTCAAAATGAAGGAGCTCCCGTAGCGAGGATGGTAATAACACACACACGGACCATCTATCGATTTAGTCCGCGCTATTCGTCCATTCTCCTATACCGTGTTTGCTGTTTGAGACAAAAATTTCAATATCCTACGTTGTGAGCACTTGGAGACAAAAACCTAACATTTTATTTTGTGTGTATTTTTCTTATAGAAAAACCTGACGATAAGGGTTTCAGAATTGCATTTGAGCTGGACGAAGTCATAAATGGTTCCTGTCAAGCTAGGACTTTCAATGGGAGCTGGATAAATGGTACAGTTTATATTTATAATTTTGTCACCAGACTAGGGACTGGGTTAACCTGGAAAGGTCAATGAATTTAGGTAGAGGTCAAATATTTCAGGGAGAAGCCTTGGAGAGGTTAGCGGGAAAAGGTTCTTGCTTAAGTGTTGCACATGAAAATAATTTTTTTTAATATAACCTATACATTATACATGTTCATACATATATATATAGTATGTACTGACTGGGAAAAATCACACGAAATAGACAGTGAAACTCAGGGAACGTCATGGAGTTTGTGTCCCCCATGTAGACTCTTTTTGCACAACAAAGGTACCTGTAGGTGTTAGCTAAACCCTATCTTAAACTTTCCATAAATTAGAGCAGACAGAAATCGTTGTTTTGTGGTAAGGCTAATACCACACGCGTGTCGCGTCTCATAAATTGTCCCTCTGATGACAAGCTTTATACGGTTGGCTGGACTTATTCGATTATCTACCTACTCGAGCGACCACTTTCCTACTTGCCTTCCCCTCAAAACTCTACGCTGGTCATTTTTTATTTTTATATTTTTATAATAAGAAAAAAATACAAATAATTAATATTACCAGCTACGTGTGTTATATAACCACGCAGGTAGATTAAAAAAACGAATAATACAATATATTTCTTTTGTTTAAAATGTTCTATAAAACTTTACGTGAGATAAGTTCACAAAAGGTTAAAAATGGACCTTAGAGTGAACGCGGAAATGATTTATCTAGCGGCAATGTTTTTAAGAAAAGAACCAATTTTGATGATTGCAGATGACGTCATCGTCTTCCAAGACTACGAAGGAGCAATTGTGATGTACAATGTTACGAAACGTACGAAGACAGTCATGGTATCTTCCACAACTCTTGTAAGTAACAATTTTCACTCATTCTGACCCGTTTTGACCTTACGTGTTGTTGGAGTACTGCTATCCGAGTTGGACCTCGACCTAGATTGCCCTGTTTAGGTAATTGAATCCCTTAGAGGAACCATTTTCATTCCTTTAGCGAGAGGAAAAATATAGCCGACTGTTATGTTTAGCTTCTCTTGACACTTTAGGCCATTTTTTACACAGGGCGTTTTCTATTACGTTTGTTCTAACGAGGCTCCGAAACAAATGTTTTACTTTCACCCATTCGTAATGGCGGCGGCCAATGGGGGAATCATAATATAATTGAAAAAGTTAATGTCGTCAATGGATCATAGTTATAATGGACTCTACATGTATAAGTGATCAAACTTCGTGATGCACCGAAGATATCAATGTTCCATATCGTTATAAAATGAATTTTTAATGATTTTTCAATGTGTAGACTTGTTATTGTTTCGGTTTACTTTCATTTAAGAGTGACGAAATATGTGTAGATTTTTACCTTTATGTCACTATTAGGAACTCATATTTCAAGTTTTTCATCCACAAAATCAATAGCAAAAGTTGAAATTGAAATAATCAAATGAAGGCTCTTTTTTTCAAAATCAGTGACTTACGATTATTAGAAACAGTCTGTTCGAAATACAAAAGGGTTAGGCCTAAATACGATTAGAATTTCACGAGCTAGAGAGCGCGTGAAAACATTTTGTAACGAAGCCGATACTAGAACATTTGTAGTTAATTATGCAGTTTTTAATATTGCATATGTGCATATGTTTAAAACCGCTTTTACACGCTCTTCTTTTTCATAAAAAAAACCAGTGACCTAATCAGTAATCACTTTTAAATAAAACCGAAATCAGAAATCAGCTTTGACCAATTTAATTTCCTTGTTTGCATGACGTCTGGGCAAACCTTTTTTTCTCTTCTTCCTTTGACAGCAGCTACCACGACTTCAAAAAAGAACGAAAATACGTAAAATCATAAAGCTTATTTGTTACATTTCACGCTGAATGCGTACCACAGTCCACAGTATACGCAGAGATAGATGGTGATATTTAAATTTGCTATACGGGGCTAGCATCCCAGTTTAGTTCACGGTCCATTTTACGGATGGAAAATAATATCTCCATCTTTTATTTCCTTCTCCTCCTCAAAATCGATTCCTTACGTCCTTTCCTATTCTAAATTCTTCATACGGCTCTAATATCTAAAAGAGTCGCAATTTTTTACACCCAGTGCCAGCCGCGAAACTTTTTACTATCTCCTTTATGTGAATGGTTCTTATTATTATTATTATTATTTATTTTGTGTGGCGTGGGTCATCTTCAAAGACGCCTAGGAGATTTTGCACCCTTTATAAAAGCTAATTATTTATTAACCAAACAGTTAAACATCTAACCATGTCCATCATGTTTCAAATGAATGGAATATCGTATTATTACATCAATTTTAAAATATTCAAATTCACTTAATATATTTACAGGTTGTTTCTGGTAAGTCAGACAAAAATTAGGGGGATGTTCTTTGGCGATCAAATTTTGAGTCGAAAATGTAACTTCTATCTCCAATTTGTTGTCCGGGCCACTGTTTCTGAGTTAAGATTGCAAGAAGTATTTTACTGATGACCCCTTATATTTAATTAAGAAACTGATTTAGACAATGATTTCTAATTTAATTAAGGGGTCATCCCTAAAACACTCAAATCACAACTCAACAAATAACAAAATACCCTTAGTTAAGAAGAAACGTGAAGTAGATATTAGCTTCGCGTAACAGACTTCTATATATAACGTTTCAAACCTTTTAATAGAATCTTTAAATAACGCTATCAATTTTAGCGTATGTATGGAACACATGGCCTAGCGGCAATTGTCGCTTTGGAATTGGGCAGTTAGGTACAATAAACGGCTCATTTTGAATAGAGTTTCGAGTACGTTGGTTTATACCGTTCTAAAAATTGGTTGGTTTCGGGACATTAGTCTCGCCGTATGAAGATGACGCGTCCATAAAATCTTTCGAATATCTAGTCCCTGCGGTCTCTGTCGTTACATAACGCGCGCCTAACGACATGCAAATTTTCCTTATAAAATATAAGTAGACGCAATATACTTGGTTGGGCTTCAAGAAAATAAAAATAAAGTTGGGAAGGAAACCGTTTTTCCAAATCGCTTAAATACCCATTAAGGTAAATGACTGGGTTGGTCTGCTAGTGTCATATTTTCTATCTTTTATTCGGATTCAATTATTTGTGAAGGATGATTAGTGACGCTAAGAAATAAAATTATCTCGCCAAATTTTAAAGAGTTTGGCTACGTTCAATAGAGCTTACCGCTGAGTTAGGTGAGCTGGTCTTATCACCAGTGTTTATTCCGTTATTGACATCTTGATGCTCACCCAAAAATGCAGTGGAGACGGGGAAATCTCATTCCCATGCCACCTTATTGATTTCCTGATTAAATAGATTTATTTATTCTATGATTTCTGATTAAATTGATTTATTTATTCTATGATTTCCTGATTAAATTGATTGATTTATTCTATGATTTCCTGATTAAATTGATTGATTTATTCTATGATTTCCTGATTAAATTGATTTATTTATTCTATGATTTCCTGATTAAATTGATTTATTATTCTATGATTTCCTGATTAAATTGATTAATTTATTCTATGATTTCCTGATTAAATTGATTAATTTATTCTATGATTTCCCGATTAAATTGATTTATTTATTCTATGATTTCCCGATTAAATTGATTTATTTATTCTATGATTTCCTGTCTTAATTTATTTAATTTTTTTTAATTTCTTTCAGAGACAGTACAATATTCAGAGTTTTAGTGTTTCTAACAGCCACCAGTACGTTATGCTCAGACTTGACACACAAGTTGTAAGTACCCTTGAAGTTTATGTTTTACACGCTTAAGAAAACAGCTTCTTAATTGGATGTCTTGACAGGTGTCAGCGTATTCCTACCTTGCTCAGTATCTAATATACAATATTTCCAATGAGTAAGCCGTGTTTAATTAGTATTTTACTATGTAATATGGTCATTTTCTCTTGGGATAAAATGCGCGAAAGTGTTCCATAGTAACTTTCTGGGCTTTAATTGATATTAATTAGGTATAATTAATAATTTTAGTCGCACATTTTCAATCATAAGCACAAATCCAACGGCTAGTTTTCAATACGTCGCGTGGGGTCCTTATGGGAACCAAATGGTGCAGTATTTAATTACCTTAATTTATTAATTCAAAATATCTAAATATAATTATCTATATTAGGTATACGTGTACAATAATAACATATATTATTTGGCCAAACTGTCCAGTAAACCTCAACAAATTACGAAAACGGGGAAAGACGGGGTCATATTCAGTGGTCTTCCAGACGGCATGTACGAAAGTGAGTCATGAGGAAGCCCCATTTATTATTGTTACAAATTAGAACAAATTTTGAGGTTACATTCCAAATATTAGATCATATATTTAAATCAAACCACGCAATTTGGTGGTCAAACGACGGTATGATGTTATGTTACGCCATGTTCAACGATAGTGACGTCAACGTTGTCACCGACCTATGGTACGGTTCTCACGAAGATACGACGTCTATAAACCCAACGGTTAGAAAACTTCATTATGCCAAAGTAGGAAAAAAAATTATTATGTTAATCTAATAAAAACATCTTAAGACTAACTTAAAATTTAATAATATTTTTTTCTCAGCCCGGTACGCCTTTACCAAAGGTGAGCTTATGGGTCGTTGACCTAAGAGAGTCCTCGTCTTTACAATCTAAAGAAGTCATTCCACCGAAAAAAATTCGATATCAGTTAGTGAATATTTCATTTGTTGTACACGATTTTTTATTGCAAAAATGAAGGAATTAAATTGTTTATTAAAATTAGCCGCGAATACTACCTAAACTCCGTGGCTTGGGTAGACAATCATCGACTTTTGGTGACGTGGTCATCAAGAAGCCAAAATTTCTCCGTTGTTAGTTTGTGTTCGGCCGAGAGGAAGTGGGATTGTGATAGAGTATGGTTTGTTTTTCGCTGTTATCACGAGCAAGCTCACTTGATAAAGACTACTTTGATGTTTAACATTGCCTCAGCTGCTCCTATTTTATCGAGTGCGCTTGTTGAAACTTTAGGAGTTTATGTTATGGGATGAAAAAGGCGGTACACGAATTCTCCTTCCAATTTCATTTTCTAGCATTTAGAAGAGAGAAGTTCTCAAGGATGGGTGGACATTTCAGATCCTCCAATCATCACAGCTGACAAGGGATACTACTTCCTTAAACTGCCCGTCCAGCATGCTGGAGAAGGCACCTTCAGGCACGTCACTATGCTTGATGTTAACGTAAGTGTACTCTGTCTTATTTTCTCTGTTGTTTAACAGTTACGTAACGTGTTTTTAAAGATATTGAAGTAGACTGTAGATAACTTGATTACTCTCAACTTCCTTGTTTAGCGTCGCGGTTTCATGGTTTTCCTGACCCATGGACCTTTTGACGTCACCAGAATAGTTGCTCACAGACAGGAAACAAGGACTGCGTATGTAAATTTGCTTTCTTTTCCCCCGTACCTTAATATCGACCCGAATTTTATTTATTTATGGTTGACGTAGCTACTACCTCGCTACCTTGCCCGGTAAGAGTGGAGAGCGGCATCTTTTTGGAATTAAAGATTTCAAGTCTAGCGCCTCCAGAAACATAACTTGCTTGACCTGTAACTTGACCTCCGAATGTCTCTACCACGACGTACTTTTCAGTCCCAATTCGCGTTATTACATACTGATGTGTTTGGGACCTGGAATCCCCAGAACCGAACTATGGTCCGTCGATGACCATCAATTAGGTAAATTACGCCAAGTCCCTGACCCCTGACCTCGTAGAGTCCCTCGGTTTAACTCTATGTTTTTAGTGATGGTTTTGGACACCAATGATGACTTAAGGGATAGATTGAACGAAAGGTTCATGCCTCAAGTAAAAACCTTCCAAGTACCCACTGAAGAAGGGAACAGTAAGTACAATCACTGGTGTTTCGTTGCGTGTCCTTGCCAACTTAAAATTTCTAGTACTTCATCGTATGGTAAATATCTGGATAAGTTTTCGAAAATTCCTCTTTACAGACGTTCAAGTACAAGTATATCTTCCCTCCGAGCTATGCGAAGACGAAATAACCCAATATCCTACGGTTGTTTATGTGTAAGTTAAAGTGCTCTAAAATCTTTATGCGCGGTGTGAAAAGTTTCGCTAACATTTTCCATTAATATTTTAATAGAAACGTGCTAGGTGCGTTCATTAATGGCTCTTTCTTTTTTATTCTTTATTTCTGGTCCATTTTAGGGACGCGTCTCCCGGTAGTCAATTGGTATCCGAAAAGTTTAAAATCGATTGGGGAACTTACTTGGCGAGTAGGAAAGGCTTCATTTGCATCGCTATAGACGGCAGGGGCAGCGGTTTTCAAGGCGACAAACACCTCTACGAGGTATATCGCCGATTGGGCACCGTGGAAATCACGGATCAACTAAGCGTTATCAGGTAAATTTTTGGCCATCCTACTTGTAGTTACGACATTCTGGCATTCAATCGGGTTTGGCTACTTTATCTTCTATCGTATCGCAACATCCTCTTCTGGATAAGCCTTTCCTCTCCCAATCATCCTTGCTCCTGGTTCTTCAACGGTTTGGGCATCGATTTTTCCTTTAGAGCATTCAGAAACTTTGAACAGAGACCTTGAAGACGCGTGGGGTTGAAACCTCTTTTTAGATATCTTGTCAGCGGTTTTAGAGTCGACGACATCAGGAACTGAAATTTTCAATACGTCCCAGCTACCATCATTGTAGAAAATAGCTATTTTGAGAATTTACTACAGTAACGTTTTCACTTTTCTTTCCGAGTTAAATGTGTGGACTTACTTTTGATGGGAAATTCCTGTCCAGTGTCATATCACTTTTATCTCTTTAGATTTCTTTTTCGTAGATAGAAAGACAGCGGGAAGTTTATTAATTCTATTTTTTGAAAGGTCAAACGTGAAATATTTCATCAGTTAGGGATTAATTTTTCTGTGGGTAGATTTCTTACAATGTTACTACGTGATTCGAAATCCAGAAAGATGACACCGCGATCTATATTTGGGGACCTAAAGTCTGACGTCTTTTGGAATCGATTTATTTCTATAGGTCGCTTCGGAATGATCTACCGTTCATTAACGTGGAAAAGATGGCTATTTGGGGATGGGGCTACGGAGGATTCGCCGCTACTAAAGCATTGACGGAAGATGAAAACACATTACAGTGCGGAATGGCAGTAGCACCCATTACGAATTGGAGATATCATGGTGAGGAGACGTATTATCCTTCATGGTTGTGTTCTGTATTATTGGTGGTTTCAACTTCTACGTTTTGGAGTTAATCTGTTACGGGGGTGGACGCGTTTTAATTATAGACGCCGCGTACACGGAGCGATATATGCAAACGCCGAAGCCCGAAGATAATTACATCAATTACGAGAAGGCCAACGTCAATATGAAAGCGTCAAAGATGAAAGGGAAGCGATTCCTTCTGGTCCATGGAACTGCAGACGGTATGGATCTAACAATTTAGGCATAACTCTTCTAAAAATAGGCTTAGGATTACATAAATTAAGCTGACCGATCATAAAGGCCTAATTATTAAAGATTAGGCTAATTTTCAGAAACCGTCCAATTCCAACACTCCATGATGCTGAATAAAGCTCTAACCGAAGCTGGAATCAGCTTTCAAATGCAGGTAAACAAACAATTTTTTTAAACACTTACGGTTAAGGGTTTTTAGGAATAATTGATTAAGTTGGGGATTACGGGGTTTAATCTACTAAATAAATTCAATTTAACTGATGCGTTACGCATGGGGACTTAGTTCTACCCCGACGAAGATCATAGTTTACGAGGAGTGAAGGGTCATTTGTTCCGAACTATGGAAAGATTCCTAGACCGATGTTTCATGGATGAATAAAGCGGTTCGTAATAGAAAAAAAAAACATCGTGGTACTTTATACCTCCAAGTAATAATTAAATAAATTAATATAATTAAAACCAATAATTCAAATCTCAAGCATGAAGCTGTGAATATAAAAACTGTTTATCGTCTCAAAACCTAAAAAAATAACAATGTCGAATTGACATTCCCCCCAAACCAATATACTTTCTCTCTATATTCTACCACCGTGAGTTGTACAATAAAATATCGATATACTCTCGATATATCGATTAAGAAATAATCGAAGACGCGGGGATCGCAGGCCGCGCGCGCGCGCGTCCGTTTGTTTGTTGTTACAGCCGCGCCCGATAAAATATTTTCTACCTTTTTCTCGAAATCGATACGTTATCGATATCGATGCGACGGAATCGTTGCGGTATCGAATTGTTGATTTTTTATAATTTTACTTTTGGAAAGATTGAGATGAGATCTTTCGATAATCACGAATTTCCGCGACACTCCGATAATAATGGAGCAACTGCTACAAAAAATAAGAGTCTTGATTTAGGCGTGGAGAGATCGTTGAGTTGAATTATCGTTATAGTATATATCGAATCGTTGGTTATCATTTGTTATCGTAACGATTTCCGTATACCCAATGATACGATCGATAAACTAACGATAAAATGCATCGTTACGAGAAATGAAGTTAACGAATTGTGTTGGAAGTTAGGCGTGGGAAATTTCAGTTTCCCTTAATTACTAATTTAATTTCTTACGAAAATCGTAATAACGTCCTTATGAAAAAAAAAATTATTCAATCTCGTGATTTTTTCTATACTACAAACGAACTATCATCCCCACAAAGAAATTATTTATAGAAATAAATTAATAGATAAACGAGGGCTTTATAATAGAGGTATTAAGCGATATACGAACTTGTTTTATAAAAAATAAATAATAGTAATTAAATACCAATATGGTTTTTTCCTACGACATTACATAATTTCAATTCATTGAATAAAAAAATAAACAACAATTGGTCTGTCCTTTTTGAACCAAATAAACCCAGACCCCTGTTTGTAAATAAATAAATAAATAATATTAATGAAATACGATTACGAAATTCTCGTCGGTAAAATGTGAGCTAATCTACGAAATAATTAGACCAAACTAGTTAGTTGAAAAAGGTGCAAGTGGTTGAAATATGCTTAGAAAAATTTATTATTTAATTAAGTCCTTAGCAGCGGTATTAGTATATATATTTCTATGCAATTAGTTAATTTTAAGTTTATTATTATGTCTTGATTAGTTTAATAGCTAGGTTATTAAGAAAATTATAAGTTAATTAAAAACAAAATTGGTGCCAAAATTTCATCAAAATAATCGAATGATTTCAACAATCTCATTGGACATTTAAACAATTTAAAAGTTAGCAAAAATGTTAAAAATATTGAACCAAAATTACCTACAGTATCCCGTGTATTTATGAGCACTTCTTAATGTTCGCAAAGGTTTTAAAAAATTAACGTAAATAAAATAATGGTTATCGACTTAAGTTAGGATTTAATTATCCGAAATTTTAAAATATTCAGAGAACCCTTTTCAAAATGGTAATTAAGATACGCTTGTTATAATTACTATAATTAAAATGATTCACTAACTAATTTGCGTCGCCAAAAAAAATGGTTTCGAGACCAAAAGTAAGAACGACAAGGTTTCCAGAATGATTGAGAACTTAATAGTACGTGTAAATATCACTAATTAAATCCACTGCAATCTAACAAGACGTTTTAATTAAAAGTACTGGCTTGTAACTGGAAATATTTAATTTCCGCGATTTTATGTTTTAATAATTATTAGTAATAAAACGAAAAAATAACGTAGAAGCCCAGATTTAAATGCAATATTAAAATTATAGGTAAAAAAAATTATAAATAACTAAGAAATCCCCGGTAAAATTGGAAAACTAACTACTATACTATATATCTATCAAGATAAGCGAGCTTAAACCGTCTAAAAACTTAAAAGGTAACTTCTGTAGATTTAAAAACAGTAACTAATCACTTAAACGTACGTCGTATCTAATTAATTCGTATAATAAATAAATAAATAAATAATAAGGATTAAAAAGTCGATATTAGTGTTAATTACAGTTAATTAAAGTAACAAATTAAACAAGATTCGTAATTAAAGTCCCATTTTTAAATATATGATTTCGTAGAAATATTTCCTAACTCAAAGTGCTGAAAATGCTTATCAATATTGATTATTTTAATGCTAATATTTGTCCAAAAATAATAAATGGACCAAGATAATACACATACATACACGTGCTTTTAATTCAAATAGCAATACGAAGCATAGTATAGTGCTTAAAGCACTTAACTCGAAAGCTTTTCAGCTCTTTAAGTATTGGAATAAAATAGAGCCGTCCGATTACAATCTTAAGTTATATTTCGTCAATAATTCGGCCTTTCTTATAAGTACAAAAACATTGCGTTTTAGTGTTCCAGATAACGAACGCGTCACAAAGGAGAGATTAAGCGAGGTACTCGATATTCAAGTAGGAAATATTTGCTTAATCTCTCTATTCTCTAATAATGGTGATAGAGAGGTTACGAAGCGTCCTAACTCATTAACTGCTGTTTCAAAGTATTTAATGGGTAAAGTTAGGCGTTATTAACTATCCCGTACAATGCTGCATCGTGCACTGCGAATTTTACACGTGTTTTGATGTACCAATGTAAAATTCCTTTTCATATTAAATTGTATTTTAATCCAGCTTTGTATGGAATAGTTTCAAGTTTCTTCGGATTAAGACCGGTTGGGTATAAAGAATGCAACGAAAAACTAACAATAATAATAATAAAAACAACATGACTGTACAAAAATTCATATCATCTAATTAATTTTAAATTTAAATCATCTTTAATTAAAAATTATTATTTTTTGTTTTAACCCCGGGAAAATATAATAAAATCATGGTAAATTAAAACAAATTAAATATAAGAAAATTTAACCACCAGATTGAGAAGATAATTAATATTGTTAACTATAATTAAAATAACCATTGGTCGAAATTAAAATTAAAGATAAACTGGGTAGGATTTTCTTAGGACAAATCATTATTAAAATGCTATTATACTTAGGCAAAATC
This sequence comes from Phalangium opilio, assembly GCF_054372755.1. NCBI lineage: Eukaryota > Metazoa > Arthropoda > Arachnida > Opiliones > Phalangiidae > Phalangium > Phalangium opilio. The sequence continues at coordinate 2,380,544 of NW_028324187.1, read as the reverse complement.
TTTCAGCTATTTAAGATAGTAAAGCTAATCAAAAACTCAAAACAAAATTTAATGAAATTAAAGTTTAAAAATTCTTTGCTAGATTGCTTGTATTTAGAACACAAAAACAATTTCGTGTAAAAATTTGTAAATATTTTATAGGTTTAAGTTAGAAAATAAAAAAGATTTTAATCAAAAATAACTTTTCGTTTTTTATTTATAATCATAGGCCTATGATATATTGGTAGTATAATGTAGCTTCGTCAAATCAATCCTTATTTCAGCAAAATTGAATTACAAAAGCTAATTAAGTCATTCCCGCCATATATTCAAACTTCATGACATCATCCTACCACGTGGTCCTCAGGATCGCGTTGTGACGTTTTTTGGCGCATGAGCCGTAGGCGCGTCACTTTGGAGATGTCGAACAAAATGGTGGTTACGCGTCGAGTGGTATTGTGTTTTCCTTTTAAAATTTGATGTAAAATAGTTATTTAAGGCGATCGTGATGTGATTAAAACAATTTAACACGACGGACAACATGTCGGAGATTTACGATCCTGCTTTCCCAACGTGGTGAGAGTGTTTTTTAATCGATTCTTGTCATAAGTAATTTGTGTATCTAGAGTTTTAGGGTTAGCGCGTCTTCAACAACATAGCCTGTGTGTAGGCTCTCTTCTCTCTCTCTTGTAACAGAAGCTGGGCTAGCACTTCATGGCGTCGGTCTAAATTTTTACGAAGACAACGAACCTAAATTATGTTCCGCGTAGTTCGCTTATGATATTTAAATATAGGCGTAATAAGCCTTCCTTACTTTGCAAAAATGTTTTGAAGGAGGATATGAAAATGTGTTTGGGGTTTGCTTGTGCCGAGACTTTTCAGAAATGGGCTTTTAATGTTTTGCGTGTAAACTTAGGTTAATATTGAAGGTATTATTAGAATCTCTACAGAAATAGCGTGTCTTTTGTTAAATAATTCAAAATTGGGTGATATTTGGTGGCCAGGGTAAAGGTGTAAGAATAAATGTGTGTTTAAGAACGTGTTATTTAGTCACCGCTTCTTTGTGTCATATATTTCACTTTTTCATTAATAATAAAGCAGTAACCCCTAATATTTAGGCTAAATATAAGCTGTGTCTCACAGTGTGGTTAGTAAAAGGCTTAAATATGAGTTAAATTTGGTTAATTAAGATTTTAGCGTTATAGTAAATATTGTATGTGAAATATTGGACTAAAATACCAGAAAACATTTAAATAGTGAATATGCATCACAAAATGAGCTCTTGAAGGATTACAGGGTTCGTACACGACCTGGAAAACCTGGAAAAGTCAGGGAAGTTGAAAATGGGCCTAAAATGTCAGGGAAAAGTCAGGGAAATTAAAAATGGACCTTAAAAGTCAGGGAAATGTCAGGGAAAAATTTATTGGAGGGAAATTTAAAGTCTGGGTAACAGTAGGGTGACCTTCTGAGACTTGAGCAGTCGAGCCCCAAATTTGCGGAGCTCGCTTCGCTCGCTCTAGTTATTTACAACAATAATTCGTGCAAAAATGACTGTAGTGAATTTAGATTGGTTTTCATATATGTTCGCCATGTGCATTATTGAAAAAGGTCAGGGAAATTTGTTGAATTTTGTCAGGGAAAACCTGGAAAAGTCAGGGAATTTCATTCCAAAAATTTTGTACGAACCCTGGATTATTATTATCTTTTAAATTTAAAATGTATGTCAACCGTGCTATGATCAGTTTTGTTCAGGGTCGGCAGCCCCTTGTGATAAAAAACCCTACACAAGAGTAAAATATGCTTTTGTGAATATTATAATTAGTAAAATGGTTTTAGTATATATATATTTTAATTAATTAATTAATTAATCTAGTTTAAACCCATTTAATTGTGCTCACTTTCAGTTTACAGTTTTGCTCAAGTCAAGCAAGACTTGAAAAATAATATACTACCAATATAGCCAGTTAATTAAGAAAATGGAATACAACAAATTTTTAAATAGTCAGCTGAAAATGTTAAACAGGTACCCCTTAGTGACAAAAACTTAAATTATTAATGTTAATTTAAATCATGTCGTTTTGAAAAGTAATTGCAGCAACTAATTAATGTCTGCGGAGAAATAATGTTATATAGATTGCTGTCAGTTGTGACGTCAGATCCAAGGTTAAACGTCACGAGTCTGCCTTTAGCAATGGGCGGCCATGACAGTTACCGTTTTTTCTTTATGGGAAAACAGCATGGGTGACGTCACACCGGCGCTTCTGACAGCACTATAGCCAGGTTTAGCTCCTCCCTGAAAAACAGATCAATAGTGGCATAGCGTAATCTCTAAAACACAATGTTGTATATTGCCAATGGCTATTTTATTTTTCTACTTGAAAGGACGCGATTTTTCTCTCAACAGCAATTGCTACTTCTGTTTGTTTGCTATTTAGACCATGCCATGTGCAAAACAGCAATTTATTTTCAGTATATTCTATTCCAAAAATTGTTTCGTTGCAAAATTGGGTCTGGTTTATTTGCAATAACTCTTCGTCATGAAGCGAAACGATTCAAACTGAGTTTTCAAAATGTAAACTATGCAAATACGACATGATTTAAATTTAAACATAACGTTTGCAAAACCAACTTGCAATAATATTTATTGCATATAATATTTTGCAAGATAGCTGTTTTTATTGCATCATAATTGTCAAGTCTTATTTTTATATGAAGGGGCATGCCTGACAAAATTTTAACAAAGACACTCAAAATGGAGTACGACTGTACGTCTCATGATTTGTCATGCCCCTTCAGTGAAAAAAACAACACCTAGTTTTTTTTTACATTGAATTTTTATGTGAAAAATATTGTGAAGGTTAAATTTAGGCTAATTTAGGCTTCTCTTACAGTGAAGATGAAGCGAAGAAAAATTCTAAACTGGATGGCGTAACCACCACACTTGATAAAAAGCCTATCATTGTTCGCGATATAAGAGGAGGCTCAGTTATGAAAACTCGAACGTGTAATGACGCTTATTTAGATTTCATCAAAAATGCGTCAAAAACGCCTACAAAGATGGAAAATAAACCAATATCTCCTCCTCAAAATTGTGTCAAAAACACTCCATCAAACGGTGTTTCGTCTAAACCGGTTCGAAATAATTTGAATCTTCCAATTTACGAAGATGAGGATTTTGATAAACCAATTGAGGAACGTGTCAATTGCGTTCAAAGCCCCAGATGGGAGGATTTGGGCATTGAACCCTTATTAAAAACTGATCTTTACAAAGATATTTTAGAAAATATTCCCGAAGTAAAAAATAAAGTAGATCATCAACTGCAAAAGAATCAATCTTTATCTAGTCTCAATAAATCATCGTTACCGAAAACTGAAACGCATTTGGATAGCTCCAATTGCACGAACAGTTTAATAAATTCGTGGAATAATGGTGCTACTTCCAACAGTTTGTCGCTTTTAAAAGATTTGTACGATGACATTGAACCTATTACAATGTCCAATGGTCCACCGTCATTGCAAAATCCTAGTATCTCAATAGTTCCTTACAGCCTGAAAGAGGACAATGGCAATTCGCGTGATGTTGATGACATCAAAGAAGGTGATGAATCGGGGACTAATTTAAGTTTAGAAGAAGAAGGTAGTAGTATTGCGAAAATTGAGTTGACTGCACCAGTGTTAAATAAAGTTCAACAATCAATGTGTACCAATGATTCAGAATCATTACAAAATTGTAGTACAACGGTTGAAGTTAAGGTTCCACAATCTCTGTACTGTTCCGAATATGATTCAAATTGTAAACCACCAGTATTGGACTGTTACCCTAAGGAAAATTTAGATTCTGTTCATTCACTCGTACCGGAAATGGGAAAATTGACAACCCAAGTTGGGTATGGAGATGCTAATGTTCTTGAATTCGCTATTGTTAATGATACGCCGCCAAATCTTATGGAGAATGAAAAGGTCACCCTAGATAATGAAATAGCACCGATATTATCTCTAGAAAGCTACGTAGTCGCGGGTGGAACTGAACAATCAACGTCACAGGGCGTCATCCAAAGTGATGGGGATAACATTTACCTTGATGTTCAAAATGCCAATATTCTTGTTGAAAATTTACCGTCGGATGTACAGTATGTCCAGTTAGATCTCAGTGCTGTTCAGGCATTACAAGAACACGGTGATTCTTCAACTGTTTCATTGAAACATTTAATCTTAGAAGACGGTCAGTTACGATTAGTTCAGTCTTCAGGAGAGGAAATTATTGTTGGATGTGTCAAAGATGAAAATCCTACTCATTTAGACATCAATCAGGAAAAATCATTGGACTTGATTGAAAAACCGGAAATTTTAAATCAGGCAACATCGGACTTGATTGAAAAAGCAGAAATTTTAAATCAGGCAACATTGGACTTTATTGAAAAACCAGAAATTTTAAATGAGGCAACATCGGACTTGATTGAAAAACCTGAAATTTTAAATCAGGCAACATCGGACTTGATTGAAACGCCAGAAATTTTGAATCAGGCAACATCGGACTTGGTTGAAAAACCAGAAATTTTGAATCAGGTAACATCAGCCTTGATTGAAACACCAGAAATTTTGAATCAGGTAACATCGGCCTTGATTGAAACACCAGAAATTTTGAATCAGGCAACATCGGCCTTGATTGAAACACCAGAAATTTTGAATCAGGCAACATCGGCCTTGATTGAAACACCAGAAATTTTGAATCAGGCAACGCCGGACTTGATTGAGAAACCAGAAATTTTCAATCATGCAGCATCGGACTTGATTGAAAAACCAGAAATTTTTAATCAGGCAACATCGGACTTGATTGAAAAACCAGAAATTTTTAATCAGGCAACATCGGACTTGATTGAAAAACCAGAAATTTTTAATCAGGCAACATCGGACTTGATTGAAAAACCAGAAATTTTTAATCGTGCAACATCGGACTTGATTGAAAAACCAGAAAATTTGAATCAGGCAACATCGGACTTGATTGAAACACCAGAAATTTTGAATCAGTCAACGTCGGACTTGATTGAAAAACCAGAAATTTTTAATCGTGCAACATCGGACTTGATTGAAAAACCAGAAACTTTAAATCAGGCAACATCGGACTTGATTGAAAAACCTGAAATTTTAAATCAGGCAACATCGGACTTGATTGAAAACCCAGAAATTTTAAATCAGCCAACATCGGACTTGATTGAAAAACCTGAAATTTTAAATCAGGCAACATCGGAAACTCATGAAAGACAGGAAAATTTTCAAAAAACAAATTGTGAAGTTGTTGAAAAGCGTGAAATTTTCGTAATAATAGATATACCATCAAAAGAGACTTTTGAGGCCAAGGATATAGTCCAGGAAGAATCTGATGCTCTGGAGAAACATGACGTTCAGCGTGAGATGCCAATAGAAATGCCTGAAAAACCAAATATTGTTCGTGAAGAAAAGGATGTTTTACCTGAGTTTGCTGAAAAACCAGACACGTTCAACGTGGTATCATCAGACATTCTAGAGAAATCAGTCATTGTCTCTGAGACATCGGAGGCTCTTGAGAAACAGGACGTTCAGCATGAGATGTCATTAGAAATGCCTGAAAAACCAAATACTGTTCATGAAGAGAAAGTTATTTTGCCTGACTTTGTTGAAAAACCAGACACTTTAAACGCGGTATCATTAGACATTCTTGAGAAATCAGTAATTTCCTGTGAGACATCATCAGGTGTACTTGAGGAACACGACATTGTCCAGGAGGTATCAGGGAAACGGGATTCACTGCCGGATGTTGTCGAAGATGTAACTGAAGTCCATAATAAACCATCTGAAGAAATTGATTTGTCTACCGAAGTTACTAATAATTTTGAAATTGTTGCTGGGGACGAGATTCCAACGGAAGTTGTGCTTTCTCATTCTCAAGAAGACATTATTAAAGATGTGGTTTTAAGTCAGAGCGAACGTTTTTATCGCAAATACATTCCAGGCCTAAGAATAGCATCCAACCCAGTGTATGACAATCCAGAGTCATCCGTAGTCACATCAGGTACCTCCGATAGTGAACTTGATAATGCTGAAAAACCCGAGGTGGCACCCACTTTGCCAAGTGAATCAAAACCACTTTCCAACACACAATCTTTCTCATGCCAAGAAATTAAATCGGAAATTGTGGAAAATGTTGAATCTGAAAACCAGTTTGACGCAATGACAAAGAACTTCAGTGACAATATTTTGAAGAATGTTTCGGATGAAAGTCAAACCAGCGATTCGTCCTCTTTAATTAGTCAAAAAGAGAATGGAACCTCTATGGACAAATTCACTTCTCAAGTCACAATTGACGATTGTCAAGCTTCCCAAGCTGATAATAGCGAAAGTAGCGAAACGAAAGAACGTTTAACCACAAAAGAACAAGCTGTTAAGAGAAAGTATCGGAAATCTGGTAGTACCATTGTTCATGGGTCAAGCAGCGAAGGTTCTGGTTCACCCGCTGCTGAAGATCAAACTGATCAAACTGACCAACCCGTTCGACGTAGTAGCAGGATTAAATCTTTAGAAGAGAAACGCGAGAAGCAACGAGAGTTTAATCGGAAAAAGGATCCATCTAAACATAAAAAGAGTTTGAAGAAAGTTGCGCTGCAAGCTAGTCCTATAATTGTCACCGGACTTGAAGCAAAAATCGAAACGGATACTAGTACGTGTCAAGATATTAAAGAACCCAATCTTGTCAATTCTTGTGACGAAAATAATAAAAGTGAAGCTGTTTCTTACACGAGACAAGATTCGACTGAGACACCATTTCACGATACCAGTTCCATATCGCCCATTATAGACCCTAGAAGAAGGGCGGCGGAAAATGATCCTAGAAGAAGAGCAGTTGATAATGATCCTAGAAAAAGAGCAGTTGATAATGATCCTAGAAGAAGAGCAGTTGATAATGATCCTAGAAGAAGAGCAGTTGATAATGATCCTAGGAGAAGAGCGGCGGAAAATGATCCTAGAAGAAAAGCAGTTGATAACGATCCTAGGAGAAGAACGGTGGACAATGACCCTGGAAAACCCGAAAAGGTTAAATCTCGTTGGAGACGCAATAGTGAAATGGAAAGGGTCCATTCTAACTCCCCTAATAGTTTACCGCTGAAAGTTTTAAACAATAACAATAACGAGTCCTACAACGAGACAGTGTCACCCACCATGGAGCAACCCATTGTGGTTTTTAAAGAAGAAGTTGAAACTGAGAAGGAAAAGATGCCGCAGTTTGAAATTATAAACGAAAATATTTATTTATTTGAAAGGTACGGACTATCATTGTTCGAATTGAGATGTTTTAGCTTATCGTACGTCAATATTTGAATCGTAGGAAAAAATGTAAAAGCAAGAAGGAAGTTCGAAGAATGGCTTGTGATTGTACCTTAACTAAGGAAGAACGCGAAGAGGGATACCTGGGTTGTTTAGATGATTGCCTTAATCGACTTCTCATGATTGAATGGTGATTATCTTGTTTTCATTACTTATATTTAGCAGCAAAACTTAAAGGGAGGGTGATGTAGAAAATCAAGTGATTTTTTTATCGATTTTTCTACTAATTATAAGACCAGTCTGCATAGTCAAACATTCAGGAAATACTTCCGAATGATTTTAAAATTCAAATTAGGTTCAGATTTTAAGGATAATTTTAAAGAAGGTCCTCCGACCAATCGCGTAACGCCCTGCCTTTTTGTTAACAAAATTCTCGTGGCACGCTCCAAGTCTCGCGCCACGATTATCACGTCGCGGGCGAATTTTATCAAATCTCGTGATAAATTTCATTCAACACGGAACGTGCCACGAGAATTTTGTTAATAAAAAGGCAGGGCGTTACGCGATTGGTCGGAGGTCCTTCTTTAAAATGATCCTTAAAATCTGAACCTAATTTGAAATAATTTTAAAATCATTCGGAAGCTGTATTTCCTGGATGTTTGACTATGCAGACTGGTCTTATAATTAGTAGAAAAATCGATAAAAAATCACTTGATTTTCTACTTCACCCTCCCTTTAAGAAAAATAATTAAAATTGTTTAAACATTTTCTTTGTGTAATTTAATTTCAGTGGTTCACGTTGCATGCTAGGAAATTTATGCGCTAATAAAAGGTTTACTAAGGTAGTTAATTTGTTTATGCCAAATAATTAGCCTTATTCCTGATCAGCGCCATCTACCCATAGCGGTGACTTTGAGAACTACTGTAAGCGGCAAGCCAATCAGATGTCGCTAAAATCTGGTGACGTCATTTTTGGTAAGACCCGAGAGTGCCAGTCAGTGACGTCACCAGATTTTAGCGACATCTGATTGGCTTGCCGCTTACAGTAGTTCTCAAAGTCGCCGCTATGGGTAGGTGGCGCTGATCAGGAATAAGGCTAATTTGCGCCCGTTTTTTATATATATATATTAAATGAACATCTCTAAGACCAATTTTCTACATTTTTCATTAACGTAATATGTAGAAAGAAAACGCTAACGCAGCTGCCTTTAAAACTGAGAAAAAGGGTTGGGGTTTAAAAGCGATGGAACATATGGAAAGGTTTTTAATATTTTTATGATATTTAGCTCACATATAATTGAAACCTGTTAGATTTAAATGTATTAAATTAAATAATTTTAGCGGTACTTTTATCATGGAATATGTCGGGGAAGTTTTAAGCTCAAATGAATTTAACCAAAGAGTTAAACGTTATTCTCGCGAAAAACGAGATCACTATTATTTCATGGCGTTAAAAGGAGACGAGATTATTGATGCCACACTCAAGGGAAATATATCCAGGTTTATAAATCACAGTTGCGATCCTAATTGCGAAACACAAAAAGTATGACCAGAGAAAAACAAAACAAACTCAAAGTTCGGTACATTGCTGCAACTCAAAATATGAATTTCTTTATTTAAAGTGGACGGTAAATGGTGAACTGCGAATTGGATTCTTTACTAGAAAAGACGTTAAACCTAACGAAGAACTCACATTTGATTACCAATTTCAGCGCTATGGGTAATTAAATAATTCTCGCCTATTTTGGTCTATTTTATGTCTAAATTGGTTAATTTAAATTTAACCAAGTTTTTGTTTGTTTTGCTTTTGTTCGTTTTCAATTGCAGTCGCGAAGCTCAAAAATGTTACTGCGATTCTTCCAATTGTCGAGGTTTTATCGGGGAACCTGGTGACGAAACGCAACTTTCTCTACCAACTTCCGATGATGATGATGATGATGATGATGATGAGTCTGAACCAGAACCGGATTTATTGGAGAAACCTTCTTCTAAAGTACCCAAAGTATCTCCCAGAAAGAAACGTATCCCAATTGAAGAGGAAGTGAAGAAGAAGGAGGAACCAGAAGATTTTGCTGTAAGGAAGTTTTTAATTCAATTCTTTATTTTTTAATTAGGTTATTATTATTATTATTATTATTATTATTATTATTATTATTATTATTATTTGTTAATTAATTAATTAATTAATTAACTCGGGGGGGGGGGGAATATATTAATTACTAGGTTGGGGATATGGATAAATTTAAATAAAATCCTAGTGACTAATTGGGCTTATACACCTACTTCGGCTATTTTTAATTATTAGGCCTATTTCGCGTTTTTGGTTTTTTTTAAAGGGAGGGTGAAGTAGAAAATCAAGTGATTTTTTGTCGATTCTTCTACTAATTATAAGACCAGTCTGCGTAGTGAAACATTCAGGAAATACCAGTTCCGAATGATTTTAAAATTATTTCAAATTAGGTTCAGATTTTAAGGATAATTTTAAAGAAAGACCTCCGACCAATCGCGTAACGCCCTGCCTTTTTATTAACAAAATTCTCGTGGCACGCTCTATGTCTCGCGCCACGATTGTCACGTCGCGCGCGAATTTTATCAAATCTCGTGATAAATTTCATTCGGCACGGAACGTGCCACGAGAATTTTGTTAATAAAAAGGCAGGGCGTTACGCGATTGGTCGGAGGGGCTTCTTTAAAATTATCCTTAAAATCTGAACCTAATTTGAATTTCAAAATCATTCGAAAGTATTTCCTGAATGTTTGACTATACAGACTGGTCTTATAATTAGTAGAAGAATCGATAAAAAAATCACTTGATTTCCTACTTCACCCTCCCTTTAATGTAAAATTTGGGGATCGTGGATGTAAACTTCTTTTGGCCATTTATTGAAACTGTGTTTGAAAAACATTGATTTTCCGTGAAACTCGTGAAACTACAAAACTCTTCAACATATTTCAAAGTTAATGAAAAATTTCGCGATGAAATCATGAAATAGGTTTATTTATTTTTATCCATACCTTCACTATTAAAATTAGTGAAAAAAAGATTTTAATTTTAATTTTATAGTTAAATTAAATTAGTTAAAATTAATGTAATATGGTTTTAACTAAGATGAAGCTACTAGCTTTTTTGCTGCCAATTACGGTGGTCCTAACCACGGCCTTCTCTTCCAGCCCTCTTCTTCTTCAATTGAATTGTTCAAGTACTTAATCCGGATTTGAAGTCTCGGTAGTGTACGTGAACTGTACTGTCGTAAAATATACGATCGAACACTTAGATCTTGAATTTGCTTGATTTATTACGAGGTAATTATCAGGATGGAATCCCAATTGACAAAGCAGCTGTGTTATAGACTCAAGTTCTCCTTATGGCTTTATTTATTTATATGTTTAAATTTTGTGAAATCTAATGTAAAGTTTTGTAGTGTTTTTTACACACGTTTTATCGCTGTTTTGATCAAATACAGTTCCAAAAATGGCTAAAAGTTGTTATTTTTTGACTTTGATTTAATTTGGGTGATAAACTGGACATATTTACAAGTTTGGGTGATAAATTGGGAAATTTACAAATTTGGGTGATGAATTGGGAAAATTCACAAATTTGGGTGATCAATTGGGAAATTTACAAAATTTGGGTGATCAATTGGGAAATTTACAAAATTTGGGTGATCAATTGGGAAATTTACAAAATTTGGGTGATCAATTGGGAAATTTACAAAATTTGGGTGATAAATTGGAAAATTTACAAAATTTGGGTGATAAATTGGGAAAATTCACGAAATTTGGGTGGTGAATGGAAAAATTTACAAAATTTGGGTGGTGAATGGAAAAATTTACAAAATTTGGGTGGTGAATGGAAAAATTTACAAAATTTGGGTGGTGAATGGAAAAATTTACAAAATTTGGGTGGTGAATGGAAAAATTTACAAAATTTGGGTGGTGAATGGAAAAATTCACAAATTTGGGCGGTGAATGGAAAAATTCACAATTTTGGGTGGGGAATGGAAAAATTCACAAATTTGGGCGGTGAATGGAAAAATTCACAATTTTGGGTGGGGAATGGAAAAATTCACAAATTTGGGCGGTGAATGGAAAAATTCACAAATTTAGGCGATGAAATAGAAAATTCACAAATTTAGGCGATGAAATAGAAAATTCACAAATTTAGGCGATGAAATAGAAAATTCACAAATTTGGGTGGTGAATCATCTGAATGGAAAAATTCACAAATTTGGGCGATGAAATAGAAAATTCACAAATTTGGGTGGTGAATCATCTGAATGGAAAAATTCACAAATTTGGGCGATGAAATAGAAAATTCACAAATTTGTGGTCGTGAAATAGAAAATTCACAAATTTGGATGATGAAATAGAAAGTTCACAAATTTGGGTGATAAATGGGAAAATTGACAAATTTGGGTGAGACACAGGCAAAGTTGAGGTTAAGCTTTCAAAGCAATCAAATTCAATATTTTAAATGTGGATTTGGGCCTATTTTTTTTCTTCCTATACTATATACCATAGCTTGAGAAAGAGTTGGAAAAACTAAGCAGCATTGGTGGGTTGAAAAACCGCGAACAAACTTTGATGCTAAACAGAGTGATGGTTCGCGCTGAAACTCGAGAATCGCGTCAAAGACTTTTAGATATTATTCAAAATACCTCGGAACAAGCGTGTTTGCGCCTCTTTTTGGATTATCACGGATTAACCCTGCTTTGGAGTTGGATGGTTGACTTGGGAGACGACGCTGTCCATCTGAAAAAGCAGATCCTAGAAATCTTGACTCTATTACCAATATCCAACAAAACCATACTCTTAGATAGCAAAGTGTTGAGTGTTGTGCAAAGATGGGCCATCAGAAATGAGAATCAATCTGCAGAGACCGAAAAAACTGGAGATTCTGGTAAGTTCAACATTTTATTTATTTCTTTTTCAATTTTTGGGTGCGATTTACTATGAATTTATTCGCATATACTCGTGAATCATTCGTAGGTTTTCATGTAGTTTCGGTTTTCATCTCTGGGGGTATTTTATATGCATTAATATATCATCTAAACTACACATTTTTAGAAGAACAAATATTTTTTCTATAAAAACATTACACTAAATCGCTGAAACATAAAATATTAGACATGAAAACACGTACTTGATCTGACTGCATCATTTGATCTTTATTAGCTCATATATAATTTTGACACAAAACGTAATTTGGGAAGTGTTTGAAATACCATAAATGCGTTAATTCCTTACACTTTATTGAAAAATTCTGGTACATTCTGAGATACAGGTTGTTATGTGTCAGGGAAACCTGGAAAAGTGGTTCAAAAATTTCAGGGATTATGGAACCAACTCATGGATTTTATTTAAGTCTAGAAAGTTTCTTGGGTTCATTAATTTTCCAGCGTTTAATTCGTCATTACAATAAACATGTTTTAAAACATAACATGCGGAGTTAATTTATTGTAGTATTATTTTTATTTTACAAATATATGTTGTTAACACGATTTGACATATTTTGGAATAAACTTAGTGGAAATCACGGAATATAGTCAGGGAAAAAACGTAATAGAAATCACTGAATTTGCATCTAGAAAATTTGTAACATTGAGATAGTGAATTATTATTCTTATTATTATGAAACATCTAAGTTGGAATCTTTGCTATTTAGCTTAATTTGTTTGTTATTTGTCATTGTTTGTGCAAAAATTATTTCCTTCAAATTGTTTTTATTATTACGTTACACACTTATTGTTTCAACTTCATCGTAAATTTTAAAATGAAACCCGTTTTCAAAACCACTCTGAAAACATATATTGGGTCATTATTTTTGTAGAATCTTTAAAACTACCATCGAAAGAAGCCGAAACTCCCGATCTTTCGAGTGGTACTCCATCAGGCTGCGCAACACCTATTTTAAACGAAAATCAAAATGATAATAACGAATCAATTACCGTCTTAACTGAGCCTACTTTAGCGGAAAAAATTCTTAACAATGATATTATTGAGGAAAAACCGCCTGCTAAACGGATAAAATTAGACATTGACGAACAAATCCCAGAGACAGTTAATGAAATTGTTAAAGCTGCTACGCAAATTGATATAGCCGATAAGTCTAGTACCGAAGTTAAAGATGAGATTCCGGAGTTACCTAAGTTACCAGAGGTTTCTGAGGTTAAGTTACCTGAAGTTTGTCAAGTTCCAGAGGTACCTAAAGATGAGATATCGGTTTCATCACCAAATTTCGAACTTATTTCAGCGTGGTCATCTATTGATGGTGAGCGAGAGTTAGATTTAAGAATAAATAAAATAAATATGACAGCAACTTTGTTACTTTTCCTGATTCTAACGTATTGTCTCCATTTTCTTTTCTTTCTTTATTAAATTCTCTCTCTGTCTCTGTCTCAAAGATGAACTGGATTCGGATGATATTTGTCTAGCCGATATCGTAGTTTGTGAGGTTTTAAAGAAACTAGTCATTGACGTTTGCGATAAAGTTCTTTTCGAAGACGTTTCTAGGCCTATTCAGGTTAAAATTGAGGGTTTAGGGGAATCTGTTGATACCAGTGCAACAAAAACTGACTTAGTCGGTGAACAGGATGATGAGGTTGTTAAGGATGTTGCAATAAAACCTGAGAGTGAATGTCAAGATGCTGAAATACCTATGGATATCTCGGAAAACACTGAGCCGCTGGAAACACACGAAACTACTGTTACTGAAAAAATTGAATTGCCTGAAGTTAAAATTGATATTCCTAGTTTGGCACAGATTCTTCTGGATTCTTGGAGCTCTCTAAAAGTACGTTTTATTATTTATTACTTTTCTTTTAGAGTTAATTTTGATTAATTAGAAGCATTTTAGTATTAGTTCTATAAAACCGCGTCTAGTTTATATATATATACATATATTTTATAGAAGTTTCGATTTTAGGAACATATACGAAAATTTTGTAGATAATCATTTGAAAGTAATTTATTTAGGTTTAAATTTCACAAAAAATATGTTTTAATGAAGGTTTTTATTTATTTATTTATTTAAATTTAAGAATACCTAAAAGTTTAAAATAAAGTTAGATATTATATACATAATATAGTTAGAGACATTTTAGCATTTTTTGGGGAACATACTGTAAATATAGCTTCTATATAGTCCCATAATATTATGCTATATTTTCTTATATTAAATATATAATTATTAGTTTTTTTCTTTTTGATTTAATTATTTAATCGGCAATGATCTAATTGATTCAATTTGGAATTAAATTAAATATTTTTAAAAGAGTCTAAAACTGCGTGTGTCATTTTAATTTCAGGAAATCTTCCGTATTCCACGTTTGGAACATCAAAAACGCAAACAAGATGAGCTGGCAGCATCTTCAATATTATCGGATCGTGAAAGGGATAGCCGCGATTATTATGACAGTCCTAGCCGAAGAATTAGAGACTGGGGATCGCATAGACGTGATCGTAGTCCTAGAGGAAGAGGTAAGACATTTTTTACATAATTTTATTAGTCAGATTATTGCATGCGAATTTTACATAATCAAATTTAAAATTTGTAGAGAGTTATGATGATGGACATGAACGAAAATCGAAGAAATTCATGTAAGTATTAAATTTCTTCGATAATTTACATCTTTCAGTGCCAAATTTTTATTTTAACTTAAGCTTTATCATGTTTTTACAAATTTCTGCACATTTTTACAGCTTTTTTTAGTTAGTTATTGTATAGCCAAATAATTTGAACATTGCTGTATTTTTAATGTAATTTAAAATAAATACGCCCGGTCCAAATTAACCCAAATATTACAGGCCCGCCCACATTTCAACTCGTCCAAAATTGAGCAAGGAACAACGGAGACAACTTTTCGAGTTAGAAGTCCAACAACGTGATAATGAGGAAAATTTACGTCGGCAAAAGGAATACTTGGCTAAAATGCAAGCCATGGAACTGGCCAATGCCCAAACGGTTCAGGCAACGGTTCACGCAACGCCTCAGCAGAGTCAGGAGTATATGATTCCGACTGTTTACGATAGCGGAGAACATCCTAATGGACCACATCCAGATTATGTGGGAAACTCTGATTACACCCAGTCTGATTACCCCATAGAATTTGCTGGGCAAGTTGATTACGCTGTGGGGTCCTATGAAGAATCTATGGACTATACTGTTGTAACAACTGACACCATTATGGAGTATACAGGACCACCGCCAGATTACGCGATGCAGTCTTACGTTTTCGATCCGCTTTCTGGGACCTATCAATATGAATCAGATTTGCTAGCGGATTCTAATTCAGCTCTACCTGGTAAGTGTTTCTTATTTTTTTTTTTTTTTTAAGTCTCTAAATTAGAAGTAAATATTGAACATGTAGAAGTTCTAAACCCAAATAATAGACTTGTAGAATGAAGCCAAAATATTTTAAAAACGTCGTAGAATGAAGCCAAAATATTTTAAAAACGTCGTACACGAATTTATTCGCGAATTTTAGTTTTAGAAGTTCGGAAATTAGAAGTAAAACGCCCCACGTATGCCTAAAAATAATTTTTGGATGTTAATTGAACATGTAGAAGTTCTAAACGTAAATAATAGTCTTTTAGAATGAAGGCAAAATATTTTAAAAACGGCATACACGACATTTTTGCGAATTTTTGTTTTAGAAGTTCGTAAATTTGAAGTAAAACGCCGCACGTATGCCTAAATAAAGGGATATATTATAAGCATGGGCGAATACTCGAGTAACACGAATAACTCGATCGAATATCGAGACGAATAACCGTCTCGATATTCGATAAGCCCCATTTCGGGTATTCGAACGAATATCGAATAGTGAATTTTACTATTCGGGCCTACTATTCGTCAAATATTCGACTAACTATTCGTTAAATATTCGACTAACTATTCGTTAAATATTCGATTAACTATTCGAGAAAACAAAAATATTAACCCTAAAAATGTTTTATAAAAGTAATGGCAGTTACACTTTTTAATGTATAAGCTTCTATGGGAAAATAGGCCTGAAGTGCTACTACTCTATAGCGTGTGAAAGTTTGTCTGTGGACCGTTTTTTCTTTGCTTCTTTTTTCCCACGCTTTTTATTGGCCACTTAGACATTTTTGGAGTAAATAATTAATAACATTAATAAACGAAAGTTAGAAATACATGTCATCTCGGTACTAATTCTAATTACATCTAAATTCTAAATATAATTTAAATTGATTTTAATCCTTCTATTTCAAGGACTATTCGATAACTATTCGATAAGGGCAATTTTAAGTTAAGCCTAATTATTCGATATTCGGTTCCCAAACAACTATTCGTCTCGGTATTCGATAAGAAAATTTTTCACTATCCGATATTCGTCTCGACAGTCAAAAACTGGTATTCGCCCATGCTTAGGATATAATTTTTGTGTATTAATTCAACATGTAGAAGTTCAAACCCAAATAATAGGCTTGTAGAATGAAGCCGAAATATTTTAAAAACGGCATACACGACATTTTTGCAAATTTTTGTTTTAGAAGTTCGTAAATTAGAAGTAAAATGTCGCACGTATGCCTAAATAAAGGGAATACAATTTTTGGGTATTAATTGAACATGTAGAAGTACTGAACCCAAATGATAGGCTTTTAGAATGAAGCCAAAATGTTTTAAAAACGGCATACAGGACATTTTTGCAAATTTTTGTTTTAGAAGTTCATAAATTAGAAGTAAAACGCCGCACGTATGCCTAAATATCGGGAATATCATTTTTGTGTATTTAGGAGTTCTAACCCAAATAATAGGCTTGTAGAATGAAGTCGAAATATTTTAATAACATCATACGCGACCGTATTCGCGAATTTTTGTTTTAGAAGTTCGTTAATTAGAAGTAAAACGCCGCACGTATGCCTAAATAAAGGGATATAATTTTTGTGTATTAATTCAATTGTAGAAGTTCAAACCCAAATAATAGGCTTGTAGAATGAAGCCGAAATATTTTAATAACATCATACGCGACCGTATTCGCGAATTTTTGTTTTAGAAGTTCGTAAATTAGAAGTAAAACGCCGCGTATACGCCTAAATTTGAGATAGTGATTAATGAAAAATTATGTTGATTTAAGTATTAATTTAAATAGCATATATAGTAGAACTATTTAATAGACTGTTAATGAAGTTATAAAAAAAAACACGTCGTGCACACGTTATTCGCGAGCTTCAATTTATATTATTTTTATTCAAGATTTCCCTGAACCACCGCCTGCGTTAATAGAAGTTTACCCTCCACCATCTGGAATCGTATCACCCAAGGTAAGTCCATTATATTAAGTATTTTATCAAATATAATTAATACGTAAACATTAAATTCCATAAAACCAATCTAAGATAATTTTAGAGTGGTTTTCCTATTAAATTCACGTGTTTTCTAAGCCTCTCACAGGCTATAGTTCCCTTTAAAATTTAAGTGCACTTACACATATTAATATTCATAAAATATTGAAAATTTACGTGAACCGATGATTAGCATGAATTAATTAATTTATTCATTCCGATAATTTTTTTAAATGCTATTAAGTTTTAATATTTTTGCCACATTTGCTTGCGTAATTTAAGTTTATTAACAAACTTTGCCGCTATAGTTTTTATGGTTGATTAACAAAATATAAATTTTGATACATGATATGTTTACTATACATTAAACTATACTACATACAAAGATTAGTTTCGCGTTATACGAAAAATTAAATATAAATTGAATAGATTAAATTTGTCAGGCATATTGATACGCGCGTATGTAGTAAGTTGATGTCATGTCATATGATGGATCAAATTTTAATTGAAGCTTAATTTGGGTACGCAGAAAAATGGTACTTGTAAACATAAAAAACATAAGGACAGAGAAACTATCTTCTTCTGGAAATCTCCTAAAAAAGCAAGTTAAACTAAAATACTACTTTAAAAAAACAACTTGTGTTTATAATTTTATTTATCAATGTTTGCTTTCGAACAAATTAATATTTATTTATTCATATCTAAAGTTAATATTTAAATAATACACGACTATGTTTGCTAATTTTCCATAGAATGTTATATTATTAGCGTTTGTTCGTTTTTAAAATATCACTATTGAAGTATTATGCCCTTTATCTACAAATGACACGTTTTTCTTAAATTGAATGCGATGAAATTTGGCCCATGTCCTCTATTCTAAATATTAATAGCTTGCTTTTTGTGAAAGGTTTATTCAAGTTCAAAGTTCATATTACCGTTCGCGCACTAACATAAAAATCGTGTGTTTGGGTACACCAGTAAATCTCCTTAGAAATGTTAACGTGAATATGGGTATTTTATTGTAGGCGTTATACTATATGCTGGGTATACTAAAATACGTTTGTCAATTTCTAAAAATATATTATAACTTATAGTTTCGTCTAAAATAACTTGGGTAATTTGTAAGCGTGTTTTTAGTCGAATTTTATAATTTAAACCCAAGTTACACGTGAAACACCTTTATTTTCTTGGGGCCTTTTTTTAAGGGATTCACAAGTCTCTTGCGAACTCCCTATAGTTCTTAAAAATTCCACATGCGCTTGCGTCATTTAAGGCGGTTGAAACAAAATTACCCCCAAATATTTAATTTTAAATATTCATACACGCGTCCTCCACCAGTTTTTATATAAAAAAATTGGTTAAATAAAGTCCGAAAAAACACAAATTTCTCTTTAACCAATTAGGTCTCTTTCATCCCAACCGTTGCCGCGTCAAAGACCAATCAGCTCAAGAACAAAGGTAATAATTCTGACGACGAAGACGACGATGATGATGATGACGAAGATCAGGAACTTGCCGAACTTGATGATGATGACGACGATGACTTTCAACCCAGAACTATACAACCGTCCTTGCTTCGACCAACAGCGTCGTCACCAGCGCCTAAACCCATTTCTCCATACCCGTCACCAATTGAAGATCAATCACCAGCCTATTTACAGTCTCCCGATTATTGCTATGCTGAAGATCCTGAAGTTACGAATTTCATGCCTATCCCTGGAATTTGCGAAGTACCCGATATCCCATCACCGTCGCAGATACCTTTACCCGCGTCACCACCTCCTGATGAACGTGAAAATCACAATTCGCCGCCCCAAATCATCTCTTCTCCAGTTGCAGTCCAAGTCATCAAAGAAGACTCGGCGTTGAGATTACTGGCCGACTATTCACCTCAAACGCCAGAGGCTTCAACCCCAATGGCTTCACCATTAACATTTGCGTCACCATTGCAATTGACGGCGGCAGCGTCGCCCACCGTTGAACCATTAAAGTTGCCAAGGCCAACACCAAATGTTATTCCTATTTCGTCACTCATTCAAATACCTTTACCTGATAAAACGCCAACTCCCGAGGCAATTGTTGAACAATTACAAGCTCCAAGAGATGAGGCGGAAGTTAACAGACCTACTTCACCAACGCCGTTGCCAGTAACAATCAGGTTGGTAGAAATTTATTTATTTGTTTACTAAACGGACTAGCCCCAAATGTATAGAGGAGGAAAATATGTAATCATACATTTGTCCTGAATTGTTTTAAAGTGTTCCCTCCAAAATAATTGTACTTTCAGCTACGACACTCCCAGTCTTATACACAGTTTGCTACAAAAAGTTAAGGAGGCAGCAAATTTATCACCAGCATCACCACTTCAATTGCCACACAACCTCATAACTCCATCTGCTTCAGTAGCTATCAGTGCCCCGCAAATCACGTCACCCGCTGCTGATTTGATGAGCCCCGTTCCCGGTGCTGCAGTGGCTCCGTTTGTTCCTGGACAACCATCGCCTTTTGTGCCCGTCAATCCTCAAGGAGCGCCATTATACTATGTGCAACCATCCGGTGCTGTGATACCCATAACTGATCAGACTGCTGTAAGTTGACCAAAATATTTTTTGCTTGCTGTTTTACGCGCCCGTTTAAGCATCGACGGATTTAATAGAACATAAATGGAGATTGACCACTGGGCAATGTAGCAAAGGGAACGCGATGTTGAATGTTGAATAGTGATGCTATTAATGCGGAGAATTGTTTCAACATGTTTAGTTACATTTCTAATGCTTAAAATGGGGTTTGTAAGCCTAAAGGCTTTCACGTATCTCTTAATGCCAGAGACAAAATGGTTTTATCGGGTCGCATTACCGAAATCGGACTCTAACACCGTCAGATTTTACAAGAGTTAAAAGGCATATTTGGTTCGCGAGTAACTTTTAGAAATTTTTAAAATTTGTTATATACGCTTAATTTAACTTTTAAAAGCTCAAAATTCCTTGTAATATGCTCAAAGTAGGATTTGTACGCTCAGAATTTCGTGTAGTAGAGCTTATGAGCTTAAAATCTGGTTTGTGACCAAAATAGCGCATTGTTTTCAATTACCAGTACATGCGTAAATGAAGTTCCTACATTTTTACAAACTAGTATATGATCCCGAAAATTACTTTTAAGCTTAATGGTTCTCTTTTAATTGACAATTAAATTTAGTAACTGTAAACTTTATCTCGGTTATCCTTGATTTAATAGCTGGCAGGAGTCGCGGCGGGTGCTGTGCCTTTGGTTCACGTAGCGATGGCGCCCCAAGGTGTGGAAGAAAACTTAGCCCCTCCGGTTCCCGCTAAACCAAAGCGTCTAAAACTGCCTCCTAGTTGGAAAACAGCCAAAGATGGGGAAGGCAATATCTATTATTATCATTCAGTGACGAGGCAGACACAGTGGGATCCTCCAGAAGGCACCGTCGAAGAGGATGAACCACCTATGGAACCTGAGGAAAGTCCCATGTACGAAGAAGCACCTACCACACATCACAAGGTAACGACAAATTTTTATAATTATTATAGAAATGTTCTTAGCCTTTTAGAATGCTCGATCCTTTTAAAATATTACTTGTCCCATTTGAGTTTAACTTATATTTTCCTTATCAGCTTAGTAACTTTATTTTTATCAAGAGATGCCAGCTTTATCAGTTATTTATTCTTACACGTTTCAAATTAAAATGCTTTTAGAGGTCCATAAATTGAAGTACACGCGTTTAAATATTAATTAATTTGTAATTGAGGCTTAAAAATGGGGAAAATTATTATGTATTATTTTAGCACTCTAAAAGAAGGACAACGACGGCCGCGGCTGATACTTCTAGTGAACTGGCAAAACGCATAAAAGAGTTGTTCCGTTCAAAGATGTCTAGCTATATTGTTCAATGCCTCAATCCTTATCGGAAATCCGATTGTAAAGTTGGTAGGATTACCAATACCGATGATTTTAAGCATCTTGCCCGAAAGGTACGGAATTATTTTTTACCTTAATTGTATTATAGCAGAAGTATATAATACTTCTCTTCGAGAGAAGTATACCACAAAGCGGGGTAAGTGTAACGTCATTCTTCCCAACATCGGATCATTCGGAGCAAGGTTACTAAACCGAATCACATACGCGATAAATAGTTCCCTCATCATTACTCTATAAGCGCTTAACTATTGGCAAAACGTGCTTGTGGATTTTGTCCCACCCCAAGACGAGGTTTGTGGGTTGATTGCTGGGAATTTAGTACCAAACAATTATAGAATTCACCTTACGGTGCGATGCCCATTTGTAATTTGATGAGCGGGAAAGCAAACAAAAAGGGTGAGCCTGGGAAGAATGACGTTACATAACTTAAGTATGAAGAGGATACAGAGTGGCATCCTTCTTCTATTATTCCCTTCTGATTATAGTTATTTGTAATTATTTTATAATAAAAGTTAGTTAAGAGCAAATAGCGGGACACGTGGTTCCCCTACAAGTTGACTATCCTTACGAACTCGCTGGAGTTCGTAAGGAAAGTCAACTTGTAGGAGAACCACGTAACCCGCGCATTGCAGCAAAAAGGGTGATGGGACAAAGTACATTGGGGTCTATGGGTGATTTTGTGTCGACAATGTTAAGTATAATGTTAATTACGTATTTCAGTTAACACATTTTGTAATGGCCAAAGAACTAAAACATTGCAAAACTGTTGAAGATCTCGATTGTAATGAAAATGTGAAACACAAAGCGAAAGACTTTGTGCACAAATACATGGGTAAGTTTGGTGCCGAATATAAAAAGGAAAAAACTCTATCACCCAGAGACTATTAGGAAAGTTATGATAAAAATTGTAATTATTTTTAAAAAAAACAGTGTACGTGTATAAAATAATAACTGAACTAGGACTCTTAGCTAAAAATTTGAAAGGTGAAAAAAAAACAAATGAAATTGTAAATCGTAAGAAATAGAATTGCGTCAGCTTGATCACAGCATGATGGATTTTGGTTCATTACAAAATTACTTAAATTTAATTCGTGAATGAGTGAATGATCGTTATTTTAGACGACTTTACTTCTTCTATAAAACAACAGATTCAACAATGAAATGAAAAATGAAATTTAATTAAAATAAAATAAATGAATTGTTTACAAATAAATTTGGAAGTGAATGTAATTGTAATAAGTTTTGAACTCTGAACACTTTATAGGTACAACTCCTATAATCTACTGTAAATAAATTGTTATATTTTTACTTTTTCTACGTGTCTTTTACACTTTTTCACGCGATATTTGCAACTGGACGATATTTTTGGATAAATATATGCGAGGAACCAATTGAAAGTAAGTCTTTAATATAATTAAGAATTTATAAATTATTGGTACAGGGTTGCCAGAGTACGTCACCGCGCCGCGTTTAGTTATAGCGTTTAAATAATCCTGGTGATATTATTATATTCAGGGAATATCGGACATTTTATATTCATATTGCGCTATCTGGTGAGTTAATTTTCCATTTTCAATCAATAGATTACCAATTAGGAAACTCTTTAGTCATAGTTTTATTACTTCTTCAATAATTACAAAAATATTTCCTCCTAAAATCATCATTATTAAACCCAAGGTAGTTTTTTGTTGTACTAAGTGTATACCTGGAAATAGACCAAATGACGTATATCTCGTGCCCATGGACACGCGACCTATGAATGGCTTTAAACACACATACAATGATGACTCATAGACATAGTCACTGGTGGTAATCGCGAATAGTGTGATAACCCGGCTGCGTTATCATCGATCGGTATAGGGAATGGGTGTTGAGAAGATAGGCTGCGGGGTAACTTGCCGGTCCCTTAGTCTCTTATCAAGCCCTTGCCACCCATGGATGGTTAAGGGTTGCGCGCGTCGCTTCCGCTTCGATCCCGACGGTTTTAACTTAGCGTATATGGATTACAAGAAGGGGAGTACGTTTTCGTCTCTCGGCTAGTATTTTACCGCAAAAACTCGTTTAGCGGCGTACATTTTTAGTTTCCGTGTTAGTAGTTTTTTCGCATTTTATTTGGTTTGTACCGTTACTCGAGAGCCGCCATTTCCCGAGTAACAATCGGACGAATTTAAAACCTTGAAAAGAGTCTTAAACAAATGTTAACCGTCGGATAAAATTCCCCTGGTCGCCAAAATGAGCCGGAGGAATCATCGGAAAACGGTTTCCGGTAGCCTCCTTCGATAGGATTCGGTTCCTCCGCTATGGAGTTACCTTCATCACTCGGCTCCAGGGAACAGTTTTTCCCATTAGATGAACTTCCGCAAAACGCATTCAGATCTAAGGTACACCTCCTTTAATACTTATCTCGTCAATTTTTCCAATTTCTAACCCTTTTCTTTAAACCTTTCTTTTTAAAACCGTCGCTAAGCCTAATTTCCCCTACTATTTCCCACCATTTTGTTCGTTGTTGAACTTGAATTCTGATATATCCACCTAAGCCTTTTCTGAATGCTATTCGGTGCCAATGACACTAATGGTTGGCCTATTTACAGTTTCTACTTTAACAACCAACAGTTTATACATATTTTGACATAATTTGCATTTGAACTGTTGTGTTCTGTATTACAATAATAGTTTAGTGTCTACAAAAACTCCGTGTTGAACTACAAGTCGTTTGGCGCCAATTTGAGTTGAAATAAGATACCGGATACGCGATGCAACTGTTAGGCCTAATTCAGATACGTTTGTTTTTTATCCAGGCTGATAATGCGGAGATCTTAAATTGCCTACTAAACGCGTTGGTAGTTAATTTGAGCACGCTCAGTTTAACTTAAAATCCTTCAATGAACTTAAGTTTTTAAAGTTTTTAAAGTTTTTTTCATACGCCACGCAACAATGAATATTTTTCTTTGAAAGTTAGATTGTACTTCGTATTTTAAAGATAAAATAAGGATAAGCCTATTTTTTACATTTTAAAAATCTTGGGTTTACACTAGCGTTCAAATATATTCAAAATATATATATTATTTTGTCTCTATTCAGTCTGGCGGGCGTATTTCAAAGCGTGGACATAGGAGTAAACATTCCGATGGAAGCGTTTCTGACAGCTCAAACAGTTTCATAAGACAGGTAGGTCAATACCGCATTTTCTTTCTTATTCAAATCATGTTTATTTATTTTTTAAAAAAAACTGCTTTTTCTTCAATGAATACTTTCTCTAATCTATTTGTTTTTTATTATAAATATTTTTCGATATCATTTGCTAGACTGTCCGCTTTATAAATATATCAAAGAAGACATTTGATTTAATTTAAACTATATAAGTCAAATGTCCCCTTAAGTTTGCAAAGTAATTTTAAGTGAATTATTCAGTTCTGTTGTACTTGTAAGTTGTAACTGTAGCATAAACCATCGTTAAGCAATAACCTTCGTGGAATTATTAGCTATTGATTGTTGACATAGAACAAATATCACAATCTTATCACTGAATTTTGAACCTTAACCCTCATGGAAAGATCGTGAATTTTTGGTACTTTCCAAGGCTGATTGTGATGTATTCAGCCTTAGTCAATTACTTTGCAAACTATACGATATAATACAATTATTAAAATCACACTATACTGCACACTTGTCTATCTTATCTAACCCTAATTAAAGGGCCTATAGCAAACTCGAACGCGATACCCCTTTTATATTGGCATGTTTGGTGTTAAAACGAAACGACACCCACGTTGGGCATGTCGAGGTTCCGCCAAAGTAAAACTGACTTTTTGTATTCAAGGTTGTAAATCCCTTTAAATTCTTCCGTTTTAAATATTGAAATCAAAATGGTTATTTTCTATATAACCGCATGAGAATTTTTACTAAATTAGTTATGAACAATTATAGTTAAGAACCCATATAATATCAGAGAACGTATGATTAGTATACCCATCTTAAGTTTCCATGAGCTGGATTGTTATACGTTCTCATATTTAATATGGGTTCTTGTTATATTATACTGAGCCAATAAAGAGAAGGGCAGATCGAGTCTATGTCTAAGACAAGCGCTTAATGGCTTTGTGGTCCGTATCTCGAACTACTCACAGTTTCTCTATTGGCTCGGGATCAGTGAACGCGTTATAACTGCGGGAAACTCAACATTCTCCTATAGATGTCGTGTAGGATTCTAAACCTTAACATTCCGTAAAATCAATTTTGTTAAAGGGGGTGTGAGGACTCGCTTACTTGTGTAGTGTAGGGTGCGTAGAACTCTACTTTCAATCGATATTCCTCGGCCTTGCAACCTTACTATGATTAAAACAAGATCTCTGTCCGTTTGTTTACGCTGAAATCCTCTTATACATTATAAGAAAAAGGTTTCTCTATACCATTATCGCGATGGATGTCTAATATTCCTTACCATATGCCAATAGACTCCAAAAACCTAATGAGGCAACAATCCCTGACTTGTGTTGGGCCTTCGTTGTGTTTTCGTATATAGAACATTTATAATTGCATGCTATAGTTCGCCTTTGGACCACTGTAGAAAGAAAGAGGTTAATGACGCTGTGTTCTTATACTTTTTCGCTATTGGCTCTGGGTTATTGAATGCTTACAAAAAACGCTAGGCCCTTAAAAATGTTTAGAGTATGGCAATGGCCTACTTGTAATGATGGTGGGTGAGACGCGGTCGATGAGCTAGCGCTTCTGGGTTAACAATATTAGAGAGCTTGAAAAATAAACATTTATTGACGTTGTGTTGGTGCAAAATCCAACGTTGTGTAACACCAGAAGCCTGGTCTCCTCCCAGTCTGAAAACTATGGTGAAATTTTATAGCAAGGCCTTTTGAAATTAATCGGTTAATCAATGCGCAAATAATTAAAAATATTAGTATCTCTTACGAAATATTTTTAAACCAAATTACCTGGAATGGTATAATATAAAGTGATCTAGAAATGACCAGTCCATTCCGTATGATACAACGCGTCTTCGGATATCTTTATGGGCAAAGGACCACGGTCATGGCATCGTTTTACCACTACCTTTCTTTTGATATCGTTATCCTATGTCTTTTATCGGACCATTATCTGGATTTTTTTCTTTGCTTCACTCCGACGAATAACCCATTCTCCTAAAGCTCTGTAAACTGGACTTCCCATCCATTCCTTTTCATCTCGCCTTTGACTTGGGGGAAAGAAGTAGTACCATGACCCTGTCATGTTTATTTCTAAAGAAGTAGCTAAAGAACTATTGCCCATTAACGAAAATGCTAATGCGTTCGCCTCTCCCATGGTAGGAATAGTAGGATTGATACCATTTACACCAGGAGGACAGGCTACTTGATAGTTGGGAATTAAATAACGATACCATCAGGGTCTATTATATTTTTGAAGTACCTATACGGGCTAAATATTTGGAGGATATTCAATTTACAATTTCTAATGAATACTTATCCATACCCCAAAATTCGACATAATCAACTGCTATAGCGGCTTGTAACTCGCTCTTACTTCGGGGTCATCTAAACTAGTGTACGAGTAGCCCCTTTTTGCGTTCGCTGATTGTTCAAAAGACAAATCGATTACAGAAATCGGTTTTGTTTATAACCGTTTTTGAAAGAGTCGTTCGAAGAATTCGGATATTGACCAAGACCTAATTAATACTAACCCATTTAATTTAATTATAATTCACTTTTGAACAGAATTATTCTGGCCCATATTCAATTACAGAATTAAGTACTTTCATATATAGACCAATTAACTATATCTAATTGGATATAGGAAATCACGAAATCTTAGACAAATTACTTTCTTTGTTTTCTATAATTGAGAAATGCGTCCTTGTAGAGTAAGAGGTACATAGTCTAGTCTTTCATTGGTAAAATCGTTCGGTAAATGTAGATTTCTAATCAGTGGTTATTGAAAGACTCATAAGTTCATAAGATATGTTCCATAAGTTTTTCACTGGTTACTGAGAGCTTGTGACGTAAATAAAACTTCATAGATTCTCGCAAAGCGACGCCTCGTGAGGCGCTGTCAAACGCTTTGTACAGACTAAATAAGAATATGGACTGCAAAACCGTTTGTAGTCAATTCTCGCGTCGTTCTCGAACTAGCTCTCAGTAGCATTACGAAGTATAGGAAGTGTCGTCATACTCACGTAACAATTCTTTTAAACTTATGGAGAAATGTATAAGTCACTATAAACAACAAGGACAACAAGACAATCACGATCGACTGTAATTTTCTTGTATTTATATTTATATTTATATTAGTGGATTTTTCGATGCGTCGAAACTTTTATTGTACCTTCACTGTTACTACTACAACGGTTGTTTCCGGGTTATGGTTCCTTTCGCCTACCCTAGTCCTGGCGAGCGCGAATAGTCTGGATGTACACTGTTAAAAATAAAGGTATTTTGAAGGTACTATAAAATACCTCCGCGACCTTTTTAGTACCCATGAACGTATTTTATTAGTTGTCTCACAGTGCGGGTATTAAATGATTTCGAAAAAGGTATTTTGGAAATATAAGGTATATAATGAAACCTTTTAGAGTTTCTGCGCTTCTGCTGGTATGTTATCGTACCCTGGAAGTAGAAAAGGACTTAACAGACTCCTTTAGAGGGAGTTTTTAGTTCCGGCGTGCTGATTATAATTAACACTACGAAAGTAAAATACATGATATAATACTTCAAGCCCAAATTCTCTAACACTAACTGTTTACTTCACCAGTAGCACTAGTAATGACAGCGTAGAAGAAATCTCTGTTGGAATATTATTAATAACCATAAAGAATAGGTTCGGTAGGGTAGAATAGGGTAGTGGTTTTCTACCCGAGATTTCAATTTCAATATCAAGTTTCCTAGCTAGTGGTTTTTCTTGAATATATAATTACATACAATTAACATTAATTATTTTCTTTGACAGCTATGTACACTAGCATACGTTACATCATTTAAAGGCAATACAATTATGATATAAGGCTTACATAGTTAATATAAAGGTTTGAATCCGAGCTTACGCCTTCAGTCGCCATTCAGAAAATATCCATGTATATGAGACCCTGAATTACCTTTACACTATAACAGTATCACACCTTCCTTAACAAGGGGAAGCTAAATATAGTATCGGGAAATGTAGAGTGGTTAATCCCTTGCTTACTATGCGAACTCTCACGACCCCGCAAGCCTATGGCGCAGACACTTAAAGGCGAGATGGAAGGCAAAATTTTACCCTCATCCCGTAAGCCCACAACACAGACACTAAAAGTTGAGATGGAAGGAAAATATTACTCTCGTGTCTTTCAGTCTCATTTGCATCGAAGTGGTGTATTGCTTACCATGTCTGAAAATGATTCAAGCCCGCGGTAATAAAGGAAAGTTTACCAGTTTCAAATGTGGCGCAAATATTTTTGATGGCGCGAAAGTATAATTTAGACCTGTTTGTGGGTTTTATTTGACACCTAATTCGGTAGCACAAAATACCTTTAGAAGTATATTATCGAACTTTTTTGAGTGTTAACAGGTACCCTTTTCGGTAATAAGGAGTACCTTTCACAATTTGAAAGTTTTATTCCGACCTTTGTTGAGGTTTAAATGATACCCATTACGGGATCACAAAATACCTTGTAGTCCTCAAAAGTACCTTCTTCAAGAGGTATTTCATAGTACCCTTACACAACGGTATTTTGTAGTACCTATATAGGTACGTCTGGGGATGCATTGAAAAATACCTTTAAAGGTACTAGACAGTACGGTTATTTTTTACAGTGTACGTACATAAGCAACAAATTTAGGGTAAGAACGGGAAATAAAAGAAAGTGTATATGTCGTAGGCGAAATATATTATGCGGCGAAACATTGCCACTGCATGGCTTTGGCGAGACATAGCGACGCCCCTCGTGTCCTCCGACAATGAAGTTTTTCTTTTCCGCTTCCAGGAGTTTCGTTTAATCATTCGAGAGCGTTACGCATGACCGATAATCGTTCATTTTAACTATACTACTAAACTCTCGACCTCGCGCTCTCAACTTTCCCAACCCGTGTAATTTTTCTAAGCGTTTTCAAATTAACCTAATTTAACGATTATACTTTGTCAAAAATTATTTTAGTTAATTATTTGCCTACATTTTTTTTGGCAGGCGTTTTGTAGAAACCCCGCATGATTTTAAACACTTCGAGCGAAGTCTTCTCTCTGGAAGGCCCGTATCTTTAGCACATTTGTTTTACTTCTAGTTATGAACTCCTGTCTATAGTGATTGGTGAAATCGGTACGTTGAAGGTTGAGATTCAACTAAAAATGTTCTTCGTGAACTGAAAAGTGAAAACTGAGCAGTTTACTGTTCAAATTTCACTCTATTAAAATTGTGAGGGTTTCGTGGTTAATTGAAAGCCATGGAAAGTGATATAGAAACAATAGAGCCTCGGTTACTTTCAATTCCACCGAATTTTAATTCAGACCCTCGCTACAAGAAACGAACCAGAGAAAATCGGCTCATTATTAGTTGCTTAATTTTCTGTTTGTTGTGGCCCTTCTTCGGAGTATCGCTAGGCAACTAGTGTCTGTTGTATGTAATTTCCAATTTCACGTTAATTAGAGTTAAATTCCCTTGTCGGCTGTATTTAATTTACTTAAAGGATTCTCATAGTTATAGGGAGCTCAAAATTACTATAAAAGTATAATTCCAATTAATGCTGTAGGCAAATTCCAAGTAGTCAATTCGGCGGCGTCTTGGTTACAACGGGGACACGGTTGCACGGGGACAATTTTCGATTTTCTTGATTCTTCGCGTGCACGACGTCGTTGCTGTGTTGTTGCAAGCAACGTACACCACCACTGCACCTAGAGAACCCTGCATGCTCTATATTCGTGACTGACTTTGGCGTTTGCAAATCGAATTGTTCGGCAAAGTAAAAGAGCTATATATTGAACCTGGAAGCTAGCAATGGGAAGGGCCCAGCGTGCATGATGGAAAATCGTTAAATTGTTTATCGGTTAGGCCTAAGTAGCTTGGCTTTTAGTGCACAGGCTAATACAGTAAGAATAAGACACGAATGTCTACTAAGTGTAGCGCTGGACCGGACAATAGCTATAAGTTTCTGGTCTATTTTTAAGCATGTAGGAGGGTTATTTTGGTTTTTTTATTTATTTAGTCGAAATTATCGTGCGCCCTAGAAACAGACTCAAAGTATAGCACGCGGAACGGTTTTTTTCTTTCTATTTCAAATATACGGATTACCAATAAGTTGTTTTTACAAAAGCGCGGAGGATCTTTTATTTATGTATATTTTAGATTGTTGTTTGTAAATTCTTTATGCACAGTTCGCTACCGAGTTTGGCCTAACTGCATGGCAACACCAGGGGAAGATTTTAGAAGTAGTTTGGTTCAGTTCCTAAAGGTTTCTAAGCAAGTTAATAATGCCCTGACTGGTAACGTCTTAGCTTTTTGATTAACCACTAATTAAGCATAGTTTTACTAAAATTGAAGGTTGTAAATAACTTAGTTTTAAAAAAACCATAAAGCAGGTATTTAATAAGATTGGGGCTAAAATATTTTGTGTTTCAGTCATTTAAAATACCAGGGCCGGCCTGGTAGCTTAGCTAGTAGAAAATATATCAGCGATGTCTCGAGAGACATTTTAAATTATCTGATTGATTTATAAATGACCCTTAACATCCATTGATGAATCTTTATATTCTGATATAAGTTAAGTAGTGCTCAAGCACTTACTTTATGGGTCAGTCATTCTTTTAACAACCAGGCAAGCGTGAAAAAGGGCCAGGCAAAACATATACTCCCTAAAATTTATCATACGTATCTTCGAGCTTTGCGCAACTTTTTGGCCCACGTTATGCGCGAAAAGCAGTCAGTCTGCAATGTCAATGACCGCTAGATAATGTCCCCAGTTAAACCCCCTTTGTTTTAGGCCCCCTCTGTCAAGAGTCTCGTTCTTTTCCTTAGTCTGAATATGTCTTTGAAGGAGTCGGTCCGGCTCCAATGCCGGCTAAATGGTATTTAGCCTGAATTAATTTTAAATAAAATATGAAACGTGTTGGATTAGTTTCTCTGGATTTGTCCTGAAAATATACTTACTTTTTTGGGGGAATATTTTATTATTGCACAACACAGTAGCTGTTACACTTATGTATTCGAAGGAATAATTTTTTTTTTGGTTTTTTACATAAGGGATACAACGGTTCTTCCATATCCGTCAGTTATGCTAAAACCTCCTCTCACGTCTTTCCATTTTAAAGGGAGAGTGAAGCGAAATGCCATTGATAATTTTAATACATTTGCAATACAAAACTGTTTTCTTTGATCGTTTGACCTTGCTATCACCATTTAACGGCTGAAAACACTACAACCACTCTACCCCAATCATCGCAGTAAATCAAAATTAATTAATTAATTTATAATGGAATGTTAGATAGGGGTATCAATTATCTAATCCCCACCCAGATTTTTATTTAATGAGGGAAAAAAATTAAGAAAGAAAAAAGCGCCACTTTCATCGCCTCTTTAAGCACTTCGACCGAATTTTTTCCCACCCATTTCTAACCCCCTATTCTTTTCCCCCATTTTATTTGACCGCTCTGACTCTCCAAGCTGCCAAGAGTAGTCAGTCACTCCGGGGAATGACCCGTGCATTTCTTATATATGACGTCACTGAACCGTTATAGTTTCGACCAATTAGAATTGGCCATCCTCTTAAGGCTTACACTTACTTTCCGTCCGTTTTTCTTTTTGTTTGAAATTATATCGGTTCTTGGCGGGATGTTGTTGAAAAAGGGGTTCAACCTTTTCGGTACGTTTTTAAAAGATTGATCCCAGCCAGAGTAGTCCAAAAAAGGGGGTCGCGACTCTTTATATTCCAACCCCCGGACAAAGAAACGATTAGAGCTAGAGCAGACTTTCCCTTCGAGCTAAGTCCCTTCTTAGCTAACGGACAGTTAGGCTTAGGAGTCCAGTCAAGAGTTAAGGCTTTACGTTTTTGGGCGAGAGTTCGGACCGAAATAATTTCACCACGTTTTTCTGCAGAATTTCAACTCCGGGGTTTTTTCTTTTACTGATTATTGTCACGAATTTTTTTTTCCTTCTCTTTGACGATATTTTTGCGCCGTTTGCGCATTCGGAAATGAATGCTTAATTCACGCACGCGGCACGCGATAAGGGTGGTGACTTTTAGGTACCTTTACGTCGTACCGCTTACGTCTGTAACTTAACTTGTCGATCGGTTTGGCTTCGTTTCATTCGGGCCTTTTTAGCGCCGAGTTTTCGCCAGTAAAGCGATATTTTAACCGCCTCGGTGGTCAGTTTTGGTCGGGCTCGATTCGGTTAAGGAACAAGCTTTAACTATTCCGCTGTGGAGTGTTATGGTTTGCGCCGCCGGCGTTGTTTTCGGTGGCAGAATGGCGGAAAAAGCCGAAATCGTTCCCCTGATTAGGTCATCTTCTGGGGCTCCGACCTATAGGGGAACCGCCAATCCTGGCCACGAACGTACAACAACCACAAGGACTAATCATAACCATTCACACCATGTACGAAGAAGCGTCTCTTTGTAAGTTTTATCTCACGTTTTTCTTCTTACGCGATATCAAAAGAAAAATATAACTTCAGATGTTAATTTTAAACTTAAAGTAAAACATGTTCTGTGCAAATAGTTCGCAAGAGTTGAGTGAAGTGATACAGCTCCAAAACCATTACCAGACTATCAAAATTATAAAAGCTTGTTCTTCATTATATTTTCACTAATCACTTTAGACATTACGTATGATACTGAGATTCATTTAATTTAAATTTGTTTAACTGGAAAATTAAATTAAGTCCATACAACCAGTAAATATTGTTTAAATGTAAAAGCTTTCACTATGAAAAAATTCTCCAATCCGTGCCTACCCTATGCCTGGAATATAAAAAGTAATCCTTAATTACGGACGTACGTTTCAACCAATATCACTAACATTTAGATAACCGGTTTAATACATCTTTACATGTGGGTTTGTTTTTTCGGTGTTTATATATGGCGCCATGTTTTAAAATGGCTAACAGGAAATAAACCAACGTGCGGCCTTTTTGCTAATAGTATTGTATGCAAATACCTTCTGATAAACGGTTACGATTACAAGTAGCAATTACATTAAATTATATGGAGCAAAAAAAAAACCCCCTCGAAGAATAAAGGAGAAAGAGTTTTCTGGGAATTTCTTGAATTGTAGCTGTATTCTACCTGAGAAATATTGTTGAGAGGGATATAACAGTGCAGCCCGTAAAGGGCGGGTGGTTAATATCGATTTGAAAGTGTAGTACCCTCACCCCAGTGCAAAACACTAGCGTTTTCAAGCTAAGGCTTAACTCCATTTTCAAAAAGGGGGAAAAAAAAAATACCGGTGTGCTTCTCTCGTTCCAGTACGTCGTGCTTGGCATACTGAAACAACTTTGTATTGTAAATATTCTCGGGTTCAAACTACCTATAGCCGCCCTTTATTGGCCTAATCTTATGTTTACAGGTACAGGTTACGAGAGTGAATTTTTTTTCTCTTTTACCATTTACCCTGGCTAGTTTTTGCACGCATTTAGTTGATATAGAGTTGTGGGGTTATCACCTATAGTCGCCATTTTTCTGTGTAAAAAGATAAAGTTGGAGCAAGTTACCTAGAAAAATAAGTAAATTGAAGTGGTTTATAATCCCTTTGATAACATCTCTGAAAAATTTAGCTTCTGTCTTTAGCTTGTTTAGCTTTATTTGTCATTAAATGCTGAGAAGAAGTATATACGAATCTGTAGGGCAAATCGTTATGCAAAGTTTGATAATTAGAAAGACAATTAAGAATTCCAAGTAAATTTTCTAACCTTTAAGACTTATTGATTTTTCTTTCTAAAACGCGAAACGTAGATCATTTTCTCTTTAAATATTGCATTAGATAAGGTGGTAGGTAGTACATCTTTGTAAATATATTCAAAGTATAATTTATATCAGAAAAGGGTTTTAATATATATATATACAGGGTGTTTGTGAAAGGTCCATCAATAATGAAAGGGCGTATTTATTGGGCCATTTTGAGTCGAAAATGTTCTATGACATTTTTCCTTTCGGGCCACTGTTTTCAAGTTATGATTGGAGTAATTTACGGATGACCCCTTAAATTTAATTAAGAAATTGAAAGACAGCGCTAATTTAATGAAGGGGTCATCCCTAAAATATTCAAATCATAACTCGAAAACCGTGGCTCGGACGGCAAAATGTCATAGAACATTTTCGACTCAAAATGGCCCAATAAATACGCCCTTTCATTATTGATGGACTTTTCACAAACACCCTGTATATACGTACTGTTTTAATATTTTACGATGTTTTACGATAAAGAGAAGCGTAGAAAATTAACCAAACCCCTTCATTTTAGTGTAATCATAACCCTAAAATGCTTAAGTATGGGTCTTCCTTAGTTTTTTATCGGAATTCTCTATATGAGACAAAATTAAACGTACTGCACTGCCTTCTTTATTTAAAATATTCTGCTCCAAACCGGTGTATAATTTAGGCGTGGAATACTGTGATTCCATTCGATAAAGGTTTTATACATTCCTAGCTGCCATTTTGTAAGATGGCCGCGAATTGAAAAACTTTTCTTGGCCGTGCCTACTACTTAAAAGTAATGTCCCTGCAAATTTGCAGCCTTCTAGGTGTAGCGGTTTGGGCTGGGCATTGATAATCAGCCAAAACTATTGATAAATAATTCATCCTAGATGCCTACTTATGAAAAGTATGATAGACTTATGATATAAGTGTACTCTAGTTTAACCCTAGTGTAAGGTATCTGCTCTCGAGGACTTGGTAACCTTTTGAAAAACGTCCAATTTTTATTTTTAATATCAGTTTGTCACGATACCCTTTCTAGTATAAGTGTTCTGGTGTTGTTCATAATGCGAGTCGTAATTAATGATATAGGCAGAACTGAACGTGCGCGCCCTGTAAAATATTGTACTTATATCTCACTATCTATTTCTGCTACGCGGGTAACGGGCGAGGTTAAAACAATCATTCCGGCTCTTTTTCATTTTTTTTTTTTTTTTGCAAATCTGCTTCGGTCTAAAATTACCCTCTTTTTTACGACATGGGTGTTATAAGGCTATGAAAATTTTTTTCCTGGCGAATTGGCTTTACCTTTCTTAAATGCTACTCTTTTTAGTTGCGGTTATGAATACGTGATTTGTTTTTATACGTAGTGTTTTGCGACAAAAGTTCCCTTAGAAAATCGGGGCGTTTTGGTTTAAGATTTGGTGGTCCAAGCCGCTGACAGTGTATAGTATATGTTTAAATTACTTTTGAACTGTTACGTTTTTATCCACTGAAATTATCTCGAAGAGTAACTTGTAAATTACAATAATAAGCATTTTTTAACTTTAAATAATATAAATATTTAAGTTTTAATTCGTCATGCTTCTATTAATTAATCCTAGCTTAATTATTCTTAACTTTATTATAGCATATACCGACTAAACAATAGTAATTTCATATTTAAAAACAAATATATTTACAATTATTTTTTATTTTTTTCCTTTGAAGCCCCTATGGCCCGGCCTTTCCCTGGACATTGGTGTATTGCGGGTTAAACATTTCTACAGGGGCCCATAGAAAATACATAGGCTAGATTACCCCTGTAAGCTGGCTCTTTCTAAGTACTCATAAAGTGTAGAAAAATATTAATAAATATGATAATAATAATTATTGTTCAATAGTAGTAATGTTAGAAGCATAGGTAAAAAGTAGTAATCTAGCATGTAATTTTTTAACGCTTAACTGTATCATGATTTAGACTTAAATTATTTTTTATGAGCAAAATTGTAAACTAAAATTGTATATATAAACAAACTCAACTGGCTGATTTTGACTCTTGTATAAACCTTTGACTAAGCAACATGTTTTAACCTAACGCAATCAAATAAATGATGAACAAGTTAATGAAGTTACTCTTTTAATCTCCGATCTGACCACACAAACATTTTGGTCCGTCGAGCCGGATACGCGTAAGTCGCGCATAGAGTAATCGTACATATTACTTTAACGACACCAGTATTCGTATAGCGTGAGATTCAGTATCGCGAATTAAAGAGTCAGTAATCATTCATTGAACTACAATCATGGACAGTTATCTCAACAGACGACGAATTGTCAAGGGTAGAATCACCAGATTCGAAAAAATAGTTGCCGATCATACCAATACACCAATAACCTCAGTCGCAACAGGGGTATACAAGGAAAAGGTTGACGCACTTGCAATCGAATTAGAAGAAGTACATGAGAAAATTGGAACAACATGCACGCCGGACGCCTTTGATGCCCACGAGATCGAGTACAATCAACTCGTCACCCGTATGGAATCCTTGGTCATATTCTTCAATACTCTTACTAATCAAGGTCCGGTAGCTCAACGACTACCAGCAGCAGACATCAAGCTACCAAAACTAGAGTTACCAGTCTTCGGAGGCAGTTATATCGAATGGTTTCCCTTCCACGATTTGTTTACCGCAACAGTTCATAACAATGGTTCACTATCTGGAGCACAAAAGTTTCAATACTTGAAGTCGACGTTACGAGACGAAGCAGCGATGTTAATCAAAACAATACCAGTAACTGA
Source organism: Phalangium opilio (assembly GCF_054372755.1). Taxonomy (NCBI): domain Eukaryota; kingdom Metazoa; phylum Arthropoda; class Arachnida; order Opiliones; family Phalangiidae; genus Phalangium; species Phalangium opilio. The sequence continues at coordinate 2,343,362 of NW_028324187.1, read as the reverse complement.
CGGAAACTATATCGAAGCTTGGGACATCCTACTCAACCGCTATAACAACAGCCGAGAAATTATTAACGCCCATATCAAACGCTTGTTCAGCCAACCTTATGTTAAGGAAGAATCTTCAACTGCATTGCGACGTCTCATTGACACCACAGCGGAATGCATCCGATCACTCAAGGTCTTGAAGGAACCAGTGCAACATTGGGATTCAATTCTGGTATATACTGTTGGCGAGAAACTTGATAATGAGTCCCGACGCCAATGGGAGTTGTCGCTAAAAGGGACAGCCATGCCGAGGTACGAAGATTTGACGCTATTCCTGGAACAAAGAGCAAGGGCATTGGCTGCCTCTCAGGCCGCAACAAACTCACGGAGCAGAATCCAGCCACCTCAAAAACGAAGCACGGTGTCACATCATGGAGCCGTACGAGACAACACGTGTACTATTTGCAACCAATCACATTCGGTATTCAAATGTCCACATCTATTGAAGGCCACGGTTGAAGAGCGGTGGAATATAGTCAAGAAGCATTCACTGTGTTTCAACTGTCTCAAAACCGACCATCTGCTCAACGACTGTAAATCAGGAAGCTGCAGGAAGTGCAATTCGAAGCACAATACACTCTTGCATCAAGACACGCAAGAAAGGAGTCCTATTCCAAGAGCGAACTTGCATCCAGAAATAGTTTCGCACGTATCCGGTAATGTTCGTGGTGTATCGCAAGTGATACTCCCCACGGCAATTATCCAAGTTCAAGGACGAGCTGGATACACTTGGTCAGGCCGAGCGTTATTGGACTCCGGATCACAAGCAAGCTTCATCTCGGAGCAGTTCATTCAAAAACTACAACTTAAAAGAAGTCACCATCACAGCATCATTGGAGGAATCGGCGCTTCTGGAACAAGTCAATCACGTGGTTGCGCAACACTAACCATACGTTCAAGTACCAATTCAGCTGTCAATATCACGATCCAAGCCCTGATTCTCCAACAAGTGACAGAAAGGCTTCCCAACTTCGCCTTCAACACTCTACACTGGACTCATATCAAGGGGTTACAGTTAGCAGATGCCACGTTTAACAGTCCCGGATCAATAGACATATTACTGGGAGCTGATGTCTATTTGGATTTAGTCCAAGACGGAAAAGTCGTGGGAAAACCGGGGTGTCCTGGAGCGTTCAACACCATCTTTGGATGGGCAGTAACTGGTCCTATGGGAAGTCCGGATACAACCATAACTGCAACGCCAATCCAAGTCAATCATTGTCATCTCGAAAGCCAACTCGCCAAATTCTGGGAACTGGAAGAGGTCGGAGCGGGACGAATCCTTACGTCAGCTGAAAAACGCTGTGAGGCTATCTTTCAAACCACCTATGATCGAGATTCCTCGGGAAGATACATTGTAAAGTTGCCTATCAAGGACACTGAACAGAGGCTTGGAGAATCAAGGACCATAGCACTCCGAAGATTTCTATACCTAGAGCGAAGATTACAATCGACTCCGGAACTGTACGACCAGTACAAGAAATTCATGGAAGAATACCTTTCATTAAAGCACATGGAACTCGTACCCCCAGAGGATCTTTACACGAAAAACTCTTATTACCTACCACATCATTCGGTCATCAAGGAATCAAGTACAACAACGAAGGTTCGAGTGGTCTTTGACGGATCAGCCAAGGCATCGAACGGAATATCCTTGAACGACATGCTACTTGTTGGCCCAAAACTACAAGATGACCTTGTAAACCTATTGATACGCTTCAGAACTTACGCCGTTGCCTTGACAGCCGATATAGAGAAAATGTATCGTCAAGTCCTGATTATTCCAGAAGACACGAACTATCAACGAATTCTTTGGAGACGAGCAAAGGAAGATTCTATTCAAGATTATCGTCTGCTGACGGTGACATACGGAACTGCCTCAGCACCATATCTAGCGACAAGGGTATTAAAGCAATTATCTAAGGACGTGAAAACAAGGTATCCACTGGCTTCTAAGTCATTGGATCGCGACTTCTACATGGACGATCTCTTATCCGGTGCCAATGATACAAATGCAGCACTGGAATTACAAAGAGAATTACATCGCGCCACAAATGAAGCCGGATTGCCGTTAAGGAAGTGGGCATCAAACGACTCAGCCGTCCTGGAAGCGCTACCATCAGAGTGCCGCGAGCTTACTGTTCCCTTGAACATCGACAATGCTGAATCGATCCAAACATTGGGGTTACAATGGACTCCTGCTACTGACGTGCTGTCATTTTCCGTCAAGTCTCCAAGAATGAGAACCAAGGTCACAAAACGTTCCATCTTATCGGACACAGCAAGGGTGTTTGATCCGTTAGGATTAGTATCGCCAGTCATAATTCGAGCTAAAATCCTTCTTCAAGAGATGTGGCAAATCAAGGCTAATTGGGATGAAGAATTACCCATGGATATGGTTAACAATTGGCACTCCTTCCGTGAAGACTTGCGAGAAATCGAAAAACTACAGATCAAACGATTTACCAGTCAACCACACGTGAAGCTTTCAAGTATCCATGGATTTTGCGACGCATCAGAAAGAGCATACGCGGCAGCCGTGTATCTGAAAACTATCAACAACGCTGGACAAACCAACATTCAACTCGTGGTCGCTAAAACTAAGGTCGCTCCACTTAAGAAAACTACCTTACCGAGGCTGGAACTATGTGCTACTGTCTTACTTACAAGACTCATTAAGCTAGTTCAAACATCTCTGGAAGTTGCCATACCGGTAGTTCACGCTTGGAGTGATAGCCAAATTGTTCTATCATGGTTGTCATCTCCTCCTCAACGTTGGAAGACTTTCGTGGCGAACCGAGTTTCGGAAGTCCAAGACGCTCAACCAGTAATCCATTGGCACCATGTATCTGGTCAATGCAATCCCGCTGACTGTGCATCCCGCGGTATTAACGCTTCTCAACTATTACATCATCCGTTATGGTGGCAAGGACCAGAATGGCTACGAAATGAATCATATAATACGACCGAGTCTTTGATCGAGCCAGCTGAATGTCGCATCGAAGAAAGAACCACCACTACCATCGTAAACCTCTGCAAACTGGACCAGAGTCTACTCATGATGTACTCTTCACTCAATACGTTACTGCACGTCACAGCATATCTACAACGATTTATCGGGAATTCGAGAATTACGAAGACTTCAAGGGAAACGGGACCATTGACGAAAAATGAACGCGATATGGCGTTAAACCACTGGATAAGAGTTGTCCAACTTGAAAACTTTGGGGACGAGAAACAGCGGCTAGAGAATCAGCAAACCCTTCCATCTAATAGCAAAATTTTATCACTCACACCCTTTGTAGACCAGACAGGCATCTTGAGAGTTGGTGGACGGCTGCGGCACGCAAAGGTCTCCATAGATCAGAAGCATCCAGTAATTCTGCCTCGAAGAAGCAAACTCACAGACCTCATCATTAACCACGAGCACATCAAGACCTTTCATGGAGGCGCTCAACTAATGCTAGCCTCGCTACAATCAAAATATTGGATCGTGGGTGCTCGTGACGCAGTCCGTTTTCATGTCAAGCGCTGTATGAAATGTATCCGACAACAAGCTAAAACTGTCTCTCAACTAATGGGTGATTTACCAGCGGCTAGAGTAAATCCAGGAAGAGCCTTTCTCAAATGTGGAGTCGACTATGCCGGACCGTTCCATCTTAAGGTTATGAAGGGCCGAGGATGTAAAGCATTCAAGGGTTACATTGCTGTATTCGCCTGTTTCACGACACGAGCCCTACACCTCGAACTGGTTAGCGACATGTCAACAGATGCCTTCCTCGCTGCATTAAAACGATTTGTCTCTCGTCGAGGCAAATGTACTGATATCTATAGTGACTGTGGGTCAAACTTCATTGGAGCAAGTAGAGAACTGAAGGATTTCCTAACGACCATCTCGAACACAACGAAGAATCAAACGGTAACCAGGTGGATGATTGACGAAGGCATTACCTGGCACTTCAACCCTCCAGCGGCACCTCATTTCGGCGGTCTCTGGGAAGCAGGGGTGAAATCAGTGAAGTATCACATGAAACGAGTCATTGGCGAAACCCGACTGACCTTCGAAGAGATGCAGACGCTTTTATGTCAAATTGAAGCCTGCCTCAATTCAAGACCACTTACACCTATGTCATCCGATCCCACGGATCTTACTGCACTTACACCGGGTCACTTTCTAATCGGAACCGCACTAACAGCGATACCGGAACCAGACCTTACATCAACAAAGATCAACCGACTCTCCAGGTGGCAGTTAGGCCAGCAGCTTGTACAACATTTCTGGAGGCGTTGGCAGTCCGAATACTTATCCAGATTGCAGCAGCGACCGAAATGGCTTAAACCGACCCGTAATTTGCAACCTGGAGATCTAGTGCTGCTGAAGGAAGAACTCCCACCAACAAAATGGAAAATGGGCCGTGTGACCGAAGTACACAAAGGGGATGACGATTTGGTGCGTGTAGTGACAGTCAAAACTGCAGATACAGAACTCAAACGGCCTATCGTAAAATTATGTTTATTGCCCTTGGACCCTTAATAATACTTAGTTTAAAATTAAAATCTGTCATTTCAAGGGGGCCGGAATGTTCAATAGTAGTAATGTTAGAAGCATAGGTAAAAAGTAGTAATCTAGCATGTAATTTTTTAACGCTTAACTGTATCATGATTTAGACTTAAATTATTTTTTATGAGCAAAATTGTAAACTAAAATTGTATATATAAACAAACTCAACTGGCTGATTTTGACTCTTGTATAAACCTTTGACTAAGCAACATGTTTTAACCTAACGCAATCAAATAAATGATGAACAAGTTAATGAAGTTACTCTTTTAATCTCCGATCTGACCACAAATGAACTGTTGCGGTAAACAAATCGTGGAAGGGAAACCATTCGATATAACTGCCTCCGAAGACTGGTAACTCTAGTTTTGGTAGCTTGATGTCTGCTGCTGGTAGTCGTTGAGCTACCGGACCTTGATTAGTAAGAGTATTGAAGAATATGACCAAGGATTCCATACGGGTGACGAGTTGATTGTACTCGATCTCGTGGGCATCAAAGGCGTCCGGCGTGCATGTTGTTCCAATTTTCTCATGTACTTCTTCTAATTCGATTGCAAGTGCGTCAACCTTTTCCTTGTATACCCCTGTTGCGAAGCAACATGTTTTAACCTAACGCAATCAAATAAATGATGAACAAGTTAATGAAGTTACTCTTTTAATCTCCGATCTGACCACACAAACACATTAATGTTTAGACGTAAATAATTAAGAAAAAGTGGCGGTGACGGTGCTATTTTATAATCAAATGCAATTTAATCTTCTAAAACGCCTTATGACAAATGTAATTTTCGCGGTAACGGGTTATTTAACGGATTATATACTTAAGACTAAAGTTGTCGAGGGAGTGAAGGGATCATTTAAGCCACGTAGCCCCACTAGTTCATTGTCGAGTGTATGTTTGTGTGTATGTACGTACGCTAGTAAAGCGTACATCGAGCTTGAGTAGCTATAGTTTTGGGTCGATAAAATAATTTTTCTAGCGCGTGTTCTCAGTTTTCCTAATCATAACCGTACTGTATCCCCTAAGCCTTGGCTCCAAACCTCCCATTCTCCAATGTCCTACTAGGTTATACGAAACGTGTTTTGGCGCCGTCTCACAACGCTCACGAGCCTTGGGCTCAAGGTACTCGTGTTAGATGAGAAAGTCGAGGAACTCTGGTCTTAAACTATTTATTAACTTACCTTTGCCATGTACTCTTTTGAATTATCCTTCTCCTATTTCAACTTCACCCTTATTCGTCCTTAATTTTATCCTACGTTTTATTATAGAATTAAAAATATAATTTTTAATTTGTGTATTGGGTAGCTTTGCAAGCTAAACCATATCAGATAGAAACGCACAGAGTGATCTTTAATGTTTATACGTCTCAACCATCCAGTCTACTAGTCTTAAATGCATGGTAGGTAGCTAGTGAGAGAGCTGTCAAACGGTTTAAGGGTGCTATTCGCCGAAGCTTCTTGAGTTCGAAGCTCGATCGCCAGATGCCGGCAGCCGCTGTTACGAGGGGAAGTGCGTCTTCCTACCCTTTTCCTTAGCTTCCCATACTTACCTACTTCCTCCTCCCTTTTCCGGGAAAAATCTTCCCAAGAATAAAAGAACTTACTAACGCGTTGGTGGCGATCATTGCATCGGATCGATTTTGATTCCTTCGTTTTTTTACCCTCACTTTATTTCGGATTCAATAAAGATCCAAGATATAAAATAATTAATTTTATCTGGTTTGATCATGCTTTTACAAAAATTTAAATTCGGTAATAAAATCAATTTAATTTTAATGACAAACTAAAACTGTTTAAATTTGGGTGGGAGGAATAATATTTGGTTGCAATATACAATATACAACTAACTTCAAAGTAAGTGGAATTACGCCTAGGTAATCTAAGGTGTTAACAACGGAGATATGTTTTAAATCCCCTCATCATGAAACCATAGAGGTAGTTTAGTTTAGTAGGCTTAGAAACATTGCATTTTTCTAACGGATCCAGAGATATTATCAGACGTTAATGACTTAAGGTAAACGTAGTACATTTTGAACAGTATCTTATGCAAAAGTGAAAGCTGAAAGCATTACTTCAAGTAACAGATTTCTAGGGATAATAGCAGCCAGGGATGAAATTTCTTGGATCTCGCGGGGCTAGCTTCTTGGCTTATTATGAATGCACTGTGAAGCGAAAGTTAATGCCTCTCCCTCTTTTTAATTTCTCGCCACCCCTGCAGATATACTTCATCCAATTTTCAAAGTTGAATTGCGTTAAAGATAGGGGAAAGAGAGTTAAATGGGTTGAATTTACATGATAATAGAATGACTCCCGCCTTTGTGCTCTATTCGGCGAGGTTTTATGAACAAGGATTCACTTTCGCTCGTCGTAATTTTTCTCTCAGTCGTGTACGAACAAAGCTAATTTCATAGTCCAACACCTAAATTTATGGCTTTTATTATTTGGCGTAAGGAGAGCGTCAAAAATCGGAAAATACACTGGGCCGTCCCATCAAGGACAGGTGCGCGTGACGTCATTGTATTTCCCAGAATACAAATTAATTTTTTATTAATATTTTTATTTTATTCCATCGTCATAAAGGTGTAATATAAAATTATAATGGGGAATTTCACTAGTTAAATTGTGCTTTTGACGTTTATACAGGGTGTGTTGTTAGGGTCAAAACATGGGGGTTATTGAGATATGGGCTCACAAACATTGATTGGCCACCAAAACAAGGAAATATGTTTCATAGGCGATCTGCAGTTCATTCTTGGGTAGTGTTGTGATTTTTAGATAATTTAAGCTTTATTTTAATTAGTTCCTTCTCTTCCATAACTATAAGTCGAAAATTAATTTCTACTATACGTTTAAATTAATTAAAATTAAAAATAGCAATTAGCGATATTATTATTTAAACTCTAGATATTTTTAAAAATTAATCCTCAATTTGTTTTTAACATCATTTCTTCTTAATTAACGATACGGATTTTAAAGTCTTTCTACGAACTACAAAAATAGGAAGTAAATCATTTCTTTAATTGGTGAGTCCTTGAAAATATTGTTTATTTGAAAAATAACCAGAAGATACGCTACATTTAAGCAAATAAAATGTTTCAGTCTTGGAGAATGGCATAGCTGATTCATCAGAATAACTATGAACATCCGCGTGTAATTTGAACACTAAAAATAGCTTAAAAAACACACGCTACTGTGAATGAAACAGTTTTCAACGGTGACGTATTTCCATCCCTTTTTTATTACGTAAACAGCAGTTGCATAGCTATCTCAGCTATACTTTTTTCAGATGAGTGAAACCATGGATCTTACATACCCTAAGGGGATTAAAAAAATTAGTGGTTAGTTAATTTGTCTATACAAAATCTATGGCGGTGATTTGATAAGTCTGCCATAAATTAAATGAGGTGTTATAAGGGTCAAACTGAATGAACATGGGGTCAACAACGTTTAGTAACGGATATATGTGCTCCCAAACATTGATTGGCCTCTAAAACAAGGAAACATTCACACATTCTTCTTGACTTGTCCTCTAAAAACTACAAAGTCCATGGTGAAACAAATAAAATGCTTTAAGTTATTATAGCAAAAAGCAATTATTTTTACTTAATTTTTTAAATTAACTGATATATAATTGAAGATCTAATATTAAAAGAAATGAGCTCCTGACTACATTAGCATACAAACCTCTATAGAATACAATCGGATAATTGTATCACAGAAGCGTATTCACCGTCGTCGTCAAGGTCGAGAATGGAATAGACTGCTAATGTTTTTGGCTCACGATCTTCAGATCCCTATAGTCTCGAGACACATTTTTTTCCAAGTAAGCTAATACATAAAGGGGATGGATGTATAGATAGACCTTATTCACTTTCCTAACTCTTTGGTGCGTGGTTCTATTTCTATGCCTGCCTTTTGACGTCACGAGGACCTCCCGCGAGGGTTTTCTTCTATACGCTAGTTGGCACGAGCTCGTGTAGACTACCGTCTCTCAGAGTCCCTTCTCTAATTCGCGCGTCCCGAGCTTCTAGGTCTCCAAAATTGCTCTCCATCTTCCGTTAGCTGCCTTCTAAGAGATATTCTCTCACGGATACCTTGAGCTGGCAGTGCGACGTATGTTGGCAAGCGGCTTCCGTATCTAGAGTCAACGTTGAAAAGAGGAAAAGACCCAAAATTTCTTGTGGAGCTGATAGAATACGTCTCGATTTATTAGCTAAAACAAATAGTTTATGATGTAATAACTATTCCATCTTCGTTGACCTACAATCTTTATTAAATATGATGATACAACCTCGACCTTAATATAATAAATGTTTTTAACAAATAACGCGTATATTTCTTACCACAAATATGTCAATGGGATCACGATGCTTTAGTTGTAAAATTCATTGGTCGATGAGGTCGGTCGTATTAACGCCCACTCTTTATAAAGATTAGAGTATACTACGATGGTGAAATGACGTCAGTTATTACGTAGGCGCTAAGTATATAGAAGAATTCTTGTTTCTTTACTTTGCATTTATAGGAACATAAACCTAAAAATAATCTGTTATAAACAGTGGTCAGTGGGATAATATAATTTTTTATTTTAAATATAAAAATTCGGTTTTATGAACCAATAGAGCTTGAGAAAAATACCTCCACTTCACATTAGGCTTAACTTCATTTCAGAGTTGAAAACTAATTGTAAATCTGACTATGTTTAGGTTGGAAACTATTTTGTCCTCGTAAAGGATAATATTCATGAGTACATATAAATAGATTCATGCGGAGTATTTTTAATATATATCTTGTCAAATTAATTAGCTTAATTTTCTGGGTGTTAAACTATGATTTGTTAGATAACACTTTGCATACTTATAAGCGTAAGTTTATAATATAAGTCTCTGGCGTAGTCAATTCTTGCGTCATTGTAAAACTGCAGCATTACAATTTATACGAAATTTCACACTTATAGAGTGTATATATTATAAACGTATGTTATAAGCGAACCAACCACACCCCTTAACCCTTATTTAAATGATAAAGAACTTTTTGAAAGTTTCGGGACATTTTTATCGAGGTTTATAATATATAATACAAGCCAACCTAAACTTATACTTCCTCCAAAGCTTTCAACTATATATTTTGTCGAGATTTTAGTGTCCGTGCCAGGACTCAAGGTCTTTGGATTGAGTTTACTACGCGAAATACACGATGAAAGTTTTTTTTTGACGAGTTGTAAACTTGTAAAAGAGTTTTCAAACTATGATAAGAATTCTTACGCTGCGTCGAGTTTGCAATTTTTTTTTTTTAAATTTCCCTCATAGAAAATTAGTTTGTTTACCGGCTTTTATTATTATTTGCCTGTCAGAATCTATTAATTATTAATCACAATACGTTTTTCAATCAACTTAATGAATGTAATAACCGAACCATAATATCACTAATTTGATGTCAGTATACGTTAGTGTGAAACTAAAAAGTCTAAAAGGTCAAAAGCAAAAGATATTCAAGTAAACAAACATTCACATAAAAAAAAACGTTTTACTTCATTCATATAAAGGGAATTTTTAATCTTAAATTTTACATTTTGAAACAAAAGTGCGTAGGTTCAGCGACTCTTGAACTTTTATTCTAACGATATTTATTATTTACTTTACAAAGATTTCTCGAAGCTTTTAGTGACAGTTAGAGAAAGAAAGCGGTAGGCTTTTCTTCTCAGGCGACATTTTCTTAAAATCTAGAACACAAGCTTTAAAAGTCACACTCTTCGAAACTAGCTTGATACTACTATATGGAATCTTCTTACTATATCTCTCTGTAACGTTTTCTTGTCCCCAAAATGTTTCAAATGTTCACTTTGAAAAAAATAACTACAAACCACATTTAATTTAAAAGGGTAGAATAGGGTCCCATTCTTTAGAATCCAACCTTTTAGAAAGATTTAAACATAACCTAGATATAAAACAGAAAATTAAATTTACAATTCAAAAGTAACCGCGATAGAGAAAAATGTTTGTCACTGTCAATACTTCAAAAAGCCAAAGCAATATTTTCCGACAGTTGTTAAATTCTGCGTTCAATTCAGTGTTATTCAATTATTTATTATTTACAACTATTTTGAAGGGAAGAAACTATAATATCGCAGTCAGTCAGTTAGTTAAACATTTTAATCCAAAGTTATGATCCAATCTAGAAACCAATAAATTTTTTGAAATCTCCAGTACTTTAGTATAAACACCATGAAAATATCTCATTCCTCCATGAATAAAACTATTAAATAGTTATTACTGGGAGAAATTAGTTGTTGAACCAACAGAGTACAGTTAATATTCATGAGATAATTGAAACGCTCTTGATTAAAAGATTAAATGAAATTTTTCACCATAAATCTGGACTTAAGCCTTGGAGAGAGAGTTTGTGAACATTACGTCACGTTTCCTCTTTGCAAAGTTATAGGGACACTAACCGAATTTTTCTACTATAACTTGATTAATAGTATCTTATACTAAAACCAATCGAAAACTGTTTCGTCTGATAGGTCTTTTTAGGAAATAAGTTATGGTCTAATGATTTGTCTAGGACGTATTACAAGTGGTATTGACAAGCGGGGAGGGGGGAGACATTTGAGTCCCCTTCTGTTCCCTCGGACTCTGCTCTACCTTTAGAAGTCAACCCTTAGGCTAGGGCGCTCTCGACGACTGCCTGAGATGACAGATTGTCTCTAACCATGTTTGTACTTGGAGGTTTCTTAACCGCCTCCTGCAAGACGGAAGGGAAAACCTTGGCGGATAGGAAATACTTTGAGGCGGTCATAAATGTCCGAACGAGGGCCTCGCATGTCCAGCTGTAGCTGTCTCTACCTCTTATCCTTTCCTCTAAAGGGTTGACTAGGAGAAATCGGATTTTTCTTGCGTTATTGACCGATTTCTTCTAGTTTTTATTGACGACTTCTTTGCCTGATGATCGGAGAGGGTGTCAACTGGCCTTCACCCTCTTCCACCATCCCCACCCAACACCTCCATCGAACGTTTGCTCCAAAAATTATGGAACATTTAAATACAAACGATATGTTGAAGATTTAATATAGTTTAGCATAGAACGAGGACAATGTTCTCGCGCCTATTGGTGACCAAAGAAGGTGCCAATTTCGCGAACAACCTTTATGTTCCACTTTTGGTGGGTTTATGATTTAAAACCAAAAATTTGCAAAACAAAAAATAAATAAAAATAAAGCAAACACTGAATACAAATTAGTTCAAATGAAGAGCACATTAAAGCAAACTGATTGTGGGTTAAAGGGGGGGAGTAAGAAAGGGGTGGTGGGATGTTCGGAGTTTGCCGGTTGAATCGCGCAATATACGCTAGATCTACAATACTCCAGCACACGCGTACCACCAGCCAGCGGAGAAATCTCATTCTCTAGCTAAAGCTCCTATATCTAAAAGCGTGGAATGAAACTAGCTAAGCCTTGTCACAGCATCGGAGAAGAGAGTCGAGAGACTCGTCACAGCTTCTCCACGATCCTTTTAAACGCCGCACGCTATTGGAGGAAATGAGTATGAGAAGCTCTTCTCCATTGGATGGAAGAGACCCTAGCGGTCCCTTTTCTCTTCTCTTCTCCGTTCTCCCAGTCTGCGTGTAAGAGGGAGAGAGAGAGAGAGAGAAAGAGAGAGAGACAGAGAGAGAGAGAGGAGAAAATTCCTAACGGGAATCCATGTTGTAGACTAAACGCGATGCCTAGCCTATACAGCTACCGTCTGGATGAGAAAACCGTAATTCTTCCAGCGCTCGAAGCCAAGGTTTGGCGCTCGAGCTAGGACCTTTAATTCTTCCGTATATCCTAGTCATTTGTACAAAACCAAACCCGCTAATTTCTCTTCGCATTACCCCCTTCACTAGAAAGTTACGCGTACTAACTTTTACCAAATATACTACAACCGAGGCTTCCCGAAACGAATTTGGATTTTGCGAGAGGAAAGAAAAAATATTTTTGTTACTTTGCTGCTTTGGATTCGTATTCAGTATCATCAGCTTGTCTTGGATTTGTGTTTTAAAGAGATGCCGGTTCGCGTTTTGTGCTTCTCGGAAATCTTCGCGAGCTCCGAAAGTTCCGGCAGCCGAGGCTCGACTTTTTCCTTAACCCTAGGCTAGCTACATTTTCCAATATACCGGTTTTAATTTTTTTACCGTGCTTTTCTTCTTTTTTTAAGCCGTCTCTCGGGGTTAAGCGACTATTTATACGTAACTTAGGTTATGTACCATCATCGTTCAGTGATATATCCACCAAAATTAAACGCGTATCTTTTGTAAATAATTTTGTATCGCGTCGGGATCCAATGAAACTAATTCAAAGAGTGGTAAGTTCATGGAGAATATTTGGGTTCATTTTATTATATTTTCTTTAAAAAACGGTGCGGTGTTGTAAACTTATTATTATTAGCTTAAATGGCGGCTGTTTCAATTGATCTAAAATATGTGGCTTTAAATGGGCTTTTGTGATCGTTTTATTTTTGACATTTTCTTTTGCGGGGAGAGTTCAACTTTATGGAATAAAGTGCGTGAAATAACCTTCATTTAATGGTAAATCTCTCACAAAGCTACAAAATGAGGCAAACTAGGTCAAAATCGGTCGAATACTTAGAAAGTTACGAGCATCTTTAAAGCTCTTGACGTCATGTACCCCACTGCTTCCATATATTTTATTTTGTATCATTTCTTTCGATGTAAAAAACTTCATGAACGTAAAAATGTCCAATACATTTGCTTCGATCTCATTGGTTGATAACCCACAATAATAAGGCCCTATTAGTACTGACTGTCAGAATACAGTTAGTATTGCAAAATTAGCTGAGCGAGGATAGTAAACAAAATTATGAATCAACTCAATTTTTGTCGCAAGCTCTTCATGGGTAGAAATTGTAAAAAAAATGCTGACAATCGGTGCAATTCTTAAATGATGCAGTTTGGAAACGTTCGATGTATTTTTTCCAGTACATCAGTTTTGTAGAAAAACGAACAAATTAGTTTAAAATTGAAAGAGAAGGTATTTTATTGTTTTATGGATCCCTGGGATGTTTTTAGGTTGTTTCGTTTCGTATACGGTGCAACATTTACCGGTGTTATTTCCACTGGTCACGTCAAACCTCAAGTGCATCCGTGCCTAGGTTCTAAGAATTAGATAATAGTCCTTTCAAATATGTTAGGTATACGTTACTCTTACGACTGTTTTTCTGGAAGGGATATAAACCCATTTTAGATATACCGCGCAGTCTACCTCTTCTATACGAACGTACCCTTGTGGTTTTTCAAGTTTACTATATCGTTTCACGCGATAGAAACACTCTTTTTTTCTTTTGCAATAGTTGCAGACGTCTGGAAAAACTTTTATAGATTTTCTGAAATTACTAAGTATTAAGGTTCTGGATTTTTTTGTCAAAATGAGGGATGTTAATGATTATTTAATCAAAAAATGATCCTGATGAATTGTTGCTTTGAAAATCGTAGTTAATCCCCAAAATATTAATAACGTGGGTTTCACCCAACCGTTGAAATTTCAATGTTTAGGTGTTCCACATCTGACTTCTTTGTAACAAGGGGTTGAAATCTCAACCGAGGTACGCGAAATTTCGAAATATTTAAATTTTCATTTAGACCGTTTCCCATTTGGAAACGTAATTATTTTTTTTATTAAAATTAAATATCCGACCCCACGTTTTTCTAGTTAATCACTTAATGTTTATTTTAATTTCGTCCTTAATAAACAGGAAATGTTGCCTAAACGCAATGCGGTATTAATTCATTTCATCCGGTATCACTCTGAAAATACAATTTAATATTCGACAAAAATGATAAAGATTGGTTTTTCCAGTGAAAAATTCCATCTGTGAAATATGTTTTTTTCTTTTTTCTGACAAATTCTTTTTTATACATTTTTATATCTAAAACCATAAATTTTACCTCTTTCCGAGGCCTATGCCTATATGGCGGGAAAAAAAATTGTGACGGTACAAATTTATTGACATCGACTTTCAATCACGTGACGTTCTATACCGATCAACAAACATTTTTAAAGGCATTATGAAAGGTTTTGTTTGCTTAACGAATTTGTTGTTTGTGGATTGCACAAACAACATATTTATAGATAGGCCTTATTTTGAATTTATTCCCTTCGATTTCGGGTTATGAATTTTATAACAAGCCTCGTAAAAATGATGAAAAAAAAAGAAAAACTGTCGAAGCGTCGCAGTCAAATTGAAAATCCAGACGTTTTTGAATTGAGAGAGTAGAACGAACAGGAAGTGAAAGGGCTGTAAAATCGATGTTGCAGCCAAGGCTTAGAATGATGTACTTTGTTGGTCCCGAACCTCGATATCCTGCTAGGTTAGCGCAGTTTTCAAAAGAATTATACGTACATCCAGGGCTTTTGCTGGAATGATGACATTATCCCTTTTTTGACTCCTTTGGATACCACGTGATTGTTTATGTCATTTTCATTCGCCATCTACGCTCGCTCCAATTTGCGTCCGACTTTTCTAAGCTTAAACGCAACAACAAAATGCAGCTGGCTTTCCCGCGCCTTTAAAAAACCCCATTTTGAGTGCATCAGTACCAGACTACAAGAGGTTTTAATCTCCATGAACAATTTTAGTTTGCGCATCTCTAGAGTTTCTAAAAGAACTGCCAGTACAAGTCACGTCACACTTTAGAGAATATAGGCCTACATTTTTGAAAGTCTTTTTCTTAGCAGATGGGAAACCAGCGTTGCCCGGGTAAAGTTTAAAATGTATAGACGCAACTCTGTCAGGATGTTTGGGTCACTTGTCTGGCTGCCATTTTAAAAACATGGTGGAATGTTGAAACAAATAACATAAAACCCGTTTGTTGGATATTGTGATGAAGTGTAATCAGTGTCATTCTGGCCACCATTTTAAAAATATGGTGGCATATTCAAACAAATATCATAAAGCCCGTTTGTTGGATATAGTGATTAAGTATATTCAATGTCAGCGATTGAAAAATACAAACTTTCGAGAGGAAGTTGTATTTTTTTACATTTATGGCCTCCATTTTCCAATATGGTAGCGGATAAGAAAACATTTCTTAAGCTAGTAGCCGCTGCTTAAGACTTATGTTCTAGCGAAATCTCAGCTTCTAAGATAAAGTGGTTTGGGTTGGTCTTTATTATCAATCAGATTATGTAGCTATCAAGTATATCGTTCAAGAATAGTTGAACATAGGACTTCGAAGTTTTAATAGCAATGAGATTATGCAAAAATTTTAGTTTTACTGCAAGATGAAACTTCTCTAAATTGTTTCTTAACGCATTTAAACATCCCTATCCTTTTCTTAACCTTTCTATTGCCTTTTTAAATCTCGGATAATTGCGAGATTTGGAGAATTTCGGGATGCAGAAGCGTGCCTGGCTTCTTTTTTTCCGAATGTACCGTTAACTGCTCTATGCTTCCAGTGTTTCACGGGGTGCTAGTTGCCAGTTATCTTTACATTGTTCTATCGTTGGCTTGCAATCAACTCGCGGAGGGCTAGGAGCAATATGATGAGCTCTGCACGATCTCAATTGCCAACAACGGTTAAAGGCGTACTTAAACTCATCACGAATTATATTTATATAGGATTTAGAACATCAAGAAACTACCATAAATCTCATCAAATCACCATTCCTTTTGAAAATACGAACTAAAAAGTCTTAAAATAATGGATGAGAGCGCGAGAAATGAGCTTCACTTCTTCATGCAAACTATGCTAAGCCTTAAACTTTTAAAATTAGGCTTAAGTAATGTTGTTTTCCATTTACCGTTCTCGATCTATCCGAAGGAGCTTACGAAAGCCTTTGAGTTCTGCTTCCAAAATTGTTATGGAGCGCTCAAGAGGTAAAAATGAAAAACTCAATAATAACACCGATTTGCCTCTGGTGTTACGCAAGACTGTTGAGTTCAACTCGAAAGCATAAATTGTTAAAATTGGCCAATAATTAAGGGAAACCAAAATTAAAGCTCACCATGATATTAATTTCAAAAGTTGTGAATTAAAAATAAAATCGCTGAGCTACAGTTTTGCCAAACTTATTCTCCATGTGTTCAATTTTAATTCGTATATTTCAATAGAATGAATG
The DNA here is from genome assembly GCF_054372755.1 of Phalangium opilio. NCBI lineage: Eukaryota > Metazoa > Arthropoda > Arachnida > Opiliones > Phalangiidae > Phalangium > Phalangium opilio. Next base: position 2,326,650 of record NW_028324187.1, on the reverse strand, counting down.
CATTTTACAGACTATAAGAATCCATACCATTTACACAAGGAAGCCTGGATTTAGACTCACCCAGTGAGTTAGGCCTCCTTGTGTAACACCTGAAGCCTAGCCTGTGTAAATTGTATGAATCCACCTAGTCTGTAAACTATGTGTACTTAATTTGAAACGGGACGTTTAAGTAACTCTTTAACGTCGTCTCCTCCATCAGTCTTCTCGTCTGTCTTTTCTATATATCATGGTTTGCATGCCTAGCTAGGGTGGTTGGTCGCCTATTGCTGGCATCAACCCCTTTGACGCGTAGCGGCACTGGGTTCCCAGTTCTATGGTCTTTTTTAATGAGGCTCCCTATAAATAGTGGGTACCCCTACATCGAGCGACACTAGAGAGATAAATTTGCTACGGAAAACCTGCAAAACTAAATTGAAATGTACCTAACTCTACAAGAACAACTCTTAACTGCTAGAGCTATCATCCTTTTTTTCTTTCCTTGTTTCCTCCCTTCTAGATCAAATATTAAATTAAATGATTGTGTCTTTCATAAAACATAAGTGCATTACGTAAGTTAAGAGGGTTGTTCTGATGAGTCTGCCATAAATGAAATGATGTATTCTTTAGGTGAAACTGCGTGCAAAGTGTCAAGGAACATGGGGTTTGCAATAATTAGTTCCCAAACATTGATTGGCCCCTAAAACAATTAAATAATCACTCATGTACAGTAATTAGCTTTACTTTCCACGTGTCGATGTCATATCTCACTTATTGGGACTTAACACGTGTATGAACTTATTAGAATTTTCTATGAATACAAAATATTGAAAATCAAATATTCCTTTCCAAGAACAGATTTTAATCTACTAGGCCTATATTTGAGTCAGTTTAGTTTTTGATTGCAAATAATGCCTGTTTAACTCTATAAAAAATAAGATAAACGTTCAACTTTTATGTTATTTAGCATATGCATGTATAGATCTCAATAGAATTACGTAGCAGCATTGGTAAAGGATAAAAACCTGGTGACATCTTTGTCCGAAACCAATTTTCCTGATCCCTGAGGAGCATCCCTGGAGTAAAATATGGCCTTTTTCCACGCGCTTTTATTAGAGACCAGAAAAGATAGATAAAAGAGGAAAAAGAGAAGGACCAATCGCGAACGAAGGACTCCTATTTCGTCTTCAATATCGATCTATTGACGTTGTTTAGTCAACTGGTATGAAAATATGGTATACAATATTAGTTTCAAAATGCAAATATTATAAATTAATAGTTAGTGTATGGGTTTCTATTACAACAGTTCTTCTCATAATACATCCTCTCAGAGAAAATGAGGAACCATAGTTAGCCTCTTCAAAATTCATTGTACATTGGGTTCTATTGGTGATTTTGGGTCGAAAATGTTCTATGAAAATTTGCCCCAAGGCCATCGCGCACAAAATATGATTGGAGTGCAATTTAATACTAACGATATTTTTTTTTCTTTTTTTTTCAATATATTGCATCCAATTCGGTCTAATAGTGTTTTCGACCCAATTCAGTTTCTCTTTTAGAATAAAAAGGTGGAATATATAGAGCTTTATTATACCCGCATAGTATAATTTACTAAACTATTGGGAAGATTCTGAATATTGTGATTAGGATGAAAGGAAACGAATGGTTCAAGGTAATAGGATGTCTTTATATACTATATAGTTAAAAAGCTCGTTAAGCAATACGATCTTATGGAAAAGCCCTTAAAAGACAGATGAATGCAAACCTCGTAATAGAGTCCAAACTGTCCTACATACAATTTTAGCTTAAACTTGGAAAAAATAAATAATTCAGAGAAGCTCTAGTAATTTACGTTTCTTGTTGAAACCGGTGCAGGTTGACCGATTATTTTATAATTTCATAACTATAGCTGAGCGGATAAACACCCTAGACCTAATTGTGCTGCTAGGTATATGGGTTGGCCTATTTTACTTAGGGGTCAAGCCAAGAAAATGTGTTTCAATGAAAATTATATAGATAAACATACCAAACAGACTGATTTTCAAACGCTACTCTAAAATATAATGCTTAAAATCAAGGATGATAAAGTATGTAACTTCAATTGATACAGATGATGACATAACGATGAATTTGTGTGCGCATGCAATTTCGGAGGTCTAAATTGAAGTTTGTTAATATGGTGCAAATGTGTGCCGATATTAAACGTCCTTGTTGTATCCCTCTATTCCCCCGAAATGATCCCGTATCTCTAAGGCTGGGTCATTGACCCTTGGAATCTTTTCCCCTTAGCTAGAGTTTGCTGCGGTATTCGGCTCACGCATGCCGTTGGAAGAGACTGGAGGCCCCCACTATCCGAAACGTCTTTCCTCGGATCCGCATGCTCCTTACTATCTTCTCTGTCTTTCTTCCAAAAGCAATTTTAATACATTCTCGCCCTAGAAACGTCCGACGCCTTTCGAGCCTGATAAAGTCTAAATATTATTCTACACGCTTTGAGAACTGAGTTTGTCTGTACTCGACCCAGTCTGTTATAACCTTTTTAAAGCTCAAAAATTTGATTTTAAAGTTTTATTTTTCTCTTGAACTTTTATTACGATTATTTAACATGTTTGTTCTTACCGTCTATTGACATAAAACAAAAGTGTTCAAGGCGAGGAGACGTTATGACGTCATTTGCAATAAACAAATATAGCTTGTACAAATTAAATATACTTGAAAGTTGGGATTAAAGTTGTCTATTTTGGTTTAAGAACTAGTGCATTTTTTTGTTCTCATGTACATGTTGGGTATATTTCTTTAGTCAAAATTGTTCACCATGTACATGATACACCAATTCGATCATCCTGATAAGCCATCACTGTTGAAGTTAGGCAATCGAAGTTTATTCCATTGATTGACCAAGCTGCCACGTCATATTGAACGTTGATTGCCCATTTTCCGACGTTATTTTGAACACTCATGTTCGCTTAATTTGGAGCGGTTATCGATCAAAGACAAAATATCAGGCTCAATCTAATTCTAGAGCATGGTTAAAAGTCGATTAATCAATCTTCTAGCATTTAAAATAGAAAATTCTTGGTTGAAATTTGGGGTATGGATGCTTGTTTAAAATGTAACGTGACTTTGTCATCACCATTCTTTCTCTAGAATCGTTTGGTTGGTTCCTAATGAAAACACAGGCCCCCTAAATTTAGAATGTTTTTGAAATTCTCGCGGTAGATATATACCCTCGTTCGTTTTTTTAAAAAATCTTCCACTAGCTGTCTTGGACCATTGAAAGACCTTGTTACCAATGCCAAAAAATAGCGTTCACCCATAAATACTCTAGTGTTTGTTTTTTAGCATAGGCAATATGATAACGATAAGTCTAACACTTCCCACTACCGTCGTGGCAAATGAAGCTTTGTTTACATGTGTATCTCGGCGTGATTTGAAAGTTCTCGCTATTCTAAATCTGATGAACTCCTTATTTATTCATATTGATATGTTTCTTTTACATGAATTGTCACAAATAAGAAGTTAGTTCAGTGTAAATCATGTTTGTTTCAGAAAAGCACACTTTAATTGACGTATTTCATTGAGTGTCATACTTAGTGGTTATTATATCACTTAAGCTATTTGGTACGTTCAAAACCTGGCCCGCATTTTTCGGAAGGAACCGCAACTGGGTTAGTGGTGCTTTCCGAAATATCAGTTGACAAACTTTGAAGAAATGTTTTGAACTTCTCATAACTTAAAACGTTCGTGAAAGACGGAAGTGACATTATTTTATGAAAAAATTCGAGCAATAAGTAGAATTTTAAACCAGGTCAATTATATTATTATTATATTCGTTTGTTTAACTATTTATTTCAATAAATATCAACAAGTATTTTAATTGCGATACAGTATAATCTTCAATACCAAATTATTTAAGATTAAACTTAATATTAAACACAAAGGTCATTCTTTCTTTGAACATCACGTACCCTTCGTTTAGAAAGCAACATCCAATGGGGTTATTTCATCGATAAATGTGTACTACAACAAATTTGAGTTAGTACTTTTTCATGATACCTCCCACGCATAAGGGGACTGACTGTAGATGGGAAATCGATCCATTGCTCGCATTCCAGTTTAATCCCTTCTAATGGCAGTTCAATTGGAAAGAAAAACGATCGTGTATCAGCTTCGAAAATATTCTCGGTATTTCTTTCATCTGCTAAACATTGAGAACGAGGGATTCATACGTTTTATTGACTATTTTTTTGTGCTGGATTATTTGAAGTTTGAAAAACTCGAGATCACCAAGTTCTCGCAACTCTGATCCTCTGACGGTTTCGTTGTGTGATAGCTTTGAAACTTGGTGAGTGAGAAAGAAAGTGTTTAAAATACTTTCGCACTCTTAAAGGAAACGTTGAATGGAATGGTATTTAAAATATTTATTTTTAAAATAAAGCCTGAAATGAAATTACACTTCTAAAATAAATTGATTCAGTTGTAAAACATGAATTTTATTTCATAATCTTTGAAATGAAGTTAGGTTTACTAACAAGATTTAGACAAAATATACCATTACAAAATACCCTAACTACAATTACCTTCAGACGTTCACAAATGAAATGGTAGTTCATAGATCCTCTAAAACTTTAAAATCGTTCGGTGACACTTCATACAGTTGTAAATTGTTTTCAAGGCAATAATCAAGTACTTTCATCGTCTTTCCATTCGCAGTAATCCTACTCCGGAGTAGCTCTAGAGACGATCTGGTCCCTATAGCTGTATTTTAAATCGATAACATTTGGTGTTTCCCGTACAAAACGACCTTCCCCGCTCTAGCCCTTCGCAAGATGCGTGTAAACCTTTACTTGTTTAAAAAACTCTCCTGTATTCCTTTTTTTTCGTTAACTTCCATCTCGGGAATAAAACCCGAAAGGGTTTTCTACTTTTTAAATCCTGCCACTCAATGTAGTACTTCGATTGTGTGTTACGAAACAGAGGGGACGTAACTAGAGTTTCCTTTCAACCTAACAAATAATTAACGATGGATTTTACATTTAATGGCCTTCTCGATTCATTATTAAAGGTTATTTCGTCGTAAAGTCTCTTCGAACAAGAATCTTTGGAAATACGTAAAAATATCAATAGAATCTTTCAATTAGCATAAGTTGAAAAGATATGTTCCATAAGTTTGTCTGTGGTTACAAACTGGAGCTTGTCATGAAGTGACATAGGTCATAGATTCTCGTAAAGCTACGCCTGGTGAGGCGCTGTCAATGGCTTAGTACAGACTAAATAAGATGCAAAACCGAATGTAACCAATTCTCGCGTCGTTTTCGAACTTACAAGTCTCTTGCATTTCGAAGTATAGGTAGTGTCCTACTTATGTAACGTATCTTATAAACTCATGCTATTAATAAGAGCGTGACATCATTTATGAACAAGCCCTTAAACCACGACAATATTTCATAAATCTCCCATCCCGAAATCTTACAAATTACAAGGACCCTTCGAGGTTTGGACAAATCATTAATTTTCTATCCTCATCACTAAGCATCTCTCTCCATTTTCACTTCAACAATTACCTTGAACGTAACGTGTCTCAATAGGTTCTCCATTAAACAACTCGGCTCCTAATAGCGTAGGTCGTGTCAATCCAAGATTACTTACTTGAGATATTTTTTTTTACTTAATTACTCCCACGAAGGGAATTCCAAATTGCAAACGAATTCGTTTAAGTTCTTCATTTCTTAACGATAGTCTTTGGATCCCTTCTGATGGTGGGTGATGCGGTGAGAGCGATAAATGTACTAGAGGGGAAGTACTAGATCATTATTGGCATAGTTTTGACTCTCATTTTCATCTCCGGCCTCTGAGCTCTCCCTTCTCTCATCTGTGAATCCACTTTGGATCAATATTTCTCCCCCATCATCTTTTACTCTACCATGGATGATGGAAATTTTCAATTCTAGTATTGGCTGTGGTTCGAATCAAGGAGGAATTGAAATGGAGTTGTAATTTAGTATGACGTTTTTGTATTTAGATGTTTAATTCACTTAAAAAGTTCTGGTGAATTTTAAATCGCATAATTGTTAATTTATATTTTATATCATGATAAAAAATATTCGTAAAATAATTTTAATCACGTAAAATCTCAGAATCGGGTGCTAGAAGTTGACAATATAAGAGTACATTCGCGGATAAGATCAATGAAAACCATAAGTGCTCTGGGTTGTGTTCAAGAGTTTCGAGACCATGTCCACATATGGGTTATATGGCAGATGATTTCATATGAAGATAGTTTTTTGGGATTATTTTTCCTAAAATTTCTGGTATCTCAAACATTTTAAGTATAAAGGTTTGAGCTTTAAAGTTTTATTTGGTTTACGAATTATAGTCTGATCGATAAATGAAATACAATATCTTACAAATTCGCTTCTCGTGAATATTGTCTGGGTTTCAATAGTAAAAATTCATTCGGTTTACTAAAAATATTTCAGTTAATGAAATGAACTTACTCTGCCATATAAATATCAAATTTTTATTCGTGAAAATTATTAGCTGATTATAATTTATAATTTATAATAAATGTCCAGCAATGTTTTACTTAGTTAAAAATGCAAAAACATATTACAATGATTTTGAAAATATATATTGCAAAAACATATTGCAATGATTTTGAAAATATATATTGCAAAAACATATTGCAATGATTTTGAAAATATATATTGCAATATATATAATGGGAGGGTGAAATAAAATTATTGGGTAAACCAATACGTTAAATTACTAGATATTTTATTGATTTAAATTAAAATTTTATTTCTTACATCTTATAATTTGGGTGTTATAAAAGAATTTCTTTATTTTCTCTCTCTATTTTTGAGTGCTCATTTTCTGTGTTGTTCTTTTATTGCATGTTTGCGTGGACTGAACAGTCTTGGCCCACACATCCAACCCCAGTGTTCTGTTATGTCCAAGTACACACCACTGGTAAGCTTTTGCTTTTTCTTATTTTCATACATTTCTATTCTATTTTCTATATTTATGATATTAAATTAATAATTCTATTTTTTTTGTAACAGATTTTTATTTTTTTTTTCTTTTTAATTACGTTTCTTTTTTTCTTCACTCTATGCACTCGCACTTTTTACTCATTTTACTTTTGCTTCAAATTTTTGTAATATTTTTTTAAGAGTGTAAAAATTATAATTGATATGGTTATTAAAGGCAAATAAATGTAACATAAAGTGCACATGCAACGTGTGGAACTTGGCGGTGTAAATATCACGACACTGGGCATACGGAAGGCTTTCATCCACACCAGTGCCTTACTTTGTGTTATTTCTATTTACTTTTGATAATACGTATGAAATTACGCTTAAAACGGAGAGCTACTGCGCAGTGTTGATTTGGCTTATTATTAAAAGCTCAGAAGGCCACAAGTAGAAGTAATGCGTAATAATTAAATATCTGCAAAAATTACGGTATTTTGCATATTTTACTTCTACTTTATGGGCTTCGGGTGTGAGGACAACCTTCAAAAACATGTTTTTTTCTTTTTTTCCCGGTATCAGCTTAGGGTGGGGCCATTAAACCTTAGGGATTTCCGTTAGCCTAAGCTACTAGGAATTTCAACACCGCTGCTGTTATGATTAGTACCTTCATACTGTTTACGGCAAACTTTGCCATTTTTTCTAATTATCCCTAAAATAAGGGAAAACCAAACTAGCTTTCTCTAGAGCTATTAAGTTATTGAGGCCCGTAAAAACTATATTACCCTCTATGGGTCCGCTCAAAGCGTCCAAGGCTGGCGTTTAGGCAATACTAATGTAAAAATACTATCACTCCTAACTATCAGGACTAATTGCGATTTGAAACAGAAGTTAAATAAGATAAAGTAGAGCTATTCCTTTAATCCAATCTGACCTACAACAGTCTGGACTTATGGATGTATCTAGTGTCTAAATCGAATCCGATCAATAAAACCTTGATGTTTATAAATTACTGTATTTTAGAATTTTGAAATCCTAAAAAAAGCCACGTGATTTTTATCCATTAGCTGTAACATAAATTAGTGAAGACGAATTTTTGAAGAGAAACATTCTCGGAAAAGGGCATTTGCCTCTAAAACCTGGACCATTAAATTTTCAAGTCATACCCTCTTAGAGATTCGACCTACTTTTTCGATTTTAATCTTTTCACTAGAAATTAAAGACGGCCATGCAGTAGAAATCCATTTTCTTAATTTTCCATTACCAGATATTAAATTGAGTAAAAAAAATCAGTCAAAAAAAATTTCCTCACACCAAATTACGTGTTGCAAGCTAGCACCGCGCGAATGCAGCTAAAGCGGCACGGCACGGCTTTTATTTGGCCTACATTTAAGTTTTAGGCGATCGATTATTCAAAGACCGGCGAACGTTAACGTCGTTCTTAAGAGTAGAATTTGAATGTTTCTTAGAACTGGCGAAAGTAAACTAACGCAATTTTTGCAGCCGACTCTCGTTTTTGTTTGAAATTAATTAAGATAAGACGGGAATAATAGTAATTTTTTGGACTGTTTTTCTTTCGTGTTGTTGACAAACAGGGATCGGCAGACTCCAATTATAGCCAACCTTCCTCAGATCTGTCGCTGGACGAAGAAAGAGAAGCTTTAAGGCGGGAAACAGAACGTCAGGCCCTAGCACAATTAGAAAAAGCTCGAGTAAGTTATTCGATCACTCTACAACCTGGACTGGACTACCGTTGTGACTTTATAGAAACTTCTTCATTTCAAAATTAAATATTGTTATTTGTAGACAAAACCAGTAGCATTTGCAGTGCGCACCAATGTGGCTTACGATGGTTCCCTGGATGATGATTCACCAGTCCACGGTTGTGCCATCTCTTTTGGCATCAAAGACTTTCTCCATATCAAAGAGGTACCACGCTTATGCGTTTAGTTGTTTTAGACATTTCACTAATTGGATCTCGTTACTTCTACTTAGAAATACAACAACGATTGGTGGATCGGTCGTTTGGTGAAAGAAGGCTGTGATGTGGGATTCATTCCTAGTCCCGTTAAACTAGAAAATCTTCGTCTGCAGCAAACACAGACGAGGAGTAATAGACTATATTCTAGGTAAGGTCTAACCCTAAACCGCCCTAAACCTTGTCGTCGTCTCTAATATAGAAGTAACAATATTGTTTTGATTAAATTCAGTAAAACCAGTTCCTCCAATAATTTGGGAGGCCTAGTCAACGATGTCCTCTCAAACTCCAAATCCTCCAACTCCCGGGGTTCCACGCCACCCACTCCAGGTTCGTAGCGAGCATTTGGTCCCGTTTTGTCGTCTCCCCTCGGTTTCTTAATCGAAGAACGTTAATTTGTTGCAACGTTTACAGGGTTTGAAACAGACCAGAATGGCTTGGAACCCAACCTCGGTGGCGAAGACAGCGACAGCCTCAGCAATTCTAAGCTGGGAAAGTCTATCACGACGCCACCGGCTAAGGAAAAGAGAAAGCCTTTCTTCAAGAAGGTGGCGAGTGTTGTTTTTTCCTTGAGGAAAAATATTATTAAAATTTCTTTTCAACTTCTTTCACTTTCTTCGTATATTAGCTAATCTATAGATTAAGACCTTTATGGTCAAGAAGTAGAATTAAATAGGGCCATAGTTAAAAATAACTTTTCGAAATCGATTTATTGCAGTGAAGCACTTATTGGGACATTGTTGATCAATGCAATTTTCTTTTTCGTTTTATCTAGTCTGAAAATATTCCCCCATATGACGTAGTGCCTTCCATGCGACCCGTGGTGTTGGTGGGACCTTCTTTGAAAGGTTACGAGGTTACGGATATGATGCAGAAAGCCCTTTTTGATTATCTCAAACACCGTTTCGAAGGGAGGTCGGTGATTGGGTATGTATCATCACTTAAAATTACGTTAAAAATCGTATGCATATCAGCTGACAATATAGCATTTTTTAAACCATTGCAGGATCATAATCACGCGAGTGACGGCGGACATATCACTGGCGAAGCGGTCGCTATTGAACAACCCTAGTAAAAGAGCTATCATGGAGAGGTCGAATAGTAGGTCGTCGTGCCTGGGTAGGTTTCTTAACTTTTGTTCAGTTCTCGATCAATTTGAAATTGATCAAATATTTTATTTCCTATTATTTAGCCGAGGTGCAAGCTGAAATTGAACGCATATTTGAGTTAGCTCGAACGCTTCAGCTTGTAGTTCTGGACTGCGACACTATTAACCACCCGTCTCAACTTGCCAAAACGTCTTTGGCGCCTATCGTAGTTTATGTTAAAATTTCTTCTCCAAAGGTATTGCAACGTTTAATAAAATCCCGTGGCAAATCTCAGAGCCGTAATTTGAACGTACAAATGGTGGCGGCAGAAAAGTTGGCTCAGTGTCCTCCGGTAAGTTTTGAGGCTATAAACAACAATGGTACATGACGAATAATGACGATGTGTTTTTGCGTAGGAAATGTTCGACGTTATCTTAGATGAAAATCAATTGGAGGAAGCGTGCGAACATTTAGCGGAATTCCTAGAAGCTTATTGGCGAGCGACGCATCCGCCAGTTCAAACTCCACCCCCGACGATCCAGAGGCCGATTCCGTCACCTCACGCCTCACCCAGAATCGACCCGGCATCCGGGGATCCCAATCTCGGACATGGTCCGGCAACGGGAAGCGGCGCGGGGCTTTCCAGGCACAACACCACACCGCCAGGCCTTCATTATAGAAGTCAATTAGATAATAGGAGGGGGCCCCGGCACGTAGGAGACGTAAGTCAAAATTTGAGTAAACTTCTTCGTTTATGATTTTAACGAATGTCTATTAAAATGTTTTCCCTTGTCTGCAGATGTCCTCACCGGACATGGATATGCCTTTAGACTATATGGGTCCTCACGATCTTCGAGGCGATCCTCGCGACCACCGGGATCGGAGGGACGTCATGCCTCCGTACGACCGGCATCCAGCCGAGCTGCACGATTTCTACGGTCCTCCCGCGTCACACGCGGCACCTCATCCGCATTACCAGAGTCCGGGTCCTGGTCCCGGTCCCGCGGGTGTCGGTGGTAGTTCTAGTAGTAGCGCGACGCATCATCATCATCATGGCGGGCCACACGCGCACCATTCTTCCGCGGCGAGTAGAGACTCACGAGATCTCAGAGACCGTGATAGGGATCGAGGGCTGATGGGGCCTGTTGGCGGCGCGGGTAGCAGGGGACTGAGTGGTGGGCCCGGGCCCGAGTGGGGACTCGAACCTATACATCCTTCTCTACATCATCACCCCCATTCGCAGCATCCCGACTACGAAGACTACGACTCGCCTTCCACGGAGGGACTTCCTCCCCATGGGGGGACGCGCTCCATCATGAAGGACGACGGCAGGGGGCAGCACGAGCTTCGCGACACGAGAGACCCGCGTCTCGATCACGAACCTCATTACGGTGGACACTCGTCTCATCATTCGCGCCCGCCCCTTGGCGCTTCGGGTCCCGGGGGCAGCGGAGGACACTACCCGCCTCAAGGTCACGGACCCCCACCGGGGCACCACGCTAGGGACAGAGACTACCACTCTCCTCACAGAGGAAATAAGCCACCCAGTCGACCAGTCAACGCGATATAACGAATAGTAGCTAACGTAACAAAATATATTAAAAAATTTAAGGAAATTACATTGCGCGAATAATATAAAAAAGCGGGGTTTTTTATCTCTAATTTACATTGTTGGATTAACATTTAATTTCCTTACTTTTCTTTCCAGCACCCCATTAATTAAAATAATCTATAATGAAGTTTCATAGTTTGCTCCTAAATTCCTTTCTTTGAAGCAATTATTAATTCTTCCTTCTTCTTCTTCTTAAAGAGTGTTTCAAAAAAATATCGGATGAAATTCATCCACTCGCAGTTTTAATAATTGATCGTTACTTCATACACCTTTTCATTTTAAATTTCTTTCCGGTACTCTTTATATTTAATAAAATTACAAATCACACTTTTATCGTAGTTAATAACGAGAATTTAACCCCTTTGAATCCATACACAAATAATGCGATTGCGGAGTTCAAACCCCCCTTAAATTGTTATATATATATATACTTAAAAAAGCAAAGACTTGAAAATAAAATATAGGAAGGTTTAAAAATAAAATACAAAAGAGACTCATATTAAAAAAAAAACTGCGACAATTTTACTGTGATTGGTGAACAAGAGAAGGATGCGCGTGACAGGTGTTTTAGGTCTACATGTTATAAATAAAAACAAATGACATTTTTGTCTATTATTATATCTATATAATATAAAGTAACAAAAATTGTTTTTTCAAAAAAAAAAACCAGAAGAAAAAATATAAATTAATTAAACCAAAGAAATCTTTCTATTTGACAAAATACCCTTTAAATCACCACCCACGTTTAAAACAAATAGTATTTATAAATTTATATTATGGTTTCTTCGTTGTAACTCCGCTTGGCCAAAGTTTAATTGGTTTTAAATGAATTAATAAGTCACTCCGATTGTCGTAAAAATTAAAAAAAAATCATATTTAAGCCGAGAAAAATTGTTTTTACATTTTTTCTGGAACTCTAGTCTAATATATATATTCAAATTTAAATAAATCGTAATAGCTTAGATAAATTTTACACATCAATGGAATGCCGAGATAGTTAAATATATTATATATCTTGTAGTAAATTTGAAAAATTTTAAATTTAGAGAATTGAATATTTGAAAAACTAATTACAAAAACCAACGGGTAAATAAATTTAGATAATACCCTATTGAACAAATATTTGTACGCGATCGAATTATATTTTGCGACAATCGGATTGTTCTTAAATTCGGTACACAAATTTCGGCGTATAAACAGAATATTTTAAGGTGTCAATTTTGCGAAAATCGTGGTTTAAATTTCGTATTTTGATAATGCTCAATTAGATCTTTAAAATGAGACCATTTATGTCCAAATTGGAGCAATACGCTTTGAATTTAGAACGTTTTTATTTTTCCGCGATCTTTACAGCTGTAAAACTATTGTTCCGACCCTCGCTGAATGGCTGGCTGGTTTTCTCGTGACCCCTTTTCACTTAACATCATAAACAAATTTTGAAAAAGTTCCAGCTCTCGTTCTTACATTTAGAAATTGACTAAATTGGTGTCATTTTAAAGATCTTAACAAGCTGTATCAAAATACATCGTTAAAATCAACAAATTTATCGTAAGATACCATTTAAAATAAAACGTTATATTTATTTGCTTATATCAAAATGAAATATTGTCTAAGAGAAACGTTTGAATGGGACACTATGCATATTCTTAATATATAAATATATATAGCATTTGGGGAAAAATTTAAAAACCACAAAAAAAAAATAAAAGAAACTAAACCGAATAATAAAATAAACAAAGATTATAAATTATGATCACGATATAATTAATATAAGATATCCCGTCTGCGAAAAACATTTTTTCTACCCAACGTAATTGTACAGTTGTTTAAATGTTTGAATTTTTCAGAGAGGGTAGTTTCAAAAAAAATTTATAAGATATAAGAAATACTATTGTGAATGAATTTTTTCATTATCTTTCAAACAAAAATAATCGTAGTTGTTAAAACAAATTTAAACATCTTTAAATCCCCTTGTTTTTTCATTCATTTAAAATCATTCTCTAGCGATATTTGCAAAGCGCTAAATTCCATCTCGACACCACGACGAAAATGAATCAATTAATGAGAATAATTAATATTTAAAAAACCAAAAATTATTTTTCAAGTTTTTTCGAATTGGGATCGATCAAATAAACAAACATAAATTATACGAATCTAGACACCTTTTTCTCACACCATATTTCCTCCTAGAGTGGCAATATTTTAATTAAAAGAAAATTAATTAATTTCAAAAAATTATCAACCGTGAAAAAAAAGTAATATTAAAAAAAGAAATTAATCCGTCTGTTTACGAAAAAAGAAAAGTATTTGAAGAATATTTATCAGGGGCTGTTTTATTATTGTTTAATATTAATTGGTTAATTCGGATTATTTACTTAATACCGGTATATTTAATTAGATTTATAATGAACTTAATTTAATTAGTATTTAATATAAATAGTGATTCCGTTCAAATGTTAATTTCAAAAAGATATACAAAGAAATTGTTTGAATTAAACGCGATTATAATTAATAACAATTTGAATCGGATTTAATTATTAAAATAATAATATAAAAGAAAATCAAAATATTTGTGTAAACCGGTTCAAATTGTTGATTAAAAACTCAAATAATTTCTACATCCGTGTTTAAAATTAACTATCAGACTAAATTTTCATCCTAAAACCTACGTAACTAACATTAAAAAATTGATTAACAATTATTAAATCGAAAATAATTATAAAGTACGGTAATTTATATCGATTCTCGAAAATTAAAATATTTTTAGGACGAAAATTTCGTCTGTGATCAGCAATTTTTAAATTACCCCTAAAATATAACCGGTCTTTTTTAATTAATTTAACTATTAATTTCGCCCCGTTATGGCGAATAATTCAGGAGGAAAAAATTTATTTATTTTTCCAAAAACCGAAGATAAAAAAAAATTGTGAAAAAGTAAAAGTTAAATCGATTGCATCCCACGTTTATTGGAATGCGTGTAAATAGCATTATAAGCTCCTAACCAAGCTGCCTTTCTCGAAACTTAAAAAAAAAAAAAAACAACAACCTTTCATCAAATGCTCATTCTTAAGCACCTTAAAAATATGTAAATGGAGAAAACATTTTAAATTAACAACAAAAGTTCCACGAAAAAAAAAATTAAATAATATTAAAAATAGAAGAATTTTTGATCATAGTGTTTTTCTGTTATAATTTAAAGAAGATATATTAATTTGAGGCGTTATTTCTCCATGTATATTTCAAAACTTTTTAAAAATATAAAATACAAAAACGCATGTATGAGAAAAAAAGTTTTATATAAACAATTAAAAATAAGAAAAAAATTTAACAAAAATTAAAATTCTGGTAAATTACAAAAAAAAAGAAAAAAGATTTAATATATTGTTGTGTAAAAGCAGGCTTGTTTTTAAATTTGGTTTAAATGAGGTGTGAATATTATATATTCGCTAAAATGTTACACTAGTGTGATACATAACGGTTAATACCGCCACATTTTAATCAAATAATTTTAATTTCGAAAAATGTTATTGAAGCATTATGGGGGGAAAAATTAAAATAAATAAACCATACAGCTATTTAGTGTCGGTTATGCAATTTCACACAAAAACATAGTTTAATTAAATAATTAACTGAGATTAAAAATAAAACAATTTTCTTCCATCAAAAAAAATCCCCAAAATTTAAAAATAAACTAAAATATACCACGAGTGATCCAATTTTTTAAACAAATATAAAACGGTATATATAGGATCATTAAACAAACATACAAACAACAACAAACAAACAAACAAAAAGATATAGCTTTGTGAGAGAACCCCCCATATAAACATTTTTCTCAAAAAAAAAAAATAAATTAATTTTTAGACCTATAAAAATATTTTAAAGGTTTAAATATAAATAAAAAAAAATATTTACGAACTTAAAGAATAATACAAACAAAAATAGTAGTTCGTAAATATGAATAAATCAACAAATTGCCAAATGAAAAATAGTTGAAAAATTTCTTCTCTTTTTCAAAATCACCAGTAGAATTTTTTAAGAAGGAAATAAATAAAGAAAAACACAAATTAATTACGATAAAATAAAAACTACCGTAACGAAATAAAATTGAGGATTAAAATAATACAAATTTGGATCATAAAAATATTGCCATGCAAATGTTTAAAAATAATGGAAATGACGTCACGAAACGAACACACTATGGAAAAAAATATTAACGCAAAAAAAACGAAAAATTAACGTTGGGTTTTTCTATAACAAAATGCTCTTCTATATAATTGCCGAATTTTGTCTTGATAAAAAATCTAAAAACTAGGCAATTTTTCCCACCCCAGACAAAAAAAAAATACAACCAAAAATTATCTCGCCTGGCCTGCACGGTTTGAAAAATTTTTTAAACTCAATTCTTATATAGTGAAAAAAATAATAAAAAATTTCAAAAAACTTGACAAACTTCCAAAATTATTAAATATACAAACAATCGTTTGTTTGTTCGTTCCAACCAATAAATTATGGCCAATTTTTAATATTCAATTACTGTTTGAAAATATTCGAATGGAAAAGGAGCTATTTGGTTCTTGTTTATATCTAATTTTTTTAAATTAAAATAATACTGATCGACCAAATAACCTCTTTTAAAGTTGTTATATTTTAATTATTGTAATTTTTTCGAACAATAATTGAATAGTGAACGTTAGGTTTTTAATTAAATTTAGTTTAAGGTACATTAAGTTAATTAGTATTTATATATAATATATATAAATATATATATATATAAAAAAATTGACGTTATCGGAACAAATATAAACTTATACATGTATATCAAAGCCTTACAAGAAAAAAGTCGAAAAGAACTGAATTATAGTTAATTTTAATTAATTATTTAAAATACTTCAGAACGTCTATACAAGGTTTTTCTTCTTCGAGACATTTTTTTATTATTATTATTATTATTATTAAAGTATTTATTGTTTAAATTTCAATATTTAAGCTCCCCTTCTTTTTTTTGGTTATTTATATTATTATTATATTTTAAGGGAAAATACCTAAAAATTAATAATAAAATATATACAACTGGGATATTTGATTGAATGATTCAATTCGAAATAAAGAAACCCTTAAAAACAATGCACGAAGCCATTTCACAAAACGCTTCAAAACAATTCAGATAATTAATATTTGTTAGAACTTTGTAAATAAATAAAACATGGAATTTAATTCGACATTTCCCATTTTCAATTTCTTCAAGCGGAATTAATAATCTGCATCGAGTATTTATTCTTTTCTGTCCTTTATAAATAATCCTTGGATTTGCATTATGACTTAATGCAAATCAATTAGGGAAACTAAACCCACTCCAAAGTACCAAAGTGTAGAGAAGATATTTTCTATTGTCCGCTTACAATCTACCGCCATGGAGTACTATTTAAGGAAACCTAGCTGCAGTTAATTCATTATAAATGAAATATTAATTCCCACTCCAATAAAATTACTCCTACCAACATAGAAATAGGTATAAAAATCTTTCCAGTTCATTTAATTGAACTTCACCTGGTGGTGGTTTAAATTTTCCCAGCATGCGACTGTTCATTTTGGATAAAATTTTTGAAAGAGGAGGTTGTGTCGTTTTTTCGGACCCGAGGTAGCCAGTGGTTATTGAAAGGTAAGTAATGATAGTTTTTATTTAATTATGCTTAAGTGGAGGTGATATTGATGATTGAATTAATTAATATTTATGAAAAGAAAAACAGGCGATATTATAAAGAACTATTTACCAGTCGCGATTCGCGCGTGCTAAGACGTAGGATTGAGAAATTCCTCCCACCTGTGCTTTCCCCATCCCATTTTAAAACATCGAACAAGAAAACGGATGTTTTTCATTTTTTATGTGATGAGAAAACATATTCAATTCAATTCGAATGACCTTTGACTTTCTTAGAACTTTTGGAGATTGCATTTGAGGTTTCTAAGTCAGTCTCCCGGGAACTTACTTCGCAACCTACTGAATTTCAATTTTATTCATTATAAGAAGGATATAAAAATGCGATATCAAAAAAAAGCCTACTGTCTCAAGAGGCTCACTACTATTACCATTACTAACCTTAATCGGGTTTTTTTTTGTTCAAGGTCGTGATGACACTATTGTTAATGCTCAACTGACAGTTATGCAAAACGCAGCTCGGATTTTTGTTTTATAAGTCGGTAGGTCAGTTGGCTGTTCTAAGTCTTCGCAGTTGTATTCCCAATAATTTGGCCAGATTTTAAAAATTTCGCATGATCTTTTCTTAATGTCAAGAAACGTTTCACGGTCATCGATAAGTTGTTCGATTTTTCAAATATTTGAGTTTAACTTAGTGGCCAAAAAAATTCAAAGTGTTGACAACAATAAAAACAAATGTACCAGAAATTACATTCATTTGTTCTTTCCTTTTGCCTTATTTCTTTAACCCGCGATTATAGCTCAGTTATTGCGAACGCGCGGAAGCTATCTTTATAGTTCTCTAGCTATATTCTTTGTTATTTGTATTGTACTAACTCCCATCCTGGAAGTCGGAGTTTGAATCTCATCTTTCTCTGACTCACCCTCCTTGCGCAGGTCTATCTATCTCTGGGTTTCGCTCGAATCGTGGAAGTTGTGGAAAGAGACGCGGCTGCTCCGGGTTAATTTGGCGGAGAACCCGCGGATTGCGAAGAGCATAGTTCTAGTTGCTCCTCCACTTTTTGGAGTCAGGACGAACCCCCACCGTAACGTCTCAGCATTCAAGAAGCCACGATATAAATACAAGAACAAACGAGGTTTTCATAACGCCGAATGATGTCTCTCCTAAATATATTTTGCCATGATTGCTGCGTTATTTCACTGATCATTTGTTGTTATTTTGGTGAGTACAGACACTCTTTTAAACATTGTTGATGTCATGTATCTACCCGAGTAATATTCGTTCGATTAGAAAACTATAAGTTAATATTTAAAATGAATATATGAATCTAAGATGATTGAATTAACTGTACGTTTTATTCAAGTTTATTAGATACATTATATTCTTTAGATAAAAATATGTTGGTAGATTATTTAACAAATTATATGCCATTCTTCTTTCAAAATTCTTCATCAGAAAAAACCACTTAGAATTAGTAGTTTCATGCGGCGATATACGCGGTGTTTCTGGAAAGTCTATCAAAAATTAAATGGAATGTTCTTTAAGCGATTTTGAGTGGAAAATGTTCTGTGACTTTTTGCCATCCGGGCCACCGTTTAAAGTTAAGATTGTCCAGAGTATTTTACGGATGACCCCTTAAATTTAATTAAGAAACTGATTAAGATAATGATTTCTAATTTAATTACGGGGTCATCCCTAAAACACTCAAATCGTAACACGAAAACAGTGTCCCGGACAGTGGCAAAATGGAGATAGAAGTTACATTTTCGACTCAAAATCCTGCACCCAAAGTACATCCCCCTTAATTTCTGACATACCTTTCAGAAACACTCTGTATTTCCCAATTATAAGTATACATGTACATTATATATCCAATCAAAATTGTATACATCCTACTCCTTTGACATCTCTCGAGACAGCCTCAAATCTTAAATGTCAAATTGCGCGAGTTTCGAGGTCTATTCAATAAGTACGTATAATTAGAGGTTATACCGTGACTGAATTCAATGGCCAGCATTGTAGGCCAATGATAATATGGCTATGCAATGTTAGTTCAATATGCGTTGGAGATGGAGTCTACGGTATCGTCGGAAGCGATGACGAATTGAACTAATTTGCACGTAACCGATAAACGGGTCGGCTGTAACGGGGTCAAATGCAGTACGGCCCAAAACTCGGAAATGGGCAACAGGAAGTGCTATCTTATATAGTATAGTTTCAAAATTCTCCAATAACTTTAATTGCTTTTTTGTATAGATTTTAAATTTAACAACATGATATTAACGCATCCCCTTCGTTAATGAAATGAACTTATTTTGTGCTCTTTTTACAGCTCACAAACTATAGACCGCTAAAACTATCAAGGGTTGGGGCGCTAAAACCATGCATTGTTTGCCTAACTCGATTAAATTTCTAGGACCGACCCTGTTTAACAAGTTGTTACGATGCTATACGTTGTAATAATAACATTAAATTCTCATGCAGACTTGATTCAATTGGCTATGTTCCAATAAGCCCTTCAAAATAAATCGAAACGGTTTTTATTTTTTTATTATTTTTTGGTAATCATTATAAAAGATGCTACAAATGGAATGTCCAGAACTTACAGCAAACATTTTAAGCCTAATGGACAGAGTTTTTCGTAACGAACTTAAGCTTAAGCTGGACATATTCCAGACACTGAGTATCTGCTAAAAAGCAAAGGTTAAAACGTTCGCTATGAGTGTTTTTTTCTCTCTCTCTTAAGATGTTCAACTTTAAGTTTATTGTTTTTCGAAGAGTAAAAACCATGAAAAGCTTCTTAAACAAGTAAAGGGTTAGAGATAAGTATTTGGTAAATGTGACGCGTACCTTAGTTGACCCCTCTTTATCCTATTGTGGCCCCAATTCTTGGATTCCCTGAAAGGTCACTTAAAGCCTCGTATAGCTCGTTATCTTAATGGTGCGGAAATTCTCAAACAATTTCTCAGTCAGCCAATAGGAAAGCTCCACGCAGTTGACCGCCTCGATCATTTGATAGGTAAAGCTTCTCTGGATTAGAGCGCCTTTGGACCCCCCCTTTATACCCAATCCCTCCCAAAAAGGCCCACTAGCTTAAAATGAAGATGGAAGCTTAGTGAACCACTAGAAAGCCGATAACAAGAACGCTTGTTTGGTTTTTGATTGAAAGGGTAGATTGGGTCCTGGGTTACGTTCACAGTCACTTCAATGACCCTTTTAAAAGAGGCAACTTTAAAACCCGCCCGTGTTATTTCAAAATTACCTCGTGCGACCAAAACCTAAGAAATAATGCATTAAAGGGTTCATTATTGATCACAAAATTTCAAATTTCTGCAGAGAATGACGAAACAAAACGTCTTGTATTTCGCTAGTCAATCTTTAAATTCGCTTCCTCTTTTGGTGTATTACAAATTTAATTTGTTCCCGGAGGTTTTAAGGGAAATAATTTGAAACAAGAGGCTCTTGGGGCTTTCTAATCAAACTGAAAGAGGCAGTTTGCAAACTCAAATTTCGTTAGAAGCGGAATGCAAACATTGGGAAATCCTAGAACAATCTCGAATAAACACTCAGTCCCACTAGCTCTAGATTTTTAAATAGTTTTAGCTCCTAACTTCTCCGATTTCAAACACGAGAAACTAAATAGAAAAATAATATATATATTATTTGTTTTAATTTAATTGTTTCTGAATTAGAGTATCGCACCAAATTCTTTCACGCATATTTGTATAATAGTTTAATTTTAATTAGAAATGAAAACATGAAAATTTAAATATATATATTTATACCATAATCTCAATCTACGGTTGTAAGGAAATGTTCATCATTAAAATCTTTCCTTATTCGTCAAGAAAACATGGATTGTCACGAACCTTTTGGTCGGATCAATTACCAGAGGGAGAATGTAGATTTTGAACTCGTTAATATTCACTCGCTGTCCCAAAATCAGGCTATTCGGTCCTTCTTTTAAGGCACTTTCACAAACAAGGAGAATATTGAAACTAGAATATTAAATATTTTTAAAATTTACCTATTCTCGAAGTTAAAAATGATCTCGACTTTTACAAGTACTTCCGGCGTTTGTGAAGGCTCCTTTACATCCCTTGTTATCGATCTGTTATTTCTCCATCAGTTGATCCGGACATGTACACACACTCTAGGTTCGGAATCGAGATTGGATCTAGTGACCTTATAGAACGCAATGATATCAATTTACATACTAGCACTCTCTCCTTAAAGAGGTTCCTTTCCCCTGTAAGACTGTGAAGAGATGGAGATGACGAGGATTGAGATGTAAGGTGGCTGCGTCAGTTTCGTGGGTGTAACCTTTTCACTTAACTGCCGCCTTCGAGAGTTAAACCGGATTAAGTTATAGGATAAGC
Source organism: Phalangium opilio (assembly GCF_054372755.1). Taxonomy (NCBI): domain Eukaryota; kingdom Metazoa; phylum Arthropoda; class Arachnida; order Opiliones; family Phalangiidae; genus Phalangium; species Phalangium opilio. Next base: position 2,304,983 of record NW_028324187.1, on the reverse strand, counting down.
TTTACTATATAGTCTGTTCGGATTCACGAGGCCTGACTGATTTGAAGGCAAACTAAAACTCTCATAAACTTATTAGAATAATGTAAAGAGATCATCATGAACACATATAAGACCTGAATAGCCATTTTAGATGTATTGTTGATGAATCAGTATACAGTATTTGGTTTTTCCATAAATTTTGTTTCCGAGACGACCAGTTATATCACACATCCGGTTTCTATCTCCATTTTCGGATGTAAAAGTCTAGGGAAAAGAGACTCTACTTTATTGTTCAAGCGCAATTGGCAAACACTACTAGTTCTTCTTTACAATGAGGTTTAACAATACGTTTCATTTCACGAAGCGAGTTTGGGAAAGTTTAGCTTTTAGAATCCTGTCGAATCTTATTACGAATATAGCGTGAGAAACTGAAGACAATTACGCCAAACAATTAAATACATAATTTCATTTCAAAACTAACAAAGTGGAATAGAAACTTTGTTTACCCAGCCGCGGATTTTACAAGCTTTACCAAACAAAGTTAGAATTGAAATAAATATAATTATAAAGTGGATTCAAAGCCCACTCATTCACAAAATAATTTTATCATTTAACAAACATTTTCCTCATTTTTTTACGGAAAGTAAACAACTCTTTTTGAAATGTCTCGGGTCTTACTTTAACTGCATTTCCCAATTGAAGTCGAAAGAGTTTTTAATTAGCTTAATTATTAATTATCTCTTGACACATTACACCAAAATTATTGCACCGTTAACGCCAAATATTTAAATATTTATTTAATATAACAGAACTTCGTGACTTATAGCGTCAGGTATCAAGAACCACTGATATTTAGTAACTAAGGTAGCAAGAAGTAGGTAAAGACTTCTGCTGTAAAAAGGCATCCTTTTTATCCACCCTTTAATGTTTCTAAATCAAAGTTAATTTCCATCAAGTTGTAACGAATATTGACAGCTAGATTCCATCTCAATTTCAACCTTACCCCTAAATCAGCTGTGGGAATTCTTCCGAATCGGAGCCTTCAACGATCTTTCGCCGAATAAACGACAGCTATGGAGAAAAGAGAATCCAAGAGGTTGTTGAGTTTGATTAGATTTCAGAGAAAAAACGAGAAAAGGGACGTGAGTACGTGGGTCAAATCTGGTTAGGAATTCCCCACAGCAAGATTATGCAACGACGGTCAATGTCTTACTCCAGTTGGGTTGATTGCGTGGAGATTGCTAGAGTATAGCTATAGTCTAAGTAACAATGAAAGCCACCAAAGCGAACGAAGGAAAATATAGGTCATTTCACTCAAATCTCGGGAATCTTATACGGAACATTAGGTTTAGGACCTTGTTACTGCAGAAACGCTATAGCCTCGCAAACTTAATCCATAACATACCACGAATGAACCTTATCTCAAGGTTAAATGGGACCTCTTTCGCTATTTACCGTTATTTACCTAGAGTATATACGCCTTTTTATAGCTTAATTGAAAGTGATGCTTAATTAGAGCTATTTTTCCTAGTTAGATGTGGCACTCTGGGTTAATACCTATTTGACTTGGGGGACACTAATTCTATCACTAGAAAGCCTTTTGTTCTATAGTTTAGAGCCTCAATGGGTCTCAGTCGCAATTGTCAATACGCGGTATTTGTTTTGAATGTCGATATCTCAGAGAGTACATCATTCAGCGTAATATTGGATTTAGAGAAACCTCCGATTGGAGTGACCTCTGAACTTATAGAAACCTTTTAGAAGACAGTCCCTAATACTCAGGGATCTTGTCCAACTGTCCCTCGGGAAAGTCTCTTCCTTCGTTAGCTAAAGGGGAAAAAATAATCTATTTCATAGTGATTAGGCTATCTTAGCTAGATCTTCGGAAATGTTTCAGGTGTTCTCTTATACTGTTACTTTGGATCTGTAATTGCCCTTTTCGTGTGTTATGGTCTATGTAACTCTATGATCAAATAGCACCTTAGCCTAATAGAGATTTTAATGAAATTGTTGGCTGAATATACAGGGTGTTTCTGAAAAGTCCATCACAAATTAAGGGGCGTGTTTATGGGACCAAACTGAGCGGAAAGTACCAAAGAACATGGGGTGTACAACATTTTGTTACGGAGATATGGCCTTCCAAACATTCGCCCCTAAAACAAGGAAATATCCAAAAATGAGGAGTAACACTTAAGACCGACTAACCAGCTTGTTTAAAATTACTAGACAATTTCAATAGCCTTTAATCGAACAATTGATTTCTACCTTTACTAATCAGAAGCGTATAAATGAGTAGAAGTATGCCTACGGTGGTAATGTAAAATTAATCCCAAGTGACATGATGTTTCAAGATCTTCCCAGCACCAAGTAAAATGGTTCTGATTGAAGGGACTTTTATTAGCACAGCGTAAACAACGTTATTTTCAGGAATTAGTCCAAATGTCCACGGGCGGCATTACAAAAACGAGGCAGTCTTTCGAATGATACTTGGACATGTTGGAAGATCCCTGGCTTGTTCCTGTTATCTCAAACCGTAAAAAGCTACGCAAATCTTCATCATCACGGACAACACTCTTGTACGTTAGGTATGACCTTGAGAAAACCTAAAAGGACATCTCGAATGTATTTGAAAAACCCATCTCCAATTAAGGGGCGTGTTGTTTGTTTCCAACAGAGTAAACTCGCCCAGAGAACAATTAAAATGCAGAGCCACGTTTCGGCGTTAATGGCCCACAAAGGTGGTCCCAAACAAAAGAACAAACTTTAATTTGTTTCGTTCAGTAAGTGTTTCATGTGTCATAGATAAAACGCCATGATTAATGCACAAAGAAAATGTTATTGACAAGTTTTCGGACCGCGATGCTGAAATGTGGTGGTGCACCATCGTGCATGAACCACATTCTGTTTATTAAACCTAAGGGTACGTCTTCGAGTAGTTCTGGTAAATCGTCCCGTAAGAACTACAAGTAAGCCACACCGTTTAACCTGGGCTCTAGGAAATATGGCCCAATTAAATTGTCACCCACAATACTACACCACACGTTTAAGCTGAATTGTACTTTGTGAATTCTAACGCAAGTTGCGTGTGGTTTTTTCTTAATCAGCAAACCAATTGGCGGCTGCTTGTTTTTGGATCGTCCTCGAAAATAGTGAGAACTTCGCCTATTCTTAAAAAACAGAGCACTAAAACAGAGCACTATGTTTTTTAAGAAAGGAATAAAAGAGGTTTCACGTACATGTGTTTGTTTTATTAAACTCATAATTCAACGAAGTCTGTTACAATGCCTTTCTTCACAAATGCCGAATATGCGGATATGCACCTAATGTATGGACTAGCCGAGGGGAATGCCGCTGCAGCTGTACGCTTGTATCAGGAAAGATTTCCGCAGAGGCGACTACCAAATCGACTGACGTTCGAGGCTGTGGACAGACGTTTGAGGCAAGATGGACGAATCCAACCGGCTGGACCTCAACCTAGAGCGAGAGTCATCCCAGAGGCCGTAGAAGACGAAGTTCTCACCATTTTCGAGGACGAGCCTGAATCAAGTACCCGCCAAGTTGGTCGCCGATTAGGCGTAAACCACACGCTCGTGTGGAAAATCCTCAGAAGCCACCGGTTTCATCCTTTCCATGTTCAAAAAGTTCAAGGTTTGAATCCAGCGGACTACCCACGACGCACGGCGTTTTGTCAGTGGTTTCTGGCTAAAGTAAACGATATCGATTTCCCACGGGATTTGTTGGTTACTGACGAAGCTAACTTTTCACGGGATGGTATTATTAACTTACATAATAAACATCAATGGTCCCAGCTAAACCCCCACGCAACTTGCGTTAGAAGTCACCAAGTACAATTCAGTTTAAACGTGTGGTGTGGTATTGTGGGTGACAATTTAATTGGGCCAAATTTCCTAGAGCCCAGGTTAAACGGTGTGGCTTACTTGCAGTTCTTACGGGACGATTTACCGGAACTACTCGAAGACGTACCCTTAGGTTTGGTAAACAGAATGTGGTTCATGCACGATGGTGCACCACCACATTTCAGCATCGCGGTCCGAAATTATCTTAACGCGACCTTCCCTTTGCGGTGGTTAGGTCGAGGTGGACCTGTGGAGTGGCCTGCTCGATCACCCGATCTGAACCCTTGTGATTTCTTTCTTTGGGGCCACCTGAAAGACTTAGTTTATCAGACTGAAGTGCCCGATGTTGAAGAGCTACGTCGACGAATAATTCACGGCTGTCAAACAATTCGCGAAACTCCAGGCATTTTTCAACGTGTAAGGGAATCATTTGTAAGACTTGCTAATGTGTGCCTTAACGCGGGTGGTGAACACTTTGAACAATTTTTGTAACTAGTTGCAATTAAATGTTAAAACTTGTCAATAAATTCATTTTCTTCGTGCATTAATCATGGCGTTTTATCTATGACACATGAAACACTTACTGAACGAAACAAATTAAAGTTTGTTCTTGTTTTTGGGACCACCTTTGTGGGCCATTAACGCCGAAACGTGGCTCTGCATTGTAATTGTTCTCTGGGCGAGTTTACTCTGTTGGAAACAAACAACACGCCCCTTAATTGGAGATGGGTTTTTCAAATACATTCGAGATGTCCTTTTAGGTTTTCTCAAGGTCATACCTAACGTACAAGAGTGTTGTCCGTGATGATGAAGATTTGCGTAGCTTTTTACGGTTTGAGATAACAGGAACAAGCCAGGGATCTTCCAACATGTCCAAGTATCATTCGAAAGACTGCCTCGTTTTTGTAATGCCGCCCGTGGACATTTGGACTAATTCCTGAAAATAACGTTGTTTACGCTGTGCTAATAGTAGTCCCTTCAATCAGAACCATTTTACTTGGTGCTGGGAAGATCTTGAAACATCATGTCACTTGGGATTAATTTTACATTACCACCGTAGGCATACTTCTACTCATTTATACGCTTCTGATTAGTAAAGGTAGAAATCAATTGTTCGATTAAAGGCTATTGAAATTGTCTAGTAATTTTAAACAAGCTGGTTAGTCGGTCTTAAGTGTTACTCCTCATTTTTGGATATTTCCTTGTTTTAGGGGCGAATGTTTGGAAGGCCATATCTCCGTAACAAAATGTTGTACACCCCATGTTCTTTGGTACTTTCCGCTCAGTTTGGTCCCATAAACACGCCCCTTAATTTGTGATGGACTTTTCAGAAACACCCTGTATACGTTGTCGCGATACCCTTCTTGAACAGTATAGAGTTGACAGTGGAAAGATACTTAACTAGCAAATAACTGAGCGATAATGTACTAAGTCTTGAAGCTGTTCCTAACCACACTTGTTCAACGTGTATAAGATCTGAAGTCCACCAAACTCGCTACTCAAAAATAACTGTATTATAATCGCACCTTGATTAAAATTGTCCATTAAAATTTTCAGTTCACCGTTCCAATTTGAATATTTAAAATAGACCTTATCTCCTGGCCTACCAGTAGATGAAAAACAAAAAACCAACGTCATTAGACGTATTTTTTTATCCTTATCCAAAACAAAACACACGAAAAAAAATCTGAAGTTCTAACCCAATGTCAATGCTCTCGCAAAATTGTTTTTCACTGAAATAGTTCTTATCTCCTGTCTTTTCTTTAATTATCTTTTGATATACTTTGAAGACAGTTAATAGGAAAGCTTAATTGGCTTCTTTTCCCCTTTACTCAGTTCCTTCCCCCTTAGCGTAATGAAACCAATTTAGCTTTGTTGATTGCCCTTACGTCATAGCGTCCGCCGTTCATTGTCCAAATGAAAAGAAAAAGAGGCTTAAGAATTAAAGCGAAGAAGAATAATAGATTCCATCAAAGAAGATATAAAGATATATGGAATAGAAACTTAGCGAAAACGTGCAATGAAGTTACGTTATAAACATAACTTACCAGGTCTCGTGCTAATAGACAAAATGAATAATATAGCATGGCTATAGTAATATCAAGAAGTAATATCTAGTTTATTAGGGAGAAGGTATAAGATGCCTAAGTATTCGTGCGCCATAGTCCCCTGGAGATAAAGCTAATAAACTAGATATCACTTCTTGGTAGTACCTTAAAATAACTATTATGTTTCGTGAGGGAGCTTCTATTTCACATCCTATTTTCTATGATTCTTTTAGCAGTCTAATTCTTCTACTACAGCTATGCCCTTTTTTCCCTAAGCTTCGTAGAGAATGTCGCCTTTGATACAAAAAGTATTGTACTTCGTAACTTATTATGGAAGAGAGAGCTATGTTGAAACTACTTAACAGCTAGAAATTAATGGGTATGAAAAAACTAGGCCTAGCTAGCTAGCAGATGGAAGTTTTTCTAGCTCCGTTAACAATGTACCGTCCACGGTAAAGGACAAATAAAAAAGAAGCTAAATTCGGAAAACCCCTGTTGTTAGAACTCTATGTCGGTTAATGAGGATTGGACCACCTGTAGTTATTCTGCACGATGTTGAAGTAAATGGGGTGACGAAAATATATAACGGTATACGTTAATTGCCTTGGATTTAATTGAAAATAGATTTAAGGTCATGTTTTTTCTGCGTAAAGGAAGGGTTTTAAATCTAAATATTAGTCGTATTTGAGTTAGTAGCAAATTATGCTGGTGTTTTGACCAGGTAAAATTTAAAACTTGCCTGCACTTTAATATCAAAATCAATGTAGTGAAAAAATGCACTAAATATCAGTTAGAAGATTTATTACAATTCTGGCAGCCATTTTCCAATATGGTCGTATATTGCAAGAACATTTCTTTGTCAGTAAAGTCCTTGCAGAACTATATTGCCTAAGTTGGAACTTCCAATTTCATAGATGTAGATTAAGGCGTAAACATGTTTTATCAGTACGTTTTGTTAACACCGCATTTATCACAAAGCTACAATGTATCTCCGCAAACAATTCTAAAACCGGAACTATACTATGAATGACCCTTAAATTATGTATACACGAAACATTTTAATGCGTTTCCAAAGACACTCTTTACACTACTAACCCTTGATCAAAATGATACACAAAATGTCAGTGTTTCCAAAGTGTTTTCGAAACGACAAATATTAAAGTCTCCTAAACTGGAACTGAATTTAGCTAGCCTTTAGTCTCGGCTGTGCCCGGAATGACCCAGGCTATAAAATCGTGTATCTATAACTTTAATGGGGGACCAATAGTCTGGAGCTTTAGCTTGGAACCTGAACGCTAGAGTTACAGTATCGATTACTTAGAGGGGGGTCCCATAAACGTTTCAACCTTTTTAGAAAAGAAGGATGGATACCTTTCATTTTTAAGGTAGCATGGGAAAACTCAAGCTTTTCATTTCTTTTTTTATTCGGACCAAACGCTGTCTATATATATATATATTATATGTCCGTGTTTCTTCTCCGTTTCCCTATAAAGTTCCATCGGGGACTTGGACTTCTCCCCCTGTGCTTTCCCCCCGTTAGCTGTACTCGTTCTGGGAACGCTAAATCCGAGGTAGCGACATCAAAATCGTTCACCTTTAAGAGAAACCGATACCTTATTTCTTAGCTTTTCGATTTTAACTCTTATATACTGGAGAGAGGTTTCAAGGGTTTTGTTATGAGCTTGGACGACTGGCTGGGATTTTAGATTTTTTCTGTTGATTTTAGTATTTGTGATTTAAAATGAATGGGATGTTGAGTTTGTTAATCATTTGAGACTTTCTTGATAGTAAATTTAGAAACAGGTTAAATTCTACAGTAGTATAATTCGTACACTGATTTTAATTATCCTTGCTTTCAAATTTTAATAAGCCTTTGCTCATAGTTTTTGATGATGTAAGAATGTTTAAACTGCAGCAAGTAAACGGTTAATTAGAGCGGAGGGTGAGTGTTTTTCTAAAGCTGCAGACTTAAAAAATTTGTTTAAAAGTCGTCGTAATTTCACAAAGATTTTTTGATCAAATTTAATCCATAATTTATGGTAACATAACGAGTCTGTGCCCCTCAATACCTTTCTTCTCCAAGGTTCTAAATTAATTTACACGTAATTATAAGATACTGAGAACTAATCGCAAACGCTCTCCATTAAATTTGCGTTCAATAATTTGGGGTGATTTTTTTTTTTAAAAAATCAATTAACTGGATGGGAAATCAAGATGTAATTTGTCTTGATCAGTTTGTTTCCTGTCTGAAAAACGAGTAAGGGAAAGAAAATAGGAAAAGCGTAATATAAGAGTGGTAGATCGTTGAAAAGAAAGAAAAAAAGATGCCGTGAGATCCAGTCGGGTATCGAATTGAAGCATGAGGAAAATATACGTGGTGGCAAATCGAAATCAAATAATAACTAGCCTGCACACATAGCCCAAACACACATACGCACGCAAAAGTAATACATGTCCTTTCCCTTTTTGCCAACGGTGTTTGCTGAGATGAACAAGCAGAAGTGTATTAATTCAATGTTTTCAACAGCTTTCAGTATGTAGGGTAGGATTTGTTTTATACTACAGACATGGTGTCATCGCGTTTCCTAAAATAAAAATATTAATTTAATTATAACATATCACGTTTTATATCTTCACTAAGCCAGATTCTTAATTTTCGGTTAATGAACTAAATATATATGAACATATGACGCACGTTAACTATCTTCTATGTTAAATTTTAAATGACCGCCATCTATTACCATGTTATTAAAGAGGTTAGGTTAGGTTAGGATAGGTACAAAATGTTAATGGTTAGGTTAGCTGGTTATGAAAATGGACAAACAGAGGCTTTAGTGTATAGAAAACTCCTAAGATCCATATTATGTTAAGTATTTATTCGTATCAAGAGTTGTTCGATCTGATGATATTAAATAAGTGACATCTTTGGCTTAATCAACTTCCGGGAATAGCTTATATATTTCTTAACTTATTATTTATTCACGCGTTTTCTTCCTGAAACCCCTTCCATCTTCTCTATCCGTTTTCTAAATCCCTACATCCACAAATTCCATCCTTCGGAGTCGGGATCGAGAATCATTGAAGACGACATTCTATGGATACATTGAATGCTCTCTAGCAAAATAACGTTTGATTTTCCCTATGTTATATATCTTATCCGATTTGTTTGGCATATTATTACGTACTGTTATACGCGAATAAAGATGGGTGCCTGGAATTCGGGCAATCTGGATTTCTGTTACATTTTTAGAATAGCGGAATACCAGAAAATAAAAAACAGATGCCTGGCGTATTTTCTGACGTTGAGGTATAGCTATTATTTATATTTATACGTTGCCTTAAAGGGTTACTAGCGTTTTTATGGAAATAAAATGGGTATAGTTTCATTGGGTGATGATGTCGTGACTGTGTCTCATTTTTGTGGCAATGACATAATTGTTATTTGGCCAATATTAGATGGCTTATCTTCTATTATTAGTTCAACGCTTTGTAGAGGGACTGATATTCGGTAGCTATAACAACATATCGACGACAAAACCGCGTCGTTTCCTTCAGGATGTCGCCAAAGATTATTTAAACTGCAATTCTTATTTCTAAAAACATAGCATATTATAAAATTTCTTTTATGAATTCGATTATTTTTTTTTCAAGGTGTAATGATAGACCATCTAGGAAATATTATTTTCTAGTAATTTTATTTAATTTACGTATTAATTTTGATTTTAATATGTCAATTTTCACGCTTTTAAATTTTGGTTAGTTTTTGGTGTGCAGAGGGAAAAACATTTTTACAGGCGTTCTATGGGAAAATTATACTAAACGTTTACCCCTGGTAGCGAGCTTTACCGCGAACAAGTGTTATTTATTTATTTATTTTTTCTTTGCAAAATCTAACGATAGACTACCAGGGATATATTATTATCTAGCAATTTTATTTAATTTACGTATTAATTTTGATTTTAATTTGTCAATTTTCTCGCTTTTAAATTTTGGTTAGTTTTTGGTGTGCAGAGGGAAAAACATTTCTACAGGCGTTCTATGGGAAAATAATGCTAAACGTTTCCCCCTGGTAGCGAGCTTCACCTCAAACAAGACAAAAGTAAAACGTGCCTTCAGGCAACGCTTAATTAAGAATTAGTTTAAATTTTAATTATAATAATATAATTAAATTTTAATATCTTCATTACCAATACAAAAGCTCACCCAAAATCAAGGGAATATAACGCCTCTTTTTTTTAAGCAAAACATAACGCGTGTAGTCAATTTCACCAAAAAAAAAACTACAAATTCATATGACACAGCTGTGATTTTTACTTTTAAACCCAAGGCTGAGTTTTAATTTAATTTCAGACATATTTTTGTAGATGAAACCAAGAATGTTAAGCCTTGTATGCAGTTAGTTAAAAACAAATGTAAATCTTAGTGTATGGACCATATTTCGTTCCCTAGACTGGACAGCTGGGTCGCGTAAAATGAAGGTTAACAAATAACCCCTCTTGTTTAGTATTTTGGGCGCGTACCCTTTGGTCCCGGGTAAATTCCGCGCCTAGTTATACAGTCTAGCAGACTAGCGAAACTTCGTAGATAACCTATGGCTACGGGGTCCGATATACCTAGAACGAACCAAGCAGTTTTCGCCTATAATATAATATTCTAGCTTAGGGCTATACACGTAGGTTACGTAGGAGATGCCTTTGCTAAATCTCTCGGGTTTTAACTTTCTCGGTACAGTATATTCGGCTCCGAAGCAATCTACATAATGGCCTTAGCCTTCGTATTCCTTTCTGTATCCAGTTATGCTGCCCATAGGAGGGCTGTTACGTAACTTTAACAGGGAAATATAACTATACATTTTATCTTTCATATATGATACGCGATATACGCGCATTTTCCCCTCCCGGTATAATGAGATTTATAACGATAATATGGGTCTCTAGTTTTATAAAGTTATCTTTTCGCGAATCATTGGAGCTTGCCATAGAAATATGCAAATTTACTTTTGGGGCGAATTTTCAAGTTCACGTGCAAAGAATGCATTATATTATTATGTGTATAAAATAGACGATTCCTGTAATTACTTGCAGAGAAAACAACGCGCTTGCGCGGAGGCTAGCCAACTCGCATTGCCTCTAGCGGTGCTTTTTGAGGCACCCCTACGCCCTGTAAAGTTCTCTTCATCCATGTCAATAATGGAGTGGATATAGTATATTTTAAAAAACCTTTCATATTCATAGGAATTGACTTGATCAACCTTGTCAAAAACGAACGAAAAATACCTCGCATGTGCCCTTTAATTTCTTTCAAGGAATCGTAGAAGAAACTCGCTACTCAGTATGCAATTACTACGGTCATGAACTTCCCCTTTGCTAGATTAGCCATTTCATGGTCATTTTATCTAGATGGTCCTAACGCGAGTTTTTCTATTACGTGTTAACCTCCGTGAAAGATTATTCACAAACTAAAAAAGGGGTTGCTTATCATTTTCTGTCTGTAGCGCAATCTGACCAAGCACTATATCGTTACTTATGACTGCAAAATATGGTAAAAGGCTTAGTTTTTATACCTATATTTTATTATAATTCATTATTTATGGTAATTCCTTATTACTGTAATAGAAAACTGATTGAATTAATATGATGTGCTTACAAGTAAATTTCATATAATTTTAATCAGTTTACAGAAGAAAAAAATTATATTTTTATATATTTATCTTTATAATTTCGAAATATAACTATAGACCTACTATAGTATAGAAATATTGCAAAGCTATAGAGAGAAGATTTAGCCAATTTCTAGTGAACATGCTTCACGAAAAAAATCTAGCGCTATGACCATCTTCATAAAATAACCATGGCCATACCAAAGATGATTACACCGTTTGGCGCAGTTCTGATTTTCATACATCTTTTGCTTTTTATTTTCTTTTTTGGGAGCGCCCGCCTTCTAGCCTTTATTTTATTTTGCTGTCGACCTGGATGAGGCAGGCAAGTTCGACTCAATTACGTTACTGTAGTTGAGATTGCTTTTGTTATTTACCCTCGAACCGAAATCCTCTCGCGCCGAAAAGCACTTAGCACAATTGGCCAAATTTCGCCTGTTCCAGCTGCTTTCAGCTCTAGATATATTAATACAATTTTCCAACACGCGTGTCAGAACTGATATGAATTTTAGTGGCAGCTTCTAAGGGGAATTTAAATGCAAATACTACTTAAAACACTCAAAATATCAAACTATATACTTAATCAAACCGAAACACGCTCCGTTTCAAAATCATATTAAAATCATCCTAAAGCCAGTTCAGACGGTGCGATCAATAATTTGACACTGCTACCATATTTTGCTGGATACTTTGTAAATATTACCTGGTCTCTATAAGAGTTAAAGAAAAGATCAAGTACTACGCCTAGATTTATTTGTTTTTAATATCTTCCCTGTTCAAGGCCCTAACACACTGCATAACCACTTGATTTTTCTACAGATTAAAATATAATTTTAGATACAATTTCTAACTCCAGATTGATAAACTAGTTCTTATTGTTTGTGTGTGAACTTGGGCCTTGGCAATTTTAAAACAAAATGAAAAAGTCCAGAGTATACCTAAATAAAATAGCTAGAGGTCCCTTGATGCTGTTGGTTATTTTCATTATTCTCTTTTATGAGAAAAAACGGTTCTATTTAAGTAGAATGGACTGTGAATAACCCTTAGAGAATCCCCTTGGAAAATCTCTTTAAGTCACTTTGGGAAAATAATTGCGCAAGACAGCTTAGACGTTTGGAAACCGGAGGAGCAGCCCTTGCATGCGCAAAACCTCACCAATTAAAATCGATTTTAGCATCCTTGAATAAGGTAAAAAGACGCGGGTTTGAGGATAGATTTACTTTTTGGGCCAACCTAGGCTCTGGCTGAGGTAGAGTTTTGGGAGCTCCCCTGTTCCCGCGGTGCGTGAATTCGAAAGAACGTAGAGGATAGGAATATCCACACCATACTATCCCAGGATTCCCCGCGGCGCTTCTTTTGATAACGAAGGTGTATCCAAACTTATGATCCCGCCTCATTAAGCGGAACCATAACTTTTAGTTAGCCAAGTCCTAGCCAGCTTGCCATTTCGATATACGCGCCCAAAACCACTCTTTGTGTGTATACTCAAGTTCAACCCTTACTTGCGCAATATTAGAAGTTAGGCTTAGGTTATTTCCTAAAGGAGAGTTTAAAAGGGAGATAACTTTGTTTTTGTTGCATTCCCAATATGGAAAAAGGATTGTAATACTAAAGTCTGGTTTGGTCTATGAAGTTTTGTTCGCAGTTTGTGATGGTGCATACAAAGAATTAATGGTTTAAATATTACAATAGTTCGAGTTTATTCGATTTATTTTTGAATACTTTATAAGCTCTTAACTAGGGTATAGTCTCCCTGAATAGATTTGATACTAGCCAGGAACATTTGAAAGGACCTTAATAAACTAGTTGTATTTAGTACATTTATCTGTAACAAATTGTACAAGGCCTTGAACTTTGAGATAATAAGTAAGGTATAATCTAATTTTGATATAAGAACGTGGAAAATACATGACAGAAGGTCAAAATATAAATCCCTCTTGAAGTTCTCCGTGTTTTTCAGTAAATTTCATAATCTCACCATATTATTAAAAATTCAAACTTTCATTAAAGTACTCGAGTAAAGGGAAAATCCTTGATAATCTTGTAGTACTCATAAATTTTGAAGATAAAAATTGTTATCTCGTGTCTGAAGCGGTTAACTTGTTCAAACGACAAAAGGAGGTCCTTTTTGGAAATTAAGCACGATGTTTCTAGCGCGATACGCCTGGTTCTTTTTCTCTCTAACGTTACGACCTCGTGGCTAACATCTCCACCTCGATTAGAATCCTTTAGATTCAAGAATTTAATGGAGAAAGGATATCGTATGAAAGTTATTCTTCGTCTCCCGCTGTACTAAACAATATAACAATGGCAAGCTGCATGAGGGTTATAGTGATAATGACGTTCGTCTCGGACTTTCGGATAATAATTCGGAAACAGGATATACGGCTTTATATGCAAATGTTACTTTTGAAAGCGTTATGCAACGCAACTCGAAAGATGCGGTTCGTTCGATAAAACCGTCTTGGCATCGTAATTAAGTAAAAAGATAGCATCCGAGTGCAGTGCAGAGAGAATTATAACGAAAGGAGTAGTAATAGAAAATACCCTCGCACCATACTTTAACGGAAAACACTAAAAAAACGAAAATTTCAACCCTTTTTTTTCAACTATTGGAATTTACACTTCTTTTTTCATTATTCTCTCTGGTTGTGAGTGGATTTCAGCGGTTGGATCTTTTGTCTCGCAGCTTGAACTTGTCAGTTCATAAAACGAAACAACGTAAGAGGGCTTCTTTTAAACCGTATTATCCCAATTGTAGCCTTAATCTGCTTCGGGCACTTTCGCAACCGACCCTACTTTGCTGAGATTTAACAAAGAGAGGACTAAAACAAAGAAATGCTTCGTTAGCTTTGAGCTAGGGTCTTGTTAAGGTACGTCATTTTCCTTATAAACAGCGGATACACCTCAAACTTTGCTGATTAATTTTTACCCCTGTTTTTGACGTAAACCAAGAAAAACAACTAAACAAGAGACTAAAGTCGTATTAATCGGTTTGTGATTAAAAGGTAATTACTGGATATTTTGGTGAATTTTATTTTCTTGTTAGATGATCAATGTAGGTTTGATTTTATACAGGGTCTTTTGGATTGCTCTGTCACAAATTAAAGGGTGTATTCTTAGGTTTAGACCTAGTAGTAAGTGTCAAAGAACATGGGGTCTACAAAGAGATAGGGGTTCAACCATCCTACCACAAAGCTAATGCTTTCGGTGGTTAAAGTTAAAAAAAAATTCCTAAACTACCCTAGGGCCAACTTTTATAATAAGTTGGTAATTGTAATTAAAGTGGGAGCTTAGTGATCATCTTTCCCTCATGGAGTTGTGGAGTGGAAAGGAGACACTTGAAGCAAAAATAAAAGAAAAATGTTCCCCGCACTTGGTTTAAGCCTTGGTATAGTAGGTCTTATAAAATAAATCGATACAAAGTAATCAATAAAAAAAACGGTAATTAGATGATATAAGGAGCGAAGGGACCATTTTTTTCTTCGGAATCCTAGGTCTACCATTAATTAACCCGAATACCTCTCTTATATTCTCGTTTTAAATTTCCTACACTAATTACCCGTGAAAAGTTGTAATTAAAATTTATTAATTTCTGTTTTTAAAAGAGGGTAGTGATTTTTGAACGTAATTTAAAAGGTAAAGAAAATTTTAAAACACCAAATTATAAGCAAATTATAATTGATTTCTGATAGATTTTTGTTATGTATGGAAATTAGTTTAATCATTTAATGAAGGTAGGTGTAGATTTAATGTAATCAAAGCTGTTTTTGAAAATATTTTGAGGGACGGAGTTACAAAAATAGAAGAAAAACAGCAAAGTTCTCATTCCTTTGGAGGTGATTCGGCTCCTGATTCTTTTATTTTGATAAAAACAAGAACTATTGTTAAACTTGCACTATTCAGTTAATGGGCGCTAGTTAAAGGAACTCATTGTCTGTATTTATTTTGGTTCTTTTTTCCTTCGACTAAAACGGTTTTCCTCCGATTTGTCGGGTTGTATCATAATTCTATAAACCTCTCAAGAAGTATGAGTCTGCTGTAGGGAACAATAGCATCGGCTTCTTCCATAAGAGTCAAAATTAAAGATTTACTTACGAAATTCCGGAATGGAACAGAATAGAGGCATGGCCTACTGTGATTTTACTTCCTAGTTCGAGTAGAGGGTATAGAGGTGAAATCATAGTAGGCGGTAGCAAATCCCCTTTACGAGAAGTACTACTCCATGCATGAAATTCACTTCTACCCTTTTATAAAGAAATTGAGCTCTCAACTAAAATATCGCTTGAATTCACCATACTTATGAAGAGTGTTATAGGTTCATGGTTTTATCCATTCAATGTAGCGAGCTAAGAATAGTCGAAGAAGGGGTTTTTGGACGCGATAAGGTTCAGCTCATTTTGTGTTAGACCCGCTAGGGGGCGGGTAGTTAAACGAAAGACCATTTTCATGGCCACTAAATCCCCTTTTGTCAGAATCCTCCCTCTTTTATGACTGTCTGTTTTATATTTGGGGGACCTTACTCCTTCGTTAGACAATCGGAAATGAGGAAGATGCTGCCGAGAAACTCTGGTCGTCGTGGTAGGGGATCGAGGCAAGAGTTAGGCCTTTTGCCTAAACCTCTTTTAACGATTTTCTTTCAAAAAATTTCCGAGACAATGTAGTGTTTTACGTGTGTATAACCCTTTCTCATACCACCCAGGAGCAACGGATATCTTTTGTTAAGTCACGGTTGCTTCCCGCGACCAAGAAAGGTTGACGTCTTGGCCCGGAAACGTTTTGCTATCTTGTATACCGTGACGGGTTGTTTTCAAAAATCACTAAACTTTTAGAACTCTCTAGCTACTTTGATTTTTTCTCTCCCTGCAAAGGGAATTTCGAGGTTGAAATGAATTAAAACGTCATGAATATTGGTTGATTTTACTACGAATAATGGAACTTTCTCATTGTCTTTAGTTCAGGCGAAATATAGTGATATTTTTGCCAAGGCTTAACCTTTTCCTGGTTCTTCCCATCGTTTGATACGACATGTTGTATGATAATTTCAGGTATAGATTTAATTTTAGAAGTAGGAATGGAGAACGGTTAGTATTTACTTCAGCCCAGTATAGAGCCCCTCCTTCCAACATCTAACGAAAAGTTTAAATTAACTTATTTTCTCACTTAAATTACGTTATGAACGGCCAAAAATATGTAATTCCATTTTACCTCTGTCTTCATTCATACCCCCATCCCGTTCCGTAGAAGGGGTCTGGGACTTAGAAGTGCGCCCAGATTACTCTGTTCTCCATTCCTACTTCTAAAATTAAATCTATCCCTGATTATATCAAATCAACTAATAAAACAGTCTCCCACAAACGAAGCGCAACTTCATAATACGTGATATCAAACATCCGTAAGGTTTCTGTATCCTTCCAATTCCAGAACAAAATTAATAGGTATTTTTACGATCTAAATTTCGCCTAATTTTTTTCGATCGTGCCTGAGCTGACGAAATTTAATTTTCTAATAAAAATCCTTATGTAAGCACACCTGCAAGTAAGATGTCTTGCAAAAATATACTCTGAAGAGATCAGGTATATTTCTTAGCCTTGCTATATACGAAATTAGGTGGGTGTGTTATGGACGAACTGTATATATATCTTCAAGGTTTGAATTAAATTTTACGACTCGAAAAAAACCAAGGGAATGAAACTTTTATAGGTGTTCCACATCCTCCTGCCTTTAAGGTAGAGAACCTTGCTTTCCTTAGCAAGCCTGACGTTGCCTCGCTTTAGTCTCATGAGGATTTGCTGCAAAATTTCTCTTAGTTTTCGTTTCGCCATAGGAAGTGGATCTGCTTCCGACCCCTTAATAGTTTTTCTGTTATTTTTTTTTCTTCTTAGCCTTTTATAAAGTATAGGAGCACTAAATCTTAAACTAGGAGACGGCTAAAACTACACCATCACAGTCTTAGAAACCACCTTAAATCCACTACGACTACGTTAAGTAAGGGTACGTCCAAGAATGTAAATGACTATATTTACCGGGTTGCTAACCGGTAAGGTAAGGCTTAATTCACTTTTTAGGTCAGTTTTATCTCTCTTGGGCAAAATGAGAATGTTTTTTTTTAAGTTTTAAATTATTTGTAGGTCTGGCAGGTAATACAGGAAAAATATACATGGGTTTAACAATTTAGTACACAGTATATTTCATTGCTGTTGCTATTGATATCAAATTTCATATTTTGATTGAATAACTTTGATTTCGATTAAATACATTATTTTGGCATCCTGTTGGGTTCCTTTGTTGCTATAACAATGTAAACTGAGGTTTGAAAAATCTAATTATTTAAACAAATTTGCATTGAAGCTCAAATTCAATTACTTTTTCATGAGGTTCAAAGTTGGGTGTTTTCAAAATGGAGGTATGAGTAAACAGTTTTATCGAGGCCTACTTTTTACTATAACAAAAGAAAGAAAGGGGAAGATAAAGACAAGGTAGTATTCCCTTTAGACACAGTATATATCTGGATATGGCCGATAGATAGTTAGGTGTGACAATTCCTTGATGGATGTACAAAACTTCCGCGAAATTTTGGGCCCAAAATTGAATTTAGGCGAATCTTGGACGCGGAAAACCCTGGAGGTAATTTTTTTCTGTTCCGTGCGTGTCACAGCCCCCGATTTCTTATCCGGGACGAGCCAGTCGATGGCCCAGGGCTCTTTGGGGTCGGTGCGTAGGACCCAGATATAATAGTCAATCAGTTGACCAAGGCCAAAAAAAACATAAAAACGAAAACATTTCGACAGGATCAATTTGTTAAAACACGATTCTCAGAGCATGAGGCGTTTGCGATAAATGTTTTTCTTAACCAATAACGATTTATCACTTTGTTGTGAGGAGGTGTTCGACAATACAAAGATAAGAATATGTATCTTTGACCGAGAAAGTTGATTAAAAATGAATGGAGCATTTCCTAAACTAAGAAAATATTGCTTTGGAAAAGGAAATGAAATAGTTTTTGGATATAAAAATACCGATGCGGAATTTTTTTTATTTTTTTTTGTATTACACAATTTTATTCTGTCTTTCTTCTCAATATTTTTGTTGAACGGTAGAAAGAATGTTTGAAATAGGCCCTGAGCATTCCATGTGGCGATAATGTATATTATCATAAGTTCATAAGATATTGTCTCTGGTTACAAATTGGAGCTTGTCATGAAGTGACGTAAGTCATAGATTCTCGTAAAGCGACGCCTGATGAGACGATGTCAAAGGCTTAGTACAGACTAAATAGGAAGATGGAATTCCTCCAAAATTAACCGAGTGTAGTCGAACTACCCCGAGCTGTAAGTCTGTAGCATTACGAAATATATAAAGTGTGTTGCTTATGGAATATATCTTATAAACTTATGCCATTATGTTGTGATAAAGTAAGTAGCAAACAAGTTGAAATTCTACCAATTGCTGCCCATGCAATTCTCAGGACTATCGTATATAGATAACGTGCTTCTTGGATATCAGACCTTAAAAACTTTCATCACGTTTCATCCTTTTACAAAGTTTGCCCTATTTTATCATGTACACCACGATATAAATTTCTTTTCCCTTTAAATAATAAAGGCACGTGTTGAGTGAATTGCATTTTAGACCTATTTTTAGTCTATTTTTATAGTATTAATAAATATATAAGACGATGTATAGAAAATCCTGAAAATTATTATAGCTTACTACGCACCTTGGAATCACCTTTACAGGCGGGTTCATATTTGAAAATCGACTCTAGAAGCTTTTTCTAAAGTAATTCACTCAACACAAGCATATCATAGGCTGCATTTTTGAGTTGGATATAGTAAATAATTTAAAACACCATTCCGATATTAAATCAAATTTATAAACCCCTTTTTCACACGATGCAACTTTTCATCGTACGATGCAGAAATGCAAACTCTTTTGGTGGTGATTCTGTCCATCCTATAATCTAACTAGTTTACTAACCCTCAGTTGACTAATTTATTCGACTGAATCAGGGACAGATTAAATTTTGGAAGTAGGAATGGAGAACAGAGTAGTGTGGGCGCGTGTCATAGTCCCGTACCCCCTTTCACGGGACGGGGAAGAAGAGGCGAGTCATAGCGACAGAGGCAAAAAGGAATTACGTATTTTTCGCCGTTCCCGCCAGCAACGTCATCAAAACGTAGTTTAAGTGAGCCAATAAGATAATTTAAACTTTTCGTTACGTGTTGGAGGGAGGGTCTCTATACTGGGCTATGAGTCGGACTGAAGTAAATACAAACCGTTCTACATTCCTACTTCTAAAATTAAATCTATCCCTGACTCAATATAAGTTGTATCGTCTGAAAATATCGAATTTCATAGATTTATCTATAGAAATCTAATAACATACAACGATTTTTAATCAAGTTTTCTAGATTGGAGTCAGGGACCAAAAAAATTCTTTTTACTTTTTATATATTTTTAAAACCGGGTTCTCAGTTACGGTATAGGGCTATAGTAAAACCTGCATGCTAGAGTATTGATCCAATGAGGTAAGGATACCTTTACAGAGCTCGGCAATATAGTATAGGGTAGCACCATCGCGTCTCCACTCTCCATCTCGTAAAGCCCCAACGATGTGATAAATTCCAAGACGCTCGGGCTTTAGACACAATAAACTCTCTCTTCCCGACGTATACGTTATGGTTATAGAATCTTGGCCAAGGTACAAAGCCGTACTGATATATATATACTCCAACACCGCAATATCAACCCCGAATTGGAAGGAATTTCTACAAGACGGAAGGGGAAATTTTTCCTTCTTTGCTGTTGCGGGGAAAACTCATTAGGCTACTCGTAATTAACTCAGGTGCTTGCTTATATTTATACGAGACATTCACTAGCTGTGGTCGCGAAATAGATGTTGGGTTTTACTGTATGAGGCTGTAATTGTA
Source organism: Phalangium opilio (assembly GCF_054372755.1). Taxonomy (NCBI): domain Eukaryota; kingdom Metazoa; phylum Arthropoda; class Arachnida; order Opiliones; family Phalangiidae; genus Phalangium; species Phalangium opilio. Next base: position 2,284,507 of record NW_028324187.1, on the reverse strand, counting down.
ATGTACCACAGCAGTTTTAGGAATTTCCTTTTTAACGCACGCGTAAATGTATCCAAATGAATAATTTGTGTTCAGCTTAATTCGAGTAATTTAAAGCTAAAGGGTTAAATCGGTTGAAAAGAAGGTAGATCTCTTCCTTAAATTTCTGTGCATCATTTTCCAAAAATTGCCGGCCGCGTTCTTTCTTGATGAACACATACAACTTAAGATAGGAATATTTTAGCTTACGAAACGAAAAGTTTTGTGCTGGGCCTTGATGAACAAGGGATTTCTGTAAAGACAATCTTCTATAAACAATAAACCATAGATTATGTGGCTTTTAAGTTGAGCAATAGTTGATATTCAAAACGACAGCTCTAACGACTTCGTAAATGGTAGTTCCACGCAAGAACAAAGCATCATTATAAACCAGAAACAACTTGTAAAACACTGAACTTAATCGCACATCAGAGACCATTTAATGATTTGTATTGTAGTCAATCCGATGTACATTTGGTCTTGAAAGACGTATATTTTAATACTCAATATTGTGATAACTTTACCAAAATTTAATGAAATAAAAAAATTTCTGATACAAAGATTTAAAGCAGCAATTGCTAATAGAGTAAGGTTCATGCAAGAACTCGGCTTTCACAATCACAATGTTGCCGGTAAAGTGTTCGAATATAAGAAAAGAAATACGATGATCTCTTTGCCAATGCAATACGCTCAACAACACAAATAGTACGTCACAAATACAACATAACATAACACTAAGCCAAGCCATGACCATCTGGAATAGGCAGCGTTGCTCCGGCTAACCTTTATTATTTTCACCCGCTTGTCCAATAGCAAATCTTTGGCAACCATCGACAAATAGGGTTTATAGTTTTGTTCTTTTACCAGCCCCTGCACCATCAACATCGAGTCAGTATGGGCCGCTATCTCGAACTTGGTTATTTTTTGCGCGCTAGGTCTTGATTGATTTTGTTACCAGCAATCGAAAGCTCGCGTACAGTTTATATACCAAAAGCCGGTGGTTTCACCATAGATGGAATTGTTGAGGGAGCGAAATTGCAAGATAATGTGAAGGAGGATCGGTAGACGGAAATGCACCTGGACACATAAGACCATTTTTTAAAAGTAATCAAATGAGGTCAGAGGTGTTGACTTTAAAGTAACTGATTCGACCTCAACCATCTCTTTTATAACAAACTACTCTGGGTGTTCAAGATTAGCCTTGACTACACGCTAAAGCCACCGACAGCAAAGCACAATTACCTTGAAAATTGAAGAAGCCTTCTTTAAGTTTGGTAATGTCTTAGTTTGATACAATACAATGGGGTACCTTAGCCTTTTCTTGATCGCTTGGGGCTATAGCCTATACTAAGAACCCCAAATAAGTCTTGAGAAAGTTTTTTTAAAAATTGATCTCAGATTTTTTCACTCCAGCTATTAACAATATCTGAAGCATCGCCACCATATTGGATAGCGTATAAAAACCCTGTGGAAAAGGATGAGTTCATGTAAACCTAATATTTAAAAGTTCTCAGTTCTTATATGGGTTCTTGGGCATACCCAACATCGATGAAGTCAATTTTTTTTACCGTCTTTAAGGAAGGAAACACAACGTTTAGGTTTTGGCGCGAGCGGTTAGGTTGGCTCCCGAGTTCAAGCCTATTCTTTTCCTTAGCCTTTAACTTCAATATATTTTATACTGAGTTGCCTATCTCAGTAAAAATACCACGAAAACAAAAACACCCATAAGCAAACTAGAAGAGTACGATGTCATGTCAACATTTAAAGCTGCGGGGTGTTTTTGTTTAAGCTTAGGATTATGGTTTGTTGAATATATGAGCCTTGTTAAATAAATAAAAATAATGATCGAAGTTTTTCTTTTAGTTATTTATTTCTTATGTGGTTAACTATTTATTTATCTATCCGGTTTTACTTAAATTAAAATAATATATATTTTTTTAAAAAATCGACCTATAATTATAAATTTCGTTTGGTATAAAATCTTTATTTTTCAGTTTTAAATAATTTCTGAAGTATTGTTTGAATCAAATTATTAAACCATAATTTCGCATGTGATTTTTCACGCTTAGCATCTTCATTATAATTAAGTTTGAAAACAAATTACGTCACTATGATAACGTAGATTAAAGTTAAGAACAAGTTTCTAAATTTTTATTGAATGCCATTGTTGAACAACATAGATATTTCCTGGATTTATATCTACTATTCTTATCTTTAAAATTCACAGAAGAAATTCGAATACAAATCTAGAACGGAGCGTATCAGTCGAGGGGAAGAAAAAAATATACAAGATTTTCTACTTCGAGGTGAAGTTTTTTTATACGGTTTTTTATTCAACTGCAGAAATCCTCTATGCTCGCTTGTGATCCTTTTACATACTCATCCTGGATGGAAGAGCACGTTGAGGATCTTCGCTCTCTCGCCTCGGAATTAAAGCCGAGGAAAAACTGCCGTTTCCATAGCGACAAGCCTTCGCGTTTTCAGTATACGAGATAAAACTGATAACAAGGCTCTATTAAAGTGACGGTGAAACTGAAAATCCTATATATTTAGTCGGAGATCAATTTAAGAAATTAAATTATGACTCTGGTGTCTATATCCCTTTAAACTCTGAAGAGGAATAAATAGAGAAACTCTGAATTAGATTTAAAGTAAAAATAACTATAATTTCGAAGACTTGAAGGCTTTATTTATTCTGGAGAATAGATGCCATAACCAAACCTTGAAGTTTCATTATAAGCCTTGGCTCAAAGCGACGGGTGGAATAGAGGTTTTCGTATTTATTTTCTATTCTTTACCTGTATAGAAAAGTTTAAAAACACTATCGGAATAAGTAAGGCCTAGGAAGTTATTCAGGTGAGAGAAGAAAAGTACGATTATCTCCTTAGGCCTTGGCAGAAGTTTCTCGCTAGAAAAACATTGTTTTTGGAGCCATGCACGTGACGTCTTGTCGTACGTTGCGCGTCTGCCTGTTGGCAATTTCAATTCGTCGTGTCTTGTTTGATACGGAAAAAAAAAGATGACATTCGCGCCTCCAGTGACGTTTCGTTCGACTTCGATGAAGGAATGCGTCTGTTGTACTTGCCAAGGATAAGACTTCTCGTTACCCTTAGCTTTCAACGCATTGCATCAAATAAGTTGAATGAAAGATGATTTGGGAACGTTGTTTCACGGGCGTCACGTCTCTGGGAAGTCCGACTTATACCGTCTCTTACGTTTATCCTTTTATCTCTCGCCCCTTTTCACGCGGAACGAATAAGACAAAAGGTTTATTTCCAGCTAGATAATAACGCAATTTGTAGATGCAGATTTTTTGTGATTGGAATTGGTCTATTTTTGAAGTATTTTTTGTTTTCTGAAAACGAAAATGGAATAAGAATGAAGAACATATACTTTTCGAATAAGAATGGTCAGTCGTAGAGTTTTTCTCTATCCACATCTTACACGGTTCACTTCCTAAGACGTAGGAACTCAAAATAAGGAATTTATTTTTATTTTTTTTGGTTTTCTTTTAAAAACGTCTAATCTATTCGCATATTCTTACAATTTCATGGTTTTTACGAGTTTTACATAAACCTTAAGGCTCTCTCATACACTTGGCAAGTTACTTTACAAAACGCCTTAGAAAAGAAGAAAAGGCTGACTTCCGAAAAGAGAGGGGGAAAACTCTTTGTAATCCTTCCTCTCTCATTGGCATCCTCGGGTGCTGGCCACGTTAAATACTCAGTCCCTTTTGTTTCATCGATTTTTGATTTAAAACTTATCTGTCCAGTATTTTATTTTTGTGTTTTTGAGAGAGAAAGAGAGGAGAGAGAGAGAGAGAGTGGGAGAAAAATCATTATCCCACTCTCTTGAAATGAATCTTGCAGCTTTTTAAGCCCCGATTAACAAATTTTATATTCAAAAGAGAAACTAATTCGTGAATCTTAGTAGTCCATTAGAAATGAAAGTTTTTGGTTTGGAAGAAATGCACTATCCTCCAAAATCAGCGTAAAGTAACGAACGTCATGGAATGATTTAATAAATATGCTCTGAAGTGTGATGAAGGAATGGTTATAGTTAGAGTAATAGTTCCCTTTCAGATGATGTAACCTTTTGACTCATTTAGATGAGTCAACTTGAGTTGAGTTAACTAGTTGGATCGTGTGAACAGAATTGAATCACCAGATTATAAATCTATCACTGACCAATTCTTGCTGACTCAACTTTTTGGACCCATCTAGTATCGTCTAAAAAGGCCTTTAATGGTCGCTTCTGAAGAAATTGACTCAATTGTTCCGTTTAATTATAGCTAGGCCTCCAAAGGTACAGGAACTAAACTTGGTTTTCTTCATCTTGTTTTTCGGATACTTTAGTGGCAGGAGATATCTTTTTCAATATTCGGTGGCGAGTCTGACCCCAGCACCGTCATCATTGGAATTTTTCACGTTGCGAATTTATTTTCCATGCTTCCAATGGTGTCACTTCGTTTTTGAGACCCTTTCTTGCCTTCAATCATTATTGCGAAGTGGGTCGGAAAAATTGAAAAACGATTTTCGTGATTAATACGTTCTTTCTCGTGGAATTATCATCAAACTCGGGACTGTGGTTATCTTCTACCAATTAACGTTAAATTGAGAGTCCATCGGTTAAAACCTAGGAAATGTTGATAAATTTAATTTAAATTGGGTAAAGCTATGACTTAATTACAAATCTCATTAAAACCCTGACTAACTGATCGTCAATGCCTAGCTCTGAATGCTTTTTCCATCCGCATCCGCGTTCATCTTGGAAAATGGTGGCCAAAAGTGTAATGTACGGAAAAATCAAAAGATTTCGGAAGTAAAATTAGACAAAATTAATCTATTGTTTTCTAGTTTTGATGGGTCTGTTAACTTATAATAATGGGAACCAAATAAGATCAGTTCCATCATAAGTGTATAAGATCAGTTCTATCATAAGTGTATAAGATCAGTTCTATCATAAGTGTATAAGATCAGTTCTATCATAAGTGTATAAGATCAGTTCTATCATAAGTGTATAAGATCAGTTCTATCATAAGTGTATAAGATCAGTTCTATCATAAGTGTATAAGATCAGTTCTATCATAAGTGTATAAGATCAGTTCTATCATAAGTGTATAAGATCAGTTCTATCATAAGTGTATAAGATCAGTTCTATCATAAGTGTATAAGATCAGTTCTATCATAAGTGTATAAGATCAGTTCTATCATAAGTGTATAAGATCAGTTCTATCATAAGTGTATAAGATCAGTTCTATCATAAGTGTATAAGATCAGTTCTGACATAAGTGTATAAGATATGTTCCATAAGTATGACCCCTACTATATTACGTAATGCTAGACACTTAATGAGAGCTAGTTCGAGAACGACAAGCGGTTTTGCAATTCATCTTCCTATTTAGTCTGTTCTAAGCCTTTGACAGGGCCAAATCAGGCGTCGCTTTACCCTGAATCTATGACCTACGTCACTTCATGACAAGCTCCAGTTTGTAACCAGTGACAAACTTATGGAACAAATCTTATAAACATATGGTTTTATATACATTATATAATTATATTATTGGAAAATAATGATGAAACTTAACAACCGCAAACACGGAAACACTAAGCCGAAGGCTAACGAGATTTATTGAGGGAGCGTTTTGAGAAGCTGTCACTTCTTGGAGTTAAGTCCCTTCTAACTAAATATGGTGCGGCTGACTAGTTTACGACGGTTTATCCTCAGTTCTACGCAACTTTGTCAGATCGATGCTTCCCCAGAAACGAACCCATGCACCACCACTAATTAATTCTCAAAAATGTTTCTGAAAGTCTTAATTTAATCGGAGCGAAAAATGAGCTTACGAAGGATATATTTTTCCGTCAAAATGTTTATATTAGAAAAGTTACAAAATTGCTTTTTCAATGCAAACGTTTTAGCTTTTAAAAATAGGCCTCGGATAGGAAGAAATATTTCTTATTGCGCAAATTTCCAGCCTCCTAGGGAGTTAATTGTCAGTCAGTCAAGTATGTCAATACTTTTACTTAAATAGGGTTCAATAACTTTGGCACCGCAAGATCACGCGACGTGCTAAGCGGCGAAACATTTTTGACTACCGTTCCGTTAGATATCAGAAGTCCATATATCGTAAAGACTACCATAAAAAATGAAGGCACCAGGAATTCCCACGGGATATTGGGATGATAAACCGTTGAGGTCATTTCTCCCGCCTCCATCGTCATTTTCCCACCGCGCGCTCTCTCTTTTTTTACGAAATTAACTGCATAGCAAAAAATAATCCATAAGACTGTCACGCGAGTATAAAACCTATTCGCGTGGAACGATTGAATTAAGCGAACTATTGGGAAGACCAGCCAACACGTACGTGTCTTCACACTTGACCACCCTTAAACTCATTGACTCGAGCTTGGCAAATATAACATGGTTAAAGAGAGGGATCTTAGGAGCAATAAGGGAATCGATCTCTAAGAAGGTACCAAACTTGGTCAGCTAGTTCTCAAATATGATATTGGAATTTTCCCTCGTCTCAGAATGAATTCGCTGTCGAGCTCTATGAATAATTTTGATCATTTAATAAAATGCAACACGTGACACTACACCCCCGTATTCAACAAAGAATGGATTAAATTCATAATTTGCGTTGATGAGTTAAAAATAGGCATACTATTTATTTATTAGTTAATATTTGGTCAGAGTACTTGTTAATCACACTTTCTTAAACTTAATTGATTCATATTTTCGCCCCCACAGTTTGCGCTACGAGGGCCGCTGATAAGATGACTTGCTATCAGTGTGACGTTGAGAGAAACGAAGATTGCAATGAAGAGTTCCTCAGACCGTGTCCTGATGATCAAGCTTATGATAGATGCATGACCAGAATTTCCAGATCAAGTAATAGAGTGTTAAATTGATTTTATTTCGTAAAATGTTTCATTAATTGCGTGTTTGTGTTAATTATTAATCAGAAAGCGAGGGTTATTCCATCTCCAAGAAGTGCGCTTTGGGTCCTTGCAACCTAAGGGACGAAGTACAATCGTCTGGTTTGGGTCTCGATGACAATTGCGACCGAAGGAAAGAAGAGTTTCTTTGCATTGGGTGTTGCAAAGGACACGGTTGCAACACTGATACCGCATCTAATTTCCAAGGATTTGGACGCTGGACCCTTCTTTTCATCGCCGCTCTAGTCCTGATTCTGACTCGATCGTTCTGCCGCTCTGGTGACGGAGGAGGACGAAGAAAGTCTTCTATGGCTTAAGTATTCCTACAAGAAATGGAAATCACAATTAAAAAAAAACCCAAAATATCATATTCAACAAAATTGGTTTAAAAACTTAACAATAAGATAGAAAACAAATGAAAATATCGTCGCTCAAGGTATGGCGCTCGCTAGAAAACGGTTTTGCAAACTGACAGTGTAGAAATCGATACCTGGTCAAAGCCTTCTTCGAACTTATACGAACCTTGGACGTCACGTTACTGTTTTCGGATCGAAGATTTTAAGAACAATTTAAACTGGTTGTGACCGGTGAAAGTGATGTTGTGAACGAACTTATCCTGTAGGAATAATTAACTTTGAACTACTTTCCATATAATATAAATAAATATCGGGATTAAACGTACGCTTATATAAATACATTTATATCGTAATATTGATTAGAAAATACGAAAATGGACGAAAAATTAAAACTCGAAAATATTGAGTTTCAAATAATAATTATAATAAGAATTTTCGTCTAAAGAAAATCCCTATCTGTTTCGAAAAGAAGTACTTGAAATTTTTCTTTGTTTTCAACTCGGCATTAGGCATGAATCAGCCAAAAGAAGGCAATACAAAATATTAACAGATGAATAATGGTAAGAAAACTTTAAAGGGGGGACGAATTCTGTATTACAATATTCACAAATCACAATCGCGATGATAAAATGACTCTTTGGAAATACAAAATTCAAAATAAATGTAATTAATAACTGTCATATATTACCTTCTTTAAATAGACATAAATTTATATTATCAACATTAATTAAACACGCCGGAAGTGCTTATTTATTGATATAATAATACTACAAGACATTCAGCGAATTTTGTAGCTGGGTCAATTAGAAAAAACTGTACAGCTAATATCTAGTGAAGTAATTTAGTACTTGACCAAAATACAATGAAATTAAAACTTAAGCAACGTGTAATCATCAACAGCATTGATACAAAGGTGGAAAAAATATTATGTAGGAAATGATGTGCTGAAGAACGTATTCCATGACCTTTAAAGGTCGACTTGACCACCTTTGTTAGTATTTTAGGGACAAGTAGTTTCTAGTTGTCAGTACTTAAGATAGAAATCCATTTGGATTTGCACTAATATCAATGTTAACTCGTTTCAAATATTATAAATATAAAACCTTGTCACTTTTAATTAGGATTGTTAATTGAATGTTCGTTTATATATTGCACTATGTTTATACCTAAACCGAGTCTTAAATGAGTATTAAATGAATAATCTTTCAATTATTTGCCAGCTTGTCAAGTTTTTGCCTACGTGGATTTAATATCGGGTAACAAGTAATGATTTGAAACTCAAAGTAATGGCGCCAAGAAACACTTCGCAACATGTGCTTTATATAATTTCAAGTTAGAACATTAGCATTTCATTTCGTCTGAGAGTGCATGGTGCTATTCTTCAATTTTTGTTTTAAAAATAATTTGAATCGTGTTCAAGAGGTAACAAAGCGCCAACTGTTTAGTTTGTACTTGAGAAGGACCTTTAATATTTAAACATTTCGTAATGTAAATCGATGTAAACTTGAACCTCCAAGGAGAGGTAAAGCCGTAGCTTCCATTGTAAAAAAATACTAATCTAGCCCACAGTCATATACGCTCACGTAATCTATGGCGTGATATACGGTCATCTGATCTATGGCGTCACAGATGTAATTGACATGTGACGTAACGACAGATGTTACATCGATCAGAAGTTTATAATTCATTCTTTGCCTTGAAGTCGTCCCTGTCACTTCGGAAAATCTCTCCTGCTCAGCTGAAGTTGGAAATTTACTTCCTAGTGCTTTAACAGTCCGTAAGGAACTGTTGATTTTCTTGTTTTAGGGGAATTGTCTCCACATTAGATTTAATTGTTCTATTTAATTATTAATCTTTTTTAAACATTCAACAATAACAAAAACTTTCTTTCAGCGTCACATAATCTAAAGTTGGGGAATTTAGGAAGAGTTATCGGCTTTCTAAAAAACAAAATAGACAACATATAACCATGGGCACCGTATCTATAAAAAGGGACATGAAAATGTCCAACTTTAACCCGCGCTAATAGAGGTATTTCTTGAATAGTATAAGATCTTTATAAATTCGAGAATAGGGAAGAATAGACGGTCCCTTTTCTAGTCCCTTAACAGATCCAGTCTTCCTGAATCCTGATCTATTCCGGAAAGGTGTCTTCTTTAATAATACGGCACCATTAAACTGGTAAATGCTTTTTGTGTATGTAAACCGCTCGGTTTTTTATGCCAATACCGGTTTAACCATTCTTATACTCACTTTTCAATCCTAATACCCAATGGCTTAACTTTCAGAACTTAATTCTAAGTAGGTCATTTGGAGTTGAATTGTAATCCTGTGGTATTTTTCAATTATTATCGAATATACCTTTTATCATCATAGTTCCCTGTTTTACAATAATAGAAGACTGTAATATTACAACTCCAGTTGTTGATCTATGCAAGCTCTGTGTCACAACTTTCAGAAAAATTCCAAGATCACCTCAACCCATCTTTATAATATTGAAAATATCCTTGTTGTCATAAGTCACGTCACGACAAAATAAGTACGACACTTAATGTGAAAACGTTCGTGGAAGCGATCCCTGGTAGCCGAAACTTTCCTATCATATCAAACCCTTTATCTTTAACGTGGGAAAATAGCAAAGGGAAATGTCATACTTGTCGTTGTTACGATACTAATGGTGGTAATTTAACAAATATTTTGACACACGTCGTCCATAAGCATAATAATAACATTCGGTAGGGTTTCGTCTCCATACCGTTCGAAAGAAAGGACCTCGAGAAAAGAAGAGCAGACAGAATGAAAGAAAATACATTTTTATATCGCGGATTTTCTTAACTTTTGGAAAGGGCAATTGGGCCGATATGGTTTCAATAGTTTCTGAATCTACCTTAAGATAGAGGATCGCGAGGAAAAGATCCATACCGTTCGAAAGAAAGGACCTCGAGAAAAGAAGAGCAGACAGAATGAAAGAAAATACATTTTTTTATCGCGTATTTTCTTAACTTTTGGAAAGGGCAATTGGGCCGATATGGTTTCAATCGCGAGGAAAAGATCAATGCCAACTAAGAGACTATTTATTTCACAGGCACATTTCCAGGCCAGGTGTTTCATGCGTCAGATTTAACCGTAAATATTAAATTTAAATAATATTAGATGAATATTCTATAAATTATAGCTACACACGTACGATGTTTAGAATTCAGGCTTTTTTCGGTGTTTTTCGAATCTGCTCAAACATGAATTTTCATGAGGGAAAATCTGATTTCTTTGAATTTATTTTCAGAATCTGGATATCGGTACAATGATGAACACACGGCTATCCATGCCAAGACTTTAGTTTCCAGCCTAAAACGTTGTTTTCCATCCAAGAACCCCAATTTCCGGAAGCGTGGGAAAACTTTGTACTTGAAGTTATTAAAGTTTATTAATAACAGAAAATTTTATCTTATTACAGGATCTGGACGAAACATTCATTCATTCATTCCAATAAATTATTGTATGATTTTAAATATTTAATAAAATCAAATGTAATATACTAATATTTTAATATATGTATTATATTTCAAAATAAATATTTGCATTAATATTCATAAGTCTGGTTGATAAAATAATTTGTATTTATAAGCTTACTAATTAATGTCAGTGGCTGTGGTTTCGAAACGGGGGTCACATACAAATACATCATATTATATGAATTAGGCTCACTATATTAGAATTATTTAAACAGATTTCTAACAGAATAGAGTAGAAATATAGTAACGCAAAACTAACATGAACTTTATTAATGAAATACAGAACTAATGGGCCCAATACGTTACAACTTACCGATTCACTGACATATATTGAAGCACGAAATATCTACTTAGTTCATAAGGTGGTCTATAGTCATTAAGCGGTAACAATAATCCACTCCGGATGGTCACGTGACCTGTGACGTCACAATTAGGTAATGGTCACGTGACCTGTGACACAATTACGTAATGGTCACGTGACCTGTGACACAGTTACGTAATGGTCACGTGACCTGTGACACAATTACGTAATGGTCACGTGACATGTGACACAACTACGTAATGGTTACGTGACCTGTGACGTCACAATTACGTAATGGTCATGTGTCATGTGACACAATTACGTAATGGTCACGTGACCTGTGACGTCACAATTACGTAATGGTCACGTGACCTGTGACACAATTACGTAATGGTCACGTGACCTGTGACGTCACAATTACGCAATGGTCACGTGACCTGTGACGTCACAATTACGTAATGGTCACGTGACCATCACGTGCGCCAAAAAATCCATCGAATTGAACTGAACTGAACTCATGGTTTTAATGAATATATAGGTTTATGTATATAACCTATGACGTCACCATTACGTAATTGTAATTTATTGTTTAATATATGTAGGCTTAACGTATAAGTATGTATGCAAATTGCTATTTAATTTATTTAGGCCTAGCACTGTTTGCTATTTTCGCGCCAGAGTCACGATGCATCTTTGTGCGCACTCCTTCGCTCGCAGCGCCACTAACGTTGGAACGTGAGAGTAGATCTTGCCAGACGGTCTACAGAATACGGTTCTTTCTCTGATCGGCACCGTGGAGTCGAGATCGTTCCAGCTCCGCGCTTCCCAATCAGATGTTCGCCGATTTTTTTAGTCAATAAAAACGAAGAATCACTACTTTCGCTGACGTTCCGCCATTTCTCTCTCCGCCGTCAAGGAATCAGCTTCGAATCTAGAGCTCTTCGCCGCCATTGAATTCTCTTGTGGAAACAATTCACTGCGGAGCTCATTCTTTGCCTTGAAGTCGGCGAGGTCACTTCGGAAAACCTTTGTTGCTCATCTGATCGTAGTCGTGGCTTTCAAGGTCGATTCTTGATAGTTTTGCCATTTCTCTGATCGATTTCCTCAAGTACGCATGCTGAATTCGAAGCTATTTAAGACTTGGCCATTGCTTCGCCACGTGCTGTAACAGTCCGTAAGCTTGAACTTTACAATAATCCGAACTCATCCAGCTTCCCTTAAATTATTTTATTTATTTCAAGTGTTTAAACTAGTTAGGTAGTGTTAAATGTTAGTGAATCTTATTTATTTATTGAAAATTTTTGAAAATTAAGTACCTTAAATAAAATTTTACAACAAGATGTTGGACAAGGCTTAGCTAAGACAATCCCCAATTAATTAGATTTGGGGGTATTATTATTAAGCAATTAATCGGGGTACGCAATTAATTTAGAGATAATGTATCGGATTTTCGAAAATCAAGTCCCGCAGAAGTTATTTTATAAGCCTAATTAAGGCTTCTCTCATTTCTACTCGATTTTTATTTATTTATGGAATAGTTTTAATTTCAAGTCAAGAAATAACAGGTTTTCCTAAAATTAGTCTTGGGCTATTGTTATTATTAAGCTATTAATCAGGGTACGTAATTAATTTAGAGATGAGACGGATTTTCGAAAATATATTCCCGCAGAGATAACTTTATAACACGAGATTGTCCTAAGCCTAAGCTAAGCCTCGTCACATTTTTACTCGGTTTTTATTTAAAATAAATGGCAGAATTTCCAAATGTTTTATACAATTATGGGAGACAATTAGTTAGCCAGAGTCTTTATTTGATTCAGGGTCGCAATTAATTGGTCTCTCTCCATAAATTTGGTAGCCAGAGTCTTTCTTTCATTCTGGGTGGAAATTAGTTGGTTTCTCTCTATAAATTTGGTAGCCAGCTCTTTTTAATTAAGGACCTCTCTTTCTTAAATTATGTAAATCTACAAGATTATTATTTTGTTTGACCCATAAATAAGCCTTATGTGTTATTAATGTTTTCATTTATAGCTGCTGCTGATATTCATGGACTTTCCTGTCGCTGGTCATTCCGAGACTTATCATTCCAGATGACATCCGTTATTGGATTTACGCTACCCGATGTCTTCAAGTTGGGCTGGACTATCTATCTCTCTCAGCGGTGACTTCAAAAATACGGACAAACGAAGCTAGAAGACTGGAAAGATTACAAGCAATTTACATCTTTTTTCTTTGAAAATTTAATTTAATTACTACAATTCATTATTTTCCGCGTTCAAATTTTAATTTACCAAACACTTTAATTATTTTTCTTGTTTGAAAATTATGTATACTCTTGGTTCTTTTTTTCTTATTGAATAAATTTTGCCTTAAACCTGGTTATTTGTTTTCTTTTAATTGTTTCGATGTGGGGGATGGTTTCAATTTTTTAGGGTCTGGACTTAGAATGGTTTTTTTGACCCCTCCCCAGCTTCTTTTTTAAACATTTTAAGCTTATTATGGGCCTATTTCTGCTTTTTTTTTAATTTTTAGGCCTACTTCTGCTTTGTTTTTAGTTATTTATAACAAACATTCAAGGGAAAAAGCCTAAAAAAAGCCGAAAAAGGGTCCTAAAAAACCCCCCTAAGTCCAGACATTAAAAAATTGAAACCACCCCCAATATCGAAACAAATCAAAGAAAACAAAGAACGTGACCCAAGAAAAAAATTATTTATTGAGATAAAAACAATTGAGGTGTATACAAAAATTTTCCGTAAAAAATAATTTAAAGAGTTCCGTAAATTAAAGTTATACCGCGTAAATTAAATTATGTAGGTGCAAATAAAATTGTATATAACAAAATTGAATCAGCTACTTAAAAGTCTTGACGTTATTTGACTAGATATAAAGCCTCGTGCATCGCCAAGTCCAAGAAAGCCTCGTGCATCGCCAAGTCCAAGAAAGCCTCGTGCATCGCCAAGTCCAAGAAAGCCTCGTGCATCGCCAAGTCCAAGAAAGCCTCGTGCATCGCCAAGTCCAAGAAAGCCTCGTGCATCGCCAAGTCCAAGAAAGCCTCGTGCATCGCCAAGTCCAAGAAAGCCTCGTGCATCGCCAAGTCCTAGAAAGCCTCGTGCATCGCCAAGTCCTAGAAAGCCTCGTGCATCGCCAAGTCCAAGAAAGCCTCGTGCATCGCCAAGTCCAAGAAAGCCTCGTGCATCGCCAAGTCCAAGAAAGCCTCGTGCATCGCCAAGTCCAAGAAAGCCTCGTGCATCGCCAAGTCCAAGAAAGCCTCGTGCATCGCCAAGTCCAAGAAAGCCTCGTGCATCGCCAAGTCCAAGAAAGCCTCGTGCATCGCCAAGTCCAAGAAAGCCTCGTGCATCGCCAAGTCCAAGAAAGCCTCGTGCATCGCCAAGTCCAAGAAAGCCTCGTGCATCGCCAAGTCCAAGAAAGCCTCGTGCATCGCCAAGTCCAAGAAAGCCTCGTGCATCGCCAAGTCCAAGAAAGCCTCGTGCATCGCCAAGTCCAAGAAAGCCTCGTGCATCGCCAAGTCCAAGAAAGCCTCGTGCATCGCCAAGTCCAAGAAAGCCTCGTGCATCGCCAAGTCCAAGAAAGATATGTCTGGAATGAGCGTCTCCCCAACTCTACCGAACGTTGAAATCAGATAGTAGAAAGCGTCTCCGACTGATCAGCATTCAGCAGCAGAAAATCATTCGCGTCTGAAAAGGAAAATATATTAATATCAAATATTAATCCATTGCTTCCTTAGAATTGAATAACTTTAAGCCTGACAAAATAATAATTTACCTAATGCTGAGAAAATATAGTTTAAGAATCTAAGCCTAATTTCATAAGCCGTGTTCAAGTTAACCTTAAACCCGTGGTGGTGGCTTACATAATTTTATTTTAAAACTATTCTTAAATAGACTGAATTTGCGATAAATAATAATAATTAACAACCTCTTAATTCTGCCTGATTTATTAAAACTACTCAAAATAGTTAAGTCTTACTCTTGCTGCGCATCGAGAAGCGAGTTCATTCCAACATGGCCTCGCTAAACTGATTCCAAACGATTATTCAACGGCGGTAATGAGCTCAATATTCTGGAATGATTCCTTGACGGCGAAGAGAGAAAAATGGCGTGATTTCCAAGAGCAAAGTGGGAAACTATCTTGACTCCACGATGCTGATCAAAGAAAGAACTTTCGGCAGTACAAACGTAAAACGGGCTTGCGCTATCTAATTTGATCAACTAGGGTGGAATTTTCTATCGGGAAATCGTGTAGAAGTGCATAGGCAGTATACCAATCGAGGGCGTAAAAATGTCTAAAAAATAAAGATGTCTACGATGACAGTTGCTTTCAACCCTTAAACAACGTTTTTATCTCAAATACTACTTAATTCCCATTACGTTTTAATATTCTACCAAGCCTACCGGTTCAAACACGTGGAGGTTGGGGGCGGCGGCACCTATCTACTAATTAAACATAGTAAGCTAGTAGACAAAAGCAAAATAGAAAATCATAATTGAACAGAGGACAGATTATTTTACAAATATTACATCCCCATCCACGTGTTTGAACCGGTAGGCTTGTTAGAATATTAAAACGTAACGAAAAGAATTCAAAGTGAGACGGAAGAACATAAGAAGTACTTGGTCTCGGGCAAACCAGCGCTGAATTGGTGTGATGACGCGGCAATGGTAAGTTTTGTCAAAAAAGGAGGATTAAAAAGATTCAAAAAAGGATCTTGAAGATAAAAAATTACATCATTTCCAAATTGAAAATGGTCTATTTCGAAATATCCTTTTTAATATCATTTTACGCAACGTCTAATAAAAATCAATGTTTTCGAACTTAAACTCTTTTTTATTCCTTTTTTGGTCTATTCTGAAGATAAAGAGTTGGTCTGACATTTATTTTTTATAATTTTAATATTCTAAAGTCTTGGGCCTAGGAATTAAGTAGTATTTGAAATAAAAACGTTGTTTTAGGGTTGAAAGCAACTGTCATCGTAGACGTCTTTATTTTTTAGACAATTTTACGCCCTCGATTGGCCTACTGCCTATGCACTTCTACACCATTTCCCGATAGAAAATTCCACCTAGTTGATCAAATTAGATAACGCAAGCCCGTTTTTCGTTTGTACTGCCGAAGGTTTTTTCTTTGTTCAGCATCGCGGAGTCAAGATCGTTTCCCGCTCTGCTCTAGGAAATCACGCCATTTTTCTCTCTTCGCCGTCAAGGAATCATTCCAGAATCTTGAGCTCGTCACCGCCGTTGAATGATCGTTTATAAACCAGTTTAGCGAGGCCATGTTGAAATGAACTCGCTTCTTGATGCGCTGCAAGAGTAAGCCTTAATTAATTTGAATAGTTTTAATAAATTGGGCAGAATTAATTGTTTGTTAATTATTATTATTTATCGCAAATTCAGTCTATTTAAGAAAAGTTTTAAAATAAAATTATGTAAGCCACCACCACGGGGTTAAGGTTAACTTGAACACGGCTTATGAAATTTAGCTTAGATTCTTAAACTATATTTTCTTAGTATTAGGTAAATTATTATTTTGTCAGGCTTAAAGTTATTCAATTCTAAGGAAGCAATGGATTAATATTTGATATTAATATATTTTCCTTTTCAGACGCGAATGATTTTCTGCTGCTGAATGCTGATCAGTCGGAGACGCTTCCTAGTATCTGATTTCAACGTTCGGTAGAGTTGGGGAGTTCATTCGCTGTTAGAGACGCTCATTCCAGACATATCTTTCTTGGACTTGGCGATGCACGAGGCTTTCTTGGACTTGGCGATGCACGAGGCTTTCTTGGACTTGGCGATGCACGAGGCTTTCTTGGACTTGGCGATGCACGAGGCTTTCTTGGACTTGGCGATGCACGAGGCTTTCTTGGACTTGGCGATGCACGAGGCTTTCTTGGACTTGGCGATGCACGAGGCTTTCTTGGACTTGGCGATGCACGAGGCTTTCTTGGACTTGGCGATGCACGAGGCTTTATATCTAGTCAAATAACGTCAAGACTTTTAAGTAGCTGATTCAATTTTGTTATATACAATTTTATTTGCACCTACATAATTTAATTTACGCGGTATAACTTTAATTTACGGAACTCTTTAAATTATTTTTTACGGAAAATTTTTGTATACACCTCAATTGTTTTTATCTCAATAAATAATTTTTTTCTTGGGTCACGTTCTTTGTTTTCTTTGATTTGTTTCGATATTGGGGGTGGTTTCAATTTTTTAATGTCTGGACTTAGGGGGGGGGTTTTTAGGACCCTTTTTCGGCTTTTTTTAGGCTTTTTCCCTTGAATGTTTGTTATAAATAACTAAAAACAAAGCAGAAGTAGGCCTAAAAATTAAAAAAAAAGCAGAAATAGGCCCATAATAAGCTTAAAATGTTTAAAAAAGAAGCTGGGGAGGGGTCAAAAAAACCATTCTAAGTCCAGACCCTAAAAAATTGAAACCATCCCCCACATCGAAACAATTAAAAGAAAACAAATAACCAGGTTTAAGGCAAAATTTATTCAATAAGAAAAAAAGAACCAAGAGTATACATAATTTTCAAACAAGAAAAATAATTAAAGTGTTTGGTAAATTAAAGTTTGAACGCGGAAAATAATGAATTGTAGTAATTACAAATTAAATTTTCAAAGAAAAAAGATGTAAATTGCTTGTAATCTTTCCAGTCTTCTAGCTTCGTTTGTCCGTATTTTTGAAGTCACCGCTGAGAGAGATGGATAGTCCAGCCCAACTTGAAGACATCGGGTAGCGTAAATCCAATAACGGATGTCATCTGGAATGATAAGTCTCGGAATGACCAGCGACAGGAAAGTCCATGAATATCAGCAGCAGCTATAAATGAAAACATTAATAACACATAAGGCTTATTTATGGGCCAAACAAAATAATAATCTTGTAGATTCACATAATTTAAGAAAGAGAGGTCCTTAATTAAAAAGAGCTGGCTACCAAATTTATAGAGAGAAACCAACTAATTTTCACCCAGAATGAAAGAAAGACTCTGGCTACCAAATTTATGGAGAGAGACCAATTAATTGCGACCCTGAATCAAATAAAGACTCTGGCTAACTAATTGTCTCCCATAATTGTATAAAACATTAGGAAATTCTGCCATTTATTTTAAATAAAAACCGAGTAAAAATGTGACGAGGCTTAGCTTAGGCTTAGGACAATCTCGTGTTATAAAGTTATCTCTGCGGGAATATATTTTCGAAAATCCGTCTCATCTCTAAATTAATTACGTACCCTGATTAATAGCTTAATAATAACAATAGCCCAAGACTAATTTTAGGAAAACCTGTTATTTCTTGACTTGAAATTAAAACTATTCCAAAAATAAATAAAAATCGAGTAGAAATGAGAGAAGCCTTAATTAGGCTTATAAAATAACTTCTGCGGGACTTGATTTTCGAAAATCCGATACATTATCTCTAAATTAATTGCGTACCCCGATTAATTGCTTAATAATAATACCCCCAAATCTAATTAATTAGGGATTGTCTTAGCTAAGCCTTGTCCAACATCTTGTTGTAAAATTTTATTTAAGGTACTTAGTTTTCAATAATTTTCAATAAATAAATAAGATTCACTAACATTTAACACTACCTAACTAGTTTAAACACTTGAAATAAATAAAATAATTTAAGGGAAGCTGGATGAGTTCGGATTATTGTAAAGTTTAAGCTTACGGACTGTTACAGCACGTGGCGAAGCAATGGCCAAGTCTTAAATAGCTTCGAATTCAGCATGCGTACTTGAGGAAATCGAGCAGAGAAATGGCAAAACTATCAAGAATCGACCTTGAAAGCCACCACTACGATCAGATGAGCAACAAAGGTTTTCCGAAGTGACCTCGCCGACTTCAAGGCAAAAAATGAGCTCCGCAGTGAATTGTTTCCACAAGAGAATTCAATGGCGGCGAAGAGCTCTAGATTCGAAGCTGATTCCTTGACGGCGGAGAGAGAAATGGCGGAACGTCAGCGAAAGTAGTGATTCTTCGTTTTTATTGACTGAAAAAATCGGCGAACATCTGATTGGGAAGCGCGGAGCTGGAACGATCTCGACTCCACGGTGCCGATCAGAGAAAGAACCGTATTCTGTAGATCGTCTGGCAAGATCTACTCTCACGTTCCAACGTTAGTGGCGCTGCGAGCGAAGGAGTGCGCACAAAGATGCATCGTGACTCTGGCGCGAAAATAGCAAACAGTGCTAGGCCTAAATAAATTAAATAGCAATTTGCATACATACTTATACGTTAAGCCTACATATATTAAACAATAAATTACAATTACGTAATGGTGACGTCATAGGTTATATACATAAACCTATATATTCATTAAAACCATGAGTTCAGTTCAGTTCAATTCGATGGATTTTTTGGCGCACGTGATGGTCACGTGACCATTACGTAATTGTGACGTCACAGGTCACGTAACCATTGCGTAATTGTGACGTCACAGGTCACGTGACCATTACGTAATTGTGTCACAGGTCACGTGACCATTACGTAATTGTGACGTCACAGGTCACGTGACCATTACGTAATTGTGTCACATGACACATGACCATTACGTAATTGTGACGTCACAGGTCACGTAACCATTACGTAGTTGTGTCACATGTCACGTGACCATTACGTAATTGTGTCACAGGTCACGTGACCATTACGTAACTGTGTCACAGGTCACGTGACCATTACGTAATTGTGTCACAGGTCACGTGACCATTACGTAATTGTGTCACAGGTCACGTGACCATTACCTAATTGTGACGTCACAGGTAACGTGACCATTACGTAATTGTGACGTCACAGATCACTTGACCATTTCGTAATTGTGACGTCACAGGTCACGTGACCATTACGTAATTGTGACGTCACAGGAAACGTGACCATTACGTAATTGTGACGTCACAGGTCACGTGACCATCGCCCGACAATTTTAAAGTACATAATCCCGGAGTGGATTATTGTTATTCGCTTAATGACTATAGCCCACCTTATGAATTAAGTAGATATTTCGTGCTTCAACATATGTCAGTGAATCGGTAACTTGTAACGTATTGGGCCCATTAGTTCTGTATTTCATTAATAAAGTTCATGTTAGTTTTGCGTTACTATATTGCTACTCTATTCTTTTAGAAATCTTTTTAAATAATTCTAATATAGTGAGCCTAATTCAGATATTATGATGTATTTGTATGTGACCCCCGTTTCTAAACCACAGCCACTGACAATAATTAGTAAGCTTATAAATACAAATGATTTTATCACACAGACTTAAAACTATTGATGCAAGTTTTTATTTCGAAATATATTCCATTTGTTACATTCCATTTTATTAAAAATTAAAATTGAAATACTTTTCAAAAATATGTTATCATTCATTACAACTTTGACAGTTTGTAATATTTTCATTGAATAAAGCCAGTAAGTCTCTAGCATTATGAAGTATAAGTAGTGTCATACTTATCGAACATATCGTATATATACTTATTTAATAAAGTATCGGTTCTTTCAAAAACGCTAACATTTTGTTTTCATGGTTTAACAGGATACAGCTTTCCTCCCATATTATATTCAGCTACTTTATAAACTACACAGTCTTAAGTTTATTAGTTTAACTACACTTTAATGACCCATAGAAAACGTTCTTTCCGTTGACAATCGCAATTCGGGCAGCTTGATAAACGCTATGTTGTCCATCTTAAGTGTTATGTAGTTTCTTTTACCCCTCCGAGTGTCGATGACGTCTCTGTGTGAGAGTGTGTGTCTGTCACCGCGTTCGCAGTTGGAAAATCGGTGTAAACGTGCTCTCAGAAAGACATTTTTCCATTGTTAGGATTGAGAAGTACACCACGATCGGCTTGGGTTACGTCTAGTCTCCCAATGGCAGGGCTTCCAACAAATATTCATTGTGAATCAATCGCTTTATCACTAAATTTCCAAAAATGGTTAAGAGTCATACGCTTGAATTCAAACGTCAACTATAGGTATGTTTAAAATGACTTTAGGAATAAAGTTTCTTAAAACGATTTAACTAAATTAAGGTGAATTAATGACGATTAAAATAATTAATATCAGTTATATTTATTTAATCATTTAAGAAAAACCTCTTTATTGCGTCTCGACTAGGAGAGGTTTATTTTGGTTTAAGTATCGCGCCGTTCACAAATGACGTACTTGAGTTATTCGTAATAAGTATGACATTACATATACTTCGTAATGCTAGAGGCATACTGAGAGCTAGTTTGAGAACGACATGAGAATTGACTACACTCAATTTTGCAGTTCATCTTCCCATTTAGTCTGTACTATTCCTTTGACAGCGCCTCATGCACCAGGCGTCGCTTTACGATAATCTATGACTTACGTCACTTCATGACAAGCTCTCAGTAACCAGTGGCAAACTTATGGAACATTCCTTATGAACTTATGGTAAAGTTATGATTTACTGCCTTACCTTTGGAAATACTTACCGTCAATCAATCTATGACCAGCTTCTGAAATGATTTACAAATGGGCGTCTACGTTTTTCCAAAAATTGAAAATTCAGATTTGTTGAGAAAGGAATCGAAGCTTCCTGAATATTTGAAACACTCTAATTTTATACTTCTAGGACTTGCATTTAAGTCCATTATTTGAAAATTTGTACCAGTTTCTTTCAGTATTATAGTGCACTTTATTCATCATAATTTGATTTCCTTTGAAGGGTAAAAATTTAATGTAAATTCCATCGTTTCTTTAATTACACTATAAAAATGTGGCACCTGGGTTTTATGGGGGTAATGGATTAAGTGGACATTTCAGTGGTTCATTTATTCGCGAATCTCTTATAAATATTAAGATTAATTACTTCAAATTATATTAATTAAATTTATATTTAGAAAAACCACAATATTGCGTGCTTTAAAAACTGTAATTAAAATGTTTCTCGCCAAAGGTTTCTTTTTTCTTTGCCCACAAATATCAATTTGACTAAGATATTCATTCGATTATGATTTTTTTTATAAAAAAAAAAACATACACATTTAAATTGTACCATTTTAAAAAAATTGAGGAACCAAAGATAGGATAGTAAAATATTAAAAATTAATCACAGACATAGACTATTAAAGAATCAAAACTTTCATCCAATTAACTCTTCTTGAACATTACGTAATGAAAGGAAGACAAACCTCATTTTCTCTATTAATTACCAATAACCAAAGGTAAAGTATAAAATAACTGCGAGTAAAAGTACAAAATTTTTCAATTAAAAGCGATTTTTTTAATATAAAATTGTCGTATATTACCAACTTAAACTTTACCAGTTCAACTTATTTCTCTATGTCTATGAACCATGAGGTAGAAGACATAAAAATCTACGAAAAAGCACCATCTTAATGAAAACTGTCTTATCATAATTAATTACCGTAATAAAAATTAACTCTAATATTAACCAACTTAACGTACATAAAGTTCTCCCAAAATGTTTCTATATTTAAGACCCTTATTTACAAGTTTTACATAGAATAAATAGTTTTAGGAATAATTTTAATTCCTTAATCTCGTTATTCCATTTTAATTATAGTTCGCGATTATAGGTCGTTATATCAGATGGAGGATCACTTAAGATTGACATTTTATATTTTTTAAAAACGCACCGTTTGTGGGTTGTTTATTTATTTATTTATTTATTACGTTTCAATTTAATTCATTTATTTTTAATGCAAAGTCTTTCATTTGCTTACTCGCATTCCAGCCACACTCTGGGATTTCTGTAAAATTTCAAATTCGTTTATTGAACTTACTTTTTCGGTGTATATTTATTTATGAACTTGAATTTTTAGCTGATAAAAAGATTTAATTTTTTTTAAATTAGTTTTCATTAATGTTCATTAATTAAAGTTAATCAATTAATCACTTATTATATCTATAACCGGTATTTTTGAACTGGAGAAAATTAATTGATTGAAAGGATCTATTAAATCATAAATTAAACGATTGCTGAAAACAATAGACGCGAACCCGGAACCCATAGAAGACCTGAGAACGTTGATCCGCAGTTTCGTTATTTAGGGTATTTTTCTTCCAATATTCATTTGTTCTCAGGTTTTGATGTTTTCACACAGACCTTTTCAATCACGTAATTACCTTGATTCAAAATAAACTATGTCGTTGTCAATACATTTAATAATAAATATATACGCAATAAAAATTTAAATTTAAAAACAACCTTAACACGTCTAATATCACAGTAAACGTCCGTGGATTTAACTAAACGACAAAATACAACTTAACCATCAAAAGTTCTATTATCAGCTTTTGTGTTTGTTTCGCGCTTTTTTTTTTTACTTCAAAACAATTTCGCGTTTTAAGGTCATTTGAAGGTTAGCGTCTTAATTTGGCAGCGGCTTTGATCACAGACATAGGGTAATTGTGGGTTTCTGGACTTAATTTGCATGTAGGCACATTGAAAATGGATGCTTCTGTTTATGATAAAAGTTCAATTAGCTGTATTAATTTGTTAATACTTAAATATTATTCAACTTACGATCTGGCAGGTCGTATATTTTTGGTGGAAGGTCTGCGAAAAACTGATGGTGAATCGCGACTTGGGCGGATATACGCCTATTGGGCTGAAGCTGTTGAAAATATTGCAAAATGCGTCATATAATTTATGTTAACAGTACCGAATAGGAGAAAAATTTGATCTTACTTGTAAAAAACTTGTGGCTAGGTTTTCTCCATAGGTAATTTCAGAAAGTCTGGGAAAAACTGTTGAGATTACTTGAGGCTTGTGGTGAAAGAACTTGTCAGGTCGGTAATTGGGAAACTTGGAAACGCCATTCCAAGTATTTTCTGTCGGTGTACCCAGGACCTACATTACCAAGAAAAAAAGTTAGACTTAATCGTAACGTTTAAAGCAATGACGTACCCTCCAAATTTTGTCAAGTTGGTCCGTCGTATCTTTCACGCCAGGAAAGGCAGCTGCTCCTGTGACCATTTCGACAAAAATGCAACCAACTCCCCTGAAATTAAGTATTGAAAAGTATGTTTTAATCTTACGGATAACATTAAGGGTACATGGTGGAACATACCACATATCTAATGACGTTGAATAATCCGTGGATCCTAGCAAGACATCGGGTGGTCGGTACCACAACGTCACCACTTCGTGAGAATAAGTCCTACTAGGAACAGATTTCGCCCTGGCAAGACCAAAATCGGCAAGTTTCAACTCTCCCAACTCGCTGATCAAAAGATTCTGAGGTTTGAGATCACTAAAATAGAAAGTACAATAAAACATTAGGAACACGTTGGGTTAAGATTCATTTAAGTGTATTTACCGATGAAGCACTCGTCGTTCGTGGCAAAAGGCAAGACCTCTTAGTAATTGGAAGAGAAACAACTTGACATTCTTTGGGTGAAGACCGCCCGGATGTCTTTCCAGGTACTGACTCAGGTCCGTATGCTATGTAAGAAAAATTTAATAATGAAAATAAATAATTTTGTTGTTTTAATTATCATCGCTTTTTCATAGAAGACATCAATTCGTGTAGGAGGTAATCAATATATTGACGAAAAGTTATCGATTTAATTCATAGATAACATAATTAATTTTTAATTGTAATAAAAATGGTAATTGTATCTTATAATATTAAATGAACATTTAATAACAAACTTAAAATAATAAGCATTTTAAAAAATTTCATAACAAAATCGATCAATATTTTTGCCGCAACTTATCTACTGGTATAGAAGTAATGCAGTGGAAGATGACACAATACATTAACAGTCTTATAGATCTCTACTCAACCCCTTTGACCACAGTGCCTTTAGGCCAGCGAACTGACCCTAAATCAATCGAATTACGTATGTCCAGCCTCCTTAATTCCCACATACTTTAACCAATAGTCTACAAGTTCATCAACTTCCATTCGGAAGATCGTCCGTTCAATCGTACCGACACAAAGGTAGGTAGTAAAACTCTCAGACTAAGTTTAATTTATTTACTTTGAATTTCTCTAGGCGGTTCCCATAAGTTTTCCTCTCTGGGAAACCGCAAAACTAAACCAGCTCCCTCACCCTAAAAGACAACTTATATACTTCAAGTCTGAAATCGGTAATCCATAGTCCGCGAATATCCGTACAACCCCATCCCCACGAGAGAATTGTACGAGATCTCATGGACCATTTCGACTTACGGTACGAACCATCTCCAAGATACTTTCCCATCGTTTGTCAATATCAAAAGTGGTTATATTGGGAAAGGCAGGAATTATCCTGCACGTGAATGAAATGGATTGTATGGTACGTAGGCAGGTCCCTAAAGATCACGCGCAATCTTCGGGGAAGGCCAGCTACGTACACGTCTGTATATTTTATGCCCCTGGTAAAAGGATGGACACGAGTGGTATCGGACCCCCAAATCAACTTACAAAGCGATTAAAGTGCCACCGGGAGAGAACACCCCCTTTATATTCGGTTATCTTCAGGGGATAAAGGAAACACTTATTGACCTTTAGATACCCTTCATTATTTTCAATTTCATCCATCTTAATATTTGACCAAGCAAGAATTGAGGTTCACAACATTTGATTAACGTTTTACCTTGTTTTCAAGTCTATTAGACTTTATTATTTAGTAACAATTAATAATATAATTATAAAAACGCTTTCTCTAGGAAATTCTTCGTTTTTTCAAGTCTCTCAAGAAGTATAGTTTATAAATCCTAAAATAAGAAGCCCGTATTTTTAGTCTACAGTTTTTCGATATAAATAAAATGAACCGAGTGCATGGAGGAAAAAAAACTTTTGTGGGAAATAAAATGTAGTTAAAAGTTTCTTCCAAGAATAAGCATTACGTGGGAACGAGAAACACGCCTCAAATATAAATTTCCCAACACTGGGAGCCTGGGAAAGTTGCAAGCCGAATCAAGTACAGGTACTAGACTTTATAGAAAAAAAACTTAACTTCAGAAAACCAGAGCTAGGATAAACATATTTTTTGTAAATGGATAGTTATCATAATTTTAAATTTCATATTAACATTTCGGTACGTAAAATAAGCTTTCTGATAAATATTTTTTGAAATTATGTAACAATAAAATATACTTCGCATTTTTCAAATTCTTCAATTTGTTACAAATATCCGACCTCTTGCACTAAAAATCCTCGAGAAAAAAAAATAGAAACTTATGACCTAACATCTAACGAATTCTGCCTTAAATTCCCCAAGAGTTGAAGGAAAGGTTATAAAAAGAAAGAGGGTTACAAGAACTAGATCTAAGATACAACATTCATGTAGGTAGACATATAGAAACAGCAGAAAACGTCTAGTTCAACTTATACGATTCAAGACGTACCTAAAAACATGCTAGCTGTTGGAAGCTACACGGTTTAGTATCGAAATAAATATTTGATTATGTTTTTTACCCTACCCCGAAGCAGCTATAGATTGGTTTTGCTAGTCTATTCTCCCGTAGGTAATAGCATGAAAATTTGAAAAGGTGTATGTATACAGGGTGCTTTTGATAAGTCTGGAAAGCATAAATTAAGGGGGATGTTCTTTGGGTGCACGATTTTGAGTCGGAAATGTAACTTCTATCTCCATTTTGCAGTCCGGGCTACTGTTTTCGAGAATTATAATTTGATGGAGTGTTTAAGGGATACCCCCTTAATTAAATTAGAAATCATTGTCTTAATTTTAATCAGACTTATCAGAATCACCCCGTATATTGTGGAAATAGCTACTCAGAGCCAAACACAAGGGTAATCCAAGTTTGTTTGTTATTTTAGGAAGGTGTTTACATATCATGATATTGCCTTCAAATTTTTCGTAAAACTCATCCAAATCGCAAAAAAATCTTTAAAGAAATATAACTGACACTAAATTTGATGCTTTCTTATATTTATCAATAGTAAAAAGCAGAATTCAAGAAGAGGAAAAATCCAGACAAAATATATTCACTCCTGATTTTTCCTCCCTACCAATTGTTAGAAACCCAACACATATGAAAATACTAACAAACCAATTGAATGGAAACAAACCTAACCTTCGGGTAAGGACTATGTGATCCATAAAGCTCACCATTCAGGTTTCCTTTCATTAACCAGGCCTACACGATCAAATTTACAATGATAGGAGAGATTCTATCCAAAACTACATCTCTATATCGTGAACTGGATATACATATGTATGGATAGAAAAGCTGGGCGTAAAAATTGCCATAAAAATGCTCAGAGGTGTATTGGTGCCCCTTAAGGGTAAGAAGGTCTTACGACCTTTAGCGGGTTTAAAAGAAACTATTTTCGCTAAGCCTATCTTTTACTTTTTCATCGTCTGAGAGTACCGGTGTAAAAAAACCTTACCACAGAAAGAATAGATTTTATTCTACCATTAATATTGAACTATAATTAGAGTTTCTGATAAGTTTCTCATAAATTAAACGGTGTACTTATGTATTCTTTGGGTCACACTGGGTTTAAAGTGTCAATGAACATGGGGTCTATGGACTCCCAAACATTGATTGACCCCTACAACAAGGGACAATGAAATATCTTGACCCTAGTTATTTCATGTGACGAACTTTTCTTAATTTTTATTTATTTTTGTTAAGAGTAGTTGATCATTCATGGGAGGATTGAAATATATAATTTTCTTTCATGCTTGTACATCAGGGAGAAACAATAACTTTTAACGACCTTAATATCGAATTGAGTTCTCCCGACTTCTTATATAAGGGTGCTCGCTCTTTTAAACTTTACTACTTAGTAAATTTCTTTTAAAATGGCGGTTTTTATAGCCCCTAGTAACGTGGTTGATTCGCTAATAAAGTATAAAAAATTACCCCTTTAGGTAGAAGGTATAGAATATATCTATAAAATTCTTCTGAATCCGCGAGAACTCAGGTAATACCCGAGTTTATTAATGTTGGTTTCTCACTGAACATCGGTGTGCGGCAATGAAGCACTTTTATTATTCAACAGGGGCATTTTATTCAATAAAACTTCGTTTGTATGTAGACAAAAAATTCTAAAACAATGCAAGGGAAAAACACTCGAATTTCACAGATTTCAATTTTGGACAAGTTATCGCTTTCGAAATTCTGAAATTGTCGTGTTCAATGAAGTTGGTCTAGACACTCTTATAATGCACCTTTATAACTAGAATTTTAAGAAAACAAACATGCTAAGCCTACTTTTTCGAATTTAAATAAGAAAAGCAGACAAAGGTTATTTGCATACTCAATAAACTAGAGGAAAGGAGACCGGTTTATAAAGAACAAATAAGAGTTCCAATATGGCCTGGAGCCTTTCTAAATAGGCAATCTACGAGTGACTTCC
The DNA here is from genome assembly GCF_054372755.1 of Phalangium opilio. NCBI lineage: Eukaryota > Metazoa > Arthropoda > Arachnida > Opiliones > Phalangiidae > Phalangium > Phalangium opilio. Next base: position 2,256,037 of record NW_028324187.1, on the reverse strand, counting down.
TCTTTGATATGGTATGGGATTGTATTCTAAAGTTTGAGAAAATATATAGCTAAGCCATGTCTATTTTAAGCCTACCGAAAGCTCCTTACTTCACTGTCTCTTAGTCTTAGAATCTCAGGAATCTTAGAAAAATTCAAAAACCACAAGAACTCTGGTAACCCTGGTTTACGTCGAAAAATTGACTAGCTAGCGTTGGCATGGCATAGACTAGAAACGAGGCTTAAGGTTACGAGTCTGAGCAATCAACTGATGGAAACCATCCATGTTTTTGCAGCAAGATGACAAAAACAGAGGCCCGTTGCACGCTTGTCCGAAGTTATTTTTTTCTTTCCCTTCCCTCGTGCGATACCTCGAGCAGCAAGATCTCCCCCGGGGGAACTTTACGGGGCTATTGTCTCTGTCTAAGCTTTGCTAAAGTGGTAGTAAGCTAAGCCTGAAGCTAAAGCCAAGGGCGAGGAGAAAGGAGAGGGACAAACCCTGTTTTATATCAGAAAAATACTCCAGACAAGACCATTGGGTGCATATACATATTTTACCCCCTGTGACCCCCAAAAAACCCTCAAACCAATTAAGGAGCAAGTATGGGGGAAACAAGGAAATAAAACGGAACAGTCCGGTTCTTCTTTAGGTATGAATTCATTCAATACTCCAAAGAAAAATAAACTGAAGAAATTTTGAAAATTGAACCATTTTGTTCAGAGCTGGGCCTAAATTCGACAATCATTTTCATGAAGCAATGAAATAAACTCAAGGGTGAACTAAAACTTGGGGCACGATGGTTATGGGTGCACGTATGCGATCAAATACTTTTTTCATTCCACGAAGGGTCTGGATTCTTGGAATGAAAACCGTAAGCATCAATGTCATTTGACAGCAGTATCAACTGTGCAGAAAGCTTGCTTTCAAAGAGATTATGGTGCAAGGTGAAAGTGCCAACGGAACTAAAATGAACCCGTATAAAAAGAGGGCCATACAACCCTTTTGGATGAAGGGTCCAACTTCCTAGATCGGGTCGTAAGCGCGCGTAGAATTACAAAGTTGGCATTATACTTCGGAATTCCAGTCGCGATGTCAATATAAGAGATTTATACCACTAATAATGGACTATATTAGATGTATTTGTGGTACAGCGAATCGTGGTTATATTACGTATTTGATTGTTACTCAGTTTTACCGTAAACCGTTACTAGATATTAGCAAGGGAAATAAGATACAAATCTTTATAGTGCATTGGTACTTTGAGTACCCGCCTACTTCACGAAATACCATTCTTACACAGCTGAGAAGGGGAGAGAAAGATTCCCAGTGTCGCATCTACTTTTTTAATAGTATTAGTTATATAAGTAAAACATTCAACAAAATTTCTCTAGAAACTTGTAACTTAAACCGTATCTTTGAAATATTAACTTCTAATAGTACAAAATCCTCCCAAAATTCCAGTTAGAAAACTCGAAAAAAGAGAAAAATCCAAAAAGATCGCTCTACTCACCACATATTCAAAAACAAACGTCAGCGTTTCTCGTGTATGTATTATATCATGTAAGGTAACAATGTTTGAGTGTTTCAGGCCTCGTAGCAAAGAAGCTGGTAATAAAAAATACATCAGTATTAAAAAAAGAAGAAACCCAGCATAGAATAATTACGTCTTCAAACACGTAGTCAGTTTACCAGCAGACAACCCTTTCCTATATATCTACACACACAATTTTCTAACCCAACTAAACTTCTCTATACGCATCTTCCTTCTTTTTAATTATCCCTAAGCCTTGGCTACTTTTTACCCCAGATTCCCTTCAACCCTAACTTGAAAAAGCTTTAGTGGAAAAATCTATTCACGCGCTGCTCTTCCAGAATCCTTTACTAACCATCCTACCACGAACAAAACAAGGTGTTCGTCTCCTACAGCAGTGTAATACAGGAAAGCTTATACAACGTTTGTTCGTTTATGCATAGGCCCAGCTTTCGCTTTATTAATCAACTACTCTCAAACAATATTCGCTTAGACTCAATTAATTCAGCATAAACCTAAACACAGCCTTTTGATAAACAATTCCTACAACTTCCACTTAATTAACGAAACCACTAGGAATACATTTAAATCAAGGAAGTAGCGAAAAGGCATTTATTTAAATAAGGGCGATTCATCAAAAGTTTTCTTTATTAGATAAAAGAACGCTTAATTTTACTCGGTCCCACTACCATCCTCTTCGTTTTTGCTTTTTAACAAAAGGAGTTAGGCTTACGGAAAAAATAAGGGGGATGGGTTGACAAGCTAATATTTAACGCGCGAGCCCAGACTGATAAGCGACGTTGTATCTTTACTCATTTATCTCCGCTTACACGCTAAGCCTAACCAAAGGCCTAACGCTAAGATAATATTAAAGAAGTATATCATACCTTCTCTGATGGCAGTAAAAGGGGTTCCCTCTTCAGTCTGAAGGCGAATTTCTTTAAGGGCAACTACTTTGTTCGTTAAACTGAAAAAAAAAGAAAGAAAATATCGTCCAAAAATGATTAATATATTTATCGCGTTTTGTTTAAAACAACTTCTAAAAATCATTTTTATGAACTAAGAATAATTATTATGTATTTTAAAGAAGAATTTGAATATAGCGTGTTATAACGCTGTTAATTTTTGTTACAGAAAACTTTAAAATTAAATTACTTACTTGCTGAAACCTTTGTAGACCGTAGCGTAGGAACCTTCCCCAAGTTGTTCCAGTTTAATATAAGATTCTGTTTGGCCGAATGATAAATTATTCTGAAAATATCAAATAAAGCATGCAAATTTGTTAGTCAAAGTACGTCAACGTTTCTAAAAGTGCAGATAGACAAAGTTTTGTAAATATATCGTCGTAAACCATCAGCGTATTTTATTTCAAAAAGTAATTGAGTATGGAGGTTATACATGTACGTCTTTATCCTAACCTAAGCCGACTATATCAAGTTAGACAACCGTTCATATATGTATACGGTAGCGGGAGGATATAGGATAATTAACCCTTAACGAATACTGATGTTTCCCAGTTTTCCCCTCAGGGGTTTGAACCCTACCTTTAAAGTATAGCTTTTTAATTGGCTACTTTTCTAAATAAGCGATCAAAATTTTCCTTGCCGGGAAAGCGCATAAAATTTCTCTTCCATTTGATTTTTTTCTTTCCACCTAAATCCCTTAACTATATTTGAAATAAATACGATATTTTGCAACTGGTATGTACAGTATACTTCTAAAAGGTGCGTGTTGCAAAAAGGATACGAGCTCTAAAGTAGTCTACTCTCAACCCACCCAAGAACTCGTGACTCCAAAGAGGGGGCAAAACTTGTCAACGGTCTAAATCCCTGGCAAATCCCTCCATCCTTCATCCGGTACATTTCTACTGCCATTGGATGGAATACACGCCTTATACCCTATCTCTTCCCACATCAAGTGTAGTAAGGGGGTGGGAGAAATAGACCAAATTCTCTACGAATAGACCTTTTTCCCCCCTTTTCCCCTCAGAGCGAGCTATAGTTCCGGAGAGAGAGATAGGCATGTAAGCGTTGAAGGCAAGGAATTGAGGATGAATATAAGGATATAATCCAGATATATACATAGGAGATTTTTGAATTAGATACGACTCGTTACTTCATATATCATCATCTCTCTCCAGGATCAGAGACTAAAAGATTGTAAAATATGATAATTTTCCAATTGCAATTTATGTTTTTTTAACCCTGGTGATTTTCTAGATGGGTATCTGTTGAACATCAAATGCGAAGTAAGGTTTCAAACTTTTTTAAATTTAGATGTTAAAAATGCATTTAGAACATTCGGTAGAGAAACTGGACACATACACTTCTTTATTTACTTTTTGCTAGGCCTTTTTTTTAAAGGTACCAGACAATACAGAACAGAACCGACTCCAGCAGACGTTTAATGGGGAAAGAACCTTTCTTTTAATAAGAGTATCGGCTGAATGGGGAAGAAGAGAAACGGATAGAAGTCATGGAGTCGCACCAATTAAGAGCTAGTTCCTTCCCTAACTTGTCAGATGCAGGGATCATTAGGTTGACATCGAGATAAATGCAGATCAAAGGGATTTAAGAGACGGGAAAACTAAGCCCTTCTCTATACTCTAGTCTTTTAATCCAGGGAGCAACTCTCTTCCGCCGTTGCACGGTGTATCTTCCCTAGCCTTTCTTTCATTTGAACTCTTCCGGGGTTTGGCCCCTGTAGACCCCAACGCACTATGCTACTACCCTGAGTGTGTTTTTTTATTTCCTGAGGCGTTTCATTTGACTTTGTTTCGAATCCATGGCACCATCCTTAACTAAGCCTCGGCTAGACTATTTCCCCAGTGTTAGTAAGTTTTTTCTAGGGTTTTGTTTTGGAGAGAAAGTAATGTCTCTCGAAGAAAGGAGATGAAATTCACCTTCAGGCTAACTGTAATTGCGATTTTAGTTTTTGTAGCCCTTGACTAACAGCATAAGTTTATAAGATGTTCAATAAGTACTTCGTAATGCTAGAGACTTCCTATTAGTCCGTACTTGGTTTTTGACAGTGGTGTTGCTTTACCTCGAATCTATGACCTACGTCACTTCATGACAAGCTCCAGTTTGTAACCAGTGACAAACTTATGGAACATACCTATGCTAACAGGTATACAAAAGCAAAAGAGAAATGGAAGACAAGATCAAATACGCGGACGACAATGACCAACTGAGTCTGAGGTATTACGGGCAATATAGAAACGACAACCAATTTGAAAAAATAAAATGACATTTCATACCAACTGTCAACTTAACCACACACACACACACCCAAAGTCTATAAATTGAAGTTTGAACCATTTGAAAGCGAGGCCTGGGGCCATCACATGGAACTCATCCCGTATAACATCCCCATCCCCCATCCTCCTTCGAAACTCAAAGTATAACAAAGATACATTTTAAATCTCCCACAATCTCATATTACATTCAACAGACTCGTAAATCTTTCTTGATACACCAACCAACAGAGTAACTCTATTCCCACTCTCCTTCTACTAACATTGGGAGTAAAATAAAAGAAAAATAAACGAGATACAGTACGGTAGATGTAACGTGGCGCACCAAAACCGAATCAACTTAAAAATCCCCGTTTCTACGAAATAAATAAAACTAGGTGGATTTTCGAGCAATGGGAAGGGGAAGAGGAGAAGGGAAATAGGATGGAACTAAGAAGAAGAAGAAAAAAAGACCATTTCTCCGCAATAGGAAATGGCGGACGCGGGAGGCTTAATCCCCAGGAGAAAATAACCCCCCTCTACTATCCCCTTAAGCAATAAAACTTTAAATTCCGTGGTATAGTTTGGTCTATATTGCTCGCTATATTGGCCAACGGTATTGTACACGTCAAATAAGGTATTAAAGTAACGTCCATCAACTTGTAGATTCTATTTACTTTAAATTTGGTCAGATACCAAAGCTATACGGTACCAGACCCTCACTTTATGTTAAAGTAGGCGATTTTCGATGTACTTTATATATAAATACGTTGTATTAATGGTATATAGGATACTATGGTCCAATGGGATTTAAAAAGCATATATTCTTCCCATAAGAGTAAAGTCCAGATTCGGACCTCTAATATCTCTTAAAGGAAAGGCCAATATATCTTTTATCTTTCTGTTAAATAAATATTTGAAAATGGAAATACATTAAAGGAGATGTGGTAAAGCATCTTGTGTACTTCATAGCGTGTTCTAATGCGTAGTTTTCAGGAAGCAAACTTAGTTTCTAGTATCTCCTTTTAAACCGTATATATAATAGACATATTGTTCCAATTTTAAATAGTTATTATTTTGTATGCTGTTAAACACCAAAAAATTTAGAAAGATTATATCTCAGACCTTTCCATTCACTCCTAGAGAATTTCAAATATTAGGCCTTAGTAACACCTACGTAGATCCGAAATCAAGCCCCCTTACTACAATAAACTAATAAACCTAATCCCATTTACTAAATCTATTCCAAGTTAAATTAAAATACTATTTCAATCCCACGTCCCCCCCAATCTCATATATATTTGCATATCAATTTTTTTTTTGCCCACCATGAACGGTGTACCTAATCCAAAAGAATGCGGCGGCTAAGGTGGGCGGAGATACGTGGAACCAAAGCACATTTTGCGTTTCAAGCTTTATTAAGCAACACGCTTTCAATTCCTTTAATCAGAGCGAGTGGAAAACGAAAAAGAATGCTCAAGTTCGACGTGTTTGTTGTAATAAAGGAATATACGGGGAAGATGCTAAATTCGGTAAAGGGGTGCTTTGAAAATCACCACTTTATACCCTTGAATGTATTGGGTTAAGTTAAAGGAAATGTTTCAATTCAAGAGAACAGAAAAAAAGTGGTGCACCTTAAAGAGGAAAAGTATAGCAAAGGCTTAGTATTAGCACCACAAGAGAAAGTGTTGCCATAGCTTGGACCAATTCAGTGGGCAACCGCCCACTTTCACGCCCCCCCCCTTCCCCGGTTAATAGTCCCTTCGCGTGCCAGCTTTTGACACCCAGGCTAAACGAGAATCTCGAGAATTACCGGAGAACTTTTTTCCAGGCCTTCTTTCTTTCCTTCCTCTGTTAGCTCCTAACTTTGTGGCTAGCTTGAGTTTTTTTCTCCTTCTCTCTCCCATTCTGTTTCTACAGCTTGTGCAATTGATTTTAGGCTAGTGTTTCTATTTTCTTTTGACAGGGGCAAATTCATCGGCCAATAGAAGAAAGGCTAGTTTAGGAATCCATTTGCAAGAGGTTAGATCCTATCTAAGCCTAATCAAATCCACGAATGGATTAATTTGTCCAAAAAATACTGCATAAATTTATAACTCAAATATTGAAAGCGATATTTCTACGTGACAATTTTTGTTAATCAGAGATGGGAGTTCGTTTTAGTAATTAATACAACTATATCAATGACTACAGAAATATTCATAAATATGCATAGAGTGTCAGTAAATTTTAGGCTTAAACACGTAAAAATTTAAATTTACATTAATCACCACCAATAAAATTGACCACAAGTTTTGAATCTGTAACATAGACAGTAAATTACAGTTGATAAAAACTCAGTTTTAATTTCACAGCCCACTAAATACGCTTAACGTTTCAGAAATTTAATACAAAATGTCTCCTAATGTTCCAACATGAAACAAAAAACCCAGGACTAAATTCAAACTCTTTCCCATACATTACGCATTAAGTTCCCGCCAAATTTAACTTTTAGACAAACGTATGTGTAGGGGAAAAAGAAAAAGAAAAATATATATTCAAATTGCGAAGGGAAAAGTCGAAGATTTCAATTTAAAATATTTGCGGCATTTCAATTTATTTTAAAGCGTCTAGAGACTCGCGATTTTTTTTATATTCCTTCGTCTCTTTCCCACTAGCACTAAACCCCGCACTTTTTTCGTGCCCTTTTCCAAGTTTGTAGAAGTGAAAAAAGAATTATTCAAGCTATTTCTCTCGAGGGGGTAAAGGTAAGGCGGGAAAAAATCTTCCCCTCTTCTAAAAACTATACTTATATTCCCTATTTCATCCGAGCGATAGAAAGACCAAATTACTCTAAAACCTTAAAATCAAAAAGGTAAAAGTGCGGAGAGGAGAGATTTTTTAGCTTAAATTAAAACTCGCTTTTTTTATCTACTTCAAAAGGGAGTGATAATAATTTTTAGGAAACATTTGAAATACATTAAAATTTTATTTAGAGTATTTGGTGTCTCACTTGAAGGGAGTTTAAAAGAATTTCTTTACTTAAATATTTAAGTTTTTAATTTTAAATTTAAGGAATTAACACTAAAAAGGTTTTAGTAAAAATTATGGAAAGACGACTTACAGGGGTTTTGAACCTAAGCTATTTTCAATGGGCCCCTGTAGAACTGTTTAACCACGCAATACACCAATGCTCAAGGCAAAGCTATCATCCAGGGGCTAACGTAAATTTCGCATAAATAAAAATTATTTTTAGAAAAATATTTATAACGTCTATGAGTTACATTATTTTTGGCCCACATTCGGTAACAATTTCCCCCAAAATATCTTATAAGGAGGGGTGTTTTAGGGGGCAGAAACGTTTAAGGGGGAATTGAAGAAGAAAGGGTCACTGTGAAAATATTGGTTAGGAACGGAAACCAACTCTCTAATGGACTTTACGTGTTGCCACAAAACTGACCTTCCCAACCGGAAAACGAGGGCCCCAGCGCGCGCCTTCAAAGGTCAAAAGGTTATAAATAAACGGGATTCGCCTATAGAATCCGAACATTTCGTTCCGTTCACGTCAGCGTGCGTGGAGCGAGTTCTTTTCTCTATCCACGTCCGATGCGTAAAACAGGACCAATTATTTTATTCTCTTTCTACTGTTAAGAAGGAAGTTTATGCTCTGACCAAGGCTTAACTCTCAAAAGGCAGCCAAGGCTTAACTCTCAAAAGGCAGCCAAGGCTTAATGGGGGTTACATCTAAAAACGGGGTTTATTTCATCAACTGAATATAGCCAAGTGACGTGTTCTACGTGACCACAAGAAGGTTTGGCCTAGAATATACATATGTAAATAGTAAATAATTTTAAGCACGGCTTCCTATAAAACCCAGTTTTTTCTACTGTTGTGAGGGAACCATAAATAGAGGAGAAAAAAAACATATTTTGATTGTTCTCAGAAGTTATATGGGTTCTTGCTTCAACATGGCATACTTCATGAAGTTGGCAAGACCGTGGCTACAAAGGCCTAGATTCGGGCAGCACTTCTATCAAAGCGTACGATTATATACTTCTGATTTAAGTCGCGTTCTATATCCCAAAAATTATAGCTCCGGAACAGAAAAAAATACTAGGCGTACTTCAAAAGATGTTCTATAATTGAATTTAGTCTAGAGAACCATCCACGTTATAACGTTTGGCATCTAACAATAGACGTGCTAGACAACCCAAAATGTACTGAATCCTGCATGCTGCTCTCCCACAAATCTCATCATATATACTCGTCTCGAGAAAGATATTCTCCTACAAGTCCAACCTCCCCCACCTTATATAAGCCTACCTTAATATCTCTACAAGGTCTAGTACAAAAGTTATCCTATTTCAAAAAGGGGCTGAACAACGCGCTGAAAGTTATTGTTAAAGATTTTTCATTACATCTAATGGAGAGGGATAAAAAATTGGATGGCTGTTAAAAAACCATTTGCAACAAGGGGGAATACACCGTGTTAGTCCCATATTTTAGGCCTTGGCCATAGAATCAATCCCACGATACCCATCGCTAAGCCTACTTTTGGTACTAAACCCATAGGATAAAAAACTAACCCAACCTATAGTTTTCTTTCTGATGTGGGACATTAAGGATAGCAGTCACACTAACACCTGATGTAATTTTTTTTTCTCCCTTCCGATTCTTTGGGATAAGGGCTCTACGATATTGGCAAAAAAAATTGTACTCTTGTAGAACTACATTTTTTTAGAGTGCGCGCTGGGGTTGAAATTTAATGGTTTAATCCCGTAGATGGGGAGGGGTATTTGCAGTTGATTTCAAAATTTAAAGGGATAGTAGAATGTAATTTTAAGATAACAGATTTTTTAAATGCTTCTCAGAACATGCATGGGACATTAATATATCAAAGGATTTCTTTTTTTCAAGGTTCAATCGAAATAAGTGTTTATTTATCTTTCTATTTATATGTAGTGCTACAATCCCTTTAAAATTCCACAACCATTCTAGAGATATGTGGGAAGAAGTATTTTAACAAAGAAATATGGACTTACGTCAAAGGTTGGAAGTCCAGAAAAGCGACTTGATTTGAGTCCCTCCATGTTACCAAAGAATTCGGATTTTGGACGTGGTGGTTTCCTAGGTTTAGGGTCGTTGGCGTTGCCATTATTGCGGTTGGCATCCACTTCCCTGCTGACCGTGTGCCAGTCACCACCTGACCATTGGCGTTTGACTGTATCTATGAATTAAATAATATTATTATAATAATATAACACATATTCTAAATCGCTCTTAATTCCAAGGCATCTTTGATTAATTAACTTGAGGATAGGTTGATAGATTGGTATCAAAGAGTGCAAGTACTTACTGCAAGGTTTCTGGTAGCATTTGTCAAGGTTACTATAACTGGAACTGGTCCTGGGCGGAGGTGGTGGTGGAGGGTAATCTGAACTGGACATGAAGATATTGCCATTGGGTTCCAGACAAGACAGGGACCCGACCCCGCCATTGTTGCGGACGTTGTCGACTGGGGCGGAACGGGGCGGACCGGGATAGACCAGCGGCGCGGAAGGAGACGGACGCATTAATTCACCGTTCATCGTCACTTTAGTCACTTCCACATTCTATAGCGTAAAGACAAAGAGTTAAGAGATTATAAGTAAATAAAAAAATTAACAATACACTTTCATAATTAACCAGGAATAAGTTGGTAAAGCAAACTTTATACTAAAGGTTTACACGTGCGTCTTAGACATTTGTCCTAGCTTCCCGCGTTAAATAAGTTAAATATAGAGAATGGGAAACGAGCGAGAAAAGGGTCGATAGACAATTTCAGTCTTAATTCACGCTTTACCTATTCCCCGCCTTTGCCTCAATTAAAATTACCCCCCGAAGTGGAAAGGTTGGCTACGGTTTCCACCTCTTCACACCAAAAGACTCGATTGAAATAAAAGGTAATATAGCGAGCGTGTTAATCAACGATTGCACGGACGTATTGGCACTATTCGAGGGGTTTCGCAAATTGGCTTAGCTCTAATTACGAGTCCCGAACGCGGAGTTCCCGGTTCAGGATGATGGTGCATGGGCGCACCCTGGTCACGTGACTGAATAAGTTTAGTTCAACATATAGGCAGTAAGGGATTACCATGGAACACAGAATGAAACATTAAAACTCGATTGTGTAAAGTCGTTCCGCTCCATAGCTACTTTAAACTTCACGATGCGAATTAACCAAGAGCCTTTAAGTATACATAAGGTATTGTCTTTCCAGGCAATTTTTCTTCATTGATAATTTAAAGTGAACGGATAGCTAAAGAGTCATTGTTTCTATTTACTCGTTTGTTAAAGCTATTATATAAATTTATTTTTTTAGTTTAGTGTTATACATCGGTTTAAATCGCAATATTATTAAATTTAAAAGGCGATTGTTAGGCTTATATAAATATTATAGTGTGCAACTTTAAGATAACTCAAAATCACGGTTGAACAATTTTTAACGGCTTCATTGTCATTTACTACAGTGGAATCAAAACGCTAAGCATTTATTGTGGCAGTGGCTCCCTTACGGCGTTATTATATCTGATTAAGTATTTAAAAAAGGTCTTTGCAGTTCTCGAAGCAAACTATGGTTAGTCGACTGTCGTTGCTTTGAAAGGGAACCTTCAAGACGTTCAAGAGCTTCCTCTAACTTGGAGTGGTGTTTGGGAGCGTTCGAATCAGGTCCTCTTATTTTATACGTAATAAGAACACAAGCTTTGCATACCACAAAGTGGGGAAGCTTACCAGTATTCAATACAGTACAATGGGAATATAATAATATTTCATCGTAAAAATCCCCTAAATTGCAGGAAACCTTGATCAAATTTCTCCCTTTTCCGAGAACTCATCTCACATACATCTCTTGGCGTCGTCATTCCCTAATTTCGCCTTCTTCATTTAACTTTTCTCCCCCTCGGGTCTTCTCTCTCTCTCATCAATAAACATGAGAGGTATGTCCAAGTATTCAACCTTCCCTTTCTCCTAAACGCCTAGGTTTATTTCTCTTTTTAATTTCGGATCTTCCTCGAGGCCTAACTTTGTCGGGGTTACGTTGTGTTCCGTAGCGTGCCTGGTGCGCATGTAAGTGGCCCTGTGGCTACGCGTTCCTTTCTGATTCACTGACTGTCTTTCGCGCCAAATCCCTTCTCCAACAGCTTTTGCTAATAAGTTAGCAAACACTCGAGTCGTTCTTCCGTTCTAACTTGGCATTGCATGTATTACGGCATGTTTTCAAGTGGAATTTCCATGTCCTTCAAGATTTTCTCTATACACCTGCGCTTTTTGCAACCTCATAGTGAATTATCAATGTATTTAATGAAACTAAATTATATACCCTTAAACTAAAGACACAATTAATACATAGCTATGGTTATAACCCATGGAAAATTGATCAAACTATATAACTAAACATCAAACGTTAGTGGTCAATATCCCCAAGGTTACGTAGAAGTTAATCTCACCTCCCGCTGTTAAATACTTAATTTGTTTTTCCCGCTGTGAAACAAGTAATTCCACACACTCCCCTACCGAGCAAGTTCCTTCAATTAACAAAATGAGAAAGCAACGTAGGGTACGCCAAAGTATGAAATCCCGATAATAAGATATCCGCGGGACAGAAAATTATATCTTTTCATGCTCTATATAACAGTTCAGTACAGTTCTAGCGTAAATCTACACCTTTAAGAATACGGTGGAGGCTTGCACTGAGGTAACGGAGATCGCGCGTGTCCACCAAAAAGGTATTAAGGGAATTGAGCCCCCAGTAGTGTGGCAGGGAAGGAGGGACGTTTTACGGCTCTTTCGAGTTGCGGATTCTACCTGCCCTATACTACAACGTTTTCCAAGAAAGGTAACCCTTAAGAAACCTTATCGAAACCAGTATAGAACCAGAAGTGAAGTACTTAAAGTGTAAGGTTGAGAATATTGTACGTCAAGCCACAGTACAAGATGTGGAAAACCGTAGCCATTAATCCTTACTTCGTATATAAACTTCTAATAATAAAGGGAGATACCCATGTCTATAACTTCCTGGATCTTTTCAATGATTCAAGATGTTGGGAAATGTAGCTAGCCAGAGATAAAATAGAAACGTCCGCTACTGGTAGTCTTATTAACGATTCTGTCCAAAGTTTCGCTACATGAAGAATTGCACCTATTTCCTTGAAAACATCTGCCGGCAACAAAATCGAAATATGCAGAATTCTAAAGCAGAATTACTTGAATTTTGTAGAATTTTCTACTGGTTCTACACCACACCAATAGATTTTCATTCGTAAGGAATTTTAGTTCCCACGTCGGCAGTAATCTTGAAATATAAATAAGGCAAGCCAAGTAAAGTTCTTCAAGGCAAGAAGTTCGGGGTAGGCGCTAAAAGCTGCAGAAACCAACCAACCTTCCTGTCTACCTTCCCCCAATTCTCGTAAATTCATAAAACTAGAAGATTTTTGGAGAAAGTTTTCTGAACCATCCCTGTCTTTCATTTCAATCGTAGATTGCAACGCGTAAAGAAGTAAGAACCACAAATGTTTTAGTTGAAGAGGTTATCTTTGACTCCATCGCTTATTCAGCCTGCTCCGAATTGAATGTCGATCCCACTTTTAAAGAGCACTATCGTCAACGTTGAAATGTGCAAAATGTTATCACGAATTTTGCCAGTTACCAAGTTTGACTCTACTGTTTCCGCTTCTGAGACAGTGTGATAGTAACCTGGGAATCTCTTCATCGACCGGCTTGTGCCATTTCCAACCAACGTCTAGCGGTAACGAGAGTATACGATGCCAGGGATCACCAAAGCTTTTCTAAGTGTTTATATATACCAACGCGTTGGGTTTTGAGAATGCTAACTCAAGATGCTTGCTTACTCCATGACCGCGTTTATCATGGAGGTAAACCCTTGTTGCCTTTATCAAGAACGGTAAAAGGAAAAACCCACTAACAATCACCATTAGGCCTTGACTGCGTTAAGCCTAACATATTTAATTCTTTTCCCAAATTTATTTTTAACGCAACTACTTCCATGGAACTTATTTTGAATAGTGGGTGGAAATTGAAGCTCTACAACATCACGATCTGATGTCGTGACTTTTGGAAACGATCCTTCTTTTGGCTAGCGTTATTAAACGCGCGTTATCGCTCACGAAATATGATTGGCACGAAACTGTACTTGGTCACACAGGCAGACCCACCCTCTCTCTTTCTCTCACTTCGAAACTCGCAAGGGACCTTTTTTCCTAAAAATGGGTCGAATTTCGAACGATTCAAGTGTCGTAGACTCTCGACTCTCAGATTGAAGAGTGCACCGCACGAGACCTGAAAAAAACCCGTATACGACCGACCTCCAAATACTCATCACAAGTGGAACCTTACCCCTCAAGCCACTCCACCTTTATGGAACACTACCACCCACGCCTTGCCTATATTTCAATAAAAAACAAGAAATCGCAAGTGGAGAGAGAAGAGAGAGATAGCCAGGTAATTGTTAACTTTGGAGTCTGGACTATAGAAGGGTAAATAGAGATAGGATTATGTTAAGGAAAATGTCAAGGGTTGACGGCTTAAAAGGGAAGTCTCGACGCTATGTTTACGTAACTAAGATTAATTAGGGTTAAGTTAGATATTACGAAGGTTAAACGTAACTTGAACTAATTGAAGCGTCAACAGTTGATGAATGCACGTTCAGTTGTTGGTAAATAAGCTTCCAAATTACCAAAAAAAATCCAGGACAGACGAGAATTCGATTAAACATAAGCCTAAAATACTTGTCATAAATCGAGGAATATCAGAAAAAAAATGGTTTTCTTATATAAATGGACGTAAAAAGTGAAAGTCAAGAAGTGTGTGCGTGTGTATGTGTGTTGAGTTTGAATGGGAACTGCGGGGAAAATCGGTAGTCAGCAGGGCGTTTCGCAATAGTGCCTTATCTTAAGTTCCCCCGACTTCTGCGGGGCCTAGAAGGCCTCTTAAACATTTCCCACTTGGCTCCTCAACGTCAGAAGGTTCAACGGTTCAACATTAAAAGAACATCCGAAACGAAAACGCTGGCCAAACAGATAAATCTGTCCTTGTATTGAAAAAAAAAATGTTCGAATTTAAATTTCTCGGGGTCGTATTTCCCCCTATACTATTTTCCCTTAGTATCCTCGACGTGTAGATTCGACTTTAATAGGGACGGGGTTAAGCTCTTTAAGATTAGGAGCGGGGAAAAGTTTTGAAGGAAAACACACAATGATGTACGGAATACCTTCCCAACTTCAGGCAAGGAAACGCTGCGAAAGTTGATTTCATAATCGGAATCATGCTTAGTTCGCCTTATCAGCGGTTCTGTTTTACATTTAATTATAAGACAAAGGCTTAAATTCAAAGTAAGAATTTACGGATGAAAGCGATGGGGGATTATTATCTGTTGCTATAGAAGCGATTTCGAAAACCATCTGTTTTATTTAAAGACTGCAGCAGAGTCAAGTGTTCAAACAAGTTAATTTTAATCGATTTAGTAGGCTTAAAAATGTTCAATTCAAAATATTTTCGTTGATTTTTAACCGATTTAAAAATTGACAAATGATAAGAAAAGATGTCGAGCAGTATTTTAAGAAATTTTGAAGCTAAACCCGACAACCTGTATATCATTGGTCAAGGTTTCAGCCAATCAATGAATGTAACGTTAAAAATGGGAAATAGTTCTAAAGCATAAGATTACGTAATACATAGATGAAATGGTTGAATTATTTAGACTTCGTATCAGCAACTTCGAAACTAAAATAACGACAAATTTTTGAAATCAAATAAACACTTTATGCTCCCTTTAAAAGATATTTAAAGCCTAAAATAAATGTAATACATAAAATTATGCAGAAACGATCCTAATATAATATAAAAATCCATCATCTCCATGCATGGGTTCCATACTCGGTTAAGAATAAATAAAATGCAAATTCATTTATAATCTTTTAGCGTCTTCACGCAAAACATATATTAAATATTCCGATATTCGACTTATAATATATGGTATTTCTCAAACTACTTCCCTTATCTTTTATCCAATATAAAGAAGGTATTTTTGGGGAGGAACGTGCCAGAAAAAGCTAAGAAATATTTGCCTTTACTTTTCTTTCTTCATACCCAAACCCCGTTCAATATGCGGCCGGCAATATCTGGATATATTTTTTCTTCCATCTCGAAGTAGGGACAGAAAACGGTAGAAGTGTGACATCCCTATATCTATATAGAGGTAGATAGTGCCAGGGATGGATGGATATATCTATACCTCTACCTCGTCTGGGAACAATCTATCTCCGAGAGAAAAATAGCTGTCTTCCTTAGCCTAAAGAATTTTGCCCCGCTGTGGAAAGCAATATGAAAGAGTCGACATCATCCTGCACGATTTCTATGGAGAGTTATTGTCACAAAACGAATGTCTTCCAAAAACCAAAACCGATATCTATTGAACCAGGGATACATCGATTTCTTCCATTTGGAATCTTTAACGGGTCATTTTCTGAACCTATTTGCTTGAATTAAAAGGGAGGAGGTGTAGAAATCATCACCCCTGACATCATGCAAAATTTATTTGAAACCACGTGATATCTACCCAAATGTAAACAAGTTCTCTTTGCGTGTTGTGAACGGGTAAACCTGGGATCGAAGGTTGTCCTATATATGTGAATAGCCAATGAGACTGGAGGATGGAGAAGCTGGCGGTTAAGCAGCGTTTTAAGCTCTTCCCCTTACCTTCAATCAGATAGTAGTCTAGGGTTTTTATAGAAATTCCAAGTGGAAGAAATTATCAGGGCAGTCCTGATTGAACTAGAAGTTAATTCATAAGTTGAAGCATTTAGCGACCTTCTATGATGCTACAAGAGGGTAATTCAAGCCTTTTACTTCAACTTAAGACACTTTTGATGGCTTTGGTTTGGTTCATGGTTCTTATGAGCTCAAATGAGTTATGGTAAGTCTATTTTTGGATAATGGCCTACAAATATCAATTGTTAAAGTCTTACCATTTTTATCCAAAACAATAGTTTATCTTCACTATTGAGATGGAATTACTACATAATCACGTCCGTTGGAGAGTTAATGACCACAGTATTGTGAATACCAATTATCGGTCCTTCGTGCACATATAGCTAAACCATACTACTTCTGAAATAGATTGCTAAGTTTCCGTTGTTTATTTTGGTAGATGGATCCGATATGAAGTTTTTGTTATAGGCACGCCCCTTGTAATAAGAACCCCAAGAAAAAAACGCAACCGACTGTTTGTTAATATAGGTCAAATATAAACTTGGAAAATGTTGACAGAAGGTTCAGATGAAAATGATCGAGTTTATTCTCTACACAGTGTGTTTTTGACAAACAAGAACCATCTTAACTCTTCATGTACACATATGGGTTAAAAACTTCTCACTTAATTGAACATCATATTGAACAAAAAACCCGTATAAGGCATGAGAACGTTAAAAAGACGGAATTGTCCGGTAGTGCCATGACCTGAGGTTGACTTCATACCTTACGAATACCTTCAAGATTCTAACAAGCTCGCAAAATCAGAAATAAATCAAGACGCAAATCTTATAAACTTAGAAGAGTCATGGACTCTGCAGCATGCAGAAAACGAAAACGCAAAGATAGCAAAATAAAGAAGCAGCGCACTTCACAATGGGTGGTCCCGTTTGGGCGCGCCTAGCAACTTAATAAAACGATTGCTTCATTTAATCTTACCACCCCTCTCTCTATTCTATTCCTAGGCTGCGAGGAGGTGAATCAACCGATAGAGTCGAAGAAGGGTCAAGCGGTCATTTTCAAGCTCGCTTACACGCCTGATTTCCCGCCGTAATGGACCTCGACACCCCTCCCACGCCCCCTTCTGACTTTAAATCAGAATCCGAAGCAGTGGGTGTCCCGAACCCGAACTGGTGGGGAGGGTTTCCGGAATTCGAATCGGAGCTAGGGTACAATCGAACGCAATCGAGCGTACCAGCAGCACCCAACACAGAGATTTTTAATAGCTATTCGTTTTCGGTATAGCTAGAACGGCGACAAGAAAGAAAAATTCAAGAGATAGTCCCTCCCTACACAGATTCATTGGACATTCTTACGATAAAATTACAAGTCTTATTATATGTTCGATCAAATGACATCATCCGCAAAGAGAGAATGAAGTAGGGAAATAGAGTCTTGTTTATTTTGGTAAGCAAGAAACTTAGTGTAACGTAAGTTCAATTGTAAAAACACTTTGAACGAACTTATATGCCAGTGTGTTCAGGGAGACAATAATGAAACGGTAATAGAATGCTTCCATTATCCCTTTATAAACATAGAATTTCGGAATAAAATGATCAGCTAGGGGTGGAGTCGGTTGCTATGACAATATCCCAGGATACCTGGAGCCGCCAGTTTTTTCATCATGTCCTACTCATTTTTTTTATTTCTGTTTTGTATACCGTATTATTTTCTTTATCAAAAAACGTAATCCCCGGACATGCATGGCTGTACAAATCTTAATGATGTTGTAATTTAAGTTAACCAAGGTCATCAGCTATAACTAATCGTATACTTGGAAGTATAACGTGTGGAAATAATTCCCTAAATGCACGTGGAAAAAAGTCCATTTTCTCCTGGGTTCAGAAATGATTCCAACAGAGCATCTCCTAACTGTTCCGCAGATACGATTCTACTTTTGATACATTCATTAACTAATTGTTCTTGTAAGTCGTAAGAGAGAGCGAACCCAGTGTGGTTAGTGTATTTTCTTTGCTTCATTACTGGGGTATAAAGAATAGGATTTCTGCAAGACCTCTTTTTTTTCGTCTGGCAGAGATGCGAAAAACCTTTTTCCGGGCCCGGAATCGAATCACATTTACCACGATTATTAGATGGAATGGTTGGGACGGACCCTAATAATTAAATCCTCTTCACAAATAAAACACCTTGTAGTATCCTTAACTGTCTCACCTAGTAATATATCTTGACTATTTCGTTAGGTAACCCCGGCTTTCGGTTCTGTTTTTGTGTACTGTATGTTGGCCTTTTTGGTTACTATGGAAACAGCCTTTCCCTGAATATAGTCCACGTTTATCCGGGATGTAAGTTGTAATAGAGTTAAGGGCGTTCAAACCGCGTTTATTTAATAATAAAGTTACTGTTTGTTTTCATTCCTTAACTGCACGCGAACACAAACGTATACCAAATGGCCGGTAGAGTCTCTTTGCGAAATGAACATTGTGCACGTGCGATACTAGCTCACTTTCTCGTAAGTGTGTAAGGGACCAAGAGGGGGGAAGGGAGAGAAAAAGGGGGGCCACCAAAAAAGAAACTCCATCAAATGATACTAAAGTTTTTGTTCTCCTTCTATAAAGTATATGAAGTTTGTTCGTGGAAATAAGGTTAATACATAGAAAGAGGGGAAATAAGAGAAGATATTCCATCCCAATACTTATTACTACATTCCCAGTTCAGTCCGGATAAATTTAGTCTCTCCAAAAAATGGTTTTAAATCGAAAAAGTAAAAAAAGAATTGTGCTTTCCCCTTTTTTTCTGTTGGAGAGATGA
Source organism: Phalangium opilio (assembly GCF_054372755.1). Taxonomy (NCBI): domain Eukaryota; kingdom Metazoa; phylum Arthropoda; class Arachnida; order Opiliones; family Phalangiidae; genus Phalangium; species Phalangium opilio. Next base: position 2,236,739 of record NW_028324187.1, on the reverse strand, counting down.
GGTAAGAGTTAAACGAAATAACCAATGGTTTTCACGTTTCTGACCCTCATTTTTTCCAGATGATATTTCATACGTGTAAAAAAGTCCTTATATGCCCATGTCTAGTCTACTTTAGTATGATGAAAAATGAGTTTCTTAAATATTTGCATGAAATATTGATATGACTTTATGTATTTAAATCGATAACTTCTAAAGTTTTAATCCATAATATAAGCATTAGATCACAAACAAATTAAACGAGGGAGTTTCGTTTAGGTGTTTATCATATTTTCCCAAAATTATTCATTCGAGTGTTTTGACATTCTGCCAATGTCATCGCAACACGACACAAAATTTAAGTGAATTCCATAAACACTGGGGAAATAGTACGACTGATAACCGAAATACAGATGAGAAGGTAAAGGAAACTTGAACTTTGACCTTCCCGCCTTCTATCTAGCTGTGTACCAAGGCTTAACGTAAAACGCTTCATCATAGCCATAAGGTGAAGTAAGGAAAAGTGGGCGGTGATGAAGGAGAAAGGTGTCGAAAACTTGTACATTTTTGATTAGATAACGGAACATTGTTTTAATTTAAGACGCTGATATGAGTGTTTATTCCACTTAGATTGTAATAAATATTTCACCTAAGTTGTAGCACCTATATTTTACCAACTATTCCACCCCTTTAGGGCGAAACCATCATATTTTTTCCACGAGAAAAACGAGGTCCTTCCGAATCTCGTTGACGGATCCGGATAAATGATCATATCCATCCCATTACGAGAATTCCTTAGTTAAAACCCTTTCTGCATATCACTCCTTTTAGGGTTCGATAAGCTTATCTAAGCCTTGACCTTACTGGACCTTCCCATAGGGATATACAAGAGGATAAAGACTGAAAGATAGAGAGAGGCCAGAAACTAAGGGCTAACAGCACGCCACCTATAAAATGTGGCCGGGGAAGAAAGATGGGAACGCAATATTGAAATAGATATCTATACGACCCGCGTACCATCTCCAATATCGGTAAAAAAGGACAGGCCTAATACATTATTCAATTGTACCTCTGCCACTAAAGGGAGCCAACTGCATGGCATTACTAGGAAAGTAAAACAGACTGAGCTACCAAGGCCTACTCGCTTGACCACATTCTTGACCTCTCTCTTATTCTTATTTACTGCGCAAGCGTATAACCATTTTGTTTTTGATATTTAAAGTCAACGAGGCATTGCGTGGAGACGAAATTAAAGGTTTAAACAAGAAGCTTGGAATGAAGATCAAAACTTACTTTAACTAATTGTACTTATCTACAAAACTATAATATTACGCTATATAGATCTAGCGGCACAACGAACCCATAATCATGAAGCAATTAGAGAACCAAATAAAATTGAACTTACGTCATTTTCGTGGTCAAATTCAGGTATTATTTCTTCTTTGGAAATTGCTGCAAAGAAACAATAACAAAAATTCTTGTTAGGCTTAACTGCGAGTAAAGGAAAGTTAGGCTTAATATCTAGAAACACGCAAAGCAAAACCGACGTTCCATTATCGCTTCGAGTTTAACAACGCATTAAAAAAGCTTGTATTTGAGGTTTTTCTTGGTAGCATTAACATAAACTAAAGCTTTGCTTAGATTAAATTGCTTAAGAGCTAAAAGGAATACAAAAGCTCTTGACACTGTTTCGATTTAGGCTACATTGACTAGCATTTTAGGTCTTAGTATCGAAAGTATGTTATCATAAAGTTTTTGAACATCTATTGCACTTCTTATAGTTCTATCAAGGAATAAAGCGTTGTATTTAAATCATTTGATAACGTTCTGTTAATGTACTACTGAAGAAAATCTATTAGACAACGGACCACAATATCCTGGGCTCTGTTTTTATAGTGACCAGACAAAAGGCAACCAATTTTTACGACTATAGCCATTAGTGACACAAATGCGGTCCTAAAACTAGATTTACGTCACACTTAAATGTGACCCCAACATATCCACAGTTCACAGAAACAATCACATTACAAAGACATTCACAACCTTGAAGGAAGGATGGTTTTTTGTAGGTTATAAATAGCTATATATCCAAGAATGTATGATGTTTAGAACTGTGAAAGTAACGAATGATCTTGAAATTGAATTATAACCTATATATTTTTCACTTTCTGTCAACAGACCTTAATAGATATATATTCTGTAAAATATATATATAATTTTAAATTTAGCAAACTTCTAACCTAGAAAATATTATTTGGCTAAGTTTCAAATACGCTTTTTTTTCGTCACATGAGAAACTGTTCATACTTAAATGAATAATGAAAGGAAACCGCGGGAGAAGGAGAACGGATGGAAGGAAAATTAACTTTTCAAAGTTGAACGCTAAAAGTTAAAACTGTTCGCATCAAATACCGAGCTTTTTGAGGCCATCAAAATTAACTTTATCAAAAATAGGTTAAATATAAAACCGTATAAAATTGCATCCATGAATACAACAAATCATTCCTTGAATAATAAACTACAATTATCTGTATAAATTGTTAAAGTAACCCCTACACTCAAGGCTCACTGAATTATACAAATATTTTCTCACAAATTTCTCATTGATATACAGTTAGGTAAACGTATCTGACTTCACGCGCGTCACCCCAAAAATAAAGATACTCTGGCGCCAAAAAATTAATACTAGCGCCGCTACGGTTGGTTTCTAGCATATATCCGAGACTTTTACTATCTGAGAGAACCGCTTGACACGGTACAGGTTTATGAAGGTGCTCTTTAGAGGCTAGAAAATTTATCGCTTTTATTGTATTAAGAGTATGGGAGAGAGAATGAAAATGGTTAAGGCAAGGGAAAAGCATGCAAGCTAGCTTGGTGGGAAACGTGATGGTCGTAAATAGAGCTTTTAAGGCGCGAATCATGATTTAGGCGCCCTACTAAAACACAATTTTGTCGACAAAAACCGTCAATAGACCGGGTCTTTTCGATCGTCTATAAAATATACGATCTCTACACTCAATTAAACCGTACCGTATCCCGTCACAGATTTTCCAAGGTTATAACAACTAAATAAATAAATAAATATTAATGGCATACGCTATAACTGAAAGAATATTTTGATGCTTTTAATAAATCACAAACCACATTATCCCTGTCGCGACAGAAGCCTTACAATTAACAGAAATCTCGTGCGTCACAAATTCAACTATCCAAATGCTAATACTCTTACCTTTGGTATGATTGTAAAGGCGCGAAAACCACCTACTAGCCATGTTGAGTAAATTGTCAAATAGAATGTCAAAGACTCTTAAAAATAAACTAACGCGGCCAGACCAAAAGAAATCGAGAAAAATCTACTTGGAACGGTTTCAAGTTCGGGAAAGTGAAGAGCGAAGCGATTTGTTGGATATAGCACGCGTATGGATTGGCACAAGGCAAACCCCTTTTAAAATAAAAAAACTTCTTTAAAAAGAGCCGTAATGAAATAGCAAAGTACCACGCGGCAGCGAACAGCGAAAAAGCGACGCGAAGAGATCGGTGGCTCCTGCGCGTCTGTTTTACCTGCCAAGCCACCGAGCCAAGCAACGAAGAGGTGAAGCTGTACTCCTCTTTCTCCTGACACTACTCTTCTGGACGGTGGCTTTTCCCGCAATTCTGGGAAAACGCGAGACCCAGAGAGAGAGAGCGCTTCGACTTCGCTGTCTATCTAGAATTAGTCTCTCTCCATAGCCAAGCATGTGATAGTTGGTTATTGAAGTTACTTTCCGCAATATGTTTTTACAAGAGTTACGAATACATGTTTAAATTTCACTGGTATTGTCCGAACCCTACCAATAAGTCACGTCTTTATAACGATACAAATGACACCCTTTTTCCAGTACATGTCCGGTCGGTTTCCCATAGGTTCCGAAACGTACATGGCGCTCACGCTATCTGAAGATGGGGAAAGAAAGATACCATCAATTTCAGAGCGTAGCTCGACCCTTGGTTTATTTCTTCCCCTTTAGTTCTAGCTTTGACTAACTCAATAAAAGAAACACTAGCTGAGATAAGTTAAGATCAACAGCGCGAAAACTGTCCAAGTCAGAAAAGGCGTGCGGGTTGTTCGGGACTGAGATAAATTGATGTCGTTTTGATTAAAAAACAAAAATCTGATTTTGTACCAAAGGATCCCAACCTAGGGACTAGAGAGAGAAAGAGAGAGTGGGTTAGTAATCGATACGTGTTGCTCCTTGTACGTTTTGTAACAGAAGACTCGAATTTTACAGAATAAAAAGAGGGCATCCCACTACAATGGGTTGAACTTTATTCTTGGGAATAAAGATCGGTAATCTAATGGAAAATGGAATGTACAGAATTAGTTGGGAAGAAATTTCATGCCCCTTTGCTTTCTGACTGTTCTAGATTTGGGTTGAATGAAGGAGATTTATGAGCAGCAACATAAGTTTATAAGGTATGTTCCATAAGTGTTACACAAACAATGCTTTTTCATGACAAAACCTAGTTCGAAAATTGACCACATCCAGTTTCCATCCATTTCAATTTCCTGTTTAGTCGTAACTAAAAGAATTTATGACGTTTCACTTCAGTCACTAGACTACAAGCTCTCAGTAACCAGCGTCAAACAGTATGGAACATATCTTAAAAATCGAATACTATATTGGTTGAAATTAACTCCAATTTGATATCAACGAAAGATTAATTAAAAATATACTAATATGTGTTACGATTTAAAAATAATTCTCGGTTACCTTATTGTTGGTAGGACATAGTAAAAGAAAATTGATGATTATGTCATGCTTTAAGCCATAAATGGTCCAATCTGGATCGAAACTAACCCGATTGACCTAATCACTCGTATATCTTCCTTTCTCCATTACAAAGAAAAAATTGCCATGTCCAATTCAACTCCCACGCGAGACCGTTACGGTCTTAGCAACTGATGAACAAGAACAGAAACAATTACAGCAGAGTTATGTGGTTTTCAAAGAAACCCCTAAACAACCCACTAAACTGTAAACACAGTTCTACGTTCATTGATTCTACGAAACGATAGGAAAACCAACCGAAAAAACAAAACAAAAGAGAGTTTTGGAGAATGTTAGAGGCGGACCGTCACGGTTAAGGGAGAGAATATCTATCAAGATGCCATGCCAGCAGTCAGGTCTTCTGAATGCTGTCGACTAGGCACTTTTCCAGGTACGAAAACGTTTTTCCTTGATGGTCTCACTCGCCTCTCAGCTTTTTCCCTTCTCCTAGGTATGGACGTAAAACAAACAGCCAGGAGATCGAGAAACATCTCCAAGTCGTTTGTTTGAGGTTAAACACACTCCTTCCGAGTTGAAGTTAAAGGTTCAACTTCTAGGAAGCGACAGAAACTTGAGACAGGAATCTCAGAAATTTCGACCTCACTTTAAAGTAAAAGAAAAACGAAAGAAAACAAAACAGGAAGGCTAGACAGTAGGAAGAATGGTAACTAGTCACTTTTAATTTTGTTAAAGTTTAAATTAAAGGCGATGTCTTTTAAGGCTTGAATCTCCTAACTAATTGGATTCTTTAAAAATATATTTACATGACGCTAATTCTTCCAATGTTTCTGCTTAACTTTACCCTGTTTTCGGAAACAGTTTTTCGGATAAGGAATTTCCATTCTCACCTATAGGGATCGAACCCAATAAAGCCAATCTAGATCAAGAGATTTTGGGCCTTAGGTTCTTGTACCGTATCTTCAGACCGGGGATGGAATAAGGAAAAAAAACAAGCCACCACGTTACCGCTTGAGGAATGAGCATTTGTGGGTGAAGAAGGCAAAAAATTGCCAAAGATTTCCCTCGGGTAACATTACGTTCTAATTAGTGGCCGTTAGCCTAATGGCAGGGACCCCTTGGCGCCATCCTACGTATGACAGTTTCTCCAGTGAACGGAAAACTTTTTCCATTCACTTTTTTACGTCTCTTACCCACGTCACTTGTCCAAAATTCCCTATTGAAACTTGGGCTTCCTAGCCTTGATAACGGAGCAAAACAACACGAGTGACTATGTTAGGCCTTGGTTCACCTCTTTCCCGCCTAGTTGTCACTTAAGTAGCATCCCTCCTATCCATTCAACAGAGTGAAGATTCCCAATAGCCCATTAGCGCGCGAGAAAACCCTGCTACTGTGCACCACACGGATCTACAAACTGTTCCTAGACCAGACATTCGGGCACATCAGGGTGTTAAAAACTTTCCCGTACACACCCACGCCTATTTGTACACAACCTAGGACTAACCGATATTTTATATTGAGGCTAGAGGAGTCCCATATATAGCAATGTTCCAACTTCAAGCCTTTTTGCTAGCCTCACTCAGAAAGTGATAAAAATTACAACCCAAACACCGTCGTAATCACCCGCGTCTAGCAATTACTTTCAATTAAAAGGTCATTAAGAATTAATCTGGATTCCAGATACAGTTTGGGAAATAATTTAATTATACCAAACTGGAAACAAGATCTATGGAAGTGGTTCGGTGTCCTTCAGACAACATTCTACGAACAAGTGACAACTTTAACGTCAGAATAAATAAGGACTTTTAGTTGGGCACCAAAATTAACTGAAGCTCACCAAACAGAGTGAAATAGTATACAGGTCTTGAAAGAAACTTTTGTATAACGCGTTTTAATATAAAACTCCCCAAACATTTTTCGATTTGAAAAATAGTTCTAGTCTCTTTCGAGTTTGAACAGGGGAAGACCTATTATTAAATTCAAATATCTAAACGATCATTAATAATACTTTTATCCCTGTCGGGTACTTGAGTGTATTAGAGAATAGTCGTGGTTCAACCCCGACCTAGACCACGAAGTGAACCTAGAGCTATATCATAGACATTTCAATACCCTTTTAGACTAAGTATATATCATAACCTATCTATCCCCTTTAATAAAAACGCAGTAGGGTTGGTTGGTTGCCCCATCGCCAATTCCTTTAAGAATGAACGCGATGACGTGAGCAACATTAAGGATGAGAAATGGTTTTAAGCCTTGGCTTACGAAAGTCGATTGACTTATCAAACTAGCTTTGGATGTACATTGAATGTTACCCTTTCTCTACTGACAATTAAAGGCGTCTCATCTCACGTTTTACCGGATGCGCTAGACGGAGTCTCAGACTCTGACCAAGACCACCACCACCACCATCTTCTTCTTCTTATTATATGCAAATGAGCTAGGAAATTAAAATATTATCCTGTCGTTGGACGAAAGGGGGATTTCCATAATTTAATATTTCAAATGGGTTTGAGGCTAACCGATACTTTTCTAAGTATAGATGCAATGCCTATTCCTGGTGAAGATTAGTTGAAGGATGTGTGTTTTGTGTGTATAGTTAGTTGCTATGGATCGTTGAGGTAATTATACTAATTAATTAAGAAAGATACAAATTTTAAAAAATGATCCATCCAGTTAAGAACATTTTTGAGGGTTTAATTAAGTATAAGAATTAGAGTCTGATGACCAGCCAACGTTACGCATAAAGCTGCAAAGGCCCGTTCTTTGTAGTATTGAGTAAATTATGATTTGAAATTTATCACGCAAAATTCTGTTATTGTACGATAATAAATATACTGCCAAGGGTTTCTACATATCATCCAAACCAGGTACGAGATAATCTCCAAAATCAATTAAACATAAATTATAAATATATTACATTTAAATCTATCTAAATGTCACACCAAAAATATTTTAATATTTGCGTAGCGTATACCAAAGGTTTACTCGCTTGTTAGGTAAGGTTTCAAAACGCCTACGATAAAGGGAATAAGGAAACGTAGACGTGCATGCCACATGGAGAATATATCATTATTATTTCATCCCTGATATTAATACTTAGGAGGCTCTCCTATACACGTAACGTATAGCTACTAATTTATTAAGCATGAGTTTTGAATTGGGTGAGACTATAGAGAACTGGGGCTGATTCGACCAGGTTCGGAGTAACTACGGTGGGAAGGATATCCACGAGACAGAGTACACTAAGGAGTAAGGACTAAGGAGAGAGTAGAACCAGGGCACACTATAAGGCCTTAACTAGGGTGGGTTGAAGATTATGAGGATTCAGAAGTAGTTTATATCTGAAGTAAGTGAATCACTCAATTGGGTACTTTAAATATTAAAAGCATAAAATGAGAATTCTTTGTTAATTCATTATATCCTTCATGAGAAATTAAAATAGCACCTTGTTATTTATTTCATAAAACACCACTTTCAGATGCGATTAGGCAAGTAAAAATGGCACACGTGATCTGGAAAAGCCACTATGTTAATGTTAATTAACGAGATCTTTGCAGGCTTTAAGAAATAAGTAACTATAGTTGCTATGAAGGACATGGACCTTGTTATGACGCGTATCTTTACCACGGAATTATTTTACTTCAAATACAATGGACTTCTGAAGGAACTTATCACCGTCCCATATACCCCTTCGGTAAATCAACTCCTTCCTGAAAGGTCCAAGCGATCCATCTTTGTCAAAAGCAAGATCTTTACATTGTATCCGTTAGCTGAAACATATTATGAACTTGGTTATATAAACCTTACATCCCTATGTGTATTTTTGGCATAGGGATCATCTACCCGTTAAAATACTAATATCATGGCATGGTGGGTTTTCCATTGTACGGAATACCGGACGGGTACATACCTCAGTACGTGAATCAACTACAAAACGCGTTCTCTTCGTGTGATGTGGTTTTCTACATCGCTCTAAGAGATGGGATGGGGAATAGGAATTCAGCATGGGATGTAACATTTATAAATACGAATTCATATGAACAAAAGAGGGCTGGTATCTTTTCGTGATGCGATTTTTAGATTGTAAAGGTAAGTTGTATTAAGATGAATTGGATAAGATTATGGGTGTTGTATTTGAACTGAAATATTATTAAGAATTCATACAAGATCTGAAGACGTTCAAAGAATGCTGATGTTATCTCAGATTTTTTATATATATATCCCAATATTGCCAGTGGGTTCTCTAACGCATTTCGGCCATATTTGCAAAAACATAATAACAGAGGTCAAAGTTACAAGGTCATAGATAAGAAACCCAAATTTCTTAAGTCTTATTTATGTTCTTGATGTGATCCATTTTACACAAATTCTAGATTTTATTTAAAGACTAGATAAAGATGGAGTTCTTTTATTTGGAAATATCTAAAATATTACGTGGGCGTATACGTATACAAAGGCCTGACCTTTCCAAAACTCTATAATCTGAATCACGTGGCTAAGAGCAAGAACTCACAAAACACGTGAGAACGTTTTAAGATAGAATCATGGGCTGTAGCCCGTAGGGTTTTAATGAGCTATCATTATCTACATAAAATTTAATAAAAACAGCCGTTAGGTTACTAACATTTTTAACTCTAAATTTATCTCAGTTGTTTTTAAACTTTAAAGAACATTTCTAATATTTTGATAGACGTATAATTAATAAAATTATTATAATTAGTATACATAAATTTAATTAAAGCTTATTTTAGTTTTTCTATTAGAAATAAAGTCGTTACAGTTGACGTAAAAAAATTGGACACGAAATTATAGTTTTCTTTATGGGTTATAAGGAAAAAAAATTAGGTGCAAAAATTATACTCAATCTCAAAGTAATATTAAATTATTACGAAGAATATCTATAGACCTTGATCTTTATAATATTGTTATGTTTGTATTTATATCGCGTTCAATATCAAGGCACGTTTTCACGACGGAAATAATCCCAAAACAATATTATAAACTTTACGGACATCCTGGAGCGTTTATATTTTTATTTATTTATTTTTTTTCCTTTTAGGTTCGTGATTAATTCCTATGATATATAACATGCAAATGACGTCACGCTACAGGATACAGACTAAAGAATACACTTAAGAATATTATGAAACGAAAAATAAAGGAGTCAGCTAAAATGTAGGTATATAGAGCTTTTTGGATCGAGAAAAATTGCGGGTAAATCAGAGTATATTATAAGGAATAATAATTTTCGAGCGACCGTGCGTAAGTTTACTCGGTGAAGGAAAAGGTACCCCGAGAAAGGTTTCAGTGCCAATACGTCTTAAGTCAGTAAAACATTGGAAATATATACTTTTCTTTAAAAATTTCATAACTAATCTTATTTTTTATGTAACTATAAGATTTTCTAAATTATAAACTTAAAATAAAAAATAGGGTTTAGAATATATTAAAAATTACCTCCAGCTAGTACATAATTTAACTTTGAATTTATATTATTCATGTAAATTTCCAATTACGACACTTTCACATCGGAGTCAACGTCACCGAAGTATAGAGTGACGTGCGCTTTACAAAAGGGATATATATATATACACCACCACCACACCAGAATCTCCGCGCGCACCGGTGCGTTCAGTCGAATCGAGAAACCCCTTCCTTGACATACGAAACGCTAAGTTAACGAAAAGGACCCTAGTGCGATTCCAGAATAGAAAACGCGTATATACTTACTACAATATATACATAGAAGACAGCTAAGCCTTGGGTTCCCTTCCTGTCATGACTATCTCAAAAATTGGAATTTTGCTTTTGGAAAACCCCCTAGCTTGAGCAGTTTTCCAAAACCGTACGGTATAACGTTACAGTTTTCCATTATTTCCAAATTCTGGTACTTTTAATACTGCAGAATATTTATACGAGCTAGGGACTGACAAGCTATAGCGAAAGGTATTATTTTAAATGACAAATGTACCTACCACGCACAGGGTCTCTACATGTGTAGAGGGATGAGAAGCGAGATGAAAATGCGCACGTGCAGTTGGCTCAACCTGAAGTTTTTTTTCAAGGTCAAACCTTTAGTTTAAGCCACGTATGACGTTAGTACTCGAAAGGGCAAAACCCAGACGTCACGCAATTATAAGACCGTGGCTTCTCATCCTTCTACACATGTAGGATCCCTGGTACACCTAAAGATACAGCTCTACCCTTTTCTAATGATATAAGGGAAAAGAAGGAAAATGATGATTTATCGAGATAAAAATGGAAAATTTTGATTAGAAACAGAACTACAGTATATCCGTACCGAAATATTAGAAAAGGGGTGAGATTTCACTGAAATGATAAAGACAGATACTTTTAAATTAATTTGCATTCTCTCTTTGTTCATCGTTGGAAAGTGAAAATGAATTTTGAAGGGGTATGTCGGTCTGGGGAGTATCTCTGCATGGTCACTTTAAAATTAATGGTTTTAATTCCCGTAATATTTAATTGCATTAATAGAAAGGTAGCAGTATATAGAAATGATCAAATATTACAAAAATAAATACAATATTATCTTTAATATTAATCATAAATCATAGTGGTTATGGACATTCTTTACACGATAATCGCACCCACTAGTCTATGTCCGAACTAATCAATTACAGTAACATCACAGTGTTTGACGGTCAAGGTTAACTATGTACAGATCGAATCACGTCAGCCACACAAAAGCTGATACCCAACCAGCATGATGAAACGGAAATGAAGAATAAGGTAGTCGTAATGCATTCCACAAAAGTATAGAAGACGACACGTGTTACTCTTCGAGATAACCCAAATACATCCTAGTTCTAGTGCCAGGAGGAGGACACAAAATAGGCCAGGGGATATTTCATTACATAGTTCCGACTCCAGACCGTGGAACTTGGGGTCCCATCTGCCCTAAAACGGTGGGAATGAATAGGTAGAAGAGGGGACCTTTCCACGACTTCAGTCGAAGAGATGCAAGAGATGGTGTATAATCAAATCATAGACTATTCGTACCTAGACTAACAGTTTCCTGAGAAATGATTTAGGACAGGGCTGAACAATAACTGCCTTGCACGTTATCAGTACACGCAGCTTAGCAGAGGTCATGGCTAGGGACGGGTATTGTACACTGACCCCCTCAATGCTTCTCTTTTCTGAAACGTCATCGTACACTGTCCTGATTTCCCTCACTGATCAAGGCAATTCTACCTTTCACGAAACTGGCAGTCTTGGTATGATTAGTCTATGAAGAAAACCACCAGAACCAAACCCAATCGAGCGTAGGAAACTGATATCAAAGTTAGCCGAAATTCCATCTCTCGGTCAAAAGAAGAAGCGAGAAAGAAGAAAATAGGGTATCAGGGTGACGAAGCGTCGGTGGTCAATGTACGCATCTGGATCGAACTAGGATTGGTAGCAGATAGCTACTAGCTAGTCGCAGTTCTTCTTCTTCTTACAGCCAACGAGAGAAGAAATCAACAAAGGAATTGATTTATGAGGAGCCATCTTCAGAATGGCAAGCAATATGGCTCTTTCTACGCCTAAGCGACTTGAACCTCTTTTTTTCTTCGATGGTTCGTTCAAACTTACAAGGTTGCCAGTTTGGGCGATTTTTGTAGCAGTTCAGGCGTGTTGGATAAGTATATTGGGTGGTTTGGAAGATGGTAATGGATCTATATGAAATTGGGTATTCAATCTACGCATGTATTTGTAAAATTCAATCACTCACTGATAAATACCCGTTTTTCAAGAACCCTTTCTAGTTTTGATCAAAATTATCACAATAAAACCTTACTTTAATGCGAGATGCTTTTGGTAAACAGTGGCCAGATATGACACCAAAACGTTACAATGCCTTAGCAAGGTTAATAAATAACATTATATAATAATTTAAAAGATAATTTTTGCGATATTGTTTCTTAAACATGTTAGACATTTCATTATTTACTTTAAAAAAGGAGAGATTTGAGAGGGCGGTTTTAAGAGAACTTTTGGCTATTTCTCGAAACATTTTGGGCGGGCAACCCCTTCCTTTCTCGAACCCCGGTAATTGGATTCTTTTCGATTGAATGGTTCCAAACCCCTCCTATTCTATATCTAACACTATCAAACAGAAGAAAAAAAGTTTCACCATAATAATAGAGCGACCCATTTCCAATATACAGGCATGAGATATAAGCCTAATAACAGTTTTTAACAACTTTTTTTTCTTAGTATATCTCATTTCCCATTTTTTTTTATTCTAAACTTGGGGAAGGAAATTCCGGAATTTGCCCAAGAATGAATTCTTCACGGACAAAAGTTGCGTAAGAAAGAACACTTTTCTTATACCATTATTTCCTTCAATCAGTAATTGAATTTTTAATATTTTATGATGACATAAAATGTTCATTAAAATTGAGAAAAAGAGATTTATTTTTAGAGTTTCTAATGATCAACTAAGTAATATAAAAAAGATTATATTATAATTTCGGAAAAAAATGTATTTTTATAAAAAGGGCGTTTTTGAAGAAGAATGAGTTTATTTTTCAATAGCGCACTCTCGTAACAATATGTTGAAATTCAAAAATGAATTACAGCCTCAGGGGTAACCTCAATTGCGAATGATGTACCTTAACGTATTTACAAGGAGTGATGAAAACAAAATACATGTACGATTTATTTAAAACTTTTCGTATTTTCAAGTTAATGAGAATTTAGTTTCATTCAGAACATATGCGACACCTGAGAACGTTCAAATATAGAATTGGATTGTATCAGGTCGTGGAAACCTTAGACGTATACTAATGTTCTCAGGTCAGGTCTATCATGAATATGTTTTGGGTTTAAATCCGATTCAATTTAATTAACATAACTTTTGATCAATCTGACATAATAGGCAAAGTAACTTATTTAAAATAAAGTCCCTGATAATTAGACTTTTAAATTTGGTTTCAAGTTTCATTAAAGTAAGTCTTCGGGAATAAAACCAATTAAGAAAGACAGTATTAAACACAGGTCTTTAAACTTCTGCTTCTAAAAGTTTCTAGAATTGGAAACTCAAACCAATCGTGAACTAGGAGAAATAGCTTTTAAACTTAACTCTAGAAATCGTTTCATCATAGATCTAGAAGACCATTTCAGAATTCAGAGAGAGATTGAGGATATAGTTGCACGTTGATGTAAGTCAAAATAAAACTTTAAAAGTTCAATTTCAATGACAAAAAATCCCATGATTTATGATGACATTTCACCTCTTTCAAAAAAGAAGTATTTCCCAACTTTAGATCAGTTTCTTAAAATAAAGCTTTTTTTCTTCTCAGGATTCCATTCCGAAAACCTTTAAAAGACCAAAAGTATTCGACAAACAAAACGTCAGAAAAATGTCCCTTCCATCTGTTGGATTTCCCAATCTTCAAGGAGTTAAACTATGAGAGTTTCTTCAATTCCCCAATGAATATTCCATTATAAGAGTAGCTTATCAAAGAAATAGTGCATTGTCGAGTTGAACATTAAACTTTCAAGAATTATTAGCACATAACACTCGCGAAACTCTAGCTAGACATCTAGACTGAAAAATATTTCGGAAACTTATAACAAAACTTTTAAAAACTTGGAAACATAGACACATATTTCAACTATAATATTTACAAAAAAGTAAAGAACACATTACTAGTTAAGCCTTAAACACAGAAAACGTTTGGAACAAGGAAGAAATTACAGACAGATTCAATAAGATTAAGTTAAGCGTGATAAACCTAATCTATGGCATGGTTATGAAAATTGAGATTTTTATGGATGATGTGCTCAGTTTTTTATTTCCTTATAAAAAATTAGGTATAGGTGCCGCTCATATTTTTTCAAATTGAATAGATTTTTTTATCCCAATTCAATTTATTCTAAATGTTTAATCTTAAACGTAAATCGTGATTTGAATACTAATGAGGCAAAGATTTATTGACACAGTTTGGTGAATTTAACTAAACGACCCATATGATGTATTCAAATTATCATATCTATGCTCAAATTAACAAAAAGACCATAACTGAATTCTTTCTTTTTATTCAAATATAATTATCAAGTGGAACTATGTGTCTATTTAAAATATTAATAAAGACACGAGCAATTAACTTACGTCTTAGACCCATATATAAAGCTGATAACATTGGGATATAAAATTCTATTGAACTATACACGCTTTAATCATTCAACTTGGCACAAATTGTCAAATAAAATTTTAAATTGAAACGTCATCTGCTGCACGGATAGTCCGAATTAATTTCTGGCATCTTCTTTAAATTTATACTTAGACACAAATGTATATTTCTAATTTTAAATATTATTTCATTAAATCATTATACACATATTTACGTTTGCAACACCAAATTGTATACACACTAAAAAATTATATATTTCTATATTCCTAGCTTTAAAAAAAATGGTGTGTAAAATTGATTATCATATTAGGTTAAAATTAAAACTAAGAAATATTAACTTATTCTATTTAACTATAGTTCTAATATTTCCAAAAAATACTCACTATGACTTATCAAAGACGTGACACTACTAACTCTTTCAAACTATCAGAAAAATCTTTCGGTTGTATCAAAACCCACCACTCTATTCACTTGATTATTACTGAAATTAAATATTAGCATCAAAAAGGCATATTAACAAAACCGATTTGGTTATCATGAATATTTCCATAAATATCAAGGATATATAATATTAAACGCTGATAATTCCGTAACGCGCAATTACATACTACTCTATTTTATTTATAAAAAAAACTGAGCTAAATTACATGCATGAAGGCGTTATTTAGGGAAAACTGTTGTTAGAAACACATTAACCATTAGCACTTGATTAAATTTTGAATTTTTTTTATTTATATAATTTTGAAGGAAACGTACCTTTGGGGAAACATTTACCTATTTAAGGGGTTGGGTTATTTCATATTGGTAATAGGTATAACGAGGAAAAAGATTATTTAATGAAAAAAATGGAAAGTACGTTCGTTCTAACGTATGATAGGTTACTTTGCGGAACTAAAGAAAAAAGCTTCCGCGCAAAAACTTTGGGGTATATAAGGGGACATCAGAAAGGAGAAAGGTATCACAAATCACTTTGATCCCTCTCAACTAGTGAGTACATTTCAAACTCTCTCTTTCTTGAACACTTTCTCAAAAGTTTCAATACTTTTGAGGAATTTCAAGCATTCTTCAAGTCAAAATGTATCATGGATAATATTTTCGTTGTTTTGATTCGTATCCATGGTGCATTATGACAGCATTCATGTCGTCTCAAAGTTACCAACAATGGACTAATTAAGATATGTTTTTAAAAAATCGCAGAGAAAATGAAGTCTTATCAAATTATGTTTTTGGTGGTTATGGCTTTGGTGCTGGTTAGCACCATCGTGGTGCAAGAGGCCTCAGCGGGTAAATTGGAGAAGTTGGCTGCATTGGCTTTGATCCTCAGGGCTCAACAAGGACATGGAGGTGGCGGCGGCGGAGGAGGGTAAGTTGATATTATTTATATGTCTTACCACGTGACATCTTTACATTTCTCTTACGGATTTCGTTTTCTAATTACAATAGTGGTTTCGGAGGATTCGGAGGTGGTTTCGGACGATAAACGAGTCAACTAATTCCCTAATACTACCTCATTGCGGATTATTTCACTTTTTCATAATATGCCAAAAATTCTGTATTGGTGGTTAAGGATGCACAAATATTAGAGAAACATTAAAATATCTTTTAACTTTAAATAAACTTGCGTGGACTTTCAATTTTTTAAATTTAAATTTAGTGAAGATTTTTAAAAAATAACCCCTTGCATGCAAGTAGATCGAGGTTATTAACTAAATTTTGCAGGGAATTGTGGGAAAGAACAAAAATGTAGCTACAGTAGCTTTATATATAATGAGTAACATTTGCGAATTGAATGAATAATTTTACGATCTTAGAGTTATTTAAAATATTCTTTAGGTTTGTTCAAAACTCTTTTATGGACTTAAAAAAAGTAAGGCAATGTAAATGCCCTCGAGATGAAAGTACAGTCGTTACAATTTACTTTCGTATAGGTCAGCAGAAAATGAAAATTTTCTAAATTGAGATATCAGCGAAATTTACGCCCTACCAAAAGCGCAGTTAATTAGATTCAAAACTTTGGTTAAATATAGTAGACCCGTTTTAAAACTACGCGAGTCAAAGTTAAATATTAATTTGGGTATACCCCCGGTTAGCAACTGGACGTCCAAGAAGTCTACTTTTGGTCTGTATTGAACTTCAACAGCAAAAACAAAACCTCTCGCCCAACTTCAACTTCATCATGAGAAAATCGGAACCAGACCACGAAAAAAGCAAGAGAACGAACCAACCCACCAATCCAGCAACTCAAACTAGGAGTTTAACTTCCCAGCCGAAGTGAATGGATATAAATAGGCAAAGAGTACACTCGGTCCACTTTCAATGCAAAGGGACACGTACCAATCTCCAATAAGGTTTTGATCTCGACATTCGATTCCTGGACACGTGCTCCCAGGTGGCGTAGCACACGGCGGGACATGATAAAGAGAAAGGAGGGAAAGAGTAGGGGACTGGGTGAACCGATCGAGACAAATTACCCGCCAAATAAAGCGTGATCAGAATAGACATCGAGGTTACCACCGTCCAAAGTTACCTACCTATTCCTCTAACCCTAACCTCAAAAGTACTTTTTGGCGAAAACAAAATTCCACCGAGTTCACCCAAGTATGTGTGCTCTACTTCATATTATAATATTGTAATTCCGCTTTTTCAAAGTCTGGTTGGTGGGTGCAAAGGAAACTTCAACAAGGCCTTTGCTTTTGGTTAAGTCTCCCCCAGCTAAGTCCGATTACCCAAAGCGTAAGTAAAGCTATAGGCCAGGTTGCCGACGGAGATAAGAAACTATTCCCTTATAACTTAGAGTAAAAACGGTTTAAGTCAAACAAGTTTCATTTTGTATGTAAGATTGTCACCAGCAATATCTTTGTCAATAATCTCTTGGGGTTACGACGTATTTGCACCTAGGATTAGGCCATGGGTAAGTCCACCACCCCAGAGCGAATACGTATTAGATTTAAAAGTACTTACAAAGTCGTCCAAATCCGCAACTCAATCTCTTCCTTAGCTTTTGAATCCTGGATATGGCGGAACGTTTTTCTTTCATAGTAACTTCTGTTCGTAAGAAAGAAAGGATGGATGGGTAAAAAAAAGATTAATTTAAGCTTAACGTGCAAAAAAGACTGAACATAATCCTATTGGTTTAAGGCCGAATAAATTCAATTAGTCTAGGACCACCGTAGGTTTAAAACGAAAAAGTTTCGAGAGAGAGAATAAAAATGATTTGAAAAACAAACTAAACTCTGTAATCCGTAGTCCACTTAACAAGCGAAGATTTATTTTATGTAGTAGCCGGCCTGGCAGGACTGTTAAATGTACGATGGGCGTTAATTAATCCGCCCACGTCTCTTAACTAATTAGCGCTCAAAGTATTTTTTATCCTTATAGATTGAAGTAAGAAAAAAAATGACCTCTTAAAAGATAAGCTCTTTAAAAACTTGGCTACTCGTTCATATTGAAGTTTCATGCAAATTAAGTAAATTTTTTTATTAAAATCAATAACTTATTTTATAACGGATTTCTAATACACAATAAACTATTAGAGGGATAATTGTTCGATGAAAGTATAACCCATCATCGGATGTCAAATTGCGTTGTGTTCCCTACCCAATTAGATCAGAAAAGGGGGAGGGCTATATATGGTTTTAAGTTTATATAACAGATTATGGAATTTATGTTAGAAACCGTGGGGGATTCGGACGGCTAACGATAACATTAACAACTAGAGGTTAACAATGAAAGGTTTAAGCGAGTAATAATGTGAATAAATGCAATATTTGCAAGAATGCGGAAACCATATAGTTCTGACAGTGAATCATTCATTTAGGTAAATTAATTAATCACTTGTCATTTATGGGACTATCTCAAGGAATTTTCACTACTTTGGTCAATGCAATTTCACGGTCAAGTGTCGTGCATTGACTCTACACTTGTGAATGTAATTCTCAAACGTCATTGTTTAAAATCATGTATTGTATATAGGAAATATTCATAGATAAATCTGATACATTCATGAAACGCCCTCTCAAATTATCACTTAATCGAATCATAGCTCGACGTAGCGCGAAATTTATTGAAGGGATAGACAATAGATATGGAGTATTGAACTAATTTTGTAGATGAAGTCGCGGAATTTAACTATATATACTGGTAAACCGGGGGAACTCGAAATTTTCCCGCGAATCATAACTTATACACAGACTGTCCATAGGCATAAATCTGAAACGGGGTACACGCTCGATCTAGAATTGAAGTGAATTGGGGTGAATAAGGATGGAGAAGAGAAACTACGATACGTTACGGTTGTCATAGCAACCAGTCTAGACCAAATCCGTTATTCCGATTACAATTCCATTGGCACGTTCGAACCGCGGGCTATTATTGGACGTTATGGGACGTAGAAGGGACTGCACTGACTTCCTTGACTAACTTTTCCCGCGTTTTTGGACCACGCGTCCGAAGATTCGAAGGACCTAACCGCAATGGGGTCGTAGGTCACTCCGAAATACTTATTCTCCTATTCTCGCATCCCCAACTGACATACATTGAGTTACTGTTAGGAGTTTGGGCTTTAAGAGATACTGGACATCGATTTAGGGGAAAATGTGGTGGTAACTCGTGAAGAAATCTCGTACGTCCGTAACGATTTGTTTTGCTATATTTGTTTGTAGATAATATTTAGATGGTCAGTACACTAACGCAGAATTCAACGTAAAACAAATAAATCAACTGAACTCCACCGAATGTTAAAACTCAGAAGCTGTAAAACATTAATAAAAATGCAGCGAAAACTACTTTAAATTAGTTACAGCCTACGAAGGGGGTTTAAAAGCTAACGAAAGTAACTGGTTTTCAAGTTCAAGTAGGTTCCTTCCAAAATTACAAAACCGATCACATACAGGAGGGATGAATTAACTATCCAAAAAAACCGTTATATCAGTCCGAAAGCTGGTCTTTCTGGATTATACAGTGTGGAAGAGATCATCTGACCCAACCTTTATTTTGCGTGAAAATCGTACATAGTAATTAAAAAGATGCCGTCTGAATAATAAATGTTCATATAAATGATTAAATTCAAACTCAACAATGAAGGGACAACACTTCATGGTCAAGGTTATTTGTGTGAGTCGCGATTTTGGCTTTCAACTTTATGTAAGCGCTTTCCCAATATTGTTAAGTTTGTATTACCTATAATTAGTAATAATAATAATTATGAAAATTTATTATTTCTAATTGCACTCCGAGTTTCTTAGGTCTACAGTAGTTGGATCTTTCCCACACTGCGCCTGCTCGAATCCCAGGATAAAAAAAGAGGGAAATAAATTTCTTTGAACTCCGTTTTGATATATTTCAATACCCGATGAAAAATGATTCCAAAATCCCCTTCAATCCACCCCATATCTGCTTTTCCAGGAACTGGCTTCGGCAAGATAGACTTTAATCCTACTGAGAACCAGGGCATCTGTGGAGGTGAACTATATTTGTATCCATATAAACGAGATGTAGATCAAACCAAAGTTTATGAATAAAGTCCAGCCCGAGTATAAGATGGGAAACGTTGCAGAGGATGAATGAATGAATGAATAACTTGTTATATGATAACGTCTGGTTTATTTACGTTCTGCCGTCCGAAATCTAATGCCTTAGTTAACCAAGTCTATTAAGGGCTAGGGTATTTTCCGGAGGTCTTTATAAACGCTGTTACGTACTGTACATCACGTGGGCCGGTCTTCTATGTATATTCGTAAATGTACAATCGTCAACAAAATACCCAAAATGGCAAAATGGGAGATGTTATTTATGAATGAGGCTTTTCCAAGCAAGAGCAGCTATAGCTATACGATGGAGTTACGACGAGATGATGGTGAATCGTTTCAAGTTGCCATGGTTTCCCCGACTTCCCGCAAAGAGACCAAATATCCGTGCCCCCCATTTAATGCCTCTATTTATACCGGGTAAGGCTAATTTAACTTGGAATGAATAAATTTTGAAGAGCAAGTTCAGCTAGAATATAGTGAAAGACGTTAAATTAGGCGGGCTGATGAATTGTGTTACATTTACAGGAAGTGAAGTGAAAACCTCCATTCTATTAAAGTGAACTGATTTACTATATAATATTCAATGCGTAACGTAAACAGTTTTACCTATTGCAATCTGACACTAGTTGAGAAATAACTTGATTCATAAAGTATTTTTAAATCCACCGCCATCTTGCAAAATGTCGGTCCGATTCACAATCTAATATCAGGTATACTGGTTTTTTTTAATCTTATAGATGAACTTGTACTTTTCAATGGTGAAGAGAAGAGTCTGTAACTCGGTTCCATTTGCAAGTTAAAATATGTAATTTGGTTACAACAGACGTTAGCTACTTATACTGCTACTGTTTCAATGCAATTTATGGTTAAGTATATTTAACTTTATAAACTCTGAATCACTTCACCGAAATTCTAACACGACTACTTGCTCGCCTGCAAATTTTTTCTTTTAAATCCCAAGTATAGATACCCATTGAAACTAACTATCCTCGGGTATATTTAAAGGTAAGGAAGGTAGATACGGGAATTCTTGTTGAGCAGCAAGTAGGGTTGCGGCGGGCCAAATTATCTTGGAACCTTATGAACGCGTGTTCTGATTCGCTTTATAAGTTAGCAAAGTTTGCGTTTAAAGTGTACTAGAGAGATTTACAGAGAGGATTTATAAATCATTAAGGAAAATAGCTCGAGCAGGTTGGGGTTCCTTACTCGCAATCATCTGTTGAAATGTAGTTTAGCCAGTTGCCCGGGTAAAACTATACTACGAGATGAGAAATATCCTCGTCTACATCTTCCTAACTTTTCATCTTTGTATTTAGAACCATAAGTTTATAAGGTATGTTCCATAAGTATGGCACTAATATACTTCGTAATGGTAGAGACTTACAGCTCGAGCTAGTTTGAGAACGACGGAAGCGAGAATTGAAGTCCTACACTCGGTGTTTATTTTGCAGGACTTCCATCTAGTCCTATTTAGTCTGTACTAAGCCTTTGACAACGCCCAGTCACCAGGCGTCGCTTTACCTCGAATCTAAGACCTACGTCACTTCATGACAAGCTCCAGTTTGTAGCCAGTGACAAACTTATGGAACATTTCTTACAAACTTATGTTAGAACTATTAGGTTCAGACAGAAAGTAGGGAGCGCCACGGAAACTTATGTTCTGTTTTTAACCAACTTCAAGAAAAGTATTCAGTCTGGACACAATTATAAATTTGATGTCGGTTACGAAAGCATATGGTCGGACATTCAGTTTTCGTTTAGATATAGGTCGAGCGTGACTGGAACCTCTTTTAAAATACCTTTTTATGGTGTATACAATTGGAAGAGAGCTATAGGCACTAAAAAGCGTACACCCACGCCTTATTCGCGTAAGTGACACGAGCTTCTCGCTTGCCCATAGTCATTTCGGCTAATAATAGACGGTTAAGGGGGAACCTTTAAAGGGGAAATTATTTTATGTATTTTCTTCCTTGTCTTGTCTGTTCTGATGTAAATTAATCCAAAGTATAACCCAAAACCTCTTTCGAATAATTTAAGTACACTCAGGGATAGATTTAATTTTAGAAGTAGGAATGGAGAACGGTTAGTATTTACTTCAGTCCGACTCATAGCCTAGTATAGAGCCCTCCCTCCAACACGAAACGAAAAGTTTTAAATTATCTTAGTGGCTCACTTAAACTACGTTTTGATGACGTTGCTGACGGGGACGGTGAAAAATACGTAATCCCTTTTACCTCTGTCGCTTTGATCCGCCTCTTCTTTCATACCCCTCCGTCCCGTGGAAGGGGTCCGAGACTTCGACGCGCGCCAAAATTACTCTGTTCTCCATTCCTACTTCTAAAATTAAATCTATCCCTGTCACTATCTTGAGGACACCTTGACCTACGACCCTTACATTTTGTAGGAAGTGTAATTTAATTACGTAATTCTCACTAAGAAAGCTGATAAAATTCTTCGGTCATTTAGATTAATATTAAAACATTCTGAGGCGCTTACTGGACATCTTGTTTACTATAGCTTTGTTTACCAACTAAGTCGTTTGACTATAAACAAATTCAACATAATTGGGCATAGACGCTTTGAAACCTATTTTCCCAGCATAAATATCTCAAACACTGTTCTTTTTTACCATCTTCCCCATAATTATTTATACCTAATCAAGCAGCTTTATTTAATTATTATAATTATTATAATTATTTAGTACAGCCAAATATAGAAGAGGCGGTTTATATTTATAACTTCACATTTAGATACTTCTACCTAGGGTTTGTTATAAGAAGCATAAAACCCGTTATGATAAGTAAGTAAAGCAAGAGTGTGGGTGGAGTGGCAACCACCGAATCCCTAAGTTTAACGGTCTAAACCCGAAAAATACCACTTATTATAGATAAAGGAGATTAACAAAAGATTTAGCTATGGGTTGCCTGTCTACGTATAATTTCTTAAAAACCTTTTTGACCGCTTTCGAATTTTAGTTTTATTATTTGTGTGTATTACCTAGTGGTACGGCTTCCTGGTTTAAATGTTATCGAAGCGAGAAATTTTAAAGGTTAAATGATTCCACTTTTGATAAGATTATTTTATTTCAGTATTTTCGACATTTTATCTCTTACCTAAGGAGTCCTTGTTGTTGACCTAATATTTCTAACTATTTATTTATTAATAAATTGCAAAACAAGATTTAAAAACATGTGGAAACGCCATTAAAATGTAAAGGTTTTAACGTATATTTTTACATAGTGACGGACCGATGTTCTGACGTATTTATATGCATAAATTATGTATATTGTACTAGAACCTTGGAATTTTTTTATAACGAAAAATATTGATTTCTTTCACTGTTATTTTAAGCTCACAATGGCAGTTAAAAATTCTGGTTCATAGCGTAACAAGACACTGAAATACTATAGCATCATATAAATTCGGTGTTGTTTTCCGATAAATGCACGTTACTAAATATTAATTTCAAATTAATTATGATAGTCTGTAGGGGGTAATTACAGTTAATTAATATTAGTGCTTTAAAATTTATATTGGAATCCCCGTAAAGAGTTAATTATTGTCATTATGTGTCTTGAGAAATTCGTGAGCGCCGGATAGAAATACCATATCATTTTCTTGTTGTTATTATTGCCTTTCAATTGATTATTAAATATAATCTTGTTAAATAAAAAGATATTAATTTAATGCAAATAAGCACAATACTGTTTACCGCAATCGTAGCCTACGGAACTATCATGGTCTATATTCAAATTTACCCTCAAGTAAAAGTCATTCTATTTAATGACATTGCTAATGAAAGTTTGGTTCCCAAAAATGTAATAGCTTTTTTTTACACATGCAAAAATACGGGTTATGTTCGAGAAACTTAGAAACCTAATAAAAATATTTTTGGTAGGTACTTTAAACAAAAAGAATATTAAATTTTTTTCTAATATTTTCGCTCCAAAAGTTGTGGTAATTGGGTGGAACATTGCGTTCTTGAAACAATAGAGCAGGAAAACTACCAAAATATCACCCCATTTATTCTAGAATGCATGCCAATGAGATTATAAGGGACAATTAACAATTATTTCTAAGTTTAATTCGAACAATAGCGTCTAAATTTGATACATACGTGATCAATTAAAATAATTATTTGATTAATTTCTCGATTTAGTATACTATTCTTATTTTAATTAATAAATTTTACAATATTTATTGGATCTTAAGAAATAAATTCATTAAATTTAACAATAAATTCAACGCAACGCAAGCCTAGTGGGTCAAGTAATTGCCCTACATGTGGAAAGCTGCATTTTAAAAATTGGCAAAGGCTTATCGACTTAACCCTAACGTCAACCGTTAGCCAGGCTGCCAGCTAATACTATATTCCACGGGTTTGAACCGGCGCGTATTTACGCTCAAAAAGATGGAATTTAAATTACCTTGCTTTGTGACTGGAGTCCAAATTCGGCTCCCGAATCCAAGAGACATAATAATTAACAATTAAATTAAATTAGCGCGTTAACTTCGCTTAAAAACGCGTTAATAAAAGCATTTGAACACGACTCGACTAACGCGAGAGGCGCCATTTTTACTTTTTTTTATTTTTGCTTTTACTATCCAGGAAGCTTACGTCTGATAGTAGTTTCTACTACAACAAGGATTCCTATTGATCGAAATTTGAAACGTCGTCGGCGAAAATTCTACGTTATAGGATGAAATAGAAGGAAAACTAGTATGTTATTAAAACAGCTGCTTTTAGGAGATTTTCTTGAACGCTCTATAGGGGTCTGTTGTATACGTAATACTGTGGGACCGCGGGCGAAAATTAAAAAACACGCTTGACTTCGTTATTAACATTACCATCGTCTGGTTTTTTTTAAAACGCTTGTTTTTTAAGTTCTTTCTTATTTTATAGACCGGTTTTTACTCCTTATTTTTTCTTCTTAATGAAAGTTCACGGGAGTTACGCAACTTTAAGCCGCGTTTGAACCATTTATTATCAGAAGATAACTTATAGAAGTACTTGAATTAACATTAATTTAAAGAATAGGGCCAGAAAATCTATAAATGAAAATGATGGTTAAGGAACACAACCATTATGAGATTAATTTTTGATTTTGTGTGATTATCCCTTTAAAAGCTCCTTCGTTCCGATTTGCTTCAGTGTTCGTTTAACAGACGTGATTTTTCAATTGTTATTTTTCTTAGTGGTCAATCCACTTTAAAATCTTTGGATTCAGATTTTTCCACTTAAGAAAACTAAGTTACTTAAACACTAGACTGTATTTTACCCTCGTATTTTGAAAAGGGGGTAATTTAACACAAATCATCTTATTCAATTTACTTCTACAGAATAACTTCTGAAATTAACTTCAAATCTTACATCGCAAATAAACTTAAAGAACGGCCGTAAAAAAATAGGAGAATAAATAATTTCTCGCCTGATTGCTATTTGGTCACGTGATCACGTGATTCGTTTTCGAAATGAAATGAGATTTTCAAATTTCGAAATTATAGGTTTGGTTTTGTTTTGTGTTGAAATGACAGATCCCGACTGGTAATAATTTATTTCGGCGACACGTTTCTCTCTTTAGATGTAAAAAGAATAAATTATATCGACGTATCGATTCTATTGTCCGTTTGATGGATACTTTTGAAAAAAAAAAGAAAAAAAGAAAAAAAAATCAATGTGACAAAGTGCCACTACTAAATATTGAAATGCGTGTGCCTCTACTATGTTTTTTGGATGACAAAGCGTTTATATTGATTGAAATAAAATTCACACAAAAGCTCTTTGTCAAAGAAAACATTTCTGGACCATTTAACTGAACTTTTTAAGTAATTACTTAAGTTAAATGTGGTCTTCTTGAATTTCACCTAACATACACCTTATATTGAAAGGGTGTCTCCCCCTTTCGGAGTTGGCTCAGAGGCCCGGAATAAAATTCAAGAAGGCACACCTATGGCACGCCAAAATGGCAAAAATTGAAATTAAAAAAAAGGAGAAAAGAAAAAAAAGAAGGATCATTAATTGAATATTTAAAAAAATAAGGCCAATTTTTTTTTTGGTCTTTACAATTTCCCGCCCCCCCCCCAAGTCAAGCGAAAAAAAATGTTAATATTTATCTTTAGCAGAAAATTAGGTACTGTAAAAAATCTGCCAGTGAAAGAAAAAATAAATATTTTGAACAGAAAAATAAATATTTTTTCAAAAGGAAAATAATATTTTTTTAACAACAAAAAAAATTCAACAGAAAAATAAATATTTTCGGAACAAAAATAAATATTTTTTGACAAGAAAAATAAATATTTTTGACAAGAAAAATAAATATTTTTTGACAAGAAAAATAAATATTTTTTGACAAGAAAAATAAATATTTTTTGACAAGAAAAATAAATATTTTTTGACAAGAAAAATAAATATTTTTTGACAAGAAAAATAAATATTTTTTGACAAGAAAAATAAATATTTTTTGACAAGAAAAATAAATATTTTTTGACAAGAAAAATAAATATTTTTTGACAAGAAAAATAAATATTTTTTGACAAGAAAAATAAATATTTTTTGACAAGAAAAATAAATATTTTATGAACAGAAAAAATATATATATTTCCACAGCAAAAAATTATTATTTTTCCACAGGAAGAAATAAATATTTTTCCACAGGAAGAAATAAATATTTTTCCACAGGAAGAAATAAATATTTTTCCACAGGAAAAAATAAATCTTTTTGGAACAGAAAAAAAAACCTTTTTGGAACAGAAAAAAAAACCTTTTTGGAACAGAAGAAAATAAATCTTTATGGAAGAGATGAAAATAAATCTTTTTGGAACAGAAGAAAATAAATATTTTTGGAATAGAAAAAAATCTACTTGGAACAGAAAAATATGAAGTTTTCGTAAGTGAAAACAGATGGCGCTATCAGCATCACAGGTCGGTTTGTCCATGGACCAAATATACAAAAGGACGTATTAAAGAGGGAATGTTTCTCTAAATAATTATTTATTCGCTAATTTGTGGATGGATAGATAATGCCGGTCTCTACGCTATACACTGTTTTGAAAATCCAATGGTTATATGAGACCCAACAATTAACCCGTATTTATTTAGTTTCTAGCATATGAAATTGTGAAATTTAAAAGAGAAAGCGTTTATTTACACTTTCTATGAATGTATTGAGTTTATAGGACTTAAAAGGTGGGGGCGTGATTACTCACGGTATGGCTATGGTATGAGAAAGCTCCATACCTTGCTGGTGAGAGCAAGAACATTGAAATTCCAAAGGGACAGGCAAACGGCCGCCTTCCACTGTAAAATCCGACCTGAGCATCGGGGGAACAAATGTGGCTGTGAAATTTGGTCCGGTAAAGACTATTCGGGCTTTGTGATCATTCGTAAAAAACTTGAAAAGAATGGCACGACCTTAGCGGGGCCGGTTTTTTTGTATGTATATATAAAGCAAACGTGCTATATATAGTAGAGAATTCAAGTCCATTTACTGGTTCTTCTAGTAATTCAGCGTCCGCGTTGGGACCTTTTTGCCTATTCGATGGATTCGTAAATTGATTCATTTAGTTTTTGCATAAGTTTATAAGATATGTTCCATAAGTATGTCACTCGTTAATGAGAGTTTGTCATGAAGTGACGTAGGCGAAACGTCATAGATTCTCGTAAAGCGACGCCTGGTGAGGCGCTGTCAAGGCTTAGTATAGACTAAATAGGAAGATGGACTGCAAAGCCGAGTGTAGTCAATTCTCACGTCGTTCTCGAACTAGCTCTTATTAAGCCACTAGCAGTACGAAGTTAAAAATATTTATTTTTCTGTTCAAAACATTTATTTTTTCTTTCACTGGCAGATTTTTTTCAGTACCTAATTTTCTGCTAAAGATAAATATTAACATTTTTTTTCGCTTGACTTGGGGGGGAAAAATTGTAAAGGACCAAAAAAAAAATTGGCCTTATTTTTTTAAATATTGAATTAATGATCCTTCTTTTTTTTTCTTTTCTCCTTTTTTTTAATTTTAATTTTTGCCAGTTTGGCGTGCCATACACACCTCTTTCAAACTCCAATTAAGAGTACACGACGACTTCCTAAGTCTCTATTAAGGCTAACTTGTAAGGATCTAAGTAATTCAAAGGCGAACTCCATACTTCAGCTTCCCACCCATAAGAAGGGAAATTCAGAAGGTTTTGGGCGACTTCTATCATAGCTTAGATTTCAAAATTCGTGTTTAAAATATACATTAGAATAATCATTAAACACGTTATAATATTTTTATATTTCAAGATGGTCATATTTTAAAATTACTCACTTCAAAAATGTATACATATTTTGATGTAATATATCGATAAATTTTGCCTCTGGTGGCCAAAATCAATACTAAACAACTGTTCACTTTCACCTAATACTATTACCGAAGGCTAGCATACCCTCCTATTTCCTTTCTCCTAATCTAGTAACACATGGAAAATACCAAAATAACTTTCTCTTTTATATAAAAAATTCAAAACCAGATTGTCAAGGCTTTCTGGATATTTCATTCAAAATTGTTATCGTCTAATGATAGTGCCTTGATTATTGTTCATTTTTAATCAAGGTAAAGTACTAAGAGAGGCCGCTAAAACTTAGCGTTTAGTTTCCTTCTTTGGTTTCCAGATTAAATTGTGACGCGACACAGAACTAGACAGAAGTCAGAGCTTTTCGTTATCAAGACAAAGTTGGCAATAGCTGTTAATCTTCATTAGTTAATTCATTAAGGTGTAGTGAGTTTGTGCAATTGTGTGTACGGAATTATAAATCATCAGATAACTAGAAAGTTCACAAGATACGAAGTGTTTTCTTTCTATAACAAAGACACGCATCGTGACTTCATGGCTAGACTACAAACTGACGTATATCCACGTTAAAACTAAGATACACGTACATAATTTTTGGAATCAGTCCAGCTTTATCTCGGTCCGCTTGTTTATTCTTCATTTATTAACTGTTAAGATATAAAACCATGACTTTTTATCGTACTATCTCTTTGGTAAGAAGGCTAAAAGTTGGCGGGAATCGCCATTTTGCGACAGTATTGTCCCAAAAGACAGAACCCAAAGACTCAACTCAAGAAGATGAATATGCTAATGCTAAACCATTTAATTCCATTCCTGGACCAGCCTCAATTCCTGTTTTGGGTAGCGGATGGACCTTCTTACCTGTTGTTGGTACTGATTTATGTTTAAATGTTGGCTTTCGGTAAAGTACCTGATAAAAATGTTTTTCGTAGGAAAGTACAAGTTAGAAAAACTGCACGAAGCGGCGTATGACAAGTACAGGACATATGGACCGTTGGTTAAAGAGGACATCACAGCGGGAACCACAGTTGTCAATGTCTTTGACCCTGACGACATCGAAAAAATATTTAGGACAGAAGGGGTTCACCCTAAAAGGTTACCCTTCGATTCATTGAACAGGGTGTTTGAATATGACACAAACCAAATTCAGAACAAAGGACTTTTAAGCGCGTAAGTTAATTAAGGTCTGGTATGTTAATTGTTTTCGCATCCCTTTTAATTACTATTTCATCCTTAAGAGAGGGTGAAGATTGGTACAAGTTACGGACGAACATCCAGCCTCACTTGTCCAAACCCAGAAACGTAGTCAATTACTTGAATGCTATGGATCAAGTTGCCATCGATTTTACGCAAAGGTTATCGGACATTAGGAAACCTAATCACGAAATACCCGATCTTCATAAAGAGTTAACGAAATGGGCATTGGAAAGTAAGTATAATATAAATTATTTAACAAGTTACTCTTCATTCTATAATAGTTATCTTATAGGTATTGCGCTTGTGGGCCTCGACACCCATTTGTGATGTTTTCAGGCAGATTTGAAACCCGATTCCGACGCGGCAAAAATATTGCAAGCAGCGTTTCATTTCTTCGATATTATCTATAGACTCGAGTTTGGGGCGTTACCATTTTGGAAAAAGTTTAACACGCCCTTACTGAAGAAATTTCGGGAAAACCTTTTGGTCTTCAATAAGTAAGTTACCAATACAGTTGAGATGTACGCACGTGTCAACTTTGTGTAACTCTGTTGAACAGTTTAGCGTACAAATACTTGTCACTTGCAAAAGAAAGACTTGCTCAAAAAGGTAACGACTCTGATCAACCAGCAACCGTTCTTGAGTTACTGCTTCAAGAACCTAATATGAATGATATGATGGGTGTGTCTGTTATTAGAGATATGTTTGTGGCTGGCACTGACACGGTAAATATTAAAACAAATGATTAGAGTTTAAGAATAATATATTGTTTTGATGACGTCAGACATCAAACACCATATCGTTCTTCCTGTACTTCATGGCTAAACACCCCGAGATTCAAGAGAAGGTTTATCAGGAAATTTCGAGTTTAATTAAATCGGATCAAGAACCCATAACGGAGAAACACTTAAACGAAATACGATACACTAAAGCTTGCTTGAAGGAAAGTCAAAGAATGTTACCAGTTACCATCGGGTTCAGTCGTAAGTCTGGTAAAGACATCGTGCTGTCTGGATACCAAATTCCGGAAGGGGTATTATAAACAATTACTTACCATTTAAATACTTAACTTATAAAAAGCCTGCCTTTCATACAGACCGTATTAATTATACATTCAATGGTAGTAAGTAATTTGGAGGAAAACTACAAAGACGCTAAGATGTTTAGGCCTGAAAGATGGTTAAGAGGTTCTGATGAGAAGAAATCAATGAACCCATTCGTATTTTTACCATTTGGGTTTGGACCCCGCGCTTGTATTGGTCGAAGAATTGCGGAACAAGAACTTTACAGCGTCATCATTAGGGTAAATATGATTTGTTTGCAATAACACGCATTGTATTAATTTTACGCACTTACAGATTATTAGTCGATATCGACTTGAGTACCATCATGAGGACATTGGTTTAATCACGAGACTAACACATATTCCAGACAAACCTTTAAGGATTGAATTTTACGATCGATAAACTATACCTGAACTAATTTGACTTTATAATTTTGTTATTGAAAATTATATCGTTTTGCTACTCATTTTTAGTACTCATAATAATTTTCGTATTGATCTGATTTTTGGCGGTTATTGCATGTAATATGGCGCTGTTATATTGCACCTCAAAATCAATCAATAGTTTCCACCTTGGTTCTTTGTCCCCAGAAGTTGAGTATAAGGGGTAAGCAGCAATCAATACAGTTGCACTATTTGTTAAAACATCGATGTAAATTTAATGATTACCCGTGCTCGTCGTGGGTATACAATTTTTTACCACAAATAAAAATAGGCTTAATTAAAATATTCGTTGTATGCATTAAAACACTTATTGTATATTAAAATCGTCTCTTCGGATTTTGCATTGTTGGCGGCATGTTACCTTTGTGTTAATTTCACTTATTCATTGGTAAATAGACTTCATAATCGACAACAGTGAAATTATAACGTCCCATTAGTAAAGTACTCGAGGCATTTTCTCCATCGTAAGAGTGGGGCAGATTGGAGTAACTATCCATGTTGGTGTTACAATTGCTTGATATGCACAGATCAGCACCGGCACCAAAGATAGGTCCATACCTGATAAGAATTTTGAGGATAATTATCTAATTGTATTTATAACGACATGATTAGTTCTAACTTACGCTGGGTGTTGAGCAATTGCGAACAGCTTTTTCATGACATCAAATTTAGTTGGTGGTATGTCAGCGTTGTTGATAAGGGTAAATAAGAATGCCTTTTCCGAAGGTGCGTATCCGCCACGACCGTTAGTCTTACCCCAAGGTACGTCACTGAACCCACCACAAAGTTCACCGTGTTGACCCTAGTACATTTAAAACCTTCATTATGGTTGGCAGAACGTTTTCTAATTATATGTTTGTGCAGAACTAAAAAACACGCTAAATTGCTCAGAAGTTCGAGCCACATACCAGAATTATGACGAAAGTTGGTGCATGTCCATCACAATGAGAATGAAAGGCTTCAGCAGAGTATCCATGGGTTGACGCCCTGTATAGTAACCTCCACATTTGTTTAGAGTTGCCATACCAGGCGTTTAAAATTCGTTGCAATTGCAACTTCTCTCCATTAAGCAACTGTGATCCTTGAAAGAACTTCATTGATGTTCTGGGTTGAATCTTTTTGTCTTCAGCTTGGGCAAACTTGCTAGGAAGGGCAGCGAAGCGATATCTTTCCAAAGACAATTCCATAGGCACGGCACCAGTTGGTTCAACCTCTTCGGCGAACACTTGGCTGTCAATCAGTAAAAGCCTTACGTGGTTGATAACACCAGCTAGTTGCTGTGGATGGCAACAATTAGAAGACCTAAACTAAGAAGGTATGATAATAG
This sequence comes from Phalangium opilio, assembly GCF_054372755.1. Taxonomy (NCBI): domain Eukaryota; kingdom Metazoa; phylum Arthropoda; class Arachnida; order Opiliones; family Phalangiidae; genus Phalangium; species Phalangium opilio. The sequence goes on along the minus strand of NW_028324187.1, from coordinate 2,203,964 downwards.
TAATTACTTGAGATATTCTAGCTCTCTCTTCTTCGGTCCAATGAGCAGTTGGTTGAGTAACTCCAGCTTGATGTTTGGCCCATGTTAGTACCGCTCGCCATACATCCTCTTCTTCGAGGGCCAACTGAATATAGTCACGCCAAGTATAAGACACGGATGGTTTTTAAGTCAAGTGCATCTACTTACATAATCTGACGATACTATGTGCACGAGAGCATTCTTGGGTAAATTTGAAAATGCCGAAGTTTTAAGACACTCAACCGCGTTCTCGCCAATATACGCCGTACATCGGTCCACAAAAGAACGTCCACCCTTACTACCAGCGGGTAATCGGTTATCCATTTCCAAGGCAGCAGCCAAAAAGGTGCAGGCGTTATGAATGGACATGGTAGCCGTGATATGTTCCTCGCATCGTGTACGTAATTCCTCAATACCAAGTTCTTGAGACACTGCCAGAGTCTCGAAGACAACATTGTCCTTCAAGGCAATCTGACGGCATCACCGAAACAAAAAATGTTAATGGGTTAGTTGAGGAAACAAAGGAGTGAAGGTTCACCTTTCCAGTGTAGACGTAAAACAAAACATCCCTGAAGACATCAACTCGGGAATGAGGTAACCTAATGGGCGTTGGAGTTCCAGGCGGTGATGGTGTAACCGTTGACCCCGGTACCTTACATACTTCCCCGCGTTTAACATTCTGGAAACTAGTACACCTGCAAAACAGAAAATGTATACCAATTCGGGTTAGGTTTTTCGATTTTGGCGCCAATTCCTTTCGGGAAGAGAGGACCCCGTTCGCTAATCCCATCACCGGTAGAGCGGGAAATCCCGCAGTGTCCCTGGGGACGGAAAAGGAAGAAGCTGCAGGGAGACTAAGCCCAGGGCTTCCTGAATTTAGGAAGAGGTAGCCCAGCCTCGCCTTACGATGAAATTTTTCAAACTTTTCCCCGCTTCTATACATAGAAGATCCGATCTTGGGCTCGCTCTTTCCATTATCACCAAAAGGCAGAAAATTTCGAACCACTCTCCTCCGAAAATAACAAAATGAAATCGAAAGAGATAAAAGCGTCAGTGGAATATCAAAAATTATAGTATATCTTTGTAGTTCTATATATTCGGTCTCTTGATACGTTGATACGTTTCGGGGAGAGAAACGAGTTTGTGATCTTGGGTTAAATTCTGGATGCTTTGTAACAACACTTTCCAAATAATTCAATATTTGATTATGAAAAGTTTTGCTTCAAAATGGTTTTAAATACAATAATTATTCAATTACCAAGTTTATTGGGTTATTAATTTCAAAGTCTTCGATCGGCAATAACTGGACTTATAATTGAATATGGTTCATCAGAAAATCCATATAGTAAGCAGGAAGCCTAAATCTTGACACTGCATTTCGTTAAACGCATCGACGTGGAAAAACATTCCTATACAATGTAATAGAAGCTGCTTTAATCCAACCAGTCTCTCCGCTTCATCAAAACTAACCAAGAATAGGCCTACTATCAGTTGCAGTACAGGCACGTCACGTTAGTGTTAACAGTACACGTCAATACGAGGGTTTGTCACTTTGAAGGCTTGAAATACTGTCAAGTGACACTGTCAACCGGACCCATGCAAGAAAATAATACAAGGGCGCGAAACGACGCCGAAACCGAGGCGTCGAATGGTCTATATCTTTTCTGGTTACATTGGCGTATTTTTAGGCGGGTGTGAGATGAAGCGAACGGTAGCCAGGACGCCCTAGTATTGGCCTGGTGGTGCCGTTTCGAACAGTACAGAGTAGATCAAGGGGAGAATAGAAGAACGTCACCTCATTAATCACGCGGCACTAGACAGAGACGAACGATCGGGAACCTACACTCTCACCCTCCCACCATGGTTTCCTCTGGTTTCCCGCCAAATTCAGTGCGCCATGCATGTACAGAGACAGTCATTGTCGCCATACTACTATAGTCAGAATCAAGTGGCAAACTTATCTAAAACTACGCCATAAAGGGTAAGGTTTATATCACGCTGCATGGTTCAACTGACCAAGTAAAACGATCGAAGACTTCGAAAACCCGTCAAAAAATAGACTTCGCTATGGTATCCCCCATCCTATCCTCCATCCGCTTCGTTTTTTGCAGCTATAGACACATTCTTTACTTAGTTGGGTAAACAAGAACGGGCAAAGAAAAAGTTTTCTTAAGGGCAAATTAAAAATTCAGTTTAGTAGCTCGATCGAAACTTGATAGGCTTAAACGCTACAGGCAATCTAGTCTTAAATGTTTAAAGATTGCAGTTTAAAGGTGTAATGAAGTTCACTTTTCCAGAAAAATCATACACACATTGTTGCTATTGCTCATTTGATATTTTTTAAGACAAGTTAAAATTCGTCATACATTAATGTTAGTCTAATTCTTCCCACAAAATCCACCTAGAAACGCAATGATTAATATTAGCTTTATGTACTACTTATACTAGTTATTAACCCTAACACATGTATTTAGAGTTGTGTTACGCTACAACGATTTAGAAACCATTATTCCACGGATTATATACTCATTTCATTTTAATAATCGAAGTAACTTCATATATATAGATGAACGACCTCATTTTACACTCCCTTTAACAGGCAATCATTGCTTTTGGAAAATGAAACGAATGTTTCTATTAGCGTAAATGGTTTCCTATATACTATTTTCCCCGAAATGAAATCACGTAGATTAATATCGTTAATGGACATTGGCCAGAATGGAGAGTGAAGAACGATGGGAAGGGGAGCCGGAAACGATTCCTTAACAATCTTTTACTTCCCCCCCCCCTCCCAAAGGTCTCGCTTTTACCATTCACATCATTTTCGTAACGGTACTTCAGAATTTATGAAGACCGGCTTTGGAAAAATCGAGCAAACACGATATACGCGTCTGTTATAACGTTTAATTTCCGAAAAGACAAAGTTAAACAACGTGGTCTAACTGAAAGTTCATCTCATCATTGCGTGCAATGGAGTACAGGCATTAAAAAAGAAAAGGTTAAACGGAGGATGAAATATTGTAAAGTGAATTCATTTCGATACTGGATGGATGACATCACTAAATTTTGGACCTCTCTAAATAGGCATTTACCTTGTTTATTTTCTATTACATCTAAGTCTATTTGTAATAAGGCTAAATAGAAATGACTAAACTCGGAAAAAGTTTAAAATTTCACCCTTCCTTTGGTTCAAAGTCCCCTAAGTCATCTTTAACTATTGAAACATCCACTTACAGTCTAACATAAGCTTGTATAACTCAACGTATCCTCTACTTGGGATGAGGTTTTCTAATAGAAAACTCCTCGTACGTTATAGAATTGATTTTCCCGGTGGAGTTAATGAAGTTTAAAGCGAAGAGAGTTAATTAAATAAAGGTGGAAAAGTGGGAGGGTTCGAGGCTCGAAGAGAATGGAGTTTGATGTAACTAAAGGGGTGGAAGAATTAATCCAACTTCGCAACATTATTCGGAGAGAAGAGAGAGAAACGCCTTTTGAATTCGAGCTCCGAAAGGGTATACTGTAGTAACCCAACATCTGTAAATCGAGAATCAATTTATTTACTCCCATCTCAGTTTTCTCCGAGTCCTTGCAGGCAACTTAAAACTTGTAAATAGCTCTAGCATTTTCATTTACGAATTAGGCTTAACACTTTCCGATCTTAACGTAATTAAATTGTGTAACTACTAGGTCGGGTGATATACGTTTCATAATTTAGAAATAGACTATAATTTAAATTTGACCTTTGTATTTTGAAGTTTAAAGTCAAAACGTTTCACTTCCTCTTCAAAATGTGGAAGGTCTCACCCACAGAAACCGAACGATCAAATTAAATAACATTCTCGTTGGTCACCTCGGACACATTTCTTGACAGTTTGACCCAAGTTTGACCCTACTCTCAAAAAGTGAGTGACCTCTAGTATACGGTGGCGTCTGGTATAGCCGCTGTCGAATGTCCATAGTTGAGTTCTCCCCCACTCATCCCATTGCCGGGGCAGCGTACATGTTGCAATGGTCTTGACATTCTTTTATTCCGTCGGTGTCCGAATCCGATTTGGACACCCTTAGCTGTCACAACCGTTCGACCCTTCGAAGGGACGGCTTTAAAAAGAACACAAGCTGAGGGAATAAGCTTGTCCAAGCCGCTTCTCGACGTCAGTCTCTAGCAACGGATCTCTTCAGATCCCCGAGACGTTTTGTGACTCATTTTTAGGCGGATTCGTTTTGATTCTGTACTATGCTAGTTTTTCTCTATTCCCCTCCAGAAATTCCCAAATGTTGGTTTTTGCCCTGAGTCACTGCTTCTTAAGTTAGATTTCGCCATTTCTATACAGCGACAATTTTGTCGCGGAAGGCCAACTAGCGTAGGCGGTAGATGATAAATCGATGGAATGTCATCAGGTTTCCTCTTCGTTAGAGGTATCCTTAAGCAGTAAATTTAATTCATTCAATAAAATTTTAAAATAATTAAATTACAACACCCAATAACTCATTTACTAATACGTCGATGTAGCTAAAGCCTGTGGATCCACCCTCGCATATTCTGTAGCGAAAAATAGGTCTACCTCAGACAACTTTTGTTCTAACACTGGTAAAATGCATAAAGCGCATTCTGGTATTTCAATATTAAATTTTAAATCAAGTTAATGATTAGTTTACTCGAAATAAAACAAGTTTACGTTAAGAATCATCAAAGATGACTATAGTGTTAAAAATAGACTCGGAAGCCTTATTCTTTACAACATAAATTATTTCTTTACCTAAAAAGTAGTTTTAAAACACGACAATACTAAAGTCACTAAGTTTGATACCATGTATTCCCATGTTGTTACAAGAAACAAATTAAATTAAAAAAAAAGTTACAACTAAGCCTAAAAGTAGCTCAAGTTCAAAAGAATATCGTGGAAAGTAAAAGTGTTGTGTAACAGACGAAATCAATCGCTTTGTGTTACGAAAGTAGTAGTACAGTCTAGGCTTACATAAGAATGGGGTTAAGTTAAGCAAGGGGCTGCAAGATGCGCTAGAGTACAAGGCCTAACTTCTAGATTCAAACAAAAGCTAGGCCTAGTTTTAGGAAAAGGGAGAGATATCAGGAATAAATAATGAAGAAGATTCTAGGAAACCTCCTGGCTGCTCTTGATAGAACGATAAGACAAAGGGGTAGGGAGAGGTTTTGGGGGAAGGGGATACGCTCCCGATTCAATTACTTGTTAATTTCATTAGCAGTATTCACCCCGTAATTAAAGCCCTTTCCGATCTATTCTAAAAGCACCGAGTCTTAGCTAAGCCTTGGTTGCATGGCGTAAAACACGGGGAGACTTCAGAAAGTTTAGACTAATAGAAAAATAAGACAAATTACAACGTCCGCTCGCTTCGACAAGTATTAAGATCTATTAGAAAAAGAGGTGACAAAGGTCGAATATTTTCAGAGGGGTATCTTCCGGGATGTCAAGAATTTAATGGGTTCAATTTAAAATTGATTTGAACAGTATGTGTGATCAATTAAGTTGAGTACAATTGATTGATTGATGAGTCAACTGAGGTCAAACTTGTCTACACCCTGTTAAGTATTTAACTTTCCAGGGCCACAACAAACTAATTATTTTAGCTAATGCTAGACATTAATACTGTAAAATATATCGTAAATGTCAAAGGTTTGAGATATTCGTGCTTCAAAATACTTCAGATTAACATCAACACAATAATCTATTTTCTCAGTTATATACACCGGTGTATAGAGGGAAAGCCTTTTCACAGGCGCCAATAAGAAATACATGGAGTTGTTTCAGCCTGTAAGTTGGTTTCCTCTTTTCGAATTTCATTTGAAAAAATTCATCTTTACGACCTTGCAGACGTTTTTTAAACATTAAGCTACGACGTCACAGACGACAGACAGATACGCGTAATCGAAATCGCTATCTTGGAAGTATTATTTAACTTGTGGTATAACGCAATTGAACTCTGAAATTATTACTTATACGCTTAAACTTCGTTGGAAACATTTTTTTCAGGGGAAAAAACCCCATTTCATTTTGATATCTCTGTATATTGTCGGCAAGGGAGCTACTAAAAAGCATTCCCATAGGCAACTGTACGCCACCCCTATCTCGTGCTACTAGCAAGCAAAAACCCAATTCTTCCTAATTGAAGCAAACGCAGCATACCAGGAGGCTATGCTAGCTTGCTTTAGAATGGCATAGGCTGGATATGGGAGAACTAATATGGTTTTTAGGGAGGAAAAATAAGTCTGGAAGATGCTGCCAAAATGGGGATGGGATGGAAGAGGATGCTAGTTTTTTTCAACTGTGACTACCTTTGGGTTTTGGGGTTTATTGATGTGGTCGAAGACATGCCATCGATTACCAGAAATTCCTAATAAATTCACTTTGAAATAAGAATGTGCTATTTGTGATCTTAGCTTTCCGTGAGAGCTCATGCTTTGTATTGTGACGTTAAGAACCAATAAGGCAACGGTATATGAAGAAACGGGACATTTGTTCATGATTCAATTCACTCGTGGAAAACCCAAGATTTGTAAAGTATGAACTCAACTTTGCTCAAGAAAACCCAAGATTTCTATTCACCCATTTTCAGGTACCAAAATCGACTTGTCCCTCTTGTTCATTACATCATCTTAGTAAAGGGGCTTTACATCGCGTCCCTTATGCTAACAAAATAAGATGTTAGGGGGCGTATGCCCACCTTCCCCTTGAAGAAAAACTCTTTTTACGTTCGCTATTAAACTCCGTTTCCTTCTCCTCCCCATCCTCGGAGCACTATAACTTTCTTATTCCTGGCTAGCATTTCTTAATACGAATAGATTGACGAAAAGAATACACGCAACTTTGCCGGAGAATAACAACTAAGCCTTATAGTAATACACGCTTGTTCAGGAAGTACACGGATTCTGCTTATGTTATGCCTAATTCTTGGTCGCGTCCCTTACTTTACGAGACTTTTTTTTCTACCTGTATCGAAATATCGGACGAGGTTGGTTGGTATGGTTCCGCGTGTGCCAGACAAGAAAGGTACTTTGGTGGCCCCCAAATTTCCTTCCAACGTGGGAGATAATCCCAGGATTCTTTTTTGGCCCTTTCCAGCTTCCTTAATGGACGCTTTTCACGACTCCCTGGTGACCCATAGTGACCCCTCTCCTCCCTGTATCTATACGCTCAATTCTCCTTGGTTTCTTATTTCCCAGGGAGATTCTAGGCCCGGCTAGGGGTTTAGGGTCCAGAGGGATTTGGGAAGGAATACCCAAAGAAGGCAGGGAAGGATGCGAATTTTAAGATGATATTATCCCCTTCATTTTCACTTATGATAATATAAGCCTAACTTTTACAGCAAGATTCACTTTTTATCCGTGTCCAATTTCCACACTATTTTGGTTCCAGACTTAACACACCTCGATTTCATTTACAAATAAGTAATGCTAATATAAATTAATTTAATTAGTTTTATATACAATGCTTTACTAATTCAACAACGAAGTTCAATCAATACCGTTACTAACAAACAAAACGGTGTGATTCTTATTATTAAAACTTGTAATAAACAATACAGACTGCATACGGCAGGAAAACAAAGAAAGATACGGAAATGGAATTTTTGTTTGAATTCTATAGTGCTAGAGCTGACGGGTTGAAGTCGATTTTCTACACAAACAAGTACAGTGTTTTTGGCTGATGCCGAGGGGGCCTGCGGGTCCCTAATCGATCTTCCACAGAAAAAGGGGCACATAAGTAAAAGCGCATCACATATAGCTATAGCTATAGTGGCCCAATAATCTTAGCTTAAACCAAAAAGGAGTCCTTTTTCTCTGACTCCTCTGTTTCCGTCCAACCCAAATCCGTCAGATGTCCGAAATTTATTATATGAGATGGTTGAGTAGCTGATAATAATTAACATTTCTATCCCGAAAGATTCTCGCAACTACAAGTTTAAATTTTTAAATTCTGCAAGGAATAAATACTAAACTTTCACTCGATCACCTATTGTCTTCCATAAGAGCTAACCTCAAGAATTTCATCTACTAAGGATGATGGAACCTCGTGGATTACAACCATTGAAAGCGTATATAGGGAAAAGATCCGTCTTTTCCATTAAGGTGCCCTAATGGAGAGTCAAAGGCTTCAACGAACCCGAATTGGAATTGGCGGAAACATTTCCAGAGGTGCTCAAGAGAGGAGAGAGGACATAACAAGGCGGAGGAATTACTATCAGTACATATAGAATGAGCCAAGTCCAAGTATAACTACCCTACCACCTGTTTGAGATTACGGTATCCCAATCAAAGTCAACGGTTATACCATAGCCCACTTGATCACGCTGGCTGCACGGACTCTAGAAGCCCCCAAAATCGACCCTAAGAATGAAAATAACATAGGTTCGGTCTAAAATTCAAACCCGTCTGGTTTTAACATGGGCGTCTATGGAAGGGGACCAGTTTTATCAACCTTTTTGGCCCAAATAGTGCATGCACTGGTTCAAATCTCTTGAATTTTTAATGAGACGTGTATTGAAAGGTTTGATATTATCCTGTAAAATTTAAAGACTTCAGCTTTAATAGTTTTTTTTTCATCACATAGTAGAGAAATTTAAAGATTTAAATCCTTCAATTTCTCTACTATGTGATGATTTTTATATTTTATAAAAAAAACTATTTGCCCATAGAACCAAAGCGGTCCAATGTATGCTAATTAATTATAATTATTTAACCAATTAGCAGTAAAAGAATTAAAATTACATGGAAAATTACTGATATTGTGGAAAATTACTGATATTGTGGAAAATTACTGATACCGTGGAAAAATACTGATATTGTGGAAAATTACTGATACCATGGAAAAATACTTATACCATGGAAAAATACTGAAAACGTGGAAAATTACTGATATTGTGGAAGATTACTGAAAACGTGGAAAATTACTGATATTGTGGAAGATTACTGATACCATGGAAAAATACTGATATTGTGGAAAATTACTGATATTGTGGAAAATTACTGATATTGTGGAAAATTACTGATATTGTGGAAAATTACTGATATTGTGGAAAATTACTGATATTGTGGAAAATTACTGATATTGTGGAAAATTACTGATACCATGGAAAAATACTGATATTGTGGAAAATTACTGATACCATGGAAAATTACTGATAGCGTGGAAAAATACTGAAATTGTGGAAAATTATTGATAACGTTCTTTCCCAGTTAGGTTTAATTTGAAAAAGCGTATCACCGTAATTAGTGGAACGACTAATTATCTGCTAAGGGTACGGTCTTGCTACCACTTTCATTCGTGTCCGTAAAGTATTTAAGGTCAGAATCTTTCAATTTTATTTAAATTAATTGATATTTTAATGTTAAATATACAGGCTGTTTCTGAAATGTCTATCAAAAATTAAGGGGGGCTGTTAATTAATTACGCAATTAAACGCCTCAAACGTCAGACGATATTTTATTTTTCGTCTTCCAAACATACAGGGTGTTTCTGAAATGTTTATCAAAAATTAAGGGGGATGTACTATGGACGATTTTGAGTCGAAAATGTTCTATGACATTTTGCTGTCGTCGCCACCGTTTTCAAGTTGTGTTTTGAGTGTTTTACGGATGACTTCTTATAACTAAAATGAGAAACTCAAAGAAAATGCTAGTTAAATTAACGGGTCATCCGTAAAACACTGCAATCAAAACTCGAATACGGTGGCCCGGACGGCAAAATGTCATTGCCGTTTTCGACTCAAAATCGTCCATAGCACATCCCCCTTAATTTTTGATACACATTTCAATAACAGCCTGTATGTTTGAAAGACGGCCGTTTAGTTGCGTAATTAATAAACAGTTAGTCGTGGAGATCTGTAATTAACACCATTGGAATCAAGAGGCTCGGAACTTTCAGAGTTCGTGTGTTTTCTTAAATAATTAAGCTAATTACAATCGGAAACCGAACGAAAATAACCGAAAACCCAAAACGTTGTGTGTGATTTCAGCTTCACCCCTAAATACTAGTTTCATACTTTTGCAAGTTAAAGTTTCGATGGAATTATTTTTACGTATTTCGTTAATTAAAGCTCGTAATTAAGGAAGAAAATTATTTTTTCTGACTAATTTTAGAGTCAGGAATTTGAAAAAACGGATTTCAAAGCCTACAATGATATTTTTTGGACTACTTAATATTATACTAATTTACAAATCACCACTCGATTCCTTGGCTAGAACTACCGCAAAATCAATATCGGGTTAATTAATATGGGCCTAATTAAAGCCATTAAATTACTGATACCGTGGAAAAATACTGATATTGTGGAAAAATACTGATATTGTGGAAAAATACTGATATTGTGGAAAATTACTGATATTGTGGAAAATTACTGATATTGTGGAAAATTACTGATATTGTGGAAAATTACTGATATTGTGGAAAATTACTGATATCGTGGAAAAATACTGATATCGTGGAAAAATACTGATATCGTGGAAAAATACTGATATCGTGGAAAAATACTGATATCGTGGAAAAATACTGATATTGTGGAAAATTACTGATACCATGGAAAAATACTGATATTGTGGAAAATTACTGATACCATGGAAAAATACTGAAAACGTGGAAAATTACTGATATTGTGGAAGATTACTGATACCATGGAAAAATACTGATATTGTGGAAAATTACTGATACCATGGAAAATTACTGATAGCGTGGAAAAATACTGAAATTGTGGAAAATTATTGATAACGTTCTTTCCCAGTTAGGTTTAATTTGAAAAAGCGTATCACCGTAATTAGTGGAACGACTAATTATCTGCTAAGGGTATGGTCTTGCTACCACTTTCATTCGTGTCCGTAAAGTTTTTAAGGTCAGAATCTTTCAATTTTATTTAAATTAATTGATATTTTAATGTTAAATATACAGGCTGTTTCTGAAATGTCTATCAAAAATTAAGGGGGGCTGTTAATTAATTACGCAATTAAACGCCTCAAACGTCAGACGATATTTTATTTTTCGTCTTCCAAACATACAGGGTGTTTCTGAAATGTTTATCAAAAATTAAGGGGGTTTGTACTATGGACGATTTTGAGTCGAAAATGTTCTATGACATTTTGCTGTCGTCGCCACCGTTTTCAAGTTGTATTTTGAGTGTTTTACGTAAGGATTTAAATCTTTAAATTTCTCCACTATGTGATGATTTTTATTTTTTATAAAAAAAACTATTATGGCTGAAGACTTTAAATTTTACAGGATAATATCAAACCTTTCAATACACGTCTCATTAAAAATTCAAGAGATTATAACCAGTGGATGCACTATTTGGGCCAAAAACGTTGAAAAAACTGGTCCCCTCCCATTGAAGCCCACGTTAAAACCAGACGGGTTTGAAAGTTTAGACCGAACCTATGTGACGCGCCGTATTCGCGAGTTGACTTGTAAAAAAAATGGTTTGGACGGGCTTCTAGAGCGCGTGCAGCCAGTGTGCGTGATCAAGTGGGCTATGGTTATACCTAACTCCTTAATTATTTACAGAATACTGACTAAGCCGATGTAAAACATTTACATATGACGTTAAGGAAGCCGTATTCACTGAGTTTGAAATCTTCAAAAACTTTAAAGGAAATTGTCATTTCAGCGTAAAGAATATAGTGAAACTCGCGTGTTCTAGGCCTATAATATTAGAATTATTGGATTTGGGTTTTTTCGGGGGAAGAAATTCAGATTTCTAAGGGCATGGAAAGAAATCTTTCAGTTCGTATATACCGACCAAGCGTAAGTTGACTTAGTTCGTCGGTTCTAGGGGTGATTTTGACGATCATAATACCGAGTTTCTCATTGGTTGAACGCTCTGAGAGTTTGCTGCGACTTCCTTTCAAATCGATATATTCAAAGAATGTTAAAACGGGGGAAAGTTGGCAGTGTAGAAAAGGAAACTATAAACTTTTCAGTTTCTCAAAGTGAATTAAAGAATACGGGGGTTGAGAGTTAAAGAATATACAACATCCATAGCCTTCTACAGAATTCACCTTTTCACCATGGACCTATTGAGGAATGGAAAAGTATAGAAAGATTTATCAGAGAACTACTTTTCTTTCAAGATAAAAACGTCGTTTCGTGGATGAGACCTTTTCAACACAAACCATGGGCTAGATACTGTTTACCTTGAAACATTCATTGATTTATAGTCTTATCAAAGGCGGGGGATGATTTAGCAGTAATAAAGGATCAAAATGGTCTATAGGGGATGCTGATAGAAGATGTAGAGCGAACTTTCTTCTTTCCCGTAACGTAATTTGTCATTTGCATCATCAATCATGAAAGCGCCTTCTCTTTTCGATCATATATACTCGCTACCATCACCAAAAACTTTCGTATTTAACTTGAATCGCCAAGGCTTAACTTTTGAATTTTTTAAAAATTTGTCTAGGCAAGCTTTAATTTTATTGGGTTTTACCATAAACGCCCTACATGCAGCTTTTTTAAACGCGAGTATCATCGGCTTAATCATATTTGTGGCCTACATTTTATGATACGAATGAAGTTCGGGTTTAACTAAGTTCTGGTTTAGTGTCTGGAACGAAAGAGAAATTTCGTGTTCCTCTAGGTAATGGAAAAATGTTTTTCACAGAAAGCAAAGCATTAATGGGATATGGGATGTGATCTATGGAGAGTAAAGCGTAAAGGATGCTTACAGGAGGTTGGATGAGGAGTAAGGGGATTCCAGGATGATCCAAACGGGCTGGCTGGAGTCAAGGGATGCGCCGGATCCAAGTAGGGAGATAACCGATAGAGAAGCTCAACCGAGGAAGGAAGACGATTAACGTGATTACACCTGGGAATTCGAGAAAATCTCCCCACCCCCATTTCATCCAAACCTACCCGATGTCGGTTCTTTTAGCTTATGGACTGTTCCTGCATGCTGCCTTACGAACCAACCTTCTTAATGCATTTATAATGTTGTTTTTAATCGGAACAAGACTTCATTCAAGATTTCGGCGAATTTTACCTAAAAATTAAGTACTCAATTTCGAAGAATTTTAATTTACCAAACACACGCATTGCTTACAATACAGCTAGCCCTAAGCTAAACTTACAATGAATGAACCTCAAACTTTTAATTAAGAAATTCTGAACAAAGTTCTTCCTAACTCCTTTAATTATGTTTACAAAAATAAACACTAAAGTAGACGGTGCACGGCGCGATCGTCGTTAAATCTTAACGCATTTGGGGCCATTGGAACCCATCTTCTATATAAACGTATTCCCCCTTTTCGTTTAATATTTAAGCGAGGGAAAACTTCTAGCCAAGCGAGAGTAGAAACCCTGGGTGGAATAGAACCGTAAAAGAGTAAATGCTATAGTTTCAGCCTTGAAAGATGTCGAATATGTGGACGTAAGGTTGGTTTATCTAAGGTGAAGTACAGTCCTTCCATGCCTGAAACAGTCTGTTTCCACCTTGGCGGATTTAATACTACAGATTTTCGAGAATATACTGTAAACTTTCTCTCCTTTTCCTCTGAAATAGAAAAGGTTGATGGTTCCAACTCTTAGAGAGCGCTATAGCTCGATTGGAGTACCTGAACCATGCATTTCGCTAGATTTTAGAAACATTTACAGTATAGGGTTCGTTTTGAAGTAAAATACTACCTTTTAGAGTAATGAAAAGGCTAGAAATAGAAAATATCAGGTTTCAAGTATTAAGGAGTAAGTAAATGCTTTGCAATACTGTGTAAACATAAAAGATAATTAAAATGAGTTCATAGTTAAATACAAAACTACTTATAATTGTGTTAAAGACACGAAATTAAATTTCACTGCGTAATTGATTGATATCTTCAAAAAACAATCAAACAAAAGTGGATGGTGGAGACCAACATGCACTGTCTTTCAAAACAATGATTTTCATTTAACGGTTCAACAGATTACACCTGGAAGCCAAAATATCAGGTAAGGGAACTAACAGTAGGCTTCCAGATAACCGTTACGCGGTAAAATACCGTCAGATGAGAAATGCAGGAAAACGGAGGGGAAGCTCAGGTATACACACAGAAAAAAAATCCATAACCCTGATCCCATCCAAACTCGGAGGCCTTTCCTTAGACGAACAGGTCTGATATAGGCACTCAGGACTATTCTACAGACCCTAGGCCTTGGACGTACATACCTAGAAAGGTGGTCTACCTAGAGACCTTGCTCATCCCAGCGCCTTTGAAGTCGATTTATCAACATTAAAAGCGACGGCCGAACGATGAAGGTAATATGAAGTGACGGACACTGGCTGCGAGAGGAAGCATGCAGTATAGTGCAGCTCTGGAGTAACCGTCGATTCCAATATTACCCTACAGATGTAGGTACGAAAAGCCTCTCTAGAAGTCTAGATAACTTTCCCCGTACTGCAACGGTTTACTCAGCTATACTCTTCAGTTCTCCGAAGCTGGCTTTTTATTGGGAAATGGTAGAAAACGTGGCTGAATTCACTTTATACTCCAGGGGTATCAATATATGTAAGGATTGTTTTCCTGGAGATTTCTTTTTGAGGTGTCAGTGAGGCGAATAAAAAGAATGCGAATATAGTTTCAAATCTGTCTTTTTGAATTTATCAACGCTCACATCTTGCCCCGCTACCCCTGCCAGCGTTGTTGGCCATTATAAATATTAGAATTTTCAATTTATGGTTTGGTTATTTGAAATACAGACTCAGTGTACGAAAAATTCATGCGCTCGATAAGTTGGGCTCGAAATGCAGGAACGAACGTTCAGCTTTAATTTTCAAATTAGACTTAACACATACATATAAATTCCAATTAAAATGAAATTGAGAACGTTTGTGCAATCACTATTTAGTCAATTTCCTAAACTCGAATTAAATAATCAAAAATATATACCACATTCAATCAAATGTTCAATAAATTTTCACCAAAAAAAAGTAATATCATATTTTGATTCACGTGCATGTATTTTGGAATATTATTCTTAGATTGAAAGATAGACTATACTATACTATACTCTACTCTATTCTATTCTATTGTTTTCAATCAAACTATACCTAGTCGTCGTTTTTGAAAAATATGTCGAAATACTTTCCAGGAATTGAGGTAGGCTTATATTCTCTTTCAGAAAAAAAAATATCTAATATTTCTTCGAAAAAAAAGCCCGGTGGACAGTTATATATATGAGCTTTATAAATCGAACCAAGAAAAATTGAATATAAAAGCACTATAGTCTGTGGAAATTTAATATTTTAAACTTTATTTTGTAGATTTCAAAAGGCCTGGAGAGAAAACGGTTGGTTCCCCTGGTAAAAAAAGGTGAGGGACTATATCCAGTTTATCTAGGGAAATAGCCAAACCTAACTCAATATCTTTTATCCAAAGAAGTGGTGTTATAAGAGAGGCGTGAGGATGGGGCAATCGCCCCTCGGCGTACATACGTACGTCTCTGAATCTGGGGGTTATAGCCCACGCCCTGTCCCACGATGCACTCGAGCGATTTGGGAAGGGGGGCCAAACGCAGACTCCCAATATTCCAGAGCACGAAGCACGGACTACGAATATCAAACGAAACGAATGGAATCCGATATTTCGAGTGAAACGATACAGAGAGACGCGTATACTTTCTCTTTACACTACTCCAGCTCAGATCTCAGCAGACCACTTCTCCAGGCTGGTTTCTCCTATTCCTCAACTTTCCCTTCTCACTTATTCGTTGGTCATTGCCCTCCCCCAGCCCAATACACCCGAGGAGTCAACTGGAGTAAAGATGGAGCCTTTCCACGCTACTGTCTGTAATATTATTCCATGCCATGCTTCTTCATTTCCCTGTTTTCTATTTCAAATGCCCTCCTTTTTTTTCTTCTTTTTCAAGTCTCGAATCTCGATATGTTTTGAAAAGAGGTATATTTTTATTCGGAACACAGTTAAGTTTATTACGTGAAAGAACGAAGCTTTACCAATATATTTGTTGAATTTGCACGACATTTTTCTGGGAAAATTCATCACATTACAATTAGTTCCATTCTTTTCAACTAAAAGTTGGGTTAATAGAAGAAATTTAGGAACGTTGGGATGAAAAATCATGAAATCGATTACAGAAGTAACAACAAAGGATGCGGAAAAGCGGAAAACTTAATTACGACGACTAGGCTAGCTAGGGAAATAGTCTTTTTCAAACCATACCGTGTAGCGTTCAACAATGAAATTAATATTTGACGAACAAAAGATCCAAAGAGATTGCTAACAAAAGCCCCTCCTCATCCGAGCCGTTTTTATTTCACCGTGTACCCTACCTACACCTCAAAACTATCCAGTCCTTTTCAGAGTCATAAATCTTTTTCAGGAAAAAGTTCGCGGAACCTTGTAACGTTTCAACAAAAGAACTAACATCGGAAGTAATCAAGGAAAACCAGGTCCAGGAAGATTTTCGGGGTATTTTTTTTCTGTGGTCATTTTACTGAGTGACCGCTCGCGGTTTTCAGCTTTTGTTGGATTTATTTTGGGCTGCTGTGTTTGTGTTTTTCTTCTTAGAGTTCAATGCATCTTGCTACCAACTTATTACCGAACGGACAATGAAAGGGCTCCGCTATACAGATTGGACCAGCCAGATAAATATTTGGATACGTTGATCGACGTTCTAATGAAAATGGGGGAAATTGCTCTTAGATTTATTGGATCTTTGCGTGCCGGACTAAGCCTTTTGACGTCAAAACACGAATGTCGGATGTCATATCATAGTAGTCAGAGTCACCATCGGTGACTGAAATTTGACTTGTTAGCCGAAACTGTCCCCTGGCTTAGGGGTCAAAGACTCAAAGTTCGAGAAAACTTAGTTTGGAAAGCATTTTTGATTAACATAGTACCCACAAAAAGAAAAGAGATAGACATATAAATAACTCTGTCCTGGAAACTGTGTCGAATGACGGCGGTGAAAGGCACTTGGCGCTGAAATAGTGGCGAAAGAAAGGTCCTATATAGCATACCGTTAGTAGTAGTAACGTAGCCAAAAGGAAAAGCAAAAAGTTGTTTACAAGAGGAAGAAGTGAGTTCAATAATTCGGTGCATCCAGCCAGCTAGCTTGCTCCCGCATCCCACTGTTGGGAGAATGGAGTTGGGCTCCGACAGAGGACTAAAGAGAATTTATTGGCGATTGGCGAAGACGCCGGTAGCAAAGGTAGTCCTATACCTCGAGGAAAGGAAGACACGCGGGGAGCTATAGTAGGGATACAAGCTGATGGATGACGGTGGTAGAGCGAACGCCCCACTCTTCCCATCCCTATATAGTCGCGACCGGGACTTGCCAATATACAAGGGCGTTGAATCACGTTTCCATAGCTACCAGTCGACAGAGAATTGAGAAAGGAATATATATATAGTTATAGAACAACTCAACAACCGACCAGAACAAAATTAAACATTTTCTCGTATAGACTCTTTTCATGGCTTTGTCGTATAGTAATGTAGAACACCGATTATTGTGTTACATACGTTAGGTGAAAGCTGAAATAACAAAGTCACATATATTAAGCGATTCTGCACGAGTTCAAACACGAGGAAAAACTAGTCTTTGTATTAACCTACGACCAACCAGTATTACAAAACAAAACGTTCATAAATTAAATTAGAACGTATCCAATTGTATAATTAAAATTTTTAAAATAAGATAGCTAGTTAATTTTCTCACAATTAAAACAATTCCTTAGTCAGCACATAATTCGTTTTTCGAGATACCATTAAGATGCTTTTAACTACATTGTCCATCGAGACTGTTAGCAATAGTCATTAAAGCGTCGGCCGGGAATGTAAAAAGAAAAAAGCTACTCTCATTGACGTTATATCTGCCTTTCCCGTCTATTAGTTCTGAGGCAGGAGACGGACAAAGTGCGATGAGCTCACTTAGACTCCCATAAAATAGTCCCAAAAAGATATAATTCTAGACAGACTAGATAAGTGCGTACGTAACAGTCCATTAGTGGACAGACCAGACGAAAAAGGGGTTTAGATCGTCTCGTTGATAAGATATCCCAGAGATACCACCACCACCAAGAAAGAAAGAAAGAAAGAAAGAAAGAGAACCGTCTTCCGAGTTATTTATACGACAATCATCTCAATCCTCGTAAGACTGAATTCTCGCGTAAACAGTTCCATAAAACACAAGACAAAAAAGTAAAGAGGCTGGAAGCTTCGGAGCAGACACCAGAGGCCAAGCTGTTACAGAAGTCGCAATGATTTTACATTAAGGTTTTGGTATAAACGCGTCATCGTCCGCCTGATGTCAACGGTCTCGCCACCCCTGGAGAATCGAGGAAAAAAATTGCCAGAAAATTCGATGGTACAAATGGGCAAAAAGGTTGAGATAAAAGACTATCTCGGTTGCTTGTCAAGAGACTCAGTGCTAAAAGGAAAAACTCTTGAATTAAGAATCTGATGCCAGCCAGAGAGGATGTATAGGGAAAATCGTTAGGTTTGAGAACAGAGTTTATAAAAACAAAGCAGGAAAATTGCATTGTTGACGAGTGACAATAGTGCCAACGAACAAGGTTTTTTTTCTTGATATTTTGGTTTTAAACCCAAGAGGTTTTCGGGATTTCTTAGGATGAGCCTATAATGCTGTTTGGATGAGCCTTTTTAGAAATTTAGAATTGGAAGAACTTCGCTTTTCCAAAATTATTCGATAGATTTAGATGAATCTCTAGTTTTAAATTCTATTTAAATAAGGGTTTAGAAAAAACTACCCAATACCATCTTGTTTGTATTCTTCCCACAAAAAACTGGCACTCAGGGGTTTCTTCTGTGGCTATGATTCGCCCGCGAGATGATTGATGCGGGAAACGCTCCAAAATTGGTGGGAGAGAGAGAGAAAAATATAGGAATCGTCTTCTATTCTCTTTCCATATAATTTCTTATAAAAACTAACAGTTCCTGACTGACTCTGCACTCGTTCTAGAGGGCGCTAAGCTAGAATAAAACACTCCTATCAGGCCCTAGAGTGCGCTGGAGGAAGAGAAAATATGTGGCACTCGTATATACCATCGACAGTACGACGCCAGGTGTCGACCCCCAGTATAGAATGATTTAGAGTCATTTTATGTGGGCGATGAAGCCGAGATGGCGTCCAACTTGAATTATTCAGTGGCAGACACCAAACACTAGCTATTTTTACTATACGAGAGGCGACTCAGATGAGATATGACAGAAAAATGAGAACCGGATTACCGTAATTCGTCATTTCGGGTACATATAATCAGGCTCCTATTTGACAGTAAAATTATTCCTGATTTGGTCACGCAAAAACCCAGAATTGTAAATATTTGTACTACCTAAATGATAGGAGTATAGAAACTTCCCAAACAAATCATTGTGAAATCAACTATATGTCAGTCGCAACAGAAACGTTGCGTGTGACGTCAATTTAATTAAGCCTTGTACTTCCAAGGCTTAGTAAAATAGTAAAGACACAAGCCACGTATCCAATGCAATCAAAACCCAGATAGCTCCTTTCCAAGATAGATAAATCTCAGCGATATCTATGATACCAGATTGTCAAGAAATAGGAAGTTCCGTCTCGTAAAGGATGAAGAGAGTCATCCCTTATATTTGTTCTTCATTTCTCAAACATCAAACATCATGTTTGAGAACTTGTTATCCGTACTAGAAGGAAAGGGAGGTTCCTGGACCCCAAACTAAGACCGTCTCTAATTGGACGTCTCGCGAGAAGAAAGTTTTTGTGATGCCACAAACGATTTCCTATGATGTATCAGTGTGTAACCATATTGACTATACCAATGTCTACAGGGACTCGCGAGATGCAATCAGAAAGTAGTTCCCGTTTCTTACAACGCTGTACAGTTACGTATAAAAAGGTCACAGATCGTTAATAAGGGGACCCTGGTGTAGGTCAAGGCGAACTTAGTTGTTGAAGGAAGAGGGTACACTATTAGTTTTAGTCAGTTGGTGATATTAACCCTTTTTCTCCTGTCATTATTCTCTGTCGTTTTCCATCATTGGATGATGAATTCCCGCACTAACTCTCGTTTATTAGAACCGTAACAACACTGCGATAAGCCTAAATCCTCGGACCATACTGTTGAGCATAATTCGCCTGGCGTTAGGATGGTTAGGACATTTTGAAATCACAACTTAGAAGGTATTGATTTTCTAAACATAATACCCTTAATCCCGCTATCTGTCGAATTTATCACGGACGTCTTCGGTCTTAGAGACTTGGGAATTATCTCACTTTGTCCGCCCGATTCTGACCGGGAAAAATTTAGTAAATCAACAGAAGTAAACAAGTAATCATATAGTTTTGCGAAATTATTTAAATTGCCAATGGTTATGACATAAAATCGGGGTACAACACACCACAGATTCCTTACTTCAGATCATACATCCGAATCAGATCTATCCCCATAGGAAAAGCAAGCTATAGGCTTATAAAAGCGAGCGTGCAGCATAGGGGAGAATTAAAACTCCGTCGGGAATTTGGAAAATTTCGTTTCCGATTAAAAATCACGGTCCGGGATAAGAACTTCACGCGCATATTTTAGGGCCGTTTTTTTAATATAATCGAAGCGTGCAGACGTCACGCTCTTTTTGTCTAGATTGAGAGTGACGGTCCCTTTTTCTCCATATACTTTTCTCATTTTATTTTTCATCGAGGACAGATTTTGGGATGAAGCGAGGTGGGAGTCCTGGTGGTCGTTTTATCATTAGAATTACCCCGAGAGCGAGTGCTCAAGATGAGAAAGAGAAGAGAGAAAACGCTTTGAATTTCATCATTTGCATATCTGCCCCAGTAGCGTACACCAATTTTTCCGAATATTAATGGCCCTAGTCGAATACCTTTCCCCTTACTAACGCGTGAAACCGTCTAGCTCGAGTTATGTACGGTCTTTCTTATGTCTCAGTCTGAATCTCTCCGGGAATTCAATGGGGTTCTAAGCAACAAGGGGTAGCGCACTTGTCGAAATTCCACAGACTCGAATTTTCAAAACCGTACCCAAATAAACGTTTCCGACAACGGTTAAAAATGCAACTGTACAATCTCTCGGGTTCCATTCTCAGATAAGTGTCTTATTTTTCTTCTCAGTGTGCCTCAACGACTCTCTCTCTGAATTTCCAGGGTCGCCCCAAAGTCCTGACTAAGCTTTCGATTTATGTAAGAAACTGACACCCATAGCAATTGTACGAACCCAAAAATAGTAAACTACTTAATCAGCGAAACAATGGAAATGCAGTAGATTCGGTTACGTTATTTCGTGATTTGAAGCTGCACTACGACCGTGGTATTGTAATTTTTTTCCCCGAAATACCTCAGAACACTCACTCCAAAAAGCTAAACAAACTTTTCCCGCGCGAATTTTCCCGCCAATATCTAATTCTTCGCCCATTAAGATTCACGAGCCATAAGGAAGTGGCGGGAAAGTTGAAACCGCGGGAAACTAAGTCATCAATAGTTGAAGCAATGAGTGAAAGCCTGGAAAACCATGTTTTAAAAACACGTGCCTTACATCTAATACGTTGGTTCTAATTTGTTAACCAAGATATTTTGAGAAGACGGGGCGAATATGTTTTCTAATACTGAATTGAAGGCCCGTAGCCACAAATTGCGAATCCTGAAAGGAAACGCGTCCCATAAAACCCGCCTCTTAAAAGACAACCTTATTTGGCCTTAAAATAGCCTTGCACTCTCCATAATAGCCTCTATCACGCGTACTGCCATTTTGATTGGTCGTTAATCCGGAATTGAATGTACTATTTTCTCTAACAGCACGCGCGCGGGCGAGACCCTCGAACACGGGGGCATATTTTCCCGCCAAATTTAGGGAAACTTGGGGCGCGTTAGGGTCTACAAATTTGCATCTTGTCTGGCACGCGCTAGAGGTCGAGTCTGCCTCATCTATTTTCCGCCTCTTTTGGTGTTACAGTCCCTATAGTAGGGTAACACAATCAAGTTTGAACCAAACGAACGTGAAACGTCGTCATCCGAGTTAGAAGCCCTGTATGCCCAGGACGCGGGGAACACTGTCTGTGCGTTTGGAATAATATACAAGTCGCCCAATAGGTGTATTGTTTATCTAATTGAATTTCGGGCGCCCTTATGTTACCGAAATATCCCAAAACCTGCCAAATTAGGCATAGCATTTATATAAAATTGGCTTTGTTGGTAGGCGAAGAGGTCAAAAACCTAGGAATAACCTTACCGAAAATTCTAAACAATCCTTAGAAGCTTGGGTTTAAAAATTTAGGGTGAAAACTACAAGGTACCATCCATTAGGTAGCTGGACTGTAAACCAACCCCCTATACCAGTCCCGTTGATGGAGTGTTCTTCGCACCAGGGACAGATAACTCTAACGATGTGCAAAAATAGACCGGTTATAGGTCAAATATTTTAACCGCTGGTTTATTCCCGAGACGCGGGATTCTAAACTCAGCTTCGGGAGTGATTAATGTCGCTAATTTTGAAACGATCCATTTTAAAAATTTCGCAGCCGCGTTTCATACAGAGATATCAAAAATAGGACAGGCATAGTAAAGCCTATAGCGTCGGCTCCCTTTTTATTTTTTTAAATACGACGAGGGGCATGCGAGCATTAGCAAACTGTATCTATAAAGCAGGCTGGAGCTTAGCATTCTATAAATTAGCGGAATTCTTGGCTGCGTCCAATTCCCTGATCTAGTTAATTTATCAGAATCAAACACGCTTACCACCTTTCCTCTTGGGGGCCGCCAGCGGCCCTTTTGTTTAAAGTCTTAACTCTATACAATATACCGACTAACTATGTCTCTTCAAAGACCACCCAACCCCTTTTAATTCCTTAGACTGTTCTCCATTCCTACGAAACAAAGATGTACTCAAAATAAAATAGCAACGCGCTATGCTTAGTCTTTGTCTATCTTTAAAGAGAAGCTAAAATGATCCTAACGTAATAGATAGTAACCAAATTCCAGGACCTTTAAAGGTACTTTTGAAATTGTTAAAAAGTACGGAGGCCGTCACTTCGTGATGTTTTGATTACTTTTTCTTACGCCATTCTCCAAGATGGTCGAAGATACAAACCCCATTCCATACATCCTTAAATATAACTTACACAGAAAACATAATTTAAAATGTATAGGATATTTTGTTTCATGTTTTTGGCCACCGTTTTTAAAGATGGCTCCATATTCAAATTCAAAAACCATACAGCGTGTCTATAAGAAATAGTGAACCAGTGGTTCAAACTTAAACGTACGAAAGTTACTTCATTATTGAAGTTTATACATTTTTGGCCGCCATTTTCAATATGGCCGCAGATTACTAAAATATTTCAAAGTGAATACCTCCACATCACAGTAAAACTAGTTTGTTTCCTAGCTAAAGCAGTTGAGGCTGGGCGTTGACGAGTCATTCAGATTTTGTTTCAAAATTCGTATCACAAGATGACCAACTAGTTATAAGACAAAGGAGTTGTTTCTTCCCTGCATACCAATTAAAGTCTATTATGGAACAAATTATAACTAATTAACACAAAATCAACATAAAATTCTACCGCACACCGTCCCTTTGAAAAAGAGGGGGCGGGGCAAAGATAAACCCGCCGGTTTCTCTACAAACAACATCCTGAAAAGTTGGCAGCTCACTAGTTTTGCAGGAAAGACGTGTCACTCGCTTTTGAGTTCATTAATTTACTCCCAAAAGCCCCGAGAAAAATAGAGATTCTAACCGTAGTATCGCTCGCTGTGTTACCCATCCCAGCGTAAGTCTATGTACGTATAGACACACATACATACACACACACACACACACACCAGCTAATTAGAATTTGGGAAGCACCGAAATTATAAAGTTGAAAAGTCTTAAAAGTTTACTTTACTAGGCTCCCTAACTAAAACACTTGGATACGGTGTTTATTTTCTTTTAGTCTTATCGTGTTTATATTTTTGTTAACCGTTTCTTTAATAGAGTGTTTTAAGTTCTGACAATATGTTTTTCTTCTTCAATTAAATTTAATTAATTAAGTTGTTTCGCAAAGAAACATGCACTGGTCAAAGAATATAGTTAAGTTTTTTCATTACAAAGAATTGCGGATTTATTATGATTCAAGGGTTAAGTCGGGGTCGAAGTAAAGAAACATTGAAACAGACGGAACTCAGATAATGAAAAGAGCGCAGACCATCGAGGCTAATCCCTTTTTAATGACATACCAATCTCTGGATGGATTTTTGTACCATTCGCACTCGGTTGCACTAAATCCTAATTCAAACCCTATGGCCAAACGCAAATTAACTTCATACTTTGTTTTAAATCTATAAAGATTGCGGCTCGTAAAAAACTAATCCCACTTTAATTAAATATTATTTTCATACAGATTGCAGCTGCCTAAAGCCCTAAATTAGCCAAGTGCGAACGGAATTTGGGAGGCGGACGCTCTGCTGTGTTTTACTCGAGATAAAATTCATCGAGAGAAAGACAGCTCTGGCGAGAAAAACGTCTTTAGTCACCCGTCTTCCCCGACGACGTTGCTATAGCAACGAACAAGTACTCATCCCCGCTATTAATTAGAAAGACGCCAAATATGAAAGAGAGTTGCTGCTCCCGCGACTGGATTAACTACATCCTACACGATATTTCATTCCAACCAACCTCCCCATCACCTAAAGTACATGACAGATCTTTCAACGTCGAAAAGGCTAAAAATAGAACTGTTTTTATTAACATCTACCTGTGATACTGTACATGGTGTATTCCTTAGCTTTTTTGAATTAGATTATGTAGACGAACGATGCAAAAGAATTCGGAACGTTTGTCTTAATCGAAGTTTGTTTGCGATCAGCAAATGTAGGCCTAGACGAACAGTCTAGAGCAGCTACATTGGGTAATTTGAAGTGTTCGGAAGAAAGTTTTCAATCGTCACAAACACTTGAAGGAAACAATCTCCTTTCAAACGAATGAACTAGAATGACGGGCCTAACGGTATAGTAACACCAAAACCAAGAAAGAAAACTCAGTCAGCCAAGAATCGCTTCAGATCAGACCACGAAAAACACGGGCTTCTGATAAAGTATAGAAGGTAGGGCCACATCAGGCTAGGCCACAGACAAAGAGCAAAGGAGCAAGACACAGCGTAGTGACAAGGGGGCAGTTGACGGATCGGTCAAGCTCGAATCACGGTACGGCCGAACGGAAACAAACTCTAACCATTAGGGCAGGCAGTTCAGACTACCGAAAAGTCTCGAAGAAAAACAAAAAAGTCTCTAAGCCTCGGTCAACTGCTTGAGATATACGTAATAGTATTTGGTCCAGGTATCTTAGTTGAATAGATAAATGGTTTGTAGGGTAGGTTAGAATACGGCGTATCCTGCTTTTAACTCTATTCAGTGGCGATAACTGGACCAACTTAAAGGTTAGTTTACGGTCCGGCGAATAAAACTAAGAGGCAAGCCGCCAGCTGTTGGTTTAGCTAATAACGAGGAAATTCCCTGAATTTAATTATAATTTTTCACAATTTTCGCTTGCCACGGATATTTTAAGTAAAACAGAAAGCTATAGACCAAATTTTGTTAGACAAACTGTCCACAATTCAGAAAGAAAGATATATGTTGCTATATGTAATAAAAGCCCATGAAGAATGGTCATTTAATAATAAAGGTCATATAATATTTCCCAAACCAAATATTAACAACCCACAAACTAAATGAACGGGTCATGAAAGAATAGGGCGTCGTATAAGCAACGAAAGAGAAAAATGATATACACACCACAATTGATATCATTTCCTAGATCGTTTGGGACGTCGTTGCTCAAGCTCTTTTTCCCTTTTCTTTTGTCTGCAATCCGAAACAAAAAGTATACCAGAGAAAACAAAGGACTAGGAGCAAGGGTGTATAGCGAGTTAGCTGTACCACGATGTTAGGATGAAGAAAGAAAACAGAAACAGATGTTCCCTTACACACGGCCACTGGAGCTGGCTAGCTGGATGGCTCCAAAGCAAAAACGCTCAACATGTTATCAAAGTAAACAAAAGAGAAATTCAACCTTCCTTTCAAACAATTTCTTTTCCTTTGCTCGAGATTCAGAGACTTACATGTTGTATGTTTAGATTTCTGTTTTGTCTCGAAAACACGCGTTTTTACGCTGTTGTTGCTGATCCCCTTTACCCAGAGTTTCATTTTTTATATTTATTTGAAAAAGCTTTCCCATTTCTTTTTGTAACTTCCTTACGTGTCTAGAAACTTTTGTGGTCTAAGGTTATATATCTTCCTACCTACAGGGTGTTTGTGAAAAGTCCATCAATAATGAAAGGGCGTATTTATTGGGCCATTTTGAGTCGAAAATGTTCTATGACATTTTGCCGTCCGAGCCACGGTTTTCGAGTTATGATTTGAATATTTTAGGGATGACCCCTTCATTAAATTAGCGCTGTCTTTCAATTTCTTAATTAAATTTAAGGGGTCATCCGTAAATTACTCCAATCATAACTTGAAAACAGTGGCCCGAACGGAAAAATGTCATAGAACATTTTCGACTCAAAATGGCCCAATAAATACGCCCTTTCATTATTGATGGACCTTTCACAAACACCCTGTATATTCCCTTTTCTTTCCATTAGAAACAACCTTTTTGTTTTCAATAAACAAATTCAATTGCTACATAAAAGATAAACGTGCCTAGAGGCCATTCTAGATGGAGTTAGAGTATCCTCAACGTATGGAGGCTATAGTGAATTCAAGATCCTCTTTAGCTCCATCTACATTATCTTTTCAGCATCTTTATTATTAACTGTAAAATACGTTTCTTGGAATAAAGAATAGTTTTTATTAACTAAGTCCTTATTTATGACTATCGAAAAATTCTAAATCAACATTCAAAACTACAGTTGTGAATTTGAAAAATAAAATATTCAACAAAGGTTGATTGGTAAAAATATATACGTGCCGTTTATTTATTGAAGCTGTAAATAACCAGTAACTGTAACGTAAAACCCTAGGGGTGAATTCTCAAAATTCAATTAACTTTCGGGAAGCGCGTGGCGTCGTTATTTATTGTTAAAATATCATATTTTGATAAATATTTCCCCTAGCTCTAGCTAGACTGAGTATAGAATTGAAACTTTTCAGAGAAAATAAATTATGAGAAATGGTTTCCCGGTATTCCCTAACCGTAAATCACGACTTATTTAAAAACAGTTTCCATCTCACTCACCTTAGGTAAATATTTCTTCTAATAAATGTGAAAAGAATCAATATCATTTCGAGATAAAATTTGATACTCGAGCAAAAAAATGCAACCGTCGCTCTAAGTACTGTTGGAACACTTCTACAGGAGCTATAGGTTTTCTAATGTAGCCGTTTTGGATGTTGTTGTCCAGACAAAACTTCCAAACATACCTTTCCAACCAATTATCTAAGCCTAATTGTAAGCTTTACGCTCGCGGCGATTCCTTTATACCTAATTAACTTTAATTAGCGTATTAATTTCTTTCAGTTGAAAACGTTAAAGCTACTCATCCTAGAGGGTCAAAATAAAAAGGGCTATTCATCTCTGGCTATTCACAAAGGAAGGACAAAACCAAAGAAAAGAATCCCTCTTTTACCAAAAAAAGAAAAAAAGTAAAATTGGAAGTTGAAGTTCAATCGAAATGACTTTTAAAAATCTCCCCCTCAAACGAGCGAAACCTCAAAAGAGCTTTTTATTTCCCACCCATCTCAGCCTCTCTTCTGGCCTCTTTAACTTCTTTTATTTTTCTTTACGATTCTGCGTCTGACAGTCCCTGGCCTTCCTTTCGTCTTACACCTTATTATAGGGCTCAAGAAATCAAGATCAAAGATCCCCACCGTTAGATGTAGACTTCGCCCACGCGACACCATACAAAATGACAAAATGCGAGGCCTAATTGAAGGCGACATGAACTCGAAAGGTAGATCTTTCCTGGATGGGCCTTGGAGGTCAGTGAGAGGTCTATTGTACCGACTCTAGGAAGAAGGTAGACCAGTTCAATTTTATTTGGTATATTATATGTTCTTTGAGAGCCTTGTAAGGATAAAGTTTCACCATGGCTTGGTAAAGAGGTACATACACCATCGACGCGAAAATTGATGGTATTATTTCGTGGTTCCGATAGTTCGGATATAAAAATTGTTTTTTACTGCCTTCTGTCGCAACGCTAGAAGGTGCATAGTTGAACTTCGTACGAAACTGCTTTTCAGTATAAAAAATACAGCGCTAAGGTTGTAAACCACTATATAAACGTAAAATATATTATATATCAAAACTGTCAATATGTTTCTAAGTTATAAGACATAAAAACGAAGCAGTTGCTAAAACCAAACCACATTGTTATTTTTTATTATACGTTGTTTGAAGATATATATATATATTGGAATGATTTTCACTACAATATCTTTGCAACTGAAAAGATATTGCCAAACCAAAAATTTATATAAAAAAATAGGGTAGAAAAATGAATTTAGAAGTTTGTTTTTTTATTATTATTATTATTATTTAGAATCAATAAATCCATTCTTTCATCGAATTTCAATGGAAAATCTACGGGCTCTTAAAAATGAGAATTCGAAGAAAAAAATGTTCTTCAAACATTTGTTTTCTAAAAAGAAACTGGCCAAGAGAATATATTGAGGCCTACGCAGGTTTTTGTTACATTATTTTCCCAAGGATAATAAAGCAAAGGATAAAAACCCAATAGGAAATATTATCTGGGTGAAAGGAATCCATAGAAAAGATAACTCTTTTCAGTTCAGTTAGGCCTAACTACAACGAATAAAGAGTTTGGCTTCAGTATATACCCAGATCATAGACCTTTTGTGTCCCCTTTTTGAGCAAGGTTTATCAGTTGAATGAACATATATATTATACACTAGAAGATGATTTAAATAAAATAGATTGCTCTAAATACAAGGTTTTCCTATAAAAGGCTTGAATTTTTTAAGCCTTGGTTGAAATCTCCCGATTCAAAATTCTCTTTGAAATTAAAAACCTATTTCTACTATTTGAAATACATCACACTATTTAACTGAAAACACTTCAATGTTTAACTCAAAACTGGTTTTAAAATCTATTGAAAAATATATTTAGAAAAGTTGTTATTTGTTGGTTTTAGGAAATGTTACCTTAGCAGCGGAAGATAAGCAAAGAGAAATTCCAAGAACGTCAAAGCAAAATATTTGTCGTTCAACCTATTTCTCGCCCAAAAGGGAAACGATGACAGGGATGTGCTTGTAGAGGCTTAAACCTCGTAAATACCAAACACGACATTTTTTGTGCAGAAAAAGATGGAGTGGCTCAAGAACTAGCTAACCAACGAGGGGGTTTACGTAAAAATCTACTAGATCTTCAGGCTTAGGAAAAGTATTTGCAGAGTCCATGGAGGCAAACAGATGTTATTTTCGAACAAGATACATCCACAAAAAAAACACGCCCTACCATATTTGTTTTCAAGTTAGTACAAGAAATTTATCCAGTTGCAGTTAGGCTTTTGATGAGAGATAATATAACCTTCCATCACTAACTACAATACAAAATACCATTAATTTTCTACTGGGGGCTAAGTACAGAGACATCAAAATAGTAGAAGAAAAATCTATATCGAAAATTACTCAATGTCAAAAACGAAAGTTTGGCAAGGAGATCATACATATTGTACCTTGGATGCGAAACTTACACCGAAAATCAATACTAAGTTCTAAAAAATATAAAAGTACCATATCCAAGATACATCAGCTTAATCATCCATGGTATAAACCTTTATCCTTCGTGGTGGTATGTATATAAAATACGTTTTTCTCACAGGGAAAGCACTAAGCTCCTTTAGAGCAGGGTTCCTCGTGTAAACACAACGATATATAAGAAATAGTAAGGTGCTGGGGATTCGGTAAAAGCCTAACTCATCTTTACTTCCGAAAGGAAGTCTCATAAATGACACAAAATGGAAAGATACTTGGTTTTGGTCGTAACTTGGTGACTAGCAATCAAGAAGAGTGGACGAGAGACCCCATGATGGTGGGAACAGGGACAGGTGGAAATCTTGGATCAATAACTACCAGGGTAGAAGGGTGGTGGTGGTAGGACAGGGATGGGGTTAGCTTAGCAAAGCGGAAGGACAATTCCCTTCCTCTCCCCCACTTCTCTTCCTTTTCCGTGGAAGATAAATTATAAAAGAATAAATTTTTGTGTAAAAGCGCAACAACGGTTATAGCTGGCCGGGGCTTTACCCGGGCGCCAGTCTCCAAGGCTTAGTTACTTACTCTCTTGGACGAATTTTAAAACTGAATATTTTAAATTTTAAGCGATGGTGATACCGTTATGTTCGGTGTGCGGAATATTTATAACTAATTAATGAGAGATATTAATACTTATATTTGCTACGCTCGACTAATTGCATTGTCAATACTTTCTATATACAGGGTGTTTCATTTTAGTCTGTCACCAATAATTTGGGAGTTATTTATAGGCGATTGTGAGTTGAAAATGTCGGGGTTACCGTTTCTTAATTAGATTCAATTATGAAGCAAAACAGACAATGCTAATTAATTTAAATTTAATTATTAATATTGAATTTATATACTCTTTTCGTAAGTCGGGGGTGAAATAGAGTCTGGTGTTTGACCACTTTGTTTTCTTTCGATGGAGTATTCGGTATGTGGGTAACAAAGACATTAGACAGAGCTTCAAACAATACAGACTAAATTTGGTGGACTAGTAACATCTTTCGTTACCGTTTAAGAAAAGGGACTATTGAGATTAATTTCGAGTTAATATTAAAGACGAAATTTAAAATTTAACCTTTACAAAACCTTAAACTAAAAAAAGGAGAGGGCATTGTATTACCTGGCTCGTAAAATCAGTCTATGAGCGTAGACAGGTGCTTCCTCTCTTCCAACTATGAAGACCAAATCGGCGGAATCTCTGTCTTCAGCTAATCGCTGCAAATCTTCCAATAATCGAGGTACTCCCGAAAATGATTTATCTGTGAAATGCAAAGCTGCCGCGGCTTGAACTCGGGCACTCATAGTTAATCCGGTTGATATCGAAACTCATTAACTGCAAGAAAAAAAATATTTAATAATAAAAAAAACCCTAATTTAATACCAGTACAAACTAATTAAACTTCCATTAAAACCGTATTAAAATTACACCGATATCAAATTAAAATTTTTAATATCCCCAGCCCAGCTTATTTTCATAGATATTAGGGGGTTTACTACGAGGGATTGGATAGTCGTTCAGATACATTTTGGGGAAATTAAATTTTGATTCGTCTAAAGTCAAATAAGGGGATTTTTCTTGGCTAGTGTCCGACGTCAAGAACAATTACCCTAATCCCCAAACCGACCACAAATTCTTCATAAAAACGACATTAAAATATTCAACGCCAAAAAAAAATTTCCAAGATAATATAAATTACTAGGCCCTAGAAGGGAACCCAAAAAAAAAAAGGAACCATGGTGGTAAATTAGGCATCACCTCATTAACAGAGAACAAGCATCGAGAAAAAAATATATACATATATGAAAATCCCATGAGGTTAAGAGAGGAAAAGGTTTTTGGGCAAAAAAAAATTGGCTCCTTTATGTAACCGTGCATGTATTTCAACATCGTTACAATTTCGTGAAATCTTTCCACTTTTGTAACACGTATTACTCCTATTTTTGGAGGCCAATGGAAAAAACTGACCACTGTAGTTGGTTGGTCATTATTTACCTGTTCTTTTCATGGTACAGTAATGAAATTATGAAAAAAATATGGGGTAGTAATCAATCAGTATCTTGGGCAAGTTAACATGGCAGTTTAAGCTAAGTTCAAATTATGTTTGTTTAAAAATTCCTTCTTGACTTATACGCGGCTTCTTGTTGCTGTTTGGTTGCTAATAGCAACCCAATCTGATGCAAAAGATCAGGAGAAATACGCAGATAAATAATAAAAAAATTGTGTGGGGAAAAGAGAGAGAGAGAAGGAAAAAAGGTTTTTCCTCATTTTTTTTCTCTGTCTCTCTGTTAAAAAGGAAAATAGTGGTATGGTAGTGTGCCAACAGGCAGGAGGCTTTTATCTCATGCTCGAGTTAGCGTTAATTATCGAGGACGGGATGGTGAAAGACCCTTAGAGATTCATTCGGAGTCAAGACAAGAGCTTCGGAGTAAAGGAACCGTGTAAGGAAAACTGAGATAGCAACGAGGGTTTGTAATTCGAAGGCGATGAAAGAAAACTCATTGAGGTTTTTCTTCTTTCCCAAACCGAAATTAACAAAAATTACAAAAAAAGGCATAGATAGAGTGCACTAAAGGGGGCTAGAGAACTTTCCTCCCCCTTTTCTTAACTTTAACCCAGCTTCAGGGCTGCCAATAAGTTGCAATAGCATTTCCTGCAGGTTTGGGACTGAATGATCTGAACTGAACTCAAATGACTATAGCAACCCTATCTGTATAAATATAAGATCGGTTTCCTTAGTCTTCACTGTTGACCAAGTTAGATGCATTGCACCAAGACACGTACTGCTAGAAGTACTCTAGAGAAGACATAATAGATATTCTTGCATTAGGTGCAAGAATACCGAAGACATCAAAGGCTCTGAAGGAACATAACTATGGCTTAGGCGGAACTAAATTTCAATACTAATTTAAGCAATGTTGCGTTTATAGCAACACACACCTCAGGTTGACTATCAAAACACACTGTTGGTTTCTCCCGCTAAGCCTTGGTTCCGCATCCGCAATTTATGTATTCCATCCTTACACATTTCGTAGGCCTAGGTCCTTTTATTCGTGTATTAAATCAACGCCTCTAGCCCCCCTCCCATTACTATGTATGTTTGGGATAATAGAGGCAGGAGGTGCTCCCCTACAAAATTCCCAATATTGAAACTAACTGACAGACCCCCTTCTTGGTGGTATAGTGGTACAATATATCATGGTCCCAATGTCTGCGGTCTAATTAAACAGCCCGATTCCCTTTGGTGTATATTTGAGGGGATATATCTCGAACTGAACCCCTCGGTGCGCACTGTGTGACTCTACACTATGCCAGCATGGATGGGATTGATTTTGCGCTAAGACGCCTTGGGTATTATGGTAAATTCTGATCAGGAATGCGATGTAGGATGATGCCCCTAGAATTCTCCTGAGAATTTAAACTTAGCAAAATTCAACTCTTGTCACTGTTAGTCACAACGGCAATACTTTAAAGTTTTACCCAATAGAATGGTAAATAAACAAAGTGTGGATAAATTGGATTAACGATTAAAAGAAGGGTTTTTGCGGTTTAGAATAAATTTCTTTCTTCTGACCACTTCCCTTTTATAAGTGGGGTTAAACCAAAAACGGATTTATGGGATAAGAACGTCGGATCATAGCTTTAGCCTCTAGTACCATCCTCGCATACTTTATTGAGAAACTTCGTCTGCTTATATTTTGACTCCACCCACAAATTCGATCTCTAGAAGTAGCTATATACAGAATTTGTGGGTGGAGTCAAAATATAAGCAGACGAAGTTTCTCAATAAAGTATGCGAGGATGGGGAGTGAATTCGCTAACTCCGACGTTCTTATCCCATAAATCCGTTTTTGGTTAAACACTTTACGTCTTTCAAAAAGCCTTCGCCAAAATGAAAATTACAGCCACCTCGAAAGACAATGCCTCTGTTTTCCTGAATTAAATCGAACCAATGAGAACGTCCATTAAATTTAACGTCTCTTGAATTATACTCGGACAATATATTGACCCAACATGTACCTTTATAACCCTATTCAAACAACAGACATCATGGTAATGGTCACCTAAACATAATAAGCGTAATCACGACGCAAACTTCAAATGTCATTAGGCAAAAATACGACGACCAAAATAGCAACTTTATGACGGTAACAGCCGGTAGCAATTCCGTTTTTGCTCTTTTTTGGCAATCAGAAAACAACTAATAAGTGACGAGGGACACTTTGGTTTTCGGAAAATGGTCTCCATCACGCCATACCTTCCTATATCTCTTTTGACCTAAGAAGGGCTAAAAATGACTCTGTCACACGCGAAAGTAAAACTAAAACTACTCAGAAGTAAATAACACGAAAAGTAACCGCAACAGGATTACAAAAGTTCACTTAATGGCCGCAAACGTCCCATGATAGCTCTGAACTTTAGGTCTACGGATAAAAATTTTAAAGCTTCTTATAACTAGGGTTTTAACAACTTCTGCCCTACACTTCGACCTGGTTAGGCCTAAACTGCCATTAGAAAACCTTTTCAAAGCTTGGCAACTTGAGAGAAAATTTTTACAATGGGAAGCCTACTTCGAAGGCGTTACCTCGTTGTCCCCCCCCCTTTTGTTCGGTCTTTGCCTGCCTGCTAAAGACGTCATGCTATCTTGATAGTTTTGTTGGAGACAATAAAGAGCCATAGTCCATTAATTACCGGCTTGGCAAAAACGAGGTCGAAGTGGGGGGAGGCAGGTGTCTTTGACAGCGCTCTTAGCTTGACTAGTCCCAACTTACTTTCTTTATAAATGATACTGTAGAGACCTAAGGGTAGGAGTGAAGTTGGAATGTATAGGGTAGGGACTTAGAGCGAGTCCCATGACCCTTTTTGACCTATTTTGAACCCCCTGTGGTTCGTACCCCCGATTTTAAACAATTGGTATGTTAAATTTTCAGCACCTCCTAACTCATTTGCTTCACTAATTTCACAGGAAAATTAATTACTTTAACGGTGGAAAAGGTTAAGCCATGGGTTGAATACTTTAGTTAGTAAAGATTCAAAATAATGTAAACTACAATAATTATTAGGGCTGAATTTTAACTAGGAAGTAAAATAAAGTCATATTAATAAAACAATTCAAACCGGAAATGTATACACCGATTCTTTCGGTTTATTGTACTGAACGCACCGAGTCAACATACCCGTCTCACTCCTCTCCTCCTGCAAGTCTGGAGTCTACTGTCAAAAACCTCACCTAGTCTTAGTTGAAACCACGTTACAATTTACGCCTATTTATTAACTAAATTAACCCTAATTATGACCAGGGGTTAGCCAAGTATTGTTAACAAACCATTTTTTTAAGAAAAATGGTGGTTAAATCCGTTTTAAATTGAGATAATGAAACGAAAACGATGAATATTTACCTGAAGAAGTTCTTATCGAACGCCATTTTACCTTACTCTACACGAGGGAAGACTGGCTCACTAAAATTTAGAAAAACCTGTCCCGTACATTCGTTCCTGCTACTGGCTTAGGTCAACCTCCTGTAGCCCTCTCTAGCTATTTCTTTAAAGTGCACCCTCCCCTTTGAGAATTTGAGATTTCCCCCCTCTCGGTAGACCTTGAAATTACAGAAGGAGAAAGTTTTTATAGAGGAAATCATACTAAGAATTTAAATAGGAAAGGAAACTTCTATAAAAAATTAAGAAGAAAATACCACAAAAGTAATTTTTTATAAATTTCGCTTTTGATGGTACATACGCACCTACCTACTGTTAATTCAATAATCAACCTATTTCGAAGTTAATGATGATATCGTCATAGTTAATGATAATATCGTCACATTAAACGATAATATATCGTCATAGTTAATGATAATATCGTCACATTAAACGATAATATATCGTCATAGTTAATGATAATATCGTCACATTAAACGATAATATATCGTCATAGTTAATGATAATATCGTCACATTAAACGATAATATATCGTCATAGTTAATGATAATATCGTCACATTAAACGATAATATATCGTCATAGTTAATGATAATATCGTCACATTAAACGATAATATATCGTCATAGTTAATGATAATATCGTCACATTAAACGATAATATATCGTCATAGTTAATGATAATATCGTCACATTAAACGATAATATATCGTCATAGTTAATGATAATATCGTCACATTAAACGATAATATATCGTCATAGTTAATGATAATATCGTCACATTAAACGATAATATATCGTCATAGTTAATGATAATATCGTCACATTAAACGATAATATATCGTCATAGTTAATGATAATATCGTCACATTAAACGATAATATATCGTCATAGTTAATGATAATATCGTCACATTAAACGATAATATATCGTCATAGTTAATGATAATATCGTCACATTAAACGATAATATATCGTCATAGTTAATGATAATATCGTCACTATTTCAAAAACATCTACAAAGTCGTTATGTATTATTGTTTATTAACAAAGTCGGTATAGAAAGGTAATGTCAAAGTATTTACAGCGTTAGAAAGTTTTAGTAACTTATCCGGCTAATATTTTTCAAAAAAAATCCTAAATTAAAAAACTTGATCATCCAAAAGTTTATAAATACTCATAAAGAATGTAACTAGATCTAACAATGAGACTCGCAATTTGTAGAAATAATCTTGAGATGGCTGGCTTATACCGTTACATATAAAATATTCTGTGCTATATACACATTTTCCGCAACAAAGTGTATAATGAAACAGATTTTATCCTAATAAGACCCTTAATTTATAATATAAGATAGAAACAAAATTTAAATCGCAAATTTCGTTAATGGAATATGGAAGATTTTTCGGCTGGGCCCCCAAGAGAATCGATTTAAAATAACTTTTTTCTTTTTTCACTCTGTGATTTTTAAAATGTAAATGATTGGGAAGAGTGCAAAAAGGGAGTTCAACCATGGGAGAGGGGGGGACGAGAGAGTTTAGTTCCCTACGGAGATCGACTAATGATCCGCTGATGACTTTTTCAGTTTCCTGGGAACGTTCGAGAGAGGGGGGTAGGTTTAGGACCAAAAAGTGTGAGAGTGCGCCACGCTTTAATCTATAGCATTTGCATTACAGGGTGATTAATTCGATCGAAAAAAGGTCTCTTCACTCGAAGTAATTATTCTTCATTCACGTTATGGAATACCGTCGGGAAATGAACGTTTTTAAAACTTCCGAGTACCACCTCTATAGGTCGGTCCCGGTGAGTGAAAATTGGTAGGATAAGAATGGTACCAAGGTAAAGATACTCCTTTGAAATACTGCTGATTATCAGCGCAATTGGGTTACCGTTGTCCTACCGATTCTCAGATAGAGAGAGGGATGAGTGTCTTTTTATTTTTTTTGAGATAAATTTTGGGTGAAATTTTCACAAAAGGTTTAATAAGAATGAAAGGCATTGAAGCAACGCGATATAATGCATTTTAATGAAATTGTTTTTTTATTTTTTTTCAGCCCAAACTTAATTCATTGTTTAATTTTTTTTAATTTAGTTTTGGAATAATGATGGGTATAGATCAAGTAATGTGCACAATTATACTACGTGAGATTTTTATTGCAATCATCTGTAAAAATTCCAAAAATTATTCTACTTGAGAGAAGTCCCATCATTCGGATAAACTTCCAGGGGATTTAATAAAATTCAGCGTTCCCTGTTTTAATTTTACTTCCCAAATCCCTAAAACAATTTCCGTTTTGGCTTAACGTCAGATCTGTCTTCTATACGTATCATGGTACATGAAATTTTGTTGATGGAAAAGCTTAAAGGTGAGCAGGTGGTACTTGGTCCTACAAGTTAGACAAGAGAGAGCTGGTTCCCACAACCTTACGAATAGACTTTAGTTCTATTTCAGTTGTCTCTGCGAACCCTAACACCAAGTTCAACTTAAGTCAGTACACAATCTACACAAAAATTCATCTAAAAACATATCCTAAACTACTTTAAGTCTCTCATATGGGTCTAACACTTAGAAATTAGATGAATATCAGTAATACAATTATTAATTGTTAAAATATCTTTAGAGATTTAAGTTCACGATAGTATCCGACACCTTTCTGGTTTCCCATTTTTCAGACAGAAAACTACACCGTGGTTCCTTTAACACTAGTTAAAATGAAAACGTACAATGTCTATTCTGTACTACCAACTTAATTTAGACATTATTAATCAATCGAACTATATGGTAAGGTTACGAAACTCGGTGCAGTTACCTTGTTACAAGGACAGTTTAAGTAGACACTGGTGTGGTAGCTGAGAGGTTCACCCCGAACGCGGGGGAAGAGAGAGGTATATCTGACAGGCGAGTGATGGATTAGGAGCCATGGTGGTACATGCAAATTAAGCGACGCACGCTCTCCTGGCGGGGATTTTGGGCTACACACAATGTCAAGTAGCGAAAGCAGACGCCTGAAAAAAGAAGGCCTAGCTGCACTCTTGTTCTAAGAACATGCATGTATTGGGGGGGGGAGACGCCAGGGACTTTTAACGTCGCGATGGCCACGCCCGTTATGATTAAATAATTGACCACGCATGGCTCACTATTTAAACATCACCAAAAAATTTTGGGTTCCTGCGAAGGGTGTATTTTGAGTTTTTAGGTTTACTTTTGAAACATTTTTAATAACAGTAGCGCAACAAAGGGTTGAGAGGAAGCTGCATGACAAGAGGCTTAAGATTCCCAGCATGAATGATTTGGCAACTCAGATATCAGGAAAATCAGCAGCGAATCAGTTAAAAATAGCATGAAATGCAATTTGGGAGGCACACCTAACCAACTTTTGTATGTCAGAATTAGTTTATAATTAAAATGTTTAGCCAAAACACAAATTGCAATTCGAAACAATGATAAGCATTCCCATCACGGAATCAAGACTGGGTTCGTCCCTTCACCTATACAGGTAAGAAGCTTAGCATACTAAACGACAATATATACCTAAGCCTAATCTTTAGCTAGATAGGTACCTCGTACGTGGAATGTTCGAACGTGTTTACATTGCCAGTCATTTTAATCAGCGTATGTGACCGAGTCTGGCCATTATCAGCAAAGCTGGTCTTGGCTACAAGCATGCATGCTACGCTATCCAAAGCCAAAACCGGTGGATTTAAGACGTCATGAGAGAAAGGCTTGACCATGAGTTCAGCTTTAAGTGGCCAGTTGGGCGAATAACGCGTGACAAACGGACGTTTATTCTCCTTAGGGGTGTACACTCCCTCTTCGCGTTGGGATAAATTACGGCCTCTTTAAAGGTGGGAATATTTGAGCGCTACCTAAAGCAGGTTCCCAAGAAGTTATGTAAAACTATGAATCCTAATTTAAGAGACAGCTACGCCATCATAATTTAAGATATTCCAACATTGGTCGAGTGATCGAGTCCTATGGGAGAGATCACAGTAGGTGATGGTTTTTGTCTCCCTAGGTGTGGTTGTAAGAATATATGGGAAAATTTAAGCATTCTTCTTCAGTGAAATATTTATATTACTTCGGAATTATTTACTTCTAGCACTAGTTGGTTGGCTGAATATAGTTGTCTGTTTGTGAGCTCTTTACCTCTTAACTGCTGACTGTCACGTTTTCCTAATAAATATTTCGCTGATTTAACGTTGACTTGAACAACTGTAATCATTATAGTCGTGTTTAAGTGGCTGCAGTGTGTGACCAGATCTAACCGATGGCTTGTTGTTTAGATAATCAACATGTACGACGTAATTAAGTGCAATTAAAATTTATACTTAGTAAATTTGAAAGAAGTTAGATTGTAACTCATAACGTGTACGGTATAATTATCTGCACTGAACTGAACTAAACTACCTTACCTTAGAAAGAAAAATACCCCAATTTAATGCAAACTTCTAATGATTGAATATTGCACAGGGGGTGCATTCCCCCTACCTTATAGAAGTGATTACGTATAATAAAGTACCTGCAAAATATCCGTACACTGCAGGCGCCTTTCCTAATCCGACCTAATAGATAAAACTTTTCGCTCTCGCCCCCGCTCGGTTTTGCTCTGGTGCAGTTCTAAAGCCGCTCCGGGGCAGCTTCCTTTCCATTAACAAGCGTTTAATTCAACCGCCCATATTTCACCTAAGCCCCTAATTATTGTATAGAAAGACCTACCTGCATTAAAAGCCTTCCTTCCGTACTAGTTATATATTTAAAAACGTATACAATTTCCCCTCCAAGTAGTTGCAAAATCCCTTCCCGTAAATTTTAATTATTTAAATATATTTTAAGTTATAATTAACCGATTTAAACGATGTTTATACGGATAAGAAACTAATTACGTGTAGAATAAATTAGTAAAAGTTTAGAATTAAAATTAAAAGTATTTTAAATTTTTTAAATTTGGTTTAAACGCCTTTAGAAGTGTTTCAACCACTACACACTAATGCATAACGTAGCAGACAACATTAAGGCGCAGTGCGAATTTTTTTATCATTATTAATTTTAATTATTTAAATATATTTGTAGTTATAATTAAGTGATTTAAACCATATTTATACGAATTAGAAGCTAAATACATGTATAATAAGTTAGTACATTTTAAAATTAAATTTATGGTATTTTTTAATTTTGACTTATGCGCCTGTACAAATATTTCAACTGCTTTACACTGAAGTATTGCGAAACAGAGAACATTTAGGCGCAGTGCGATAAAACTGTGTTTCTATATAAAGGGTGTTTTCACATGTTTTTCTTTAACACTGAGTTTAACAATTACCTTAATCAGATTACATCTGTATTGTATATTGTTTTCTGAAATAGAACTGTAATGGTAGAAGGCAGGGATGTGGAATACACGTGTAAAAAGAGAGGTTAGATAAATGCATATCTTGTAGTTTTGCCTTGTTTTGGTTTCATGTTATTAGTCAAAATATAGTAACACCTTTACTGTTATTGAAAATTAACGAATCAACTCACGATATACGTTCACGCTATTTTACCCGGTATAGCTAATTACGAAAGTTTCTAGATAAAAGAATAATTATACATTGTAACTAAAATGCAGGAAATAAACTAAACTGCACCTAGACTAAATTATTGCCGTTGAAAATGTGAGGCGATATTCGCATGTGATTGATTGCCTTCGTTTTACACGCAACAAAACTGTACTAGTGTTTAAAAGAGTACAAACATTAATGCCGGAAAGTTCACTACTTGAAGTAATAACTGTTCTGGAATTTTCTGCAAATGGAATGCCGTAAGGTTATTTGAAGAAATGGTTAAGGAACTCCATTGCGTATTGTAAGGGACTTAAGTGAAATTGAATA
Organism: Phalangium opilio; assembly: GCF_054372755.1. NCBI lineage: Eukaryota > Metazoa > Arthropoda > Arachnida > Opiliones > Phalangiidae > Phalangium > Phalangium opilio. The sequence continues at coordinate 2,162,949 of NW_028324187.1, read as the reverse complement.
AGGTAGGGTTAACGGAATAAATGGTTAAGAACTGAAGTAAGTTAGGGCTACCGTGTTATTGCGAGTTGAAAAAGTTTCAAGAGTTTTGTTTACGTTTAATCCGAACCTTTTTTAATCGAAAATATAAAGGTATATTTCACCATAATAAATATAGACCAAAAATTAGGTCTTCTTTCGAATAATAATCCTGTATGAGGTCAGTTAATACGTCTGCACTCTATATCGCTAACGTGCAATCAATTTATGGGCGCAAAACAATTATGATAAACTGGCGTGCAATTACACGGAAAGAGAATCTAGAAGAGTGGAAGACGAAGACGAAGAAGATGGGTCCATTATTGACGGAAAGGAAGATCGGGAGCTAGATGAGGAAAGGAGAATAATAACACTTCATTGACTACGTATAAATTTCCTCCCTCCCCAACTTCTGTCCCTGTCCCTTAATATCCTCGTCCCTCAGTCCCTGACTGGTCTACGTAGGCCGTAAGAAACTCTTCCAGGGGTAAGAAAGAAGGAGTCGGGTTGGTTGGACTATATCACGAAAAAAGCTGATATGTTCACCTTCTAAGTCCAAGAAAAATTGCTAAGGTCGTGGCAGTTGCTCATATTCCTACCCATTACCTACTGTAAGTTGAACAAAGTGCAGTTACCCTCTCCAGAGAATGATGAACGAGTCCCTCGTGATGTCGTCGCTCGAGAATCGTCCGATCTGTCCCATAGATATTGAAAATACATCAAGTAGGGACGCTTCATTCTCAGCTCTTACGTAGGCACTTGCCAAAATAAATACTCTAGATTCGGTAACTATTTTCAATGTCTATGTTTTACCCCGTAATATCTGGCCAAGGAAGAGCTACCACTTTTCTTATAAAACACGACGTTTTGGCCCCAGAAAGAAGTACCTTCTATATCTATCCCTAACACTTGACAGTAAGTAGGAACGTATTTCTTAAGAGAAAGCGACTCTGGATAGACGGACAAGTCACTCAAGGATTCAGTTTCTTAGGGGTGAATTCTGTATATATGGATGTAGGGGGAGGAATGCACCACCTTGATCATGAGACAAAAATGAGGGGGGAAATATAAGGAATCGCATGCAAGCCTAGGGAGTCGTTAAGGATTAAGTTACAGAGCCGTTTTAGGGCCTATAATGGACGAATTATATACTGGCGCCCGACGAAATGCATTGTGCTTCTCCATACGTTATGTCCCTTGCCACCTTTTACAGATTATAATAACCCATATTACACACTTGGCGTTACCATGGCCTGAAAGATAAGATGACCCTAGCGACGGAGAATTATTTCAATTATTTTTAAATAATTGTCGCTTGCGCCCCAAAGCACGGACAAAAATTTTACTCCTATATAGTGTCTAATTATCTTTCTATTAATAAAGGGGTAGTAGCAAGAAGTGATATCTAGTTTATTAGGGAAAAGGTATAAGATGCCTAAGTAGTCGCGCGCCATAGTCCCAGTCCCCCTTTCAAAATACAAGGGGGGACGTAAATGGAGGCCTGGGCGTAAGTTTCCAAGAACCAATGAGATGCTGTTGTAATTTAGAGGCGGGGGTTAACTCCGGACCTACGTTTGGACTGGAGATAAAGCTGGAAATGTAGCGAATTTATACCTTCTCCCTAATAAACTATATATCACTCCTTGGTAGTAGTATAAGAAATTAAATAAACTGTGGTATATTTAATCTTTGACTGTATCTGCAGAAGAATACGTCCAAGATGGAGGAAACGCCTTCTGAAGGTGACTTAGTTATCATAACTTCATCATATGGTGAAATTGCCTATTTATTTTCCATTTTCAAATAACAAAACTAATTACTTATCTGGCTTCATTTTCATATTTTTAAATATTTAAAACTTTACTTTCAGTTGCAGTTATTCAGTTCTTGGCCAGTTAATTGTTCTGTTTCTAATATACTTTAGGTTATAATGAACTTAGGACACTATGGATTACCTTGAAGAGGTTTATATGACGAAACTCACCGGTTTATAACAAAGTTACATAAATAAACAAAATCCCTGAAGAGTAAGGCTTAACATCGGAGAAACTCGGAAACGCAAACTCCAACCAAAACTTAAGTTTACATTGGTCGGTGTTGAAACTTGAAATTGCATTCTAATCCCCCGCAGAACGTGAAACTTTATGGCGTGAAATTGAATTTACAAGAAAGATGAGAGAGAGAAATAGAAGAGTTTGCTTATAAGACAAGATTTTACCCGCATCAACAAGCTAGAAAACCTGTTCGCAGTTTCATTCTTTTTCTAAGTCTTAAAATTTCTCAAGGAAAATTGTACCACCAAAAGCACGTTGGTAAAGTGGGAGGTGAAACCGTGAAACGGGCGGAAGTCATTAAAAACGATTTTACATAATAAAGATCTCATTCTAACCCCTTCTTTTCCCATTCCACAAAAACCTACCAGAGGAATAAAAGATGGAACACTAGGGGGAAATGAATCCCAAGAATTTGTATATTCGTTGGTGGTTGAGAATGGGTTAACGCGTATAAAAAAAAGAAGCTGTAGCTTACCTAAAAATACTGTCTGTCAGTATTGGAGTTACCATTCTCAACTACGGAAGATGGATGAATACCTGGGATGAAAAGAGAAAGAAAAAATTGCTTTTTAAGGATAGAGTTTTATTATTTTATATAAATTTAAATTTAAAAGACAAAAACATATATAGAGGTATCGTAAAATTTCAATCTGTCTTTTGTCATTAATGAAAACCGTATACCTTGAGGAAAAACGGTAATAAGAAATATTTTTTGTCGTATACAATTCAAAGTACATTTAAGTTAAGCCTTTTCATGATTACATACCTCTTGCTATGACAGTAAAAATAAACTGTACATCATTAGAAACCCTTTCGGGACAAAGCAAAGAGTCTGTATTCGTAATTTTGAAGAGGAGTAGAGAGAGAGGATAGCAATCAATTTCAGCTATCTAGAAAGCAAAATATTTTGATTTCTAGAAAAATGCATGCCTTAGAAAGACTAAGCTTATCTGTTATAATTTTAAACGTCAGATATACAGAGATACATAAACCGGGGAAGCAGCTTATTAGCAAAAGGCGTAAGACCGTTAAAGATAATATAAATACAAAACCTTCTTCTATATCCATAAAATGAAGCCACGTATTCTGCAGAGGGTTGTAAAAAGAGTTAAAAGATCCCCTTCCTACCCCAGTAACGTTAAACCTGACACCATCCCAGATGGAATTAGAAGGGATATCTAGTGCTTTTCGCCAGCCCATGCTCGCGTCTGGATTCTGGGATTCTGCAAGGAAATTGGGAGAACTGATTTATGGTCAGAGACCCTTGGGATGGAAGAATTTTCTAGACTCCTTAATACCAAAAACGCTCGGACTATTTTTCCAAGGGGACCATAGCTTCTTTAATATTATATTCGAAACTAGATACACCACCACTCTTATTTACTTCTATCAGACGATTTATGTTTCAAAATATTATGAAAAGGTATTTAAATACAATAGAAGTTCATTGCTTGAAATTAATACTCTCTGCGATATAATGATCTAAAATTTAATTTAGTTTCTCTAGAGTTTTAGATCGAGTGTTTACTTAAAGTATACTATAAGTGACTCTGAAATTGTTCATACGAAATGAATTGTCTCACTTATTAATGCTCTTTTTAAAAAAATAATAACAAAACATCGTCACGAATTCAGAGCGTATTTCATGACAATTCCGCAGAGCTGGAACGTGTTTTTTCCTATAAATGAAGTACCTAATACCGTCTGTTAACCTTCTTTTAAAATTTACGATCTGACGATTCACAGACGTTTAAAGTCTAAATGTTCTAAATGTATCTCCTTGAACAGCCCCGCATCTCTCGAAAAACCATATTCTAAAGAAACAGAAAGACCCATGCATGCCTATTTTGTAACCCAGACTTTTTGTGTTAAAATCTAATAGGCCATGCCTATTTAGAAATAGTGGAAAATTTTGTTTTAAAGTAACCAGTTAAAAACTAACAAGTTTTAAGCCTTTGCAGTAGAGCATGGACATTGTAAGGGGATTGTATACCAAAAGGTTCTAACCTCCAGTATCGATTGGACACAGGGCTATAGTTTTAATATTCCCAAAAAGATTCATTGTTTATAAATATAAATATAGATTCAGTTCAGTTCAATTTTTATACTTAATCTAGAATGAAATAGATTTGTAATTAAATTCCAGTTTCTTTGTTTCTGGTTTGATTTAAAATTCAGAAACCCCTCATTTGAGTGTCACTGCATGGTAAGACTTGGCATAAAAAAAAATAAGAAAAGTAAGCGGGTGCATTTGAAAACTTGGACCGTTATTTCCGTGACAATAAAAAGCGGAAAAAGCAGCCGACAAGCTTTATGTAAATTTTTTTATCTGATCGAAATTTCTCCACCGTATCCCCGTTTCTTTTGGGTAGAGGGGTGCACCCTGGGATGGCAATGGGTGCAACGGGGAGTCAGCAAAGGGGAAAGTTGAAGGATAGCCACGCGGCCAAGAAGAAAGTCGAGGCAATTTTTTACTTTTAGTGATGCAGTCGGCGATTTTAGAAGAGGATTTTTTGATTCCTAGTTTTTCAACCCCCACTAGCTTCTAAGAAATACTTTGTGGAGCTCTGGATGGCTTGATCTCTAGACTCTCCAGTTTTCCGCAAACAAAGATCCTTAGCGAGCGTTTTTTACTTCCTTTAGTCCCTTTTCCTTCTTTTCCTTAACTAAGCTACTCAGCTTTAATACTCCTCTGAAAACAGAGAACTTCAGAAGTCGGAGTCTTATCAGTCTTAACAGCTGTATAGACGGTATGGTACGATGAAAAGGAAAGGAAAAATTCCTTTCCTTAATCTAAAGTAATATTTTTCCTTTGAAAAATAACTGAAGAGTATCGCGATATTATAATAAAAAGGCCGACAAATATTTCCTGGAAGTAAGCAGTAGGAAGTAGTATATTAAACCGGAACTTCTTTTTATCCATGCTAATTCCGAATCTTGCCGGCAGTTTTAATATCTAATCTCACTAATTTTAATATAAAATGATAACCTCTTTACACGTTAGACCTATCCACTTATTTTTAAAGCATCAAAAGAGGCTTTTTGCGTTTCCCCATCCTACTAGTGAGATCATTTAGGTTATAACCCTTTCCCGGAAGTGCTTTCCATCCTACAGAAATTCGATCATTTTGTGACGAAAAAAAAGAACGTCGAAGATCGTGGAAGAAGCAAGCGCATCTTGGTGATATAAAGAAATCCAGAAGCTGAAGAGGGAAAAAATGGCCAAAAAAGGTAAAAAAAAAAAAAAAAAAGCGGCCAAATGGACTACATAGCTTCAGGAAGGGAAGATACTTCCATTAGTCTGAGAGGGTCTCCAACCTAGTCCTTATAGGGTTCAAGCGACCTTTGCTTTCTGGTAAACAGGTGGGAAAATGGCCTGGTCTTGGGGCCAGAGTCACTGTATACACATGGATATACCTAGCTACTTAACAAGACGTCGCGTGTATAAAGGTTCGATTTGGTGTTTTTTCCAAACTGTTGGTATAAGGACAGACAAGGTCTAAAACCAGCAGTAGGCAATTGTCAGAAAATGTAAAAGGCGCATGTGAATCGATAAAGACGAGTTCGGAAGCCCCTCGCTCCCCTTCATTTGCGTTCAGCGCGTGCTAGACTATAGAGAACGTTCATTTTGGCGGGATTTCCAGGCCTACTTCTTCTACTTTCCCGCCTCTTTCTCTCCTTCTCCTCGTGCTACCTTGCACGCACGCGGAAACGTCCATTTTGGCATGAACCTCCTCTCTCTGACATCTTCCCCGCTCGCGCGTTTTTCTTTTCTGCGCGCTCCAACGTCTTTAATGGAAGAATTTTTTCTTTCGTTTTTCTCCCGCGTTTCGTATCCGCACGCGCTTGTCGTACCCTTGGGTCTCATCCATTTTCCCGCCTTTTCTTCTTTTTACCGCCATTTCGTTTCCCGCCATCTCCTTTTCTTTTAAGAAATGTTTAAAAGCGAACCAAGGGAGGAGCGGGAAAAAATAAAAACTAAATGAGTTTAAAAGAAGATTATTCCGAGACTAAATTTTTCTTCTTTTTGTTTCAGTTTCACTCTTTTTTTTCTCTTTCTTTCTCGTTAAATTCGTGTTTGAAAAACCACAAAATATTTTCATAAGAAAGATTCCTTAAAAATTTATACAGTTAAATTGGTTTAATCTTTAGTCTAGAAATCGGGGTTTAAAAAAAAATCGAAAGAGAAACTAATTATCAGAAGTTAAGGGCTAAAAATGGTTCAAGTTTCAATTTTCCTAGAAAAATTCGACAGTTTGTTAGCTTCATATGCCCTGAAGAATCATTTGAAGTGAGTAGAAGTTTAACGTGTCAAACCTTTACGTTTTAAAGTTAAAACGATAAATTTTGACTGGCTAGTGAATATTTGGACGTCTATTTATAAATGGAAATATAGTCTAGACCTTTCCAATTTCTGCAAATTAGGTTATTATATATTCATAGGAAATGTACCGGATATGAATAAACATTGTCCGTTGTCACTTAGGAAATTACTCCTGATTCTCTGGCCCTCTTACTTCATTAACCGTTATCACGTGACTTTCAGCACCAATGGGAGTAATGCTTAGCAGTCCCAGTTATATTTTATGGGATGGAAAAATGCGAAAATTGCAAACTTTATATAACCAAAACAAAACACTCCAAAAAGTACGTTAGTCCTATATAATAGCACCTTGGAAAACTTTTAAAACCTATTTTCCGTGGTCGGTATAGTGTATACCCATGAAATTGTACTTCCTGAAGGGATGGTTGGAGGAGGATATAGGATGGTCGTGGACATAATCCGTTCCCCCCCCTCGCCCTCGTTGCCCCAACCCCCCCCGGTAATATTTGCAAGCACGGTGCCAAAGTCTTATTGCGGTTCTCGCGCCCCAAACTCCGGGACACATTAAGTTAGGCTTAGCTGGATAGCGAGCGGTATAAAAGAGGGTTGTCCCGCCCGTTTTAGTTTTAGACAAAACGCCGGGCAGTGGTTTTCCCCGGGTCCCTCTAGCGGCCATTCTAAGAACTTTATGGCGCGTTAACTGGTGTTCGACTACCATTTTATCGCCTAGATATTGAAGGAGGCGGATGGTTTCCCTCATTTTAGACTCACGAACGTACGCCGCCCATAGGGGGCGCCAAAAGTGAGGAGACCCTCTCTCCAATCTTCACGAAAGCGGAGAGTAGAGGTTCACGCTGAATTTATTAGAAGTTACACTCTCCCTTTAAACTCATTTTGTAATGTATCCAACTGATGAAGTCGTTTTTACGACATCTACATCTATCAATTATATTGAAAATTTATAGTATTTTTATATCCCAACAGTATCAGTATTTTTCAGTCATCTTTACCCATATTTTTAATGAAGGCTCTGAAACGTTATCACTCGTAGTCATCCCTTAGACTACTTCTAACTACGTTTCCATAACCACAGGCTCGCCAGTTAACTCCCCTCTTAGAGATGAGGCAGTAATTTCAGGGATTTTCAGGCACTTCAGTTTTTGGCAGTTTTATTAGAGCAATAAGTTAATTATGAAAATTTATATCTTTTGCATGAATTTATTGTTTGATAAGGCAAAGGACCTGATAATAGTCCATGCACTGCCGATGCTTAATATTTCTCCCTACGCTTAAACCCCCTGTAACGTTTAATTGGGTAACGCTTACGCCTCTGGATTATCTTATTATATAGCTTAAGTGAGCTATAAAGAATAAATAAAAAAAATTAGGCCCCCGTGAAGGAAACCTTTAGTTTCAACAAACTGGAGTCGGAAAATTTAGAATTCATTGCCTCGTTTTGACGCCCTATAGCAAAACACAAAACGTAATATTGTATAATACACAAGAGAGCTTATGGGAAGCCCAATGTTTGCGATAACTAAATTACCTCGAAACAACGTTACGGGCGGGAAAAAGAGACTAATAATAAATTCAAAAGCGCGGGTAAAAAGGGCGCGTAAAAATCAATCTGTTAAAATAAACCGGAGGTGAAAATACCCTGGACACCTCCAGTTTGAGAACAACTCGCGTGCGCTTGCTTGCTTTTAGCCATATTTACGTGCATCGAGAGGGTCAACACTGGCGCAAGATTAGTGAAAGATTGGCAACATTTAAAAGTTCAAATTAAAAACAGTGTCTGTTCGAAGGACTTTCAGTTGTTAAACTAAACAAACTGGTAATTTAAGCACCGTCCATTCTTGTGAAAATTAGAGATTAGGTATATTAATTCCAGGATTGCGTCTCGAGTGTCGGAGCCCTTGACATTTTCAGACACGCCGAAAAAAATGCCGCCGGCAGTATTAATCCATACAGAAGGAAAAACACTATCTTTAGTAGCTTTCCATCTAAGATAACATACCAAGTGTAGTAGGATGGCCGAGTAGGCGGATTAGGAGCTGACGGAAGGCATTCGCGGGTAGTCTTTGGAGAAGAGAGTTGCGCGCGGACGTCCTTTCTAACCTTATGGGTGTTGTGGTAGGTAGGGCAGGCAGAGAGAGGCAGGAAAAAGCTTCCTAGTTTTAGAATTGGGAAGAGGAGGGTGTTTAGACCATGGTTTCCTTCTTACTCTGCTGGTAAAGCGCGGGATTTTCGATCGATTTTTCAGTGGCAGGCAGTCGGAGATTGCCATTACAACCTACAGCAGCCTAGGGTACGCGTAACAGAACCTAGGCTTAGATAAGGCTAGTAGAGAGGAAGAATCGAGAGAAATAGAACGGTCTGCCCGTTTCATCTAACCGGTATCGGCGGCTTCCAAATTCTAGGAAGTCTGGGAGGAGAGAAAAGCAAGTAGAAAAGGAAGAGACATTGGTGGAAAGCGGCACCAGCAACCTCGAGGAAGCCATTAACCCTGCGGAGGTCTTCGAGGAAGTGGCCATGTTGCTCATTTCCAGCTCCTAACCCAGACTGACCCACCTACTACCGTTCCAATTTGGATACAGGTAAGAATGAAACTCTTTTCTGTATGAACACGCGGCTATGAAGCGCACCACAAGCACGACGGTCATACGCCGCCGTAGATCCATAAGGCTTTGACCACCAGAAACGCGTGCCATATAGATATGTAATGATTTATTAAACCCTACAGGTAGCCCGCTATTGATTTGTACTTGACTGTTTGTATGGTTCTGAAAGCGCGATTTGAAACAAATCAAAGATCGTACGAGTAATGGGGTAACTAAGAATGATTTAGTAATGGGATATGTATGTTTGTTTGAAGTCAATAAGGATGACCAAACCATGCACAGATACTCAAATACGCCACCCTGTTGCCTGTATTGAAATTTCAAAGCTTTAACTAAGATTGTTTCAAGTTTTCGTTCACAATATTTCACAAAATCGATTCTCTGGTAAAGTCGAAACATTTATAGATATTATACAAGTCTTATAGGAAAATAACATTGTCTTTTCATACTCCATCATCAAGAGGGCCAAACACAGGTGCGAAATCCGCTTCTGTATTGTGTCGAAGATAACGTTTATCTTTATACAGTTAAGCGATATTAAATGATTGGCATATTACGCGTATAAAATAAATACAGGCGGCGTCACCCTGCGAGTAAAATAAATTTCAAGCCTCTTTACTTTTACGTTCCTATCCCAAATGTTCTTATCAATAGCCGATAAAACACTCGACAGCGCAAAATAGTTGCTTTGTGTGAAAAAGATAATAATGAAAATTTGAAGAGATCACTTCTTAAGAGCTTCTATTTGATATAGAATGAAATAAGTTGCGCGTTAAAATCATGCAATTTCATAATATCGGGCGTTGGGATACGTTTTAGTATCTGTACCTTCAGGAGCATTTTTCTAGTCTTTTAAAAACCGAAGCTTTACGTAAAAACCTACAGAGGGTGTGTTTCTGGAAGGTCTGTAAGAAATTCAGAGCATGTTCTTTGAGCGATTTTGAGCCGAAAATGTTCTGTGACATTTTGCCCTAAGGGTCACCGTCTTGTAGTTATGATTGATTAATTGTTTTACGGATGGCCCCTTCAATTTAACTAGCATTTTTTTTATTAATTTCTTAATTTAATTTTATTTAAAACACCCCTGTATACATTGCATTGATAACCTGTATGACCTGCATAATAAATCATAATTAATTGCTTATCTCAAACTCGTGTCAACACCCTAACCTGGGAAAGTATTTGTTTCATAATTAATGTCTTTGGCTAGCTGTTGTTATTTTTATAAATACGCTAGGGATTTCATACAAAATTTTGTTGGGAACTATTTGGCGTCTTCGTATTATAAATATTGCAGGGTTGAAGGTCACATAACGGTATAACGTAATAGACTCATATGAAGCTTTAACACTAAATTACAACGTTAGCTTTGTTGGGCTTATTTCGGAGATGGTGTCGGGAAGATTCGTTCGGAAGTCATTCTTCATCACTTGTCAGAGTTTACCCTACTGTATTTAACTAGTTATAACCTTGGTTTAAATAGGGACTAGTTTGCCAGATGAGTGTGACGATGGTACGGGGGCGGAGGGACCTTTTTGTCTCAAAGCGAGACTGATAAACGTCTTAAACATCAAAGATGGGAGCCGTAGCTAAAATAGCGTGACGACTTTTCGCAGTCGGAAAGACTTGACTATACGGAGAATCTATGGACTATTTTCGTTAAGCATTTCGTCTAGCTTGGCAAGTTGGACTTATTCAACGTTGTTTAAGTCATTCACGAACTATGACGTTATGCTCTTCAAAAAGGTCTATGGGTAGGAAAGACGAGTGTATGCGGGGAAAATGCGCGGCAGTCACCATAAACACAAGAATCATTGTGCCCAAAATAAACAAGCCCTGCCGCCGCCGCCGCGCTCGCGTTCTCAATTTTTTAAAAACAAAAATGAAGAATTTGCGTTTATTTTTGGGGTTTTTTTTTTCGTCTTAGTTAAGAGGTACGATTGTCCCTGATGACTTTATTATGTGGAACGCCCAAGTGGTTCCTTTTTCATTCCCTCTAGCTCTCTAGACTGCTTTCTCCTAATTTTTTCCCTTCTCACACTTCATTGGGCAGGATTAAAAAAATGCTGTCGTAATATACCGGCGTCTTAGCCTGAAATCAGCATGGTGATAATACAGATAATTTAGTCTTATTGAAAGTAGACTTGATTATGTTAATTTTACGAACCCTTTCTTTAACAATAATAGAAATTTTGGTCAGGATTAGAAGAATTGTTCTTGCCTGAAACCAGCATGGTGATAGTATAGATAATTTAGTCTTATTGAATGTAGGTTTGATTATGTTAATTTTAAGCACCCTTTCTTTAATTAAAAGTAATTCTGGAAACACGTAAACCGATTGATCAAAATTTAAGATAAGAATCCTGTCTGCGATCCAAAGATAAACTAAACAACCCATAGAATGATTTTATCAGATCTTGTAAATAGACTCGAAAATTTGTTTTCGCTAAATTAATTCATATATTCATATTCAATTTATTACGTAATGGTATTTACGTTTATTTTTATTTCTAATAATAAACAGTACTCTTATCTATAGTAATCTGTCGTTTAGAGGCCCACGTCTACGTTCCAACATACTCTATTAATATCAAAGCATTTACGGAAGTTTTAAAAGACCGTGAAAAGTAATTTTCAAGAGATCTTATCCTAAAAACTAGGGCTTTTAGAAGAAAAAGAAAAATACCCCAAACCTTACTTACACCCCTAACGACATTTTAGAAAAAAAAGGAAAAAGAAAAATTGTGATAAAAATCAATTTCTATATGAGGCCAGACACTATGACATATGACCTACATAAGGATAGAAAAAGTTCTGATAAAAAAATATGACATTTTTCTAAAAGTTTCGCTGAGGTAGTTTGTCCGTTCGATGATGAATCAATACTCGCATATAGTAACACAGATAAAACTATGGTACACTGGAAGCTGTAATTTCACCAACGCAGCTTAAACTTCATTGATTTAAATGTGATATGTCAAAAATATCAGTAAAAACGAGGACCACATCCAAAATTGTGTTTAAAAAATACATATATAAAAAATATTATAATGAGCTTGCAAGTTACAACCGACCTTGGTGAAGCTTCACTTATCGCACCAAAAAAGAAATACTGTGTGTATTTAATTCACCTTGGAACGTTGAAGAGCGTTGAAACATTGTCAATGGATATAATGCACGCAGTATATCCATAAGTTCATAAGATATCTTCACCATAAGTTTGTCACTAGTTACAAACTGGAGCTTGTCATTAAGTGATGTAGGTCATAGATTCGAGGTAAAGCGACGCCTGGTGAAGCGCTGTCAAAGGCTTAGTAAGCAGACTAAATAGGAAGACGGAAGTCCTGCAGAATTAACCACCGAGTGTAAGACTTCAATTCTCGCTTGTCGTTCTCGAACTAGCTCTATCTGTAAGTCTCTAGTATTAAGAAGTATTGATCGTGTTAAGCTTATGAAACATATCTCATGAACTTATGGCATACCTTAGACAAAAACAACACGTTTCAGTTCATTTCTAAATCGTGCAGGTTTTGTTACTTAGTGTTTAAATATTCATGAAAGAAATTGAGCACATTCATGATGTTACGGTAAAAAATTGTGAAGGGAATTCGAAATACGCGTTCTTCTCAGTCCTAGTAAAAAAGATAAGGGGAAGAAGAAGAAGAAAAAGAAGAAGCCAAAAGGCCAAATTCGTCATTCCTTAGTTAAGGGGGAAAAGCAGACTAGACGATAGTTGCTTTTCTACACCCACAAAGATAATTTTTTTTTTTCTTATTTCGAAGAATGAGAAATTTAATACGGTTAAAGATAAAACAGAATCTTTAGTTTTTCTTACTTTTAAGACTTGTGGGATTTGTTAGAGGGGTGAATTTTAAAAATGGTGCCTTGTACTGTACTGCTTCACTGCTTGGAATAACGATTTTCGTTTTAAACTAATTCAATTATCTAAGATTTAATTTTTAAAAACCGTTAAATCGCATCAGGAAAACGTACTCTCCTACACAAATGTTATAAAGAAAAACCCGAAATTTTTATACATCAGACATCTTTCAAAACAAGGATGTCCGGTATGTAGAGAACTGAATCCTAAGTACATTCAGCTGTAAGGCAGACGTCGCTAGCTCCTTCTCAATTACATATCCACCATCGTATAAATTCCACATAAAAAAATTCGCTAGATAACCAGAAAGAACCTTATATATCCAATACAAAAAAAAAGGGAAAAAGGGGAATATATAAACCAAAAGAACAATACATAAAAAAATGACATTAAAACTGAAGAATATCTAAAGAAACTTAAAATACGTCGATTTAAAAGAGAGTAGAAAAAGATCAGGACGGAATTTTTTCTAGTATCTTTTTTTTTTTCTTTTCGCCCTCAATCAAAAACCGTTTGGAAAATCCCTAGATCGTCAATCATGATTCGGATATGAGAGAGATAGAGAAAGATACAGAGTATATTTTTTTGGACATCCCGCTATCTCACCCACCAGGAGTTTTAGAACACTGGTTTTTCTGACTCCAGTTTACTGAAGAAGCGATTTCAACTTATGTTTCGACTAAAGTCAAAGCCATTCGTATATACGTTTTTATCGAATGAGATTTACAGGCTTATTGGTATGATCTTATTTTGAAAATTTACAATCACCCACGCGCTCGCGCCTGGTTACAGCTACACTCGAGAATAAAAATATCTCCATCTTATCCAATCAAAAGTGACAATCAAAAATTCAAAATATTTTTCCATGTTTGGGAAAGTCAGTACTTATACTCGAGTTATAAAGTTGCTACTAAAGTCGATTCGAACCGTGACATTTTTGTATTTATTTTCCAAACGTTTGTAGACTTGGGTGTAGTCGAGGGGCTAGTCACTCTCCGATCTCCTCGATCTACACCGATTCAGGATTACGTGTAATAACGTAAGCTAAGTTAGTGGTCCCTCGGGTACGGTGAAAGATGACCTGTGTGTAAATTTTTAGGGAGTTTACTTACTGTTGAAGTTTTAAATTTTTAATATTTCTAGTCTATAGTATTGGCATAATTTTCATACATATTTGAAGCGGTGTCAGTGTTTACTAAGCCTATTTTCCTATTGCGTAAAATCTATTTCGAATTACTGGTAAAATTTATCTTGAAAAATTAATATCGTTACACAAACTGTCAAGTTTTCAAAGTCCAGGAATTGGGTAAGGTCTATGTTTCAGGGCTAATTTCATATATATTGGATTTAGATTAAGGACTAACGCGAGGCGTTCTATTTTGTCGTCGCGGAAAGCGCCACGTACCACGCCTCATATTGGTCTATATTATTATTGATCTATTTTTGGACGCGACCAACTAATTATATTTCATTCAACGAAATTTTTGGGCGATTAATTTTAATAATTTAGGAAGCAATTAGTTTGAATAAAGGGACTAATGAAACGAAACTTAACAGGGTAAAGTTTGGTATACACGGGCCAAGGCTTAAAGAGTGTGTGTGTAACAGTGTAAGAGGGTTTCGCCAGAGAGTTAGTTAGGAAGAAAAGGCGACGGACGCGTACGTCGGTATCATTAAAAGTCGAATGAAGAAGTACAAAATCCATTAATCCACTTCACAAGTGGGAGGGGCGTCCTGAACGCCGGCGCTCGTGGTGCTCGCCCCAAATTGCGATAATTACTCTTTAAACCTACGATGACGATTATTCATAAAGGTCATTAAGCAACCGGGTCCGGAGAAGGTTGCCGCCGGAATAGGTGCTAGGTCCACAATACCCTTAAACAAAGTTCGAAGACTGTTTTGTACCCGAAAAATATCTCTGTAAGATCGACCAACACGTTGAGTTAGAAATACTTCACGATCCTATTATGAGAATTTGTAAATTTAAACTAAATTATTTTCACATGTCGTTTTAGGAATGACCCATTTTAGGAGCGAACAAACTTCATTAAGTGAAAAACAATCTAAAATTAATCACAATCTGTTGATTCTGAATGCAAAAAAAATAAATAAAATAAAGCAAACTGTGCATTAATTCCCCCTTAACGATGTTCTACATAATAATACAAAATTCATCACGAAAAATATAAACACAATGTCCCTAATGGTTTTCTACTTTGGCCGTTTTGGCGTCATACAGTTAAGTTTGACGGACTTCGAATGAAGTAACATCGGATAACAACACCTAAATGTATCGAGGAAAAAAAGTTTCATTAAGGTTAGGTTCAGGGGTTCCTCCTCTCGAACCGTTCTATCAAGTCAACAGCGTTGGTAACCATTAAAAGAATGGTGGAAAAATCGATAGGGTTCGACATCGACGCTTTTTATTTCCCCGACAATCTTTTCCAATACGACCCTGATGAGAACCAAAGAGAATTGTTCGCGGTATAACAGATCAAACGGAGTGCGGTGTTCTACTAAAGATTTGCCGAATTTGTTCAGTCATTTACAAAATGTATCAACAAATATTTTAGTCAACTAATTTAGCTTTGAAGTTCTTTTGCTTAGTCATCTAAAGATTTCTAACCATTTTTCTGTGGGAAAGTGATTTTCATTAAACTGTATATTCCATGACGAAAATCAAAGTAAATATAATTAATTACTAATATTTTAAATTAGATTCATTATAATTATCATTCCAATCATGTATGCTTCTTAATTACCTTCTTTCAATTTCCAAATCACAAAAACAGCAATTAATTTAAATTCACTTCAGAAACAGACACAAAAGTAAACTTCAAAGAAAAGCTCACACAGTGTGATTAAGAAAAACGGAATATCACTTAAAAAAACCCTGTAGCTTTCCCTAATCACTTTTAACTACTTTTAATTAAAAAGGATCATCAACCAATCCCCCCCCCTTTTACATCTCAATCACTGGAAAACATTTGATTTCTCGATCAAAATAAATGAATAAAAATTCCCGTTTTCTAATTAAACTTTGCAATTAAACGAGAGAGTACGTCAATTTCGTTGCCCAAAAATAAGAATGAAGAGTTATACGAAATATTTTTGATAAATGTCCTGGTAAGGAGTAAGGACATACACCTATCTTATTAGTAAGGGTGGAATTTCTAGGAGAAATACTGGATTGGGACTCCAATAATAGAGGTAGAATGATTTGGAAGAAATATGATTGACGAGCGAATGGGTGGAAATTTTTCCTACTTTACTGGCATAGTAGAGTCGATAGGGCTATACATCTCCCATTGGTAAAAGAAGCCGGAGAACCAATTGGAAACGGAATACCCGGATAACATCGAAGCTCATTTGTCAAAAATTTCGACCCTATCTCATATTAAATTCGGTATTCCGTTCGAAACAAGTGGCACCTAGAACAATGCACTGCAAAATTGACTACCTCTCTAAAAGGTCCTCCTCAAATCTGTCTAAAGCATGCTGTTTCCCTCTATAATCACTAAGCCTTGCCAAGTGCTAATGCGAATAACGTTGATTAACAGAGAACATTAAAGGTACTATTAGTTACCAATTTGTTTACATTATTTGAGTAGTGACAAAAGGCCAAAAGGGGCAGAATATAGTTTATAAATATAGGCCCATACGAGTTTAAAAATTGAAAAATGGGTATCGGAGATAATCCGCGGTTTCCTCTTTTTCACTCTCTCTCCTTCTCTCTCTCCCTAACTCCTTCCACAACCAGAAATGATCCATGACGTCGTTAACCCTTCTGACCTCGATGGGTCTTTTATATTTTACTGCGCAAAAAAAGTTTTATTGGACTTCGATAAGACATAAAAAGTAAAAAAAAGAAATCCAATAAATAAGAAGGTAATATTTTTCATACATTCTTTTTCAAAAATGTAATAAAAATACTTATGTGTTGTTATGTTGTTTTGCCAAATGAAACAATGTATTAGAAAATGGATCAAAACTATAGGTTAATTTTAGTTGAGTTGCAGTTGATAACAATCAAATAACTATGTACAAATAGTTTTAGTTATTAATACGTTTCTGTAGATACGCCGCTGACCGGAAGAAAAATCTTTATCGTCCACTTATAAGAAATGACCTCGCAGTAACCCCTACGGAGAGCGTGTTATTGTTTTTTGGTTATTGGTCATTTCGTGCTAAGAGTCAGTATTATGCTGGGACCAGCCATCGAAATGGTTAAGGCGGAGCCGCCAATTCTAGTAACCGTAACAATTGAGCTTGGCGTTGTACCACGCGGCCACGGCGGATTAGCGGCTTTGAATTATGGGCTACTTGTTGGGAACTGACGAAACAACGCGAGCTTCTATAGTGTCGAGGAGGAAGGTTGGTCGATGTCCGGCGTTCAACGACATTGTGGCCGCCGCGGTGCTTTGCTATATACATTGAAATTCCTCGCTCTGATTTTACGGGCAAGTGTCACGCTATGTACCTTGTTATACCTGGGTGTACCTTGTCTAAGGGACCAGTCGACTGGAAAATTCCTACCCAAATTAAGGGCCGTTCCTAAAATATTGTGGTCATTAAGTGTACTAGTGTTGAAACCATTTTTGTACATCACAGATTTGATTATTTATCCCCCTGCCTTAAAGTGATAGTGAAATTATTAATCAAAGGGACAGTATAGTGTTAAAACATTTGTTATATCAAGTTTATACGGCGAGGTTGGTAGGAGACCCAAGTACAGCCGTTTCTATGAGAGGTTTTGAGTCGAAATTTTGTACTAAGGACCACCTTTATGATGCGAGTGTCTTAAGGATGACCCTTAATTAATTTAGCATTTGTCTTTCTTAAATTTAAGGGGTCACCAATAAAACATTTCAGTTTCTCAGGCCCTTAGGGAAAAATTTCATGGAACATTTTGGCTTTCATCCACCCTTAACTTGAGTTACGATCATAGCTCAAATTCAAAGCTGCATATAACTCTTTCCAAAACAAGTTGTTTTTGTTTCTTTTGGCAAAAGAATTATTTGCGGCAATTACGAATAAGACGATTACGTAAGTCTTTATAAAGAAAAGAGTGTTTTATATTTCAGTAAAAAAGGGGTCGAGAAAAGCGTAAATTATTTTCCTTCATTTTCTATAAGATGTTTACGTAAACCTAAAAACCTTCCCAAATATTGTTTTTCTATTTCAACATATCCGTAAATAAGAGAGTGAAACTTCCGCGGTAAAGTGTTCAAACAGACCAGGTTAATACGTAAATATGTACGGTAGTTAGTAAAACAATCATTTAGTTCGCTGCTGTAACCCCAACAATCACGTGAATTCAATGACTCAACGCGAACACAGAGTTCATCTCGTTGACAAGCGATAGTACCATCGTTTTTCAAAGTATCCTTTAGTGTTTCAAGCTTAAAAGGGGTGTACTTTTTATGGTAGAATTAAGGGTATCCTTACCCTTTCTAAGATTGAAAAAGAGTATAACATCTGATCCATAGTTTAAACCTAAAGGCGCCGAAATTTAGAAAGAAAACGGGACCGAAGCCATGTGCTTAAATTAAAGTTAGTCGTAATACAGTTTTAACCGTTAGCTGCAAAACTAAACAAATAATAAATTTGTGACGAATTTTACTAGGCAAGAAAATTGCGGTTTCCCTAATGTTAAAGCTATTCTAAATTAATGGATTTTCAACTTTTTGTAACGTTTTTTAAACATATTTGATTTGGAATAAATATATATAAATGATTTCTAAAATATAAATGATAAAATAGTTTCATAGCGGCATAGAATAAACGCGTGTATTTATAAGGCTATAAAAATATCTCAACACTTGAGAGAAAAATCCATGCCTGGAAAGGATTGTTCAACAGCGAATGTTTGGAAATCTCAATCACTCTACACAGTGAAGGCGCTAACGCAATCTCTGGAAGGAAACGGATTTTTTCAAGATGTTGAAATACTTCTGGTTTATGCCTTCCCAAAACCGCTACTTTGATTCTATCTTACCATGACTAAGCATAGCTTTCTATATTTTGAGTTTAACAACTGACTAATCTATTATGAATTTTTGCGTCTTGACAGACAATTACGACAATAATAACAGCCAGTCAACAATTGATATTAAACCGATCAGTGTTATATTTAAAAAAATTTAAAATAAAAATAAAATGCAAACACTTAGGAAGCCAACTTACAGGCTGAAATAACCCCACGTATTCCCTATTGCCCCTGTAGAAATGTTTTTTCTGCTGCACAGGAATTTAAAAAAAATAATTATGAATATAGATTTTAACTGAATTTAATTAAATAATTAAATTTAAATTATATTGGTGCCTAGATTAATATTATTATAATTTTGATGTAAATTATGTTCAATTAAATTAAATACAAATTTACGGATCTATTTACACTGTTTGAAGCTGTTGCATTGAATTTGGTTAATTAACAAGCCCTTGAAAGGTTATATATATAATTTAAAATTAATGTATACCTGATTTGCATATATATTTTACCCCATAGCCCTGTAATACTTTCCATAAGTATGGTTCTGACACAGGAGCCTATAATATCGGAATTTCTTTTACACTGGGTTACTAGTAAAGTGTTTGACAAAATGGCAGCGATACATAACCGTACTGAAAATTTAGAAAGACGTTTTTTACTTCAGCTCCGTTTTATCTTTGAGCTTTCTCGGGTCTTATATGAGTTCTTGATTATATTTAGGCTTAACAAGAGGTTAGGTTCACCCGCCATGTCTTAAAACCACTCACTGTATAGAATGTAAGGAATTTATAATTAATGTTTATACACCCCTTTTAAAGTAGAAGAAAAAAATTTAAAGTATTCCTTGTTAAACATTTTAAATACGCCTCAAAACCCCTTTTCACTATAGAGATCGAGCTTTGTCGGTGAGGTATATAAAATGCTACATAGTGTTGGATGGACGTGATGCTGGTTAAACTCCTTTAGACACCCCTACGTGGTCCGCTAGTTAAATTACATCAGAGAAGAGCCTGGCACCGTGCACTTTACTCGGAGGTTTTTCATTGGATGCTAATTTGAGAGCGCTTCAGTATAGTTTTCTCGTTCAATCGGCGGTAACTAGCGGTCGGCTTCTCTTCATCCCAAACGAACCTAGTGCACTATAGAAAACCTTTCGTCTGATCCACCTTAAATTGATCCTAAAGGAGGACCAGAGCCTCTGAAGGTTGTAACTTGAAGAATAACACTGTCTGGTAAAATGTAAAGCGCTATTTGGTAAAATAAAAAATCCGCTATTTGGTAAAATAAAAAAACGCTATCTGGTAAAATAAAAAGCGCTATCTGGTAAAATAAAAAGCGCTATCTGGTAAAAAACTCTTATCATAGTCCACCTCTTGTTTCCAAAAATATTCCAACTTCGTTCAATATACTTCATTCAGACTTATTCTTTACGAATACGTCCGGTAATCCTTAGCGCTTTCAAGTTAAGTCGTACGTTTGGTGCCAATTTGTCAGCTAAGACTAGTAGCGTTCGTTTACTGACAAATAACACTAGTAATAACAGCAATCGAGAAATAAGTCGAAAGTTGAGAGTGTACGCTTTCTGTCGACAGTAGGCGTGATAGTATCCGCAACGCATTCTGGGTGGTAGGATGATATGAGTTTTAGGGGGTTAAGAAGAAGAAAAAAAAAGACAGCACGCGTTTTGTTTGTTAGGCGAAGGCGAAAGATCAAAAGCATTCCTGGGACACTCATTAGAATGCTTTCGCTAGTCTCAACTCTCTAACCTCCCTGAGTCTGTCAGAAAAGAAGAGCGTTGTCATAGCAACCAGCTTGTTAAAGGGGGATAATACTAAGCCTTGGCCCTCGCGACTCCTATTTATGGCAGTCAGTAGCACCCTCTTTCTTTACAAGACGACGTCTAACGATTGGAAACGTTTTTTACTCGTATATATACATACATACTTTCCTTAGCTTTCTCAACCTTTTTTTTTTTGGAAAATGATAAAAAAACGTATTGATCTTAGATGGTCTTTAGAGAAGAATTGTTGCGATATAAACTCCTCTACTTCATCGAGCTGTGGCCACTCTTTTTGTCAACGACGGTGGAGTGAAATTGGGGGGTTATAATGATGTGTTTTTGACTGTTTGAAGTACAAAACACTGTAGTAAGATGACGTTCAAACAGCTTGACACAATTTTTAAAACGTACAAAATTTTATAAAAATGTAAAACAAATTTACAAGGAAAGTTTAAATACGCTATTAAAAATAAAGTCACGTCTCTTCAGATAAGGATGCGAGCAACGAACCCAATCAAAATTCAACGAAGGGTATTATAATTGAATTATTTAAAAAGCTTCTTAATTTAACTCCCTCGAAACTTTCTGACAATTTTGAGGCGTATACAACACAAATCGTTAAAAAGTATAGTATTAAAACGAAACTCTTTTGCTCGTTATAGAGGAGTGAAAAAAAATATTATGACGTTCCATTAGCGGGGAAAAGAACCCGATTCGAAATACGAAAAAAAAACATTTCAAGAAAACGAAGGAATTCGAAAGAGAGAGAAAAAAGAAAAAATACAATATTTTTCAAAACGTTTGCATGAGGGAGCCCTTATCAAAAATCTCTTCCTTGGGAAATATACTTTGAAAGTAGAAAAGTCGCTAGAGCGTCTTTCGAAGCTGGGAATGCCTGGGTGACTTCTTCACTAAAATATTTAAAGATTTCCATCTTTACTTCCGAGATTCATCCCACCCTGAGACGACAATATAGTTAAACCGTATACCAGTTCAGCACGTTCAGAAGTGCGGTAGTTGAAGTTATTAATTAATTAATAATGCCCTTTTTAAATAAAACAATACCAAGAAATTTAAATATTTGAAAGAGCATACGTCAGAAAATGACGATGATATTTCAAGTACTTTCTACTAATTTTATTTTTGTTATCAAAAATGTTCACGTTTCTCTATTCATTGCATTCTCACCTGGGCTAAACTGCGTGAAAAAACACCAACTTTAAAATACGCTAGACGTTAAAGGCAGGGAAAATTCATTTTAAATTTCGATTTAAAAATCATTACCCCCGCTTATTCTTCTGTGCCATTTCATACTGAGAAAACAGGGGTAAAAAATGCATAGAGGGTTGTTATTTCCCTCCCCCCTTCTTTTCTCACCCCCTTAAAACGCTTCTAAGTGAGATGGACTCGGCCCATTTCAAGGGAGACCAGATCGCACTATAGGGAAATACGCCCGTAGATCTTCTCTTTGCCCGATTGCCACCGGGCGCCCAGCCTCTCCGAGTCTTCCTCAGTTCAGAAGCTACTCTCTCTCTCTTTCTGGTCATCTATGGATTGCAACTTCTTTTAAGGTTACTGATAACTGTAGTTTATAGAAAACTCGCTGCCAACTGAAACTGAGGCTGTCTAAAACGAAAGAGCTCCACCGAGTTGATTGGTGAAGATGGGAGGATGGTGCGAGAGAGAGAGTTGCTCCAATCGGAATTTGCAGAGACGAGAAATCGAATGCCTACTTTGCGGAATAGGTGGCAATCATCTATCAGAAGTTACTTACGTTGAAGTACACGTTATCCTTATATTTTAATCAGTATCTTTCTGAAATATAATTTCCCTCTTTAACTCTTCACCCCAAAACAAGCTGATTTCTCGAAGATTGTTTTTAAATCTTCGTCACTCAAAATTTTAGTTTCCGAAACTTGAAGGAAAGTAAATTTTGGTCTATTTTAGCCTAATGAACTTCTGTCTGAAGCGTGATGAAAACTACGGGTGCAACGCGACCGTAGGATAAGATGAGAAGGCGTGGGCGGGTGGAGATGAGCATTTACACGCGCCTGGGATTGTAGGAGGCTGAGGGATCCAAAATCGATACGCTTCTCTATACCATACTTCTCCATCCCTTCACAACGCTATCAAAGACGCGTGTACCTTAGCCCATCCACTATACTCGCTCCCAGCTAGAGATGATCCTGATTTTCATCCCGAGCTTCCCCTCATCCCAAAACTTATATCTCGCTAAAGACATAAACGGGAACTTGGCCCTCCCCGTCATTTTATACCCTCTCTTTCATTTAAGGTTGGTTTCTTTCCCCTAGCAGAGGGCTGGATAAAGTACACTTTAACTTGGCAACGGGTAACGTCGGATTGATTATAAGTTGGCCTTCATCTCAGTTAAAACACGCCATACCTACTAAAGCCTACCAGCGTTAGATTTAATTGGGATTATATCAAGGCAGAGACGCGTTACTGACACGCTGTAAATTGAATTTGGGATGGATGCGGAGATGTTATACTAGTTTCGGTCCAACTTTACCGGGAGCTAAAGGTATAATGCCTACTGGTTTATGCATTTTACATTCATACGTGTTGTAAGGGAGGCCATGCCATCCATACCAGACGGTACAGAGAGAAGATAGAGGCAAAATGTTACGTAGCTTCCGGCAATACGGGGTTTGATGGGGTATTGCGTTACGAGTGAGAGAGAGTTGTCGGATATTGTTGTTTTTGGGGTTGGAACCTAATGGGGCAGCTATCGCTACGCTGGACTTGCTAATCCAAATAAGATAGCGGGGGATGCTTTAACCCTAATCTACATCCCTGAATCGATGTACCGTATAATAAACTATGTTGGGCTGATTAGGTTTGAGTAAATTGTAAATAATAAACAAGATTATATCAACAATAAACAAGTCATAGTGTTTTCAAACGCAGGGTTAATTTTCATCATAGATAGCAAAACCGAAGAATGTGTTATTGTTGACTGAATTGTTTGACTGAGGAGGTTATGAGATTAGCCAATGATGGGTGAACACTGTTTCTTTCGCAAGTTAAGTTGTTGTTATACATGCATAAACACACTCGTAGCTAAAATCCAGATTAATTCTATCCTATTTGTTATTAATCCATGAGGGTGCAATGCAGGAACCTTATTCTTACTGAGACTTCAGAAAAGGGTTTCCAATAATCCGCCCAAGGGAATTTGCCCAACTCAATTTTATAGAAATCCTTTTAACTCGTCCCTTTGGAGTCTAAGAGACACAGATAAAAAATCCTGGACTCCCTCAGATTTTTTTTTAGCTTCTTTCGTATTACCCGATTGTCTTTTCTACCACTTTAATTCAAATCCCCGGTAAGCAGAAAGCTTTTTAAATTCCAATCGATCTCAAGGCACTAGTGTCTTTAGAGGGATTTCTTCTCCTCGAGACCCCTAACCTAACGTTGCACCAACAGCGTAAAAGAGTAAAAACTTAAACTAAATAAAAGAGGGAGAGAAGTCCAAAGAGAATCAGATATATTCTTGTGCCAAGCACGTTCTCCGTGCTCTTCCGCTCTTCGTTAATGTTTTTAAAACTCTTTTAAGTTCTTGAGCGCTCAATGGACGTTAGAAACAAGATGAAGGGTTAAGGGTGACAATCTTTCGCGCCAAAAGATTCTTGCTCCTTCAGTTGAATAGCTTTTTTTCTGACAGACAATATTCCAATTTCCATAAGCCCGATGAACGTTTTTAATTCGTCTTAGCAATGGAAACGACAATTATTTTAATGATTTTTCGCGACACTCAAATTCCCTTCTAAGAACTACTTACGAATACAATTAAAACGGCTGAGACGAGTCTCCTTTTTTCTAAAGACGTCGAAGAATTAAAATTAATCTGTTCCCGGAAGGGGAACGATGAAAACTCGCAACTTAAAGGGATTAACGACTTAATTGCAATTTTGAATTAATTATCCATCGCTACATACATTTTGTATATACTAAAACTCTGACTAGTTATTAGGGAATACATTTTATCATCCAATTCAAAAATAGGCTTAGCATCATTTTAACCGAATCACAATAGATAGCCTAAATCTGGCGTGTAAAAAATAGTCCCCCACTCAGAAATATAAAATCTATTGAAAAGGTGTGAGAACCACGAAATGTCCCTCTATTTTTGGGCAAAAAACGTAATTTTTTCAAGAACACTCCATAAAAGTATTTCGTTTTTGATTTGGGTTGGCATACGCATAAAGGGATCTTATTCAAAGATAGGAGTGAACTCCTGCGGGACAAGTTTGAGTCTAGATAGGTACCCCAACCAAAATGCATCACCAGAGGATTGAGTGCAACCCAAAACGGAATGGGTGCTTGCTTCCATGCCACCTCTTTGGAAGTTTGGATGGAGTATGGGTAGAAAAAAAAGAAGGGGTTTTTATTCGATATACAGTGGCGCTAATGGCGCACTTCACAGCCCGTCAAACCATCTGACAGCTTGGGCACTCTATCAGCGTCAGTTTTTCTCGAGTATTTACGCCAACCTCATATCTTTTCTTTGGGGTGGAATTACTCTTCAGATTATAATACAATTTTTATGGGTGGTATGCAATGATTCGAGTTCGATTTGAAACTTTCTTGAGATTTTGGAGTTGGGGGGACCACCTTCTTGAAAGATATGAAATTTTCTCAAATAATATTTCTTGTTATTTTTGGGTGTTGTTTTTCTTCTTAATTCTTTTTATTAATATCAAGTGATCGCGTGTTTAAATAATGGGTGGTTCGTGAAATTCCTTGAAAAAGATTTGATGGTTTTAAAAACATTAATAACCGCATGGTTAGAATTTAACTTATTTTTCAAGATGAAATTAACCCTCTTCAAATAATGATTTTTAAACATTTTGAGTGTCTTCACTATACCAACACGTTTTGTGCCAAACTTAAATTTTATTATATTTTGAAGTAATATGTTCATTAGTTGAAATAAACTTTGCTCTTCAATAATAGTCGAACTACAAGTACCCTAAAATATTTTTAGAAACACTTCTAAATCCCATGAAGTGATCTTGACCCTTATAGCTATACCGCGAAATCAGCACATCAACGCCGTTAAATATTTTATGCAAATTTTGATTACACTTCGACGAACGATATGAAGGGAAGATTTTTAATTATAGCTATCAGGGTCTGGTCATAGAGGGGGTGGTTGGTTTATATGTAGTAGTAGTTGTATGTATATAATGTATAAACTAGACGAGGGCCCCCAATCCACGCCTATCTTTCATTTAACGGGGTTATGTCGCCTGTGTTCCTAGTACGCACCTGGAACCAGGGGGGTCTGTGGATATATAATAGACTGTCTAATGGATGGATGACGCGCGTATATCTCCCAGAAGCATATGGTAATTGTCAAAAAACCTTGGTGTAGCGTAAAACGCGTGGCGAATGAAAGTTTCCTATCCCGAATCGCGAGGGATCTCGGTTGAAAGAACACCCTTTTTCGGGATTTCTCCAGTTAGTACGCTCGGATACATCGTCTGCCATTGTGTCCTCGCGCATGTCCTAGGCCTTGGCGCGCGCCAACGAATACCTTTTCCATGCCTCACGAGATTTGAGCGCGTGCTTCTCAACCTATTCCATATCCCATCACGAGTATATACTAAACATAAAGCCAAAACCCATAATTTCCCCCATCACGCTATCCGGCTTTCACCATCGCTGCGTTCTTCCTCTGAAAAACATCTTTTCCGTTTCCTTTACGAGGTTACACTATAGAGAAGGGTACAGTGTGCCAATTCGCAATCGCGTTTAAAATAAGACTTTGCTATAGCCAGCTTTGTGTAGCACTAATTTCTCATGGTGATACGTCACTGTATTGGCTGACGTTATTATTTTTAAAGAAGAAGAATGGTCTTATATCTAACTGTCAATAATCTAGAAACCGTATTTTGCTTAAAGCGTGGGTTCAGTGTAGACTCACTCACGCTATGCTACTGATTGAAAACCCATTATTATACATACACTGTAAGTTGATAGTAAAGACAAAGGCTTACCGTGGCTCGTACTGTAAGATGGGTAGTGGCAACATCACCAAAATGGCGCCATAAACTAAAACCCGTAGGAAGGTCTGCGAAATTGAGATATATCACTTTAAAACTCGCCCCATTCGTAAGATACACTAAAATCTAAGGTTACGTAAAGTTATTTCATTTACAGACATCGTGCTGGTATAGATAAAACTGAGATTGACACAAGGATTGTTATCAAGTCTTAATATCCCACGGGTATTTCCATTGAAAGGAGTTAAGGTGTCACGCAAGTTTTTTTTTTTTTTTGCTTTTTAAAACTGAATTTTTACAATGCTAACTTGATTGAAGGTTCTTTTGAGGATTAGTTAAAGCCAGTAAAAAATTTTGACGTACTCATAATTATATTAACGTCTAAGTTTCGGGGGGACCCCGTGTAGTTTTCTAACTTTCCCGGACCCTACCCTAAAGCCCTCTTGAAACCTTACAGGGGTCCTCGCTTATTCCCTAAAAAAATACCTCCTGTATACTCCAAATACACGTTTGCACTCAATACCTTAAAGAAAAAAATAGATCCTCAGCGTCAAAACTCTCCCCTATAATAGGTCTAGTAAAAAATAGAATCTAAACGTCGACACCTTCAAAAAAATCTTCACAAAAATGAATTTGAAGAGGGTGCACTGCATATACTTTTGAGATTCATAAAAATCGTGATCTCTTTTAGGCTCTTTAAAAAAATTTATTCTTTCAATTCTCTCCTGGTGAGATGACCTTCTTTAAGAAATAACAATTTTGAAGTTATTGTTCGAGTATGACCTTCTCTTCTTCGAGGAGGGTTTTGTTGAGTTAAGGAGGCAAGCATTTTCTTCCCTACTGGATGATCGTTCATCAAAATCGGTCAGAAAAAATTATCAAGTGCAAAGTTTAAGAAAATAATACACGTATATCGGATTAAATAACGAACTAGACCTCCTTTGAGATTTGCTGAGTTCGTGAAAATTATAAAAAAAATTATTTCTTTATAATAACACTAAAGATATTTGAATTCAATAAACATGGTCGATTAGCGTGGAACATTGTGTAATTAAAGTTTGTCTAGAATATAGACGTACGTATTTGTGAAGTTATTGTTTCACTTACTGAATGCGATGCTTAAACGATACAGAATTTCGTGGAATATGATATCAAGTATGCTAGAAAGTTTATTTGATAATCAGCTTGGAAAATGGCACCCAGACATTTTGAACTATACTTTCATTACGAAGTTTAAAACAATTAAGACGTTTCATTGTGTAAAATTTAAATAGTTTAGAGACTGTTCAATAAATACGTGGACATTCTGTTCTCTTTTAATTATTCAGCTCTAAAAATTCTTACAGACTTATTTATGAGTAGCGAAGTGTAACTTTGTTTGTTGTGGGTAAACATTCATTTATAACCAGTACAATTTTAAGTAGATAACCACAGGCGTTCTGCTCTAGTAAAATATGGTCAATAAAACCTAAAGTTTACAATCTACAATCCTTTTCTCAAAATTTGAGTGAAACCTTTAGGAACAAACATATTTAATCGATATTTAGACCTAATTCAATGGTTCAAAGAGAAAAGAGATAAAACTTTTCCAATCTGAATTAAATGTCTAACATTATCGATGCAATTTTTAATCGTTAAACGGAAAGTGGGATTGGGCGGGAAAAGGGTAAGTGAGTTATGGGACTAATCGAAGGAACAGACAAACTATAGGTAAGAGAGAGAAAGAGAGAGAGAGAGAGACGAATGGAATAAAGCTGGCAGAAGCGTTTCCATGACAATTTCGATTTCCGGAAAATTCGCTAAGACCCAAATAAACGACGTGGCGGACGGACTAAGATTGAATCGAATCTCTTTAAAGATCAATACCGAAATAGCAAATGATATTCGCACCCGCCCTATGCACCCTTGTTATATATACATATATATATTCAGGGACACATACCCTTAAAATAAAAGGAAGGAATCACTTTGTTAGTCAAGCCAAGCCCCTCTGTCACGAGGAAGGGTCGAGAAACAACTTCGGAATCGGAACCGAACGATGAATTAGAGATAAAGCTAAAGCAGAACTTTTATTCCTTCCTTCTATTTTAAGATATGGTTCCCTGGTACAGTACGGATGAAACGGACAGAAAGGTTAAGGCAACCAGGAATAATAAAACCGTGAAATTTAATCAAGTTTCCGTCCGGAACTGCGAGAAGATATCTACGTACACCACACTACAATGGGTTTTAATTTATATTCCCCTTAGTTCAAACTGCTGCAGCAAACAAAAGACGATTCTGCATAGCGCATATACTGTATATAGTGCGATGTTATCAAAGATTCCACTGTTTTGAACAGTCCAAATGCGGACGGCTTTCACGATGAGGAGCAAATAGAGTTTGTGAAACTTAGCGAATAACGCGTATATCCCGGTAGATATTTTGCATCTTAATTTCAATAGTGGTACTGAAAAGGGAGGAGCTACGGCGACGTGACGTCAATATTTTGTATAGTCTAAATTGTAAGGCCTAAACTGACGACTTCCAATATGG
The DNA here is from genome assembly GCF_054372755.1 of Phalangium opilio. Lineage (NCBI taxonomy): Eukaryota > Metazoa > Arthropoda > Arachnida > Opiliones > Phalangiidae > Phalangium > Phalangium opilio. Next base: position 2,133,716 of record NW_028324187.1, on the reverse strand, counting down.
TCGCCAAAGAGGTTAGAGATAGGAGGGTGTGACGTCACGAGAAAGTTCGTAGTAGCAGACGTCTTTTCGATCAGTTTCCTAAACTCTGTCAAATGTTGTAACAGTTCTTCTTTAAACACAACGTGCATGGTAAGATTTTTTTAAAAAAACAAACGTTTCCAGCATATATTTTATAAACGAATTTTGCTATCTAGACATCGTTTTATGATAAAAATCGTGCAAAAATTTGTTTAATCTTAAGTATGGCCTGATTTTAGATGCGGAATTTTAATCTATGTCAAGCATTACCAGGGAGGGATATGAAAAAACGTCATTGTTGATATTGGAATAGTGAAGAAAAAAAGGCGCGAGATGTTGGAAGAGGGATGATAGGAGTGGCGCACCTGCATACACAATAGATTTTTAGAGCTAAGCTCCCAAACACTCAGCCTATATTGCTTCTGAGTGGCAGCCAGCGAGCAAGCAAGATAGGCCTCTCTAGATAGTTCGTGATTCCAAAATTTTAGCCCCGTTACAAATAAAAGTATACGTTTTAACTTTAAAACTCAAAAATAAATTCGTGTATCTTGTAAAGAACAAACTAAGATTTATGTGTCTGTAACGTCTTTTAAACACAAATATTTGAAAGTTAATTCCAAGGTCGAAGGAACGAATCCTTTGAAAATGTATAAACTATTTGGAAACTTTGTCCGCTTTGGGGCCAATACTTCGATAAATTATTCCGACTAGATTTATACCGCTTTATCGTATATCAACCCCCTTTCGAATTTTCTTCTTCTTTTACTTTTTCTTTTTTTACATTTTGAAGTTGAAATTCTTATTCGGCAACTTGTCTCTCTCTCTCACACACACACACGTGGCTAACTATAGTGACTAAAGACACGAAATACCCACGCATACATCTCCAAGAGATAGCGAGATATTGGATAGGGCCAAAAGAAGAAAAAGATTCGAAAGAAGGAATAACTTTTAAAAATAAAGTGACATTGGTTGGTAACTCGTTTCATCACGTCTTCCCGATAACTAACTACTGACATCTGGGGCTACGGGCTCAGCATCCTATAGAGAAAGATTCTTTTACACCCCCTTCCCATCCCCCTCCAGCAAAGGGAGAGTGAAATACTTCGCAAAAATAATTTTTAATATTTTATTAGAAAGAGTATATTTAAAATAATGAATATTTCGAATTGAAACTATGTACACATCTATACTATATAAAAGAAGTTATTGGCAGTAGGGACTTGGCAATTTAAGCATAACACCACCCACTGTCGCCATTCTGGTGGCCATTTTGCAGATTAGAAGCTATTTCAGCAAATTTTCCGACCCCTTCTTGGTATCTTTTACGGTTTCCAACGCAGTCCTCATAAACCCCGGTCGCCATTTTGGTGTCCTTTTTATGGATTATAAGCTATTTCAGCACCTTTTCCGACTCCCGTTCTTGGTATCTTTTCTAGCATAAGTGGAAACTATAGTGAAGATGCATGACGTAGTACAGTGCCAAGTCCCTATCGTGTTTTCCACATCTGCAGAGACTATGGTTTACAATGCAGTGCCCATAAACTTCACAGAGATGCAACTTGTGAACATTTGTTCGGACTCCTTCAAGAAACTTATCTGTTGGTATCGTCTTTAACATACGAATTTGAAATATTCATGAACTTACACGTTCTCTCTTTCGATTAAAAGGAACAAAACCCTCTAGGTAATAATTGTTTATCAACAACAAACCTTGCTTAAATGACGTAGTCTCAAAACTCAGCTTCGTTTCATGATTTCATCTCTCCTTTAAAACAGCTAGAGTAGACGGTGGATATAATTTCGAATTTCCTTCTCGAAGCCAGCAGTGAACTGGCGGATAAGGTTTTTTTTTTGGGAGGTTTTTAGGCCTAGCTTGGTTCTCCTGATTGACAGGTAGGAAGTAAAAAGATACGGGGCAAGAGAGGGATGGAAAAAGGGGGTATATTCTACCGGGGGATCTTCTAGCCGAGGACTTGAAAGATGTAGGGAAGGTTTGGTTAGAAAAACATTAGTAAGCCTACAAAACTGGCCCTGTTAGAATTTGAGGCTCCCGAAGTCTCCGATCAGACTCTCAGAGCTTCTATCCTCAACTCAATTCCCCAGTGTGGCAAAGAGGGGAGGGTTAAATGGGAGGCGAGTGCAGCATGGTACGCTAAAAGATTGGACCGAAATTTAGTTTTTTCATCCTTTTTTTGTTTTTCGGTTATCTTTGGGGTACCCAAATCCCCGAAACATTAAAATTTTCCCTTAGCTTCTTCAACAGAAATTCTTACAAAAATAACAATCAAGCAAACATGTTTTTCAGCCTTACATTGTGAAAGAGTTTAATTCCGAAACTATTCTTAATTATCCTTGCATTTAAATACGATTGCAAATCATTTGTTTTTGCAAATTAACCGCTGTCAGAAAGTTACAAACAGACTAAGCTACGTCTGTCTTAAAAATGGCCGATAGAGTAATGTCATTGGTTGGTTAAATATGACGTAAGAAGAAAAGGATGTTAACAATGATATCTTCTTTTTCCCAAATTTTAAAAATAAATAAAATAAACAAGTTAAACCTGAACCCTTAATTTAGTCTAGTCCGCGAAATGACGTTTTTTTTCGAATTTATAGGATACCATTACGGTTTTAATTATATATGTATATATTTTACCCTTGCAATTTTCTATAGCTTATTCCGTTGGGTATGTACAGAATTTTACAAACTAATCCTTTCATTAAATTGCTGTAACAATTAAAGTCTAACCCGAAATTAACGAAAATACCATTGGTATCAAAAACAGGGACGAGAAAAATATTTGTGTTTCATCGTATGATTCAAATAATAGGGTTTTAAACGAAAATTGCATTATTTCCTTCGCTGAACGAACTCTCCAGAAGAGAAGGCGGAAAAATATTCATTCGTTCGGGCCTTGGATTAAGCCTCGGTCCAGCCAGACCGAGTAAAAGTATATATATATATATACACGATTAGGCCTTAATGAGTCTCTCTTAAAACGCTTAATGATCCAATGGGAAATGGGGAAAAATATATATCCGCGTACCCGCCAAGTACTCGACGCTTTATAATTCTCCGGCTAAGGTTTAGTTTGAAGTCCATTACTTGAAGTAAAACATCACTTCCATCTAAATTCCTTCATCAGTTAGACTTTTAAAACATTCCCAATTTCTATAGAACTGTTTCGAGTCGTCGTAAAGAAATATTTCGTAGTGATTACTGAACTTAATCCTTTGGAAATTAGGCTTATCTTGGGATTCGTGGAGGACAGTAACGGGGAGATATCAATCTGTCGTCTGCTACAAGGACCACAAAAATGTAGTGTAGCAGACGACAGACGAATTTCTTCCCTTCACTTTCCTCCATGAATCCCGAGGTAAGCCTAATTTCCGGGGGCAAAGAATAAGGTGGATTGGACAGAGAACCGCCGTCGTGAACTATATTTTTCTTCACTTCAAATAATGAACTTTCATTTTCGGATGAAGCACACACTCTCTCTCTCTCTCGTGACTGTTAAAGTAGCATTGGGTAACGCCTCCTCCGCCCAAATTTAGTTTAATCATTTCGGGTGCAGTATAATTATCAAACGAGTGCTCATGCAGGCTTGCGGAAGCCAAAACTGGAATCGTCGCTAATAAATAAGACAGTACGCGAAACTGCAAAGGCTTAGAGTTATTTTACAGTGCACTTTTCCATTGATTCGATATACTCGCATCCCAGAACCACGTATACTTGGGTGCTACGCTACCAAAGTAAATTGAGAAAATTTTCCCTTTTGGCTTTAGTGGGTTCACTTTCCTGGCAGTCGGTCTCCAAGAGCGCTAATGCTTCAATTAGCGCGTACTCGTGTCGGGAGGACGATCTACCGGGTTATTAGTACCCCTTTTAGGAATCCGCGAAATTCAGACGACGTATCTCTATACTGAAGTCGCGAAAGGGGATAGAGCTAGTTGATGCTGGGTTTCTAGCTATTATTCCCTCGACAAATACTTCAGACCTTTTTAACCACTTGTACTGTTTCCAAGGCCCAATAATCCTAATTTTTACAACATGTACTTCGCATCGTCTGTCTACGTTTTGTGGCCCAATTATTGGTTGTCCCAGTTTAAGTATGCGCAATTGCATTTCAAACTGCGTAACGTACGGTAGAGTGAGTTACTTTGCATCGATTACCAGTGGGATAGAATGTTTTTCATTATGGTGCTGGTTAAAAAATGTTTAAAACGGGCTAAATTAAGCATTGAGGTATTTGCGTAATTGGTACGTGGGTTGGTGTTTGTAATTGCTCCAATACAGGCGTTGCTTTTGCGCAATTTTAATATCAGATGCCTTGGCCTAGGGCTGAAAGATTCAATGGAGGGTGGAATTCTTTAGCCTTCCTTGGTTTGTTGCCAAACACCTGAACTGAAATATTGGACACTGCAGCCATTCAAATAAGTAAATCTTTTAGATCTAGTGTGTATCGATAAAATTGATGGGTCAACATTATTCTCAACCCTCCCATGAAGAATTGCAAAAGTTTCCAAAAATAGATTCTGAATTTACCATGGCCAGGAGTTCAGTATTAACACTGCAGTCCATTTCTAAAACCCCATACCCCCTTGAATAGTCCCTTTTCTAGCAACCTCAATCTTATCAGTACTTCTTTTAAATTCCTGCTAAAAATATATCTCAAGATTTCCAGAATTCTACCATTGCTAAAGAACCCCAAAATCTGACCTGGCCCATCTTTCTCTGGAACCAATTCCAAAAAGAACGACGTCACGGGCCATGGGTTATAGTGTTCTTTATCTTCTTACCAATGTCCTAAGTACAACGTGAGATAGAAAAAAAGAAAATGCAAGTCCACCCTCCTCTTTTCTAGAGAAACACCCTCTTTTTTAAAAGGGTCGTAGCCCGTTGACGGTCATCGCTTATTTTGACAGCTAGGACCATGGTATTTTGTTCGTGGTTCCACATTGTCCCGTAACCCGGACCGTGGTATAGTAGGAGGAATTGATGGAGGGACGCGATAAAGTATAGTTTGATGTGAGAATGTGTGGTACAAGAATACGCTTAGTGTTCAAATGGAATATTCAGTAGGGTTACAGGTATTTTGACGTGTTTGAAATTTTGTACGGACAGCAATTGAATATATTGCAAACTGTAGTTGAAATGCCTGACCATAATTTACTTCTTGGTATTTGTAAAGTGGTTGAAGAGTTTAGTCCCCAAGGGCACGGCTCATAGTATTTGTTAATAATTCGTGGAATTATTTTCTGCTTATGACCCATTAGAGGTCTGCGTTTGCGTCAATGGTTATAGATCATTTTGCAGACGCTAGTAATTGAATGCAAATGGCAATAACAACAAACAGGTTTGCGCATTGTACGTGCACGAGCGTGCAAAATCTTCATGTTTAAAGATTGACTTACCCATAAGCAACACGAGTCATTTAGTGTGTCACATAGGTTGGTTCCAAGATATCCTATTGCACTGAAGTTCCTTTAAATCCTCACACCTGAAACGGCAAAAAATACAACACAAATCCATTTTACAGACACTGTCTAGTCAGTTAAAAAATATATAGAAACAATTTAAATTTTTGGCAAAAACAACGGGAAAAAAATTGGAGGGCAAGGTATTTTGGTGATATTTTTTATTTCTTTGGCCTAGGATTCTTTATCCCTAAAATCTCCCGCGCGATTGAACCCAGCTGATCTCAGGCTATATCTGCAGGGGTTCTAAACCCTCCCCCCTAAAAAGGGGGGCTAAAATATACTCTGATGGTAAGGCAAGGCTCAAGTACTTGGTCCTCAGTCCTAGCTCGCCCTCCCAAATACTCCGTCAGCATCCCCGCGATTTTCTTTTTTTCCTTTTCAAGAACCCAAAAACCTCTGGCGCGCGGTGTTGTATGCGGGGGTCTCTTTTCTGACGAGGACTTGGTCCACTTTTGACAGTTCTGATAGGGGGGAAACCCGAATAAACCTCGCCCAAGGAATGAGGAATCTGCCCATATTCGCAACAACCGGAAGTTCATTACGAGTAGTAAAAAACCTCAAGGTTTTAAAGGAAATCGCTTTGAACTATCTTTCTTTACTTAATTTAAAAGAATTTTGTAAAATCTCTTTATCTGTCGGTACTGTCATAATTAAATTAGAGAGATTTCTACGAGACATTTCGGGCGTCAGAAAAGATGGATTTTAACGACGCCAGTTACGATAAGGTTTGCTTTACGAGCTACAACGCCGTTCCTCGGATTATGAAGTACTAGAGTATCGTCTTTGCAGCTCCTAAGTTCTCTTCCCAGCCTCCCTACACGCCATCATCTTTTCTTCTTCTTCTCTGTCTTCTCTCATCTCCCATCCTCCGTCTCCAATGGAGAAGACTCGGAAGAGAGATAGAGAGGAGAAGCGAACGCTGTAAATTTCGGAAGAGAAGAGAGCCCCAGACATTTACGACTGCTCGCGGTTGTTTTGTGTTTATACGTTTCGGTTCTGGAATCGGCAAAAAGGAGCCGGGGTTAACGGCTAACTAATGACCTCGTAAAAGCGGGAAACCCGCAACCCTACTACCGATTTCCTCCTGTAGAGGACCAGCAGCGTCTATTTTGAGAGGAGGTGAAATTTCTTCAACACCGCGCGGTTACAATGCCTAGACCGCGCATTGACTTTTGATTGCCTATCAGTCGTGGCAATTGCCTTATTTCACCCTAGCTAAGCCCCGTGCACTTTGCATAAGAGCCTAACTTTAATTACTCTCGGGTTACACCTGCGGAAACACACGACATCGTAAATTGAAAGAAACAAACCAAAAATCCCCATCTTAAATACTAATTTCTCAGCGAAAATCTGTTTCCTTTCACGATTGTAAACATAATACACCGAGGTGCCGGAATAGCTAAGAAGATAAACAATCAGAAATCTTTGCCTCTCGCTACGATATTTGCGCTTATATTAGTCCCAACGTAGAATTGGAATGGGAGAAACTGTGCTTGGATAACGCTAGAGTAGTACATGGAGTATATAGACTTAAGACATCCTGGGGAACAAGCGTACAGTATTTGCTCCCTCCGTTTAGTATTTACTCTAGATCCCACGGGGGGATGGGGTGGCAATAGCACGTGCTACGTGGAACTGTAGAATTCACGAGGTAACAGTAATGTAAAAAGTCACTCTATCTTGGCAATTGCATATACGCTTGATATTAGGCCAAACCACGTACGTACCACCGCTGCTCGCACCCCGAAGAGTCAGTGCATGCATGTCTCGACTCTCGATGCATATTCTGGTAGAGATTCAATAAATTATGTAAGGTTTCCATAGCGATGCTCGCTCTGCGGGCATTGGAATTATACGTAGACTGACTGCGAGGCTTAGGTTTTGGCAAGGTATGCCTCGAAAACTGGGAACCCCTAGATCACGCATTTTCGAATAACTTGTTACCAAAACGACAAGATTCTATACAACGACCCACCCACCTTTTATACCCCAAATGGTTCCGCTATGTCTTTCAAATATTTGATAAAGGGAGGGAGATACGCTTCATTTTAAACTCTATGAATTATCAATGTTAAACTTAAATCGTGGGTTACTTTAAAGATGTTGTACTTAACATTTAATCCAGTTTAGGATGATTTACCTAAGGTTGCGGGTAATTTGTCAAATAATTTCAATATCACTTTGAGATAAACGTCGAAAAGTACTTCGCAGAAACCGTAAATTAATGTTAATGCATTCAAATGGTATAGGCGAGAAATTAGAGCCTTCTAGGTCTTTCATAAAGATGTCAATTTTTTTCTCTCTCTCTAAATTTCGATGCCATAAAAGGATTTTGTGGATTTGTATTAAAACGATACGATTTCTACCCCAGATGGTAAACTTGAATAGATTTGAAAGCCTTACAAGATTTTTCAATCAGAGAATCTACCAAATAGAATTTAAAACTTATTTGTATGCCCATACACCTTTTTCTATGGGTTACCTTTAAACTGTAGTAAAACCTGAACCCAAAAATCAGTATAATACATAGATTATACCCCCTGGTGATCCTGCCACACTCCTGTAAATAGGAGTAAGTCCAACCCTACGGTCATTTTGAAAAAACATCGAAATGCTCCATCACTTTTATAAAATAGGAACATTTTTTGGGTTTAGTATGTTAGCATCTTGGACTGACCTGAATTATAGATAATAGATAATATCAAAGGTGTATTTGTAAGCGGGGTGAGAGAACTCGCCTGACTGGTGGGTTCAATATATGGTCATACCAAGATGCTAACCGACTACAAAATCTGAGTGCATGCACTGTTGAAAATATTTCCCTCTTTTCCTTCAAGCTGAGCTAACTCAAGCCTTTTATTTGTTTTCTTCAAACCAGGTATTGTGGCTACCCCGAGGAAAGGACCCAAAAATCACTCTTGGCTGCCAACATTCGAGAAATATACGAAGAAAAAAATATATAGTACAATATATCTCGACCCCCATCAAACTCCTACCTATATTCCATTCAAACTGACAATTGATTTGGGGATAAAACTGGAAAAGCTACTACAGTATACTACCAGTCGTCCCCCTAAGGTCTCCGTCTCCGCCCTCACCAGCTAGGAGTACTTCGCTAGGAAAATCTCGATCGGTTTTTCCATTGGAGGAATCCCTGTGACGTTAGAGACTGAGTGAGAGGAGAGTTTGGCTCTGGAATTGAGACAGCAGAACGTTCACAACCTTCCAGTTCAGAGGATCGTGGTTCGCGTTACTGAAAAGGAGTTTCGCCTTTGGCACGTAACGTAACGGGATCGCGTAAAGTTAACGGGAAAACATTTCTCGCATAATTTATCTCGCAAGGAAGTTCTGTCATATGGGCTTGACTTTATCCACTGATTTTTGGGAATACTCGTGTAGCGCGAATTTGTGACTGTATTTCTCGAGAATACTTGGAGGCAAAGTCATAAGTGCCACCACTATGACATTGAGAAGTTGAACAGAATTGAAAAAATAGTCATTGGACATCATTATGGTGACCCTGAGGGTCATTAGGAATTGTTGTCATTACGGGGTCGCTTCGTCCCTGTTTTTCCGGCTGCTGCCATTAATTTTGGTGGCTTGCGGTCGAGCGGCGGTCAGCGGAAGCAGTGATGGCGGAGGAGGAATTGGTTCCAGTAACCGGGAACGATGCGAGGAAATCACCATCCCCATGTGTCGGGGAATTGGCTACAATTTCACTTCGATGCCCAATCAGTTTCATCACGATACCCAAGAGGAAGCCGGTCTAGAAGTTCATCAATTTTGGCCGCTGGTCGAGATTCAATGTTCCGATGATTTGAGATTCTTTCTTTGTTCGATGTACGCTCCAATTTGTATGGAAGATTACCAGGAACGGCTACCAGCTTGCAGGTAATTCAATTTTGTCTTTTTGTCCATGGGTTTTGCCGGGAAAGTGTGACAGATGTCTTATAAATCATTTTGAACCCTGACCCTAAAATTTATTTGTCTGTGATCGTTATCAAATTTTTGAATTTCACTGAGTTGATCAGATAAAACTGCTTCATTGTTTATTTGGCCCCAATTTTAAATGCTTTCCCAGGTACGGTAGAAACTATGGAAATGTTTCTTCAATTTTGTTACCGATTGAAGTAGTAGTTTGAAAAGAAGTGCTTATTTTATTGACACGAAGAATTTATAGATTTGTATCTTGTGGCCCAACCCTTTTATTCAAGAAAAGGAGGTGATTATTAGGGTCCTTTTGAAAAGAACTCTCTTTGAGGTCCCCATCACATCGCGGACACGCAAGAGAGATAGCAAGACATTCCCCCAATTTTTCTTTTAAATGGGAAAGTATAGGTAAAGAAGTTGTCAGCGTATGTGTGAGGTACTTCCTTCGAGTCCCATTACGAACGAACTTCACCTCTTTTCTTTGGTAAAAGAGAAATTCGCTAAAAGTTACTGGGGCGACAAGTTCTTCATTTATCTAGTAACTCATCTAAACTATTTAACTACATTTATTTTACGTCATTATCCGAGGCTTTAATCTGATTCTCGTGTGTTTATAAAGCAGTTTTAAAAGCCTAAACCGTCTTAATTGGCTTACTTTGAGATGGTATCTTACCATGGAATTTTCCTTTACACAATGAGAGGGGAGGAACTTATTTTGGTTAATTAACTCTAACCATCAAGATTAGTTTTCCATTGTTTATGTTGAATTTATTTTTTTTAAAAAATAAATAAATTAGGAAATTTAATAGCCTAGAATTATCTAGTATGAAATCTTTATGCAAATGAGTTTATGGTTTAGATTTTGGGAAACGCGAGTAAGGATTATGGAATTTATGTCAATAATTCGGATTCCAACAACAGAGGTTTAGAGAGAGGGGATTTCGGGGAAGAGGCGAATATACAATTTGAACGATTCCCAAGCAAATTCTAAATGGCAGGATCTGTCTGTTGGAATCACGGAGTATTATAGGTTGCCAAAATTGATATTAAGGGGGTTCAAAGGTCAAAGGTTACGTCATCTCCTTAAAGAGACGGTAATCTAAGCCATATTTAGAGCTTTTTAAGAGCGATCCGTATAAATAAAATGGACGGTTGTCTAATTCTCAGATTTAATCTCTGGGAGTTGAAGGTTGGATAGGGCACACTAGTAGTAAGCTTTAAGAGTATCATACGGCCTCTATATAGACATCGTTAGTTTACCGCGGTGGCGCGGTAAGATTTAGAGTGCCTCTTTAAATACATCTTCAGGCCCAATTTGTAGCTAAAAAAGTAAACTTTTAGCTACGAAGTTTTCTCCCTCGGAGAGAGAAAAGAGAAAGCGGGTGGCTTATAATTGATGATCCGAGCGCCGGGAATAAATTTGGACGTAAACCAAGCGTGACGGTACGCTTAAAAACAGCGCTCCTTATTGCCGCTTCCTAGTTCCTTAAAGATATTCCGCTGTAGAACCCAAAAAAGTGCAAGGAAAGCGACGCTAAGCGCCTACTGTTCTGCTTCTTTTCAATCAAGCGAAAATTTCTCTCTCACTTTACTTTTTTCGCTCCCGGAACAAAACGAACCCGAAGTATACCTAAGACACTCTTTTCTTACCCATGGTAGACAAGTAAATTTTAAAATGGTTAAATATTTATTTTAAGAATGATTATTTTGCGTTAATATACTTTTATTTATGTGCTACCAAATACTAACACGTACAAACAAGGAATTTTGTTTTGATCGAAGGGTAAAGGAAAAATCTTTGAATTCCTTGCGGAATACATTTTAAAAATACACTTAACTATAGGAAAGTTTTCTTGTTTTCTCTCTAAGATATAGTTTTGGGTTCAAACTTTGCAGGGTTAACCAAAGTTTAATTATTTATGCGTTAGAAATATGCAAATGACGGTTTTTTTTTCTGAAATAATTCGAAATGACAGACTTGACGTCACACACGCGAATTCTCGATTTAGTAAACAAGCAAGGACTAAAGAGATTTACAAGAAGATCTAGTGGGAGTTCTTGAGCTATTAGTAAGGTCAAAATGTGACTCTGTATTTGAAAAGGGAAGGGTAGGGTGGTCTTTCCTTAGTTATTAATTTTTTGGTGATTTTAAGGTAACTCTCGTTTGATTAATTAACTGTTAATTTTAAGAACAGGCGTTTTATTCATCAACAATTTTAAATGTAATTCTATAGTTAAGAGTGAGAGGGTATTCCTGTAAAATTCTCGTTTGACGAATCGATTTAGAAGAGGCTGAGGCTCTCTGTGGGTTCTATCCCCTGGGAACTCCCCAACCTTCCTCGACATAATAGCGACATTGGCATCGTGGACCCCTCTCTCTCAACCATTACACCTTACAACCCCCTCCTACGGTTGAAGGGAAAGTGCTCTAATACAAGAGCTTCCGGTTGGCGAGTAAGCGGGGGCAGGGGCCCAATATATAGGTTCTAGAGACCAGTCGGGTCCCGCGCTCGCCTGGCCCTAATGCATTTTGAGCTTCAAAGTCAATAAGCATTAGATTTAGGCCAAATTGAGAGTTACGAGGTCCGCTTCTATAAGACCCGCGACATCCAAACCTCCGACGAGTTCTAACCAACCTTTTCCATCGGCCTCTTCAGAAGTTGATAAACTTGAAACCAAAGGCTGTAATAGCGCGGATGGGAGGCTCATTTTACTCGGGTTTAGTTTCGTGTTTGTTTACTTTCGTAACGGAGGTTAGGACGCGGTATTCGGCCACGAAGCTTCTGAAAATTCCCCCGGGACTTACTGGAATATTCGAGCTTAATAACTTTATATCGTCGACACCGGCGCTTTCAACTGTTTATTTAAACTATGCGATAGCGAGAGCCTAAAGGAGATGAAATTTCCCTTTATATTAACGCGTCTTATTATTCTAAAAGTTCAAGTTTTAACGGTGTTATATTAAATCGCCATGGAGTGGCACCGGCTAAAACGCTTCGCGTTCAATTTAGACTCAAAGTGAAAGGCTTCGTGTGTTAATGTCAACAAATCTCACTCTTTTTCTAGGTCCGTTTGCGAGAGAGCTAGAGCAGGATGCGCACCAATTATGTTGCAATATGGATTCGCCTGGCCGGAGAGAATGAGCTGCGAAGAGTTACCAGAGTTCGGGGACCAGGAACGACTTTGCATGGACGCCAAAAACGGTGCCGAACCCGAGAATCCTGACCCTGGAATTCCTGGTGGAACATCCGGAACGGGTTCGGGTCAAAGGCCTCGCATTAAAGATCCCAAGAGACCCAGTTTCAGAGGAAGACCTTTTCGGGGACGCGAAAGGTACGTAATGTTTCTTGAGTTAGGGTTAACCAGAGTTGCAAATTTAATTTCGAATTTACTTGAGAGAATCTAACTTCAAAGGAAGCGCGTTATTATGTTAGAAAGCGTGCTTTTCACTAATTTGAAACTAACAATTTACAAATAAACAACATTACAGGCAAGACCGTTTGGTTCCAAGCAACAATCCAAACTCTGGTCTCCCTGCTGCTGGGTTACCAGGACTACCGGGTATATTGGATGAATGCGCTTGCGAATGCCGGCTGCCTAACGTCATGATCGCGGACCATACCGATTACCGATACTACAATAAGGTGGAAACGGGGACAATCATGAACTGCGCCGTGCCCTGCCGAGGAAAATTCTTCAACAAGGACGAGCAGTCGTTCGCCACCTTTTGGATCGGTCTATGGGCCGTGTTGTGTTGCGCCAGCACTAGCATGACGGTCTTAACCTTCCTGATAGATATGCAACGTTTCCGGTACCCGGAACGACCAATTATCTTCCTCTCGGGTTGTTACTTGATGATTTCCATCGGTTACATAGTCAGGTTAGTCATGGGACACGAAGCCGTCTCTTGCGACGGACCCATCATCAGTTACCACGTAACCGGTCGTCAAGATTCGTGCACCGTCGTATTCTTACTTATATATTTCTTCGGAATGGCCAGTTCCTTGTGGTGGGTCATCCTGACATTGACTTGGTTACTGGCTGCGGGACTTAAATGGGGTAATGAAGCTATCGCGGGATATTCCCAGTACTTTCATTTGGCCGCTTGGTTGGTTCCCACTGTGAAAAGCATAGTTATCCTAGCAATCGGAGCCGTTGACGGTGACCCAATCGCCGGGATATGTTCGGTCGGTAACCAAGACTTGGGACACTTACGCGGGTTCGTCCTGGCACCCTTATGCGTTTACTTGCTCTTAGGAACGTCTTTCCTACTAGCGGGTTTCGTGGCGCTTTTCCGTATACGTAACGTCATACGTCAACAAGCTCGCGCAAAGGCGGACAAATTGGAAAAGTTAATGATCCGTATTGGAGTCTTCAGCGTCCTGTATACCCTTCCAGCCACCATAGTCATCGGCTGCTACTTCTACGAGCAGCATTTTCGCCAACAATGGGAACGCAAGATGAACTGCCCGTGTACCACGTTGGAAGTTAAACCCGATTACTCCGTCTTCATGCTCAAGTACTTCATGTGTTTGGTTGTTGGAATCACGTCCGGGTTCTGGATATGGTCCGGAAAGACTTGGGACTCGTGGAAGAGATTCAAGGGAAGGTTGTGTAAAAGAGGCGTTGATGATGACCATAGACACCACCATCACGCGGTCATGGGGGCCGTTGGACTACCAGGGTCCGGTTTAATCCCAGTTGGAGGAGTTTTGGGTTGTACTCCGTCTGCCGTCATGATGACGGATCCTCAGTCGGGCTCCCAAATTAGGGCCTTCAAGCCAATGAGTCCCGTGAGCCACGTAGGGCAGGTACCTTCTAGTCACGGGAAACATATGCCACTGTCTCACGTATGAACCGAGGTTACTCGCGATTACTAAAAATACAAAGGGTTAAAAATTCTTTGGAACCATGGGGAAATCCGCGCTATCCCCTTGGGAAAACTAAAACCATAATAGCTCCGCCTAACATGGCAACAAAACAGTACAACCAGAGAAAATACAGGTTAAGGTAACTGCTAGCATATCCGATGGCGTTGTTTAAAGAGTGAAAAATTAGAATTGAATTCCATCTTGAACCATGGATGAATGAATTTTGTACAACCTGGATGAGTAATTAACAGAATACGAGCGCGAGCTTGCAGCTATGATTCCGCATCCAGGTTGCAAATAGCTTGCTAAAATAGTGTACAATGTCCAATCTATGGCAGCTGATTTACTAAGTAGACCCATAGGTTTGAGCGAGGTCATTTAACAACCTCAATTGGTTTTTAAGAGAATATACAAACACAGGCGAGGTTAAATGCTTTCCAGCTCGCTCATTGGGTTGAAATGGTCCATAACCAAATTATAATACCAGTATCGTTTGCATAAATTCACCCTCAAAAAATTTTAAAAACGAAAAAAAAATATATAAGCCCATTGTTTTTCTGAATCTATTTACAAAACTAATGTACTTATATTTAAATGTAAGTAGTTTTTTCTATAATAACTGGATAAAATAATTAAGGTATAATTCATCGAATAGCAAATGGCATATCATGTAATTAATTAATTTCTGTTTTAATTCTGGACCATAAAGATACGTAAAGTTAGAGAGCTTGGTAATTAATTATGTACATACAAAAGTTGTAAATTCCTAATTAGGGTTATGTAAATTATTATTATTATTTTGTTTTATGTAACTTCCCCAATTCACTCCTTCACTCAAAATACACCACTGAATTTTACAAAATTACTATATAATTCCCTTACCTAAATTGTAAAGTAACTAATTACCCCTTAGATGTAAAAAATAAATCGTGTAAGATGACGTTTTATGTGTCTGCTTTAACGGTAAAATTAAACATTCGCGAATTAAAAACATGAGAAGAAACGAAAAAACCAATTGTGTTCTTTGTGTATAAACAGTAATAATATTGTAATATAGAAAGAGAAATAAAATTTTAATTATAATGATATAGACGAAAATTAAAATAACTCGTGCCAAAAAAAAAATAAATAAACTTCATTATGAAAATATTAAACCTATATTATTGTGGCAAAAAAACCCTTATTAAATTATATTTAAACCAATTAAAAATAATTTGCAGCATGGTAATATTCAGTGCAACATTCAAATTCAATCCAGAGTGCAAAGCATAGAGTAGTAAGCAACATAGATCAAATTAAACAAGTAATTTACGTTTAATCTCAGTTAATTAACTACCCTGGTATATATATATTGACGCATTTAGTTGCCTGTGGTATTTCAAAGTCTTAGGTATATATATAAATAAATTAAATGAATAAAAAAATATTGATGAACTATTTTAAAACAGGGTAAATTATAAATCGTTTTAATGAGTCTAGAATTAAATAAATTGTTAATTAATAAACCTATCAGTTCCTTTCTCTTAACGTCTTCAATTTATCTCTAAATGGCGTTTCATTAAAGCAAACGATAATGTTTAGCTGTAAAACGTTTATCCATTAAGAAAGCTTCGTGTATTGTTTCAAAGCTATTATCTGAAGGTATAATAATCTACTAGAACACAAACACACTCCCTCTGGTGCCATTCTCTCATTCCTAGAACGAGGTAAGCAAATCGTCTCCTAATTTAGGGATGAGGGAACGAATTTACATAATTAACCTTTTAAAGCTCGTTAACAATCTATAGGGACTAATTAGTTTAGGTCTAAAGTTTTAACCCCTTATCTTAATCGTCTATAGTTTGATTGCAAATCACTCGTGATTCATTTCTTTTTTTTTTTTGGAAAGGTCAAGGTCAAATTATAGAGAGGTTAAGTTGGTAAAACTTGTATAATTAATTCCTCCAAATGTTTTAAATGCGTTAAGTGGTAAAATATTAATTAAAATTATGTGTAAATAGTCCAATTTTTAATAACGAATTGTAATTGTACGTTTTTTGTATAACTATCGTGCTTTTTGTACCAAGAAGCCTAACAACAGGGTATTAAAATCAATCGCTTTATATTAATTAATTGTTTTTATGTAAAAATAAAAAAGTAATTATAACTAAATTTAATTATATTTAAATTGAAAATTTTTCCGGCTTTGTAATTAAGTCGCACGTGTATAAAATTATAATTAAAATAAAAATAAAACCAAATGTTTCCATAAATCCCAAAAACTACAAAATAACGTAAGTTCCTCATTAAAAATTCTTAAATGGTAAACCCGCCCCTCCCCCCCCCCAAAAAAATCTTAAATAGTTGACGCACTTTTTAGTAGTAGGCAGTTCTTTGTACTAAATTAAATTTCAAATTGCTGATAATTGTAAATCGTGAAAAACAACTGTTATATCAAAAAAATGATAATCATTTAAATTCTGTTTATACTAAAAAAAGTCATATTTGGTAAACTGTGTCGTAAGTTTTTTTATTTTTTAGTAAATTAAAATTTGCGAAAGACAGCGAAATTATTCATTTCTAAATTAAGGCTTGACTAAGAACTCAAGTTAAATCGGATGACAAAGGCTTAATGATTTACATAAGAAAACATGTTTTTATATATAAATATATTACAAAATTTCGTCTAATAAAAAAAGTGTAATATACTTTGAAGTTTTAATTATTTCATCCAGGAGCCTAACCTTTGACCTTTATTCCTTAGCAGTTCTAATTAACAGATTAAATGCCTTCATTACTTCTAAAAGTGCATTAGTTTTATTTTCAAATTGATGCATTTACTTCTAAATTAAATGAAAAATGGTTCTTTTCAACTTTTGTAGAGGTCCCAATTCCCAAACCTTATCAAAAATGGTAAATCCTAAACCAGAGGAGTGAAATTCAGTCTTGGTGACAGCGGCTAGTTTAGGCAGCGCTTTTGTGGGGGGCATAATCCCCCGTTTCGAACATTTTAATGTTGGCTCCCCTGAGTCTGAACAACTGAAACGATTTTTTTGCTACTGAATTCAAAAGCTCATAAAATGAAGTAACCTCTCCTATAATGTCCCTAAGATACTGACGTCGAAATGAAACGTATATATTATTTACCTTAGTTAATGGACTCACAGATAAAATAACTTGACTGTAACTTCTTTAATCCCATACAAAACAATATTTCGGTATCCTTCCACCTAGCTTTGTATTCAGTGACGACTGAATTGGGATGGGAAAAACATCTTTGGATACTACTACTCCACACTATAATCGATTAAAAATCGATTAAAAAAACCGAACCACTGTAACACTGCCAGGATATAGTCGAATTTGTCCACGGCATAAACCACCTTAACTTGTTACCATGTACCTACACCATAACCCTATAATAATCTGCATAAATATGGGACGAAAGGAGACCTAGATGAGAGAAAGAGGAGGGTGGCTTCAATTGTAGGTGGAATTGCTGGCCTACTTTGAAAGCCATATGGATCTACAAAATCAAACCACAGTAGGCCATGCCTCTCTGTTCTGTTCCCAATAAACGAAGCAGACCTCTTTAAATTTTAGTATCACCTGGATACTAAACGCCCCAACGATAGACCAATACTTACTCATAGAATTATATGGTTATGCCTACGTTAAAATGTAACTACATACTTAACCTGACGTTGAATATACTAAGAAAAAGTGTCAATCCCAACTTATATTTGTAGCACGCGATGAATGTTACGGTTTCAGGGGGGTTCGATGGTGATAGCTAGGTTTCCAATCGATCATATAGAAAATGGGGGTTTAGAACGGAGACGCTTTTGACAATTGCAAAATATATTTTTTGGGAGACACTGAGATAAGCTACCACCGTTAATGGAGAACTGCCTGAAAATATATGATGTTAAGGTTTAGGGGGAAATGCCCCGCGCGTTAAACCAGGATAATATGTTTTCTAAAGAAATATGGTTTGTCGAAGGAAGCTTATATTGGGCGCGAGACGCCAAAACATGTAAATTTTTATTGGATTTTTTATATATAGAACACCAACCAAGGCTTAAAATAGGCCCGAATTTAAGACATTCTACGACTGTAAATATAAAATTTCTGACTGCAGAATGATTTTTCCATCAGAGGCTATCTACAGAAATGTAGAAAAACCTTCATTGCAGAATAACGTCTGTACATAAGTTTATAAGGTATTTAAAATAAGTTCAGCTAGCTAATTGGACCAAGTCATCTTGCGACTTATTGCCACTTATCTAACGCCTTTACAATGCATAGAGGGGTGGTGGCTAGCCCCTATGCCACAGCTAACCGACAGCGCCCTATACTAACTATTACCGTTAAAAGTTTGTCACTGGTTACAAACTGGAGCTTGTCATGAAGTGACGTAGGCCATAGATTCGAGGTAAAGCGACGCCTGGTGAGACGCTGTCAAATTGGGGCTTCGTACAGACTAAATAGTTAGATGGACTGCAAAACTAACCGAGTGTAGGACTTCAATTCTCGCTTGTAGTTCTCGAACTAGCTCGAGCTGTAAGTCTCTAGGCTATAGCATTACGAAGTAAACGTAGGGTCATACTTATGAAACATATCTTATAAACTTCTGTTCTGTACTGTACATTTCAACACTGACATTAAGTAAGCCTCGCATTCTCAAAATTCTTAAGTCTATTATTTGACCTAAGTATTAATAAATTTGCAAGTGTAAATTTACAATTAAGTTTATCCAATAAGATAATGCAATCTCGAATCAATTCAACCCAACTATTAATTTTAAAAATAAAGACCTCACGCATGACCCGGATACAACTTTTACAAATTTTCATCATAATATAGATTGTGCATGCAGGGTTCAATTTAGAAAAGTATAGTATGAAATTGGATGAAAGTCGCTTATAGAAAATCATTTGCTTAGCGGAATTTATACCATAACTGTAATTTAGCCACTGTAACTTTATAAAATGGTTGAATCATTAAACGTTTGACCACGGTAACAAATGACCCTTCGAAATAAATTTACTTGGAAAAAATCGCATTTACCCTGACCAAAGCGTTGCCAGTAAACGCCCCTTGGTCAATCCTAAAACAAAAGCGAATATCGTATGGCTTATTACTTATTTTTTGAAAGTTAATAGTGTAGTACGTTGCTAAAGTTGCAAAGTGATTCTATCCCCTATATAAGCCACGCTTTCGCCATTTTTAATCATGGCTGGCACGCGAATTTCTCGTTAGCCAATCAAATTCAACTATTTAGGGAGTAACCTACCCCCCCCCCCTTTCAATATTGTTTAGGAGTAAAAACGTAGTAACCTGATTTTGTGTATCTGCATTAATATTAAAAAATGAAAAAAAAATATATTGACATACACATAAAATTCCTTAAATATTATCATATTTAGTCCACGCTCTTCTCAGATATTATAGAAACGTACACAAAGTATCTACTAATTGTAATCACACATTTTTAAATTTCGTTCCATTCGGCATCGAAATTATGTATAGTTAAGCCATATTTGCACAAACATATTAAGTAAATTATACACGATTTTATTAATCGTTTAGGTAAGAAAAATAATGATACAGGTGTGTCTCACCTTAATGAAATATGGCCTACATCTCACACCCAAAAATAGCTAAAAGCCTTGTATTAAAAATAGCAATTAAAATAAAAAATTTAAAACTTATATGGTATAATAGAAATGAAAAGTAAAAAGAAATACCGTCAGCTACATGAGTTCTAGCAAATATCTTTCACACAGAAGGAAGTCATTTATTAAAATCAAAAAAAAAAAGACTCCATGGCAGCCATAGGTCGTGTGCCATTCCATACACTGCATAGCATACAGCGCCTAGGAAAATTTTCATTTTCTAGAAAATTAAACGATCTACTTTCTGTTCTTATAAAGTTTTCCTTTTTCATTTCAAAGGATAAAAGAACGGAACCCTTATTAATTTCGAGAGTGCTTTGGGAAAAGGATAGTTTTCTTATATTCAAAAAAGGAGAACTACGAAGAAGAAAAAAAAGATTAATTCAGAATGAAAAGGAAGACCCTTTTCTCTAAGATACTCTAATTACTGTATTTCATTCAGGATGAGAGAGGAAAAATATAAGCCAAGGCTTAGTTCATTTTCATCTAAGCTTTTAAGCTTCAATAAAAACTCACGGGAAATTAATACGAGTACGTTAGTTTTAATATCGAAAGTTCATTAAGTGAGATTTACAATTTTCTTTGGACTATACATATATAGCATAGGTTTATGTTCCATAAGTATGACACTTCCTACACCTCGTAATACTAGAGGCTTACAGCTTCGGCTATAGTTCGAGAACGACAAGAGATAATAGAGCTATCTCAGTTGTGACGTCAGTACCTAGGCGAAACGTCCCAGGCTTAGCTTTAGCAGTGGGCGGCCATGTTTGGTACCGCTTTAGTTTTATGGGCAAATAGCATAGGTGACGTCACAATTAGGCTTCTGAGATACCTCTATAGAGAGCTTTCAGTTGGAGGAGGAGCTGAGCCTCGTGACATAATTTACGCTGCTATATTGGTGGGTTTAAAGCAGGAATGAAGCTGAGACCACCCAATATGGCTACCAGAACAGCGGGAGGGTGTGACGTACTACTATCCCATCTGAAAGCTCTCTATTGACTACACTCGGTTAATTTTGCAGGGCTTCCATCTTCCTATTTAATCTGTATGTACTAAGCCTTGAGCAGCGCCTCACCAGGTGACGTCGCTTTACCTAGAATCTATGACCTCCCTCACTTCATGACAAGCTCCAGTTTGTAACCAGTGACAAACTTATGGTAGGAACATATCTTAATGAATTTATGATATAGTAGACCAATATTTTTGATGGCTTTGTGTCCATTCTACTGGGTTTACTGTCAAAAAATACCTTGGTTATTATCATTAGACAGTATGTGAGGGAGGGGATCATGGGAAATTCGTTTCGTAGTCGCTCTGTCTGTACTGTATAAGAAGAAGGAGGAGGTGGAGGTTGCCAAAGTAAACAAGCACTCGATGACACGAAGCTTCTTACATCTTACGGCCAGGCAAACCCCGATAACCGGAGCTGGGCTCAAAATTGAACGAAGAAAAAAAGGAAAAACTAACTAGAACCAATCATTCCTGGCAGTACCTAGGCTTCTATGACCCACTATAGTTATCGACCTGATATAGTGTCATGTGAAACTGGCCGCGAAATAACCCGGCTAGTGTTATTTTTTCTACTATAGAGTGCTATCTGTGAGTAAGATGGCTTGTTTTTTCAGTAAGAAATCGGCCATACTATGAGCTAAAAGTTCATTCCATTGCATGAAAGGTGACCAGCTACAATTTATGATGTCTATGAATAGGCCTTCTCAAGGACCTTCGCTTATGTCCGGTCAAGCTAATAAACTGCTCATCTTGTCTATAGATGATCCCTCTTCTATGATCGAGGTTTTTTCTGGTGTATAACCCTTTAACTCCTAAGTATGGTTCTGCCGTAGTGGTTTTAAATATTGGTATTTACCATTTGAGACAATGAAAGAGACTGAGCATGCGCCACATTCACTTAAAGGTGTCCCGTAAAAATTGGAAAAGGTTAAAGGTGTCCCATAAATATTGGAAAAGGTTAAAGGTGTCCCATAAAAATGGGAAAAGGTTGAAGGCGATTCCCGCTAACCCAAATAACACCAGGAAAAATATTTTGCCATTTATTAAAAGTATATTATATCTTTTGGACCCATATTTATAAATAGTTTGATAGGCTTATGAACACACTTGAAGATAGAGTTCTCGATGCTGCTTAGTTAATTATTGGAATGAGCTTCCGGAGCATCAAAATCATTCTTCCGTTGTTTTTAGAGATGCTTAACACTCATTTAATGAATCGTATATTTGCCTATATAGAAAAGGCTTGGGTTTTTCAATGGTTTATCTTTTTTATTTCGCGCACCTTTACGTATGCTCCAGAGGGAATCGGTAGAAAAAAAGAACAGAAATTTGCCATTCTTCAACGTTCCTTCAAACTCCACAGGGAAGCCAGAAAGAAGCGAAAAGAAAAACATAACATAATTCATCTCATCTAAGAAACAAACAACGCTCCGAGGGACCCAAGTGCAATGTTAGATGAAGAAAAACCAAAAATATATTGGGCCAGGGTTCAGGGGGTCGCCTACTTTCTATAGTCACTTCAACAAGCAATTAGTATTTCACGATTTAACCATTTTGACCGTCCAAATTTTATGCTTTTTAAGAAGCATGTATTTTTACAAAATAAAATTTTTATTCACCCAATTGGTTTCATTGCCACCCACCCAATTGTTGCAAACCCAATTTTAAATTCTCGCAATTGTCGGACACTCAGTCTTCACCCAAATGTCTTTCACCCATTTGTCGTGCTCTATTCTCTTATTATTACATAATGGCCCATCCCTCTGTTATACGATTGAAGCTCCATATTTTTCTTCGTAAAACGTGGTTCAGTGTGGTCCAATTCATCAGAAGTTTCCCGATGGAGCGGTAAGAAAGAGAGAAGAAGACCAATTTCTCACCGGGAGAAAACCCTGCAATCTCATTTTTCTAGAATCTAGTGGGTCTCTCCTTCTCCCTCAACTCTGTTCTAAGTTTCCCGTACGCGTTTTTGGGGGCCCCGAGAACTACATTTACATCTTCTCAGCAGAGTCGTATGTAGAAGCGAGTAAGAATCGCTTAAGGGAGCACCTGCCACGTACGCTAGTGCAATCCAGTGTAACCCAGGACGAGCTGAGCGACCCATGGGTGATGACGGACCTTCGCTTTCTTCATAAATATCTCAGCCCTTTTTCCTCTCTTTCTCTCTCGTTGGTTCTCTTTTAAGACAGTTTTTGGTATGGGGCATAGCGCAGCTGTTTCTTTAGAGCCCATCATTTGTCTCACTTTTTTACCATCTAAGGTATATATCTATACTCCTAGCTATACGATAAAACATAAAGATATATTTTGCACCCAGGACTTATTACTTCTTAAATTCTTTCTGAATTTATTTTAAAGTAACGTATTTTTAAAACGATTTTCTTTTTTTGTTTTAATAAATAGTATACTAAAAATATTTACGGGGTTGGGACGTTTTTAGTAACTTTCAAGATGGCATGCAGAATTAGGGGTCTTCATCCCAGTGTTGCCAGGCAGTTTGTGAGACAAGAATAGGCAGCGAGAGAGGGATGATAATGAACTACTTTCACTTTTGAAGTAAAGCTGCCAATGTGTACAATTACATGGGTTACTCGAGAGAGAGAGAGAGAGAACTGGGGTAGTTCAGTTCAATTTGATTCATTACTTGACCAACTTGGCTCACAGAAAGCCTGACAACACTGCACTGAAGTTAAAGCTGAGAAATAGGGCAGGAATTTTCTCCAACCCAAGAAACCAAATAGGGGCGGCGTACCAGTTGATTACCAATTAAATTACATACAACTGGTCAAAGGCAAATGTTTCCACCCTGTATTTGAAAAGAGTTACCAATAAATAATTAAAAAGGGCCTTATTATCGCCAAAAAAAATATGAGTTAATTTAATTTCAATTCAGATCTTTTCTTAAACTTGCTCCAATTTCCAAATATATTTAAATTTCTCAGTGCAGACCAGTTGGGATTTAAACAATCATACGGTCTCTTTGGTTCTACGCCTTTTAAGTTTTATCATATATATATATATAAAAACAGGATCTGATTGTACTCCGTTTGCTTAAGAGTCGACGTGAGTACGGGCACTGAATTCGAGTATGCATGGTTAAAAACTAAACGCATATAAAGAAAAAGAGAACAGTTTGCCCGATACGCTGCATGCTCTCTCAGAGTTGTATTTATACTTCTTGAAAAACGTTTAATTTAATGAAAAAACGGGCGTTGCTTTTTTGGGGGTCCAAGAGACCAAGAAGGAAGAGAAAGAAAGAAAAAGAGAGTGGGGGCCCCGGCCACTCTTAAACCGGTCACGTAATCTAACACTTTACTTCTCTTAGTATTCAAACCGAGTACTCGAAATCCAAAGGGTCGACAAGCGGCCAAACCGAGCCGCCGCCAAACAATTTTTCTTCAAGAAAAAAGGTTTTCTAGAAACTATCAGAACAAACCCCCACGAAATAGACCTTGTTAGAATCCTCTAAAATAACAGCGCTCGGTTTTATTTTTTATAAGAGAAATAAAAGGGTTTTCTGGTCGTCCTAAATTCTAGCATTATTTAAAATATGTATGTATTTTTCAGTTGTTTTACTTTAAGTTATAGACTTCCGTTAGTATTTATTAATACCTTAATTCGCGCTATAATGTAAAAGGTTAAAAATAAATCATGTATTTATTTCTTTTTTGGTGAAAATTAATATGAAATTCACTTTGCCCCTATATGTTGGTTTTTCCCTGGACGCGGGTGTGTAGAGGTTGGAACACTTTTACAGGTGCATAGGATTAACATTAGTTAGGGTTTCCAAATTAATTTTAAAGCTTTTTCATCCCTTAGTGATGTTAATTATCACAGTTATTTCTTAATTAACAACAAATTGTTTCTGGTAATGTCTCTAATTATGGTTTCAAGCGATGATTTTACCAATTTGGTAATTATATTTTTAATTATGGGGCACTTTTACGATCTGTGCAGGTCGATTTGAAAAATAAATACGATCTGTGTCCTATGGGATATATTGAAGGTCAAAGGTCACTCCATACAATTCGGAAGTCATGATAGACTTTCATACACGTCATAGAAAGCAATAGTTTTGTTTTGTAAATTTAACAATAAAAATTGCCCTTTAACCTATTTTCAATAAACCATAAACTCAAATTATTGCATGAAATGTCACCTTACGTGACACAAGTGTCAGTATAATAAAAACAATCCCTTATTTACGATTGCATTAAATACAACAATAGTATTAACAAATCAAAGTTTAGTGATTTGTAAATTTGGCACAAAACCCTTCAGGAAGGAGATTAAAGTTTAAACCCTTGACTTTTTCGGAATTATTTTTTGCGCGATCCCGAGATTTATATTCAAAATATTTTTATAAGGCTCGAGACTCGAAAAAAAGGATTTCTTTCAAATCCTAGACACGATATTTTGTTCGTTACCAAAAGAAAATCCTCAAATAAAGAAAAGGGGGAAACAGTTTTCTTAGCGCCAGTCAGGCTTAAGGGCTTTTTATATAATCTAAAATAAACAGACGATGTTTTAGGGTGCCCGAAGCGCTTCGTGTGTGTATGTGTGTGATAGGCTCATGCAGAAAGCGTGCCAATCTTGCCCATAAAAACACACTCCCATCCTCTTCCAATGATTCGTTTCCGAGTCCCGAGAAGTGATAGATTTCCTTATATAAAAGTCCATAAATAAAAGTTACAACTTAATAATATTCTAATTTCTAAGGTTAAATATAACAAAAACCTATTTTATTTTAAAGGGTTATTCTGGGCTAGAATTATTTCTTTTTTAATCAAAAGAGCGTATAAAATAAGGAATAATATTAATTGGAATCAAGTTTCTATCTGCAATATTAAAGAAGATACAGGCAATTAAGTTTCCACAATGGCGCCTAATGGACACTACGCGTTAGGCTTCTCCCGGAAGCACCGGGAAGTACCACTATTGGATGCCCGCCTAGTACCACCTGACGTTTTCGTCCAATAGAGAGCTTTCAGATGGGATAGTAGTACGTCACACCCTCCCAAGTCTTACCGCTGTTTTAGTAGCCATATTGGGTAGTCTTAGCTTCATACATGCTTTACACCCACCAATATGGTAGCGTAAATTATGTCATGAGACTCAGCTCCTCCTCCAACTGAAAGCTCTCTATATGGGTAAGCAAAATTAGAAGTCCTAAAGCCACAAAACATACCGATTTTAAGGGGTAATTAACTCTAAACGCATTAATTGGGCTATGATTACACCATCCCTCATTAGAATATTAACTTCTGATTTCACATAAGAGTATATTTTTGGATGGGAAGTTTATGTTAGGGCTGATAAAAACTCCATTTTGCAATTCTATTATGATAGAACGTGCGGAGTGGGGGCAACGTTTCAAAAGGGAAAATTAATACTTTTCGGTTTTATCTATGACAAGGGCTTATTTCCGGTGCGGTACTTGAAACAATTGATTTTAGGAGGGAATTTGATTCATAAGGGAGATGTCCTGCAAATTCTCTTATCTATGGGTCATTTATTATGTTCTTAAATATGTCATAGACAAATTAATAAAAAAAGTATGTTCTTCAATAATTTATAATTCAATTATTTATTATTATTATTTTTTTCTTTTATTTTTCTTATATACTGACTAGGCCTCAGATCTCAAATTGTGCAGTTTTACCCCAAAAACATGTATTTTTCAATTAAAAATGGTATGTTACGTCATCAAATTGATTATTGCCCACGTATATTGTCTATTACAAACGCTCTCCTCACATGTGGTTCCATGGTGTAATGGTTAGCACTCTGGACTTTGAATCCAGCGATCCGAGTTCAAATCTCGGTGGAACCTAAGGAATTATTTTTAACTTAAAATTATCTTAATACTAACTAGAATTAACTGTGAGGTCAGTTATTTTAACATCTGAACAGCCCTGACTGTATTGACGATTAATTTTTCAGAAAATTACATTTAAATAAAAAATTAATTTTTGAAAATACGAGTTTTTCAATTAATATCTCCTAAAATATTTAAAAAATAATTAATAAAATACTTTCCTTATAATTTTATATTAATTAAAATTGTTAATATAAGTTTAAATTGCTCGGCAACTTTTCATAGATGCCGCTTTCAACGTGCAGTCGTAGTCAGGTTGAAAGTTGAAACGCCACTGAAAACTTGGGGCAATGCCGACTCAATTTATAAAGGCCCATGCATGCCTCGGTTTTTTAATTTATTTTCGCTTTTTCGAAATCGCCAAAAAGTGCCGCACAGCGACTTGGCGCTCTCCGATACAGAGGATTCAAAATGTTTTCGCGCCGTGTAAGAGCCAATAAGGGTGAGGGAAACTACGGCTATGCAGTTGAGGGGAGGGGGGAGTATATAGCCTGTTAGAGACTATTTGGAAACGGAGTTCTCAACTGTTTTTGATGTGGAGGAAATAATTTTCGCAAAGGTTAGTAAATTTAACTAGTTTATGTTTAAGTTTCTTATATTGTGAAATATAATTAGGGACGGGATTTAAAAAAGTTAAAATGAATGTAGACTAAAGGGGAAGAGTGTGACATTTTTCATTGCGATAATACCGCTTTGTTACAAAATGTTAATTCTGGTCATTAATAAGATATTATAATTTTTGTAATGATATATGTTAATTTCTAGGGTAAATTTTTTTTTCTTATCATCATTTAATCGTATTTCCACTTAATTTTAAAAATTATGCTAGCAAAAACCGATATTTTAGGTATCATGCATTTTGGCGCCAAAATATCTTTGGCGCGAACTTTAAATTCATTCAAATATTTATACAACAGAAAGCGCCACCTAGCTCCTGGGAGAGGCGGCCGATAAAAGGTCCGGTCCCCTACTCCCGAGGCACCATGCATGGGCCTTTATAAATTGAGTCGGCATTGCTTGGGGACAAACTGAAAACGATGTTTTAAATTCATTGCCTAGGACAGCTGGCGCCATCTGTTGAATAATATTTGAACTATTAAAAACTGAATAGTTCAAAACGTACTCAACAGATGGCGTCAGCCGTCCTATGCAACAAATTTAAAACATCCTTTTTCGTTTGTCCCTAAGTTTGAAGTTCCTTCTCCT
Source organism: Phalangium opilio (assembly GCF_054372755.1). Classification (NCBI taxonomy): domain Eukaryota; kingdom Metazoa; phylum Arthropoda; class Arachnida; order Opiliones; family Phalangiidae; genus Phalangium; species Phalangium opilio. Next base: position 2,105,659 of record NW_028324187.1, on the reverse strand, counting down.
GAATACAACATACAATTGTGAAAGAGCTTGCCAAGATAAATTTAATTCATTGCTCCATATGTTTTAGCTCATCTTTAAAACGTAAAAACAAAAGGATATTAAAATATTCAAGGCATAAAAATTTCAATAAAATAATATCCATGAATGGCATTTTATGGGAAATTTAACGTGAAGAATTAAAATATTGTAGGAATGAGCAATATTTTTAAAAGCCATCATCAAAATTTATAGCGGAACATGACGTTAAAATATTTTACTCAATTTCGGTGAGTTCACCCACGCTATAATTGGTTTCCTAAAGCGTTGGTGGATGTTTATTACCTCGGGAAATTGTAAGAAAAACTACTAAAGTAAACTTTGACCTCGAATTATATTAAAATTCAGTTTAGGAGTTTCGCCTACTGCGAAAATAATTGATGATAATATTACATCACATCCTTAAGTAAGTTTTCTACCTATTTGTCAGGGTGTTTTCGCTAATTCATCAGTAAAGGGAGGCTGAAATAGTTGGGGAATTTTATACATATCAAGTGGTGATGTTACCACACATTTGTGATTCATTTAGACTTCTCCCCAACTTTAGGCGGGAAACTTTCACGTGTTTATAGAAATTTTCCACGGTCAAAATATCAGGTACATTCCCACACCTGTATTAAATTTCTATGCTCTGCTTTAAAAGCACTTAACAAGCAATGAGTCAAGCCATATCTAAAGTCTTTGTTGTCCACATACCGGATGTGACGTCTTATGACAACAAGGTGGTCAAACACTTGCCTCTATAGAGTGCTGTCAGAAGCGTCGGTGTGACGTCACCCATGCTGTTTTCCCATAAAGAAAAAACGGTAACTGTCATGGCCGCCCATTGCTAAAGGCAGACTCGTGACGTTTAACCTTGGATCTGACGTCACAACTGACAGCACTCTATAGAGTAATGGGACCGATTTGCCTTTAACTATGTACCATTCTATAGGAAGTTAACATGGAGTGCCACTACTCTATGGTACCCCCAACTTTTGAAACTAGGGTCTTTTATTCTGAGTGACAGACCCCTTGCCAATATCACAAATAAAAATTGTAAATTCTGATTAATTTTTAAAGGAAATGCCAGAGCACACAAGCACCGCGGCTTGACCTCCGGAGGGCTCTGTCCAATTTTATACGCTTACCTGACACCACTATTTTTCTATAAAAGAGAAATTTTGGCTTGTAATGTTACTTAGCAAGATTGTTTGTAACCATTTCCTGGACTTATACAACAACGTTCGTAAGCTTTATAAGGAAACATTCTTCGTAATTTTACCTGTATGGCTTCAGAGCCGGTATAAGAAGATATACCTTATATGGGAATTGTAGGTGTACGCCCATATACAGGGCCCCTTTGTATCGCTGACCCCTTTATAAACATAACCCGGAATTTTTGGTATTAATTGTAAACGAAGGTACGACCCATATATAGCCTTATTACATTACATTCAAATAATCCAACTAAATTTTCCGCTTTTAAAATATTCATAGTAAATAATAACATGTTTTCTTTATAATTTAGACGTCAAAGAAGTTAGTTTTAATTTGATGTAAATATTGTGGTATATTTAAGCATTAGACAATGAGGGTTACGAACTTGTGATATGAAACTTGCAATAAATTCATTATTTTCAAATGTAACTAAACCATGTTCATTTTGAAATCAACCTGCGGTTGTACTTAAGTAAAACACGCCTCTAATAACAAGTCATCCCAGCAACACTGTCAATAGTATAACCGTAAGTTTCTAAGATATGTTGGCCATAAGTTTGTCACTGGTTACAAACTGGAGCTTGTCATGAAGTGAGGTAGGTCATAGATTCGGGGTAAAGCGACGCCTGGTGAGGCACAGTCAAATTCTTAGTACAGACTAAATAGGACTAGATGGACTGCTAAACTAAACGAGTGAAGTCAATTCTCGCTTGTCGTTCTCGAACTAACTCTCAGTAAGTCTCTATCATACTTCTGGAACATATCTTATAAACTTATGATAATACGTCATCCCCAGCTACACTGTCAATTGTATAATTAATAATTATTACAGGTAAGCCCATTAGTACATGCATTCAGGCGAGTAACGTACCCCTCGAGTTTCTATGACGCAATATCTATCATATCGCTTTTCTAATTCCAGAAAGAAATTCTTTCCGATAAAAAAATAACGTTTCCTTCGCTTTTTTCCATAACATATATCAACATGTACTTAACAGGACGTCGGTTTCAAAACATAATTTCTGTTTAAGAGCCTGTTATTTTCTACCAGAGATAACAAGAGCTGCTCACTCAAAACAAATTCCTCATCATGCAGGAATGGAATATGAAATTTCACTTAAATTTGCAACAGGGAAGTTAATCTAAAACTAGTGACTCAATTATAAGTTGAGTATTCTGTGTTCAATATAGAAAACATTTACCTTAATGGGAGGGGGAATGAAATGGTTTGATAACTCATTCTTAATCTATAAAGAATAATAACAGAAAACAATTAAGAAATAACTAACCACGCTAACCCTAACACGCGTTAATTTTGGTCATTTTAATCTCCCTTTGACAATGTACGGTCAAGAAGTGATATCTAGTTTATTAGAGAAAAGGTATAAGATACCTATGTATTCGCGCGCCATAGTACCAGTCCCCCTTTCAAAATACAAGGGGGACGTAAAAGGAGGCCGGGCTATTTCGCCTCTCCTCAGTCGGAAAATACGTAATTTTCGTCATTCGCGTCGCACTGACGTGAGTTTTCAAGAACCAATGCGATGCTGGCTGGTTGTAATTTAGAGGCGGGGATTAACTCCGGACCTACTATACATTTGGACTGGAGATAAAGCTGGAAATGCGGCGAATATATACCTTCTCCCTAGTAAACTATATATCACTTCTTGGTACGGTTTAACAATGCGCGCCATAACTTTAAAACGTTGACATAACAAATGAAGGATGACTCATTACGGGTATCCCGAATTTTTCCGCGAGTCTAACTCTACTGTATCGTTAATCACAAAGTTGATTATTATTTGAAGGCCGTTTGTTGGACTACACTTTTATAGCAGGAAGAGTTTTAAGTAATTCAACTTAATTCCATTCATTGACTTTCTAAAAACATTGATTAGAGGTTTCGCTCAAGGGCAATTTGAACGAACGATTTCTAGTTCTTGTTGTAATTGAGGTTAATGCGAGTTGACGTTTTGATTTCGTATTTATCGATTTTGGTTTACTTTGAATTATGAGTCAAAAGGAATTCCTATATTTATGTTATATTATAAAACCGTCATTCACGATAGTTGACCTTGAGATACAGTTACGTAATCTTTTATTCCACTTGATCACGAGGGCTAGGAGCATTTCATACATGTACATCAAGATGTATGCCTAAACATGTCACTATTGTGTTCATCATCCATCTAAGCCACCTGCTGGCTTTTTGTGAACAATGCCATTAGTGCAATAAATAAATATTCTAAAACTAAAACCGCGATTGAAGAAAAGTTCGCAGTTTCAGTTGCAAAAAGTAATTTTGTCGTCTCTAAGATAGGCCTATCTCTCTTTGAAAATTGCTCGAGCCAAAAACAGTTAAAAACTAAAAAAAACCGGCGTTCTCTGCCGTTAAAATGCGCGGGAAAAAATATTACTAACATTAGAGCAATGGCAAAGAAGAAAGCGGGTCGCCATTTCCGGCTGCTCTTTTAAAAATCAATAGTGAATTTTGATTGGACTAGAGGAAAACCGCGAATTTCGCGCCTCTAACGTCGCGACGTTGAACTAGTCAGAACTTCAGGAGGGAAATTTTGGCGCGAGTCAGTTACTCGCTTCCCATTGGAACCGTAGCGGCGTTTGCTTATTTTTCCGTATACAACAATGTGTCTGTCGATTTTAGGACTAGTGTTTTTGTAGAGTAAATATATTTAAGTATTAATCATTAAGATTTATATTTTAAACATCAACATCTTCATCGTTTCGAATTAATTTCATTTGTGGAGAAACCGAATTTTGTTGTTCAAGTTATCATCCCTGTAGTATTTGCGCGTTAACGTTTCGGAAAAGGCCTGTGTTTCACCTTGTTTTTACGCCGGCATCTTTGTACAATAAAGTGTGGTTCCTAGAGTACATGGTGGTCAGTTTAAAGAACCCGACATTGAATTATCATTGCGTAACTGTGGTGGACAACACCGGATTTTATAACAATTATTCTCAGCGTCAACAAATATCGGTGGCAAAATGGATGTGCTACCCAGTGGATATATTTTCAGAGAATTGCAAGACATACATGATACCGGTTACTTTTCGTCGCAGACTTCGCTGGAGGATCGTTGGCAATTGGTAAATACCATTTTTAATTAACTTATTTAGTGTTAATTAAGCCTTATACACTCGTAATTTGATATGAATAGCTCTTAAAAGTGTCACAAAACGTGTTTAGAAAGGTTCACAAATAATTAAAATCCATATAAGTCCTGTGATGTCATTAATCAACTTTTTTAGGACGCGGGATTCGTAAATAGCTTTAAAATGACATAAGTTACGTTAAAATAGGTTTATAAGTAAGATAAATGCAAATTTTCAAATTAACCCTGTGACGTCATGTTGCAATTTTGTTTAATTTAAATGATGAGGACTGTGTCATGTTCAAAATAGGGAATATTTTGGTGTATTTTATCCAATTAGCCCTGGAAATTTTGAAACTTTCCCTTTCATGAACAGAAATTTATGAAAAAGACATTTTCTAACTTGGCAATTTTCGAAGCCAAGTTCGATAATTTCAAATTTATTTACCGATTTTAACAAAATTTAGTTGCTTTTATGTTGGTCTAACTCAGTTGTCATTTATATACAAGACGTCATTTTACCAAATTTGATCAGTAAAATAAGATATAGGGGACCATGCCAAGGTCAAACCCTCTTGACACTAAACCATTAAAAAAGTTTGTTTGACATTTTTCGAGATATTATAAAAGTGTTAACGAAAAACGTTACGCTTACGGTATTTTGATAATGGTAAAACTCTTGTGTATAATTATACCAGATGTCCCTTTCGGACTAACGTAATATTTTTATGCTTTTTATGCTCATTACCGGCGTACTCGCTATACATGGCCGGGTTTTGATATAAAGGGTAGCTTATGCGGGACTGTAATTGATGTCTGTCTGTCAGACCGTGTCAACATCATTCCCTAAAGGAGCCATAGAAAACGTTAATCCCTACAGTCACAGTGCAGTCAGGATCTCTTTAAAATAAATATTAAATAAATAAATAAATTAAATAGCTTAGTACTTAGCTTCGGGAATTGCTAAACTGTATTTTAGACTTAAATGAACCTATATTTTGACCAACTGCGTCACTTCCAAGTTCCTGCGCTTCAGGGATCAATTGCCAGTAATATCAAAAACGGATTTATGGGATAAGAACGTCGGAGTTAGCGAATTCACCCCCCATCCTCGCATACTTTATTGAGAAACTTCGTCTGCTTATATTTTGACTCCACCCACAAATTCTGTATATAGCTACTTCTAGAGATCGAATTTGTGGGTGGAGTCAAAATATAAGCAGACGAAGTTTCTCAATAAAGTATGCGAGGATGGTACTAGAGGCTAAAGCTACGATCCGACGTTCTTATCCCATAAATCCGTTTTTGGTAATATGTGATAGCATCTCAAGCTTGTTACTGTAAGAATGATTTGAATTGAACAGAACTACAAACTTTGTTGTAGATAGCACTCACGAACGACTGGCAACACTTATCAGCACACAGCATATAGATTAATGGCACCTACTTGCCTTTGACTGTATTAAACTCTATGGGTAGTTAACATGGAGTGCCACTACTCTATAGACCTGGCAAAACTGTAATGAACTAAACCTCGCCCATCCCAAATTTTGACCTACTATTGCTACATAACGAGTTGTAGGTCAAAATGAGACCAATTCGGCCATATAATTATACCTAAAAGCAAAACCCTCGTATTTCCCAGAGGGGTGTAAAACCAATATTGAACGCGTACTCTCGTTTCCTCTCTGATGATGTCTTTACGTAGGCTCTGCTAAGGTTTAATCCCTCTAGCTCCCTTCCCCCCCCCTTCTCCTTCTGGTTGGTTGGCCTATACTCTGATTATTTCTCGGCTTTTGCTAGAAGTTAGTACTCGAGACGTTTTGGCTTCTTTATCAGGGCTTTTCTCTTAGCATGAGGGATTCGCTATTAAAAAAAAATCTTAGAGGTTCTTGATTTACTCGAAGGTCGTTACGTTAGGACGGTTCTCTTAACTTCTTACTAAATAAAAATGACGGTTACGTCTTTCGTCTTTCGTTCTTCTTACTAAGATTCAAATTGAAAAATAAAAATAAAAAAATAGAAAAATACCGGTATTTTTTTTTTCACGTGTTGGCGGGAAAAAAAAGCGGGAAAATGCCGGCACGAGAAAAAAGCGGGAAAATGTTTCCTAGTAGGCCTAGGTATACTTTTCGTTAATACAATTTCCCGCGCTCGCGCTGTAATAAACACGTGACCCGTCAAAGTGTTTGATCCATGATCAAAGGTAAAAGTACGATATTTTGAATCGTCTGGTTATATATATAATAACATATATATGTATCGTACGTTATTGCTACAGGTGTATATATTATAACTATACAAAATACAAATATATCGGCGTAATTTGAATTTCTAAGCGTATATTTTTAGATTTTCTATTATTTTTTCTATAAAGAAAAGAAATACTAAAATGAACAATCTGGGTTTCGTTATGATGCTCTTATGCTCTTATGTAATTGAATTCTCAAAGTTGGAATGTGTGAAAATGACTTACAACGACGTAGAGAGAGAAAAAACGTTTGGGATAAAAATCTTAATTATACTTTGTAACACGCCTGCCGTTTCTGCTTCTCTTTCTGTTGGTTCTATTTTCTTTTCTTTTTTTCAAGGAATATAATAAAGGAAAAAGGATCAAATGGAACCTATTCTTAATGGTCTTTTAAGATGGAAAGGGAAATTCAAGACATTTTTGTAGGATTATAATGGTTCGAATAGGGTTTTTATGAACCGTGGATATCAGGGAAGGACCTGAACCAGGCCTGAACTGACTATTTGGGGAATTAGTTTACTTGGGTGAAATATTAGGGGAAATTATGAATTTCGCAAAACATTAGGGAAAATTATGATTATTTCGCGAAAAATTAGGGAAAAATATGATTATTTCGCGAAAAATTAGGGAAAAGTATTATTATTTCGTAAAAATCAGGGAAGCACGTGTGATTTTTCGTCACCAAATATGATAAATTAATAAAATTTCGGGATGTATTTAAACGGCGACTATAAAAAATACATATCAAGTTAGGGAGAGTATATAAGATTTAAAAAAAAAATTTGGTCTAAAAATATGGATTTTTGAATTTTCTTCAAACCAACTACAAACCAAGGTTTTGCACTATAATATTCCCACTCGCGGTCAATTTTAAAAGACCCCTATTACGTAAATTTTAACTTTGCAAGCGTAGTTTCAATCTAACTGACAAGTTAGGTTGTCCAATGGGCGGGCAATGGCTCGCTAAACGAGAGTAGTGGATAGGGGAAAAGAGATGCTATGCTAGGAAACTGCAGCTAGATGGGGAGTATAAATATTCTTTTATCGACTTTTCAATTAAGGGCCCACGGCGGCGACGTACCTTGTCCATTCAGCTAAGCTAGAACAGGGGAAAGAAGCCCTTAGAGAAGATGATTTCCAACTGCAGACCCTTCCTTGGCTTAAAAGCTCTCTCGGCTTTATTAAGACTTGTAAAGTGGACAAGCTAGACCTCCTATTTCATTTTCAGCCGGGCTAATAAGTGGCCAAAATAACCGAGCCAGAAATGGAAACGCTTTAAAAAGGGAGGGACGGAGAGAGGGGGGGAGAGACTTGAACCCCTTCAGGATTAGAAACGCGGCGGGTTCAAATTTGAAAGTTTCAATTTCGTTTTGCTTGATTCTTAAAATTACCACAGAGAGTGAGAAAAGGTTTCGCATTACGCGTAACTTTTCAGCGAGAAAACACTCTCTCTACTATTAAAAGTTAATATTAGTTTAAAAGGGGTTTCGTACTCTTACTTTGGTATAATATAAAGTCAGGCAAATTGAAAATGGACCCCCCAAATCCTCGACCAAGTGTAGGAAGTCGGGGAGTGCAAAATATACAAACGTGATGCACCCAATTACGTATTTTGTTTGTTTTCTTTTGTAATCAACGTTTCTCTTACTGTTTATCCGATTCCGATAAATTGGGTTTATCTGATTTACAGTTCTGAACGCACTGTAGGTATACTTGGCAAAATTTCAGTTAAATTCAGGGAAATTTCTGTAAACACGATTAAGTTTCTTTCCTCAACGTGGCTTTAAAAACAACAATTTTTGACTTGTTAAGTAGTCTTGAAATATTACCATAAGTTTATATAATATATTTTCTATAAGTATGACACAACCTATACTTCGTACTGCTAGTAGACTTACATCTCGAGCTAGTTCTAGAACGACAAGCGAGAATTGAGGAATACACTGTTAATTTTGCAGTCCATCTAGTTCCTATTTAGTCTATACTTAGCCTTTGACAGCGCCTCACCAGGTGTCGCTTTACTTCGAATCTATGACTTACCTCACAAGCTCCAGTTTGTAACTAGTGACAAACTTATGGAACTTCTTATGATATTACATATAGTTTTCCACACCTGGAATTATAATGAAATCTATTTTCAAAATTTTTTTTAATTATTTAAAAAATCGTCTGGAAAAATACCATTTCAAAATTCATTCGAAAGCATAGGAAACTAAAGCTACCAAAGACTAACTCTAAAGTACTTTAAAGTTTAATTTACTTTTGATATTACTAAATAAAAATCGTCTCGCATACCCCCTAAAAAAATTCTTCTAAATAAAAAATGTTGAATGAGTTTCCGCTTTAAGAATCGCACCTGTCAACCCGCAAAAAATAATAGCTTTCGCTACGTGCCCCTAGCTATTGGAGTGCAATTTAACCGTATACTAAAGATAATAGGCTTAAAACGTACAATTTTACCCCAGGCATTCTTAACCGCATCATAGCCTTGGGTAACGATATCAAGTATAGGTGATACGAAAGATAGTATTCCGAGGAAGCTGCCTACAACCAAATCCCCGGTTCAGTTTATAAGAGTTAATACTGGAATAAAAGGGGGATTTGAAATAGGTTAGGAGTACGATATAATATTGTACGCATTACCTTATGTAAAATGAATGTGATTAGATGTTCTGGGATATCTTTCCATAGCCACAGTTAACTGGAAAAGTTCACTATTTTTTTTTTATTTTGTGGTGCCGGTTTTTTATCTTGTCTATGGAGAGAGCAGAGCGCCTCATATTGCGTTCAACCCATGGGGGATTTATGCTAATGTTGTAAGGAATATTTTTTGTTTACCTAAATATTAGTTATTTAAGTATACAGGGTGTTTTTGGTAAGTCTGCCATCCATGAATTGAGTGGGATGTAATTTGGGTGCTCGATTTTGAGTCAAAAATGTAATTTCTATTTTCATTTTGCCACAAGGGTCACTGTTTTCGAGTTATGATTTTAAAAGTGTTTTTAGGGACGACCCCCTTAATTAATTATAAATAATTGTCTTTCAGTTTCTTAATTAAATTTAAGGGGTCGTCCGTAAAATACTCTGGACAATCTTAACTTGAAAACAGTAGCTCTGACTCTCTGACGACAAAATGTCTTGATATAAGTTGAATTTTCAACTTAAAATCGTATACCCAAAGAACATCAGCTTATCAAAAACACCCTGTATGTTTAATAGAGTAATGGCAGCATTCCACCTTTGACTGTGTATTCAACTCTAAGGTCGATTTAGCTAGGTAGTCATTGGTAATTTCGAAAAGGCGTTGTTGTTTAGTGACTAATAAGTGTTTCATTCAAAATTCTTCATCTCCAAAAATATATTTTTTTTTCTTAGTATAGTATTTTCTGTATATGATTCATGAAAAACTTGACTAGTTTTCTTCAAGATCGATAAACCGATACATACGAGGATGGTCATTGGACCTAGACTGAGAGCCTTTCTTACCAAGTTCATTCTATTTTTCTACGAAAAACACTTAGGTCAGCTCCTATATATATGTAATCTCAAATCCATTAACTTCGGCAGTCAAAGCTGTCTTTTTGGTTTCTAACCAAAAGAAAAAACCTTTCATTGTCTAGAACTGTCTTCCAAAGTCTAAATCTAAAACGTAGCGGTTTTTTAGAGCCTCAGGCAAAATAAAGTTAAACATGACATTTTTAAGGGTATGCCTTGTAAGAATTTTCAAACAATTGCTCTCTGCTTTCGTTGGGTTAACAGACTTGAAGATTCTTCTGTTTTAACAAGAAGTGATATCTAGTTTATTAGGGAGAAGGTATAAGATGCTTAAGTATTCGCGCGCCATAGTCCCAGTCCCCCTTTCAAAATACAAGGGGGGACGTAAAAGGAGGGCGGGCTATTTCGCTACACTCTCCTCAGTCGGAAAATATGACTGTAATTTTCGTCATTCGCGTCGCGCTGACGTGAGTTTTCAAGAACCAATGAGATGCTGGTTGTAATTTAGAGGAGGGGATTAACTCCGGACCTACTATACGTTTGTACTGGAGATAAAGCTGGAATTGTGGCGAATTTATTTTATACCTTCTCCCTAATAAACTAGATATTATTTCTTGGTCTTAAAGGCACAAATATTTTTGAAATTGAGAGTACTTGGTGACTTTTTATACTTCATAGATAGTGTTGTTGAAACATATAGTCATATTTCATTATACTTATTTCTACACCAATCAACTTGCGAGTATGAGGAATGAATCATTAGATACGACATCCATATAAGGAGCGTATTTTAATAATCGCGCTATCCCTTTGAAATAAAACTTACAACAAATCACTTTTTTTTTGTTGAACAGATAAAGATAAGCCTAGACAATATAAACCCCCTTCCTTTAGTGGAGGTCTGAAATTTTTTTCCCCGTCTTAATCTAGCTTGAGATTAAACCCAGCCTTATCTCATCACCGACATAATACAGCGGATTAGAAGTAAATAACTTTGAAGTAATCAAGTCTGTATCAATATAAGTCAAAAGTTCTGACAGACCTGACTGTCTCAATTCAGCCCAAACCGCTTAACCTAGAAGGTTGAAAATTTGAAGGGACGTTACGCAGAAGTAGTAGGCACGCTCTAAGAAAGTTTTTTTCCAATCCGTCGCCATCTTAAAAAATGGCGGCCAAAAATGCAATAAAACCTTTATGGAATAATAATGATTTAACGTTTCAAAAGATTTCACTGATATTTTTGGACTGGTTATCTTATAGACAAGGCCTTTTGGCTTTTTAAAAAAAATGTTTTGTAAACTTTTAATTATAACCTTCTGCAGTTGAACTTTTATATTTGAAGATAGTAAGTGCAATAAAAAAATTTCTCAGAGTCCCTTTTCCTTTTCTGAAGGTTATCTTCGTGAGACTGGAGTTTGAGTTTCTTTATGAGGTAATAGCAACCGATGTTATTCTTTACTGTAACTTAGCGCAGTTAATGCCGCATGGCTGCCATTTCTCTCTCTCCTCACCCTTAAAGATTAAAATTTACTAGGACTAAAGTATTATAGCAAAAACTGTATAAGTTTAAAGGAAATTAATTGGAACATACTGTACTTTTGCTTTTAAACTAACAAATCCTCAGGCACTTAGGCCTACTCTCGCTTATATGTGCAATAAAAACATTTGCAGGGTATTTTTTCAGCTTTGAGAGAGAGAGGAAAAAAATTCTTATCTGTTGAGGTATGTCAAGATATTATGTGTCTTTACACAAGGTATGAAGGTAGGGAGTTAATAATATAGTTAAGAATGCGTTTCCATGGTAACAAGTCTGAAGTTTTCAAGTTAGAGATGAAAATTTTAGAGCATTTTACTCAAAAGTAACATAATAATTTTCCCCAAGGCTTATCGTTAGGATGTAATAAAAAGTATAGAAATTTCTTTTTGACATTCGTTATATTTGAATTTGATACAAGCCAAAGGGTTAAGGTCCTTAAAAGTGCATTTTTACCTGTTAGAGGTGGGTATATTAAACTGACCAATAGCAGCTGGAAGTTTAGACACCAGAAAAGGTAGTAATTTTGTTATGAATCATACAAAGCAGTAATTAATTTTTTTATCAAGTGAATAAACACAACGTTGAGTCATTGTGTTGTAGGCTTAACAAGCACGAAACACTAATACGTTTTTAGACATCCCCCACTTTAATAGCGCTGTCAAGTGACATAGTATCATTTGAAATGCACCCACATACACACACAGAATCACGTGGAACTCAGTTTGAACAGTATACACAGAGTATTTTAACAGAACTCACCTGCCAGTTCGTACATACCTTTGACAAACGCAACAAAATTTCTCATAGGTATTTGTTGAGATAAACATACCAACTTCGTTCATTGCTTTGACAAGACCTTTGAGTTAGTGTAGCCTAAGGAGGGTTTGTATCGTTCGTTGTGTTCAATAGAAAAGGACTATATATGCTTAAATTAAACCCCAACGACAAATATTCAATTATCACGTGATTACCCAACGCTATCTTCACGCTTAAATTAATCAATTAAGGAAAAATATTAATTTTTGGCGCGTGGATGAGTATATTTTTAATCGATACACGAGACGAGGGGTCCCCACTACGAAGAGGTCGGAAAGTTGCCTAAATTACTTTACTCCTCTATAGACAGACGATCAGGAAAGTTTTTAAATGGTAAATCTGTTACAACCATGCATCAAGAAGTGATATCTAGTTTATTAGGGAGAAGGTATAAAATGCCTAAGTATTCGCGCGCCATAGTCCCAGTCCCCGTTTAAAAATACAGGGGGGGGGGCTAAAAGGAGGCCGGGATATTTCGCTGCCTCTCCTCAGTTGGAAAATACAAGTAATTTTCGTCATTCGCGTCGCGCTGACCTGAGTTTTCAAGAACCAATGAGATGCTGGTTGTAATTTAGAGGCGGGGATTAACTCCGGACCTACGTTTGGACTGGAGATAGAGCTGGAAATGTGGCGAATTTATATCTTCTCCCTAATAAACTAGATATCACTTCTTGCCTGCATATTATGTTGATATTAGGAAGTGAAGTGAAGTGTACCTCCCCTTCGTTCATTCCCAACCGACCGCGTAAAGACAAGAGGGGGGATGGGGTGGGTTATCCGCGATTCAATCCGTCTTTTATGATAGAACGAAACTAATTAAAGAGATTCCTTGCTTTTTTTCCCCCCTCGCATCGTTCCTTCCTTATCTATACGAATGTTTTTCTGCCCGAATTAAAATCGGTTTCTCGCGATTTTCCTAATCAAATTTTCCTCTTTTGGATTTATCTTCCGACACTCCCACGCACGCTCGCAGACAACGACGCCTCGTAATTATCACGCAGTACGATTTCAAAATCAGCGCCTCGTTTTTCTTATTTTTTTATTTTTATTTTTGTTTGAATATTTTTAATTATTTGATTTAATTAAAAAATGCCAAATGGGGAATTTTTCATTTATTTATTTTTTCCTCTACCGCATCTTAACATAGTTTGATTTTTGACGTGAATATTAATTGATGTAGGTGTAATATGTATGGTAAATCGGAATGGTCACGTGATTGTGGAGGATACAATATTTTGATTAAAATTATCATGATTATAGTTTCAAGTTTATGCGTTTTTATAACCATTTGAAGTGAAAGAATAAGTTCACATTTTTGCAGATTTTATTATTTTTAATTATTTAAAATAATTAATATTTTAAATTAGCTGTAATATTAAGGAATATATGAGCCGTTAAGTTAATTTACTTTAGCAGACGATGGATAAGTCGGTCAGGTGGGAGTGTTATCTATAATTGTCTAAAATAATTTTATATCTGAACATCCGTATCGGATTTAAATAATTTTAAAATAGAAAAATGGTGTAATATTTTATTATTTTCAGTATAAATTGGCACAGATCAATATTGGAATGAATTTCACCGTAAAAATAAATAAAATAGATAATATTACACAGGAAATATCAATTATCTTTATCGCGTTTATATAATTTAGAATTAATTATTTAGTTTTTGAACTGGAGCCAACTTTTTAATAATAAGTAAGGGACATAAACATTAAATTCCTTAAACTTTACTCATCTTCATAAATAAAATTTTATAATTTAATACCACGTTTAAATGAGTATTTAACTTTGTTGTTATCATAATTTATTCCATTCGAGCATTAAAATATTTAAATTAACAGATAATGATTTCAATATCAACGTAGCGTAACGTATCCAAAAATTTAAAAATATTCAAAATAAATTATAAAATAAATATTACGTATTAGTAAAAGTATTTCAAGGTCCTCCTCTTTTTACTAAGAAGAATTTTATCGTGTGACGTCACGGCCGAATGATTCACGACGTCGCTTATTTCGTGAGGCCGGAGAACCCTAACATTATTTTGACACCTGGTGTTGTTTCTTTTTTTATTATTTATTTATAAACACCTGTCTCTGCAGCATGCGGCTAAACTACAAACATTTTATTTTAAATTACGCCAAATCAATTTAATTGTAGTTTAGTTTGGTGCGGACAAATGGACTGAATAAATAAATCATTTATAATGGATAAAGTTTGTGGTTTAAAACTCTCAAATTATCTCTTTTTGGCGAATTTCTGATTATACCTTAAATTCTTCCTTTTTCCTGAATAAATTATATCGGGAGCTTTTTCCAAAAAAAAAAAAAATATATATATATATATTTGCCTAAATTTAATATTTTATCAGAGTTCAAGAATATTCTAGGGGAATATTCCGGTCACGTTTAGGAGCAGTTTGCAACTCTTATAATATTCCTTTTCTGAAGTTTGAAGCCTTACTCAGTCTTATATATATATTGAAAACTGCACTTTATTATTGATTAAGGGTTATCCAGGTTCATTTTGAGCGCAAGGGTCAGACCATTCGGTAGCTAGCAATCAATGCATTAGCAGAGTGCTTGCTTATTGGTAATCTAGGAAAATATTTTAAATGGCTAACTCTTGATTTCGGTTTTGAATGATCACTGTAAACAACTTCCTTGACCTACGATGCTGTAATTAATTTTGTAGTGAAGTTAATTAATCTACGCCTTTGAAAGCTTTTTAATCACTTAACATCTTGGCTAATGAGGGTCAATAATTTAGAAACTTAATGACGTCGAAAGTATTTTAATTATATTTTTGTTTTTGTTTACCCACTACACCAACTAAGCCGTTTGATTGTATATAAATTGCATTATGTAGCGACTTTAGTTATCTCTAACCATCGTATTTTCTTTAAATATGTTTACACTTAACTATGATGAATGTATTCTGATCCTCTCTTTTTATTATACCGAAACATCACCTATAAATATTTATATCTAGATTTAATTTTTTGGTAATAACTGACATGAAATAGACACGTATCACAAATGTTTCATTTTCAATAGAAATATTTAAGTGAAGCCAACATTCAGGGGTAAAAGCACCTAATGTATTTTCTATGAGGCCCCTGTAAAATCTTCGACCCGCAATACACTGGTGTATACATACACCCTACGAATTTCCTACAGAAACAAATTCGATTCGCGTTTGGAAATTGATAAATATATCTTACCCTTCCTGTAATTTAACGTAACTTATAAAATAATTACCTACAAGTGTAATTACCTCCCTCCTTTTTAATGGATTCTTTGATTTCCCCATCTCACGTTCGTGATCCACACAAACCAAGTGCTCTGTAGTATTTTAATGGATTGTTCGTGGATTTTCTTCTTCTCCTCTTCCTGACCTGATCAAGAAACCCAAAACGTTCCTTAGGAAGGAGAGAAAACACGCGAAAGGAAGAGACTCGAACTCGGAGAAGGAGTTCTTATACCGAATTCAACACCGCAGTTATACTAGAGCAATGGTTCAAAGTATCGCAACGTAAAAGCTATAGGGAATTTTTACCAAAGTGTGGAGAAACTTCCAAAATCGAAAAAAGGAGAGAGAGTAAACGGAAAGAGACCTTATTATTGTTGTAGGGGTTAGTTAGTTAGTTAGTTGCTCTAAGTCATTACGGATGACACCTTAAATTTAATAAAGAAACTGATTAAAACAATAATTTATAATTTACACTAATTAAGGGGTCATATCTAAAACACTAAAAAAATCATAACTCTGATGGCAAAATGGAGATACTGGTTATATTTTCGACTAAAAATCGTGCACCCAAAGAACATCCCCCTTATTTTATGCGGCAGATTTATCAGAAACACCCTGTATAGGCGTAATAATTAGCATAGCCGGTACATAGTGATTTGGTTGCGTATTAGAAGAGTGTCAGGGTGCCGGTCACATAACCATGGGAAAACAAACCTCGCTAATATTTTATGACTTAACAAACCAACATTATTGGGTCCTTAATCCGTTATCAATAAAAATAATTGATCCCTAAAATTTTGGGAATTAGCGAATTAAGGAGTTAGGCGTTTTAGATCCCCTTTGGTATACTAAACGTACAGTCCGTGTTGGGAATCGATCCAAACGTTTAGCCTTGAGATTCGTCTACACTCTACAGCCTCTTTTCCGAGAGCGAGAGAGGAGAGAGAGAGAGAGAGAGAGGAAGGAGTAAGAGAGAGAGAAGAGAAGAGGTCTGGATAGCGGAAGGCTGCAAAGGCATAGCGCGGACGGGACGAGCAGACAAGGCCCGGTCATTCCCCTTACTGACATCGATCCGTGGTCTAGGACGAGATATTTCTAGCCTTCCCCATCCCATCTTCCTACTCCACTCTAACCGCCCCACACTCCCTCACTTTTCCCCCCCTTTTGGGAACTTTTCCCACTTATGAAACTCTTTTTCTATTTATTGTTTTGTTTATTTTTTTAGAGAGGATATTAGGTCTATCTAGACTGATCTACTGAAACTTTTTAATAACGTACGATCTATTGCTATTATGTCAAGTGCTCTTGTAGACCTCATTCAAGACCCCGGATTGGAATAATTAGGGAAATTTGTTTAGAGACTAAATGTCATTGAAAATTATTTATAATTGAAATTAATTTAATTATTGTTATTTTAATTACTTGCTATGGACAAATTAAAGTTTTAGCAGTTAACCATAACCCCATAAACCGAATTTGTAGCACCGGAAATAGATGCAGTATCTATTTAAATTTCTTTAGCTCGTGTATTCTTCTAATAGTTTTGGTCTTTGACCCCTTCAATGTAGCCTACTCTTTAATTTTAAGTTTTGAAGAAATTATATGGGAATTAGTGTTCTCCTAAATATAATTAATTAAGAAGCCGACAACTTAATTATTGCAGATGATCATTCATTTATAATACAGTCTAATTAAAAATATAATGAAATTTCACGTAGCGGTAAGCATTAAATAATTTAAACGTAACTGGAAAATGTATAATTTGGTTTTCTGACGTCATAATCGAGATTCAGAGCGCGTGCGCAAAAATTGCTAGAAATAAGTTCAAATAACTCTGGTAAGAAGCAGCTAGGCTCCTATTTACACAATGCACGTAATTCACCCCCATAACTTTATCTTTTAGTATCCAACCAACGTGGATTATACCCCCGGTAATATCACAAAGCCCTCCCCCTTATTTTTCCACCCAGTTAATGGCGAATATACGTGGTACAATCCCTTTCGTAACAACGTATAATGTATAACAACAACGACGTCGTTAACAACCCTAAAGTATGAAAGAAGAAATTCAATATCAATTTTTTTATTTTAGTCTTTTACGTTCAAGGAGGAAAGAATAGCCGACCGAGGCTTAAAGACAGTATATAATACACATATATAGTACCAAAAAGTGATATCTAGTTTATTAGGGAGAAGGTATAAATTCCCCCTACATTTCCAGCTTTATCTCCAGTCCAAACGTATAGTAGGTCCGGAGTTAATCCCCGCCTCTAAATTACAACCAGCATCTCATTGGTTCTTGAAAACCCACGTCAGCGCGACGCGAATGACGAAAATTACTTGTATTTTCCGACTGAGGAGAGGCGAAATAGCCCGGCCTCCTTTTACGTCCCCCCTTTTATTTTGAAAAGGGGACTGGGACTATGGCGCGCGAATAATTAGGCATCTTGTACCTTCTCCCTAGTAAACTAGATATCACTTCTTGATAGTACACTGCAGTTTTTTTCAAAAATACTTAGCCTAGCCCCCGGAGCTGTATAAATAAGCTTCGCTGTATGACCAAGGCCAGGACGCGGACCAAAAACTCTAGGAGAGATTCTCTCAAAACCTTTAAAAGCCAACCATCCGTGGATAAGCTGAGCTAGGACCGCTTGCCATATTATACTCTTAAAATCGAGACAGTCCGGAACCTATGCTTATATATAGATATATCCCAACAAAAATAAATGTAGAAAAGTATACTTAGGCAAAGTTCTACAAGCCAAAAGTTCCTCTTGTCAATATTTGAGCTAGAAAACTTTGCTAATAAAAGGAAAGCCACAGCATTGATTTTTCTATGCAAGGGCCGCATTTTATTATAATAAGAAACTAGGCTTAAATCGTCTGACTTTTTAAGTCCAACAGCGTTTAGCTTGTAATTTGAAAAACGTTATAGACTATTCTATTTATTACTTGTGCCGAGAGGCAACTCACTAGGTATCGCTTGACAAACTCTCATTATCTATACAGAGAGCTTTCGTTTGGAGGAGGAGCTAAGATATGTGAGCTAATTTACACCGCAATATTGGTGGGTTCATTGCATAAGGAAAGCTGAAACCCACCAATATGGCTGCCAAAACCGTGGTAGGACTTAGGATGGTGTGACGTACTACGCAGCCAACTGAAATCTCTATTGTCAAACTTATAGAACATAACTTTAGAAACTTATATAATAGATATAAGAGTAAGTTCAAGAGTGATAAAACATGGAGTGGGAATAAGTAAAGATAATTAACAATTCTTAATGCAACGCTAGTTAGTTTAGTTTTAATCAAAGTTAATTAATTGGAAGTAAAACTTAGTTGATAATATCTCAATGTGTAAGGCTGCTACCTACGAATTAAATGAAAATTGGGTCTGATTCTTATCATACATACCACGGGATTATGCCTCAACCCGTATAAGTGGTCTGCGACTCTCTTAACTATGACGATGGTACTTGTCCCTAATATTGTTCGATGTCCCATTTTACGTCGAAAACTATTCTCAAAATCCTGATCCAGCTATGGCCTTTTCCCTTTTAATGGTTGGTTCGGTCAAGAGTGGACTGTTGCCGTTAAAGTATTAGCAGCAATGGTTTTTTTTTTTATTATTAAATATTTCACGTAAGCCTTGGTCGTCCGAGTGTAAAAGATTCATATGGAGAGGAGAAAGGGTAGAGAGAAGGGAAAGGAAAAGGGTATTGATCGTTTTCAATTATTTCATATTAGAAACGCTACAACGAATCCGGGAACAACCCTTTTTATTAATATGGAAGCGGTATTGCATTCTCTAGGGGGATTTTTTTTTTTTGTACTATATCCTAAATGAACGTAACGTCTGTCTGTCTGCGAAGCAGAAACCAACAAGAGGGATGTCACGCTATATTTGAGGAGCAAGACAAGATAGCAAAAGGATACGAAAAAAAAAACAACCCCCTTTTTTTTTTGGTCGAGTTTCCACAGTATCCTATCCTATCCTGTCTACGTTGCTTTTTAGACGGTTTTTTTCTGCGTGAAAGTACCCTATATGGCGATAGAATCTGTCATTCCACGTTGTTACTTGCTGCGAAACGCAAACCCTTGTGGATTTCTGATTTTTTAACCCCTTACAAATTCAAAGGTTCCTTGACTGTTTGACTTGATCCTTGCTGTAAGGCATGTCCATCTTTTTGTTTAATTGACATAATTTTTGTCTCTCTATCATTTTGACAGCCGTGTCTTTGGCTAAAATATTATTAGCCCTTCTGTTTAGCTGTTTTATTTCGCACGATACCGTCTCTTCACTCAAAAAATTCTTTTAATTTCTTGAACAATTTATTGGATTTTGTGAAACAACATGCGAGAAAACGTTTAGTAAGATCTTAAAGTTTGACATGGTTTTCATTTTTCATTTTCAAATTTTGGTTTTTGTGAAATTATTACAAACCAACTACAAATAGGGGTTTAAGATGGCTCTATCATCTTGTTTTGGTTCTTGTGGTACATGTATAAATGTATTTCCTGTCCAGGAAATTGAGGGTTGAAGGGGTATTCGTATATAGGTTTCTATTTGGATAAGACACGAAAAAACTAATTGTATGTCAGTATGTTCTAGTCGTACATTATAGAGACATGGCACTTCTCATTATTTTCCATGCCTCCCTCTTACAACCTTAAACTTGTAACTGCCATTAAGTTATATTATTCGCCATCTCGGATGTCGGTCCTCTCCCTGGGACCCTGTACCATATATTTTTTTATGATTTGTCTTCTCTAGGGTTAATGTAAATATTTAGGAGGTTATTTAGAAGTAATGGCAGTTGTCTGACTAGTCCCATATTTGATCCTATGGGAAAATAACACGCCATGCCATCGGATCGGATGAGTCTCCCCCCTAGCTCAACGTAATAAATAATTTATTCTTGTAATATTCCATTCCCAGTATACAAAAGAGTTAAAGGCAAGGTTAGTGCGTTTAAAAAGGCGGTAACTTGGCTATATGTACTTTGCAAACTCCGCCTGAAACGATATACAGTTTGTACAGTTTTCGAAAGACATAAAACTTGTCTTGTTTCAGAATATGGTTTTTTTAGCTACGTGTAGTTGGTCAGTTTTACTTGGCAATGAATATAGTGATACGCTGCGGGGTTACTTGCCTTCGATGTTACTTTCAACTTAGATAGTTGTACGGTACGTATTTACGATACACTTTAACAAATTGTCCCCATAAAATAGGTGTACCGAGAAATTTCAAGGTCTCTTTTAGAATTTAGTTCTAAAGTTTTGGATTTACGTAGTTTCCAAGAAAGAGGATATTTTCTATGTCACTGTTCCCTCGAGGTTGGATTCCTTCCTTCTGCATACATAAACGCTGACCATCTGCTTGCTTGGTCATGCTCGCTGAAGGTTCTTATTCTAAAGGCCCATGATGGTACAGTACTCGCTCTAGCCAACTAGAAATAGCCCTTTCAAATATTTATGTGTATTTCGGTCACAATCTTACAACCCTTTCCCGCGAGGGGTGTGTTCGTTGACGGCGATGGACAGCCGCCGAAACACCCTCGAGCTCTGAGGCATACTGTTGAGGGACAACCTTTAACTGAACCTTAACCCTAAGAATGGGGGTGTATGTCTTATTCGTGAATTCTTTGGAATTATTTGTAATTGAGTCATGAGAATGGAATTTCTTCATTTTCTTGAAAAGACAAGTCCTCAGAAGCAGCAAAATTTTCTATTTCAAAATTACGACTTGTAATCTTAAACATGTCATCGTTGACGCGTTGCCTTCGAAAACCGGTTAAAATTAGGAGTTTTAATGGTACAATCTATTTAAACATAACTTTAACTAGTCAGAGAAAATGACTTTTGACGATCAGGGAATTTCGAAATTAAATATCTGCTGCAACTCTATGTAGTTTCAGGCCTCTGAGATGGCGTTACATTACTTTCTTTGATTACTGTCTTAAGTTCCAGGGATCACCATAGTCGTTAGTTTAACATTTAACGGAAGTGTCAAAGTTCAGTGATGTTATTTTTATTTTTCTCTCTCTCTTCTTGCTCGCTCTGCACTACAGCAACAGTATTTTACGATTATATGTTAGACGTCAAATAAAACTAGGTGCTCCGGATATACCAACCGATTTTATCCGTTCCCTTTTACCCTCCTGGGTTGTCTCCCTCCCCGTCCTGCTGTACTTTCCATAAAAGTCAACGTACATCCTTTCAGATTCTGTTTTATGTCCCATCGTCTCTCTTTTTTTATAACTTATAACTATCCCAGATAAAGAATTCCACGTTTACCAAGGTAAAACCATCAAGATCAACATCCTAATTGAATCAACTAAGGCTTAACTGAATTTTCCCTTTGAGATAAAGTTTTTCCAAACCAACCTACCAACTCTCATTACAAGCTTTTGCCTCAACCCAATGTTTTTTCTCTCTCCCATTTTTTTTTGGGTCCAAAACGTTTTATGCCTATCTTGTCACGCGCGTGGTGCTGTAACCCTCGTTAAAAAGATGAAACTTTTTTTCTATCTAAAAAGTTTTACTATGAAAATACTCCATAACCTAAGCTACAAACAATACATTATATATCACACTTCCCCCAGCTTTCCTGTATGGTTTACTTTCAATTTAGAAAATTGTGACTTGGGTTTTGAATTGGTATTGTTATTGCTAAGGGGGGAAAAACGCGATAAGTTTTATTTTATAGACAAGTTACGTTGTTATTTCCGGTTGATTATGGGTAAAGGTTACGGTTTTAGTTGTCATTTATATAGATATAAGTTCATAAGATATGTTCCATAAGTTTGTCACTGGTTACAAACTGGAGCTTGTCATGAGGTGAGTGAGGTAGTTCACAGATTCGAGGTAAAGCGACGCCTGGTTTTGGCGCTGTCAAAGGCTTAGTACGGAATATATAGGACTAGATGGACTGCAAAATTAACCATCGAGTGTAAGACTTTGTCGTTCTCCAACTAGCTCGAGCTGTAAGTCTCTAGCATTACAGGGTATAGGTAGTGTCATACTTATGGAATATATCTTATAAACTTATGATGTAAGTAAGGAAACACCATGCTGGTGTGTTTTTCCGTTCGACATTTTGGTAGACCGCGTTAGCTGTTATTATTTTTGGCATCGTCAAGGGGATATTGTTATTGTTGCGTAGATGGATGTGTATATCACGCGAATGGGGCATTGAGCTTTTACTAGCACAGGGTCGACATTATTTTATGGGTTTCATATCCTTATGTTTTACGATTTAAATTGTTTAAAGTCAAGTGTGATGTTTTTTCTTTGTAATTTCACCGTACCTTTAATAAATAGCCACTGTCCAAACTTCCGCGTTGGTTGTCCCAACTAGGGTAATCCTCCCTAAAATTCCCTAAAATGGCTTATACATATATATGACTTGTCATTGAAAATGAAGCCATTATCTAACGTTATCACACCACATTACATTACCATCAATAACAATAATAAAACTGGTTTCATTGTTAGAAGAATCAAAATTACATAATTCGTTATATACTTTACTGAAAAAAAAAATATGATAACCTAACCATGGACATGAAAACGAGGTGCATTCTCTATCCCTCATCCATTATCATCAAACGTCCTAGATTTTTTTTGGAAAATAAGAGATAAAAATGAAATGCTTTCCCCCCGCAAGGGTATTAATATAAAAAACTGGAACATTTTACAAAAAAAAAAAAAAAAGCGAAAAGGGAAATAAGCCCAAAATTCAGAAGCCCGTTTCCGCCATTTCCGGCGGAAGTTAACGTTTTACTCGGTGGTGAAACGTTCTATTTTAGTGGGATTTCTCCTAATGGTCTGAAACTTAGAGAGAAGTTTCATTTCATGCGGAAAATGCCATGTTTGTTAATACCTTCTTTATCAGATATTTCTATTCGTAGTAGCTCAGGGTTCGTATGAATATGGAAAACAGGGCAGACTTGTGTGGAAGTACTTTGGAACTTAAGCAAAATTATGTTGGAAAATCATGGGAAATAATTAACTTGAGCAGGACACACCGAATGTGCAGTACAATAAAGTACATAGGTTTTTGGAAATAGTGGGAAAGTAGTTTTTGGAATGAATATGGAAAACAGGGCAGACTTGTGTGGAAGTACTTTGGAACTCAGGCAAAATTATCTTGAAAAATCATGGAAAATAATTAACATGAGCAGGACACAACCTAATGTGCAATATAAGAAATTGCATAGTTTTTTGGAAATACTGGAAAAGTAGTTTTTGGAAATTTCATACGAACCATGGAATTACTAAAGCCTTCTCTAGCTTCCTACATAAGTTACCAGTAATACTGACAAAAACAACGGATTCTTTCTATAGTTGGTTTTTGTTCTTTAATAACTACGTTTCTGATCATTTTTTCATCGTAATATTATACTAAAGTCAATGCCAAATATCAGTCAAGTCCAAAAAGCCTGATTCCTGCCTTTTTCCTTGGTCTAAACACATCCTGAAAAACCTTTAATACGCTAGTAGGGTAAAAGGGGGGTGGGGTTGAATTCGCACAGTTTTCGGACTCGGCTGACTGCCCTCGGAACCTAGTGATCATCTTCCATGCCAAGCAAAGCGAGAAAATAATAACTCAGTCGTTGGGCCCTAGGCCCTGGAGCTGTGCCCTAGCAGCACCAAGCCCCCTTGTGTAGACCTTTCATCAGTGCTATTCCCATTGGAGGAGTTCCATGTTACACCCCCTTGTACACCAGTGCACTCTGGTCTGGAGTAGGAAGTTATATTGAGATCCTGGTACAGGAACGAACGGAACTAAAAAAAAAAAATGAAAAACAAAAGGTGGACAGATAGCAACCCCTGTTATAGATGAAAGATAGGTTAGATGCCGGTAATATTTGCCAGGGTTTTTAGATAAATGGCTGGAAAAGGAAGTATTTTTATTTTATTTTTGGTTCATGATTAGATAGTGAATTTCACTTTTCAGAAAATTCAATTTTACGTCCCTGCACAAACAGATAAGAACTTCGTATATTTTTGTCATGTCAATAAAAAATAGTCTAATTGATTGATTAGTAACTTTCAATGTTCTATAATTTTATGTTCAAACCAAACTTAGGGATTATACACTAACCTGATCTTCACTTAAAGTTAAAAGTAGTAAAAATTTTAATTTCAAAAATCTGCATAATTAAACCCTGAAATTTTTGCAGTAGAATCTGACCTTGAATGGGATAAAACCATATTTCTAACGTATTAAATTTCACCCCTTTTAATATAAGATTCTACTATAGCTTTGTAGCAGTCAAACATGTAATACATTTTTACAAATTCGCAACCATTTAATCTATAAACCCTGGATAAAACCAAACCAACTCTCCCCACACCATGACTTTTTCCATTTTTATATTTTTTCCAAGTTCTCTCATGCTACCCATGTGGTTGTAATGTATACGTTTTGGCAGAATAAATAAATATATATGTATATATATATCGGATATATTAACCCCAGCGGGGATGACTGTTTTTTCGGAAGTGTCTTTTTATATATTCCTAACTTCCGGTCGATTTTCTCAAACAACAGGGTGTTGTTGTAGTGTAGTATTTAATCAGGTGTATTGATAATAATAAGCTATTATTATTTTATTATTTACGATTTAAGATCGTGGGAAACGTGATTGAAATTTAAAAATAGAACATAAGGATGCGGTAATGGGTTGTGTAAAATTATTTTAGCTATTGTTTTATCATAGTTAAAGAAACGGTTCAGGTAACATAACATTATACCTTAAAATAATGGCTTTTTACTAAATATGAAAGGAAATAAATATTAAAAAAAAATTAATTATTTCTTATTACAAAATAATTAGTACATTTAATTAGTCTTAAAAACGAGGACTACTGTGCCATCCGCCATTAGTGTCGTCTGCTAGCCCTAACCTCTCTCAGCCTGTGAGAATTAGACCAATCAAGAAGTGATATCTAGTTTATTAGGGAGAAGGTTAAAATTCGCCCCATTTCCAGCTTTATCTCCAGTCCAAACGTAGGTCCGGAGTTAATCCCCGCCTCTAAATTACAACCAGCATCTCATTGGTTCTTGAAAATTCACGTCAGTGCGACGCGAATGACGAAAATTACGTATTTTCCGACTGAGGAGAGGGGAAATAGCTCGGCCTCCCTTTACGTCCCCCCTTGTATTTTGAAGGGGGACTGGGACTAAGGCGCGCGAATACTTAGACAACTTATACCTTCTCCCAAATAAACTAGATATCACTTCTTGGACCAATCTCGTAGGGGTAAGTAAGTAGTCCATATGTGTGACTATTCAGACCTATCAGAAACACGTTGTATAGATATTTTGATGAAATATCAATTTTGAATTGATTACAAATAGGCTACATAACAACACCTTACTGCGTTGCGTTAATTAAAGGCACGGAGTAAATTTTGCATCCTAGATTTCAATATCAATCATCCGTTTCCTCAGTATAATTACATCGTCTCCAATTTATTCTCGTCGACCTAGCCTTTTGAATATTAGCGACTTAAGACGTCCTCCTAGCCTATAGCTGGCTTTACGTCTGGACCAATCAATAAGTTAACAATTTAAGGAGTCTCTTTGAATTCTAAGCGATTCAATATTAAATTTAACGGAAGCGGAAACACCGAGAATATCGAATATCGGAATATACCATTTTGTGTTTTCGGAAATTAAATGTATCTATGTCTAATTAATAGTAAAATTACACCCCAAATAAAATGCTGATGTATTTGTATTCAAATTTAGCATAAGGTATGTTCTCCATAAGTTTGTCACTGGTTACAAACTGGAGCTTGTCATGAAGTAACGTAGGTCAAAGATTCGAGGTAAAGCGACCCCTGGTGAGACTCTTTCAAAGGCTTAGTACAGACTAAATAAAATTATAAAAATATGGGCTGCAAAATTAACCACCGAGTGTAGGACTTCAATTCTCGCTTGTCGTTCTCGAACTAGCTCGAACTCTTAAGTTTCTAGCATTACGAAGTATATGTAGTGTTATACTTATGGAAAATATCTTATAAACTTATGGTTTAGTTTAAACCCATTATATTATAATTTTGACTTGATTCTATATTTGCAAATCGGAACAGCAACATTCCGAAAACCAAAACTTGGTTTGTTGGCACTGCATATATATAAATAAACACTTTAGCAAGTTGGGTGCATAGGAAATTTGGGGATTCATTTCAGTATAAATCTTCCTTGTACTTCTTTTTTCACTACGGTTGTTTACATTATACGTAACTCCGCCGTATCTTTGAATCCATTGCGTATTACCATTGGAATGTATTGTATAATTTAGTAGTCAACAACGCAGTTGGGGATATATCAAAGTTATTTTAACTTATAAGGCTTATAACGCGGGGCTTGTTTCATTGAGTAGTATATAGCTTATCCCGAGAAAATGTTAATGTCGGTGCCATATTCCTGTCCTATAGCTGTGTAGTAGAGAAAGCTAACTTGGGCCAATGCACCCAAAAGCTTAGACCTCTCTTCCATTGCACTAAAAATAACCTATAGACGGCTGGTCGGCTGGCAGGGACTTAATCCAGCTAATAAATGCATTCCGAGCGTGGACTATATACGCAACTATTGTGCTCACTTTACTATATCATGAGTTACGTAAATTCACCCGTGAATATGTATGTATGGTGATTTTTGAACCGCTGGGAAAACCTGGAGCTAACTTCACAATAGCATACGAACATGAATTTACCGACTGCACTTTGTTAATACATCGTTTTCAGACTGGGGTTGATACCATTTACACTTCAGGAGGTCAGGTTATTAGGCGGACAAAGTGCTGTACCAAGTAACCTATAAGCCTGGTGTAAATGGTATCAATCCTTCTAGTGTGATAGCTGCGTATTAATTTGAATTACGGTCTTAATTTCAAGAATAAAAAATAATTACGGCGAGCAACTGCATAGGAAATTATAGTTACCTGGAATTTCAAAATATTGATCTTTTTAAACATTTTTTGTTTACTTAAAGTATTGTCTCAGATTTAAAATATGTTAATTTTAACTCGAATGCGATATTCATGGATGAATGTAGTTAATTCCTGTCCTTTGTATACGAAAGAGGATAGCCTGTAACGCATGCACCACGAATCTGTTGAGCCGGAACCAATTCAAGCTCCGTTTTCGCTGCTACTAGGGGTCTCTTGGGGCAGTCCATAATATAGGATTGTCAGGGGCCATTTGTAAATCACTGACTGTACCATAAAGCTCGCCTTCCCTAGCTAGAACCGACTTTATAGTTCTAAACTTTGCCTTTAATAGAGCAGACGTCAAAAGTTTTTATTTAATTTGGTATGTTAATTTTGAATGAAAGTCGCTACGTCACATAAACTCTCGAAAATAAATTAATTTTATTACTTCGTTATTTTGAAATTACGCTGTGTATCGTTACGTTTTGGTATTCAATTTAAAATATACACTCGGATCTCAAAAAATAATTAGAATTGAATAAAAGTTTAGGCAACCTCGACGATTTTCTAGAAAACTAGACGTCTCTCTTTTTAAATTTATAATTATGTAACTCGGAAGATGGTAAACAATTTTCGAGTTGACAAGGAGACATTTAATTAAATGGAGTGGAAACTAAAAGATATCTTATATTAGTATATTGCAACTTTTAATAAGAAGAGTCATAAGTTTATAAGAAATGTTGGCCATAAGTTTGTCACTGGTTACAAACTGGAGCTTGTCATGAAGTGAGTGAGGTAGGTCATTGATTCGAGGCAAAGCGACGCCTGGAGAGGCGCTGTCAAAGGCTTAGTAAGTTCAGACTAAATAGGAACATGGACTACAAAACTAACCGAGAGTAGTCAATTCTCGCTTCCGTCGTTCTCGAACTGTCTCTAGCATTACGAAGGATATGTAGTGTCATACTTTTGAATCATATCTCTTAAACTTATTGTAGAGTTTATACTGTTGCCAATTATAAACTTATATTTGTGTGTAATTGCGTGTATGAATCTCATTTTGACAATCTCTGAGAGAGCGAACGTTGGTAACTTTGCATTCCGTTTTATAAGTTAGGCTATGATGCGTACCCCCATTTCTTTTAATTTTAGGAAGTAGGGTGGCATCCACTTTCGCTTTTAAGAATTTTCAACGTAACCCCATTTCCTTCTTCTTGTCTTCTTTCCTTTCCTACCCTCCATTCCCATGGGTTTTTGTCATTCAGAATTTTCAGACTGCCGCCGCTTTAGTTTCAAGTCCTAGCAGACTTCTAGAGGCGCCCCCTCTTGGAGCAGAGAAAATATCTTCTAACGAATGCCGTCTCAGGATTGTTTTCCAAGATAGGCTTAAAATCTAATTATAGAAGTTTTCTCCCTATCAGAACCCTCCTAAACCCGGTCTCTATAGCTAGCTAGCTAGCCAGCCGCTTTCCTCTCCAAATTACTGCTCACCAGTCTCGAGTCTAACTAAACTGTTATTTTACCCCCATGCACCCAGGCTTCGCCCATCTTTTGAGGAATATGGTATACGGTCTTTCGTATATATATTTCAAAAAATGAGGGGGTGCTCACAAACTTATGAATTCTTGACCAGTGCAGAGGATCATAATATCTAGGGAATAGGATAGGGACTTGGCAATTCGGGCTTAACTCCACCCCCAGGCCCATTATGTTATGTTTTTATTACAGAATGAAGGCTATATAAGCCCCTCCTCCTGGTATGTTTTTAGCCTTAGTGGAAGGCAGCGTGACGTTGCATCACGTAGTACTGCCAAGTCCCTATTGGTTTAGTGCGAAAGAACTGGGGAAAATTATAATTATACATGTATTGAAAAAAAATCGGGGCATATTGTGGTACTGAGAGGGGAGGAGCTACGGGTTGGGACGTGACGTCATATTGGTAGTCTAAATTGTATGCCCTTAGCTGACGACTTTCAATATGGTCGCCAAACTGAGGTAAGATAGGAGGGTGTGATGTCACGAGAGAGGTTCGTAGTAGCAGACTATATTGTTTTAAGTGATCATGAAAATAGTCGTGATCTTGAATAAGGAAATTATTTTGATTGGTAATAGTGTTCCACCCCTTGCTCTGAACGTTTCCTGGTCGCCGAGATCTTTCAAACCTTATTAAATTCGCTAAGGGTCTGCCTTCCTACGCAATGAATGTATTATTACACAAAACAAATTTCAAGGCTTTAAATTAAAATTCAGAGATACGGAAAATGGAAAATATCGCTTCGAATTCATTTCCTAGCTTAGCTTTCAGACGCTTCAAGCTGAATGAGTAAAAACTTTTTAAGTCAATATAACTTAAAAGCACTTTGTATAAGTAAAGGAAAATTGTGTTTGTAACCTTTCAATTGTTTGAAACAAAATTAAGACCTTAGAGAAAGTCAAATTTAGAAAACCAGAAAAAAAATTGCTAAACAGATTTAACTGTTACTATAATTATTTTTAATTTTAACTATACTTAAAAAAACACCCCCTAGTAATTAAACTAACATTATCTCTAATAACGTCCTTCAGACAACATCATCATTATCGTCATTTCCGAGTACTAATTAATTAAAACTTAACCGTATTTAGGTGTCCTTAATTAGCGGAATTTTACTTTAACCCAAACTAGTTTCGTTTTAAAAAAAATTTAAGTAATATTTAAATTATGATGATATCACGCAACCAATTTTAATATATTCAAATTTTAAATTATTAAAAATGATATATCCTTATCTTTTTACCAAAACAAGGGATGCCCACCCACGCTGTTTAAAAATTTATCGCCTGTTTTTACCTCTCCGAGTGACGTATGTCACGGAGAGGTTCTAATTTCGACGTGTCTGTGTGTGTGTCTGTGTGTCTGTGTGTGTGTCTGTCCGTTGTTACACCCACGTGACCGCGTTCGCAGTTTGCAAATCGGAGCAAACGTGTATTCAATTTCCAGACCGCATTTACAGTCCCGGAAATTGTATTGCCTGTCTAACAACTCTGTTCATTTGTTCACCCCACATGGACACCAGTCTGAACTTACTGGCTTCTAAACACCACCATCTTCTAGTCTTTCGCCCATTCCACATGGACACCAGTCTGTACTTACTGGCTTCTAAACACCACCATCTTCTAGTCTTTCGCCCATTCCACATGGACACCAGTCTGTACTTACTGGCTTCTAAACACCACCACCTTCTCGTTTTTGTCCATTCCACATGGACACCAGTCTGTACACCTGGCTTCTAACACCACCACCTTCTCGTCTTTGTCCATTCCACATGAACACCAGTCTGTACACCTGGCTTCTAACACCACCACCTTCTCGTCTTTGTCCATTCCACATGAACACCAGTCTGTACACCTGGCTTCTAACACCACCATCATCCTTAAGGTTAAGACATACGCGGCGATCGGCTAGGGTTACGAGAAACGTCTAGCCTTCCAATGGAGGGGTCTTCCTCCAAGGTTCACGCAATTGCGGTTGTTCTTGCTTTTAGCTGTAGTTCGACACCCTTATATACTACCTATTTGAGTAAGGCGAGCAACCGGAGTATGCTTCATTCCAAACGTCAATATTAGTCAAGTCTCTCAAGGTTGTTTAATTATTCTTTTTTAAAACGATGTAACGCTCAATAAGGCGAACAACTAACGAAGAAAATATTTAATATTAATTATATTTATTTAATTATTTAAGAAAAATCTGTGCTAACTAAAACCATATAGTCAAAGTTAATATAGGACGAGTAATGAAGATTGCGTATAAAGTCGATACACTGTACACATTTCATAGTTAATATAGAGCGAGTATTTAAGAATTTCGCCCACTGTATTACTAATCATGGAAACTCTAGAAAATTAAAATAGGTCGAGTATTGATGTTAATAGAGACGGAGTAGAGGAGTTGAATTAGGATAAATAAAAAATGCAGTTTGTTGTGTCACTGTCTCAGTTAGAGAGGTAACGGTTGGTAAGTGCGATACTATCGTAAGTGTGTTTTGGGCACATTCGCGTTGTTGGTACACAATTAGAAAGATGTTTTCAATCCACGGCCATCTTTGAAACTTCCACACCTCTGTTCATACTCCTTGGGTGTTTTAAATTTCTTTTCTTAAAGAATTAAGAAGTTGAAACTATATATTTTATTAGCGGCGTATTTAAATATTTTTTACCGTCGCGAAACACCACAATGATAAGGAAAAATATTTTTTTAAAACATAATCAGATGAATTTCAGTTATAAAGAACTAAAATTCTGTGAATACCTAGGAGTAATGGAGTGAATTTTTACCAATGCCCAGAGATAATAAACATAAGCGGGATTGTTTCATATTTGAACAAAAATAGTGTTTCCACTAATAGGTTTATACTCCTTGTTTTAATATTTAAGATAATCTAGTTTCTCAACTCAAAATTAAAACGGAAAGAGTTAAAAAGCAGCCTATGTTTATTCTGTGTGTGTCCGTCCGTTAGTGCACCGCGTTAGCAGTTCGCTTTGTTTTGTGGAAAAAAATCCTACAAAACCTTAATATTTGGTTTTCTCATAATGTATAATTAATATATGGAAATATTTTTCGTAATTTCGATGCCTTTAGTGGTTTTGTAGCTATAAAGCTCTGTTTCATTTTGATATCCCAAGAATATTTTTTATTATTATTATTTGAAATCGATGTTTATATATTACTTAAGCTATACTACATCTGTTTATAGCATAATTTTTTCTAAAGTGATTTCAAGAAGAACGCATCCATATTGGTCAAATGAACTTTTATTTGTCAATAGGCCTATTGAACCAAAAAGTAAACGCTTGGGTTTGGTTTTCGTTTCTGTAATACAGAGACATTAACGGTTCAGAGTGAGCCGAAAGTTAAATACACTTTTAAATAATTAGGCTTAGACTTTATAATCATGGTGGAAATCTGGGCCGCGTTCAGCAGAGCTCAGCGCTGTTAGCAGTGTCCTACAGAACGGGATTTTGTTATTGAATTTAGACGTCACGGTGCTCAGCGCTGAGCCAGCACGGTCTTCAAGGAAAATAGTCGGGTTTTTGGATAACGTGACGTAAAACGCGTAGTTCTCAGCTTGGCGAAAAAAGCATGGAGGAATTAATACAAAAAGCTCTTGCTGATTATGATGGTACTAGAGCTATTTAATTAGCGTGAAAGAAGTTGATCACGTGAGAAGTTTAAGAGACATGTTAGTGTCTAATTTTAATTATAAAAGTTGTTGTTATCTATCTCTTAAAATATGTTATCATACAATTTTTGTTAAGCCTTGGTACCTTGCACGCTTTATTGCGCTAGCGTCATTTTTAAAACACCGATGACCGGAGAAAAGATATGACGAAAGAGCTCACAGGTAAACGTTTTCCAAATCCGCTGTCTTTTTTGGTGAGCTCTGCTGAACGCAGCCCAGATCAGAGAAAGGTCTGATCGCAATCGGATTATAGCTTCGTGTTTTCATGCTTTTTATGGTGCGCATTTACCTTCAGTGTGTGTAGCCACAAATTAGCTTTGGTGTTATGTAACGTTAACAGTCATGTTGACAAACTAAGAAAATCGTTGAGGTGAAACGAGAGGATAGTGTTTACATGGCAACCCTGTTGTGAATATGGCTTTGAACATAGAGGGTATACAGTTGAGGAGTAGAAAATTGGGCCTTTACAAACACGTAAAGGTAATATCCCTCCAAAGTTTTATCTCTTCATTTCCCGTTTTTCCCCCATCGGATGATTTTAATGTGTACAAGTATATCCTTATTGGATGTAAAATATCGTCTGATTTACAGTATATTTGCTATGCTTTGTATACTGCTTTAATATTTCATAAATTTTAACTTCACTATTTGCTCATAAAAAAAGAAACATTTCCATATCTGGGTAAATAAGTTTGTAAGTAGTCCTCCTTTAGACTCGGAGAGGTAATATTTTGGTTTTCCCAACTTGTTATTATGTGTTAGATGACTTGAATCTTGTTGAATTATTACCCAAAAGTAAATAAGAGTTAATGCCAACTTTTTATTTACTTATTTTATTTTTTTGTTAAGGTTACCACGATACTACTCGACGAATTAAATGGATATACTTAATTGCGAATCTATTATACTGATTTTAAAATTATAAAATAATCAATACGTCTTTAATTTCACCTGTAATTAAACTAAAGTATTAATAATTAAATTTTAATTGATAACTTCAGGTTAAATTCAGACAAAATTTAGAGCTCCTCACGATATTATGCGCTTTTCCACTCATCTTGTTAAGAATTAGGTAAAAAAATATTTTGGGCAACTTTAATCCTAATTTTAATGCGAAATTTTAACCCACATTTTAACACTATCCTCCATGAAGTGTAATATAATCAAGAATTCATTCGTGTCCACTAAGAATATTGAGAGACTAATATTACCAACATATTCTTAGCAGGTCATCTCTTTGATCATGTGACAGCTGTTTAATTTTCGAATAAGGTTATTTTCAGTTCCACAAATAAAAATTTAATATTTAAGTAATACATTTTATTAGTGTTAGAACAAAGACGTATTTTGAATATAATTAACAGAAACTAAAACTATGCCTCCATATTCTTAGTAACGCGAGTGAATCTTGTATAATTGCAAGTAGTGGGTTTGCTAATTTTGTCGGCATGGTGTTATGTTATGTTGTAATTGCGCGGGTTGTTTTTTTTTTCTTTCTCTCTTTCTTTCTTTGAATTACTTGGTTCAAAGTAGGTTAATGATTTTATTTATTTTCTTCTTAAATTAAATGTGATGATCATCGCGACACCAAAAGGAGAAGGGTATACATTAAGGTTAAAGGTTTCATTGCCTTTTTCGCTCTAGTTAACCAAGTATAGTATATATATAAGGACTTAACAATGAGTACCCAGTAATAGTAATAATCTATTATGAATGAGTTCAAAAATTAATTACAACGTATAATAGTGGTTTAAATTTAATTTGCTAAAGTGCTCTAATTGGCTGAGCAAACTTTGTAGTGCCCTGCTGTGTGGCATTGTTCCTTGCTGCAAATGGTTGTATGTATTGTTGCTCAGCAGCTTGCTTACGTCATCGTACGCCTTACTTCGTATTCAGCTAACATTTCAACCATGATTACCATTCCTAAATACCAATTCCTGTTATTATGAATTTCAGTGTTGACATTACTTTAGAATTGGTTCAAAATGGTGCCTATTTTTAGACTTCATTCAGTAATGGATTTTCTGCAATAACTAGGTACTTATGGCTAAGTAACTTAAGAGGAACAATTACCCCATTTAGTTCCAGACAAAGAGGCCTATGTACTGTTACAAAAATCCCCACGTCAATATAGTCCTTAATGGTATCTATCCCTAAATGGAATTAAAGAAATTCCAGTCCTGATAACAACATAAGAATTTTAGATCTAAAACCAACAAAATAACAAAATAAATACTTTATATCAACTTAACTGTTCTTTTAGTTATGTATAAATTGCATTCTAGTTTTATTATTGTAGGTAATTTAGGATTATTTTCAAGATAAAGAAATATATTTTAGTTTAGTTTTAGTATTTTTCTAGTGTAAAATCGGTTTTTTCGTTTTACTTCAATAACCCATTCAGGGGAGCGATTTCATCCTCACCTTTGACCGTTTAAATTAAATTCGAAAAATATGTTCTTGACAAAAGTAAACGGAGGTTCGCTCTAGTGTTTCATAGAAAAAGCCTATGCTCCTAGACTAGTGGGTGCCTCTGCATGCCCCTTTACTGCCTGCCCTGTTCCATTATATTCTTTCTAGTTTTATTGAATTATTGATTCTTATTGAATCATTTCCTTTTCTAGTTTGGAGCGAGCCAAAGACAATGCCAGGTTCTTATTCGCCAATACTGTTCTTTTAAGCGTTAAGATGTGTATGTGACTGCGTATTTGAACTTCTGGGGGGAGGGGGGGCACTTTTATCGCACCCAAAACGAAAACTTTATACCTCTTCCAAAGATTTCCTTCTTTTACAGGTTCCCATGTAGAGAGATATCATTGTATTGTTACTGCTTTGGGTTTAGAGAAAAGTGTATTGTATCGATTTTTCCCCGTTTATTTTACAACCCAGTTATAACTCTTCAAAAAGCCTTAAAAATATATTACTAGATTTAAAGTATTGATCTAGAAAGCGTTGGCCAACGTTGATTTATTAAAATATATCAGACTTTGAACAAACAAATATGTATGTATTCTTTTAATATTATGCTGCTTAATAGGAAATCTAGAAGAAATTATGCAAGAAAATATATACTTTTATACATTTTAAAAGTATTTTTAAAAGCTTTATTTTGCTGAATTTTTAAAAGTGTAGTTTGAAATTCCCGCCCGTTTTTGTAACCTCTCCTTGACCCCACTTAACCCCTAGGTGCAACGCCATCCTGTGTCGAGAATAGACACGAGTTTTACGAGTTTAATTAGTAGTTGTGCTCAAAAGATGGATATTTCTTCGGATGAAGATGAATTTGATAGTAGTTAGAAGACCTAATTGGCATTCGAATCGGTCTCAAGTAGTAGTGGAATTGTACTTAATCCGTCGAAAGTTCAGGAAGCCCCAGTGTGAAGTTTCGGTATAGGGAAGCTAATGGCTAAGGTATGTAGTTATCTGTAAAATAGGCGTTAATAATTGAAATTTTTGCTTAAAATCGATATTTTAATTACGTTTTAACGGCACATGGGGTTCACACAGGGTTTGTTAGGTTAGGTTGTCGTTTTGTAACCTTTCTAATGAAGTGAAATTTTAAAACTCTTGCCTTCTTAATAATCTACTTATTTTAATGCATTTAGAAGAAGTTAATTTTTGTTACTCCTCCTCTTCCTGCATTATAGTTCTAATTCTTAATTAAAAATTGAACAATTGTTTGCAGCAATAATAACTTAGCTGACTCTAGATTTCAGTACAAAAGGGGGGAGGAACGAGACAACACATAGAGAAGAGAACACGCGATTAAATATGTCTTAATTAATTCTGTCACCGAAGTTAGAATCAGTATAAAAGGAGGGGGGAAATAGGATTATTAATTTAAATTCCAGCATTTCCGTCGTGTTACTTGTCCCACATCCACGTACTAACCCTTCAAGTGTCCCTACTTTATCTTCGCTGTCAAGTATTTCTGAAAATCGGGGTTGAAAACGGGAAAGAGTGGACGAGAGGGTTTTGCAAGTCGCGAGCTGAGAAGTGTCAACTTCCATTTCAGTTTTGAAATTTTGCGATTGTCGCTTGTGTATTAGGTAACAGTCCCATTTGGGATTGCACAAAGGGGTGAATAAGTATTGCGTGGCCTTTGATACCAGGGTCAACTCACATTGTCCTTATCGCATGTTAAGAATACAGTATTGTTAATGTTATCCCAAGGTGAATTATATTATAATTTCTTCAGTGATCGTAATGAATATATAAAGTGGTATGAACTGTTACTAAATTTCGCAGATTTTCACCTGCCTGTACGTTGTACGTTTTCCCCTTCAAACACGCCTTCCCCAATTTCATTTCGTGTCCTGGAAACGTGTCTAATTCCATATGTGTTTTGTTTTCTCGCCTTGGCTTATATGTTTCAACTGACTCTTCGGATTACGTTTGGAAAACGAAAATTTATTTTAAGTGAAATATTGGATTAACAATTTTAATTTTTGTTGTTGATGTATGTAGAAAATTTATCCAAAATTAGCAACGCCAACTTACTGACTTAATCCCAGTTGTCTCTGTTACCCTAAAACGAACAAATCTATTAGCAACTATTGGTTGCACCCATTGGCCTGAATCCATTATTAGTCACCCCATTGATAACCCCCATCAATTACTTGGGAGCACCCAAAACTGCCCCACAGGTACATAGATCTATTAGTGGCTCAAATGAACCAACTCAAAACGCGGTCGAGTGATGATGAACAAGTATTTTAAACAACAACACTTTTGTTCCCTTTCCGAGTCCAAAAACTACATTATCAACCATATCGATTTATCCATTAGTCAAATCGAATTGAATCTTATGATCATTAGATTGTTGTACGATAAAAAGGCCAGTCATAATATGGTAAAGGACACGTGCACTTCAATTCCAACCAGGAGTTATGGCGGGAAAGTTTCGAGAAGGGCGGGAACTTCAGGAAGGCGCGCGCGTCTTTCGGTTCGGTTCAGTGTATATGGCTCCATTTGGTCTGCACGCCACGAGATTTGAGTTGACGCGCTG
This sequence comes from Phalangium opilio, assembly GCF_054372755.1. Taxonomy (NCBI): domain Eukaryota; kingdom Metazoa; phylum Arthropoda; class Arachnida; order Opiliones; family Phalangiidae; genus Phalangium; species Phalangium opilio. Next base: position 2,067,783 of record NW_028324187.1, on the reverse strand, counting down.
CGCTGTGTAATAAGCAGCCGTGCCACGTGCTGCTATAGCCAAATGGTGCAGACAGTTTTGTTCGCACAGGTTTACGACACAACGCTTCTCAGCATTTTTTTTACTGCACCATCGTTCTTAATGCAAACACCCATCGATCTGAAGTGTAAACAAATTTTTAGAAGACCCCTGCAAAAATCTATTTTTCGCTTTTCACCAGTATTATGCTTTTGGTTATTTTTGGGTTGTGATTTCAAGGCTCTCGTCTTTCTACGTAGAACAAACATAAACCAAAGTTCTCTAATTACCAACTTACTTCGCCGGACTGCTATATAACCCCAGCAAGAAAATAAAATAGACCTTAATGGTCTAAAAACACAAAGAGACGCTACAGGAACAGAAATATATTAAAAATAAAAAGAAACCTCAGCCTGGGTCGTTGACTTTCCATTCTTACTCGTCCGGTCCGATAAAGCGGGTCATTTAATGTGTTTTCCGTGCAGCAGGTAAAGGACTACCAGTCTGGCGCCGACGTTTTAAGTTGGACTCCACCCGCTAGTCAACTAACTATATTCGATCGGTCTGGACATTTTAGTTTCATCCCACTGTTTTGACCATTAGAGAGAGAAATAGACAAGGCCTAAGGTTGTTCGTAATTTTTTTTATACGACATTTGGTCGCCAATTTCCTTTTCATGACATGCAAAACAATACTAAATGATCTCAACTGACGCGACTTGACGTGTATGTGTGTTTATAACAATTCAATGAATTAATAATTTCGGAATAATAATAGTATAGTACAATGCAATGCAATGCGTTCTGTAATAGCTTAGCTTCTGTTTAATATGTTTCAACTTAAGTATAAGCTAGCAAAGCCAGACTGGCTGGCCTTAACCTTTAATCATCAAAGAACCACGTGACTCATTCACGGGTCAACTCAAAACCAAATGGACCTATAGTCTTACTCATAATGTCGTGATATGCTTTTAGTGTATGTACCTTTTTCTTTATCGCTAAGCCTTGCTTAGTTTAACTTCTGCTAAAACTTAGCTTTGAGTCACGCGCCAATTTTAGGTGATATAGTTTAATGTTTTAATACTAAATTGGCTAGTCTTGCCGACGTCGTGGGTTGGGCTGGACCAGGCTAGGTCGCCGTAACTCTTAAACCTAATTTCGAGGGGTTTTACAGTTAACCATGTGTATAGTTTGACGTATATTGCGGTTGTGGGGAAAAAATCTTGTTTTGACTAACTGTCCAACCCTTTAATTTACCGTTTCTATATACTAAATTACTTTGGGGAAGTCGTAATAATTAATCTATTATTTTGGTGATAACCTATCTTATATTTTGTTTTTATGACTTTAGGCCTAACTCGAAGCTAGAAATTGGATTGAAAGTTTTACCGATGCTTAGATGTCTAGTCTATCTGAATCAATATTAATTTGGGGTTTTTAAAACTAAATTATCGGTTAAAGGTTTAGTACACCTTGTTCTTGGGGGTTTAATACTGCTATAAACCCACTTAATTAAATAAATCAATTTCGGAATCAGAGTAACTTAATATTTAAGGTTTATAACAAGGTTCATACAAACCTGGAAAACAGGTAAAACCTGGAAATCTCAGGGAAATAAATAATTGACAAAAAACTAAAGGAAATTTAGAATTTTTGGCAAAATTCAGGTAAATCAGGGAAATTTGTGAGGTTTGAGTAAGTTCAAAAAACCACTCTTGTTGTTATTACTCCATATATGGAAAAAACCTCGAAAACTCGAGGTAACATATGGGAAAAACCTCGAAAACTCGGGGTAACATATGGGAAAAACCTCGAAAACTCAAGGAAGTAGGGTTTCCAAAATTTGTACGAACCCGGTATAATGTTTTCTCACCAATTTATCACATTTTGGAATCTAATTTAGACGCCAGTATTCCTTTTAATATTAAAATCCCAGACGTGCCATTTCAGATTAATATTTTAACTTGAAAAATACTCTGGAATTTGTAATTACAGTGCATGCGTTCTTTTAAAATTAAAGTTAGGTTGTATTTTACAATAACAGGAATTCTAAAATCACAAGGTAACTAACTGACTGACTCGCTGGCTCCAATATAGATTAGTAGTGTGTGTGTTATTAAACGTATATAGCCGCGGGTATTTTTAAATACGACTTTTAGTCACGCGAAAGTACGACGTCATTTTTGGGAAGTAATTACATACCTGGTGACGAAATCGCTTGACACTGTTAATAAACGCAGTAGGGAACCTTCCGCCTCTCTTACAATAATCCCCGCGGGTGTCAGTCATTTTCGTTTTTTAAGTACGAAAATGGTATTTCTTATTCGTTTATCAATCTTAATTAACATCGTTTTTAACTCGGTTGTGAACATAATTTGTTTCATGTTCGAACTAATTTTAAATAGGAAATTATGAGATTTCCGAACGAAACGTAAATACAGAAATGGGTGGTTTTAAAGGGTTTCCAAAGTATGCATGGGAAAGCCATTGATTGTGGAAATGAGTGTGAAGTCAGGGAATTTTATAGTTGTCATAATAGTCATAAAAGTTAGGGAATTTTATAGTTGTCATAATAGTCATAAAAGTTAGGGAATTTTATATAGTTGTCATAATAGTCATAAAAGTTAGGGAATTTTATAGTTGTCATAATAGTCATAAAAGTTAGGGAATTTTAATGTTGTCGTCATAACAGTCATAAAAGTTGGGGAAATTTAATGTTGTCGTCATAACAGTCATAAAAGTTAGGGAAATTTTATGTTGTCGTCATAACAGTCATAAAAGTTGGGGAAATTTAATGTTGTCGTCATAACAGTCATAAAAGTTGGGGAAATTTAATGTTGTCGTCATAACAGTCATAAAAGTTGGGGAAATTTAATGTTGTCGTCATAACAGTCATAAAAGTTGGGGAAATTTAATGTTGTCGTCATGAAAGTCATAAGTTCATGGTGCTAGTCATTTTAACCACAAAATGCTGCATCTCCCAAGTGTTTAAATAGTTTAGGGAAAATGAGTCCTTCAGAAGGTCAGGGAAACCTGTCAAAATTAGGGAATTTTCAAATGAAAAATCTGTTGCAAGCATGTTGTATAAGAAAGGTCTGAATTTACAATAAATAAACCCGAATAATGTCTATCGAAAACAAAATAAATAAATTCATGGTACACAGAAGCCAGTATCCCCCTCCCTCAGAGTTATACGAAAATTTATGTGTCTACCTTTTAGGGACAACAAACCGTAAAAAACCTCCTCTACAATACACAAGTAATGTCCAAAGCACCTGCTTTGAGACTGAAAAATATATAAATGCCATTCTAGAAAGATGAAACTTTAAAACAAAACGTGCATGGGGGAATTAATTAAAGCCAAAGAAATGAGAAATGAGAATCCCATATCCCTTACGTAATCATGTATTTTTAATTTCAACATATAAGAGAAACACTTTTTTCTCTCTCTCTTTTTTGTTATCAGCACCAATCAAATATCATTGAAAGTCTGACTGTTTTTTTACTGAGATTTTAAGCTATAGTTGATATCAATCAGGTCTACATCAAGTCAGGGAATTTCGAGAAATTGCAGGATTTAAGTCATGGGAGTTTTATTTTAGAGGAGAAACATTTTGGGTATTTTTTTAAAAAATGTTTTTTGCAACCTTGAACGATACAATAAGTATCTTTTAAAACATAACCCAATTTATTATTAAGATAATATTAAGAACCCATTTAAGACCTGAGAACATATGAGTAGCTAGCTATATTAAATTTACACTATACCTTATACTTTTGTACTGGCTTGCATGTTATGTTCTTAAACGTTCTCAGAACTTTCTTATATTGGATCTTGTTACGAAACGACGTATAGCCGTCGTTCCGTGAACCTCGTGATTTTATTATGCCAACCAGTTTTTTGCCATGTCAATGGTGTATTATATTAAACAGGTATTGCACGAGAAGATAAGATTCTGTCTGTCTATAAGATGAGCCGGTCGGTATCTTCTACGTCACGTGGTGTTTTTAATTAAACATAAAATTGTAATTCCGGTCATGTCTTGCTAGTTTTATCTTCTTGTTTGAGACGGTCATTTTAAGACCCTTAATAGCAATTTGGGGTCTTTTTATATTACGTAATTAAAATTTTTATTATCCCCCATGGATACCATACGGGTTTAGTTGAAAAAATTATGATTTTTACTATAAATTATAGGCTTATAACTTGATAATAGAACTAAAGCGCATCTGTTCAGTCTGAATTTGAAATTAAATCAGTATATGTTCAGCTTAAAGTGCAAGTATCTAATTTAAAATTAACTTTTTTAAATTAAATTAAATTTAATGAGGTAAGGGGTATTTTTATCTTTAAGATAAGACAAATTTCGTTAAAATCGGTTAAGATTTCACCAAGATACAAATTTTTGAATAAATGCAAAAACTAGGTTCAGCCAAAAATCTTTTTTATCCTTCTGAGTCATAGTTACGTAAGAAGTCGGTTTGCGCGCTTCATTTTGAATTTGCAAACTAGGCTTAGCAATAGCATCGCGTATATAAGATTAGGCTTAAACCTAAGCCTAATTTCTTGCATGTTTTTCACCTTCTACGTCACAGGGAACTAAACTAACATCAACTTCCTTCGGGTAAATTTGATTTTGAGGAAACAGAATTTCTTTTAGGTATATCTAATGTTTTAAAAGGTATAATTTTTAAATGATTGTAAAAATTATTATTGTTAAATGGCACGAGTATAATTTGACCATTTAAATGAGTCTTGCCCTTTATGGGAAACACCGTATTAAGATATCTTAAAGCTTAGTGTATTAACGATAAGTATATTCTCTTATTATCTGTTGAGAGGCTGGTAAAGGGACAAAGTTACTTGACCGTAAAGTCATTAAGAAGAGTACACCGAGGCCCGTTCAGTTAGTGACTGACAGGTTACAGTGTCAACATCTCGAACCTCTTTGAAAGGGGGGAGGGTAAGAACGTCTCGGAGCAACACATTACCCCGAAGAGCTTCGCCAAAAGTTAACGGAGCGGAAGTTGAGTTTTCGGTGGACGCGAGCGGAGACGTTTCTAGTTCGAATTCTAAGTAATTTCTCAACCTTAGGGGTTAGACGAAGCTGCCGCTAGGGCGCGCTGGGGCAAAACCAGTGTGTAAGAGGGCAAGCTATTTATCAAGGGGCTAATGGAGGTTTTCATCGGATGGGAGAATTTTTAGGGGTACGAGTCACTTTTGGCAATTGGGGAAATGGACCGAAATGATGTCTTGACGTCTACACAAGCGCATTTTCAGACAACTTTTTAACAGCTATGAGACCAACCAGCAAACTTATACTCTGTAGTGTGTCCTCTAGGATGATATCCCCCTAAACGAAGAAAAACATACAGCTCGTTCGAATCCATCATATAAGATTTTACAAAGATATTTTTGTGAGATAAACTCTTAAAAGTTTAGATCAAACTTAGGTACTCGCTGTAAAAGATTTTTGATGGAGAATTCACCACTAAAGCTCACCAGGATGTTATGACATCTAATAACAGTATAACAGAGGCATATATTAAGCCTGGAATATAATATAAAGTGGTTTTCAAATATAACTTATTTTAAATGCAAATATTTGACTTTTAACTAACTACACTTGTACACTTAACAATCCTAAAAGTTAACTTTAATGTGTATACATTTACAATTGCGCAACCTCCCATTACTACAAAAATAATTGTCAAACTTGAAACAAACGAAATTTAGTTCTTATTTTTTTCGTGTTAGTTTTGATTACCTCATGGTGGAGAGTCTGGAGACCTCACAACTAGTTTTAAACTAAACATCACTAGACAATAGGATGGGGAATACACGCTATTAACCTTCGTTTAAAAAAAGATGTAACCTTTTCCTCAACAGCTATTAAAAAGGGGGGGAGAGGCGAAACAAATACACTATACTTAAAGAGAATGATCACAATCTTTATTTTTCAAAATAAAAAAAAATACTAGCTTAAATGCGAGATAAAAAAGTGTTCTACAGACTATAGTATACTACTACTACTACTACGCATCTTCCTTGTTTAGAAGTGCGGATGATGAAAAAATGCTAGCTAGTACTACAAGTGCCTTGTTGCACTTGGCCTGCCGGTAAAGATAAAAACATTTAGACAAAGTGCTCATGCAAGGTTTGCAAGGGAATCGTGCCGGTAGCCGCTACCAAATGGTAGTAACTCATCAGCGATTCCGAGTCTTATTTAATCACGTATTTGTTCCTTATATTTATTTTTTTTTCTTGTTCTATTCTACCTTGGTATACCCACCATCCTGCAAGAAAAAAAAGATTGTTTTTAATCTCTGGGAAGTTTTATGATTTTATATTGAGTTGAGCCTAAACGGGTGGATGGTTGATGAGAAATGTATTTTTCACGTTTCAAAATTTATGCTAAACTAGAAATGGCGCCCTTACAATGTCGTGGTCACATAGTTTATGCGAGACACTGTATAGCCTTAAATCGTTGATAGGTGTTGTACAACCGTAGCACATTGGAAATCACTCGATGTATTGCAAAATGATTTTTGATCTTGTGTTTCTGTGTATATTTTTTTAACAGTAAACGCATTCTATCCAATCAAAAAACCATCCTTACACATTAAAGGCATCTCCTATATACTAACAGCATGGTTTTAGTGTATAAACGAAACCTATACATTACGTTATTTTCGAAAATACATGGTTTACAGGCATGGAGGTTTCCTACCATTAACGCAAGGAGACCAGGCGACTTAGAGCGTTAAATAGCAGACGATTTTACGCTCTCTAAGTCGCCTGGTCTCCTTGTATTAATGGTAGGAATCCTCCATTCCTGTAAACTATGTATTGATTCTTTGAACACGATTTTAGGAAACTTCCTAATTTGTTAATACGTTTTGCGCCCCTTGTTTCCATTTTTTTCCTCGATACCGGCTCTTTCGCGCGCGAAGCACGCTGGAAGTTTGAACTCGTGATTCTATTTATCACGCGACAAGGCTGCCATCCCTTCTTCCCCCCTTTCCCCATCTCATTCTTTTCCGCTTTCTGCCGTTCTTTTCTTCTATACCTACTTCTTCTTCTTCTTACATAAGATTACACCCCCCCCGGTGCTTTTTCCGGCCAAAAGTTAGGCCTTGTTCTTATAAAAAAAACAGCTGGCGATGCTGATAGAGCGAAAACCTTTTTGGAAAGCTAGCTGGCTTCGTTGGTCACCACGAGATGCGGGGAAAAAAACAGTGCATAGACCCTAAAAATATGTATTAATGGAAACGTTTCTCCACGTATAAACATCAATGTATTTCACGTGATTGTTTCTGATATCTATGAGAGGATTGAAAGAAAAAATGAAAGGCCAATGTGTTTTTCTAAAGCAAAAGAAAAGAAAATTTCTCATCTCGGAATATTTTACCAAGCACCTTGGAAAAAAGGGGTTAGGGTTGAGGGAGAGGAGGGTTTGTTGGAAAATTATTTTTCTACAGAAGGCAAGAAAACAAAAGCCAAACCCCAACCCTCTCTTCAAGTGAGATTTTGTTTTAAGTTTTACCGAAAGTTGAAAAATATATTTATCTATATAACTAACAAGAAAGGTGTTTGCCCTTTATGGTAGGTACACTACTATACGGTTGGGTTGAGACTAAAAATCAATAATTGAAGAGAGAACAACAGAGCTCGCTACCTGCATGCCATGCCATGGGTTTGTGATTTATTGTTTGAAGTCTGACATTGTGTTAAATCCGGATAGCTAATAGTTGTCTTAAGACAAACTTTACTTAAAGGTACTTTAACTTTAGAGATATTGGGAGTGGAGTGTGTATAGTAACAAGACAAATAACGTTCACTTGAGGAATTTTAAGAATTTATTTAAGATTTTTCGGAATAAGTCTGTTGTGATTTAGTTTTATTTTGAATGATATGCCTTATTTGCTCTAAAAATAATAATTTAAAGGATAATTTTAATTGCTAATGAGTAATTAGATTCAGGTCATTCTGTTGCCTGAGATATTTAAGGGCAAAGGTCACCCTTTAACAATAATTTATTTAAGATTTTTCGAAGTAAGTTGCTTGTGATTTCGTTTTATTTTGAATGATATGCCTTATTTGCTCTAAAAATAATAATAATTTAAAGGATAATTTTAATTGCTAATGAGTAATTAGATTCAGGTCATTCTGTTGCCTGAGATATTTAAGGGCAAAGGTCACCCTTTAACAATAAAGTCTATGTTTAAATTAAATCAACAAATGTTTCGTGCAATTTTTAGAAGTAATCGTTCAAATTTAATTTACCCATTTGATTTTTTTTTAATTTAAATTACCTAAAAACTATTTTTACACTAATTTACGCTAAATTCGATGGCAAAATATGTAGAAAAGGATTCGGGGTGCGCTTTGGTATGCGTTAATCTCAACTGAAATAACAACATTTTAGTTGAAATTAATTAAAATTCCAAAACATTAAGTCAGAAGGAAATATATTCAAATTACCAATAAATGTTTGTAAGCCCATAAAAGGCAATAGCGTATCTACCTGTCTGGGTGTTGTTTTCTCTCATTTGTCCCGAATGATTTTCTAAGAACGCAAAATTTCGCAATTCATTCGTAAGAAGTTCTGGCACCAATTAGAAAGTGTATTTCGTCAATATACAGTCAGTACGCTAGCACCCCTTGCTGATAAAGTTATTGACTAACGACGTGTTCGTATATACTTTTCCATTCCAAAGTCCAGGAAGCGGATTGAAAGTTTTGAAACATTAACAATGGCATTGAAATAATTTCTATTTACAGAACGTTGTATAATGTATTTATACAATTGCGAAATAGGCTTAGTAAAGTAAGGGGAAACCTGCTAGAGGAAAGACAAGGGGTTTGGTAGATTTTGATTCCGGTACGATGTTTATCATTGTTATGATTTTATCCGAAAGTAAGACAAGCGGAACCGAGTAGAGTATATTTCTTATCACACTGCCATTTTGTCAACTAAAGAAAGTTGAATTTGTGATTGGTTGATTGCATTGCGTCCTTAAAGGGACGGTTAAATATATTTTCAAACGAAACCACTGTCACGGGGCTTTTTTTTTATTATATTTTATCAAGAAGTGATATCTAGTTTATTAGGGAGAAGGTTTAAGATGCCTAAGTATTCGCGCGCCATAGTCCCAGTCCCCCTTTCAAAATACAAGGGGGGACGTAAAAGGAGACCGGGCTATTTCGCCTCTCCTCAGTCGGAAAATATAAGTAATTTTCCTTTTCAATCGCGTCTCGCTGACGTGAGTTTTCAAGAACCAATTTGATGCTGGTTGTAATTTAGAGGCGGGGATTAACTCCGGACCTACTATACGTTTGGACTGGAGATAAAGCTAGATTATAAATGTGGCGAATTTATACCTTCTCCCTAATAAACTAGATATCATTTCTTGTTATTATTAAAGTTCGCTTTATTTGAAATTTGTTTACTAAATGATAATGTATTCAAAATTTGAAAGGTTAATCTAACAGCTATACATATAAATAATCAACATAATAACGTTCAATAAATGTGTTTACTATTTGTTTACCTTTTCAAAATTTTACTATTTCAAGTAAAACTTATGTTGTCGCATATCGTGGGACGATTATTCATATTTCAATGTATTAATAGATATTCAGGCGTTTAATTCGCTGATAAAGAGGAGACCCTCGTCTATATCCACCTTCCCCCCCTTTATGAGGGCCCCTTCCTGTCATATAGAACGATATGTAGACCCTCCAGTCTTTAAGCCTAAAATCGGAGGGATTTGAATGTAGATAAAGATCCCGAGGATCAGCAGCGTCCATAGTGTAGTACTGAAGAGGAAGAGAGGGGGCGCACGAAACCTATTATAAAAAGAATCATCATTTTGAAATCCCCCTATTGAAAAATCAACGCTCGAGTACCCCTTAAAAGTCCCAAAGGAAACAATAGCCGTAGCCACATCCACGACGGTAATAGCGAACGAACGAACGAAGCCATGGCCCACTCACTAAACGCGTAACGATACATTTCCAGGAACTTTTTGTTAAATGGACTCTTTTGTTATCCGACTTTAGGGGTAAAGGATCTAACAACCCTAGTTTAATAAAAACGAAGCCCTCGTAATCCTTAATAGGCTGCGTGAGATTTGCTAAGGAGGCTGTGGTGCCATTCAATTTCAAAAACAATTAAGGGTTTTACGCACGCCGCTCCGTCATTAATTAATTTCTTGTGAATTAACGTGTTACCAGGGTTTGTAAAAACCTGCTCTGGAGAACATGGAAATATCAGGGAAGTAAATTGTTGACTAAAAACTCGGGGAATTTTTAATGTTTAGTAAAATTCAGGGGTTGTTTCAACTATGATGGGAAAACTGGAAAACTTAGGGAAATATACAGGAAAAACCTGGAAAAATCGCGAAAATATATGGGAAAAACCTGGAAAACTCGGGGAAGTTTGCGAGGCCGAATTAAGTCTGCTCTGAACTTGTTGCTTTAACTTAAAAAACAACTCCCGTTGTTATTACTCCATATTTGGCCAAAAAAAACCTGGAAAACTCAAGGAAATATATTGGGGAAAAAAACTGGAAAACTCAAGGAAATATATTGGGGAAAAAACCTGGAAAACTCAAGGAAATATATTGGGGAAAAAACCTGGAAAACTCAAGGAAATATATTGGGGAAAAAACCTGGAAAACTCAAGGAAATATATTGGGGAAAAAACCTGGAAAACTCAAGGAAATATATTGGGGAAAAAACCTGGAAAACTCAAGGAAATATATGGGGAAAAACCTGGAAAGGTCAGGGAAAAACGTTATCCAAAATATGTACGAACCCTATGGCCTATGCTAGAATTATTTTATTACAACTCTACCATCATCCTATTATCTCTATTTGGCGTCAAGGTTGAATCATTGAACGAATGGAAATTGCAGTTTAAATTAATTATGCGAAAAATTTATATTTATAAAAAGAATATGCATCATAGTTCAAAATTGGACGCGTTGTTGTTGTACTTGTTGTGTATATTTAATAGATGCTGACACGAAATGTTGTGTTTAATGACAGTATCATAAATAGATAAAAGAGAAAAAAAAAATTATTAAAAAAACAATTCTTTAAATAACCTTGTGCTAATTTATGTCTTACCGAGAAATTTAAAATTAAATAATTAAAATGCGGAAATTGGAAAATACAACTGTAAATTTTATAAAACATTAAGGTTCCTTCCTATATTTAATATTCAAATATCTAATTAGAAAAGTGGTTGTACGAATTTAAATTTTACATACTGGTACAATTTAAAACCGAATACTAATTACTCTAATTAAAAAAAACCGATTACGCGAACTCAATTTTAATCGTATTCAAACTAATTAAAACAACAACAATCGCGCATACTAATTAACTTTCTAACTCACTCACTTACTTGGGTGCTGGAAAAAAGAGATAACGTAATTTTGTCCCCAATTTTAAACGCAAAAACAAACATTAACCTAAGTCTACAGATAAACTATAAAACAAACTGCATTAAATTAAATGTCAGCGCGGAAGTTAACTCTAAAAAGCCATTGAAACAAACAATATTATTGATAGACCTTTATAGTTTAATTCCGTAGCTAAATTGTGTTTGCCTTTAACGGAAGTAAAAATTTCTCAACAACTTCCACATCCACATCCACCAAAAAAAAGAAAAGAAAAGGTGGAACCCTCATCTTTCTTACCTATGCCATATGTAGCGGCACGGTAAAAAATTCCCGCATATTTTTGTCTACCTTAACTTCATGAATATCATGAATATTTCTCGGCGTTTTCATACCGGAATTTGAATATTGCATCCCTAATAACTGAAACTCCCATGCCACAAACTCTGAACAATAAAAATTCAAATTAAGAATTTTTCCATCCTTATGCTTTAAAAAGGGAAAGTAAAGTATATGCTATTACCACTAGACTTTTGTTTGACTAAATATGAAGTCCATAGGGGGCGCTCTACGTCGTCGTTCGTCGCGAGCGTCAAAAAATGATAATGCCGGAAGTGAAGGCCAGTGACGACACCGGAAGTACAGCCTGATGATTGATAACGCTTCCGTTTCTTATGCAAGCTAAATTTCCTTCCCTGTTTTAGGGGGACCGGGGTTTTCTTTTAGCCATGCTTATCCAAGATCGATTCTTTTTATTTAACCCCCCTGTATTGTTACCCCAATATATTATTCAACTTGTAGATTTACGTCAGCACATGACACGGAGCGAGTCAATCATAAATTGGGCCTCCTTGGTGTATTGTCTTGTCTTTGATAGGCTTACGTAAAAGGTCAAAGGCCTACAATATTTTGTTGATGTTTGATACGGTTTTTGTACCAAGGAATTAAGCTACAGTTTCTTAATTTGTACTTCTTTTTGTTTCTTTATAGGTAAGAACAAATTTCTTTTTCTTATGGTGTGTGTAAGTACTTGTACTTGCGGTGACGAATCATGGTGATACAACGGAGGGATTGTATATTTGAGTAAGATATACTATACTTGAAACAATTTTGAATTTTACTGTTTGGTCCATTGCGAATTTTTCGTGTTCATTCAGTTCAAATTGAACGAATTTATTTAAGAAGTTATTTTAATGAAGGTCATAGGTTAAACTCAATATTTTTATCAGCTTCTAAAAACACAACTCGACATACGACACGACGATAACAATATTTTTCTAATGCCCCCCAAATCTCTAACATTGTAACCAAATCAGTTCACGGAGAAGCACAAGCACCATTTCGAATGGCATTCTTCATGACCTATAACCTGAACCATATCTAAAATGTTCTTAAAGTCCCGGTCTCAAAATTCCCATAAGTTCCCCGCATGGTATTAGATATTTTTAAACATGCAACAATACTATGGATGGGTATTTTTGTCACTAGACTTTTGAAATTCCTGTAGGATATAACAGATAAGTAATCGCTATTATTCCCGACCCGAAGTTTTCAAATATAGCGAAAATCATGTACCATATCTAATAAATTCACGATGTCGGCTGAAAAGGCCTGGCCAAGGCTGGCATTGTCTAAGACCAAGGCTTAGCGTATTTGGAATCGACATAGAACGGTTAGTACTGGAGCCTAAAGGCCCCCATGACCGCCTAGAGGATTCCAATGTCATCTCGAATATCTCCCGAGTCTCTTTAAATAGTTTTAGACATTCGGAAAGATAGCCTCCATCCACTTTTGCGAGCGGCAAACGCCAGCTACAAATCAACGTCAAAAGTGGCCCGAAACAAAAACGTTGAGTCACGCACGCGTTAAGCCTAACTCGCGCCCCAAGTGTAGAGGGGGGTTATGTTTTAGGGCTGGGTGAATTACAATTGGAAGAGCCTCGTAGTGTACTAGGATGGGGTAAAATGCTTTGTAAGCAGACCACGTATTGTCTTCTTGTTCTTGTCTCGACCCAATCTACCCAAAATAAGTTCCCCCTCCCAAGTTTCGACTTGTGTTGTACAACGACGCCGTGTTTTCGTGGGTACTGGGCACTATATACTACTCAGACGTATGTTATGGTAAACATCCCCTAACCCGGCACAACAATGACGGAGAGTTGTACCGTCGTAAACAATGGTGGTGGAGAAACGAAATAAATCTGAGATGAGTTTTGACGCAGAAGTTGAGGGATCGTCAGTATCGTTGTTTATAGTTCAGTTTGTCTTGATGAATGTTGCGGTTAAAATGAAATAACGATATGCACCCTGCCGAATTCAAATTAACGCTGAATTTGATTGTGTTAATTTCTTGTGGATTAGGTATGCATAGTTTTCAGGCTAGGAGAATTCATACCATTTACTCAAGAAGAGTTGGAGTCCTCCCAAGTAGACTGGACTCCTTGTGTAAATGGTTTGGATCATCCTAGCCTGAAAACTATGTTTTTAGTCTGCTACTACGAGCGTCCTCGTGTCTTCACACCCTTGGTTTTTGGCCACCATAGTGGAAGTCTACAATTTAGACTACCAATATTGACGTCACGTCCCCGTAGTTCCTCTCCTCTAGTACCACTCGATTGATTTTTAAATAAAACTATCCCCTAATGCAGGGGACAAGAATAAGTACATACACTTAAAATCATTTTGGTTAGTTTATCTTAAGTAATAAATATGTCTAATACGGTATTCAGGAAGGTGGGTTTGAGTGTGAACCCGGAATGAACGAAGGGCTTTAAGCTTGTTATTTCAGCGGCTAATCCAAATGTATGGTTTCAAATATCTCTCGTTTCGTTTCCCCCCATCGTCCCTCCCTCGGTGGCCACGGAACTGCGCCCAAGTAAACGCTATCTCCTACTTAACACACCGTCTAATATAAACGGTCATAAATATCAGGCATGGACCTTCGTCCTACAACATTTTCACCCTGAGAGCCTAACTTCACCGTATACCATAACCATATAGTCAAAACAGTATGACTGGTCGTTTTTCAGCTTGAAAATTTGGACGAGTAACTTTCTATCCCATTGACAAATGAAGTAAGATGGCCCTGCGCCTTAACGTTGGCTTTCGAAAGGTCAACAGCGCACCCAACCCACCACCACCAACACCGCGAAGTAGCGGAGATAAACGCCTTAAGGGTCGCTGTCAATTGAACCTGACCATCTACATAGAGACAGCGTTACTGCATGGTAGACCAATATATCCTGACTGAATGATACTTGCAAGCCTATTGCAAGAAGACGGAGCAAAATTGGAGGGTGGGCTTATAGCTAGCTTCGATTGAGATTGACGGCTGTGGAAAGGGACTGTAATTAACCGGGAAAAGTCTTGGGAATCAAGAAGTCTAGAAGTACAGCAGAGCAGCCTTGCTTGCCTGATATTTGCGAGGAGATGGGGGACCTGTGGTTGTGTTCAGACTTAATGCAATTTGATCGCTGTTAGGACCTAACTTAAACAAAGACTCAAAATGTTTAGTGACCTTGATATACCAGAACAATATAGATCCTAATATACTACCCCCTTTCTCGCAACCCTAGCTTTTACATTTTCGAGTTATCAATCTTAAAGCTCGAGGAGCGGCTTTTGTAGCGACTAAACGTCCAGTTTCATGGAACCGTTTTTGTTGCTACAGAGTGTCCAGTTTCCCTATCCCCAGTATAACATTCACGGTTGTGTTACGTTTCACGCTAGAGTTAAGAATACTATGGGCTTTTTTTTTTTCCTTCCTGATTTGGATAGTATGAACATAGCCAACATGGATGACGGACCCTTGGTTAATATTCCCATCTTCTCATGATTAAGAAGAGAAGGAAAAAGACTTGGCACCCATATATCTAGTTCTATTCAAAGAATCCCTTATTATAAAGGATGAGTCGACTTAAAGATCCTTGGAATTTATCTTAACTGGTCGTATAACTTTCGCTTAGTCGGACTTTTATATCATAGTAGTCCTGGACTCCCCCGAACCAACAGTCACCCTATAACTTTGCACCAGAGTGCATGCACACTAGCCTGAGCGTATAGGAAAGTTCTGTAACTGCTCCGGACTGCTCCGAGCGAGCCAGGAGAAAAACCGGACATTTGAATGAATCGAATGAAGAATTCTGGGTACGAGCCAGAAATTTTTTTTTTTTTTTTTTCCAAATAAAATATTGGAGATCTGTGCAAGGGGAAGTCGTTTATGATAAAATGGAGAATTAAAAGAAATAGTAACAAAAGTTATTATTGGCCTAAAATTATAACTGAACTAACCACTTCCTGAGAGGCAATTTTTCCAAGTCCCAAAATAGAACATAGCGTCATAGACTCATCATCTTTTATTTCTTCTTAATAATGTCGTGATAAAAACGCATTCCACCCTAAACTTTTCTCAAATTCTTCATAATATAAAACTTGGAATATTAAAAAGACCTAAGTTAAGCTAAGCTAATCGCCGGAAACGGAGGGTTTTTAATGCTATTAGAAATATTATCCTTTTTTATATAAATATAAAAGGAATTTTTCTTTATAATTTTTTTTTATATAAAACATTAAATTTCGCCTCTTTTTAGAGTATAGAGTAGCTTCTATAAAATGTGTTCTATCTGTCGTGAGCAGAGTTTTAAAATTTTCTAAAAAAAACGTTATGGCGCGAGCAGAATTTTTTGGCGGGTAAATATAGTAGGGGGTGGAATATTATTATTTCACGAGGGATATGACTCGAGCAACGCGCGCGTGAATGTAAAAAGCGCGCGCTCCCCCAAAATGTGGTCGTTAAAACGTCATCAAGTGTATACTCAACTTCATGGTTCGTAGAAATGATATTTGAACAGGGGAGACTTGAAAATATTCAACCTGAAAATATTCAACCTGTAAAATTCGGTTTTTGGAAATATCCTATCAACCATGTAAATACTACAAACCTCCTCCACCCTATTACTGTAGACTGTCCTTAACTTTGAAACTCGTGAAAGTTTACAAAGAAAACCAATATTTTGTATCAACTTTAAATATTACCAAGAAGCGATAGGGAGAAGGTATAAATTCGCCACATTTCTAGCTTTATCTCCAGTCCGAACGTATAGTAGGTCCGGAGTTAATCCCGGCCTCCAAATTACAACCAGCATCTCTTTGGTTCTTGAAAACTTACGTCAGCGCGACGCGAATGACGAAAATTACAGTCATATTTTCCGACAGAGGAGAGGCGAAATAGCCCGGCCTCCTTTTACGTCCCCCCTTGTATTTTGAAAGGGGGACTGGGACTATGGCGCGCGAATACTTTGGCATCTTAAACCTTCTCCCTAGAAAAATAGACATCGCTTCTTGATATTACTGAAGCTGAAGGCGTGAAAAAAGGCTACGCAAACTGCGTTTAAAAACCATTCGAACGTCCTACGCCACTGGTATCAATTTCAACACGAATGTATTCAAATTTAAATTTCTTTCAGTTTAAAAGTGTACTGAGTGAATAACCGGGAATACGTGTTATATAAGTCCCATTCGAAACTAAAGTGTAGCGGCTTTTCAATCCAGTAAACGCAGTTTTGTAATGTGAATATAAAAAGAAAAAATATTTCGTAATATTTCTCCCGCATCGTGTCATATTTTTATGCTTGAAATTCTTTTTATATTCACATTTTATGGTCATATATTTTTATTTAGCTCGCTTCTGATGTGTATATATATGTATACAGTATACCTCAGTGGATTACCCGTATGTTTATACGTATACGTCTTAGCACATTGAACTTGTTCGTGCTGTGAAATAATCATAATAAAACATTAAACCCACCTCCACTATTTACTAAAAGACTAAATTATAATATTTAAATACATCGCATGCCAGACATTCAAAAATATCAACAGAAATTAAACGTGATTCCGGGTCGTACGTAGCTTTAATAGACGAACCTTAGCTTTTAGAGTAATTTATAATAAGATAGAAGATATAGCTTTGTCTGTCTGTTAGTAACGCTCGAAAATTGTTTGCAAAACACGTGTGATTAGAAACTTTAGTATTAACATATGTTTCATAAGTTTGTCACTGGTTACAAACTGAAGCTTGTCATGAAGTGAGTGAGGTATGTCATAGATTCTGGTAAAGCGACGCCTGGTGAGACGTTGTCAAAGGGTTAGTACAGACAAAATTGGATGATGGACTGCCCAAACGGGCGTAGTCAATTCTCACGTCGTAAGTCTCTATCATTACGAACTATAGATATTGTATGGGAAGGGTCATACTTATGGAACATTATCTTATTTATAAATCGAATAACGTATCCGCAATATAAATTAATATTTATTAATTTATTCCAAATATTTTAATTAAAAACAATTCACAAATTCGTGATGATGACTCAGACGAAATCAAACTAAACTAAACCAAACTTGTCAGTGTCACTAGAACTTAATTTATCACGGTGTCAATTTAGTTTTAATCTCAAAACGAGCACGGGATGTTGAGGGGATGGCAACTTTTGCCATTGCCTTTATTTTATACTAGCAACCTACAGAGACACAGTGTAGGATTATTTTTATATTTTTTTTCTTGAGTTCTGATAAAAGCAACGTCGTAAAGGACCCGATATATTCATCTATAAATCCCACGCAAATTACATCACCAACCATAAATAAGACCGGCATTCGAAGGGTGGGATACTTGTAAATGAATATTGAGTATTTTTAAAGGATGTAATGTGCAATTTTGGTAACTATCCTACCCCCATAAACCGGCATCTTTAAGAGCCCCCAATCATCATCTCGAGAATCGAGACGCGCGCATTTTTTTTGCGCAATATATAGGACTACTTTAATTAGTTTGTAAAGAAATTTTTTTAATTTATTTTTTCTCAGGAATAAATAATAATATTGCTAGAAATTAAATTATTAATGGTTGACAATTAAATTAACGTATAATTATTTAACAATGAGAAGGGGTAAAATAATGATAGTTTATTAAGTTTAATTTCTTTAAGATATTTAATGAACCGCCTACGCTGATATTTACGGAATTTGCGTGACGTACATGTATGTATTATATATCCATTTAGGGGCACGTTGTGTAGCAAAGTTAACCAATCACGATTTTAAATATTGTATAACTGGTTTTATACAGAAAAATATATTATAGTAAAACCGCTTTTACGAACTTATATAACGTAAGCGCTTACTTGTATCGTCATTTCTAAATTTAAATTTTTGTCCGATTTTTTTTTAAAGAGAGATTTTGTTAGATATTTAATTTTTAATCTATATTTTCAAATAAAAATTATAACAGATTTTTTATTGGATTTTTTTCTTTATTCTAAAACAAAAATTAGTTTAAATTTAAAATTATATTTGAATTAACCTTTGAAGTACAATCTCTTTTCATCGTGTATGTAGTTTGCCACGTGATTTAGTCCAAAATATTAAAACAGGTACCATATAGGCAAATTAGTTTATTATATTTGCCCTGAAGTGGGTGTTACGAGTGTTAGGTTGCATTCGCCTCGCCTAAACAAGCAAAGCAATGGGATTGTGAGCTCATTTGCATACGAATAATGATTGGAAGTTTACTATACAGTTGGCGGGTAAATTCTTTTTATAAAATTTAAAAGAAAAAAATCTTTCGAAGAGAAAGTCTAAAAGGAGTCTTATGCTAATTTAAAAATATAAAAGTCAAAGGAAAGGGAACCTGATTGGCAATTACTAAGGGCACTATACACTCAAATTCGATAATCCTACCTAACTACACCTTTAAAGAGATAGTGTAACGCAAAAAAAGAAATGTGTAATATTTTATGTTCACTATTTTTCGATTAAAAATAAAAATTCAAGCACGATATTATCCCTTTGTAATCTTTGAATAACACAATATAAATAACATAAATTCTTTGAACGTAACGTAACACTATCTCTTTATCTCAAAAACATATCGTACTTCTAAAGTTTTATTTTTATATTTTAGTCTCAAAATTTGAATCTGTTTGTATATATATATATATAGTTTTCAAACTTGGAGGGTTTGTACTTTTTACACAAGGAGGCCAGGCTTTTTAGAGATGGTACCTTATCCTCAAAATAGCGTTGTCTCCTTGTGTAAATGGTGTGAACCCTCCTAGTCTACTTTTTCTCAGTCTCAACTGGGATTCAAACAAGGATTATTTTCCCTGTATTCGTGAATAATAAATTTTCGATGTTATTTTATATTTTTTCATGATGCCAGCCAAAGGTAGTACAGATAAAAAATACATGAGATGGTATATTATATATAAATATATACGTATATTGTTTTTCTATATTTTTAAATCAACCGAAATCCCTTGTTGAAATGTTTTGAAAAATATATTTCAGCCACGTCCATACTATTGTAGTTTATCAAAATAAAATAGGAAATACGCGGTTTTTGGTTGCTTACTTTTTTGGCCTCAAAATAATTGAATTATTCCCCTAACGCTTCAAAAAATTTCAATTACATTTGCGGAAAAGAACAGAGGCAAAAATAAAATAGTAATATGAAAGAACTTTCGAAATTTTCATCCCTTGCCATGGCTAGCTAGCAAGCAGAACTAGTCCAAGACTCCAAGAGTTTTCCTTTTTTTGGATAAATTTTACGCCTAGTAATATAATCCTTTTTTCAAATGTCTCAGATTTCGAGTGAAAAGCGATTTAAGTCAACCGGAAGACTTTATTACCCCCTTTTTTATCCCCCCTTCAATTCCTTATTCTAGACGAAAAATTGAAATGAAGGGGTCAAACAAGAAGTCCCATGTAGATCCTAGATTGAAACCTTCTTTTAGGGGACCCAACTGTCTTATAATTCCTAAGAAAGCCCCTATATTTTTGAACCTGTCCTATATTATCCTATAATATCATGAAAGGTTCTATAATTCCTATATTTTTGAACCTGTCCTATATTATCCTATAATATCATGAAAGGTTCTATAATTCCTATATTTTTGAACCTGTCCTATATTATCCTATAATTTCATGAAAGGTCCTATAATTTCATGAAAGGTCCTATAATTTCATGAAAGGTCCTATAATTTCATGAAAGGTCCTATAATTTCATGAAAGGTCCTATAATTTCATGAAAGGTCCTATAATTTCATGAAAGGTCCTATAATTTCATGAAAGGTCCTATAATTTCATGAAAGGTCCTATAATTTCATGAAAGGTCCTATAATTTCATGAAAGGTCCTATAATTTCATGAAAGGTCCTATAATTTCATGAAAGGTCCTATAATTTCATGAAAGGTCCTATAATTTCATGAAAGGTCCTATAATTCCTATGGTTTGAAGCTGTCCTATATTATCCTATAATTTCGTGAAAGGTCCTATAATTCCTATTTTTTGACTTAGTCCAAGTTTAGCATAATGAGCAAGTTCCTCCAATTAGTTATTTTTTTCTGAAATTTTTCTAACATAGTTAAAGCCAAAATAGTATTATATATGAGCATTTTTAGTTCTATGTTATTATTTTCC
This sequence comes from Phalangium opilio, assembly GCF_054372755.1. NCBI lineage: Eukaryota > Metazoa > Arthropoda > Arachnida > Opiliones > Phalangiidae > Phalangium > Phalangium opilio. The sequence goes on along the minus strand of NW_028324187.1, from coordinate 2,046,893 downwards.
TATAAAAATACATTATTTCTCCTATAAAATCCTATAATTTAAGGAATTTAAATTATAGGCAGGGCTCCTTGCCATATCTCCGTTACTAAATATCATAGACACCATGTTCTTTGATGCACTTTCTTCCACTCAGCTTGACCCCTAAGAATACACCCTTTATTTCATGAAAAAACCTTATCATAAACACCCTGTATGCTGAATATGGATGCTTTTGAATAAAAAAAGTTCCTGAAAAAAAAAATAAAACGAGAAAACTTTTTGACATTGAACCAAATCAGACTTGGCTAGCGAAGAGACTAGAACCTATGGATGCTGGGTTCGACGTACGGACTGTTGTGTGTGTATTTTAGACGAAGACCCCGCATCAAGTAACTTCACGAGATTTTTATAAGGGTCCACCTTAGTGACAAGCTGCCAAAAAGTTGGCGGCCCCCAGATCCCAAAGTCCAGAGTCAAATTCTCCATCTTATATTCTTTACTTTTCTTAACGCACTCGCTCGGAATTCATGATAGAGGGCTTGGAAAGTTACCTACTAAAAATCCCTTAAACTTTTCAAAACGTAAAAAAAAAAAATCTTTCAATGTAACATAATTTATTTCGTCCTTTATATATCTTCAAATATGCATGAAGGAGGGTGGATATTGTCCGACCCCTTCCTCCAACTTCTTCCAGCATCCATCGTGGGAAGAGGCTGAGGAAAAGAGGAAAAAAATTTCATTCTCTTTTATTAGTAGTAGAACTTCAAACTGGGTTTCTTTCTCCCTGCGACGACATTCCCTCAACTAACCCAAGCCCCTCGCTTTTCTATTTTTTCTCCATTTTGAAGAAACTGTGGGGAGGTGGTGGAGGAGAATGAGGGATGTTAAGAGGCTGAGGAAAGAATGGAAAGAGAAGAAGAAGGAAGCTCAAGAGCAAGATGGGAAGATAGAGAGATGGAGAAGGGGGTTCTCTAGAATATTGGATTTGCAGCAATCGCGCTGAGTGAGCTTGCCTTCGCCAAGTGAACTCGAAAACGTATAGAGGGGGTAAGAGTTAGGGAGATTTTAGATTTCTACCCCCCCCCGCCCAATCCCACCCCCTTCATCGTCCCCTTTTAAAAGAAATCAAGGAATTTTCTACAGAAGAATATTGATGCTATTAAAATGTGTCTTGCCTATAACCAAGAAGTGATATCTAGTTTGTTAGACAGAAGGTATAAGATGCCTAAGTATTCGCGTGCCATGGTCCCAGTCCCCCTTTCAAAATACAAGGGGGACGTAAAAGGAGGCCGGGCTATTTCGCTGCCTCTCCTCAGTCGGAAAATACAAGTAATTTTCGTTATCCTTCGCGTCGTGCTGACGTGAGTTTTCAAGAACCAATAAGATGCTGGCTGGTTGTAATTTAGAGGCGAGGATTAACTCCGGACCTACGTTTGTTTGGACTGTAGATAAAGCTAGATTATAAATGTGGCGAATTTATACCTTCTCCCTAATAAACTAGATATCACTTCTTGCTATAATAACATACGACTCGAAAGAGTCCCATAAGAATGTACATTTTTTTTAACTTCAATTTAAAACGCCAAGAAAGAGAGGATTATGAATATGAAGCAGGCTGCACTGTAATTAAGGGAATATTTTTTATTACCAAAGAGGCCTACAATTCAATTAGGTGTTTTTATTAATTTCGTAATAGGCTTTTTATTATGTGAATGATGGAGTGACGCTCATGTGTTATGTTGCTATATATCCTAGGGATGTGGGACAACAACATTGCACGTATCTGACCTTAAACTGTGTTGTTGTATCAATCCATACATACTGGATACTGTACGTGTTGTATTATGTTTTAGCAAGCTTTAAACGAAAGTTAAGGCCTCTCTCGCTCGTTCGCTCTAGTCTGTTTTATCAAACACGAGGTTGATTCAACGGGGAAAGGCAGGTGTGTTTGGAATTTGATAGAGTTTGCGAAACTTAAAAAAGGCCCGGGGAAAATCGTGGGTTATGGCTGCTAGTGCGAGCCGTTTGTAAATAAGTAAATAATTATTCTGCACAGAGTATGCTGAATGTTATGTTGCCACTCACTGAATTGGCCCACGACGTTCTGAGTGCTGTCTATATGTAGTACAAATATTGAGGTTGATATGTTTCCAAGCCCCATATATTTTGTCAGGTGAGTTCAACGTACTAGCAACCTTAAAATAATAATAAAAACAAAACTGATTATTTATTTAATGCTGTGCGGGTAGCATTAATAATTTATTTCCAAAGGTTTTCACACGTTATTTTAATTATAATTTTGCTAATATACCCATAGATATGATGAATATGAATACAATAGACTGGGGTTTATTGAAGAAATTATGGGAGAGGGGGGGGGGGTTATTTGAGCGATTTTGAGTGCAAAATGTTCTGTGATATATTGTCGTTTATAAGTTATGAAGATGATTAAGGATTTTATTGATGACCCCTTAAATTCAATTAAAGAAACCAGAAGAAAAGAAGACAATGCTAATTAAATTTTAATGGGATCATCCGTAAAACAACACTCCAATTTTCATAACTTGAAAACGGATAAAAAAAACGTACTACAAAATGTCATATAATATTTTCTACTCAAAATCAATCTCGTAATTACTTCACAAACCTTTCATAAACAGAAACACCTTGTATAATCCTATTTCTTTTTAATCCCAAAAAGAAAAACCACCCCCCAGTTGTTTTAAAGTACTTCTATTTCGATTTTCGCACCAATTTAATGCTAGATTTTTATTTTAGCTGTGTATACATATAAAGTGTATAGAAATTTTTTACTTATTTTATTGGGAAACTTGGAAATGACTGTCTATTTTGAGCCTTGGGCCTTTTTATGCCCCTGATGTACGTGAGGTTAGAAATGGGATGAAAAAAGAAGAAAATATTCCTTTGGAATTTTAACTACGAAGAGAGAGGAGAGAGTGAGCACCCGGAGCAGAGATGCCTCTAAAAGCCTAGAGCATGCAATGATGTCTATAAACAAGCTTATGTCCTATCCCTCACCTTCCCTCCCCTTCGTTTTTGCACTTTCCTGAGCTTCTATGCTAGGAATAGTCGTTTTTGACTTGGTAAATACATTCCAGAAGGTTTCTTCTCCTGGCTGCATCGTTCTTAGAGAACATACATCCGAGTATCCCCTCTTATTGGTAACCATGACAACGTCTTCTCCAGGAGAAAACGCGGGAATTTCCGTCAAAAGATTTTTATCATCTTATCATTTCCAAGCCTCTACTGCATTTTTTCTACTTTTTCCCCAAGTTCTACTGGTATAGGCCAGAAGGGATGCTAAATATATGTATTTTTATGGAGTTCATATAAACCAACGTAGCCTAGCTTGATTTCTCCTTTTCTATATAGATGCTTTTTTGAGCTTTAGGATCTTATAGGGGATTGGGGGAAACAGAGGGTAATGTCAAAATCAAGTCGTGTCAAACGTGATTTAATACCTTATGTTACTATGTATGCGACTATTTTTTTTTCTTAGGATTTTTTGGATTATGTATGTATTTGTGGAGTCTGTATTTGAAGGTTTTTTTCTTTTTTTCTTTCACCAAAGTTCGCAGTTGGTCTGCAGAGTGTTATGTATTTTTCAGGTTATCTTCTGAAATTTAAGGACGTTTTAGAGATGAAATTGGGAATTGTTTGATATAAATCGCAATATTATAGGAAATAAGTTACTATTAAAGGATTTTAAAGCAAAAAATACAGTATTTTGAGGATTTTATCGTAAAAATGACAATATTTTGAGGGTTTTGTTGCAAAAATATCAATATTTTGGGGGTTTTATCGCATAAATATCAATATTTTGAGAGTTTTATCGCATAAATTACAATATTTTGAGGGTTTTATCGCATAAATTACAATATTTTGAGGGTTTTATCGCGAAAATGACAATTATTTGAGGATTTTATCGCGAAAATGACAATATTTTGAGGATTTTATCGCGAAAATAACAATATTTTGAGGATTTTATCGCGAAAATAACAATATTTTGAGGATTTTATCGCGAAAATAACAATATTTTGAGGATTTTATCGCGAAAATAACAATATTTTGAGGATTTTATCGCGAAAATTACAATATTTTAAGGATTTTATCGGAAAAATTTAGTTATTTAGAATTAACCAAGTACCAAAATATTAAATTTCAGATAAATTCATTCATTCAAACCCGGAAAACTTCGAAATACTAGAGAAATATGAACCGTGAACAAGATAAAATCAATTTTGTAAAATCTTTTCATAACGTCCTATAAATTTAATTAAATTTAATAATTCCCCCATTCAATTTTGAACATTTATCGTTATCGTTCTCTGTCACGAGCAATATGCCAACGGCAATATTGCGATGGAATTAGACGCGCGCTTATGAAATTCTTGATGAAACAATACAAAGGATGGTTCTAGCCCTAATCGATCAATCAATTTAAAGGATGCCTTTACCGAAAATTAAAAGGAGCGGAATTGAACATAACATTGATCCCCTTCGCTGCAATGCAATGCGTGTTTGGGACTATGACCCCCACCCTTCCACTCTTTAATTGCGGGCCCCCTCTATAAATTTTGATTATACAAAGGCACCCTATTGAAAATAAGACTGCTATGGAAATGAATTTTAACCCAACTGGGAGTACATGGCGTGGGTGAGAAGTTGGTATCAACTATCTCCTTTGAGAGAATAACCCGAAGATTGCCTAACGTTCGATGCTATCTTTCATGATTTTCGTTCCCTTAGATTTAAGTATTCTCTGATATTTCAGACTGGTTTTTTGAGAGACTTTTCTAGGAGATGGAGAGAGGCAGAGAGCAAACACCGAATAGTAGACTAAGCTACCCTCCATACCGTCCGATGTAAGAGTGCTAGCCGAGGCTTAAACACTCAAAAGAATCCCCATCTCTACTATACACTTATTGAGATGCCAATAGGGAATTTAATAAACTCAGCTATGGAGTCAGTCAAGGGATAGTTGGATCCTGTAACGAATGCTCCTTTTAAATGAAAAACGATTTAATAGATTGATATTGATAGCTTTTATTTTTTTAGGGTTAGGTAATGTAATGTAACGTAATGTCTGTTAATAGAAGTAGATAACCCAAGAGGTGTACAACCGATTAGAGACCGCAATATCACGTGACAACGCTACCATTTCGATGCAACCAAGAGGTAAAGACACGAGGGTATGTCCGTTAAAAGAAGTAGATAACCCAAGAGATCTACAACCAATTAGGGACCGCTATATCACGTGACAACGCGACCATTTTGATGCAACCAAGAGGAAGAGACACGAGAGTATGTCCGTTAACAGAAGTAGATAGCCCAAGAGGTGTAGAACCAATTAGGGACTGCAATACCACGTGATAACACGACCATTTTGATATAACTTCGAGGGAAAGACAAGGGGGTAAAACTATGCCCTCCATCTCGCATTTGGCGCCTGCGCTGTAGTGTTTTTGTATCATATACTGCGCAGAGACGTTTGGCAATGTAACCAACCCCCCTTGTATGTCCCAATACTGAAGGTTGTTTACCCCCTTTTTTACGTCGAAAAGGCCTTTTTTCAATTAACCAAAAGACACTAACCATAACTTTAAAACGGTGTCCCTTGGGTCAAAAGGTCATAGAAGTGGTTCCACTGTACTCTAGTCCAAATATCCTTTTTGGAACACAATCTAAATGGATTAAAATACTAGCATTTCTTCCACCCTTTAAGGGGCCCATTTTAAAAAATTCATAATTTTCATTGTTACGGTTAGGTTACGGGAAGTGTAATTTTCCTCTAGAGTAATATAAGCGTAAAGTGTTACTTACATTCACGATTTATTACAAGAAACTTTTTATACTTGGTGTATCGTGTATTAGTCTCTCTCTTGGAGAAAGAGCTGGATGCTGGGGTCATTGGGCCCACTCTATGATAAAAAAAATTCCCATTCATTTATATGCTGTAGTATGAAGAAAAATATATATATGTATATAAATTGTGCGTGGTAGGGGGAAAAAGTAGAAGCCTGGATGCTTGGTTGGTTGGTTGTTGGTTGGGTCATCATTGGAATACTGAGATGCTAAAGGGGGATGAGGATCGGGGGGGGGGGGGTGGAAAGAAAAAAATTGATGTTGCATGGCTCTCGGGATAAAAGCAAAAGGAAGCGGAGAACTCGGCTAGAAAATACTCCACACTAAACTTCATCTCATAGACTGTATGTATGGCCTAAGAGATAAAGTGGTAATGGTAAATTTGCAGGAAGTTGCAGCATGTTTCTATGACTTAATACAGGTATCTTAGCCCCCTATATAGTTTTATGAATTTATAAAAACTGTATTTATATTTATAGAGAAAGATTGTGAAAAAGTAAGCGATAACCCGGGAAAATTATTTGGCTGAAGGAACAGATATCAAAATTTTCAGATTTAATTTTTTAAATATATGGTTATACTTCTGGGTTATTAAATAGCTCTGTATATAGGTTTATGAATAAAAGGTGACTTTATAGAAAAGAATGTGAAAAAGTAATAGATAACATGAGGAAATTAATTTTGACTGAAGTGACAGATATTAAAATTTTCAGATTTAAAGATATGGTTAGACTATTTGGTTATTAAGTAGCCCCGTATAGGTTTATGAATAAAAGGTGACTTTATGGACAAGGACGTGAAAAAGTAATAGATAACATGAGAAAATAAATTTTGGCTGAAGGAACAGATATTAAAATGTTGAGTTTTAAAAATATGGTTTTAAAACATCGATAATTTTTGAAGAATTTTTTATATTTATAAATTTATTGCAGTGTTTGTATGGAACCTGGTGTATAGGTCAGGGACAGTAGGTTAGACTTAAATGATCAAACTATGCGATGAGATGGCTTCTAAAGGTGGGGTAAAATGCGTGGATTCTTGTAAATATTGAATAATTGTAAATTGATAGTAAAAATCGGTCAGGGATTTGTCATAAGGAACCTTTTAATTAGTTTCTCACCTTTCGATTCTGCCATTTTAATAAAAACCTGATATTAAATAAAACAAAATAATCAATAGACAGTTTGAGCGGACCTCGGCTTCGATTAAGAGCTCAAACAACCAAATTTCCTCATCATCTAATTAGGTTTTCCTATTTGTACACTTAAATATTATTAATAAGCCTAGTAATTTAAATTCATTCCATCTTTATCTAAGGAATTTTGATATCATTTCTAAATAGAGATTGTATGTTTCATTTTAATATCCTCACATCAGAAAAAAACATATCATTTACCCCCTTACAAACCATTATACCTACAAAACCTGGTGCTGGTGATGACGGTAATATGTTGAGTACATGAGTTGAGGCCCATCTCTTTTTGAAATCCTTATAATACCAGGCTGAAACCAACGCGGTATACACAGTCACTCTCTCACTATAGGAAAACCGGTAGAATTTCTTCTCTCATACCTCCACCATTTCGGTATTACGACGCAACGTGGCGACCTACGGAATGTGGGATGGTGGGTTACGAAGGTGGTTGGTTGGAGGGAGAGAGAGGTAGATAGATACCTGAGGAGGAAAAAAAGTCTCTCTCTCTCCCTCTCTCTAAACTTATAGATGATGGCATTTCCCTCAACTCAAGAAGAGAAGAGAGAAAGTACAGACTACAGAACGCGCCAAAGGCTTAACGTTCATGGATAGATAGAGCCAAGTAGGACTGTAGGTCAGCTATGAAAAAAGGCGGAGTAGAAAAACGCTCCAGAGGAAGCAAACCAGAAAAAAAAATATACCCGAACGAAAAGTGAGAGTGCTTGCACTTGACTCTCAGAGACACGCGCTTCTGGCTGTACAGGTTTTATTTAACACACCACCGGCTTTTTTAGAAGAGAATTAATTTTTTTTTTCTTCATTTACCTGGCATCTATTTGCCGGCTTTTACAAAACCGGCAGGTAATTTTTTTTCCTACACGTTACCTACCATGAATACTTGGCATAATGTACATTCAGTATTTTCGTTCATTTATTGCTTGCAGGGTATTTTATTTTTAAATTCACTTAATTGTACGATGTACAATACTCTTATTGAAATTCAATATATTCATGGATAGGTTATGTTGTAATTTAGCTCAATTAGAGGTGATAAGGCTTTGGTATGTATTTATTATTTTTTTCTGGGTATTATATTCAATATTGCAATGATAATATTCTTATTATTTTTAATTATGGGTTTAAAGAACTGTGCTGCTGCTATAAGACAGCGTTGTGCCCCTTAAAGTTATTTCTTTAATAGTTATGGTTATAGTTTAATAATATTTTTTTATAAATATACAGTTAAGGATGTGAAATATTTGAGATTTTTTTTGTTATATTTTTGGGGTTAGTTGCTAGATATTTTAACACCTTAAGGGTTCTAGTTATAAAATTATTATTTTTAAGGTTTTTTTAATTAATCATACTTGTATTATACCAAAATTGCATAAGACTTAATTCATATACATATGAAATCTTTTGACTCTTGACCATACTTGACCATAGCTAAGTCCCCATGCTTCTAATACAGGGTTCATAATTACCAAGTGTGCAAAAGAGGGAATATCTGAAAATGTAAAAAAAAAAAACAGATTATTATATGAAATGTTATAAAAAACACATATAATTCAACTTTTTTCTTCAATTGCAGAGCTTCTAATAAAATATTAGTACATTCTAAGAAAAACAGACTATCATATTTCAAAATATACTCAGAATTACATGACCAAACTAGAAAAACTAGCGTAGTATTTTGGATAGACCGAGGGGGAGAAAAGAAAGCTCATTTATGCTAATCTTACGTTCCAATGAATTTTTTTTCATACATTTTTTTTCTGCTGCTTTTCTTGATTCCGAATGAGCTGGAAAAACTAAACTCGTATTCAGACATCAGGGTTCGTACCAAGTTTGGATAATAGGGAAGGATCCGTAAATAAATATCGTAATTGTTTTGGAGAAAACAGAACGTAAATGTTTTTAAAATAGTGAAATTTCTTGACTTGGACGAAATAAACTAAAGTTACTCTTTAAAATTATGAAAATTCAGGTTTTGGAAATTTGGTACGAACCATGTTTATATGTAATCATGGTTCATACAAAACTGGAAACTCTGGGGAAAATAAATAAATTTGAGAGGTTTGAGTAAGTTTGCACTGAAGAGTATCTTCAACTATAAAAACCACTCCCGTTGTTATTACTCCATATATGGGAAAAAACATAGAAAAATCAGGGAAATATAAGGGAAAAAACCTGGAAAACTCAGGGAAATATATGGGGGAAAAAATAAAAAAACCTGGAAAACACAGGGAAATATATGGGAAAAAATCAAAACCTGGAAACCTCAGGGAAATATATGAGAAAAAATCAAAACCTGGAAACCTCAGGGAAATATATGAGAAAAAATCAAAACCTGATAAACTCAGGGAAATATATGGAAAAAAATCAAAAACCTGGAAAACTCAGGGAAATATATGGAAAAAAAATCAAAAACCTGGAAAACTCAAGGAAATATATGGGAAAAAATTAAAAAAAAAACCTGGAAAACTGAGGAAAGTCGGTTTTCTAAACGTTGTATGAACCCTGTGTAGAACCACGTATATCACGACTCCCCTATGAGAAAAAAAACCCCTACACTTGGAACTATTTGTGAAATTGCCGGATTTTTTTCAAAACGATATATCCCCACGACAATAGCGCCTCCTTACAACATAACAGAAAAGAAAAAATAATAAAACTCAAAACAATTTTCTCAAATTTCTGTACACTTTTTATTTTTTGCCAAAATTCTTGTTTCGTATCCCAGCCATTTTTTTTGTGCACGGCTCATCTTGAAGAGAAAAACGCTTTTCGCAAAAAAAGTGACATTTTTGCAAACTTTTCTCTTTTCCTTTTTTTTTTTTTCAAATAAATTCCGACCTTTCCTCGTATTACGAGCTATGAATTTTTTATTGTAGCCAAAGATACGTACTAACGTAAGAGACCCCCATCCAGTGAAATGCCAACTTTTTGGGGTAAAAAAACATCCTGTCCAATGTAGGAAATTGTTAAAAATGAATGTTTTGGTTTTTTTTTGTCTGAAAAAGGGGATCTGAAATGAGGGGAAACGGAGATAGTATTGTTGTTGTGTACGATAAGCCCTGAACCAAACAAAATAAACTATATTATTATATGATGGAATTCATATAAAGTTTGACCCAATAAATTGCACGGATTTTATCGGAGCCTCCGAAATGAACTAGGCCCATGCATGTCAAATTTTATGTGGGGAAATATCCAGTTTGTTAAGGAAAATATTTTCACCATATATGTGTACGAGATGGCGCTTATATTACCGTTGTGACAGGGGTCTTCCTTAAATTATCGTTGATATTTTAGGGGTCAGTCATAAAATTTTTATGATAGAGAAAGGTTTCATCCTAAAATTAACGTAAATGTTTTTGTGGCTATTCACTTTTTATTGAATCTTTCGGTTGATGACAACAAAATAAATTATTTCAATAAAAATAATTCAGTAAGAGTAATAAAAACGTATACTTACAATCCGCGACCTTGGCCCAAATCCTTAAGCAGTCGACAGGGTCACGGGGTTGAACTTTGTTTATTTCACGGTAATATAAGCGCCTCCAAGCGTAAAACCACGACGAACTAAATTGGTTAAAAAATATTCTCGCTTCGCGACACGCATGGGCCTAGTTCATTTCGGAGGCTCCGATTTTATTTTATATTAAAGTGATACAGTCACTGGGTTTCCATAAAACACAGTTGAAATTTGACTTGCATTTTTCAAAAGAGCCTGCATAACGTTATATACGTTCTGAGATCGACTTTTTCAATCAAATATTCTGGCTATGAAAGTCATCATTAAAAGAAACGTCACGTGATTAAAATAGAAACCAGACACGACTTTCGTGCGCTCTCACTACGTCACGTGTTAAACATTTTCGCGCGCTATAATGTGACCTCATTTAACCCTTTTTGTTGTTGGTTTTGGAAAAACAGTCCCAATTACTTTCTAATGACTTCGTACGTCAGTCGTTAGGGAATTTTAAACCGTTGTTAAATGAGTCTTTATTTTGTAGATTATATTTTAATTTTAAACTAGTGTCGTGACCTTAGGCAAGTTTTGAATGATTATCCACTTTCTTTTTTTTTGCGTTTTTTGTTTACCTTCAATCTAGTAGAGAATACATTCTTTTAGTATGTTTATTGGATGATAATAAGCAATTAAATGTGTACCTACAGGTGTCACGTGATATATAGATGCTTCCCCTGCATGTTTCATATACTGGGTAGTTTTTTCTACCTTATAAATTATTTAGTAGCGTTACTCGGTAGAAAAACACTATAATAGTAGTAGTCTTCATTTTCAACTAAACCAGACGTAAATTTACTGAACCCTAAAAAGTGGTGGTGGTGGTGGTGGTTAACTTCAGCCCACAGCTAAGCCTAATACGTAACATTCTGAAATAGGCTTAAGTGTTCTTTGGTGCACTACAATATCCCACGCGTTTTGGCGGGAAATATTTTTTACGGCAGATTTACCTCCAGGTTCTTTCTATGCCTGCATGCCTATCTTAAGTTTTAAACTTTCACTTTACTTTCTGTCTCTCTGCTTCTCACTGTGTTTAGTAGTTGTAGCTGTTCTCTACTAAAACTGGTTGGCACTTTGCCTGAAAAACTAGCTTGAACCATGAATAACTCAAGAGCTAGCTAGTAAGGGTTTTTTACAAGGAAGATATAGGGCTCACAAAGTAGTGTATTGCCTGAATGAGCTTAACAAGATGTCCCCTTAAATTATACAAGCAGTTTAGTAGAACGTGTACCTAGAAGACTCTCTAGACCATTTTTTTCCTTCTATATGAGAGCACGAGGTTTAAAAGAAAAAGAAATATGAAAATGAGAAGGGTTTAAATTTTAAGTGTCGGGTTTTTTTTTTCCTACTGGAAAAGTTCTTTTTTCTAAAGGGTCAATGTCAAAGTCTCTTTTGAGCTACCGAATTTAGTAACTTAAATCATAAGTTCATGAGATATGTTGGTCATAAGTTTGTACGTCACTGGTTACAAACTGGAGCTTGTCATGAAGTGACGTAGGCCATAGATTCGTGGTAAAGCGACGTTTGGTGAGGCACTGTCAAAGGCTTAGTACAGACTAAATAAGACTAGATGGAAGTCTGCAAAATTAACCACCGAGTGTAAGAGTTCAACTCTCGCTTGTCGTTCTCGAACTAGCTCGAGCTTTAAGTCTCTAGTATTTCGAAGTATAGGTAGTGTCATGCTTGTGGAACGTATCTTATAAACTTATGCTTAAACTTGTAAGTCTCTAGCACTACGAAGTATAGGTAATGTAATACTTACCTTATAAACTTATGCTTAAACTTCTCTATATTTCTGAAATGATCCCTATATTTCAATAAATTAAATTAATCGATATTTAATGTATTTATTTTAATTGGGACAGACACAGAGTATGATTACGTAAGATAGAAAAAATAATCGAAGGATGTTTTTAAAATAGGGATTTTACGCTGATTCTTCCAATATCATGTTTAGCATATTTTTTCCTCTCTATTAGTAGGCAGTAAAACATAAAAAATAGAAATTCGGCTTTTTCTCTCGAATTCATTAACTTTTGCGAAGATGTAGAAGGAATGTTTTAATGAGAAGTCTTCATTAAATGCTAAAGAAAAAAAAATAATACCAGCTGTTCTTTTTCCCTCTCAATTTTTGGTACGAGTTATTTCGGAACAAGAAAGAATCTCAAATATTTATACATAACAGATGCATTTGTTTATACCATCTTTCAATCTATTATTTTAACGATTTATCTTGGTTTATTTCCAAGTCATAAATTTACGAGTATGTAACACTAACCAATATTAACTAACCATTCTTAAGGTCAAATGAATTTTTATACGATAATTCCAATTTATATTAATTAATTTTAAATTACAAAAGACCCTCTTAGGTTTGCGTGATAAATATTGCGAAATTTTTCATCAAAATCTTAACTTTTGAAGTTTGAATAAAAGTAAGACCTACTTTTATTTTTTATTTTTAAAAACTCGGGGTCATAACCTTTGAATATAATCGTGCAAAGTCACACGTTTTTATAAGAAAATTTCAAAATAAAAATATTTGAGTGTTTGTATGCATAAAAGACAAAAATAAAAAAAAATCACGATTTAGTGAGATTTACTCATAAAAAATAACAAAAAAAATTAAATATAAATTTCTACCTTAAAAGGACCTAAACAAACACCAATTTTTCGCGCGTCTCTGCTAATCCTCTTTCTTTCTTTCTTTTTCCCGCTTTTCGCCCACAATAAACGAGTTTACAAAAATTCTGTAGTTATATCACCCTGAATTTGCAATACCACAAAAGCTACACTTATATATATATCGTTATCCTTAATGTATACAGTAAACTCCTGTTGATTTATTCCTTAAAAAAACGTGATAAGGCCTTTAGTTCGGCAAGAAAAAGTATCCCAATATTTTGCCTGCAATCCTAAGGTTACCAAAATATAGGTTTTATATAACAAAAAGCATAGCATTATATTGACTTTGGTATTCTGTAGTAGTAGTATATATAAATAAGTCAGGCGGAAAATTCTATAATACTAACCCTAAATGCTCTAATTTACGCCTGGTGCACTCTCTAGTTGGGATTGCATCAAGGGATGGAACACGTTCGTTGCCATGGTTACACGCTGTTCTCTTCTCTCGATTATACCAACTTAACTCTTGACTATTGTATTAGAAACAGAAGGGTATCATAGCCTTTGTTAGTGGTGTGAAGTTAATGTGTAACAGAGAGTATAACTGAAGCCTTTTCCGGACCAATTCTCTCTACCTAACTCTATGGGGTTAAAAGCTTAGAAACTCTTATTGTAAACTTTATTAATAAACCAGCTTCAATTAATAATAAATGACTGGGCGGGGCCCAATTCAACGTGCACCAATTTGGATGGAGCCGCATGGAATCCATTTCGATTTTATGAGTTTTCAATTTCCAATTTTAATATTTGCATAGTATTTTCCTTATTTTTAAAACTCGGTTTTATTTGAAAGGATAAAATTATTCCAACAAGTTTCAGAAGAATAATTTATATTTTTAGCGGATATTCAATATTTGATTAAATTTTTAATTATAAAAAGGCATTATATTATGTATAATAATATTACTAATATTAGTAATATTATCAATATTATAGTGTTGATATTTACAAATACACGATTGTCTAATTGACCCGTGTAATTGAATCCAACTAATTATGTAAGTTACATTAATCTAAACTTTAGATAAATATTATACTAATTTAACTGTATATATATCGTGTTTGAAGATTAAAAAAAAGTATGAGTTATTGCAAAAGTATTAAAATTAATACTGCTTGCTATTTGTACGTGTTCTAATTTAAGTTAAATTGCCCTATGGCTTTAAAAAAAAAAAAAAAAAAAAGCGAATCTAATTCGAGACATGACTTAAGAACGTTTCGCTGGGCCAAACATGTATGTAATAAAATGTTTCATCATCGCCATGATTCGACCGGTTTTTGAGTTGTGTGGTACTAAGCACATCTATCAATAATATCATAAGTTTATAAGATATGTTCATTCCATAAGTTTGTCACTGGTAACTTAGAAACTGGAGCTTGTCATGAAGTGATTGAGGTAGGTCATAGATTCGAGTAAAGCGACGCCTGGTGACTGGGCGCTGTCAAAGGCTTAGTACACACTAAATATGATATTAGGATGGACTGCAAAATTAACCTACGAGTGTAGGACTTCAATTCTCGCTTGTCGTTCTCGAACTAGCTATCAGTTAGTCTCTAGGATAGCATTACGAAGTCATACTTATGGAAACATATCTTATAAACTTATGATGATATATATATAATATTTTTCTTATATTGTGTACAGTTTCTTAATTTCGCAATTTCTTTTTGTTTCTCCTTCTAGGTAAGCACTGAATTTCTTTTTTCGTTTTCGAGCCTCGAGTACTTGACTGTCATAATATTCAGGTAGTTCATCAAACGTCGTACCATTACGTTTCTTTCGTAAGATATATAGCGTGTTTATTCGAAACCTATGACCTTTTTTTTTTTTAAAAAAAAAGAAAGAAAGACCGATTTCCACTATCTAACTTTCTTTGTAAACAAAGAAACATTTCTCACGTCTTCGGTTCAGTACCTCTTCCGGTTTCGCGCGCCACATTTAACCGGAACTTCCGGTACCTTGGTAAAGTTTGGACCATATAACTTCCGGTGGTTTTATAATTTTGTTACGTGTATGGTCAATACCAATACGTTTAGTGAAAAAGTCAATTTGATTTACTCGGTATTTTATTTAATTTTTTTCCCCACAACTTTTTAAACTAGTTTGATGTCTTTGAACCGAGTATTTTATTTTCTTCAGTAGTTTGTTATTTGCAATAATACTTTAATCAGAATGATCACTATCAAATTCTTTACCTATATAAACATTGTGAAATGTAATAGTTATCTTTTTCAAACTTGGGGCCCCAAAATATGATTTGATCAAAACTAGGATTAAGGTTTGTGGTAAATTAAAATCCAAAACGTGTACTAATAAGACTTATTTATCAAACGGAAAAATACTCGAAAACTTGATAATCCCTAAATATCCCACGTAAATAAATACAGTATGGAATAGATGAGATTTGGCAACATTTATTCTGTCTGGATTACGGAGTAATAACGACGAAAGAATCGGTATAATTAATTTCAGATCTAGTTAAATTAGAAATATGACACTTTACATTAGGCTTTATTTATCAATTATAACTTAATGAGTAATTATAAATAATCAACAACTATAAAGGAATAACGCTAATGTCTAATTAGTAATTTTACACCCCGTTTAGTAGGGTCTGCGGTATAACATACAAATTTATTCCGTCGGCAGTCTGGCGAATTCCAGAATGTGTTGTTTTGTTTGATCTCTTCCACTCTGTTTAAGATTAGCACCACCTATTCTTGACGATCGTAAGACGATACGTCATCAAAGTTTTTAAGAAAATGTCACACGACGAGAGTGAAATCACGTCTAAAAATAATACATATTTCTTTTACTCTCTTTAGTTATGCCGTATAGATAACGGATAATTTCGGTACTATATAAACAGTTCCATACTATACCCTAGATAAGCTAAGTACACACAGACAATCTTATCTAACACTTGGGTAGGAGTGATAAATATATTTGGGTATTATAATGAATATACTCAATTATCTCTTGAAAATTCAATCATCTTGACTTAAAATGGAATTGAAATCAAAATATTGATTCCTATGGTTTCACCTTAATTTAGAAAATTGGTATATGCTGTTAATTATCGGGATATTTGAACTATACCGCTCGAATTTGATCTTGTTAAGATGCCGACCTCGTTAATTTAGTAATATTGGCCAGCCGAGATTGGATTTATTTTGTTACAGTTTATGGTATAGGCTAATTGCTAGTTGGCGTGATGCGAAGGGTCTGTCCGAGGGGTCTGGCATGGACTCTTTGAATTTGTAATCTCGTCGTTATTGCGTATCGAATTTTAGCAACGTAATGTTTAATGTAGAACCCCTCGCCAGTCAGTCTTTAGTGATAAATGACGGTTGCTAAGTAACCATTAACGCCTAGTTGCCGGATAGGATGTATCTTTCCTTAAGCCTCGGTTTTCTCTCCGTTGCTATGACAACGAATAATTTTATATCCATCGTTAAAGTCTTAAGGTTGATCTTTATGGCCAAGTTATCCAAGAATGTTTATCGAAGACGGGGGTTTTGGGGGGGGGGGGCAAGAGCTGACCCATCGTCCGTGATAAAATCTTAGGAGAAGAGAGTGCTTTTTGAAATAACTTTTCTCTTTAATCTTTCGTAAGAGTTTTAACGTTGTTTCAGAATAGCATTATGAGAGATTAATAGGCAAATTAAGTGGTGGTTAGACGTTGCGTTGTGTAACCTTGTACTATACGGGGGGCCTTGCCAGGAAACAACGTTAATATTGCGTAAACCAAAATGAGTGGCCAATTTCGTTGTTAGCAGCTCTCTTCCTTTGATGGACACTAAACTGTTTATAACACACTCAAAAGCTTAATTAAGATTAAATCTCGATTAATTAGTCTTGACCCGCTATAATTAGACCTAAAATTGACCTATAACTTTTAATTATTAAGAAAATATTGTGATAAAATTTAGAACGCCTGTTTTCCGTTAGTAAAAACATGAAAGTTACTACAAAATAATTTAAGTGTCTTAGACTGCTAAAGACTAAATTCTTTGTTTATACCAAAGAAAAAACAAAAAGGCCGATGCTAACCAAGAAAATGTTCTTTATATTATTTATAATTCGTTAATGTTTTTGACACTAAGCAAATGCTGTTATAGGCTCCACTCCTAGGCTGTCTGCTTTTGATATTAGACAGACCTTGTAATTCAAACGATACTCCAGAAGGCCTAATTTCTACATCGTTAATTTTCTCCAAGCGGAAAGAAAAAAAAAGAACTAAAATGTTTTAAAAATTAAAACTTTTAACCAAGAAACGATGTAACGGGCGGTCTCTCTTTTAGTATTAAACTGAAACTTGTATTAAGTAAAAGCAAGAAGTGATATCTAGTTTATTAGGGAGAAGGTATAAGATGCCTAAGTATTCGCGCGCCATAGTCC
The DNA here is from genome assembly GCF_054372755.1 of Phalangium opilio. Classification (NCBI taxonomy): domain Eukaryota; kingdom Metazoa; phylum Arthropoda; class Arachnida; order Opiliones; family Phalangiidae; genus Phalangium; species Phalangium opilio. The sequence goes on along the minus strand of NW_028324187.1, from coordinate 2,029,214 downwards.
CAGTCCCCCTTTCAAAATACAAGGGGGGGGGGACGTAAAAGGAGGCCGGGCTATTTCGCTGCCTCTCCTCAGTCGGAAAATACAAGTAATTTTCCTTATTCACGTCGCGCTGACGTGAGTTTTCAAGAACCAATGAGATGCTGGTTGTAATTTAGAGGCGGGGATTAACTCCGGACCTACTATACGTTTGGACTGGAGATAAAGCTAGAAATGTGGGGCGAATTTATAACTTCTTCCTATTAAACTAGATGTCACTTCTTGGTAAAAGCTAGTTGTAAAAGAAAGAAAGGAATTTAAGAATTTTCCTTGGCTTCCTTGGTTGCGAATTTCCTTTCCGAATTCGGTTCATGCAGGGCACATAGTGCACGTTTCGCTATTACAATGAATCATTTTTATTTTGCGATGCGAGAAACTACACCAAAGTCCTAACTTCTTTAATACTTACATAGCTTAGGAGAAAGGAACCTGTTGGCCCATAAAAATACCCTGTTTCGACTTCCATTTAAATAGCTATTTTCTCTAGCGACCCCAGCCAACCAACGTGTTTTTCAATTCAATTCAATTCAACCGACCAGCCTATCTATCTCGTGCTGGAATGCAGTCGACCAAGTTTACTTACACTATACTCGTGTTGTGCCGCGGCAGTCCACAGAATACCGAGAGCTAACGTTGTATGCATGCATGCACTGTTCTTCTTCCCCTTAAGGTTGCCCCAAAGCGTGCCGGGGAGTTTTACCCCAATGTAGGGACACGAAATCGACGAAATAAAAAGGCCCCTGAACCCCACCATAACCCCGAAAGCAACCAACACGCGGGGTACTTACTCCGTTTACCGTCTGAATTTCTAAACCCATTATGGTGTAGTATGGTTGATATCAAAGTGTAGGAAAAAAGTACTGTTGCAGTACCATTCTCCCTATAGCACCCCGCTAACTTTGTTGTTGAACTGTTTATGCTGTGTACTTACACACTATTTTGGCCGTCTGGTTTTGCCCGAGATGTAAAACATGAACGCCGGTTTAACGCCCTTGTAGAAATGACTTCGGAAGTTGTTTTGAAAGATGGAGCTTTTTTAAGTGTTTTATCTAAAAATCGAGGTACTAACGACGGAATAAATAGGTATACTAAACTGCAGACCTATGAAATTGGATGTGGAAATAGATACGTTTGATTTCAGCGGTAGTTATCTACAATTTTATCCAATTGAGTAATTCAATATCTAAAAAGAAATGCCTGCACATTTTTGGAGCCTCAAAAAATTGTAACTTTCAAGTGTTGTCCCCTTAATTGTAACTTATTATTTAATCAATCAATTATGTGGATGATTATTGATAACTACAGGTCAAAATAAAGCGTGTCGTATATTTTCCAAATTTGACTCCAAGTGAGATAGGTCTGAAATTTACTATACCTGTTTCTTCCGTCGCGAGTACTGCGATTTTCAAATAAATTAAGTGATCTCTTCCACGCTGTATTTTGTTGCTCGCAAAATTAAAAGACATTATATCACGTGATCTATGTTAAAACCAAGTATGAGTAAAATTGTTCCGCAAAAACTTAAGTTCCTGTACGCTAAGAAGACTATATAGGAGCCTAGGAAATGTTGCCTCATATTTTATTTATTAAAATATTGTGAATTTTAGTCAGGGAAAAAAGAAATAAATTCCGAGAAAATAACTCTAGGTTTAACCATCATGGGAAGGAAATATGTCAAAGTTTTAAACAGAGATATCATAGTTTCTTCCGTTCTTGGTACATAACACGGAACTTAACGCGCATGCGCCGAAGAAAACCACATTATATTTATCTTGTGACATATGCAAGGATTTCGTGTAATTTATTAAATAATTTTTAGTCTTTTATAAACTTAATGAAAAATTGCCTTTAAAACCTTTCACCGAAGTTTAGAAAATCGTACCGATATATTACGTTACTGATTTGACAGGTTAAATTTGACCCTTGTTGACCCTGTCGTGAATCAATTTTCAATGCTTAAGCAATCAGTGAAAGAAAGAGGTTACCTAAAACCTTTAACCCACGTGACTTAACTTAACCCTAAACGTAAATTAATAATTTAAGTTTTCAAAGGTGCATGCGTTACTACGGTTTATTATGAAAGAAAATATGCATTTTTTATTTCTAATGAGGTCATCGTAATTATTCAATGAATTAATTGGAGTTTTACTTCACTTCAATAACTAGTTAACCACGTTTTTATTTTTTTATTATTTTAGTTCACACAGAATTTTAATCCATTCATCACGAAAAAAACTCCGAGGGCAATTTTTACTTTCTTTAGACGATATTAAAAGGTATATTTTTTGGGGACGTCTGACGCTTTAAGGCAATATTGGTGGGCCATACTTCAAAAGCGTGTCCAACGAATGCACGATTAGCAATTTTTAAAAAAAAACACTATTTGGCGTATCTCGATAGAGTATTTTCATCAAAAAGAATTGCGCCTGTTGCTAATATTATAATTTAGTATTGCCAAGGCTAGGCAAAGATATTTCATAAAAATAGTCTATATTTAACACGTTTAAATATTGAATAAGTTGGTAAAACTAAAACTTAACACGCGGGCGGTCTAATTTAAAATGCACCTGCGTTTTTAGGCGAACGATTATGGCGCCGTTTCACACACGCAAAATTTAGTAAAAATAAAATTTTATTTAACTTTAAATCTTGTTTCGCAAGGAAATTGATATATCCTGGCTGCACTCTCGAAATTCAAAATAAGTTAAACTCAACATTTAAATTAAATATTTAGATAGCTCGTGTTAAAATAATAAATTTTCTGCTTGTGTGGTCGTACTGTTGGAATTATATGAAATAGAAATAAATAAATCCATATGATTTAGTTAGATTTAACCTAAATTTTTTGGTTTTTTTTATTTTATTCAAAACTTGATTATTCCGTTTTTATTCAAATGATATAAAATGTCCACCCACACGTTTATGAAAGAATTAATACTAGTTTTCCATTTCGAAAGCCATTGTTATAAACAAACAAACATTAAATTTAATATCTAGGTAGATAAATTCCTTGGTTCTACTCGTATTATTTATTATTCGTCACTTCTTTAATAGAGAAATTTTATTGTATACATTTGTGAATATGACAAAAATTGCTCGCATATATGCTAAGTACAGAAAGATCTATTGCAATTTTCTTCTTCAGTTCCGTCTGTTATTTTAGGAAAATAAACCAATACATAGTAAGAGATCCTACACTTAGTTCCCATTAGAAATTCGCCATACTGCCGAAGCCAGAAATCGCTATACAACTGCAGACCATTGAAATCGGCCATAAAATTAAAAATAATCATTATCAATTATTGTCTTAATTAGATAAAGTTTAATTACAGATAATATAGAATTAAGAATAAGGGGTCAATTAACGTTTGAAGTTGATTAAATCAAAATTTTCGCGGATCTGTAATTTTCTATACCAATATCTTCCGTCTGCAGTCTCGCGATTCCCAGACAAAATAAATAAATGTTGCGCCACTACGATCTCTTCCACACTGTTTTTGCCCCAGTTACGTGAGGTTTAATCGTGTGCAAAACGATCCAATCAATCTATTGAAACCTAATTCAATTTAATCTTTATAAATAGCTGGCCCTGGTCCTTTCCAACACTCTTAACAACCCTTTTATTCCCAAAACCAAAGAGAAAAAAGAAAAACACTGTATACCTAAGATGCTTTCACTTTAAGATAAATTTCTTACGCTTGTATCTCTTATATGTGATACGGTACACCTTGATTGATTGACAGTAAAAAACAGCCCAGCCAAAGAAAAACAACTTCTTATCTAAGTCTTAACGATAAAAGCTAAAGAATATTACGTATAGAATAAAGTTTTTATGCCTGACTTGTAAGGACATTTATTCAATCACCGACGTATCTTAGGTACGAAGGGTGCATATGTGTATTGGTTAAGACATTGTATCGTTTAATTATATTTGTTATACATGCCCTAAAGGATTTTGTGTACACGTACAGTACCTACCTATGATCCCATCATCTCTCTTCTACTCTCCCAAGTCCAAAATGTCTTCCAATCTATTAGATAAGCTTCTCAAATATAATATAATAATGTCCCATCGCTTCCTGTGTAATATGCTTAGTTAGACTGAGCCAGAGATTATGTTAAGTTTGCGCTAAAGTGGAATTAAAGTGTTGGCAGGAAAACTCTGGCATATCTTTCGATTTATCAAACACTACTTGTCGAGAAATTCTAAATATTGACCTGATGTTATCATACGGAGTTCTTGAAACATTAAAAACCCGTTAGGGTATTAAAGGGTGTGTAATGTTCTTAGGGTCAAAGAAAATTGGGTCTGTAACATTTATTTGTAGGAGATGTGGGGTACAAAACATTAATTGGCCCCCCAAAACAAGCTTAGGGCTTAGTCATGCACCAACCAGCCTTCAGTAGTCTTCAATTATTGAACCTTAATCTAGCAGAACTGTGGAAAACCCGAATTGTTTTTAAGAAGGTTTATTTATTAACTGATAGGTTTGAAGACAAAGGTTTTGGCGGCATCATTATCACACGTTGAGCTTATAAGCGTAAAAATAAAGGCAAGCTATACTGTTTGGGGTTTCGCTGTCAAGATAGGTGGACGATGGAAGCAATTATTTAATCCGGGGAATGTCAAAAGTCCTTGCGGATGAGGAGGAGAAATTCCATCTCCTTCCGCCGCCTGCCTGCTTACTTGCCTTCTTTTCCTCCTGTAATATTTTATCCCCCCATCCCCATCCGCATCCCTCTTCAGCCTCCTACCATCTTTTTTTGAGACTAAACAAGTTCCCTTCATCTTGGGCTTCGCTTTTTACAAGCGCACAAAGGAACGCTTCTCGGTTCGATAGACCGCCGACCATGTTTTTTATCAGAATTTTTTTCCCCGGCGATTTCTTTTTTCTTCTGGTATGGTATGGTATGGTATGGTATATGGTCGGATCTTGATCCCGGATAATTTAAGGGTGGGCTTATGGGATGCCAAAGTTCGTCTGGGGGATTAGGAATTTTAAGATATAGAAATAGAGACCAGAACGCTTTCTAGAAGGTGAATTGAAAAGCTTATGAAACGTTTGAATTGCTTGTAGTGTCCATGCTAGAAATGTTAACACGTAAAAATGTATTATGACTCACAAAATTTAATGTAAAATTACTTACGATTAGGAAGGATGTAATAAACATAAACATTGTCTACATACTTCATATGTTTATATTCACCGGTGTTGACGTACCATAAGCATAAACTGCATCCAATTTACTGTCATTGTATGTTTTTAGATAAAATCTGTTTGGGTTTTCCCCTATTTCTGTCTAGCGTTGTAGCTAGCATAAATGACTTCGTTTTAGATAAGTAAGTCAGTGAAATACAGAGAAGTTAAGAATTCTTAATTTCCAAATAAGTAAAACGGTCCTTTTTATGTTCACCAATAACGAATACCTTGACTTCCTTGTTCGAAAAATCCCCACCGAAGCCTGTCTATTACAAGTTTATATAACAAGGGCGTATAGAAACTACTGGACTTCTAAGGGAGGGCATCTCTGGAATCAGATTTCACCGCCTTAGCTATTGCTTGATCTCAAGAATAACGAGGAGACTTGTATAGTATATGATAGAATGATATTAGGTGGTATGTATAGCCAAAATGACGTGTTACACTGTATCTTACATCAATTTGGGCATTGCCCATTAGCGTTCCCCCCTCCTTGCCTCCTTGACTCACGCCCGGGTCAACCTCCTACCGAGATACGTTAGTTGGAGAAAACCAGATTTGTGTGTTGCGTTAAAAGCAAGAATGTCCAAGGCTTACTGACAGTAAACAAGTCTCGACTGTTTTCGGAACTTATATAGTCAAGTCGAAAACTCGAGACGTCCTGCTTGCTATCCCTCTCTCGCTCTCTAATCAGCTTCTTTTGTATAAAAATACTTCACAATTCCGCCAAGGGGAAGTTGAAGCGGAGGATGGCGTGTTGTAAGCAGCGAGTAGCCATCTAAGCGACGTACGCCCCCTAGGGGCCAAGGTCAAGGGAGTGGGGAGGCCTTTCAAGCGACTATATTTTCTGGAGGCTTCGGCTAAGTTGAAATTAACTTTGTAGCATGTGCCGCGTATTCTGCTTGAACTTTTGGAAACAAGATGCGTATGCCCACGTTAATACAATGTGGTTCTTATAAGTCTGCTATAAATTAAGGGGGATGTTCTTTGGGTGCACGATTTTGGGTCGAAAATGCAGCTTCTATCTCCATTTTGATTGTCCTAACTTCCTAAGGGTCACTGTTTTCCAGTTATGATTTGATAGGTGTTTTAGGGATGACCCCTTAATTATATTAAATTAGAAATCATTGTCTAAATCAGTTTCTTAATTAATTTTAACGGGGTTATCCCTAAAATACACCATCCAATTTTAACTCGAAAACAGTGTCCCTTAGGACAATCAAAATGGAGAAAGAAGTTACATTTTCGACTATAAATCGTGAACCCAAAGAACATTCCCTTCATTTATGGATATCCTATATACAAGGTCAAAATTTCTGGGGACTGGGGTTATTTACCCTGTGCCCTATTACACAACAATCCAAGTTGGAATTTTTAGATCCTCAAATTTTCTTTTGCTCCTTCAATGTTTGTCAATTCCTCCACGTCACATGCCTCAGCCCCAAAAACCCACCAAGTCTAGAGCAAACCATAATCCCCATTATAAGGGCTCATGCAACTGAGCAGTTTTTCATTTTTTCTTTTTATAAAAGTATCATCTTTTTAAAGGCTACGTCGATAATCTCATTGTGTAAAATGCACCCCCTATTGTTAAGAAAAGAACCCACATTCCATCCAGACCGAGACTCTTTGTAACTGCGAGAAAACACCCCCTATATTACATTGTTGCCAGTTTTTTATATACAGTCCAAGAGGTTAAAGGGTCACATTCCCCTTCAAAAAGAAAACATCGTAAAAGACCCCGCACTGCACGGCTCTGACACTTTATATAACAAATGGTTTTAATTTTAGGTCTATTCTTAAAATAAACCGATCTAAGAACTTTTAATATTATCAAGAAGTGATATCTAGTTTATTAGGGAGAAGGTTTAAGTTGCCTGGGTATTCGCGAGCCATAGTCCCAGTCCCCCTTTCAAAATACAAGGGGGGACGTAAAAGGAGGCCGGGCTATTTCGCCTCTCCTCAGTCTGAAAATACGTAATTTTCGTCATTCGCGTCGCGCTGACGTGGGTTTTCAAGAACCAATGTGATGCTGGTTTAATTTAGAGGCGGGGATTAACTCCGGACCTACGTTTGAACTGGAGATAAAGCTAGAAATATGGCGAATTTATACCTTATTCCGAATAAACTAGATATCAATTCTTAATAATGTTATTATGCAATGTGTTTCTGATAAGTCTATTATAAATTAAGGGGGATGTCTTTTGGGTGCACGATTTTGAGTTCAAAATTGAACCCGGACGGCAAAATGTCATAGATCATTTTCGACTCAAAATAGCCCTTCATTACCCCAGACTGATCAGAAACACCCTGTATTTGAGACGTAAATACATTTAAGTCGAATGGAATCTATACCCTAATGAACAATGGAATTCGGTGAATTCCCTACTAGTTTATAAGATAGATAAGTTCAACTTAAGATAATCTTAACTCAAGAGGGTCGTGTATAATCTAGATTGACAAAACTCTCCAAAGTATTAAGAGGCAGGCGGTTTGAGATGAAGCGATGAATGAATGCCTGTTGCAACGCTATTTCCACGTACCTCCTTGACTTTTAATAGCCTTAATTGAGGCATTATTAGAATGAAATGAACGCTAAAAATGTCAGTTCAGACTGAGGCCTTCGGGGAGGAAATATCATCAATAGCAATGATGCGTAGGGTATATTCGTTATGTTTTTAAAATGGAGTCAATATTAAGCTAACGTTGACAGACGGAATCCTTAAAAGATTGATGAGGAGCTATAGGCGAGAATGAGAGCTTGAAGGAAATATTCGCGCTTTTGACATTCGTTCGCCCACGATCCCTGACGATGTCGACGGCCCCTTGTTTCTTATTAGAATGTCCCTTCTTATACACTCCAATGAATATATATACTTGCTCCCACGCCATGCTTCGAGAGAAACCGTGGGAACCCCAATATATATATTCACATATCAATAGCTTATTATCAACGACTATTTTATCGATGATATACACTACAGGTATCGCGTATACGTATACGTGTGTGATAGAGTCAGGGCATTGGAACCAAATCCGGACAACACTTAATCACTTATGTATGTACGCAGCATTGTAAACATAACCATCCATTTTTTCTTGAAGAAAAATGTATTGTTTTGTTATAAGTAGTTTAGTTAGTTACTTGGCACTCCACGAAGGTAAACAAATACTTGGACACTTGTCCAGTGACCTCTTCCCCCCCTGTTTGTTTACTAAAACGTTAGCGTGAATTAAGCTAGAGTGACGTTTTGTGACGTATTACTGCCATAAAATACATGTAGCTTTCATGGGGATATCATATCCGGGAAACCAATTCGGATACCACACGTAACGGAGTCGTGGACTTACTCAAAGACCAAAGGGTTGTCAAGTTAGGCTTAGTATTGTTCACTTAATTAATTAATAAGCGTAAATAAATGAACCCATTCCTAACTTAAGAAGAATGCAACCAAAATAACCGCATCTATCGCCACTGGTTTTGGGTTTGGTTTTGGTTCCTGAGAGACTCATGGTCTAAACTAAAACTACATGTAAGCAAAAGGAAAGCCGGGTTTATCATAATCATCTAAGACCCTACGATTCCAAAAAGAAAAATTCTCCAAGCAAGGGTTTGTTTTTTCGTTCACACATCAGTCGTCAGCCGCTATTTACAATTAGCATTCCTTTAGCTATTCCCCACCCTCTACCATCTACCCCCTGGCTTCATTTTGGCGCGTAAAAATAAAACAAGCGAAGCGAACGTCATTTAAAGCAGTCTCCCTCCATTTTGCCTCGCAGTTTCGCTTAATAACGTCGACGTGTAGTCAGCTAAAATAAAACGAAGCTAGTCGTCCTCGACTTTGCGTCTCACGTCCGAAATAGATAGACTTTAAGACGATGGATAGCCAGCCAGAGAGGAACTGTACAAAACTTACTAAGCGAGATGGAAAAATTCTTAATTTGTTTTTAACGAGAAGAGGAGGCGACTTCGTAGACATTTTCTCTATCCCAAGGAAGGAAGGAACGGAAGGGAAGAAGCTCAAAACAGCGGCGTGTTCAATTAGACAGCGCCCTTAATGATCGAATGAAAGTTTCGTACCCTCTCTTGCTAAGCGATCTTACACCGACCAGGCCAATAAAAGAAAGAAGCGGAACCCCGAAATGACATCGTTTTCAAACTATGTTGACTGAAGTCCCTCCCGAATGACTTGGCACTAAGATTAATACTATCAGAAGGGGATAATAGAAGAAGGATGACACTCTGTATCCTCTTCATACTTTAGTTATGTAACTTGATTCTTCCCAGGCACCTCATCGTGATGGGGTGAATTCTATAACTGTTTAGTACTAAATCCTCAGCAATCAATACACAAACCTTGATTGTCTTGGCGTGGGACCCAAGCGCATGCTCCTTGGCTAATAGTTAAGCAGTGCTAATAGAGTAACGATGAGGGAATTATTTATCGCGTATGTGCTTTGGTTTCGTAACCTTGCTCCAAATGTTAGGAAGAATCATATTGCAATTACCTCGCTTTGTGGATGGTACACTTCTCTCGAAGAGAAGTATTATATACTTCAGATACTACCAATAGTGGAATGAGTGGCTAATGGTAGCCCCGTTTTAGTACCATAGGTTACTTAGATTCAAACCATTCCAGGTTAAGATTGCATTAAAGATAACTCTACATTATGAGTAGTTCCATAACCGTTGATATTTATTCATCCACTTGAGATGATCAACGCATGATGAATTTGGGACAAACCGTAATGAACTTGTTGATGATTCAGTCAGTGTCAGGTAACAAACATCGAGTCCGTAAGATGGTAGTAGTATCATATTTGCAATAAGGATGCGGTCACGGGCACTTCTTTTCTTGTTGACTTAAAGTTTAACCAACTTTCCTTCACGTTGAATTATAACTTGAAATGAACCCTGAGAAGGGTTACGGCGGGGGCGTATGAGGGAATAAAGTTGACCCCAATTGCAAGCAAGTACATCATCCATTCGCGATTCGACTACGACACAAAACCGTATAGCCGGGTTGTACCCGAGAGGGAGAGAGAGAAAAAGAAAGGGATCTTTATTGGATTAAAGTCAAAATCTGCTTGTCGTAACCTTCTTTTTTCTGCCTAGCCGGTCGAATCACCCCACCGTCGTCCGTTCGTCTTAGAACAAGCAAGGAAAGTAATGTTTTTCTTGAATAAATCAAGTTCCTTTAAGTGAATTAGGGACCCTAGTTATTAATTCTAGCTCTGCGATTTTTTTTTTTTTTATTTTAACTGATCCCCTTGGAATAGGGTCGGTACTAAGTCTTCCGTAAGGAGTTTTAGTTAGACTGCAAGTCTCGAATTGAGAAAGAGATAACTAACTAGAAATTAATACCCAGGTCAAGTTGTCCGTTCTCTCTCGTGGTCTTTCAAACTCAAAGCTCTGTGAACTTTCTTTAACCTAAATACTTCGATTACTGCATGCAGTAAACACGTAAACAGAGGTTTTGAATTGAAACCTTAAAGAATAATCGCTTTTTGTCCATGGACTGGTTGGTCTCTTTTGTATTCAGATTTTTCCAAAAACAGGAAGTCTTTTCATTGACATATCCTTGACTCCTTCATCTCCTTTAGTAGTAGTTCACTTCTTCCGGTTCTACGGTTCTTTCTCTCTCCCTAATTCAAACACGCGGGTCTTTTTTAGCCTTCGGGGGTCTAAATTCCATTTACTAACGTTACTATACCGTCCAACATCGTGCGCCTTAGTCCGGCACGACTTTTGCAATGCAATTGTTACATAATACTTTTGAAAAAGTCTTCTTAACAAATGGGACCGGAATATATATCTACGGCATTGTTTTCCAACGTACGTGTATATTAGTAGAAATGTCTTCTAAGTTTTGAACTAAGGTAATTATTTATGCGAGTCTGGTTTTAGAAGTAAATGGACCTTGATTTGAATTATTGTAACGCTAAAAATTCCTATTTAAGAATAAGCTTGTGGGCATGTCAATTCCACGAAAATATATAATTGTTACCTCCCTGCAAAATTCTATTCCGGATAGATTTTGTAGATAAACCAATTTCGGACTTTCTCGGCCAAAGAAGTTCGAAACCGCTCTTTCAAATCCCAACAGTCATAAACCCATATCCTTAAGTCATTAGTCCTTATCTTTCCCTTACTCAAAGCGAGAAGCGTTCTCCCTCCAGCTTCCCTCGAACGAATTTTGACAATCTTTCTTATTCATTTATTTCACTAAAAAGTATTGAGAGTTGCCTTTAACGTACGTACCAGTAAAATAGAATTGGTAAATGCATTGTTGTATATTTGTATATATGTATATAGTACGGGTGCGCTTGGTCCCCTAATTGATAGCAGGACCAAGATAAGATCTATTCGTGAGTGTGTGTGTGCGGGCGCGCTTTACCTACAGAAAGCTGAACTTTCTTGGAAAGGACAATTTGGTCGGCGGTAAGAACCAAAGATGAAAGAGGAGCCACGATGACTTCTTTTTAAGCCATTAAGGTATGGAAGTGGCGCCTTCAAAAAGAGACAACAATATTGCTCTCGGGCGCGGGGTCCCAGAATAAAAGATAGACAGAGAGACCCACGATTTTGAAGAGGAGAGCTGGTCTCTGGACGTCCCAGACTGAGGTCTAAACTTTATAACCGAGATCGCCAAAAAAACCAACTCGCCAATGTTTCGGTTCGCTATGGTTGTTATTTAATAAAAACTCTTCATCTCCCGCGCCGAATACCGCGCATCAAAAAGACTCTATTTAAAGAGCTCGGACGATTAAAATAATCGGTTTTACGCAGACGCAGTGTTCAGCACCGCGCGCGACGACCGCCGCCGCCGCCAAATATGATCACGTGACGTTGACTTTTATTCATTTTACTATTATGTTATTATATTATTTTATTAGTGTCATTATTATTATATTTAAATATGTTCCTTAAGAACATGCATGCCAATTTGTATATTAATTTGTATGGTCATGACCTTAGCAACATTTTTAGTTTGTTTGACTAAAGTAAAAGGTACCGTCCTATTGGTAACTCTCAATACCGTCTTAAATTAATTTATCTCACCTCCTATAAAATCATCCCCTAGACAAACTGACTTTATCTTAATATTACCTACGCTTCCTGAAATGAGTAAGGTAGCGAGAAACCCGGATAGCCTAATCCTTTTTCCTTCGTACTTTTGTAGTGGATTGACATGTTAGTTAAATTTAATCTATTATTTCTTATGAACGTTACACAATTCGCTACATTATGTTTGCGACTTAAAATGATTCAATTCATTACGTTTTTTTAAAGGATTGAAACGGGTTTTTCTTTACCAGATGAACAATACGATTAAAAATATTTTGTTTTCGTAGGTTTACATTGTGCTTAAACATCATAAATAATTTTTCTAACAAATAATTAATTTATTTCGTTGTGCTTTTATGAATCATACTTATTTATTGTGAACATAATTTATTATTTAAACTACAGTATGTTTCTACTGTCGTTTGCAAGTATAGCTTAGTTAATTTTCGTAACTGTTTTTATAATCAGGGATAGATTTAATTTTAGAAGTAGGAATGGAGAACAGAACAGAGTAATGTGGGCGCGAGTCAAAGTCCCGGACCCCCTTCCACAGGACGGAGGGGTATGAAAGAAGAGGCGGGTCATAGCGACAGAGGGAAAAAGGAACTACGTATTTTTCGCCGTCTTCGTGAGCTACGCCATCAAAACGTACTTTAAGTGATCCAATGAGATAAATTAAACTTTTCGTTACGTTTCGGAGGGAGGGGCTCTATACTGGGCTGAAGTAAATACTAACCGTACTCCATTCCTACTTCTAAAATTAAATCTATCCCTGTTATAATTAAAACAACTATTCATTTCCATTTTGGTATATCTCGTCATTATCGCTTTCAAATTGGGCGTTTACGGTATCGTATAGTTTTTCATTCATTATACCTTCCCATATTTGATTTTACGTGAAAAATCCAGGTAATAAATCGCAAATTCCTATCTCATATACTCAAACGTGGGTTGGAACTTGAAAATTTCTAGTACAACATTGAAGAACTAGGCGAAGCCATAAAATTCTATTTATCTAAACTAGTATTTTCAAAAAAAAAATTAAGTTAGTAGAAAAAAGTTTAAAAAAAAAAAAAACATTAAAAGTGGGCGTTTATTTTATTTTTATTTCCAAGTTTAAAATTTGTAGGGCCCACTAATATATGTTTGGTTCTAATATATATCCGGTGGGGGTTGTGTGTATGGTGTGTGATGACGTCACGCCTCGTCGCTCATTCATGGTCTTATACACCCATTCATTTCTACTGAGACACCGACCGCAAAACTCTCCCCTTTCTCGAAACTAGAAAAGTTTTTTTTTTTTATTTTCGTAACTTTTAACTTACTCCCACCCAACCCAGTGTTCGTTCGTATGTAGGTAGCTATGTCATTTTCTTGGGATTTCTTGTCTTACGTTTTGAGTCACTGACACACAGGGCCTTCCATTGTTAGTCACGAGTCCTCAGCTCGTTAAGAAAAGTTAGAAAAGCTAGACCTCTGTTTCTTTTCAAATATTACGTCGGTATAAAAGTTGATTAATAAGAAATTGTAAAGCTAATATGTATTAGAAATAAAGGAAATAGATATTAGAAATAGGGGAAATAAATATTTAAAATGGGGGAAATAAATATTAGAAATAGGGGAAATAAATGTTAGAAATAGGGGAAATAAATATTAGAAATAGGGGAAATAAATGTTAGAAATAGGGGAAATAAATATTAGAAATAGGGGAAATAAATATTAGAAATAGGGGAAATAAATATTGGAAATAGGGGAAATAAATATTGGAAATAGGGGAAATAAATATTGGAAATAGGGGAAATAAATATTGGAAATAGGGGAAATAAATATTGGAAATAGGGGAAATAAATATTGGAAATAGGGGAAATAAATATTGGAAATTGGGGAAATAAATATTGGAAATAGGGGAAATAAATATTGGAAATAGGGGAAATAAATATTGGAAATAGGGGAAATAAATATTGGAAATAGGGGAAATAAATATTGGAAATAGGGGAAATAAATATTGGAAATAGGGGAAATAAATATTGGAAATAGGGGAAATAAATATTGGAAATAGGGGAAATAAATCGATTAAGAAGAATCTACGTCATAACTTCGTGCGAATTTCGTTTTAATATTGGGAAGACGCGCTTGTCCCAAAGCCCTACGGTGCCAAATGGTTTTTTTGTAAAGAGCCAAGAATATATTTTTGTTTTATAACTCAATTTTAAAAAGTTTAAAAACATTTAGCGCGTCCATGTTAGCTTAACTGACATTTTGACATTTTCCGGGATTGTTTATTTTGGGTTCTTTGGTACTAAGCTGTTTTTCCAACGATTTGAGTATCAAATTTTAAGCTTCCGGAAGTACTTGAAAGTATAGGCAAATAAATTGGTTATAATTAGGTATGACGTTATGTTTTCTGAGAAAAGTTATTAGTAACGTCAAATTTTTAATGCTTCTAATTTGGCACTAAAATATGTTAACGCGAGCAAGATTGATATATAGTTATATTTAAAGAAACGTACCATCGTTACTTCCGGAAGTTTGCCACCGTTGGTTTCCAAAACGCGATAAAGGTAATTAAATATCCCTAAAATTATCATTAAAGCCTGCAAGCACCTTTGTTGTGGATACAGAATAAACAAACACCTTGTTAAATATTTCTATTGTGTCTAATGTGAGACCGTCAACCAAAGGTTAAACGACTGACTGTACATTTTCCGCAACTTAACATCCCTATACAAACATCCATTAAGGTTTCCTCGAGCTGAATTTTAATTTCAACCAACGACAACATATTCGAAAATCATATTTTGAAATAAATTAAATTGGAAGTTCTCCTAACTGCATTCTTCTGTACTATTCATAACATTGAACAGATACTTTATACTACATAGCTTTCAGATTAGGATGGATGGTTGATACCATTTACACCAGGAGACCAGGCTAATTGGTGGACAAAGAGCTGTTACAAGTAGCCTCGCCTCCTGGTGTAACTCGTATAAATACTCCTAGTCACTAAACTATGTCTAGTGTTATTTACAAATTCCTTTTAAATATGGTGGTCGAAATTATGGGCGAACTCTTTGCCAATGCGACAAAATACTTGAATTATAATGTCACTAAAGGTGGACACGAACTAACTCTGGGTTTGTACTTAAAACGTCTGTATCTTCCGTCTTTGCTATGTTGCAAAGTTTAACCAAAAAGACATTGGACATACGAGGAACCGAACGGTGCGGCGTCGTATGGAATTAAAATTTTGCACGCGTAGGGAAACGGTGAAAGCTGACAGGAATGCGTAAAGACCATCGTCCCCCTTCTTCTTCGTCGTTACCTTACCATGGATTGGTGTCTACTGCCTACTGGAAAGACTAATTAATACTCTTGCCTACACCTAAAGTTTCGTAACACGCCACGATACTGTCTGTCCCTTTCCGTGCTTGCCGTTCGCGGCGGTCTTTAGGGAACATATATACGTGCATAGTTTAGGCTTAAACCAAGACCAAAAGAGCTAAATTATCCCCTTAGGAGCGTCGAGGTGGGAGCTTATCAATTTTCCGTAGAGGTTATCTCTAGATGCGTCGCGTTTTAACACTTTTCCAAAAGTCCCCTTTTCGTTTATGCCCTCCCTTACATTTGCAAGAGGGTGATTACCCAGGATTCTTTTGATTTTAAGGTTTGTACCTTGAAACCTGTATGGGTTGTACATTAGTGTCGGTACACGCGACACGAGCTCGTTTGAAGGGCGGTGTAGTGGTACGTTCGATCATGGTTTCTTACATCTTGTTTCTAACTTACTCAGTATGGTAGTACTTGGGTTTAAGAGAAGTCGGGTCTCGAGTTCCATCCAATCTCAGCAACTCATTCAAAAGTCGAGAGTCGAGTGTGTATATGTTGAAGAAATTAAAAGAGTCCTGATATTTGCCAAAGCACATTCCTTCCTTCCCTTCTTTTCTGCTGCCTTAAAGGCCGACTTCCAGCGAAAAGGGTTCTAGCGAACTGAAAACCGAGCATAGAGACTAACAATGAAGCGACCGTGCCGATTTTCGAGGGCCCGCTGGGTCAAAAGTTGGAAAGGTTCTCGCTAACTGAAAGCCGTGCAATGTGGTTCGTGCGAACTGAAGATGAACAATAGAAATCCTTTAAAATTTATTTCCTCTCAAATTTTTGCTTTCCCCTGAAGGAAATTCTCTATTGTGTATCTTCACTTCGCTAGAACCACATTGCACGGCTTTCAGTTAGCGAGAACCCTTCCATCATTTACCCCAGCGGGGATTCGAAAATCGGCACGGTCGCTCCATTGTTAGTCTCGATGCTCGGTTTCAGTTCGCTAGAACTCTTTTCGATGGAAGTCGGCCTTTAAAAGCGGCAAACCCGGGCCATCCAGAAGTGTGTGTGTTCGTTCGTTCTCCCTTTTCACCCAACTTATATATTAATTCAAGTCTTTCACACACACACCCTACCCAAAAACGTTTCGCACATGGCCGTGCATATTCATCTTGACTTTATGGGGGTGGTATGCATTTTTCCGTTTCGCGGTTTTCCTTCGACGGTTTAATTCTCGTACCTCATCAGCACGTGCTTTCAAATCTCAAGATCATTTCATATACAGTGTGCAACGTCTAGAAACTTACTTTCTTCCCATTCCTCTTCTTGGGAATATGGAAATCTACTAACTGGGATGAACTATGGAGTAATAGCACGCGGTACTAACTTTACAATATACCCTTTAATGTAGTGCCATTAGTCTATGGGTAATATTGATTACATTTACTTCCCCATGGTAAACCCCTAGATACCAAATTTTTTTTTTTTCATCTTTCGACATTGAAAGTAAGAGCTACAAGCTACTTATCGAATTTAAATTAAGGCAGGCTTGTTTGATTTATTAACGTTTTATTAAATCTTTAGTGCAGTGTTGAAGTGTCTTTTTTTTTACTGGCTCCCATCATGGTTTGTCAAGGAATTGGGGTCATTGTTTGATTGTGCTCTTCAGATGTATTCATCATTTGAAAGAGCGCAGGGGTAAATGGGGCCCTCCATCAGCTATAGGGATTTTAGGGGCTGTTATGATAAATGTCACATATCAGATTTCTATTCTTGGAGGGGGTTTTTTAATACTGAAAAATGTTGTAGACAAAATGGCATCCGGAAATTTGAATTTTTGGGGTCGGGGTTCGTAACGTTCGAGTGAGATCGATTTTATTGAATCCCGTCAGTGATTTCCAATAAAGTAGTTTGCGATGACTTGCAGGCAAATTAAAATTTGAATATTGATTAATTTTCCATAGCAAGTAGGAATTGAACCTGGTTTTGCCTGTCAAAACGTTTCTTATTACTCGGTGTAATCAGGGATAGATTTAATTTTAGAAGTAGGAATGGAGAACGGTTAGCATTAACTTCAGTCCAACTCATAGCCCAGTAAAGAGCCCCTCCCTCCAACCCGTAACGAAAAGTTTAAATTATCTTATTGGCTCACTTAAACTACGTTTTGATGTCCGTCGCTGACGGGGATGGTGAAAAATACGTGATTCTTTTCTACCTCTGTTGCTATGACCCGCCTCTTCCTTCATACCCCTCCGTCCCGAGGAAGGGGGTCCGGGACTTAGAAGCGCGCCCAGATTACTCTGTTCTCCATTCCTACTTCTAAAATTAAATCTATCCCTGGTGTTATGTAATAAGTTAGCGTTCAGGGTAGGGCTTTTTAAGATTACTTGTAATCTATACATCTCTTTAATATATTCAACGGTACATCGTGTGCACCGATTACTCTGAGTGACTGTGCCCATTTGAGGTTATGAGGTTGGATTAGAGACGTCATTCGATATTGAAATCATGTAATCGCAATTTTTCTTAGTTAAACCAGTTTAAATTGGGATGACCTTTAGAATCTCGATGTCATCCCTATACCTTAATTACTTCCTTAAAAATAATCCCTAATGAACAAGTCTAACTCCCTTATTCAAAAGTGTAATTTAATCAATTATTTGAAACTCAAAATCTATTATGAACTTCCTATAGCTATAGAGAACTTTTAAGTTCAAGAATGGATTATAATTTAATATTTAATTGACATTTATTATAGTGACTGAAGGGGGGTAACTTTTCGAAGACCTTGATTGTTCAAAAGCGGGCTTAATTTTTGAAACAATGTAAGGGGGGGGTGCAAAATTTTCCGGCAATTATTGAAGGGAGCTTGCGCATTTGGGAGAAGGGTAGACAAGACAACCTTACGTTACGCTTATAGCCCATTAGCCGAAACCAATTTCGCGCCATAATCAGTATACCCTTACGTGTTACGTGATCTTTAGTTTGCCGCGCTTCGCTAAGTTTCGCTCTCTAGCTACTCTCTAGCCATCGGCTTATGGCTTTACTTATACCCAACCTGCATGCATGCATGGATGTATAGATAAGCCTTTTTTATAATTTAATTTTTGCGTGGGATTAAGAATGCTGACGTCATCTCGTGCTACGTGACCTCGTGACTTGGAGCTTGTAAAGCCAGCCAGGTTGGTTCTTCTTAAAAGGGAGAATGACAAGCATTTTCATTTAAACAACTTTTAAATTGAAATTTTATCATAAAAAACTCAAAAAAAATATACTTTTTTTCATAAGATATATTACATAAGTTTGTCGTTGGTTAATGAGAGTTGGTCATGAAGTGACTACGTAGGTGAATCGTCATAGATTTGAGGTGAATGTCAAAGGCTTAGCACAGGCTAAATAGGAAGATGGAAGCCCTGCAAAACCGAGTGTAGTCAATACTCGCTTGTCGTTCTCGAACTAGCTCGAGCTGTAAGTCTCTAGCATTTTGAAGTATTGATGTCTTCATGTTGATATCATTGACTACATTTCAATACGTCTTTAAAAAATACCTTGTAACTAAAGTTCCAAAACAGGCTTACATATTTCGTTTCTAATGTCTGTCTGCCCTACAACCTGCATACTTACTATTGCTTACTGCTTACATAATTGTCGCCTTCTAAAAAAATCATTCATCATCCCACGTACATTAATTTTCTCGTGTTGTTTTTTTCTTTTCCTCCCAAAGTTATTTTCCCCTTGAACGCAATTTCTACCAAAGAAGTTAAAAGAGAAAACTAAACGTTAGTGGGTTGATTTTTAGAACATTTGGAAAGTGGGTAGACAGGTAGGTAGGTAGTGAGGTAAGCGAAGGTTGAGGTGGTGTATGTACGATTTCAAAAGAAAAATTTTGTCGGTTGACTCGGTTCTATCTAGCAGAATAATTTGGCAGATGGGTTAAAAGAAGAAAAGTAAAAATGCCCGGTTAAAAACTGGGTTGAATTGGCTACTGATACATTTAGCTCGCTTGGCTGAGCGTGAAGGTTACACCTTGGCAAAGCAGCGGCGGGATTCGAGGGAAAAATCGAGTGATCGTTTTGGTGCAAAAACCAGGAAATTTCTGTTTTTCGTTTTCACTAGCTTCTTTTTACTTTTAACTCGTGTGCCAAGTCAACCGTAGGGGAGTTGGTTCTTGGTCATAGCTATATTTAATTGTTTTAGAAGAGTCAGCGAATATGTCACTGATCGGTCACAGTCGCGTCAGGATGTAAAACACGTTGGTTGCATTGGTTGCGAAAGCGTGACGTACAAATTGATTGTCAAAATGAATGTCGTGTAACATAACATGTTTTTATTAATAGGTCATTTTGATGTAACAAAGTGGGAAAGACACGGAGGTAAAACTTTGCCTTCCATCTTGATTTTTGGCGCCTGCGCTGTAGTCTTTTTGTATCATGAGAGTGCGCAGAGACGGATGGCAATGTATGTTGCATCGAAAAGTTCTATAGACAATTTTGAAGGTCAGAGGTCACAAACATTAATAGGTCGGTGACGTAATTGTTGGTACACCCAAGTCTGTTGTGAAGGGAAACACTCAGTTTAAGGGTTACGTGTAAGCAAGGCTTTTAGAGATATCTTTATTACATCAGATATAGCGTGCAAACCGATCACAGCCCCTTGTAGTTTCACCCATATTTTCTTTTTAACTTTCAAACATTAACTCAACCTGTAATAATAAAACCTTGGTTGGTTTCTACACCAATTCGCAACTTAAGCAAAAAGCAAATATAAAATTCTTGAAGCCAAGACAAATAAACTTAATTTGATGACTAAACCTAAACAAAATCCCTAAGAAGCATCTTAAAGACTTAAAACAGTTCCGACGCACGACATCTTTAACTATTACGAGCTACGGGGGTATATTTCCGTACCTACCGCTCAAGGACCCCGACAGTTGGCCTCTTCACCCGAATCACCCAACAGTCGCGAAAATCTAACACCCGGCAATAGCTTTCTTGACGCTATTAATAGCTCCTCGCTCTTCTTAAGACTGGAACTGCCCAAAAATAAATGTTCAAAAGTTGGCAGACGAGAGGAGTTTCCCTGTTGTCAGTAAATGAGACAGGAAATGACGTCATCATTTGGGGAGCGTTCCGGTGCGAGAGTTCTGGAGCAAAAGACTTACGGGGTAAATAGGCAATTCCAACCAAAATAAAACCAGCCTTTGACGAACGAAACAGTCCAGAGTTATCGTAGGTCAACACGAGGATCTTGTAATCCCCGAATGGAATGGGTCCAGATGAGTGAAATGAAGAAATAAGCCAGTAATCTTAGGCTATCCGCGATTACAGAGTGCAGATTTAGTCGAAGCTTGGCAAGTACACCACCCCCGCATGGATTTGCGGCGCATCATCCCTTTAACCTTACTTACTTTGCCAAGGCGGAAGCGAAGTCAGCAGCCAAAAGCCGCGGCAATCCGAACCTCATTGGTTATTTGGGGGAAAAGCATAGACACGTGGAAAATGAAGGTTCCCATACTAGAAAATCTCCCTCTAAGCTCTTTAATACCTCAAGGGAGGTCATTCAAATTTGATTATTGAGAGAATATTGACGTACCCCTTGCATGCAGTTAGGGTGGGTTTTGCCGATTCCTACCATCAAGCCAAGCCATGACAAGGCACGCAGCCCGGATAAGTCAATACAGACATCATAATAACACTAGTCTACCAGTACTATGAAGGAGAATACATTAACACGTGTACTATAGCCTAGGGTTTTGCGAATGTGCCAAATGGGGGACTCTGTCATTGGATGTTGATGTAAGGGAAAACGACATGTTCATGTCCATCTAAGTTTAATTACATTTTAAGACTTGCGCATTGCATATTGTAGATTAGATTTAATTGCAGTCTGGTGATGGGTTAAGGTACGACATATTTGTTAAGTATACTTCGGGTAATGTTAATATAATCAACCATAACAGTAAGCTAAACAAATGCTTTATTTTCATAACAAGCTGCGTATTCTTTTACACGTTAATAATTTGCCATTATGTAATTATATAACATACATAAGTATAATCTATCCCTTAATTTTCTACCATTTCTTCTTGCGTCGCACTCATTTCTTGACTGTCCTCCATTTGTTCAACTTCGGGTAGCATTTCGGTAATGACGCTGATTAATTCCTCAATTTGTTCCGTGGTAAATCGGGTTTCGCAGTCCGTTACGACTAACATCAATTCCACCATGCTGCTCGGTCTCAGATTCAAGAGATTTAATTTTTCAATTTTGGTCAAATTGAATTTCTTAATGGCCATCATGAACGGCTTGTTGATACTCTCGGATTGGTTGACGCACGGGGTTTGTTTCAAGACATCGCTAACCGTCATTCTGATCAATTTTTCGTTATGGTTTAATTTAGTTTTTGTAGGTTCTTGAAGAATCGACAGTACTTCGAAGTTACTTAACAGTCCTGCATTGGCATTTAATATTTTCATATTTATTTTTTATTTTTATATTTACCTAAACGGGTTATAAGCCTAATAATACCAGTTCGATTTAACTGTAGATATGACTGTCTGCTTCTTTTATATTACACCGAGTATTATAATCTCTTTTTTATCATCGAAAAATTAGATCATGGTGTTGGAATAAAGTTTTTTCGCGAACCAGTTCCGATTTAGTTAATTAAGTGTAAATGTAATTTCCACGCTTATGAGACAGGTTTTTTTATATAGTAGGCTTAGAGTATTAGACCAAACTACGTCATATCCAATTTTCCCAATGAAAAATTACAAAGTGTTATCAAAGAGTGAAATAAAAACATATCTATTGCGTTTCCTTGGGAAATTATTTCTCATGGTTATTCAAACATGGCTTTCGAAGTACCCGTACAGAAATAATTATAAACATAAATCTGTGTCCCTTGTAAAAAAAAAATCTTTGTAAAAATTGTCAAAAAGATTGGCACGCAGGATATTAGCGGCGTCTCACGAACTGGACACACCATAATCATTTATTTTTGAAAAGAGCTCTCAGTCAGTTGGCATTCCGTATATGCCTAAAGAAGCCAACACCTGAATGCGTGATAGACGCATTCAAATATCGGCTACATTCGCCTATAAAAGAAAATACACGCGATCAATCTAGCAGTGGCGGGAAATCGAACTTCTCTTTCAATGGGAGCCCTATAGAAACGTGCTCACGTGAAAGTAAAGCAGCCTGGATTTCCGGGATTAGTTTATTGCATTTTTTTTAGTGTACGGGCTAAGCCTTTTTCTTGCGTTTACTTTGTTAATTTGTTATTATTATACAGGGTGTTTTTGAAAGGTCCATCACAAATTAAGGAGCGTGATTATTGGACCAAACTGAGTGAAACGTATCAAAGAACATGGGGTCTACAACATTTAGTTTCGGAGATATGGCCCCCCAAACATTTGCCCCAAAAACGAAAAAATATCCCAAAATGTGGAGTAAGGGTTATTGCCATTACCCAACTTGTTTCGAAGTCATAGAGAATTTCAATAGCCTTGAATTTGAGAAACACTAATGTAACTTTAGATAGCAGAAGGGTATAAATGGGTAGAAGTACGCGTACGGCGGTAATGTTAAACTAATACCAAGTGTCATAGTGTTTTAACATTTCTCAGCACCCAGTAAAATGGTTGCGATTGAAGGTTGAGTTTGTTCATTACGTTAGTGTTTGATGTGTCACAGAGAAAACGCCATGATACGATCCCAATGTAAATGTATTTTTTATTAGTTCTTCATTCTTAATCTGTAACAAATAACTACTACAAGAATTGTTCAAAGTGTTCACCACCCGCGTTAAGGCAAACTTGAACACGCCTTACAAACGATTCCCTAACACGTTGCAAAATGCCTGGAGTATCGCGAATAGTTTGACAGGCATTAACGATTCGTCGACGAAGCTCTTCCACATCAGGTACTTCACTCTGATAAACTATGTCCTTCAAGTGGCCCCAAAGGTAGAAATCGCACGGGTTAAGGTCGGGTGATCGAGCAGGCCATTTCACGGGTCCACCTCGACCTATCCACCGAAAAGAGAACGTCGCGTTAAGGTGAGCTCGGACAGCGAGACTGAAATGTGGTGGTGCACCGTCATGCATGAACTACATTCTGCGCACCAAACCTAAGGGCACGTCGTCAAGTAATTCCGGTAAAACGTCTTGTAAGAATTGTAGGTACGCCTCACCGTTTAACCTGGGCTGTAGAAAATAAGATCCAATTAAATTGTCACCTACAATACCGCACCACACGTTTAAACTAAATTGTACTTGGTGAGATTTAACGAACGTTGCGTGAGGGTTTCTTTGGGACCATTGATGCTTATTATGCAGGTTAATAATACCATCTTGCGAAAAATTAGCTTCGTCTGTGACTAACAGACTACGCGGGAAATCAATGGAGTTTATCAATGCGTCGTGGGTAGTCCGCGGAATTCAAACCTTGAACCTTTTGAAAATGGTAAGAATGAAACTGGTGACTTTTGAGGATTTTCCACACGAGCACGTGACCAACGCCTAATCGCTTACTCACCTGGCGGGTACTTGCTTCTGGTTCGTCCTCGAAAATAGTAAGGACTTCGTCTTCTACGGCCTCTGGGACTTCTTGCCCTCTAGGTTGAGGTCCACCATTTTACTGGGTGCTGAGAAATCTTAAAACACTATGACACTTGGCATTAGCTTTACATTTCCGCCGTACGCGTACTTCTACCCATTTATACCCTTCTGCTATCTAAAGTTACAGTAGTGTTTCTCAAATTCAAGGCTATTGAAATTGTCTATGACTTCGAAACAAGTTGGGTAATGGCAATAACCCTTACTCCACATTTTGGGATATTTTCTCGTTTTTGGGGCAAATGTTTGGGGGGCCATATCTCCGAAACTAAATGTTGTAGACCCCATGTTCTTTGGTACTTTCCGCTCAGTTTGGTCCCATAAACACGCCCCTTAATTTGTGATGGACTTTTCAGAAACACCCTGTATATTCAAATGAACAAAAGAACCATTGGTCTAGACCTTTTCCACGCCAAAAAAGGGGTAGTCAACTGCGCACTCTCATGATACAAAAAGACTACTGCGCAGGCGCCAATAAGCAATGGATGGAAGGCAAAGTTTTACCCTTCTTTCCCTCATAGTTATATCGAAATGGTCTATTTACCGATGTAGGTATCTTGTTCGAAGTTGACCAAACGGATTAAATGAAACCCTTTACGAAAGGGGGGGGCCTTACAGTACGTCATCAAGCCTAAACCCACTCACTACGTGAGATGGTATTGTGATCATGCTATAGTTAAAAGTTGTAATCCCTTAATCAGGTGCCTAGTGGTTTCGGAACCATTATTTAACCCATGGTCAGGAAAAGAGCTGGCTGGTAATGTCAAACTCCGCCAACATGTGCCGCTAAACTCTTTTCTCCGTTTATAAATACTTTGTGAATTCTCGCACCAGGCTTGACTAATCCCCATGCACCAACAGACGTGTTCCCCAACCGTGAATGCGTCCACATATCCCCATTGTCCCTTAGCCAATTCACTCTATCAAGCTTAAAGCTTGTATGTATGGTCTTTGTTTTAAGAATATCCTACAACCAAAATGTATTCGCGTGAAATCAGTTAATGCTATTCATTCGAATGAAAGGAGAAAATGCCTAAATGGGTCCGGGTTTTGACACTATTAATTGAAGCATCGCGAATACGGTCCAGGGTAAAAAGCAGGGGGAAAACTTTCCTTTAAATCAACTCTATTATCTCGAAGAAAAACGTCGGCATTTTTTGATAAGTGATGTTGTTGAACACCGCTCTCGCTTTATAATGAAGATAAAGCGTGATTATTCTTTTTTTTTATGTTGGTTATGTGTATAAAATTTCGTGGCATGGATATTTTTTTTTTCGTTTATGTATTAAATTTACACGATGTTAAATTAAGGCCAGCGAGTTGTATCTAGTTTCATCTTATAAAACCAGGAGATGAATTGTTAAATAGATTGATTGATTGTAAGGATGAAGTTTGGTATTTATTTACGAGCTATAGTTTGTTATTTGAGAGTACAAAATTGAGTAAAGATTTGGTTTCGCGATTAAAATCGATGTTTTTAAGTTTAATTTTAGTGAATTTTGTTATGTTTAGCAAACCATGCAGTGTTATCTATACGATCTGGTAAATACCTGGTCCTATTAAATTGGCGAAAATGAGACCGACATAATAAATCTTGAAATATCAAGAATTAGTTTTTCAATCTGATAATTTTGTACAGTATATACGAACCCTGTTTAAGTTACGTACACTTTATTTCTTTCAAAGACGTTACATTGCATCAATATTCCATTTAAAATATAGTAAGGAAATTAACATTTCAAATGAATAATCTGTTAGAAACCTTTTCATTTTAGCTAAATTAAAAGTAGTGAATTTGTTTTTCTATAATAACGCCGATAAAGGTCGATAGGTGTCACTTTAATCTAAGACGAATCCATTTTAGTAATTGCTTTTTGAAGAGAGAAAAGCGTCCCAGACAATAAATGCGAAAAGGAGTTAAGAGGAGAGGAGGTAGGGCGGTCAGAGGAGCAAGAGCAAAGAGAATGATGGAGATGCATAGAGCCTCAGTCCACTCTCTCTCTTTTGTTTATCATCCCTCTAGAGCCTGGAGATTTTCTCCACGAGATAACGGTTGAAGCTTCATCCATCCCAATCGTCCCTGCCTACTACCTCTTCCGCCCTTTCTCTCTCTCTCTCTCCTTCCAAATCTTTTAGTATGGACAATTAGAAGTTCATATCTGAAAGTAAAACGCTTAAAATTTTGAAACGTAGTTAATATTCATCGATGTAAAATTCAACAGTTAAAGAATGTTTTAAAGTTTTATATGTACACTTTAGGGTATGAATTACGTACTGGAGTTCATATTGAGTTTGGGTCTTTTGGGTTGACCCGCTTTAGATCATTTACTTCTCCTTTGGAAGGCCAAGATTTAGGGACTGAGAAATATGATTGGGAGATCAAGGGGATGGATATTCATCCATCCCAATCGTCCCTGCCTACTACCTCTTCCGCCCTTTCTCTCTCTCTCTCTCCTTCCAAATCTTTTAGTATGGACAATTAGAAGTTCATATCTGAAAGTAAAACGCTTAAAATTTTGAAACGTAGTTAATATTCATCGATGTAAAATTCAACAGTTAAAGAATGTTTTAAAGTTTTATATGTACACTTTAGGGTATGAATTACGTACTGGAGTTCATATTGAGTTTGGGTCTTTTGGGTTGACCCGCTTTAGATCATTTACTTCTCCTTTGGAAGGCCAAGATTTAGGGACTGAGAAATATGATTGGGAGATCAAGGGGATGGATATTCATTATTTTGCTTGTGTTCAGCCTGCCCCAAAATCGATTAGTTTTGAGAGAAAATATTACTTTTAAGAATGAAATGAAATGAGATTTTAAAACTTTTCTCATCCCGATTCCATATTGGAATGTAATGTAATTTGGCATCCATTCTTTGCTTTAATGATATAGATCTATTGGGCGTGGTTAATTAAGTATAATAACCTTATAATTATCTCATAAGTAAGGATAAATGCACGCAGTAGAAGCTTTGTTCATGGAAAACAAAATTTTTAAACTTAAATAAATAAAATTGTTACAAATTCTGACTCAATTACGTGGGAATCCTACCAACACACACACACGTTACGAGTTAAAACCAATTAAATAATAAATACAGAGCGTTTTCAGGCTCTAATTACTTTAGTGGAATATCCTAATTACTTAATTCGTAAACAAACAAAAGATTACGTGATTATTTCCTATGACATCATCCCTTGTTGACCTCATTTTGAGCTTAATTTAATTCCAGTCAAGAGCTATATAGCTAGCTAGCTTAGTCATGAACAGGTATGGTACGTGGTTCTTTTACTAATTAAACGGATGGTGCGCATTTATACGCTACACGTGGGTGAGGCGTCATGACCTATTACGTAATTACTATGACCCCTGGGCTTCGATTTTTTTTATTATCTTTTGACCTTTTTTTTATTATTCTTAATTTTTCGGTCGTTAGGAAACAATATTTTTCGCCACTCCTAAGGGTTAACCTACTTATTAAGATTTGAAAGAGTTTTGACTTACCCCCTTTTTTATGGCTAAGGTTTAATTTCAAAGGAGTGCCGGCACGAAAGGCAATAAGTCACGTGCGATTTACTGTTGAAATTATTTTTTTTTTCTATTTAAATCTGGGCATGCGCAGTATGTATCGAATAAATTTGAGAATAATCAAAAATTGTAGCTTTTAATACTTATGTTATGTAACATGATTCTTCCCAGGTTCAGGTACCCTTTTGATTTCCTCTCCTGCTCATCAAACTTCAGATGGGCTAGGGTGAATTCTATAACTGTTTGGCAGCACTAAATCTTCAGCAATCAACCCACAAACCTTGATTGTCTTGACGTGGGACAAAAATGCACAGGCGCATGCGCCTTGGCGCTAATAGAGTAATGATGAGGGAACTATTTATTGTGTATGTGATTCGGTTTAGTAACATTGCTATAATAAATGTAAAGTGATGTTTGTTGGTAAGAATCATGTTACAATTACCCCACCGCTTTGTGGATGGTATATTTCTCTCGTAGAGAAGTATTATATACTTCTAATGCTAAGAATATATTTAAGTCATTTTAAAATTCCTTTGCAAACAAACACGATGAAGTATCACGAAAAGCCTTAAAATTTATCATTATTATAAAAGGCACGCATATTATTATAATCACATTGCAATAAACTGCGACTGGGTACCGCGTTTCGCTAAGCGCGCAATTATATACTGCAAATATAATTTGACTAAATTGGTATGTGTATCATTAGGGCTCGAGGTCACCGTCACTTTTCTGACCAGTGGCTAGCTATAGTTACAATCAAGCCGGCCGGGGAATGCACAGCCGAACCTTACTTGGTTCCGCTCGCGTGCAGACCATCGGTCTCCATCAAAAGACCTAACTTATATGCATGGAAATTAAACGTTGCATTCAGTTAAACACCCGTCGCCGCCAGTACCCCGCGTGTCCTATATCTCAGGCACGAAAATTAAACTGTTAGATTGACCAATCAAAAACGGGGTCGAAGTTTAAGGAAGGAAGAGTGTTGGGAACACAATTAAGACGACGCTACACCACCCATAATGTATACCTTAATGATCTTGTACGTTACTAAGGAAGTCGAAAGTCACTTTAGTCTATCCAAAGGGGGTTAAAGCAGGGTTTAGCGCCTTCGTTAGTGGTGAAAAGTACAAGTGGTGTGTTATTTTGAACGACGATTATGTAAAGATGCAGCAGGCATTGATGATAATCGCTTTTCAATAATGGTTTAGTTGCTATATTTCATCCTGGGTTTATCGTAGACTTTGTAATAATGCTAGAGAGTAACACCAAAGAAGTAATACAGGGGGATGTTCTTTGGGTGGGTGATTTGTTCTAACTCAAAATCGTGCACCCAAAGAACATAACCCTTAACTTATGCCAGACTTATCACAAACACCCTGTATACAGCTTCATTTATAGTGCTGAGAAATTTATAAGTCCTAATCTCTCGTTTTTGTACCGTTAAAAACGTCCATTTTCACACCCCAATATAGGGTTTATTGTTGAAGAAATCTTTTAGAACATGTAGGGACAGCTTCACTCCTTTCCAGTAGACAAAACCTTAATTACACCGTTTGTATAAATCTGTCCAAAGTTTTCCTTTATTTAAAAGTACAAACATTCGATCGCCAAGGTAAGGAAATCCCATTCGAATCGACTTTAGCTTAAAACAAAAAGATTTCAATCTTCATTGAATTCTCTTTGGTAAACAGTAAACTTTACCAGGCATAAACCAACGAAAACTCCTCTTCTCCAAAGGTATATCCTTATGAAACGTATTGTCCTATCGGTGAAATCCGTTTTAGGGGAACATACTCTAGATGACTTTTAGAGGTTTGCCTTCATTCGCCCTGCGACCGACCGGTATCGGTTTCACTTATAAATATACAATATCCTCTGTGCAGCCGTTCTTTCCGAGAGAGAACTCGATCCCTAGCATCCGTATTCCTCTCTTTCACCAGTGCTCCGGAACTTGATGGAGAAGGAAGGAGAAATTCCATCGCGGTTGCCATGGAAACGAACTTGTACCGGCGGTGAAAGTGAAGGGGGGAGATTTTTAACGCTCGCAACGGCGGTGGCGGCGGCGTTCAATAAGGCCTTTGACCTTCCAACGAGTGCATGCCATGCCTTGCTGAAAGAAGCCTAACCCCTTTTTATTTGTTTTGTCTAGCCAATAGCGCCCTATTTTTTTCTTCCATTTTTAAAAAAAAAAAAGGGTTAACCCGGAATATAAAGTGAAAGTGAACTGTATCTAGGTATGTGTGCCTTTGAGTAAATAGTGTAAGAAATTCTCATGTTCATGGATTAATTTGTCATGCAGAGAAAATACGCACGTAGTTTCGATTAACCCTTATTTTCAAAAAACGTAAATAAGTGCTTGAAAACGTATTGAAAGGCTGGGAAGAATGTTACTCTGTATGGTCACGCAATTTTACGTGTTTTAACTTAACGATCCTTTCATACAACAAATATGAGTTTTACCAAGAACACTTATAGGTAATGAGAACCCGTGAATAACCAATAGTCAGTCAGCCAGCTTAGGTTGTCAATAAGCTCATACTTTTTCACTGTTTGACAATATAGCAACCAATTCTTTCTTTGAACGCTTTCCCAGGAGTTAAATGGGTTCTTGTTATTACATAAATGACTGGAAATAGGTCGGTGAATGATGTGGTTATTAAGGTATTCGACAAAACATACCTTATTACTTCGGATTATTGCTATAAACAAGCATATATTTATATACATATATATAAGACCTTCGGTTTTCATATTTGAAAACTGCATTACTTCCAAAAACCCATTATAATATATTTCCTTTTGTAATACAACTTTTGACTCAAATAGATGGGTCAAAACGTTGTGTCAGCAAATATTAGTTGGGAATAAATTTTTAATTTTGTGATTCAACTTGTTCACCAACCTCTGCGCTGTTCACTGGTCCCAACTATTTGACTCACAAAGTTGTATCCGTCTGAAAAGGCCTTAAGACACGTTTCATATTTTGTTTTCTCTATGACAAGGAATGTTTTTGGCATTTTTCTTGACCCTAAATGCGATGAAACGCGAGTGTCATTTCGAACATCAGTTTTGGTGTCGAGTTGCGTGAAGAAATGGGGTTATAGCGTGTTATACGTCGGTGTGTGCGCGCGTTGCTCGTGCTGTTTGGCGCAGGTGGCGGCCGGGCGCCGTCTGATTAAGGTTGTACGCTGGCACTCGACACTCTGTCCCCTTCATGCTCTTAATATCGCGTTAATGAGATTGGTAAGAGAAGGAAAGGGAGTTAGGGAGGGGAATAGCGACGCTAAGCATCCACTCACTATCCAAACTAAATTTACCTTATCCTGCACCATCATAAAACGAAGTCGATGTCGGCGAAACAAAAACATTTGGGACCTAGTCGCACGACGACCCTTACTTAATTCCTTCTCTCCGCCCGCCCGCCTAGATGACTTAATTACGTTAAAGGCGCTAAAAATGTTTCGCTTTAGTTTTCTATAGAATTACCATTCAATACCTTTTATATGTGGCTTCTATTAAATAACGCAATTTCGAGACCTTTTACGGAATTTTTCTAAAGGGTATATCTAATAATGTAAGCGAGAGAGTTTGTTATTCGTCATTGAGACCCCGTTTTTCAAAACAATTCAACTTATTTTCTTCAACACTTCGTTATTTAAAGCACATTTTTCCAAGAAATCTGCCAGTGAGAACTCATTTATCAAAAGCATTGCGGTGTTTGAAATCCAATTTTCGAAGTAATTCGCAAAAACAACCGTGTTGCTTAAGCAATGGTTAAAACCCTATTTTAAAAGATATCCCTTCTTTGAAAACCCCATTTTTCACGTGGAAATTCCAGTAAAACCCCATTTTTCACGTGGAAATTCCAGTAAAACCCCATTTTTCACGTGGAAATTCCAGTAAAAACCCATTGTTCCCGTAGAAATTCCAGTAAAAACCCATTTTCCCCGTAGAAATTCCAGTAAAAACCCATTTTCCCCGTAGCAATTCCAGTAAAAACCCATTTTCCAAGTGTAGCTCTTGCTTATTTTCACAAATACCAAAAGTTTCAAACTTGATTTTAAAATCCCCTTCAGTTGAAATGCACACTAATCCAATTTATATAACCCAAGGTAAATATATCATTTATTTGTTTACACAAACCATTAGAAAAATCCCTGGAGTCATTTTTACGTTAACCCCCTAGGAGCCTGAGCCTCTACCGGCAGTTTTAGCGACAATCAATGAAGTGAAAAGAAAAATACTAAATTAGAAATTTCCTAAAAATATAACTGGCGAAGAGGAGTGATCTTACCTACCATGCAGGCTTAAACCCCCCACGGAGTGTTACATCGCGTTCGTTTGGTTCAGGTTATGTTTAGTCTGGGACTGACTATACAGGGTTGGATATTAGTGTGTGTAGGCGGTCATATCCTCACGCGTTACACGGCTGCTTCACTGTTAAAAAGGCTCTTCCTAACGGTCGTGACCCGAATAGACTATGTTACGACGACGAAGGCAGAGTCCGAAATTTTGTTGTTCACGAAGCACGTATTGGTTGCCATGGAAACGGCCCTAGGCCTAAGTATGGTTTGTGGCAATGTGGCGCCTGTCCTGACTGGCAGCGTGCGACGTAAAAAGGGTCTCTCCGCTATCACCAGAAATGGTTTTGGCAACGCAAACTATAATACTGGCGCCCCATTCTAGAATAAAAAGGTTGAGATGACCGAATGAAATGCTAGCTTGGCACGCGAACTTGTGTTTATGTGGGACACAATGGCGTAACCCGATAAAAACAAGGTGTCCCAAGTGAAATTTAGCTTGGTTCACGTGGGACATAAAGTATATGTACAGGTTTTTTCAAAGATACGACACCCAAAGTGTCTGGTATTTCAATTCAAGGAACTAGCTGGCAAAGGTTTTCGTAACATTAACCAAATGCACCATGTTTTTCAAAAATTAAAACTGACCACTTCGAAAAGGTTAAACACATAGTTATAACTTAAAAGACAATATAAAATTGCAGTGGAATAAACCAGAAAAAAATTGCGTCTGTATTTCTACTTAAAATGGTCAAGATACTTTGATAGTTAATGATCATTTTATGTTAAATATTCGTCACAGAAAAAAATCAATTTCAACATTATTCCCCAATAAATAGGAGATATATTCCGTAATTGTATAATTTTACAATTGTATTATATTAAATTTAGAAACCATGGTACGACGTGATGATATGCCTATATTTTATTTCATCAATGAAATTCACGTGAAAATTATAATAAACCTAATTATTTCCTTTTTTCTTTGCAGGTAAGATGTGTAACATTTTTCTTGGGACCTATTACGGGTTTTGAATGTAAATTTATGGAAGTATTCAGGTCTGATAATGTTTGATTAATATAGCGGACTTCTTTTTTTTTTTTAAATAATTATTTCTTCAACAAAGTTTCCTTTACACGTTTAACTTTGTGGTTTACTAAACGCGTATTTTAACACTACTTTCGCATATTATAACCCAGAAATCTAGTATGTTATATTTTAAAACGGATAGCATCAGAAAAAGTTTCGTATAAATCCGAAAGTTTGAATATTTTTTTTTCGCTAATATTATGTAACGACTCGAAACTCGATCCTCTAATTATTAATTTTTTATAATCAACCACGAATCGTGAATAATTGAACTCTAAGCTTAAGATGAAAGGACCCGAAAAAATTATACGAATTAAAATTATATTCAAATTTGGGTTACGTATAATTAAACCTCTAATATTCGATAGTATTCTGTACATAATCCTACCCTTTATGGAGTTACAAACTGGTGTAATTACATTAATTTTACCCAGAAATTTTGTTTTCCATCTAGCGAAAATTCGCTTTTTATGTGGCCCCCTGGGGCAGTTTTTTTTTCTTTTCCAAGCCCATTACTTTAAAAAGACCACCATGGCTTAATTTCATTTCTGCCCATTATGGCGAGGGAGGTTATATCATCTTTTTCGGTATTAAAGTAACGTTATATTTTTATGGGGGTGCAGTCTGCAGGAATAAACAAGTCAGTAATGACTGCTATTTACCCTAAATGTTAAAAGATCAGATTTTTAAAAGTTTCAAAGAATTTACGAATTAAACCGAAAACAATATCTACCGAAATCCTCTTTTGTTGTAGTTAACATAACGCGTACATTACTGTTTATAAGTATTGGTCTGTAAGGTCTAGATATTGGTTTTATAACATCTCGCATCCAAGCATCCAAGAGAGAAGCTTTACGCGGCGCCTTTGCGGAATTTCTAGCACAGAAGCGTCACCTGGTGAAGGATTTGCCTGAAGTTAACTTACAGTAGAATCTGTAGTTTTGTACCCGATTTGAACAACAGCTGGCCATTACTCGGCTGGCCATTTTATTTCGGTTTGTAGTAGAAACGTTTAAATGAAGATGGCGCTGCAATCTCTTTAATGTCTTCCCAAGTTTCAATGTCGATACTATAGACCCGTACTTTCGGAGAGCATTATGGAGTTACGGTTATATAAGGACGATTACGTTAAATTTTAATATCACGGTACGATACGAGTTTAAACACTAAAAGGAACAGTTTCGTGTCTGTTAAGAGAGGGATAAGGTAGGAAGGAACGTTATTTCATATTCCCAGCGTGCAATTCGGCGAAAACCTTCCCCTTTCCTTTGTAAAACCATTTCAAGGCTCTTAGAGATAACTCCCTGCAAGCGGCTGGCTCTCCGTAGCATTGTTTTAACTGAACTTTCCACATAAAAGGATTCAAGCATGAAAAGGGGAGAGAAAATGTAGTGTTTTGAAATTGATCATTAAGTATACCGTACCATCCCAAAACGAGAGTTCAAAACTAAACTTTTATACATTTAAATCTTTTGGAAGTAACTGGCATGGATAAGGGAAAGGGATGTTTTGGGAACGTTGCATTCTTTGGTTGAAGTTAGTTGAAAGCATTATATCGCGTTTAGCCATTAAATTGGACCGGCCAGGGTGCATCATGGTGCGATGCTGTTATGCTCAGTAATTTCATTTCTCCCTTTTGGCCCTGCCCATGTTGGTACTTGGTAATTTCATTAAATTGTACATCTTGGTCCGTTCCCTTTAGCTATATTATTTATTTTTCAAGGTTCCTTCTACTACTTTTACCCTCAAAGTCTCAGATTTAAAGAACTTTGTATAAACGTTAAGGCGTACTGCCAACGGAAGAAATCGGTATGCAAAATCGCAGACATATGAAACGGGATACATGGTTAGTAATAAGCAAGACAGACCCTTGGCTTTCATTTTTTTACTCGTCTAATTAGATGAGTAATTACAGAAATAATTAAAAAGTAATATTAGTGTTACTTTGTATAAACATTGAAAAGTAGAGTTGAGGCGTACTGCCGACGGAAGAAATCGGTATGCAAAATCGCAGACCTATGAAACTGGATACATGGTTAGTAATAAGCAAGACAGACCCTCGGCTTTAATTTTTTACTCGTCCAATTAGATGAGTAATTGCAGAAATAATTAAAAACTAATAATAAGGTTACTTTGTATTAACATCGTGAAATAGAGTTGAGGCGTACTGCCTTCGGAAAAAATCAGTATACAAAATCGCAGACCTATGAAACTGGATACGCAGAAATAAGCAAGAAAGTGGTCCTTTCCAAAATCAACGAGAAAATATATTGAATAAAATATATCCTTTCCAAAATTATATACTTGATTATAACAGCATAGCATAGCTGAAGAAGATATTGAGATTGCCTCAAGCTAGCTATGAATTATCGATTAAATTTTGTTTAATTTGCATTCTTGTATTAAAGATACATCTTTAATTTCTAATATTATTTAATAACGTTGGAATTCACGTGGGTGGTTCGGAATTTTCTGCCGTATAAAAAAAACATGAAATAATTTCATTGAAGCAAGAATAAACGTTTATTTCACGTTCCGTAATGAACTTAAAATAGTTTTCTCTCGTATGGGTTTTAGGCGTGCGAGTTTCGAATAGGCCAAAGTCATTTCCTTCATACTAAACAGGCAGTTGGCAATTATATTGTAAAATAAAAAAACCTTCCCAACCGCTCCAACCAACTCCACAAAGGGCGTTCAATGTTTTTGCAGAGAGAGAAAGTTGGGGCCCCTTTTTATACAGATTCAATTATTAAAGGCATAGGTATAATAATAATAATAAATTAAATCGGTTATGGTTATGGGTCACTAAGTAAGTTTAAATTTATTGCAATTAAGTATTGTTATAAATATATACACATATTTTTCGAAAACAACATGAATTTATGTTTTTGAACTAGTAATTTGTACTGGGTCAATGAATTTGCATTCATTATTTTAAACAGTAAAAGAACTTCACATAAACATATAATTTAAAGATGGCTTTTTATTAAAAATTGTGTTCAACTTTTCCTTTAGTTAGTTATAATGATGCTGGTTCAGTGGTTCGCCTTGAAGCTAGCTGATATTATAAGACAATTTTTAAGTACTCTTACAGATGACGTAACGCTGTCTGTCAGTCATACTGAATTCCCAAATCAAAAAACACGTTTTTTACCTACTAGAAATTTCTAAAAACCAAAATTGTCAGTTGACGGATACGTATCTACCTGTATTATATTTGTTCTTCGGCTCCAGGAGGAGGTCGGAGACTTGACTGAAATTCTAAGGATCAAAATTGTGTCAAACGTTGAAATTAAATTGAATTAAGTTGGGAGAATCAAGTTTCCGACCCCTTAAAAGTGATGGGCGCACCTTCCTGATAAGCGTTTTTCCGGGTGTGTGGGCGTATAGTGGCGTAATTGAAAAGAGGGAATTTCTTCCTCTCCATCTCACTCTTTTATGTCGGGGTCTTAACCCTAAAACGGCGGAAAAGATAGTCTATTACGTAAGAGAGGGGTACACCTATAGTTATTCCAGTATAACACTCCTATTCCTATAGATAAATTCCCTCCCGCCTTTTAACACGACAAGAGTGGGTTGCATCGCATCCATCCAGGTTTCCCTTTCTAAGATGGATTAGATTTTGGAAGATAACGTTTTTACAACGTTTATACTGATTGGGGGCTTGGTGCTGAGGCGCTTTATAGGTCGGAAAATCGTTGTTCTTTTGAAAGAGTGTATGCTGGTGATGTAAGTTGAAATGGTAGTGTAGGATGATGCACCTTGGTTCAAGTTATTGATTAGGGTAATTTACAGTGACGTATATGTATAGTTTAAATTAACTACTACCAGTGATGCCTTATGGTGGATCGAATGTCATGGATTCGTTTTGTTCATCCGAACTTTCGAAAACTTGAAAAATGTAATATCGGATTTGGCTTCTGGCTCTCGTTCTTGGTTTGTGCTGTTGTGACTTTTCGTAAAAATAAATGGAACTTGGGCTATGTTTCAAATATCAGATTGGAACACTTGATTCTGTGGGTTATGTACAAAACATTAATTGGACTGAAAAAATTAACCCTGTGGGTCAAATATTTGTGGTGGAGTTGTTACTGTTTTTGGTAATTTTGTTTGGTGGTTTTGCGGACCAGTTTTGAGGATAGCCACAACTGTTTATTTAGTTTGGAACCCTTGATTTTGTGGGCTATGGACAAAACGTTGGATTGAAAGAACCCTGTAGGTCAAATATTTGTGGTAGAGTTGTTACTGTTTTAGGTAATTTTGTTTGGTGGTTTTGCCGGCCAGTTTTGAGGATAGCCACAACTGTTTATTTAATTTGGAACCCTTTATTTTGTGGGCTATGGACAAAACATTAATTGGACTGAAAAAATTAACCCTATGGGTCAAATATTTGTGGTGAAGTTGTTACTGTTTTTAGGTAATTTTGTTTGGTGGTTTTACGGGCCTGTTTTGAGGATAGCCACAACAGTTTTTTTAGTTTGGAACCCTTGATTTTGTGGGCTATGGACAAAACATTAATTGTACTGAAAGATCCCTATGGGTCAAATATTTGTGACGGAGTTGTTACTGTTTTAGGTAATTTTGTTTGGTGGTTTTGCCGGCCAGTTTTGAAGATAGCCATAACAATTTATTTATTTAAACTGAAAAATTCTGAACTTGATGCTTAATAGTCTGTTCTCCTTGATGTCAGATCATCTCCGCTGAAGAATTTTAGATACAAAGTTTAGATATTTTATTGATCCAAGATTTACATCACCAATATATCCATCGAAATCCTTTGGGATTTGAACTAAAGCGTATAGAGTCTCTATACTGTATACAGTATATCGTGATTGCTTTTTGCACGCTCCCATTGGGTAAAAACAAACCCGTCCGGGATTTAACTTTTTTTACTTCTTTCGGGGTGGCCTTTCAAACAGCGTAAACACGAGCTAAATTTAGTCTGGAAGGAAAGACGAAAGTCCATATCGTCCGTCTAAGATAACATCGGTGTTTTATTTATCACAGAGTGCACCAGTCAGAGAATCATCCTTCCACATAGATGGGCAGAAAAAATATATATATAAATGCGCTATATCTTTTAGGTCTAGAAGTATTTTTATATAGTCAAGTGTGTATATAAAAGATGTACGAGAAAGAAAACATTTCAACGACTCAGTTGGGCCGTGTTTACGAGCCAAGATGAGTCCAAGTGCGTCTTGTATCGTTGGAAACGCGTCATCCGAAGTAAAACTGTTTATTTCAACTGATTCTTTCTTCTATACTTTACCACCTCTCTCTCTCTCAGGGTTGCCACGGGTTAGGGAGAACCTGGAAAAGTCAGGGAATTTAAAAATGGGCCGAAAAGGTCAGGGAAAAGTCAGGGAATTTAAAAATGGACCGAAAAGGTCAGGGAAAAGTCAGGGAATTTAAAAATGGACCGAAAAGGTCAGGGAAAAGTCAGGGAATTTAAAAATGGACCGAAAAGGTCAGGGAAAAGTCGGGGAATTTAAAAATGGACCGAAAAGGTCAGGGAAAAGTCAGGGAATTTAAAAATGGACCGAAAAGGTCAGGGAAAAGTCAGGAAATTTAAAAATGGACCGAAGAGGTCAGGGAAAAGTCAGGGAATTTTAAACGCTTTAGCAAAGTCAGGGATTTTGATTTTAGTATGTAAAATTTCTGGGGATAACTCTTTATTGAAAGAAAGAGTAATGAAAGTTTCTCCTCATCCTCTCTTAACACAGAAAACTCTAGAGCATTCTTTAAAAATGTTTAGAATTGTTTTTGTAAAGTAAATGCTCTCTAAAAAATCTGTTTGACTGTTATTTATGGTTAAAATGTTTCTTAATCATTTTGATGCAACAGATACATGGGAAAACTTAATGTAGAAAGTTTATTTTATTATAAGCACTTAAAACGTGCTGTAAACATTCATATTTTCACTCTAAATGGTAAGGGAAAATCTCAGAAAAAGGTCAGGGAAAACCTGGAAAAGTCAGGGAATTTGGTTGGCCTCATGTTGTAGACTAAATGTGATTGTCTGCATGGCTTATGATATGTCTGTTTTATTTTGAGGTATGGGTTTCTGGTAACTTGAAATCTTCCTTACGAAGTACGTTTGACAAAAAGAAGATACTCTCTCGTATAGTCGATGACAGGATATGGCGAATGGCCTCACGAAATAAGAGTTAGAGAGGAACTAAAGAGTAAGAAGAGGTTGGGTCTTGGGTGGGCTCTAGCCCCTCGTAAAAACGAAAAGACAAATAGTGGAAACTGTCTTAGGAGGCCACGGAATATCGAAAGGAATTCGGCAACGTCGTAGAACTTCTTTCTCTTCTCTCCTTCTTTATTTCTTTCTTTGATTTTCCTTACCCTTTTGTTCGTTTAAAAGATTGATATTGATCGAGTAACATGGTTCATATAAACCTAAAAACCTAGACAACCAACCACAAAGGAAAGCACATTTTTGTCAAAAATATTTGGGATATTTAAAGTTCAAGGATTCATGCTCGTGAATTAGTTCGTTTCTGCTAAAAAACGCTTCCATTTTTAAACCTTCTTCCATCGTATTGAGACAGGCTAACTTGAGGTGGTTTTGCAGTTGGATGTATGATCAGGGTGAACGGTTTTCCGAAAGTGGTATGAACCCTGGATTTCGTCTCTCATACACCCTTCTCTACAAACTCGCTACAAAAAGAAGTACTAGGAAAAGGGGGGGAAACGTACAACGCTGTATTCCCTATTGTATCAAAAGACCAAATTATAGATCCGACGCCCCCTGCAATCCGACAAGAGAAACAAAAAGTCGAAGGAAATGATTTTTCGATTTCCAAAAATCCTTTCTCGTGTTTTGTTATAGCGAAGATGAATTAGCTGTATTAGAGTTAGAAATTTGGGAAATATCCCAAAAAATGAGCGAAATTTCACATCTGGAAATTGATAGGAAGTGCTCCTAGAAATTCATAGGAAGTGCTCCTGGAAATTGATAGGAAGTGCTCCTGGAAATTGATAGGAAGGGCTCCTGGAAATTGATAGGAAGTGCTCCTGGAAATTGATAGGAAGGGCTCCTGGAAATTGATATGAAGGGCTCCTGGAAATTCATAGGAAGGGCTCCTGGAAATTCATAGGAAGGGCTCCTGGAAATTCATAGGAAGGGCTCCTGGAAATTCATAGGAAGGGCTCCTGGAAATTCATAGGAAGTACTCTGGAAAGCCAGGAATTATAAGGAGTATTGGTTTAGTAAATTTCGTATTAACCCTGAAAATTTATCTCGCCCTGAAATTGTGTTTATTTTAGAACCCTAAAGTAAGGGGAGTGTGACCGCTATTCCCCCGCCACAAAGGGGAATTTGACTCGAGGAGGGAATATCTCTTCCTTATTCGAATAATGTCATTAAAACTGCCTGGATTTACAACGGCGGGCGCTAGAATGGGGAGGCGGAAATGAAAATCCCCCTTTACATATTTGCTCAGCAGAATCTAATTAAAAGATTGTAAATTGAAAGTTTTTTTTATTATTTCCTTTTTCCCACGATATAATAGAAAAGGGCTTGTCAGTACCACTTTAAAATCAATCAATCAATAGCTTTTAATATCGATTTGTATTGAAGGTAGAGAGAGGAAAGGCACAAGGAGAGGGAAGGGATTTTGTTATTTTTAGAGGCTTAGCTTATCCCGTATAATTTCCCCAGACGCGGCATGGGTTTTAACAAGTCTGCGACAAATTATGTGATTGAAGATTAACATCGCGGCAGAGCCCCTAAATCTCTTTTCCACAACAAAGCTTATAGTAACTATGTATCGTCCAAGGCTTAACGCAGACATAGTTCCGAAGACAGAAGTCTTTCCCCTTTCAACTAGTCGCCAGGCTTTGTTTAGGAGTCTTTAACTCAACTGCAGTCTGCAGACCTTTCACAAATTTAATTTAATAAAATACTATCAAGAAGTGATATCTAATTTATTAGGGAGAAGTTATAAGATGTCTAAGTATTGGCGCGCCATAGTCCCAGTCCCCCTTTCAAAATACAAGGGGGGACGTAAAAGGAGGCCGGGCTATTTCGCTGCCTCTCCTCAGTCGGAAAATACGTAATTTTCGTCATTCGCGTCGTGCTGACGTGAGTTTCCAAAAACCAATGAGATGCTGGTTGTAATTTAGAGGCGGGGATTAACTCCGGACCTACGTTTGGACTGGAGATAAAGCTGGAAATGTGGCGAATTTATACCTTCTCCCTAATAAACTAGATATCACTTCTTGATAAATACTATCTAGAAATGGCTCCCCAAATTAAATATCAGTTCATTTGACGTTCAATTTTTGCACTTGACAGTCAACTAGGTATGGTAAGGTTTCCAAGTGGGAGGTGGGACAACACAACGAAAACCCTGGGGGTATAAAAACTGTTCCGCGTTATTTTTGGCTTATTTCCCGCAATTTTTGGAGTCCCGCCATGCACCTACCTCTCCTATAGTTCTCTACATCTTGAGCCTCTTTTTTTCCATCCTCATCTCTTCCCGCATCTTTATTCTCACATCCATTCGACACACGTTGTTCAGACGTGCGTGACTCCAAGATCGGAAGGAACGTTTTGAGCTAGAAAAGACCAAAAAAATACAAACATTATTTCCAGCCTTCTTCTCTCTTCCCCCCCCCCATACCCCAGTTTTGTTCCCCCAGTATAAAACTTGACCCCTCATACAGACTATACAGTCTACAGTTGTACAATTTGTTGTCTGTCTGTCTGTCCTAAAAGCGTTTTGTTTTTGCTGCCAGGGTATTATGGTGGAGTTTCCTTCCCGCATTCTTCATCCCGTGTTCTTTGTTCATTTTCAATCAGGGAATTCATGGAAACTAAGGTAGTTTTGTACTTGGGATAAAGATATTTAGGTTTAAACGTATTCATTGTTGCTGGGTGGACAAAATGTTTTGGAGTTTTAAGTTAAGTATAAATGAGGGGAAGGAAACGCGGCCGTGACGTGATTTAACGCTTACAGGATATATCCCCTTTTCTTATTTCGTTTACCAAGTTAAGATTGCAATACCACGGAATGTTAAGTCGCCTTTGGATGGGCTGTATTGTCTTAAAAGTTGGGACTGGTTTCAAATGAATTGAATACTTAGTTTGAGACGGAGTTTATAAAATATAAAGGTTTTTTTAACGAAATATATATCAAGTTGAGATTTAAGGATTTTCCCAACTTTTATATAAGGCTTTGTGTAATAAGTTTAGGGATTTAATTTTTTTCTTCTCTATTTCTCTATGAGAAATTATCCTAAGTTTAAAATAGAAATAAATTCATTTTGGATGTATTTAAACCTTTCCTGATTTATTTGTTTATCTTCATAATTATATCTTATTCATTAACTTTATTTAAAATAATTGAACAGAAAAATTATTCAAACTTTTAGAATCCCTTATAGAAATTTTTATTTATTTTTCAAATGTAACTTAACAAATATTCAAAATTTTTTAACAAATTTACAGTTTTTCAAAATTATCCTTTTAAACTTAAACATATTAAAATTTTTGTCAAAGAAATTGATATTCAAATATCAAATTATGTTGAAGGGTTTTTTTTTTAAATATTTTTTCAATTGAAATCTTGTTTTTTTCCAAAGTCATTCTAGGCCTATACTATTTCTAAACGAAATTTCGAATTCCATCGCATTTATTCAAAAACCCCCGGTTTTTTTTTTTTTATTTCAAGTAATTTCGACTAAAAGGGCTTTTATCTCTCTTGTTTTTGTACAGCAATTGAAACTTCTAATTAGGAAAGAAAAAAAAATTTAAAAATAAAATAAACTAAAGAAAATCGACGTTTCCTTTTAAAAGTACTGAAATAAAAATAAAATTAAGTTCGTTCGTTCTTAGTGTATGTGCACCGGAAAACAAGAAAAGCAACGTTCGTTGGAATGAACCAGGAAAAAAAAAAGAAAGAAAGGGGGGCTAAAAGCTGGGATCAATTTCAGATCCGAAACGTTTTCAGGAATTTAATTAAGGTTTTTAGTTTTGTACCCACGTAGCCTCAATGTTCAGGCCTTTGGGAATTAAAAGTTTCAAGAAGTAATATCACCACTGAACACCGTGGAAAAAGAGAGAGAGAAAGTTGTGTTGTAGGTCTCGTACCAAATTAATATACTTTTTTCCTTCAAGGAAACCCTGAGGTATTTTTGATCCGATTTACCACGCGATTAAAGAGAACTTAACTCTTACGGATAACTAAGAATTATCTTATATTTTTCTAGGCACAACTCCTCAGTAGGGTATAGAAATAAACGCAATACACGTGATAGTGTCTATATAAATGCCTAAAAGTTAGATTAGAAAATATCGTAATGTATTTATGAATATTCCAGCTTCAAACTTTACAAAATAATTGTTTTATCAGTCAAAATTTATTTTCCATAGAACCAAAAGCTTCTGATAGAACTGTCCCACTGTATGTTAAGTCATAGGTGCCACATGTTTGTCACTAGTTACTGAGAGCTTGTCATGAAGTGACGCAAGTGAAACGTCATAGATTCTCGTAAAGCGACGCCTGGCGAGGCTCTGTCACAGGCTTAGGACAGACTAAATAGGAACTAGATGGACTGCAAAAACTAGTCTAGTCAATTCTCGCTTGTCGTTCTCGAGCTTTAAGCCTCCAGCATTACGACGTATCGGAAGTGTCGTCATACTTATGGAACGTATCTTATAAACTTATGATATTAGCCAAATAAGTTCACCAC
Source organism: Phalangium opilio (assembly GCF_054372755.1). Lineage (NCBI taxonomy): Eukaryota > Metazoa > Arthropoda > Arachnida > Opiliones > Phalangiidae > Phalangium > Phalangium opilio. The sequence goes on along the minus strand of NW_028324187.1, from coordinate 1,985,350 downwards.
CCCTTTAACCGGATAAACATCCATATTGACCCAAAACCTGATGACTATTCTTTCTGGACCCTTCCCAGTCCCCAGTCGCATAGTTTGAACCCTGCAATCTGAGTTACTGAATGACGCAAAAAAGAAAAAAGAAAGCTTTCTGGGGCAGTTAGACAATCAAGGAAATTGTAATTCAATCTTCCCATTAGAAATAATAACGCGTTTTCCTAAGGTAAAGGTTTTGGTTTGGGGCGAGTCTCCTTCCCAAGCCCCTCCTTATAATGGGTCCTTGCAATGCTGCCTCTAAGGCAGGCAGGCCAGGCCTAGGCAGGTGACTAGCTAAACGGAGCGAAAGTTTATTTTTAACAACGTCCATTTCTCGAGGTCCGGACGCCGTCGTGTCGGTGTGACCCGCGACCTAGAATCGTCGGCGCCGAAAAGTTAAAGGGTAATGCATCCTCTCTGTGAAAAAGAAAGGGAAGAGTTAGTTGAAATGGTTCAAAAGAAAAAGGAAGAACTTATTATTAAAAATTTCTTTCGTTTTATTTTCAAAGGCCGGCCGGAATCGTTGCTTTATTTGACAGTTGGGATAAACTTAGGAGACGACGCGTTTGCAGGCGTTGATAAAAAGTTTTGAATTTTATCTCTCGACTTCCTTCGCAACATTTTCAAGGGTTGAATTTTTGCGAGCTTCGTCGTCGTCCTGGGAATAACTTTTATTGTTCAATAAAACAGCGATGATTTTTTTATGACACCGGTTTTTATTGATAGATAAAATAAAAGGTCGGAAAGCATCCATGGAGAGGAGGAAAAATATAAATCGTTTCTGTTCCAACTTGAAGTCTACTCCTGTACCTACAGTAAACTGTTGAAATTTTCGGATTTTCTTTCATGGAATCCTTAGAAAAGAAGATACGTTCCATAATAAGTTTGTCACTGGTTACAAACTGGAGCTTGTCATGAAGTGACGTAGGTCATAGATTCGAGGTAAAGCGACGCCTGGTGACTGGGTCGACGCGATTGGTCGGAGGGGCTTATTTCAAATTATCTTTAAAATCTGAACCTAATTGGAATTTTAAAATCATTGTGAAGTATTTCCTGAATGTTTCACTATGCAGACTGGTCTTATAATTAGTAGAAGAATCGATAAAAAATCACTTGATTTTCAACTTCACCCTCCCTTTAAGAAGTATAGGAAGTACCGTCATACTTATGGAATATATTATCATTTTAATTAGTAGATGTAGATAATATAAAATTAACTAAAAGGGGTTGACAAAACTTGGGCCTAATTCCCAGACACTCAAACATTGTAACTTACAAGCGTTGCTCCCATATTTTGCAGCAATCTATAATTACTAATTGATATCTGCTGTTGAAATTAAACTAAGGCTTCCCTTTCACTTATTCCTAATTATACACCGTTTCATAGGTCTCAAATTTGCGATACCGATTTCTTTCGTCGGCAGTACCGCGAATTTCAAAGGAAATATATATACCATGAGATGTTATCTTAAATTCCGCTGCAGCTTAATAACTCAAATTGTTTTATTTTCTACTAGCTGTGTCTTCCTTTAACATATACGCGTAATCAACTTCGTTAATTATGATAAATGAATGGGGCAAACTTAGCACGATTTTAGGTTGTACTTGGACAGGGTAAAGACAGGGTGAAACAAGAAACTATAGTAAATGGTCTTTCAACCGAAAGAAAGATTGTAATTATGGAAATTAGAGAGCAAGAGGGGGTGTTTACAATTCATGCGATGGGCACATTGTTTGTTATAATATAATATGTATCAGTTTTGAACTTGGTCATTTGTTATCGGTAATTTTTTTTTTCATTTATATCATGGGGTAACAAACAGAAGGGACAGGCTGATATTTTTTCTATTTTCTTAGTTGTCGCGAAATAAAATACATAGTCTTTTTTCCCAAATGGATAATCTTCTATAAACTCTCTTACAAATGTAGGTCGTCAGTGCTACCAGGCTCAGAGCCAAAATTTTATACTGGGTTGTTTTGGAAATCGATTTGGGGATTTGCGTTCGTATTTTCTGACTTCAGATCATGTGCCCCCCGCTCCTATGAAGAAAAAGAATCTTTTAAGCAGCGTTTCTCGCTTTTTATTTTTTTTTTTGAAAATTTATTCATTTTTCAAAAAAGGCTACTCTTTTTTCCTGTGCCGGATGGCGAATGCCAAGTTTATACGAATATAAATAGTTGACGTTTCTGACTTTATAGCAACTCGTCCAAATGTTACGCCAAAATATTGACATCTCTCTTTAGGGACCCATCTATGTACATACGTACGCGTTGGAAAGGTCTTTTATAATTTAAAGGGAAGGTGAATTTATTTATTTATTTAAAAGGTATCAGTGCTTTAAGATAGTAAGTAAAGCTCAAATCTCACGTGATCTCCAAATTTCAATCTCCTGGTTCTGAGCTCCGAAAAATACTAAAATGATTTCTAATATACTGCGAATAATTACAGTAATTTATTAATGGGGTAATTAACGGTAATTTAGGGATGGTATATGTGTAGATTACCGACATATCTAGCTACAAATAACCACCCCTTTATTGTGTTGCAGCAAGAAGTGATATCTAGTTTATTAGGGAGAAAGTATAAGATGCCTAAGTATTCGCGCGCCATAGTCCCAGTCCCCCTTTCAAAATACAAAGGGGGACGTAAAAGGAGGCCGGGATATTTCGCCTCTCCTCAGTCGGAAAATACAAGTAATTTTCGTCATTCGCGTCGCGCTGACGTGAGTTTTCAAGAACCAATGAGATGCTGGTTGTAATTTAGAGGCGGGGATTAACTCCGGACCTACGTTTGGACTGGATATAAAGCTGGAAATATGGCGAATTTATACCTTCTCCCTAATAAACTAGATATCACTTCTTAGCTGCAGTTTAAGAAGCAATATTTATAAAAAGAAATTGTCTATTGTTTCTAGGATTTTCCCAGATGTTTTCAACACCCTTTTATTTCTAACCTACACCGTATTTAAAAATTCCAAAACTGTTTAGGGAGGTTTTAAAACTTTGAACTTTTTGTAATTTCGATAACACTAAAAGGAATGCATCTTTTTTTCTTTGTGGAAGTCTGTAGTGCACCCAAAATTCTTTCCAACCCCCTATTCATATTCTAATGTAATAGATAGTCTCTTTTAAAATAACGTAGAAACGCCCTATATAATTTTAGCCCATTAGATATTAACTGAGGAAGAATAGACCTGAAATAGGTCAAACTAAAGTTTGGTTTGACGCCCTTGCATGGGTCTATTATTAACCTACCAGTAGTTGTAACCAAGCAAAAGAAAGAGAAACTGGTAAGCTAAACCAAATGTTTAAAGTAAAAATAGTAAATACAGTATTAACTTAGAAAAAAATAGGCCAAAAGTCATCTCCCGGTGACGCCCTCTGAGAAAATAAAGGAAATTAGAATACAGTAGACCCTAAAAGGTCAAATACCAGCCTAACCTAAGTCAACTAAAGGTTATACACCAACGTTTCTTAGCTAAAGGGCGCGAATTCGGTTTTTTATTTTTATTATAGCCAAGTTGAGTTGACGCGGAATCGATATCGATGGGAATTAGGCCTGGTAGAACCCACGTAAGGGATTGGTCACCGGGAGGACGCGTCAGTCTATCATCCGACTAGAGATAAACCCATGATACTATCCTAGTGAATCAACAAAACTTACGGAAAGTCACTCTATCAAGGGATGACTCAGCCTGAGTCCCTTCCCCATTCAGGGTTCGCATACGATCATGGAAGAAAAAAGTGAAGACCTTGAAATATTAGAGAGATTGGTTAGTATTAAATTGCTTTTGGAAATTTCGTACGAACCCTGTTTACTGCAGCTATGTATATTAAGGAGGAGATATATCTTAGAATGCGAGCTTATAATATGCAAATTATCCAGACAGACTGTTCACGACTACGTTATGTATGACTCAGTCAGTGCTCAGTTTAATTCTAAATTTATCATCAACAATCAGATTAAATGAATTATGACTATATACGTTGGTACAATGACAATGTTGCTTCAATGGAATATTTAAGAAATTAGCAATGAAATAAATTATCTACACTTATGTGTACACTTAATCTAAAAAGCAATTTTTTGTTTAATTGTTGCAATTTTAATTATACAGGGTCTTTCTGATAAGTCTGCCATAAATGAAAGAGAAGGGTGTGTTCTTTGAGTTAAACTGAGTTGAAAGTGCGTCAATAATCACTTGACCTACAATGTCATTTAGTTATGGTGGGAGATACGGGCTCCCAAAACATTTATTTGCCCTTAAAACAATTATTTCGCAAAGATAATTTTCTGGCAACCAACACAGACTTATTAGCAACAACCCTGTACAATCATAGTGCCATTATGGCGGGTAATGCGCATTGCATTTGGTGAGTCAGCCAACAGGCCAGCCACACGGGTTAAAGTTACTTAAGTCAAAGCCATCCTACTTAAAAGTCTAAAAGGTAAAATAAAGCTGACACCGCTAAAATTCCAATGTACTCGCCCCCCTTGAGCGTCGTCTCTTTTTGGAAAGTATTTGATTACAGGAAACGAGAGCGTTATCGGTTCGGAAATCCAACCTATTCTATTTTACATCCCTCCCCCTCTCTAACCCCCCCCCTGAAGTTTTAGAGATGATGGTATACGCGTATAGTTTTAATGATATTCAAAGTCTAAAAGGTTTTGTATACTATATCAGCAGAGCGTGGGAGCCAAAACCATAATAATAAAGTTCGTCCCAACTTTGCTTTGCAGTTATAGGCCTTTCTCAAGTTCAAATTACAAATTCCTTTATAGCTGAATGGAGATTCGAATAAAATTGGTTTCTGCTTGTAAACAGGGGTTCGTTCGTTCGTGTGAAAATTGAAAATAGTTAAGGGAAGACCTGGAAATTGGTTTTGAGAAAATAAAACCAGCCTATCTCAATATTTAAGATAAATATTCATCATTGATCAGTGCACCAACTATGCCATGACACAATTCGGTTATTTTAAATTTGTTTGATTGGGAGACGTTTGAAATTTTGGGAGTTCAAAAGGTCATCTTGGATAACTATTTTACTATTTGATATTTACGTGCGTTGTTAAAAAACACGTGCAGATGTTGCTTAGAGAAAACAAGGTTTGACCAAACTAAGACGATTAAAAGACGACCTAGGAAGCTAGGCCTCCTTTATCAGTTTTGAAGTATCTTTAATTCTCCTCTATCTGTGTTTTAGTGCGAGTTATAGTCGAGAAAATACAAGTATTGGCTGTGTTGCAAACTTAGAATGATTTAATGGCTAATAAACGTTAAGGTAGCACCACGTACATTTGCAAAATTCGATACATCCGTTGGGATGGTAATATATTGGCGGGCCATGTACCTGTTTCAATGCAGTCAGATTCCCCTCCCCTCCTCTTCTCTAGTAGTAATTCAGCGCCCCTTCTCCCTTTCTAGGCCCTTTTCTCTCTTATAACTCTAGATCCCTATTGATTTTGCAAAGTATTCATTCGATTGGAAACGTTTGTAGTATGGGGAAGTTGGAAGGGGCCAGGTTTTAACCGCCACTTTATAAGCCCTCGATTTGGCTGCTTAGACGATACTTTCCCCATCTACAAGGGCTTCCTCCAAGCCGAGAGAGAGACCCTCGTGTACCATACGCTTTTAATTGGCTGCGCTAATCCCAACCATGTAGTGGTAGAGTACATCAGACCACCTTTAGAGTTTAATACTTAAAGCGCCTGCCTGCCTATCTGGCTGAGCTCTGCTGCATGCTACTAGACAGAAATTGAGGTTGTCAAACTGTAGAATGAAAATCATCTACATCTATTTACCAATTCTAATAAGATATACTTAACTTAGATTAACCTCTAATTTATCCGTATCATTTTACAGACTTGTTCAAATAAACTATAATTAAACGTAATTAGAAAATGTTTGAGTGTATACTGCAGCTGGCTTTACACAGTATAAAAGCAGCATGGATCTTATAATACCTCTAAGGGATTGGAATACCTTTTTTGGTACAAAAACTATGCGATGTGAGCAAGGAGAGCTTAGGATTTCAAGGTTATTCGAAATTTCGAAGCGCTGATTAAAGCTAGGGTGACGTAGATGAATGCGTGGAAATTTCGAAGTGTTGTTTAGAAATAGGCGCGAGATGGGCTGGGGTGTAGTATCATTTGATACAAAAACTGCGACGTGAGCAAGGAGAACTTAGGTTATTCGAAATTTCGCAACGCTGGTTAAAGCTAGGGTGACGTAGATGGATGCATGGAAATTTCGAAGCGTTGTTTAAAGATAGACGCGATAGATGGGGAAGTAAATGAGACCTATGTATTCCCCTACGCTCACAGATCAACAGGACCAGGAATTTTAGCGTTTCTGGTCCTGTTTTTAAAGACAAAGTCCGTGATAAAAAGAGAGGCCTTTTTCAAATCGATAAAAGCGCCTCTTGCCTCATGCTCTTTTAATAAGATTAAACAAATATCATCCTCGCTCTTCCGCCCATCTCTCTTCTTAACTCCCGTTTCCGCTCTAGCCACGCGTTCAGCAGCTTGGACGCTTCTTTGTGGCTGCGATGATACCGCAATAATACCCCTAGTAAAACACGTTTGTTTTAACGACAACGTGGCGACCCTTAAAGGCCCATTTGGGATCAAACAGGCCGTAAAAATGCTGGCCTGGTGATGCTATCTATACCCCTCCTCTCATTGGTGTACACACACGTTTTCTTTAATGATCTAGCGCTGTTCAAAATGCTAATCGTCTACTTGCACTTGTGTAACTAAAACTAACGATTTCGGTACCTATTTGACATGCGCAAAAGTAATTTTGATAGTGTTAAAGTGCGTTTCAACCATTGGAGTGAATTGGTTAAAATGTTTGAAATTTTATGCGAAAGTTCAAAAGTTTGTTGATGTTTTTATTTGGCAAAATCATAAAGCGCCTTTTTACTTTGAAAGAAGTGTGAAATTTGTGTTTAGGAATTTTCACTGTTCGCTAAATTTTACGATGTATATGTTATCTCTTCTTTCTTTTTTGCTTTTAACGAAACCCTACGCGACTAGGAATTAATTTTAGAGCTGAGTAAAACTTCCTTTAATGAGATTATAATTAATTATCGTGTCATGGAAAAAATGGGTGAAAAAATTCTTGATTTTTTTTTTTTTTTTTTTTTTTTACCCGAAGGGCAGATAGTTTTTCGTGTTCACGAATTTTTAAGAGTAATAATTAAAGTAAGGGTGATACGATGCTGCGTAGATTTTTTTCTAGCTTAAAATAAGTGGAATATTTAAACTAAAATGCTTGTAAAATTTAAATTGAAGTTTATGAAAAAGGCAGTGACCCTATCACTTTAAAACATGCGCATGTCTTCACGTTTGCTGTTAAAGGAAATGTGTTGTGATTTACGTTTTAAATACGTGATGTTAAGCAAAAATTATCTCTCTTAGCCTCAAATTCGGCTTCTTTGAGGGGAGGTTGGTTGGTGCGGTTAAATAAGTGTTTGTGTACCAGCATACATGAATTTAGCACGAACATGCAATGAAAACACGGTGTTAAAGTTGTTATAAATTATAATTTTCAAGGCATAGTGTAATAATTCACAAGTGTTAACATTCTAATTAAATAGCCATAATTATAAACAAGAAAATAACATTTACACCTTGCCTTTAATATTAAAATTGTTTTATATATTTCCTAAAATTTAAATTATCATAAATTTGAAACAATCTGGTTCTTACTGGTCTATGATTAATGATTTGTATTTCATATGTAAGACCGTTTCTGTTCGGATAGCCTATTTAACCAAAATTTATTGAAGAAACTTAAATAACTTTATTGCGAAACAATAATGAAAAGGAAGCTTTGGGGGGGTTTAACCATTAAATATAATCGTGATTCAACCCCCGAGGAGTCGATTCTAAAGTTCTTGGCTCGGAGCGATTATTAATAAAAGATAAAACTTAACAGAAAGGAATTTTAAAAATGAATCTTTCGTAACGTTAATCGGGTCGTTTGATTATGAACGAGTGGGAAAAGAATTCTATCGGATAACACTTTGTGCGCTAATTAAAGTTTATTTAACCGACGTTAAAAGTTAGCCGCGCTAATAGCCCTCAATCTCATCTGTCAAAAATAATAAACGGCTACCAAAATTCATCCGTGCTGTTTGTTTCGACATCAGTTGGAACTTTGAATGGGTGGTCCATACATTCTAAAGAATTTGTTAGTTGCGTACCATACTTGATGTTTTTAAGAAATTTTGTTTGATCCGAAGATGTAGCCTAACACTTGAATTTTTAAAGGGAAAATGAAACAGGATTACTTTATCTTAGATCTGATTCCCCTGATTCAGTGTATAAATAGAGTTTCTCAGGGTATTTTAGTTATACGAGGCTTCTTGAACCTTCCTTAGGGTGTAGGATTTCAATTTATAAACAAGATCTTGATTTGTATGGAAATTCTAAATTCACAGTTCAGTTGTGGTCTTGTGGATGACATCACTAGATTATGGAAGAGCTATTGCCCAAGGCAGCCAGCCACCAAGAAGTGATGTCTAGTTTATTAGGGAGAAGGTATAAATTCGCCACATTTCCAGCTTGATCTCCAGTCCAAACTTAGGTCCGGAGTTAATCCCCGCCTCTAAATTACAACCAGCATCTCATTGGTTCTTGAAAACTCACGTCAGCGCGACGCGAATGACGGAAATTACGTATTTTCCGACTGAGGAGAGGCGAAATAGCCCGGCCTCCTCCCTTGTATTTTGAAAGGGGGACTGGGACTATGGCGTGCGAATACTGAGGCATCTTATACCTTTTCCCTAATAAACTAGATATCACTTCTTGCAGCCACTTTGTTTGAAAGGAGAAGGAGGCTAACTGGATAAATTGTTTCAAATAATTTGGAATCCGTTACAAGATTCAAGTTACTTGTTATTTTTAAAACTTTCAGCTCAATCTAACATGGAAACCGCATTTAAATGGTGGGGAGAAATGTTGCAATTAGTTCGTAGAAACCCCGGGATCCAATGGCGAACCTTTATCGTGATACAGTTTCGTAGAAAGGTTTAATAGAAAGGAAACGTACGATATTGTTGCCGGATTATTTTCCCCCTATCTCTTTTATTTTGGGTTGAAGCTCAAGGTTTTCTCCACTCCAACCTTGCTAAAAAAACTGAGATCACTGTCACTGAAGAGTACTACCAAAGGCAAGATCACCCTCCTACGTCCCTCTTTGTAATGTAGGGTATCTCTGAAATCAGTTATATAGTTCCTCCCAAAAATAGATTTCCTTTGCTTTTCTCCCCCATGCCGTCTCCTAGATAGATGAAATTTTATCTCTCTACAATCCAGGCAATTTATTTTATGACCGAGTTTATGTAAGGTACACGCGTACCGTACCATAGAATCACCCCGTAGTCCCTAAGTTCCGAGTTTCTATGCCAACGTAACCCCTTTATTGTCAAAACGCGCCATGGAGAATTGATTACGCAATTAAGAATAAATAATTTCTGAATTAGGAAAAGTCGTCGTAAGATGTCTAGACTTCAAACGCTGGTCGTATTTATTAATATAGGCCTAGAGGAAAAGAGAGTTTCAAGAAATATGTTTTCCTCTAAGATAAGTATAACTAAGGATAGACTGTTATAAGTTGGATGCTATTCATTTTAAACAGCTGCCTCTCCATCGATCGAGATTTCACTTTTCTCTCTTTTTTTTGGGTTTAGCAGACTTACTCGCCGATATACACTTACATCGCTATTATATTCCAAAGATAGTCCTGCTTTGGAAATAGATTATATATTTAAGGAACTTGTGTTTAACGCAGTCTGGTGTGTACTGCGCAAATTAGATTCAAGCTATAATTAGAATCTGATTTATGTAAAGGTGAATGTCCATGATCCGCGTGTCTTAATTATTATCCATTTTGTTTGACCTTAGACGGCCTTGGAGATGGAGCGTTACTTGAGGGAAGAACCATCTTACCGTCGAAGCGGTGGTAAGAGGTTAGCGGCGGATATGTGCAGTCCCTGGGACTTGTTTTCTCTGCCCAAAGAAGAGGACATTCAAGACACGTCCGGTGACTCTTCGGACAGCGACAACCCTCACTGTCATCGTCATCATCGGTCCGAAAGGCGGTATCGTTCGACGCCTTCCTACCTGATGGGGGAATTGGGCGAAACTGGAAGTTGTTATACCGGAAGCGACGCCGGGAGCAACAGTGGCGCGGAAGATCGCTTGAGCGTTTCTGATTTGGACCTTAGTGACCCCTCGATAAACGCGGTCAGTCTAAGTTCCTCCTCCAGCGGGATATCGTGGGATTGCGACCTGGTGGCTAGTCTAGGACTTCACAAACCCAGCGCGAACGCGACGGTCAAATCCAAGGGAAGCGGTACTTCCGGTTCCGTCAATGGTAACGCGTCATCAGGAACCGCGGACGGACCCGCGTCGGGTTGTAGTAAAGGACGCAAGTACGCGGTGACGTCGTCGTCTCCGGGAGAGACGTTGACTTTGAAGATGGTCAATAAAGGTGGTTCGGCGGCCTTGAACTCCGCTCCGTCCTTAACCTCTTCGGCCGCCGGAGCCGCCACCGTGCGCATCGCCTTGACAAAGGGGGCGCTTTTACCAGGCGCCCCCAATTCCGGTTCGCCCTTGCTGGCCGCCTCGGTTCTCACCACCTCCGGTTTAACGGGGACAGGGTCTGGCAAAACCAAAGCCAGTCGACTCGAGATCCAGACGGACGGCAGGAGGCGAATCCACAAGTGCCAATTCAGTGGCTGCAAGAAAGTCTACACCAAGTCGTCGCACCTCAAGGCTCATCAAAGAACTCACACCGGTAAGACATCGGCGTGTTGATGACATTTGCAAAGATTGTTCTACCAATAGCTTTGACTACGCGTCTCGCGTACCTCGGGGGTTTAGATGGTAATTGTTGATTTTGTTACAGGAGAAAAGCCGTACAAATGCTCTTGGGAGGGCTGCGAATGGCGGTTCGCGAGGTCCGACGAGTTGACCCGACACTACCGCAAGCACACCGGTTCCAAACCTTTCAAGTGCAATCATTGCGAGAGGTGCTTCTCTCGTTCGGACCACTTGGCGTTGCACATGAAGCGGCATCAGTGATGATGAGAGATGATGGTCGGGAAGTCAGTCAACAGCCACGCTAAATTTACATATAGAAGCCGAGAAAAAAAGACACTAGCGCCTATTTCAGGCCGCGTGGAGTTTCAGCTATAATTAAAAGTCGAATATCGCTGCCGGGTTTCATTGTTTTGATGTATTTAATTGCCTTTGGAAGGCACTATCACTTGTCAGCGCATTTATCGAGAACAAGGGGGAATTTTATTCGTGCCATCAATCAGGATATCCTTAGAAATCTAACTCGCCTAATTAAACAACCTTTTGAAACCTTTCTCAGGTTAGTACAAGTTGCGAGTTCATTTCGTTCACATCACAAACCTCCCGTGAAAAAGGTTTCAAAGGTTTAGAACTTTTATAACGTCACAAAATGAACGACACTTCCGTTGTCACAGTCAGCCATTGAACAGCGGTGACGTTAAACATCTGGCTGAGTTAAAATTAAGTCTTTTCGTCGCGTCACTGTTTAGTGACTAAAGCGAAACTGCAAGCAAAACTACTACTTACTAAAATACGATAGTTTCAAAGCCTCAAAGAACGCGTCTATTTGTGACATCATAAAAGTACAATAGTGCCTATGAACAGTGATGACGTCACTCCAACGATGCCATCACTGCTAGCTTAAGGCTAACTAACTAAAATATTAAATGTTTATCATAAAATAAACATTTTCTTGGTTGATTTCATCTCCTAATTCTCACAAAAAACCAAATCACCAATGGTTTACAAGTGATCCTAAAACGCTGAAGTGAAAAATGCACGGTGCGAATTTTGAACTGAACTGAACTAAAATAAACTAATAGCACACTCGAAAAAAACAAACTTTTTTTTCAAATTGAACAAAAACAATATAAGAAAATGTGAATTTACACGCGAGTTCCGAAAAACATTTATGTTGCGCGAATTTTTTCACGCTAAAAAATAAACAAAAAAAAATCCAAAAAAAAAAATTAAAAAAAAAAAAAAACAAAATAAATAAAAAATAAACCAATATATAGCGCGATACGTCACGCGATAAAAAAATTGCTAGTCGAACTTAAAAAATGCCAGTCGTGGATAAAATGAATTAAAAAAAATGAAACTCTTATTTTTAAGCGGACTATTAATTAAAAAAATAACACAAAAATTAACAAAAAAATGATAAAAAAATATTAAAAGAATTTAAGCTTCTTAATATAGCTCGGAAAAAAAATTAAAAATAAATTTACGAACTTATAGGCAATTAATTGAAACAGAAAAAAAAATAATGAGGAAAAGAAAAAACTTATTGAGTTTTGGGCTGAAATTTTTGTATATAGAAATGAAAAAAGAAAAATCTTGAAAAAAAAAAAAATTGACACAAAAACAAAAAAAACAATTTAACAAAAAAAAAATAAAAATAAATTTGGTTTTTTTTTTGTTTTTTGTTTACTGGGCATTAGTGAGAAATCCACCAAATTCCTGGACATAAATTAATTAATTACCAAAAAATTAGAAAAGGAACCCTAATTCTTGCTTTTTGACAAAAAAAGGACAAAATTTAATAATGACCCACCAAAAGAAATGCATAATTAATTAATTAATTAATATGAACAAAATATTAACAACTGCTAGAAATTTTCAAAAGACAAAAATGAAATTAAATTAAATTAAATTAAATACCGGTAAAGAAAAACAAAGCCACTTAAAAATAATAAATAAATAAAATAAATTAATGCTTCTTAAAATACTTAAGATAATTCCATTAAGGTGGGAGATGAGATGATTGTCATGGTTAATAGAAAGCATTAATTTCTTAGTTACGTATAGTTTATTGCAACCAAATTAACAGTTAAATCAAATGCTAAGTTTAATTAGAGTTATAATAACGCGTAATTAATTAAAACTTACAAAAAGCTTAAAAAAAAATAGGTACAGTTAACCATAACTTTCTATTAACCATGCATGAATTAATTTTGAAGTAAAACTGTAATGGAAATTAAAAAAAAACTTCGTAATTAATTTCGTAGAATTTCTTTAATAAAATGCTGATAAAACTGCCGTAAAAAAATTACATCTTCCTTAAATGTGGGGGAAAAACAACAGAATTGAATGAGAATTAAGGGACATTTGTTTGAAAAAAAAAAAATAGATAAAAACCTGCAAATACTATAATTAATTACATATATTACTAATTGGAAAATAAATTAAATCAAAATTATAACGATTTAATTTGATGTAGTATTTGCAGGATTTTTTCAAATTTTTAAGATGGGAAAGTTAGCATTTATCAGAAACCCATAAATTTAATTTGTTACCGGTTCATAATTAATTGTTTTTAAATGCCGATTAATTTTGAGTATGACTCATTAAAAATTTTTATTAATTAATTTAATAAATTAAATAACCTTGGAGAGCATTAATGACAGAGACCATTTAAATTTAAAAAAAATTATATTTAAAAAAATTGAATCAAAATTAAACGGCATAATGTTGGCCCACCATATTTTGTGTTCAAACTTCAATTAATTAAATTAATTTCTTCTAAAAAAAAAAGATCTGTTTGAAATTTAATATACCAAGAGTTAATTGTTTTTATTCTTAAAAAAAAAAAATAATATTAAAAATTCTTGGAAATCTTCAAGAAATTCAAAAAAAAAAAAAAATAAAGAAAAGATAATAATTTTGCATTAAATATGATGAAGAAAAAAAAAGTGAAAACATTCCTGACAATGTAAAATATTATCCTTGTGTTTTTTTTTTATTTTATTTTTTAATTACTCCTTTCTGTGGGGGTAAAAAAAAGTGCCAGATAATGGAGGAACGAGTATTCATAATTTGTGCCTGTTTGGAATGTGGCGTTACAAAAAAAAATAATAATAAATAAAAGCAAGGCTATTGTTCATACTTACATGTTGCCCCAAAACTAATAAAAATATTACAGGTGCAAGATTTAATATGGTTCCAAGGCCTAGGAAGAATTTGTTTTCTCCGCTGCCGCCAGGTAGGCCTATTTTTTATGCACCAAAATGTTTTCAATGTCAAGTAATGTTGTCATATAATTACTGATATTTATATTTATGTTGGAGATATTAGGCAGAACTTGCCCAAGATTATTTTATAAAAAAAATATTTTTAAGGATGGTTTTTGTTTTCTTTAAAATAATTATTTCCAAACATATTTTAGCTTATGCCATTTAAAATTGAAATACGCGGGCTCAATTCAGTGCGGGCAGAGCTAAGGCCTGAATGCCGAAATAATCTGGTGTAGATAGTGGAGTCGATGCTTTGGTGGATGATGCGGAACGCACCCATTTAACGTAGAGCGCGTGATCGAGTTGGCCGTGGGTTAGCTGACAGACAGCGCAGACAGTCGGGCCAGAGAACGCAGTAGGCTTGTCTGTGAATAGTGAAAGTGGATAAGTGAGTGCTCAGTAAGGAAATTTGTTCGGTAAATTTACTCTTTCTTTATGTAAGGTGAGTGAATACTGAGAAATCCAGATAAATAACAATGACTAATTATTATTACGTACTCTTGAGCCGCCCTAAAACTAAGGGCGAAAAATTAGTGTTTTGTTAAGCCTTGGCAAGGACAATGCAAAATTTGAATTTCAAACTCTTTTGAGTTTTAGCAACAACGTTTACCAGTGTTGTTAGGTCATTCCCACATTAAGATTCGTAAATTAGGGTCGAAAATCTATATATAAACATGCCACGTTCAACCCCTAAGCCTGATTGGCCTGTAGGATCAGATGAATGGACAAAAAGTGGTAGTTTCATTAATAAGCCACCAAGAGGATGGCTTCATCCTGATACCATGATTATGGGTGAAGGAATGCGTTATTCCGTTCGTTATATTGGTTCCATTAAAGTAAACGCTTCTATGAAGAGTCTCGATTTTGATACTCGATCCTTAGTAGCTAAGGAATGCATAAACAGGGTCTGCGAAGCTGCGTGCTTGAAAAATAACGATAGAAGACGTAAAATTGACAAGAGGTTAAATAGAATGTTGGGAGAAGTTCCAAATATGGAGGATGCTGGTGCCAACATTCATTTAGTTGTTACAAGTTCAAGGTTGAATCTCATCATAATTGAATCAGGAAAGGTGAGGAATTTGCAAAAACGATACAATAGGGAGCTAACAGTTCTGACCCTGAAACGTCACACCCTTCCATCTCTTACTGGAGTTTTATCACCCCTAACGGTTGGAAACAGTATTCTACGTGCTAAAATGCCAACCAGAGAGGGGCTGCGTGACGTCAACTATCTCTTCCCCCTAGCTAGTTGTTAGCTCCCTATAGGTGTTTAAAAAATTTCCATTGAAAGGCAAGTTTCAAAACTAGAAATCAACTAGGAACAAATTTATCTTTGCCTTTTTTATAGATAATTGCCAGCCATAACATGCCTAACATCTCATTTGCATCAGGTGGAGACTCTGATACATTAGATTTTATAGCGTACGTTGCCAAAGATCATCGTTCTGGTAGATCTTGTTACATAGTAGAATGTGGGGCGGAACTAGCCCAAGATGTTATAACAACAATTGGCCAAGCCTTTGAGCTAAGATTTAAGCAATTCCTTCGAAAAACCCAAAACAATCCCAACCAACAGACACCAACGTCACGGTCTGAATCCAATGTTAATGGAAATGGGTCTCTAGTACCTATTGATGACCCTGAATATTACAATGATCTTCCTGGAAAACTTCCCCCTGAATTTACACCTCCACTTCCTCCCTTGCCTGATTATTCCACAGCAGTTGGAATGGTAGATTCTAATGGATGCAAGAAAAAGATAGTTTCTGGTTTAACCCCCGCTTTAGTTTCTGGCAATTTAATCGATTTGGCAACTGAAATATCAAATGATATGGCAGCTGCTGTTAAACCCGAGCCGGAATACGTTAACAGCATGATTTCCAATGTGGAAACATTGATTAAGGATCCATTTGATATGCAGCCTTTTGAGCAAAACCTTCCCACAACTCAAAGCGTCATACCCCCTCCACCACCTCAACACCAAGGCCGGAGAACTAACGCTTCTCCCATCCCAACCTCATCCACTTTGACTCCATTAGTCAAATTAAAGCCACCACCAAATAGCGTCAATGGATTATTAGACATTGGGGTAAAACACGTACCAGATGGGGAAGAATGGTTTCACGGATCAATTAGTCGCAAAGATAGTGAAGCTTTGGTTGTAAAAGATGGAGATTTCTTGGTTAGAGAATCTCAAGGGTCACCGGGGCAATACGTTTTGACGGGAATGCAAGGTGGGGTCAGGAAACATCTGCTTCTTGTAGATCCTGAAGGGGTGGTTCGAACGAAAGACAGGACATTTGAGAGTGTTAGTCACTTAGTGAACTATCATTGTGATAATGGGCTTCCCATAATCTCAGCTGAGAGTGCGTTGGTTTTGAGGAAACCCGTGCCAAGGGATAGATTAATTTGAATGCTATATTAAGAATACTTGAGTGAAGATTTTTAAGAGGAGGTTAACGGGAAATAAAATAATCATTGGATCAGTGGTGTGCGAGTCCCGTTTTTAAGGGTTTCGAGCCGAGTCCGAGTATCGAAACTAATTTCTTATCGAGAATCGAGCCGAGTATCAAAAATACTTTCGAGTATCGAGTATTTAGATAGGTCAAATTTTGGTTCTTTCGAGTAATTATAGAGTCTCAAATATTGACTTGTTGAGCAGCAATTTTGTAAATTTCTTGAAAATAACGAAGATTTTCAATTATCTAACATCTAACTAGTACAAAAAGATTGTTAGTGATCAATTCAACATTGAACAGGTGATTTTCAAAATAAATGACCATGAACTCATCATCTGCTATAGTTGTAAGCCTCGGACTCGAGTATTTGTCTGAGTATTTAAAATGTTAAAAAGCTACTCAAATCTGTCTCGAGTATCTCAATGTGTTGTTATCGAGTATCGAGTCGAGTACTCGGCTCGATACTCGAAACGAGTACTCGCACACCCCTGCATTGGATCTCTTTAAAATGATGCAAAATAGGTCAAAAATAGATGACCTAATTTATTTCATTTCATAGCTGCTCTCCATCTTCAAACTTCCCTTTAAAATGAAACATTCAAGAATTTCAAATTGAAACCTAAAAAGTTCAAAGAAATACACAAAATAAAAGTTTAAATTTAAAAATCTTCGATGCTATATTTTTGTTTCAAAAAATATAGGCATATACCTTCTTATTAGGCGCAACATTTTACCCAAGTATTGACTGTCACAGTGAATTTAAATAATATTAATAAATAAAAATGCCAAAAATTAGTATTAAATAGGTATAATTAAAAATATTAAGCATGATACAAAAATTTTCCTATATATCCTAATGTATTTTTGGGAGTTATATGAGTAGGCCTATATTATGTTATCAGTTGTCGTTACTAGAAGCCAATGGGCTGAACTGATGATATTACCCTGTGAAGTTTAGGTTTAGTATGTTTTAAAGAATCGTAGTTCATTCAATAATTTTTTTTTTAAACATTTTGAATAATATTTTTTATGACAATGTGTTTTACTTATGATCGTTTTTAGCCATCTTTACATTGATTGAATTTGAAAGTATGACAAATTAAAGGAAATGTTCAGGTAATATAACAATATGCCTTAAAAGAACGGCCTTTTTCTAAATATAAAAAGGAAAATATTAAAAAGAAAACAAAATAATTAGCATTTAAAAACGAGAACTACTGCGTTATCCTCAATAGGAGGAGATCCGCCATTTTTCATTTAGTGGCGATTGCGCTAATTTCTTACTTGCGTGAGCGAGTGGGCCATGCCCAACCTTAAACCTCTCATCCCGTGAGAATTCAACCAATCCCTTTAGGAGTCGCTTTCAGACATCAATAAAGCAATGGCGGCGCAGTAGTACTCGTTTTTAATTCTAATTAAATGTTAATTATTTTATAATAAGAGATCATTTATTTTTTTTTAATATTTTTTCTTTTGTATTTAGAAAAAGGCCGTTCTTTTAAGGTATAATGTTATATTATCAGAACTTAATTCGCTTTAATAATATCTACAATTAAAAATATTTGCATTTGGTGCCAAAAAAATATGTAATATTTGTATAATATTTAAATTTAGCCCCTGTAATTAAATGTATCGTTAGCTAATTATACTTCCTATATTTATATTTGTTAATTAGTTTTTTACGTAATTTTTTTTCTTTTTTTTTTGCATTTTTTAGAGAACTTGAATATATTTAGCTTAATCTAAATATCTTCCAATTTAAAAACTTTTAAATTTAGAGTACAATTTTTTGAGAGAAACTTTGAACGAACGTTTCTGTTCAAAATTATTATGCCAAAAGCGGACAAAGATGCAGAAATGACTTAAGTTTAATTGAGCTATATACGCAATTTTTCAAAATAGTTATTAAATAGGGAAAAATTAGCCTTATTCCTGATCAGCGCCACCTACCTATAGCGGTGACTTTGAGAACTACTGTAATCGGAAAGCCAATCAAATGTCGCTAAAATCTGGTGACGTCACTGACGGGCACTCTCGGGGTCTTACCAAAAATGACGTCACCAGATTTTAGCGACATTTGATTGGCTTTCCAATTACAGTAGTTCTCAAAGTCGCCGCTATGGGTAAGTGGCGCTGATCAGGAATAAGGCTAATTAGTATTACATTTTTTGGAAGGACGATAAAATAAAACCAAAACCAAAACGACCTATTTTGAGAAACAAATGGCAAAGAATGGATTTTTATAAATGAAGGATATTAAAAATAATAAATGAATGAGAATTAAAATAAATAATATTAAAAACACGTAGCAGACGACAAAAGAAAAGAGTTTCTAGATTTATACGCAATCTATTTCTTAAAGAAAATACAAATTAACAGAAAATTATCAACAAAAAAAAGGTATTTTACGTGATCATGTGATGACAAAAAATGGGTAATGTGGTCCAAAAAAAAAGCAAATGAAAGTATTTAATTATTACGCATTTTTAGGTCTAATTCCTACCTAGTGCTAGTAATTATTTATCCTAGACATTCCTTGCAATAAATACATCTGTATTTTATCAATCCACCTTATTCCCTTTCGCCGGAAGTTAGGCTTAGCTCGGGATTCATGGGGGTGAGTAACGGGAAGAAATTGGTCTGTCGTCTGCTACAAAAGCCAAAAATAATATGTACTGTAGCGGACGACATACCAATTTCATCCCTACTTACCCCCATGAATCCCGAGCTAAGTCTAACTTCCGGCGAAAGGGAATAAGGTGGATTGAATTTTTAGATTAATAATATTAAAAATCGGAATTCCGACTACATACATAACATGGGGGGGACAAAAAAAATCATAGTTCATATTTATGTATATATATATATATTAAGGAAAATATTCAGTATTAAATATCTTTAACTATGTATTTTATTACACTATAAAAAAAAACCATATGTTTGTTGGTTAGTCATCATATTTCTTCTGTTCCCACCCTCATGTACTTTTTTAATTATTTTTTGCCTTAGAATAATAAAGTTTTAATTAGTACAAAATTTGGCTGTAAAAGACAGACAGACAAAAATGGTTACTAATAAGACTCCCCTTTACAGCCTTGGCAACAGAGAACGCGTGCCTAACGTGTACTGTAGCGGACGACATACCAATTTCATCCCTACTTACCCCCATGAATCCCGAGCTAAGTCTAACTTCCGGCGAAAGGGAATAAGGTGGATTGAATTTTTAGATTAATAATATTAAAAATCGGAATTCCGACTACATACATAACATGGGGGGGACAAAAAAAATCATAGTTCATGTTTATGTATATATATATATATTAAGGAAAATATTCAGTATTAAATATCTTTAACTATGTATTTTATTACACTATAAAAAAAAAACCATATGTTTGTTGGTTAGTCATCATATTTCTTCTGTTCCCACCCTCATGTACTTTTTTAATTATTTTTTGCCTTAGAATAATAAAGTTTTAATTAGTACAAAATTTGGCTGTAAAAGACAGACAGACAAAAATGGTTACTAATAAGACTCCCCTTTACAGCCTTGGCAACAGAGAACGCGTGCCTAATTAGCATAATTCTTTATTTATAATTTTTTTTGGGGGGAAAAGGACAACAAAGTCAGCGGGAGGGTTGGTTGAAGCATAGCCCACTTGATCACGCTGGCTGCACGCGCTATAGAATCCCGCTCAATCGACCCTAAGAATGAGAATAACAAAGGTTCGGTCTAAAATTCAAACCCGTCTGGTTTTGACATGGGCGTCTATGGGAGGGGACCAGTTTTATCAACGTTTTTGGCCCAAATCGTGCATCCACTGGTTCAAATCTCTTGAATTTTTAATGAGACGTGTATTGAAAGATTTGATAGCTGAAGACTTTAAATTTTACAGGATAATATCAAACCTTTCAATACACGTTTCATTAAAAATTCAAGAGATTTGAACCAGTGGATGCACTATTTGGGCCAAAAACGTTGATAAAACTGGTCCCCTTCCATAGACGCCCATGTTAAAACCAGACGGGTTTGAATTTTAGACCGAACCTATGTTATTCTCATTCTTAGGTCGATTGAGCGGGCTTCTATAGCGCGTGCAGCCAGCGTGATCAAGTGGGCCATGGTTGAAGACTGAATCTGTGACGTTTCAAGAAATGGGCGTATCTTTGTGATTTGATTGGCTATTCTATTCTTCAGCTGTTTGGGCTATAAACCATCCCACACTAAAGCTTCTATACATTCAAAACTTATCACGGCGCTAAAATGTACGAGGTGTTTGAACTAGGCCTAGTAGGTGAGTGGTATTAACTATCACTAACCCTTACCTTTGAGATAAGGCTATGAACTCCCGAGGAGTCCTTTACGGTAGTTATCGCGATGGCTTCTGAGAGTGAAGTATGACAACAAAATAAGCTAGGGGAGTTTTTATGTCGTAGATTCTATTTAAAACGCATTAAAACGTAGCGATTAACAACCTTGAGTCGCGGTTAAATTCCATAGTGTAAATTATTTCAAGGATTCTGTTATTTCCGAGTTACAAATGACGATTATTTATTGAAAAAGCCTCGGGCTTAGTTTTTGTCCGAGCATTAATCGTATAAGTTCGGAACGGCTAGTTGGAAACAGTACGGACGGACGTTGACTTTTCTTTTTATCTCAACCCCAAAACGAAAGTCGAAATTCGGAATTCGCAGTCCTCTTGAGTTGGTTTTCGTAACGTTAGGCCTAAAAGGGCCTAGAGAGTATTAGTATTTATCTTTTTAGCCATAAAATTTTCTTGGAAAAAGGCCGAGGCCTAGGAACAGCTGTATTGTTGTTAGGAAAGGATGTCGTCCCCCAGCGCTGGTAAACGTCGTATGGATACTGACGTCATAAAACTAATCGAAAGTAAACATGAAGTCACCATTTTGGGGGGTTTAAACGAATTTTGCGTTAAATTTTACGGACCTAAAAGTACGCCTTACGAAGGGGGTGTATGGAAAGTTAGAGTTGATTTACCAGAGAACTATCCTTTTAAATCACCATCTATTGGTTTTATGAATAAAATTTACCACCCAAACATCGATGAAGTCTCCGGAACCGTGTGCCTGGATGTCATAAACCAAGCCTGGACGGCTCTTTATGATTTGTCAAATATATTTGACTCATTTTTGCCTCAACTTTTGACTTATCCAAATCCAATTGACCCTTTGAACGGAGACGCGGCAGCCATGTACCTTCACAAACCCGAAGAATACAAGAAAAAGGTACAGGAATATGTAAAAAAATACGCTACCGAAGAAGCTCTAAGAGAGCAAGAAGAGGACGAATCGAGTAGCGAAAGTTCCATGAGCTCCTTTTCGGATGACGAAACAAAAAATGAGACATTTCAGATGGAGCTATAACATAACGCTAAATATTTTTTTACGTTACGTAAATAATAACGTAAAAAAAAATAATCACATAATAAAATAAATAACAACGGTAGTCTACAATGTTTAGGCTTACATTTGTAATAACATAACAATGTTCGGATATGGACAAATTTATTTAAAGACATTAAAAAGAAAAAAAACGAACGAACTCGGAAAAATGCAATGCAATGTTAAGCCTACTAATTGTAGACCATTCTATAAATATATATATCATTTTTTTATTATTGCTGGGCTTAGTAAAATTTATCTTTAAAAAAAATAATTAAAATAATTAAAATTTAAATTTGTGTTCATTTAGTTTTTTTCGTTTTTTTCGTTTTTTTTCGTTTTTTTTTTCTTAGCTCATTTAGATAATTGCAAAACATGATTTTAATTAAAGCTAGTGTATTAAAATTAAAATTAAAAATAAAGGGTTTTTGGCAGTGATTAAATTTAACTGAAAGAGATCAACGTAAATAACAACAAAAAAAAATCATATTGTGTGTAAATAATAGCAACGCTCTATCTAACCAATATCCATAAGTTTAATAATAAGGAATGATTTTTCACCTTTTATTACATAATCCATGTGCCACAATCTCCTTTAAACGTAAAGGGGTTTGTTTTAATGCACATAGATTGGGTGTTAGGTGAATTAGGCTTGGGACAACTAATTATAACTTAACTTCAATTAACAGATTTATGTTTAGTTATATAATTTAATTTAATTTAATTGCTTTAGTCCGTAGATAAAACAATAGGGAGGTGCCTGAGAGGTGTGGCTTAAGATAGCTCCTCCCCTTACCACCACCAAAATGGCGGCAATTTTACAGAGAGAATGGCGGGGAGGCTTCTGATTGGCGAAGTGAAGGTCCAACCCTTAGTAGGGGGCATTTTCACCCCTTTGCCCACTCCCTATTAGTTTTTGCTTTAGTCCGTAGATAAAAACAACTGGGAAATGCCAGAGAGGTGTGGCTTAAGATAGCTCCTCCCCTTACCACCAAAATGGCGGCAACTTCACAGAGAGAATGGCGGGGAGGCTTCTGATGGGCGAAGTGAAGGTCCGACCCTTAGTAGGGGGCATTTTCACCCCTTTGCCCACTCCCTATTAGTTTTTGCTTTAGTCCATAGATAAAAACAACTGGGAAATGCCATAGAGGTTTGGCTTAAGATAGCTCCTCCCCTATCCACCAAAATGGCGGCAATTTTACAGAGAGAATGCTGGGGAGGCTTCTGATTGGCGAAGTGAAGGTCCAACCCTTAATAGGGGGCATTTTCACCCCTTTGCCCACTCCCTATTAGTTTTTGCTTTAAAACAACTGGGAAATGCCAGAGAGGTGTGGCTTAAGATAGCTCCTCCCCTTACCACCAAAATGGCGGCAATTTTACAGAGAGAATGCTGGGGAGGCTTCTGATTGGCGAAGTGAAGGTCGGGGACAGTTTCACTACTTTGCCCACTCCCAATCGGTTTTTACCTATTAGACTTATAAAAAACTCTTATTATTTTAATCTAAATTGATTAAATTTAAAACAGGAGTGGAAATTTTTCATAAGTTTTACATTCTTTCATAAATTAAAACCAAAATTTACATTTTTTAGACAGCTTTTTTTCACTTTCCATATATTTATCTTTACGCTAGGAAAGTTTTAAGGTACATTAAAAAGTGACCAGAAATTTCACTGTTGTCAGTTAATTGTAATATTCTTGTAAGGGTGGATTTTCGCTTTCTAACAATTTAAAGAAAAAAACATCCAAATGCAATAGGTACTTTATAACCTCAATCTTCTTATCAATAAATCAATTTTGCTTCCCATTTTTTTTTTTTTTTTGTAATTAATACGTTAAACATTAAAGGATTTATCATTTATTGAATTATAATAAGTAATAAAACAGCCTATTTTTTCCCGTAGTTTATTAACCAAAAATTAATTAAATATTATCGGAATGTCCCATAATCCCATTTGAACCTCGTGGTTAGATAGGAAAAGTGAACTGAACTGAGGGCGAATACATTTTAAAGGTTCAAGTTATTTGTTTAGTGCCATTAATTTGATTGGTTATAAAAAATTAGTCCAGTTTTTGAAAAACGTTACGCGGATAAATGTTATTGGCGTTGGTAGAAAAATTAAGGGATTTTAGTTTTGAAGGAAAACCAAAATATTGTTCAAAGAATAATTCTAACAGATTTGGATTTTATGTAAAATACAATACACACATTGGCTATTAAAATGTCATTATTAAAATGTTGTTTGCTTTGAAATTATTTTTAATTTTTATTTCAGCAAAATTAATTATGGAATAAATATATGTACATAATTAATTAGTTTAATTTTTGTCGATGTTTCCGTCTTCCGAGTCGGGGTCATGAGTCATGATATATCGCCATCGGTGAAAGGTCAATGAAGCACGAGCCAAGGAGCAGCGGCATTATTCAATGGTGGCTATATGTAGTTAAGATTTTCGCGCATTACAGACAACGCGAAGAAATAATTATTAATTTTGTGCTACAGTTGGCTTTTTGCTATTATAATTAACTTTTAAAATTATAAATATCTGAAAATAAGTAATTAAATTTAGTTACGTACGTTGACGCAGCGAGTCGGCGAGAGCGACTTGCGAAAATTTTCGAAGACCAAGGCTTAGTAGATTAATAACAGACCCTGGGCCCGTAGACTTCCGTGTTGCCTTTTTAGCGTAGTCTTACATCTTTCTTAAAGAAAAATATGCCAAGTTTGTTGAGAAAAATGAACTTTACTAAAACTCTGGCGAAGAAAAGGGCTATTTGCAATGTCCAAATGATAAATAGAGCTTCTTACACCACCACTAGACTCGCGGAAGTCGGAAAACTAGAGGCACCCAAGTCAGAAGGCAAGTACGACACGGGTCAACTCTTCTTACATAAAGTCTTTGGGTATCGAGGCATTACTTTATTCCCTTGGATGGCCAGAGTTTATGATCGAGATGTTCCGAATAAGAAAGAATCTCGCCCAAATGAAGAAAATGGAAGTTACAATCATGTTGGCCGAGAAGTAAAGGGACACACTCACACTTATTACCAAGTTTTAATAGATGCCCGTGATTGTCCCTTTGTGAGAACTCAAACTGAAGCTGTCACCTTCCTGGGGAATCAAGAAAACAGCAGATTTTTATTTGCCATCCCTGGCTTGGACTATGTTGCCCATAACGACCTTCAACCTTATTCTTCAACTGAAAGCCAACCCATACAACATGAACTTTTTGAGAAATTTTTAATGCATGATGCTGAAAAAGACCCTCCATTCTCTTCAAGAGAAACACTTAGAGCTTGGCAAGAAAAAAATCATCCTTGGCTCGAGCTCTCTGATGTACACAAGGAAACTACGGAAAATATCAGAGTTACGGTGATTCCATTTTATATGGGGTGTAGAGCCGCCCAAAATGCCACTGTTTTTTGGTGGCGTTATTGCATAAGAATGGAAAACTTGGGTGAGATGGCGGTGCAGCTAAGGGAACGACACTGGAGGATTTTTAGTCTTTCTGGAACTTTGGAAACTGTTAGAGGTAGAGGAGTTGTGGGTCAAGAACCAGTTCTGTCCAAAGCCCAGCCAGCTTTTCAATATAGTAGCCACGTTAGTCTTCAAGCGCCTTCTGGACACATGTGGGGCACCTTTAGAATGGAAAGAGAAGATGGATACACTTTTGATTGTCGAATTCCTCCATTTTCACTTGGTAACATTAAGGTTTTCAGTTTCAGTTGCGGAGTAATACTAATGTTTAATAATTTTTCAGAGAGCAAACATGATCCTGCCATGTTTTCTGGGAATAATTAATCTTTTTAGGGAATTAAAATTTTAAATAAAAAAATTAGACCTTAGCTATCTGACATTATAAATTTATTGTACAGTTTTGTTTTGTGTCATCCTATAATAATGTCTTGGGAAAATTCAAGAATTCTAGAGATTTTCAGGCGTTTTTTCTAGATATGATCTTGAATTTTTCTTAATAATTTGTAAATTAAAATTATGAGAAATAAATAACTTTCCTAGTCTCCAAGTCCAATATCGTCTATTTAAAAATTGTTTATAATAAATATCACTAATTGTTTTTTTAATATTAACAAAGTCCCCTAGGGGCAACTTGTTGCTGGTTATCCAATCACGGGGCTTAGAGATTCTGACGTTTTTCGAAATTGAAGCAGACGAGTTTTTTCATGGCCATAAACTTAACTCATACTGTTTTTCGCGCTCGGTACAGTCGCGGGCCCGGGGCACCGTTTTCCTCTAATAAAAATGCGGATTCGACTAGGAATAATTGACCTTAACTTAGATAAATGTAATTAGGAAAGTTATTGCACAATTTACTTCATAGTTTTTCATAATATCGAGCATTAAATCGGGCGAAAGTATAAACGGTCGGTAAACGTTCTCGGTCGTTCGTGTGTTAAGCCTTGGTGAGTTTGAACCCGGGTCCGGGTTCTGTGCTAAATTGTGTTTCGGTGTTTGGTGCAAATGCAATAGTGTATAAGGTCAGGGCTTCATTGGATTAAAAAGTCTTTTGAATGATGTTTGAAAGGAAAAAAAATATCATAGAAAAGTAGTAAGTTGTTTTTTGAACATTTTTTTTTTCATATAGGGAATGAGACTTTTCGAAGTCAAAACTGGTTTTAGGCTATAAGTTTAAGTTATACATATTCATGTATCAAAGAAGGATCTTTAGTATCCCTAACTAAAACACAAAAGGTTTTAATTTTCGATTTACTTATATCCTTGTATCGTAGCTAGGGTTTCTAAAATAAGTTTTACACTACAGGAAGTCTTAGTATGGTCCTTAATATTGCATTCGCGTATCGCGTGTATCTAATTTTACTAGTGAACAAGAGTAAAAGTGGTTAGTAAAATTTTGGTAACATTGTTGGCCTCATAGTTCTCGTGACCCACTAAGTTTATTTTAAGTATCTTCTATAATAATTTAATAATATGAAACCAGAATATTCTTGTAACTTTAAGTAATGATATCCTTCAATTAGAATTTTGTTGTATTTTCTAATAACAATGGCACTCCTATCTTTTCCTTTAACATGTTACTAGGGAGAGATTGACACTTATTTTTTATTAAAAATTGGGCCAATTATTAGGGTAAATATTAAGGGAGGTCAATTTTACCCTGAATTTACTCATTTCAATCAATCACTTGAAGTTGTGAGCTTTTCTGGTCATTTTAAAATCATTACAGGATTGATTTTTAATTTACCTTGTGCCCAAATTGATTTCATAATTTTTAAGAATCGTTATTATTGTATTTAATATCGATGTATTTTACAATTTGACATTCTAAAAAGGTCAAGGGTGTTCGTGTATTGTGAATGAAACTACGTTATAATTTAAGAGTAACATTTTAATTAACAATTAAGAATCTTTGGTGTTGGATGGTCTGGTCCTCTACTAAACCTTCATGCTCTACTACCAAATCATCTTTCTCGTTTCTTGCATCTTTGCCATGAATACTTCTGAATATAATGCAACGAGAGGTATTTTATTTCAAAATACCCCAAAAATCATTAAAAACAACCATCATATTCATTATGTTTTCTAGTGTTAGAAATGTGGCAAGTTTTTTCAATCTGTGGAGATTTTAGAAATAGTTGTCACGCAGTATGTGCTACTGTAGAAAGTAGTTAAAAATTTAGTGTACCATCCTGTTCCTTGTTACACATAGACTCTCTGCTAGAAATATCAGTTATCACTTCCGAGCCTTGCACTTAGAACTACAGGGTTCGTACAAACCTGGAAAACAGTGAAAACCTGGAAAAATCAGGGAAATAAATAGTTGACAAAAACCTCAGGGAAAACTCAGGGGAATTTAGAATTTTTAAGTAAAATTCGGGGAAATCAGGGAAATTTGCGTCAAACAGGGGCCGAGTAATTAATACCCTCCATAGGATTAACATTACACTGAACTTTGGAGGCTCATAACTCTGGTTCTGAGATACGCTTACGGGGATGACCTTTGAGTATGTAATAGTCCTATTTGCCCCCCCCCCTTTATTCGTTAACATTTGCACCATAGGATTCTCCATATACGGGAAAAAACCTGGAAAACTCAGGGAAGTATATGGCGAAAAACCTGTAAATCTCAGGGAAATTTGTTTTCCTAAAGTTGTATGAACCCTGAACTATAGAAAGATGAAATTTTTAGATTAGCTAATTACTTTGTTATTTCACTCATAACCATAATTCGTTCATGAACCCTTTGCTTTTTAAGCCTGGCTTGTCCCAGAAACCATAAGCTAATAATGCTAAAACGAAATTCTTTATTTCTATCGATGTTTTATAATTTTTTATATCCGTGTACAAAATACACCTGGTCATTTTGTTCGAATCATATTCAGTGATAATTTATTATCATTGAATTTATTTTTAGATATGTTCATTTTGTTTTCACACAAGGTCTGTAGGAATTTTCGTTGCACGAAAAACGTAAAACAAGCTTGATGAATTTATTTATTTTTTTTACACCTTTATGCTCAAAGAAAATATTTTTTTAATTGAAGTCAATCTTATCTTGGTGTGACGCATTTTTACGATATTATTTGCGAAAATTGTGTTTACTTTTGCAATAATAACAATCAGCTCAGATTTTTTTTAGAAGCTAAGAAAATGTTTTTACGTTTTTATTAGATGTAGATTCGGCTGGTACAAGTTCCAGTTCGCTAATTGCTGATAAGAACAAACTCAAATCGAGTGGTTGTTCCAATCCTTGTTCATCTACTAAGCCTAATCAGGCGAATAAATCCGGCGTTCTTAAATCTAAACCCTCAAATGACTCCGAAACAAGTCAAATTAAACCTAGCCCAAAATCCAGCCCACTTTTGGGAGCTCGGAAAAAAATCACTTCTTCCTTATCTGCAATAAAACGCGGGGCTTCGGCATTAAGCACTAGCGTTAATGATTTAACAAAAGCAACTAATGCAACGATAAGCGAACGATTGTTACAATCACCGAAATCTTCCAAACGCCCATCGCTAAAAGATTTTCAAACGAAATTAACGAAAAAACTAAACGCTCCTTTCAAAAGTACTCCGAATATCGACTCGACTTCAAAATCAGGCGTAGCACAAATACCGCAACCTCGTAGTAAAAGCGTCAAGTTAAATGCGCAACGTTGTAAAACATCAGCACCCGCTTTAAGCGCAACAACAAGAAGTAGTAGCGTTGATTGTACTAGTAAAAGTAGTAATGTTACGTCAAAACCTCAAACAAACAACGTAGTTTACCGTAAGGTAGATGGACTCAAAAAGACATCCACTAAAACTAAAGATGACAATAACACCACTAAAAACCAAGAACGTAAAGAGGTTGTATCGCTTCCAACTGATTTTAACTACGGAACCCCACCTAGTCCTCAACACAGAGTAACTCCGGGTCGTTCCGCAAATCGGGATATCAAATCAGACACAGAATTATACGGTAGCGTTCATTTGAAAGCCGTATTGAATGTTTTACGAAGTAATATCACCCCAGAAGAAAAATTAATCGCCATTAAAAAGAGTAAAGATTATTGGGATAAGATTGGTAGCGTCACTGAAGAAATCCCATGCTTACCACAAGAACGTGACAAAGACAAAATGGGTACAACCGTAACTCCGGGTAATCTGGAGTTGGATGAGTTACAATCCTCTCAGGAGTTGTTAAGACCGACGACAATTTCTTCAAACAATCCTCCACCTCCAATTTTGATACAAAGTTCCTCGTGTGATGTGACTGATGAAGTTGTGACGCAAGAAGGCAGTATGATTCACGTCACAAAGATTACTCTGAGCCCCGATACGAGTGAAACAGAGCAATGTATATCTTCCATCGTTCAACAAGTGTCTTTAGAAGTGAATCCGGGGATTATGGTTGACGGGCTGGATGACGGATATCAAAACAACAGACCATTACCAGTTAATTTTAGATCGCCAAAAAACAGTCTCATTTTAAATATTGATTCCGATGACTTGCCATTAAGTATGTTGAAGTGAAATTAAAACGATGTTTAAGGGATTGAAAATTTGAATTATAGCTGAAGTATATGATACTTCTCTTCGAGAGAAGTGTGCGTACCACAAAACGCGGTAATTGTAACATGATTCTTCCCAACATCTCTTTACATTTATTATAGCAAGGTTACTAAACCGAATCACATACACGATAAATAGTTCCGTCATCATTATACTCTATTAACGCTTAAATATTTGCTAAGGCGCATGCGCTTGTGTATTTTTGTCCCACATCAAGACAATCTAGGTTTGTGAGTTGATTGTTGAGGATTTAGTACCAAACTGTTATAGAATTCACCTTAGCCCATCTGAAGTTTGATGCGCGGAAAAGCAAACAAAAAAGGTGAACTTAGGAATAATCATGTTACATAACTAAAGTATTAAGCGTATACAGAGTGTCACCCTTCTTCTATTATCCCCTTCTGATGGTAGGTTGTTAGAAAACAATTGCTTGAAGTTAGTAGTTGTGAGTATAAAATAAATTCATGTAATATTCTTACCTCTACTATTAATTTTCAATCCCTTGGAATCAATTAACGTGTTTCGTTCTTAATCTGGGTTAATTAACCATTGACGACGGTTTCGTGTCTATAATTAGGTCAATGTTCTCAACCACCCAAATCCCCTGTTACTGTTCAGGAATGGGTTAATTCTATCGATGTAGATGGTGGTGAAGAAAGGTTAGAAATAATTACTACCTGTTATAACGGAACGTTTTTCGTTAATACTCGTTGTTGCATGTTAATTACAACTTTTGATTTTTGGGTTTTTCAAGAACCGAAGTTGAAAGCGCGCAAGCTCCAGAGCATAGCTCAGTTAGCCATGACAGTGGGTATCAAAGTCATGGCGATGTTTTACCATCCTTTATGGAGGATAATTTGAATTTAGGGGCTGAAGGTATAATTATAATGAAGCCGATAGTTGGTTTAGTTTATCTCACGCATGAAATATTTTTAGCGAGAAATATTGACGGAGTTGTTGACTCGTCAATACCCGAGATACCAAGGTACAGCAATAAGTGAACTACGATTAATTTCATTTGAACACTAATAAACGAAAAATTTATACAATATGATAGCCCAGCACAACGCAAAGAATCTTTGTCCCCAGCTGGACACCATGTGTCTCTGGCGGATATTAGAATGAAGCAGAGTAGTTTCAACTCTGAAACGTCGACATTCTCGACTGTTTCAAGTTTATCAAGGTACTTACCTTACCTCACGAACTAGCTACCTCCCCGCTTACTTCCACGAACCAGCTACCTTACTTCCGCGAACCAGTTGCCTTACGGTCTTACCTCGCTCGCTACCTCGAACCAGCTACCTTACCTCGCTTAGTTCCACAAACCAACTACTGAATAAAATTACTTGAAACTGGAAATATTTTATTTCGTAGCGTTGAATCTCTACTAGAATCTAGGAAAGAGGACCCCGAAGAGATTTTATTAGCTCTGGGTTTTGGCGCCACTTCTCAGGACCCTTTAGCTCGAATACCCCACAGATTTTTATCTCAACCTTCCTCGGCTAGAGGAGTCGATTTGGTCACCTTCCTACGTCAACAAGAAGAGGAGTTTCAGAAACAGGAGTGTAGTTGTCTGGGATATCGTGGATTGGCAGGTAAGATACAATTCGACTCTTACTGTTCGTTACTAATTTTAAGCTTACGCTCGGATATTTTAACTACACTTACTATATTGTTGTAAAACACCCCTTGGTTTAATTTATCCAATTTATTTTTATGATGTATTTAATTGTTTTGATACTTGATTGATTGATTTACTTACAATATTTTATAAGTTAAATTACTTCGCCATGATTTGAAATTTTTTATGCGTTTTTGATGTAAAAAAGAAATCTAAATCAAAGTGCATGTTTTACATAGCACCTTATTTGATTCTTCAGCCATTTTAATTCACATTTGAAATTATCATGAAATCTTGATAGGTGTGCCATTTTTGATTTTTGCGTTAAATTTAAGTTCTTATCGTTGTTATTAACGCCAAGTGCATGATCAATACATTGCACCTGGATTGTTTTGACTCGTAATTACGCGTTTTACAAAATACAAATGCTCCAAAATGTTTTCCAAAAAAAAAAAAGAAGACTTTGCAAATTTCTATTTCCGGTGGTTTAACCTTGGCCACCAGTTTCAGATTACATGTATTTCCCGAAAGCGGACGGTTGTGGTTGGGATTCTAAATCTGGTTACGCACGATGGTGGACTGGTACCAAGAGAAAATCTTCGGTTAGACTTAACGACAACGCGCATGTTGCCGCTAGAAAGAATTCCAGAAGTTTCTCGTTGGCGCCAATTACACGTCAAAAAGTTCCTGAAATCGCCATAACTTCCGTCGAAAACGTGCGAGTTAAATGTTCAAATCAAACTGCCGATATTGTGAATTGTAACGGTGGACAAGGAAGGCAAGAGACCCCGTTACGAGTTTTAACCGAAAATGCACTCCAACGATACGGAGGTGGACCTAAAATGCCCGAATTTTGGGATAGAATGACTGATATTGATGATTTGGTCTTTGGGACATCCAGTAGTTGCAGTTTTTCTTCCTCTGATACAGCCATAACGGTTGGATCGCAGTGCTTTAGAAAAAATATTATTCGTTCAAGTTTAGTTTAGTTTAGTTTAGTTTAATTTAGTTTCTTAGGGAATAAATAATAATACATCCAGTGACGTAACATTCCAAGCTTTTTAGGGGAGTTCATCATTTGTTTCATTTGCTTAGACAGATTATTCGGGCGCTAAAATTATGGCGAAACTTGTAAAAACAGCCTTAAAAATTGGCCTACTGATACCCTATTCGCATTAATTACCATTTCTTCATGAAATGGTCGCTAATAAACACCCTAGCTGAAAAGGGTATGACGCAAGTAGCCTTAAATGTAACATCAGTCTAGTAGAGATAGTAGAGAAAAACTAACCTAAAAACAGATTTGATAAATTACATAAATTCGGATATAATTAGGTAAAACTTTAGTTAGAGTTATATTATATTATATATTTCCAAATTTTGAAAAATTGCCATTTTTGAAAAACAAAAACATAACCGAGCTTTTAGTAATATAGGTTTTATAAAATAACAAACAAACAAACAAATACGTCATTTGCTTGAGAATTAATTAAATTAGGCCTATCATATACATATCAAATTTATATCAGGGTATTGTTGCGCTTCCAACGATGACGAAAAAGAGTTAATAATGTCGCCGTAGTATTGAAAGTACAGCTAATTATTTTTTACAGACAGTTAATCGCCTTCAAAAGGTATTGCTATTACTGGTATCATTTTTAAAATGCATTTGAAGTTTCTATATTTACAAGTTTATTTTCAAATTTGTGCTGGCAGTAAATGTGCACAAAAATTTGAAGCACACATTATGCGGGCCAATATTCATTCATACGTTGCCATATTTTTTTTTTATTTTTACCTGATTTTCATGAGATTATTTTCAAATATGTTTTATTTTTATTATTATTATTATTTTGAGGGGAAATTTTCATCACAAACAGAATGCAATACTCTATAATATGGTATGGGATATTATGCATTGACTTTATATGTGCAGATAACAAAAACATTTTACTACAATTACAATTACAAAAGAAATGAATACGACATACCTTTAAACATGTGCCTGTGATAAAATTATTTGAGTTAAATCCGAGAAATAAAAATTTAGGCACTGTGATAACCCACGCTTTTCAAAAAAAAAAAAAAAAAAAATATGATGAACTTTTTCGAAATATTTTCCCTGAAGTGCCACAGATTCCCGCAAACAAACAGTCCTTTTTAAAAGTGTATATTTCTTCCAGGGTTTCACAAATGTTGTTGTTGTTGGTAATTCCCCCATATTAATGTTAATATATATACCATTTCGAACAAATTATATATATAACAGAGTTAAGATTTAAGCCAAGGGTTTTTCCATGAAATTTTACGAAATGTTCGGCACATATTTTATTAACGAATATCATTGTGTCATATTCTTACGTTTTTACTTCATTATCTCGTTAGATTCTCCGTAAATCGACACAAAACAGTTCCTAAGTTATTATTTAGTTTTAATTGCAATTTAATTAAGCTTAATTGGCTTAATTAATTTTAGTTGAGTTTAATTTGGTTTTTAGGTGTAAAAGGTAGGATTTGGTATAAAATTTAGTGCAAAAAAGTCTTAGTTGTACTTTACTTGCAAATTAGCAAAATAAATATTCTTTTGGATTTAAATTAATATTATATGGAGAATTTTAATAATATTTTGCTAATTTTTGTTGTATTTTCCCTTTAATGTATTATATTATAATTTGCTATTTACATAGGCTTATTTTATTTTTATTTGGTATATTTTATATTTCTTTTGCATTACCCTTATTATTTGGTTTCTGCAAAACCCCCTTAATTATAGCTATGTCTCCGAGCGACAACAAGCAACCATCAGCCATCGCTAACAAAATAATCGAAAAATTGGGTGAAACTCGAAGTACCGGGAACCAATCTAGAACGGGTTCCATATCATCGTCAATTATGAGTCCGGTTACCTCTAAACCAAGATCATTTGCCAGTGCAGTTATCGCTGCCACTGCTTTCAAACACGGCAAAGTATTAAAACGTTCGGATAGTATTTTGGATCCCGCCAATCGTGAGTTTCTCATGAAACAAGGCGCCGACAATAATTCTTTAAAACACAAGAAAGTCATCTTGGGTTCGCACACGTTTAAATTTGACCCCGAGGGTGGTTTGGTTCAAACTTCACCCGAAAATTCTACAACAAATTCTTCACCTAGCACACCTCCAAATGGTACAACCGTTAACCTGAACATAGAAATAGAACATTCTTCGTTGTCAGTGTCTGTGTCACCACGTAGTTTTAGATTGCACGAGAATGTTTTACTTCTATTTCAAAATTAAGTTGTACTGAAGGTTCTTAACAAATACGTTTGGTAATTCTCCTTGAAGAAACGGAATCTCCGCAAGCGAGAAGTCAAAGACTGAAGGAAGTATTTCAGAGACTGCACAAGGAACGTACTTTGAGGGAACAAGAAGAGAAGGAAAGGAAACTATTGAAATCGAACCATTCCATGGTTGAAAGAACTGATACCCCGCATATTGATGATAAAATGCATTTGAGTTTACAAGAACCAACTGATTTGGAGAAGAAAAATAGACCTCTATTAGTACGGCAATTAAAAATTGAAGATTGCGTTCATGCAGAGGATGGAAGCAATAAAAGCAACACAACAACTTCGAACAAAACTTTAACCCCTGATTGCTTGAAAGGACAATTAGAGGCCAAAGAGTCTTTCGAACTTGAAGAAGTGAGATAGTTATATTAATATACATATTGTTTTAATAGCACTTACAAATCGTGGTTTATGTAGATTACTATGGGTGAACATGGCAGTTCTAGTACAACTTTTCGTTCCCCTCTAACTGTTGAAGGTACATTACATTGACTTTTGTAAATTTGTAGTGTTTTGTTATTATGAAAATAGAAACAAACTTAAAACGCTGTAATATTGCATTTTATTACGCATTAGGAAGTTTGTCCGAAAGTAGTGGTTTCGAAGATGGCCATTTGTGTTCTCCACCTGGCAAATTCGTGCGTATAAACTATCTATGCATTGCGCGAAGTATAATTAAAAGTCATTTGTAATTGAAGGAACACACGAGTCAGGACTCGGAAGATATCACGCCTATCAATTCCTGCGGTGTAATTCCTCCTGTAGAAATCACATCGTGGCACTCTGCAAGCGCGGATCAAGCGGAAACTGAAAAAACGTCCCTGTCATCCTCACCACCCCCTTCGCCAAATTTTAGTCAACGAAGCCGTTACTCTGACCCAAGTATTTCCCTGTATAGTCTTCAACTACCGAACGAACAGGGAGCGTCTGGATCGAACAATCAACTCTCGCCTACTTCATCTTCTCTTTCCATGTCGAGGAATAGTTCTTCCGGAACCATAACGGATGGGAACAATTCATCAAATTCTTCCGTATCACATTTTGAGAAACATAACCTAAGAAAAGGCTCGTATCCTCAACCCTCGGCTCGTAAATGGGCACCTTTAGTTGGAGGAAACTTGCCAAGACACTTTCAATGGACTATGACTGACCAAATGTCAAAAAGATTGTCTTCCAGCCAAACTACCTTAACTAACTGCGACTCAATTCCTAGCGAAAACTCGGGTCCAACGAGAAACAGTTCAACTTGCACGATAGATGCTGAATTGTAAGCAAGTGTCTCTGTTAATTCATTCACTTTTCTTTAAATTTAATTGAACAGTAAATTTTTCAGTTCCAAAAATGCTTCGTGTCAGGTAAGTAATGAGGATATAGACGATGAAGGTACGAGAAATAATTACACACGGCGTAGAGCAACATGGTGCACCACACCTTCAAACCCTCCGCAGTCTTTACTAGCGCAAAATATCGCTTTTGCCAAAGACGACGCGGTTGCGGTGAGTTTAGTTTAAATCCTATTTTGTCCCCTAAAATCTAACGCTGATAACAATACAGCAAAATCAAGCCCTTGTTGAATTGCAAAGCATGAAACTGTCCCTCGAACAATACCGACTGCAAAGTCAACAGTTGGAATCGTCCTCCTTAAGATTTCTTCGATTGTACCCTTTACTATCCGCTGATCAAATGTAGGAATGATTTGAAACGTAGCCTATGAATCATTTCTAATTCCTCAAATAGTTCTAGTCTCGAAAGTGTACATCGTCTGCGTCTCGATATCTTTAGGGAAATTGGGAGAATGGAGGAGTTGCTAAGTCAACACATTAATTTGGTTAAGGTTAATAGTCCATCGGACTATCATGTTCTGAATTTCAGATTTAGTCACGCCATTGAACAGGCAAGATCAGATAATATTTATCATTGAAACATATTCCATCATGATTCGCCACTTTTTAAAAGTAGATGTCCAACTTGTTACGAGACCAAGGTGCCTTGTGTAAACAGTTGGACGACATTTCTTCGGTAACAGAGGATAAGACGGGTAAAAGCCCAAAAATGTTCGAAGGGAATGAAGCTAATGATCAAAATATAGTCGATTTCATGGTCAACGAACTCTCTCTACTTAGGCAGCAATTGCAAATTGATCAACAGTCACAACACTTGAAGTTTCAGCAGCTTATTCAAGAGGTAAGTCGGAGGGGCTACGTAACATACTTGCTTATAACGCGTAGTATGGATGGCTTCGAACATAAAACACACTAAAATTTAAATAGCTTCATTAAGTTTAACAGTTAAGAATTAATCTTTAACATAATGTACATACGTGGTAATTGTTTTTTGGCGAAAAGTACGTACATACATATCCAACATAACATGGCAATTTTTGCAGCTTACATCTAAATTGCACTCGATTTTGCCAACCGCATCTGCACATTCTACCGCAACCGCCTATGATGGTTCTTGAATGTTGTTAAAAAAAATTGCCTATATCGCTTTACACGCATGCGCGTAAACGTAACTCGCAATTATACCAAAGAATTAAGTTCAGGTAACAATAAGCATAGTGTATTATGGTTTGCGGGAACGCCCAATATTCGCCCTCGTTAACGAAAAGAATTGTATCATATGTAACACAACTGCACAATAATATTGCAGGCTAAAAATGAAATACTCGAAAATGTTAAACTTTATATTCAAAGTCGTAACAAAGCTGGAAAGAGTGGGAGTGGGAGTTGCAACTCACCAGATGACGATTAATTCCAACGTTCAATTAAAAAAAACACACATATTTACACTACTATAATGTTTATGTTCCTGGTTATGCAAATTCGGAGCAAATATATTGTTTCTAGGCCTATAATTTAATATTTTTTAGGATTTTACTATTACTGTGCTCAAATTTAGTTAAGGAATTAGTTCTACATTTTTAATTTACGCTCTCTGAAGTTTTTATGAAATAATTGGGACCAATTTTATTTTCTTTAAACTGTTTCCTCTTTGAATTAATTTGAAAATCATAGTATTCAATTTAACCCTCTTTCTAAGATAATTTAGTTCAGATTTAATTGTAATTAACCTCTCTATCTATACGTTAAATGATAAAGTGCCTTATTTTAGAAGAAAACGGGTGATTTACGCTCATATAAAAACCCAGTGATGCTTTTATAAAATTTATATTACTTGTGTATGTATATTTAGGCAATAAGTTTATACTACGTTTTGCTGATTTAATTGACCAAGCTTAATAAAGTAGCAATAAATGAACATATGTATAGGAATAATATTTTTTGTAGTTTATATTATAGTAGTTATTATAGTATATTTTATTATTATTAGGGTATATTATTAAGAAAGAGATTTTGTTGTCAGTTGAATAAAAAAAATACACAAATGTTTTAAAAAATGTGGTTGTTTTTTTTTATAAATGAAAATCAATTACAAAACAAAATTTAATTAAATTAAATGGGACACGCGAAAAATCATCACACAAAAATGAAAGAACTTTATTATAGGCATACTTAACGCTAATTGCGCGTTAAAATGTTTCTACTTTTAATTAATTTAATACCAAAATATATCACATTCTTATAAGTAACTGTTGGCGGTAAAGGGTTATGCTTACTTGATCAAAACAATATGGTCATTATTTAACTAAAACTAATTTTAATTGGTAAGGGCATACGTTTCTAAGATATGTTACGTCCAATACTATGTAGTTTCTATATAGGCTGTGCTAAGCCTTTGACAGCGCCTAACAATAAGGCGTGGCTTTACTAGAATCTATCACGTTTCACCTACGTCTCTTCATGACAAGGGAGAGTTGATGAGTTACGAAGCTACCAACAACCTTTGGTGCATTGGTAAGGTTGGAGTTGGCATAATTAATCGGTGAAATATTCAACAAGGGTTGATATTTCTTTATAAACCTCGCAACAAAGAAGTGGGGTCGAAGCCAATGTAAAAATTTTGAAGGAAAATAGTTGACCAATAGTGTGCTGCTAAAGTCAAAAGAATACGTTGTTAATCTAAGGGTTAGTCACACGAAACATGCGAAGCAAAATTCATGCATGAAGGGGACGTTGTTATAGGGAGGTTTTGAATTATTCATGCCAAAAGTATATTATATACTGCAAACTGTATTAATTAATATGTTAGGAAAAATATTATAATTTCGAGCAAAGGCTATAATTTCATGCAAATTAAAATAATTAATAATGATTATTATGTATTATTGTTAATATTCGTCAACATAATATTAGTTATTATTTTTGTTATTAATTTAAATTATATTAGAAGCAAAAACACAAACAGAACTAAACAGATTATAAATTGGGTTAATTTTGCAGCAGCCATTTAAGTGTTAATTTCATGCAAATCCCGGATTTAATATCATGCAGTGTTATTAACAAACAAGTTTATATATTGTTATTGTGTTAGTTATATCTACGGTATCATTTGACCTGCGCAGTAAAATTTTGAATTTTGAATGTACAATTGGAAAAGCAATGTAATTTTGAAGCCCCAATTCTCCATTTTGAGATTTATCATTATTATCACCGCTTGCTAAATATTTCACCAATAATTATGCTTTCTCCGCAAATGGTTCTTTTAATTTAATTTTTAAAACTTATTGGAATGTTATTTTCTGAATATTTAGTTTAAACTTAAATTTCAAAGGACTTGAATAAATTTATATGCACTATTTCATATAATAGTTTGTTAAGGTTATAATTCCAGTTAATTATATAAATTTTTTAAATACTTAATAATTTTTATAAAGGCTAAAAAGTGACCATATTGATTTGTATTATATCCAACAAAAATTTCCATATCAAAAGTTATCATTAAATGTGACAAAATTTGATTTATTCCTAAAACACTAACTCTAAAAAATTCAAATTTAAATATCCCGCCTTTTAAACAATTCCAATAAATGGCGCCACCACCTGTTGAAAATACGCGCAAATATTTTTCCTGCAGGGCTGCAGCGCGAAGCCGCGAACCGTTACTCGGTTAGTTTTTGAGCTCCGGGTTTCAGTGATTTCGTTTGTCTTTATTTGCTTTTAATTAAGTCTATTCAAAATGTATTTGTAACGTTGATAAGATGCCGAGATATTGTTAAACACTAGTGGATAATGTAATCATCGATGGATTAACTAACTACAGTGAGAATTTCTGGGAAAAAAATATAATTTTGCGCTCAATGTAGACCAGACTAAAGACTGCCATTGTATTCCGGGTCATGACCTCGTGGGTCACCGTTCCGTGACACCGCTTCCAGCCTTGAACATTTGCATCAAGATCAGAAATACACGAAAATTGGATATAATACATAACGACAGGATGGAGTTAACGATTTTAATCGCGGTGAGTAAATTATAAAATTTGGCGCGTTTTGTATGTCGTAGTGTCCGGGGGGCGGGAAGGGGTGATGCTCGTGGTTAGGCCTAGGCTTAGCCTTAAGCCCACGTGGGCCGGGCCGGGCTGGGGGGGGGGCATTCATTGTCTAGTTTGATATGGAAATATTTGTTGTAGCTTTAGTAGCATAACCCCTAAGCCTTGGTTATATTTTTAACTTAAGTTTCTATGGCTGAGGTGTTTGTATTATTAGTTTTGGTGGCGTAAAGGCCTTTATAAATATTAGAACTCCTTGATAAGTTTGTAAGAACTTCCGCGGCTTCCAGTTCGGAGTATTCTCGTTCATGTGTCGAGAAGCTGATATGAATTATGAAAAGAAATTAATTTGCAATCGTCATCAAAGTACTTGGGACGTTCCATAGTTCTAATTTTATATCGAGTAAAGCTACTTGTTTGATGTTGAGGGTACTTACTTATCACAATTTTGCTTTGGTCTCTTGATATCCGTACTCTCATCTTCGGAATCACATCTTTTTCTTTTATTATTTCCTGCAAAATTGAAGATTTTAGTTAAAAAAAATTTGACCGACCCCAAAGACTAAATGTGTTTATTATGACACATACCTGAATTGGTACTCGTATTATGCGGCTCTAAGCTTTCGTTTTTGCGAGTATTAGTATTATCTCTTTGATAGTGGGTTCTCTTATGAGATTTGCGTTTAGAGTCGGTAGAATCGCACAGGTAACGGTGCAATATTGCCGATTTGTACTTTGTGGGATGTAGCGAAGTTCCATTGCTATCTTGCCTTTCACTGTCGCTTTTGGGGAAGTCTATCAAAGAGAATGCGTTATTCTCATCGTCTGTCTTGTTTCCTCGCATCTGTGTAGGGTATCTGCGAGAATAAAATTCGTTAGTGTTCATTTAAATGGATTGCGGAATTCTGGCACAAGTATCATACTAAGTAGTCGAACCAAGAACCCCTATTAGCTATTTCCGGTTATCTCTTGCACAGCTGCCATATTGGCAACCAGCGCAAAACAGCAGATCTTATATGGTTCTTGCTTGTCTTGTTTGTATAATACTTGTGATTCTGGTAGACAAGTGTTAGTATGAGTACATTTTTTTGGAGTA
Organism: Phalangium opilio; assembly: GCF_054372755.1. Taxonomy (NCBI): domain Eukaryota; kingdom Metazoa; phylum Arthropoda; class Arachnida; order Opiliones; family Phalangiidae; genus Phalangium; species Phalangium opilio. The sequence continues at coordinate 1,943,898 of NW_028324187.1, read as the reverse complement.
TCTCTCATCTTCGTACTCCTCAGAGGAGCAAGCACTGCTACTACTATCTCCTCCTGACCCCGATATTTCATCGTCTGATTTTTGCCAGGGTGAAACCTTGACGCACTCGTTAGCTGAGGAGCCATTTTGAAAGACGGCGTTACCGGGATAAACGTGGTGTATACACCTCATAAAACGGTCCCCCATCCTGCAGTGCAATTTTGGTCTCTTCCTTGATATTGAGCCTCTGTAAAATAATTAATTCATATGATTCATGAATAAATTAAGCCTGTGGTTGTAAAAATACTTACTGATTTTGTGAGTCTTCATCGTGACTGCTATTATCGCTGCTTTCTGCCCTGCTTCTTTTTCGAGACTTAGTATTTTTTCCATCACGTTCCGTAAGAGGCACGCTTGAGAAGTAACTATGCTCTTCGTGCTCGTTGTATGACCTTTGACCTCCACATTCCCCCGTTTGTTCTTCTTGGGCTGGGTTGGCTTGCTCTGTAAATTAGATCATTACAGTTCGAGGAATTATTTTTCTCCAGCCTTTGACCAATTAATATTCGCACCTTCTTCGGAATCGCTATCCCAAATACTGTCGTCGGAGTCGATACTCAAGGTCTCCGCATTACCTGATACGTAACTGTTGTACATACGTACCCTTTGACTCCATGTTAACCCCTGACCACGTACCTGTAACAAAGTAAAAAGTTCTAAACCCTTATACCAACAAAATACCACGTAATTAAGTACTTATATAAATAACTATAATATAAACATGTCCCAAGAAAAGATAAATAATAGTCATAATTACCGTTAGAAAATTTTTGGGTTTTACTGAAAACTATAACGCGTAAATCTAATCAAACGCGCCAAGTGCGTGAAACATAATTGCATGTCGTGCACTAGTCCAATCCCTTATAAGGAGTGTGTCCGCAATGGCAGTGTTCTATAATTAGTTTTCCTCTCTTGAAACGCATCGAGAGCGCGGAGCTGTTCGCGAGACAAAAATAAACCCAGGCAAACCCAACGCGTTGTACAATCTTACATCCCTCTGTTAAATTGTTTAAAAAAAAAAAACATAAACACGGACGGTAAACTAGATAAATGAAGCTTTCAATAACAATGTTTTTGGGTAGAAAATATATATTTATTTTAAAATTTACCAAACAGATTCCACCTCCAACTTGAGTTGGGTGTAGTTCCCATTTTGATGTTAAGACCCCCGTTTTTACAATGTAGTTTTGCCCTTTTTTCCGTATTTAAAAATTTCTAATCAAAGTCAAGAGAGTCTCTCTGGTTTAAAGACGAGAGACCGTATGTCGGCTGGGGGATCGCTCGGAAAAAAGGGACAGATCTCTGCCGTCTTCTTAGTTTTAAAGACTAGTTCAACGGGGTTGCCCGGATGTAATTCTTACGAACGTTTGCCGAGTTGTAGCCGAACGTTTCCGGCTGTATCTCGATGCGAACTCGGAAAGATTACTTAGCGAGCTACCCTACAACATACCCTTACCTTGGGTTAAATTGGCAACGCGTATTTAATTTTTGAACGCCTCTAAGGTGTCAAGCCAGAAAACTGCCATCACTCCGTGCTGGGTTGAAAACTGGGTATCTCGCGACTATACTAATCTGTCTCAACCTTGTACTTATCCCGTGTTAACTCGGGATTGCTAATTTATGTACTTGGAACTGATACTTACCGTGTTTTTTAATCTACGACGAGCATTAGCGAACCAATTCGATACTTGAACCAGGGTCATTTGGGACCCTAAGGCTAGGGCTATTTTTTCGAGCTTACTGGGGTATGGATGACCCCTGTGTCTTATTAGCCATTGTTTTAAGGGTCGGGCCATGTCCTGTAGAACGTGGCGTTTCTGTCTTTCCTTTTCTTGTAAATGGTACCTGTTGTAGGGTTATTAGCACCTTGTTTTCAATTTTCTGGTACTTGTATCACGCACCTGTTTGACCTGGTCCGTAAAGTTCGACCCCATCTGGTCCTGGATATTTGGTAGCTTTGAAACCCTAGTAAATTATCGCTGGACATTGGTGACGGGCGGGTAGTTATAGGCGTACGATGACTGGGATACGTTGATGTCCGATGGTCCGTCGTGGACCTATTCCATTGATTGTTGGTATTGGGTGGGTCAACATCACGGTTGTAATTAACGCCTTGAACACCTCCAACACCCAAATTGACCGAATGGTCAGTAGGCGCGGTTTGGTCGGTTGAAGAAACGACTAGTTCAGATCCGGACCATTCTTGAACCACGGAATCACTTTCCTCATGAGGTCCCATCTGTTGGAAAGACTCTTATTATTTAGTTGAGGTTTTATTCAGAATTATTATTTAATAGAGAAATGTTTTATGGTATAAGTTTTTGAGGTCGTGTCGTAGAAGTCGCTATTGCTATGGTACCATTCCCGTTGGTAATTTTGGGGTCTCCCGCAAAGCATTCGAGCTTGGTGGGGTCTTATCATCTCGTTACGTTATGCAGAACGTGTCTTATAGAGAAAGCATTTGGTTTAGGGTATTCGTTAGGATAAAGACGGGGATTTTTATTGTGTCTATTTCGATTACTGAATAATACCTTTGGGATTATAAATTAAATGTTTCAATTCGGTGTTAGAATTTAAAATTTAAAGGTAAGGATTTTGGTGGATTATTTTTCTATAAGAACGTTTATAGACGGACGACTTATGGTTCGTTAAGCGTGCGTGTTATGGTGGGAAATCGGGTCAAATATTGAACTATTTGGGGTGCTTCCTTGGTCAGTACTATAATCACTAGCCTCTTATGTATTATTTTTAGCGACTTCACTAGAAATTTAGCGGCACTTTGAAAGTTTAAAACTTAGGCGGTTAAATGTATACTAGTCCAATTTCGCGTCAATTCGGTGATAATTTCGGTATTTGCTGTTTAAATTTACGCAAAATTAAAATTACTTAAGTTTAATTTAAGTACACGTGCGCAAAATTTAGCCAATTTTTTTATTATTAATCTATTAAAATTAAATACTAGAATAGTATTATTTGACTTCGCTGAGAGTTCCGGCTAATTGTTATAGTTTTTCATCCAGAATTTATGAAAAATAAAAAGTTTCCGATAACTTTTAACTTACCGCTTTTGGAACTTGAGAAGACAGTTGTCTTTAATTTTCAATTGAATAGTCTTGCGGAGTTAGATATTCTTAATTAAACAATTGATGTTAATTGCAAGTGTTATTGCAAGTCGCTAACAATGCGTGAAATTTTAGTTGTATTTTAGTGACGACAGCGACAACTCGATGTAACATAATTATCAACGATGTCGGAATTTTTCCAAAATGGTGGTTGTCGTTTTTTCGTGTAACGAGTGACTAGGGAGGACGGTGTTCTTGTTTAAGGCCCATGCCCCGAACCAGCTTCTTTTAATTTTGTCATGTAACCGTAAGCGATTGTCTATCCGTCGAACATGAAAATTTGAGAAATTCCTGATTCCGGGGCCACGACGGGCGGGGTTTAACTAAATCTTTCTAGTTTTTCATTGGATGATCCCCGGGATTTATCCGTCTACTTTTGCAACTTTGCCAAGAATTTGGGCAAAACGTCTTTAAGCCCACCGTGTTTTACATCACTGTCTTCGGACATTTTAAAAATAATTTTTGCATGTATGTGTGTGTGGCCCCTTTGCTTATAGGACTAATGTAGTTACTCTGAAACTAAAGCGGCCATTTTGGAAAAATTCCTTCTTGCCAATTTTCTTTTCAACTCCCCGTATAATTAATTCTATGATAAAATATTATTTGATTATTTAATGATATGCAAATTCAATTAATTATTTGAATATTTGATTAGTATTTGTAGTTAGAATTTTAAGTTTCATCTCAAATTTATGGTATATTCTAGATAAATTTCTTGAATTTGTGCGGTTAAATGTGGGATTCGGGAATTTTACGATTGATCCCTTATAGATTTAGTTATTCAAATAGAACAAAACAGTCCGTTATATTTTATACTTAAATATTATGGGAATTTTAACTTAAATTTGCCATTGAAAATCCAGTTTTCCATTGAAAATTTCAAGCGAACCAATAGGATCACCTTGGGTTCGATGTCAAGTTGGGATAAAAATTAAAATTTTAGAAATTGGAAAGAAATAACGGAGCAAATTCCCAAAACCATTATTTTTCCCAAATGATAATAACATGCAAAAACTTTAATCAGGGAAAAATCAGGAATTTCACAGCAGGCTATCTTTACGAGAAACGTCGCGTTTGATGTTTGTTCCCCAAATAATACTCAATTAAATTAATTATAAATAATAAATTAATTTTAATGAAGCTGAAAATTTACATCGAATTTTACAATAAGTCCACTAAATATTAACTAAATATCTTTTCGTGAGAAAACCATATATATTAATTAATACGAGATAAGAAATACTTCAAATTAATCAGGAGACAAGGCCTTAATTATAAAATTCAATTGAATAACTATAATTAAATTAATTAGTTGATTCTAATTAAATTTAACTTAGTTTCGTTACGAAGAGGTTAACGTTTCAAAGCTAACATTACACAATGAATGAAGTATAGGTTTTAGCTAGTTCCCCATTGGTCTCTATGCTCCCGGAGAAGGTGGAGTCTGGGATGTCTTTGGTTCAAAATAGAATCTTCCTTGTCAAGACTAATGCTTTTAGAAATAGAGGAATGGAAGAGGCTGGCAAATCCGCCCAAAATTTATTTATACGCTTTAGGAGGGACCCCCTGCTTTGAAAAACCTCCTCCAACCTTACATACGTGTTTCAATGTATAAGAACTAAATTTAGAACGAATCAATTTCCACTATTAATGGACAGTCACTCAATTAGATTAGAATAATAGGCTAAAAATAGACCTAAACGTTTTTGTGAAGTTAAGATTTAAATCTTTCCCAAATCAGCTAATGTTATGAAGGTATGAAGACACCTCACCTGTGGAATCACGGGGTTCCCGACCATTTGGAAATAAAAAAAAAATAGGAATTATAGGACAAAAATCTAATAATTATCGAGACTTTTATAGGGTCCCGAAGTATTATAGAATTTAATAGGATGAATGTTTGAAGTTATAATTATGTTATGTTGGATAAAAACGTAATCCCGGGCTTAATTACTAGTAAAAGTATTTCAAATAATCTGGAATCTAATTGTGTTTTAGTTTTTTTTATATTTTGGAAGTACCATTTGTACGAGTGACCGAGCCCTAAAACACTGATCTTGGTGACAATATACAGGGTGTTTGTGAAAGGTCCATCAATAATGAAAGGGCGTATTTATTGGGCCATTTTGAGTCGAAAATGTTCTATGACATTTTTCCGTCCGGGCCACTGTTTTCAAGTTATGATTGGAGTAATTTACGGATGACCCCTTAAATTTAATTTAGAAATTGAAAGACAGCGCTAATTTAATGAAGGGGTCATCCCTAAAATATTCAAATCATAACTCGAAAACCGTGGCTCGGACGGCTAAATGTCATAGAACATTTTCGACTCAAAATGGCCCAATAAATACGCCCTTTCATTATTGATGGACTTTTCACAAACACCCTGTATTATAGGCTCATCTCGAAATTATAGGATCACTGGGAGCGCTGGTTAGTTGCAAGCTTGGAAAAGATGTGTATTTGAACGATAAAATCGGGTTTTTAATGTGCCTTTCGAGCTTGGAACTGAGCATCTTCCTCGCTTTGAAAAACCCCTCCTGTGTCAATACGTGTTCAAAGTTTAGATGAAAAGAATTTTTACACTAGTTATAATAATTATAAGAATAGGCCAAAAATAGATCAAAGGGTTTTTGTGGAACGTAGTTGTTTAAAATTATCTAACGTAGGATCTTATCATAGAGACGGATGAGACGACAGGTGTTTTGATACTCAAGAAAAAAAATACGAAACATTCAAATTTAATTGTTTTTATTAATCCCACAATTATTATATAATTTCACTTGGTTAGCACCGTGTGTGGGGTCAAAGTAATGACCCCTCAAAATGTTTGATACTATAAAAAATAAATTAATAAAACTTAAGTAATTTATTAACAAACAGTGAAAAATGGAATGTTATATAAGGAAGGCTTTAACTTGGTTAGGTACTGATACAAGAAGGCACGTTTCTCAGCCCTCTTGAAGATTTCATTATCTGATCAAAATTCGGTATGAGTTCCAGGGGAAGGCTGTGGATTTTCGCGACTGGATTTATTTCGTTTAAGGCGTTGGTTCTTGATATTGGACAGACATTCGTAGGCTTTTTGAATCTCAATGAATTTTTCTTGAGCTATTTGCTTCTCATCTGGATTTTTGAAGCGATCAGGATGCCATTGTTTCGCTAGTTTTCTATAGACTAATCGAAGTTCGTCTTCGGATACTCCCGATGTTAGGTTTAACGTCTGAAACGAGAAATCGATGGTTTGGTAAACGTTTCGTGAGTCCAACTGTCTGCAAACGTTTGTTCGAATTTTTTGACAATGGGCACCAAAATGGTGTATGTAGTATATAGTGGAAGGCAGATCGACGAGATACATCGCTTTCTAAGCGATCCAGGAATTCATGTACCTTGGTTCACACTGGTGCACGTACTCACCTGCCACCTTATTGGGGGCATCGTGAATTTATATAGTAAAACATCGTTGTTACCTTTAGGGCATTCTTTTCACCCTGAGGGTCCAAGGCCTCTACAATTTGTTTCCAAATTTCACTCCATCCATGATGTTTAGCGTATTGGTAAATATCCTTCATGACTTTGACGAATTCTTTCCACATTGGACTAGTAAAGAAATTTTGAACTGAATCCTTGCATCGTATTGTTTCTCCGTCTTTGTCTTTGAATTCGCAACTGAAATACAGGGCCGAAAGGACAATTGCCAGGTAGATGCAGGCGCAAATTGTGAAGAGCGCCATTCTGCTTAGAAGGCTTCTCTTCTTTTTGGGTGTTCGCCGCCATCGTTTTCCGTACCAATTGAATAAAGTGCTTGATGTTATGGCTGTCCAACTAACGTGACTAAAACTCCAGAAGTATAAGGGGTATGTAACGTAAGCTCCAATAAGGGGCCATAATAGACCACCTTCGTGTCTTCCTATGTTGCCTACTATCCATACACCTACAACGTAATGATATGAGAAAATTTGTTTAATCAAGTTTATAGGGCATATTCTTAAATAGTAAATGATTTTGTATTGTCAAATCAATTGCACTTAAAATTGCAATTTGCCGCATTTTTTAACTTCCAGCGGACCCTTGCTGCTATGGTGCCCGTTCGATTTTTTTACCGTGGCGTGCTCAATGGGGACCCAAAGTTTATCTCAACGCTACTAGGTATATTTACACTTTGCGCTTGTTCAGTACCGTTTTTCCTAACGATATATAATCTCAGCATCACGCGCCACGATCAGACAGAAGTTACGTTAAAGGGGCTGATCGGACCGTGGGACAAACCACGATCTTCCTCATAGATCTTAGAATAGCGGGTGGGTAAAAAATGAGAGGGGGTCGAACAGCCCTTTAATTAAGGCACATGCGGGCTTAGGTCAATGTTAATGTCAAGATTTTAAAAGCATAAAGATATTCTCACTTCAAATAAGGGCCTTCTGTTTATGCGTATTAAGTAATTTTAGATGCCATAGTTTGAAAACTGTACGTATGACTAGTATATTTTAGATTTATACATGTACATTCGGTGAATTATAATCTTCAGACTTCGAGCCCTAACCAATGCATATAGCTTATCATCTCTACTCTAAACTAAAACACCTGCTAGATACATTCAACTTTTACCAAATGCTATTTCCCATGATGAATTTCCTATTACACGTGGCAAATATGAATGGAAAAGTACTTACCTGTTGCCACAGCTAACGGTGTAAGGCACGCGCAATAAGGTAAGGCCCAATCAGGGACAAAGTCGTAAGGAAGAGCCCATAGAGTCAAATACCCTAAAACGTCAGCAACAATGAGCTGACCAGCGATTCTTGAACCACCTGAAGAAGGTTTTTCTTCTTTTCGCATATCTTCGCTAAGTTTCTCTAAATACTTGGGGTCATTGTTGGCATCCTTGACGTACGTTGGTATCCTCCAAAAGTCCCTGAGCCATCCCAGGCCAAAATAACCACCTGGTAACATGAACCATATAAAAGCGTGGAAGTCTCTACCCAAGTAGAAGTGGTGTAGACCCAGAAATCCGCCGAATAACCAAAATAAATACGTTAGAAATAAACTTTTAGCCATGATTAACCGTTAATTATGTCCCGAAAGTAATTTTGGAAGAGTCAAATTTCGCGACCACGCACGCTTTGATTCATACCGATATTGATAAATCCCGCTTTCTGTCACAAACAACTTTTCTATGGTTGAATTGTTATCGAGCAGACGACGCGACAGACGCGTTGCTATAGGTACCGGATGAGAAATCGAACGTGATTGGCTGGTCGGTTCCACACGTGCTGCGGCCGGTTTTGGAACACGACTCACACCGGCGTGCGAGTTCCCGCGTATTTGATTACGTCACCGGAATGGAATGAAACGTAAACATTGATTGCACGTTTTGCACCGAGGCCTAATTTGAAAGGTATGTTTTGTACTGTTGTTGTGATTATGAGACTAATTTCGATGTATATTTAATAATATAAATTCGAGTTAAAGCTTATTTTAAAACCTTAAACGTTTAGATGGGAAAAAAATACGTTTCTAAACGTAATGAAGGGAAGAAGTACAAAGAAGCTGATCTGAGCAATGCAGTTCGCATGACAATATCTGGAAAATCCATGAGATCCGTAGCTCGCCAATATTCAATTCCTATTGGCACGCTACATCGTCGAATACAACTTTTTAAAATGAAAAAGATAAAGCTATCAGACGATAAACCGGCCAGAATTCGAACTGCCACCTTTACAGATGAGCAGGAAGATGAATTGATTGATTACGTCAACACAGTCATGGAACATAAGGGTGGACTCATAATTAAAGATTTGCGCAAACTTATATACGAATTTGCTGATCAAAATGGCATCACGCATCGATTCAGTGAAAAAACACAAATGGCTGGGGAACATTTTGTTCAAAAATTCATGGAACGTCACCCTAACTTTGTTCTAAAGAGAAAAGAAAATACTATCAAGAAAAAGGAACGTATTAATGGGAAAACACGTGTGGAAAACTATTTTTCATCCCTGGATAAAGCTTTATTGACTCATATGTTTGAACCACATGATATATTTCACTGTGGACAATTGCCTTTGAAGTGCATTAACGTAGTGTTTTCCTCTATTAATAATGAAGATGAAATTGATAATCCAACGAACAAACCTAAAATTGTTACTGTAATTTGCTGCGCTAATAGCGTGGGCTATTCCATACCCCCTGTATTCTCTTTCCCAAGATCAAACATGAAGGAAAGCTTACTTGACCACGCACCATTAGGTTCAATTGGCTTCGCTACTGAAAATGGAACGGTTGAAGAATTTGTCATATTAAGGTTTTTGGAACATTTTGTTAAACATACAAGATGTTCTGAAAAGAGACCAGTTCTTTTATTAACTAGTGGACATATCTCTCCTCATTTATCAGAACCTACAATATCGCAATTCGCGATTTCGAATGGAATTGTTACAATAGCAATCCCACCTCATACATTACACTACCTTCATCCTTTACACAAATCTTTTTTTATACCTTTGAAAAAGGCTTACGAAGCTGCTTGTAAAGTTTGGATGAGAAAACACACTTTTAGAAACATTACAGACCGCGAAGTTGCTGAGATTTTCTATATGGCTTATTCGAAAGTTTTAACGCTAACTAATATAACGGATGGGTTTATATCATGCGGGGTCTGCCCTTTCAACCCTAATGCCGAATTAGATGCATATAAATTGGAGTTGGAGGAGGATCTAGATGAAGATGAGGCAACATTCGTTTTTGATAGTGAATTATGTGAACCCTCAAATGAAAGACTTAACCCTTCCTCATCAGTTTTATTCACAAATTCTGAGGCGCTTGAAGGGGTTAATGGAGGGGTGCAAGCGGCATTGCATCAATCTATAGGACATAACAACGAACAATTTCATAATGGCGTGATGGATTTTATGTAAATCATACAACTGTTTTATTATTTAATGCGTATATGTAAACATAAAGAATATATGTATTAAACTTAGTGTTGGCATTAACGCTCTGCTGCACATTTATTTCTTCTCAGTAGGGAGATGCTTCCATCTATTAATATGTGCATCAACCGCGGCAGTAGTTCCTACCTCACGGTGTAGACGGCACCAGTCTTTCTACTTCGAACACATTCTCTAGAGCTGGTTCTTGAATTCAAAATAAAACAGCGTTTCTTTATAATATAATCGCGTATAAGACATCGTACTTATAATATAGCAGGATTTGATATAGTATTTATATTGTAATACCTGGGCAAAGTCATGGAATTTGAAATGTCAAGGAATTCAATGTAATTTCGCTTTAGTAGTACATAACATGTGCTATAAATATATTTAGAAGCTAACTTAATGTGAAAGTGTAAAAAATTGGTCAGGGTAAGCAATCACCCTTATCTCATATAAGTATAATAAAGATAAAGAATGCCGCCCAGAGCTAGAAAGAAAAGATAAGCATCATTACTGTAAAAAATCCATTTAGATTTAGAAATCCGTAATAAAGCGATATCGGACCACTAGCACAATTTCGTAAGTCAAACTACCAACCAGCCTACGGGTGGGGAAATAATAAAAAAACCTTTTCATAATGATCAATGATATTTTGATTGATGTTTTTGAGGCACCCCGATAAGACCTTGAAAGTCTGATGGTGATGGAGAAATTCGAACGACTTCTAATTTATCTTTTTCACAACTCTCGTATTATGTCAGCAATAGATTAATCGAAAGTTAAAAACCTTAGAAGGGTTTATTGTTTAATTACAAAATTGTTCATTTGAATGGTTTCCTTTTTGTCAATTGCAATTGGAGTTCTGCCGAATTTCTGAGAACCATACGAAAATTTGTAGTTTTTTTTTTTTCAACTTAATCCTTGATCTATCTTTGGTCCGTTTATGCCAATGGTCAGTTGAAAGGCTTGACCAGATTGACCCAAATTTCGATCAAACCATGGTGTTCAATGACTGATCGTGAGTGAATTGTTATGGAGAGACGCAAAATTTTTCTTTTAGTGTTTATGGTAACTTCGATCTATTCAACCAACGTCTTATAACGTAATGTTTTCTTATTGAACTGAACTCTTCAATGGCGATGAAAAATATAGTTTTGTCTTAAGGCAAACTTATGATTGGGTAATCAAATAATGCAATAAATAAAAAAGGAATTAAATCGATTACTTCAAACAGATAGTAGCGTTTAATTTCGACTACTTTATGTAGTTTTCATAGTTTCAAATACTTGAAAATGTGTGTGATAATTGAACCCGCAATCTTTTAGTATTATGCCAAAGTTCAAAGGCACTTCGTACGTCGTAATTGTTGTAATAATTCGACATCGTAACTGCCTCGTTTTCTTCAGGCTGTCGCCAAACCGCTATCATTCAAAACATAGGATATCTGAAATTTCATAATCGATATATTTTATGCTATTATCCCTTTAAATTATCTCTGGGCCAATGGACGGGACCATTCATTCGATTCCTCAAAAGCAGAACGCAATTTTGTTTTTATTTCTTCGATTTAAATTTTCACAAATTATTTTGAAGTTAAGTCATGATTGAATCCCGCTATAATAGTGTAATCCGGCTTCGCTGACTTTTGCGGAACTGCGAATGGCGGAGAAACATTAATCTTTTAACGCGATGTGACAGACCAAGGATGTACTTTCCATTACTACCATGGGATTAGAAGAATTTCATCTCTTAATACCCAAATACACGTAAATTTCTATCGTAACGCGTGATAGATACGTTCTTTTGTCTTTGAGATGTTACAGTCCTCTCTATGGGTGAGCTGTTATTCAATTTGCGTACGATTCGCAACGGGGCACGCGCCCAAAAATTGCTTTCTGTTCGCTTTTATTATTTTTTTTATATCAACCGAAAAGTATTTAGAACGTAAGATTCTTATATAAACATTTGAAAGGGTAAAAACTCAATAATGAAATAGGTATGTTTTACCAGAAGCGAAAAAACGACTTTGATGAAAGTGTATGACCAGGGATTGATTTAATTTTAGAAGTAGGAATGGAGAACGGTTACTATTTACTTCAGTCCGACTCATAGACCACCCAGTATAGAGCCCCTCCCTCCAACACGTAACGAAAAGTTTAAATTATCTTATTGGCTGCTCACTTAAACTACGTTTTCATGACGTTGCTGACGGGGACGGTGAAAAAAAAACGTAACTCCTTTTTACCTCTGTCGCTATAACCCGCCTCTTCTTTCATACCCCTCTGTCCCGTGGAAGGGGGTCCGGGACTTTGACGCGCGCCCAGATTACTCTGTTCTCCGTTCCTACTTCTAAAATTAAATCTATCCCTGGTATGACTGTACGATAACATACAGATTTGATTCTACCAGACTCGGGTTCGAACCTTAGGTACCAATGGTAAATTTATTAATATTGAAAGTAACTAATCGTGTTTTGCTAGCAAAACTTTGTATAGGCGTTACTAACAGACAGATTAAGCTGGTCTTTCTTGACATTAAACCATCAGTCTTGATTGTAGAATAATTCCGATTGATATTGAAGCTGGCATACTTATCGATAAGGCTTTATTTTTTTGGTATGTGTATCTAGAGAGCTATGGTGCTATCTTTCATTATAAGCGCAAGTTTCCTTTGTACAAAGAAAAGGACATATTTTGGTGTGGACCTATATAGTTCCATCACTCGAGTCGCCGTTCAGTCTGCTAGGCTTTTCTTTGGCTTCGAGGTCGCGTAAGACGCGTACCCCCCATCTTCCTCCACTCTCCTCCATCTACTCCTTTTCCTCTGATTTTAATGCCATCCGTTTTATCCCCAAGGATGTTCTCTCCGCATTCTCGTTCCATTGGAAACTCTCGAAAACTCTTGGTAGACGCTAGGTGGGCTAGTTAGGGGATAAATTTAAATAAAGATAATGCCAATTGTCGTTTTATCTTGGGATGCCATCAGGCGACGTTCAAGAATGTTGGCTTCCGGTGAGAAGTTGGATCTTAGCTTTGTTTTGTTTTGCTTTAGTTAACTTTGTTTCCAAATGGTTTGTATTCAAATTTCGCGTTCAAAACTTTTGGATATACCGTTTAGTTGACTTAGAAAATTGCTCCAGCAATAATTGATATCAATCCATTATTTGACTGAGAAAATTAGTCCAACTATATTTGATATCAGTCCATTATTTGACTGAGAAAATTAGTCCAACTATATTTGATATCAGTCCATTATTTGACTGAGAAAATTAGTCCAACTATATTTGATATCAGTCCATTATTTGACTGAGAAAATTAGTCCAACTATATTTGATATCAGTCCATTGTTTGACTGAGAAAATTAGTGCAACAATATTTTATATCAATCCATTATTTGACTGAGAAAATTAGTCCAACAATATTTTATATCAATCCATTATTTGACTGAGAAAATTAGTCCAACAATATTTGTTATCAGTCCATTGTTTGACTGAGAAAATTAGTCCAACAATATTTTATATCAATCCATTATTTGACTGAGAAAATTAGTCCAACAATATTTTATATCAATCCATTATTTGACTGAGAAAATTAGTCCAACAATATTTGTTATCAGTCCATTATTTGACTGAGAAAATTAGTCCAACAATATTTTATATCAATATTTGACTGAGAAAATTAGTCCAACAATATTTTATATCAATCCATTATTTGACTGAGAAAATTAGTCCAACAATATTTTATATCAATCCATTATTTGACTGAGAAAATTAGTCCAACAATATTTTATATCAATCCATTATTTGACTGAGAAAATTAGTCCAACAATATTTGTTATCAATCCATTATTTGACTGAGAAAATTAGTCCAACAATATTTGTTATCAGTCCATTAGACTGAGAAAATTAGTCCAACAATATTTGTTATCAGTCCATTAGACTGAGAAAATTAGTCCAACAATATTTGTTATCAGTCCATTAGACTGAGAAAATTAGTCCAACAATATTTTATATCAATTCATTATTTGACTGAGAAAATTAGTCCAACAATATTTTATATCAATTCATTATTTGACTGAGAAAATTAGTCCAACAAAATTTGATAACAATCCATTATTTGGCTGAGAAAATGTTCTGAGATTAATATTTGATCAGAAAGGCGTTGTTAGATGAATTTCTGTATTTAATTATTTATCATGATCACCATACCAAATTAGCAATAATTTTCACGATTCACAGATAAATTTATTAATAATCAAGATCTCCATTCCATGCATTCCATTTCATAAATTCGTTACTGAAATTAGACCAAACTGTAACTGTAACCATCTCTTTCAATTGAAAAGCGAGCGGGCCAAGTTTCAATGATAGTGATTAGCTAGTGATTTAATAAGAATCTAGTTATTCTATCTCTATCTCTCTCTCTCTCTCTTGGATTCGATTCTCCAAGTTCCTCTTCCAGGCGATATCCCGATGGAGAAGATAAAGTTATCTTTACGCTTTTAGCATCTCGATCCTCCCTTGCATCCTTGCATGCCATCTTTACCCCCGTAACCCTTTCCCCCTATCCTCTCTGTGTGTAGTTAAGAAATCCCTTAGCTGAAGAAACCCAAAGAAGAGATAGTCGGAGGATACCGTACTAAGAAAAGTGTTGCCAAGTTTGGTGGAAAATTTTCTTTCTTTATTTCTTTCTTACGACGGGATAGTTTCTCTGCCGCCTCCTTCTTCTTCCCTGCCTCCTTACTTACAGTCTCGGGGATGCTGAGAGAGAGCTAAGGTTCTTCTCTCCTCTCTGGTTCTTTCTCATTCTCTCAGTCAGTCTGAAAGGAAAGATAGAACTAGGAGCAAGACGCGCGTTCTAACGATGTTACGTTGAAATACGCACGCGCCTTTTTAACCGCGATTTATACCAACCAAATCGCGCATAGCCAAAAACTTAGTCGGTTTAAATTACCACTTTTAACACCTGCTTCTTCTTCATCCCCCTTTTTTGTATTATTATTAAAAAAAAGACAGAGAAAAACCGCAAAAACCTCGTGGTTTTCCCCGACTCTTATCAGATTTGAATGTCAGACGCGGGATAATTAACTTTTGCCGGATTTTTTAATTTTATTTTTTTTTAATCTGGGTGTTTTAATTCATAACTACAGTGCGATATGAATGGGTAAGGACAATTTTTTTATATATTAATTTTACAAACTTTTGGTTTATTTTTATTATATGATTCTTCTGTTGGACCGTCTTTTGATCTTTTCCTTGTTTAAAGGATGATTGTAATTAAGGCAGTTTTTATTTATTATGGGGTTATATTGAAATAGGGATTGTTTAAAATGAAATTATTATTTATATGAAACGTTTTATGATATTAATTTTACTTTTATTTGATATTATATCCTGTAATTTTAAGTTAAATGTGTTGTATTTGTTTAAATAATGATTGTAATTAAGCTAGTTATGAGGTATTTTGGGGTTATATTGAAATAGGGCTTGTTCAAAATGAAATTCTTATTTATATGAAACGTTTTATGATATTAATTTTGCTTTTCTTTGAAAAAATGTGTTGTATTTGTTTAAATTATGATTGTAATTAAGCTGGTTCAGAGGTATTTTGGGGTTATATTGAAATAGGGCTTGTTTAAAATGAAATTCTTATTTATATGAAACGTTTTATGATATTAATTTTGCTTTTATTGGATATTATATCCTGTAATTTTAAGTTAAATGTGTTGTATTTACATTTATATATATAGTTATTTGACCAAGCCTTAATAATATGGTTTCAAACTGCCACGCGATGGGATATAAGACATCAGGCGTACGATGGTCGTTTTTTATTCTTTTTTAATTGAATCATATTTTTTTAAGATTAAAGAACATGTAATGATCGATGGTGGTTTTTCTGGTTTTGAAATTCAATTAAGATTAGTTACGCTTTATAAATCAATATTAAATTTTATAACCTACATCCCCACATAACTATATTTAAAAAGGTATATATATATAGATAAATATCAGTTTAGTAATATTTTTTACAGTATTTTTTTAATTATTTTTCATTCTTTGAAACCACGTTTTTTCGCTTTTAAACCAGTATATTTCCTAGTACAATATATATTGCTTCCAAGACTGATACTTCTAACACGTTATTAACCAGTCAACCTTATTTTTTCTTTTAATCATTTTACCTTGAGTTATAATTTATGTAAAATTTAAAGAAAAATTCCTTTGTAAGTTTTGACAACTTGATTATAAGTTTGTGTAAATTTTTTTCATCTACGAATTAACTTCTATATACATGTACAGGGTGTTTCTCGTAAGTCTGCATCCATAAATTAAGGGGAATGTTCTTTGGGTGATCCGATTTTGAGTAGAAAATATAACTTCTATCTCCATTTTGTTTCTGTCCGAGACACTGTTTTCAAGTTAAGATTGTTCAGAGTATTTTACGGATGATCCCGTTAAATTTAATTAAGAAACTGATTAAGACAATAATTTCTAATTTAATTTAATTAAGGGGTCATCCCTAAAACACTCAAATAAAATCATAACTCGAAAACAGTGGTCCGGACAGTTGCAAAAATGGAGATAGAAGTTACATTTTCAACTAAAAATCGTGCAACCAAAGAACATATACCCTTAATTTATGCCACACTTATCAGAAACACCCTGTACAGCATCGATAGCCGTTGTAAATTGAAGTCGTATTCGATGTATTTAAATATAAATGCCGAGTCTCAAATAATATCTACTTAGACATTTGAAAGTAGGCGGCAAAAGTTGTCTTAAAAACTTTTATCCGTTACAATTTTTCTAAAATTCTTTTACGTTACTAATACTATGTTACTAGAATCGAGATAAAAATCAAAGTCAACGATCTTGTATTTTTTTTTTGTTTTTTCTACAAGACACGCGGTTTGTCTTTCTCTCGATGCTATTTTCGTGTTTTCAAGTTTGTTTACAATACACTTGACCATTGAATTATTGTTAGGATTGTGTAGTAGATTTTCTATCGCGATGTGTGCGATGCTCTGTTGTTGAGAAGTTAGGGCTTGCTTGTCTGTCCTGCCATATGGTTTTCGTGTTTGCGTGTCTAGTTTGTTTGTATCTTTACCAGGAAATCTTGATTCCGAATCTTGGTGGTTGTTTTTTTGTTTTTTCCGAGTCTGGGCGATCGGTGGTGGTTTTTCGGAAAATCATGTTTAGGAGTTAGATGCAATAGGGTGAATCTCGTTTCTATAGATTGCTTTGAACGTTAGTTTAGTTTTTCTGTTAGTTTCCTGATTTTTTATTTATTTTCTCCAAAGAAATAGCCTATTTGATGATTTTGAATCACTGATAACAGATAAGGATGCATAGTTTTCAGACTATGAGGATTGGTACAATTTACACCAGGAGACCAGGCTAAGTTGGGGGACAAAGTGCAGTACCAAGTATAGTTTCGCCTCCTGGTGTAAATGGTATTAGTCCTCCTAGTCTGAAAATTATGCGTATTTTTTAAAAGAAACAATTTATGTTAGAGAAAAACTCAAGAAATCAGGAAGTCCCTTTGTGAAATTATAAATATATTGGTCATGAACATGCCACATAATTCCAGGACGTTATAGAGGTTTCACGGAGAATTATTGTGTTGCGATGATAATAAACAGTGGTATCGTATCCCATTATTAACGAATTCCCCGTGCTTCCTCTATAATTTCTTTAAAAACCCAATGGTATTTAATTTAAAACGATTAGAATTTAAGGTATATAAAATCCTAATCAATTAACCTTAATTTAATCTCGCAATTTGCGTGTCTTTATCCATTTCTTTAAACGATAATCCTGTAATGCAATTTAACTTAAGGGTTTGGTTTTTGTAAGGCCTCCAACGTTTGGTCCCCTTATTTTAAGGTAACATAAACGAACCCGATCTTTAGCACGCACCATGGACCTCAACTTGGGATTCGGGAAAGATCATAGAACTTAGCTTCCTTGGAGCCCTAAGCCATGCAGCTGAAAGAAAAGTATACTATATTCGTTTTGTTATAGTTATTTCTCTTCAGCTGGTTGGAATTTTTATTCGATATAAGTTGGGACGTATATACGTCGGTACGAATTGAAAGTGGCTCTCTGGCAAGATACTAAAACCTAATAAAAATTTATAAGCAGCGATGCACTTTAAGAAATTATTTTGGGCTATGGAATAAAACCGAATGCGGAGAAAGCTGCAAGGATATATAACATCAATTTATCGTTTCTCGTGACAGTTTTTATATCCTTTTGAAATCGGGGCCCTTTTCGTTGTGTTTTCAAGAGTTCAAGTATAACTTACAGCCTTTCGGTAAAAGGTACAATGAAGTTCTAATCAGTTTTATATCAAACTTACCTTTTGTTACCACTAATGCAAAGGTTTACCATCAGAGAGCAGCTCGGTCTATTACACCACAAATCTCTTAATTATATTAAAGTCTTTTTAAGACGATGTGACTTTTGACGCAACTAGATGGGTCTGTGACTTTTGACGCAACTAGATGGGTCAAAAGGTGTAGTCCGTGATCAATATTCAATTTGCGGGTGATTCAACTTGTCCAACTTCTGTTCATGCGACCCAACTAGTTTACTCAACTCAAGTAGGCTCATTTAAATGATTCAAAAAGTTTTATCGTCTGAAAAGGCCTTTGTTAGTGGTCATCTTCATTTGTAAATTAAATCGTTAGGATCGAGGGTTTAGTTACTTTATCTGGGCGCCATCTTCCAGTATGTCCGTTTATCTGAACGCCTGTGTATTATAAAGCAAATCATGTACATGGTCATCAAACCCTTGTGAATCTGGACACAGCTGTGACGTTCAAAGGCGGTTAAATGCCTTGAGAACATACCTTTCCACGATAGCTTAGTATACACTTTGCACATTTCCTTTAAAAAACCACTATTTATTAGCCAAGATCACGTTTTTGAAGCTGTATTGCACGATAGCCCTCCTGTCTGTATAATGATGCCCCTTGGCAAGAGTATCCAGGGTTCCGGTCCCCGAGATTGCGTCCGTGACAGTTTTGGTTTTTCGCTTCTAATGAAAAATGACTGCTCGAATGAGTTTCTTCTTCTTACTATGCCTAGACGCCTAACCTAACCCAAGCCCCGTTTGCAAATAGGTAACAAAAATATACTCTTTTTAACGGTTCAAATTGCTCGCTTGTAGGGTTGAGGAGGTACTCTAGCTCTTTTTTAAACCAAAATTCCCTTTCAAAACGATTAATTTTTGCAAAAAGGTCGAAAGCTCAAGAAGGTTTGGAAGAAAGAAGGTCGTAACCTTGTATGGTCTGATCTCTTATAGAGTAGACCGACCGATCGACGCATCTGGAGAGTTTTCTGTCCGACATATCTGCGTTTTAGGTTTTTTGGATTTTTGGACCAACGTTGCCGTAAGCAGGGCAAACTTGAACCATCGTACTTGGGCGATCAATACGCGGCCCAGAAGCTAGGCGCCCCACTTTAATCTTCAAATTTTTCTTTATTTCGTTTTATCTCTGAAGAATTTCTACTATTTCTCTCTTTTTATAGTCCGTTTAAACCGATCTTATTTTTTTGTTGGAATTATGCGAATAATAACATAATAGGTACTAGGCCTAATTTTATACTGCTTTTGCTATACCTTTTGGAGTCTTTTAAAATACCACCATTTATTTATATTTGCACAAATATATAGTTTTTTTATTGTGTTACTGATAAGTCTGCCGTATATTAAGGGGGATGTTCTTTGGGTGTAAGATTTTGAGTTGGAAATGTAACTTCTATCTCCATTTTGATTGCCCTTAAGGGTCACCGTTTCGAGTTATGATTTGATTTGAGTGTTTTAGGGATGACCCCTTAATTAAATTAGAAATCATTGTCTAAATCAGTTTCTTAATTAAATTTAAGGAGTCATCCGTAAAATACTATCCGTAACTTTAAAACAGTACCCGGACAACAAAATGGAGATAGAAATTACATTATCGACTCAAAATCAAAGAACATCCGCCTTAATTTATGCAAGACTTATCAGAAACAAAAAAAATTAACATATTTAATGCTATAAAAATCATATGATTATAAGATCAAGTTCACACGCTATATTTAATATAAACAAAGAGTATAATTTCTCTTGAAAATAAAAATAATAATTCCTCCTCTCTCTCTGCTGCAGTGTTGTCAGGCCCTGTATATAAGCCAAGTATAGTCCAGTATCGACTGGTTCAATCGGAACTGCTTTTAACTATGAAACCCGCCTTTAGTGAAACTACTTTTAAATACAATCAAAGTCGATTATTGTAAAAACGGGTCTTATCAGAGAAAAGGGGAAAGTTAAGCGACAAAACGCAACTCATAGATATCTTTTATGTATAAAAAGCTTTTACATTTACATACGTATTATAAACAATGTTTCAATGTCAATGACTTCTTATACATGTAAAATTATATCGACTACAGTCTGGGTATAAATATCTGTAATCTTACAGTATGGGATGATCGAGACATCAAATAAGAAATATATTTATATAAAAAAGAATATTATAAAATGTAGTCGATTCGCCTGATAGACTAGTAGCATGCTACCATTGTATGAATATCCAACAAAAAAAATCATTCACTTGGATACTTTCTGTATGCACTTGGAGGGGAGGACTAGAGCCAATTGTAACGAGAATGTAGTCAATATCAGACAGAGACAGGGTCGAGGACTGTACCCGAGTTGGCGACGTCAAGTCGCATCGTTTTTGGTTAACTTTTTACTCGGAACCTTCGCCGGAAAAGCATGAGTCGATGAAGTTTTTATATTTTTTTAGAATTTTCTCCTTTTTGCTCATTTTTTTTTTAATTTGAGCCTTGTTACCCTGTTCTATGGACCATAGTACAATCCGCTGAATAGCATGTTAAATTTAGGTTTATTTATAGTGGTGATTGTAGAGTACCTTAGTAGTGTCGCATTCTTAGCTTGGATAGTCCCAATTTTTTAAAGAGGTTTGACATAGTGCCTTAATTGCTCTTATACGCCAGGATTTGACGCGTCATTAATTTTAAACGTGTTATTTTTTAACGCCGGCTCCCTTAATTGCTTAACTTATAATTGAATAATTTTGTTTTAATTCCTCTAAGCCGACTTGTAATCATAATAATAACACGAGAGAAGTTTCAGTTTTTAACCTCATGACAAAACTGTAATAAATTCAAATTGTCACAGTTTAAGTTATCTCGTTATTTTTTATATGGAGTGAAATTCCCACGCTAGTCTCAATTATCCTTACCTTTTTATGTCGTCTTATTTACACTCCACCCTTAATCATCCTTGGCAGTACGCTCTATGACGTATAATGTTGGGTTAAGTATAAGCTTGCCCATCAAGATAGTTTGGGTAAGGCCTACCATATTAAAAGGGTAATTGTTACTAAAGTTAATTATGTTGTTCAATCTGTTGGAGCGTTACTAACAGACAGAACTAAACTGTATATTCCTTGTTATAGTTAAGGATTCGAACCCTGGTAATAGGAAAATTGTTACTAAAGTTACTAATTATGTTTTGCAAGCTGTCTGAGCGTTACTAACAGACAGAATTAAACTGTGTCTTCCTTGTTATAGTTAAGGATTCGGACCCTGGTAATTGGAGAATTGTTACTAAAGTTACTAGTTATGTTTTGCAAGCTGTCGAAGCGTTACTAACAGAGAGAGTTAAGCTGTGTCTTCCTTGTCATAGTTAAGGGTTCGGACCCTGGTAATGGGAGAATTGTTACTAAAGTTACTAATCATGTTTTGCAAGCTGTCGAAGCGTTACTAACAGACAGAATTAAGCTGTGCCTTTCTTGTTATAGTTCAATAACACCATTTCGTAAGATGGTTTGTATTTCGTACAACACATTCGGTCTGGTTTAAAATATATATCTACGAAGGCGTTTATGTGTTTAAGATTTGATTTGATTTTTGTTCCCACGACTTGTTTTTGACAAGTGTTACTAATCGCATATCCTGATATATATATATATCGGATTATGTGATAAACGCCCCTGTATGTAACGCCGGATATACCATTACACCCTCTACCCCCAAAAAGATATAGAGAAGGGAAAGGGAATGTCGTCTGCAAACAAATTTGCTCGCACTACAAATACACACGTGCATGACAGATATTTCGTTTGGATGATTGACAAATTGTCAATGAAGTAAAAATATCAATCCATTCCCCCGGTTCCCGCTCTCTCCGTGTGTTTCTGTATTTCTTTTTTCTACGCTAGACTCTACGCTAACTTAGAAGGATTTGTAACAAAACGGTTTAACGCCTTTGGGTTGGTGGCAATGCCAGTGTTGCTGTTGTGTAATATTTCCTCGAGTTAGAATCGTACGGTGTGTATGTACCATCTGGTATAGTAGAAAGGCAAGACGTCTTCCACACACTCTTTAGTCAAAATCGTTCTCTCACAAAGTGTGTGTAAATTAGTATCGTTAGACGTTCCCTCAAAGTTAGTGGCACCAGGCCAAAAAATGCGTCATGCATCATGACGCGCTTTTGGAAAGTGTGTGATCAAAATCACGTATCTTTAAGGTTAGGATTAATGGCCAAATTTTGTATCGTATCTTCTATGCAACACTTTATTATATACAGAGATAGTAGTTTTTAATGAAGTTGATTGAATACGTTTTTAATTGAAACTAAGCCTCTATCTACTATAGGCCCTATATTAAAGAGGTTGAATTGTTAAGTTAGGGTTAGGCCTGTCTCTAAGGCACACATGGTTCGGGGAAATACGTCGCGTGGTACAGTACTTAATTTGTCGTCCAATAGAATTTTACAACCCAACACAACGTGGTCTAACGCCTAACATAATAAATCATATATTATTTAATGTAATTTCGATTTTCAAATATTCATTAATTTATGTGCTCTTTCAAATAAAAAAATTAAAAATCGACCCATCATGCCATGGCCATCCATCTATTACAAGTACTTCTTTAAATAATATCGGAAATATTTTAAAGTACTTGAGTTCTTATTGCTTTGAAAGAGGCTTCGATTAAGACACTAAGGCGGTTTAGTCTCGAGTACTTTACTTTAAATAGCTTTTGAACAGTTACTCGAGAAGTTGAAGCACGTTTTATTTTTACGCCCAATTTATATCAATAAATCCAAACAGCTCTAAAAGAAAGTCGTCCGTTATGCTTATATACGTAGAGACTAGAAGCCAAAATATGGCAGACTTAAGAGAAGAAAAAAGAAACACTAGGGTTAGTCCCCCTATTATCGGACGCTCCTATTATCGGACACATTTTTAAAAAGTTGTTTATAAAACTGCCGGGGAAAAAAGGAACACTGTAAGTTACCTAGTTTTAAAGAGGGTGTCGAAATCTGTATGTTGCATGTAAAAACAGAGAAGGGGCGCGATGTCAGAGGAGGAAAGCGCGAACGAACCAGATATCCAATTTTTTTGATTAATTAAAACTAATTGAGGGGCCGGAAAAATTCTTCCCCCCATTTTTAAATCGTGTTTTGAGGTATATAAATAGAAGCCAATTATAAGTTATGTGTATGGCTGTAAAGCCCGAATCTTTTTCTATAAATTGCTACTTTAACAGTTAGTTCTAGGTTTCTTTACATGAAAATAAAACGCGAATCGTATCTAATGTAGAAAACCTATTATCGGACAGCTTTCAAACACGTTTTAAAGACAAATATTTAACTTAGGCTTACAATAAGAGAGGGATTGTAAATATTTAATGCTTAAAGCGGTTAGTGATGTTCAGAATGGGTCCAGAAGTGTCAGAGAAGTAACAATTTTCACGGGTCTTTTATTGTTAAAAAAATTGGTGTCCCAATTGAGGAACCATTGTCCGATACAGAGATCCCAATGTCCGATAACGAAGACCCACTGTCCGATTCTGGGATCCCAGTGTCCGATAGCGAAGACCCACTGTCCGATTCTGAGATCCCAGTGTCCGATAACGAAGACCCACTGTCCGATTCTGAGATCCCAGTGTCCGGGCTACAAAGACCCACTGTCCGATTCTGAGATCCCAGTGTCCGAGTTGGATGTATAGGCGTCCGATAAATGGAACATGGGTGTCCGAATCAACATCCAAATAGCCGATAATAGGGTACGATACTTGCCGAATAAAATCCATGATTGGGACAATATTAGATCGTTCTTTTGGAATTATTTCTATACCATTAGGTGCAGAAACGTTCAAAATATATATTTAATAAACTTTTCAAAGGTTTTCTGTGATTTCCTTACATTTAACCATAATTTTTTAAAATGTGTCCGATAATAGGGGGACTAACCCTAAGTGTCTTCGTAACAGACGCTTCAATTGCTATTGCTAATGTTTGGATAAATTAGAATTTAATACGTTTTTAAAACTCCCCTAAGGCTCGAACCTACTTAATACCGTCTGTAGATTAAGAGTTAAGTGAGTCAAAACTTAACGGGTCCCCAAAGAAATAAATAGCATCATTACCATGGATTTTCCCCAAAAAAACTCTCCCGGAATATCGAATAATACTGTCATTATGTCGAAATTAGTTAATTAACCAATATAAATTCATTAATATGAAATTGAATAATTTGAAGATTAGATCTTTTGACATTGTTACCTTATCTGATGTTTCTATAATTTAATTTTCTTGCGCAATTTTCAAACATATACCTTGATGGATGGATTATAGTTGTCCTAAATTAGGTTGTAAGTTAAATTTTAAGAAATTTTAATTGGTGTATAATATTTTCTTTGTGGGGGAGCTGTGTTGGAAAGAAACCAGTTTCTTTTGCGTAATAAATTGAATAAAATTATTTGTCTAGTTGCTGCTTGAAAGAATATAGAATAAGTTAAGTTTTTAAACGTTTCAGTCGACGCATTAAAATGAAGCACAAGTAGCATTTTAATCGGTTTGTTATTCACCATCCCTTTAAGGGTACATAGTGTGGTTTACCTCACATCGTAATTTCTTTCCATCTCGAGTTTGTACATCATGATAAATTGGTGTCAAGCCCGGGGCTATTAAAACTAAATTATCATTTCTTGGAAGAAGCTTTTTTATTTTTTGAAAGATTACGAAGCCGCCACCGCGTTAATAAATAAAATAAATTATGTTAGTATTGGTGTGTTTATTAATTACGTAATTATATGTATATTTTCTCACTCTTGGAGCTAGTCCTCATTTGACGCTTGTTATACGACTTAACGCCTGGCAAAAACACCGGTTTTCTCTCGTTCGCTATTTTAATTATATCCGAGGTTTTTGAATCAATTAAAAACATAACGGTTGCGTCAGACATATTGTATAGAGGTGACAATTGGAATCCTTATAAGTCTGTCTCAACTATGCGAACAAGGAACTTTGTGTTGGCGTCAATAAAGAGATATAAGTACCTCCTTCATCAATAAGTATCACAGTTGCGTATAAGAGTTCCAAGTGTCACCTCTATACTTTTGCGTAGTTGTACCCGTGTTTGTTTAGCTTAATTAAAGACCTAGAAAGGCCGTAGCGTGTTTTGTAATAGCGGAATAATGCTGCACACGACTCAATTGATGGCAACCGTCTGTCGGGAGACTTGGACTAATGCTTTTTAACGCTTTTAATATGCAAATAATTTAAAGGCGCGAGACGAAAGTGAAACAATATGACCAAGAACCTATACTATACATGAGAACATTTAAAGGTGGAATTGGGATGTATTACGCACTGTGATGTCAGGTTTTCCCCTCGTTATTCATGGTAGATTTCCTCATTTATCGCCCAGTGCTAAAATATGAACTTATGGAAGGTTTTCTTTTATTCTAAGGTCTTAAATGGGTTCTTGATATGACTGGCAATTATAGATCTGGTTGGGGTGGTTACGGGTTTCTCGATGACAAGGAATAAGACGGGTTTGATGAGTTGAAAACACATTGAGACAAAAGTTTGAATTAGTTTAGGTTTACTACTTGTGTTGTGCAATTGTTTTGCTGAAAAACACTTTTTGAGTTACAACTTTTTCTCTACAAGTATTAATATGAAAGTTAGTAAGAACAACCGATAAAGTTGAAATAAGTTTTTTAACAATGATTGTTTAGTTTTGAAACCAACATTTATAACATAATCCTATGTGTTTTATATCGATTCGATCAAAACGTCTGCTTCAATGCTATTTTGGAGGACTTCGTATAGGTCAGTAACTTTGAAACGAACACAGCTCGTATGAAAAATTCAGGTATACGTCAAGAATGAAGGCAAGTTATAATAACAATAACCTTCCCTAAAATAGAAGAGGGGTTCGACCCTATTTATTGATAACCCATTTAGAGTTAAGGGACACCCTATATCGTTATGAGGGTCCATTGAAGTGTGACATGGAAAATTCCAGCTGCCAACACTTTATCCATGCCTCAAAAAAGTTTTTTTTAATATGTGATATACTTATAGGTAATTGCATAAGCCTATCATACTATCAGTAAATTTGGGTCGCAGGTGGCGTGGTATTTCGACCAAGAAAGTAAAATGCCAATAGAGTAGTTCGATGTAACTGAGAGGGAATTAAAGACAACCTTCCATCTTGTTTTTGACGCCTGCGCTGTAGTTTATTTGTATCATGAGAGTGCACATGCAAAGACGGATAACAATGTATCAACCCAATTGTATGTCCCGATACTGGGTTGCACGTGGCGTGATATTTCGACCAGTAAAGTAAAATCACAATAGACCATTTCGTTGTAACTAAGAGGGAAAGACAGCCTTCCATCTTGTTTTTTGGAGACTGCACTGTAGTCTCTTTGTATCGTGAGAGTGCTCAGAGACGGCAATGTATCAACTCCCTTGTTTGTCCCAGATACTGAGGGTTGCCTACGTCGAAAAGGTCTATACCGATTGAAAGACAGAACATTCAATCGAACAATTTCTTTAATTTTGTCGATATTGTAGCGAGGAAGATGGAGATAGGGAAGTTTGGTCAGTATAGGAATCTCTCTTCACGAAATGTAGCAGGTCACATGACTTATATTCGGCGTTAGTTTGAACTGCGCAGGATCGATGCACAAAACGTCATTTCCCTACGTGATCGCCAGACGGCCTATCCTCGGACCTCAGCACGATGCGCGAGGAAAGTGCGGCGCGTGCGCACATGCACATCCACGCCGAAAACGGGATATTTGGGCGACCGGAGTTATAGCGTTACACGAAACTTCCCTATCTCCATCTTCCTTGATTGTAGGTCCCGAGACGGTATTTATAAACTTATGGAAAGTTTTATACGTTTATGGTAATGTTTAAGTAGTTTATTTTACCCCCACACGTTCCAACTTAGTTCGTCATAACTGTTGGGATATTCCCTCCTTAAATACTTTGAAAGGGCAGTCAGTAATATATATATATTTTCTTTTTTTGACGAATTGAACGGAAAAGTGCCATTGTCGTCAAATTGAGGGGTAAGAAAAAAATAAGGCAAGTTGAAAGAAAGGGAGGTGAAATATCCGCGTCTTGAGTCTTTGACTGAAGACAAACGACTTTAAATCTTTTTCGCAGCTGCTGACAATGTCACCTCCTGGCAAGTGGGCTCTTTCGCCCCCCCTTGCAACCCTTGCACCCCCGCTTCAAAAACCTTATTGAGTGTAAAATGCCGTAAAAAATCTCGAGAAAATCGCCTAACGGGTCGAAAGATTTTATAGAACAGGGGAACGAGTGACGCGTTAAGGATCCTTTAATATCAAACGTTAATACTGTGAAGTAGCAATTAAAAATATTCAATTAACTCTGCCATTCATAGCAATCAGGGTTTGGACCTACCTTTGACCTTGGAGATTAACATTACAAAAATTTGGTTTATTTGACCTAAAAAAGGGGTTGGCAACCCGCAGGATCGGGACATACAAGGGGGGTTGATACATTGCTATCCGTCTCTACGCACTTTCATGATACAAAATGGCTACAGCGCAGTCGCCCAAAGCGAGATGGAAAGCCAATTTTTACCCCCGTCTCTTCCCATCCTATAGTTACATCGAAATGGTCTATGCTATGAAGAACACAATTGGCCAGATTGGGTAGTTGGGATGGTACGCTGTCTACTTGCGAAACCCTTCAAATAAGTTTCGAATACTTCGAGTAATGCACTTCTATTCAGGGAAAGTTTTCTTTATACTCGAAATTCTTGGAAATTGCCGAAAAGCAAAATTTACTAATTTAATAAATCACACGGTTGTCAGGCCAATATTTTTAGTACCCTCTTAAATTTTGTCGTAAAAGCAATTAGATACTTTAAATTAATTACCATTCATTTTTTATTCCCCCCATAGGTTTTGCGCAAGTGTGGTCGCTGTAATTTTATTCTTGGCACAAACTGGGTTGCAATCCGCCGACATTGAAGATGTCGCCTCGCACCAGTACGAGTTTAACATCGGTGGTGAGTACAATTACTTTTCAACTTATACGCTCGAATAACCTTTACTTGTCAAAACAATTATCAAATGTCGCGAAAGTAAGTCGGGATTTGAAAAATGATAAATTAGTCAGCCTGTTATGATTTTTAATAGTTTGCAAATATCCCCGAACTTTCAAAAAATTTGAATTGGGTGGTCTGTTTTTTTCTCTCACTCTCTCTCTCTGTTGAGTGTGATTGCATCTTCTAAAGAAACCGGCTTGGTTGTATCAAATTTCCAGCCGCATTCCACGAAAAGGAGAACTTAAATGTTAGCTTAGAAATTAGGAACTTATAGAACAAGTGCTTGACAAACTTGAGAGATTAGAAGACAGAGCCTATTGAATTATCGTTATGATAACCTGCGGTTAAACACACTTCCCTATGCCTTAAATGCCACGATGATTGTTAAAGGACTTTCATATTTTGATTGGGCGTTTTGCGATGTCAAAATTAATCACACTGATTTGGATTAGACGTTGACTTTACTATAGCAAAGAGGAGAGATTTTGATTATAGTCAAAGAAACTCCACGCCGAAAGTGAAATCATTTCATGGTGTTAAGTTATAGAAATATTATATACCGAATTCCGAAATTGTTGGAGTAATTCACTGCTAAATGATTGCTTGTGTAAATCTTACTTATTTAAAGAAAGGTTGACTTAACAGACCTGTTATATGTATATCTATTTATCTACAGAAGCATAAGTTTATTAGATATGTTCCATAAGTATGACACTGCCTATACTTCAGCTCGAGCTTTTTTGAAAACTACGCGAGAATTGATTCACTACACTCGGTTAATTTTGCAGTCCATCTAGTCCAATTTAGTCTTTACTAAGCCTTTGACAGCGTCTCACCAGGCGTCGCTTTACCTCGAATCTATGACCTACCTCACTCACTTCATGACGATCTCCAGTTTGTAACCAGTGCCAAACTTATGGTGAACATATCTTATGAACTTATGACAGAAGGCATGTTTTTCTCTATAAGCAATCCCAGTACGCAACCTCATATAAAAGTTTTGTCAGGAACTTCCGACTGCCATTTTTTTCTTTTTGCGTTCCCAAAGGAGGCGAAGGGGGGAAAACTATCCCAGGAATGTTTTGATATGATTTTCACCGCCACAACACTCAAGAACTATATGGGATTACTCTAGGGTGCTCTGAAATCGCCTACTCCTTATAGATATACCTCAAGGGAGCACTGCAATTCTCACCTATGACTCATTCCCAACGGAACTTTTTTCTCCTTCATCTTCAATTTCTTCTTTCTCGGAGAAATTCCTTTTCAGTCCTGTCCTGAAAGCTGAAATCCTCGTCAAACAGTTCCTTCCCGGTTGTAGAGCCTTTTTAAGGGCTATCTTTAGTATATTCCCCCTTTAGCTAGTACTAAACTGGGGGGTTTACTTGACGAACTATTTTGGTTCATATATTTTTCTAAGAAGGCAGCTAGGGTTTATGGGCACCCAGCATCAGGTTGCTAGCTGCTATTACTTGGCTAGCAAGTTTTGCTTCCGCAGACAGTTGGATTCACTTGGAAGTCCATGACTTCATGGGTCACGTCTCTGGTGACTGACGAGGGTTTGAGTTATGTAAACTATAACATAACATGTGTTGCGTTTAACAATTAAGGGGTTGTGTTTGTGGTTTATTTTAGATTTGAAGGTTTATGATGATGTTGTTTGGGTATGATTTGATGGTCAATAAATTACAGAAGAATTAAGGGAAGTTTGAAAGGCAGGGTTGTCACGGGTTTCAAGGAAAGCGTGGAAAAGTCCAGGAAGTTAAGAATGGGTCAATAAAGGTCAAGGGATTTAAAGAATCTTAACTACGTTATTGGAAACGTCTCAAATTTATGAAAATTCAAACCTGAAGAGACGGTTTATAAAAAATTGTATTTTTAAACATTGGTAACCTTTGACCTAACGTCAGGAAATTTAAACATGAGAATTTCAGGGTAGCCCTGCCAGGTTATAGTGCCAGGACTTGGTGATAACTACACTGCTATGGAATAAATCCCCAATTTGATTTTAAATGAATTTGAAAACATTCTCAAGAAGACTTTAGAAAATCTAACCTGTCTTGGTTAATACAAGAAAATGCCGAAAGAAATACTTTAAAAAAATATGTCGTACGTAAAAACCCATTTTTAACTGCTCCTTGAAAAGAAATACATTGTTCCGGACCGTTTTCCAATTAATTTTAAAACCAAGGGTATATTTTCTTTGGGGGAAAAGGATGGCGGTATTTCCCACGCATTTGAAACTAACTTTGAAAAAAAAAAAAAAATTGTACAGTTTTCTTCTTGGGTGCTGCTATTTTTTTTGGCTTTGAAGAAAAGTTTAAAAGTGACAGCTGTCGCGGTGGTGACTATCCTGCACCCTTGAACCGGAGAGACTCCGAACTAAGACCATTTCGGTCAAAGTATCCTCGCAACTTTGCCTAAGCGCAACATTTTCCGCAATTTCACGCGCTAAGAAATCTCGCCACGGTATTTTTTTCGAAAAGGTCTATCAATCTTCTTATACAAAAAATGTTCCGAAGACGTTTAACGACGTATAGGTCTTTTTTACTCGGTTTCCCCCACATTTATTCTACTCGTACATTTTTAACTTCTTGAGGCTTAATTTTTAGAGGTTCCCTTTTTCCGTTCCCACAAATGTCAAGCGTTAGTTAGCACCCTTGCAATAGAGAATGTTTTTTATATGGCGTAGTTTGATACCATAACCCATAACCACGTTCTCGGTTGATATGAGGGAAGGATTTCGACGAAAACACGTGTTAAGTTGGTTAAACGTGTGGAGAACCTCAAGCTTTCCGCGCGCGTAAATCATATTTAGATGATTTATTCCAGAATATGACATAGGGTCTCAAAAAGTTCTGAAATGAATTTCTTGACGCCCGGATATAGTTCAAATCTGATTTATTGTAAATTTGAAATTTTTGATCTCTGCTCTTTTTGGAAGCTATTTCACGGCCAACTGAGACTGCACACTAAGGAATAGTGTAGAAATACTTCTTCACCTATATAAAGTTTTTATACAAAGTTACGTGGTGATATTTCTATCAAAAATAACAATGCAATGTTTCACACTTTTTACTTTTGTTTTGTAATAAACATTCAAAACATTAGACCCTTGCTCTATGATAACTTCGCAAATCGAGAGACGAATTAAGTCTAAGCAACATTTTCTAGATCTAAGACATAATATTCATTAATTAAAGTTAATGTATGTCCCCCGATAGATGTCTTATTACACTGTTTGGAACCATAGATAAATGGCTCCAAATGTAAAATAATGTTGGGATGAATCATGTTACAATTACCCCGCTTTGCGGTATGTACACTTCTCTCGAAGAGAAGTATTATATACTTCTGATTCCACTGCATGGGCACTGTTTGATAAACTTTCCGTTTTGCCTTACATTGGACTTTTATACACTGTATATATTGATCCTAAGCTTTCTGGGTGAAATATTCCTTTAGAGAGGGAGATTTAAAAACACCTTCATTGAATACTAAGCGACTTTTAAGTTTTGAGTCTCTAAGTGAATAAATAAAACAATCGGAGATGTCGCGTGAGCACGTCGCGAGAGGCTTTTAAGACAGTTAAGACAACGGAAACCACTTCGAAAGTCGACAACGACGTGTAAACTGCCAAAAACCTCCACAACCCCTCCTTCCTTCGTGGCCCATTTTGAGTATAGTGAAGGGCATTTCCGTCTCAGATAAGACTTAATATTCCGGTCCCAACGTTAGTCTCACCTTATCAGGCATTCGCGCCTATAAAACTAATGCCATCCTTATTTTCCGTGATCGCGATGCGATGTGCGGTTAGGTTACTAAGAGCCAAAATCAAAAAGTGCACTGTTGGATAATAATATATCCCAACCTAGCACTCTGCACCAGAACATTTAAAGGTCATTTTATCTTAAACCACGACTTGAGGTGCTGAACCAAAGTTTTTATTTTATAGATATTAGTGTATACAAAGATTGAATCTCCCAGAACCAGAGTTCTGAGTCTCCAAAGTTTAGTGTAATGCTATTCCTATGGAGGGGGGTATGTTTGTGAACGTTTTACATAATTATTCGGCCCCTGTTTGTCTTAATCCCAAGTTTTTAGTATGGTTGGATGGGGGCAAATGGGACTGTAACATACTCCCCGTATCTCTAGTAGGACCAGAGTTATGAGCCTCCAAAATTTAGTGTAATGCTATTCCTATGGAGGGTATACTTTTGAACCATGAACATTACTCGGCCCCTGTTTGCAGTACTGGTTCTTTAAAAAAAGAAAAATTAATATTTTAGTTTCCTATATAATCGTCCTATAAAATCCTATATTTTCATGAAAAAATACTTATAATTCATATAAATATTTTTGAAATTCGGCTGGGGGCCCTGCTATTGGGATGGAGAGAACGTCCTGAATACCTCATCATTTCACATTAAGGGTTTAATTCATTCTTAAATAAGAACCATTCTGGTAGACCTACTTGTTTACATGCCAACAAACGTAGTAGTTGTCTTTACCGCGCTCGATTTCAATATATCAAAAGAACATTTATACGATACATTTCTCCTGCATGCAGACACGCTTTTCTTAACTTTTACTCTCGGATTAAAGCTTTCATACATCCGCAACAATTCTTCTGGCAGCAATTAGTTACGGAGATCCGATAGCGAACAGATAATCTCCCACAGCCCCCAGCCCCAACTATACCGCACCAACACGAGACCCTTCATAGTTGTCACGTTTTCGGATTTGGTATTTTCTCCGCCTTCCGTGTTAAGGGGCCCTCGTTATTAGAAATGGCCTCTTTCTATACAAGGCCTATAAATC
The DNA here is from genome assembly GCF_054372755.1 of Phalangium opilio. Classification (NCBI taxonomy): domain Eukaryota; kingdom Metazoa; phylum Arthropoda; class Arachnida; order Opiliones; family Phalangiidae; genus Phalangium; species Phalangium opilio. The sequence goes on along the minus strand of NW_028324187.1, from coordinate 1,910,570 downwards.
TTATATATTTCTTGGGCAACCAACCATCTTACCTTATATACAAAAGTTTCTTAGCGAGTAATAAATTCTTTTGTTGGATCAAGAAGTGATATCTAGTTTATTAGGGAGAAGGTATAAGATGGCTTAGTATTCGCGCGCCATAGTCATAGTCCCCCTTTCAAAATACAAGGGGGGACGTAAAAGGAGGCCGGGCTATTTCGCCTCTCCTCAGTCGGAAAATACGTAATTTTTGTCATTCGCGTCGTGCTGACGAGAGTTTTCAAGAACCAATGAGATGCTGGTTGTAATTTAGAGGCGGAGAAAAACTCCGGACCTACGTTTGGACTGGAGATAAAGCTAGATTATAAATGTGGCGAATTTATACCTTCTCCCTAATAAACTAGATATCACTTCTTGGTTGGATTAAAGAAGAACAAGAATTCCTGGACCAGAAACGGATGGCCGGGGACGGTACAGGTACACGGTATGTCAGTGTCAGTGTTTGACCCAGCAATGACTTAAATCCAGAAACTAATTCTTCTTCGTTAGGGTCCTTGGGTACTATATACACCAAATATTTTCCAATCCAAAAAAGGTAGGCCTTGGTATTTTAGTATCGGCCGTGTTTGGATGGGATATTATGATGGGCTCATTAGACTTTTAAAATAAAGTCAAGCGGGAAAAGCCTTTTGGCAAACGAGAAAATTGTTCTCGACCCTAGGCCTAGAAAGGTTTTCTCATTCCCTGGCTTTGGCCCCTCATCGCTCATCCCCAATTTAGATGCCAGTCTGAGCTATAAAAGTGAAGGTGAATGTTTTGTGCCATGGTCCTTTCATGTAGGTGGTCCTAAACCAAGTCTCAAACGCTGTTGGGGAGATGTTATGTGTCATGGTCCTTTGGTCTAGATGGTCCTAAACCAAGCTTCCAACGTTGTTCGAAACGATGGGGGAGAAATATTTTTTCTCTCTCTCCTATTGGAAGAGGTAGACAGCGCCATCTAGTTTTCCAATTTCTTTGATTTTACCTGAAGAATTATAAAGTTTTTCTTTTGTAAAATAATTCAAAATATATATTAAGAACAATTATACGTAATAAATTAATATAAAAGTCCATAGTAGTATAGTTTTACCATGTGACGTAGGCTGTGGTGCGTGGGCAGATGGCGCTAAGAACGGATGTTGCTGAATAAACTCCCCTTTTCAGTTCTTATTCCCCTAAAATCTACGACTAATATTTTTCAGACATTACCCACATGGGAGAGATAGATAGTCGACCCTTCCAAATATTTTTAAACTCATCTTCCCTTTAAGGATGTTCTAGCTACCTCTCTGGGCTTCTCCCTGGAGTCCAATCAACTAAAGATAAAATTAGTAAGTCGAAAATGCCTAGGTCCTTTTCTGCTACAGCTAACAATTTCCTTTTTGCTCAAAGTGTCGAGGTGTCCTACGTGTTGGTAACCGAAAACGATTAATCTTCCGTGTTGATTTCTAGCGCGTGCAGCGTGAAAAGCGGAAGTAGTTGCGCCATATACTGTAAATCCATATTATTTATGACGCGCCATTGCCAAACGGTGAAAAATATATATATTGGTATATCTGTACGCTAGATAAGGTTTTCGTCAGAACCAGGTGGGGAAATTTGTTAAAGAAAACATTTTTACAAGATATACCTCGTGACTTTTGACGAATGGGTACATCCACACCGAAATTCCTAGTGGTTTTATATGTCTTGCGCCGTAGGGTTAGAACCTTGAGACTACTGGATGTAGTTAACTTACTCGGTTCATAATGTCGCCAGGGAAATCGTGTGTCATTGTTAAAACAACATGAAATAAATTAAATTATTCTAAGAGCCATGGTTTAGGGACCTTATACTTTATTCACTTTCTGTTGAAAAATTTGATTAAAACTGTATAAAAATATTTATACTTCCGATCCAAAAGGCGTGTATTTCCCTTCCAAAATCATTCACTTCCGATAAAAAAGGCATGTACTTCCCTTCCCAAATTAAACACTTCCTCGTCCCAAAGGTGTGTACTTCCCTTCCAGAAATTAATCACTTCCGATCCAAAAGGCGTGTACTTCCCTTCCAAAATCATTCACTTCCTCGTCTAAAAGGTGTGTACTTCCCTTCCAAAATCATTCACTTCCTCGTCTAAAAGGTGTGTACTTCCTTTTCCTAAATTTATCACTTCCGACCTAATGATACTTCCGATCCAAAATTACACTTAACTTCCATACCGAAAATTTGCATTTCCGACTGTAAAATATGTTTGCTTTCGCTTCCGTATGTCGGCTGATCAAAGGAAAAATATACTGGTCTTCCAAAATTCCGCGGAATTCATTGTCCTCGTAACATACGCTTTGTAGTTTATTTAATATATACAAAACGCAAGTTTTTGAGGAAACAGACTCAATTCCATTTCCGAAAACTGTATACCTAGAGTTGAAGTCTGAAGGTAAAAGTCGATATAGGCTTTGCCTATGATATGTAAGGAAGTATGTGGGTCACGTCATGCGCGTCCCGCTCTTACATACCATCCGTGATGTACCACCAAAAATAGCTTCGGACGAAAAATCTCGGAAATTGATTGGGTCTCGCGTGATAAACGTTACGTTTTGTTTGCCATACGGATGGATATACAGTCCGAGACGGTAAAAAACGTACTACCATGGGATCGGGATACTCAAATATTAAATTAGCTTCTTCCTGTTCGTTAAAGAGAGGCTATACTCGTGTTACTCGCGCTTTCCTGCAGATGGAAGTTTTATTCCTTAACGAAACCCAGTAGTAGAGAGGTTAAGGCGTTCCCTCTATGGGTGCACAGCAAATTTTCCATGAGTATGACGACACTACCTGATGTACTTCGTAATGCTAGAGACTTACAGCTTGAGCTATAGTTCGAGAACGACAAGCGAGAATTGACTAGACTCATTTAATTTTGCAATCCATCTTCCTTCCTATTTAGTCTATATGCTAAGCCTTTGTCAGCGTTTCACCAGGCGTCGCTTTAACTCGAATCTATGACCTACCTCACTCACTTCATGACAAGCTCCAGTTTGTAACCAGTGACAAACTTATGGAACATATCTAATTAACTTATGCTTACAGTTAAGGCTTGATTTGTTGCAAAATGTGATCCCACGTTCACTCACATTCTGCATGAGAATCATCTAATTATATTAAGATAAATCTATGCCTTAATCTGTCTGTCTTTCTGTTAGTAACGCCCTAGCAGGAATCGTCTTTGGCGAGTTGAGATGAAACCCTATAGCAGGCTCATTACCTGGTTATGGGTATTTCAATATACATTTCCCCCCCCCCCCCGATTTAAGAAATATTCAAAGACGTTGTAAAACAGAAAATTATTCAGTCGCCAAGTTGACTCTAAATTAAGAATAAATAAACCATTTTTAAAATAGTTTTAAAGTTGAAAGTTCGATAGCCCTAAATGTTTAACATAAACCAAACCGTCTGAGAATTCCTTTTCCTAGAATCCTTGTACACGTGCTATCAACTGTGTCTCGACTCTTGAAAGATTTTTTTAAACTTTATTTTTAAATGGGTTTCCTCCACGCATGCGTATTTGTTTATCTTTCAAGGATTGAGAGTCGGTTGGTCGGTCGGCTTCTTGAAAGGTCTTCGTTTGTGTCTTTTAGGTCTCTCGAAAAACGTTTCGTTAAATTTTACTCTTTTTTTTTTAACTCTACAAAATTTAAAATTGCAATTTTTTTGTTTATATTCGCAATTTGGGTTCTGAGGAAATATACAACCTCCCACGTTGTATACACGTCTCTTCATTGACTAGCGAGAACTGTAGATTGTTCGGAAAATTTGAGCTAGTACAATGGAAGGCGGGAAGAAGGCGTATGAGGAAGAATTTTTAGCTTCAAGTTTGTTAACTACGCTGAAAGTTTAATTTAACCATTTGATTAAACGAAGTAGACGTATCCGTTCGATCAACGCCTTTAAAAACGCGTGTATATCATAAGTTAATGTTCCATAAGTTTGTCACTGGTTACAAACTCGAGCTTGTTATGAAGTGAATGAGGTAGGTCATAGATTCTCGTAAAGCGACGCCTGGTGAAGCGCTGTCAAAGGCTTAGTAATGCCAAGAAGCGATATCTAGTTTACTAGGGAGAAGGTATAAATTCGCCACATTTCTAGCTTTATCTCCAGATGAAACGGAGGTCCGGAGTTAATCTCCGCCTCTAAATTACAACCAGCATCTCATTGGTTCTTGAAAACTCACGTGAACGCGACGCGAATGACGAAAATTACTTGTATTTTCCGACTGAGGAGAGGCGAAATAGCCCAGCCTCCTTTTACGTCCCCCCCTCCTTTTTTTGAAAGGGGGACTGGGACTATGGCGCGCGAATACTTAGGCATCTTACAACTTCTCCTATCTCTTCTTGGTTGACTAAATAGGAGGAGATGGAAGTCCTGCAAAATTAACCATAGGGGTGGCGTAGCGGTTAGCGCTTTCGCCTCGCAGCAAGAGGATCCCGGGTTCGATCCCGGACTGTGGCACCGGGTGAAAATCTGGGAACAAATCCTTCTGCGTAGAGTTTGCAAGTTCTCTCCCCGCTTGTTAAAGGAGTTTTCCTCCGCGGTCTAACCCGGTTTCTCCTTTCCATCAAAACTTGCAGAGGTTAACGGTAATAGTCAGTATAGGGCGCTGTCGGTTAGCTGTGGCATAGGGGCTAGCCACCACCCCTCTATGCATTGTAAAGGGACCCACCTGTAAACAAGCCACAGGCTTAGTGTGGAAATCCCTTTATAGGCAAAGCTTAGATTATTATTATTATTATCCGAGTGTAGGACTTCAATTCTCGCTCGTCTTCCTCGAACCAGCTCTAAGTAAGTCTCTAGCATTACGAAGTATAATATATAGTGTCGTCATACTTATGGAACATATCTCATAACCTTATGGTGTGTATATATATGTATATAAAAAAGTGAAACGTATCACGGCAGACGTTTTTCAGGGTGGTATCTATTTCTAGCGAGGCCAAACAGTGGGTGTTACTCTTTAAAACTAAGTAATTGGAAAAGAAACTATACGACCCAGACTGCTGCTGCTGCTGTCTTTTATCCTAATTGACTTTAGTACCATGGATGCATATCGCGTGTTTAAACCTTGTTATTAACTCTTTGATTAGGCGTGAAGTGAAGTGAAGTTGAGCCCCAATCATTTATATATATAAATCTATATACTTTAACGCCGAATTAATGAAATTAGGAAACGTAGCTTATCTGAAAAAAAAATTTAAAAAACCGTTAATTCTAAATTCGTTTCGCTATTTTGTTCTGTGCCATTTATGAAGTATATATTTAAGTATTTTAATAACAATCATTAAATTAATTACGACTATCGGTTACTATACGTTGAACATACCTGATTTGAAAATAATTACTTCGTGGTATTGCCAAAATAAAAACTTGTTAGGTTACTTTTAAAAATATTAATTTTAAAAAGTATTTGCTAAAAAGGAATTTAACGACAATTTGTAATTGAAAATTTGAGAAATGTTTTAAGCGTAAAGGGAATATTGCCTGCTCTCTTGATATTGTGGACTCTTAAGTTTTCTTTTTCAAATTTTTGTTCAAACTGATTAAGCGTTTTTTTTTTATTTCGTCGCGTTCCTGAAAAGGTAATATTCCCTTTAAGAATGAAATAAAAAAGTAAAGTGAGAGGTTATAAATTGTGATTTTGTGTTTAGGCGCCATTCTCATTTGTCCTTCGACTTGTTTTCAGACCTTGACATATCCCGCTGTACTTTTGTGAAAACGGATTTTAAAGAGAGATTGAAACGTAATTTAGAAAATAAATTCCCATCGACTGTGTGGTTCCATCCCTTTTATTGACACCCGTTAGGCTATGCCATTTCAATTAAAAAAACCTTTAATCGGTTGAATAACCTTTGAAAGAGATAATAATAATTAAAATATTAAAAAAATAGTATTTTGTGGAGCCCGCGAACCCCAACTTGGATCAAGCGTTGAAAAACCAAATTTCTGTTCCTAATAATATGGAATGAAAGGTAATATTAATTAAAAAAAAAATACCAAAATAAAATCTTCTGGTTGCCCGCGGACCCCATCTTGGACAGAGCGTTGAAAACTCTAATTTCTGTACGCCAGGAGAAAAGTATTTATAGTATTTCATATTCCCTTTAAATTGTCAATTTCCCTCGTATAGTTTAAGGCCAGTTAAGATTTTGATTCCCCATTATTAGATCTTTGATAGGGCCGCCGCTAATTAGTTTTAATGACTTAAACTATACCTCCAATTTTCTCTCCAATTCAATGGTATTTAATCGGTCGACACCAAAGAATATCATTAACCAAGTCTGAGGTGTGACTATTTTAATTAAAAAAAATTTGAATAATAAAATGATTAAAAGGATAATTTTGGTTAAGATAATTTTCTCGCGATCCAAGGCCTTATTTCGTAATGAAACGTGAAGTTATTATTATTATTTTTTTTTTCACTTTATACAAACCAGGTCTTAAGTTAAAAGAGTTTTAGTTTCCGTTTTTCATAATATTTAATGAATTATTTATGGATGGTTATTTAATATCAAACTGTATAAAATTCAATTTAACCGGCGTTTGAATTTTAAAGACTAAGGGGTTGAAGTCACGGAGACCATGATCTACCCCATCTTTTCAAGACACGTGACTCACGAAGGTGTCATATCTAGCGGATAATTTCTACATTATTTACTTTTCTCGCGTTGGTGGTATAAGGATTTTTAAGAAGAGATATGACTGAATGAGTCTATAGACTGAAGGCAGATGTTACTTTCGGAGGGATATTTTGCATTCAGGTGCTAGACACAAATTTACATTTTTTTTATTGAAAAAAAAATTTGGTTATATGTGTTTCGAATTCGTCGAAAATGATTATATCATAACTCTATCATTCTCTTCATAAGTATGGGTCTTCCTTGGGCTTACTTCATTGTCTCTGAGAGAAAAAATTTAGGACTACAGCGCCATCTATATTTGAAAGATTTCACCTCTAAACGGAAACATTTCCTTCCTTTGTCGAGGCAGTTAAAGCAAAGGGTGGCTCCGTTTATGCCCCTTAAAGATGACTTTTCTACTACACAGTAGCTAAGGTTGGTAAAGGCTAGTTAAGTCAAAGGCAGGAACCAATGGAACCTAGTGCATAAGTTCTGACTGGTTCCTGCCTTTGGCGAGGTTAAATTCGTGTTCAGAAGGTTAGCCAGCATGCTAGGGGTGGGAATGGAGCCGCCTGTTACTTCAAGTACTGGCAGACAGTGAGGTCATCATAGTGGGTGATGGTTTTGTTTATGGAAAAGAAAATTCTCCATCAGTAGACGGCCGCTCGTCTACGAGAACAAACATCCACGAACCACGACACGCCCAGCTCTATCCTTTTATAAAAGATGGGTGATCGTTGGAAATATTCTTTATACCTACACTTACGGATATTATGATACAATTATGATTATAGTTATAAGAACTGTACAGTTTTCGGAAGGCTACCATTGGATTTACTAGAATTCATCTTCTTGAACTCCATCAGAGTTTCAACCCATATGAAACCGATCATCTAATGGAAAACTATATATAGGCAATCAAAATGAACTATTTTTATTCGATTGGATTTTCGTTATAGAGTTCTTATTTTACTAAAAATATATATAAATTTTATATAGTTCTTTGAACAATTTCCCATATTTTCCGATATAACTACTTTGTCTACAGTTTACTAGAAAGTTCCTCCAGTGGCGGTGGCATGTGATTTTCAGACAATATAAGCGTTGTTTTGATCTCTTTCTTCTCTTCCACGTTGTAGGCCTATATTTGAGTTTGAATTTTAGTGATCAAGGTGCATCGTATACCTTAATATTAAACCTATAAAATCCTTTCTTCGACTTTTCCCAAAGTTCAAACCGCTTTAGCGATAAAAAATAAAAAAAAAACTACGTCGAGACTTTTGGCTGAAATATACGAGATGAACAAAAAATCGCGACGTTGGAAAGAAACTAAAGGGTTATAGGCTGTCTGTTTTCTTGAACTCCTTTTTTCCCCGCATCAATCCAGGAGGATGGGAACTAGGCCTAACGTTTTCTTCTATCTCTATCCGTTTTCCTCCCATCAGACGATTGTTTTCTTATATTTAAAGGGTTAGACGTATTTTTTTGATAGAAAAATAAAAGAAAATCTGCCAAGTTTCTTAAAACTTTAAAACTTTATTCTCCATACGCTTGAGTCAAGTGTTATTCCGGGTCGTCTACTCCAAACGAAGCTTCACGGATTTTTGGGCTTTTTTTTTTGAGGAAAAGTAGGCCTTTAATCGTTCGTTGGTATTAAACGCTTCACTTACTCTATTCAAGAGTTTAAAGGGTTAGAAACTTTTAACTTTATTTCGTGGATTTTCCAGGCGCGGTTTATAGGGTAGTAACCCTTGGGTTACGATCAATTGGAAAAATGGATTTCAATGTAATTTACGAAAATATGTGTGAAACACCTTTTGGTTAAGGTTAATAATTGTCTATATAGTTCTGCCATAAGTCTATCATATTCTCTGTAAGATTGGGACTGAGGGGTCTTGCTTTACGAGCATGCGATGTATTGGTCGTTTTGTCGCGCCTCCTGGTGGTGCATTTTCCCCGGATACAATTTAAGACATGACCTACTTTTATCTATATCTCCCTCGACCAAAGGAAGGAAACCACAGTAGACCATGTGTTTATTCCTTTTCGGACTTTCGGTTTGTCAAATTTGAATCATTGAAACATAGATGGCGCACCAGTCTGTCGCAAGAACAATGCCGATAATTAGCCCCTACGGCAGGCCCATCCTTACGCGTTTAAGGTTATGATATTACCTATACTGTTTTACGCCTTTGGCTCCATTAGAATAAGAAGTCCTGTATTAGATATAGGACCTAATAGTACCCCTCCCCCCTTAACAAATGAATATTTTACTTTTGTTTTGACCCATTAGGAGTGTTGCCAAGAAAAAAACCTCTTTTTACCATTTGTTAGAGACCCGGTGTCGGATCCTGGTAAAGTACTTTCTCTCGTGCAATTTTTCTTTGTTTTGGAACCCTTTTTCCCGCCAAAAAACGTCGGGATGGCGGGAAAAATAAAGAAAAGAACGTAAAGAGCACACATACGTCATTTAACTTATACTCGAGCCCTGAATCCATTGACTGCGAAATCCGAATTTAGATTTCAAAGTTTTCTTTTATTTTCGTTTTAACATCTTCAAAGTGTAGATATTTATTTATACCTCTAGAGCTTCGTCATTGGTTAGAAACCGGTGGAGATACAAGAACAGTTACGCTATCAAAGTTGTCTACAAATCGGTTTCGATTTCTGACGCGTTATGTCATACCAAGAAGTGATATCTAGTTTATTAGGGAGAAGGTATAAGATGCCTAAGTATTCGCGCGCCATAGTCCCAGTCCCCCTTTCAAAAGGAGGCCGGGCTATTTCGCCTCTCCTCAGTCGGATAATACATAATTTTCGTCATTCGCGTCGCGCTGACGTGAGTTTTCAAGAACCAATGAGATGCTGGTTGTAATTTAGAGGCGGAGATTAACTCCGGACCTACGTTTGGACTGGAGATAAAGCTAGAAATGTGGCGAATTTATGCCTTCTTCCTAATAAACTAGATATTACTTCTTGGCCATACATAACCCCGTGTATTTTTACAATATAGATTTTAGTGGCAACGTTTTCATTTTTGTCTCATAGATCGATTTTCAGTGTGGCAAAGTGCCTTTTTTATTTATTTATTTGGTTTATCCGATACGATGAGATATCAGATAGGGACATAAAAGAGGGTGGTGTATATAGTCAAAGGTTGTTTTAGTGGACGCGGGGAATGAAAAAGTGGCCTATTACGGTCATCTCGAAGTCCGAACACGCTTAAGACACGCTCTTTTCCCAAAGATTTTTCTTTTTCTTTTATCCTCTAAGGAGGAAACTCGAGAAATGCCCGCCGTTTTATCTTACTTCCCTTTTATTTTCGAGAGTTTTCCTAGAAAACCACACAAATTCTCGAGTTATAAGATCAAATATCATAAAAGTCAGCGTAAATCTTCCCACGCATCTAAAAGAAGGACTTCACTTTTAATCTATATTAAAAACGAAATTAGTCCAAAATACCTTAAGATGTATGCCATTTCGTCCAACAGTTGTGTAATATTTACTTAGCCCTTGAAAGTAACAAACATTGTTTTACTGTTTAAGATACGGAAGTAAAATTATAGCCTTGTCCTTGCCCCTGAAATTTGCTTCCGGGCAGTGGAATTAAGTTGGAACCGGATATTATGAATTTACTTCCCCGTTATAGCCCTAATTATTATCTTTCCAACAACAAGACCTTTGTCGGGTTTACAACAATCATGACTGGAGTAATTAGGCTAATTACAAAAATGAAAAAGTGTTTTTTCAATCTTGATCGTGTTAACTCTAGTTTAATAAGAAAAGAGATACAGAGAAATTCTTCGGCCGTTTTGATAGCTCCGTTTTCAAACTATTTTAATCATACACCTTAACAAGTAGCATCTATACCATAAACTCTAATCAAGAAGTGATATCTAGTTTATTAGGGAGAAGGTGTAAGATGCCTAAGTATCCGCGCGCCATAGTCCTAGTCCCCCTTTCAATATACAAGGGGGACGTAAAAGGAGGCCGGGCTATTTCGCCTCTACTCAGTCGGAAAATATGACTGTAATTTTCGTCATTGGCGTCGCGCTGACGTGAGTTTTCAAGAACCAATGAGATGCTGGTTGTAATTTAGAGGCGGGGATTAACTCCGGACCTACGATATCGCTTCCTGCTCTAATATATTATCGTAACTATGAAAATTTCACGTTATTCTTACTTGAAACACAAAATATTTAAATCCATTAGCACAATTAATCATTTGGAGGAGGTCCCTTTCAAATTAACAAGCTAGGTTATCTTACCCACGTTTAGCATCCAAATAGGTTTTTAGGAGATCAAAGTAAATTGAGCTTTAAGCCCATCTTGCCATCTCACGTATACACTCAATGGGGCCAAAAGGATCCCTAAATCTATAGAGAGGAAGGCCCAAACTAAAGGAATAAGGCCAACAGAAAAAAGTCCCGAAAAAAATAAGGATTCATAGAAAACCTTTATTTTTTTTTTCTTTTGCTACCCAATGCCATTTTTCTATCCTTTGGTATCACACTCGGAAATCTGAAGCCTGCCCTGAAGTGAGGCTAGGGAATAGAAAAATAAAGAGTAATTTTTTATTCGAATTGGTAGGGCTTTTTCGCTGGAAGATGAGACCGATTTTCGTCTGCCTTTGATTTTATCGAGGTATTTAGAATTGTTTAGGCTGCAAAGGAAATAGCCCATTTTTTACGTACAAATAGTATAGTATTCGGCTATACTTCTGTCGTAGGCGATTAGGTTTTGAGAGTGATGCGAGAGATTTAACCGAAATGATTCTGGCTTACGATAAGCCACGTGGAGAACTGCATGTATACTAGAGTATTTCAGTATTTTCTAGGTCCGTCCAAGAAGTGATATCTAGTTTATTAGGGAGAAGGTATAAATTCGCCACATTTCCAGCTTTATCTCCAGTCCAAACGTAGGTCCGTAGTTAATCCCGACCTCTAAATTACAACCAGCATCTCATTGGTTCTTGAAAACTCACGTCAGCGCGACGCGAATGACGAAAATTACGTATTTTCCGACTGAGGAGAGGCGAAATAGCCCGGCCTACTTTTACGTCCCCCCTTGTAATTTGAAAGGGGGACTGGGACTATGGCGCGCGATTACTTAGGCATCTTATACCATCTCCCTAATAAACTAGATATCACTACTTGGTCCGTCTAAAGGTTTTTGTTTGGGGGAAAGTATATTGGTCGGATGATTTGGTGTACGTATCAGGACAGTGGGATTTCCCAACATCTCCTGGTATTCCCTTTTCTAGGAAATCCACTTAATGGGTCTCGAACGCCTTGTTTTTATATATTTACTGTTTTCTCTTACCGGGATATAGCGGTACAGTCTTAAGAAAAGTCTTACCGCCATTGGAGAAAAACGGTATTCCAATATTCTACCAGGGTTTACCTTGAGAATGTAAATTTTCTTGGGAATGCTTTAAAAGTTTGCTTTCTTAGTCGTGCCATAAGATATGTTCCATAAGTATAACACTTCTTATGCTTCGTAATGTTAGAGGCTTACTGAAAGCTAGTTCGAGAACGACAGAAGCGAAAATTGAAGTCCTACACTCGGTTAATTTTGGAATAACCAGTTACATCTTCCTATTTAGGCTGTACTAAGCCTTTAACAGCGCCCCAGTCACCAGGCGTCGCTTTACCTCGAATCTATGACCTACATTAATCACTTCATGACAAGCTCCAGTTTGTAACCAGGGACAAACTTATGGTGAACATATCTTATTATTAACTTATGGTCGTATGTAGCTTTCTTTTAAACGAGGAAAGAGAAAACTGGATGCAAACGCGGACTGAAATTTCAATTTCTATTTAAACAAACTGCCGCTGCAGTTTAAAATGTTTAAGATCATCCGTTGAATACCTGATCAGTTTTTTTTGTTATAGTTTCCCTTTGAGTTTAATTTCTTTAAAAAGTAAAACTTACGCCTTTTATGGGAAATCGAATCTAAAAGGATCGTGAGGAAATTTTCAAAAATTCAAATGCACACAGATCCTACCGATTTTAATGCCATTATATCACATTATTATATATGAAGCGTCGTTAAATATAACCATTCTGATTGAGACATTAAAAAGACTTCAGTAAAACCCTAGCTGATACCCTGCACCTACGTGCCCTGTTTAGTAAGAAATATAAAAAAATAAATTGAGATCCCTTTTCGGTCATCAACTCTTTCAAGAAAAGATGAGGAAGGGTTTTTGGCAGTCCGGGGATGATCGGATGGAGGGATTTGGCGCGTGCTAAACCTCTTTGATGAATAACGAGGTCGTCTAGCCTTACTATGCCAGTAATTTGTTCGCGGAGTGTCTTTGAATGAAGGGAAAGTAAGGAAACTAAAATATTGTGTGGGATAGTATCATAACCAAGTAATATTCCAAAAAGTTTGGGTGGAAAGAATATTTGTTACTAGTGTTCTTTATAAACTAACCATCACCTAGGAATGAATTTCGGTCTACTTATACCACGCCTCTATAGAGCCTTTCGACGTAAAAAAGGGGGTATCAGTACCTTGACATACAAGGGAGGTTTAATCCATAGCCGTCTCTGCGCACTCTCAGTTTTTAGAACGTCTACAACGCAGGCGCCCAAACGAGACATTGAAGGTAGAGTTTTACCCCCGCGCTTTTCTCTCTTAAACTCCGGTTTGAAGGATGCTACAGGCAAACCAATACTTATGGAGAGTGTTATAGTGTTATGATAATATTTATACTAAGGTTTGACTTTATTATTAGGTTTTTCCGAACATTGATAGACCTTTTTCTATGGGTCAAATTACACTGGATGATTATTCAATCCTTTTTGTATTTGCAATATGACCAAAGAAGGGTGGCGTCGAAATAGCTCGTGCAGCTTTTGGATTGATGTGTCCGGTCTTCAAGGACAGGCTAATTTGGGTGATATCCGTAGTCTCTTAATAAAGGATAGTCGCGTGCCTAACGTTATTTAAACTCCCTATAATGTTTTGCACGAGACGGATTACCCCTTTTATAACCGAAGCGTCCGTGAATTTGGAACTAATGTGCGTTGAAGGTATAAGCCACAACTGGCACTAAGCTTCTCTTACTTTAGTTGCGTTGGTTTATATTACAATGACGAGGCTTATGGTGAATCGAATTCGCTTTATTGACTAGATAGAGCAATTTGCGAAGCTATTAACGGTATTTTTGTTGAGACGTTTTGCGCCTGATGGACTCGGGATTAGTGGGATAAAAACAATTGACCCACACTTAAGTGATGGTGAATGTAAAGTTTTGAAATATGCTTGTGCTACTGCTATAGTTTGTTTTTGTTTTTACTGTAAGTTTATCATACTCAAAATAAATATACAGTGTTTTTTTATTACTTCAGTCATTTACGGCCCCATTATACCACTGTCATGGGAAACTTGTATTTATTGAAATGTGAACTAGTGTATGGTATTTAGTTTCTAGATCGAAGTATTATTATACTTTAGCAAACATTTGAGGCGTTAATTATGTCACTGTCATGGGAGGCTTGTATTTGCCGAAATGGAGTCTATTAAATTGAGTAAAGATTCCAGACCGAAGCGAATTTGGTCCCCGGGTCACTCTCCCTTTTCAAAGTCTAATCTGGTAATCTAAGACGTGATAACAATTTTTTTTTTATATTGGAAAAGAGCTTCATCTTGATCCAATGCGCATGAGCGAATAAGGATCAGTTTTGTTTAGTTTTTTTACCGCTCTTAAATTAAAAAGTTTCGAGAAAAATACGTTATTATTTCGATAGATGGGGCCTAGGGTTCTTTGCCAAGAAAATAGAAGCTTAATAGGTTTTTAACGATGAGGGTTTTGCCTGTAGATCTTTCCTTCAGATGGCGAGCCGTCTTTCGGGTCACGAATATCTTAGAGAGAAATTGAAAAGAAACGTCGTATTTAGGAGGCCCTCGCTTTTTGAAAGTGAAAGAGGCACGTTGCTCCTTCCGAGACCTTCTTGGTATGTTTTTTCTCCCTGGTGATTGAAGAAGTTGGTCAACGTCGTATATGATTGGTTATTTGATCACGCCTTACATTTGTGACTGATTAACTGTCGATGATATTGATCAGATTGGAAGTAACTGAAATAAAGGCAAACAATTATCAGTTTTGTGTCCCTTCGACTAAACAGTTTTTCTGGTCTTTGGGTATCAATAGATCGATGACGAATTAGCAATGATTGGCTACTTTAGTAAATAGAGTCGTGTCTCAAATTTTCAAGGGGGGGGGCAATACTTCGTAGTCACTTTAATTGTCTTTGAAATCGAGAGATTGCTAGCAAATAAGCAGACAATTTTATCAACTTGCGTCGGTCTTCACCCAACACAGGAATCCTCGCTGTTGAACACATTCTCTCAAAATTTTCACGAATACACATGAAGTTATGATAACATTCTAGTATTTGGCTTATTTTTATAGAGTATTTAATAGTTCTTTATGATTTCAATTAAGTCATATTATGTGTACAATAAATACGTGTTTTCGTATTTTAACAGAGGAACGCCTTGGACCGGAAATTGATTTGCTGGAAGCAATCCCGATTCCATTTCCGGCTAATGACGAATCCGTCCGGGTCATTGAAGGACCGGAAGGTCACCCTGCCTTCCTTTTCAACGAAGAAGCCGACATCAAAACGCTGTACCTTCGTTACTTACCGCAAACTTTGTTCAAAAACTTTGCCATTTTGGCCAAGTTCCGTCCTGACAGTCGAAATGGTGGCTACCTTTTCGCCGGTAAGAGATAATTAAATCTTCCCAGCACCGTTAACTCGTGGACTGTCAATTAAACAAACTATTTTTACACAGTCGTACATCCATCCGAAACCGTTATCCAATTGGGTGTTTACTTGAGTCCTGTAGCAGATGACGGTTCGCAGAATCTGACCCTATTTTACACCGATGTTGATATGCATTTGGTATCGCAGAAAATAGCCAGTTTTGAGATACCGGAATTAACCAACGAGTGGTCAAAGTAAGTAATTGGTTCATTTTAATACCCTTAATTATGAAGGTTCAAGGCCTTGACTCAGAATTGTTCATGATAAAATGATAAGCAAATGGGTTAATTTAGTACCCAGAATTATAAGGGTCCAATGCCTAAGGAACTTAAGCCTTTAAGCTAATGAGTTCATTTAGCAAGGATGATGCGAAATATGAGAGAAATAGGAGCTCTAACTGTGGAACAGTTCAGGTCCGGGGAAGGAATACTCGGAAAAATGGCGGGTAGTCTACTTCAGACGAATCACGTAGAGCACCCGCCATTTTTCTGAGTTTTCCTCCCCCATTTCTAGTGACCCACCGGATCTTAACTATTCCACAGTTAGCGCGCCTGTTTCTCTCAGAATTCGCATCTTTAGTGCCCATAAGTGTAAAGGTCCAAGGCCTAAGAAACTTAAGCCTTGGCTTAAAATTGTCCGTGATGTATCACGATACTGAAGCGCATAATTTTTGTTGCTTATAGAGTTGCCCTGAAAGTTCTTCACCACAAAGTGACACTGTACCTCAACTGCGAGGAATACGGCAGCGTTTATGTAAATCGAATACCAAAAAGTTTAGTTTTCGACTCAGCGTCGACTCTTTACATAGGCCAAGCTGGTGCCATTCTTAAAGGACATTTTGTGGTGAGTTTTATCATTTTTTTTATACTTGTTTTTCGCGACAACCGCCAATACTTTCATCCATTTTGGAGAAAGTCGCAATACCATTTCGTGTCCTCAAAGGTGTAATAATTTAAAATACCCCTCGTTAGTACTTAAAAAAAAAAAATAAAAATGAATAGTCGTATCCAAATCCAACCACTAACGCGTCTCTTCTCGCCATAAGGCCTAACGAGTTTGATTAAAAACTTCGATGGACTTGTTCCAAGTTTCAAAAAAAATCGAATTAGGCCTACGTAGGTCTCTTTGGTATGGATCGTTTTCGTTCTTCTCCCTCCCGGCCATTTTAACTAATGATTGGGAAAATAAAAAGAAGAGACCCGGCTTCGGCCTCCCCATTATAGACAATCGCTATCTTTTGCGTGCAAAAATAATTTATCGTCATTCTTAAATTTCCTCGCCGCCTCGAAATTCTTTTCTTTAAATTTTTCTTTCATCGAATGAACGAACGTAAGATTCTTCAATTTGAAATAACTAGTCCCGGCCGGGTTTCAGAAACGTCTCTAAAATTTTGCCAAGAATTTCGGGATTAGATAAAGAATGGGGAATGAATTTAAGAGTCAATTTTGATTATCTTCTTCTCAATCCAGAACCCATATAAGACACAAGAACATAATTCATAAGATAAAATTGGGCTGTAGAACCATTGTATAGTTTTTGCTTCCAACATTATTCTCGGGTTCCTTATGGTTCAATGCCATATTTGCAAACGTACAGTATGGTACAAATGTACCCTCTCGTGAATGGCAGATTCTCATACGACTTATACGGGTTCTTGTCTGAACTGAATTGAATTAAACTAGTTTTAGTCGAGTTGTACTCACAACAAACCGCAGAAAATTACTTAGAATTTAAAAATCTGTATAATACGCGAGTCCTGACTGTTCAGACTTGAACTGAACCGAAGAAAGACAGACAGACGCAAACTACGAACCTATGACGCACGCATCTCTCATACTGTAACAATCTGTTTTTCCATTGGCCCATATTCATCCAAGAAAAAAGATTGTCCAAAGGAATTCTACAGGGTTTCATTTATTTGCTTATAGAACTGCTGGTACATTTAACCCGTTCGCAAAATTGTAGCTAGTAACACCGCTAACTGTACACTGAACCCGGGAAGACGAGAACCATTAGACTTATCGTGTTTCCTAACAACGACTAAAAAAATAAAAAAATAAACGAACGAAAATTTTTTTTTGTACCGATCAATTTCTCCGTTGGTTGCTCGTATCTTATAAGAATGCTGCTCAATTTCGATGGAGAAAGGGTTGAACCTCATCCAGTCGGTCAAGAGTTAAGACATTGATTTATTGCAGTTACCTTAGACATATAACGTTCTGTATACATCCTAGTTTGTTTTTTCTTTTGTTTCTACTGCAATATTTTGGGGCATTGGGATAATAATACCTCATAAAGGCGAGAAAACGGTATTGAGTATTAACATTTTTATCAACTTTATTATAAGTCTGGTATAAATGAAGGGGGATGTTATTTGAGTCGAAAATGTAACTTCTATCTCCATTTTGATTGTCCTAAGGGACACAGTTTTCGGGCTACGATTGTCCAGAGTATTTTACGGATGACCCCTTGAATTTAATTAAGAAACTGATTAAGACAATGATTTGTAATTTAATTAAGGGGTCTTCCCTAAAACACTCATCAAATCATAACTCGAAAACAGTGTCCTTTAGGTCAAACAAAATGGAGATAGAAGTTACATTTTCGACTCAAAATCGTGCACCCAAAGAACATCCCCCTTAATTTATGGATGGCAAACTTATCAGAAAAACCTTGTCTACAACCAAAATATTGTTCCTTGGTACTATAAATCCACATTCATAACATTGTGGTTGATTTTTTCCTATGCCTATATAGTCTTCAAACATCACAACAGTGCGACGAACCTTTCGTATACGCGTGTGTCTTAAGGATAAACATCCGTTTCTGATGAGTGGGCACGTTCTTTGTTTTCGATAATCAGTTGCAACCGCCAAGTCATACAGGACTTCTTCTTCTTCTTTCACGCTTTTCTCTCTCTCTATCTCTATCTCTCGCGCGTCTTTACATTCTTTTAAAAGGCTTGACGCGGAAAACCGGCACTAAGTTTACCAAAATACTCAACTTGTGAGAAGCTATACCGGTGTACTAACAGAGCACAGTTTAGGCTGAACCTAACCCTATAGTGCCTAAGTATAGGACTACCGTAGAAGTTTATAGTATCGGAGGAAGAGAAATAACATGGCCTACTGTGATCTAGGAGGAAGAGAAAATTAGTGAGACACTATACCAGTGTACTAACAGAGCACAGTTTAGGCTGAACGTAACCCTATAGTGCCTAAGTATAGGACTACCGAAGGAGTTTAAAGTATGGGCGGAAGAGAGACATGGCCTACTGTGATCTAGGAGGATGAGAAAATTAGTGAGACGATATACCGGTGTACTAACAGAGCACAGTTTAGGCTGAACCTAACCCTATAGTGTCTGAGTATAGGACTACCGAAGGAGTTTATAGTATCGGCGGAAGAGAGACATCTAGGAGAATGAGAAAAATAGTATCACGATAAATGCGCCCAGTTCTTTAGACCGATACTTATGGAGAGTATGATATGTTTATGACAGAACCTATCTCAATGCCAAACAAACTTCGTACACTGATAAATAGACGCAGCGTAGAAGGGGAGTGTTTTTCGCGCCAAACGAAGAAGAGTGAAAGACTTGATTGAGTTATTTGCGAAGAGCGAAAACGCATCCGTTGAATTTCTGACAAGTACGAGACCCTTTCAGAGCCAAAAGAAATCACTGTCGATTGTAGACACCAACATATACACCTTAACCTACAAATTACCAAAATTTGCGTTTTGTTAGAAGTACATACATACATTTACTTAAAGCAATTTTACTACTCTTCTTTCTCTATGTGGGCGTTATTTTGTTATTGGAATATAGATTGGAATGAGATTATCTCTTCCCAAACTTTGTTATTCTTCGGTGAAATAGAAGTTGGGCTTTGAAAAAAGAAAAAAATGTGTAAAAATAAACTCACGACTCGTTTTCGACGTAGTTATTTGTGGCAGGTGGCCGCCCGGCTTCTCCCAACGCCATTTCGTTTTGATTTATTCCTAACAAAGGAAAGGGGTTCACAAGCTAAAAACAAAAGAATAAAAACAACAACGGAGGAAGATCGGTGGCACTTAACGTCCTAGAGTGAGGAGGGCATACGTTTACGTTACCCGGGCCCAACAATGCACCGTAATCGAAGCCTTAAAAGCATTCTCGGGACCTTAATACCATCTATATAGTACATGCCAGTGCGGCAGACCTACGTGATAAAGAAGAGAGAATAAGCTAGGCAAAGAGAAAAGACGAAAAAGAGGAGACAGACAAAAGTGGCCCGCGCTCCCAATGTTTGTCCTAGACTTCTACTACGTCTTGTTCGCTGCCTCGATAAATCAATTCGCCTTTTCCTTTTTCGCTCGCTACAGAGGACGAACCGCTATAGTCGTTCATTTCCGTCATTATCCAGCAATGCGTGTAGTATTCGAAGTAATATCTGAATTTGTCTAACGTATGACTGTCAGAATTTCAGACTAGGAGGATTGATACCATTTACACCAGGAGGCCAGGCTATACTTAACGGTCAAAGTGCAGTAGTAAGTGGCCTGACCTCCTGGTGTAAATGGTATCAATCGTACTAGTCGAAAGGATATTTGCCACAAGCCTGTCAAAGCATATGGGTTGGTGTCAATTGGTACTGTACCAAGCGTTCACTCGTGCAGCCTCACTTCTTGATATTATGATATTTTTGTTCATTCAAAGATGAAATTGAATGATTGATTTTGAGATTACGCAACGGAATATTTGGCGGGAAATGTTCGCGCTATTAGGCTTAGTCAAATCATCATCCTAGGATGAAATTAAAGCACGTGCAAGAATAAACTTTGCCATTCTGAAATCCCCAGTTTTGATTTCCCGGAATCTTAATTCCCTAGCTGAAACAGCGAAACGGAAGTACCCATGCAACTAAAGCCTAGCAGAGAATATGGGATCACATCAGTGACCATACCAGTATGATCAGAGTGTAGAGGATTTTCTTTTTTTATAAGCTTGGATAGGTTTCATTCGGGGAAAAACGGCACGGGGCATAACCCTTTTCCCTCCTAAACTTTGGGTGGGATTATACCTTCTCCCAGTGTTCTAGAGTCCAGAGTATATAGCTACTACTCTTCGATAACTTTGATTAGAAGAGCTTTTGGCGGAGATTAGCTCATAAAACCACTTCCAATTTCACGTCTTTCTGATTTTTGCGGTCGCATCCATCTACTTATCAACGTGAGCAGACGTGCATTTAGTTGAAGTAAAACCATCCCAGTCGGGTATACACTGGACTGCAACCCATTATTTACAATGGGACATAATTCTTATAATGAAAAAGAATTATTTTAACTCAGTGGGGTGGCGTAGCGGTTAGCGCTTTCGCCTCGCAGCAAGAGGATCCCGGGTTCGATCCCGGACTGTGGCACCGGGTGAAAATCTGGGAACAAATCCTTCTGCGTAGAGTTTGCAAGTTCTCTCCCCGCTTGTTAAAAGGAGTTTTCCTCCGCGGTCTAACCCGGTTTCTCCTTTCCATCAAAACTTGCAGAGGTTAACGGTAATAGTTAGTATAGGGCGCTGTAGGTTAGCTGTGGCATAGGGGCTAGCCACCACCCCTCTATGCATTGTAAAGGGACCCACCTGTAAACAAGCCACAGGCTTAGTGTGGATATCCCTTCATAGACAAAAGCTTAGATTATTATTATTATTAAGCTTCTGATATGACCTGAGAAGGTGGACTGAGGATGAAGTTATTTAATTATTTTACGAATGTGTATAAACATCTCGTATGTCAATAGGTTAGTTATTCTAGCCTATTTTTTATCAACGATTTAAAGAAGAATTGAAATATGTCCCTTTTCAATTTTAAAGACAATCCATGCAGATTCAATTACTATTCTTGGGATAGTTCAATAGATTCATGCACTCGTTCGTGTTGGGTCCTAGCAGGTCTGGCTAGTTTTGAGGGGTTCAGGGTTCGCTGGAGCCCTTATAAGGGGTCGTAAAGTCTCCGGTAATCTCGACGGCACCTTTCCCTTTTGATTTCACGCCTCGACGCTACCAACGCTCTCGCTAGAAGAGCTCTGTCTAAGATTTTAGGTTTTCTCTCTCTGGCGGTGTTGAAGAGCCCGAGTTCTTGTAAGTATAGAAACGGACGAATTTGATTTGAACCAATCGTGAAACGACCTAACACTCGGCGAAACGTTGAATTTGGCTTCAATCACGCGAAAATTCCACCAGTTTGCAAAAAAATCATGCCGTTTAACTCTTCGAACAGAGAGCTATAACAACGCTCCGTTGGATTTTGCGCGTCAATCGCTTAGATCGTGGTTGTATTGTTGTGGTGTGGCCATTTCTCAAAACTGTTGAAGTTAAGATTAGATTCTCTAAGGTTAAACAGGCATGAATTGCATGTGTACCTTCGAGAGGAAATGAAATAACAAAGTCGCAACGCTTATTTGATATTCCTAAAGGGCCCTTCACACAAGATGGTTGGTATGAATTAAAAATCGTCCTGGATGAACTGAATTGATATGAAGCAATTTCTAGGAGACTAATATCTGGGCAACTTCTTACGTGCCCAAATATTTGGAGGTAAAAATTGTTTGATTATGTGAATGGCCCTTAAGAGGGTTCAGGATTGCCATACAACTGGGAATGAATACGCTGATGTTTAAAAATTGTTTTTTATTCCAATAATTACATTAACATTAAAAACATTTAAAAATATAAATGAGAGTCACGGCACGGAAAATTCAAATTCCAATCGCAAATCCGTCTTTTTTGATTGAAGTACGTCCCAATGGGACATTGTCTCGGAACTACCGTCAACTGGATTGAATCACTGATACAGTTATAAAACGTTTTACAGTTGTCTGTGATATTCGCGTACAAGCCACCATGAACTTTACCACTGCAACTTTCAAGGGTATTTAAGGACACTTCTTCGTCTGTTTCATCATCGAAGTTAAACACATCCGGCTCATTGGTGTCTTGAGGACCTTTGTAAAATACTTCGCACCATTCTTGACTAAGACTACAAATGCCGTAGGGACATATTTCATGACAAGGTGGGCATATACCCGGACAACACTGATACTCGGGACAGTTGCTTGTTGGTACCGATGTTACTTCTGTCACAGTGGGAATTACCGGAACGTGCGATTTAACACCCACGTGTTCCACTATGGTGGCAGTAGATTGTGGTTGACTTGGAATCCGTTTCCTATCAATTTCTGTCGTTGTCAAGACTCGAAACGGTATGGACGGTTTTTCGTTTATTCTTCGAATCAAGTACCATTTTGTGACGCTGTCACAATCGAAAGTACCAGTAGGTTGACAGGATAGTCGTAATTGATCAAACGCCCTTCCTGGAGGACATTGTCGAGTTTTTCTTAATAGCGGACTGCCCATGTACTTCTGATGGCACGTGTGGTATACTTGACAGTCAAATTGTGGGTCGCTGTAAGATGCCCCTGGGAATTTGTCTGAACAGTCAAAGACTTCGAAGTTGGATATCCTAATTAAAGTGATATCTGTTTTGTATTTTGTCAAAAAATCAGTTACCTTATCGTAAAAATGTTATAGTTTACCTGGGAAGTCTCTCTCCACACCACTGGTTTATATAGGGTCTGCACCGTGTTTCGCACAAGTTGGAATGACAATGGCATAATTTACAATTGCATTTCGGTGCCTTGCAGTTGGATAACTCGGTCACCTCGCATATAAACGAGGCGGATGGCTTGACGCATGTTTGAAGTTTAAAATCAAACAACCCTTTCGGGCAACGGGATATTTTTGCAGATCTCCTTGCCTCCGAGTTTTGGTTACCATCACAGTGGTAAAAGTACTTGCAATTAGCTTCAATAACGGGGTAACCCAAGGCTATTGATTTATCATGACAAGATAACAAAGTTTTCCTTGGAATTGAATGGACCAGTTGCTGTTACAAAGAAATATTAAATACTTGCACGCAAAGATTGTTTGAATTGTGGGGTGATAACTTACGATCAACATTAACGTTGCTAAGAACAATGAAATCATTATGTCCAAGGTTGAAGTTAAAAGCGTCGTTCGTTAATCTGCCTACAAAATCATTTCGTTCAAATGCTGAAATAATTTAAAGAGATTAGCTAATGATTTTGAACTTAAAAAAAATTTTAGCTTAAGACTGCAGGGGTTTATCATAGTTTTTTACTTATGTCTTTTTCCAGCGTTATAGTACTTTGCTTGAAGTCATAAATAAACATATTTTATAAAAGCACTTGCTTTTAAATTTTGTGACACCCTATTTCCACTTCATGCTTAATCATCCTTGCACTGCGCGTCATGCAGTACCCAGGTATAATTAAAAGTTTCCAACGCTAATCATGTTCCGCGAGTTAACTCGGTCAATGCGTTACTAACAGATAGACAGATTAAGCGAGGTTTTCTTCTTAATATAATACTGTTGCGTTCATCTTGTTTTAAACTGTTATAACCATTTGCCATTCTTCACGCTCCATTTTTTTAAAACGTCGACGTTTCGACAAATTTAAGTTAACTCTAATTAATTGTAGAGCAATTATCAAGTCTGCTTAATTTATTTAGAAAATGAAAAAAAGAAAAATAAAAAAACACGTTGTTGTGTCGGGTGCTGCTCCTGGAGAGCAATTATACACGGTGCTTATAATACATCATTCATTACTTTTAAGCCCTTAGTATGTAGGAATAGGAAGCGTGCCTACTAATACGTATAATTAAGACTTCACCCATCCTTGGAATCCGTTTAAGCGATTAACGACCTTCTCGCAATTAGTGAGCTCTTTCGCCTGCAGAAGTAAAACTTAAGAAAACTATAACTCTTTTGATTTTTTTCTTTTTTTTTTACACTTTTAATTTTACTTTTAAATGTCTTTTAAAAAAAGATGTATTCCGGAATGGAATTCTTCCCTTTTTTATTTAAGCATAGATTCTAAATTACTTTTCTCGGATTTTTAGTAATTTAGCTCTAAAAGCTATTAAGCTACTGATTCTGGCTATACATGACATAAGAGTTAAGTAATTCTTTCGCGTTAAAGAGATGTTGAAATTTCATGGGCTCGTGTCATCGTTGTTAGACAAGATAATTTGTACATACGTCATTTGTATTTTCATTGAATGAACCAGTCTCGAGAAATTTTGAAAATTACTGATTTCGGTGTATTTGAAGTATGAAAATATACTCTCATTCACTGTATAGGTACAGAATTTAACCCCTTGACCAACGACACTGAAACTAGTTTTATAGGAAAGCTGATCTTACTACATCTCACAACTATTAATTTTATTATTATTTATTTTTCTATTTATTATATTTTTATTTATTATAATATTATTTATTTTTTCTGTTTTTTATATTATTCTTTATTATAATA
Source organism: Phalangium opilio (assembly GCF_054372755.1). Taxonomy (NCBI): domain Eukaryota; kingdom Metazoa; phylum Arthropoda; class Arachnida; order Opiliones; family Phalangiidae; genus Phalangium; species Phalangium opilio. The sequence goes on along the minus strand of NW_028324187.1, from coordinate 1,885,747 downwards.
TTTTTATTATATAATTATTTTATTAATATCTATTTTATAGTTATTTATTTTATTATTGTTTATTTTATAGTTCTTCATTTTATTAATATTTATTTTATATTTCTTCATTTTATTAATATTTATTTTATATTTCTTCATTTTATTAATATTTATTTTATATTTCTTCATTTTATTAATATTTATTTTATAGTTATTTATTTTATTATTGTTTATTTTATAATTATTTTATTATTATCTATTTTATAGCTATTATTATTTTTTGTTTTACGACCTAAAATAGTATATTTCTTAGCAATTAGACCCCTTTTTGCCGCAAACTAATCATGTCAAAAAATTATGCTAGAAAACTAGTTTGATAAATTAATGTCCTTAATTTGTGCCCTGAAAGAAATTAAGTCGGTTTTCTTTTCTTTTGAAGGTTTAAAGACAACTACCGCGGATTGCTAATATCCATTAAATATTTAATAAAAATCCCTTCAAGCTACTGTAGTTACAATAGCGTACCTGTAATTCGAGCAAGCAGCATTTAATTCTTATTTTTTATTTTAATTAATATTTTACCTCAAGCCATAATGGTTTACGACGTAGGAAATCTTTTAACAAAACGTCATTAAATTGATTCGCGACTTCACGCGTTAATTTTCAATTCGTTTCGTTTTGTCTTGTGTTTTTTTCAAATAAAAGTGATTGTCACGTGACAGTTACGTCATTACCTAGGGTGAGAACGCCTTCTTAGCTTATTTTTAATACCCTCTTCTTTTTCAAAGAACCATTGAGTAAAAATAGAGGGATACGAAATCATTATTTCAAACTCGTATTATTTCGAATATCGAGTAGGTAGAGGGAGACCCTTAGGAAAAAGAGGCCCTCCCAATGAATGCGGTAGGGTAACCTTAATAGAGTGTTTATTAAATGGGAATCTTCCATAATTATACACCAATATCGAAAATTTGTCCTTCTCCTTCTGGGAGGTCTACCATCAGTTAGTTTCCCCATAAGTTCATAAGGTATGTTCCATAATAAGTTTGTCATTGGTTACAAACTGGAGCTTGTCATGAAGTGATTGATGTAGGTCATAGATTCGATTTAAAACGGCGCCTGGTGACTGGGGCGCTGTTAAAGGCTTAGTACAGACTAAATAGGAACTATATGGACTGCAAGATTAACCACCGAGTGTAGTCAATACTCGCTCGTAGTTCTCGAACTAGCTCGAGCTGTAAGTCTCTAGCGTTACGAAGTATAGAAAGCGTCATACTTATGGAACATATCTTATAAACTTATGGTTTCCCCTATACTGTGAAATTTTGAATTCAGAAACGCATATAGCAAAAAAACACGGTCTTTTCGTAAAAAGTCAAGTATGTCTTTTTTTTCAGCGATTAGCGACATTGGGTCATTGATGCCATTTAGAGTTGTACACTTCTGCTCACCCCCCTCCAAAAAATAACCGGTTTCTTGTTTCATGTCGTAAGGAGGTGACCTTGATGACATTTCTAACATGGTCGTCCTCGTCGTTAACTATTATCGTTGTCATCTTAGTCAATCCGTAGTTTCAATGGAAAGGTCCTTTTTTAGTGGTGTCCTTTGAGATGGGTGCGAGGTTTAGGTTATTGGGATGAATAGGAATGTTTTTGGTCTATTGAGACGTAATTTTTTACTTTTTCTTGAAGGTGAATTTTAGGCCTCACTATCGGGTATTGATATAATTCGACAATTCTTATTCCGAATGCATTTTGGAATCGTTTTTATTGCTAAGGGTAAACGTATTTTAGGCCTAGAATTGATTTTGACCGAATTGTGGTCTCTGGATGTAGAAAACATGATTTATTTCCATTGGATTAAGTATTTCGGGTTTTAATAGAGATAAGATTTTTACGGTATAGAAAAAGGCCATTTATTTACTTTCAATTTATCTGTAAGAAGTTAAGAATTGATTTATTTTAAGTTAGTATCATTAATTATGATAAAATGCGGTATATGCAGTTTAGTTTACTGATTTCTTCCGACTGCAGTGTTACTATTGTTGTGATCTCTTGAATATACTTTAGTGTATATAAACAATACAGACAAAACACGGGTAATAACGTCTGGAAGTTTCTACAAACAATAATATATTTAAATATAATTTCAAATAAACCCTAGGGTATAGCTGTTTTACTTTGATAAAAGAAATTCAATATAGACTTTGCGTTTCCGTTTGTTGATAAATCCCACGCTAGTTTAGTTCTTTGATATCTAAATTTCATCCGGAAAATAATAATACTAGTTAATATGTTAAACATTTCCCGAGTTATAAAGGGGAAGTAATTGAAAATAGCCAACACAAAATTCGCAGTCAATTTCTTTGAATGTGGAAGTAATATAAGTAATATACAATGTGAGAAAGATCAGAAGAACATTTTTACTTTATCTGAAAATCGCCGTACTGCTGACGGAATAAATTGGTATAAAAAATTTCAGACCTATGAAACGGACGAGAAATTGATCTATTTATAATATTAGTATTTCATAGGTTTATAAGATATGTTCCATAAGTATGTCGACACTACCTATACTTCGTATTGCTAGAGACTTACAGCTCGAGAACGACAAGCGAGAATTGGCTACACTCTGTCGGTTTCCAGTCCATCTTCCTATTTAGTCTGTACTAAACCTTTGACAGAGCATCACCAGGCGTCGCTTTACCTCGAATCTCTGACCTACGACACTTCATGGCAAGCTCTCAGTAACAAACTTATGGAACATATCTTATGAACTTATGGTAATTTGATCTCTTCCATACTGTATTTTCTCCTAACACGATACATGCGGGTATAGTTTATAAATTTTGATTTAACCGTTAATCAATTCATCCATATTTAGACTATATTTTCATATATTTTTTCAAAGCTATTATTTGAAATCAATAATAAAGAAAAATATTTATATAATAAAAATATTTCTTTATGAAATAAAAAAATAATAAATATCTATATTTCTTTTTCCGATACAAATTATTTAATGGATATTTCGATAATGAAAAATTAGAGTTACGCTGCGAACGTAGCAATTTTAATTACGTAAGCAAAAGAAGGGTCGAAATGGATCCTTAACCCTTTCCTTGGGATATTGGTAGGGAAGTATACGGACGGAGTTCTCTGGCCTGGCCTGGTCTGGCTTTACTTGGCCACTTTCCCAGATCGATTCTAGCTCAAATAAATCGATGTGGGGGTAGCGTCCCAAACCGAATTCGATTACTCTAGCATCATGCTTAGCCTCTGCTGCTGTGTTTCTATACTCCAAGCTTGTCCTTTTCGTCCTGGTTTTAGTTTTAGGATTTTTGCAAAAGAGAAAAATGCCGTCTCACGCTTTTAAGAGATAAATTTCTATTCTATTTACGAAACTCGAGTCTTTGAGTTTAAGCCTTTTATTTTCTACCAAATTTTACTTCCTAACTAGAGACTGGAGGTGGAATGAATGGGGACTATTTCTGGTGTCTTTTAAAAGGGATAATGTATAGGCTATATATAGTTTGATTAATTATATTTGGGTGTTTTTGATTGTAAAGGAATTTTATTGCCCCCTCCTTTAGTATACGGAAATTTAAATTTTGACACCGTAATTTGTTTTAAAACAAAATTGGACAGAATTAGCTAGCTAGGTCCTTTTTAATTAGACGTGGCCTAGCTGTCTTCCGGAGCTTACCCGGGATTAAAATTTATTTTTCAATTAGTTTTGTGTATAGTAAGTTGTACCTTAATTAATTATTTGATCAAATAGTCCTGTTCATCTAATTGCTTGGCATGGCATGGCATTGCGCTCAAGATTGGATTGCAGCGTTAGTTTAGTATCACTTTAAAAGACGTCCCCTGGGGGTGTAAGTTAAGGTTACACTATATAGAAATCTTTGAGACAGTTTAATAGAAGTTTACGTAACACCATATAAAATAATTAGAGAGAGAGAGGGGAGTTGGGCGAGCGAGCGACAGAGGAAATAAGATTGAACTTAGCTGCATCTAACGGAACGGGTCCGAACTGAGCTGAACCTTTTAACGGACCCCCATATATACTCTAGGACGAAGATCGTACACGAACTTGTGTTGCGTCCGTCTTTTCCCCTCCCCAATACTCCACAAACTGCGCGCTTTTTGGTCGAAGGAGAACTGAATTCTTCACATTGACGGCGAGACCGGCAACCGGTGTCGACGTTCAGAACTATCGTTCCTTACAGGAATCGCGTTGTACGATTTACTCTAACGCTGCTCTGTTGGACTCCGGAGCAATTCGGTGTTGTTGTCGTACCTCTTTATCAAAAAGAACTCGGTCCAATTACAAACACGCGACGTTGTATAAATACAAACAATATACGGCGGTAAAGGGTCAAGTGTACTCAGGGGCGTTCGATGGGGCCGCGGATTGGGGCTGTCGGTTTAAACACTGACGGAACCCGCCCCTCAACGGGTCGCGGTTTAAAATTAAATTCATATTCCCATCGCGTTCGAAACTGTTCCACCGGCGGCGGTGGTGGCCTATTGTTTAGTTTAATCGGTTCCAAGTGTCTCCTACGTCATTTGACTGTTTTGTTTCTCTTAAAGGGCGTTCTACAAGACTTGAAACTCTACAGTCGACCGGACATCGCGCAAGTACAATGCGACGACAATTTCCAGGTGAGTACATTTATTGTTTATTTACACGCGTTGTACGTTTCAATTTATGTTGTTGCCGATGAAGGTGTTTTTGTTTATTGTTGTGACGTACACGGCCCTGTTGTGGAGGTTTTAGTTTTTCTTTCTCGGATCTGACAGACTGGTGGGAGGGAAAAGTAGGTTCATCATCAATTTTGTAAAGTGAAGAACATTTTTTGTTTTATTTTGGCAGACAGGGCATGGGTTCTAGATTCTCCAGACAAAAGTTATTTTTGTTGAGGTTATGTTTTTATGATTCCTTTACCATGCCACGTTTTTTTTTATATATTATAATTTTGGAAGGGTTGTCATTCACTGTTATTAAGTATAAGTCTTTTTATACGCAAATTAAAGAAACTAAATATTGTCAGTGACTATAGGCAATTGTTTGTTTGCCATAGTCCTTATCGAGAGGTCCAATATATATTTCCTATAAAATCCTGTATTTTTTTACTAAGTCTAATTTTCAATATAGTTTTATTGTGGTTTAGTCGCAAAGTAATTGGTGGCATGCCCGTACGTTTCTATAGGTAAAACGGCAACTCGGCAATTGCCTATTTTTTCTCCACTGTCCAGATAGTCCAGTTGAACAATAATCATTATTTACCCAAGTTTCTTTACGAATTTTCGAATGCAAAAATATGAAATATGAGAAATTTCACTTGACTGTGAAAATATTCACCTCATTTAAATATTAGAGCTCTGCATTTTTATATTTTTTTTTATGTCAATTTTTAAAAACAATAGCTGTCAAGTATGTCGAGTGTTCAAAGCTGCTACCGTTAATTCCTGATTACTGGTCCAACCCTCCTACTTAACCATATATACTTAAGAACAACGTACCCTAAATACTTTTCTTTTAACAAATTGCCTTTAAACTTTGTCTGCGCCTAAGAACTTTCTACAAAGACATTCTTTGAAAGTTTTAAAAGTTCTGTTATACCGAAAACGGTTACGTAAAAATGGGTTCATGGCGTTTGAAAAACGATATATACTTTCTTTTTCCGCGTCTTCTCCAATTTCGGGTCACCATTCTCGAGGTTAACCGTTGCAGGGTGAACAAAAAAGGGGTTTAACTGTTTTTTTACAGCCCTTGTTAATGTTAAAGACAATTCGTATTATTACTTACTTCTTGGTGGTTAGAAGCCTAATTGATGTTTTTAAACACTAGTCTGGCTTGTTTTCAGCTAATATATTGCTAATATTCAGTACAGTCTTGTTAGGAACTATTTTTATTAACTGATGTGGTGGAAGAAAGAATGTGGTTTCGCTCATTTCTCCAAGTTCTTGTAGTATTTTTTGAAGAATTCTTAATTAGTTAGATTACACCAATTTCAATTCTAGTTTTGCCTTAAAATTATTATATGAAAATTCAGGAAAATTACTAAACTACATATATTTACCCTAGTAGTTAGATTCCTAACTGGTCAGTTTGAATGCTACACGCTGACCAATGAAATTTATACATCATTCTTTCGTTTCACGGATTGTAGTACTGTAATACCCTCGACTTATAACCAAGAAGTGATATTTAGTTTACTAGGGAGAAGGTATAAATACGCCACATTTCCAGCTTTCTCTCCAGTCCAAACGTAGGTCCGGAGTAAATCCCCGTCTCTAAATTACAACCAGAATCTCATTGGTTCTTGAAAACTCGCGTCAGCGCGACGCGAATGACGAAAATTACGTATTTTTTAACTGAGAAGAGGCGAAATAGCCCGGCCTCCTTTTACGTCCCCCCCCCCTTGTATTTTGAAAGGAGGACTGGGACTATGGCGCGCGATTACTTAGGCATCTTATACCTTCTCCCTAATAAACTAGATATCACTTCTTGGGCACTTATAACATAGATTAACAGACGCGTGAGAATCTAATGACAAAATAATATGTTCTTGTTTTGTTATTTTAATTAAAAATTGTTGTTATAGTCCCTTTTGTTTTTGACCCAAAAAACCAATTCCAGTGACATTTTTAGGCGGGATCGCCCAGACGGTTTCCATGGAAACAAGTGACAGGGCGCGGGCGGTTTTCACGAGCCTCAAATAATTCGCGAATGATTAGACTATACACTTATAACCACGAAAATGCACTACGTCCCAAAGGTGTTTACCCCTTTTTTACCAAGCACAATTCAAATAGCCATGGTACTTTTTCACGGTTGAAATATTAGCTAGGGCGCGAGGTGGCAAAACTGTCAGCTGTCTGTCCATAGGTCCAGCTAGGAACTCTAGGTTGACGTGAAAAATTTGGGGTCCCGTTTAAAAAAAGGAAAAACAACGAAGGGGAATGGAAGGACTTTGGACAGCGGTAAACAAATCGTTATCCCTGGAGGTAAAAACAATTAAGAAACTTTTTCTTTCTCTATGGACAACCCTACCCTTTGGAAAACTGGGTTAAAAGGCTAAATGAAAGGGATCCTGGGTGGTACAGTACTGGTATACCACGTTGCGGCTAAATTAGTTTCTTACTCGTCTTTTAAGCTATACCGCATATCCTAAGGGTGTCCTCGCAGTTATGTCATTATATTAAATTTATTCCTAAACAATAATCCCCAAAAGAACGATGTCCCTAATTTTTGGGTAATTAATACGTAATTATGAAACTTAATTTCTTAATAATTAGTATATTAAGGGATATTGTAAAAAATATATGAATTATTAACTTTAACTTAATTTGTTGTATGGAAATCGCAAAATACAACCGATTATAGAAATTGGTTTATATTTAATTCAGATTTATTAAACTGGGTGTAAATTTAGTGTCAATTATAAATACAAATGAGTAATTAAAGGTAAACATTAATTAACAATAAGAGGTCAGCACAGTACAATATTGCTTGGCTCGATGATCGAAATTAAGGAATTTTGAAAATAAACAACCCTGTTGGGAGAAATACATTTTTAATTATATGTTACCTTTAATTTAGATGAAGTACTTGTGAAATCAAAGGTGTACTTCCTTAATTGCTCATTTCTAATTTTACACCCATAGTATCATAGGTCTGCGATTTACCATACCTATTTTTTCTTCACAAGTATTGCGATTTCCAAATAAATTTATGTTAATAAATCGTTCATCCCATCTTAATAGATATGTTTTCTGCATTATTATAAAAAGGAAAGTGATGTTAGTTATACTTTGTACAAATCTCGGTCCCTCGGTATAAAACCACTGTAAGATAATAGCACTAGGAAATTAGGGAGAACATATACCGTTTTAGTCTTTTCAGAAAAAGCTCCATAACGTTTGTATAGCCATAACCCTAAATTTATAGGCGGCAATAAGCCCTGGCCAAATCCATCGGAGTTTTAAGGACCTCGTATAAAAGAGAGCAAGCACGGCCCTGTCGCTGTCCCCGTTATATTAAGAACCAGAAATACCTGAGACAGTCATCGAAAAGAGGACGACCTTTTTTAGGCTATAATCTTAGTGTCAACTAAGATTGTCGCGTTAATATAGTAACGAAGGCGGGCAACGGTCTTAAATGGTAATTCCGACCCGTTTTGATTCAGTCGATAAAGCATACATTGCCGAATAAGAGATTCCAAGCCCTTATCAGCCTGGGATATTAATAGATTACGTGGTTGTGTGATGATGGAAATCTGATAATACCCGTGATCATAAGTTCATATGATATGTTTCTACCATAAGTTTGTCTTTGGTTACAAACTGGAGCTTGTCATGAAGTGATACATCCAGGGCCGGAATTAAGCACAGGACACTGGACAATGTCCAATGAAATTTTAAAATGTCCCATAACTTTTAGAAAAACTAAGGGGGTCACTGGACATTTTGACCTATAAATCTTCCGTAGTTTTGATGGTTTGACTATGAAGATGCGACAGTATTTTTGCACACTCCAGTGGACAATGTGGTATAATTTTTCCAGTCAAGTAGAGGGGGTCACTGGACACATGTCCTATAAGAAAATTTTCTTATTTCCGACCCTGCCTAGGTAGGTCATAGGTTCGAGGTAAAGCGACACCTGGTGAGGAGCTGTCAAAGGCTTAGTACAGACTAAATAGGAACTAAGGTACTGCAAAATTAACCATCCGAGTGTTGGACGTCAATTCTCGCTTGTCGTTCTCCCACGAACTAGCTCGAGCTGTAGGTCTCTATCATTACGAAGTATAGGTAGTGTCGTCATCCTTATGGAACATATCCTACATAAACTTATGTCGTGATGAATATTGCACGTTCGTTCTTTAGTCTTAACCATGCCATCTTCTCCATCATAATCATGATAGGGCTTTCAAAGCGATGAAGAAAATTTCGCTAAAACTTTGGGGATAGAACGAACGATTTGATACATATATAGGTACGGGAGATATACCCCTTTTAACTCTTACGATGATCTTTTACGACAACGGTGTGGCATCGAGGAGCAAAATGGCTAAGCGTGGCAAAAATTTCCCGCCGGATTTACGTCACTCCTGGTTGGTCGTTAGACTAGAATATTTGAAAGGAAAAATTCTATATGTAGATGGATACATAGTTTCATTTGAAATATTCGTTACATTCTTACCATTAAAAAACATAATAATAATAATAAAACCTTAACCTTAATTTTTCCTTCAAATCTTTAAGCCCTTATTTCTTTTTTGCTATACAGAAGTATTTTTATCGCAAGCTCATTCTCATTTCTTTTGTTTAATTTCTTATAAGGGGTTGAATATAGATTAAACACGCCACCTGTAGACATACCTACAGTCCTACGGAACAACGGGAATTAAGTTAAATGCATATGCAATATGTATACGATCGTGTGCCCCGGCTAGATTACGATCATCACCATACGGAAATACTAGTTATCCACGCGAAGCTATTTTTGGCCCAACACCGAGGGGTTAATCACTGTGTAGGGGTAGTGATTTTAATGATTATGTATGGTGCTGCGTGTACATCGATTAACACGAGTGACTGGTCCCTCGGCTTAAATACCGTAGTTGACAGTACATGTTGGAATTTTTATCGTACCGTTTAACACACTTTTTTCTTTGTGTCCGAATTGTCGCGCTACTACCACTTGAGATGATGATTTGGAATTTATGTAAATTGTTCCGTAATACACGTGAACCTAATGGTTTACGATGTGTGATTTTCAGATGTATACATCATATAAGAAACAATTGGACTAAGTGCTTCGAAACGTTTGGTGGTTGTATTTCACTTTTTTTGTAACACTCAGTGTAAATTTGAAAAGCGATGTAGCTAATATAAACCGCGAACCAAACGTGTTTTAACCCCAAAATAAGCTGTGCACCAATAAATGATCCCATCAAAGGGGTTAAGGGTACTTGAGCAAGTAAAGCCCAAGAAGAACAAGGCAAATTTGTCGATTCTTCACGTTGTACTTGGGTTATATCGTAAATCGTGTCTCGAGGAAGCTAACCCTTCCCGAAAAGAAAACACCACAAAAGAACAAGCAGCGCTTTTGAAACAAACAACAAAATTTCATTGAAAAATCCTGAATTTCTTTTTGAATTTTTTCGCATTTTCTCATACCAACTGGTACCTTTTCTTACAAAACGAAAGAAAATTTTTAAGGAGAGAGGGGGGGGGGTAGAATAACCATCTCACGAGAGTCGTTTCTTCCCAAAAATCTTGACTTTTTTGGTAGGTATATGTTGTCATGGTAACATGCATTGCTACTCTAGTAAAAGTCAAGAACTCAAATATGCCATGAGAACGTTCAAAGAAAGTTTTGATTAAGTTTTGGCTTTTTTCCTCCCACTCTTCCCGGCATTGGCAAGCGTGCACATAATGACTCTGTGAAGATGGGTATTCATACATACGTTCTCGGGTAGTAGATGGGTTCTTGTAAAAACTGAGAAAGTGGTAAATTGATCGGTGAACTTAAAACTCTCAAAAAGGCAATTTCATCATTTCAAAGTTTTTTTCGTCTGCTTTTTCTCTTGATGTGGAAAACATTCGTGTAAACAAAATTTGGATTTTATAAATAATGGAAGGAGGTCAAAGGTCAAGTTTCCGAATGACTTGACTAAAACGATGTGGTTGGTTATTTTTGTGTATCACTAGACCCACTCTCCCGCTACAACTATATACTTTTCCACACTGCTGTTGGGTTTTCCGAAGGTGAAAGGTCACAGGGGGTTCAAATTAAGGTTTATTGAAGACCCTCCCTAAGCCTAATCCAGAAAGTTTCGTTTATTATAATTGTACTACTCTAATATCTTAATTAAAGTATCGCATAATCTATAGTTCATCCCATTATTAAAGAACACTGACCTTTAACCCTCACCAGTATTGAAAATTCTGTTTGAAACAGAGCAGAAATTCGATTATTGGGAGCTAACATTGTTTGGATGAAACTTGAAAGAAGCCACGTGTTTGATTCTTGCCAAACTAGGAGGATATGTTTAGTTAAATGAAGCCAGTGAAGTACATACAAACAGTGTGAAAGCTATTGATCCTTAAATGCCCACATATTCCTCAGAACTAAGCCTTCGTTGCAATGGCTCCAATTAAATGAATAGCGCCAGACATTCTTCTGATATACACGCTTTTTTGTTGTTGTATATTATCTCTCATCTTTCCTGACTCCCACCCAGAGCTCTACTCAACTTTCTAAATAACTAAATGGTATCGAAGACTTGTTTATCGTGTGAAAATATTCGCATTCAAAAGTTTATTTAGTATAGTGCTTTACTTGGCCTCGTGGTTAATTTTTAAGGAAGTGTTTTTATAAGAGCGGATAACGCCCAACCAATCGAACCTCTTATAGCATAGCATGCACCCACTCATAATTTATATTTTTTTATATTTTTGGATAGCACTTAAATGAAGAGAAGGCAGGTGGTTAAAAATGCATAAATTATAAATATTAAATGCGTGATGCTAGCTATAGCTAAGCATCCCGGCGTTGCCCTTTGATTGGTGTTTTATGAAACCAGAAACCGGGATTTGTTTGTCTGTGTAGACTCTAAACACTAAGTACTCTGTGGTGCCATATGATGTTGTTTTTTTAGAAACAAGTTTTTTTTATTTTTTTAAATTCAATTAAACAATGCTTACTTAGGGTTTTTTCATAAAGATAAAAATGTTACGGGTTTACAATTGGACGCTTTTTACTGGATTTATGGCTAGGGATTCGCCTCTGGCCTATAACCTTGAGGAGAACACAACCAAACCAAATCTAATGAATCTTCTCATATATTACTGATAAGAACCATATGAAGTTTGATCAAATACGGATATAAATGTATTGTAACTAAGCATAAAGAAGAAACAAACAAATATAAGAATTAATATTAAAACGAACGAATATAGAAGTTTTATGATACGGTCAGTAAAGGGTTAACGTGGTCAGAAAAAATTAGGTACCAATTATTATAATTGTACAGTCAGTTTTACAGCCTCATTTTGATTCCCTTTTTTTTATATGATCGGTAGCCTATAAGCAATAAGCACTTTTCGGATAAGAAAGAAGTTCAAGAGGAGAGATGTATAGTGGGGATGGGTGCTTGGAGGATCGAGTGCTCTCTCAGACTCTTTTCTCCTTTCTGTCTCTCTCTCTCTCTCACATCTCTCCCTTGCTTATCTGGACTCTTCACGATTTTTCTCGAGGGAATTGGCGCGCGAGGGCGTTTATCTCGTGATGGGTCGTTGGCGCGTGCTGCAACCGGGACACGTGCTCGCTAGCCAGTCCTTACCCATCTAAAACCTCTACAAGTACCCCACTCCACCCCCCTCCACATACCCTTACACTGGCCCGACCAAACGAAAACGCAATTTTTGTATCTGTAGCTTTTCTTCTTGCTTTAGTTGCAAACTGGGGAAAAGGGTCGAAAGTTATTACCTCCAATAATACGTGCGTCTTGTATGGCGGATAATTTTCATCCCAATGAGTTCCAAAGTCACGTTTCTTCGTAATTGAAGTTATAAAATGACCCCTAGTCTATATATGTTTGTTTTTAACGGGGTTTGTGGATTGCAAACTGGACTCTTGGACTCTTGGGACAGTTTTTGGCGTCTTCTTCATTAGTATTAACATAAGTTCATAAGATATGTTATATAATAAGTTTGTCGCTGGTTACAAACTGGAGCTTGTCATGAAGTGAGTGAGGTAGGTCATAGATTCGAGGTAAAGCGACGTACGCCTGGTCAGGCGCTGTCAAGTCTTAGAACAGACTAAATAGGATATTAAGATGGAAGTCCTGCAAAACAAACCGAGTGTAGTACTTCAATTCTTGCTTGTCGTTCTCGAACTAGCTCAAAAGGCTTAGTACTGACTAATTACGAAGATGTTCCATAAGTTTGTCACTGGAGCTTGTCATGAAGTGATTGAAGTAGGTCATTGATTCGAGGTAAAGCGACGCCTGGTGAGGCCCTACATGTCAAAGGCTTAGTACAGACTAAATTGGTAGATGGAACTCCTGCAAAATTAACCACCGAGTGTAGTCAATTCTTGCTTGTCGTTCTCGAACTAGCTCGAGCTGAAAGCATGGATAAAGAATGCGCTTGCGGAAATTTGTTTTTACGCTAAAGAAGAAACAAATTTCCTCACGCGCATTCTTTATCCATGGTCTCTAACATTACGAACTATATATTGTCGTCATAGTTATGGAACATATCTTATAAACTTATGCATGCACCATCTTTGTTGATGTTGACAAAATTGCTCTTTTTCCGACGCCTTTAAATTTTATAGTTAATGTTTAGAAATTTTTAGCATAAGCTTATTGCATCTATTATGTATTTTTTTATTTAGATTTTTTTGACATCCATGTACACGTCAAAAAAGGAAAAAAAAATCATCACCTTTTATATTCCGCAGCACCTAGCTAAAAAAGAGCAACAAAAGTTTTTTTTATCCATTGGAAAAAAGTCTTTATATTTTCATTGCGCGTGAATTTGTGTATGAAAAAGTTTAAGGAAGAGGCGTTGCCATGGTTACTGCCTCTTTGAATCCTCGCGCGCGCACGCTGGATTTCTTTAGGAAAAAGGATGGTGTAGGATTAAGGCCCGGTGACGCTTGAATGAAGTCTCGTATACCCCTATACCGGTAGCGGAACTGAGCTGCCTTTCGTCTGCTCTGAATTTACTCTAGAGTACCCCTGTCTCTTCTGGTCAACGGACCCGTCCTAAGCCAAGTTACACCCAACTTTTTCCTTAAAGAAGTATGCATCGGATGAATACATTTTTTCTTTTTCCCTTCTTCTCCGGATCAAAACGGATGGGTTAGATGAAATATGGTGACTAACAGTAATAGGAAATTTTTTTTTCGCTGTGCAGATTTTTTCATATATGTATATATACATATTTTAAAAAGTCTAGATCAATTTTTAGCTTGGTAAGGAAACCTTAAACAAGACCCTTCTCAACCAATTTTTTTTTTTTGCTAGGGAAGATCGACGCATCTGATTTTATTTTCTATTAAACACAAATGTTATAAATCTTATAGAGCAGCCGCTGCCTTGTTAAATTAAAGTTTAGATTCTCAAGTTGGAGACATACTGACTAGTTTTAAGTTGAAATAAAGATATTCGCTTTAGTCGTACCTTAGTTACGTGCAATTGGAATATTTTGTAAAGCCCTTAAATTGAAGGACCATCCACTCTAGAATATTTAATTGGAAAAAGCAAATAAAATAAATTAAAATAACGAATATTTCAAGTTGGAACTACTTATCTATATGTTCAAGAAGATATATCAGCGATTAAGTTTATTTGGAGCGTGCCTTTTTAAGTTTATCCTTTATTAAGCAGATGACGTTGGGTTATAAAATTCTATTGGACGATTAGTACCACCTGTCGCATTCCCCCCCTTTGAACTTAATTGCTTACATATTCTCTAATATTGTAGATGGGTACAAAACATGTTTTTTCAATTTCAAATATTCATTAATTTTTTAAGCTTGAATTGAAAAATGAAAATAAATCTTTCAAGTTTGGACCTCTATCCTGAGGATCTTTTCCACCATCTCTCACTCAAATCTGCCTAATTTAGGTCAAACTTCGCGGTGGGTAACCGTATCCATAACACCCCAAACTTGCCAACTTAAAACTAGAAATTTTTCAGTTAGAGTGGTCGTAGATCAACATTCACAAATTGAGTTATACCCAGCGCTATTACTAATTACGGTTCCATTGGGAATTGGGAATATGCAAGGCGATATGTTACCGTTCCTTATATAGCCTTGGGCGACGTACGCGGGGTGGTATTGAATATACAATTGTAACTTTGTAAGTATATACTGTTCATCCTTGACGGAAAAACTCCACCTAGAAAATTAGCTGATACATTCGGGGGCAATAAACCTAATAGATAATTTTCCTTCCTTTTGGGGTTTTTGGTTTTCTTTTTTATTTCTTTTTACGTTGCAGACTAACAGGGACCTTCCATTAAAATAGGACTATACAATCGCCTTATAACTAGCGATGGATATAAAACCAGGGTTCGTACGAAACCTGGATAAGTCAGGGACTTGGAAAATTTGGGAAAAAGTTAGGGATTAGTCAGGCATTTCGTTTGGTATGTCAAACCATGCTACGAGTAATGATAAATATGGGCCCAGGTGTGATGAAGTGAACTCTATGGTAATCACCTTAAAATGTTCAGGGATATTGAGAAAATTTGGTCAGGGATTCAAGCTGGGAAATTCAGGGATTTTCATTATAAAAGTTTCGTCCGAACCCTGAAAACGCACTTAGAACGATACATTGAACTTCAAATCTCTAGTTTGACACTTTGGAGTCGAACACTGTTCCCTGCGATAAAATGCAGTCTTAACGCTAACGAAATATTAGAACGAACTGATTCGAGTCCTTGGAATAGATAGTTGAAACGTCATTGCTGCAGTCTACAGACTCCCGAAGCGATGGAGTAAGTCTAGGGGCTTGAAAGAGGGGGGGAGGCCTTCATTACATTAAATTCGATATCAGTTCTATCATCCCCATGTACTAGCTTTGTTGTCATAACTAATTACATTTATACCAACGAAATTTGATAATGGTATAGTTGCTGTACATGTATTCTACGAAATTCTACTACTACTTTTTGAGATTACAAGGCATCACGGGAAATTGTTAAATATAAAAAGGGGTCTTTCTCTCTATGGCTCGATAATCTCCTAGGATTTCTTTCATTACATTGATTACATAGGGGGTTACGTTAAAACCAATATTAAGAAAAGGAAAGAAAAAAATGTATATCCCCATGAGGCTTATAAAAATTATATGGTCTTAAGGAATGCGAAAAGCTTTTTTTTTAGTTTTTATTCAAACTGTGATGGGATTGAGATGGTGTAAAAAACGTTTATAGTGTATGTGTGTGTACATAGAGCAGAATCAATACTGCAAGAGTCGAGAAAACCATACCCTCATTGACGTCACCCACCATAGTGCCAATTTTGAAAATGGGATCGGTGTTTGCTTGGGTATGTTCACCATAAGTTTGTCACTGGTTACAAACTGGAGCTTGTCATGAAGTGATTGAAGAAGGTCATAGATTCGGGGTAAAGCGACGCCTGGTTTTGGCGCTGTCGAAGGCTTAGTACAGACTAAATAGGATATTAAGATGGACTGCAAAATTGACCGAGTGTAGGACTTCAATCCTCGCTTGTCGTTCGAAGTATAGGTATTGTCATACTTATGGAACATATCTTATAAACTTATGATGAAGACTAATTGGTGCTGGAAATGCGTATATCTTGACTCTGTTTATATTGTCTCTGGTTTAGATTGGTTTTCGGTTTGGGTAAGATTTGCTTTGGAAGTGGTCCAAGATTGCTTCCTAATTTGAAATGAAAATGCTAAGCGTGTATCTGTCGCTTCTTAGATTTATTGCGCCGTAAATTTAACTTGATTAATGAGAATATTAAACTTTAAAGACCACCACCACGCATGCCTGCTGAAAGGATAGATTGTTCAAAGTTTAACAACGATAATGGGTATGTTCAAAAACAAATTTTTCGATAAACTACAAAATTACAATACCCACGATATTTCACCTAGAAAAGCAGAAATAATGAAAAATGTTTATAGTAAAACAAACATCATATTAATCCTTAGTGTATAGTTAGTTAATTACCATGGTTTTCACGCTTATAATGCGAAGTATTCCCATAATAACTATAGATTAAAATAAGAACAACACAATTCTGAGGTGTCCATTCTGTCAAAATGAACTATTGTTAACAAGAAATAAGACAACATCCTCCTATCTTTAAATCTCAACCTTATAATCACGTCTTAGTAGATTTTTAAATATTTTTTCCATAGACTTGTCTACATTAGAGAAATACAACAGGGATGTATTTTTTCGAGAGGTTGCACGTTTAGGGCCGCACGTCATTCTTAGCGCGTCTTGAAGTTGAACCCTCGTTTAAAAGTAGACCACCAAGGAGAGGAATGAAGACAAAATTAATTTATCTATTTTTTTATATATATGTATATAAATTCCCTTATATACAATTTACATCATGACCAAGGCCTAGCTTGTATCGTGCTAACCACGAACTTGTACGTGCCCCCGATTTGCCAAGGATAGCGTCGCTACCAGCGTCGCCTTGCGTATTTAATTACGACACTCTTCGGCCGATGATTAATGGACCTTAGTTGGCTTCTTTCCTACCCCAGTATATACCCACTCGGACGGACACTGTTTCAACTACACCATCCACAGCCACAGGACGCGCGAAAGACAAGGCTCCTAAAGAGGCTGGATAATTGTCAAAAATGTCTGGTAACACTGGCCACCGTCTTTGTACCAAAGTATCTGTCAGATTTACTCCACAAGTGTGGGTCCCCTTCCTTGGGTGGGCCATAGCTCTAAGCCTGATTATATTTCTATTCTACCCACCACCGATTATCCCATAGGATTCTACGGATAAAGGCCTGTAACTTGTCCGCTCTCCGTTTCTATGTGTTGCTTGTAGCTGTAAGCTAATCGTACCCAGTCATACCTATAGAACGATTAATTACGATCATTTTTTTCACTCTCTCTGGAAATGATCGGGCTTTTTGGTTTGGTAAGAGTATCTTTAGTTGGGTGTGTCATTCGCCTTCCTTGGCGATTTTAACTTATGTGAATCGACTTTGAAAATGTTACTTCGGTAGCTGAAATCATATCAGCCTTAGGGAATGTTTTTTATATGGAAAAATTTCAAAATGTTTTCTGTTTAGCCATGGGTAAGATATGTTCCATAAGTTTGTCACTGGTTGCAAACTGGACCTTGTCATTAAGTGATGTAGGTCATAGATTCGAGGTAAAGTGACGCCTGCTGAGGCGCTGTCAATGGCTTATAACAGACTAAATAGGAAGATGAATTGCAAAATCGACAGTGTAGTCAATTCTCGCGTCGTTCTCGCTCGAACTAGCTCTTGGTAAGTCTCTAGCATTCATACTTATGGAACATATCTTATAAACTTATGGTAAGGTTAAGGAATAGAAGCAGTATACATAAAAGTGTATCGTTACTTTTGAAGTTTAACTGTACCTTAAAAATTGCAGCTGTTATATTTTAAACAACTATAACTACAGCTTATATGTTACTGATAAATTGGCTTTTAAAATTTTTATTTCGTTGTAAAAGCATGTGAATCCAATCTATTGTCGAACCAATTTTCTCACTTTAGGGGCCCCGTCCTGGTACGCTTTTCGGCGAGTTCGTGATTTAATTTAGGAAAGGTAATCAATGAATCGGCGCCCGGGGCGTTGAGTTTTGCAGTTTTCCACGAGATGATAGAAAAAAAAAGAACTTCGACGTGGCTTTAGTATCCAGAAAACAGCCCCCTTTTTCCCTTATAGCTAAAAGAAACCCTTAGGAACTGTAGAATTGTAGAAGAGGTCACGTAAAGGTCACTTTTTTGTTTGACCGACGAAGCTTTTCTTTCATTTCGGGCTCCCTCTTTGTTTTTTCTGGGTAGTCGTTCGTCCCAACTTGAGAGTACCATCCCGGGCAATTGCTGCCTGTACGGGATTGTCTTTTAATTAACAGGAACCTTGAAATGAGACGAAGATGAAGTCATAGAACACGATCGGTTCTCTATATCTTCCTCCTTCATCAATCGCCTGGGATGTTATTTTTACAGGTCACGCCGTCACCCCTAACCTTTGACCCTCCTCTGGTAAGGTTGACTTCTTTATATAGTTTGGGGTGGCTCTTTTTCTTCTTGTTTAGATACCGTTAGGGGTCTGGGGTGGCCACCCTTTTACCGGGGGGGGGCAGATCCTTTAAGAAAGTAGTCGCGGCTCTGACTTAATCGAAGGAGATTCATCGCTGTTCGTTTCAAGGTGGGAATTCAGTATTGTAACTACAGCTTTGTTTCGTTGGGCTTGTATATATTTAGTGACTTTTACACCTGACTCTTTAGGGATGGATTGTTACAATTGTTATATAAACTGCAGTTAAATATTCTTGTGTGTTTGGCCCAATTGCAAGGTGTGATTGAGACGAACCTTTAGAAGAGGATATAGGGTTTGGTTGGGAGTTCGATGAAGTGAAAGGTTGGATCGGGCGCGCGCCATGGTAAATTTGCAGTTTCCGGACTGTGGATAATGAAGTAACGGTTGGGTTCGACTGGTGCATGCTGGTATAGCGAGGCCGTTTACGATGCGAGAGAGCGCGGACTCAAGTCTAACAGTTGCAGTTGACAGACCAAATAAATCGGCGGGTATTCTAGAGGTCTGAGTTAGCTAGGTCTCAGGCGAGAGCATGCAGTTTCCGTTTTTCCCTTTCACCAATTTCGAATTCAAGACGTTCCAGGGAACTAAGTTATCCTCATTTCCTTTTTGGCCCCTTTTGGTTCCTCTTCTCTTCTTCAACTATTTACCACTATCTGACATGGTCCATCAACACTTTTTTCCGCACCCTTTAGTTTCCAATAGACCAATATATTACCTAAGTGGCAAAAGGAACTTTTGTTCAGATCAAGATATAGCGTGCACCTTCTGAAGAACCTGAATTTATTTGAGGTAAACCCAAGCTTTACTTTCCTAAATTAAAGGGGTTGAGACATCACTTCGAAACATGCGCTGGCCTATAAATTAAAATATGCGTTAAGCCTAATTTTAAATTTCGCGTCTTAAGCCTTGGTTTTAGTTTAAGTTTTATAATTGAATACTGCACGTTTTAAAAAATTGAGGTAAATGTGTAGAATTATAGTTCATCTTCCCTTAAATTAAAAACTTAGTTTATTCCTAACTTAAATGTCTATAATTAACCTCGCGAACTCCCCTTTTAAAAAGTAGCTTAAGTACTATTTTAATCATTACCATTAAAGATAATTTCTTTATTACCGCTTGGCTATTATAAAAATATTTAAATTTCAAAACAACTTGATGGTTTCAAGCGTCTACTGTAAACCTCTAGGGGTATTACCATTTACCATGTCTCTATTTTCTGAAAATTAAGGTCTACCCTTAGAGATATATAGGGGTTTTATGACTTCGTTGCCTTTTGGAATTATTTAATGTCTGAGTGGAAATTTGAAGGGAGGTTCTACTCTGCCCGGATAATTTTTTTTAATGCTCATACGTGCGCAGACTGAGAGATAGTGATAGTTTAAAAGGCAATTAGAGTGTAAGGCAATGGTCATAGACTTATCCAGCAACCGACAAAACAATGCCTGTAGGCTAGCATTATTACCACGCTATGCTCGAAATATATTTCTTCAGTAACTAAATAAGTCATTTTAAAAAAAGAAAAATCCCTTATTACGAACTAAATATTTAACGAGGTCGTATACCTATAAAATCCTCTATTTAAAAAAACCCATAAACAAAGATAATGAAATTTAAACTTCTTAACACAATGTTGCCTTCGCTTTTTACGACTAAACGTGATGTTCGTTAAAATGAAAATCAAGAACTTTTTTTTTTGAGTTCCTTGTGAACCATTGGGGGAAAATTCCAGACGTTGAAGACACAAATCCAGCACCATGGAGAAAGGAGGTAAGATGGAGTGGTACCTTGTGCTCGCCCCTACCCTTCGGTAGGCAATTGTTAAGTGCTGCCGCCTAGCGACATTATATTTCTATAAGAACTAGCTTAAATTTTTAGGACAGAGACGTTGCAGTACCATACGACCCTTCCTAAATGCTGAGGATGCTGTGAGGACTTCGGTACCGTAGGTGAGGGTACAGAGGCAACGTTATAGGTATTTGGATTACCACTCCATCCTACTCTTCTTCAAGGTTGCACCATCTAAGACAGAAGTTTCCTATTGGGTGTATAATTCAATTGCCTGGTATCGGATCCTCGCACGAAGTTGTTAGTAACTTAGTGTTGATTGTTTGACCCCGGTCACGAATACCATCTATTCTCATGGGAGGTATTCCTGGCTGGGTATTCAGTAAAAATTGGCGCGCGAATTAAGAAGATCCGTATTGGTTATTTCGCCACTCGGACTTCGTACGGAATTGGTGGATTGGGGTATATATGGTATAGCAGACGAAACTTGGAAAAGTGAGACGTAACAGTTAGTGTATCCGAAAGAAGAGATAAGACTGATTTACTGTTGCCCTTTTGTAGACCTTCAATTACTACTATATAGAACTAGGCGGGGAATTGGTTTACTTAGGACATAGTACTGGTTGTACTACCATCATGTATACTATGTACAGAAGGGAGAAAAAGTCGCTAAGCCTAACGAAGTCGGTCGGATCAGAACTTCGTGATGTGACTTAAAACTATTTGTGTATATATACGTTTTATATTTAGTTTCATCAACGACGCTCCCGCCCCCGATGTCTGATGCGTTGATGTCCCATGAGATATTAAGTGGGACCATGCAGGAAGAGAGAATCCTTCTTTCTCTCTCTCTCTCTCTCTGCGAGATCTTAATGTAAAGATTGTAAGACCATATACTAAAGCCTTTGCTGTTGGTTAGGGCCTAACTTTGTAAACCACGAGTAAACCAGCAAGCAGCCTTAGGTTTTATCGTGTCCTATGGGACCTATCGTCTTTCGATAGGTTTTAATGTTAACCGAAATGTATGATTTCCCATGGAGTTCTCGAGTTAATTGAAAGTGAACGCGGTGGGAGTATCGCGTGCCGTGGTTCTTTTTCCAAAGTCACCTCCTCCCCCCTGCACGTCGCTTTTTCGGGTGAAAAATAACTTGGGTTCCCTTCGTAAAATTAGGGCTTAACCAGAAGGGGATAATAGAAGAAGCGTGACACTCTGTAGTTCCTCGACTTAATACCTTTAGTTATGTAACATGATTCTTCCCAGGCGAGGGAGCCCTTTTTGTTTGCTCTCCCGCTCATCAAACTTCAGATGGGTAACTACGGTGAATTCTATAACTGTTTGGTACTGAATCCTCAGCAATCAACCCACAAACCTTGATTGTCTTGACGTGGGACAAAAACGCACAAGTTCAGCGCTAATTGAGTAATGATGAGGGAACTATTTATCGCGTATGTGATTAGGTTTTGTAACCTTTCCAGATGATGTTGGGAAGGATGATATGTTACAATTACCCCACCCGCTTTGTGGTATGTACACTTCTCTCGAAGAGAAGTATTATATACTTCTGACTTAACGTATTATACCGAGATTATAAGATTGGAAAGTTTAAAAAAAGAGTAGTTACTCCGCAACTACTTTACTATCTTATTGCCTTAGGCTCAAAATTGGGATCTGTTCAAGTTGGGGATAAATTTTAAGCGGTTTGTTATATGGTTTTATAGAAGCGGAGTGGTTGTTTAATGGTTAGGTGGTACGAACGCACCAGGGGCACAAAATGAATTCATTCCTTCACGGTGTTGCCAGCATCTCCCTCGTCAATCTGTCTTCTTATATGAAGTCTTTTTCCTTTTTTAAAATAAAACGTATTTGAGACCTTTTCTTTTTTCCTCTCCTCCGTTTGGAGAGTTTGATAGATTGGAGTTTCCATCGTTTTACATTAATCTTTAACAGACTGTGGAAATATTTTCATTCTTTTCCCTATACGCTCGATCCCTATAGGTACATGTTCAAATTTAAAATGATGATGAAATAAATTTCTACAATAAAAAGGTGGGGTTAAAAAATTTAAATTGATGTAAGGCTTATTTTATTTTATACGGTTCTTTTATATTTATAGATAGATGTATTTTGAATGGATTGGGGTAGTAGCAATTTAAAGTAATTTGTACAGAATATTTAAAGGGTTAGTAAAATAATTATTTATGAAACAACTGTATAGATAGATTTTAAAATGTATAAACTTTTTTGTAGCTTTAAATTCGGTCAAGAAGTGATATCTAGTTTATTAGGGAGAAGGTATAAGATGCCTAAGCATTCGCACTCCATAGTCCCAGTCCCCCTTTTAAAATACAAAGGGGACGTAAAAGGAGGCCGGGCTATTTCGCTGCCTCTCCTCAGTCGGAAAATACAAGTAATTTTCGTCATTCGCGTCGCGCTGACGTGAGTTTTCAAGAACCAATTAGATGCTGGTTGTAATTTAGAGGCGGGGATTAACTCCGGACCTACATTTTGACTGGAGATAAAGCTGGAAATGTGGCGAATTTATACCTTCTCCCTAATAAACTAGATATCACTTCTTGCTTCGGTGTTGCAGGGTTGTCAGGCGCGAGTTCTTTAAGCCATCTTATTGTACAAGGGAATAAAATTAAATGATTTGTATCTTTATAGAAATACCCCAAATGTCAAAACAATTACACATAAACTGTCTCAGTTTCAATCAATAAGACTGCAGGGTGTTCCCAACATTTTTTACACACACTTTTTTCGATGTAGTATGTATCTATCTTCGAAAGAGAGAAAAGAATAAGAAACATAAGCGGTTTGCTTACGTCAAAAGATCGTTTCTCAATTTCGAGGTGTTGGGAGAGATTTGAGGATTATAGCACCGGGATAGGTGTATATACTTGTTTACATCATTCACCCGCCGAGTAGAAATTCCCTAAAGGCGTTTTCTCATAACTCACATTTCGGTTTTAGCATAATGGTAATCCCTTCCGTACTGTCTCTATGTTTCATCTACTGTATATTCCTTTGATCTTTACCGACTGACGATGCGATGGTGTACCGGACCCAAATTTATACAGTGAGGAAAAGATCAAAATAATATTTATAATTTTATCTGAATATCGCGAAACTGACAACGGAAGAAATTGGTATGTTTAATTGTAGACACTGTGAAACGAAAACTGCAGCGTTGTAAAATTAGGAAAGTTTTACAATTAGTTATCATTCATTGATTAAAAGAGTACCTAAATAATGGTAATAGAAAAATTAACAATGAGGGAACAACATTTGGTGTTATCTGTTATTATTAATTACTCATTTTCTAATTATATAATAACTGATATCCGCTGATGAAATGAAACGAAAGTCTAATTTCTGCACATAGATCTGCAATTTAGTGAACCAGTTTCATTCATTGGCAGTATATTGGAATTTCCAGAAGAAATAAGCGTTGGTTTAGCCTCTTCCACTCGTACTAGCTTTTCATTCGAGTACATTAAAATATTTCTAAGCATTAGAACCATTAACAAAACTGATATAAATTTAAAATTTTACTCTATTGAGAGTTTGTTTGATAGTCAATCTCGATAATTTGGGATCCATTCAGTTCAGCACTTAAATTATACTTCTACTTCATGTTACTAAACCTAATTCCACATTGACCCTCTCTTTGATTAGTAAATATTTCATATTCAAATTGATACCAAGGCCGCGCCTTTTTATTTTTTTTTTATAATAAATCAATCTTGTTATAAATATATTTTTTATGTTTAAGGAAGAAAAAGAATCTCATTTATTTTAATGGAAATTTGAAAGAAAAAAAGACGCTGCCTTTTTTGTTCAATATCTTATAAAGCTCTTTCGAAATTTTCCCACAAAATAGATTAATATACCTGTTACCATATCGAAAAATTACTCGACCCAACCTTTCTTTTTTTTTTGGCGATTTTAAACGACTATATTTAGGGTTATTATTAATGATCATTTTGCTCTAATAGATACTCGGTTTTAAAGAAAGATTAGATCGTGACTTGGGCCCTTAAAAACTTGTGAGAAATCGACTTTATTTAAAATAAACACCTTAAAATACTGTATGTCGCAATGGCTATAATATTTCCAAGAAGTGATATCTAGTTTATTAGGGAGAAGGTGTAAATTCGCCCCACATTTCCAGCTTTATCTCCAGTACAAACGTATTGTAGGTCCGGAGTTAATCCCCGCCTCTAAATTACAACCAGGATCTCATTGGTTCTTGAAAACTCACGTCAGCGCGACGCGAATGACGAAAATTACAGTCATATTTTCCGACTGAGGAGAGTGTAGCGAAATAGCCCGACCTCCTTTTACGTCCCCCCTTGTATTTTGAAAGGGGAACTGAGACTATGGCGCGCGAATACTTAGGCTTCTTATACCTTCTCCCTAATAAACTAAATATCACTTCTTGATATTACTTGTAAAATTTTTCGTTTCGTTTCGAACTTGGGGGCAAACCGTGTAATTTCTTTTTAAGTAATTCTGCGATAAGTTACCGATGATTATCGTAAGGTAAGTACAGAAGAACATTTATAACGTCGTGTATAGTATTTCATTTCTGGCTATATCCAGTTAGAAGAGCTAGCTAGTTGGCCCCCCAGCTAACAGGCTCCTTATTTCTTGAATCTCTTGATTTATTTTAATGGGAATAGCGATGCAAGGACGATTCGAATTCGTAATAATTATTTCTTTTTTTTTAATATTTCTCTCATTGTTTTAATTGGATTAGAGGAGTTTGATCGAACTAGAGAGGAAACCTTACGTGTGATGTTGAAATGTACCGCAATTATAATATGGTCTTTACGTTTAGGGTGTTGTATATTGTCTCTTTACTGTCATAATACCAGATATTTAATACAAACCTTTGTTTTGATGCATTAGAGGTTGGTAAAAGAAAATTCATTTAAAAACACAGAATTTTTTAAAAGAAAATTCATTTAAAAACAGAATTTTTTTAAAAGAAAATTCATTTAAAAACTCTGAATTTTTTTAAAAGAAAATTCATTTAAAACACAGAATTTTTTTAAAAGAAAATTCATTTAAAAACACAGAATTTTTTTAAAAGAAAATTAATTTAAAAACACAGAATATTTTTAAAAGAAAATTCATTTAAAAACACAGAATCTTTTTAAAAGAAAATTCATTTAAAAACACAGAATTTTTTTAAAAGAAAATTCATTTAAAAACACAGAATTTTTTTAAAAGAAAATTCATTTAAAAACACAGAATTTTTTTAAAAGAAAATTCATTTAAAAACACAGATTTTTTTTAACAAGAAATTCAATTCGATTAATATATTTTCCCAAATATCCTACCCATGCATGTTGGCGACATTATTCTTGGAAATTTAAAACATGAATATCCTTTTTTTCCAGCGTATGCTAGCAGTTTTATCCGAACCTATTAACCCACTATTTAATTCCGAATCGCACCCAAAACCAAAGGAACCACTTCAAAATATATAAAACAATATTTATTCTGAAAGAAAAAAAATATCACCACCATATTCAAGATCATGCTTTGGAATAAAACTTGAGGAAAATAACCCAAAAACCGTCCTCCCATATTGTCAAAAATCTTCGTAGGTTGAAAAATAGTATAAGAGAAAGTCATTGAGATATGAAGTTGTTCGTGCGAATACGTCCCGAAATCGAGTTTTCTTTCTCTTACTTTTAAATTCCAAGTAGTCACAAGTAGAACTGGATTTCTTAGTTCTTTCTTTCCCTCTAAATGTTTGATCTCCGGGGCTCTAAAGGCTTGCTATATCTGCGAAGGGGCGTGAAAGTGAGGAAACCACTACTATAAATTATAGCATAAGTTTACAAGATATGTTCCATAAGTATGACGACACTACCTATACTTCGTAATGCTAGAGACTTACAACTCGAACTAGGCCAGAATTGAAGTCCTACACTCGGTGGTTAATTTTGCAGGACTTCCATCTAATTCTATTTAGTCTGTACTAAGCCTTGACAGCGCCTCACCAGGCGTCGCTTTACCTTGAATCTATGACCTACTTCAATCACTTCATGTTGAGCTCTAGTTTGTAACCAAAGACAAACTTATGGTGAACATATCTTATAAACGTATGTTTGTAGGTATAAAAAAGGGAAAACTAGGTGTTGAATGATCCTGGAGAGAGAGAAATGTGTAATTCACGATCGTAGGTCTAATGGATTGATGCTTATATCAAACATTACCTAGACGAGACCCTATACCGGTTGCTTGTGTCACTGGAAACCATTGTTAAGCTATGAATGTGTTGTTAATGTTTGGTACGAATAGGGACAAGCGGTACAGGGTAAAGGTGGACATAATGAGATTCCGTGAGATGGCCGTGACTCACCGCGGGATAAAGAGGCGTCACCACCATTTCATAATACCATTTCTCCATTTCTTATGGTACTATTACTAACTTGTTGATCAAACCGGCACTGCTCGGCGCTAAAAGGATTAGGTGTCGGAAAGCCTCAAATGTATAGGGGGCCTCACTGGTTGGCGGTATAAGGGCCTCAAATGTGGTTTCGTTTCGGGGTTTTGACCTTTCTATGTGCGTGCAGAATTTTGATTGAAAGGTGGTCTGTATAGACCTTATATAATCGAATTGCCAAGAAAAAAATATATATGTAGTTTACAATGTGTATATTTTTTTGAGGCTTGTTAAATCGAGAACCTATATACGACCTAAGAACACATGAATATCTTACAGAGAAATAGGAATTCATTAAAATAAATTAAATCGTGGCACTACAACCAAGAAGTGATATCTAGTTTATTAGGGAGAAGGTAATGGTATAAATTCGCCACATTTCTAGCTTTATCTCCAGTCCAAACGTATAGTAGGTCCGGAGTTAATTCCCGCCACTAAATTACAACAAGCATCTCATTGGTTTTAGAAAACTCACGTCAGCTCGACGCGAATGACGAAAATTACAGTCATATTTTCCGACTGAGGAGAGGCTGCGAAATAGCCAGGCCTCCTTTTACGTCCCCCCTTGTATTTTGAAAGGGGGACTGGGACTATGGCGCGCGAATACTTCGGCATCTTATCCTTCTCCCTAATAAACTAGATATCACTTCTTGCCTTTACCGAGTTGCTAGTATCATAAGCTGTTTTATTTTAATTGCGTTTTAATATAAGTTATTCGAGCCTTTCGGTTAAGTGAAAAACTTCACGACGTGCCAGACAACAAAAAAATAATTTCAACCAAGGATGTAAGGTAATTACCTAAAGATAATTAGCATAATCATCTTGTAATTAAATAATTTTCTGTATAGTCGTCGTTTTTCCTCACACTCAAGGTGTGAAGTAGTGATAATTATACTTTATTATACCGATTATTTAAAAAATTATATATATATGTATAATGGGGTCGGTATATAACCCTTTGAAGTAGTGTTGTAGATTGAGCTATCTAATTTACATATTCCGGTATACTTAAGCGTTTTATAATTTCGCCTAGCTCGTAGACAAGCATATCCTTGAGATTATTCGTTTCAATTATCCACGCACCCTAAACGCCAATTTAACCAAACAAGACTGAAATTATACGCGCTCTATTGTCTCGATAAAAATCTGTTCACAAAAGAAAAACCAATTTGTGGGATGCAGTTACCTAAATAATAATACGAAATTCTTTCAAGTTTCGTAAGAAAAGTAAACTTTATTCGCTACACGTATACCCACATTTTAATGACCCCTTTTTATTCATTTTTTTCAAAAAAGAACCTTTCTCGTGGACAATTTTCTCAAAATTTAAAGTTAATTATTTTTTATATAAAAAAATAAAAACACGAGCTATTAAAGGAAAATTTCCAGGTAGAATTTTATCGTCCTTTATTTTAAAAATCTTATAAAATAAAGAATATTTCAAATTGGATTCATGTATCCATCTACAATATTAAATATGATACTAGCAATTAAGCCTTGGTTTCTACACGTTAAAACCTCTGTTAAGATGACGACAAGAGGGCTATAAATCAATACGAATATTACCTACAGAGAAACAAACTTCCAGGGGCACGCCTACATACTGGATAATTTCCCTGTCGCCGCAAGACAACACTAGAGGCAGCCCAAGCTCACTGCATCTGAGAGGCTAGCCAACTCGGTCATGCCTGTAGCGGTGTCTCCTGACATGATTCAAATTATCCACTATAAAGGCGTGCCCCTGGAAGTTTGTTTCCCTGAATGTAATATTCGTATTGGTCTATAGAAGATTCTATTGGACAACCAGCAACCTGACAGATTTGTCCAATACGGTTTTACATCCGTATGTCGTCATTATCTTTTTAATTTATAGATGAATACATCGTTCCAATTTTTGAAATATTCATTATTTCATATATGCTCTTTTGAATGTGAATTAAAAATCCCCAGAGTGCATCTTTCCTTTAACACTGGCATGTGAGTCAATTTCATGCGCCTGTTTTACTAAAGTTCATGGGTGTAGTCGATATGAAGATAAGGTATATAACAACAGGGGTCGGATCTCTGAAAATCTTTTGTACTCTTGGTTTTTTTTGGATGCATTTTAACAATCTTTTTAACCGGGATATAATGTGTTGGGAGGTACCATCGTGTCCGTATTCAAACATGTCTGGTCCAGATAAACTCTCCCGTTACGTTATGTTCATTATTCATTTTAGACAGGTGCGGTAGCCGACCCAAGGTAAATTTTGATTTAAGATTCCTCCTTGGTACCTCAACCTTGTATTCAAACGGTATTTAAAACGTCAATGGTCTTGTATCATGTCTTATCGAGGCATGAAGTTGATGCATTACAATGAGGGACATTCCCTAGATCCATTTTATAAAATTCCATTTGTCCTTTCGTTCTTCATCCTCTTTTTAAGGTAAAGCCAAGTTGGGGTCCGTTTTACGTCCTCTTTTTTAAGGTAAAGCCAAGTTGGGGTACTTCGTTAGTCCTCTTTTCAAGCTAAAGCCAAGTTGGGGTCCGTCGTTGGTCGTGTTTTTAATGCAAACCCAAGTTGGGGTCCTTCGTTAGTCCTCTTTTTAAACCAAAGTCAAGTTGGGGTCCTTCGTTAGTCCTCTTTTTAAACCAAAGCCAAGTTGGGGTCCTTCGTTAGTCCTCTTTTTAAACCAAAGCCAAGTTGGGGTCCTTCGTTAGTCCATTTTTGTAACCAAAGCCAAGTTGGGGTCCTTCGTTAGTCCACTTTTTTAACCAAAGCCAAGTTGGGGTCCTTCGTTAGTCCACTTTTTTAACCAAAGCCAAGTTGGGGTCCTTCGTTAGTCCACTTTTTTAACCAAAGCCAAGTTGGGGTCCTTCGTTAGTCCTCTTTTTAAACCAAAGCCAAGTTGGGGTCCTTCGCTAGTCCTCTTTTCAATACAAAGCCAAGTTGGGGTCCGCCGGCCTCTTGAACTTACTTGGACTTGGCTCAGTCGACCTTTAAAGAATATTTTTGGCGAAACAATGGGGTAGTTTCACTTCTATTTTTACTTATAGTTAAGGAATAATGCGGCGTTGACAATAAGATCGCGTTCCCAAAGCTAGTTTCTGTATGCAAGACGCGTGATTTATACAAATCCAATTTGGAGATCAACCTTTACCGCAGCGCAATTACTACTAACAAATACAATTTTAACTGAATGAATAGGTCTTTTCATTTCGAGCCCCAGTTTCTTTATTTTTCTTTTTCCAAGAGAAGCGTCTGATAGTTAATAAGAGTTGAAGGTAAAGCGTCGAAAACGTGATTCTTTTGTCTAGAAGCGGACGCTCTGCTTAGTGATTAAAATTGCTTGTTCGCTCCAGCTTTTTTGTGAAAAGAGAGGCCCTAACTGGTACCCTAGCTTTCTATACTATACCAATTCCCTTCCAGATGAGGCCTGACACCCTTGAACTTGCGCTTAAACGAAAATTATCAAAGAAAAACGTTTCGCGGTTTAAAATAAGTAATAAGCTTATCTCATGCTCATTTATTTTTGAGCACCCTGGTTATTGGTATATAGTCATAAATTTATAAGATATGTTCCATAAGTATGACACGACCTATAATTCGCAATGCTAGATAGAGAGAGACTTACAACTCGAGCTAGTTCGAGAACGACAAGCGAGAATTGACTAGGTTTGGTACTGGTAAATGTGAACGATTCTAAATGCGAACACTTTTTCTTCAAAATTTTGTAACTAATTTTTGAGCGGCTCAAATTCCTTTTAAAAGGGCTTAATTTGTAGATCGAATATCGAGGATTACGATAAAAATGGTCCGAATATTATAGGAATACGTGGATGAAAGATACGGACCAATATACACACCAACTCTTACTACACTCGGTGGTTAATTCTGCAGTCCATGCATCTAGTTCCTATTTAGTCTCAACTAAGCCTTTGACAGCGCCTCACCAGGCGTCGCTTTATCTCAAATCTATGACCTATCTCACTCACTTCAT
This sequence comes from Phalangium opilio, assembly GCF_054372755.1. NCBI lineage: Eukaryota > Metazoa > Arthropoda > Arachnida > Opiliones > Phalangiidae > Phalangium > Phalangium opilio. The sequence continues at coordinate 1,854,705 of NW_028324187.1, read as the reverse complement.
GACAAACTCCAGTTTGTAACCAGTACGACAAACTTATTATGGAACATATCTTATGTCCTTATGGTGTAGTAAGACCTTAATAGTTATTTATTGTTTCAGTTTCGAGGATTTACGATTAAAATTGAGCCGATTTATTCTAAGGCAGAGTCCTAGTTGGGAGACACTCTAGGAATTTCAAATATACACAATATCTTTCTGGGATTAACCGCGCGTCGTCTAGCTAGGCCTGGGTGCTGCTGTAGGACGCCTTGGGGGTTATCTGGCTTTTGTATCGGTGATATCGGACATGACAAATGGGTTGTCGAGCGCAAAAGCGCTCGTTTGACCTACCCCTGAGCATAAATGAAATGCCTATGCTTTGTAGCCCCTCAGAAAAACTATTTTAGAGGTACCGAATAGGAAATATTTTCGTGTAAAAGGAGGGATTAAAAAGTATAATTAATATTCAGAACCGAGCATGGACCTTAGACCATTTGAAGTCAAGCTACTTGTTAGAAAAATTATATACCTACGTGGGTTGCGTAAATTTATTATTTAATGCTAGCGGTTTTTAAACGTTTCTGACACCCACCGGGTGTAAAAAAATTGTTTCAAGTTCATTAAAGGACATTAGAAATTGGCCCAAAAACGTGTCTACGAAAACTATAGCGCTAAGTTTGATGGCGAGAAAAGTCACGGCTACTTTAGAGTTTTCATTTTCAAATTGCAGGTTGTCACACAGGTATTTTGAAATTGGGTGTGGAATGTCAGGGAAAATTTAGGCAATTGTCATAAACATAATGGAAATTGGTTCGATTAAATTCAATAAACAAGGTCAGGGAAAATTACTTTAGATAATCAGGGAGAATTATTTTAGATAATCAGGGAATATTATTTTAGATAATCAGGGAATATTATTTTAGATAATCAGGGTGTTAATTATTTTCTTAACTAAATTGATTTTGTTACTTAATTTCTTACTTATAAAAATTTGTTACTTAATTTCTTACTTATAAAATTTGTTACTTAATTTCTTACTTATAAAATTTGTTACTAAATTTCTTACTTATTAAAATTGCTACTTAAATTGTTACTAAAAAGTTGTTGTATAAAATAGAAATTGCAAAAAAACCCTAAAAAATATCAGTACAAAAAAGAAAAAATATAAATTCTAAAGAATGTTAAAATGGAAAACTTTGTAAAGAAAAGGGTAATGCCCCAGGGTGAGCAGTAGGATAGCATGTTTTCAACTCAATCGATAATCCTACTGTTCGAACCCTGTCGTGGAAAATCCCCACCCTTTTCTAACCCCAAAATCGTCAACTGTACACACCTTGAAATTTTTGTAAAAAATAAATCACTTCTTCACTTTCTTTTACTAAGGAAGGATCTCCAGTCTCTCTCCGATATACTAATGTAAGTTCATGGGCTATTTTTCAGTCGGTAGTCTATGCCTTAAATAAAGCTCTCCCAAACCAAACAAAATTTAACTTAAAATAAAATCGGCAACTAACTTAGTAAGGATTTACTATATGGTGCGTGTCAACCCGGGATTAAACCACATCCCCTAAAATAAACGTAAATTAGTAATCGAAAAAAAAAAAATAACTCAATCAAAATGGCTGGAGATGGCGAAGAAGCGGGAGCAAGCGGTTCCTCGGCAAAGAAAAAGGAATTAGAAAACCTAAAAGCAACTAGGAAAGCTGTAAGAACTTTAACTACTAAACTAATCACGGCTTTGGAAAAGCTGTTAAAAGAAGAATCACCCGATGAGGATGATTTGGAAGATGCACTGGCGTGCGTAGAACAAAAAGAACAAGATCTAATTCAACTGGAAGAAAAAATAATTAAATTAATGGATTCGACCTCGGAAGCGGAAAGTCAAGTGAAAGCTGCTCAACAATACCGCGAGGACTTGATACTTATTAAAAATCGGACTAATCGAAAATTAAAAAAAATACGTAACCAAGGAATACAAACCACTTCAAATGCACCGTCAATATCGGGATCTAATACCAACCTCAGCGTTCTTGGAAACCACGGGGGAGGATCTATTCAATCAAGAACAGCGGAAACAACTAAACTACCAAAACTCATCATGGCGAAATACAACGGCGATCTCACCCAGTGGTCATCGTTTTGGAACCAATTCAAGGCAGCTGTACACAACAAAGAAGAACTTCAAAAGGTAGAAAAATTCAATTATTTGAAATCTTACTTAGAAGGAGAAGCCAAAATGGCTATAGAAGGACTTTTCGCGTCTGATGAGGCTTATGATGAAGCAGTAACAATTTTGATTAACCAATTTGGAAATCCGGATTTTGCAATTTTAAGTCATACAAATGCTTTGTTAGATTTAGGATTAAAACCACTTAATGATTCAAACAATTTAAAGGCACTAAGAAACCACTATAACACTTGTGAAATCAACATTCGCAGCTTAAAAGCATTAAACGTAGATACTTCAGCTAAGGGAAACGCCTTTTGTGCCTCTATCTTAAAAAGTCTCCCCGAGGATTTTAGGCTACAATATTCTAGGGAATTAAACGAAGAACGTAGATGGAATGTTAACTTTTTGTTAGAATTTATTAAGAAAGAATTGGAAAATAGAGAATCTGCGAGACTTCTAGGAGCTACGCCAGGAAACCCCAAACCCAAAATGGATGGGTCTCAATTTAAACCAAAAAACGAAAGTAATTCTTTTAGGCCTAGATCTTCAGCGCAGGTTTTGAATACGGGGATAAGGTTTAACAATAACCCAAGAACTTATCAAAATAACTACCCCAAAAATTATCATCAAAATAATTATCCCAAATTTAATTATCAAAGAAACCCCTCTGATAACATTTACTGCATCTTCTGCCAGGATAGTGTCCATAGATCCCCCAATTGCACAAAATTCAACTTAGAACAAAAACAAAAAATAGTAAGGGATCAAGGAAGATGTTTTACTTGCCTTAGGCAAAATCATTCTGCAGAAATATGTCCATCACATATCAAAATTTGTAAAAAATGTGGAAAAGGACATAGTTTTGCTTTATGTGATAAAAATGAGGTTAACATAATTAAAACCCAATCGTCTCCAACGCCAGAAAGCATTGTTTCTGGGTGCCAAACCATGTCAGTAACTAGTGAGAGAACGGTGTTATTACAAACAGCTCGAGCCATAGCTTTAAATCCTAACACTAACGAAAATAAAAATATTAGAGGTCTCTTGGATCCCGGAGCTCAGGCTAGTTTTGTAACAAATAACATAGTTGAACAACTAAAATTACCTATAATTGGAGAGCAGGTAGTAGAAATTTATCATTTTGGTAGCGAAATCCCAGTCCAAGAAAAACGTAGACAAATAAAACTCGTCTTGCAAAACACACAAAATCCAAACAAAAGGGTGGAAATAACAGCGCTAGAAGTCCCATACATTTGCAAAACTATAACATCATACAACAGCGCGGAAGTAGAACATTTTATTAACTTAAAGGGATGGCAATTGGCAGATCAGATTAATGGGAATCTAGCTTGTAGCTCTAGCATAGAATTCTTGATTGGAGGAGATTTTTACTGGGAAGTTGCAACGGGAAAATCAGAAAGATTTGGACATAAATTAGTGGCTATTGAAACAATGCTAGGATGGGCTATCCAAGGGCCAAGAGAAGGAAGAAACTCAGAATTACTAGAATGTTCAATTATATCCATGGGAATAGGAGTAAGTAAATTAAAAACCATAGTAAAGGGTTTCTGGGATTTAGAAAGTCTTGGAATTTTAGACGGAAATTGTAAACAAAATCAAGATCAAAACGCAGAAAATTTAGATTTAAAAATTGAAAAAATAGAAGGGAGGTACCACGTGCAATTTCCTTGGAAAACTGAAAAAGGGGTCTTACCCAACAACAAGGAGGTAGCTACAAAAAGGGCTATAGCTTTAAATAAAAGATTCATGAATGATCCCATATTGTTTTCGGACTATAAAAAAGTTATAGACGAGCAATTAAAACTAGGTATAATAGAAAAGGTCCCATTTCCAAGTATCGAAAAACCGGGCACTTATTATTTACCCCATCAAGCAGTAATAAGACCAGAAGTCAAAACAACAAAACTAAGAGTGGTCAACGATGGCTCCTCCCACGCAAAAGGGGTTCCGTCGTTGAACGACTGCCTAGACCCAGGCGAAAACTTAACTCCAGAATTGCTTCTATTATTAATTAGGTTCAGAAAACATTTAGTAGCGTTTATCGCTGACATTGAAAAGGCATTTTTAATGATAGCCTTACACGAGGAAGAAAGGGACTCGGTTAGATTTTTGTGGGTCGTACAGGATAGCACTGGAAAAATCCAAATGAACCAATTTATAGAGTTAAGATTTGCACGATTACCCTTTGGCATAACTTCTTCCCCCCACATTTTAACAGCTACAATTAAACATCACATTAAAAACACCCCCGACGCTGATCCTAAGGTAGTAAAAATGTTAGACAATGACCTATACGTCGATGACCTGACTAGTGGGGATGATAGTGTAGAGAAGGCTTTCAAATTATCTACAGGGGCTATGGACCTCATGTCAAAGGCTAGTATGCGCCTTCGTAAATGGCAAACAAATTCTATAGAATTAAGGAAAAAATGGGCAGATAGCGATCACAGAATGCTAGAAAATAATGACAAAAACGAAATAGCCTTATTTGAAGGAGGAACGGAGCCTGAAACTCTAAAGGTTCTGGGATTAAGATGGAACACGGGTACCGATACCTTTTCCTTTGACTTAACAAAAATATTTGAGTTAATTAAAACCGGAAAAATCTGTAAACGAGAAGTTTTAAGTACCGTAGCGCAAATTTTCGACCCTGTCGGCCTACTCTCGGCTTACACAATTAGAGCAAAAATGCTTTTGCAAGAACTATGGAAATTAAAATTAGGTTGGGATGAAGCCTTACCCCCAAACTTGGCTGAAGACTTCAGCAAATGGACTCTTGAATTGCCAAAATTACGTAATATCTCAATCCCAAGACATTATTACGGAGTTAGCCAGGACGATATTGTATCTCAAGAATTACATGGATTCTGCGATGCTAGTCAAGGGGCTTATGCTACGGTTATTTATGTAAGATTTGAATTAAAATCAGGAAAAGTTGGTACAGCATTAATCACTGCCAAGGCTAGGGTAGCCCCCCTAAAAGAATCAACACTAACACTACCTAGGCTGGAATTAATGGGATGCCTCTTAGGCGCTAGGTTAGTTAATTACGTCAAGGAGGAATTTAGCGATAAAAACACAACGATTTTCATGTGGACAGACTCCACAATAGCTTTACATTGGATAAAGGGAAAATCTGACACATGGAAACCTTTTGTGTCAAACCGTGTAAAAGAAATTCAAGAGTTATCCAAACCAAACAATTGGTCACATTGGCCCGGAGTTCAAAACCCGGCGGACCTACCCACTAGGGGAGTGACAGTGGAAAAATTGGCTCAAAGTAAAGTCTGGTGGGAAGGGCCACAATGGTTAAAGGAGCCTAAATTAAATTGGCCCCAAGATAAAAATATAGAATTGGAATTTAGCCCCGAGTCCATAGAACCAGAAAAAAGAAAAATTATTAACTTGACTATTAGATCTCAGGAGAAAGGAAATCTAAACAACTTAATTAACATAAATAATTATGGAACCATTTGCAAGCTATTACGGGTCACTGCATACCTCTACAGGGTATTAGAGCGCGCTAAGAACAAAATAAAAATTACAGGACCTATAACGGCCCAAGAAATGGCTAGAGCGGAAATTAACTGGATAAAACATATTCAAAAAAATGAATTTGGAATAGAATGGGCTGCTATCCAAAACGGTAATCCTATCCCCGAATCATCAAAATTAGTGTCTCTCAACCCTATACTCAATGGGGAAGGATTAATTTGTGTGGGAGGCAGGCTAACAGAATCAAAAGTTCTAACCTATAGGGAACAACACCCTATAATCTTAAACAAAAATAGATTTACATCACTGATTATGGATAGATGTCATAGGTTGGTAATGCATAGTGGGGTCCAAAGTACCGTAACTCAAGCAAGGGAACAATACTGGATAATAGCCGCGCGACAGGTAGCAAAAACAACCATCAAAAACTGCGTAACATGCAAAAAGGATCTAGCTAAGGCTGGGAAAGCCCCAACTGCCCCTCTTCCCTCGGATAGGATTGAACAAACTCAAAGCTTTTCAGTAATAGGCGTGGACTTTGCCGGTCCGCTTTACATAAGAAATAACACAAACAAAAACACTGAGAAAACCTACATATGCTTATTCACTTGCGCTGTAACTCGTGCTGTGCACCTTGAGCTAGTTCAAACATTAACAACTGAAGATTTCATAATGGCTTTTAAAAGAATGATGGGAAGGAGGGGAATACCAGAAGTAATTTACTCTGACAACGCTCTAACCTTTAAAAAGGGTAGCCAAGACTTAAACCTTATTTGGGATAAATTAAATGGAAAAGAGCTATTGGAATTTTTTAGTGCAAAAGGAATCACATGGAAATTCATAGTGGAAAGGGCGGCCTGGCATGGAGGCTATTGGGAAAGACTAGTTCGGTCAACAAAAACAATACTAAAAAAGGTTTTGGGAAAAGCCATGCTTAAATTTTCGGAAATGGAAACTATTCTGGTAGAGGCGGAAGCCGCTATAAATTCACGACCCTTAACCTACGTTTTTAACAACATTGATGAACCCTCCCCACTCACACCGGCGCACTTTTTAACCGGCAAAAGAATTACTTGTTTACCCCCTCAAAATTTAAAACTGGTCAAGGCTCCGGAAACTCAAAGAGAAATGGTTAAAAGAATTAGATATAGGGAACAATTGATAGAGACCTTCTGGAGAAGATGGAGGCACGAATATTTAATGGAATTGCGATCAGCGCACCACAATTGCGCTAAAAATAAACAAAGCGAGGTTAAGTTAGGCGATGTAATGTTGATTCACCAAGATAAAGTGCCAAAACACGTATGGAAACTAGGTGTTGTAACGGAAATTAAATTAGGCAGAGATAATAAAATCAGATCTTGCGAACTTCGCACAAGTAATGGAAATACAATTAGACGTCCTATACAATTGTTGTATAACTTAGAGATAAATTAAAAAAAAAAAAGGAGAAAATAAAATGTTATTTAGTAATATTAGTCAATATTACGCGGGGAGTGTTAATTATTTTCTTAACTAAATTGATTTTGTTACTTAATTTCTTACTTATAAAAATTTGTTACTTAATTTCTTACTTATAAAATTTGTTACTTAATTTCTTACTTATAAAATTTGTTACTAAATTTCTTACTTATTAAAATTGCTACTTAAATTGTTACTAAAAAGTTGTTGTATAAAATAGAAATTGCAAAAAAACCCTAAAAAATATCAGTACAAAAAAGAAAAAATATAAATTCTAAAGAATGTTAAAATGGAAAACTTTGTAAAGAAAAGGGTAATGCCCCAGGGTGAGCAGTAGGATAGCATGTTTTCAACTCAATCGATAATCCTACTGTTCGAACCCTGTCGTGGAAAATCCCCACCCTTTTCTAACCCCAAAATCGTCAACTGTACACACCTTGAAATTTTTGTAAAAAATAAATCACTTCTTCACTTTCTTTTACTAAGGAAGGATCTCCAGTCTCTCTCCGATATACTAATGTAAGTTCATGGGCTATTTTTCAGTCGGTAGTCTATGCCTTAAATAAAGCTCTCCCAAACCAAACAAAATTTAACTTAAAATAAAATCGGCAACTAACTTAGTAAGGATTTACTATACAGGGAATATTATTTTAGATAATCAGGGAATATTATTTTAGACAATCAGGGAATATTATTTTAGACAATCAGGGAATATTATTTTAGACAATCAGGGAAAATTACTTTAGAAAATCAGGGAAATATTTTTTAGAAAATCAAGGAAAATTACTTTAGAAAATCAGGGAAATTTTTTTTAGAAAATCAGGGAAAATTACTTTAGAAAATCAGGGAAATTTTTTAGAAAATCAGGGAAAATTACTTTAGAAAATCAGGGAATTTTTTTTAGAAAATCAGGGAAAATTACTTTAGAAAATCAGGGAATTTTTTTTTAGAAAATCAGGGAAATTTTTTTTAGAAAATCAGGGAAAATTACTCTGGACAATCAGGGAAAATTACTCTGGACAATCAGGGAAAATTACTTTAGAAAATCAGGGAAGTAAATTGAATTAAAGTGGCAAACGTCTTGGGTGCTACGATCTATTTCATTGTTAGTATTATTAACTTGTCGTAATTTGTTTCTCTCTATGTTTACCTGTCAATAATTTTCTTCCACCTAGACTTTTATCAAATAAAGCAGGTTTTAATTACAACATTTTAAGGGATGGAAGGGGGTATCTAAGGTGTGAACGTAATAAAGTCAACAACAATTATACAAGACGTAAGACGTAGGTAGACCGTATAGCTAAAGTATCGGTTCCTGGTTGAGAAAGTTTATTAGCTATGGGCTAACGGACAAGCAAACCTATATAGATTTATGTTCTGTTTGCTGAAGTTTACTCATTAAGGTTCGCGCGAGAGCTTGGTTTTCGGTGAAATATATCGCCAGCTGGAGTTAACAGGTTCCTCAGACCTTCGCCTTAAATCGATCCCCTCTGGTTTTCTTCGCTGGTTCAACTCTGAAAAGTGCCCCGGCCAAATGGCCACACGTTTCTCCTGTAAATATATCGGCCACTGAAATACAAGTAATCATTTAGTATTATGCTCCCGAGAGTTATATAGCTAACTCAGTCCTCCGATAATATTGAACTTTGTAGGCGCCTAATATATAACCAAACCGTATACTTTCCCGCCAACCTTAGGAGTTAATCACTTTATGACGTTGATAAAGTTCAGTCTAAGAGTGAGGTGGTTCACTACTCCTCACTCAATTCGAACTTCAAAATTTCAACTATTAACGACTTGTAATTATGGAGCTAGTCGGACATTATCAAAGAAATTATTAGTTACTATCTATCATCTTGGTTTTATAATTTGGGTTTATTGGGTAATTCGTTAATATAATTGTTTATCTTTAATAATGCATATGATTCCTTGATTTCGTCAGTTTCTTCCAAAGATTTCCTGAATTCTTCAAAGATTTCTTGAATGATTTCCTGATTTCTTGAATGATTTTCTGATTTATCCAAATATTTCCTCTTTTCTTCGAAGATTTTGCTATTTTGTTAGAGATTATTTCGAAACCATCCCAAAGTTTCTGTAATTTCATTCGAACGCTCAATTTTATGTTAGTGGCCGACCCCTTGGCATATCCCATTTGAGTCAGTCTTAATTTCTAAGGAGTTTCCTTGGAAAATCGAACCGAAGTTTCCTTAGAACTAAGGAAAATAGGAAATTGATTTACGTAAGTTACGTTACAAATGGTTCATTTGCGAACTAAGCCATCTTGAAAGATAGAAAAAAAAGCTACAGTTAACTAGTAGGTGGGAACCATTTATGAACTTTTTCGCGCCTCTAGACTTCGACGAAATATTCATTAGAATTCTTTCGGAGTACAGACCCAGAATGTCATCGCGGCCCCGTTAGCCCGAAAAATGTGGCAAAAATACTATTTAGGCTTAGCGAAGCGCGTGTATCCTGTGTTAAGTCATCTCATCTTATACCAAGAAATGAGAGAAAATGTTTTTAAATTGTTTTTAAGGTGGAAGAAACTCGGGGAAAACTTTTAACGAATGGAGGAATAAAAAGTCAAAAAGGTTAAGAATAAGAAGTCCCTTGAATATAAAATAATTCTAGAAACGATTAAGTCTTGTTCATACCGAAACATTTATTGATATCTGTTATCTAACCCTGAACGATTAGAAAAGTCTGTATAAACTATTACCATGTGAATACGACTTAGGGTCAAGAAGGTCACAAAACTGCATTCGATCTTCGACTCCTTCTGCCTTAAAAGGTCACGTGTGAAAGTTGTAGTGAGTGTGAGTAGGCGTAGACGAAATCTGACAGTAAAAGCTGAAGTTTCATCTCTAAAATTTAAACCTCCCCGCTGAATAACATCTTTTATCAAAAGGAAACAAACTATTAGAATATTTCCATGATCTCCCCACCACTTCAACTTCCGTTACAGGGTTTACGCCTAATTCTATACTATGAGTGAAACTGAACCGCAAAAAACCTAAATTACGTCTCGTAAACTTCAAAAACTGAGCATTGCGATGCGTTCCGACTTTTGAATATCTACGTTCGGACATATTATATTTGTAGGAACCGGTCGTTTCGGTTTGTAGTTCCGAACGCGAACTATTAAATAACCTTTCGTGTGAACTTCAACGCGTAGCGCTTTGTAATAAACGCCATCGTAATAACAGTAATCCAAGTCTGACGTATACGCGAAATAGGGAAACATTAATTAAACTTCACCCCCTAGAAAATATCTAGAAATATTAAACATAACCTTATATGATTCTCCATAAGTATAAGTCGAAAGAAAACTTTCTAGGCGTACGATTCCTGGTATGAGTGTCTCGCATAGGGGCGTCGTGTTGTGGTGAATTTGTCTGAAGCAGAAACCATAACCCAATGATCTAAATCTCCATCTTTAGCCCTAATCCTGCTCGACCAAAGCATGAACTAACAGAAGGCCATGCCACTATTCTGTTCCGGTTTAGAAGAGAAATGTTTAATCAAAGATGGCATGGAAGTCTTATTTTATTTTGAACAACGCCGATACTGTAGCGTTATACTTATGAAGAGTTTAATAGGTTTATGATATTATTTATATCAAACTGTACAGGGGCCTATGCATTAACATATGATAGAATAAGCTGAAAGAAAAAAGAAATTATGTAACGATGCTTATGAAATTGGTCGGTTTTCCTTATAGTAAGGCCTATAATTTGAAGAGAGGCTCTTAACTAATCTTTTTCTTCAAGTTTATGTCCTGAGACACCTAACGTTAAGAGTAATGTCTTTGCCAGACAGCTGACACTACTGCGTTTGAATAATTCATTTGTCTCGTCGGTCCGTTTTGAAAGAAGGTACACTCTTCAGAGACGCTATGCGCGTTGAAATAACTGGGCTACGCAATGTTTAAGTTTGTTTAAGAGAAAGAGAGTGAGCCCACTTATCTGGGGTATTATTAGAGCGTGGCCATATGCGAGGCACGTGCCGGAATATTTTGAGGGTTGTAAGTGGTTCTATATTTAAACCACGGGTATCGATATGATGTGTTTGTAACCGAGAACCTGTGGTAGGCTATATGGATTTCCTAAGATAAGTCTTTCAAGACGTCAAGTGATAATTGCAGTATAGTTTTGGTTTTCAATTAGTTTAAAAAAATACACATAAATGAAAGATAGATGATGATGTCCAGGTTCATAAGCCCATTCGGGTCCCATACTTACGCAATATAGGGTTATCATATTTCATGTAAACTAAAATGTGGGAACTAACTTTGTAAATAATTACTTTTGTTCTATTTACAGCTCGGAAGTGGCGACGGTCGAAGCGATATGACAGTAGAGGTAAGTGAGCTTGTATATACTTCAAAATTACACCTTTTTCATCCATCACCGCGCTTTATCGATTAAGTATCGATTAAAAGACAGCAAGCCCCAAAAAAGGCCAAGGTCAACGCGATACAATTATGTTTCCATTTGTATTATGACTGGATCCCGCATTTTTCTCCTCATTTTTAATCCATTTACTGGAATTCATTCGTATTACTAAGAATATTGGGACGTAGCTTTATTCTCTGGTAACATATTCTTTGTACACTTTGTAGCGATAATAAAGTGGTAAAAATAGCATCATAAGTTTATAAGATATGTTCCATAAGTCTCGTATTGCTAGAGACTTAACAGTTCGAGAACGACAAGCGAGAATTGAAGTCCTACACTCGGTGGTTAATTTTGCAGGACTTCCATCTTCCTATTTAGTCTGTACTAAGCCTTTGACAGCGCCCCAGTCACCAGGCGTCGCTTTACCTCGAATCTATGACCTACGTCACTTCATGACAAGCTCCAGTTTGTAACCAGTGACAAAATTATGGAACATATCTTATGAACCCATGATATCATCATAGATGAGCATCTTCAGCGCCATCAAAGTATATAAGGGTTGGTTGGAATATTCTTAGTATCACGAATGAATTCTTGGTAACATCTATAACTACGTTAGCAAGCGCGTGCTGTAAGTTGAAAAGAATGCGGTAAACAGCGCAGCAATTGATGACAGACGCCCATAGGACTGGTTATAGGGAAAGAGGCGTTACTGTACATTCGGCTCGCGTGCCTAATTGATTTGTGACGCTAATTAGTCGGACCCGGGATGATCTAGGAGAGGAGATGAAGCCAGGCGTTAATTGAAAAATTACTCTTTCCGGACCCCACAAAGACAAAGAAAAACAACTAAAATGATAAAGTAGAAAACAATGGGTGATGGTTATCCTATGTTTTGCCAAAGAATGTTTCACGGTTTCAACCCTCAAGGGGAGACATTCCAATAATATTGAAACAAATTAACTTGATGTGTTAAATGGGGATAACATGATACATGGTACAACCCAAAGGAGTGAGTCATAGGGCTCTTAAAATTTACATAGAAGCAGCGTTAGTGACTGTCCCCTCGGGTTTGTTACAGTGACGATCCCAATATAGTTAGCTATACACTCAGTTGAAAATTGATAATGAATGAGCGATTAAGGTTTGGTCACGTGACGCGTTTCCGTTTTCTTGGCAGCACGAAGACGATGACCCGCCGAGTTCCGGTGAGGGACCGGAAGATAAAGACTTTATACCAGGTGAGATAAACCTGACACTTAAAATATACAAAAGACAGAAGGGGGTATGCGTTTTGTTTAAAAAACAAATTAAAATGATTTTAAAAGCCGCAAGCGTGCTACAGCCGCTTCTCTAGCGCACGCCTGTAATGCTTACGGTATCAATGGCCTAAAATAATCGACTAAAAACAAAAATTAATATTGTAAGATAATTGAAGCCTAAAAAAACCAATTCACAGAACCACCACAAATAACACCCCCACCACCTATGATTGCCTTAAAAGGATGCCAAATTGGTACGTTTTTGATTTTGTTATATTTTTATTGGTTAAAATTTTTTGAAAGAAAATATGCCCTCATTTTTTTTATTTAATTTTATTTTTTGAAAATCCTCCTCTTAATTTAAATTCTTCTAACCCCGTCCATTTAATATATAATTTATATTATAATATTTAAATTTTAGTTATTTATTTTTAATGTCTCTATTATTTCCCAAAATTCATTTTCCCCGCAAAAAACAAAGCCCTTGAAATAAGTCCTTAAAACGTTACTATTAAAATGTTAGTATCGCTGCGGGTTCCTTATGGTGGACGGTAGCTAATTTGCCAAGAACTAATTAATAATTAGCAGGGTGTTTTTTAACATTTTTTAATAATGCGTTCTGAACTATAGGGGTAAATCAGCAACATTGTATTAAAGGCGAAAAGGGAGATTTAGGTCCACAAGGACCTAAGGTACATATTTCTTTGGCAATAATTTAGATTTATAAATGGGAACGATGTTTATTTACTAGTTCTATTTAAGGGCGATCCGGGTAACTTATCAGAACATGACCTTCAAAGGTTATCCGGAGTTAAAGGTGCCAAAGGTGACTCGGGTGATATAGGAATGCCTGGATTACCCGGACTGAAAGGTGAAAAGGTACGCGTAATTGTTAAGATTGAGCCCTGGTCTCGAATGAATTTACTTACAACAACTTCATCAGGGCGATTGCGTATACGCCAGTTCTGGGTCAGAGGTCTGGGACCTCGATGCAGGATCGGGAGAACTTGAAATTAAAAACTTCAAACCGAGGTCTAGATTACAAGGAGGATGCTCCTGCAACGTTACGGAGTTCCCTGAACTGATTGGCCCTCCAGGTCCACCGGGAATTGAGGGGAAAATGGGGAAGTCAGGCCTACCTGGTGTAGTCGGACCTCCTGGAGAAAGGGGACCCACTGGTCCCAAAGGTGATAGAGGAGAATTTGGACCACAGGGTGAGAGAGGTTACGCCGGGCCCAAAGGAGAGGCGGGAGCCGATGGGGCTCCAGGCAGTCCTGGTATGCCGGGTGTACCTGGACCACCTGGTCCTCCGGGACCCAGTACACCTGCAAGGCCAGGAATGTTTGAGAACCTGGTACGTTTATATACCCAAGCTACAAGAGGTTTTTTCCCCCTAAATTAACAACATACGATCGCGATTAAAGTGGGAAAATGAACGAGCTTCAGGAATGTCTGCTGACATGTTTGGTTCGGGGGCATTCATGGGACGTCCGGGACCCCCTGGTCCACCGGGAACAGCTGGTTTCCCAGGATCAAGGGGAGAACGAGGGTTCCAAGGTGATAAAGGTGAGAGAGGTGAATCAGGACCAAAAGGAGACAGGGGACCACCAGGAGCCAATGGAGAGAGAGGGTTTAAAGGCGAACCAGGATCCCCTGGTAATGCTGGAATATCAGGGGAACCAGGGGCCCCCGGAATCAAGGGCGAGAAGGTATAAAATGCAATTGGCGATGCGAAGTTGAATGGTTAGGAATAAATCGTCGTATGCATTAGGGTGACCAAGGCTCACCAGGCATTGGTCTACCCGGTCCACCGGGACCTAAGGGTGAAGTAATCGTAAGAGTTATGAACAGCGATGACGTAGATATGGAACTGGGTAGCGGAAGTGGTGTGGTTGGTTCTCCGGGTCCGCAAGTGAGATATTAGTACTTTTATACAAACAGAGTGTAATTACTTAGCTGATTATGATTATCAATTAAAAGGGTGTTAAAGGTGATCGTGGAGAGCCTGGTATTCCAGGACTTGACGGGTCCGATGGTAAAGATGGACCAATGGTAAAAATATGACCCTTTATCCGAAAATCGATCTGAAACTATATAAATCGCGGATTATTTCGCTAGGGCCCACCCGGAAGGGATGGTTTACCTGGTCCAGTTGGACCAATAGGTCCTCCTGGGATTAAAGGTGAACCTGGAGTTATTGGTCCTATTGGACCACCGGGTTCAACTACCGTCATCACTGCTGATGGTGAAACCATTATCACGGTACGACACGTCCTTTCTAAATTTAGTCATACCTAGAGTGACCATCTTTTCGGTAATCATATCTCAGGGTACGAAAGGTGAGAGAGGTGACAGAGGTAAACGAGGAAAAAGAGGATTACCAGGACCCCCTGGACCACCTGGTCCTTCCGGTGTCTCTGGTATCATGGGAGAGATAGGTTTACCCGGATTTCCAGTAAGTGCATTTATGTTTTTCATAAATAAGAAAGGTGCTAAGAAAGAAGAGTTATCTAATACATCGAGCCCATCAAAGGGATAGTAGCATATCATTATCACATTTTAAAATATTCAAAACTATCGAAACCTTACAGTAGTCGAATTTAAACGCTACAATCCCTTTAAATGTGTGACATTATCTTTCCCTACTTATGCGTACATAATAGAATGGAGTACCAATACAGCAGGTACACAGATTACAAAAAACTGTTCAGTGTGGTTAACTAGTATCCATGAATGTCAAGTACATAAAGAATGATACTTAGTTAATAAATACTTGAAACCTTTATTGTCTCAAGTTGCGAAGGCGTAGGCATGATACAATATACCTTTGTGGTCCTGCATGGTATTTCGAAACGTGTTCTGTACAAAGGATGACCGTAAAGCTTACGAAACATTAGGTAAATTTTTTAATCATCGATTCAATGTAATTTCAGGGGCGACCCGGTATACCTGGACGTCCAGGTCAAAAGGGTGATACTGGTTACGGTGATAAAGGTGAAAAGGGAGAGAGGGGTCCACCTGGACCCGGTGCTTATACTATCGGCGCTGTAAGTGATTTAAATGTTTCCACAAGTGTTTTACCTATGGCTATGACAATAATGTTTTTGTTTACTAATTTCTACAGGATGGAGTAGAAGTTGTTTACTCTAGTAAGCCTTACAAATAATAATCTGATTTTAGTTATTGTGGCCTAAAAACGCACTTTTTAGATCAAGAAAAAGGTGAAAAGGGAGAGAAAGGTGAGAGAGGTTATATTGGACCTCAAGGGTTACCGGGAATTCCCGGAGCTAATGGGTTTCCCGGACTTAACGGAATTAAGGTATGTTTCTTCATAATTTACCCATGAATGTGTTAGCAATGTCCGTGGTTTTAGGGAGATATTGGCCCTGCCGGTCCACCGGGTCCTCCTGGACCAGTTGGCCCAATCGCTGGACCTGCTTTTGGCGATGGACTCGGTGGAAATTACATTCCGGTTCCCGGACCACCAGGTCCACCTGGATCCCGAGTATGTATCCAGTTAATTTGTCTCGCGTTCCAATCGAGATCCCATGACTCTATGAACACCATTTTAGGGACCCCCTGGTGATTCTTCCGAAGGGGTACCCGGTCCACCAGGTCCTCCTGGCCCACCTGGACTGCCCGGTAACGGTTTCACGCCTAACTGGATCGACAATACGATAACTGGTAACCGAGGTAAGTTCTTTCCTTCAGATTTATTCGCGTATTCGCTTAAGTATAAGTGTTTCACCGTCATCGCTTATCCCAATTTTCCCTCATTAAGCCTTCCGCGGGAATAAAGGGTCTAGAACCCATCTTAGCCCGCCAAGTAAGTAGTTTGTCCAAGTACCTTAAGCCCCACCTAATCCCTGTAGTTCCATAGTGGTCCGTTATAACTGTCAAATCCGCTGATTACCAAAATTGTATCCAACTCTTAGTTAATATTCGCGTTTGGATTTGTTTCAAGGTCTTCATGTTGTACCAGGCCCACCAGGGCCCCCTGGTAATCCCGGACCACCTGGTCCGCCCGGAGCCCCAGGACTTGGTAGATCGGGTGACGACATTAAAAGGAATCAGCCAACAGTTGTACCAGGCGTAAGTTAACTGTAAATTAATTAGGGATATTTGACGCGACGGTCGGGTACTTTTGCAGGCGGTTACGTTCAAGAACATGGAATCTCTTTTGCGCATGTCAGATATTAGTCCACCAGGAACGTTAGGTTTCGTTTTGAACGAAGAAGCCCTATTAGTTCGAGTAACGCGAGGATGGCAATACATTCAAGTAATTAAGTTAATAATTGAAATAAGAACTTTTAATATATATTTATATTTAATTTTATTTTTCGTTACAGCTTGGAAATATGAAACCAATACCAGTAGCTACCCCATCCGTAAGTGGAACCTATTTCAGTAAAAACTGGAAGCGACACGGTATCATAAAGATTCCATGTGTCGCTTCTAGGTTTTTCCAGGTATCAAGTAAGTCAATTTACCTTGAACCACACTTATTTTTAACGATGCAGACAACTACCACAACCCCAGCACCAGCGATACCTCAACCAGGAAGCCTCAGACTCGAATCAGCACCCAAGGTAAGCAATTCAACAATATTTTAGCACCGAAACCAACTTTGAAGTTTGAATTTGAACAAACCGCGTTTCGGTGCTATTAACAATAAAATAGTTACAGCGACGCTTTAGCTAAGAACATAATCATTAGGAATTTTGGTCACCCATTAATTTTTAAGTGATAACCATGAACAGAAATCGAAACTTTGCGTTTATTCTTTGTCCCCCATTTTGTAGCCACGTTTTCCCAGCAGTTGTTCGGGAAGGTATGCATGCGGACGAGTTTACCACCCATCGCCACGTTGTTGCGTTTATCTTTGGAAACTCCTTTATTGTTCTTAATTTAATAAATTAAATGAAAATTTAATTTATAGCATAAAAAAAGCCGAGCAGATTGAAATTTAGAACGTAGTAGTACAATTACAGGGGCTAAGTAGTGTGTAGTAAGCCTAAATTCTTTTGGTAGAGGTAGAAACAAATATTTAATAATGCGTGGTGTTTTTGTTTTACGCTTACCGACTAAAAGATACATCGAAAGGTGAGTAATTAATGCAGATTTTTAAGTTACCGTTACGACATCTGTCTTTAATTACAATTACAATTCAGTTAAGTGACGGTAACTTCGTGTATCGTTCGTGACATGAGAATAGTTAACAGACGGCTTGCACTAACGCAATCTTGAATCATTATAATTATTGCACGGTGCATTGTCGGAACTCCGAAAGCGCTTCGGCCTTGGCTTTTTAAGCGATTATCCTTTTACAATTCGTTGTAGATAACGGGAATTTCCGTTTTTTTTGGGATGGTTGGCTTAACTGTGTTCTTTTGGTTCTTCTTTTTAGCTGCGAATGGCCGCTCTAAATCAACCGTACACGGGCGACATGCACGGCATCCGTGGGGCGGATTACGAGTGTTATCGGCAATCGCGTAAAGCCAACTTCAGAGGGACGTTCCGGGCTTTCTTATCATCGAGAGTGCAGAACCTAGACAGCATCGTTCGTTATAAAGACTCGAAATTGCCCATTGTTAACGTCAAGGTAATTAATCCCGTCCGCCCTTTTAATCGGCCCGCCGAATCGTAGTCTATACTCAAAGCCTATCTAGTTACTTACCACCCACGTTTTTTTCTGGCGTATTTCTTTCAGGGAGAAGTTCTTTTCAACTCTTGGAAAGATCTCTTCACGGGTTCCGCCGCGCCCTTCTCCTATCCACCAAGGATTTACTCTTTCGATGGCCGTAATGTACTTCAAGACAACAATTGGTAAGATTACTTTTTGGACTAACTAACTCGAAGAGAAGTATTATATACTTCTGGTGTAAGTCAATAGAGAGCTTTTCTTTAAACGTCTTCATGCGAAACGACACACAAATATTTACGTCTCGAAGATGGGGAAACTCTTGTTGATATACTGGGGGTCACCAAGTTCATCAAATATGTGTCTTAACAGCTAACGATGATTATGTTGAATTGAATTATTGTTTATTGTGAACAATTGTTACAAGAACCCATATACAGGGAAAACCTGGATAAGTCAGGGATATGGAAAATAGGGGTATAAGTCAGGGATTTGAAACTTTTTCCTAAAATGTCAGGGATATCGTTTGGTATATCAAACCATGCTTCGAGCAATGCTAAATATGATCCAGGTGTAATTATGAAGTGGGCTCTGGTAAACACCTTAAAATGTCAGGGATAACCTGGTAAAGTCAGGAATTTTCAATGTAAAAATTTCGTACGAACCCTGATATAAGACGTGAGAACTTTCAGAGATAGAATTGGGATTGTTCTCTCTTGTATCGCCGCCATTTTGGGAAGAGTATAACGAGCACGACTCTTTCCTTGGTCTTATTTGTGTTCTTGGTTGAAACTCGATTACGTTTAATTTATGAAACTACCCATAGTTTTCGTTTTTTGGTGTAAGAATCCATAAATAATAATTTTATCGAATATCTTTTTAAAAAAGGCCTCAAAAATTGGTGTGGCACGGTTCGGATCGTTTTGGTATTAGGGATATGGAGAACTATTGCGACGCCTGGCATTCAAACGCTTTGAACAAAGTCGGGTTGGCCAGTTCTCTTTTGCGCTCGAAACTCCTGGACCAGGAAAAGTATTCTTGCAATAACCACTTCATCGTCCTTTGTATCGAAGCGACCAGTCAGGACGACTTCCGCCGGCGGAAAAGAAGACACGCGCGTGGCTACGACGAACCAATCGACGAGGACCGCGAATTGACGCCCGAAGAGTATGACAACCTCTTAAGTAAGCTACACCACGACCACGATGAAACATCGTAGTAGATCGCGATAAAAACAAAAACAAAACAAAAAGGAGTCAATGGCGTAAAACGATGAATTTTTTCGTATATTTCGCATCAAATTCCTAAACATTCAGGGTTTTTTCATGATTCAAAAAGTTTTTGCTGAATATTGTGACGAGAATTTGTCCTAATTCAAATTGGCATTTGTTTTTGAGTGCGCGATTTTTTACAACAATTATTTGGACCCAAGCTGAACGATTTTGAAAACGCATTTGAAGTAAGTTCTATTAAAAGATGAAGAAAACAAGATGGCATATTCCTAGACGCTTTTTCTAGTCATCCGTTATGTATCAAATCAATTAATTTAATTTAATTAAATTAAATGGTAAGTACCGTTAATGGGGTAAATTTTTATTTAGTTCGCTTTTGTTTAATTGTCGTTAAAGGAATATTAGCGTATAAATCCATCATTAAATTAATTAGGAATATTAAACAAAATAAAGCCTTCGATATTTGAACGTCATTTATTTTGAAAATATCTATTTTAAAATTTTTTGACGACGTCTTGAAGAAAATTTCATAGTTATGGCGTCACTATGTAGTTAATGCGTCACACGCTACAGATCTTCCCAACAGGGAACGACAGTTAAGATTAAGACGTCATAACCTAGGCCTATTTTTTCACACATCAAAATTAACTTATTAAGCTTAATTTACACATTTCCGGAATTTTTAAAAATTACGAATTTAAACGCTTATATCCCTTTTAAAACCACCTCAAGAAAAATTAAATTTAAACCAAATACAATTATGAATATTTGTAAAATAAAACATACAAAATTACTCTCAATGCATAATATTTACACACGAATATTGCCCAATTTAGTCTATGCATATTTGTCTACAAGAGGCGAAAAACAAAATTTTTTAATTTTGTGACGAAATTTGAATTTTAAGTGAAACGCAAAATTAACCAATAACTATAAACCAACCAAAGTTTAGAATGATAATTGTTCAATTCGGCGAACGAATACGGTAGATAGTGAAGTAGACTTAGAGTAAACAAACAAATATTACAAATGGTAGAATTTTTTTACTTGAATGAGTGTTGCTATTTTGTGTGTGATGAACAATATGAGAAGAAAAAAACAAAACAATCTTATACACGTCAAAATTAATTAATATACATGCACGGAGATAATTAAATTATTAATTATTTTAATTAATAATGTTAATGTAAAATGGTGCCAACCGTTATCAGTTCATTTAAAAAATGAAACAAAAAAAAGAATATTATTTCAAATAATTATTACTTTTTTCGTGAACAGCGAAAGTTTAATATGACGTGTGCAGTAAATCCGTGTTGTAGTGCATCGTACTAAAATGAAAATCAATCGAACGTGCTGTAATATAAGTCAACCATTTTGATTGGTTGATTTTAATGATAGTATAGCTTAGCTGCTTTATATAGTGTTGAACCCAGTAGGACCTTCGACGTGCAGTAAATTATTAGACAAATATATAGATATTAACTAGAATTTAATAATTTTTTTTTAGATTTATTTAAATTGATCACCTTTTTAGACATAATCATGATGATTTGTAAGACCCCCAGTCTTGTCATAGGTTACAGATTGAAATAGAGCTTGATTAGACCTTTAATTCGACACCAACCGCGTCAAAATCGGTTAATAAATAACGAAGTTGGAAATATTCAAACTTAATTAAGACATCGTGTCATGATCAAAATTTTCAAACTCTTTTATTTATCGTCGGATTTTGACGTTTTTGGTCTCATTTTGAAGCTCTTTTTGAACTGAATCCATATCCGTAATTAACTATCAAGCTCTAAAGGTACATCATTTAACTTTTAAACGTTGTCATATTCCAATTAACTTAATTCTGTTATAAATCGTGCACAAAACAATAAACTATCGGTAATCAAAGTTTACTTTTGGAAAAATTGATGACTAGTTATTGATGTGCCTTTACAGTTAATAATTTAGACAATAATATTTCTAAGCTCCCAACGTCATAATCATTTCAAACTTTAAACCAAATGTATCATTTTGGTGCTCGTGTCTTGAACGCTGTCTTATAAAAAAATTAATTAAAAAGGAAATAAACCCAAACAAGGTATGGAATTATGCAGAAATCAGAATATTAACTATTCAAGTATTAACGCTACCTCGCTGTGTTTAAATGTCAACAAAAACATCCCATCAGCTAAATTTGAAAATTGAAAAAAAAAACAAAAAACCCAAAAGTATTTTTAAGTGTTCCTAACACCAATCAACTCCTTTTCATGCATTTCCTCCTAAACCTAAAGAATTTAATACTCTTTGTCAAATATGACAATTTAAATTTAAGCAAAGATCTGAATATGCAAATTCATTGAATCTCCCGCCAAAAACTGTATTCCCCCCTCCCTCAATCCATAAATATGCCCAAACAAATTAATTTTTTGAAATAATCATATAATTTGAAATTGAAACGATTCAAGCAAACAAATAGAAGAAAGAAAGAAAAAAAAGAAAAAAAAATTAGTGTCAATTTTTAAGTTCATTGTCTTGAAAAACATTGAGTGATTTTCTACGTGGAGCAATAAACAGGTTACTCATGTTTGTTAAATATTTAGATTTATTTTTAATTTTACAGGTTAATCAAAACGGAAGATATACTTCAATTTCAAGTTACAATCAAGTAGGTCAAAAAGGGTAATTATTTAAATTACCCATTAATTAATTATAGAAAATTAATTTAATTTTTGGTAAACGACGATCTTCCTTGTCAATGGTACAGAGGGTGGGTAAAGGACAGAGTTGATTGGCCCCTTTAATTAAGTCATATTTGGCACTTATCATTGAACAAGTAATAAAATATGGCACCTTTACAACTTTTAATTCATGAATACGTCAGTTAACATAATGCTTTCATCTTCCTTAATATCCCTTATCAGTTTCTTCAATATTATTTCAGAAATTTTCTCTCCAGGACATCCTGGAGGTTCAGCGACTTTGAGGAGAACACTGTCTTGATGGAGTACGTCCCCTTCTTTCAAGTTCTTCGTGGCAACAACAGTTTTACCGAGTTTTCGGAAACAGATTTCTTCCGATTTTTGACGTGTTTTAAGCCCGGAACCCATAGCCTTTTCAACCCTACGAATGGACGACACCAGTTGCTTCAATTCCGTCGGTAAGAGGGAGGATGGGTGATCACTTCCTTTCAAAGACTTGTCCAAAGTCAAATGGCGCTCAATAACCTTGGCCCCTAAAGCAACCGCTGCGATGGATATTTCCAATCCAATTTCGTGACCAGAGTAACCTATTACAGCCTTGGGATACCTTTCCTGAAATATTATAAGCCTATCAGTTTAATTATGATTAAATTATCATTTTTAATATAATTTAGTTAAGTCTGCACTGTGAACATTCCATTTTCACCGTCGTTGGTTTATCAGTACATCGGCCTAGTGTGTTTTTATCACGGCCAACTGGTTTTTATACTGACTAAATCAAGCAATAGAACTTTTTCACTGACCAATAGGCCTACCATATGCTTGACTAAATCAAGCAATGAAACTTTTTCGCTAACCATATAAGTACGTAAAACTTTTAGATTAACGTCCTCCGCTGCTGTGGGGTAGGAACTGGTGCATTGCAAAAGGCACAAACGAGAATTTAAGGCCAGCGCTGTCTCGTAAATTCGGTCCACCATTTCTATATCCTGCATCCCAGTCGATATCACCACTGGTTTCCCGTAGGAGCAAGTTTGCTCTATTAATTGCAAGTTATTGGAATCCCCGGAGCCCACTTTAAAGAAGGGTAACTCCAACAGGTTGAGAAACTCCATGGATAAATCATCCATCCCAGAGGAGGCGAAAATGATATTGTTTTCTAACGCAAAAGTTTTCAGTGATTTAAATTGATCCTCGCTAAATTCAAGATGCTTCCTGTGCTCGCCGTACGTTTTTCCGAAAGAGTTTGAGCTAATGTATTCCCTTAAATGAAAATAATGAAAAGGTTTTTGATTGTTTAGTTTTAATTTAAGGATGATAGAATCCTTCATCCCAGCTCTTATAGTTTGAGCAGACGAATCATTAATCAATCAACTTTAATTTGCAGACGACTTATCATTGCATCTCGAATGCTACACGTGGTGGAATATTAACGCGGTAATTAACATGGATCGTAAATCTGATCTAATCACCCTAATTATTCCTTCTACTTAAAGTAATATTATTCTGAAACATACTTAAGGCCTGCAATTAGCTTATTTCATTAATATTAGTCGCGAAATAACCTTAATTGTCCCAAAACCCAAGTTCAAAGTTCCTCACATTGGCGTATATGGGCAATTGTTGAGAGCCAGCATTTCGGGATCAGCATTTTATCTTAATACTAAAGGTAATTGAACTAGTCTATCATGGTCAACATTAAAACCCCAAGGAGCAAGTCTCTGCTGCTAATCAACGGCACGGTAGGATTAAAATTTTTCTTGCCTTAATGGCAATTACGTTTTGGTTTTAAAAGGGGTATATTTGGTATTATTATCTTAGAGGGGATGGACACGCATCCAAATTTCCCTCAAGGGTTTGTGGGATAAGAGGGCATCCTGACCGCTCTTAGTATTATCGTGTTCAAACCCACACCATTGCTATTGCAAATGCACATGCGTTAAACTTGAATAAATAGGTTACATGCAGAATGTGAAATTATAAATTCTTCAAAATATGCTATACTTTTAAGTAAATTAGGAAGAAAAACTAAAAATAATTAAGTTTTCACCAATCATTAATAAACTCGCGTGGTTCACGTTTCCCTCCAAGATATGAAAGGGATTTCTGGGTACTAAAAAGAGGACAAGTACCTACCTCTGTAGGGCAGCTTTGTTGAATCTCCTACTTAGATCAGTCTTCTGAAATTTGACGCAATCGGCTCCCGCTTCTTTAGCCGCAATAATTAAGCGCTTGGCGATTTCAATATCCCCTTGATGATTTTGTCCAGCTTCAGCAATTATAAATACGGGGTTATTTCCACCGACCATATGACCAGGCACCAATTCGAATTCAGTAGCCATCTTTTATCAAAGTAAAGACAATCGATATATTGACCTATACATCGTATGGTGGCGGGTTACGTTTGTAATACCATCATTTTCACTTAGATTTAAACTTAATTTTCGTAATAGGAGTTGGGTTAAAGTTATGAGAAAATTATCTGAACTATATTCATCTAATTTAAATAATTGGGTGTAACTAATAACTACATCGATGCTTTGCATTGAAAACGCAACAAACCGCGTTACCAATGTTCAAACAGACAGAACAAAACAGGGTCATGTTACAGTGAAATTCCATTCTACGTGTTGATGTTCAACCTCTTACCAAGAATAAATTATCTCATAGATTTAACATTTTGACTTGAGATTAGCCCCATCACTCGGGGAAAGGGTTAAATTGGTTAGGGAAAATGAATTTTCAGTGTACACTATCAGGGAAAACCCCCTGATGGTGAACTTTACAATATATAACAGGGTTCTTACGGAACCTGGATAAGTCGGGGATTTGGAAAATGAGGGAAAAAGTCAGGGATTTAAAGTTTCTTC
The DNA here is from genome assembly GCF_054372755.1 of Phalangium opilio. NCBI lineage: Eukaryota > Metazoa > Arthropoda > Arachnida > Opiliones > Phalangiidae > Phalangium > Phalangium opilio. The sequence goes on along the minus strand of NW_028324187.1, from coordinate 1,829,490 downwards.
CTATAAAAGTCAGGGATTTCGTTAAGTATATCAAACCATACTTCGAGCAATGCTAAATATGGACCAGCAGGTGTAATTATGAAGTGGGCTCTGCGAGGTAAACACCTTAAAATGGTCAGTGATATTGGGAACATTTTGTCAGGGATAATCTGAAAAAGTCAGGGATTTTTAAGACCATAATGGCAGATAAAGAAGGACAGTATTATTATTATTAAAACCATTTAATATAAAACATTCATACATTATTTTCATTTAAATAATGTACATTTTTGTATACATAAAACATTTAAAAATTAATATATATAGATAACGTTATTTTTCATCTTTATACGCGTTGCAATTATATCATATATATATCGACTGACTAGAATATTATATCGGGTATTTTAAGGCTTAATATTTAACAATCAGCTGGCGTATAGATTTATTTATACAGTGTATATATATTTGTACAGCGAATATATTTATTTAAATAATTAACGTGGCATAATTAGCGCGACAATTATATTAATTTGACAATATATACCAATTTCATTTTCTTATAAAATATTTTACAAAACGATTAACACAGATTTACGCTTTTTATTTATACAAAAAGGTTCAGGGTATTTTTGCTTGTTTTTCCGTATATAATAGGCAATTTTATTTTTTGTATGTACAGTATATTATATATATAAAAATACTTAGCTAGAATTATCCAAGCAGGGAGCTGGTGCTTTTTTTAGTAGAAACTGGATGGGCTCTACTCGTTTTCAAAATTTTAATTGCGAGTACTGTACCAATTTTTGGTGATTTTAATTTTTAAATTGCTATAAATTTAGAATCGTGTCTATCAAAGCTTTTTGTGTCATTTTAATTTTTTATATATATATGTATATATAATTTTTTTATATATTTTGTTTATATGTTTTGGACTATGACGCACCCTCTGTTTGAATTATTCTTAGTTAGAAATGAAACTAAAAATTGGGACAGTCACAAAATAAGCATATTTCTTTTGGGACAGGGCCGGTTTAACTTTTTTTAACATGTCACGAAGGGATCGGTCTTTTTCACATGGTTGGTTAGGATAGCACATTATCACTAGCAATTTACCCTTCTATTTTCACTGTTTAAAGGGATAGTAGCGCGTAAGATTTTCCTTCTTTTCGAATTTAGAAAGTAAAATTGAAAGTTCGAAACATGAAATAAATATTTTCAAATTTGGCCGTTAAAAAAAATTTGGCGACTTGTTAAAGAACACACTGTTGTGACGTCACCATGTTTTGCTATGGTTACTGCTCTTTCGATTTTTAAATATTAAAAGTAACTTTTTGGGCTCAATTTTGAAATCTAACTGAATTTAAAACCATCAAAAATCTAAATTAAACGCTACTATCCTTTTAAACCAATCACGTGATGTAATCCCTTGATATTAATTATAGTATATCATTTTTACAACATTTTTCCCCTTGACAAAAAACACTAAACATTGTCATGCGCAATTGCCTTTTGGGGAATAGTGAGTTCTCATTGGGAAACAGCGAATTGTGACGTCAGCCTTTCATGCATCACTCAGTATTTAATCTCCAAAACTGTTAGTTCTCAGTGCACTAGCAATAATAATCGATCTGAGACATTATTATATTATTGAGTGAGTTGCGACTTCTCAAATGTTTGTGATGTCATTCGCTGTTTCGCAACTTACCCGAAATATTGTTTTTCCAACCGTTTCTTTTATATATAAACAATGGACCGTTCAACGTTTGATACATATATACGCAACATACGTCTAATCCATAAATATACAATATATATATATTTTTTTCTATATCTAACAATTGTATATGTATTAAATAGTCTTTTGGTTTAACAATCTATATTTTGTAACGTATAAAATTTTCTCTCCCATCGTAACTTACCCATGGACATGACTCGTTACATTATCAAAGGCTATTTGATTTTGACTCTATATCTAACAGTAACAATTGGCTGAAAAATAATCCTTAAAATCATTTTAAAAGCACCTTGGAACGTTAGGGGTATTATTTATCAGGGAACTATATCCTAAAATTGAAGGAAGGAATGAATTCAGTTGACTTAATTCCAATTTGTCACGTATCTAAGTTAGTCGTGCTGTAGCAGATGTAACCGAACCAATGAGATTCGGTTAATACTGTAATTTGTTCCTTCCTTTTATTTTAGGATGTGACTTCCTGGTAATTTTTGGTCTAAAACTTCTATTTTAGTTCTAATTTTACACAGCGTTCACTGGAATTTTTGGCTTTTTTTGGGGGGGGGGGGTTAATTTCGATTAATTTTATACTTTGGTAGAAAAAAACTATACTTTTCAATGTAGTCTACATTTCATTTATACCAAAATAGCACTGATGGTTAATTGGAATTATCTGTTTTTATTTTGGCGTAGTTTTTTTTTTATGTTTTCCCATCTTCCTTCGTTAGTTCAAGTACAACCTTTTATGTTCTTTCTTCTTAATTTGATTTTTATAATCTCTTATCGAGGTTGTTTTTGATTTTAATTTATGTTCTTGACGGGTTGTAATGTTTTCTTGCGTTTTTTTTAGTATAATTTGGAAATGATTTTAGTATTTTTATCTTTTACTCATTTCACCTTCCTTTTACGTCTTTCTTGACTCTTGTGGCTTCGAGCTCGTCTTTGGGTTGAACGTAGAAACACTCTTTTAAAAATTCTTCCATCGTTTTGTAGAGATGCATTTTGACGTTTTTGAGAGAGTGGCCTTCGTCAGGGTAAACCTAAAGATTTTTGGTTTGAAAATTCAAAATTACTTCGTAATAGTGTTAAAAATCAAACACGAACTAATATACTATTTAATAGAATAGTGAATGAATAACACGGGGTTCATCTGGGAATTGGTTTAGAACAAAAAAACTCAGGGAAATATTAGGGAAAATCATAATTATGTTGAATAGTCAGGGAAAACCATAATCATCTTGAATAGTCAGGGAAAATTCTAATTATTTCAGTTATCAATATATTGGTTATAAAGAAATAAAGTGGGCTCTATTAGTGATATTGGGTTGAAAATGTTCTGTGATATTTTTCCCTAAGGTCCACTTTACTCTGGTTATTGGTCTGTCTTAGTGTTACAGATAGAGGAACTACTGAATAAACGTACTTGTAATTGGAACAGTACGTTGGCATCTTTTAACGCCTTAACAAACATCATCGTATGTTGAAAATGAACGTTATCTAAAAGTTATAAATATCGTTAATTACGACTGTTTTTATTTGACGAGAAAACTAATAGTAACTGACCATCGGCAGTGCCATGCACCAATAAAATCCTGCGTTGCCTAAAATCATTTGCCCTTTTAAGCAGGTTTGACCTTTCGTAGCCCAAATAGTTATCGGTGGGATCTGGACTACCCATGTATCTTTCGACATACGCCGAGTCTTAAATAAAAGTGGATATTATAGTTATTTCAAATGATAATAGCGTATTTGTATACTTTACCATAATAAAGCCAGTTGGTTACTGGTGCCACTGAAACGGCGCAATGAAATAAGGAATTCTCGTGAGATATGGCCGAAGCCGAGACATAACCACCATAAGACCATCCCCAAATTGCCACGTGTTTAGCGTCAATATATGTCAAATTCTCCAAGAGATATCTATAGGAATATCACCCGGAACGTGATATTACATTCATGTAATGTGAATTATTTTAACTTAGATGGGTGTGGTTCCTTACTCAACAACCTTGATTTGATCTTCGACCTCAACAGTTCCAATTTTATAGTAGATTTCTTGCTGCATTTTGTCGCCTTGAAAACCAGTACCTCGACCGTCTATCATGGCATAGATGTAGTTAAGTCGACTTGATAAATAGGTTCCCCAGTGTACATCCATCTTTTCAGACACAATTTGACTACCGGGACCCGCGTATCTATGAAAAAGGCGCGAAAATTATAGATCAATTTATAAAAATTTGTCGCGTGACTTTGCTGTAATTGGAAGGCGAAGAAGTTGACGTCACGCGCAAACTGAACGAGATTGGAAGGAGTTAGGGAATCCTTTACTTACGTTTGGACAACTAATGGATAAAAAATCTTCTCGGTTTTATCAAGGCCAGGAGGGAGGAATAATTTCACTTGAGCTCCTGAATAACGATTTACCAAAAATCAATATTACTTATTCCAACGTTATCTCAAAGTAACAGTATATTTAGGATGGAAACCTTAACTCTAGATAACATTTGAATTGCCTTATCAATGTCCATGGTAAAAGCTCTTTGGCTACCCTTGAGAACAAAGGGTGGGTAAGAAGCGGGTGTACCATTCCAAGTACTTACTGTAATCGCCGTCCAACTCTACTTCAAATATTTCAATTTCGGGTGAAGCTCTGCTGTTATTTTTCTCTCGCAAATCGCTGTTGTCATCCAAAGTCTTTACTTTAGTTTAAAATGAAGAAATGTTTTTAGTCAATTATAATTCACGATTAAACACATTCCCTACTTAGTGTTCCATTATCAACTGATCTAATGTCCGTCCTGGGTATTTTGGGCCCTAAACATTCCATAATGAAATGCGTCGCGGATGGGTTCATGTAGGCGTTATTGTACTTGCAATCGTCCCCTATGTTACACGTCAAGCACTGGATTGGATAAGCGTCGTTTATTTTGTTGAGGAATACTGAATAGATGTGACGGACAGCTGGTGCACCCTCTTTAGTTGATTGATAGTATCTATGTATGAAAATTCAGTTTCAAGAACTTTGCGTTTACTTTTGTTGTTGCTGTTTATATTGGGGTTGTTCTTACACTTCGTTTCTTGTCGCGGAGTAGCCAATGATCTTCGTGATGTCGTAACGTCCGTGAGTGAGATACGTGACTCTGTTATCATCCTATATGGTTTTAAAAGATTAGTGATAAGTACAACAGGAGAGTACTTTATAAATTAATGAACCTTACATTAAGGTCCAACTTAGCCACGTGTTTATACGTCCCATAACTTCCCTCGTTGAAGGGTAACTTCAAGAACCATACATTACCCATTGTGGTCACTACAGGGTCATCAGTCATCTCGACCCAACCTTTTTTATGCGGTAGTTTACTAACGTAGACCTAAAAAGCGTATAATACATTTTATTATGTCACCATATAAACAAATAGGCGTTATAATATTTTGAAATATTTTTTTGTTCTTACTGGCTTGCATGACCAATTGGCGCCATAACAAACGCTGACAACTGAGTGGTTTTGGGACCTTTTAGACCATATTATAACCAGACGGTTGCCCTCAATCCATTGTACCGAAGTGACATAATGTTCTCTGTAAAACATACCACAGAATTTTTATAACTTCTAACAAATTCCAGTCTAGAAACCAAAAAGCGGAAGGTGACATGCAAGGGTTGACATAATAGAACATTTTTCTTTGCTTCTTTTGGGCTATCTATAACCTAGAAACTCACTCGTGTCACTGTCCATTTACAGTTTCGTAGAGCGTTGGATTCAGTAACATAGTTGGAATTTTTAGGCCTACTATGTCGCGAAACTACTTGATAGCCTGACAACTAACAAGGGCTACATTGTTGGCATAGTTATAAAGTGCAAGAAAAACTTGTGAAATTGATTGAAAATGTTTATACGGATGCCCGTCCCTAAAGTCATATTTTTGTTGCTATATCACAAGCTGTTGTAGTTTTTCTTTTTGCGCTATATAAACCATTGCAGCTTAGGGAATGAAACTGAGTCGTATCTACGCAGGCGCCTTGATATAATAACAAGAACCCATATAAAACCTGAGAACGTACTGTAAATAGCCATGTATAGAATTGGTAATAACGGGCAAAAGAATTTTATTTATCTTTAAACGTTCTCGTATCTTATTGGGTTCCTGGTAAGAATTGCATCAAGTATTGTAAACCGATTTTCTTTCCAAGTATCCTATGGGAAATTGCAGGGTATAAACAGCAACGTAAGGGGTTTTACGGGATAGAGAACCATATTTTTACGGCAACAAAGTATAGCTTTATATAAGCAATTTAAGAAAATTTACTGACGTGTCTTTGATATCCTCTGGAGGTTCAACATTCTTTCTTGTAAAATTCCTACTTCTTAGATCAACTACCCATAAAGTAACCGTTGGATTCTTTCGACCAGCCTTTGAAAAATTTCGTGAAATTGTATTTTTTTTTATTTATTTATTTTTTTTTTTTTAGAATGAATTTTTTTATGTATCTTTGGTTGTTTGTTGTATCATACCTTCGGGTATCGTAAATCGCGCAATTGAGGATATATTTCGTCCATTTTTCCGTACCAGGAGTAATAGAACGTGTCCACTTTACTGTCGTCGAACGCTGCGAAACATAAATGGGAACCGTCCTTTGAAAACCAAATGGCGTGGTCCAAACCCAGGATCTCCTCTGGAAAAAAATAATAGTTGTGTTTTTCTTTTATTTTCTGGGGAGAAATTTTGTTTCAAAAATAATGTTTATCAAATTTTTGAAATTGGAAGGATAAATTGAAACTCGAAAAATTTATTCAGGATATGAGACACTGATTAAAATACGTAATATTGCCCGAATTCCGATTTTTAAAATTCTAACATATTCAGGGAACACTTCAATTACAATGGTCTTCAATATAAGAACGTTCTTGAACCTTTATCTAGTAGAAATGTACTAAAAAATGGGTAAAAGTGTAAAAGGTGACCACTCTTCCTATATTTCCTATTTTTCCTATATTTTAAGTCCTTATTTTCTCCTATTTTTCCCTATATTTTTAGTCCTTCCTATTTTGTCCTATATTTTAAGTCCTTCCAATGTTGTCCTATATTTTAAGTCCTTCCTATAGTATTTTCTCCTATATTTCAAGGATAAATTTCCAATATATTTCGTTTAAAGGACTTTACAATTCAGTAGTTTCACTTCCCCTTTTAGATAAAATAAATAGTAATTAGCATAATTTACCTTCGTATAGCCAATCAGGAACTCCATTAAATATAACCCTTTCTTCTCCATCTGTGGTGATAGCTCGGTGATCAGTATCGTTAACGTGTGATAAATAGTAAATGTTATTCTTGTAAACGTAAACCTATAGTTTCAATGGGATATTAGAAAAGAGAGAAAAAAGAATACTTATTTAGGCACTATAATGGACGCTCTAGTCTTAAAGAGTTAGAGAGGGTTCTTTTTTGTTTCTATTCATTATCACACGCTAAAGGGGGGGGGTTAAGTTAACTGGTACGTAATTAAATATTAACCAGTTGAGTTCCTTGTGGTCCCCAAGCGGCGTATTGTAAATGGGCCTCGGTGACTTCGCGCGGAGTTAGGCATGTAGAAATTCTATATAATTAAAAGGAACGCTACTTAAGTAAATATGTATATTTTTAGGTAATTGCCTCGTTTTGAGTTAATTATTCCTTACGTACTTTGACGTGACGTGGTAGATTTTGTACCTGGCCAGGTTAGTGTGTCTATAGACCTATGAAAGTGGGTTTTAATAAAGGGTTATTTCTAAGTTATTCATAATTTATGTTTACGAGCAGAACTTTAATGAATTTTATTTAATGGTTTTGTACGTAACTGAGTGAGAGATTTAATTTAATTAATAAATAATTAATTAAGGAATTTATAATTTTATTAATTGTTTTGAGAGGTCATCGTTTGAAAATTTTAATTAGCGAGTTTTGTGGGTTTTGATATTTTGTAGTTCTACGACATTTTTGCCCAACGTTTCAATTTATGGATTCGAATGTTTTTTACGGTTGACTCCTTAAACTTAATTAAGTTACTGAATATTTGTTGCTAATTTAATAGTAAAAGCCTTATTGGGCCCAAATGTCATAAAAGTTACATTTTCGGCTCCAAAATCGTCCTACTACAAACCCTTTTTCGAAAATTAGGATTTCAAGTTATTCTTGCTTTTAACAAAGTTAATATTTATGAAGTCTAGTTTTTAATTAAATTTTAAAAAATTTCCCGGAGCAAGGTACTCTCAAGAAGCGATATCTAGTTTGCTAGGGAGAAGGTGATAATTCGCCACATTTCTAGCTTTATCTCCAGTCCAAACGTATAGTAGGTCCGGAGTTAATCCCCGCCTCTAAATTAAAACCAGCATCTCATTGGTTCTTGAAAACTTACGTCAGCGCGACGCGAATGACGAAAATTACGTATTTTCCGATTGAGGAGAGGCGACAGCCCGGCCTCCTTTTACGTCCCCCCTTGTATTTTGAAAGGGGGACTGGGGCATGGCGCGCGAATACTTAGGCATCTTATACCTTCTCCCTAGTAAACTAGATATCACTTCTTGTACTCTCTCGAGTTTAAAAAGTTTTCTTCCAATTATGTTGATTCAATCTTCAAAATACCTCTGCCCCATTGGATAAGCCCTTCTTGACTACCTTAAAAACCACGCCAGCCATAAGAGAATTAACTTACTTTAGCTTCATCGTAACCCAAAAGTACGTGCTCTAAGTTGGAAGAAATGGAATATTTATGCACGGCATTTTCGTCCTGTGTCGCGTGAATAATACAGAAGGGGTTATTTAGGTAATTTGTTTTTGTTTTTTCAGGTATAATCCGTAGTTCATTAGTTGAAGTAACCGGGATTGACTATGCCTAGTTCTTCAAATTATGAACTTCTGGCATGTTTATACTTCATAGCATAAATTTATAAGATATGTTCCATAAGTATAACGACAATACCTATACTTCGTAATGCTAGAGACTTACATCTCGAGCTATAGTTCGAGAACGACAACCGAGAATTGAAGTCCTACACTCGGTGGTTAATTTTGCAAGTATCTTAATATCCTATTTGGTCTGTACTGAGCATTGACAGCGCCCCAGTCACCAGGCGTCGCTTTACCAGAATCTATGACCTACCTCCCTCACTTCAAAATTACAAGCTCCAGTTTGTAACCAGTGACAAACTTATTATGGAACATATCTTATTAACTTATGTTTATATGGAAAACGAAATGTAAAAAAAAAAAAAGAATTACCAGGGTGGAATTGGGTACCAAAATGGATTGAGCTTCTTTATCGAGTGAATATAGAACCAAATGACCGTCTGAATTCCGGAAGACTAGTTCGTTGTCTGTCCGCAAGGATTTAACCGTTTGAATGTTAATTTAATTTTGGGAAGTGTGTTTCGTTTTTAAGTGTGTTTTTAAGAAAATTCCGAACACCATAGGCCTACCGGAATTTTCGTAAAATAGAAAGGTTAGGATAATGTACCTGATAAGTTTGCTAAGATGTTTTGCAAACATCTGGCAGGGATATTATTGTTTAACCTTTCTATATTCAAATTTGAATCATCTCCTTTACCTGACACCCAACTACCGTTGAAATTCCTCGGGGTGAAATTTCCACTAACGACATCCGCCAAATAGAATCTCTCTCTCTTTACTCGGTCGCCCGTCGCTTCTGATACGAAATAATTTGCAGTTATAAAATTGTGTTTGCCCAAAATAAATTTCGAGCGGAAACTCCGGAAAGCGATAGAAATTTTCAAAAATTTTGTTGCGCAAATGTGAGATTATCCGATAAAAGATGGGGGCCCAAAATTCCAGAGTATACACTACTTAATTTAAATAATCCTAAGGGCTTTTACGTTTAATCAGAAGTATATATATTACTTCTCTTCGAGGGAAGTATACATCCCACAAAGCGATAGGGGTCATTGTAAAATGATTCTTCCCAACATCATTTTACATTTGGAGTGCTCAAAGTTACGCGATAAATAATTCCCTCATCATTAGCTGATTAACTAGTTGCCAAGGCGCACGCATGCGCTTGTGCGTTTTTGTCCCACGTCAAGACAATCAAGGATTATGCTGGTTGGTTGCTGAGGATTTAGCACATACCAAACAGTTATAGAATTCACCCTAGCACGGTGCGATGTGATGCCCATCTGAAGTTTGATGTGCATTAAAGCAAACAAAAAGGGATCCCTCGCCTGAGAAGAATTATATAACTGAAGTATAAAGAGGATACAGAGTGTCATGCTTCTTCTATTATCCCCTTCTGGTTTTATTAAAACTAGCTCGATTAAACATCCTTTCCCTGCAGCGCTGAAATTCTTCGAAACATAAACGTAAAGAAAGAGAATATCATATTTCGATATAGTTATGAAATATTTATGAATGTTTTTTTTCTACGCCGTGTTGTATTTTATTATTTATTGTAGAGTATGAGAAACAATAGCTCGTGTTTGTTTATTGATTTAAATATATGTATGTTTCTTATGAATAAGAAAAACAAATAAAAACGACCCTTTCTTGAGAAAATAATATCCAGTATGGAAAGAAAGTTGTATTGTGTTTAATGATTGAGAACATAAGAACATTTCTTTCTCGAGCGTGTAATTCATAATGAAAACCAGTCATTTTACGGGCTTGTTATAAATATGGAAAACAGGAAAGACAAATTTGTGTATACAGGGTGTTTCTGATAAGTCTGGAAATATATTAGGGGCGATGTTCTTTGGTTGATCCGATTTTGAGTCGAAAATTTTACTTTTTGTCCGGGTCACTGTTTTCTAGTTAAGATTGCATCCAGAGTATTTTATGGATGACCCCTTAAATTTAATTAAGAAACTGATTAAGACAATTATTTCTTATTTAATTATGGGGTCATCACTAAAATATTCAAATAAATCATAACTCGAAGACAGTGTCCCTTAGGGCAATCAAAATGGAGATAGAAGTTACTTTTCAAGTTAAGATTGTATAACTATTTTACGGATGACTTCTTAAATTTTATTAAGGAACTAATTAAGACAATTATTTCTAATTTAACTAAGGGGTCATCCCTAAAACTCTCAATTCACAACTCGAAAACAGTGTCCCTTAGGACAATCAAAATAGAGATAGAAGTTACATTTTCGACGCAAAATCGTTCACCCAAAGTACATCCTCTTAATTTATATTCAGACTTATCAGAAACACCCTGCACATTTGAGAAATTGGCTTAGAGTAAATAGCTAAGGGTAATATCGACTAAAATTATTACTGTAATTATTTCAGTGGGAATTCTGAACTAATAAACTAACACGCAAACTATGTCGGAAACTTCATAGAGTTTCGGTCATCTATATGGACTCTTTTTCCATATTCGATAATATATTGTATAAATTGACATTATTTTACCCTTGATTGTCGTTAAATATAGAGAGTATCGTGGGTAAAACTATATATTGGAGATTCGTTAGCTAGCTATGGCTTCAACTTCGTTTATACAGCGCGAGTATTTCTGACGTAATTAGTTATCGATTTTTAGGAAGTATATAGCAATGTAAGCTGAGCTCCAAAACTGTATCTAATCGGGAAATGGTAGAAATACTGACAAATTGGTAACGGGGCTCGTTATAAGGGTATCTTCCTTCCGTCCTATCATTACTTTGGTGCGGTGGACGCGGCCCGGAGACTGCATGGGGATGGGGTGGAACATACACAGAGATAAGAGGTAAAAATGTGTCAAAGAGGAAAAACCTTTTACTACTGTCTACTGAACGCTCGAAGCTGTAGATACGTAGCTTAGAAATTTCTGGGCCCAACACAAACAATCGTTTCGCTGCTAGGCTCTCTCTCACCCTTTCTCTCTCTCTGAGACTCTCTCTCGTTCTCTCTTTACCTCTTTCTCTCTCTCTCCTATTTCTCTCTTTTTCTCTCTCTCCTATTTCTCTCTTTTTCTCTCTCTCCTATTTCTCTCTTTTTCTCTCTCTCCTATTTCTCTCTTTTTCTCTCTCTTTTTAGCGCATCGGGGCTAGGTTGTGTATCTATTTGATTGAGAACGGAAGTACCCGAAAAAAGGCGTTCTTGTTATCGGAACCATTAAAAAGCGAAGCTCGACCGCGCGACAACTGCAATTGCACCGACACTTTTCCGACTTAAAGGTGTTATTATTGGTTTTATCTATTTATTTTTTCTCCTATAGCGAAAACCATTATTTTTTATTTATTTTAGAAGTTACATTAAAAGGATGAGTGTTCTACTTTATATTGTTTTAAAGATAAATCCAGAAGTAAAGTCACAAATAATTCCAAACTGTTCGGAATTAGTTTTTAGCTCGGATAAAAAATGCACGATAAAAATTGTCGGCTATTTACTATAAGAAAACAAAAACCCTTGGGGAATTTATTCCTTCCTTCTACCTTAAGATATATCTCCCTGTATTACGTTTCCTCATGGAACCCTTTTTAAGTAAGGAAAACTACCGTCTGTTGTACGCTTCAAATGATGATGTTCTTTGCTTAAGATATTGTTTTTTCCCCCATACTTTCTTTATGGGCCAAACATGAGCTTGTAATGCTTTTTTTTTTTCGTATAAAATTACTGCGCATCAACAGGTCTCCCTCTATTCCTTACGTTGAATTCGTGACCTTAAGGATAATGGAATCGAATTCTAGAATATTATATTCACTAGAATCAAGGAGGGATAGCCTAGAATTTCTCCCTTTTTCTTTTTGAGTAATATTTTGCATAGTAAAGAAAAAAAAGGTGCTCGGAAACTGCGCTTGAAAACTCGGGAAAAATCAATATACTTCTTCTAAAACGTGCTGGTTATGTTTTTTGAACGTTGAAAAAAAAATTGCTTATTCGCCGCTTGGTTACGATGACAGGGGCTGAGGTTTTTTCAAGCAAAAAAATATTGCGAAAAGTAAATCGATTGGAAATAAAATCACTTGGAAAAAATAACAATACAGAAGAGGGTTCGTTTAAAAAGAGATTACTTAAACTCTCTAATATCGCGTCTTTAGCATTTTTTAGCCTATTTTTATTTATTTATTTATTTATTTTTGCGATGAAAAATAATATATTTTATAATTTAGTTAACTGAGATTAGGTTTCTTAAGTTTTGAGTACAATACCTGGATTTATCATTAATTTGAGTGCAAAGAGATTGGAAAAATCGTCTGCTACGGGAAGAATAGGGTTGGTTTTTGTGTGCAAGTATAAGTTTTTCAGGGTTGCCACAGGTCACGGAATTTTATTAAAGTTACTAAAATATTCGCGGTTCAATCATCCATCTGGGTTACGTTTGAAACACAGTTTTATGTAGATCACGTTTCACCTGACAGCGAAATTGTTTACTCAATAACAATTGGGCATAAAAAAGTCAGGGAATTTGAATATGAAATTTCATGGAAATCCTGTTTATATTACCTATAGACACAAAGCTAAACTTTAAAATAGTCGCTGAATATATTTTACTTCCCCTAACAGCATCTCTTTTAGATTTTAGATTCATTTGGTGAAGACCCTTTCCAGGGGAAATCGAGCCCATGGATTTTCTACGAGCCCCTGTAGAAATGTTTAACCCGCAATACACCAATGTTCGGGGGTGAAGTTACAATGTAGGGGGAATGTTCTTATTTTCATTTTGTTTTTCGAAATTAAGCTTTTATGGCTATTACCTCTCCGAGTGACGTATGTCACGGAGAGGTTCTAATTTCGACGTGTCTGTGTGTGTGTCTGTGTGTGTGTCTGTCCGTTGTTACACCCACGTGACCGCGTTCGCAGTTTGCAAATCGGAGCAAACGTGTATTCAATTTCCAGACCGCATTTACAGTCCCGGAAATTGTATTGCCTGTCTAACAACTCTGTTCATTTGTTCACCCCACATGGACACCAGTCTGAACTTACTGGCTTCTAAACACCACCATCTTCTAGTCTTTCGCCCATTCCACATGGACACCAGTCTGTACTTACTGGCTTCTAAACACCACCATCTTCTAGTCTTTCGCCCATTCCACATGGACACCAGTCTGTACTTACTGGCTTCTAAACACCACCACCTTCTCGTTTTTGTCCATTCCACATGGACACCAGTCTGTACACCTGGCTTCTAACACCACCACCTTCTCGTCTTTGTCCATTCCACATGAACACCAGTCTGTACACCTGGCTTCTAACACCACCACCTTCTCGTCTTTGTCCATTCCACATGAACACCAGTCTGTACACCTGGCTTCTAACACCACCATCATCCTTAAGGTTAAGACATACGCGGCGATCGGCTAGGGTTACGAGAAACGTCTAGCCTTCCAATGGAGGGGTCTTCCTCCAAGGTTCACGCAATTGCGGTTGTTCTTGCTTTTAGCTGTAGTTCGACACCCTTATATACTACCTATTTGAGTAAGGCGAGCAACCGGAGTATGCTTCATTCCAAACGTCAATATTAGTCAAGTCTCTCAAGGTTGTTTAATTATTCTTTTTTAAAACGATGTAACGCTCAATAAGGCGAACAACTAACGAAGAAAATATTTAATATTAATTATATTTATTTAATTATTTAAGAAAAATCTGTGCTAACTAAAACCATATAGTCAAAGTTAATATAGGACGAGTAATGAAGATTGCGTATAAAGTCGATACACTGTACACATTTCATAGTTAATATAGAGCGAGTATTTAAGAATTTCGCCCACTGTATTACTAATCATGGAAACTCTAGAAAATTAAAATAGGTCGAGTATTGATGTTAATAGAGACGGAGTAGAGGAGTTGAATTAGGATAAATAAAAAATGCAGTTTGTTGTGTCACTGTCTCAGTTAGAGAGGTAACGGTTGGTAAGTGCGATACTATCGTAAGTGTGTTTTGGGCACATTCGCGTTGTTGGTACACAATTAGAAAGATGTTTTCAATCCACGGCCATCTTTGAAACTTCCACACCTCTGTTCATACTCCTTGGGTGTTTTAAATTTCTTTTCTTAAAGAATTAAGAAGTTGAAACTATATATTTTATTAGCGGCGTATTTAAATATTTTTTACCGTCGCGAAACACCACAATGATAAGGAAAAATATTTTTTTAAAACATAATCAGATGAATTTCAGTTATAAAGAACAAAAATTCTGTGAATACCTAGGAGTAATGGAGTGAATTTTTACCAATGCCCAGAGATAATAAACATAAGCGGGATTGTTTCATATTTGAACAAAAATACTGTTTCCACTAATAGGTTTATACTCCTTGTTTTAATATTTAAGATAATCTAGTTTCTCAACTCAAAATTAAAACGGAAAGAGTTAAAAAGCAGCCTATGTTTATTCTGTGTGTGTCCGTCCGTTAGTGCACCGCGTTAGCAGTTCGCTTTGTTTTGTGGAAAAAAATCCTACAAAACCTTAATATTTGGTTTTCTCATAATGTATAATTAATATATGGAAATATTTTTCGTAATTTCGATGCCTTTAGTGGTTTTGTAGCTATAAAGCTCTGTTTCATTTTGATATCCCAAGAATATTTTTTATTATTATTATTTGAAATCGATGTTTATATATTACTTAAGCTATACTACATCTGTTTATAGCATAATTTTTTCTAAAGTGATTTCAAGAAGAACGCATCCATATTGGTCAAATGAACTTTTATTTGTCAATAGGCCTATTGAACCAAAAAGTAAACGCTTGGGTTTGGTTTTCGTTTCTGTAATACAGAGACATTAACGGTTCAGAGTGAGCCGAAAGTTAAATACACTTTTAAATAATTAGGCTTAGACTTTATAATCATGGTGGAAATCTGGGCCGCGTTCAGCAGAGCTCAGCGCTGTTAGCAGTGTCCTACAGAACGGGATTTTGTTATTGAATTTAGACGTCACGGTGCTCAGCGCTGAGCCAGCACGGTCTTCAAGGAAAATAGTCGGGTTTTTGGATAACGTGACGTAAAACGCGTAGTTCTCAGCTTGGCGAAAAAAGCATGGAGGAATTAATACAAAAAGCTCTTGCTGATTATGATGGTACTAGAGCTATTTAATTAGCGTGAAAGAAGTTGATCACGTGAGAAGTTTAAGAGACATGTTAGTGTCTAATTTTAATTATAAAAGTTGTTGTTATCTATCTCTTAAAATATGTTATCATACAATTTTTGTTAAGCCTTGGTACCTTGCACGCTTTATTGCGCTAGCGTCATTTTTAAAACACCGATGACCGGAGAAAAGATATGACGAAAGAGCTCACAGGTAAACGTTTTCCAAATCCGCTGTCTTTTTTGGTGAGCTCTGCTGAACGCAGCCCAGATCAGAGAAAGGTCTGATCGCAATCGGATTATAGCTTCGTGTTTTCATGCTTTTTATGGTGCGCATTTACCTTCAGTGTGTGTAGCCACAAATTAGCTTTGGTGTTATGTAACGTTAACAGTCATGTTGACAAACTAAGAAAATCGTTGAGGTGAAACGAGAGGATAGTGTTTACATGGCAACCCTGTTGTGAATATGGCTTTGAACATAGAGGGTATACAGTTGAGGAGTAGAAAATTGGGCCTTTACAAACACGTAAAGGTAATATCCCTCCAAAGTTTTATCTCTTCATTTCCCGTTTTTCCCCCATCGGATGATTTTAATGTGTACAAGTATATCCTTATTGGATGTAAAATATCGTCTGATTTACAGTATATTTGCTATGCTTTGTATACTGCTTTAATATTTCATAAATTTTAACTTCACTATTTGCTCATAAAAAAAGAAACATTTCCATATCTGGGTAAATAAGTTTGTAAGTAGTCCTCCTTTAGACTCGGAGAGGTAATATTTTGGTTTTCCCAACTTGTTTTAAGTTGTAAAATAATCCGATAAAGGCGTATAAAGCTAAATAGTATGTTAATAATGTAATATTGAGGCTGAGTTCGTATTTACCTAATGACATTTTCATGTTTAGCAACGACTGTGACCCACATTTCGACCATATTAGTTTACGAGGCGAAACACGTTACACGCTACTAACAAAGTAACCCTCCCTCGTAATGATTTTACTTCTGTTTAGCCTTCTGGAACATCATAAGTGTATAAAAATAAGTCTTCACTCGTTATAGCCTTAGTCTCGACGTCAGAGTCAGAGACTAGAAAATTCTCATTTTCATATTGAAACTAAAAAGTATAGAGTTGCATGTTTGACTGGAGTGTGGGAGGTTTTTAATGGAGCGAGGGAGAGAGAGTGGGGGGAATTTTGTTACATTCTAATCAGGAGTAAAAGGCTTCCAGAATTTTCTATTTTAGATGAATGGTATTATTTTCAAATAAATGGTTGCTATACTCCCACCCATTTATTTAATTTTCGATTCATAGGAACTTGGATAAATAGGGACAGACCCTTAAGGGACAAAAATGGAAATTGAATTTAATTTAAATACAAGGGAAATTACAGTTAGTTTAGATAAATTTGGGAAAATTATAATTATTTTAGCAAATTAGGGAAAATTATAACTTTTTTAGAAAATTAGGGAATACTATAATT
Source organism: Phalangium opilio (assembly GCF_054372755.1). Taxonomy (NCBI): domain Eukaryota; kingdom Metazoa; phylum Arthropoda; class Arachnida; order Opiliones; family Phalangiidae; genus Phalangium; species Phalangium opilio. Next base: position 1,812,291 of record NW_028324187.1, on the reverse strand, counting down.
ATTTTAGAAAATTAGGGAAAATCATAATTATTTTTGAAAATTAGGGAAAATTATAATTTTTTAGAAAATTATGGAATATTATAATTATTTTAGAAAATTAGGGAAAATTATAATTTTTTTTAGAAAATTAGGGAAAATTATAATTTTTTTAGAAAATTAGGGAATTTCATAATTATTTTAGAAAATTATGGAAAATCATAACTATTTTACAAAATTATGGAAAATCATAATTATTTTAGAAAAATACAGAAAATCATAATTAATTTAGAAAAAATACAGAAAATCATAATTTATTTAGAAAAAATACAGAAAATCATAATTAATTTAGAAAAAATACAGAAAATCATAATTAATCTAGAAAAAATACAGAAAATCATAGTTAATTTAGAAAAAGTTAAGGAAATTTAACTGAAATTAATGTTCCGTGTCAAGGCGTGTTTTTTTTTTAACATTTATATGAAAAATGACAGGAAAAAATCTGCAAATATCTTTGAATTGATCCTTTCCCGATATCGTGGGTTTTCTTCCATTTAAATTTAATTTTTTTTATTTTTATTAAATGAACCTTTTATTTTTTTGGTAATTACGGATCTCGAATATAAAAGTAGAAAGGCGGCGAACTTAATTGAGATTGCAAGGATGAAACGCGAGTCGTAATTCTGTATAGAAAGCGGGCTCCTTTTTTGTGTGTGTGTGTCCCTTGAATCAAGGACAAATCTGTCCCCGGAAATTTACGGAGATCGAATAGCCAGCCGTGTATTCATCTTCCTTAGAGGAAGATGTCATCCGAAAACACTCTTTTTTTAAGCCAGATTTTGGCCCAAATTTCTAGGAAAACCCCCCTTCCCCCCGAGATCAACGTAATTCGGTTGGCTAGTCGTATGGGAAATTGATATATTGGGTACAATGAGAGAAAGAGTGTATTTTGTAAGCGGAAAGGGGATTTTTCTATAAGGATTGAAAGACCTTCCGATGTTGTAACGGATTTAGTGTGGTATGTAGAAGAATTTGTCAAATGACGGTCCGAAATCGACCCAATAATGTTCGACCTTTTTTTGGGGGGGGGGGTCCTAATCACCGTATCTCCCCGCGCTATGATTGATTGAGGTAACACTCGCGAAATGCGAATTTATGTCGCAGTTAGGAAATTAGGTAATTTAAAAGAAAAAACTTTTTTTGGGGTTGAAATTTTGGAACATATTTCATGATTTTCCAAATGGACTAATTGACCATACAGTAACATATTGCATAATTTTTTTAACTGGACTAATGGACCATAGAGGAACAGTTTGAAACTGGCTGGTATAGTTGAAGTGAAGCGAGCTTACAGATTTTTTTGGGCTCATTAAGACAAATTTTAAACGATGACTTGATTCATTTCCATAATTATGTTTTAATCAAAGACGTTTTAAAGATCTGCGTCATGATTAAGACCAATTTCAAAACATCGATCTGTGGAGTGCGTGAGATATTTAAGGTCGAAGGTCAACCCATACAATGTCTATTTCAAACTTCAATTGAGACATATTTCCCTTAAAAAATGCTCAAAACCAATTTTGAAAATATGATAAACGATAAAATACAAATACAATTGACTGTGGAAGTACAGTATGTAGCCTAACTTTGCTGAGCTATCAGCTCTTCAGTTTAGAGCATAAAGACCATACATTGTTATTATAAACTGACCATGAAATAAAACTATTTAAGACTTTTCCTCTGGACCTATAGGGTTTAACTTTGACGGCGCGATACAAAACCAACCGGAAGTTCGGGTTTTGGTCATTAAGACCCCGGCAATCTGTATAATGTTCGGCGCCTTAACGCCGCGGTTCTCGATTTTCAAATAAAACTGTCTCAGGCGCTTTCCAGCCTCCCCTTTTCTGCTGACGATAGCTCGAAAATTATAGTCAGAGACGCCCATAAATGAAATTTTAAAATTTTTCTGTCAACTTGCGGATTTCGGACTAAAAATATTGGATTTTTGTTAAAAGCTTGTGCATGTAGGTCAAACTACTGGGGATGATCGTATCTAGAAGCAAAGCTGGTCTATTCTAAAGTGTACGTTAGCGTTATCTATCCGTGAACAGTACGGTTTTATAGCTGCTGGGGACCAACTTTCAAATTTTTATGGACCTTTGCAAGCATTCAAAAACTGCCTCGCGAATTATTATTTTTTTTTTTATTTTATTTGACCCTTTCTCTTAATTACCATCGTTGTCTGTGTTAGCGCAAAAATAGTTCAATCAACTGATTTACTAAAACCAAACCAATTCCAATGGAATTTCGAAAGTAGCAACAACTATATTAAAATGTCTGATATCATGACATACAGGGTGTTTCTGATAAGTCTACCATCCATAAATTAAGGGGGATGTTCTTTGGGGTGAACGATTTTGAGTCGAAAATGTAACTTCTATCTCCATTTTGCCACAAGGGTCACTGTTTTTAGTTATAATTTGATGAGTGTTTTAGGGATGGCCCCTTAATTAAATTATAAATCATTGTCTAAATCAGTTTATTAGTTAAATTTAAGGGGTCATCCGTAAAATACTTATACAAACATAACTTGAAAACAGTGTCCCTTCTTGGAAAATGGAGATAGAAGTTACATTTTCGACTCAAAATCGGATCACCCAAAGAACATCCCCCTTAATTCATGGCAGACTTATCATAATCACCCAGTATAACCTTATATTAGTCAGATCTATTCAAAATTAATCATTCATGGCGAAACTGTATTGTATAAATTAGTAAATTACTATACTTATAACCTGGTTTGAAATATTTTGGGTCGTATATTATGTTGCTAATCCGCTTAGTGAAGTTATTATTTATTTCGACAACAAGTTTCCGACTGGATTAAAACCCTCTGGAAGGGATATTCATATTCCCAAATCCTTATACTGACATTTCCATCCTCTAAAATATCACTAAATCAAAAGTATATTAACTGGAAATTATATATATGAAACCGTCTTTGAATTTGAAATTAAGTTGCAATTTGTTTTTCCATAATTTATAAACTTGACTTTCTTATGATCCTCCTTTGATTAAAAATTAATGCTATTCGCATTAAATTGCCTACACTGATAACTTATAAATTTATTTGGTTCTAGGATTTATGTATAGTTATATTTCGTTGCGTTAACATTATTATTGTGGCCAAGAACATTTGACAAATGTTGGTCTCTTTTCCCAGTTGAAAATGAGGAAAAATGAACTGTAAGAATAGTATATACTCAGAGAAGATTTCCCCATAGCGTATCTTATTCTCTTAAAGGGAATGTGAATAGTTCAAAACAAGTTCAACGATAAAATACGCTCAAAACTTCAGTAAATGTCTTTGAAACATTAGCGTTGATTTTAAACCAATTTTCAAAGTTGGGATATATTAGACCTAAAAGTATAATGAATGCGACCGTTTTTTTATGCATTTTCCCGCCAAATTAGACAGGCACTCTGATTGGCCAAATTTTCAACCAACCAAAGACAGGAACGCGAACGCGTAAAATATCCCCATAAACGTCAATAAATGCCATCGAAACATTTGCATTGATTTTTAACCAATTTCGAAGTTGACATTTATTAGACCTAAAAGTATAATGAATGCTACCGGTTTTGTTTATGTATTTTCCCCGCCATATTCGACAGGTACTCTGATTGGCCAAAGTTCCAACCAACCAAAGAAAGGAACGCGAAATCGTAAATATCCTTAAAGACAGATGCACTATTTTTAATTTATATCATTCACTTTATATAGGCCTTGACCATTTCGATGTAAAAAAATGTGGTGGCCTCTGTTTTGGAACATAAGGGGTTAATCCTCTGCCGTCTCTCATGATCCAAAAAGCTTACAGCGCAGGCGCCAAAAGGATAGATAGAATGCATAGTTCCATCGAAATGGTCTATACCAAGAAATGGATTAGGTTTAGCTTCCTAGAGATATGTTTCTCTCCATTCCTTTAAACTGAAGGGATTTATGAGGGAAACTGAAATTGAGTGAGGATTGTCTCAGCATCTGTTGCTTAGTAACCCTGGGATAAACTTATAAGTTTGAAACTAAAATCCCTTCTTCTTCTTCTTTCCCGGGGCGCGTTCTCCAGGAAAAGGGATTTAAACCTTATCTTGATGTCGAGAAATACCTTGGGAAATAATATAGCAATCTCAGAAAAGCTCACTATAAAACATTTATAAAAGTATTGTATTTAGGATTTTATTATTTATAGATGTAGCTATGAATTAAATGTTTATAGCGCTTGTAATATTATTTTTTTCTTCTCAAATATGTTTTTAAAACTATATACATTGCTACAGGGACTCCTGAATTAAAAATAGGTATAATGAAAAACCGGTGAAATTTCAAAATATAACCCAAATAATACCATAAAGTATCATCAAAAGCCTAATTCTTGAATATGAATGACCTATTGTCTTTTTCGTTAAATATAATTGATTAAGGTCGCTTTTGCGTTATTTATGGTACAACCAAGAAGTGATATCTAGTTTATTGGGGAGAAGTATTCGCGCGCTATAGTCCCAGTCCCCCTTTCGGGCTATTTCGCTGCCTCTCCTCAGTCGGAAAATACGTAATTTTCGTCATTCGCGTCGCGCTGACGTGAGTTTTCAATAACCAATGAGATGCTGGTTGTAATTTAGAGGCGGGGATTAACTCCGGACCTACGTTTGTTTGGACTGGAGATAAAGCTAGATTATAAATGTGGCGAATTTATACCTTCAGCCTAATAAACTAGATATCACTTCTTGGTACAACTAAGAGTAACTGGACTTGACCTTAAAACTCTGGGAATTCATTGCAAGTTAAACGAAAGAGCTGAAAATAATTAAAAACCGCGGTCGCTTTGCATCCCCCAAAGGACTAACGAAGAACCCATCTCAGTAGGAACTTGAAAGTGATATTTCTAATTTAACTGTCACCGAAACTAATTGCGGTTGTGAAAATTGTCAAGCCGCGTCTAAAGCGAAAACTAATACCACTTTGCCAAGTCAGCAGCTATAAGCTCTTGTTCACGAGTGTTTTCCATTAAACGTAAATGTATATAGTTTAACTGCTTACCATTAAGTTTTCTAATATTCTCTAAGTGCATGCATGCTTTCAATATACGTTCCTGGCGATCAAATGTAACGTAAAACCGGCCCGGGAAGTACTAGCTAGCGTCTGTGGGTAAATTATTTGGGAGTGTATACTCAATACCTATGTATATGGAAGCTTCGATGGTATTTGATTAAATAAACTCATAGCGGTGCGGTGCGGTAAAGTTATACTCGAGTGTAGTAGTTAGGCTTAGTGACTGAATGCATGTGTACTTACTCGGAGACAAGAGCAAGATGGCCAGGGCTATCAATGACGAAATGGAGACGATAACAACCAATGAGATCCCGATTCCACGCCAGTTTCTCTCGTCGATGGAAGGCAAAGATTCCTCCTGTTTTAGAAATGAAACAGAAACAAATTTAATTAACATAATGATGCAATAAGTGCTTAATTGGTGAAACGCAAAAATACAACTCTTTTTTCTCTATTGTAATTTTTTGCTGACAGTTTATAAAATGATGCTATATTTTTGACATCGATTCAAACCTTCTCCTATTTTATTCATTTAATCAATTTTAGAAAACCTTACATCTTTTGCTAAAAATTTCAAATCTGTGTCAGTATATACAATATCTTGACTAACTGACTGATTGACTGATATCAAATCAATGCCCGGGTCAAACTACTTCACCTTTAGGAAACTAAAACTAGTTTTGCTGAGACGTTACTCAGTTCTGAATCCATTGTTTTTTTCTATCTATGTATTCATGGTGAATATTTTCAATTTTGCGTTTCACCTTGTTGTATCCTAGCACAATCTAAATATAATACATACACTCTGATCTTTATTGGGATTTCTATGAGTCAAGGATGCGATATAACTTATGAGACCAGTCGCTACCGACATCTTATTTAAACAAACTCGAACCTTTCTTTGTTTGTTGAAGAACTGAACTAAATCAACCAACCGAAGCCAAATGCACGCTGAACATTTTGGCATCGTTAAACTATATAGCGCGTTAAGTTTTGTTCTACATATTGAAAGCCTTTCCATGTTACTTTGTCAAGGAAAAATATTAATCGCGCTTATTTGTAAAAGGAAATTGAACTTCCTTCTAGAATTTCTAAGTAGGTTGGTAAATACCGTTACTACTAAAATGTAGTATATTTTAATGTCTAACCCCATGTGGATACGATATTTTGGAATTAATATCGGACATGCATGCAGGACCACCTTTTTTTGTTTCGTTGTTACCGGTTTAGTCCCCAAATTTCCAATTTCCGTTTTACTATAGCGTATCCTAAGAAATTTCCATATACTGTTTTTGTTTTAGTCCATTAGTTTGAACAAGAAGTGATATCTAGTTTATTAGGGAGAAGGTATAAGATGCCTAAGTATTTGCGCACCATAGACCCAGTCCCCCTTTCAAAATACAAGGGGGGGGACGTAAAAGAAGGCCGAGCTTATTCGCCTCTCCTCAGTCGGAAAATACGTAATTTTCGTCATTCGTTTCGCGCTGACGTGAGTTTTCAAGAACCAATGAGATGCTGGTTGTAATTTAGAGGCGGGGATTAACTCCGGACCTACGTTTGTTTGGACTGGAGATAAAGCTAGATTATAAATGTGGCGAATTTATACCTTCTCCCTAATAAACTAGATATCACTTCTTGGTTCGAAGCTTTTTTTTTCTGTAAGTTGAAGAAATAACTGGCCGAAAATCGTGTGGTGTCCCCACCCCTAGACAGTTTTCGCTTCATTTAGCCAAGTTTAATCTATACAATAAGTTAATTTGAATTAAAAAAAACTGGCGCCAAACTTAATTGAAAGATTTTATGTCTAGAAAGCTATAGCTAGACTTCGTATTCCTGTCGATTTCTTTTCTTAAACTTTTATTTTCATCGAAAGTTTTCGGATGTATACTTTTATTTCCTTTCCGTTTTCTTTTGAAAGGCCTTAATTATCCATAATTATTATTGGATTATGGTATTTCACATAGGAAATGGTGCCACGAAAGCGCTTATGTAAATGGTGCAAGTTTAAATTTTAATGGAAACGCAATTATTTTGTCGTTAAGTATATATTTTAAGGGTCGGAGCGAGTGCCATTCTTTCATAATGCTTCCGTTTATATAAAGTTATAAATGGGTGTGGTAATAGATTTAGTTTTTAACTTTGAACGCCTTGCAAATCAAGAGTAAGTTTACACGAAATTTTTTTCCAAAACCAATTTCCGTGATGATATTTCCCGGGTTTTAAAATAGTACTTTTTAAAAATGATCAGGTGTTTCCATTGAAGCAGTCTTTCACTAATAACAATTTTCTATGATTATCCACCCGACCATAAGTTTATAAGATATGTTCCCTAAGTATGACACTACCTATACTTCGTAATGCTAGAGCTGGTTCGAGAACGATAATCGAGAATTGACTACACTCGGTTAGTTTCGCAGTCCATCTTCCTATTTAATCTGCAGTACTAAGCCTTTGACAGCGCCTCACCAGGCGTCGCTTTACCTCGAATCTATGACCTACTTCAATCACTTCATGACAAGCTCCAGTTTGTAACCAGTGACAAACGTATGGAACATAACATATGAACTTATGATTTTCCTCCAGTGATTTCTAACAAACAAATTTCAATTATATTTCCAGATCTTTTATGTTTTAAATGTAACAGATGAACCCTGTATAGTTGTAATGTATTTTTCATACGAGTAAGGAAAATCCTCGGAGCAAATTCTACTTGATTTCATTACCAAAAAACCGAAAAAACCCACCAGACTGAGTCGTTGATATAATTTAAATGCGGAAGTAAATTACCCCCATCAACGTTGTAATAAAAGTCAAGAAAAACAACGTATTTTCTATGAGATTAAGTATCTTTAATAAAGAGTAATGAACTTTCCGGTGGCTTGTACCAGCAGCGATAAAGTTTCGACCCCGTCTCCCTCTCACTCTAAACTTTGGTGCTCCTAAAAATGTGATCTTTCTTTATCGGCTCCCAAGCTCGCGACTCCAAAAAAATAAAATTCCGAAAACGAGCCATCTGGAAACTAAAGATTTTTAGATCTTACCTTATAGTAACCCCTTCGCTTTATTACACGTAAAATCATGAAGTGTTTCAACGCTACCATTGATATTGAAAGGTTATTCGCTTTTCTATGGTACAAGACGGCCTTACTCATTGGGACTTTTTAGGTGATGAAATTTGGAGCCCAAAATTTATCGAGACGACCGTTTCTCGGTTTTCTGTACCAGGATAACACTTAAACCTCGATATTGTGCGCCGGGAGAACCCTTCACCCTCGATCTTATGCACCAGGAGAACCCTTAACCCTCGATCTTATGCATCAGGAGAACCCTTAACCCTCGGTCTTATGCACCAGAACCCCTTAACCCTCGATTTTATGCACCAGGAGAAACCCTTAACCCTCGGTCTTATGCACCAGGATAACACTTAACCCTCGATCTTATGCACAAGGAGAACCCCTAAGTCTCGATCTTGTGTACCAGGAGAACCCCTTAACCCTCGGTCTTATGCACCGGGAGAACCCCTTAACCCTCGATCTAATGCACCAGGAGAACCCTTAACCCTCGATCTTATGCACCAGAAGAACCCTAAAGACTGCCAGGTGTTTCAAAAAGTTCAGTATTCATGGAGGAATTACTTATGTTCTTGATAAAATATCATTCTCTATTATCAAATAGACTCTTTCATATAAACCAGGAAATATATCCTTCCCGCCTTTTCTAGGGCCTATCTTGGCGACATTACATCAAAAGCAGGGTCAATGTACCTCACGCTTTTCATCGAAGAGATCTAACGGTCCTCAATATAAACCCTGGCAGGGATTCAGAGTGAATGATGCCCTTTCTTTTCATCACAGGCCATGTTGTTGGCGTTTCTTTTAGATAACCCCCTGGAAAGTGCATGGGCGACCCGTTACGTATTATATGGGTTTAGTCCCCCCCTCTCTCTCTCTCTCTCTCACGGATCTAAAGATGAAAATCCCCGTAACATTGTGGTGTGGCGCCCATCTTAACTGACAGAAAAGGTCACTCGTGGATAAGGGGCTATTTCAAGGTCCAGTGACACGTCGCGTGACCCGACTTTTAAAATTACCCTGAGTTTAAAACGTGCATGTGCCCTTCACTAACTGACCAAGTGTTGACGCAAGAAACCCACCTTGACCTTGGTTAAATTGTTTTTAGCAGGTACCCTAAAATGATGATAAGTACTTGTCACTCGGCTTTTAATCGGCGCTGACCCATAGTGTAAGGTGAACAGTAAGGGAAATACCAGAATAGAAGCCTCTGGAAGAGAGATCGATGTTTAAAAGCGTTGCCTAGCAACACCCTATAGATGAGGATACACGAGGTCTGGAGATGAGGTGAGAGGAAATGGGGAACCACCATCCATATGGAATAATTCGATACGAAGCGCGTGCTAGGACGTTCCCCGCCTTTCTTTATAGATTTGATGCCAAGAAATATGTTAAGGAACAACTTCATAGAAAAGGTCTATCTAGATGTTAGCTATTTTCGATTGGACTCTGAGGCTGCTAAAAGGACGTAGTCATTTAAAGATGGGCCTTTGATTTTTACGTGAAATTTCGGCACGGAACAAATTTTGGCGCGTCACAAGACGTATCCGGTTTCATGTCTAGGTATTCGTGCTTGTAACATTTTTGGGTAAAATTTCTTGAGTGACATTTTGATATTATTCTTCTATGTCGACTTCCTTGATTTTGATTTTTCGTCTGTGTGTTTCTTAGAGACGTTTTGACGATTTTTCAAAGAAATAATATTCTTAGAAATTTTAATAGTTTTCTAGCCATGATTGACGGGGTGTTTTTCTTTCAATTATATACTTGGTTTGTTATTATTATTATGTTTTCTTACGGACGGTCAACTTGGAAATAAAATGTCAGCTAACGTAGTTGACACATTTTAATTAACTAACACCTAATATTCTGACACTTAATAAGTTAATATGTAAACAAAAACAAAATAATTTACTCACTGACTTTAGACCCGCTATGGTCATGATAAAATGTTAGTAAAATATGGGTTATTTTTGTTAAAAATTCTCAAGTTTTTCCAAAGCGGATTTTCTTGTTTTGAAGGTTATGGTTTTAGTTTAGTTAGTTTTAAAACATCTTCTTTTCTTCATATAACTGCAATGCGGTAAAAAAATAATAATTATGTAATATTTATTAATTAATTTTAATAATATAATGCGTATTTGAATGATTAGATGATGGGTCGGTCCATCTTCTGACTCAGAGTCAATAGAAAGAAAGGCCAGGCCTTGATCCTGCCTTTCATAATATTGGCTTTGGTTCAGTGGACACTCTAGACAAAAGCTAGTGTTTTTTGATAGAATTCTTCGTTCATACATGTCACGTACAATCTTTGCGAAACTGTGTTAGAAGAAGTGAAGAAGAGACAGAAGGCATTGAAGCAGCGATAGAGTACAGACAAAGCAAAGGCTTTTTTGATTTTGCAGACAATGCGGTTTCTTTCTTTCTTTCTTTTCTGTGGAGTGGGCCTTAAAGGAATTGCCTTCTAGCTATAGTTAGGACTCCCGAATTTCTCTGTGATGAGATTACTGACACTCTTCTTACTAGATTCTTAACTACCTAATTTTAAAAACCCTCTTGGAAGGCGTTATAGTTATTTTAAATGTCTCTATAGAATTTCTTGAAAGATATACTTAATTTGTAATTTGGGCTTTAATCTTTAAATTACAAACAAGACTCATTTAAATCGTATAATTCTAACACGTCTATTATTTACTTAGTACGTATAAATACAATAATAATTTTTCAAAGAGATAGTCACTTATGTGAATTAAAACATATCGATCTTCAATAGACTTCAATTTAAGAATTTTATTGAGCCATTATCTAGCAGAAATGTACTCCTAATTGGGTTTAAAATTAAGCTAATTACTCTACATGTTTGGCTAATTCCTTGTTTTATCGGGCCAATCAATGTTTGGAAGCACATAACTTCTTAACTAAATGTTATGGATCCATGGTCTTTGACACAAGGAACACACTCTTCTATTTATGACAGCCTTATCATAAACCCCCTGTATATTGAAATGAAACATAAAGTAAAATTTAAACCCTTTATTTTGTTGGATAAGCCTTGGCTATATTTTAAAATAAATTGCCATTTGCACTTATCATAAATAAAATCAATTGGTTGGCGAACGTTAGCTCGATAGTAGATCCACCTGTTAGCGTCAAAGCCCTAATTAATTTTGAGTTACGAAGGGTTCGTGGTCGTGGAGCATTAATAGCGTACCTATTACGAAATAGCCAAGGCCCAAGGAGCCGTCTCAACCTTTCAGACTTCCCTGGTCGTTTGACTTGACAAATAGCGACTCGAATGATTTCAAGCCAAGGCTTAAAGGAGGCCCCAGTAGAATAGGTGGGAGGGACAAGGTACAACCCCTCAGAGAAGTCATATTGTTAAGGCCAAGGCTTAGCCTAAGGAAACCTTAGATCTCTAGCTAGAAATGGGGTTCATACGAAAAGGGAAAACTTGGTAATATCAGTGTATGTAATTGGTTTAGAGAAAAAACTCGTGGACATATCAGGGGAAAAAATACACCTTTCTAAATGGAGTTCAATGTATAACTACATCAGATTTGTGGATCCAAACTTAACAAAGACGTTAGATTTCAGTTCAAACCAAGGACTTTTTAGTACAATAGAATATAACAGGTGAAACTAGTAAAAGCTTGGAAATATCAGGGAAAATGGATTTGGGAATTTCCTAGTAACCCTGTGAAAGAGGAAGAAAGGAAATAAAATGTTCTCGAGGTCATCGATATGAGAACCAATGACGTCTTCAAATCGATAAATCTGGGGGGGGGGAGCGAGAAGGAAGTAAAGAGACGAATTGGGAAGACTGCCTTTCCCCTTTTCTCAATCATAATTTCATCAGTCATGAAATAGGTCTAACGTTGCAGACGATATCATCTTAGCGCCTTGGGACTCTCTACCTTAAGTACTGGCCCAAAAGAAAAAACGTTTAATCGTTTTTCTATAAAGATTATATGAAATCCCCGAGGTTGTATTATGATCTTAACATACTGTATCTTGAAGAAAATATTAATTTTAATTTAATGACGTAACCATTATTAAAAAATTCAGGAAATTTTGATTTATTTAATTCGAAAGTTTACGTCTGGAGACGTTGCTTAACCCTTTAGAAAATGCACGGTTTATTACGAGGTTTAAGTCCAAATGGATTGAACACTCTGTTCTATTATAGACTCTGGCTTGTTGAATAAACGTGTCCGAAATTCGAATTAAAGCGCTTATGTATTGTCAAGTCCAAAGCTGTACTAAGCACTGATTAATATCTTCTTTCACACTTCACTTAATCTATGGCTAATTATAGCCACTAATTAAAACAATGGAAGATATGACCCGGAATACTAAAATAACCATAACCACTACTTCTTTATCAATTAACTAAATTACTTCTTGCAAAAATTAATACTCCAATTATCGTCTATTTCCGCTTCGTTAAAGTACCTACACATCTTCATCAATAAATGAATTAAACATAACGGTGCCCCTGGAAGTCGTCTGACCGAAAAGTTCGCGTGTAAAAGAACAAAGCCTTCCACCAGGAGAATGAAATTTACCAATTTCCACGCTTCACCGAATTTTTATGAGAAAATTAAAAAATTAAAATATGACGTTATGAAAATTTTTAAAACAATAAATTGTAAAACTAACTAACATCGGTTGTGAAGAATTTCTCCTTAACCCTGGGCTGCTAGAACAATTTTGGGCGTTAGAACAAAAGGACCTCCCCCCGCCCTACCCTTCCTGTTTTTGGGGTAAAACTATATCGTTTTTCGATAAATTCGACAAGCGCGAGAAAAGGGAACTTAAAAACACTTCTAAGTCTTCTGTTTTAAACCCATTTTGATTTCGTGGAAAATCCATTATTCCATTAGGTTTTTATTTGCTTTTTACAAATATTGTTACGAACAAATCCACGCGCAACCTTTTAATGGAAAATGCGTTTTGGGTGGTAAATGGAGGACCATTTTCCGCCCACTTTGAGGCTCAAGGTTATCTTCCCTTTATGGTTCTTTTTTTTTTCAGACTGATGGTAATTTGGTTAGAATGTTTATAAGCTTCCTTGAATTTTTTATGCCTAAATGGGTTTATATTTTAAAAGAATCTATCGATGTCTGTCTTTTAAAATAGAAGCAATGGCATGGAGACGTGTTTTTCACTTAGAATAATATAGAAGCGACACCAAGAATTCATCTCTTTCGGTCTAAACATATGTGTGAAAGTTAGCCATTTCTGTTGGTACAATAGTAAGCTTAGGAAACTGGGTTTATGTTGAGGTCAATAATGGAATAATTATCATCACTTCACCATTAGAATTCTATGTGTCGCTTCTGTGTTTTTCCTATTTTCACTCGTTCTACAGTATAAAAATACGTAAAACATTCTGTACTTTTCAAAAAAAAAATCTTTTTGCATTTTTAAGCAAAATATTTTAGGTTTTTCCATTTACCGTATCAAGAACCCATATAAATACTGAGAATATATGAATATTAATCCAAGCTCCAAGGTTTCTTGCCAATATGGAGGCGATGTAAGAGAGTACACACCGAGAATAGTGGGAGAGAAAAAAAAACTCCTTAACAAACTCTACAACAACTCAATTCAATCTTTGAACTCTCGATCTCAAGTGTTATATGGGTTCTTGACCATATGGAGATTTTTACAATGTGAGCGTTGAAAAACATATTCAAATAATTCAGGGCAAACAAGTAGCTATATCACAGCAACACTATCCCATATGGACAAAATTGTATGAGCAACACCCACTTGGGGAATTTCTTATTGGTTTGGGTTATTTACCAATATTGATTTGTGGTATTAGGATTTCATTTTTAAACATTTGGAACATGCTGACTTTTCTAACAAATAAGTGGAAAATGATTCAGGAAAAATTGCTTTTGCAGTCGCTGAAAAAGCCAGGAAATTCCTATAAAATCCTATCTTTATAAACCTATCCTATATTATCCTATCATTTCATGAAAGGTCCTATAATATCCTATATTTTTTTGACTTAGTCAAAGTTTTCGTATAGTTTAGCATCAAATTTATCAAAATTTAGCTCTTTTATCGAGATCAGATCTGACTTATTTAAGTTCCTCTTTTCAAAATAAAATCCAAATTGTTCTTTTTGTATAGAGATTTTTCTGCATAGTTTAAGCCTTTTATAAAAGTCCTATACTTTCCAATAAAAAGACACTATTTTCCCCTATAAAATCCTTTAATTCCGGAAAATTTAACTCCTATTTTTCCGATAAGGAATTTAAATTTTAGGCTGGGAAATATTTCAGGAAAATTTGTTAAAATTGTGTGGCAACATCTATTTATAAACCTGTTTATCTCGAAACAATTCATCCTAATAATAATCTCCCCAGGTTTTAAGTATTTACCGGTGGAATTAAGCGTATATCTAGGCAGTTTAACTGAACTGCGGGCCTTATGTACAGTGCGATTGACGTGAAGTAAACAGTGGGAGTTAAGACTTTGGCATATAAGCGAGCATCGATCGACAGACCTTGGTTTCCACGGTGATATATACATAAAACGCCTCTCCATTTATTATAGACAGATTAAGAAACACTCCTCCCGAAAACTCCTCAAGTTTGTCTCAAAGTATGATTGACTTTGGTGGCCGGTTTTATGGGTACATTTTGCCAGGGAGGAGGAGTCGAAAAAAGGAGTAGTACGCGCTTATTTTAGTCTTAACTCCTACAACGTTAGAAAAGGAAAAGTTAGTTATAGTTTATCAAGTGGCAAGCGCCATTAGAGCAGGGAGAAATGAGGTAAGATGGAGTTGTAATGATGATGGGCGACCTGCGGCACTGAAACTCTTTCAGTGACCTTTCGCACGCCCATACACTTCGGTAGGCGATTGTTAAGTGCTGCCCCATAGCCCCTTCGTTTCTATTTTTAAGACACAGGGGCGTCCTTTACCATTCTGTACTGTACTGTACTGTACGACCCTACCTAATGGCTGAGGATGCTGGGAGGACTTTGGTTCCGTTACTTAGAATGGTTTACAGAGGCAACGTTATATGTATGGGGATTAGTACGACCCTACCTAACGGCTTAGGATTCTGGGAGGACTTCGGTGACGTTCCGTAGGTGGGGGTACAGACATGGGCAACATCATAGGTATGGGGATTACCACTCCAACCCTCTCTCCTTCATGCTTCAAGTAGAATACAAGTTCACTACCATAATACCGAGTCCTTCCTGCTTCTTAACCTTTCTATTACGAGTACTAGCCACTTTTCTACAGAAGGCTTAAGTAATATACACGTACATTTACCTTGGCTTTATTACATTATTATACGCGTATATGGATATATATCTTTTAACATAACAATAACGTTTCAGCCACTTCCTCAGTTCTCAGTTCCTCCCTCTCCCTCTCTCACTTGCGAATTCATTTCCATTTTCATCGTTAAGAAGCTAGATAAACTGAGTGAAGTTGTAAAGCACGACACCACTAGTCCTTAATTTAACAAACACAACAGATCGATCCTGGGAACCAACCGCGAGGAATAAACCGTTCAGCTGCGCAACAGAAACAAAAAATAACAAACCAAACCAAACCAAGGGAACCTGTAAAGTACTTTTCTTCTTACATTTATGTTCTTGTAGAGCTCTTCATATTCTCGTTGCTTTTGCTAGGCAGCTATATTGCGTTTTCCATCAGAAAGGCGCGTGCCAAAATGGCAAACTTTTCTCGCTTAGCAACCAACCGTATAGGGAATACCGACCGGGATACACGTTTCCCTCGATCCTTATGCAGAAACTACTTGTTGAGTTTTATTGTGGTCAAAGTCTCTTAAAGGGGATGGAATAGGACTTGGCTTAACGTAATCCTTTTTGGGGGGAAGGTTTACAGTTGTTAATTAATAAAATAAATTAGATTATTTGGTTGCAGGCTTCCTTAATTTCACTGTATGTAAAATAATATTTTTTCTAAAGTAATATTATTTATTTTATTTATTTATTTTTAAATGAACAATATTATTATTTTATTGCTATGATTTTGGTGGGATAGCCCATAATGGAGGGAGATTCTACGTATAACCGTTCAAACTTATAAATTTTCAATTCAAAGCAAGACAAATTAAATCCATCGAACATAATTAATAATACGAACAATTTCAAGACGTACGTTCATCCCTGATATTTTTTTTGTGCATTTTTTAGGCAATCGCCTTACCTGAAAATTAGGCTTGCTTAATCCTAGACTGAATGGTTTTGCAAGGGCCGATTGGCGCCTTTGAATCTGCTCCAATCGCATGCTAGGGATGTGTCGTCCCAAAACCAAGTTTCTCTTTTTTTTTTGTTTTGTGTTTTAAACCGTACTCATGAACCAAAAAAAAAATATTGAACAAAACTCAAGCAAAACTGCAAAACTTATATATAATATATATTCATAAGCAGCCAGTAACTATACAGCCTCTACAGGACTGCTATTTTACGCGGCCTAAAATGCTCTAAGTGAAAAAGCACTATGAAAAATTGTTATTTCTGGTTTTCACGCAGCAAACGTAACGTGTGTGTAGTGAGGATGTTTTTATAAAGCAAAAAGTGTAACACAAAAGTAGAAGATGCGATCTCTCTCTCTCTTTCTCTGGGTCAGAAATAATGCGGCAAAAGTATTTAAAATGATGGTTATGGTTTTTTGCCACGGTTGTTTAAAGATTTTCTATATTTAAAACTCGATGGTAAACGCGCGAAACTCACCTCTTTCGAAGTGGTAGAAGTTTTATGTTTACTTTCGGCTGTCATAGCTATTCGGTTTATTTTTTTAACGGAAATTTTGGCATCGCGACTCTCTCTCAAAAACTTGAAAAATTTTTCAACAAAAGTCCAGCAGTCTTCTTCAGTCTTTTATTTTACAATTTTGTTTTGCGAGCGTTCAAGTCATTGATTCTTTTTCGGTTTTCTTCATTTTTTCGACATTGGCTCTGTTCACGGATTACAACAACGGATGTTAACGAAAGATTATGATTTAGTTAGTCCCAGGAAGACTATTTAGGCTAGAGTTACGGTGAACACATTATTTTTACGAGTTAGAAAATGTTGAATAGGAGGATGGTAGTATTTATTGGTTTGGTTGGCGCGAAGTTTTAGTCGACTCGTAGCACGCGTCGCGTCTGTCTCGGTCTTGTTGTGGAGACGCGAATGGTTTTGGACTCAATAGATGGTTTTACCCCCTTTTTTATACGGGCTTCCTTCGGCTACTTGTAACCCAAAGGGGGCAAGGGTAGTTGAAGGAAGGTTACGTCCCTCTCTCTCTCTCTCTCGTGATGGTTTCGAATTATATATTGGATTTTGCGTTGCGCGCGCAATGTTTGCTTTCCAGCGGTACACGATGTAGTGTGTCGCGAATAGACTGACATCCAGCGACGGGTTTTAATTATAACTATTGATTGAATTTCAATTTCGTATTTTTCTATTTCGAAATCGTTCGGAAGCGGTCAGAATTGACAGAGTATTTTAGTCTAAAAATTGGGTTCAATAATCTATTTTCCCTTATTATTATTATCTCCTAATGGAAATTCATTTATTTATTAAAAATCAGAAGTGTAAGAATTTTAGATTGGTGTAGTTAGTTTGTTTCCTTTAGGATCAGGTGTTTTCGTCACTACTTTATAGGGCTATGTTTTATAAAATGAAAGGGGTGAAATTAACTTCAACTCGTCAATTTTACATCCAACGCCTACGAGATGTATATACACATCTCGTAGGCGTTGTTACAGCTTGGGTTTGATACGAGGAATTGTCAACATTTGGCTAGCTGATAGCTTGGGTTTGGTATGGGGAATTCTCAACGCTTGGCTAGCTGATAGCTATGCTACGGTAATAGCAAGGTATTTAACGTACCTACAAAATCTCGTACGCTAAAATGCCCTTGCAACTGTGCAGGCTAAGAGTGCGATTTGATAAACAATGTTAAAAATGTCTAAAGTGCTCTTGAAATTAAATATTTTTCGCACTTTTGTTGTCTACATTTAACCTCTGAGAAAATCAAAGTTACTGTGGTCTTTTTTGACATAGTTATGACATGCACGAGTGGACTGTCTGTCAAGTCAGTTTGCTTAATCGATGTACACACCGAACCGTTCGTTGACTGTACAGGCAATCTAAAATGATTACACGTTACCCCTTACTCAATGTACAGGGAATTCCAGAGCGATTATCGCCTGTACGTTTGACAAACTAGCTTAATTCGAGGTACATATACGAAAATATAAAACAGGGCAAATCGTAATTAATTTGTATTTTATAAAAGCATACAAAATTATTATTTTGTAAAATTGCTAAACATGAGACTCCTTCAATGTAAAATGATGCCTGATATTTCCAGATTAAAATCTGGAAATATCAGGCTCACTATTATGCAAACACCGAACTAATGAGGATACAGTTCTATAATTGAGAGAAAAATAGTTGCGTCATGTATATCAAATTCAGTTTGTTTCAGTAAATTATATTTAGATCTAGTTTAAAAAAAAAATTAAAATTTATTTTCGTAATCAATATAAGTCATAACTGGGACTCGTCTATTTTTAAAGCCCACCTTAATGAATAATATAATAGGTTCAGTTAAACTTTATAAATTATTCATTACTACACTTATACGCAATATATATATAGTAAAACGCAAATAAAATAAAATTTAAACCGTCCGTTCTTCTTTCTGGTACAGAGACTGACCCAATCAATTGATTAAATTAGCCCCCCGCAGACTCTTAACACTTACCTCATTTTCATCATTTCCCGCTGGGGACGTCGACTTCACCTTGTTATAGGGACTCTTTATACTCCTAACTTGCACGGTACCACCTGATTTTGGTGCAACTAATGTACTAAACATGATATAACCCTTGATTTAAATCCCAATCAGTATATGCACCATTTGTGGGAAAGAAGGTCCAGTGTCCGACTACAATTTGAAAATGTTTGACTGACTGACCAGCAACCAATGTACAACAATTTCCGAATTGCTTGGAGGTTATTTTTTCTTCTTTTATTTTTTACCTGGGACACTGGGACAGGTTAAACTACTTCTGTATATTAGAACCCCCGATTACAATATGGGGATCAACAAAAGCCACGGACACTTAACTTGGTCGCGAAGTGGGTTGCACCCTTTTTAATATAAAGTCAAGTGCTACGCTGTGCATTGATGAAAGAGGGGGTTGGGTGAAAAGGGGTTCCGGCGATTTACCACCAACGTGAACGGTGGTCAGTTATTGTAGGACTCAGGAAGTGACCCACCCAAAAATTTTCTACGACAAGCCGAAATTGCTCATGCAAGAAAATTTGGTTCCGTGCTTGGAAAGTCTAAATTGGTTGGGATATTGTATATAAATATATTTGGGATATGCCGTACAAGTTTTGTCCGAGAATTCATAAATGACCGGTGGCAGGAGTATCAAGAAAATTGAAATTGTATGGATTAATTACGAAATAAGGAAAATAAGGATGACAAAATCGGAAAAATTGGTTTAGAACAATAAAATGTTTTTACTTATACAGCGTGTGCCCAAGAAGTGATATCTAAATTACTAGGGAGAAGGTATAAGATGCCTAAGTATTCGCGCGCCATAGTCCCAGTCCCCCTTCCAAAATACAAGGGGGATGTAAAACTAGGCCGGGCTATTTCGCCTCTCCTCAGTCGGAAAATACGTAATTTTCGTCATTCGCGTCGCGCTGACGAGAGTTTTCAAGAACCAATGAGATGCTGGTTGTAATTTAGAGGCGGGGATTAACTCCGGACCTACGTTTGGACTGGAGATAAAGCTGGAAATGTAGAGTTATATTTTCGACTCAAAATTGCCCTTGAATTCATTGTGGAACACCACTGTATATCAAATAGATTAAATTAATGCCAAAAACCCATTTATATTAGTTAATTAAAAGTTACCCTTCATATCGTTTTCATTATAATCAGTGGTAGATGGAATTTGTTTCGCTATTATCGTTTGTTATCTATATTGGCAAAACACGTACATTCTGGGCTAGATTGCAACTGAACTTCATTTCCAAAGTTCGTGTTTACATTTTGGGAAATATGTCGAACTATCGCTTATCCTTTACACGTTCCGTATAACGCGAACAACAACTGCATTGCATTTTTGTTGTACTCGGCTCTAATATATAAGTTTGTAGTGTACGGAGTTATTTTTACACGAGGTACTTCTATACTTTCAATTAGGTAACATTTGTTATAATTAATTGGATCCATAAAACCCAGAGTTATTTCGATTCAAAGCGATTTGTCAGAAACATACGGAAAAAGATATCTGCGATTATAAAGGGTAGCTGTTTTTTTTCCCCTTTAGAGTATGAGTATAAACTACAGGTCGATTTAGCGTAGGTTTTCTGCACCTTTTAGCCAAGCAGAGTTAACGTCGACTGTATAACAGACGTGCCTTAATATGTCAGTTGTTTTCAATATTCGCTATATTTTCGCCTTAATTTGGCTTATTATTATAAATTGCCACGTTTCATTAACCGGTACTCGTGTAAAAACTCATAATGGTGAAATTGAAGGTTCCATTGTTAAATCACCGAATGGTAAATTGGCCAGAGAATTTTACGGTATTCCATTCGCTGAACCACCTTTAGGGGATTTGAGATTCAAGGCACCATTACCCGTCAAGAATTGGGACCACGTACTCGTTGCCAAGACCAAACCATATCCCTGCATCCAAGGAACTATTGGTAACGCTGAAAACTATCCAAAATTTTCTCAGATCTTTGTACCAGCGTCTCAACCCGTGTCTGAAGATTGCTTGTATTTAAATATTTGGACACCGCTCACCATTACGAAGAATGTCGCTGTTATGATTTACGTTTACGGTGGAGGTTTTAAAACCGGGTATTCAGGTTTGGATTTGTATAATGGAAGGGTACTTGCGACTGAAGAAGATGTCGTATATGTCACCTTCAACTACCGGTTGACTTTATTCGGATTTTTGTATTTGGGTGACGAAAATGTTCCTGGTAATATGGGCCTCATGGACCAAGCTTTGGCTTTTAAATGGGTTTACGACAATATCAAGTATTTCGGAGGCGACCCCAACCGTATTACCATATTCGGTCAAAGTTCAGGTGGTGCTAGTGTCAGTACGCATCTTATTTTACCATCGAGTCAAGGTCTATTCGCACGAGCCATCGTTGAAAGTGGTAGCGTATTTTCGAATAGATTTCACGACGAAATGACATCGTCTAAAACAAAATCCGAAAAATTGTTGAAGAACCTAGGATGCGTTGTTGAAAATTCGACTGAGGTAGCGGTTTGTCTACAGTCTAAATCTGTCGACGAACTATTAAAGGCTTCTTTTAAGAGTAAACTTTCATTCATTCCAACTGTCGATGGTGAATATTTTCCATATGAACCAACTGAATCGATTGAGAAAGGTTTGCTGAGGGAGTCGGTTAATATAGTAATTGGCCATACATCGGGGGATGGTGCCAAAACAGGCACCTTTGCTTCAGGAACTTTAAATGACACTCGGAATTTTTTCGTCTCTGATGAATACTTCACGAAATTCGTTCAAGAAACACTGGGTACCAATGACACGGACAAAGTCCAACGGGTTAAGGGTATTTACACCAAGAGTTTGGATGGCGAAAATTATCGAAGACCTTTAGTTGATTTGTTGACGGATACGCAGGTTCTTTGCGGCGTAAATACCTTAACCGATATGGCTGTTAAAAATGGGAACAACGTGTACAAGTACCTTTACAACCACGTGTCTTCGATCTCGCCTTTTTTCAATTGGGAGGAAGTTCCTCATACATCTGAATTGTACTTTATCTTTGGACAACCATTTCACCCCGAGTTCCAGTACAGTCATAGTGACGTCAGGTTTTCCAAGAAAATGATGAGAATTTGGACTAATTTTGCCAAATATGGGTAAGCGTCAAGTAGGCCTACTTATTGCAGTTTTGCAGAAAGTGTTCCTTCATATTATATTACGTCATTACAGAGTTCCAACAGACAATGTCGTTGATAAATTAGTAAATCTGGAATGGCCACTGTACAACACGCAAGAGAGAAAGATTTACAGATTGGACAGTCAAAGTGAAATTAAATCTGACCGAAAATCTTCGGAACATTGCGATTTCCTTATGAGCGTACCAACTTACGACGATACCGTAGGTTAAAGGTTATTCTTTGTATTTCAAATAAAGGAATTTGGAAACTAATGAATATTTTAACAAAAACTTCATTTATTATTATAAATTACTAATATTTACAACAGTGGGGGAATACATAAAATGCTGTTTTGTTTTGTTTTTATTTAAATGAATTTGACTCCTTCGCTACCATCCAAACTAATCAATTTAGCCTTTCCATTGTCTTCCAAAACCTTGATGGCTTTACGTAACATCTCTTCATCCAATCCGTGAAACTCTTCCTCAATTGTATCATCCCCGGAAGTCAATTCAAACAGAGTGCAGACAGTGTTAGTCATGCCATGATTTGAAGCCTACGAAACTCTCATTATTCATAACCCGCTAGCAAAATTGCAGTTTGCGCATGCGCGCATTTACCCAGTTGTATATTAGTTCCGCCCATTCGTCTGGTTTACGCCAAAAGACAAAACAACGTTGCTTTTGTTTGTCTATCCATTCTACATTTCCTGTTTTTATTAAACAGATACAAAGGCTTATAATCACCAAAAACTCTAAACCCAACCAAATTTACTGTGTTTTACAATCCTTACTGCCTCACTATTCAGCCATAAAAACATGCCTCCCCCACCCCTCAAACCCATGTCGCGGCTAATGCCTTTGATATGCCTCCCCCACCCCTCAAACCCATGTCGCGGCTAATACGTTTGATATAGTATAGTAGTACAAGGCGGTACCCCTTTGAAGAGTTGTAAAAGTGAAAATACTATAGATAAGAATGTTCCATTCCCATTCATGTAAAGTCCCTTCAAAGACTGCCGCTGGTATGAGGAAATGTCTGGTGGGGTTTTCCGTTTGCGAAATTGGTAACCCCCCTCCTCCTCCCCCCCCCCCCCCCCCCCGCAGGACGACCGTGGTCTACGCTCTCTGGGGATTACCCTACAATATGTAAGAGACCCGATTTTTTATGGTTGCCATTTTGGAGTAGATATAGACAGAGTATGGTAATAAATAACACTCTATTGGGAAAACCATTCCTATGGGAGGGGATAAACCTAAAACTTATCTATATAATCTAGCAGACAATGTTAAGCCTATTTTTGGTCTACTGGATATATTCTTTACAAAGAAAAAAAATTATACAAACCAGTTTGACTTAGATTGTCCAGTACAATGTAGATAGCTTCAAGTGGTAGCTTTCCTGTAATTTTATTAATTGCATCTTTAGAAACATTGATTGCACTCTTAAAAGGGTATCTTTCAATCAAGAAAGATTTGCATATTATTGTGGGGAAATGGGATTAATTTACATTGAACACCAAACTATTCAAAAAGGTACATATTTACAGTGTAAAAAAAGCATTTTTCTAAGACTGCAACAATATATAATTCCCCTACTATTAATTTCGCTGTTGTAAAATAATTGACTATTTTGAGCTTCAGTGATATCCAAACGGTATTGCTTTTGGAATTTGCAAAATCCTAAAATGACGTTTCTCCATCCTTCAAGTTGTTTTCCTCTTGTATCTAAATTTGGTTGAAGTCTAAAAGGAATATAATAGAGAAGAAAAAAAAATACGTTGCTATTTTTATAATAGAAAGCCTGCCTTATCTCAAAAAGGGCGGTAAGGTAAAGATACCAATCTGCAAAATTTGACAGTTCCCTGTACTTGCAAAAATTGATTAATTAAGGGAATCTACCGACATCGGAACTGTTTTGTAAGTTAGATTAGATGATTTTTGAAATAACTGTTAAAAAATTGCATTATTATAAAGTAAATAACATTTTAATTACGTGAAAAACGGTGGAAAGTTGTACTGCCACGGCCATTCGTACGCAGCCATTTTAAGCGAACCTAATAATTGAACGAGCAGACGATTTTTTTAGGATATCAAAAGTATACTAATCAAAAAGTTATCAATTGAACATACTTCGTGTCCGAAAATACGTCGTGACTTCCTGTGATGTAAAATAGTTTTCAAAATAGTATATTGTTAAGATCTTTTGTTTTCCGAATCTTGATCATCAGAGAGTATGAATAGCTTTGGGAAGTGATTCAATTTAAACTTAAAAGATCGTTTGCAAAGAGAACTTTGGGTTAGCTTACTTTTAACGTTAGCCTACTTCCTAAGTTCCTAGATGTCGCACACTGCTCGAAGAAGCTCGTCCTTGCTGGATCAATGCTAGTTTTCACGAACTACTTTTATTTCTACGAGGTTTAATGTTGTATATACATGCGCTTCGGTTTGCTTAGGTATGTAAACTACCGTGGAAAAAATACATAGGCTTTACAACAGAACGAGGGGTGAGTCATAGCCCACTCTATCTCGCGCTATAGAAGCCCGTTCAAAGAATTCTATTTACATGTTTAAGCACAACTTTTGAAGATTATTCAAAGGAACCCAAAATTAAGATTAAGTTCTATGGGAGGAGGTAGCTTTTTTGGCCAGATCCTTTGTCCTATTCATCCAAATGACCTGAAATTTTAACGAGACTTGTGTTTTGACGTGTTTTATTATACTAAATATTCAAGCTTCTAGAGTGGATAGGGTTTTTTTATAAAAATTATTTTCCAAAGTCAAAATGATGGCTTCAGTTCCTAGACTGAATATATCTTCGGATCTACCGGTCCAAATGTCCTGAAATTTTAATGAGAGGTGTGTTACAATCCATTCTATTATACTAAAAAGGATACAAGATTTTAGAATGAATAGTTTTTTGTTTTTTAATATAAATTAATTTCTAACGTCAAAATTGAAAATTCAGTATTCTATCCATAATATCTTTGTATCTAATGGTCCAAATGTAGTGAAACTATAATGAGAGGTGTGTTACAATCTATTATATCTAAAAATGATAAAAACTTTAAAATTAATTAGCTTTGTCAAAATGTTAAATTTATGACTTTCACCCCCTTTCCAAAATTAAACATATTCCTTACACTTGACACTAAAATTCCTCTAACTAAACCAAATTATATTCCCTGAAGCCTAAAACACGCCTATTTTGGGGAAGTTCTTAAGAACCCTTGTGTTTCTACCAAGTAAACTTTACCATGTAAACGCAATTTTAGTTCAAAAATGTATTTATTGAAAATATTACATCAGGGATAGATTTAATTTTCGAAGTAGGAATGGAGAACGGTTAGTATTTACTTCAGTCCGACTCATAGCCCAGTATATTGCCCCTCCCTCCAACACGTAACGAAAAGTTTAAATTATCTTATTGGCTCACTTAAACTACGTATTGATGACGTTGCTGACGGGGACGTCGAAAAATACGTTATTCCTTTTTACATCTGTCCCTATGACCCGCCTCTTCTTTCATACCCCCCCTGTCCCCGGGAAAGGGGTCCGGGACTTTGACACGCGCCCACATTACTCTGTTCTCCATTCCTACTTCTAAAATTAAATCTATCCTGATATTTTAAAAAACAAAAATAAGGAAAAAGTCTATTTTTGAGTTCAATTAATAACAAATTATTGTTCAGTTGTATTCCCGCCTAATCTAGAGCTAGGTCAATAGTGCATAGGCGTCAAGGGCCTATGCACTAATGAAAATTTTCATATATTACTAATTTCCATTGATGCTTTTAGAAGGGTTAGGGATTCATTGGTGATTTTCATTCATCCTTTTAAAGGGTTAGGGATTCATTGGTGATTTTCATTGATGCTTTAAAAGGAATAAGGATTCATTGGTTATTTAAAAGGAATATGGATTCATTGGTGATTTAAATTGGGTGAGGATTAGGGATTATATCTGGATTACGGTTAATCATCGAGGTGCTACTCACTTGAAACTTGTCGATTTTTAACGGAATTGGTATTAAGGTATACTTAGAGGTTACGGGTTCACTGTTTAAGAGGAGCTACTCACTAATTGTAATTTTCACTCATTGGGGAATTTTGTTAGTGATTTTAAAAGGTAATTTTTGTAAGGGTTACTTAGGATTTGTGCGTAATGATTTTAGAAACGTTGAATGTAGCGCATCGAGGGGCTTTCTCACTAAAAAACTCATTGCCGATTTTAAAAGGGATTGGGAATAAAGGTTATTTAGTGGTTCCCCGTAATTCTTTTAGCACTGTTAAAAGCAGCGCATCGAGGAGCTATTCACTAATGAAGATTTTCTTTCATTGGTGATTTTAAAAGTAAAAGGGATTCGTTGGGATGGGGCTCTAATCTGGCCGGGGCCATCTTGTTTAACTTTTATTTATTAGAAAATTTTGATTTGTTTGTTTAATCAAAACTTTCGTGTTCACGCATTATTAGTTGCCGATTCAAGCAACTAAATTATTTGAATATTTCTGCTTAGTTTTATCATGGACGAACCAATTTAATTATTTATTATAATTGCAGATGTTCGGTATTGTTTTAAACATACCTGGCAATTCCGGCGTTACTCCATTCCTTGCCGCCATATTGGTATTTCTTTCTTCTAAGCTATAAATGTTTATGTTTTGAGGCATACCAAGAAGGGGTTCGACATTTCCAAAAAAAGCGTACGGAATTTAGTGATTTCGCAAATATTTTGTGATTTCTTCATTGATTTCACCAAAGGTTTCTTGATTTCTTCTTTGATTTTGCGATTTCGCAAAAGATTTCGGGATTTCTTGATTTCGCTAAAGATTTCGGAATTTTTTGATTTCTTCAAAGATTTCGCGAGAAGCGTACTGGATTTCGTTTAAATGTCGGACCCTTCGACAATGTATAATTTAATAGTGAGATTGAAGTAGTTTATAGTGTCACCGAGGGGCTAAACACTCGCTCATTCTGGCCTCAGTGACTTTACGCACTTCCGATCTGGACGCTAAAGCATAACGCTACGTTTCGCCACCCAAATTATATACCCTGGTTTTCCATCCTAACAACCTCGTTTTCCACCGTAATGCTCAGTAGGATATTAGCGTGGAAAAACAGTGGAAATTCTAAGCCGATTAAAATTTGTTAATAATAGAAATTTTCTTTTATTTTCAGTACCTGGACTCAACACTCGGAAGTTTCACGTTTATAAAAATATTTTTATTATTTTCATTATTAATCTTTTTGATTTAGTCCCATTTCCCCCAAAATAGTTCTCCCAAACCCTACTTATCCCAATCCCAGTTTACCCAAAGTTATTTCTCCCAACGATTTTTAACCCAAATATTTATTAAAATAAGTATCGTATACATTTTACTATTTTAAATTAAAACCATATTTTATTGCCTCCAAAAACTCTTCGGGTGTTTTAGCGCCGGTGTCCAATTATTCTCTTAGAATATTCCGTTTGTTCTTAAGATCGCGGAACTTTTTTAGAGGTTGTCTAACAGGGTGAAGACGGCTCATGGAGTCTATTTCAATTTCTTGATGGACCTCTTCTCTTTTCATAAACTGTATGAGTTCATAGATGTTGGGATGAGGGACCTTCAACGCTTTGTTCCACTTGTTATGTGTGCCTTCACAATCATTGTTCGTTCTTGCATCCGCGTTGTCACCATGGCACCACATGAATTCTGCAGGGCTGAAAGATAAACCACGGATTGCGGCAATTGTTTGTATGGCGCGAAACATACGCTCATAAGTTTCGCGAGATTTATCTGGTAGCAATACAAATAGCTGAGGTAATATTTTTTTTAACGAGACAGTGCAATGTAAAGAGTTGATAAAATAGTGCTGGTGAAGCTTTGAATGTTCCATCCATGCATATGCGTTGAGCAGAACAGATTCTCCCAACCATCCGATCAGTTCCGAAAATGAATATCTTATCTTCGTCGCCTTCGTTGAATAACAGAAAATTATGCTCAGATATAGCCCTTGTCACTCGGAGAGGTAAAAAAGTAGGCTTAACTTGATTTTGAAATAAGCGCGTGACAGTAATCACGTGACGGTATACTAAAAGGTAACGCCAGGGCTGGATATAACCTTAAGCTCTTTTCAAAAGTAGATTATAGAGATCTAGTGAAGAATGTAGATTTTTCTTGTCCAATTTAACATAATTTTAATCTGATTTTTGGATTCAATTATTCTCTAATTTGCTCGTTTATTTTTTAATTTGTTTCCTTATTGTTCTATTTGTTAGTTAATTGTTTTATTGTGGTTTATGTTGTTCTATGCTGTTTTATTGTGTTTTATGCTGTTTTATTGTGTTTTTATGCTGTTTTATTGTGTTTTATGTTGTTTTACTGTGTTTTTATGCTGTTTTATGTGTGTTTATGCTGTTTTATTGTGTTTTATGCTGTTTTATTGTGTTTTATGCTGTTTTATTCTGTTTTTAGCGGTTTAATTTGTGTTTATGCTGTTTTATTGTGTTTTTATGCTGTTTTAAGCTGTTTTATTGTCTGTTTTCGCTGTTTTATTGTGTTTCTATGCTGTTTAAAGTGTGTTTATGCTGTTTAATGTGTGTATATGATGTTTTATTGTGTTTTATACTGTTAATTGTGTTTTTAGGCTGTTTTACTGTGGTTTATGTTGTTCTATGCTGTTTTATTGTGTTTTATGCTGTTTTATGGTGTTTTATTGTAGTTTCTGTGCGTTCTATTGTAGTTTTTGTATTTTATTGTAGTTTCTGTGCGTTCTATTGTAGTTTTTGTGTTTTATTGTAGTTTCTGTGCGTTCTATTGTAGTTTTTGTGTTTTATTGTAGTTTCTGTGCGTTCTATTGTAGTTTTTGTGTTTTATTGTAGTTTCTGTGCGTTCTATTGTAGTTTTTGTGTTTTATTGTAGTTTCTGTGCTAACTAAAACATTCCAAGTATTAATTCTAGCGTTTATGTCGATAATGAGTTAAAAATGAACTATTCTAATTTCAAAGAAAAATACAAGCATCTGCCGCATTATGAGCCTATTCACGTCTTCTTCCCAGTGCCAAGGAGAGGGGACGGGATCGACGCCATTCAGAGATAAAAGAGAGCTTCTCATAACACACGCCGCGAGCAAGTTTCAACGAAGTTTACTTTTTGTTTTTATATCTATATACTTTTGTTTATACTTCATAAATGTACTATAGAATAAATAAATTGTTCGTCGATTTAATGAATCTCATTTTTTATTCCTTTTCTGTCAATTTAGTTACAGCAGGCATATATAGGATTTTAAAATGCATCAATTAGATTAAAAAGGACTGGAGATATGGGTTAATTATAGGTTCCCGGTAATCACTTTAGCACTGTTAAAAGCAGCGCGTCGAGGGGCTATTCACTAATGAAAATTTTCTTTTATTGGTGATTTTTATTCACGCTTTTAAAAAGGATAGGGATACTTTGGTGATTTAAAACGGATGGGGATTAATGGTTGCGTCTGGATTACAAGTAATCATCGAGGGGCTACTCACTAAAAACTCGTTAGATATTTTAAACGGGATTGGGATTGTGGGTAACTTAGGGGCTACGGGTTGTTATTATTTTACTAGTTATGAACGGATTATAAAGCATTCACACATTTGCCGCTAGGGGCGCTGTGTACGTAGTTACGTATTTACTGACATCTAAAACATGATAAAATTCTGCCCCACATTCGTGAAAGCAATAGATAGTTCGTAAATTGCCGCTAGGGGCGCTGAGTACGTAGTTACGTATTTACTGACATCTAAAACATGATAAAATTCTGCTAGACATTCGTGTAAGCAATAGATAGTTCATAAATTGCCGCTAGGGGCGCTGTATACGTAGTTACGTATTTACTGACATCTAAAACATGATAAAATTCTGCTAGACATTCGTGTAAGCAATAGATAGTTCATAAATTGCCGCTAGGGGCGCTGTATACGTAGTTACGTATTTACTGACATCTATAACATGAAGAAATTTGCCGCTAGGGGCGCTGTCTATAATATTATATAGGCCTAATGGTGTGTTCTCTAATTTGAATTAGCGCCACGTCACACTTCGAAGCGCCCCCAACGACGGAATTTACTATAAAACTCGGACGCCACTTGTCCAGGTTTCTTTTCTCTCTGCGCCGGCGACCAGTCAACATCGTTCCTTGATCATCTCCTCGTAATCCTGACTTTCGAAGGCAGTATTGGATGGAAAGCCACGTTTTACGCCGATGGTGGGACGTGACTCTAAGCTCTCCGCCATTGAATGTCCATTAGAACGTTGAAATCAACGCGAAAGGTTAAGTCTAATACGGTATGTGTGAAAGTCTTTCAATAATCCAAAGCTATCCAGCTAGCGATTTATTATTTTATTTAATCCTAGAGTTTAAATTATTTAGGTAGAGTTAATTGTTAGTTAATTATGTTTATTTATTAAAAATTAAATACAATAAGAAGAAATTTCCAGACACGAGGTCAGTTAGTGAAGGCTTAATTTAGAACATCTTAAATCAAGTAATTGGGCTCATATTAGGGGAAATTAAATTCCTTATCTATTTTAAATAATAAACCTCGACTGTTTGCAAATTAGGTCTCATTTAACGGCGCGAAACTATATTACGTAAAATGAGTAAAATATTGTTGAACGGGGCCAGATTAGGTTGCACTAGGCTAGGCTAAACCTTTTATAAAAATTTATCCGGGCTTGGCACTAATCTCTAAGTTTTTACTTTATGCCATCGTTTTAATTTAAATTAACGAGGGTATTTTAGAATTATTACGCGTAAATTATAGATTTGAGATTCTAAAATTTCATTCGAGGCAGTATTTAATTTTTTTAGACAACTACGGTCTATTTAATAAATTAAATGGTTTAAATTAATTAGGGTTAACTGTTAATAAGTATTCACTAATTATGGAGATTAAGTCAATTTAATAATTTTAAAATGAGGCACGAACGCGAAGTTAAGGCTAGAGATTTTTAATTTATATTTACGTAGTTTTTTTCTTAAATTATTTTAATCTATGGTATTTCCGTGAGTTATTATTTTGTTGGGACCTTGAGTAGCCGTTTAATTCTGATATGGAAATTTCTTAATATTTAGTGCAATTCTTACATTATATTTATGGGAATATTTTACTTGGCTTTTTCCTTAAATTATTATTTTGCTAGGACCTTAATGTAGCCCTTGAATTCTGATTTGGCTTAATATTTAGTGTGATTTTTAAATTTTGATTTTGGGAATATTATTCGAAGTTTTTCTTCAATAATTTACGGAAACAAATCCATAGATTAAAATAATTTTTTTGTTAGGCCCCTCTAATTCTTATTAATATTTGTTATTGATATATATTCATTTTTAGACGCGATGACGTTCTTGGATATTCTGTTGCTGGTCATTCGGAGAAGTTTCCTAGCTGATGATTTCAACCTTTGTTAGAGACGCTCATTCCAGATGACATCTTCCTTGGATTTGCGATACAAGATGTTTTCAACCTGTGGTGGCCTTGCAATCATTCTCTACAAATATGCGATGAACATCACCGAATCTAGAAAATTCAAATTTTTATTAGAATTATATTGGCAACTACTTAATTTCTTTTTACACGTTAAACTTCAATTTACGGGACACTTTATATTATTTTTTGTTGAAAATTTTTGTAAACACCTCGTTTTTTTACTTTCTGTTCAATAAATTACGCCTTAAACCACTTTTTTTGTTTTCTTAAAAATTATTTGATTAAGAGGGAAGGTTTGAATTTTTTAGCTCTAAACAGATAGCCTATTTTTTGAGGACACTCTTTTAGGCATATTTTAGCTTATATATCAAAAAATAAAACTATCAAATTGTTTTGGAAAAAGTTAGCCTAAAACCAGCTTAAATTGTTTAAAAAAGTAAAAAAAAGCCTAAAAAAGGGTCCAAAAATACTACCCTTAAAAAGGGTCCAAAAATACTACCCTACCTAATTATTTTCTTGGATAAGCTGTTGCTGGTCATTCAGAGACGTTTTCAAGTAGACTTGGAAGTTCATCCGATGTTAAGGACCCTCAATCCAGATGAAATCTTTCTTGGATTTGCGAAACACGTCATCCGATGTTAAGGACCCTCAATCCAGATGAAATCTTTCTTGGATTTGCGAAACACGTCATCCGATGTTAAGGACCCTCAATCCAGATGACATCTTTCTTGGATTTGCGAAGCACGTCATCCGATGTTAAGGACCCTCAATCCAGATGACATCTTTCTTGGATTTGCGAAACACGAGGCCTTCAAACTGAGATTGGACTTGAAGTTTTTCCGCCAATTAACTCAATTTTATTCTTAAATTTAATCGGTAACTAGCCTACCCCATTTAATTTTTCGCGGTCAAATTTTAATTTATGGAACGCTTTAAATATTTTTTTGTAGAAAATTTTTGTAAACACCTGAATTGTTTTTTTCTCAATAAAAATTTTTTTCTTGCCTCACGTTCTTTGTTTTCTTAAAAAAGTTTCGATATGGGGGATGGCTTGAATTTTTTAGGGTCTGGACTTAGGGTAGTATTTTTGGACCCTTTTTTAGGCCTTATTTTTGGACCCTTATTTAGGCTTTTTTTACTTTATTAAACAATTTAAGCTGGTTTTAGGGTAATTTTTTCCAAAACAATTTGATAGTTTTATTTTTTTAAGCCTAAAAGAGGGTCCTCAAAAAATAGGCTATCTGTTTAGAGCTAAAAAATTCAAACCTTCCCTCTTAATCAAATAATTTTTAAGAAAACAAAAAAAGTGGTTTAAGGCGTAATTTATTGAACAGAAAGTAAAAAAACGAGGTGTTTACAAAAATTTTCAACAAAAAATAATATAAAGTGTCCCGTAAATTGAAGTTTAACGTGTAAAAAGAAATTAAGTAGTTGCCAATATAATTCTAATAAAAATTTGAATTTTCTAGATTCGGTGATGTTCATCGCATATTTGTAGAGAATGATTGCAAGGCCACCACAGGTTGAAAACATCTTGTATCGCAAATCCAAGGAAGATGTCATCTGGAATGAGCGTCTCTAACAAAGGTTGAAATCATCAGCTAGGAAACTTCTCCGAATGACCAGCAACAGAATATCCAAGAACGTCATCGCGTCTAAAAATGAATATATATCAATAACAAATATTAATAAGAATTAGAGGGGCCTAACAAAAAAAAATAATTTAATCTATGGATTTGTTTCCGTAAATTATTGAAGAAAAACTTCGAATAATATTCCCAAAATCAAAATTTAAAAATCACACTAAATATTAAGCCAAATCAGAATTCAAGGGCTACATTAAGGTCCTAGCAAAATAATAATTTAAGGAAAAAGCCAAGTAAAATATTCCCATAAATATAATGTAAGAATAGACCTTTTCGCAAATTTATGCGCGCATGCGCTTGTCGTGCGCCGTGGATAAAATAGCAGACGACGCCATCGGCCTACGGAGAAATAGCTGGGACTGTAGGTAACGGAGTGAATTTGAAGCTAAACTATGATAAACTCAAAATATTGGAACTTAAATAAGTTTGTAAAAATATGGGAATTATATTTAAATCCTACTGTAGAGAACACATGCACATTGAAGCTTAAAAAATTATAATATCGAAAATATTTCCCTTAATGACCAAGGCTTAGTGTCGGCTTCATAAATAATGTCGGTATCCAAGCAGGGCCGGGCAAAACCACGAGAGCGACCCCTCAAAAAAAGAGCGCTTTCCCCGCGAGGGCCGCCGATTCCCGACCGGGGTCCGATACCCACTAACGAAATGCATGTTATCTCCGTCTTTGGTGTTCCAACATTTTCGTTTTATAACTCGTTCTCCTTTTCACAACAATTCTGTGAAATTTAATTTCCACTGTTTTACCATCCCTCTTTACTTTATACGACTGATTCTTGCATCCCACCCACTACCACAACACAGCATCCAGGCATAGTGCAAAGGCTTAAGAATCATATGAAAAAAAAATAATTGAACAATGCTACAAAATTGAACTAAAAAACCACTGGCTTAAATGAATTTTATTCCACTTTTTCTCCAAATTTCTAAGAAAAAAAATCAAGAAAATGTGTCGAAAATGATCAGATTTAATGGCAAAGTTGATGCCTCTAAAATAATGAGGAAATACGCGGAGGCTAAGACCGTAGTCTGCTATTTTATCCACGTTGTTACTAACACGCATGCGCCTCGCATTTTCCCCCACTTTTACCCTCCGACATGCGAAAAGGGCTATTGCACTAAATATTAAGAAATTTCCATATCAGAATTAAACGGCTACTCAAGGTCCCAACAAAATAATAACTCACGGAAATACCATAGATTAAAATAATTTAAGAAAAAAACTACGTAAATATAAATTAAAAATCTCTAGCCTTAACTTCGCGTTCGTGCCTCATTTTAAAATTATTAAATTGACTTAATCTCCATAATTAGTGAATACTTATTAACAGTTAACCCTAATTAATTTAAACCATTTAATTTATTAAATAGACCGTAGTTATCTAAAAAAATTAAATACTGCCTCGAATGAAATTTTAGAATCTCAAATCTATAATTTACGCGTAATAATTCTAAATTGCCCTCGTTAATTTAAATTAAAACGACGGCATAAAGTAAAAGCTTAGAGATTAGGTCCGGAAAAATTTTTATAAAAGGTTTAGCCTAGCCTAGTGCAACCTAATCTGGCCCCGTTAAACCATACGTTACTCATTTCAGGTAATATAGTTTCGCGCTGTTAAATGAGACCTAATTTGCTAACAGTCGAGGTTTATTATTTAAAATAGATATGGAATTTAATTTCCCCTAATATGAGCTCAAGTACTTGATTTAAGATGTTCTAAATTAAGCCTTGTCTAACTGACCTCGTGTCTGGAATTTTCTTCATATTGTAGTTAATTTTCAATAAATAAACATAATTAACTAACAATTAATTCTACCTAAGTAATTTAAACTCTAGGATTAAATAAAATAATAAATTGCTAGCTGGATGGCTTTGAATTATTGAAAGACTTTCACACATACCGTACTAGGCTTAACCTTTCGCGTTGATTTCAACGTTCTAATGGACATTCAATGGCGGAGAGCTTAGAGTCACGTCCCACCATCGGCGTAAAACGTGGCTTTCCATCCAATACTGCCTTCGAAATTCAGTAATACGAGGAGCTGATCTAGGAACGATGTTGACTGGTCGCCGGCGCAGAGAGAAAAGAAACCTGGACAAGTGGCGTCCGAGTTTTATAGTAAATTCCGTCGTTGGGGGCGCTTCGAAGTGTGACGTGGCGCTAATTCAAATTAGAGAACACACCATTAGGCCTATATAATATTATAGACAGCGCCCCTAGCGGCAAATTTCTTCATGTATTAGATGTCAGTAAATACGTAACTACGTATACAGCGCCCCTAGCAGGAAATGTTTTCATGTTATAGATGTCAGTAAATACGTAACTACGTATACAGCGCCCCTAGCGGCAATTTATGAACTATCTATTGCTTACACGAATGTCTAGCAGAATTTTATCATGTTTTAGATGTCAGTAAATACGTAACTACGTATACAGCGCCCCTAGCGGCAATTTATGAACTATCTATTGCTTACACGAATGTCTAGCAGAATTTTATCATGTTTTAGATGTCAGTAAATACGTAACTACGTATACAGCGCCCCTAGCGGCAATTTATGAACTATCTATTGCTTACACGAATGTCTAGCAGAATTTTATCATGTTTTAGATGTCAGTAAATACGTAACTACGTATACAGCGCCCCTAGCGGCAATTTATGAACTATCTATTGCTTACACGAATGTCTAGCAGAATTTTATCATGTTTTAGATGTCAGTAAATACGTAACTACGTATACAGCGCCCCTAGCGGCAATTTATGAACTATCTATTGCTTACACGAATGTCTAGCAGAATTTTATCATGTTTTAGATGTCAGTAAATACGTAACTACGTATACAGCGCCCCTAGCGGCAATTTATGAACTATCTATTGCTTACACGAATGTCTAGCAGAATTTTATCATGTTTTAGATGTCAGTAAATACGTAACTACGTATACAGCGCCCCTAGCGGAAATTTATGAACTATATATTGCTTACACGAATGTCTAGCAGAATTTTATCATGTTTTAGATGTCAGTAAATACGTAACTACGTATACAGCGCCCCTAGCGGCAATTTATGAACTATCTATTGCTTACACGAATGTCTAGCAGAATTTTATCATGTTTTAGATGTCAGTAAATACGTAACTACGTATACAGCGGCCCTAGCGGAAATTTATGAACTATATATTGCTTACACGAATGTCTAGCAGAATTTTATCATGTTTTAGATGTCAGTAAATACGTAACTACGTACTCAGCGCCCCTAGCGGCAATTTACGAACTATCTATTGCTTTCACGAATGTGGGGCAGAATTTTATCATGTTTTAGATGTCAGTAAATACGTAACTACGTACACAGCGCCCCTAGCGGCAAATGTGTGAATGCTTAATAATCCGTTCATAACTAGTAAAATAATAACAACCCGTAGCCCCTAAGTTACCCACAATCCCAATCCCGTTTAAAATCGCTAACGAGTTTTTAGTGAGTAGCCCCTCGATGATTACTTGTAATCCAGACGCAACCATTAATCCCCATCCGTTTTAAATCACCAAAGTATCCCTATCCTTTTTAAAAGCGTGAATAAAAATCACCAATAAAAGAAAATTTTCATTAGTGAATAGCCCCTCGACGCGCTGCTTTTAACAGTGCTAAAGTGATTACCGGGAACCTATAATTAACCCATATCTCCAGTCCTTTTTAATCTAATTGATGCATTTTAAAATCCTATATATGCCTGCTGTAACTAAATTGACAGAAAAGGAATAAAAAATGAGATTCATTAAATCGACGAACAATTTATTTATTCTATAGTACATTTATGAAGTATAAACAAAAGTATATAGATATAAAAACAAAAAGTAAACTTCGTTGAAACTTGCTCGCGGCGTGTGTTATGAGAAGCTCTCTTTTATCTCTGAATGGCGTCGATCCCGTCCCCTCTCCTTGGCACTGGGAAGAAGACGTGAATAGGCTCATAATGCGGCAGATGCTTGTATTTTTCTTTGAAATTAGAATAGTTCATTTTTAACTCATTATCGACATAAACGCTAGAATTAATACTTGGAATGTTTTAGTTAGCACAGAAACTACAATAAAACACCATAAAACAGCATAGAACAGCATAAAACACAATAAAACAGCATAGAACAACATAAACCACAGTAAAACAGCATAGAACAACATAAACCACAGTAAAACAGCATAGAACAACATAAACCACAGTAAAACAGCATAAAAACACAATAAACAGTATAAAACACAATAAAACATCATAGACACACATTAAACAGCATAAACACACTTTAAACAGCATAGAAACACAATAAAACAGCGAAAACAGACAATAAAACAGCTTAAAACAGCATAAAAACACAATAAAACAGCATAAACACAAATTAAACCGCTTAAAACAGAATAAAACAGCATAAAACACAATAAAACAGCATAAAACACAATAAAACAGCATAGAACAACATAAACCACAGTAAAACAGCATAAAAACACAATAAACAGTATAAAACACAATAAAACATCATAGACACACATTAAACAGCATAAACACACTTTAAACAGCATAGAAACACAATAAAACAGCGAAAACAGACAATAAAACAGCTTAAAACAGCATAAAAACACAATAAAACAGCATAAACACAAATTAAACCGCTTAAAACAGAATAAAACAGCATAAAACACAATAAAACAGCATAAACACACATTAAACAGCATAAAACAGCATAAACCAAAATAAAACAATTAACAAACAAATAGAACAATAAGGTAACAAATTAAAAAATAAACGAGCAAATAAGAGAATAATTGAATCCAAAAATCAGATAGATAAAATTTAATTATGTTAAATTGGACAAGAAAAATCTACATTCTTCACTAGATCTCTATAATCTACTTTTGAGAAGAGCTTAAGGTTATATCCAGCCCTGGCGATACCTTTTAGTATACCGTCACGTGATTACTGTCACGCGCTTATTTCAAAATCAAGTTAAGCCTACTTTTTTACCTCTCCGAGTGACAAGGACTATATCTGAGCATAATTTTCTGTTATTCAACGAAGGCGACGAAGATAAGATACTCATTTTCGGAACTGATCGGATGGTTGGGAGAATCTGTTCTGCTCAACGCATATGCATGGATGGAACATTCAAAGCTTCACCAGCACTATTTTATCAACTCTTTACATTGCACTGTCTCGTTAAAAAAAATATTACCTCAGCTATTTGTATTGCTACCAGATAAATCTTGCGAAACTTATGAGCGTATGTTTCGCGCCATACAAACAATCGCCGCAATCCGTGGTCGATCCCGTCCCCTCTGCTTGGCACTGGGAAGAAGACGTGAATAGGCTCATAATGCGGCAGATGCTTGTATTTTTCTTTGTATTTTTAACTCATTATCGACATAAACACTAGTATTAACACTTCGAATGTTTTAGTTAGCACAGAAACTACAATAAAACACAAAAACTACAATAGAACGCACAGAAACTACAATAAAACACCATAAAACAGCATAGAACAGCATAAAACACAATAAAACAGCATAGAACAACATAAACCACAGTAAAACAGCATAGAACAACATAAACCACAGTAAAACAGCATAGAACAACATAAACCACAGTAAAACAGCATAAAAACACAATAAACAGTATAAAACACAATAAAACATCATAGACACACATTAAACAGCATAAACACACTTTAAACAGCATAGAAACACAATAAAACAGCGAAAACAGACAATAAAACAGCTTAAACCAGCATAAAAACACAATAAAACAGCATAAACACATATTAAACCGCTTAAAACAGAATAAAACAGCATAAAACACAATAAAACAGCATAAACACACATTAAACAGCATAAAACAGCATAAAAACACAATAAAACAGCATAGAACAACATAAACCAAAATAAAACAATTAACAAACAAATAGAACAATAAGGTAACAAATTAAAAAATAAACGAGCAAATAAGAGAATAATTGAATCCAAAAATCAGATAGATAAAATTTAATTATGTTAAATTGGACAAGAAAAATCTACATTCTTCACTAGATCTCTATAATCTACTTTTGAAAAGAGCTTAAGGTTATATCAGAAGGGGATAATAGAAGAAGGATGCCACTCTGTATCACCTTAATATATTAGTTATGTAACGTCATCCTTCCCAGGCTCACCCTTTTTGTTTGCTCTCCCGCTCATCAAACTACAGATGGGCATCGCACCGTAAGGTGAATTCTATAACTGTTTGGTACTAAATCATCAGCAATCAACTCCCTAACCTCGTCTTGGGGTGAGACAAAAATCCACAAGTGCGTCTTGCCAAATAATTTAACGCAAATAGACTAATGATGAGGGAACTATTTATCGCGTATGTGATTCGGTTTAGTAACCTTGCTCCAAATGGTCCGATGTTGGGAAGAATGACGTTACACTTACCACGCTTTGTGGTACACTTCTCTCGAAGAGAAGTATTATATACTTCTGGTTATATGCAGCCCTGGCGATACCTTTTAGTATACCGTCACGTGATTACTGTCACACGCTTATTTCAAAATCAAGTTAAGCCTACTTTTTTACCTCTCCGAGTGACAAGGGCTATATCTGAGCATAATTTTCTGTTATTCAACGAAGGCGACGAAGATAAGATACTCATTTTCGGAACTGATCGGATGGTTGGGAGAATCTGTTCTGCTCAACGCATATGCATGGATGGAACATTCAAAGCTTCACCAGCACTATTTTATCAACTCTTTACATTGCACTGTCTCGTTAAAAAAAATATTACCTCAGCTATTTGTATTGCTACCAGATAAATCTCGCGAAACTTATGATCGTATGTTTCGCGCCATACAAACAATCGCCGCAATCCGTGGTTTATCTTTCAGCCCTGCAGAATTCATGTGGTGCCATGGTGACAACGCGGATGCAAGAACGAACAATGATTGTGAAGGCACACATAACAAGTGGAACAAAGCGTTGTAGGTCCTTCTTCCCAACATCTATGAACTCATACAGTTTATGAAAAGAGAAGAGGTCCATCAAGAAATTGAAATAGACTCCATGAGCCGTCTTCACCCTGTTAGACAACCTCTAAAAAAGTTCCGCGATCTTGAGAACAAACGGAATATTCTAAGAGAACAATTGGACACCGGCGCTAAAACACCCCAAGTTTTTTTGGAGGCAATAAAATATGGTTTTAATTTAGAATAGTAAAATGTATACGATACTTATTTTAATAAATATTTGGGTTAAAAATCATTGGGAGAAATAACTTTGGGTAAACTGGGATTGGGATAAGTAGGGTTTGGGAGAACTATTTTGGGGGAAATGGGACTAAATCCTGAGATATCTTCCAGTTGTTACAGGCAATGGTTCAAAATAAAGTTTTATATATGTAAAAATGCGCCTAGAGTTCTTCCCTACATATAAGTATTTAATGTAGACCTAATGCAAAAGATGAAAAGGTGAATACAGGGTTCAAAACAACGAGAAGGAGCGAGAAGGAAACTT
The DNA here is from genome assembly GCF_054372755.1 of Phalangium opilio. Taxonomy (NCBI): domain Eukaryota; kingdom Metazoa; phylum Arthropoda; class Arachnida; order Opiliones; family Phalangiidae; genus Phalangium; species Phalangium opilio. Next base: position 1,771,557 of record NW_028324187.1, on the reverse strand, counting down.
TCCTTAAAATTCCATCTCCTACAATAATGCTCCATACCTTCCATTGCCCTTTTCCATGGAGTAATTTTTATGGAGCGAAAATGAACATTTCCCTAAAATTTGATGTCTCTAGGGTTCGAAAATGACGGTAATTTTGGAAAATGGTAAATTACGCCGTAATTTACCATTTACCAAAAAAAATATTACCTCAGCTATTTGTATTGCTACCAGATAAATCTCGCGAAACTTATGATCGTATGTTTCGCGCCATACAAACAATCGCCGCAATCCGTGGTTTATCTTTCAGCCCTGCAGAATTCATGTGGTGCCATGGTGACAACGCGGATGCAAGAACGAACAATGATTGTGAAGGCACACATAACAAGTGGAACAAAGCGTTGTAGGTCCTTCTTCCCAACATCTATGAACTCATACAGTTTATGAAAAGAGAAGAGGTCCATCAAGAAATTGAAATAGACTCCATGAGCCGTCTTCACCCTGTTAGACAACCTCTAAAAAAGTTCCGCGATCTTGAGAACAAACGGAATATTCTAAGAGAACAATTGGACACCGGCGCTAAAACACCCCAAGTTTTTTTGGAGGCAATAAAATATGGTTTTAATTTAGAATAGTAAAATGTATACGATACTTATTTTAATAAATATTTGGGTTAAAAATCATTGGGAGAAATAACTTTGGGTAAACTGGGATTGGGATAAGTAGGGTTTGGGAGAACTATTTTGGGGGAAATGGGACTAAATCCTGAGATATCTTCCAGTTGTTACAGGCAATGGTTCAAAATAAAGTTTTATATATGTAAAAATGCGCCTAGAGTTCTTCCCTACATATAAGTATTTAATGTAGACCTAATGCAAAAGATGAAAAGGTGAATACAGGGTTCAAAACAACGAGAAGGAGCGAGAAGGAAACTTTCCTTAAAATTCCATCTCCTACAATAATGCTCCATACCTTCCATTGCCCTTTTCCATGGAGTAATTTTTATGGAGCGAAAATGAACATTTCCCTAAAATTTGATGTCTCTAGGGTTCGAAAATGACGGTAATTTTGGAAAATGGTAAATTACGCCGTAATTTACCGCGTAAATTACCGTTCATGGTAATTTACGAAAATTCAAAAATTAAATTATATTGATCGTTTTTAAGCTAAATAATGAAAATATCACTTGAACACAGCTATTCTTTCTATAGCATAGTGTCTTACATTATTTAAACATCGAGTTTTGATGTTTGCACTTTCTTCTTCTTACCAATTTTGCGAATTGTTGCTATTTCACGTTTTTAGAACAAAATTCTAGAGAAGGGCCGATACCAGTTTAAACAATTACCGATATATCGGTTTAGTCAAATTTCGGTGCCGATATTGGTATCGGTATGGGCCCATCTCTAGAAAATTCTAACAACTACAGCTTTCCAGCTGAAGCAAACGAACTCGACAACAAGAATAGACGAGAAAATCAAATTTCATTTCCTTAAACAAATTTTTCCCACGCTTGCCTTTCGACCTTTTATGACTTACTCATATCTCATGGGAAGAAATAAGTGTGCATGAACGGGTAGAGCAAAATATGGAGCTTTTAGACCATTTTCCAAGTGAAGGAAATTAAAATTCGGTGGTAAATTACCAGCGTAAATTACCACGGTAATTACCAGGGTAATTACCGTTTTCGTAATTTACCCGAGAAAATCGTAAATTACAGTTACCCTGGTAAATTACCGTGTAAATTACCACGGTAATTTACCGATTTAGAACCCTAGGTGTCTCCCACAATATTGCTCCATACCTTCCATTGTCCTTTTCCATGGAGTAATTACCTTGGAGCGAAAATTACTCCATGGAAAAGGACAATGGAAGGTATGGAGCAATATTGTGGGAGATCATTTGGATGAATAGGACAAAGGATCTGGCCAAAAAACCCAAGGTTCTTAAACTCGCATCCGCTTATATAGGTTGGCTTATAATGGGGGGTAATTTTTCGGAGTTTTGGAACGGATGGTGGGGGGGCAAGACACCTATGTTTTCCCTAGGAGAGACGTCACTGAATGTCTTAAAAAATAAAACAAGACGTAGCGATTTTGCCCTCGATTTTTTTCCATTCCCCTCTCCTCGCTTCTCCCATACCTCTACCCGAGAGTCTCGAGTAGAGTACCCGTCTGCAGGCTGGGAAATAAGGATATTTTTTAAACTAGTCCTTTGGACCAGTGACCCCCTAGTGTCTGAAATAATTTACTGGTCTCCGGACTGGTCCCAGCCTTTGCTCTCCAATAGATTTGCAATTAATAAACTGGTCCCGAGGACCAGTAACCCCCACTTCATGAATTAAAAAACTAGTCCAAGCAATTAATAAACTGGTTTTGGACCAGAGGAAGTGTGCTATTTCCCAGCCTGCCCGTCTGCTTCTTCAAAGCTCGGCCGCTGCTCGGGTTCATGTCCGTTGCATTTCAAATGTACTAAAATATGATTCACAGAGTTCAACCAAGGGCCATAAAGGCAAAATAATTATATTATTTAGTATTTAAATATTTAGTTTTCACATTGTCCATGTCACGTTAATTTTAGACTGACAACCAATGAAATCTAATTTCTAAAGTGTAGTTAACCTAGGCTTAATTTTTACAGGTTGATATTTTGTATTTGATTGGGAATTTCCTAAGGCAAATAATGCCGAGTTTAAACTGCGCTGTTTAGCAAACCTCAGTTGAAGCAAATACATTTTTAAAACATCCATGGTTGTGTTTTATTTAATATAGTAAGGTATCAATTCACTTTAAATTTCTCAGTTGAAGCAAACACCCGTTTAAGTCCTAAGTTCAATAGAGACAGACAAAGTCATACATACTATCATAAGTTTATAAGATATCTTATAAACTTATGATACTATGAGCCCGCCTTACAGGTTTTGGAGCTAATCCTAGACATTCAGCTACGTCACTCACCCCATGCAGGCTCGAGTGCGACGAATTTCGGAAGAAAGCCCAAAGTTTGAGAGAGATAGTCCCCCCTTGAAAAAACCTACCTCTTCCTATAGAACATACTGTTAATTTTGGGAGCCTTCGGACTTCCCGCCGATATTTCAAAAGTCGCACTTTTTGGCAGATTGAACGGGCTTCTATAGCGCTAGCAGCTTGTGTTGTCGAGTGCGTGATCGAGTGGGCTATGAGTGAGTCGATGCTGGACGTTAGAAATATTTATACATAAAAGCCAAGTTTTTGTACTAAATTATAAGCGAAATGCTCTCGTTTTTATGCTAAAATGGTGCTAGAAATCTTCTATTATAGTTTGAACGCGATAAAAACATTTAAAAAATTGGAAAGGTAACTTTTTCATCGAACTTTACGTAAGTAGTATTGTAAACTCTAAGCCTTGGTCATGAAAGTCTGATTTCAAAATCAGTGTTATCTTTTAAAAAGCATTGATTTTAAGCAAGGGAAAATCCTCCGTTTACACCCATTATCAAACCTATAAGAAGAACCCTAAATCAGCCCTTTAAATTACAGACATAATTACCAAAATGATAACTTTATCGAAGAAATTCAAAAAGGAGAGTGAGAAAACTAATAACAATGATTCAACCAAAGATGAAAATTTGGTGGCACATCGTAGAATTTCAATCAGGGATAAATTACTGGTGAAAGGTAATATAATTTGGGTGGTTTAATACGAGTATACATAGGCCTACATGTCGCGAATATTTTGAAATGCGCAGAAGTACAAGAAATGCAAATGCACATACCACCAACATGTTGCATAAATTTCGATAACCCTAATGAGTTGTGTAAAATTGACCTGATTGTGATACCAGATGAAGGGTATTGGCAAGGTGGTAAATTTAGATTCCACATTGATGTACCTGACGATTATAATATGGTGGTAAGCTTAATTTCTGCCATTGTTTCAAAGGCTTAAGTTGGTTTGCCTAATACATTGCTGACGTACATTTAAAGCCTCCTAAAGTCAAGTGTTTAACTCCATTGTGGCATCCAAATATAAGTGAAAATGGTGATATATGCCTGAGCCTTTTAAGGCAAAATTCCATTGATGGGCTTGGTTGGGCTCCTACTAGAACTCTAAAAGATGTTGTGTGGGGTTTAAATTCCTTGTTCACTGTAAGGGTTTTTGTACTTTTTTCGAATTGCTTTGTTTCTTGCATTTGGCACATTTGTTAAAACCGGGTTCAATTTTGTAGGATCTACTAAATTTTGATGATCCTCTGAATATAGATGCAGCTGAACACTACCAAAAAGATAGGGTAATAACTTTTCTTTAAAATTTTAACCTCCTCAATTAGTCCAGGTTAGCTGGCATACTCCTCTACTTCTATGCAATATGTCCAGGTCAGCTCTACTGTTTTAGTTACAAAATGGTCCAAGTCAAATACTCCTCTGTTATGTGGTATAGTGTTAGTTGGTATGGTGTCCTGGCCAGGGGCGTGCCAACATGAGCCAAAATTCTCTACTGGAGCGGGGGCAAAATGGCTGCCTAATGTTAAAGTCCCATAGAGTTGAAAATATAAGCGGGGGCCTTCGCCCCCGCTGCCCCCGTAGTTGGCACGCCCTTGGTCCTGGCAATTTGTCCAGGTCAGATATTCCTCTGTTAGTTGGTCATTTGTCCAGGTCAGATATTCCTCTGTTAGTTGGCCATTTGTCCAGGTCTGATATTCCTCTGGTTGTTGGCCATTTGTCCAGGTCAGATACTCCTCAGTTAGTTGGCCATTTGTCCAGGTCAGATACTCCTCTGTTAGTTTGCCATTTGTCCAGGTCAGATACTCCTCTGTTAGTTGGCACTTTGTCCAGATCAGATCGTCCTCTGTTAGTTGGCCATTTGTCCAGGTCAGATACTCCTCTGTTAGTTGGCACTTTGTCCAGATCAGATTTTCCTCTGTTAGTTGGCACCTTGTCCAGGTCAGATAGTCCTCTGTTAGTTGGCACTTTGTCCAGGTCAGATAGTCATCTGTTAGTTGGCACCTTTGTCCAGGTCAGATAGTCCTCTGTTAGTTGGCACTTTGTCCAGGTCAGATAGTCATCTGTTAGTTGGCACCTTTGTCCAGGTCAGATAGTCCTCTGTTAGTTGGCACTTTGTCCATGTCAGATATTCCTTTGTTAGTTGGCACTTTGTCCAGGTCAGATATTCCTCTGTTAGTTGGCCATCACTTTGTCCAGGTCAGATATTCCTCTGTTAGTTGGCACCTTGTCAAGGTCAGATCGTCCTCTGTTAGTTGGCCATTTGTCTAGGTCAGATATTCCACTATTAGTTGGCACATTGTCCAGGTCAGATATTCCTCTGTTAGTTGGCAAAGTTAACATTCCTGTTATCAGTTATCAAAGTGTCGATGTCAAATATGCCTATATCAGTTATAAAATTCTTCAGATCAAACAAACAATGCTATATTAGTTACCGAAACAAATTTCCGTGTATATTTTTGAACTGTGTTTGACTCCCAGTTCAAAATAAATTTTAAATTTCACATTCCTACTTTACTTTTCAGGAAGGATTTAAGGTTAAAGTTAGGGAATATTTGCAAAGACACGCGAAAAGATAGTTTTTGTCGTAAACATTCATCACTTAAGGTTAAACTGGAAGCTAAAAAACCAAAAAAAAAAAAGAAGAATTAATTCAATACCAGTAACGCCTTTTAAAATGAAAAAACAAAAATGCAGTCAAAGTTCTTTATAACACGTAACACGTTACACCACCATCCTTACTGGACTTGGTATGTACCATTATACCGTATATTGCGCCTGCATACTTTGCTGCTTAAGTGATTTAGAAACACACAATGACTCGCGAGAAAATATAAAAACAATCCTCCTTAGACTTAACTCCATTCGTTTCATGAAAATATTACTTTTATTTAAGAAAAGAAAAAATCTTACAATGTTGGGTTTTTATGTTGTAAGAAGAATTGTAAATTTATTGTAAATGTGTATAAAAAAAAATATTAAAACCATTTTGTCTTACATGTAACTATTGATTAGGTTTCTTTGCCTCTTCATTAGTGATGTGTGAGAAACACCTTTTTTTTAATATGGTATTGTATAATTTGGGAAAAAGGTTGTAAGTATGACATCGAGTTACAACCAGTTCTAATTTGGGAAAAGGCTGTGACGTATGACATCGAGTTACAACCAGTTCTAATTTGGGAAAAGGCTGTGACGTATTACATTCAGTTCTAATTTGGGAAAAGGCTGTGACGTATGACATCGAGTTACAACCAGTTTTAATTTGGGAAAAGGCTGTGACGTATTACATTCAGTTCTAATTTGGGAAAAGGCTGTGAAGTATTACATTTAGTTCTAATTTGGGAAAAGGCTGTGATGTATTACATTTAGTTCTAATTTGGGAAAAGGCTGTGAAGTATTACATTTAGTTCTAATTTGGGAAAAGGCTGTGAAGTATTACATTTTGTTTTAATTTGGGAAAAGGCTGTGAAGTATGAAATTTTGTTCTAATTTGGGAAAAGGGTTGTGAAGTATTACATTTAGTTCTTATTTTGGGAAAAGGGTTGTGAAGTATTACATTTAGTTCTAATTTGGGAAAAGGATGTGAAGTATTACATTTAGTTCTAATTTGGGAAAAGGCTGTGAAGTATTACATTTAGTTCCAATTTGGGAAAATGCAATGCAATGTAAATATTGGGAAAGGTCTTGCAAACCGTAATTTCTGGGAAACACATGCTTTCCAGGACTGCGAATTCACATTTAAATAACTGAACGCAAGACTTCAATGTTTAATACTTTATTATTACCTTGTATATATTTGTACATATGAAAAAACGTAATTGTTTCTTCTTAATTATCACTTATTTCCTTCGAACAGTGTAAAGGATTAGGGTATACACTTTTCTTTGTATATTAAGAAACAAAAGAACCTTTCCTACATCTAAATTACCATTCAAAATGACATCACCACTTTCAATTAACCCAAAAATAACCAAACCACAAAACGAAACTGCAGGCAGAACCTTTCTTATTTACTGATATAACATGAATACCTTAAATTATATTATTACCTTGAGGGGGATTACATACATGATTTCAATCAACACTTGACTCGCTTCAAATGGTATATACCTTTCTAAATCATTATATATTGTGTATAATATAGGCTAAAGATTCAAAAAGTCCTGATTGGTTGGACACTATAGGAAAATTCTTCGTATGGTATAGAGTAATCTACAAAAACTGTTTGTTGATATTGATAGTGGGTTAATTATGTTTAGACTGATTATGTATGGCTGAAATATCTTAAAAGTTTAAACTGCCTTTAAAGTTAAATGTGCATTATCTTGTCATAAGTAACTTAATTATGTCTCTTCACATTAGAATATATTTGTTCTAATATTAAACTAAACTAAATCAAACGTAGTTACCACCCAAAGTGGGCAGGCAACTTCATCACTGATCGCTAACTAACACAATTCGTTACTTACTACCAAATATGGTTACTTTAAACTAACCTTTTTTTAATCCAACTCAAACATCTTTCCTGTCATATCAATGGTATTCAAATTATTATCATCTTCTTCTGACAATGATTTGGAATATTGTTGTGCGTCATCAAAATGGTCACCGATAACTTTATTATCATTTTTGTTAGCGTTGTTGTTGGAATTTTTCGATTTGTTCCTTTGTTTTCTGGCGTTATTACTACCACGTTTGGAGTTATTATTTCGGTTAGTCCTAAAATCTGGATTATTATCCAAAGCGAAAACCCGATTTGTATTACTAGTCCGAAAATCGAGATTTTCAAATTTGGGTTTTGCATCCGTTTTGACGAAGTTTTCTTCCGAATTTTTACAGTTGGCATTCAATGTTGTCTTGTCCATGGTTGTTTTGGATGTATTTGCATTATCCAACGAAGTGTTGTTTGTTTTAGTGTCTTCTTCTTCAGTTGGAGCCTTTTTGTCAGTTTCCTCCATGACGTTATTTTCATTATCATTGACTTCGACGTCGCTTGTACCACTCATCCCTTCACTTTCTGAACCAGAAGTACCGCTGTACTTCCCCTTTTTGGCGGCCGATTTCTTCTTATTCAAATTGCGTTTTTGGTTTTTCTTTTTTTGTCCAAGGATACTGGCATTGGCCCTGTAAAGATGATTGATGAATGTGTTTGGGTTATTTATTTTGTTGAACTGTTTTTATTAACGAGATGTCTTTATATACTTACTTGAAAATGGTGCGCGAGATATTTTCACTGAATCTAACGGATTTTTTCGGTCTGTCTGATGAATCGCCGCAGTCAGATTCGGGTGAAACCAAATCGTGTGAACTCCAACCAAAATCGTCACTTGATTCCGAAATGCTTCTCCAATTGCCAGAGTTTTTAAGAATTCCTCTGTATCTTCTCATGGGGCTCTGTGACACAAGACAATTCACGAAGTTCAACATAAACGATTCACGAAGTTCAACATGAACAATTCACGAAGTTCAACCTAAACTGATAGGTTTAAATGTAATATTTTCTTACCAAATCTTCACTCATTTCACTTGATTCTGAAGACGTTCTTTGTTTCAACTTTGCAGCGAAGTAGTTGTCAATCCCTTCCAGTTTAGATGGTCTCTCAGCTTTGACTTTATGATCTGTTGGCATCTGGAAAGCGACTGTGACAGAATCCTCTGTGATATCTTTCACTGTAACATGTTGGTTGTCCAATAGAGTACTTTTGCTATCGATGTTATCATTCTGCTCCTGAAACAAACAAGTAAAGAGTTAATATATATATATACTTAACAACTCCTTCTGGAATAATGAACGTACTTTATAGTTTAAGTGTCTGTTAATCAAATATTCTTCATTCGGAAAATTATATTTGCACCATGAGCCATTTGAATCCCAGAAATCTGTCAATCCAGAGTAACACGTGTGTTCGTTCTTCATAATTTTCAAGGCAATGTTTTTCTCGTTGGTATCCACGTTATGTTCCATTATCTTGAAATCTCGCAATTTCATTGCCATGTAGTGATTACCATCTTGATTCGAAGCCGTCATGACCATCGCGGTGTTGGAGTTAACCAATTCAACTTTCACCGAATTTTCCACGTTTTCCAAGTAAACAACAATAACAACAGCCTCCTTCGTCTGATTACAAACAAAATCCCGAATGATAGTGAAGCCCTTCGATTGATATATGTTTATCACTTCGTGGACGTCATCGTGTTTTATCACTTCCTCTTCATTTTGGTTATTATCAGTGATTTCTTTGTTTGTAAAATTTCCATTCTTAGTTTCGTCAGTTGCATTAGAATCATCCGATTTCATTGAGGTCTTATCGCTGCAAAGACTTATGATTTGGTTATCATCCGATATCTTCGCGTCAACTTCCGCGACGAAAGGTACGACGGGAACAGTGACGTCGAGCACTTTCTTGCTGGGGTCGAATTTAGCCTTTCCTTGTTGCTTATAAATTGGGTATGGCAAATCGATTTTCAAGTTGTACGAAAGATCGTCATTGGAAATCAATCGAAGCCATTTGTCTTGCAGATCAAGTTCTATATTATTGGTTGAAGTCACGTGTGGCAGGTCGATGCTAATAACCAATTCTTTCGGGCGAGTGTTAGGCGATGTTGATGCCAGTATAGAGCAGTCTTCTAAATTCATCGTGGATCTGTGTTTGATGATGTATTTAGGTTGCGCCACTACTTTCTCTTCAGTTACATTGGTGGAGTTACCAGGTGTTTCAACACGTACTTCTTGTCGATTTTCTTTTTGTAACTCGTCCAAAATTTCTTCTTCGGTATCCTCAATTTTCTTACGGTTTTTCTCTTTATTCGCGGCTTCTTCAATTTTCTTTCTGACAACACTCGGAATTGGCTTTCCTTTGTACTTCATCTTTGGATATTGAATGCAATCCCTTTTAATCTTAACTCCGAATTTTTCTTCGACACCATCAAGAGCTGTTTGTTCGACCATTTTTCGGAATCGCGAATTTTTCTGGGACATGTACAAAGTATCTCCGTGAAAAACCGCGTCATATACGGTGCATGGTTTGCCAGCTTTATCCAAATCTTCTTGCGGTTTGGATAAAAAATAGGGTATATTCCAATTTAATCCACCCGGCGTATCGGGACCCGATTCTACCCTGGAGCAACTTGGCTTCTCGACTAGTTTATTCGAGCAAACGTTTACGAAAATTTTTCTTTGTGTCGGACCCTCTGTTACCGTTTTTACCACGTAATTTCCTTCGGGGTAAATAAAAGAAACATCCATACCTCGTTCCCGTTCAAATATCTTCAATTCTTCTTCGTATTTCTTACGGTTTTCTTGGTCGTTCATTTCTTCGGCGTACTCCATAAACAATTTACGGAAATTATCATCTTTAAACGCCTCACCCAATTTTCTTATCTCATCTGGCGTGATTGGGTCATCAACTCCTTCCTTACGATTGGCAGTTGCCATAATTAACTTCTTAACCCTTATTTACTAATTATTTGTCCTTTATTCAACTCTGCACCGATTAACAGCTTAATTATTTCACCGGTTTTTAGCTAGCGCGGGTATGTGATGCGGTGGTACTGGTATCCATTTGTTGTTTGTATCAATGATCCAACAGCTGAGTTGGTATCGTTGTTGCTGAGACCCTGAGGGGTGATTTTATTCTAGAATAATCCAGTCGCTACTTAAAAGTAGCGCGACAACATTGTGTAATTTCGAATTTAATCGCCTGTTTATAGCGTCACTCGAATTAAGGTTGATACGAGATGTTATTGAAGCAATAATCCTTTATCTTCCTTGAAGAATAAGGTTAGATCAAACCGTACACACCTCTATAATGGACTATTCCGTATATAATCTAAATATAAAAGGCTGGCCTCGCTACACCACGATGGTATAAGAAATAAGTATAGATATGTTGGGGTAACTTTCTTGTTAAGACGAGTTGGCGCCGGTGTAGGCCAACGTTCAATCAATTATTCCTGGGACTCTAGTCACTCTACCAGTTTCCCTTGCAGTTTTCCACTCAGATTTACCAGCAGGGGGAAATCGTTCTCAACTTTCAGTATAGAGTGAGCAGTAAAGTCTTGCTATGATCAGTAGTCCTTGGTCCGGGTGAATTCAATAATAAAACGCAACCGGGACGGCGTAACAGCCAATCAGAAGCGATATCGTGGCTTGTTTATGAAATTTCCCTTTACCATTGGTTTCTTTGAGCGATTTTTATCGGCGGTAGGAGGCTAGAGACATCTTTATTCCTCTTATTCTTGGACTAAAATTGGGCAGGTCAATATAATTGACCCCTTCGGACAAAAATTGATTGACAGTAGGCGGGTTTTAGGAACGGGGTGTTAAGGTTAAGGTGTAAGGTTTTCCTTTGTGAGAATGGAAAAAAATCGCCGAAACCTAGCGGATGGTTTGAGAACAAGACTGGGCACGTCGAGAGCTTAGAGAGAGACTAGCTTATTCTTTAGTCGATCTCAGCTTGGAAATTCTGTATTGTTAGTTTTATATCTTTGGAGCTTTTAAGATTAGTATTACCCTGTATTGAATTGAACACTGGTATTGATTATTAGGTAGAGAAATTCTTTTCTCATTTTTGACACTTCATTTACAGGTATTTATTTGTTTATTTATTTATTTATCATAACAATAGATAGGGTATATATTTTGTGTAGTTGGATTGTTGTCTGTTAAATATAGAAAATTTGTCTGCCAATACATTGCTAAGCCTTTTTTTTTTCAACCACCTTGGCTTCATTTGGTCTATTTCGAAAATTAGGCCTATATCGAGGGGCTAACCACTTTAGTACCAGCGTCTCTGAGTATAAACCGACTACGTGTTACTCGAAATTACTGTCTAGACTATGGATTTAAACCACGCTAAGTGAATAGCTTATGTACGTATTTTAGATTAAAGTTAAGATTTAGTCCTACTTTAGATTATGGTAGGCCTATAAAAAACGTTTAACCTTCAATTTCACTTACAAATTCCGAGATAAAATGCTAATATGTAGGCCTACAAGGTTTTTTTTTCAAATTGATAACCTACTATTTGACCTCCCGACCTTGTCCTTGGATTATATATTTATCTGTCGTTGGCAAGGGGGAGGGTACTGATTTTTCTCCTCTCCGGTGAAGGTCTAAACTTCAACCTTGACCGTGAAATTTGTAGGTCGGTCTTCGGTTATCTCTGTTTCAAGGGCGGCTGCTATTTCAAGGTCCATAGTTCCCCTCCCTCGGATTCTTGGGTACTTTGGCCGCGACAGAAGTGCGATGAACTTTTTTTCACGAAGATTCCCAAGTTCCCTTCACCCCGAGAGACGATTCGGGGTATTGTATGTATCCCCCGTGAACCAAGCTCAAGATCATCTCCAAGGACATACCGTGCGATAGCAAATGGCAATGAAAACCCTAAAATGGTTTCTTCTGAATTTTCTTTCGGCGGTAAAGACCCATTACACCCAAGCAAGCCCATTATCGCGCGCGAGGGGGTGTTCTTCTTCTTTACGAAGTGGTTTCTACCAAGGGAAATGGTTTCTACCAAGGATCGGAATTAAAGGAACTGGCAACTTTTATAAAGAGGAAAGTCGGCCACCGAGGTATTTGTTGGATTCCTGGACATGGGAAATACATTTTTCATAATTAGGGAATTTTGTAGGCTTTTGTTAGGGATTTGTAGGATCGTGGTGTCACAACTGAAATTGCTTTATTATAGAGTCTATTAAGGTAATCACGGAATTTAGTTTAAAATTTGTTACCTATAATCTATTTGCTTATTATATTATTATTTATTTTGATTTGTAGAATATTACCAACTCGATTTATTTAATTTGAATCAAGATTTATGTTTAACTAACCTGACAGACATAGATGAAAGCAAAGATATTCTTTACGCGACACCTTGTTTTTTCGTTTTGATAGGCGCTCGTTATTGAACGCCGTCTGTTGCGATGAGGTTTTAGAAATGGACGTCTACACTAAAATGTAAGTTTAAATTTAATTTTCAACTATTTAAGATTGTATTACGTAGTTTGAGATATTTGAGATTTTAGAATAGTGTTATGCCTCAAGGTGTAAGTTACCTTATATCTTAAATAGATGACGCTTTATAAGTAATTAAAATCTTCCATAAATTCAGTTTTGAAAATCAAGCATTGCGCAATACTTCCCACGCGTTTTTGTAAATTTTCTTCAATGAAAACACGAACAATTTAAGTTTACTAATTATACCTTCATCAACGGACTGTTTTAAGTGAAAAAATTGGTTTACGTTTATTGTTGAGAATTATAGCGAATTAGAAATTGGTTAAAGCTTAAAATATGCCTGTATATTCATACCATAAAATCATGAAACTATAGTTAACTAGTTAGGTTCGGTTTAGTTTAATTATAATTTATAACAAAAAAAGGAAAAGGTCAATTCTTATTGTTTGGCCATCTGGTTGTGCAACTTGTGGCCGTAGCTATGCTATCCTGCTCCATATTATTTTTCTTCATACAACCACCCACTTGAGCTCAAACAAGATGTGCCCGGCTGGGCACAGAATACTTTTGCACGGCAACTGTCGAATTACTATTATTACTATCAAAAAATGGCCCAGGGATGAACTCATAATATTAGCCACAGCGTACCGAACTTAAAAGGCGTATAGAAAATTTACGTGAATAGCCGTAACTATGCTAAAACGATTACCCGTAATTCTAACGTTAATTTATTTACTTCTATTATTATTCTAATAGTGCAACACAGTAATAGAAGTGAGTGAGTATGCCCTCGTTGCGAATTCTTTAACAGCGCAATCATTCAAATAATTTACTTAAGTTATAATTTTCAAACTTTTTCCTTATTATCTTAAGATGAATTTCGTCCCGAAACATCTTTAATTAAAATAAAACGTGAAAAAAAAATTATTTTCTCGTGTGGAATCGAACTTGCAACCCATGGTTCTGCCGAGCAAAACTCAATATTTCTAACCGATATACCACCTATACCACGCGCCCAGCCTGAGCGCGCTCCCCCGAGAATTTTTTCGGTACCTTTTAATTCGCCGAATGCCTAAGTTTTTTTTATCTCATTTTAAAAACAGGAATGTTAAAACAGAACATTAATTTTTATTACGTAAGTCAAACAAAACTGATTCAGATTATTTTAAAACATTTTAAAACTAGTATTAATATAGTGCAACATTAAAACAATAATATTCCTATTTTTAAAATGTGAACAATTTTAATTTTTAAAATGGGACTCTATTTTATTCCTATTTTTAAAATATGACTCTATTTTATTCCTATTTTTAAAATATGACTCTATTTTATTCCTATTTTTAAAATATGACTCTATTTTATTCCTTTTTTTTAAATATGACTCTATTTTATTCCTTTTTTAAATATGACTCTATTTTATTCCTTTTTTTAAATATGACTCTATTTTATTCCTTTTTTTTAAATATGACTCTATTTTATTCCTTTTTTTAAATATGACTCTATTTTATTCCTTTTTTTTAAATATGACTCTATTTTATTCCTTTTTTTTAAATATGACTCTATTTTATTCCTTGTTTTCTGGGTGCACGGCAGTGCACCCGCCAAGTTGTCGTGCACTACCAGCAATCCTTTACCCGAAACATTTCAGCCTCATTTTGACCCCCTCTTAACTCGGTACTGGAGAATAGTACACCACTCATATTTGCACCTCAAGGGCACAGTGTTAATCCTAGGAAGTCCTTCAACTTCCAGCTTTCTAACTCATTTGGTTTCTGTGATAATCCTATGTGAAAATGACACATTATGAGACTGACTGACTGACTGACTGACTGACTGACACATCATCAAAACCTCTAGGGCATTTCCGGTGGTGCTAGAATGATGAAATTTGGCATACTTGTACCACTAAGCATACAAGCAAAGGCAAAAGTCCCAAAAGCGGGAGTTTCCCCCTTTTAGCCCCTGAAATGGGGGTTTAAAATTAGAGTCATCATCTAAACCTCTAGGGCATTTCCGGTGGTGCTAGAATGATGAAATTTGGCATACTTGTAGCACTAAGCATACAAGCAAAGGGAAAAGTCCCAAAAGCGGGAGTTTCCCCCTTTTAGCCCCTGAAATGGGGGTTTAAAATTAGAGTCATCATCTAAACCTCTAGGGCATTTCCGGTGGTGCTAGAATGATGAAATTTGGCATACTTGTACCACTAAGCATACAAGCAAAGGGAAAAGTCCCAAAAGCGGGAGTTTCCCCCTTTTAGCCCCTGAAATGGGGGTTTAAAATTAGAGTCATCATCTAAACCTCTAGGGCATTTCCGGTGGTGCTAGAATGATGAAATTTGGCATACTTGTACCACTAAGCATACAAGCAAAGGGAAAAGTCCCAAAAGCGGGAGTTTTCCCCTTTTAGCCCCTGAAATGGGGGTTTAGAATTAGAGTCATCATCTAAACCTCTAGGGCACTTCCGGTGTTGCGGGAATGATAAAATTTGGCATACAAGTAGGACTTAGCATACAAAGAAAGGAAAAAGTCCCAAAAGCGGGAATTTTCCCCTGTTAGCCCCTGAAATGGGGGTTTTATAATTTATATCCCCTCGTAATAGGACATTATAATTTAATTTTTTCGTCTTTTAATATTAATATTTTTTACTAATATGATTCTTTCGTATTATTGCAAAATTTATGTTTTTTACATAATGTTTTAGTAATTAAATTTTTTACTCATTTCCTTTTCATTTCGTCTGAAATGGTTCTAAGCGTGTTTTGATTCATTTAGTTTTTTTTCTTAAATCTATTCTGTTGATTAAAAGTGTTACTTGCCACAATATTGTGTTCTTCGAATAGAAATACGGTCAAAAGTAAATAGATATCAAAAAGTTAATAGCTTTAAGTCAATCATACCTTCCCGCCTGCATGCTATGTAAAATGAGTATCGAGTATCACGTGGCTTGCTTGTAACCAATAGGATGTTCGCATGACGTCATAGAAGCGACAAGAGATATTGGAAAGCAGTACAAATTACTGAGCATCGTGGGAGTAAATTTAGGGCAATATCATTGGTAGCCGTAGTAGTGCGGGTAAATACTGAATTATGGTAAATTATATTAAAATACTAAAGTCTAAAACTGTAATTAGTTTCATAATGCCGCGTAAAAAACGATTTTAGTTTCGCCTTCGGTATCGACCCAGTGCAATTTTTATCTGAAACCTACGAATAATACCGCATACTCTTCCATCATGTTGCAAACAAAAGTTTTCAAACGTCCTTGGCTCTCCCAACATTGTAGTATTGTTTTACGTTCATCTTTTTGTTTCACGAATTCGTCATAATCATATTCCTTATCCATTTTTCATATTACTATTTTATCACATTCATAGGCAATCACATGTAGTCTTCACAGATTTTGTACTAGGCCTAGGCTATACTGTCACAGTCTCACAGCAGACAGCTGATTGAAATTACCTTTAGAACGCATGCACGTCGATTAAACCTTCAATAACCCGCACTACTTTGTCTGAGCGGCGCGACACTAGATACGTTAGGTACATGTCAAGTGGTTCGCTAGGTGCTACGCCATTTGTGCGCTGCCGCGGAATAGGAGCGGGAATCTCAACTTTCCTAACGCGCCCATGCAAGGGAGATATTAACTTCTTGTTTATAATCTATTTACTTCTGATACGGTTAACAATTATCACAGCCTGAGAAAAAAAAAGAAAGTTGAATGCAAAAAAGTTGAAAAAGGCAAAGCCAAGTAAAACTCTTGGAAAGAACAAATAAAAATCTAAAAGTACAAATGTTTATTTCACTTCATAATCCTACTTCTATAAATCTACAAGAACATGCACGTACAAAAAGGAGTGAAATCTCACCAAAAACATCTCTGTAAAAATATGCCAAGTTGTTTGGCCGTAAAAAGAAGTGAGATCTAAAATACGGCCAAGTTATTATCTCCAGGTGAACCAACATTTTATTCGACTTAAAACTTCTCAAGAATGTTTTTCTGACTTGGCCATTAGCATTTCAAACTTGCATCCTTCTTCTTTGCACCCGTGAAGGTTAATAACGGAAATTACAAGTTTAACCACAAAGGCTTATCAAGAATATTTAACCAATTTGATTTAATATTTTAATTTCGATCCATATCTGGAATTAAACGAATCCTTGATATGCTAATGGCCAAGTCAGAAAAACATTCTTGAGAAGTTTTAAGTCGAATAAAATGTTGGTTCACCTGGAGATAATAACTTGGCCGTATTTTAGATCTCACTTCTTTTTACGGCCAAACAACTTGGCATATTTTTACAGAGATGTTTTTGGTGAGATTAAATATGACTCTATTTTATTCCTTTTTTAAATATGACTCTATTTTATTCCTATTTTTAAAATATGACTCCATTTTATTCCTATTTTTAAAATATGACTCCATTTTATTCCAATTTTTAAAATGTGGCAATATTTTATTTATATTTTTAAAATTCCTCAATCTCAAAGTTTTGCTGGTTTTAAAAATTCGCGGGGATTTTTGAGATTTGAGGTTTTGAAAAGCGACATCTATGCATGGTGCCCAAATACACCTTGACTGCCTTCCCTGAGATAGCGCGCTTAGGCCTGTATTAATAATAAATTTACTTTTGTTAAAACTTTAAAACTTTTTCGTCGTTAATTTAAGACGAATTTCGTCTCAAAACATCCTTAATTAAAATAAAACTTAAAAAAAAAAAAAATTCGTCGTGTGGAATCGAACTGCGACCCATGGTTCTGCCGCGCAAAAGGCAACTGCTCTAACCACCATACCACGTACCTAGTTATCCAAGCCACTATGCGTGGTGACCAAATACACCTTGACTGCCTTCCCTGAGATAGCGCGCTTAGGCCTGTATTAATAATAAATTTACTTTTGTTAAAACTTTAAAACTTTTTCCTCGTTATTTTAAGATGAATTTCGTCTCAAAATATCCTTAATTAAAATAAAACTTAAAAAAAAAATATTTCCTCGTGTGGATTCGAACTGCGACCCATGGTTCTGCCGCTCAAAAGGCAACGGATCTAACCACCATACCACGAGCGTAGTTAATCAGTTTCATATTCTAGTGGTATTTTTTTATAAAGCTCGCGCCTGCGTATCAGATTCTTGGTTACACCATGACGTCAGCAAACCACCGCCGGTATTCCACTGGGAAATTTTTCATCGTTTCCCTCTCGGGGGCCCGTATATTTCAATTGACACCCGAGCGTGCTCGACGGGCTTTAAGTCTTCCGTTTATAAAAATATAACTTTTGAACGCCATCTGGCGTGCAAAAGTAAAAAGTGGAGCATTCACCTCCACCCTCTGAATCTAAGCTCTCTTTCTCTCTTGGAAAGCCTTCACCACTTTATCTCTGCAACTACCCCTCCCCCCTAGGGTCAATAACTTCTAAGTAGACTGTAGCTTGTAGGGCCACCGCGATTTCATTGGTAAAGGCGGCTAAAGGAGTTCCACTCTTATCTCGAAAATATGTTTGTCGGGTAGGAGAGGTTGTTTCTTAGCTACATCTAGTGGTGAAGATTTGCAACACTTTAATTATTTTGGAGTTTATTTTACGATTAAAGAATTGCGTTTTGGTTGTATGTTGATGTATTTTTTGCTCCTAGTTTTAACCTTAGAGAAGTTAGTCCAATTTTATATTTAGAAACGTTGGCGATTTTTGACCATAGTTGGAAAATTTAAGGAAATTTTGACCCTAGTAGACGAGAAGCAGATAAGTTTGTGAGTTTTTGACTCTGGTAGACGTAGACATATTGATAAATTTGTGAGTTTTTGACTCTGGTAGACGTAGACATATTGATAAATTTTTCACTCTGGTAGACATATTGGTGTATTTTTGTATCCTGGTAGACATATTGGTGTATTTTTGTATCCTGGTAGACATATTGGTGTATTTTTGTATCCTGGTAGACATATTGGTGTATTTTTGTATCCTGGTAGACATATTGGTGTATTTTTGTTTCCTGGTAGACCTATTGGTGTATTTTTGTATCCTGGTAGACCTATTGGTGTATTTTTGTATCCTGGTAGACCTATTGGTGTATTTTTGTATCCTGGTAGACCTATTGGTGTATTTTTGTATCCTGGTAGACCTATTGGTGTATTTTTGTATCCTGGTAGACCTATTGGTGTATTTTTGTATCCTGGTAGACATATTGGTGTATTTTTGTATCCTGGTAGACATATTGGTGTATTTTTGTATCCTGGTAGACATATTGGTGTATTTTTGTATCCTGGTAGACATATTGGTGTATTTTTGTTTCCTGGTAGACCTATTGGTGTATTTTTGTATCCTGGTAGACCTATTGGTGTATTTTTGTATCCTGGTAGACCTATTGGTGTATTTTTGTATCCTGGTAGACCTATTGGTGTATTTTTGTATCCTGGTAGACCTATTGGTGTATTTTTGTATCCTGGTAGACCTATTGGTGTATTTTTGTGTCCTGGTAGACCTATTGGTGTATTTTTGTGTCCTGGTAGACCTATTGGTGTATTTTTGTGTCCTGGTAGACATATTGGTGTATTTTTGTGTCCTGGTAGACATATTGATGAATTTTTGAATCGTGGTAGACATATTGGTGTATTTATGAATTCTGATAGACATATTGGTGTATTTTTGTATCCCGATAGTCATGTTATTAAATTGGTTTATCCTACTAGTTAAATTTTGACAAACAAAATAGATGAATTTGATCTTGTTAGTTGCGAAAGTACTTAAAAGATTTGCCTAAATGCTCAAATTGCTAGTTAAAGTTTAAAGGGATGTGAGAGGGGAGAAGGAGTTAGACGAAAAATAAGTGAAAGTGGGATAGAATTATTGAGAAAGTGCCAGGAACGGGTTCGCGAGTTCCTCGCTCTACTCTATACCGCTGCTCGGTTCACGAGGCTGATGTACGGCCCTGACCGATTCCTGTTGCCAGAGAGAGTGAGAGAGATAGCTAGCTCCGTGGATCTAGCGCTTTAGCTATAGCTGCCTGCCTCGCTCTGTCTTAATATAGGCTAACGTTACTAGATATAATAGTTAAAATTACTTTATTATTGGAGTACCCGTACATTCTTACACTGTGCCTTTAGTATTCGCTGATGTCTGTAGTGACGGTTAATCTTTAAAGGTCTTGTTTAAGCAATTGTAATGGAGTAAAGTAGACATGCTATCTGTGTTAGAGACTTCATACGACGAGGGGCTAACCACTCGGCATGGGAAACGTGCTATCTCTGTTAGACTATTCTTATGACGAGGGGCTAATCACTCGGTATGGGAAACCGCCTGGGAGACATGGAAATGTCAGGGAAATTGGTTTAGAGCAAAAAACTCATGGAAATATTACATAAAATCATTAAATTTGAGAAAATCGTTAACTTGGAAAATTAGAGAGAATAATTAACTTAATTGGAGAAAATCATTATTATCTTGAAAAATTGGAGAAAATCATTATTATCTTGAAAAATTGGAGAAAATCATTATTATCTTGAAAAATTGGAGAAAATCATTATTATCTTGAAAAATTGGAGAAAATCATTATTATCTTGAAAAATTGGAGAAAATCATTATTATCTTGAAAAATTGGAGAAAATCATTATTATCTTGAAAAATTGGAGAAAATCATTATTATCTTGAAAAATTGGAGAAAATCATTATTATCTTGAAAAATTGGAGAAAATCATTATTAACTTAAAAAACTAGAGAAAATAATTAATAATTTGAAAAATTAAAGAAAAATCAGTGATACTCCTGAAAATTCATCAGAAGTACTCTGTAAAACGTGTAAATTTTGGGATAATTAATTATGAAAATTTCGAATACTACAACAGATATTAGACTTGTCCTTTATATATTAAATGTACCAATAGCAAACTAAATGCACCGGGGTTTAATTATGAAGAAATAGGTGGTTTTTTTTTTTTCTCCCCAATAATTTCACCAGGTTCATAACAAGAGCATTAGCCTTTGAGTATGTCACGCCAAATGATAACCTCGCCTCGACGCGAATTGGAGCTCTGACACTATTTAACATTTGGCCCACTCCACTCTCCCGGGTGACGCGCCAGTCCAATGTATTATAACCGTAAACACGCGTCACACACACACACACATAACCATCCATGGAGAGGCCATATAGCCCCTGTATTGAGGCTTGAATAATAGGCTATAATATGTTCACCTCAATAAAAATATATCAGTTTCAGGATATTCGGTGTGGTTTTGAATGGGGGTGTTTGTATACGTCGACACACGTGGAATTGATAGCCTTGTTAAAAAGACTTATATATGTATATATAGTTCGTGCAAATTTAATAGGTAAACATGTTTGTGTCAACCAATAGGTCAAAGAACTTTATAGGTTGATTTATAGGCGTAGTGATTAGTTAATCTCTTGAAATAAATTATTATTTTAATTAGTTTTTAAATTAAGATACTTTTTCTTCTCTTTAAAAAAACTTATATATTACAAAAACACCCTTTTGTTTAGGGTGTTTTAATATAACACACGTAATATATTTTTAACCAAGACTGACCCCTAGAATTGACCCCTCGGAAGTCGAAATGTAACAGAGTTTTATAATTTCTTGAGCTTAATAGAAAAAAAAATCTAATTTGAAACCAAATTTTAATTTTTAATTTTTTGATTACATCTTAAAGGGAGTATAAAACAAACTCAAGGGATACTTTGTTAAACATCTTCAAAAAAATCTCAAAAGGCCTTTCAGACAACACAACTTTTGACTCAAAAGTTGAGTCAGTAAATATTGCTCAATGATCAATTTTAAATTTGGTTTATCAACTTCTCCAACTTCTCTTCACAAAATGTTGTATTCGTTTGAAAAGGCCTTAATTATCTTTATACTTTTTTGAACAATTATATTTTGGTTATTTCCGAACCTGCCTTTAAAAAAAATCAAAAAAGAAAATAATCAAAACTTCAAATATTGTCTGAAGAAATCGAAAGCTTTAAAAGCGAAAGTTTTTTCCAATCTTTAAACGAAAC
This sequence comes from Phalangium opilio, assembly GCF_054372755.1. Taxonomy (NCBI): domain Eukaryota; kingdom Metazoa; phylum Arthropoda; class Arachnida; order Opiliones; family Phalangiidae; genus Phalangium; species Phalangium opilio. The sequence continues at coordinate 1,749,633 of NW_028324187.1, read as the reverse complement.
GAAAGTAAAAGAAATTCCTTTCTTTTATCTGTATTTCCCCCTCTAACTAAGAAATACTATAAAAAAAATGCTATAACAAAATACATGCACCGTCGTAGGAAGACCTCATTGCGTTATAGAAAGTGAAAACAGTAGAGAGCTAGCTAGGCATAGATAGCTACATGTATAGTTTGAAGGATACAGTAAGTGGGTTGATATTCAGCTCGCTGTGCTCAAAGCTAGGTAAATAGGTCAGTCGGCGAAAAGTCGTTGCCCGCTACAGAAAAATAGGCCCCCGCGGTCGAGATAGACTATTTCAAAATATACAAACGGAAATCAAACCGATTGCGAAGGATCTCGTAGCTGTAACTCTACGCTGTAGAAGTAACCAGGAACAAACCTCGTTTAGTTACCACGTGTATCGCATTAAGAGTGCAGCGTTAACGAAAGCCTAGTTCGCCACAGAACTTGGATTGGTATTTTCTTTTTTCAAAGGGAGGATATGTTTTAGAGGCTGAAGGACTTGCTTATAGAGAAATTGTTGTTCAAATAACAGTATTACGTTACTAATATACGGCTGTTTAGAAGTTCATATTAGTGATGTAAATTAACGTCAAGTGGTTCTTAATTTAATATACAATGTGTATATTATGTTATTTGGGAGATCCGATTTTTGAGTCCAAAATTTAACTTCTATCTCCATTTTGCCGTCCGGGCCACTGTTTTCGAGTTAAGATTGTTCAGAGTATTTAACGGTTGACCCCTTAAATTAAAAAACTGAAAGAATGATTTAATTCTAATTTAATTAAGGGGTCACCCCTAAAACACTCCATCAAATCATAACTCGAAAACAGTATCCCTTGTGGCAAAATTTCATGGATAGAAGTTACATTTTCGACTCAAAAGTTGATGATTTCCCATAGAACATCCCCATTAATGTATGCCACCAGACTTATCAGAACAGAAACACCCTGTATACTTACACATTAGTTATTGGTCAATTTCATAAACATTTATCACACATCAACCTTTGAACTTCTGACGACACTAATCTATAGTCCTTAAAAGGCTCAAACTAAATTTTTCTGGATTAAATTTCTTTTTAGGGTATTTAGCGTTTTTTATGTTTTAAAGTTTCCTTAGGTAATTTATCAGCTTATTGACCTTATAACCTCCCTCCTGTCTTCTGGTCCCTTCTCGCTTCCTTAGAGGGGAGGAACCTACATATTATTATTGAAAATACATGTACCGGAAAGAGAAAGAAAAAAATGATAATACAAATATACCGGTATATATGTATATATATACATATGCTCAAGAAAGATATACAGTATATATTTTTCTTTCGAATTTGGGATAAGCTGTTTATGGATTTGCAGGAGTTTTATTTTATAAGAAATCGGGTTTGGCCCCGTCAGTCTCTCTTTCCACTTCTCTCTCTCTCTCTTTTCGAACTTATTTATCTAGGTTGGAATGTCTATTTTTACATAATGAAAGTTTTTTAGCTCAAAAGGAAATATCTTTGTACATAATGTTTTCAACACTCTCTTAGTTTAGGGGGACTCTCACTATAACCGGTCTTGATGTATACTTAAACCACATGTCATTAGTTTCCTTTGTTTTTTTTTAACCAATTAAATCAAAGTATAATTGAATAATTTGGTCGACGTAATTACACATTAACAGAGATCAGGTAAAATCTAAGATTGTTACTTAGAGGACAGAAGAGTTTTAAAACTTGTCAGCGAATTCATGCACGAGTTTACTAAATGACTGATCACTTTATCTTAAAGTTTAAATCTTGACCCTTGACCTGGCGCTATGTTTAAACTTGTTTTGTATATAAAATTAACTTCATATTATGAAAGCTTTTTAATCTACTGCCAGTTTATAAAGTTGTGGATACAGATAAGTTACTAGACTAGACTTCCTTTGAGACTTGCAATGTAAATATTTTGATAAAACCATAAGCCTATATACTTAATTTTACGGAAACATCTCCTACATTAAGTTATCTCTCTCTCTCAATTTGTTAAACGTCTGCTATAAATTCTGCTTATTTTTACCTATTTTGTAAACTAAAATGTCACCCAGCACCCTAGCCGAAACCCCTGCAATCAAATAGCTTTTCTTATTATTATCTTTCATGTTTCTCATTTATATTTAGTACAGGTATATAAAGCACTTAAAATTTGCTAGATACTAACTATAGTTTTAACGGGGAAATATATAATAATAATAATATTATAATCATTATTTCGAGAATAATTTTAAGGTCCGTATAATTTAGAATTACCCTAAATTTTAATGCATAATCTAAATCTATATAGCCTAGTTAATTTAATTTCTCTCCAAAAGTATCATCCTTGAGTATAAAATATAACAACAGTATAAACGTGATTTTAAAAAATGTTATATCTAGAGACATTTCGTAAATTCACGTTTTTCTAAAAAACTTTCACGTCATAATTTTCATTTCTTTCCATCTTCAATGACCCGATTCTTCGAGTTCTCTAACTCGCGAGACAATGGATGATTTAGCCCCGTGCTTGTTTAACATGTTATAGTTGCAAAAAAGATTTAATATATATTTAAAATACACGTGAAACTGTATAATGTAACTAAAATACTACACTTCCTAGATTGAAATTTAGGATATTGTTTTTAACTCGTAAACAAACAAGGACTTCTTGTTTTTTGTTTTCTTTTGAGCTATATGCTTCATTGTTACCAATTTTTTTTAGAGCGTATGGTGTAGCTAGAATGTTAATTTAAACGTTTTTCTGGGCTTGTGTTTAAGGAAATACTGTTTTTTAAGAGATTTAAACGATTAACCTCTTAAAAAAATGTTACTATTGTATTTTGATAAAGGTTTTTTTTTTCTCTTTATGAACAGTATAGTTTGTGTTGGGAGTTTGAAAAAAAATACCTTATGTGTATGTATCGTTTGTGCTTTAAGCAAACTCGGGGTGAACCTCAGGACCATTTTTTAAGCTTATATGTCATTATTTATCAGATAGTGTTGACAGCAATTTATCTCCTTATTTTTTGGAGATGTCGCTACCAAACTCCTCATCATTTGAATGTACCTAATTGTATTTAATTTTTTATTTAAAGTTGCATATTTAAGAAACGTGCAATTTGGAAGAAGTCTTGTGGTTGCCTTCTAAACGCCATGATTTGGTTAAATTTCGACTTAAAAATTGGCCTACAATCTGCGTTGTATAATAAATAAACTGACCTACAAGAAACCATGCACCTTTTCGAAAATAAAAACAGCACCACAAACTCGTAATGCAATATTCCACGCTGCAGTTTACGGCTCACAACTACTTAACGTCAAAACAAGGCACTTAAATCTTGTACTTGAACAATATTTATCGCATTCTATTATTATTAATAAGTTAGGGAAAAATTAGCCCAAAAAAACCCTGGGTCTAAATAATGAAGCTAATTTTCCTCGATGCAAATCACTGTGAAAACGAAAAGCCTAAAAAAAGTGAAAACTACCTACACGAGCCTGAGAAGGTTGTGTTTGTTTATGAAGCGTATCGTCGTCGGACAATTGCAATTTGTAAAAGGCAGTGAAAACGTTGGAACGAGCGACTCGCCTCACTTCATCCCATGGTAATCGTGATGGAATTGAATAGGAATAACGAAATCTATACCACACCGAAAAATTCAACTCGGAAACTGCTATCTATGTCATTGGGTCACTACGTCACCAGTTACCTTAGTTCAACGACCGGGCTCTCAACATAAACGGGAAAAACTCTACACACACACACCCTACGTATATACCATCAGCGAAAGTAGGCTTACGGTAAAAATGCATCCCCCCGCGCTACGACGTTACGAAGCGCGGGGTAGTTTGGTTCGACCCCCCGAGAAATAGCCGCCCAAATGGTTCCTCTAGTTTCGATACTGCTTTCTACCTGGTATTCGGGCGTAGAAGGCCAAAACCCGCTAGCTTAGGGTCGACGATGGTGTTGCAATAATTTCGCGTCAGCCTATACTGCGCAACAACAATCAATGACGTTTAGGCCTAGCGTAGTGTTTTTCACCTAAAATTCAAGTTCGCGCGCCCGATTGTGACGTCAAATGTCTACTACCGGGGAATTGTTGATCTAGTATTCTAGTTCTACATTGTGACAGTGTTCATCTACACCCCTTTTATTAATTTCAAGGACAATTATCGTTGGAATTAACCCGTTGTCACCTTCGCCCACGCGTTCTTTTTTCTTCAAGAATACTTGTGAATTTATTTCGACCAAATTAATTATTTTTCTTTTGGTTCATCGTGGCTCGTTTGGATTTCAACGAATATTTGCGCGCCGTACCATCATCGGCGGTACAGTGCGATAACCCGTACCTACGTGCCATCTTAGGATATACGGGAAGTTTAGCCATGACCGAAGATGACGACTCTTCCTATGGCGAAGATGAAAATGACTTAACCGATCAGGAAATTGATGATTATTACCAGCAAACCAACGATGAAAATATCGGTGAGTATTTGTTGACTTTACTTATATTCTTCGAGTGTTTGTGATTGAGTAATCGAATCTGCGAGTGTCCAAGGTCGTAGATGCCAATAGAATAGGTTCCCGCGTGTAACAGTCGTTGTAAGGGGGCGGTGGTGTTACTGCACCCCTATGACCTTGTGTTGAATGAGTTGATTGTACGCCTTATAATTTTTAAGCTCGCTTTGGGACATTTGGAAAGAGAGCCGTATGTCAATTGGGTACTTGATTAGTTGGTTACGATGTCTTCTAGAGGCACGTGTGGAACTGATAGTGTATTGAAAAGGCTTAGAAACGTGTGTAAGTTTTATGGTAGACTATAGGTAATAGGTCGCTGACATTGACATGTCAACGTTTTAATTTCTAACGCCGTGATACTTGAATGTTCTTTAAAGTTAAGCCTTTGAATTGCATTACGATTTCATATAGGTGCAGATCCTCATAGCAATTTAACAGAATAATTTAGAAATAGGTGTTTGTTGGTATCTTAGATGTTTCCCACATTTTAAGATGTCAATCCCGTTTCTACCCGTCGTCCCCGACTTACTGTAATTAAAAGCGCGCCAAGGCCTAGCAACGGACAATAGAATTGTGTTTATCATTCCCAATTTCGCAAGCATCTTGAAAGTAACAAAACTAGTTCTTTATACAAAACATTTAATTGGTGTTATTCGCGATGAGTCTTCTTAAACACCCACTAAATCTCACTTTCTTAAAAACCATTGCCAAAGATGAACTTCCTAGAAATATTTAGGCCTTGGCGTTAATATTAAACGCCCCTTCTTAATATTTACACATTGACACCCTAAACGGTATTGTCCCTGCATGCTTTAAGCGTGATGATAAGAAAAATCAAGCGATCTTCGTGAAGTTATAAACTTGCTTTAAACCTGAAAGTCCCCGTAACAAATCGTGATAAACGTGACTATAAACAATATAGGCCTCATGGAAAAATAACGACTATTGTTTAAAATAAGATTTAAATCTTTTTGGAATCGAGTTAAAAATGCTTTAAATGTAATATGGGGGAACAAAAAATTATAATCGAATACAGTGAAAGCTGTAAGAAAGGATGAGTTGTATCTATTCCATCCTTAGAACAAGGCTAACGAATTTTAAGAAGTATAACAACGAGGAAACAATTCTTTAATTTCACGCGTCGTGAATCATTCGATAATTTTAGTTTTTTAACCTTTTTATTTTTTATTTTCGGTTGCTCTCGATAAAGATTTTTAAATGTTCTTTCTTTTCTACGCATTACCACCCCCGTAATCTAAAAAAAAAAAAAGAAAACTGAAGCTAAAGATGCTATGACGTATAGTTCTCTCACTTCTGAAACATTAGGGTCACAGCTAACTCTATATGAAGCTAGAGAGAGAAGAATGGGAATATATTTAAGAAGATACACCTTGGCTTGAATTTCGTTAAAACAAATGTGTCGAATTTTGGCTTGATCTCTTTCTAATGCTCCTATTACCGACCGTACGAGAGAGGGGTAATGGATATGAGCTGGTATAATGAAATAACCTCATTTTAGACTCGAAGAAGCCATGGAGCGCTTTTTGGGTATGAGATATTTAATCTTACGGGATATTTTACATTTTTCTGAGCTATTTAAAGGCGTTTTTTTAAATTTGCCTTCTCTAAATTGGGGTTAGGTTAATTTTATGGGACGAATTTACACCTTCTATTATGATGCCCATTGCGGGCATTAGTTTTAATTTAAAAATCTGGGTCTCAGACCTTTAAGATGACCTCTGCATTTATTGCACCCTCTCAAAGAGCTTTATTAATTACACTTGCATTTATTGGTCCATCCCAAAATCGTTTAAGAAGGATGAACTGTGCATTTATTGCACCATCTCTAAATAGTTTGAGAATGACCATCTGCATTTATTGCACCATCTCTAAATAGTTTGAGAATGACCATCTGCATTTATTGCACCATCTCTAAATAGTTTGAGAATGACCATCTGCATTTATTGCACCATCTCTAAATAGTTTGAGAATGACCATCTGCATTTATTGCACCATCTCTAAATAGTTTGAGAATGACCATCAGCATTTATAGCGCCATCTCAAAATCCTTTGAGAGAGACAATCTGCATTTATTGCACCATCTCAAAATCTTTTGTGAATGACAATCTACATTTATTGCACCATCTCAAAATCCTTTAAAAACGACGATCTAAAATACCTTACAACAAACTTAAACAGGTATACACACATACACCACAAATAAAGGTCCCTCACCATAACAAAATACCTATTGACAAGAGTATATTATAATCATTGTGTTAATGTGTTCAGTTAGGTTTTTTTCTCTCACTGTATAAAAGAGGCCACGTAAAAATGCACCCCTCTCTGTACTGTAGTGGCGCGAGATCAAGGTATCCAACTTTCATTGTTCCAATTCACCTTCTATAAGCCTTGGTTTATAAGCTACAAAAACGCCCGATGCCCCGGTTTGGGGTTATTCACTGTTCAACATACAACAGGGTCATCGGTTGGGTAACTCTCTTTTTTTCGTGCCCCTTTTAACATAAACTCTTTTATACTTTACTTTCTCGTATCGAGAGGCCTGAATTATTAAAAAAAAGTATGTTTGGGAACTTTAAAAAAATATACTGTTTTTTATCCACTGCAGTCATTATTTTTGAAAACTGGCATGTAAATGTAAACGAGTTTTTTGTTCAAGCCAAAGGAAATAACGTTATACTAACCAGACAATCTTAATGTCAATGAGGTCTAGACATTTTAGACGTTTTAGACGCGTGGTTTTATTAAGGTTCTAACCTCGACTCGAGTTTTCAACAATATTCATTCATTTGTCTGACATCAGTAAATCTCAACGGATGTGTTGTTACTTAGATTTATGATAAGTTGACTAAGGAGACGTTCTTGAAAGGGGATTAGCAACTCTTAAAATAGACTTATAATGTTTGTGACTAATTTGGGTCTACGCTACCAGGGATAGATTTAGTTTTAGAAGCAGGAATGGAGAACGGAGTAATGTGGGCGTGCGTCAAAGTCCCTGACCCCCTTCCACGGGACGGGGGGGGGGAGTTATGAAAGAAGAGGCAGGTCATAGCGACAGAGGTAAAAAGGAATTGGGTATTTTTCGCCGACCCGTCAGCAACGTCATCAATACGTAATTTAAGTGAGCCAATAAGTTAATTTAAAGTTATCGTTACGTGTTGGAGGGAGGGGCTCTATACTGGGCTATGAGTCGGACTGAAGTAAATACTAACCGTTCTCCATTCCTGCTTCTAAAATTAAATCTGTCCCTGACGCTACCAAATTAACAGCAGCTTATATTTTATAACTTTTACCAATCAAGCATCAGAAGTAATGGATGTTTGCTAAGCCTTTTATTTGTCCTTCTAAAAATAATTAAATTTATTTAAATACCTTGAAGGTTTCCCCAAAATTAAATCCGAAAGATGTACCTACCAGGTGCATTCCCACCTCAAAATACTTAAAAATACATTTTCGTATGCGGTCGTGGGATCCCTTTTCACTTTTAAACCATATTTCCGAATTTTAATTACCGCTAATGAACCATTACCATGCCTTTTAAACTGAATATCCCGTAGAAAAAAGGAGAATATAAAAAAATTGACCGTAACCTCTAAAGCGTTACATGCCTCGTGCGTGAAGAAAAACATGATCATGAATCTACGAGACTCAAGAAATCAATTTCATGTTAGGGTCTTTACATTTTCAACGCTTTAAGACCTATTATTATCAGGCGAAATTTATCAAGCCTACTTTCTTTCATACTCGATTTAACATTATGTATTCGTACGCCTCAGAGTACTCTCCAATACTGCTAATGACCATTACCGGCTGGAGCTTAGAATCGCGTGTTCAAAGTAATTTTCCGTACGTTGCCGCAGACTGTAGACTAGAGACCCTTGAAAATGGTTACTATTTATTCAACTTGGGGTTATAATAGTCATTAAACGTTAGCAAGAATGATATGGCGTCAGCAATGGATGATAATAGACTGTACTGTTTGTACAATGGGATATGTAAAAATATTGTATATTCACGAAGAAACATTTGAATTTTGAGAATTATGGTTTGGCCTGTTATCGATCCCTTTGCTCAGTGAGTTAATGTAACGCTACTGAGCGCCTTCAGAGGCGTTACTAGTAGACAGACAGACTAAGAGGATTCATACCATTTACACAAGCAGGCCATACTCCCTCGTGGAGTCAAAAGCTAGGCCTCCTTGTGTAAATGTTATGAATCCTCCAAGTTTGAAAACTATTTATGTGTAGGCACAAAATGCTTCCATAGAATATAAGACAGACATTGTTTGGGCTATTTCGTGGAACCCAATGATTAAAGCCGAAAAACTTTCTAAAATTCAACACCCAAAAGCTTTGTAGGCCAGTTTAACAGGAAATATAACTTATCACAGAACATACGTAACCCAATGACGTATATACGCCTCCCCTTTTTCTGTTTCTCGGAACAGAAATTGTGACTAACCTTGTAACACAGTTTCGCCTAAATCTCTTTGAAAGTAAGAATTGACTAAGAAATTCAAATAGTGCAGTGTGATCTCATTTTTATGCTAAGAAATAATATTTTCATGCCAAAAGTCTCAGACGTTGAATCTTTTCGAAGTCTTTTTGTTTTTTCTAAATTGCCAAGTATCTCTTTCAAGACTTATCTAAGAAATCGAAACCTCAAGGTTTTAATACCACTATTTTGTCGTATCTCTGACTTCGTCTTTCTTTATCTTGTTATGTTAGTTAACGCAATAACTGAAGGAGTATAATATATATCATAAGTTTATAAGATATGTTCCCTAAGTATGACGCTACCTATACTTCGTAATGCTAGGCTGCTAGGCACTTACTGAGAGCTAGTTCGAGAATTGACTATACTCGATTTTGCAGGACTTCCATCTTGCTATTTAGTCTGCATTACTAAGCCTTTGACAGTGCCTCACCAGGCGTCGCTTTACCTCGAATCTATGACCTACGTCACTTCATGACAAGCTCTCATTAACCAGTGACAAACTTATGGAAGATATCTTATGAACTTATGTTAATTTGCTAAATTTTCATGTATAGTGTTGTTGTGAACATGGGAAACCAATTTTGTTGTGGTGTAATATGGGAGGGAACATGTGGTTGCTTAAACTCTCTATTGAAATCAGAAATGCGTTGCTCTTAAGTTAATACCAAAGAGATAAAACTCTGAGAGAGAAAATAACAAACATCCCAATGCGAAAATTCCGTTCCACTGATCTCTTTAAATCCTACACAGACTTAATTACAAAACTATGGGATTAGGCCTACTTTTAACTGTAGCTTCATCCTGAGACGTATTTCACTCCCCTCCCCCATTTTTCCTCCCCCCCCCCCTAAGTAGTCGTCCCTGTACGGTTTTCTGAAGTTCTTTCTGTGACCTGACGGTAGCTTGATTTTGTAAGCGAGGTGAACGAACGAGAGACCCAAATTCTAGGTCAAGTAGATGGATTAGCTAATGCGCTTGCGCCGTGTTCTCTATTTTTTTAGAAAGAGGGGGATACGTAATCACTGCGTCACTCCAATGTGTGCCAACCCCCATTTTCACCCCCTCTTCCCTCGCGTGCCAGGTTTGTTAAAGGAGGGTAAATTAATATAGTTAGCAGGAAATATGTAGCTTTTCTGTTTTTTTTTTCAAAAATGAAAATTTTATATGAATATTTTAGTTAAATTAATCTCCCTTCCAAAATAAATAGACTTAAATATAGGTCAATTTTTATTGGAGTTTATTAATGGTTAAATGGTACTTTCGCCTGATTTCTCATTTCGCTGGATTAAAGAATTTTCTGTTGATGAGAGTGAAAGTTTGGAAAATTCTGATGGAATTTTTGGTTTGAAATTCATTTAATTGAATCTTGTTTTCATTTAATTTGTTTAATTTCTTAATTTTATTTTGCATGCCAGATGTAAATAAACTTAAGTGTAATTTTATGGTAGTTTTGCTATCAATTTCATTTGAAAAAACGTTCTTGAAGATTTAATAGTTACATCAAATCTTCATAAGAATGTAACATTTCATAATTTCGTAAAGCTGACAAAACATAGTTACCCTAAACAAAACGAAACCTTTTTTTTGATAGGCATAAATAACAACTAGCTGACAGCATAATAAGAAGCCCCATTACCATGTCAGGCAAAATATAATAGTGACCTCGTCTATTGAAACGAAATCAGGCATTCACGAGTGGGGGAGGATTATAATCGAAATAGTCTTGACCAATATTTATTTAATCTGAGCTTTTGGAATGTGTTTCTTTTTTTTCTTATCGAGGTATTTTGCAAGTTATCCCAATAATATTTAATTCTACTTTAAATAATACAATATTGATCTCTAAAACACCTGGTGTTATTCATGAAATAAATAAATAAATTCATAATAAATCACTTAAAAATTCCGATTGAGGTATTTCAGAAATAAACCCCATCTCTTCAATTGGGTAAATTTATTAAAGAATTATTATATACCTTTTTTATTTAGTTTTTTAATTTGACCTCAATTTATATCGGGTAAAATGGCCAAAAAAAATCGAAAGTGAATCTTCGATTGGGGTCGAAAATATTTAGTTAAAAAAACACAAACAAGTATTTATTTTTTAAACTGAACCTTAAGCCATTGTGATTTACTTAAAAAGTATGTCGTCAATGTAATATTCATATTTGTTTATTACAAATTGGTAAAGTACCCTGCAGCTATAAAATATTTGTTGATTGAAGAATTTACCAAAGTTATAAACGAGTTATGGCTCACTGTTTATTAAAAGTTTAGCGTTGTTGTTTTAGGGAAAGGGTATCAGGGCTGCTGCAATATGAGACATAATGAGTCACAATTGGATTGAAATTGAGGGTTATTAATTTTTAAAAATTAATTAGAGTTTAAACATTGGAGGGAAAATGATTGAATCGTTAGTAGAACTCTAAAATAAAGATTTGAAGCCCAAGAATCGAGGTTCTGCATGGCAAAATAAAGAAAATTGTGCAAAATTAGATGTAAAGAAACCTACAGTAACCTACTCCTATGGTTAATTTTCCTTTTTATGTAATAACTTAATTAGATGATGACAAATCAAATCAAAGGCACCTTACTTAACACTTTAATTCTAATTAATCACCCTTATTCATAATAATCATGTCTGCAGTTCATTATATATTTACCTATTTCTCCAATTTACATACAAAATATACAAAATAAATATCCCAGACAATGTTAAAACAACCCCTCATCATTCAAACTTAATTCTAAAATAAATTAAACCAGACATAATTAGGCTTTACATATGTAAGACAACTTTCAATGAAAAACGAGAACTGTATCAGACATTGTAAAAAGAAAAAACAATTAAAAATTCTTTATTAAAACAATGGTTCCACCACAACCACGAGAACAAGGCGCCATGGTAGATTAAAAATTTCGTGCGATTATATCAAAAACATTTTGAAAAGCTAGACATTTAAGGTCTCTTAATGAAACCAGTCTGAATTATAAAAGGTTTCGTGTTACCCAACCAACTCGATTTCATTTGCCCCCTATCATCGGGAAAAATCCACACCCATTTTTTTCTCTCTCACTCTCTATCTAAAATGTAGGTTTCGGGCTTATATAGCTTATAGATCTTCGAAATCGTTGCCAAGACAACCTCGACGGGTTGAACGAACCGTTGACCGACAACTAAGGCATGACATACTTTCTCCAATCTCCCCAAGTTCCCCTCGGAATTACGTTGAAAGCTTTGGAAACTCAGTGAACAGATTTACTTGAAAGTAGGGAAAGAAGGCCTTTTTATGCTTTAGTTAAAGGCAGCCTTTCATTCCAGGTTAATATGACGCTGTTAATTCTGTTGAAATTTTTTTGAGGGTCCCTGTTTATTTGGCTTGGTAGAAAAGGAAATTATTCAATCTTCTAGAATTTTTTTTTTTTTGTAAAGGGAAAGTTGAAAATTTCCAATTAGATATTGGTTTAGCGAAGGATGTTTTTTCTCTCTCTCTCATTTATTTTGCGGACTTTAATATGTTTTAAATGATTAAGGAAATAATTTAAGGTTGGTTTTTGGTTACTTTGGTATTTATGAAATGTTTTTTGGAGGTTATATTGTCATTTTTCCTGCAATATTTGGATGAGTGCGTAAGGGTTATTTTTATATTTATAACAAAAATTTAAATTACATCATGATTCTCATCAGTGTCTTTGTAATGGATACGCTGCATTTAACGCGTTAGAATTGCGAATTATTTTTAACATCGCCTAGCTTGTTTGTGATATTTAAAGCTCCAACAAACCCGTGTCCTTCCTTTCTAAACACATGGGACATGGCATTCCTTTTTCAATTGTTATTGCTGCTAAAATTTGCAAAATTCAAAAACCAAGGCTTAACAAATTTTAAGGTATTTGCAAAAGAAGCGCGTGATACTTATCCCTGGAAACTAAATTCTTTAGCACTCCCTTTGTAGCAGCCGGGACATAAGTTCATAAGATATGTCCCATAAGTTTGTGATTGGTTACTGAGAGCTTCTCATGAAGTGACGTAGGTCATAGATTCTCGTAAAGCGACGCCTGGTAAGGCGCTTTCAAAGTTTTAGTACAGACTAAATAGGAAGATGGACTGCAACACAGAGTGTAGTTCAATTCTCGCTTCCGTCGTTCTCGAACTAGCTCGAGCTGGAAGTCTCTAGGATTGCGAAGTATAGGTAGTGTCATACTTATGGAACATATCTTATAAACTTATGGCCGGAATAAGTATTTTTTTGTATATGTAATTAAGGCGCTAACCCTTGGCGACTTATGAATCGCTACATTTATTATTTTCAATCAAATTAACATAATCTAAGAGATGAGAAGAGTATGTACGAAAAACAACTTTTGAAACTTCGAATTTGTTAGTTGATAGGCTAGAATAATGGAGCGTGAATGCCTTGAGTTTTTTTTTCTTGATAAATGGTTTTTGCCAACTACTACATTAAAGATAGGACGAGGTGATCTTCCTCTTATGTAGGTCAACTGTCTACGTCAATCTTCACTCTCTCACTCTCTCTTTCTCCCTCTCTTCGATTCTGTCGCTTCGTTTATGGCAGTTAACATTAACAGGCCCAATTGCTAAAGGCTACATTAAGCCAGGCTATAGTTCAATCTCAAAGAGCATCCCATAAAATGAAGTAAATATTTGTTTTAGTGAATACAATGGAGGGTTCTTTTTATTCTTATAAATTAGATGAACTTCTGAAGATGTTTACCAAAGGTTAGATAACCTTTTCCTATTGAGTCAAAACAAAGTTCACTTTTGAATGGTTTTACCTGTGCTGGGAAAGTCAGGGATTTTGAAAACGGGTGCTGTTTAAGTTGGGGAAAGTCATATGAACGTTTCAAATCATTTTCAAACAAAGATTCAAACTTTTGAACAAATTCTTACTTGGGAAAGTTGGTTAGGGAGAATGACTTTAGACAATCAGGGAAATTCTGGAAAATTCAGGAAATTTACCATGAAATTAAACCATTTTCAAACCAAAACCTTCAAACTTTTGAACCAATATAGACTTGGGAAAGTTGGTTAGGGAAAGTAACTTTAGACAATCAGGGAATACTTGGAAAAATCAGGGAATTTACCATGAAATTAAACCACTTTCAAACAAAACCACCAATCATTTGAACAAATAGGAACTTGGGAAAGTTGGTGGTCAGGGAAAATAACTTTAGACAATCAGGGAGGGAAAACCTGGAAAAAGTCAGGGAATTTAAAAAAAAAGAAAAAAATCTATTTTAACCCACTCTGACGCAAGCATATTTGTGGGCTTGGTCTGGTTTTTAAAGAGCTGGTTATAGTCGTAAATTTGGCCAATTTCTAAATACCAGATGTTTTTATATCTAAGAAAATATTATTATATTAGCTCACCTATATAGGTTGTTTACAAAGGCTTAGACCTAAATTTATCTTTGGTTGGATAACTCGGGGTCTTTACCCTCTTATCGATTTACTTGTCCCCCGCGTTACATTGTGTATCCTTATCCGGTACGATTGTAACTACTAAATAAGGCCTATTATCTAGAAAATGCTTGTTGTTAGCTGATTAGGTCATCTTGTCACTAAGGATGTTTGGGCATATTTGTTTTAAAGGCTAAAAGTCAAGTAGGACGTATTAGATAAGCATTCTATTTTTAACTTCACTAAATATGACGACTAGGATGTGAAGTAATTTGCTTAAAAGATAGGCTTAATTCGTGGCCGGAATCAGATTCAAATTAGAGATTTTATGTTAATTGAAAAAATCTTATTTGAAATAGGCAATACTGTTAAGCAGAAATAATACTATTTGAAATTATTATAAAAATATATTAATTTGGTTTAAGGATATGTCATCGGTATTTATTTAGTAAAATTCAGGAATTTTTTTATAAAATTTGTGAAACTTTGAGAATTTAAAATTTTATTAAATTTTTAGTAAAATTCAGGAATTTTTTTTTTATAAAATTAGTGAAACTTTGAGAATTTAAAATTTTGTTAAATTTTTAGTAAAATTCAGAAATTTTATGAAATTAGTGAAGCTTTGAGAATTTAAAATTTTATTCAATTTTTCGTAAAATTCAGAAATTTTATGAAATTAGTGAAGCTTTGAGAATTTAAAATTTATTAAATTTTTAGTAAAATTCAGAAATTTTATGAAATTAGTGAAGCTTTGAGAATTTAAAATTTTATTAAATTTTTAGTAAAATTCAGAAATATTTTTTGAAAAACATTTGTGAAACTTTGGAAACTTTTGTTTTTGAATTGAATTTATCTTCTAAAATGTCAAAAATTAGTTAAAGTTAAGGTGTTAAAATTAATGTTGGATTTTAATTTGTTTACTAGAAATTTCGAAGCTCGTCTGGTAAAGTAATTACTTCGCTCAACAATTTTGTTTTTAATAGCTTTTAATCAGCCAAACGGCACTTAACAAATATTCCTCTCGTACAAAAAAAAAAAATAAAAAAATAAAATCAAAGCTTATACGTGAAAGTCCTACGAACTAGATTCAGGCAACTACCATTAAATAAAAAAAAGTAAAAAACTTTGTAGTAATTCTACTAAAAAGTTGTCAGGGTTAATTAGACCCTAGAATGCAAGTAGAACGGCGAACGACTAACAATTCCATACTCTAAATTCGTGTCTATTGGCAGTGTAACGAAAGGCGGGGAAAACCTTCTGAAATCCTTGATAAAATAGTACATACAAGTAGTGAGAGTCAACGAACTCTTACCCCATTACCTACATTGCGGACTTGCCCTGGTTTTCTAGCGAAAGCTCGCGCCAATCCGGCAGAGGAAAGTGAAAGTTAAAGGGATACTTTATATTGAAATATATTTAAAAATAATTTCTGAAATAATTTTTTGTAAAAGAATAATAATATATAAAATTCATTAATTTTTAATTATTAAATATAAATTTTCATGGATTTTTTTTAGATGCATTTCGTACGGTCACTTGAGTTTGGTCTTAATGGTAAAAATATTTCTGAAATTAATTTTTTTGTAAAATAATAATTTAAAAATTCATTAATTTTTAATTAGTAAATATAAATTTTCATGGATTTTTTTAAAGATTTCGTACGGTCACTTGAGTTTAGTCTTAATGGTCATTTCTTGTAGCTGATGATGAATAATAATCCCTGTATTAGGAAACCAAGCTGTAATTTAATTGGTTGGGACTAATTTAGAAAAAAAATTATGGATAAAAATTTATTGTTAGATAACTTAAGTAGCACTTTAAAGCATTGTTGCCTTGGGCGAGATATCTAAAAACTGGGTACCGGTTTAATGCTAAAGTGAAGTGTATGTTATGTTTGTCCGATAATAAAGATACGTGGTTTTTGGGGTTAAGGAGAGATAGTGTTGCGTGCAAATGTGGGCTAAAATAAAAGTGAAAGTACATTGTCGGGGTTTTTTTCTTCCATCTCTCTCTCTTTCTCTCCCTCTCTCTCTTTTTCGTATTTATGTGCTAGCTAACTTTAATAATATCGCAATAGTTGGGCGAGGAATTTATTACATGGCCTTCAACGAGCTTTTTTCGTCAGTCAGTCGTGCTAAACATTAAACAATATAATTACCTTATTCTTCCAAAATAGGACATTTAATTTTTTATGAATTTTTGTTATTTTCTTCTCTGCCTTTTTTTTTATCAGAGATTTTATAGCTTTGGTTTATTAAGTACTTAATTAATTATGCATAGGGTTCGTATGAACATGGGAAAATGGGGAAGAATCGTAATTATTTGGGAAATCAGGGAAAATTGTAATTATTTGGGAAATCGGAAAATTGTAATTATTTGGGAAATCTGGAAAATCGTAATTATTTTGGAAATCAGGGGAAAATTGTAATTATTTCGGGAAACCAGGGAATAATCGTAATTATTTGGGAAATCAGGAAAAAAAATTTTGTATCTTGGTGAAATATTAACCGATTTTGACGAAACTTGCTTTAAAATATATTTTATAGACGAAAAATACCCTCTAACTCATTAAAATCGCATTTAAAAGGTGCATTTTAAACGAAACTAGCCCCTTTTAACAAAACATTTATCAGTATACCTAATTATATGACCCTCTCCATTGGTTACTGCTTCACTATACGAGTACTAGCTCAAAATATGGACAATTTTAAACCTACTTAGCCCAGTTTAAAGTTTTTGAACCGTTTGGTTTAGAACATAATGGTTAGGCATGCACCTTTCCGGTTGTGGTTAGTTACAAAGCCTCGTCGAGTAATAGGAAGTTAAACCAACGAAGAGGCCCTTTTGTCATAACAGCGTGTGCATGCGTGCTTTGGATAAAACCTCTATAATAAACACCAGATTTTTGACCTACAAAAATGGGTAATTTTGCGCGGCGTTAGTGTTTTGTAAAAAAAGCGGGAACTAGAATTTCAACTTCCGGTGAGTGTGTCATCTATAGGAAACACCGAACCGTACCCTTTTTTTCTCTTCTGTACTTCCGAAAGTGCTTCTAACTCTGGTAGTAGTTAGTAGTGGGGCAGAACCATACTGGAAACTCATTAGTTTTTATTTTGAACTCTTGTCTTCCTCTGCTAAAGTATTTAAAATTGTGAATTTCAATCACTCAATTTGGCTAGTTTTTTTATATCTCCAGTTGAAGGGATTAAAGTGTGCTGTAATCTTCTTTTACCATCTTTTAAATTTGATAAATTTTGATGGCTTTTGATAATTCCGAAGGTCCGTGTACATACATACTTATGGGAATAGGGACTTGGCAGTACTACGTCATACAACGTCACGCTACCTTCCACTAGTGCTAAAAAGCATACCAGGAGGAGGGTCTTATCTAGCTTTCATTCTGTAAAAAATAACATACCATAATGGTGCTGGGGGCGTAGTTAAGCCCGAATTGCCAAGTCCCTATAGAGAGCTTTCAGTTGGAGGAGGAGCTGAGTTTCGTGACATAATTTACGCAGCCATATTGGTGGGTTTAAAGCAGGAATGATGCTTAGACCACCCAATATGGCTACCAGAACAGTGGTGTTACGTAGTACTATACCATCTGAAAGCTCTCTATTGGGAATATTGTAGAATTAGGACTTTATAATTATTAGATACTCAAAATTAAAAATATTGTTGTGTCCATAAATTATTAAATAACCCTAACTATTTTTTTTTAAACTAAAATAGACTTGTAAAAATTACTCCACGACTTTCAGTTACAAAATTTTGCTTAACCTGTCTAATAAAACTTATAAATAAAAACACTACGCAACAGTTAGCTCTGCTATAAGCCATATAGAATTTCTGAAAAACAAAATCCTTCCCGTATTAAGTGACTGTTTCATTAAGCTCGAGGTCTGCTGTATCAACCATTGTCTCACAATTTACTCCTGTTTCCGGTTCGTATTAACCCAAGCGTTCTTTTCGCTACGGAATTGAGTTGAATCGAGTCGAGTCCTACTTTCGACGGATCGAAACGTTGGCGGGGAGGGTTACGAAGAGGAGGGAGGGGGAAACGGTGAGCTGAGGGATAAGAGAAAGTATTTGCAGCGGCTGAGAATGTTTCTAGGTCGAGGGCGATGAACTGACGACCGACAAAATGGCGCGAGATCCGTCGAAAGAGAAAGTTTAAAAGGGGTAGGTGGGTTGTGGTTGCTTACTCTCGCGTTCCTTTGGCTGCGTTTTGAGATTTGGAACAGCGCCACCATCGGCCGATACTTGAGTTATAAATGTTTTTCGGGTTTTTACTAGAACTTTGTTTGACTACGTGTTCAGCATTTAAGTGTATTTTATTTATTTATTTATTTATAATTTAATATTTTCTTGAATAGACTGTCAAAATACGAATTAAAATGCGTTTAAACTTTTAATTAAGAGTTAAGCACTTAATATTATTATCTAAATTAAAGTTGAAAACCGCTAAAATACAGCACTATTTCTTTGAAAATTTCTTAAACCATCTATTTTCCATAGTACCCTAATAATTAGATAAAACTTTCATTATGTAAATAACACTAATTGATAAACGTGATTAAGTGTAAATTATTATTAATATAGCGCTAATTATTTCTATTAAGTTAGTCATTATTTAATTTTAATTGTAGTTACAATATTTTTTATGATAGACCAATAAATACGACCTTTCCAACTTGAGTACACGCGTGTATTGCAGGTAAATACTTCTACAGGGGCCCGTAGGAAATACATGGGCATGATTGCCCCTGTATGGTGGCTTACTATTTATATTTCAGTAAATATTAGAAAATAAATACAAACCTAATATTTTTACTATAAAAATAAAAAAAATTATAGTTAACTAAATCTAACAAGTTTTAAGAGCACTTTACAATGCATTATTTAGTATTTGTTAGTTAGTAAACTAACCAGCCATTTAATTTTAATTCTCTTTAACAAAATTACGCAAAAACGATCACCCAATTTTTTCATGTCAGTTTTTTTTGTTTTTTTTTGTTTTAAAGGGGTCGATTTTTGCCTAGCCAAAATTAAGAGAATCAATTCGGAGAGAGGAGGGGGGATAAGCGCCTTTATATTTAAGCTTATAGAAGGCGGGAAATGGGGGGATGAAATCTCGTCGAGGTCTTAGAGGCGGGAGAGAGAGAGAGGGAGAGAGATATTGCCGAGTTGATGGGGTAGTATGACCTAGTTCACTTTCACTGGAAATGCAATGCCGAGCTTAGAGTTCGTCGACCGGGCTACCTCGAAATCGGGTCAAAGCGCCACTTTCACTGGAAATCATAGAGAGAACATAGGAAGGGGGACTGGGGAGTAAAGAGGCGATAGGAAGGAACTAGGGGCGATACGCGCCATTTTAATTTTATGAATAACAGCGCCGACTATCGGTATTTCCGGGAATTAAATTATCTTTTTGTTCCATTTAAAAGTGAAAATGGGTAGCTTTTTTATTGGGCTTTTCGCGTGCCGCACTTTTAGGGTAGACATTTCATTTCCTTAGTTTTATATTAACCATGATAATAAAGGTGTACTGTAACGTTAGATTTTTTTATTGTGTTTGTAGATTTTTAGGTGAACTTCGAGAAATTGGGCTTAAATTAAAGCTGAAAGATTATGTTTAGTTATTTAAATCAATCTAATATGAGTTCTTCATTAGAGACTTTTTTAGAGTTTAGGCTAAAAGTAGACTTAAAACACTTTAATTAGTTTAGTTTTAAATTTCTCAAATACTTGTACGTGATTAAAATAATTTCAATATGGTATTTATAAATTACAGTGCATCTACATCTAGGACGCTACACAATTTCATAGTCTCTATTATTAACTGTGGTTAAATTTATTGGGAAGAAAAGCAAGTACTTTCTTTATCAAACTAATCAAAATTAAAACAAATACTCTTCCTTAAAGATTAATTACAATTTCCCCCACCTCTCAAAAAAAACTGAAACTAAAACAATTCAACCATCCTTACGAATCATATGATTAGTATCAGTTCCTCGTTGAGTTAATTGGAGGTTTTTGGGGGATTAAATCGACGTTTATTTTAATTTTTGTCTTCCTTCTTACGGTGAAGTTAATTAGACTGAGTCGTATGGGGATTTTGTTTTTCATTCTAAATATTAAAGTAGATTTTTTTCTTTTGTTGAACTTACTTATTCAGGAAATGTTAAGTATAATTATTGTTAAACTCTACTACACTATGGTTTAAAAACGAGATTGGAGAGGGTGAATTATATTTTATGAAAAGATTTAAAGTAAAAAAAAATATTTAAGAGAAGATATAGAAATTCAAAACAGGTACACTACACAAAAGAGTTTTAACAATTGTATATAATTCTTTCTAATTTTTTTTTTTTTTTTTAATTTTACTGCCGGGGGTTGGTTTTTAACCGTTTTGACTTTCGCGGAAGCAACTTGAGGTATTTTGTAGTCCTAGTTAATTATACTGCGCTTGAACGATGATTATATCCTTTTAATTAAACAAAATTAATTATGGGCAATTTTCCTCGTAAAGAGAAAGTTGTTTTCTGTTTTGGTTTTTTTCTTTTCTTTGTTTGTTTACGAGGTTAATTATTTATTTTAGGCTTTTGTATGAATGAAGTTATTTACTTTAACAGGTTTTTAATTGGGGTTTAATTTATTCAAAAATAAAAAAATATTATGGTGGGTATACAGAACTTATTAAGTAATTAGACGACTTTACTAAAAGCTATAATTTAATAAATAAAAATAAATAATTAGAATTAGGTACATTATTATTATTTATTTTTACTAACAATCTCGTTTAAATTTTTAATTGAGTAATTTCAGTAACCTTAGGCCCTAATTAAGGTTTCTTAATTAGTTATATTTCAACCTAAACAAAAGTTTAAGTTTATTTATATAATTTTGAAACTGCCAAGGCTTAATTTAATGTTTGAGAGGATGTGGAACTTTCGCCTAATTAAATCCGTTTTGGGCTTTCGGGCGAAGATATTTTCCCTCAATTAACCTATTCTACCCTAGTATGGCTCTGCTAGAGCGCGCTACCGACGCTACTAAGGGATTCAGGCAGGCCTAGCAGAGCAGAGTACGCGTTAAGGCAAAGGCTTAGGGAATGGCGCGCTTTTCTACAGCGTCCCATCGATTATTTCTCGCGCGCGCGGCCCACAGCATCTCTAGATTCAAGGTCAGGGTCAAATTCGCTCCTGGATTTTCAACATTCCCTAGAAATTGTACACGAGTTCGTTTGCTTCGTTCTTCCGCGAAACGTTACCGTTAGTTGCAACACCAACTTTCAGTCTGAAGTAACGTTTTAGTACGTCATTCCTAAATAATTCTAGTTCTATTTAAGCCTAATTTATTAGGCCACAGTTGACAGTAGGTCAGTTTATCTCGTTTAAAACTAGTTTAGAAAATAAAAAGGTTTTGCTCAGCAATTTTCATATAGGGAAGAGACGTGGACCATCCCAAAAATGGGTTCGTAATATTACGTTTCTTTCTTGTTGATTTAATGTTTCTTATGGTTGGCATGTGTTTAAGATGAGCCTAAATACTTAATTACCCTGTTCAAATAGTCAGGGACTTAGTTTCCCAATATTTAAAATGATTTAACAAGTTTATCCATCTAATTCTATACCTTTAAGAGTAAAGAAATTTTCCTAAGCAACTTTTTACCTCGTGTAGTTAATCCTCTGATGTGGTGAGATTAACCCTAAATTCTTGACATTACAATTTAGTTTAAAATATCACTGTGATTCTTCCAAGAATTTTAACTCTTTTTCCTAACTTTAAACTCAAAACAAACAGTTTTTAAAATTAAATATCATATATTTTTTGCGAATTTCTTTTTATAATTGAAAGGGATTCTTAAAAAAAAACGTAATAGCTTTTTAAGGAAGGTTAATTTAGGTTTTATTTAAATTATACATTGTACCTTTTGCAACCCCATCTTGGAGTGATTGAAATTATCCCTAGGCTCCCCGCCTACCTCCTTTTCTTAGAACGAGCGAGCGAGAGAGAGAAAGTCTCTCATTGGTTCAATCGAGCGGATTTGTTTTTAGAAAATTTCTTTTATAGTTTCCTTTTTGTCCAACGATACGTTCTCCGCTTCTAGGTCAAGGCCACTTTCTCTGTACGTTTTTCATCTCTAAAGTAATCACATTTCCTCTCGACGATCGAAAGTCAGGCTCACCTTCAACTTCTGTACTCTTACTTTTATATGAAACATATCTTTAATACCTTTTTTATAGACAACTTAAATATTCTTTTTACTGTTTCTTTTATTACTATTAAATAAATTACTGTATTATTGGGGTTGTCCATCGAAGCATATTTGTTACTATTCATCCTGCCATTTTACAAAAGGGTGGCGTTAACTATTCAGCCTGCCATTTTACAAAAGGGTGGCGTTAACTATTCAGCCTGCCATTTTACAAAAGGGTGGCGTTAACTATTCAGCCTGCCATTTTACAAAAGGGTGACGTTAACTATTCAGCCTGCCATTTTACAAAATGGTGGAGTATGCTATTCAGCCTGCCATTTTACAAAATGGTGAAGTATGCTATTCAGACTGCCATTTTACAAAATGGTGGAGTATGCTATTCAGCCTGCCATTTTTCAAAATGGTGGCGTATACTATTCAGCCTGCCATTTTACAAAAGGGTGGAGTATACTATTCAACCTGCCATTTTACAAAAGGGTGGAGTATACTATTCAACCTGCCATTTTACAAAAGAGTGGAGTATACTATTCAACCTGCCATTTTACAAAAGAGTGGAGTATACTATTCAACCTGCCATTTTACAAAATGGTGGCGTATAATATTCAGCCTGCAATTTTACAAAATAGTGGCGTATTCAAACCCAAAAGCTTCTTAAGCTAGTGATTTTCTTTTATAAAGGCGTTAGAAGTTAATTAAATTGAAGTAATATTATTTTACGAGTTAGTTGACTTCGATATATGGACATCTGATATCATCGATTAGATTGAATTTTTTTTCTTTAATCTTTCACTTGGCCTCTGTTCTATTTTGGGGAATGGTTTGGAAAAGATTGATCGGGGATTATTAAGGGTTACGTAAGCTTGAATATGCAAACGTTGTTAATTAATTTCAAACAATGATGTCTTAATTAACTGTATATATGAACTTATCGATTGATATATTGTGAAAATCCTTTAATATATTACGATACATTGGTTTATAAATTAAACCTTAACAGATGTTTTACAACATTTTACATTTAAATACCTCAAGACTATGTGTTTAGTTAAACACGCTTTTAAAAATGTGTTTTTGTGTTTACTAAAGCAAGGGCTAGGGAAAATACCTTCCCCCTCACAGCTTTAATCTTAGTGCAGTGTTGTCAGACCCTGCTAGCCTAGGTTGTCCAGTAGGCTCTACAAGTGCAAATAATGATGTTGCTCCTAAATTGGTACATGAGAGCTTCCGGCCCGTTTAATTTTGCTTAGCGGAAGTAGCCCTGTACCAGGAAAAAAGGGGCAACAAGTTTAGGCATTCCTTCCACTCCTTGGGGTTTGTAGTCTCTATGGACTGACCAGCGGTCAAGTGAGACTGGGAGAACGATAAATACCAACGATGTAACCATAAAATAAATAAAACAGAATTCAAACAAAGAATCGATACAGAATGATTATGTTGCTTTCGTGTTAAACTTAGAGGTGTAGGAGGTGCTGTATTGACATCACCATGACCCAAGCTTTGTGCCCTAGCTGCCACTTCTCGAAGTAAAGGGAGAGAATTCCTGTGTCTTTTCTATGTTTTTCTAGACAATATATTTTTTATTCTGGAATTTAGAAATAGAAATAGAGGCATATGTCTCGGTAAAAATGACTCAACAAAGAATTATGATATATAATATGAAAACATATTTAAATTACGTTAAGGTCAGGGTTATGCTTTATCTGGAAAGGGATGTGTGTTGATTATCGTTGCACCATAAATAATACGTAGATAAACAGAGCTCTTGTTAGTAGTCAGCCATATTAATTCTTTTTTTATATACGTATGAATGCTTTACATTATACCTCTATCTATAAAATCGAATAAAGTGGTTAGATTTCAAGGTTTTTAGCGGCGACGTTGGCTCGGTCCCAATGTACCCGTTGAATGCTTTTTGGACTCTTAAATGCCTACTGCACAACACCATTTCTATTGGTTGCCGCGCTATGACGTTTAAACCCGTGGGTATCTTATTGTTACTAGGTTTATTACTTCACGTGTACAGGAAGAATGACAGTTTCACTTCACTCTTTATGCCCTTAAACATATAATTCGTTCTTAATTTGCAAGGATTGTTAATTACGAAGCTTTTAATTAAGGGGCTTAAGATATCTTGACTTGATGAACTTGTTAGTTTTTTTTTCTCTCTCTCCTCTCATTATCCCGTTCATCTAGTGGTTGGCTGACTGGCGTCGACAATTTCTCGATTTAGATGGCCTTGGCCTTCAAAGACTCGAGCTTAGGCCTATTTAGGCTAAGGACTTTATTTCAGAACCCTTGAAATCACGTACGTGATTACAGTCTGATTCCAGTACCCCATCACGTGATCAGGAAACGAGCAAGGTCATAATACCATAAACTAGATTTATTATTATTATTTCAACAGAATAGATTAATTGTATGACAAAGGCTTAAGGGAGCTTATGTGATCTAGTATTCCTAATAATTATGGTTCTTTGTTTCTATCTCTAATTTTATCGAAGTATGGTGTACTTGAATATCGTATGAGAAACGGTATGTGCTTTGCGCATGCGTTAAGAGTATAGGCAATTGTTAATTCATATTTATCTCTATGGCCCCTGTACAAGTGTTCCAACGTCTGCACTCAGCGGTACTGCAAGGAAAGCAAAGTATAGGGGCTTCACATTATTTTTTCTTCTTCTAATTTTAAGATTAAGATAAAGAACACATTTTGAGACAATTTTAAACGGATTTTAGTTAAAAGTGCCACTAGTGATGTTAATAAACAAGCCGGGGTGTCGCCTATAACTCGTGTTCTTGTTCAAAGTCATATAAATTGATATATACCCACTTAAAAAATAAATAAATAAACAAAAATTATTTATCTCATTATTTCAATTAAAACCCAAACTAGATCACGTAATATGTTTCAAAAAAAAAAAATACGTGTAAGAATCTACCCCAAAACTTAAAATCGAGGGTATATAGTTCACTAAGTGTTTTGAGGTTTTATTAAAAAAACAATCCAGTATTTCCTCTTAGATTCAGGAAAAAAATTAATCAAACGTTTATCAATTAAACTTACCTCAAATTGAATCACACTCTACTAATCTACCCCCTCTATAATTGTGGCTGGCGTTTCTGTTATACCAGGTGCCAGGAATGGGCACACTTTCGCCTGGCCAGAACGTCTATACAGGGTGTTTGTGAAAAGTCCATCAATAATGAAAGGGCGTATTTATTGGGCCATTTTGAGTCGAAAATGTTCTATGACATTTTGCCGTCCGAGCCACGGTTTTCGAGTTATGATTTGAATATTTTAGGGATGACCCCTTCATTAAATTAGCGCTGTCTTTCAATTTCTTAATTAAATTTAAGGGGTCATCCGTAAATTACTCCAATCATAACTTGAAAACAGTGGCCCGAACGGAAAAATGTCATAGAACATTTTCGACTCAAAATGGCCCAATAAATAAGCCCTTTCATTATTGATGGACCTTTCACAAACACCCTGTATAGGTCACCATGTCGAATAATGAATTATTTTACCCCAACCAAATCACACTTACTTCCAACTCTAGTTGAAGTTATCCGTCTCTCCTTAATATATTTATCAACCTAATTTTGTAGCAGGGTTTAAGGTAGACTTTGCTCGTTCAACAGTATTACCTGACCCTATATTAACTTAGATTATGGTATCAACCCCGGTTTTAATCTGATGCAAGCTAACACACGTTCAAGCGAATGTATGTATGTATTTTCTATACGATTCATATCCTACATACAAATCTGGATTTACAACTTTCCCTTTTGTACTTGATAATATTAAATAGACGTTATTTTTTCATGTTGAACGGAGCGTGTCTCTGGAGGGGTCGGTTAGTTACCATTTTCTATTAGTAAAGTTTTCTCTTTTCGGAATGTTTTGAAAATTTTGAAATACGCCAATTTTGTATGCCTGTAAATGTTGCGAATTGGGGTTTAATAATTTTAATATTTTATTTAGAGAAGTATCCCACCTCTTTTTTTGATTAGCATTAAATTACCCGCCATTTTTTTTCCGCCTGCTTGAAATGATTACATTTTTTCTTCCTCTCTCGCCCCCCTCTCTCTCTCTCTCTTTCAGTGCATTCTGCTTCGATCTTGACCCATATATTGCATCTCGTTTCTATGGCAACTGATTTCATCTCCCCCTCTTTTCCAAAGCTAAAGCTTTGTTGGTAAGGTTCATTCACCGCGTTTTCCGCCCTGTTTCCGGCCCCCCATTTTCACGCACCCTCCTTTAGCTTCCGATCTTAACGTAGAAACCCCTTTGTATATATATGGTTGGACAGTATATCCCTGCATGCAATGTGCTTTCAAGTAGTGTTCAATCGATTTTTGGTAGTATGGTGGGTGGGTGGGTTTGGATAGGACATGGTGGGTTCATGGATTGTGGAAGCTGTATATTGCTATCCTATAACCCTGGTATATTTTTACTTCCTTAGAATAGGTCATTTTGGGAATTGAATTGGTGTCTAATTTTTGCGTTTGTTGACAATATCTGCACAGTATATTTATAGCTGCATGGGTTAGTTTTAAATAGACAAGTTTGTATAATACAGACAGGGAAACCAACACACAGGGGCGAGGCCGATATAGGGGTATCCTTTTTCTCGCCAAAAGCTCCCACCAGAGGCAGTGCGAGTTGGTTTGCCTCTCACCTGGTGTAGTGAACTCAGACTCCGTCTGG
Organism: Phalangium opilio; assembly: GCF_054372755.1. Taxonomy (NCBI): domain Eukaryota; kingdom Metazoa; phylum Arthropoda; class Arachnida; order Opiliones; family Phalangiidae; genus Phalangium; species Phalangium opilio. The sequence goes on along the minus strand of NW_028324187.1, from coordinate 1,722,241 downwards.
TGTTGCTTCTTGGCTAGAGGGAGGATACCCCAATGGCGGCCTCGCCCCTGTGTTTTAGTTTCTCTGTTTCTAATAAACAAATTTGTCCATTGCACGAAATTAATGGATTTAAATTGAGAAATTAATTAATTTATGTCGACACAGACTCATTTGTTACGCCACCACGCTAGTAGTTTAAATCAAAATGATTTTAGATCACTTAATGTTAGACCTTGGGTATACGAACTATATTACGGATTTTGCAAGGATACGCCTCTTATTCCTCCTGCACCAAAACCAACGATCAATCAAGTTTCAAAGGCCCCCAAGCTCCGAAGTTCATAGCGCCTTTGAGGCCTGTCAGCTAGATGCTATATAGGAGAAAACAACCATTAGTTTAGGCAACGTCGGAGGGCAAAGACCTCACGCCGACACAAGCTGCGTGATGTTTCTCTGAGAGCTCGAAGCCTCGAACCCAACCAAGGCTTAACGAAGGCTAGTTTACCTACCTGTCCATAGGACCAGCTTCCAACCAGATGTTTTATTTTCAATCTGATTCATTAAACCAACCATTCTAACGATAAGGAAAAATAATATATAACTGAAGAGATAATAGAAAATTATGAAATAGAAGCCATGTTAAACGTTATACCATGTGGTATAAAAACAATGATCTTATCTTACCCGCAATAGACCATTCATAAGTACTCTACATTTTGTTATTTAGATCTGTTGCCTATTAGACGTCATAATTAGGTTGAGACATTAGAATAAACATTGCGAGTCTGAGTGAAACTTGTTAATGAAGGTTTGTGCTTAATTATTCTAAAGGACAGGACAGGGTAGGTCAAAGGTCAACTACTTGGGACTTGGCTCTGGGCTGACACCATAGTTGTAGGTGTGTAAACAGTGTAACCTGACACACGTAGGCTGGTGTAGGTTTAGTAAAGCTTTGTTTACACCATAAAAAGGTCGAAAAAGAAAAGTGCAGAGGCTATTGGCCCCTTTTTAACGAAGCGGGGAGATCTGCTCAGCTCAGCTCTCCGAGTCTTAACTCCCTTTTACGAGACTACTACCGTGGGGCCCCCTTGACTGCGCTCGCTAGCTAGCTAGCTAGCTGCGGAGTTCATCAAACTCCGGACTGTTCCACCAAGATATGTTATTGAGCGATTTAGAGCACACTTTTTTTCTAGTTTCCCTTCGTCACGGGATCGTCTTCGACTTCAACCTACCGAATCTGTTAAAGAGAGGTTGAACCGGAAATAACTTTTATTTAGTTCCTCAATTTTGATTGCGTGTGTACCAAAATTGGTAATGGAATATCCAATTTGTTGTTATTTTTTTATTAAATTTTAGTCTTTGATTTTGGCCAGACTGATGTGTTATGTAAGAATTTCTGGGGTTATAGGTTCTTCAGAATGATATGTTCTGTGAAATAGAGACGTTTGTTCGGTTCAAGGGTCATATCCTAAGTTGTAATGGCGGGGTTAGTTTGATTGAATACTGGGGTTTGTTTGATATAACTCGCATATCGTACGCAACACCGCGATCTGATTCGTCCATGTTACATTACATACCCTTTGAAATACAACGTTTGATTAATCCAGGGAACATTTCCAACAAAAACATGGCTTTTTATTGGGTCTAAGGACAATTTCAACGATATCTTGAGACATAATTGGTCAATAATTGAAAAACACGGTAACAATTTAAGATAAAGGTTTTTGGGTTAAATTGAAAGGTTATTGACCACCACCAGCACCATAACAATATCGTTATCCACCTTCTCTTTAAAGGAACCCCTCCTCTTTTAAACCTCATTTAAGCTGCTATATAGCTCTTTTTTCTGTTTTAATTCGATTCGCTTCCGACAGGAACCGGCAATACAAGGCCTAGATTACAAATTGCGCCGCTATGAGAGTTGGAGAACAATTAAACGAATTCTTTCTCCGTGTTCTCTTTTTTTTTTTTACTTATTATTTCCCCCCAATTTGCGCTTCCGAGGAAGGAAGGGAGGAAGAGAAGGCGGGAAGAAGAGTCCTCTTTTTTCCCCCTCCAAATATTTTCTTTCTCTTATTTTCGGTCCGCATCGGTCGGTCAACGACCCAACTTAATACCCAAAGGAGCCTCAACAGCTTTTGCTCCACTCCACTCACTTAGCCACGCTTCGCGGGCTTTACGAAAAAAACTTACTTTAAAAAAAATGTTATTGGATGGTATGGCCCCCTTGTGGCCAGGTACGGAACTAGAAGAATTATGGGAAGGGGTTAAGTTGTTGATTTTTAGACCTATTTTTGTGATAGACTGTTTCAGGGCAACCTATTGCGCGTTATTTACCCTAAACACGTGGCGTTTACTGACTGGGTATTTTGTTGTGGTACCTTTGACCAATCACCATAGGTCAAGGAAAACGTGGGAAAATAAACCAAGGAGTTTGAAGAAGGTCACGGAATTAGATTAGAGATGTTTCTACTGTTTATTAAAATCCCAAACTTGAATATTGTACAGTGTCTTTTAAAACATAACCTGCAGGGTTAATTACTTTTGTAAAAATCTAAGTCTGTTAACATTGCAAATTTTATCTCTAGAACGTCAGGGAAAACCACTGAAATAAGCTTGTAAAACTTCATGGGAAATTAGGGAATTTTAATTAGAAACATTTATGGCAACACTGACTCCACATTTTCTCAAACTTTTAATCCAATTTAGAAATACAAATAAATATTTTATGTTAAACCTTTAATTAAAACATGAGTCCAATCTTAGTTTCTAATCTTTAAGTTCATCAATTAGTAAGAAACAAACACAGGACAGATACAAAAATAAATTTCCAATCAGATTATGTCTGGCGTGAAACTTTACCGCGACAAAAACGTTTTATCAAATTAAGGACAAACCGCGCTAAAAACGTAAAAATAAAAATGTAATATATTCATAATAAGTGGCTTGAATGTTAGTGGCGGTATGAAATCATTTCCGGACAAACCTAGATATCCGACGGTACTGGCAGGGTGGTCATTTAGGCCAATGGCATCATCGATGTAATACCGCGAAGCCCAGGCGGGGGTGGATTATTAAAGGGGGATATATTAAAGAGAATTCTGAACCACGATTTTCGCAGAAAAATGGAAAACGAATTATTCGAATCAACGCTCACGTAATCTAGGCCTTTTTTACAATTGAATAGGCACGCGGCTACGTAGCGCTCTCACCCAAGGGGTGAACGACCCGTTTTTCAAAACAAACTATATGAGAATTTTATCAAAATATGTTTTTATCAAAAGTTATTTTGTAATGTAATATGTAAATTTAATCAATTTTCTATAATGGTTTTTACTTGGAATTGGATTTATTTTTCGCCTACGGAAATCAATATATTTCTGTAACAGCATAAGTTCATAAGATATCTTCCATAAGTTTGTCATGAAGTGATTGGTGTAGGTCATAGATTCTCGTAAGCGACGCCTGTTGAGGTTCTGTCAAAGGCTTGGTACAAACTAAATAGGAAGATGGACTGCAAAATTAACCGAGTGTGGTCAATTCTCGCGTCGTTCGCTAGGTCTCTAGAATTAAGAAGTGGTAGCGTCATACTTATGGAACACATCTTATAAACTTATGGTAACAGATATACGTATATTTGGTATAAAAAAATGTTAGTTTTATTCCAAAAAAACATATTTTGCATACACTCCAAATCTTATAAAACCGAAGAACAAATAATATTTTTTTATAATGAATTTTAAAAAAAATATCCTTGATTACTGTTATTTTAGCCTAAACAATTTATACTGTATTTTTGACCTAAAATACCGTAATATTTATTTTTTATTCGACATAATTATGATGGTCCAAGCGTATTATGTAACTTGTTGAAAACCAAATATTACATTTAATTGACCACCAAAATAAAAATAGCCCCTCGATTATAATGGACCACAAATGTGCCTGTAGCTTCGGGCTATAGCTATGTCAGGGTCGTAGGTAAAGATTGATGGATAAACCGTAATCTAATCCCACACTCGGTATAGGTAATAAGCGCTTTAGTAACCTATAGTTACCACCGTGTCATCTTAAGTCTAATGGCTAGCGGTCACCAACCACATGCACTGACTACCCGGAAAACTGTTCCGTATCCGCCAGAAGCGTATAATAAAAATGCAATAGATTAAGTTCTGGGGATTATCATTACGTAACTTTTGACCCTATGGTTTCTTTTCTAATGACGTGAATTCTTGAAATTGTTTACTGTACTCGGAGTGTCAGCCATTTCGGTTGAATTTCATCTGGTATTCGCGATTCGCCGTATCGGAAATGACTATACCAGAGAGACCCGGGGTATGTAGGTGGTGAAAATTTCTTACGAAGATAATACCCAGAATCTTCCTTAAAGGGATAGTAGCGGGATAAGAAATAAAGAAATTAAATGATTTAATTCCAGTGGAATGTAAATTCTTAAGGAAGCCTTTGTTGTACAGTATATTTTGAGAAATATATGAATATATAATATGCACGTCACACGTGGTAGAGTCGCGCCTTCGTGATTCGCTGGAGGGAAAGTCAGGTGATTCTAAGCGTCACTGCATACGTCACGTGGTAGAGTTGCGCCTTCGTCATTCGCTAGAGGGAAAGTCACATGATTCTAAGCGTCACTGCATACGTCACGTGGTAGAGTTGCGCCTTCGTCATTCGCTAGAGGGAAAGTCACATGATTCTAAGCGTCACTGCATACGTCACGTGGTAGAGTTGCGCCTTCGTCATTCGCTAGAGGGAAAGTCACATGATTCTAAGCGTCACTGCATACGTCACGTGGTAGAGTTGCGCCTTCGTCATTCGCTAGAGGGAAAGTCACATGATTCTAAGCGCCATTGCATACGTCACGTGGTAGTGGCCACGGCTTGATTCGCGAGAGGGACCGTCACGTGATGCTAGACATTTTCTCTAGAAGCAACTCCCCTTTTATATAAGCACATCACCCAGTCAAATTGCCTATTTTATTTTCAGTTTTTTTGTAATATTACCCATTTTCAAACCACTAAACTAACTTATTTATATTCAAGTATTTAAAACTATACTACCATAAAACGTTTTGATAGTCTACTATCTCTTTAATTCTTATCCCCATGGTTTTACTACGTAATTTTCGTTTTAAAAATAACGGCATATCCACCTTCCTTCCACGATTGTGGGTCACTTTAGGCGTGAGCGTTCGGATTTCGTAATAGAGCGCTATGACGTATTACCTAACTGACGTAATCGTTATTACCGCCTCGTTATTGGAATTCAACGTTGATTTTCAAGGGCAGGAAAGTGCAACATTAATCGGTGAAGACTTCCTTTAAAAATAAAACGGTATTATAGGGTGGGGAAAAATTATGAGATCACGCTACAGTATTCTAGAAATTTCTGTTATTTTTCTGTAGAATCTAGGGTATTTGTTATAGCTCTAGTTTACCCCGAATTGGATTTTTAGTTTTAGATGGAAATTTTTTGGGGAACTTTTGGCATAGATTAGTAACTTGTTAGTGAGAATTTTCATGTTTTGATTTTGCCAAGATTTCACGTGTACAAGTTAAGAGTCACTTATAGAGTTCCTGTATTTCATAATGAAGAGTAATTAAGGTCTATTTCAATTTCTAAAATTAACTGTTATAGAAAATCAATGTTTAAAATAAGTGTAAGTTTTTTTAATTTGTTTTTGTGGAAGATATCTGATGCAATATTTATTTTATCTGAATAAATTTCAGTTTAATTACTGCCAATTAAAAAAATAGGTATATAGGCCTACTATAGAACTGCATGGGAGAGTGTACAATTAAAAATAACCCATTGACGACTTCGATTTATCTACCGTATCATTTAATTGGATAAATTTTAATTGAAAACTATAAACCCTTTCACCAATTTTGAAGTCCCTCTCGAGAGGGTATTCACACCAATATCTGCACCAAATAAACTATAAAATGGTTGATTTTATATACCTAGATAATTTTATTATTCGACGTGGTTAGCCCTTCGTTTTTTACCCAATTAGCGTTGGGGACCACCTTCTCCAAATTTCTCACAGTTATACCAAATTAAAATTGTCTAGACAGTTCAAGTATATATTTTGAGATGAAATTTCTCGTTACCATATTCAAGTACTTTCTGTATAGATTTATTTATTTGTTTATTTACGTGCTTAATCACGTAAATTTTAATATTTTCGGAAGCTCAAGAGTAATAGACAACGTTCAGACATATCTGTAAGGTCACTAGCCTCTACGATCCTTAAAACTAACGTTATACGTTAAGGTCAGATGGTTTCCTGTCTGTCTTCTGCCGCCAAGTGGCGCTGTACCTTTTTTAACCTAGCTTCCGCCTATGGAGATGGGATAAAGTATATCTATTCAGGGTTTGTTTTTTTCTCTCATCCTCTGCTCATCCAAGCTTCCAATAATATGTTTGAATAAAAGTGAATTATGATTATGCCAATATTGACTTCGATACAAACCGTATCACGCTACTAAAGAAAGTTTTGTTATATATTTTGAATTTCGTGGTTAAATTGCTTTCGCCAAGGCTTAACCCTGTAAAAAAAGGTCAATAACCCAAATTTGAATTTTACAATTGAAATTAAGTTTTAAGTTAGCTATAATTAGTTAGTATTAATCATTAAATTAGTTTGTTAGTTACGAAATACAATATTTAAGAATTTCTAGGGTGTAGATGGATCAAATGCGAGATAGCTAAGTCACAAGTTTAAAAGATATTTCTTATAAGTGTGACATTTTCTATTCTTTCTAATAAATACGCTTAATCCTAACTTGGGGTTCGTTGACAACACGAGGTTTAATATGCAGTCCACTTTCGTTACTAAGCCTTTCACATCGACTATAATAACCATGCAGGATTCTATCTGAAAACGTATTAGCTCCTTGCAACCCGAGATGGCTAACCGCATAAGTAATCAATCAGATACTTTAATTGCTCTAAATTATAAACAGTGAAGATTGTTTGTCGAAACAATTTACCCCCTTTCTCTCAAATACCACCACCGTTACCTTAGCAATCTCACAACAACCATATTAGTTACCCAAGTAACTTCATTCCAATAATCTCGCTACAAAGTCAAAACAACAAAAAAATCCCTGATTTAATTGGCGTGCGATAATAAATATGCGTGCCCAGCTTTAACACATTATAAAATTTCAAATTGATAAACAAGCAGTATATCTCGCGATATCAGAAACCAAATATAGAATATATGTCTAACAAACCCGAAACCATGTATGTACACTATTCTAACTCGAAATAACGCAGAGATTACGAACAGAGTATTAATTTGATCCACATAATCTGGTATTATCTGATTCCCACGCCCTGTAAAATCTCCTTAATACCACCACCAACCAGATCCCCCCTGCGCTGTATAAAACTTAGTGGAGTTCGATGACCGGACAACCGGCGGAATTCCCATCTTATTGGACAACTGTAACGTTTGTTTTCCCGCCTTTTTTCTTATACTTCACGCGCGCGCCTTCTTTTTCACGGTCTACTGGCACGGTCTCCCCATCAAGTTAGGCCTATATTAGTCAGTCTGAGTTTAGGCTTAAACAGACGAGACTCATTTGGGATGGGGTATGGTCATTACGACGGCACTAGCTCGGACGGCGGAAGTTTGTCTACAAAATGCTGCAGTTTGGGGTGAAAGGGGTTACAGTATGGTTGGTCTGGGTGAATTCAAGGCTGCGATTGGAAAGATGGAATGTTTGTTGGTGCTTTGGGGGATAAGGGGAAACGGAACGGTCCCTTACCCAGATTTTATTTTGGTAAGACAAGAGCACCCTTGCTTTAAGAAGGCGATCTGAGGCAGACAAATTTCCCTTGGAGGTGCATGGAGGCTAGAAGGGGTGATATCCATCGGGATGGGTATATACTTATTGTAACTTCTAAGTACTTACGCCAGCCACGGGCATTGCCTCAGTCCTTCAGACGTTGAGTTATAAATATAATGTTTATGGGCATAAGGGACGGTCAGTTAAGTATATAAATACATAAATTAAAGTTGTAAATTAGTCAGTGTAGATTATGATTGATGTAGGTTTTAATTATTTGTATTATTACACTTAATCCTTGAATTATTGTGCACTTTTTTACATTTGCGTATAACAGTACATGTCACCATGGAAATACAGGTAAACTGTGCCTTGGGTAACATTGCCAAACAATTAAACCTCTGATATAATAAGTTCAAAACATTTTATCTGTAATTTTTTTATTATTATTGGTTTATTTAACAGTGATTACTAGTTCTAATTAACAATCGTTAGAAAATGATTATCAAAAAGCGTGAACCTTTTGCCTACTTATGAATAATAATAATGTTCGAATCACCGGTGCGTAAAATATACCAGTTTAAAGGGGTCAGTTTCTCTGACCAGTACAAATTCGATATTATGTATGTAGGATTGTAGGAAACAAATGTAAAGTATGCCATTTTAATGTCACGAGGTAAAAGTAATTAACCAAGAACAACAACAAGAAGAAAAAACAATAAAGAAATGACCATTGAAATATTTCAACGAAATACCGTTACTAAATATCTCAAATAATTAAAACAAATTATAGTTAATAATTCAAAATTAGTAAATCTGAATGAAAGCTCCCCTTACTTAAAGCTCAACTCTCTTATTATAAATATATATATAAGCCGGCTCGGTTCGTTGACCCGTACTAGTCTTTAACGTTGGTAAACACAAGAAAGACGAAATCACAAGGTTAAATTCTACGCCGTGCCTTCAACTTAAGAAAATGATGATACCCAAGACAAGATCGTCTGACGCATGCGCATGCCATTAAAGAGGGGGATGGTAATAAACTCAGCATTGGCTCCCACAAGTCAATTCCTCCCCATCTTCCAGCCAGATCATGTTGTCTTGAAACTCCCCTACCCTACCTACCTTTAAGGTAATAAGCTAAGCTAAGCTTACGACAACCAAATTTGAGAATATGTATTTTTTTCTATCTCTCTCTCTCTCGCTACTAATCTTTAAGTGCTACGATTGCATGCTTTGGGATTATAATAGAAGAGAGGGGAGAAGAAAAAGATACTATAGGCTAAAGTAGACCAGGGTATTGCCGTTGGCGTCTTGATCGTGGGTCTCTAGGTTAAGAGGCAGACATTTGCTGGCGAATGCTGCTGGCTCCTTCTAGTCTTGGACAAGTATTTATCGAAGGAAACAAACCATTATTATAATAAACTTTAGGGTAATTATCCTAGAAAGAAAAAAAATGGTAGCTTTGACACTAAATAAGGCCGATATTTGAATTAAATTAGCGTAATGATTTTTGAGTCCAGTTTTTGTTCTATGTTTTTAAATTATTTTTCTATGTTAGTTTATAGGTTCAAATGGAAAATACTCTAATTTGCTCACGAACCCCTCCCCAAATGAGGCCTCTATTGTGTAGGAGTAAAAGATAATATTATCAGAATTGCAGGGATTTTAAAATTATTTTTATTTTGAAAAATGATTCAACTCCGGTGGCCGACGTGAAAGGTCGATGACGTGAATTTTCAAACAGTCCGAGAGGCCACTTGCTCTCGAGGACGATGGCATGACGCTGACTAGTGTGCGTGGGTGTCTTTTCAATTTCCCATCGTCCCTAGTCGCTCGTGTCCCGAATTAACCTTTAACCCTAAGATAAACATCAACGACTGTATAACGACTTGATTAATTTTGATCCATAAGAGAAGTCCTGTAAATGATTAACGTTTTTGGTTATATGAGGGATAGATTTAATTTTAGAAGTAGGAATGGAGAACGGTTAGTATTTACTTCAGTCCGACTCATAGACCACCCAGTATAGAGTCCCTCCCTCCAACACTTAACGAAAAGATTAAATTATCTTATTGGCTCACTTAAACTACGTTTTGATGACTTTGCTGACGGAGACGGCGAAAAGTACGTAATTCCTTTTTACCTCTTTCGCTATGACCCGCCTCTTCTTTCATACCCCTCCGTCCCGTGGAAGGGTACTTCTATAATTAAATCTATCCCTGGTTATATAAACATTTTGAAGTCTTACTGATGGCTGTCCGGTTGGCATCATCTACTAGAAATAGACTTTCAATAATACGCCTTAAACCTCTTGTTATTCATCTAATTTAGTTCCATCTCCTTACGTAGTTTGAAAAGCAAATTAGGCAATGACCACCAAGAATAAATAAAGAAGGATGAATCGATAAATTCTGCAGCTACAAAAGATTCCTCATTACCCATCAAAAATAAAACGAATACGATAACATGAAAAAAAAACCTAATTGCTTAACTTCTAAGCCTTGGGTAAAATCGCCCCCACACATTATGAAAAAGAAAATATTCTTCTACCCACTGTTTCGAGTTTCTCTCAGTAGAGGGCCTCCACATCGAAACAATCTCGAGTCGTATCCGCGCGCATCAGTGTAGGGAGCATCGGACTCTTGTCAGTTTCATCCCAAGCTCTATAGCAACGAAGAAAGAGAGACAGATCTGCTCTTGGGAGAAGAATTAGAGGTGCACGATCTTTTCCAGGACCTATTTTTAGCCCCAGAAGATGAGAAGAGCCTTGCTTTTGCTTTTCTATTTGCTGAGAGCACAGCTTAGAGTCAACCAAAGAGAGAAAGAGAGAGAGAGTCAGAACTCCGGAGGCCCGCTCTTTTCTTACGTTATCTAGAGTTCATGACCCCTAAGAGGCTAAGAGTAAAGACTTCAGAAGAAAAAAAAATAGTTGGCCATTTTTCTTATAGAAACTTAGGCCTAAAACTAGGGTGGGGTGCTAAGCTAGCTGCTATACATGATGAGGCTCTTTCGGTGGAATATATCTCGACTTTCTCTTAGTAACGTTGGCAAAAAAAATGTTTTCCTCCCACCATCTCATCATAGTTTTTGAACCTTATTGGGGCCCTCCTTGTTCCTGCCTAAAATAAGCCCCACTAGGGTGCAAAAACCTTTAGTTCTCTTGAATATTCAGCCCTGGATATCCGTTGTCCATCCCTTGAAGGCTCCCGGATATACTTACTTCAACTTATAGACTTCTAATGAAATTATTTTTTGTTATTTCCTTTTTTGGAAGGACGCCCCCTTTTTTGTGCAGTAATTCTATTGGACTTGTTTACGGTTAACAAAATCACAAATACGTAAGTATAGGTGGTCTTGTTGCACCAGGGTACTCTCTCTCTCCCTCGGACCAGGATAACCCCCGATAACCCTAAACCGTGGGACCCAGATTTATACTGAACGGGGGCCCTCGAGGCAGACTGGGGTCAGAAGAGTTCGTTATCCGTTGGCTCGGGCGGCTTACTCGTAAACAACTTTGGGAGGGGTTTGCAAAGGGGTTGCATTTCGTTTCAAGAGTTATCCAAAAATTACAAACCGAACAACAAATCCAGGGGGTTCATTCCCCTTTAGGCGAACGTTGAGGGGGTTAAAATTTATTTTCTCTAGACGGAGACGTTAGGCTTAAAGAGCCCATCTGCTTCTTGGTAAAAGTTATTGGGGGGAGGGTTGGTTGAACGTGTTGTAAACGTAACTACTTTACTCGGGCCTTTGCGTAGTAAACAAGGGGGTGTTTGGAATGGAAAACCTCTTTTCTTGGCCAGACAGAGGGTTACCAGGATGGGGGTTTTAGGGACAACGAAAGTGGTTTTAAACTAGCCTATAAACGGATTGTGTATTTCGCGCCGCCGCGGCCTAACAGACGGAGTAAAATAAAACCTCGCGAGATGTCTAGACATTTTCGGCTTGTTGTCTTTTACTCTTCATGATAATGAAGGGGAATCTATGCCTAGTTTTGATATTCTTTCTTTTTCTTCTTGCTGTTTTTGTTTTATTTTCAAAGCCTATTGATCAGACCCGCATTTTGTGAGTAAATAGGACTAGCTCCTGCTCAAATAGAGACTCTGTAATGTCGAAAAGGGGGAAGGGATGATAGTGGGTAATGTGGTGTTAATCCAGTTACTAGACCTTTAGGATTAACATCTGCTCGTGAAAGTTAATCTGATCTTTTTTTTGCTATTAATCAAATCTCTTAATTGAAGATTTTTTTTTTTTGGAAAAATGAATTTTTGCTTACTGTTTCTAAAACCGCATTTAAATTAACTTTGCTAAAATGTTTTTTAGATAGTAAGATAAATTTACTCCGTTTTACTAATGATAGACGTTTTCTCAGAACATTTCTCAGAAAACTATATGCAGGCTTTTAATTCTTCTTTACCAAGAATACCTTTGCATTTCTAAGAATATGTTGACTGAGTTTTAAGACTTTGCCTAATTTTATTTTTATTTATTTATTCTAACGTGCACTGATAGAATATAAAAAGTGTACTCTGGCATTTTCATATCAAAGTTTTATATATGGAAATTGTTCGTTTATTTGAGAATAAAAGAACTGAACGGCGTATAAGACATTCTTGGAAAAGTGTGTACGAATTTTGGTTTATATACTAAAAGCTGGGTGTGTTAGGAAAATAACGACTCTAGGGGCATGATTGAGATAGTCCAAAATTCTCATTCCGTGGTAGCTCCCCTTTTTTCACTCCTTTTATGATCGAAAATAGGCCAAACCCTGATTCTCCGATCAAAAAACCCTTTAAGAATAAAAAATTCTCAAGAAATTGTTAGGACTATGGAGCCCTTCTCCATCTTTTGTATAGTGTATACCTATAAACTGCGTAGAGAACTGTTTTTCTTGGCAACGTGGGTAGGCGATCGCAAAAGACGATGGCTTCCAAGGTTTTGTAGGCCAGTGGGGTGTGTTAAATCCATTGCATTGAGGGAATGGAATATAAAAAAGAAAATATCAAGAAAATTTCTAAACGATGCCGGCGAGATGCAGCATGCAGCTATCATAATGGTATGGGGGCATTTCTAACTTCTAAATATTACGTAGGGGACGCGGAGGGGGTTGGGTTTGATGCCAAGAATCGCCCTTGAACCTTCACTTTGTAGAGAGCTTTCGAATATTGTTGAAGATGAAATGGTTTAGGTACGCGATGGTAAGATTTTCAACAGTTTCCTTCTGTAGATGTGATTATAATGGGTTGCGATAAGTTTTATAGTTCTGTACACTTTGAAGTGTTCCAAACAATGCATTCTTGGGTTTCAGAGGTGAAAATTACCGTTGCTATCCAATTCGTGGTGTGTAGAAGTGTTACACCCAAAGCTAAGGCATAGATGAAACACGTCAACGCCATTATTAACCGAATATTAAATTGACCTAAAACAAGCTTACTATATATTAAATTGCGTCCCATTCACTGGGAACCCTTAACCATCTCACCTACCAACCGCGTTCTCAGTATTTCGAGGAACGCAAACAACCCCTTGCAAAAGCATTCGCCAAGCACCACAGGTCGATGTCCCAACGACCTCGAGGTAGGTTTGGCAGTACTTGCAAAATTTCTCTCCTCTCTCTCTCTTAGAAAAGCTTTCAGTTATTGGCGTCTTCAAGGTCAAGATGACTTCGAATTCTCGCCCCCATGGTAAAACGTAACGTACGCTTTAGTTGAAAACTTAACCCAATAGTTAGTACTTACCCCCTTTCTGCCTTATCTAGAGGGAACTAGAAAGCGAATAACCCAATGCCTGGCTTAAACTTACCCCCCGACGTCTTTCAAAGGAATCCAATATGTATAGTAGTAGTGAAAGGATGGTTTGTAGCATTGGTGGGACACACTACCCCGTTTGTTGTTCGGTTACACCCTTTAGTGTAAAAATAAGGTCGCTGGGTGCCGACCGCATTTGGGCTCTTGCGTTTTTTAGGGGTTAAATATTTTTACATACAGCGTCCTGTATCGACCATCCATAACTCTTACAGATGCCAGTCTAGCCTGTTTTTTTTTTCTTTCTTTATATAAAGGGCTACTTTCATAACTTTGGGTTACAGTTTCTCACGTTTGCGTCGATCCTCGGACTGTACTTTCGATTCTAAATTTCTAAGGATCACATATACCCAATCGTTTCTATCGACCTAGTTTTATTGGGGACTTGACCTAAGGTATCATAGTCTTCCATTAATTTTGACATTTAGTTTTGTCCAGTGAACCCATGTACTCGTGCCTATAGATGACATTTTAAAGGGTTGTGATAAATGGCGATGTTCTTAGAAGAGCTCAGCACAGTGGGTGGGTTAGAAGGTGAAAGAGGTCAGTGGACTCTTTTCGACCCTTTTTAGGGTTGGGCCTCAGGTTATCTTCCATCAGTATTCACATCCTTCTATTATTGTGTTTTCGAATTCTTGGAATTTTGAGTCCTTTTGCACTCTAAAGTTAACCTTGGTCGAAGGTCAATGAATTTTTAAGCTCATGACCCCCGTACTGCTGTGAGTTCGCCCCTATTGAGATGCCTTTTTTAACATTCCTTCTGGCCACCCCCATGATGTTGCACGTGTTATTGACAGTTTCAACTCGAACTTCAATACCTAAATCCCACGAATCAGTAGCTACCAAATGGGGAGGGTACTTAACTGCTGCAGTTTTAGATTTTTCTATTGATACCACGTTGGAAAACCACCCACATAGTAAGTAGAAAGTTCTTCTTAAATTTTTATCGTAGGTTTACACACGTGGCTTTCCTATTCAAAAAATAGCACCTGAATTGAAACATCCCTTCAACCCATGACTAAACATTTGTAAACATGTTTATACCAAAAGTATTGTATATAGGCCTATTACAAAAGCTTCCAAGGTTTAGTAACAAAATTACCCTTGAAATTGTAACAGTTAAAAACATTATCGTAGTGTAGTTTGACTTATGACTGAAATAGATTACCAGAAAACAGATGCCTTTTTATGTAAGAAAAAAACGCTAGCCAGGCTTTAGCAATTAATTCTCTTACGTCTATCGTCTATTTTGAGGGTGAAAGAGTGTTTTTTCTTTCTTTCTTTCTAAAACACTACATTTGGAACTCGGCCAGGCCTGGCTGGCTGGCTTTCGTGGTTAGGTTTGTAGACAAGGGGGTCAAAAGAAGCAGTCTGCTTCTCTTTCTGCATTGCGTATCTCCCTCTATGCTTTGTAACGTGAATAAATTCATTTCTGAGAAGAATCTTTCATCCAAACTAAAGAGAAGGCCTTGTGGATCATACGTCACTTAAATTTCAAACGGCTTCCAACATGTCTTCCCACAGCCATGACGCTTGATGACTGTGCGATGACGTCGCAAAACTCCATCGAAGCAGCAAGCATTATTTCTTCTACCTTCAAGATGTTCTATACTTAATTCAACAGTGGGTTTAAAAATGAGGGTTTAACATTAGCATAAATTACAACCTCAGTATAGTAGTACCAGAATGAGGGGTTAACATTAGCCGAGGGGGTAGACTCTCTGGGTCTCTGTGTACACCTGAGTTCAAAAGAGTTCAGCTTTGACAATGCACTGAGTTCAAAGCCTTAGGAACTCACGGTTCAGCGTTGACAGTACAATGAATTCAAGCCATATTGTACACTTGAGTTCTCAAGTGTCTACCCCCTCGTAATTAGCATAGATTAAAACCTCAATATAGTAGTACAAAAATGAGGGTTTAAGACTAGCATAGATTACAACCTCAATATAGTAGTACAAAAATGAGGGTTTTAGACGCTTGTTTTTCATTGTAAAATGAAACAAATTCATGATATACTTTAAGTACAATCACATAGTAAGTAGTGTAGGCCCTATACACCCTTCTCCTGGCCTGCATCTTTACGATCCCTTTCACGCGCCAAACTCTGGGAGCAGCTCTTTTTTTTCTGACCTTGCGAGAAAGTAGAGTCGTTGACCTACCAAGCCTACTATATAGATCTCTTCAGGATTTAGCGCTCGAGCGCAAGGATGAGGAGGAGGTGGAGGATGATGATATGTTTCAGTTTTGTTCGCATATGAAGGAATGATGGGCCTTATCTAAATGACATTATAAATCTATCTGTAACCCTATCGGTTAGTTGGTTTAAAGTTATTAATGATGACGTACTTTGAAAGAAGAAACTGGATATTTATACATGGTTTTTTCTTTCTTTTTATCCAATGCTCATTTCCAGACGGTATAATCAAATTCAAGGTTTTCAATTATGGTTTCGGTTTTTTTTTTATACTTAGGCCTATATCCCGAAAGGTTTTGGACGTGGGTTTTGAATTTCTATTAAATCTAGTGAAGGAGGACCGGCGTTGCCAAGACAATTTGGCGACGTATTCAATATAAAGGCTCCCATGGTTGTCAATGTTTGTTATACCATAATGGAAGGTTTAGTTTAATGTCTGATAATCATTTTTCAAGATGGCGCTGTATTTAAAATTAAATTAGTTTCAACTACTTAAGAGTAATTTCCCTCGATAGTGTCATCATCTTTCGAGATCAGTCTGTCAATAGACCATTTCTGGCCTTCCATCTCTCTTTTTGGCGCCTGCGTTGTAGTCTTTTTGTATCATGAGAGTGCATGCGCCAAGACGGATGGCAATGGTTCAACCCCTTTGTACGTCCCAGTATTAAGGGTTGCCTACCATCTTTTTTACATCGAAAAGGCCTATCGGTACATCCATCCATAATCTTTCTCTAACATCTTCGTGGGTGTGAATGAAACCCATCTAATGATTGCAAGGCAAGCAAGGGGTTAGTCGAGGTCTTGGGCTTTTGGCCTTGACAAGATTTTAACTTATTTTTTTTCCTAAGTATGTTGAGGATACAAGAGTGTTTTTCTTGTAGTTATCACTCTAAAAATACCGTCATTCTTTCGACAATGTTACATTACAGTAGGCCTTTGCTTAGAATTCTTCGAAACATTTTGGCCTCGTGCTCTCCTCGAGAAGCTTAAAGGACCGCTTATTAATCAATGCCATGCAGAATAGGGAGATTGAGGAGAGGTAGGGTGTAAATCCCAGGGATCCAACCGTTACCAGAGTAACCAACCAACCAACCAGACATCTCTCCATAGCCTGTCTAATAGTTTGTCAGATATAACTTAACGGCGTCGTATATTTACATTAAGATATCGTTAAGAAGGTTTTTGGCAATTTTCTTGACATCCTTTTTTTTTCTTGGCATGCTTGAAAGCGCCGCTGATGTAAAAGAAAAATAATACTAGGGTGACGCGACGCGCCTTTTCAAGATCAAGACTAAAGCATATACAGGGTGTTTCTGATAAGTCTGCATGGCATAAATTAAGGGGGATGTTCTTTGGGTGCACGATTTTGAGTCGAAAATGTAACTTCGTTCTCCATTTTGATTGCCCTTAAGGGTCACTGTTTTCCAGTTATGATTTGATGGGTGTTTTAGGGATGACCCCTTAATTAAATTATTAATTAATCATTGTCTTAATCAGTTTATTAATTAAATTTAAGGGACCATACTTAAAATACTCTGGATAATCTTAACTTGAAAATAGTGTTCCTTAGGGCGAAATGGAGATAGAAGTTACATTTTCGACTCAAAGAACGTCCCCTGTTAATTTATCGCAGACTTATTAGAAACACCCTGTATAAACACTTTATTTTGTACAGTAGCTTATGTCTGTTAAGAGAAAAATAAGAAAAGCAAATGTAAAAGAAACATATTGCTACCGAGTTTGCATATTGAATTAAGATTGACTTTATTAATACATGAGATCCGTGCCGTGTTTTCAGATCATAAATTCTATACGCATTTCATAAAAATGAAAAAGAAAATTTGGTCTACAGCCCTATATGATAGAAGGTACTTGATGAATTTCTGCCAACATGAATGCGGTGTTAGTGCGGGATATGTACATGTCACTCAGTGTAATCGGTCGGTGTTCACGCTGTACCTTTGACTGTACTAATTAGGATATTGTAGTCTTTATAAGCCCGGGCTAAAATAATTTCACCTAACCCAAATTTTGGAGTATATATTAATTAGCCCCTTTCGTTGGTTTTCATCCAGACCATATTAGTTATCGTGTAAAAGAAGTTAATTACATTACTTATTGTACTACGTAGGAACGCAGTAGACATCAATTAATTAAAAACTCGGATTCCTATTACTAATGGGTTGTAAATTAAAGTTTTCGTGGACCACCCGGCCGGGACTGGTGCATGCAGCTTGCAGTTAAGGGAGACGTTACCATCCATTAGCTCGGAGGGTTTCACTCCTTGCGTCCTTCAAACGTCTTCAGTTCTACCTTTTTTACCATAGTACATTTTACAAGGACACTGGTGCGATGGGATGCCATGCAAAATGTAGTGGGTGTAGGATCCTGGACATAGACCTTTTCTTTCTGTGTTCGTTCCTATACTATATCTAAGTGAAAGTTTTTGAACTGCGAAGGTTAGCCATGTCTTGGTAATAGTTGTTGTATCGAAGAAGACCATGGGTTAAGATGGGCGAAACACGTTAAACGCATTGGTATTTCGTTCTGGTAACATTAGCCTTGAACGAGTCAACGCATGCCACGCCACGTAACCCTGAGAGTCCGTGACATAAAAGATAACCATCCTTCTTCCCCCCTCATGGTTTGAAATATTTTGCAAAACTGAGCAATTTCAGTCAAGGGGGCCCCCCTGGACCATCTTCAAGAAAAAGAGAAGAGGCCTAATTCGGGCCTAACACCGCGGCGTAGTTATGCCTTTAAAATCTTTCTTCGTAAAAATTTTTCTTCACGAGGTCAAAGTAATATCGTGGACCAGCTGTAAGGTCTGCCAGTCTGCAACCGAAGCCAGGGGCCGTGTTTTTTTTTTATACATATTATTCTACGTAATATTTTTTAATCTTACCCCCATGCGTCGAAAAATGGTTGAGCTTTCAGGATGTTTCGAATTAAGGCTTTTTAAAAATCATCTTAAAGCATTTTTATGGGTTTTCTGAGGTTTACACACACCATACCATGCACCGGATGTCTTAGAACTTGGGAGAGAGATTTACACATAACCGCCTTTTCAAAAGAACGAGATTCTTTTATTTTTGACGACGAAATTGAGGAGCTAATTTAGCGGGTTGAAGAAACCAGTGTTCAAGGACTTTCAACATTTTTTTTTTAAATTTTTCTTTTGTTTTGTTTGGTTTTAATTTTTATTGTATTAATTGCCCAGATGCAACGATGATGTTCATCGAAGTATTATTATAACGAGGAAAAGACCCAGCCCTTAATTGTCTATCTTTCTTTTAGTAACTCAGAACATGATTTTTAGATTCAGTTCATTAAACTTTTAATATTAAGTTACCAATTGGTGTGTGTTGGAGATAGACTCCCTGGGATTCAGTGGGGAATTTATGGTTAAAAGAAAGCCTATGTTACTAGTTTAAATTTAAATTAATAGTTAATTTTTCCATTTAAATAAATAAATTAAAGTTGAACTTAGAAGGGTGACGATATGAAAAATTCTTTTGAAAATGCAGTATAGCTGCTTCAATAAATTTTCTATCAAAGTTTCAAGTAGGAGTAATAATCTAACGCGAGGACAGGAGATGCAGCTTCGCGGCAGAATAGACAACATATTTATCTTTGTGCTTTTGAAGAACGCGTCGTCTGCTACTCATTCTGGAGTGAGATATTGAAGAAAAACTTGAAATATGTAAACTTCAAGCACAGACTCAAGCAGTGCAACCGTGTTAGGGGAAATACCTGTCGCATTCCCGAATGAAATAGCTACACATTTTCAAATAAAAATATAAGTTTTCAACGGTTTCCCAAGGAAGAACCCGTTAAAAACTGGATTTTTGGCATGGCGCGACCGATTTTTTTAACCGACGGTGGCGCGAGCAGCTTGCCTCGTGAAGCGCGTGGTCGGGTGCGCTATGCCAGACATTTTCTATCTAAGTTTCCCCTCTTCTCTCGTGTCGGGGGGGAAACCACGAAGAGAGAAATTTATTGAAAGAGCTATTGAAAATAGTATTGCTATAATTTATCGAAATATTACTTCGAAATCTATTTCCACTTACTAAATAAGTTTCTATTAACCCTTTCAATAAATTGGTCCAATCAAAATCAAAATATTTTTCTATTAAACATTCAATAAAATATTCCAATTCCAATTGAAAAGAAATCAATTTTTCAGATTCAGTTTTTTCCCATGGATGAATTTAAACCATAACATTACAAATGACAGGAAATTTCCACTATTGAAATATAAAAAAAATAAAAAAACACGATCGTAATTTACACACGTCTTTCAATGGGGATAATTACGTTTAATGATTTAAGTTATTTTCTAGATCACGGATTGTTGAAATAAAAAGAAAAACCAGTTTTCAGGGAGCGTAAATTAAGAATATTTGTATGTGTATCTCCGCGCAGTAACTTTTGTGATATAGCTGCTGGTATGGTATGGGCGATTATTATTTTTCTAACTCAGCATTCATTCTAGTTTTCATCTGGTAGAAGAAAAAAAAATGTCTGTAATTGGAAGGGGGTATTGTTAAGTGGGAAATTATTTCTAGTGCCATCATTATTTGCCGAGTTCATTTGAGTTCAGTGGCAAAAGAAATATGATGTTAGACAATTAAGTAACTAAAGAGTTTATGGAAAAATAATAATATTACAACATTGAAATTTTATTCTGAACTGGTAGGCCTACCCCACCGGAAATACCACATTTGTAAAAGATCAGAAAACTCTTATTGTGTCTGAAATCATGATTCTACCGATGAAAGAAATCGAAGAGCGTTTCACTAGTTGTTTCAATTATCAATTAATGCCAATTTACAGATAAGCAAATTAAATTAATTATTTTGTTTTAATTACAGTAAATGACACTGAATTTTGACCTTTAACTCGTTGTTAATTTTGAATAACCTATCTGTAATTTCTCATTCACCAAATAGACGCTAATTGACAATTACTACTGCAGTGAAATTTAGTGAATCGAAGCTATTTAAAAACTAAATTTTCTTAGAATTAAAGTGGAGAAAGCGTAATCCACTTAAACATGCAGCGCGACGTCAACGTTCTGCCTTGAACTTCGTTATGGCTGGATTATTTCATAAATAAACAACGCCCAGCCATAGTTATCGGTTCTCATTATATGAAATTATACGAATAAAAAAATAGCTTTCTCTAACACATCCGTCGGGAATCAAACTCGCCTAATATTGCTCGAAACAGGGTGTAGAAGGCGTGGGTGGATGGCTGCAAGGATTGCTTTGACGTCTTGGTACCAACGACTTAATTTTCTTTCCGAACTAGAATTTATTTTTAATGTACACTTTACTTTACTTTCTTTTTTTCCCCTACCTTCAAAATGCGATTTTTATTTTTCATTTTCTCTCAAACAAACCCCCGCAAAAATTTCGAAAATCGTTTTGTAAGCCAAGAAAAACGCAACGCAACAGGATGTACTAGTACTTGAAGGTGAAGGTTCCCTAGGCTGTTAGCGATTTCGAGGACAGACAGCTAGCTAGCTATAGGGATACGTAGTTCGTGATACAATTACTTTGTAACCATCTTTTTGAAGTGCACGTGGGATGAGTTAAATTGATTACAAGTTACTTTTAAAGATAGGAGCTGTATAACAATTGTTATTTTTAAAACTTAAATTTAACCAATGAGATAAGTCTTTCTTTTGTTATTTGCTAACTTACTATCTTTAAAAAGGCATGAATTGAAATAGAAAAAGCAAACATTTTTAAATTGAAATCAATTCCGTGTAATTTATGCAGCAAAAAAGTTTCACGAAATGAGCTTGCTGAAACGAAAATTTCACTTATCTTTCAAATTTTTTTTATTTAAACTAAACTCAATGTCATCGACTTTAAAATAATTTACATAAATCGTGATTTGTTTTTTCGAACTGGTCGTGATTTTTACTACCAGATTCAAGCAGGTGTTAGTTGTAGTCAAGGTAATATTCCATAAAAATGCTCACATTTTTCTAAAACTGAAAGAAAAAGTGTTGTTTAGGAGGTACTTGGTACTTGAAGCGCGTGCCGTGCCTACTGCCGCAACTCTCTGCTGCCTTCGTAAATAATTGAAGTGGCAAGCAACATTCAGCTGCTGCCCATGGTCATGCGGACCACCCTTAAGATTGACCGTGGAGAAATGAAATTCTAAAAGCGAATATAATCGTAGATAAAAACCTCATTGCAATAACTTTCTCCTTGACTCCCAAAAGGAACTCGAAGGTTGCACCCACAAATCCTGATGCCTAGAGGGCTGGACATAACGGAAATCTGTGAGTGAGCATGGTACAAAAGACTTAAATTTACACCCTCTTATTATTGTCCAGGTGAAAGTTACTCGCCAACTAAACCTTTTTGTAAAGTACTTCTAGTAAACAACGAGACTACCTATCGGTACATTCACAATAACTGCACGCGGAAATAGGAAGTAACTTATTGAACAAAACGTCTACAGGTCCATCCCTACTTAAAAACGCGTCATCCAGGTGCTAAATACCAACCGGGGAAAGAATAAAAATGAAATCCCTTCCGTATATACATAGTAATGCGGAACTAGCTGGACCAAGTCCCAACTCCCATGAGAAACGACGTTGGCTCCGGGGATTTGAGGGATGTGTTGATCAGTGATTTCCCTACATGGTCTCGTAGCTATCAATTCCCAGATGTCAGATTCACTAACGCCACCTCTATTTATTTTTTTTTCTTTCACTTTTCCTCTTGGCTCTTGTTAACCTTCAACCGCGTAAATTCCTAAAATCCGATCCATGGCGGAACCTTGGGTGAGGTTTGCAGTGGTCAGACAAAGAGTCCCGCTCGCGCACGAGCAAGCAGCTGCGAATGTAACGGTGCCCGTAGTAGACACAGAGCCAAGGTCTGTATATCCCTCCCCAATTGGCGCGTGCCTTTCCTTGTCAGTTACCAATATCAGTCGGGATTTTCTTCGGACAAAGGGTCCCTACCATCGCGGAAGTGAAAGCGGTTATTTTTTAGCCACTTCAGGGATATGTCCATATTCCCGCGTGACGTGGGTGCGGGACATCCTACCACCGTATAAGCTAGCTTAACTCAAAACAAGGTGCAGTATTAGGAAGTGAAATAGGAAAAATCCCCCAGTGAAAGGGAGCCTTTTCACTACAGAATTTTCAGGAAATAGATTTGATTTTTCCTGGACATACTTATTATGGGGTGGATTGGGATGGGATACTGGTAGACCTGTTTACAAAAAGCAGCTTTTACTTTTAACGGTAAAGGTTATAGGTACAGGCAGACGTTCGTTCTTTCAATGGTTTTCTCGCTGATAATTGTAAATAAGTATGTACGGTATATAGAGGGGCGAACGTGCGCTTGCCACGCGTCTGTGACGGACGATGTTGGTAGGTTGGCTTGATCTGATGCCACAGAATATTGTGTTTTTCACGCAGTTTTCGATGCAGGAGTGTAGGTTACTTTGTATGTGGTGTAAGTAAGTCTTTAGGCAGCCTAAAGGGAAGGTGTATCAAATTTGCCTCAAGTATACTAGCCCTTAAATCTTAATTGGTATAGATAATGGAGGCAGATAAACATGGGGTTAAAGGTCACAGGCCCGTTTACAAAAATAGGGAATGCAACCTCGTTTCTTACTTATTATTATTGGGGGAGAGGGGGGCTCACGTCCTAGCACCGATTATTTTTATTTCACTTCGCCTTTGAAACGTTACCGTAAACAAAATTTAAAGTATATCCCCATGGACCCAACTCCAAGGCCCATCCTAGACTACGATCTTTTTTAGAGACCAGTGCAATTCTTCTATTTGTAGAGATTTTTGTAGACGCGTGCCGGCTGGACTTTTATTTTGGATGTTTTCTACTCTTATATTTAACCGTCTAACGGTAACGGTAAATTTGGGGGCAAAAAATAGTAGAAAGGACCACATCGCACGTGGCAATGCAGACCGCTTTCAATCTCGGTTCTTTGTTACATTCAATTCGTCATGGCGTCTGGAAATCATTCAGAGGGGGGGAGGGTAAATCCTCGAATACAATGTCTTTATTCTCGTAATTCGTCTACTAAAAATGTGCAAGTTAACTGTTCAAAACAAGGCATGGACTTGGTAATCCTGATGAGGACGAGAAAAGTTGTAATTTAATATATATTTTTTTGCTGCCCGAGTACAGTCAGTGTAGGTAAACACGTATCATTTATTTCTCCCCCCTTTAGAATGACCTTGATATACTATAAGAATCTACCCTAGCTCATGCAGTGCATCTTGTATCGATCAACAAAGGTCAAAATGACCAGTTATTGTTTTCCTATCCCATTATCATGGTTTTATTAGGTCCATGGTTTTCGGAAAGCTTAGAGAGTTTCAATGTAATTTAGTAACAATCCAAATTGATATGGTATAAGCCTTGGTCGAAATTTCAATACCCATTGTTTTAAGTTAATTTGATTGAACGGTATGAAACCAACGCGTATTAAATTAACGACAATTGAACCTTAACCAACACTCAGCGCCGCGTGTTTATTTGAATTCAAAAATTGATTGGCGTATTAATGGATTTCATATTTCGTTGCAATTATTTAAATTATACAATGATGATTCAAGTATTTATTTTTTTTCTATTGATGATGAATCAGATTGTCTAATAATGTTATCGTGCCGTAAACGTTTTTTTTTTCCTTTTTCTCTCGATTGATTAGTATTCAAGTGACACCGTGTATCTCCTTCGGGGCGTTATTTTAACTTAATTATATAGTGATTACATCTTTAGCAGTCACACCTTTTTTCTTCAACAACCGGTCTTTCTGTTTGGTGTGTGATTTCGCGGGAAAAAGAAACTTATATAGCCTAACCCTTTTTTGACAAGAATTTTATGCTAATAAGGTATTTATCGCTTTTAAAAGCAGGATTTCACGTGTGGGTCTTTAATGAGTCATGATTAAGTTAGATGTCTATATGGTTGAAGTTTGTTTGTACTATTATCACTCACAACTTGAGTTTGATTGACCTTAGTTATTCACAACTAACAATTTGTGTTCAATTGACCATATACTTGCTAACAACTTGTGTTCGATTTCCCATATACTCGCTAACAACTTGTGTTCAAACAACCCTATACTCGCTCGCAACTTGTGTTCAAATAACCCTTTACTCGCTCACAACTTGTGTTCAAATAACCCTATACTCGCTCGCAACTTGTGTTCAAAAAACCCTATACTCGCTCGCAACTTGTGTTCAAATAACCCTATACTCGCTCGCAACTTGTGTTCAAATAACCCTATACTTGCTCGCAACTGGTATTCGTTTGAACAGATCTTCATAACCTTGAGTAGACCAATAATTAGTCGAAATTACTTCATCATATAAATCTAACTAACGCGGTCATGTTCAAGGTCATGGCTTGGGGTCATTTAGAGGTTAAATTTATTCCCGCCTCTTTAAAAAAATCATCAGATCTATTAGTCATAATGTAAACAATGAAGCGTATCATAATAGTCCCTTAAGCCTTGGGGCGAATTTTCTACATAACACGCACGTTTATGTACGATAATTTTAAAAGATATCGTGCATTGCATCATAACGAATAATTCCCAGCTCTGGTCCCAACCAAACCAAATCCCCCCTCCCTCCCTTAAAGGTAGCCATAATTTTCACCGGCGGATTTGGAAAATTCATATAATCGAGAAAGGAATATTTAACGTAAAACCGAAATATTAGTCTTTTTAACAAAGACAAGATCGTTGCGAATTTTATGAGGAGTTTTATTATTCATAGGGGAAATTGTAAAGATTCATATAGAGTAATGTATGAGCTAGAACGAAGACCTTAGCCGGCTTTAGACGCCCATTTTTAGTCCGCGGGTTCTAGTAATTGCTTTTAGCCCGCTGGTATACTACAACCGACCAAACTGGTTTGCCAACCTTGAACTATAAAGAAGAGAAAGTATACCGAATATAGCTTATAATAAAATTGTTACGTAATGTCATTTAGAATGAATGGAATACCGGTTTATCCTGGAAGCGCCGTCAGAGCTTATCCGACGTATAAGGAATGTATACGACTTGTTTGACGTTAAATTGCGTATTGTACAAGTGGGGAGACAGGCTATATATTATAGAAGATATAAAAAGATTTTAAGGGGGGCGGGAAAAATGGGGGAATTTGAATTTATCTCAACAGAAATGAAGCGATAGAGGAGTCGAACACGTACCGAACAATTTGCGTGGTTTGTCAAAAATAAAATAATATTTTGATAACAACTTTATTTACCACATCTCTCGTCGTTCATTGGTCAAGGGAACAGTTTAGTAATATTATAATTTAAGACCAACAATTAGAAATGACTGATAATTACTTATAATTGGGAGAGAACCTTACAGCCCATTAAGAGATCGTGCGTATTAAACCACAAATGAAATTATCATTTTCAGTTAAGCCTAATGACAATCAATGACTAATGGTTAAGTGTCCAACCCCTATCGTATCAAGCGAAGGCTTTCGAGCGATGAACCCAAAACTATTCGTGGCCATGACCGTCAAAAACTGGTTAAACAATTTTTTTTCAAACTGGGGGAGATAGGGGGAGGTTATCCTACATTACTTTTTGACGTTAGATGTTAGTCTCTTTTTGCAGCTTTCCCAAGCAATTCAACAAAATTTTCTCCCCCCTAGTTTTTCCCCGCCCTTCATTTTGCCTTGGTATACTGTATACTTTTGCTCGCGAGGTTTAGGCTATCTTTAAACCCCTAGTATTATTTTAAACAGAGCTAGTATATTTCAAGGTTAAACCTAGATCCGATAGTAGTTGCGCAAAAATTTAAACAAACGTTGTTTGGCTGCTAGCTGATGTTGGCTTGACTATTTTTAACGACTGTTACAAGGTCTTCAACTGATTAAATTACAGTGTCTACGTGACGACTTGATTATAAAAGAGACAAAATTAAAACGTGCCTTAATACCTACCAATCAAGGTCACTACCCTCGAGTCATCTTATCTTTAATAATTTCAAGTGTTTGTTTTAATTAGAGTGATAGTTTATTTACCTGGTTAGTCATTTATAATCAGAAATTTTTGTTTCATGTTTGGAATCTTTTAAGCCTTGTACTTAGTTTGTTTTAAATAGGTACTACATGTCTTTCGTGACGTCTTTGTCCAATCAATGACGTTTACAGCCTAATTCTAGCATAACCCCTGAAACCTATAACGCAATTTTTAGGCCTAAATAGAGCTTTTTTTAGGATACTAAACTGTGTGAATTAAGGAATATTTCTGAGAAATTTAAGATAACTCCAGCATCGTTTTGACACCAGTACAAGAGGCGTTTATTTCTGAGATACCGCACTATTTTTGAGGCACAGCTAAGCCTAATATATCACTGACACTTAGTATCATTTTCCACATCGATTAAATCAAACGAAACTTTAAAAGGTTCCCTTGGAAGCAAAATCTAGCACAAATCCCCAGAATAAACACAACATATCATATTGCAGATTCCTAACATCTATAGTGGTTACTTAAAAAATTCCAATTAGCCATATTTTTTCCGTGATTAGCAGGGCCCAACTCGAGAGGCCTACTACATCTTCCAATTTTTTTTTTTTTTTTTTTAATTTCTATCTCGTGTGTATGGGAGGTGAAACAGCTGCTTTATAGCGCTTGAGATGGATAGGGAGCTTGGTATAACCATAGCTAGTGTTGTGTGTGTACCCAAATTTGGCATTAAACCGCCCTATAGGTTCACTGAACCGCTTTTTCTCTGTGTAGCTAGAGTAGTAAGAGAAACATTGGGGGATATAAAAGCATGTGTGCCAAGGCCTATAACCTTCCTTCGATTTTACCACCGAGAGCATTGGCACTAGGAGGCGGCGAGTAAAGTGATGAGGTAGAGAAAGTTTTGGAAAATAGTGACGTAAAACTTTAATTATCATAATCGGAGTAAGGACTTCACCTGGTTGTCGTTAGTCATAAACTGTAATTTAAATTTTATAAATCGAGCATTAAGTTTTTGATTGAAACATAATAAAAAAAAGCCTGGGTTGATGTCCTATGTTCCGACAAATACCTATTATAAAATGAGACCCTTTTCCAAAGTGGGTAGCAGTATAGTCTGCATCTCACGAGGCACTCTCTATGGAACCTTTGACTAACAACCTCTTGAAAACAATCGTCATCACGACCTTCATGGAGGTCAAATTCAAACCATTCTCATGGGCTTCTTCATGTTCAGTTTATTTGCATGCACCTCTGTCCAAGTTGAGCACAAGTACTTGCTCGGTCCCTTGCAATAGGTAAAGCAGGCGTAGAAGCTGGACCGTGAGACTATGTCGATCGCCACGCTGTTGTGAAGATACTTTCTATTCGTTCATTGTCAAGGCCTATAGCTTCTTCCTTTCCGCGTGCTGTGTAACCGGCTACTGACCCCTTCATTTCTGCGTGCTCGTATATAGGCTGTTTTTACATTAACAGAGAGCTATTAGACCTCCCCCTCCGTCCCCCCTTAGTACCTTCACTGGCAATGTCTTTGACACGAAGGGAAGGGCCCCATCGCGTGATACTTCGTTGATTACAATACCTCATTAGCTAGCTACCCCAGGGTTGGGTAGGGTAGCTAGGGTAGCTAGGGCATGCAGGCAGGAGGCTTTCATTTTTTTTTTTTTGAACAAAATAGAAACGCGAAGCTAAATTATTAGTTATTAGTATGCCGAATGAGTTCTCTTTAATTATTAATTTAATTTATAGGTTCGTTTTGTGGCTTTGCTTTGGATTGATTTCATTTGTTTTTGGAGTTTTTATGGTTGACTGAAGGTGGTTAACAAGGTTAGGTTGGAATTGGTTAGGTTTATGTTGTGGAATTTGAACTTGAAATTTGGTATAAATCTCAACCGAATTTTGCTGAAGAAGTTTATAGGTTGACCATCTCGATTAATTGGCCTATTTTACACCTATTTAGGTCATATTTTAGTCCATCTATATATGTTCTTTCTAATAAACAATTTAGGCTGATCCATATCTAAGTTAATCTTTATTTCTTTTATGAATTATAGTCCCCTGAACCCTGATTGCGGTGAAATGCTTTATATCTCCTTGGATTTCTCGGAAACCGCGCACTCAACGCGCGTTACTTAATCCCAAGTTCTTCGATTTAATCGGATATGTGGCTATGGAAACGTGTAGTATATTATTAATACAGAATACCCAAGGCTGTATACACTATGTAGTTTTGATTACAGAAGGCTTTTGGAGAAAGTGCATCGTCTCTCTGGCCTGCGGGGGAACGTCGGGAGGTTAATGTCCTCGTGCCTGGCGCGTTGACCCACAATTTGCTGTAACACCGATGCCAGCGAAGCTACATACACTCAATAGGCTCCCCTCAAACCCCAAAACGGAAGAACGCACTCGGAAGTCGCGATTTAGAACAAATTCAAGTCCCACTTATATATTTTAGTAAAGGAACAAAAAAGAAATTAACTAGCTCTTCGAAAAGACTCTCTCTCTCTCTCTCTCTCTAGCTAGCTATAAGGGGAGGGTATTTTAATAGTTCCCATCATGCACTAGCTTCTTGCTTTAGCGTCAACAGATTCAAGAGAGGGAATCATCATCAGGCTAGGCACATGTTTGACGAAACACCGACCCGGTGCTGCTGAGCTTGGGATGTCGTTGCACTCTTAATTTTTTGGCTTGGTGACAATTGGTTTTGTTTTTTAAATATATATTTTCATTTTGATTTGATGTACAAATTGCTCTTTTACAGGGATATTAGGCCTACATTACGTTGTTTTGATTCTAACGTTTAATGATGAATGTTAATTCTTTTTAAATATAATACGGAGATATTTGCTCATAAAGCATTGATTGAACAGTAAAACCAGGGGAATTGACATGCATGTCAGCCTTCAATAATAAATACCAAAACAAATCATTATAGAAATATATTAATCATATGGTCAGTTGACGAGGTTCATGACCTCTAAGCTTAGGATCAAGCATGCGATAGGAGTATTGCTTGTCCTACTTATAAAAAAAAAACGCAACCAAGACTGCAAAATTATTCATAAAAGCGCGCGGGCCTTATTATACCACGTGACGTACGTTGTGGATTAAATTTATATGGCACGCTTTAGATTTGACTAACTACTACTCTGGCACGCGAAAATCGTTTCCTATATACAAACTAAACGGAACTATATAAACGGATGGGATCAGTGACACGAGGGTCGAAGCCCTGACGTCAAACGCGGAAACGTCCAATAGAAAAACTCTCAATGGCTCCATGAACAGCGTGGAATGGCCGAGGCTTTTAGTTTTATCATATTTACCCCCTGAATTGTGTAGGAATTTTTTTTATATACTATAGCACCTTTTTACTGTACACAGAGATATCAAATATTGTTTAATGCATTCGGATCAAACCTTGATGGAATTAAAGGACTAGCTCGGATATCCGAAGATCAATGAACTGCTGCAGCTAAGAGTGACAAGAGTTCCGAGGTCATCGTAACATTTTCACTTAAAGTCCTTTGCCCTCTACAGGTTCTCGATGTCCATATAGGGTCAATTTTCACCAACCGCAGCTAGCCTTCAATAGGAATATTCAGGAAGGAAATACTTTCATTTGAATATGTTTAACTCTCACTTTTTTTATCAGACGTGAGATTTATTTTGATGATTGAGTCGTTACGTAAGTTTGGGTCTTTAGGAAGTTGTGGAGTTTGTTTTTCTGTTGTTTGTATGAATAAATATATGAATGAATGAATGAATTATTGGTCGGTTGTGTCTAGTTTCAGGGTTGCCACTGTATGGTCAGGGAAAATCTTGAAAAGTCATTTGAATAGTCGAAAAATTCAGGGAATCATTTATCTTCGTTTTACGAAAATGCCAACGCGTTGGTGTTTTAAAACTTGTTTATGTTAACATTGATGACTTGAAAGATTCAGGGTAAAGTGCAGGGCACATGTCCCTAAACCCATGGACATGTTTTGGTCTATTCATCCTTTAAAATTAGACCAAATTAATTGCCATTTGAATTGAATTTGGAAGGTCAACTAACTTATAAGGTTACTGCACTTGTACCAAATACATTCTTCAGATTGGCAAATATTACCCTTTTGACGAACCTGTTGCTGTTACCTGCACTGGATCATAACATTCAAACAAACACTAAAGTATGCAATGAAATGGAACCCTCGCATCCATATCACTCTTTTAAAAAGTCTAGATTGAAGGAAAAACTAAAAATTAATGGCGCGGAGGAAGTGAACAACCTTTCCAATGAAAGTTCACGCTCTCAAAGATCCACCGATCCGAGAGAGTGATGTTGTTACTACTTCTTCCGACGTTATATAGCTTTTTGCTTTGGGTTCAAGAAATTCTTATTAGGATGCATTGGCCGCGTTGCTGAGCTGGTTTAGTAAACCGACATCAAAAAGATTTAAGACGAATCGTACGTACGAAAACCGGCCTGCACCGCAGCGTCGCTTCCGAAAATTGAGGCCATTGGTCTCGAGACTCTTCTTTTGGGTTGTAATCCGGTTCCGAAAATATTTTTGGGGGAAGTAAAATACTTCCACCGGGTATGCCAAGAGATCACTTTCGATCGTTTAAATCTATTAAATGTTTATTAGGCGGATTTGCCTCGGAGTTATTAATAACACCGAACCTCTTGTATCATTGGCAGGAATCCCCCGAGGGCCAAGTTTTAATAACATTACGTCTTTGCAAGATGTTGTGTTTATCTAAGGGCTTATAGCCTTGACTGTTCGTAGGAAGTGACTGTCGGTATTTGCTTGTAGACTGTTAATTTTAAGCTGATGGAGTTAGTATGTTATGACACACGGGAAGATACACACCAAATTAGCTCGATTGATATTACGTAAGGTTATTTCCGGTCATGATAGATCATTACAGGATATATTAATACGTAATTGGTATTAATGAAATTGTAATGTCAGTTGCGAGGTTCGCTTTAGAAATACAAAACAGTTTTTCTCCAGGAGTTTCTATATCATAATAACAGCATTTTTACATCTGTTCCAAAAACACGACTTAGGCCTACATAATGACATGCACAATATATATTTCGTAATAAGACGTTTATTTACGACTACCACTTTTGGTGAAGAGAGAGAGAGAGAGAGAAAAAAAAAATATATTTCATTGTTAAACCACCCCTGGAAAACCTTGAACCCTCTTGCGTTAAATTGCGTCTTCACTGAGAATGCATGCTACCTCCCTAGACATCGTGCCCATGTACACTGGTCGGTCTTCAATTGCCCAGTTGCGTAATGGCTATTAAGCAGCAAGGCTCCGTAAAAAAAGAAACATTTTATGGCATAGAGTGGTGAATAACCTAGACCTTGAGCTGCTGGCGAAAGTCGGTATTTGGGTTGTTGAACTAGGTATGACCTGCTGCGGCGTTTGTATTTAAGTATACGCGAAACTGGCCAAGCAAATCGACGTTGCCTGTGGAAGATCTCTGTATTAAAGCCTGGACCATTAAATGATGAGATGCTGTTAAATAAAAAAACTGGTTCCTCCGGATTTGAAACGCGTTTAAGCTGTATAAAGGTCGACGCTCATACCATGGCATGATGTGAGAGTGCTTCTGATTCTGTTGCATGCATGAACAGCGGTAGGGAGAAAGGGGGGGGGACGCTAAATAATAAATTTTTCTGCCTTGTTGTATTTTCAATAGGATGATTTTTACAGAGAGGTGGTACTATTAACTCAGGGATGGGGGGAGATGGTTTAGTTATTGGCGGAAATCCTTGGCGTCGTTAGTTTTTGGTAGGAGGAGATTTTGACTATGACAATGTCCGATGTCCATGACTCGACGTTTGTGCCTTCATTTCAAGTGCTTTTAATAGCTTGCTGCCCTAGGATAGACCCATGCTCCGAAACAGGGTCCTCTTATCCAATGGGCCTAGATGGCCACTTGCCCAGGGGTTCCACAAAGAAATGACCTATGGAGATTCAACAACGCAAGGTTAGACCCATGGATTGAAACAGGGTCCTCTTATCATTGGACCTAGATGAGCACTTCACAAACATATAACTTCTGGAGATGGCCCAGTGTACTGCATTGCCCTGTTGGGCCTGTAATGCAGTTAAAATGCTACTGGACTCAAATGAGTCCGGATCAACGCGAGCCTTCATTTAATGGACTTCTATTGCTAAATGTATGTAACGAGAAAGTGGAACCTGAATTTTAACATTTCTATGGGCCAACTTGGGACTTTGACTCTGCTTTTACGAGTTTAACGAACGTTGCTTGATTTTTTTTCTGGAGGTTTTCGTGATGTTGCATAAACTTAAATGGGGGGGGGGAGAATTAGTTTCTCGGCATTTCGCTAACTTACAAAACACGTTTGCTTCTTATGGGGGTTCTGGTTGGTGGAGAGTCGTTCGTTGACCACCCTGTTGGGGATAGAATATATTATTCGCGTAGTTCTGGTTCAACCTTCTCTCGATCTAGTCACCTATA
This sequence comes from Phalangium opilio, assembly GCF_054372755.1. Classification (NCBI taxonomy): domain Eukaryota; kingdom Metazoa; phylum Arthropoda; class Arachnida; order Opiliones; family Phalangiidae; genus Phalangium; species Phalangium opilio. Next base: position 1,688,963 of record NW_028324187.1, on the reverse strand, counting down.
AATAAAAAAATAAGAGTGGAATTCCAAGGTTAAGAGCCTTTCAAGTTTTAATTTTCAAGGGTAAACGATCTGCTCCTTTTTTAGTTCGTTGGGGAGATTAAATTATGCCATGGAGGAGCTAGTTTTCCTTACATAAACGAGAGGGTGGTATGGCTTGCATATTTCACTGAGTGGTGCGAGGCGTTGGATTTCGACCCTATGTAATTGATATCTTTGATAGTATGTAGCTTATAATTTTGAATAAGTTTTTTTTCTTGTCACAAAGAATCGAGGTGGTAGATACTTCAGAGGTTGGTAAAGTTTGTGCAAAGCTGAAAACTTCAGTGCACTCCGTGTCCAAGCGCCATTAGGGTATTACTCTATTTACTAAGGAGGCCCAGTTTGGTACAATTAGTAGTAGGCTTACTTATGACTTAGATTATTCTATTTACTCATTAGAATTTGGGATACAATTAGGTTAGATTACTTTGTTTATTAAGTTTAAATCTACAATTCGGCACATTTCAAAGATCCTGAAAGGTATTTATGGTATCTACAGTCACTTCCGGCGAGTCATCCAGTTTTTAATATGCTAAATTTACCCTCTATTTCAACAAAGGATCTATTTTGACCTTAATTATATACCGAACCCTTATTGCCCTGTTAAATTTCTGGTTCATAAGTCATACAACGGAAATAGGGGTGTAGGCCCTGCAAGTATTGTCGAGTATTTTTTTAGTTAGTTTACAGTTTGAACTATGAGGTTATAAAGAGTTAAATTTCAACCCAACTCATATATATTACACCATGTCGTAATTAGTCCATATTAATTAATTAACAAGTGACTCATTAATGGTGTTGAGAGACAAATTTAATTAAAATTATAATTAAAACAAATTGGAATATTTTTCACATGGCTTAAAATGTCAATGGCCACAAGAAACAATAAGGCAGGCCTAGGCCTCTTGGTTGAAGTCATCTATCTCGCGCACTGAATTGTGGGTTTTTTTAAATTTATAACGCGGAGGGATATCTATGGTTAACATAGAACGGAAGGCTAGTGACCTGGGGGTTCCTCTTCTGGATATTTTTTTTTTTTTCGACTACCCCCGAAAAAATCTTCTCGGGAGAACTAGAAAAAAAGATGATGCGCAGATTCCACGGAAAAAATGGGTTCATTTACAAGGCTGTTGCCACCAATTTCGAGGGTGCGGAAGTAAGTAAGAGTATTACGCGTAAGCAGGACTGCCAGATTTTTTGAGAACGTTGACTTCCGAAAGAGGGATGAGAGAGAAAAAAATCTAGTTTTTTATTTTATTTTTTTTTTTTATTATTATTATTAGAGGGTGTATGAGAGCGTGTACCCTGATTTAGATAAAAAAGTTAAAACATGGTTTTAGTATGTTTAATTTTTTTTTTAAATATAATTATATAGCTTGGTATGACCTCAAATTTAAGTGGTTAGGTGTTTTTATGGTGCTTTGATGTTTAATTACATGAAAGTAAATTAAAATGGGGAATATAGCAGCATTATATTGTTATAAAAACATATTATTTCAATTAGAAGGGGAAATTGAATTGCTAAAAAATAAGGTATGTTTGTATCGTAACACGTTTATTAGTCATACTTTATAATTTATGAAAAACAATATAGAATAGGCGTTAATTATTTAAATTAGAATAAATAAGATGTTGTAATTTTCGAATTGAACGCATTGTAGGCTACAGTGTGTCTGTATTAATGTGACGGATTTGTTAATCACCATGTAATATATTAGCAAACTCACGCACTCTCGCAATGAATAAAACTAAAACTTCACAGTCATTTTCTCTCATTCCCATTATCAGTCATACTTGAGCAATATAGGCAGTTTTAGTCATACATAAAATGATAAAAAATATATAATTAAAATAGATTCAATATGAAAAGAAGACAAGGTCAATGTCACAGACAGCTGAACTCTTTCAAAGCTAGCAAAGCTCAAACACCAAGGTGGCGCCGACTTAGAGTTAAGTATACTCAGAATGGTTTAGCTATTTGAGTGAAGTATACTCAGAATGGTTTAGCTATTTGAGTGGTTTCCGTCGCTTTTCCATTAACTTAACTGAACTGAACTGATGAAGTCAAGATGAAATCATTTCTAGGTATGTTTGCTCACGAGTTGGGGTACTTATAAAACCCAAAAATTGTAGATTTAGGGCTCAAATAGCTAATACATTCTGTATGGACTACCAGGATGATGTGAAGCACTACACTTTCAAAGTGAGATTGTGTTATTGAATATGTAGGTATTGAAAGAAAGGTTTGTCCTGTTAGGGGTTGCAGGGTTTACGCCGTAACCCTTAAGTGGCCCCACTTTGATTATTATATTCGATTACTGAGGCTGCCAAATTCAGTTAAGCTTTAATATACCTTTTTTTTTATCAGTTTACACGATTGTATATGAAGTTTAACAGGCGCATTTAGGCAAAAACTATGAAAGCAGCTGCCTTTAACACGTGTATATATACGGTGCGAGGGAGGCCTCTTATTTCTATATAATATAACATTAACAAACGGTTTCTTTGACGCCTCCTTATCTGAGGAACATATTTTTAGTTCCCTATATGTGTTTTGTTCATCGAACAGCCTTTCTTATCTCATGATCGAGCCTTGTGTTGGATTAACATTTTATTAAAAGGGTTCAAAAACGCATGCAGAAGGGGGAGCTCCTTATCTTTCAATAGAGTTTTAGTAGCTTTTTCTCATTGGATCAGTTAAAAATTAATGACCCCCTGGTTTTAAACCAACCGCTGCGTGAAGTTACCCTTGTAACTAGGTATTTCTTCGAATTTTCTTATAATTAAGGGATGGATCATGGAAGTGACCCAGTGCTAAGAAATGGATGGTTTTGAATACAGCTCATCGATCCGCTTCTTGGACTTCTTTGACGAAGTTCTCTCAGAACTTTAACGAATTTTTCCTTAGAAAAGGGTTAAATTTCGAATTTCTTAGAAATTAACGATATGTTTTTGTGGAAGGAATTATGTAGAATTTTCTAGCGGTTACTCTAGAAACCTTATCTGTACATTTGCGAAGTCCACAACTCACTTACAGATCATTGTTCCTTCGTAATTTGACACCTTGACCTACGATACCAAAACTTATATTGTAGGGACGTTGATGGTCTTTTTCTAAACCGTATCCATCTTGGAAAATGTCGATCGTAGATTTATAACTTCTCCTGTTAACTTGTTAAGTTTAAATACCAAAAGTTAGGGCCATGATTAGCCTATTTGTGGCGGTTGACCAGTCCCCCTAAATAACCCTGGACATCAGCTAGTTAGAGCCTGATTAACCTATCCCTGGGTAAATACAAATCATTGGGACCCCCACCCTAAATAGGCATAACCCTGGACTTCAGCAGCCACACCCTTAATCCAGGCCTGCGTATATAATATAAATAATGTAACATCTTATCCAAGTGTATGTATGTATGGGTTGTTGTACTTTAATCTATTTAAACCACAAAAAGTTCCACAGACAATCACGAGTGGTTGTTGTTTGAACTTCTTTCGCAATATACCCGCAATTTAAAAAAAAATACTAAGGTATAGATAATAAAAGGCTAGCTGACAGCATCATATTCTTATATACGCTTCCGTTTTGTGGAGTGATTTTACCGTTTGTTTGTTGTGTTTATATGTATGTATATAAAAGCTTTATAGGCATACTGCCTCGGTTCGTCGACCTGGCTTTGACCTCATGAACGCTGGATCGTGCGCGCGCGCCGACGCTTATATGTACGAAAGGTTTTGGCGCGAGAGAGAAGATAGGGCGGGAAACGGATTCTTCCAGTTGTGGAGAAGAGAAGTTTGTTTCCCCACACAGCTTCCCGCCAAAATGTTCAAGCCTCTCTCTGCTCTCTCTATGGCAACCAGTTTTCTATCGCGGGGGAAATTATCTATATCCTACATGCCTAAAACGCGTCGTCGCCGTGTTTAATACGGTCACCGACCCAAATGCTCGAATAAAAACAGTGCCGTCGATGAACGCTAGAAACCTACAGTACGATGCCTTCTGCGCCCAATATCTATGCCTGAGTGTAAGAACCGGCGAAATATAAGTTCATTACCTTCTCTTAGGCCTAATTCCGCATTTATGGCCATGTAATAAGTATAATAATCGTCGATGCTTAACCCTTATGGGCTCTAATTAATTTCCCTTCCCAATACTTCAAAGGTCACGAACTCCAATGAATTAGAACACCAGTACATCTATTACTAATTCTTCGGTGCTTGACCTTATAGACCCTAATTAATTACACCGTCCCAATACCTCAAAGGTCACGAACTCTAATAAATTAGAACACCAATACATCTATTACTAATTCTAATGGGTGCAGTTAGTGTGTAACAAATCGTGCATTAAATCTAATTCTTAGGGTGCGATAAATTTCTCTTTTGTAAAAAAAGAAAATCAGTATAAATAGAACTAGGCCTTATACCAATACTATAAATTCTCATTTCAAGTAGAAATCCTGGATTAGAAGAATTTTAAATTTATAAATCTATCCCTTACTCCTGTTTGAAAAAAAAAATCAAATGGAGTATTGATAAATTTTATATCAACGTTTTTCAAGTTCAGAAAAGAAAAAAAAAGAGAAGTTTGTCCTTTTTTCCCAAGGATGTCCATGACCTTTTACTTTCTCCAAGGGTCTTTTATAATGGGAGGAGAGGGCCTCCACCCCTCTCTATATCATCTCCTATTCGTAGACCGAGTCCTCCCTCCTCCGAGTTCCTTTAGGCCTAACAAAGTTTATTTTTAGCATCAATACACAGTGGGAGAGGTAAAAGTTTTTCTCAAAAATCGTGGGTACAGAAAACTTTAAAAAGAAATAGATGAAAAAATTCTTATGTGGGGTTCGACGTACCCTCTTGAGGTACGTTTCAACCAGAGGTTGCGCTGCGTTAAATGGTCTAATGCGCTGAAAGGTTAAGTAAGGTGTTTTGTTATGAGCTCTGTGTATTTAGGCATTTCTTCATGATAGTATTACCACAATTTTTGCACTACCCTTCTTGCATTGCCTCAAAATGTGCACTACCCTTGTGGAGTTGCCTCAAACTTAGCACCACCCTTGTGGAGTTGCCTCAAACTTAGCACCACCCTTGTGGAGTTGCCTCAAACTTAGCACCACCCTTGTAGAATTGCCTAAAACTTGGCACTGCCCTTGTAGAATTGCCTCAAACTTAGCACTACCCTTGTAGAGTTGCCTCAAACTTAGCACTACCCTTGTAGAATTGCCTCAAACTTAGCACCATCCTGGTAGAATTGCCTCTAAATGTGCATACTCAGGGTTCAAAAACCACCCTGCTAAAGTTAAAGAACCCTATCTTAAACCGACCTCAGTGCAACTTTCGCTTGTCCCCAAAAAATAATTCACCAAAAAATTTCACTTGCTCCTACTAACATACGAACGGAAGAAGGGCCAAGGAATTATACCAAACGGTGCGAAGTGAATTTATATATAGGTATATATTCGAAATTTGGTTCTAAATATAGAACCTTCACTTCTTAGTTTGTCCACCTCACATTGAACCTGAGTAAGGACGTTAAAAAAAAACATGCAAAGGACCTTAAAAAACGTTTTTTTCTTCTTACCTATACGCTTAACTAAACCTAAGATTTCTATTTTATTGACCGGGTGGGGACAAGCTAAAATTTGTACATGGCTTTGAAAAGCTTTTTTTAGATGGCCAGTTCAGTATAACTGCGATAAACTTTGCTTGCCTATGACCAGCACCTAGAGTCCTAGATCGAGGAAGGAAAGAAGAAATGGTGAAAAAAATTCATTTCCCTAAACCACTTTTCCCGACCTTGACAATGAAAATTTCTAACTCGATGGGTTTATATAATAAGCCGATACCTCCCCGTCTCTTAGCATCATTATTATACATCGTGGATTATAAAAGGGAGCGGAGGGTTTTCCATCAACTTTCTCTCCTATAGATTTTTTATTTCAGATACCCAGGAATTTTTTATACACATTTCTCCTCCATAGATTCCGGATGAACTTTTCCAATTCATGTTTGTGTATATTGATCCAGGCTTTTCTTAATACTTTATTACTTACCTATATCCATCCCGGGAATGATTTTGAAAAAGTTATAAAAATTTGGGAATACGTTGACTGAATTGTTAAGTTTTATTCGTTAGTTAACAGGCGTGTAAATGAAGATGCCTAACAAGCAACAACCTACATCGAAGTATGACTTTCGCTCTCTCTCTTTCTAAGATGTTCATAGTTGATGTAATTAGTCCTCATCTTCGTTCGTTTCCATGGCAACATAGGCCTAAGGTATAATCCCGGAATGTGGGAAATATCCTCGACTCATTGATTAGTCTTAATTACTGCCTTTAAAACAAATATAAGTTTTATTCGTTAGTTAACAGGCGTGTAAATGAAGATGCCTAACAAGCAACAACCTACATCGAAGTATGACTTTCGCTCCCTCTTTCTAAGATGTTCATAGTTGATGTAATTAGTCCTCATCTTCGTTCGTTTCCATGGCAACATAGGCCTAAGGTATAATCCCGGAATGTGGGAAATATCCTCGACTCATTGATTAGTCTTAATTACTGCCTTTAAAACAAATATCTTAAAGTTCAGAATTTGAAAAACTTACGTAACCATCCGTATCTTATACTGGTATTCGTACCCCCTTATGTATGTTCCCGCCCTTTTTTTAAAAAAAAATCTTAGATTTCAGTCAACGCTTTCTTTTGGTTTCCGTTCATTCCCCCGTAATATAGAACCTTTCCGGGAGTAAAGTCACACCGTATTATTTTCTTATTGAATCTAATACAGTCTAAGGTAAGGAGCTGCCATAGCTCCATTTAAGAAAATGTAGTCGGTGTTAACGCACTTTCTTCGCGATGCTGACCGAGTTGAAATCTACTACTCGCACGCTCCCCTTTGCTCGTCATAGCCAGTAATACGTGCCAGCCATGTTTATATTTGAGATCGAGTGAGTTAGGATTTTCTTTTCTTTAAAACATACCGGATAGACTCGTCGGATGAGGCTAATGACCGGTATGATACACGTAACAAACTGGAAGGGTACATACACCATTGTATTTCTTACAAATTTATGGGCGTATCAACGTCTAACGAAAGATTCCATGTATGTGATAGTTTAAGGTGTTTGCTGATATGTTATAATAAAATCGTATTTAAAGCCTACCTGTTATAAATGAAAATAACAACCTATAGGTCAATTAGGAAGTCCTGGAAAATTCAGGGAATTAAATGGTATTTTAAATTTTAGGGGGGAATTTCTTGGACTTACGAAGAACTAGCTGAGGGTATTGAATTTTAATTTTAATCAAAAGCTGATCTTCACTCTTGTTTTTGTCAGAAGTGTACTGAACATTGGTCCAGAAGACCACTGGTCAAAGTGGCCCAGTGAGGGCCTATAGAAAGCTTTCAGTTGGAGGAGGAGCTGAGTCTCGTGACATAATTTACTCTGCCATATTGGTGGGTTTAAAGGCGCAGGAATGAAGCTGAGACCACCCAATATGGCTACCAGAACAGCGGTAAGACTTGGGAAGGTGTGACTATCCCATCTGAAAGCTCTCTATAGTGAAAACCCCTAGCTAGGACTATTTCTTAGTAGATCCTTCATGGCCAAGATCTATAGATAAGTAGACCCGCAGTTAACCAACTCGGGGGTTTCGTCCTTTGAGAATTTGTAATCACGATGTAACGGTGGGGTGGCGTAGCGGCTAGCGCTTTCGCCTCGCAGCAAGAGGATCCCGGGTTCGATCCCGGACTGTGGCCCCGGGTGAAAATCTGGGAACAAATCCTTCTGCGTAGAGTTTGCAAGTTCTCTCCCCACTTGTTAAAAGGAGTTTTCCTCCGTGGTCTAACCCGGTTTCTCCTTTCCATCAAAACTTGCAGAGGTTAACGGTAATAGTTAGTATAGGGCGCTGTAGGTTAGCTGTGGCATAGGGGCTAGCCACCACCCCTCTATGCATTGCAAAGGGACCCACCTGTAAACAAGCCACAGGCTTAGTGTGGAAATCCCTTCATAGACAAAGCTTAGATTATTATTATTATTATGTATGGTGGTTGATCAATAACCTTTTCTGGGTTGAGCAGTCTCGGTTATTAGCGCGAACATTAGTGTTTCAGAAAAACCCCCTTTGATTCGCCTTCCCGAAAAGCCGGTTCCTCTTCTGCATGGCGCGAAAAATCATTGCCAAAAAAAACTAAAACAACTTTCAAGCTACATCGCATTTGAAGACGAGACTCGTTCAAGGGTTGTTATAGAAAGAAAAGTAATGTAATGCCAAGACGTGGTGTGTTTTTTCTTCTTCTCTCTCTTAAGAAGCGAGTATTGCGGATGATGATCTAACCGCACCGCGAGACACTGATGGGGTATTGACCGTCCTGGTCCTATCCGCTCAACAACCCTTATTTCCCAACCCCCTTTCCATGGTACACGGGTACAATTACTGGCTAAATTTCCAGCCTTCGTTCCCCCCTTTTTCATCATCCACCGCCTTCATTCTTATCTAGTCTCTAAATTGTTTCGTCTCAAGACAAAATGGATCATTGGAAACTATAAGAGCTTCCCAAACCAGTAACCTAATGATTGGAACAACTATATACTAAGAAGAAGGTCTACGACACTTCAAAATTCTTTCCTTGAGGACAATTACCTCGTTGACAAGGCCTATCAGTTTATATCAAATGTTGTTGTTAAGTTGAAATAAGCGTCCTTATTAAGGAAATTTGCATAAATAGAATGATGATATTGGATGGTTACTGATTGGTGCAGTGTTATAGCAAGTTTCCTTCTCCTTTAGTGGTTATATTTTGGCGCGAAAACAGTCTGTACCTGTGAGAATTGGACTTTCATAAAATATTAATGAAATTAAATCCAATTAAAGGTCCCTTAGCCTTTTTGATACTTCAGAGGTCAATTGAACTATACAAAGGTCAACTCCCTCTAAAATGTTTTTGCTTGCTGTTAATTCGAATTTATATTAAATTGACAACAAAACACGTGCGGCACCACATCGGTTTCGTCTAGGCCTATGCGTGCACGCTGTGAAAAAGTAATATACTACAGTCATTATAATATTGATTAAAGCGTTATTACAGTACGTTAAACTTTACCGGTATACTATACACGCTCTATTCGTGAAGGTCAATAAACGAATTTAATTCAAGTGGTTAGATAGCACGCGGGATATGTCAACGTCATAAGGCTAGCAGGTCATTGATGTCAGGTTGAAGTGAAAAACCTATATCGACTATTTGCTTGTTTTAACTCTAAAATAAAATTAACTTTTTTTTCCTTTTATTTTTTAATAACACGTAGGCAAGCTGTTACGACAGGCGTTAGGCGTACATCTTTTAATTACAACTCAAGGTATCCCTTTTTATTTAAGGGTTAATGCCCGCTTTACTTCAAACCCTTTGTTCCTGAATCTTACACGTAGGAAACCTGTTGTCTGAAATCGGTCTAATTAAGTTTCTTACTTTCTGTTGTGGAGGAAACATATCAGTCATAAATCTAACACTTCTTATATCGCAGTGATGCTATGTTTCATAACGAATACCTAATTGTTGCATTGTTACAAATTGGGATTTGGTCAACTATTTTTATTTATATTTACCTCACATTGGGTTTTGACAATCATGTGTTTCTCGGAATTACCCCTAACTTAATGCCTTTTCAAACGATACAACTCTAGATGGGTCAAAAGGTTGAGTTAGCAAAATTGGTCAGTGATAATTTTTTAATTTGATAATTCCACTTGTCCAACTTACGTTGGCAGTTGGCACGACCCAATTAGTTTGCTCAACTTAAGTTGACTCATCTAAATGAATCAAAAAGTTCTATCGTCTGAAATGGCATTTAATTGTGGTTACTTAAGTCTATTGTGATTATTTTAACAGTGACAACGAAAAATAAACAAAAACAAAGAGAACTAGTATGTTTGATCATGTATATAAACGTAACAGAATTAAACTGCTCGAAGTGTTAGATTACTTCTTCTGTTGTCATCTATTCTTGATGCATTGAGAGAAAAACAGAAACTAAAACCTATAATAACACTGTACACAAGCAACGAAGAAGTAGCAACGAACTTCTTAGGGTTAGCTTGTAGAAACTAAAGAAAGGCGTTGGGGGGGAATTCGGGGGAAGCAAACTTCTTCGTAGTAAGTTAGAACTAAAGAAAAAGGCGGGAGAAATACTTTGTAAACCTGATTAAATAAACCACGTTGTTCCCCTTTCGGCTCTACTAATTTCTGGTAATGATAAAAATTACTATTGGGAGAGAGAGAAAGTAAAATAAGAACCAAGAGCTATTTTGTTAGTGGATACGGTTTCCGGTCGCTGAACCGTCGAAACGCTCGCTGGCTGCCAGTGCCTGCCTTCCTCTCTTATGTTTCGTGATCCTACATAACTCGGTTTTCAAGTTTGACTGACTCTCTTTTATGAGAAAACGCATTAGTAGCCCTAATTCCTGTATGGCCAATGACTTTGCGATCTGCTTTTGACTGTTAATCTGTCTGAACTCTCTCTCACTCACTCACTGCGTGGTGTCGTTAAACTTGGCAAGTGTATAATATGTTAGTTAAGCCTTTGTAATCCGTATTCACTTTCAACATTGATGAAAGTCAATACTCCTGGTATGCATCGCGTGGGAAATTTGGGCGTTAACGATACATTCATATATATACGTTAGGATTTGATAAATATAAGTTAAACCCTTTTGAAATATCGAAATAACAGAACTGTTTACACTTCTGTAGGGGTTATTTCAGGTCGTGGTATCTTTGTTTGTTTTTAAGTGAAAGTTAACCCTTTTCGTTAGTGACACTAATTAGAGAATGTTGACCCCCTCTATTTGACCTCTCAATTAGTGTTTTAAATTGACTTTTAATCAAAGCGCGACGCTCTAAACAGTTCGATTTCTTTCCCACCCTCGGTAAGGTCGTCTTTTCTCAACCTGTTCCGATTTTAGTTGACCCCGAATCTGACCTCTATCCGCGGGGACGATGACCCTCTCTCTCTAGTATAAGGTTTTTTCTTTCACCTCTCTCTCTCTCTCTCTCTCTCTCGCTCGCTCTCTCCAATCTCCGATCTCGGAATCCCCTCTCCGATCTTGAAGAGAAGCGAGGCCTGGATATGCTGCTTGCTCTTGCCTGTTCCAAGGCATTGCACTGAGAATTTTACCTTAGCAGTTGAATTCCTCCACCAGAATTCCCACTCACTTACATTCTGTTATAAAGTAATCGATAAAATTCTGAGATAAACTATTTTAATATAAAAATATTATATAAATAAAACATTACACTTTTCGTTTAGAAACTTAATTGTAGACTTAATGAGGAATGTTTATACCGCGACCACACGATTAAGTGAAGCTAAGATTATAGTTAAGTATGGCTAACTAGAAAGCCTGGGACATACTCTTATACCGCGTTGTGTTTATATCTATTGACAATGCCCTGAACGTTTGACAATATCAAGTTGATTGTTGGAAGTCATGTTTACCACCTCCATTGAATGTCATACGTATTATTATTATATTACTTAATTAAAAATAACAATTACCATGCAGTTATTAACCCCTTTGTAAAATTACATCATTTCAACATCGACATTTCTAAGAAAAAACTTTAAAGTCAGTCCAATTAGCTAACCCTAAACCTACGTAGACTACTCCAATCCAATCCCAAATCGTATTCCAAGAATTTTATCTCATCAGCCTTGTAATGTCACCTTGAAAAAGAGAAACGTGACAAACCCCCTATACCTTTTTCCAAAATTAAACAAAACCAGATATTTTGGGAGAAACCGAAACGGAGAACTTGTAACAGGTCTCTTAACTAATCACCCCCTTAATCACTTCTTCATCTTCTTCTCCTTTTATTACAACTTTCTCTCTCTTTCCGTCGCGTCGTGCCAATAGTATTCAAGTATTGGCGTACCGGTAGACCTTTTTTTCAATGTCATGACCTATTTCTACAGGGCGCGTAAGAGAAGGCTCCCAAGGAAAGAATCTAAATTAGGGAGAGATCGAGGTAGCTTGCTTGCTTGCTTGGCTTTTGCGTCGCGTCTTTTCAAAAGAAAGATGGTGGAGTCGAAAGATGGAGAGAGAGAGGGAGGGAGGGTGAGAGAGATGAAGATGAAGAAAAAAAAACTCGTTCTCATCCCCCGCCGGTTGCCGGTTGGTTTCTAGATGCGGAGAGATTTCTATTAATACGTAAGATTAGAAGTAAATACGTTGAAGTATAACAGAGAAGTTATAGGCCTACTTAATCTTAGGATAAGGTCTGGAATCAACTTGAAGAATTAGGCCTATTTTCCTTTGTTTATACATAGTTTTTAGACCAGAAGGATTCATACCATTTATACAAGTATGGTAGGATACTTGGAGGACAAAGTAGTCTGTCCTCCAAGTACCCTTGAGTCCTTGTGTGAAGGGTATGAATCCTCCAAGTCTAAAATCTCTTTAAATCAAAAGTGGCTCCCCTGGAAATGTTATCTCTAAGTTATTCTACATTACATTTTGAAAAATTAGCTTTCATCTGTAAGGCGTAAATAGGCGTGGTTTAAATAAACGTAGCCTCTATCCCATTCCACTCTACCTTTCGCAAGGTAATTTTTATTTTTATTAGAAGTTGCAGTTGAAGTTAGTAAAGCTGGTATTGTAAAGATTAAAGTAGTGATTGTACGCAACTTCTATAAATATGCTTCTAATATCGCCTAGTAATATAGAGAATCGCAGTGAGCTGCGCGGTGGGCCAAAATTCAAGGCCAACGATTCCTGGCTTAGGTCAAAGACTTTCCAAGCTCACGCAGAAGCGAGCAAAAGTATATCTTGGCCTTGAAATCGATGCTCGCATCCTCAAAGCCAAGGTTTAAGCGCGACCAAGAAACAACCACTGACATTGCTGTAACTCGCTTTAGCTCCAGTGGTTAATGCCAAAACATTTATTTCTGTACTGACTGAATTCTCGGCTATATCTTGCAGAGATTCTAAGAACATGGATTAACTAACCTAGGGATAGTTCGTTCCCCCAGAAAGATAACACATGCATGTTCCAAACGCCCCCTAGCAGCAGCTACTATCCCTAACAGGAAGTTATAAGAAAATTGGACCAAATATCACGTGGTCTATGACGTCAAAATTGAAATACTACCTAAATTGGGCAAAACTATTTATTTTGCCGAGAGATGGCGCTATATCTACATCCTTTTTGGTCCAATAAATTGGGGGAATGAAGAGGGGAATCAAGGAATAATTCGGAACATGTAGTTGGCGATAGAATTACGTGGGAAACCCAGTTAGTGAACAATCCCTAGCGTTAGTTAATCCATGCTAAGAACGACAAGATATTAGCTGAATTTGTATTATTTAGAAATGTCAAGTAAACATTTTAGACACGTCTGTTTAGAAGTCCAAAATAAGTGTAAATAACTAACAACAAATCCCAGGGCGCTTCACTATTGTACAATATGAATTTATACACCTTTAACAATACGGAGGAAATTATAATGCCTAAAAAACTGTTTATGCTTTTATGCAAAAACACCTTTTTTCGTAAACGGTGTTTTTTAGAGAAACAACGTGTAATTTGAATTAATTTTAATAAATCTACCACCTCCTAAACGATGATATCATCGAGTCACTGAACCCCTTCCTTTTTTTTATTATTGCAATAAATACTTGAACTATAGCCTAGCTTACAAATATTCACAAACAAAATTAAAAATCATTTCGATATAATGAGCTGTACATAAAGGCAGTTAGTGTTAAAACGATAAGAATAGATACAATTTTCATATAATACCACTCGAACCAGTCATCATAAATTTACTGATAAAAAGTTTCTATTTGAAAAAACCGTCTGCGATTCTTTGATTTAGGCTTAACTGACTTGCAGCCTTGACAAATTCGCAGACGATTTTTCAATATGAATCTATAAAAGTATATATATAGATAAAATAGATAGATATATACCACGAAAGATGTGTTATGTTTTTCCGTCAAACAAGTGTTGTATATTTAAGCTGCTAGAACACCATTCTGATTCGAACGTGGCTTAGATCTTTCTAGGTGATAAGTTTTAGTCATAAGTTATGATTGTTATATAATTTCTGAATTTAGGTCAAAATAGGCTTTTATTTCCTACCAATAATACTAAATTAAAGACATTAGAATTTGCAATAAATTAACATTGAAACACCGGGTTTTTTTTCAATATTAAGCTTGAATCTCAGAAACTACATGGAGATGTGTTCAATTAACTCCTAATACCGTTAAAGATAGCTTATAGAGTGGTACTGAGAGGGGAGGAGACGTCAATATTGGTAGTCTAAATTGTATGGCCTGAGTTGACGACTTCCAATATGGTCCCCAAAACCGAGGTAAGAGATAGGAGGGTATGACGTCACGAGAAAGTTCGTGGTAGCGGACTATAGAGATAAGAAAAGGGACTGTGAATCAGGGTTTGAGGCGAATATCTCCAAATATATTTCACACTCCCTTTAAATAAAATAAAATTTAATTGACCTTGAAAGATAATTGTTGCTATATTCAAAGGTTTCAGTTCAGATTGTCAAATTGAAAACATCTTAATTAGATAAACCGTGGGAACCTCGCATAGAACGAAATTAAAATTATCAAACGCTCCCTTAGCTTGTTTCCGTCGTAAACATAGAACCAACCCCTTAACAAACAACGTACAAATTACTGTTATACTGTAGGAATATAAATAAAAGAAAAAACGGTTTTCCAAACAACAAATCACCATGCAGTACGTGCTTTTATTTAGTCATTTTACTTTTTTTTGTCGTTTCCCATATTCTATTACAAGTATCCCACACTGGCATCGCATCTGTCCTAACCCCCAGGAAGCATTGAACACTCAAAGAGTAAACACTCTTCCGGAAAACGTCTATAACTTCCTGCGATGGTCTATGATGGGTTGTTTTGGGGTTAAAAAAGACCTTTGGCTTGAAAATAAATTGAAATTGACTTTCCAACCCAAAGGCTTGCTTGGAAATATTGAATCTCCTTTGAATCTGGCATCCACGGTTACGAACCAATGATTGACATTGGATTTGGCGGTATGTACGTCACATGGAAAGCGATGAACGATTAAGTCGAGCCTTATCAGGAGTGTATTATAATGAAGTGATCATTATTGAACTTGGATTATGTTGAAAGACAAACCCTTACCTAATAAATAGATTACAAACAGCAAAGTCATTATTTTACATTTATGGTCGCCATTTTCCAAGATGGCCGCCGATTGGAATCATTTATCGTACAGAGTACCTACTACTCATGTCTAACGTCCATGCGTAATTTCAGCTCCCGAGATAAAGCGGCTCAGTCTGGGTGTTGATTGATTGATTCATTTATTCAACCACTTTCATTGATATGATTATGATTACTTCGGAATGAATTAGCTTCTATAACTTTGGAGCTATTGACTGTCTCGACATCCATTTTTATCAGATGTAAATAAAATTAGAGGGCATAGACCTACTGAAATAGTATTTTTTCTTTAATATTGTATTAATTTTTATCAGTAGCTTCAGTGAGATATGGAGCTCTAGAACGGATACGTAACTATTAGGCCTAGTTAAAAAAAAGTACTATGTTGCAACTTTAGTACAAAGATGCCCTCTTAAGTGAAGAAAAATACGTCGATGACCTCTGTAGCGAGTGCAGTACTCTTCAGTTAATAAGTATATTCTGCTCGTGTTTATGATATCCATCCAGTATATTAAGAGGGAAATATAGATTTTTTTCTTTCACTGTGTCGTAATACCCTGGTAATTCCACATCATTCAAGCTTCGAACTGAATTCAATAGAAAAATGAGGGTAATGGCCTCGAAAAGTGTTTTAACAGGAACGAAGATAGTTCCGTAACGAACTCTTTAACCCCGAAAAGGTTTTCTGTCCCCGTTTTGTTCTCTTCCCCCTCCCTTATTCGGTGGCCATCTTGTTTAATGCGCTTGAAAATAAAGCCAAGTTTTGGGAGTACAATGACTCCCCCAACGCATTTGGGTAGCGTAATATCGATTCATGGTTAACATTCCAAAAATCTTGGGAAATAAAAGCGCTAGCTAAGAGAGGCTTAGGGACTGTGGTATCCTAAGAAAAACAGAAACTGGCATTGGCAGCTAGGGTGAATGGCTGGAGCGTGACACACTGTCGAAGTGTAGTTTCTAGACGCCGGTCACTGAACCTCACCTAGCAACCAGACGAGGGAGGAGTTAGGCTTTCCTTTTTTGAAACCCCCATGATTTTCCCCTATGGGAAAAGGAGAAACCAATTCCGACGGATGTTACAAGCTAGCTTCCATCCGAGGATTGTTTCGACGCCTCTGATAGGTCGGAGGAAACGACGACGTCACGGCAATACGGGAGGAGTCGGCCTTGCGGGTTCGAAACCGAGTTTGTATATTAAAATAGGCGCATACCACGCGTTGTAGCTTTAAGGCTAGTAGCTTGTACAATAGTCTTCTCCTCTCCTCAGGGTTGAATTTTTTCTACACTCGGATATACTTCTCCCCCTTTTTCGAAGCGAGGAAGGGGGTATAGTCGCGGTTACCCCCGTATACCTTTCGAGCGGGCATCACTCCGGCCTGGCTTTCGGGGTTGCCCGGGTCCCCCTCTTTTCGTTTTTAGGAAAGTGTGTAGCGTTGAAAGGGCCTGTTCCACCCGAACAAGTTACCCGCCCGCGCCTTCTCTTCATTGCCATAGCCTGTTCGAGAAGCCGAAGAGCGGCTTCTCCCTCTGATAGAGACTCTCTCTCACTCTACCCCCTCGCTGGTTCCTCTCTCATAACGAGCAGCCAGTCCACTTTCACTGTCATTCGGAGCCTTGAATTTCTAGCGATCAGGTCGACTCCGTCGGCGCTCTATTTAGCTATTCTAAAACCACATTTATATACGGTTTATTCCTTTATCGAATCGAGAGCGTGGCATAAATACGTTTCTTTTCACTTAAAGTCTCAGTGACATTCGGTGAAAACGTTCAAAAACCTCCCTCTCGTTTCCCAAATCGGACGTGGTGGATTTGTGCTCCCGAAACCTTGAAAAGTTTCTCGTATTATTCAAGCCAAACATTTGTGCGCGACTTTAACTGACATTTGACGATATATCCGGAGTTATATTATATCGAAGTAAAGTCTGATTTGTTGGCCTACGACAGTGTTGTATTCTTTCTGTGCTCCAATCATGACGACGCGTTGTGAACGAGTTTCGTAGAAATTGTTGCATTATCAACTCTTATCGTTGTGTGGATTATTTATCCTACGTCTCTCCGAGTTCGAGGATGATACTCAGCGAAAAGGATCTGCAATTGTTGAGCAACTTACCTAACGTTGAGCTCGAGATGGAGAAGAAAGAGGGTGACCTCAAAATTGGTAAATATTTCTCCGAGTCTCCACCTTAACCTCATTTCTGGCGCGCTTTTTCTTTCCTCTTCGGAAGTTTTTAGCGGTTCTTACGTAAGGTTTTCCTTCTTAATCGTTGTAGAAAGTGAAAGGTGGATAGTTAAAATAACCCGCGGGGATGCATTTTTATGTCTTCTATATCTTTGTTGAATGGAAACGCTCTCCATTTCGTTCGCTCTATTTGGTATGCTAAATTATAGTTTTTCACGTTTTTGCTGACGATACCCATTAGTGAGCGGAATAAATCGAGATTTTCAATTTTTATTGTTGCGTTTGTTTAGAGCCTAAGGTGATACTTGACAGTGAAAGTGAATGTCATTTAAATTAAGAGGAAACTTTATTGCAATATTAGAACGATATAAACCCAACAACAATGTGAAATTCTCGATATTTACACTTAAATTAACTAAGGCGTTTCTTAAACATGAATCATCTAATGTTAATTAACTTAAGTTTAACTGGTAGATAAGTGTTTTTCAAAAGTTCTTCTCATTTTTGGTTTTGTGGAAATTTGCAAAAATTCCTTGAAAATCCTTTTTTTCAAAAGTCTGCCCAAATATTTAAAAAAACAAATATAATGTTAATCTGATTATCTTCATCAAAATAACCTCTTTGACCTTTCTAAATAATTGTCATTAAAAATTAAAAGACATCACCGTTTTGTTAACACTTGAAAGTAAAATTTGCTGTAATACGAAAAAAAATTTCAATTCAGTAGCGTCAAAATATGATAAAACGTATAAATATGCTTTTGGGAAAGACCGTGAATATCTATTATTTTTATCAGCACCGTTTTGGCATTATTGGATTCGAAAAAAAAGGCTTCCCAAGCCCAAGGTTTCGTGGGGAATAAATAGTAACATGTAGGCTAAATCCTAGCATCACATAGGATAATCGACCTTCGTACTAGCTTTTAGAATAGTAGAGGGGGGCGATGGGAAATGGGGGTAAGCATAGCTCGGGTCGATCAACGACGCCATTGCTATAGCAACGTCCGGCGATTGAACCCTGGCGACTGCAGTCAAGGTCGACGACCGCCAGTGACGCCCGGAGTACGAACAAAAATGGCTGCCAAACGCTGCCTTTTTTTAATCTCCTTTCCCCTAAGATATTCCCCCTTACTGCGCCTGCGCGTTCTCATCAAATCCCCGCGTTTATTTTGATTTTAGATCAAAAGTAGGCTAAACATTTTCCAAGTGAATAAAGTTACAAAAACATGCTTGTCACGTGATTCTAAGTAATTTAACACATTTCTGAAGAAGTTAATTTCTTATTTAAAAGTGAAAATTTAATTATATTAAGTTAATTAATTAATTATAAATATTGACTAATTGGATTTAAAATGAAAATAAGTTTTCCCCTCTTTCAGTTGGCTTTTCCCTGGACATGTGTCCAAGGAGAAGCAAACCAAAAGGGGACGAAACCAAAATTACGTAATAATAAAATATTTTCAAAGTGTACTCCATTCTGATTGGTTGTTATTATAACCCACCAAATCACGTGACATTCTTGTAACTGATTAGGATAAGTCTATAAACGTTTGGTGGCTGGCTGTCAACGACATTTTATTTGTAGGGCAACTGATAAAAATTGAATTCGTTTATTGGCAAGAGAGGAAATTATGCCAATTTAAGTGGAAGATAAGAGTAAATTTGACACGTGCATTGTAAACTCGTCTATGTCTCCAAAAGGCGAGGTCACTAACCTGTTAACTGACTGGCCTATTTTCTGTCTCATTAAGGGGCTTGGGAGTTAAGAGAAATCGATAAGTTGGGACGGTAAGGGAAAGAGAACCTTAATCCTTTCCCCCTATCTCCTATGTATAAACTAAAAAAGAAAACAAGTATCTCAAATTGCGCCTTTTCTTTTGTCTTTTCACAGAATTTGATGGGACCACAGTGTTGTGCAGAGTTTGTGGAGATAAGGCTAGTGGATTCCACTATGGAGTTCATTCCTGCGAGGGTTGTAAGGTAAGAATCAAGGAATTTTGTTGTTTATCCGGTGATTTAGATTCCCCTTAGGTTAATTTGGAAAATTGACCAAATTAACCTTTGTTACGAAAAACACTTCTATTAAATAATCGCGCTTGTATCATTAACATCTCAAATTCTCCGTATAAATACAAACAAAACTGGCGCGAACTAGTGGCCCCCAAAAGTTCACCCCAAGTATTAGAACAAAAGAGGCCCTTTATCCCTGATTCATTTGGGGAAAAAAAATCGTGCCAAAACGGACGTCTTCCGTTTCCCCCCTGATAAAATCTGATGAGTTCATCGCCATCACCTAAAAAAAGAAAATAATAATAACAATAATGTAAAGAATAAACAAGGTGTATTAATAACAATAAGGCGCCATTTTGGTCGTTCACGAATACCCCCCATAAAATTCGGAGCGAGAGGGGTCCACACAACGCGTGCGCCTTGGAACAGTTTCACATTGCCCGCAAAATGGGAGGAGGCGCGCGCGCTTTTCTCCTCTAGTTCTGTGCCCTTGAAAATTGCCAATGATAAGGCAAAGGGGGGCTAGAAAATGAGCCTCGCGCCTTACTAAAGCCCAACGCCAGTAGGGGGGACGCCATAAGGTTCAACGTCCTCACCTCATTCCGAGCGCGGATCGGAAAGCTTGGTTCAACCTTTTGAGGCTCAGCAGCGCCGTGCTGTGGCGTCGGCGGAAAGACGTGACTTCCCCCTCGTTTTACTTTTCTTCCCCCGTAAGTTGGGGCCCCCGTAATCTCACCCCTCCCTTAAGTTTGTTTAGGTGAAGAACGTTGAGGACAACGACCTCGCGTTATCCTACTAGAATAGTAGCACACTTTCTACCCCTCTCGGATCATTTTCCCTGCCCCCTCTTTTTATAACTCTGGGGGAACGGCAGTTACTCACCCCCCAGTTTAACGATTTCGCGGGAAACCTAGGGAAAACGCTTGGGTAACGCCGAGGCAACGTTTCCGAGGGAAAGTGGACGGGCAGGAAGAACACCATTTTTTAACGCCAGGAGCCCACTGTGCTTGTGATGGTGTTACGATCAGGGGGGCGCGGAAAAAGAGGGTGTATTTTAGGGGAAACTTTTTTTTTACTCTTTTGATTTTCAAGTTCAAGGTTGTATATTTCGGCAGTTCATTGACCGTCCGTCGCTGTAGGTAACTTGTTTGGCAAAGGATGGCATCGTTCGAGTCCCATACAAATATATAACATTCTTTTAGAACGACTCCATTGTTGAAGCTTTTATAGTTATAGAAATGTATCTTGATCTTTAAAGTTTTTAAAACATGGGGGCGAACTCTTGAAATAAGGCAGAATCTTAATCTTAGCTGTCAATTAAGCTCTGTTTTCTTGATTGATACAAATTGCCATTTTCCATTTTAGTAATTATCGGCGATATTGGGAAGGGAGCGCTCTAGTTTATTATAACAATCAGGGGCGTATTCCCGATTATCAAATCACGAAAATTAAGGTGTCCATTTAGGGTATAGGTAAGCCTAGCTAATTAGAGAATGGCATTGGCCAAGAGTTATTAGTATAAAACGCAGGCAATTTTAGGGTGTGGACTTTTGAGGTTGCCCGAGTATTGCTCCCGATATGGAAGGGCTTTAATGCTCTTCAAATTATAGAGCATTCCTTCCCCCCCTTTCTTCCTTCCTCTTTTCGCGTTCCCCCCTTATCCGAGTCAACGACCTGCTGACGCTCGAAAATTTCTATTTTCTCTCTGCCTTGCCTCTCAGAGGTTCGAACTCACTACCTCTCCATCCATGCCTACCCTACTTCTTGGCGCGCTCGTTGCGCAAGAGATAGTTTTCGTAAACAGGGCTGAAGAAATGTATCAAAATTTGGGGTGAAAAAAGTTTTAAATTACGTGGAAATTTATTAAGCCTAACTTGGAATAAATTTGACCATGATTATTATTCCAATTTGGCGTTTATTGACAAATGTAATTTTGATATAACACATCTAGTTAATAATATATATTCAAGCGTATCTTCTTAATAGGTTAATTAAAGCCATAATAATATAATATAACACGTGTAAATTAGGAAATAAATATTGCTGTGAACGAATGCTCTAAAAAAACAACTTTCAATAGCGGTGTAATTACTAAGTAGATTAATACACTAGTAGCTCGCGTGTATGGTTTTACAAGCCATTGGCTTGTTGCGACATTTTATCTAAGCTGCGCTCTACTTTCACTCATTTTTAACGTTTTAACGGAGGCCCCTAAAAATGTTTACGCCATATAAAGTCAAAGTTAAATGACCTCGCGATATCAAACTTTAGTTTTGTTCGCTTTTCCTAAATAAAAAAAGCGCAGCGTGATCGATTTACTCGTAATATGCCGGAACGTTGATATCCGTTAAATTACGCGGAAAAGCCTATATTCCGTTTCTAGAACAATAACATTTTCCATATTTTGCGCGTAAACAAGGTCTGATTCGAGCGTTAACCTCTGTCCCTGATAAGAAATATCTATTTCATAGAGTTCCACGAAAAATCCTCAATGAAGAGATTATCCGTGTTAGATTAGTTAGATCATAGTTCTCGTAGTACTAGTAATTGCTACGGAAAGGAGCAATATATGTGTCGATATGTTTATGGGCTCAAATTAATTAATTACCGGGTATGGTATTACTAAAATTCCTAGAGGAACGTTGAGGAATCCATTGATACCCCACCCTCCTCCGAAAACAACAGGGTAAAATGTACCGAGCGCGGGTCGACTTCCTATATTTCGTCCAATGGATATTTTTTTTTGGAACAATGCTTTGAATTGGGCGCCCCGTGGGGGTGGGTGGGCTAGAATGCCTTCTTAACCCAGTGAGAGGCGAGAGTTTGCGAGCGACTCGAGGCGAGTAAGGAGCAACAAAACGGAGTTCAACCACCTCCGGTGACCCGATCTCGTCGGGCTTTGAGAGCGAACGCCGAGTTCAATGCTCCGAATTGCGATTTCGATCCCCCCCTTTCCCCTCGGCTCTTTCCCAACTAAACCTACTTAAAGTCGACTTCCGCCCCCCTCGCCGGCCCAGCTTCCGACTCTGTTGTTCGGCCAGACCCCCCAAACTTCCTCCTTGGCTCCTTTAAACCTTACATTTATCGAGCCGGGGGATAACCTCTATTCCGTTCGGCAACGATTTCCCCCTTCTTGGCGTAATGCTCTTTGTTACTTTTTTATTTTGGCCATTCTTGTCCCGCGACGGACCAATCGGAAACGAGAACGTCTATGACGAGCGCCCCTTCGCCAAGCGTGAACTTGGCTGAACGGGCGGAGCTACGGCGTTTTTCGAAGCGCGCGCGCTCATTTTGACGTCACGCACTTTCGCTCTCGTTAGAAGTATGTCACCTCGTTTGGGTCGGTCGTTGCCCCGTCGTTCCGATTACGTCACGAGAACCTCGGTTTCGGCTTAGCTTTGGTAGCGCTTCGTGACCCCCTTCGCGAGATGCTTACCCCCCGCTCAGCCGCCTTCCCGCGCTTTACCGAGTGAAAAACTTTGGTAATCAGAAGAGCCGCTCTGACCCAGATTGGACCATTCGTTGCCCAAACTCCCGATCTAACGGAACTATTCGCCGTTCGCGCAGTCAGTTAAGGCCTCGCGAGCCTTGTTTTAACACTAGAAACCTTCTCTGGGTCTGTAACGGAACTCCCGCTCGGACCGTGCCAGTTTTGTTCGTCAAGCCAAAGCGGAAAGGATACTTCCGATTAAACCGCGATTATTAGTATTTATTAATGCCTGCTTTATCGTACAACAATCGCGAGACTGTGATTTTAATGATACTTATTTAAGTGCCACTTATTTAAAAAAACTAAACTGTATAGACCAATTTAGTACAAAGATTACGCGTACAAAGTTATGGCCATTCTCATTTATCAACCCGCATCTGAACAGGGATTCTTCCGGAGGAGCATTCAACAGAAGATTCAATATCGGCCGTGCACCAAGAATCAACAATGTTCCATTCTCAGGATTAACCGTAATCGGTGCCAATACTGCCGTTTGAAGAAGTGCATCGGAGTTGGAATGTCCCGTGACGGTAAGAACAACATAATTTTTCTCAATCCCTTGTCCCCTAAAGTCCCGCTTGATACGTTCGTGCAGTTCTACTTTAAAAACCCATCGTTAGATCCCTCAACTTTAAAAATAATTCCCGCATTATCCCATTGGCCTAGCGTAAGGTGGCGCTACTTGTTGGAGTTGAAACTTCTGGAATATCTTTTATCTTCGACTCGCGACAAGTAGCGCAACCGGTGGCGGAAACATAAAGCTCTAGTTGAGGTAACTGTCGGCGGATGGCGCGACGAACTGGGGGAATTGATATAGGTAGGGGATGCAAATTCTAAGTGGGTCGAATTAAGGGGAAAGAAAGGGGGAGTTGAATTTTGTTTTTCTCACTTCATCGGCAGACTTAGTCCTCGTCGGTAACTTATTTGGGAACTTACTTGGGAGATCGAAGTGGCTCGCGGTACTTGAGTGGCAATCAATCAATCATTGTATTGAATTGAGCAAGTTCTCTCAGTACTTAAAAATAATGAAACTTAAACAACAAAACACTTTCTTATTGTTAGGTAATTAGTAACAGCGATACTATTCATAATTAAACTTCTTGATTTAAATAAAGTTAAGCAAAAATTATAAAATCACAACAGGAAATCCTGATTAATTACTTAAAATATTTATATAGTCTTTTAAATAATTGCATTAGTTAACATTTATTTAAAACATTTTTAAAATAAGCAGTACTTTATGAATAGACGTAAATGTATAATTGAATATATAGTGTTTATAAAAAACCTTACAAAAATTCATTACATCAACCTCGCCAAATGCAAGGCCTGATTTCTAATTTTTGCCTTGGCTTCTGAATGTCTGACCTAGATGGCGCCGTAGTTAGGAATCTTGGCGCGTATTCCCGTCGATAATTTTGGTTGACTCTCGCGCTGATTTTGAAGGTCAGAGCTCGTTAAAGTAGGTCGCGTCGGGAGGAAACAAGTTCAAGGGCAGAGCAGGCACTGGCCGGCGCGCGCAATGACACATCAACAGGGGAGGGCTGGAAACTAGAGGGGAAGGAGGGAGGGAGGGATGGAAAATTCTCAGGGTTAAGCTAACGTTTAAGCGGAGAGGGAAAGGTGGTTGCGGAGACGAATTGTACGTTTGACGTCACGACCCTCGCGCCCACGTGACCATGGGTTGCGCTGAGCCAGGGTTGACGGTTAGGGCTTCCGCAGTGTATCGGCTAGAGGGCCCCCGCTCAGTCTTACTTGCGTTCTTCACTCTCTCTTTCGAACGTAGATAAACTCGAGCCCGTGCTCTTGTCGAAGTATACTTTTGCCGCGCACTTTGGCGAGGAGAGAGAGGTTTTTGACAATGGAGCAGTGAAAATTTACGCGTCAGTTCGTGATCTCCGATTTTCTAAGTCATATCGTTAACGAATCGAATTAATAATTAAGGACTGTCGCTAGGATTATCACCCCTTCCGGTTGTTAATTACCACCAACCACGTGACTAAAAATGGCCAGTATGCTAAGTAGTTTATTGACCAACGGTAGTGCCGCCTTCACTATGTCCAGTGACTCAAACGGAAAATCCCGTCGTGGGAACGGTGTTAGTTTTTCCGCCAGTAGAATCATTAACCAATGTGAACCAAAAAATAATGGTACTGGACCCCCGTTACCCGATTCCAGTAAGTTGCCTTCACTTTTCTTTGTAGCTAGCATCATTTTATTCAGATTATTCAATAGTACTGCCTAACTATTTGAATGAAATGGGAATTCAATTCGATAGTGAGGATATATGTTTTTTCAATAAGATTGTTAAGGGAGTCGAGTTTTCTAGATCAAAATTGACGTCGAACGCGGAAGTGCGTTTCAAACATTTTACTTTCACCTACGCGTCGCTCCTGAGCTTCTCTAGAGTCGGATCTCTCTCCATCATCCATCCATCCCTCCTATTGTGACGCGTGTTATAGTTCATCTCGGGGTGGGTTCTTGTAGAATGGCTTATGGATGGTACCAAAAGGGTTAAATGAAGATTGAGCCACCACCAGAGGGGGTACAGTTTAAAATAAAGTGTAGTAGGAGGGGGGAGAGTGTTTTTTTCACCACCAACCCCATATCCTGGCGTTGAGCCAGAGATTTATAGCGTTGACGACGAAAAGCATTCACCTTGGATTTCTGTCTTGTTAATGTCTCCTACCCACCCCCGAAAACTTGGTTTTAGAGGTCAGAAGACCTTCGCTTCATGTCTTTAGTACATCTGCCTTAAACCTTTTTCTTTCGAGGCCGTTTCTTACATTCATTAGATAAATAAAAATGTAAAACACAATTCAGAGTTGGAAATTAGATAAATAATTTCCATCCCAAAAAAGAAATCTTTCCTCTCAAATTCTCCTCTCCTATCGCTCCAGAATTAATTCCTTTAAACCTTGGCCTCAATTTTTCCACCTGTTAAATAAAAATAAAATTAAACCTTAGCTTGAACGTATCAAAGCGTCACTCACGAGTTTCTACTAATTAATGTATAATGTTTTCTCGTTTTCGTGTAAATATGCTAATTTTGTATTTCCCCCCCCTTCTTTGTATTCAACAGCCGTCAGGTTCGGACGCGTCCCTAAGCGTGAAAAAGCCAAGATTTTGGCAGCCATGCAAAAGGTCAATGCCGATGTCCAAGAAAGGGCACTCAGCGTTGAATTGGAAGATGAAGCCAAGTTGATGACCGCCATTATGCGAGCTCACGATGAAACTTGCGATTACACTAAAGAAAAGGTCATCCCATTATTGGAGAGAGCCCGAAATCAACCAGTCTTCACTCATTGCCCGTCTCAATTGGTAAGCTTGAACTTTGATATATTTCTCATAACCTTTGACCTTAACGGTTAAAACTTATACCCGCTAAAAAAAGAACTAGTGCAAAATTCTAAATCACTCGAGTCAGTTCAGTTGTCACCTCCCCCGTTTAAGATTCGCGAGAATAGCTGACATCTGGATATTTTCAACCTTAACGCCTGGTAGTACGTTGTAACGCAGCTGCTTGTTTTCCTATTAATATATGAAATTTTAGCGCCAAAACGTAGTATGTTATGTCCTTGGTAAATTAAGTTTCGACCCCCCTACCCATTCTTTATATACCCCTTAATAATTTTCAATGCCAAATCTTTTAATGCACGTAGACTCTCTCTATAAACAGTTGGCCATGGTGGGTGTACATTCTCTTTTATGATTTAAAATCATCTTCCTCGCATTGTATTTCACGGTCATGTTTTTTTTTTAAAACATCGCCTTCAAAATTAAAAAAAAAAAGAAAAAGGTTTTAATATATTTTAGCATTAATTCAAGGTTAGGAAAGTTAAGTATACTTTTAGGAGTGGGCGTATTTTTGTAGATACGGTTGGTTTTAACTCTTTTTAGCATTTTTAAAAACTTAGTCAAATTTCAGATAGATTTCGTGAAACTGAATCGTTAAAAATTTAAACAGAAATACGATAGTCTTTCTTCATTCTTGTGAAAGAAACTTTTTCAGAATCCCTCCTCGCCTTGTTAATATATTTTTAAAAATTATTCAAGGCTAAAGTTTTCTTTTCCAAGGATACGTACGAACTTATTCGAATTAATAAGATCTTTTATGTCCTTTTAAGTTCTGAACACCCCTCCTAGATTTTTTTTTTTTCATTTTATAGCTTAGCTCTAGAGAGATGAGCCTGATTTTTAAATTGAAACTTTTTATACGCCTTGTAAAGGCTATGTCCTGCTAGGTCCCTTTTTATAATAGGAGACTAGGCCTAGTACCCAGCCAATTTTTTTTCCCACCCTCATTTTTTAGACATATCCTTGAGGGGCGAACCAAGGGTTGGTGGAATTTTTTGCGCCAATGACCTTCTTCAAGTTATTTTTTTTTTAACTAACGCTCATCCTCCTCTCTCTCCCGAGTCTTCTTGCACTTTCTGGTGGCGGCGGGCGATGTAACTCTTATTGCGTTCTAACTTCTTGGTAGAAGAGTGAGGGGCAAAAAGGGAGGGTTAGAGAGTCGCCGAGGGCGATAAAGTGAGCGAGGTCAAGGCTAGATGTTTTGAAAGGTGCCGGCGACCTTGGACGCGCAGCCGGCGTTGCGCCCTTACTCCTAGCGAGCACCTCATTCGCGTTCAGCCACAGACTACAACGTTTTTAGCCTAGACACTACCAACGCGGCTTTCTCTCTCTCTCCCTCTCTCTCTCTCTGGCTGTAGTCAACGAGCGCGACGTTTCTATGGTAACGGTAACCTTGGAAAAGGCCGAGATTAACGTCTAAAATGGCCGTCACTGGCTTTGGCTGTAGCTTAAGTTCGATCTAGTCTCGACTAGAAGCGCCGCGCCGTGGCCAAATGGATGTTTTCCGCTAAATATGGCTCCGAACCGACCTTGACCGCCCCGCTCTCTCTCTCTCTCTCTAAGTACGGCGCACCTTTCTCGAAAGTAAAAAAAGAAATTCGCGGTACTAACTCCACTGCCATTGCGCTAAAACAATAAAAAAAAGCACCCTTTCCATAAATTAAACGAAAAAAGCTCTAGAAAGTTTTGCAACGGGAATTAGATTTACACGGAAGTAAAAAGTCGAGTGTACTTGGGTTACTCGAGGTTTCGAAATTAACCTTGATTCTGTTTTTTTACCAATTAGCATTAAAAACACTTCTACTTGGGTAATTTAGAATTTTCACGTTCTTGCCAAACAATATCTCGTGTCGTTGTTAAGTACATTGGGGTTTATTAATAACCACGTTTCTCTCTTTCTTTGTCTTCTTGTAGGCATGTCCTCTAAATCCTCCGCCTCAGTGTACCGAAAATGGTAGCACCAGAATCGTCGAAGACTTTTCCGAGAGGTTCTGGCCCGCCATCCGTGGTGTTGTTGAATTCGCCAAGCGTATTCCCGGGTTCAGCCTGTTAGCGCAAGACGATCAGGTCACACTCTTAAAAGCCGGAGTTTTCGAAGTTTTACTCGTACGATTGGCGTGCATGTTCGATCACCGCTCCAACGCGATGATCTGTCTGAATGGCCAAGTCTTAAGACGGGAAGCTATTCACGCCGCTAGCAACGCGAGATTCTTGTTGGACTCCATGTTTGACTTTTCCGAGCGCCTGAACGCCCTAAGATTATCCGACCATGAGTTGGGTCTCTTCTCCGCCGTTGTGGTCATCGCACCTGGTAAGCATCTTCTTTTGCCTTAATCATGATTTAATAGACTTGTCAAGGCAGTTGAGTTACCAATAAGCTAACTTGTCTTTCCTCTGTTTTTTTTTCTTCTAATAGACCGCCCAGGTATTCGCAATCTCGAGTTGGTTCATAAAATTCAAAAGAAGTTGAGTGAAGTCCTCCAAAAAGCGATCACCATTAATCATCCCGAGAATCCGTCGCTCTTCGACGACTTGATGAAAAAGATTCCGGATTTGAGAACACTGAACACTCTTCATTCGGAAAAATTGTTGGCCTACAAAATGGAGCCGCACATCAAAGACAATACTAACGCCGCTAACGGTTCCTCCGGCAACAACTCGGAAGCTGCCTCTTCCCCCGAAGTGGCCTCCACGTCGGTACCGCACTCCCCCGTCACCAACGGGGGTTCTTCTTACGCGGACTTAATAAACGATCCTTGGGTGCAATACACGATGAGAACATCGCCTCCCGCGCAAACACGCGTTAGCGAAGAAGACCGCAGCGATTCTCCTGGACAATTGAGCCAACATAATGGCAGTACAACGGGAAGCGAGTGGTCTACCACTGATTCGAAAGACAGACCTGAAAGGTTCGGTAGTCCCCGTTCGGTCGGGAGTAGCGTATCAGTTGAAGAAGCCAAGAGCCCCGTTCGCGCCAATTCCTTTTCGAGTACGCGCAGTTACGACGAGGGTGTTTGCTCCAACGATGCCGCCACAGGGCAACATCATCCCCCCGCTCATCACACCAATCATTTGACGCAACATCATCCCATTCTTCAGCAACATCTGCAACAGACGCAGCCCCATTACGCCCAACATCTTCAAATCTCGCAATTTGGAAAGAGGCCCCGAGAAGCCCTCGTTGACCATAGTTCCAGCGACGAAAGCTTCGCCGTTGAAAGCCCCATCAAGGCCGGAGCCTATCACAAAATCCGAAGGGTAGACTCGCCCACGGATTCCGGCATCGAAAGTGGAAAGGAACACGGTGGTCCCATGTGCACGCCGACCGCGTCGGTTTGTTCTAGTCCCCATTCCTCCATGGAGGAGAAAGTTAAGGACGTTTCCGACTCTGAAGGCGGTGACAAACAAGACATCGACGATATGCCAGTTTTGAAGAGAGCCCTACAAGCTCCCCCGCTTATCAACACCACCATGCTCATGGACGAAGCGTACCGCCATCACAAAAAGTTCCGCGCCGCGCGCAAAGAAAGTGACTCTCCTTCCAGCCAAATGTGTCCCAGCAAGGCCTCTTTGGCCAGCGCTCACAGCACTCTCGTTAAAACTCTCGAACAAGCCCCGAGATACATGAATGAACAGCAGTTGAAACGCACTGACTTTATTCACAATATCATCATGCGCAATGAGTCAATCCCGGCCCATTGCGCGGCAGCAGCCGCGGCCGCCGCGAATTCGCGTCAGGACGCCAAAAGCCCCCAACAACAAAACATCATGGTCAGTTGCCCAAACAATGTCGGTGAAATGAACGGAAACTACGCCACTTACCAAAGAACTGTCGTCACCGCCAGTTCACAAGGGAACAAAATGGTCGTTTGTCCTCCGGGTTACTACATCCCGGCGGGACAGGCGCAAATGACCAACTCAAACAATCCCACCAACAATAATAACACTCCAACGTCTTGGTCTTTCCTACCCGGGCCACAAGCCACGTGCCCCTATACCGGAGCCACCGCTACTAGCAACTCGTCCTCGACCTCCGTAACAATGGTCAGGACACCCGTCATGACGGTCATTTCCCCGTCGAGCGGTTCAAACTCCCCGGCACCCACTCAAAACAATACCATGAGTCCTCCACCTGCCATGAATGGTCAACGCTTGGTCGTTTTTGACCCTCGCGGGAACTCCGCAGCCAACTGCGCGACGCTAGTCTCTCCCCGCGTCAGCCCGGCCCCGGACAATCGAATGCGTCAGCAAAACGGCGGTAGTTCGCCTTCTCCAAACGCCATGTCCCCGCCCGCGACAAATGGTGACTCGCAACCTTTGAACTTATCGAAGAAAATGTCTCAACCCACCGCTTTAAAAATGGAATCGTGAAATGTTTACCATTCTTAAAAAAACTTTCGTCTCGCTCGCGATATCGCGTCGAGAACTAAGCGTACGGATGAAGAACCAAACCATACCAAATTTTACCGTGGCTCAGGTAACTACGACAAAAAAAGGCCTACGTTCAAAGACACTCATTTTCATCGTCAAAAATATTCGAGACTATCATTTTCACGCGTCAAACGTCTCGTCAATTCCCTTCGAGAGAATCGAAAAAGTACGTGTAATAAAAGACTATAAATATCTATTACATCGTACGATGGAACAATCCTCCACTTTGACTGTGTTAAATGAATCAATTCATATAAGTCGGGTTTTCCCCCCCTACCCCCTAAAATCCCCCCCCCTAATCATAATGTTGCTAACGAATGTTCGAAGTCCCATCCTACCTAAAAACTACAAAAAAAACACCGTCAAAACAAAAACACCTTTATTGTAAATAACAAATTACCTTTTATTCTATACATTAAAAAGTATGTATGTGTAAATTATTTGTGAATGTGAAGATCTCAAAGAAATCTAATTAATATTGTTATAAACATATTCAATTTAATTAATTAATAAAAACGAAAAAAGACAAAAATACAAAATAACGGTTATTCGGGGGAGTTATTTAAGACAAATTTTAGATGAGAAGTTAATCATTGAGTTGTACAGATATAAAAGAAGTTTAATAATTAAAAATTTTTTGGGGTGGGGAGAAAATTAAAAATAGTTCTTTAAAAAAAACGAAAACAAAAAAGTGAAAATATTTTTTTCTTTTTTCCTTATTTCCAAAAATAATTAATTATAAGCGATGGTATTCAAATCGGGTAAAGTTTATATTCAATGTAGTAAAGCGGTTAAGCTCTCGGTAATTTCAAATAAAACCAAATGGCTGTTATTAGGTATAGATTTAATTAATTAAAAAACAACAAATGATAAAAAACCCAATTATCCCAAGCACTCGTACAGTATTAAGTGTAAAGAAAATAATTTTTATTTCTTACTGTCGTTCAGAGAAACTTTCTGTACCTGGCTGTGTAGTTATTAAGAAAAAAAAAATAAGCACTGAATGATTTCAATAAAGTTTTCACTGCAAAACAGTAAAATATATGGTTTCTAACTACTTTCATTTAAGCCTACACACTACATCCTACGTCGTAATATTAAGCCTATTTTTCAGTTGCAACGAAAGTATGAGGGGAAGGAACGAGCGTAAAATCAACCCTCTTTCAACTTGGATCATTGGCGCCTGCGCTGTAGCCGTTTTGTCTAAAACGTGTGTTTAATGAGACAAAAGGTCACGAAGCAATTTCTAATAAAAGAGTAGACCAGACTAATTCTTTCCCCCCTGTCTTTGTCTGCGACTGACGACCACGCGTTCATTTTCAGATAATTTCCATCAATGAAGCCTGCTAATATTTCGGGTAAGTGATGACGTAATATAGCCTAAAATCCCTATTAAACATTTAATTTATCATCATTATCCCACCCTCCTCCAGTAGCCTAAAGATGTCTTAAAAAATTCACCTACGGGGTCAATACGTGACGTGACGCGTGGCACTAAAAAATTAACCTTTTTCCCCTCCCCCTTTTGCGCAGATCAAAGCTGGTCGTCAGTGGGTTCACTTCGTTTAATGGTGCTCGAGAAATAACCTCCGTTTTATCGCATTTAATTTACTGGATTATGTTAGATATTAATTAGTTAAATCATTAGGTTTATTTGTCGGTAATGCGATTGTTAAACGGATCGCTTTATACGTCTCAACAAATACATCAATTTTATCGATGGTGGACAAACCTTGCGGACACCCTGACAACCACATACGTACAACGGCACGACACGGAAAACAGAACCAGGCTCGACCACTCACTATCAAGGTAAGACCATTTATTATTCCGGAGAAGTTTATAGGAAAGTTATTTTTGGGGCTAAATTGTAAAATCAATAGGCTTAAGGTCAAGGCGTGTTTAAAAATGGCCTTGCTCTAATAATTGGCGGACACTTTTTTATTTCTGACCGTGTTTTCTGGACAAAATTTATTTATAGATCTTAACCCTAAAACCGCCTCGTTTTCAAATTAAATGCCTATGCCGTAAATTCAGAAACATTTAAAAGCCTAATAGTCTAAACGTGATGTGGTTACGTAGTTGGTTGTAGCTGTGGCCCAAAGGGATATGTAATTAAAATATAAATGGATAGTGTTAATTTAGAGAGGTATGTCTTGGCGCCAATTTGTAAACCAACCAACATTTGTGGGTTCTCCTAATTATTCAAGATGGCGGGTGATCTAATTATTGCGTGTGTCATACTGGCACGGACTTTGTATTTCCAAAGAGGACTGGTAGTGGCAGAACAGTTGTTTTTTACGATCTACAGCTTCTAGGAATAAGTCTCGTTTTCATTTACAAACCCCCCCCCCCTCTCCCGGCGCCTGCGTTTGAAAAGGGAGATCCGCATTTGCGTCCCCCCCTCCTGCATGTAACCTTGAAACTTTCACATCCCCTCGCTCGTGCCGCCGCGCTTTTTGTATCGCTAAAGCTCCAAGTTTTGTCTATCCCCTATGAAAGCTAAGAGATCCATGATGATACATAAATAATGTACAAAGGGTAGTGTGTATGTTCAGTTGTTAACTTGTTGCATAAACACAACACGAGATGTACTACATATCCTGTGGAATCGTCTGAAACAGGATGTACAACGCGGAACACCGGACATGAGTGATAGCTTTAAAAACGGAACTATTTTTTATTGAGGCTCTCGTCGGGGTTTTTATTCAAGGTCTAACCCTTTTGTCCCAAGGTTACTAATATTAATAGATAAAAAAAAATAGTGGTGTAGTAAAAACGCTTAAGTAAGTTTTTCTATTTGAAATTATTACCAACCTAGATATTGAATTAACCTTTGACACTGTTTTTACTAAATGGTTTGACCTTTAACCTCAATGACTAAATCCTTGGAAGGAAAAAATTACCCATTATAAGTATAGTTAAAAATATTCAACCCCTTTCCATCTGCGTTGTTATCTCGTACAAACATACCATATTTATCTTGATTACGTGAGTTATATTCATTGAAGTTTTATTTTTGCGGTTTTTTTTATCAGCACCTCGTGTTTTAGCTTAACGTTAGTGAAAGTGGCGACCCTGAACTGAGTAAAAATCCTAATCTCGTAGAATTGAAGGTGAAATTAATAAACGATATGCATGCATACATACATTAGATGGTATGTACATTGATTGAGCGGAGACAAAAGCTATATAGCATAATTTACCCATCCTTGCTCTGCTTAAACCATTTTGAAGGCCAATTTGATTCAGATTGTAATCCTTATTAGCTTAGCCTTTAACAAAAGTATAGGAGATGAAGTTTAACAATTTGAAAAAACCACCCTCTAATGGCTGACAAATTTGCCAAAACGGACTTGGTTTTAAAGTTCTATCAAGAAGTGATATCTAGTTTATTAGGGAGAAGGTTTAAATTTCCACATTTCTAGCTTTATCTCCAGTCCAAACGTAGGCCCGGAGTTAATCCCCACCTCTAAATTATAATTAGCATCTCATTTGTTCTTGAAACCTCACGTCAGCGCGACGCGAATGACGAAAATTACGTATTTTCCGACTGAGGAGAGGCGAAATAGCCGGGCCTCCTTTTACGTCTCCCCTTGTATTTTGAAAGGGGGACTGGAACTATGGCGCGCGAATACTTAGGCATCATGTACCTTCTCCCCTAATAAAATAGATATCACTTCTTGGTTCTAAAGAGGCAAGGTTCTCCCGGAAGTCACAATGTGGAAGACTGAAATGATTACACCTAAAACGTAATCGGTGTACTTGGAGTCTGAGAGTGATTAGCCCCTCGAATGTCATTTTAATAGACCATTTCGATGAAACTACAAGAGGGAAAGATGGGGTAAAACTCTGCCTTCCATCTCACTTTTTGGCGCCTGCGCTGTTGTCTCTTTGTATCATGGCTCATCATGAGAGTGCGCAGAGACAGATGGCAATGTATCAACCCCCTTGTTGGTCCCGATGCTTTCACTTCCCTTCCGGATGTTCCCCCATCTTAACCCTAAATCAAGCAGACGACAACTGCTTTTTATCACAACTTCATAATCATGTACTTCAGTCCTTATCTTAGGCCTTGCACGCGTTTTGGTTTCATTGGCGAAATCGCTGGAAATAGACGACACTGTTGTAAAAAGGAATGACGTATGATATTTTTCGCGCTCAGCGAAAAAATATATAAAAAGGGGTATAAAAAAAATATAGATAAGAAAATGTGGTGGAAGTGTAGCCGTTTGACGTTTAAAAATACACGTTGAATTCAACGTGACCTCTAAAACGCGCATAGATCTAATATAACCTACGCTATTTTCGAGGCCTCCTTCGAACTAATACTGGTCGATAAATGTTTGTTCGTTGCCTTCCAAAGTCCGTTCCAACCATAACGGAAGGTTTTCAAGGTTTAAAGGGTTGGTAAAGTGTTTCATTCAGGCTTAACGAGTGGAGAGCTTTTAATTTGGGATGAATTCTATGTTAAACTGATTGAGATTAAAGGTTATTTTCTTTTTATTATAAAAAAAGGTAAAACTATTCATTGTTAACGAAGGGCTGATATGACGTCTATTCAACTAATGTTATTTAATAATATTCCGGATTTTTCAAGGCATGATCTTGAAAACTTTTATTTGATCAGTCTGTATAACCTTTAAATTTTATTTATTATTTTTATGTCTGATTTGGTTTGGATAAAGGCGGTGGTTTCCTGGTTTAGGAATTAAAGTTTAATAGAATATTCATTAAGGATTATAGAATTTTTAATTGCCATTAATTTATATGTAATTAATTGGCAGTACAGAATTTTTTGGGAAGAGACAAGCTGTAATTTCAATTACTTCAGAAAGTCAACGTGTATTTAAAAAAGTATTTGTGTCGTAGCAATGAACTAAGGGACTATACTAGTATCGAAAACATTTAACAAAGAAATGAAGCGTGGTGATAAAAGGGTTGTTCGGCTTTTGATTGCTATCTATATTGACAGTGACGACAAGAATTGGTTTTTCTTTCTCTTCTTTTTTCAATTTAATGAAAAGGGTTAAAATATAATTTTCCGTTTATTTTTTCGATAGAGCGTGTAAAATAATTAATATTTAATTTATTTGCATATCTGTACGTTATTAAAAATGATGCGCACGCAATTAACAACTTAAAGGAGCATGCATAGTCTGTGTCTGATTGGTTGACTGGCATTTAGAATTGGCAACTTCCTAACCCAAAATGAAGGGACAAGCCCAAACAAAACAGACAGACATCAACTTAGTTAAGCATTAGCGTCCTTATTAAATATATACATAGAAAATTTACTAAAGAGCCAGCTAAAACTCGATAAAGACTAGTTGGTAGTTGGAATTCGGCGCAAGGTCAGAACCTTGGTGTTGTATTGAGATCTATACGACGGGATTTTTTTTTAAAGTGCTTACCGGCCTTGAATATTCCTCAGTGCGCCTCTTAACAATTACTCCCTATCGTTAACCGTACGTTACGTTCGAGCCTAGCCGAGCCGTGTGTCGGAGGTCAGTTTAACTAGGTCGCCAAGAGCGACGAGCGTTATTTGGCCGAGCTTGACTCGCGCTCTAAACGGCGATTGAAACGTTGTTGCGTTTATCATTCTTCAAAGAGGCCACCTTCACCTCGTAATATTTAGTTATTTATCTAAAAAGACCCTCAAAGTTTACTACTCAAAAGGCCAGTTGGGAAACCCGTAAAGGTTTTTGATAGCTACTGAAAGGCGAAACCTAAATGATTTGCATATATATTCAGAACTTGTTAAGCCTAATTTGAATTCGAAAGAATTAGGCCTAATTTGAAAAGTGCTGGAGATCCTTTTTTCTGGCGCCAAAACTTGGAAAATATCCCATGTACATTGCTAGATATTTTCGTACACATTATTCGGCCAGTTGTTGAAACTCTGAAGGTATAATGTCGTAATCTTGATTTTAGTATAAATCATATGACGTTGTACTTTGTCATGTTTGCAAAGAGGGAAAATATATTATGATAAATTGCCTATTGTTTTGTATGAAAATTAATTAATTTAAAGGTTAGGGCTACTTAGTGTCGCGCCTGAATTTTTGGAAGTATTTGAGTAATGTTTAGAACTATAATTATTTCTGGTAAATATTAGTTTTGAATTAAAAGTCATGGAAGCATACCTAAAACATTACATATAATTCAATTTAGAAATACCTGTAACTACAAAAAAAATAATAATAATAGGGGTGATATAGAGCGACGCTACATAAGAATAACTTCTTCCTTTTCCCTCAAAATGGCGGACAGTTTTAAGGAGCGTAACCTGTTTCTAGAAATGGAAGTGGAAATTCAGAGAAGTGTTGGGAAAAGTGCGCGAATTCTGAAATGCAAAACCCCGAATAAGTACGCTTTACTTATCCTACTGTATACACCTCTTATTTCGGTTCTTTTATATTATAAACATTAGATTATATCGATATATACATATTATTCTTCTATATATACGTGTACATACATCCAGCGTAACCGATTTGAACGCGGAAGTTAGTCAAAATCGACCATAGCGCCAAGTCCTTGTACTAGAAAACCTTTCCCAACAATTAAAAAACTTTCAGTGTGGGTTGATTCTGTACTGTACTCTATAGCGAATGATTAAATTATCCCTTCAGAATATGCATGAAGGCTTATTTCCCCCGTTGTAGTTTTTATTTTCCGAGAAATTTAACCAAAAATTTGCGATGGGTCGAAGATTTGAGTATAAAGTCCATAACGAGTTTTATTAGTTGTTTTAACACCCAGCTAGTTTCATGCCAAAAATTATCTCTTCCTTTCGCCTATGATGAAATTCATTCAAATAATTATAATGAACAAATATTAAAATTGCTTAAGAAATATGGAAGACCTCTTTCTCCCTTGAGAGGAAACGGTCATTGGTCAACCACTTCTGTTGACCCAAAGATCGAATTACAAAAGGTATTATTATAAGGGCGAATTGAACTCTGTGTATAGTTTTCCCCAAGGTTGTTTTGTAAAGACGATTCTAGTGACGTTTCAAAGCTTAGCAACAGGCTCCTCCCTTAGTAACGAAGGTACCTTGAAATATTTGGCAAGCATTATAATGATTCAATCTAGGGCTCTTAAGTTCTAACTTAGTAAATTTCACCTTGAAATGGCAGCGGATAAGACTCTACTGCGGATGGATTCTAAATAGTAAATACGCCCAAAGAGGAAGTAGTCACTAAATGTGGATAAATAAATATTGTAATGCCCCTCTCTCCTAATCTATAATGGAGTATTTGCTACTGTCTGTTTTACAATAGACCTTTTCGACGTAAGAGATGGGCGTAGGCAACCATCTGTATCGCGACATACAAGCGGGTTGATACATAGCCATCTCTGCGCACTTTCATGAAACGAATAGACTAAAGAGCAAGGGCCAAAAAGCGTGATGGAAGGCGGAGACCCCCGTGTCTCTTCCTCTGAGTTAAATCGAAATGGTCTATTGGAGCTCTGTAATCAAGGGGCTAATCACTTTCGGATTTCCTGTACTCTTTTTAAAAGTTTGTTGTAATGTAATCACTGTCGAGGGTAGAGAGCTTGAGATTACACAGATATGATGTATATTCACAATTACAAAGAGTGAATGGCCCCTCGGCTATACGTAATTTCTTGATACTCGCTACCTCTGAGAGAAATTATATGCCAAAAAAAGTCCACTTTCTTCCGGGTATAGTTTTATCCATTCACTTTGGAATAATTAAGTTTTCCGAGCTACTTTTGAAATAAAAAACAAGAACAATCATGGTCGTTTTGATTTTCACCTTGAAAAGCAATTTGTCTTTCTCTCTTTCTCTCTTTCTCTCTCTCACTCACCCCCGTACGTCCGCTATAATAGTCAAAGTTAAGGCGGGTTTACCGTTAATAATGTACTTGAAACTTGGTGGGGGCAAAGGCTTAACTTTAACCCCTTTATTCCTTGACGGAAATGAATAATTCTACAAGACTAAGGTTGCCAAGAAATGATTTTATTTTACTTTTAGTTGCGCAAAGGCCGAGGAAACTAATGTAGGTTGTTTAAGTTAGGAAATAAAAGTATCTGGTGAAATTTGGTCAAGACGATGTTGCGTGATAGCCGCCTCAAATGTTTAACGGTGTATTTACATATTGAGTTCTATATTTTACTGTTAACAGATCTGCTTTTAACGTGCTGTATATTAGTTATTATCAGTGTGTTCAATGATAGTTACAACTATAATAGGCCAGCAGTAGGTTAGTTTGTATTTAAATTTTATTGCACTTTTTGATAAAAATATAATTTTTCGAATTGGAAAACTAATTCACACCTTCGGAAAATTATCTGTCTTGTCTTTTTCTGATTTTCAAAGGCTTAACTCCCTGTTTTGGAAAATTTGAAATAGGCTTAACTCATCCCACACAAGTCTAGAAATAAGGAATAAAATTTAATCACTTAAAAATCCATTTTATTGAACGTATTGGAGTCTTTGATGCTATCAAAATTTGCTTGTTTTGTTTTATGGTAATGGGAAAATGACAACGTGACATTTGCTTAATTTTTGAAGGTCGCTAAAGTATAAGAGTTAAAAGCTATACCAAGGCTTATTTGAATTACGTTTCGAACCAATTTTACCAAGTAACGCTTGTGTATACACTCCAGCAAGGTTTATCATTTTAAACCTGCATAGCGTATGATCCTTCATAACTTATAGAGATATTTCCCTTCAAGCTAATTTACATAAATATTTCACGCATCAATCGATAAAAGGTTTCTGTGTGTTTAGTGGAATTCAGAGGCAGGTATCATTGAAAAGATTGAAAAGAATC
Source organism: Phalangium opilio (assembly GCF_054372755.1). NCBI lineage: Eukaryota > Metazoa > Arthropoda > Arachnida > Opiliones > Phalangiidae > Phalangium > Phalangium opilio. The sequence continues at coordinate 1,649,418 of NW_028324187.1, read as the reverse complement.
CTGTATAAAATTCACCTTTAAATTTTGTTAGTACCAAGGCTTAGGAGTTGTTCTTAAGACTTTGAATATATACAGCGTCCACGTGACCTTTTCTACTTTGAGAAGAAAACACGTGAATACTTTCCAAATTCTCCGCATATTCTTTGTTTCTATTGCATTTTAAATAATAAAGTGTTATTGTAGATAAATCTAGCCTCCAATCAAAGGTGACCTTAGTCGTGTATATCACCTAGGTCAAAACGAAAGCTGTTTAATAACCTCAGAAATATAATTGTCACAAAAATGTTTGACGTCATTTTCAAGCTGCGAGAATTATCCAAGGCTGAAAACAATGTTAACGACTCGACCTTAAATTGTCAAACGAAATAAACATGTCATTTATGGTTATGAATCGCAATTTGTTGAGTTATAAATAATTTTATTAAATTATTCAAATGAAAATCGCTCCTTGCAACTTAATTTTTTTATATAAAATAAACTAAGAAAGAGTTTATTTTGAAATTTTAACCATACATTAAGATTGTAGGTTATATTGCAACCAAATTTTTTCATAACAATAACCGCAATATGAAAAAGGTTATATCCAATTCTGACAAAGCCCAAATGAAATAACTGAAACACAATTGATATTCATGGTTAAAATTGAGTTAATTCATCCAAGGAGGTTCTTTTTCTGACAGACTTTATTTATAATGAAAGTATTTTTTCTTGTTAATTAACGTTAACATATAGAGAGAGTAGGTATTTGTCAGAGAACTCGAAATTAAAGTATTCTTAAAATAGATGAGATTTCCGAGATGTCGAGAGCCGCGAAGCTTCCAATTATTGCTTCTCCGTTGTGACATTGATAAAATTCTTACCCCACGTTGAAATAACAACGAAAGGGCAGAAAATAACAAGTGAAATTAACATCAAGTAATAATAACAACTACGTGTGTGTATTTATTATGTATTTGTAAGCGTTGATCCCTGGAAAGAGGATCCAATAGGGAGCTAACAGTTCTGAGCCTGAAACGTCACACCCTTCTCTCTCTTACTGCAGTTTCATCCCCTATAACGGTTGGAAACAGTATTCTACGAGCAAAAATGCCAACCAGAGAGGGGCTGCGTGACGTCAGACTATCTCTTCCCCCTAGCCAGTTGTTAGCTCCCGATAGATCCTTTCCAATAGTGAGCTTTCAGTTGGCTTAGTGATACGTCACACCCAGTGATGGGCACTATCATATCTTTTTTGAATCTGATACTTTACTTGATAGTTGGAAAAAATCTAGCTATCATTTGACCGATTTTGAAAGTGATAGACCAACCTAAATGATAGGCATGAAAAATTGAGTTTGAAAGTTCCGATTCCTAAGGAATTTTTTTGATAGAAAAATTAAATAGAAAACCAGATATCTCCATAATATTTAAATTCCTTTTGTAAAATCTCCGGTTGTAAATAAGAGAGCTTCTTGCACATCGAGAATCTAATAGACCAAAATGTCCTCTTTAAACTAGTGTTGTCGAATTTTTCCCTAATTGCGAGGAACACACCCGAAAACGCTTCCCAAGAAAATCAAAAAATTAAATGGAAAACCAGATATCTCCATAATATTTAAATTCCTTTTGTAAAATCTCCGGTTGTAAATAAGAGAGCTTCTTGCACATCGTAAATCTAATAGACCAAAATGTCCTCTTTAAACCAATGTTCTCGAATTTTTCCCTAATTGCGAGGAACACACCCGAAAACGCTTCCCAGAAAATCAAAAAATTAAATAGAAAACCAGATATCTCCATAATATTGAAATTCCTTTTGTAAAATCTCCGGTTGTAAATAAGAGAGCTTCTTGCACATCGAGAATCTAATAGACCAAAATGTCCTCTTTAAACTAGTGTTGTCGAATTTTTCCCTAATTGCGAGGAACACACCCGAAAACGCTTCCCAAGAAAATCAAAAAATTAAATAGAAAACCAGATATCTCCATAATATTGAAATTCCTTTTGTAAAATCTCCGGTTGTAAATAAGAGAGCTTCTTGCACATCGAGAATCTAATAGACCAAAATGTCCTCTTTAAACTAGTGTTGTCGAATTTTTCCCTAATTGCGAGGAACACACCCGAAAACGCTTCCCAAGAAAATCAAAAAATTAAATAGAAAACCAGATATCTCCATAATATTGAAATTCCTTTTGTAAAATCTCCGGTTGTAAATAAGAGAGCTTCTTGCACATCGAGAATCTAATAGACCAAAATGTCCTCTTTAAACTAGTGTTGTCGAATTTTTCCCTAATTGCGAGGAACACAGGCTCGCGGGACAAACTAATAGCCTCATCGTATATATACGATGTGGCTAAAAAGAGCCTCGGACCTCGGTTAGGTCTCAGAGCTCTAACCCGGAATCTGCGAGAATTCTCTCTCTTATTTTGATAGGTAAAAAATTGATAGGTGCGAAATCCAAAATATTTTGATAGGTAAAAAATTGATAGGTGCGAAATCCAAAATATTTTGATAGGTAAAAAATTGATAGGTGCGAAATCCAAAATATTTTGATAGGTAAAAAATTGATAGGTGCGAAATCCAAAATATTTTGATAGGTAAAAAATTGATAGGTGCGAAATCCAAAATATTTTGATAGGTAAAAAATTGATAGGTGCGAAATCCAAAATATTTTGATAGGTAAAAAATTGATAGGTGCGAAATCCAAAATATTTTGATAGGTAAAAAATTGATAGGTGCGAAATCCAAAATATTTTGATAGGTAAAAAATTGATAGGGGCGAAAACAAAAATATTTTGAGAGGTAAAAAATTGATAGGGGCGAAAACAAAAATATTTTGATAGGTAAAAAGATATATTGAAATAAAAGTGCCCAACACTGGTCACACCCTTATAAGTCTTATAGTTCTGTCAAGTCAGCCATATTGGTGTATTTCAGCTAAATTTCCTTTTGCATTCAACCAATCTGCAATATAGCCGTGAAAAGTATCTCAAATTCTCAATAATTTTAACTCCTCTCCCAACCGAAAGCTCTATAGTCTATAGGTAAAGCGGTCTATAGATCCCAACTCTTTCTTTCCAAATACGAGTTTCGAGGTTCTTCTTAACAAACGCCACACAAACCTCCGTTCTCGTAAGCTAGGTTATGGTTATATAAACTCGTACGAGCTAAAAAGAGAAGGGAAGGGTCTGAAACATTATGGTATTCTAGATATATTTTTAACTAACCTTGGAGTACGAGGATTAAATTCTCGTGATTCTAGGTTCGTTCAAATCGAAGGTTCTTGGTAAAGTAGAGCCAGGAGGCCATTATTTTTGTACATCGAATAATATATGGGTTTAAATCTTCTTATTTTGGAAGAGCATGTACAATAATGAATATTTTAAAATTGGAATTTAGTATCGATCCAAAATATTATAGAAAATAAAAGTAATTAAGGTTTTAGACTTCTGTTTGTAGCAGATGTCAAAGGTGGGAAGAGGGGGGGGGTTTAATTCCTTGTAACCTCATCCGCGTTACGGAGTCTAATCTAACCATAAGTTTATAAGATATGTTTCATAAGTATAACCCTACATATACTTCGTAATGATAACTCTAGACTTACAGTCTTCGAGCTAGTTAGAGAACGACAAGCGAGAATTGAAGTCCAACACTCGGTGGTTAATTTTGCAGGACTTCCATCTTCCTAATTAGTCTGTACTAAGACTTTGACAGCGTCTCACCAGACGTCGCTTTACCTCGAATCTATGACCTACGTCACTTCATGACAAGCTCCAGTTTGTAACCAGTGACAAACTTGTGGAACATATCTTATGAACTTATGGTTTCAGCAGTTGAAGCAGTGCAGGTTGCAGGGAAAGACCATATTTTAATTTTCTTTAGTTAAATCAAGTTATAGATGACCATGAGTATCTGATGTAATTGTATTTATCGATTTCAAAGGAAACTATATGCGTTAAGTTAATTCTTATCAATTGTATTTTTAAGATAATGTATTATATAAAATATCGAACCTTCTCCAGATTATTGTATTCATAAATATAGTAACAAAACTCCACCCCTTCCTTATCTAAACCCTCGAAATTACACACACGGTTACGACATGTGACAGGAAATTAAATATACAGCTCTCTTGCGTTCCTTGTCATTTTATCTTAATCTGTTATGTTATGTTTCATTTTATTGTGACACGTAAAGGCACCTTTTAAAAGTGACAACTCTAAAAAAGTTATTTTCTTTTGTATGTTTAAGTCACTTGTCGATACGTTGATTGGCTACCGTCCCAACTGTGATATGAAAACAAAAAAAGGAAAAAAAAGAAAGGTTTAACCTCCAATTTGAAAATCCTATATAACATACCACCATTAATCGTTAATAAAAATAATAAATTTTTCCGCAGTTGTTAGCCTTCAATCTCATGGCCTTTTCGTGGGTGAAAATTTAAATCTTAAATATTATTTGGCCGATCCGGTGGTTATGTTTTGTTCCAAATTAGTGTTTGGTTCTATTATATTATGGTTAGGTAATTGCTTGAAAGTAAATGGGCTAAGAGGTGTTGAATTGACCTTTGTAGAAGGATCCTATATTTTATACAAAATTTGTATTTTTCTAGAGAAATCAATCAAGATTTGAGATGATATCCGAAACCACGTGATATTTAGGTTTATTTGGAAATGGTTTTTCGCAATTGCAAAATTTCTGAAACAATCGCGAAATCCTTAGCGAAATCTCTGATAGAATTGTGAAATCTTTAGCGAAATCTCTGACGGAATTGCGAAATCTTTAGCGAAATCTAATTTTGTTAATTTTAATAAGTACTGCTACTTATTAAAATCAGAAGTATATAATACTTCTCTCCGAGAGAAGTGTACCACAAAGCGGGGTAAGTGTAACGTCACTCTTCCCAACATCAGATCATTTAGAGCAAGGTTACTAAAACGAATCACATACGCGATAAATAGTTCCCTCATCATTACTCTATTAGCGTTGAAATATTTGGCCAGGCGCGCTTGCGCATTTTTGTCCCACGTCAAGACGAGGTTTGTGGGATGATTGCTGGGGATTTAGTGCCAAACAATTATAGAATTCACCTTACGGTGCGATGCCCATTTGTAGTTTGATGAGCGGGAAAGCAAACTAAAAGGGTGAGCCTGGGAAGAATGACGTTACATAACTAAAGCATTAAGAGGATACAGAGTGTCATCCTTCTTCTATTATCCCCTTCTGTTAAAATTAACAAAATTAGAAATAATAAAACACCATGGATCCAAAATTTAATATCTACGATTTGGCGAAATCTCTGATAGAATTGTGAAATCTCTGACAGAAACGCGAGATCTTTGGAGAAATCTCTGATAAGTCACAAGATGTAATCAAAACCGAATATCAAAGAGAAAATAATTAGAACTATTTCGAAATATCAGATGAAATCCCCAAATCTATAGGAAGATTTTAGGAATGTCTGACTAGTCGACCAGATTAGTGTGTTTACTATCTTTTCGTCTACTATAAATCTAAATATTTTGCACCCTTGGCCTATTAAATATAGATTTCCGCAGTTAAAACTACAATTCGAAATCCATAAAGGCAAGATAGGTCGTTTATGTAACTATAGCTTGAATCGTAGAGAAGGAATATATTAAATCTAGATCATCGATTTCTTACGATAACCCTGAAGCTTCTCTTATCTAGTTCATAATATTCTTATTACATTCAGCGCGTTTTCCCAAACTAATTACCTCTTCCCTCTTCTCTGGCTAACTCACCAAGGTTACGAGCAAAGAAAAAAGAAATTAACATCCTAGCTATTAGGCTTAAGATGTTTATTTCTAACTATTCTTAATAAGAAGGTGATGGAGACAGTCTGACCCGAGCAGATGTAAATATCTTGAAGTAAATGTGCAAAGCTTGCGTCGTGGAGCGCGTGATCGAGTGGGCTATGGTTAAATTGTGTTAAGCCTAATTTCAAACTGATAATTGTAAAGCACGTGAATTTTTTTCCCGACAAAACTCGAAAGATCTTACTAATTGGGCTCCTAAGTTTTTCTAGAACCAATTAGTTTATTAAACTCCCTCATAATAATTAACATCGGGTTATTTACGTTCTGTTTTGGAGAATTTTAGGCTAATGTGCCTAGACTAACAAGAATAGTCAGCGATTTTCGGGAACTTTTTGGAATTATTTTTTTTTTTCTTTTCGTCTAGTCACTTGCATTGAATTATGCGTAGACATAAAATTGGTATTAGCTTACTGTTCCAGCCAGACACTAGCCGTTTCCTGAAATAAAAGGAGGCCCGTCTAAAATGTTATTTAGTTTGTTCCTCCTTGACCCTATTTTTCAGGGCGACTTGGGAAGCGTTCGGTCGGTGATGTTTCCGTTTTATCAGGTTAAAAATATGGTCTGACAGAAAAATATCTTTTAATTGTATCTTAATCCCAGCAGGCTCGGTTTTCATGGGAAGCCATACGAATATTTTAAGCTGTAAACGATTGTAATTCAACATCGTTTTAAAACCATTTTATTATTGAATTTAGTGGTTTAGGTTTCCATTAGTGCCCGTGCGTGTTTAGATACTTTTAAAATGGTAATAAAGTGTTTTTTTGGCCACTATTTTCCAATATGTCCGCAGATTCAAACCATAAACCATACAGTCCGACTATAGGATATAATGAAGTGGTTTGCCGAATTTCAGTTATGCAGCCGGTATGAAATTCGACTTATTGTGGAAGGCGGGATTTTTACATTTATGGTAGCCATTTTACAAGATGGTGCCAGATTCAGAACCGAAATCAATATCAATGTCCGTCTATAGAATACATATTGAACTACCAGTTTGCTGAATTTATTTTAAATCGATCAAATCGAATAGAACTCATTCTGGAAGACATGTTTTCCTACATATCTGTCCGCCATTTTCAAAGATGGCTGCTTAGTGAGTCCCTACTGCTAATGCGGAATTTAAGCTTACGTAGTTAAGACTAGACTCTGATAATCATCAATCAGACAAGAGCAACTTTTACTTTTTAAATAAATTTGCTGAAGTATAAGTTATTCTTTTTCCAATTATTCTCCAGTCGATGAAAACTGGTACAAAACATGTTGTGACGCACTCTGTAAACAAGAATTAGGCTTACAACTTAATGTAGTAGATCAACCTTTATTAAAATACAAGATAATATATAAAATACAAAGCTATCCTTCAAAGATAAATATACAACATATTGTAAAAAACAATTTAGTGTTATTGTTATTATTTAAATGAGACTACAATGGTATCTCGATCATGGTACCGATGATCTGAATATCAAGATTTGTGAATAATGTACAAATCCAAATTCTAAAAGAACAAAACTTAAAAATTAACTAGGTTTATCTGTAATAGCGTAGACTGGGCCCCCTTTCTATATGTGTCAAGGTTCTCATAATTTAGTATGCGTTGTAAACAAAAACTAGTGTTTATTAGTTTCGAGTTTTTTTCTCTCTCTTGGTACAACGTTTCGGTGCAGAGGGTATATACTTCAAAATTTTGTGATTGGAATTTCAGCTAGCCCCCCAGACTGTTTAGCATAAAACTTTGAGAGCCTCGTGTCGTTCATTGTTCTGTAAAAATTTTGCAGTCCTTCTAAAAATTTGAACGCGTGTCTTATCCGTTGATATGACTACAATCGGGGAAGAAATATCTGTTTCAAGGATAACTGTAGGCCGAAAAATTTTACTTAATTATATATTTATAAAATGCTTAATATCCTCGTATAAAATAACCCAAAAACATATTATAGACATTAAAGTTAATTTACCGTATGCCATTTTATTTTATTCAATATAGATAATTACTTTTTACGATCATAGTGTTGAAGTAAATAATAAATAACAACAGATATTTTTTTAAAAAAAATCTCCTTGTTTGGGTTTAATCTAGAATTTTATTCCTAATTTGGATTATTTCTTAACCCTAACTATATTATTCAGGGTGTTTCTGATAAAAAGGGTGTGTTATTAGTGTTAAATTAAGTGGTAAGTGTTAAAGAGCATGTGGTCTGCAACATTCATTTACCAGATATGTTCTCCCAAACACTGGTTGGCCTCTAAAACAAAGAAATAGTCATATATGCCGAGTAAGACGTATAGGCCTTCAATTAGTCTTTAATCTAAGAACATTATTGTATCAAGCAGAAGTGGACTATTAAATTGGTAGCAGTGTGCCTAAACTGTTGAAGTAACCACATGTCTGGCTATTTCATTGTTTAAGGGCCAATCAGTGTTTTGGAGCCAATATCTCTATAACTAAAAGTAGAAAACCCCATGTTTTTTACACTTTCTACTCAGTTTGACCCAAGAACACATGCACTTTTTAACTATTAGCACACTTATCATAAACACCCTGTATATATCTACAAATCATGACTTATTGTTATTTACTTAACAATAAATCAAATCAAAACATGAACCTTTTTACCTGTCAAAATTAATAGTGTCTCATTTAAAAATTTAAAACTGATAGGAGGGTCTTTAAACGCTATCCAAAGATTTTTATATCATAACAAACCTCAATGAAAACGACTCTCATACCAAATGAATTCCGTGACTTGAATTCATTATTATCCCTACATCTTTTAATTCCCCCTCTTTTATAGCTGCAGCTATAAAAAATATTTTTTCTCATTAAGAGACAAGAATGAATTCAAACTTTAACAATTAGCACCGTTTTAATCCTTAAAGTTAAATTTTAGTTAGTCAGAACAATGTGTACATACAGTGTGGGAGAGATAAGACCAATCGCAATAGTGATTTTGTAATTATTCGGTGTAGTAAATAGTGTATTGCGATGAAAATGGATGTAGAGCAAGACATCAGGCTGGGAAATAAGGGTATTTTTTAAACTAGTCCTTTGGACCAGTGACCCCCTAGTACCTGAAATATTTTGCTCTCCAATAGATTTGCAATTAATAAACTGGTCCCGAGGACCAGTAAGCCCCACTTCTTCAATTAAAAAACTAGTCCAAGCAATTAATAAACTGGTTTTGGACCAGAGGAAGTGTGCTATTTCCCAGCCTGAAGACATAGGCCATTTATTTTACCAGTAATCATCAATTGCCTTTTAATTGGATGATTAATTAAGGATAATTAACAGTTTAGGATAAATTCTTTAAGGTTATTTGTGTACCAAGTAACTTAGAACCTATAAAATTACATTTTCCAGTTATACTTAATTTAGTTCAGTCTGAAATAACTCATTAAATGATACTTAATAAGATTGTAACTAGTTTCGTGGGTCTGCAATTTACCATACCAATTTATTCAGTCGTCGGTATCGCGCTCTTCTAATCCGAGCAAAGTGTTGATCTTTTCCATACTGTATGCGGAACATAAAATATCACACGACAAAGTTACCCTTGATTACGCTTTTTTCTGAGTTCGAGGTAAATTTTTAAGGGATACGTAGATTGATTTAAGATTTCAAGTTTCAGTTTAAAAAAAATTAGTATGTAAGGCGGAAAAACAACATTGTTATAGGCCTAATAAATGAATCAATTTGCTAGGTAGGTCAGGGACGCGTGCGAAAGATTTTAAACAGTAAAAAGTTACTCTTAAAAAGTTGTTATTCTTGGACGATTTAAAACGCGTGACGATGTCAAGAAATGTTTTTGATACTTTTATTTTAAAGGGGGTAAAAGTTTAAACCGGATTAAATGCGGAATAATTAAGAGGTATTATTATAATGACAACTTGAACTTCCCACTATGCACTCGACTAGTTCAGTGTTCACCAATAAAATTAGCAGCTTTTTTCCCCTTTAATTTTAATTCCCATATGGTTAAGGACATCAAGATGGGTTGGGTGCGTTCCGGTACGTGCGTATCTAAAGAATTTAACAAATGGAAGGTTGTTGATAGCATATTTTAACGTAAAGTTTAAACTTTCACAACACCTTGTAAGTGTTAAGCCTAATTTTAAATACATATATAAATATACAAAGCACGTGTTTTTTTCGCGCTAAATTAGAAATAGATATTTACAAAGCACGTGTTTTTTTTTGGCGCCAAAAGTGAAATAGATATTAATAAAACACGTGTTTTTCTTCGCGCCAAATTTTAAATAGATGGTCGTTTACGCACACATTTTTAGGTCAATTTATTAAACTCTGTTTTTTAATTTAAGCGAAAGAAGGTCAAAAATTAATTTGTTTGTGGGTTAACATTAATCTTTTTTATTTATGCTAAACATCAGGTTTGTCCTGTAAAACCTACTCCCTCGCATTCGAGGTCGATATGCAAATTATTGACAGATTGTTTAGTGTTTTTTTTTCTATTAAGGCCTTGAAATTTCTTCTAATTGGTTTTGATTTGAATATATTAGGTTTATTTCAGAGCTGTCAAACTGGAATCATTGTTTATATATTAATTGACATAGCTTTAATGTATATATTGGTTCATAAACACTTGCTTCCTGGAGCGTTTTAATTAAGGTTCGAATTTTTAACATTGATAATAAAGTTTGAGGTTGATTTTAAAGAGATAGTGACACGATGCCATTCTCAGGCGTCCTCCTTCAACTCACCTGTTCTTAATACTCTAAGAACAGTTGCCATCATGAAAAATGGCGACTGAAAAATACCTACAACGTTAAGCCTATTTTATTAAGCTATGGTTCGTAAACATTTTCTTCCTGGAGCGTTTTAATTAAGGTTCTAATTTTTAACATTGATAATAAAGTTTAGAGGTTGATTTTAAAGAGATAGTGACACGATATCGTTCTCAGGCGACCCTCTTCGACTCATCTGTTTTTAATACTCAAAGAACAGCCGCCATCATGAAAAATGGAGGCCGAAAAATACCTAAAACGTTAAGCCTATTTTAATCAGCTAACGCCGGAAACCTTTAGTTATTTACTACTTTATTTCATTATATAACTTGAGTAGAGTTACGATATTGGATTAACCAGAGTAAATTCGTAGAAGACCCTGATTTTGAAGTGAGTTTAGAAGGTTATTTCAATCTAAAACAAAAAAGGAGTAAAGAGAAACAATCCTAGTAAGATATGATCTTTGCAATGCCACTATTTCAGATAACAAAAAAAAAAAAAAATACAACCATAGAAAAAACCACGAGGCTCTAATTTATGCGTGAGGATGATGACGCTCTTGCTAAATTCGTCCTTGTAAACTAATAACTGTAAGCTTCGATATCAGTCCCTTAATTTGCATATTAATACAAGCTTATCTATTGTTTCTCATTACATCATTCTTGGAAATTCCAATTTGCCCTCATAAGGGGAAAATATGCCTTTGATTGGTTAATTTATTTTTGCTAAATTTGGGAAACCGAAATTAATTAATTAATATAGTATGTCGACCTCTAATTAATGTTTTTCTCTGCATGATGCAACCGTTTCTAATTTACGCTGGAAAAGGTTTAGCTTGTAATATCAACTTATCTTTACAGTATTTATTCTAATGAACCTATTCCGGGGAATAGGAGAAATTCAAGGGCATTGCTTATGTCCCAACCCCTCTCTCTGACTTATGTTTTAGGCTTAGCGATTCCAGTTAAAAGTGTGGGCGCATGACGAAGGAAGTGCAAAGCAAACACGTGATAACAAAGCGGCCGCGTCCCTTAATTCAAAGTGAAAATGAATTAATTTTATCCTTGAAACTAAACCAAATTTGACCCTGAAAAATTTATCAGAATTAATTTGAAAAGGGGGATTATCGTTTTCTTGATATGGGGTGAAGAGTGTGCATCCGCTATGTGGACCCAAAGACCTTAGATTGGCTTGAAAGCTACCAGTCCACCTGAATCCTTTTGTTTGCATCGACGTACCGGAAGTTTCGTCATAAGACTCAATTTTAGCCCCCAACTTTTGAAAATACACTTTCGATGAAATGCTAACCCTAATTTTCAGTAACTGCTCTAAGTTTCAAACCTAACTTGAGCTTATGGGTAAATAGTTCATACTCCCTTTGTAAAGCTTTAAATCCTTTCTCTGCAGATCGCAAATCCAAGGTTTTTATTTTCAATTTCCCCTCCTAAATTTTGTTCAGGCATAGAGCAGATGCGCTTTATAGGGTCTTATCTTACTTATTCATCATTTTATACATCCGTGCCACGCGTACGGTACTTAAATAATTTCCAATTTTCAATATCTAAATGCTTAATTGCCTTCCCTTCTACGATATAGTCGAGTTAGCATTCCTGATACGTGAATGCATCGCGTTTGTTTGACGATGCGTAGGCGAATTTTCTAAAACCTCACTAAATCATCTTTCAAACGTTTTACGCAAGAGTTTTTGCGGTTTTTAACCGTTTCCTGTAAATGGTATAACTATAAACTTCCATTCCTGCTTGCCTACCCCTTTTCCTCACTGTTAAAACATATTTAAGTTTAGAATATGTGTTAAGAAAGAGCCTTGAATTGTGGTTCATTTTTAATGTCCCGGGTTTCGGCACCAGTTTTTGGTTTTAATTACTTTACGATTAAGTAGGTATAATATTAGGAATTAACTGTTTAAATGCACACGAACAATTAAAAACAGTTCAATAATTAAGTGTCAAAACATTATTGGGAAGTTAAACACCAAAAACATAGTACCATGGTTTTTATCAATGATTAAAACTTCAAAACGAATTTGAAACCATTTAAATCATTGCTGTCAGAGTTGGCCTGAATTTTTTTAAGCCCGCTTGTAGTATTTAGTTTTAATTACAGTTAAAACTAAACCTTATTTAATTAAAGGGATTTTTTAAGAAATATAATTAAATTAAACTAAATATAACTTCATTTCTAAATTAAAGAGTTATTGTAGAAATATTTGCGTAAGGACAATTCACAGAAGTATACCCTAAAGTTTGTTGATACAATCTTAACTTCCTGTTTGAATTCATTTAAACCTACATCAGGGCCGCACGTGACTTGGAAACTAGTCAAGTCGATTAAAAAAATTTCGACTAAAAAACTAATAGACCTTAACCCGAATTTGAACCTTAAATCATTTTAACGATAAACACCGAGCCAACGAGTTCATGCACTTTCAAATAACACTTCCTTGTTTTATTATTCATATTTCTTAATATGTTTAGTGTCAATTGATAGTAAATTAACCCGTCATTGGACGGATCTGTTTTAGGTACATGTATTCAAGCTACACCTTTAATTATTAATTTTCATTTTATTATTTTGTCGCCATCTATGATGGAGAAAAAATATTACGGAGACATAAAAGACATAACAAGAGTTCCAAGGAAACCCTTACAATTTTGTCGCGCTTTCTAATGTATTTTAGCAATGTATAATGAACTCCATATTGATATAATAGCAAAGGATAATTATTACAAAAACTATATTTAGGCACTGTATAATTAATGCCTTACTTATATTCAGTAACATTGCTAATTAATATTGAAATCGTATAAAGAATATCTCCCCAACAAAAGCCGAGATACAACAAACCCCAAAAAATCCTTATTTCTCAGCCTGTTACGGCTACAATGACAGGGAGCCGAACATAAAGAGGTCACACAAAAGACACGTGTCCTTGGAATGACCCATATTAGTTTACAACACGTTTCCGCACAATTTAAATGAGTTCATAGTGTTTAGCAGACGGCATAATGAATTTTAAACTTTTCAGGACGGTCTGAGACTAGGGGTGCGATTCAGCAGGCATGCGTTATGGCTTTAACGCAAGAAAACTTGCGTTATGATATCACTTTGCGTTAAATTTCAAAAAATGCGATTCACGTGTCGGCGTTACGATATCACGCGTTATCATAACGCCAAATGTCGGGGATATCGTATCGCCATCCGTTTGCTGGCGTTATAGGTTTATCACGATCGTTATAAAACTTTTTCCCGATATTTTACCCGCAAAAATTCAAAATGGCTGCCTTCCGTGATGCTTTTTCAATTATTGGGCGCTGATTAAATTGAGGAAATAACAAATTTAAATAGAGAAAGAGTTTTTAGAGATGATACCCAAAATGAAATGCCGGAAAAATTATTTTCGAATGCTTTTTCGGTTAACTACCACTGACTATAGTTTAATTGAGGCTCTGCGAGAGTCTTACTGGGCCAAGGCCCACAACTATTTCAAACGATAGTAAAGTAAGCATTTGTTTTCTGCTTTTATTGAAGTGTAAGTTCAATACTTATCGATTTAATATGTTGCTATTTTATTATGAGAAGCTATTTATTATAATACTGAATAATAAATCGAATGAGCATAGTACATGCAGGGAAACAAACTACCAGGGGCAAGCCTCCATACTGGATAATTAACCTCACGCTAGAGTTGGCTAGCCTCTCACATGTAGTGAGCTTGGGATGCTACTAGTGGTGTCTCGTGGCGTGAGGAATTTTGAACAGCATGGAGGCGTGTCAGTGAAAGTTTGTTTTTCTGCACGTAATATTAGTATCCACCTTATTCCCTTTCGCCGGAAGTTAGGCTTAGCTTGGGATTCATGGGGGTGAATAACGGATTAACGGGAAGAAATTCGTCTATCGTCTGCTACATAAGCCAAAAATATGTACTGTAGCGGACGACAGACCAATTTATTCCCGCCCCATGAATCCCGAGCTAAGCCTAACTTCCGGCGAAAGGGAATAAGGTGGATTGGCATAAGTTTATAAGATATGATCCATAAGTATGACACTGCCTATACTTCGTAATGCTAGAGGCTTACTGAGAGGTAGTTCGAGATTCGAGAACAACGTGAGAATTGACTACACGCGGTTTAGCAGTCCATCTTCCTTTTTAGTCTGTATTAAGCCTTTGACAGCCCTTCACCTGGCGTCGCTTTACGAGAATCTATGCTTCACCTACGTCACTTCATGACAAACTCTCAGTAACAAGTGACAAACTTATAGAACATATTTTATGAACTTATGGTATTGGTTAATGGCTTACTATTTTTCCACTGCTGCACTACCTTCGTGCCGCGAGTTTCGTTGCGGCATAAGCGGCTAAATGTGCGTTTGTTTTTGTTCAAGTTTTATCAACTGAATAAATTTCCACTTTTCCAATGTATTACTAAATTGGATAAGTTTTTACCCTTTAATGTCGCTACCTTTTCCAAATTAATGCTAATTAGCTCGTTTATTGCAACACTTTCCACAATATTGCTATTTTAGTTCCTTTTTACACTAAAAAGAGGCGCACTTTTAGCCACTCGCGTTGCTACTAGCTGATTCCATCTTTAATCATAATTAATTTTCGAGAATTTAAAAGTTCCTATTACTACCTCTTTATTTTCTTCCCTAAAACTTAGCAACATATTCAGTTGCTCTTCATAAACCTTTTTCCCACGTTTTCTAGGTATTGTTGGCATTTTTAAATGTTGTTATTCCCTCAATATTGTTGAAATTTTCGCGAGCAGACGATAAAATTCAAATTTTTGGCGCCAAAAACTATTTTCTTTGATAACGCTTTAAGTTATCCCCGCTAGATAGCGCAAATGTCGTTGAATCGCATTTCGGAGTGATATTTAAAATTTGCGTTATGAGATTTGCGTTACGAGCGTAACGCTGAAAAATCATAACGCGTGATACAAAAAATTTATCACTGTGCAGATGAATCGCACCCAAGGACTAGGCAATATCCCCGTCGGCGTTACAGCGTCACTTTCGGCGAAAATGAGCCAAATAACGATGAAACCGAATTACAAAATTAAACACCGTTAGCGGAATGCAGTGAGCAACAAAAAATGTCGAGTCCGCACGTTTAATTACCGAAATTCAAAGAATAACAGCGAAAACATGAGAGTGGAGGTATTTTTAGTAAGGTCTCAAACACAGTTATAGAAAAGCCCCGTCATGAGTCCCGAGGAACAAACAATACGAGCTTTTCCAAGACCTATGGCAAAACGCTGCCAGTAGGTAAAACCAAAAGACGGCGATAACACGAAAAATAGTTTAAATCACTGAAAATTAAGTTTGATTACCGTTAACGGAAGGCTTTAGAAGTCGTTATGTGCAAAAATCAAACGAAGCCAACTCGATCACGCGCTCAGAAAAAAAAAAATCCTTATTTCTCAGCCTGTTACGGCTACAATGCGGCTCTGGAGCAATGAGATAGAGATCTCTATGAGATAGATAGAGTTACAATTCAAATACTCGCGTATGCGTATTTTATTTAACACGTTTAAAAACTATCTTGACAGCTTGTTACACAGATTATAGCAGCAGACGTTAATAAAAAAAGTTCTTAGGGTGGCGCCACCCGTATTTGATAAAGATTCATGCTCGATAAAAGGTGTATTGCGAAACGTCGATCTCGAGATCTCACGTTGTGACTCTAGGTTTCATATATATATTCTATCTCATTGCTCTGGAGTAGTTTAAAGAGAGCGAAGGCGAGACGACGACGAAGGCGGAGCTGACGACGAAGGCGGAGCTAATCTTCCGTTTTTATGTCTTTTATGTCTCCGTAATATTTTTTCTCCATCATAGATGGCGACAAAATTAAAAACGGAAGATTAGCTCCGCCTTCGTCGTCAGCTCCGCCTTCGTCGTCGTCTCGCCTTCGCTCTCTTTAAACTACTCCAGAGCAATGAGATAGAATATATATATGAAACCTAGAGTCACAACGTGAGATCTCGAGATCGACGTTTCGCAATACACCTTTTATCGAGCATGAATCTTTATCAAATACGGGTGGCGCCACCCTAAGAACTTTTTTATTAACGTCTGCTGCTATAATCTGTGTAACAAGCTGTCAAGATAGTTTTTAAACGTGTTAAATAAAATACGCATACGCGAGTATTTGAATTGTAACTCTATCTATCTCATAGAGATCTAACTCATTGCTCCAGAGCCGCATTGTAGCCGTAACAGGCTGAGAAATAAGGATTTTTTTTGCTGAGCGCGTGATCGAGTTGGCTTCGTTTGATTTTTGCACATAACGACTTCTAAAGCCTTCCGTTAACGGTAATCAAACTTAATTTTCAGTGATTTAAACTATTTTTCGTGTTATCGCCGTCTTTTGGTTTTATCTACTGGCAGCGTTTTGCCATAGGTCTTGGAAAAGCTCGTATTGTTTGTTCCTCGGGACTCATGACGGGGCTTTTCTATAACTGTGTTTGAGACCTTACTAAAAATACCTCCACTATCATGTTTTCGCTGTTATTCTTTGAATTTCGGTAATTAAACGTGCGGACTCGACATTTTTTGTTGCTCACTGCATTCCGCTAACGGTGTTTAATTTTTTAATTCGGTTTCATCGTTATTTGGCTCATTTTCGCCGAAAGTGACGCTGTAACGCCGACGTGGATATTGC
The DNA here is from genome assembly GCF_054372755.1 of Phalangium opilio. Taxonomy (NCBI): domain Eukaryota; kingdom Metazoa; phylum Arthropoda; class Arachnida; order Opiliones; family Phalangiidae; genus Phalangium; species Phalangium opilio. The sequence goes on along the minus strand of NW_028324187.1, from coordinate 1,632,171 downwards.
CTAGTCCTTGTCTCAGACCGTCCTAAAAAGTTTAAAATTCATTATGCCGTCTGCTAAACACTATGATCTCATTTAAATTGTGCGGAAACGTGTTTTAAACTAATATGGGTCATTCCAAGGACACGTGTCTTTTGTGTGACCTCTTTATGTTCGGCTCCCTGTCATTGTAGCCGTAACAGGCTGAGAAATAAGGATTTTTTGGGGTTTGTTGTATCTCGGCTTTTGTTGAGGAGATATTCTTTATACGATTTCAATATTAATTAGCAATGTTACTGTATATAAGTAAGGCATTAATTATACAGTGCCTAAATATAGTTTTTGTAATAATTATCCTTTGCTATTAAATCAATATGGAGTTCATTATACATTGCTAAAATACATTAGAAAGCGCGACAAAATTGTAAGGGTTTACTTGTAACCTCTTGTTTATTTCCGCAATGAAAATTACATAGCAAAAACAATTCCCTTTTAATATCGAACCACTTTCCACTTGTCTCTTTGCTTTCCCCTCATAAATGAAAGCTTAACTAGTTGGCTTTTAGGAATCGGAACACGAGAGAGAGAGAAACTTCTGGTGGAAAGTAGGTTAAGGTCACCTATATCGGATTTTTACGGATTGAAATGAGTAAAAGGTTCGCGTTCTGCGCCTGCGAGTATGACAGACAAGATCGCCTGACCATAAAACTGCGTGGGGAAAGCGGAAAATTCCTTGAATAACAATTTACGCGCCTTAAAAGCGACTATAGAATCCTAAATAGCCTAATCGTTGCAAGTGTGACGCGAGAGAGGTCCAGATGGGTCACCCCAAAAGCATTTCGGATTCAAATTCCATGTAAATAGGCCTAAAATTCCGTGTTTTAGGCCAAATGTTGTCAATGTTGACAGTATATTTTAAGAATAATATTATTATGAATAAACTACAAGGTTATGTTGTAAATACAACTACAATGTTCAACTTGGGAATTTTCGTAAACCTCTCGTAAACCCCGAAAATTTTTCCTCTCTGAAATCAATTTCCTGACCTTTGTGGGTCATTTTAAAATCCCTGACTTTCCCAGGTGTTTCTTCAAGATCTTTAATAGACAGATTAAGTAATACGTGGTGAAGGTAGCTGCTACACGTACGCGTAAAGGAGACCCTCAATATCTCTAATTCCAAGCAGTCTAATATTAAGAATATTAAAGTGGTCGTGTAGTAGCCAATGTCATAGCGATTCGAATATAATTTTTTAACCCTTGACCAATTGACCGGGAAAGTCCGTAGCGCTTGGACAAACAAACAAACATCGCATTCGTATGAATGTCCACTGAATCATTATCTCACTTATTGTTAAGGTACTGTTGTTCTCACTCAGGCAGAGACAACCCTCTAAAACTGCGCAGTTTTTCTCAACTTTTCTCGCTCTGAGAATCATCAGTAGAGATGACGTCAGCCTGTTTACGGAATAGAGCTGTTTTCTTCGAAAGAGCTTCGTAGCTGTAGAGATTACGGGATTTATTTTTTTACTAGCTAGCGTTTCGCGGTGCAATAATGTTCAAGGGCGTCTGGCCTACTAGATCCTCTAGCTTTGGGAAAAGGCATCAGGCTAGAGCCATCTGCCGAAAGGATAAAGTATACTGTATAAAGTCTCTTTTTCTAGAAATACCGGGAATTTCTTTGAGGGATTGGCGCTATCTAATTTTACGAGAGAAGTTTCACGGTCGTCTTTTACGTTTAAAGGGGATATCTCGACTCTCGTATTCGTATATGCGAATTTTGGAAAAAAGGGCCTATTAATAACCGTTTTTCAGGGTCTTTTTTTGATAGAATCAAGAGAGGGGATTGGTGGGGTGGAGAGAATATGTCCCTATCAGGAGCGTACATAAGCTTGTCGAAATGTTAGAGGGCCTCTGTTATTGAGGCTTTCAACTTGATCTTCTTGGTTGGGTTTGGCCTTTTAACTGACATTGTGAGAAGTCCCGGGGTATACAGGGTGTTTGTGAAAAGTCCATCAATAATGAAAGGGCGTATTTATTGGGCCATTTTGAGTCGAAAATGTTCTATGACATTTTGCCGTCCGAGCCACGGTTTTCGAGTTATGATTTGAATATTTTAGGGATGACCCCTTCATTAAATTAGCGCTGTCTTTCAATTTCTTAATTAAATTTAAGGGGGCATCCGTAAATTACTCCAATCATAACTTGAAAACAGTGGCCCGAACGGAAAAATGTCATAGAACATTTTCGACTCAAAATGGCCCAATGAATACGCCCTTTCATTATTGATGGACCTTTCACAAACACCCTGTATAACCATGCACCAAAGGGAGGCCCTTCATCCTCCCGAAGTTCTTGAAAATGGATTTAGATTTATTAGGTTTAGTGTTAAGTCCTTAGAATCCTTGTATCGTAGTCTATAGTCACGCAACCTTTAAAAATGGGTAAACCTACCTTCCGATTCGTCAAAATCACGCACGTGACTATGTAGTATTGTAGAAGGCCTATTTGTATTGTTATAGAAATTTGTGAAGTGTCGTTATACTTGCAAATTACCATTTTCTATAGTTTGAATTATTGACGTTTAAATTACAAGGTTATTTGGGAGTTTTGGGAATTTTCAATAGCTGGAAATCTATAATATTATCTATATGTTGATTTACTATTTAACTTAAAATGGCTTAATTTTTATTTAGTTTTCATTACTTCAATCTATTTTTGCTTTTGTATAATTTTAGAAATCGAATTCAGATTTATGTAGCTTTAAAATGACATTTTTTCAACTCAACACAACTCTCATTTCAAAGTTTGGCCTACTAACACACACCCATCTATAATATCAGATGCCAAAGAAAAAGTCAACCTAAATTTCGGACATCTATATACGTTTAAATATAAATATAACCGCAATAGAGATCAAAATGATATAGCTCTACCCAAAAAATATACCTAACCATTGATTGTCATATCAGTCCCGATCCACTTTTTCCGTTAACCATTAACCTAGACTCGTGGTGACGACCACCACCACGTGGGGAAACCATAATGGGTCTTGGGCCCATTAGCACCCTCCAACTTACAAAATACCCAACAAGACCTGGACGACTCACTTTTGGCCAATTCCAGCTGCTTTCACGCGATTTTCGTGATAAATATATATATTTTATATTACTTGCTGTTTCGTTCCAATTTAACTTTTACCACGAATCAGTCTGAGTCTCCTACTTTTCAGGGACAACCCAAGAAAAAAGAAAAATATTTTAGGGCTCTGTGCCAACTTCTAACGGTATTATACACCATAGGTCCTGAGACTACCGTAGGCGACATTTATTTGTAGCAGAAGTATGTAATACTTCTCTTTGAGAGAAGTGTACCTACCACAAAGCGGGCGGGGTAATTGTAACATGGTTCTTCCCAACATCATTTAGATTTGGAGTGCTCAAGGTTACTAAACCGAATCACATACGCGATAAATTGTTTCCTCATCATTACTCTATTAGCGCTGCTTAACTATTTGAAAAGGCGCTTGTGGATTTTTTGTCCCTCGTCAAGACATCGATCAAGGTTTGCGGGTTGATTGCTATCAAACAGTTATAGAATTCACCCAACGGTGCGATGTGACACTCATCTGAAGTTTGATGAGCGGTAGAGCAAACCAAAAGGGTGCATGAGCCTGACGTTACATAACTAAAGTATTAAGAGGATACAGAGTGTCATCCTTCTTCTATTATCCCCTTCTGCTAGTATCCATAGAAGATGAGGGAAAAAAGGTTATTACTTAAATGTGTCATCAGTTATTCACGAATTCCTCATGGACTATATCTCTCGTATACTGTAGAGTTAATGATTCAAAAAAAAAAGTTCTATTCTCTCTACCGGAAAGTGACCTAGAAATTTTTTCTTCTATTTTTCTCCAAGTATTGATTAAAATTTTTCTTTCTGGGATTGCAAACTCGACATCGGCAACCGTTAGGGACACCAGAGTCTTGCTAAACTGAGGAGTACAGTGCCCTTGAAAGGGAAAAAATCCATAAAAGTGGGAGTGGGACGTTGCGTTTCCAGGAGTCTATACCCTTGGTGGTAGATGAACGTGCGTTTTGCGTTGCCCGCGGCTTGCTTTTCCTAATAATTATATTGAAATAGGCGTGAATTGAATAAGCCTTAACGGTTTGGGAATGGATCAATTTGTCAAATTGTTTCGTTTAATAAGTGACACTAGGAAAGAAATAGAAGTGACACGGGGTATCTTTCTCTCCCCGTCTCCAATAAAGTCAACAAGCTTGAACCATGGCGACTTCAATAAAGGAAAGGGTTATGATACAAGCGGCTCTCCCATCTTTAAGAATCCCGTGTTGCTTCTTCCTGGTGACGCATTGTGATTTACGGGACGGCTACGTCACAGAATTATATGACGTCATGTAGGCTGTTGGAAGATAGTCATTTAGATGTAAATTTTTCGCTGGGCTGTTGTTTGTGTTAGCAAGGATTAGTGTAGTGTAGAGTTCAAGTAAAAACCCATATAAGAACTGAGAACATATGAATACCCATCCATTTTGGGTTTAAAACAACTCTTCACTTTTTGTACTGGGTCGTTCGTTATGGCTGCAACGCATGATGGAGCCCGACCCGGGAATTATGGGACAAACCAGAAAAAATATTGCGTAACTAAACCCCTCCTCAAATATATCTGAACCTATTTAACAAAAACCAATCTATATTGCATACCATTAACCAATCAGTCGCGGTCATTCTCAAGGTAATCCTTGGAAGTATAAATGGTGGCTTGTTCAAACTCATAAAAAATCAATTTGACTCTCAGATCATTTTTAATGTTTGCCCCGTCAGTCTTAAAGCTTTTAACCTCGATGCCTTATCGCGTTATCGGTAAAAGATCGTGGTACCGTACGGTACAGAGACTAGCTGCCTGCATTGCCTCACCTTGCCTTTTCATGGTGCATGGCGCTCCCTAACGAGAAATGAGAGAGGAAGGAGGACTTTCTTTAAGAAAAGGAGGTTGGATCTCTTTCCTTCCAACTTCCACTCATCAGAAAATCAATGAGAAGGCGAAGGAAGATGTATTTCTCTTGTTTTGCTCTCAAAGTCAATGGCGGGAATGGTGTAAGAAGGTCACGTTGCCTTGTAGTTCGATTACGGTGCCTCTTAGATTGACACCTAAGGTCGACTTGCCTCCACGTTCTCTCTCTCTCTCTCTCTCTCTCTCTCTCTCTCTCTCTCTCTCTCTCTCTCTCTCTCTCTCTCTCTCTCTCTCTCTCTCTCTCTCTCTCTCTCTCTCTCTCTCTCTCTCTCTCTCTCTCTCTCTCTCTCTCTGTACAAATTCAGAGCTTCCTACGGATTTTAGTACTAATCCATTCAGCTGGTTTTGGGGTTTATTGCTATGACCTTATGGGTATGGATGGGTTGAAATTTACCACAAATTATAAATACAGATTGATAATTAGAAGTGGTAATAATTAAGATAATTTTTATCTTTCAGAGTATTTTTTGTGGAAATACGGATATCTGAATGTTAAGTACACCATTGCACCAGAATATGCCTTAATTGCGGAGTTCAACTTCAACCAGCTGGACTGTACCAATCAACTATGGTAAATCTTTGAATACTTAAAACATTTACAAGCCTATGCTATTACGTAGATGCAATTTAAGAAAATAAGTGATAAATCCACTCATGATATTTTTCTAGTAACAAGAAGTGATATCTAGTTTATTAGGGAGAAGGTATAAGTTACCTAAGTATTCGCGCGCCATAGTCCCATTCCCCCTTTCAAAATGCAAGGGGGGGGACGTAAAAGGAGGCCGGGTTATTTCGCCTCTCCTCAGTCGGAAAATACGTCGCGCTGACGTGAGTTTTCAAGAACCAATGAGATGCTGGTTGTAATTTAGAGGCGGGGATGAACTCCGGGCCTAGGTTTGAACTGGAGATGAAGGTAGAAATGTGGCGCATTTATACCTTCTCCCTAATAAACTAGATATCACTTCTTGCTAGTAATATAAGCATGGTTCATAGAACACTATTCACAAGTTGTCTTGCAAATCTTGTTTTCTTGCTGGGGTACTTTCTTATTTATTAATTTCATTCCAATTTTTTTGGACGAAATTTTCTCCCCTTTCTGGCTTCTTATACCGCCCAAAAAAAAAAAATTGGAAATGCAAAATAAAGAAAAGTTCGCGGACTCCCGCCGCCATTTCCTTTTATAATTTTCCATCTTAAGACGTTCGATTTGGGTCAAGGTGCGCGTGCTTTGAAAGAAAGATCACTAGAAACGGCAGGAGGGGTGAAAGTATCAGGGTCAGAAAGAAGAAGTTTTTTGAAAGTCGCGCGCGCCAGCCCTAAACAGGGGCAAAGAAAAAAGTGAAAACTGACATAAAAAGTAGAACGAAAAACGTCTTGGAAGGGCTCCTCCGCTCAGTCCGCTCTGTCTAAGGAAAGCAAAAGATGGTAAAAAATTGCCTTTTTTCGGTGTAAGGAATTGGGAACAGGGGGGGGGGTTAACTAGTAGATGAGGTAGTTAAGGACCTTTCAATTATAAATTTAAGTAGTCAAAGCATTTACCTAGCTCAGAGATAAGATTTAATTTTAGAAGTAGGAATGGAAAACGGTTAGTATTGACTTCAGTCTACTCCGACTCATAGCCCAGTATAGAGCCCCTCCCTTCAACACGTAACGAAAAGTTTAAATGATCTTATTGGCTCACTTAAACTACGTTTTGATGACGTTGCTGACGGGGACGGCGAAAAATACGTAATTCCTTTTTACCTCTGTCGCTATGACCCGTCTCTTCTTTCATACCCCCCGTTTCCGAGGAAGGGGTCCGGGACTTTGACGCGCACCCACATTACTCTGTTCTCCATTCCTACTTCTAAAATTAAATCTATCCCTGCCTAGCGCGCCTATATTTAATTTAATTTCTAAGACCAAATGAATTCGTCCAAACTGTTAATATTTTCTCAACCATCACACTACAAACACACAGACCCTGAATTCAAGGGGGTGACCCCCGTCTAGAAATCGGAGGTATGTAAGAGCCTAACTCTCCCAGAGAGCTAGTGACTGAGTGAGAGAGAGAGTCATGATACCATGCCGGGATCAGTATGTAGGACGATGTCTTTAGTAGGGGAGTAAGAGAAAGATACGTTGAAAGATGAAAGTCTAGGTCAAATGTCAAGGTACAAAAACGGAGACATTAATGTGTAAACGATTTAAACAAAAATTACACTTGTATGCAATTAGATGTTTAAGATGAGATTCACCTTGAATGCCAGTTGAAAAAAATTAAAAACCTCATTCCAATACTCAATGACGATTGGTTTGAAATTAATATGGTTGCGTTGCGCAATCTCCAGAGCAAACTCTGATTGGCTTTATATATAGCTAGTTGTTTATCGGAATTTTCTATTCCATGAAAGTCTTTCAAAGTGATTAATTAGTAGGGAAGAAAATATGTGTACTTTTGAAATGATTTATGATTGTGACATTCCGTTGGGCAATTCGTAATCAACACCTCTTTGTTAGGTACCAGTGTTTTGAAGTTACGATGGCGCTATGGTTTAAATGCAGAAAGTCCTGCTAAAGTATAGGGATTTCCATATGAAGGCCGAGAGTTTTAATTGGTTGAGAATTTCCCTTAGGGTAGCACTAGAAATTTTTAAACACAATATTCTAAAAACCTTTCAACGAATAGGTAGAGTAAATATTGGTCATTGGAAATTGAAGTGTGAGGTGCTAATCACTTTTTGTAGACCAGTTACGAGTAGGGCTTTAAATATGCATCTTTTATACAGATTACACTGAAGGGTTAGCCCCTCGAAGTACCCGCAGTTCAAAGCAAAACTAATTGATCTTTATTTTAAAACCAAGTATAATGAAATCCCATGTAATTTCACCTCTACTCTACCGGCTAGACGGATGGGTAGTAGACGAAATTCAAGGAACAAGCTATAGAATATAGGGTAAAACATAAAAAAGTTACTTTTTTGACCCTTATATAAACCTACGCTAGTTGAATTTGATTAATTGACGGACATAGCGTGCATTTAACACTAGATGTACTTCCGTGTTCATTATTTTCTAAAGGGTTAAATACCTACCTAAAATGGCGTGAAATAATTTCACGCGATTTCAAATTAACATCTCGTGAGAACCACACAGTTATTTTATTTGTATTGTTAATCTAATCCCTTATTAGCCCTGTAATTGAAAACAAACCTAACCAACCAGCTAAACCTTAAATTAGTTTTTTAGCTCTGTTATATTTACGGAAAACGTTAAGCCTATATGGGTTTAAATATTCTAGAGAAATTTGTCCGGGAAAACAGAGAGCTCTAGCGTCTAGAGAATTCCTAGCTTGCATATCGATTAATTTTGTTGAAGTAGGAAGAAAAACTTCATATCCAAAAATGATCCTTATTGCTAAAGGTCTCCATTTAAAGTGAGACTAAAATAGGGTTAACCTAATAGAATAATAGACCTTTATTAATGTTAGTCTCCAACTGAATTTTACCTTCTCTTTAATGCTTTGGAGGGAAAATTCCATATTCCCAAAATAGTCGAGCCCAAGAGGGAAGAGAGAAGAGAGAGAGAGAGAGAGAGAGAGAGAGAGAGAGAGAGAGAGATGTTGCGACGACGTTAAGTGCGTCGTAGCCTTGACCTTTCCTAACTTAAGCCTTGGTTAAATATTAGATAAAGAAAAGTGCGTGCAATTTGCCATTAAAAGAAATTAATATTAATATTAAACCTAATCCCTTGACAACCATTCCATTTATATTTTTAAAAATTAGGTATGTTTGACGCATTTTTCTATAAAATTATAAATATCTTGAATTATTCATAGATATTATTGAATTTAGGCCTATTTATGTAGGATGAAGTCTGGTCTAATGTCTCCCTAAAGATAATGAATGGGTAAAAAACATTTGTTTTGTGGTTATGTTATGGTTTGCGTGACGTTGAAAGATTGACCTTGTAAGCTGCTCTACTAAATTGTTGTTGGAACACTTTATTAAAGAGCGAGTGAAAGTATAGTGTAATTTTAGTGTGCAACTGTTTCAGTCTGCCTTAGTTTTTACATATTAGTCTAAAAATATGTGATATCAAAACATATTTTCGTGTTATTTCTGTTTTAAAAAACATATTTCCGTGGAAGTCTTATGATATATACGTTTTCAAGGATATTTTGAACAAATATTGTGCCGTGCATTGAGAATCTAATATTCTACCTTTGCAACGACTGGTGTGTTTTTTCTTCTTTCGCGGTAAAAGGTCGTATTATGTTTTTCATCTCGCGTATACCACGTGATATACCTTTAGAAAACTGCACGTACAACAAATATTATATAAATATATAGAAGTGTAAAATAAATATCAATAATATTTTTGCATATATTTGTTTATTTATGGAATTTAAGTGGAGTCAAGTTGGCTGTAATAACACTTAAAATTGCATACATTTTTTTATAGTGGTATTTTGTTTAATTAGTCCTAGCCCTTACTAACCATGGAAAATTATCCCTATATTCCTAGTTCAGTTCAGTTCTAAGATCTGGGGAAAATTGCTAGATTTTAGAAGATATTTTTTTCATAATATCTAATAAATAGTGTTGCCAGTCATTAGCGAGCACAATTCAACCGTTATCTACAATATTTCGTATATCCCCAGTTCTGTTCAGTTCTAAGAACTGGAGAAAATCGCTGGATTTTAGACGATATTTTTTTCTAATATCTAATAGAAAGTCTTGCTAGTCATTTGTGATTTCAATTCAAATGCTATCTACAACAGCTTGAAAAGCTTGTAGTTCCGTTCAATTCAGTTCCAAAACTGCAGTAGGAGATACTCTCGAAAAATTATTGTCAACACTGATTCCTGAAGCGCGGTTAAAGTTTATAAACGGAGCCCTTTCAGCGCAAATATCAATACCTAACCACCCTGACTATAAAAATAAATAAGGAAATATTTACTTTTTCATTCAAATTGAATATGAATTTATTATCGAATTAAACACGAATAATATAAAAACCAACTCGGCAAAAACATCACCTTGAAAATTAAAAATTTCGATTACGGTGTATTTATAGTTTAGTTCAAGATCAGTTTACAATGCATAGAAGGGTTTGGCGGATTAAGATTAGTGTGTAAACCTTAATAAAAATTAAAGTAGTCGTTGCATATTACGCTTGAAAAAAATACGGGATAGAAAGAATAATTTAATGAAAAACATATTTTTTTTGTAAGGTTGCGAGCGACGCTTCAAGGTTACACTGACGCGTCTATAAAATTAACGTGGTGGTAAAATATTTGACGTTTCATAACGACTTTACGACAAGCGATAAAAAAGTCACGGTCAAAAAGTACAAGCACATATTAGACGGGCGCGCGCGCGTCCCATTGTTGTATAGCGAATAGCATGCCACCAAATATGTCGCGTGGTATAAGTCCTGTTCGCATTAATCTTTCTTTGTACGTAATTTTCGAAATAGTCTATACCTTAATGGGATAATAATCAAGGTCACAAATTAATAGTTATTTAATGATGTTCGCAGTTAAAAATTGGTAATGATACGAACGAACCAACTTGCCTAAAGTCTTAAACGGTGTAGGTCTGCTATTAAATAACTTACGAAATTACTAATTAAATTTTAATTTAATAGATTTAAAGTAACTGTATAATGTTAGTTAAAAGATATACTTATATATATAAAACAGAGCTATCCAGGGAGACTCTGTGGACAGGAGTTAGTTAGGGGTTGTTAATGTTATCCTCAAATAGATCGGTTATGTTTGTAATTTTTTTATGGTAATGATCACGTGATGTGCCAATTTATTTCTTTATATGAGGTATTTAGGAACCATCTCTCTTAATAATACCCTATAGAGGCTTCCTGAGCAGTCCGGTCTCAGTTTATAGGCCTAAAACTCAATTTTCAGAAAACACAATTTAAATTATTAAATACATAAATGTTTGACCATAAAATTGACAAATTATCCATTGTCTACCATGACAGGTATTTTTGGCACCGCCACTAATGCGTACTTATTCCACGTTTTAAAATCTGAGGTGTTTCATTTACCCTTTATTTAAAATACAAGTATATACTAAGACCTTGAAAAACTATTTATAAAAACCTTGTAACGTGCGAACTCGTCTACGTGACTAAGTACACCTACTAAGTCTCATGCTCCTACGTGGCGAACTACAGCAAAGTAAACTAAAACCTATCCCATAACAATCCCAAGTCTACATATCAAGAAAATGCCATGAATCGTTGCAATTCTCCCATAATTAATGAACGACAGTGATTACAAACTTCATTAGCATTTAATTATGGAAAAGGTGTATTTTCTGTCTGTTTTGGAGGTCTATATTCATAGGACAAATTCTAAACTTCATCCGTGGTTCGATTATTGCAATGATGACTGGTAATTAGCTTATTCAGTTTCAAGGTTGATAGATCGTTTGATCGCTTTTGAGTGTTACAAAAATAACAGGATAACAAGATTAGTTCCGGTTATTTTCAAACTTAGTAGGAGCAGTTAAACATTTTGTGTTTGATTGCACATATTTGATATTTTTTGCCTGATAAGGTTTTTTTTATTTTTGCTGTCTGCACGCGGAAAAACCGATGATGTCATTACAAGCGCTACACAAAACTCAGCGAATGAGATAGCTGTATCTTGTGTTTAAAATATGACTCTCCAAATTTGTGCATTATTGACACGAGGTTAGGAATGGGAAAACACATAAACTCCACCACGGTTATCTATGTTTCTATCTAAGAGCGAAAGTAAATATGGATGGTATTTTAGCGACATCTACTGCGGGGTTGTTCAACTTAAATGGGATAAGTTCAGCAGATTAAATTAATTATACATATTTAAATGTGTAAAATTATATTCATATATTTATGGTATATCTATGGTAAAAATAAGTGTTAATTTAGGTTTTAATTGAGAAGATGAAGGATAAACTAGATGGCACTCTGTAGTTTAAAAGTCGAACACTTTCCCGCATTTTTATTTTAAATATTAGGCGCGGTGTTGGTAGTTGTAGTTTGTGATTTAGTTTGTCATGTTTAGTGATCAGCTAAAATTGAAACCAAGCCTTAATCAGTAAAATCAGGACGGTTTTTAATAACCTTTATTATACATAATAGATATATCTTGTCATATCATTTATGGGGTGGAACCTGAAATTAAAGATACTTAAAATTTACATAGTGTTTTGTGAAATCAGTAGTACACAGCATTTCTTACTTGTGAAAGGAAAATGTCTAACGCTTCGGACATAAACTGTTCCCTCCTCATTGTAAACGATTTGGATAAGGCAGTCAACGATCTAGTTTCAGTCAATCCGCTAAAGGTGTTTTCTTGCGACAATACGGTCGTCAAGTGACTGATTTCTAGTCTCAGCGATGCCACTTCCAAAGCCCTATAAGTAGGCGTAAATCGTAACTTCTCTCAAATGGTCTAAACATTTGTTTAAAAAATACCTACGAGCTGGTGTCACTCGTGGTGACCTTTAACGCGTTACGTAGTTCCTGGAGGACGGCATCACATACACTTTTGGACACGGCCCCCTTACGTTCTATGTCCAAACCACAGTACAGGGCATCAACTTCTGAACAGAACTCTGCGAAACAGTGGGGCAAGGTTCATTTAACGCACTAAGTACTTGCGATTCGCAAAACTACCTCTTAAAAGTAAACAGGTCAAGACGCTAATTTTGAACAAGGAAAATGGTATCGGTTCGAAAGGTAATGCCGTTAGGACGTGCAGAAGGCGGTCAGCTTGGGCTTCCGGTATTGAACCTCGAGATGATCCGTGAAGTAAAATTGTCACAAGTAGCTCGCTGTAAATGTCACCGGTTAGACCACGGATTTCTTCGCCTCCAGCGTTACCTGTGAAAAAAAGTGGGTATGGTTATAATGTCCTGTTATGACAAGGCTTCATTATTCACTCCTGTACCTTTGTACTGTCTCAACGCTTCGTAAGCTGAATGTAATATTTCATCCAAAGCTTGATTCATGGAAGACAAACCCTCCAAGGAATGCGCCACTTGGGCAACACGGTTCGTTTCGCACTCCTTCTGAAAACTGCCAAGATAAACGAAAGTAAAAGCGTATAAATTAAGGACATCGCCTACTCTTAATTACTGTCACTAATCACCTACTAATTGGCCAAAAAGTCGATGGGATCATTGGGTTTGCAGTCGAGCAAAGCCAAGAGGGACTGCTGAAGTACTCCCCTGATGTCGTTCATTACGCCCAGAGTCTCCAAAAGGCTCGCGTACGTCACTGCGTCGATTATCAAGAAAAAGGAATTTCAGGACCCCTCCTATGAAAATTTAGATTAGTTTCTCGCTAGTCCTTTCTCTCTCCAGTAAACAATTTTAAATCTCTGTCGAGATTTCATTTTATGTCCGCGACAATTATACACGGGGTTCCGAGAAAATTCATTTGCAAGTATAAAATTTCATCGTTTGTTCTAACGCTCGAGGTGATATTGTAATGAGCTATCGACCAGCGTCCTCGGAGACCTTTAGATCAGTTGTCACCATGGCAACCGCGTCATTGATCCGAACTGATGCGAGCTTACCTTTCCAAGAGCCATCTGTTACTACGCTGGGACAATGAGAGTCAACTTTACTCGTCCATCAGATGAGAAACTTTAGTAACTCGGGCTTAACACGATGCTGATGACCGGTTGTCCAGAAACAATGGGGTAATATACCTAAATTTGGATAGGTGTTTGAAGATGAGCCCTTCTACCGTTTATACAAATATGACTACAAATTTACAACAAGAACTTTCAATATTTATTGTCTTCTGTACATAAATTATCTTCAAAATAATCCTTGATAGATAAATTGTTTTTGCTAAAATCCTGCTAAGTAGTATTATGAAAGGTTTCGTTTTAAAAAAGAGGTTTTAAAAATACTGGGTACATCTGAATTATATATATGGTTTTTAAAGGTTATTTGTTATCGTTCCTGCAGATGTTTTAATCGTTTCGCTGTATGATCATACGAAATCTCGCAATTAACACTCCTGTTTAATTAATTTAAAGGGGTTACGGTAAACGAATATTTAATTATTAGTACTATTTACGTATTATTAAGTTAAAAGTAGTTAAACACTTATGAAAAAATTGAGGTAAAATTACGTGACGTAACAATATCTAGGTTATCATTTTGTTAATTATTAAACAATGAAATGAAGGGTTAATAACAATTATTTGAACTTTTGAAGTCTATATAAAGATATCATTTATAAATAAAATAATGAAAATTACCAACGTAAACTTAAACGACTAGTTGATCTTTACTCCATATAATACAACTACTTAATATTTAATTTAATTTAATGTTAAAATTGACTGGGGTCAAAGTGTCATACTTCTGATTATGAGTCAGTTACGTACTCCAGGTTAAATCAGTCTACGTCTTAATTAGTTTTTATACACGATTAAGTTAGAATTTAATCGATTAGTTTAACTACTCTTTTTTCGTCTGGCTAACGTATTTCTTGTTGATTTGCTTTCGGATTCTAAAAGCTGATCAAATTCCGTGACTAAAATGGGTGCTTGAGTCACTTCTACTTTAGGTACTAAAAGAGGTAAGGACTTGGTAGACTTTTTTACCGAATCTCCGGGTGTTGGTAATATCGCGGTTTCATCGATGTTAGTGAAAATGGCTGAAGATGCGCACATCATGGCTGTTGCCGTCATGTTACCCAAGGGTCCCAAGTCTCTTTTGCTTTTCGACTCGTGTCGAAGGGTTTTACGTAATTTTTGTTTCAACCAACTATTTTCCGAATCTGATTTGCTGAGCTGTTGATGTTTCATCAGTAAGTATTCACTCCCGAGCTCTGATTCGCTGGTTCGTCGGTGACGCGAGGAGGCTGTTGAAGCAGCGACGATTTTGGAATCAAAGTAACGCTTTGGATTGCTTTTCAAGAATTTTTCGATCGTCTCGATGCAACATTGACGTCCGCAGTATTTTGCCCAATCCAGGGCCGTGTAACGACGACTGGGGTCCCGTAACATTGGGTTGGAACCTGCTTCAACGAAAAACAGTGCTATTAAATTCCTAGTTACTTATGGAATAAAGACTCAAAAGGCTTATAATGTAGAAATTCAATTTACCCGCATTGAGAAGTAACTTAACGCATCTGGATCTTCCCTGCAATGACGCTTTCATCAGAGCTGTCATCCCAAACTGATTTCTTTGGTCAACTTCCACCGTTCCTCTGAATCTGTCCAGGATGTAGGCGACAACTTCCGCGTGACCTGTGACATACAGTTCCGTAATTAATTCCCAATTCTAATTACCAATTTAACCAAGAGACTCGAGAACGTATCAGCAACCATATTAGGTTCCCACGATCTTATACTTTGGTAGTGGGTTGTTTTTAGCGTACCGATATGGCGGCTTTGCACGTGGGAACCGGAAACAATGGAGACATGGTACTGCAGCACATCTTTGAACGTTCCCACGTCTTATGTGGGTTCTTTTCTTGCTTTAACCAATAACTTACCGGCTTGTGCTGCCAGCATCAAAGGCGTATTTCCTTCGTTGTCCGATAAATTAATGTCCAGATCGGGTACTTCGCTGATCATGTGTAATAAAGACATTTGGCCGTCTGAGCAAACGTAACTGAGACCAGTCTGAGTGAAGTGTAGGAAAGAAAAATAAGTTTTTTTCAAGTGCTTAGCTTGTAATCTGTTATTTGTCGCGAACGAATTAAGATTTGTCAATCAACGGGGGAAAACGTGCCGGTGATAAGGTTTAAGGAAATTTATTGATAAAATCGAACTTATACCGGTATTACCCGGTCGTAGTGTTAAGTCAACATCCAAATTATGCATGATTGATAAGTACATAAGTGTTTTTAACTTAAGTCATACTCGAATGTAAGAAAATGAAGAAATAGCGTTTAATTAAATGAATGCAGCGGGGTGGAAGTCGGGAGTATAGATAAATTGTTACCCCATTGCTTAGCTTTACACTCAATTGGTTCTATTTTAAATTACATTAGTCAATAATTTCAAGGCTAAATAACTTAGATAAGACGCGATCAATAAGAGTCTGTAAGATAGTTTAATAACTGTATTTAATTGGCCAATTTTAACAGACGCTCTGACGTTATTTATAATCAGTCATCATCAAATAGTTTTAGAAATTTCCTAAAAAAAAAACATGAACGTTAACGCTTCGTACTAAGTGTTAAGCCTAATTTAAAAGTGCACGTGATTTTTTTTTCGCGC
The DNA here is from genome assembly GCF_054372755.1 of Phalangium opilio. Taxonomy (NCBI): domain Eukaryota; kingdom Metazoa; phylum Arthropoda; class Arachnida; order Opiliones; family Phalangiidae; genus Phalangium; species Phalangium opilio. Next base: position 1,615,916 of record NW_028324187.1, on the reverse strand, counting down.
CATAATCCAAAGGTCTGTTTGTTGTCTAGAGCGTTCACGTTTTCTTACACACTTTCCGTCAATTTCTTGAATTACTTCCGTGGTAAACCAATTTCGTAATCGACGCTTCCCCCATCTCAAGGTTTATTAACATTAATTACGTCCTGGTGTCATTGAATATACGTTAGAAACAAAGACAGACACAATAATGACCAGCAGTTTTTACAGTTTAATCAAACTAGAAAAAGTTAAACTACAGTTCTATAAATAGTCGTTGGATGGGTAGGTTTGAATTGATGGTAAAAATCGTACATTTATATTTGCAAGAACCACATGGTGTTAATCGGTTTTATTAAATGCTCAAAATTATACATAGTCGCTTTCTCTCTACCTGCTTTTGTCCACCAATCAGAGCTCAGGGTTATAGAATAGGTTAGTTTCTCGGTGATGTAAGATTTAGCGGTGCAAATTAAGTATAGACATAGCGTCAACGTCCTGCCAAAGCTGTCAAATTCACGGCTGGTAACGCGGGAGCTGCTACACCGACACCTCCTTGACCACTAGGTATCGGTCCTAAGACCGATTTATAAACTGCATTTTTGTAGATTTTAATGTATGGCTCATCATTAACGTAAAACTTTAATAATTCCGGTAGACGCGTCAAATCGGGGTTTTTGGGGTCCATCTTGAACCACTCTTTCAAAAACTGAGGTAGAAGAATATCCAATAAAACAAATCTGTTTATACGTTCTTCTTTTTGCGAGGAATTACCGAAATTGGCCATAGCTCGCGCTATACCGTTAACCTCAACTTGAAACTTGTTGGGTCCAGGAAGTGGTCCACCCGAATCTACGTTGAATTTTGTGACATTTGCCAAATATGTGTAATACGTCACATTCTTATCCGGGTTATATTCCGGAAAATCACCAAAATAGGGAACCACTTTGCGCTTATTCGAATTAATAATGAAATGGAAGAAATTAGGAATTCTTTTATAGCCAATCAGGTTCGGGTCCGTTCCATTCCATTCCTGAAGAAATTTGTCCATATCAATGTGCATAGTGAGACTACAATCTTTCGGATCTGCATTGTCTGGCGATTTAGGCTTAGAAAAAAACACCAAGGCTTGAGGATGGTGGTTTATGTTTACTAATACATCGCATTTTTCTTTGACGGGAACAGACAGAACCAAACTAATTAACCCAAGACAAACCTGTCGATAACGGTTAGTTTTAAACGTTGCGGAAGTTCATATAAACAAACCTGTAAATTTCGAACTTACCGCTATCTGAGAAATCATTTTGTCACTACACATCACAAAGCCTAAACGCGTTTTGTTCTCTTTGAAGTCTCGTGTTAATATTTAATGACGACTGAAGGGGGTTTCCGTAGGTTGATTACCTTGGACAAGCCGTTTCTCGGAAGTTCTAGCTTTAGAGGCTAACCGGTTTTTGTTTTATGTACAGTTATAACCACATAAGGTCTAAGTTTTGATCTTCCATAGAGGCAATGTCCATGCGAGACACAATTAAAGAGACTGCTGCGCCCTCTACTTTAAAAGGTTGTTCCTCCCGACTGGAAGGGAAGTACAGGCATGGTGTAGTGTGATTTCCCTATCCTTCGTTGATTTGGGGTAGAGGTAGAGATCACTATAGTCTATGGTATCTGTTTCTGCTAAAAGAAGGCGCCCATGTTCAAGATATACACCGACACGTGACGTCCTCTACCCTTTTATAGAGGGTGTGTGCAAGTAGCAAATAATCCTTTCGACAATACTTAGGAAATTATGATAGCCTTATGGTACAGTTGAGGTTTTTCGAATAATTCATTGCCACATTTTTAAAAATATTGAGGAGTAAGCCTTGAAAAATATGTGATGTGAGTTTGAAGGAAGAAAACTGATTCATCAATTAAACATTTAATGAGTTTCAATTGATCGTTAAAACACTAACGTCTGCCGTTTGAAAGCTTGACTAAATCAGGTGTTTTAATTACAGTTCCAGAAATACCAGCGCCCAAGGGTGTCTGGATTAATTTGCATTCAGTTTGCTGGAAACATTTAACAATATACACATCATTGTACGTTGTAAAAGTAAATAACCTCGGTAGACGTGATTGTTCGCTGTTGAACTCGCGAATAAACTCGTTCAAATAAATGTTCATGCCAATATCACGCAAAGTCTCTTTGTCATCGCCTTCAGGCTTTGGTTTACCGAAATACAATAATGCTCTTGGAAGGAAATTAACGTTGACTTGTAATTGACGTGTCTGATAAGGTCGTTGTCCGGGAAATGGCGGCAAACTGTCAGTATCGTGAACCCTGGTAACGGAATCGGGAATACCAATAGGATGGTCTGCGGTCCACGTGGAGTAGTCCTGGAAGTAAGGTATCACCACCTGCTTGTTGGAATTAATTACGAAATAGAATAACGGTGGAAGACGGGACGAGTCAATATTGTTGGGGTCCATTTTGTTCCATTCTCGTATGAATTCACGCATTTCAAAGTACATGCTAACCCTGCAATCATCTGCGTCAGGTTCCGTGGATATCAAGGTGTCATTTACAACAACCATCGCTTCTATTCCGTTGTTTACGTAAACGGCCAGGTCACATTGCTGTTTAGGTTTAGACATTTTCCCATTGACCCCAAGGGATGCGCATTGTACCGTGAACAGTGAACACAAGACAAGAAGAGGCTAAAGATGAAGTTGAATATTATAGGCCTATGTATCGATATCAAAGTTCAGTAATTGGAATTTACTCACAACCAGACGGAGAGCCATCTTTTTTTCCTAACCTCTTCGTTAGTTCGACCGCGGAAAAGTATTGTTTCGAGATGGGATTCAAGTTTTAACGATCTGGTATAATTTAAGAAACCGGTAAGAGCGCTCTGCAGGTTGAAAACGACTTATAGGAAGTAAAAATATATTTTTTTGCCAATATATATTTTTTTTGACATTGAGTCATTAGGAGCCGATTTATTTGAAGAAGAATATGCTTTTGTTGGATGGAAAAATCATTTATCAATTGTGCATTTAATCAGTAATTCAGATTTACATATTGATCGTTAAATTAGCGTCTGCCATTTGATAAGTTTTTCAAATCGGGCGTTTTAATTACAGTTCCCGAAACACCACTACCCGAAGCTGGTGGATGTTCGCATTGAGGTTTATGGAAGCATTTTTCACGATACACTTCGTTTGTCTTTGTAAAATAGAACAACTTTGAAAGGCGTGATTTATCTGTGTTCCAGTCTTGAATGAATTCGTTTAAAGTAATGAACATATACATGTCACTCACAGGCTTAGGCTTGCCTTGAGATTTTGGTTTACCGAAATACAACAAAGATCGTGGTTGGTAATTAACGTGCACAAGTAATTCACGGGTATTGTAGGATAACTGTCTGCGAGGTTGTGGAAAACCAGAAGTATCTTCAACCTTCGTAACAGTGTCAGGAACACCTAAGGGTTGGTCAGGAGTCCACGTGGAATAGTCCTGGAAGTACGGTACCACATTCCGCTTGTTGGAATTAATTACGAAATAGAATAATGGTGGAAGTCGAGATGCGTCGATGTTGTTGGGGTCCATTTTGTTCCATTCTCGTATGAATTCATCCATTTCAAAGTACATACTGATCCTGCAATCATCTGCGTCAGGTTCCGTGGAAGCCTGAGGACCATTTACGAGAACCAAGGCTTCAGTTCTGTTGTTTATGTAAACGGCCAAGTCACATTGCTGTTTCGGTTTATTCAGTTTCCCTTTGATCCCAAGTGAAGCGCATTGAACTGGGGATTGTGAGGCAAATTGAATGAAGCATAATAGAACCACCTAATGACGTTTTAAATAATGAATTTACAAATTGACTGTTTAATTTTGCAACTGGGTAAGAGGTTTACTTACAACCCATCGGAAAGCCATTTTACGTAACTTCTAAGCGCGCCTTCGACAGAGGTCTAGCATTTCGACGGAGAAGGATTGGGTTTAAATACCTACGGGTGGCTGGCAAGTGGGATTCGAGTTTAAAGAGTTGAATACGTAATATTTGAAAGTTTCTAGTAATATTCAAACAACCGGTTTGGTCCGTGAAAATTTCTAGCTTAAAGATTAGTGATTGATAACCGGGTTGTCAAGGTACAGCAAATGAATCAAATAGTGAATAATTACGAAAAGAAAATTATTAAAGTATGCAACATATCATTGAGATAATTGAAGAAGCCCAACTTCATATTTAATAATCAAAAGTAGAAAATCGCACTAACATTTGAGTAAATATTCAATACATTATAGACCGTTTCGATTTGTAGTTTAAACGTGGTAATTAACGCCTTCCTCCAGCTATAACTGTTAAATTTTCCGGCCTAATAACTGTACTCGAAATCCCAATGGGACCAACTGCGCAAACGTTATACTTCGGTCGTCCATTTACATGGTGGTCTTGAAGATTACTACCGTCTGCAATTATCAAACTAATTAAACACGGTAAATTCGACCAGTCAATGTTATTAGGGTCCATTTTGGCCATCTCCCTTTGAAACTCATCCAAATTGATCTCCAGTGCTATAGTGCAATCACTTGGTTGTACAAGCTCCGATTTCTTCGTTCTTATATCGGAAACAGTATCGGGTTCGCGAGGTTCTACTGAAACTACCATATCACCATTTACGAGAACAGCTAGATCGCACTTGTTGTTTGAACTCGAAGTTGTCACACCGCCCTTAAGGGTTTTGGGTGTTGTAGAAACTACACTCGAAACGGGTGAAATGCAAACGAGACCCAATAAAAATGCCTAAAAAACGTTTTTCTTAATATTGAGCAATGATATCAATTTAACGTCATTTTCGCCTAATTCAAGGAGAAATGCGGCAAGTCAGATGCGGTATATACTCGTCTAAAGATGAACGTCGCGATTTCCAAAAATTTTCGTTGCAAGCGGACGCGTCAAGTTCTCATATTGACCTTCTAGAAACGTGTTTCGATATGTTACGTATAAGGATTAGGTGTTTCGTATAACAGGTCTTTTACTTCAAAATTTATTAGCGAATTATTTTAAGAGTTGGCTATAAAAATGTACGGGAATTCTGTGCAAGATCATTATAGAAAGTTAGGCGATGGAGTGGAAGTAAGCTTTAATTCTGCAGTGCCCAGTATGATATTTACGATACTGAACCTCCCTTTATGAAGGTATCTTCCCCCTTTCTCCAAGGAAAATATTACGATTTTTTAAGCATTCTGGGCTTTAATCGGTTTTAGGTGGTGGTGGTGACATTTTTTCGTTGTATAATGACTTACTTTCTACTATTTCTATTTGCATTTAATATACAATTAAATTTCCGGTAATGATGTATTTCCACTTGCCAAGATACGAAAATTTATTGCAACATAAAAGAAACATTTCGAATTTGAATATTAACACTTGGTAAATTCCCAGGAGGATATCCCAGTATTTTAATCCCTAAGCTAAACTAAAGGTTCCGGCAGACTATACCTCAATGCTTCCTCTTTCAATATAATCTTTTTTGGATCACTCACCCACGTTCTAGTAAACAAAGGACTTAAAATACATCCCAACCCAACGCCCTTTTCATTCTAAGTGATGGGGGAAAGAAGGAAATTCCGAAACGACAGGAGAACCAGCCGAGTTACGTCCTCTTCTAATATTTTTCTGGCACTCTTTCCATCTCTTTTGTCTTCGCTTCATCACGGCCGCGAGCCGCGCCCGATCACCTTTCTCTCAATCCTTTCTCCATCACTTGAAATCTTTCTCATCTTGAGCTTCCTTTTTCTCTGTTGATCTCGCCGTCGCTTCAGCGATTCGAATGAGGCAGTAGAACCCCTTCCCGTCCTATTTATTCTCCAACGATTCTCTGGTTAACTCCAATACCTCTGGTTTTATTGCCTAGTTTGAAAATTTTAAGACTGTCTGTCGTGTCTTTCTTAAAACTTCATTGTCACACGGTAAACGTTGCGCTTATTGTGACGAACCGATTTTGTAATGGTAGGAGGGTGATTTGTGACATAGACATTGTGTACAGGGTGATATATACCCATTAAGTCTTCCATAATATTCTTACAGTAAAGGTGAAACTCATATGCCGAATTTGGTGATGAAAAGGGTCATCTTTGATAGTTTTAACTCAGCAGATTTTTAACAATACCCTGTACATGCTTGTTTTTCCGCCAGCGGATTTTCAAGTGCAATTTAAACAAGGAAAAGTTGACAAGCCATTTCGAATATTTCTTTTATCGCGATGTGTGTTCTCGGTGTGGGTCCACTGATTTCATTTCAAGCTTGTACCGGTTGTTTAACAAGTTCGCGCCAGCATTTTACTAGGAATTTAATCTTTTGACAATGAACGAACGTTTGGAACTATTGTTTTAACGTTTGTTTATTCGTTGGCGTATCCATTCTAATCTCTCACGCAAGAAATGTTGCTAAAAATATATAAAATTAACATCTGGCGGCTCTCCTTTTAACAAAAGTGTGTTTTTTTAAATCGGGGCTAAATTTCTAAATATGTATATGGTATCAGGGAGGAGTAGAAATGGAGAAGTATTGTGGGGTTACTGTTGGTATATTGAGTTACTTTTTTGCGCCATCTCTCCGACACAAAATGTACAAATGTATTTTCAAAAAAGTCTCGTGCGGTTTGGTCAACTCATGCCAAAACGGACGCTTTCAAGATTCTCACGAGAGGGCAGTTCGTAGGGCGAGTTTGTGGGAACTAAGATAACTCTTGCCAATACCGCTCCTTTTGTACTCCTCCCTGATGATATCGCAACTATTTTTAAGTAACTGAGAGGAAATGGTTAAAACGCGCGTCATAGTGTTATCGGAATAATTGCGAAAAGTAAACAAATTCGTCAATGTTGTAAATATTGAGTCCTGCATATTTGAGAAATCTCCTTAAATTGCTGTTCTAAATTTAAGACTGTTGTAAATATTGAGTCCTGCATATTTGAGAAATCTCCTTAAATTGCTGTTCTAAATTTAAGACATCTTCAGAAACTCTTATTGTGTCTCAATATTGACGAGAAATGTCTGACGTCTAGGGATATTTTTGCGTTAACTAGCAACTTTATACAGTAGCTTGACGTCATACGTTCCCTTTTTTACGCAGCATTATGCACCAAGAAGGATTAAGTTGTTTTCCCGTTTTCTCTAATGGCGTCGTTAGTGAGGATCTAATGCAAAGAGTTACTTTCCGATCTCTTCCCTCATTAGTTTAAACAAGGTACTTATGCCATATACAGAGTTTACCACACGTTTATAGTAAATGTAGCTTGGGGTTCGCATTAGATCTCTTGGAATCATATATACCATTAAAGAGATAGCAGTTCCTAAAATTGTTGGGAAACATTTATCGGTTGGGTTTAGTTTAACATATATTATCTTAATCGATTAATGGTTAGGCCTTGGCCAAAAATACCGCACATCCTTCTAACACGTTTCCCCATTGGCTATAACCAACATCCGGTTTCATCACTGCCCCTCCCCACTAATGCTTTTGACGTAACTACGTCCAAAAACCTATCTTCCGGCACGATTCGGGGGCTTGTAAAATTCCATTTTTATTTAACTATTACAAGATAACTAATGCGCAGGTTACGTATGTTTTTTAATATACTTTTAAGGGTTAAATTAGTTTTAAAAACCGCCGTAACAGAAGGTTAGGTTCGACTTACCCTTCCGGTGCCGTCTTGATAGTTGATAGTCTCCTGACTGGCTTTCTTGAGTAGGAAGGTTCTGACTGTCGTTTCGTCCCCTCTTTTACAAGCCATTAGGAAAGCCGGATTAGCCTTAACTTGCGCCAACATAGTTTCCATAGTTACGTTCGGATCTCGTATCGGGGCCCGTGCCATAGTCAGGGGTCCTATTCTATCGAAAGTTTGTAAATCAGGGTGCTGGAAAGAAGTTGCGCTTGGCTTATTAGCCGAACTAGAAGATGCTGATCTTGAAGGTCTAATCGGTGGAGGTGGCACATTTTGTTTCTGATAATCCGTCGTTGTACGCGAACTTTGGGTAATCATGACTATTAGATGATGAAAACAGGAGCTCCTAGAGTTATTTTCAGAGTTCAGGTCCTTGCAATTTCTCTACTTTTTTTCTTCAAAAACCTTCCTGAACTTTAAAACTAAGTCAGAAACGCGCCAAAATGGCCCAAGAGATGTATCATCTTTTTAGAAGCAAAACTCGTTCGTGGAAGGTTGGAACCACCATACGAAATTCTTTTTATCCGTTTTAAATCTCTGGGTTTAAGCCCACGATGCGCGAACTGAGGAATTTTGGTCTCGCTTGATTCTCAGTTGGTGTGTGGTTGGGCAAAGCTACTTCAATGCAACTCTTTCATTCGGTCGGCGTCTGAAAAGAGATAGAAACCAAAACTCTTATGAGTTAGTTCAGTTGACTATTTACTGCCCTGCTTTATAAATTTATACATTCTATATTTGAAAGGGACCTATATTCCGAGCGCTTTAGTAAATACACGTGGAAGAATACGTTAATTAGGAGAACCCAGTTTTTGTCATGGTTAATTAGAATCTCTCTTGATTTTAACAAACTTTTGAGATGCGTTAAGTGGGTTTATGACAAGACTTGGCAACCTCGAGTCCTCTTTTGAATTGTAATTAAGTTTCAATGTATCGATTAAATGAAGAGCCAATTAGCAACATTTTCTCTATACTACATTCTAGCAAACATTGTATCTTCTTATCTTAAAGGCATTCCTTAATTTTGTTTTTGCCACTGACCCGAATAAGGGTTAGCAGATGTATTTTTAGAGCAAAATATTTCACGCTTATCTCGTGGCATTGAAATCTGAAAAAGTTGTTTGGGAGACTAGTCCTTAAAAAAAGTAGCATCAACTGAGAGCCAATTTTAAAAAAGTCCTCAAACTTTTATAAGCATTGGATGCGTCGAAGTGCTAGAAATAGAAATAAAAAACTAGAAGCCGCTTCAAATTGAGAAGGAGAGTTTTTATAAGCACAGGTTCAGTTGCCAGTATGATAAGTAAAAACCGTAAATTAAAATTTCTCTCCTCTATAGTAAAATTCATCAGTCTTTCCAAATATAATCTTGTCTAAGGAAAATGTTTATGGCTCACGTATCTGAAACTTAATAAGCGTTGAAAACTAATCTATAGAGATCGAAATCGCGCTCTCTAATGTGTCTTAATCTTTTATAAATTGCTCGAAAAGAATCTGTTTAATTGATTCAAGAATATAAATAGCGTACGATCAGCGTAACAAAAGACATGATTGATTACTCAAAGCTGTAATAGACCCTTTTTCAAAGGGATGCCGAAATATCGTCTGCTTTAATTAGGCTTGAGGTGGAACCTTGATTTTGTATGTGGACAACAAAGGCCTTAGAAAGGTAGGCCTGTTCAATACAATTATTTTTATTATGATTTATGTATTTACTCCCAAAAAAGTTACTAAACTTCAACACTTGTTAAAAGTGAACTGTTTGTTGACTATGATTCATCTTGCCTTGTTTTTGGCAATATTCCAGGGTAGTGTTGACCCAGTGAGGGTATATATAAACGAGAGAAGTAATAGGCAACAACTTTGACAAGGTACTTTAGCGGTTCTTGCCTTTATTTTTTATTTATTGGTTGTATTCCCTAATGTCCGGTTCAAGATATTTCAACCATTAAGGGCGCGGAGAAAGATACGTGCTTTGAAATCTGAGAGGAAAGAGTTCTATAGCCAAGCTTACCACTCCTTTTCAATATATCCTCTTAGTTTGACCCTGTTGAGCGACATGCTATCTGTATATCTATCCGAGTCCCTTGCTAAAACGACTGGCCAATTTTTGTAAAAGATATAATAATCTTCTAAAGCAATCGATAATTAGAGTAAAAATGAAGGTTAAACGATGGTATTGCACGACAGATTCGAGGAGGAAAATCAGTGTGTTACACGCAATTTTGAAATTATATAAAATATACGTGGACGATCGTATTATATCGAGGCAAGCTTGGCCCAATCTGCACATGCGTTTTCTTCCAATCAAGAAGTGATATCTAGTTTATTGGGGAGAAGGTTTAAGATGCCTAAGTATTCGCGCGCGCCATAAACCCAGTCCCCCTTTCAAAATACAAGGGGGGGGGACGTAAAAGGAGGCCGAGCTAATTCGCCTCTCCTCAGTCGGAAAATACGTAATTTTCGTCATTCGCGTCGCGCTGACGTGAGTTTTCAAGAACCAATGAGATGCTGTTTGTAATTTAGAGTCGGTGATTAACTACTGACAGGCTACGTTTGGACTGGAGATAAAGCTGGAAATGTGGCGAATTTATACCTTCTCCATAATAAACTATACATCACTTCTTGTTCCTACTTAAGGGATATTTGCATTTAATTTCGTCTACGATATGGTTTTAAAATTGTGCGTAATAAGTTGGTTTTATTGTTTTAAAATTGAAAATATGTCAAAAATGGAAAAATGAAAGAAGTCATTTGAAGCGTCTAAGCGGACTTTCTTCGGGAAAGTGAAAGTGGAAGGGTTTATATTTACCATATTATAACTTTAATTATTCCCTTTTAAAGCAAACCTGGTAGGTAACTCGACCAATATTGATCAATTGAAACTTGAGACCTAACCGATTCGTGAAACTGAATAATTCAAACTTAACTTGGATATATAGACAAAACGTGCCATTGCAAAAATGTCGTCTAATACTTTGTTTAAAGAAAAATAATAAATTTTTCCAATTTAAAATATATATGGAGTTCCTTAAAGAAATATCGATTGTTTTTGCAAAAGTGCGTAAATCCATCCAGGGTCTTTTTAAATAATGCTATTTTAGCCTTCCTTTTGTTTTAAGTTTTTAGCTTGAACTTAAGAAGCTCAATCTTTCTTTCTCTAGAGCTGAGATAATGAATTATTTATGCTTTTGCGGCTTTAAATAGCGCCAACTCATATTGCTGGCAGCGTTAATGGCCTAATTGAGAAGGCTACTAAAATCACACGACTTTTATTTTTTTTAAGTTAGGCTTAGTTACTTGTGATTTTAGATTAAGTCAAAGGGGGGGGGGACTTCGGTCTTTCCAATATGTTAATTCTTAAGTTTATTTATCGAGAATTCCTATTTGTTACTAAAAACACGGAAAGGATATCAAGCTGGTCATCTTTGTTGATATGTAAAACCATACAGGGTGTTTCTGATAAGTCTGTCTTAAAGTAAACGGTATGATCTTATAGTCAAACTGAGTAGAATGCGTCAAAGAACATGGGGAACACACCTTAAGGACTTATTAGCATTAATCTACCCATTTAATTGGACACTTATGCAAGATAAAGGCTGATAAAATGCCACTACACGTTATTTACATTTTATCACTAATGTTAAACCTAAAGTTGTTCAAGGAAGGTGCACGCCAAACACTAACTAAAGCTATGTTCACATATTCTTAGTTACATGAATTAATTCTTGATTTTATTTGTTAGAAAACAAGTAGATATCGCAAACTTTAGAGTGTATAAATAACTGTTACAGCTGCATATACTTGAAGTTAATGGCCTTGTGTGTTTATGTTCAATGTTTGTTTTTCTACTTAGACTACTTTACTGAGTTGTTCCGTTCCGGGACAGTTATGACGTAAGACATTTTTCGGCGAAAACGAAAATTGAACTCGATAGGAAAAAAAAATGTTTCAAAACTAGAACGATATCGATGGCTTTGACATCCTTTCTTTATTAGTACTGAAACCCTAACTCAGGCAGGCCTTCGAAATAGGACCCCTTTTACATTGAATGGAATTCCTAAGAGCTTTTTCGAATCTCGGTTGGAGAAAAATTCAAATCTTCTACTTCAACATTTTAGGCTTAAATTTAGACCTACATTATGCAAGATTCAAGTTAAATTGACCCACAAATTCTTGATGGAAGGACTTAAATAGTGTTTTAAAAATATATTAGCATCTCTTATGCTTAATTTCACCGAATTTAACACAAAAATATTAACGAACTTCTCATTTTAGCAAATAAAGCGTGAAACATAATGTGCCCTTACTTTTACTGACCGTTGTTAAACCTCGTAAAGATACCCGTCAAAATTAATTCGTATATACTAACCCATTTCCTTATGGGATAGCAACAATATGGGCAACGTAAATATTATTTTAAGCTAGATAATTCTTACAAGGCCGTAAAAGTTAATAATGTAACCGAATGGATCCTTTCGCCTTAATTGCTTTCAAGTAGAGTGTATACGACACTCAAGGGAACATCATCAATTCCTACTTTATCTTAACATGCCAGAAATTAAATTAAAGGTGAACTTCCCTTTAAACCAACAAGGGATATGGATTAATAATAGGAACTGTATGAAATAAGTCTCTGTGAAAGTTAACATATTGATATGAATAGTCATAGTTAAAGCTTACCAATTTGTCCTTTGCTCATACACAGTTGAAATTTGTTTGAAAACACCAGGAAATTCTCAAACTTTACAACTTTAACCTCAAAAAGTGTTGGAATATATTACACACGACAATCCAGACGTTTTCACTTGTTGCTAAATAACTTGACTACTGAAGTTAAGCTTTCCTTTGAGTTACTTCCAGTCCATAAAATACAGAGACGCGCTACCGCAAGAACGAGAGGAATGGGGAATGAAAAAATTATAACTGTGAAAAGATGAAAAGTCTGAAAGTCACTTCTCGGTTCTAGAAGTATACTAGCTTATCATCTTCGTTACCGCGCTTGCGCGGAAGATGATGGTAGTTGCGGTTTGGCTGGCTGGTGGGGGTGTCTGACTCGTCTAGAGAGCCTAGTGGGATCTTGTATTAATAGCTTCGTCGTGTTAAGAACTAAAACCACCTGGGTAGTACCAGTATACGGTAGTGGGACAGAAAATAACCAGCGCCAGAAAGACTCTTGAGATAAATTTGTAAAATAAGCGAATATGATGCGATACTTTAGTCGAACATGAATGTATTACATTCCCTACCCTATGGAAATGAACTGCTCTATGAGGCGATTCAGAAAATCGTGGTGGAAAGAAACTTCGGCTTAGACTGTTTGCCCGTGTTTATGTTGGATGGGTTAAGTTAGTAGAAACAGCGAGTTATCTTCTATAGCACCCCGTTGCGTCAGGCCTGATGTCATATTTTGAGAGATTTTTGAAATGGGGAAAAAGAGAAGGGCAAACATTGACTTTTGTAGTGATGGGTATGGGTGTTATAAATGTGTTTTTCGCCTCGTCATTTTCTTTCCTTCACTGTATACCTTCTTTCGTCTACTTTATGTCTTCTTTAAGACGTTTTGGAACAATTAGACGCTGTTTATTTGGGTTGAAACGTATAGAGTTCAACAGCATTTTTATTCCATTAAGCCTAATGTGGTTTACCCGCCTTTATCCTTACGTGTATATAAATATATACGGTATCTATTTTATAATTCGTCTTCCACGGAGTGAGATAAAAGACTTAAAGATAGATTAAGATGCTTAAGGCGAGTGGTTGATGGCAGGTTTTAAACAGCCTGATCTTGCAATTCATTTAAAAGGGATCGTGCTGTTTAAAAAAGAAGAAATATAGACACAAGGAATGAAGATTTTGACGAGATTCAGGCGTCGACAATCTTGAAGAGAGGTGGGTAAACGAGTGTGTTTGCTCTTGGCACCTTTTCAGGGGTGAAAGTCCCATCACTATCCCGTCTTGTCTAAAATTATTTCACCCAGTGATCTTTGTCCACCATCCATGGAAATTTATTTTTGGATTTTTGTGAGATACATAAGATATAGATTGTAATGTACTTATATCGGAATTGGTAAACACGGTCCGAGTGTATTTATCTCTCCCGCTGTTGGTTTTAGCAAGTTCCTTAGGAAAATTGAGTTACAGAAAAAACAACCCATGACGCTAAGATGTTTTGCGTTTTTTATATGGTTAGGTTTTCGTGGTTTTCTTTGAGTAAATGAACATACCTTGTACACGACCGATATGTTTGTTAATAATGTTAATAACCTCCACTTTCTCGAAACCCTTATAAACTCACAATAACCCATGACGTCCCTTGAGGGAATGATATGAACTCCGCGGTAGTTGAGCTGGCTTCATTGCCTTGTTTCCCCTCAATCTCAATTCACACGCCACCCTGCAACTGTTGGTTGTTACAACATATTAACGGGATTTAGGTCGGAACACTTTGTATTTGCCAGACACTAATGCTTAGGCGAAGGAAGTTACTACGTCAACGTGAAGTACACTCTATTTTCGTCCAAAAACGGGTGAGAATAGACAGCTTGATACGATTGAGAAAACGGCTTTGCCCTTTAGTCAAGCTCAGGTTTAACACAAGTTTGCTATTTCTCAAGTACTTGTAAATATCGAAGGCTTTCTTTGCCTGTCATGATAGTTCTTTTGTAACATCTCTTCAAGGGATGTGCAATGTATTACGTAGAGGCGGGGCTTATGTCAAGCTTATTTTTAATGAAATAGAGCTCTATTTGGCATGCGTGTATTTCGTACGGTTATCAGTGCATTGGTATCATGGCCATGGACATTTTCATTGACTCTACCCACCGAGTAGTTCCACACTTACTATATTTTAGCAGACGTGACAGTGACACTACCCAATCACTATTACAGGAAATAGTAGCTCCACTACTTCAAAATATAGTTATTGACTTGCCCCCACATGACGCACTGTATATCCCTTAAAGAATCTTAATTCGTTCTTAAGTTTGTCACAAAGCGAAAGATCTTGGGTAATACCTGGTTTTCTCAGTGTACATTTCAGTATTTGCACTGTGCATGGGTATTCCCAGGGTTTTGTGAGCAAACATAAAACGAAAATGGAACATTTTTCAGGAACACGAGACCTGGTTTCGCTATAGGTATCTAGGTATCTAGGGATCTAGAGTATAGAAGAGAGAGAGAGTGTGTGTGTTTTATCCTGGATTTATCCAGGCACCATTATAAATTAAACTCTATACTGTCAAGGTTGTGATGCAGCTTTTGTAAAAGCTCTCTTTATGTCAACAAAAATGTTCAGCAGGGATTAAAAACTCCACCACCGGACAAAATTAGAATCGACCCAGTCTCTCTAAAGCTATACCATATTTTAATTTTAGATTTCTGAAAACTTGTTAAGTTTCAAGTGTTTACAATTTTGCAGGTAAATTAAACTTTTCTCTGTGAAATTAACTTAAATTTATCGGTTCAAACTTGTATACCATGGTGGATAATCAATATTTGGTCGAAGGGGTAAAGTTTGACCTTTAAAGCCTAGCCAAATAAAGCGAAACAAGGGGGCTAATCACTCTCAGATTTCCTGCGCGTCCGTTAGGGGTTACGTATACACCCATCACGCTGAGTGAATGGCTCCTCGAAGGAAACGCTTTCGAGTGGATAATTGTAATCCGGTTGGACCGTAATAAGACATTTCGATTACTTTGCGCTAATTTCCCTCGTTAGCTAGAGTTCCAATTTTTCTTTTCTGGACTACTGTGTGGTTAGCCATCCCAAAAATCTATCAACCTACAGGTATTAAATATGTTGGGTCTCTATTCCATCAAGGACTTTGTAACTCAATAGAGGAGGAGCAAAGAGCTAGATAATTAATGTGGTATGAAGGGGCGGGGCCAACACGAAACTTATCTTCTATAGAGCCCTACTGGGCACGCGTGAATTTTGTAACGTTTTCAGTTATGAGCATTGTCATTTTCGTTTAACCTATACGCCAAGTCATTCCGTGCTTCCAGAGTTTAAGCAGACGACGGAAAGTCACGTGACACTGCCAAATCACTACTCCAGGAAATAGTAACACTACTTCAAAATATAGTTCTTGAGACATCTCCCTCTAATCGGTTTTATTTTTCAGTAAAATAAATTCTGAGAAATTTTTAGTGAACCGGCATACCGTGGTTTTTGTGTCCCACCCAGTTTTCAAATCCCATATTGGGTTTGTAAGGTCCATGATTCTATATTCGTCGAACTGTATTTGGTAAAACGTAAAGATGGAAAGTTCTTCCTGTTGGAAAGTATTTGGTTTTGTAATTATCGTAGAGGTATAAGCTTCGTAATTGAATCACCAGACCCTAAGGCATCTTTTCTGTCGTTATTAAAAACGCAATGTAAGCCTTATTAAGGTGCCAACGGCTGATTAATGCCCTAAAGGTTCTGGTATGTGTACCCAAAGATGGGAAAGTATAATTAAAACAAGAGTAAATCCCTCCTTTCATCGGGCCTTTTCTATACATAAGGGAAGTTTCCTAGAAGACCCTAAACCCTCTAACAGTCATCATTCATCTGACTTGGGATTAGGAATCTGCTGGACTGTTTCGTTACGCCTAAAACAAAAGTTTCATAGAACTTTCATTAGAAGAAGTGCACAGTAAATTGACGCGATACTTTCTTCTGTCCCGATGATTGGGCGAACATTGTACCGCTTCCGGAATAGAAAGACGAGAGGATGAGGTATTTTTACAGTAAATTAGTTGGAATTTGACGCATTATTAATAGCTAGTTAATTTTAAATAACATCAAAGCACCTTATATATATATTAAATTGAAGGTCAAGCTCTTAAGATGAGTTGTACTTCCAACTGGACGCTTGAGAAGCTTCCGAAGATAAAATAAAATTTTTGCAAGTAAAAGGAAATAAGTAACTGTTGAAACGGATTATAAATAATTGGAAAAGATCAAGGATGACGCGTCTATTTGAGTATACGTAATTGTCAAACGTTCTTAAAGTTCCTCAAAATTAATAAGTAAAGAACACATTTTTAGTTGAAGAAAATGTTTCTATTCTCTTCGCATGATTGATTTGAAACATATATCACCAGTTAACAAAAGATTTTGATGTCACTTCGTATTTAACGTCGGTACATCGTAACAAAAGAGTAGAAATGTCATAATTCTTAATGTAATCCCATAAATAGCCCTTTCACGTTGGTTTGCTTTCAAAGCTCGTTTATAATTCAAAGTTCAGAATGAATTTATCCTGCCAGAACTACATGCTAGCAGTGAGCTGGTGAAAGTGACTGAATTTAGGCGCGAAGTAAGTCTAAAGATTACGTCACAAGCCAGGGGGAAAAAGAGTTATCCTTGACAAAATTCTGGTCACTCCAGCAGCACGTATGTTGGTTTTCAGAATTGGACTTTTCGACCGAGGAAGAGTTATAATCCCCTAAGAGACTCTTCCCAGCCGGGAGTCGCGACAGAGCGTTTGCAGTATCTGGGTAAACCCGACGTGTCCCGCTACATATTGATTGCCATTTAATCTGGTTCGAAAAGCTTCCACAAAATACTACTAGAAACTTTGGCTAATTACTCGCTGGAATTGAGTTAAATTACACAGTCCTGATATTACTTGTTTACTAGACGCTGTATAAAATGATTTAGGATTAATTTATCTAACCAAAGGAAGGTCTACATTATCCATACATGCAATTTCAAGTAAAACTTGCAGACACTTGAATTATCTTCGCGATAACACCATGTTTTTCATTGCATTATGCAGCTAAAAATTGCACCCTCTACCAGTGTCTCTCTAAGAAATCTCTTTGAAACGACAAAGTTCTGGTAGAGGAGACCTTGGTCCTCAAAGACGAATAAGTAACAGTATTTCCAACTGTCATAAATGAGCTCCGTTTCTTTAGCGTATCAAATATTTTTTCTCATAAATAGAACTACCCCGAAGAGACTTTTTGCAATTACAGCGAGTCATTAGACAACTGTTCAACTAAATTTGATTGATGATAAAAGTAATGGTATATGGAGTTGGACAGAAAAAAATATTCATTACCTTGTCGGCAGCGCGTTCCGGAAATCTACAGCACGTCCCGGCGGCCAAATTTCTCACCACGTTTTTTGGAGATGGTTAGAGAAGAAAATTGGCGCGCACCTATTACCGGATAAAAACGCGAGGGAGTCTGCATTTGGAAGGAGCCGCTCCAAGCCCCTCCGGATGCAATTTCCCCATAATAACGTCTCTACACGAAGTATGTTGGTAGCGTTGTACCTAGATTGTACTACCTGTTGACGTTACTAGTTTCCCCGTGTCGTCTCCCTCTGGCGCCGATTGGAAACATCTCAAACTCGAGAGCCGGATACATCTAGGTTGTCATGGGAACTCGGTGCTCCGGGAATTTTCCCTTTTAGCACGCTTCTTTTGGGACCGATTGGAAAAGCGTTGGAAAAACTCGAACTCTTATAGGGCTAAGTTCAGGTGGTTATCCAACCCTGGTATGACTCTTGATTTTGGAAACAGATTTGCATAGCCTTTCATTTTACTCTTACTTGTTCGAGGTGTCGACGTCCTGTCGCAAAGAAACTGAAATGTCCCTTAGGCAGAATGTCACTAAGTTTTCGGGGCAAAACTACAAACTGCCTGTTGTTTTGAACCCTGTATTCACCCTTTCATCTTTTGCGTTAGGTCTATATTAAATACATATATGTAGGGAAGAACTCTAGGCGCATTTTTACAAATATAAAACTTTATTTTGAACCACTGCCTGTAACAACTGGAAGATATCTCAGATGTCGTTTATCAAAAGATCTTTCGTTTCTCTTGAAGCAGATCACCATATCCACGTCGCATCGGCAAACTGACTGTTTACATCTGTCGTTTGACGTTGAATCTAAAATTATCAGTCAATGTTTTCAATGTCAAAACCGTACGCAAAATAAACCCATTACGGTAACGGTATTAATGTATAGAAATGAATTATTTACTGCAAACAAGTCGGTTTCTGCCATCGACTTCCCATTCGTAGCTGACCAGAATGGCGTGCGAAATTCCGCAAGACTTATCTATTCTTCCGTAACAGTTGTCGTGGGTTAGACAACATCTATGAGACAAGTACTTAAGTACCTTGAGATGTTATTACAAATTATGTGTAACAGAATTACCTATCAATGGCGTCAACTGGTCTTCCAGAACCTCCAACCCCGCAAAACCGACCATAACGCGTGTATTCTGAAGCGCTGTGTCTGGTTTGGTTACTTATCATGGAAGATAGTCCTATGGCACCTCCGTCTTTTATTAAAATGAGCGTTCGATGAATTTTAGCTTACTTTCGCGAAGCTTAGTTGGTTGTCAAGGAATGATAATCCAAAATGAACGCAACTTAACTTACCAACTGATGGTGAAAACACAACATATAACACCGCAGAAATTAAGAAAATCGCCAAAGTTTTGAGAAACATGTTTATGAGTAGTTAGACAAGAAAACTGATTTCAATTACTTGCGCGTTAAGTATTTATAAGGAATTTAACGGAAGGAAGTTATTTAAGATACGGTTTATATTTTTAAGTTTTTTCTAATCAACTCTAAGTTAATTTTCCGTCGGAAATGTAAAATATTAAAACGTAATTTTTCGCAGCTTTATAATCTCCTTTCCTTCCTAATCGTTGCTATAACCTACCCTATCAATGACTGCTTGCTATGTAGTTTGATTTACTTATATAGCCAAATTCCAAGGGAATTCGATGGAACTGATAAGAGGGACGGGGTCGGTTAGCCAGAAAAAGTACGTGGTAAGAGTCCTGGAATTGGTATAACCACTCAAGGGCTTAACGGAAAGCTATGCTACCTACCAACCCTTATTTTTCTATAGAGCCGGTACTCCGAAAATTATTACATCACGATCTGCTGGAAAATTATCTAAGGTGTTTTTCACCGGCCAATAACTTGTTCTTGGCAAGGTCAGCCCAATCGAAAACATTTTGCATAGAAATAAGTGACGTTTAAAAATAATAAGCTAGATTGACATTATAAAAAAATTGGGATAGAATTTTAGGAAGCATTTAATTATGGTATATTTGAAAGTCCGTTCTTTGAAAAAGGATTTTAGTATTTACAATAGGGACATAGCCAAAGGAATCTGAAAGGCCCTTATAACGAATGTGTAGAGAGTTAAAATGTTGTGATTTGTGAATGGGGTTTGAAAAGTGTATCCAACATAAATTTTGATAAACGTCTTTATTATACATGGCCGGAAAGTAGAATTTTCGCTCTTTAAAACTACACTCTCCAAAATTGAAATATTGTATTCGAAACTGAGAGAGCCGAGCCTAGTGATTTAGTAGGCTATGAATAGATCTAAGACGGTCATGTACAGACACACAGACTTATACAATAACAGTATTTTGCGCTAGTGAGTGGGAGTGGTGGAGGTCGGGGGAAGACAATTTCGGACTACCGCTACAGACTACATCTAGACAAAAAATGGATAATATTGTATAGTGTTCATCGAAAATGGAAGAAAATGTCTGGAAAAGATTTCAAGAGAAGGTATTTAGGCTCTTGCAGTTCCAATTAATTTTATACAACGTCCGTCTCACTTTAAAATATAAAAATAACTAAGCCTTGGCCATTGGAGAAAAAAAGGCGGACCCGCTGTGCTTACACAGAACTACCACCTTAATCTGTCATTTAATTATTTTGACATGATTTTACAGTCCGATCCAGTTTTATTTATATTGTATCTGGAAGGAATCGTAAATAGAAATGATAATTGTTTGGATGAAGAGTATAAAAACTGTGGAGAAGTGTATGTTTGACAGTTAACTCTTATGTAAAAACAGATGACCCAATTTATTGACCAAAACTTGTTAATTAAATTTGACAGTCCCAACGAAGGACCACATCTTTTTACATTGCCAGAAAATCTCTTGGAAGAATGTGATAAATTTCTCAAAAACGCGATCTCCAAAGGTCAAAACATTGACATTGAAACCTTACAACAAATTGAAACTCTAATGAAAGCATTATGTGTAATATGCAGGTATGATTGATTGATTATTTTTTTATTTATTTTATTTTATTCTAAACATGTTAAGATCATGGCACATAATATTTTAATAGAAATTTGGACAATATTCCCTTTGTGTCATCATGTGAAATTGTAAATTACATAATGGAAGTGGCTTCTTCTTTCATTGCCGAAGTAATTTATTTTCTATAAGCTTTCAATGCTAAAACGTTAAACCCAACATATTTAACGTTATTATACATTTTAAACTAATAGCTTTTAGAAATAACTGAATCAACTTGCAAACATGTTGAACATAAAATTGCACTTTTAAAATATGTATTTTACTTCCTGGAAATTTTATATGATCCATATTCTACATGGAGGGCTTGGTTGGCCAAGTTAGTACAAAATTGATTTAACGGAAACGTTCACAGCTAACATAACATTATACCTGAAAAGAACTGCTTGTTTTTTTTTTCTAAATATAAAAGGAATTAAATATTAAAAGAAATAAATGATCTCTTATTACAAAAATAATTAGTATTTAATTAGTCTTAAAAACTTGACTATTGGGCCCTGGGATTATAGACTAATGGCACCCCATGTTATTTCCCCATAGAGTTTAATACAGTCGAAGGCAGAGGGCTGCCATTACCCTATAGTTTAGTGGCGTCTGCTAAATTTAAGCCCACTCGATCACGCTCAGCGTCCGCGAATGGAGTGGTCTATGGCCAAATCAAAAACGGCTCGCCACTAGGGCTGGAAATAAGAAAAATTTCTTATAGGACACGTGTCCAGTTACGAAAAATAAGCACAGGACACTGTCCAATAAAATCTTAAAATGTCCCAGAGTTTCTATAACAGACTAAGGGGATCACTGGACATTTTGAGTTTGACCAATAACGTTTTCCAAAGTTTTGCTAGGTTGACTATTAAAATGCGACACGGTGAACAATTAGCTATAAATTTAACTGTCATGGGGGGGGGGGTCCACTGGAGGCTTGTCCCATGGATAAAGAATGCGCGTGAGGAAATTTGTTTTCACGCTATAGGATCGGCAACTCCCTATCTCGAACGACAGCTTATTCTGTATATACTCTATTACAACATCGGTTGTAATAGAGTAGTATATACAGAATAAGCTGTCGTTCGAGATAGGGAGTTGCCGATCCTATAGTGTTAAAACAAATCTCGGACGACAGCTTATTCTGTATATACTCTGTAACAACATCGATTGTCAGTACGCGTAAAGCTAAGTCTCTATGTAACCTAGCTTTGACGTGCTGTCAAGAGACAAAAAACTTCAGGATCTTCAGGATTTAAAATATCCGCGAGTTTATTAGCTCGAGTGCACGGACCTCTAGGCCTTATTTTCAAATAGGTGTGAAATTGTATACAGCCTACTACACGTATTTGAAACTAAGGCCTAGAGGTCCATGCACTCGAGCTAAAAAGCACGCGGATATTTTAAATCCTGAAGATCCTGAAGTTTTCTGTCTCTTGACAGCACGTCAAAGCTAGGTTACATAGAGACTTTGCTTTACGCGTACTGACAATCGATGTTGTTACAGAGTATATACAGAATAAGCTGTCGTCCGAGATTTGTTTTAACACTATAGGATCGGCAACTCCCTATCTCGAACGACAGCTTATTCTGTATATACTACTCTATTACAACATCAGTTGTCAGCACGCGCAAACCTAGGTCTCTATGTAACGTAGCTTTGCACGTGTTGTCAAGAGACGAAAAACTTCAGGATCTTCAGGATTTAAAATATCCGCGAGTTTTTTAGCTCGAGTGCACGGAGCTCTAGGCCTTAGTTTCAAATAGGTGTGAAATTGTATACAGCCTACTGCACGTATTTGAAACTAAGGCCTAGAGGTCCGTGCACTCGAGCTATTATTTTAAATTATATTTTAAATCCTGAAGATCCTCAAGTTTTCTGCCTCTTGACAGCACGTCAAAGCTAGGTTACATAGAGACTTAGCTTTACACGTGCTGACAGTGGATGTTGTTACAGAATATATACAGAATAAGCTGCCGTCCGAGATAGGGAGTTGCCTATCCTGTAGGGTGAAAACAAATTTCCTCACGCGCATTCTTTATCCATGCTTGTCCTATAAGAAATGTTAATTATTTCCAGCCCCGGTCTCAGCCTGTGAGATTGCAACCAATCCTGTTACTCCTATAGGGATAAGAGGTTCTGGGTAGCAGACGCCACTTAACCAATGGCGGATGGCGCAGTAGTCCACGTTTTTATGTTACTCCTATAGGGATAAGGGGTTCTGGATAGCAGACGCCACTAAACCAATGGCGAATGGCGCAGTAGTCCTTGATTATTTTTAAGACTAATTAAATGCTAATTATTTTGTAATAAAATATCATTTATTTATTTTTAAATATTTAATTCCTTTTATATTTAGAGAAAAGCCGTTCTTTTAATTCATAATGTTATGTTACCACAACATTTACTTTAATTTTACCAAAAAAACATGAGAAATAATTATATTTGTTAATTACTAATTAGAAAACCCGTGAATCGATCTCTCTTCCAATTTACTCCAGCTGTTTTGCATGTTGAAGTAGTGCCATTCTTCTATGGTACATTTTCTTCCATTAATTAACATATAATTAATTATTAGTAATTAATTAAATAATATAATTCGTACTTAATTCAGACACCTTACATTATATACCAAGCCACTTACCAAATAAAGTACAAACACATCTACTTCACGTATATGGAGCTATAATTTCAGGAGCTCAAGTATAAACCCCAAAACTTTTCTGCCCTTATTAATTCCTTATTAATAATTAGCTTTGAAACTCATTAGCATAATGCGTTATCAGCCATAACGCCGGCGACATTAGAAGTCTTATTTTCACTGGTGTTAGAACGAAAATCAGGCCTGGAGTTGAAAGTGCTAGCCTTAAAATGTATTACATTTTCAGTTGGATGCGTAAGGGGTCAAGTTGACCAAGTATGGGCTTTAATAAGGTTGTAGGTTAAATTAGAATTTCACTTAGAAAGTGTAATTTATTTTATCAGCGACAAGTTGATGTCAGGACCATTGTAGAGACATATTTTGGTCATTTATTGGCATTGTGTAATAGTGAAAATTTTGTAAATAATATTTCAACCATAATTGTTATGTTGGGTAAGAATCTTTGAGTAAGATCAGGGGCTGATCACTTTGCTTGACTTCAATCATATTATTGCTGTATTTGCCTCGTGGAGCGCGTATTTTTACTGTATTCGCGGCGCCGGGTCGCGTATTTTTGCCGTATTCGCGGCGCCGGGGCTCCTATTTTTGCCGTATTCGCGGCGCCGGGTCGCGTATTGTTGCCGTATTCGCGGCGCCGGGTCTCGTATTGTTGCCGTATTCGCTACGCCGGGTCGCGTATTGTTGCCGTATTCGCTACGCCGGGTCGCGTATTTTTGCCATATTGGCGGCGCCGGGTCGCGTATTTTTGCCGTATTGGCGGCGCCGGGTCGCTTAATGTTGCCGTATTGGCGGCGCCGGGTCGCTTAATGTTGCCGTATTCGCGACGCGGGTCGCGTAATATTGCAGTGATCAGACCTCTTCTGAAATAAATTCGTTGGAAAAAAATTGCACTTTGTAACCTCGGTAAATTTAAATAGGGGGACTCCGAGACATGTTAAATTACCACGAAGAAATTTCTGTTCGCAAAATCATGCAAGAAAATGATTATCTTAATTTCTTAGTTGATCAAATCAAAAAAGTAGATCAAAATGATCTTGAAAATAAACAAGATCTAACTATCGCGGTTGTAGATACAATCACTTCTTTTATTGGCAAAGGAATATGGCCAAAAGTAATTAATACGAATTAAAAGTTAATTAATTACGAAACGAATAAATTTAACACGTACGTTTCCAGAGACACTTTTTATCGGTGCTTGGTTTTGAAACTTTAGACAAAGTCTTGAAATCAGTGGGAATGCCGAGCCAAAAACTTATAGATGGAATATTCCATTTGGTAATTAAGGTTTTTAGAGTTAACTACTTGATATTGTTGATACGATGACGTAATTGCGTTTAATCTTAGGCGTCGGAGAGTTTAGAGGACGAGCGTCATTCCATCCGTAATGGGCAGCTAGTTAATACGCTTTTAACATTATTGTTAGATATACCGTGCATTGATCTTCAACTTTATATAGTCGAGAAAATTTTAACAATGTGTGAAGCAGATTTATATAGTCGAATTATATGTTGCCAATACGGAGCTATTAGGACTATCATTAGAATTTTAGAGAAATATACTTATCTTGGTGGTAGAACGTTAGGTAAGTTAAGTTAATAAATTAATTAATTAATTAAAATAAAATAACGAGTTAGTTTAAGTTTAATTAACCCTTTTTGTAATTAATTAAAGGCAAGCTTTTCAGGCTTTTGGAAGTTTTGGGGAGTCATTCCATCCAACCAACAGATTTAAAACAACTTTTTCGACTTCTTAGATTAGATAAAGAAGGGAAACAAGTTAGTTAGTTCGATCATGGATTAACTAACCTAGGGATAGTTCGTTCCCCCAGAAAGATAACACATGCATGTTCCAAACGCCCCCTAGCAGCAGCTACTATCCCTAACAGGAAGTTATAAGAAAATTGGACCAAATATCACGTGGTCTATGACGTCAAAATTGAAATACTACCTAAATTGGGCAAAACTATTTATTTTGCCGAGAGATGGCGCTATATCTACATCATTTTTGGTCCAATAAATTGGGGGAATGAAGAGGGGAATCAAGGAATAATTCGGAACATGTAGTTGGCGATAGAATTACATGGGAAACCCAGTTAGTGAACAATCCCTAGCGTTAGTTAATCCATGGTTCGATTGCCAGTTAGGACTTAATTATTGCTGTTAATTTTAATTATGTTTAGTTTGCGTATACCGTGCAAGTAATCCATATACTGTCAACAATGACTAAGAATCAGGGCTGGCTGGGTGCGACGCATTTTTTTGATTTAAGAGAGAAATTTGACGGGGTTGGACTTCATAGTATTCGTAAATGGCCCGGAACCGCATTCGGGTTCCATGCCTGGTTGAGATTAAATAAGCAGCCAACGCAGTCTGAGGAAGGCGAGAGACAACGGAGACAATTGTACAGTTTTTTGAATAGCAGCGGAGGCGGATTTGAAGCCTTTTTCACTGAAGAGCATCATTTGGTCATCGCCGTGGCTTTAAAGAGAGAATTCTACGCGACTGCTGTAGTTGACAATCCACTTGATGATGAAAAATGGGTGAGTTTTTGAAATTTAATTTGTGTTTGGGATTTATAATTTTTCGGGGATTTTTGGGTAGCATTCAGTAGCAATATGTCACAGCCCAGCCAGGAGGCCTTTTACGCAAAGCTCTGTTACAGTGTACATAGATGGTCGGCAAAAACTAGTCGCCCAGCTTAAATTCCCTGTCATGACGGAGGTAATTGTTAAGGGAAGTTCTGAATCCGAGTCAAATTGACTTGGTGTTCATTTACAGCCATTTGTTTATTGTCGAGTTGGTGTTGGAGGTCAAATAATGAGTTTATCCGGTAGAAGACATAGTGATGTCAGTGATCCAGGCGAGAGAAGCGGTTTTATTAGTAGTTTTAGCGACGCAGCCATTGGTCAATTATCAACCTTCATTGATAAGGACCGTCTATTCGCTTTGGGATCCAAAACTCTACCGCACGCCTTTCGAGGGGCATTTAGCGCCGGGGAACCCGACCCCGCGGTGCAAAGTTGCCCTATTGGGTCTCAAGATAATGTTTGGGGGGTTCCGAATTGTTTGAATGGTCAAATTGGATCCTTATCACTAGCCCACGAAGTTTTTCTACCTAATCAGTTAAAAGCTATTTATGAAGCTGGACCAAATTGTACAACGATTTTGAGCTCCGAAGAGTCCCCCGAATTCATTGACTTTACAAATAAACTAATCTTCCATTGGGATGCCAAGGTAAGTGGCGATTTTGAATAATACGCTTTTACGGTAAAATCGCGGCCATTAGGACGCGTATTCGTTCGCATATTCAGTTTCGTATTGTATGTATTGAACGCGCGGCAAAAAGCTAAGCTGATGATACTTATCGCGCGTATACGCAGCATTGCACGCGTGGACGTGATATAGGTTTATTGCGCTTATATGTTCTCGTGCAGTCGTACAATTGACGCGTGTACGCTCAATTGTAGTCATATGTACAATAGACACGTGGCCGCTGTATTGTAGTCGAATGTATTGTGTGCACATTGACACGTGAACGGTCTATTGTAGCGCTTTGTAGTCGAATTTTTTGCACAATGGATACGTGAACACACTATTGTAGTTGAATGTATTCTGCGCACAATGGATACGTGAACACACTATTGTAGTTGAATGTATTATACGCACAATGGATACGTGAACACACTATTATAGTTGAATGTATTCTGCGCACAATGGATACGTGAACACACTATTATAGTTGAATGTATTATACGCAAAATGGATACGTGAACACACTTGTAGTTGAATGTATTCTGCGCACAATGGACAGTTGAACACACTATTGTAGTCGAATGTATCGACGCACATATTGTGTGCACCCTGGACCCGTAAGTACTTCATTGTAATCGTACGTCTTGAGCACGGAAACTGCTATGATTTTCTATGTATAAGAAATTAGAATTCAGTAGGCCGATAAATTCCAATTTTTTTTAACAAAAACGCGTATTATAAATTGAAAATGTTTGCTGAAATGTGGTTTTGAATCATATTTAACTTCATTACAAATATAACATATATAATATGGTAATTGGGACTATGGATGTAAAAGGATACGAAACTTAAATGTTACGCGAAGATATGCTACCAAAATATAATTTTGCTTTAAAAACTTGTTGTGTAACGTTTCGGTAACAGCGAAAAAGCGCCTTTTAAAATAAATTTAACATTGTTTAAGGCGTTTTATGGGGAAACGTGCATCGATTTAGCTCCTTTACACATTTACGATGGTCAAGTTACGGGAAACCATTGCGTAACTCTAAATATCAAAGTAAAGTTGTCATCTATGTATCGATTAGTCGAGTTAATAGTATTAGCTAACGGTGCATATGATTAATTTTAAGGAAGTTTTAAATTGCATCGGAGGTATCCCATCACTTTACCCACTCCTCGAAAACGCGGGTAAAAATGCCAATCCAGTGTCTTCGGATTTTAGTGGCTTATCACCTCAAAAACCGCCGTTAACGGCCCAAATGTCGGAAGAACAATTAAACGAGGAGTGGGTGGTTTTGCCCTGCAGTTCTTATTCAGGTAGAATCGGTAAATTTTCTCAGGAATGATTAATTACTTATAAGAAAAAGTAGATCAATTTTGATGATAACTTTTGTTTCCAAGAATGGAAACTCGAGCAGAACCAAGTCGCCGGTTTTCTGCTTCTACTTTTACACGCCATTCAAGGGAATGTCAGCAACCAAGAACAAATTTTAAGACAAAATGGATTAGATACGATAGGCGCTCTTTTACAAAAGGTCCCTAACAATTTAATCGACGTTAATGTCTTGATGGCTACCCAACTACTTGTCGAAGGAGTTTCCGGTTGCGATAACGCCGCCGATCTCCTGAAAGCCGTGTATCAATTTATACTTTTCGATTTTCGAATATGGAGTAAAGGAAACTTTCCAGTTCGAATTGGTCACATACAATACTTATCGACCATCATCAAAGATGACCGGAAATTCTTCAGGAGGAAATACGGACCGCAGTTTTTTCTCGATACAATTCAGACTTTTTACAGGTAAGGTTTCCGTACCGTTCCCTAATCCCCGCCGCATATTACCTTGAATTTCATCGTAGTTCCTGCGATGTCGCTAACTCGGAAGACATCAAAACGATACGGATTTCATTGATTGGTCTAGTCAAATACTACTTGTCACGGGACGTTAATGTCCAGGAAATATCCGCAGTTCTTAATTACGTAATCAGCGTCAAGGAAGAACAGTTGGTGTTTGAGATGATCGAAACGCTTTACAGTCTTTTGGAAAGCCAACAAGCGAAGGACCAATTATACCTTTTGTCGTACGAACCCGGAGCGGGCGAACTTCTATATTGTTTACTATTCAATACAAACTATTCGACTCTGCTCAAAGTCAAGGTGCTCAAAGTAAGTTTCGCGTCATCGCGGTGTCCAAGAATCGGTTTAGATTTAAAATCTATTTAAATTAATTTAATTTTTCCAGATAATTAATCTTTTACTTAAAAGCGACAGAGTTTACGAGAAATCCAAAACAAGATTACGTCTTCACGATTTAGGTTTTTCTTGTCTTTTAACGTTCCTTTCGCCAGGTCAAGTTTCGATGGAAATGATTATGTTATTAACGGAACAAACGTTAATGACCGAAACTGTATTCGCCTATCAAGGGTTGTTATCCATATTGCACTTTATTAAGCATATGGATGTAGAAATCAAGTTGGAAACTTCAAAAAAGGTATTTATATTCGTAAGATTATTCCCATAGGGGTAATTACTAATTATAACTCTGGGGTGGTTTTTAGTTGATGAGCAGACTAGAACAGAAACCGAATTCATTGTCTCTAATTACTAAACAAATTGGGTGGCAAGAGTGCGTTCTTAGTATGCTGGTAAAGCAAGCCATAAGCGGTGGTAAACAAATACCGATTACGCCATTACCATCCCTGGATTTGATTGATTTATCGCAGCATGAAACTTTGGATGTTGATGCGCAGGATATATCGAAATCTGGTAAGTACCTCGACATTGTAATTAGTAATTACTGGGGAAACGAGTAACTTGACGATGCTTTTCCCCCTTACAGAATCGCCAGTTTTTAACAGATCAACACCGAGGAGACTTTCAAGACGTTCCTCCTCATCTTTAAGATCTCTCGAAGACTCTTCAAACTCGCCGTTACCACCTCGTACCCCTCAATTTCTAATGCAACTTAAAGAACATATATTTGACTTTGATTTTCCGCAACTTTTAGGAAGGTAAGTTGTTGTTATTTATAGCTTGAATGGTACGCTTAAAGTTTCCGGTGAAGTCGCGGCTTTTAAGACGCGCTTTCATCTCGACAAAAGGTTAAGCTGATGATGTGTATGACTTGAAGATACTTATCACGCGTATAGGCAGTAGTGGACGCGTGGTCGTGTTATAGGATTATCGCGTTTATGTTGTATTGCAGTCGTACAATTGATACGTGTACGCGTCTATTGTATTCGTATGTACACCATGGAGACGTGACTGCTGTATTGTAGTCGAATCTATTCTGCGCACAATGGACACGTGACGGCTGTATTGTAGTCCAATGTATTCTGCGCGCGATGGTCACGTGGCGGCTGTATTGTAGTCGAATGTATTCTGCGTACAGTGGTCACGTGACGGCTGTATTGTAGTCGAATGTATTCTGCGTACAGTGGTCACGTGACGGCTGTATTGTAGTCGAATGTATTCTGCGCACAATGGTCACGTGACGGCTGTATTGTAGTCGAATGTATTGTGCGCACAATGGACACGTGACTGATATGTATTTTAGTCCAATGTATTCTGCGCACAATGGTCACGTGACGGCTGCATTTTAGTCGAATGTATTCTGTGTACAATGGACACGTGACGGCTGTATTATAGTCGAATGTATTGTGCGCAAAATGTACACGTGACGGCTGTATTGTAGTCGAATGCATTGTGTGCACAATGGACACCTGACCGCTGTATCGTAATTAACGGGTCTGGTTTAGGTCCCGATCAGCGAGTTTAAGTTCAAGTACGGAAGATTTGAGTACCGCCGGTAACAATGATAATAGGAAGAGTTGCGTCTCGCTTTCTGGCGTTTCTATGGCGGAATTGGATCGTCTTATAACGGAAGGAACCGCCGCGGCTCAAAACGAGGCCAAAAGTCGCAATAATAATTCCGTGACGCATCAAGAAAAGGAATTGTGCGGTATAGTTGCCGAAATTACTTACCTACTTATGTGGAAAGGAATCGAAGGGTCCGGGAAAAGCGCCTGGCAAGAGAGAGGGATGATATTCGCCTACATCAATTTATTAGCTTTAAGCAATGAGTTGTATATATCTCATCTTGAAATCAAAAGGATTATTTTGGAGAAAGCGCTTCAAGCCTGTCTTGTCGATTTGCAAGAAGCCGGTAAGTACCTTCCCTTATCGATGTCATTTTGATAAATTATAGGGTTGATGGGAGGTACGGGGTTTCCTCAGGGGGTTGGCTGTCATAGGTAAGTGTACTCTCAGCTTGAAACGATTAGGCCTGCGGTAAACTTTTTCTCAGAAACGGTGTTCAGTTCGCGTTACGATATTCGCGTATAGTGTGCTACCACGAAGCTAGGGGGGAAAAACTATGACGTCAATATTGGGTCCCGAATTTGTATTGCCCAAGCTGACGACGTCTCGCGACTGCCAATATGGTCGCCTGAAAATAAGGTAAGAGATAAGAGCATGTGACGTCACTACATAGTTCGTGGTAACACACTATATCTAAGAGAGAGAGAGAGAGAGA
Source organism: Phalangium opilio (assembly GCF_054372755.1). Classification (NCBI taxonomy): domain Eukaryota; kingdom Metazoa; phylum Arthropoda; class Arachnida; order Opiliones; family Phalangiidae; genus Phalangium; species Phalangium opilio. Next base: position 1,584,714 of record NW_028324187.1, on the reverse strand, counting down.
GAGAGAGAGAGAGAGAGAGAGAGAGAGAGAGAGAGAGAGAGAGAGAGAGAGGGGGGGGCGGCTGTTAGCGAGAAAACGGTGATTTTCAGGAAACGTTCGCGCCTTGTCCCTTTGATGACAAGAAAATTTAAGAATGTTTGAAAAGCAGGGTGGGTGGATTGGTACTTCAAGGGGAGTAACTGACTCCTGTCATGGTATACCTGTATTATCAGAAGGGGATAATAGAAGAAGGATGAATCATATGTTGCAATTACACCACTTTGTGGTACACTTCTCTCGAAGAGAAGTATTATATACTTCAAATTGGTTTTAGGTCAGGCGAACGCCGTCCATACGGAAAATGCAATTGAGTTAATGAAGCTAGTCTATGACTTTGTGGTTTTAGAAAATGTTGACGATAATAGGCGGCTTAGTGAAAAGGTAATGATGACTTATAAATTTGTAGTGAGAGGGGATTTAGTTTTTTAAACAAAAGTATGGTAGCTTTTAGAGTCGGTTCTGGGGTTGCTCGACGTCTTATTGGTGTTCGAGTATTCTCCGGGACAAGACGGTTGGGCTGAAATGGCCGAGATGGGTCTCGGGGTCGTCCTGGTTTGTAGCGCCACGGAAAACCTCGAACTCTGCGCGATGGCTACGGCGAAACTTCACGCGTTAGTTCAAACGAGACCATTTTCCAGCTTGGAAGAAGCTTGTCATTTATTAGCCACCTTGGATAACATTTTAAACAAAGCGATAGAAAGCGGAGATCAAGAACATTATTCCTTTCTTATACCCGTTGTTCGAGCCCTACTCGAGAAGTTGTCCCCTCCGTTGCATCTTCAGAAACATTTACCTGGACTTCCTCTGGCCTCCGCTTCGGGACCCGCCTTTTTTGAAGAATTTCAACACTATGCTCTCAGTTCAGAATGGAAGAATTTTACGGAGAAAACGGTACGTAATTGGATGAAACGTCATTTTAAATGTTCTAAAGATAGCATAGGCCATATTGTGGATTGTTAGTTTCTTGAAAGTAGCCCGCGTCACCTTCGTGACGTGCCTGCGACGTAACTTAACTTTTAGTATTATTTTGTAATGCAGATTTTACCTCTGCAAAGAAAGTACACTTGCTTGAGAGTTGACGAGCAAAAAGAGCAAATGAACGGTTTTTGGAATCAGTGTTACGAAGTTTCCATGATTGCTTCTCACAAGAGGAACCGGGAAATCGGAGAGAGCAAACTGAGATTTCAGTCTAGTGTAATGGACGTTTTTCATGCCAAAGTGACGGAAGAAATAACGCGTTATCAGGCTACGCTCACTTCTCAGAAGCATCAAAATATCTTCGTCCGGAGACGTTGGAGAATGTTAAAGTTGTATCTGTACGGACCGCGCGGTCCGTGGGAATCTAATACTCCCTTGGTGCAACATTGGAAACTGTCGAATCACGAGAATAGCTCCAGAATGAGACTGAAAATGACGTTCAATTTAAATTTCGACGTACACAATCACGCCAGTCGTTTGCGAGATAATCAAGGCACCGGTTCTGGAGTTCAGGCCCTAAATTTGAGTCATTTGCCTCCGCCTGTCGCTAGAGTCGCTCAGCAACAAGAAGATTCGTTAGCGGAGGAAGATCTCCAGGTTTCGGCTTCCGAGTAAGTACTTTTTAAGTTTTTTGCATGAAAGGGCGCCACCATGGCTTGTGGTAGCTATATGCCTACACGCGCAAATGGCGGACTTGCCTTACTTATTGCTAAGGTACCGCGCCTTCTTAAGATGATTAAATTGTGTATAATAGTACAAACATAATTTCATAAGTTATAACGTAATATAAGCACAATGTAGCTTGTGTGTATGGTAATAAAGAGAAAGCCCCTCTAAGAGAGAGAGGTGGGGCTGGAGGTAATGGTTCCATTATAGCGTTGACGCCGGATTTAATGGTTGTCACTCAAACTTCTTTTCGTATTAAGCGTGACAAATCGCGGACCTCCTCAAGTGAAAGATCGAAGGTGTGTGGGGGGAGGGCTACTTTTATATTTTTGAAGTCATAAATCACAGGTAGTTTTCCTGACGCTATTGTTAGACTTTGAATCGAAGAGTATATGAGGTGTCTTGTGGACAATGATGGGGAGGTAACCTGGCTTATCTAGAGATCTCTTTTTTGTGATGGCACTTCTTAGTGTAAGCTCGGCGACTATTTTGTATTTATATTGATTCGATGGCGAGAATGTGGGGTATACAATTGTATATATTGGTGGTAGCTATTATTATTATTCGATACATTGTCGTTATAACGAAGAACGAGGTGATAGCGGTTAAATATCGGAATGAATAACGATACAAAAATATAATTTTATATGAAATGTAGTTCATCTCGTTGGTAGTAAATGTCTGAATAGTTTGGTAAAGTTAGCCTTGTGTGGTTGATTTTAGAATTGAAGGCCTTAACGAGACTGAAAAAGAGAAAACGGTGATATCGGACGATTGCGAATTAGTTACCCTATTGTCCGTGGTCAAGGGAAGGTTTGAAGTGACCACGAGTGATATTTATTTCCTTGACCTATCGCCTTTGAAAGAAGAAGGTAGTTGCTTAAATGATTTTAACTAACCGGAGCTTTAACTTTAAATAAGTGTAGTTAATGAATGAAGTATAACCGTATAGGCGACCGACACGATTTCAAATGCCCATTGGCCAATTTAAGAGAAATTCATTTGAGACGTTATAACCTACGACGTTCAGCCCTGGAATTTTTTTTAGTTGATCAAACGAACTTTTTCCTTAATTTTACCACAAAGGTATTTTAAGAAGGTATTTAAAAATAAGTAGTAATTAATTTAACGTATCACTCAGACAAGGAATAAAATCTACAGTCGAATAATTAGTCAAAGACCCCCGAACCTGTATTATTCTTACGGTATTCGTTCACCCGCCGAGCTTCTAAAAGCGTCCGGTGTTACCAATAAATGGATGCATCGTGAAATGTCCAATTTTGAATATCTAATGGTGTTGAATACAATAGCGGGACGAACTTACAACGATCTGAGTCAATATCCAGTTGTAAGTTAATTAAGCTTGGTTTTAAACCATTGGGAAACGACTCTCTGATAGTTAAGTGATCGAGTTTAAACGATTTAGTTTCCGTGGATATTGGCGGATTACGTCTCCGAAGAACTGGATCTCGATAATCCTGCCGTGTATCGGGACTTGTCTAAACCAATCGCGATAGTCAATCCGAAAAATGTTCAAGAAGTTAAAACGAAATACGATAATTTCGTAGACATTACGGGAGTGGTAGAGAAATTTCATTATGGGACGCATTATTCCAATTCGGCGGGAGTATTGCATTACTTGGTCAGGGTTGAACCATTCACATCACTGCATATTGAGCTTCAAGGGGGACGGTAAGGACGTAATATCGCGGAGGTTTACGAAAGTAGTTGCGAATGAAAGTGTTTAACAATTTAAAAAAAAAGGTTTGACGTGGCGGATAGGCAATTTCATTCGCTAGAAGCTACGTGGAGAATGTTAATGGAAAACCCTAATGATTGCAAAGAACTAATACCGGAATTTTTCTACTTGCCGGAATTTCTGACAAACGCGAATGGTAAGTTCGCGAAGGATAAGTCTATGAAAGTGGTTTATAATACGCTTTGGACCCGAAAGGTTTTGACTTGGGTCGGCTACAAGGTACGAAGGAAAAAGTTGATAACGTAAAGTTACCACCGTGGGCGTCGAGTTGCGAGGATTTTATATTTAAACACAGGAAAGCTTTGGTAAATGAAAATGATAAGTGGATATTGGTTGAACATTAGGCCGTATTTAAACGCTTCTGTTTAGGAATCGGAGTATGTTTCTTCTCATTTGCACGAATGGATTGATCTTATATTTGGGTACAAGCAGAAAGGACCCGCGGCTGTTGAGTCCCTTAATGTTTTCTATTACGTGTCGTACGAAGGTAAGTGTGCATGGTGAAGAGACTATGTGAAGATATCATTGTAATTGATGGTATTGTAAAGGAGCCGTTGACTTGGACGCGATTCAAGATCCAGTTGAAAGAGCCGCGACTGAAGGGATGATTAACCATTTTGGTCAAACTCCGTGTCAACTTTTAAAGGTAAGGTTAAGTATAAGTAGTAAGGTAAGAATGCGCAGCGCATCCTTAGAAGCACGAGGGAAGATAGATAGCTTAGAAAGTCGGTTTTATCGCGCAATTGGTGTTATTTGTAATGTTTATTTACCGTTCAGGAACCTCACCCTCGCCGAATGGCTTTTGAGGAAGCCATGGTGCGCATGAGCAAAAATGACACTAAACCGCCTAGTTTATTCCTGTTTCTGCAGAATTTGCGAACATTTTTCGTAGAGGTAAATGTAAATCATAGTTTAATTTGGCAGTCGCAATTAAGGTTTTTTTTTTTTTAAATGACGCAGGCCTATCCTACAACGACACCGATAGCTTTCATATCTTTACCGAAAAATCAAGCGAAAACATTCCGTCAAACAACGACGACGGAATCTTTGATCACAGTCTGTCAAAACGGCGTTTTAGGGGTGCATAGTTGGTTGCCTTACGATAAGGCCAAGACAATACCTTTTTATTACACGTTTGATAAGGACCCATCACTCGCTAACAACAAGTAGGTGAATGGGTTCTTGTAGGGTTAAATTGGATTATATCGTAATGACGCGATGTTTACAGAAGTACGAGAAGAATCGCGGGTCCATTCCACCCCAGTGTTGAGGTGACGCATAAGTTGTTTGCTATTTCATTGGACGCGAAGTTATTAATTAGCGGAGGGCATTGGGATTGTAGCATACGAGCGTTCAGTCTAGTCAAGAGTAAAAATGTTGCCATAATAATTAAGCATCAAGGTAATTAAAGAATATAGGGAGGGGCCAAGTGTAATTGTAACGTTAATTTTTGCGTAGACATAGTAACGTGCTTGAGTTTGGACGCTGGTGGTAAACACGTAATGTCAGGGTCGCGAGATACAACTTGCATGGTGTGGCAGTTAAAAGCGGTAATTAAGTCGTTGAATGGCTGGCTTAATGGTATATTTATTGTAAAGAGAGTACTTGGCATTTGATTGTAGACCAGTTCAGGCCTAATTTTATGGAACAAACCATTGCAAACTTTGTACGGACACGACAGCGAGGTGACCTCAGTTGGGCTAGCGATGGATTTGGATATGGCTGTTTCCGGTTCAAAGGTATGGTTATTTAAGTAATAAAAGGGGGGAGGGGGGTTGCGTTTTGAGGTAGGTTATTTACGAACGCGTGTCCGTAGGATGGATCAATAAACATTCATACCGTTCGTGATGGCCATTTCACCAGGACTTTAAGTCCTCCCAGTAGTAATCCAGGAAACCAAGAAGTTTCGTTGCTCTCTCTTTCGCCTTTGGGTTATCTGTGCGTGTTTTGTAAACAAAAGGACAAGTCTAAGGTAAATGGTAGCAATTTATTTAGTTGCGTGGGGAAACTTTTAATGGTATCTTTGATTTTACGACGAAAGGGGGGAGATCACTGTCTTCATCTATACTCTATTAACGGGAAACATTTAACCCAAAGAAGCGTAACTAATAGCTTAACGGATATACAAATAACGGGAGATTATTTAGTAACTGGTAGTGTGGAAGGAGTTGTGACCATCTTCGACGTACTGAGGTAATGGTTTTCTTACGGAGTAGTATAGTCAAATGTGGATGAGAGGGAAAGTATGACAATGGCCATAGAGCCTGTGTTAAAAAACGCGGACATCAAAGTTTCGCCAATAACTATTTAGTTTACTAGTGACTGATGGACTTGCAAACTCCCGACTGAAAATAGTTCAGACATTTATGCATGCTCCTTGGTTTAACCATAGCCCACTTGATTACGCGCGTCACGATGCAAGCTGCTCGCGCTATAGCTAAATTACCGAGCTTTGTTTTAAACGTATCTAGTTTTATTGCTTCGATAAGCTTACTTAAATCCATATTATACCTGCTTCAAATACCTTTTAAAACATTACAACATTACCAGCTACTCTGTTCTGACTACAAACACAAATCGAGGAAGTTCTAGCATACACAATAGCAGACGACGGTAACAGCGTAACCGCGAATTAACACAAGACCTATTTTAAGGGAGTGAACAGGCCCAGTATAGCTACGCCAATAAAACGGTCAACTACGGCGAAACTCTGATGACTCGCGAGTTGCTTTTGGCCATTTTCATACGAGTAAAGTGCAGTGCAGGGTAATAGTGGCCATTGGGGATTATTTAATTTGCATTTTGCAGGTTCCAAGTTTTAACGGAAATTCCATTTCACATCCCAGTGATAACGACGTGCGTAACAATGGGTAACACTCATATCTTAGCCAGTCTAGATGATGGTAAAATAATCATCATTGGTAGTCGTCCAAACATTCTAAAGTGATCGAGGGAACTGTGTAGGTGCATGGTAATTAACATAGAGGTGAATAACTATAAGTTTAATAATGGTTAATACTATGTAGGATAATTGAAAGTAAGTTAATAATAATAATAATAATAATAATATAATATAGGAGGGTATAATATTAATTACGAATATTAATTAACGTGTTTGTATATATGATATAAATTTTAACCCAGTTAAATTTGAATATTTGTTATCGTTGTTACTTCATTCATTTGATTGAGAAATAAAATTTTTTGTTTTTTTCACCTAACATAATGGATTTTATATTATTTGTCTTTGAATTGTAGCGGGGATAGATTTAATTTTAAAAGTAGAAATGGAGAACAGAGTAATGTGGGCGCGGGTCATAGTCCCGGACGGACCCCCTTCCCCGGGACGGAAAGGGGGGGGGGGTATGAAAGAAAAGGCGAGTCATAACGACAGAGGTAAAATGGGATTACATATTTTTCGCCGCCCCCTTTCAGCAGGGAGAAAGGGAGATGCCGCGTGAATAGCACGAGGTGTCTCTCTTTTGGGTGGGGGAAGTAAATTTCCCAGCCAACGGGGGTAATATCGCCCGGGCTACCGCGAGCTCTACTGCGCAAAATCCAAATTTTTTATCTCTGGTGATGTCACTTCGCGCATGCTCAATGATCCACCAAATGACCCAAGGTAAAGAGAGAGAGAACATAGTATTTCATACCCCCGTTTTCAACCCCTTCCCGCTAGATACGAGTTCTGTTAGCATTAGGCGGCTTCTCCCTTTCTCCCTGCTTTCAGCAACGTCATCAAAACGTAGTTTAAGTAGCCAATAAGATAATTTAAAGTTTTCGTTACGTGTTGGAGGGAGGGGCTCTATACTGGGTGGTCTATGAGTCGGAGTGAAGTAAATACTAACCGTTCTCCATTCCTACTTCGAAAATTAAATCTATTGTAGTTAATAGAAGGGTTATTTTGAAGGTTACGTGATGTAAGGGGTAACAGGAAGGCTTCTGACAATGGGGAGTTAAAAATGGGATGTGAAAGATTTAACACGAGTAGGGCGTTTATTTGAACATGGGTGACTAATGTCTAATTGCAAAAGGAGTGATTCTTTGGCGCCTTTTGCGATGTTATCTTTGAAAAAGGCAGGAAGCAATTACAACGGAACTAAGGACGGACGTGACCCGAAGAGCTCCGGTGAATTGAATGAATTTCGGGGGCTATCGTTGAATTTATTCGTTAGGCGTGTAGTAGACGCTTTAGTAAGGGCAATTGGAAGTGTGTGGAAAGAAGTACATAAGGAGTATGATTATTTCGGGAGCAACAGAGTATTAAAATAGATTTGGAGTCATAGGAAGTGATGTCGCTTAGCCGGGGGTGTTATTAATCGGTATATAAATATGTGTAAATTTGGTAGACGATGTGGCAAGAACGAGGGCTCGTATCTGTGTCTCTTTGACAGTTGGGTCGGTGATAGTTTGTACTTGACGGCAAAAGGTTAGTACCTGCCACCTAAGACCATTAAACACCGTGTTTAATGGTCTTAGTTGCCACTAAATATCAATCAACATGTCTAATGATATTTGAAGTTCTTCATCCTTTTCTGAACTATCCTTATTGGGTTTTACATAATTTCGGTGGCTACATCAGTAAGCTAGAGTACGAGATCTTCCTTAGGAATCAAAATCCTGTAACGTGACTAGTACCATACACTACCTCATCCTCCTTGTCCAAAACATGCCTTTTAAAAAGTATTAGATTATACAGCCAGATTGTCTAGCCCATAATTAATTAGTTTTACTTCAAGAAACCAAGGAACGCTTTTGCTGTAACGTTTGAAGCTAGCGCACATATCAGAAGTATATAATACTTCTCTTCGAGAGAAGTGTACCACAAAGCGTGGTAAGTGTACCGTCACTCTTCCCAACATCGGAACATTTTGAGCAAGGTTACTATAACGAATCACATACGCGATAAATAGTTCCCTCATCATTACTCTATTAGCGTTGAAATATTTGGCAAGACGCGCTTGTGCATTTTTGTCCCACGTCAAGACGAGGTTTGTGGGATGATAGCTAGGGATTTAGTGCCAAACAATTATAGAATTCACCTTACGGTGCGATGCCCATTTGTAGTTTAATGAGCGGGAAAGCAAACTAAAAGGGCGAGTCTGGGAAGAATGACGTTACATAACTAAAGTATTAAGAGGATACAGAGTGTCATCCTTCTTCTATTACCCCCTTCTGGAATTATTGACCATTGTCATTACTGGAGGGAAGACTCGCATCTCTTGGGAATTGCGATTGCACCATTTTAGGTGGAATCTCTGATAGCGTTTTGACGTGTATTCCAACCAGATTATTCTCACAGGACACCCTATTTAAGGGGAGGCTAAACCTATAGTATCTTCTTTCTTTTCATACTATTTTAATTTTACTAATTTTCTAATTAAGAACAGGAATAATTAGGCCAAAAACAAACAAAGATTTTGGAATATATTACACATTTCATTTCAGAACTTTTGATCAACGTAAAACTGGGTCCCCTGTAAAATGAATTAACTTTCATAGGAATTAGTTTAATTATTATGATTTCAGGTTTCGACCTATTGGACAAACATGTTTATAGGGTAGTTTTTCCAGCTGTAGGAATCCATAAACTCCGGTACCACTTTTTAAAAGTGGAGAATAGTGTTTTGGGCTGTTTAGAAAACATTATTAAATTATAATTAACTGAATTATTAGTTATATTCGAAAATAAAAACGATAAAATTGAAACGCACGCTCCCGCCATATTTTGAAGTTTGCCTAACTTCAGCAGCGCCATCTAGTGGTACGTGTTTGCAGCCAAAAGCATATTCATTCATTTGGGACGTTTACCGTGAGAACTAGCCGCTGCGATTTTCTGTCCGATCTTTGCTGGTAAATATTTTGATTTTATTTATATTTTAAGGGTTACTTTGCATTAATTACCAATGTTTTATCGCAACCGATCGGAAATTAAGCGTCGCAAGTGGAAAATTTACGCTTAACCGTGCCAAATACGTTTGTTAATGACGACCAAGGCTTAGGGGCCCACGTTGCCGTTGGCAGTGCAGGTGTTACTACGACCAAGGCTTAGTATCCTATGTCTTTTAGGAAGTTGGCTTGAAGCTGTTGCCCATTTCAACGGTGGATACAAAGATCTTTCCAGGTAAATATTTTATTTATATATTAAGGGTTAGTTTAGATTAAATACCAAAGTTTTATCGCAACCGAATGGAAATTAAGCGTTTCCCCCATTCCACTATCGATATTAAGTATCCAGGATTGTCTCTCCCACACCAAATCCCAACTACACTCCAACTGTCCAACACCTACCAAGGGAATTACCACTTTCTATTCTTGGTTGGTCTTCCCTAACAACGCGTCGCAAATATTTTGACCTTTTAAGCTTGATCAAAATCTTAAACTCCCCTAATCAAACTTATTTTTCTGATGCCCCCTCTAACGCTCCCACAAGGGGTCATGGTAAAAACTTATTATTCCACCGATATGCCCGTAAAGACCAGCTTAAGCACTCCTTAATCTTATTAATTGCGCATTGCATTTATTCCTGGTTTTACTATTCAATCTTTTTAGTCGGTTTAAAAGTAATTCAAAGTGATTATTTAATTAATATTTCAAGATTGACTCTAAACCGTATTAATATAAGGCTTGTTGGGGGCGCATTGAGTTCCCCATCCAACCATACTAAAATCTGGGTGTACCTCGTATGAGCAGTTCTCGAAATAGCAACCGCGATTCCAAAAACAACAGCGGTGTTTTTCAAAACTACTGTTTTAGAAATAGTGGTGTTTTTGTTGAAATTTGGGCATTTCTTAACAATACAGTTGTACTCGTTGGTTTCAAAAACAACCTTTTTCTGTGATCATTTAATCAGTAATGTGACCCACTAACCGATCGTGTTTATGAATTTTTTTTAAAGTACACTTAAATATTGTACTATTCTTCAGGCTGTGTCAGTTTATAATTCTCATACCAGGATAGAAAAATAATTCGAGAAAGGTTCTTTTATTTCAGAAGTAGATAATTGTAACCAGTGATTTTTGGGAAAAGACGTATTATAATTCGAGAAAGGTTATTTTGTTTCGGAAGTAGATAATTGTAAACAGTAATTTTTGGGAAATACATATTATAATTCGAGAAAGGTTATTTTATTTCGGAAGTAGATAATTGTAAACAGTAATTTTTGGGAAAAGACATATTATAATTCGAGAAAGGTTATTTTATTTAGGAAGTAGATAATTGTAAACCGTAATTTTTGGGAAAAGACATATTATAATTCGAGAAAGGTTATTTTATTTCGGAAGTAGATAATTGTAAACAGTAATTTTTGGGAAAAGACATATTATAATTCGAGAAAGGTTATTTTATTTCGGAAGTAGATAATTGTAAACAGTAATTTTTGGGAAAAGACATATTATAATTCGAGAAAGGCTATTTTATTTCGGAAGTAGATAATTGTAAACAGTAATTTTTGGGAAAAGACATATTATAATTCGAGAAATGTTATTTTATTTCGGAAGTAGATAATTGTAAACAGTAATTTTTGGGAAAAGGCATATTATAATTCGAGAAAGGTTATTTTGTTTCGGAAGTAGATAATTGTAAACAGTAATTTTTTGGAAAAGGCGTAACATTGTTACACTATTTCCAAAATATTACTAACGAAACAAAACCTAAGCTGACCTGACCTAATACTATTTAGTTGAAATAATCAACTTTAACCTAACCAAATTATCCCTATCTGACCTAGTTCTTTTTGAGTTCATATAACCCAGCTGGGCCAGCTTACACCATAATAAACAACTATCGTTTTTCGCATATCTGTTTTTCCGCTCTTTAGAGAACTGCCTTTACGGTACGCCGCGTTTACGAGAACCGCTGTATCGGTAATTGCCGTAACGGGTAAACTGCCATTTCGAGAACCGCTATTTAGGGAACTGCTGTTATGAAATCCGCTCATAAGGGAACTGCTCATGTGATGGCTTCCCCTAAAATCTTGGGGGTCGAGTAAATAGGGGCCAATTAATTGAGGAAAGTGTTCGCTAACATACCCCCTCCATAGGAATAGCGTTGCACCCAACTTTAAAGGCTCATAACTCTGGTTCTACTAGAGATTCCCTTTGAGTATGTTATAGTCAGGGCCGGATTAAAGGGGGGGGTGAGGGGGTACTGGCCCACGGGCGCAATGCTTGTTGGGGGCACATTGAGTCAAACTATTCCCCCCTTAGCAACATTCAGAGCTGTGCTAATTAGCTGACTACTAATTGAATTAGAATGAGCAATTAGGTAAATATTTATGAACTAATTAATTAGCCAATTAGCAATTAGACATAGAAACTAATTAAATTCAATTAGAACTTTGGAGGCTCATAGCTCTGGTTCTACTAGAGATGTGATGATGCCCTTTGAGTATGTTTTAGTCAGGTCCGGATTAGGGAGGGGGGGGGTGAGGGGGTACTGACCCACCAGGGTTCGTACGAAAGTTTTACTGTCGAAATCCCTGACTTTTCCAGGTTATCCCTGACCAAATTTTGGCAATATCCCTGACCATTTTAAGGTGTTTGCCAGAGCCCATTTCATCACACCTGGCTCATATTTAGCATTGGTCGAAGCATGGTTTGATATACCAAACGAAATCCCTGACATATCCCTGACGTTTTAGGAAAAACTTTTAAATCCCTCACTTATCCCAGACTTTTGCTCCTATTTTCCATATCCGTGACTTATCCAGGTTTTCCAGGTTATCCAGGTTCCGTGCGAACCCTGCCCACGGGCGCAATGCTTGTTGGGGGCACATTGAGTCAAACTATTCCCCCCTTAGCAACATTCAGAGCTGTGCTAATTAGCTGACTACTAATTGAATTAGAATTAGCAATTAGGTAAATATTTATGAACTAATTAATTAGCCAATTAGCAATTAGACATAGAAACTAATTAAATTCAATTAGAAATTAGCCATTTATTTATCAAACTAATTAATTAGAATTACTAATTTCTAATTAATTACTTGTCTAATTAAGGAAAAAAAAGAAACCATAAGTAAACATATAAGTTTAAAAGTGCCCATGGATTTAGTACTTTGGTAATGCAAAGTTTAACGTTTTAATGCCCTTGAAAAACGGATACGGAAGCCGTGAATTATTCACTAAAAATGAGACAAGCCTCGAGCCTTCTGTCATGTTAAAATTAGTCTCATTTCTTCATTTTCTTGCCACAGTTCCTATAATGGACTCTGAGTAGTAAATCCTTGGGCACTGCTATAAATTCGAGTAGGAAAAACAGTCGAAATTTCGAAATGGGACAGTTATGATTTACGAAATTTTCTACTAGTACTATTATTCTCTCATGTTTTGAGGAGCTGAAATATTTAGAGTAGCACTAAGGTTTCCTCATCGATATAATAAGGCGGTTTTCATATTCAAATCAATCGAGAGTTAATTCCTCGATTTTTAGTTTTTACTAAATTAAAAGATTAATTGAAAATCCAATTGGCTAATTAGTTAATCCTAAATCTAATTAAATTTTAATTAGATAATTACCTTTCCTATTCGTACTAATTAGTTAGAATTACTTCTCAATTAGCACTAAGGTAATTAAAATTCAATTACCATTTTCAATTAGTAAATGTTGCTAATTAATTAGAAATTCAATTAGCTAACTAATTAATTAGCACAGCTCTGGCAACATTTGCCGTTCCTATTTTTTTCGACTTAAGGGGGCGTGCATTATCCCGGCCCTCTGGTGCAAAATTGCTTAATCCGGCCCTGAAAATACTTGTGCCATTTAAGTTGATAATAATTTTAATCTGTATTTGATTGTTTGAATTTTATTTTTTATAGCTACCAGGAGAAATTTATGTTGGATTCTAGAATCAATAACTATTTTTTTTGGCAAAAGGCACCCAATATTAATCAGGTCAATAAACCCATTACAATCCCCTTCTTAATTGAGGTCTACACTTTGATTTTATCCGTTGAAAGGGAATCTCATTACCAAAACTATTTAGACAGCCAATTATTAGGGTATTTAGTTTATTATTTATTATTCTATTTATTGTTAGAAGGGAAGCGCTTTGTGTCCTTTAATTTTAGGGATTTTTCTTTTCGCCAGGACATAAATAAAATCTTACTTATGGAATAGGTGAACACTGGTCCTAGCCCTCCCTTTTAAGAATAATGTACGCGTAATCAGGATTTCAAGGGTGAGATTCCCTTTGCGGTATTAAGGTATCTAGTTTATGGTTTTAATTATAAATATTTTTAAGGGAAAAGCGTTTGGCAACTCCTTGAGGGAGTTTTGTAGGATTTAAATAAATTTATGATTTATGTTTAAGGTAGAAGGTTGCTTATACGCTTTGTCCTTTAAAAGTAAACACGATTTTAAGCGGGGTTTAAGGCGAGGCTTAGCTTTTTACGGTATTCTTTCCCTATTACTGTTACGAGTGTGCCTTTTATGCCAAAAAAATAGTCATTTGTCTTATGCCTGAACATTTTGTGAAAATACTCGAGTGGATTTTCGTATTAAGGTAATTAATTTCAAGTTATTCGTGTGCCTTTTTCAAATACTAATTCGAAATTTTCTTGCGCAGGAAGAAGTGGACGACAGCGAGTGAACTCTCATTGGAAATCCCATGCTAAGGACGAAGTGGACGACTGCGAGTGGACTCTCATTCGAAATCCCATGCTAAGGACGAAGTGGACGACTGCGAGTGGACTCTCATTGGAAATCCCATGCTAAGGACGAAGTGGACGACTGCGAGTGGACTCTCATTGGAAATCCCATGCTAAGGACGAAGTTTCCTGGTTTTGGGGGCTCCACAGCGGGCCTTAGTTTAAATTTAATAATTCCCGAGTAGAACAGGGACTTGTTAAATTTAAATTGGGCCCGCAAGGCTTACGTGGGGGGTGGTAGCTTAAGTTTAAATTTAAAGTTTCGATATTGGGGAAGGAACAAAAACAGTCGAAAAACACTTAGGGTAGTTTTTTTTACCTTTTTTATGCATATTTTATTGTTTTTTTAAAAAAATTTTATTTTTTTAATAAATTTTTCAAAAAAAATTATTTTTTTTGTAAAAAATTTTTTTTTAATGTATTTTTTCACTGTTTTTTAAATAAAAAAAGCTTAAAAAGGGGGTCAAAAAAACCTCCCTAAGTCCAGACATTAAAAAATTGAAACCAAGTCTAGTATCTAAAGAAATTCAAGAAAAGAAAGAACGAGGTTTAAGGCAAAATTTATTCAATAATAAACAAAAAAACCAAAGTGTTTACAAAAATTTCGAACCAAAAAAATATTAAACAGTTGTGTAAGTTAAAGTTTGAACGCGAAAAAAAATAATAAGAAGTTACAAATAAAATTTGCAAGCAAAAAAATTAAGTTAAGTGGTTACATGAGAAAATTGCAAGTAAAAAAGATGTATTTTGTGTCTTCTAGCTTCGATGATTTTCTCCGTATCGAGTCAATGTTGAGAGAGATGGCAAGTCCATAAGAAGACATCGTGTAATGGAATCCAACAAAGCTTGTCATCAGCAATGATACACAGCAAGTCCAGAACAGCGGAAGGCATTGTGCAACGTCAATCCAACAAAGCTTGTCATCAGCAATGATACATAGCAAGTCCAGAACAGCGGAAGTCATTGTGCAACGTCAATCCAACAAAGGATGTCATCAGGAATGATAAGTCATCGGGAAAGATAGTTCTCATAATAACCAGCGACGGAAAAATCCAAGAATATCAGCTGCCTCTATAAATTAAAACATATTAATAACACATCTTAAACTATTGCCTACTTTTGGGCGGTCCTTATTTAAAAAACTAGCTACTAAATATAGAGAGAAAGACAAATTACCACTGACTAATTGCCACCCCAAATTAAAGAAAGGCTTGATTACCGTGATTCCCACCCTTAAATAAATAATTATATCCCATAATCGGGAATAACATAATTTGGGAAAACAAGCCATTTAATTTTAAATTAAATTATGTTACTTAATAACGAAAATAATTTAAAATATCCCCCAAATTAATTTTAGAAAAACCGGCCATTAGTTGAATTAAATTGCGTGCCCCTTTTAATAGTTTAAAAATTTAAATTATTCCCTAAATTAATTTAATTAAAATCTGCCATTTATTTATTTAAAACTATTGCCACAGGTAGAACCCATAAATAAAAACTTGAGTCGAAATGGGACAAGGCTTAACTTAGGCTTAGGGCAACTGTCCACGTGTCTTAAAATTCTCTCTGCGGAACTTGATTTTCGAAAATCTATAGCTTTATCTTTAAATTAATTAACAATAGCCCCTAAACTAGTTTTAGGAAAACCCGCTATTTATTTATTTTAAAACTATTCCCACAGACAGACCCCGTATATAACTAGCGTTTAAATGGGCTTAACTTAGGCTTAGGGCAACTGTCCACGTGTCTTAAAAATTCTCTCTGCGGAACTTGATTTTCGAAAATCTATAGCTTTATCTTTAAATTGATTAACAATAGCCCCTAAACTAATTTTAGGAAAACCCGCTATTTATTTATTTTAAAACTATTCCCACAGACAGACCCCGTATATAACTAGCGTTTAAATGGGACGAGGCTTAGGGCAACTGACCTCCTGTTCTAAAATGCTCTCGGCGGGACTTGATCTCCGAAAATCTGTCGCTTTATACCTAAATTAATTACGTACCCCGTTTAATATCTAATAATAATAATACGCCCTAAACTAATTATTAAGGGATTCTCTCTTGCCCAAGATCTCGTTGTAAAATTTTATTTGTGGTACTTGATTTTCAATAAACGAATAAAATTCACTAACATTTAACCTAATTAATTTAAATGCTTGAAATAAAATAAAATAAATAATTTAAGGGGGGCTAGATGAGTTTGGATTATTGTAAAGTTAGGCTTACGGACTGTTAAAGCACCTCGAGGCCAAGCAATGGCCGTCAAGAGCTTCGAATTCAGCTTGCATCCTCGGGAAAAGCGATCAGAGAAATGGCGGAACGATCAAGAATCGACTAAGAAAGCCGGGATCACGATCGGCTGTCCGAGAAAGATTTTTCCAAGCGACCTCCTCGACTGCTTCCAGGCAACGAATGAAAAAGCTGACCGGGAAAGGTTTTTCCAAGCGACCTCCTCGACTGCTTCCAGGCAACGAAATGAGCCGGCTGACTCGTAACGATCAACTAAGCAAATTTCCAACGTCGGGGGGCGCTAAAAGCGCGGACTCGAGTGCGCCATATCCCAGGCACGAAATTCATATAGCTGAACACCGCTAGGCCTAAATGAATGAACGCTAGGCCTAAATGAATGAACTCTAGGCCTAAATGAATGAACGCTAGGCCTAACTGAATGGACAATCATTACCTTTCACTATTAACATCTGTCGTGACGTCACAAGTCAATTACCTCGTTGACGTCATATGTGACGTCACAGGATATGACGTCATAGGTGACGTCACCGGATATGACGTCATATGTGACGTCACAGGATATTACGTCATAGGTGACGTCACCGGATATGACGTCATGACACGTCACAGGATATGACGTCATGACACGTCACCGGATATGACGTCATGGCACGTCACCGGATATGACTTCATGTCGCGTCACAGGATATGACGTCATCGGATTTGACGTCGTCGGTCACGTCACCGGATATGACGTCATAGCAAAAATTTTCCATGCTTTAGATGTCAGTAAATACGTAACTACGTACACAGCGCCCCTAGCGGCAATTTATGAACTATCTATTGCTTACACGAATGTCTAGCAGAATTTTATCATGTTTTAGATGTCAGTAAATACGTAACTACGTACAAAGCACCCCTAGCGGCAATTTTTGAACTATCTATTGCTTACACGAATGTCTAGCAGAATTTTATCATGTTTTAGATGTCAGTAAATACGTAACTACGTACACAGCGCCCCTAGCGGCAATTTATGAACTATCTATTGCTTACACGAATGTCTAGCAGAATTTTATCATGTTTTAGATGTCAGTATATACGTAACTACGTATACAGCGCCCCTAGTGGCAAATATGTTAATGCTTATTTATCCGTTAATATTAATAATAATAATAACCCATAGCCCCTTAAGTAACCCTAAATCCCTATCCCGTTTAAAATCACTAACGAGTTTTTAGTGAGTAGCCCCTCGATAAATACTCGTAATCCAGACGCAACCATCAATCCCCATCCATTATAAATGGCCAATGAATCCCTATCCTTTTTAAAAGCATCAATAGGAATCGCCAATGAAAGATAATTTTCATTAGTGAATAGCCCCTCGACGCACTGCCTTTGACAGTGCTAAAAAGTGATTTATTTATAAATGATCATATATATAAATAAGCCTGTAACTTTAATGAAAAGAGAAGCAATAAAAATGAGATTCATTAAATCGACGAACAATTATTTCATTTCATTTTATTTATTCTATAGTACATTTATAAAGTTAAAACAACTTCTAAATTTGGCGCATGACGTCCGGTCACGTGACCCATGACGTCAGATCACGTGACCCATGACGTCAGATCCCGTGACCCATGACGTCATATCACGTCTTAGGTCACGTGATCTGGCGTCAAGTCACGTGACCACGTCACTGAGGTAATTGACTTGTGACGTCACGACAGATGTTAATGGTAATGACTATCCATTCAGTTAGGCCTGGAGTTCATTCATTTAAGCATTAACACATTTGCCACTAGGGGCGCTGTATACGTAGTTACGTATTTACTGACATCTAAAACATGATAAAATTCTGCTAGACATTCGTGTAAGCAATGGATAAATTGCCGCTAGGGGTGCTTTGTGCGTAGTTACGTATTTACTGACATCTAAAACATTATAAAATTCTGCTGGACATTCGTGTAAGCAATAGATAGTTCAAAAATTGCCGCTAGGGGTGCTTTGTACGTAGTTACGTATTTACTGACATCTAAAACATGATAAAATTCTGCTAGACATTCGTGTAAGCAATAGATAGTTCAAAAATTGCCGCTAGGGGTGCTTTGTACGTAGTTACGTATTTACTGACATCTAAAACATGATAAAATTCTGCTAGACATTCGTGTAAGCAATAGATAGTTCAAAAATTGCCGCTAGGGGTGCTTTGTACGTAGTTACGTATTTACTGACATCTAAAACATGATAAAATTCTGCTAGACATTCGTGTAAGCAATAGATAGTTCAAAAATTGCCGCTAGGGGTGCTTTGTACGTAGTTACGTATTTACTGACATCTAAAACATGATAAAATTCTGCTAGACATTCGTGTAAGCAATAGATAGTTCATAAATTGCCGCTAGGGGCGCTGTGTACGTAGTTACGTATTTACTGACATCTAAAGCATGGAAAATTTTTGCTATGACGTCATATCCGGTGACGTGACCGACGACGTCAAATCCGATGACGTCATATCCTGTGACGCGACATGAAGTCATATCCGGTGACGTGCCATGACGTCATATCCGGTGACGTGTCATGACGTCATATCCTGTGACGTGTCATGACGTCATATCCGGTGACGTCACCTATGACGTAATATCCTGTGACGTCACATATGACGTCATATCCGGTGACGTCACCTATGACGTCATATCCTGTGACGTCACATATGACGTCAACGAGGTAATTGACTTGTGACGTCACGACAGATGTTAATAGTGAAAGGTAATGATTGTCCATTCAGTTAGGCCTAGCGTTCATTCATTTAGGCCTAGAGTTCATTCATTTAGGCCTAGCGTTCATTCATTTAGGCCTAGCGGTGTTCAGCTATATGAATTTCGTGCCTGGGATATGGCGCACTCGAGTCCGCGCTTTTAGCGCCCCCCGACGTTGGAAATTTGCTTAGTTGATCGTTACGAGTCAGCCGGCTCATTTCGTTGCCTGGAAGCAGTCGAGGAGGTCGCTTGGAAAAACCTTTCCCGGTCAGCTTTTTCATTCGTTGCCTGGAAGCAGTCGAGGAGGTCGCTTGGAAAAATCTTTCTCGGACAGCCGATCGTGATCCCGGCTTTCTTAGTCGATTCTTGATCGTTCCGCCATTTCTCTGATCGCTTTTCCCGAGGATGCAAGCTGAATTCGAAGCTCTTGACGGCCATTGCTTGGCCTCGAGGTGCTTTAACAGTCCGTAAGCCTAACTTTACAATAATCCAAACTCATCTAGCCCCCCTTAAATTATTTATTTTATTTTATTTCAAGCATTTAAATTAATTAGGTTAAATGTTAGTGAATTTTATTCGTTTATTGAAAATCAAGTACCACAAATAAAATTTTACAACGAGATCTTGGGCAAGAGAGAATCCCTTAATAATTAGTTTAGGGCGTATTATTATTATTAGATATTAAACGGGGTACGTAATTAATTTAGGTATAAAGCGACAGATTTTCGGAGATCAAGTCCCGCCGAGAGCATTTTAGAACAGGAGGTCAGTTGCCCTAAGCCTCGTCCCATTTAAACGCTAGTTATATACGGGGTCTGTCTGTGGGAATAGTTTTAAAATAAATAAATAGCGGGTTTTCCTAAAATTAGTTTAGGGGCTATTGTTAATCAATTTAAAGATAAAGCTATAGATTTTCGAAAATCAAGTTCCGCAGAGAGAATTTTTAAGACACATGGACAGTTGCCCTAAGCCTAAGTTAAGCCCATTTAAACGCTAGTTATATACGGGGTCTGTCTGTGGGAATAGTTTTAAAATAAATAAATAGCGGGTTTTCCTAAAACTAGTTTAGGGGCTATTGTTAATTAATTTAAAGATAAAGCTATAGATTTTCGAAAATCAAGTTCCGCAGAGAGAATTTTAAGACACGTGGACAGTTGCCCTAAGCCTAAGTTAAGCCTTGTCCCATTTCGACTCAAGTTTTTATTTATGGGTTCTACCTGTGGCAATAGTTTTAAATAAATAAATGGCAGATTTTAATTAAATTAATTTAGGGAATAATTTAAATTTTTAAACTATTAAAAGGGGCACGCAATTTAATTCAACTAATGGCCGGTTTTTCTAAAATTAATTTGGGGGATATTTTAAATTATTTTCGTTATTAAGTAACATAATTTAATTTAAAATTAAATGGCTTGTTTTCCCAAATTATGTTATTCCCGATTATGGGATATAATTATTTATTTAAGGGTGGGAATCACGGTAATCAAGCCTTTCTTTAATTTGGGGTGGCAATTAGTCAGTGGTAATTTGTCTTTCTCTCTATATTTAGTAGCTAGTTTTTTAAATAAGGACCGCCCAAAAGTAGGCAATAGTTTAAGATGTGTTATTAATATGTTTTAATTTATAGAGGCAGCTGATATTCTTGGATTTTTCCGTCGCTGGTTATTATGAGAACTATCTTTCCCGATGACTTATCATTCCTGATGACATCCTTTGTTGGATTGACGTTGCACAATGACTTCCGCTGTTCTGGACTTGCTATGTATCATTGCTGATGACAAGCTTTGTTGGATTGACGTTGCACAATGCCTTCCGCTGTTCTGGACTTGCTGTGTATCATTGCTGATGACAAGCTTTGTTGGATTCCATTACACGATGTCTTCTTATGGACTTGCCATCTCTCTCAACATTGACTCGATACGGAGAAAATCATCGAAGCTAGAAGACACAAAATACATCTTTTTTACTTGCAATTTTCTCATGTAACCACTTAACTTAATTTTTTTGCTTGCAAATTTTATTTGTAACTTCTTATTATTTTTTTTCGCGTTCAAACTTTAACTTACACAACTGTTTAATATTTTTTTGGTTCGAAATTTTTGTAAACACTTTGGTTTTTTTGTTTATTATTGAATAAATTTTGCCTTAAACCTCGTTCTTTCTTTTCTTGAATTTCTTTAGATACTAGACTTGGTTTCAATTTTTTAATGTCTGGACTTAGGGAGGTTTTTTTGACCCCCTTTTTAAGCTTTTTTTATTTAAAAAACAGTGAAAAAATACATTAAAAAAAAATTTTTTACAAAAAAAATAATTTTTTTTGAAAAATTTATTAAAAAAATAAAATTTTTTTAAAAAAACAATAAAATATGCATAAAAAAGGTAAAAAAAACTACCCTAAGTGTTTTTCGACTGTTTTTGTTCCTTCCCCAATATCGAAACTTTAAATTTAAACTTAAGCTACCACCCCCCACGTAAGCCTTGCGGGCCCAATTTAAATTTAACAAGTCCCTGTTCTACTCGGGAATTATTAAATTTAAACTAAGGCCCGCTGTGGAGCCCCCAAAACCAGGAAACTTCGTCCTTAGCATGGGATTTCCAATGAGAGTCCACTCGCAGTCGTCCACTTCGTCCTTAGCATGGGATTTCCAATGAGAGTCCACTCGCAGTCGTCCACTTCGTCCTTAGCATGGGATTTCCAATGAGAGTCCACTCGCAGTCGTCCACTTCGTCCTTAGCATGGGATTTCCAATGAGAGTTCACTCGCTGTCGTCCACTTCTTCCTGCGCAAGAAAATTTCGAATTAGTATTTGAAAAAGGCACACGAATAACTTGAAATTAATTACCTTAATACGAAAATCCACTCGAGTATTTTCACAAAATGTTCAGGCATAAGACAAATGACTATTTTTTGGCATAAAAGGCACACTCGTAACAGTAATAGGGAAAGAATACCGTAAAAAGCTAAGCCTCGCCTTAAACCCCGCTTAAAATCGTGTTTACTTTTAAAGGACAAAGCGTATAAGCAACCTTCTACCTTAAACATAAATCATAAATTTATTTAAATCCTACAAAACTCCCTCAAGGAGTTGCCAAACGCTTTTCCCTTAAAAATATTTATAATTAAAACCATAAACTAGATACCTTAATACCGCAAAGGGAATCTCACCCTTGAAATCCTGATTACGCGTACATTATTCTTAAAAGGGAGGGCTAGGACCAGTGTTCACCTATTCCATAAGTAAGATTTTATTTATGTCCTGGCGAAAAGAAAAATCCCTAAAATTAAAGGACACAAAGCGCTTCCCTTCTAACAATAAATAGAATAATAAATAATAAACTAAATACCCTAATAATTGGCTGTCTAAATAGTTTTGGTAATGAGATTCCCTTTCAACGGATAAAATCAAAGTGTAGACCTCAATTAAGAAGGGGATTGTAATGGGTTTATTGACCTGATTAATATTGGGTGCCTTTTGCCAAAAAAATAGTTATTGATTCTAGAATCCAACATAAATTTCTCCTGGTAGCTATAAAAAATAAAATTCAAACAATCAAATACAGATTAAAATTATTATCAACTTAAATGGCACAAGTATTTTCAGGGCCGGATTAAGCAATTTTGCACCAGAGGGCCGGGATAATGCACGCCCCCTTAAGTCGAAAAAAATAGGAACGGCAAATGTTGGCCAGAGCTGTGCTAATTAATTAGTTAGCTAATTGAATTTCTAATTAATTAGCAACATTTACTAATTGAAAATGGTAATTGAATTTTAATTACCTTAGTGCTAATTGAGAAGTAATTCTAACTAATTAGTACGAATAGGAAAGGTAATTATCTAATTAAAATTTAATTAGATTTAGGATTAACTAATTAGCCAATTGGATTTTCAATTAATCATTTAATTTAGTAAAAACTAAAAATCGAGGAATTAACTCTCGATTGATTTGAATATGAAAACCGCCTTATTATATCGATGAGGAAACCTTAGTGCTACTCTAAATATTTCAGCTCCTCAAAACATGAGAGAATAATAGTACTAGTAGAAAATTTCGTAAATCATAACTGTCCCATTTCGAAATTTCGACTGTTTTTCCTACTCGAATTTATAGCAGTGCCCAAGGATTTACTACTCAGAGTCCATTATAGGAACTGTGGCAAGAAAATGAAGAAATGAGACAAATTTTAACATGACAGAAGGCTCGAGGCTTGTCTCATTTTTAGTGAATAATTCACGGCTTCCGTATCCGTTTTTCAAGGGCATTAAAACGTTAAACTTTGCATTACCAAAGTACTAAATCCATGGGCACTTTTAAACTTATATGTTTACTTATGGTTTCTTTTTTTTCCTTAATTAGACAAGTAATTAATTAGAAATTAGTAATTCTAATTAATTAGTTTGATAAATAAATGGCTAATTTCTAATTGAATTTAATTAGTTTCTATGTCTAATTGCTAATTGGCTAATTAATTAGTTCATAAATATTTACCTAATTGCTAATTCTAATTCAATTAGTAGTCAGCTAATTAGCACAGCTCTGCTTAGCAACATAATGTTGCTAAGGGGGGAATAGTTTGACTCAATGTGCCCCCAACAAGCATTGCGCCCGTGGGCAGGGTTCGCACGGAACCTGGATAACCTGGAAAACCTGGATAAGTCACGGATATGGAAAATAGGAGCAAAAGTCTGGGATAAGTGAGGGATTTAAAAGTTTTTCCTAAAACGTCAGGGATATGTCAGGGATTTCGTTTGGTATATCAAACCATGCTTCGACCAATGCTAAATATGAGCCAGGTGTGATGAAATGGGCTCTGGCAAACACCTTAAAATGGTCAGGGATATTGCCAAAATTTGGTCAGGGATAACCTGGAAAAGTCAGGGATTTCGACAGTAAAACTTTCGTACGAACCCTGGTGGGTCAGTACCCCCTCACCCCCCCCTCCCTAATCCGGACCTGACTAAAACATACTCAAAGGGCATCATCACATCTCTAGTAGAACCAGAGCTATGAGCCTCCAAAGTTCTAATTGAATTTAATTAGTTTCTATGTCTAATTGCTAATTGGCTAATTAATTAGTTCATAAATATTTACCTAATTGCTCATTCTAATTCAATTAGTAGTCAGCTAATTAGCACAGCTCTGAATGTTGCTAAGGGGGGAATAGTTTGACTCAATGTGCCCCCAACAAGCATTGCGCCCGTGGGCCAGTACCCCCTCACCCCCCCCCCTTTAATCCGGCCCTGACTATAACATACTCAAAGGGAATCTCTAGTAGAACCAGAGTTATGAGCCTTCAAAGTTGGGTGCAACGCTATTCCTATGGAGGGGGTATGTTAGCGAACACTTTCCTCAATTAATTGGCCCGTATTTACTCGACCCCCAAGATTTTAGGGGAAGCCATCACATGAGCAGTTCCCTTATGAGCGGATTTCATAACAGCAGTTCCCTAAATAGCGGTTCTCGAAATGGCAGTTTACCCGTTACGGCAATTACCGATACAGCGGTTCTCGTAAACGCGGCGTACCGTAAAGGCAGTTCTCTAAAGAGCGGAAAAACAGATATGCGAAAAACGATAGTTGTTTATTATGGTGTAAGCTGGCCCAGCTGGGTTATATGAACTCAAAAAGAACTAGGTCAGATAGGGATAATTTGGTTAGGTTAAAGTTGATTATTTCAACTAAATAGTATTAGGTCAGGTCAGCTTAGGTTTTGTTTCGTTAGTAATATTTTGGAAATAGTGTAACAATGTTACGCCTTTTCCAAAAAAATTACTGTTTACAATTATCTACTTCCGAAACAAAATAACCTTTCTCGAATTATAATATGCCTTTTCCCAAAAATTACTGTTTACAATTATCTACTTCCGAAATAAAATAACATTTCTCGAATTATAATATGTCTTTTCCCAAAAATTACTGTTTACAATTATCTACTTCCGAAATAAAATAGCCTTTCTCGAATTATAATATGTCTTTTCCCAAAAATTACTGTTTACAATTATCTACTTCCGAAATAAAATAACCTTTCTCGAATTATAATATGTCTTTTCCCAAAAATTACTGTTTACAATTATCTACTTCCGAAATAAAATAACCTTTCTCGAATTATAATATGTCTTTTCCCAAAAATTACGGTTTACAATTATCTACTTCCTAAATAAAATAACCTTTCTCGAATTATAATATGTCTTTTCCCAAAAATTACTGTTTACAATTATCTACTTCCGAAATAAAATAACCTTTCTCGAATTATAATATGTATTTCCCAAAAATTACTGTTTACAATTATCTACTTCCGAAACAAAATAACCTTTCTCGAATTATAATACGTCTTTTCCCAAAAATCACTGGTTACAATTATCTACTTCTGAAATAAAAGAACCTTTCTCGAATTATTTTTCTATCCTGGTATG
Source organism: Phalangium opilio (assembly GCF_054372755.1). Taxonomy (NCBI): domain Eukaryota; kingdom Metazoa; phylum Arthropoda; class Arachnida; order Opiliones; family Phalangiidae; genus Phalangium; species Phalangium opilio. Next base: position 1,559,219 of record NW_028324187.1, on the reverse strand, counting down.
AGAATTATAAACTGACACAGCCTGAAGAATAGTACAATATTTAAGTGTACTTTAAAAAAAATTCATAAACACGATCGGTTAGTGGGTCACATTACTGATTAAATGATCACAGAAAAAGGTTGTTTTTGAAACCAACGAGTACAACTGTATTGTTAAGAAATGCCCAAATTTCAACAAAAACACCACTATTTCTAAAACAGTAGTTTTGAAAAACACCGCTGTTGTTTTTGGAATCGCGGTTGCTATTTCGAGAACTGCTCATACGAGGTACACCCAGATTTTAGTATGGTTGGATGGGGAACTCAATGCGCCCCCAACAAGCCTTATATTAATACGGTTTAGAGTCAATCTTGAAATATTAATTAAATAATCACTTTGAATTACTTTTAAACCGACTAAAAAGATTGAATAGTAAAACCAGGAATAAATGCAATGCGCAATTAATAAGATTAAGGAGTGCTTAAGCTGGTCTTTACGGGCATATCGGTGGAATAATAAGTTTTTACCATGACCCCTTGTGGGAGCGTTAGAGGGGGCATCAGAAAAATAAGTTTGATTAGGGGAGTTTAAGATTTTGATCAAGCTTAAAAGGTCAAAATATTTGCGACGCGTTGTTAGGGAAGACCAACCAAGAATAGAAAGTTGTAATTCCCTTGGTAGGTGTTGGACAGTTGGAATGTAGTTGGGATTTGGTGTGGGAGAGACAATCCTGGATACTTAATATCGATAGTGGAATGGGGGAAACGCTTAATTTCCATTCGGTTGCGATAAAACTTTGGTATTTAATCTAAACTAACCCTTAATATATAAATAAAATATTTACCTGGAAAGATCTTTGTATCCACCGTTGAAATGGGCAACAGCTTCAAGCCAACTTCCTAAAAGACATAGGATACTAAGCCTTGGTCGTAGTAACACCTGCACTGCCAACGGCAACGTGGGCCCCTAAGCCTTGGTCGTCATTAACAAACGTATTTGGCACGGTTAAGCGTAAATTTTCCACTTGCGACGCTTAATTTCCGATCGGTTGCGATAAAACATTGGTAATTAATGCAAAGTAACCCTTAAAATATAAATAAAATCAAAATATTTACCAGCAAAGATCGGACAGAAAATCGCAGCGGCTAGTTCTCACGGTAAACGTCCCAAATGAATGAATATGCTTTTGGCTGCAAACACGTACCACTAGATGGCGCTGCTGAAGTTAGGCAAACTTCAAAATATGGCGGGAGCGTGCGTTTCAATTTTATCGTTTTTATTTTCGAATATAACTAATAATTCAGTTAATTATAATTTAATAATGTTTTCTAAACAGCCCAAAACACTATTCTCCACTTTTAAAAAGTGGTACCGGAGTTTATGGATTCCTACAGCTGGAAAAACTACCCTATAAACATGTTTGTCCAATAGGTCGAAACCTGAAATCATAATAATTAAACTAATTCCTATGAAAGTTAATTCATTTTACAGGGGACCCAGTTTTACGTTGATCAAAAGTTCTGAAATGAAATGTGTAATATATTCCAAAATCTTTGTTTGTTTTTGGCCTAATTATTCCTGTTCTTAATTAGAAAATTAGTAAAATTAAAATAGTATGAAGAAAGAAGATACTATAGGTTTAGCCTCCCCTTAAATAGGGTGTCCTGTGAGAATAATCTGGTTGGAATACACGTCAAAACGCTATCAGAGATTCCACCTAAAATGGTGCAATCGCAATTCCCAAGAGATGCGAGTCTTCCCTCCAGTAATGACAATGGTCAATAATTCCAGAAGGGGGTAATAGAAGAAGGATGACACTCTGTATCCTCTTAATACTTTAGTTAAGTAACGTCATTCTTCCCAGACTCGCCCTTTTAGTTTGCTTTCCCGCTCATTAAACTACAAATGGGCATCGCACCGTAAGGTGAATTCTATAATTGTTTGGCACTAAATCCCTAGCTATCATCCCACAAACCTCGTCTTGACGTGGGACAAAAATGCACAAGCGCGTCTTGCCAAATATTTCAACGCTAATAGAGTAATGATGAGGGAACTATTTATCGCGTATGTGATTCGTTATAGTAACCTTGCTCAAAATGTTCCGATGTTGGGAAGAGTGACGGTACACTTACCACGCTTTGTGGTACACTTCTCTCGAAGAGAAGTATTATATACTTCTGATATGTGCGCTAGCTTCAAACGTTACAGCAAAAGCGTTCCTTGGTTTCTTGAAGTAAAACTAATTAATTATGGGCTAGACAATCTGGCTGTATAATCTAATACTTTTTAAAAGGCATGTTTTGGACAAGGAGGATGAGGTAGTGTATGGTACTAGTCACGTTACAGGATTTTGATTCCTAAGGAAGATCTCGTACTCTAGCTTACTGATGTAGCCACCGAAATTATGTAAAACCCAATAAGGATAGTTCAGAAAAGGATGAAGAACTTCAAATATCATTAGACATGTTGATTGATATTTAGTGGCAACTAAGACCATTAAACACGGTGTTTAATGGTCTTAGGTGGCAGCTAGTGCAAAATTTGATTTTGATACGCTACTTTTACCTACAGTGAAAAATTCAAAATCAGTTAGAACTTTTAGCTTCTTTACTTTTGTGTCTTTACGCGCTTCTTATTCTCACCAATTTAGAAATTTTATAATGGGACCGGTAAAATTAATTAATGCAAGGATCACTGGTCCCAAGGACCAGTTTAATAATTCCAACATGAGGGGTCACTGGTCCCGAGGACCACTAAGAAAATCCACCTTATTTCCAGCCCTGACGGTAGCGCATGTTTTTCTCAAAGAACTTGGAACATATGTTCCAAGTTCTTTGGTTTTTCCCACCTCCAGTATTTTTTTATTTTTCCCACGAGGGTTTCCAGCGCTGATATCCAGGAAGCTAGTATCGACTTGACTACTTTTTAGTATAGGGAGTTGCACATCCTGTTGAGCGTCAAGTGTTTTTCACGAGCATCCGCTGCATCCTTCATCCATGATCGAGTGGGCTATGGCAAAGAAAATATACGCTCCAGGAATGGAAGGTATGTCTGGGGGTTGGGTTGACGAAGGAACTTCCGGTCTATGCAATTTCAATGTAGCCGGAAATACCTCGGTCAACTTAGCCTGCCTTTGGAGCGTACTAGGAGGGACCAGACAAAAATTTACGCTAGAGGAAGCTACACTTTCCATTCCTGGGGCGCGTAAGCTAAGCTGAGCTGATCTTGGATAGTGATTAGGGACGGGTCGGGTTAGGGCTGATGGAATATCCTATCACTTTGCCCTGACGTGATACTTTTAATATGAATAATTTCCTTAGGACAACGTTTTACATCATCTTCATCACTATATGTTTTAAAGGTAACTTCATTTAAGTAATATGCTCAAATTTGACATAAATTCATTGGCTTTGTAACGAAGATTGCTAATGAAGAGTGAACGGCCGTTTTCAAATTTCTATTCATTAAAATACAGCCATAATATACTATCTGCGGCCCATCGTCACGTATTTACTTGTAGTTACTACCTTTTGGCCCCATTTCCTTAGTACTCCGGACCGCGACCGCGAACAATTCACAAATCCCATCGTAACAAAGGCTTATCGCACCAAATCCCTCCCTATCCCTAACTAATAATGACTCCGAATCCTTTGTATATGTTTTTTTATTAAGATAGTAATTAGTTTCACAAATTTTACATTGTCTCGTAACACCTAAACAATGTTATTCAGTTTCAACTTCTTCAAGCTTGTTAGCCAAATCATTTCGTTCAATACACACTAGTGTTTTAGCTAGAACTCCTACCAAGGCGTTTGAGGGATTCATTTGTTTCCACTTTTGCAAAACCCCCACGACTAATTCAGTATGGGTTGGATACAAACGATAGTCTAGACGCATAGTTTCCAATTGCGAAAATTCAAATTTTGGGTCACTTGGTAAATTTAGGGCTAGTTTCATCCAATCACCAGCTATATGTTCGGCAATTTTATACATGTGCAAGTCGGAAACCTCTTTCACTGACTCGAGTACACTTTCCTTAACCGCTTCGAACTGCGCGGACGCGCTCTCAGCTATTGGCAAATTTCCATTAACGTTGACTATTGTAGTTGTATTTCCTATAGATATTGTTCCTTGCAATTGGTTTATGTTAACAATGTTTGGCATTTCAACGGGGTTTGGCACAGTGAATTTAAAATTGTTCATAAAGTTTTCACCAAATTTGTCTTTGAGAAAATTGGGGCTCCGCGGGTCGTCCAATTGACCACTGCTAAAGCTTTCATTTTCAGAATCTGAGCTGGACATTTTTTTCTCTTGCCTTATGTCAGAAATTACTGCGACTTAAAACACTAACAAAATTTTTATAACGATTGTGTCAAGCAAACCAAAACTTATCTAATCTTGAAATTGTACATGTAATATCTGAAATTGCTTGGTATTGTGCAACAAATTCTGGTAACAAGCTAGGCCATCTAGTGATAAAACAAACATTTTCCTTTGAGACAAGTAGTAACACCAAACCTTACAAATAAAGGCAAAGAAACGCAAAACCTTAACAAAATTAGGGAAATTAACTTCAAAACTTACAAATATAGTAAAACTAAAACAAAACCTTACGATTATAAGAAATAAAAGTTAAGTAACACGAAACCTTACAAATATAAGAAAAAAGGGTAAAGTAAGTAAGACCTTGTTTAAGTGACGCGAAACCTTGTAAATAAAGGGAAAGTTACACGAAAACTTGTAAATAAAGGGAAAGTTACACGAAAACTTGTAAATAAAGGTAAAGTAACGCGGAACCTTGAAAATAAAGGGAAAGTTACGCGGAACCTTGAAAATGAAGGGAAAGTTACACGAAACCTTGTAAATAAAGGGAAAGTTACGCGAAACTTTGTAAGTAAAGGTAAAGTAACACGAAACCTTGTAAATAAAGGGAAAGTTACACGAAACTTTGTAAGTAAAGGTAAAGTAACACGAAACCTTGTAAATAACGATAAAGTAACACGAAACCTTGTAAGTAAAGGTAAAGTAACACGAAACCTTGTAAGTAAAGGGAAAGTTACACGAAATCCTTGTAAGTAAATTTAAAGTAACACGAAACCTTGTAAATAAAGATAAAGTAACACGAAACCTTGTAAGTAAATGTAAAGTAACACGAAACCTTGTAAATAATGGGAAAGTTACACGAATCCTTGTAAATAAAGGGAAAGTTACACGAAACCTTGTAAATAAAGGGAAAGTAACACAAAACCTTGTAAATAATGGGAAAGTAACACGAAATAACTTCATAATTATACTTAGGGACCGCTATATTATAATTGCAAAAGTATGGTCTATAAGTGACTGGCACAAATTTCAAAGCCATTTTTCTCCTTTCTTGGTTTTTTTTTTATTAGGAATTTTGGGTTTAAAAGGTCCGTCTAACATCACCATTTTGTCTTATAATGAAACTGAAGTAGCAATTTCTTGGAATCCCGTAAATCTCTACAATGTCAATGTTACTGGCTATCTCGTTAGTACATAATATAGCTAATGTAACTAGCTAAAATATAAATAAAACTGATTACCCCACGAAGGTCAAAATCTCACCAATCCAATCAAATTCACCGTCACACGGTACCATGGCTGTTGAAATATCAACAGCCGGTTCAAAAACAATGGCATTGGTTAACTCCCTCCACCCAGGAACCCAATACAATATCACCATTGTGGCATCCACTGTTAAAAATAATTTAACTGAACCGTCCAGCCTTATTTTTTGGACTGAAGTTGGAAGTGCGTCCAGTTGTCCAGTTACCCCTATACCCACAAAATGTTTGGTTATAAAATGTTCAAATTTCGTAATAATTTAGAGCCAGATAAACCACCTCAAATTGATATTTTGGAACGTACTGCAACAACGATGAAAGTTAAATTGTACCCTGGAGAAAGTGATAAGGGTCCTATTAGGTAATTTTAAAGTATAACCAGGGATAGATTTAATTTTAAAAGTAGGAATGGAGAACGGTTAGTATTTACTTCAGTCCGACTCATAGCACAGGATATAGCCCCTCCCCAACACGTAACGAAAAGTTTAAATTGTTATTGGCTCACTTAAACTACGTTTTGATAACGTTGCTGACGGGGACGGCGAAAAATACGTAATTCCTTTTTACCTCTGTCGCTATGACCCGCCTCTTCTTTCATACCCCCGGGGGAGGGGGTCCTGGACTTTGACGCGCGCCCATTCCTACTTCTAAAATTAAATCCATCCCTGGTATAACTGAGCTGGCACGTTTTTAAACTAAACCCCCTCTACTCTTTCAAACTGGCAGCTCAATTAGAGTTATTGTACTTGAAAAAACGACCATAATATCATTCAACGAAGAGCAGCTATACAATTATAGTATAGCTGAAGAAAGTGGTTTACCGTTTTACATCACCGCTTCGTTAAAAGAAAGCGAAATTGGCGAAACATTCGTAATAGGTGATGGAAAAATGTATGGCGGATATTTCAACGCGCCTTTAAAAGAGGAATTAAACTACGAAGTTTTACAAGGCACAATTAGCACCTTAAACGGTGTTACAAAAGCCGCTTACTCTCCTTTGCAATCTACTATTATTAATTTAGACCCAGTCTACTATACAAGACCAAATGGTTAATAATTACGCTTTTCTTTAATTACCATTGGTAATTAAAAATTCCATTCTATTTCTTATAGAATTCCAGAATCAGAGTTTACCGAAAATTTTAGGAATCGCCTTAGGGATATTTGGTTTCTTACTAATTGTATCGTTTGTCTTATACTTTTTACTAAGACGTCATTATGGTAAACGCCGTTTATCGGATGAAATGGTTTTACACGATCAAATTACCGACGTGGTAATTTTTAAAATGGCGGACCGCTTTATAATAATAAGTTAACCCGCTCTTCATTACATCGATATTCCATTAATTTTTAGGAAGAAAATGGTTTTGCTCAAGGCGTACGTTTAGGCGAAAATGTTAACTTGGGAGATTTTTGGGAAATACTTAAAGAACGTTACTGGTCCATACCCAAAAATCTTCTTGAAATTAGCGAACAAGTTTTAGGAAACGGACATTTTGGGGAAGTTAGGAAAGGAGTTGTACATAAAAGAGGGAAACCCATTACGGTTTTCGTTCAATTAACGCAAAGTAATTAATTTAAGTAATTAATTTCGTTTATCACGTGATCCCAAAACTAATTCCGATTACGGTGGTAATTGTCCAGATCAATCAATTATGGGGGATAAAGAAAAACTCTCTCTCTATTCCGAAATTGATGCCGAACTCCGCCTTTCATCCCATCCTAATGTAGCTGAATTTGTAGGGATTTGTGAAGATAAAGGTGCTTTTTTCTCTTTAAATCTTAGTTTCCAAATGTTTTAAGCAATAAGCTGATTAATTAATAACTTTTAAAGGAATCTTACACCTGGTTGGTGAATGTTACGATACAAGTTTGAGAGGGTTACTTTTAAGGAGTAGGCTACAAACGGGACCAAGATTTGCTAATGTCTCCGAGAATTTTATACTTGACTTGGCATTGGGAATTTCAAAAGGAATGAAGTACATATCTGATTTTGGGGTCATGCATAAGCATTTATCCTCGAGGAGTGTAGCCATTTCAGACAGTTACCAACCAAAAATAACCAATTTTGGTCTATTTTTCTATCATCCCGCTGGAAAAGTAATTTTTGGTGGTTCTTATAGAGTGCTGTCAGTTGTGACGTCAGATCCAAGGTTAAACGTCACGAGTCTGCCTTTAGCAATGGGCGGCCATGACAGTTACCGTTTTTTCTTTATGGGAAAACAGCATGGGTGACGTCACACCGGCGCTTCTGACAGCACTCTATTGGAGAGCGTCAGACATTAACAATCTCCATTTCCTTGAAATTTCCACTAAATAACCTACAAATTATCCCAGAAACTTGACTATTCACGTTGGTTGGCTCCTGAAGCTGGACGAACTAGATACACTTCAAAATGCGACGTTTGGTCATTTGGCGTTCTACTTTGGGAAATTTGTACTTTGGGAGGGACTCCCTACTCTGACACACTCACTTCCGAAATTTATCCCCGAACTATGCGTGGTCTAAGATTACCCCATCCAGTTGGAGTTTCGGATGAACTGTAATGTTTTCCCACTTTTAAAGAAACATATTACAAAATCATACAAACCCTGGCATCTTTTGAAAAAGGTTTCAACTGATGTTGCAATGTTGGGAACTCGATCCGGATGAACGTCCAACATTCCAAGAGTTGCTTTCTGTTTTAGAAAACATGACGCTTTCTCCCACCGTAAGAAAAATTAATCCCTAACTAATTTCATTTCCAGATTAATGTATATATTCAAATATTAGGAGCATTTGTGTTTCGAGCGAACCGGTGGCTTTCAATTTCACAAATTTGATCCAAAAGGGGATGAACAGTGACTTAAGTATTGGTTAACAATGTATTTAACCACCTTGTAAAATGAGTTACGATTTAACTCAAATGATGGAGATCTCTTGACTACAGCCCTCAAGATTCTCGTATAAGATCGATTTAATCATAGCAGCTATTTTTGCAATTTTTTAAGACTTTTTAACGGAAACGTAACATTCCATTTTATACTTCATATATGCAAGAGTAATTTTTCTATAAGCACCGCGGCTTTTTTATTTCGCATCAAATATTATTCTAGTCTTTTTAACGTAAGTAGTTCGTGTAATGAATCATAATGGATGGTCATATTATTTTTTAAACCGGTGGAATTGTTAACAATGGAAATGTAGTTAGTTAGATTAGTTTAGAAAGAGATATTGGTGAAAGAAATTTAATATTTTAGTTAAACGGGACGTCATTATTATATTATTTATATTCCCAGAATCCCAGGGCACAAAACTACAGATTTTGATAAGAAAAATATAATATTTGGTGATATGGTTACGTAGAAATAGAATAGCCTAAATGGGGTACTACTTTTCTCTAACCCTAAGAAGATAAACCGTCGTGCATCTCGTCGTCCATTTTTTTTTACTTAATCTTGAAGGTATTATAGTAATAGTATTAGTGATATTTTAAACATAAGCTTGCTAACAGGGATTCACATGATCACATTGCAAGCCATTTTTTGAAGAAGTAGAGCGCCTAATACGGTTATAGACTCAGTGGTGGTGATGATTTTAGAATCTCATTTTTCGAAATATAGTTAAAAGACATTAATTTAATTAAAGTGTCTTTCAATGGTTGTGGTGTATCTTCTTATATATCTATCTACTTTATATAATCATTCATTTGATTACAATTGTGCACATCACGCATAACTGCTAACGTGCCAAAAACACCTCATATACAATGTCCTGTCCATCTTGAATCATACCCCCCCCCCCATCTTTTTAAATAATTGTGAATCAAAATTTACTTAGTTTTTTACCAATAAAACAGTTTTATATCTAAAAAAGGTTGCTAATTTGGTCCATGTATCACTTCTTTGGTCTTCTACAGGATGGAAGGATTTTCCAACTAATAGAGTAAGCCTAATGGGAGGAGTGGGCCTAGGTCCAATGGCAGTACGCCATACCCTTCTATCTCTTGGCTCAGTGTCATCCCCCTACTGGCGGCATACAGTATCACCGCACCCCTTTACAAGAGCGCGCCCAGAGGGAGGGATACAGTTTGCACCCCCCCTGGCAGTACTACCTATGCAAACGTCATACCCGTCTATCTCTTAGCTCAGTGTCATCCCCTTACTGTATCCTCTCTTACAAGAGCGCGTGCAAAGGGAGGGATACACAGTCTACACCCCTTCTCTAATCTCTACCGCCACTAGTCTATAGAGTGGTACTGAGAGGGGAGTAGCTACGGGTGCCTGACGTCAATATTGGTAGTCTAAATTGTATGGCCTGAGTTGACGACTTCCAATATGGTCGCAAAAACCGAGGTAAGAGATAAGAGGGTATGACGTCACGAGAAAGTTCGTGGTAGCGGACTATAAATTTTCAAGTCAAAGCAGGGGGAGGGCATATAATAATTTTTTCTTATTTCCGGCCCTGCTTTTGCTAATACATAGTTTCAGACTAGGAGGATTGATACCATTTACAACAGGAGGCCGGGCTACTTTGTACTGCGATTTTTTTGACAAGTAGCCCATGAAGATTCGAAACAAAATTAATTTTTATTTGAAAAAATATATTTTATATCCATATAATATTTTTACCACCAAAATATTAGCTTAAATAATGGAACTTATTATGAAAATATTATTTACATTATAAATTAATTGAGAGACAGTTTTTGATCAATCATGATCTATTTCCGAATATGGTTGATTAAGAAATACACAACAATAAAAAATACCACGATAAATAAACTAACGTGTAGCATCAATTTTCTATTGGATCTCCCGCCTTTTACCATCTTAAATAAGCGGTTCACTGTTCCAGAAAGCAAGTTCTTTGAGCTATCAAAATCAGTGTCCATTTCATCCAATAGTTTATTGTGTTCTTTGGCTTCAATCTCAATTTCACGCACATACTGCGTTAAATATTATAGATATGCCATTTTAATAATTGTCAGGTAAAATTAAATAGTGCGTAATACGTTAATTATCGGGATTTACATGCAACTTGACTAGTCGACTTACCTCCCTAAGCCTTGGCAATGGGTTACGAAATTACAAAAATATTTACCTCTTTTAGCGTAGACACCTTGTATGACAGGTTTTCTGTCATCTGCCTGTTTTGAAATTCCATATTCTTTGCAGGAAAATAAACTTGGAAAAATTATTTCAGTAATTTATAAGAAATTACTTAAAAATGGCGGAGTTCTAACTTATCGAAGTTCTCGTTATGGCTTATGGTCGCCATTGAAATGGTGGAGCAGACGAAATTGACTCCACTCAGACTTAGAAATAAGGATAATTTTTAAACTAGTCCTTGGGACCAGTGACCCCCCTAGGGTCGGAAATAATAAACTGGTCTCCGGACTGGTCCCCACCTTTGTTCTCCTATAGATTTGCAATTAATAAACTGGTCCCGAGGACCAGTAACCCCCACTTCTTGAATTAAAAAACTAGTCCAAGCAATTAATAAACTGGTTTTGGACCAGAGGAAGTGTGCTATTTCCCAGACTGCACTCAACCATAGCCAACTCGATCTCGTACACATCGATTTTTAGATTTTTTAAATTTTATTTTACTACTTATTCGAAAAATATTTATCAAACAAAAACTTATGTTAAAAATTTTTATTTTCAGCCGAAGTGTCGAAAAAACTCTGACTAAAATCTTATAACGCGATACACATAGAAAAATCATTAAATACCATAGTATAATCTCACAAAGTTACATTACAAATCAGCGTTGTTTCATCTGGTTACTACGATCACCACGGCATTTAGGGCAAAACCACTTTCCTTTGGGTTTTGTTGTTAGTCCAACGCAAGAAAAGTGAAACCATTCAATGGGACACTCTTCATTATCGCAACCAATCATTTCCCCGTATGAAACTTGAACACACAGACAATAAGTAGGTTCATTGGGGTCAATTGGGGGATCAATAGGAGAAGAGTCCCGTCCTTTGTCTCCCTTTGTTTTGCGCTTCTTCTTTTTCTTCTTGTTGGCTGCGGTAGCGTTGGTATAATGGTTCAAACTGGTTGTTACACCGATATTGCCATGTGATCCGGAAGCGGATGATGTCAATGCATTTCCAAATGCACTGCCCTCCTTTTCCTGACGATCAAATAAAGGATCATCTTTTCCCAACAGATCTTGATTTCTCTGCCTTCTTGATCTTTTGCTACAACGTTCTGGTTGACTTTCTGATCGATTGTTATCTATATTCTCATTTTCACGCCCAAAATCTGTAACAAAAGATTGACAACCCATAGTGTCAGTACTATCAGAAGTATATAATACTTCTCTTCGAGAGAAGTGTACGAGCACAAAGCGGGGTAAGTGTAACGTCACTCTTCCCAACATCGGAACGTTTAGAGCAAGGTTACTAAACCGAATCACATACACGATAAATAGTTCCCTTATCATTACTCTATTAGCGTTTAAATATTTGGCAAGACGCATGCATGCGCTTGTGGATTTTTGTCCCACGTCAAGACAATCAAGGTTTGTGGGATGATTGCTGGGGATTTAGTGCCAAACAATTATAGAATTCACCTTACGGTGCGAGAGTTACCCATTTGTAGTTTGATGAGCGGGAAAGCAAACTAAAAGGGTGAGCCTGGGAAGATTGGCGTTACATAACTAAAGCATTAAGAGGATACAGAGTGTCATCCTTCTTCTATTATCCCCTTCTGGTACTATGCAAAAGTCATAACCTTCTATCCCTCAGCTCAGTGTCATCCCCCCCCCTTACAAGAGCGCCCCTAAAGTGAGGGATACACAGTCTACACCCCTCTTTAAAGACACTAGTCTATTGCATTTGAATATTTCACAGGTTTAGGAAAATGAAAACTTACCCAAATTTTTGTAATCAGTCTCCAACTGTTTAGATTTATTTTCAACCAAATCCTGAACATTGTTCATAACTTCAATCTTTTCATCACCCAATTCTTGAGCCTTTATTAATGCTCTCTGAATCTGTAAAAGAGCTCGTTTACGCCCAACAGCGTCAACACCGCGGTATAAAACATCTTGAAGAGTATTCAAGTCATTGAGAAGAACTAGGAATTCAAAAACAAACATAATAAGTCTCAAACAATGAATAAGAACCAAAGCTTTGGTTTTATTTAGGTTTTGTGGATTTTTAAGTAACATACTTTGATATTTCTGGTCGTACTCCCGCAACTGGGTGAAATGTCGTTGAACATCGTCAGGTAAGTTCTCCACGCAGTCCAAGTAGTCCTCAACATAGGATGCTGAATACAACGCTTCAACAGCAGACTGGTTTAACATGATCAATTCAAATCATAAGATTTTGTGGAAAAGTAATTTGGCTCGTTTTTACGGTTCGTTTTCTAACAGGTTTTAAATATTAAGTAAAAAAAGCTAACTTTTTCCAAAATACTTAATTACATTTTGAATATAAGTCCAAGACATTAAAACGCTTTCAACTTGCGTGCGTAACCCTACTGTCTACTGTTTACCAGCCCCACGCTAAAACTTAGCAGACGATGCAAACCTACCCATAGATTGGACGCCACTAATTTGCATAAGTTTGCAGCAAACCAAATTTTTGCATAAGGCCGCCATTTTCAAAGGTTTGCTTCCAAAATACTAATTTGCATAAATTCTGCAAACTTTTTCTTGCATAAGGCCGGTATTTTCAATAGTTTGCAGCCAATATACTAATTTGCATAAAATTCACCAGCAAACCTCCCCGTGCATAAGGCCGCTAATTTCAAAGGTTTGCCACAAGAATACTAATTTGCATAAATTTAACGAAAATTCGGTGAAACTCATGGTTTTTTCAAGGAAACCTATTAAATTATTTGCGCTCATAATTTAGGGAATAGTTTTAAACCGTAAATCAAGGGTTTCACAGGTTTCAAACCAAATTTGTATTTTGCATAAAAAGTATAAAACAAGCAAACTCGATGAAACTCATGGTTTTTTCAAGGAAACCAATTAAGTTATTTACGTTCATAACTTAGAGATTAATTTTATTCCATAATATCAAGGGTTTCACAGGTTTCAAACGAAATTTGTATTTTGCATAAATATTAAATAACATGCAAACTTGATGAAACTCATGGTTTTTTCTAGGAAACCAATGGAGTTATTTACGCTCATAATTTAGCGATTAATTTTATACCATAATATCAAGGGTTTCACAGGTTTCAAACCAAATTTGTATTTTGCATAAAAAGTATAAAACAAGCAAACTCGATGAAACTCATGGTTTTTTCAAGGAAACCTATTAAGTTATTTACGTTCATAACTTAGAGATTAATTTTATTCCATAATATCAAGGGTTTCACAGGTTTCAAACGAAATTTGTATTTTGCATAAATATTAAATAACATGCAAACTTGATGAAACTCATGGTTTTTTCTAGGAAACCAATGGAGTTATTTACGCTCATAATTTAGCGATTAATTTTATACCATAATATCAAGGGTTTCACAGGTTTCAAACCAAATTTGTATTTTGCATAAAAAGTATAAAACAAGCAAACTCGATGAAACTCATGGTTTTTTCAAGGAAACCTATTAAGTTATTTACGTTCATAATTTAGCCATTAGTTTTATACCATAATATCAAGGGTTTCACAGGTTTCAAACCAAATTTGTATTTTGCATAAAAAGTATAAAACAAGCAAACTCGATGAAACTCATGGTTTTTTCAAGGAAATCCATGGAGTTATTTACGCTCATAATTTAGGGAATAGTTTTAAGCCATTATATCAAGGGTTTCACAGGTTTCAAACCAAATTTGTATTTTGCATAAATTTGAAATTTAAAGCAAACTTGATGAAACTCATGGTTTATTCAAGGAAACCTATTAAGTTATTTACGTTCATAATTTAGCCATTAATTTTATACCATAATATCAAGGGTTTCACAGGTTTCAAACCAAATTTGTATTTTGCATAAATATTAAATAACATGCAAACTTGATGAAACTCATGGTTTTTTCAAGGAAATCCATGGAGTTATTTACGCTCATAATTTAGGGAATAGTTTTAAGCCATTATATCAAGGGTTTCACAGGTTTCAAACCAAATTTGTATTTTGCATAAAAAGTATAAAACAAGCAAACTCGATGAAACTCATGGTTTTTTCAAGGAAATCCATGGAGTTATTTACGCTCATAATTTAGGGAATAGTTTTAAGCCATTATATCAAGGGTTTCACAGGTTTCAAACCAAATTTGTATTTTGCATAAATTTGAAATTTAAAGCAAACTTGATGAAACTCATGGTTTATTCAAGGAAACCTATTAAGTTATTTACGTTCATAATTTAGCTATTAATTTTATACCATAATATCAAGGGTTTCACAGGTTTCAAACCAAATTTGTATTTTGCATAAATATTAAATAACATGCAAACTTGATGAAACTCATGGTTTTTTCAAGGAAATCCATGGAGTTATTTACGCTCATAATTTAGGGAATAGTTTTAAGCCATTATATCAAGGGTTTCACAGGTTTCAAACCAAATTTGTATTTTGCATAAAAAGTATAAAACAAGCAAACTCGATGAAACTCATGGTTTTTTCAAGGAAACCTATTAAGTTATTTACGTTCATAACTTAGAGATTAATTTTATTCCATAATATCAAGGGTTTCACAGGTTTCAAACGAAATTTGTATTTTGCATAAATATTAAATAACATGCAAACTTGATGAAACTCATGGTTTTTTCTAGGAAACCAATGGAGTTATTTACGCTCATAATTTAGCGATTAATTTTATACCATAATATCAAGGGTTTCACAGGTTTCAAACCAAATTTGTATTTTGCATAAAAAGTATAAAACAAGCAAACTCGATGAAACTCATGGTTTTTTCAAGGAAACCTATTAAGTTATTTACGTTCATAACTTAGATATTAATTTTATTCCATAATATCAAGGGTTTCACAGGTTTCAAACGAAATTTGTATTTTGCATAAATATTAAATAACATGCAAACTTGATGAAACTCATGGTTTTTTCTAGGAAACCAATGGAGTTATTTACGCTCATAATTTAGCGATTAATTTTATACCATAATATCAAGGGTTTCACAGGTTTCAAACCAAATTTGTATTTTGCATAAAAAGTATAAAACAAGCAAACTCGATGAAACTCATGGTTTTTTCAAGGAAACCTATTAAGTTATTTACGTTCATAACTTAGAGATTAATTTTATTCCATAATATCAAGGGTTTCACAGGTTTCAAACGAAATTTGTATTTTGCATAAATATTAAATAACATGCAAACTTGATGAAACTCATGGTTTTTTCTAGGAAACCAATGGAGTTATTTACGCTCATAATTTAGCGATTAATTTTATACCATAATATCAAGGGTTTCACAGGTTTCAAACCAAATTTGTATTTTGCATAAAAAGTATAAAACAAGCAAACTCGATGAAACTCATGGTTTTTTCAAGGAAACCTATTAAGTTATTTACGTTCATAATTTAGCCATTAGTTTTATACCATAATATCAAGGGTTTCACAGGTTTCAAACCAAATTTGTATTTTGCATAAAAAGTATAAAACAAGCAAACTCGATGAAACTCATGGTTTTTTCAAGGAAATCCATGGAGTTATTTACGCTCATAATTTAGGGAATAGTTTTAAGCCATTATATCAAGGGTTTCACAGGTTTCAAACCAAATTTGTATTTTGCATAAATTTGAAATTTAAAGCAAACTTGATGAAACTCATGGTTTATTCAAGGAAACCTATTAAGTTATTTACGTTCATAATTTAGCCATTAATTTTATACCATAATATCAAGGGTTTCACAGGTTTCAAACCAAATTTGTATTTTGCATAAAAAGTATAAAACAAGCAAACTCGATGAAACTCATGGTTTTTTCAAGGAAATCCATGGAGTTATTTACGCTCATAATTTAGGGAATAGTTTTAAGCCATTATATCAAGGGTTTCACAGGTTTCAAACCAAATTTGTATTTTGCATAAATTTGAAATTTAAAGCAAACTTGATGAAACTCATGGTTTATTCAAGGAAACCTATTAAGTTATTTACGTTCATAATTTAGCCATTAATTTTATACCATAATATCAAGGGTTTCACAGGTTTCAAACCAAATTTGTATTTTGCATAAATATTAAATAACATGCAAACTTGATGAAACTCATGGTTTTTTCAAGGAAATCCATGGAGTTATTTACGCTCATAATTTAGGGAATAGTTTTAAGCCATTATATCAAGGGTTTCACAGGTTTCAAACCAAATTTGTATTTTGCATAAATTTGAAATTTAAAGCAAACTTGATGAAACTCATGGTTTATTCAAGGAAACCTATTAAGTTATTTACGTTCATAATTTAGCTATTAATTTTATACCATAATATCAAGGGTTTCACAGGTTTCAAACCAAATTTGTATTTTGCATAAATATTAAATAACATGCAAACTTGATGAAACTCATGGTTTTTTCAAGGAAATCCATGGAGTTATTTACGCTCATAATTTAGGGAATAGTTTTAAGCCATTATATCAAGGGTTTCACAGGTTTCAAACCAAATTTGTATTTTGCATAAAAAGTATAAAACAAGCAAACTCGATGAAACTCATGGTTTTTTCAAGGAAACCTATTAAGTTATTTACGTTCATAACTTAGAGATTAATTTTATTCCATAATATCAAGGGTTTCACAGGTTTCAAACGAAATTTGTATTTTGCATAAATATTAAATAACATGCAAACTTGATGAAACTCATGGTTTTTTCTAGGAAACCAATGGAGTTATTTACGCTCATAATTTAGCGATTAATTTTATACCATAATATCAAGGGTTTCACAGGTTTCAAACCAAATTTGTATTTTGCATAAAAAGTATAAAACAAGCAAACTCGATGAAACTCATGGTTTTTTCAAGGAAACCTATTAAGTTATTTACGTTCATAACTTAGATATTAATTTTATTCCATAATATCAAGGGTTTCACAGGTTTCAAACGAAATTTGTATTTTGCATAAATATTAAATAACATGCAAACTTGATGAAACTCATGGTTTTTTCTAGGAAACCAATGGAGTTATTTACGCTCATAATTTAGCGATTAATTTTATACCATAATATCAAGGGTTTCACAGGTTTCAAACCAAATTTGTATTTTGCATAAAAAGTATAAAACAAGCAAACTCGATGAAACTCATGGTTTTTTCAAGGAAACCTATTAAGTTATTTACGTTCATAACTTAGAGATTAATTTTATTCCATAATATCAAGGGTTTCACAGGTTTCAAACGAAATTTGTATTTTGCATAAATATTAAATAACATGCAAACTTGATGAAACTCATGGTTTTTTCTAGGAAACCAATGGAGTTATTTACGCTCATAATTTAGCGATTAATTTTATACCATAATATCAAGGGTTTCACAGGTTTCAAACCAAATTTGTATTTTGCATAAAAAGTATAAAACAAGCAAACTCGATGAAACTCATGGTTTTTTCAAGGAAACCTATTAAGTTATTTACGTTCATAATTTAGCCATTAGTTTTATACCATAATATCAAGGGTTTCACAGGTTTCAAACCAAATTTGTATTTTGCATAAAAAGTATAAAACAAGCAAACTCGATGAAACTCATGGTTTTTTCAAGGAAATCCATGGAGTTATTTACGCTCATAATTTAGGGAATAGTTTTAAGCCATTATATCAAGGGTTTCACAGGTTTCAAACCAAATTTGTATTTTGCATAAATTTGAAATTTAAAGCAAACTTGATGAAACTCATGGTTTATTCAAGGAAACCTATTAAGTTATTTACGTTCATAATTTAGCCATTAATTTTATACCATAATATCAAGGGTTTCACAGGTTTCAAACCAAATTTGTATTTTGCATAAAAAGTATAAAACAAGCAAACTCGATGAAACTCATGGTTTTTTCAAGGAAATCCATGGAGTTATTTACGCTCATAATTTAGGGAATAGTTTTAAGCCATTATATCAAGGGTTTCACAGGTTTCAAACCAAATTTGTATTTTGCATAAATTTGAAATTTAAAGCAAACTTGATGAAACTCATGGTTTATTCAAGGAAACCTATTAAGTTATTTACGTTCATAATTTAGCCATTAATTTTATACCATAATATCAAGGGTTTCACAGGTTTCAAACCAAATTTGTATTTTGCATAAATATTAAATAACATGCAAACTTGATGAAACTCATGGTTTTTTCAAGGAAATCCATGGAGTTATTTACGCTCATAATTTAGGGAATAGTTTTAAGCCATTATATCAAGGGTTTCACAGGTTTCAAACCAAATTTGTATTTTGCATAAAAAGTATAAAACAAGCAAACTCGATGAAACTCATGGTTTTTTCAAGGAAATCCATGGAGTTATTTACGCTCATAATTTAGGGAATAGTTTTAAGCCATTATATCAAGGGTTTCACAGGTTTCAAACCAAATTTGTATTTTGCATAAATTTGAAATTTAAAGCAAACTTGATGAAACTCATGGTTTATTCAAGGAAACCTATTAAGTTATTTACGTTCATAATTTAGCTATTAATTTTATACCATAATATCAAGGGTTTCACAGGTTTCAAACCAAATTTGTATTTTGCATAAATATTAAATAACATGCAAACTTGATGAAACTCATGGTTTTTTCAAGGAAATCCATGGAGTTATTTACGCTCATAATTTAGGGAATAGTTTTAAGCCATTATATCAAGGGTTTCACAGGTTTCAAACCAAATTTGTATTTTGCATAAAAAGTATAAAACAAGCAAACTCGATGAAACTCATGGTTTTTTCAAGGAAACCTATTAAGTTATTTACGTTCATAACTTAGAGATTAATTTTATTCCATAATATCAAGGGTTTCACAGGTTTCAAACGAAATTTGTATTTTGCATAAATATTAAATAACATGCAAACTTGATGAAACTCATGGTTTTTTCTAGGAAACCAATGGAGTTATTTACGCTCATAATTTAGCGATTAATTTTATACCATAATATCAAGGGTTTCACAGGTTTCAAACCAAATTTGTATTTTGCATAAAAAGTATAAAACAAGCAAACTCGATGAAACTCATGGTTTTTTCAAGGAAACCTATTAAGTTATTTACGTTCATAACTTAGAGATTAATTTTATTCCATAATATCAAGGGTTTCACAGGTTTCAAACGAAATTTGTATTTTGCATAAATATTAAATAACATGCAAACTTGATGAAACTCATGGTTTTTTCTAGGAAACCAATGGAGTTATTTACGCTCATAATTTAGCGATTAATTTTATACCATAATATCAAGGGTTTCACAGGTTTCAAACCAAATTTGTATTTTGCATAAAAAGTATAAAACAAGCAAACTCGATGAAACTCATGGTTTTTTCAAGGAAACCTATTAAGTTATTTACGTTCATAACTTAGAGATTAATTTTATTCCATAATATCAAGGGTTTCACAGGTTTCAAACGAAATTTGTATTTTGCATAAATATTAAATAACATGCAAACTTGATGAAACTCATGGTTTTTTCTAGGAAACCAATGGAGTTATTTACGCTCATAATTTAGCGATTAATTTTATACCATAATATCAAGGGTTTCACAGGTTTCAAACCAAATTTGTATTTTGCATAAAAAGTATAAAACAAGCAAACTCGATGAAACTCATGGTTTTTTCAAGGAAACCTATTAAGTTATTTACGTTCATAATTTAGCCATTAGTTTTATACCATAATATCAAGGGTTTCACAGGTTTCAAACCAAATTTGTATTTTGCATAAAAAGTATAAAACAAGCAAACTCGATGAAACTCATGGTTTTTTCAAGGAAATCCATGGAGTTATTTACGCTCATAATTTAGGGAATAGTTTTAAGCCATTATATCAAGGGTTTCACAGGTTTCAAACCAAATTTGTATTTTGCATAAATTTGAAATTTAAAGCAAACTTGATGAAACTCATGGTTTATTCAAGGAAACCTATTAAGTTATTTACGTTCATAATTTAGCCATTAATTTTATACCATAATATCAAGGGTTTCACAGGTTTCAAACCAAATTTGTATTTTGCATAAATATTAAATAACATGCAAACTTGATGAAACTCATGGTTTTTTCAAGGAAATCCATGGAGTTATTTACGCTCATAATTTAGGGAAAGTTTTAAGCCATTATATCAAGGGTTTCACAGGTTTCAAACCAAATTTGTATTTTGCATAAAAAGTATAAAACAAGCAAACTCGATGAAACTCATGGTTTTTTCAAGGAAACCTATTAAGTTATTTACGTTCATAATTTAGCCATTAGTTTTATACCATAATATCAAGGGTTTCACAGGTTTCAAACCAAATTTGTATTTTGCATAAATTTGAAATTTAAAGCAAACTTGATGAAACTCATGGGTTTTTCAAGGAAACCTATTAAGTTATTTACGCTCATAATTTATCGATTAATTTTATACCATAATATCAAGGGTTTCACAGGTTTCAAACCAAATTTGTATTTTGCATAAATTTGAAATTTAAAGCAAACTTGATGAAACTCATGGTTTTTTCAAGGAAACCTATTAAGTTATTTACGCTCATAATTTATCGATTAATTTTATACCATAATATCAAGGGTTTCACAGGTTTCAAACCAAATTTGTATTTTGCATAAATATTAAATAACATGCAAACTTGATGAAACTCATGGTTTTTTCAAGGAAATCCATGGAGTTATTTACGCTCATAATTTAGGGAATAGTTTTAAGCCATTATATCAAGGGTTTCACAGGTTTCAAACCAAATTTGTATTTTGCATAAAAAGTATAAAACAAGCAAACTCGATGAAACTCATGGTTTTTTCAAGGAAACCTATTAAGTTATTTACGTTCATAATTTAGCCATTAGTTTTATACCATAATATCAAGGGTTTCACAGGTTTCAAACCAAATTTGTATTTTGCATAAATTTGAAATTTAAAGCAAACTTGATGAAACTCATGGGTTTTTCAAGGAAACCTATTAAGTTATTTACGCTCATAATTTATCGATTAATTTTATACCATAATATCAAGGGTTTCACAGGTTTCAAACCAAATTTGTATTTTGCATAAATTTGAAATTTAAAGCAAACTTGATGAATCTCATGGTTTTTTCAAGGAAACCTATTAAGTTATTTACGTTCATAATTTAGCCATTAGTTTTATACCATAATATCAAGGGTTTCACAGGTTTCAAACCAAATTTGTATTTTGCATAAATATTAAATAACATGTAAACTTGATGAAACTCATGGTTTTTTCAAGGAAACCTATTAAGTTATTTACGCTCATAATTTAGCCATTAGTTTTATACCATAATATCAAGGGTTTCGCAGGTTTCAAACCAAATTTGTATTTTGCATAAATTTGAAATTTAAAGCAAACTCGATGAAACTCATGGTTTTTTCAAGGAAATCCATGGAGTTATTTACGCTCATAATTTAGGGAATAGTTTTAAGCCATTATATCAAGGGTTTCACAGGTTTCAAACCAAATTTGTATTTTGCATAAATTTGAAATTTAAAGCAAACTTGATGAAACTCATGGTTTATTCAAGGAAACCTATCAAGTTATTTACGTTCATAATTTAGCCATTAATTTTATACCATAATATCAAGGGTTTCACAGGTTTCAAACCAAATTTGTATTTTGCATAAATATTAAATAACATGCAAACTTGATGAAACTCATGGTTTTTTCAAGGAAATCCATGGAGTTATTTACGCTCATAATTTAGGGAAAGTTTTAAGCCATTATATCAAGGGTTTCACAGGTTTCAAACCAAATTTGTATTTTGCATAAAAAGTATAAAACAAGCAAACTCGATGAAACTCATGGTTTTTTCAAGGAAACCTATTAAGTTATTTACGTTCATAATTTAGCCATTAGTTTTATACCATAATATCAAGGGTTTCACAGGTTTCAAACCAAATTTGTATTTTGCATAAAAAGTATAAAACAAGCAAACTCGATGAAACTCATGGTTTTTTCAAGGAAATCCATGGAGTTATTTACGCTCATAATTTAGGGAATAGTTTTAAGCCATTATATCAAGGGTTTCACAGGTTTCAAACCAAATTTGTATTTTGCATAAATTTGAAATTTAAAGCAAACTTGATGAAACTCATGGTTTATTCAAGGAAACCTATTAAGTTATTTACGTTCATAATTTAGCCATTAATTTTATACCATAATATCAAGGGTTTCACAGGTTTCAAACCAAATTTGTATTTTGCATAAATATTAAATAACATGCAAACTTGATGAAACTCATGGTTTTTTCAAGGAAATCCATGGAGTTATTTACGCTCATAATTTAGGGAAAGTTTTAAGCCATTATATCAAGGGTTTCACAGGTTTCAAACCAAATTTGTATTTTGCATAAAAAGTATAAAACAAGCAAACTCGATGAAACTCATGGTTTTTTCAAGGAAACCTATTAAGTTATTTACGTTCATAATTTAGCCATTAGTTTTATACCATAATATCAAGGGTTTCACAGGTTTCAAACCAAATTTGTATTTTGCATAAATTTGAAATTTAAAGCAAACTTGATGAAACTCATGGGTTTTTCAAGGAAACCTATTAAGTTATTTACGCTCATAATTTATCGATTAATTTTATACCATAATATCAAGGGTTTCACAGGTTTCAAACCAAATTTGTATTTTGCATAAATTTGAAATTTAAAGCAAACTTGATGAAACTCATGGTTTTTTCAAGGAAACCTATTAAGTTATTTACGCTCATAATTTATCGATTAATTTTATACCATAATATCAAGGGTTTCACAGGTTTCAAACCAAATTTGTATTTTGCATAAATATTAAATAACATGCAAACTTGATGAAACTCATGGTTTTTTCAAGGAAATCCATGGAGTTATTTACGCTCATAATTTAGGGAATAGTTTTAAGCCATTATATCAAGGGTTTCACAGGTTTCAAACCAAATTTGTATTTTGCATAAAAAGTATAAAACAAGCAAACTCGATGAAACTCATGGTTTTTTCAAGGAAACCTATTAAGTTATTTACGTTCATAATTTAGCCATTAGTTTTATACCATAATATCAAGGGTTTCACAGGTTTCAAACCAAATTTGTATTTTGCATAAATTTGAAATTTAAAGCAAACTTGATGAAACTCATGGGTTTTTCAAGGAAACCTATTAAGTTATTTACGCTCATAATTTATCGATTAATTTTATACCATAATATCAAGGGTTTCACAGGTTTCAAACCAAATTTGTATTTTGCATAAATTTGAAATTTAAAGCAAACTTGATGAATCTCATGGTTTTTTCAAGGAAACCTATTAAGTTATTTACGTTCATAATTTAGCCATTAGTTTTATACCATAATATCAAGGGTTTCACAGGTTTCAAACCAAATTTGTATTTTGCATAAATATTAAATAACATGTAAACTTGATGAAACTCATGGTTTTTTCAAGGAAACCTATTAAGTTATTTACGCTCATAATTTAGCCATTAGTTTTATACCATAATATCAAGGGTTTCGCAGGTTTCAAACCAAATTTGTATTTTGCATAAATTTGAAATTTAAAGCAAACTCGATGAAACTCATGGTTTTTTCAAGGAAATCCATGGAGTTATTTACGCTCATAATTTAGGGAATAGTTTTAAGCCATTATATCAAGGGTTTCACAGGTTTCAAACCAAATTTGTATTTTGCATAAATTTGAAATTTAAAGCAAACTTGATGAAACTCATGGTTTATTCAAGGAAACCTATCAAGTTATTTACGTTCATAATTTAGCCATTAATTTTATACCATAATATCAAGGGTTTCACAGGTTTCAAACCAAATTTGTATTTTGCATAAATATTAAATAACATGCAAACTTGATGAAACTCATGGTTTTTTCAAGGAAATCCATGGAGTTATTTACGCTCATAATTTAGGGAAAGTTTTAAGCCATTATATCAAGGGTTTCACAGGTTTCAAACCAAATTTGTATTTTGCATAAAAAGTATAAAACAAGCAAACTCGATGAAACTCATGGTTTTTTCAAGGAAACCTATTAAGTTATTTACGTTCATAATTTAGCCATTAGTTTTATACCATAATATCAAGGGTTTCACAGGTTTCAAACCAAATTTGTATTTTGCATAAATTTGAAATTTAAAGCAAACTTGATGAAACTCATGGGTTTTTCAAGGAAACCTATTAAGTTATTTACGCTCATAATTTATCGATTAATTTTATACCATAATATCAAGGGTTTCACAGGTTTCAAACCAAATTTGTATTTTGCATAAATTTGAAATTTAAAGCAAACTTGATGAAACTCATGGTTTTTTCAAGGAAACCTATTAAGTTATTTACGCTCATAATTTATCGATTAATTTTATACCATAATATCAAGGGTTTCACAGGTTTCAAACCAAATTTGTATTTTGCATAAATATTAAATAACATGCAAACTTGATGAAACTCATGGTTTTTTCAAGGAAATCCATGGAGTTATTTACGCTCATAATTTAGGGAATAGTTTTAAGCCATTATATCAAGGGTTTCACAGGTTTCAAACCAAATTTGTATTTTGCATAAAAAGTATAAAACAAGCAAACTCGATGAAACTCATGGTTTTTTCAAGGAAACCTATTAAGTTATTTACGTTCATAATTTAGCCATTAGTTTTATACCATAATATCAAGGGTTTCACAGGTTTCAAACCAAATTTGTATTTTGCATAAATTTGAAATTTAAAGCAAACTTGATGAAACTCATGGGTTTTTCAAGGAAACCTATTAAGTTATTTACGCTCATAATTTATCGATTAATTTTATACCATAATATCAAGGGTTTCACAGGTTTCAAACCAAATTTGTATTTTGCATAAATTTGAAATTTAAAGCAAACTTGATGAATCTCATGGTTTTTTCAAGGAAACCTATTAAGTTATTTACGTTCATAATTTAGCCATTAGTTTTATACCATAATATCAAGGGTTTCACAGGTTTCAAACCAAATTTGTATTTTGCATAAATATTAAATAACATGTAAACTTGATGAAACTCATGGTTTTTTCAAGGAAACCTATTAAGTTATTTACGCTCATAATTTAGCCATTAGTTTTATACCATAATATCAAGGGTTTCGCAGGTTTCAAACCAAATTTGTATTTTGCATAAATTTGAAATTTAAAGCAAACTTGATGAAACTCATGGTTTTTTCAAGGAAATCTATTAAGTTAATTACAACATTAATTTAAAAATTCCATTTCGAATTTATATTACCATTTCACAATTGAAATTTTCTTAACATTAAGTTTTTTAACAGGAATTTTTGACATGCATAATGTTTAACAAGGGATGGTGGAATAAAGTATAAATGGAACAAAGTATAATGATAACATGGCATAACAACGAACAGGAATAAATAAAAATATGTATACTTGGATTAGTGTTTATGTTGTATTTAAAAACTGGAACTAGGTATGGGGGAAAGAACAAACTCGTAAGTCGTAAAATGTCATTCCTGGACTAAAGTATAATGACCCTGAAGCGAGTACTGCAGAATAAAGTAGGGCTATAGTTGGATTACCGTATTGATCAGAGTGGTCTACTCGTCGCCAACCAACACAGAACGGTGAAAACGTGAATGGGCAACACTAATTTCTTTATGATGTAGAATTATTTAGCCATGGTAGGAGGAACATTTTAATTTATTATACTATGTTGAAATAGCAGAGAAAAGAAGGAAGGAGATATTATCAGTATAGTTGCGTATGATCAATGTGTCGTGGGAATGTAGGTACCGAAGAATTTTGATGACTGTGCGCAGCTTTCTCGTGCATATTGGTGTCACAGGTTCTCTTCTCTATGCCACGACATCACCAAA
The DNA here is from genome assembly GCF_054372755.1 of Phalangium opilio. Lineage (NCBI taxonomy): Eukaryota > Metazoa > Arthropoda > Arachnida > Opiliones > Phalangiidae > Phalangium > Phalangium opilio. The sequence goes on along the minus strand of NW_028324187.1, from coordinate 1,532,766 downwards.
ATTGTTTGGAAAATTTACCAGTACACTAGATAAGATAAGCCAACAACAAAAATTTAAAGTATTCTTTAAATTTTAAAGAAAAGTTGGAAATTGTAGGTTTTCTGTTATAAATTCTTACATTTTGGGCACTTTCCAAAGTTATTTGGTAAGAAGTTTGGGCTAGTTTTTAACAATATTTTATAGACTATCCCTTTAAACTGGCACTCTCCCTTTATTTTTCTAACCTGGCTGGTTTTACCTATTTATACCGTGAAGTGTTTTCGTTATTCAAAAACTCTGACCTCTGACGTAAATGAAAAACCCGAAGACCTAGAGGAACTTGAACTTCATAAAGAAGGACCCACGAATGGGCCACGTGTTGGTGCGCGAAATACTAACGCGCTCGCGCTATAAAAAGGGGTCTCCGACCTTTGTTTAACTCTCTCTCTCTCTCTGACTATCACCTTGCTCCTGCTTGGTCTGTTGCTGCAGCCCTTGGGCTCTACGCCCTCGGGCGTGGACCCTTCGGGGCCACGCCGCGGTTTTTGTCGTGAAGTCTCCGGACTTAAACTTTAAAGGCCGACTTCCATCGAAAAGGGTTCTTACGAACTGAAAACCGTGCATCGAGAGTAACAATGGAGCGACCGTGCCGATTTTCGAATCCCCGTTGGACAAAATTTTGAAGGGTTCTTACGAACTGAAAACCTTTATACGGGGGTTCTTACGAACTGAAGATAAACAATAGATATTTTCCTTCAGAGGGTCGTAAAAATCGGGAATAAAATATTTAAGAGACTTTCTATTGTTTATCTTCAGTTCGTAAGAACCCGCATAGCAAGGTTTTCAGTTCGTAAGAACCCCTCCAAATTTTGCCCCAGTGGGGACTCGAAAATTGGCACGGTCGCTCTATTGTTAAGAATCGATGCACGGTCTTCAGTTCGTAAGAACGCTTTTCGGTGGAAGTCGGCCTTTAACAACGCGCCGGTTACCTCATGTAACTTACCTGGACGATATAATTTTCGCGCCGGACGCCTTTGTGCGGGTTTCAACATATGCATAAATATAAACTTGAACTATTTTTATTTAAATTAAACCCAGCCAGGTTTACATTATTATTTATATTTAAATCATTTAAACCATTGTTTGTCTAATTCAATGACGACAGTTTTATTATAACAAGCATTAAGCTTTATTTTATTATTATTAATTTAAATATTTCCCCTAGACATTAATACGAACCAATTTAATAAAGTATAAATAACTTAAGTTCATAATTATTTAATATATATCTATGATCATTACCATTTTTTTATAAAAACTGTCTCAAGTTTAAGACTCTCGGTTTTTGAGTTGGGCTAGAAACTTGCCTTTTTTAGCCACATCGTTTGATGTACATCTAACGATGGGGGTATTAGTTTGACTTGGTCTGAAGAAGTAGTAGTAGTAATAGAAGAAGAAGAAGAAGATGATGATGAAGAAGTATCGTTCGTCTTTTTAAAGGGAGAATGAAAAGAGTGATTGATGATTTTCAAAGGGAGAGCATTATGATTTGTCTATAACTGTGCATTGGGAATGTACTCTGCACATATAAATTAACACACTTAGAGTGAAAAGGGATAAACTGTGTTAAGGTGATATTTTTCATTCATTGGTGATTTTAAAGGAGAAAGGATTATGATTTACCCATGACAGTACAATGCGGATGCTCTGTAAGAATATTAATGAACAAACAGACAAATTTTTCATATTTGCTGAAGTTCTTAGTTTCTTGCCAGCCCACACAAAGCTTGGTTACAGATTTGCGCGTGCTGACAACCGATGCTTTAACAGAGTATATACAGAATAAGCTCTCGTTCGTGATAGGGAGTTGCCTATCCTACAGCGTGAAAACTAATTTCCTCGCGCGCATTCTTTATCCATGGTGGTACTTTACTTTGGACACCGCTAACCAATTACAGCACGAGATCATTTTAGAAATAAATGGCGCGCTCTCTCAGAAAGTTTAAAGGGGCTGACCGACCCCCTCTCCTTTTCTACCCACCCGCTATGCTAAGCTCTATGCGGAAGATTGTCGTTTGTTCCATGGTCTGATAAGCCCCTTTTAAGCTAGGAGGATATATTGGTGAGGGAGTCTTCGACTGCCCGTTTTCCCATTGAAACGCGCATGCAGATTATCGGCCGTTGTTTCCCCCGTTTTCACTCGTTCTGGGAGATTCTTAGCCGCGCAACTAGTTCCGCGCACATCGTCATCGGGCTTCGTCTGTTTCTTTTGTTTTAATTTTTGGTAGACAGCTTAATGCGTCGCGCTGCAATTTTTTAGTGCTTTAACGGAACATTTATCATTATTTTTTTTATTAATAGTAAATTATGGTTCTTAGATAAAACTGAAGTAAAGCGAATGGTTTTTACTCTTTCTCTACAGCTAAAACTACACAAGATAAGTGTTTTAGATGGATTAACGCCTTTGGGGGAGTTGAGTTAACGCCCGATAAAATTAAAAAATATCACTGCATGTGTAGTGAACACGTAATATAGGCGGCGTTGCTTCTAACTTTCTAAGGCCTAAGCTAGCATGAAGAACCCTCTATTTTTGAATAGGGATTTGCGTGGTCACGTGATGCGCGTAACCAAGTTAATTAGGTGCGGGTGCACGAAGCTCCCATCGGAGAGACCGAAACCAGAGAGCTCTAAGAACAGGCAGTCGAAGACTCCCTGACCCCTATATCCATTTATACTTTATTCCACCATCCCTTGTTAAAAATCCCTGTTAAAAACTTTAATGTTAAGAAAATAAAAATTTCAATTGTGGAATGGTTATATAAATTCAAAATTTAAATTTTAAATTAACGTTGTAACTAACTTAATAGGTTTCCTTGAAAAAATCGTGAGTTTCATCAAGTTTGCTTTAAATATCAAATTTATGCAAAATACAAATTTGGTTTGAAACCTGTGAAAGCCTTGATATTATGGCTTAAAACTATTCCCTAAATTATAAGCGTAAATAACTTAATAGGTTTCCTTGAAAAAACCATGAGTTTAACCGAGTTTGCTTGTTTCATACTTTTTATGCAAAATACAAATTTGGTTTGAAACCTGTGAAACCCTTGATATTATGGTATAAAATTAATCGATAAATTATGAGCGTAAATAACTTAATAGGTTTCCTTGAAAAACCCATGAGTTTCATCAAGTTTGCTTTAAATTTCAAATTTATGCAAAATACAAATTTGGTTTGAAACCTGTGAAACCCTTGATATTAAGGCTTAAAACTATTCCCTAAATTATAAGCGTAAATAACTTAATAGGTTTCCTTGAAAAAACCACGAGTTTCATCGAGTTTGCTTGTTTTATACAATTTATGCAAAATACAAATTTGGTATGAAACCTGTGAAACCCTTGATATTATGGTATAAAACTAATGGCTAAATTATGAACGTAAATAACTTAATAGGTTTCCTTGAAAAAACCATGAGTTTCATCAAGTTTGCTTTAAATTTCAAATTTATGCAAAATACAAATTTGGTTTGAAACCTGTGAAACCCTTGATATTATGGTATAAAATTAATCCATAAATTATGAACATAAATAACTTAATAGGTTTCCTTGAAAAAATCGTGAGTTTCATAGAGCTTGCTTTAAATTTCAAATTTATGCAAAATACAAATTTGGTTTGAAACCTGTGAAACCCTTGATATTATGGTATAAAACTAATGGCTAAATTATGAACGTAAATAACTTAATAGGTTTCCTTGAAAAAACCATGAGTTTCATCAAGTTTGCTTTAAATTTCAAATTTATGCAAAATACAAATTTTGTTTGAAACCTGTGAAATCCTTGATATTATGGTATAAAATTAATCCATAAATTATGAGCGTAAATAACTTAATAGGTTTCCTTGAAAAAACCATGAGTTTCATCGAGTTTGCTTTAAATTTCAAATTTATGCAAAATACAAATTTGGTTTGAAACCTGTGAAACCCTTGATATTAAGGCTTAAAACTATTCCCTAAATTATAAGCGTAAATAACTTAATAGGTTTCCTTGAAAAAACCACGAGTTTCATCGAGTTTGCTTGTTTTATACAATTTATGCAAAATACAAATTTGGTATGAAACCTGTGAAACCCTTGATATTATGGTATAAAACTAATGGCTAAATTATGAACGTAAATAACTTAATAGGTTTCCTTGAAAAAACCATGAGTTTCATCAAGTTTGCTTTAAATTTCAAATTTATGCAAAATACAAATTTGGTTTGAAACCTGTGAAACCCTTGATATTATGGTATAAAATTAATCCATAAATTATGAGCATAAATAACTTAATAGGTTTCCTTGAAAAAATCGTGAGTTTCATAGAGCTTGCTTTAAATTTCAAATTTATGCAAAATACAAATTTGGTTTGAAACCTGTGAAACCCTTGATATTATGGTATAAAACTAATGGCTAAATTATGAACGTAAATAACTTAATAGGTTTCCTTGAAAAAACCATGAGTTTCATCAAGTTTGCTTTAAATATCAAATTTATGCAAAATACAAATTTGGTTTGAAACCTGTGAAAGCCTTGATATTATGGCTTAAAACTATTCCCTAAATTATAAGCGTAAATAACTTAATAGGTTTCCTTGAAAAAACCATGAGTTTAACCGAGTTTGCTTGTTTCATACTTTTTATGCAAAATACAAATTTGGTTTGAAACCTGTGAAACCCTTGATATTATGGTATAAAATTAATCGATAAATTATGAGCGTAAATAACTTAATAGGTTTCCTTGAAAAAACCATGAGTTTCATCGAGTTTGCATGTTATATAATATTTATGCAAAACACAAATTTGGTATGAAACCTGTGAAACCCTTGATATTATGGTATACAATTAATGGCTAAATTATGAGCGTAAATAACTTAATAGGTTTCCTTGAAAAAACCATGAGTTTCATCGAGTTTGCTTGTTTTATACTTTTTATGCAAAATACAAATTTGGTTTGAAACCTGTGAAACCCTTGATATTATGGTATAAAATTAATCGATAAATTATGAGCGTAAATAACTTAATAGGTTTCCTTGAAAAAACCATGAGTTTCATCAAGTTTGCTTTAAATTTCAAATTTATGCAAAATACAAATTTGGTTTGAAACCTGTGAAACCCTTGATATTATGGTATAAAACTAATGGCTAAATTATGAACGTAAATAACTTAATAGGTTTCCTTGAAAAAACCATGAGTTTCATCAAGTTTGCTTTAAATTTCAAATTTATGCAAAATACAAATTTCGTTTGAAACCTGTGAAACCCTTGATATTATGGTATAAAATTAATCCATAAATTATGAACATAAATAACTTAATAGGTTTCCTTGAAAAAATCGTGAGTTTCATAGAGCTTGCTTTAAATTTCAAATTTATGCAAAATACAAATTTGGTTTGAAACCTGTGAAACCCTTGATATTATGGTATAAAACTAATGGCTAAATTATGAACGTAAATAACTTAATAGGTTTCCTTGAAAAAACCATGAGTTTCATCAAGTTTGCTTTAAATTTCAAATTTATGCAAAATACAAATTTTGTTTGAAACCTGTGAAATCCTTGATATTATGGTATAAAATTAATCCATAAATTATGAGCGTAAATAACTTAATAGGTTTCCTTGAAAAAACCATGAGTTTCATCGAGTTTGCTTTAAATTTCAAATTTATGCAAAATACAAATTTGGTTTGAAACCTGTGAAACCCTTGATATTAAGGCTTAAAACTATTCCCTAAATTATAAGCGTAAATAACTTAATAGGTTTCCTTGAAAAAACCACGAGTTTCATCGAGTTTGCTTGTTTTATACAATTTATGCAAAATACAAATTTGGTATGAAACCTGTGAAACCCTTGATATTATGGTATAAAACTAATGGCTAAATTATGAACGTAAATAACTTAATAGGTTTCCTTGAAAAAACCATGAGTTTCATCAAGTTTGCTTTAAATTTCAAATTTATGCAAAATACAAATTTGGTTTGAAACCTGTGAAACCCTTGATATTATGGTATAAAATTAATCCATAAATTATGAGCATAAATAACTTAATAGGTTTCCTTGAAAAAATCGTGAGTTTCATAGAGCTTGCTTTAAATTTCAAATTTATGCAAAATACAAATTTGGTTTGAAACCTGTGAAACCCTTGATATTATGGTATAAAACTAATGGCTAAATTATGAACGTAAATAACTTAATAGGTTTCCTTGAAAAAACCATGAGTTTCATCAAGTTTGCTTTAAATATCAAATTTATGCAAAATACAAATTTGGTTTGAAACCTGTGAAAGCCTTGATATTATGGCTTAAAACTATTCCCTAAATTATAAGCGTAAATAACTTAATAGGTTTCCTTGAAAAAACCATGAGTTTAACCGAGTTTGCTTGTTTCATACTTTTTATGCAAAATACAAATTTGGTTTGAAACCTGTGAAACCCTTGATATTATGGTATAAAATTAATCGATAAATTATGAGCGTAAATAACTTAATAGGTTTCCTTGAAAAACCCATGAGTTTCATCAAGTTTGCTTTAAATTTCAAATTTATGCAAAATACAAATTTGGTTTGAAACCTGTGAAACCCTTGATATTAAGGCTTAAAACTATTCCCTAAATTATAAGCGTAAATAACTTAATAGGTTTCCTTGAAAAAACCACGAGTTTCATCGAGTTTGCTTGTTTTATACAATTTATGCAAAATACAAATTTGGTATGAAACCTGTGAAACCCTTGATATTATGGTATAAAACTAATGGCTAAATTATGAACGTAAATAACTTAATAGGTTTCCTTGAAAAAACCATGAGTTTCATCAAGTTTGCTTTAAATTTCAAATTTATGCAAAATACAAATTTGGTTTGAAACCTGTGAAACCCTTGATATTATGGTATAAAATTAATCCATAAATTATGAACATAAATAACTTAATAGGTTTCCTTGAAAAAATCGTGAGTTTCATAGAGCTTGCTTTAAATTTCAAATTTATGCAAAATACAAATTTGGTTTGAAACCTGTGAAACCCTTGATATTATGGTATAAAACTAATGGCTAAATTATGAACGTAAATAACTTAATAGGTTTCCTTGAAAAAACCATGAGTTTCATCAAGTTTGCTTTAAATTTCAAATTTATGCAAAATACAAATTTTGTTTGAAACCTGTGAAATCCTTGATATTATGGTATAAAATTAATCCATAAATTATGAGCGTAAATAACTTAATAGGTTTCCTTGAAAAAACCATGAGTTTCATCGAGTTTGCTTTAAATTTCAAATTTATGCAAAATACAAATTTGGTTTGAAACCTGTGAAACCCTTGATATTAAGGCTTAAAACTATTCCCTAAATTATAAGCGTAAATAACTTAATAGGTTTCCTTGAAAAAACCACGAGTTTCATCGAGTTTGCTTGTTTTATACAATTTATGCAAAATACAAATTTGGTATGAAACCTGTGAAACCCTTGATATTATGGTATAAAACTAATGGCTAAATTATGAACGTAAATAACTTAATAGGTTTCCTTGAAAAAACCATGAGTTTCATCAAGTTTGCTTTAAATTTCAAATTTATGCAAAATACAAATTTGGTTTGAAACCTGTGAAACCCTTGATATTATGGTATAAAATTAATCCATAAATTATGAGCATAAATAACTTAATAGGTTTCCTTGAAAAAATCGTGAGTTTCATAGAGCTTGCTTTAAATTTCAAATTTATGCAAAATACAAATTTGGTTTGAAACCTGTGAAACCCTTGATATTATGGTATAAAACTAATGGCTAAATTATGAACGTAAATAACTTAATAGGTTTCCTTGAAAAAACCATGAGTTTCATCAAGTTTGCTTTAAATATCAAATTTATGCAAAATACAAATTTGGTTTGAAACCTGTGAAAGCCTTGATATTATGGCTTAAAACTATTCCCTAAATTATAAGCGTAAATAACTTAATAGGTTTCCTTGAAAAAACCATGAGTTTAACCGAGTTTGCTTGTTTCATACTTTTTATGCAAAATACAAATTTGGTTTGAAACCTGTGAAACCCTTGATATTATGGTATAAAATTAATCGATAAATTATGAGCGTAAATAACTTAATAGGTTTCCTTGAAAAAACCATGAGTTTCATCGAGTTTGCATGTTATATAATATTTATGCAAAACACAAATTTGGTATGAAACCTGTGAAACCCTTGATATTATGGTATACAATTAATGGCTAAATTATGAGCGTAAATAACTTAATAGGTTTCCTTGAAAAAACCATGAGTTTCATCGAGTTTGCTTGTTTTATACTTTTTATGCAAAATACAAATTTGGTTTGAAACCTGTGAAACCCTTGATATTATGGTATAAAATTAATCGATAAATTATGAGCGTAAATAACTTAATAGGTTTCCTTGAAAAAACCATGAGTTTCATCAAGTTTGCTTTAAATTTCAAATTTATGCAAAATACAAATTTGGTTTGAAACCTGTGAAACCCTTGATATTATGGTATAAAACTAATGGCTAAATTATGAACGTAAATAACTTAATAGGTTTCCTTGAAAAAACCATGAGTTTCATCAAGTTTGCTTTAAATTTCAAATTTATGCAAAATACAAATTTCGTTTGAAACCTGTGAAACCCTTGATATTATGGTATAAAATTAATCCATAAATTATGAGCGTAAATAACTTAATAGGTTTCCTTGAAAAAACCATGAGTTTCATCGAGTTTGCTTTAAATTTCAAATTTATGCAAAATACAAATTTGGTTTGAAACCTGTGAAACCCTTGATATTATGGTATAAAATTAATCGATTAATTATGAACGTAAATAACTTAATAGGTTTCCTTGAAAAAACCATGAGTTTCATCGAGTTTGCTTTAAATTTCAAATTTATGCAAAATACAAATTTGGTTTGAAACCTGTGAAACCCTTGATATTAAGGCTTAAAACTATTCCCTAAATTATAAGCGTAAATAACTTAATAGGTTTCCTTGAAAAAACCACGAGTTTCATCGAGTTTGCTTGTTTTATACAATTTATGCAAAATACAAATTTGGTATGAAACCTGTGAAACCCTTGATATTATGGTATAAAACTAATGGCTAAATTATGAACGTAAATAACTTAATAGGTTTCCTTGAAAAAACCATGAGTTTCATCAAGTTTGCTTTAAATTTCAAATTTATGCAAAATACAAATTTGGTTTGAAACCTGTGAAACCCTTGATATTATGGTATAAAATTAATCCATAAATTATGAACGTAAATAACTTAATAGGTTTCCTTGAAAAAACCATGAGTTTCATCAAGTTTGCTTTAAATTTCAAATTTATGCAAAATACAAATTTCGTTTGAAACCTGTGAAACCCTTGATATTATGGTATAAAATTAATCCATAAATTATGAGCGTAAATAACTTAATAGGTTTCCTTGAAAAAACCATGAGTTTCATCGAGTTTGCTTTAAATTTCAAATTTATGCAAAATACAAATTTGGTTTGAAACCTGTGAAACCCTTGATATTATGGTATAAAATTAATCGATTAATTATGAACGTAAATAACTTAATAGGTTTCCTTGAAAAAACCATGAGTTTCATCGAGTTTGCTTTAAATTTCAAATTTATGCAAAATACAAATTTGGTTTGAAACCTGTGAAACCCTTGATATTAAGGCTTAAAACTATTCCCTAAATTATAAGCGTAAATAACTTAATAGGTTTCCTTGAAAAAACCACGAGTTTCATCGAGTTTGCTTGTTTTATACAATTTATGCAAAATACAAATTTGGTATGAAACCTGTGAAACCCTTGATATTATGGTATAAAACTAATGGCTAAATTATGAACGTAAATAACTTAATAGGTTTCCTTGAAAAAACCATGAGTTTCATCAAGTTTGCTTTAAATTTCAAATTTATGCAAAATACAAATTTGGTTTGAAACCTGTGAAACCCTTGATATTATGGTATAAAATTAATCCATAAATTATGAGCATAAATAACTTAATAGGTTTCCTTGAAAAAATCGTGAGTTTCATAGAGCTTGCTTTAAATTTCAAATTTATGCAAAATACAAATTTGGTTTGAAACCTGTGAAACCCTTGATATTATGGTATAAAACTAATGGCTAAATTATGAACGTAAATAACTTAATAGGTTTCCTTGAAAAAACCATGAGTTTCATCAAGTTTGCTTTAAATTTCAAATTTATGCAAAATACAAATTTGGTTTGAAACCTGTGAAATCCTTGATATTATGGTATAAAATTAATCCATAAATTATGAGCGTAAATAACTTAATAGGTTTCCTTGAAAAAACCATGAGTTTCATCGAGTTTGCTTTAAATTTCAAATTTATGCAAAATACAAATTTGGTTTGAAACCTGTGAAACCCTTGATATTATGGTATAAAATTAATCGATTAATTATGAACGTAAATAACTTAATAGGTTTCCTTGAAAAAACCATGAGTTTCATCGAGTTTGCTTTAAATTTCAAATTTATGCAAAATACAAATTTGGTTTGAAACCTGTGAAACCCTTGATATTAAGGCTTAAAACTATTCCCTAAATTATAAGCGTAAATAACTTAATAGGTTTCCTTGAAAAAACCACGAGTTTCATCGAGTTTGCTTGTTTTATACAATTTATGCAAAATACAAATTTGGTATGAAACCTGTGAAACCCTTGATATTATGGAATAAAACTATTCCCTAAATTATGAGCGTAAATAACTCCATAAGTTTCCTTTAAACAACCATGAGTTTCATCGAGTTTGCATGCTATATAATATTTATGCAAAATTCAAATTTGGTTTGAAACCTGTGAAACCCTTGATATTATGGCTTAAAATTAATCGCTAAATTATGAACGTAAATAACTTAATAGGTTTCCTTGAAAAACCATGAGTTTCATCGATTTTTCGGTAAATTTATGCAAATTAGTATTCTTGTGGCAAACCTTTGAAATTAGCGGCCTTATGCACGGAGAGGTTTGCTGGAGAATTTTATGCAAATTAGTATATTGGCTGCAAACTATTGAAAATACCGGCCTTATGCAAGAAAAAGTTTGCAGCATTTATGCAAATTAGTATTTTGGAAGCAAACTTTTGAAAATGGCGGCCTTATGCAAAAAAAATGGTTTGCTGCAAACTTATGCAAATTAGTAGCGTCCCATAGATTGAGGGGCTGAACATATTATTGACACTAATAATCCCCCGGCGGGATTTTCGAGCTTTCTAAACTAAAATCAAGGATAAACTTCAAAGAAGAACATGGCTTAATCATTTTGATGCGATATATTAAAATAATATTAAAAATAAGACAAGTTTCCATGTGCCATGATTGACTTTCAAGGTTATTTATTACATAAACACATGCCTAAATTTAATTGTATAAGTCGTAGGCCTAGGATAAAATAATTTTTAAAATACTAAACGCCCAAACTTAGGAATGTTCGTTTAAAATATAGAATTTTACTTTCTATAAGGAAAGTTGGTAAAATTAGTGATTGGCATTTTAGATTCTAAATTGTCATCTTATAAAACTGGGGATCAAGGTTGAATAACTTACATTATAAAATTCTGATACGTTAATAAGATATTTTATAAATTTATCAAGTTGGTGGATTAAAAAATATTATACCTTCCTTGAAGGGTAATTATTATTTCACTCTCTCTTGCCCGCTCTCTCCTCTAAAACCTCGATTGATTATAGTACCTTGGGCTAAAAGAAAATTAAAACTTTTACGACCTTCACCTAACGCAGGAAACAGGTATTCGGCTTCATCATGTAATAGTAATATCATAAAGCATACATATACAATTTCAGTATGAGATTCACAGAGACATTATAAAAACAGTACCAACTACCGTCGGTTTTGCTCGGTTAGTTAGTTAGTTGGATATCTCGATCTGACTCGGATACACGCGTAAAAGGGTCTTAACCCAATTTTGCAATTAAATTAAAAATAAAAATAAAATGCGTCTGTGGGTTTTGGTTTTCGCCTCTTGTTTCGCTCTAGGTTGTGGTTTAGGGTTTACCGATACTTTACGCGATGGATTTTTAAGGTTGCATCATAGACTGACCCATTCTTCGGTCTCGCATATTATACATAAAAGGGTACGTTCATTTACTTCTTTATTGTTGACTATAGTTCAAAGCGGTAACTCTAACTATATAATACGTTTTTCATTCCGCCCTTATAACCTTATTGTGAATATTAAGTTGGTCAGTGTTTCAGATAAATAAATCCCAACTAACTGCATATTTGTCGCGCGTCTTTTTTTTCGCACCATTTCCATACCTTAAGGGTGCTTAATTAATTATCTTGAGAAACTTGAATCAGAAACATTATATACCTCTACACAAATTCTTTAAATTGTTCTGAAAAATAATTTCTTCCTTTATGAAAGTAAAGAAACTTTTTAATCTAAATAATTTAATAGCAAGCTCTAAACGCCTTCGAGGAAGATGTCCCGGATAAGCAATCACCACCGGAAGTGGCTACGATTGACGTGGAGTTCAAAGATGATAATGAGACAGTGGAAGTTAAACCCAAGAAAACTAAGAGAGTAGGGTACGCTCATTTAGATTTGATGCCATGCGGCGAAGAAGACGATTTGCTCTACGTTGAAAACCTAAAAATGACACCAAACCCCACTGTAATTCCTGGACCTTTAACCCTTCAATTTCAACTGAACGCCAAAGAAAATATCAGCTCGCCTGTCGGAGTAAGTTAATCGTTTTGGCACGCGTCACTTATAATTGCTTACCTGGCACGTACCTTTATCATAGGCGGAGCTTTTTATGAGGAAAAAGGTATCTCTACTCTTTGGGCTTTCCAGTTGGTTCGATATTCCTTGTCTCGAGTATCCTGAAGGTAAAGTTGGTTCTTGCGAATACGAAGACGTTTGTCCACTGGGATTTTTAAACGAAGCCATCTGTAGAGACAATAATGACCTCAGTACCTGCGGATGTCCGTTTCTAGCGGTAAGAATTTATCACGTGTCATATGACGCGAGAACTTGGTTAGATAATTAATGATAACCCTGAAGGTAGTAGCTATGGGTTGGTGTCCCTTGATTTTATAAGCCAAGTGGCGACGTCTTAGCTTCGAAAAACAAATTTGGAGGCCTCAATTATAAATTTCACATTTACTACGTGCTCCTAAAGTTTGATTATAGTTTACGCAATTAATCTTAAGTGTATACATTTCCACCTTGAACCATTTAAACTATCTGTATTTAAATAACTATCTCGCTTACCATGGCTTAAAGTTAATTTTCTTTCGTCACGAATCCTTCACAGGGAAGTTACGAGTCTCGACCCGTTACTTTTGACATTCCGTCTATTCCGGACAATGTCCCGGCTTATTTATTAGACGGAGAGTTTACTGTCAAAGGTGTCCTGAAAAAGAATGGAAAAATCGCTACATGTTACACAATTAGCGTTGATTTCAAATCGGAAATTGTTGAAATTGAAGAGGACGATGAAACTCCTATTAAACCCGCGTCGTAAATACTTGAAATTCCAAGGGGTTGGACACTTCTCTACAGGGGGATACGTTAAATCGTACAGTATGAAAATTCCTTACAAATGACTTACTCACAGCCCTTGCAGCTATTGTTCAAAGAGATCGTCAAACTAATTTAAAAAGGTCGTCAAGCCCTTAAGAACCCATCACAATAGAACATCATTTTCATTTGATATTGAGTGTAAAATATTTTATTAGTAATTGCATTTTTTATATCATTTAATTTTTATTTTTTTTAATCGATTTTTATTTGTTTGGTCTCTAAATACGAGGTAATTAGTTTAAATCTACGTGAAAATATTTGTCGAATATAAAAATAGTTTAAGTCGCCTGCACCACGTTTGAATAGGACGCAAAAACTGATCACAGAATCGTCTATTTTTTGTTTTGTTGTATCATAACCCATCAATTATCTCATTCGTTCCACGAATAAAATTGTTTTCATAAATAATAAAAGAAGGCTAATTATTTCAAAGACAATGGTAATGTTAAGTTCCCATTAAAATAAAAATTTCTTAAGATGTTTGGTTTTCAAAGGCCTTGCATAATTTCATTCAATGTGTGTCACGGAAATTTCAAACTTTATATTTCGAATTTCATTGTATTCTTAATGGTTTTAAAGGAAAATAAATGCGGAAAGTTATCCGTTTTGTCTGTAAGTAAAGTGACTTCTAGTGCTTCGATTTTTTTCAGATACGAGTTAAACGACGGAAGTCATAGTCTTACGACATGAATGATTTCATTTTAATACCCTAATCACTTTCCTGGCCGAAACTTACCTCTTCCCGAACCGTGACACACCCTTCATGATTAACTAAATAATTATCTTCAAATAAAATATATTTAAATAATTTATGAACGTCTTCCATTCATCATTGACATTGTTCGTTGGCTTCAAAGGCATCATCATCGTCATCCTCGTCATTGCTCCCCGAACTTGGTTCACCTTTTTCAAGGCGGGTTATCCTTCGCTTTAACTTACTCTGAGAGGCAGTGTACTCGGCTAAAAGTCTCGCAAACCTAGTTTGCATATTATCCATTGCCTTCTCCAGCTTAGCGTACTTAATCGCAAGCGTTTCCTTTTCTCTTTCGGCCGCTTTAATGGCCTCTTCATCCAGAAGGCCATCTTTGAGTAGTATTTGTCTCCCTCTTTCAATCAACATCTTTTCCGCTTCGGGGTAGTCGGCTAAGACACTCCACAAGTCTTCCTTAGACAGGCAAAAAAGGTCGGAGTAGCCAACACTTCGCACGTTGGCCGTCCGCCTATTACCCGTTTTCATACCCGAAATGTTGAGGATACTTAGTTCCCCGAAGACGCTACCGTCGGACAAAGTAGCGAAAACAGTTTTCCCATCATCCCCCACTACGCTCAACTGTCCCCTCTTGACTATATACATCTCTTTCCCCACATCCCCCTTACGGCAAATATAATCCCCTGGACTAAAGACTTGCAGTTGCAGTTTCAATACCAATTGCACTAACAAGCCAGGTTCGCAATCCTGGAATAAACGCACTCTTTTCAAAGTACCCAAATGGACGTGAATGGCAATTTCCGCTTTCAATTTATCGGGGAGTATCTGAGTCACCGTGTCCTCGTCTAAAGATTGCTTATTACTCCACAAGTAGTCAAACCACTTGATGACGCGGTTCTCCAGATCCTTGCTGACCTTGCGGAACTCCATATATTGCTTGACGCTGTCCATTCGGCTTTGAAACTCGGCTCGCGCGGCGTTCATGTTGGTAATCATGCTTCCCACGTTTCCCACAATGGTGGCGAATATAAGAACCCCAACTAAGAAATCGAAAACAACGAAGGCGTATTCGATGTCCTCCTCGGGTGTGGGCACTTCCCCGATGGTCGTTAAGGTTAGAGTCGACCAATAGAAACTGTATATGTACTGACGCGATAGAGTGGCGAATTCCGGTTGCCGAACGTCCTTATACACCCAATTGTCCGAGCCGAACCCGATGGCGTAACTCATGGCGAAATATATGCACGCGTTCCAGTGAATGATCACGAGAATATAGCAAACTAGTTTGCTAATACGAAAGGCGTAGGGGAAGTTAGTTCTGGTTTCTGTCCGGTCGAAGAATTCCAGCATGCGATGGAATCGCAACAGGCGATTCATACGAACAATGACGGCGCACGGGACCCGGTTGTAGCAGGTCGTGCCTAACGGCCAGTATAGTAGGTCGGTTGGCATTAGACTGCAAACGTCCAGTTTGAAGTAAATGGATTTCGTGTAGTTGAGCAAGAGCTTACGCGTGTCCCTGACTAGTAAGCCTTGCTCCAAGTACCCTGAAATTTTTAAGTCCGAGTTAGATGGAAGGAAAGCCAGGTAAATGGGTAAAGCGTTTACCGGCTCTGGCGTGTAACGCCATATCGCATATGTAAATGAAATCAGACGTGTAATCCATAAAGTACCAAAAAATTGGACATAGATTTTGAAGTTCCCAGAAGACACTGCGTCCCACTATGATTATGATGTTGTACAGAACGAAGCAGCTGATGAAAAACAACCAATAGTAGTGGAAGTTGTTCGCCGGATCAACCACGAAGGTTCCGCGAATTCTAAACGATCAGAAATATTGATTTCATTAAGCGAGTAAATGAATAACGCTGTTAAAACGTACTTTCCGAAGCAGAAAGACTTATAATCGCTGTCTTGACCAGTATCCGACTGACCCATAGCAAACTTTTCCAGAAAGGAATCTGGTCTTTCCGGTTCCTTCGCCTTCTTCCGATTTGAAGCCCATTGAGAGACGATCTGTTATGTTAATAAAAAATTAATAATTTAACAATAAACAAGCGAACGACGAAATTGTACAAACAGACTTTAGGAAAGGGTTCCAAGCTCATTTTTTAAACCAACTGTTACGTACTAAACCTTTACATAATCTGAACTAAGACCCACTATTCAACAGAACTATGAAGTTTCTTTAAATCGATAACTCTAGGCGTGATTAGAGTATAAGATATTAATATTTGAGTAACTACTATTATTGATTTTAGAAATAAGGGTTAGAAAAACTGCAACGCCTCAGGAAAATACATTTGCTAGGGTAGACCTTGACTCACTTGAAGCCTTTGGGCTATGCGTCCCATTTTGAAAACAGGGTTCTCCGAAGTTTTCTTGGCTTCCTCTTCGGCGGACATTTGTTCAATCCGAACGATTTCCGAGCAGAAACTACTGCGAGCGGAGGCTGCGCTACACGGAGTACATATCCCGTTCTCCAAGACCTCCATCTCGTCGCCCGTACCATTGCTGCCCGTCACGGAAGCACGTTCCGGTTTGAGAAACTGCGTACAGCTGGAAGACTGGTGTGCCTGTTGAGGTAGGGACCATTGTTCCGGGCTCTTGCTACTCTTGTTGTTAGCCAAACTATCCGCCGATGACCTCCGTGAACTACCCACCCTCGTCGGGCGAGTGGGGTTAACCGAGGACATGATGGGAATCCACATTCGGTCAACACCGAATAGGAACGGTTGGATGAGTCTCGAATCGACCCGAGGTAGATCGGGCAGTTCCGATACCCGTGGCTAAGGAATGCCTCCAACTAGGTGACATTGTTGACTGGAGAAATAAATAAACGATATTTATTAGCTTCATAATTCGGCTAAACAACAACCACTCAAACTCCAAACTAAGAGAAACAAAAAAATTTCTTGCAAAGTTTCACAAAAATTATCTTAGCTCTAAACCGGATAAAGCAATTACATCTTAAATTATTTTAATTTATGTAGATTGATACGTCTGAATAAATGATGTGTTATTGTAGGTTCTACTATTTAACGTTACAGCTTGTTTAAAAGTCTACGATAAAAAAACAGTCAAGGTTGAGGCTGCAGATAAAAATACACTTTTTGGCACTGAAAAGTATTTAAAGTTTTATCTCTAGTAGAGCTACTCTCTTCCAAGATTAGGCGACATTCGGCTGATATACAATTGCGTCAAATATTCTTCTTTCCATCGTTACTAATACGCAAATGTGCGCGTTTTTATCAACTTAATTATGCTAAAACCATCATGCCATAAATAAATCAGAGATTCAATACTACGGACTTAAATATGGAAGTCTTGCAAATGAACGAAAACCAACCATTCCTCTCAAGAACTAAAGAAAAACTGAAACGCGTACCAGGACTTGGTATTTGGTGTTCGGTCATCTCAAATACTTTCTTCGCTTTCAATATAGTCACTACGAAAGCCATAGTCACCGACCGAAATGTTCTCTTAGTGGGATCAATACAATCGATTGTGAAATTGTTACTAGTGTTACCAGTCATCGTATACCACGATCTACCCATCTTTGGGGTTAAAGAGGAACGATGGTATTTGGTCGGGTTCTCGATCAGTACCGCGTTGTTTCAATTGGGACGGACTTACGCGTACGCCTTCATTTCGGCTTCAGACGCGTCGGCGATCATTATGGCATATCCTATTGTGGTGACCATAATCGCCCCGTTTCTACTCAAAGGTAATGAATATTTTCTACCCCCAGTTCGATCAGATAGTTATAAATTTTGTTTACAGAAACCTTCCGCAAAATTTACGTCTTCAACGCGTTACTTTCCATTATCGGGATATTCCTGGTAGTTCGTCCACAGTTCTTGTTCGGAAATGAGGAGGAAGTGACGTCATCTTCGAATGAATACAGCAACCATTTTGCCGGTATATCGTTGTCCCTAGCTTGTATCTTCGTTATGACGTCATACTGCATCTTCATCCGTCATTTACGCAAGACATCATCTTGCGTCAGTTGCGCTTGTTCTTCAACAATCTCATTCCTCACGTTCGGAATTCCTTGTTTATTTCGGGGCCAATTTCAACTGCCCGAATGCGGAATTGACTCGGTGTTTTTGGTGTTTTCAGCCGCGTTGCACGTAGCTGATATGTTAATGTATTACATTGCCTACAAGTTTGAAGAGGCTGGGCCTTTATCGGTTGTTGGTACCATTGAAATCCCCTTAATTTTGGTGCTAGAAATGGTTCTTTTAGGAACGATTCCATCTTGGACCACCTTGTTGGGTGCCTTTTTGGTTTTATGCGGTGTACTTCTGACCGCTTTAAGTAAATGGAATAAGTTTTGGAAGTTTTTGAACACTAAAGTGTTACGCTTGGATACAAGTAAATGAGACGTGCAAAATTTTGCTTTTCACATAACATTATAAGTTTCCTTTAACTCGGTGAACTTTGCGAGATCTTATAGAACAGATTTAGAACTAGTTTAGGCCTTTCATTTAAAGATATGTAACAGTTCATCAACTCTCAGAACTTTTCAAGACATTATTGACAATATTTAGAACTAGTTCGGAACTCTAATGACATTTTTTATTGTGCTAAAGGGTTAAACCATAGGTTTATAAGATACGTTCCATAAGTATGACACTTCATGGACTTCGTGAGAATTGACTACACTCGGTTTTGCAGTCCATCTTCCTATTTAAGCCTTTGACAGCGCCTCATCAGGCGTCGCTTTACGAGAATCCATGACCCACGTCACTTCATGACAAGCTCTCAGTAACAAGTGACAAACTTATGGAACATATCTTATGATCAAATGGTTAAACTTGTTGTGTTACAGATGTACTGGCGATGAAACTCGAATCAGGTACGGAAGGAACTGAATAGGTCACGCGAGGTAGTTCTAACTCGCTTCTTATATAGGCTTTTTTATCTTCATTCATTGGAGAAATAGCACGCTACTAAACTAAAACGTAGATCGATAAAGTAGGTTTAAACACGCGATTCAATTAATGACTTGAGACAAATGGTACAAGCTTTGATATACGACCCGACCCAACCCGTACATGCAGCCTTCCAGGAGATGGTTCGCTATATAATATTTCTTTAAAAATTAAGCCTTTTTCTTATTAAAGTTTTATCAAATCCCAACTGATTCCAATTCAATTTAAACCCTTTGTTCAATACCCAATGGGGCCTACTTATCCCGAAGAAATGGTAGGCGACTAACATCACGCGCCTGATGCACAATCAACTCCTTCTTCAATAACTTTTTCAAGATTAGAAACAGTAGAAAATTGAAAAATAAAAAAAAAATAAAACTTCCCGAGATTGGCTTTTGATTAAATTCAAAATTTCATATAGATGTATATTTTAGTAGGGTATTAGTAGGAAGGTTAGGCATCCCGTAAGTTTGAGTAACCTTGGCTCACGCTTATCACTTCGAGAAATACTGATACGTGTATGGATTCAACTAGAATAGATCGTAGATTAAAAAGGGAAACTCTGATTTTTTCTTCTTCACTCAAGTACTAGACCATATATACTCTATGCAAAATAGCCTTCTCATCTTTAAAAGTTTTCAGACCCCTCTCTCTTTCTTCCTTTCTCTTATACAGTTGGATGTGTCTCTGTAGACGTATCATTCGTATAAGTCAGCCATTTCATCAGAAATAAATCACCTCGAAGCTTTAAATGTATTTCGAAATTAAGATATAACCTTTTCAAAAGGTATGACTTAATGAAGTTGACAGAAAAACGTATATACGAAAATGTCTGGCACTCTAGTCGTGAACGATGAAATACTTATTCATTCTTAAACTCAACGAAATTAAAGTGCAGAACACGTTTTTCGGTTTGTAGAGAGTTTGGGGAAGAAATTGACCCAAACGTCCCGTTCCCTAGACACAATTACGTCTAGGTATGACATGCACTCTCCAAGTTTAATTTTCACACGTACATATGGTTTTATTGAAATTTAAACCTAAAGAAATCAATCCACAATTTGTCAATGTTAATAGACGTTTCTTTGCACATGTTTCAGTCGACTTCTTAAACCTTCTATAATCTATAACATCTACTAAAACAGTTATCATAAATGAGGAAGTTTGAAATTTTGATAACTTCCGCTAACATCAACTCCAACGCTGTAAAAAGGGAAAGTACTGGCCATAAAGCTATAGGGGTAAAATCGTAAAGCGAGGGCTTTTTGGTGTATGTCAAAGCGCGAGCAGAAATCCATAAGACATAGCTATAGCCAGGATGGATATAAGTCTTATATAAGATGTTCAGAGGAAATGGCTCTAAGAGAGTTTTTTTTCTGGATTGCAAATACGTGGTTCTGTATCAAGGTTTTGTTGAATAGGATAGTTTTGTTCAGTGACGAGGTTTGGTGGCTGGAAGGGCGCTTAACTGTGTTTGAAGTGGAATTACGTGACCGTTCGTCCAAATAAAAACTGGACGTCGATTGCCTAAAAGAATGCCATACCCCGCTCTCCCAGCTTTCCTTTATGGGTTCCCCCAACAAGATATTCAAGACATCATCGAGACCTACATCCTCAAATATAGAAAACAATTTTCGATGAAAAGGTTCAAGTTTATGTAATTGTCTAGCCCTGTTTAAAATTTAACGGGGTCGGTAACTGTCACAATTAAAACCGTTCTCCCATAATTTCCAGTTATGACGTCGCAACTCAATGTCAACCAATAAGAGAACGCCGGAAACGAAGGAAAACCACAAAAGTCCCAAAACCATAATAAAATACAGGTACAAACCAAGGACCTTCTATTCTGACCCAACACGTCGAAACTCTCAAATCAATAAACCCAAAAATTAACGTAAAAAATTGAGGTTTAATATAGGGGTAGGGCTGATTCGAGAACGTGTCCTCTCTGCAACGTCAGATAACATTCTTGCCGAGTTTTCTCCTACACCATCCTCCTCCATCTCACACCCCAAGTAGGTCAGCTCGCCCTAGTGAAATATACGAAATCAATAGTAACCCATGATGTACGTTCCATTTCTGCATATCCCAAATGGTCACCAAAGATTCCTCAAAAATATTTCACGGATTAAATTCAGTTTTCTATATGAACAAAGGCTTAAGTTATATGTATTTTCTCAAACCAAAACCAAACCGAATAAAAAGTAAAAGAATTATTATGACAAATAAGTAACGAAATAAACTGACGATCCAGAAAAACCAGTTTTCTAGAAACACGTGATAAATAAATTCATTGTTAGGCTTAGCAGACAAACTAAAGAAGTCTTAAGAAAAACACACAATGGTTGTTTGTGTATACTATATTCAAGTAATAACACAGCCCGAAACTTTACGACTATGGAAAAACGCCGCGAGAAACTCTTCTAAATTCCTATAATAGAATCGTAGTCGTAGATTGACTATAATAACACACACAACAGTAACACAAACGTCTAACGTTTGGTAAAAATGAGCTTGTATACACAAAATCCGAAAAAAAAAGAAAACCTTTGCGATATTGACGGTTGCAGATTGAAATAAGTTATTTCGCATTCGAATCATACGATATAGCGCCTTCAAGGACAGAGTAACAATGGTGTTTCCCCACTTGTCCCTAACCAATCTACGATGGCGTATATAACATGTCCGGGAAATATAGAAGAATTGACGATATTGACCTAGCAAGTCTACCGCCTTCAAGGTTGATAATATCGTCTACCATACCCAGTTTCTTCATAAGTTCATAAGATATGTTCCGTAAGTTTGTCACTAGTTACCGAGAGATTGTCATGAAGTGACGTAGGTCATAGATTCTTGTAAAGTGACGCCTGGTGAGGCGCTGTCAAAGGCTTAAATAGGAAGATGGCCGACTGCAAAACAGAGTGTAGTCAATTCTCGCGTCTCTCAGTAAGTCTCTACCGTTACGAAGTATAGGAAGTGTCATACTTATGGAACATATCTTATAGACTTATGGTTTCTCACGTTATCACTCCTAGTCCGTCAAAGAATACGCTACAATATCAATTCATATTGTCCAGACTGCATCCTAGACGTAACGTTTATATAACCTCTAACCTCATCATCTTACTCCACGCCATACATACCGAGTCCTACTTGTCGCTAAGCCTAAATTGAAAAACGTGAAAACTTCAATAAGAGAAGGTAAACTGAAAAATCAAATTATTTTCCCCTCTTTCCCGATTACACAACGACTTCATTTTTGAACTTATCGAGCAAAACACTCGAAATAAAACTAAGCTCTCTCAATCTTCGCTTATTTTAGGCTTAACTTAATTTGAAAGTATAATCTAATCATACTCGAGCAGTGATTCGTTCATCCTTTAAGGGATGATATCATGGAAGTCTCTCAATACGAGAAACTCAAACTCGTTGTTGAAATACGGGAAAAAGTAGTTTTCCGAAAATCTTGGAAAAAAATAAGATAAACAGATCACGGGGTCCTGAAGTTCTTTTCCTATACCTTTCCCAGCCACTGGTTAAATTCGATAGAAATCCATCGGGATTCAGGCACTCCACCTTGGCGTGAAAATACAATTTTGTCAGAGAAAAAAATATATATAAAGATATACTCAGTTTTTTTAGGGAAGAGATTTTTACGTTTCCTCAACACTACTTCCGGAGAACATTTGCGGAGTACTTGCTACCTAGATCATTCGGTCATATTGGAAAAGAGTTTTGAGGTATATTTTATACATAATAATAATGTTTTGGATAACTTATGGGGAATTCACAGTCGCTCTAAATTAATTTACAAGGGTAAACCTATAAAAATTTGATTTCCGCGTTTAAGTAATTTACTTTGTCAATGTATACAGTTTATCAGATAAGACCTTTCCATCGCTCTTCTTATTGGTCTATATAGTAACAACGATGTCGACCAAACGAAGTTACAGCTAACATGAAGTGGAAGCAGGGATAGATTTAATTTTAGAAGTAGGAATGGAGAACAGAGTAATCTGGGCGCGCGTTAAAGTCCCGGACCCCCTTCCACGGGACGGAGGGTTATGAAAGAAGAGGTGGGTCATAGCGACAGAGGTAGAAAGGAATTACGTATTTTTCGCCGTCATCAAAACGTAGTTCAAGTGAGCCAATAAGATAATTTAAACGTTTCGTTACGTGTTGGAGGGAGGGGCTCTATACTGGGCTATGAGTCGGACTGAAGTAAATACTAATCGTTCTCCATTCCTACATATAAAATTATATCTATCCCTGGTGGAAGATAACTTAAACCAGGAAATTAATAAAAGCGACACAGGGAATATATCTCAGAGTACGGTAGTAAATTAAACAGACTACGGTGACGTCAATAAAGAAGTGTAACGCAATTAAAATCTTCGAATATATAAGCATATCAGGGCGATATCCACCCACCCACAATAATTCCACGTGTCGTTTCTATGTTTTCCGCTTAAAGACATCAAGCTCGTTTCATATGCAAATCAATAGCTGAAAGGGTATAAAATGTCCCATCATCATGAAAACCCCCTGAAAACTCACGGTTTATTAGATTAATCTCACTTCACTCCCCTAGCTCCGATCTCTCACACATCAAAAACAAACTCTGAAAACCGCCGGCGAGATCTTTTGTCAAATTAACGACGCCCTCAAGACACTGGCAGTCGCGGATGGGCTAAGCTCTATTGGAGCGATGCTCTTCCCGAAGAATTAAAAGCCTAAGCTATATAAGAAGAAATTTTGGGAAACGCGAGGAAATACCCGTGCCCTGAATAAAAGATCCCCGTAAACTTCTTAATTAAAGAAGAGTTCTTGGGCCCCTATCTAATAGAAACAATTTGGACGGAGTTACAAACAAAACCTTTCGCGTTTTACAAAAAGTTTAATATTACTACTCGGTATAAATAATTCAACGTGACCTTTAAGTGCGAGATACAGTTAGCAGAATGTTTAGTCATAATATAATTAATGATAGAATTTTCAACGCATTTAAAGAGAAAGACGATGACATAAAGTATCTTTTAAGTAGGTAACTTAGTTTATAAAACAGTCAAACAAGATAGTTGGAGCATACTTTAAACTGTAAAACAATGGAAATACTGTATGTATTACATAGTGAAAATATTTATAGAGTTTCAGGAAGTTTCTGAAGCCTATCAGGACATCTGGTTGCCATTTTCCAAGAGGGTCGTGGATTAAAATAAGCTTTCTTAACTGGGCATCTAGTAGTTAAGATCACGTTCGAAACAAAACTAATTTCTGTATCGTAGGTCGAGGGGTTGAAGTGATACAACGATCAGTCAGGGAGTGGATTTCTCCAATATGTTTTGATGAATATATAAAATGAATGAGAGTGTGTCACCGACATTACACGGCAAGGTCTGAAAAGAATACTTTCTTACTCTGTACTTTTCGGAGAAGACAAAAACGGTTATCAGAGAAAACAGAGAGGGAGAGACTTCTTAGGCCTTCTTATAAAGAAAAAAAAACTAAACTTCCAGTAGAGGTAATTTGTGGTGTTAAAGAAGCATTGCCTATATTGAGATTTAACAGGTTGATAGGGATACTTCACTCCGGACGTTTTCCCTTGTTTCTTTTTTTTACCTTACTAAGTAACACCAATTTCCCAGGCTTAACAATAGACCATTTCGATGTAACTAAAAGGGAAAGACACGGGGGTAAAACTTTGCCTTTCATCTTGCTTTTTGGCGCCTGCGCTGTAGTCTTTTTGTATCATGAGAGTGCGCAGAGACGGATGGCAATGTATGTCCCGATATTAAGAGTAGCCTACCCACTTTTCTTCATGCGAAAGGTCTATTTCTATAGGTCAAACTTGCCCCTATTCCACACAAAGAGACAAAAATCAGTAAAATACTTTTTAACCGCAGTTATCTAAAATATTCATGAAAATTTAAAAGATCTCGACATGCCTATAAAATTCAACTTTGAAAAGTCGATACTCTTCTTTAAACAATATCCTTAATCATACATTATCAAATAAAAATTGATTTAATGAGGTACCCGACATATTTTTCTTTCTTTTTTCAAAGTACCAAAATATAAAAAAAAAGATGTTTGAAGGAATAAATCCAGCTTATTATATAAGTAAAGATTTTCGATTTATCTATCAAAGACAGGCGGTATATTCCGTATTATTTTATACTGGGTCAATCCACGGGGGTCAAAACAACTAGGCTTAATCTGACAAGAAGGGCCTTATTTCTCTAACCCTAAAAAAGAGAAAATAAAAAAAAAATCTAAAAAACTAAAAGAAAAATGAAAGAAAAAAAGCCATTGATGACGATAATCATTTGGCGCTCGTAAAAATGTCCCATTTTTGAAGTACGTACTAGAGGGCGGCCGGGAGGGACAGCCTTATAAGCCTTGGCAGAAATGCCCTCCGCACTCTCACTAAGCTACTAACAGGACGGAAATTACAATTTGCCCTAGCTGTTTCCACTAGAGGGTCAAAATGGGTGGGTGTCAGCGAAGGAAAGGGTGGAGCCGTGACGTAACAATCGGAAGTTCGGAAGCCCCCTAACTTACAAATAGAGAAAACACCGAGGGCTATTGTACCTTAACCCAAGGGATCGAACATTTGGATAAAATCTGCAGTTTCGCATTCTAAAAGACTCCAAAATCCCTCTATGTATGTCCATCACCTCGACCCACCCACATACTCAAAGGTCGGAAGGACTTTTCCTGACTGCGAGAAAGAAGTAACTTATTGTTGTCAAAACCATGCTGGAAATTTATAATTTCGAAATAATATGGGTTTTGTTCCGCCTTGAAGGAATGGCGTAACATGTAGGCTACTGTAATTTAACATAATTGTAGATAGACGTGTAGTTTCCAACTGAAATATTATGTTAGACGCTCTTCAGAAATAAAAGCAAAATCTAGCAAGGTCTTTTTTATCGTTTAATTTAGTTTGAGTGATAAATTATACATAAAATTTTAGTTACATAGTTTTTACTCTAGTTCCTGGATATTAGTTAGCAAATTTCAACAGTCATAAAGCTAGTCATATTTAGACTGAAATTACACCACATGCCTTTTTTAAGCCAAGGCTTAAAGATAGCCAGTCTAGCTTTGCACCTGTTTCTGACTGCAGTGTCTCAATCACCGAAATTATGAAAGCCATTACCCATAGCTGATGAATGTCATCGTTAATTAGTCCTAATTATTAACTAAAACAACCAGATGGAACGTACATTTTTTATCGATTGATTAGATTACAGGTATAGTTGTAAAAAGAACCCATTTAAGACAAGAGAACGTTGAAAGACAGAATTTGAGTGCAGTTCCGTCATATCAGGTTTTGCTTCCCACTATATTATGCCCCCTGTTCTCCAACATCACCGCCATAATGGCAAGGTCCGATTCTCAAGTCGTATATGGGTTCTTGGTTTGGGTAGGCATACTGTACGTCTTGAATTTCAATTGGGTATTGAGTGAAGACCAACATTGAACCCACAGTCTTTCATTGAGCCAATAAGGATGAGGCTGTGGTGTTCAGGGTATAGTAGTACTGAGAAACGAAGGTCGATTAGGGGTAACCATCATCTAATCAATCCCTCTTTGATCGATTAAGATAAATCGAGTAACTGTCTGCTAAAGAAATCGCCCTACATTTCATCTCATCTCGTCTTTTATCTATATACCACTAACTTCAGAGCCGTATTCTAAACGCACCTACATGTAGGCCTAGTGAGTGATACGTTGAAAAGTAAAATTGTTAAGGTTTACTTTAAGAAACTCGTCTGGAAGATCAGGAAAAGTGCTTTTACGTTTTCAGTTTGAAATGTATCGAAGGTTTAGGTTTCCCCTAAAACTACTTTTAAAATGGTTGAAATTACGAAGGTTAACCCAACAATCCAGTTTTGGTTAAATTTTTTCTGTTTGGTTTCAAAACCAAAAACCACACCTACTTTATATAGATCGTTCAATAGTTAATTAAATGTCAGTGAAACATGTAACAACCAAAAATATACAGTCCATCAAGAAGAACCACTATTGATAATAGCGATTGAAATGTATACGAAACATAATCTTATATTTCTGATAACCATTTATCAAGGCGTCAACGAATTTCAGAAATATTTATTAACGAGTACCAACGACTTAAGAGTTACTCCTCAGAGAAATAACTTTGGGATTTCTGATCGTTGATTATGAGTCAGTCAGGCCTTTAACTCAACATATATGTTAATAAAGGTAGAGCGTAATATCTAGTCCTCATTTTTCAAAATGTTTCGGTCAGAATCCTGACATCCAAATACATCGAAAGATGAGAGTACCTTTTTTTCATTTCATACCAATAAAACCTTAACAAAAATAAAAAAAATCTCGATCTATAAAACATCTTAAAGCAAAACTACACGCATACGAATTCAACGGAAGAGGAAAAGTGAAATGAAAAAAATTAGGATGGTGGTAAAATGGGCCTCGGTTTCGGGATGGCAAACGCGCTGGGGAAAGAAATCCGAAGCTCCAATTCACGAATGACTTATTTCCCCAACCGAATCTTATACCAGAAAAGAAGTCAAAGAAAGTGCGGGCTATAGGAAGGAGTTAGATTCTCTGGATCCATTTTCTCCGAGCGTTAACTGGCTGCGACCACTCAAGCTGACAGTAAAGACCGGTTTAGACACTCGATAGGGGCTATTATCTAGCTCTAGAGTTTCCAGAATCATTAATCGCTGTCTGGTTAAAGTGACGCTAGTTTTAGAGAGTCTCTTGTTGGCGTTGTTTGAAATTGAACGGTTGTAAAGTAGAAGAAACAGTGTTAAGAAGGTAAAAAAGAAAAGAGCGTAAGAAAGTATCCAAGCCTGGAAAAGGTGATGACACCAAAAGCTTCCGAGTAGCGGAACACGATATTTAACAAAAAAAAGTTTGCGAAAAGAAAAATAAAACGTTTTACAGTTTACTCCCTTGTTTTAGAAGTTTCAGGACTAGAATCGAATTAATTTTTAAAAATTGGAGAGGCCAGATTTGTTAACAAGATTTTGTACTAATGCTTCGGCTTAGATGACAAAGAAACCACCCTTTCCTGGAAACAGTCTTTAATGTTAATCGAACACTTTATTAATTCATCACTCATACGTAACAAAATTCTAGCGCGAAATTAGCTCGATAAACAGGACTCAGTCGGTCGTTCGCCGAAACAAAATGGTCTTACAATGTAATTGCCAAAGAATAAAAGAAGTAAGCGACTGCTATAGTACCTATAACTAATCATGAATGCATTAAACCTCTCCAGGAATAATTTACTTGAACTTAGAAGGATGACACTCTGTATCCTTTTAATACTTTAGTTATGTAACATGATTCTTCCCAGGCTCACCCCTTTATGTTTGCTCTCCCGCTTATCAAACTTCAGATGGGAGTATCGCACCGAGGGTGAATTCTACAACGTTTTGGTACTAATTCTTCAGCAATCAACCCACATACCTTGATTGTCTTGACGTGGGACAAAAATCCCCACAAGCGCATGCGCTTGGCAAATAGTTAAGCATCGCTAATAGAGAAATGATGAAGGAACTATTTATCGCGAATGTGATTCGGTTTAGTAACCTTGAGCACTCCAAATGTAAAATGATGTTGGGAAGAATCATGTTACAATTACCCCGCTTTGTGGTATACACTTCTCTCGAAGAGAAGTATTAGTGGGATAAATGAATACATTCCTGAATATACTCTAGTATGTTCGCTGGTAAAGTCTGTAAGAGACTCGGTACATGGGAGGGGTTCAGCTCGTAAATCGGGTTTGCGCAGTACGGGGGAATAAAGAATTCGCAGTTTCTCGTTACTCGCTTTCTCTCACTCTCTCTCGGTCATTAAAAGGAAAATGACCATTAAGAAAGTGACCAGCAACCCCCTGGAATCAGATTTATAGACTAGAAAGATGAGTGAATAAAAAAGAATGTAGAATCTTCCACAAACCCAATGCCAATAGAGGGCGAAACTAAAATAAGACGTCGCATATTGCTGCTTAAAAATTTAAGAATGAAACCTCATAGAGGAAGCGAGGATTTTTTAAGTATTACAGTGTCAAGTACTTGAACCTACATCAATCATTGTTCGAGATAATTAGGTTTTTAAAATATTCATTGTCGGAGTATAGACTATTTAAAGGTAGTTAAAATTCTGTCACCCATTTTTAACGGTAACTGGAAGCGCTTTGAGAGTACCCTCTGGGCCACGGTGTTAACTACAGTGAAGTACTTTAAATAGCAAAAGGCGTAAAAATTTCGAGACTTAATTTCAACGATAAAAAGACATGTTTTGATTATTTTGATATAATTTTGCCTTGGAAATATGAACCAATTCATGAATAAATATTTAATTTCTCTACGTTACTACAAATGGATCACTTAGAGCAGGGAGGAACAATGGCTTGCGAGAAAGACATTTAAGATATTTACAAACAAATTATAAACATTGAAAAAAAAAATGAAATAAAAATTACGTATAATAAACTAATACACTGCAATGTAAAGCAGTGAAGCTTTTCTACAGGCGTGTATGGAAAACCCATGTTAACGTTTTCCCCTTAATGTTGGCTTCACTCAAAATTGCATTCTGCGTGTTAAACATTTGTACAGGCGTTTTATACAAAGTTAACATAATTTCTATCATGATTTTGAAACATAATCAATTCACTTAAAAAATTAGTTTTAACCTAATTAAAAAACATTCCGTGGAATCTAATATCATAAACCTGATTCCACAGAACCTTAAGCTTCTTTTTTTTTGCACAGTTAGTGGTCTTGCTATTGGCCCAATCTTATATTTCCACTTGACCATGTCCGGAGTTAAAGCTATATATATAAGAGCTATGGTCACTTTACAGGGAAAAAAATAAAATAAATAGAAAAAGGCCAGGCGAGTGAAGGATGCTAGTGGAAGAGCTAAGTCGATTTGATATAGTGGCTATTGGCCGAAGTCCGATTTCATTTGGTCCCAAATTGACCTCTCCCCCCTATCACCCCCTCTCGTGCACGCTCCATCCGGCTGGTCAAGCCTTTCCATTTTTATTCCCCCTCCCCCACTCTTTCCTTTCCTTCAAACAAACTAACACGCCGGCCATCTCTTAACGCCCGAGTGACCCTTTGGAAAGACGTGGAGAAAAAGGGATAGCCCACCCTGAAACCAAACCCATTGCATGAGCCTTTTCTTTTCGGATTTTCAAAATGAAGAAAAATCAGTAAAAACTTTTCACTTTTATTTAATCAAAATTGAACTTTTTACCAATCTTTCCTCTAAGTGAAGAAGATGACGTTAAAGGTCTAGAGTCCACGCACAATATTACGTCATGATCTGTTTCACAGAAAGGTCTAACTCTAACCAGCAAAGAAACTAAACTGCACCTAACTCCCTTAATATTGTTAATGGATACATGATTCAAATTTGAAATATCAATTATTTTATATTCTCTTTAAAATAATAGAGAAAATGTTTAACCACTTCATGTCAGGATTAAGACTTTACTGCCCATTTAAGGGTAGTAGGGGTTAGCTCGGGGAAGGAGTTGGGGTTTTCTTTTGCTCATTTGACCTTTAACCCACTCGTAAGTAATACAGTTTACCAGAAAACTTATAGGGTGTTGTATTTTTTTAGACGCGGCAGAGTTGTGGGAAAAATTATTGGTATTTAGTATATAAAGGATGAAAATAATCAATTAAGGTCATCTGGATCATTAATCTATAACGATAAAAAGAGGTCTAACTATGATGCCAGAAAAAGATGCGTTGAGATGGGAGGAGAATTATTTTACACGGACAAAAGTCGATTAACAAGAAGGTGTTAAAGGTAATAGACTGAAACTTTTTTATATATAAAACCAAGAAGTGATATCTAGTTTATTAGGAAGAAGGTATAAGATGCCTCAGTATTCGCAAGGGGGGGGACGTAAAAGGAGGCCGGGCTATTTCGCCTCTCCTCAGTCGGAAAATACGTAATTTGCGTCATTTGCATCGCGCTGACGTGAGTTTTCAAGAACCAATGAGATGCTGGTTGTAATTTTAGAGGCGGGGATTAACTCCGGACCTACGTTTGGACTGGAGATAAAGCTGGAAATGTGGCGAATTTATATCTTCTCCCTAATAAACTAGATATCACTTCTTGATAAAACTTTAAGGTTATATGAAAAGGTTAATTATTAACCGTAGCTCTGTAGTTCAATTCACTTCAAAGCGGGGTATACAAATGCACTAGTATAACAAATTTAGTTGGTAATTTCAGAATAGGTTTATCTACTTCTAAAAGGGTTGAATCACCAATGAAATATTGTTTATATAAGACTGTATACGCGTGTTGTGAGGGCATTGTTCCCTTAGTATTGCGAGCATAATATTGTTTTGCGTGTTTGGCGCGGTTTTTTTTTTCCCGCCATTTTTACCCTACGTGTCCTAGAAATAAAATACCCACAGAAGTGTTTGAAATGGAACCATAGACGCCGTAAAATATTCGTCCGAAACTTTTATCACGTTTTATGTTTTTGAGAGTAAGAAAATGCAAAACAAAACTTTAACAATTTAGATAGAAGCGCATATATTACAGAGAAATTCGGCCAAAATGTTCCATATTTTTTTTGTTGTAAGTTCTAGAAGAGATTTGTAGAATAAATACGAATTCTAACGTGTGGTTTTTAATATAGTTATGAAATAGTCTTAGAGAAAGTCAAAAATTTGTTAAAAATACCAAATAACTCAAGTGGAATTTCATTGCCTCATTAAATCTTAGACTGTGTAAACTAAACACATATTTTTAAGGTACATATACTTGAGGATATACAAACAGATAAAATATAAACCAACAAGAATAAATTAGTCTTCATCCCTCAATTAATAAAAACGGCTATAAACGCGTAGTGCTTTAGCATCTTGGTTTAGATTAATTTTCACCTAGAATTATACGGAAGCAAAGTATACTCCATGGGGCTTTCCAAGCTGCCAAATAAAATGCGACAATATCTATTAGAGTTAAGAAAAAAAAACTTATCATCCAAAGCTAAATAAACTGTGGTTCCCAAATCTCATTAAATCTGGTCCATGAGCAACAAGGTTTACAAACACAGCTGCGTACGGTTACACAGCGTAACCATCGAGTTATTTTTTTAGAAGTTAGTCAACTATAGAGCCGTAAGGTTTTTAGTCCTAATCCCCTTAAGGGAAAAACTGTACATAGGTTAGGTTCTATATATTATTTTTTTTTAGTTGCAAGCCTGTAATGACCAGAAGGGAATGAAAGGCTTGGATATAATAAATAAGGAGAAACCGTGTCCACCATCCTTTTAAAAATGATGCCAACACTAGTACAGTCAGAAGTGAGATGAGACCAGAAGTACTGAGCTAACCAAATTCTTCACTCGGCGAAAGTGAATATTCTTGATAACACACCAACGGTTGGCCCTCTAGTGGCGGTTTCAGAATTTCCCCTCCAAAACGTGAGACGCTCGCGGTGGTAGAAGACCGAACTAGATTCAAGGAGCCGTGTCCGTGTTCCGCCGCTTTAGGTTGAGAGAAAGGGGGTAGGAAATGTTTTTGGAACTCGACCAATTTTTTTCTCTCTAGTTTTAGCCCGTGGGAAGCGGCATAAAATCCTCAAATTTTTTCACTAGTGCAAGGATCTACTACCAATGCTAGAGCCCTTCACTTCTAGTCTCATCTCACTTCTGGTACAGTTAATATCTCGCGCTTTCTACAACAGTGTTTTATTCTGGGGACGGAAGAAATCGTTTGAGTACGTTTTACCAATCAATCGTGACTCCTAATTTAATTTATCCAAGGTGTGAAAAGGAAGAAGTCTTCGACGGAAGACGTTCATAGAGGTTTCAGAAATTAGCCTTGGGAATTGAGGCTATTTATCAGGCCTATAACCTTGAACAAAACTAGATGGAGCTCCTAATATTGGTCAACATCTCGAAGGTTGGGTCGTTCGTTGGGGGGTGTCTGAAGCTAATTTCTCTGCCCATTTTAGTTTTGCCACCAAAGTTGGTCACCCTTACTTTTAGAGAAGAAGCAAAAAGTGCAAGCGTATATAACCATTGCCAACTAGGCCTTATCTCTATTATTAACGTTAAACTCTTGAAATATGCACCAATGTTAGTTTTAAAAGTACAGAAGTAGCGATTAAAAGTGAATGCTTATTGAACGGATTCTTTAAAATTTTAAAGAGATCTTATAAATGGAGTCACGAATGGGCCCTATTCTGCGTAATATAGGGTTAAAATGGAAAATAAGTTATGTTGAGACCAAAGACGTTCGACTGGGCTTCGAAGTTAGCAGTCCACCAACTTCAAGCCATATTTTAAACCTTTGTTGTCCACTTACAGGATTCGGATGTACCCTCTTAATAAAACCAGGTGATCAAATAGTAGACTATTTCAACCCCGACATTTAAAAAGGATCTACTTAAATATTCATTTTCAGGGAGTTATTGATTTAATGGTTGTGAAGAAGATGTATTATATCATCTAATTTTAGTTCCTTTGACATAAGCGTTAGCAATTAGGTCTCAAACAATGACCCCCTTTTCTCAAAAACCTTTCAG
The DNA here is from genome assembly GCF_054372755.1 of Phalangium opilio. NCBI lineage: Eukaryota > Metazoa > Arthropoda > Arachnida > Opiliones > Phalangiidae > Phalangium > Phalangium opilio. The sequence continues at coordinate 1,498,984 of NW_028324187.1, read as the reverse complement.
AATGAGGCTGTACGACGTCATCAACGTCAGTAAGTCATTTTCCGCGATATGTTTACCATTTTCTATACCTAAAGAAAGAGACATGACATAAAACCTTCAAATTGAAAAAGAATATAATTTCTCTTTCCCAAGTTAGGTACAGGAAAAATGTAGTTTATTCAATGAATTTATTAAATAAGTACGAGAATAATGGCTGAAATTTTATATTTTTACATCTTGGGTTCATACCATACACACTAACGTGTGGTAAAACTGTATGAATTCATGATAGAACATAGTAGCTATAGCCTAAGACCCCTCCCATGCCCAAGAGACTATGATCTCGGGCGATATAGTGAGCAAAGAGGGAGACAGTGGCTTCCACGTCAGAAGGAACAATTAAAGGCCTACTTCATCAAAGCCTTATCGCCGAATAGCGTGTCCACTTTGTCCATCAAGATCTATAGCTAACACTGTCCAGTAGTAAAGGAAAAGAGGGTGTATTAAGAAGGCTACTAGGGTGGGCGGACCCAAATGGTCAATAAAGAAACGGTTAAACACGAAAGAAAGATAAATTCAGAAGCATGTTTATCGAAGTTATATATATGTGTATATAGAAAACGTTAGGTGTTATAGAGTATGTATATTTGTTTGTTGAACGCACCATGTGTAGTTTTAAATTAGGAACACTTGCAGAAAAACGTCAACGAAGTTCGTCAGCAAGAATTGTTTACATCGTGTAACAAACTTCTGATAAAAATAACAAGACTATGAAAGGGGTGTAACGATATTACAAGCTCTAATCTATCTTTCTCAAAACACCATTTTTATCGTTCATCTATTACCTTGAACAATCGTAGACTTTTTGGGGGATTTATATAGATTTACTTATTACATAACGTATAGGTAATTTGTGGAACTAATAGTGTTTGTTTAACGACTGTTGCTTAATTATAAGGAGGAAGTAACAGTTACCACACGCTTGATGGCGTTGATATTATCATAAGTTCATAAGATATGTTACATAAGTTTGTCAACCATGGTTACAAACTGGAGCTTGTCATGAAGTGATTGAAGTAGGTCATAGATTCGAGGTAAAGCGACGCCTGGTGAATGGGGCGCTGTCAAAGGCTTAGTACAGACTAAATAGAAATATAAACTGCAAAATTAACCGAGTGTAGTACTTCAATCCTCGCTTGTCGTTCTCGAACTACCCCGAGCTGTAAAGGCTCGTTTACATGTGCGCGAGAAATGGAAAAAGTCGAAGCGTAAAGCAGAGAGATGAGGCGTATTGGGGTTTGCGTTCCCTAGGCATACCGTTTACAAACAAGCGAAAGCTTTTTTAAGTCGCGCTTGTTGCTCATAGATGAAGCGGGTGTTCGGAATAAGCTCCGATCTGCCGCAGTAGAATCTTCAGCTCGTGTTTGCTTCTCGCAAAGAGTCACGTGATTTTCCAAGCCAATAATATCCAAGGACCGAATATCGTTTGATATTTTTGCGTTTGTTTATCTCGCGAAATAGGCCTAGGCACCACCATTGAGAATGTCTTTAAAAGAACAAGATAAAATTTTTGAAATACGCGTGCCTCATCCTTTCAAGCTCGACAATTAAATCAAAATTATTCTCAAGCTCAAGTAGAGAAAATATACGCATCTTGACAAATTACATCAAGTAACCTTCCAAAAGGCGAAAATAGCCTTCTTTGTTTCTATTTCTCCATATAGGATGTGCCCACCAACGACGTTCCGTTCTAATTTTCTGTTGTTTTTTTGTTATAAATGTCGAATGTTTTTCAAAAGCAATAGTTTCTTTTTAAGCAGAAGTAAACTAACGAGAGTCCACGCCATTTTAGTTGTTTACTTCCGACTGAAAGACAACTCTGCAATCTAGGCTCATGCTACCGCCCAGCTCGTATGTAAACGAAGGAGCAGGTGGAGCAGCGGGAACAAACGCTTTTGGCAGACGCGATTTTTTTAAGCGCGAGAAAAAGATTCGACTTTCAACTTCTACTCTCCGCTTTAAGCTTAATTCTCGCTCACATGTAAACGAGCCTTTAGTCTCTAGCACTATGAAGATTTCGTATAATTTTCAATACCAATTTCTCGTACAAAATAACAAAAATTATATATTCACGATCCGATGGCGTATCGAAATTTGGTACTTGTAAAGAAGGACTAAAACTCCAATTATCGGAGGAAAATTGCAACAAAGAATGAATGAAGGATCGAACAAAACAGTTTTATTTTTGTCCAGATTCCTCGAGGAAATAAGACATTTTTTTGCGGGAAATTTCCCGTTTCCGACATCGTATGAATGTAACCTTTCCAATTGAATAAAAAGCTAAGCCTAAATTCCGATGATGAGTGAATCAAAAAAGACCTTAATTAATCTGCCACATTCAGTTTGAAACGAGTCTCTTTGAATGCAAGAAAAATAAATTCTTGGGGTTATTTTTTCGGTCAAAGACTAGAGTCACCTTAGAACTTCGACTTGCCTACGGACGGTTACGTAATGCGGGCAACCTACAGACTAAAAAAAATTGTCACGTTTTTTGAAAAGTGTTTTAAAGAAAGCTGGGAGATAAAAAGTTTCGGGTGAAAAAAAATTGATTATTGGTGAAAATATTTGAAGAATAACTTTCCGCCTTTTCACGACCGACCACTTTTTTTTATTAGTTTGAAAAGCGTTTCGCCAAAATCGAATTTCTAAAAAAAAAACGTTTTTGAAGTGCGAGCAAAGTTTATTTAAAGGAAATGTGAAGCAAAACAAAATTTTACTTAGTTCAGTGGATTTAATTTCACATAAAATAAACTATATACTTCAGCAACCCTTTGTAATATAGTTTCAATCTTAGAAAGTACTGTATTTTCCATGTCAATACCTCAGTCCCCAAAGAGAAATTTTAACCATATTCCAAAGTGAAATTATTTATAAGCATCCTTAGGTATGTTTTTCTTCTCTCTCTCTTTTTCAATCGAAACGTACCATTGTTAAAAACTAAATCCATTAATTATTTTAGGTCGCTGGATTTTCTCGAGCCAAGTGTAGCGCTGGGCTTGGATTTCAGATTTGTTGTTCAAAGTCTGCGAAAAATCTCCGGGACTAAATTCAAACAAGTCGACATTGATGGATTTTTTTTATTCTATCGCTCCCTAAGCCTTTGCCTGAGCTCTGTGGAAAAGGAGCCGCTAATATTAGCCTCTCTAAAACTTTATAAAACCAATATTTAAGTTGCACAAACACAAAAACACTCTTTACTGTATGACTTAAACCAGCGCGTGCGACCCACTAATATCCAGATTAGAAAAAATGCACTTGGATGATAAAAAACATTCATGACCCCAACTTCTTAAAGGGGATATGAATAATTCATGGCAAGGCTTAAACGTTAACATTAATTCATGCCAAGGCTTAAAAATAAGACTAATTCATGGCAAGGCTTGAAAACAAGACTAATTCATGGCAAGGCTTAAAAATAAGACTAATTCATGGCAAGGCTTGAAAACAAGACTAATTCATGGAAAGGCTTAAAAAATAAGACTAATTCATGGCAAGACTTTAAAAATAAGACTAATTCATGGCAAGGTTTTAAAAATAAGACTAATTCATGGCAAGGCTTAAAAGATAAGACTAATTCATGCCAAGGCTTAAAAATAAGACTAATTTATGCCAAACCTTAAAAGATAAGACGAATTCAAACCTAAGTCTAAATAAAACCTGGATTACCCCAGGGTGTGGTTGGTTTATCGTTCTATATGAAAAAGAAAGATCCGGAAACATTTTTCTGACAATTGTCAACATTTCTATCATTGTAAATATACCATTAATGGCTACGTACGATTCTAATAGCATTTCAATAGACTTTAAGGTTCATTAAACTCAAGGGTTCTCTTTCAAAGTTGAAAGGTCATTTATATTGTACCCACATACAACGAATCTTTTCCATTCCGGAAAAAAAACTAGGATTGAAATTTTAACGCAAGAAGGGACTTTGAAGAATCGAGATTGAATGTATAGTGTTGTCAAAAAAATAGCTCCAGGGTGCTGGGCTGATTCCCTGAAAGGATATTCAAGATATTCTCACATTTTCAGAAAAGGCGGGACGATGGAGCAATAAGATACGAAACATTTTTATCTACACCAGCCGGTATATTACACGCTGTTTGTTTATACCGCTTTGGGTTCTGGTCTCGTCTCAAGTCTGCTAAGGTTTTCATTCCAGCAGCAAAAACCATCACTCATAAAATATATGGGCAAAGGCCTAGCTATCCCTATGGATGTTTTCGTGTAGAAATATGTGCCAGAAACCGTTTAACTCTCACAGGGCTGCGATATTATGAATATAATGGGCTATTGGAGGGTTTACGCGATTTTCATTTAAAAGACCTATGCCAAAAACAGAGGGAGAAAAAGAACAATTATGTCTAAACCATCCGTATATACGAAAAGGCCAAAGGAAAGCCGAGCGTTCCATCCACTTAAATAATATGGGTTGACGCTGTTAACGTTAAACAGGGAGTTAAGATGGCCGCTGTTTTGTGAAGATGTCAACCCTTATCCCCTAATAATGAGCGGGAAAAACGTTGAAGTATATACAGTAGTGGCAGATTTCTGGGTTTGTCAGTATTATAAGATGGCGTACCATTTCTATCTATTGGTCTTCTTCGCCTTGAATAATTTTCAAAGTTAAATCTTAGATATACCAAAAACCCATATATGACCCGAGAACCTTTTAAAGACGAACTAGACTATTCCGAAGTGATCTGACTGCTTATTCATAGTGCCAAGCTTACAACAACCCATTGCAAAACGTCCAAGCTTACGTTCTCGGTTCTTATATGGGTTCTTGGATAGATATATATATATGGAAATTGGAATTTTACTGGTAGATTATGATTATGCTACACATCTCGCATGCATGGGATGGCAGTTTTTCCCGCAGTTTATTTCAGTTAGAGGGTTTTCAACGACAATCCTGTTTCCTATGGGAATTCATTTCTGGATTTTTCCGCTTCCTCAATCGACAAAATTTGCATTTACTGCCGAAAATGTAGAAGATTTAAGATGAAGACAAAAAGTTTATCAGTGGAAGTAAAACTTAACTCTCCAAATAAAAGGAGACGTTAGTATCGCATCAGGGATAGATTTAATTTTAGAGGTAGGAATGGAGAACAGAATAATGTGGGCACGCGTCAAATTCCCGGACCCCCTTCCACGGGACGGAGGGGTATGAAAGAAGAGGTGGGTCATAGCGACAGAGGTAAAAAGGAATTACGTATTTTTCACCGTCCCCGTCAGCAACGTCATCAAAACGTAGTTTAAGTGAGCCAATAAGATAATTTAAACTTTTCGTTACGCGTTGGAGGGAGGAGCTCTATACTGGGCTATGAGTCGGACTGTAGTAAATACTAACCGTTCTCCATTCCTATTTCTAAAATTAAATCTATCCCTGATCGCATCAAAACTAATAGTCACAGAGGTTCGAAGAAAATGGATAAAATTCGGGTATAGAAATAGAAAATGAGGAAAAGCTCTAAAACGGAATGTAAGGTTTTGGTTTGGCCTATCCCTATAGGTTAACCAATATCTAAGAATCTAAAATCTTTAATTTCCATTTCAAAATTATCAAGTTTAGCGTCGCGACGAAACATTTGATAAGGTTGAACCAATTAAGCCCGCTTCCGAATAATGTATTAATCGTGTTAAAACTGGGGTTCATAAACTAAATCCATTAAGCTCACTCCCTAAGATAAACTACGATAATTATCGATTATAAATTATAGAATATAGTTCAAATAAACTAGGGCTAACCCGGATGTAATCATTCATGACCTTCATTCTAATATAACACCGCTTTAGAAGGGGTATGTGACTTACTATATTGTACAATGACATAAGAAAAATTACTAATTAACTTCCGCCAATATCTTTCCAATGAAATGTTTTGAATTGAAGGCAAATTTCCATGTTTGTTTCAATAAATATTTATGTATTTTCTTTGCTAAATTACAATCAGAAATAGACTGGTTAAAAGGAGAGTGAGACGGTATTGTATTACAATTAAGCTTCTAGAGAAATGTTAGACGTGCTGTCCGATATGGTGTCGCTGTCATTTATTGGTTAAATGGAGGTTTTCTTTAAAGAAACGAGATTAACGCTTAAAATGCCAAACTTTGAAGCATTGAAGACTAGCTCTTGCCCGATGTTTTGTCTTTGGTCCCAACAATTTTATTCACCCTTTAAACTGAGAATAAACCTTTATATATATTGTAATATATATTGATGGAAAAATATATATGTTGTAAAGAGGATCATAATCCTATCTCTTGCAAAATTTGCAATTTCAAACTGAACTTGTAAAATTTACAAAATAAAACGATTAAATGATGGATTTAAACAAGAAACAAACTAAGGAAAGAAAATATAGAAATTCTTATATAAGAAAGTTGATATTTGGTTTTCCTTTCAAAAGAAAGTCCGGTATAACAGGAGGGAGGGAGGACAGACTCAAATGCCAATCAATAAAACCGATCAAGTCAGTATAAAGATGCGGATAGAGTTTAGGGAACGGATAAAAAGAACACCAAGAGCAAGGATGAAATAAAAAAAAAATCTTTTATCCAAGGTCCTGAATCGATTCCTTAAAGGGGTGATGAAACAACGATATATCTTATAAACTATACATCCTAAGCCTAATTCTTGGTTTCAAGTTCGCCTTGTTCGCCATAAAAACTTCACCCTCCGTTCTAGACTCCCTAACCTAATTTAAACCCAAAATAAAAAATGATTTTTCGTTGTTTTAACCCTGATTTATTTACACGATTGTTGAATTAAAATCTAAAACCCTAAGCCTAATTCTGGTTTAATTTCTAATAGATTTAAACTTCGCAATGCATGTTCACAATATTAATAATAATTTCACGAAAGACTCAAATCTCTCACAGAAGATAAAGATAACTTTTCGTCTTCATCTTAAGCCTATTTTTGACCTAAAAATAAATCTAACTCTAAGCCTAATTCTGGTTTAATTTCTAATAGATTTAAACTTCGTAATGCATGTTCACAATATTAATAATAATTTCACGAAATGCACATATCTCTAACACAAGATAAAGATAACATTTCGTCTTCATCTTAAGCCTATTTTTGACCTAAAAATAATTTCCCAATTGCACCCTCACTTCATTTGCTTTTTCCTAGTGAATACTGTCAAATAGAAATCTTTAAGCTTCGTTACTAGTTTCCTATTGCCTCTAGAAGGCTACGGTTTATTGCCCATCTGATCGCGAACGTTCTGGTGTTGAGAGAAGACTCTCGCCTTGCATCTGACACACACAAACCAGCTCAAAAAAAAATAGAGAAATATTTTTTTTTTTTCAGTGAAAAGGGTTGCAAGACCAGACAAGCGGCTAGAGGGTGACGAAAAAATACCACACGAAGAAAACGAAGCGGATAGGGGAAAAAAATAATATAAGAAAGAGAAATTGAATGCCACACTTGGACTGATAAAAATGTAATTTCTTTAAGCCGCATGGCCGCCTCTTCCAAATTTTTCCGAAGAAAAAAGGAAGTGACAGTGGAAAGTTGAAAAACAAAAAGTTACGGCGTTTTTTGTCTAAGGCGGTCTTACCGTCTTACGTGAATTGGCTCAAATTTTAGCTCCTATAAGACCCCACTAAAATCTCAAACCTTAGCCAGCGATAAAAATAAAATTCCAAGTTAAAATGAGCGTAATGCCTCACTAAAGAAAACTAATTTCATGGAAAGATGCAAGATTTATCTCTTATTCAGTTTAAATATTTAAACAATATCAAATTTATAGTATTTCGCTACAAATATTTACGAGGATTTAAAAAGGGTACTTTAAGTATTGAAGGATAACGTATATAAATTTTAAGATTTTTTCCAAAGTTAAATAAATAACGGTTGAAATACTGAAATGCCAAAGTTGAGGTAAATTATTAAGTTATTACATATACCTCATCATAACGGCTACTGTTTAATTATTAATGTCGTTAAGCCTAAAATAAAGGCTAAATTTAATGTAACGGTAATAAATAGTAGTAATGGGGAAGGTTAAAACGAACACGAATAACGAGTTAAGTTTTTAGAAATTAAAATTATTCCGAAAATTACCTTGGTTAGATTCTTAATATCGAATATTAATGTATTGCGGGTTAAACGTTTTACAGGCGTTCTATGGAAAACTAATGTTGAAAGCTTCAGCCTGGTGGCATGCTTTTCCTTAGACATTGGTGTGCTGCGGGTAAAACATTTCTAAAGGCGTTCTAATTAATTTAGTGTTTTTTTTTTGTACGACATTTAATGCTTTGTTTTAGTTTTTTTTTTTATTTTCGGACCTGTGAACCCACGTTAGAGGGTTCCTCCCTGTTCCAAAAGGGATTTGTAATCAAAAGGGTCAATAAACCATTCATTCATTCTATGGGAAACTAATGTTAAAAGCTTGATCCTGGTGGGATGCTTCTCCTCAATCATTATTGAAAGGCATTTCTAAAGGCTAATGTTAGCATTAGCACTATGCTATTCAAGAACAAATCTTGATATATTTTGGCCAAGGTGGTAATTTTAATTCCAATCAGATAATGGGCCCTTTTTAAAAACCATGTAAATATAAGGCTAGACTATTGCGTCAACAACCCGCGGCTAGATACAAAGAGTTACAGAGACCACAAGTTCTGGGGGGATTAAATCCAAGATAGGTTAATGATCAAAAAGGTTTTCGTGATGCGAAAAATTTCGATTAAAGTCCGTTCCATAACTAAAGTTCCGCGGAATTAATATACGAACCAAGGCTTAGAGTTAAAGCTAGACAAAATAGGCCTGTGGTTTAAAACTCGTTGATCTTTTCGAGAGAGATAAACTGCGGTAGAAACTCGGGGGTTTGAAAATGAGAAGTTAAATCGACCATTTCATTAATCCTTTGTAATAACATGGAGAAGGTGACGCCAGGAACACCAAATTTAAGGCATTTTCTCTCCTCTAGGCTCGATCTTGACAAGCAAATGATATAGTAACCCTAGGTTCGTCGAAGGTCACGGGTATAATACCTTAGTACCGTGGAAAGTATCAAATCGGTTTAAATTTTTCGAAATGCGCTCATCTTGGAATGCATTCTGATAGCAAGGAGCTAAGAGATTATCTGTAAAGGGTTTGCAGTGTTTAATTTCGATTACAATGATAGATTTTGGTGGATTTAATTACTTGAAAATGTGCAAGTATACCATAATGAATTTTCGTTATTTAAAAATCGAAAATGGAGAAATAAATACTGATAATTGGACTGGGTGATGACGTCATAACTGCGTCACAAAATTTTTTATAATATATAGATATATATTTCAAAACATTTAGGACACTTAGACATCAAAGGATACCTTTTTATGTTTTATTTCAAAAAGTATTTGAACCCAAAATTGAATAATTGATTTATATTCCACTACCCCTTTAAAACTAAGCCTCCCTAAAGAGAGAATATCCCTAAGGGGGTATTAATTACCCTAGTGGCATTGGAGCTTTACGCTCTTCCAGTTTTAGCGAAAACCCACTGGCTAATCCAAGGGACTAACAAAAGGTCGCGCGTTAAAAATACTGCCATCGGGGGATGGGGTCTTTTATGTATCCTGAAAAATGATCCCTAGTGTAGTCTCTTAGAGCCTTACAAGAACCAATACCGTCGAAGCTAAAGAGTTAACTCCGCGGTGTACCAAGAGAATTTTTGGTAGCACTTACAATTCACTAAGACAGTATATATGGTTAGATAATGAAAATTAGGACATGGAAAAATTTTAGGGGAGTCTAGGGAATCTTTAATTTTGATTTAGGGGATCGACTCTCGATTATCGTAATTGGGTTATAAATTTTTACCTACGCTTTGATTTGTGTTTAAGAAAGGTTATTTTATAGCGTAGATTTGTCAAAGGTTCTTGGTAACAAAATTTATTTCGAAATTCTGCGTAATTTGACTTAATACACTTCCTGTTTCCTCGTTTATTTTAATTAAAATACTCCCTACAGTTGTCTCTAGCGATATACAGTGTGGAAGAGATCAGAAGAACACTGAAGTCCCGTCCTGTTAGTCGCAAAGATACTGATGTTGTTCTCTCAAATAAGGTTGCTTATTTATATTTTGAAAAGGCTTAAGTTACGAAACACGCAGAAGCTGAAATACTCTAAATTTCAAGCGAAAATAACTAACAGAAAGTTAGGCACGGGTGTTTATGAAAGTCTTTGTAGTTTCCAGATGAAGTCAAACATCTATTTTTCTTTGGTATACCAATAAGCGCCTTACTTTAAGACGTCATCTTTTCACTTTCGCCAACGAACAAGTGAATCACGCATAGACTAAGCTCTAATTATTGTATCACCTTTTTGTTATTTCCTTTGCATTTGAAATTGTTAAAATTATATTACTCAACTAGCAAAAAAAAACTTGAACCCCAAATTCATAAGTCCGTCTGGAGCCCATTGCACTAAGTATTAGTGAAAATGGTTCAAAGTAAAGTACGTTATTTCATATAGAGGTTTTTCTTATATTTCTGGTCGCCATTTTTCAAGATGGCACCGAATTGAAATAAAAAAATATTACATATTGCGTACCTATACTACTTAAGAGGAACGTCCCTGTAAAATTTTGGCCTTCAAGATAAAGGGGTTTGGACTGGTCGTTGATTACCAGTTTTACCTATAAAGATGACACATGCGAAATATAATTATACACGCATTTTCATAGGTCTGCATTGTTAGCATACCGATTTCTAACGTCGGCACACTGTATATATATTTACTCTATTTAAACCAATTTAAATTTCAGTGAAGGTAAATATTTGAGATGCAATCTCAAGGGTTGTACATCAAGATACAACAATCTATAGTCCCAAACTCCCACTATAGAGTCTTAAAGTGGGCTTGTGAACAAAATCAAATTTGACCTATAACTTTCTCGTGTTATTATAACACCCAATTCTATTTTTAACCACTCAGTTTAAAAAGCACCTAGTTATAAAACCACGTACCGAATTGTTTTTGAAAAGCTACTGGAAGTAAAGAAAACAGCCAAGGCTTATATGTCGGAACTTGTAAAAGACTGAAGATGTGTCAATTACTCGCGCTAAAACCATCTTAACGCGGGAAAAGAGGTTTCCCTTTACGCCAGGGAAAAATATCATTGACATCTTATAAACAGAAAGCTTTCCTAAAGTGAAAAGACTTTTTGATGAAGTGACTAGCTCGCTCGCTATTCGCGGATATCCTTGTGGTATAGAATCACTTGTCAACATATCACGATTGAACTCTTTAGCGGACATTTTAACATACAATATAAAGAAGGCCCAGTTAATTCGAAAGCCTGCATGATTAAATAAAGATTAAGTTAGGCCCAAATAACAAAACGAAAACGAAGTGAACCAAGAGACTCGGAACTAATCCGGTAGCAGGCCAAGGCCTAAAAGATTTTGAGAATTTATGGAGTTTATGAAATAACCATTGGAGCAGTATATTCCATATGTACTCATGCGCAGAGTACTTAAAAAGCGCTACATTCTTAAAGCGTAGCTTTCTCTATTTTTATCAACTGCTCTTGGTCCCAACTATACAGCGTTCCGAAAAGGAGGTAAAATTACGTTTGAAATATAGTTTCTTGGAACGATACGTACGTTGAAAATAAATCTAGATAGAAAGGGAGGATGACTTGCATATTTTAAGTCCATGATTAATATATAATATTTCGTTTCATTTTAAGATTGGTTCAAGGAGGCCTTATATCGAATTGATTAAATATTAAATCTAAAATCTAAAATAATAATTTTAAGAAGAAATACCCAGCTTATCTGTTTCTCTTTGCGACATAACCTAGGCTTAAGAAACTGAAAAATAAAGGCTCAATTTTAGACTTTGTTCTTATTTCACGTTGTTTTTTTAACAAATTGTACGCCAATAATTGATGAACCTAACCAATTTGAGCTATTTTAACCATAATTCCTTTGAAAAAACTATTACTACTACCATGATATACGGAAAATTCTCCGAAATTCTTATCTCTTCCTGGAGAATTTCCACAAATTCATTTTTCCCCCCCCCCCCAATGCCTTTCAAAGTAAGTAAATGTAGAATATCAAAATAAAAAAGTGATGTTTTGGCGTGGAAAAATTGGTTACATTCCTTCCTCCTTTACTAGGAATCAGAAATTCTGATTTCCTCTTGAAGCAGAAGTGGCAAGAAATTTTCTAATATCAGTAAGTAAATCGGGTTATACTTCCGCCGCCAAAAACGGCATCGTAAAAAACGCCATCATCTATAAAGAAGAACCACGTTTTTCCGGCAAGATAACACACCTGCATTTGTACGAATATTCGTAGACCCTACAGCATATGCCTAGTATTAATGCAACAACCGAGTTCCAGTTGTAGATTCAGTAGGTTGTGGGTGTACTATAGTTTACATAAAACATTTTATTTTTCTTCAGAGTTGCCAGTTCGTTAGTAATATAATTTAGAAAGGCTAGCAGCTAGTTCAGTTTTAATCAGAATTTGACTGGCTTGACTCCGACAAAGCTGCACTGAAGTTAGTTACATCAGGGATAGATTTAATTTTAGAAGTAGGAATGGAGAACGGTTAGTATTTACTTCAGTCCGACTCATAGCCCAGAGGCCCTCCCTCCAACACGTAACGAAAAGTTTAAATTATCTTATTGACTCACTTAAACTACGTTTTGATGACGTTGCTGACGGGGACGGTGAAAAATAAATAATTCATTTTTACCTCTGTCGCTATGGCCCGCCCCTTCTTTTATGCCCCCCCCCTTCCGTCCCGTGGAAGGGGGTCCGGGACTATGGCGCGCGCCCACATTACTCTGTTCTCCATTCCTACTTGTAAAATTAAATCTATCCCTGGTTACACACAGAGGGTTGAAATATTTTACAGTGCTTACCCCACCTTTAGTGACAAATATCTACGTTGTTGAAGCAGACATATCCGTTATAAGCTACCAGGCCTAACATGTTACATTTCTGACAAGTAACAACCATTCGATTTATTTATAGGCGCCTACCCATGATGTCACGATGGAAATACTGGGTTAAAAAAATGTCACCTTATAGAAATAGGAATATGGAAAACATCCTACGTGCCTGTCTTCATCAAAACAAAATAGCATATAGGGGTTCTTTCTAATAAGAAATGGCTTCCCTTTCCGAACAAGCGTATGAACTGGCGAGTTGAGGCAATGTTATGGACATTTTTTTCTTGCTTTTTGAGGGCAAAAACTATCCAGAGTAGAAAAGTAATTAATTTAGTAGGAAAACGGATGAGCTGGGTTATTACGCGAACACGAACCGTGCGAGATAGCAAAGGAGAAACAGCGCGGAAAGACGATAGCGAGGAGAGGGTGTAACCTAATTGATGGCTTGGTTGTATATTTTTATGAGCCGTAAAGGTTCTTTTTTTTATAGACCGTTTCCTTATCCACAAAATTTGAATAACTATTAAAGGATTTTCTTTTTTACTAAGTGACAAGATCGTATAGTTTCAATTATATTAGTTTTTAGTATTAGTGCCTTATGCATGCGGTTCTATCGAAAACAGTATCAGAAAAAGCGGAACAACTGGAATAGAAAGTGTTTTCCCTCCATTTCCGGATATGACGTCGCAAAAGACGCAACCTATCAGAGGAAGCCGGAATGGAAAGGAAAAGCCCCTAACATCCGTGCAATGCAGGACCTTTTAAAAAGTACTAGTTCCTCTGTTAGTTTGAAACTAAATATTCTTCTAACCACTTTGTCTCTAAGCGTTTTTCCTCGGTTAATATTGGAAATCGAGAGGGTTAATTTAAAAAACTCTATCAAACATAAAAATATTTAAGGTCAACCTAAAAAATACGGACTAAAGCGGTCAAATTGATCTGACCGTGAAATTCGATAATCGACGGTACTGCCCAGATGAGGGAAAATTTGCTGAGGGGATGGGGGGAGGTTCAAAGCTGCTGAATTTAACCTCTTTGGTAAAAATTGTTATTGCAACTTCGAATAAATCCAAATTTCCAATGGAGAAACTAATTTTCACTGGGATTCCCACTCAAAAATCATAACATACATCCGCATACATCTATACTTCGAACCCTCATCCTTTGTAATTAAAAATGGAATAAATTAGCAAGTAGTTTCAACAAACAAGGTAAGAGTAAAGTTGGTAATGTGGGTACCATCATCCGAAGCTCGATTGACTTTTAAGGAAGGTTTAAGCAACTAAGTAATTATAGCTTCAACTCCTATCATGGCTGCTTATTAATTTAAAAACTCAAAACTTTGAAACAATACACTAACAATATTTTAAAATTACACCATACTTCCCGACGCGCTTACTTAAATTAAATTAAAGAAAAGTTAATTATAAATACTCACGACTTATAAACGGAGACGTTGATTAAAATCCTTCTTTATCCATAAAAGAACATCATCATTGGCGTAAGAAATTATCAAGTCCTCGGTAAGATTCAAATGGTAAGTTAGTTATCCACCACAAAACTGAACACCAAGAGACGAAGATTCTCCAAATAAAAAAACTTCTCTTTTCCCGAATATCGGAAAATTTTCTAATGAGGTCCTGAATCGGAGTTGGTCTCGAGTAATACTTGGGTACGGTTTATGTCCAGTTTCCGGATAAGTTATCCTGTATGTAATAAAAACAGAAGGTCCGAAATCGTTAAAAATATACACAAAACGGACAGATCCCGGGATAGCGGCGGGTCGAAGTTATCCTTATCCAAGACTTCCAAGTCAGAGCGGAGTTGCTTCTCAACTGAGTACCACCCCATCCAGTATGCCCTTGTTTCGAGAAGCGACCGTGTGGGGGCTCAGCGCTCCGCCCACTGAACCCTCTTCTCCCCAGATATAAGTCGATACTGCGGCCTGAGAGGGGAGAAACTTCAAGCATGCGGGGGATGTTTCTAGGGGGTGACAATGGGATCGCTAGAGACTGGACCGAGAAATAAGGTCCGAACCGGCCTAAAGTTATACGCGAGAATAGTTTGGATAATGTCAAATGATTCGGATGAGAAGTATGCGCTAGGATAAATAATCTGTACAACGGAGGAAAGCCACGTCTAATCGAACCAAGAAGAAATACTGGCATGGGATGGATCAATGGATTGATTGATTGAATGATCAAACGGATTAACTATTTGATATTCCGGCTAACGATAATGGGTTCAAGAACTTCGAGTAATTAGTATCTCTACCTCACTCCATAATCACTTATTTTTAATATAAAACAGAAGCCGGAGATATCTCGAAACGTGCTATATAGCCTACTATTTTCTCTCGCAAAGATTGTTTTACTTGTTTCACAAAGTGTCGAACTCAGCCCCGTTGGTTTCTATTTACAAATCGTAAGCGGTAAAACAAACCGTTTTCAAGACAAACATAATTTCGTTTCCGACTCCGACGTTTAGGCTTAGCAAAGCGCGTATAGCTAACCCCCTTTCCCGTATTTAAGGGTCAAAATCTCCGGACCCAGGGTTACCCAGAGGTCATACGAGACTATACGTACAAGCTTGACTAATGATAGCAGCGTCGAAATGGCTGTAATACTTGGTAATGTTCAAGTTGTATACTCCTTTGGAAACAAACACGATTTGCACTAATGCGATTTCATCACTGGATAACCCAAGAGACAAAAATAAAAACAAAACCCATAAATTGAAGTAATTTCATTTTAGAATCAATTATGTTCTTAAAAGTTCTTTAAGTTAATGGTTCTGGGTTGGAGTAATTTCAACTCTCATTTTATTCACCTCATCTTAAAAGCTAAAAGAGTTCCAAAGTCTGGACCCCCATAGAATTGATGGTACAGTCTTTAAGCAAACCCATTCCCCTGGCCAGAATCCCGCCTACTTGGCAAGCACTTCGAGGCCCATACCGTTGGGGCCATATTCGTGATGGGCCTGAAAAACTCAGTCGGTCTGAACTGTAAGGGCTCAAGGCCAATAGCCTTAGCACGACCCCAAAAAAATGCCGGACCCTCTTTTCAGCTAGGAAGGATTTAAACGAAACCTAAACCACCGATTTGTTTAAATTAACTTCTCGGATGGAAAGGAAAGCCAAGCCGTAAAAGGAAAAAGGCGGGAAAGGGGAGGAGATGGGATAAATAAAAATAAAAAGCTTAAACTCTGGGAAAGTGAATTTTGGGATCAAATTGCGAATGCGCTTTTTGGGAAAGAACGAGTAGTCGCGTGTGAGATTTGACTACGAGGTTTTTCAAAAGCGACGCACTTCTTGTCGTAAAGAACTAGGACTAACATCCGGTTAAGATCTAAGCCTAATCCTAGTTTCAAAAAGAAGTAACTAATTCCAATAAAGGAGAACACGAATGCCGGAAAAATCGTAACTAAAGTTTCTTTCTATTGTTGGAAACGCAACATGACGCAAAAATAACCAATATTATTCAGACGGACGAGGAGTTCGGTAACAGACGTTAATACAACTTGAAGCTTGGACAAGACTGTCAGAAAATATATATATATAAAGTTCCAAGCCTCTTTCCTACTTTTTATTAAATATTTTTTCTCTCCAAGTGATGAAAATACAGTTTAGGGTTTCACCATTTAGCTTCTCTAAAGAATTTCTTTAGAATTTGAAACAAAATGACTTTACTGTATTGTAATCTAACATTTTATGTCTACACCTAAAATTTTACGGTACATTTTGCGAAGAGCATTACGTTTTTAAACGCAGTTGATAAAATTTAATGAAACGAAACGAAGCGTGGTGGTTATTTAACATTATATGCTCTAATGATGGTGAAAAACGAAAAGTAAGTATCATATAAACAAAACCGTAAAAAGTAACTTTCCCATTTGTCCTGAGGCTGGCCCTTTAAAATTAAATTTACTTTTGACCTTAAAGTCAATTTCTTACTACTTTCATCTCGATCCCTGTGAAATTCAAAATGATTTCTAACAATTAGTTGACTGTTTACTCCATAATATCAACATCTATTCTACATTACCCTTGAGCTCTATAGTGTAAAGAAAAGCAAAATTTATGAAAACATCCGATAAGTTACCAACATGTAGAGAACGTAGGGAATCCAATTTAAATTCTAGAGTTATAAGCCGAAACTTAATTAAAATTTTTCCACTAGCATCAGAATAATTGTACTAAATCAATACCGTAGATAAGGACCGTTGTCGCGGGGTGGTAGCTTGAAATTTCCTGAATCTAGGAGTTCCTAAAGGAAATCTTGAAAAAGGTTCTAGATAATTTTATCCTTTTTAAAGGTTTCTTTGAAGTTAAGAAAAAAAATCTGGGATGAGTGAGAGGGCTGGAAATAAGCGTACCGGAGAAGAAGAAAAAAATCGTAAAAGGTTTTGGAAAACAGGAGAAGCGTGCAAAGTTTCGAAGAGGAAAGTATCCTGGGTAACTAACTCGAAACCACTTAAAGCGGTATGTAAATGAACAAGGATTAACTAGAAGAAATTGAAAAAATTCAGGACAGCCGCTCTTTTTTCCTGTTTCAACATATTTTCCGTAGAACACGACATCGTTCTACACTAGAGAACCATGGTTACATTAAGATGGTTCAAATTTAATTAATTTACAAGTTAATAACGTGTAGTTGTTGAAATCTACGTCTGTAAGTCTTGACTGACTACTGATTGGATAACATTCGTACGTTATAAGCTTTACGTCGGTTACGTTTAAGAACAGCACGATCTAAACAAATATGCCAAGAAGCCTACAACCCTACTGACCTATTATTACTCTTAACAATAGGGTTAAAATGGTTCTGTGTACGTCTTTGAACAAAGCCTCCTAAACCCTACTATGATAGCAAAATGATCTAAACGGTTCTCTGTACACAAAGTATTATAGTTTGCTAGGGAAGTATTAAGTCATAGGGCCCTACTACGTTACGCCTTGGCTCTGGAATCCCTATGGGAGATATTCATTCTGGTCCAACTGTATCACACCCAAAATAAATAGGACAAGAAACCACGAGAGAGAATAGGGAAAAGAAACGGAATAATACACTGGCTAGCTCGTGGTTTGACAAGGAATAACACCATTCCGGGGGACACTGTTACGACCGGACAAACCAAGAAGAAAGACTTTGGGGAAAAAAGTTAGGCCTAACGGGATAATGGATATATAGCCCTAAGAAAAGGCTTAGGAAATAATATTCCGTCCTTATTCTATATATGGCATTACATAGTGATTTCCTGAATAGCTTTCCTTATTGAATTATAACTCGGATTGGATGTTTTTTTTTTACTGCCAATATCTCTGTTTCTGCAGACTCTGGGCAATGACCTTGGGTTGAACCCACATACGTAGTTTTCACTAGAGGGTTTGTGCCCCCCCCCTGTTTCCAGGCAGTTTATGAGCCTAGAGACTTTACAGAAAAAGGCTAGCAGTTTAGTTCGAAGCAATACTTGACTAACTTGGCTAATTTCGAAGGTCTGGTAACACTGCTCTTAAAGAGGCTAACCGGCGCTGTTGGGGTGAAGTCCGTCCTTAGTTCAGGGGGAAAACACCCAGCTCTTTGGCCATAAGGAATGGTGGGCGGGTAAGCAATATGCTAACCAACAGTTTGACCCCCCCTTCACCCCAACAGCTCCGGCCAGCCCCTTTTAGTTAATGTCAAGAGATAGAGAGAGAGCGAAGGGTTTTGTTTAGGAGCAACAGAAGAAACTATATCTTTCGAAATAAATAACAGCTAACCCTTACACTTTTGAATGTCAAGGATCAAACGTGTTTGATTTCTATTCCAAACCAAACTAGGCCTAGTATTAAACACTTTTAATTAGGGCGGAATTGAAGGGGAGTTCCCCCACCTCTCATTCTCAATTTGACTGGCGCTAGGACACGGGATGGAAAGAACCGGAAATGGGTTAGCAGTCAATCTTAGTGACCTTGATATTCTTCAATTAAAGCCGAGAAACCCCCATAGGGAGAAGACTTCCGCCGTAACTGACCATTAAGGAAGTCTACCCATTAGCTAAAAGAAACATATCCCAAGACTCTCGTCCGGCCCTTAACCAGCTTGATAGAAAAAAACCTCCCCCTAGTTAGATAGACAAAAACACGTGTTACATTTCCGATTACAATAAATGCTAATTTTAACGCAGAGGATCAAAGCTTAACATTTTTATAGCCGTATATAAAAATAGACCTGCGTAAAATGATTATGATGCTAAGAACAGAAAAGATTTTAACAAATGTTCGTCTATTCAGCCCTAAGTTCTATTCTATGCCTACAGAGTCAAATTAAAACGCGATGGGGGGAGACGTCACTACTCTTATCTCATATCTCTTTCTCCTTGCCTTTCTCTGGCATTGTCTATGGCCAAGAACCCACGCACGATCTAAGAACGTTCAAAGATAAAATTGGACCTCTAGGTCTAGCATCGTCGCGATAATTGCGAGTATTTAACTACCCAACGCAACCTAAGATGAGTGGGTGGGTATCCTTACGTTCTCGAGTCTTGCATGGGTTCTTGTTCTGTCTTATAGCTTACTATAATATTTCCCGCGGCTGTATAGCGAGTGTAGCGTGTAACCACAAAAACCCATCGTTTTATTAATCCTGACCCATCGCTGACATTTTTTTCATTATTTTCGCATCAAGGTTTTCTTCTTTTCTTTCTCTCTCTCTCTCGGACAAGATATCCAAGCTTTATATTTCCTAAGCATATTGAACGTAAAGCTCATCCGCAATGTTTGTAGAATTATTTTTCATATAAAATACTCGGGCAGTTTTTTTAAAATAATATCGTAGCAACAAGGGGGGGGGAACCTCTTCAAAAAGATACTAAAAAAATATATAGCCTACTTTATTAAATTTGAGAATCTAAAGAATACGCAATATAAAAAAAATAGGCTCTGGTTGCATCCGTATTTATCGGGATTCAGATTTTATTATTTAAAGACCGGAAGGAAATCGAAATTGGATCAATCCAGTATTTTAAGTAAACAGAGTTAAAGCTATCGTGGAATTTGAGATACGTTTTCGAGAGTGTGTCCAGAAAAATAAGGTCAATCGCGGGTCAATGAACGACCGGATTTTCTCGTTGACCATAGCATATAGGCTTATTTTAAGATGAATTTCCTAAATAAATTTTTTATATATAATTGGAAGACTATTACGGTTCCATCTTTGAAGAAAATAAATTAAGATATCATGGACTACAATGGCTTCGTGTGTCTCTACTAATTTTTGGAAGTCCGGATCACCTAAGGCGAGGCTTAAAAAAATCTTACCTTAATTTCGGATTCCATCGGAGATTCCGGAAACTATCCTCCTCGTTTGGTTGTTTCGATGATTAAAACTGTATAATTGGTGTTATTTTCGAAACTTGAGGCTAAAAATACCACGATGCAACACGATTTATACAACACGAGGCTACTTGGGCCTTAGTTGAAAAGGCCAGAGCAAGCCTGCTAAGCCATGCGACGTTGCGTCTGTACTCAACGCATGCCCGAATAAAAATGACTCACGATCAACTTAAAGATTTAAAAAAAAAAAAAAAAAAATGGCCAAATATATATTAATCAACGTGCAATTAAGGCCCGGCCACACGCTCATGTTTTACTGCTAGTGTAAACCGGAAATTTTGCATGGAATGTCCGATTTAAGCATGTGGAAGCGAATGTAATAATTTACATACAAAGATTAAAGAACTTATTATCTATTTTGAACATTTTTTTACATCACAAAATTAAACTTTTAAATTGTAAAATGCTTTGGCAATCAATGTTTTGTTAAGGAACAGATTCAAATAAATGGTATTTTATTTGCCTGGCGCCAACCACGTTTCAATTTGTTACTCATTTCTTTAATGACGTCATTAGTGGTCGTACTTTTAACGGGGGTGAGCAGTAGAAGGTAATTTACTGGCCGATTAAAAGCGTAATTGACGTCTTCATTTGGATCCAACTCGTGATCGTACAGTTCCTGAGCTACTACGTCGCTAAAGTTGGCCTTGAAACTCGTGTTGTTAAACCCGACCCATATCGTGTACCTAAATCTATCATTCCTAATAGAATAACCCATGTAATTTACATTTTTAAGAGTAGGTTGGTCCGAGTCGTTTCTTGGAATCTTAGATGGTCTCGGGTACTGAGCGAAGACCTCGCTCTTCCAAGGACTACTCTTGTTCCTCAAAAGCGACGCGAAACTGAGACCTTCGGTACAAAGAACGACGCTAGGGTCGTCAGAACACGGCGGTACTGGTGGTAATTGTGCCAAATCTACCACCGATGGAAATAAATCCACTAACTCAACCATGTGGTCATAGACAACTGGAGAGGGACCTCGACTAAAAAGTATGGGAGATCGTTTTACGCGGGCTTTAAGTTTCTTAAAAGGTCTAGCTCTTTTTTCTGGGGTGTTTACTATCAGTGGTACGTTTAGGGCCACTTCGTAATTGCTGTATTTGGACCACTCTTGGTGTTCTCCGAGAGACACACCTAAAAGTTAAGCATTTAGGAGTAAATAAAATACAAACCGTATATACCAGTTACCGTACCATGATCGCTGGCAAATATCACAATGGTGTCTTTGGCTAGATTAGTTTTTTCGAGGGTATCGAGTATTTGACCCAAAAGGTCGTCAATGTAAGTGATCGCGGCGTAATAACTTTGTTTAACAAAGAGCTATAAAGTGTTGAGGTTAGGCTAAAAAACTTGGTTGGGGTATCTAAACGTACCTGCGTTGAGTTAGGCATTGGACCATAAGGAAAAGACATATTTAATTTAGCCATGTCTTCCCTCTCTCTAATATCGGTCCAAGGATTCCAGGCTACTGGTGGGATAGTAGTTGGCCGAGTAGGATTCGGTGCCATTGTGACGCGATTAATGTCGTAAAAGTCTGAGGTTGTAGGTAATATATTATCGTATCCCTCAACGGTACTAACTTCTTCTTACCTAAAAACTCCTTAGGATACTTCAATGGAATGTGAGGTTTGTAGAAACCAACTCCGAGAAAGAATGGTTCCTTAGTTTCACCTTCAGCGTAACTTTTTAGAAAGGACTTTGCATATTCCGTGCTTTCAATGTCCGGCAAGGTACCTCCAGGTTGGGTTTTAACGTCCACGGGACATATTAAGTTCATGTGCAGTTTACCATCTGTGTCCGGACATACTTTACGCATTTTGTACTTTTTTGTGGGGGGATGGTATGGGAGTTGCGTCCAACTGTACGGATAATCGTCGCTTTTATTGGAGACAACGCCTAAGTTACAGAGTTGGTTGAATGAAGCGACGGGATGGTTAGATTTAACTTAACTATCTTCAGTTTTACCATCGTGGAAAATCTTTCCGACGCTAACAGTGTAGTATCCGTGCTCTTTGAAATACTGAGGTAATGTTGTGTAATTGCCCACAGTATTTCTCCAGTACCCGTACGATTTGTCGTTGGCGTACAAGTGCAGGGAGTCTGGACGCCGACTAGTAAGTAGGGATGTACGACTAGGAGCGCATATGGCTTCCTATAGAGATAATGTCCATTTCATAAGACGTTTCAATCAAATTTGGGGGGGGGGATTAAAATTAACCTGGGCAAAAGCATTCGTGAATAACACGCCACTATTGGCTAACTGATCAATATTTGGAGTAATGGCGATCGGATCACCGTAACAAGACAAACTCGGACGCAAGTCATCGGAAATAACAAATAATACATTTTGTTTCCGTTTTTCAGGAGGTCTCGCTGTAGTCCTAACATCATCGACTTTAAATGAAGAAAATGATCTACAATTCATTCCAATTGTTTAAAACTGTAACTTTATTTTTCAAACGTACTTATGTCATCATAATCATCATCCTCGATCCTCGAGGCAATGTACCCGGTAAAAACCAATGCGACAAAAATAGCAGTTGCCAGAACAAAAAATAATACGACCAGGCAAATGATTACGTTCCGTCTGTGGTACTTTTTCACACCATTAGGTGGTAATAGGCTGGTCTTACTGGTGGTCGATTCAGCCATATTGAAAGCCTAAATACAAGAGCCGATTTTTAAGACGCAATGGATCAACAGCAGCCCACTGAACACCACTGTCTTGAATATAACCCTCAACAATTCATATTAACAATTGAAAGATAAATATTTATCACTCACGAGATAACATTTTTATTTAAGTACCAAAATTTTGAAATTCAAATAAATTTAAACTTATATTTAATAACAACCAACCTATTTCTGTGACACTTCAATTTCAATACAAGCCTTAGCGATAGCGTTCGAGTTCAAAGCAGAAATTTGAATGTTCAAAAACACGAAATAAAGGGAAACATTTGTGATTTGCATCAGTTAGAAACAACAACCGACACTTTCGAGATAGATTGACTGAAAACATAAAACTCCTAGTACACTTTCTAAAGGTAATGAAGTACGGGGACATAAGTGCCCCGTTCCTTATGTTATGTCGAGAATTGAAATATGTTGTTTCGCGTATGCCTTGCCTGTTACATGTAGGAGCACAAGCAGCAGGTGTTATAAATGCTGGCGGTTTCAACATTTTATAAAAGTTACGTCGCGATACGGGGTTTAGGCTTAGGGCTTTTGACACGGGATTTAATCAGTCAAAAGTTCAAAACTATTTAATAATTTCTAATGAATTGAATGAAACGTTGTTAAAATATATTTATTTGTAAAGCATTATTGTATACATTGACTAGGGCGTGTTATGGCTGTAAAAACAAGCTTATTTGTTAATTTATCTCTAAAAATATATGGTTATATTATTATTTATGGTGGTATGAGTATATATGGATTAATACAGCGTCTACGTTTCCAATTGATTGACAGCGGAGACAGATCTTTTATTGAGCTTAGATTCTCTCCATTTCATGATTGATGGCTCTAGAAGCCACGTAGCACTCGTCGAAATGGAAACCCCGCCCATAAGAAAGAACAAGCGATCGTATTTGCCGTAAAAATCGCGGAAGAGACCTATCACAAAGCGCAATTTCATTACTTGTTCAAAATACCCTTCCCTGGCGAACACGGAGACAAGACAGCAAGACATCTACGTTGAAAAAATAGTAGACTGACCTATAAGTGGTGGACAACCTAAGAAAACCACACCTATGGAAAAACTCCATATACTAAGTGCGGCTGGTAATCGTTCGAGACCCAAATAGTCCATAAAAAGAACACTGGTCAAAATGGTGGCACTACCTTCCAGAAACCCCAGTATAGAACACAAGGCGTAAATACCCATTTCCAATCGTACCATTGGTAGAAATATCATCAAAATGCCTGGTAATCCATAATGTAGGGTTAAAAGGTCAACGTCCACATTGCGTTTATTTGGACTTTAACCTCACTCACCAGACAAAGACTTGGTTATCATATAGATATGTTTACGTCTCACGTAACCCTTGTCCGATATCCAGCCAGTACACAAACGACCGATCAGATCAGGTAGCGAAAATATAGGTAGTAATAGAATTGCGTTGTCTTTGCTTAACCCAACATCGACAGCGTGATCGACTATTACCATAACGAACAGCAATAGAACGAGTATGGAAGACAAGGCGGATAGTGCTACGACTGTGAACATGGGTTCGGTCACGGTCGACCAGAACACGCGGACAATTTTCCCGCCAACACTACGACGCTCTGGTAGCGTTAGCCCAATTGGACTTTCAACTTTCTCGTAATACTCCTTGGCCAACCGCGATTCTAAGGGAGATTCTTCCAAGGGTTCTTGTTGAGCAAGTAGGCAAGGCTCGGTGGAATCGTTTTTATTAAACTCAAGGCACTGAAAGAAATGGGAAGACCGTGGCCGAAGCATAGATGCCCCTACTAGAACGTTCAAACCGATCCCGCCTAACACTAGGAATGTCCCAGGAAGTCCATAATAGGCCAACAAGTAATTGGTAAGGACGGGAAAGACAAAGGCTCCGCAAGTTGTACCAGAAAGTGAGATACCGTTGGCCGTAACTCTGGCCTTCGAAAAATACGAATTGGTCATGATGGCCAAACATGGCGTAACGAAACCAGTCCCGAAGCCTTTACAAATAAAACTCGGTCAAAAAAAAGAGGGGTCAGAGGTTTTAAGGACAGACCTGCTATAACCCCATAGCTGAATGTCACCCAATGAATAGAGAAAAATGTTAAATAGCACAAGACATGGCCCAATGTAACCAGAAGACCTGTGATGAACAATATTTGACGGACGCTCACGAGGTGCGTCAAAATTCCAACCAAAACGCCTAAGAATGGTTTAAGTTTTTTAGAAAACGCGAGCGAGTAATGGGTCTAAATTCATTGACGCCAAGGCCATAAATAATTTGATCCCCCCCCCCCCAAAGTTCGAAGCTGTCCAAATGCTTCCCGGCGCACAAGAGTAAACGCTATATCTTTGTCAAGAGGTCAATGAACCAAAACCCAACTACCACGTGATTTGCAACGCATTGGAACTGTTCCCAACAATAAATACGTGTAAGAATTATTTACCTGAAAAACATGCAGTTGCTATGCTCAAACTATATGGCCAAGAGGCTTCTTCCCGACTAATACCAAAATGCGTTATTGTGGCAGAATACAGCACCCCTTGGGAACGTAGCAAACCATTTGCGCAAAGATTTACCAGGAAGCATGAAACCGCAATTACCCAACTCCATCCACCATCAGGCCCGGGGTCATTCCAGATATCCACCATAATTGTTGGCCACAAAGTTTATAAAAACCGCACTATTTTTTATTACGTTTTTCTTATTTTAAACAACCGTATCATGACCCAGCACAATAATTTACTGCTTCGTATCAAGTGTATGTGATAAGAAATTTTCGCAAAAAACCAAAAAAATATTCAGGAACTTAAAGAAATAAATCAAGTCAAAGATCGGCTTCGAAATCGACTTGGTCTAATGGCTTTAATCCTAACTAGCAGACTAGCACAGGCCGCCCGTGACCCAGAGGCCAGAAAAACTTTTACCAAGGCTTACCAAATATTTTTCTATCATAATGAATTACATTTCTGGAGCTATAATCAACACGATAATAGCCTAAATCTTAAGACATGAAACGGGAATAACTTACATAACTGAATATTTCCACCGAGAAGATAGCGTATAAACCATAAACGACGGTTCAAAGATAAACTTTTCAAATGGAACAAAGCCAAAACGACAGTCTGAGTCTCCCGCCGCCAGGGAATGTCGGCTGCTGAAGAGAACTTCCTTTTCATGACTAGCACAAATCAGTTCACTTCCGGCGGCGTTTGCGGTGTAGCTTGTACAGAGCTAGCTTCGGTCTCGGCCTTTAATAGTGAGAGGACGATTTAAATTAACTTAATAATTTACCTGGAAAAATAATTAAAAAATAGTTATTATCGTCGAAGGAGAAGGTGCGTAACATTGCGAACTACATGACATTGGTATAGTTATACTGTAATATTATTCTGCCCTTTGTTTATATGATAAAAGGTATGGGTTTCGAAAAACGAGTGCTGATTACTGGAGCCTCCGGGCTCTTGGGTCGGCACATGTTGAAGTATTTTAACGATAATAATTGGAAAGTATTGGGTTTGGCATTCAACCGAGCAAAAGATGGCCTGGTTCAAATGGATATTAACAACACTGCTGAAGTTGAAGGCTTGATACACAGTTTCCAAGTAACAATGAGCATATCCCTATGTACCTACCTAACCACAGCCCCTTATAAATGCCCCCACTTTTCCAGCCTTCATTTGTAGTACACGCTGCGGCCCAGCGTTTCCCCGATATAGTTGAAAAAGAGTTTGACAAAAGCTATCAGCTTAATGTAACTAGCAGCAAATCCCTTGCAGAAATTACAGGTACTTTCCATACAACAACACTAAAACTCCTTGAAGCCGCCAATTTCCCCCTTAATATCCCCCACAGCTAAAAAGGGAATACCATTACTGTTCATCAGTACTGATTATGTTTTTGATGGAAAGAAGCCTCCTTACACTGAAGAAGACCCACCAAACCCAGTTAACAAATATGGCCAATTAAAGGCTGAAGCCGAACGAATCATACTCAAAGTCAACCCAAGTATATAACAACCAGGATAAAATGGAACGTTCGAAGAAATTCTAATTGTAAAATTGATAAATACACAACAGATTCTTGTATACTGAGGATTCCAGTTTTATACGGGGATGAAGAGTATATTGGGGAAAGTGCCGTATCATCACTTTTAAAGAGCTTGTTAGACACATCCCAGACTCACAATGTTTCAGTCTATGAAATTCGCTACCCATCACACGCTAATGATATTTCTTCCATAATTGTCCAATTACTTGAGAAAAAAATGGAGGTAAACTTGGTTTAACAAGAATAGGGAGCTAACAATTCTGACCCTTCTATCTCTTACTGGAGTTTCATCCCCCCTAACGGTTGGAAACAGTATTCTACGCTCAAAAATGCCAACCAGAGAGGGGCTGAGTGACGTCAGACTATCTCTTCCCCTAGCCAGTTGTTAGCTCCCTATACAAAAATTTGTACATCCTCGAGAATTAATTTCGCATTTTATATAGAATCCGGAAGAAGTCGTAGGTATATATCAGTGGTGTGGTTCTGAAGGTTTGACCAAATTTGGTATGGTTAAGTCCATGTCTACCGTATTTGGCTTACCAATGGACCATATCAAACCAGAAGCCCAGCCAAATAATGCTACAACTCGGCCTCATAATTGCCAACTTTCTCGGGAAAGATTGATGTCATTAGGTATCGAAAGACATACAACATTCCAAGAAGGAATAAGAAGCTTTAGGAAATTCTTGTAACGAATTCAAAAACAAAACGAAACAAAAAGAAAAATAAATTTCTCCCATTAAAATTTAATTAATTAATATACACTACTTTCAAGTTTCAACATAATCCCCATTATTTTTCCTACAAAAACCAGTTTTGTTTCTACGATGGTTCAATACAATTTATTCAGAACCAGTTCGCTCGCTGTTAAAGGATAATTGCACATTGACGGATGACTATCAGAGACTCAAAACTAATTACTACCTAAGATTAAACTATTGTAATTCACTGTGATTTAAACATCCAAAGTTCCCCTATTAATTATTTTTTTTTTTCCTTTTCCTTTTGGTTGTCACGCATTTCTTTGATTTTTGAACTTGGACGAGAAAACTGGTTGTAAACAATTGAATAAATAAAAATGATCTGTATAATAAATTGTTTATGAAAGAAATGCACGCTTAATTCTACTTAAATTAAATTAATTATAATTTACTAGCTGTTACCCGCGGCGTCGCTCGCGTGTAATAAGAACTTCCATCAAAATTATACAAAGAATGGGTAGATTTTACTGATGACTAATATTTTTGTAGCACCCTAGGAGCGAAGGCACTCGGCGTTGCCCGTCAGCCCGTCGGGATGCATTTTTTATTACTTTTCACGCGGACATTATTCCATAAAGAAGGGTTTTTTAGTTTTTGGCCGCCATTTAAAAAGATGGCAACAAATCGAACCTAAAAGACCATTCAGTCTATCTATAGGTTAAAGGAAACCAGTGTACTAAATATCTGTGAAATCGGTTGAAACGCGCGGACTTTGTTGCATAGAGAAGAGTTTTTACATTTCTGGGCGCCATTTATTAAGATGGCGGCGGATTGGAAAAATCTTTCTTAGTACGCGCCTACTACTTATGAGTAACGTTCATGCAAATTTTCAGCCTTCTAGGGCAAGCGGTTTGGGCTGGGCGTTGATTATCAGTCAGGACTTTGATTTATATTATAATTTATTTCTTTAATATTTTTATAAAGGCGTCACGTGGTACTTCAACATTTCCAATCATTCTCATTTTCTTCTTGCCTTCAGCTTGTCTTTGTAGTAATTTCATTCTACGTGTGACATCGCCTCCGTACTTCATTTTTCAAAAATAATTAGCTTTCTTTCAAGGCTTTCTTAATGAAGTAATCTTACCAATTTAGCGGTAACATTCTTCCCTAAAGCCTTAATATTTTCCCTAGCCACAATTTTCCCACCGACAGTTGCTTGAATAGCGATAGTGTATAGTTGAGCTGGTACAGTCTCTTTTAATTTAGCGCAAATTGCTTTTCCAATTTTGGTTGCCCTTAGTGCACTGACTATTAAAGTCAATTCTTCAACCATAACACCATTTAACAGGACATTCAACTAAAAAATAAGAAAAGCCACCGATATTTAATTTAATTTAATTTAATTTAACAATAATTAATGGGATATCAATTAAAAATGTATCAATCTTTATGATTAAGTATTTCAAACATTAAATGAAAATACCAAAAAGGGAAAGTTGAAGTTAAGTTAATATTGCGAGTGTTTGAATTGAACTAGAGCATATGTCCTAGTTCAGAGTGCATCTCGCAGCGAAATATTAGTACCAAGTCTTACCAAGAAGCGATATCTAGTTTATTAGGGAGAAGGTATAAATTCGCCACATTTATAATCTAGCTTTATCTCCAGTCCAAACGTATAGTAGGTCCGGAGTTAATCCCCGCCGCCTCTAAATTACAACCAGCATCTCATTGGTTCTTGAAAACTCGCGTCAGGGCGACGCGAATGACGAAAATTACAATCATATTTTCCGACTGAGGAGAGGCAGCGAAATAGCCCGGCCTCCTTTTACGTCCCCCCCCCCTTGTATATTGAAAGGGCGACTGGGATTATGGCGCGCGAATACTTAGGCATCTTATACCTTCTCCCTAGTAAACTAGATATCGCTTCTTGGTCTTACCTTAACCAATTCGCTGATTTCGAACCCACAATCTTCATAATCAAAACTGGCATATCCCGAAGATATTGACTTCAAATCATCAAAGAAATCAACTATCACCTCATTAAGAGGAAACTTATATTGCAACATTATATTTGTATTATCTATATTTTCCGAGTGTTTCTGAATACCCCGCCTTTCCTAATAATAATTAAAAATGATAATTTTAACTAATTTAATCACCCTTAACTTAAATAAACACCGTTTACCATGCAAAGACTCGTTACAGATCCTAAATAAGTATCTGGTGTTATAATAGTACCCAAAACCATTGGTTCCAGATACTCCTCGACAATGGTTCTATCTGGGAACTATTTAAGAACATTAATCTTAATCCCAGTTCAATCCAAATCCATCAGTACCTCTAACGGATTTTTAATCAATATCTCTGTTCCTTCAGCGATTTTATTTTTCTTTGAAGCTTTTAATCTCGCTTTATAAGAAACATTTGGGGCTGTAACTACAACCTGGGCATCAAATTCTTGATCTAAACGTTGGCAAAACACCTCCATGTGTAAAAGACCCAGAAAACCCAGTCTCCAGCCCTGACCCAAAGCTGGGCTAATATAAGAATACGGTTAAAGCCTATAAACATTAAACTGATTTTTTTTTCTGTATCGTTTTTAACTAACCTAGAACATTTAGCGACATCGACACTAGAGTCATTTAAAGTTAATTTTTCTAGGGCTACCCTAAGTTCATTAAGTTTCGATTGATCAGCTGGGTATATTCCAGCAAATACCTAAATTAGAATTAAATACGAAGTTAAAGGAAAGTTCAGGTAACATAACATTATACCTTAAAATAATGGCCTTTTTCTAAATACAAAAGTAAAATTATTAAAAATAATAAATGATCTCTTATTACAAAATAATTTGCATTTAATTAGTCTTAAAAAAAACAATCAAGGACTACTGCGCCGCCATTGCTTTAGTGACGTCTGATTGATACCCCTAATGGGATTGGTTGAATTCTCACAGGCTGAGAGGTAAAGGGGGGCAGGGCTAGGAGGGTTCGCGATAGCGTACGCCACTAAAGCAATGGCTGATGGCGCAGTAGTCTTCGTTTTTAAGACTATTTAGGCCTAAATGCGAATTATTTTGTAATAAGAGATCATCTATTCTCTTCAATATTTTTCCTTTTATGTTTAGAAAAAGGCCGTTCTTTTAAGGTATATGTTACGTTGGTTTAAGAAAGTGTTTCAAGCTCTTTGATTGTAATCTTCAATAGAAATTAAAAGACAACTAAAGGGAGAGCTGACTGTTTAATTTTGCAAGAATTTTTAATAGAACTTGGAAATTTATTTGCCAAAGTTCTGAGTGCATCTTGCGCCGAAAAAAAGAAGTATTTAAAAACCAAAAGTGTCAATATATACCATTGGTTTAGCTGCAGGTATAGTAGGTAAAGTATCAACAATGACATCTTTATGATGTAAAGTTTCTCCAATTTTAGCCTCAGATGAGTTTCTAATATTTGCTGATAAGAAACCAGCTTGACCCGCTTTACTGAATTAAAAAGTTAATTTTAATTTAACTAAACTAATAATAATAACGACTCGAGTATTTAAATTAAAATGTTTTGGTGATTATGAAGTTAAGAAATATTTAAAATCAATTCTGTAACCAAAAGGTATACACCAAATTTTACTTTCGCGAGTACTTTGATTGAACTATACGATTAAATTTACATTTAGTTCATCGTGCGACTCGTCTAATGAATAAAACTGCCTGTACATTAAAATACTTACTCACAGCTCAGTTGCTTGAATTTCTTCCGGAGCTAATATACCTACATCTCGAACTTCATATGTTTGTCCAGTACTACTTGCAATAATTTCATCACCAACTTTAACTTTGCCATCAACAATTGCTAATAGAGCCACAACTCCTCTATATTTATCAAACCAGGAGTCAAATAGTAGACCACGAAATGCTTTCGATAAGTCACCAGGTGGACTGAATAATTTTGCATGGGTTATCAATCAATCTTTTACATAAATCACGTTTATTTACCGTGGAATTTTGGTAATGATTGCATCGAGGAGTTCCTCAATTCCAATCCCAAGTTTGGCGGAAACTTTTATAATATCATTAGAATCAATTTCAAACAGTTTTTTCAACTGACTCGCCACTTTCTCGGGATTGGCGTTCTTTAAATCGATCTTATTCATGACAGGAATAATTGGAAGGTCAGAGCAAAATGCCAAATTAAAATTGGCCACAGTTTGGGCTTGAACCCCCTATAATCAAGAGATTCCATTTTAAACCCACGAATGCGTTGCCAATGAAATATTTCGTTCATTCGTCTTACTTGATTGGCGTCAACAAGTAAAATAACGCCTTGGCAAGCGCATAAAGACCTAGCAACCTCGTAACTAAAATCTACATGACCCTAATATGTAACATATTGACCATAAAGTTGTAGTTCTTTTATATAATATTTGTAATTCTTGAATGTTTAACAAGCTTACAGGTGTATCTATAAGGTTCAAAAGGTAGGTTGTCTCCCCTTTTTTATATATCATGGAAGCAGTTTGAGCTTTTACAGTAATTCCACGCTCCCTCTCAACTTGAAGTTTGTCTAAAACTTGCTCATTTTTATCCGTTTTGGATATTGTTCCCGTAAATTCCAATAATCTATCAGATAACGTGCTTTTTCCATGATCTACATGAGCAACGATACTAAAATTTCGAATATTTTCCCTCGGAATTTCATCAAGTGCATTCTGTTAAGTAAGTAACACGCAAATGGACCTGGTTACATTACATGCACATCCATAAATTATAAGAATTGGTAACGTTTAAACATACTTTAAACGCCACTTCTTTTTTAGTGGCCTTAATATTGGATTGCCACCTTGATCGTAATAAAAATTAACATAATATTCGAAAAACTGCATATTTTCAAAGTTTTAGACAATAACAATAGCTACCTAACGGAAATATTTGTTAAGCCTTGGCCACGCACGTGGCTTTTGCCGGTTTGCCGAACATATATTACATTTTGCATTAATTTGTTTAAACTAAGCCTTAATGAGCCTAAATATTCTATATTATATAATGCATTCATTTAATTAAAACTAATTAACAAAACTTAACAGATTTACTTATTCCCATTGCATGCAACGTTGTCAAGAACTGAAGGTTTCTTTGTTACCGACTTACCGGCCCGAAAAGATACACTATTTAATACGCCTCTTCGATCATGCAACTAAGAGGAAAAGACGCCAGAATAAAACTTCGCCTTCCATCTCGCTTTTTGGCGCATGCGCTCTAAGCGTTTTGGGTACAGAAAATGCGCAGAGACAGCTATGGGGTCAAACCCCCTTGTATATCCAAATAGTCAGTGTTGCCTACCCCCTTTTTACATCGAAGAGGCTTATATGGGGCGACTTCCCCAAAATGGCGGACACCCATCAACAAAGAACAAAGGAAATGCACGTGCTCGGTAAGGATGTGACATCTGCTTCAAGCACCCGACTGCACCGAAAAATACACACCCTTCATTTCCCATGTAAATTTAAGAGCGCCTATTTTCGGTGCGGTCAGTGGTAGGTACCAAAATAATCAATTCAACCAATAAAAACAAAAACTTTACGAAAATAGGTGGGAAATATAAGAACATTTAATTATAGTTTCCTTCAAATTTTTTTAATATATCTGTATACACAAAGTATAAATAAATACTTCATTTACTACAGTTTTATTTCATTCTTTTTATGAGCCCAGTTTATTATAATTATAATTATCATTCTCAATCTTCCAAAAAGAAATAGTTTCCCCCTTTTTTCTGTTCCACATCCTAAAATCCAGATTAAAAATAAATAAAAATAATTAAAATCCAAGATAGAAATAGAATAAATCATTAAAGGAAACAATATAATCACCTTCACTGAATTTAATTTATTAATCCTAGGCCTAAAATTATTGGGATCTCTCCTGAACGTAATATTCAATTGCTCTAAGAATTTGTTCATTCCCGCTAACAGAGTTTGAGGTCTAAAAAAATGAAGATATATTAAATTAATTCATACCTAAAATGAAATGGGCGCCTAAATGTTAAAAATTTAACAATATAACCATGGATGAAGGATGCGCGTGAGGAAATTTGTTTTCACTCTACAGGATAGGCAACTCCCTATCTCGAACGACAGAATATTCTGTATATACTCTGTTACAACGTCGGTTGTCAGCACGCGCAAAGCTATTTCTCTATGTAACGTAGCTTTGCACGTTACGTGCTGTCAAGAGACAAAAAACTTCAGGATCTTCAGGATTTAAAATATCCGCGAGTTTTTTAGCTCGAGTGCATGCACGGACCTCTAGGCCTTAGTTTCAAATGCGTGTAGTAGGCTGTATGCAATTTCAAACGTATTTGAAACTAAGGCCTAGAGGTCCGTGCACTCGAGCTAAAAAACTCGCGGATATTTTAAATCCTGAAGATCCTGAAGGTTTTTGTCTCTTGACAGCACGTACAAAGCTACGTTACATAGAGAAATAGCTTTGCGCGTGCTGACAACCGACGTTGTAACAGAGTATATACAGAATATTCTGTCGTTCGAGATAGGGAGTTGCCGATCCTATAGCGTGAAAACAAATTTCCTCACGCGCATTCTTCATCCATGATATAACTTACATATTTGCCGTGGCAGTCATAGAAGGAACTCCCTCAAATACGATAACTCTATCAGCAAGATAGGTAGCCATGATAAAATCGTGTTCCACAACAAAACCAGTCTTCTTGGCGTGCAAAATAAATCTTTTGATAACTTTAGCAGCGGCTAAACGTTGTTCGGAATCCAAATAGGCAGAGGGTTCGTCTATTAAATAAACATCAGCTGGTTTTCCTAGACAAAGCACCAAAGCAACGCGTTGCAATTCTCCTCCCGATAGATTTTGAACCTATTTTTAATTTGAAGAAACTTTAGAAATTAACACCCGACCCGGATTAAGTTAATTTAAAAAATAAACAATAAACAACCTCTTGGTCCATAATATGATCAATTTGAAGGGGTTTCATAACTTCACCAACAAACTGGGGATGAACATAAGCGTCCCTAATTTTCTCATGGAAAAGTTGTCTAACTGTGCCTTGTGACTTGGGTGATATTTTTTGGGGCTTGTAACTGACATTCAAAGGCGGAATGTCGGCTATTAATCAACAATAATTAGTGAATTAAAATTAAAATTAAGTAAACCTTAAATAGAAGAGCAGGGTTCGTACAAAATTTTCGAAATTAAATTCCCTGCCTTTTCCAGGTTTTCCCTGACAAAATTCCACAAATTTCCCTGACCATTTGCAATAACGTACATGGCGAACACATGAAAACCAATCTAAATTCACTTGAATCATTTTTCCACGAGTTTTTTTTTATAAAAATAAGCAAATTATTGTGTTTAAATGTAACTCTATCAAAGTAATAACTGGAGCGAGCGAAGCGAGCTCCGCGAATTTGGGGCTCTGGTCAAATCTCAGACAACACATTTTCTGGTCACCCTTGTACTGTTATCCAGGCTTTAAATTTCCCTCCAATATATTTTTCCCTGGCATTTCCCTGACTTTTTAGGTCTATTTTCAATTTCCCTGACATTTTAGGCCCATTTTCAATTTCCCTAACAGTTTTAGGCCCATTTTCAATTTCCCTGACATTTTAGGCCCATTTTCAATTTCCCTGACTTTTCCCTGACATTTTAGGCCCATTTTCAATTTCCCAGACTTTTCCCTGACATTTTAGGCCCATTTTCAATTTCCCTGACTTTTCCCTGACATTTTAGGCCCATTTTCAATTTCCCTGACTTTTCCCTGACATTTTTAGGCCCATTTTCAATTTCCCAGACATTTTAGGCCCATTTTCAATTTCCCTGACATTTTAGGCCCATTTTCAATTTCCCTGACTTTTCCCTGACATTTTAGGCCCATTTTCAATTTCCCTGACTTTTCCCTGACATTTTAGGCCCATTTTCAATTTCCCAGACTTTTCCCTGACATTTTAGGCCCATTTTCAATTTCCCTGACTTTTCCCTGACATTTTAGGCCCATTTTCAATTTCCCTGACATTTCCCTGACATTTTAGGCCCATTTTCAATTTCCCTGACTTTTCCCTGACATTTTAGGCCCATTTTCAATTTCCCAGACTTTTCCCTGACATTTTAGGCCCATTTTCAATTTCCCTGACTTTTCCAGGTTTTCCAGGATTTCCAGGTCGTGTACGAACCCTGATTAGAGTTAAAAGAACATACTTCCTTCATCTGGCTTTAGTCTACCAGCCATCATACGAATAAACGTAGTCTTCCCAGTTCCATTTTCGCCCAACATGACAATAATTTCGGAATCAGTGAAAGTTCCACCTTCAACTTGTAGGAAAAACTCATCCAGCCTTTTACTCATTTTGGGATATTCGTAACGGCACATTCTTTTAACCTCCTCTTCGTTAGCAGTTTCGGCTACTTTGAACACGAGGGCAGACTCCCTAAATCTTAAATTTTCAGTTGGTACAAAACCATCCAGGAAAATGTTTATTCCTTCACGAACGGAGAAAGGCATAGTAACAACTCCATAAGCACCAGGAACACCGTACAGACAACAAATAAAATCGGATAAATAATCCAAAACTGACAAATCGTGTTCAACCACAATAATGTACCTGTTAGAAGAAGAAAAATGAAATTAAATATTATTAATTAAACTTATAAGATATATAATAAAAATCAATTAGATTCAAAAAATTATCTCATTTAAATCTAATCCACATTAAATTAAAGTGTTCAGAATGTGAACAGCAGTTTTGAAGCTTTTTTTTAATCATAGATGGTTAATGAATCTGAACATATTTGAAGGAAAAGATCCCGGTTCTACACATTATACCTACAGTTGAACTAATTGCTGGTTTTAGTTAGCACATGGTTCATACAACAACTTTTGGGAAACAAATTTCCCTGAGATTTATGGGAGGTTTTTCCCCATATACTTCACTGAGATTTCCCGGTTTTTTCCCTTATACTTCCCTGAGATTTCCCGGTTTTTTCCCATATACTTCCCGGTTTTTCCCCATATACTTCCCGGTTTTTCCCCATATACTTCCCTGAGATTTCCCGGTTTTTTCCCATATACTTCCCGGTTTTTCCCCATATACTTCCCTGAGATTTCCCGGTTTTTCCCCATATACTTCCCGGTTTTTCCCCATATACTTCCCTGAGATTTCCCGGTTTTTTCCCATATACTTCCCGGTTTTTCCCCATATACTTCCCTGAGATTTCCCGGTTTTTTCCCATATACTTCCCGGTTTTTCCCCATATACTTCCCTGAGATTTCCCATATACTTCCAGGTTTTTCCCATATATATGGGGTATCCTATGGAGCAAATGTTAACGAAGGAGGAGGGGGGGGGCGAATATGACTATAACATACTCAAATGACATCCCTGTATCTCTAGTAGAACCAGAGTTATGAGCCTCCAAAGTATAATGTAATGTTAATCCTATGGAGGGGATGTTCACGAACATTTTGCTTAATTACTCGGCCCCTGTTTGTCGTAGCCCTACGTTTTTAATATGGTTAGATGGGGGACAAATAGGACTATAACATACTCAAATGACATCCCCATATCTCTAATAGAACCAGAGTTATGAGCCTCCAAAGTATAGTGTAATGTTAATCCTATGGAGGGGATGTTCACGAACATTTTGCTTAATTACTCGGCCCCTGTTTGACGCAAATTTCCCTGATTTCCCTGAATTTTACTTAAAATTCTAAATTTCCCTGAGGTTTTTGTCAACTATTTATTTCCCTGATTTTTCCAGGTATTCCCGGTTTTCCAGGTTTGTATCAACCCTGTAGCAGAAGCCTCTAAACATGGCTAGGCATTAATCAGCATTTTTAAGACCACATAATGCTAATTACTTATTAAGTTATTATATTATAAATAATAGATAATTTATTTTTTTCCCTTTTAAGGTATAATGTTATGATCCTGGAGCTTTTCCTTTAAATGTAATTAATGTAATTATTAATTAATTATTGTATAATTATTTACTTTTCTGGGTGGATAAGACCTCTAATGGCCAAGGCAGCTTTTAATCTCTGTTTTACATCTAAATAACTGCTAGGTTCATCAAACATAAAACTGAAATAACAAAAAGAATAAATAAATAATGTAAGCGGTAATCAAATTAAATTAACAACAATACAAAACTAAGTTTAAGTTTAAGTTTAAAATTAATAATGTCTCATATAATTAAAATTATTTTCAGCAGTACTCAGAATGTGAACAGCAAATTTGTTATTAATCATTGACAAGATTAATTTAATTTAATTTAACTTAATTAAAGTTATATTAAAATAGTAGAGAACTACTTTCTTACATATCAGCTCTCTGTATGCAAACCATAGCGCAAGCAAAACGCTGAAGTTCTCCTCCAGATAAATCCTCAATGTTACGATTGAGCACTTTTTTAAGATCTAAAACCTCACAGACATGATCTTGGTTTTTAAGTTCATCTTTTTTATCAATCATTTGTTGAACTGAACCCTTTATAATAAATAAATAAATAAAAAGACTACAGAGTCAACAACACAAATTAATTAAGAATCAAATGACCGCGTCAAATATTTTAATTAAAGGGAGGGTGAAGTGGAAAATCAAGTGATATTTTTTATCGATTCTTCTACTAATTATAAGATCAGTCTGCATAGTGAAACATTCAGGAAATACCAATTCTGAATGATTTTAAAATTATTTCAAATTAGGTTCAGATTTTAAGGATAATTTTAAATAAGGACCTCCGACCAATCGCGTAACGCCCTGCCTTTTTATTAACAAAATTCTCGTGGCACGTTCCGTGTTGAAGGAAATTTATCACGAGATTTGATAAAATTGGGCGCACGGCGTGACAATCGTGGCTGGCGCGAGACATGGAGCGTGCCACGAGAATTTAGTTAGTAAAAAGGCAGGGCGTTACGCGATTGGTCGGAAGTCCTTGTTTAAAATTATCCTTAAAATCTGAACCTAATTTGAAATAATTTTAAAATCATTCGGAGCTGGTATTTCCTGAATGTTTCACTATGCAGACTGGTCTTACAATTAGTAGAAGAATTGATAAAAAATCACTTGATTTTCTACTTTACCCTCCCTTTAAGTCTCATAAATATTAATAAAAACTCCTCAAAACCATTCAGAATGTGAACAGCAGTATATTGTTTATAATCATTGAAAGTAAAAACCATTAAAAAGTGCTTTAAATTAAAAAATTGTATATTACCTTAATAGCTTTTGGAATTTGGTCCACGTATTGGGGTTTGATGATAGCTTTCAAATCATTCTCTAAAATCTTTGTAAAGTAATTTTGAAGTTCGGAACCTCTAAAATAAGTCAAAATCTCCGTCCAATCAGGTGGGTCTTTGAATCGACCTAAATTAGGCTTCAATTTTCCAGCTAAGATCTTCAAGGCAGTTGATTTCCCGATACCGTTGGTACCAACTAAACCTAATACTTCACCAGGTCTCGGAGTTGGTAATCTGTGAAGTTTGAAGGAGTTTTGGCTATAACGATGAGTAGTGTCCTTTTCTAAGTTGCTGGGTAAATTAATGATGGTAATAGCTTCAAATGGGCATTTCTATTTAATTGGGGAATGTTTAAAACTCTGATCTTGTCAATAGGAATCCAAAGACACTTACTTTCACGCAAATACCACACCCAATACAAAGTTCTTCAGATATGATGGCTATTTTATCATTTGGAGTTACTTCAATACATAGCTTTCCTTTTTTTATTTAATTTAATTAATGGTTAATTTTAAATATTCTAAACTGATTCTTAATTAATTGTCTTACCCATTCTAACAACTGGACATGATTTTTTACATTCTTGTTTGCACCTTTTTGGTTTACATTTATCATTATTTACAATAGCAATACGAGTTAATTTATCTTGCGAAGACATTTTTTTTCGTAATTTTACTTCAATTCATTTGAGTTAAAACCAAATTATTTCCCCAACACCTAAAATTAAATTTAATTCAGTGATTTTCCGACCCCAATTTCAGTTTTCAATTTAATTTCAACATATGTGGTTTGTTAAGCCTTGGCCAAATTTTAACTATCCCCCGAAAATCTACATTTTAAATCTTCAAGGCCATTTTAAATATGGAAATTTTTTGATAAAAATGTTAATAGATACCTCTTAAATAAATTATCAGTAGAAATTGATAGAAAATAGATTTAATTTCCTTCTTTAAACTGGACCGAAATTCAGCGTGACCCTTCTTCTTGGAAAACGACCACGTTTGCGAAATAGGAAAATGGCGGACAACGTTGTCAACCAAGGGCGAGAAATAGGCCAAAAACCGCGGGAAATTTCAAATTTCTTAATAAATAGCAACCCCTTTTGATCACTATATTTTAAATATTTTGCTTCAAAATTAGTTTTAAAATATAATCATTAGGCCTGTTTCGTTTAGGCCTATATCGTTTTGGCCTAATTTGTCAGCTTCTTGTATGCTTAAATACTTTGCCAAATCGAAAATGGCCGCCAATGTCTCCAACCAAGGGCGAGAAATAGGCCAAAAACCGCGGGAAATTTCAAATTTCTTAATAACAACCCCTTTTGATCACTATATTTTATATATTTTACTTCCAAATTAGTTTTAAAATATAATCATTAGGCCTGTTTCGTTTTGGTCTAATTTGTCAGCTTCTTGTATGCCTAAATACCGTTGCGAAATCGAAAATGGCGGACAATGTCGCCAACCAAGGGCGAGAAATAGGCCAAAAACCGCGGGAAATTTCAAATTTCTTAATAACAACCCCTTTTGATTACTATATTTTAAATATTTTACTTCAAAATTAGTTTTAAAATATAATCATTAGGCCTGTTTCATTTAGGCCTAATTTTTCAGCTTCTTGTATGCCTAGATACAATGAAAACAGATTTTGACTCAACAAAATTTAGGCTTAGCTAGAACTATAAAGGAAGAAAACTAAGAGATATAATAAAACTAGTTTATATTTGAAATATTTTACTTCCAAATTAGTTTTGAAATATAATCATTAGGCCTGTTTCGTTTAGGCCTAATTTGTCAGCTTCTTGTATGCCTAGATACAATGAAAACAGATTTTGACTCAACAAAATTTAGGCTTAGCAAGAACTAGGCCTATAAAGGAAGGAAACAAAC
Organism: Phalangium opilio; assembly: GCF_054372755.1. NCBI lineage: Eukaryota > Metazoa > Arthropoda > Arachnida > Opiliones > Phalangiidae > Phalangium > Phalangium opilio. The sequence goes on along the minus strand of NW_028324187.1, from coordinate 1,458,078 downwards.
AAAAAGATATAATAAAACTAGTTTTATTTCATTTTTTTACTCTTGAGTAGGGCGTTTCTTAACGCAACTTGTTTATCTCTGAAAGACCTTTTTATTTTCCCTTTAGCCTTATACTTGATCATCATGAAAGCCTTATTCTTATTCTTTTCACGATTAGGTTTTGAAGCATAGGGATTAAGTTTCTCTTTCTTTTTACTATACTTTTCCCTATCTTCTCTCCCACCCTAAATCCATCAAATCGCATTTAGATTATATCTCTCAATAGAACTAAAAATAAAATTAGTATATTTATATTACCATAATAGTTTCAAGTCTGGATTCCTTATCATGTTTCCTCCTTTTATGAATTTTTTCAATGGAAGCCAATGAAACAATTTCTCCTTTTTCCGCCAAGTTTATTGTTTCCTCTTCTAATCTTCTTTTAGAGTTTTTGGGAGCGGCGGAATGAACGTGTTTAGCAATTTGCGCCGCCTGTATCTTTTTAAATTCATCCTGATTTAAAATCCGAATTTGGGAAACTAACGAAGCTTTTTCAACTTTGTCTTCGAGACTAAGTTTAGGACGTTTCTTATCAGGTGATTCATCTTCATCTGAGCTTTCAACCTCCTTAAAAAATTTAAACAGATGTTAAACTGTAACAAAAGAGTTAAATTAAGAGAAACTTACAACTTCTTCTCCGTCAGATTGAGGAACATCAATCCAACTTCCATCACTGTCATTATCGTCTTCCTCTTCAGATTCCTCGGCATTTTCATCCGCTTCTTCATTCAAAACTTCAGCACCAGGAATATAATCTTTAACATCAAGCTCTCCGTATTGTTTAGCTTTAATTTCTTGCGTTGCTTCAGTTGGTTTACCCTAAGATTCAAATCGGTATCGTACAATTAATTTTCTTCAGATGAAGAAACACTTCTTACCCTAAACTTTCTTGATAGTAATGCGGGATTAATTGCTCTGAACAATTGTACTAATGACCTAGAAGCCATCATTACACCTAAAAAAAAGTGTTTTCACGCAGTTAATTTATGCCTAATCTTTGAAATAAAGTGTTAGGGTTCGTACGAAATTTTTACATTGAAAATCCCTGACTTTTCCAGGTTATCCCTGACCAAATTTTGGAATATCCCTGACCATTTTAAGGTGTTTACCAGAGCCCACTTCGTCACACCTGGCTCATATTTAGCATTGCTCGAAGCATGGCTTGATATACCAAACAAAATCCCTGACATATCCCTGACTTTTTAGAAAAAACATTTAAATCCCTGACTTTTCCCCCTAGTTTTCATATCCCTGACTTATCCAGGTTCCGTACGAACCCTGGTGTAAATTACTTTTATCTTTGTAAGATTTGTACAGAGCTAAATCTTGCAACAAATCTTCATTCATAGCTAAGGGACAACGAGTACAGAGTTCTCTTATTGCGTTAATTCCAACTGCCATGACTTCAGATGAATTCCTTTCCGTGACAAAGTTGTCGGCAATTGTTTTTACAATAGGTTCTATTGTCTATTAAGTCAAATTATGAATTAAATTAAATGGTTTACTAATTTAATTTTTTAATTTAATTTAAAACAATTTAATACTTCAGGGGGTATTAATTCATGCGAGGCTTGGGCTGTGTATTGCAATATTCTAGTCACGTCTCTTTGATGGGGTTGTAGATACCTCATCAAGTATGGATAAAAATTCAAGACAAAAAGCTAAAAGTGTCAAAGTTGATATCAATCTATGTGACTGAGTCATGAAATTAATTAATTTTAATTAATTTCTACCTGATGAATACCAATTAACCTTGAAATAAGGTTCATGGCCATTAATTTAACTTCAAATCTTTCATTTAAACCTTCTAGAGCTTTAAATAATTTTTCAGCCATTCCTGCAGTCATTAAAATTAATTACAGGTGATTAATTAGTTTACAATTAATTACCTTGAGGATCATGTATTAAATGAATGGCTGAAAAATTGAAAGACGGAGCTTTCTGTTGTTTCTTCTTCTTTTTAACCACAGTTTTGGTTCTTTCTAAGAGTCTCTTACGTTTTTTGGACTTTTTATTAACTCTATTAGCTAACGCTACATCTTTTGGAGAAACTACTTCATCCTAAAATTAATTATAATTTGATTAATTGAGTAAAAAATTAATTAAAGCTTATACTTCTGATTCAGATTCACTCTCTTGACCATCCTCTTTATCGGAACCCAAGAAAAACTTTAGTGCAGCCACCATAACTTTTGTTAAATTAGAGAAACAAGCGGTTGCAATAACATTGACTGTTTTAGAATCATTCCATATATTTTTCTGGTATAATTCTATCATAACATCCAAAGCAACTTTAGCGGCAATTGGATGATTTTCAGTCAACATTTTAACCATGAAGTTTTGTAGATTCTGTTTAATTAATTTCATTTTCAACTTATATTAGAACAAAAAACTGTTTAAATTATGTTAATTTTTAACATTACAGTGTTTAATTTAGCATTTTTATGTTTTGAATTGATGTTTTTGATATCAGTTATGATATGAATCTGTAGAAACTTTCGTAATTGTTTGTCTTGGCATTTAAGAAGTTTGAAGAAAGGATCCAAAAGATCAGTGGGTGTAAGCAAAGATTTGTTCCTCAAAAGGATTAATGCTCTACAAAATGTCTAAAGAATATAACTTTATTGAAGTAATTTGATAAATTAATGTTAATTTCTTTAATTAGATTTCAAAACTTTAATAACCATTCTCATATCCGGATCCAAAACAGTTTTATGATTTTCTAAGATCTTAATTATTTCCTTTGGAAAGCTTTTCAAATCATCGGGATAGCAATGGGCTACTTGAGCCAAAAACATAACAATATCATTGAGACCCTTATTAAAGTCCGTCGGTTTAAGATTGAAGACTTGTAAGAGAGATTGATAGTGTTTATGCTGTTGTCGGAACTATTAAACGCGTTTATATTCAATAATTAAATTAATTTAGACATCTAAACTTAATTTTAACGAGCCAAGGCTTAGCTTAAACTTACCTCATCTCGATAAGATACCGAATCCCGCTTTATTAAATTCTGAAGTTGAGGTAAATTATTACCTAACTGATTATTAACGCGTTTTCTCATTATCAAAATTAATTAAAGATTTATCATAATTAACTATTTTAAATTAATTAATTCAAGTGACTAAAGTACACGTGGACTCCTCCTAAGTGAAGCAGAAGACTTTTTAAATGCCAGTAAGTTTCGTACAGTGCAAAACAACGAAAACAACCGATCCAACTTATTCGGGCAAACGAGCTTAAATCGGTTTTACACTAGAACGCAAGTACAGGGCGCGCAATTTAAACTACTATTTTTTCATTGGCTGCTTGCCTTTGGCCACCATCAAGGTTCCTAAAGAAAAGCGCTATGGGATCGTACAGTGCAAAACAACGAAAGCAACCGATCCTACTTATTGAAACCAACCAGCTTAAATCGGTTTTACACTAGAACGCAAGTACAAGGCGCGCAATTTAAACTACTATTTTTTCATTGGCTGCTTGCCTAAGCAGGGTCGGAAATAAGCACAGGACACTGGACATTGTCCAATAAAAATTTAAAATGTCCTATAATTTTTCTAAAAACTAAGGGGGTCACTGGACAGTTGACCAGTAAATATTTCTCAAGTTTTGATAGCTTGACTATGAAGACGCGACACTATTTTTGCACACTCCAGTGGACAATGTCCTATAAATTTTCCAATCAAAGAGGGGATCAGTGGACACATGTCCTATAAGAAATATTCCTTATTTCCGGCCCTGTGCCTAAGCCTTTGGCCACCATGGAGTAATATTTAAAGGACCAAGTAGTAGTAAAATAGCATAAGTCGCACATTGATTTATAATTTTAAAATTCAAATAATGAAAAAACTGTACAATTTATATCAATAAAAAATTCAATCAATACGTTTAATCATTTCCAAAATATTTACAGAGTGTTTAGGGTGACATAATACACCATAATTTTTATTTTTCCTACTTCTTCCTTTTAGCGGATGGTCTATCAAAGACCTGCTTCATCCCGGCAGCCTGATTGGTATGAAACTTCAAATTATGGGCAGTTTCGGACATCCAAGGTGAATCAAACTGAGTCGTATCTTGATCAACCAAATGAGTGTATTTGGTACAACCAGAACGTCCAAAGTTTTTGACCTAAAAACTTAAAATTAAAAAAAAAAAAAAAAAGCGAAGTGGACAGGACAATATAACTAATTTTACAATACATACCTGCATAACCTTGGGCAAAATAGTTTTATTAAAGTGATCCTCCAAGGTTGGTGCTGAAAAGTCTCTTTTCAAGACAGTATCATCTTCATCCAAATAGAAAACGCCTCTATGATAATATTTCTGCAAGAACTTGTATTTTCCTTTGGCAGCTTTGTTGGTGACCACTTTGGGATTGTTTCTCAATTCAGCGCGTCTCTCTTCTTCAGTCAAACTATGGATTCTTTCAATTTCCAGACGTTCTTTCTCGTATCTAATAGTAATAAAGTGTGTGTAATAGTTAATAAAATTAAATTTAAACTATAAAGAATAAGATAAGATAAGCTTTGAAACCTAATTTTAATTCTTACCCTTCTCTTTCTTCTTTATCTCGTTTGATTCTTTTCAATTCCCTTAATTTCCAAGCTTCATAAGCAGCTTCATCATTCTCATCATCGGTAATAACTAATTGTGAGACTTCATTAACTCCTTTTTCCTCCGCCATTTCCTTCTTATTTTCAGTTTCAATCATCTGTAAAAGGTTTAATTTAATTTAATTTTTTAATTAATTAACATTTCTTTCACCGGAAATCTTATCATTCAGTATGGTTTACTTTTAGAGACTGATATCTCCGTTCTTCAGCCATTTTCTTGGCTTCAACTTCTAACTCTTTCTCTCTAATTTCTCTCCTTTCTCTTTCTTGAACAGTTACTCTATCTTTTCTGGAAAGTTTAATAGTAAAATGAATGAATTAATTAATTAGTAAAATGAATGAATTAATTAATTTGTAAAATGAATTAATTAATTTGTAAAATGAATTAATTAATTTGTAAAATGAATTAATTAATTTGTAAAATGAATTAATTAGTAAAATGAATTAATTAGTAAAATGAATTAATTAGTAAAATGAATTAATTAGTAAAATGAATTAATTAGTAAAATGAATTAATTAGTAAAATGAATTAATCAGTAAAATGAATTAATTAGTAAAATGAATTAATCAGTAAAATGAATTAATCAGTAAAATGAATTAATCAGTAAAATGAATTAATTAATTAGTAAAATGAATTAATTAATTAGTAAAATGAATTAATTAATTAGTAAAATGAATTAATTAATTTGTAAAATGAATTAATTAATTTGTAAAATGAATTAATTAATTTGTAAAATGAATTAATTAATTAGTAAAATGAATTAATTAATTTGTAAAATGAATTAATTAATTTGTAAAATGAATTAATTAATTTGTAAAATGAATTAATTAATTTGTAAAATGAATTAATTAATTTGTAAAATGAATTAATTAATTTGTAAAATGAATTAATTAATTTGTAAAATGAATTAATTAATTTGTAAAATGAATTAATTAATTAGTAAAATGAATTAATTAATTTGTAAAATGAATTAATTAATTAGTAAAATGAATTAATTAATTAGTAAAATGAATTAATTAATTAGTAAAATGAATTAATTAGTTAGCAAAATTAATTAATTAATTAGTAAAATGAATTAATTAATTAGTAAAATGAATTAATTAATTAGCAAAATTAATTAATTAATTAATTAATTAGTAAAATGAATTAATTAATTAGCAAAATTAATTAGCAAAATTAATTAATTAGTAAAATAAATTAATTAATTAATTAGTTAAATTTAATTTAATTAAAAGAAGAGCTCACTTTCTAACAAATACAGGTTTCAATCTTTGTCCAACTTCTTCTTCCGAATCGGAGTATTCTTCATACTCTGATTCTTCAGTTTCTTCTACTTCTGATTTGTTTTCCTCTTCCTCAACATTCATAAGCTACAAAGAACATTGTAAAATGTGTTTAAAAGTCTTTAAGATTAAAAGTATTTTGAATTATATACCTCCTCTTCAGCTCTAGCACGAGCTCTTTCTCTCAAAATTAATCTCCGTCTTTCAATCTCTTCATCATCTAATTCCTCATCACTGCTTTCATCTTCTTCTCTCCATCTTCTAATAGTTCTGTGCGTTTCAACTTCTTCATCTTCTCTAAGAGTCTCTCCGTCACTATCATCTCCGGTAGCTATAACTTGAGGTTCGTGAATGTGTCTGTGTCTTTGAAGTCTGAATAAAAACATTTAATGGCACCTACTTGCCTTTGACTGTATTAAGCTCTATGGGTATTTAACATGGAGTGTCACTACTCTATTAATTAAAACTTACTTTTCTTCCTCCTCTTCATATTCTCTTTGTTGTAGACGACGGAGACGTCTGTCTAACTTTTCAGCTTCAGTAACATCAGGAATTGGTTCATTGGCTTGAAGTAATTGTTGCTTCTTTTCAAATGGAAAGAGTTCATCTTCACTTTCTTCTTCACTGCTTTCTTCAGGTGCATATTTTGGCCTACAGAGTGGGGGCAGTTAACACTACAGATTTGAACTGAGACGTTAACTTAAAAATGGTTTCTAACCTTCGTCCAGAAATGTAACGATGGACTTTCACTTTTTGCATAGAAATTTCACCTGTAAATTAAAAGAAACAACTGATTTTTAATTTTTTTAATGAATCAAATGTTAAGCCTTGGCTATAAATTACCTTTCTCATTTCGGACGGGGATTGCACCGGCTGTGGATTGAATTTGATAAGCTAATGCAGCCGCCGAATTAGACATCTTGAAGGATAGTTTACTTAAACTACACTAACAGTTTAAATAAATTTAAATGATTATAAATTAACATTGAATCACTAATCCAGAATTTAAAGCCCTGACTCTTTCAGTGACACCATAGCCCACTCGATCACGCGCTCACATTACTCCTTGCGTTGCCTACGTTAATCAAGGCCTGTGCGCGGCGCCGATTTTTTTTTTTTTTGGCAATTTAAGTTGCCAAATTCTCTCACCTGAGCCGCTATTAGCTGGACCTAAATAATTTGAAATGTTCATTTTCTCGCGCTTGGAATTTGAAATGTTCAATTTCTTGAGCTTGGAATTTTAAATACTCAAAAGTCGCCCCCTTCGAACCTACCTCGCACAGGCCTTGATTAACGTAGGCAACGCTCCTTGCTTACTCTGCGAGACTACGACCGGCAGTCCACACTAGTTCCAACTTCTCAATCGGACGTAGTTCAGCGTTTGGCGGGAAATTGGTTTTAGTTTCAGTTTATGCAACTTGAATTTGAGTTTTTCTATTTAGATTTTAAAGAATAATTAGAATAACTAACATGGCTTCAGAAAAATCAAATGGATTTAAACATCTCCCCACAAACGTATCTCCTTCACACTATGATTTGAGTATAAAATTTGATTTGAAAAACATGAAGTTTCATGGAATATGCAAAATAAACCTCAAGGTATAAAAAAATTGCCATTGTTTAGTAAGTCCATTCACGTGTATGCATAAATAACAGGTAAATTCGGAGACTGATAACATTGTTCTAAATGCTGTTCAACTATCAATAACCAAAGCTTCATATATTGATGAATCTGGAAATGGTTTATATCCTTATGGATTATTATTATTATTATTAGATTCATTTTGCGTTGTTAATGAAAATAAAAATAACTTCTTCCTTAAGGTCAAAACGCGACATCAATTGAAATGTCCGATTCAGTTGATGAAACTGTAACACTGGGTTTCCCAAAAATTCTTCCAGTGGGTATGGGAGTATTAGTAATGGAGTATGATGGGAAGGTAGCCGATAATATGAAGGGCATTTACAAAAACAAATATTTAACCCCTGAAGGCGAAGAAAGAGTTGGCGTTGCTACCCAATTTCAGGTTGATTGATAATTTCCCGGAAATTACCAATTATAATCTAGCTATAATGTAGAATTTCGCATAAAATAGGCAACTGATGCTAGAAAAGGTTTCCCATGTTTTGATGAACCAAGCATTAAAGCAACTTTCGCGATAACCCTAATCATCCCAAATGATAAAGTTGCTTTGTCTAATATGGTTAGTTTTAATTGGGACTTCTCATCTAACTATATATAGCTAAGTTCGACGCCATTTTGGCGGAAAGGGGAGGAGCTATCTTAAGTGGCATCTCTCTAATTTTAAGCCTTTGCAAAAGTGCCACGTTGCTTGCTACGGTTGTGCCGCGGCGAATTGCCCACTTGTTTAAGTTGTTTTCAGACAAAACAACGCTAGTTATTTCTGTTAGATGGGAAGTTTACTATTAAAAATACGCGTGACAATATTATACTTACAACGCGATGAATTTTATAGAACATTCTTAGCGAAAAAGAACTGGACAGCGACTTCAGAGAGGTGAAGTTCGCAACCACTCCTAAAATGTCCACTTACATAATTGCGTTTGTTGTGGGCGAATATGATTATGTTGAAGAAAAAACATTAGAAGGAATTCCAATAAGAGTTTATACTCCTTTGGGCAAAAAAGAACAAGGGCTTTTTGCGTTAAAAGTGAAAAATTACTTGGTTATTATTAGGGGTAATGAATTAAAAACTTAAAGCACTTCGCGCTTTGCTTTTCTAGGTTGCCAAGGATGTTTTAAAATTTTTCTCGGATTACTTCAAAGTTGGTTACCCCTTACCTAAATTAGACCTTCTAGCCATAACGGATTTTTACTTTTCCGCGATGGAAAATTGGGGTTTGATAATGTTCATCGAACATAGATTATTGTTGGACGCGAAAAATTCTTCAACAATTATAAAACAAGCCACGGCATTGACCATTTGCCATGAAGTGGCTCATATGTGGTTTGGGAACTTGACCACAATGGTATATGGTTAAAAAACTATATAAATATATTGAAAAAAGTTACTAAGTCGAGTAATTTTCAGAAATGGTGGAACAATTTATGGTTAAACGAAGGTTTCGCGACATTCTTAGAATATCTAGCCGTCTCGCATTTATTCCCAGAATATGACATATTTACGCAATTCGCCAGTGATAGTTATTTACCTGCAATGGCGCTTGATGCTTTAGATAATAGCCACCCCGTTGAAGTAAAACGATATTAATTCATTAAAGATAAAGAGAAATTACTAATAGTAACCCTACAAATCTGTAGGTACCGGTAAATCATCCTAACCAAATAGATGAACTAGTCGATGTTATATCTTATTGTAAAGGTGGCTCCGTAATTAGAATGCTTTACGAATTTATTGGAGATGAGGTGATCTAAAACCTTCAGAATTATTCCTTAAAGGGAGGGTGAAGTAGAAAATCAAGTGATTTTTTTATCGATTCTTCTACTAATTATAAGACCAGTCTGCATAGTGAAACATTCAGGAAATACTTCCGAATGATTTTAAAATTCGAATTAGGTTCAGATTTTAAGGATAATTTTAAACAAGGACTTCCGACCAATCACGTAACGCCCTGCCTTTTTGTTAACAAAATTCTCGTGGCACGCTCCATATCTCGCGCCACGATTGTCACGTCGCGCGCCTAATTTTAACAAATCTCGTGATAAATTTCATGCGACACGGAACGTGCCACGAGAATTTTGTTAATAAAAAGGCAGGGCGTTACGCGATTGGTCGGCAGTCCTTGTTTAAAATTATCCTTAAAATCTGAACCTAATTCGAATTTTAAAATCATTCGGAGCTGGTATTTCCTGAATGTTTCACTATGCAGGCTGGTCTTATAATTAGTAGAAGAATCGATAAAAAATCACTTGATTTTCCACTTCACCCTCCCTTTAAATGGCGGGAGACACTTAATTATTGTTAAATTTTAGCTGTTTGGCAAAGGAATGAATATTTTCTTGAAAAGACACGCGTATCAGAATACCGTAACAGAGGATTTATGGAAAGCTTTAGAAGAAGCTAGCGAAAAACCAATTAGAACTATGATGGACAGTTGGATTAAACAGAAGGGCTTTCCTCTTGTAACTGTATGTCAAACATTACCCCTTTAATCGTTACAAGTAGAAGTAATTAAGACAATGACACCTTTAAGGTTTCTTCAAGACACGAAGGGGACAAACGAATCCTAACTCTATCCCAAAAGAAATTTAGCATTTCACCTGATAATAAGGGTATACAGATACTGTTTGTTGTAAGCAGACCAACAAACTAAGAGCTAAGACGCAATTGCCAATTTAATATTACAGATAAAACGTTGTGGATTATCCCGGTATCATTTTCAACATCAAAATCATTAAATAAAATTGAGAAAAAGATTTTGTTTGATTCGGAAAATGCGGAAGTTGTTATAGATGGTCTTTCGGAGAAGGATTGGGTTAAGGTCAATGCCGGAAATGTTGGATTTTACCGTGTTTTCTATTCGAAAGAAATGCTAAATCAACTCTTTGTTAATATTTCCGCATTATCCGCTGTTGATCGTTTAGGTTTACACGATGATGTGTTTGCATTGGTAAGCTAGCACTTTAGCTTTCACTAATGTGAGTAGTGATAGCCACCCCGATAGATATTTATCCAAGATGGACGTCATATGGCGACCATCTTGGATAAATATCTATATATGTGGGTAGCTATCACTACTAATGCGGTTTGGTACAAGTATAACGCAAAATATTCTTCTTGACACTTGACAGTCTCAAGCGGGATTGGTTCCAACCAAACTAGTTTTAAAAAACTTATCGTCTTATAAAAGTGAAACAAACTTTGTTGTATGGGCATCCATATCAAGTTGTCTGGCAAAACTTAATCAATTGATATTGCATACCGATTTCCATGAGCAATTTTGCACGTATTGCCAAGATTTATATCGCGAAATATACGAAAAACTTCAATGGGAAGCCAAAACTGATGAAAGTACGCACGCACATACGCGTTTTGCGTTTTAGTTAAGTTTAGTACGAAGAAATGCGCTTATACATTACATTGTTTTTCACAGGTCATACCAATGCCTTGCTTCGAACCTTGGTTTTAACGCGATTAATTGGTTTTAATGATGAAAAAACAATTAGTAAAGGGAAAGAATATTTTGAGGGAATGCTCAAAGGAACGACTAACGTTCCAGCTGATTTGCGCACTGCGGTAAACACGTTCTTCAACTTCCCCATAATGCACTATCTACTTATTATTAGTTTTGGTGGTTTTTTAACTTTCAATAGGTTTATAAGTCAGCCATGACACTTGGTAACGAAAAAATACTTCAACAAATGATTAAAGTATGACGACGGAATTTTGTTTTAAATCTGCGCGATGATTTTTAATGAATTTTCTATTAGCTTTATAATGATGCTGATTCGGTAGAGGAGAAAGAAAGACTTTGTGGTGCAATGGGTTCAATCCCTGATCGAAATTTGTTAAGGAAAGTTTTGGAGTTTTCAATTTCGGTATTGATTATTGATTACTTAGTAACTAATTGGCCATATGTCTAATCAGCGCCACTAGCGGATGGTCTGAGAACTACTCCCATAGAGACTAGGTATATTTAAGAGGGTTTACAGAATCATAGCCAGGTGGCTCGAACGCCGCGCCATCTGACGGAAATTCTGCAAACCCGCTTAAATATACCTAGACTCTATGGGAGTAGTTTACAGACCATCCGCTAGTGGCGCTGATTAGACATATGGCCAATTACCGATGTAAATATTGCTAAAAGCTTTCGTTTGCAGAGTGCGGTTCAACCAAAAAATAGCATTACGCTGATTTTTGGCGTTTCTGCGTCAAAGTTGGGCCGGGAATTAGCATGGCAATTTTTTAAAGAAAACATTACATTTTATAAGGATAACTTCTCGGGTTTTCTCTTAGCCGCCATTGTTAAGGTAATTTAAAGAAACTAAGCCAATACCTTTAATAGTTCAATTGTTTCCCCTCCTATAGGAAGTAACTAAAAACTTCACGTCATTAGAAAAAGCTCAAGAAATTGAAGTGAGAACCCTCTGAGTTCGTAACATGAGTGTAAAATGTGATAATTGTTTTTTTTTTGAAAGGAATTTATTGAGAAGAACCCTTTACCTCGTACTGAAAGAGCCGTGAAACAAAGCCTTGAAACAATTCGTTTCAATTGCGATTGGCTCGAGAGAGAAGCTACTGATATAAAGAAGTTTCTATATAATTGTTAAAAACAAAGTTTGAAAAATAAAAATAAATTGAGTTTGAATTTTTCCAAGTTTAATTACAAGCAATCTTTTTTTTTTTTGCAACAGTCGCTAAACAGTTCTGTTAAATTACCACAGCAACTTGTAACCTTTTACCTTTACCTTATTATGTTACATTTTGAAACATTTTGTGATCTTTTCAAAATATATTACCTAGCTCCTTTATAACAAGCTGTATTTATTGTCTATTTGACAAGTACGTTTTAATGGCGTCACGATCTCTCGCTAACCATTTAGCATTTAACCTAATGGTTTCCAAAGATTGCGCCAAAACTCTGTCAATAGCTTGAAAGGAATTCTTGGCAAAAAATGACTAAAAAAATCATGTGTGTGTATAGTGAAATAAAATGAACAACTGCAAACATTCGACTTGCGGACAAACTTACCTCAATTTCTAATGCTTTTTCTTCGGTCACAAAATTATCAGTCACTCCCTTGAAACGTTACGTGTTTATTATATAATTTTTAACATAAGTAACTAGCTTTGAAGTACTTAATTGGTACTTACTTGAACAAGATTGCAAATCAGGAATCCACCCTTGTATCGTTTTTTCAACTCATCCTTATTCTCTTGAAAGAAACTCCAAGCTAAATCGCGGCCATATTTTGAAGCGGCAATACCAGTAATGAAAAATATTGAATCTTGGCTTCTTACAGCCGGTGACAACGCAAATTCCAAGGCTTTTCTGATAAGAGTTTTGTCTTTAAACGCCGCAATTCCCGTTGTTATCCTGTCTTGTTCTTCGTGAGTGTCAGATGATTCTCTATACATCTAGAGATGATAATTAGTATTATCAGAAGGGGATAATAGAAGAAGGATGCCACTCTGTATCATCTTAATACATTTGCTATGTAACGTCATTCCTCCCAGGCTCACCCCTTTTAGTTTGCTTTCCCGCTCATCAAACTACAAATGGGCATCGCATCGTGCTAGGGTGAATTCTATAACTGTTTGGTAATAAATCCTCAGCAATCAACTCCGTAACCTCGTCTTGGGGTGAGACAAAAATCCACAAGTGCGTCTTGCCAAATAGTTAAACTCAAATAGACTAATGATGAGGGAACTATTTATCGCGTATGTGATTCGTTTTAGTAACCTTGCTCAAAATGTTCCGATGTTGGGAAGAATGACGTTACACTTACTCGGCTTTGTGGTACACTTCTCTCGGAGAGAAGTATTATATACTTCTGGTATTATTGATAAGCGTTGTAGGCCTAGAATTTACTTAAACCTTACTTTTGTTAAGGTGTCAAATGTTTTTTCATCACCGGCAAGTGCAACAGCTTTATAAACAGTCTCTCTCAAATCAGCCGGCAATATAGACTTGCCAGCAATGTGAGCTTCAAATCTTTTAGCAGCTTCGGCTAAAACTCCTTCATCCTCAGCCACAGCCAAGCGGTTAATAACGATACTTCTCAATAAAGTATCAAGATGACCTAATAATAATATTGTTATCTCCATTAAAATAAACTTCAAATTAATTCTAACTCGAATTTAAGGAATCCTTAATTACTTTCTCCGTTAACAGCCTCCCATCCAGTTTTGGAGTAAATTTTAGCGAAATATTGTCGACAATAAGCGCGAAACAACGAATCACAATCAGTATTGGATAAAATATTTCCTAAGGTATAGAAACAAGTTGCTAGTGACCGCCAAACAGTGTAATCAGTCTCCGAAGTGAATGATTCCATAAGTTTTAATACTTCCACAGTTGATGCTCTACCCGCTTTAACCTGAAAGTTTAATAATATAAATAATTTTGATTAGTTTTATCAAAGAACTAGTGAACAAATTTGAGGATTTTATTCGCCGCTTCCATCGCGCCTACACTAGAGAGAAAAAAATTGGTTGAGTTCCAAAAAATTTCCTACCCCCCCCCCTTCCCCTCAACCTAAAGCCGCGGAACACGGACGCGGGTGCTTGAATCTAGTTCGGCCGTCTACCGCCAGGAGTGTCTCACGTTTTGGAGGGGAAATTTCTGAAACCGCCACCAGAGGGCCAACCGTTCGTGTGTTATCAAGACACCCTTCCGTAATGTTCACTTTCGCCAAGTGAAGAATTTGGTTCGCTCAGTACTTCTTCTAGTCCTACTTCTGATTTTACTGATAAAAGCTAAATAAACAACCACGTAACTTACAAAAGCAAAAAGGTCACTCTGTAAACTAAGGCGATCCAATAATGGTAAAGAGTGATTTTCAATGGCGGGTTTTAACCTGGATAACAATTCTTCGGAATATTGAACACGGTAGAATCCAAAGAGACCAGGATTAAGCTGGAAAAGAATTTTAAGTAAATTAATAATTATTATTAAAACTTAATTCTTAATGACCTACCTTGACCCAATCATCAGGTTTAACTCCTTCGAGAACAACTTCAGTTGACTGCGAATCTAACAATATTTCCTTGGGCTTATCAATGGTGGATGGTGTAATTATACTGATGGGTACCATCCACAAATAATTTTTGCCATCCTCAGTTCCATCCGCTACAAATTTTTCTTGACTCAGTTTAAGAATTTGATTTTCACCGTCTTGCTTTGAAGAAACCTAAACATAAAGGGAGCTATTTTAATATTTTTAAGTTACATTAACATTAACATTAACGCCTACGGAAATAACTGGATATCCCTTTTGTTTGGTCCAAGTAGTCATAAGTCGAGAAATGGGTTTACCACTGGCTTCCTCTAAAGCATCCCATAAGTCTTCAGTGACTGTGTTCTTGTAAGCGTGTCGTGTTAGATATAAGTTCATGCCTTTTCTAAAGGCTTCATCTCCTATTAAATAATATGATTAAGTTAATTAAGTTGCTAAGTTAATATTATACGCAAATACCCATAAACTTGTGCAACATTCTAATAACAGTCCCTCCTTTATCGTAACTAATACTGTCAAATATTTCGTCTATTTCATCAGGATGTCCAACAGGAACCTATATGAGTTGCAATTCAGTAATCAGAGTATCACTGAAGACTTTTTAGTTATAATTATAAATACTTCAATGGGATGACTGTTGGTCAACGCGTCTAATCTCAAAGCTTCATTATACTCTCTAGTGATGAAAATTGAAGTCATATCAAACTCTGGATACAAAGCATCGGTGCAATAATATTCCATGAATGATGCGAATCCTTCATTCAACCATAAATGGGTCCACCATTCCTATTGTATTAATTAAAATGAATTCATACAATTAGCCTTATTCCTGATCAGCGCCACCTACCCATAGCGGCGACTTTGAGAACTACTGTAAGCGGCAAGCCAATCAGATGTCGCTAAAATCTGGTGACGGTCATTTTTGGTAAGACCCGAGAGTGCCAGTCAGTGACGTCACCAGATTTTAGCGACATCTGATTGGCTTGCCGCTTACAGTAGTTCTCAAAGTCGCCGCTATGGGTAGGTGGCGCTGATCAGGAATAAGGCTAATTATTGTAAAAGATGTGCGTAGAAAATAAATACCAACCATTGTAACTAAATTTCCAAACCACTAGAATAGAATAAAATGTACATATTTTATTATTTTATTTAGACCACTTATATTATATTATACAATGACAATTAAATTAATTAAATTAACACGAACTTGATGAGCTAATTCGTGCGTGACACAAATAGCCACCATTTCCTTCATATGTTTTGAAGAACTTTGAGGGTCAAATAGCAAACGGGTTTCTCTGTAAGTTACCAAACCCCAATTTTCCATGGCACCACAAGCAAAATCGGGAATCGCGATTAAATCAATCTTAGGCAAGGGATAAGGGACATTAAAATATTCTCTGTAATAAACTAAAGCCCTAGATGTAACCTGAAATATCCATCAATTAAAACTTATTAGTATTAAATTTTAATTTTAGTCAATAAAAACCCTAAAATCAATTTACATCCAATGCAAATTGTCCTTGTTCTTTTTTTCCCAATGGTGTGTATACTTTAATGTTTGTTCCATCAGCGGAGTTTGTTTCAATGTAATCAAACTCGCCAACTACAATTGCCAAAAGATACGTTGACATAATGGGGGTGATGGAATACTTAATCTCTCGTAATTGATCATTGGCAGGGTAAGAAACTTCGCTAATTACATTCTAAAATTATTAATAATAACGCTACTTGTAATTTAAATAAGTTTAAATTTAATTTTATTTTATTTAACAATATACCATGTTTGAGAGTGCAACTCTATCTTTAGGTGCCACTAGAGTGACACCGAAAGTAGCTTTAAGAGCTGGTTCATCCCAACAAGGGAATGTCCGTCTGGCATCAGTTGACTAATTAAGAATATTATTTTAATTTAAACAACTCATTTATTTATTAAGTTTGAACGGGAAAAGATTTAATTTTAGAAGTAGGAATGGAGAACAGAGTATAGTATCTGAGCGCGCGTCAAAGTCCCGGACCCCTTCCACGGGACGGAGTGGGGTATGAAAGAAGAGGCGGGGGGTCATAGCGAGAGAGGTAAAAAGGAATTACCTATTTTTCTCCGTCCCCGTTAGCAACGTCATCAAAACGTAGTTTAACTGAGCCAATAAGATAATTTAAAATTTTCATTACGTGTTGGAGGGAGGGGCTCGGACTGAAGTAAATACTAACCGTTCTCCATTCCTACTTCTAAAATTAAATCTATCCCTGGTTTGTATTATACGCTTCAATTACTGACTTCAAACTGTGTCACAGCCGCGTATCTTTCTTCCCCATCAGGTGTTGTATATTTTGAACGGTAGAGACCTTTCAAACCATCATTAAGTTCCCCATTAAACTGCATAAATAATTCCCCGTGTCCTAAAGCTAAAGCTTCTCCAAAAGATAAGACACACGTCTCTTCTTCCGGAACCAACTTAGTTTCAATGGGAATCAGGGCTAAATTAAGTTATAATATATATTTATTAAGGTTTTAGTGTCTGTCTTTCTTAGTTGGCTTCGTTCGATCTCACTTTTTGAAAGTGCATCTTTGAATTCAACCTTATTTATAGTTAATTCACACGCATTTAAAATAATTTTATCCGTCACATCTTTAACCTAATGCGATGATAAAACTTTATTTTCTGACCTTTTAAAATTAAACGGAATTACAATAAACGTTTTCCACGCTTACTTCAACTTGTACCGACACCTTCCCCTCAAAATCACACTTTTTCAAATCAGGTTTCAGCCATAAATCGTAATGTTTAGGGATAACACTTTTAGGAAGGCGTTCAAAGGTTTTTGTACTAGGTTCCGGCATAATGTAGCTACCAGAGAATCGTCTAAATAATTTAGAAATTTAAATTCTGAATGCTTCGCTTATACGCAACACTACCTAATCAAATTGAAATTCTTATAGAGTAATGGCACCTCCCTGCCTTTGGCTACGTTACGCTCTATGAGAAATTAACATGGAGTGCCACTACTCTATTCTTATTAAATATGACGATACCTAATCAAATTGAAATTCTTATTCTTATTAAATATGATGACTGAAAACTGTGCACGCTTTCCGTTTTTTAATAATGAATTTAATAATCTACTCAATACCATTTCCACTTTAGATACGATCACTAAATTATAAAAATGTATGCTACTTTTCGAAATATTTTATCAAAGTGACAAGCTAAAGTCTAAAGCATGCGCCCGGCCACTGCATTATTATGACGTGACAAAAAGAAGCCAAGGCTTAACATATTTCATTAAATTATAGGGTACTATTTACTTTAAATTAAATAATTAATTAATTAAGGTTACTTTGCATTACTTTAAATCAAAGGACTACTGAAAATAATTACCTAAATTAATTAGATGATTGCTAACTGTAGAAATTAATGAGTTGTTTATTTTTTGTTGTTTTACGTCAAAGCTTCAATCAACACCCGCCTCTGTTAATTTCTTAGTTAGCTAAGACAGAATTAGACAACACGGGACGGTAACGCGGCAATAATTGCAAATAAGTTGGACAAACCACTAACGATAACGACCCTTCCCGGAATTCCGTTCCGTGTATAATTTCAAACAAGTTCGGAGTGACACCCACCACTACCAAGTACCAACCCTTACCTCTCTAAAGGGATTGGTTGAATTCTCAGCCTGTGAGAATTCAACCAATCCCTTTAGGGGTGACAATCAGACGTCACTAAAGCCACCGCGCTAAAGCAATGGCGGCGCCGTAGCCCTAGTTTTTAAGACAAATTAAATGCTAATTATTTTGTAATAAGAGATCATTTATTTCTTTTTCTAATATTTTTCATTTTATATAAAAATAAATAAATAAAAGCTTTATTCGGATATACCTATCAGACCGAGGTCTGGTTTACATAGGGGTCCTTTCAAATAAATTACAGTTGTTTTAAAATATAATTCTTTACATCCATTTTAAAAGTAGTAAAAGAGTTTTGATTCTTAATATCGATAGTCAGTGAGTTCCATAGTTTTACACCAAGAGTTTTTATACTTCTATTACTGAAGTGATTGGTTGCTCTCTGAGAGGGTGGGTTTAGATTATGGAATCTTGTGTTATGGTGGTGGTTTTGTGTTATCGTTGTTGCAAATAAGTCTTGAATATAGGTGGGCATTTTATTGCCACGAATTTTATACATTAGTATAAGTATGTGATAACTGTGGCGTTGCTTTAAATTCATAAAACCTAGTTCTTGTCTTGCATTGCTTGCTGATGATCTGGCTGGTTTTTTCAAAATTGACCTTGCGCAGTTATTTTGCAGCGTCTGAAGCTTTTTAGTTTTGGCGTTTGATGTACTTAGAAAATGGCCGTTCTTTTAAGATATAATGTTATGTTACCTCAACATTTCCATTAAGGAGACCTAGCTACAATGTAAATACGATGCATTTTTAAGAAAACTTACCTCGATAGTAATGTAAAACAGCATAAGATGTTGTACTACATACGATTTTACTAGACATAGTACGACTCCAATGAACAAAACAATTTTAAAACGAAATTGTTTATTGGATATTATTTTTTCATCTTTTTTGTTTGTTTTTTTACTAGACATTGAAAATGACTTAGTATATCAGATATTTGTTCCGTAACAGGCAAATGTCTCTTCATTTGCATTTCATACAAAACAAATCAATACATATCAATAGAGAAATGGGAGAATGGGTTTTTAGAGGAGTGAATATATTTTTTTGTCACACACTTATAGTAAACGTATAAGGTCGAGTTTCCTTATTTTTTTTTTTTTTTTTTTTGTTAAATGTAATCTCAACTACGCAATTAAAAAAACCTGAAAACGCAACGCGCACGTAATTCCAGATTTTAATTCTTGGGGAAAAATTGGAGAGACAAGATTTGATGCGCGTAATTTATGTATTGTATGTTGTTGGTTCATAGTTACTTTTTTTTCTTCCTTATATATACATTTTCTTAAACAAAATCTGTACAAATTAACATTTATATACAAAGTTTTGGCATAGATAATTAAACATATTATTTACCATTATAAGCACAAATTAAGCTTTGGACTTTAATTAATTAATTAAGAACGGGTGGGGTACGTTAAAGTAGATCAGACAAAACGATACGTTCTTAAGTATACGATAGGAATATTGTTTAGACGAGTATCTCAACAAGAGCTTTGAAATGAGACCGAAAACTAACTCGTTTTATAGTTCTCTATCTCGCCGATCTACGCGAATACTTGTCTAAACACAACACCCACCAACTAATGGACAACTCGAAATATGATTTTAGATATGAGAAAAATTTGGCAATTTAATTTCAGCTAGCATTAGCGATTAATCTACGCGATCAAAAACGGATTTATGGGATAAGAACGTCGGAGTTAGCGAATAGGGTCTTGGCAATTCGGGCTTAACTCCGCCCCCAGCGCCATTATGGTATGTTTTTTTAACAGAATGAAAGCTACATAAGCCCCTCCTCCTGGTATGTTTTTTAGCACTAGTGGAAGGTAGCCTGACGTTTCATGACGTAGTACTGCCAAGTCCCTATTCACTCCCCATCCTCGCATACTTTATTGAGAAACTTCGTCTGCTTATATTTTGACTCCACCCACAAATTCTGTATATAGCTACTTATAGAGATCGAATTTGTGGGTGGTGGAGTCAAAATATAAGCAGACGAAGTTTCTCAATAAAGTATGCGAGGATGGTACTAGAGGCTAAAGCTACGATCCAACGTTCTTATCCCATAAATCCGTTTTTGACGCGATCTGTAATAGAGGACAATGTCATGTGTATATTTAATTGTTCTTGCTACGTTGATATGTTAAACTACTCAATATATCGCAAAAATTCAATAGCTAAGGCAAAAATCTACTGCTTTTTTATCTTAATTAGTTATTATTATTAACAACGTCTTTTAAAAAGACTGGATAAATTAATTAAAAATTATTTTTCTTTGAGCTAGGGTATATAAAGTTTAATTTAATTAGTACAACACTTTTATACCTAAGAAATATCCATGGTTGATTTTTTTTTTTTTTTTTTGTCTAAAGGCTATATATAAATTTTGACAATTCCAATCGATGCTTTATGAAATTAAAAATAAATTAAAAATAATAGAACGCGTTAGCTAAAATTATTTCGTTTAATGACATCGGATGAGTGAAATAAATTTGAAACTGTTCTGGAAGCCATTTTGTATCAAAACAAAACTTGTCTACAAGCTAAATCGAAGCTAATATTTCAAGGGAAGGAAGTGTATACTGTATAGAGTCAATAGAGATTACAAACCCACAATTTCTTAAATTTTCTTTTTAATAATATTCTTGATTTCGTAGAATTAAACTTTTTTTTTTCTTCTTCTTCTTCTTTATCGAAATCGCGTACATACTAGATTTCTTATAGAAACGGCGTCACAATGCAATGCACAATATAAGGAATTCTTTTTTTCTTTTAATTGGGGGGACGAAACGTAATCACAAAGCTTAAATTGTAAATGTTTTTATGTATATATATATAGTTTTATGTTGCTGTAGTGTATTTCTTTTTTCTTAATCGAGGGTGGGGTTTTAAATATTCCCCCAACCCCCCACTTAAATTCTTCGGCGGCGCGTACGAACGCGTAAACTTTTGGAAAGCGTCATACGTTGTTTGTTTAAATTGCGCGAGAATACGATTATTTTTACTAGTTATATACGAAGATAGAACTTGAATGATTAAAAATATCATCATAGAAGACACCTTTGTTAATTACTTACTAAAACCTCGGAGGCGTTTAGTTAGTTTATAGTTACACACGTATTGACTTACCGCACCAATATCATCGATGACAGTGTACTTAAAACATTTCCGGGGAACTTATATAAACTCACTTTCAATGCAGAAGAATTTCTTTTCTCTCTCGTAATAAAATTATGATTAAATCATTAATTAAAATAAGGAAACATTTTCTGCTGGTAATTAAAAAAAAAAAAAAAGTCCTAAAATAATTCTTTCACATATTATAAGCTACGTAAATTGGATCTAATTGGTCAGCCAAAAATCCGTCGCGCAGATGCATACGCTGTTTTTCACCTCTAGAGTTAATAGGGACAACACCAGGGTCAACGACTACAACGACACCCACTATTAATTGGTGTTCTTCCAGTACAACATTAGTGACCAATGGCACCAAGTCCAAGGCTTCGTTCTCATTGCCGTCCAACTCGACAACCACAACCAGCAAATTGGTCCAAGTAAAAACGGCACTGTGATATCGAGCGTAGGACAATCGTATCAAACAATGAAGTTGTTTTTGGTTTTTTTTTTAAGGAATTAAGCCTAAAGTTTGAGCAAGTTTGAGGACTGCCTTAAAATCATTAAGCCTAAACTTTTAAGGACTGGTCTAAAAATTATTAAGCCTAACTATTAAGGACTGGTCTAAAATTAGTAAATTACTAAGCCTAACTTTTAAGGACTACCCTAAATTGACAAGATTCATAATTGTTAAGCCTAAAGTTTGAGAACTGACCTAAGCCTAATTTTAAAGTGATGAGATCAATAATAATTAAGCCTAAAGTTTGAGCAAGTTTGAGGACTGCCTTAAAATCATTAAGCCTAAACTTTTAAGGACTGGTCTAAAAATTATTAAGCCTAACTATTAAGGACTGGTCTAAAATTAGTAAATTACTAAGCCTAACTTATGCTAGCAATCAATGTTAAAGCTTGACTTACCATTCGCAGATTTTCTTGTGACATCTTAAGACGCTGTTTTCAATGTCAATAGGATGGTATCGCATTCCACGAAGCATCACAGTCTCGTCTAACGAACCAACTACAAAGACCGCGTCATGGAGTTCTGAAATGATAAAACCATATCAAGGTGTTCAAATAAAACGGAAAAAATACCAAGAACACTGATTCTGAAGTTATATTTATGTCAGAAAAATACCTCCGTCAGCTTGAACAGATTCGGTCCTTCGCAAAAATCCCAAGTATCCCGTTCTAGCGTAGGTCTGCGTCGTATCACCCGTAATTAAACGAACGTTGAAATGCTCATTATGTAAAGAATCATCCCCGTATATGGTAAAGTAGCCACTAGCATTATGAGGCGATTGGACCCATATCTATTCTCATACACACACGAAGACAAAATACGTCAATTCTCTCACAAATCGCGTCAAGAAACACTACCATCCAACACTCACTTCTCCTAAATTGGAATCTCCGCATTGGCCTTTAGTATCCGGATTCGCTATGACGACCTTAACACCGGGAAGTAGTTTACCAGATTCCATAAGACATAGGCTATGCGGAGCCCCTCTTTCAACTAACGTGACCCTGTCATTTCTTAAAGCTCTCATATCAACGTAAACGGTTGTAGGGTCGGGACTAGAAGCGCCCTATCAAGATAAAATTCCGCGTCAAGACTTGCTAGCTAAAGAGCTAAAACCTGTATTCCGCCCACGACGACTCTTACTTGTAAGCAAAAGGCAACATTGACTCTGCAACCAAAACTCGTGCTAACTGCTCGGGGTGATAGACCAAGCCCGGAAAACAGTTTAGAGAAAGACGTAGTAAGGGCTGTTCGAGGTCTTTCTTCCGCGACTACGACGCACGTTCTGACACAACTTAGATTCACCTGACGCTACAGACGTATGTAAATCTAATTAGAACGAAGACCACCGCGAGAATTCGACCTGCACCGTGTTAAACCTACCTTTAATTGGTTAATGGATGAACCAAGACCTTTAGTACAAAGTTCCATCACTCCATAGGAACAGAAAGTGTCTCTGACTTTGTACATGCTGACAGCCGTTAGCCATAGTCCAGGATTGGCTTCGACTTCGGAAGGGGGAATTAAAATGGAATGATGACCAGAGTAAACGCTATTTAAACACCATAAGACGAATCCTAGACCGCAATACGGATCTAGACATAGGGCTATGTGTCGCGAAGGGTACAGCTCGCAAGCCAACTTCATACTGCGACATAATGAAGTCGCCGCAGCGTGGGACACCTAAAACAACGCGAAAAATTCAAAACCTCCCCTCTTTTGACGGGTTGACAATAGGAATATACCTTTATTCCAGCTAGCATCCCCGTTGTGCTGACACTAAAATCTAAATAGGCAATCATTTCGGGAGTAGGGGCTCTATAAATACTACTGAGTTTCTTCTTAGGAACATCTTCCGTGTCCAATGTCATTGGCCAAGATTTAATATCAACTACATTGCCAGCCTCCTACACAATTTTACCGCGGTGTTATAGATCAATTCAGCTCCAATGACCGGAATTGTTAAAGAACTTACTTTTGACTTTAATAACTTAATGACTGCCCCCGTTGATAAGATTAAAACGGATTTGCTAACATCAACAATCATGCGAACTGTTGGTAATGTCGTTTGAAGGTTTTGAGGATGAGGCGGCCTAATGGTTACTGGTACAACCCCTAAAAGTATTTTGTTCACGTCATGAGTTACGCGACGGAGATGTATGTAATTAGCCTTATTCCTGATCAGCGCCACCTACCCATATCGGCGACTTTGAGAACTACTGTAAGCGGCAAGCCAATCAGATGTCGCTAAAATCTGGTGACGTCACTGACTGGCACTCTCGGGTCTTACCAAAAATGACGTCACCAGATTTTAGCGACACCTGATTGGCTTGCCGCTTACAGTAGTTCTCAAAGTCACCGCTATGGGTAGATGGCGCTGATCAGGAATAAGGCTAATTGATATTACATACCAACGTAAAGGCAGCCATAAAAGGCACAGATCAGATCAATACCAGGAGGATAAATTAGTGCCACGTGATCACCCGTATTGAGCTTTCCTTTTTCCAGTAACAAACAACCGACTCGCTCAGCTTTCTTGTGTAGTTGAGCGCAATTTAACGACGCTGCGACACTACCCTATTCATTTACGATTAAATTAAGTATTTACGAGCCAAAGAACTACTTGTACAATTTCTACATAAGATACACGCGCGTCATGTTCAGGAAGTAATTACGCGAAGAAGAGTAAACCGCGCGAGGAAGTTACAAAACACTGGTACTTACTTTAGAGCTCAAGAGAGTGAAGAGCATATGCTCGGCTGTCGTTGTGGCCCTCCACTTCAAGATCTCCGAAATGAACTGGTACTTCCTGGCGGCGTCACTATCATCGTCGATAACTCCTATGTCCCGTCCTTGGGCAATGGCCAATCGGTTTCCTTGGACCATATTGCCCACCATAATAGAGGCGGGTCCCACTTCTGGTAGGCAGCCAGTTGGTTTAAATGAGTGAGAAAGTTCGGAACAAAAATATACAATAAACCTCCGTGTCTAGGGCGGATTTGAGGAGAGGTGCCCACATTGAATAACAAAGCACCATGATACCAACGATGTCGATTACGCGAAACAAGTAGACTAAATTTAACCAGAACTTTGCTACAAAGCGGGAGCAACTATAGTGAACTACAGCAACTGCGGTGTTAGAAGGGTAAGAAGGTTAGGTAGGAGGTATTCACGACGTCCAGACGAACAAACATCTACTTCACACAGTATGTGCAAAACGTATTCATATTCATGCAACGGATAGAGAACTAAATCGTCTAATGAAGTTTGGGAATAGACACTCACCTGGATGAGGTTCTCTGGGCTTTGGCAAATTCGTCACGCAAGTATGGGGACACATAAGAACATTGGCAGGGTGCAAGCTGCCTTCTAAGAACCTTCTCTTGGTTTCCGAAAGATGAATTCCACCCAGAGGCGTTTTTGGAAGATAATTTGGCGGTAAAAGCGCTAAGCAGTAGATGCCAACTTGATGAATACTGTCAACAGCTTGTAAGACGCGACTCATCCATTGGAAACTCTCCTCCTCGGTGCAATCCGGTCTTTGTTCGGCTATGACACAAATTCTTTCATCTCTCAAAACTTTGATAGAGAAGACTGCGATTCTGTTTGATATAGATTAACAGTGTGTTGAGGCTCGTCAATCGACGCGACGCGGTTATGTAGGCGAAATTTCAACTGACCTTCCTCTGTAGATAAATTTCATCGGTTCGACCGCGAGAACCGTCGCTATGACGTCGTCAGTATTGTGCTTGCGCCCGCTGACTTGCATTAAACCATCCCTGACTCCGCATATAAAAACGAGTCCGCCCTAACAGTGGTTAAGAAATTATAGGGAAATACCATACCCCAAAAAAGCGCGTGAAACGGAAGCCAAAACTTACAGGGCCCATAAATCCTAACAAACCAGATCGCACGTATTTTTGTTCGCCAACAGGGTGTCCGTCAGGAGACAGTGGCTGCATCTATAATGTCGAAACAATAGGATATATGTCTAGATCGCGCGCGCTTGAAACCCTTAATAAAATGGAGACATACTGTAAATATAGCATTGGTCAGGCCTTGAAGACCCCAATAGGAAGAACCAACTCCGGGTGATGAAATACAGATCTCGCCTACTTCGTCCGTCCGACAAAGGTAAGGCGGACCATCCATCTTGACAACAGCGGCTAGACTGCCTGGAGGAATCAGGCCACAGTCTTGCAAGGTTAGAGAAGTTAAGCTGTTCTCCTGGTCAACCCGTATGACTCCGAAACTTAAAGCTGCCATGGAAAGAACTCCCCTACCCGTTGCCCCATGACCAGTTCGTCCAGGCCTTCGTACGGCAACGGTTAACGCTTCCGCCGAAGCCGCGCAAGGACAAACCGCGTCAGGTCTTAAACCTCGACTATGGAAGACACTCATGAACTGATCGCACGATGACAAAGACCCTGAACATAGATTAAAAATCCCAACATTACGATCACGCGAGTTTATAGCCACAAGTTCTATGACCACATACATGGATTTGATCCATCCGCGACCAACAATAGCCTCAGACTGCTTAAATTAACGTCTTTATGGTCTTTAGTAGCCAAGAGACCCCAATGAAGGTCTCGAGATTTACAGATTCCTACGCTAGCTTTATATTTCGTTATCATAAGCATCCACGACGCTGGGTTAATTTTCATTAACGAGTAAGGGATAAAGATAGCGTGCATTCCGTTTAAAACACTCTGGAAATGTTTAAAGAACGCGGAGTCTATAACCGGAACTTTTACCAAAATTTATTCCAGTACTTACCGCTAAAACACTGTGCCATAGACCAACTTCTCGCTTGAAATCCAAGACACAAACCATGATCTCTCCTTCAGTATAATTGCACGCGGCCGTTAGTGAACGACAATGGTTGACTAAAGCGGACCTAGTAACTGCCACCCCTTTCATAGCACCTTCCCGATCCACGGTATACTCGACGTAGGCTGTCGCTTCCTCATTTAACCTTGGAGGCGGTTGCCAATCTTTGGTGGGTTTACTGAGGTGCTCTGTTACGACCCAATTCAACCTGGGCCAACCTTTAAACGTGTGAATTTCACCCGTGGCCGTTTTGGGCAAGCCTTTGTAACAAGCTTCTGACGTCAACGCGTAACTGACGCTACAGCTGCCTAGCATAAAGCCTATTTGTTGAGATCCGGCGTCCTATGGTCAGACAAGAATTTAGCAATTTTCGGGGTGGTCGAGAGTTGAGGATATGTCTTACCCTCCTAGTTAGGGGAACTTCGATTGGAACAGGCACTACGCCAGCCGTTAAACAGCCATAGAACGAACACATAAAGGCGATAGGATCGTTATTAGGATAAACTAGCGCAACTCTGTCACCCGGTTTGATATTCCCCTCTCCCTTTTGACCAACTTTGTTCAATAAATTATAGGCGATTTTATGAGACCGACTTAGTAGTTTTCCTGATTTAGAAATAAATTTCGGTTATAGAAAAACCCATTATTTCTTAGGTCAATCTTATCGAAACTTGCCATAAGTTAAGGGTGGCCCTATTTTGCCATTTGTGTCTAATACAGTCGCGGCTGGCGCTTTAAACGTCGCCGAACCGTAACGTTGAATGGCTGCCTCCAAATTCTTAGGAAGGCCAGATGGAACCTTTTTAATTGGACGAGTGTTAAGTTATATTGTAATTAAGTAAGTTTTGCAAATCAAGCGTGTAATGGGGTGGCGTATCTAATAAAGGAAAACGAACCATGAGGGGTTCTCCGGCTAAAGGAGTCATGACTGCTCCTTCGGGTCGGGGTGAGTTAGGATCTAGTTGAGTAGCTGTAACTGTATCCAATTGTTAAAGAGGCGCGTAAGACTCAACCCTAACTAAAGTAACGAGACTTACTTTCAAGATCAGTCTCATCATCGACATAAAATTCCGGTAATGGTCTACGTTTTGGCCTCTGTCGCGCGAAATAATCAACAAGGACGTGAGAAACACGAACTATAACAGGGAATCTAACCTAAACCACCCAATAGTACCTTTAATGTGTTGAGCAATTGTTGAATTTTGGCTGAGACTTTCCATTTTCCTGTGCCTTAATTAAGAACGCGAAATATTTAGCTAAGTGAACTTAATATCGCGTTACAAGAACGTACCAGTTCCTGTGCCAAAGTCCATATTAGTAGACGAATGCTGAGTTAGTCTAACCGAGGACATGTGAGCGGAATTGTAACGGTTTAATTGATCAGGGTTTCTGACGCTTCCAGCATTTGTATTAGTAACATCCGGTTGGGTTGTTGATAGCTCGGCTAAAAACCATGCCGAATTGGTTGGTAAATAACCACGTATCGGTCCTACACGCGCTTAACAAACTAACCCAAATATAATTGAAAATAACTTACTCGGTGTCAAATTCTGCATAACATCGGCCAAACTGGTAATTCCTTCAATGCTGCTGGTACGGTCTTCGGAGTTATTGGACCTCCAATCGTCTCCTCGCCTCCCGTCACTGCTACCACCACTACTACCGCCTCCCCCGCTACCCGCACTATTATTGTATCTCATATGGTGTCTCTGTAAAGGCGGAGGTGGAGGAGTTTCTCTCGGGGACGAGGCGCTTGACGTGTCCGAGGGTGGTTGTTGCGCGAATGGGTGCATATACGACCGAGATGACACCTCTTGCTCTGGTGTACTACCCTCATTCAGAACACTATCTTCGTCCGAAGAGGTATCTACGCGGTCAATAAGGAATAGCGGTCAGTGTTTCTGCCACTTTCCTTATAGCACAACGTAAAATCCAAAACCGATTCTGCGGATACGTTTTCTACCGAGAGTCTTCAACACTTTAAAATTTACGTAATTTCAGCTAACAATTTCTCTACTACAAGTTTTTCTTTTTAAAAATGTATTTTTTTAATTTTAATTTCCATAAAATCATGGTTTTATTATAAGATCAATTATACTATATTTTGGGTTCCCCCTTCTTCCTATGGATGTTAAATCAACGGAACAGAGACCATTCTCTTCTATTCAAGCACCCTTCACAAACACTTATTCACGATGAAGTTTAACATTACGTACTAATCCGTATTATTCGTGAAGTGCGCTTGAACAGGAGTAAGGATAGTTTAGTCCCTAGAATCTAGTCGAAGACAACAAGTCATGCCCGTGCATTTCATAATTTTTCATTTCAAACCCAACGAAGTAAAATATAAGTTTTGTTTGCCTACAGGTTTCAGAGGCTTTACCAGACAGATTTTTTTATTTTTAATTCTTTATAATTAGAAAATAGACCGAAAGCCCACTTTCTACTTTTCCTTAAAATGAATGAAATGAACCCTTCTATAAAATAAAGCAACTACTGACCTGATGGATGCCTTTCTCTGGAAGGCGACGTGGCCATGACTGAGGTACGTTTGGAAGGCATTGGTAAGGATGGTTTGGGTCGATTCTGCATGGCTGCCAGAGCTTGCTGAACCGCCTCTTGGCGAACCTCTGTAACACACAAAAATACATCATTATTAACACAAAAGGATCAGTCCCCCAAGAGAGGCGAGAAAAACTAAGATCTCAATGTCATCTCTAACCGTACCCGGTGATGCGAAGAAAAGAGACCGACGATAATATTGGACAATGGAATGTTATAAACCCAAAAAGAAAAAAAGGTGTAGCATCTTTCCCATTTTTTCTTTCTTCCCTACTACACTCAGCTTTAAATAATTCCCAGAAACAGGTTGTCTTAATGACCTGAAACCTTGATGAAAGTGTAGGGTCATAAAAACTAGAGAAACTACAATGACAACTTAACGGTTAGCCATTCGTTTGAGTGTAAACTACGACCAGGCACATATTATAAATTGTTAGGCCGTTGATGAGCCATGACACCACGGACAAAGGCGAATAGTTCAATTCGAATCAGAACTGAACTGAACTAACTTGACTCAACACTTCTAATATATTACGAGTAAAAATTAACAAAAAAAACTACATATTAATCATCCGCCCACGCATATGTTGCATATTTAAGACTGACATTGTTTCCAGTACTTAACAAACCATAATTAAGTAATTTTAATTAGAAAAAATGCTAAAAACAACAACTTTATGCTGGAATTATGGGTGGGGCACGAAATATTAAAACTAATTATTACTTTAAATATGTTTTAATGGCTAAAAACAGGCATGAAAACTGTTTCCTTCAAAATATAATACATATTTCGGTAGATGTTTTTCCAAAATAAAAGAAAATACACTTTTTAAAAAACTGTAATGACCAAAAAGGTTCAACACCCACGTAACAAAATTTTCTTAAAAGTTAGTCGTAAAGTTAAACGCAGGAAGTTGAGTGAAAAAGACCACTATATATCTCGATCGCAGGTGGGTTGTAATGTATTATCAAACCTAATTCTTTCGACGCGTAGGATTTTTTTAGTGAAAAGAACAAATTTTTGGTGACTTTCACTTTACGTTAAGTCCGTAAATCACTGTTAAAAAGGCCTTTAAAAACCTGATTTCAAATTGAATTTGGGGTTACTTTAAAGGTTGCAAACTAAGTTAATAGTGTAGGTTAAATGTAGAGTTGCTCCAAAACGTTTTCAATTCAAAACTCCTACGCAAGTTTGTAATAATATTGACTTTTTCTTTTAGGAAATAAGTTCCTAATATTTTCTCATAAAATTAAACGTATTACGAAATTGAGCCGTGTCTTGCATCCAAAAATTTATTTCGACCTTTAATTTGTAAAAGGAAATCCGGCGCCTAATTTACGATAATATTTGATAGATAGATTTCAAACCTTCGGAAAAAATGTACGAATAATTTTATCTTGATGAAAAACTAGTGGCTGCAGATAAAATATTTCTATAATTTTAGATTAAAAGCTTAGAGAATTTTGAACAACATAGCAATTAAATAAGAAATTTAACCGTTGGAAATTTATACACAAGTTTAAATTCACTCCCTTAATTTTGTTTTAAAATTATCACAATATTTCTACAGTTTTAGATTAAAAGCTTAGAGAATTTTGAACAACATACCAATTAAATGAGAAATTTAACCTTTAAAGATAAACAAGTTTGTATTCACTATCTTAATTTGGTTTTTTAAAGTTCAAATATCAGGTTTTTTCCTGTTCAAGTTGGGTGGTGTTAATCCAATATCTAAATCTTAAACACTAAATCCTTTAGAATTTATGTTGTG
This sequence comes from Phalangium opilio, assembly GCF_054372755.1. Lineage (NCBI taxonomy): Eukaryota > Metazoa > Arthropoda > Arachnida > Opiliones > Phalangiidae > Phalangium > Phalangium opilio. Next base: position 1,426,983 of record NW_028324187.1, on the reverse strand, counting down.
CTAAGAAAAAAAATAACTAAAAATTGCGTGTTGTTAAACTGGCGTATACTAAAGAATTAAAAAGAAAAGAAATAGAGTTGAATGTATTTGGAGGATTATAAAACACATTTAACCTTGAACAGGAAAAAACATCGATTTGAAAAGAAAAAACTTTCAGCTTTAAAAGTTCTTGTAAAAACTTTTCAAGTTGGGGAAAATACTACTAGGAAAAGCTCCAAAGTCATTAACATTCGTTCGTTCTTTTTTTTTAAGTTTTTTCGAAGTTTTGTGGTCTAAGAAAAGTTTTTTTCTTCTTTTTTTTTTCGAAAAATTTGATAAAAATAATTGGTATTTTTTTTACTTTTGCGTAAAATTATTTTAAAGTCCAAAAATGATCTATCTCGAAAGGGGTGATTTTATAAGACAGATACGATTATACGTCATTATATACGATTAATGAAAGTGTTAAATTAAAATTATCGAAGCTACATTAAGATAAATAGATTAATCAGTAAATGGGAAAATCGAGCTTTGAATATTAAACATGTTTTTCTTTTAAAAAATACGAACTTGGAAGAAATATAAGTTAATTATTCACTCATGGCCAAAAAATCTAATATTTAACCTGATGCACCTGACATATTAGTTAAAAAATTAAAAATTGCTAAGCCTAAATGACAAATAAACAGTGTGGTAATACCGAAATAAAGTGGGTTCAAACTTTATATTTTAAGAGATGAAATCATCACCGATCCCTACATAATAAAAGATGGTTCAGGTTATCCCTTATACCTTTCTTTAAAATGAGTCACCTAAAATATGCAAATTCTTCATGTTTTCCTCATCAAAAAATATATCTTAAGTTGTAAATTTGAAGAATTCACCAGAAACTTCCCACCCCTTTAGACTAAAATGAATAATAGTAAGAAAAAAATTAGACTTAACATAAAACTGGTTTTTTAAACTACTCGAAGATATAAAACTGAATTTGTAAAAATCCAGGGATGCCCTCGGGTTAAAGAATAAGCCAGAAAAATCTTGATCTGAAATACGTCGAACTTTCTTCAAAACCTAAACAGAAGTAAATGAATTGAAGTAAAGCAGTGCTCAACCCAACCTAAAGACGTAATGTTATGTAATAACATGTTTTTTCCACAGATCATTTACTTCTGGTTTTAATGACGTCTCTTACAGACACGCCAAAGAGTAGCTTGCTTACATGCCCTCAGGGTTGGGAGTCCTAGATGTTCTTGGTAATATTAACGTTGTCGTAAGAAAAACCGGCATTATAGACTTAGCTATTAAATATAAAAGCTATTAGAAGTTTTAGGTCTAAAATACGCTAATTCATTTATAGTTCCCACGGTTATGTGCAATAGGTTGCAAATTTCAAGAAGAGGCGAAAAGAAAAATAAAATTTGATTTCATTCCTTATATCATAAGTTTATAAGATTTGTTCCATAAGTATGACTTTGTAATGCTAGAGACTTACAGCTCGAGCTAGTTCGAGAACGACAAGCGAGAATTGAAGTCCTACACTCGGATAGTTTCGCAGGACTTCCATCTAGGTCCAATTTAGTCTGTACTAAGCCTTTGACAACGCCTCACCAGGCGTCGCTTTACCTCGAATCTATGACCTACGTCACTCATTTCATGACAAGCTCCAGTTTGTAACCAGTGACAAACTTATTATGGAACATAACTTACAAACTTATGCTCATATTAAAACTGTTTCCTTTGCAGAAATTTAAAAAAAATTCAGGAAATTATTTTGTTTCAAAATCAAATATTCTCGATATTCATTTCCACCCTTCCTTTTAACGATCCAATATAAGTTTTTGACATTTGAATAAAAGATAAGATGAATTTTAATCATATTGATTATTCTTTCCAATAATGGTTACATTTTTCCTGGCAAGAAATTGAACTGATTACGCGCTAGACGTCCGTTATCAGACTATAACATGTTAAGCGTAAAATAAACCTTAGTTGGTATTTCATTTCCTCTTTTTCAAGGAGCTACGTAACACCTACAAGGTTTTTATCAGCTAAAATTGCTACTAATAATAGCCAAATTAATATAATAAAACACTAAATCAATAACGAACATCTGTTGAATTAGTATTCATGATTTAATCCATAGCCTCGAATGGTTAAGTAATTGTTTTGAGCGGGAGGCGGCGATGTTTCCTGGTATTTCACTTACAGTTTCCCTTTTAATAGAGAAAAACAACACTGAACGACTGATGCTAACCATTAAACCGAGACTAAAGTAATTATTTGGAAAACGGGGGCCCCCTTAGAAAACGGATATATTTTTGCTAGGCCTACGAACAAGAATTCCTTCTGGGACTTGTTTCCACATCCAAGCATCCGGTAGTATATGAGCTAAACACGCGCTCAATTCCCACCAATTTCCATTTTCCAAAGATGCATTAATTTAAGATAAAGAAATTGTACATTTTACAGCGGAAACATTCTCGGAATTTCACTAATAAACTCTTCTAAAGCTTTAAATTAAGCCCAGCGTTGTCTGACCCTTCTAAAATGAAAGTAAATCAAGTAAACAGCTGACCTTTGACCATTCTTGTCTCAAAAATCGTCTAAAATCGATTTGAGAGAACTAAAGACAGTGTGCACTAAAGGGGTTAAAGCAATTTCCACCACCATTTCTTAACTTTATTTGCACTTTAGGGTTGCCAGTAATTTGGAACTGAATGAACTGAATCGAACAGAACTACAATCTATTCAGGCTGTTGTAGATACCAGTTGAATTTCACTCACTGTCAGTCTGGCAAAGTAGTCTGATCTCCTTGAGTAAATGGTATCAATCTGAAAACTATTTATTCATTTGTTCTATAAGACCCATCATTACTAAGCTTAATTCAATCGTGCCTGTGAGTTTCTAACCCTAAAAAAAATACAAAAGAGCTGAACTGAATCGCTTTTAACGGAACCATCTAGCCTTCATTAAATTTAAATATCCATTTAAATCCGAAACCTGAATCCATTAGGTATAATAGAGAGAACGCATTTAAGACTGCAGATTGAAATCCTTAATACGCCATCCATTTAACCTCCGAACTAAGATATCATTCTGCAAAGTCATTACCCATCTCTTACAATACATACATATATTTACTTACTTAAACGATATACGCTAATTTATATTCAACGAAGCGAAGATATTTACAGTAAGCCGGGGGGGGTGAACAACAATTAATTGTTCGGAACAGGTGAATGTCCGCGAAAACTTAGGTAACGTCTTTCGATACGCGGTAATACAGACGATGGTAATGTATTGTTTATTTAATTGGAGTCTCTATTTGGTACGTTAATTACTTAGGTAAGAACTGACATTCCAAGAAACGTGGTTAAATGATTATATGTTAAATTTTGAGAAGTGTAGCAAAAAAAAAACCCGTTAGAAATAAAAAATAAAATTATCTTTTTGACATTAGTTAGGCTACACTTTGGAACTTTGTTAAATTTAAGGAGCGTTCAAAAATTATTCCCGATAATTTTGAAATGGCATGGTGCTATGACATCATTTCCCGCCTTTCCCAGTAAAAAAATTACTAATTTTTGTTATTTTTTTCTCCTCAAACAAGTTCCTTGCTAAGTTTGTGTAAAGACTAATTTGTAAGTGAGTCATATTTTTTTATTTTTTAATAAAAAGGTACTTAAGAAATTTGTCCTACTGATGCCTTCAGGTCTCCATAATCTTTCTTTCTAAATTTACACTTGAAATTTCACTTCAATTGCGAACTTCTATGCCCTAAGTTCTTTTTTAATGCACTTCATAATTCAAGTTGCCGATATTACTATGTCTCAATTTGGCTCACGTTTTCAACATTTCATACTAAAAATTAACCCAATATAGTAATTTCAGTCCTACATATGGCAACTTTATACGACATTATTTCTTATTTAAGTGTCATAACCTTTAGCGGGGGCGTATTGAATCCTTTGTTACCAAAAGCGAGGGATATCTTACAACATAGCCCAAGTTTACACGATACGATGCCCCAAAACTACTGACGTCAGTCACGTCATAGCCTACTACTAATACGAACTTTCTCGTGACGTCACACCCTTCATATTTTTAACACGGTTCGGTTTTGGCAACCATATTGGAAGTCGTCAGCTCTGCCCATAGAAAGCTTTCGTTTGGGGAGGAGCTAAGATACGTGAGATAATTTACACCGCCATATTGATGGGTTCATTGCATAAGGAGGGCTGAAACCCACCAATATGGCTGCCTAAACCGTGGTAGGACTTAGGTGGGTGTGACGTACTACGCAGCCAACTGAAACCTCTCTATACAATGAATTTAAGACTACAAATATTGACGTCACGTCACCGTGTCTCCTCCCCTCTCAGTACCACTCAATAGGCAGAACCAGGGCATCTAATTACCAACCACATTACTCTAAATTAAATCAGCCCTTGATATCAGTACAAGCAAGGCCTTACCACTAATAAATCAACCTATTTAAAATCAAAATTGACACGCTCGCGAAATCTAAAAACAGGTTTAACTTACGCCTTTTATATTTATTCATCTGTCTTTCTTGAGCGTGATTAAAAACGCCTTCGCCACGCATATTAACAACAAAAAATAAATAAAAATTAAATATCTCTAATCCAAATTGGTATTAGAACGGAACGACGGACGACTCAGAACGCGACACGAAACCGCGATAAATCCATCGTAAAGTCTTAAAATATTCCAGTAAATTGAAGACACAGTCACTCCAGAGAGATAAACGAGCACGTATCCGACCGATTTCAACCCTCGAGCGAGTCTGTTTCCCGAACTGACGTTCGTTCAAAAAGCAAACGCGAAAAATTTTCCGAAGGCGCGTCAAAAGACTACTGATAACTCTTTCAAAAACTTTTTTAGCCTACGTATAGAGTCCAATCTCACTTTGCATTCTTAAAAAAGGCGGGGGTTTTTCAGTTTCCATTACGTTTCCATAGCCAAGTGTTAATGACGGGACAGGGGGTGTTAAGAAAGAAACACCGTACAATGTACACAATAAATAGTCAAAGGCATAGAGAATAACAACAGTAGTAGCACCTAACCCGATCTGAAGTTAATCCTATCCTCTCTCACTTCACTTGCGAGTAACTTTTAAAAGTGCAATACTATTGCAGCTTGTTTCCATAAAAATTGCACCATGATGCAAAATTGCTAACAAATAAATTACTTCCACAAAAGCACAATTTTTCGCGTCATTGAAACTTTCTACTCCTTTTCAGTTTCCACTATGCATCTAAAACCACAAAAAAAGGCGTTCGAAGAAACGAAACGGTTCTCGACTTCGACATTTTTTGACAAGGAGGAGGGAGGCGTTCACTGTTCAGGGGATCTATCACGTGACTCTTTCCGGGCGTCCGGACGGAAGTGACGAATTAAGGACCCGCACACTTTAATTATTATCCCGAAAATTAGCGCTAATGGCTTACTAGCTATCCTACACTAGAGTTGTATATTTAAAAACCAAGCAAGAAAGCAAGCGAGCGGCCTTGCAAAGCAACGAACGCTCTCAAGAACTACAACCGACTAAAGTCTGCTCGTGATAAGGAAATGTCGCCGATTTTTCTCAAAGTTAAAAGAGAAATAATATAACTAAAGAAAAAAGATTCGTTTTAATCTTTAAAAGGTGATAGTGAAGTTATTAAAAATGGAATGTGTGGTTCGGAACCTTTATAACAGCTACGTACGATTTAGTCAAACGTTTCACTATGACTTTAAAGGGGTTTTAAGCGAGAGGCGGGATAAGAAAATTTTACTATCACGAAGCTAATCAAAACACGATAGGATACGTTCAAAGGCCTAGAAAAATCTTTCCCCTTCAGTATTCCAAAATGGGGTTAAAGAAAGATATAAAAATAAAAATTTCAAGTTCCTATAAACAAACGAAATTTCAATCCTGGTTTTTAATTGGTGAAGCAAAACAGCTATAGGAGGAAAATTTATACACAACACACAAGTCTTAGTGGAACATAAATTATACTTTTTTAATTGATGTTATTAAGGAAAATAATAATAAATAATTTAAGAAAAACAAAGATGGGGGAAATTTGAATTTCAAGGTTATAGATTAGGCATCGAAATTTCATTATGTATGATACGTGCATCGTTACGTAATCAAATTCCCCAAAGTTTAAATTTATCTCGTGCGCGGTGTTTTTTTAAAGTGCCGCGCGAATCGAGGGGCTAACCACTTTCACATTATTGCACATTACGAGATACCATCTTAGGACTCACAGTCAAGGGTTGCAACAGATTTTTTAAAATTTCAAAATACCAATTCCTTAGGTATCCAGAATATACACCTTATTACACGGCGTGAGTAGCCCCTCGGTGTACGTACACCCTATGCAGAATATCCACTTACAAGTTATATATATATATAACCAGTTAAGAAGAGACGCAACCCAGATATAAGTGGGTATGGTTGGTAGTACTTGGCTATAAAAATTGCTAGAGAGATGTTTTTAGCAATCAGGAATAAGAGGGGTAATAAATGGGACCTTTTGTCCGTGTCAGCGAAAATCAGACGCTTCTAAAAAGAAGAGTCAAACCCCCCTCCATGCACGACACGAAATAAACCTATCAGGTCGGAGGGAGCGTAGCTGGGACCAGACAAAAATGAAAACATCCTAATTTTAAATTTAAAGTACACCCTTAACTTTATTTACCCACGAGCAAAATTTGAAATTTGCCTTAGGTTTCAATTTGCGTAAAAGTTTCGTCGAGGAAGCTAAGGACAGGAGGATGAACTTGATACCCTTTTGAAGGTTGACCCAATATTTACAATAATAATGATGTAGTACCCTAACTAATGGACCGCAGGAAAATTGGAAAACAATATAAGTTACACTTATGTTTCAAGTTCATGATTCATCGCATATAGTTCAAGCAAGAAGTGATATCTAGTTTATTAGGGAGAAGGTCCGGAGTTAATCCCCGCCACCTCTAAATTACAACCGCATCATCTCATTGGTTCTTGAAAACTCACGTCAGCGCGACACGAATGACGAAAATTACGTATCTTCCGACTGAGAAGAGGCGAATCAGCCCGGCCTCCTTTTACGTCCCCCCTTGTACTTTGTAAGGGGGACTGGTACTATCTCGCGCCAATACTTAGGCATCTTAGACCTTCTCCCTAATAAACTAGATATCACTTCTTGGTTAAAGTCTCAGCCTAATAGTAGACCTAACTCGTCCCAAATCTTTCATCCACTTCTCAAAGAGTACAATACAAGACACGATAAAAGTACTATCAAGAACCCAATACAACACCTAGGAATGTCCGAAGACAGAATTGGGTATGTCTGTTATACGCTAGCCATATTGGTTGGCAAGCTAGTGGGTTCATACGTTCTTGGGCCTTATGGGTTCTTAGTACTACACGTATGTTTTATCACGAAATGATTATAGCTAGTTTAACGTCAAAAGCTCTTCACTGAGGTGTTTTGTTTAGGATTACAAGATACAAAGACTCATAGAACTCGCGATTAGGAAGGCAACCTTATCGGACAACACTGAACACAAGTTTCTTGAGATGGAAAAGGGTATAATTCAAAACTATCTCCAACAAATAAACGCTTTCTTTCAATTCAAACGACGATAAATACTTGAAGTATGGACCTTTGTGTTGAAGTTAGTGGCCAGATAGCGCTATAGAGACAAAAGTTGCTAACTGAATATTGTTCAGAGTTTCAGACGCGCTATGACCCCCCACATAAGAAAACCATGTTTGAATTAAAAAATAAGTACCTTTCTTACTGAACAAAACCTTTGCTTTAATATAACTCAACTCATACCTAATCTATAAACATAGATCTCGGGTTTTTTTTTCGAATAGACCATTTGAACTATCCTAGACCGGAACCAAAAATACAGAAGATGAAAAAAATCACTAGGAATTTCGCATTGTTATATTGAGCAACCGTCTATACGGATTCGTCTATTCTTTTTTATATAATTTATATAAACTGGTATAAAGCTTCCTTAAAGCGAAATATATATATTTTTTATGTTTCTTTATAAATGGTTTATGGATGGAGATGAATTATTCTGGCGGTAAATAACCATTTTCAAACGTTTAAAAAAGCCTTTACAAGGACGAAGCGGATCTTCGTGTATATACAAACATATATATATATAGGGAAATTAGGCGATTTACATAAACGCAAATCGACAGGGGGAAATTATTCGCATTTGCATTTCATAAGTCTAAACGAAAACACACTTTTCTAAATTATTATTCAATATTTAAATCGATATTCCAAATACCTCTCTCGACATTCCTCTGTATATACATATGGTTCTAATTCCCACTTATAAATAACAAGGCTTATTTAAAGTGAGGGTGAATGGTTATATATTTTTAAGGTCACAAGGGATAATAAAGTACGTCACAGGAAATATGCCACAATGATTCTGTTAACTCACTCACTATCTCGACCGACGTCTGGCATTTAATTATTAAATAGTCTGATACGAGATTGTGGAGATAGACTTATCCTGTCTACAGACTGTTAACTAGTTCTGCATGATGGAACTATAAGCTAACGTACGTCTTAACTCACCGGCGTCCATCCATTTCTGGTGACTCTCTAGCTACCACGACATCATTGACTAATGTCAAGAAGTGATATCTAGTTTATTAGGGAGAAGTTATATAAGATGCCTAAGTATTCGCGCGCCATAGTCCCAGTCCCCCTTTCAAAATACAAGGGGGGACGTAAAAGGAGGCCGGGCTATTTCGCCTCTCCTCAGTAGGAAAATATGACTGTAATTTTCGTCATTCGCGTCGTCGCGCTGACGTGCGTTTTCACGAACCAATGAGATGTTGGTTGTAATTTAGAGGCGTAGATTAACTCCGGACCTACGTTTGGACTGGAGATAAAGCTGGAAATGTGGCGAATTTATACCTTCTCCCAAGTAAACTAGATATCCCTTCTTGCTAACGCCTTAACGTCTGTCCCATCCAATCCATGTGTTACCGCCGAATAAACTAAATAATGTTTAAAAGCGCGTGCGTGCGTCTGGATATAGGGACTTTTACGAACACTTTACGATTGAAATCACGTGGAATTACTGCGCCAAAACGCATATTTTCCCGCCTTTACAATAACAACGAAAGAAATTTAAACAATATTTACCCGAATGATAGCGGCTTTCATTTCTGGTTAACCTTCTGTGCGCACGACGCTTGGCTCTGGTCGAAGGGCTCGCCGATCCAGCTGGTAACGCTACACAGACAAATGAAAAACAAAGAATATATAAGAAAGAATTCTTCCATTCATTTGAGACAGGAATAGAAGCTGCATGTACAAAGAGCCCACGCTATAGTGATTCAACCCTGGAGATACGTCTCATTCTATAAGGTCGCGTTAGGTAGGATGGTATAGACCAACTCGAAGAATGTCAGTCTTGAATATGCGAACCCACGAAGGAACGTTTGTCGCATTCGTTTACAGAACTTAGTCTACAACGTGAAACTTTCCAAGGGGGCGGAATTTTAAAGTTGAGGTTTAGGCTTAGAAAATTACATAGTTTTGAACTTCCCCATATGCGTTCTTTGAAATCGTATGCCATTGAAATTTAGGCAACTTTTCTTTTCCCAATTTTAATATTATATTTTTTATCGATTTGCATATCTGAATTTTCAGAAAAAAAATTAAATCCAATTCTTTTGATTTCTCCGAAACGTTCATTTTATTCCTATGGGAATTTGATAGATTTGTCTGGTTTTCACAATTTCTTAAAAAGGATACGCTCTACCGGAATTAAAGGTCAAGAAACTGGCGAACAGGAGGTTTAATTCAACTTCAAAAGAACGGTTAAATCGTTACGCAAGTATTTGCTATTTGAAAAATGATTCATATTCAACAAGGGTCACTGTTGGATTAGTCAAAAACCAGAAGTACAACATTTCACTATTAAACAGGGTTCATACAACTTTTGGAAAACAAATTTCCCTGAGATTTTAAGGTTTTTCCCGTATATGGAGTATCCTATGGAGCAAATGTTAACGAAAGAGGGGGGGGGGGGCAAATATGACTACATAATCAAAGGACATCCCCGTATCTCTAATATAAACAGAGTTACGAGCCTACAAAGTATAGTGTAATGTTAATCCTATGGAGGGTATGTTTATGAACATTTTGCTTAATTATACTCGGCCCCTGTTTGACGCAAATTTCCCTGCTTTTTTACTAAAAATTCGAAATTTCCCTGAATTTTCCCTGAGGTTTTTGACAACTATTTATTTCCCTGATTTTTCCAGGTTTGTATGAACCCTGTTTAAGGGACTTTAGAAAATTCCATCCCTTGCTCAGCAGCGATGTCAGGTCCTACTTGAGCCAAGTACTTATTCAAACTGGCCTGGCAAAATCTCTCCTTAGTAAAAACCATGTATAGTTAATCTACTTGACGTCTAGTATATCTTAACTACCGTTTTTCCCCAGCATGTTAAGAGTGACACAGACAACCAAAACGGTGGCCGTTAATCAGCCGAGTATAATCTTTCGTGTCATATTCATTTTAACCTTACATCGAGGTGTTTTACAAAGACACGTCCCCATAGCTTTGTTAACGCTTCCTTGGAAGCGACTGGAAATTAAGGTGATGTATATAAGACGAAGAAGAAGAAGTCTAGTTACCTGATGCGTGTGTTGGGATATATGGAGCCAAGAGCCTCGACTTTTTCTTTTCGTAGCCTTTCTGGGTAATGTCGCCTATAAATAAAACATAAGACATTAGTATTCACTCTTTTTTATCAAACTTTACAATCTATAATATGTTAGAATAGCCTGAAAAGATAGGGAATAAGTAAAAAAAGGTCTGCCAATACAGGGTGTTACGTAATCATCGGACCATGTACAGTGAGTGGGTTCTATGGCCAATCAAATTAAAGTAAGAAACTGGAAGGTAATGATTTCTAATTTAATTAAGGGGTAATCCATAAAACACTAAGAACATTGAAGTTATACATGTTCGACTCAAAACTGAATGCCTATAAAACACACTGTATAGTTCCGTCCTACCACCCTTTGTGTAACACTCTGTATAATGAATAAAATGAAGTCACTATATATTTTTGAGTTTCACACGTTTTTATATCATGGATGTGTGATATATTACAGAAACCAGCTGGATCAGAAACAACACCTATACATTTTAAGAAATTTACCGAAAAACGTGTACGAAAACATCTACTATAGACGTAAGATCTTTCAAGTTTTATTTGAGAAAGTAATTCGTACATTTTTAATAATTTCATTTTCAATTTCAATTACGCTTAGTATAAATTCTTCTGAAATTTAAATTTAAAATTAAAATTAAAGCGCAAAACGTCTACAACCGGGCTTCACGTTTTGCGCATAAAACTCATTATTATTACAGTTTCTTTAAAACCCTCTCTTTAAAATGATTAAAAGTTTATAATGCCATTAACTCGGTCATTTTGTATGTCCTCTTAATACCAGCATAAGTTTATAAGATATGTTCCATAAGTATGACGCTACCTATACTTCGTAATGCTAGAGACTTACAGCTCGAGCAAGATCGAGGAGAACGACAAGCGAGAATTGAAGTCCTACACTCGGTGGTTAATTTTGCAGTCCATCTAGATCCTATTTAGTCTGTACTAAGCCTTTGACAGCGCCTCACCAGACGTCGCTTTACCTCGAATCTATGACCTACCTCACTCACTTCATGCCAACCTCCAGTTTGTAACCAGTGACAAACTTATGGAACCTATCTTATGAACTTATGATACCAGTTTGGTATATTAAAAGCCCTTTTAATTAAAATAAATTTTGTCTTTCTTCAAATGACCATGACCTAGGGTAACTGGCACGCGCCTAGCATTCTAGCGCGCTCGCTCGCGCTTTTAGACGTAGCTGAAATGTAATTAGTGAATTTCTCATTAACCGCCCGGTGGCTTTAATCGGATAATGAGTCTTTATTAAAAATAAATCACGTCTCGTTGCTTTAATGAGATTTCTTCTCTCTCACTCTCTTTCAGCTGCCCGACCGAATCTCTTGTTCTCAAAAGTTTAACAGACTATTATTTTCCTTTGATTATTATTATTAAACATTACAAAGGAGCTAGACGATTTAATAATGGATGTTGGATCTTTTCTAATATTTACAGAGCTCTAGGCCTAGCATCAATAATCTTAGATTTTCCTATTAATAAACAACAGAGATATTACCTATATATTTAAAACGATGTCTGGCTTCAAATACAATACAGAACAATACAATACGTTGGTTGCACCGTCCTCAATCCTCCATTTACAATAATACACAATAATGGGATTTAGAATAAATGTGGAAACCGTGTCAAACATCCATTTATCTCAAAGATTAATATAAAAAACTATATACAGGGTGTTTCTGATAAGTCTGCCATCCATACATTAAGGAGGATGTTCTTTGGGTGCACGATTTTGAGTCTAAAGGGACATTTTTTTCAAGTTATGATTTGATTATCAGTGTTTTAGGGATGACCGCTTAATTAAATTAAATTAGAAATCATTGTCTTAATCAGTTTCTTAATTAAATTTAAGGGGTCAACCATAAAATACTCTGGACAATCTTAACCCGAAAACAGTGTCCCTTAGGGCAATCAAAATGGAGATAGAAGTTATTTTCGACTCAAAATTGTGCACCCAAAGAATATCCCCCTTAATCTATGCCAAACTTATCAGAAACGCCCTGTATACTCAAGTATCTCATAAATAACATAATAATTTTATAAGTTTCTAAAAAGAAGTTAAGGGATATTTTTGCATTGAAAGAATTGAATGAAAAAAAAAATACTCGGTATGTCCTATTTCGTTAAATTAAATTTGATCAAAAACCTTAGGGGATTATCGATTTACTTATGGTATTATTTAAACATCAGTCTGCCTCGCTCTCTCTCACTCACATAGTCTTCACAGACAGCTGTGATTCATTCTCAAAAAATGTTCCAACACCCAACAGACACCCCGCCATACAACGACAACATGCAGAGTGTCGTCGTGGAGGACGTTTGCCTTGCAAAAGAGGGAAGGAACAAGAGCCTGCCAGTATAGTTACGATTAAATTCTATTACGAATCTGAAGCAGTACTATAACCCTCCCCCCCCCACCTTAGTTCCCATTACTATATATTGTCTTTCTACCGCTTCAAGAGATGGGATGAATCAGGGTTTAACTGTACTGAAAGATAACTCATGACGTGGGAGGAGGAAGTGTACGGGACTTGGGACGAAACAAGCAATAGAGCTATTTCAGAGGGGGTAATGGCTACGTCACCAATGCTATTTGCCCATAGAGAAACCCTCACAAAATGGCCGCCCTCTACACTCAAAGGCAGGCCCAATTTTCGTAGCAGACGAAATTTTTCCCCCACTGAAATAGCTCTATAATAAAAGAGATAGGAATCTATATTCAATAGAACATAGTCAAGCTGGGTTCTACTTGGCGGCAACCTCTGCAGTGTAAAGAGACAATTTTAAAAAAGAACCGCGGGAGAGCTAGGTTTTCATATTATAGAAAATGAAATCATCACCGTAGAATTTTAAGTTTGTAATAAAGGTTCTGGCAAAGAATCCTAGATTTTATACACGCACGTGCCCCGAATGGAGAAAAACAAACGCTCTAGAGGACGTTCATACATAGAAGTAAAAGATATGTTCCATAAGTTTGTCTTGTAAAAACTGGAGCTTGTCATGAAGTGATTGAAGTAGGTCATAGATTCGAGGTAAAGCGATGCCTGGTGACTGGGGCGCTATCAAAGTCTTAGTACAGACCAGGGATAGATTTAATTTTAGAAGTAGGAATGGAGAACAGAGTAATCTGGGCGCGCGAAGTCCCGGACCCCCTTCCACGGGACCGGGGGGGGGATATGAAAGAAGAGGCGAGTCATAGCGACAGAGGTAAAAAGGAATTACGTCATCAAAAAGTAGTTTAAGTGAGCCAATAGTATAATTTAAACTTTTCGTTACGTGTTAGAGGGAGGGGCTCTGTACTGGGCTATGAGTCGGACTGAAGTAAATACTAACCGTTCTCCATTCCTACTTCTAAAATTAAATATATCCCTGTACAGGCTAAATAGGAAGATGGAAGTACTACAAAATTAACCACCGAGTGTAGTCAATTCTCGCTTGTCGTTCTCGAAATAGCTCTCAGGAAGTCTCTACCATTACGAAGTATACTTATGGAAAATATCTTATTAACTTATGGTATTTATCTACAGTAAAACCTAGGAATATTTCGTTACTTCACCTAATGAACGTCTATAAAGTTCTAGCCGCAAAGTAGATGGTAACATGGGGAGTTTTTTGAAGAGGTTTTTATGGGAAAATACAAAATACCAAAATGGTCTGGCTTAGGGTTTTTTATGTAGTATAAAAAAGGTCATTCAAGGGTCAAACAGATGTACAAGAGACGGAGAGACACTCGTACGGTCTCCGGGGTTTAGCGGTTTTTCGCGTTTCTCGAATTTATACCGCAGTTATGCGCAAAGGGTGTCAAGGAATGCGAGAGGAGAGCGGGAAAACACATTTGGTGACCCTCAGATCATAAAGGTCATGGTGTTTTTTTAAAGAAAAAAAAAATTGTGAAACTTGAGATATGGTTGAAGTTTTTACACGAGGAGACTAAGGTTATGGCATCCGGATTAACGTTATGTTAGAATTTAAGCGGTTTTCATCATTTGTCAGCTAAAACTTTGAATTGTTTACACATCAAAATCTGGTTTAGAGACATTCTTTCGCGTTCAAGAAGACTTTAGTTGTTGTAACAGTTTTAGTAGTGGTTCCGGTGAAATTCTGTACTGGGGCTAAAACATTTTCTATTAGTCTGAAACTTTCCTTTAAACTAAATAAGATAATTAACTACAGCTATTTAATCGAAATTGGGTGTTCCATAGACCGCATTGCAGACGCTCAAAAAGCAGCCTGTACAAGGACGAGGGGAAAAACTATCAAAAAATGAAATGGTCTTATAAATACAAGCTAAATATTTGTCTTAGTTAATGTAAACAATGACTTTCAGCTGTTGCAAAGCGGCGAGCAAAAAAAGTAAGGCAAGAAACGGTGCCAGCCCAGCTAGTCTGACTCTTTTTACATCACTGGCATCAAGCCGAAGTAGTCTGAAGCTGTCCTGGGAAACTGGTAAACGTCAAATCATCATGAGCGAGCAACAAACCACGGAGGCAAGAAGAGCTAGGGATGGATATGGACTGGACTAACTTACAAACATGTACGGGAAACAAAAAACTACATTGTTTATTTGTAATGAGAAACTGGGTGAAATAAGCAAGGGGGATTTTGGCCCAAAATATAAAGCACGCATGCACCCTCCCAATTTAGAAGTTGCGGGGCGGTAGATGGCTGATTATCTTCTCTAAAATGACAGATAAGCTTTCAGAGATCCATAAATTAATGGAGTGCGGAATTAGTTAAACCGTAAGTAAGTGAGCCAGTCCTGAAGGGAAGGGCCAGCCCTTTGACTGTACTAAAAGGGATTAAGCCTAATCCTGGACATAGCTAACATGCTTTTAAGTAAAACTGTAATTGGTGGACGGGGTTTCTGAGAGTGATTAACCCCTCGATGTGGAGTGACGTAGGCCATAGCATCTGATAAAGTGAAACCTGGTGAGGCGTCTTTCTGGAACTTTCTCTCAATATGGCCGTAGCATTACGATGTCTTACACTTATACAATTACTTAGTCCTACAATCATTTTCTGTCGCAACTTGCGACTTTCAATTACTGTAGGTCAGCCAACTGTCTGGGCTACATGGGATGTGACATATCGCACGTCAACTTACAGACTTCTAGACGTTTATTAATTCTTATTTTTTTTGACAAGAAATGTTCAAGAAGTGAAAGGACTTGAAGGCGATATTTATCCAGAGTATAAATCAGTGTTGCACGAGCGTACGTACTCTTGCATGGTGCATCACTACAAGTGTGACGGGTGCGTCCTTAAGACTCGGTGGGGTAGTTATACTCCTACAGTTACTAACGTAGCGTAACCGATACATTCACTTGGAAAACATGGATGGAGCATACATCCCAAAGAAAAAGAAAGAAAAAATGTTACTTGTAAGCGAATTGCTGAAGCATGAATAAAAATAAAAGTTAGTATAGTCGGGGCCGTTTCGCTCGAATGGCGTACTCGGGTGCCCGTTAATTACGACATTAATCTTAGCTATAGCGAGCTAGTCGAGATCTCTCAAAATCCTTAGTCTAGAACAGACTGTTTTAAACTGGTATTAGGGTTAAGGCCCGGCTTATACGTTTGTAACTATACCCGGCGAGTCATAATACTCCACAACTGTTCATCCTTCCAAGGTACGCCTTGTTTAATTTGTTCAATTTAACCGGAGGGAATTTAAGAGGAAACTTATAAGAGAGAGAAAGAGAAATCTAAAGCGTTCATCCAAAACTCGGCGGTACAAACTTTAATAGGTGTAAAATTCCACCATTAGAAAACTTTAGAAAATTGAAACGCGACGTGCCAGGGCAAAATAAGTGGCAGTAAAAGTATGGACCATTTCAACTCAAACCCAACCCAAGCGCGTGTCCACCCTTGATAGCCTTAATCGTGTTTAAAACAGTAAAACCCAAGAAACGTTCAATCGAAATAGCGCATACGAAAATGGTCTTCTTATAGAGGCACGCTCTTTTTCGCTCTCGGCTGTTCTGTTCTGGAATGAAATGAATAACAAAGGGAATACAGAAAGAGAGGGTATTATAACATGAAATAACGGTGTCTGGGGATTTCGCATTAATTGGGTTTTGGCCCCCGCGGAGTACAAGATAGGCCGAAGATGATGCTGGTCTTCATTGAAGCGTGCAATGCCATGGATGCATCCGTGGCTTTGGTTACTGGCTATACTATTAAGGGTACTAAGGGGAGGTAAGTAACTATAAGACTAGGTGTACGTGAAAGAACAATTACGTGGCTGCTGTCGGAGAAATGATCGTGACAAAAAAAAAAGAGAGGAGAATTAAGAAAATTACTCCCGGAACGATAATTAAGAAATAGGGATGAAGGCTGAAAACATTTCCTTGTTTTATTTTTATACGTTTAATTGCCTTGAAAATGGCTAATTTCTATCTAAGCTGCATGGATACAGGGTGTTTCTGATAAGCCTGCCTTCCATAAATTAAGTAGGATGTTCTTTGTTAAATGGAACTCTATCATGAAGCTGACTTTGATTTGACCAGACAACTATATAACGAATAAATGCAGACGAAATGTTAATTCTTTAGGCGATTAATTTTGAGTCGAAAATGTAACTTCTATCTCCATTTTGCCGTCCGGGCCACTGTTTTTAGGTTAAGATTGTTTTGAGCGTTTTACGGATGACCCCTTAAATTTAATTACGAAACTGAAAGACAATGATTGCTAATTACTTAAGGGGTCATCCCTAAAACACTCGAATCGTAACTTGAAAACAGTGTCCCTTGTGGCAAAATGGAGATAGAAGTTATATTTTCGACTCAATATCGTGTACCCAAAGAACATCACTGTTACTTTTTGCCAGATCTATCAGAAACACCCTGTATAACAGTGTGGAACACTTACGACTTGCACAAATTTTGCGATAAATTAGTATACTATTTACTAAACTACAAAACCTATGAAGCTGACTTTGAGCAGACGAAACAGATTTGTCTCTCGAATAATGCATGCAGTGACATAACTAAACGCGTACTCCATTTTCTCAGTCAAGGGGCGTGTCATGTCATGGTGTATGTTTACCATGCACTAGTCGCCGCGATAAAATTACTGAAGAGGCTCGGATCCATTACCCATTTTAAACTATTATCCAAGAACCAATATAGATCTTGGTATATAGCAACATTGTTTCATCAACGGTTTGATTTAGTCTCTTTCAAGAGCATAAACTTATATATGACACGGTATGATTTGATTAAACGAGATTGAAAATACGCTTTGACAAGGAGGGGGCGCGCTACGGGAGTGTTTGACAGTTTTAGACTGTGACGTTATCGAGTGTCCAAACTGGGATACGAACTAGCGAGAGTAAGAGCGAATTTAACTCAATATATTTTGATAAAGTGATATTTGACGCAATAAAAAAACAAGAAGATAAATTTTCACTCGTAGCTAGAGCATCGCGTTCGAGATCCCAAGTTATCTTTAAAATTATCCCCGTGGGAGACGCTTCAAGGTTTATCTTGAGTTTATCATTCAACTTAGGGTGCCTGCTGCCTCGCCTGCCGTCTCTTAATTCCATATTCAACAGGATGCATTCCGAAACAGGCTTGCTTGCCATCCCATAACTCGTTCCATTCGATGTTGTAGCTAAAATATCTTAAACAGTTTTTTTAACTGCTTTCAGAGAGATGATGAAATTTCTAAATTGACTACTTTCTATGGGGTGTTGAAAATTGAGGAGTTTCTCACGATAAATTACCATCAAGATGAATATGACTCATTATGTCAATATACGCTCGTCTTCTTCAATTCCAAAACATTATCTAACTTAATTTGAGAACTTGACGCAATGAGGTCCACAGATCTAATATGGATTTTTGACATTATTTATTGATGTCGCGGAGGAAAACTCATGGCTATGTTGCTTCATGAGAGGTGGTATAAATGAAACTGTATGTATTATCCTACCAAGAAGTGATATCTAGTTTATTAGGGAGAAGGTATAAGATGCCTAAGTATTCGCGCGCCATAGTCCCAGTTCCCCTTTCAAAATACAAGGGGGGGACGTAAAAGGAGGCCGGGCTATTTCGCCTCTCCTCAGTCGAAAATACGTAATTTTCGTCATTCGCGTCGCGCTGATGTGACAACCAATGAGATGCTGGTTGTAATTTAGAGGCAAGGATTAACTCCGGACCTACGTTTGGACTGGAGATAAAGCTAGATTCTAAATGTGGCGAATTTATACCTTCTCCCTAATAAACTAGATATCACTTCTTGATCGTACCTTACAAGGCATTGTTGAAAAGTCAAGGCATTACCCGACAACCGTAATTTTATTGTCAAATTTGGCAAGAATCCAAGGACATTCAATTATAATAACAAACCAACCGTCTAAATTAACAACTCGAGCCATTAAAATTTAACAGGAAAAATTTATCATAAGAGCGAGGCGAGGGCGTAGCTAATTTTAATTAAAATAATCAAAGGACTGCATGGAGTACGTACTTTCTTTCAGACGAAGAAGGCAATAGAGGAAACGGGTTATTATAGAAAATTTTCCAAGATAGACACTGAGAGGATTAAATTAAAAACATTTAAACGTACACTGGCATCTCTTGGGTCAGACTCCGAGGTCGCCTGGCAAACTTAAAAATACAGAAACTACAAAAACGTGCGTTAAGGGGGTGGATGGGTAGTGGTTAAGAAGAAAAAAAATGAATATGGATAAATGGTACATTGTTTAAAAAGCTTAATAGCTCGAGTTCTTTTAAGAATCATCTTCTAGTTCTCTAAGGTTCGCTGATCTCGTTTGTCTCTCGAAGATGCCAACCAAGTAATGTTATTATAAACCTAAGCCTTTGCGTGCCAAAACGCATTGAACGTACATTCTCTGGCAGTGGTTCCTCGAGCTCTTGACAGAACTAAATTCCATCCGCCCACGTAATTGTTTGTCGAGGATCGACAACACGCCAGGGATTACGAAGAGACTCATCCTGAATGTTCAATGGAGTGGAAAGATAATACCCCCCTCTTTCTTTAAAAGGACTGAGTTAGAAGAAGTTCCCGAACGAGTGTCAAATGATTGTGAAAAGACTTAAGGCTTAAGTTTATTTTTATTGGATACTAACATTAATACCCATGCTTATCTACGGATTAAATCCGTTCTGGGTGACTTTTCAATGAAAGAGAGTGTAATAATAGTCTTATATAAATCTAATAAATTTAAAGAGAAAGACGATCACTAAATTGGGATTCACAAAGAGACTTAGCAACTTCACGCTTACTACACACAGAAGGGGATAATAGAAGAAGGATGACACTCTCTTTCCCCTTAATACTTTTGTTATGTAACATGGTTCTTGCCAGGTGAGGGAGCCCTTTTTGTTTGCTCTCCTGCTCATCAAACTGAATTCAGATGGGCATCGCACCGTGTTACAGTGAATTCTATAACTGTTTGGTTTAACTAAATCCTCAGCAATCAACCCACAAACCTTGATTGTCATGACGCGGGACAAAAACACACAAGAACATGCATGCGCCTTGGCAAATAGTAAAGCGATAACAGGGACTTGGCAATTCGGGCTTAACTTCGCCCCAGTGCCATTATGGTATGTTTTTTAACAGAATGAAAGCTATATAAGCCCCTCCTCCTGGTATGTTTTTAGCAGTAGTGGAAGGTAGCGTGACGTTGTATGACGTAGTACTGCCAAGTCCCTGTAGAGTAATGATGAGGGAACTATTAATCGCGGAGTGTTATTCGATTTAGTAACCTTGCTCCAAATGTAAAATGATGTTGGGAAGAATCATGTTACTACCCCGCTTTGTGGTACACTTCTCACGAAGAGAAGTATTATATACTTCTGTATACTACATCTCAGTTTGTTGCAAAGAACTAAGTCCCTAGCCCATCCCAAATAACATTGCCCTTTGTTGTTGGACATCCACCTTTCAGGTGTGTTTTATTTCTCCTCCTCTGAAGAAAAAGGAAGGGGATTACTAAATAATAAAGGAGACAAAAACGTAGTAGGTACTTCCTTCATTATACACGCGATGTTATAGACATACACTCCCAGTGGGTGCACGTGATAATAGTGGGGCTCCCTGTTTTCGTTACGGTAAAGTATTAACCAACGGAAGCGACTTAGAAATACACGGAATTTTATTAAACACAGGTGCCACAGGGCCTACTGTAGGTGTAAATATTCGTGGGCGTTATAAAACGTCGCCTTTGTTATTTTTTCCACTAGATTGATCGTGATTTTTACGTACACTGTCCTCAGGGAGATGCAGTAGAGGGGAAAGTTTCAGTACGACAGTAAGGTATACCCGCTTTCTGCCTTTTCCTCTATTGTTTCAGTTTTCTTGGACAAACAAGTTTCTTATTAATTTTGCAACGACTTAAACTTTCTATATTATAGAGTTCAAACTTCCAATTGGATTTTTGGAAGTACAATACTCCTTAAGTGTACGCAAGAAGTGATATCTAGTTTATTAGGAAGAAGGTTTAAATTCGCCACATTTCCAGCTTTATCTCCAGTCCAAACGTAGGTCCGGGGTTAATTCCCGCCTCTAAATTACAACCAGAATCCCATTGGTTCTTGAGAACTCACGTCAGCGCGAAGCGAATGACGAAAATTACGTATTTTCCGACTGAGGAGAGGCGAAATAGCCCGGCCTCCTTTTACGCCCCCCCCCCTCTTGTATTTTGAAAGGGGGACTGGGACTATGGCGCGCGAATACTTATAGGCATCTTATACCTTCTCCCTAATAAACTAGATATCGCTTCTTGGTGTACGGGTAACAATTTCAAATTCGGGAAACGATTTAACTTATTTAAATTCCTTCCTTATTGGTAAGTACTAAGAGGTTGCCATAGAGGAAGGAATTGGATATAAAATGGGGAGTAACCCACGTAAAATACATTACGAATCCCGTTTAAATTAATTTTATATGAAATTAATTATAAACGGATTTTAATTTCACTTCAAACAGAAAGTTCTGCAATAAATGCTTCAAACACTGCAAAGGTTTCTCTGTTTATCTCAAAACTCGTAAAGCATATTAAAAATTCCTTCCAGATGTTATTGAGTAACCCACGTGGGATACATTACGATTCCATTTTAAATTAATTTTAAACGAATTTAAATTTGACTATAAACAGAAATGCAATAAACTCTTCAAACACTGCAAAGTTTATGTTGAAACTAGCAAACTATATTAAAAAGTCCTTCCAGATGTTATTGATAACCAAATTAAATTTTTGAAAATAAGCGTTCGAACGACGTAAATTTCATAAAATTCTACACACCCTTCCATATACCGTTGCATATCTTTTAACAACCCACGTGTAAAAAAAAGAGCCTGAAAATTAATTACTAAAGATACCTTGAAAACTCTTGAAACCTATATCCAAAACAAGTCAGCGTTACAATAATGAACTGGGGCGTACTAAATATCAACTCATTACATACACTACACTACCTGCTGTTGTCATTGACACCGATTTTAATATACCCCAAAGAAATTTAGAATATTCTAGAGTAATTTCTGTCGTCAAGCTTTCACTGTATTAAGGTCTATCGGCAAATAACATAAGGTGCTACTAGTATATTCTATAAAGAAAAACATCTACCTGTTGGATCAGCGTAATCCGAATCACAAGCGTCAGATGATACCCGAGAATATCGTGAAGATGACGTAGAAGGTGGACTTCCGGAAGATGAAGAGGATGAAGTATCGTAAGCATTGACCACATTGTCCAGTTCCAAAAGGGGTTGGATGGCCGACCATAACGCCGGTGTTAACTCGTTCCAACAGGTCAGTTTACGTTCCTTTTGGTTCTGCATTGTTTCTTCTTATTGCGTTTGACAAACAGTCACAAATATCTCGTGAAAATTGTTTGATGAAGTTTCACGTGCATTTGGAAACAATTATTTCAAATTAGCAGTAAAGGTCACTCAGGTTCAATGACCAGTTCAATTCATATAAACAATTCTAAGGTGGACCACACAGAACGAAGAATGATGGTCCATTCCAAATTCTGCCTTTTACAAAATGGTGCTATTCTTCTCAAAATCCGACGGATTTTTCGAGACCGTCTAATAAATAAATCACTTCTTTTTAAGACGCTGCTATTTTCGTTTCCAGAAACCTTACAAATATCGGAAGATTCTATTCGAAAACATCGAATTCCGCGAAAAACTATTAAACCTCGTTTCCATTTGCGAGAATCACTTTTGATGTCTCACGTCTTGAAGTTGAATCTTCGCAAACAGTAGTAAAAATTAAATCCTACAAAAATGTTTTTGACAACGGCCGAAAAAATTCCGAGAAAAATCAAAAAACGAGCGGTTCCGTTCAGCCGGTGGTGCGCACATGTGGACAATAAAGCGAATACACCTCCTTTCCTATCCCCGGTCAGGAGTGGGCTTTCAAACAAACGCGAGACCTTCCTACGTCCTACCAACTGAGTACTGACACTCGGCGTCTTCTTGAAGAAGGAAGGTTTCTTGGCTAAACTTCTACAGCAGCAAACTAGTCCTAGAGACGCGTTGTCAAGGGACTCTGAATCCAGTCTGCGTCTGAACCAAGGGAAGTTAGGTTAGAGAAGAGAAGACTGAGAAAGTTTCGGGGGGTATTGGATCAAGGAGAAAGGAGGTAAAGGCGGGGGGAACACACTACTAGCTTGCTTCGCTCCGGCTCTTTAGTTTCTCTTCGGATGGAGGAGACGTTGAGGGGATTACCCTAAAGCTGGAAATCTGACAAGATCTCAAGCTCTCCAAGGAAATTTGCGAATACAAATTTTTATCTACCTGTATGGATATATTATCTCCACGTAGATTATGGAAGCGGAGTTTCGCGTTACATTGGAAGAGAATAAATTTGTGTCGCGGCGATAAGTTTTCCTTCTGATAATCTCTGATTGAAGAACTGACTGATGAGCTGGATTTGAGGCAATTTCTCTGTGTTATGGGGAAAAGGGAGGGCTTATCTAAGGCTATTCCTCTTTCTAACACCAGTTCGTAGCGGTGACACACGTAGATGATAATATACAAGTAATCGTAACTTATCTTGTTCGCCTCGGGACTTGAAACACTTAAGACTAGTCTAGAATACGTAACGAAGGTTGCACCCTTTCTTTTTCCGTCGACGACGTAACGTAAGACTGAGGTGGAAGTATAATTAGAAGAAAAATGTCTAGTATTGTCGGAATTTCGGAACAAGCCTTGATTTCCAAACTTCTTGCAATTTCAAATATATTACTTAATTACCTCTCTCACTAGCGATGGAGAAATGCATGTCCGTATTGGGCAGTAGAACCCAACCAACCTCATTCATAGCAGAAGAGTTCAGAAAATGTTTTATAGTATAATCAAGAAGTGATATCTAGTTTATTAGGGAGAAGGTAGAAGTTGCCTAAGTATTCGCGCGCCATAGTCCCAGTCCCCCTTTCAAAATACAAGAGGGGAGGTAAAAGGAGGCCGGGGTATTTCGCTACACTCTCCTCAGTCGGAAAATACGTAATTTTCGTCATTTGCGTCGCGCCGACGTGAGTTTTCAAGAACCAATGAGATGCTGCTGGTTGTAATTTAGAGGCGGGG
Organism: Phalangium opilio; assembly: GCF_054372755.1. Classification (NCBI taxonomy): domain Eukaryota; kingdom Metazoa; phylum Arthropoda; class Arachnida; order Opiliones; family Phalangiidae; genus Phalangium; species Phalangium opilio. Next base: position 1,402,688 of record NW_028324187.1, on the reverse strand, counting down.
ATTAACTCCGGACCTACTATACGTTTGGACTGGAGATAAAGCTAGATTATAAATGTGGCGAATTTATACCTTCTCCCTGATAAACTAGATATCACTTCTTGGTTTAGTTATTCTCATGAACACGGGTGTTTATCGACTGTTCAAATGTACCTACTCCATCTTTTTACATGTTTGATTAAAAGTTTTAGCAGCCTTTCCATTGGTTCATCATCTCAAAAGATCGACGTTGTGAGAAAGTTATCGCAAAAAATAAAATAATACAAATATACTTCTAATAAAATTTTGTTTTAATTCCCAATCAGTCGCCATACATTGTCTGAACTTTTGATATTTACCGGCAAATTACAAACGTAAAAGTTTCAGAGTTTATTCGGGCGGCAGACGGTTTATAGTAAGTAAATACCTCAAGATGAAGAAAAAGATGAAAAGAATCATTAAAGAGAGAAATTTTCGCCTCGTGCGGCCAAATATGTCTAGACTCCTAAAAGTCAATTTTCTTTTTGAAGAATTCTTCGTGACGTCATAACACCTGTTTCTGAGGGACTTAGAGTACTCATTAAATTTTCATTTTCGTTACCTCTGGAGCTTCTCTCCATGCTCGAGCTCGGGGTGCATGCACCCAAACAACGTTACTTCCAAATTCCAAGTTTCTCATCATAACAAAATATTGCGTTACCTCCGGAGTTGAAATAAAATACTGTATTTGTACTGTCTGAGGTTAAAATAGATTACACGCGCCACGTCTTATGATTTCTAGAAATTGTCTGCTATAAGATTATGAACAACAAAAAAAAAATATACTGATAATTTATGTTGAAATTATGTTAAAAAAATAACAACAATAACAGTTGTCTGCAGATTTTTATCGAGAAGGAAGACACTCTGAACTATGTATGAACATCTAAGAACTTAAGAACATAAATATAATAAAACATGTGAACTGCAGACATAATTATAAGGAGTTCATACTGTGGCCTTGGACCTGGGTCATAACTTTATGACCGCCAATATGGTGGCCATATACGGAGAAAATAGAGCTATCTCAATTGTGACGTCAGTGCCTAGGTAAAACGTCACGGGCTTAGCTTTGGCAGTGGGCGGCCATGTTTGGTACCACTTTGGTTCTGGGCAAATAGCATGGTTGACGTCACACAAAAGCTTCTGAGATAGCTCTATTATGAGATTCAGTCCAAATATATTTTGGAACGTTCTCAGTTCTAATTATATGGGTTCTTGTTGCACCTGAGAAAGAGTTAAATGTCGTCTGCAAACCGTCAAAAACTCCCAAACTTCTAATTCCTTCAGAGGAGGCAATTATACATTTATAAAAAAATGCAGTTCAAACCATTTAATTTCGTAATTGGATATAGAACTTCCGCAATATAGTGAGTGTATGTATACAAACCCCAAATAATGAGGCCAATTTAAACCCCTTAACTCCAAACCGAAACGAACCAAAGTTAAGCTTATCCAAGGTCAGAGGCTAATGAGAGCTATAGTATCAGGAATCTAATAATATAGTCAAGATCCGTCTCGCGTCGTGTCGTTCGACAACCAGGTGGCACAACTCAAAGAAAAAAAAAACAAATGGCCTCCCTTCAGCAGCTAAATCTTACATCCTGACAGCGTGACTCAACACCGCCCCCTACCGGCATTAACTAGGAGGGGCTGCGTTATAAGAAATTAAGCTAGTCAAAAAAAATTAAGAGTGGCATTTCTAGTTCAAATAGAGACAACATCCTTGCCACGCACTAGGACAGGGCAGAACAATTTCAGAGGTTGTCGTACCTAACTTCTTCGCGCGTTTTTATCCATCCATACTTACAATCATCAAGTAAGCTGCGGAAGCGTATCACCAGCTCGAGGGAATTAAGGGAATAATAATAAAAATAGAAACAACTTTTTATAAATCAAGTCTCTTGTAGGGAACGTAAATATTAATGGATGGCATAGGTACTATCAGAAGGGGATAATAGAAGAAGGATGACACTCTGTAGTTCCTCTAAATACTTCAGTTATGTAACATTATTCTTTCCAGGTGAGGGAGCCCCTTTTGTTTGCTCTCCTGCTCATTAAACTTCAGATGGGTTGAATTCTATAACTGTTTGGTACTAAATCCTCAGCAATCAACCCACAAACCTTGATTGTCTTGACGTGGGACAAAAACACACAAGAACATGCATGCAGCGCTAATAGAGTAATGATGAAGGACTATTTATCTCGTATGTGTTTCGGTTTAGTAACCTTGAGCACTTCAAATGTAAAATGATGTTGGGCAGAATCGTGTTACAATTACCCCGCCCGCTTTGTGGAATGTACACTTCTCTCGAAGAGAGGTATTATATACTTCTGGTACTATCTTTCGACGTAATTTGATTTTTAATGTAATGACGCTTAGCAGGGGACTATACGGTCGGATCGCGCAGGGAATCGGGGATGATTTATTTTTAGGTCTAAAAACTCTAAATGAATAAAAGAAAATCAAGCTACCAGATCACGAGGAGAAAATTATTTAATGCATAATTAATACAGAGTTGGAGAAAATGGCCCTAAACGTTCTGCGCTTAAATTTATTTCAAGTTTAATTTTCACGATATCAAGATTGTAAACATTAAGTGTAATTTGAAAATTAAAATTATTGGCTGTCTAAAGTTTAGGTCAATTTTGTAAAAAACAAAAATGCAATTTTTTTTCTTTCTTATCATAACAATTTAAAATTTGAAATAAAAACTAAATAACCCATCTCATACGATACAATTTGGTTTAAAAAGGTAGAGAGATTGTCTCTTGCTTTTAAACCTTATCACATTACGACTACCTATTTACAAGTTTTACAGGGTGGTTAAGCTATTTGAGCTCAATTAAAACCTTTTTTGCTTTCCCTTGTTCAAACTGAACTGAGGCTTTAGAATTTTAGATGGGAATTCTAGCTTCTCTAGTTAAGGAAGAACCGCTATTGGTCCTCATCAAATAGCTAAACCACACTGTTTATCGACCTTACACTCGAGGGAGGAAAAAGGCAAAGGCTTCGAAGCAATCGTTGAATTTACACAAGCAATAAACGTGGGACTAACATTCCGTGACAGTCTAATCCCGTAGAAAAAAATCTCTCTGGGATTTATAAGGGTCGCGTTTGACCTGACATAACCTTAGATGAAAAAAGACCCTCGTTTATCCTTTGGCTTTACTGAAAAGTTAAGTCTTAGACAAGACTAGTGAGACTACCTGTGTCAGGATTCAGGGGCCCATATCATTCCTTCTGCAAAAAAAAAAAATTTAGAAGTCAGGCCTTGGCCTCTACATAGAAAAGAAGAACTTTCTGATAAAAAAATCTGCTAAAAAAAAAGTCTAAAAAAGTATACGATAAAGCAAGCGGAGTTGGTAACGAAAAGGTCCTCCTAAATCCTTCACGGACATTCATTACTCCTAGCTGTAGTCCTTCTCCCCAGGACATCCCTACTCAACGCGTCAGGGAACTTCCTGGACCCTGAAAAATGGGCTTCCGGTCAAATATACGCGGCTACTGTCCGGCAAAAAGTCACGGGAAAGGTCTTGAAACAAGTTAAGGAAGCCAACTTCTAAAGGCCTGAAAGACTAAAATCATGGTAACGGTTATTTATTCTTTGAAAACGAGAAGGATTGAATATTAAGCCTAATTGAGAGTGCGTCATGGTCCAAGAACACCACCTTCCACCAGAGTCTGGTCTTATTTACCAAGGTGACTGAGGACGGTGAATCTTTTCACTGTCCTCGTTAGCAACTTCATCAGACCGTACATATTAATTAAGAGACCCAATTAGATATTTTAAAATATTTTAGCATTTAGAAGTTACAGCTCTTCATTGAGTTATAAGTCGTAGAGGTAAATTGTCAGTCATCCCCGTTTCTTTTACCCAAATAAATTCTTTTGGCATAAGCCACCCAGCCGAGAACATCAAACCAACAACCCAGAAACCTTACCTTTTTCAGGGATAAAAAAGAGAACAGAAAACTCTCAAATGAAAAACGAGAGAACTTGTCGCCATCTATAGCCTAAGTTGTGAGATATCGACATAACAGCGAAGATGGCTTATAGGGGTAACTTAGGGACCATTCACAAAGGAATTGAAGTAAAATTTATTTCCATTAGCACGGAAATGCCTTCCAATTGAATGAACTACTCGAGTGTCAAATTACTCAGCTCTTTCTTTTGAGTTTATATCCCAAGACTTCACACAAAGATGACAGTCATCCAGTGGGCGTTCATATGACATTTAACCCACACCCACAAGTCCATCAACCCTATCCTTAGATAATATTTACAATATAGTTCAAAATTGGGGAAGAGAACATAAATTAACGCGGTTGTTTACGGTACAGGTTGAAATGAAAACGCTTGCAAATATTAATCTCAGTGTATATACAGGGTGTTTGTGAAAGGTCCATCAATAATGAAGGGGCGTATTTATTGGGCCATTTTGAGTCGAAAATGTTCTATGACATTTTGCCGTCCGAGCCACTGTTTTCAAGTTATGATTGGAGTAATTTACGGATGACCCCTTAAATTTAATTAAGAAATTGAAAGACAGCGCTAATTTAATGAAGGGGTCATCCCTAAAATATTCAAATCATAACTCGAAAACCGTGGCTCGGACGGCAAAATGTCATAGAACATTTTCGACTCAAAATGGCCCAATAAATACGCCCTTTCATTATTGATGGACTTTTCACAAACACCCTGTATATTTGGGATAAAACGTTATAAAAGAGATAAAGCTAAATTTATCTCATCTTTTATGATAAGTTCGTGGGAAAATTCAATTGGAATTTTATACTGGTAGTTGCTTAGATCAAATCTCTGTGGCTGGCTACAGGGATAAGTTTAATATAAATAAATGATGAATATGGCGAAAACTTTAGACTATACCACACGCATTCAATTTATAAATACATATTTATTTATTTAGAGATTTGAATCGTGTATACAATCTATTGAAATCATTTATGTTTATTTTACCGTGAATTAATTCAATACCCCCAAAGGAATATCGCCTAAGAAACGATATTAGAGAGTTTAAGAAATAGACCTTTTCGATGGTAAAAAAGGGGTATACAAAAAGATTACAGCGCAGGCGCCAAAAAGCGAGATGAAAGGCAAAGTTTTACCCCCCTTTTTGTTACATCGAAATGGTCTATTGCCTGAAAACCGAGTACAGAAAATATGAACATTAAAGATGGTTTGAGGCGTGAAAAATCAAGATCAATTTTCATATTTAAGTTATTCTAATTAATTAAACTTAACTAATTGAAAGCGTAACACGTTTCCCGTTAAATTTTCTTTAAACTCTGTAATACCTCACGTCACGTGTAACCGTGAAATATTTCTTGGCACGGTCACGTGTATTTAAAATAGATTGGGCAAATCAGTTCGTGTTACGCCATATTTCAAATTTCCGACATGCTCTCACGGGATCTGTAAAAAGTTACAGGACTAGTAGCAAGTAGTGATAACTAGTTTACAAGGGAGAAGGTATAAATTCGACACATTTTCAGCTTTATCTCCAGTCCAAACGTATAATAGGTCCGGAGTTAATCCCCGCTTCTATATTACAACCAGCATCTCATTGGTTCATGAATACTCACGTCAGCGCGACGCGAATGACGAAAATTACTTGTATTTTCCGACTGAGGAGAGGCGAAATAGCCCGACCTCCTTTACGTCCCCCCTTATATTTTGAAAGGGGGACTGGGACTATGGCGAGCTAATACTTAGGCATCTTATAACTTCTCCCTAATAAACTAGATATCACTTCTTGCCAGTAGTAGTAAAACCAGAGGGAGTGGAAAATGGTAGAATCCGATTTTTCACGGCATTTAATGATGTTAAATGCAAAAGGAGAAAAAAAATATACTGGTAGGAGAGATTGGTTTAGGTCTTGAGTCACGGCCACTGGCCTCCAATCTGTCCGGCGCCAACATACACCTGCCTATTTCCACGTAATATTACAGCACGCTCGACTCGAAACGCGCGTATAGCGTAGGGCTTTACTAACTACGTCACGATTCTATTGGCCAACTGTTCTCTCTCGTCCACGGAACTCTATCCAGATTTATTTAACATACCCGGAAAGGCACGTGTTGTCTGTATAAATACATTTCTGATCGTGTCGCGTGCAATAATACGCATTTCCGATGAAATTATAATCTACGTTAATGATAATTAAGTTAAAATAGTCTAGAAATTATGTTAACAGATATCTGAATTCCCCATGATTAGTTTAACTAAACCAAGAAGTTATATCTAGTTTACTAGGGAGAAGATCTAAATTTGCCACATTTCCAGTTTTATCTCCCATCCAAACGTAGGTCCGAAGTTAATCCCCGCCTCTAAATTACAACCAGCATCTCATTGGTTCTTGAAAACTCACGTCAGCGCGACGACGCGAGTGACGAAACTTACGTTTTTTCCGAATGAGGAGAGGCGAAATAGCCCTGCGCCTCCTTTTAGTCCCCCCTTGTATTTTGAAAGGGGGACTGGGACTATGGCGCGCGAATACAAAGGCATCTTATACCTTCTCTCTGAGATACTGATATAACTTAGGTGATTCCAGATTATTTTTAGTAGTCATCTACCAGAGCAAACGTGATCACGTCAAACCAATATTTATGCATTGATCGACGCAAGGTTAGAAGACGGATTTTTAAGAATGAAATCCCTAACTTCCCGCCATTTTTCAACATGCAAATCCCAGTCTTAACAAAATAGTAAATATATATAAAAAAATTTCCAGAGACCTGCATGGTGGGAGAACAACGAGAAACGGGTATCTTACTATTTACTTAAAAAATATTTCAAGGTTTTCTCCTGGCGTAACGCACGGTTATCCATAGCGTGCTCATATAAGCGTCAAGAAAAGTGCTTGGTTGCTTAACCTCATTATTTACGAGCTTATTTTTAAAGCCATCCCATCTCTCTCACTCCTCAACTCTTCCTTAAACCTTGGCTTAGATTCTCTATCCCCATCGCAGCCAGCCAAATTCAGGAGCAGTTTGCAAACCAACGAAGAACAAAAGGCCAGGGTTCATACAAGTTTTGGAAAAACCCTTCCCCGAGTTTTCCAGGGTTTTTCCCCCATATATATCCCTGAGTTTTCCAGGGTTTAACCCCCATATATATCCCTGAGTTTTCCAGGGTTTTTCCCCCATATATATCCCTGAGTTTTCCAGGGTTTCCCCCCCCCATATATGTCACCGAGTTTTCCAGGGTTTTTCCCCCATATATATCCCCGAGTTTTCCAGGGTTTTTCCCCCATATATATCCCTGAGTTTTCCAGGGTTTCCCCCCCCCATATATGTCACCGAGTTTTCCAGGGTTTTTCCCCCATATATATCCCCGAGTTTTCCAGGGTTTTTCCCCCATATATATCCCCGAGTTTTCCAGGGTTTTTACCCCATATATATCAACGAGTTTTCCAGGGTTTTTCCCCCATATATATCCCCGAGTTTCCCAGGGTTTTTACCCCATATATATCCCCGAGTTTTCCAGGGTTTTTACCCCATATATATCCCCGAGTTTTCCAGGGTTTTTCCCCCATATATATCACCGAGTTTTCCAGGGTTTTTCCCCCATATATATCCCCGAGTTTTCCAGGGTTTTTCCCCCATATATATCCCCGAGTTTTCCAGGGTTTTTACCCCATATATATCCCTGAGTTTTCCAGGGGTTTTTTCCCCCATATATATCCCCGAGTTTTCCAGGGTTTTTACCCCATATATATCCCCGAGTTTTCCAGGGTTTTTACCCCATATATATCCCTGAGTTTTCCAGGGTTTTCCCCCCCATATATATCCCCGAGTTTTCCAGAATTTTTTCCCATACATATCCCTGAACTTCCCCAGCTTTTTCCCCATATATGGGGTACTAACCACGGGAGTGGTTTTGTTATAGTTAAGAGCAAACTGACTCAAACCTCACAAATTTCCCTGAATTTTACTAAAAATTAGAAATTTCCCTGATTGTTTTGTTAAATATTTATTTCCCCGAGTTTTCCAGGTTTGTATGAACCCTGAAAGGAGTAATCTCATAGGAGCCTTCCTTCGTTGAAAACATACAATATAGGCCTTGCCGTCTTTCTAAATCTATTAATTTTTAAGTATTTTTAACTTTTCAATGGAGGTCCCAACTTCCCAAGAGTGGCTGGCTATATAGGGCTTGATATTGACTTGATAGAATAAAAGAGTACATAAATTCTTGTAGAAGGAAGCAGCATTCACTTTAGAAACGCTAGCCATTTTTGCTCCTTCGGGGCTTTCTACCCGGTTCCTTTTGCCAGTGCTGTTACACTATAGTTTGTTATTGATTTTTGCTTTTCTTTCTTTACCAGTTTAGCTTCTCTTTTAAAGAAACGGGGGCGGTAGCTCCATCACGCCAAAAAACGAGGATGCCGGAGAAAGAAAGAGTATGCCATGAGATTTTTATTTTTTTAAACGTCTTAAAAACCTGGATGGATTCAGGATTTTTCAAAAACTAGCTACTGCTAGTCGGGTCTAGGTTCATAAGATATGTTCCATAAGTTTGTCACTGGTTACAAACTGGAGCTTGTCATGAAGTGAGGAGTGAGTTAGGCAACGTGGGAAATAAGGCGGTGGCACAGGGCAAATGTCCAGTTTAAAAATTTCTTAGACTAGTTTAAAAATTAAATTGGAGGGGGTCAGTGGTCCTCGGGACCACTAAGAAAATTCAAAGGTAACCAGAGTTCAGACATTAATTCAAATATTTTAATTATCCACTTCTTTAGTTTAGCAGACGACGAGACCTCGTCCTTGGTCATGGACCAGTTTATTTATTCCAGGCCAGGGGGGTCGCTGTTTAAAAAAAAATCCTTATTTCCCACCCTGGAGGTAGGTCATAGATTATGGTAAAGCGACGCCTGGTGACTGGGCGCTGTCAAAGGCTTAGTAAAAACTAAATAGGACTAGATGGACTGCAAAATTAACCACCGAGTGTAGGACTTCAATTCTCGCTTCCGTCGTTCTCGAACTAGCTCGAACTGTATGTCTCTTTCATTACTAAGTATAGGTAGTGTTATACTTATGGAACATGTCTTATAAACTTATGGTCTAACCTAAAGCTAGCTAGTTTTTTGTACATTCGATGTATAGATAACCTTATTACATTCTTGTTTTAAGGCAGTCCCGATTCCTTTGTTCTTGGGAGGGAAAAAAATCGGGATTGGAACTTTCGATATCTTTTGTTTATTTTCTTTCAATTCTTTCCCGGTATGTTTATTTCCCAACTCCAATCTATAAGTCGCAATCTTGATTGGGAGAGGCAAGATTTAGTATCACTTAATTATTATTTTTAACCACAAAACTTATAGAGCTATTTCTGGGCTACAGAATGATACAAATCACATCGAAATCAGTTAACAAATAAGGAAGTTACAAATAATAAATGATGACGTTATAATAATAACAGTGACGTAATTAAGAACTTTCGTCCTTCTTGAAGGCTTTATTGTGGTACTACAAACAGTTCTTTTAAATTTAAAACTGACAACAACAATTAGGCAGTCTTAGCCAATCCCGCAACTTCATGATAAAACATAGACATACTTAATAGCTAACCATCCGGGATCTTAATTCTTTTGTCACGTGATCAAATATATAGAAATTAGCGTGGGAGAACTAGTAAGCGAATAAAAAAACCCTCATTACAAGCGATTAATCATAGAGGCTGTCCTCTAAAGTCAAGCAAGATTGTCATTGTCTTTGGCGTAACATTGACCCCAACCGTGACGATGACAAACAAAAGTGACCCTGTAGAAAGAAAAAGAGAAACAAAGGATTGTCTCGCTTGTATCTATGAGGAAGTTAACTCACTGTGAAATATAAACCCGATAAAGCCCGCTCAACATTTCGCAAGTATGCAGACATACCGTTAAGATTTCCTAAATTACAGACTGAGAATTTCTAGGGCCAAGGTGACACCAACGTTATTTAACTACGTCTTATCTTTCAATTGTCTTGATTTAATAACACATTATTGCATGAAACTTGTACAATAGAGAGTTTTCGATTGCGGAGTAGCTAAGATTTGTGACATAATGTACACCGCCATATTGGTGGGTCGACTGCATTGGGAGAGCTGAAACTCATCAATATGGAGGCCAGAATCTAGTTAAGACTTCGTATGGTGTTACGTACTATATTCAAACAAATGAACCCTCTCTACAGAGTCCATTTCTATGGAGGCAAGAATGAAATGAACGGGGGTACATCTCCACCTTTCATATCGCTTTTCAACGCCTGCGTCGTAGGCATTTTGTGTCAGAGCGTGCATGCGGATCTACCCCCTATATTTAACCATCAAAATGTTCACTGGCGCTATGGTCACTCGTACAATTGACAAAGCGTGCAATACAACCGCAATTTTCAGCCTTGGGGCAAATCTGATAAATCGATTAAGACATATTGCCGCAGCGCGCCAAGAGAGAGACCGCGCGGGGACTTGAAAATTCGAACAATGTAGGCTACAAGATGATTACGAAATTTGCAATAAAGGCGAAATTGTACACTTCCGACATTCGAATCGGTATAGTATCTGAATGGAGACTAGGATTGGGTTACATTGCAAAGTGAGAGTGGAACTGGTAGCACTTCCCTCCTTTCCCGTTTTATTGGCCGCCAAATATCTTCTCCCCTTCAATGACAAGAGAAATCATTTATCCATATCAGACTTTCGCTTACATTAAGCCGAAACTTCTTTGAAAATGTCGGGAAACAGGGTTTTCCGCGGTATACGTAATAGAGTCATTATCACCTCTCCTGGAATTCAGGATTATAGAGGCAAGACCATAGAAAGGTTAAGAAACTTAAGGAAGGCATACCGCTAATTATATAAATTAATTATGAAAATAGATAACAGTGGACATAGATGAGCTGGATGTCTCAATTAGAGTTATACCAAATTCAGCGCTGAAATGTAATTTTGATGCATTACGCTTAAACTCTCTAATAAAATGGGTCGAAAACGTACCGATTATCGCATTACAGTTAGATTACATCCCCGCTTATGTCTCTTTAATGTCAAGCTGCGTCTTCATTAGACATTAAAGTCACAGCTCACTAGGACTACTACGTTATGATGAATAGAACTCCGACAGAAGACCTAATGATCTAATATTCCAAGAAATGAAAGACGCTTTGGGGTTGAAGGATAGGCATGCATGCAGAAGGCATTATTGGAAAACGGAAGCTTTGTCACGTTAGAACCTTAGGCCTAAAATTAATCACAGACACGGGGTCTGAACTGAAGTAGGCGTGGTTTTCAGGGTACGGGGTATGCGTACACGAAGGTCTTCTTGGCTTTGGTTTCAGTGTAAAGTGGAAGTGGTTACGTATAACGTTTTCAATTCAACCTCTTAACCAGGAAAAATGTGTATAACAAAGGGAGGGATATTTAGAATTGTATAGATTTGGTAATAGCACCATGGTGTATAGTTCAACGTAGGATTTAATATAAGCTGTCACTACTCTATTGTGACATTGGTGGACGGTGGAGTGTGCCCCTTTAAAGGGTGGTGCTAGCGAAATTCACGCATTCTTACTTCGTGACACCGTCATTTGATACGCGGGATTGACTTTCAACCCTCGTTTTATAATACCAGAAGGGGATAATAGAAGAAGGATGACACTCTGTATCCTCTTAATACTTTAGTTATGTAACGTCATGATTCTTCCCAGGCTAACCCTTTTTTGTTTGCTCTCCTGCTCATTTAACTTCAGATGAGCATCGCACCGTGCTGGGGTGAATTCTATAACTGTTTGGTACTAAATCGTCTGCAATCAACCCACAAACCTTGATTGTCTTGACGTGGGACAAAAATCCACAAGCACATACGCCTTGGAAAATCCTTCAGCGCTAATAGAGTAATGATGAGGGAACTATTTATCGCGTATGTGATTCGGTTTAGTAACCTTGAGTACTCCAAATGTTTTGATGATGTTGGGAAGAATCATACAACATACCCCGCTTTGTGGTTGGTACACTTCTCTCGAAGAGAAGTATTATATACTTCTGACAATACAAATTGTACACACAAAGGCTGGAAACTCCGTGACCAAATAGGGCTTCCTTTAGTATATAAATCTATCTATACGGATTCTGATTTCAAAATATGAAGACGCTTACAAAGATCCATAAACTTTCTTATTCAAGTGATAAGTATAACGTCAACTTTAAACTCAGAATTAAGAACAATCAATACATATTTCGATTTCCTTAAGGAAATATGAAAATTGGGCCAATCGAAGCTAAACGTCTCAAACAATAAAAAAAACCCCCCCACTAAAATATTGATGACTTCGGTTCATTTTCGATATAGGGGAATGATTATATAAAAAGAAAGGAAACGCGACAGAGACTATTCCAAGAGAAGGAAGCTAGAGGAGGAAAAGGAAAAACTAGTCCCTAAATTGAATGAAAGAGGGATCCGGGATCATTAGAGCTAGGCTAGCTGCGAGCGAAGACTAAAACGAAAACGTCCGAGGGGTTCTCCGAATACAAGGGGGGACGTAAAAGGAGGCCGGGCTATTTCGCCTCTCCTCAGTCGGAAAATAAAAGTAATTTTCGTCATTCGCGTCGCGCTGACGTGAGTTTTCAAGAACCAATGAGATGCTGGTTGTAATTTAGAGGCGGGGATTAACTCCGGACCCTATACGTTTGGACTGAAGATAAAGCTAGAAATGTGGCTAATTTATACCTTCTCCCTAGTAAACTAGATATCACTTCTTGATAAGGCCAAATAAAAAAATGTAAAGGTTTATATAGAAGAATTTCGTATATGCTAATAATGATAAAACAATATTGATGATGATAATAAGCTAACAAATGAGGACGTGATTCATAAGAGTATCACTTCCGAGTGCCTTCCTCTCTTTCAACTTCCTAGTTCCGAGTAGGAACTTCCGGGAAATGTTTTTTTAATAGAAATCTGCTTAAAGCTGTGCTGAAGATGTTCAGACTCTTAAGTGATGTGTTGTATATATTGTCTTTCTTCTTAAGAAGGGCGGTGGAAATAACCAAGCTGCATAGCACGGGAAAAAAGCGGGAAAAGCTAAAGGGTTTCCTGATTAATTATTAAACTCAGACAGTTCCCCGAGTTATGGTCAGCAATTTCAAACCTTTCGACTCAGTAAAAGGCTGACCGCACCCATTCTAATGACTCTCTCTTCGTGGTATAGTAAGTATCCCGCGAATATTAAATAGACAAGCTACAATGCACTTATAATAGAAGTTCATTAAGTGAAGTGTTGAATTAGGTTAAATAATTAATGCAGATTGTAAAGAATTTAACCATAAATTCTATTTCTATAATAATATTTATAAAATAATATGTTTTACTTCAAATATATCAACTTCTGATAACACTATACCAAATACGAAGTAGTACTTTGGTATTCGGAGCCAAATTTTAACAGGCTTATCAAAGAAAAAGTCAGTATAGTCTACTATGCCTTTTTCTCAAACCTAATCAAGCTGACTTGAGATTAAGTCAGTAACAGCACTCTTGGTATTAATATATACATAGATGCTAATTAATCTGGTCGCTAATTACAGTTTATAATTAATTAATTCGTAACGTATAATTTATTTATTGAGCTAAGGGGAGAGTAAAACGTTATGATCTTCAAGGTTATATTATAAACTTTAGAAAATTAAAGAAATTTACGGAGATAAACCACGTGTAATTAGAGTTAAATAATAATTTATTATATATATATATATATTATAGACGTTTGAACGGAAAGAATATATCTTTCACACTCCCTTTAAGTATATAATTTATGGCTATTTTAAGCGTAGTAATATTTAGATCACGTACCCTGAATAATTTGTTTCAAAATTTGCTTCAATAGCTGTTGATCATTCATGTAAAAACATTCTAAAAGAGGAGAGGGAGGGGGGTTGCAGTAATTTGGCATGATTCAGGCGAGTGTTTTTAAATCGGTACCCTATTTAAAACAAGCTTTCAAAGTTCATTTTGCACGAATTATTTCACCAAAGGCGGTTTTAAACTCAACTCAGTGGTAGAAAAAAAACCGTCGACTAAGTTCAGAGTTCAACGAGGAAGCCACTTAAGTTTATTCTTTCAAGTATTTTTTTTTTTTTTTCAAACTACCCCGAGAACAGACCATGCACTTTCTGGTTCCTTAGGTTTTTAAATATGACAGATAATGCACTTATTTTTATTTTTAACAAAAAGGCTTTGGCTTTGATGGGCAAATACGACTCTTACGAGGGTTAGGAATATTTTATCTCGCAGTTATGTGTGAAAAAAATTGGTCAAAAAAAGCAGAATTTTTAGGTATGGTTTTTTTAACCTCTTTACGCCTTTGCTCAACCAACAGTTAGGCTTAAAGTTGTTGAAGAATATCAATTTTGAATGTATTATTGCGTTTGCAAAATGAGCGACAGCTTTATAGCTAGGGGTTAGTCATTTTGAAGTAGAGAGATATATTAAAGTTAATAGGGAAGTGAAACGTTTAGAGCTTTTGACTGAACCGTAGATGTATGCGTAGGGGGTGATTCAGTTCTTATTTTTTAGTTTTGAATGTGTAAACCTTTATGTTGGTCTATTTTTGATCTACTATAGTTTCTAGGGTTAAAACGTTTAGTAAAATGGTCTTAAATTTATCGCGAAGAATTAGTTTTTAACTTTATTGGCATAAAGACGTACCCTGGGTCATAGGTCATATTATTTTAGATCTATTTTTGGCCTACAGCTGGTTTTCTGTGTATAACACCACTTAATTTTTAACAGTAACTTTTAGGTAGATCTTAATGGTATGAAACTCGGCAAATATTTGACAAATTACAAAAAGCCTTATAAAAGAAATGAAATATTAACTCACCCTCTGATAATTCAAGTTCAAGCTCGGCCAATTTCTCCCTGACTTCAGCTGGCAAGGTGGCGATGTCAATGTGATGATCACCCATGATTAAGTTTCAAATATTATCTTCCTTGAGTAATTCAATTAAAACGAAAGCGTATCCATATTATGTAAATCGTTGGCAATAAATTCTGATGATAATAAACTTGGGCTTTTTTTCGTGCGCTTCACGACGATGGTGCTGTTGTGTGTAGAAAAATATTTGGCATTTGCTAAGCCTTGGCGTATAGACACCCCCAATAATTCGGCTCTTAAGTATTTCTTTTTTTTATTTTTGAAAAGTGGGGATGAAAGTTCAGTTCAAAAGGGGATATTAATTATTGGCGAAATGAACTTTGCTTTTGACGATAGAGCCGCTGACTTTTGGACCTCTTTAAATTGTAAAATTTCGCGTAAAATACACTTCACCATCTTAGCGAAAACCGTTGAAGCACGGTAGACAACTTTCACCGAAATACCCCGATCATGCGAGCGGCTCGAGAAGAAGGCGTTTTAAGCCTTGGCTCCGTGGAATGGAACATTTTTTTGTTATAATCGTAAACCACGCCTACTTTTTAAACGATTAGGTCTCCCGGGAACCATTCATTGGGTTTCTTCGAAGATAATCTAGTCCAAGATACTGGAATAACGACTTTGTCTCGTAAACTAACCGCGGACATATTAATTAATCTCTTAGCTCATGGCGATACAAATTTACAGAATCGACCATTATCCCTTTCGCAGCGACTCCCCGGCCAGGCGCACATTCGCATCTCAACCCCTAAAACCAAAGAGAGTATAGGGGAGGAGTGGAAAGAGGGGCAAAACTTGTCTCGCTTTTCTACCGCGCATCTTCAATGCGCAGTACCGAGGCATTTCCGTTTGAGACATTAAATGGTATCGTAGGTGGCGCTATTGAGCCGGAAACTCCCTCGTACCGCTAGCCTTGCCGCTAGTATAATTTAAGCGAGACATAACTATTTACGCTTGTGGAGCGGGGGAGCTTCCACTCCTCCCTTATATTCTCTTTGCTAAAACCGAGGCGGGTCGATTGATGTAATTGCTTTCAATACCGTTAGGTGGAACCACCGCGTTACGATGATGACATTGGTCATTGACCTTGAAGGGGCCGTTCAAAAAATTGCGTCTGCTCTAACGTCCTCTAGCGCTTGCGCCATGGCCATCCATGCTCGCGCGCTTTGAAATTTTGGCGGGAAATTTTAAAGCGCGCTTGCACCATGGCCATCCATGCTCGCGCGCTTTGAAATTTTGGCGGGAAATTTTAATGGGAGCTTTTGTTCAGGAAATAATTGGGAAATTTTGAGATGTAAAATTTGGTTTAAAATGTGGAAGAATAAATTTATTTAGAACATAAAATTTAGTCCAAAATTTTATAAATGTAAAATAATACTAGAACAATACTTGAAATTAATTAAACTATTGTTAAAGAAGAACTTTGTTGGTTGTCCGACTGTTCTTTAATTACACCGGTAATGATAACCCGCACCGCGTATCCTCGCGAAAATTTCGACGTAAATCTGACCTTGACATGATCTTGTCCAATACCGCCATCTACCAATTCAGGCATTCCACCAGTCCCATCTAACCAGCAGTCAATGACGCTGACTGAAGTAACGATTCCAGTTAGTCCTTCGCCCAAAACCTTAGCTGACCAACTGATTTCTTCACTTTGGTGTTGCATCAACTTGCCAGGCACATCCCGATAGTAATTGACAAAGACAATGTCATCTGGGTTAGGCTTACCAATAAACATATTGTGCTGTCTAATTCTGGCACCCGTCTTCGAAGGTGAACCATGAACAAAGTCTTTCCATATTTGGACTAGTTCTTTACCTATCTTGGCACCTTCTTGAAGAAGCGCAATTGAGACCAGTAGTGATGGAGCCATTTTATGCAATACACGTTGCTGAAAACGCTGCAATAACCTAAATACTCGGAATTCAGTTAAACTATGACCTTTTATTTTGTAAATAAAAAAATAACCTTTTTATTTACATGACTAAAAACCACCAAAGTACATATAATAAAAATCTTATAAAACTGATAATAATATATTATAAAAAACAATTCCCAATATTGTACTGTAAAAAGGTTAACTCCTGTTATATTTACAATAATATTAATTAAACTATGAATTAAGCACTTTCTTTTGAGCAAATATTGTAAACGAAGCGCGAAAAAAATAATATATATATAAAAATATATATTTTCTTGTAAAAATATTTGTAAATACTCGTTATTTATTTATTTATTTATTAGTTTATAAAAAATAAATCTACCAAGTTATCTCGCCAAATCCATCGCCACCGCCATGTTGTGCGCGTTAACATTGTAAACTCGCTTTCAACCACTGTAAATAATTTTCGACAATTTTTGTAAATACTTATTTCAACCTCAAAATGTGTAAAATTTCAATGGAGAAAGTATATTTTTCGCTACGAAACTTTACACATTTTAAGATTGTCGCTACGAAACTTTACACATTTTAAGATTGTAACTTAGTCATATATATGTGTACACTCACATCGCCAAGATTCATTTTAATGTAACCATTCTGTAAAGGATCCTTCTTTTCAAAGGTGGCTATTATATTAATTATAATTAGATTAAAATATTTTTATAATTTATGTTTTGTTGTTTGTAATTACTAATTAAAATTAACTTACCAAATGCAACGGAAAGATGTAAAATACACGAGACAAAGTCACCAAAGCGCAACGTACCATCTTTGCGCATGTACCTTAACACCAGTAAAGAGAGTGTCTCGGTATTTAACTGGAAACCTGGAAATACGCGTAAATTAAAACTAATTATAAGGATTAATTTTTATTTTTTATCTTACCTATATCCAGTAGAGCGTCTTTTAATTTTTCAGATCGTAAAATTCCCGATGTTCCTTTAGTATGATTCTTAAAAATATTCTGCCAATATTTCAGACTACACATTAAGTTTTTATAGTCGCTGAATTTGAGTCTCCCACTTCCGGTAGACTATAATTAACAAACCCCAATTAACTCTAAGTAATTTCGAAAAAAATTTAAAAAGTAAAACATACATCAAACGCCAATATAACTTGTCGACATACTTCCAAAGTGGCGCAACTTTTAACATAATCTTTATAAGAAAATTAAATCAAATATTGATGGAAATACTATAATAGTAGTTTAATGTTAATTAAAGCTAATTACGCCTTACCATTAGGTAAACAGGCTTCTAAAAGTTCTTGCAAATCAAAAGCATTAACGGATTTATGTTCATCAGCTACTTGTAAAAATATAACTTCGTAACAACCAATTTTGGTGTCAAAACTCGTTGGAGCTTTGATAATGGCTGGTTTCAAAAGACCCGGTGAACAATCCGAAACTCTAATTAACAGCCCAAAATTAATATTAAACTAAATGTAAATAATTAAACTTGACTTACTTGAGCCTTAAGGACTTATTGGAATAAACTCTAAGTGTAAAATTGGCTTCGTGTCCCGCTTCAAATGTAGTTGGGATAATGATGTAGCTACCTTGTTCAACTTGACATCGATGGCATATCTGATAACAAATTATTGGTTAATCTAATTAAATAAATTAAATTAAATAATTAATTTACCTGTCGACTATTGCTGTATTGAGAATTAAGAAACGATTTATTTCTCTTGAAAAACGATTTTCCTATCGTTTCTGTGGAAGTTTTGGAAGCCTGATAAACTGTGAAACCAATGACTTTAGGTTCTAAAACGCTATGTTGGCTTAGACAAATGACAATATCGGACGTATCGGGTAATATGAGTTGAAATTGAGGGTTGATGTGAAATGTATCTATTAATTAAATTGAAATACAGTTAAACCTGCTACGTTTTACCTTTAATTCGCCAATGATTAATTACCAGAATTATTCCTACAGCCTCCGGCTGAAACTCCTTTCTGCCAGCTACCATGCCACAATTTCATGTGCCACGGAAGTTTCGCCCTGAGACTAGCTTCGTCTTTACTCGTTTCACCGTCCAAATGAACGACTTCAAAATTCGTAAAACATTTAACGAAGTCATGGTAAGTCATCCTGCAAATTGAGTAATAGCACTGAGCCCTGTCACCACCCGCCATTTCATCGACAAGTTTCTAGTCTCGCGACTTACCAAAACTCTCCATCGGCCATTTTCCTACTATTTAGCCTTTCTCGTTCATCTATGTCCATTTGTAACCATTCCTCCGACCTGTATTACAATCTAACCATGAGAAAATACCCATTTCTTCAAGAAAATCAAGTGTTGCTTACTCTCTGCCCCAAGAACCAACGTATTCGGGGACCGTCAATGGGTTTCTTAACCTGACCAATTGAATTTGGTCTCCCTTTTTCGTCTCAATTTTTTCCAGTGCCATGACGCGGTAGTTGATACCCAAAAGGATTCCATTGGCCAGTTTTTCCTTTTGGTTTCTTGACTGTAATAGAACATTCGTTCGTTCCAGTAAAAGTTCCCAGTGCTAATTTTAGATTACAAGTACCTGTGATTGTTGTAGTACAAGTGCAGTAACTACGGAGGTAGCTTGTAATAATCTTGAGAAAATGCGCCCACAAGCAGTAGGGTCATTACGTATATTTACGGTTTCTGTGACACCACCCGTTAAATCCGCCAAACCATCTTGGGAACAACCGTATTTCAAGGCTTCGTACGAGCCGTGTAATCTTTGTATTTAAGTTCAAGGGTCAGATTAAGGTCAAGTAATTATACTAGTAATTATGTCTAATTTACTTGGCATATGCTTTCTCTAGTAAGGGTGCCCAAAAATGGTTGCTGTGTTGAGAGTGTACAAAGACTAATTTGTTGTTAACTGTTGGAAGACGATCATCAATGATGACCTCTTGCCATTCGCCACACCACCATAAACGAAATCGAAATATGCCCGCATATTCGTCCGACGTGAAACTCTGGTCGGCCGGTACCACGCGGTAAAATAGCCCCCTGGTTAAACTTAAACAACCGACACAAGATACGAACCAGCGGTCACCTAATTACGTGTCAAAAACTCTTTAGAAACTCTACCTAGTTTAAAATTAATTCAGGGTAAATTTACCCAATTTTCCAGGTACCACATCGAAATGTGACGCCCCATCTTGGACAAATACTGGATTAGGACACAACTCCTATTTAATAATTAATTGAAACCATTTAAGTTTATTTACCCGAGCCACTATAATCTCTTAACAAAGTGTCAACAAAATTTATAACCTAAAAATTCCAAGGCCAACGCCCCGATAATTTATTTAAACTTTAAAATAAATTTTACGATAAAAAGTTTTAGATATTATCATTAAAAATTTCGTTTTCTCATGTTATTGAAAATGCCATAGGGTGAAAACGAGTGTATGTGTGTGTGAACATTTTCCTGCAACCCAAACAACGAGACTTAAGATATCACTTATCAAAATTCATTAGATAATAATTTATTTCATACACGTTTTTCGAAAATTAACTCTATGATAATCGGACAAACTCTATTTGGGTCTAATACCGGTTATGAATTGATTCATATATCCCATGAATTTAATTGAAAGTGAGTATGTAAAATCGCTTATGGCAACGAGGTTCTAAAACACATCTAGCTTTAGAAAGAGTGGACTTTAAAAGGGAAAAAAATGGCTATGTTTTCAAAGAGATATTTGAACCTACTCTTTCTAAGGCTGTATTCTAATACTTAACGAGATTTAAATCTCCAATCAAAATTGAAATAAATACAGAAAAATTATTCCCATAATATTCATGAGACAATTGTAAAACCATACTTCAAATATTAAAATTCCTGGATTTATAAATGAACTAGAAAATATTTTTAAAGGAAAACTGGACTCGACGAATTCTTTGAGAAAGGATAGTTTAAACAGCTCGGGGAAAATTTAGGGCCCTGTAGAGAGTACAACATGTTAAGCTAAAGTCGGAGTTGTGGATTTTCTTATATATATTATTAGAATTTCACCGGGGGGCTTTTTGTGACCCTGAAAGCCAGCTAGCTACATCATAAAAAACGGGTAATAAATTAATCTTAGCAATACTCCTTATACTTAAACACAAAACGTGAAATTCTTAAATGGGTCATATAACTCATCAACGAGATTCAGCGGCAAGTTTAACTTCAGGGTTGCCTCGAAGTATATCTCTGGGACAAGAAACCCAACCATAGTTTCTAATAAAAATATTATATTTATATTTTAAAACCTCCTTCATTATCTTTAATGAGACATCGAGAGTGTACCTAATTACTATCTGGGTTCGATTTCAAACGCGTATAGAGCTCATTAAAATTTGGAGCGTAAGTCGCGGAGTTTCTTTTTTAAATTTAATTTAATGTCTGTGGGTATGAATGTGGCGAAATTAAGGTTATTTTAATTGTAATTCTACAATTAGTTGAGATAGATGACCCCTAGCTCGTTTAATAGACTAACATTACGCTTGTTTCGTCGTTCAAAAGCCAGAAATTAAACTACAATCACACAGAATAGACACAGAACATTAAAGTCTAATTTGTGTTAGGCCTAATTTTCAGTAGGCTTAGCTTGAAGCGTAACTTTCCCGTTAATGTCGTGAGACATTACTAACACAAAAGGGCAATCAACTTTTAAACCAAAACTTACAAGGAACCAATGATGTATGCGAAAAGAATTTTTTTTTCTTATCTTATAATTAATTTTTACACCTTTAAGACATTTTTGACTAATTGACAAAAAAAGTGATAGCTTTATCTTATTAGACACAGTTCGATTTTGAAGTCGTTCAAGCGTTTTTACTGTCTGACCTCTTTTTGGGGGGATTTTACTATCTTTTGGGTGAGGTTTTATGTACAGTACATAAGTTTAGAGCTGCCTATCATCCCATGTTGTAAATTTAACTTTAAAGTAGAACATTTTATCGTTTCGTTGTTCAAAGTATTTTAGTTAATAACTACGAAGTTGGATGGGTGGATTTTCCAAGGATAAGTTTACTTAGCTTCAGTATTAAAAGATGTAACTTGTAACAGTTTGGAATCTATAGTTCTAAATTATGTTATTTTTTTCATTCATGCAATAAAAAAAAAACGAAATTAAAAACTTTTCTTGGAATGTTTTTTTTAATTAGTCTAGACCTTATTCTGAAAATAATTTTCAAGTTTTATTACTCTGTGTGTGATTACTTTTTTCGGGGTTCAAAACTGGTTTCATTTATTCATCTACCTGTATTTTTAAATTTTGGAACAATACCTTCGCTACAGACCCAAATAAACGCCCATTTCATTATATATATATATATATATATATATATATATAAAAATTGAAATTTTAAAAGTAAAAATAAAATGTATTAAATATTTTATATTATTTAAAAAAAATGGAAATGAGTATTTTTAATTAAAAAGTAGTTAACGTGTAAAATTAAGATTTTCGATGACAATATTGTCTAAAATAGCTATTAATTAAAGCTATTATTAGAACAATTTAATACGTTATTATTATAATAGAAAAATTTCGGAAATATTAATATATTAATTATGAAAAAATAGGAAATATTAATATCTCATTTGTTATTGTAATAAAATAATATATTGGTGTTTTAAAACAAAAAGTTGAATGGCCTATTAATTCACGCCTGTCATCTAGACAAAAACCACCACTTTTTCAAAAGTATACTTTATATTGAAAAATTCTGATCAATTGGTTTCGTAGTATATTGCATTACAAACGTCAACTCGTAACCAATCGCGGTTTAATAAACACGTTAAGTTTAAATTTCACGATCTGTCAATTTTCCTTTCAATTCAGAAAGGATAAATGGGTAAAAACTTGACTTAAAAAGAGAAAACGCTAATCGTAACGAATTGAAAAAAATACGTAATGCTTATTGAAAAGAAAAAGCTCAATAATGTTCACTGAAGCTTAAAATCTTATCACGAAAACGAGTGAGAAAAGTAAAATGAGTGCACTCGAAGCTATAGGGGCAAAGAATTTCAAATACGGAGGTTTTTTTCTCGAGTTTAAGCATTAAAATCAGTATCAGCATAATAAAAAAACTTTTAAATCTTACCTTTGGTCGTTTCCATACAAATTGGAACGGTGGTGTTTGGTGATAGAATACGGATATTTGTTCAGCGACGAATTCAGAATCTTATTACAAATTTACGAATA
The DNA here is from genome assembly GCF_054372755.1 of Phalangium opilio. Classification (NCBI taxonomy): domain Eukaryota; kingdom Metazoa; phylum Arthropoda; class Arachnida; order Opiliones; family Phalangiidae; genus Phalangium; species Phalangium opilio. Next base: position 1,379,612 of record NW_028324187.1, on the reverse strand, counting down.
AAGAATTAAAAATTTAAATTAACCCTTATCTTTGTAATTGGCTTAATTAATAAATTTTAATAATTAAGCATGCATACCTTCAAAGAGTTCACGGCGCTTTAAACAACCTCGTTTAAGGGTTTCAAAATCGGACATATTCGAACCTACGAATTAAATACAATAATTTAAAAAAGGGGCGTTTCTCTATAATTTTTTCCAATTTTGGTAACTGCGTGTCATTCCATTTTGAGCTCGCGCAATCCCACGTAAAAATTTAAAAGCTACTTCAGTAAACCCGTCCTCTCAAATAGCTACGTTAAGATAATCAAGATTTTTTGGGTAAACGCGGTCGCGTTTGTAACCATTTTTTGGTTGGAACCTAACCACCCTATTCTTCAAGACGGTAGAAAACTTAATTATTATGTGGGTGGAATGCTAAAATTTTACACGAATCTTTGTTCTCAGTGTCCTCAATTGAACAGAACGAAAAAGAGAATTTGTATACATAGTTTTCAGACAAGGAGGATTTATACCATTTACACAAGGAGAGCTGGCTTTTGACTCATCCTTGTGTAACACCTGAAGCCTGGTCTCCTTGTGTAAACGGTATACATCCTCCTAGTCTGAAAACTATGTTCGAGATTTGTAAACTAACAAGATCTCAATAGTCTTGAAGATAGCATAAAAAATTTAGCTGTAACAAAATGTTCAGATCCTAATTCCCTCTCTTTTCAAGGTTTTCCCACACTGTGTCTTCCGGTAGCTTAAGCCAAAAGTTGTCAATGTTCATCTTTATAAATCAACTAACTCTTCACGTTATGTTTAATAAACGCTTCTTTAACGTTCAACGTTGAAATTGTGATAAAACCCATGAAATTTGCCAAATAAAATCAAATTCCCTGAGTTTTCCAGGGTTTCCCTGACCTGTTTTCAAACACCATCTGATAAAACTTCAATTTCCGTGTCGAAATACCGAATTTAAATTATTATCCCATCCCACACAAAAGCCACCACCGCTATTTTTAAACACTCATCATATTTTTTGAAGTTTGTATAAATCTTCCCAAACTAAAGAAGTGCATGGCATGCCTACTTCCGATTAGGAATTATTTCTAAACCAGTTTAAAGCGGTCAATATCGTTAATTTACTATATACGACGATGCACTTTATTATATAGACCTATAAAGTAGAAGAGACAGTAAGAAGGTGATTTCGGCTTCAAGTTCACGGCGGCAAAAACAGGTTCCGACATTTGCAATATACACATATAAAAAAAAATACCTGTTACGCGGCTTGGTGAAGGAGAAGCTAGCGAGCGAGTGTGGCATGCGCAATAATAATCTTACTCTATACGAGATAAAATTTCTAAACAGTAAATTTCAACCCAGAGAAAACCCACGTTATACATTTCCTTTTCCAAAAAATGAAAAATTTCGAAAAACGTGGGCCCTGAGGTAACAGCGTTTTTGATAAGTATACATAAGTATATTGACCTTTCAATTAATCACTTCTAGGCCTCTATAGAATCGAGCGAGTAACTTGGCGTTATAATAATTAAAATCATTGAATCTCGCGATTAACAGCCCGTTAAACTTGGAGTATACGAATGTCTATGGCACAGGGTACCGTTCCGTTTTTATGACCGTAAAGAAATTATTAACCAATGAATAAGACGCGATGCTCCGTAACAATTCGAAATACGCCCTACAAAATTCTAAAGGAACTATATTATGTACATTTTGTTCATCCGAAATACACCGAAAACTTTGTACAACACGATAACAATTAATATTAAAATTTACCAACCGAGTCGAGAAACACGGACGGCACAGACTAAGCCAATTGATAACATTCGGATGGATTAAAAGAAAATGTAATTTAAAATAATAAAGGTTGTTATATTATACTTTTTCCTGGATGAAGTAAGTTTATGCTAAGTTAAAGAGTGAATGAAATGATGTGAGCATCAACTGAACGCCTGAATAATTTTTAGAGAGAGAAGTACAGAACTCTTGTTAAGAAGTTATTATTGTTAAGCCTTATTTACCTCTTTCATTTTTTATTTCATATTACTATTATTATTAAAACATCGAAAACATCACGGTCGAATTAGTTTAAAACTAAGAGCAATAACCCGAAATTTAAACAACTTTAAATTCGAATTTTAAACGCGCGCAAAAAAGATATATATATACGATTTTGCTATTGCTGTCAAGGCAAATTTTAAAACAGATCAACTCACCAAATTTTAGTCCATGAAATGTATCATAATTAGATCACTATATGAACTATTGATATTTGAAAACGCACTAAGCCTCGGTATTTCAAATTAGAAAAAGGGCGCGAAAATTTTAAACTATACAATAAACCTGCTCATGGTCTACTGTTTAAGCTAAGGCTATCTTAGTGATTTTTTTAAAATCGATACTTAATCAATCGGGTTAACTTTTGCAAGGCAAACCTGCAATAGCGAATAAGCTAGCTAGTTAAGGGACGCGACGAAGGTAATACGCGATCTACCTGTTTTAAGTTCCTCGACTAAATGAGATGCGAATTTTTCGCGTGGCTTCAGTGAATACTAGGCCTCGAGGGGGAGAATGACGCGCCTCTACCTGGTCTTTACGTCACGCACCACGTGACTGAGTACCTTCAGACTTACCCACTGTTACCCATGGAATTGGGTTCAAATTAAAAACGGGGAGAATGCATAATCCCTAGTTTCGAATTTAAGAGGAAAACTTTGAACGTAAATTGTAATCGTAACAGCGAAACCTACATACGTACAATGTTTTATTGAACTTGTTTTTCCTTTGAGATTGGTATTGGTGACCAACATAAAAAGACTTACTAGACGAAAATAGCTACGAACGCCAATTTATTTACCTTGGGTCAAGTCGACGACCTATCTAGGGGTTAGACAAAAAGAAGGACCTAGGGTCAATAGATATAGTAAAAGAGGGACCTATCTGGGATCAGTCAATACAGCTAAAGAGGGCGCCAATCTAGGGTCAGTCGATAGGTAGCCGATACAGTATTAGAAAATAACTTATCCAGGGTCAGTTGAACCACTTATATACGTAGGGTCAGTTGAACCACTTATCTATGTAGGGTCAGTTGAACCACTTATCTATGTAGGGTCAGTTGAACCACTTATCTATGTAGGGTCAGTTGAACCACAGGAAATAAATTATCTATGTAGTGTCAGTATAACCATAGAAAATCACCTATCTTGGGTCAGAAGCGTCATAGAAAATCAATTGATGTAGTCAGAGCGACTGACCTATAATGGACCCACTAATGCCAGTAAACAGAGTCAGAGCCAATGACCCACAAGGGCCAGTAAACAGAGCCAGATCGAATGAACTACCAATATAAAGAGTCAGATCAAATGACCGTTCAAGGGCAAGATAATCGAGCTAAACTTAAGCAACCATAGAGAATTAGTCGATAGAGGGGACGACCAGAACCAGGGTCATTTGCAGTAAAGAAAAAAGTCCTCTTACTTAATATACAAAGCCGGAAAATGTCAAAGAATGTCACAATGGTGCTCAATTAAAACAGGCCACGCAATACCATCAAACTAAACTTTACCCTTTTCTTAACATTTCAGTATTTAATCTATCGATTGGAATAAATTCTCTTGCCCCACTTTCGTTTTTGCCAAGCCTTTAATAATGTATTCCACTAAGTTTATAAAGCTACTTTCCCTTATGGAAAGGAAGGGGAATAAACATTTTTTTCTGCCATCCACCACCATTTGTTGCGTGACAATCAGCGCCAACCTAACCAACCGGACGTACTAAGAGTTGACGTCACCTCCGGAAGAAAGCCTAGCGGCTAGCGGTTAACCCTAAAGACGAAGGTATTGATTGGGGAAAAAAGGCATTGACTATATTATACCTGTTTCTCAGATACACAAAGGTAACCCTAAGGGATAGGTTGGTGCGGACAAAATGTGCTCTAAGCCTTAAGACAGTGTTTTAGTCAACTAAGTACACCTTCGTTCACTGTTGGACAACAATTAAATTAAGGTAAGTGAAGTTGTTTCAGTTGTAGTTCAGTTTGAAGCGGCTTATGGAAAAGCGGGTTAAAAACGCCGGTACCACAGGTAGTTTCTTACGAAAGAGTTGCAATGGAGGTTTAAAAAGTTATTGGGTTTTCACCGGCCGGCAAAATTAGGTTTATAAGACGTTTGTTTACGATATTTCAATAGAACTACCGTAGCGTTCAACAATTTGCGAACTTCGATTACCAAAAAATTCCAAATACTGTTAGTTTGACATCAAAATTCAAATTTGAAAATCTCTTATATTAAGTGATATTTTTGGGACAAAGATTATGCAATACCATAGATCAGGTTGTGATCGTGAGTTTTATAATAGTACTAGAAGCAAAAGGCAAAAGGGACCAGGCATCGGCAGTCGTGGCATTTTTTTTGGGGGGGGGGGGACTTTTCAGGCCACAATTTTAAAATATGGCGGCATGTTTAACATAAATTTGGCTCGCTTCCAATTCTCTCAAAGAATACGTACTATACGAAGTTTTTTACAATGACGTAAACACACGTGCTTTCAACATATGTATTGTCAAATTCCCCAAACTTCTGATAAAAATTAGATACGTTTAAATATACGCCACAACATTCGATCTCATTATTAAAAGATACCATCTTAAAACAACTTTCACGTTGTTAAAGGTTACAACATCTGCCTGTTAATAACCCTTTCTTCCCTCCCCCTTTCTGGACAATGTCCTTAGATAAAAATCACTATATAATAGTAGCTTGGCATAAAAACTAAAATAAGGCAGGGTTTAGAGGCGTTGGGAATCAAAAATCACAGAGTGCGATGGCCTTGTAGTTGTACAATTTTTCCATAGAAGGTATAGTCATAAAGGGTTAAGTGGGCGGAAGGTCCGGTCGTTTTGAAAATGAGCGATTACGCAAAGGACCCCCGTAAGGATCCATTCGATTTAAGCCTAATGGACGGGGACCAACCACCGAGAGCGTCCAAGCAAACGCCACCAATAAAAAAATAAGGTACAAGGACAGCAAAAAAATAACAGCCTGAAAAAAAAACAGCAGGCAAACAATTCCAAGGCTCTTGTATATTCCATAACTATATTCCGGACGCACCGCTTTCAAACACTCACGGAAATGAAAGTTGAGCGGAATATAAATGCCAAATGACCACTACATGGCAAGAGTACACAGGAGTATATATTATGTACGCGGTCAATAAGAATAAGGGTGTTTTCTTAGAAATAAAAGGTATAAATTAGCTCAGGGAAAAGTGGAGCTTCGGATACTATAATCTACATTTATTTGACGACCAGAAAAAAAGGGAATAGATTTTTATAATATAAGTGTTGTTCGAGGAGTACCTGTGTTTATTCACCTCCAATTCCGGTCTTAGCTCCTCTCACTCGTTAAATCAAGAACAAATATAAAACATGAGAACTTGTATGAAAAATTATCTTTGATTTCTACGCGGCTATAGTTTTTGCACTGAATAAGGGGAGTGGAATTAAATATAAGATCAGGGAAATTATATTTAAAGGAAAAGTTTCAGGTAACATAACATTATACCTTAAAAACGGCCTTTTCCTAAATATAAAAGGAAAATATTAAAAAATAAATTAATGATCTCTAATTACAAAATAATTAGCGTTTAATTAGTCTTGAAAACGTAGACTACTGCGCCGCCATGTTTAGTGACATCTGCTAAACCGAACCTCCCACACCTACGGAATTGGTTGAATTCTCTCCATATAGAGTAATTTCGGTTGAGAGGGGGAGTGAACTGTGTATCCCCTACGTTAGGGGCAACTTTGTACTAGAGAATACTATTTGCCCCCGGAAGGGAAGGGGAGGGGGGATATCACTAAGGTAAGAGATAGAGGGTTATGACGTTGCCGTATATGGGAAAGAAATTACTCTATACGATCCCTAAACCAAACCTTGACATTCACCTTCCCTTTAACCTATACAAAAAATATATCGATAAAAATCGATGTAAGGGAAATAAATTAAAGCAATTTTAAACGTATATCGATTAACATTATTGGAATCCCTCTAACTAAGCCTTGACCTTGGGACAGTGGTATATTATTAACGATATTCCTTATACTGACTGACTGGACTTCATGCTACAGTGAGAAAGAGCCAATTATTTTCAGAGTAGGTGAAATTCCAGCCTATAGCGGGATTCGATAAAGCTTGAGAAAAAGGCTATATGTTATATATATTTATATACATACTTTTTTTTAACGAAAGTTAGATATTCCTACGTACACTTCGTGTCAAATTCGACACGCTTTGAGAGGTTTTTCCCAAACGCAACTACACCAAGAATAATAGCGTAGTTCTGCCACATGTTCCGGGGACCATATTGATTGCTTTAGTTCACGAAAAGCTCGATTCAAGAAGGATAATTAGAGATAATTACCTTCTATTAATAATATTTAGAGGTCATTCTAATTAATTATCACGATGACGACAATATTAATATATGTCTAAGTTGGAATAATGATTTAAAAACAATAATAATAAGTTAGTCAAAATAATGATTAAAAAATAATAACAAGTTAGTCAAAATAATGATTTTCAAAAATTACGATCTCCGTTAGGTTTCCCAATTTTATAATCGTTATATTCGTATATTTAGGGTTTTATCGATATGTCAATATTTTTAGAACGATATTTCGATCTGATTATCGATGTTTCCAAAACGGGGAAAACAATATGGCAAATCGCGGTAACTAGAATGCATTACAAGAATTAAGTTTCGAAATATACCAGAAATTATTTAAAATAGAGAGTTTAAGAACTTGACAGCAAACGTGTACGACCACGTGACCTTAACGTTTCGCACTTTGAACTTATTAAATTAAATTTAAGCCTAATTTAAATACACGCGTGATTTTCACCTACAACACTTTAAAGGATCTTCGGTAGATGCTACACATTATGGTATACTTGCTTGAATTCACTACTATTTAGTGAGTGGTGAACTATATTTAAAAGAAATAAGGGTTGAAAGGCGCGCATAGTGTGCTTGGTCAGCCTACATCCGGTCAGTAAAGTTTGACCCATATTACTATAGCAATCAGGAAACTCCGACCCGGAAAGTAGAAACTTTCCTGACTGAATTTAAACATATCCTTAAGCCAAAATTAACCCGAATTTTAATAGTAATTTCTTCTTGGAAAATAATTAAATATACTGCACGAAATCAGTTAGTATTTATACACGATTTTAGAAGGGTAGCCCTTAGTCAAACTATATCTTTGTTTTAAACCTTACATTCTCCATTCTTAAGTATCCTTTTTAAGTATTTCTATTCTAGGCTTAATCGAATTTGAATTTACTATTTAAGATGTTAATATAATGCATTTAATATTATTAAAAGCAACTAATGATATTAGAACTGCAGTAAAACGTTTCTTTGTGTATAAGGTGAAGCCTGCCACCAGGATGAATCGTTAACATTGATTTCTCATAGAACGCCTGTAGAAATGTTTCACCCGCAGCACACCAATGCTCGCAGTGAAACTACCCACCAGGCTCATATAAATTTCATAATTCCGACTAACGACTTCGAATTACTTTTTACTAACTTCACTTCTTTCAAAAACAATTCCCGGTTATGAAACATTTGGTCAAAAATCCATGAAATAGTACACGATATACCATCGTTATATTACTTACTGCTGGATCTTTTCTCAATGATCACAATTTTAGATAAAAATCCATTTCCTAAAGTGGATTATGCAACAATTGAAATTCAATCTCGGTAAATAGGTTTTTAAGTACAACAATCATTTGTCCTTGAGAAAAGTTTCAACATCTCTTTTTCATTTGCTAATTTTAAATCAATACGTGTGAAAAACAGCGAATGTACTTAGTATTCACGGAAATATTTATTATTATTAACGCTTTTACTGTTCCCCAACTTTCAGAGTTAAAAGTAACTAAGCCTAATCCGAACTTCAGAGAAAATTAACTTAGATTCACATTTGGAACTGTTTAAATTGAACTGAGCTTTGAAAACAATGTAAATAAGTTAAACCTAAGAATGATGAATGGAAATTAAGTTCCAATGACTTTAGCAAAACAATACGGTATAGACAGGGTTGCTACGAGACTTTGGATTTCAAAATTCCGGGACTTTTCCAGGATTTCTCAGTCCATTAAATAACATTTTCCATGAAACAATTTCGCGTTTTTATTTGAATAAAGGTCAGACAGACGTGTTTAAAAGGGACTAGTACCATGAACTTAACATCATATTAGTTCAAGTCAGTACTACAATAGTAAAATTGATGAACCATTTTGAAATTCCTTGACTTACATCCCAGTTTTAAAATCCCCTTACGTTTCCAGGATTTACAGGTACTGTGACAACTCTGACAAACCTTCAAACCCTGTCACATTGCGTACCAGCCAGACCTATAGCTTTGTCAGTACATTTACAAGCCCGTCACTTGGCTCACTATAAAAACCTTCCAAAAACTCTTATAAGCCCACTGAGTTGCCTACTAATTCCAGGAATGGTGCTTAGAGGGAGTTAGTTAGAGAAACAATACACCTGTACACAAAAATCGTTAAACATTAGCCATACAAGGTTCCCGGTAAATATAGATTTCGCCCGAAGGTGGCCTGGAGTTCCAGTTACTTGAGCGCAACTAGACGCGGGGTTCGGTTTACACGGCACAGACCAAGCCGTTGCTTACATTAAAAAATGTACCGTGACATGGGTTAGACAATTTTTTGAACCGTCTAGCTCGCTCCCAATAGCGTGATCACATTTGTAAATAACAATTCATTGAAGTTACTACGCGCAATATTTAGAATTTAGATATTTGTTTCGCTACTGTCAAAGTTGCGTCACAGCTTGTTGACCATTTCCGTTTTCTAGGAGACTATATCTCGGCGCTAAAACGAAAACAAACTTGACTGATCATGAGGAAGTGACGAATTTATCACGAAAAAACCATGAAGATGATCGTCAAATTCGTGTCGCCGTTTCATCACCGATTCAAGATTTTACAATAGAATATTAGCAACTCTTGTAAGTACATTTTTCTTAAGTACTACTGTCTAAGTATAATTAATATTTTGGATAGAGTCGTTTACTTGTTTATATGTATCAACCGTCCATAATGTCCAAAACATTATCTGATATTTAAGGTTAGTGAATAAGCGAGAAAATTAGTTGTATTTGTGTCCAAATAACGTGGCAGTTTATTTACTTAATGACAGTTTCTTAATTTCTACATTGAGGACAGGTAAACAAAACAAACCTCGGGCCATTTAGATTTATTGATGTTTCTGTTTTCGTTCTTCCTGTCATGCAGCAAGGACAAACTATATAGAACTGTCAATAAATCGTCAAATATATCGATTAAAACCCTTTACGCTTAAATCGATCAAAAAACCAAATAAAGTGGGGAAAAGAGATAATATTATAATATTAAAACGCCTTCTTTTCCTAAAACATAACATTTTAAACCATGTCAATTTATCTAAGATTGTCGAATGACAGTTATCAGGAGTCAACCTTGACTCTTTTAAATGTCAATACCAACTTGTGCTAGAAGTTAATCACGCGCGGTAAATTATTCCCGGTCTTAAACGAAGTTTAAATATTAACACTTTGATTTGGTACTAACCCTAAAATGAGGGAAGAATCATTATCCGTGATTTATTCATTCTTCAAGGTCTTATCACGGACACTATATATGTGAGGGGTACGAAACTGTACTTGAGCGTCCGTCAAGTACGATTGCTTTTTGCGCATTATTCTGCGCATCTTTCCCAAGAACAGTCACGTGACGTGTTCTTTCTTCCAGCGGAATGCGCGTAAAACACAGAGCTTTGCGCTTCACCTTGTTGGTAAAATTTTACTTTGGGGTATTCTTTCAAAACATAACATAAACCTAACCGTCCAAAGTTAATCTAACCTAAACAAACCTAACCTAGCCTGTTCTACCTTTGGTGGTAATTTCCAATATATATAACAATTACAGCCCTAAGTATTGCAACGTCATGCCAAGAAGTGATATCTAGTTTATTAGGGAGAGGGTATAAATTCGCCACATTTCCAGCTTTATGTCCAGTCCAAACGTAGGTCCGAAGTTAATCCTATAAATTACAAGCAGCATCTCATTGGTTCTTGAAAACTCACGTCAGAGCGACGCGAATGACGAAAATTTCGTATTTTCCGACTGAGGAGAGGCGAAATAGCCCGGCCTCCTTTTACGTCCCCCCTTGTATTTTGAAAGGGGGACTGGGACTATGGTGCGCGAATACTTGGGCATCTTATACCTTCTCCCTAATAAACTACATATCACTTCTTGGTCATACCCTACGAAGCGTGTATCCTTCCCCTCTCTCGTTAAAGAACTGGATAAAATAACATAAAAATTTAACGAAACATATACCATTATGAACATTTGAAGAGATTTTTGCGCAAACAATGTATTTTTAAATAACACTACGCCTTAAAAGAAGACCTTGACCGGGCGGTTACTGTTTAGGAAAGTAGTGTATGCAGTTGGTGAGGAATACCACTATTAATTCCAATGGCTCGCGATAGTAACCTTGGTTTTAGAATCGTTATAAATGTAGTTGTATATCATCCCGCAAGGTTAGGGGGGACAAGTTTTACAGACTCCTTTGATTGTATATAATGTACAGTACACGTGAGAAAGGAAAGTCATCGGGTTCAACCTTTTCTTGGTATTCCAGGATCGCACGCCCACAGAATAAAATTTTCAATATAATTTCCCAGCGCTGATTGATAGGCTTAAGTGACATAGCGACTTGAATCTTGATGCACACTGGACTGTGACCGAAAAATAAACGGTTAAACGATCCTACGCACTGCTTAATTATAAGTACGGGTCTTAAATTAATTTGTTGGGAAGTAAATAAGGTGCAATTAACGATAATGATGCAGTACGACCCTTATTCTGATTTATACTCTGCGAAATTTTTACTTGTTATTAAGAAATCGATGTGACGCGAGTGTCAGAGTTGCATCTGCACTAAGAAAATGTTTTTATTTTAAAAGTGTTTTGCCTTTATGTATAGTCAAAAGGTCATATGGTTCGTCTACTAGTTTAGAAACAACAGAGTGAAATCTACGTGAAAGATATTCGGATATTACATTACCACCTCTATCGACTTTCTCTTAACTTAAATAATATATAGAGATTAAACATTCCATTTATTTCGAAATGTCAAAAAAATCATTAAGTGCCCCCAAAAGCAGGGATGCACAGTATCGACTTTTCCTCCACATTTATTGCATGCCATATTAGATATTTAAATTAGTTGAAAATGTCAAACACATCATTAAAACACGTGTATTAATATCTTGAAAACCACGAGTTATACTATAAATAAAAAGACTGCAAGAGTTGATCAGGACGATCACGCGAGTTAAAATGGAGTTAATATAAGCAAACATGTTCAGTTCAACTGCGAGTATTTACATTAACGGACTAGCTTTAAAGTCAACACAGGCATTATATTCAAATCCAAACATTGCAGTAATAAATTCTATACGATTACCTGTTTGTGGGTTGATTGCTGAGGATTTATTATGAAACAGTTATAGAATTCACCCTTGCACGGTGCGATGCCCATCTGAAGTTTGATGAGCAGGAGAGCGAACAAAAAGGGGTCCCACACCTGGGAAAATCATGTTACATAACTTAAGTATTAAGAGGATACAGAGTGTCATCCTTCTTTTATTATCCCCTTCTGCTTTGATTTAACCGCCATAATTGCAGGCTTATGACAACACAGTGCAATGGTATGATCTGAATCATCTGACTGCTATTCAAACTTTCTCATGTCTAATTTGGGTTCCTGTGTATTGTTATTTAGGTTCATAAAAACTCTTCATTTCATTTCTGCACGAGAGAATTACGTTTTTTATTGAAAATGTAAATATATAGTATTTCTTTTTCTCGTGTTTTGAGCACGCAAAATGTTGATAAACAACAACTATACGTGAGAAATTCCAATGAGAAATGAACAATTTGATTTTGGTTCGGGAATATTTTGAAGAATCGCGTGTCGTGATATAGTAGTATATAGACGAACTATTCTAAATATTGTACAGCTATGGTTACTGTTAATGGCCAACTCTACTAATTATTTATTGAAGATATAGAGCGTGTAACGAAATCCGTGCAGAGAGAGAGAGAGGGAGAAAAAAAATTAAACATTTAACCGTCTCGTGACCTATTGAGTTTAAGCATCCCCTATACGCGTACGTGTAGTCACCTTTGACAATGCATTGGTCTAATGCACTGTGGAAGGTAGCTACACGTAGGGGATGCTTAAACTCTCTAATATGGTTGAGGTCCGTTATAGTAGTGCCTAGGTGCAATTATCAACAGCTATAGCTGGAGAAAGTACGTCAACATGTACCCTTAAAGAGCAAATGCTGGCAAGGAGCTGACCTTTAAAAACCATCATGTTGTTTGTATTGTTGCATGAACAAGATCAATATGACATGAAATTATGTACACTCAAAGATCGTTAAGAGACAGTTTTAAACAGTATATAAAACAAAACTTATAATTAAGTCTATGCAATTTTCAAAACATTTTTCTTCTTCTTATTGCGTTGGAGGTTGTTTGTTTGACAAACATCTCATTATTAAATCTTAATGGCGTTTCTAGATTGGTTCTCTCTTTTCCCCAATGTCTGACTATGTAAAAGTGGTTTGACGATTTAAAATACAGGGTGTTTCCTTCTCCTTTCTGCTAAGGTCAAGGGTCACTCCAAATAAACATGCCTTCCGAAACGGTCAAAGTAATTGTCCGATGTCGTCCGTTAAACAAACGAGAAAAAGATTTGAATTCCAAGGTGATTACTGTTATATAGTACAGGGAAAAATTACGGTTAGCATTAACGGATGATATTCCATATAATAGGTGGTGGTCAGTATGGATTCCAGTTCCGGTCAGTGCAACATAGTGAATCCGGAAGATCCAGGCGCGCCACCGAAGAATTTCACATTCGACGGAGCGTATCACATTGATTCGACAACGGAACAAATATACAACGAAATCGCTTACCCCTTGGTTGAGGTAAATAATTTATGAAGGGATATCTATCTAGGATATTCTCAAACTTAAGAATATTTATTGACAGAGTGTGACGGAAGGTTACAATGGGACCGTCTTCGCTTATGGTCAGACGGGGTGCGGTAAGTCTTTCACGATGCAAGGAGTTCAAATCCCAGCAAATCAGCGCGGTATTATCCCGCGAGCCTTCGAACACATCTTCGAGGCCATTGCTACGGCGGAAAACACAAAGTTTCTAGTACACGCTTCCTACTTGGAGATATACAACGAGGAAATAAGAGATCTACTAGGCGAGGACAGTAAGAAGAAATTAGATCTCAAGGAACACCCGGACAAGGGCGTTTACGTACCCGGTTTGTCCTTACACGCGGTACACAACGTCAAAGAATGCGAGAATGTCATGGAGCAAGGATGGAAGAACCGATCAGTCGGAGCGACACTCATGAACGCCGACTCCTCGAGGAGTCACTCCATATTTTCCATTTATATGGAGACCTTAGATATGGAGGAGAATTCTAGCAAAGAACATATAAGAACGGGGAAACTTAATTTGGTTGATTTGGCTGGAAGCGAAAGGCAAGCCAAAACAGGTAAGGCTTTCAATATTCAATGTAATATTCTAACCAATTCACGGACGGAGGACAATAATCTTTATAACAGGAGCGACGGGTGACCGTTTAAAAGAAGCAACCAAGATCAATTTATCATTATCCGCCTTGGGAAACGTCATATCCGCTTTAGTTGACGGCAAGGCGAAGCATATCCCATACAGGGACTCCAAACTTACTCGCCTCTTGCAAGATTCATTGGGTGGTAACACCAAGACCTTGATGGTGGCCTGCCTCTCACCAGCGGACAACAACTACGACGAAACCTTAAGTACCTTAAGGTACGCCAATAGGGCAAAAAATATCCAGAACAAACCCAAGATTAACGAAGACCCCAAAGACGCTTTATTGCGAGAGTACCAGGAGGAGATTAAAAGACTCAAGGCTTTGATAACCAGCGAACCGCAAGAGATAATCGAACAGCAGAGTAAGTATCCGTCATAAATTCTGTAGGCGCAGTGGGTTTTAATTTACAAGTTTTTTCAGAACCCCAAGTCAATGGTGAGGTCATAGATTCCGTGGCACAAAAGATTAGGGAAGAATACGACACAAAAATGCAGGAATTGTTGACAAAGTACCAAAAAGAGCAAGAAAGCAACGCCAAACTTCAATCGGACGTCAATAAAATGAAGGAAAAATACGAGTCTGAGTTGGCGAAATTAAACAAAGCGAAAGCGGTACGTACCATCAAATACGATACGATTACGAGCTAACGTTATCCATAAAATTTTAGGACGGACTACAACAAAATGGTCACGATCCTGACGCTGGTTCCCCAATTCCGACTATACAAGCGGAAGAACCGTAGGGTTTCGATTGACTAACATAGCACCAATAAGTTAATACTTACTTATATTATTTATAGGGTGCCGCCTAGTTTAGAAGAGATGCAAGCGCACGCTTTGGAAAGGTTACAAGAGCTGGAGGAACAAATCGTGGGAGGCGAGAAAGCCAATGATAAGTCTTTGAAAGAGAAACGGGCTAAGAGAAAGACAATAGCCGAGAAACGAGTCAGGGCAATTTCTGGTTGGTTGAAGGCTTTGGTAATTCGTTACGTCAGACATTAGAGTGTCTAATTGGGCTATTTAACGTCTTGTAGAAGCCCTAATGAAAGTAGATGAAGACGACCGGGTCATGTTAAAAGTTTATGACGACATTCAAGAAGAACTCAAAGCCAAAACAACCCTGGTCAAAAAGGCCAAGAGAAAAGTGCGTATCTAAGTGTAATGCGGGTCAGCTACCAATTGTGACAAACAACTTTGTTTTCCTAGATCCAAGCTCTCGAAAACGAAATTAGCGACTTGCATCGCGAATTTGAAATGGACAGAACGGACTACTTGGAAACCATTAGGAAACAAGACCAGCAATTAAAACTCGCTGAACAAATCTTAGAGAAGATACAACCGTGTTTACGTAGGGATTGCAATTACTCGAGTGTCGAGAAAATAAAATCGGAAGCCGTATGGGACGAGGACATTCAACGGTGGAAATTACCAGAACTGGTCATCATGAGGACCAAACTTCCCCCACCAGGTAGTACGTGGATGAACATTCTAGATTTAGTTGGGATCTCTTCATCCAGTACGTAACAATTAACTAATTTAAATATTTAACTTCCTTAAAACGCAGGAATTCAGCCAGGAGGTCGACCCATGCCAACACAGGCTCATTCAGCAAATAGCAGACAGAGTTTCTACGGAGACAGTGAACCCTTAAATGGAGAAAGTCACGAAACCTCAAATGAAGATAAATTTTTTCAAGTACTATCCTACATCTTAAAATAATAATTAGCAACTCATGACCTTTAACCTTATAGAAACTGGAGAAAAGCGTCAAAGAGGATGTAGCCGGTAACTATTTCCGACCAAAACGACAAGAACAACTTCTCAGTAAGTTTCAAGGGGCGGCCAAACTAGTTCTTTGTAAGTACAAATTCGGTTTTAGCTTGTCCACTTCGTCCACGGAAATTGTCTAAGTGTGTCAATGTATAAATCACGTGAGAAATGTTTTTGAAATACTGGCTTAAACACGGCTTCAAACTCCACTAAAATGTTACGTAGTGTGTAGTTTAAACACAAAAGAACACGATTTTTTGAAGATAATGTTTTGAACGAAAATATATACCGAACCCCTTTTTTGAAACCCACAAATCACGTGTCCCACTGCAGAACATACAATAATTAATAAGTCACATAATTTTGGTATTTTTATTGACTTATTATTCATAATTCTAGCATCGCGTAAAGGACCAAATGGCGTTAAAAAAAATGGTTTCAACTTGCTACAAGTCAATAGCAGCAACGGTAACCTGACAAACAATCAGCTATTAGGGTCCATCAGCCCGGAGAGTCGGAAACCGACCAGGTTGCAAGCCTTACCAGCTGGTGGTCTCAACAATACCGTTTCTAGCATGAACAATATTAACACGAGTTTGCATCACAGCAACATTATCGACTTGAACAAAATACGGCAAAATAAAATGGTGGCAGCGGCTAGAGACAATTTCGAATGGCCGACCTGACAACCAGCAAAGTCCCCCTTTGAAAATCGATCGCTTGCCAAACTACCGCCCATACCGAATCAAAAAGACGAACCCCGTTCTAACGGTGGAAAAAATAGCGCCCATTTATAGCAATTAATCAACTTAGACCCCTTATTTCAATTTTCTCTTAGACAATTCTTGTATATTTCCTCTAAGAGTTTCGCGTTCTGGACATTAAAGACCTGATGTACTCAACATTTAAACACCACTTTCAGGCAAAAATCGCGACAAAGAAAGGGTAAGACTTACCCAAGAACGTCAGGAATTTTTCTAGAGCTTATTTATGCTCACGTCTTTTTAAATTCTAACCTGTCCGTCCGCCTGGCACCCCCCGTCTTAAAATTTTCAACTCAAAATTAAAATAATTTAAAATTAAGTATCCGTCCACATAGCTCGACTATATTTATCTATAAAGTTTTTTATGAAGTAGTTACAACAGTGAAATGGCTATTTAAACAAACAAATATCAAAACGCTGCTGTTTAGCCTACCATGTTATAACAAATCTTTTAAAATCTATTTAGGTCTATTTGGTACCCATAGTTTCTCCTTAAATCGGTGGTTGTGAGGGTTTACAAGCGCTTGTATTTTAAAAATATGATGGCTTTGAAGTTCATTTTCAACCCCCAATTATAATAGAAAGTACAAATTTTACTTTGAATAGAATTAAACACATTACCACAACGGAGTGTTCAAGATGAAATGAGTGACGTCATAAAGTCTATTTATAGGCGTTTAATTCTATAGAATGTATAACACGTGGTTTTCTACCATTTGAATTTCCCTGTTTCCAAAAATAGATAGAGATAAAAGTTTGGGAAATTCTAATAGTAGAATAACCAAATTATGATTAAATTAAAAGATACATATATATTTTAAAATTAAATATTGGAATCAAAGCCACTCATAGGGGGGACTTAAATATTTAAGTGCCTAAAGTGTTTTAAAGATTTTGATCATATCTAAATTATCAAAAAAAAATTAAGAAAATAATGAAGATAATTATATTAATATGAAGAAAATAATGAAAAAAATTATATTAATATTAATATTGTAGAAATAAATATTTTCTACAAAAACTAATCCTAAGTGCTAAAAAACAACTTAGGCTTTTGCTCAAGAAAATAAATGTAAGAAAATAATATAACTTAAAAAAATGTATAGAATAAAAAGATATAATTTATTCTAAGAAATTAAAAATAACTATAACTAGTGTTTAGGTAATTAAATTATCACCGAAATGAGAAACATTTTGTGTAAAAAATGTAAATAAAAGTAAAGGAAACATTTTTTAATAAACTGTGTTTATTTAATTAAATCCAAAAATTTGAAACTATAACACATCTCTTTATTTAAACAATTTAAAAACTGTACAATTGGCACCATATTATGAAAAAATATATTTTTTTTTTGGGATTTCTCTGATGGATTTAATTAAAAGGCATTTAATCCAGTAATAGCTCTTCCCAAAATTAAGGCATGAACATCATGTGTTCCTGCTCATAATATAAACTATTTAAGATCACATTCTCTAATAGTGTGATGAATATATTACCTTCATAGGTGTTAACAGCTTCCAAATTCATGGCATGACGAATAACATGATACTCATCACAAATACCATTTCCTCCCAACATATCTCTAGCATTTCTAGCAATTTCAAGAGCTTTTCCACAAGAATTTCGTTTCAAAATTGAAATCATCTCAGGAGTATCCCTAATATTTTTAAATACATGTCTCAGACAATACTTTAGGATCGAAGATCTTTATTAAATTATTTTCAACTAACAGGTTTTGGTCCTTCAGGCGTCCAACATGAACACAGGCCTGTAAACCTAAAGCTATTTCTGTCAACATATCAGCAAGTTTTTTCTGAATCAATTGGGTATGAGCAAGAGGACGACCGAATTGTTTTCGATCCATAGTGTATGTTCTAGCAGTATCCATACAAAATTCAGCAGCACCTAAAACCCCCCAAGCTATACCAAACCTGGCACTATTCAGGCATGTAAATGGCCCCTGTAATATTGAAACATAACTATTGTACTCTCATCCATTCCTAAACCTCTTGGAAACTGATTTGAAGTATAGTTCAGTGGTGTGCGAGTCCCGTTTTTTCGGTTTCGAGCCGAGTCCGAGTATCGAAAGTAATATCTTATCGAGTATCGAGCCGAGTCTCGAAAATACTTTCGAGTATCGAGTATTTAGATAGGTCAAATTTTGGTTCTTTCGAGCGAGTAATTATCGAGTCTCAAATATTGACTTGTCGAGTAGCAATTTTGTAAATTTCTTGAAAATAACGAAGATTTTCAATTATCTAACATCTAACTAGTTCAAAAAGATTGTTAGTGATCAATTAAACATTGAACAGGTGATTTTCAAAATAAATGATCATGAACTCATCGTCTGCTATAGTTGTAAGCCTCGGACTCGAGTATTTAAGATGTTAAAAAGCTACTCGAATCTGTCTCGAGTTTCTCAATGTGTTGTTATCGAGTATCGAGTCGAGTACTCGGCTCGGTACTCGAACCGAGTACTCGAACTTAACGAGTACTCGCACACCCCTGGTATAGTAAGCAGCCAAGAATTACTTTGAAGCTTGAAACACCGGGTAAAACATGATCTTCTGGGACCACAACATCATCCATTAGAATCATTCCAGTAGTGGATGCTCTGAGCGAAAACTTCCCCTCAATTTTAGGGGTTGATAACCCTTCCATTCCTCTTTCCAAAATAAAACCCCTCAATTTTCCATCCTCACATTTGGCCCAAACTACAAGGACATCAGCCACGGGGGAGTTTGTAATCCAAGTTTTACTCCCACTCAAAATATAAACTCCATCTTTCTCAAGGTGTCTAGCTTTGGTTTCCAATCCACCTATATCACTACCGTGATTGGGTTCGGTTAAACCAAAACTTCCAATCAATTCTCCTTTAGCTAATTTGGGTAGGTATTTATTTTTTTGTTTCTCAGAACCAAAGAGATAGATTGGAAGCATAACTAATGACGATTGAACGCTCATACATGATCTGTAACCACTATCAACTCTGTGAAGTGAAGTGAAGTTAAGTGTTTTTGAATAAATTAGTTACAAACTTGAATATAATTATGTTAAATTAAATGAACATACCGTTCTATCTCTCTTATTATTAAACCACCTGCAACAGAAGATACTCCTGCGCAACCATATCCTTTAATTGTAGGTCCCAATAACCCCAATGCACCAAATTCTGATATAACTTCAGGGTCAAATTCTAATAATACTTAGTGGTTAGTATTCGCCCCACTTTTAATTGATTCACTGGTTAAGAAACTACATACTTTCCAACCTATTAGCAAGAAGAATCCTAGGCATCAATTTTTCCTGACAAAAAGCCCTTGTCTGATCTCTTATTGCTATTTCCTCCTCAGTTAATATGGAATCAAGTTTTAAAGGGTCTTTCCAGTCAAATTTGTTTTGATGTACATCTTTAATATCTGCTGGTTTTGGTGTAGCAGCACCTTTGACTGTTTGGTCATTATGTACATATTTGTTGGAAATCAATGGAAGATTGCTTTTGCAAATATTATTGAGTTTAAGGAGAGATCCAACTCTCAGCTTTGAAGCCAACATTCTATAACCATAGTAATTTGATAAGCTTATGGAACTAAATATGACCTTGTAATAAAGATCAGTATCTATTACAAGATTAATATTATACCTCAAAAGCGTTTCTTTCTATACGATTTTGATATTATATAATACAAAAAATAGGCTAAGCCTTTGAGTTTTACTAAAACTGAGCTCAAACTCAAGAAAAATTGTCGTTAAGAGTTGAGTTAAGCCTAATTATTTGAACATGTCTTTATATCAAGATAAAAACAATAAGACTAAAAATCTTACCTTAAAATTAAGTTTAATTAATACTATTAACGGGAAACGTACTATCAATCCAACTTAACGGCCTTGGCTTCACACACTACTAAATTTCGTCTGCTTAGTCTCTTTAAATTTTTCATCTCACAGCTAGTAGCGCCACCTATTGGCTCATCGGTAACGTCACAAGAAATCGCCGCATAATTAGGTAATGTTTACATTTTTAGGCCTCGCCATTGGCTAACTTTTTGCATAATTAGCAATGGCCGCCAGTATATGTGGTTTTGCACAATTGGCGCGAAATACTGTCAAAACCCACGTGTTTTCATCAGTAAATGAGGTGATAACCACAATTAAATCGGTTTTACGGGAATATTAGAGCCCGAATTACATGGCAAGCAGCGAAGTTTTAAATTTAGGTCGTGTTGTAATTCAGCAATGCTTAAAAGCGACGCTAGAACTTAAGCCTTGTGGTATCGCGGAGATAAAACGTGGTATGATTGTATTTGTTTGTTTCTATAAAAACGCCGACGAAAGTTGTATTGATAAGCTAGTAAACACGATATTTGGCATTAAACTTTGCGAAAACGACGAGGGTAAACTAGTATCCCTCTTAAATTTACCAGGGGACTTGCTTATCGTCCCCCAAGCTTCCCTGGGTGGTAAAATCAAAGGAAAATCATTCCAATATCATAACAACATTGCCAAAGGTGTAGGGCTTGAGCTATACAATTCCTTTGTTAAGAAGTCTGACGAATTTATACAAAAGAGTGGGAAAGAAATTTGTCTTAAGAGTGGAACCTACGGCGAACGTCAAGTACTATCAGTAGAAACAAACGGGCCTAATACCCACATTATTGACTTTTAATAATAAGCTCTGTCAATAAATTAAATTTAAAATGGATGAGTGGAGTCCAATTGCGCGGGTTTATGACCCCCTTAAAGCTGGTAGCATAGATGGTACGGATTCTGAACCTCATGACCATGGAGTGGTCAGGGCGATGCAGGTAAGTTATCTTTGCTCTATAACTTCTTCCTATCCAACCCTTACGCCTATTACGACTTAAAGAGGGTGGCCCGACCCCCTCTCCTTCTTACCCACCCGCTATGCTAAGCTCTATATGAGAGATCGTCCTTTGACCCACGATCCGGACAGCCCCTTTAAGTACTAAAAGCAATGATGACGTCATTGCGTCAGTTGCGGGCCAATTCCGTACCCCTTGACCTCAATGAAATCCTTTACTCAGAAATATTCTAGCTTTGTTCTCTTTAGAATTTTCTCAAGTAACTTTATTTTAGGCGCATCATAAACCCAATAAATTGGTAGTTGGTGACCCTAAACGCACCATATTCGTGGCCAAACTAAATCCTGATTCGTCAGAAGAAACTTTGGAAAAAGTATAAAATGGCATTTTAAGACCCTTAGCTCAAGTGCTCCACAACAAACCCTAAACAATTAATCATTTTGAGACAGGTGTTTTCACGTTATGGGGATGTGCTCAGATGCCGTTTAGTCCGTGATATTGTCACTGGTTTCTCAAAATGTTATGGGTTTGTCGAGTTCAAGGACACAAGGGGTGCAGCTAGGGCCCATAGAGATGCAAATCGCGTGATCTTGGATAACCACGAGATTTTCGTGGATTACGAATGTGGACGTACGCTTAAAGGATGGATTCCTAGACGTTTAGGTTTGCTAAGAAAGACCACCCATGGGTTTAAGGAGCCACTAACCCTAATTTGAACGCAGGTGGGGGTTTTGGGGGCAAAAAGGAATCGGGTCAACTACGATTTGGCGGGAGACAGAGACCATTTAAGGAACCAATCTTGGTGACCATGGAAAGGAACCGTAATCGGCCTGATTTTGACCAAGAACCACGCCCAATAAAGTCTTCGAACAGAGATGGCCCAAGAGGAAGAGGACACCAAAGTCAAAGATACCGCAGAAATGATTATGGCAGACATAGTCAACAAAGGGGTGGTTATAAAGATTCCAGATATTCTCATTATTGAAACACTTTGAAATAAATAAATAAAAACTTATTCCTATCATTTGGACTCTGATTTTTTCTTAAGTTTCTCATCAACAAGCATACATAAAGCTAGATTAAGTAATCTAAATTACTTCAGGCCTATTTTCGTTTAAGTGGGAAAACATTTTTTTTTTTTTTCCGAAAACCATAAATTAAGATTTTAGAAAAAAATAAAATCTCATTGTGAGTCACCTTTTAACAATAGGGTTTATAAGAGCGCTACAGGAAGAGAAGTTTAAATACACATCAAAAGAAGCCGACTTATTATTCAATTAAACTATAGGAAACATTCCGGGAGGGCTATTGAAAGCAGCGCTGCTTTTTAAAACCAACCTTCTTGGGGGTATTCAATAATATATAATTGGTCCTTCGTTTTTTTGAAACTGTTTTTCTTTCCCTTCCATTTCCCATCTTTGCCTTCAAAGAAAAAACTGTGATCCAAAGATGAGAAATTGAACTTTGCCCCCTTAGGTCTAATTGCCAAGCCCATTTGACAAAAATTGAAAGGGAGAAAATGCTAGATATAGACCTAGCGAGAGAGAGAGAGAGGCAGTTAAACCTCACTGCTTCCAATAAAAGAAGGCTTGCCGGCGTCCTTTTTCAAAAAGAATTTTCCTCCCGAGGCTCCTGTATGGGCCTAGCTGTAAAATGGGCCATAAAATGATTGGACCATGGGGCATACAGGCCATAAAACTCCGCTACACACCGAGTTACCAGAGAGAGAGAGAGAGAGCGTCGAATAGGCGAAAACTGCGTTTTTAGTCTTAGATATCTCAATCTATGGTTCCCATGGAGAGGGAGTTATTGGATAAGGTCTATAGCGTGCCCTTATCTTCTCACACGAGCGCTGTAGAAAGTAAAACCATTATATCACTACTTATCCTACTTGTTCTTTTAGCGTGGCTTTGAGACATTTCGCAGAGTCGTAATCAACGCGTAGAGCCTGGCTGTTTTGAGAAGTTTGTGTATTTAAGCATATATAGAAGAAGGGGAATTGAGAATATCGCGGGACGGCTTTTTATATATATTTATACATATATATATATTTTCTTTTAAAAATGAAAAGCTGTAAAATTTTGCTTAAAAGACATGCGACAACGATAAAACTTTGCAAGGGGCGAATACAGAACATCATACACGAGTTCCTTTTCAGTGTGGGACGTTCGAGAATAAAGGTTTTCAACGGGAAAAAATTGTTTTATGATTGTTGACGAACAAACGTAAAAGATGAGAAAAGTTTTCTATCTGCCCCCCCTCCCCTTTTACGAGGAAATACCGTCCCAAACCCTGGAAATTTTATTGTTTTTCTAGGACCATAAGTTGAGTAAGACCTATAATGTAGGGAAAGAAAAGGGACCACCCTCATTTTTTCCTATAGCCAGCCCCAAATGGCTCCTGATGGTTGAAGTCGAACACGTTCGGGGTAACTTCAAAGGAAACACCCTTCCTTTTGCCACCCTTTATAAGTGTTACTTTGTATTGTTCCTTTTGTAGCAAAGTTTCGATGAGGGTTGACGGATGTACATACACAGTACACTTTGCACAGGAAGCCTAAAAGATTGTACTATAATAATAAAAACTTTTTAACTTCATCTTGATATATTTCTAATAGAAGCTGAAGTCAACAGAACATTGTACTGTAATAATAAAAACTTTTTAACTTCATCTTGATATATTTCTAATAGAAGCTGAAGTCAACAGAACATTGTACTATAATACTAAAAACCTTTTAACTTCAGGTTGATATATTTCTAATAGAAGTTGGGAGTTAAAGTTTTCAACAAAACCCTAGAAATTACTTGAAAATCAAACGTCAACGCCAAGCTATAGTTTATTCTATTGAGTTTTTTTGGCTGGACGTATAAGTTACACGTAGGTTTTTAAACCCCATCCCTCTTTCGATTTAAAAAAAATACACTGTCTTGGTATGTGTTTATTTTAATAAGTGAAGTAGAAAAATTTGCTAAAGGAATTTGTCTTCTTGATGCGAGTTTTTATGTCGAGAGATCTAATATACCCTCCCTGCATCCACGAATCGCTTCATCTCCTCCCCGTAAGACATGAATTTATACAATCGCACTAAGAATTAACTATACATTTCAAAGTTGAAGAAGATAAGGAAATATCATAAGTTTATAAGATATGTTCCATAAGTGTGACACTTTCTATACTTCGTAATGCTATCCCAGAGACTTACAGCTCGAGCTAGTTCGAGAACGACAAGCGAGAATTGACTACACGTGGTTTTGCAATCCATCTGAGTAATGTCAGTTCTACGTATGCAAACGTCATACCCATCTATCTCTTAGCTCAGTGTCATCCCCCTACCAGGTGCGTACAGTATCCTCTCTTACAAAAGCGCGCATAGAGGGAGGGATACACAGTCTACTTCCCTCTCTACCGACACTACTCTATTTAGTCTGTACTAAGCCTTTGACAGTGCCTCACCAGGCGTCGCTTTACCTCGAATCTATGGCGTTTCACCTACAATATTCAATGACAATATCTCAGTAACCATGGTGACAAATTTATGGAACATATCTTATAAACTTATGGAAATAGATCTAAGCAGATGAAAGTGTAGTTTGATATTCGTGTAATGATGGAAGAGGTTCATAGTATCATAGTCCGGATTTGGAAGGAAGCCGCGATACGACATACACACACACACACACGACCGCAGAGACAATCTTAGTAATTTTCCCCAACTCCCACTCTCCGACTAACTTTATATTAGAGCTCAGCGAGTTTTTCATTTAAGACTTATTTAAAATTGCGGCATCCTAAGATCTTAGACGCCGCCCCGCAAAGACAAGATTTCTTTTATTTTTTTCCCCCTTTTTTATTTTATACAAGTTCTTATTTCTCGATGTCTAGGAATGATAAGTGATTACTCAGTTTATTTCCACAAGCTTTCGCTAAACTTCTTACGGGGGTGCTAATACCCCGCCAACCTCTCTCTACAGTAAAGCTTATCCAGCTTCGTATAAGCCTTTACCACAGTCCCCGCCCAGTCATCTTCCTTTACAGATAAAAATAAGAAGTTTCGAATCGAGGAATTAGGGAATCTAACAAGATGATGAAAACCTATCACCATGCAGACTTTGAGATGGATAAAGGATAATACCAATGGGATACTTGCAGATGGGATAGTAGTATGTCATTCACACCCTCCCAAGTCTTACCCCTGTTCTGGTAGCCATATTGGGTGGTGGTCTCAGCTTCATTCCTGCTTTATACCCACCAATATGGCAGCATAAATTATGTCAAGAGACTCAGCTCCTCCTCCAACTGAAAGCTCAATAACTGTAGGTTTTAAATGGTATACGTGGATTTTGTAGAATAACAAAATAACTAGGACCTATCAGTTGAAATTTGTTGGGACGCTGAAATTAACAAAGTTTCTTACAAGAGTCCTTGACTATATTACGCTTATTTAAGCATAAATTAATGTGAAACTTGGTAAAATTACTGTCGAAATGTACACTTGATCCCCTACCTTTATTTTTAATCAAAATTCGCAAGTAAACTTGAAAATATTCATATACTTTGCTTTCATATGAGGTCCACCCAGCATCATGGCATCAGAGCAATACCCCAAGAAACTATCAATATTTGGGGTACAAAATCTGGTGCTATCAGTTTTTCCTTCGATAAATAAAAGGATTGAGTCTTTTAACCTCAGCGCGTGCTTTTGATCCTCTGTATTATGGAGTTGGGAGTTTTTTCTTCTCTTTTTCTTTGGCAAACTTTGATTTGAAAAAACGTTTTTATGGGATTAAATAAAGAGTTTCTTGCAAAGTAGGTATTTCTTTATCCACTAACGGCAGTCCGCGAAAAAAGACTCTCGAGAAAGAAAAAATGGAGGATTATATATGGGAGGAAAAAGAGGATTATGCGATAGAAAAGCCTTGGCTAATAATCGTGATGAAAATTGTTGAAAACTCTATCATGAAACTACATAAAAATTTTACTTTTTTTGGGGTTTGATAAAAACGGACGAATTTCAGGGACACTTTTCCTTACGTAGGATTAAATATTTGACAATGTAAAACCGCGCCTTTTTAAAGTGAATTTACATCAAGATAAGGTTTTATATAAAGTTAGGTAACATGCAGTTATTACATTCAAACGATAAATTGAATTAGAACTTGAATATAAAATAAGTGAATTCATTTTAACTTTGGAGTTAGTTACATTTAGTAGAAAACATATTTAAAATATTAAGCCAGATTTGAAACATTGTATCACAAGAAAGAACATTTATAATAAATCCCCCGATCATTTTAATGAGGTAGAAAAGCTGGTAATACCTAATTCTCTTAAAAACGCCTTTTATTTTTATAACATATGGTTTAGGCCATTAAAAAACAAAAAGAAAAATAAGACCGGAAGATACGCTATTTGACTCGTTTCGGGGTTGAAAAATAATAATCAAAAGCATGCAGCAAAAAAAAACGAAATAGGGCCATAAACTTTTGAGGGGGATTTTTGGGTGTATGGTATAATGAAAGAGTATGGTCTTTCTTCAACAAGAGTCCCAAAGTTGCTTTAAAATGCCCGAGTAATATGGTTGCAATTTATTCAAAAGTTCAAAGCACGCGCTCAAGAACTATACGCAACAAAGTCAGAAGGAATCAATTTGGACCTAGCTAGAGTCCACCACTCGGTAATGGTCCAGAAAAGGTGTGTTTGAATGGGACCCCCTTGGTTCCCAGAGAGTTTTTAAGAAAAGCGGATACTTTCGATCGTGTTTTAGTGGAATTTTCTTAACCTAACTATTCAAAGAAAGACTTGAAAGTAGCCGATGATACCCAATAACATCTGATATGGGACTGAAAGGAAAGTAGTTCGACCCATCCATATATATGCCATGTCTTTTTCACTGACCCCCGATGTATTTTTTCCCCCTAAAATGAACCAACCACTTTGAACAATTTCTTTTCAACAAATCCATATAGCGTTATCGTTCAGAGTTATAAGATGAATACGGTGGAAGGCTATTATAAGCTGTTTTCTGATAACCGTAATAGGACGTATTCGTTATAAGTTTATCTTCGTACATGGGGTCTACATGGACATATTCCCCGCTGCTTCATGTTGTAAAGTTAAGGCGGGGGAAGGGAAAGGAGGGATGTTATCTTCCCTTTTCTTTAAGATTTTACTGTTTTTAACCCTGAGAAGTTGCAGGAGTTTTTAGGTTTATTGGGCTAAGGGAACAGAGTTTCTTGTTATGACCGCAAAAATTCAAAACGTTCTAATCATAGACTGAGTGTCCAGCTAACACCACTTTTACTAGAAAGCCGAGTTTTCGTGGAGAAGAAGTACTAAGTACTAACTAAGAATGATATTAAAAAATCAGCGGATATTTTTGAAAAATGGCAGGCAGAATTGTAAAAACAATGTTTCTAAATGAATAATGTATGTACGTTTCAATCGATATCACCAATATTTAGCATACGGGCTTACTATATACTAAAGACTGGTTTTATGCTTTATGATGTATGAATACATCTTTTAAAATTTGAGCCCAAAAACGTCATGAAGGCGAAACCGGGGTTCCATTACTATCATATTGCCCCTAGATGTTATCTTCTCCCTGAACATTGGTGTGCAGCGGTTGGAACACTTCTACAGGGGCAAGACGTTTATCGTATGAGTTCTGGGAAACGGATTTTCGCTCGTGTATCTTGTTATTTTCTCAAAAAAAAAAAAAGAAAAGAAATTCAAAGATCCCATTGCAGGAAATACGTGTATTACGGTAGTGTCTGAACTCGCCGCTCGAGGACGCCCGCGGCGACGTTTTAGCACCACCGAAACGCATGATGAAAAACGTCTTTAGAAACGGGTGGGTCGCTATAAAGGCAGCCAGACCCCGGACCCGAGAAAAGAAAGGAAGAAGAGAGCACCAACATACTAGTATACAAGCCTACAAAGCCGGTTTCCAAAATAAAAAAAAAACTAACCCACCCCCTTAGCGCTTGGAGGGCTAATTGCTAGTTCTCTAGGTGCTGGAACGACGGGGGAACGGCGTTATAATGGACATTTTCTATATATCGTCCCCTCTCCGAAAAACCCCATAGTAAAAAGGTTCCCCCTTGGTCCATACAAGGAGGATTATAAAGTGGAGAAGCTGCTCTAGAAAATTTCTTCCAGTATGGATGATGGAAGCCAACTACGGAATACGTCCAAACGCTATGAAACTGACATATAAGGAGAGAGGTATGGAAGGGGTCATAGGTCACCTTTCCCTCTCTAATGATTCTAAATATATTTGATTGAAGCATACAGCGGTCAAGAAAAATCCATAACCCTCCTCATCAGGGTGTCCTGGACTCCTGGTCATACTGAAATGCATAGAACAAAAAGCATTTTGTGATAAAAAAGATGGTTCCAGGAACTTCTCCTCGACTAAATGCTCCTTGCTCCATCCATAGTCTCTTTACAACCTTAGCAAATGTGTACCCTGTGTGTGTAGTGTACTGCACCCCTCTTGGCTCTAAAAAGAGGAGAGCGCGGAATATAGGGGTAATAAAACGCGTTCTACCAGCCAATCGTCAAAGCCCTCGGGTATATCCCGAGCCTTTTTCTCTACTCTTCAATATAGCGTGCTTTTATAACACGAAGGGTGGGAAAGCAAACCAGAAAACCTTCCGCGAAAGAAGGGGCCGCAATCGTACACAGAGCTCATTCTTTACCAGAAGAATCTCCCTCCATTTCGTTCAGTACTACGGTCTACGGTTTTAAACTTCACTTCAGTCTCAGAGTCGGAGTCAGAGTTTTGCTTCTTCAACTCCACGAGAGAGAGATGTACAAGTCGTAGTGTTATTTTTACCGGATGCTAAGTCAGTGTTGTGTGTGTGCTCGTGTTGAAGAGAGCTTAACCTGGTCAGGGCCTCGCGTCTTTCACTCTGACTAACAGATATAGATCATAGAAGGCTCCGATAAACAGTTTGGGATCCCGGGAGTTTGACAAAATTAAATAGTCGTATATATTTATACAATTGAAGGATTCGAACCAGTTTCATCTATCCGCGATTGAAAGATGGGTCGAGCAACTAGACAACTCGTCGCCTGTCTATTCATCGAACTAGCATTGATAAACGTAAGTAGTCTTTAGTTTTTCTTCTCCTTTGATAGTTTTAAGTGAGAATTTAGTCATTTCTTCAAAGAATAGTGAAATAACCGCGATTAATGACAACAAACTGACCCCAATAAATAGTTTTCACTGTTGGGGTTACAGAAAATGAATTCTTCCGTCCTCTGTTACCTATAACTTCAGTTCAGTGTTGTCAGGCATTTGGTGAGGTAAGTTAGTCAAGTACTGATTCAAACTGAACTACAATCCTTTCTCTCTGCAAACTCTTGACTCGCCAACGGTCTGGCAACACTGGGAGAACGTCAAAAACCCCCTCAAATAAAACTGCTAGAACGTTTATACGATTGAATTATAAGTGAATGATGATTAAAGTTTAAAATGTTGACTAACTCTTCCTGAAGTTTTCTGTATTAATACTCTATCAGCATGCAATATTCACGAAGAATGGCGTGAATTCATGGTTTATGCTTTTTTATCAGTTGTTGATAGGGGCTTGACAGTTTTCTGTCAGTGATGTAATACGTATTCGGATCTTTCCTTGCGCTTGAAGTTTGCCGAAAAGATTTCGGTGATAGATTGGTCGGGGTGTTTTATTTTTTCTTCTTCTTTTTTTGGACATTTTCGTCTCGTTTTGAGTTTTGGGGTTTGATGTAGTTATAGTTACTTAGAGCGAATTTCCGTTTAGTTTTTAAACGGATGAAGGTTTATTCAAACCTAACGATATGTTTAGTCTAAACTTATGGTTTTGTATATATAAAGTATACGAAAAACGTTTATAGTGAACATTTTATAGTTTATAATTTTAGGGGAATTTATGGATTTCGTTGAAATGTTGATAGTTTCAAAGGTTTTTATCGAGATAAATTAATATTACGAAGTATTACAAAGGTTATAAGTATGACGTTAATGATCAGAATGGTTTGGATAACATAATCGGGGTTCAATTTTAAGTATACCATCATTAGAATGTCCTTAGCGTCCTTTCAAAAGTGGTTAAAGGTCAATTCTGACAGACCAATCACAATCACACGCTTTGACCTAACATCAATTTCTACATTTCCAGCTGTGCCTTTCGCAAATGGACAATAACATTAGCACCAACGGTAGCGTTTTATGTCGAAACCCAATCATAACTTCATCGACAGACAAAAACAATAACGCTTCACCTTTGAACTGTCCATCGGGATACGGTTTGGGTAACGCGATTGGTGGCTGCTTCCACGATTCTTCCTCGGAGGACGCTACGAGTCCATCGCGTTCAAACAGGAACTCTACCACCGTTAACAACAGCAACCGTCCAAATGGCAGCACAGTCTGCGTCCTTTGCGAACCTGAGGTTTCCTTTCGCAATGGTTTGGGACCAGGGACTTGTCAACCTTGTACCAAGTGCGGGGAGGGTTCGGTCGAGGTGTCCCCGTGTAATGGAACCCACGATGCCCAGTGTAGGTGCCCGAAAGGAATGTACTACGAAACCTACGCCAATAACGACTCGAGCGGGTCCAACTTAGCAGTTCGGTGCAAACAATGTGACGTTTGCCCCCACGGATGGGGTGTAGCCAAACAGTGTACCGAAAATAGGAACACTTCCTGCAGGAAATGTCCACCTGGTTCTTATTCCGGTGTGCTAAGCGGAACCAGGGATTGTACCTTGTGTACCATTTGCAGGGAGGACCAGTTAATGTTGCAAGAATGCAACAGGATTCAAGACACAATATGTATTGGTAAGTTAAACCTAACCTTTCTTATACCCAAAAACTAATTTTCAATTTACCCAAAATGCAAGGGTCCTATCATTTCTAAAATCAGTCTTTAGATCAGGTTTTAAATTTTAATAATCTTCAGGGTGTCTATAATAATATCCAAATCGATTGAGGTTAAAATTCTTTTAAAAGTTCACGTCTTAATCAAAAAGACCCACGATATATTGAAATAATTGTTTAGTTTACAAAATTACCCTATCGCTTAAAAAGCATCCAAAAGTCGTTCTTAGCTTCGTCACGATTTCCTATGGGCGCGTTTTAACTTTTTATTTCGAGTTTATGTTCGTGACACTGAGATTTGCGCCACGCTGGCGAAATGGACACGTAATTACGCAATTGGCCATAATTGTGATTAAACGCGCCGAGTTTGACACCTTTCGGGGGTCATTTCGTGGCGCTCACAATTCTCCCTTCTCCATTTCCCCCCCCCCCGTCCTTTTCCCTTAATCTCACTTCTAGCCCCCCCCCGAGGGGCCAAATCTCTCTCTCTCTCTCTCTCTCTCTCTCCATTCTCGCCTCTTGGAAATTGATTCCAATGTACCATGCATCATCATACTAAAACAAGGGGGTTGATCATAAAGTCAATTTAGAAAAAAACACTTGGAAGATTCGAATTGGTTTGAAAACGACTTTCGTAAAAACTTTCTTAATGTCAGACCCCCTGGATAACATCGCACGTTATATTATATAGTCTACGAAGGCATGGTTCCTTTCCATTTTGGTATTGGTGGTATCAAGCTATAGCTGTGGCAATGTTTAGCAAGGGGGCTCTAGCTATGGATCGCGCGAAAAAACCGGCTTCTTGTACCGTGTAATTTTCTCCCCTCTATACTTTGAAATTTATATCTTGTAAGAAAAAACACCTCTAGATTATCTTTAGCCCGCAAATGACGCTAAACCTTTAAGCACAATTGAAATCAGGATTCTGTATGGGAGAACTGTATAAAGAGAGGTTGGTTTTGGCTTACCTTACCTACCTCGTGAGAAAGATTAAGTAAAAAGAAAAACACCATCGATCTTTTACACATTTTTTTTTTATAAAAATAAAAAAAGTGTCAAGAAATATTAATATACCGGTCCCAGAAAAAAATTATTTAAACAAACATAATGGGTGCGTTTTTGTTTATTATTTAACATTTTAAGTGACCGGGATCACCCGAGGGGCCAGTTACTATAGGTGTAATCGGTTTAGGGCGCTGTGGTAAAATGATTTCGATATGCGTGGAATCATAAGTTGATAAGATATGTGAAGCATAAGTTTGTCACTGGTTACAAACTGGAGCTTGTCATGAAGTGAGTGACGTAGGTCATAGATTCGAGGTAAAGCGACGCCTGGTGACAGGCCGCTGTCAAAGGTTTAGTACAGACTAAATAGGAAGATGGAAGTACTGCAATTTAACCGAGTGTAGTCAGTGTCCCATAAGTTTGTCACTGGTTACTGAGAGTTTGAGAAGAAGTGACGTAGGTAAAACTTTATAGATTCTCGTAAAGCGACGCCTGGTGATTGGGCACTGTCAAAGGCTTAGTACAGACTAATTAGGAACTAGATGGACTACAAAACTAACCGAGTGTAGTCATTCAATTTTCGCTTGTCGTTCTGCTAGAACTAGCTCGAGTTGTAAGTCTCTAGCATTACGAAGTTTAGGAAGTGCCGTCATGCTTATGGAACTTATCATATAAACTTATGGTGGAATCTATAATAATGTAATCGAAACCTGAACTAGAATCAAAACACAAAATTAAAATCAAGTATGATGATTCACTACGCAAACATTTTCGAAACGACATAGCTTGATAATGCAATCGGAAACGCAAAAATTTTGAACTTTAGAATCGTCTACAAAACGTGTATATAATGCTATAAAGCCCAGGGTTCTCGCTTAACTAACTATCAGTAATCTGAGATTTAAGCAAGCAGAAAAAGTTAATCCTATAAGTTACCGACACTCGACACTCAAGCATTAATATAATTATAATAAAACATGGACTTTGCAATACACCTTATTCAAGCTAGGCGCGTCGTCTACTTCAGAGCCGAAAATATTGAAAGGTTCCGACTTTGCTCTGAAGCAGACGACGCGTCATTTCGAAACAGATATTAAAGTCAGTTAAAAATCGAGCCTTAAGCCTTGGCAAACGCATCGAGAATAAATGGTGGAGCCTAAAGAGACGGGCTATAAGAAGTAATTTTTTGCAACCCGACCATAATGAGCTCAAAACATCTTATTCACTTTTAAACAACGATCGCCTACCAATAAATAATGCTTTGAAATTTCCACTAATATATACATGAAAAATAGACCCATTTACCCTGGTACCTATAAACAGATCTGAAATTAAATTTAGAATGCCTATAAAGTCTCCTAATCTCCTGTTGCTCGGATTCGGATATCATCCAAGTTCCAACTTTTCCTACCCTTTTATGGTTTGTAAGGTCCATGACAGAAGTCGCAAAGAAAAAAAAGGGCCAGGTTTTAATTAATTTTTTTGTAGATGAGTGGTAACGGAAACGTTTCGTATATATTTACCCGCATTTAAGAGGTTTTTGAACCCTTTTCAACCCAACATTTCGTTCGTTTCTCTCAATGTTACAGGCAACAACTGTATCACTAAAGCCACGAAACCGCGAGCGGCACCTGGTTCCTTTGAATCTTTCCCTAAATTAAAATTGATAATTTTCGGTCTCATCATGATGAGCTAGACGCGGAGACTCTTTTTTTTTTACTGGTGCAGAATTAGTTTCGGCTCCTTTTGAACTAATGTAAAATAAAGCCTAGAGCTACTATTACTGGATAGGGGATGAATGAGTAAGAGGGGTTGGTTTGGTTTTTACTAATTTGGGTTTCTGTTTTTCAAGCAAGAGCGGAGAATGGTTGTTGTATAATGCGAGAAGTATGCAGTATATAGTAGGCGTTCGGAGACTTGAGAAGAAGCGCGCCTTTCTTCCGAGGTGGTCCCTTAAAATAAAGTACTTCCCTTCCTCCGCGCAAAAAGATGAAGCTGCAGCGGAGAGAGAAACTTGTAAATTATGTATGAATAATCATTTAAATAGCTAGGGTATGGCTACACGCACAAGAATCATTTAGCTCTCAAGATGCAATGTTTATGGAATTATATTAATTTGCATTCTCTTATTTAAAGAAGAAAAGGGCCATATCTTTTATTCG
Organism: Phalangium opilio; assembly: GCF_054372755.1. Taxonomy (NCBI): domain Eukaryota; kingdom Metazoa; phylum Arthropoda; class Arachnida; order Opiliones; family Phalangiidae; genus Phalangium; species Phalangium opilio. Next base: position 1,345,463 of record NW_028324187.1, on the reverse strand, counting down.
AGGGGATAATCACTAGCAGGTTCGGATTACTACGACTAGCAATCATTTTAATATTGTCAAGGGTAAGGGTTTCAAAGATTACGCGTAATGCCTTTAGTACAGTCAAAAAATTACCCTGGGTGGTTGGCCCCTCGCTTTTATTGGAAAGAATATATTGGGAACCATGGTTCTATGGATAAAATGTTAAAGAAGATATAAGGAATTAAGTTAACTTACTAGAGATTAAATGTTATGCATGTGTGTGAAAAAGATGACGTTAGGCTATAAAATTCTATCGGGCAAGTAGAATCAAGAAGTGATATCTAGTTTATTAGGGAGAAGGTATAAGATGCCTAAGTATTCGCGCGCCATAGTCCCAGTCCCCCTTTCAAAATCCAAGGGGAGACGTAAAAAGAGGCCGGGCTATTTCGCCTCTCCTCAGTCGGAAAATACGTCATTTTCGTCATCCGCGTCGCGCTGACGTGAGTTTTCAAGGACCAATGAGATGCTGGCTGTAATTAAGAGGCGGGGCTTAGCTCCGGACCTACGTTTGGACTGAGATAAAGCCGGAAATGTGTCAAATTTATACTTTCTCCCTAGTAAACTAGATATCGCTTCCTGGTAGTATACTATCATCTGGTGCAATGTTCTTAAATATTGTAGATAGATAGTTCCAATTTGAAGATCTATCCTAAATTTAAGGTTCGACTGATCAAGAAAACCCGTGATTGGCTGAGAAAAAATTGGAAATTTGCAAGTTAAATTTTTCTTAAAATTTTAAAAATTTCTTCTTTCATTTGTGCCAGCAAATTTTTGAGTTAAAAACTTGGTCTCTCCCTCTCTCTCTTAGAAGCACTTTTGTTAACTTTTCACCACTCCATTCGATTTTAAGATTTTTTTCTAGCAAACTTATAACAAAAGGTTCTTTCAATCATCCCCCGTAATTTCAGAGAAAATCAAAAAAGCGGGAAAAGTTCAAAGGCAGCTTTTACAAACACCATCGCATATATACAGCTTTTCATTTTCGATTAAAAATTTTGTTTCCGCCCGTAACTAAATCGAGGATCACGTTTTCATCAAAAAAAATCTTACGCGATGAATACTTTTATATGCGAGGAAAAGAATGTATTCAAACGCCTAGATTAAAAAAAAATAATAATATATATAATAATAAATTTAATAACAATAATAATGAACTTGGATTAATATCGTATCAACTTCTGAAGAAATGTAAACTTAGGGAATTTACCTTTGTTGAAAAAAAAAATACGAAATTAAATCAAGATACGCTTCATTGAATAAATTTACTAAGAAAGAAAAAAATATCCCACCGTCAATTTTAAAATATTCAAAAATTTACAGTTTTGGCAAATTTGAATAAAACTAAAAAGAAAGGACCACCCGTAAGATTTTTCTTAGGTTGAGTTCCGCAAAAGGAAATATATGTAGTTAATTGCCTACCATATCTGTCTGGGTAATTTTAAATTATCTTGCAATATTAATTTTAATTAGCAATATTAATTTTAATTAATGTTTTCACGCTTTTAATTGAATTTTTTTTATATCATTATTATTTTGGTCTGTTGGTAATAACAGGAAAAAGCAAAGACGTTAAGGCAATATCACGTGACATTAGGAAAAGTTTAATCTATCTGTTAGTAACGAACACTCTCTGACAAGTGTTAGCTTGTAAAATAAATACTATTTTAGTTAGCAGGGTTCTAACAAAGGGGTCTGCTAATTCACTGCGCCAGCGCGGCTTACTCATTAGTTCATGTTTAAATAATCAAGGATGCATAAGAACGGTGTGTGAATATATGCCAGGAATTTCATGATCTACTTGGAATGGTGCCATTTTCCAAGGTTGTTGGAGATATTGCTTATATCCATGCCTTTCTGCTTAAACAAAAGGAGAGGAGACGTCGAAACGTCACGGCTAATGTATTTGAACCTAGTGAAATTGACGTAGCTATTGACCTATTAGCGAAGAACCCGATTGTAAAAACGTTATCTTTGCGTTGTGTGAACAAATAAACCTGGGGTAAATATCCAATGAAACTCGAGGAAGGAGGAGTCAAGTTTTTAGTTAGTTTTAAGCCCTTCCCCTTATCTTCAATCAGATATTAGTATTGGGTCTATGGCTTCTTAAAGATTCCAAGTTGAAAAAATCTATGTATTCCTCTACTAAGCCTAGTATTCATTCTACTGCTAAATTTGGGGGAAAAAAGTACAAAAGTTCTCGTAACATTTTTTGAAGTTAGCAATAAATGTAAAACAAAACTGTTGTTCGTGACACACACAATACGTGGATTTTCGGTGCCAAAGGGGTTAAATGTATACAGTTTCCCCATGTACAATTTGATTTTTTAAGCGCTGGGGCGTAACATCTTAGGTTTGTAAATTTCAAAAAAGGTTTTTGTAGAATATAAAAAAAAACAGAAAGAAAAAGAAGAAAGGTTTGTATTATGGCGAGCCGCGAAACATGTCGGAGTAGTATTTAATCGGATTTTGCACGCTGGCGTTTCTTTCTCACGACAGCAGACGGTGAATTTCCGGAACGTAATTTTCAATTTGTTGTGCCGAAATTAGCTAGGGTTCGCCAACATTTTTTTTTCTTCTTTCGGCTCCCCCTGTAATATCAGAAGAGCTGGGACTGCTGTTGCACCGCGAACTTTTCAAAGGGAGATTTTTATAAAAAGTAAAATAGTATACTATATGGAGAGCCGGTATTAATGGCGCTTGTTGCCTCGTGGAAAAAAGTGTGTTTCTACACTTTAAAACTCCCTACCTAACTTGATAAAGGATAGGTGAAACGAAAGTTCAAGATGTTTTTCTCAGTAGTAGAAACCGTAATCTTAGAAAGGTAGCATTAGGTAATTGAATCAAATAATTTAAGCAATTTTCTCAAAAGCAAATAATTTCTCCAATTTTCTGAGAACCGAAAATGTTCCCAAAGAATTAAGACTTAGTTTTCTTCACAGAAACGGTATTCCCAAAGAATTAAGACTTAGTTTTCCCAACAGACACCGTATTCCCAAACCATTAAACCACTTCCCTGAAAATTATGACCTTATTAGCAAACAACTTGAGCAATTCCCCCCTTCCAAAATAACATATGACATATGGACTACCAGTTGCAATTAAAATATCAAAAATACGCTACATGTGGCCTTCCCTTCAACATTTCTCTCTGAAAATGGCGCGAAAACGTGCCTGTGGTCCATACCCGAAAAACATGATTACCCCAACTGTTATTACGATTACCAAACTCGTGGTAGAAGAGCAAGCAACAGCCTAGCCTACGCGCGGTAAATTCGAGTCAAGTGGCCCGCCAAAAAAAAAAAGATTTTTGGGGAACTTTGGACACGGTTTAGAAGAGAAGCGAAAGCCACTACAGGGAGAAATATCCCCTAAACCTAGACTACTTCCCATTCTTTACAACATTCTAACATTTCTTTGCCCTCTTACGAGCTTTCTTTACAATGATATGGCTAGCTAAAGCTTAAAAGGGATCTTACCTAAAATTCGCCTTATATTTCAAGATATAGTTCGAGTGTCGTACGTACGGTTCGGAGGAGCGTCTTGGGGAGGATTATCTCGAATCTCAATAAAAAATAAATACGAGAGTAAACCTCGGAGTAAACATAAGGTAGACATGATAGATACGAAAGGTTTTAGAAAATTGAAAAGACTTTTGGGAAATGGAAATGTATAAAATGTCGGAATGTTTGCTCTTAGTCTCAGATTTTGTAAACTATAGTGTGCACAAAAGGGGCTAGAGAAATTTCCTACCCCCTTTCTTAACTTTAACAGCGCCTTGCAGGGTTACCAGACAATGCCAGTAAATTTGGTGAGTGTCTCGGGTTTAGAACTGAATGATCACCGAATCGTATGGAATACTAGTACAAGCTTTTCAAACTGTTGTAGAGACGGCAACACTTGTTTGCACACTAGCTATATGATACGGAGCGATATTTTTAAAAAGTTTGGTCTGGGGTTTTAATGGGGGCCCATTTTCTACAAGTGTCACGATGTAATTGAGTTGTTTAAGTCGATGGTTTCAATACTGTAATAGGAATGGGACGCTTCTTAAGAATGGCTCCTCCCCTTACCCTCAATATGGCGGAGAATATTACGGAGAGATAGAAGACCCGAGCCCGTTTGATTATGTTGGGAATGGGGAGATTGAAGTTCCTCAGTATTGCCATGCAGAACATTTGTGATTTTCGGTATCAAGAGAATGACTAGTAGTTCAGTTTGAATCAGCACTTGACTAAATTGGTTCACAAAAAAGTGTGACAACACTGTATGTACTGAAGTTAAATCTTAGAAAAAAAAGAAGGTGGATCAGATTTCTGTATTGGCATTTAGTAAAAACAATAAATATGATAATTTAAATTAAAAAACATCATCGTGATTAGTACCATGCAGAAAATTGCGCGATTTAAAAAAATGGGTATATAGAAATTACAATTTAATAACACACGTACTCCTTTACTGACTGGAGTTAAGAAAATTGATTTTAATTAAAAGACGTTAGAGAACCACATTTATATATATACATATATCTATATATAAAAAATATAATAAATTAGCGACCACCTATGTCGGAAACGTGCGTGTTACAAAATTACTTAAAAAATTCCATAGTAATTTTTGATATAAAACTCTCTCTCTCTAGAATCATACACCTTTGGAAAATACCACCTTGGAAAATTAAGATTTAGCAACGATCCCCTCGATATCTTTTCTCCTCCTCGTTCCCTTCTTTAATTCATCCCCCCTTTATTTTTCACGGTCTACATCATCATGGGTCTCCCTATTTCTTAAGCCTCGGTTACTGTTGGGCCTATTTTTCAAGCAAACCGAAAAAATCCTTACAACATTCAAAAGCTTTTCCCGGCGGTATGGAGGGTTGCGTGGTACAAGAATGTTAACTTAAGCTCCGTGTACAACAACCAACCTAAGAAAAAAAATATCTTCTCAATTCAGTTTGTATATTTCTTTATATAAAAATTGTATATAAAAGATGCTAGAGCAAGAGAGGAGAGAAAGAGAGAGGGGGGGGGGACATTTTAAAGAGACAGTGTAATAGTACCGTGGTTCTAAATTTCTACACGAAGACTAGAAAGGTTTTAAGGTGCATCACAAACTGACAAGAAAGCGATAAATTTTATAAAAAAAACCGGGTTTTTTTTTCAATTTCAAAATGGCTGTCTCACACCCTCCTATCTCTTACCTAGGTTTCGGCTACCATATTGGAAGCCGTCAGCTCAGGCCATACAATTTAGACTATAGAGAGCTTTCAGTTGGAGGAGGAGCTGAGTCTCGTGACATAATTTACGCTGCCATATTGGTGGGTTTAAAGCAGGAATGAAGCTGAGACCACCCAATATGGCTGCCAGAATCTTGGTAAGACTTGGGAGGGTGTGACGTACAACTATCCCATCTGAAAGCTCTCTATACCAATATAGAGAGCTTTCAGTTGGCTGAGTATGTACGTCACACCCTGCTAAGTCTTACCAAGTTTCCGGCAGCCATATTGTTGGGTAATGTGTATCAGCTTTCCATTTTCATTCAACCCACCAGTATGGCCGGGAAAATTATCTCACGAATCTTAACTCCTCCCCCAACAGAATGCTCCCTATTTACGTCACGTCCCCTTAGCTCCTCCCCTCTCAGTACCACTTTATTGCTGCATGGTATCAGTAAAGAAATATTTCAATTCACCTTTAAAAAGAGGCTAATGTAATGGAGCGGAAGACCCGAAGTACATACACACACACACACACACACGTCTCTGGCCAGCTTCTCCGAGGCTGAAGCAAAATATATATATATATATATAAATCTGATGTTTGGAGGGTAGTCGAATTTGGGGGGAGGGTAAGCAGCGTCTATGAGGCGAGAGTCCAGACACCCGGCAAGTTCTTTAATTAAAGAGTAGAAAACGCCACAGCGAGTTAGGCCCGGCCAGTGGAGAGAAAATATTTCTCAGAGAGAGAGAGAGAGAGAGAGAGAGAGAGAGAGAATAGCGTGAAATGTACAAAGGCGACGCCGCCAAGCATCCTTCTAGACTCCATCCATGCGTGCTCCCGCGAGCTAAACGCAATATGCTATTATTAAAAGATCATGAGTCTGCTGCAGCACAGCACACAGCCTGTGCTGCGGAGGAGAAAAACCGAGGGATCGGAAACAAAATACCAAAAAAATATTATATAACCCCATATCGAGTTAAGAAATCTTGTGATAACTGGCATACCACTCTGTTCTGTTAATTCAAAAAGAAAAAAAATAAAAAACCTCGAATATTACTTTGAATCTGTAGGGGACGCCCCGGGGGTACAAGGGGAGGGGGAGGAGAAAGGTTGGACCCAAATTATTTTTATGTGTAGGCAAATCATTCAATGTATATATATAGGCCTACATATATATAGTTTTTTTTTTCATATTCAAAAATATTATCTTTATGGCTTTTTATTCAATTTCAAGAAATTTGGAACGGCTTTTTCTTTTTATTATTTAATTTAATTTTTTTTTTCTCACGAGATTTTTTTAAAAAAAAGTTTTTATTTAAATTCTGGAATTAAAAGAAGAGATTGATAGCGAATTTCTTTAAATTTTGTTTTGGGTGCTGATGTTATTAAGAGAGTGTCAATCTTTGAATTTTATTATTTGAAAAAATGCGTGGAAAAAAATGTTTTCGTAGTTTTAATTTTGTAAAAAGGTCGAAAACCTGGAAACAATCCTAATAAACATCGTAATAATAATATTATAATAAAAAAAAATTAAATCTTTACAAAGAGTACAATTGAAATTAAAATTATATATATTAATTAAAGCTATAATATGTTATTAAGACTATATATAATGCAAAAATTAATTAATCTTTATGGTTCTTTTTTTTTTTTAGACAATAACAGCCCGTGGGCTTATATTCGAGGAAGGATTTAAGGGGAGGGGGGAATAGGTTATATACGCGGCGCGAGTTTTAAACTTGACCTTTAAGACCACCTCGAGAGACGTGTATATAAAAGAGGAAACTAATTGTTTGCCTTAAATTAAGTCTGGTAGCGCCAAGAATGGGAGTAAATTAATGAAACTGAGTTATAATTAAGCAACCGGCTTCCCACTAATAGTTTTTAAGACGCTCTGGAATTAATCTACGATGATGTAAACTTTATACTTTCGTCTCTGTACAGAGAACTATGTAAGACACAAGTTACCAGCCCACCTAGATAAAGCTAATAAGTTAAAGAAATATTATCATAAGTTTATAAGATATGTTCCATAAGTATGACACTACCTATGCTTTGTAATGTTAGAGACTTAGTGAGAGCTAGTTCGAGAACGACAAGCGAGGATTGACTATGGTTTTGCAGTCCTTCTTCCTATTTAGTCTGTACTAAGCCTTTGACAGCGCCTCACCAGGCGTCGCTTTACCTCGAATCTATGACCTACCTCACTCACTTCATGACAAGCTCCAGTTTGTAGTAACCAGCAACAAACTTATGAAGGAACATATCTTATAAACTTATGATATATTAATTAAACTTTTACCAAAACCACTCCAAACTAAAATTTTCTGTTGAAGATAATTCTTATATCATTTTAAACTAATTAAATTAAGAAGAAGAAAAAAAACCCCAGCTGAATCCGACTATATACCTATCTGTCCGTTAGTAAGGCTGCGAAACATTTAGCTTCTCGGCGCGTTATTTGCGGAGATAATAATCTTAATAGTAATTAAACACTAAATTCTAAGAAGTAATTAGATTTATAGTGGAGATACGATTAATTCTGGCACTTTCTTCTATAGCTAAACGAACACCGTAGACACGAAATTATAAATTAAATGACATAATAGCGTCTCTAATGGAATTCATAAGGCGGTCAGATAGCCCGTGGCCAAAAAACCCATGCAAAATTAAGGCAGAACCTCTCTCACGAATGCTTATGTTGTAAAACTCTCGGGCAATGAATTTATATCAACAGGTAGACGCGTTTTAAGAGACTTTTCGACCCGTCTTTTAATTTGAGGGGTTGGAGAATTTCGTCTCTTAATATAATAATTAGTAAAAGAAACACTTTTAGAATTCTCCAATCTAAATTTTTTCAATGTTTTTTCAAAGGCCTCAAGGTTCTATTTCGTTTAAAATTTTCACTTCACTTTGTACAATTTAAGTTGGAAAAACTTTACTTTAGCTCGCACATTCAAAATACAGTTTTTCCAATATATATCATTTCTTGGAGGTTAATTATATGATAATTAATTACATTTAAGTCGCGGAAACTATTTTAATCAATATTTTTAAGACCATAAAAACCCGACCAGTTCCTTCTTCTTAGCCACCAAATACCATAAAATATCGAAAAATATAACCAAACCTAACCTATAAAATGAAGGGTAAAATATAGAAAAACATGGAAAATATATATTTTAATTAATTTCCGCACCTTAATTTTAACAAATTATCAAATAATTAGCCTTGAATAAATGATATTTATTGAAAAAACTGTATTTTGAAATCTGCGAGCTAAAGTAAAGTTTAGCCTTTAAGTTTAATTTTGTGAATAAATATTGAGAGGGGTTGGAAAATCCACATGAAACACGGTTAAAATAATTTTCCCATAAAAACGGATACCTGTAAAAGTATTTAATTTCTAATATCCTTACACCTTTTCTAAATTAATAAAAAACATTAAACGTATTCAAGTAGCAAGCTCTTCGAGATTAGATATACATGTATAGTCAACCAAGAGGTAGTTGTACAAATTTTTACATACCATACTAATAAATTGGTTAATTCGAGTTAAAAAAATATATCAATTTTGATAAGATTAAATAGGCTGCAGTTACGCGATAAACTGCGTGTTATGGCATATGATACGAGTAAGATTATACATAGACAACGATCGCATTAGGTGATGTAAGCGGCGAGTTTTAGAGTAGCAAGGTGTATGTATCCCTCCTCCCTTTGGACGCCAAAAAAACGCGAGATATCTATTCTTAAAAGAAAAAGGGAGGCCAGCCCAAAACAGCTATTAAGAAGTTACGTGCCGATCTCGCCTTTGACTTAAAAACTTCTTTTTTATTTTACCTAAAAATCCCCCGCGGCTAAATTTAAGGTAATCCTGGCGTGTTCTCTACATGCATTGCTGCTATAGAATCAAAACTTGTGTAGATGATGATAAAAAGTACTACTAAAGCAAGCCAAAAGGTGTTTGGGGCTAAAGCTTCAGCTTCCTTTCCTATTCCCCCCCCCCCTCAAATAAGAAAAAAATAAAATAAAATTGTATATATCAAGAACCCCCTTTTTACCGGAGGAAAATTATTAATTAATATTGGCGGAGTGGTTATTTTTTTTTTTTTTTTGATGACCCCTACCATGTTTTTCAAACTATCCCCCCTTATGATAGCGAGTGATTATGTTAAATTCAAACGATACTCTGGATTAGATTGTTTCTTCCTTTCTTTTAATTGAAAGAGTTTATAAAATAATGAATTTATAAATTGGAACCATGTTTCTATCTATAATATTGAAGTAGATACAAGTAATTAAGTTTTCGTAATAGATACTACAAGTAAGGGTTCTCCGTGAAGCACTGGGGCTACCTCTATTGGATGACTAGTACCGCTACCGCCTGATAGGTTCTTCCAATAGGAGTAGTCCCCAGTGCTTCGATGGGAAGGGTAGCCTAACGCGTAGTGTCTATTACGGAAACTTAATTGCATGTATCTTCTTTAGTATTGTAGATAGAAAAATATTTCCAATTGATGTATTCATTATTTTATACGCTCTTTCGATTAAAAAATTGTTTGTTTATCAACTCCATGAAAATCTGGCCAATTTCAAGTTATACCCATCTTCCTGGACTCTTTTGGAAGTTAATATATGTCCTTTCACGTACTCTTTCGAAAATAATTCAAAATTTCATAGCAAATTAAATTTGCAAATGGAATTTTGGTGAAAAAAACGAAGATAAGCAAATTTTCTTCAAATAATTGATATGTTATAACCATGTCTCTATGCTGAAAATTTTTAATATCTGCCACTAAAGTCATTCAATTCTATTCACTTATAATTAACTTTGTCCCCAAAAACAGTTCTTATTAATTACAATATTGGTTCCTATTACTACGGTACGGGGTAACGAATACGAAAGATAACTTCATTGAAATTGAAACCTTACCACTCGCTCGCCTGTACTTTATAATAACGCCTTTTAAAAACTCCGGGTCTGCGAGTATGCAATTTGGAATCTGGCAAAGCGTGAAATTTCCGTGCTACAAAATCTAACGCGCACGAAGAAAACTTTTGGGAAAAGATTCTCAAATAATATTATGCATAAAAAATTATAACCAAGGATCCACTATAGGTGGTCTTAAGTCTCCCGCTTTCAGAGAAGGATAGGAAGATCCTATGGTATTTTAATTTACTAAAGCAAGAGCGGGATCGAGTCAAAGAAAATTTGCCAAACTTGGTTGGAGGAATAAGAATTAACGCAAGAAAAAAATCTTAGTAATAATTTCAAATTATAAATGCCGACTAGGCCTAGTAAGCAGTGTAACTTTGATTTATACTTTTTAATTTAAATCGAGAGATTATTAATCTTCTCTTTTTTTCACACCTTTCTTCGTTGGCTCTTTAACATTTGCAAATATTAAATTTAATATTTCTTCAAGGGGGAGTACGTTCTTTGCTTGGTTTTTAGGGGTTTTTTTGCGTTATGTTATTTAGTCTTTTGAAAATACCGTCCTCATATGAGGTTCAAAAGAATTCTGGTCTTTAAAGAAATTAGATAAACTTTCTAAAAAAAAACGTTCCATCAAAATTTTTTTTAAAAAAAAAAATTGGGAATTTTTGAAAGCACGTTGTCTCACTACGAAATATCGAAATCCCATCATGGTTTTGATAACATTATGATTATTCAAGATATATTTGATTTTTCATGATATAAATAAATTTCCCTAAATTTTCAAGATGTAAATGATTTTCTCTGATTTTTCATGAAAAATATCATTTTCCCTGATTTTTCAAGATAATTATGATTTTTTTCCTGATTTTTCAAAAGACAAATATAATTTTTTCTTATTTTTCCAAACATAAATATCATTTTTTCTTATTTTTCCAAACATAAATATCATATTTTCTTATTTTTCCAAACATAAATATCATATTTTCTTATTTTTCCTAACATAAATATCATTTTTTCTTATATTTCCAAACATAAATATCATTTTCCCTGATTTTTCATATCAAATATCATTTTTCAAAAGATAAATATAATTTTCCCTCATTTTTCGTAAGATAAATATAATTTTACCTTATTCTTCATAAGATAAATATAATATTTTCCATTATTTTTCATAAGATAAATATAATTTTCCATTATTTTTCATAAGATAAATATAATTTTCCATTATTTTTCATAAGATAAATATAATTTTCCATTATTTTTCATAAGATAAATATAATTTTCCATTATTTTTCATAAGATAAATATAATTTTCGACTCCAAAAAATTTCCCTAATATTTATTGTTACTTCTGAAATTTTATTTTATATGAAACCGATTTCGGGTAAAAACGTCTGGTTGAATTCATTTTGAAATTGAAATAACTGAATAAGTAAATGAAAAAGCATTTCTTGAGTCTGCTGCGGCAATTGTAAGAATGAAATGATTACGTGGAATCGAAATTGAATTAAACGCAATTGACAGGAGCAATCAAATATGTCGGAAACGACACACGGAATCCTTTTCACGATAGATGAATCAGGACCGGGTCTCGAGACACCCACCGGGAATTAAAGGGAGGGAAAAATGCTTACGTAAGAAAAAATGTATAGTATCCCTTTTGGAGTTTTGTAGATATCAAATTTCAATCACGATATTACTTGACATAATAGTTACATATTTTTTTTTCTTTTTCTTTTGCCGGTCGCTCGCTTGGTTTCGTCTTCGATATAATATAGCTATATATTACACGTTACGTTTTAAAAGCTAACCCTCCCCCTTAATTTTGTATCCCCCGCTGTAGTTGTATAGCTGGCCAGGAATTTAATTTTGAGAAGAGAATTTTCGAGGGGCTATTCACTACTTTCAGAGAATGTATGCAGTTTATTAAAGGAAAGGTTCACAGATAACATAACATTATACCTTATATATAAAAGGAAAAGAATATTAAATAAATAAATAAATGATCTCTTATTATACAATAATTAGTACACTTAATTAGTCTTAAAAATAATCAAGGACTACTGCGCCATCCACCATTAACTTAGTGGCGTCTGCTAGTCAGAACCTCTTACTTCTACGTGATTGGTTGAATCCTCACAGGCTGAGAGAGGTAAGGGTAAGGTAGGGGTTAGAGGTTCTGGATAGCAGACGCCACTAGACCAATGGCGCAGTAGTCCTTGATTATTTTTATGACTAATTAAATACTAATTATTTTGTAATAAGATATAATTTATCTTTTCAATATTTAATTACTTTTAAATTTAGAAAAAGGACAGCTTTTAAGGTATAATGTTATGTTAGCTGTGAACTTTTCATTTGAAGGCGCGAGAATGATTAGGAAAAGTCACTGTGCGCGGGGGAAATTGAGAAGTGTATAGTCCCTCGGGAGATTTGGTTGTATGGCGTCGGCGTGTTTCTTTTCTGGCAGGCAACGCGCATTGTCACACCTTGGGTCGGCCTTTTCACACCTGCCTCAACACCCCGAAGCCGTCAAACAACTTTTTTCATACGCTTCTCCGTTGCCTCTTACTCTAATAACTGGCTTCTTGTATTCCTAAGGGGCAATTTCTACCTTCTTCGGTGTAGGGCCCTCATATGGCGTAGGTTTGCTATCCTGGCTAATATTTCCAGTTTTTGATCTTAGAATTCGACCCCCCGACTAAATTACTACAGAAAAAAAAACCACCTCTCTCTCTCTTTCTTTCTTGAAGATAAAACATTATGTACCTGGTTTCAGCAACGGTAACGAATTTTTAGGAAAATTATTATTGTTGTAGAGAAGATTGGGATAGTGCATAGTTGAATATTGATTTTCTACATCTTAAGACGATTTTTAATCATTTTCGACTTATTTTCCTCCCTTCACAGATATTTCCCTAACAATTTAGACTACTTTTCTCCGTTCTCAGACATTTTCCTAACAATTTAGACTACATTTCTCCTTTCTCAGACATTTTCCAAATATTTTGGACTAATTTCTCCTTTCTCAGACACTTTCCAAACATTTTAGATTACTTTTCTCCGTTCTCAGACACTTTCCAAACATTTTAGATTACTTTTCTCCGTTCTCAGACACTTTCCAAACATTTTAGATTACTTTTCTCCGTTCTCAGACACTTTCCAAACGTTTTAGATTACTTTTCTCCGTTCTCAGACATTTTCCAAACGTTTTGGACTACTTTTCTCCGTTCTCAGATATTTTCCAAACAAATTACACCTCTTTCCTCCGTTCTCAGATATTTTCCTAACAATTTAGACCTATTTTCCCGTTCTCAGACGTTTTCCTAACAATTTAGACCTCTTTTCCCCGTTCTCAGTCATTTCCCTAACAATTTAGACTACTTTTCTCCGTTCTGAGACATTTTCCTAACAAATTAGACGTCTTTCCTCCGTTCTCAGACATTTTCCTAACAATTTAGACGTCTTTCCTCCGTTCTCAGGCATTTTCCTAACAATTTAGACCGCTTTTCTCCGTTCTCAGACATTTTCCTTGCTTGTGTCGTCTGCTAGTAGTATTACACAACTAAAATCTAACAAAAGGTGTTTAAACCGCGTACACTTAAGAAACCTGGCGCATTTTTTCTACAGGATCTTAAAAAAATCCCGCCCATTCCAAGAGAAGAAAAATTCCCCTATAACTTCAACAGTGCTATTTCGTTCCTATTTCATTTTAAAAACTTCACGCCACCCCAAGTTCGCTTCACCCCCGTTAATAAAGAATTACTAAGGGCGGTAATTTAGCAAAAGAGAAAGCAAAAAAAAAAGTGTATTCCTCAATCTTTACAAGTTTCCCTCCAAAATACTTGACGCTTTCTCCCAAAACATTAATATTAACAAGGAAAAACAGGGGGAAACAACAATTTATCTTGCCAGTGCGGTTTCTATCTCACCCCCTGAAGTTATCATAAGAGTTTTCCCTTAATTTCAAGCTTAAAATGACCATTTTTGTTTCTTAACTTAGGGCTAATCAACTTCTACAGACAGTTCACCTCGGCCGTGAATTTTGAGCCCCGATTTTTATGTCTGTCTACAGATAAGAGCCCTCTAAACTCAGATCAGAGATCTCCTGCTTTTGTTTTTGATTTCTACCCCGCTGTTTTAATTATTCTATAGAGTATATCGCAACACGATAAGCCAAGAAAGAAGAAAAAAAAAAAAAAAAACAGAGAGTATATTTAATGTGACGGCTCTATTATAAAACGAACCTGATATTATATTATTATCAAAGAAGGCGCCGTTCCGCTTTTCTGATTTCGTTTTACGCTTAACGAAAAAATATAAAATTATCTTTGAATTTTTATCTAAAACGCCGGATACCTTAATTCTTATCGAGTTTTAATTTCTTAATTTTCTTACGTTAAGGCGTTAATATTAACACTGATTTTATGTTAGAGATAAAAAGAGAAACATTTTTAACAAAATGTATACCTTCATTTTTATCAAGCTTGGGTAGCGTTTCAAATAATTAAAAGTTCGACTTATATTATTTTCCCCGAGTCTCAATTAGTGCCATCATAAGTTTATAAGATATGTTCCTTCCATAAGTATAACAATACCTATACTCCGCAATGCTAGAGACTTACAGCTCGAGCTAGTTCGAGGGAGAACGACGCTAGAATGGACTATACACTCGGTTAATTTTGCAGTTCATCTTCATATTTATTATTTAGCCTATACTAAGCCTTTGACAGAGCCTCACCAGACGTCGCTTTACCTCGCATCTATGACCTACTTCAATCACTTCATTACAAGCTCCAGTTTGTAACCAGTGACAAACTTATGAAGGAACATAACTTATGAACTTATGAACTAATGGTGCCATGCATTTTCTAAAAATAAAAATTATACAATTTTTTTAGAAGATTATAATTTCAAGAATATAAGGAATAAAGCGACTGAATAGATATAATAATATAAGGAGGTTTATATTTTATAAACAATGAAAACTTCACCACGAGAAATAAAATAAAACATTAGGCGACCTTTAATTTGGGTCTAGTCGCCAGTCTGTAATTTAAAATCAGAAAAGCGAGAAACATTACTTTAAATTAGGGGTTACGAGTGAAACTACAGTGAGAATTTCCGAGACGACGACTTGAACTCGCGCATTCAAAACAATATCACTTATCTAAAACAATCTCCAGCCAAAAACTTTTCTGGATAAAAATCTAAACGACAGAATCATTTAGGAAAGACCCCCTAGATCCGCAGTCTCTCTCTGGCTTCAGTCGCCAGCGAGCTAACTTATAATAACCCATGAAAGACGACGTTTCATTTTAGGATTGTAGATGCTTAAAACAGAGGCAACCTTTGTCCGGTTCCAAAAGGCTACGGTCGTAAAGTAACTTCTAGGAACATTCCCACTGGAATATAAATTATAAAGATATTTTAAGATCCTAGCCTAGGTGACTCCCATACGCTTACGCCTGCAAACTTACTAGGGGTCCCCATCACCCTAAAACTGGTTAAGGGTCCGGGACTTCCAAAAAACATTATAGGGTTCGAGGATACCATAAACTTCTAGACTAGAAAGAGGGGAGTGTTGGTCTTAAGTCTAAACGTAACCACGTAATGCACCTTTCAAAGAAAGGTTTACGCGGCCATGACGTGGGGAAAGTGAAACCTCAAGTCTTATTCGACTGTATTTTCTTTCTATTTTAACAGATAAGAACTCAAACAAACGACACCAGTTCCCTCCAACTCCGAGTGATTCGCGTTCCGTTCAGACCGAAACCGAAAACGTAGCCAGACGTTACGAAGCCGAGGACATCCCGGTCTACTGCACCATCTTGTTGCCAGTCGCTTTGGGACTTTTGGTGTATTTCTTACTAAGATGGAGAATGAAACGCGCCACTAAGTCGCCACATCAGGGACTCAGGGGTGATACTTCTCCAGCAGCATTCAGACAAGACATTCTTTTACTCGGAGGACAGTCACCCGTTAGTCAAATAACGCCACAAAAATATCCTTGTAAGTTACTTAACACGAAACAGGCCTTGTTTTACCACGCCGGATTCCATATTTCTATACATCAGTTGACATTTTTGGGATAGTGCTAAAAATACTGAGCTCTTCGTGTTTCAACCAAGTTATAGTTGTTTAGCTGAACTCAGGAGATTGGAAATAAATTCTTCGGGAAAATAATGAATTTCGTGGGAAGTGTGAAACAAAATAATTTGTCTTGAAATGCTCGGTTATGGAAATTGTATTTGAGCTATTTTTCATGGAAAGACAGTTATAATTGAGGCTCAAATTCATGGAAAGACGAGGGTGGTAGGGGGAAACGTTTCCTGGCAATGTACTATAGATGATTGTTGAAATATTACGGAGTCACGGGGGACTGATCATTCTCATATCATTTATCATTGCAGCTCCTGTTAAAATCCATATAAACCAACTAAGTCCTTGCAAAAGACGCGACGTCGAAGCGGCTCTCAATGTCAACAGAACCGACGGCAAAGATTGGAGAGGTCTGGCCGTTCACTTAGGTAAGTGTACCATTGACGACACTCTACTACGCATTTTTTTTAAAGACGTCACCCTAACCGAACCTTTCTATTAAATTATTTTACGCAGGTTATCCCAAAACGGCATCGTTTGAAAACCGAGCCAGTCAAAGCGGGCAAGGTCCAGCCAGTTACTTATTGTCGGAATGGTCAAAATTGGAGACGTCAACGGTGGAAGTTTTAGCTTTAGCTTTAATGGAATTAGGTCGCGTGGACATCGTATGGATTCTACAACCAACGTGTCAAAAAATGTTCCCTCCATCCTGTGGCGGTGAAATGGTGTGAACTAATCAACCCCGTGAATGTAATTAAAAAAAACTATTATAGACTAATTAAAACAATACAGACTATTCGCGGATTGATTTTCGCGACTTCAGACGATATATTTTTGAAATATAAATTTTAAGTATAAAAAAAATTATTATATTAAAATCTAAAGTGAACGTTGCCACAACGGTGTTAATTA
This sequence comes from Phalangium opilio, assembly GCF_054372755.1. NCBI lineage: Eukaryota > Metazoa > Arthropoda > Arachnida > Opiliones > Phalangiidae > Phalangium > Phalangium opilio. The sequence continues at coordinate 1,328,270 of NW_028324187.1, read as the reverse complement.
AATACATTTTTACGTCACGGAGGTTTATAAAATCTCTTTGAATATTCAACATTGGTGTTAATGTTGTTTTTAGAACCATTTGTTGTTTTTTTAAGTGTTTTTCTATTTATTCAACATATTTTTAAATATCCGAATTTTGTAATTTAACAAAAAGGGTTTCATATTGACTAACCTTTTTCAAATTACACTTTCGGAACGGATCACTATCCCCCCTCTCCACTTTTTTAACAAAACATAAAAAAACGTGCCTTGTTCATATGTGATATATTTTAACTGTATATAATATGTAAATATAATTAAAAGTATACATCACTTTTTCTAACCTTAAGTACTATACGCTACTTTTCCTGACACTAACTGAAGTTTTTGCACGCCATTTTTAGACTCGCTACGATTTGAAGAACTGAACTGAATTGGAGTCATAAAAATGAAATTGTTTTTCTGAATACGAAGTTATTAGATTTTGATATATAAGCATAAGTTCATATGATATAAGTTCTATAAGTTTGTCACTGGTTACAAACTGGAGCTTGTCATGAAGTGATTGAAGTAGGTCATAGATTCAGGGTAAAGCGACGTCTAGGAAGATGGACTGCAAAATTAACCACCGAGTGTAGTCAATTCTCGCGTCGTGTAATTCTTCACCAAGGGGGATATAGTTGTCGTGTCGAGAACCATTAATTACGAAACAAAATGACTTGAAGTCATAACAGGGTTTTTATTGTGGTGTTAGATAAGCCAACCATCCAGACGTCAATAACAAACAATTACCCGGGGAAAAGGGGCGAATAGTTTCAGGCAATAATTAAACCCTGTTAAGCCTCTCTTTATAGTTGAAGTTCATTATCATTAATGCTTTACCATTCCAATGTATAAAAAGAGGGCGGTCAAATGGCTGAAATCCGGCGCGCAACTCACTCCCTGGACACAATAATACACCAGGACACGCACTCAAAACCAGCAAAGCCTTCTGGGGAAGGGGATGGAGGGTTGAAAAATCCAATAACATAAAAGTCCTTCGAAAAGGCAGGAAAGGGACCCCGGTTTTCCATCGATCCATTTACTAGTCAGCAGGCAGAGTAGTTTTGCAAAAAGAACAGCAGGGGCGCCCCCTACATTAGGCTTCCCTGCCTCACTTAGCCAGCCACCATAATCGGATTCAATAAGGATAAAGGAGCCAGGCGCTAATAAGATCTTGGGTTAATAATAGGAACACCCCCTACTGTAACATGAAGGAAAACAATGAGGATAAGTTAAACAAAGGTTGCTGTGCCTAGTACGGGAGAGTTAGTTCTTCTTTCTCCTCATTCCCGGACCCTTAAAACGAGGAATGTCCTAAGTTTTACGTACGGTACTATAACCCCGAAGGAAACGAAAAAAGACCCACCCTTAGGCCTGATTATAATCAATTCCAATGCAACTAATCGGGGGTGATTATTTTCGTACTACAACCAAAATCATTGCCATTTCTCCCGTGTCAAACGCCCCCCGTAAATGCCTCTCGTCTGCAGATTCTCCGCGCTTTACCCAGCTGCCTTTTTGTGGCCTTTAGTCGTTCGCGGTGATAGGCCGTTTCAGTCTCCTGGGATATGTCTATTCTGCATCGGAGCCTTACTAAGCCGTAAGTAATTGTACATACGCTTTGTACCCGATTAAATCTGGTCAATTCGATCATGGTGCCTTCGTACATTGTTTCGCTAACCCTAAACATAATTCAATACTTCAAGAATCGATTAATAGGCATGGGTTTCTATAAAGCTGGTATGAATAAAAATCTGATATATTGGATTGAGGTTTCGCCTACGTGGTCGATATTTTATAGATTGCATTATGGCAGGTAATGAGGACAATTTGTGTTGTGTCAAGTTTTCTTGAGGTAGTTAGAGAAGGGCTGGATGCTGCTACTATAGCAACTAGACAAACATGGATCTTAAAATTAACCCCAGAGTAGAATTGAAGCCGTAGTCGTTTCAAAAATTAATGGATTCATGACCCATTTCAACCGTACCATGTCACCCAAGAGACTAATGTCATTTAAACCCCACGTTTTCAAATAGCAACAGTCGCACAGATTGCATTGTGCGACAAGGAACCGGTGGTACATTACCTAAGTTGCCATTACACATGCGCAAATTACAAGAAACAAAAAATAATATGCGAACCTGGTAAGATTATACGGGCTTCCAACGACGAGATTCATTTATCTTCATCCGAAACGTCTTTGTACTAATTTGAGACAACCTCCTTGCATCATAGACGGTCAAAGTCCGATATTATGTCAAAACGACACCGTCTGTTCAGAGTCCAAATGTAGACCGGTAAAATGCGAAGTCGGTGGGAACCCGACTTGCGACGCGACGGATGTACCATTATGCGTTGGCAAGTATTAATTGTCAATATGTGCTCGAGCAATAACGCGTAATTTAAACATTAACAGGAAATACTGATGACCAAGTGAAACGCAAGCACGTCTTCTTCACAAGTAGGCACACTAGTAGGTTGCTGTTGAACTGTGGGGTCATTTAAACTTAATGGCTTTTGTAGAAGGCCCGAGGAAATATGGTTTCGAATTTCGTTTCGAGAGAATTCGCTCATTCTTAATCGGCGCCGCGGTGCTACTTGCCATACCGTTATTTCTTTTCTTCGTACATTGGTTCATACACAGGTAACATAATTGGCTATAAGTCTCAAAGTCAAGGGTCAAAGATTTAAAGTAAGAGTATGCATGTAGCGACCATCCGCTGACACGATACGTCCTTCGATACAACGAAGAACGGCGCCGTTTGGGTTTGAGTAGGGAATCGGGATACCACGCCACACGGGCCAGTTCGAACGATCTCAGGGACTCTTTCACGAGGACAGCGTATCACGACGAGTGCTATCCTTATGACCACGAGAGACACGGTCATACAATAAGGCATAATAGGTCGCAGTCCGAAAGGAGGAATAGTTCCAGGTAATAGGAATTGAATTCGATTAAAGACGTTAGCAATCGTGACTTTTTCCGAAAAACAGATCGCACGGTGGTCATAGGCATCACAACTCGGCTTCTAGTTTGTCCAGGAACGCCAGTGGGAATTCGCAATCGAACAATAATCGACATCACCATCGTACTCGTTCCACGCACTCTTGTCGGCATTACCGACGTTCCCCGGAACATACGACCCGCAATCTGGGGAGAGAAAACGAAGGTTACTCAGCGTCCAATCCATCAGTGAATTACAACGAGAGAAACGGGCGCAGTTGGGCGTTACAAGTACCCGTTGACGACACGACGGATAGGCGACATAGTAGCCCCCGGTTAGAAGGACATAGGGTCCATTGGTACGCTGCCGATAATGACCCTTTCACCAGGCTCATTTTGGACAGCGACGAAAGGTTAAACAACAACGGTACAACGAACTATGGTACTATCTCACCCCACAGACGGAATTACGTGCGAATTACAAACAACCCTTTACACGTGCCTTCTTCTGACATTAGAGTAGACTTACCGCCAAGTTACAGCGAAACTATGGGGGTAAGATCAAGGTCAAAGGACAAAAATCAAATTATTTTATTCTGTTCCTAACAAGGTCAAGGGCAAAAGCCTGACACGCCTTGAAAACACTTAGTCAACTAAATTGCGTTGATGAAGAAATTGAATAAAATTTGTTGATATATTTATTATTCAACTCTGGAATCCAGAGCATAAATTGACGTTTTTTCAATCTTGCAGATGGACGAACCACCCCCAACGTACTGCGAAGTAATGGCAAATGCTCCTCAACGCATGTAAAATATTTAAGGAAAACGGGAAAAATGGAGATTTAGAAACAAACGCAATATAGGATTTCATTTTTTAAATGATCTATTTAGTGTTTAAAACGAATTTTAAGCCAGTGAAAAAAAATTGCCTTTGCTAAAACTTACAGCTCTAAACGCTTCTAACAGTTTTAAAGCCGCCTTAATAATGAATTATTACAAATAATGCCTTCTTTTACGATACAGTTAAACCATCCAAGCTAACAATTTAAAGCCTTCTACAAAACATACACGACGATACAACGAGTAAAAATAGGTCTAGGCATAATTATTTTCACGCTATATTTCGCTAGAAATACACGCTAGAGGTGCGCGACTTAAATACTGTATTTTAATAGGTGTAATTGAAACTTTAGGCCTATTTTTAAGGTCGATTTTCATGTTGAATAGCCTCCTTTTTGAAAATAAATTTAAATAAGTAGGCAATAATCTCAAAAATATAGGTTTTTCAAGTTTCAAAAATTTTAGGTTTAGAATATTTGAAGTAAGCCTAATTATAGTAAAAAAAACTTTCAGTAGATTTTGTATATGTCATTTACAAAATTCAAAGGGAGATTGAATGAACATTGTTTATAAAATCATTTAAAGAAAATAATACCTACTTTAGTTTAGTTTAACAATTTGCTCACATTTATATATTCCGAAATGATGAAATGCAAATTAAAACGTGTTTGTATAAATATGAAATTATTTATCTGGGTTTTAAATCATTGAAACTCAATCTTAGGTTTTCAAGGACACACCAAAAGTTTGAATGTTTAAATGTTATTATATATTAATGTATGTGTATTAACTTTAATTTGATTGATAATTTACGTCTTCCAGGTTATTTTCAAAAAAAAAAATATTTGCTTTGTACAACTAGGTAAACGCTATAAAAATAAAAATAAAAATTCATTTTCATACATATCGACTTCCCTTTAACCAGAACTAGGGTTCGAAAATTACCGTAATTTTGGAAAATGGTAAATTACGCCGTAATTTACCGCGTAAATTACCGTTCATGGTAATTTACGAAAATTAAAAAATTAAATTATATTGATCGTTTTTAAGCTAAATAATGAAAATATCACTTGAACACAGCTATTCTTTTTATAACATAGTGTTTTACAATATTTAAACACCGAGTTTTGATGTTTGCAGCTCAAAATACTTTTGAACAGCAACATCCACTTTCTTCTTCTTACCAATTTTGCGAATTTTTGCTATTTCACGTTTTTAAAACAAAATTCTAGAGAAGGGCCGATAACAGTTTAGTCAAATTTCGGTGCCGATATATCGGTTTAGTCAAATTTCGGTGCCGATATTGGTATCGGTATGGGCCCATCTCTAGAAAATTCTAACAACTACAGCTTTCCAGCTAAAGCGAACGAACTCGACGACAAGAATAGACGAGAAAATCAAATTTCATTTCCTTAATCAAATTTTTCCCACGCTTGCCGTTCAACCTTTTATGACTTACTCATATATCATGGGAAGAAATAAGTGTGTATGCACGGGTAGAGCAAAATATGGAGCTTTTAGACCATTTTCCAAGTGTTAGAAATGAAAATTCGGTGGTAAATTACCATCGTGGTAATTTACCAGCGTAAATTACCACGGTAATTACCAGGGTAATTACCGTTTTCGTAATTTACCCGAGAAAATCGTAAATTACAGTTACCCTGGTAAATTACCGTGTAAATTACCATGGTAATTTACCGATTTAGAACCCTAACCAGAACCGATTTAAAAGCTGAGGTCTCCGAGAGCTCTTGCTTTTGCACATAGTGGTTGTAAGTTTACCAAAACGGAAAAAAGTGAGATCATGCTTCTAGAGCACCAATTAAATCTTTGAACATACACAAAACATGGATATAAAATTAAGGTCTATAGAGCTATTTCAATTCGGGGGGAAAGGACTAATAACCTTGGGGAAAGGAGAGCTTTTGAGGCGGGGTTTCGCTAGTCCCCGCCTAGGCGCCATATTGTGCGGGAAATTTAGCATAGAGTTCTTCAGGGGCCCGCACGGAGGGAGGGTGAAAACCGGCTCCGTTTATTGGCAGGCCCAACTGTGACGTTCCCCCCTTCAACTGATATAGCTCTATAGTGGTAGTGAGAGGGAGGAGCTACGCCTACGGGGACGTGACGTCAATATAGCCGCGTTTACAGAGACACTTTGAAACCGTTTTGGAATGTACAAAAAATAATATTACGCTGTTAAAGACAGATCTTTCACGAGGAAATGCAATATTATTTTTCAAACAAGTGTTACGCCTTTCCAAAACGGTTCCAAAGTGTCTCGTGTAAACGCGGCTTATTTGTAGTCTAAATTGTATGGCCTGAACTGACGACTTCCAATATGGTCGTGAAAAAGGGAGGTAAGAGATGAGGATGTGACGTCATGAGAAAGTTCATGGTAAATAACAGACTGTATGCCTAAAATCAATAAGAACCCAAAGTCTGATCACCTCTTGACATGATGCAACATTATTGCAACAGTCATTTTATTGCCAAGTTTCTGACAAAAAAATTTACAGTGTTTTATTATTCTTCAGTCTCTGGTCACAAAATATTTGGCTAGAAGCGAGCCAAAAAAAATAGAAATCAAGGAGAATAATATTTTAGAAGTCACATTACAAAAAATTTAATTCAATATATTGGACTGTTTTACAAGAGATATAAAAAAGCACCGCCACCTTCCAAATATTTGATACAACTCTGGATTAAGGGCGCGTAGAGGGAAAAGACTCGGCATTGTAGCTAATCTTCCGCTAAACGCCGATGATTTTGAACGGTTTTTTAAAATAACAACGCAAAAACTAACAAAATTTAAAAGAACTAATCTAAACACAAAAATATACAAGAATGAATAACGGAAACGTGGTTTTGGTTTTTTCTTTGTGTTGGCTGCTGGCGACACATGGTTAAATTTGTTAAATAAAATGTACATATTCTTCTCATTATTTACTTATTTATTAAAGTTTCTACTGTATTTTAATTTCTAAACACCTAACTGGTAAGTTAGAGCGCGTCTCTGCTGGTACCTTTGAAATTTTTGTCAGAGATAAGGGTTTTGAAAAAGTTCTAAAGGATTAATGGTTACGGGAGAATTTTGGATTTGGAGAAAAGCAAAAAATATTGTTTCGGGATTTTCCTTCTCTGTTGAATATATGGTTTTAAATTATTTTCTTCAATATCTTCTCATCGTCCTTGTGTGGTTTTTATTTTTTTAATCAGAAAATGTTCTTAATTTGGTTTTTCTTTTTTTCACATCATTTGTTTTTAATGTACTTCCAGTTTTTGTTTAAAAACCGTGCACCTTTAATTGCTCTGGCTTAGCTATTTGTATCTTAACTAGAAATTGGCAAATATTGTTTCTCTGGTCTCCTTGTAATTGAATTACTTCACCATATTCTGGATGTTCAACCACAGTGCCATTGCAAGCAAATTCCTATATAATATTGCAAAACTTGAGAAATTTAGGCCTAATGATGTTATAAGGTGAGAAATTTAGGCCTAATGATGTTATAAGGTGAGAAATTTAGGCCTAATGATGTTAAAAGATGAGAAATTCAGGCCTAATGATGTTATAAGGTGAGAAATTTAGGCCTAATGATGTTAAAAGATGAGAAATTTAGGCCTAATGATGTTAAAAGATGAGAAATTTAGGCCTAATGATGTTAAAAGATGAGAAATTTAGGCCTAATGATGTTAAAAGATGAGAAATTCAGGCCTAATTATGTTAAAAGGTGAGAAATTTAGGCCTAATGATGTTAAAAGTCGAGAAATTTAGGCCTAATGATGTTAAAAGGTGAGAAATTTAGGCCTAATGATGTTAAGAGATAAGTCATTTAGGCCTAATGATGTTAAAAGATGAGAAATTTAGGCCTAATGATGTTAAAAGATGAGAAATTTAGGCCTAATGATGTTAAAAGATGAGAAATTTAGGCCTAATGATGTTAAAAGATGAGAAATTTAGGCCTAATGATGTTAAAAGATGAGAAATTTAGGCCTAATGATGTTAAAAGATAAAAGTATCTGAAAATATCTTTGAACCTTTTTGCAGGCCTTAACAATTTTCTTCTTATCGTAATCGTCTGAGATTCCCTGCACTGTAGTGAGGGTTTTTCTTCCGTTTCGTTGTTGAATTCTAACGTGAATCAGACCGTCTTGAACACCCTGCTCATCGCCCCTGATAGCATCAGCAAAGGGGTCTGAAAGTTAATTTAATTAGTTTCTGAGGTTTGGCTATTTTTGAATAAGGGCCTAAGCTCCACCCAAAATCATAAAACCATAATATCCCAAGAAACTAGTAAATGTAACAGAAATTATTTCATATGCCTGGGGTATTTTAATATTCATAATCAATCACTCTTATGTAAGTTAATGGCCCAGTTATTAACCCTTGTAATGGTGACGCCAAGGGTAACAACTCACTCCTAAGCCTATTTTGGTTTCAATGTCCAAGGCTTAAACAAAGTCTCAAGGTATGCCGAGGCTTAAGAAAGTATCGATAACAAAACGTTAAAACTTACCAAAAGTCTTCAAATTTTGGATACTGGTAGACATACAGCAAAATTCCTCGTTCCTTATAAATAAAAAATGCTTCAAGCTTGAAGCGGGAGTCCAAAAAATTAAGTAAATTTAATTATAAAGTGACCGAAACTACGACGCAGCAACGTTAACACGAAAACAGCGAAAAAGACTGAAAAGAAGTTTCGCGACAATGACGTCACCGAACAAAAGATTCCGCAAATTACCCGGAAATGAGAAATCCGATATTTCCCGCGGAAAATTTCTCAACAAACCGCCATATATGAAATCGCGAAACTTTCAAACAAATAAATATATGCTTAATGAGCATTAAAATAAAATTCAGTAGACTGCGAATGTTAAAATAATAAAATTTAACATTTTAAAACGCCATTTTTCATTATAATTTCCAATATGGCGGGGAAAACAACAAAAAACACGCCAATATGTGCGATTTTTCCAGTCACGTGCGTCACAAGGGCAATCTTTAGAAACATTGGAAGATTCCATTTCCAATAATTCAAAGGGGTGATTTTCCGTAAAAAGAATGAATTTGTTTACGTCAATATTAGCTTGCATCACCACTAATTAAGTTACTTATTATGTTCTAAGCAGAAAAATATAAAGGAAATTGTTTCCTTGAAATTATTAATGTAGTCGCGTGACTTTTTAAATCATTCTAAAAATATGGAAATGAGAGTTATCAGTGTACTTGAATGCAAAACATATTCTGACAGCTGTAGCTATGGTTTTATTTTGACATTTGTATAAATATATGAAATTCGAAAATTTGACGCGGGTTCAAAATGATAAGATAAAGACAGTAAAACTAAATTATGTTGTTTTTCATTCCTTGCCAAATTGGTGCTTTAGCTACGTCGTTTTTAGCTCAAGTTATAACAAAGCAACTGATACTATATGACTATATTAGTATACAAATAGATGAACATCAATAATTAAATTTAGCATTGTACTTCTTCAAAAAATGGGAACAGCTTCGAGTAAATTTCGTAACCATCTAATAAATGGTGACGAGTTTGCCGCTTTGCAAGTATTTCAAAACTCAAATGAGCTGAGAAAATCTCTAGATCCAAATTGCTCCTACGGTGATGCCTTCGGTAATAGCTCACCGTTACATCTAGTTGCTAAACATGCCATGAAACCACTGTTAAAGTAAGATATTTGTGACTTTCATTCATCATGTTCAGAGTTTTGGTTTCATTTTGTAATCCGCCTCTAAAGTTTTTAAACACAAATGACAGCGTAAACACGCTCTACTCCAACAAAATGAATTTTTAATGTAAATTTTCAGAATATTTTTAAATGAAATGTCTGGTAATCCCAACAAATTGAACGCGAACAAAGCCACAGTTTTGCATCTTGCGTGCCAGGGCCATATTGCCAGAAGTCCATCAACTAGAGAGAGAAGAGCTGAATGCGTACAACTCATACTTAATTGGAGGGGCAATGTTGACAAGGAGAATGGTCGCGAAAGAGTTGACTTAGGGTTTAAAGATGAGGTTCGACGTTAAAACTAGTTCTTACACGATGGATTTTATTTATAGTAAAAATTGTTTTGTTTCACAATAAAGTATGGAAATACTGCTCTACATTATGCAGCGGCCTCGGGTCTTAGAAGTTGTGTTGAGGTTGTTAAATAGTGGTTTCAAACACAATTTTCATGAAAAACCTGTTGTTCGAAAAGAAGTACAAGTTTTTCATGAAATTTGTCTTTTGAACAATTGTCAATTATTCCCCAAACTATCACGTTTTCTAAAATAAATCCCAATTAACCATCTAAGGTTTTGGTCAGAAACAACGCACCATTATTTGTTGAGAACAACAATCACGAAACTGCTTGTGATTTCGCTGATAGAAATGGTCATAAAGATATAGCCCAATTTTTAGAATCAAATATGGTGTTTTCAGTAAGTGCATGGTCACTATGCGCAGGTTTATATGTATAGATTTCTCTAAAAACGATGGCTTTATAGCCTGAACCATGCAGTGATCCAAATGACATAGACTTAGTCATAGAAAACTTGGAGGAAAACAGTGGTTTACGTCCCCAAGACCTACAAGAAGCCAAAGACCACCTTCTAGTCGAAACTTCTGATATGCTACTCATTCCTCTTTTTACGGCTGAAGCATTACTTCGAAATCATGGTTGACAACTTGTCCCTATCTTCCCTCATATTGTTTAACTTAATTAGCTAATGTACCCATAGAATGGTCTCGCGAAAGTCTCTTAGAGTCATGGATGTCTGATCCTATCCTATGTTGTCAAAAAGCGGGTGTCCAACCACCATCTAGTGCCTTGCAAAATAAGTGCACTGATGCTTGCGCTTTGCAGCTCAGTTGTAGCAAATTGCAAATGGAGTATCAGCGAGAAACTCTTAATAGCCCAGTACATGTACCATTGGTCAAAAAATCAGAGATTATGGTACTTAATGCTTTAAAAATGCGCATAAATATCCACTAAAACTCGCGAACTATAATTGCAGTGCGAAATATGCGTTGGCAATATTTCTGCAAACGAAGAACCCATCATTGTACCTTGTGGACATCAATTTTGCCAATCCTGTTGGGGAAGGCAAGACTATAATACCAGAACTCTCTCTGGCAAAATAAATCTTCATTTTAAAATTTTACAGTTACTTATGCGTCAAAATTCAGGATGGTGAAGCCCACAGTATTTTATGCCCTAGTTTCGAATGCCAGCAACTAGTCCCTATTGACATAATCGAAAAAATAGTTTCGCCAGAGATGGTCCGAAGATATTTGGAGTTTGATATTGAAGCATTTGTTGAAAGCAACCCCAATATTAAATGGTGCCCATTCCCGGGTTGCAGTCGAGCTGTAAAACTACCGGACGCGGATGCAAACCCGGAAGAACTTATTGATATACCTAATTGCCTACCACCCGCGCCAGTTTCCCACGCTGTTGATTGTGGAAATGGACACTACTTTTGCTGGTAGAAAAACAGAACTATTTCAAAACTGTCTTAGAATAAACAGGATTGTTTTTATCATACGTTCAGGGAATGTTTAGGGGAAGCTCACGCGCCAGTTGGTTGCGATGCTTGGAGACAATGGATTGCTAAGATCTCGGAAATTAGACCTGAAGATTGTAAGTTTTGCGTCTTGACTTACGTGGCAACTCTTAATTATGTTAAAAATGACCACAGTACGAAGTACTTGTAATAAAACTGAAGACGCGGCCAATTGCCTTTGGTTAGTTACTAACTCCAAACCATGTCCAAATTGTAAATCGCCCATTCAGAAAAATGATGGATGCAACCACATGAAATGTTCTAAAGTACCGTTATAATAATCATTTTTTTCTGAAGTTCAGTTGCAAAACATTTTAACTATTTTGATAACGCAGTGTAAATCCGATTTTTGTTGGGTGTGTTTGGAAAGTTGGAAGGTACATAGTTCCTCAACTGGCGGGTATTTTCGATGCAATCGCTATAGCTCAGTTCAAAAACTTGAGGAGAGAACTAGGTTACTTATAAGCGAGGCTGAAGTCAAGAACAAAGAAATGCAGGATTTGAAACGTTTCATACATTTTTATACTCGGTTTAAAAACCATGAAAATAGCTACAAGGTACTTGGTTCAATGATGGTAAATCATCATGGGCTAATGATTCATTAACTAACCACGATTGTAGCTTGAAGATCCGTTAGTTGCATTATCAAAACAAAAAATCAAAACACTAGCATCTCCCACGAGAGAGAACCAATTCTCAGACTCTGAAGCTCAGTTTTTGGAGGACGCCATTAAGGAATTACTCAGAGCAAGGAGAGTCCTTTGCGGATCTTACGTGTATGGTTACTATCTTGAAGATAATGGTTATAACAAAACCATCTTTGAATTTATGCAGGTTCGGTTAACTCTGGCACAAATATGAAAGTGGTTAAAATAGTACATCATATTTCTTTTACTGCAGAACGATTTAGAAGAGGCAACAGAAAGCCTATCAGAAATGGTTGCCAGGCAATATCTGCGTAGTCCCAAATCAAAAATAATTCAAGGAGCTATCTTAGTCAGGAGAAAAAGACACGAATTTGTGACGGCTGTGTCCAAAGGTCTGGTACCTCCAGAAACTCCCCCTAGTCTTCGCAAAAACCGCAAACGGAGATATCCTGGAGTGTTGGGCATGGACCCAGTTGAGGATGTAAGTATAACAACCCGCGCAGTGTTGCCAATGTGTGGGAAATTTCCCACATCGTGGGAAATTTTGGTAAGGTTTTAGGCTCTGTCGGAAAAAGGTAATTTTTTTCCAAAATTGGTCAAATGTGGGAATTTTCGTGTTTAAGTGTTAATAGTGTAGACTATGCAGTTAAAATTATTGAATTTTCGAAAATTTTGCTCGGTTAAATAATTGGAAGCGATATTTCGAAATAAATTCGGTGATTTTAAATTTGGCGCTGGAAAAAAAGTAGTATATTTTGAGAATTTTAAAGCTTTATAGCGTTTTGGTGCATTTGTACATATTGTCAAAGCCATGCGCAGTGATATTCCATATTAAACCTAGTAGGAAAAAATAGTACAGATAAATATGACTGTAACGTTTCCACCATATTTTAGCTGGGGGCGGGGCTAAAAAGGGGGTGTGGGAAATGTGGGAAATTTTTCAAATGGAAGTGGGAAAATCCACTTTCAAATATTGGCAACACTGAACCCGCGTTAAATTTTCCGAGTTTTTTACATCCAAACAATCGCGAACAGGAACAATTAACGCAAGCCATAATGGCGTCCTTGCAAGATATGGATCCAAATGACCCTTGGGTAAAAGATGCCCAAGGTAGACATACCAATTTGCCAGCCATCTTTGACTGGCCTGATTATGACAGTGACGAAGATCCAGCTTCGAGTCAGACCTTAGTCAAAATACTCGGCGTTTGTTCGCGCGAAGGTTGCAAAAGACCAAGAGCAAGAAACCCAAGAACCTTGGATATCCACGAATATTGTTCTTTAAGATGTCACCAACATGACAAACTTGGTCTACCTGGTAAGGCGACTCGCAAAGATTTGACGGAGAAATCAAATGAAAGTTTCTTTCAGTTTCAGAAAAGGATAAACCAGAGTTCGAAATTGATTGTTCCATGGATATGTTAATTGCTTTGGAAATGTCCAGGCTTCAGTTGATTGAGGACATGAGACAGTTGGATAAGCTAACTGTTGAGAAGTAGGTTGTGGGTTTTAAGGAGTTACTTCGTATAATTAACATTTCATTCACAGTGCAACTCATGAAAGTGACCCTGAAGTTTGTGGTGGTGGTGCGGAAGCGAGTGGATCTTCTCCAATAAAGAACATGCTTACTATAGACATTGAACATGATCAACCTCAACGAAGTTCCAATGACAACATTCAGTTCGATTGCGAAATAGAGAATGATGTTCAGGGCGCAACAGAGGATAATAATCACACAACTGGTTCTACATCTCAACAGTTGGAACCATTTGAAGATGAAAGCATATTAGGTGTGGATTACTTGACCAATGCAAAATGGATGAGTGATGGCAATGATGTTTCTAAAGGTAAACTTTAACTTTAAACGAAATTTTGGGTGAAACCCCCAAAATCTTTCAACCAATCCTTTTAGAACTTTTTCAACTGTTCAATGCAACAGCGCCAACAACTATCTCCGAAACATCAGAGATCTCAGATACAGAACCCATAAGCAACAACGCAACAACATGCACCACCACAAAAATTGCCTTTTACATGAAAAACACCAACTTTAATAACGAAGTTTGTTGCAAAGATCGCAATCTAAACACGAACATTTTAGACAAAACTTCCAAAGGTATGTTCATAACTGGTCAAAATGAGGAGCAAATACAATCTAATGAAACAACAGAACCTGGTACCGACTAAACATACATGATCTTACTTAAAATGTAGACATTATGTATATTGGTATAAAAACACCCAAAAACTGTCCAATCTTATACATGTGTATGTAATTTTACACGCAAAATATTTTAGCAACGTGCCATACACTTAAAAAATGTAAAAGCCACGTAAATTATACTTGTTATACTATGGTAAGAACTTTGTATTCAACCAAAAAATCTTATACACACGAAGTATTTTAATCACGATAGGATAAGGATGTACACCTCCCATTTATTAGCTTTTTAACTCATACTTAATTTTACTTTACATCATTTTATACTCTTGCTGGGCTGTTTCTTAATTAAGGTATAGCTTCGATGTTGAACCTATTGTGCCAAGTATCCCCATGCAGTTTTAAATGTTAAACACCAAGGTTAATTAATTATGATCAACATTTACTAAATTGTATCTAGAGATCAAATAATTTTGTTAAGACGATATCTTGTACTTGAAATATCCCTTCTCTCCCCTCCCTGCTGTTTTATAACGTAATGTTACGTAACATATTGTGATAGGCGCATTTATACAACAAAAAAACAACCCAACAGTGTAGCTTTTTATGTGTGATATTTTGTAAAAATAAAGCCTTTTTTTGTTATATTTCGTTTGATTTAATTTCATTTAAGTTAAACCAGTATATATACAGAGTCTATTTTAATATCTTTTTAAACAAATATCTAAGTTCTTTAATGGTGAGCTTCACCATGATCACCACCATGACCGTGATCATCATGTTTGTAAGAAATTCCTAATGCTTTTTCGGCAACAATTGTTGCAACAAAGGCAACAAAACCCCATTTCATTCCCCTTGTAAAAAATTGTACAAGGTTCTTATTGGGTGTACCAAAACCTGGATGGTAACGCCAGACTTCATTCCTTAAAATTGTATTTTGAGAATGATCAGTTTCGTTTTTTTCTTATGGATGGTAGTCAGCGTGGGAAATAAGGCGGTGGCACAGGGCAAATGACCAGTTTAAAAATTGCCTGGACCAGTTTGAAAATTAAATCGGAGGGGGGTCAGTGGTCCACGGGACCATATAAGAAAATTCAAGGGTAACCAGAGTCCAGACATTATCTCAACTATTTTAATTACCTACTTCTTTAGTTTAGCAGACGACGCGCCCTGGTCAATGGTCATGGGCCAGTTTATTTATTCCTGGTCAGGGGGGTCGCTGGCCCAATGTCCAGTTTTAAAACAATCCTTATTTCCCACCCTGATGGTAGTACCATTTTGGCTATACTGACCTTAGCCAAGGATCTTTCAAACCCCTAGCAGCTAAGTGCTTTTGGACCTTGACAAGTTCAGGTACATCTTCCACCTTATATTGTCGCCAATCTGGGACTTTAAAGGTTGGGGCATGATGTCCATGACCATGAGCGTCACCTCCCATTACCTTAAACCCTAGAAGAGACCCACAATTCTAACTAGGTAATAAAGATATTTTCTTAGATTTAACTTCAAACTCTAATTATATATCTTCTCTAGAGATTATCCAAAATATAAATTGAAATATATTACCAAAAATTCCCAAACAATTTTAGAAAAACAAATCGTGTCTCTTCGTCTCGTACTGTACAACAGCGAACGCCAACACTAAACACTTCTCACGTAAAAATAGGGGTCATAAGATCATTTAAAGCATCGTCTGCTAGAGTTAGAAAAACATGTTGGTAGTACGGTTTCGCGCGTATCTCTATGGTTTCGTGCGTGTTTATCAGTTACCATACGTCAAGTAGCTTAATTGTTATTTTTTCTTGAAGTATTAACCACTTAATTAAGAGAGTTCAAAAATGTCTAACAGTGAAATTAAAAAGGGCATGAAGGTGCATGATATCTTAGCTGATTATTTCACGAAAGATTTGAAAGTAAAAGCATCACTTGAGGCAGAGGACATAGCTGAAGATAATCAGAGTGAAGGTAAGAGACATCGCCATCATAAAAAGCATAAGAAAAACAAGAGAAAGAGGAAGAAATCTCACAATGATGACGATTCGGAACCAGATGAAGAAGAACTGTTCTTACTGGAACAAGATGTTAAAAGACGCAAACTAGAGTATGAACTCTTGAAAGAGCAAGAAAAAGAACGTAGGAAAAGTCGTAAGAAGAGCCAAGATGAAGTTTCTATGGATGACGCTAAAGAAAAACACGCTGATCATAAACATCATTGCAAAAAACATAAACAAGAAAATATTAGCGAGAAGATTGCAACTAAGCACAAAAGTGTGGATGACAACAGTTCTGGAAAGGGGCAAACCAAGAGGAAACTGCCCTCATCAATTGTTTTAGCTAAAGAACAACCACATTCTATGATAGAAACAAATGTTAGTTGTCATGATCAGGTTGAACTTAAGGATTCTAGGTCAGAGACTAAAAGTAAAGAAAAAGATATTTCACCATCATTATCTTCAAAGGGGCTGAAAGACAAATCTCAACATACAGATGAATCACACTCAAAAAACACCGAAACAAGCCTGAAAGAAACTTTTCATGAGAGCCCTGAAAGGAAATTATGTCCTTCAGAACCCAAAGAAACACCTCTGATAGAAAAGGTTACAACAGATGACGTAATTGCATCACCACAGTCAAAGGAGACTGACATGGAAAACACCATCACGGCAGAAGATAAGCAAGAGCAGAAAGAAGTGGCTAATGATACCAAACTTGATAGTGGAAGTATCCCCGAGATGACCGATGAAAATGTTACACAGGAGAAAACAAACTCTTTGCCAGAACTGTCAAGTAATAAAAATCTGGACGATGACTCAAAGGATGAAGTCTTTGAGAAAAAGGATACTTCCTCAAAATCGAAACCCAAAATATCCATCAAGAGTCTGAAGAACTTGGATCTCCCAATGTCCAAGGAAGACAGTGATGCTAAAGTTGATAGTCTTAATCTAGAAGAAGGCGAGGTTGTTGACAGTGATGATGACGACAATGAGGATGGAGAGGAAGAAGGGTCAGATTTTTTCAAAGGGGATGATGACGCCAGCAAGGAGGAACGTAAAAAGAAGAAGAAACACAAGCACAAAAAATCCAAGAAGAAAAAGAAATCAAAAGACAGCAAAAGTCCAGAATCAAAATCGTCATCGCGGAGATTGAGTGAAAGTAGTTCCCATCATCATTATCATCACCATTCTCATAACTATCCAGATCCGGATGACAGATATTTTGAAGAACACCGTCATCATGGCTATAGAAGAACATCCAGGGATAGGTAAGTATCTCCCACAAGGATAAATTGAACAAAAACATAACATGGCTGTCACGGCTTTGCAGAAGCCACTCTCCTGGTACAAGAAAACGATTTAACAGTAGAGGAAGTCCTAGAGGAAGGATGAGCAGGGAATGTAGCATTTCCTTGGACTTACGCGAAAAAATCGACAAGAAACGGCTGTTGGAGATAGCCAGAAAGAATGTCTTATCCATGATAGAAAAAGGGACCCTACCAAGTGGGATATCAGCAAACGCGTTAGCCCAACAGCAATTAGTCACGTTGAGAGCTGGAGGAAAATCAGTCGCGGAACTGACTGGTAAAACTGCCTTAACCATCAATGGAACAACGCATTAAGAATAAAATGACATTTGTCTTTAGAATTCTGCAAAGGCCTAGTCAATGGAAAAGACTTCATGAGTAGTGATAGCAGCGATGATGAAGGAAGACGTCGAGCTGTATCTGAAGATGAAGGGGACACTCCTTTCATCAATCATCCTTTCAAACTAAAGGAACCATTACCACATATTCGAATGAATATCCCTGTAAGAATTGCGAAGATCTAGTCCAATCTTAATTTTGACAACAAGTAACAATTTCTTTCCCAATAGAATGCAGTTCAAATACCAGTTAGAACAGCAGACACAGCCAAGTTGCGTCAAATTTTCCCTGTATCTAGTGGCAACCAACACAGAATCAAAGAGTTAGAATGGGTTCCAGTAGAAAAAACCGAAACTACAACCTCAACAACAACCACAGTGTCCAAAAAGACCTCCAAGGAACCCAAAGCGATAATGCCCCCGCCAACACCAACACCAACTCCACCCATCGTCAG
Organism: Phalangium opilio; assembly: GCF_054372755.1. NCBI lineage: Eukaryota > Metazoa > Arthropoda > Arachnida > Opiliones > Phalangiidae > Phalangium > Phalangium opilio. The sequence goes on along the minus strand of NW_028324187.1, from coordinate 1,309,996 downwards.
TGCACCCATACCACTTCCACCACCTCCCGCCGCTTTACTGTTTCCTCCACCAACCCCTCAACTGGCAATTGGTCCAGCGCCACCATTAACTATGGGGGCTTCTGGATCTTTGGTACCCATGGCTGGTCCATTAGTGGATCTCGACGAACCTCCTCCACCTGGAGTGTCTACAACACCTATTCTTATGCCGCCACCACCACCACCTCCCCCGCCTCCAGAGCCTGAACCTCAACCCGAACAACAACCATCAATGGTAAGTATTACAAACATCAATCAGAATCGAAAATCCTATAAAGTGATATCAGAACATGTTTCAGGGAGTCGATATATCGTCCATCGTGGCTAAGAGACTAAACGCGGTACGTCGTCTTCAAGAAAACCCCTTAGATGTCCAGGCGTTAAATCAAATGTTCCAAGCCCAGCAACAAGTAATTATACACCGCGCCCAACAAAGCCTAAGTGTTCTTTAGTAAACTGTTCCATATACGACCTTTAGATGAAGGATTGGGCCCATTCTAAATTACAACCGGGACAATTTGGCGCCGCGCCCAACACTAGGTTACTGACACCCTCAGAGTTATCTGGTCCATCCCCTGTTTGGGCCAAAAAGGTATGGCAGTTGATTTCAAGATGGGTATATTTATGGGGTTTCCGAGGATAGAATTTGTGGCTTTATACCACCTCAACGGAAGAAGGCTTCCGTTTTAAAGAAGTCTTTAACTTTACGAGGTTGATTGGTAAATGGGTCATCATGACCTTGATGCATTTTCAAGGTCATGACTTTAAAACTGACGCCTTCTTGGTCGTCGTAAAGCTACGAATGTATTTAACAGTCCGTAATAAATTCTCTCTCAAGTTATGAGTGTTAGTTTTTACTGGGGTTAGGTACTAATCATCGTCAAATTCTTGGTATAATTAGCGAGTGAAACTGCTTCTGGCTTCACATATTATAACCCTGCGGCTAATCTTTAAGTATTTTAAGAGTGAATTTACTTTACTGAACAAGTCCAATTTGTTCCTTAGAGTAAAGTCACGCTTAAAATACTGTTAAGATCTTAGCCAATCAGCAGGTACTGTGAGAGAATTTATTACAGGAACTAAGCAAACAGAATCAAATTTTTTTGCTCTACACGGACCCTGATCTACGTCAACTGGGCAGTCTACCCTCTTGTCAATGTGGCTTGGATATCGCACACACACTTTATATAAAACTAAAAACCAAAAAATTTAAAACCCTATGGGGATAGGTAAGGGGGAAATGGGCAAGTGCACCGGCGCATTGTCACAGTACGAAATTAAAAAAATTCAGTTTTTTCATTCCGTACTTCGGTGTTCTTGCACCCATTTTCCCGAGGTTGAAAATTATATCTTTTAAAATTAAAAATTACAAATTACCCAATATTTACGAAATATATATAAATTTATACAAAACAAAAGAGCTGCGTATGAATTGTTACTTAAGCGCAAAAACTAATTAAAATTCTTTGCCCATTATTTTTGATTGCCAAAAACTATTTTATCACGTGATAAAATAGAACCAATTGACAAGTGCCGCTCCTGTTAGCGACGGAGTTGGTATGAACTTGTTACGGAAAATGGGATGGAATCCAGGCGAAGGTTTGGGCAAAAATAAAGAAGGGGCTTTGACACCATTAATGCTTGACATTAAAATGGACAAAAAAGGTGCTTAATCTCAATCAAGAAGTTATATCAGTATCTCAGAGAGAAGGTATAAGATGCCTAAGTATTCTCGCGCCATAGTCCCAGTCCCCCTTTCAAAATACAAGGGGGGACGTAAAAGGAGGTCGGGACTATTTCGCCTCTCCTAAGTCGGAAAATATGACTGTGCTTTTCGTCACTCGCGTCGTCGCGCTGACGTGAGTTTTCAAGAACCAATGAGATGTTGGTTGTAATTTAGAGACGGGGATTGACTCCAGACCTACGTTTGTTTGGACTGGAGATAAAGCTGGAAATCTGGCGAATTTATACCTTCTCTCTGAGATACTAGATATAACTTCTTGTCTCAATATAGACTATACAAAAACGAAGATTTTTCGGAGATACAATAAGGGTTTTTCTACTTTGAAGGTCTCGTTTCCACAACCGAGGGCAATAAACCTCCGCCAAAAGTTAACGTTACAAATAAAATCCGCCAAGATTTATCGGGTATAAGACAAATAATTACAATTTTGCAATTAGGCCTATAAAAATTGACATAAATTGCTTTTTATATCATATAGGCAAGCATCCAGTATCAGCTTTGATGGAATTATGTTCCAAACGAAAATGGGGTCCACCAGAATACACACTTTTAGATGAAGGAGGACCCGCCCATCGCAAAAATTTCTTATTTAAGGTACGAGTTCAAGGGATGGACTATCAACCTTCGGTTTCAAGTCCAAATAAGAAACAGGCCAAAGCATTGGCGGCTCAAGTTTGCCTACAAGGTTTAGGTTTACTGCCTCGAACTTAAATTAAAAAAAAAAAAAAAAAACACCACAATATCATTTTTTCTTTGTAATAATATCATTGTACATTTGAATTAATAAACAGTTGTTTTAAGTATACAAGGACCATAGTGTTATTTTCTTATCTTTACTACCCACAGCTAAAAATCCAGTTTTCGAACAAAATTTTGCGCTGGTAATACCATCAGTGTGAAAATTAAGCACTGCTAATGGTTTAAGGGTTTTCCAACTATATATTCTAATCCTGCCATCTTTACAACCCGCGCATAATATTGGTTTCAGTGTCTCTGTAGTTTTTCTGACAGTTACAACGCTAACTGTAGGGTTAAGTACTTCAACTTCTTTCGTTACGTTGAGCTTATTTTCTTGCAGTTGCCAAACGACCAGTTTATTATTAATTGAACCACACGCACCCTTATTTATTCCGTCAAATTCTAAACAAAGGATGGGTTCCGTTTCCGTGTTATAAATATTTAGTTCAGAGATGAGTTCGCCATTTGCAAAATTCCATAAGGCGATTTTGCCAATTTCGTGGCCACAGATGAGGTGAAATTCTTCCTTATTTTTAATCAACTTGTAGCACATAATGGTTCCTAATTTTTTCGCAATGCCGGAGTCAATTGAAAGTTCAGTTTCTTTGTTATTTAGGTTTAAAAGATCAATTTTAGATGGGTTTTTGTGATTGGGAAGAGCCAGATATGAGTGAAGGTCGTCAATGTAATAATCAATTTGACAAAAACTGAGAGTACTAACAGGGTACGACTCTGTAAGCAAATAATATTGTTGTATTGGTTGTTTTTGTATAAAACTACAAGACGTTATACCTTTAGCCACATATTTATCATTAACGATTTCCCAGACGTTAACAAAGCCATTTCGGCTCTGTGTTATTAATAAATTTTGATGATAGATTATTTCAAGAATTGAATTATGAGGTTGACCGTAAGCTTCTAACGCCCATTTATGTTTGGGTCTCATGTCCTACAAAGTCAAAGTTAACGCTAATCCGCACAAACGTGCATCTATATATAGACGAAATACAAATTTACCAATAAACTCCATATCGTAATTTCGCCTGTTTCACTTCCAGAAACTAATTCTTTCTCATTTTCATTAAAACATAATGCAGTAACTGCACTCTCATGACCCCTAAACGTAAAATTTGGGTCTGGTGGTGGATTTCCAGGCATGATCCAGTTTTAATCTGAATTGTAAACCGCAAATTCTTGCAAACGTCTTATTTCCTAGCTATTTAAATTTAATAGACTGTACAACAGTTTATTCCATATCTCTTTAAATTTAATTTGTAAAATATCCGCAAATGTCCTGAGTCTAGGCGCAACTTCACTCCAACAAGCCAAAGTATGGACCCCCTACCTATAGCTGAAACCATGTGCGTTTGTTTACGTTTTTAGTGCCTAAACTCTTCACCAGTTGGTTAGGAAACAGAAAGTGCAACTCTAACATAACATCTGCGAACGTTCAAGTTTGTTTTCTCTAATTAACTAATTTAAATAGCCATTAAAAATGGGTACAGACTGGGAAGAAGTTAAGAGACTAGCAGCGGACTTTCAAAGAGCTCAATTAAGCAGCACAATTCAAAGGTTAGTTTAAAATAAAATCGTAAGCCTTGGTTTAAATAATGATGTGGCAGTGCAGTTGGCGACTTGGCGCAAGATTTCTAATTCCTATTCCATAGATTATCAGAGAGGAACTGCATCGAAATCGTTAAAAAATTAATCGATTTAAAACTAATCGAGGTAATTTTTACGCTTGACGGCAAAGAATACATTACACCTGAACACCTACTCAAAGAAATTCGCGATGAACTCTACGTTCACAATGGAAGAATAAATTTAGTGGATTTAGCTCAAATATTGAATGTTGACTTGAGTCATGTAGAAGGCAAAGTTGGCGAATTTGTCAGCCAAGAACCGGACGTAACAATTGTTTTGGGACAGCTTGTTGATAGGTTTGAGCAAAAACGTAGTTAATTTAGAGAGGGATTAAGAGACTAAACTGTGCGAAAATGCACAATTTCTAGATCATATTTGGATAGAATAGCTGAAGAAATTAATGAAAAACTTCAACAACATGGTCAAATCACTATTGGAGAGCTGACTAAGCTATACGATCTACCTGGAGATTTTTTGCATAAAGTAGCTTATAAAATGTTTCACTCCGGTCTCCTAAAAATACATTTATCTAATGATAATTAACATTAATCAGGTTGTCAATGAAAGATTAGGGACTATCATACAAGGACAAGCGGATCAATTTGACCCTAGAACAATATTTACCGAATCTTACGTTGCCCAACACAGAGCAGTCATACGCGGAGTTTTATCTGCAGTGACTAGGTATTTCCCAAAGAACACTATGCTCCCTCCAGTTTTAAAGGCAAAACTAATTTAGCTTGATTACTATAGACCTGTACAAGTTTCAGCCATTATCAGTCGCTTTGGGTTCCCAGAAAGACTATTTTTCAGTATTTGCGAGGAATTGGTAAAAGAGGGAAGAATACCAGGCTCTCTTAGTGGTGGAAGGGTTAATGAACGTACCACTTACATACCCAACATCTATGCAAAATCTCAGAATGAATGGGTTGATAACTTCTTCAAACAAAACGGATACTTGGGTTAGTGATTCCAATAAAATACTTGAAACTTTGCGCTGAAACTTACAACACGCTGGTCTAGAATTTGACACTTTGGCAAGATTGGGTATCCAGGAAATCAAAAGCTACATTCAAAGAAGGTTTAAGAATGAAAAACTAATCTTTTTGAGTTCGTGTTGCATTGGAAGCGCAATTTTTGAGCAAGTCGAGTCAACCGTACAAGAAGCTATTGTAACCGGATCATGGGTCGATGTCCAGGTAAATTGGTTGCTTATAGCATAGATTGGGCCAGAGTGCCGTAAAACTAAACTCAAACCCCTAGCCAATCCTTCCATCTGTACTGAGCACTGAAGACGCCCATCAAGTGGTCTTATCCATCCTAAAATCAAAATCGAAACAAGCTTCCAAAGAACTCGTTTTCTGCGAGACCATGATAGTCAGTGACGCCCTGTTACAATCCTGCCTTAAACACTTTGAACCCATCATGGAGAAAAAAGCTAAAGATGACATACAAAAGGGGGTACACATCTTTGTCCCCAGTCAACAACAACAAACTGGAGGGTCGTCTACCGCTTCTAAAATTGATAGAGCCGCGGAGGAAGTTCAACAGAGTGGTAAAGGAGTTGGGAAACAAGACAAGAAAGACGACCGTCGAAAGAAAGCTTCAGCTGGTGGTAAAACTGGTGGTGGAACGCAAGGCCGGGAATCAAAGTCCAAGGCAGTTAAGAAGAAGTACAATGCCAGAGGTGGACGTGGTGGGGATGATAGTGACGATTCTGGAGATGATAATGAAAGGTCAAATACATCGTCGCAAGCCACCAAAGGCGGGAAACCAACCGATCAGTTGGAGTTTCTCACTGTAAACCAAATACAAGAGAATTTGGGACAGTTACACGAAGTATGGGGTGAAAGTCCACCAGATGAACTGTTAAAAGCGATAGCCGACCATATACACAGACCATTAACAAGGAAATACCGTGAAGTTGCTGAAAGTATATTCTTATCTTCTTCATCCCTGGCATCTGGAAGCGCGAGAAGGAAACTTCACGCGGAACTTCAAGAAAGGCTAACATCAACTTTCGCGGATCTTCATTTATATAGCAAGGGGATAAACTTGTTCAAAGGTAAGTTTATAATAAATAGTTTTAATCTCGAGTACTTTATGTAACGCGTGTTGTTACAGAGGACATACAAACTCAACTCATCAAACATTTACTGCGAACACTTTGTTCCGAGCTGGTTAATAGTTTGATAGGACATATCGCGATTGAACAAGGAGTTATTGGAAACCCTTCGGAATTGCCAACTGGATGTACGCCTGAAGTGCGCCAAAAAGTTATAAACAAGTTCCCGGAAGCCACAAAGACACCGCTGACTAAACTTCACAACACTTTGAATGGAAAGGTACTTAATACAACAATAATCCCTCGGAAATTGATTAGAGTATAGCTGTCATTTCTCCTTAGACCGTTGAAGACTTTTTGACTCAATTAGAGTCTGCTTGCGAACTGGGTGACTTCATGGTCAAGAAAATGGACAAGAAACGGGAACGACAAGCGTTATCCATCAACAAACAAACACTTATCGAACAACTAAACTCTACAACGGATCCTGCCTTGACTTTGCATTTGGCTGTTGTCCTTTTGTTTCAAACACAGACGAGAACCATGTTACATATCTCTGGAAAATTTGTACCCCAAGTTATCGGATTTTTGAGAACGCAACTGCCTGATGAAGTTTTCAAACCATTGGAGGAATGTCAAGGTAAATATGCGCATGTTTTTTTTAAACAACTTTCAAGGAAAAGTTATTAATTTCGCGTAACTCTATTAGATTTGGTCATAAAGTTATTTTCGCAAAATGAGGGAGAACCCAACGAAGAATTGAAACAAAAACTGGACGCGATATTACCCAAAATTAAAGAAACTGCTACAAACTATCGCAAGCCAAGCGCTACTGGTGAAGAATGAAAAAAAAAAAAAAAACTGATTAAATCAAAAATATTTTCTGTATGGGTTTATCTGGTAAAATAAATTTATTTGAACATTTTTTGGCGTACAATATTAATCATCATCATCATCATCATCATCAGAAGAAGAATCGGTTTCTAGATTCGGTTCTAGCGCTAGCTTGGCTCTTTCCTCAGCAAAATGTTGATCAAAAAAATCCAGATAATCGTCTAACTCCATGTACAAGATATTACTAGGAACTAAGGACTTTAAGGTGCTCCATAATTTTCGAACATGGTAGTAGGAAGTTTTTTCATCGAACTGTTTGGCAATGTCACCCCAATCTATTTCTTCTTCATGTTGCACGCCACTGTTTCGTATCAAGTCCAGGTACCTTATAGTGTCCCTTTTCGAAAAGCTTTGGCGTTTATGTTTCGGGATTTTCCAACGAAAAGATTTCACCCAATGGTAACTATTGGTTACGGTTAAATATTTTTTTTTAATATCTTCGAAAGTTTAGCCTAGAGCGTGTCTCGATCATCGTTAAATGACCCCGTATCTATCACCTTCAATAAGAGGTTAAAAGGTCATAATAACCTCGATGATAGATCCACGATCATTTAAACTTTGCCGGAGATTGTACTTTTGAAACTTATGACATACTTGCATTGATGCGCTGTTCGACCAGGTACCAACTTGGCCACTTCATGCCAAGGGATATTAGTATAGCGCCCGCGAAGTTCATCTTCAGTCACACCCAGTACTTTTTTGAGTGCTTCTAGAAGAAGTTTGTTTTCCTCATCACTCCAATATCCCCTGGCCTGCCCTTTCTCACGATGTTGAAGATACCTATATCTGTCCCTTAATCTTGTGGGAGGAACTTCCATAATTTTGGATATTTTGTTGAATTTGCATCCGTGCAGTTCGATCAAATTCAAAAGTGTCTTAGTTTCTTCTTGACTCATGTGCACGTATCGCGTTTTCATTGGCACTAATAATCTAGCGCGTCTGTAAATTGCGAAAAGAGTTCGATGGGGTAAACCTCTTCCCAAATATTGAATTAACTGCAGATCTCTCGCTTTCCTCCGGGATAGTCGTGAAGATCCTTTTGATTCGTCGTCCGCGAAGCAATTTATTCCGAGGTATTTAGCGAAATTTTCTTTACTAATATCGTATCGCTTTCGAAATCTTCGCATATTTTTCTTCAAAACACGATCCTCTTCCGGTGTAAATCTTGACGTTTTTACGGGAATTCCTTGCGCTCTAAATTCTTTAACCCTTTCCAAAGTTAACTGCCTATTGCTATTAGTCACTTGGTGCAAGAAAGGCATTTCATAATCCTCCAATGGGTCTGTCTCTTCGCAGTTTTCGTCTTCCGTACTTTGGACAATATCGAATGTTGCGATTTCATCTTCGTGATTTAATACAGTGTCTATGAAGTTATTGATGGAGTTTTGATTAATTTCACTTTCAGTATTTGCAAAGCTAACGTTGCGAGCTTCTTTGGACTTTTTGTTTGGTTCAGAAAGTTGAGTAGTAAGATCATCAACTATAAATTCGTCATCCATATGAATGTCAACAGTATCTGATAGATTTTTCGCAACATTGTGATCACTTTCAACTTCAACAACAGCGTGGTTATCGCGAGACTTTAAACGCTTTTTCTTTTTGGTTTTGCCGGAACTTGAGTCATCAACTGCATTTTCCTCAATCAAGTCACGGTTTATATTTTCAGAAACGATTATCTGTTCACTTTCAGCGTTCATATCAGAGTTCCCACGTTCTTTTTTGGATTTCTTGGACTTTTTCTTCTTGGGCGTTGCTAACTCCCCAGAACGTGAGAGCCTCATGTCGTCATCCGTCTGGCTGTCCGCAATGTCTATCAAGATTTTGGCGTCAGTATGATCAGTTTCAACTTCACTACTGTTTGGGACACAATCTTTTCCAGATTTTTCACGTCTTTTCTTTTTTGATTTTCTTGGACTTGAGTCACCAATTCCATTTTCCTCAACCAAGTCATAGTTCCCACCCTGGACACTTTCAACGTTTCTATCAGAGTCTCTACAATCTTTACTGGATTTTTTCTTCTTTTTCTTCTTGGGCGTTGCAAACTCCTCAGAACGTGAGAGCCTAATGTCCTCATCCGTCTGGCTGTCCGCAATGTCTAACAAGATTTTGGCGTCATTGCGATTAGTTTCAACTTCACTACTTTGACTGACACAATCTTTCCCAGATTTTTCACGTCTTTTCTTTTTTGATTTTCTTGGACTTGAGTCACCAATCCCATTTTCCTCTGCCAAGTCATGGTTCACAACTTCGACACTTTCAACGTTTTTATCAGAATCTCTACTGGATTTTTTGTTCTTTTTCTTCTTGGGCGTTGCAAACTCCTCAGAACGTGAGACGTGATTCAAATCAACCCCATTGTCCTCATCGGTCTGGCTTTCCGCAATGTCTATCAAGATTTTGGCGTCATTATGATCAGTTTCAACTTCCTTTCTGTGACTGACACAATCTTTCCCAGATTTTTCACGCTTTTTCTTTTTAGACTTTCTTGGACTTGAGAAACCAAAAACCTTTTCCTCAAGCAAGTCATAGTTCCCAACCTGGACGCTTTCAACGTTTCTATGAGAGTCTTTAAAATCTGCACTGGATTTTTCGGACTTCTTCTTCTTCTTGGATGTTACAAACTCTCCGGAATATGAATTATCAACTGCCTGACTTGCTGAAATGTCTCTTACATTCTCCTCGCTATGTTGATCAGTTTCAACTTCAAAACTTTCAGTATCTTTTACATTCTTTTTGCGCTTTTTCTTTTTGAATTTGGAAGGGGAATGAATTTCAAGCTCATCATAATCGGTACTAAGTACATGAATTAAGTTAACATCAGGAACTTGATTTTTCTTTGTTATGTCAGGCACTTTATCAACACTTGCAGTGTTTGTATTGTCCAACGTTTCACTGTGTTTTTTCTTTTTCTTTTTGGGCTTTCGAGGTGAAGGGTTTGAATCAACCTGGGCTTCATTTGATAAATGATGATCTTCATTGTCACTCTCGCTAAGCGAATGAACTGGGCCCAATAACGCCTTAGAAGTTTTATAACTTTTACTTCCTCCGTATTTTTTGGAATGTTTTCTTTTATCGTCATGATAAAAACCCATTTCGTTTATCCAAATTTCGCCCCCTTTAGGTTCAACATTACTTTCAGTAACTTCTAGTAACTCCGAGTTTTTACGTTTTTTCTTTTTAGAACGTTTATCCTTAGTTTTTAAGGAAGTATTTTCAAATTCCGCGATTACTTTGAGTTCCGAATCCGACGCGCTAGAAATTTCTACAACTTTTCGTTGACCGTGATGTTTTTTACTCGGACTATTATAGTTTGCCATGTTTAATTCGCGTCTAAATAATTCAAAACCCGCGTCTCTCATAATACTCAATTCCACGTGCTTTCTAGCAGACGAACCTAAGCAGCTGAATACAGTTCTATTCAGTTCAGTTTTAAAATGCAGCTGCACCATTTCGGATAGTTTTCAAATCCCAAAGGATTCAAAATTTATCCTTACATAATATTCCTTGTACATAACCACCTCTATGTAATAACCTTTGACCTACCCCCCCCCACCGAAAAAAGATATCAAGAATTTATGTCAACAGAACATAAATATAAATTACAGCAATAAAGTTATATAATTTCCATAAATTTCATTGGTAATTAACATACTTAATGACGCAATGGGTAACTAACTAAGCAGTATCATTAGCTTGTAGGCTCACCACATTTTAGAAACAAAACCCTACGTACAAACACCTTGATATCATTGGGGAAATGAAATGAAAAAATAATGTAGAACATTTTGTGTTATAAGTAGGTTGTTTTCATATATGTGAAACACATCTAAGTTTGTGGAACTAGCTTAATAGTAGGTTGGGTTTATGCAAATTAGAGGCATTAGCAATTAGAATATGATGTGCATCTCGTAACTTTTAAAAATGCAACATAGCTCAACACAATTCCAAAATGCTAATCAAATAGGCAAGACTCCAAATAATGCAGTCTTATACCAGGTTAAACAATTCGAAACAAACATGCTTATAAGATATGTCAACTTACTGTACACCTCAGTCGATGTGGTTCAAAATCCACAGAAGAAGCTGTGTTTACAAACTTCACACTGTTGTAGTTGTTGGCTAATTCTTGATTATGGTGATCCAAAAAATGTTTAACACAGTTCAAAAACACTTTAGACTAAACGTAGGTGTTCTTTACTAACAGTACACCATTGAAACACAAGTTAAATAGTTAAAAAATCTTGTTAAAATGTTTAGACACAACGTGATAAATATCTTTGTCAAAATTTCAAAATGGCGTTTATGTAAGCCTTGGCTTAACAATGAAGGCAGACTGGGCAGAGGGCTTCACGTCTCTACATAATTATGCCCAAAAACGATGGAATTTTGAACAGATCATACCTTAAAATCCACAAGACAATTTTGGCTTAATTAAACTAATTTCCGATCACAAATTCACCGACTTTCGCGTACAAATTCCGAAAACTGTCGGCGATAATAAAATTACGGAGAAATGGAGAATCCTTTGTTCGCGAAGGAGCCCGCCAGACCGACGCTGTAGCGGTGTTCACCTTCCCTTGGAAAAGGGCGCGCGGGGGGGATAGGTAATATGTCACGTGATCATATGCAACTCTCGGGGCATTTTGAGAGAAATTCAAATAAGTTAACCTAACGTGTCTCATCCGTAAAAGTGATAATTCTACCAATATGGGACATAATAGTCGATTTTACAATATTTTCTGTGGAAAAGGTACTCAAATACTTCAAATAGATCGTTATGGACTAAAAGTTGACATTTTAGTCAGAGATGTGATAATATATTTCGTATTTTTACTGACAACAACTGTGATTGCTGTCTGTCTGGTTACCCCAACTATGTTTTACTTCACGAATCCATTATTCACGGCGTTAATCGAGGAGCCCTTTGATTCTGAGGGTTTAACGTCTTTCAAAACTTTAAATAACGTTCCTGATCTATGGCTTTTTCTTGAAAACCGTTTTCTGAAGACAGTATATTCGAGAAAAAGTCCTTTCTTAGCGAATGAAACAAAAATCCAGGACGATAACAATTATATCTTAGATCAAAATATTCTCTTGGGATCTCCCAGACTCCGACAGTTGCGAGTTCGTAATGACTCTTGTAAAATTGTCAGAGACTTCGAGAAAGCCGTACAAGTTTGCTACGGTGATTACACTAGTACAACAGCGTCCACTGAGCCATTCGGCCCTGGCGTGGGGACCGCCTGGACTTATAGTACCGAAGCCGAAACTGACAGTCAAGGACACGCGGCTAAGTACTCGTCATACGATGGAAGTGGTTACTATCAGGATCTTGGTATTACACTCAGCGGCGCAGAGGAAAAATTAAAGCACATGAAAGAAAATTTATGGACGGATCAAGCCACCAGAGTCGTCTTTCTAGACTTTGTCATCTACAATCCCAATAAAGACATATTTAGCGTCATCCGATTGGTCGCTGAGATGCCTCCGCTTGGTGGTGTTGCACCATCCTGGGAGTTCCAATCCGCGTTTTTCAACCATTTAGAATCGAAAATGGACTACTTTATCCTAACATGCGAAATAGTCTTCTCTATTTTAATCGGCTACTACCTTCTAAGGGAGATCGTTGAAGTCTGCGTCTTGAGCAGAGCGTACTTCTATTGCCCTTGGAATTATCTCGACGTCACTATCATAACAACGTCCATAGCCTGCGTGGTTTTCTTCGTCTACAAGTACTACAAATTCAACCACTTGGTGTCAAACTACATCGCTAAACCCCGAAACTACCCAAATTTTGAGAAGTTAGGATACTGGCAGATGCAGTTTCAATACACCTTTGGATTGGTGGCGTTTCTGTCCTGGATCAAAGTCTTCCAGTACATCAGGTTTAACCAAACCATGGCCCAGTTATCGGCCACCTTGTCCCGTTGCGCTAAAGAGATTCTAGGCTTCGGTATCATGTTCCTTGTCGTTTATCTAGGGTTTGCTCTATTGGGTTGCAATGTTTTTGGCACTGAGTTGAAAGAGTACCGGACAATTCCCCAAGCAATCATCACCCTCTTTAGAACAATATTGGGTGACTTTGACTTCGAAGCCATGCAAGACGCGCAACCTATCATAGGTCCATTGTACTTTATCTGCTTTGTATTTTTCGTCTTCTTTTGTCTTACTAATATGTTCTTGGCAATTATAAGTGACACATACACTCAGGTAAAGTTTTAGACCAACAAGTTGAAAATCTATACAATACTGTCAAATTTTGGGTCATAGGTCAAGGAAGAGTACCAGGAGAATGAGTCGACGGCGGTTGTACAAAACCCCAATTACTTCAAACTAGCCGGTGCAAAAATGTCCAAGAAATGTCGGGACTGCTTCCGTAGACGAAAGAATAAATACGAAAAGTTAAAGTTGAGGGTAGGGATAATGCGTTTGCGTAAAGGTGGTATGACCAAGAGCGAAGTTGACGCGGCTCTAGCCAGTAGACATTTAGATGAAGCGTATGAGATTGACCAGAAATATGTAGATGATATCCTAAACAATTGGCAAAGAGTGAAGGAAGAGAAGAAGTTCAAGGCTGTTTCCAGGAACCCACGAACCTTAGCAAGTCGAAAAAATACCCCACAAGTAAGATTTCAACTCAATTTGACATCTAGGTTTGGAATTATAATAAAAATAAACTTCTAGCAAGAAAAAGTCAACGTTGAAACCAAAATCAGTTTAGAAGAAAGAATTTCTCTGCTTGAAAAGAGACTTCAAGTGCTTGAAGCAAAATCCTTCCGGCAGCCGAACTTAGATATGTCCAGTGATTAGTCTAAACATACCTTTTTTACAATTACAATTCCTTTTATGTGTTGAATAAAACTTCCTTTCTAAATGAAGTGTCCTGTTTCAAGTTTACTCTTCCTTAGTTAATTATAAAAATAAAAAAAGTAATAAAGAACACAATCTAAAATAGTTTGTACGGCCAATGAAATTGAAAGCTCTCTCTCTCTCTTCTTGGATGGAGGAAAAATTACGCTGAAATTACTTTACCCTCCCGGCCCGGTTTCCCTGAACTACTCTCAGCTGCACTTAGAACTACGTTGGGGTCGAACAAACGCTTTAGAACTAGTTTCCTAACAGGTGGTTTCCTCCATAACGGTTTCACTCTCTCATATGGAGTAGGACCAGACACCCCAAAGGATGCACGGTTCAAGAGCTCTCGCAATTCGTCATGGACAAACAGTGCTTGTATCGCTGCTAATTTCAGGTAAGCCTAAATGTAGAAACCATTTCTCGGTTTTTAAATTAATTTTCTAATTAAGTTTAGACTGTTTTTAACGGAGATTCGAATTGGTATTAATTTATCAAATATTGGAGGTGGTTTATGAATATTAGGGTCATTAATTGCCTTTAGGGTATATGACAACACCCAGTTTCACGATTTTCATAATTGTTCTTATTAGATTATTTTTCAGCTTGGGTTGGCTTGGGTTTTCTTATTTTTGAGGGTATCAGTTTGATTTAATTAAGCCTCAATTGAAGTTAAGTTTCACTTATACCATCCACGTTTGGTTATACATATTATTTGAGATCATCCTAGTCCTTACCCTGGTATTATGGCGTCACTTTAGACCTTGCAAAACAGTTCAAAAGCGAATGAATAACCTTTATGAAAAATCCGTTTTAATCTATTCAAGCGAGACAATTTTAAAAGAGTTAAATCAAGCAAAGAGAGCTTTTGTTTGTGCGAAATTGACTGTTTCTATATTAGGTTTTTTCCTACTCATTATAGAGAATTTTTTATAATTACCATTCCATTTAAAAGACTACGTGTATATTTTTAAACTTTTAAATAAATGTAGTTAGTCTAAGAGTTCCCAATGTCATAAACCTAAATTTACTCGTTGTGAGTAAAGTAATTAGGGCCAAATTATTCAGGCCTTTATTAAGAAAAAGGTTCCCAAGTGACGTGATATTTCAAAATCTAAAATTCTCCTTTTAGAACCTTATATATAAATGTTCATGAATTTGTTTAATTTTCAAATGAAAATTGAGCTGCTGTATTAGACCTAATTCTCAACGTCAAATATTTGAACTTAATTTTCGCTATGAACTCCATTATATACTGCCTTTTAAACTTCCATTTTAACTGCATTAAATGTCAGTTCAACATTCATTTTATGATTAAATCAATGTTGCCTAACCTCTGCAAATATTAGAACTTAATTTTCGCTATGAACTCCATTTATACTGCCATTTAAAACTAGAATTTAACTGTATTAAAAATCAGTTGAACATTCTTGGTATGATTAAATGCAATTGTTGCCTAAACTATGCATTTCATCTATTCAAATTTAAAATTTATGAAAACTAATTTTAAACTTAGGGAAAATGTATCAAAACAATATTTAAATGTCAAAGTAGCACGGCATGAACTAAAAATGGTGGCGATAATGAAAAGTATATATTTTAAAAATAAAAGCGGAATGAAAAATAGATAATAATGTAGCGATGTAAGTTTTCTGAACCTTTTCTGGGTCATTGATATATAACGACCGCTTAAAAAAAACTGGTCTTAAAAACCTCTAAACCTGGCTTAGAGGAAGTCAGGAAGATTACGAATAAACCTCCCAGTCATTATACCCCACGTAAAAAAAACTATCCAAATATTATTTTCCGATTTATTTGAATTTCTATCTTATAAAAAACCGTCGCGATTAAATTGACCAAAATAAATAAATAAACTTTCGAGTCAACACTTTCCATTTGGAATATCAAGTTTCTTCGCATCGGTACTCAACCGCGATCAAAAGATAATAGATTCATTGTGAAGACTCGACGTTTAAGAAAAAACTAGTTTCCTTAATTATTAATTAATTCTACTACTTTCCCATCACTTTTGTATCTAATTAGTCTGCCGAAACGAAAACGGTTAGAAATAGTTATAAAAAATTTACATGGAAATAATTTATATAGTTTTCCGTTTATTTATATGGAAATAATGAACTATTTCGAAGACTTTTTATGCGGTTTTAACAAGAATTTATTTGGTGACACTTAGTGACAGGTTTGAGGTACCGCACACAGACCGTCACGCCATAGATGTTGCTCTCTTTGTTATTGGTTAATTTAAAAAAAAAACTCGTTCGCGTAAGCTTACCTTACCTAATTATAAAGGGAATATCAAACAAATTTCTCGATATTTTGTGTTACAGTCTTAACACTGGTATTAAACCAACACTTCGCAAGCTGCGACGATTTATTACAACAGACCAATAGATTGCCACGTGCTGTTGTACCATTCGGATGGAGTCCGAGAAATATTTACCCCATACAATACTACAGACCACCTTACGCCGTACCAGTAGCTCATTTTCCCATACCAGTAGCCCCTAAACCACGCCAAAGATACTATGGTCGACGCCCTTACGTTAACATCAACACAGTTGACACCAGACACACTCAAAATTCGTTGGAAGACCAAAATCATTTTGAAAAAACAACCCCGGAAACTACCAAAAAGGTTGAGGAACCGATAGAAATCAAAAAGCCATCGGATCTAAAAATACCATTAGGGTTACCAGCTCGACGTCCTTCGTCCGAACATAACCCAATTCCCAAGCAAAATGGACATCACGTTCCTGAATCAGTTCAATACCCGAGTCATCATCCACCGGTACATCATTACCCTGTCCACCATGAAATTCATCCACCCTCAATAAGCTACGGGGCGGGATACAGTCCCAGTTTTGACACCATGGAGTTCAAGCCCAGTAACTTCCCCGAACAGTTGAAGGAGCGAGAACGTAAGATTAACAACATTGAAGTTGAGAAGAAGGTTGAACCACCGCGTAAAGTTCAAATCACCGAAATGCCCAAAACAAGCGCCTCTAACATTGAACGAATGCTAACCACAGTCTTCAATACCCCCCGAAGTGACGAGACCAATTCAACAGCCAAGAATGAGATACGAGGGTACATTTATGAACAGTTTCAGACAATGGGTTTCGAGTCATTTTTGCATAATTTCACGGAGTTTGACAAAAATGAGACGGTATATCATTAACTTATTACGATTACGCTACCGTTACTGTGATTAACGTTCATTAAATTTTTTCCCATAGGATGGTAGTGATATTGAGATAGAAGGGTCAAATATCGTCGCGGTTATCCCTGGGGACAACGCGGGATCTCCTCAAGACGCCATTTTACTAGTTGGGGCGCATTACGACACGTTTAAAGACAGCCCTGGTAAATACCCTAAGTCCTTTAAGAAATTCAAAACTCAAAAATTCTTACCTTATCAGGTGTCAATGACAATGGTTCCGGTATGACAGTGATGATGGAGATAATGAGGAACTTGATGGCGCGTAAATGTAGGTTTCAAAATAGCGTCATGTTCGTCGCCTTCGATCAAGAAGAGATGGTATAGTCTTTCTTTTTTGGCTATTCTTCAATTACTATTTGATTAATTACTTATTGTTCTCGCAGGGTGGTTTGGGCAGTTTTCACTTTGTCAACGAGTACTTGATTCCAATGGTCTTGCAATCCGGTCGCGGTACTTTCCAAGGAGCTTTCATTTTGGACACAATCTTGAATTACAACGCGACAAACAAATCCCAGGACATGCCGGAAGATATCCAAGAAGCGGTTCCTTCAGTTAATAACTACGTGCAGGATCACGGAAACACTGGAAATTTCTTGTCATTGATGTCCCGTTATGCCATCGATTCAAACTTGACCAGCAGTTTGAAGAAGGCTTGGTCATCTTTGGACAAACCCGAATACATGTTGCACGATATGCCCGTTGACCTCGGACGAGTTATTCCGCCAATGGATGTCCTGCAGAAGAGGATGAATTTTGTACGAAGTGATCACGCCATGTTCTGGTACCACAATAACACCGATAGCTATCCTAGAACGTTAAAATCCATCTTGATCACGGATACTGGCAAGTTTAATCTCATTTTCGAACACAACCCGAGTATTAAGTAACATATTATAGTCCGACTAATTAGGCCTAATGTTTTTACGAAAGCCATATTGCTTGACTTTGTCGTCCAATTCCTACTTTTGGGAGTTTAGTACCACCCCCACTTACCTATAATTTTGATAGGTCCGTTTCGAGGCAGAATGCGAGAATGTTACCACACGGAATGCGATGACGTCAGTTTCGTGACCCCCGAAAACATAAACCTGGCTAAAAAACTGGGCGATTCTTTGATTATGAGCCTCCTAGACTTGGGAAACGGTTCTTGTTCAAGTAATTTAAATATTCTAAATTAATTCACCTGGATATTCGTAATTAACTGTTACAATTAATTGGTAGACCAAGAATATTTGGCGTCAACCTACAACGAAGGTAGCAGTCTAACCTTGACGATAGCCGCTTGTCTCCTAGCGGCTTTTCTACTTCTTTTCAGTCACGACACCAGAATTTAAACTATAACGCTAACCAAAATTAATTTTAAGTTATAAAATTCCCCAACCTAATTAAACTTTAATTACTATTTATGTAAATACCTGTAAATATATAACTATTTTTAAAAGAAAAATGCAACGAATTTAGCGTCTAGTTTCAAATATTATAAAATGCTGTGATATAATAAAGTGTTTTAAATTTTAATTTCGCGAAATATGATTATGATTAGAAGTTCATACCTTGAAGCGAAATATCCAAAAAAATATGCCTTGATACACGTGTGTCTGAAACTAAAGATAATCATTATGAATCCATTTTATTATAAAATGCAATCAAATTTCTCAGATTACAAAAATGCCCGACAATTCTCGAATAGAGGAAAAAAAACAAGATGAAAATTATATTTAGAAAGAACAATAATATTATACGTGTGTGTTTGTTTGTTTGTTTGTTGTTTATACGAAAAACCCTACGAAAAATACGACACGAATTTATTTATTTTTTTGTTTGTTTGTTTTATATTCTGATTCCATTTCACACCATTTCCCACCAGAACGATATTAAACTAATAATGGCGTCGTCACATTTATCATCTAAATTTGACTACCGTTCACCTTTGGCAGCGCGAGTAATATGTCAAAGGTCAACGATAGACTAACAACGTGTTTTGGCCATCAAAAGTGATACCGATCTATGATATCATTTTCACAATTGTTCCTCAATCAATTTTATAGTACCTAAAACCTCCATAATCCGCCATCGGTCGTGAACTTATAAAAAGATTTTCACAGCGATGATAACTTACGGAGAAATTAGTCTGACGTCACTGATTCGAACTCGGTCTATTTGTTTAACTTACCAAAGCACCATCCATTTTCGTAGTTTTCTCCGCTGTTGTCTCTAGGGTCTTTCGCGTACTGGTACTTGGTTCTTTCTTAAAACGCCACAATAAGTTAGGTAACAAGACACGGTTGACCCCCTTTTCTGGTTTTATAGTTCGATGATACCGAAACATTTAAAATATATTGAAAGAAATGATTTTCATTAAAAATTATGATCCCGATTTGGATGGGGGGTTTTCCGCGCTTTACTTTAAAAAGTTCAGTTCGATTTTGGTTGACTGATGTGGTTGGTTTTAGTTCGTATCTTCAGTTCAATCGCTCTAGGTTTTTTGGGGAGTTTTGTTTTTTATTTTCTGTACAAAAATAGTGTCTGTTAGCCTTCCTTTAACCACCGTGCGTTGTCCGATGTCTCTGAAGAGATAGGTTAAAGTGGATTAGGCTTAACAATTAAGGTGGATCAGGCTTAATAATTAAGGCTCTTAATTAGGAAAGTACTAACTTCGTGCCTCGTATATCGCCGTAAATTCAATTTATTATGGTAAGGTTGCGAACAATTTGGTCCGGTCCAGGCACCATGACACACGCATAGATTGGGGGCAATACAAGTACCACCGTTCTTGCATCGGTTTGTGCATATGGCTAAGCATTTAAGTATGTTAAAGCTACAGTAAAAAACGTCTAAGTTTCCACAATACTCACGTTTCTGGCACAATTTGCCCTTCCAACCCGAAGGACAGTAACATTTATTCGGTCTCCAACATTTGCCCCCATTTAAACATGGCGGATAGCAAACAGCTACAGGAAATAAACCGAAAATCAAATGAATTAAGGTTAGATCGGATGAGTGCTGAGTAGTTTCACTTACGCGTTGAACACCGTTCTCCTATCCACCCTTGAGGACACGAGCAAACGTTGAGCCGTACGCAAGTACCCCCGTTTCGACAAGGCGGGAAGCAAACACCCGAACTACAATCGGAACCAAAATATCCCGGAGAGCATGCGCAAAAACCAGGATATAGGCAGGTTCCGCCGTTGAAGCAGCCTTGCTTGCAGGTAGGTTGGGAACAAGTTGGACCGGTCCAACCATCCGAGCAGGAGCATTTATTTTTCGCGATACAAGTACCTCCATTTAAGCAACCATGGCTGCAAGTGGCTGTTTTAAAGATAAGCCAGTTAAATACGAGTTGCAACTGGAGACTCGGGCTTAAGTTCGACTTACATATCTCGCAATATTTCCCGACGTAACCATAAGGGCATGCGCAAGTATTTCTACCCAAACATCGACCTTTATTGCGACATGACGGTTCGCAAATGGCTATACGAGTATTTTTCAAGTACTTACAATATAATTGTAACTTTATTTTTAAGCCTTATATATACTTACGCGTTTCGCAACGTAGGCCTTTAAACCCAAAAGGGCATCTACAGACTTCTGGCCTAATACATAAACCTCCGTTCATACAACCCTTTGGGCAGATTGCTTCATTGGAACATTAAAATCAAGAACATAGTTTTAATTTCGTCCTGTAGTTGAAGGTTAAAAAGCTACTTACGGATGTGACAAAATGTTCCAGTGTACCCTGGCCTGCACTGGCAACTGTTTGGTGCGGCGCAGATTTCGTGCCTTCGGCAAGCTTGTTTGCAAACAGCTAAGAATTCAAATTACGAGTAAGTGGCGCACAAATCACGGTTGGATGCAATCATTTCAATATACCTGTACAAGTAATACCGTCTCCACTGTAACCAGGAGGACACGATCCACACTTGTGTCCTCCGTCGGTAACCAAACAAGTAACTCCCTTGAAGCAGGGGTTAACGGAATCGCAAGTTTTGATGTCTGAAAGTTTATTAGGGTCAACTTAGGATCAAATAAGAGTGAAAAGCACTAAGTGACTTACCCATGCAAGTAATTCCATTTCCGGTTTGACCATGAGGACATGGTCCGCATATAAAACCACGTTCGGGCGCTAATAAATCAGTGCATTTGACCCCAGTATGACAAGGATTGCTTTTACAATCGTTAATTTCTTTGCACATGAAGCCATTTCCCGTCAAACCAGGGGGACAGGGACCACAAATGGCTTTCGAATCGGTATCGTTACAAATGACGTCTTTAAAGCAGGGGTTCGATGCGCAAGGTGACTTTCGAATGTCGCAAAAGTCCCCTGTTTACGAGTTAATTGCGTAAGATTTACCAGCAATTCTGTCTACTAAGAACATTAATTAACATACCTTCGTAGTCAGGGGAACATTCGCAGTGAAAGTCGCCGTCTACGTTTGTGCAGACGCCATTTTCGCAAGGGGAAGAGCTACAAGGGTTTAATGAAATCTCGCAACTGCTTCCGGAGTAGCCATCGAGGCATTCACATTTTGGTCTTCCCTTTCCTTTTGGAACCGTCCTAATACACTTCCCACCATTTTCGCAGTCGCAAGGCAATACCAAGACCTTTAAGAACAAAGAAGAACATGCAACTTCCAAAAATACTTATTCCAAAAGCGCATACTTGAACGTTGAACTCGGTTGTCATATTACACTCGTCTAGGACCAATAAAGCTAAATGCTCGTGATCGTCTAGAATATTGGCTTGAGCTTTCCATGATAGCACACCTTCCGACGAGACTTTCAGACCAGGCGTCGACTTCTTGACGACAAACCTGACTTGTCCACCTTCAGGGTCGTACGCCTTAAATACGTACTCAAATAGTTCGTCTTCGTACGCTTCTAGCGGTTCCGGTGGAACCTGAACGACCGGAGCCGTATTACGAGGATTTGGTGTCCATTTACTACTGGATGCGTTTGGCGCGCAAATGTCGCATTCGTTTAAAGGGTTGCCTTGATCCGCCAAGTAGCAGCTATTCGCTATAATACAAGCCCCTGTCTGCAAGGACAAGCGGTAATTAACGTAGGTAAGATTTCACCTAAAAAAAGTCAAATAATTGCGTACTTGAGGTTCGCAACGCGGTCGTTGGCTATCTGAACATTTTTGGCAAAATGAGTCGTATACTGTGAGATATGTCGCTTCGCTGAATTTGATGTTGTCGTTGCTGATCTGAATTTGGTTGGTTTTGATCCATCAGACACGGTTTGAGTTTATTTTATGAATAAGAGAATTCTACCTTAATTTCGTATGATACTTGAGGTCCCGGAAAGTAAACCGATAGTTGAGATAAGACTGGTAACTGACACTCAACATGGTTCTTATCTATATATTTAGCTGGAGTTATCATGCTAGATTCAGCCAGACGCCATGACACTTCACCTGGCTGATAATCGACTAATCATTAGCCAGAAGATATCAATTAATTTCGGGACGTACCTGCGCTTCGGTAATCATACAAGATAACGATGGTATATCTTTAAAGTTTCCACCGGACACTCTGACGTCAGTGCAGGGCGTCTTGGCTACGTTACAGAACCCTAATTCCCCGGCCTCACTTACGAAAGGCAGGTCGCTCTCTGCTCCAAATAATCCAATTAAGGATACTTTTAATCGAGGCACATTTAAAAAACTCACCTTCACTCTGGGAGCAATCATCTCCGGTGAAACCGGGTTGGCACACGCAAGTATTTCCTTGACAAGTACCGCGTTTACAACCATTGGGACAATTTATAGCGCTGACAATTTTATAAGGTGGAACATCGTTTCCCAAAGCATCTCTGGGCCATCTCAGCCTATCGTTCAACGCCGCCTCTTCACACAAGGCGTCCAATAGTGGTAGGGAATAGTAAGCCCATGATAAATCGTCCATTAGAGTTATATCTATAGTCAACGAGAATTATAAGGCCCTGCATCAAGATCAAACCAAGATCACCTCAACTAACCGAGTATACAGACGTCGACAACTAAGGTTATGTTGCCTCCCAAGTATTCGGAGCATTCCTTAGCCACTGTGGTGTTGAGGACCACTTCACGGCACCATTCTAAGGCTTTCTCTTCAGTTAAGCCTTTATCTGTTGGCCATCTAGGTACTACGGGGTTGAAATCGAAGGAATTTATGTCTCCGGTGAAGACATAGTTTTCTCTTGGACCGAAGGATGGGGCAACCATCAAAGCGATGTCTGAGCGTTCGCTTTTCGACTCGGGAACGTACTTGTCCACTTGAGACTTACCGACTTTGTAAGAGTCGCCTTTTAACAGTTGTTTGTTCTTAGTTTCTGTGGTAATTAGATTAATGTGACCAAAACGTCATCATGACCATTTAACCTTATTTAAGCTCATTATAGCGGGGTCAAGCAAAATCAATCTGTACACAGACATTCAGGAACTAAGCTATAATCTTACTAAAACATTTTCGCCTACTATTGCTGTTTCTTTTAGGTTGATCATTCAACAAATAGGATAGTCCGACGTTCCCGGAATTGAGTCGGTTTCCACGAAAATCCGCTTGGACAAATTGGTTAGAGATATCTTGAAACTCCATTAACTGTTGAACGCTGACGTCATCATTTCTTCGGCAAGTGTCTATGCAGTTAGACTTGGCGTAATCGCAATTGGAATCAATGTCATTGGCCGACGATAACAAGTAAAGAAAATTGGTGCGATCAATGGCTGCCGGGGACATGGACTTCATCAAGTCAAAAGGCATCGGTTGGTAGCAAGTGCAGAACGATTCTTTGATGGACTTGACGCGAGGTGGGTTGCGATCGAAGAGACTGTCCCCAGAGGGTAACCTAAAAATATTTACGATATAGTTGCGTTAAATGTCTTGAAAGATGTAAATATAAATAAACGCTTACCTCCAAACATTAACGAATTCATCCATTTGTCCAAACTCGTCAATAAAAAGCATGGGCGCTCCGTTGATATCGTGAAAATCGTTTGACTTGGAACCGTCGAAAATACCGCAAAGGCCTCTGGTATGTCCGTAATCGGAACTAGGCGCTTGCAAGGTTAGAGACATCCCCCACGATTCCAAATAAGCACGAATCATCGTTCCTGATGGAAACAGAACCTGTGGTTGGATTAATGGGAACACGTCACACAGTAATTAAAGGATTCGACACGGAACAAATTGCGGTATTTTTTTTCTTATCTCCAGCCCTCCAGGCAATATTAAATTATTCCGTACCGTCAGCACTTTGCCTTCTTTCGACTCGAGAAGTTTCACGGTTGGTTTCTCTCCGTCGAGGGTCGTGACTGACACCTTAGGGGTTGCGCTGTGAACTTCTCCGTGACACGTGTCAACTACTACGAGTTCGTTATCTTCCCTAGCAGCAAAACCGCAAGTACATGATACCAGCGATGGGAAATTGTTACATTGCCAAATACGGGAATGAATTTCAAAGTTACGTATCGTGCTCTTATACAAAACGAATGTACCCGTTCCGTAATAATCGTATCTCCTATTCGAAAAACCAATTTCCCGCGTGTTAATTAAATACAATCGTGACTCGGTAAGTTCAAACCTCGTACGTACTTTTTGTCAAAAGTGATGAAATGCGGTTCCGTAAAGGCGTAACATCTACTGCTTGGAATGTTTGTGGTGGTCACCTAAAAATTAATGACCAAGTCAAGCGTTACTTAATAATTTCGTAACTTAAGCTCCGTCGTTAAAAACAACCCCATAAAAATGTCTGGATCGGGAATTTTCCCGCTATATGGTTCGTAAATGTTACGCGGGAGCACTTTCTAAGATTATAAATCTGTAAAAAGTCTGGGATTTATATAAGCTTACAATCTGAGAAAGGATGTACGTTAAAATCCCACTTTTTCTAGAATTCTGACACATTCTTTCGATGCAACTGAGTATACAGGGAACTTTTTCAAGTTGAGAGTGAACACGCGATGGTACCCTTGAAAAATAGAAACTCTCGCGTTTCTCTCCGGTTGAGACTCGAGGGATGAAGCGTTTAAAAGCTACTAGTTTCCCAGTTAAAGGTTTGACTAGGGTAAAAAACATTGGCCCTGCCCTTGGGGAATGCTTTGGTCTTTGGTTGTGACACATTAGGTTGGGGGACGTCACTCTTTCTCTCACCTCGACGTCTAGAGTGTCGTAGCCACTCCAGAAAGGATCGTCTTTCGCTAGGAGCGTCGTTTCGATGACATTCTGCGTGGTGCCATCATTCATGAAGTCCTGGACAGCTTTGACTTTAACTTCGGCCGAACCGCAATCGACGTCGCATTCCCCCGTGGAGATGGCCACTTCGCAAGCTGACAGACTGATGTCGGCGGGACGCATGCTGGAAGCTATACGACGGCGTCAGTCGAATACCCACGAGCCATCGCGTGACGGATTGAAAATATACGAGGAACAAAAATATAGTTCCCTAACACCACACTTAAAACATCGTCAAAGTCTTAAGTAAGAATTTTCTCTTTATGGGACATTTCGACCCTAATACCTAATGATGTAACGATACGTTTATGACTTTCTGAAACACAGGGTGATATCATTTTTCATCCTGTCTTTTAAAAATCAAGCGTATTTTCTAACAAGTTATTCATAAAGAAGGGGAGAGGGGAATAAATTTCGCGCTTAATCAATTAATACGCGTAAGTACCTACACATTACTCTGGTTTTCAATTGGATGACGACTTTACAGTTGGGTGAGAGAGAAGGGCACAAGTAGGGTATTGACAAAGAGAAGCGTAAACGATGCAAGCTACCGTCCTCTTGAATATTTAAAGTTTTGGGCTCGACCTTTACGGAATAATTAAATACCTTTTCAGTTTGACCATCCTAGCGGCAATTTTCAGACAAATTTATGTTTATATTTACTTTGATGCCTAAGAAGAAGGCTTCACTGACGAACGTTGAATTTCGCACCGAGTTTGAAGTCTCCTCGTATACTTGAACTTCGCAAACAACCTAAGTTAACAATTTTTTTTACTATGTAGGTCTATTAATATTTTAATTTCACGAGGGGCTAATCACTCTTAGATTCCCTGTACACCTATCAATCTAGATCTGTGAAATGTAGGACGTCACAAGATTATACGCGTAATCCCTTTAGTAACAGTCGTATGTACACCAATTACCTCGAGTGAATGGCCCCTCGGTCTGTCGAATTTTCTTATTATCGACATAAAACTATTTTTTAGTTCAACACGGACTATATAATACGCTCTTGGAGTGAATTAATACTCTGAAATTAAGTAGAAACCGCTTTTAAATTATAATATAACTTACCCTATCTCCTAATTTTAGAAATTCGGCTATTTGTATCGTGTCCTGCAATTCCCGAACATCGTAGACTGTCCTCAACAGCACCCTCGTATCCTCGGGTTGAAGTAATTTATACCATATAACGGTGAAGACCCTTTCAGGCGGAGCAACTTGATGTCCAAATGTACCGAATGAACACACCAATTCCACGGAATTATTAGATACTCGAGGTTGAATATGAGGTTTACTTGGAAGGCTGATAGCTTCGATAGCTAACATAAAAAGAAATAAAATAAAATTCATTAAAAAAACAAGAAAATCTATTCTAAAAAGTCATAAATTTTATATGCAAATGAGATGCGTAATTTAGGGAACGAAAATTTGAGGAAAAAAATAAATAAATTGGAGACATCTTATATTACGATGATAATTGACACAGCGGAAGAAACCTTGCTAGATTTCTACGAAAATTTATTTCGTTTTTGGGAAATTTTTCATTACTTTTTTTTCTTTCAAAATTTTTTGAAAAGAAAGAAATCAGATTGGGTCTGATGATAAAGACTCCCCAAATTCCAAATCCCTCGCGGTGTTTCTATTTCAAAAGAAAAGAAATATAGGCAAATTCTATCCCTTTCGGCGTACGTAATTAATATAATTTGCATTTTAAATTAACTTCTAAGATTTTTCATTGAAACTATATAGCGATACATCTTTTTTTTTCTTCTCTCCTTATTTTCTAATCTCAAAAGAAACTAATTTGCAAGTTAGATATTATTATATCAATTCTGAGGTTTTTGGCAAATATTTACTTATTTATTTTGGAAATTATTTAAACATTAATATACAGTAGACCTGGCCTGGGTTGTGGTGATGTTAGAGTAATTAAGTTTGTTTTTTTTAACAAGAAAAATGTGCAAAAGAAATGTAATGCCCTGGAGATAGAATTGAATCTCAAAGTATACGTTAGGCCTAATGTATCTAAATTCAAAATTTCTTTGGAAGATACCTAACCGTACAACACGAAATCTTCTTTATGGCCTCGCCTCTCTTTGGCGATTGAATTTAGGGAAACCGGAGCGATATTATTTCGAAAGGCCTTTAGTGTCAAATATAGCCAAGGGCGCGTTTGATTTCTCTTCTCAGCTATCCAATCGTATATCCAAGTGTATATATATCTTTCTCCGTTCTCAATTGCTTTGGACGATTGCCTTTGATACACTCCCTAAAGGTTTAAATTTCGATCATTTTTCTTTTTCTACCAATGGCCAGCCAAAAAGAGGTCACGTGGATTTCTAACTTTAAAGTCTGCGTGAATTGAATAAAATTGTGTGTCAGGTAAAACTGCGTGTTAAATAAGCTTGATATCACTTAGATTAACACTAAGCCTAACCTTTTAATTAATATTTCTACACAGATCACTTAAAAATAACGATTATTTCTAGAATGCTTTTCATTTTTTTTTTTTTTCAAAAGACTAAGTGAAGTATCGAATATTTCAAATTGAAATCACATAGTCATCTACAATATTGAAAAAGATACCAGTAATTAAAGGAATACTGAACTGATTTAAAAACAATTTCAAAACTAAAGAAAACATTTT
The DNA here is from genome assembly GCF_054372755.1 of Phalangium opilio. Lineage (NCBI taxonomy): Eukaryota > Metazoa > Arthropoda > Arachnida > Opiliones > Phalangiidae > Phalangium > Phalangium opilio. Next base: position 1,281,940 of record NW_028324187.1, on the reverse strand, counting down.
TTTGAGAGTTTAAACTCTTCTGATTCCAAAAATATGCTTAATAAATATTTAAATATGAGGAAAACACAGAAAAAACACTTCGAAAACTTGAAATTTGGGGGAAAAAGCAAATTTGCGGAGAAGATTTTTGGCGGGTTTTTCTCCTTGCTACGTCACTCACGGCATCTCGCGGAAAAGCCAAGCGCGCGCGCCCGAGACTCCCGAGTATACTAATGCCGCGCGAATCTGAATAAATTAGGCTTAACGCGGCGCTGAGACACTAACAGGCGTCACGTGAGCGACATCAAGAGAGAAAATTTCTCCTTACTACGTCATCAAACGGAACATAATTTAGCTAAGCCTTTTCCAAACACAAAACTTTGATTGCAATTTTATAAATTTCTTCGAAACCAAATACAAAAGTAAACATATCATAATAAACTAGATTTTTCAAGGATTTTTTTCGTATTTTAAGTTTGTGGATGACGAAAATTATGGCAGTAACTCTTTAAGTTTTATGACACGACCCTGCACGCTACAGCTCTCAGTGAAGCGAATGACGCGTTAGACTAAGGTTTCCAATTAGAGTCCCCACATAGCATTACGTCATGATCTGTTTCGCAGAGGGAATAAGCGTGCATGCAGGTTCCGGTAAGTACACTTAATTACCTGTATATTTTTTAATATTGTAGATGGAATGGATACACGATTACAATTGTCATTATTTTACAGGCCTCCTTGAATAAAAAGAACAATTTTAGCCTAACCTTTACGTTAGGAATATTTCGGGTGTTGAAAATAACAAGTGATTTTTTTCACCTATTCAACCTCACTTTAAGAATTATCGAGTAAAGGAGGTTTGAGAGAGAGAGAGAGAGAGAGCGAGAGAGAGAGAGAGAGAGAGAGGGAGTGAGAGAGAGAGCCTTGGAGAGAAGACATATTATATTTCTATTTTTTGGCTCCTCCCGATTCGATTATAGCGAAAGTAGGTCGAATGTAAGAGATTTTGTAGTCGGCGGAACACTAGTAAAGAACTCTTACTCTTTCGGATGCCCTCTTCCCAATCTCTCGGACAGCTCCAGGCCACAATTTCCCAAGAAAGCTCTAAATTCAAGGCGATATTGAATCCGAGTGATAGCCTCGATAAAGCTACGAACTTCGATTTGATATTTATTAGCGTTATCTATTGGGTTCTCTCAGAGAAAGATTGTAGCGAAGTGGAAACGCCATGGGTACCCAACGCTCGGAAGGTTCTGAGCAAAATATATCCCGATACTTAAAAGGGTAGAAGAAATCGTTTAAAATTCTAGGTTCCCATGTGCACTTTCGTCCAAACATTCGTTCCACTTTCAGGATCTGTAGTATACTTATCTTAGTGTCAAAACACTGTAACTCAGAATTAGCTATTTCCCTTAATCCTAGATTGTTTTCGAGCTGATGGTTTCCAGAGAAACGTTTCGTCTACAAATCTGACTCAACTGCAGCTTAACCATTCGACATATATCAAGTCCAACCCTGAGAGTATGGAATTAAAACGTAGGCCGTGAAATTCTGTACTCAATCGCCGTGGAAGGGAACAATGGATGGCGAAGGCTGAGGTTGAATTTTATATAATAATATTACGTATGAAATGCTTGGCGGGGAAGCCATCATTCTGAAACTCCGATCTTATTGAATTTTCCCATTGCCCCTGTAGAAATGTCTATCTTCCATTGCATTATTGTTCAGGGAGAAGCTATCTTACTGGGGATTTCTAATAGCATTTTCCATTTGACTGCTCCAGAGTCCAGACTTGCTCTGGATCAGCCTTTATCTCCTCAGTCAGATCTGCTATGATCGAGAGACAAATTAAATATTTCGTTCTAGACCTTGGTCTATAATTTTACTGAAAAATAACTGGAACAAAACCTACCGCTCTGGGAGCAAATGGAACACGTGCAAAACCTGCTCTGGGCGCAAATGGAACACGTGCAAAACCTGCTCTGGGCGCTATTGGAACACGTGCAAAATCTGCTCTGGGCGCTATTGGAACACGTGCAAAATCTGCTCTGGGCGCAAATGGAACACGTGCAAAACCTGCTCTGGGCGCTATTGGAACACGTGCAAAATCTGCTCTGGGCGCTATTGGAACACGTGCAAAATCTGCTCTGGGCGCAAATGGAACACGTGCATAATCTGCTCTGGGCGCAAATGAAACACGTGCAAAATCTGCTCTGGGCGCTATTGGAACACGTGCAAAACCTACTCTGGGCGCAAATGAAACGCAAATTTCAAATGGGTAAAGCTATTAAAAATCACGGTAATGTCAACTACTACATATTTGCCCTTAAATAAATCGAAAGGTGTACCAAAAAAAAAAAAAAATACTAAATTCTTGTTCAAAGTTATATCCCACCTCACCATTCCTACAAACACCTAGTGTATACAGTAAGTATACTTTCACAGCAGCTAGGCCTATGTCTTGTTCTTGACTTTTTTTACCTTCTTCGGCTTTCGTTGAAAAGAAAAAAAAAAGAAAATAAAACGTAGATATATATATATTTTTCCCCCTTTCGAATTGGCTGGCGGTAGCGCGGCGTCGATTCTTTTCGTTATTTTTACAGTATAAACTCTTTTTTTTTCGGACAGGCGATCTTATAACAATTTGATAGAATCTGAAAGAGGTAGTAGCTGTAGCTGTATAGTCTGGCCATTCTTTAGAAAACGATATCCAACAGTATACCAGCTACCTAGGACCTAAGGGGATTCGGTTTTCTCAGTTTTCTTATTAAAAGAGATGCCAGGATACCATTGCCGCCGTTGAGAGTGGCTTATATATAATACAAGAGTTAAGTAAGACTTTGCTGAAGAAAATTTCAAACTCCCTTCCTTTCCTGTCATCCCCCCTAACACCACCACCAATCCACGGCTTCCGTCTCACTGACATAAAATCCTGATTTATTATCTGGCATCTCCTATTATATATATTTTTTTAAACCTTAAAAAAACGCGAGAATTGTGTGAGAAAACAAGGAGAGCTAAGAAACGAGAGTTGAAATATAAAGGTTAAAGTGAAGGCAGCATAATATTATACCAAGAAGTGATATCTAGTTTATTAGGGACTTGTGACTGCACCATGACTTAGTTCTTAACCTCGTATCTTGAACAGTCAATAATGTGGGTTTTTTTGACTTGGCTTTTAGAGGTTAATGGGTAGCTAATTTTTTTTTAATTCAGCCAGAAGAATTGACCACGTCATAACTCTGGCTTCTATATTAATGGGAGACTTAAACGCATTCATAGTGTGATCAAGAAGTAATATCTAGTTTATTAGGGAGAAGGTATAAATTCACCACAAAGCTAGAAAGCTTTATATCCAGTCCAAACGTAGGTCCGGAGTTAATCCCCGCCGCCTCCAATTACAACCAGCATCTCATTGGTTCTTGAAAACTCACTTCAGTGCGACGCGAATGACGAAAATTACTTGTATTTTCCGACTGAGGAGAAGCGAAATAGCCCGGCCTCCTTTTACGTCCCCCCCCTTGTATTTTGAAAGGGGACTGAGACTATGGCGCGTGAATACTTAGGTATCTTATACCTTCCCCCTAATAAACTAGATATCACTTCTTGGTATAATGTTATGCTGCCTGAACTTTTTTTTCTCAATATTCAAGGTTCAATTAAGAATTAAAAATATTTTTATACATATTGAGAACTGTTGAAATCTTCTAATTGATTTACTTCACTAATCAACTATCGAGAATGCAACGAACGCAGGCTAGCGCGATTAAATATTGAAACTGTATAGTTTTGAACTACATACTCAAGTTGAAATTAATTACATCAGAGGCTAATTAAACCGCTTCGTAATAAACCATCAATTTAGTTTGGACAAATTTAATCCGATCAATATATATATATATAGTGTCCTCCCTAAAGGTTGTCGCAAAGGCCTAAGTCGACGCTAATAATCAATTCGCGTTCCTGATAAACCAACAGAATATAAGATTCTAATCTATTTTGAATGATTACTTGAATGTCGATTGATTGAGATTAATTTATCAAAGCCAAATTCTAATTACAAAAACTTTAATAGAGGTTTATTTCCCTTAAATTAAAATGGAGTATGAACTGTTGCCATAAATAACGTTCTAAAGGTAAGATGAAACGAAAGTAATCTATATCTATATAAATCAAAGTCCTGACAGACTGACTGATAATCAACGCCCAACCCAAACCGCTTGTTCTATAGAAGGCTGAAAATTGCAGGAACGTTACTCATAAGTAGTAGGCGCGTACTAAGAAATATTTTTCCAATCCGCCTCCATCTTAAAAAATGGCGCCCAGAAATATAAAAAATCTTCTCTATGCAACAAAGTCCGCGCGATTCAACCGATTTCACAAATATTTAGTACACTGGTTTCCTTTAACCTATAGACGGGCTGAATAGTCTTTTGGGTTCGAATTGTTGCCATCTTTTTAAATGGCGGCCAGAAATTTAAAAGCCCTTCTTCATGGAATAATGTCCGCGTAATAAAAATGTCCCGACGGGCTGACGGGCAACGCCGAGTGCCTTCGCTCCTAGGATGCTACAAAAATATTAGTCATCAGTAAAATCTACCCATTCTTTATATCATTTTGATGGAAGTTCTTATTACACGCGAGCGACGCCGCGGGTAACAGCTAGTTTTCTAAAAGTTCTTTTTCCAGTGTTAGCCTCACCTCGGGATCTTCTCAAAGTTATTTCAATCTACCTTTAAACAGCAACGTTTACGTAAAGACGCGGCCATTACCTATCATAGCCATCCAATTTCTTTTTTGAAAAATAAATGAAAAGCATACGACTTAATTTCAAAGGGAACCCATTGAAAAGAGGCTAAACTATTATCAGGAAATTGACCTAATTTTACTGGACCTTTTCGGGGGGGGGGAGTCAGATGAAAGAGAGCTGAATTTAATATCTTGTTGGAAGCGATTTTATAATGTAAAGGTAGAAGGTCGTTAAATTTTTCGAGGGCAAAATGAATGAAAGAAAAATCTCATTAGAGTCCAGAGAGAATGAGAGAGAGAACCTCCAAAGTAATGCCCCCCCCCCCCGCTCTTAGGCAACGTTATGTACTTAATATTCAAGCTCTAACAACGCCGTAATTATTTCCTCAGCTGATAATATCATCCACAAAGACCCTCTCTAATTTTTGAAAGGGTTAAGTTCACCGCGGAGTTGTTTCTAAATGATGTGTACAGAGATTAACTAATAAAATAATGACTATAATACTCGCAAGGCCTCCTGTTCATTTTTATTCGAACCCATTGAATCTCTCGACAAAACTGTGGTAAATTTCTCAGAGATCAATTTGTATTTTAGATGCACGGTAATAAATATTTATTTTAAATATAATATTTTATTAGAAGTATATAATACTTCCTTTCGAGGGAAGTGTACATACCACAAAGCGGGGTATTTGTAACATGATTCTTCCCAACATCATCTGGAACATTTATTATAGCAAGGATACTAAACCGAATCACATACGAGATAAATAGTTCCCCCTCATCATTACTCTATTAGCGCTTAACTATTTGCCAAGGCGCATGCATGCGCTTGTGGATTTTTGTCCCACGTTAAGACAATCAAGGTTTGTGGGTTGATTGTTGAGGACTTCGTACCAAACAGTTAAAGAATTCACCCTAGCACGGTACGATGCTCATCTGAAGTTTGATGAGCGCGAGATCAAACAAAAAGGGTACATGAGCCTGGGAAGAATCATTTTTCATAACTAGAATTCAGTCCTAGAATTTGGTAGCCAAATCTGGAACCCTCACTCAGCTCTCGACATTCAACAACTAGACAACATTCAGGGTTCCTTCTCTCGACTACCGCGTATCCTAAAACATCAACCCAGAGACAGTAGGCTATCTACCCTTGGTTGGCCTTCTTTGACTACTCGTCGGTCTTACCTCGACCTAATCAGTTTATTCAAAATCCTAAATTGTCCCGACCAAAGATTCTTTTCCGCTGCTCCCTCGTCTATCCCCACCCGTGGTCACCATAGAAAATTATTTCGTCAACAGGCTCGTAAAAATCAACTGAAGCACTCTTTTTTCCATCGGTTGGTCCCCATCTGGAATTCCCTACCCCCTGAGATTATCTCCCTAAAATCACTTGTGCAATTTAAAACCAAACTTAAACACCACTTAAACCTTTAATTAATTCCTCTCACAATTTTCAACCTAAGAAATCGCAGCTGTAAGGCTTCATTCAGCCCTAGCTCGTATCCCCCCTCAGGAGCAAAAAAAAAAAAAAAAAGTATTAATATGATACAGAGTGTCATCCTTCTTCTATTATGCTCTTCTGATTATATTTATACTAAAGGTATTTTAACAAGAAAAGACGTAACTAAATTGGTCTGAAGCCTTAAAATCTGTGATAGATCAAAATGCCCAAGTCCTCTAACTTAAAGAACATAGTAAGAAAATAAGATTTGAATAAAATAAAATTTTTGTCCCATATTCATTGATGATAACCTTTGCATAGAGAATCCTTTGATGCTATGGACAGAAAAAGACCCTACTAATATTAAATCTATAAAACAGAACTAAAAGCCGAAAGCTTTTTCCTCTGCAATTTCTCTCCTTCTATTGCTTCTTTGAGAGAAAGTCTTTTGTTTCGATCGATGAAACAAAATCCATCCTAAAATCCTTTAGCTTTCCTAAAACTCTAAAAGCAAAGAGTATAACGTACGTGAAGCAAAGATATATCTAGCCTTTTTTATTGTATATCCTTAGCCGTTAGAAACCATTGGGCGAGCGTGACCAAACTAGTCACTAGACGGATTTTCCTAGCTGCCGGTATTAGCCTGTTATAATCTGCTTACCCCGAGCTTTAATCCCTGGCCAAATCTTTCTAAGAGGCTTTTTATTTTATAACTTATATAAAGACTTCAGATTTATATACGGCTAAATTCCCCCCCCCTACTTATATAACAAAGATACATTACTAAATATACGCAACTTGTTTTGAAAAATTTCTCCTTAGTTCGTGATTTAATATTTAGAAAACTTAAGGTAACTTCCTATATACACGAAATTGAAATATAGGAAGTGGTTCTTAATCTTAACTTCCTCAGTACACGCACTAAGCCTTGGAAGAATATTACTATTTAAGAAGGTTTATTAAAAATCTCGTATCTTAATTGGGTGACGCGATAGCTATACGTCATTTGGGAGAGTATTAATTATAGTTGTCTCTCTAGTTTTTCATTAAATTCAAATGACTAGAATAGCATCAACAAGCGATTCTAAGAAAGCTTAAAATCTACACCGCCTTAGGCCTTGGTCAAAAAAAAGTGCGTCATCCTTCATTATTAGCACGAGAAAAAATAGACATACTCAAATATCTTTATCCTTTTCTGGCAAAGCTAAATAACCAATCAAATTGAAATATATACTAGGCCCATATCCAGAAATAAAAATTGATAAATTCTTATTTTTCTTCAGAGTGATGTTGTTTGAATTGGCGTGAAAAAACGGCGACTTCAAAAGAAGGCAAAGGTTCTTTCTTAACATTACAAAATAGCCAATATATATTTCTCTTATTCTTCAGCCTTAAGCCTCGTCTCGGAATAGAATATAATAAAAAGACGTCGACTTTTCGTAAACTATCCTTTCACTTTCTCATAAGACCCCTGCTTTAGATATTGTCCTTTATACTCTCTTAGCATCTTGCTAGCCAAACATTCCCACACGCTGTATTATTCCGATACTTCGAATATATCGCGTTGTTTTGGGCTGCTTTTCAACGTGTTAAGTATCTATAGCTTTGAGCTACCACCGATATTTCCCGTCCATTACAAGCGCATGAGAAAAACGAATAGAACTCGGTCCCTATCCTGGAAGGAAATTTAATTCGGGACCATTGCTGATATCACTGAATTTCGGTTTTAAATCCCTATAGTTGAAACTAAGGTTTCGTAGTATCTTAAACTGATAAATGAGGAAAGATAAAATTTATTTATTTTTGAAATATTTGCAGTTATTGAAAAAGACAGGTCAAAGGGCTCTGGAGATACAGTGATAGGTCACTGAGTGAATCAATTTCACAAGCTTATAAAGTACGTGAGTTTCTTCTACGCAGGGTTAATATGATGTCCTGCACATCTTGTTGATTGTCCCTTGGCAAAAGGGAATGAGACAGTTTTACTTTATTTCTTGCGGGTTTCGTATCAATTTCGGAGGGAAGCGGATCTAATGTCTCCCGAGTGTTTTGTCGTAAAAGGGGACAACGCTTTTTGCATTAATATTTCAAGGCCTTAAATTTCGCCCAAGGCTAGCTAGTTTTACTAAGCTTAACATTGGGACAAGTATACCCGTCCCAAATTGAGACCCAAACCTAGATATAAAACTTCACAATTTCGCCTAGATATATAATGCAAATCATGCAGGATCTCAAATTCGGTTTTTCAGAAAGAGAGAGAGATGATGATCATTCCTTTATTTAGGAGTAAAAACTGCCCTAACCATTATAGGGTTGCATATACACAGTGTACCAAATCAGTCGCGTGACATCGTTAACCAAGTATTTAAAATAATTTTTTTGTTTATTTTTTTTAGTTTAGTTTAAACAAAGCTAAGTTATGAATAACTTTATCATTTAATTAAGAAGAATGGAGATGAAAGTTAAGCTGCGCAATTGAATCTCTTAGCACAGATATTGCAATGTCCGTTAAAATTTGTTCGTGCAGTCGAGAGAGAGAGACACACAGACAGAGAGAGAGAGACACACAGACAGAGAGAGAGAGAGAGAGAGAGAGAGACACAGACAGAGAGAGACAGAGAGAGCGAAAGATAAAACCTTTTAGAGATAAAGTTTAAAGTATATTCTACCAAATACATGTAGATACTTCACAAACATGGAGGATTCATAACATTTACACCAGAAGACCAGGCTACGTGGAGGACAAAAAGCAGACGGATTTCTGTGCTCCATATAGCCCATCCTGGCTTCCTGGTGTAAATGGTATGAATCCTCCATGTGTGGAAACTATCTATAGGTTTTTTTGGTCTACTATTCCAGACAGCAATATTGACATTGCAAACCAGGAAGTTACTTAATCTGTTGTCTTATACGGGTTTTTGATTTGTATTGATAAAAAAATAATACTGATACTCTATTTCCAATTCAGAATTTTGCATCTGAAATCAACTTCACGGACTCATAATCCGCTTAAAGTTGCAATAATTAGGCCTATTATTAATTTATTTTAAGCAATTAATTTTTCGCCTATTAATTTCGTCCCTCGGGGTTTGACATTAAAGAGTGATTAGGCGTGACCTTTATATATGTGATCATCTCTAAAAAGTGCAAGAGGGCAATGCAGAAATGATCCCCCTTTTTTTAGTAATAGACGAGCGAGTGACGTTGTTAATTAAACTAACCTTTTCCGGGTTGCGACGTGAGTTTAGTTACAAAATTCTTACCCACTTTGCTGAAGTTTAGGGTTATCACTTGGCTGATGTCTCAGAGTCGAGGCTAAAAAAACCGTGGCGGTATAAGTATAGCGTAGGGGTACGGGCTAAGGGTCTTTCCAATTAGGCGGATCAAGCATCTGGAATTCGAGTCTAATTAAGCGGTTCTTTTTACTCATTAGGCCCGCGTGTGTGTGTGCCCTAATCACGGCGGGCAACGACATCTGTTGCTAAAAACGGAACCCCTCTAAAAATCTATTTGCCAGAGATTGAAAATTTACTCACTCCTATCCCCCTATCCGATCCTCTTCCCTTATCGGAGGCCTAATTTTAATTTCACGTTGAGAATACACTACAATCAAAGCTAACATCGCTTTAAAATACCCTTAGAAACTCCCATCCCTAGAATAAACTCGCGCTGATATAAACAATCTTCTCCAGACCCGTTTTTTACTTAAAAATACAATATAAGATTTATCGGTGACTCCCCAAGGATTTTATCATTCTTACAGTGTAACTTTTTAACTTTGTTTCTTTTCCTTAGAGGCATTTTTGTTTGTTTAAATTTAATTAGCTAGATTCGTGGAGCAAATAATATTGATTCGAAAGGAACAGAGATAATAAATTTTCTTACTCGTAATTTCTATTTGTATCCCTAAAGTATGCTGAGCTAGTTATACAATAGTTGTTTAATTAACTAGACTCGTTTCATATAAATGACAATATGTCTCGCTATTAACAACACGAACGTGAAAGAATATCCGATACTTATTTTCACGCAGCTATTGATTTTACATGGATTTATTTATAGCTTCCATGAATATTAGGCTGGCTATTGACATCATCAAAATATTTATTTTCATAAATTGTGGCACTCTACTAACTGCGCTTAATAATTAGCTCATTAATTAACGTAAAACGTAGAAACGTCTAACATGTTGAAGTTAGTCATTTTTGAAGCTTTGGTATTTTTAAATGCTCTATTTTGATATTCGGCAACCCGTTTCTAATTTCTCAACTTTCAATCAATATTCTTGGGTGAAATTGAATAAATTATCGATTTGTATGATATATACTACGAATTAGGAAGTTTGATCCGGGTCAAGAAAGCTTATAACATATTTTAAGCGTGTTTGTCGAGCCAGATGTTTTATTCCCTTAGCTAAAACAAGGGACTAGTTGTCTTTCTTTTGTTAGGTTTACCATTCTCGAACCCTATATACGTTACCTTGGGTCTAATGAGGGTTAATTATCCGCCTGTTTTGTTAGTGTGTTGCTGACACTATTTGTTTGTTACAAAAAATAAAGGATTTGGATAAAATGACTGAGAAATGGAATTGGTCTTATAGTTTTCTGGCTTATATTAACGTGTCGAAGCATAATTTTATTTGTTAATATTTATATTAAAAGGAAAATAAGACGTCGAATGATGTAAATAAGGGAACATTATCGTGTTGTTTACCGTGGGAAAATTCAAAGGGTATAAATTTGACCTATTTTTGTATTATTGTGTACGTATATTTCAAATTGCCCCTGGTAGGTCGCTTTTCTTTGTACATTAATGTTCAGCGTGTGAAACATTTCTACAGGGGCTATGGGAAAATACATGGAGTTGATTCATCCTGGTGGATAGCTTTCCTGTAGGATAATGTTTATATATTTGGAGCAAAACCTTCTCGAAAAAATTAAAAATAAACAATTAAAAGAAAAATAAAATAAATAATAAAAGCCAAAAATAAATAATAAACAATTAAATAAAAAGTAAAATAAATAATAAAAGTCAAAAATAAATAAATAAATAATAAAAACAAAAAATAAAAAAAATAAAATAATAAAAACGAAAAACAAAATAAATAATAAAACGAAAAAAAAATAAATAATAAAAACAAAAACAAAATGTTATTTTATTGTGTTAGTCTTGGGGCAAAGGTTAATAATTATGTCATTACTTACACAAAATAAATTTTAAAATCAGATATGTTAAAAGTTAGTAATGTTAAATAAGAAAGCGTTTTACATAAAAGCATTTAAGTATTCCCTACTAATAACGGTATTAAAATTATTTAAATATTTTAACTCAATCTCGTTACCTTAACAATAATCCTATTACATTTTAAGGGAAATATTTCGACTAAACTTTTGCCATCTTATTTAAAAGAGAAAAATAAAGATTATTTCAAATAACGAATGCATCTACAATATAAATATTTGTATAGATGGTTCCAATTTGAAATATTCATTATATTATATGCTCTGTCGAATGACATAGAATGCCGAAAAAATTTTAGTTTAGAACTTTCCTTTAAGGTTATATGGACTTACATAACAATTTATATTCAATCTAAATTCGAAAAACGCGCCATGGGAGACGAAGGAAACTTATCTAAATATTTAAATATGGATAAACCGTTGTTAAAAACCTACAAAAGTTTAATATGAATAGTGCATGGATATATATATAAATATATATTATTGCATTTTTTAAACATACTAAAATCCTTAAAAAAATAATATTATGTCAAGCTGCAAACATTTTCCCTTCCCAGGTTGGGAATGATTATATATAGACAAATACAACCTTGGAAAATACTCGTTTCTATATATAAATACTACCAGAAGTCCATTAAATTAGCCTAATTTAATGGACTTCTGATACTACCAATTAAATGGGGCGAAAATACCTTCGAAGACTGGTAATTTCCGCAGTATGTCGAACGTTATTTATAACAAGACTTGGCCTTTTTAGGGTAAATATTTACCAACCTCAAAGCCCTTTCTTCAGTCAACTCTCTAATTAAAGGTTATTGACGTGATTCTTTACGCTATACGTAATGGTAGTATCTGTACCGTCTACGATAGTAATACATTTGACGCGAAACAACCCACCGGTAATAATAATACTGCCTAAGATGGTCGTAGTACCAATACCAGTAATAATGGTTCGACCGGGTGATTGACGTATGAGCACCACTTATAGTTAAAACCTTACCCTGTGGTTGGTAGGAGGCGTAGCTAGGTGTGGCGCAATAAGCCATGTGACATCCTTGGGTCGCCTTCAAGTTGTAAACGTAAAACGAGCCGCAGTTTCGAACTATGACCTGATTTCGGAAAACGCAACAAGCCGAGTGACGTTGACCCGGAAACGACCAAGTTGTGCACGTCATTAACGTGGTTTGAGCGCCAACATCGGGTAGTCGCTCGTCTTGACCAAGGGCTAACCATATTGGAGCTTGGGTACCGCAATGGTTGACCTCGGCGCACGTGGTAGGTAAGTCGGCCGATGTTCCATTCAACTTAAATCGATACCACCCAGCTTCCAAGGTCCTGTCGCAAATAAGACCTCGCGTAGATGTAGCTTGATATTCGGCGCTCCTTCGATAATCGTCCAGAATCGAATGATTGTTACAGGGATCTGTAAAGCGGTCAAACAAAACCAAAATTCTTGTTAGACACGATACGATAGGAAAGGGTAAAGGTTACGCGAAACGTTACACGGATAAGCCTTGACATATCCTTACTGGCATGGTAGTGTTGCTCTAGCTTTACTTAAATATAAGCCTGCCTTGATAGTCAAGCACGCATTGGAGCAATTACCAAAGAGGGCATTGACGGATAGGCTTATCTCGAACCGATAAGAACCCGCAGCGAGATGAGAGAAATATAAGCCAAAAGCACGGAAGAACGCGCCGCGTGGTGGACAGACCGACGACTCCCAATGAATAAACACAACTGAGACGAGCACGAGAGGGTGCAAAATAAATAATGGCCTTTCCTCTCTTTTAAAACTCGTGGGAACGCGTGTGTCCTATACTCATCCACTCTATAGTCCTACTTCATCCCTTTGAGTAGCTATATACCACGAATCCACGACTTTGTAGATCATATGGTTGATCTGGTAAACGTCCATAGGCTGACTGGTTAATATCAAAGGGATTTTCTCAACCATTCCAACCGAAAATTCTTCCACGGACCACGTTCTCATATTCTGAAAGCTTTCCTTAGGCCCGGTTAGATGTAAATTGGATCTCAGGGTGCCGCCGAGGCTATCAAGGCTCTCTGGGAGGATTCCAAGGGACGCGCTTCACCGTAGGGCGTTGTCAACTCGCCCTAGTCCGAACCATATCTTTAAAATCAAAAACAACGTATGTGTTTACATTGGAAAAGGTATAAAGATACTTCGTTTTGCCTGTATTTTTATTTCTTTTTTCAAACAGTGTACTTGAGTTTCCGTGTCATTCTGTATGTATGGGCCTCAAGAACTTTCGGCTGGCTTTAATTTTATAAATAAAAAACACCGCCAGTATACCCTGTGCGGAAAGAAATACACCACACGCTGGTTTTTCTTAAGAACCTTATTTGTTTTGGAGTTTGTTTCATATAACTTATACAAGTGTATTCGAAAGGATCGGTACCTTTTCGAACCCAATTCAATCTCTTGAAAAATTACCATTCTGATATTTAATCGAATATAAATTATTCATGGGAGTATGTTGTTAAGTGCTTGAAAATGCTTTAAAAGGCTGTAAAGTAATCTATAGTCGTGTCATGTGTCACATGTCTAATTTCAATAAATTTTAAGGGTTTAGTCACTTTAAACCCGTATTTGCCTATTCCCACGGATAAGAGCGTCATCTTACACACAAGCCAAGATATTTTAAAACTTGTTCGAGCTTATTTCCTTTCCTAAGCTATAGCTAGTTCCTGCGAAATTTAACTCCAGGGTTTTACCAAAAGCTGTGAGGTTTTTTTATTCATTCATAGACTGTGAATATTTTAGTAAGTGACTGAATATATTAAATACTATCATGAATATTCACACTGATAAGAGAATAAAGTAACCATAGAGGTAAATGGTTGATGATTTCTGCTAATACCAACATCATAAGTTTATAAGTTATGTTGCATTCCATAAGTATGACACTACCTATACTTCGTAATGCTAGAGACTTCCAGCTCGAGCTAGTTCGAGAACGACAAGCGAGAATTGACTACACTAGGTTAATTTTGCAGTCCATCTTGTTCCTATTTAGTCTGTACTAAGCCTTTGACAGCGCCTCACCAGGCGTCGCTTTACCTCGAATCTATGACCTACGTCACTTCATGGTAAGGTCTCAACAACCAGTGACAAACTTATGCTTCACATATCTTATGAACTTATGCGAACACGCTCATTTCTTGACCACATGTGTTAAGGAATGTGGTGGTTGAAGTAAACATGCCCAAATGATGCACTTTATTATTTATTCCAAGCAGAAATTAAAACATTCACAACTTAAGATGCTGGTTTATGAGAGGCACAGTCGAGAAGCTAGAGGAGTATTTTTTTGTGCAAGTAACTATTCCATATACATTTTGGCCGCTATACAAATAAGAGAAATGTTTGTAACTCGAGATGGTCGAAGGAATGTCGGGGGAGTGGAGATAGAGGGACTAACAGCTTGGGCACTCGCCCTATCCTTCCAACTGCAACCTAAACCTAAACGTCGAGGAGCGGTTTGAAGATAAGAAGTTGCCATCTATATATTTTTTTTGCATCGGGGAAAGGGACAGAAAAAACGTACTCCCGGAGGCGATGGAAATGACACCATATCCTTCCCAACTTCTTATAACAATTTATCCTATCATAGCCCGTCTGTACTTCGCAATTACCCTTACCAATATCATCACAGTTGAGTTCAGTTTATATTTTGCCGATAATTGGTGTGACTATCGTAAAAAATAAGTTTCAAATAGCAAACAATGTTTAGTCGTCTTCGCGATTCAGCTAAATTATAACGAGAATTCGAGCTTAGTGCACAAAGAAAGCTATAAATAGCAACATGCTTTGACGTACGTGGAATTTCGTGGTCTTAGTAAAGCCAAAGATAGATATATATAGAGAGAAAGGGTCCGTGGAGGAACGCAAACAATTATTTGAGGAATGTGTCATCGCGCACCGGAGTCAACACGCAATTAAACACGAATGGAATCAGGAAAAAGATACTCGACATTCCGATAAGACTATCTCGCCTTCTCTCCATCCCGTGATGCTTTACTCCAGCTCCCCCTTCCTCCCAAAACAAGGCGATCTTTTCTTTAACCCAAGTCAATCCCACGGAATATTTTTTTCCCGAACTCGGTATCATCCGTATCATACGATCCTAAAGCATCCCCAACTTCCTTCGTATACCATTCTATCGATATCAGTTCAGGGTACAAACAGAAACTGATTAAGTGTAAAAGTTATCAGAAAAGTAAAAGGACTGACATTTTACTCATGTTTATCGTTTTCCTTAACTTATATATATATATATAACTTATATATAACTTATATATATATATATATAACTTATATATAACTTATATATATATATATATATATAACTTATATATAACTTATATATATATATATATAAGTAAAAGTCCAGATCCGCTGACTGATAATGTATGTCCAGCCTAAACTAGTTTACCTAGGAACCTGAAACTTGTTTCGCAGCCTTAAGTAGCTACAAGCCCTTGAGTAGTTGGTACATCGAAAGATTTCACCAATTAACTACCATTTTATAAAATGGTGGTCAGAAACGACTCACAAAAGACAGCTTTATGGTTTTTGGGGTTGAAACGCCGCCATCTTTCAAAATGTCGGCCAGAAATTTAACCATCACGGGCTATTTCTGTTGAGATAAATGGACTTTGGCATTTGACAACTTTATATTGGTTTAGGGTGCTCTGGATTTCATTAGGTTGCATTGGTGCAGAGTGCGGGGTGTTACAACAACAATAGCTTGATACGCTCACACGATTCTTCGCAATTTTCCATATACTGCACCGTGGCATGCATGACGCACAGTTCCGTTCCGTTCGTACGTTTCTGAGTCGCGTTTAATGTAGGGTTATCAAAAGAAGAGATAGAAGACGCGGAGCGCACCCTTGGACCCCCTGGAGAGAGGACAGGGACTCTAACCTCGCTTTCATGAAGCTCCGGTGAATTCTGCCATCATTGGGAAAGGTGAGATACTTAGGTCCTTCCTAACTTAAACTCTATTCGGAGTTACCGCATGGACCGGTACACTAGGGAACATCATCCCGGTTGAATGGGTGGGGTAAAAGATGCTCCCAGTGATTTTTTTGGGCGCGCGGTTCATAATTCAGAGGCATGCATTTGAGAATGACGAATAGATATCTGAACAAGTTTTGCAAATTTTCATGTTTTCCCTATAGGATTGGCGCATCGGTGTCTTCACACACGTTTCTTATATCCATGAAATGATGCTACAGCTATAATAGAAAATCGCGTGGAGAATTCTATAAGATGATTTTTAGCGATAAGAGAGTGTCGTGGTTGGTTCTAGAAGCGCATGCAGTCACTTATTCTATGGGGTGTTAAAGCGTGGATGGGCAAACGTGTGGTTACTGGCATGACGCGGGGATGTTTTTTCGCCTTTTTCTTCTCAAAAGGGAAAACGATTTACTCTCTCGTGTCTGGAAGAGGGGATGTGAATCAACTTTCTCGCCCAGTAAATTCATGCAGTGACAATAATTGTATGACTTCCTCTCCCTTCAACGTTTCGTGGAACGCTGTCTGCAGCGATGACGTTAAGTGCTTGTCTTGAAGCTGGTTTGAATCTTGTCTGAATCATAAGAGGGGGCCAGAGACTATTGAATTAGTATAGGACTGAACCCAAGCATGGTGGTCTGCCTAATGCAGACGATCTAAAAATAATGCATATTCTGTCCCTACCCCATGGCAACAATTTTGCTAAGTATAATCTAATGGTAGAAATCTTACAGATGAAGCATCCTGATATAAAGAAACGGTGTGAACTATTGTGAGTTTCGCACATGCTTTTGGGTGAACGTCTGTTTGCTTTGACTTTGCAGAACGAATTTTGCATAAACTCCCCCACTCCCGTATATTGCAAATACAGCCAATCACATACATAGAAGGTTTGCAATTAGCAGGCATGGGTTGTTCGGGGATGCGTGAATTCAAACAGAGATGGGACAAATGAAACCATGGCTCCCAATTCTGATCTCGAAGTCCCATTAAATGACTTAGAAGTCAGGGGCGCGGAGAAATATGGATTGGTAGAGGGGATGACGCCCCCAACGGGGAAAAAAAAGAGAGACGCATTAAAAGAAAGATTAACCCCAGGGGGTTAATGACGTCAATCTCACGTTAGTAAGGAACGTGAGAAAGCTATATGACAAGTTACTGCCGAGGTTAGATGGCGGCTTCTAGAGTTCCGTGAAAGGCAAGCCGACAGCGTCTACTATATAACCTAATCAAACTTGTCAGACGATTGGAGCTCCATTTATAAAATTATAGCATCTAGTTTTTTGGATTTTATTTATAGATTTAACTGAAGTATAGTAAGAGATATGTTATGGAATCTTACTACTATGGGGTGAACCTTTTTTCAGGCTCAAATTCCAAGAGGTCCCGAGACATTTTAAAAATATTTAGTAAACTAGATTTATATCATAACTGAAAATAGCCTAAAAAGGGAACGTTTAAACTAAATCATCATATAAATCACTTAAATCCTCATACATTACGTTATTTTCAAGGGAAATTGAACCTGAACTGAACCAATCCCAAGGCTGCAGTCGGACTAAAATCATTCCGAGCGAAAATGAAGCCGCCCAATTTGGACTACAGGCTTAAGAAACAGTACACTGCACGTCAAAAAGCGCCATGCCATGCCAGCCACGCACGCGTTGGATCGGGTTGCATCGCTTGCAATAACGGAACCCGCGTTTCCAAAAAGGCGCGAAAAAGAAGGGGAGGGGGGAAATTTCGGTAGTGAAAGTACCATTCTTTTATGATGGAAGAAAGATAATAACACATTCTTCGCAGCTGTTAGTCAGTATCGTCTTGACGTGTACACCAGGAGCAGAAGGCCCCAAACTCAACTCGAATACCATCCAGTCTATCTCCCCAATTTCCCCCATAGGTTCCCAGCAATAGATAAGACTGAAGTACCCATATTAAATACATTTCGTTTCTTATAAATATATCCCATTTTTAATGAAGTTAAGCCACAGATTAATCAACTTCTGGCAAACAAAATAAAGTAAAAGGCAAATATCGAGTTGTAACTAATTGGATATCACACGTTTTTCCTTCCCACAGAAATGAATCTCGATATTAAATTTTAGGCTCGCGCTCAAAGAGGGAGTGTGTCGACTGACACAATTACCAAAGACAGTCGAGATTGTCTCTTGTTGCTAATTGGTGTCTGGGAATGTTACGATGGAGAAGAGGAAATAAAATAACCAGACGTGAATAACGAAATAAAGAGCCAGATCGGGGTCGTTTTTGACTTAATTAAGGGTGATGTGACGTGTGTCGGTCGGGGCTAGAAAGAGTGGTGGTGGCACGAGGACGAGGGAGATGATTGGGGTATATATGATGAATCACCTAATGCAATTTGACAACTATATAACGACCCCAAAGATAAGTAAAATTATATACTGCATTTGGTTGGTGTAATAATTTTCGTTAGTCGATTGAGAACTCACAGAAACTTACATGAAAATGAACCACTTCAATTTAAAAGAAAAAAAGAATCACAATAAAAACTCTTAAAACAAGTGCCTTCCTTGGTAGATCCTTTGATCCCTTGAAAAATGATCTAATAAACAAGTTTTTAATCAAAAAGAGCACCGCGCTTAAGTTCAATCATTTCCTTAATATAAAAATAAAACCAGGGCCTAGGGATGTTTGGAGTTGCAGGGGGTGGGAGGTCAATGATTGGTGGATGGTGGGAAATTATTCTCAGATAATGAGATAAGAAAGAGCTTATATCTCCAGCTCAAATCGAATTGTATTAAAGAAGCGGTAAAGAAAAGAATGGCAAGAGAGTGGTGTGGGGATATGGGGTATGAGGGACGCGGCGTGCGAAAGGCTAATGGAAGTCTTTTATATTTTGGCTAGCTCGCAGCTCACACGGATTAATTAAAAACCTTCCCACCAACGGACCAAACGTCGATAAAAAAAATCCAAGCTCAATCGCTCTTTCTTTCTTTTCTCTTTACGTTCAGGATATTCCTCACAGATCCATTCGGAGAGCTCTGTACCAAACCATACGATTATAGATAAGATAGTTGAGGAGACAATATAAGGAAGATTGTCCCCTCACTTTTGCATTAAAGTTTGAAATTCCGATGGGCAACAATACCATCTCCCAAGAACTGTTCTTGTTAAAGTACTGGAATGAGGAAAAATAGTTTGGAAAAAGCTTAAAGGGGAAGAGCCAATTTCTGACGTCTTAGCTTTGGTTAATTGATCCATAAAACTTTCACCAATTTGTTGAACTAGAGTATATAGGAGCCTGTCTCGGAAAATACCGTATATTTTGAATGTTGGTGGTAGAGGGAGCTAGCTATTTCGACGGATATTTCACCTGCGTGGTACTGGTAAAGAGGCCGGTCAAAAGTTTTAGGAACTGGCCATTCTTTATCGACCGATTTTTCTCTGGTTTTGTGGCATCTAGGGCCATGAAATTAATTTGCAGGCACGTTTTCATCTAGGGGGTACTATACGCTATCCAGATTCCAGATGAAACCGAAAGAGAGAGAGAGAGAGAGAACCAGCTAAGGTTCACGGGGGAGGGGGACGTATACCAGAAACTATTTCGAAGACATTCTTTCTGGCGCTTCTGTCGTCGACCGTCGTCTACTAAAATTAGGGAAAAAAGAGTGCCTATAACAGCTTTTATGCAGAGCTGGATTCCATAGCGAGGAAGAGAAGGGGGAGGGAATACTTCATCGCCATGGAGCAAAATTGCCGACCTCTTTTCGTTGATTGCAATATCGCATTATTACCTTTTTGTTAACGCCATTATGGCTTTCTTTTTTTTTTTTTTTTGTCGGAAACTGGGTTATACCTAACTAATGGTCTTAGACTAATTGATATTACTTCAACTTTATTTACTTTTTTTTTCAAAGCTAATACTGTCTTATGTTCATGGTATTTGCGCAGTTAAAGAATTGACGTAATGGTAGGTCAATAACAGCTAGTATCATTAGGGTTGTATTAAACCCCAAGAGTGTTTATACTGAACCCAAACTCTTTGAAATTTGCAAGACGACAAGCACCCATGTTTTCTGAACATCTTCTGATTCTACAAGTCTTGAAAGGGAGCTGAAACGCAAATCGTGTCGTGAGGAAGACGCGAGAGTGTATGTCCAACTATAGAGCCGGACACTTCTCTGCTCAGAAAAGTGTAAAGACTCTAAAGGAAATCAGATATCTTTCTCGTATCCACTGGAACCGAGCTATCCTATCTCTCTTTAGATATCCTTGGAGTCTCAACATAACTAGATGCGAGCTATCAGCTCTCCATCAACCAATTTTTATCCTCAAAGGCCTTATGGGACTTTCAGTTTACTAGCTAGCGCGAACAGCTAAGGTTAGTGGATGACATGGTAGCTATAGAGTAATTGCATGCGCTCTTTCATGACATGGTTACACGACACCCCGTTTTTCGGTATTGAAGATAAGTTACAAGGGTGCTAGTCTAAGACACCAAAGAACATGACCCTTAATTTATGCCAGACTGTATATTTTTGGTGGATTGATATTCGTTATGAAACAGTATAAAGCATTGATTAAACATTAAAGTTTCCCAACAATATACTCCATTAACCTTATTCCAGGGTACTGTATTCCCTCGAGGAGATAGGAGGATAGTGAAAGCAAAGGGCTAGCTTTCTAAATTACGACTTATCAGAGATCTCCATTAATTAACACAAGAGAAGAGGGAGTTTGACGCACTTCTCGTAAAATCAGCGCCTTGAACAGCGAGTGTGTCGCCCACCGTATTGCAAGCACCTTATAGAAAATTCTGGTCTAATATTTGCGGGAACCCTAAAACGTCCAATATACGACGTCTTTATATCCCCGACTTGAATATCTGACACTTTCAGAGTTATTCCATGGTCAACGGGAGCGACGCCAAGCGACGTGAACCCCCCTCCCTCCCTTTTGTTCCAAATAATTTGGGACGAATTTGCGAGACTAGTTTTAGGACGTCAGAACTCTGGTAATTTGAAATATATTGTAAAATGCCTTGACGGTGTGTGTGAGAAATAAAATTGATTGGTTGAAGGAACAGTTGGGGCCTTGTTGGTCAAAATAACATTGGAACTAATGACAGAACCTCGGACAGTGGAACAAGAGTTGGGTTAGTCTTACTGAAAATAGGACGACCACGTAATTTTCTTGTTGTAATTACACAAAACCAACAGAGATTATAGAGTACGTATCCTTCTGGTAAAATTGAGTTGGATCGACCACTTTAAAACCATAAAGATTTATAAGAGAAAAAATGCCGGAGAGACGACATTCCTATTTCTAGCCGGTTTACAGGTTTACATACGTTATAGGTTCTATGTATTAGATTAGGGCAGCTAATAGGATGAAAGACGTAATGACGTCACGATGATGGTGTCTCTTTCACCATACTGGTATTTGTTCCGAATAAAGTAATAAAGTAAGGCTAATACCGCAGCCTATTATCCCTGGTTTAAAACAGGAATGGTTAAAGGCCATATTATAACATTAATAGAATTCTGGGTGAACCTAAGGACCAACCTATCAGATTGTGGGGGGGGGGGGAAGAAAAATGCAAGGCCAAGGCTTAACTTAAGAAAAGAATGGGCGAAAGTAGAAAGAAAGAAAGAATGGGGGTCTTCTTATAAAAGAGGCAAGAATTAGGGACTATAGAGAATAGTATACTAGGAATAGATGGGAAACCAATCTCCTCATATACACCACCCACATTTTCTTTTGTAAAAACTTTCATCCCATTCTTTTGTGCTTTGGCGTACGTGGCACCACCCGTTATTCGATTTCTCCATTCCCCATAGAAGCGAAAACTTCGATCCTAGTTATAACCCCCGATCAATCGTTACTTTTCATTCGGGAATCAGCATACAGTGTAGAGAAAGGCGGGAGTCACGTTGGGAAATGGGTTACTAGGTTAAGGGGTGATTATAAGTAAAGTATACCCTGGTAGTTCTGCTTCCCATTGACTTTAATTACTGGGATATTTGAAGGTTTATACATAGGAAAGACGGGTCGATTAGCATTTTAATTTGCTATTCTTCTTATTATGCCATTGACACTTTTTTAACAAGCTATTTTTAGTGAGGGTTTTTTTTTATTGCGAAAAGAGAAAGAGAAGGGTAGAGAGAACCAAGGGTTAAAATTCAAACAGAAAGGTTCGAACAGGGTTGCTATAAATTCTGCATAGTATTCCAGGCAGTTAGTTTAAATTACACGAGAATTTGCACGAGTTTGGCAAAACATATTGAAAAGCACGGGTGATTTTTGAACTATCGTCTAGGGTGCAACTGACGTTTTCGTTCGTGTTTTTTGGTCAATTTCTTATTTTTTTCTTCTCAAGGTTTTCCAGGTAGAGTATCAACCTTTATGCCTGCTAAGCCTAGGACCAAAATATATTGTTTTTCAATTCTTCTATTCAAGCTTAAGAGGGGCTGTTATTGAAAAAAAAACGACAACCCACCCAAAAGATGGAAAATAATGACATGGTCAAACTTTAAGGAAGAATAAGTAAAGGTAGGGTCGGGCTATGTATGCGTTTAAAGTGGTAGTGACGCTAAAGATGAAACAGAAATTTTAGCGAATGAAATTTCATCAAAAGATTATATTCAGTATATAAGTTCGTATGTTACTTAGAGCGAAACACCCTGTCATAGGGATTCGCCAACTCTAGATGGAGACAACAACATATCTGCATTTAGAGAACACCTACCCCAGCTCCATCTAGGATTGTCTCTTGGCATCACATCTAAGCCAGTATTTTTTCTATACATAATATATGAATTCACCTATAGAGGTGCTACAACAATACAACAACAGAATATCTACTTTATAATACGTGATACTGTCAGTTGGTTTTTCTCTACAGATTCTATAGATGAAGAGTTATGTGCATGGTTAAAAATAAAATGATTTTCTATGCACAAACCCTTTAAAACTGACATCAGACGCACGAGGTAAACTTGCGCTAGGAGTTATGTAAGGCAAGAACACACGCCCCCCTTCGCGTTTCTATATTGTTCCGCATCGTAAACATGGTTGACAAGCGAGTAGGTATAAAACTCGACCAGCTCTTCTTGAAAATTCCAAACATAAATCCTCTTTATTTCCTAACTTTATTCCATAAAGAAAAAAAGGGGGCATACGCGTCGAAAACAAGCTAAGATATTGACTTATTATCTGTCGTGAAAAGATAGCAGCTCGCAAACCCCCTTCCTATACATAAATATATATAAATTCGGGGATTACATATTCCATAAAATGAAGCGGGTATATATGGCCGACTTCTGTTTGGAATTTCTGGGTATTATCAAGGCAAGTAAGGCATAACGCCCCCCTAAGTATTTTGGGAAAACATATATATGAAAAACTTGATAGAAACCCGTATGGATCATTTGAAAATATGTAGAGTGGCTTATACTATGAAGTAAAAATAGCTCGTGTCTTCAATCGAAAGAGTCTATCTGACAACCACCACCAGGACCAGAACCCCTTGATTTTGATTTTATATTTGACGGCTTGGAGACGACAAGAACCTTTTAACAGATAGATAGAGAAACCGTAAAACACGGTCCTTTTCTATACGGTGCGTTCAAGGCGGGGGATCCAATACCCTGGTGCAACTTAATAAACTGAGAAACCCACCATATATCCATCCATATCCCGATTCGAATCAGCGCCTTCTTGCACGGGGAATGTTGTATTCGCCCCCTTTATACATTATCAATGCAGATTTGCCTTACGTCTTAGCGTGAAATCGTTAATTGTCTCCTTGAATATTGAACTGCATACGGAACCACTAAGTGCCTGCTTGATGCGTAGGTAAGTAGAGATACCGATCAATATTCCTGGATAATTTTAAAAGATTCGTGGTCTTAGCGTATAGCGATTCCTTTCGCAGTTGGGGTAGCGTTACAGTGGGGTTGCTCGGAACAGGGGTATGCAGTGAATAAATGGGACATATCCCGGGATAGAGCTACGTACGTATAGCGCGGATATGTTTGGCGCGCTGAGGGCCATATGCTTAGCATTACGGCTGGGAAAAGGCCCGGATACTATAGGCGCGGGCCAGGGACCCGGGGTGAATATTTGTCATTGGGTTTTGGCCAAGCCTTATAGAGAAGGATGATATCGTATATAGTGGCTGGTGGAATGAACACCATCTAAAGAGCGAACTTCAGCGAAGACATTGAACGATGGGGAGGAATTCCTAAGGAACACTTGGCCCATACCATACGGGCTAGAATGGCTGCTGCTTAAAATTGATTTGACAGTTCTCGTGAGCGAGGACTTCATTACCGCGTTCTTCGCACGAGCTACCTTCAACTTATTAGAATTTTTACGCCATTTAATACCGGCCCGAGGGGTGGGGCTGCATGGGGGTAGAATCGAGCCTACAATACGACGCTATTAGGCCTAAAGGAATTTTTATTTTATGTAGATTTATAAGAAACCTAGATGGATATAGATGGTGAAAGAAACGAAAATGATTTTCTATTCTAGGAAAAATTGTCCCATACGGAATTAAGCCTCCTTTACGTTTATGGACATAAGAATGTGCCTCAATTGGGACGGAAGAAGGAAATGTGAATTTTTCCATTCTTGTATATCAAAGGTTCGTTGTTTTTAATAAACAAGTTTTGTCTGAAATCACCTTATCTTAGGCAAACATCATTGATACTTCAACATGCACCTTTCCAAGAAAGTTGCAAAACCAATTTCTCTACACTATAAATTTAAAAGAGGTGCCCGTGTGTAAATAGCCTATTTTATTAAAAAACACGATGCCGAACTGCAGGGTGGGTATGGATCCCATCGAACTTGAAGAGGGACCACAAACAAAGGAGAACCTATCTATAATAAGGGAGCTAGTGAAAAAGGGGTAAGAAAGATGAGACGCCGATATTTTATGGGTGGGAATATGGTGGTAAACCGAGATCCTGACGCTTCAGGAAGAGAAGAGTGTAATCTTTTGTGGAAAAATCTGAAAATAGGCTTCTCCTTCCTCCTATAGCTCCAGACTCAATTGGGTCTTCTCTCCCGCTCTTTATTGTCGTCTAGCAAGGATAATAAAGACGAGCTTCCAGAAAGGATCGTGGATGAAAAACGCGTTCGACAACTAGCTGAAAGGGTTACTGAAACCATATTCAAACGAGAAAAATTGCCCACTCCAACCATAGCTTCCTCCTACATGCTAATCATCTTAACTTTGAAAGATGGAGAAGAAGCGCAACAAGATACCTGCATAAAGTTTCTGTGAACTAACGCCAGGGGATATGACATAAGGTAGGAGCGGTGCCATAAACATATTTTTTCTAACCTATGACGATGAAGGTGAGGCATAATTAACTGAAAGTCTTGCACGCCCAACTCCTACAACAATAAAATCAGTTCACTAACCCTTTAGAGACACTCGGATCACTATCTGCGCCCCAAAAATAAGTTCGACCTCTTCAACCCTCCTAAAGCCACAAAAGCGTCGTTCACAACGACGAGCGAGCGAGCGAGCAAGAACGGATTGAAAAGAGCGCCAAAGGCAAAAGAATGGCGCGAAGAAAAATAAAGAAGCATATATTGAAGAAAGAGCCTATATGGAAGAATGGATCTATACACCGGTACAGAGAGCAAACCCAACCACCCAAACTAAAATATCATAAAGATATTTCTCTATTGGTAAAAATCTGATTGAATCCCATCGCGTTTACGGATGACTCGAGGAGTCGAGGTGGTGGTTGTTGGAATAAGGAAAGAAAGAAAAAAAATTGGATGGGCTGACGAGATCAGTATATAGAGAATCCTTCCTGAAATGGCGTAGATGCGAGCGACAGGAGAAGACATAGGCTTTGTTCGGGGCCCGGATATAACCCGGTTATCGTAAAACGAACGACAAACTTTTTAGCCGCTTGAAAAACCTTTATCAGACCACTGATTCACTGAACGAGTGTTGGTTGTGAAAGGGATGAAATTCCTCTATACATACAAGCCGAGTTCAAGTGGATCTTTGTGGATTTTTTAAAACCGGGACCAATTTTTCTAAGAGATAGGTACAAGTATTGAGCGGGTCTATAAGTTGGGGTTTGTAATCTGAGTGTTAAGGATAAACCTTGACGATAAATTTGACTGTAAGTACCTGCATTGCGCGTGCTTACCTGTCTAAAATTTCGCGAGGTTTCATCGTCATATTTCTCAATGGGTAACTTTAAATGATTTCAATGACTAATTTCGTTACAAAAGCATGAGGGAAAATTTCATATACACTAACAGACAAAGGTGCATATAAACAGAAGCATGTAATAATTCTCTCCGAGAGAAGTGTATCACAAAGCGTGGTAATTGTAACAAGATTCTTCCCAACATCAGAACATTTGAAGCAATGTTACTAAACTGAATCACATACGCGATAAATAGTTCCCTCATCATTACTCTATTAGCGCTTAATTATTTACCAAGGCGCATACATTGTCCCACGTTAAGACAATCAAGGTTTGTGAGTTTATTGCTGAGGATTTAGTACCAAACAGTTATAGAATTCACCCTGCACGGTGCCATGCCCATCTGAAGTTTGATGAACAGGGAAGCAAACAAAAATATGCATGAGCCTGGGAAGAATCATGTTACAAAAGTGTTAAAAGGATACAGAGTGTCATCCTTCTTCTATTATCCCCTTCTGATATTAACCAATGAGAAATACGGGATTATTCGATAGTAAACAACAATACAAATTGTTTCTGGCACTCGCTCGAGAAATCTTCGCAAATTTCTCGGTTCCATAGCGTGTGATAAAATTGATATAGGAGAAACCTATGCTAGGTTGATTGGACAGCTAGGCATAGATTCCAATAGGTTCCAGCGGAGAGATTGAAGCATTAACCAACCGGTATATACTTTCCTAAGCAAATTAAGCTACAGAATGAATCGATAACGTACAGCTCGCCTTCGAAACCGATTCGGGAAAACTCAAGGAGATTCGGTTATTAATTAAAGGAAGGCTTGTCAGCTCAACTGTATTGACAGCGAATTCAAAGGCATGGAAGATGCTCGTACGTCACGGAAAACGTGGTCACGTGAAATACGGTAATACAAAGGCAGAATCGAAGCCATTCTTCTCATTACTTGGATATAAAGGAATCTTTAATCCAAATTTGTTCCAGAGTCGAAAATTCTCGGAATAATTTAGGAACACTAAATTTGTCACTAAGTTGTGTTAGGTTCCAGTAAGACGTTCATTAAATGAAGTACACGAAGATGTATCGTTTTTCCCTGAAGCGATTATAAAGGAAACGGTTATTTTAAAGGTTTTTTTTTAATTTTCAGGGAAATTAAAATTCGGCCAAATTTTCCGGAATTTTAATATTTTAGAGTGCATTTAAAATTTAATTCTAATAATTAATTTGATTTCAAAGGGTTTCAAATTTATATTTCATTTAATATTTAATGCCTGAAACTTAATACTTAGAAATGATAGCTACGGGAAATGAATTGTCTTTCGGCCTAAAATTAAATTGTTTCATAGTTTTGAAGGTTCCCTAGGGATTCGTGGAATGGAAGGAATCATTCGCTCTAATTGGACGAGGAATTCAACGCATTCGCGTCATAGATTATTTTTGATTCGAAATTTCTCCGCTATAGAACTGAAGTAATGTAATTATAGCTTCGCAGTTCACCACAAGTAAAAATTATTTTTTTCTTCCTACGTTTGAAAATCAAATAAAGAAACCGCGAAACCTTATAATGAAGAAAAAACCGAGAAACTGCGGATAAAAAGATAGAAGAAAAATGGCTTTCTAACGAGTAGATGAAATGAACCGAAATGAACTGAAATATATCTAATTGGTTTAAAAAGAGAATTTTTCTCATAGTTTTTTAAAGCTGGACAAAATTTCCGCTTCAACTAGCGATAAAAGGAGTCAGAAAGAGAGAAAAATAAAGCTATAACTTGGTGCGTGACTTCAATTCCTTTCGCGGTTTTCTTGCTTTTTTACCACAACACGTAGGCCTGGGTATATCTCTATCCCTTGATAATAACAAAAACGGATTTATGTGAGAAGAACGTTGAAGGTAGCAAATTCACTACCCATCCTCGCATACTTTATTGAGAAACTTCGTCTGCTTATATTTTGACTCCACCCACAAATTCTGTATATAACTACTTCTAGAGATCGAATTTGTGGGTGGAGTCAAAATATAAGCAGACGAAGTTTCTCAATAAAGTATGCGAGGATGGTACCAGAGGCTAAAGCTATGATCCCACGTTCTTAGTGCATAAATCCGTTTTTGATAATAATGATACGTTTCAGTACAAGAACAATGGGTACTTCGCAATGCTTTACCATTCAATCCTGAGGCATTATTTGTTTCACTCCAATTAACGTAAGATTCAGTTGTTTATCTAAACTGCCTACAGTCAAATTAGATCTATAAGATATTAATTAACAGACTGGCCAATTATGGCATAGGCGCTAGAAAGCAAATAATATTTTCGATGTTTTTGATTGAAAATAATTTTGATTAACTAGCTAAGCCTTGGTTTTGGAAATATTCAAAGATAACGAATTTGAACTGAAGATAACCCTTTCTTCCAAGCCTATTTTTGGAGAGAAAAAAATTATGCTTTCACAAAGGCTTATTACAAAAGCCAAAACAATATAATAGGGGGGGGGGCAGCGGGACAATTTTCGATTAAAACTATTAAACTCTTGTAGGCTCCTGTCCAGGTGGTAAATATAAACCAAGAGAGAAGGGGACAGGGGAATTAACGTCTGGCCTTTGTTTAAATATCGATTTTCGATCAAAGTTATTTAGCTACAATGTATAGGGAAACTGTCCTCTCCTTAATTGTTAACAATTGACGCTTGTACGTTGCCTGCCGTGAGTCGTACTACCATTAATGAAAACTTTCCAATATATATATATGAAATTTTTCATTTTTGATGTTGCTGAAAATTAATGACATTAAATTTTTGGAAACGATATCCGTATAGGTGAATAACCGAGTGACCAATGCGTCCTACAACAATTACATCGTGTTTGTTTTAAAGGCAGTGAAATCGTAATATAATTAATCAACACAACAATTAAAATCCCTGTGTGTTTGAAATATTTTCAAACGAAAAGAAGTACATACGTTGTATTACAACGATGCACTTCAGGTCCATAGATGTAGATTTCAATCGTACCAATTTTTCACCTCTAAAATCATATTGGGTTCTTGTAGTACCAGACAAAATTGGTCTGGTTACCAGTAATAAAATCCCATATATAGCCTTAAAGGTTTTGAAATCAAATTAGGAACAAAACCCCAGGATTAGCCTCAAACCATAAGTGAGTGAGTGAGAGTGTGGGGTAAAAATGTGCGGCGTCAGCTTGTTAAGTACATGGTCGTGTCTTATCACGTACTGTACGCTACCACGGTCAAAAAAGGTGCGCGCTTTTCCAAAAAGTCCAAAAAAGAATGAAAGAAAGCGAGAATCGTAAAAAGCCCCGTATATGAGCCATGGCTATGTCTTGTTTCATTTATCCAACATCATCGAAATTGGTTTTTTACTTCTTTTTTTTTCCACGTTTTTTCTCCCACTTTTTATGGCAGATTTTTCTTACTTTCTCTGGCAATTTCTTTACGATTTTTTTTTTGCCGGGAGAAACGGTAAGAAAGAAGTGTGTGTCATTGAATGGTTACAAAGGGTGTATTAAAAATAAATTCGTCCCATAGGAGCCAACAGAATAAAATAAGGAACGCCACTATATGGGACGGAGCGAGAGAGAGAGAGGTTATAGGACTCGGTTTCGCTACGTGACCAGCAATTTGGATTTACCTAGTTGAGAATCCAAACAAGAGGTTCAAAGCGAGTTATGATTTTCTGTATCTAGAAGGATTCATTATATTTATGAAACCTTAAGACACCATTAGCGGCCATTCTTCAGATGGGCATCGCACCGTGCAGGGTGAATTCTATAACTGTTTGGTACTAAATCCTCAGCAATCAACCCACAAACCTTGATTGTCTTGACGTGGGACAAAAATCCACAAGCTCATGGCAAATAGTTAAGCAGCGCTAATAGAGGCAAGATGAGGGAACTATTTATCGCGTATGTGATTCGCTTTAGTAATCTTGCTCCAAATTTTAAGGGATATTGGGAAGAATCATACTACAATTTCCCCGATTTGTGGTATGTACACTTCTCTCGAACGAAAATATTATATACTCTGGAAATACTTGTCGTCCGATTTGCGCCTAGTTCGCCAAAAAACGAGCAGTTCGCAATCACGAAGGCGATTTTCAAGTTAACCAGCCACCCAGTCATCATGAAAGCGATAGTTTCCGTTAAAACCTCTCGCAAAAGTAAAAATCTTCCGAAAGGAGAGAGGAATTTTGAACGTAGCACGGAATTCTCTGCACCGAAAGTGAGATGTAGGGGTAATGGTATACTATACTGGAAAAAGCATATCACTTGATAGCGCAACCGAAGGCGTGGATACCCTTCTATACACGTATCTTCATTCCAAAGTGTAGGTGAAAATTGAAACATTTTTCACCTTAAGATTGAAACAAATGAAAGAGCAGACGACATAGTTTTTTTCAAGTTGGATATTACCTTACAACTTATACGTTCTAAACATGGAAAAAACTAGTCTTAGCCATATATATCGCACAAATGGAATGGACTGTGAATTTGGGAAAGAAAGAGTTGTATAACCCTTCAGGGAAACGTGCATGTATACCCTTTCAGATAAAAATATCCGAAACAAAAGCTTTATACACATGTTTTTTCTGTTTGTTTGTTTGCTATGTATTATAGAATAATAGAAAAGGGGATGCTAGACCTAAAGGAATTGAATACGTAAGATTTCTGTTTACATTTTGATGCTACGGAGACATCGATTTGCCAAAGGAAAAAAAAATTAATCAATTTCCCATTACATAATCTAAAAAACAGTTGAATTTCAAGATGAGAAACTAATTTCCTAATTCTAATAATCAAATAACAGTAATCCGGCTGCGTTAATTTGAGACCATGAAAGTAGTAAAAATAACTATTTACCTAGTAAATCCCTTACCACATCGTTATTTTAAACATAAACGTATAGGCATCTAGGGAGTCGGG
Source organism: Phalangium opilio (assembly GCF_054372755.1). Lineage (NCBI taxonomy): Eukaryota > Metazoa > Arthropoda > Arachnida > Opiliones > Phalangiidae > Phalangium > Phalangium opilio. Next base: position 1,250,364 of record NW_028324187.1, on the reverse strand, counting down.
ACACGATATAATTAATCTAGATTTGTTTTCCAGCGCAGTTTGAGAACCTTTAAAAAAGTCTGGGACAGAAAAATAAAAAGAAATGTTTAGATCTGACACGCGGCGGTTAAAAAGCGTCGGTGGGACCACGTTAATTAAAAAAGCTTACTGAAAATGGTTGGGGTTTCGGAAGGGGAGATTGTGGGAGCGGGAAACGCGCCACCAGAGTCTAAATTACGTCATTAATTCTTTGGGAAAAACATTTTTCTTCTTTCAAATGACGCGGAATTTGGACCACGTATAGGACATATATTGGGCGTGTGTTTATGGAGCCCCATTTAATGCGACTAGTTGTAAAAGCGTATTAACCGAAGTTATCCAATAGAAATAACACTCAATCTCTTTTAATAACTGCGTAAAATTGTAGGTGCGTGTTATGTTATCTTTGATCATTTTCTGTTAATTGATTTTTGTTTCATTGATCCCCCTCATTTCCATGTCTACAAAACGAGTTGAGTTTAGATTTAAAAAAAAAATCCCTTTACTATAATTTATAGACTTTCATTAATGTGTACTTTTAAACCCAGGTAATGAAGATGCAAGCTTAAAACGAAGTGATTTAATGATCCAATAAAGTCATATTTTCTAACCTCCATCCCTTGCCTTCATTCATTAATTAAAAACGGACAGTAGGGTTTCTGATTCCCAAGTTTTCACTGTATGCCAGTAAATAAAAAGTGGAATAAAGTTTCAGTTAGTTTTCAGCTACGAGGGTATCCATTTCTTATCTTCCTTACGTCACGTTCTGCCCCTTTGGGATTGAATTAAGTCAGTTTTGGTTGTTAACTTCCCATCTTCTTGTAAATACTGAATTCGATTACGCAATTGATGGTTAGGTTGTCTAATATAATCGAAACTGTCTGCGGTAAAACCCTGTTAAGAGTGCTAAGAGATACTGTTGTAAATGGCTACTGAGTGCAGAAATATCCTAAGTTAACGTCATAGATTATCGTAAAGCGATGCCTGGTGAGGAGCAATCAAAGGCTTAGTACAGACTAAATAGGAAGATGGAAGTTCTGCAAAATTAACCTACTGTAGTCTGCAATTCTCGCTTGTCGTTCTAGAAATAGTTCGAGTTGTAAGTCTCTAGCATTACGGAGCATAGGTAGTGTTGCCATACTTATGGAACATATCTTATAACCTTATGCTATACTTCAGGCCACAGAAACAGAAGTTTCGGCATAAAATAAATGCTTTTAACGAAAATGTCTTTATTACTCGGTGCAGACGGACTAGCTAACCCAGACGAATATATTAATGTATTTCTTTTATCGCCTAACTATTGATTTGGGTAGACGGCTCGCCGAAATAGACCTATTAGAACATGATGCCATTACACCGCTGACTGACCTGTGTTACTTGGCACCAAGTTCAATAAAGAGAACCCATAACTTATTCCCTTTCAATTCAGTGTCAGGTGAGGTGAGTAACATACGTTATTTATATATATGCGGTTGACTTCCGCGTTGGCGAGTAAGCCTATACGGGTTCGGACGGTAAAAATGTTGTACGTAATCTGTCCAGTGAAGCACGAAGTCGAAGAAGAAATTGCCCGACTATACCAGGTCTACTATAGGTGTACCAGAGATTTTTTACACGCCATTTGGCTCGAATATTTTGCACGTTTATTGCAAATGGAGCACCCACAGGGATTGAATGTTTACACTGGAAATAGCCCCAACCATTCACTGGTATAAATATTTTGTCAAATTTCTTACTTTTCGAACCTTAAATGTAATTTTTAAGAAAACCAAAGAAGAAACTCTGAGAGCTTGGGGACAATTTACTTCCCCTGCCTTTAAACAGTGCTGAGAAATTTCGAATAGCCTTAACATACTAGAATTCTATTCCCCCTTCCTCGTGCATTCAATGGTTTTAATATCAACAAAGCACTCATGGTTAGGCTTAGTTCTAAAATGTTAAGCCTAATGGCGTTTTTTAAATCACAATAGAGTAATTTCGGTAGAGAGGGGGGAATGAACTGTGTATCCCCAACGTTGGGGGCAATTTTGTAAGAGAGAATACTATTTGCCCCCGGGAAGGGGGGGGAATATCTCCAAGGTAAGAGAAAGAGGACTATGACGTTGCCATGTATGGGAAAGAAATTACTCTATGGCGTCAAACTCGCCATTTTGCTGAGTACGCCTTCAAGTTTTTTAAGGCTCAATTCATGTCTTAAGGTATAAAAATGCATTAAAGATTGTAGTATTAATTGCGTTTATTTTTTTTGTCGCTATATCCAACACTCTTGGCTTGATTTACTTTTATGGGTTGACGTAGCTGGCGTTCCCAAAGACCCTAACAAGAAAAGAGGTGAGCCTTAAGAAGAAGGTCCATGGGTCCGAGGACGTAAAACCGAATAAACCATTAAGCCGTCATTAAAAGAGTAATTAAAATTCACTTAGTGGGAGCGTACGAGGGCTACCAATGGGCGTGAGTGATACCACTACCACCACCACGTTACCAACGAAAAAAGTCATTTATCACGATGAGAAAGGGTCCTAAGTTTCTTAAAGGTGGCGCGTATACATTACACACCTTGCCATTATTCCGCTAGCGTCGGCTCTTAAAGGGAAAACCTCAAAGAAACGTATCATTTGCTAGAATACAGGGTGCTTGACTACCAAAAATTAGGGGCAATGTTTGGGAACCCGTATCTCCATAACTAAATGTTGTAGACCCCATGTTCTTTGACACTTTCCACTCAGTTTGGTAGACTTATTGGTAACACCCTGTATTGTACATCCACTGAGGAGTTTTCAGACGTGATTTTCACGAAACTACCCCTTTGAAGGTAAAAAAATTGTACCAATGAAGAACAAGTCTAGTTCAAGAATAGGGCAAAGTCAGCGTTGCCTAGCAACGGGTTAGCTCAACCTCTAAAAATCCCTTCTCCGAATGACGGGCCTGATTTGAACGATTTGTATCGGTATAGGGAACTAGCGAGCATTGCAAGCGTGCACATTTCGAGATAGATGGTCGACTTTATTTTCAGCTTGGCTAAGAGAAATATTTCCAACACTTTCTCTTCTTACCATTTTTTTCTTCTTCGAATTTTCTTACGGTCGTAAACGATTGCTATGTTTAGCGGACTTATATACATCCCTGAGCTAGGCCGAAAAACAAATTTGAATATCTTGAGATTTTTACCATCAAAAGTGTATAAATCTGAAGACATCGAAATATTATCTAGGCCCACTATATGATGCAAAATCTTCACGAAGATCGAACCTCGCAAGGACTCTAGCATCTGTGACCTGAAACCGCCTTAACATTAGAATATAAATTGCTCATTTAATTGAAATTAATTTGGCCAGTATTGTTACCAAGTGAAGTTCTAAATAAAAATTAAAATTTTCGCTTGTAATTTTCTTAAGAACTTTGAATATATTTTACGTTATAACCTAATAACTTCGAATTAATATTTTAGTTTTTCTTCTGTACCTTTCTTTCTAAGAATCTCTCTCTTTGAATTTTATAGACGTGAGGTTTTATTTTCTTCTGAAATCGCCTAGCTGACTACAAGAAAATTTTTCCAAAGAGTTTTAGAAAGAGGGTTCCATAAGCAAAGTGGTTTTCTTTATATAATAAGGTACTTTGGGGTTTATATTTTTTTTATAAAAAAAAAAGTAAAAAAAAAACCTTGTTTGCTTAGTAATAGAGCTTCGTATAAAAATAATAATTTCATGAGCTTTTAATATTACTAGAGAGAGAAGTTTCCATTTCAGTGTTGTAATTGAATCTAAAATGAGCTTTAAAGGTTTATTTTTATATTTTCAATTATGCAAATTTTCAAAAACTAAAGAAACTGGTGTAAAGTTTGTCATTATGGAGATGTAGGGCACTAGATGACGTGAGGTAAAACTTAACCTTAGGAGAAGGGAGGTAAACAAACAAAAAATTTTTTCTTATAAGTCATGTTTTTCTAAATATTGGAAAATAATTTCTCTGCCCAACAATGGGGAATAAAGAAGGACGCTCAAGATGAAGAAAAATGTGGAAAAAAAATCGAGAAATGAAAACATTGAAATAAAAAAGAAAGAAATAATAATAATGATAAAGAAGGAAGGGTTAAAGTGGGCGTAGAAAACTTTGGAAAATCCAGCTAGGATTTAGGAAACGAGTGCTTCTAGATTTCCTAGGAGATGCTGTACGGAAATACAACTCGAGCCTAGAGTGAAACAAAGGGTTACCAGAGGCAGAGAAAGAGATAAATAGGAACGAACGGATGAAAGATTTAAGAGAAAAATCGCTGCCCAAAGTTTACGAGCAGCTCGAAAGCCGATCGCCATCGTGTTGTGTCCGGCACGCCACGTGGAATATGTTTATTTCCTATATCAAAGTACCCCAGTAGCACCCTAGCAACGCCAGGAATGTTTTTTTTTTTTTTAAAGAAAAAACAAGGACAAAGTAAACGATAAGAAAAAGTGTGGATTTCTCAAATGACGCGGAACGTCCGCGAGTAGAGGCCGGAGGAACGCTACCCTTCTCGGGTTTAAGCTTTAGAAGAAATTCCACCCTTCCCCAGCAGCAGCATCCCAAGGGCTGAATTTGCGCTGGCAATCTGAACATATCGCTTGAAAGAAGCGATAAATTTTTTTGGTCCCTTCTTCCAAACTCCCAAGATCCCCCGCATTTTTTCCTATACTTGACAATCGAGGGCCAAAATGATGTAACTTTGTTTTTACAAAATTATGATATCAGTCAGAAACATGCAAGTATCTTATTCAAATCATGCCCTTCCAACTGAGTTTCACTCAGTGTTGAACTTAATCTTGTTGAAATATTATGAAATAAATTAATGAATTGATAAATTAGTCTATTAAATTAAAAGTAATTCGCTCAGTTTTGCTATCTAGTCCGGTATTTATAGACAAGAAAAAGTTTGAGCAATACACTAAATTTGAATAATACGTTGACCACCAACAGCAGGATTTTCTTGACCAGTGGCAACAACCCTGCTTTTAAAATTGATTCTTAAGGCGTTACGTTTTTTAGCCTGTAAGATGGACGTTCGCAAATCTAGGATATCTAGCGTTGGGGGAATTTTTGGTTTCAAGACGAAGCGGAAGTGGGTTGAAGCCGCTAGTTCCGGCGCGTATAAACGTAAGATAGACCCTGTACTATCCCTGTCCTCTTTTAGCAACGACGTGCCACCCTCTCGTCATAACTCAAAAGAAACTCCCTTAACTTCTTGCTTTCCAGGGTTGCTTCTTAGGTTTTCAGGGGGGGACCAGATAGCTTTGGCGAGGGTGAAGACATACGCTAGGACTATGAAAGGGATTTTCCGCCTTTTTAGTGAAAGAGTTATAAATGAAACATTCCCGGCCGCCAATATGTCAACGACGGCAGCCCCAGCACACACACTCTTTATTTTTCAAAAGACGCGACGGTGTATAGATAGGCTCCATGTATTACGAAGTAGGTTTGGCTGGCTACATTGGTTTTGCCTTTAGCGGATGTCTATCCACGAACCCTCCAGATCCTGAAAGGCGCGGGAAGCGAAATAATTTACTATCCTATTCTACCAAGCAGTAAGAGAAGCGGGTTTTAGGCTATAAAGTCTCAGCTCCGGCCGCTTCAAAATTTGATCCAATTCGAAATCAAACAAGATATTGCGAGCGTCACTGAATCTATTGATGCACGTATGCTTCTCGTTATATGGAATAATACGTGGAACATATTTGAAATACAGGGCGATACTCTGCTACTATTGTCTCAGTGCTACCACAAAGTACACAGGCGTATTATAATTATGTTACACTGATTGATTTAAAGCGAAAATGTTGGGGGGAAAAATGTCGCAAGCTGAACTGAGTGAAAACTACAGAATGGCGTTGTCCCTGCAGCTATCACAATACGCGTAGTTTTATTCCCTGTCTATTATATATAACCTGGGAAACGGCCGATGATGTTGTTGAGCTAAATTATGCATTCAGAGATGAGCTGCCCATCCCACTATGGAATAGGGAATCGATTGATTCAAATTATTCGAAATACACCTATAGCCATCCTCATCCATTTTCTGCATAATCGCCATGCGTATAGAATACGTTTCGGTAAACATCATTTATCTACACCGCATACGGTCAAGGAACATGGGCAGGTGCATAGCCGCAATATAACCATAATCTCATGCTGTGCCATATTGCATGAAACGTAACATCCAAGGGCATACTAAAGGCTTTGCTATCGTAAGTGGAGTTTGCGAAGCGCACATCGCACAGACGATTCACATCCTAATCGTCTTTATAGGCTTAACAATATCCCACAGTAGAACATGACATGGCACAATGAGTTGAAACTTTCAAAATTAGCCCCGTTATGACTCAAGGGTAGTACCATCAACTCCTCAACATTGATGTGACAACCTGAAGAAGAGCAAACTGCGGTTTTGATTAAATGCACTCACGAGAAAGTGCCCTTATTATGACCTATTATACCGACTTAACGCTCTATCTTGAAACAAATGGGGGCCCATAAAGCGACAACTAGGGATGGCGGTTTTCGGAAAATTCCGAAACCGGTATTTGACGATGTCAAATCCGGAATTTACCGGAATTCCGGAATCTTTTTACACTCCGAAAAATCCCGGAATCAATCCGGTTTCAATTCCGGAACCAAACCGCATTGATTCCGGAATCAATACGGTTTCAATTCCGGAATCAAAACGGTTTCAATTCCGGAATCAAAACGGTTTCAATTCCGGAATCAAAACGGTTTCAATTCCGGAATCAAAACGGTTTCAATTCCGGAATCAAAACGGTTTCAATTCCGGCTTCAATTCCGGAATCAAAACGGTTTCAATTCCGGAATCAAAACGGTTTCAATTCCGGCTTCAATTCCGGAATCAAACCGGTTTCAATTCCGGAATCAAAACGATTTCAATTCCGGCTTCAATTCCGGAATCAAACCGGCTTCAATTTCGGAATCAAAACCAAAATTACACCGACACGCAATCCGGAATTTAACCGATATCAAAACCGGAGCTATTAACATTAACTATATAGCTATAACTTACATTAGCTATATAACTAATTAAGGCAAGGAAAATAAATTTTGTTTAATTATGGACTGACAAATAGGCTAAACACCATTAGCTATTATTGTATATTGTTGAGTTTGTTTCCCACGGTGGAATTTAGAATTTTGTTTTTATTATTTTATCACGAAAGAGAGCCAATCCGCCTCTCTTATACACCGACTTCCTAACAAAATTAAAGTTGAATGTGACGCCACGAATAGCATTACGCCAACCTCCCCCTTGTCACGGACTGTCACAAATTCAGAAACTCCCCCCCCTTAAGAGTTTGACGCCGATTATGGAAGGTTTCCATTTGTATTATTTGAAGAGATGAAGATTGAAGACAATAGTGGTGTGTCTTACTCTTGATTCTTGAGTAATGTTGGCTGAAAACATTCCGTATGAGCCGGAATTCCGTACAAACCGGTATTCCGTATGATCCGGAATTCCGTACAAACCGGTATTCCGTATGATCCGGTATTCCGTTCAAACCGGTATTCCGTATGATCCGGTATTCCGTTCAAACCGGTATTCCGTATGATCCGGTATTCCGTTCAAACCGGTATCCCGTATGATCCGGAATTCCGTTCAAACCGGTATTCCGTATGATCCGGTATTCCGTTCAAACCGGTATCCCGTATGATCCGGAATTCCGTACAAACCGGTATCCCGTATGATCCGGAATTCCGTACAAACCGGTATTCCGTATGATACGGAATTCCGGTTTTCAACTTGGAAAATTCCGTACCGGAATTTTTTGGAAAATTCCGGATATGTTCCGGAATTCCGGAATTTTTGCCATCCCTAGCGACAACATATCACGATATATCTCATCTTTTCATCAAATTATATAGCGATAGCTTGTCGAAATAGACACTTTGTCAAGCGATATTCCTTACGAGGAATGTGTCAGTTGCCTAATATGAATTTATCGATTACTTGAAAACCAACTATTCAAGTCCAAAATAAATCGTGAAAGTTTAAAGTCTATATGCGCTAGTTTTCGATTCGTTTCAGGATAAACACGGAAACCCAAACAAGTACTTAGGTGACGCGTGAGCCCCGCATATAATATCGGCGCCAATTTCGACAATTTTCCCGCGCAAAAACTGTTTACAAAGCAATCAAGTTGATATTGAAGTGTATAGCGGGTCTCGAGTCAAATGACACCGTTTAAGGTGGCAACATATTCGAGAATTTACTCATCTATGGAAATTTAGGCCGTAATATCGTTTGGAGTATTAGAAATTTCTAATTCGCTGATTTGCATAAATGTTGAATTAGGCTTAGGGAATAATTAAATATTCTAGCACTATAATATAGCGGGGAGATGGAAATTTAGGCCTACAGCTGAAATATTTCTAAGGAATTCCAGCGTTTCTTTATAACGTAAGCTTAAAAGCATAACCGTGAAAGAAATTTTATTACAAATGTATCTAATATACGAAGACATAAACTGGCCGACCAGACAACCGAGAAAAGAGATAGGACGGTACAGCGACAGTCGGGAAAGTTAGTGACACTTTTTTATATTGTGGTGTACCAACTTCATTCGAGACTGTGGCGGCGACTGCACAACGCTATCTATTTATTAAGTTTAAAGGGAGCATGTTGGCGCGAAGCCAAAGGAACCAAGACCAAAAATGGACTTTCAGTGTCGCTTCCCGACACTATTTTTTACCTCTCCGTGTGACGTAGTCCAGGAGAGGTTCTGTAACGGCCGTGTCTGTCTGTGTGTCTGTCTGTCTGTGTGTGTGTCTGTCTGTCCGTTGTTACACCCACGTGACCGCGTTCGCAGTTTGCGTATCGGAGCAAACGTGTTCGCCATTTCCGAACTGCTTTCACAGTCACGGAAATGGCTCCTCTACTTGAGTTCTCACACCACCAATCTTCTGGTCTTTATCCATACCACACGGACACTAGTCTGTTCTTACTGGCTGCTAATCACCACCATCTTCTAGTCTTCGTCCATTCCACGTGGACACCAGTCTGTACATACTGGCTTCTAATCACCACCATCTTCTGTTCTTTGTCAAGACCACATTGACACCCGTCTGCACTTACACTGCCTTCTAACACCACCATCCACTGGTCTTCCGTCTATTCCACATAGACACCAATCTGTATCATTGGCTTCTACTCCATTATCATCGTTTGGTTTTAGGATATACGCGGCGATCAGCTAGGGTTACGAGAAACGTCTAGCCTCCCTAAGGTAGGATCGCTACCAAAGGTTTTCGCATTTGCGGTTTTTCCTTACTATTATAATGGAAACGAATCGTATATATACCCCAAAATTTGTAGAAAGCGGGAAGAGGGGTACCCTTCACTTTAAACGTCAATATTAGCAAAGTTTGAGAAGATAATAAGTATAACTTTATTTTAAACGATTTAACTATTATTAATGTTAATTATTGAAGATTAAAATAATTAAAAATAATTATATTTATTTAAATATTAAAGATAAACCTCTCGTGCAAAGAGAGAGATTATCATTGCCTCCTATATCTACCAAGGCCCGTGCATGCGATATATTTCCTTCATTGCCTCCTATATCTATCAAGGCCCGTGCATTGTGATATATTTCATTCATTGCATAAACATAAGCGAGATTGTTTTGGGAAAAAAATACTGCTTCCACTAATGCGTTTATACTCCTTGTTACTGTTGTATAGAGTAATCATGATAAAAGCTTAAAAAATTACGAGAGGACAGACCTTTTTTATCCTCATTCAAAAATATTTTTTGGTGCTAAGACTGCTTTAAAAAATCCAAACGGTTAGGCATTGGTAAAAAAGACAAATGATATTTTTCAAATCTTATGAGATAACGCCCACCTAGTTGAAAATTGCCGTTTTTTATCCGCGGGAGCCATTCCTTATGAGAATTTCGATGCTAGTAGGTTGTCAATTAAACTACCGGTATATTATTGTTGTTGGAAATTGGATATTAAGTCAAATTAAGTGGTTGTAAAGAGCCAGCAGGTTTTTGCCACTTCTTTTTGTGAGTATTTGATTTTTATATGTAAAATGGAGGAAGATAATGTTGAGAGTAAGGATGAAATGCGGAAGCGCAAAGCGCGGGAAAGGATGAGGGCAAAAGGTCGACGTTTTCATTGGATACTTAAGGTTATATAATCTTCTCGACACGGAGAGGTAATATTTTGGTTTTCCCGACTTGTCATTAAACTGCCTTCCCTTCATTGGTTCAATTTAAAAATTCGATAAACAATTGGATGAAACAATTCGCGCGGCGCAGATCGTCTCCGTATACACTTTTTTACTGAACTTACTTATCTTTCTGCACAACCAGCTCGTAAAACTTGGTTAAAGTAACGATAACAAGTGGGGCAACGAAGTTACTCCAACTCCTGATACGTTTCAGAGTTACTAATTGAAATGAAACTTACCATTTCTTCCTTAAAAATAATTATTACAAATACAAATGATTATCCATGAACGTGTGTAACACTTAAACTATATAATTTCAGTCTAATAGATGACAGTGAAGAAAGAAGTGATAGCTACATATAAGGCGAATACGATCACTAAAAGTATCTATACAGCTGCTAAATATTGCAATTTATAAACATCCCATTCGCAAACAACGTAGTTTGTGTACTTCAAACTGTGTAAACAAATAAAGAATATTTTCAAAATATTTACGGTACTTTTAGCGCCAGAAAGTTATCAAGAGCAAATGACTTTGAAGCATTACTAATCCAAATAACAAACGAATAATCCTTAAAACCCTGAATGATTCCAAAAGATTTAAAACCTCATCGCGATTTTAAAAAATAATTTTAAAAGGCAACATACCATAACTTGATGGCATTAGCCGCGCCTGTTCAACGTCAGGCTTTCTTTTAACTAACTTACAACGTTATCTAAAGATTCTGGATACGAAAAAATTTCAACAACGACGCGAGTAAGAAGTTAAAATACATGTAAACGGTATAAAATCAAGCCCGAGCTTGTCCTTTACTTCTTAGTAAAGATCTCGTTTCTCAATATTTTCGCTTGAAAAGGTAATAACACTCTCTCCCTTTCATTATCTCTTCCGGACCAATTAAAACGAACAAAAAATTAACTTTTCCCCCTCCTTCTAGTAAAACATCTTCCCAAAGATAAATGCTGGGATGTTTTGTGGCAAACCATACAAGCAATCTCAAAAATTAGTCCGAAACTTCTTTCATTTGAACAAAAATAAAAGATATCTTGTTCTTGAAATCATCGTCGTACGGTTCAAAACACAAATACTTAAAAGCCTACTTTTCAATTAGAGTTAATGGGTGCGTGTTTAAGAAAGTTCGGGGTCGAGGGTGTTATTGTATAATGGTGCGTGCGACTAATGGTGCTAAATGTTTGAAGAAGAGAATTAAATTTAATTCAAAGTTTTTTCCCCTTATACCCTAGCGATAGTTATTATATTTTGTTTGTTTTTCCGGTTCTCTTCTCATACCATTCTTTCATCTAAGCCATAAAGCTGCAATATTTATCTTTCTATGGAAGCGAGAAATGAGATATTTCAGAAGAAAATATTTCCTAAATAAAACATGGTAGCTAGCTCAACGAGAGAAAGAAAGAAAGAAAGAAAGAGTGATATCTGGATATTGTCTATACAGCCTTTCTTATCTTAAAGAATTACAAGACGTGGGTCCATCTATAATTGCGAAATACGTTACACCTGTTCCACGTAACTATACAGAACCTACGACGGCTACATTGGAAAAACATTAATTCTGGCTAAATTACTGGTACGTATAGCTTTCCTCCGAACTATACAGTACTTATAAGCTAAAAGAAAATCATCCTTCAGGGTAATAACATGAGAGAACTAAATTTGCTTCGAGCAGAAACCGTTACAACGAGAAAACTATTAAAGAATAAAGAATTCAAGCTAAGAAAGAAAGAAAGTAGAAAAAAATCACGGTTTTCCTAAAGAGACTCCGACGTCGGTTTACTTTGCTTATTACTCGCGGAATGGCACGCAACTTTGCTCGTACCATCGTTCAAGTTCACTCTCTATCACGCCTTTTCAAGGTATATTTAAACAGTATAGTCGCGGGGTTTAACGGTAAATGTACTCTCAAAGTGAGATACCTCACGCTCGGTCTTGTATAAGATGGTTTTCGGCGAACACTCCCTCCGTTTTACATCTAAACCCCGGATATATTGGTACAGAGAAGAGAGAAGCTGAAGAGGGAGAGAGAGAAGATGAAAGTCGACAGGGAACGTCTGAAAAGTTCTTTCCTTCGCCCATCGGCGGCTTTAAGGGAAGGTGAAATGTAAATATATATCCCTGGAGGATATCAACCGGTAGAGAAGAACAGAATCTAACTATTTTAGTCTCCCTTTAGGAGTTAGAACTTAGCACAAGGAGGTGCAGTGAAGCTCTTATCAGTATGAGACCGCTGACATGTACGAACGAGCTATAGCCGTTGCGGACGGGACGAACTAAAAAAAAAAGAAAAAAAAGCTTAGTGCTCGGCGGAAAAACGCTTAGCTTTAACGAAATATCACAGCCGCCCGCGCCCGGCCTAATCGCTCGAAAGCAGACTGCATATCTTGGAAATATCCGCCAAAATATAGTCCTATCCCTCTTCTATATGTTCTCTCTTTCCTTACACAGTTAGCCTAAGAATAAAAAAAAATTCCAAGAAACTCCCCCGGTGTCAAGAAGATGACGCGTCAAGGGAGACGCACGCCCTATAAACTGTAGTCAAAGTGTAACAGAATTAGCGCAACTCGTGGGTCTTGGAGTGACTTGCTGGCTGCTTTAACCCATGCTTCAGGAGTGTATGGTTACAATTAACCGAACTCACATCGTGTATTTCGATTGAATGTCTATTTATCTCTATTGGTACTGACTGGCCACGTACGCTTCTCAGACGAAACTAACAAATGGCTGAATTTACCCCACCATCAGGGACTTGACGACGATATATAAAAAGTACAAGTAGTTTGCTGTAACAAACAGGGTTATAGTTCATTTAGTCGACACAATTCCCCTAGAGATTATAGCTATACCCTAGTGGTCAACTATACGGTATACTCTGATAGGCTTAAGGATCGAAAACGACCAAGAGGGTTTCGGAGGTCCAGGCTAGCTGGACGTACTTTAACAACGTAAAGCATAAACTTCCCGTAAGAAAGTGCCTAAGAAACCAAGTGAGAGTGAGTGAGATAGGGTACAAAAAAGGAAAAAGAGAGCTTGGTTTTCCATTATAGGAGCTCTAGCCTAACCGTAGCTCAAATAGTCGTAAAAACGGCTTGGTTGTGTTGGAATTGGCAAGCAGCATGGGAAAGAGTATGGAGCCAACGCCTCTAGCGTATCGTACGCATATGGCGTTAAAGAGAAACTTTTTTTTCTTTCATATATCCCTCCAAAAGTTGTCATGGGCCGATAATCCAATAAGACTCGGATCTACGTCTATAAAAAAGAACGAAGCGAGGCATACATTGGCTCCATAAGGTACATTCACAAACGTGAGGAAAATAGAGGATGCGATACCAAGTAGTCCAAGTTACTCTTTTTCCGCTCCGCAACGAATACGCGCTTTATTTCCACGTTTTCTTGCTTGATTGTGAAGCAGCCTTACTATACCCTAACCTATACGGGGTAAGGAAGAGGGGTCTAGGATAAGATATGGACTGCTATTGGTCCGAGAAAGATGAAGCTAGAACTTCCGGGCCGAAACTTACGGGTCATCTTAACGAGGTCTGCGAAAGTCCTAAGTACTGACAAATTGATGCCCGTGAAGTCTCACTTTCCTTTACGACTGACGAATGTAGATTTATTTTAATGAATTCAAATAAACTAAAAATATAGCTAACGCATCACCAAGCTGCTATCCGAACTCAACACTATACTTGTCTACAGAGCATCCACACGTCCATTGGAAAAATGCGTCAAGAAAGGGTTTCGTCATCTAGTTCGTTTAAACTAATTCATTTAATTACCATCAATAGACCGATATTATCATTGAAAACAAGCGTGGTTCATTTGAATTTAACAACAACGGTATATCCAGTGCACCGGCTGTACAATACCATAATACCGTAGTATTAGTTGTAGTAAATCGCGGTTGAAATTGCGTGACCCTTATCAATAGTGCGACCAGTCTATTTAATTAAAAGTAATAGTCACAGTTTCCCCCGGGTAAGATGGGCAGTTTCGTAAATTTACGGTAAATACCCAAGGAAACCCAATAAAGAAGTTAAGCCTACAGTTAATATATCTTGAGACAATCAATGAGACGTCAATACCAATTCGATAAAACCACGCCTGTCTAGATTTCCCATACAAGCAAGACCGAAAAGAATATGGTATTTAAAGATTTAAGCTAATCACATTAAATTCAGAGTCATTTTTTTGGTAAGCGACTGAACGTCTTACATCTAAAGCCATTGAGACGTCTGAATCTTCCGGTAAGCCATTGAAATAAGGCATGCATTGAAATTCCGCCTGCAGGCAGAAGCATGCATACTGCTTCAATAATGATGTCTCAATCTTTCATCCCTTATAGTCGTCGGCGTTGCGCAAAACTGATTTGCATAAATTGGTCAATGTCGTATCGTAAAGGACGGTCCCGGTTACCCCGACCATTTTAAGGTCTCTTTAAGTTACCCCCGGGGTTTGCCGCGTAACGTGAATAGCTTAAATACGATCTTGTCCTGAAATAATACCACTCTTTTCCATAGGTTATTCAAAAAAACCCATATTTGATCCAATAACACGGCGCTGAGCATAACCGAATTAATTTAAGACTTGAACGTACTGGGAAATTTCCAAAACTTTAAATATAAAGGAGGTAGGCCTAAGTTCCAGGATCTAAGCAACTGGCGTAGTAACATTACACAGCGCACCCAAAACTTTCAATATAATTTAAATTGAGATACAATTCTATTAATTTAAAATATTTGTTATAGGAATTGAACCGACTCTGCCAAGCAACCGAGCTAATCGTTGACCCTCCCGCAATTTTAAAATTCCACCCACAATAAAACTATATACAAATTCAACCGCAATTCCTTTTAAGTTGTTCGGTACACGACTCTGTAACCACGAATAGCTTGCTTTCAAAACATTCTACACAACAAATCCATGATCAAAATCAATTAATTAAAATCTCCGTCGAGCTGTACGCGTCCCCGCAAAATTCCTCTTTATCCATATATTTAACAAGCTCCCCCTTTGAAACCCATGCAGTAACAGCGCACGACGTTTATACACACAACGATATCAGAATGAATCTTGCTAAATCTGACCATACTTCTACCACCACCACCAAATTTCCAATTAGGGGTTTTAATTCTTCCCCACAAAACTCCGCTCCGCTCCGTATTGCATGGGGGGAGCGTGCAAAGGGCTAACGAAGCCGATTGAGATTGAGTCGTTCGCTTAATGACGACGAAGCTTTTGGTTATTTGTTTAAGCGATGCGGTTGCCGCTTGGTACTAGGAAGAAGATACTGACTGGGGCATGCACGACGGGTGTCATAGGGGGGCGGGAAGTGGGGCAGCCAAGGCTTAGCGACGTCCAAAACTATTAAAAGGCGGGGATATAGGGAGGTTTTATTTACGAGTCGAGTAAATACGCCATGCAAGGTTGAAACTTGGATCATGGAAGAGGCGGCCGGACCCATTATTCAGCCATAAATTAAGCTTCGTTCGCTATTTGCCCACCCATACCTCGGCCTTCGCCCCAGTCACTGTACAGGGTGATATCTTCCATAAGTTTGTCACTGGTTACAAACTGGGGATTGTCATAGATTCGAGGTAAAGCGACGCCTGGTGACTGGGGCGATGTCAAAGGCTTAGTACAGACTAAATAGGAAGATGGACTGCAAAATTAACCGAGTGTGGGACTTCAATTCTCGCTTGTCGTTCTCCCTCGAACTAGCTCGAGCTGTAAGTCTCTAGCATTACGAAGTACAGGAACTGTCGTCATACTTATGGAATATATCTTATGGATAGTTCAGGTTAATATCTGGAAAGGTGTAATTTGCCATTTTGCCAAATTACAAATTAAAAAAATCATTAAAACCTTAAAGGTGATCATTAAAAAACGCTGAAAGCTTTCAACCTCAGCCATATCACCCTGTATAAGTATTATATAAATACCATTATGTCCACAATATATCAAGGAATAAAGATATAGGCGGGAAGAGGGGAAACTAAGTACAACATCCATTAGAAAATCAAGGGAAAATAACCTTTCTCTCTATTGACAATCTTGCCACGAACAAAAGTTAAGTTAAAGCTTTGTACAGCTTAGGATGATCTGAGAAAGACGATCAAAGTGGGGGAGGGTAGTTTTATAAACGAGAATGGTAGAGTAGTACGAGGGTAAGAGTATGCGGTCGACCCGTTACTTTAATCGCGTCCATTAGTGTGGCATAAACAACGTTATATATCTCACTCGGATTAATTTAACGCCAAAGCTTTTAAAGGGCAGGGATAGCCGTAATTTATTACACTAAGACGCTTTATCAAATTATAAGCAAGTAGAGAGGAAAGGCAGAGAGTTCAGAGCAGCATTTTCTTGCAATTCGGTTAGACTTGAAGACCGCACCATGACTAAAGTTCTTAACCTCGTGTCTTAAACAGTCAACAATGTGGGTTTTTTTTTATAGCGTGGCTTTTAGAGGTTAATGGGTAGCTAAGTAAGCCAACACTGTGGTCGAGAATTAAGACCAATTCAATTTTTTTTAATTTAGCCAAAAGAATTGACCGCGTCGTAACTCTGGAGAGAATTAAACTCATTCATAGTGTGAAAGACCAACTTATACACATATTCGAATAAAAATTCAAGTCACATAGAATCCAATAGACAGACCAAATCGTCCACAGCGGTATTTTACAATTTCACCGCAAAAACATTAGTCAAACACATTTAAAGTTCAACAGCTAGCTATGAAATAAATAAAACTCAAACCTCTCCTTTACTTGGTGGTGATTTTGAAAGGGTCCTATATACAAGTACGGCATAACCAATACGTCATAGTCATTCTTAGCCGTCATGTAAATTTGTGGGATGGTTTAGAATCTAACCTGATTTCTCTCCCCTATGCGGAAAATTCCATATATATAGTCTAGCGAACAGGGAAAACCCAAAACCGCCAAATTACACATTCACCCCACGACTCATCAATTGATTGATTATTGATACCTCCCTTTCCCCTTCTATCTTGGTCTTGAAAATGCATATCTAAGACCTGAAAGTAAAGTAATCCGAAGCTACGAACCCTTTTAACACCGAAAACTATCATAGACCCAAAAGGTTTCTCGATATCTATTATCTTCGCACAGGGATAGATTTAATTTTAGAAGTAGGAATGGAGAACGGTTAGTATTTACTTCAGTCCGACTCATAGCCCAGTATAAAGCCCCTAACTCCAACACGTAACGAAAAGTTTAAATTATCTTATTGGCTCACTTAAACTACGTTTTGATGACGTTGCTGACGGGGACGGCGAAAAATACGTAATTCCCTTCTACCTCTGTCGCTATGATCCGCCTCTTCTTTCATACCCCTCCGTCCCGTGGAAGGGGATCCGGGACTTTGACGCGCGCCCACATTACAATACTCTGTTCTCCATTCCTACTTCTAAAATTAAATCTATCCCTACTTCGCATTAATCTACTTTTTCTAAGACAAACCTGCAAAGTGGAGGCATAAGGCACGGAACCTAGAGTACCTTTCCGTGATTGAAGAAAAAAATCCCCCAAAAAAATACTTAAGTAAAAAAAGTATGTCTTTTCCTGGTCTTCCCGCACCCCGAAGAATTAAATTTACTAAGTTTAATTCAGGCTGCTCTTCCCAGAAAAAAGTAGTAAAAAAAAAATCCCCCCACAATTTTTTTCCTACTCTCAAACAATGACTAACAATCCCTAGAATAGAGAGGTTTCTAGGCCCTGAACAGCCAAACTAGGACCACAAACTCAAACAATCGGAGCATCAATCACGGCTATGCCAAAAAACAGACTTTGCGCGGAGCTGTAAGTTAGGAGAAAGAATTCTTCGGATGAAGTGGAGGAGTTTAAAAAAGAAATTCGCAAAATTGAGATAGAAAATAAGAAGAAATATCTTGAGGGAAGGTATTTTTGCCCAAATTATAACAGGGCTAAAAAAACTAAAATATAGGCAAACGTCTGGCAATTCAGGGTTATGCGCATATAACCTAAACTCTATTCATCAAAATTTGGTCAAGAGATACTGACAAGGTTAAATTTTTATGCTTTGAAATATACGAAAAATTGGCCAATTTTTCGTATATTTCAAAGTATAAAAATTTAACCTATTCGAAGGCAATCTACACCGAGAAAGAGAGCTTTATTATCCCTTTATAAAAGCATCTCGGTTTGGCCCACGATTCTAAAAAATGGCCTCGTTAGACCAGTATATGGTTGCGTTGAAAGATTCGATCGGAACTCCTTGGTAAAATATTTGGCTTACTTCGACCATCAATGATTATTTAGTATATTTCGTTGCAAGAATGATATAAACGCTTTTAACCCCTTAGTAATGGCATGGTACTACCAAAGCAAAATGGAAATGGTCCTTAGATGGAAAACCCGATCTTCATCCGTCTTGTAAATACGATAAATAAATGTATGTATAGAAAATGATGTAGTAAATCTTTTCGAATAATGAAAAGTCGTGTTCCCGCATGAATGATCACGCTTTCTACCTTACTATGAAGAAACAAATTTCAGGGTGTTTCTGATAAGTCTGCCATAAATTGTGTGATTTTGAGTCGAAAATGTAACTTCTATCTCCATTTTGATTGCTCTAAGGGACACTGTTTTCGAGTTATGATTTAAAGAGTGTTTTTGGGATGACCCCTTAATTAAATTTGAAATCATTGTCTAAATCAGTTTTTAATTAAATTTAAGGGGTCATCTGTAAAATACTCTGACAATCTTAAAATGGAGTTAGAAGTTACATTTTCGACTCAAAATTTATTTCCCAAAGAACATCCATCTTAATTAATGGCAGACTTATCAGAAACACCCTGTATATCAGTCAGTAAAAAAATAAATATTGCAAGATTTGAGATATATTCCAAAACGCGCGAGTATATAATACTTAAATAAGAAATAAAAAATATTAATTAAATCATGATACACTTAATGCAGAGAGGTACTGGAAACCTAGCACTTAAAATATACTTTTAAATTGTTCCTGGAAATTCCCCCTTTTTTTCTAAAAAAAAAAAATAGAAAAAAAAAGTTTAGTTCTTCTCCTTTAAATCAAATCTCATTATCCACCTACACGATCGAGCTACTCTAGATTCCCAAACAAAAGAATTAATTTCTTAAAGAGAAGTCTTCTCTTATATACATATATATACAGGTTGTAGGTTCAATCCCAGCAACTTAATTAAATACCTTTCATATACATTAGGAAAAAAGGAATAAAAAGGAAAAACTTGAAGAGGGAGTATAAAACTCAAAAGAAGTGAGCCTGGTTGGTTCAAAAGGATGAACCTGAGGTAAGTCAACGGTGGTGCAAATGTATCATGAACAGTACAATCGTTTAATGGTGGTTATAATTATAATTATCTCATTGGAGCAACCGTTCGCATATCAAACGGAAATCTAGAATTTCTTTCAGAAGAGTTGTATCAAAAAAGCAGCTTCGGAATGCCTCGGTGAAAGATATCTCCTCCAAGGGCTAATGAAATTCATTGATAATTTTCCTTCTGAATTTTTAAGATGGTAATTGTTTCAACCTAAATTAATCATAAAATTTCCCCTGATTTTATTTTTAACACTACAATATCACTTTAAAAATTGATGGAATCGAAAGGGGCCGCTAAAGTCTAGGCCTAGTAAAGATTTTTTGCAGGCGAAAGAGAGAGAGAGATTTAACAAACGGTCCGTGAAACACCTGCGAATGATTTATAGAGGACTTGATGAGGTATTCCTCAGCCATTGAAGGCAAAAAACTAAAAGGAGAGAAAGCCCTTGAAAAAAAAGCACAATCCCACCTTGAAAAATCAATAAACACAAACCGAGACTCGTATTATTCGTAAGAAAATTTAAAGCCGTTAAAACGCTAATATAACTTCCTACCTAATGTATTTTGCAAGTTGAAATGAACTACTGCGAGAGAGAGACTTTCATTTCACAAAAGGATTTACTAACGGTAATGAGACTGCACTTTCTTTTTTATTTCACTCCGTTTTTCCGAAGCTGGGAAACTTCCGGATGGATATGTACCGATAGAGAGGATCTCATAGTTATCAGAAATATATTTAAGAAATACAGTTATTGCTCCTATTGTTCCCATGGAAAGGTTCAGCAACAGGAAACGGAAAGCAGAAACATAACATTTACACAAGGAGGCCTGTATTGTAACTCCACCACGGAGTCTGGCCTCTTTGTGTACCACCTGAAGCCTGGACTCCTCGTCTACCACCTGGAGCCAGGACTCCTCGTTTACCACCTAAAGCCTGGACTCCTTGTGTACCACCTAAAGCCTGGACTCCTTGCGTACCACCTGAAGCCTGGACTCCTTGCGTACCACCTGAAGCCTGGACTCCTTGCGTACCATCTGAAGCCTGGACTCCTTGCGTACCACCTGAAGCCTGGACTCCTTGTGTTACCACCTGAGGCCTGGACTCCTTGTGTTACCACCTGAGGCCTGGACTCCTTGTGTACCACCTAAAGCCTGGACTCCTTGTGTACCACCTGAAGCCTGGACTCCTTGTGTAAATGGTATGAATCCTCCTAGTCTGAAAACTGTCTATTAGTACAGTAGAAATAGTTTATTTTCACGGATGATTTCGATGTCTATGGAAGCGAGAGTTCTGTAGAATGAAAGCGTGTTTGTTTTGTTACTAAGTCTACTTTAATTATATTACATTTGGGCTTAAAGAATTTCTATTATCCAAGGGCATCCAAGAGCAGCTAGGAAAGTCAAAAAGAAATAACTTGGAAAATAGCCTCTTTCCTACGGATTTTAGGCTTAGGAAAAGATCTAACTATTTATTCCTATATAGATTCTAACTTTTTTTCGGGGTTTATCAGTACTTTTATTACAACAACAAGGATTTTCTTTCGTACTGTAATACGACAGAAATTCGGGACTCAAACGGTATGACGTGGAAAGTAAATAATGGCTGTTCTTTGTTTAGATGTTATGATTTACACGGTTTGCCATAAATTAAATAACTGAGTGAAAAGTGTCGAATAACAGCATGGGGTCGGTCTACAATATTCAGTTATGGAGATTTGGAATCCCAAACATTGGCCCCTTGTTCGGTCTCATTAGAAGTCCATAACCAGAATGAAGTAAAATACTAACGTAATAGCGCGTCTACATGCAGACAACTATTGTTTGCAACTTTAATAGTAAACAAGACGGCCCAAGGGCTCGTAATAGTAGCCACATCGTACGAGTGAATAGCCCCTCTATACTCTACCCTAATGAGAAGAAAAAAAAAGAAAATGAATATAAAAACCTAAAATAAACAAAATCAGAAGTGTCCGACCCCACAGATAAAAATTCAAAAGTATCCGACTGACCATCTTCGAAGATTGATCCTTTAAGCATTGGCATTCAACGGCTCTACCAACTGAGCCACCAGAACAAATACATATACAAACACAAATCGTTTGACTAAATCTTATTTGAATTAAAAACAAACTCTAAAAATACCTGCAGCATCTGAGCACGAGCTTCTTTGGACACGAATTCACTGTGGGATACTGACCACTTCGGGCACTGACCATCTTCGAAGATTGATCCTTTAAGCATTGGCATTCAATGGCTCTACCAACTGAGCCATGATACACGACGTTGAACCCTCTTTGAGCTAAATTAGTATTGAATTTAAACTAACGAGTCTAAAAGAATTTCTTCGCACCCACGTGGTCTCGAACCCGGGGCCTTCCGTTTGTGAAGCCGGTGAGATAACCACTACACAGCAGATACATATACGAGTGGGCATCGTTTGACTGAATCTTATGTGAATTAAAAACTAACTATAAAAAATAACTTGCGTATCTGAGCACTATCTTAATTAGACAAAACTTCATTGGGAACTGACCATCTTCGACGATTGACTTTTCTGTCACTGTCATTCAATGGCGCTACCAACTGCGCCACGATACACGATCTTGAACTCCCTTTGAGCTAGTTTAGTTGTCAATTTAAACAAACGAGCATAAAAAAAATTCTCCGCACCCACGCGGTCTCGAACCCGTAGCCTCCCGTGCATGAAGCGGGTGAGATAACCACTACACAGCAGATACACATACAAGAGGGCATCGTTTGACTTAAACTTATGCGAATTAAATACTAACTTTAAAAAAACTCCCGTATCTTCATTAGACTAGACTTCATTGGGTACGGACCATCTTTAACGATTCATCTTGCAGGCACTATCATTCAATGCCGCTACCAACTGCGCCACGATACACGATGATGCACTCTCTTTGAACTAATTTAGTTGTCAATTCAAACAAACGAACATAAAAGAATATCTCCGCACCCACGTTGTCTCGAACCCGGGGCCTTCCGTTTGTTACATACACATACATGAAGGCATCGTTTGATTAAATCTTATGTGAATTAAAAACTAACTATAAAAAAATAACTTCTGTGTGTGAGCACTATCTTCATTACACAAGACTTCATTGGGTAATGATCATCTTCGAAGATTGATCTTTCAGGCACCAGTATTCAATGGCGCTACCAACAGCGCCATGATACAAGCTGCTGAACGCTATTTGAGCTAATTTAGTTGTCAATTTGAACTAATTTAGCTGTCAATTTGAACTAGAAAGCTTAAAAAACTTCGGCGCACCTACGCGGTATCGAACCCGGGCCTCTCCGGATTTGGGGCGGATGAGACAACCACTCCTCAAGAAAAAAAGGTACTGACCCCAATTGGGATACGGACCTCTTGAGGTACTGACCCCAATTGGGATACCGACCTCTTGAGGTACTGACCCCAATTGGGATACCGACCTCTTGAGGTACTGACCCCAATTGGGATACGGACCTCTTGAGGTACTGACCCCAATTGGGATACCGACCTCATGAGGTACTGACCCCAATTGGGATACCGACCTCATGAAGTACCGACCCCAATTGGGATACCGACCTCTGAACTCTCTTTGAGCTAATTTAGTTGTCAATTTAAACAAACGAGCATAAAAGAATTTCTCCGCAACCACGAGGTCTCGAACCCGGGTCCTTCCGAGTGCGAAGCGGATGCGATTACCACTACACAACAAATACATATACAAATACAAATCTTAATTAGACAAGACTTCATTGGGTAATGACCATCTTCGACGATTGATCTTTCTGTCACTGTCATTCAATGGCGCTATCAACAGCGCCATGATACACGCTGCTGAACGCTATTTGAGCTAATTTAGTTGTCAATTTGAACTAGAAAGCTTAAAAAACTTCGGCGCACCTACGCGGTATCGAACCCGGGCCTCTCCGGATTTGGGGCGGATGAGACAACCAAAATGAGGTACTGACCCCAATATGGGATACCGACCTCTTGAGGTACTGACCCCCGACACTTTAGAGATAACACTAAACCGTAAAAACTCAGATTTTCTTCGGTGGTAGAGTGTCTTACTTATGTGTCAGTGACCCGGGTTCGATTCCCGGGTCTGACCTGAAAAGATTTTAATTAATATAAAATCTCTAACCGACCTCAGTTATCCCTATTGGTGAGTTGAGGTACTATAGAGTTCCTTTTAAGCTAAAATATAACGATAACGATAGCGAAAACTCCGGCCACTACTGTTACTACGGCTCGGGTCAAACTAAGAGCCTATCGTATACTACGATGTGGCTAAAAATAGTGAATTGTGCGTCGAGGCGAGAAAACAACGATTATTTTCATCGATTTAATCAAATTTCTTTTGCGTTTTTGGAGGTATTTTTTGGTTTTTTGGCCCTTATTGTATTCGGGTGAGTTGAATTCCATCACTTTTTCTACCGCATCCCGTTTTTTCTTCGCTATCTCTCTCTCTATCCCTCCCTTGGCTTAGGTCTCATTCCTTTTGTTTTTTCCCCAGCCTTTTTTCGTACAGATACAGAACTAGTAACCCTTTCTTTTTATTTCTCAGCGTTGATCTTTAAGCCGATATTCTCGGGACGGCGGGGTATGAGGGTGTTTTCCTAACCCTAACCCTAGTGTTTTTTTTATTCTAGGGATGGCGTAGTTTTCGCATCCCTGGGCTTAAAGGGGTTGTACTATATCGGGAATGGTACGGAGGATAGCTCCGTTTTTGTTGTTTCCGGCCCACTTCCGATTAGCGTCTTGTCGCTGCCGTTTTTCAGTCGAACCAATAAAACACGCTACGTAGCGCGTAAAACTATCCTAGCTCTCTTCCCAGCGAAAAAAATAAATAAAATAGAAAAAATGTTTCTAGAAGTATATAAAAGAGGAGTAGAAATTAGACG
Organism: Phalangium opilio; assembly: GCF_054372755.1. Taxonomy (NCBI): domain Eukaryota; kingdom Metazoa; phylum Arthropoda; class Arachnida; order Opiliones; family Phalangiidae; genus Phalangium; species Phalangium opilio. The sequence goes on along the minus strand of NW_028324187.1, from coordinate 1,225,856 downwards.
ATTCGAACGCGCTTTGCTTTTTATGGACTGACAACCGTAATCCTAATTTCCAAAACGGTCCCAACGAGAAAGAGAATGTTGCAAAAACTTGCTTATAGGTTATCACGTGGTAAACGGCGTCAGAGTTCCCGTAAACTCGCGTTACAACCTGCCCACTCGCGAGAATCTTGGTAAGTAATAAAAAAAAAGCTTGAAGGAGAGAGGGATGGAGTGGTAGTCTCCATGCATATACCCCCACCTACGGAATGGCAAAGAAGTCCTCCCAGAATCCTCAGCGTTTAGGTAGGGTCGTACATTACGGTTTTAAAAATAGTTCTCATACAAATACAATGACGCTATGCGGCAGCACTTAACAATCGCCTACTGAAGGTTAGGGGCATGCGCGAGGTATACAAGGAAAGTTTCATTGCCGCAGGTCGACCATCAGTGCCACTCCATCTTACCTCTTTCTCCATGAAAAAAGTGTCCGTTATCTGTAGTTGCGCAATCAGTACGGGATTTATTATTATTTTTTTGAAATAGTACATTTTATATTAGAGAGAGGGCGCAAAATAGTACCTCAATATACAAACAGTAACCCACACGACGAGAAGGAACCAAATCACCTCCCCCTTTCTCCCAGTGTTGGAGTTTAGGCTAGCGATGTAAAATTCTAGTCCCTCTCCATTACTATACTCCTCCCTGCTAAAGGCATATCAACTCAAAGTTTGATGTAAACGTTAGAAAAATGTGCTAAACTAATTGGGATTATCGCCTTATGGGAGCGGCAAAATGAAATCCTACGAGACGATTCAGAAAGAGAGAGAGGAGAGAAAAAAATTGCCAATCAAGCTGTTTACGCGGAAAAGCTGCTTGATGAAAAAAAAGGCTTAGCTCGCTCCAATACCGACTCCCTAGAACTAACTAGGATTTTATATCTCTTTATTATTTTTCGCTGAGTTTTTCTAGAGTTTATTTAGCACACTAATTCGGCTATATATAGAAAGAAAATATTGAATTTGTTCAACTGATTAAAACTTGACATAAGGGATTTTCATTAAAAATGTAGGCCTATAGTATTTCAGAATTTTTTTTGTTCTAAATATAGACAGACTCCTATATTTGCCTACAGCTAAAGCATTGTTTTGTTCCTAATGTTTCAAAATACGTCATCAAATTCAAATTATATACATATATATATACCTATACAAAATAATGAAAAATATTCCCCGAAACTTCGAAATTCGACTTTAACCTTTCAATGTAAAATTTTACTCTGTGAAAGATATTAAAATTCTTTTTGGCAAAAAACTCTCCTGTATGAAAAGTCGGGAGAATGGAGTATTCAGGCAAAAGCGAGCGAGTAACCTTCGCCTAAGGTTAGAAAAACGTATCAACTAATGATTTTTGAATTGGTTTTTTTGGGTTTTTTTTTAGGAATGAAAGAAATATAGTCATATATGAAAAAAGGGGTGCCCAGTCAGTTGGTAACCAACAAAATCATTAAATCGATCTGAAAATGTTCTTTTTTTAAGGAATTTTTCCGCTTTTCCAACTAAAAAAGGACTATCATTAACAATCCCACGAAAAGAAATGACTACCTTCAATATACTGTTTTGTAAAAATGTTTTTTCTCTTTTTAAACTTTAAAAGTCGACCGAATAAAAAAAATTATTTAAATTTTTTTTTTAGGTTTTTTAAAGGTTTTTAAAGGAAAAAGAAAAGACATTTTCCCCTTGTCATTAAAAAAAGAATAGCAAAAATGTTCCGCAGTTACTTGCAGGCCGACATTTTTTAAATTAAAAGAAATAAAAAACAATATGATCGTAACCCTACTAAAGAATATTTAAACTTCTCCTCAAAAATGTTGATACCCCGAGAGCACTCTTCATGGGCACCTTCGATATTGAAAGTTTTCGAATCGGGGTCACAGCCTAACGGGGGTATTAAAACTTCTCAAAAATGTTGATACCCCGAGTTCACTTTTGTGAGAGAATTTTTCATGGGAACCTCTGATATTGACAAATGAGGTGTCCATGGAAAGCTTTTGCCTCGGGATGGTCAGAAAACCATCGAAACTTGATTTTCAGTAAAAGGACAAATTAAAATTGCAGCTTTTGCCAATGATAAACTTATAAAATTAATAAAGTGTATTATTATTCGATGCCTTTTGGCAGTTAGGAGTATTGATACAATTTACAGTAGGAAGCCAGGCTACTTCTCGATCAAAGTGCAGTTCCAAGTACCCTCGCCTCCTGGGTGTTTACTGTAAATGGTATCAATCCTCCTAGTCTGAATTAACTATGTATAATCTCGCATCACAGTGCGGCGTTGAAAATTACCCTAAGGTCATAAAATTATAAGAATCCACCGCAATATTAGCGGGGACGAGTCTAAAACTGGGACAATTCCAATGGGAACCCTATGGCAATTTAGAGATAAAACAAGTCAATTTTTTCTAATTTTTTTTTTCATTGTGTCGTTTTCTCTCGTTATTTAACGCCTCGTTCAAGATTTTTAGAATGTGTTTCCCCTCTTTCTTTCTTTCTGCCTTCCCTCATTTTAACTAAAAACAGAAGAAACAATCTAGCAGCGTCCACGATGCTGCTTTGCTGCTCCGCAAGTCTCGGGGTGCTGCTGGTATCTTTCTAAAAATATCAGGCGAGGCCCCGTTGACTCGATATATACTGTATACCCCAGGTCGGTAATTAGCTTCTTTTAAGGATCTCCCAATTAATGCTTCCTCTAATTAAGCTTCTCTTTTACGCTTGCTTTTTTCAAAACAAAGGGACCCCCGAAAGGAAAAGAAAAAAAAAGTTAAGATACTCCAAAGTATATGACCTATTTTGTCAGACTTCAAGTGGGAATAAGATCTACTACTGGTAATTAACTCCCGTTCACACCTACTGTACGTGTCTTTTTGGTGATTGAATTTTTTGGCGCCAGATGAAATACGACCAAACTGACAGATCCTTAATGAACCATGCACCCCAATATTTTGAGTCTAAATGAACCGCAACCTCAATATTATGACCCCAAATGAACCACAACATCAATATTTTGACCCTAAATGAACCATAAACCTCAACATTTGACCCTAAGTGAACCATACCTCAATATTTCGACCCTAAATGAAGCACAACCTCAATATTTCGACCCTAAATGAACCACAACCTCAATATTTCGACCCTAAATGAACCACAACCTCAATATTTCGACCCAAAATGAACCACAACATCAATATTTTGACCCTAAATGAACCACAACCTCAATATTTCGACCCTAAATGAACCACAACCTCAATATTTCGACCCTAAATGAACCACAACCTCATTATTTTGACCCTAAATGAACCACAACCTCAGTGTCTGACCCCTGATGACCAATACCTCAATAAATTGACCCCTTAAATGAACTAGACCTCGATATATTGACCACAAATAACTTGATGGCTTCTGAGACTTACTTAAAATGTCTGAACGAGACTTCAAAATTCGAGACGAAATTTCTTTGCAAAGATAGGATTAAAACACATTTGTTTTCTTGCCCAAAAAAAAAAAAAGAAAAAGAAGAAGAAGAGGAAAGAAAAAGAAACTAAAATCTTAATAAGAAAAAGATTTTCAATCAACTAAAGTCGTCTGGGGATAATAATTTTTTAAGACGTGGGTACCTATACCTACCTACTTAAAAGAGGATGTTTTCGCAATCTAAACTAGAATGTACTCTTTTGTTTGTTTAATTCCTTTGGGAAAACTTTGTTTTGGAGCTACCATCCATTACCTTAAATTGCTCTACGAAATATTTTGCGCTTACAGTGCATCAAATTAATGAGGCTATTTTGCAATCCCTGAAAAGGATAGTACCTATAAAGCTATTTTCGAATGGAAGCGTTTTATTTTTTTTTGGAATGCGCACGCACTCTCCACCAAAGAGTAACGCAGCTATGACGCCATTTTCCATTTTCGAAATATTATCGATTTAAAACAAAAAAAAAAATAAAACTGACTTAAAAGGTTTAATTTTCACATTTTGAAGTATTTAAAACTACTTAAACGTTACGCAAGTCCCTTTAAAGTATACCATAAAGGAGTAATAGAAGGAGAGGTAAAGAGTTCGACAGTCCTCCCAACCACAAGTGGGAGGGAATACACTGGAAGACATTCGAGGGCGCTATACAACGTTCGCTTGTCACGTGACTACATACTACCAGGCGGCTTACAATACATTTCCAACCTACCTCATCCTCCCGCTGTGGGAGTTAGGTAGGCATCAAAAGCCTGCTAGAGTCAGCCTGTCTAGTCTTTACTTCTCCTTTCTATTTTTCCTCCATGAGTTTATATATTAAGTCAGGCATAAGTACCTAAACCTTTCAAGCTATCTATACACGTAGCTTTAGTTTAGAAAATATATACCATTTCCTCTGCCTCAATAAAAAACATTAAAGTAAAACTTTCAAAAATCTTTCCCTCCCATTAAAAATTAAATTAAAAATCTCACTTTGAAGGCTTCCAAACTCTCCAGCGCACTTTCAACTCTCAAAAAGTCAAAACCGAGGGGGAAACCACTAAGAAAATTTTGTACACCTGATTTCAGATTTCAAATGACTTCAATTGAACTATCAAAGACTTCAATTGAACTATCAAAGACTTCATTCGACTTCAAAGACTTCACTAACTGTATTTGATTTCAGATGACTTCAATAAAATTTATAAAGACTTCAAGGGACTTCAATATAATTTATAAAGACTTCAAGTGACTTCAATACAATTTATAAAGACTTCAAGTGACTTCAATACAATTTATGAAGACTTCAAGTGACTTCAATATAATTTAGAGACTTCAAGTGACTTCATTACATTTTATAGACTTCAAGTGACTTCAATAGAATTTGTAAAGACTTCTAGTGACTTCAACATAATTTAAAGACTTCTAGTGACTTCAACATAATTTAAAGACTTCAAGTGACTTCAATAGAATTTATAGACTAAAGCCGATTTCTATTTTTTTCTCAAGACTTCATTAAATTGTAATAATTAAAAAATATCTATGTACTTCGCTATTAAGTACTAAGGTGCAGAGCAACCGAAAGCAATTATCTATGCAGAATTATATCAAGAATTAATTTACTATAAGAATGCCTAAGTCACTAGATTTTACGCTTCTACTCTTACGCCAGTGTTAGTGGACAAGTAAGCCCCACCCCTTTCATGTCCCTCATTGCTCTGCGCTTTCCTATTGGATCCCGCGGGAATAGGTCATACAGACGCGATTGACGTATTCCGAATAGAGAAAGAAAACGTCTAGCAAAGTGAGCAGAAAATGGAGGCTGCCAGCGGTGCTGAAACGGTTAGGGAATGGTTTTTAATTGCCATTAACAAGTTAGTTAAAGGTTTTGAACCTAACTTAATGGATTTTGAATACTTGTCTCTACGTGAAAATCGTTCGTTCTATAATTGTTTCTAAATCGAATCAAGTGTACTATACTTATGATTTCGTGAGTTCCAAAAACCAAACCAAGGCTTAACGAGAAGGTAAAAGAGATAGATGGTGGAAACATAGAGTAAGATAAAATATTAAGTCCCGCCTTCTTTTCCAGCCTCCCCCCACCCATGAGGGGGGATTGTCGACTATCACGCGCGCACCGGACGCCTTTTTAGGCCTTCTTATAGTAAATTCCTTCTTGATTATATGGCGCAGATACAAGCCCGGATAGTATACTGATCCATTTGATCGTCGCTTATGTCTCAAGAATTCTGCGACGTTTCACGCGGGAAAATATGATCACGTGATCGGCCGCTATTTACGGAAAGAAGTTTTTGTCGTGGCATAGCTAACTCAATCACGCCAGTGAGCGCTTGGGCAGTAGTTTTTGCAAGGGGTCGGTCATTCATGAAATCCCGTACGCTACCCGCGAAATCCAACTTAAAAAATCTCATAAAAAATCCGAAATCAATAAAGAAATAACAAAACAGTAAAGAAATCACAAAATCAGTAGAGAAATCACAAAATCAGTAGAGAAATTACAAAATCAGTAAAGATACCACAAAATCAACAAAGAAATCACAAAATCAGTAACGAAATCGCGAAATCCATTACAAAATTCACGAAATCCAAACTCAAAAGAAATCACAAAATCCAACGAAATCAATTGAAATATCCCAAAATCTGCCGAAATCATGGAAAAAATCCGAGGAAATCACGGGAAAAATTGCAAAATCCGTTGGATTTTATCGAATTTTGAAATCAAACAAAATCCGACGAAATCATACGAAATCCGAAGAAATCCAATTGGATTTCGAAATCCCGTACACTTTTTCCAAAACGTCCGACCCCTCAGGTTTTTGAAACTGATTATCGTCTGATTCATACTCGAATTCATAGTTCAGAGAACTAGAAGACACAATTTTTAAATTGGCTGCTTGTATGCTGTATTTCGAAGGTTCCCAATTTAGTTAAATAGTAGTTTAAATTAAGCCAATTAAACTTCGCCACAAACAAAAATATATCGTTTTTACGAATATTCCTTGAAAACGGAATGATTAGCAGCCGACAATAAGTCCAAAAACGAAAAATTTCTGGGGAAGAGTGTCTGGCACAAGAGTCTGGTAGCATTGCACCTCCGAAAACGGCCGAAAATTGAGGGATAGAGACCAGCCCCCCCCCCTGTTTGACTGGAAAATTTATAGGACATTGTCCACTGTAGTGTGCAGAAATAGTATCACATCTCCATAGTCAAGCTATCAAAACTTCCAAAATTTTATTGGTCAAACTGTCCAGTGACCCCCTTAGTTTTTAACAAAACTATGGCACATTTTAAAATTCCAGTGTCCTGTACTTATTTCCGGCCCTGATCAAGACTATTGAAGATAAAATTTGAAGAAAAGGAAATTTCCACTTATGAAAGACGGAATTTCAATAGACTTCAAGGGATTTTTCTACCACTTCATTTGACTTCAAGAGATTTCCAACGGACTTCGTATGACTTCAAGAGATTTCCGAGAGACTTCAAGAGATTTCCGAGAGACTTCAAGAGATTTCCGAGAGACTTCAAGAGATTTCCGAGAGACTTCAAGAGATTTCCGAGAGACTTCAAGAGATTTCCGAGAGACTTCAAGAGATTTCCGAGAGACTTCAAGAGATTTCCGAGAGACTTCAAGAGATTTCCGAGAGACTTCAAGAGATTTCCAAGAGACTTCAAGAGATTTCCAAGAGACTTCAAGAGATTTCCAAGAGACTTCAAGAGATTTCCAAGAGACTTCAAGAGATTTCAAAGGGACTTCGTATGACTTCTCTTGACTTCAGAGAGACTTCAAGAGATTTCAAAGGGATTTCGTATGACTTCAAGAGACTTCCGAGAGACTTCGACTGACTTCAAGCGATTTCCAAGGACTTCGCATGACTTCAAGGGATTCTCTAGGGACTTCCTAAGATTTCCGAGATTTCAACTAAACTTTGCGATTTATAGAGACTTCAAAAACAATTTATGGACTTCAATTGTGATTTCAAAAATTTTGTACACCTGATTTCACAAGTGGTTTCCCCCTCGGTCAAAACTTAAAGACTGCAGCAGTCAAAAATTTTATTTCATTTGAAGTGCACCCAGAGACTTGAGTATTTCGGGAAATTCCCATCCAGCTCTTGTAAATTAGAATGAACCAAGGGCTGCTGTAACACGGTCGGTACATATATAAGGTCTCCCCAAAGAATGCGGGTTAAATTGTAAAACGGGAGACTTTGCAAAATTTGTTAATTCCCAAGACCATCGAAGCAATTAGACTATTAGAGCAAATTTTACGCTCTCGATTCCTGGAATACGTAGGTGCCTATAAAGCCCTCCCCCCGGTTAAATATAGGGTGTTGGCAAATTTACAAGGCTATAACAAGGGGGTGTTGCGTACTCTCAGCCGTTTACATTCTGTTATCTATCCACCTTACAAGCTGAACGCGCGCGAACTTGAACTGTAAATCCTGAAGGGATAAAGTTCTATGGTTACCTCGTGATTCGGTTACATTCGGTTTAGCAACTCGGATAATTCGGTGGCAAACTAATCAGCAAAACTACACGTTGCGCCTATCAGAAGTAGATAATTGAAAGTAATCGCTGAAACAAAGAGGGATGATTAAATTTGGCCAAAACAAGGGAGCTCCAGACGAAAGCTCCGTCCACACCGATTGTAACGTAACTCGACAACTTTAAGTTAATCTATCTCTGATGGGATTAATAACCATGGACGGTGCGGTGTTAAGGAGAAACGCGACATTGTCATTGCTGATAGCGACGAGATGTATGTACACTTCAAAACCCAATCTATGTTGACAGAGTTAACAAGGTTTGTTTTAACCCTAACGTATTTACATCACCAGTGACAATTTACATCGTAAATAGTTATAGCATTTTATTATAACTTTCAACCCTTTTCCGGACGACTAGAGTTAAAATTTCCCGCCATAACAGCTAGCGACCAATATCAATTTGTTCGGAACAACTTTTCCCGCCAAAAGTTGTCGTTTGTAACCTAACGTTAAGGTTTATCTGGGGGCTTTTAAAACCAGGCAAAGCGTGGATTACCCCAGTAAGTCGATGGACCATTACATAGAAATGTTTTCTACCCTTATATCCAGCATATCATTTATTAAAAACCATTACGTAGTGCGAGAAAAGCTCGAGGTTTAAACTGAAATGGTCTGTATTCAATTTTGGCATTAGGATCGGGCCAGGATTTTGCAAGGTTTCTCCCAAACTTTAGTAATAGAGTCAGGAAACTTTGGAGCGCGATTTTGATTATATAGGAGTTAAACGTTTATATCTATAGAATGCGGATTTTATACTCGAATACCCGATAAAATCTGGGTTAAATTTCTGTTCGCTCTCTGGGGAAAAATATTAATTTTCCTTTAGAGATTCGTACCATATTAAAATGCATAGTATAAAGTTCTATCTCTAGTTCTAATAGAGTGAGGATTTATCCGTTTAAATCGTAGCCTACTTATTAATATTTTGTTTTTGATTTCGTATAAACAAGTATGGTTTCAAAAATCAAAGGGTGAATTAAGCGTGTAGTATGTACAATATTTTAAAAACGCCTGTACAAGTGTTCCAACTGCTGCACACCAGTGCTCAGGGAGAAGTCAGCAATCAGGGGCTAAACCGGGACTTCCACCAGACGGATTTTCATTAAATTCCCTGTCTATTTTTCAAAAATTTCCCCTGATTAAATACGTACGTACGTCTTTTATTGGTTCGTAAATGTTTTTATGTGTGTAATTCCCTAATTAATTAATTAATTAATTTTTATTAAATTTATTGTCAATCTCGGTCATCAATAAGAGTGGGAGACTTAACAACAAAAATAATTTTAATCAATCTTAATTAAATTTCCCTAACTTTTCTAGGGTATTAAAAGGGTTCATATAACTTTTGGAAAACCGATTTCCCTGGGTTTTAGGTTTTTTCCCATATATTTCCCTAAGTTTTCCAGGTTTTTTCGCATATATGGAGTAATAACAAAGGGAGTGGTTTTTTTTACAGTTCTAGCAACCCCTTCAGAGCAAACTTACTCAAGCATCACAAATTTCCCAGAACTTTACTAAAAATTCAAAATTTCCTTCAGTTTTTTTGTCAACTATTTCCTTAAGTTTTTGTCAACTATTTCCTTCAGTTCTTTGTCAACTATCTCCTGGATTTTTTTTAATAACTCTCCTTGAGTTTTTTTTTCTGTCAACCATTTCCCTGAGATTTTTGACAACAAATTATTTCCCTGAGTTTTCCAGGTTTGTAAGAACCCTGATTACGCTTTTTCCAGACCGAGTACGCACCCTGAATTTGTGTAACATTTTATGAAAAATATTCGCATCCGTCTCTTCTCTCTTTTAAGTTTCAAACAAAACCCCGACTTACGCGATATAAAAGTCCGTTAAAACGAGCTCGAAGCAAACCCAAGCTCTTTATACATTCTACGGTTGACTTCTAGTTATTAATAACGAGCATATTTTCAAGGCAACTTCCCCCATCATTAATGAACTTTTAGAATAGATTCGAGGCGGAAAGAGGGAGAATATATAGAGCCAAAAATACCGTATAATACCGTCATGAAGAAGTTTGAAATGATCGTCTTTATAGAGTTTGGGTGCTTCCCATCATAGAGGGTGCAATAGCTACCCCTTGGATTATAGAAAACGACGACACTATCACTTGACAGCGTTGTAAAAGTTGGAGCAAGCCCGTTTTATTCATCATAACGATGCAAGGTTAAGGGTGATCTCGATATGGACCATTTTGCTACACCAAGTTAAGGTTTTCGCCTTGGGCTTTGAGTGGGCATAGATTTTTATGGAGACTAAGTTTATGAAAGAGTACGGTATAGTCTTCAATCGAAGTTGTCTATGGTTGTCTCCCTCTTCTATAATAATAATCGGTCACCACCCTTTTCTACACTAAATGATTAATGTCCCCCAGGGAAACGTAGTAGGACCGACTATAAGCGAGCGAGGGCAGGACATCATACCCGACTTGACTTCTCCAAAATAGCTGGCAGGGATGGGAAACCCCTTATAACTATAATCTACGAAATCATTTCCAGCTTCAGAATAGACCACGGAAGAAGCCGGGCAAGAAGTTTCTTTAGGGTCAAGTTAAGATTTAAAATCACATTCCACGCGGTTTAAACTGTAGTATACTTTAAGTTGGGAAAAATCCAGTAAGGTACTTGCAGTGGGTGCGAGTAGGGAAACGACATATCCAAGGAAATTCCATCGTTTCCAAGATTTAAAATATAGTGCGTATTACACTCACGTACTGTACAGAAGATATTCGCGTTTATATTATGAATACATCCCGGAACTCATTTAAGACCCGAGAACCTATGAATAGACAGCCAACCAAATTGGGTTTCTATGAGCTGCTATTATTTCCAAAGAGTTGTTAGACGTTAGCCAATATAGGGGCGATACATGAGATCACAGCCAGTCTTGGACATAGCACAATACCTCTGGTTCAAAACCAGTTTATTAATTGCTTGAACCAGTTTTAAATTCAAGAAGTGTGGGGGTTACTAGTCCTTGGGACCAGTTTATTAATTGCAAATCTATAGATAAACTAAGAGGGGACAAGTCCAAGGATCAGTTTATTATTTCGGACACTGGGGGTCCCAAGGACTAGTTTAAAAAACATTCTTGTTTCCCATAATTTTGGACACCCGTGGTCACAGGTCATAAGAACTGGATTAAAAAACAATCTTATTTCCAGACTGATCACAACCCATTCACACTTTGAACGTTCTCAGTTCTTATATGGGTTCTTGAGGCTGGATTTACATCATTCTATAAGTTGCCTCGATGTCACTTGACATTGAATAAAAATACGAATAGCCCGGGTTACCGCAGCGAGTTGTGTCAGGTAATACGGGGTTTAATGTCTTAAATTCTTACGGAAATCCCTCCTACCAGCTATAGCGCATCGCTAAACTAAAGGGTATTTAACGTATGGGAAGAAAATACTCTTCTTAAGCCTTGGCTCTTGTTTTCTCCCATCCCTTAATTGTAGTCAGGCGCCGTAAAACTTCCCTGCAAGTTCCCGCCGAGTCTCGTGAATAAAACTTGATCGTTTATAACCAACCGTATATACCTAACTTGCCCAGCCACCATGCATAGTCTCATGGAGAAAAGACTGTCATAGGCTTTTCACGCACTCCCCATGCAAGTTCCCGGCATGATACGTTAGTAGTCTTAACTTAAGCCCCGTGTCTTATACTGCAATTGGCCAATTTGCATTAAAGCGTCATAACAGCATGTTGCCCTAAAAGCTACAAAGAAAGTAATTGGATATGCCATAGTAACCAATGCGTATTATATACAAATATGTTTACCTAAAGTTTTGACAGACGTCGCCCTCAAGGCCAGACGCTAGCTGCGAGATATCAAAAGGTATAATCAAAAGTTTCTACTTAAAGTTATACTTGAAACTTTTGGAAAAGTGGTTGCATGGTTTTAAACTAATTGAAAATACAATTATTAAATTGCATTTTCAGCCTGTCTTAAAACTTTCAATGAATTCTAGTAAAACTTTTAGTAATATCGCGATATAAACGATAATAAATCCCATGTCAGTTTATACCAAAGAGGCGGCGAGAAATAAAGTTAACATTTCGCCCCTCAATCTATACAATAAATAAAAAAAATAATAATTTCTTAGATGAAAGCTATAGTAGTAACGGAGTTCCATCCCATGAGATTTGTAAGTAAGTTAAAAAAAAACGTTTGCTAATCGATGGGGCCCTTCTTTCAGTTTGACTGGCGCCTCCATCGTCCTCATACTATACAGACAAGCTAGCAGACCACCCCTTTTTAGAGATAGTTCTTTTTTTTGTAATCTTAACAATTTCTAAACTCCCATCCTACTATAGAGAAATCAAAGAATAAGGTTTTTTATATATATATATAAATCAAGAAGCGATATCTAGTTTATTAGGGAGAAGGTAGAAGTTGCCTAAGTATTCGCGCGCCATAGTCCCAGTCCCCCTTTCAAAATACAAAAGGGGGGGCGTAAAAGGAGGCCAGGCTATTTCAACACTCCTCAGTCGGAAAATACTAGTAATTTGCGTCATTCGCGTCGCGCTGACGTGAGTTTTCAAGAACCAATGAGATGCTGCTAGTTGTAATTTAGAGGCGGGGATTAACTCCGGACCTACTATACGTTTAGACTGGAGATAAAGCTATAGAAATGTGGCGAATTTATACCTTCTCCATCGCTTCTTGCATAAATATATCCACTTTCGGCATCTCTGGCTATATAGTTCTCCACCTCATCCGTTATATCTAAAGATTTTTAGCTAGTCGTTTTTATTTATATCAGAAACGTTTCGCCACTTAAGAGGGACCATTAGGGGCTCTCTAACCTAGGGGTGGGGTGTATCGCCCCTCGCCTCGTACTCCTCCATCTAAGAAGGCCGCGCTAAACAAAAAGCAATCATGCAAGAGGTATAGAACGCGCCGGGCCCTTAGATTCAAAACGATTGTTACTCAAAATCATCATCGGAAAAATCCGGGCACGTACCGAGAGCTTGTGTAAGATTTTTTTTCTAAGGTACAATCGAGTCTGGGGCGGTTCACAATACACTCTTTAAAATACCTTTAAACATTATGGACTTAATAAATAAAATATATGTTTAAGTGGGATTAACGAACCAAAGTTTTTGAGTTGAAAAAAGTGATAAACATTCCACCGTTTACGAGTCACGATTGGAATGCTTTAAGGATGACCCCTTAATTTAAGAGGGCATCGGTAAAACACTCTAATCATAACTAGTAAATGGTGTCCCTTGGGGTAAAATGCTATAGAAGTTAAATTTTCGAGTCAAATACCTTTATGGAACACAATGTATATTTGCAATTCAAATTACATCTCACTGTCACAATAACGTTCCTTTCAATCGACTGAAGATGTAAATCTAATCGTTGGAGTGAACTGCCCCTCGCAAGCTATAATCTAATGGCAACTCCTTAACTTCACCAAAACTAAACAACACTTGAAAAATAACCCTTAGTGTCATCGCTCGATCTATAGTCAAGGGTGCTTGGGTAAGTTGGGTTACCTATAGCCTACCTACCCCTTAGGCGATAAAAGATTAACGTTATTCTCAATCTCGCTCGGAGCTTGTTTAAGAGCTCGCCGAGTTATTCTTTTCTCATCCCAATGTTATGTCTACGGTTCTGTTATTTTTTCTTTATCTTTTTAATAATAACAGTCATTTACTATATCCATTGTATAATAGGTTTTTAGCCCCAAGGTAAAAAAGAGAGAATTCCGAATTCCCTCTCTACTTAGTGTTGTTAAAAGGATAGAATTTTTTATTTGTATTTCCAAGATCTTGTTTTAGAATTCACTCAAGTGAAGCGTATTAAACTGAAGTTGGGAAAAATTGTAGTGTTATATTTTATAAGGGATAGATTTAATTTTAGAAGTAGGAATGGAGAACAGAGTAATGTGGGCGCGCGTCAAAGTCCCGGACCCCCTTCCACGGGACGGAGGGGTATGAAAGAAGAGGCGGGGTAATAGCGACAGAGGTAAAAAGGAATTGGCCTTATTCCTGATGAACGCCACCGAGGCGTAGCGGCGACTTTTGGAACTATAATAATACGGTAGCCAATTACAGGTGGCGCTGGAGTCGATGGACTCTGATGGAGATCTGTTATTTTCTATGTTTTGTTGATCTGTCTGAATCATGTGAATAGCCAAGGCTTAACAAGCGATATGGTTTCAAAAGTATTAAAAGTTGATTTTACCTTTCTTATTCTGTCTAATATTATGAAATAAGACTTTCGGAGTAAGTTTTCATTCGATTTTGGTCTATTTGGAGATTATTAGGTTAATAATAATTAGTTAAAACATGCTTTTTGAAGTTGAAGCGGATATAATCAAAACATAGAAAATAACAGATCTCCATCAGAGTACATCGACTCCAGCGCCACCTCTGATTGGCTACCGTATTATTATAGTTCCAAAAGTCGCCGCTACGCCTCGGTGGCGTTGATCAGGAATAAGGCCAATTACGTATTTTTCGCTGTCCCCGTCAGCTACGTCATCAAAACGTAGTTCAAGTGAAACAATAAGATAATTTAAACTTTTCGTTACGTGTTGGAGGGAGGGACTCTATACTGGATGGTCTATGAGTCGGACTGAAGTAAATATTAACCGCTCTCCATTCCTACTTCTAAAATTAAATCTATCCCTGATTTTATTCATTGGTAAATTGTTGTTGATCACCATAATATACTATAGTTAAAGTATATAATGTTTTCTCATTCCACTTCGAAGCAATTTACTTCTGACTGGAGTAAATTTATTTTAGATTGAGAAATGAAGAATTTTTTGATCGATTTTCCTTCGGGAAGATGCCGTGATACATTATTGATTTCAATATACAGTATTAAAAGGAAAATGATTATACCCCCTTGCCTTAGGGACTGGAAAAATGATTCTATTTTAAGAGTTATTGTTCTTGAAGTAGGGATACTAATTATATTTTATAAACTTTATGTATTAAAATTACATCTTAGGGCTATGAAAACGCATTACGAAAGGAGAAATTGATTTGTTACGTATGGGTGGTGGCTTGTAATTCCGAACGCTTCTAATTCCGAACAGTTTTTTTAAATTGATTTTTCTTTTACTTGCGAGGCTTTAGACCGTGAAAAATAGGCTTAAATTATGCCTTGATTCATTGTCTATCCGAAAAACATCATTTCAAATCCATATCTAAAAGTCAGGGAACGATGTGACACGAAATAAAAATGTACCTAATTTGCGAATTTAATTTAACGTCAATTAAAGGGAATGCCGACCCTGATGCCTCCGAAAATAAGGTTTCATTTTCTTCAGATAAATCAGAGGCAAATAAACTCAATTTCAGCCAAAACGTCAAGTTTTCCCCCACAAAATAAGCATTCGTAACGAAATTTTGGCTCAAAATTAAATTAATAAAAGAATATTTATAAAAACCTTTGCGAGCAGCTAATTCCGACCACTCGAAACAACACTCCATTAATCATAAATTATCGACAGTAAAATTAAATTTAACGCTATTAAACGACATGGTTTAACAGATTAGTTATCCTCGATAATACGGCGATACGTTTTCCCGGGCTTTTCAAGCAGACAACTTTAGTTTAACCCGGCTAGCGTAAAGTCCCTGTTTCCTTCCCTCCCCGCCGCGGCGCCGTCACTCGTACTCGTACACTATTCCGCGATAAAAAAAATAACGGTTCAATCTCGCGCCAAGTTTGAAAATTTGCGTTCGCGCGTTTCAAACTTTTGCATAAACGGGTCGCTAAAGGTTTATACCTACTTGAATATGGAATATGACGATCAAGGTAATGTAAATCGCTGTTGCATTTATTAATAATCTTTTTTATCCTATTAACCTACGAGAGATTTAAAACTTGAAAGCGAAATTTATTATAGAATTAACGTCCCAAAACTTAAGCCTTGGTTAGGGAATTTTATCCCGATTCACCTAATGAAAAAAATATTTCAGTTTTAGATAATCCCAATTTAGCATACAAATGAGATAGGCGCTGAAGTTTATTTCACCATAGTTATACCACATTACAGGTGGTGGTGTTAAAAAACCACGTAAAAACAAATCAAAATACACAGATATGGATGTTGTCAAAGCTCTCGAAGACGTTCGTGAAGGACGTCTTTCTATTACCAAAGCGGCTGCCCTTTACCACATCCCTAAAACTACCTTGCATGGCAAACTTTCGGTTAAATATGACAGTGCCCAAGTTGGAAGAAAGTCTGTTTTAAGTTATGACGAAGAGAGAGATCTGGCTAACTGGGCGATCAAGATGTCCAAAATCGGATATGGTCGCGTAAAACATCAAATTTTTGATAAAGTACGAGATATGGTTCAGAGAGAAGGAAGAATAACACCTTTTAAAGATAACAAACCCGGAAAAGAATGGTTCCGTGGATTTTTAAAAAGAAATCCTGACGTGAAGCTGAGAACCGCCGAGCCCTTGCATATTTCTCGAGCCACTGCATGTACACCAACTGCAATTAATCGTTGGTTTCAAGGGTACCAGAAATTTATGTCTGGCCTTGGTATGCTTGACCATGGTGGAGACCGTGTTTGGAACGCGGATGAAAGCGGGTTTTGCTTGTCACCGAAAACTGGCAAGGTCCTTGCGTCTAGGAAACAGAAAAATGTTATGCAGATTGCAGGGGATACACGGACACAAATAACGGTCTTGTGCGCAGTATCCGCGTCTGGAAGCGCAATCCCACCCTTTCAGATTTTTAGCGGAACTCGTCTTACACACAATCCTCTCGAAGACGGAGTTGAAGGGTCACGTTTCGCGCTCTCAAAATCTGGATGGATGACTTCTGAAGTTTTCCAGGGGTGGATAAAAAACCACTTTTTAAAATGCATTCCACCTGCTAGACCCGTTGTTTTGCTGCTAGATGGACATAGTAGTCACGTCAATTTGGACACAAGCAGACTGTGCGAAGAAAATGGCATAGAACTGTACTGTCTACCCCCACATTCCTCCCACATCTTGCAACCTCTTGATGTTTCAGTCTTTAAGGCAATGAAATGCAATTGGACAAAAGCTGTTCAACAGTACCAAACGGAAACTGGAAAATTTGTCGACAAGAAAACCTTTTCTCGTGTCTTTCGGGGATGTTGGGAGAACACTATAAGCACGGCCACTATCATTCATGGCTTTCGGGCGAGTGGGGTATTTCCCGTGAACAGGTTGGCAATAGACGAAACCAAACTGTTACCATCAGAGTTGTTTGACGATGATCAGGAAGTTGAGACTGCGCCGAACAATGAATTTGACAAAATGAAGCAATCTATGAAAAACCTCGAAGAAGCGTTGGGTGAAAAAAAGATTCGGGAGTTCAGGTTAATGGAAGAAGAAGGCTTTGACATCGCAGAACCATTGTTTGATGCGTGGAAAACTCTCAAAAATTATTTCGCCGCGATGAAAGCCCCCATATCCGACAAATCATCAGAGTTGGGTTTTACAAGCACTTTAGCATCAGTCAACGACTTTTTCCATTCTCCAAGGGAAGATTTTGAAACATTTGAGAACTCTGGACAAAATTCGGCATTCCCAACTGTGCCACACAATCAAGTTACAAACCGACCTGTCCGATCTACACCTCCAAGTTCAACTTCAAAAACTTGCAATGCTGAGGCGACTGCCACGTCGAAAAAATCCACTTTGAATGTCTCTGACCAGACAAGTAATTTTACTTCGGCAGCTCGAGGGTTTGTATCGCCGGGCATTTCCATACCAACTTCAACAATTAGAAAACGTTCTTTTGCGGTTCCGTATTCAAAAACTAAAGTTCCTGTAGCAGCCTTAATAAAGCCTCCGCCTTCAGCCACCCTGAGCAAGCCTCCGCCTTCAGCCGCCCTGAGCAAGCCTCCGCCTTCAGCCGCCCTGAGCAAGCCTCCGCAATCAGCAACCCTGAGCAAGCCTCCGCAATCAGCAACCCTGAGCAAGCCTCCGCAATCAGCCACCCTGAGCAAGCCTCCGCCGTCACCCACGCAGAGGAATTCCCAGCCATCTTTCAACTTTACGGCTGCCTTGAACTTAAGCACACATTCATCCTCAGTTCTCATAAGCAAGCCCACATCATCTGAATCAGCAACCAACTGTCCATCAACTTCAATTGCTAGCAATTTCGCAATCGCAACGCCAGCTTTTCGGGGAATTCTCTCCTACCCAGCTCATAAACGAGTTGAAAAGCGGAAGAGAAATCAAATGGTAATCCCGCAGCATTTAACTGGACCCGAATTTATCTCGCTTATGGCCACAAAGAGAGAGGAAAATGAAAAAAAAGAAATAGAAAAGATAGAAAAGAAGCAAAAGAGGGAGGAAGAAAGGGTGAAATTACAGAATGAGAAGGAAGAGCGGAAGCGGGCAAAATTGGAGAAAAAGGCGACAGTTACAGCAAACAAGGCAGCAGCTAAGGAGAAAATTTTGGCCAAGAAAGCCACTAAAACTAAAAAATTCCGTCCTGATAAAAAAACAGTCTGCCAATCTTGCGACACACGATGGGAAAATAGGGAGGCTAATGAAGTGTGGGTGTGTTGCAGTGTTTGCAAGAACTGGAACTGCTTTAAATGCTGCAACTTGAGTGAAGCAAAGAAAGGGTTAGCTTGCACTGGTGGTTACAAGCATCGTTGCGATAATTGCCTTTTTTCCACCTTACTTTAAAGACTTCTATTTATCCCCGTTAAATCCACATTGTACCTAGGCCTATACTTACCTAAACTGTTTTTTCCACTAAATAAATGTTTAATGAAATTATGAGTTTTTTATTATTGTTTTTAAGCAGGTTCGGTAATTAGAAGCGGGGGTTCGGAAATTAGAAGCGGGGGTTCGGAAATTAGAAGCGGGGGGTCGGAAATTAGAAGCGGGGGGTCGGCAATTAGAAGCGGGGGGTCAGAAATTGGAAGCGGGGGGTCGGAATTGAAACCCCCTACGTCGGAATTACAAGACATCAGTTCGGAATTGGACGCCACTACTAGAAATGGGGAAATAGATATTTCTCCACAAGTTACCGGTAATTTTGGCTCAAAATAGGCTCAAAAGTAGCGCAAATGTTCAAGCTATTTGGTACAATATCAAATATTTCTCATAACATTATACGTGTGTCATGTTTCAATCGATTTTAAAAAAGTGTTCGGAATTACAAGCTACCACCATATAGGAAACAAAACCGAGCTTTTAGATGTTAGTCGACAACGTGATTTGAGAATCAAGTGAAAATAAAATTGATTTATATTTAATCTACAATTCTTCGTATCTTATTTTCTCAATAATATTTGTCTATCCTCTATTTCTACGAACATCTCCGCCGTTTTAATCAAACGATACTTCCATTTAAAATAAAAATAACAGAGAATTCGGTTTATACACTCAGTATATTCCCCACAATCAAACAAATATCGGGGGTTACTAAATAAATTTGCTGCTAAATTTAAATCCAAAAGCAAACTCGATACGCGTTTGCTAAATCAACACGATCTCCTTTCTGACAAAAGTCCAAAACTTTAATTCATTCTAGCCCAGTCAAACTCCTATTTTCCACTAAAATGCTCCCCAAGTGACAGTCTAAGAGTAGGAATTTTAAAATTTAAAGAGAAAAAGATTTATAGAAGACGCAGTCAAAGTGGCCCGCTGACAATGAGAGAATCAGTTGAACCAATATAGGCATTTGTTTGTAAGGGATTAGAAAGGTTAAGCTAAATAAATATGGCAGAATTTTTGGAACCGATCAGGTAGGGGAAAGAAAGAGGTTCTGCACTAAACCAATGGCATCACAGCTAGTAGCCCTCGTTTTTAAGGCAATTTCTATGCAATAAGAAACCATTTATTTTCCCTTTTAAATTTAGAAAAAGCTAAGCCGTTCTTTTAAAGTATAATATTATATTACCTGAACTTCTCCTTTAAACTATACCAATTTAGCCGCCCACTCTCTCTTCCCCCCCTATTTCGTTTAATCACGTTAGGGTTACACGTGATCAATGCCTAAATATGCCTTGATTTATTCAAAATCTCTAAGCAGCTATCGCTTAAATATTACTATACACACCCCTAGTTCGCGAGCTTTCCGGCACAATTGAAGACAATTTATTACAAGGGAACTGAAACTAAAGGCGGGCGCGTGCCCCGTTCGTTTTGGGGTTTGGCGGTGTCTAATGTCCGGTTTTAATCTCCGCAAAGCCGATATAGCTCTGGTTGCTGCATGCATGCATGCCGCGCCTTGAAAGCCCGTTTACGTGGAAAGTTAGTCTGAGCTGAGAGTGCATCTATATAATAAAGTTGGTTCATTTTCTCAACCCGAATAGGAAGAAAGCTTTACGGGAGAGTATCGTATCGGGATATCTGCTTGGTTTCTAAAATCCCTTAACGTTATCTCTTCATTCGGCTTGGGTAACCTTTGTTTAGTGTATGCTGCAGTACGAAGCTTTTGATTGTATTCAACTGACTGGTCGTTGGTTGCCTTGTTATCCGGCTTTGCAAATTTATTTTGCGGAGTTCGCTACACTGCCATATCTATTGGTCCTTATAATTACCGTTGTGTGTATGAATTAAAGGCGAGAGAAGCATCTCGCAGTCTCTTATTCAGTCTAATTAACGGTCCCGAAGGAATTTTCTCTCGTTCTCTCTCGCTAGTTTTCTACTCGGTTTGATTGTATTGTTGTACACTACTCGCTAATATGCCTATGCCTTTGGTTGTTATACGCGCTGACTTAGATATTACCGGTGCATTCAGTGCGTGTAAGTGAATAAATTAAAACACCTTACGGTATAATATAATCGGTTTTAAATATAAATAAAGTTTGTTAATTTAAATACGGCTTAGCGTTGCTAGACGATGTTAATGTACGTAGTTTATAGACTAGGATGGCGCATACCATTTACACAAGGAGACCAGGTTTAAGATCCGTAAATGGTACGAGTCCTCGAAGTCTGTAAGATTCCGTTGCACCGAAGAGCTAACTAAGATTACGGGTTCAACTCTCGATTTCGAATAAGGAATACCGATACCTTTGATTCAGTTTGCTAAACGCACCAATACATGTCATATCTTATAGGAATATATCCTTGTTGTGTTGTTGGGCTTAATTTAAACTGAGAGTGCATGCGTTATCATCTTTTGGCGCCTTTTCGATAATGAATTGGCGCGGTACCTGCACGGTATATTCTTTTCATATTTATCTCGAAGCCCTCTCTGTTTCTCATATTCAAAACTAAAGACGAACGCAAAAGTTTCGCACCCTGCAGTCTCCCAGGGTACGATGTAACTCAATTAACACCCCTTTTCGCGGTTATAGCTTTGTCTTTTCGAACATAATGATAATTGCAGCGTACAACCTTCATCCTTTAACAAAGCAAGGTTCGGTGCAGCGTGAATCATCCAATTTATACGCAAATTCTCCCTGGTTTTGTTTATTATAGGAATAATTGTAAGAACCTTTTTAATTATCCGAATTTGATAAGCTTACAAATATATACTGATATTTTATCTTTTATAGGTGCATGGTGAAACTTTAGAAAACTGATTTGCAATTCGCAAAATGTCCTGCAGTTGCATACCTATTTCCGCTTCAGTACTTCCTATTCGAAAACCTTAAAACATTATTGTAACGATATCCTAACTTCAAGGCCTAAAATCTTACGTAATAAAAAATTTAACTGTATCGAGCTTTTGGATGGAATCTTATTTCGGAAATAAGCAAAACTTTCCCATCACGTCAACTTTACTCTTTTTTTTTTGTTTGCCCCCATGCACGGAAAACGAACTCAAAACGTATAAAACTCAGAACTAGGGAACGAGCGAAGGCGTTGAAAAAGAGAAAATAGCAATAAAATCTACCTTCGCTACGAGTTTGCATAAGAGCTTTTCTCTTTATGACTTTGGTACGTTCGAACTTCAGGCATAAACGGGAACGAAAAACACAATAATAGTAAAAAAGAAAAAAAAAACATTTTTTATAACTTTTGCTCCCAAAGTTTTAGTCATCGCATCACTAAAATCTTTCGCGTGGCTAAAGGTGTGTGTGTGTGGATACATACCGGATTAACTTATTTTTGGATAGACAAATAGTGCCTTTTTCTAAGGTTGTAAAATGTTTCGTATACAGGGTGTTTCTGATTAGTCTGGCATTAATTAAGGGGGATGTTCTTTGGGTGCATGATTTTGCGTCGAAAATGTAACTTCTATCTCCATTTTGAAGTCTGGGTCACTGTTTTCGAGTTACAATTTTTTTAGGGTTTTAGGGATGACCCCTTTCTTAAATTCGCAACCATTGTCTTTCAGTTTCTTATTTAATTTAAAGCATAAAATACTCTGAACAATCTTAACTTGAAAACAGTGACCCTGACGGCAAAATGGAGACAGAAGTTACATTTTCGACCTAAAATTGTGCACCCAAAAACATCCCCTTTATATTTATGCCAGACTTATCTGAAACACCCTGTATAGGAGAAAAAATAGAGTCAAATTCCCAGATTTTCTTGCAATTTTTCGTCGAGAATCCAGGATATTTAAAGTTTTATAACCAGACAGAATCTTAAGTTTTGCAACTCATCACGTGCTTGCCAGAATCTTAAGCGTTTTTTAAAACATATCACGAATTTGGGGAAGCAGAGTTTCATAATTCGTCGCGCATTTACCCCGTCATGCATTTCGAATTCCTTGACAATTTAGGCATACTTCAAAATTCTCAAATGTTTTCCTCGACCTTTTGCAACCCTTAAGCTACTTTTCACATCGTTATTGTTTTGAGCAACGTCTGTCAAAATAAACAGAGCCAACTTTAAATTTTTTTGGAAATTGTTTCGAAGAAGTGAACTTAACAGCTTGATTTCTCCCAAAATTTTAAAGTTCTTCAGTACTATATAGTAATTCCCCCTTTATCCAATCCAACCAAATCTTAGAACGCTAAGGAGACGACAACGAAACCTCTCCCAGTTCAAAGTGATCAAGATATAACGCGGCGGTATGTTTTAATACCTTCAGCAACAAATGACTGTAATTAAGGGTGAAGAGGGAGATCGCTTTATCATCTTTAAAATAAAACACGGAATAAAAAGTGCATTCGCCTTGAGAAGATAATCCACATCCTCATTCATAAATATCACAAGTTCTCTCTTCTCTTTCTCAAGAATTTAAGCTTGTTTGAAAAGGATCATAATGAGTAAAAATTGAGGTTAAGGGGCAAAATCGAGAAACTAGAAGATTCATCCTTAATTCTTCCTAATTCGAAATGTAATTTTTAACGCTACAATATCCCCGTACGAAGCATCTTCTGCTGCTCCGATAAACAAAACCTTTTCTTAATGTCAAAACCAAGTAAGACCGTGATAAAATTGATTTTTGGAAAAGATTTCGTGAAAATTATGGAAAACCCAAGCCCTAATATGTCCACTTAATTGTTGAACGGAAGATGTCCAGATAGAGAAAAATCTAGTTACCAGCTTTTAACAATGAAGTTTTCAAAAAGTCTGGATGGTCGCGTTCACAAGGGGAGGGATGGGTGCATTTTAATTAAATTTGCATTAATACGCGGTTAATTTTTCGGCTGGTTGAAGACTACCACCCCACCTATGCAGTCTTGTTCCGCTAAAAAGAGTCAAACAAGACACGACCCTCGTTATCATAAGCTCATAAGATATGTTCCATAAGTTTGTCACTGGTTACAAACTGGAGCTTGTCATGAAGTGATTGAAGTAGGTCATAGATTCAAGGTAAAGCGACGCCTGGTGACTGGGAGCTGTCAAAGGCTTAGTACAGACTAAATAGGAAGATGGAAGTCCTGCAAAACCGAGTGTAGTGAGTCGTTCTCGAACTAGCTCGAGATGTAAGTCTCTAGCATTACAAGTACAGGAAGTGTTATACTTATGGAACATTTCTTTTAAACTTATGATTTACGTTACAGGGCTAACCCTAACCCTAATTTTCCGCACTTGGGCAGACTTGAAAGGGGGAAAAGGCATTAACCATTATAACAGGCAGCATGGCCTTATCACCGACTGAACAGTTGAGAACTACCCCCGCTCTCATCTACGCACCCAACGTACGTTACTAACAACCTTTC
The DNA here is from genome assembly GCF_054372755.1 of Phalangium opilio. NCBI lineage: Eukaryota > Metazoa > Arthropoda > Arachnida > Opiliones > Phalangiidae > Phalangium > Phalangium opilio. The sequence continues at coordinate 1,201,749 of NW_028324187.1, read as the reverse complement.
GAAAAGCCCTCGCATGCCACATGTAGAGTCGTAGACGGTTTTGTTCCGGACTCCTATCCCATCAGCCCCGTGTCCCTAGAACCCTAGAACTAGAAAATACTTTTGTTTCCCCATAAGCTACCTAAGCCTTGGTCCCTCTTTGTAGCGTAGGAAAGTATAAGGAAACACGGTTGAGCTATCAGGTTATAACCTGATTTTGACAGGCAGCAAAAACTAAGTAGAAAATGAGAAAGGCTAGCGTTTAGTTGCGAGGTTGAAAAGGAATCAAGTTACCGATGCAAAGACGCGGCTTTGAACGAAAGTTAGACAGATTCTAAGGGTGTAATCTAAAGTATAAGGGCCCCCTAGACTTTTGTTTTAACCCTTCGACACAGGTTATATTACATTTCTTGGTTTTATGAAAAGTAAATTAACCTGGAAGTTATGAAAATGACAAGGCTTTCGAATTACAGAATTCACATCATCATATCAGAAGGGAATAAGAGAGAAGGGACACACTTTTTATCTCCATAATGCTTTACACTCGTAACAACAGTCTTACTAACCTCAAATCAACAACCCTTCACTGATTGGCTCCCTTCTGATCATATTGAAATTGCAATGCGTGTAAAAATTAACTTCAGGTTAATAAAATTCCGTGCGTTAGTCTTTAACTGAAGGGTAAGAGAGTGGGAGGGGACGCTAAAAACGGAAATTGAAATACTTTTGTATGGCTATACGTTTCGCGTTTCAATTCCAGAATTCTGTTTAATCAAAGATACTGCATAGTTAATTTTTTAAAAACGGCTTTGAGACGCAACCCTTCCCGCTCCTCTTGTTGAAAACTTGAAATGGGATCTAGTTTATTATACAAATCTAGTTTCGTATACAGCGGCAGTCCGCATCTTCTGTTCTTTATATCATATTTTTATTTGGACGGAAACGGGCTAGAATGAAATTTGGTCTGGCGGAAAATTTGTTTCTGTACTTTTGCTTAAGGATGCTAGCTATAGCTCCGTACAGTTACTAAAAGAAAATTATTATTTGAATAACTAAAGGAAGCAGTTTTCTGATGTGATTTGAATTTTTGCAATCGTGATTATCTGCTTGGATGCGTTGAAGAAAACTGAAACGCGCATGCAGCAAGCATATTCAGTTCTAAATCTTTTTGAGATATGATTTCAAAAACATTTCGGCTGATGAATTTTTCTCGGAGAAAATAACAATTTTTAGGGAGTAGTAGAAGCCTTAACTTACGCGACAATTCAAGGCCACCTTAGCCGCATGGGGTCAAATGGGCACTTGCCCGTGTTCCACTACTCCTAGAACATGGGGTCGTGTAAAAGGATTTTAACACATTTATTTTAATTTGTGGGCATTGTACTGTTACTGTATTGTCCGGGGGCCTTGTAATGGAGTTAAGACGGACGTGTAACAATTTCCACGAGATTCCATGAGTAACCACGTTTCGAATTTAATTTGACCTAATTCTTATTAAAAACAAAACCTTAAGAATTCTAGAAAACCGAGACACAAAGAGGCCAGTTGAACTTTTGAAAACCATCTATCCTAATTTGGAAGAAAAATTCATGATGCAAACAACAAAAAATCCTTCCTTTTCAAAGAAAATCTTTCTTAATCCAAAAAGAATGGGTATGCCTATCCATCAAGTCCCTTTATAACCAAAAAAAAATACTCGTACCTAAGGGGTAAGTAAATACTTGTGGGTCCCAAGTTTCGCTGGCCATTGTCTAGATATGTTATATGCATAAACAAAAAAACCAGGTTAACCCACATGTACCAGGCATTGGTTTACCATGTTCGTTTTACAAGAATTTTTTTCTCCTGTGACTGCAAGCGCAGAGATTGCGTGCGATTTGTTATTTTGTTACAGAGGGTTAGTGGGTTACGGATCAGGTAAAGTATTCAATGCAGTGGAAGTTATATATTCCGCAACATAAACACACCACCCACAGAGAGAGAAAAAACTAAATTTACTCTGTTCTTATTGTAATATCGGTGTGAATTATTTCTTCCCGCCTGTACACACTACTACAGCGCATATTTCATGGGGTTTTAAGCGGTAAAAATCCCTCCAATCCAATCAAGCTGGAATTACCAGGGATGTCCTTTAATTTGAAACTAATAAAGGGGATGGTAGAGTCAAGAGGTGATATAAATACATATAAAGCCTTGTATTGTACTAGTTCACTTAACTTGAACAGAGGTAAAGAACGGTCGCTGTAGCATGGATTAAATGAAGGGTTTTCTCGAGATTAAAACAAAACAAAAAAAAAATCTTGGGTAAAAACGTACTAAGCTTCTAAACGAGGCAAGCTTTTTGGGGATCGCTTAAAATATATTCATCAAAAAAGGGGATTATAGTATATAAATTAATCTTCAATATTCAATCATAGTGAATCCTCTGAAAATTTAGGAATAATAATTACTAAATCCCCACGGTGCGATGTCCATCTGAAGTTCGATGAGTAGGAGAGCAAACAAAAAGGGGCGTGAGCTAGGGAAGAATCATGTTACACAACTAAAGTATTAAGAGGATACAGAGTGTCACACTTCTTCTATTATCCCCTTCTGGTTATACCTTAGGAAATCCACGTAAAAATATAGCGTCTTCGCTACAATTCCTATAGTTTAAGGAACAAATCATCTTAAAATTATAAAAAAACGTCTTGGTTTGGACCAAGGCCGAAAAAACAAACGATATGTGTGAGGTTTATCATTTGACTGAAGTTTCAGATATTGCAATTGTTTTAGTTATTTTTATCCATTTAATCCTTAATCAGTATTAAATTCAATCAACTGATTTTACTGTTAATCGATCCATTCCCTCTAAATTAATTGAAAAAATTACATATCTACGCTTTTTCAAGAACAATTACATTTTCCGAAAACATTTTATCATGAAATTAATTATTTTGAAGGGAGTACGTATTGAGGTGTCAATATAGAATATTTGAAATATTCTACTGACTTTCTTAAAAGAGCAGGTGAACTTTGACATAATTCGAAAGGAAAATGTAAATATTTAATAGTGGATTCCAAACAAGGGTGTTGCACTAATTTATACATTTAATTTCGTATAACGAAATGCTACATTTCTATTGTCGCCTCTATGAAGAAATGATTGCACTGCAATTTCCCTCTCCGTGCTTTAGAATTTCTTGGTCATGATTCAGTCTTCATTTGAAACGTCACCACCCCTTTCTACATTGTTGGCGCTATTGTACACCGGTTACGTATTACGTGTAATCCTTTTAGTACGCATAAAGACCATTTCGGAAAACACACAGGGGCGAGGCCACCATTGGGGTATTCTCCCTCACACCAAGGGTCACCGCCAGACTGTGCCAAAGTTCACTACAGGCAAGAGGCTAGTCAAATCTCACTGCCTATAGCGGTGCTTCTAGGCAAGAGAGAGAGAAGACCTCAATGGTGGTATCACCCCTGTGTTTTAATTATCTGTATGTAATTTCCAAAATGGTCCACTCACTTACAAATGTACACCGATTACACTGAGTTATCGGTCCTTCAGGCGCTAGCGAGTGTCAGGCCACAACCGTAATCATTCATGTACACGAATGTTTTATAGTTTTAGGTTATTAATGTTGGCGGGCAAGTCCGGAGAGTCATGTACCGTTCACTAATGTGAAAAGGTCTCGAACTATATGATAATATTGGCTGAGTGTGTTGCGACGGCTCAGATGACCCATACACTGGAACCACTGGTGATCGTAAAACTGTATATATTGGGAATATGAAGGAATGGGGGGGGGGAGTTACATCAAAAGCGCATACATTAAAATAAAATAATAAATTTTTTGTGTGCTACAGAGTGCCACCTACTCAAAGAAACCACACACGATAAACGTTGATGCTTTGTCTTATGAGGACGACATTAGTTTATAAATAAGTTTGAGCAAAATAAGTTATTTATCATAATTTCTTGAACATCAGTCTTCTCAGAAACTTACTACAGATTTAAACTTTTTTGCTGCAAACTTCAAAATTTGTCAAGCCAGCCTTAATTAAAACTATGACCGTCAATGTGCTTTCAAGTTAGTAATCATCGACACGAAATCCCTTCAAAATAATTAATTTCATGATAAAATGTTTTCGGAAAATGTAATTGTTCTTGAAAAAGCGTAGATATGTAATTTTTTCAATTAATTTAGAGGGAATGGATCGATTAACAGTAAAATCAGTTGATTGAATTTAATACTGATTAAGGATTAAATGGATAAAAATAACTAAAACAATTGCAATATCTGAAACTTCAGTCAAATGATAAACCTCACACATATCGTTTGTTTTTTCGGCCTTGGTCCAAACCAAGACGTTTTTTTATAATATCTGTCACTTCAGTCTTAATGTAATTAAAATTTGAATAATTTTATTTTTGCTTTACCGTCAAACATTTGGGGTTGATCTATTTCTAATTGCTTAAAGAAGTACTTAATTATCGTTAATTACATTTAACTTATATCCAATAACATTGATTTTGATATCCATATAATGTTGTACCATAAGTCTATTATGGGGACCTTACATAATAGACTTATGGTTGTACATTATTTATGAAAGAAGTTTAAAAACGACGGTATTTGAAATATGGAAGAAAAATATTTGTTTCGTAACACTGTATACACATACAGTATTGTCGAGATCAGACCATAGATATATTAAAAGGGTAGATACACAATTCAATGGGAGGTCGACGCGGAAGGGGCAACGAGCAGACAGCCGCTATTTTCTGGGGGTAGCCGTATAAAACGCCATCTATCGGTAACTTTCGAAACTAAATTTAAAGGATGAGCTTAGAGTAGTGGCACTCTATGTTAACCCCCTATAGGGCATAATAAGTCAAACCCTCGGAGATGCCATTACTCCATTTTATACGAGCTAAGAGCGGAAAAACGTATTTTATAAATTTTACACCTGTAAAATCTTTTAAAAAACACTTGGAACTTGTATTTCTACTTACTTTCGAGGAAATACCACCGTTTTCTAAAGGTAAGAGTCTTTTTTTATACATTTATTAGTAATAAAAACATTTAAGGCGAGCTAAGCCTTGGTCATGGCCATAATGTAGATTTGCACATAGAATGATAGAATGAAAGAGGCTGTACTTTCGTGACTTGGAAAATTTATTTTTTAGGCTTTTCGAACATTTCTATGGCAAAATGAGGTAGGAGACTAATGAAATATTTAGTGGATAATTTTGGAAGCAAGGTATCATTGATGAATTGGTTGTCTTTCACTATCATCAAGATTTCGATGTTATCGGGTGGCACAAATACTGCCAAAAAGCATACGGGTATGTTACACACGAAAAGCTGACCCTGTATCTGATGATAGACGTCTGAAGTTTTTCTCAGTTCCAGTTCATCCGTTTCTTCATCAATGTAAAGGTGAAAGTTACCCGAAGCTGCTTTTCCTCTGATAGTTTCTTTATTCTTGAAAATAGCGTAAGGGCATTTGATCTCCACTAAGTACAGCTGGTCCTCAACCAGTATAAGGCAATCGGGGCTTGCCCCAAGGAAGCAAAATTGTGGATTAACAATCAAACCCACAGAGGTGTGACACTGGGTATTGATGTGTTGCCTGAAAATTTGAAAAAGCAGCGGGTTCATGCTTCAATCCATGATCAAAGGACAAAGCTCCCATTTCTTCTAATGCTTCAGATTGTTGCTCGAGAGTCAAATTACGGAGAGTCAGTTTAGGGATAATTTCATCGGTTACATTAATTTGATCTCCAAATTAGGATGGAATCGCGAACGGTTTGAGCCGACTACGTAGTCTCTTTCCAATGGTGGGAAAGAAATCTGATTTTGTAAAATGTTTTGAACAAATCCGTAAACTGGAGATATCAGCTGTTGTTATAGAATCAATCCACTTCTTTCTAGTGGCAGTCTCTTTCGGAAAGTTGTGGTAAGAAAGAAAACGTTCTTTACACCTACAGTTTGAACGCAGCAAACATGAGTTGAAGCAGGAGTTTATAATAACCCCCCTTCGGGGGGAAGTATGAAACTGGCCATAGAGCTAATGGTAAAAATCGCGAACAACAAGATTCTGTCGTTGCGCATAGAAAGGATTAGCCTGTTTATGGACATACAACCTTACAGTATATCGTAGTGGTATCTATGCTCCTTGGTTTTCGTTCCAAAACTTCCGTTGGCGGGATCTTGGATGAGACTGTAATCTTGCTGTAATGGATTGGAAAAGTTCGGTACCTAAGCTCGGGACACGTGATTGCGCAATATCGTTTTTATTTCGGTCGTCGTTTAGTGCTGCCATCATGGAGAAGAATTTTAAATTTGAGAAATTATTTCACCTTGTAAATGACGTAGGTTCGGCTAGTTTGAGCAGACTGCGTTCTTATCCCTCCGTAAATGGGATATTTCGTGAATGAAACTGTATAGTTTAATTTTGAAATGGATGAGGAAGCTAATTCACAAATTTATGAAGAACATAGTTACAGTTGTGTTTCGAACAAAAGCTGCCTTTTGTACATAATTTGGTCAAGATCAAATTTGTCTCTAAGCCTTGAACTAAAAATCCTAACTCAGACTTAAATGTTCATCTACATCAAATTCAATAATTTCTTAGTACATACTGAAATGAATTAATATTTTATACCGTTATTAAGTTAATATCTCTTCAAACCTGAGACTGAGACAGTCTCATCCAAGTTAAAACCGTTAACACTTCACTTTTAAAAAAGATATTGTGAAAAAAGCAGACGAGGTTTGAAAAAATTCTACAGTAGGTGTCTCTCAAGTCGTACGACCGAACTAAAAACCCCCAAATAGCCCCCCCTTCTGTCCCGAGGTGAGGTACCCGCCGCCCGTGTTAGATGTATGCTATATTCCAATCCATTACAGTCTCATCCAAGGCGGGATCTCCGTCGAAAAGAAAAATGGCGATATGGTGGACGTAGAAACACGTTGCAATTCTTATATTAAAGATACTGGGAATAAATTTGTCCAAACCGTTTTAATTTAACCACGGAATTCTCACTCACACATATCACAACAAAACATCATTGACGATCGTTTAAATGTTTTGTAGAAAACTAGAAACCCCGACTAAAAGGCGTAAAAGCCAACTTCTTAGCCAAGGCTTAATTTACACCGTTCCGTCAGAAGCAGACGTGAGCCATTTTCGCTCCCAAAATCACAAGATAAAAATAGTGCTAAACCGGAAGTGTGTAAGTTAATGCGCGTGGGCGCTAAAAATGGGGTAACTATTTCTTTGGGAGTTAAGCGGTGTATGAATCCGCTGAGCTTTACGGCGAAACTTTGTTGTTACGGGCTTTTAAACCAGTTTCGTACTTCGGGTTATTATGAACTCCTGGTTGAAGCCATGATTGCTACATAAATAAGTAAATAAAAACGTTTATGTTATATTTTGTTTTATGCCTTTAAATATAGAGACACACACTTAACAAAGTTTGTTATGGTGGGCACCATTATCGACTCTTATTTTAAGAATATGTAACAGTTTAATGTCCGGATAACATGATAAAATAACGTTTTTCAACGCTGAAAACGACGCTAATCACTAATCTGCCCTGTTTTACAAGACCAAGGCTTAGCTCGCCTTAAATGTTTTTATTACTAATAAATGTATAAAAAAAGACTCTTACCTTTAGAAAACGGTGGTATTTCCTCGAAAGTAAGTAGAAATACAAGTTCCAAGTGTTTTTTAAAAGATTTTACAGGTGTAAAATTTATAAAATACGTTTTTCCGCTCTTAGCTCGTATAAAATGGAGTAATGGCATCTCCGAGGGTTTGACTTATTATGCCCTATAGGGGGTTAACATAGAGTGCCACTACTCTAAGCTCATCCTTTAATTTAGTTTCGAAAATTACCGATAGATGGGGTTTTATACGGCTACCCCCAGAAAATAGCGGCTGTCTGCTCGTTGCCCCTTCCGCGTTTTTTCGTTAAGCCTAAGCCAGCGAAGTGGATCTAGACCCTTTATAGTTTTACTATATCTATGGATCAGACCAACAGCATTGAATGTTGCCAGATTAAATTGTTGCTGGTGATTTTACGAACTATGTTAATGATATATTAAAATTTAAATGGAAAAGTTACATTTTGACACATTCCTAACCCTAAAATTTTGTATTTGGAGCCTATTAAATGCATTATAGTGATAATGTAATTAATTTTAGTGTTAAATAGGAAAACGTTTAGGCTGAAAGAACTCGCGTAGTTTAATCTTATTTTCTTATTTCAGTTAAAGGTTATCTATAGTTACCCAAAAAACCTGTTGTTTTCGATTAATTTCACGTTAAATATGGTTATTAAGTTGAAATTAACGGCTTATCTTCTTTTATTAGTGTTATTGCAGTTTATTATACGAGTTTGAATAAGAAATTCTCCTAAATTGCAAACTTTAGAGGAGTGCCTGTTTGACTCTTGCGGAACAATCACTATTTTGCCCCAAAACTTTTAAATATCGCGCCTTTTCAATGGCTCTCTTTTAAAAATGGGAAAAATGCTTTTAAATGACAATTTAATTAATCGTAAGAATTCAACAGGAAAATGGAGGCTGGGTGAAAGATAAGTGTAGTTTTAATTTTAATTTGTTAGTTTAATTATAAGGTATCTATGAATTTACCCAAAACATTCGTGTTTTGGGCTAATTTCACATTAATTATACTTAAGTTTAATTTAACGGCTTATCTTGTTTATCTAGCGTGGATTTCGTTTATAAAACAAGTTTCAATAAAATATTAACTTTAATTGCAATCACCCTAAAATTTTAATGTATGCGCTTCTGATGTATTTTAACGATCATTTAAATTAATTTGAAAGTGAAATAGGAAACTACTGTGGCTGTACGAAAAACTTGTGATGTTTTAATCTTAATTTGAGCGTGGTTCTCGTGAGAGTGGATTAAGCTTAAAATTTATTTGAATTTTTTACCCTAATTGCAATGTTTAGTGCAGTTTAATATTTTTTCCGCAAATTCATTTTTTAACCCAAAACTTTTGAATTTCGCGGCAATTATTGTACTTTAAAATAGTTTAAATTAACTTAAGTGTCAAATAGAAAATATTCGACTTTACCAATGGCTCGGGTAGTTTTAATCAAAATTAAAGAGTTATTTAAAAGTTATTTGAGCCTTTATCCAAAAAATGTATATTTTGGTTTAATTTCACGTTAATTATGTTTAATTAACGTAGGACTGTTTTGGCACTATACATTTAGTGTTATAAAATGAGTTTAAATGTATACTTCACCTTAATTGCAATTTTTAGTGGAGTTTTAGATTCTCATTTTACCCTAAAGTTTTGAATTTCGCGCCTATTAAGGTACTTTGGAGATAATTTAAATTAGCTTATGTGTGGGGCTTTACCAACGGCTTGGGTAGATACAATCTTAATCAAGAACATCATTTAAGAGTTATCTGAGTTTTCATCCAAAAAAATGTATATTTTAGTTTAATTTTACCTTAATTACAGTTAATTACGTTGAAATTAACTTGTCGTCAGTGCTCATTAAGCTTATAAAATGTCTTTTAAAAAATAATTCACCTTAACTCTAATGTTTAGAGGAGTTTTTGATTATTTCCAACAAATTGCGTTAAATTTTTATCATATCCTGAGCTAGGTTTGTGGTAACATAAAGATTATCTATACAATATGTTAATGAATGATGTTATTCTATAGTTTAGCTTTAATATCAGTAATTAAATCAAATACCTTTACAATTCATAGCAATTTAAACCAATAAACAAACGGCAATGTGGACTGTGGAAATAGAAAACAACGTAACCCTCCGTTTCTAACGTGGTTAGGTTGAGAGAATCTGGGTTGTAAACATGAAAATTATTTGACTAATTAAATTATATAACGACACTGTCCTCCTGGATTAACCAGCACAACTGTTTCTTATGAATTAAACAATCCACTGTTAGTAACAAGTAGTTTATAAAATGATAACGTAACATCACTGTATGACTGATTCAATAGGATCAAAATTGTTTTAACGAATAATCTGGTCCTCTACATTGGTTTAGTTTCAGGAATTATACCACACACATTGACAATTAGTAGCATTTTAGTGAGATTAACAAATAATGAAACCGTTTATACCAGTCCTCAAATGAGAATGTTGACTTAACAGCGCTAACATTAACACCACTCTTTTAACTGCCGAAGGGAAAACAAATTGGAAATTTTGTCATCTTTCCTGTAATATTTTGAAGTCGAATTCTTCACAGGGTGAAAACACTACCGTTGATTTCTAAACCATAATAATTTGGATATATATGCCATTTTTTACTGTCATAGATACAGTATTAAGTTACAAGAAGCGTAAAACCTTGGCCCTAGGGTTGGGATTTGTAGCATGAATCGAAGCAGACTACGTATTTTGTAATTCCAAACAGAGCTGGAAATTAGCTTTCTAATAATCTTTAAAAGGAAAGACACTATAAACACTATATAACATAGAGTAACTAAAATACAACTTAAGCCTTGGCCGTAAAGAACGTCGAAAAGCTTACTTTAAATGATATAAAAACCTCTATTAACTGTAATTATTTACCTGAATTACTTTTCTAGACGAAAATTCGACCTGATAACGACGTATTTCTTATTAAGGGTGCTACAGTTAATTAGAAAATACATATAAAGGTGCTCAAGCTCGGACGAAATACAAAAGTAATTTGCTGGAGTCTACTGCTAAGAAATTAGGAAAATCAGCAAGAAAGCCAACATTTACAATTAGTCAACGTAACTTGTTAGCACCCACAAACCTAGGACCTTCTAGTTGTCAACGAGAACGAAATGAAGAAAATAGGTTTAAGCGCGCTATAAGGTTAGGCTGACATCTGACCCAAAAGTAATTTTTTGACTTACTACCTTAATTAGTTAAATTACAAAAATTAGAATTCATTAATTAAAAATCGAAACCCGTAAGTTTCCCGTTTAATAAATGCTTGTTAATTTAGAAGTATTCCGAAAACTAACTTCGCTATACTTTTTCCGTATGGCCTATGACCATTTCGTTAAAAAAACGAAAATTTTTTAATGCTTTTTCTATGGGACGCTAACCCTAAAAGGTGTGACTTTTTCTTTAACATTACGGAAGGGTGTCATGTCATATCTACAAGGGCCTACCGGCCCTGTAGAATTACATTGCCTACAATATATTGTTGAATAAGGCATAATATAATCGACTTTGGACTCTTTGAATGCGTGTAAGTGACACTTATAATAATAAATGATAAATGACCTCTGCAAGTTGGAAAACGTTCGGAATTGTAGATTTTGTCATATTCCAGCGCAATTTTGTAATCGTATTGCCAGAATAATCTAAAATTGTACGTTCCTCATAAATCTTACATCATAACGGGATCGCGTGATGAAAACGAAGAGACATGCCAAATTAAATCGGGGCGAAAATATAAAGTAAAGCAAAACTTGATTAAAAACGATAAGACCTGCATGGCGAATCCCTTAATATTAACTTAACCTGACTATATCCAAGCGATAATAAAGATTAAGCTGGGGCTTATCCGGGATGACCTGGTAGTTAATGGGAAGGTCGTTAATTAGAAGTTCATAACTCAAAGGAGAGACGACAATTAGAGTAATGTTTCCGTTTTCTCAACAAAGTGGAACTAACGATCGTCGCACGCGTTTTATACTTCAAAGAATGGTCTTTGCGTCATTGGTATACGCGTTTGTTGATGTCACTGGCTCTGTACTAAGAGTCTCGCTTATAGTAATTATCAGAGGCACGCTTGGGACTCTTAATAGGAACTCGGGTGGGTGAATTCATGCCCCGTCCGTGTCTATATTTTCCTATCGCGCTCGTTCAAGTTCAATTAGCAAAGTGGGCAAAGCCTCGGCGTATGTATACCCAACGTTTAACCCACGGTAGGACTAAAAACTATCCAAATTGCAAACTCCAGCTGAACTGGAATAGTTCGCTCCAGGGATTGCCTGTCGCAATTAGAGAATTAAATAAGAAAACGACAGTCATTAAAAAAATCATTAGAGGGTCGCCTGGCAATGTCTTATCCGTATACAGCGCGGCGTTAACATTGCCCGGGTTCAGCCATTAAGCCTAACTAGGCCCACCCTTGTCGTCCCACGAGTCGAAAATCGACAAATTTGAGAGTCGGCACGGACAAATTGACACTTGGCCGACATCGCCGTTTTATTTTGGAACATTCCTAAGCTGTCGTTGAGCCTCACTTGGCATTGAGGTCTTGGTTTAGGGAATGGCTAGGAAATAATTGTACGTTGCGTTAGGAGATACGCCGGGGAGCCTAATGAGTAGTTCCTGCTAGTATATTAATTATTCATTCAATTATTTTTCGCAAATCAAATTATAAGATTACCGAGTTTTAGATTCAATTTTAAGGACGTAAATACCGCCACATTATAAGGTGAATTAAGTTTTCAAGAAGGTGTTTGCGTATTACGTACATTGTTAAATGATGAAACCAGAGTTGCAGACCTGTAATCATCCGCTTATTTACATAGATGAGGTCTTCTAAAAATCGCGCTATCAAGCTAAGGTAGGATCAGGGATAGATTTAATTTTAGAAGTAGGAATGAAGAGCGGTTAGTATTTACTTCAATCCGACTCATAGCCCAGTATAGAGCCCCTCCCTCCAACACGTAACGAAAAGTTTAAATTATCTTATTGGCTCACTTAAGCTGCGTTTTGATGACGTTGCTGAAGGGGACGGCAAAAAATACGTAATTCCTTTTCACCTCTGTCGCTATGACCCACCTCTTCTTTCATACCCCTCCGTCCCGGGGAAGGGGGTCCGGGACTTTGACGCACGCCCTGATTACTCTGTTCTCCATTCCTACTTCTAAAATTAAATCTATACCTGGTAGCATAAAAACGCGAGAAACAAGCCCCATAAATATCCTCCTTGCGTTGTTAATTCTACCATAAAAATTATTATCATGATCAGTGCACGTTGGCGTATCTTTGTCACAAGCTCGGTATATTCAGAAAAGATATAGTTGATTTAAGAGTGACGTCAAGGAGTACTGATTCTATACGGAAACCTTGAAGTCTTCCGTGGTGAAGTATGGACGGATTTCGTGACGTTACTTAAGGATAAATAGGATCCTTCTAACGTGTCAGATTTTTTTTCTATCTTCGTGTTTCCGATAAACGAATTTACGATCGACGGGAAAAGGTGCCCGGGTCGGGCGATCTTTTTTTTATCAAGTTCATTTCACCGTGAGCTTTCAATAAAGATCATGGTATCGTAGAATGTATAATTAATTTGATACATGTCGCAAGGTGAATAAAGATAAATAAAGGTAAAGAAAATTCGCAACAAGTGTAAAGTAAACAAAAGGAACGCAATCCCATAATAGTAATTTTTCAATATATTCATAAATCATCCCATTTTGTAGTAAAGATGGAATTTTGCGGTTGAAGTGTCCAATATAGCTATCCGCAACCTTGAAAAATCCCTTAAAAACCCTTGTAGAAGATATAAATACGACTATAAATTGTTGCCAAACTAAGATTGTACACTTTCACTTCTCCCTTCTAAGTTATATATAGGAGCTTCTCCTTTTTCGCAGCCTCTGGCGGTATGGAGGAAGATGAGAGGATAGAAGTTTACAGGATAAAGGGGTGGTGGAAACAATCTATATTGTCTTCGCTTTTATAATCTGGCATGTTCGTGGCCCATCCCGCTAATCTATCATCATCTAACGGTCAAAAGGATCAACTTCAATCTGAGAAGACCCGGGCCGCGAGAAAAGGGAAAAAAATTGCAGGGTTCTCCTTTGTTATACTTTCCTTTCCCGCCTTTTTTCACTATACGTGTCCCGGCCGGGTCGATCACTGTATACCCCTGCAGCTAGGTGTACCAACACAGCGTTGCAGTGATGCGTGGATGAGAAAAATATATAAAAACAAGTTTTTTTTCTTCTTCCCTTTTTCAGATACAACCCTGCAACTGTACCTTTCTTAGGGTTGGAATACTTTGCGCTTCTCTTAGCTGTCTATCTCCGTACGGAAAGATAGATACTCCACCTCTAAACATACATATTGCCAATACATCTTTTGCTATCTAAGTGTAGTAGACCTAATACCTCTACCTTTTTTGTAGAGGAATAAAAAACAGTATACCGCGATAGAGCAAATGTTTGGTATCTATTTTTTGATACAGTTTCTATGAAAATGGGGTTATACAGGGGTGTTTTTGATAAGTCTGCCATAAATTAATGGGTGTATGTGTTCTTTGCGTCAAACAGAGATATGTGCTCCAAAACATTAATTGACCCCTAAAACAGTGAAATAGAGGCACATGTGGAGTAATTAGCTTTAGTTTACCAGCGTATGCGCACTTCTACCTATTTAATAGTACACTTCTGCTATAGTGAAACTGAGAAAGGTGCAATAGATTGAAGACTATTGAATGCTGATATGTCTTACTCGACATGCGTGACTAATACCTTGTTTTAGGGGCTAATAAATGTTTCGGAGATCACATATCTCAGAAACTATAAGTTGCACACCTCATGTTCTTTGCTATTTCCACTCAGTTTGATCCTTAGAAGCCCCCTTTTAATTTAAGTCAGACCAGGGGTAAATAACGAAAGGAGTTAGAGACGCTAGCTTCCGTAGTGTAGAATACAGTGGGACCTTGAAACGTCATAGAATTTGTAACTAACGTAGTGCCATCTTTGGAACTGTATTGTAAATAAGACCAGAACCTTAAAAGTTTTGCCTTAAAATCTCGCTCCGCAAGGTATTCTGGGTAAAGTAAAATGGCGGGTGTCGATGTTGTGAAGTCGTCTCATAAATCAACCCAATATAATTATTATATTCAATCGCGAGTAAATAGCGATTTAAAGAAGAAAGATAAGTCAACAATTTGCAATTTGAAGCCGGGGAAATCCTCAAAATGTGATCAAACTTGTTTTGCCGTAAGTGCGCGGTTACAGACAGAGTCGGCCCAGTGAGCCAAGGCTTAGTGGGAACTGTGGGATCAGGATCATCGACTGTATCTGTGACTAAAGAAATTAAAACAACTAAAACTGTATTGAAGGATGCAAAAACGACATTTAATTCCATTTCATTATCGAATAAGGAATTTACCAACTTTAAAGTTGCATGTTTCTAATTCAAGTGCACCTTAATGAATAAACTTTACTCTAAGCCTAATTGTCACTCAGTCGTAAGCAGACGAATACTAGCAGACATTAGAAAATCGATATCCCAGCATGCCTTTCGAATCTTTACTGCCACGCTATTGGTTGGAAAATATCATACTTATTTTGAATTATAGGCGGCGCGACCGAGGCGTTTTCTCTTTTCTGTGTCTACGTTTGAAAGTCCCACTGTATTCTACACTACGGAAGCTAGCGTCTCTAACTCCTTTCGTTATTTACCCCTGGTCAGACTTATCCTGAAAATATACCGCAATTTGTTTGCACCCATGTCGATATAATACTTGCTTTAAGTAGAAGAGAACTGCTTAAAATCTTCAGTAAAAAAAAAAAAGAAAAAAAAAACAGAGCGTGCACGCTGTAAGTCGATAAGAATAAAGCTTTCTAACAAAGTTTCTAAACTACCATTTAGTTCAGTTGTGTTCTTTCAAAAACAATTACGAAATTTTCTTCTGGAGAGAGAGACCCCTTAAAAGATTTAACATCCAGACAGCTTGCTAGCGAGGAATTTTGGTCCAAGATAGATATAAAAAAAGATTATGGTTGAAATAAAGTTACTCTTCTTTCTCTTTCATATATAGATAGCAAGAATCCCCTTGATATATAAGTTTGTAAGAAAAACCGTCGAGATCTTGTCGATGTAGAAAAAAAGAGTGAAGCGAATAGCAAAAAAAAAACTGCACCTTGAAGAAAAACTGGAGTTTTTTGTGTGTAAACCGCAAGCGAACAAGATCTCTCGAGATTGCCTTTTTCTAGCACTTAGTTGCTCCTTCGACATCGCTACTTTTTTCACTGTTTTTCTCCCCGCACCCCAGTATTATTAGACCCCTTATACTACCAAGAACTCACGTAAAACCTGAGAACATAGCTATGAATAGATTCATTCTACCATATTATATCTTTGAAGGTTCTCGGATATGGGTTCTTGCTCATACCTTATACTCCCTCGTTTAAGCGAAAAACTATTATTTATCGTGCATGCCTCCTTTTCAACACCATATGCTAGCTAGCCTTAAAAGAATTTTTATTTTTTTGCATAATTTAAATAACGAACGAACGGTTAAGCTAAGTGTAAGCGTTTGAATTTTCAAGTCAAATTTGTTGCTGAATGTATACACCAAAATATTCCCAGTATTTCACCGTCCCTTTAAACAAATCAGAGACCCCAATAAACCCCCCACAAAAAAGAAATACTAAAAGATTCCAATCAGAGATAAATTTGGGGAAGTTAAAATTCTGGCAAATAAATCAGAGATTTAAAAATTCATCAATGACAAATAGACGGAATGTGGCCCGACTATTTTAAAATTAAAAACAAAAATGTTGAATAAACTAAAACCAATACACTTAAGCAAACAAACAGCTTCCTTGCATCGCCTCTAAATAATTAGATAGATGTGCAGTATAGTAAAGAAAAAACAAAGACAACTAAAGTTTGTCCCACTTTTCAATTCCAATTTGTTGCGAACCTTGCATGTACGCCTGATGGGAGGTCAAAGCTAAGGTCCTCATTCGATCAACAAGAAAACCGAACACAAAAAAAAAGTTTCTTTTCTCGCTGACCAACTTCGATCAAGGTATTCGTGTCATTCATTAACGGAGGATGAAAAAATCCTTAAACTAACTTGACCTAACATATAAAGAATGGCATCTGGATTTCTGTCCTTTACCTTGATAATTTATACCAGAAATGAAGACTTAAGACCTTTTCAAAGCATACAACTTTTGACTAAACTAGATGGGTCAAAAATTTGAGTGTGCAAAAGTTGGTTAGTGTTCAATTTATAATTTGGTGATTCAACAAGTCCACTGACAGTTTTTGTTGATTCAACAATATTTGACCCATCAATAGTTGAGTCAAAAGTTGTATAGTCTGAAACTGCCTTAACACTAATGCGCAATTATACGGGGCATTTTTCCCTCAGGCCCTATATAGTACTATCTTAGCCATTTCTTGACATTGCAATCTCTATATAAGCTTATGTTCGACCTCATTTTTATCAGAACTTTCCGGAAACAGTTGCCACCAAACCATGTCCGAGAGATAAGTAAGGGATGAGAATAGATAGTTTTTCTGGATGGAATGGGAAGAAAGGTTAGGAACTTGGGAGTTCTAAGTCTATATTTTATAAAATTCGACATCTTGCTCCTATAGGGAGTAACATTTCTTCCGTTCTTCGTATAGCAATGGGTGGGGGTGAACTTGACTCTGAGGTCCGATTCATCCAGGAGTTCTCTCTCTCTCTCCCTCGTGATCCCATTTCTTTTTTCTTATATAAATTACAACGTTGATAGTCTCGGGATTAAACCCAGAGGAGTAGAAAACGAACTTTCTCCACTACACCCATGCACCCCCTTTTTCATTCTCCTGTGGATTCCATTGTATTATGTACCTTCTCTTTTACTTGTTATCCGATTCTCCGTTCGTCGAATTAGAAACAATCAAGGTTTGAAAGGGGGAATCAGGTATAGAGAATCGAAAGTATAACCCAAGGCCAAGCGTTAGGTAGTATTGGCTATAATATGTCGAATAGAAAAGATCCCAGAAAGAAAGTGCCGCGAGAGAGAGCGAGAGAAAGAGAAGGTTAGGAAGGATTCGAAGGAATTTCGGAATCGGATCGGTCTTCGATGATGCAAGGTTTAGTTGTAGTGAAACAGCGCAGTTTACGCCTGAAACATTGGATAAGGAGATACCCTGACGTAAGATATCCCGGCTTTAAACGGTGTTAGCTTTAATTCGGCTGACGTAAGATGACTGTGGAAAAGGGATAGGTCATCTCTTAGCCGTTTCTTCATCAATCACCCATCCGTCCGGGTTTCCCATAGACGTTGAACGATCCCACCTCTTACGAGAAAGTTCCCTCTCCTGCCCCAGCAGGGTCCAGGGAATTGTAACCATCAAGGCACCCTATCCTTCTACCAGGTCTTTGACTCCCTTTGCAGCGGTATATCGTGCACCCTTGGGCGCCAGTAACTTCGTCAGTTTACCTTATATAACCCTAGCGGCCATCACCTTTTTTTTTAGAAGTTAACCGTATAGGTTGTGAAGCCGAAAAAGGTCCTATCAAAATGACCTGCAGGATATTGCTTTTTAGGACCCTTTAGAATCTTTTATTTTTTTTAACAATTTATCTCCCTCTTCTCCCCCTTCTCTTTTGTTACAGGTATATAGGTGATTTGGGAGATTATTGACCTGGGATTTACGATATATATATATATATATATTTGGTGGGATTCACTTTGTTTGGAAAATATAGCCAATAAAATACACTCTGTGGGATTGGAAAAGGCTAGCTGCTGATTCCTGTCGGTTTGTTTGTTACCTTATGATTTCAGTTGTATATAAGTATAATTTTTGGTATTGTGGAGATAAGACGCGTGTGCTGGACGTATAATATTATTACTTTTCATTATATACAGGGTGCTTCCAAGAAGTGATATCTAGTTTATTAGGGAGAAGGTATAAATTCGTCACATTTCCAGCTTTATCTCCAGTCCAAACGTGAGTCCGGAGTTAATCCCCGCCTCTAAATTACAACCAGCATCTCATTGGTTCTTGAAAATTCACGTTAGCGCGAAGCGAATGACGAAAATTACGTATTTTCCGACTGAGGAGAGGCGAAATAGCCCGACCTCCTTTTACGTCCTAGGCTTCCTTGTATTTTGAAAGGGGGACTGGGACTATGGCGCGCGAATACTTAGGCATCTTATACCTTCTCCCTAATAAACTAGATATCACTTCTTGGTGCTTCTAAAAGGTTCATCAGAAATTAAGGGTATGTTTTCTGTTACCGATTTCGAGTTCAAAATGTTTTTGTTAAAATTTTGCCGTCCAAGCCACTATTTTAGAGTTACGGTTGTAGTGCTTTAAGGATGGTCGCTTAATTAAATAACCATTATTTCAGTTAGTTACTCAAATTGAATTCAACATTTTAGACTCGAAACCACCTAAAGAATACCATATTTAATTTGCGATCTAATTTTGCAAAAATACCCTGTATGGAAAAAGAAGTAATAATATTGGCAAGTGAATTGGAGAAATCTATATCTAAAAATCAAACCAACTAGAATTTTACTAACCTCTATTGACCATTAGAATGTTATTACTTAATTGAAGAAAAATGATTATACATTTAGTGTCTCATTTTTCGTCTATCCCATTCGTCCCCACAGTACAATACCTCAATCGCGAGAAGATAATGAAAATTTCGTATCGATTTTTATCTGTTAAAACTTCCCCCATTAAAGTTAATATAGCGTATCTAATAAACCTCAAATTGGAAAAAGAAACCCCATTTACAACGGAATGGAATTTAATATTGAAACCTATAAGAGGATATAGCAAGCAAACCTTATATCTAGTCCAATCAATCGCATAGGAAACGAGTCGAAGCCTATAGCGCCCTGGCGAATCCACCAACGATAAATAAGAAGTTCCCCAACCCAATCCTACCCATGACGGTCGGTATATATAGTCAGTAGAAGTAATTTGGTGGCCGCACCGATTTCCGTCCAATAGTCTTTCGTGGAAAAGAAGTTGTAGAAAGAAAGAAGTCGGAAAAGATTCTTATAGGATCGAGAGAAAAAGAAGATGGGGATAGCACACCGAGTTGTGACTCCATAAAATCCCAAAGAGAACATCTATTACATCGTAACTAGCAACTACCGGTATAGTAAATGACCAAATTAAGACTCGATCAGGTCTTACAACAATAGTCTTCACGACAACCAGCTTTACACAGTCCCCTTCCCCTCCAGTTACACCCACCTTTTTCTACTTTTTACTTGTACACCAGAAGTCTAATACTTCAAGTACAAAATGAAGCCATGGTGGATTAACTAAACCCTATTCAAACGATACAACTTTTTGACTCAATTAGATAAGTCAACTTGAGTTGAGTAAATTAGTTGGGACGTGTGAATAAAAGTTGAACAAGTTGAATCACCAATTTTTGCACATCCAATTTTTTTTTGACCCATCTAGTTGAGTCTAAAGCTGTTGTATTGTTTGAAAAGGTCTTAAGTTTTGAGTTGCAATATTTCACACTTAAAAATACAGACATCTCACTGGTTATTTTATATCGGTGCAATAATAGGCTATTTTCAAGAGTCAATGGTAAAATAGAGTCTGGTGTATGACCCCCTTACTGTCTTAAGACGAAACATTGATGGGTTCGTGGAAAACAAATACCTTCGATAAGGCATGAAACAAATAAGGACTAGTGACTTTAAAAACCTCTCTAACGTCTTTTAAACGCAAACCGTGCGTGTCTATTTTAAACATAGTGAATAAAAAATACTATTGGCTATTTTTTTTTCATTAATT
This sequence comes from Phalangium opilio, assembly GCF_054372755.1. NCBI lineage: Eukaryota > Metazoa > Arthropoda > Arachnida > Opiliones > Phalangiidae > Phalangium > Phalangium opilio. Next base: position 1,181,243 of record NW_028324187.1, on the reverse strand, counting down.
AATGGGGGTCAAATCTCAGCCTTTTATAATCACGTATTTTATAACAAAACCTGTTTTTAATTAGTATAGGGGGTTACCTTCAAACTTAATTAGTATTAATAACACGATCATCGTTTAGCTCTTCTTCACGTATTATATTAAAAGAGATTGTTGCTTTTGTTTAGATATAAAAAAAATTAAAACATCCTCCTTGGCTATATCTTTTTAATTTAAAAACGGGTAGGGCGAATAAAACGTTTTGAAAAATATTAAAAATAAAAGAAAAACCCTGCCCTTAGAAAACTGCCCTAAAATCCATTAATAATCTCTGGAAAACAAGGAGTTGAAAGGAAAAGAAAAAATAAATTTAAACTAAAGTTTATAATAAAAAATAAAATATAAAGTAAGAGTAATAAAAAATTAACTCTAAATTTTCTCCGTAAGTAAAAATGTTCTGTTATGGAAAATCTGCTTCAAAAACAGCAAAAACTTTGTAATTAATACGGAACATTTTCTGTCGAGAAAAAAAAAATATGGAAAGGGTTTATATACGCATAGTTTTAAGTTACTGCGAGCGGAAAATTTTATTAAAAACTGTAGTTTAGGATGGAAAAAGGTGGGGTTAAGTAAGTCTCGGCAAAAACGATGAAAAAAATTTATATTTGGGCATAGAAGAAAAACAAGATCGCTAAAACCCGACCGAAGTCTTAAAAACGTTTGGTTTACTTAGAAAGAACAGCGATAAGAATAAGCTATTCATTGGACCAGCTGATACGTGACCTTTTAAGGGTACCTTATTTTTGTCAAAAGTGTTTCGACGATACAACAGCAAGTTCATTTTTAAAACTAACGGCGAATTTATCCAGCGAGCTTCGGGACTAAACTAAAAACTGAATTCGCTTTTAATATTTGAGAAGATGCGAGAGAGTGCGAGCGCTGCGAAGGAGGTTTTAAATTCCAGTCCCGTTCGTCCGTCTTTTTTAAAGAGAGTGGGCCGGCGCCCACCCCCTAAGCCTCGTCCGCCCACCCTAACTCTATGCGCGCAGCTATAACTATACAGGACTCTAGTAATGGGAGCTCACTTAGAGATGAAGGTCTCCCTACCCCGCTACCCATTTCATCACTTTGGGTTTCTCATCTTCCTGAATAGCCGACGTAATTTGTTTCGTGCATGTGACGACTAACCATAGGGCCAAAAAGAGAAGGCGCTCACTATTCTAAATCAAATTGAAAACAAAGTTTGTACTATACGTTAAGATTAAGATTTAGAGAGGTGGCACGAATATCGTTCTACTTCTAAAACTTGACATATACCCATTAGGACGTGTTCAATTGATTTTGTCCAGAACTCGAGGTGTCCATCTTTACCCTGCGAATAAAGATAGACACTCCCAAGTCCCAGCCATTATAAGCCTTACCCCGACTATACGTTTTATGCTTAACCATTTCGAACACGCCTTCAGTTGAACTGGACCCAAGGTATCAAAGTTGAGAACTGGAACTCGAGGTGTCCACCTTTACTCCTGCAAATAAAGATAGACACTCCCAAGTCCCAGCCATCATAAGCCTTACCCTGACTATACGTTTTATGCTTAACCATTTCGAACACGACTTCAGTTGAACTGGACCCAAGGTATCAAAGTTGAGAACCGGAACTCGAGGTGTCCACCTTTACCCTGCAAATAAAGATAGGCACTCCCAAGTCCCAGCCATCATAAGCCTTGCTTTGACAACATTCATATCAGCCTAGATTTGACAACATCCATATCAGCCTAGATTTGACAACATTCATATAAGCCTAGCTTTGACAACATTCATATAAGCCTTGCTCCGACAACATTCATGCTTAACCAATAAATATTCCCATTAGACTCCCATGTTAAGTTCCATTAGACTCAACATTTCAAAGTGAGGAACCAGAACTCAATCTGTCCTATAGCCAAATTAACAGAAACAAAAAACCGTGTATTTACTATCGTGGAAATTTTAACATTATCACCTTATAGACCAAGGGTGAAGGGTGGGCAAAAACTGGGGCAAGCTATGCTACGAAGTAAGGAGTAAAAAATCTCTAAAATATGAATGAGATTGCTTCGTGACTAGCGGCGTATACGGAAGGTGTATTCATGCACCCGCCCACGGGAGTATATACAAAGCGTATTCTGACAGGATAAGGGCCTTTGCCTTTGACCCTAGTGGCCCTTCCTTATTCCTCTAGGGTTTTAAGGGCCGAAATATACTCGCATCGATTGCTATACCAATACATATATTGTCCTGTAATGAATACTTTATCGCGGCTTGCTGTTGTGCTCCGCGAGTCTGACTAAAACTTTCGGATAGGTTTTATAAGGGTTACGCCCTTGTTAAGTTGATTTGGCTTGATTAAATAAAACACGAGGGTTGACTTTCTTGATGAATAAAATAACAACAATGGTTGGTTCTAGGGCATGCACTATTACTTGAAAATTTAAAAATTTCAATTTAGGTAGTGTCAGAAGTGAGAAGAGACTAGAAGTATCGAGCTAACCAAATTCTTCACTCGGCGAAAGTGAATATTCTTGATAACACACCAATGGTTGGCCCTCTGGTAGCGGTTTCTGAATTTTCCCTCCAAAACTTGAGACGCTCGTGGCGGTAGACAGCCGAACTAGATTCAAGCAGCCGCGTCCGTGTTCCGCGGCTTTAGGTTGAGGGGAAGGGGGTAGGAAATTTTTTGGAACTCGACCAATTTTTTTCTCTGTAGTGTAGGCGCGATGGAAGCGGCATAAAATCCTCAACTTTGTTCGCTAGTGCCAGGATCTACTACCAATGCTAGAGCCCTTGACTTCTAGTCTCATCTTGCTTCTGGTAGTATACAATACTTTAAAGTTTATTATTGACTTTAGTCTCTTAATTAGAGCCTGGAGACAAATTAAGATCCTAGAAAATAATACCCGGGGCAAGAATTTTTGATATATAAATTTGCGTTAAAAACTTGAAGAAAAAAAAATCCCAAAAACAAAACAACATTCGCTTTGAAGTCGCGAGTGGGATATGCCTTAGAGAAATGGGAAATAAGTCTTCCATGAAATTAATAAAGGTATATTCAAGGTGGGCAAGATGGAAATCGGGGGGAATACGCTTATCAAGAGCGTAATACATCTCAACGTATGTTGGGACTTGGGAGTTTCTAAGCTGGCATTCATGGCATAAGGCCCCTAGGCTGCGGTGCTTTTTAATTGGATCAAGGTTTAGGTCTATCTACATCTAAAGGCGCGCGTCAAGAGTCTTGAATAAATTACTTAAAGCCGTAGTCGAAATGATGAAGGTTCACGAGATGAGAAAAGGTCCATTAAGGCGTGTACCGTACGCCTTAAAGGTCCAGTGACGTAAAATCCGCCTGCGTCACGCGCAAACAAACTCCCTTCGCACATGGACTCGAATGCACCAGCCCTTTAGATTAAAACCCTCGCTATTTTCATCAAAAATAAGAGTCGTCTACCGTTATATTACAAAACGCGCGGCTCGCAGCTATAGCTCGCCTGGGATAATTACCGGCCGCGCTCTTCTGAATAAAACTGGAGCAAACTGTGAAAGGCTAGCCCCCCTAAAACCGAGTCAGCTCCTGGGCAGGTGTTTTGTACCCTGTCCACACTTCATTAAACAAACGCGAGAATTACCGTGGCCATAACCTCAAACGTGACTATAAAACGGATATCGGTAGATGTTGGCCTAGAAGAAGCGTGCGCCTAGTAAAATAACCAATGAGATACCAAAGTAAATCAGCTCCGAAATTGTCCAACATTTACCTTCAGTATACTACATGTATGATCGCATTGCGAACTGATTTAAAATTAGTTCACAATACGAACATTGGGATGATAGAGCATGAGAACTGTCCTGACAGCGTCATCCGCAACATGACTGACTATAAACTCCCTGGGATTTAGGGAATTGCGGATCGAAACGGTGCCACAATACCCATACTCCGCCTCTGAGACGCCAGATTACAGGAGTACGCCACCACTCCCGGCCAAACTCTGCATGAAATTTAGTAATTCCAAGCACGTTTATGTACGTGAAATATAATAACGTATAACTTCGAGGATTAATTTATTTCTGGAATTGATTTTTGGCAACACCATCGTTAATTACAACTTTTTCCCCTCCTCCTTTTCTTCTCTCTCTCTCTTTCTCAATTGAAGCGAGCTCTTTCATAACCAGTTAACGCCGAAAATCTAACCATGCGGGTGAATAATCGACCTTCGTTAATTTCTAACCTAACTTAGCAAAGGTTTAGATGAAGCTAATTCATCTCTAAAGCCGCGCTGTAAGCTTTATGGGGGGAGATATACCACGCATATATCCAACCGTGTATTCTAAAGCATTAATACTATAGATGCGATATAGCTCGATACACCTCGGATTACTAATTGAGGCGGGTTCTGCACTTCTAGAGAGGGTTTATGATTCACCTAAGTACAAGGTACACTCTCTCATCACGCTAGCGCATGTTGGTGGGGATTCACTATGGATTATGGGTAGAAAATGCACGCGCAACTCGCGGCTTTCAAATCATCCCTCGAACACAAAGCAATTAACAATGGTATAAGCAAAAGTCCGTAATCTGAAGAAATCATAACGGTTCTGAATTCTCTTTGCAAAAATGTATCCCAATGCCGCTAATGTAATGTTGGGCAGAAAAGCTGCGGGCTAAACCCCCATAGCCCCCCTACCCACCAATATTTTTCGATATAGAAACAAGGGTTATAAAATACAACTTTTTGCGAAAGTTTTTCGTCCGCAGTTTTACAAAATCTTTCGGGAATTTCATTTTTGAAGCATTCCGATATGTTACCAGGTTTTTACCCGTCTCTTAGGAGATCTTGAAATCTTACAGAGAAAAGTTTCTCAACGCGCGTATAGCATAGATATATGTATGTAAATTCATATTCTCCATTCGAAAGAAAAAGAAGTATCGTGGACGGGAATTTAAAAAACGACTTCGAACTAAATTTCCGACGAATTTATAAAATCGAACTTTTGGTCCGTCCTTTCCCCAAAAAGAAATCCAGAGTCACGTGACCGGATTACCTCGTGACAGGTTAACGCTAAAAACTTCGTGGAAGGAAATTTAAGCTCGAGCTTAACCTTCCATTTTAGTAAATCTTTACAAAGCGCGAGAAATAAATCTCCTTCGCAGTCAATAGCGATTCGTTAAGTAGCAGGAAAAAAAGGATTTTATCCCTTAAAACAAAAGTGCCTATAAACCCCTAAACTTTAAACAACCTTTAACCTTTCAGTTAAGCCCAAGAAGGAAAGGAAAGGGAAAAAAATACGAGTTAAACTTAAAGAAATCCTTTTCTAAACAAACTAAAAAAAATAGAATAAGAGAAAATCGGAGAAATGCAGACAACAGATCCCATTTTATCCTTAGGCTAGATAGCTTTCAGAAAAACGAAAGATAAAACGTCCTTACAATACCACCTTCTACCCTTTGTTATATATACTCTTTGGCCTATTTCACTAAAATCTCTCAAATTAATCCCATATAGGTTTAAAACTAAGTATCACATTCCATAATTACTCAGGGTTCATACAACCTTTATCCCCATATATTTCCCTGAGTTTTACAGGTTTTTCCCAAATTAAGTGTTTTTATAGTTGAAGCAACCCCTTCAGAGCAAAGTTACAAGAAAACTCCCAAATTTTCGTGATTTCCCTGAATTTTTACAGAAAATTGTAAATTTCCCTGAATTTTTACAGAAAATTGTAAATTTCCCTGAATTTTTACAGAAAAATGTAAATTTTCCTGAATTTTTACAGAAAAATGTAAATTTTCCTGAATTTTTACAGAAAATTGTAAATTTCCCTGAGTTTTTATCGGCCATTTATTTCCCTGAGTTTTTATCGGCCATTTATTTCCCTGAGTTTCCTCACGTAAATATTACGTTTCTACTCTTTCAACCAATTACTTGTGTCTCAAATAACCCGCCCAGAACACCCCTACCGTGTTAGTTTGGTTAACCTTTTCCCAATCTCCTAGGCTAGCAGCAAAAAGTCATTCAGGAAATGCAAGGGGACAACTTGTTCGGGGACATCCATAGTATATATATATGTATCGATTTTGCAAGGTATTTTCCACTTTCCTTTCTAGCTCATACCTCAACGGTCCCTGAGTCTTTGCTACTAAAAAAAGAAAGAAGTAAAGAGTAGGACCCAACTTTCCGGTGGGAGAAAAGATCGTACCGTACCAAAGCCATAAGGTAGCGAGCGATTGGAGGCAGTTTGTATTTGGGTCCCATACACTGGTTTTTTTTCTCTCCCCTGAACGCACTTTTCTTTCCCATTTTTGCGGACCTTGAGTCTTATGTCCGAATCCTCCAATGTCCCTCGCGACGCATTATAATACCTCGCTAGCGAGAATTTCTTAATTCACCCAAGAATATCATCTCACCCTTGGTGTAAAGAACCCGAAAAAGACAGAGAAGTTCATAGATTCAGCCCAGATTTCTTGGGAACTATGTATAAACTCATGGATAACATGGCCTACCACGACTACGACCCAAAAAAAGTCTTGGAAATACCACGGAAAGGAAAAACCTCAAAACCAATCTCCAAACTTTAAAAAAAGGAGTCATTTTTGGTGCCCATATATCCCGATTGGGTATGGGTGCAAAGTTGCGTCTTTCTTTTATGACATTCACGTGGTATTTGCTGGTACCAAAACCGTGGACTGAGATAGCGCGTGTATAGAATTGAAATGGTCCATATTCACCCAACACAAATTGTTCTTGGTTATTTTTTTCTGTCCGAAAACCAATTTAGAAGATTGAAGGTTAAAAGGTTTTCTTTGCTTTATACCCCTATAGCCTAGCTTCCCCTTATTGCGTGGTAACTTTTTTCGTACATGGGCATGCCAGGGTATTTCGATAGAGAAGTCAATCTGTACGGTGACAGCCTTAGCCAACGCACAAATTCTAACCTATATAAAGGTGGAACCTATAAAGGTCGGAATGGTCTATGTGGGACAAACTAATAGAATAGATTACCAGGTCCTTATTTTCTTTCTATTAGCGTTTTCTGAGTTTGGTTGGGGATAGATTACGATGGCTTTTGTTTAACTAAGGCAAAATAGAGTGGCTTTATATTTTTTTCTCCTGTCCATCTTGACAGCGTGAATGTTTTTTATCGCATACTAATAAGGTAGGTAAGGTACTTTTATATTAAAAGTTCTTAAGTGAACTTTTTAATTGTATTAATCTCGTAAAGTTTGACACTGATGCTCTTTGGTTTAAAAAAATTATATTTTTCGTTAAAAATAAGCCTTAATTGGATGAAAAACTATTAAAACAATAATTAATTGGAAACTAATAAAAACGTGAGAATACAACCAAATAAGTATATCGGCTTGTATTCAAATATATCTAAATTAGGTTTCAATAACCCAATAACAGTTACGTGAAATTAAATCTTTGATAAAATTAAATTGAAACTAATTTTAATAACTGATAAAACCGCTCTCACCGTGTAACGCAAAGCAATACCCAATAATAAAAATTTGAATTTGAAATAACACTCATTGCATTGAAGAAAATGTCCAATAATTCCTATACCACGCCTCATTCAAAACTGAAATCCCATCAAAATACAGTATACGCCTTCAAAGACTGTTTTCCCTCTCAAAAATCAAATTAAGCCTAAGAGAATGGTATAATTAACCAATTATTGGAAATTATCCGAGTCGATACACTCCAAGCCCTCGTTGAACCGTAATAAACAGGATAGTCATGCAACTTGGTTTATCCCCTCTCTCTCTCTATCTCTCTCAATACCCTTTTCTCTCTTCAGAAAATGATTCTGGCAAAAGCGAAGGATTCAATTAAGATTATTGGAACGCGTATTCTAAGGAGCTAAGACTATAGGGTAGAAGAAAAAAAGGGATTCAAAAAGGTAACCTAGGCGAATAAAAATATAAAAAAAAATCTTTGGGCTTAATTTAAGAGATGTCTGCCTTGATGGATAGCCGTAATTATTATAGTGTTAGCGAGAAAATGTTCTTAAGAGTCAGTAAGGTACCATGCCCATGAATGAATTATAATATCCCTTGAATATAGAGAAAAGTCATAATCTCTGACGTCACTCGGGAATCCGGTAAACAGTAAACAGATTGGGTTAAGTTCTCTTAGTTTTCCTACCAAGGATAGTTATACAATTTTATCAACATGGTAAAATAAACTAAATTCATGAAGCGTTTTATTCTTAGAAAAGCACCAAGAGCTTTTATGACGTTCCCCTGGCGGCGATCTCAAATAATAAGTATAAATTATGCATGCAAACCAAAACGAGCGGTCATTTCGCCCTTATCATAAGTGAACGTGTGGGTAAGTTGAGTGGGCTATGTATGTATGTATGGCCAGATTTCTATCATTACATAAGACTACGCGTGCGCAGTGACATATAAGTTGACCCTCGTGCGAGATTCGCGGTTTTAGGTAACTCATTTATGGTGGGAGAACATAAAACGTTAATATAGTTTTCTAGGAAAAGGTAAGTTGAGTATATACGAGTAAAATACAAAGAGTTTGGATTCGAATTTAGGGTGCAATTAGTCGAATTTCGTATGCAAAAGGGTTTCTCGAGTAATTATGACGCTTGTAATGGGTTTTAATACCGGCTTTTTATGAAGATATATTGAGAAAAGCAACGTAGGCTTAGTATAACATACTGTGAATAATGTGGTGAAGTTGGATTTAAGTTACGCAACTCCAAGTGTCTACCTTTATCCTCACAAAAAAGATAAACACTCCGAAGTCACAGTCATTATAAGCCTTGCTCGAACAACGTTTTATGCTTAACCATACCAAACACGCCTTCAGTTGAACTGGACCCAAGGTATCAAAGTAGAGAACCGGAACTCGAGGTGTCCACCTTTATCCCATCAAATAAAGATAGACACTCCCAAGTCCCAGCCATCATACGCCTCGCTTAGACTATACGTTTTATGCTTAACCATACCAAACACGCCTTCAGTTGAACTGGACCCAAGATATCAAAGTAGAGAACCGGAACTCGAGGTGTCCACCTTTATCCCATCAAATAAAGATAGACACTCCCAAGTCCCAGTCATCATAAGCCTTGCTTAGACTATACGTTTTATGCTTAACCATACCAAACACGCCTTCAGTTGAACTGGACCCAAGGTATCAAAGTAGAGAACCGGAACTCGAGGTGTCCACCTTTATCCCATCAAATAAAGATAGGCACTCCCAAGTCCCAGCCATCATACGCCTCGCTTAGACTATACGTTTTATGCTTAACCATACCAAACACGCCTTCAGTTGAACTAGACCCGAGTTATCAAAGTAGAGAACCGGAACTCGAGGTGTCCACCTTTACCTCGGAATAAAGATAGACACTCCAAAGTCCCAGTCATCATAAGCCTCACTTCGACTAAGATTTATGCTTAAACATACCAAAAACCCATTAGCATATGTTCAGTGAAAATTGGATCCTAAATCTCTAACTTACAAATACCTTTCAAAAGTTTCAATTTTAAATTTAAGGCACCAGAGTTTCATCGATTAAAGGATTTAGCCGCGGTAATGATATCCTAAACCCAACCAAGCAACCTGAGCCATGATAATTTATAGAGTCATTGGTATATTGCGCTATTCCAACGCTAAAGTAATTGAAGGCGGGGTCAATATGGTATAATTTTAAAAGTAAGGGAGCGTACGTGGGCTTAAAGTAGAATGAAAATTATGGGCGCACTGTCATGTTTCATCATTATTGATCACTAAACTAAAAGACTATTTAGAATAAGAAACCTCAAGCGGGACATAAATACCCCATTAAGGCCAGGGTTATAGCTAGCAAAAAGAAACCGTACCTTACAGATAGAGGGGTTGGAGAGGGCACGCGGTTGGATCATTGGATAAACCTATAAATAATCCAATATGGCGGGCCCACTATTTTAATGACGTCATTAAATAGGCAAGGGGTACTTTTCTTTCTTTTTCTAACCATCAAAACCTTTTTAATACATTAAGGTTCTTTTTTCTCATTCTTTTCAAAACCTTCCCACTTCTCCTAGGCTTTGATAAAACTTGGTTTGTCAATGGCTTCTATTCGAAAACCATGGAATATCCTCACATTTTTCTAATATAACCAACCTGCCATCTTTCTCTCGAATAAGTTTTTTTTCTCCTTTATTTCCATCTCATTATTGAGTTAAACGACTCAGATCAACGCTAGCAGAAAGAAAATTCGGGTTTTTACTTCCAGAAAGAAAATGTTCTTAAATTTTTAGGGAATTTCTTTAAAGTGCATTGTAATGAAGTTAGTTGGAAAATATAATATATATATCGTTTGGAACACCAGTGGTCAACGTATGTCACCATTGGTAGATAGATATTATCAGAAGGGGATAATAGAAGGATGACACTCTGTATCCTCTTAATCCATGATTCTTCCCAGGCTCAAATTTCTACTACATCCTCAGCAATCAACCCACAAACCTTGATTGTCTTGACGTGGGACAAAAATCCACAACCGTATGCGCCTTGGCAAATAGTTAATGGCAATAGAGTAATGATGAAGGAACTATTTATCGCGTATGTGATTCGGTTTAGTGACCTAGCTCCAAATGTAAAATGATGTCGGGAAGAATCATACCCCACTCTGTGGTGCACTTCTCTCTCGAAGAGAAGTATTATATACTTCTGATATTAAGTATCACCCCTTTTGGGGACGAAACTGGTTAAAAAAATGACCCAATTCAACTAGTATACACAGTCCCCTTGAAGTTCAAATATTAAGCCTAATTCCAAAACAGGGCGCGTTTTCACGGGAGTTTGTCCAATTCAGGGCTACATGGGGCAAAGAGCCGTGCATACTATGTATAAGACGAAATATAGGGCGAGATTTTATTGGCGTTGTTCCCCTCTAATGGTGAGTTTATATTCCTCGAATATCGCGTCTCTTAATGACTATACCAAGCAAAAGTCATCAAAGCAATTTTGCGAGACTCCTGCCTTCGGAACTGGAAATGAGGGACCGGCTATATCATCAAGCGACAACTATTAGGGGGCATTGAGAAGTAGTATAGCGGAAATAGGGAAAAATATAGACCATTTCGATGCTATATCGGAGCTATCTTGCATATTACGTCCCCAGTACTAAAAGCGAATTGAAATTGTAGCATATCTAAACCCAAAATTGTAGAATTCAATTCAGCCAAGAAGTTAAGGTACAATTACAAAACAACACGTATAGAAAGCTAAACCCCAGCTGGCTTGAGAGTTCCATCAAAATGCTCCAAGGACGACCTATCCCTTTAAATATACAGTTCGTATGTACATTTCTGACAGTTTCGCGTAATGCACGTCGTAAGATTTTTGGTTCCCTGTTCAGACTTTTGAACATACTCTAAACAGTAAATGCCTGGCACGTAATGTTTGTTTCCCTTGCAATTTAATACAGTCAAAGGCAAATGGGTGTCGAGTCTCTATTTAGGCCCGTATATTCTTGGATAAACGCTACCTGGACGTAGTTCATATACCAGTTACATAGTAACCTGACACTGGCAACATTGTAATTATAAGTTTATAAATAACCCTTGGACGTAGAGTCAAGCTGTGGGTGAATGAATTTGGCGAGTTGGAACTTGTTAAGACTTCCGAAGTTCAAGGAGAAATAATTCATTGTTACTGGAGAGTACCGTAAAAGGTAAGGGTACCCTCACATCCCTAAGGTTTCAGTAATAAGTTTAAAATGGTCAACTTTAAGAGATATTCACCAGGGAATATATATACACCGAGTATAACAAGGCGACGGACGCACTAGGACTTTCTTGAAAACGCTAGGGAATTCGCTATCTTCTCGGGCAGACTTTATACCAATATATATAGACAAACATAAGGAATTGAGAATTTTCTGCGAGGAAGCTATACTCGTAGCTGGAATATGGGTCTTAAATTTCATAGCTAACTTCCCTCGATTTAAAGCGGAAGAGGAATATAATGTTCCGAATATGCACTTTGCGCGCGAAAACTCTGAAAATCCGCGAAGTGGAAACCACGCAGGTTTAAGCAACATGTTTTGTTAAAAAATGTAGTTTTGAAAAACCAGGAAATTGAAAGAAAAAGCTCGTAGGACACGTGAAAGGTAGACACACGCATGGCCCATCTAATTAGACGCAGTATGGACGAGGAAAATTCTAATAAGTATGACAGACTAACAAGACTTCAAGAAAATCAAAATTAATGTTTACAAATCCGTTCATTGTGAGTTATGGACTACCATCTTAGTGTAGTGTTTTTAGCGCAGCTCATTAGTCAAATAAGTTAATACAAAACCTAAAGTAAAGCAATGAATAAAATAACAATAACTTAAAGTAAAAGTATTGCGTTCCCCCATCAGGTTTCAGTATGTGGGTAAGCAGGGAAGAAATGAGGTTTACTTGGGAGGTGACGGAAGGGGTGTGGGGGTCAAGTCACCTCCGGCGGACACGGGGCAGTCGGCACCTAGTAGGATCGCCGACATGTGTCTTATTCCCTCAAAACTTTGCCGCCCAGAAGCTTGGCTTACAGGAGTGCGCCACACTCCCGGCTAAAAACTGAGTTCCCAATCAACTACACAAAAAATTCCCGAGTTAAAATCAACGCGAGTAAATAAATAAATAAATAAATATTCTTTTCTTACAATAAACTACACTCTCATAAAATATTAAAAAACATACAAATTAATTTCACCAAAACTAAATAACCTTTAACCTTTAGAAGGGCAAGAACCTTCAGATAGGATAGAATGACCTCACACACAAGATCGAGTCATCTTTTTATATGAAGACAAATGAGGTACTGGCAAAAAAAAATGTACCTCACGACACTTGTACGTTTTTCCATATATCTAGGCTTCCTACTAGTTTCACGGTATAACGATAAGTACCTGAATAAAATTGTTATAAAGACGGGGAGTTTCTATGTAAAGTACGTAACGTAACGTAACATATAAGAAAGCATATACTGAATCAGCGGGTGGTTTTTTCTTTCCCCAAGTCAGGAGAGTGAAGGAAAATGAAAATTTGTATAGCTTATCAATCAAATACAGCTAGTTCGTTCTCTCCCCCTAAAAACTCTAACATAAGGTTCCGTCCATAGATTTTAGTCAAAGTTAACTTTCCCTCCAATCCCTTAAATGGGAAACCCATCAGTTTCAGGAGTTTGGTAAAAATGAAGCAAGGGGCTCAAGGCAAATTAGATATTTTGGGACTAAAAACATTTAAAGTTAAAACTGGTAAGTAACTTTACAGGGAAATATATATATTTTTTTTTCAAATAAATAGGCGTTAAATAGACCAATTCGGTTATTACTAACAGAGAGACCAACACACAGGGGTGAGACCACCATTGGGGTATTGTTCCTCGCGCCAACAAACTCGCACTGCCTCTGGTGGAGTTTCTTGGCGAGAAGGAGACCACCCCAATGGTGACCTCGCCCCTGTGTGTTGGTTTCTCTGTTTGTAATTTCCGAATTGGTCTTGATACTTCTCCAAGCGCCTAGGTGTTATGCAGGTTCAATGTGAAAAATGATTTACAGGCGCTATAATAAAGTAACTGCTTTTAAACTTGAAATAAATAAAGAGGGTTATAGTTAAAGGCGTTATATAGACCAATTCGGTTATTACAAACGGAGAAACCAACACAAAGGGATGAGACCACCATTGGGGTATTCTTCCTCGCGCCAACAAACTCGCACTGCCTCTGGTGGAGCTTCTTGGCGAGAAGGAGGCCACCCCAATGGCGACCTCGCCCCTGTGTGTTGGTTTCTCTGTTAGAAATTTCCGAATTGGTCTTGATTCTTCTCCTAGCGCCTAGGTGTTATGCAGGTGCAATATGTAAAAGGATTTACAGGCGCTATAATAAAGTAACTGCTTTTAAACTTGAAATAAATAAAGAAAGAGAAAGAGTTTTAACAATGTTTCTAAATTTTCAACAACCGACCATCTGCCATATCAATACACCTTTCAACCATAAATATTCCAGAAAGAGTAAAAAATTCTAGAGAATAGCGAGAAGGGAAGAGAAACAGCCGGAACCTAGCATCATGGGGTTCTCAAGGGATAAAAATACAAAAGTCGATAGTGACTCCTTGGACGCGACGATTAAAAGACAGTAATGAATATATAATTGAGTACTCACTGGGAGTCTTTCATATATACGCGGCGGATACACGTATATAAAAGGAACTGTATGTTAGCGAAAGGGCGAGCTAAAATGAAGAGAGTGGATTGAGTGACAGGTCTCGGAGAGAAGAGGCTTAATAACAGGCCTTTTATAACTCCTTTGGCTTCGTGATTAGAACTTGGACGAGAGTTGGGGGGAAAAGGGGTAGGGGAGGAGAACATTTTTAAAAGGATGTTTAACTTTAATCGCCGAGTTACGGACCCCCGAAAGGAAACACTGCCAAGATATTGTAGCCTCAAGCTCTCCAAGTTTAACTTGCGAAACTTGTACGTCAGAGGAAATTGTAAAGAGAGAGATATGATGCTAGGAAGGTTGTTAAAGGGCTAATACGGCTCTTCATTAATTTAAATTGTCAAAAGATATCCCAATTAATATGAAATCAGAGGATACTAAGGTCAAATTTCTCCACGGTTCAAATTTCACGCGCTTAATCCAATATCGGAAGCTGCTCGAGCTATATACAGCTTCAGTTCCGGCGTGGGTATGTCATTATCTACCTCAAGGAAAAACCTAACATTACTCGCGTATTCTTTAATAATGTATAACTAGTTACTTAATTATCATTTGAAATATCGATTATTTTATAAACTCTTTGATTAAAGAAAACGTGCAGGTTAGATAACAATATGCTTAAAAAGAACGGCCTTTTTCTATGATCTCTTATTACAAAATAATAAGCACTTAATTAGCCTTAACGAGGACTACTGTGCCGCCATTAGTTTAGTTTCGTCTGCTAAATCGAACCACTTACCCCCACGGGATTGGTTGAATTCTCACAGGCTGAGATAGGCAAGGGCAGTAAGGTAGTTAGGGGGAAGTGGTCCGATTTAGTAGACGCCACTTAGGCAAAAAGGGGGGAACCATAGTCCTCTTTTTTTAAGACTAATTAAATGTCAATTATTTTGTAATAAGAGATCATTTCTTTTAATTTTATTCCTTTTATATTTAGAAAAAGGCCATTCTTTTAAGGCATAATGTTATGTTACCTAAACTTTTCCTTTAAAAATTAATAATTTCCGGGATCCTTCAATTAACAATATTAATTAATTTATGCGCTGCAGTTATAAGCAATCACTTTCAACTAAAGGCGTAAAATTTAAATTATCCAGGTAAATAAGTAAATAAATAAATACGAAGTCTTTCAATGAAAATTTTGACAGTATCCCTTTGAAAGCTACATACTATAGCTTTCCAGGACACAAACGCGTCAACCGCGTGTTAGTTGATATAGCCGTTTGCCGAACGTTCAAAAGAGCAGACATATATTTACTGTAAACTGAGAGAGAAAGAGAAGGGAAAATTATAGGATGAGAATCTTAAGAAAAGTTAAACAGCTGCCTATCTATCTTTTCAAGCAGGGTTCGTACGAAATTTTTACATTGAAAATCCCTGACTTTTCCAGGTTATCCCTGACCATTTTAAGGTGTTTACCAGAGCCAACTTCATCACACCTGGCTCATATTTGGCATTGCATGAAGAATGGTTTGATATGCAAAACAAAATCCCTGACATATCCCTGACTTTTCAGGAAAATGTTTTAAATCCCTGACTTATTCCCCTATTTTCCATATCCCTGACTTATCCAGGTTCCGTACGAACCCTGTTTTGGAGCAGTAAAATTTAAAAGGGGTATAGCCTACGTAACGTTATAGACTACAGAAAGGGGGGTGAGATATTTCATATATATTACCAGGAAAGGGGGGGGGGTGACAAAATGGGAGGGTTTTACGCGTGATTAATTTTCTATTCAGCGTAAATATTTAATGGGGTTTGTTACGTGATGGAGCAGAGAGAGAGAGTGAGAGAGAGTGAAGTTGGATCATGCAATCTTCCAATACGGAGGGAGGATTTTTGGGATAACTGGGATCATTTGACCAGATCTTCTCTCTCTTCTCTCTCTCTTTGGATGTGTGTGGTGTGTCAAGAGTCTTTTCATTTCTCTTTCATTTTCACGTGTCAAGACTCCTTTTGATCGAACGTTATTTTTAACGAGGCTACTTTAAAATAGGTGTACATTTTATATCCAACACAAAACGCTGTACGTACTACATCGATTTTAAGAGCTATTTTAAAAATGTGTTTAGTAGAGAAGGGTAAAAAAACTGACGTCAATTTATCGTTCTCGCCCTGTTTATCAAATTTAATCGGATTCTGCCTTATATAATTGAGTTCAAGTATATATTATTTTACAGGGTTGCCATATTCAAATTCCCTGACTTTTCCAGGTTTTCCCTTACGTTTTTTTACGATTTTCATTGACTTTTAGGCCCCATTGTCATTGTTCAAAACATAACTAATGAATTGGTTTTAAATCGCATTTTTGAATATGTAAAGTAGAAGATTGTGTGATGGTTGAACAGCAGATATTTTAGCCACTTTAACCAAATTCCCTGACTTTTCCCTGATTTTGTTGAAATTCTTTAAATTCCCTGACCATTTTGGCCCATTTTGAAACTCCCTCACTTCTCCAGTCTTCCCTGATTTGAGGCAACCCTGATTAAACTGTATGAGCAGACGAGCTTAAGGTACTCGAAAAGAAGGAACTACTTGTAGGAAATCAATACAAAATTTAAAATTAATTAATAGGATGAATTTTTTTGCAGTTCAAGTCTTCCCGAGTTAAAATAAAATATAGGCCTAATCATGCAAATTAAAAAGGAGTATAATTGCGTACACTAATTAACCTATTTGAGGCTCGACCATCTTTGTTTCGCAACAAGGACAGGACAGGCGCTCCAAATTACCCTTCGTTATAAAATATGCCTAATCAATTAGCGACTAAAGGGAGCGTAGGACACTAATTAACCAATCCAATTTCAAGCACCAATCTTTGTATGCCTCACTGAAAATGCCACCCAAAAAAAAAGGTTAGGTCACAACCTACACCGTACACCTCCTCTCTCTGACATACGCCGACACTATCTGTAAGTCTCAATGGCACTCCTCTATATCGGAAGTAGTAAAGGACACATTTGAAAAACAAAAATAAAATCCCTTTAAAAAGGGAAGATTTTGGGAATAAAAATAAAAACATCTCGACACACCCCATTTCAAATGCACGCGCGCCTAAAGTCACTGCCCCCTCCAATGAAAAATCTTTACGAAATAAAAAATAAAATATACGGTAAAATAATATAAGAAAAAAGTACTTTTCAATGTCATGAATCAATGTCGAATGCATTGGCTTTAAAATCCCACCCGCCAAAACCATAAAAACAAGAGGAGATCGAGGGTGTGGGAAAATGGAAATAGAATAAATACTAGCAGTTAAAATAATCTTCGCGGTACCCATTAAACTAGAAAGATGAAGCTAGATACGCCGGGTTCTAGAGAAAGAAAGAAAGAAAGAAGGAAAAAAGTGAAAGCAATGTGGCATAAAGAGAAGGGATGCTAGAGACGATCTTTTACTTTTAGTATAAGGATTCTTAGTCCCCGAAGGAGAAACTAAAACGAATAGGGCCCTATCAAAAGAAACCCAACTAAAGGACCCGAAACATGGTGAGAAAGACGACATTCAGCCTTGCAGAAATTAGTTTTAAAATTGGTAATAGCTACGTCAAGTCCCGAGTAAGTGAACTATTCCAAATTGTGAACCGGAACTCGAGGTGTCCATCTTTACCCATCAAATAAAGATCACTCCAAAGTCCCAGCCATCATAAGCCTTGCTCTGACTATACGTTTTATGCTTAACCATACCAAATACGCCTTCAGTTGAACTGGACCCAAGGTTTCAAAGTTGTGAACCGGAACTCGAGGTGTCCACCTTTATCCCATCAAATAAAGATAGACACTCCCAAGTCCCAGCCATCATAAGCCTTGCTTTGACTATACGTTTTATGCTTAACCATTTCAAACACGCCTTCAGTTGAACTGGACCCAAGATATTAAAGTTTAGAACTGGAACTCGAGGTGTCCACCTTTACCCCATCAAATAAAGATAGACACTCCCAAGTCCCAGTCATCATAAGCCTTGCTTTGACTATACGTTTTATGCTTAACCATTTCAAACACGCCTTCAGTTGAACTGGACCCAAGATATGAAAGTTTAGAACTGGAACTCGAGGTGTCCACCTTTACCCCATCAAATAAAGATAGACACTCCCAAGTCCCAGCCATCATAAGCCTTGCTATTAGACTATACGTTTTATGCTAACCATACCAAACACGCCTTCAGTTGAACTGGACCCAAGGTATCAATGTTGAGAACCGGAACTCGAGGTGTCCACCTTTACCCTGCAAATAAAGATAGACACTCCCAAGTCCCAGCCATCATAAGCCTTGCTTAGACTATACGTTTTATGCTTAACCATACCAAACACGCCTACGGTTGAACTAGACCCAAAGTATCAAAGTTGAAAATAGGAACTCGAGGTGTCCACCTTTACCCTCTGAAATCCGCTCCAAAGTCCCAGTCATCATAAGCCTTGCTTAGACTATACGTTTTATGCTTAACCATTTCAATAAGTTTTATGCTTAACCATACCACACCCACAATAAAGTATATTCATTTGAATTGGCCATAATACGCTGAAATTTGGCAGCAGAACTCGATGCGTTCCACTTTAAAAAAAGATAACAGCAAGGATCAAAAATGTCATCTTTCCAGCCAGGCCACGAAGGAATATTGTTAATAGCCCCAACATCATTTTTTTTCCAAAGGGTATAATAAGGATGCGCTTCTCTACAAGGCAAAAAAGGGCCTTATTTTTCTCATTCTCGGCATGCTGTTCCCTTATTCTTCTTGGGTTTTTTAAAGAGGAAAAGTATTATATTCTTTTAAAAAAAGGGGGGCTAAAGGAATTTTCAGAAGTTCTTAATATAAAAGGAGATCCTCTCTCTCTCTCTCTTTCTCTCTCTGGATGCTGGAAGATGCCGGGGCAATTTCGAGAAATTTATTGCCGCCTATTATTGAAAGCTAACCTATTTACTTGGCTTCATCTATAGTCAAACACTAGAAGATTCCTTCTTTTTTAAAAAAAATAAAATAAAATATTGTATAAAGTTGTTATACAAAGGCTTTCCCTCTCTATATGGGCTAGCTAGGTTATTCAACTCTTTAATATAAGACAAAGATGGTCAAGAGTTTTATGGAGTATAAGTTAATAGATATTGGGTGGTCAAATATAAGCAGTTGGCTTATTTCTCTGAAATTATGAATTTCCCTTTAAGAAGGGTTAAAATGTACTCCTAGATCAAACGTTTCTACTAATTAATTGAAATTATACCTATAGTAATTGAGATTTAAAAGGGGTGAAACTAAACAATGGAATTAAAAGAAAATCTTTCCCAGTTTTATTTAAGTAGTAATGACCACCCAGATATGCAAGCATCCAAGATGGCGGCCGCCATGACGTCATGGTCGCCATGTTGGATGCTCGTATATCTCTGTAGTCGTTACTACTTATTTAGGACTAATTTTGTAATAAAGTAAAATGCTATAAATAATTAATTAGTTTTCGAGAAATTCACCCCAAATTTCCTGAATCCTTACAAAGAATAACTTCGGTTGAAAAAAGAAACCTTTACCTTAAATTAAGCTTTGTGAAACCCTTCGTATTATTTTTCGTGGAACTGATCAAAATATAAATTATTTTCTATGGAAAAAGGCGCGTTGCGTTTTCAAATGAAATCTAAATTAGATTTTTGGTAAATATTACAACTATAGATCTTAAGACGTCTAAGAATAATAAATAAAACGTAAGAAAAAAATGATATGTTTACAATTTTTTTTAAACTTCAAAAATCGAATTCTAATTTTAAGAAGCAATATATTACCCAACGTTTTTACCGGATCATTTTGATCCCTTTAAAGAATGCGGTAAAAATACATCTTTTCAAGTATACATTACAAAGCTACCTTAATTTTAAGGATGAAAAACCATTCCTTTTACTGCAATATCGACTTGAAACGCGATATATAGGAGTTAGTACACATTTCCACGGGAAATTCAGTCTATTTTTACTGGTATTTCCGCCCTTTAACAAGGAAATTCAACGTATATACCTGGGAATTTATAGTAGACAAGAAAAAAAATGCGAAAGAAAAAAACCAGTAGTTTCACCATCCAAGAAAAGGAAAAAACCTTGTTATGAGAGAGAGAGAGATTGTCGATATTTGAAATTCAGATTTTTTTCCCAGGCTAGTCAAAACGTACATATATGAAAAATAGTAAAAGAGTTTTTAGCCCTAGTTTTCCCAAAGCGTAGAATAGACAGGATAAGTATTTTCCTTCCTAAAAAAATCCAGAGATTCGTTTCGAAATTTGGGAAACAAAATTTTACCGCGTTATTCCAAATTTTATTCAGTTTTCAATTTTTAAAATAGGGATGGATGGTTTAGGCCTCGCTTAACTTCTCTAAAATCGTTATAGACGCGAGAGAAGCCGCCTTAAAGGGTGGTTTAAATTGATAAGGGGACGCAATGGCAAAAAAATAAAGAATACATTTTTTTCTTCGGTGTTTTATATGGGCATCTCGTTTCTATTTCAAAATATTTTAAAATGATTAGAATTTAAAGAAGAAACTGAGATGTTTGTATATATATACATACATATCCAAGACCGTATGGTATTTTAGGACAAACATTTTTAAGAAATTCCAAATTTTCGCGGATTATTTTTGCGAAATTCTCAAAGGAGATTTCTTAGAATTTTCACGCAATTTTGAGAAAGAGAAAAAAAGAGTAGAAATGTGTAATGTAATATATAAAAAGTCCCCACAAACATATATAGTCCAAAACCCAATATTTTTACATAAATAATAATCTGAATTACGGATGAACATTAAGTTATTGGGTTAATAACGAAAACGTAGCAGTTTAATTTTTGGGGATTTATACGAATTACTTTGAAGAAAATTACATTCAAAATATGTGTAAGCAGCCTATACAGGGTGTCTCTAATAAGTCTGCCATATATTAAAATGCGTGTTCTTTCTTTCAGGAGCCAATAAGTAATTGGGAGCACATATCTCCCTAACAAATGTTGTAGACCTCACGTTGATTGATTTGATACCAGTTCCACTCAGACTTATCAGAAACACCCTGTACGCGTAGCACCAAATTTAAATTATGCAAATAAAACTGAACCAAACTTCAACAAAGGTCTAAAATTATTCACAGAATATAATCCCCTTGAATTCAAAGAGAGGTATACGGTAATATACGCCCAATTTAAAATTGGAAACTCAATATTTACTGATACGGATAGATAGCTATATGCCTGTGTAGTTTAAAATTATCTCGAAACGTTCGGTAATTAACGTACGCCCCGACAAAGTACGAAAGTGTTTTAAGAATATATAGGAATATATTTCGCAAATTCAAATACCTTCCCAAGATGCCTCGCAATATAACGCTATAAGTTTAATTCTTACCCTATATGATATTTAAACTGAAGTTATCAAATAATCTCCACTTTACATAAATTTAATTTAATTTGAAATAAAATTATATAAAAGTTGTATATAATTATACTAAAATTATTTACTTTAGATTAATCTACTTTTAATCAAAGGAACGCTTCGCCACTTTGCGCTTCCCGAATATAAGGTAATAATCACGAATTCCTCCTTAAAGCGACTATAGTAATTGAAGGAATTGAAAAATAAAAAGAAAAAGTGTGGAGGAAGCCGTTCTATAACAACTCCCGAGACATACCCCCGAAGTTCAGTTTCAAAACGAAAAGGGAGTGTGAAATATTTATATTTGTGATTTTAAAGGGAGGGTGAAGTAGAAAATCAAGTGAATTTTTATCGTTTCTTCCACTAATTACAAGACCAGTCTGCATAATGAAACATTCAGGAAATACTTCCGAATGATTTTAAAATTCAAATTAGGTTCAGATTTTAAGGATGATTTTGAAAAAGGACCTCCGACCAATCGCGTATTGCCCTGCCTTTTTATTAACAAAATTCTCGTGGCACGTTCCGTGTCGAATGAAATTTATCACGAGATTTGATAAAATTTGCGCGCGACGTGACAATCGTGGCGCGAGACATAGAGCGTGCCACGAGAATTTTGTTTACAAAAAAGGCAAGGCGTTACGTGATTGGTCGGAGGTTCTTCTTTAAAATTATCCTTAAAATCTGAACCTATTTTGAATTTTAAAATCATTCCGAAGTATTTCCTGAATGTTTGACTATGCAGACTGGTCTTATAATTAGTAGAAGAATCGATAAAAAATCACTTGATTTTCTACTTCACCCTCCCTTTAACAAAGTCTAAAATCCGAGTTTTTTTTTCATAATAATAATAAAATTTAAAGATACGTATACATATCTTTCAATAAGCTTCATTTTCCCTTCCCTTTAGTTGTCAACAAGTCTTACGAAAAGAGCGAAATAACCGGGCCAAAAGAGGTTTATAAGCCTATATGGTTCAATCCCCAAAAGAACTAATAGCATTTTAAATTAGCTATTAGACTTAGGAAATGGAGAAAATCGACAGTATAGCACTAATTTACACGACTAAAACACACTAATCAAAGTCTTAGAACATTCCAAACAATTATTCAACCTAACACAATTTGAATTTTTATCAAAGAGGTTCGTTTGTTCAGGACCTTAATGTATGCACCAACCCTCCTCAAATAAGTAAGGTAAAAACAAAGGGTTTTTATATAGCCTATGTTAAATTATAAATTAGGTATAGCATCAATAAAACACTCAGGTTAAAGTTTCATTACCAAGAATAATAAATTTGTCTTGAACTTGCGGTAATTCTTCTATATTATAAATAAAATATTTGATTTAAATTGTAAGTATTTGCGTATTAAAAATTTAAGTTGTTAAATAGTATAAAACGAATTTTAACGAAGAACTGATACATTGTCGTTTAAGTATCTAAAAGTTCTATCAGAATTCGCGCGATTAATCATCAAGGGAAGGCGCTAATTACAAATTTATAACTATTTTTCCTATTAGGAATAATAATTATTACGATAAACTTACGTTTAATTCAAACGCCCCGATAAAATAGGTGGAAATAGGTCAAATTCAAAGCGATTCGCGCTCTAATATAATTTCCCAAACAGCTTAGCCTATTAGTCTTAGAGCAACCAAATTTAAATATTTAAATGTAAACTACGTTCCCCCTAATAATACACTATAATTTAAACTTGAAACCCAATTACAGACAGAGTAAATAATTTAAAAAGAGTCCAGCGACTTAGACGCCCAAAATTCACCAAAACTATAACTTAATATTACAAGCCCCTTAAATGCCAGCCACTTCCCATCCTGACTCTAAATTGACTAGTTTAACCTTAACATACCGAAGCAGCTAGGCAGTCTTAACTCTAATAAAAGACGGAATAATTCAATTACTCCCTTAACTTAACTGAACTAACCCAATAACACGTCCTTCGTAAAACGCATCTAAAAATGGATAAGTATCAAGAATATTCCTTAATCGCTACGGGAATTGCAATTAAAACCACGCAAAAATTGGGTTAAGTTACAAATTTTCGCGCGATGTTGCTGCTTCAACCACCACCATCGTCAAACATTAACTATAACCAGTCTTAATCAAATTACGCACGGTTGTTAAATAAAAGGACAATAAAGCCCCCAAAATACACGTCATTCAACAAAAATTCATTCAAACTCCGCGGCCACGCGAGTATACCGAAGAAGAATTAACATTTACTCATCTTTCAAGCATTCATTAACAAACGACACAAATAACTTAAAAGTGTATCGACTCACCAGATTCCGGTTCCTCACCATTAACCACCGATGTACAAGTGAATATGGTAGTTAATAGAGATACGTAGATGACCAAGGTCCATCCTGTTGACCACGACATCTCGAATTTCTTCTTGGTCTTCCGAAGAAGAAGAAGCAGAAAGAAAAGTTTTCTTCCAGAGCTGACCTTTCGTTTGTTTGGAAGAAAGCGGGGAGTAGAGAAACGCTCACGTGTAGGCCGGTCACTCAGGACCGACTGAATCCAGTCGTCTTCTCGCGCTGGGAGGCGAGCACTTCATAAACTGGCAGCGTTGACGGTTGCACCCTCTACTCTTCTCTCGCAACTAGCCCGCACCCTACTTGCAGCCTTGCCTTGCTTCCACAACCTCCCATTTGAAGATCTATTTGGGAAGAGAGAAACGGAGAGAGAGCGGAGAGAGTTGAGAGAGAGAAAGAGAGAACTCGGTACGTGCCAGGGGCAAAGGGTGGGCAAGAGACCCATTAGGGTTCCCTGTTCTCCTCTCCACGGATTCCCCGGGTTCCCAACTACACGGGGTTTTATCGAGTGTGGCGACATCAAGCGACACACCAATGAACTTTCCATGAAAGTTCCCCATGCAGTAGACCCAAATCCAAATTTGGTCGTAAATTTTTTAACACCGGACTAAAAGGTGCTGTACCTATATAGTGTTATGGGTCATGGCTAAACTAAAACTACACTAAAAGGTGTTCCTTAGGTACTTACTAAGTCATTAAATTGTTGAACTAAACTGTTTTAAGAGAGTTTTCTGTTATATAAGGGTAAATTTTTAACGCTGGGTCAGATTTTTAACGCTAGGAGAGTCTATCGGGGGAGGGGGTATATATGTTTATATGAATTATATTTACCTTATGGTGTAGACTTCTACTGTTGCTAGCCATTGTCAAAGATCAAGAGCAATGTTGAAGGGTCTCCATGGGCAAAATTAAAAGTTAGCACATATTAGAAATATTTATGGAATACAGTTAGGTCATTGCTCACTTAAAAAGTTTTAAGATGATAAGGTGACCTGCGGATTTGAAGGTTAGGATAGGGACTATGGTATTCAAAATTGTTATCAAAATGCTAAGCCTTAATCAAAATTGTTATCAAAATGCTAAGCCTTAATCAAAATTGTTATCTAAATGCTAAGCCTTAATCAAAATTGTTATCTAAATGCTAAGCCTTAATCAAAATTATTCTCTAAATGCTAAGCCTTAATCAAAATTGTTATCAAAATGCTAAACCTTAATCAAAACTTTCATCTAAATGCTAAGCCTTAATCAAAATTGTTATCTAAATCCTAAGCCTTAGTCAAAATGTTTATCTAAATGCTAAGCCTTATTCAAAACTGTTATCAAAATGCTAAGCCTTAATCAAAATTGTTAGTAAAATGCTAAGCCTTATTCAAAATATTTTTAAAAATTATAAGCCTTATTCAAAATATTTATCAAAATTCTAAGCCTTAATCAAAATTGTTGTCAAAATGCTAAGCCATAATCAAAACTGTTATCAAAATGCTAAGCCTTAATCAAAATTGTTATCTAAATCCTAAGCCTTAGTCAAAATGTTTATCTAAATGCTAAGCCTTAATCAAAACTGTTATCAAAATGTTAAGCCTTAATCAAAAAATTTATAAAAAAATTAAGCCTTATTCAAAATCTTTATCAAAATTATAAGCCTTATTCAAAATATTTATCAAAATTCTAAGCCTTATTCAAAATATTTATCAAAATTCTAAGCCTTGCTCAAAATCTTTATCAAAATTCTAAGCCTTATTCAAAATATTTATCAAAATTCTAAGCCTTATTCAAAATTTTTATCAAAATTCTTAACATTATGTAACCTTACTAAGAAAATATCCAAAAAAAACCTCAGCCCAATTCAAAGTTTTTATCTAAAAACCTAACCCTAATCCAAACTCGTTACCATGGAGACGTATGAACATGGATGAAGGATGCGCGTGTAAAACATTCGACACTCAACAGGATATGCAACTCCCTATACTAAAAAGTAGACAAATCGATACTAGCGCCGCCTGGTTACCAGCGCTGGAAACCATCGCGGGAAAAATAAAAAATACTGCACATAAGAAAAAAACCCACTGTTTTGCTTCTAGCAGACGACGCTAAGGAAAAAAAATCAACGGTAGCCCGTGTTTTTTTCTTATGTCAAGTATTTTTTATTTTTCCCGCGAGGGTTTCCAGCGCTGGTAACCAGGCGGCGCTAGTATCGATTTGTCTACTTTTTAGTATAGGGAGTTGCACATCCTGTAGAGCATTGAATGTTTTTCACGCGCATCCTTCATCCATGGTATGAAGTTCTTCAATCGGCTCGTTACCATGGAGACGTATGAAGATTTTCAGTCGGCTAGGGTGCTAACCCTAACTCGGGCCTAATTCAAAGTTTCAAACATCCCGTCAAGTGGCCGAGGCTTAGCGATAGAGTGACTCGCTAACAAAAGAAAAATTCTAAAAAATTAAAGTACAAATGAATATTTCGTCCTAAAAGTTTAGATTTCTTATCGCCATCATATTGGCACACTTTCTAAAAAGTATTTCGCAACTTAAACCCAATTTAATTAACTTTAAATCAATTTAAAAAATTAAAACATTGATTTACGGCTTCACTCGTCGAAAGCGGCGATCAAACTGGCCGCCGTCGGAGGGGAGAGAGGGGAGAAGGAACGACATAGACTAAAGACTAGCCTAGAGTGGAAGTTTTTACCATGGATGAAGGATGCGCGTGAGGAAATTTGTTTTCACGCTATAGGATCGGCAACTCCCTATCTCGAACGACAGAATATTCTGTATACACTCTGTTACAACGTCGGTTGTCAGCACGCGCAAAGCTATTTCTCTATGTAACGTAGCTTTGTACGTGCTGTCAAGAGACAAAAAACTTCAGGATCTTCAGGATTTAAAATATCCACGAGTTTTTTTAGCTCGAGTGCTCGGACCTCTAGGCCTTAGTTTCAAATACGTGTGAAATTGCATACAGTCTACTACACTCATTTGAAACTAAGGTCTAGAGGTCCGTGCACTCGAGCTAAAAAACTCGCGGATATTTTAAATCCTGAAGATCCTGAAGTTTTTTGTCTCTTGACAGCACGTACAAAGCTACGTTACATAGAGAAATAGCTTTGCGCGTGCTGACAACCGACGTTGTAACAGAGTATATACAGAATAAGCTGTCGTCCGAGATAGGGAGATGCCTATCCTGTAGAGTGAAAACAAATTTCCTCACGCGCATCCTTCATCCATGGTTTTACGGTACCAAAGTTTCTACCGTATTTTGAATTTTTAGTTCTGGCAGCGGTACAGATTACCCGGAAGGAGAGTTCATAAGATAAAGATCAATTAATGATCACATTTTTTCCATTAGAAAGAACGTATTATCTTTCTCACACGAAGATAGGTTTGACTCTTACCCACACTAACTTTCCAGTTTATAACTATGCATTATTCTATGAGATGACTTTTCAATTTTTAAGATTTTTCATTTCGCGCCAATTCTAAAATAGCCAAATTAATTGTATTTTTTACCTAAATTTTTACTTTTGAAGCGAGAAATTTATAGGAATAATGCATATACGTGTAATACATGTAAAAAAAATTAAAATAATGTTATTTAAATAAAATTTTAGAATTAAAAAATAAAAAATATTATAATTTCCGATTTCTCTGACTTTGGAGGGGCAATGTAGTAGCATTTCTATAGTTTTTCGTGCAACGAAGCAAATTTAACACCGTACTTTTTTTAGACACGCCTCCAAAAATTGATTTACGATAAAATTTAACTATAATTAACTATTATAGTAGTTAATTACAGTTATAATTAAATGTTAATACGCTCGTTAATACTTGTACATTAACTCGCGAAACAGCAACAGGGGCACATTTAACCGCTAATTGAACACTTGGGGGTCAGCAAGCCGTGGTATAGGTCAACCCCCCCTTCCCCCGTCTTCTCGAAAAAAAAACTACAACATGTCTGACCCCGGAGCCTTTTTGCACACACTTAGCCCAGATTTAATAGTAAAATTTGCTTCATTATTTAGGCCTACACATTCTCAGAAACTCAATTGATGAGAAGCTTAGTTGTGAGGTAAAGAAACAAATTAGGCATGTACTGTTCTTGGAAACATAAAAGGACATTGTAATGTAGGATTTAGGTGTTTTCAGTGCAGTTTGGCCATGTGTATAACTGTGAATGGACCAGTATACGTTGGAGGTCCAAGAAAGTCAGCCTAATTCGGGTTGATGGTCAGAGACAGGAGAAAGGGTGGTCCGAATTCCCAAACACAGAAGCTAAAGGGCCCATGCACGTAACCCCTGTCTCTCCAGGAATTGATTAGAAAAACGTCCACTCCAATCGTGTTTAGGATGAGGCCACGTGAGTGTAGGCTATCAGGCATACCATCACTTGTAAATCCCTTAGGCCTAACTACCTTTCCACAAAAATGTACATTACTTCTTAAGTGAAACTATACCAGCCTTTTAGCATAATTAAATGGTGGTGGCATTTTTTGAAATGAAACTTGGACATTTTGAAAAGCCCAATCCACAATGGTGTGGCTAAGTGGGAACCGGAACTCGAGGCATCCACCTTTACCCCATCAAATAAAGATAGACACTCCCAAGTCCCAGACATCTTAAGCCTTGCTTCGACTATACGTTTCATGCTTAACCATACCAAACACGCCTACGGTTGAACTGGACCCTAGATATGAAAGTTGAGAACCGGAACTCGAGGTGTCCACCTTTACCCCATCAAATAAAGATAGACACTCCCAAGTCCCAGACATCTTAAGCCTTTCTTCGATTATACGTTTTATGCTTAACCATACCAAACATGCCTACGTTTGAACTAGACCCAAGATATGAAAGTTGAAAACCGGAACTCGAGGTGTCCACCATTACCTCGGAATAAAAATAGACACTCCCAAGTCCCAGCCATCATAAGCCTTGCTTAGACAATAAGTTTTATGCTTAACCATACCAAACACGCCTTCAGTTGAACTAGACCCAAGGTATCAAAGTTGAGAACCGGAACTCGAGGTGTCCACCTTTATCCCATCAAATAAAGATGGACACTCCCAAGTCCCAGTCATCATAAGCCTTATGCTTAACCATACCACACCCACATAAAAGTTTTATCATATTAAATTATTTATCAAAATTCTAAGCCTTGTTCAAAAATTTAATCAAAATTCTAAGCCTTATTCAAAAGTTTAATCAAAATTCTAAGCCTTATTCAAAAATTTAATCAAAATTCTAAGCCTTATTCAAAAATTTAATCAAAATTCTAAGCCTTGTTCAAAAATTTAATCAAAATTCTAAGCCTTATTAAAAAATTTTATCAAAATTCTAAGCCTTGTTCAAAATATTTATCAAAATTCTAAGCCTTGTTCAAAATATTTATCAAAATTATAACCCTTATTCAAAATATTTATCAAAATTATAACCCTTATTGAAAATATTTATCAAATTTCTAAGCCTTATTGAAAATATTTATCAAAATTCTAAACATTATGTAACCTTACTAAGAAAATATTCAAAAAAAACCTCAGCCCAATTCAAAGTTTTTATCTAAAAACCTAACCCTAATTCAAACCCGTTACCATGGAGACGCATGAAGTAAGTTCTTCAATCGGCTCGTTACCATGGAGACGTATGAAGATTTTCAGTCGGCTCGTTACCAAGATGCTAACCCTAACTCGGGCCTAATTCAAAGTTTCAAACATCCCGTCAAGTGGCCGAGGCTTAGCGATAGAGTGACTCGCTAACAAAAGAAAAATTCTAAAAAATTAAAGTACAAATGAATATTTCGTCCTAAAAGTTTAGATTTCTTATCGCCATCATATTGGCACACTTTCTAAAAAGTATTTCGCAACTTAAACCCAATTTAATTAACTTTAAATCAATTTAAAAAATTAAAACATTGATTTACGGCTTCACTCGTCGAAAGCGGCGATCAAACTGGCCGCCGTCGGAGGGGAGAGAGGGGAGAAGGAACGACATAGACTAAAGACTAGCCTAGAGTGGAAGTTTTTACCATGGATGAAGGATGCGCGTGAGGAAATTTGTTTTCACGCTATAGGATCGGCAACTCCCTATCTCGAACGACAGAATATTCTGTATACACTCTGTTACAACGTCGGTTGTCAGCACGCGCAAAGCTATTTCTCTATGTAACGTAGCTTTGTACGTGCTGTCAAGAGACAAAAAACTTCAGGATCTTCAGGATTTAAAATATCCACGAGTTTTTTTAGCTCGAGTGCTCGGACCTCTAGGCCTTAGTTTCAAATACGTGTGAAATTGCATACAGTCTACTACACTCATTTGAAACTAAGGTCTAGAGGTCCGTGCACTCGAGCTAAAAAACTCGCGGATATTTTAAATCCTGAAGATCCTGAAGTTTTTTGTCTCTTGACAGCACGTACAAAGCTACGTTACATAGAGAAATAGCTTTGCGCGTGCTGACAACCGACGTTGTAACAGAGTATATACAGAATAAGCTGTCGTCCGAGATAGGGAGATGCCTATCCTGTAGAGTGAAAACAAATTTCCTCACGCGCATCCTTCATCCATGGTTTTACGGTACCAAAGTTTCTACCGTATTTTGAATTTTTAGTTCTGGCAGCGGTACAGATTACCCGGAAGGAGAGTTCATAAGATAAAGATCAATTAATGATCACATTTTTTCCATTAGAAAGAACGTATTATCTTTCTCACACGAAGATAGGTTTGACTCTTACCCACACTAACTTTCCAGTTTATAACTATGCATTATTCTATGAGATGACTTTTCAATTTTTAAGATTTTTCATTTCGCGCCAATTCTAAAATAGCCAAATTAATTGTATTTTTTACCTAAATTTTTACCTCTCCGTGTGACGTAGTCCAGGAGAGGTTCTGTAACGGCCGTGTCTGTGTGTGTGTGTGTGTGTGTGTGTGTGTGTGTGTCTGTCTGTCTGTGTGTCTGTCTGTCTGTCCGTTGTTACACCCACGTGACCGCGTTCGCAGTTTGCGTATCGGAGCAAACGTGTTCGCCATTTCCGAACTGCTTTCGCAGTCACGGAAATGGCTCCTCTACTTGAGTTCTCACACCACCATCTTCTAGTCTTTGTCCATCCCACACAGACACCAGTCTGTTCTTACTGGCTTCTAATCACCACCATATTTTGTTCTTCATCCATCCCCATGGACACCAGTCTGTACATAATGGCTTCTAATCACCACCATCTTCTGGTCTTCGTCCATTCCACTTGGACACCAGTCTGTACATACTGGCTTCTAATCACCACCATCTTCTGTTTTTTGTCAATCCCACATTGACACCAGTCTGCACTTACACTGGCTTCTAACACCACCATCCACTGGTCTTCCGTCTATTCCACATAGACACCAATCTGTATCATTGGCTTCTACTCCATTATCATCGTTTGGTTTTAGGATATACGCGGCGATCAGCTAGGGTTACGAGAAACGTCTAGCCTCCCTAAGGTGGGATCGCCACCAAAGGTTTTCGCAATTGCGCTTTTTCCTTACTATTATAATGGAAACGAATCGTATATATACCCCAAAATTTGAAGAATGTGGGCAAGAGGGGTACCCTTCACTTTAAACGTCAATATTAGCAAAGTGTGAGATGATAATAGGTATAACTTTATTTTAAACGATTTAACTATTATTAATGTTAATTATTGAAGATTAAAATAATTAAAAATAATTATATTTATTTAAATATTAAAGATAATACTCTCGTGCAAAGAGAGAGATTATCATCGCCTCCTATATCTGCCAAGGCCCTTGCATGCGATATATTTCATTCATTGCCTCCTATATCTATCAAGGCCCGTGCATTGCGATGTATTTTTCAAAACAACAACCAAAATGGGAAGCTCCTCTCAGAAACATAATAATTTCTTTTCTCTGTATATGAAATGAAAATATGGATAATATTGCGCTCCTTCTTTAATGGTATCAATCCTTGCCTGTCTATTAATATTTTACGTAGTAGTAATACGTTTTTAGCGAAGTTTAGAGAGGATAAACATAAGCGAGATTGTTATGGAAAAAAAATACTGCTTCCACTAATGGGTTTATACTCCTTGTGTCTGTGTGTGTCCGTCCATTGTTACACTAGTGCGTCGCGTAAGCAGTTAGCCTTGTGTTGATGTGTTAAGAAATCATACAGAACCTTAATATTCCCTTTTTCCATAATATAAAGTGAATATGTGGAAGTATTTTTCGTAATTATGATGCATTAAGTACTTTTGTAGCTTTAAAGCTCTGTTTCATTTTGATATTCCAAAGATTTTTTTTAATATTGTTATTTGAAATGGCTGTTTACATATTGCTTAAGCTATACTACATCTGTATATAGAATAATCCTTGGTTTAGTGATTTCATGAAGAAAACTAAGACCTAGACTCCGGCGGGTATTACAAGTATTATCCGCAATAGGCTTAGAGAAATAAAGAGTGAATAATTGAGGCCTGAGGTGAAGTAAACTTGTGGCTTTGATTTTCGTGTCTGTAATGAAGAGACATCAACGGTTCAGAGTGAGCCGAAAGTTAAATACACTCTTAAATAATCATGTAAAGATTTTATAATGGAAGAAAAGATCATGGTGGCAATTTAATTAGTAAAAGGGCTAATGGTGAACGGGTAGTAGCTACAGACTTATTATTCTCTTTATGGTGCGCATTGACTATTAGTGCGTCTAGCTACAATTTAGCTTTGGTGTTATTTAACGTTAACATTCATGTTGGCAAACTAAGAATATTGTTGAGGTGAGACGAGACGATAGTGTTTACACTGCAAACCAGTTGTGAATGTAGCTATCAGAATATAGGCTAAACAGCTGAAGCGCAGACTTCATTTCCTGTTCTTTTCCCCATTGACTGATTTCCATGTGTCCAAGATTTATCCTTATTGGATGTAAAATGTCGTCTGCTTTACTGTACATTCGCTATGTTTGGAATACTGCTTCAATATTTCGTAAATTTTTACTTAAAAAAAAAAAAAGAAATAATTCCATATCTAGGTAAATAAGTTTGTAGTAGTAGACCTCTTGACACGGAGAGGTAATATTTTGGTTTTCCCAACTTGTTACTTTTGAAGCGAGAAATTTATAGGAATAATGCATATACGTGTAATACATGTAAAAAAAATTAAAATAATGTTATTTAAATAAAATTTTAGAATTAAAAAATAAAAAATATTATAATTTCCGATTTCTCTGACTTTGGAGGGGCAATGTAGTAGCATTTCTATAGTTTTTCGTGCAACGAAGCAAATTTAACACCGTACTTTTTTTAGACACGCCTCCAAAAATTGATTTACGATAAAATTTAACTATAATTAACTATTATAGTAGTTAATTACAGTTATAATTAAATGTTAATACGCTCGTTAATACTTGTACATTAACTCGCGAAACAGCACCAGGGGCACATTTAGCCGCTAATTAAATACTTGCCGTAGTATAGATCAACCCCCCCCCCTTCCCCCGTCTTCTCGAAAAAAAAAATTACAACACGTCTTACCCCGAAGACTTTATGCACTCACTTAGCCCAGATTTAACAGTACAATTTTCCTGCATTATTTAGGCCTACACATCCTCAGAAACTCGATTGATGAGAGGCTTAGTTGTGAGGTAAAGAAAGAAATTAGGCGTGTATAGTTCTTGGAAACATAAAAGGACATTGTAGGTAGGATTTAGGTGTTTTCGGTGCAGTGTAGCCATGTGTATAACTGTGAATGGACCAGTGTACGTTGGAGGTCCAAGAAAGTCAGCCTAATTCGGGTTGATGGTCAGAGACAGGAGAAAGGGTGGTCCGAATTCCCAAACACAGAAGCTAAAGGGCCCATGCACGTAACCCCTGTCTCTCCAGGAATTGATTAGAAAAACGTCCACTCCAATCGTGTTTAGGATGAGGCCACGTGAGTGTAGGGTATCAGGCATACCATCACTTGTAAATCCCTTAGGCCTAACTACCTTTCCACAAAAATGTACATTACTTCTTAAGTGAAACTATACCAGCCTTTTAGCATAATTAAATGGTGGTGGCATTTTTTGAAATGAAACTTGGACATTTTGAAAAGCCCAATCCACAATGGTGTGGCTAAGTGGGAACCGGAACTCGAGGCATCCACCTTTACCCCATCAAATAAAGATAGACACTCCCAAGTCCCAGACATCTTAAGCCTTGCTTCGACTATACGTTTCATGCTTAACCATACCAAACACGCCTACGGTTGAACTGGACCCTAGATATGAAAGTTGAGAACCGGAACTCGAGGTGTCCACCTTTACCCCATCAAATAAAGATAGACACTCCCAAGTCCCAGACATCTTAAGCCTTGCTTCGACTATACGTTTTATGCTTAACCATACCAAACACGCCTACGGTTGAACTGGACCCAAGATATGAAAGTTGAGAACCGGAACTCGAGGTGTCCACCTTTACCCCATCAAATAAAGATAGACACTCCCAAGTCCCAGACATCTTAAGCCTTGCTTCGACTATACGTTTTATGCTTAACCATACCAAACATGCCTACGTTTGAACTGGACCCAAGATATGAAAGTTGAAAACCGGAACTCGAGGTGTCCACTATTACCTCGGAATAAAAATAGACACTCCCAAGTCCCAGCCATCATAAGCCTTGCTTAGACAATAAGTTTTATGCTTAACCATACCAAACACGCCTTCAGTTGAACTAGACCCAAGGTATCAAAGTTGAGAACCGGAACTCGAGGTGTCCACCTTTATCCCATCAAGTAAAGATGGACACTCCCAAGTCCCAGTCATCATAAGCCTTATGCTTAACCATACCACACCCACATAAAAGTTTTATCATATTAAATTATTTATCAAAATTCTAAGCCTTGTTCAAAAATTTAATCAAAATTCTAAGCCTTGTTCAAAAATTTAATCAAAATTATAAGCCTTGTTCAAAAATTTAATCAAAATTCTAAGCCTTGTTCAAATATTTAATCAAAATTCTAAGCCTTGTTCAAAAATTTAATCAATATTCTAAGCCTTGTTCAAAAATTTAATCAAAATTCTAAGCCTTATTCAAAAATTTTATCAAAATTCTAAGCCTTGTTCAAAATATTTATCAAAATTCTAAGCCTTATTCAAAATATTTATCAAAATTCTAAACATTATGTAACCTTACTAAGAAAATATTCAAAAAAAACCTCAGCCCAATTCAAAGTTTTTATCTAAAAACCTAACCCTAATCCAAACTCGTTACCATGGAGACGCATGAAGTAAGTTCTTCAATCGGCTCGTTACCATGGAGACGTATGAAGATTTTCAGTCGGCTCGTTACCAAGATGCTAACCCTAAAGGCCCGTTTTCAATCAAGCTTTTCTAGTTGCTTTTTTTAGGAGCTTCGCTTCAACAGTAAATCGCGATTTGCCTGACAAAAACGCGATTCAAATGGTGAAGCAAAATCGAAACTCTTCGCCCGTTTTCAAATTCACTTCTCTCGCCTCTCCACGCTCGTCAGGACCCGTGTTTATATCAGTTGTCTTCTGTTCAATATTTAGGCTAGTCAAAAAATACTCATAAATATCCTTAAAATAGTTAAAAACACCATTAATATGCTTCTAAATATCCTTAACACTCGATATTGTTTTTGAAAATTAGGCCTATTCTCACTTTAAAACACGCGGCGCAAAAAAATTGCTCGAGAGAAATAACGTACCCACGTGACTACTAGGCCAAGCGCTTTTTCGGATAAAGCGAAAGCAAATATCTACCCGAGGTAGATACCAGCTTTTCGATTATTTCACGCGAATCTGATTCAGAAGCGCCCAAAAAAGCGGGTTTGAAAACGGGTTCCGATTTCGCTTTAGCGTTTTGCTTCAGTTTTTGAAGCAAAAGCTTCATGAAAAGCTTGATTGAAAACGGGCCTTAACTCGGGCCTAATTCAAAGTTTCAAACATCCCGTCAAGTGGCCGAGGCTTAGCGATAGAGAGACTCGCTAAAAAAAGAAAAATTCTAAAAAATTAAAGTACAAATGAATATTTCGTCCTAAAAGATTATATTTCTTATCGCCATCATATTGGCACACTTTCTAAAAAATATTTCGCGACTTAAATCCATTTTAATTAACTTTAAATCAATTTAAAAAATTAAAACATTGATTTACGGCTTCACTCGTCGAAAGCGCCGATCAAACTGGCCGCCGACGGAGGGGAGAGAGGGGAGAAGGAACGACATAGACTAAAGACTAGCCTAGAGTGGAAGGTTTTACGGTACCAAAGTTTCTACCGTATTTTGAATTTTTAGTTCTGGCAGCGGTACAGATTACCCGGCACGAGAGTTCATAAGATAAAGATCAAATAATGAGCACCTTTTTTCCATTAGAAAGAACGTATTATCTTTCTCACACGAAGATAGGTTTGACTCTTACCCACACTAACTTTCCAGTTTATAACTATGCATTATTCTATGAGATGACTTTTCAATTTTGAAGATTTTTCATTTCGCGCCAATTCTAAAAAAGCCAAATTAATTGTATTTTTTACCTAAATTTTTACTTTTGAAGCGAGAAATTTATAGGAATAATGCATATACGTGTAATACATGTAAAAATAATTAAAATAATGTTATTTAAATAAAATTTTAGAACTAAAAGATAAAAAATACTATAATTTCCGATATCTCTGACTTTGG
Source organism: Phalangium opilio (assembly GCF_054372755.1). Lineage (NCBI taxonomy): Eukaryota > Metazoa > Arthropoda > Arachnida > Opiliones > Phalangiidae > Phalangium > Phalangium opilio. Next base: position 1,144,630 of record NW_028324187.1, on the reverse strand, counting down.
AGGGGCAATGTAGTAGCATTTCTATATATTTTTTCGTGCAACGAAGCAAATTTAACACCGTACTTTTTTAGACACGCCTCCAAAAATTGATTTGGGATAAACGTTTAACTATAATTAACTATTATAGTAGTTAATTACAGTTATAATTAAATGTTAATACTCTCGTTAATACTTGTATATTAACTCGCGAAACAGCAACAGGGTTCACATTTTGCCGCTAATTGAATACTAGAGGTCATCAAGCCGTGGTATAGGTCAACCCCCCCTTCCCAAGTCTTCTCGAAAAAAAAATTACAACACGTCTGACCCCGAAGACTTTTTGCACACACTTAGCCCAGATTTAACAGTAAAATTTCCTTCATTATTTAGGCCTACACATTCTCAGAAACTCAATTGATGAGAAGCTTAGTTGTGAGGTAAAGAAACAAATTAGGCATGTACTGTTCTTGGAAACATAAAAGGACATTGTAGGTAGGATTTAGGTGTTTTCGGTGCAGTGTAGCCATGTGTATAACTGTGAATGGACCAGTGTACGTTGGAGGTCCAAGAAAGTCAGCCTAATTCGGGTTGATGGTCAGAAGCAAAAGGGCCCATGCACGTAACCCCTGTCTCTCCAGGAATTGATTAGAAAAACGTCCACTCCAATCGTGTTTAGGATGAGACCACGTGCATCAGGCATACTACCATCACTGGTAAATCCCTTAGGCCTAACTACCTTTCCACAAAAATGTGCAAAATTACTTGCTAAGTAAAACTATACCAGCCTTTTAGCATAATTAAATGGTGGTGCCAGTTTTTGAAATGAAAGTTGGACATTTTGAAAAGCCCAATTCACAATGGTGTGGCTAAGTACCTGTTTTCCTCGACGTTGTCCCAATTAGAGGGTGGGACGCCTGGGTTAAGGCACGTTCGCGAAACCTGTAGATTATTTTCTCTGACCCAATTCGGTCCAGCCAAAAAGGGTTTGTTGCAGCCTTCATGGGTTAAGCCATGCTAATTACTAAGGTAATTCACTGGGGTAAGCATTTCTCTCGCCAAATTTAGAAGCAAAGGCCCAAAAAATGGCGAGCATTAGATGATGTTGAATTATTGAGATGCATCTCTCAATACGTAAATTACATTCAGATTAAGCTACACAAAATCTCAGAGCTCTACTGATCTTTAGATTAGACTATACCTTCAAGGAAACAACTCTGTTTGATCTCAGTATGATTCCGATCCCTACTGAGAAATGAGGAGAGTAAGATTACGTTCTTTTGGTCTTCTAAATCTAATCCAGGATCGAAGACTATTCCAACTGGGACCAAGGACACCAACGTATATAAACGCGGTGGCGACAAAGAGAATACAAGACTAGGAACCGCGTATACGTTACTTCAAGAAGAGACTCAACCAAGAGCAAAGGACTAGCTACTCTCCTTTTTGACTTGAAATAAACAATTACGTGTGACATATTTAATTCAATGATTTAGGTGTCTTTGCGCTATTTTTAAAAATGTCACACCCCTTCTGAACTGATAGTCCTTTAACTTAGTTTATTAAACGAAAGAATCAGATATGTGCATTTGACAACTCTCGATAAAAAATGCAATCAAAGTGAAATTAGAAACAGTCAATATAACTCTATGGCCCCTGCATTGATACTTTCCCTTATCGTTAGTTCATATTACGTGCAGTTCTTGCATCACGATTCTTGGACATGATCCCAATCTAAGAATACATCGAAATCAACAATTTCTTTTAGTCAAATCTTACATTGAAACCAAGAACCATCTTAGGTATATAGTATGGGGAGAGCGAAGCAAATTACATTTTGTTTTGGGGATCTCCTACTAGGCCTAGGGTTTTTTTCCCTTACCCTATATAAAAACAAATAGAGGGGTTGAGGTAAGGCGCCTTGGAGGATAAACTTGTTAGGAGGAAGTTCTCCCACGAGACGGAAGGGAAACCATGGCAGAACTATGGACAAATAAACTCACCCCATCCACACTCGGGTCTGAGAATGAACTTGAGCTTGCTAGTTTATAATTTACAAGCAAAGGGCTAGACTTTGATGATCAGTAGTTCATGCATGACCTTCACTTATGGGTGCTATACCATTAGGCGCGAATTGTCTAGATGAATCCTAATTTGTCTAGGGAAGTGCGGCCAAACATTGGGTATGTGTCTAGAAACCTTTTTACCATTCCGAGCTCGTGCTTCCCAACTAAAGCCTGAAGTGTGAAAAGGGGAAAGTATCAATTTCAAAGTATTCTCGCATTCTTTTTGGCTTTTCGTGTTGCCTTTGATGCCGCCGACGTATCAAAAACAATGATATTGCTTAAATTTCTCTTGAAAAACATACCCAATCTTACATTAACATAATTCATTTAAATCTACACTCATTCAGAAATAAGTTAATTATCTCCTTTCAAAATAATAATAACAAACTTTTTTTTATATTTTTGCAATGCTTTTAAGAAGATTGACTTCGAGAAAAATTGAAGGGAAAAAAATATAGACTTATTTATTTCAATTTTCTAAACTTCCTCGAGTTAAGACTGATCGGTTTTCCAGGCACAAAGGTCCTCTTGGATTGAACTATATAGCGTACATGAGGCCATGCGCAATAAGAATCTATTGAAATTTTGGCTTTAGTCAAAGATGTTGTATGTCTGTCTATACTGGGGTTTATTTTCCCTTCAACCTCCGGCCAGGACTTATCGTGGTAAAAGATAGCGATGGAAGCTTTTTGGAAAGGGTTCAGAAGGATGTACAATACAAAAACTTTAAATAAAAAAGGAAATAATATCCGAATATCTTGACTTATACTATCGCGACGTTCCAGAAGAATCCTCGATCCGGCCAATCACGCGTATACTTCGAGGCTTTTTTTTACACTCACCTAAGCGAAAAGGATAGAAAAAGTATAGATGTGGACAAAACAAACACTCAGTCGCTACAGGACCCAGAAATAAACAATGGTGTCTAGACTATCTAGACTATGAGCACTGAAGAATGATGCAATAGTGGATGGTGATTAAAATAGTTAGAGGAAAGACTTCATCCTAAAACTAATCGAAACAACACTGCAATGTTTGGAAATAGGTGAAAACTTTTGGGTCATGCGGGTGGTATAATCAGAAATCAGAGTGCTGCCATGGATGATGCTTGGTAGAAGTGGCAGTACATTGTATCATATGTGTCCCTTATTGACGTTACTATGACGTAAAAGCGTACCTGTCCACATCCCGAGGTTTCACAGTGGAAACGGTGGAGGTACGAATTCTGTATAATATCCTGGTAGAAGAGCTTGGCTTCTGCTTGAGCACTTGAAAATGTATTAATTATGACTTCATTAAACCGTAACGACTTGAATCTTCAAGTCCAACTTTGGAGCTCGGTTAAAGCTAAAAGAGTTGTGCCTGACAGTTTTCGAAGAGTTGAAGTTCATCCGATTGTTTTATATTAACTTATCCAAAAAGAAATGCCCCGCCTACATACCGGAAGTTGAATGAAAAAAGTTTGAGGCTTATACTCATCTTTATATACACTTCATTACCCGACAGACAAACTCAGAGACTCTTAGTATAAGACATTCCCTGAACAGTGTTTCTAAAGTAAGATAAAAAGAGGAAGAGTTGCCTGAAGAGGAAAGCTAGTGGCCCAACTTCTCCTCCCTCGGATGTAACAAGGCAACCCCTCTCGCCCTTGGTATTGACGCCCAAGCCCGGCGCCCACGGTACCCCAATAGATGGTGGTTCTGATAACAGTATCGTCTTAGTTGAAGAGTCCATGGGCAGATAGTGGATGAAATAAAAAAGGAGGGAAAGACGTAGGTAGAGGAAGCGAACTAGGGACAGATAGTTTTTGGTTCCAGTTTCTATTCAACGTTTTGGGCATCACACCGTAGTAGTTATTCGATTTTTGGTTGAGGGGATGAGGTAAAGGGGTAAAAAGAACCCCTATCTGTTATATCATAGTCGTTTATAAGTTTGGTGTATCACGGTGCCATATTTAAGAAGTAGGTTAGCGTGATATTTGACTAGATGATACCAAGAAGTCATATCTAGTATCTCAGAGAGAAGGTATAAATTCGCCATATTTCCAGCTTTATCTCCAGTCCAAACGTATAGTAGGTACGGAGTTAATCCCCGTCTCTAAATTACAACCAGCATCTCATTGGTTCTTGAAAACTCACGTCAGCGCGACGACGCGAATGACGAAAATTACGTATTTTCCGACTGAGGAGAGGCGAAATAGCCCGGCGCCTCCTTTTACGTCCCCCCCCCCTTGTATTTTGAAAGGGGGACTGGGACTATGGCGCGCGAATACAAAGGCATCTTATACCTTCTCTCTGAGATACTGATATAACTTCTTGATGATACAATAAACTAAATTTTCCGGAACAACTTGTGACAAGGGCAAAGCATTCTTCCCTCCCCCTTCTATGCGCACGCACCTTATAAATCCACTGTGCGCATAGCAATATTTCGAATAAATATTATGAAACATTCTGATGAAATATTATATTTTGTATTTTTATTTTAAAGTTCTGTAAAAAAATAAAAACTTTACAATTTTTATATATGAATTCTAAAAGACTAAATAATATCTTTTAACTCTGTTTTTATTTTTAAAAGTACCGCAATCGCTAATGTAAATTTTATGGAGTTCATTATGGTACTGGTAAGCGCGATTTGACCAGCTGCCGTTACTAGGTTAATGTTATTTACAGATTCAACGGTAGACGGTATCGAGAATCGGCAGTGTGTATAAATGTATAAATTTATTTAAATTAAGCCTCGATGGCCGTGATGATATGACTAATCCACTGAGCATGCGTGGAGATTTTGGTGAAGACGTGAGAGACATTATTTTGACCGCAGATCGAGGCTGTCGTGAAACCAAGCACTGACCACTTTGAGTCCATCTCGCAAAATAAGGCGGAAGGATTGTCATCCTTAAATTAACCATGTAATAAAACAGTTAAGGTCAAATGTCACCAGACATCACTCAGTTACTGGCAAAGTTTATCACCTTGCAGGAATAATTTGCCAAGATTCCTGTTGGTTTGGCGCAAATTCCGCCATAATTGTTATAATCATTCGAACACTCTGTAGAGGGCTTGATTCTCATTTGAATTTGTAGCATGGATTGAGCTTATAAAATAATAAATATTCAATTATCAATTAATCTGAAATAAATCTATCAAAAACTAATTAATTTAAAATTTACTAATTATTTTCATACCTCTGTTGTCCCAAGCCAATGCGTAACAAATACTTCCTTCCAGAACGGACTTATCCGTTGGTAAACAAACTGGACGAACGAAATCTGACGAATTAACTGGATGGTCAAGTTTCAATAAGGACAGATGACTTCGAATATCAGGCGATTGAAATATCCTGGAGACTGTTCTGGTTTGGTCAAAAGGTGAATTTGAAGTTTGGCGTACTTTTCCCAATTGAACTGTCCAGTTAGTATGAGACCCGCTAAAATTAAAAACAAAATGTTAATAATTTGTCAAGTTACAAGTAATTGTCGGTTTTGGACGTACCTATGTAAACAGTCGCTATGAACAAGTAGCCAATGGTCATTTAGAAGTACACTATCGCACTTCATATGTCCGTCCGTCATTAATGAGGCCATCCATGGCCAATCACCGTGGACCGCCTGTTGAACTGAGTCAGGTCTTGTTCGCAAACTAAGCGAAGATTGCATACTTCCGGGTCTTTTGCCACATTCTAAGTTCAAATTATTGTTATTATTAATAAGATGGTTAAGAAGAAAAAATACTTTGATGACCTACCTAATCCGTTACATTTAACGAAAATGGGTGATTTGCTCTCGCAATTGGATTCCTCAAAGGTAACGGGTGACGTCAACGGTTCAACCATCTTAGAGTAAGTTGAATTGGTTGAATTATCAACCCTGATTTCGACCAACTCCGCCGTTTTATAATGAAGTTCGCTACAAGCCGTCGTGGCCAAGTGCCTCATCATAACTTCGCGACGCGCTAAAGACATGGAATTGTTGCGATTTTCCAAACAAACTTTAGATTGGTTCGCGGAACCGGCACCGATAGCGACAACGAAGCCTTCTTTCTGATAGAACCGGAAGTGAGTTTCGTTTGACACGGGTTCGATTGTGTTATTGGATGCTGGAACCAGGTGCACTAGATATGATTGAATAGATTAGGTTTAAAGTTAATTACATAAATAATCAGACACGCTTACAGCATCCACGTTCATCCGCTCCATTAGTGCAATCCCTCGTTTGGTCACATCTCTTGGATAATGGGACGCATTGTCGAGTTCCGCAGTAGAAATCGTTCGGTTTACAGAAGGCTAAACCGTGAAATTCCCTCGTTATAAATTTAAATGGATGGTTGGATTATAATCGATAACGTACCACAATTCATTTCGTCACTAAAATCGGGGCAATCAACTACCCCGTCACAAATCAGGCGTGATTTCCCCCTTGTTCTTAACTCCTCGGCGCAATCTATATGCCAAAATAAATAAATCATATCAATGACTGTCTACTTCAGTTTTGAGAGTGTTAATAAGCTTCTGATATCGTGTAAATACAATTTATTAAACCTAGGGTCAATAAGGCTTACCTGGTTTTGGTGTACAAATATTTTCATCTTTCGATTGCGGAAGTTTAGAGCAGTTAAGTTTATCTTGAACCTCTTTGGGTAACAAGCTGGCGCACGCGTTTTGAAAGTCTTGAAAAAAGTAACAAATAAAAGTTAGGAAAAATGAATAAAATAATTGTTTCACAGTTGGTCGATCGCGGGCGGATGAGATTCTCGCTTACCATCGCAGAAATCACGACAAGGCGGAACCATTTTGTCGTCAACGCAATTGGGTTGCAACAAACCGCAGATAAATTCCTGCGTCAGAGCGTAACACTCAAAATCAATGACTTGCCGGTACGAAATGACCTCTTTGTTGACCTCTTCCAGGTTCTTGTGACCCACGACATTGGGGTATGAGGTGGAATTGTAACTCAAATTCTCGCAAAAGTCCAAAGTAATTGGCACGCAAAGTCTGGGTCCGTCGTTAGGGCTCTTCGTCGTTAAACCGACAAGAGAACCCGGATATTGACGTCTAGGTGACCATGGATCGCTTATTGTGTCTAACGAAGATTTTCTTTCTGAAAATATTAAAAATATTAATATATTTTATTTATAAAAATAAAAATGAATTTAATGGTTTATACCTTGGATGTTTAAAGCTTGATGGTCAATTCTAAGCTTGCTAAAAACGCCGCCTTGATTCCTCATGACCTCTTCGGACAGAACAAAGTAGAGGTCACCCGTATCGACATCCTTTCGTTCGGGAATCATGTGTAAGTTGAAATGAACCACTAATTTCTTGTTATTTTCACTGAAAAATGAATTGGCGTAAAATAAAAGAAAAATAAAAAAATCCAATTTTCATTAAACGAGGATCACCTAAACCGATTACCGGTAAACGAAACCCTCAATAAAATTCCCATTTCTTCTCACGGTAAAATTTTAAATAAGAGGAACTTATTTGCATATTAATTAGATCAAATAGAGCGTATGCTATTTTTAGCAAAAGTATTCCATCGCCCCTAAACGCGTACAAACCCAACTCAGTGTATGCATGAAATTAATTCTGTTTTACATATTTATTTTGACAATCACTTATGAACTACTGCTTGGACACACACTAAATTAGGACACTGACCTATTCATAAACCGGTAATTTACCCGCAATAAAACATATGGTATTCACTATACAGTGGGAGTATTTAATAGAAAATTTCGACTCAAAATCTGTCATAGTCTCAAAACCCTTTTTGTAATGCAGACCCTGTATGTATAACCATAAGTTGACGAAACTTACTGGTCAAAGGTTATGACTTCCGAATGATGATATGAATCTTTTACTATACTGTTATTGTACAGCGTGTCCAACTAAACCAAATAGAAAAATACAAGACCGGTATATTCAAATTATCAAATCAAACAAATAAAATAAAAAATGGGTTATACGCTTCGGTGCCTATACTAAACAAAGGGATGTATTTAAATACTTGAAGATCTACCTTGGAACGATAAAATTGCGCTTTCGTCTCGAATTCTTCCGTATTGGGATCCAAAAGATCCTCTGTGAATTTGTCGCCTTCCAATATTACTAATTTACCTTTGAAAACGCGATCTGATAGGGGAATACAATACAATTGATTCATTGTATTAACTATGGGAATCTGGCTGGGAATTTATGTAATGGATTATTTTTTTATGGATTACCTGTAAGAGGTTTCTGAGCCAGAAATTGAACTGCAAAAATAAAAATTTAAAATGAGGTATTCAATTAAAAGGGTTTTGACTGGTCCACTAAAATTATGTAATAACGGTTTCTGGGTTATGGGAAAAACATTACAATGGAATACTGATTTTAGCGCAGTCTTATGGAAATAATATAATTTTTTTTTCTAATTTTAAAGTTACATTCTTAAATTTTCCCTTCAAATTTCTATATTTATACTGACAAGGGGCTAGTCACTTAGCGTAATCACTGAACCTTTCACTCAACTGGAAGTAAACTCGTAGTGATTAACCCCTCGTTTCAAACTTCAACTCATTTTAAATTGAATAGTTAAAATTATGGCAATTAATCATTACGTATGAATCAATATTTTTACGTAAAAATTCATTAAAACTTAAATTCTAACTAAATTTATAGTTTACCTTGGTATAAAATTAAGTTTAATTGAGGCCAAATATTTCGTTAGTGGTACGGTAAATGATAAGAAAGATACATTCTACAACAAGTTCATTATATAAAAAAAACAGAAAGAAAAACTACACGACAATTAAACTTTTAAAAGTATAACTGTCATTGTAAAATAATAACCTGACTTGCGTGGCCCCAATTAAAAAGAAAGAAAAATATTTCTCTCAATTGTTCATGTTTTTGAAAAATATGTATAAATTAACGGAAGTAGATTAAGATAAAGTGATGCAATGCGTCACTTAAGGGTGTAAATAATTGGGAACATAGGCAAAATTAGTGTCTACGCCCCATGCGTGTAATTGGATTTTTAACAGTAATAACTTAATAGAAAAGCCTGATAAGTGTGAGACGATTAAAGATAAGGTCTACCCACTTTATAATTTTTGTTTAATTAAGTTCTGAACTGGAATTATTGTACTGTAATTACTGGCGTCGTGAATAAGTAGTGAAGATTTTTAAAAATAATTCCTTACGTCCGAAATAAATGCCGGCGGCGGATCCAAGTGCGACGAAACTAATCGCTAGAAAGACGCAGGCGCAGGTACAAGGTGTACATCCTTCTTTTTGAGTAAACTTGATTTCGTGGCTCTCACCACTCTCACTAGAAGCACCGCTATTGACGTCAGATCCACATAATCCTTTCTTTTTACCGTTCACTGTTAAAGGACGTTGTTGAGGCGAAACTCGACCTCTCTGCAAAGAAAGAAAGAAGAATTAAAAATGATTAAGTACCCCTTTAAAAGTTGATGAAAAGTCAACAACTAATTTTCACCTTTTAAACCCGATTTAAAAGGTGGGGGGTCTTGTAAGGTTGGGGAGATATGTTTTAAAAGGTGAACAGAATGGAGTCAGAAAACTTATTCATTTACAAATATATGAAGTGAATTAAATGGAGTCAGAAAACTTATTCATTAACAAATATATGGGTTGAATTGAATTGAATGGAGTCAGAAAACTAATTCATTAACAAATAAATGGGTTGAATTGAATTGAATGGAGTCAGAAAACTAATTCATTAACAAATAAATGGGTTGAATTGAATTGAATTAAATGGAGTAAGAAAATTTATTCATTAACAAATATATGAGTTGATTGAATTGAATGGAGAAAGAAAACTTATTAAAAAAAACAAATATATGAGTTGAATTGAATTGAATTGAATGGAGTCAGAAAATTTATTCATTAACTAATATATGGGTTGAATTGAGTGGAGTCAGAAAAAATATTCATTGACAAATAAATGGGTTGAATTGAATTAAATGGAGTCAGAAAATTTATTCATTAACAAATGTATGAATTGAATTGAATGTTTATTTAATATTTAGTACAGGTGTAGTTGGGTCACTTCACGACTTTTCTCCGGACTTAATTATCAACTTATTCTAATTTTCTTTCAGTATAATAGCGGGTTTATTAAATAATTTAAAGCCATTCTTATTTATTTAAAATTAAATTTTGATCATATGAATCCAAAATTAACTTCCAAAAACAAAATTTATTCAAATATGTAAAATATAACACTTCCTAAAAACTTCAAATAAAATTTCCCTTAAGCTTCCTTGACCCATTGACCAATAAAAACATAAAAACACATTGTTTCTCAAGTTTTCTATAACGCAAATAAAAAACCTCCCACCAAATACATAAAGCCAGCCAAAGCATATACGGAAAATAAACATATTTCATTTGTTTAAAAAGAAATGTTCCTCACTCATATATATATACCATTTCTTTTAAAACAGGCGCAAAACATATCAAATGTTTTGATAAACGTTTGTATAAACACGAATGTAAGGAAAACTCCAGGGAAATATCTTTAAACATATAGAAGACGTTACCTTTTCGGTTTAAATACAAGAACCCGGAAACAGCCCCGTTTTTTAAGCCAATAAAACACATATACGGTAGGTATATGAAATAAACCACGAAGAGATAGTAAGGTACTTGAGTTAAAAGTTGGTGCCATCGAGGAATTGGTCTTCCGTAACATAAGGGGATTGAAAAGGTCACCCGGTAACATCACCCGCTAAGTGAATAGTCAAGGAGTGATGTGATATCGTCATCTTAATCTTTAACTATAAGAAACCTAACAACAATACGTATTCCATTTTCATGATGAACTAATTCGTAACGTTTGGCTTATCCATCTATATCCTCTATGGATGTATTTCGGTGTAAAACACAACAATATCTTCAATAAATTACATTTATTATCAAAATATTTAAATTCCGCTGTATAACAATCAAAACACTTCATTTTCATAACTGTTTCCTGATTGTAGTCGCTTAAATTGAAGTTAGGGGCATCGTCGACAGGGCCCTCCAGAGAGGGGGCAATTCGTAAACAGTTTTCGTGGGGTCCGTGGCCCGTACCTTCTAGCGGGCCCTGATCACGTACGAGGACCCGCCATTCGTAAATTTCCTCAGGGCCCACAAACTCTCTCGATTGTCCTGGGGCATAGAATTAAAAAGCTTATAAGAATTAAAGCTATATACGAATTATTTGTCTCAATTTAATTATTTATCTCCAATTAACTAAGTATATACTGTTTGAGAGGGTTTTAAAAAATAATTTGAAAAAGTGGCACGCGATTTGTATAGACGTAAGGCTAATTACTGTATCCCATTCAGTTTGCTTACAAGGCATACTTTGAAAAGATCAAGTTACCCATGTAATAAATCCATTACGATTCTTTATAACGTTTCGCGAGGTTTCGTGGTTCAACCAAAGGGTAGCTACTATGTTAGTCACTGCAGTCTGTCAATTCAGGTTGTAGGCACAGGTTATTCATACGGAATATGAACTTTTAGACCCAATAGACTAACAGTCCCTTTCATAAGAAGGCGACAGTTCAATTCAGTTAGAAAACTATAACTGATAAATACTGGCAAGACGTATATACGTCACGAAGTTCTAAGTAACGGGGCATCTTAGTTATTTCGCGATGAAGCTACTGTTGGGGGAGAGCCGATATAGTGAAGAGGACAATTGACCAAGTGGTCCGGAACGAGATATTATTTCAAGCCGGTTGATTCCGTTTTCGCGCGACGGAAAATTAAGGATGTGTGACGTCATTTCTCGAGAGATATTCGAGATTCTCGAACCGTAGAGTACTTATTCTTTTCGACAAGACTTTTTCTTTTATTTACCATGAAAAATTTAAGAATACCAGGTTTTTTTGGTACGCAAAAAAATACCTATCATTCTAACGAGAAACCAAAAAGAAAAAAATTAGGTTGGAAGAAATTTAATTCTGCATTTTAGAAACGAAATAATGTTTACCAAAAAAGTAAGATATCCTTAATTTAAATAAAGAAAGAGGAGAAATTTATAAATTTATGGGGTTTTTTGTGTTTCAGTAGCATAGAGGTTCCTTTTCCATAACGCTAATGCAACTAAGAGGGAAAGACATTGGGGTAAAACTTTGCCTTCCATCTCACTTTTTGGCGCCTGCGCTGTACTCTTTTGGTATCATGAGAGTGCGCAGATGTATCAATCCAAATGTATGTCCCAATACTGAGGGTTGCCTACCCCCTTTTTTACATCGAAAAGGTAGTCTATTGCGACATATTTTTAAATTCAATCACGAAATCATAATTGTTTTATATTCCCTTTAAAGGTCATTAGTGATTAGTAAAATGAACGAACTATTCTTGTCGGCCATTCACACTCCATTTCGCGCCAAAAAATGCTTCTAGATTTGTGTGTGTTTTTTTAGAGTGTTTAGGGCGTTTTAGTTTTCTGAAGTAGAAACCATGTAGAAACCGCAGCAACCAAGGTAGCTCCGCTAAAACTCATTGTGATCTTCAAAAGAATGGAGGCGGATGTTGTGAACTACTTTCTTGGAATTTTTAAGCATAAATTTGCTTGATTGCTGTCTTATATTTCGGTATACACTGAACAGTACCGGGTTGTACAGTATATGATATGCTCTAAAAGGAATTTTGGTGGTATTGTAACGTAATATAAGATAAATTTTAAGTAAAAATTAAATTAATGATGTGTTTGGATTTGGAATAGTCGTTTAACTTTAGTTGAGAATACTAATGTACATTATCTAGTTTCTTGACTCCGGAACTGACTTAGTGGGAGGTCCCGCTGTAATGTATCACAGAATAAGATTTTTCTTTAAATTTTAAATATGTAACATATTAAAATTTATGCGTATTAACAGAAGAATGTAATACTTCTCTTCGAGAGAAGTGTACACTCCACAATTGTAACATGATTCTTCCCAACATCATTTTACATTGGCGTGCTCAAGGTTACTAAACCGAATCACATACGCGATAAATAATTCCCTCATCATTACTCTATTGGCGCTGCTTAACTATTTTCCAAGGCGCATGCATGCGCTTGTGGTATTTTTGTCCCACGTCAAGACAATCAGTGTTTGTGAGTTGATTTATGAGGATTTAGTACCAAACAGTTATAGAATTCACCCTAGCATGGTGCGATGCCCATTTGAAGTTTGATAAGCGGGAGAACAAACCAAAAGGGCTTCCTCGCCTTAGAAGAACCATATGTTACATAACTAAAGTATTAAGACTGGATACAGAGTGTCATCCTTCTTCTAATATCCCCTTCTGATATTAACGATGGTGTCAAATACCACAAATAATTTTCCAGAAAACTCTACAAATTTGGTCTATATTAATATTCAGACATACAGAAATAAATAAACCATGATATTCTACACACAACCACATCACGTGGGGTAGGGTGAGGTTAGGGGTCGTTATGGTAATTTCGGTTATACAGAACCGTATACTATCATCCCGATATATCTCGTCCTAAACTCCAGTCCAGTCCCATTGCAGCATGAATTCTATTGTTTAAGTATATTTAAGGCACGGCGGTATGAAAACGTTGGAGAAAAAAATTGTATAAAGAACAATGCTATAGATAATCGAAAAAGATTCACCTTGCATGCTCAAACACGCACAATGGGTGGCATACGGGATACCAGTTTTTCACCCACATAAGTTAATTGCAGTAAGGAGCGTCTCTTAAAAGTGACGCACCATCGATTCCAAATCATGAATTCATTGAATTACCCATGAACCATCTGCTGTAGGCCTATAGAGGTCCATTTCAACACAGAGTCTATCAGTGTTTGACAACCTTGTTATAATAAGTGGATAAAAAAGACGCTAAATATGGCTTCAAACAATACGGACTTTGTTGGGCTGGACTGGTAACTTTGAAGCCATATCTAAAGTCTTTGGATCTCCATCTTAACTCATGTGTTTTGACCATCTGGTTTTAATAAGTGGATAACAAAGGCGCTAAATATGGCTTCTAACAACACGGACTTTGTTGGGCTGGACTGGTAACCCTGAAGCCCCAACTAAAGTCTTTGGATCTCCATCTTAATCCATATGGAGCAGACGATAACTGCTTCCCTGAATTGATTCAAAACCCTCAGACAATCATTCATTCATTCATAGGTAAAATTAGAACATTCATGACTGTGTTGAGTGTTTGCTAAAATAAAACCTTCACTATATCAAAGTATAGTAACTTTCAAGCTTTAACTGCAAAACATTTATGGCATATTTGAAGTAAAACGAACCATAAACTCTCAAACAATAGCGCCTTAGGGCTAAATTTACTTTTGGGAGATCATTAGGCGTTCTTTTAGTTTTGATATTTGCGACCCGAAATATTAGATTATCGAGTACCCAAGGAGCCTGTTTTCGTTACCCGAAACTTAGGTCAGATATATAGAGAGAGTCGGTACCTAATGTTAATTTATAATTCATTTTAAGGCAGTCAATGGAGGGAGTTGCCATTATTGTAAAACTGACACTAGGGCCGAGTTCCCAATTAACGTAAAATATTATTATAAATGAACACGTTGCGTCATTATATGTGGTTGTATAATTCTTTGTTTCTTTTTTTTCTCTTCTAAACGGGTTTTATTTATAAATTAAAGGTCGGCGATTTTGTTTAATTACTTTGCAATAATCTCAAGTGTGTGGAGGGAGATGGGGGTTGCTAATATTTGCTCTAATTCTAGTAATTAAGTTTATAATAGAGTTCAATTTAAATGCTTCATAAGTAAACTAAACTATTCGTAAGTGTCACTGTGCAACGCGTTGGAGTTAATGATAGCCTGTTTCTTATGGTTCTTATGGTATTATCTTAACTACTTGAGCTGTAATACTAGTAATTGTAACACCATGAATTTAGCATGGAAATTAACTTCAGGAATGGGTTATCACATACTCAAAGGATTTCTTTGTATCTCTTTTAAATAAACCACAAAGTTCGAATGAACTCTCGAAATGGAGTTGTCGATAAGAATTGGGAAAGAGTGAAGAAGAGAGTAATTAGTTTGGACAAATTAAACAATTAAATTAGTTCTATAAAAGCCATTCTATTGGGTCCGAAGCTCATGACAGAAGGCGGGGGTTCAAAAACATATCTATCATACGAAATTCCAGATCAGTTTGACCTTGGTTTCACTAAACCAAGAAGCGATATTTAGGGAGAAGGTATGAATTCGCCACATTTCCAGCTTTATCTCCAGTCCAAACGTAGGTCCGGAGTCAATCCCCGCCTCTAAATTACAACCAGCATCTCATTGGTTCTTGAAAACTCACGTCAGCGCGACTGAGGAGAGGCGCGAAATAGCCCGGTCTCCTTTTACGTCCCCCCTTGTATTATGAAAGGGGGACTGGGACTATTAAGCGCGAATACTTATACCTTCTCCCTAATAAACTAGATATCACTTCTTGCTAATATCCAAAATATTTGGCTTAAAAGTGTTATATTTCGCTAAATATTGAACAAAATGCTGATATTATAGCCCATAAGGTCAAAGCATACTGACAATAAAGCTTTTATTACGAGTAAAATTTAAAATTTTTCTTTGAGAGTGGGCCTCTCATCTAGAACAGTATACTCAATTGTACGTCAGCGCTCAAAACCTATATATACATCATGTTAAGCCTTCCAACTTACAATAAAGCACTTTATAACATATAAATAAAGGGAAAAAGCGGCTAAAGCCAATGACACTTTCCTCGTGGTATACAAGTTGAAAGCCACCACGCAGTCATTACTGGTTTATTTTTTTATATAATGATAATGATTGAAGTTATTACGTACTGAGAGTGAAAATTACAATTTGAGGAACAGCGGAGCATGAGCTAGCTGCCTATACAGGGTGTTTTCGAAAAGTCCATCAATAATGAAAGGGCGTATTTATTGGGCCATTTTGAGTCGAAAATGTTCTATGATATTTTGCCGTCCGACCCACGGTTTTCGAGTTATGATTTGAATATTTTAGGGATGACCCCTTCATTAAATTAGCGCTGTCTTTCAATTTCTTAATTAAATTTAAGGGGGTCATCCGTAAATTACTCCAATCATAACTTGAAAACAGTGGCCCGGACGGAAAAATGTCATAGAACATTTTCGACTCAAAATGACCCAATAAATACGCCCTTTCATTATTGATGGACCTTTCACAAACACCCTGTATAGGATATTTTTGGATCTTGGTTGGGTTTAGGGTTAGATTCGAATTCGAATGATGCCTCAGCATGGGAATAAATGATGCTTGAAAAGAATTTTTTTTATCGCGATATAATTGATCACGATATATGCCTCTTAATTTTTATCTCAATCTTAAAGAATCATTAGAATTGGTTCGGTATATACGAATTTATATTTAGCACTCGAGAATACGTGAACTATATGATTATTTAATTTAGGTATATGGTTTGTATATTATTGAGTTAACCTACATAGAAAAGTACAATTGAAAATACATTCCCTAAATATTTCGTATTGTCATATATTTCGTCCTGAAGGCATTACACGCTTAATTTAACGTAAATTGTATCAGATAACTGTAAATTAATTTTTAATTAAATAGACCGTCGCGGCGGCGCTTCTCGATCTAAATTCTTTCCACAATTTATTTTAAAAAAAATAAGATTTGTATAAAAATCATCGGTATTTTGATACCTCCACTCCTCCAGGTATTTTGTAAAATTATTGTTAATTTATTTTAAACATAAATGATCATCGGTATTTTGTTAAATTATTGTTAATTTATTTATTTATTTTGAAATTGCAATGCCATTTATAAACATAAATGATTTATTAAAAGCCTTGGTGCTTTAATCAAAACTAATTTTAATTAATTTACGTAGTATTCTCTTAATCAAAAAGTCAAAAATAAAGTCTCTTAATTGTTTTTACAACCACGAGAATTAAAAATAATTCCATGAGATTTAAAAAATAATAGCGGGGCAATTTCGCAATAAGCATTAATTTACAAACGGTACACGTTTGTGGGCGGAAATAAACCCCTTAAGTCTCATCCGAAAAACAACCAAAATAATACTTGAATTAAATGCAAACCTGTCCAGATTACGACGTCAGATGACCCACTTTAACGGGATTCTTCCAAAAAAAAACTGGTCCTTTAATTCACCTAAAGAGTCACCTTTTTTACATAGTAGGGGAGAGTGGAACAATCCCAAGTTAACTTGATAATTTACAGTACATTTGCTACCATTATAGTCGCTTGGTTAAGCTGTAAGAACTTAACCCGGTAAACTACCTAGAGAAATAAAATATAAAACAATCGGGTTTTCTACTTTTAAGAATCCCATGAGACCCAGGTGAAGTAAGTTTCTAAAACCGTTATCCCTGTAAATTGTCACTAGACTAAAAGGCCACGGGCAATTTAAAGAAACCAGCTTGGTTTATCGTAGTTCCGGCGTATTTTAACCGCTGCACTTTTATGTTGACATTAATTTTTATCATTATAATGACTTCCTAGATTTAATTTTTAATTTACTCGCTCGGAAAAGAAGGGGTTTCGTTTATAGTACGCGCGGTTTCGAGATTAAGGTTTAGATGTACTCTGTTTTAATGAAGAAAAATAAATCCCACACATTTGGGGCCATTTTTAGTAAAATTTAAAATCAAAACATTACATCACAAATTTAAATACATACGATTAATTCTCATTCCAATTTATTATTTTTAATAAAAATAACGCCTCGCACACACACGTATGTTACTATTTCAGTAATTTATAATTAAAAATAAACTAAACATTAATTAATTCCCACTCAATCACCTAATTTCTCGCGCTAAAATTAGAATAATTTGATAAAAGGTTTCAAAATTAGCTACGAAATTATAATAAAAGTTTGTTACGCCTACTCTTAACAAAAAAAAATACTTTAAAATATATATTTGGGAAAGTAAAATCATCAATGGGTGGACATCAGAGATTGAGGTCAAAGATGGGCCCACTGCCGAAAGAAAGTAAGAAAAAACAAAATTATCTAAAAGGAGTAAACACCTTAATTACTAATTTGGTTTCACTAACTTTAACTGTCATTCGAGGAAATTGAGTAGGTGACCAAAATTACTCATCTCTTTCTATGTAGGTTTGTGAATTACTATAGTAGAAATAATTAAGTTTGTGAAAATGGGTTTCACTTCTCATGAAAAACAATGGCGTATAAAATTTTGGTTGGAAGCGCAAGCACCCTTTCAAGTTACGAACCCGCAAAAATTCATTGCCAGTAAAAATATTACAGTTATTAAAAAAAAGTAGGGTTTTATTATGGAACCCATGCCATCTGTTCCTAAGGTTAAACCCGTCTTGGTTTAGTAAGTTATAGCTTCCGCTACCGGAAGTGTTCCCCTCACAATAAGGGAGGTGGTCCATTATTAGGGTAACACTAGACCATGACCAGGTGGTGCTGTGTGTACTACAGTTTTAAGTTCTAGGCGTTATGTTACTAGCCTTTTTTCTTCTTTCCTTCCTTCTCTAGTATTATTTAACTATGACAAAACTTAAGGAACATTTTACGATGGTTTTGAATTTTGAATGCCAAAATATTTAGGCGTATTTTCTTTCGATTTTAGTTTTGAGATAATGTAAAATAACTCAAGCGTAATATAGGGGTTTCAAAAGTTCAGTGTTTCATCATTCCTAAATTGTTATTTAAGTACCAAGTTTTCCGACTGTTTTTATTTTACTTTAAATTAGACTAAGAAAAACAAAGGCAAGGATCATTAGATAGCGTTTGTGTTTTGAACTAAATTATACATAGTCCTTCATGAATATTTTTAGATATTTGGATTGGAGAGATTTACAATGATTTTTTTCTGATATTTTAAAGCATATATCTAATTATTTAGTCTGTGAATTTATAATATTTGGTTTACATCTAGTTACTCCCAATTAACAGAATTTTTACCATTGTTTCAACAGTTTCATATGAAGTTTGAAATTAGGTGATATTTAAAACATAAATCTAATTATTTTGTCTATAAATTTATACTATTTGGTTTACATCTAGTTACATTTAATTAACCGAATTTATACCATTGTTTCAACAGTTTGATATAAAGTTTGAAATTAAGTTTCGAAAAGTTCATTATATTAATTATTTACTAGAAAAATGATTAATTATTTAGCCGCTAGATTAAGTTTCATTTTTAATTTCACTTCCTATTAATTATTTTGCAAAAAATGAATTAAATATTACCGGTAGTATTATATTTAATACCCGCACTGATTAAAAACACCACCATAAGCTATAAGAATTGATTAGCAATTTATTGACCCAGAGGGCAACATCCAGTCTGACTTTTAATGCCCTGTTTACTTTCCAACGTCGCTTCGAAATTCCTAATATTTCTAAAAATACGGTATGTTTACGGATTAAAGTCGGAAATATCAAATAAATGGTATATATCTAATTTATGAGTATTAAAGCAGACCTATAGAATTCTAAATAAAATGTACCTATATTTAAAATTTATCTCTAGACCTAATCCCTCAAGCTAAATGAATGCATCATTTAGTAGCTTCCTATATGTTCTAAATGGACCGGAAAAGCTAAATAAACACAATATATTCAATAAAGTTTATTATAGATTAAGTAAACTTAATTTCTGGACCAATTTTATTAATTTAAAGTACTTTAAACTCACCTCTACGTCCTTAGGCATAGTTGTATTTACAATTATTTGGCTTCTTAATAGATTAATCCCTTTGAGTGGTCACAAACAGTCACACAAATTGAATAAAAGACAACCTCTTGTTAGTCATATCCTTTAGTTTCGGTGTATTCACATTATATTGTAAAGAATTTATCTTAAATATTCAAACACGGTCGTTTAATTAAACCAAAGGTGCACTAACGCGACTGCGCTTGTGTACTCGGCTTCCTTCGAAAGCCTTTTGAGACTTTTGAGTCGAGAAAAAAATCAAGTCAGTCGTGTAGAAACTTTCAGGATGGGAGAAAAACTATACCAAAAGGGAGATGACACTTTATCTTAACTTCCTACAGAGTCTAATACAGCCAAGCCAAGGATGTTGCCTTTTCTCTAAGATTGAAGAACAGACGCATAAAGCCCGCCAAATTTTCAAACACTCCCGCCATCTATTCAAAAGTTTAAGGTATCTGTACGACCTTTGGATATTATTAATTTTAGCCTAGAAAATTTTATTAAATTGGTTTAAACGATTATTTATGATTGTAAAATACTAAGTTACTAATATCAAATGATTTATCTTTATTACAATTTTGAAACGTGCCAATAAGGATAATGTTTGAAAAGGAGAAAACTTATTTCCAGCACCAGTGTTCAATTTGTATTTTTCGCTTTCGTGAATCGTGACGTTGCCTGCACAGACGACGAGTTGAGTTGTGTTACGCGTATGGTCGGGAAATTGTCGCTTAAACTTCAACCGAAAGAGTTTTAAACAGTTAATAATTTCGGAAAAGTGTTAGTTAGTAAGAAAACTAAACTTAGCACTTGTTATACAATGTCCGAAAGTCACGGAAGCGGGAGCGAGAGTGAAGAACTAATCAGCTCGGACGAATCGGAACCAAGGCCCACGGACGCTGTCAGTGTCAAATTAGAGGTAGGCTTAGATAATGAGGAAAATGATAATGCTGATGAGGACAATCGCGAAAATGATCCGGAATCGGACCACGAACAGATGGAGGACGCGGTTCAAATTAGGCCAGATATGTTACAAGTAGTTATAAGTGAACAAAACCCTAATGAACCAGTTCCCCAAACATCGCAGTATGACCCTAACGCGTTCCGAAATTATAATGGCTTACCGTGGTATGAGAAGGGTATACTCCAGTATTTCAACTTCCCAGTTGAAGAAATGCTTCAGAAACCACAAGATCGGATGAAAAAGATAATAGGACAGTGTAAATATTGTGTCGGTGTCAAACAAATTTCAGGGTCTCTGAATGTAACATCAAATTTCATTAAGCATGTCAGGGTGAGTATCCTGAAGAAGAATTCCTTATTAAATTGTTCTTGACTAATTATAAACATTCCAGGCCTTGCATCCTCAAATTTACGCAATGTTTGAAGAGGAAAGAGCAACAAGATTTAAAAAACCAGCAAAAAAACGCAGTTTGCCTCCTCCAACACCTCATCTTCAAGCTCACATTAGAAAACAAGAAAATCCTACTAGATATTTGGATGAGCTTTCTCCAAAGTCATTCAGTATTTTTGGAAGTCCACCTAATCTTCAAGTATTTGAGGAAGATTTTGAAAGTCGTGAGGAATTTGATGAAGTTACTACTCAGGAGCAATACGCTAAGCATTTACTGAAGTTTATCGTTCATGGAATGCAACCCATTTCTTTAGCTAACCAAACCGCATTTATAAACTTTACTCATGGTTTACGTCCTGATCTAGAAGTTGAAGATCAATCTAGTATCAAAAGAAACTTAATTAATGCGAAGAAGAACATGTTGTCAATGGTTATAAGTCGTCTGGAAAGAACGCACTACGTTTGTACCACATTAGACTTATGGGTGGCCCAAGGGAAATCATTTTTAGGGATGACAGCTCATTGGTTAAATGAGGATACGATGCAGAGAGAAGCGGCCTTATTTTGTTGCGAACGTTATACTGGTTCTCAATCTGCTGAACGTGTAGTTGAATTAATACGTGAAACCCACGCTGTTTATGGTGTTGAGGGAAAAGTCATTAAAATTTTCACTGATAACTTATCTGATCAGTTTAAAATCAAATCTATACTCAAAAATGAAGGTGACCAACAAGAAGAGGAGAAACCGCAATTAATAAACTATCAAAATGCCGAGGCATTATTATCGAGCTGTCAAGATCAGTTCATATTGCCTGAAAATCAAAGAACTGCGGCTCAAATTTTGAAACAAATTGCTTGTAAAGATGCAGCGATAGCGGCTAATTGGAGTCCATCTTACAAATTACTTTACAAGGAGTCCATGACCAAGTGCAAAGCCATTTGGGATTATGCTAGAGCTAATGATAAAGGAGCTGATACGTTAAAAGGGATCTTAGGTTACAACATAGAGAAAATAAAGAACAGTTATTGGAATTTTGATTTTGATTTTATTCGAAGTCTGGTGCAAAGAGAGTCACATTTGGGCGTTATTTGTCAGAAGTTTGGTGTCCAGCCTCTTCTGCAGCGCCACATTGCATTCATGAAAGAATACGTATCCATCTTACATCCCCTGTTTCAAGGAATTGATGTTTTGTTGAAAGAGAAGAATTCAACTATGGGTTATTTGTTGCCAACATTATCAGTTATACACAAAAAAATAACTGCTTTGAAGGTACACTCATATGAGAGTCAATTAGAGGTTTCTTGAAGAAAAAAAATCATGTTGCATTCATTATTATCATCAAAAACGGATTTATGGGATAAGAACGTCGGAGTTAGCGAATTCACTCCCCATCCTCGCATACTTTATTGAGAAACTTCGTCTGCTTATATTTTGACTCCACCCACAAATTCTGTATATAGCTACTTCTAGAGATCAAATTTGTGGGTGGAGTCAAAATATAAGCAGACGAAGTTTCTCAAATCTCAATAGGGACTTGGCAGTACTACGTCATGCAACGTCAGGCTACCTTCCACTAGTGCTAAAAAACATACCAGGAGGAGGGGCTTATGTAGCTTTCATTCTGTTAAAAAAACATACCATAATGGCGCTGGGGGCGGAGTTAAGCCTGAACTGCCAAGTCCCTATAAAGTATGCGAGGATGGTACTAGAGGCTAAAGCTATGATCTGACGTTCTTATCCCATAAATCCGTTTTTGTTATCATGGAATTCCCCAGATGGTTTAAAACCATCAACATGATTTCTTTTCATAAATAATTCTTTCTTAAAATGCTTTAATATAAAATACACATAATTATTTCAGGTCAAAACGTGCGCAACATTACAATACGCTTTAGTTGAATCTTTAAACAAAAATTTCTCAGAATTCATGGAGTCAAAGGAATATCTATTAGCCTCAATAACAACACCAAAATTCAAAGTTTGGTGGAATGATATTGGTTTACAGCAAGAAGACATGATTGAACTGTTAAGAACATCAGTTGCTGAAAATTTGGACACTGCCATAATTAATTCTGACGAAGATGACGATTTTTTCCATAGTAAATTCAGTTGGGGTGGAAACCAAGACCCTTGTTACGCTTATTTAAATGACCAGAGGTCTGAATTGACCATGTTAGATGATTACCCGCAAATCAAATCATTGTATTTGCATTACAATTGTCCATTATCCACAAGTGTTCCTGTCACTCGCATATTTACAAGCTCAATTTTAGAGCAAACTGCTAAGAGTGATTCCTTAACTGATGATCTTTTCGAAACCCTGTTGTTACTGAAACTCAACAAATATGAGTTTTAATATTGATGTCACAGTTTATAGAAATTGGAAACTAATTTCATAGTATTTAAATTTATTAATTTGTAATCAAAGAAATTAAAATATATTATAAACCAGTCGTTTATTGAATATCTTTGTTAGATATTAACGATACTGCAATTTTTGTAATAAGTAAAAAGAAACTTAATTTGTACAAATTTATGTAAAATTACTCCGGTACTTATAAAAATGGTCAAAATATTTAATATAGAATAAATATAAATTTATGTGATTAATAAAATAGTTTACTTACTTGTGTGTCTTTCTAATTTTCTATCTATTAATTTATTTGAAATTGCTATGAAAACATATGAACAACACTTACAAAGACAGTTTTTAATATTCAAGGCGCCAATGATTAAAGAGAGTATAAAAATGTAAATTTTTTTATATTGGAATTAAAACTAGCTGAAAACTAACATAAATTTTGCCCCTGGCCGTTGTGCTGAGAGTTGAAAACAGAATTGGCCAGTGGGGAGGGGTGCAAGCCTCTTTGAGAACCCTTTCATTATATAAAACTGTTTGCCCCTGGCCGTTGTGTTGTGCGGAGAGTTGAAAACAGAATTGGCCAGTGGGGAGGGGTGCAAGCCTCTTTGAGAACCCTTTCATTATATAAAACTGACAGACATCGTACCCAATATCATATGCCAGCGTTGAAAATAAATTGTGTTCGAAATGTGTCAAGTAATGAAGGTATACGCTAGAAACATACAAATATCGAAGCTGGTACTATAAAGATGTCTATTATAAACTATTCACGAATAGTCTATAATTTGTGTTTGAAAGAACAAAGCCCCCCAAAAAAGGCATAAAAAAAATAAGTTTGGCAGTTTATATTCTTTCTTCTGTCTTAATGACGCGCTCTAGGGTACGACAAAAGTTTTATAACTCGACATTATCATATTTTACGGTATTTAGTTTTAATTATAGTACTTCGTATGTGCAACCTAACTAGATTTTGCTATCTTCATTTGGTATCAGAAAGTTCTTATACTTAGAATTAAATTCAGATTTCTTTTTAAATACTTCTGGAGACTTGCTTGACTCATCAATCGCGACATTGAAACTCCAATCGTAATATGCTTCGAAGAATTACCAAATGCATTTTGGGGGAGTTTGTGCTGTGTCATGATTCACAATTTCCTGTTTTGTGTAATCGTTATAGAGCTGCCAAGTTAAGGGCTCTTAATTTTTTGTTGGCTTATTAATAGTTAAAACTTCTGTGATTGTCGTAAATGATCTATCTCCATTTTGACGTCCGGGCCACTGGTTTATAGTTATGATTTGATGGGTGTTTTAGGGATGACCCCCTAATTAAATTGGAAATCATTGTCTAGTTCAGTTTCATAATTAAATTTAAGGGGTCATCCGTAAAATACTCTGGACAATCTTAACTCTAAAACAGTGGCCCGGACGGCAAAGGGTCAAAGAAATTTCATTTTCGACTCAAAATCGAACACCCAAAGATCACCCCCTTAATTTATGGCAAACTTATCAAAACCACTAACAAACAACACACCCTTATAGCAACTTGTAAAGACCTAAAATTCTACATACATCAACTGCTAACTGCGCCTGCATTTCTGGTGACTACCCTGAATCGTATCAAGATTCTAACAAACTATTATAGAGTGGTTTAAACTGAAGTTCTTCATGATCGTTACGAAGACTGCTGCCCAGAGGGTGTGGGATGTACCTCACAAATTATTCACCAAAAACCGCTGAAAGCCAAGATGGTTTTTTTTTTGGAAAATTTAAAAAAGAAATTTTCCAAAACTTTAACCCAAAGCTTGTCGACGCTGTTATACATTATTATCTCAAAACCATCGACCAAAAAATGTTTCGTACACATTATAATATACACAATCATGGGGAGCAGAAGAAATTCCAGTTATCAAAAAAAATCGCTCTTTACCAAAAGTTATATAAGACCGGTTGAAGATTATACGTCTTAATTTTTTTTGATCGTGAAACGTTTTGTTGTTTGAAAACAATTCAATGCCCTTCTTTTTAATTTCACAGGACATTGATTTTGGAGAATTTGAATTTAAACTAATAGACAAATTCATAAATTACAAATAGAGAAACCAACACACAGGAGCTAGACCCGGCTTTGGGGTATTCTCCCTCGCGCCAAGAAGCTCCACCAGACGGAGATGCTAACCAACTCGCCCCTAGCGGTGCTTACTAACGAAAGGGAGAATACCCCAATGGCTTCCTCTCCTCTGTTAATGATTTCCGATTTTATCTATAGATAGTTCATAGATGGAGGATTCATACCATTTACAACAGGAGGCAGGGCTACCAGAAGGACAGTAACATGTCTGCTTTTCGTCCTCCAGGTACCCTGGTCTTCTGGTGTGAATCCTCCATGTGTGTAAACTATCTATAGTCTCTCTCTCTCTCTCTCTCTCTTTCTCTCTTTCTCTCTTGTTTATTTGTAACAAAATGTTTCGTGGGAACTACCAGTAAACTATTTTCAACCCTCGATGGCGTTAGAGGTCCTCGTTAGGGAACCATTGAAGCATTACAAATCGCGCCAGGAAAAAAGAAAATAAAATAGGTGGTTCAGTATTGCAGCTTTAGTCTTGAAGAGGGATTGGTAGACTTTTGACAGCTCCCTAGTTTCTGGTTTTGAGAAGAAAAATTGAATGTCAAGGGCGGGTTTCGTTTGGCTGACTTCTCAAGCTTGTGAACTAAAAATATATATCTTTTGAACTTTCAGTGAAAGTTGCGTAGGGTAGTGTATGCATACCAGAGGTCAAAAGTTTCATTCTTTGTGGAGAAAAAGTCTTAGATTTTATTTATTTTTACGATTTATCACTAAAATTAAGAAAATTTCGATGTCTATATATATTATATTGCCAATAAATAAACCGTACCAGCAGGTCCTGGAAACATGGGAAATTTGTTGAATTTTGTGGTAATAGTCCTGGGAAAGTCTTTGAATTGTAAAATTCGACCAAATAGTATTATTAAAAATATTTTTTGCGTAATAGTTCCGTTAAAGTGCTTGAAAAACGGCTAAAGTCAATGAAATTTCGTCTCAAAATTTTTATTGACAGTAATGTTTCTAAGCCAGAGGGTCAAAGTTTAAATAAAATTCCCGAAAAGAGTAAAATATTTTGGTGTAAATGCGGAATTCCTCTCTATAATTCATCTGGCCGAACGTACAAAATATCTGTCCTAATCTCTTTTATATAGCCTTGGGTTTAGTACAGGTTCTTCACCGATAAAAGGGGAACCCATTTTAAATTAGCTTTCACTGGCGTACGAAAATCGTGATCCTCGCTAGTGGACGATAGATAATACACTTATCAAAACGGACTATTAGCCACAGGCCCTAGTTATATTTATGGGCGCGAGAACTCACCCAACCGGGTGAAAATAGGCGCGCGCTGTTGACGTCCTCGAATGACTTGATTTTAATCATTTTATAAATATATATACACATATAAGTTCATAAGATATGTTCCATAAGTATTACACTGCCTAATGCTAGAGACTTAAGTTACAGCTCGAGCTAGTTCGAGAACGACGGAAGCGAGAATTGAAGTCCTACACTCGGTGGTTAATTTTGCAGGACTTCCATCTAGGTCCTATTTAGTCTGTACTAAGCCTTGGACATCGCCCCAGTCACCAGGCGTCGCTTTACCCTGAATCTATGACCTACCTCACTCACTTCATGACAAGCTCTCAGTAACCAATGACAAACTTATGGAACACATCTTATGATTAACTTATATAAATATATATGTATATTTGGTCGTCCAAGCCCTAGTTTGCTTTCCATATTTGGTTGGCTTGGTTTCTTCTGAATTTCCTGTAAAACTGTATCTAGTGCTACTTAACTTGCTCAGCCGTGAAGTTCACGGTTGTTTCTGGTTTCTAAAAGCAGCTTCGTTTAATTTAGTAGCTGCATTCTTCTTATACCATCCTTTCCCAATTTTTTTTTATTTTTTATTTAAACTTTAATCAATTATTTAGTTCCGCTAGGTATATAGTATAATTTATACGGAATTACTGTATCACACTTTATTATTTCAAGAACACGTACCCAAAATTTTCTTGAGACCTACGTGAAACCGAGATACTTGAAACATTTTTATTCAAACATACTGGTTTGATGAAAAGGTAAGGTGAAACGAAGAAGTTATATCTAGTTTACTAGGGAGAAGGTATAAATTCGTCACATTTCCAGTTTTATCTCCAGTCCAAACCAGCATCTCATTGGTTCTTGAAAGCTCACGTCAACGCGACGCGAATGACGAAAATTACGTAATAGAGAGTTTAAGCATCCCCTATACGCGTACGTGTAGCCACCTTTGACAATGCATTGGTCTAATGCACTGTGGAAGGTAGCTACACGTACGCGTTTAGGGGATGCTTAAACTCTCTATTGTCCGACTGAGGAGAGGCGAAATAGCCCGGCTTCCTTTTACGTCCCCCCTTGTATTTTGAAAGGGGGACTGGGACCATGGCGCACGAATACTTAGGCAACTTATACCTTCTCCCTAATAAACTAGATATCGTTTCTTTGTGGAACTATTCCTTGAGAGATCGTTTAGTGTATTTCTTACGTTACCAAAACAGGTTTTTAATGTTATGTTCACCTTACCTTTATAATTTAATTTATTACTCTTTGAAAACAGTTAAAAACAAAAATTGATCGCGTTTTATCGGACATTTTTTCGAGTAAACCCTGTTTTTAATGTCCGGACTAATCACTCAAGCGTTTATTCGCATGTATTGATCAGTGGACCAGCCCATACAATTTAAGCTGGTTATAAATTTTTCATAGGATTTTTTTAACGTCGTAAATTGGCCCTCTGCATTGCCTTCTGTCAGCATCCATGAACTCAGTAATCTTTACGATATACAGGGTGTTTCTGATAAGTTTGAAAATAAATTAAGGGGTATGTTCTATGGGTGCACGATTTTGAGTCGAAAATGTAACTTCTATCTCCATTTTGATTGTCCTAAGGGACACTGTTTTCTTGTTATGATTTGAGTGTTTTAGGGATGGCCCCTTAATTAAATTAACTCCCTGTATATTTCTATAGTAACAAAAATACCAGAACATATTAAAAACAATCAAGAAATGGCATTTCATTATAAATATCTCATAGACTCTAACGTACGCAAAGTTAGATCCTGCTTTTACTCAAATCCCCTTTTTAATCCTCGTCTCACCCTAACTTGATAAAGTATTAAATCAAGATTATGAATAAAAAGAGTTGGGGGGGGGGGGTTAAAGTGAAAGGGGTTCGTCTGCTAGAATGCCGTCTCTCCTCTATCTTCCTACACTATAGTTTTTAGCACATTGATAAGAGCAGAAGTAGGTATCATACACAATCTCAAAATAAGAAGAAAACAGTGAGTGAAATATCACTCCGCCTTTAGGTCATACGTTGTTTTGCTTTTTGGCCCTTTGGGTACATACCAAGATGCTAATATGAAACCATAGAGACTATGATGAAACGTATCTTCTTTGGAATATATTTATTTTAGCTGTTTCCGAAGCCCATATCAAGAAGTGATATCTAGTTTATTAGGGAGAAGGTATAAGATGCCTAAGTATTCGTGCGCCATAGTCCCAGTCCCCCTTTCAAAATACAAGGGGGGGGGTCGTAAAAGGAGGCCGGGCTATTTCGCCTCTCCTCAGTCGGAAAATACGTAATTTTCGTCCTTCGCGTCGCGCTGAGGTGAGTTTTCAAGAACCAGAGATGCTGGTTGTAATTTAGAGGCGGGGATTAACTCCGGACCTACGTTTGGACTGGAGATAAAGCTGGAAACGTGGCGAATTTATACCTTCTCCCTAATAAACTAAATATTGGTATAATACTACTGCGTTCATTTGCTTTCGTAGCTGTCTACTTTAAATCTACGAG
The DNA here is from genome assembly GCF_054372755.1 of Phalangium opilio. Classification (NCBI taxonomy): domain Eukaryota; kingdom Metazoa; phylum Arthropoda; class Arachnida; order Opiliones; family Phalangiidae; genus Phalangium; species Phalangium opilio. The sequence continues at coordinate 1,115,255 of NW_028324187.1, read as the reverse complement.
CTTCTCTATTGTATTAATAGGGAATGACTATTCCCGGGAGGTCGAAAGAGGGACGCTGGGCGCCCTAACTCGCCATCCATAAAAGAAGGGGACCACCAAACCCGAGTAGATTAATCTATCTAAGCAACCCGCGAGTCATCGTTTGTCCGATACACTGATGATGATTTCCTACGAGATTTAGCTTCGCTGTCAGTGCACACTTAGTTTGACTTTCGTCTAGCGAAATGACGTTAGGAAAGGGTACCCAACCCCAACGGATTCAGAGTTAGTTTATATGATGGATTGGATGGAAGATGCTGCACGCGCGTTGTGTGGGAATTGGGCTGGTTCGACTCCTGGACTCCATGCGTGGGAGGATGGGGATGAGGATGAGGTCATCCGTGCAGCATCCCTTGGAAATTTCTCCGGAAGAAGCCGATGGCGTCATGTAATTAAGAAGCTACTAATTTATTGCAAGAATATTGGACTTAATTTCTTGGCATCACGAGGGCGTCATGGCTTCTCCAGTAAACTGTAAAACCAGGGTTCATACAAACCTGGGAAACTCAGGGAAATAAATAATTGACAAAAAAACTTCGGGAAATTTTTAGTAAAATTCAGGGAAAATAGTGAGGTTTGAGTAAGTTTGCTCTGAAGGGGTTGCTTCAACTATAACAAAACCAATCCCGTTGTTATTACTCCACATATGGTTTAAAAACCCTGTAAAATTCAGGGAAATTTGTGAGGTTTGAGTAAGTTTGCTCTGAAGGGGTTGCTTCAACTATAGCAAAACCACTCCCGTTGTTATTACTCCATATTTCAAAAAAAAAAACCTGGAAAACTCAGGAAATCGGTTTTCCAAACGTTGTATGAACCCTCAAAATGGTATACTGTAAACTCCCCAAATATCGTAGAATGTTTTCAATATTCATGGAAGGAATAATGAAGTTCATAATTTGATATGTAACAGTCCCGTTTAATGAAGCCCATCATTTTAATTATCGATTATTTTTCGCGGTAATATCTAGTTCGTTCGTTTTATAATAACATTAAGGTTTCCAAAAGACGTATAAAGTTTCCCCCAAAATAGAATGACTTTGCAATAACCTTTATTGAACTTTTCACTATCGATGTTATTGACATAGGAAATGATGGGTGGTCCTAGCCCTATAACTTAATTTATTTTATTTTTTTAACAATATTTTTAATATTGGGGAGTATGGCTATAAATCGTTTGATTGTCTTCATATTTTATATTATATCTGAAAAATAGTATGGTAACAATAATTTATTAGACCCCCCCCCCTTGTTACCCTCCCCCTACCTAGTAACAACGTCCATCGCCCCCACACAAGGCACACAAGACCATGGAATAAAATTTTATGGTCTTGGCACACGTCCTGGACTGGTTTCCAGCTGGGTACGTGGGGCGATACTGGTAAAAACGAATTAGAATTGTCAAGGATATTTGTGGTCATAGAACTCCCAAAATATATAGCCGTGGCACGCAACGTTGCTTAGTTGAAGGCGTTATATTGTAAAAGACATCCAAGTGTCATCTTACCACGCAATACCGCAATATCTTCCTGATTACAACGTATACTAAAAGTCTAAGATATGTTAAATTTAGAATCGCAACATTCTGACATTTCTATGAGAAAAATGGTTAGGGAAAATGGTTTAAAGGCCGACTTCCAGCGAAAAGGGTTCTAGCGAACTGAAAACCGAGCATCAAGACTAACAATGAAGCGACCGTGCCGATTTTCGAATCCCCGCTGGGTCAAAAGTTGGAAGGGTTCTAGGTAACTGAAAGCCGTGCAATGTGGTTCTAGCGAACTGAAGATGAACAAATGAAATCCTTTGAAATTTATTTGCTCTCGATTTTTTGCTTTCCCCCTTTTGTATCTTTAGTTCGCTAGAACCACATTGCTCGGTTTTCAGTTCGCAAGAACCCTTTTCGATGGAAGTCGGCCTTTAATACGGTCAGAGAACACCTGGAAAAGTCAGTGAAATTTGGTGGCAACCCAAATGGACCCTATACCAAACTTTCCTCGTAAACCCCATCCTGGTCTATCCTCAGGGGCGTGGTGATCCAGGGCCAGTAGCCCGGGCCCCCTAGAAGGTACGGGCCTCAGTGAAACTGACTTAATTTCCCCCCACTCACTCACTCGAGTGGTCCTGGTGATACTAGAATGGTCAGGGAAAATTACTTAAGACGGTCAGAGAACACATGGAAAAGTCAGTGAAATTTGGTGGTTTATAAGATATGTTTCCATAAGTATGGAAATTGAATCCTGTATAGAGTAATGGCAGTCTCCCAGCCTTTGACTGTATTAAGGTCTATCGGCAAATAACATGGGGTGCCACTAGTCCATAGGGTCCATACAAGGGACCAAATCATCGAAGCAAGGTCCGGAAACGATTAAAAAGTCAACGAGTCACAGCTTGATTTTATAAATTCCGAATCGGGGATGATTGCAATAGAAACACTATAGCTTAGCTCCCCTGGTTGGCGATTATGAGTCAGCGCAACTGTGATACCGTGTGCGGGACATACGTATATATATTCCTAAACTCATAAATAACGGGATAAAATAATATATCAGTGAATGAAAAAAAGAAAAAAGTATCAAACATGGTTGAACTATATGTAGGTTCCTGGTTTTCTGTATTGGACAGTTTTCTAGTTTCCGTTTTCTGAGAGCTCGTGCCATGCCACCGAAGGATATTGATTAGAAAGAAAGTTTATTAATTCTAAAGTTATTAGTGACGTCGAGTTGAGTTCATATACTTTAATTTTGAACTATGTAGTAGATCAGCGCGTCATACTGGGTAATAGCTAGCCACGTATCGAGTTTGAGCCCTGTAAACACCGATGCTAACTTTGCTAATATATAAATACAGAAAATTTACAATATTAATAATCATACTTTGTAAGATAAACGCTGTTGTAGCGTTACTAACAGACAGATTGAGCTGCCCTCTTAGGTTACGTCCCTAGCGTCAAGAGGCAACGCCCCTAGCGTCAAGAAGCAACGCCAGACGGAGACCCAAGAGCGCGGAAAGCTATCCGACTCACATCAGTTGCCTCTAGCGGTGGTTCTTGACGCTAGGGTTATAGCCAAAGATGGCGACCCCTTCCCGGCCCCGTGGTGTTTACATCTCTTCTGGAATTAATGTAATGGTTTATTCTTGCTGTTTCGGACTTGATAGGGTTGAAATAGAACGCGATAACTTTTGAATTATTTACTTTTGACTAGTATAAAGACGAAGATATGTCTAGTGAAAAAGAGACTAGATCTGGCGCGCTGCTTTTCTGGCGAGGAAATCTATGTGGGGATATCATTCCTGTCCGTTTCCTTTGGATCTTTTATAGGCTTTATTCAAAACGTCGTGCCGGGAAAACGCTCTATCGGGAGCAATATCCTTTTTGGGGGTTGTAAAAGACGGGATCCATTTATATAGCTCTCATCCTCAGGCCCTTTCCCTGCTTCCTTCTTTTTCGACTCGTTTTCTAAAGAATTCCCGTCCATTCCGTCCTTATCGAGAAAGAGAAGACTACGGTCTAGAGAGTGTATGCACTGTATATGGATACGTACTTCTTAACGTTCCATGCTCGCGCGCTCACCCACCCATCTATTTATAGCCCAAATTTGTTTCCAAAATAGCCCAAAACGGAGGGATTTTTTGTTGGATATTTTGATATTTTCAAGTTTAAAAATAATATTAAACCATCCTTCATATATTCGTACCTTGCTTAATTAACACTAAGTCTTAAAAATGTCTAGTTTATCTGGCTTGTTTTGAAGTGAATCTAGGAATTTTTCTTCTAAACAGCTGAGCTGTCTCGCTGCAGTGGCCCTTGTGCCCAATCTTTTTTGATGCTTTTAAGTTTAGAAATAATATTAAATTTTCCTTCATATCTTCTTACCAACTCGCACTGCCTCTTCCGTAGCTAATTGGCGTTAGGGAGGATACCTCAATGGCGGCCTCGCCCCTGTGTGAACATTGGTTTCTCTGTTTGTAATAAACTAATTTGTCTATAGAACCTAAATTACGCAATCCAAAAGATTTATTATAAACGGCTGTTGAGGATTGTGCCAAATTTTCGTAAAGGCTGCTAAATCTTACCTGTCGCAAGAACAGTTTTATAAAAATAAGCGCGTGAAAGAATCACGTGCCATTTCACGTTTCTTTCAAATCTGAGGCATTTCCCACCCAAATCGGTAGAAAAACCGCCCAAGTAACAACACTGGCAATTCCGATAGTCTTTCATCCTCTCTCTTTCTCGCTCTTCATCCTTTCCTCTCCACATTATCCCTCGCAGTTTCTTCGAAAAACGTCCGGATGAATGCAGTTTACTTCTTTATACTCGGATGCTCGGATGGGAAAACCAAGTATAAAGGGGAAAAAACTATTAGTCGGGTTTTATACGCCGCAATGGGCTTCTTCTCTCTTTACTCTCTGCCTCTCTTTTGAATGAAAGAGTATTTTTGGTAAACGGCCGACTTTGATTTTTTTACACTCTTAAAATTCTCTTTTCAAAAACCGAGTTACCGCTTGGATAATTTTAGGAAAATTAAAAAAAAATAGGATTTTCGTTTAATCATATTATTCGCGAAATGTTGTTATGTTTTCGTCGAGTTGAAAGCCCCTTATTAAAAGCGTATGTATTTTGTCTACGTGGGCGGTTAATTTAAATTATTTCGACTAAAAGCTTCGCTATTCAAAAGGTCAAAAGGGGTTCAAAGGAAAGGGGAAAATTTTAAGCCTAATTCAAACATTATTTATGGTGCCTCTTCCGAATTCATTTCATATCCGTAAAATAAAGTATATGTATACAGGGCGTCTTCGTGTAATGAATCGCTAAGCCTAGTTTGTAATTTACAAATTTTTTAAACCTACATTTAAGTCTAATTTTAAAATCACAATTTTTTCAAACCAACCTTTAAGCCTGATCACAAAGGTTGTAAACCTAATTTTAAGCATAGCTTTAAAACTACAAAGGTTTCAAACGTACTTTTAAGCCTAATTTTGAAACTACAAAGGTTTCAAACGTACTTTTAAGCCTAGTTTGAAAATCCCACGAAGTGTTTTAACCTACTTTTAAGCCTAATTTGTGAAGCTAACTTTTATAATTCACCATAACATCATTATTTAGGAAAAATTAGGATGGCAAGGCTAATTTAATCGTTCTCAGTGCGAATAGGACCCATGGTATGACTGTATGATATAAAAACAGCTGATGTTATTACCCCTAGCTGTACCATTTAGAAGACATCCTCTTGGACAAAATTAGCAGCGTCGTCTGAAAATCTACTCCAATTACATCCTAGTTTTTATTTTTTTTATATATCCCCGCTGATGAATAGGGTTTAATTATATAATTGCCCTTTTTTCTATACATAAATAACTCTGTCCAAAAATATCTAGCGTCATCGGGTCCCCCACCAGTAATCAGATACTTTTATTTTCAATTTAGTTAAAAATAAAATTTACGATGGTCTACTAAAGATTAAATTGGGACTCAAAGGGATCCTTTCTTGAATTGAATCCAAAATATTTTGGGGAGAACCATGCACTCTTAAAAGGTCCAATATTTCTTTTGATCAAAGTCATCAAAACGAGTAGAATCTTGTCCTTTTAAAGACAACAAACTTAATTCTGACGTCAAACGACAGAAAAACAATTACAATTCTTAATGAATTCTTCTTAGGAAAACAAAGGGAGGTTTTTTCAGGAAAATATCTCATTAGAGGCTCGCGTCGTGGAACGTAATGAATTAAAAGTGCCACCTTCTTTCTTACGGTCCCCTTTTAGAAATATTGTTTCTTGATAAATGAAGTCGGTTTTTTGGCGTAGATCTTTTGGTTTCTTATACATAAAGTTAGTTGCCCGCGGTTTTTCCTATTTTTTTCTTTTATGTCTTTCAGTTGGCCTCCACAGCTGTCTCTCATCTATTTTTGGGGGCTTTATACAGTCTCTCCATGGGTCTCAAATACGACTTTTTCGCGGGTTAAGACCACCGTGACAGTTTGTAAATTTCGCGGTTTCTCCTTTTACCAAAAGGTTTTTCGTTTTATTTTTGGTAGAAGACACCCAGCCCTCGAAGTAAATATGCCACTTGACTTGAAGGAAAGAGGGATGGAGAGGTAACCCCATACCTATAACGTTTCTTCTGTACTCCCACCGCGTCACCGAAGTCCTCCCAACCTCCTCAGCGTTTGGGTAGAGTCGTACGGCTCCTCCTCTGTGCAGCACTTAACAATCGCCTACCGAAGGGTTGGGGGCGTGCGCGAGGTACACTGGGAAAGTTTCAGTGAAGCAGGTCGCCCATCCTCATACCACTCCATCTTACCTCTTTTCTCCCTGTTCTAAGGCGTAACTATGTTTCTGTTTTACTTCAAACAATGGGCTTCAAAAATGGCACTGTAAGCCAGCAAAGAGTGTATGTATTTGGTTCCCATGGTAGATAATTCATTTACTTTCGGGAAAATTCTGTGAATTTGTAAGCCAGGGGAACCAACCGTTTTGTCTACATCACCGCCGCCTACTTGAATTTCATTTCAGCAACCTTGGTCAATATTTGGGAGTTTGGATGAACTGAAGGCGGTACTCGTTTGATTAGAAATTCACTTGGGAATTCAACTTAAGTTACGTTTTGAATAGTGATCTATATAAATTAGTTTAGCCTACGCTATCAAAATATTCATTTCAATGTTATTAAATATCAATATTGATTTAGTAGAGTTGCGAAATTACTGAATTTCGCAAGACCCAAAGAAATGCCAACTTGTAGGCGTGGGAGTATAGAAAGAAGGTTTTAAATCCAAAATAAAGAGAATCAAATAAAATTAAAAAGATGCCAGTACGAACTGTTTGTTTATACGCGTAATTGTTAATTTTAGGGTTTTTTGAAGTGAGAACTCCATCATCCTCCCTCGCCTTGAATATGTAGCAAGTTATATTAAGATTCTAGGTTCCTCGAGATAGAGATGGAGAGAGGTTGGTAACCTTCGTTTCTCCTACGCCTTGTTTTACACCGGTTTGGTGTGAAATACAGACACGGTATTCATTCATTCATTGTGATATTTACCCTCCCAGTTCCTCTTTGCAAATATTAAAGTTTCCAGAATGTGTACTGTACATTCTTGAAAGGAATTTACCTAACAGAGTTTAGAATACAAATTTATGAAAATTACCGTGGGACTGTTTGACTTGGATCATTTAGAGTTATAGTTACATTAATATATCTGTTCATTCTGTTTAAGTTACGGCTAAAGTTACACGAGTTTGACCTTGTCCACTTCTGTTAGGGTATGACCAAAGTAATCTTGGTTTGACCGGGTCCACTTCTTTTGGGGTACGACCAAAGTGACCCTAGTTTGACCGGTTCCACTTCTTTTAGGGTACGACCAAAGTAGCCCTAGTTTCACCGGGTCCACTTCTGTTAGGGTAAGACCAAACTGACCCTAGTTTGACCGGGTCCACTCCTTTTAGGGTTCGACCAAAGTAACCCTAGTTTGACCGGGTCCACTTCTGTTAGGGTACGACCAAAATAACCCTAGTTTGACCGGGTCCACTTCTGTTAGGGTACGACCAAAGTGACCCTAGTTTGACCGGGTCCACTTCTTTTAGGGTACGACCAAAGTGACCCTAGTTTGACCGGGGGCTACTTCTGTTAGGGTACGACCAAAGTGACCCTAGTTTGACCGGGGGCTACTTCTGTTAGGGTACGACCAAAGTGGCCCTAGTTTGACCGAAGACTACTTCTGTTAGGGTACGACCAAAGTGACCCTATAGTTTGACTGAGGGCTACTTCTTTTAAGGTACGACCAAAGTGACCCTAGTTTGACCTCAAATACGCTACGATATTTAATACAGGCGTTGTTGGGCATTACAGCTTAATCCGCCCTTAGTGAAAAGGGACGACATGATTTGGGACGTTGTAATGGCAATGGCAGCTCTTGGCCTTTAACTTAATCACTTCCTGCTTGTAAATGAAACCCTCTGTCGAGTCAGTATTTCTTTAAAGCTATATAGTGTGATCACGTGTATGGGCGTCTATCGACGACGGCAGCAAAAACCTTCACGCTAAACTTCCATAACCTATTAATTTTCTAGTTTCCATGACGACGTATATATATAGGCCTATATACTTTTCGGGATCTAAATTGATTCAAAATCCATCCTTGTCGGGGCAACTTAGCGAAGATATTGCGTTAAATTGAATCTGTAAAGAGAGAAAGAAAAAAAAAGATAGGCACATTCTGCCTTGGAGCGTTTTCTTTTTAAAAAATTCGGATGTCGAATTCATTTACTACACACGTCTCTCGCTTGTACTAGCGCTTAATATATAATGAACCTTTGATTTAGCCGCGTATTCGCGCATTTATTTAGAAATATTCAATGTCGTAACGCGGTTTAATATGTCTGTCTGTAAGTTAGTAACGCTTTACCATATTTATCTCGTATTACATATGAGTGTTAGTGCATGATAGTCTAGTAAATTTCAAATTTAATTAGTTTCAACGTGGACTGCATGGCTAGGGTTCACGCAGGCGCACTGGAATTTATCTCGCTTAGCGCAATTTGTCTTGAACCCAAGAATAAGAAATCTTTTATTTGACGTCTTATTTAATTCTTCTAAGTAATATCCCCTTTCCAATTTAATCCAGTTTCGTTTTCTTTAGATTACTACCATATAAGAAATGTACTTTTTTATTTTTCTCTTCGAATAAATTTCAAAATAAGAGCTTAGTAAAGACAAAGCCTCAATCCGTGTAATGATGTCTTAGTTTCCAGTATTCGCCTTGTCGAAATAACAGTATACGGTATACGAACCCATATATTTTCTTGGTAGCTATACAGGGTGTTTCTGATAAGTCTGGAAATAAATTAAAGGGGATGTTCTTTGGGTGCACGATTTTGAGTAAAAAATGTTCTATACTTCTATATCCATTTTTTTTGGCTATAAGGGACACTGCTTTCGAATTAAGATTGTCCAGAGTATTTTATGGATGACCCCTTAAATTTAATTAAGAAACTGATGTAGAAAATGATTTCTAATTTATTAAGGGGTCATCCCTAAAACACTCCATCAAATCCAAACCCGAAAACAGTGTCCCTTGTGGCAAAATGGAGATAGAAGTTACATTTTCGACTTGAAATCGTGCACCCAAAGAACATCCCCCTTTAATTTATCAGAAACACCCTGTATATACCCCAATTCAATCTGAACCTTAATACGAATCCTCGTGTAATCAACAGGAAAAAGTCGTTTCTTCAGAACGTGCCTTGTAAGAAAAATCTTAAAAATTCAACTCAAGATTGCTTTGTTCAGAGGATGCTGTAGCCGAGAGTATTTTCAGAAGTATATTAAATTAATATCAAATTATAGTAGACAGCAGAGAGATTGAAGCATCCCCTTAACCTGTTCTTGTGTCTATAACTCCATCAATAACAAATAGAAGTAACGGGAAGTGAGGAGAGCGTAGGGAGACGCGTTACTCAGTCATAGATTTGATTACATCAAGTTCGTATACTTCTTCCTCTTCTTGTGTCTATAACTCTATCAATAGCAAATAGAAGTAACGGGAAGTGAGGAGAGCGTAGGGAGACGCGTTACTCAGTCATAGCTTTGATTACATCAAGTTCGTGTACTTCTTGTTGTAATGGAACCGGGGCAAACTACGGTTGGTTTCAACTCACGTTGAGAAAAAATAACTGCCGTTCATTACGAACGTAGCGCTGCAATTACTTTTATCAGTTTTTAGCTACATGGTATTTATTACTATACTCTTATTTTCACTAGCAGTATTGATCGCTGTCCCTCTTCACCAATCACCAAACGTCTTACGTCACTGCCGACGAAATCCGTTGTACCATTAAGGAGCCTTAAAATTGCAATCTTGTTTAACTATTATAAGATAACAGGGATAGATTTAATTTTAGAAGTAGGAATGGAGAACGGTTAGTATTTACTTCAGTCCGACTCATAGACCACCCAGTATAGAGCCCCTCCCTCCAACACGTAACGAAAAGTTTAAATTATCTTATTGGCTCACTTAAACTACGTTTTGATGACGTTGCTGACGGGGACGGCAAAAAATACGTAATTCCTTTTTACCTCTGTCGCTATGACCCGCCTCTTCTTTCATACCCCTCCGTCCCGTGGAAGGGGGTCCGGAACTTTGACGCGCGCCTACTCTGTTCTCCATTCCTGCTTCTAAAATTAAATCTATGCCTGAAGATAACTATAACTATACGACCAGATTTATTTATTTATTTATTTATTTTTTCAAAACATAATACCAGAGGCTTAGGTTTTATATAATATTATAATATAATATAAGAGGTCATTCGTGACCCAAGAATGATTATCTCTCATGAAAAATATTTTAAACACGTGACATTTTTACGTGGTCTTTTATCTTTTTTTAAATATTCGGCGAAACTAAGTTAATACTGTGACCTATACATACATTTGAGTATAACCAATATCCTAAAGCTATTCGCTGCCTTTCCTTTCATTCCATTTTCTACTCAAACACCAAAATTACCCCATCCTATTTTGGTGCTCCGACCTTTATTACAGAAAGAAGTTACTCTTTTTATTTTTTTCGACTGAGATTTTCCAGAAAGATTGTTTACTTTGTTTTCTTATAAATGTTTGGTTTCTTAGAACTCGTTAGAACCATCCGAGTTTCTGGAAAAGGTTACGCTCGTATTATCCATTTCTTTTCTACACTCTTTTAAATTGCGAAATAGGGCTTGTAGAGATTTTTAATTGGACCTATTGTTTCGTGATGTTCTATATTCAGTCGAGCTGGTTTTTCAAGGAAATATATATTGTTAAACGAGTTTCTTTTTAGAAATAGAGAAACATCATCAACTTGACGTGATGTCGTTCGTTTTTCATGGGTATTTCGTCGCGTGGAGTAATTTTATTGGAGCGTAAGTGAAAGTTCCCTTTGCAACTAGGACTCTGTTAATATTACTCCATGGTGGCAACCAATAGAACTTTTTCAAACGTCGGGTGGTAAAATTAGATCTGGTATTTGACCATTTTGTTGTCTTAAGACGGAAAATTGATGGGTACAACAAAGGCACTACGGACCAAATTTGGTGCAGGACTGATAACTTTGAAGTTTTGTCTAACGTCTTTGGGTCTACAAACCAATCAATGTTGCGTCTGACGATACTGCGGCCCCTCCCTTTTTGTAAAGCCGGGCTATAGATAGTGTGCGTCCAAGTGTTGCCAGTCATTTGTGACTCGTGCAATTCAACCGCTAAACAACAGATTGAAAAGCTTGTAGAATTCTGTTCGATTCAGTTCCAAACCTGATTGAGATGCTCTAATAACAAATTACTGGCAGCCCTGCAGCGCGGTTAAAGTTAAGAACCGGAGGAAGGATAGACTTATATTAGCATTTAAAGAAATTTTATCTCGATATTACCATATAGAAGTTTTTAACGGAAGTTTAAAACTTTTTATGGGTATTTTTGACTGTCATTTGAGTGGTTATAAATAGATAGAAGGTCTCGGTGCTAGGCGTGATTGATGGTACTTATTTATCTTGGACTTTTTTCTTGTCGTTTTCTATCTTTTTCTCTTAGAAATTTGGCAAGATTAATTACATTCTCTCCCTCGGGGTTTGACTTGAAATTTCCATCTATACCGTATCTCTTTACTTTCCTTTCTATATAACCCCAAGAATTGACTTTTAAGGGTCAAAAGGTTGTGACCTGTAATTTTAAAAGAAGATTTAACTCTTAAATTATAGGCACTGATAAAGCCAAGAGCTGTGTAATTAAGAAAATCTCGTTGCCCCCATGTGTATGTAATTGAGGTGTAGTAGTTATATCATCCGCTTCACACACGGAAGGCCACGGGTTTGAGTACACGTGGGTGCGGCGAAACTCTTTTATGCTCATTAGTTTAAATTCACAACTAAATTAGCTCAAAGAGGGTTTAACATCGTGTATCGTAGCGCAGTTGGTAGTGGCATTGAATGCCGATGCCTAAAAGGTCAATCTTCGAAGATGGTCAGTACCTGATGAAGTCGTGTCTAATCGAGTCCATGCTCAGATACCGAAGTGATTTTTTAATACTTGGTTTTTAATTCAAATAAGATTCAGTCAAACGATCCCCATGTGTATATGTATCTGCTGCGTAGTGGTTATCTCATCCGCTTAACACTCGGAAGGCCCCGGCTTCGAGACCCCGTGGGTGCGGAGAAGTTCTTTTAAGCTCGATAGTTTAAATTCACAACTAAATTACCTCAAAGCGTGTTCAACACCGTGTATCATGGCGCAGTTGGTAGCGGCGTTGAATGACGGAGCTACAAAGATCAATATTCAAAGATGGTCAGTATCCTACAGCGGATCAGTAAACGGAGTTACTTTTTTATAGTTAGTTTTTAATTCAAATTAGATTTAGTCAAATGATGCTCAATGGTATATGTCTATGTTGTGTAGCGGTTATCTCATCTCCTTCACACCCGAAAGGGCCCGGGTTCGACACCACGTGGGTGCGGAGAAATTCTTTTATGTTCGTTTGTTTAAATTGACAACTAAATTAGCTCAAAGAGAGTTTATCATCGTGTATCGTGGCGCAGTTGGTAGCGCCATAGAATGATAGTGCCTGCAAGATCCATCGTTAAAGATGGTCAGTGCCCAATAACGTGTAGTCTAATGAAGATATACGGAAGTTGTTTTTTATAGTTAGTTTTTAATTCGCATAAGATTTAGTCAAACCATGCCATTTTGTATGTGTATCTGCTGTGTAGTGGTTATCTCATCCGCTTCACACCTGGAAAGCCCCGGGTTCGAGACCACATGGGTGCGGAAAATTTTTTTAGGCTCGTTTGTTTAAATTGACAACTAAATTAGCTCAAATGGCGTTCAACATCGTGTATCGTGGCGCAGTTGGTAGCGCCATTGAATGGCAATACCTAAAAGATCAATCTTCGAAGATGGTCAGTGCTGTAGAGTAGAGGTCGGTATCCCATTTGGGGTCGGTATCCCGTTTGGGGTCGGTACCTCAAGAGGTCGGTATCCCGTTTGGGGTCGGTACCTCAAGAGGTCGGTATCCCGTTTGGGGTCGGTACCTCAAGAGGTCGGTATCCCGTTTGGGGTCGGTACCTCAAGATGTCGGTATCCCGTTTGGGGTCGGTACCTCAAGAGGTCGGTATCCCGTTTGGGGTCGGTACCTCAAGAGGTTGGTATCCCGTTTGGGGTCGGTACCTCAAGAGATCGGTATCCCGTTTGGGGTCGGTACCTCAAGAGATCGGTATCCCGTTTGGGGTCGGTACCTCACTTTCTTCAATACCGCATTGAAGTCGTGTCTAATGGTTCGTGCTCAGATACCGCAGTTCTTTTTCTTAGAGTTAGTTTTTAATTCAAATAAAATTTTGTCAAACGGTCCACACTTCTATACGTATCATCAGTGTAGTGGTTGTCTCATCCACCTTAAATCCGGAGAGGCCCGGGTTCGATACCGCGTAGGTGCGCCGAAGTTTTTTATGCTTTCTAGTTCAAATTGCCAACTAAATTACCTCAAAGCGTGTTCAACACCGTGTATCATGGCGCAGTTGGTAGCGGCGTTGAATGACGGAGCTACAAAGATCAATATTCAAAGATGGTCAGTATCCTACAGAGGATCACTAAACGGAGTTACTTTTTTATAGTTAGTTTTTAATTCAAATTAGATTTAGTCAAATGATGCTCAATGGTATATGTCTATGTTGTGTAGCGGTTATCTCATCTCCTTCACACCTGAAAAGCCCCGGGTTCGAGACCACGTGGGTGCGGAGAAATTCTTTTATGTTCGTTTGTTTAAATTGACAACTAAATTAGCTCAAAGAGAGTTCATCATCGTGTATCGTGGCGCAGTTGGTAGCGCCATAGAATGATAGTGCCTGCAAGATCAATCGTTAAAGATGGTCAGTGCCCAATAACGTGTAGTCTAATGAAGATATACGGAAGTTGTTTTTTATAGTTAGTTTTTAATTCGCAACAGATTTAGTCAAACGATGCCCTCTTTCATGTGCATCTGCTGTGTAGTGGTTATCTCAACCGCTTCACACACCGAAGGCCCAGGGTTCGAGACCACGTGGCTGCGAAGAAATTATTTTATGCTCGTTAGTTTAAATTCACAACTAATTTAGATTAAAGAGGGGGCAACATCGTGTATCGTGGCTCAGTTGGTAGAGTCGTTGAATGCCAATACTTAAAAGATCAATCTTCGAAGATGGTCATAGCCCGAAGTGGTCAGTATCCCTCAGTGGATCAGTACTCATAGTGGTCAGTATCCCACAGTGGATCAGTACTCGAAGTGGTCGGAATCCCTCAGTGGATCCGTACTCGAAGTGGTCAGTATCCCACAGTGGATCAGTACTCGAAGTGGTCAGTGCCCGGTGAAGTCGTGTCTAATGGTTCGTGCTCAGATACCGAAGTTACTTTTTATAGTTAGTTTTTAATTCGCATAAGATTCAGTCAAATGATGGCATTTTGCTGTGTAGTGGTTATCTCAACCGCTTCACACCTGGAAAGGCTCGGGTTCGAGACCACGTGGCTGCGAAGAAATTCTTTTATGCTCGTTTGTTTAAATTCACAACTAAATTAGCTCAAAGAAGGTTCATATAGGGTCAGTACCTAATGAACTTCGTGCTCAGATACCGAAGTTAATTTTTTAGAGTTAGTATTTATTTCAAATAAGATTTAGTCAAACGATCCGTATTTGTATACATATACATATCAATGGTGTAGTGGTTGTCGCATCCGCTTCGCATCCGAAAGGCCTTGGGTTCGAAACCGCGTGGGTCTGGCAAAATTTTTTATGCTCGGAAATTTAAATTGACAACTAAATTAGCTCGAATAGAGCTCATCATCGCGTATCATGGCGCAGGTGGTAGCGCCATTGAATGACAGTGCCTGCAAGATCAATCGTTAAAGATGGTCAGTGCCCAATAACGTGTAGTCTAATGAAGATATACGGCAGTTGTTTTTTATAGTTAGTTTTTAATTCGCATAAGATTTAGTAAAACGATGCCCTCTTTCATGTGCATCTGCTGTGTAGTGGTTATCTCAACCGCTTCACACACCGAAAGCCCCGGGTTCGAGACTACGTGGCTGCGAAGAAATTATTTTATGCTCGTTAGTTTAAATTCACAACTAATTTAGATTAAAGAGGGGTCAACATCGTGTATCGTGGCTCAGTTGGTAGAGTCGTTGAATGCCAATACCTAAAAGATCAATCTTCGAAGATGGTCATAGCCCGAAGTGGTCAGTATCCCTCAGTGGATCAGAACTCAAAGTGGTCAGTATCCCACAGTGGATCAGTACTCGAAGTGGTCGGAATCCCTCAGTGGATCCGTACTCGAAGTGGTCAGTATCCCACAGTGGATCAGTACTCGAAGTGGTCAGTGCCCGGTGAAGTCGTGTCTAATGGTTCGTGCTCAGATACCGAAGTTACTTTTTATAGTTAGTTTTTAATTCGCATAAGATTCAGTCAAATGATGGCATTTTGCTGTGTAGTGGTTATCTCAACCGCTTCACACCTGGAAAGGCTCGGGTTCGAGACCACGTGGCTGCGAAGAAATTCTTTTATGCTCGTTTGTTTAAATTCACAACTAAATTAGCTCAAAGAAGGTTCATATAGGGTCAGTACCTAATGAACTTCGTGCTCAGATACCGAAGTTAATTTTTTAGAGTTAGTATTTATTTCAAATAAGATTTAGTCAAACGATCCGTATTTGTATACATATACATATCAATGGTGTAGTGGTT
The DNA here is from genome assembly GCF_054372755.1 of Phalangium opilio. Taxonomy (NCBI): domain Eukaryota; kingdom Metazoa; phylum Arthropoda; class Arachnida; order Opiliones; family Phalangiidae; genus Phalangium; species Phalangium opilio. The sequence goes on along the minus strand of NW_028324187.1, from coordinate 1,099,484 downwards.
GTCGCATCCGCTTCGCATCCGAAAGGCCTTGGGTTCGAAACCGCGTGGGTCTGGCAAAATTTTTTATGCTCGGAAATTTAAATTGACAACTAAATTAGCTCGAATAGAGCTCATCATCGCGTATCATGGCGCAGGTGGTAGCGCCATTGAATGACAGTGCCTGCAAGATCAATCGTTAAAGATGGTCAGTGCCCAATAACGTGTAGTCTAATGAAGATATACGGCAGTTGTTTTTTATAGTTAGTTTTTAATTCGCATAAGATTTAGTAAAACGATGCCCTCTTTCATGTGCATCTGCTGTGTAGTGGTTATCTCAACCGCTTCACACACCGAAAGCCCCGGGTTCGAGACTACGTGGCTGCGAAGAAATTATTTTATGCTCGTTAGTTTAAATTCACAACTAATTTAGATTAAAGAGGGGTCAACATCGTGTATCGTGGCTCAGTTGGTAGAGTCGTTGAATGCCAATACCTAAAAGATCAATCTTCGAAGATGGTCATAGCCCGAAGTGGTCAGTATCCCTCAGTGGATCAGAACTCAAAGTGGTCAGTATCCCACAGTGGATCAGTACTCGAAGTGGTCGGAATCCCTCAGTGGATCCGTACTCGAAGTGGTCAGTATCCCACAGTGGATCAGTACTCGAAGTGGTCAGTGCCCGGTGAAGTCGTGTCTAATGGTTCGTGCTCAGATACCTAAGTTACTTTTTATAGTTAGTTTTTAATTCGCATAAGATTCAGTCAAATGATGGCATTTTGCTGTGTAGTGGTTATCTCAACCGCTTCACACCTGGAAAGGCTCGGGTTCGAGACCACGTGGCTGCGAAGAAATTCTTTTATGCTCGTTTGTTTAAATTCACAACTAAATTAGCTCAAAGAAGGTTCATATAGGGTCAGTACCTAATGAACTTCGTGCTCAGATAGAGCTGATCATCGCGTATCATGGCGCAGGTGGTAGCGCCATTGAATGACGGTGCCTGAAAGATCAATCTTCGAAGATAGTCAGAACCCAATAAAGTCTTGTATAATGAAGATAGTGCTCAGAATACAGAAGTTATCTTTTTATAGCTAGTTTTAAATTCAAATAATATTTAGTCAAACGATGCCATTTTGTATATGTACCTGCGATGCAGTGGTTATCTCTTTCGCTTCACACCCGGAAGGCCCCGGGTTCAAGACCCCGTCGGTGCGGAGGAAATCTTTTATGCTCGTTTGTTTAAATTGACAACTAAATTAGCTCAAAGAGAGTTCAACATCGTGTATCGTGGAGCAGTTGGTAGCGCCGCTGAGTGCCGGTGCTTAAAAGATCAATCTTCGAAGATGGCCAATACCCAAATCGGTCAGTATTACAAGTGGGATCAGCACCCTAAGCGGTCAGTATCCCAAGTAGGATCAGTACCAAAAGAGGTCAGTATCACAATTCGGATCAGTACCCGATGAAGTCTTGGGTCCGTGCTCAGATACCGAAGTTATTTTTTTTATATAGTTAGTTTTTAATTCAAATAAGATTTAGTCGAACGATGCTCACTTGTATATGTATCTGCATGTGTAGACTAGATTTATGTCCCTTTCATGGATTATTTATTCACAAATTTATCTTCATTATTTTGAATTATTCCACCCTTGCACCGTACTACGTGAATTTAGAAGAAGAAAAAAGGGGCTATTCAACTCCCTCAAGGTCGTTTTTGCCAACATGCATTTCCCTTTTTTAAGCGTCACAAACCACTTCACTCTTATTACTAGACATCACTCAAAAATGTTGAAAGTAGTGGCTATTTAAACTTTCTAAATTTCCCCATTACATCGGTGGGTTGTTAAGCCTAGTTTAATATTTCATAGATTACGTGAGAACGGAAGACGATAATTTGAAATAGGTTGATAAAGGAAGTGATTAAATTTCCTTTTTTACAATGGGACCAGTCACGCTAGCTACTACGTTTGGATTTTATGTCCGCCATTTTACAAGATGGTGGCGTATTAAAAAAATCCCAAGGTCATTTACAGAACTTAATGTCAGCGGTTGAAACCGTACGGAAGGTTTTATTTAATTTTTCGAGCGCCGTTTTTCAAAATAGCCGCGGATGTAAAAAAACGCTTTCTTGATAAGTATACGCCGGATACTATTTAAGAGTAATGTCCTTGCAAAGTTTCATATTTCTTGGAGAATCGGTTTGGACTGGACGTTGATGATCAGTATATAGTCAGGACTATGACCACTTCATGTTGTAAGGACTATGACCAATTCATGTTGTCATGAACTATAACCACTTCATGTTGTCAGGACTATGACCAATTCATGTTGTCAGACTATAAAAACTTCCAGTTGTCAGACTATGAAAACTTCCAGTTGTCATGGACTATGACCACTTCATGTTGTCAGACTATGCCCACATCATGTTGTCATGGACTATGACCACTTCATGTTGTATACTTCTGCCTATATCCGTAGAATGGGGTTAGAAAGTTAGATATTCGTTTTCAGTGCCTCTAGAAAATTTTTTTTCAACTTTAGAAGAAGAAAGCGAAATATGTTTTTTATACACAGTTGTAAGGAGCTTGTTAACCATTATCTCAGCGGCAGTCGCGGGAGAGTTGTAAAAAAAAAACACGTTAATATAAGCCGAAGCATCGGGGAAACCGGTTACGTTTAAAAGTTAAATCTTGAAGAAGTTTTGAAACATCTTTTGGCGAAACAACTTCCCCTTTTCAGAAATTCAGACGAAATGCCTTCAACTAATAATAATGGGTAGAGAGAGAGAACATCAAAAAATTCAAATGTTATGGCTATCCTTTTTTTAAGCCTCGAAAATAATGCCCCCATTAAATAACTACTTTGCCAAATTCATTACGTATAAGTAGCTTGTTCAAAATTCAAGTACTGACCGGTTGTCGTCTTTTACTCTAGAAAAGCGTGGGTTCATAGAATTTAACGTGTAAGACGGGGATTTTTGTGTGTAACATTTTAAACCGCAATATTCCAACAAATAGGTACAGTAATGTTGCAAATATTCTAAAAGTTATTTAATTATTATAAACTTGAGATAAATCAGTAAATCACCAGTATTTAGTTGATACGACAAAGTATGACGACACTTCCTATACTTCGTAATGCTAGAGACTTACAGTTCGAGCTAGTTCGAGGGAGAACGACAAGCGAGAATTGAAGTACTACACTCGGTGGTTAATTTTGCAGTCCATCTTCCTATTTAGTCTTTACTAAGCCTTTGACAGCGCCTCACCATGAGAATCTCTGACGTTTCATCTACGTCACTTCATGACAAGCTCCAGTTTGTAACCAGTGACAAACTTATGAAACATACTCATGCTATAGAGAACAATAAGCAATAATTATTCAAAATGATTGAAAAAAAGTTTGCAAGGTTATATAAAACGAGATTATCTCATCTTAGGTGATTAATTTTTTCTCTTAAATTTTATTTCTTTTTTTTTCTAGAGCAATTAAAGACAGATGCTCAAGAATTCAGCGGGGATCGTGTCCGAGCGTTAATTTCCTATTTCTTGGTAATATACCAAAACTGGTAATTTACACCGTGGCGTTTCTAGAAAGAAATAAGTATAACGCTATATAGTCGTCGACTATATAGATAGACAAGTTGGGAAAACCAAAATATTACCTCTCCGAGTCAAGACGACTACTTTCAAACTTATTTACCCAGATATGGAAATGTTTCTTAAGTTAAAATTTATGAAATATTAAAGCAGTATACAAAGCATAGCAAATTTACTGTAAATCAGACGACATTTTACATCCAATAATGATATACTTGTACACATTAAAATCATCCGATGGGGGAAAAACGGGTCATCGGCGTTTTATAAATGACGCTAGCGCAATAAAGCGTGCAAGGTACCAAGGCTTAACAAAAATTGTAGGATAACATATTTATAGAGATAGATAACAACTTTTATAATTAAAATTAGAAACTAACATATCCCTTAAAATTCTCGCGTGATCAACTGGTTTCACGCCAATTAAATAGCTATAGTCCCATACAGCTATTTGTATTAATTCCTCCATGGTTTTTTCGCCAAGCTGAGAACTACGCGTTTTACGTCACGTTATCAAAAAAGCAGACTATTTTCTTTGAAGACCGCGCTAGCTCAGCGCTAAGCACCGTGACGTCAAAATTCAAAAACAAAATCCCTGGGCCGCGTTCAGCAGAGCCACCATGATTATAAATCTAAGCCTAATTATTTAAAAGTGTATTTAACTTTCGGCTCACTCTGAACCGTTAATGTCTCTGCATTACAGAAACGAAAACTAAACCCAAACTTTTACTTTTTGGTTCACTAGGCCTATTGACAAATAAGAGTTCATTTGACCAACATAGCAGCGTTGTGCTTGTATTCACTATGATTTTAGAAAGGATTATGCTATAAACAGATGTAGTATAGCTTAAGTAATATATAAACATCCATTTTAAATAATAATATTAAAAAAAATCTTTGGAATATCAAAATGAAATAGAGCTTTAAAGCTACAAAAGTACTAAATGCATCATAATTACGAAAAATATTTCCACATATTCAGTTTATATTAAGGATAAAGGGAATATTATGGTTGTGTTGGATTTCTTTACACATCAAAACGAAACGAACTTCTAACGCAGCGCACTACTGTAACAACGGACGGACACATACAGACAAAAACATAGACTGCTTTTAACTCTTTCCGTATTAATTTTAAATTGAGAAACAAGATTATCTTAAATATTAAAATAAATATAATTAATATTTAATATTTTCTTCGTTAGTTATTCGCCTTATTGAACGTTACATCGTTTTAAAAAAGAACAATTAAACATTCTTGAGAGACTTGACTAATATTGGCGTTTGAAATGAAGCATACGCCGGTTGCTTCGCCTTACTAAAATAGGTAGTATATAAGGGTTTCGAATCGCATCCATGGATAAGAACAGCGCAATTGCGTGAACCTTTGGTGGAAGCCCCACCTTAGGGAGGCCGGACGTTTCTCGTAACCCTGGCCGATCGCCGCGTATGTCTTAACCTTAACGATGATGATGGAGTAGAAGCCAGGTGTGCAGACTGGTGTCCATGTGGGATGGACAAAAACAATGACCAGAAGATGGTGGTGTGTAGAAACCAGTGTGTACAGATTGGTGTCCATGTGGGATTGACAAAAACAAAGACCAGAAGATGGTGGTGTTAGAAGCCAGGTGTACAGACTGGTGTCCATGTGGGATGGACAAAGAGCAGATGACGGTGGTGATTAGAAGCCAGTGTGGACAGACTGGTGTCCATGTGGGATGGACAAAGACCACAAGAGGGTGGGGATTAGAAGCCAGTGTGTACAGACTGGTGTCCATGTGGGATGGACAAAGACCAGAGGCTGGTGATGTTAGACAGGCAATGGAGTAATAGCCTGTAAGTGTAATACAATTTTCGAAATTTCCGGAAATTGAGAACACGTTTGCTCCGATTTGCAAACTGCGAACGCGGTCACGTGGGTGTAACAACAGACAGACACACACACACACACACCCACCCACACACACACACACACACACACACACACACACAGACACGTCGAAATTAGAACCTCTCCGTGACATACGTCACTCGGAGAGGTAAAAACTAAAAGTTCGTTCCTCGAGGGTTTGTTGAGAACCGCTCCTTCTTCAACGTCTCAACGTCTACAAGTTCTTTTACGATTAATTTTTGCTAGGTAACAAGTCGTCCCCATTTAGTTGCCGAAGTTTCGCAAGTACAATTATTTAATTTTTATTTTTTTCTACTCGAGTCTACATTATTTTATTTTTCTTCAAATGAACTGAATTGAAAATTGGTTTAATTAAATATCAAGCAAGTATTAATATTAAATGGCGTCGAAGTGCAAGAAGGAATTTTTAATAATTAGTTCATATGTCATGTTTCGCAATCACTTTCGGTATATGAGGATTGATATATTCGCGGCTGAACATTGGATACACTTTAACCACGTGATTTGAGTTAAGCATACAGTTTTAATTAACTAAGAATATTTTAAATTGGTACCACCATCTCTCTTACGTAACTCAAAGAGTTATACCTTGGAAAATCGTCATAAATGTCAGGAAAAATGATTTTAAAGTAAATACTATAGGTATTTTACATTGGTTAGGTACGTTCATGGTAACAGTCATTTATGTGCAGCAACATTCTGACTTTTCTACAAATAAATGTTGAAATTGGTCAAGGAAAATTATTTTAGAGTTTTATAGAAAAACCTGTAAATGTTTGTCATCAGTTGTCAGGCCATATTCGTCATCATAAATGTTTGGTTAAGTTCATGGTAACAGTCATTTTTGTAGTACACAACAATATTCTTGACTTTTCTACAAATAAATGATGAAATTGATCAGAGAAAATGATTTTAAACTGTCAACGAAAACCCTGCGAGAGTCGAGCAACTTTGAAGTGAAAAATCGGTGGCAACGTACGCCATGCACACTGTATAAATTGCAGAGTTAAGTTGTGGGCGTGTTTAGAGTTACTGAATCGATTTTGGCAATTACGCTAGGAAGCTTAAACGTGTAAATTGTATTACCGTTAAAAGCTCAGCGAAAATATCAAGAACAAAAGGTCTATACGTAGCTACCTCCCTCCATTCTCTTTCTCTCTTTTACCTCTCTTGAGTCGCTGCGAGCGAGCGGGGGAACCGTATAGAAACTTCATTATGTTAATTAGGCCCTCGGTGCGACGTCGCTGGCACGCCATTACGTTCATTGCAATGCCCTTCATATACGATACAAGACTGAATGTTAACGTTGGGGGCATAGAAGTCTCTTCTTTTCAGCTCGAGATGTCTTTAGCTTTGCAGAGTGCTGACTTGATACCACGTAAAGATTCAGAGTAGCTTTATATATTTCCTTGAAGAATGTTAGACAGGACACGTTGAACGTAAGGACCTTCGCTTAATGAAAGACATTGTCTTTAAAATTTAAAAGTGTATCTATTCCTTATTCTAAGGGGCAAATAACTTATTTAATTTTCACGATAATTTCAAGTGATTATTTAAAACATTAGCGTATTTTTCGAGGCATAGATTATGAAACCGAAACTTTATTCATAAATTTAGTATTTTTTAAACTTTAAAATTCGATCAAGAGTCGACAACCTCTCGTTCTTTCGGAATCCAAAACCGTTTGTTTAGGTCAAACTTATAGCGCATAACCTTATGCTTATACCAATACCACGCTTTTAGTTGCAGTATTTGCGCTTGTAATGGATTTACGTATGTTGGGCGATTTTGAACATAACTTTGTTCAACCTTACCTAATAAAATAGCGAAGCCATAGGCGGATTAATACACAATGTTAAACACCGTATAAACAAAGCTGTGTTATAATAGTCAATCTGCGTTTGAACCAAGGTATAGTTTTAACGTTTAAGCCTTTTTGCTTTGCGTCTCTCTTTTATATTCAAACATTTGCGTTTTTTGTTAAGTCTGTCTACCTTTGGTTGGTTTATTTGTTCTAAGCACGTCAAATATTGATCCATTTATTCGTCTACAGCGGGCATGGTTGAAATACCAAGTATTTAGCATCGTTTCAAAGGGAATAAGTGGAGTTATCGCATACCCAAAGGATTTAATTTTACCTCATGAGTTCTGACACTGCAAGAACGGACGGGTCTGTCTTAATTGTTCCGCCACCTGTTTTTCTCGACTCAAATGCAAGGTTTTTGCTTCATTATTTATTGACCATAATAGTTAATTTAAATATATATAGTCATACATTATATATTAAACCCTTTTGGCCCAATACCCTACATCACTCGGAAGAATGGTATACGTACAATCAACTGGAAATCATTTCACGCGAGGTAACGTTAGAAAAATTCATTAAGACCGCATGTGCCAAGCTCATAAACAAAACAATAGGGTGACCGTATGTGTATACCTTAGGGGCTCTCTTTATAAATATATTGTGCCCATACCCCGTTGGCGGTCATGCAGGTAATTAATGAGAAGCGAAGCTCATATAACCGGTCCCGTTTAACCCCCATACCATAAAACAATCAACATTAACATTGCATTGTCCGAGAGTATAGATGCTGGTAAAGTCGAGGCTCCGAACAACGATTTTTCATCTTGAGATTACCCCAAAACCAGACCACTTTTCTTGCTTGGTAAAGCTTCCAACTACGGTTCGAACTCCAATTGAAAATTATTTCATTGAAGACTTGGGCAAGATCATGGCTAGATCCATGTCTGTCCATTGTAAAATCGCGAATTAAGATAAGGCCTGAACGTATGCCGATAAGTGCCAATGATTTTGGTTTGAGGTTTATTCAGCTAGGGACGTTGGACGTACCAAAACAAAATGCATCGTTAAGAGAAGCCAACCAGGGTCGTTAAGAAGGGAACCTCTCGGTCTACTGACTTTCTTTTGATTTTCGCCGAAGATATATCTCTTTCTTAGGATAGGGGAACCATGGGGAACCGCAATCTGTCCTGTTTTGTTGCTTTTCCCTTAGCCTTGCCCCCACCCTGCAGCCTAACTCAGTACTTACCCTTTTGAGAGAACTTTGTATAAGGTCTATTCCTCAGTAAATTTCTTCACTATGCTAGTTTAAATTACGTGTAACTCCGCCATACTTTAATCTTAAACGAACTTTATGGTTGGGATGGATTGTAGCCAAACTGCGTCCGCCTGCCATCATGATGCTGGCTTATTATCAGCACCATCGCTTTGGCATTAGCTATTTTATATTACCTCTCGCTTTAGGTAAGGTAGGTGGGTTCATAGCCGCGCGTACTTTTACCTGAGTCCTCTCTAACTACCTGCCTTCGAGCCAGGTCGAAAAAAAAGGAGACCCCTTGTTCTTCCTTAGAGGGGTCAATCATAAATAACTTAGTATCCAAGACACGTTGGCAACGTTGAATTCCATCCATAGAGGCGTTCGTATGTGTTTGGTATTGTAACCGTATACTATAATGTTTAGTGATCGACCCCACGTTTGTAGGGATATATTTGGGGCGATGCTCCATGGTTTGTTCGACCAATATATGGTGCTAGCTCTAGCCGCCTCAGCCGGTAGGGGGCCTATTTTTCAGGGTGGAGTTCCTCTTTTCGTCCGTTTTAGAAAAGCCCATATCAACGAAAGTATATTACAAGATGAAGTTATAGGATTAAAGCACGACACAAACCGCTATCTACAAAAGACTGAAAAGCTTATAGTATTCTGTTCAATTCAGTGATCAGACAAGAAGTGATATCTAATTTATTAGGGTAAGGTATAAATTCGCCACATTTCCAGCTTTATCACCAGTCCAAACGTAGGTTAGGAGTTAATCCCCGCCTCTAAATTACAACCAGCATCTCATTGTTTCTTGAAAACTCACGTCAGCGCAGCGCGAATGACGAACATTACTTGTATTTTCCGACTGAGGACAGAGGCGAAATAGCCCGGCCTCTTTTTAGGTCCCCCCTTGTATTTTGAAAGGGAGACTGGGACTACGGCGCGCGAATACTTAGGCATACCTTCTCCCTAATAAACTAGAATCCCTTCATGATATAGACTAATACACTTAAAATACTGGTGAACTTTCTTTTAAACTGCCTAGCCTACTTCGGGTTTATCAATTTCTTCCAAAACGTGTATAGTAGAAGCGAAACATCGCCTCGACCCAGCCAGCACCAGCAGTCAGAGAAAAATCTTTTAACCATTTTGGCTCCCTTCTTTCTAAGAATCTAGAAGTTCTTTCGTCTTTCCCAAATAAGAACTGGAATAAGCGACGTAGCCCCGCCAAAAAGCCAGTTATAACACCCCCAACCAGATAATATATATATATCCCCCGTCCGTATACCTAGTCTTTCTTTGGCCCTGTATTTTTACTTTACCATTTCCCAATCTCCCAAAAATGTCTTGGCCGCGAGAAGACATTCCTCCAAGAGTCATATTCCCCAGGATTCCTGCTTCATGACTTTTTTCTTTTAGACCTAATCTCTTGTGGTGAAATAGTAGAAGGGAAACCGTCGACCGCGTCGATGAACTTAGTGAAAACCCCCTTGTTTGTTATGGCTTCCGTAAGGGGATTATCAAATGTTTGGTTTATAACTAGCGACAAATACATTAACCCTATTTATGGGCAGAAAAATATATTTATCCAGTAATGGTGGCTGGCATTTCGTGCTATTTATTCGTACGAAGGTTTGTAATAAAAGGCTAACCATTAGCCAAGACGCCCACGGTAGACACTTAAGAATTGTTATTATGGGGTCCCGTGGCGCCTATTGAAAAATGGATATGCATTACGGAACAGCAGCTCTGCATGGCAGTATTTATTTCTACACTTTCTCACACAGATCCAGGATGAGTTAAAAATGGCAACCATGTTCTTAGATATAGGGGTCATGAACTTGCTGATTAAAAACCATTAGCATTCATTTTAAACTACCAATAATAGAGATTTATTACTTGTCTTATAACAATTTCTCAAAATATATTAGAGTTTTGGATTAAAAGATATATCTCTGAATTATGACGTTGAAGGACCAAGGATATTTGTGGTCTTACCGAGGGGTTTAACACTATCAGATCCCATGATTCCACCAATTATGAGTGCATCTTTTAAAGATTACGCGTTATCTCTTCATAGTACATTCAAACTCACACCATGTACTCTTATTATAGTACTTGAGTGACTAACCCCTCGGGTTATTACGTTGAGTGACTGACCCCTCGCTTATTACACGCACCATTCCATAACACTCTTCAAAATTACACGGATTAAGACAGTTATTTCAAACATATCGTTGGAGTTATTGACTCTTAATCTTAACTCAATTTATTGGAAAAATAAGTCGAATTTTTCTCTTATAAAATATTAAACTTGTAAGTATGGTCGTAAAAATGTATATATATTACTGGATAAAAGAGAAAATCAGTTCGACTACATAATTTATCAAGACATAGCCTACACTTTTGAAAGAGATAAGAACTAGGGAACAGAACTTTTCCATATAAACGAGATAAAATGAAAGTCTTTAGAATAATATTATCGATTGGTCGGTTTAAGGTGGAGGAGATATTCTTTTTTTTCTTTTCAATCTCTACACTATAGTAGTTTGAAAGTCCCTGAAAAATTCGTCATTTTGAGATAAGAAAAATATGTGATTATAATACCCACCCTTGCTACGAAAGTTCCAGGGCAATTAAGGGTTATACGGAGTGTTAGGACCGAAGTAAAGTGAGATTTTTAAGTCTAAAATATTTTTTGACGTTTTTTCGGTCCGGGGTTACAGTGTTTTAGGGATGACCCCTTAAATAAATTAATTAGAAATAATTGTAATTCAGTTTCTTATACTTTAATTGAAGGGGACTTCCATAAAACACTCTAATGTCTATAACTTGTAAACGGTGACCCATAATTGTAACAGAATGTTTTAGAATATTGTAGATTCAAAACCGCCTCGGTCCGATACCACCAAAACCTTTTAAACTTACAATATGAAACAAGGTGTAATCAAGAAGTGATATCTAGTTTATTAGGGAGAAGGTATAAATTCGCCACATTTCCAGCTTTATCTCCAGTCCAAACGTATACTGGTCCGGAGTTAATCCCCGCCTCTAAATTACAACCAGCATCTCATTGGTTCTTGAAAACTCACGTCAGAGCGACGCGAATGACGAAAATTAGTCATATTTTCCGACTGAGGAGAGGCGAAATAATCCGGCCTCCTTTTACGTCCCCCCTGGTATTTTGAAAGGGGGACTGGGACTATGGCGCGCGAATACTTAGGCATCTTATACCTTCTCCCTAATAAACTAGATATCACTTCTTGGTGTAACCGTAGGCTATTTGTAAACAAATGCAAATAGAATAAATAAATAACAACGTTATTACAAATCTTACTTCTGTATTTACAAAATACAATTAGAAAAAGACTACAAGACAGGAGAAAAAAAACTACAACAATGAATTCGTCTTTTATCTTTTAAAAACATAATTTAAAAACGGATAATATGTACATTGATATTATTTACAATGATATTAGATTTTTTTAAAATTGTTTTAATGTTTGTGTGTGTTTTTTCTTTTTTAACAAGGCTGCCAAATAGGTACTATTTACGAATTTGACTTTATAATTAAGGTTTAATGAAAGTCCCACGTAATGTTTTTTTTATTTAATTTATTTTTTATTTTTTTTTTTTTTTTGAAAAAGACCTTGCAATTATATATTTTGTTAAATGCCGCGCTGTGGTCCTAAGTTTATGGCTGCTGTGGGATTATTTTAATGTTTTGAGGGGGGGGGGAAGGGGGTGGCACTGAAAATCATTTTAACAAGTGTTAAGTTTAATTTTAATTTTAGGTACTTAAATTCTTTTTTTTTGGAAAAAATTCGTAATTTTTTTTTATATTTAACTCTAATTAGACTAATCTCTAATTATTATCTCTCTCTCAAATTTAAGATTTTATAAACTTATGTGTATATAGTTTATGTAGGTTTTAAAGTGAAGAATATTCTATATTATTCTAATATTAAGAAAAATACAGAATATTCTAAGTTATAATAATGACAAACAATTAAAGGGAATATGAATGTATCACTTTAAAATCCGCATAAACCACAAGCTCGTTTTGTTTCTTTACTTACTTTCACTTTAACACTTTTTAATAAGTATTTAATTCTAATTTAATTAACATCTGATACACGTTGTTTTTCTTTTCTATCCGTTTAAAATTGAAATGGAATTTTCTTACCTTTATTTAATCTCGTATTAATTGTAATTAATTACAAGCATCATCTCATCTTAATCACTACCAATTTCCAACTTGAATTAGTTAGTTTAGTACTTTCTAAACACATTCACGATGAACTAAAAAAAAAAATGGCACTCATGAACGTTATATAAATTTTCTTTGGGATTTTCCAAAACATTTAAAATAATTAATCGTCCTACGCATATTTTTTTTTTTTTTTGCCTTATTATCCAAACGTTTTTCTATTATTTTATCCCTAATAACTAACTATGTTTTAATAATTACCCCTACGCTGCTTGTTGCAAAAAACCTTCGCTTAATTTGAACCCCTTCATTACGGCAGAATTTAATTTGTTAGGACACCGGTGGCACCAATAAAAACCATCTTAAATTATAGAATAAGCTTTATTTTCGGGGGGAAAAGGTTCTACCGCGATCCTAGCAACTCTCACGGTAATAAAGTAGCTTATGACCTCGATATATTGGAAGATAATAAATTTTACCCTTATTTTGTAATTAAATGTTTTAGCTGGCCACGCGATCTTAAAGATTTTTTGTGTGTGTTGGCTGGCCCACATTTTGTGAGTATTATTTTATAAATGCGTTTTCAAAAATGACATTAGATAACGGTTTAATTAAAATGGTGTACCATTTTTAAAGATAGGAACAGAATTATTTAAAAAAAAAAATTATATAATATCCAAAACGTTTTTGGATAATGCAGTAGCGAAACAAAAACTAAAGAATTCGCTTCAATGTACGTTATTTTCTGGACTAACAACTGATACCCGTAGCTTTTAAATTACACGGATATTTTATTTTTTCTGTTGGTTTCGCGGTATTACTTGAGGTTTTAACGCTAAACTTGTAACGTCAGCGTGTACGTGTAGCAATATAAAGATGGCTGACTGATTAATGAGTTATGTTTGAATTGAGTAGATAATGAATTATGTTTGAATTGAGTAGATAATGAATGAACTGCTCGTATAATTCAATAAAAGATGACGTTTAACGTTCGAATTTCATATGAAAGCGAAGATAATTCATATAATCCATTAAAATTAATAAAAAGGCTAGAAAAACACGACATTTTTTTAATGTACTGCCACTTTCAATGATGTACCATTGAATGAACTTGATTTTTGGGGAAAAATCTGCTTTTAGCTTTAAAAGGGAATTCCGAGTTGTTAACCTCTGAAAAATACGTACGTAGATAAGGATAAAATCATGGCCCGTGTTTTTGTGAACTTTGAATTAGCTTTTACAAGTTGTTCGTGGCTTAATCGTTTCCACCTGTTAGCTACTAAAGGAAAATAGTCATTGACAGCTAGCTACACGTACATGCCACACGTTTTTGGCAGTTCGAGTGTTGAAAAACCCTCCTCAACATTGAGTCAATTACAATAATATAATTTATCACATAAAAATGAAATTGTCTATCGAAGACGGCAGTGTTTTCTTTACATTTGAAAGAAATACGTCCTCGACACATAGATTGTTCGCCAAATGAACAAACAGTGAACACCACCACGGATATACATGGTTAACGAGGGTCTTTGTTATACAGCCCTACAAGTCGTTCAGACGTAAGCTTCGGCTCTTCCTCGTCTGAAGAGCCTATTGTAAAAGTTCTTCCACGAATTGAACGTCTTCCCAGACCATATCCAGAAACCGGATGTAATACCGACGACCAAGGTCATCAAGTACTTGATCATGAAGACGGCGAAGACGGGTTTGACGTTATGTTTCGTGGTGGGCACCAATGGATTATCGGGGCACGGAATACTAAAGTACTTTTGGTCGCACATTTCGCGTTGCCACGTTAACATCCACGTTTCCAAGTACGTTTGTTCGTAGAAATAGCAAGCCAGGACGATAATGGCGGGTACGGTGTACAAGACCGAGAACACCACGATGCGTATCATCAATTTCTCCAATTTGTCCGTTTTGGTGCCGTCCATTTTCATGACGGTGCGGATTTCGCACAAGGATATGAATCCGGCCAATAGGAAGGAAGTGCCCATGAAGAGATAGGTGCACAATGGTGCCAGGATGAAACCCCGTAAGGAATCGACATTCCAGACGCCGACGTTGCAAACGCCGCTTAAAATGTCGCCTTCCGCTTTCCCCATGGCTAATATGGTAATGGTTTTAATAGCGGGCACTGTCCATGCCGCCAAGTGGAAATAATGGGAGCTGTTTTCAATGGCTTCGTGGCCCCATTTTAATCCGGCCGCCAAAAACCAAGTTAGGGTTAGGATAACCCACCAAATGGAACTGGCCATGCTGAAGAAGTACAGCATCATAAACAGTATGGTGCACCACTCTTTCTTATTTCCTTGCGTGATAGTGCGAACCATATGGACCCCTTCTAGATCAGTCGGTGGCGGAAATGGCTCGTTACAAGCCACGGTGTCTCCCATAACGATACCCACCACGTGGGTGCAGGCGACGACGAAGTAGCACAAAGACAGGAAGATGATTGGTCTCTCGGGGTACCGGAAACGATGCATGTCCACCAAGAAGGTTAGGACGGTGAATAAAGTTGACAGCAAACATATGATGGACCAAACACCTATCCATATTTTGGCAAAGTGGCGTTCTTCGGGTTTAAAAAACATCATGTCGCAGGGGGCTCCGCAATTTTTCTCGACCTTTTTCCCAACTCTGAAGACGTAATCCAAACCCTGCGGGACACGAAATTCGATAGGACAGATAAATTCGCGGGTAAAGTTACCCGTTGTCGTGAAACTGAGACCTCCTCCACCTCCAAAATTGCTCCCGGGGTTTAAGTTCGTGGAATGAGTGTTGGCGCGATCGGTATTATTTTCACCTACGCATAACTCGTCGGTATTAGCTTCCGGAAATTTGTCACAGTCCAAGCTCTCTGGCCACCGGAAACCGAACTTGTTCATAAGACCCTCGCAACCGGTACGAGCCGACATACAAAGGGATCGGCATGGTGGGATGGCGCGTTCTATTATGGTGCACACTGGCGCGTACATGGAACACAAGAAGAACTGCAGGTCGGGACTACACTGAACTTTAACCAATGGAAAAAATTGGTGCACT
Source organism: Phalangium opilio (assembly GCF_054372755.1). Classification (NCBI taxonomy): domain Eukaryota; kingdom Metazoa; phylum Arthropoda; class Arachnida; order Opiliones; family Phalangiidae; genus Phalangium; species Phalangium opilio. The sequence continues at coordinate 1,083,683 of NW_028324187.1, read as the reverse complement.
TCTAAACCGGCGTCTTCTTGTTTTTGATGGTTTAACAAGTTTGGCATGATGGTCTCGTTGTATTGAATATCCTTACACAATGGGATGGTAATTGGTTCACATCTGCCATGATGCGGTATCACTTCGCGATCCGAAACTCGAGAACTGAGCACTTGGCCCGAGGCTCTACTAACGTCGGCGCCGAGGCTGAGGACCGTGAAAAATGCCCAGACGGACGCGACTTTACTAGAGTAGACCGTTTTCATATTGACTGTCTTACCAAAAACTAGATCACCGTATCGTTAATTCATTTAAAAGTAAATTACTAAAGTTCCTAACCCGAGGGGGCACTCGGAAGGTGACGTTTGGGACAACCGTGGGCAACAAGGGCCTTCGGAAATTAAGTAGCGAGAAAAACTGGAGGTAGCCACCGCGGATGACTAGCGAAAAGCATATCGCGGGCTAAAATGGCTGAATTCCAAAATGCTCCTCTGTGCTCTGTCGGCTGGGCTTAGCCTCGTTCGCGCGTTTTCCTCGTAGATCTCCCTCTCCCTTGCTAGACTGGCTTCTCGGGATTGGTCGGCCGGCTTTTTTTTTCGATTCGGAGGAAATTGGGCGCCACGTTGATGTTTGGTGTGGCTAGGGGGAGACACCGTATAAGGAGGTATTTGAACTAGAAAGGTTAAGAGCGACATTCAACGGAGTTTTGAAGATGTTTAATTCAGATGAAGTTAATTTATTCGAGAAAAGAGTTTGATTTATGGAATATGGGATTTATTTGGATTTCAGATAACCCATATATATTTTGGATAAATATTACAATTTTCTGTGGTTATGGTTCAATTAGAAAGATGTGTGTTGCCATCTAGGAGTTCAAAGTTGAAAACTACGCTGGAAAATAGCTTTCCATTCTCAAAAAGATGAAAAAGTTATCTGCAATTAATATTTTCGCTTTTACTTTCATTTTTTTATCTCTCTTTCATTACAACTTTAATTTCACTTTCACTTTTCTTCCATTTTTTCATCATCCGTTAAATTTTTATTTATATTTCTAATTGTCCATATACGCTTTAACATACGTACTTTCGGCTATGGCACTCCATGTTATTTCCCAGTAGAGCTTATTAAATTAAAAGGTAGTGGACTGCCATGCCTCTATTGAAATAGGCATACGATGCATTCAAAAGAAGTTACAAATCCGGACTGCGATTTACCTTACCAAAAGTATAAAATTAATTAACTCTCACGACGTCCTTGGGAGTGACCGTTGTTCTGTCAATTGGTGCGCTGGTCACTGAAGAAACGTGTTGGTCAAACCAAAGCCAGACTGTCCAGACACCCAAAGAGATGAAAGATAATAATCCTAACGCTGTAAGCACCAACAATACAATTTCGCAGGACTTCATGTTCATCAACTTAGACTAATTAAGAGTTGAAGATTGGAGAAAAGTTTATAAGAAAAACTGCATTGAAATAATTGGCCGGATATGTAGTAAAATCGGAAATGGAACTGTGTACGATAACAAACGTATAAATCAACAGGAAGTTAAAATACTAACGAAATCCCGTCCTCATTAAGAATTCATGGAAATTGAGATCTCCTTAATTAAAACCTGCATTTGTTTAGTACATTTTATAAAATCCGAACGCTTATTTTACTAATTCTTAGTTAATTAAGTCCCTAATCTCTATTATAATGAAGAAATGGATAATCAACGTCTTAGTGAGCTCTATATTGGTAACGATGGCAATTATTATCTGGGTTTTCATGGGAGGACGTAGGAAACCCACCACTGTTGATGTCTTAACAACTGCCTCGACTGACGTACATTTATTGAAATACTTTCAAAATGAAACCATTACTGTAGATACTATATCAAGTATAACAACGAAATAAGTCAATTGACATCATGAAATGTCAATGCAAAGTAGGAATATTTTGTGGACAATAACTTTCTAATTTAAGAAATCACGCCATATGCTTATATTTAATTGTTTTCTGAACTAAATAATAATAAGTCCATGAAACTTAAATTATTTTAATAGTCACCAAAGTTACAGATTACAATGTTGGTTTTAATATACTTAGGTTAGTTTCAAAATAACTGTTGAAAACCGTAGAATATTTAAAATGCTTCATTGCGCGGAGACGCATAACTCGTCGGTGTTACCATCCGGAAATTTGTCACAGTTTAAAGCCTCTGGCCACTGGAACCCGAATTTGTTCATAATACCCTGGCAACCATTACGGGCCGACATACACAGGGATCTGCACGGTGGTATGGGACGATCGACTATGGTGCACCCTGGCGCGTATACGGAACACAAGAAGAACTGCAAGTCGGTGCTACACTGAATTTTTATCAAAGGATAAAACTGGTGCAGTTCCAAACTGGCGTCTTCTTGATTTTGATGGTTCAACAAGTTTGGCACGATGGTCTCGTTGTATTTAATATCCTTACACAATGGTATGGTAATTGGTTCGCATCTGCCGTGACGGGGTATTACTTCGCCAGTACTAACATCGGCGCCACCAAGACTGAGGACAGTGAAAAATGCTAAGACGCGTACGACTTTACTACTAGAGTAGCTCATTTTCTATCTTTGCCTTAGAAAAACACCACAAGGATACTGAACTATTATGACTGACACCTACAGTACTTGTCCTTATTGATCCTCTCGGAATGTGACGTTTGGGACTTCAGAAACCAAGGAGCGATATAAACAGGATGTAGCCACCGCGAAGGTCTAACGAATAGTAGTATATCGCGGGCTAAAATGGCTGACTTTCAAACTGCTCATTTGTGCGGCTGTGCCTATAACCTTGTCCTTCGTTGTTGGCGCCTTCTTCTTCGTTGATACCCCTCTCCCTGAAAAGACTTAGCTATCACGGAATAAGTTTTCTGGTTTTTCCCGTTTCGGAGGAAATAGAGTTCAAATGTCAAATCGCGCTTAAATGGGAAGTTTTGTCTTATGTAATACTAATTTTCCAAGAAGTTACGCAATGCGCTTCCCCAATCCCTATTTCCCGAACTCAGTTGTCACTTCGGTTTCGAATTTTAAACAACTAGCCTATAAAAGTTGTTTTAAAATAACATTTCGCGATTCAAACCAGATAATTTCAAGATGGATAAATGCTCTATGGTGGCCGCTGTAGTGATGGTTCTTTGTATGTTGGCCTTAATAATTATCGCTATAACGATGTTAACTGTGTAGACGAATTGTTAACGTCGTAAATTCCATATTGAAGATGATAAACCCAATACTTCAGTTGATGAACTGAACTGCCTGTTACAACAGCATCTACTTAAAGTACGTATTTGTTGACTAACTGGTTTATATTTAATTTCATTGTGTTTTCTTGGAAAAGAACTAATTTATTCATTTTATATGTATATCTTTACCATATGCGATTGATAACCCACCCAATATAAATTTAAAATTATCCAGACAGCCAGACACTTTTCGTCACTATATGTGTGTATCTCGGTAATTTTGCCTTATCATCATCTCCTTTATTGGTGAAGAGAAGAAGATATGGATTAAAAAAGTTCGCTTCCATCTTGTTGTTTTTATCTTTCGTGCTCAATGCAGTACAAACATTATTGATTTGAAACCTATAACGGCTGGATGCGCTGAAAGTTCTAAACCTTCACATTTTCGCTGTCATACCATTCTATCACTTTGATCAATGAACAGTATGTAAGCGCGCTGACTAGGCCTACCCTAGTACCAATGAAGTTTATAAATCAAATGGAAATTCTTAAACAGTTTATTTCAAAATAAAGTTTATTCGAATTACTTCTCGTTTTCAAAAGAAAAGCTTGAATAAATGTAGGAGTGACTTTTATATTGTTTCTAAATCATAGTGGGAGTCTGTGGGACAGAAGTCCATTATTGTGTGTTATTTCACAGGTGCCATCTTGTTACCTAGTACCTACCTCGGCCTGATGGAATGGAACTGAGGTTAACTTGGGAGGTGAAGGAGTTGGGGGTCAAGTCACCACCGGCGGACACGGGCGCCAATAGGGTAGTAGTACCTCAAACTTTGTCGCCCAGAAGCTTGGCTTACATGAGGTCACCAGACTCCCAATCATTATGTAATAACTCTATGGTATGTCTCGAGCCTCTTGTTAATAAATAATCGCTGAGGGTGTTATGGTGAAACTACGAAAAAAAGTTTATTCTTTTTTTCTAGGAGTCAAAGTCTAATAAAAATTTTTAATAGCATTTTTAAAAAATAAGCTCGGATAACACGTGATAAGCTAGAGGTTATATTTAGGTTCCGTTTTGGCCTCTCTTGTGGGAGTCTGATTAGAATGTTAACTGAAACGCTCCAATCGAACTGGATTCGTCCGGTTCTCCAATCCATTATCAAACTTAGAAGGGGTTTTCAAACCAACTGAAACCGAACAACATATCGGGGTCTATCACGCGCTCTCCGCAACCCAAAGATAAAAAACATTTCTTTCGCTCAGTGAAAAAAAAATGCCTACAGTGCGATAGTGTTTTTAAGTTGTTGTAATTACGTATGCGAGCGACAGAAAAAAAATCCGTAGGGAGGGAAAGAAATTACTTGTCGCTCCCGATTTTGCGGTATCAAAGTCCCTTTTCCGCGGATTGGTATATAGATAAGCTCTGGTTTCAATTATTAGGTGAACAAGAATAAAAGACTCCTCTTTTTTAGCGCATTTCTCGACCAGTTTGGATGTCTGTTAAGCCTACTAAAAAAACTACCTATAGTCCCCGCCCAACGATTGTACGTCTAACTCTTGTGACTTCACTATGGAAATAAAAAGGTTTTTGTGAGTATGAATTTACTTTAAGTAATTGAAGGTGCGACGTCACGTTACGCGATCTAATTTCTACCTTTGAAGATAGAAATGACGTCATAAAGATGGAGAGGGTATACTGTATTAAACTCGCGATTGGGTGACTTACTTGGTCGCCATTATGCTCTCATACGCTTCTGACTAATTGTCTCACTGTCCGCCATTAAACGGGTTGCTTTTATGGTTACTTTGTATGGATGACGTAGTTTGACGTGCATCGTACCTGAAACCCTGTCTGTAATGTCGGCGTATCTAGCTAGATTCAGTACATTTGCCACCATGAATACATGAACAATATGGGTGACGTGGCAAAACGTCAAGCTTATGAGTCACATCTTAGTCCGGAAGACGCTGCTTAAAGTTAAATACGCACCAAAGACCGCAGTCTTGCTCTGAGAGCTTCGTACCCAATCAGGGCTGATGTATTATACAAGAGGTTGCCTATATTAAAGCTTTAAAAAATTGTTATAACTCGCTTTAAAACTGCTGCTGACTCTGTATGTATGATTCAAACTGCGTTTGAATTCGTTGTAAAATTTGACTGCGAATCGCTAGTACTTGAACTATATCACCCCATGGCATGCAAAACTTATGTATTTTCTTTCTGCACTTTGATTTTTAAGCACTTGGGATCGAGTGATAATGTTGTTGTTTGAATCCTTATATAGAACAAACTTACTCATACCGCGTTGAAGGGTTAAATGGCCGGGAAAAAAGGCGCTATCTCCGAAATAAGTGTACACTTATTTCTCGTGATCGGCGCTTGCTTGTACCTTGCAAAGTGTATACTTATAGTTTTTTGTTTATCTTATACCATATGGTTTACGGAAGTACGGTTGAGTTACGGTTAGTCATTATATTGACAAACGCGAATTATCCGCGTTGATACCTAACAGTACGATACCTTGCGGTTAAGATTATGCGCAGCAAATTCAGGCTGAAACTCTCTTTTACTTCATCGCTGAAAATGCCCGTTCATCGCTTGTTATTTCAAACAACGTTTTGTCTCGGTATAACTGTTAATACTCCAGTCACTATAAGTACAATTAAAGTAGATGCGGAATTTATTATCAGAATGTGATAGGAAAGTTTTTTTTTATTGGGCAATTCGTTCCGTTTTCAAAAAGGCTAAATTGGCTTTTGAATCGAAATAGCTAGATTAAGTCAGTTTTGAGCAGAATGAATCACGAAATAAATTTAGCATATTAACTTTCGTTTTAATCAGGAGTTAAGACGCTAAGGGAAGGTTAGTAATTTGGGGTCTTCTCTTCTCTATCTTGATAGCGTTTAATTCAAAATCGGGAATTAATATATTTAAAAGGAGCAGGAATGAATAACGGTTTACCTTTTAAGTTTTCCATTTCTTTGTGCTACAATTAATAGTAGGCCTAAAGGCTTCTGAAGATCTTAAGTATACTTAACTTATTCGAGATAATTTGACCCTGAGAATAAAATAATCTACTTTATTAAATTGAAAGGCTTAGTTTAAATCCCACGGGCGGTGTGTGAAAAAGAAAGTGATCGTATCATTCAAGTATCACGTGATATGTCCAAGGCTAATCCAATGCTAATAATAATAATAAAAAAAATCCTTGGCAATTTAGCATATTATCGTCTCCGACAAATAATGTATCCATAAATATACTAAAAGTAGCGATAATTATGGCTAATTCACCAGAAGGTACTGTTAAGTGAGAGATTACACGTGTCCCTATCTCGTAGTTAGGGAGTAAGGACGTAACCAACCACTCAATCACCTTTAGGGGGACTAAATGGGGGAACAAAAGATTTCTCAGACGTTCAAAATACATTTTTAACTCACGGTTCGTCATATAAACCACCTCATAAAGTGTTGGTAACATTATGATAAGAATTTTTAGGCATAAACCGTATTTCTTTTGGGTTTAAGGAGTGGCCGCACTCTTAAGAGTTTTTCGCTTTTCGTTGTCAATGATTAAAGTTCCTCTTGATATGAGGTTTCATTTCGTATCCTGTTGATTTTAGGCTTAGACTCGGGCTGAAAATGTGATTGACATATTTGTAGGTTTTATTTTAATAAATGTCTTCAAAATATGACTAATTTGGTTGAGTAACAACCAGATTTCGAACTATGTCTTGAACTTCTATAGACGTTTCTTTTCTTGTACTTCAGGTGTTTCCGGATGACCAGATTCAACGTGGTATAACGTATAGAGTACGACCCAAAAACTTCAGCGTATTGACTATCCAAAAGGACTTGTCCCTATTTTACTTTATCGCGTTACGAAGTTGAGATTTTACAACTAAACTTTGCATAAGAGTTGGTGCCCATGTGTACCGCAAGACGTCCATTTTCTAGAAGAAATTGGCGAAAGCGCGCGGCGGCTGCTGAGAAGAAACGGAGAATTCGGTTATTGAGCCAACACGGGTGTCTCATTTGTGATCGACAAACTGCCTTCATTTTGCAACAACGTAGGGCCCGTATTAACGTCAACCGTGTCAAGCCAACAAACCAGATTATCTCCTGGAAGGATATCTTCGAGATCATCTCTTCTCGCTGCCCAGCTGCTTCGAGAGCTTCGCGCGCAATGAGCTACAAGCTGAAAGCGCTGGGCAAACTGGTCGCTCGCATGACGGACGACGACGACCGGTCGCCGCAACTCAAATTGCGCGAACTACTCGTCCCTAACCATGACTCCGTTATTAAATTCGCGCCAAAGTGCGATGGAAAATGTTGCGAGTCGTCTTCCGACACCAACGATAGCCACGAACCCGAATTTAAGAACAATACGGAGTCAAATAGGCCTGGATTTTTCGAAAACATGATTAAGTCTCGCGTAGAATCAAATTCCAAGTCTGAATCGAAACTGGAAGTTTCGGAAACTACCCTTAAGAGAAAGCTGGACTTTCTTATAGACGACGTCGAAAATAACCATAAATTCTTACGTCCTCGTCTAATAGGAAATGATTCAATCGCGCCAATGGTCTCGTTTTGTAGCCGCTGCGGTTACGCTTTCGCCAATAGTTTGGATTTAAAGGCCCACGAATGCTCTTTTACTCCTTCAAGTCCTTGTGTCGTTTGCGGGGTTTTGGTAGCGCAGAATGTCTATGGCGAGCATTTGATCGCTCACGATAACGACATCCTCGAGAAGGCCGTTCATATGAGCGGAGACATCAAATGCGTCTATTGCTTGAAAGCCTTCGATAACAAGACTGCCCTGTTAGTACATTATCGTAGTCATATAGCCCAGTTTCAATGCGCGTCTTGTAAAGGTCATTTCTTCAATGCCCAAGACTTGCAGGTAATTGATTGATATATGCTTTCTCGTAACATAAGTTAATATTCTTTACCATCATTAAAGCAACACGTCCTGAAGGAACACAACCGCGTCGAACACCAACTCTACCACTGTTACATCTGCAGTAGACGTTTCGCCCACCAAGAAGCCATCGTTAACCATATGAGACTTCACTCTCACGAGATGCCCTACACTTGCAAAGAATGTGGCCGATCTTTCAGCCAAATTGGTAACCTTCAACGCCACATCAACACCCATCGCGGAGAGCGCCCGTATCTTTGCCAGCAATGCGGTTCCAAGTTTACCGATCCGGCCACGTTGAGGAATCACTCCCGGATACATTCCGGAGAGCTACCTTACGTTTGCGAGGTCTGCGATCGGGGTTTTACCCAAGTTGGTAACTTGAAGCGCCACATGGCCAAGCACGTCAATAGCGGCGCCGCAGATCGCCCGTTTCGTTGTCCTCAATGCGGCCAAGGATTCGCCCACGAGTCGACTTTGCGTAATCATTTTCGAACCCATACTGGGGAACAACCGTACAAATGCACGCTTTGTAAACGGGCTTTTTCTCAAATTGGAAATTTGAAGAGGCATATGGCCAAACACGCGGCCGTCCAGGATTTTCTATGCGGAGCCTGTAATCGCTGTTTTGCCAGCTCCACCGACTTGATACATCATTTTTGCCTAGCTGCTCAAATTAAAGGTATGATAACTTAAAAAGACATCTAAAGTTCGCTCTCTGTTGTCAAGCCTAATCCTCATTCTGTTTAATCTTAGATGACGCTGAAATTCAGGGCAATTGTTGTATGATCACGCCTTGGCCTTCCAACTCAAACTATCAAGCCGGCTCCCCCGATTCGAGTGGTCACTCAATCCGAACCACTTCGGAATCGTCTTCTTGCGATACTGACCACAGCGACGCAGTACAAAATTCTAAGATTGCTAGCGATTTCGTACCCAATTCCGACGAAGACAGTAATTGGTCCAGCGTCCCCGTCAATCGCACCTGGCGCGTTTTTCCTTGCAAAGAATGTGACAAGGTATTTGCCTGGAAACACGACTTGAAGATTCATTTTCGCACCCATTCCGGAGAGAAACCGTATCAATGCGACATTTGCTTCAAAACTTTCGCCCAGAGTGGCGCCATTGGAACGCACAAGAAAAGACATCATCCCAATGTCGTCACCAACAATTAATGACTGGGCTGCCTATCCTACTTTTACGCTACATCCTCTATTCTCGTAGGTTGTAGTCTTAGAATGCTCGGCGTCATATTACAGAAAACCGAGGAAACTTGATGGGGAAACGAAAGTTATCGAGAATGCAACGTGCTACATTTTTCTAATTTTTTTTTACTGTTTTTATATTTCCTCTCTTATTTACTTCATATACTCCTGAAAATCGCACTAATCTTAAAACTAATGAGTTTATTACGATATAGAGAGCGAACCATGGTCTTAGAACCAACGTGTCTTTCTAATCTAAATGGCCTAAACTTTCTCAAACCTACCACGTACGCTAGGGTACCACATAAGAAATTCTTCTTTATAGGATAAGAAATTGTGTTTACATTATGTGTCATCCTAGTTCTAAACATATGAAATAATTCAATAGTGTCTAACGCGCGAAATATTAAGAAAAAAAAATCGCTGTTACGCATTGAAACATTTGGAAGGCAAAGTTTCAAAATAATGACGACGTCACTTGGCTTGGAAACTCGCTAAAACTTTAATTTCACTTCTCTTTTCCCAAAGTTTCAGTTCTACGGTTTCTACCACATTATTATCACGTGCTTATCAAATGCTCATAAAAAATATACGGTTTTATTTTCTCTATACGAGTTCGAAAGAAAAAATGATCGAATCGAAGAACTTGATGATGATTTGATGACTCGGATAAAAACGAACTGATAAAAGAAAAGGCGAATGGAACATTTTAACTTTTGCAATAGGACGCTCATATATTGATGTGAATTGTATTTGAGTTTTCATATCTTTAAGAGCCAGCCTATTGTTTCAAATTCAACTATGACAAATGTCTAACTACGACACCAAAGAAGAGGACAATGAGCTTTTTGTTAGGAAAAAAAAATAACTAATTATAGAAAACAATATTTTGATAATAAGATAAGAAAACATAATTATCTAGTCTATACATATATACATATAATTAGATATATTGATTTATAGCTTTCTTAAAATGTAATTTCTTTGTAAAAGATGCATTTAGTATGGTATAGTAGACAGAGGTCAGAAATGTTGTGATTGGAAAATTAATCCTATGTATTTTGTAACCGTGATTAGCGTATTTGTAATTAATTCAATAAATTAAGGGTTGATTTGCGGGTGGTGTGCCGTTTAATCATTTTAGTTATATATTATTTTCATTCTTTTTTCGACGTATATTTTAGATTTCGGCAAGAATTAACCGAGAAGGGTTGAAGGTTTTTACCTCGTGCTTCGCCGCCATGTTTTCAAGTGTATCAAGAACCTAAGATCGGGATTTGTAAGTTTTAAGCTTCTGATAAGATGTTTTCAAACGTTCTTAGGTCATATGTGGGTTCTTGATTTTCAACGGATAAAAAGGAATAGAAAGAATGTAGGCCTAGTAAGTATTAAGAATGTTAAGTTTTTATTGGCGTTAATTCGATTTTATACATAGTTTGTTTTAAAGAGGTTATTTGGCGTTCCCCCAGTGTTGCCAGACCGTTAGAGAATCAATAGGTTTTAGAGATAAAGGATAGCAGTTCAGTTTGAATCAGTACTTGACCAACTTGACTAGAAGAAAGCCTAATAACACTGCGCTGAAATTTAAGCTAAGGAATTTTATTTTGTTTTTTAGCCCCTTTATTGGAAACTCTTCATATTATTAAGCCTAATTTAATAATGACGTTCCAATTAAATTATACCACCGAATATAACTCTTCGCTTATTTCCGTAAATATGCTGGACCGAAGTCCTTCCATTCCTCTACTGTATTTTCTATTAATAACTTACAAACCTTTTACGTAATTCTGTTTTAGGAATTCCTCGTTATTCCATAAAATATTTTAAGGAGTTTAATGAACTCAATCAATCTTTATTCTTATCCTCGAAAACTATTTTACCACATTAATAAATTTAGTTTTCCCTCACGATAAATTTAGTAGATGTACATAAATAAATAAATAAATACCGATTAAACTTTTCCAAGTTGCTCAGTGGGTTTACCAAAAACTTGTACTTTTGAACTTGACATAATCAAAATTCAAATATTCAAGAATCATTTTTTCGTCATTCTTTAAGATCTGGTTCTATCTCTGAGTCACGCTTAATTGATATGCTAGCCAGAAACCTTACAATGTACTCTTGGGCAGTACATGACGTTACCGTTAAGTTACAGTGACGGAATTACCCAAGATAAACGTGTAAAAGTTATCCCCTAAACCAACAGTGCGGAACCTTAACTTAAAAGTTGTTGCCAAACTAGGGTAAAGAAAAATACTCTCACATACTCGCCCACCTTTTTTGGCTTACGGTTCGCGGTTTGGTAGACAGTTATTGTGGAAATTTTGACGGGAAAACCTAGTTTCTCTGGTGACCTCATACCAATATACAAAGGGATTTAAAATCCAGTTTTAATAAATAATACAAAAAAAGACCAAAACCAAAACGTTTATCTAAAAAGCATTAGCTAGAAATAAAGTTGTGTTGAAACATAATCAAACACTTGATAATAACGAAGATTCGAACCATTTTAACAGAAAACAGAGTTAATATATTAAAGAGTAAACAAATATTGTTTTGAAAAACCATTATAGACTATAGTGGACCCAGTTTTAGTTTTTGGGTAGGCTTATCTACATAGACACAATTCCTATTACATTTTTCTGAACTCGGTTGATATCTTCTCTGTTGAAATGTGAATCAACAGATGGGAGGCGACGCCATTTCTATAGAGCTATCTCAGTTGTGACGTCAGTGTCTAGGTAAAACGTCATGGACTTAACTTGGGTAGTGGGCGGCCATCTTTGGTACAGATGTGGTTCTATGGTAAAATAGCATGGGTGACGTCACGCTAAGGCTTCTAAGATAGCTCTATTTCCTTTTTCTGAACTCGGTTGATATTTTCTCTGTTGAAATCAACAGATGGGCGTATTGTTCGGAAAACTTTTTTTTTATAATAGCCTTGAGGACTTTTATCAAATCGATAACTTTGGAAACCAAAAATTATTTTCTACGTTTAATCAGCCACGTCTTTGTTTCAAATTTTCAAGTGATTTCATACATTAGGAACTTTTACTACCAAATTTTCTTAGAAAAAAAGGAATTTAACCTCAAAAAAATCTTAATTACTTTTGTCGGTACTAGAAAAATAGTTCCGTAATTAGTAATACACAGTTACATGTCAGTAATTACGGGTTTCTAAAAAGAAAAAGTGTATCGTCTTTTTTATTTTTAAAACTTTTCACGTTTTGTCAAGGGCTTATAAACCCGTTTCCCTTCCCAACTTGAAAAGTAGTGGTAAACTTGATTATATCACCAACTTGGTTAGCCACCAAAAAAATAACTAAAATAAAAAAAAATTAAAGCTGAGTCAATAATATCAAAATCCCATTAAAGTCTTAATTATCTGATTTATGAGACTAATTACATAAATATTACACGAAATTATGATTGATTTCATGTCAGGAGACCTGTAGTTATCTGTGATTAAAGTTCAAATTAATTTCTGAACTAATGGCAATACCATCCCCGTGACTTTTGACGTCATTAGACTATACGTCATTTTATTTAGATTCTATTACAGGTTTTTCTAGGTAAAAATTCCATGATTTAAATTATTTATTTCTAATTAAAACTGGCTTAATCCATCCCTTAAGCTTTATTTTAATGTTTCAAACAAATAATGAACGTCTAAAAATATTTTTCTCTAAACTCGAGGAACTACTTTTTTGCAAAACGTCATAGGTTTGCGTCATCGATCGTGCTCACGTGATTTCTTACTTTCTGTCAATCCTGCGCCCTCTCCGCTCTCAACTAGAGGTTTATTAACGTCGAAGTGCGAGGCGAACAGAGTTAGTGTGGAATTTCAATCGGAACTTTCCGATTCGTTGTACTTTTTTGTTGGAAAAAACTATTTAATTGTGTCAAAATGGTAGTTAGCGGTGGACAGAGGATCGTAAAATACCTCCTTTTCTTTTTCAACTTCGTTTTTGTGGTGAGTTTTAATTTCTGTTAACTATTTTGTGGGAAGTATCCTTATGTTTAGATGCCAAGGCTTAGGGTACATATTTTTAGCTTTTTGTTACGCTTTTCCTTGGGAATGAGTTGGACAACTGCGCAGATTAGGGGGTAGTCAATAACAGTTGCTAAGGCTAAACTGGTTTTGATAAGCTTTATATCGAAATTGCGATGTAATTGCAAGAAAATGAGAGTTTAAGTTAAGCCTAATTTTCTATATATGTAACTTTTACCCAATTATTTTCCCCCTATGTATAGAAACTAAACGTGTCACAACCAGGTTAGGTGTTAGGTATCTGAAACTAGGGCATACATTTTTTTCCCGTTCTGAAACTGAAGTGTCAAAATTGTAAAGTAGGGATGACTATACTTGAACCACGAACAAAGTTCAGTAAATATTGAGGTTTAAAATATGTTTTAATTGGGTTTTTAATAAAAAGTAAATCTGTAATTTTACTATATTTCACCTTCAAGCCTTAGCAACAGAGTTCTAAATGAAAAATTTAGTTAAGTGCAACTTAATGGACTATTAATGACTTTTCTGTGCACTAGAAAAACATTATGTACAAGTTAAAACCCCTACACTTTTGCTTAGACCTTTGAGTTGTAAATTATATAGAGGTTCCTAAGGGTGTGACCTATTTTTATTACATTTATAGTATCATAACTTATTGAAATTTTATTTGAATAGGTCACTGGTTTGGCTTTAATTATTGTTGGAGGTGTTGTTGAATACAAAGCCAGAAATTACCTCAACTTCTTAGGAGATTCTTACGTCTCTACAGCCATCCTTTTGATCATTTTGGGTGTTGTAGTCTTTTTTATCGCGTTCCTAGGATGTTGTGGAGCAACCAAAGAAAACATTTGCATGATTCAAACTGTAAGTTCGTTTTAAATAATTAATTAGAACATTGAATCTTCGGAAAAGGAACTTTATAATCATAAATTTATTCACAGTTCTCCGTTCTCCTCTTCATTCTCTTCATCATGGAATTGGCTGGAGGTATTGCCGCTTACGTCTACAAAGATAAGCTTCACGATATTGCCCAAGAAGGTTTGAACAACACTTTCCACGATGCTCTTTCTGGAGACGTGAAAGCCATGAAAGGATGGGAAGACATTCAACACGAAGTAAATAATATTCATTACTCAAATAATAATAATAATAATAATCCTAATTAATAATTTAATTAACTTTAATCACCTTTTAGTTCAAATGCTGTGGTTTTGAAGGATACAGTGATTACGAAGAACGTGGTGATATTGGCATAAACAGTACTGATACCTTAAAGAGAACTTGTTGTAGAAACTTGGAAGAAGGAAAGGAATGCGAAAAGGATGATGCTTTTAAAACTGTAAGACTCGGGTTTAAATCAGGGGTGTGCGAGTACTCGACTCGATACTCTATAACAACACATTGAGATACTCGAGACAGATTCGAGTAGCTTTTTAACATCTTAAATACTCGAGTCCGAGGCTTACAACTATAGCAGACGATGAGTTCATGAGCATTTATTTTGAAAATCACCAGTTCAATGTTTAATTGATCACTAACAATCTTTTTGAACTAGTTAGATGTTAGATAATTGAACATCTTCGTTCGTTATTTTCAAGAAATTTATAAAATTGCTACTCGACAAGTCAATATTTGAGACTCGATAATTACTCGAAAGAACAAACAAAATTTGATCTATCTAAATACTTGATACTCGAAAGTATTTTTGAGACTCGGCTCGATAGTTACTCGATAAGAAATTAGTTTCGATACTCGGACTCGGCTCGAAACCGAAAAAACGGGACTCGCACACCACTGATTTAAATTAAATTAAATTAAAATCTATTTCATAATCAAAATATTAATTTAATTGCTTTTAAAATCGCAGGGATGCAAGGATGGAGTCGTCAACTTCTTTAAAGACAACATTGCTAAAGTTGGAGCTGCTGGCATCAGTATTGCTTTTATTGAAGTAATTGGCATCGTTTTTGCTTGCTGTTTATTGCGTGCCATTAAAGCGCAATATGAAACTGTATAAAAGTGATTAAAGAAAGCAAAAAAAAAAAAACATTTTTTGTAAAAACTTATTTTTAAAAATTATCGAGTTTTAAATTAATTAAATAATTAATTTATAAATTAATTAATTAATTAATTAATTAATTAATTTATAAATTAATTAATTAGTAAATTTTTTTAGGAATATCAAAACATCTGGTTGGTTCTATTCTATTAATTAATTAAAGTCATTAGGAAAAAGATGTTGCCGCCAGATGTTTTGGCATTCTTTCAAATTTAAACTCGAATAATTTTTGAGTTAATTAAAAATTAGTTGTTCCAATTATTTTTGTTTTTGTTTTTTGGTCACGTGTGAATGAAAAAAAAAACAAAGTAACTCTTCTTTCTTTTCCTTCATTATTTAAATTTAATCAACTTTTATTCCAGTTAATTAGATATTATTATTAATTATTATTTTCTTAAAAATTTGAAACTTAAATATATTTCATTCTTATTTCTTCCTTAAAAATTACAATTATTAATTTTTACATATTTGAGTTAAAAAAAAAAAAAAAAAAAACCAACATTTCGTCCATTTTTTTTTTTTGGTGTTTTACTTTTTATTCCCCAAATTAAAAAAAAAGTAAAAAACCCATAACCAAATTAATTTCTTAATTAAACAACTTAATTAAATTTTGAACTGGAAATGTTATAATTATAAACTAAGCTTTGGCTGGCGTACCTGACAAAGAAAAAAATAAAAAACAAAATGGCAAAAGTTAATTTAATTTACTACACCTTGGTATTAAATATTTTTCAATGTTTGGAGAAACAAATAAAATTAACGGTAAATTTGGAAAAATAGCCAAAATAGCCGCATAGTTTGTACTTTTTAAAAGCTAATAAAAAAAAAACCCAGCAATGTCCCTTCCTCTGTATAAAACAATACTTTTTTAAATGTTAAATGACTTTTTAAATGTAGTAAAGTTTAAATTAAAACTAAATCTGTAACTTCTTGGTTCGATTTAAGTGTGATTAGAATTTTAATGCTATGATTGATTACTGCTATTAATTAACATGTAATGGTTAGAAATTCTTCACAGTAAAAAAATTATAATTTTACAAATTTTTCTGTAATTAAACTCATTTTATTTAACAATTTCACGCTTTATTCTTCTGTAGATAGCTCAAGATGACCTCAAACTGACCCTAAAGCTGAAGAGGTAAAATTAAATTAGGTAAGATATATTTTGGTTTTTGGGGCGAAACATAAACTTGTGTTTTTCTCAGCTTGTTTTACGGCTTAATGTATTATCATATCTTCAATATATGTTTTAAAGGGAGGGTAAAAAACAAAATGAAGTGCTTTTTATCGAGCAGGCTGGGAAATAAGGATATTTTTTAAACTAGTCCTTTGGACCAGTGACCCCCTAGTGTCTGAAATCATTTACTGGTCTCCGGACTGGTCCCAGCCTTTGCTCTCCAATAGATTTGCAATTAATAAACTGGTCCCGAGGACCAGTAACCCCCACTTCATGAATTAAAAAACTAGTCCAAGCAATTAATAAACTGGTTTTGGACCAGAGGAAGTGTGCTATTTCCCAGCCTGTTATCGAGTCTTCTACTAATTATATTAGTGACACATCTAGAAAATACCCTGGACCAAATAGGCCAAAAAATGACACCAGAGAGGAAAGAGGTGAACTGGAGTCGAAATTGTGATACGCTGTCAGCGGCAATTAATGTCTCCCAGTGTTCGGAACGCACGCCGCTAACCTTCTGTAGGCGATTGTTAGGTGTTTTCAAGGCACAGGGGGCATCGTCGGCGTTTTTGTACCGCACGACCCTACCGAAACGCTGGGAGGATTTTGTTTTAACTCCATCTCACTTCTTTCCTCCAAGGTTTTGAATTGGCGGAAACACGACGCGTTCCCCATTCCTTCTCCCAAAAAATATGACTTTCACGCTTTTTTTGGCCTATTCACGCTATTAGGTCTATTTTTCCTTGGTGCGCCACTTTGCCCCCTGGCGGTCGATTCCTACAACTCGTAAGAAATACGTTATAGAAATTTCATTCTTTCTGCAACGTCTAAAGTCATCAGCTGAAGGTTTTCTCCGGCAAAATTTTATGATCGTAAGTAGGTTTTTGTATTTAATTTGAATTTAAAACCATGATTTTGGTAAACTTAATTAGTTTATTAGTTGATAAAATACGGAATTCCCAAGGTTTTATTAGCATTAATTATGGGAAGGATTCTAAGTTGTAGTGGTAAGTGGTGAATTGTCGCGTAATTTAAGGTTAGCTGTTTGACCTATTGTATCGCGATTAGCGCGTATTGGCTTCACTCTTGCCTGGCGGCTCGCCATTATTACCCAAGCAATACGGTACGACCACGTGGTTTAGCGTTTCTACAAAATCATTTGAGACTGAATGTAATTAGCTTCGACGTAACAAAACGGGAGTAGGCAACCCTCGGAGTCGGGACGTACAACGGGTGGTTGAATTATTGCCGCCTTCCTCTTCGCACTCTAAAAACCCCTTTAGCCTATAGCGCAGGCGCTAAAAAGCGAGATGGAAGTCAAATTTTTACCCCCCATGTTTCTCTCTTAGTTCCGTCGAAGAGGCTTGCATCTTGGACTAATAGAAACTTCGCTTTTATTTAGTCAAAGCTTGCATCCAACTTAAACCGATTTTTTCTCCGCCGAATTATAGTTTCGTTGTTTCAACGTTTTGCTAGGATTTTACTTTTTCAAATTGTGGTTAAGGCGTATTTTTAGGTTAATTTAATTTTAATTTATATTGATGGAGTTTATTTTATTTTATGTTAAGTTTATTTCAAATTAATTGAGGTTGAAAGGGATTATTTTTAGGTACATTCTAAATTAATTTAGGTTAATGGAGTTAATTTTATGTTAAGTTATTTTCATATTAATTTAGGTTAAAGGGATTGTTTTTAGGTTAATTTATAATAAATTTAGATCAGTGAAGTTTATTTTAGATTAAATGAAAATATCACCGATCTACACATTATACCTTGAAGAACGGCCTTTATGAAAGGGAAAATATTAAAAAAAAATATTTTTACAAATTAATTAGCATTTAATTGGCCTTAAAAACGACGACTACTTTGCCGCCATTTTTAGAATCGTCTGCTAGCCAGAACCCCTTACCCCCACGTCATTAGTTGAAGCAATCCCTTGCGGGTTAGAAAAAGGCCGTTCTTTTAAGGGATAATGTTATGTTGCCTGAATTTTTCATTTCATTTAGAGTTGTTTTCAAGTATATGAGGTTATTTAATCTCCATGCATTGGAAGGACTAACTTCCAATGTGCTTGTAAGGAATTCTATTCGGGTAGAAATTTAGAGAAATGCTCGAGTCGCGAAGAAAAGGCAAACTAGATTCGGCTTTGAATGATATATTTATCGTCTTTTATACTTAAATCCTTCTTAGTGTTCATTTTACTTTCCCTTTAATTTCAGTAGAAAATGGCATCCAATTGTGTTGAAAATGGTAAGTAGAACTCGCTTTCTTACCACACGATTCGTTTACAACTCAAAACCAATTTTTTATTTCTAATTTTTTTATTGATTTGAAAAACAGAAAAAAAAGATATTTTAAAGCCCTTTAAACTGGGTAAGATCGTAAACTAATCTAACCCAACTTGTTAACGTTAACTAAACGTTTCTTTATCTGTTATATAAAGGATACACAAGGGAACTTTCTTACCGGAACAAGAAATCAAATGAATTCTTCCTCGAAATATTTTATTACGCGCCCCCAAAAAAATATAACGAAAAACGTGGTGATAGACTCGTGAGTTCTTGCGTTAAACTGTAATTTAAAGGCCGAGTTCCAAAGAAAAGTAGTCTAGCTAACTGAGTCTGCACGGTCGCTCCGTTGTTCCAGCAAAATGGGTAAACTGATGGTAAATAATAGAACGTCGGAGGGATGCAAAATTTCGAAACGACCCCCTCCCCCCTCCTCCCCCAAAAATATTGTCTATCTCCAGTTTGCTAGAAGAGGTAATTTTGTTGGAAAATGGACACGGTCCCCCATTGTTAGTCTCGACTAGGAGGATCGATGGGTTTTCACCTCTATCCTCCTAGGTCTCGCTGTTTGCTGTTCAGTTTGCTTGCGTTTTGGAACTCTGTCTTGAAGAGTCAATTTTACCTCGTCAATAAAAGAGTGATCAACTTTTGTTTTTTATTATAGCGGTCCGAAGCGGATATTATAAAACATTGTAAGTTTATATTTAAAGCTAGGATTTAATCGATTTTCTGATAATTGAACTTAATTTTGCAGTGGAAACCGTTAAGGTTGATCTTAAGTTAGAAAATTTCACATTCATAAAGGAAAGAATTTACAAAGAACCGTGGGAGACAGTTCACCATGTTATCCCCCGAAATGTAAAAAACCCCGTAAGTGCTAACTGGTGTATACTTTAGTAGCTGATACCATTGGAAAGAGAATAATTTGACTTATCACACACCCTGAAGGCATTTGGACGTAGCTTTGATATTCCCAAACGTCATTTACACTCTGGAACCGCCCCTCCTCCCTCCGTTTAAATAATTGAATTCATTAATACATCAGAATGAGTAATTTTAGTTGAAAACATTAAATTTCAAATATCAAGTCTACGTCGAATTATAGCTAGAATATGCCAAAATTTCGTAAATTAATTCTTCTAATATTCTTCTTACTTTCGTTATAGTTATAAGGATGTTGAAATAATTTTTTGGTTAGATTACCTTTACATTAGTTCGGTTCACGTGGCAATTTAAAACAGTCCTTGTACCATCGTCGATCCGATACTGTAAGGTCATCCTGGACATATTACGATAAGTTAATGACCATTTGGTTTAGGCAATAATCGGTTATGGAATTATATTGACATAATTCAGGTAAAAGGGGAAATTTCGTTTTAATCAAGCTTGTAGTTTTTTGAATTTGAAAACAACTGAAAATTGTCTTCAAAGTCGCGAATATTTGAAACATCGGCGCGTACATGGTTACGCGACTAAAGTATTAAGATTACGAGAGTGTCATACTTCTTCTATTATCCCCTTCTGGTACTACTCATTTTTAAACCCACAACAACGTTGCGAATTTCCTATATAAAAAAATTAGATTCTTAAATTTCAAAAGTGCAGCCTTTCACGCCGAGTTCAAAAGAAGATAATGGGAAATTGTTTTTAACTCTTTGTGTCTTGGCAATTTAAATTAAAAATCTTACACAATTTTATTTAATTTAATCGTTCAAATAAATTTGCATGATTTAAATTAGCTTTTCTATTCATTTTAGCCGAACACGGCCTCAAAGGGCGCCCAAGCAGATGACCCACCTCCATCGCCGGCTGCCAGAAATGGCATGGGGAGGTACGTTGCATTAGCAAATTTACCCTGCGAAGTATGCAGTAAGCGACCCCATTTCCCAACTTGCTTGGAGCTCCCCTAACACCAAATGCGTGTGTGGCATTCGCTGGGTTTAATATAAGACCAAACGGAATTAATTTTTATTATAGCTCTTTAATAATTGGCGGTATCTCCTAGATCGCGGTTGATTTTAATTGCGCCTTTTATAAATAGCGAAAATTTCATTGTTTCATTAGCAACGTTTGGGATGCCATTGAAAAAGAAAGTAACATTATTAAGGAAGAATTGAAGAGAATCCATGACGCTCAAATAGAGCATGAAAGAAAAAAGATGGAATTCGAAACAGAAATTGAAAAGCGAAAGAAAGCCTTTTTTTTTTAATCATTTTAGCGTTTTTTATTTATTTTGTTTTTATTAATTTTAGCTTTTTTTATTTATTTTGTTTTTATTAATTTTAGCTTTTTTATTTATTTTGTTTTTATCAATTTTAGCTTTTTTTTATTTATTTTGTCTCTATTCATTTTAGCGTTTGAAAGAGATTTTATTTAGGCTATTTTGTCTCTATTCATTTTAGCGTTTGAAAGAGATTTTATTTAGGCTATTTTGTCTCTATTCATTTTAGCGTTTGAAAGAGATTTTATTTAGGCTATTTTGTCTCTATTCATTTTAGCGTTTGAAAGAGATTTTATTTATTTTGTTTTTTCTTTACTTTAAATCGTACAAAATTTTAAATAAATTAAAGAAATTGATTTTGATCGTGCCTTTTTACAATAATAATAGATTAACTTTAACCAGAAGGGAATGATTTAGAAGAGAAGTATTATATACTTCTGCTTTAACTATCATGTCAATCCACTACAAAAGTGAAAAAGATTAGGCTATACTAGTTTCTCGCTACCTTACTCATTTCAGGAAGCGCAAGTAAGATGAACATAAAGTCAGTTTGTTAGGAGCAAGAAGGAATTTACTATAAGAAGACCTAAAAAGGCGTCCGGTGCGCGCGTGATAGTCGACAATCCCCCTCATGGGTGGGTGGAGGGTGGAAACGGAGGCGGATCTTAATATTTTATCTTACTCTTATGTTTTCCACTATCCATCTCTTTTACCATAAGTTTATCATGCCTCTAAGTACACAAATATGGGTTACAACTGGGCATCTTCTGAAGGCTACTGTGACGTCAGAACTCGTATAGCGCTAAGATCCGAAGAGAGAAAATTTTGAAATTTCTTTCGCGGTGCAGCCACCAAGCGGTCGAGACTATTACTAAATTGGTCTCATGAAAAAAAAAATTGGAGTTAAAAATCAGTTGTTCCAATTATTTTTTTTTTGTTTTGTTTATTGGTCACGTGTGAATGAAAAAAGTAACTTTTCTTTTCCTTCATTATTTAATCAACTTTTATTCCAGTTAATTAGTTATTATTTTCTTAAAAATTTAAAACTTAAATATATTTCTTATTTCTTCCTTAAAAATTACAATTATTTACATATTTTAGTTAAAAAAAAAAACATTTCGTCCATTTTTTGGTGTTTTACTTTATTCCCCAAATAAAACCCATAACCAAATTGATTTCTAATTAAACTTAATTTTGAACTGGAAATGTTATAAACTAAGCTTTGGCGTACCTGACAAAGAAAAACAAATGACAAAAGTTAATTTATTTGGTATTAAGTATTTTTCAATGTTTGGAGAAAAAATTAAATAACGGTAAATTTGGAAATAGCCGCATAGTTTTTACTTTTTAAAATCTAAAGAAAAAAACCCAGCACTGTCCCTTCCTCTGTATAAAACAATACTTTTTTAAATGTTAAATGACTTTTTAAATGTAGTTTTAGAACTAAATCTGTGACTTCTTGGTTACATTTAAGTGTGATTAGAATTTTAATGCTATGATTGCTGCTATTAAAAAATAAAATCATGTAATGGTTAGAAATTCTTCACAGTAAAAAAAATTATAATTTTACAAATTCTTCTGTAATTAAACTCATTTTATTTAACAATTTCACGCTTTATTCTTCTGTAGATAGCTCAAGAAGACCTCAAACTGACCCTAAAGCTGAAGAGGTAAAATTAAATTAGGTAAGATATATTTTGGTTTTTGGGGCGAAACATAAACTTGTGTTTTTCTCAGCTTGTTTTACGGCTTAATGTATTATCATATCTTCAATATATGTTTTAAAGGGAGGGTAAAAAACAAAATGAAGTGCTTTTTATCGAGTCTTCTACTAATTATATTAGTGACACGTCCAGAAAATACCCTGGACCAAATAGGCTAAAAAATTACACCAGAGAGGAAAGAGATGAGCTGGAGTGGTAATGGTGATACGCTGTCAGCGGCAATTAATGTCTCCCAGTGTTCCTAACGCACGCCGCTAACCTTCTGTAGGCGATTGTTAGGTGTTTTCAAGGCACAGGGGGCATCGTCGGCGTTTTTGTACCGCACGTCCCTACCGAAACGCTGGGAGGATTTTGTTTTAACTCCATCTCACTTCTTTCCTCCAAGGTTTTGAATTGGCGGAAACACGACGCGTTCCCCATTCCTTCTCCCAAAAAATATGACTTTCACGCTTTTTTTGGCCTATTCACGCTATTGGGTCTATTTTTCCTTTGTGCGCCACTTTGCCCCCTGGCGGTCGATTCCTACAACTCGTAAGAAATACGTTATAGAAATTTCATTCTTTCTCCAACCCAACGTCCAAAGAAGTGATCGCGAGGTTTTCTCCATCAATATTTTATGATCGTAAGTAGGGTAATGTTTGTATTTAATTTGAATTTAAAACCATGATTTTGGTAAACTTAATTAGTTTATTAGTTGATAAAATACGGAATTCCCAAGGTTTTATTAGCATTAATTATGGGAAGGATTCTAAGTTGTAGTGGTAAATGGTGAATTGTCGCGTAATTTAAGGTTAGCCGTTTGACCTATTGTATCGCGATTACCGCGTATTGGCTTCGTTCTTGCCTGGCGGCTCGCCATTTTTACCCTAGCAATGCGGTACGACCACGTGGGTTAGGCTTAGCGTTGACTATTGTTTTCCAATTAGCGTTTCTACAAAATCATTTGAGACTGAATGTAACTAGCTTCGACGTAACAAAACGGGAGTAGGCAACCCTCGGAGTCGGGACGTACAACGGGTGGTTGAATTATTGCCGCCTTCCTCTTCGCACTCTAAAAATCCCTTTAGCCTATAGCGCAGGCGCTAAAAAGCGAGATGGAAGTCAAATTTTTACCCCCCCCCCCCCCATGTTTCACTCTTAGTTCCGTCGAAGAGGCTTGCATCTTGGACTAATAGAAACTAAGCTTTATTTAAGCCGCGTTTACACGAGACACTTTGGAACCGTTTTCAACCGTTTTGGAAAGGCCTAACACTTTTTAAAAATAATATTTGCATTTTCTCTTGAAAGATCTCAGGTTTTATGAGCTTAATATTATTTTTTGTACATTCCAAAACGGTTTAAAACGGTTTCAAAGTGTCTCGTGTAAACTTCGCTTTAGTCAAAGCTCGCATCCAACTTAAACCGATTTTTTTCTCCGCCGAATTATAGTTTCGTTGTTTCAACGTTTTGGAAGGATTTTACTTTTTCAAATTGTGGTTAAGGCGTATTTTTTTTTAGGTTAATTTAATTTTAATTTAGATTGATGGAGTATATTTTGTCATTCTTATCTCTATTTTCGTGGTTAAATATTTTTTCCGAAATTGCGCCAGTGGTAAAAAACAAACTCCACAACAATGCGATATAACTACCGATTTATAGGAATTACGTTTTAAAGTTAAGAATATAAATAATTGATGTTTCATATTTTATGTATCTCGTTTTTTCTTTTGGGTTTTTCTATTTACGAGGTAGAGTTAATTTAATTTACAAAAAAGCTTAATTATAAATTGACGCTTAGTTATTTTACACTAGTGTTCATTTTACTTTCTCTTTGATTTCAGTAAACTAATTATGGCTTTGAATTCCGAGCAAAGTAAGTAAAACGGTCACTTTCTTACTATACAATTCATTTACAACTTAAAACCAAATTTTTTTTTTTTGGAAAACAGATGTATGGCATCTTCCCTTTCGTCATGGGAAGATCGTAAATTAATCTAACCTTGCTTGTTAACCTTAACTAAACGTTTCTTCAACGTAATAAAGGGTATTGGTTCCTCGCAACACATCTAATAAAACGGACGTATATTATTATACGCCCGAAGGAAAGAACCTCGTAAGTTCTTGCGTTAAACTGTAATTTAAAGGCAGAGTTCCAGCGAATAGGATTCTAGCTAACTGAGCATCGATAAACAATAGAACGTCGGAGGGATGCAACCTCGACTAGGAGGATCGAGGTGTTTTCATCTCTATCCTCCCAGGTCTCGAAGTTCGCTGTTCAGTTTGCATGCGTTTTGGACCTCTGTCTTGAAGAGAAAATTGTACCTCGTCATTAAAAGAGTGATCAAATTTTGCTGTTTATTATAGTCGTCGATGGCAGATGTAGAAGCGCATCGTAAGTTTATATTTAAAGCTCGGATTTAATCGAAATTTCCAATAATTGATCTTTATTTTGCAGTAAATAAAGTCCCTGAACGTGGACTAACAAAAGAAAATTTTACTTTCACGGGTAAAGCTATTTACCATCCCCCTGAAGAATACGAGAGGCCGGCGAGCTCCCATCGGGATAGACAAAAGGTAAGTGGTAATTAGTGCGAACTTAAGTATCTGCTACCGATTGGAAAGAGAATAATTTGGCCTTTCACACCCTGATGGCTTTTGTCGGTAGCTTTTAAATTTCCAAAGTTCTGACCTCCCAAACGTCATATATACTCTGTTTACACCCACTCCGTTTAAATAATTCAATTCATTAATATTGACATAATTCCGGGAAATAGGGCAATTTCGTTTTAATCAAGCTTGTAGTTTTTCGAAACTAGAAAACAACCGAAAATTGTCTTCGAACTCGCGTATATTTGAAACAGTTATTTGAGCTGTTTTAAACATCGGCCTCGCGTACATGGTTACGTAACTTAAGTATTAAGAGGACGCGTGAGTGTCATCCTTCGCCTATTATCCCCTTCTGGTTCTACTCCTCGTTTTTAAACCCAAAACAACGTTGCGAATTTTCTATATAAAAAAATTACTTTCTTAAGTTTCAAAAGTGCAGCCTTTCACACAGACTTCGAAAGAAGATAATCGGAAATTGTTTTTAACTCTTTGTGTCTTGGCAATTTAAATTAAAAATCTTACACAATTTTATTTAATTTAATCGTTCAAATAAATTTGCATGATTTAAATTAGCTTTTCTATTCATTTTAGCCGAACACGGCCTCAAAGGGTGCCCAAGTAGATGACCCACCTCCATCGCCGGCGTTTTTTATTTATTTTGTTTTTATTAATTTTAGCGTTTTTATTTATTTTGCTTTTATTAATTTTAGCGTTTTTTATTTATTTTGTTTTTAATCATTTTAGCGTTTTTTATTTATTTTGTTTTTATTAATTTTAGCGTTTGAAAGAGATTTTATTTATTTTGTCTCTATTCATTTTAGCGTTTGAAAGAGATTTTATTTATTTTGTTTTTTCTTTACTTTAAATCGTACAAAATTTTAAATAAATTAAAGAAATTGATTTTGATCGTGCCTTTTTACAATAATAATAGATTAACTTTAACCAGAAGGGAATGATTAAGAGAAGTATTATATACTTCTGCTTTAACTATCATGCTAATCCACTACAAAAGTGAAAAGGGAAAAGGATTAGGCTATCCGGGTTTCTCGCTACCTTATATACTCATTTCAGGAAGCGTAAGTAAGATTAACATAAAGTCAGTTTGTCTAGGGGATGATTTTGTAGGAGCAAGAAGGAATTTACTATAAGAAGGCCTAAAAAGGCGTCCGGTGCGCGCGTGATAGTCGACAATCCCCCTCATGGGTGGGTGGAGGGTGGAAACGGAGGCGGGACTTAATATTTTATCTTACTCTGTGTTCCACTAATCTATCTCTTTTACCATAAGTTTATCATGCCTCTAAGTATACAAATATGGGTTACAACTGGGCATCTTCTGCAGGCTACTGTGACGTCAGAACTCGTAAGATCCGAAGAGAGAAAATTTTGAAATTTCTTTCGCGGTGCAGCCACCAAGCGGTCGAGACGATTACTAAATTGGTCTCATGAAAAAAAAAAATCATCCATTGGAATAAGGGAGATTTTTACGTTTCGTATAGGGGGGACGAATTTTACTTAAGCAACCCCAAAATCCCTCTCTCTCGTGAGCAGTCTGGGAAATAAGGATAATTTTTAAACTAGTTCTTGGGACCAGTGACCCCCCTAGTGTCCTAAATAATAAACTGGTCTCCGGAGTGGTCCCAGCCTTTGTTCTCCAATAGATTTGCAATTAATAAACTGGTCCCGAGGACCAGTAACCCCCACTTTTTGAATTAAAAAAACTAGTCCAACAATAAACTGGTTTTGGACCAGAGGAAGTGTGCTATTTCCCAGACTGCTCGTGAGATAGAAGCGGTTTCGGTCCTGAAAGGGATAAAAGAAACGCCAGGCTAGGCAGTACAATTTTGTATTGAAGTTGAGGTGATAAATGATACGGAGAGAGTATAGAGCTATTTCAGAAGGGGTAATGGCTACGTCACCCATGCTATTTGCCCATAGAGAAAACCCTCACAAAATGTCCGCCCTACACTCAAAGGCAGGCCCAATTTTCGTAGCAGACGAAATTTTGCCCCCACTAAAATAGCTATATAGGGTTTCATTAAAGGGAGCCAGACAAACACTATTGCCATAGGAGTACCAGCCACGTCTTAGAGGCATGATAAACTTATGCTTTTACCTTTTCGTTAAGCCTTGGTTTAGTTTTAGGAACTCAGTTAGGTTCAAAACCTTTTACAAACTTGCTAATGGCAATTAAAAACCAAACGACGAATGTTATATTACCTTGGACCTTTTACAATTTTTAGTCGCCTGGCCAATTATAGGCGAGTTTGTAAAAAGTGATATGCAATTTTGTTAATTTTGATAATTTTGATAATTTTGATATGCAATTTTGTTAATTTTGATATGCAATTTTGTTAATTTTGATATGCAATTTTGTTAATTTTGATATGCAAACTAGTTTATGGTTTGCAAACCTTTTTCGATTAGTTCGACGCTTGGGTGATATGCAAGTTTGTTAAAAAAGTTTGCAAAAAATTTCTACGCAAATTAGGGCCTCCCGTTGTGGCAGCTGAGATCGTGAGAAAAATCGAAATTTCGCAACTGTACAAGAAGAGACTTGTGGAGTGGATCGAGTGGTGATACGTCACTACTTAACGAAAACCATAACAATGGATCATTAATTTAATTGATCCAATTTAAATGACATTAATTTTTAATTAAGTAAATCGGTAAAGAACGTCCAAAACTAAGAAATGGCGCAGGGAATGGCTGTTTTGGTGAAATGCTTAATTTTTGTTTTTAATTTATTGTTCTGCGTAAGTTAATTAAATTATATTATTATTTAATCGCGCATTTTTTAATGTCATTAAATTATTTTAAAAGGTTACTGGGTTGGCATTAATCGCAATTGGTTCTTTAGTGGAATACAAAGCTCGAAATTACCTTAATTTACTCGGTGATTCTTATATATCCAGCGCAACATTGCTGATCATTTTGGGAATTGTCATATTTTTTACGTCATTCCTGGGATGTTGCGGCGCGTGTAAGGAAAATGTCTGCATGATGTTAACCGTAAGTTTAATTTTAATTACAATATAATAATTTTTATTAAATTAAATTAATTTGATATAATTTCTATAGTTTTCCGTCTTACTCTTTTTACTCTTTGTTGCTGAAATGGCAGCTGCAATTTCAGCCTATGTTTATAGGAATGAGGTAAGACGGAGTTAAATTAAGATTAAGAAATTAATTATGAATTCAATTCATAATTAATTTAATTAATTATAGTTAAAAGGAATACTTCATGATGGATTAAGTAACAACTTTGATAAAGCTTTAAATGAAAAAGCAGACGCTATTAAAGGATGGGAACACATTCAACATGATGTAAGTTTATTTATTTATTTTCCTTTTTTATAAATATACGTAATTTTAATATTAAATTAATATTAATTAAATTAAATTGTCAGTTTAATTGCTGTGGTTTTAATGGACCTGATGACTTTAACTCAACAAATGTCATTCCATTTTTGACTTGCTGTAAACTTTTGAGTGTAGATGTGAATTGTACTCGGGAATTTGCTCAACCAGAAGTATGTTACGATATTAAAATATTTTTTAATAAATAAATTGGTTTTTAAACTTCCAGGGTTGCAAAGTAGCGGTTGTAAATTTTTTTACGAGTAATATTGGAGCTATTGGAGGGGCAGCTTTAGCTGTTGCATTTATAGAAGTGTTTGGAATCATGTTGGCTTGCTGTTTAGCTCGTGCCATGTAGAGATAGCTAGTATTTACGTACAAATCCTCAGAAACTAATCAAAAACAACTAATTACAATTTTAATTATTGTTGGACCAATTTTTATAAATTAATTAACTAACTTAGATTTTAACAAAGCCACATACACTTAGCTATATTTTAATGACTATATGGTTTATGGTATAAAATATTTACAATCTACTTTATAATTAGGTATATTAATTATTTTTTTACAAACTAAACTTATTCTTATACTCATTTAGGTTTTTTTAGAATCATTAACACGTCCATTTTAACCAGAAAAATTTATATAAGTACTCTCTAATCTTGTGCACATGATTAAATAAAGGAGGGGTATACAAATTGCCAAATATTTAAACAACAATTGGCCTTATTCCTGATCAACGCCACCGAAGTGTAGCGGCGACTTTTGGAACAATAATAATACGGTAGCCAATTACAGGTGGCGCTGGAGTTGATGGACTCTGGAGAATGAGATGTTATTTTCTGTTTTGATTATTACTGCTTCAACTTCAAAAAACATGTTTTAACTAATTATTATTAACCGAATAATCTCCAAATAGACCAAAATCGAATGAAAACTTACTCCGAAAGTCTTATTTCATAATATTAGACAGAATAAGAAAGGTAAAATCAACTTTTAATACTTTTGAAACCATATCGCTTGTTAAGCCTTGGCTATTCACATGATTGAAAATAGAGAGTCCATCGGCTCCAGCGCCACCTGTAATTGGCTACCGTATTATTATAGTTCCAAAAGTCGCCGCTACGCCTCTGTGGCGTTGATCAGGAATAAGGCCAATTGTGCACTGAACTATTTTTTATACTCTACTTAAGCTTTATTGAAACGGATTATAAAATTGACAATGTGGATTAAAAATTCCCTACTAATATTGATGAACCAAAGCTGATACATTTTAAATTAATCTATATTTAAAATATAATAATGCTATTGCATATGATTATAAAAATATAATTATAATTATTATATTCACTTATTTAAATAAATCCTAATGGAAGCTAGATAGAATCTCTCTAAAAACAAAGCGTGTATTTATTGCTTTGATAAAATAAAATTTAAATTGTTATTCATTTTCGAATTTTATTTATATTATTATTTCCCGCCTTTTTATCGCTTTTAAAAAGACCCGCGCTTTTGAACTATACCTAAAATTTTCAAATTCGCCTACGTGATTGGCTCCCTCTTATCACGTGGTTGAAGGAGACCCTTTCTGAGGCCAACTCCGGAGTCCGGATTCCGGAACACAGTTTTTTTCTGGAACACAGTTTTTTTCGCGCTCGTTCGCGTAGCCCACGTCTGAACTCTGAACCGTGGAAGGATACTGTGGTTTTAATTTTAAGTTAATTAAAAAACGGAAGAAATATTGGAAACTTATCTATTCAAATGTACGCGTATAAATTTATTTTCACCATACGAATACAAAGCTTCAATTTCCAACTTTGAATTATTTTTTTTGTTGATGGTAAGCCTTGGTCTTTCATAGTGCGCGGTGTGTGCCTGTGGTTTTGGAATAGTATGGATTGAAACAAATAATGGAAAAAACACTAATATCAAATACATTTATTCAACATTTTAAAGGTAAGAATTATTTTTAAGTATTGCATTGGTGTGTAGTATCAAAAAAGTATAATGATTGGGTGTACCATCTAAGCCTTGGCAATGACAGTAGTAGTACTAGTACGTTTTGGCCTATTATTATTATTAGCACGTTGTCTAATTTCACGCAAACATTCTACCGCGGCTACTTGTACAGCGTCTTCGGGGAAGCCAACATTTTTTACTAGAATCTGAAGTATTATATGCCAATTAGACTAAAACTAACCCAAAGCTGGCAATTCCTTTTATTTACCGGAACCGCGTGGTATTTCCTCATTAATCTGCAGTTATTATCACTTAATGATAATTGTCTTAAGGCAAATATGGCTTCTCTGACGGTTTCCTTTTCCGGTGACTTCAAATACTTGACCAATGGCCTAATGACCCCTTTCCGACCAAAAAGGTCACGGTTTATTTGTGTCCTGCTACAACTTCCAACAGCTCTTGCAATTTGAGCTTGAAATCGTGGCTCTTTCTAGAGAAATAGTGGTCTTATTTTACACATAACATATTCAAGAACAATTAAATTTTAAACGAACCAAACATCAACCACTCACAACTTTGGCCAATTTTGCCAGTATTTCCACAACACCATGGTCTGTAAGGGTTCCAAGACATTCCTCATCTTGACTAACCACTGATAATAAAGCGCATATTGAGGAACGCACCTCTGTATGAGATGATTTTAGGGCATCCACTAATATTTCCAAACCTCCAACGAAAGATGTCATTTTCCCAGGAGTTAGTTTTGTATTTTGCAAACAAATAAATAAGGCCCACGCCGTATTAGCTTGCACATCAGGGTCGTTACTTTTGAGCTGAGACCATAGTAATCTGGCTGTGTCCAATTCATGGAGGGAGCTGTAGAAAAGAGATTTTAAACGTAACGCAAAGTTGCTAAGTACTTGGGTACAATTGTATTACCTCATACTAACAGGGTCTTTGGCACATGAGCATATTGTCCTGGCTATATTGACCAGTAGCAGGTTATTTGGGCTTTTTAGTAACCCTACAATCAATGGTATTCCTCCACAACGTCTAAAAGTGACTCGTCCATTCGGGTCTTCCACGCAAAAGCTAAGGGTCCCAACAACGTGTACTTTAACCTACACGTTAATATTCAATTATTTCACCCAATTGAAGTTGTTATTGCTTTTGTAAAGTATTTTTACCCTTTCTTCCTGATTTTTCAATAACTTAACCAAATGTTCCACCACGTTCAATTTAAGCAAACGATCAACGTTAGATTTGCTTTGCGAACAAGTCCACATGGCCCCAGTTACTGCCGCCATTAGCTCGTAATTACCATATTGAACATTCTTCGAAATAAGTCTAGCTAGAGCTGATAAACTTCCCAATCCACCAATAAGTTCTCTGGTTTCCAGATCTTGTCCACACTGAGGTAGAACTTGTTAGTTTAATTCCAATTAAGTTAAGTACTATGGAAATTAACGTACTTTAAACAACGTCGACGCGCATAACTTCTGTATTTCCACATTATTCCGTGTTAAATGCTGGCATATATCCACAATAATACCATCCTTACGATAACGTAGCCGATAATAATCCTTTAAAAGAAAGTACGCGGTGTCAGACCTGAACCATAATTCCTAGAGTATAACACAACCGAACCTCTAGGGCGCATTGTTGCGTCAACCCCAACACGGGTGTAAGAATCTTTTCGTGTGACGTCTTAAGTAGTTTCCCTAGGATCTTAATTATACCAGAGTACTTCAAAGTCTTTCTTATTCTTGCACTGTGACTTAAGGTCCATAAAGCCATCGCCCCACACTTGACACCTTCGGCTAACCGTTCATCGTTAGGGGTCCACCTTGTTTCTGGTCGGTTTAGGATATGAGATGGAACAGTTAGGAATTTGACCTGTTATATTGAACATTTTAATTATTAGTTGACGGGGTAGTTAAATGTAACAAGTTTCATACGTTAACTTACGAAGCTGGAAACGCCTCCTAAATGGAGAACAGTTTTTCTGGCCCTCTTTGTTTGGGCTATGTGGGACATGGCCTCAGCTGCCATACTTCTTAACTCAATATCGTCTTCGGACATGAGCCTCATGACGGACTGGACTCCTTTTAGTTTTACTAGGCTGTTGCACGTCGAGCGATTTTGAGCCGTTTCTTGTAGTACTTTTAGAGCACTTAGCTACCATCAAAACCCATTGACATAAGCTGATCTCATAGCCAGGACGTTTTAAGTGGTTTGCGTACTTACTTGACATTTTATGACGTTAGAATCGAGGATGTTAAGTAACAATTCCAGTCCATTAGCCTCCTTGATGG
This sequence comes from Phalangium opilio, assembly GCF_054372755.1. Classification (NCBI taxonomy): domain Eukaryota; kingdom Metazoa; phylum Arthropoda; class Arachnida; order Opiliones; family Phalangiidae; genus Phalangium; species Phalangium opilio. The sequence goes on along the minus strand of NW_028324187.1, from coordinate 1,050,667 downwards.
CCATATTGCATATGTCACTCTTGAGGTCGCAGTCCAACATTGAATTGAGCGCGATAGACGTAGCTGTTTGGTCTCCATACTAAAATTTAACTTTGAATTTAACGCAATTACGCAAATGTTATATAATTTTTAATCAAACCTTTGCGTAGTTAAGTAGTTTGATAATTTGCCAGTAGTCAGGTGGTAGTTCACGTTCATTGGCTGATGGTTGGAAGGCTTCATCTTCGAAGTCCTCTTCAAGTTCTGAGTCTGTACTATCATCACTGTCCATTTTAATGTTGTAGTTTTTGGGTTGACGTATACTCTTGAACCATTTTCAAAAATTATCAACACTTGGGATTCGTGGGAAATGGGTGGTTGTTATGGTTACGTTAAAAACAAAAGGATTACTATATAATATCGATTGACAAAGTCCTCTGACGTTTGACGTCACGCTACGTCACTTATACCAGAAGGGGATAATAGAAGAAGGATGCCACTCTGTATCCACTTCATACTTAAGTTATGTAACGTCATTCTTCCCAGTCTCACCCTTTTTGTTTGCTTTCCCGCTCATCAAACTTCAGATGGGCATCGCACCGTAAGGTGGATTCTATAATTGTTTGGTACTAAATTCCCAGCAATCAACCCACAAACCTCGTCTTGGGGTGGGACAAAATCCACAAGCACGTCTTGCCAAATAGTTAAGCGCTTATAGAGTAAAATGATGAGGGAACTATTTATCGCGTATGTGATTCGGTTTAGTAACCTTGCTCCGAATGATCCGATGTTGGGAAGAATGACGTTACATTTACCGCTTTGTGGTATACTTCTCTCGTAGAGAAGTATTATATACTTCTGCTTATACTAATTCTCAGAGTAAACCAACAATATTAGAATAAAAATAAAGAAACATGGTCAAGTTTTTTTTCTTCTAAAATTCAACAGATAACAGTATTTTATTTATTTGTTTTTATGTTATTTACAAACAACAAAATTAAAATGGTTTCTATCACACCATGAAAATCTTTAGTCGAACGGAATACATTCATTCACGCTTTGAATAACATTTTATAACGACTTTAAAATTTTTGAGAAAAGGAATAACAGGCAACAGAAATTAAAATTTTTTATCGAACAAACGACTTTTCTTTTCTTTTTTTGATGACTTTAAATATTTGTAGTTTAAAATCATAAACATTTAAATGTTTTCAACTATATATATATTTTTTTTCAAGTTCTTTAGTATAGTTTTCAAAAAACCACAATACACGCGAATCAATAAACACGACTATGTTTCTTTTTCAAAATTTTTCCGTGCAAAGGGTGCGTGCGCTTGGTTTATATTTTTTTTAATGTCTTCGGTGCATTCTTTTAAATATCTTAAACACCTTTATTGAATTTAATTACACCCAAATATGTTTATTTTATTTTTGTTTGCAAACCTTGTTGTTTTGGGTTTTTTTTTCTTCTAGTATTATTTAATGGGATGGGATGATCAGTTGTTTGTAAACATTTAAAAATACCTTGTTGATACGTTCACATTTTTGACTAGCTTAGCTTAAAATGATTTAATTGACACATTCTTTTGCGAAATTAAAAAAAAAATTTGGCAAAAATTTAAAATTATAACAGTAAAATTAAAATTAACTTATTACTAAAAAAAACAACTAAAATTTCTAAAATACTCAAATTTGTTGATAGAGTAAATATGGCACGCGTGACGTCATTTAGTTTTAAAGTTTAATTTGGATGTCATAGTTAACTCCGTGGCGTCATAGTTTTTGTGTCTTCAGTACTTGTAGCGTCGATCATTATGTGACACAACTTAACAACTTGTTATGACGTATGTATAATATTGACTCTATCGCGTTCACAATAATTAAAAATATTCGGAGGAAGTCCATAACTTAATGTGCGTTTAAAAAAATGTTTAAAAACAAATTCTATATTTTGACTTATATGATGGTAGTTTTTATATCATTTGATTTTTTTTCCTGACCACCATATATAGTATAATTTTCAAAAGCTCGAATTTCTACAAACTATGTTTCTTCATTTCATTCTGTCTCACTATTTACATATGAGTAAAAGCTTACAAATTACATACCCTTCATATACCGTATATATATTTTTTCTCCTTAAATTCTTTTATTGTAAATAACCTATATTAATTTGACCATTTTTTAAATGTAAAATCTAACGTTACCCTATTTAATTTTTTTATACATTGTTTCAGTCTTATAAATGAGTTTTTTTTTAAGATTTGTTATTTAGAAATTGGTCAAACCTTAATCCTGACTTTCGTTCGTTTCTAATATATCCTATCATTCTTAAAATTTTAATTTTTAAAACATTAGGTTTATTAATAATCCTAAAATTTATTTATTTTTCAATCTGGCAAGTAATATCACTGTATTTGAAAATTCCCAAAATATCTCTAACACTATTTAATATATGGTGGAATTTAAGTTTTTGTTTGTACTTTTATTTACTCTTTAAACTCTTTAGTTTTCAATCTCTTTTAATTTTTGTAACTATCATTGGAAGTTTATTATACGCTCTAGGAGGGAAGTTTTCTGTTTTTTACGCGTTCTAGACTGTTTTGTCTTCACATTGGTTGTGGCAGTCTAGCGTACTTTCTTCAGAGAGCGTTATAATATTACTTTTGACGTATCTCTCTAATCTATACGTCATTTACGTTAACTTTTTTACCCTTTTAACTCCGTTTTGACGCTTTTAAAACATACTTAAGTACATTCGCCATTCCCAAATATAGTCCTCAACGTAATTTTTTTTAGTGAAAGTAAAATATTGCACACGGTTTTATTTTTGTTGTGACTTTTCGTGATCATTTTTGCACTGATCTAAGCTTACTAATTTTCTTTACAAAAGCCATAAACGCCTTGTAAAAGCAACCACTATTGTTCTAAAACGTTGAAAGCTTTAATCCTCCAATCTAATCCGCCGTTCAGTTCAGTTCATCGCTCTCTCTTGTATATATCCATATGATTGTCAGTTATTCCTTTATTCTTCATTCGCGGTTTTGTAAAACTAGCAATTATCAGAATCACTAGGCTTGGCCAGAATCCTTTAGCTTCGCTATGATACGGGGTCCACGTGAAACGTCTTAAAAGTTTCATATTTTAAGCGCCATTTTCAGTCGACTGGTCATTGGCTCGCGTAAATACCCTAATGAACGTGATGACGTCATGAAGGGGGTTGTGTAAACGCGGGCTGCCCTGACAGTCTGAGAGTTTATCGGTGACCTTTACGATTCAAAAGGTCACCGGGACTTGAGAAACACATTCGAAAACGCATACACCCGGTTTTAAGGGGTGTATGGCTTCTTACGACTACGTCATGTTGGTTCAGAATGGGAGACTGGTCGAGAACATGTTCTCGATGGCCGCTGGAGCCGGGACCAAGTCTTCGAGTTTCAAGTAGAAAATCCTTTGAAGTCCGTGCAAACTTAGTGAGCGGAGATCGGGCAATTTCGCCAAGATCTTGGAAAAGTAGTGCGGTTTCTTTTGAGCCTCGCTGTTGTACGTCACGTGGTCACGCAACGAACCAATGATCTTCATTTGAAGTTGTTCCACTTTTTGCGGCTCTTTCAGACCGTGTCTTTCTGCAAATATTAGAACGTAGCCCGTTTTAGATACTGACACATGGTGTTTAAAGTATAGGCCGTATATTCGGACACTTACCACTGACTAGGGACAAGGCACAAAGGCAAGCGAACGCGGATATGTCAATTTCCATGGCGTGTAGGGATTTGGAGAATTGTAAAATGGGCGACATCCAATCACCAAACGTCTTGAAACACTGATTACGATGCAGGACTTGACCATTACAGAACGTGAACTTATCGTCAGTCGCCTTAATTCTGGAATTAAACATTCGTAATTAGAATTTCATAATTGATATCCACATGAATTCAATCATGCGTACCTGTACGCTAACCTCAAGGCGAACAGTTCCAAAGACGCCGACTGAAACAGCAAATTCTGGTCGGTTCGGTCCAAATCCGTGAACCCTGGAATCTTCTCGGCGAACGATTTGATGACGTCGATGGACGATGTCAAAAGGTGATAAAACTGACGAACTTTCTCCGCGTCCAGATCGGAGCTTTCTTGTGGACCAACTTTATCGTCGTACTGTTTTATATCGTGGACTTTCAATTAGTATTCTAGAAAATTGGTAATACCGTTGGGAGTTTCGTATCTTACCAGTGAGTAATCTAGGTTAGCGATATCTGGTGTGGTATCAACGTGTGCTCTGACTAACGCTGTAATGAGACTGACTGGTGGAGATGGCGGAGGTTCTTGAGGAGATTTTGGTTTTGAAGGTAGTCGACCTCGTCGACCTTTGAGACTATCCGTTCGAACCACTGAAAATTGAAATAGGTCAAGTTGAGAAGATGTTCTGCTTAGTAAAGTTCATCAGGATGTTAATGGCTTACCTTCCTTCACCATTCCAACTGTGAGACATTTCTGAAACCTGCAGAATTGGCAACGATTCCTTCGTCGTTTATCAACAGGGCAATCTTTGTTTCCAAGACAGACGTATTTGGCTCCCTTTTGGACCGTCCTCTGTTTTAAGAATTTTTAGATGATAAAGTTAGCTCAACTTTTTTGAGGTTGGGTTTATGTTTTTGGATTATACCTTAAAGAATCCTTTGCAACCTTCGCAAGTCCTGACACCGTAATGTTGGCAAGCGGCGTTATCCCCGCATACCGCGCACAATTGCGAACTAGGTTGGCTCGGTTCAGCTCCCGGCGATGACCTGCTGCTAATTGAAGGCGCGTTTGGGGTTGTAGGCGTCGTGGGTGTCTGCATACGAACACTTCCTTCCGAAGAGGACAAAGGACTAGATACGCTGAGCGAAGGACGCCTCGAGGATCCTTTGGATGAACCACCGGGACTGGACATAGGGGAATTACCCTCGTGCGGGTAACCGGGACAAGTGGACGAAGCCGTCGGCGTGGATGGCAAACTGTAGCTGCTTTCGGACATGGCTGAGACGTGGATGGCTTCCGAGAATGGGGGTGCCAAAGTCGGAACCGTCGTTTGCGGCGGAAACGTTGGTGGAGACGGTTGGTGAACGAAGGAGCTTAGTTGTTGGAAGGTTTTGCTGGTGCCAGGGAAACCCGGAGCTGGGTAGGGAAGCGATGATGATTGGTGCGTTCGACGGGATGACGTGGCTTTTTGAGTCAATTCAGTCGGTGATGGGACGTAAGCCGAAGCCGCTACATCGGGACTTTCCATTTTATAGAATTCACTCGGGGCTAACGGAACTGGTTGACTTCTCTCAAAGGACAACTCTCCGGTATCCGCACCAACTTGTGACTCGAACTGTCCAAGTTCGTGAATATCCGAGAAAGACTCTTCATCTTGTTGAGGTCGTAGTTCCTCAAGTTTGAACGAAAATATTCCACCAATCCCGGACGTGACGTCCCTCCTGTACCTCGGCGAATAAGTCTCTTGAAAACTGGGTAAAGCCGGCGAAACGCTGGTTGCGGGTGTCTCATCGGTTGTCGTCGTTGGAGGAGGATTAACTTGGTCCCTATCTCCGGGAAATTCCGGAGGTGGCTGATACATCTCTAGATTCAATTGGGCCGGGATGTGGTGATGATGGTGATGTTGGTGGTGAGAATGGGAGGAAATAGGAAAGAGTTCCGATATGGGGTTCAAGAAAGCCGCGGCTTCGACGTCTCCAAAATCCAGAGGCGGGAACTTGTACTCTTCCGCCGTGGCGACCGCCGACGCTGAATTACAATTCGTGTCTTCGACGAAAGGATTGCTAAAGTCCAGTACTGAACTCGCTGAACAGAACGGTACCGTCTGTAAGAAAGAAAATAGTAATATCTTTAGAATACTAATTGGGCATCGTGGTTACATTTTTAGACAGTTCAATGTTTAGATAGGTGAACTTACCGATTCAATTATAAAAACCATTTTAACCCGAACAACCCCTTATTAAATCAAACTATGGTAGTTTCCACTTAGTCATTGACACCGAAATACTTAACTACCGATCTACGCATGCAGTCTCATTTCTCGAGAGATCCCTTACACTGTACTAAATAATAACAATCTGTACGGCTTCGATGTAACACCAATCAATTTACTACCTTCCCAAATCCGGGTCGGTATATATCAAACTTATAGGTTACGTATACATTTTATAAGTAATTAGTCTTAGATTGTCAACCTAAGTTCAATCTATCCTAACGTTATACTTTGTATCGAATGCAATTCAAACTTCGCTTTGATTCGTAGTTCTGAAAAACTTGGTGGGATGAATATTTTCGCGTAGGCGATTGACGAAGGAACGCGCTATCTTTATCGTTTATCGGAGAGGTGTCACTCAATGTAATAAGAATAAATAGATAATTTCCACGCCTATCGGCTTACTAAGCTTATATCGCCAAAGAGAAACATATGTATTAGGGAAAAGGAATATATTTAAAGATAACAAGGCATTTCAGATATATTTCTACAAGCTCTTTTCAGTTTTTATCAATTTTCACACTGTACCATCGTGTTAGACGGCGTGACGCCATACATTCTTTAGTTGAATAAAATTGGGATAATACCCACTCGACACTATCCTATCTTTGGGATATGTTTTTCCGTAATCCCTTCTATGGTTCAAAAGCGTCAAGCTTCTGCCTGTTTTAGGTCGAACCAACTTGAACAGAGTGTGGCTTATTTTTTCAAGAACTTTGAAGATTTTGTAAATAGTTCAGTTGAAACAAATGGGTCTTCTAGTTCAAATATACACTAAACCCCTAAGTTCATAAGATATGTTCCATAAGTTTGTCATTGGTTACTGAGAGCTTGTCATGAAGTGTATAGCGACGCCTTGTGAGGCGCTGTCGAAGGCTTAGTACAGACTAAATAGGAAGATGGGCTTTACTATCTCTCAATAAGTCTCTATGCTAAACCTTAATGGACAACTGGACAATGTTCATCATAAAGGGGCGCCATTTTTCTAATCAAATTATCTAAACCAAATTGACTGGTACTACATTTGTGGCGGGAATAAGAATCCAGAAGAATGTGAGGCTCAACATGGGCAAAGATAATAGGCCAATCAATCAGTTATTACCTGAGGGGACTGCAGAAACAGCATGGCTGATCCAGACACGGAAGCGGAGGGTTGTATCTGTTCGCTTGTCGACGTCGTCCTGGTCAGATCCGAGGGGTTATTCCCTCGGCCAACTTCTCCCAAGCTGGTGCCTCGAGTTTCTCGACTGATACCCGTGACACTGCTTGACGGTGAACTGGTACGAACGCTGGAAGTACTTGTTGTAATTAAAGACACACTCGCAGCCACCACCGTGCTCGACGTAGAGGCGCTGCTGACTGTGGTCGAGGGATTCAGTTCGGGACCTAAAGTAAAAATAAAAGTACACCCATTCTTAGTGACAAAGTTATTCAAATATTATACATTCGAAATAAAAAGAGTTAGATATGACATTTTTTATCAATCATTAACACTTAAAATCCTTGTTTCCAATATGTAATTCAATATCTTATTAGATTACGCGCGAATAAATTCCTAATTCATTAGAGAATTAATATAATTATCGCCCAGAATATTGAATAAGAAAATGACCATGTTCCTAAATATTAAACACACCTGGTTTTATATTTTAATTGGGTATTAAAATTACTCCCGCTATATATTAATTTAAATCAACATATTCTTGTTTATAATTCAATTAACTAACACTGAAATTAATAATTAAAGGCGACCGTAAAAGAATGAATTTTATTACCAGTAACCATGTGTTTACTTTAATCACCTGCCGAGTTGTGTAACTAATTCACGAGCCCGAAAGTGCGAACAATTTTTGTATAAAACAACATAATATACATCCAATTGTCCTCGTGCTATCTCTCTCTCTCTCTCTTTTTTTTTGCTTCGTTTTCCACAAACTAGGTGTAAACTCCCCCAATATATACAAAAGTATACATAAAACTAGGTCGTATCAGGCGTCATATTTATCTATCTTCGTTCTTTTTTCGAGTGGAATTTTTACAATTAAACCTTGTAAAATTTAACAGCCCGATTATGTGTGGTTAACGGCGGTACCTTTTTATAGTAATTGCGCATCTCATGCCCGGAAACATTCATACCGAATAAGATTAAGATAGAAGTAATAGTAAAGTAACAAAGTTTAAAATTATCAATACACTATATATAATTGACACTGAGTTAATTGTTTCCATAACTTTGCCTTAGTTAATTGCTGACAATGATAACCGTCCCAAGTTTTATTTTATAGCTAAAAATACCACGAGGTACTTATTATATATATAAGTTCTAATTCTTTAAAACACGGTATTCGGGGATTGTCGTCTAAAAATATCTTTTATGGGCGGAGTTAAGATGACCGTCAAAGCCTTCCTCTCTAGAGTCTTCGATTCGAAACCATACTGCCCGTACCTTTTTGTAAAAGAGTTTTTCGTTTGACGTCATGGCTTTACTGACGTCACGTCCCTTTACGTGCGAATGCATTGGCTAAATCAATAAGGTTGCCCATCACACTTTCTCTCTAAGGCAGGCCAGCCTGACTGTTACGTCTACACCGGCTGAAAGACCTCCCCAATCCTCGGTACAGGTTTACAATGTTTAGAAAGATGTACTGGTATACTTATATATAGTATCCAGTATTTAACTTTAACGTAAATTTGATTTGATTATGATTAAGTATATTATACGGATGTTATCGTTATTTAAATACACGTGTATATATTACTTCTATTGGCTTGATTTGAACGAACGTTTAATGTACGTTCTACCAAAGAGGCTAATCTAGTATTTGCTCGACTTTGTAAACAAACTGCGTATAATAACAACCTGTATCACAGTTGGCAACGATTCAAATTTTGTAGATTAATCATCATTGTAATCTGTCAAAATCAGTGTTGTTTATAACACTAAGTTGAGGTATATTCTAAACAAGGAGATAATACCTAAAATTTCTCAAAATATATGTCACTAGACCGAACGCCTGTAGGCTGGCTACACACTAACACACGCGTGTTTGGAAGGGAAGCCCGTATTCAGGGGCAATAACTTCTCCGAATTCCAATCTTCCTTCGGGATGATCATCATTTTAAATAATGTCAAAAGAGTGTATAAATCAGATCCTACCTTTGAACCGATCCCGTTATAATTAGTTGCGAGGTATTTGATGCCGATTAGTTCATTTTCACGAAGTCTCGGGTTGATATTTCACGCGTGTACTATACAGGTGTACTCGGTGTACAATCTGTAGTAATTCCGGTTGCGGGTTACCGAACGTGACAACCGGTAGCGTACGGGTCGCTTCCGCGATGTTGTATTTGGAAAAAAAGTCTTAGTGTCCCGGGTCCGCGAACGTCCTGTCGGTTCGCTTTCTCGAGTTGAAGTAAAGGAAGACCTAGATGTTAGTAGGTGCGCTCTCGGGATCCCGTACTCGTACACTGGAATCGATGGGAGCGAATGACGTCAATGTGACGTCAAAGGGACCCTGACGTATGTATCGGGATGGAGTACGAGAGAAGGGTCGCTATGGGAACCGGGGCGCCGAGGGTGTGACGCGTAACGGTTTTTGGGAAGACGCCTAGGTCAGCGCCTATACTTTTCCGACTTCTCTCTCTCTCTCTCTCTCTCTCTCTCTCTCTCTCTCTCTCTCTCTCTCCCTCTTTCTCTCTTTTCCTAAGCTTCCCTGAGAGGAATGCTAAAGCTCTCTGGATTTTGTCGTCTGGCACGCGCCTTCGCCCTCCGCACGCCAATCGACGTACTTGTTAAAAATAAAACCCACCAGCCTGAGCATACACTCCTTCGCACGTGAAGAGCGCCTGGTTGCGTTTTATTGGGCGGAGGAATGGTCCCGATGATAGGACTTTGGGATAGACGTAGAAAAGGGTTGGGTTCGGGGAGATATATCGCGGAAAAACGGTCAAATTTACGTCTACCTCTTCATTATCACTTTGGGTCAAGGTTACCTTTACTAAGGGAACAAGCCAGTTTATTCTGGCGCCTCTATACTTTGTTAATGGATCGAACAGATCGAAGAGAAGTTACGGTTACTATTAATTTACCTTCAAAATCGAAATGTGACCAAAAATCCAGAGGTTTGTTCATATTTCAAATTGTGAAATCCCGCAATGTTCTTCACTCGGTGTAGTTAGTACCCGGCCTTAACTATGAGGTACTCAACTTCGAGCAGTCCCTCATTATTGCTGAACGTGATAAATACACCACCAAACATTATTTTAAATTCACCATCATCCAATTTCTCGTTCTCGATCTATAAATGAGGTCTTCATAGCTAGCGCGAGTACATCGGGATTCACTGTAACGTTAACAAATATTCCTTCATTCATTCATACAACTGGTAGAACACTTCTAGAGCGTAACTTTATACTACAAACGCGATATATTTTTTCCCATTCACGGATTCTAGGAAATTCTCAATGTTACTTTAAAGCTCGTTCTGGGGAAACACATCGAACGGCACCTGCTGACATGTTTTGCCGTAGGTTTCTACACCGCTAACGCCTTGTAAATAAGCTCGTAAACTAGTCAGATGTTATAAATCTATGTGACTAATACAGTATACTGACATATATAACGTAGAGTTGCGCCGAATCCTAAATTCGGTATGTATCTGATTGGGTTTTCTGAAAATTTTCCATTTCAAAACACCAAAACACCTGTTATCGAGCATGCATGCTTGTTATATAAAAAAATATATTACACTTTGAACTATGGCAGAGGGGCACAAAAATAAGAATGCCAAAAGTAGTATATCATGAAAGCTGTTTCGTGGGAAATTGTTTGTTTTTCAAGATTTAAGTATTTTGCGCAAATATTTTTCTACTATGAAGTCATGGCCGTATGATTATTTTGAAATATGTTCCGTTTTTGACAAATTTGTTTAGTACTAACAGAGAAACCAACACACAGGGGCTAGACCGCCATTGGGGTATTCTCCCTCGCGTCAAGAAGCTCCGCCAGAGGCAGTGCGAGTTGGTTAGCCTCCCGCGTGTAGTGAACTCGGGTGAACTCAGTCTGCCGTTGATTCTTGGTACGAGGGAGAATACCCCAATGGCGGTATCGCCCCTGTGTGTTGGTTTCTCTGTACATAATTTCCGAATTTGTCTATGCTTCCAGTTCAAAACTAACGTATATACTTTTCCTAAACCTTGAAAGCCTTAATTCAACCTGACCCGAATACTTAAGTTTTGTTTCTTGATATTGAACTTGAAAACTTGGCGGCACAAAAACAAAACTAAACTTGAACTTGGTCGTTTTAGGCCTAAATGCAATCGCATTTCAAAGTAACGTACCTTAACCCTCACCTTGACAAGCCTTAAACCTGACCTATAAACTAAGTTTCGTTATACCTGAACTTGAAAACTTGGAGGCCTGCTCAAAAACTAAAGCAAACTTGAACTAGGAACTTGGTTGGCCATCTGCTATAAAGTATATACTTCTACACCCCTTCGTGTTCAAGGTATAAGTTGTAGGTGTGGTCAACGTTTTGCAAAAACGCCACATTACGTGATTGAGTAGTGTAAAAATGGAGCCTGGGAAATGGCCTTTGCTTTTACCCAAATGGGCCAAGTTCGGCTCAGCTGCGAAGGGGTTATATAGTGGTCTTAGTGGTTTTCGTATACTCCCAGCGTGCACGCTAAGGGCGGTGATAATGACTAGATGACACGCGACTTCCATAAGTTCCATTAGAATATTACGGAGTTACTCTCTATATCTCAGACTCAGAGAGACCTCCTCCGACGACGAATAAAAAACAAAAGTTTATTTTGGGAAAATAGCTATTCCTCTACGGGGTTTATTCCAACAGATCGGGAAAAGGGGAAGATCTGGAACTATCAGGGAAATTGGTTTAGATTTAGAAGGATACTCGTGGAATAATCAGACAAATTGGTTTTGAAATAGAAGGGTACTCATGGGATAATCAGGGAAATTGGTTTAAAGATAGAAGGATGCTCATGGGATAATCAGGGAAATTGGTTTAAAGATTGAAGGATACTCATAGGATAATCAGGGAAGTTGGTTTGGGGAAAGAAGGGCGCCTATGGAAAATCAGGGAAAATGGTTTAGAGATAGGAGACTCAAGGACGATCAGGCAAAATGGTTTAAATTAAGAAGGGTACTCATGGAAAATCAGGAAAAATGGTTTAGACTAAGAAGGATACTCTTGGGATAATCAGGGAAATTGGTTTATAGAATGAAGGATACTCATGGGATAATCAGGGAAAATGGTTTAGAGATAGACGTTTATTTATGGGATAATCAAGGAAATTGGTTTAGGGAAAGAGGTATACTCATGGAAAATCAGGGAAATTTGTTTAGAGGAAGAATGGTACTCATGGAAAATCAGGGAAATTTGTTTAGAGAAAGAATGGTACTCATGGAAAATCAGGGAAATTTGTTTAGAGAAAGAATGGTACTCATGGAAAATCAGGGAAACTTGTTTAGAGAAAGAATGGTATTCATGGAAACTGGTTTAGATTGAGAAGGATACTCATGGAAAATCAGGGAAATTGGTTAGGGAAAGAGCTAGGTTTTGTAAAATTTCTACGAACGCAGACGAAATTCGTGGGTTGGAGCTATAATATCATATTTCCACTGTGCACGTTATGTGTTGAAGTTTTCAACTGTATTCGAATTTCTAAACGAATAACAGCTTATATAACGTAAAACAGTACTTATGTTATATAAATGTGCTTTTTGTTTATACCGAAAAATAGTAAACTAATTTAAAATCATGAATTTAGGGGATTTTTATATGAATTACCTAGAAATATTGGCTCGTTTATTAATATAATTAATTTGCAATTTATATATTTAGTTTTTAGTTTTTCATAAAAAAAAAACATGGGTGGCGAAAACATATTTTTAATAAACAATTTTTTATTTTTACCCCAAATGAATTATTTATATAAATATATTTAGATATCAGTTCGTACACTGAAATAGACAACAACCTTGGAAGGAGGTAGTTTAATGGAGGAAAAGCGGGTTTCCGGAAGGAAATTAACCCTTTCTAAGGTTGGGTACTATCATAACTTAAATAGGGAAATTTTTGGTTGCGAAACTTCTTTAAAAAAAAAATAAAAATAAACCTATGGGTCAAAATTAAGCTAATTTATTAATATTACCAAATAAAAATATTCGCACTATAGTATATACAAGGACCTTTGTAGTTGAGCAAACTCCGACTGGTAAATGGATCTAGTCTATGTTATCCTTGAAATTTAAGCATTTGAAATTATTAAATGGAAAAACCCAGCCAAATTATCCGTTTTAAATTTTACAAAAGCTTCAGTATTATAACACGATACACGATTTTAAATTAAATTAACATTAATTTAATTTAATTCTAAATATTCAAGTAAATATATCATAAAATATAATCGTCACTCGAAAGTCGCAACAGAAATAGACACCGCGGTAGAAGTTATCAGAACCTTACTTAATTGTTTAACAAAAACAACACAATAGATAGTTTTCACACGTGGAGGATTCATACCATTTACACCAGGAAGCCGGGCTATCTGGAGGACAAAAGCAGACGGGTTTTTGTCCGCCAGATAGCCCGGCCTCCTGGTGTAACTGGTATGAATCCTCCACGTGTGAAAACTATCTATATACGAACGGACAATACAAACAATAACACTAATTAATTACCACCACCAAAAACATTTGGTTAATTATAATAAAGAAACACCACCACCAATAATAGATTAATTAATTGAAATATAATTATCCAAGAACGTACCTTATTCTATATATTTTTCAACTCTCTTTATAAAGAGTTATTTTTGGTCTCTTTTCTCATTTGATATTAATCCGTGAATGATATAAATATCTCAGGGACCTGTCGCTGTATAATAATATCCACGTGTAATCCATATTTGAAAGAACTTGTCATAACTTTAAAACAATGGCACGTCCGATATAACATAATCCTTTTTTATCAAATCACAGTTCTTTAATGGTTAATAGTTATTTATTTATCCAAATGTTCCTGGTTTTTGGGCATCTCTTTAACTACACTGTAGTTAATTAATAGTTAATCCAACCTGGGTTATTGTTGGTGGCAGCGTTGAGAGCCGCCTCCACACACAAGCGCGAATTAAGAAGTGATCTCGGACTGACGGGAGCTGAGACCCGTCGTCTTGGCTTTCCACTTTCTAACTCAGTTTTGACCTGAAGTTGGAAGACGTAGTGTCTTATTATAGGGGTATTCCGCGGGAAAACACAGCGGATAGGCCTTCGTGACGTCAGATACCTCTAGCTACTCTCTCTGACGTCACTATTCTGGGAGGAACTCCGGAACCAATCGCGAACCCGAAGAGAGAAAGATACGTCACGGAATACAGCTGATTTCAGGCGGAGCCTTTTTATCTCCCCCAACTTAATGCCGCTCCGACTAAAATTTTCAAGATTATTGATTACTACACGCGTTACCTGTAGTTTTAGCTTTCTGTGTACCGCACGTTTTAGACGCGCGTGTTTACCTGTATTACGTTTGGTACCGTACCTTTCTTTAGGAGGGGGTGTAATTTACGCTCGCTTTCTATGTACTCCTGGTTGTTTTACTAAACAAATACTAAATTTATTAATTTTTTGTCGGGTCGCTCACTTGCCAATTTAATAGATAAAATTTATCTTAAACATCACGAGATTTTTAGATTTTCCGGGAACATTTGTGAACTTATTTGTAATTTAAAATATATAATGCTCAAACTGAGCTAAATAAATTTCCTCCCACTTTTCTAACTTGAATTGCACGCGCACCAAATATCTTTTAAAGATCCTACCAAGAAGCAATATCTAGTTTATTAGGGAGAAGGTATAAATTCGCCACATTTCCAGCTTTATCTCCAGTCCAAACGTATAGTAGGTCCGGAGTTAATCCCCGCCTCTAAATTACAACCAGCATCTCATTGGTTCTTGAAAACTCACGTCAGCGCGACGCGCGCGAATGACGAAAATTACGTATTTTTCGACTGACGAGGGGCGAAATAGCCCGGCCTCCTTTTACGTCCCCCCTTGTATTTTTAAAGGGGGACTGGGACTAAGGCGCGCCAATACTTAGGCATCTTACACCTTCACCCTAGTAGACTAGATATCGCTTCTTGATCCTACGATTTAAATCTGAGTGAAATTTTGACGTTTCATTAAGCTTATCGGAGAGTGTCCGATCCCTCTGTTTTACTACTTGAGGAAAGTTGTGGGCGGTTTACCTGGCGTACCTTGTGTTGTATGTTTACTATACTGGTTATAGTTTTTTTCGTGGAATTAAAAACGAAAGATTTTCTTTCATTTGATTACGTATGCGTAGTGGGGAAAGTACGTTATTATATATTCATAAATACGGAGAGAAAGATGATGATTACGTAGGTACTAAGGTAGTTTTTTATTGGATCGTTGGAATTAAGCCGAGTTCGATGGGGACTCATGACTGCCTTGTTTATGGTTTATCATTATTGTTTCGAGATATGAAATTTGGGTTTTTATCATCCAGATTGTTTCGTCCGGTTCCGTTAAAGAAGATGCGGTCATTGTTTTTACTCGGAATTAAATCGTTTTCTTAACTTTGGTTTTTTAATTAAAGAATGACTTGTGAATTTCAGTGATGATTTGTTTTAAGATTTAGATGAAATTTGATGATCTAATTGCTTGGGAGAGGATTTTGATCCGGTGAACGCCCCAAAGATACTCGGGAAAATATTGGGCTTCGGAAGTTCGGAGTACGCTCAGAAGAGGGTTAATTTCGAAAAGATTGGGCTTTGTAGACCGCTCCAAATGCGTCTGAGAAACGATTGGACTTAGTAGAACGCTCAAAAACGTCTGGGAAAATATTGGGCTTTGAAGAACGCTTCAAAGGCGTCTGAGAAACGATTGGGCGTTGGAGAACGCTCCAAAGCGGTCTGAGAAACGATTGGACTTAGTAGAACGCTCCAAATGCGTCTGAGAAACGATTGGACTTAGTAGAACGCTCCAAATGCGTCTGAGAAACGATTGGACTTAGTAGAACGCTCCAAATGCGTCTGAGAAACGATTGGACTTAGTAGAACGCTCCAAATGCGTCTGAGAAACGATTGGACTTAGTAGAACGCTCCAAATGCGTCTGAGAAACGATTGGACTTAGTAGAACGCTCCAAATGCGTCTGAGAAACGATTGGACTTAGTAGAACGCTCCAAATGCGTCTGAGAAACGATTGGACTTAGTAGAACGCTCAAAAACGTCTGGGAAAAGATTGGGCTTTGAAGAACGCTTCAAAGGCGTCTGAGAAACGATTGGGCTTTGTATACCGCTCCAAAGGCGTCTTGTAGAAGTTTGGGCTTTGTACACCGCTCTAAAGAAGTCTTGTAGAAGTTTGGGCTTTGTAGGACGCCTCAAAGATGGTAGCAAAAAAATTATGTTTGTGTAGAACACCCAAACCGTTCCATAGTGAATGACAATGCACCATAAATCCATAATCGTTTCATAATTCGCTTTATTTAATCGATTCTTTGGGAAATTCGTAGCTGTTTAAGAAAATACCTGTCAAATTCCTTTATAAGGTATATATTCTTATGGTGTGGCGGTGTTAATGGGTAGTGTTAGTAGGGGGTGGATGCCTTCGTGCCGGGTTTTCCACAAGGTTACGCGCGTGGCTCGCCAAAAACCGCAAGAACCTGTCTTTTTTCTTCCCAAGTTTTTTTTTCTTCTTTAAATCGTAATCATTTGAGAATCGAGAGAGATTTTCGCGGGAAAAAACATTTCTTCCGGCGCCGCTGGCTCCTTGAAAGTCTTAAGATTATTAAATAGGCGGGAGTGAAAACTTCGCGCCCGAATTAAATCCACTCACGTAACGAGCTTACCGCGCGCTTTTTAGCCATATCGTAGTATACGATAGGCTCTTAGTTTGACCCGAGCCGTCGTAGTAGTAGTAGTAGTAGTAGTAGTAGTAGTAGTGGCCGGGGTTGTCGCTTCGTTATCGTCAGATTTTAGCTTAAAAGGAACTTTATATAACCACAACCCACCCATAGGGGTTACTGGGCTCGGTTAGAGATTTAATTATAATTAAAATTTTTTCAGGTCAGACCCGGGAATCGAACCCGGGTCGCTGGCGTAGTAGACATACGTTCTAACCACTAAACCATAGAGACTTGATAGAAACTCCGAGTTTTTTATTATTTATTTTTATCTCTAAAATGTCGGGGTGATATGGGGTGGGGTACCTCTTAATCTGTGGGGTCGGAAACTTTTGAATTTTTATCTGTGGGGTCGGATACTTATGAATTTGTATGTTTGGGGTTTTTATATTTATTTTCTTTTTATGTATGTGCTAATTAAATAGATAACGATTTTTCTACCGCGCTCCTCATGTGTTTCGTTCTCGTTCGGTAGCTATCGTCATCTATATTATATTTGACTGGAACGTTTTGGCGGTTAATTCCAATGTGGGTTTAGATAGAGCTAACATAGTGTTAAATGAGCGTTATGCGTTTGATCATTTTAGCATTGCTAAAGGTAATTCGAGGGGATAATCACTAAAATGCGTAATCACTATAACTAAACTTTCTATTTCAAAAGTTTCTGGGCATAAGTCCTTGTTAGAAATTTATAAGATGCGATAAGTGTGCATCGGCATAAGTCTATGTTGTAAACTCATCGAGGGGATTATCACTAAAAACTATCTGTTCTTCGATTCGCCGGAATGTTAGAATTACAGCATAAGTAAATTTATACGGTTATAATTTAATCACTGTTTAGAGTGGGGAATCGAGGGGCTATTCACTCTGATTTTATGCACGGTAAATCATTTAAGCACTGTAAAAGATAGCGCTATTCACTCATTAGGGTAAGGTATAGAGGGGTTATCCGCTCATTAGGGTAGGGTATAGAGGGGCTATTCACTCGTACGATATGGCTACTATTACGAGCCCTTGGGCCGTCTTGTTTTTCCCTTTTTCTTTCTCCCCAAGTCAAGATCTCCCGCCTTTTTCCTATTTATTCCGATGTCAGTCCGACCAACAAAGTCAAGAAGTCGAGAGTTTTTAGAGCGGGCGCGCGAGCTTCCCTTTTGCTCGCTAATTTCACGGCTTGTCAAAAAAAGCTCTATTTACTTGAAGTTGATTGAACGATTACGCTGGAGCGACATAAGATCCTGACAATTAAATGTAGGCCTAACTTATATAGCTTCCTAAAGTGAATTAACCCTAAGTCATTGATGATTGTGGAACCACACTTTCTGCGTACTGATACTACTCAGTTTGATACGTATAACTTCGTTTTAATCTACTTCTGCTTTTAAGTATAACTCTTATTTACTTATTGTAGTTACGGCTGAAGGGCCGTGACTGTATCAATTTAAACGTATGTCACTATATCCGGGAGACGGTAAAAAGAAGTACGTTATAGTTCCATTTGAGATTTATGAATTAATTTGGTTTGAGCTAAAATTAACTCCGCTTTGATTGGCTACTGTCAATCCTAAGTTGTTTGAAACTGCTTATCCTCGAAGTTTCTTTGTAAGTGCTCCAAAATTGTCAATCCACATTTTATAAGTAAGGTTGATGGATAGGACAGATTTAATTATTCATGGCCTGTTAATTGTTTCTTGCTCCCCTATAAATTTTAACACTAAAACACTTGTTCAAATAAATAATCCAAGAAACTATAGTTCTGTAAAAATAATTTATTTCTATTTACGGTTTGTACGTTATCTCGTGGAGCTTCTTTTAGAAATCCCGCGAACCGTTGTACTCTCCTACGTCACGACACGATACGAGTAGAGTCGGTGTCATACCGACGTCACGTTATTGATTGTCCTCTCTGACGTCACATACGCGTACCATACTGCAACGAACTCCATCGATTCCCGCATAATAACATACGTCACGTATCAGATTCTACCTGCATAAGAATATATAGACGTTGAGAGCCCTTAGGCTATACGATAAATTTCAGTCCCATTGTTGGTTTGTCAATTTTAAACTGAGCTACAGGTGTTTAACACCGCAAATTACAAGTCCATGTTTGTCTGTAATTATTAACATGGTCCTCATGACTGATATCAATGCCCAAATCATCAGGAACTGAAACTAAGTCTGTCTAAGAAAGATTTCTTTGCTCAAACCGTATCCATCTTGGAAAATGGCGGCCACTACTAGTACTGTTAAGATAAACATTACGTTTTTAACTCTTTCTAAAGTATACTGGTTTTATGGGTTATTTTTAATATTAATTGAATATATCATCTAGCATTAATTAAAAATGGTGGAAAGAAAATTTAATTAACCAAAACAGTAGCTAATAATTTACCTCAATAACTCTCTATACAGGGTGTTTCTGATAAGTCTGCCATCCATAAATTAAGGGGGATGTTCTTTGGGTGCATTATTTTCAGTCGAAAATGTAACTTCTATCTCCATTTTGTTTGCCCTAAGGGTCACTGTTTTGAAGTTAAGATTCGAGTGTTTTAGGAATGACCACTTAATTAAATTAGAAATCATAGTCTAATAAGTTTCTTAATTAAATTTAACGTGGTCATCCGTAAAATACTCTGGATGCAATCTTAACTTGAAAACAGTGCCCCTTAGGGCAATCAAAATGGAGATAGAAGTTACATTTTCGACTCAAAATCGTGCACCCAAAGAACATCCCCCTTAATTTATGGATGGCAGACTTATCAGAAATACCCTGTATTTTCGTTTTCCTGAATGTCTTTAAGAGCTATAAAAACGTTATCAAATACTTTGTAGTACTTTTTTAGAAAACAAGGTCGGTTAAGTTAGAACAGCTTCCCTAGTTGAATTTGATCTTAATCAAGCTGCTGTTAGACTTAATCCATCAGCTCAATTTTTATTTTTTACAACTTCAGAAAAAACTTAGGAAAAACCACCGCTTTTTGAAAGAAAAGAAAAAAAATACTAACTCGAGAATGAGAGAATGTCAAATGCATGCATGAAAATAACTGTTCTTAGGGCGTAATTATTCAAGAGTTACCAGACGTAATTAATATTATTATTATTAATAACACTACTCGACACTCTTAATTAAAATTAAATATATACTTGAGCTTGACATGTGGTTTTAAAGTTACAACTTTTAATTAACTTTTTTTTCTACACGTGGGTGTTTTTTACTTTAATTGACTTTTATTAATTAACAGAATTAAAAGTCCCGTTACCAAGGGTGGGGGGATAAGTATATAGTCTTCTACTACTACGAACTTTCACGTGACGTCACACCCTCCTATCTCTTACCTCGGTTTTGGCGAGCATATTGGAACTAAGTCGTCAGCTCAGGCAAGAAGTAATATCTAGTTTATTAGGGAGAAGGTATAAATTCGCCACATTTATAATCTAGCTTTATCTCCAGTCCAAACGTATAGTAGGTCCGGAGTTAATCCCCGCCTCTAAATTACAACCAGCATCTCATTGGTTCTTGAAAACTCACGTCAGCGGAACGCGAATGACGAAAATTAGGTATTTTCAGATTGAGGAGAGGCGAAATAGCCAGGCCTCTGTTTACGTCCCCCCTTGTATTTTGAAAGGGGGACTGGGACTATGGCGCGCGAATACTAAGGCAACTACCACCTTCTCCCTAATAAACTAGATATCACTTCTTGCTCAGACCATACAATTTAGACTATACCAATATTGACGTCACATCCCCGTAGCTCCTCACTACCACTCTATTGGATTGTAGAAGTAAAAATTTCGTATTTAGACGGTTTATTATTATTTATTTGGATAGAAAAAGTACATTTAAAAATATTTACATTCCTTAAAACCAGTAATTAAGGTAACAACTTAACAGGTAGCAAATAAAAATTAATAGGTGTTGTCTACGTGAGATTAATATCAATTAATTTTAAACTGTCAATTTTAAAACACGCGATATAAATAAAATAAACGTATCCGTTATCTTAATTATATAAAAAAGAAGGGTCCCTTAAATATTTAAACGATTCCAATTTTTTTTCTTTTTTTTTTTTACCTGGTTTTCCCAATAAAAGGTATTTGTCCTTCAATATTATGTTATGTCTGTTTTGGAATTTTTCAATTCTCGCTCAATTCCGTTGTTTTCAAGGTAGTGAAGCTTTCAAACTCATTGCCTTTAAAAACTGACATTCTACCTTATAATATCTTCTAAAACCAATTCAACTTGTCAGTTGAATTTTTATTATTAACTCCTTTATCATCCAAATCAGGAGAAACTTTGAATTTTTATTTTTTTTTTTTTACAATATTTGGAATAGAGATAATTTTTTTTACGTAAGAACCTCCCCTTGATTGTTGTATATTTAAATACGACGTAAGTTGTCCATTAATTTTAAGATTTATTGTAATTTAAGTTAGCCTTATTAACGCTGTAAAGTCAAACGGAATTTAGGAACCTCGCCTATTCGTATTTTCCCACTTTTCTCTATATAAGCCCACACAGGAATCTATTGAATTGGAGGCCAACGTATTTTAGGTTTTTACCCATAGATATACTAAATAAATATCACTCCTTACCCCCTTTCTTTAAGTTAAATTCGGTATTAATACTTATTATTATATTTCTACAATATCTATGATTTGTTTCTTAGACTGTCTAACTCGGGGAATGCCCCGGTCCTATGTATAAATATATATATATATATATATTTAGTTATCTTTTTAACTACTAACTATATTCGCATTCCATTGTGGGTGGTGTCAATATGGTATAAGCCTTGGCCATGGGGTAATTGTGTAATGGCCCAGGTATTTGTTCTTGGATTTGGGGTTTTTTTAAAAAACGGGCCCACATAATTATGCCAAAAATATGTTGCTTTTTTTTTTTAATCTGCTTTACATATATGCACGTAATTTAAATGCCTAGTTAATTATTTAATTAAATTGTTTTAATTCTATTTTAAACTTAATTGCGTTGATTTTTTTTCTTAATTGCAAGGTGAACTAAATGGTTAAGATGTGTTCTTTGTGCTTTGTGGATTGCATCATCGGCCGTTGCAACAAATGCAGTTATGCAAAGTGACTAAAGATTCGGCAATAAAAATTGTATGGGTTACTATTTTGTGGTATCAATTCAGCCAAACAATCAACAATTAGGAAGTAAGTACTTATGCACGTTTCTATAGTAACGTATCTTTACCGTGATTCTTCAAGTGTGATTAGTTAAGACATTCGAAACTGCAAGTTTAAAAACGTCGAAAAAAAGAAATAAAACCCTACGCCATGACTTCTTATTGCGATATAGAAAAATAGGAATTCTAATGATTCTAAATTCGGCATTATCTCCACCATCATAAATGAAAATGTTCAACGGTCCCAATTAATCTTTGCGGCCCTTGCACGCTTTAAAAAGCTGCCAACACGCGAAGCTTACTTAAATCGAGACACGGGGCTGCAGGATGTCTTGCCAAACCCTTGAAGACAGAGGCAATAACATCGGTGTATACACGTTACCACTTCGTGATATTCCAACGAACAAACCTCCCAAAATATATTTCTGGCACCGGTTACGATAGTTGGGCGTTTAATTTCAGTCTCGTTCTCGCACGTGACAGAATGATGGGGTCACAAACAAAATAGGGTAGGATCATTCTGATTGGTTTAAAATAAGAGGCACGTCGTGAACGCGATGATAAAAACACGCGGTGATGATTCGAAATTGCAATTTTGCCAATATGTATTTTTAAACGCGCTATTTTGGATTCCGTACTTAGCACGTGAACTTATTTTTCATTGAGTTGAGGAGGGTTTTAATAGAAGGTAAATCGTGGGTGATATTTTTCACGTGGAAAAGTCAGGGCCAAAAGAGTTAAGGAAATTGGTTAAAGTGGCTAAAATGTCTGCTGTTCAACCATCCAGCTTCGTGAGCGAGATCACGTTGGACCAAGTACTGAAATGAGTTCGCAATGTTTACGTTGAAGTATTCAAAAATGCAATTTAGAAGCATTTGTTTAGTTATTTGACAATTTGGAGGCCTAAAAAGTCAGGGAAAATTGTTTACTAAGGGTTGGGAAAACCTGGAAAAGTCAGGGGAATTTAAATCTGACAATTTCATGGGTACCCTGAAAGAGGACCAGCAATTCCCCTGGACCATTTTGATTTTCTTTGGAAATCTAGTAGGTGTTTTAAAACATTGCAGGTTTCAACATCGAAATTAATGTTTTTTTAAAGGCGCGCGCTAGTATGTTGCCATGCCAAAATGCATCCCTACACTTAAGAAAATAGTTTAATTCAAAGGTATAATGAATATACTTAAAGATATACAAAAATTTACAGACAGTTGTTTCTTAGTTAAATTATTCTTCATTCAACATCCCCTTTAAATGAGATAGATAAAAGGGGGAATTTTCCTGACAATTTGTCAACTTGGATTGATTAGAGTCTAGTCGACATTGGAACACCTATATGCGTGGCTGTTTGCGCTATTTCTGTTCTTGCGCTAGCTAAATAAAGACTATCTTTGTTACCCTCATTCTTAATAAGACTTTTCTATGCGGCATTGTTTTAATTCGGTCCTTGAAGAAAAGGAGACTTGGAATACATAAGTGACATAATAACGGTATGACACGATGACAATCAAAGGAAGTACTTTGAAGTAAAACAATTCCACCTCAGCCTACTTGTTATTTGACAAAAGTTTCGTACGTTTGTTCAGACAGACGCAGTAACTTGTAAACATCAAGGATTAGAATGGTTCTAATAGACAAATTCGGAAATAAACAGGGAAACCAACACCCAGGGGCGAGACCGCTATTGGATGTGTGTTATTTGTTGTTATTATGTTTCTTATGAATTAAACAAATATTTTCTTTTTAACGAGTGAATCGCTTCGCGGCTTTCGACAACTGCCACTGTCTCCTTAAGCAATCGGTTTTAATTTACCTCCAATTAAACCAAAGCTATCATAAATTCTGAGAAGAAAATCATCCCATAATAACAAGCAAAAACCGCGTTTAAGATTAGATGAAAACGAAGCCCTTCACTAAACAATACTATTTTGGAAAAATATCTCGTAGAAAAGGAAAATGTGTAAAACGAGGGGGTTTGTTGTGACGTCAGAAAGTGGATAATAAAGAAAGGTACGTCACCAGCGTCACTGCACCAGTGGACGCGTCTGTATACCTAGCTGACGTCACTCCTATATTGATTTTTGTATTAATGTTTTTGAATACGGCTACCGCAAGACCAAAGTAAATATTTGCTTTTACCTTACGCGTTTTTGAGGTACACGTAAAAGACGTTATTGATGTTTTTCTATTTTAGTGTGAGAGTAAATATTTATTCAACTATTATGACGTAGTGATATACCCTTCCTTCGCAAATGAGGAACTTCAGTTTGTAGAAATTGCGTACATTAAGCAAACACAAGTTAGTTTCAGTTCAGAGAAAACAGAAATGAATTGGATGAACTCCATTGATAGGGATTGCTCGTACCTTGAATCAAAGAAAGTAATATACTTCGAAGGGACCAATTCTCCATTGAGGTCTAAACTCACTGTATATCAATTACGGATTACTGGCAATAATTTTACCACTGTCAATAGATAGTTTAAATACATGGAGGATTCATGCCATTTACACCAGGAGGCCGGGCAACCTGGAGGACAGAACCCCGTCTGCTTTTTGTCCTCGAGGTAACCCGGCCTTCTGGTGTAAATATTATGAATCCTCCATGGAGGAAAACTATAACGCGTAATTTATTTTGTAAAGTTAACGGTACAAAACCCGTAATGAGATTACTCCCTCTAGTTATTTAGACCTTTCACATATAGGATAAGCATACCCAGTCCCTTAGAAAAAGTGTACCGTGTGTCTATGACTATATCTTTGAACTAACCATCTATATTTTCTGTTCAAACTGCTTAGCTATACATTTATAGCGAATCTTTAGTTTCGTCATTCTCTTTCTAGAATCTTCCATTTTATTTACTACACGCTTTTATATTCTATAGTAAAATTGTTAAGATAAATTCGTACGCGCCCAAATTTATTTTTGTCGATTGATACGAATAATTATTGGAATGACGTCAGTAGGAACGTCCGTGCAAGGCCAAGGATGTTCTGGATCGACCTTCAAGGTTACGTCTTTGTCTTCGTAAAACCCGTGCATTTTAAAACGACCCAATAAGGAGTAGGTGAAAGGACATACGCGCACAAACGATCCCGTGTCCATTAGCAACCGTTACTATGGCAACCTCTTATCCAGAGGCGCTGAAGAAACCGTAAGGTTTGACGGCAACGTTCATGATTCGATCTCAATGGAGATGGTACTCGACGCGACATCGCTCCGAGTTCAAAAGTGTCGAAAGAAGGTTCTCGCCGTTTCTAGATATTTTTCTAAGGATAAGGATTTTGATTCGTTAAATTTAAAATTTCATCTGATGTCCCCATCATTGAGAATGGACTTCAACTTGTTAAGGTGATACAATTTTGTTTGGAATTAACGTGAAATTTCGATCGAGTGAATGGTCACTCTTTTGTTGGAGAAAAAAATCAACAGAAATAAATGTCACGTTTCGGGAAATGTGTTGTTGGTTTCATTGTGATTTGGTTGGAGTCGTAAAATGATGTGATTTGTGGCTATTCAATAACATTTTGGAGCGTTTTCTACGAACGGCATAGCGTACGTCATTTGGAAAGTTGGCCTGACTGTCTTACCTACTCGAACGGTTTTAAATCTAATCTTGTTGATTTCCCCTGAATGATTTGGGCTTATTTATTATTATATTATTTAGGCTTATGGTGTAAGAACAGTGAGTGATTTAGGCTTAAGTCGTGGTGAAAGCTTTTTAAATCGAGAAGCTTGAAAAATCCATCCACCACGCGCTATTTCTTAAGTCTTTCGTTTGAAATTTGCCAGCGTCACTCATTGACGCAATACGTCAGTTTATTAGCTTAAAGAGAGCGTGGTATTCCGCCATGGAACGAGCGTGATTTTCCATCAAGCTCGCCTTTTAACCATTACTCTTCGTTACAAAACCATCAAGCCGCAGCAACCAGCAATTCACTCCTAGAAACTCGCGACAGACGTTGATAACCCGAAGTAAGATGTTTGAGGTATGTCCAAGACAAGTTGTCGTTGAACCAGCGTCCATTTTTCGCTCTCCAAAAACCACTTCTTGTTTTCCAATCATCCTTACCAATATTTCCCACGGTCTCAAGAGTCACGTATTTCATACTTCTACTTCAGATTATTTAGTTCTGGCTTCGACGCAGACACGGCACGGCTCGTACTCCTTTGGCAGTAACGTCAGTAATGGTTTTTAAAAATCCAAACATTCTTTCCGGGCGTCGTGCTATGGTGAGACTGCAAAATGTTCTATTCTCGGATACGGCGCGTCGTCCTTATTTAGCCAACCAACAGCGAGGCTTGGCGTCAATGGGTACTGGTTCAAGCGTCATCTCGAGCGTCATAGAAATCCTCGTCCTCTCCACGTGCTACTTCAAACCGCGACCAATTGGCGCGAGGGTGTTCTTTGGAACTGTTCTAAATCTCAGCTAACACGAGACTAGTGTGTGTCTCGAAGCTTCTGGGCACGTCGCTTTTCGTTTAACTTCGCGGTTTATTTTTAACTTATTTCTCTGGTAAAGACGTCGGTTTGCGTCATCGGCTCCTAGGATGATCGCGTCATATGATGTGTTATTGTTACAGCTATTTTTAAGTAAAGGTGCCCCCGGTCTTACGTGACTATCATTTCATATTTCGCCTAGAGGTCATAGTTTTCAAATTCATCAAAAAGTATGATGCAATTTTAGGCTTAATTCAATCGTCATTATTAACACTATCAAAGCATGAACAGGGAAATTTTTCATTCGTTGTTGGCACGTTGGTTGTTAAGCCTGTCTTTCAAATACAACCAACTTGATAGCATTTAATTTTGAGGTTTATTTTCATAAAAAGGAAATTCAGAAAGTTTTTATAGAACTCGGATTTATGAGAAGCTATATTTGTAGTTAGGAACCGTATGTTGTTCCTATTTTGTCGGAAATCATACTATTATAACAATTTCCTTGAAAGTTTAATCGCGTTTATTATGCAATCTTATGTTTTATAATTATATGGCGACATTAATCCACTAAGTCTAGTTTAATTTTTAAATGAACTTACTCGGTTTAAACCTCAAAATTAAGTTAAGTATAGTCTAAAAGGACATGAATACCGTAATATATCCTAGCATATGGCCAATATTTTCATCCCTTCTATAAAATAATTTTCAAGTTCAACAACTTATCGTTAGTAAAATATGTTATGTTACCATTAATGATTTAGAAAACTGCTGGTTATTCTAATTTCAAGCTTGATCAAAATGATTAGTTATTATTTGAGTGTGTTAGTTTTAAATAAATCGTAATTTAATGGCTTACCGAGAATCGAAAGTGGGCACTTTAAATAGTCGATGTACACCTCGGCGGAGAGATGGTGTCTTCGTTTTCAACTTAATCCAATTGTATTTTTTAATAAGGTGTAAGGTTAATATGCCTTCCATGATGTAATATTCACGGAACACGATTTTTCGTTGAGGACACTTTGATTTCAACACCAGCACCAACATTGTGGTCATTGTGTATTTTATTGGAGAAAACTGAAGACGACTCGAAGGAATCAACATTTAGGTCCGAGTGACAAGAGTTGTAAAGGGAGGTAGTTCTAGTTTGCCTCTCCTATTTATAAGAGAAAGACTGGCTGGATGCGATCTCCGTGCCAAGAACGAGCTCGAGGTATATGGATCGCTTTCTGACGTAACAACCAGCGTCATGATACTGCTCTCTTTCTTATCCTCCCTCTACCAGCGTATTACGGTATACCTCTATCCTCCTTTCCGTTGCCATGGTGATGGAGTTTGTGGACGTTTTCAACAGTTTCCTACGGATTCGTATATGGATATGCCTTCCCAATCTCCTCTTCCGGTCCTAGCGTCGTTTAGGATCGATACTTGTGACGTAAGTCGTTACAGTATAGGCGTTTAACCCGTGACCTCTTATGCCGTATCCATTCTGCCGCTTCGCAGACCATGAGTTGAAATTTGCAGACGTATTGTATTGACTTAAAAGTATTCAGTTGTTTGGAACTGCTGTTGGGTGTAAATTTCTTAAGAGCTGTTCAAAGAAAATAGTCAACAACAATTGTGGAAAGTTTTAGGAACTCTTTAGGATCTTATTTCAATGACACCCAAGAGGTTGAGACTTGAAGAGGAGTGATAAAAGGCTCTTAACGTTTCTTAGACTGATACGGTTGGATGGAAGCTAGGACTCTCTAGGCTATAGGAACTGGTTGAAATTTCCCGCTCGTTCCTCTTGGAAACCCGTTATACTTGTGACTGGTGCCTCTGTTGCCATCTGCTTTCGGTATATTCATTGGTAAATACTTCTACAGACCTTTGACAGCACTCTGGCTTTTGCGTTATTGGTTGGAATAGGCTTATAACACGGGGTGCCGTGACTGTGGTCACCGTCCTGATAGCTTGAAGGTTGGATTACGCAACTTCTTTGTTGATAAGGTTGATTCTACGAAGCCAAGTTGCCAGTTGCGTTTGTTCCCACCTTATCGTAGTATGTAGATTTTACGCGCAATATGTTGGAGAAAACATTGAAGACTATTCCAGTTTTATTTTCGTTTTGTTATTTCAAATGTTTAACTTAAAAACCTCAAAGTTTTCTTTGTTGGTGAGTTGATAATATTAAGCCTTGTCCAGTTATACGCAGCTGAGGACATTGGCAACCAAAGTAGCCTATATGTTTGGATGCCTACCAAATTTAACTTTTGAAATTGCGCATTACTTTTCTAACAACTTAAGGGTACTAAAATCTTGGATTTGACCAATATGAATCGTTCAACGTCAGAAGAATCAGTTCTGAACCCTGCCAATCAAGTTGGGAAGCAACCTTTGAGAAAGTTGCAATTTGCACTCACTAGAATATCAAAAGTTGTGGATTTACATCTTAACTTACTTAAAAAACAACGAAATAATATTGATAACGTCAGTTAATGCTTTGTAATTAAAGGTATTACTTTGTATTAACTGGTGGTACTTGTAATTATAGTACAAGAAAAATGAACAATATGAGAAATTGCTCACTGAACTTGTCAATGCTTCAAGAACCGTCCAGCAATTAAAACAGGACATGTATGAATTAGAAATTGTCCGCCAGCAAGTTGCTGATGAGGATTTGACGCAGTTTGACCAGGATGTCAGGGTCATACAAACTAGTATTACTCTAGAAATTACAACATTCATAGGTAGATGAACTTAAGTTTTACAAGTTCTTTGTTAAGGTAAACTTATAGTGTACGCGCAATTCAGATAGCCATAGTGACGCCATGGAGCCTTGTTCAATTATACAAAAATCCCAAGATGGGGAGGCGGTTGTAAGGCAGAGGAAATCATTAACAAATAGTGCTTCATATGAAAATGAGGCAAATTCTCATAATTTAAGTCAAAACCCCAATATGTTTGGTACTGTTGGTGATTTGGAAAGTCCTTTTAATGAAGAGGCTGTATTAAAAGCTGAATTGGTACAGAATACCAAACAAAGAGCTACATTACACTCTTGGGAATATTTAAGAAAAGTATGTCTTTGTCATGGACACTACAGTGATGATACTTCTAAATGAGACCAACTAGGCCAAGTGGTAACATTCAGACTTACTTTGACCTACTTGATCACATTTTGAAGCACCATTATCCAGTTTTAGTTTTCCCATTCTAAAACCTTAAATTAAATTAAGGAAATGATGGAGTTAAACTCATTGATCTCTGGATTCGCGCAAGTAGTTATGGTATGGTTATTTGGCTATACTTTGAAGAAATGTTCTTTTAAAGGCCTTTTTACTGGACAATAGAGTCAGAAAGAGACCTTGAACACTATTGAAGGTCACGTGGACACAGCCCACGAAAATGTACGCGAAGGCACAAGCTTCCTTGATAAGGCAGCTAGGTACAAAATGGCCATGTTACCAATAACTGGCGCCATTGTGGGTTGCATAGTAGGAGGGCCTGTAGGTTTAATGGCTGGCTTCAAGATTGCGGGTGTAGCTGGCGCTGTAGGAGGCTCAGTTTTGGGTATTATCCTAAATTTTAAAAGCGTGTATGACGCGAAGTTTCTTAAAAATCTATATTCAAATAGGGTACACTGGTGGCAAAATTCTCCAAAAACGCAAAGTAGAAACGACTAAAGGCGATATTGAATTGAAGGACTTGAAAACGTCCCTCTCCCTAAATGATCTAAGCCAGCATTAAGGCACTAGAACTTTGTTCCTGCATTGTCTAGTCCATCATTTTTAAGTTATAATGGCTTGTTTGTGGAAAGAAATCTTTACGAAATAGATTTCTTGCGAAATGTCTCAATTCCTTATACGTGCCCATTTCGAAACTGAATAACAGGAGCTATGTCCTCATAACAGGGAAATATTGTGATATATCAACCAAACGTGTTTTATTTCAATAAATAATGTTTTGCATATTCGTATACATTTTGTTGTCTTAAGTGGGAAAATAACCAAACGTTTTATTACAGTAACAATCAATTGAGTACATTCACAAATAGGCCTACTTAAGTTAGTTTGGTGGTTAGTCAATTGGAATAGTTTCAAAAGTGACCACTGTGTTTTGAATCAAATTGTCGGGATTCACATTACACATTTCGCAACTCATATTCCACAAAGCTCTTGCCTTTCTTGAATTTTTGGCACAAGGAAACATGGGAACTTTTTTGCAGCAGTAATACAAGTTACCGGTCTTACTAGCCACGTTTTCAGATACAGCTAAATAAACGGACGTCTTCGCACCATCTTTTACTCCAGTCATAAACCATCGAGTCGCTCTTAGAAAATACTGCCAACCTTTATGGACGTCCTTGAAAATATCAGTGCGAACAACACCAGGATGAACGGCGTTGACCGTAACGTCGGTATTGCGTAATCTTCTTGTTAATTCCTTGACAAATAGAAGAACCGCTAACTTGGAGGTACCGTAAGTTGTTACGGTACCGTACCTTCTTTCCGCGTTTAAGTTGCGAAAGTTGACTCGTCCCATGACGTACAACAACGAGGTCAACATGATAATTCTCGACGGTTGACTTTGCTTTAACAATGGCAGGAGTAAAGTGACCAATAAAAAGTGTCCCAAGTAATTGATGGCGAAGTTGCGTTCGAACCCATCTTCGGTAAAACCTTTATCCGGAAAAAAGCTACCCGCGTTACAAATCAGTATGTCCAGACGGGTCTCCGTGGCTAGGATATAATTTGCGAAGCCTTTAACCGAAGTTAAACTACCCAAATCTAGTTTCTTGACCACTAGTTTGTGATTGTCCGTTTCCCTCGCGATTTCGTTCATAACTAATTCCGTGGCCGTGACATCACGACACGCCATAATAACTCTAGCCCCTCTTTTGGCTAATTGAAACGCGGTTTCTCGACCAATTCCTCGATTTGCACCCGTTATTATAACCGTCTTATTTTCAATACGCGTTTCCCTCCAGTTTGGCATCTTCACCCGGTCAGTGAGACTGTCTCTCTGTCCTTAGACCTCTGAAGAAAATAATGAAGAGTTTTAATTTGAACTTCTACCTTTTTTTACCCAACATTTGATTATTCATATTGCAAAAGCATATTTCGTATCGAAGGATTTTAGCACAGTTTTCCTGGTATGAACTGAATATTATATTCACGTATTTCTTACTCCCTGTTGAATAATTTTTTGATACGTTTGATTGATGGGGAAACTCCTCCAAAGATGTTAATGAATAACTGGATATGCTGGTTCTATTAAACCATTTTTGTTTGTTTTATAATTATTGAAAACACTGTCTACCAATTACGGATTAGGTAACCGGTTTTAACTAAACAACGCACTCTTACTAAATTATAGTTTATTAGTTTGTAATGAATACAATATCGAAAAACGATGTAATTTTCTTAAAGACATTTTTATTGTTTTATCCTTAAACCTAGAGCCATGAATAACGTAATTCCTATTTACCATAACGAAGAAAAAATCTGAAGACATGGTAGTTTCAGAGCGTCTGGACCTTATTGCACCCGGTGGGTAGGGGTGCCTGGCGACGTAGTTGTAGTAGGAGAGGATTAGATTTAATAATTTTATTAGAAAAAAAAGAACTAAACAACCCTCAGCATCTAGACGATTGAAGGGTTACGGAAATTTATTTATAATCAACGGACAAGTCGCGTGTATCGACATTTAACCCGACAAACTCGCAACTACGCTCCCACAACTCTTTGGCTCTTGCCATATCCCTAGCGTAAGGTGTAATTGGAATTTTCATACGCCAGTAATACAAATTGCCACTTTCATTGGCTACATCCTCGGAAACTGCCAAATAAACTGTTGTATCGGCTCCCGTCTTGACGTCACTGATAAACCATCGAAAAAGTCCAGTTATGAACGAGAACCACCGAGGACTTTGCTTGACCAGATCGGTCATTATGAGCCCCGGATGCACGGCGTTGATTCTGACCTCCGTTCCTCGCAACCTTCGATCCAGTTCTTGTACGAATAAAACTAAGGCCAGTTTGGCGGTGCCGTAGGATTTTATTGCGTAGTAACTGTTATCGCAGTTTAGGTCCATACTTCCGAAGACAAATAGTAGGGATGTTAGCATGATGACTCGGGATGGTTGACTCTTTTTTATTAATGGCAAAAGTAACATGACAAGCAGAAAGTGTCCCAAATAGTCGATTTGGAAAGTGCTTTCGAAACCGTCCTCTGTTAAGACTTTTTTCGAGGAAACAGCGGCTGCGTTGCAAATTAAAACATCCAACCTCCAAACAAATAAAATATTGTGAACTTCGACTTAACATAATTCTGACTGGCTGAACCATGTACTTAAAAACTTAAAGTGCTTACCTGTCTTCAGTTGCCAATATCTCACGCGCAAAACTTCTGACAGAATTTAAACTTGCCAAATCCAGTTTCTTGACGAAAATGTTTCTATTCCCCGTCTCTTCCACCAATTGTTTTCGGACGTCTTTGGCCATCGTGACGTTACGGCACGCCATGATGACCTTTGTCCCTCTAGTGGCTAATTGGAAAGCGGTCTCCCTACCAAGACCACGGTTTGCTCCCGTTATTATCACCGTTTTCCCCTCCATTTTAATTTCTTTTAAACCTGACATGATGAAGCTACGGATAACGACTGTTGATGACTACTCGGCGATAGCAATAAGGAACACCAATTAAACGTTAATGAAATAATTATCTTTTTATTTGACAAAGTCCAATATACGCCATTTAAAAATGCTGTGATAAGGTATTTTTCGTTAAATTTGAAGATTCCGTAAAATTTTGAACTAGAAAACTGCGTCAAAAGTAGCTTTTATCAAGCAAGCGAATTTTGAAGATAGAAATTAATGAATCCGTGTTATTCAAAATTGTGTTCTCGATAAGTGGGAAAATGACCATAAACCGAATATTTATATTTTATCAACGGACAAATGGAGTGTATCGACATTTAACCCGACGAACTCGCAACTACGCTCCCACAACTCTTTGGCTCTTGCCATATCTCTAGCGTAAGGTGTAATTGGAATTTTCATACGCCAGTAATACAAATTGCCACTCTCATTGGCCACATTCTCGGAAACTGCTAGATAAACTGACGTATCGGCTCCTGCATTGACGTCACTTATGAACCATCCAGAAAGTTTAACTATGAGCCACCACACCCAAGGGCTTTGCTTGACCAGATCGGTCATTATGACTCCCGGGTGCACGGCGTTGATTGTGACCTCCGTTCCTCGCAACCTTCGATCCAGTTCTTGAACGAATAAAACCAAGGCCAGTTTGGCGTTGCTGTACGATTTCGCCGCGTTGTAACTAATATCGCAGTTTAGGTCCATATTTCCGAAAACGTAGGCTATTGATGATACCACGATGATTCTGGATGGTTGACTCTTCTTTAATAATGGCAAAAGTAGCGTGACAAGTAGAAAGTGGCCCAGATAGTCGATTTGGAAAGTGCTTTCGAAACCGTCCTCTGTTAAGACTTTTTCCAGGGAAACAGCGGCTGCGTTGCAAACTAAAACATCCAACCTTCAAAGAAATTAAATATGGCGAACTTCCGACTGATTGAACCATATGCGTCAAAACTTGACGGTGCTTACCTGTCTTCAGTTGCCAATACCTCTTGGGCAAGGCTTCTTACAGAATTCAAACTTGCCAAATCCAGTTTCCTGACGAATATGTTTCTATTCCCCGTCTCATCCACCAATTGTTTTCGGACGTCTTCGGCCATCGTGACGTTACGACAGGCCATGATGACCTTTGCCCCTCTCGTGGCTAATTGGAAAGCTGTCTCCCTACCAATGCCACGGTTTGCCCCAGTTATTATCACCGTTTTCCCCTCCATTTTAATTTCTTTCGAACCTGTCATGATGAAGCTAGGGATAACGACTGTTGATTTCTACTTGACGATAGCAATAAGGAACACCAATTAAAATTTAATTATATTTTGTTTACAAAGTCCAATACACAATATTTGAAAATGCTGTGATAAGGTATTTTTGATTAAATTTGAAGATTCCGCAAAATTTCGAACTAAAAAACAACGTTAAAATAGCTTTCGTGAGAAATAGTTTTTATCAAGTAAGCGTATTTTCAAGTAAGAAATTAATGAATCCGTCTTATTCAAAATTGTGTTCTCTATAAGTGGTAAAATGACCATAAACCGAATATTTATATTTAATCAACGGACAAATTGCGTGTGTCGACATTTAACCCGACGAACTCGCAACTACGCTCCCACAGCTCTTTGGCTCTTGCCATATCTCTAGCGTAAGGTGTAATTGGAATTTTCATACGCCAGTAATACAAATTACCACTCTCATTGGCCACACCCTCGGAAACTGCTAGATAAACTGACGTATCGGCTCCTGCCTTGACGTCACCAATGAACCATCCAGAAAGTTTAACTATGAGCCACCACAGCCAATGACTTTGCTTGACCAGATTGGTCATTATGAGTCCCGGATGCACGGCGTTGATTCTGACCTCCGTTCCACGTAACTTTCGATCCAGTTCTTGGACGAATAATAATAAGGCCAGTTTGGCAGTGCCGTAGGATTTCCCCGCGTTGTAACTAATCTCGCAGTTTAGGTCCATATTTCCGAAGACGTAGGCTATTGATGTTACCACGATGATTTTGGATGGTTGACTCTTCTTTAATAATGGCAAAAGTAACATGACAAGTAGAAAGTGGCCCAAATAATCAATTTGGAAAGTGCTTTCGAAACCGTCCTCTGTTAAGACTCTTTCCAAGGAAATAACTGCCGCGTTGCAAACTAGAACATCCAGCCTTAAAACAAATAAAATATGGTGAACTTCGATTTAACTCACTTCTGAGTGAAAACGTAACAGTGCTTACCTGTTTTCAGTTGCCAATATCTCATTCGCGAAACTTCTTACAGAATTCAAACTTGCCAAATCCAGTTTTCTGACGAATATGTTTCTATTCCCCGTCTCTTCCACCAATTGTTTTCGGACGTCTTCGGCCATCGTGACGTTACGACACGCCATGATGACCTTTGCCCCTCTCGTGGCTAATTGGAAGGCGGTCTCCCTACCAAGACCACGGTTTGCCCCAGTTATTATCACCGTTTTCCCCTCCATTTCAATTTCTTTCGAACCTGTCATGATGAAGCTAGGGATAACGACTGTTGATGTGTACTCGGCGATAGCAATAATGAACACCAATTAAACGTTAATCATCTATTTATTTTACAAAGTTCAATATGCGCCATTTAAAAATGCTGTGTAATGTTTTTATTGAAATTGACTTCCGCAAAATGCAAGTTTATGCAGAAGTCCATAATCCTCCTAGGTATATCACTTGCCCTTTTTTTTACAAACAAATAGGTACAACTGCGTTATCTGATAATATCATGCCTTACAAACATCCTTGTGACACACGAATTGTATTTAGGCCTAATTAAAGTCTACGAAACGTTTGAAAATCTTGATCACATGTTGATTTTAAGCTATGTCGTTTATAATATGTTCATTAAGCTGTTATACGCGTCAAAAATCCTCATCTTCATGTGTTTCCCATAGATAGTTTTCAGAGAGCTTGTTCGGGATTAATTCCAGCGTATTTACAACTAACTTTCCATAACATTTTGGCAACCGCGGCGTTATCAGCGTGTGGTGCTAATGACGCGTGTTTTCTTTTAAAGAAAAATTTTCCACTAATCCCTCCTAGATCGGCGCAAGTCGCTACAAACACGGCTGAACTCGCCGCATCCTCCAAATCATCGAACATACATGGCATGATACACGTCAATCGCGACCCAATAACCGCGTTGAATAAATCCGTGCTCGCAACACCAGGATGGACAGCGTTAATGGTAACGTTACATTCTTTTATTTTGGCGCTCAATTCCTTGACGAACAACAAGACTGCCAGTTTATGGTCGCAGTACCTTGTCTTTCCATTGTAACTTTTTTCACCATTTAAGTTTTCAAAGTCAAGATGACCGTAGAGATAGAGTATCGATGTTACCATCGCGATTCTTCCGTTTGGGGCCTTCTTCAATAAGGGTAGTAATTGTAGCACAAGGACGAAGTGGCCCAAGTAATTGGTTGAAAAGCCACGTTCGACAGCATCCACCGTTAGAGATTTTTCTGTAAATGAAAGTTTGAATTGGTCAAGTTTCTTATAATTTTACCCGTAAATTACGAGTTAGTTTTAATGAAAATTTAATTATCGTTAATTGGTAAATTACCAAGGTAAAATTAGGGTATAAGTAATTCGTTAAAATCGTCACTAAACCCTTAACTCCTGTTATAAACAGAAACATTTGAAAGAATAATATTGTAAATACCTTTATAATAAGCGGCCGCATTGCAAATCAAGACATCTAATCGATTTTCACTCGATATTATCTCACTGGCAAAACTCTTCACCGCGTTTAAATCATTCAAATCCAACTTCTTCAGAACGACTCTTTCATTTTTACTGTTTTTAATAATTTCCTGGCGTACTTCCTCTGATTTTTCCAAGTCCCGACAAGCCATGATAACTTTAGCACCCCTTTTAGCCAATTGCAAAGCGGATTCTTTGCCAATTCCTCTGTTGCATCCCGTTATGATTACCGTTCGATCCTTCATATCCAACTCCCTCCAAGTCGCCATGTTTTCTTTTTGAGAATGTTTTCAGTCTTGAACCGAAATTACACTCCTGACCGATAAAGATATAACAGTTTTATATATATATGCAAGCTCTTCAATAAATATCCAGTGGTTATTTAGTTAAGTTGAATAAACACATCACAACGTGCGGTCGTGTTTTTGCGCGTAGTAACCTTCCGGTGAATTTTTGAGCAGCACTATAAGATATACATATTTCTTCTAGTCGACCTCCAAAGAATTGTTGCAATTTATACTCGTTTTAAATTTCAAATACTTAATAACCTTGAATAACAATACAGCGTTTTATTTATATCTTAGCGTTTTCACACATTAACAATACCCTATCGAGGAGTAACAAATCATAAATAAATTAGTATTATTTGTAGAAATATACTTAATAGACTGGAGTATCACTTGACTTAAAATTCTTAAAGAAACATACCTTTAGAATAAAAGTTTGTCTAATCTGGATAGAAATTTTAAACAACTTAAAAAGGTTATAAAGAAATACATTTTTTTCTTTCTTACCATCCTATCTACCCCAAACTGGTTATTATAAGTACATTTTCGAGACACATATACGGACCCTAAGGAGGTACAGGTAGCTTCTTAAGTAGTGTCAGAAGGGGATAATAGAAGAAGGATGGCACTCGGTATCCGTATGTTTGTTGTTCTCCTTCTCAACCAACTTCAGATGGGCATCGCACCGTGGGGTGAATTCTATAACTGTTTGGTACTAAATCCCCAACAATCAACCCACAAACCTTGATTGTCTTGATGTGGGACAAAAACGCACAAGCGCATACGCCTTGGCAAATAGTTAATCGCTAATAGAGTAATGATTTATTTATTCGGTTTAGTAACCTTGAGCACTCCAAATGTAAAATGATGTTGGGAAGAATCATGTTACAATTACTCCGTTTTGTGGTACACTTCTCTCTCGAAGAGAAATATTATATACTTCTGGTAGTTTTTATAATACATAAGTTCTGTGGGACACTATATTCACGATTTAATTTGCGTTCATAACACATACTCCCTATATACATTCGTTTTGAGTTGGTTTCAAATTGAAGTTGCATTGCCATAGAGACTACTGATTCTGTTCAAAATTAAATTATATTAGCCGAAACTTCCGGATGAGATGGATTATAGAGAAGTGTCACGTATTTAACTAGTGTATGGCTGCGCCTATGAGATGTTAACGTAGGGTGCCATTTCATTTATTTCATCAATTAGTATTTTGTTCTTGTATATTTATTTGAGGTCATGTTTTTTTTGTGTAAGATTTTACGTCGGGTCGTTTTTGCAGTTTTAGTACCCTTCAAATTGATATGGATTTTATGTTACATTTGTACCATTTTAAGACTGTAATTAAACTTCGATAAAGCATGGGAAAATTATAGTAATTATGTATTTTTCTTTAGGGTTTTACAATTTACCCGAAGGAATTTAATTTGTGTTAATTTATGTACTTAAAATTCCTTTTTCCCGGAACAAAAGAGCTAGTTTATAGTCAACTTTGGCAATGCTAGAACAGAAGTAATTGTGCCATCCTTTTTGACGAAAAAGTGTGGGTTACAGCTTTATCCCACTATTAGAAAGAAACTCGTATGCCAATTAACATCCATAAAGTCAACACTCAACAGTTTTTTAAACAAAAGGGTTAATTAGGTTAGTATTTCACTAGCCAAAGTGCTCATGTTTGTTTACTATTTTTATCATGTGATGTGACTTTAGTGATGATATTTACATAAAATCAGTGAGAATTTCACTTAAAATATTATACTTCTGTTCACCGTAATTTTTTTTAATGGAAATGGATCATTTTACAAACGACGTAAAGTTGTAGAAATTACAAAGAGGTGTTTCGAAATGAGGTTAGGTCGCTTGAGGCCCCTTTAGTAATAGTCTATTAAACCGGTGAAAAGCCTCGATGTACAAATTATTTATTTTTAAAATGGATTTTATAACTTAAGGCTATTTCTATTAAAACTTGATTGATACTTCCTAGTATATTGTGTAACGATAATTATCTTTGCAATTTAACTTAACTTTCACTTACACACCTTCAGTCAGTTTAAAACTCTCCATTGGGTAAGGGCGCGTGTACTTGAATTGTCTTAGGATGTACGAAAAAGTAAGGCTTTATATTTGGACATAATTTAATCAAGGTCAATTTAATACCTACTTTTAAACTTTGACCATGGTAAAATTATGTCTAAAGAATTTATAACGTTAAAAGCTAGAAAATTGGACGGTATGGCTATGGTTTGGATTACGAGTTGCTTGGAAAGCAATTGCATTTTACTTGCCTTATTACTTCGCTACAACTCACGCTTG
This sequence comes from Phalangium opilio, assembly GCF_054372755.1. Lineage (NCBI taxonomy): Eukaryota > Metazoa > Arthropoda > Arachnida > Opiliones > Phalangiidae > Phalangium > Phalangium opilio. The sequence continues at coordinate 1,011,172 of NW_028324187.1, read as the reverse complement.
TAACGGTGAATCGTGGAAACAACGCGATATGCGCGATAAAACTGTTTTGATTAGTGGAGGCTCAACCGGAATTGGTAGGTCTGTATACTTTAAGTTTCTCATCAATCCAACTACACCCGCGTTTTAATTTAAATAATTTTTAACCAAAGAGAAACGGCGTTGGCTCTGGCACAAAGAGGTTGTAAGGTCATCATAGCTAGTAACGAACCAAATGAAGGCGATTTAGTTGTGAAGAACGTAGTTAACCAAACGGGCAACCACAAAGTGTGGCATTATTACGTGGATTTATCGAACAGCAAGAGCGTACGACGCGTGGTCGAACTTATTCGAGAGAAATTTAACTCCATTGATGTCTTAATTAATAACGCCGGCGTTTTATACCCATCCGGAACACCAAGGCGAAATGCTGACGGCGTTGAAATGCAAATGGCCGTGAATTACTTGGGACATTTTTTGCTGACCAATTTGACGTTACCTTTGCTTAAGAATTCGAGTTCCCCAGCAAGGTAAATGACCCGGTTGATATGGAATATATATGTGCTTAAGTAAATTTCTTTAAAATCGGTCCGTAATTACCGTAATTTTAAACAGTAATTTTTTGGACCGCTTTTGACGTTATACGCGTTATTTATGGGCTAACACTACAGAAATATCTTGATTTTAACGCAGAATCATTATGGTCTCATCCATCGCGCAAAAATACGGAAAATTAAACCCGAATGACTTCGGTAACGCGACGAGTCAGAGTTCTATGAGCTGTTATTGCGACTCCAAGCTGGCTGTGAGTGTTTTCGCTATGGAATTAAGTCGAAGATTGATTGACACGGGCATCACGGTCAATTGCTTGCATCCCGGCGTGGTAGGGTCACCCATATTGAGATCCTTCCCCAAAATATGTCAAGTACTTTCGACGTACTTCTTCAAAACACCCAAACAAGGGTCCGAGACGTCAATATACTTATCATGCGCGGAAGAACTGGAAGGCGTAACCGGCAAGTACTTTATGTCAAAACGAAATGCCTCGTTACCTAAAATTGCTCACGATGAAAAGCTAGCCAATAAACTGTGGTCTTGGAGTTGCGAAATTACTGGTTTATAGCTTATACCATCGATTTGCGATTCTGCAGCTCATTTTTACGTTTTGTGTTGTTCGTCCAAGGCATTCTGGTCACGGTTAATAGTATTTAAATATATATAATTTATATTTGTAACAAATAGAAGAAGGGAAATTCTCAAATAATTTTAATAGAGTGACAAAAATACGCTTACGCACTTGTTGCGTTATACAAAATAATAGAATAAACATTTTTCTTCAAACGAATTAACATAGGTTTTATGTATACTCTTATACACATGAATACAAAATTGGCACTTGAAATACTGTTTAGTTGTACATTTTATTTATTGGTTAGAGGCGTGAGAGAAAGGAGATACTGTTGGACTAGTATCTTGTTGGTAACCTAAAACCATTCGTTGGTATTGCTGAATATGGGCATCTTGTTGCTTGTATTGTATGGGTGACGCTTTGATATCTTGCAGGTAAAGTTGCGGTGAAGACTCACTACCATGCTGGTGAAGTTGCGGTGAAGCCTCGGTATCACGCTGGTGAAGTTGCGTTGAAGCCTCGCTACCACGCCGGTAATCTTGGGGTGAAGCCTCGCTACCACGCTGGTGAAGATGCGTTGAAGCCTCGCTACCACGCCGGTAATCTTGGGGTGAAGCCTCGCTACCACGCCGGTAATCTTGAGGTGAAGCCTCGCTACGACGCCGGTAATCTTGAGGAGAAGCCTCGCTACGACGCCTGTAATCTTGAGGAGAAGCCTCGCTAACACGCCGGTAAGCTTGACGTGAAGCCTCGCTACGACGCCGGTAATCTTGAGGAGAAGCCTCGCTACCACGCCGGTAATCTTGAGGAGAAGCCTCGCTACCACGCCGGTAATCTTGAGGTGATGCTTCGCTACGACGCCGGTAATCTTGAGGCGAAGCCTCGCTACGACGCCGATAATCTTGAGGCGAAGCCTCGCTACGACGCCGATAATCTTGAGGCGAAGCCTCGCTACGAGGAGGGAAATCTTGAGGCGAAGCCTCGCTACGACGCCGGTAATCTTGAGGCGAAGCCTCGCTACCACGCCGGTAAAGTTGAGGTGAAGCCTCGCTACCATGCTGAGAAGATCGCTTAGATTTCTGAACCCAGCTTGGAATATCATTTAAACCAGGCGTTTGGTAGGGAACATCTTGGTCATGACAACTGACATCACTCTTATCCAGGTTTTCAGAAACATTAAGGTCCGATCTCGGAATGATTTTCCTGAATGTTAAATTTATTCTTGGGTGCAACGTCGAGCATCTTGGCAAAGAGTGATACCAATGGAAGTTTGTTGGGTAATTCATCAGCAAAAGCGAGCCATGCTCAAGCTCGATTCGTTTGTCAGAAATAGTAGTTGTCCTCTTAAACTTGACGTCTTTGTGACGTAGTAAAAATTCTCTCTGCTGTCCAAAGGACATTGAGGCAATTGGTACGTAGGGGTCCAGGTCTGGTTCATCATCACGATGTTCGCCAATGCAATCTTGACCAGAGTTGTATCTAAAAAGAAAAAATCATTTGGACGTTCTTGGGGGAAAAAATTCGTTAATTAGTTTATCAATTTTACCGGTTAACTAAGACAAAGTTGTAATCAGCTTGGGCCAATTCCCTAGCTATTAGACACAATACTTTTAACAAAGGTGTCCATGGTTTGGCGGGCAAGGTGTTACCAGAAAAAGTGTATGTCAAACCTTCGTCTCCATATGCAGCCTAGTACAAAAATGGTGTTATTATACTAATTTTTGTTTGCTCTATCTTTTACAGGAACAAAATGGGTAAATCTGATGGCGTTTTATAGACATCCTCACTTTCTAATGCTATAGCGATGGAATCACTCAAAATTTACCTGTTTTCGTGGTATATTCCTCCATTTTCCATATATATTGACTTTAGTCAAATCTCCAGTGAAATATTCCACACCATTTTCCAGTTCTTGAAATATTTGGTCCGAAATATCTTTTTCAAACAAGTTATAATAGGAAAGATCCAATTTTGGGCCTCTTATCTTTACAACAACAGTGTTTTTCAATGTTTCAAATTTTTCTTGTAATACTGCAACCACTTTGACTTCACTGTCCAAGTCATCCTCCACTTCTTTTTCTTTGGTATTATCATTATTTTCTTTGGTATTATCATGATCTTCCCCCTCGGAAGTATCGCTGTCATTTTTAGAGAGCTTGGCCCAGTTGAAGTAGTGTGTTATTTTCCTCCGAATAGCTGAGGTTTTGCAAAGTTTCTTGGAAGGCTTAATTGGCTTCTTCAGTTCAATAAGAGATTTGCTTTCCAACGTGGAATCGTCACCAGGTTCAAGATCTTGTTGCTCAGTACTGTCTGGTTCTGGTATATCCCCTTGGGTTTGTTCCTCAGTCTTTTTCAGGTCATCAGTTGTTAAATTACCAACATTCTCTTCCTCTGTGTCAGTGTCGCTTGATGTTGATTTAGGCTTAGTTTTGTATAGTGATTTAGCATTATCCGGAGGTGTCAATTCAATATGGGCTGGGACAATTTCGTCAACTTTAAATACCATGTTCATTAAGCCTCGCGTTGCCGGTATTTTAGCAATTTTCAACCTCTTGCTTGACTCATGTTTAATTGAAGTGCTTGGGGCTTTACGTTTCATTACTTTTTGTTTTATAAAATCGTTTAAGACTTTATTAGGCATGTTTGAACCTCTACTGTGGTGTGACACGCGGTGATTGAACGCGCCAGTTTTTCAAAATGACTTAGAGAAACCCGCTACCCAATAAGGTAAGCTGTAAGAGTACTGTCGTCCGCTAGTTTTTCTCAGGAGAGCGGACATAAGCATACTGCTTTTTGGACATCTTAATGTAAAATGAAATTAGGTTTTAAATAGCTTTAATCCATTAATTTCATTATAAATGTATTTCATTTGAAAACTAACTGTAATTATTGCGCGATCCATTTAGTTACGGTTTTATATTTTGAATTTGGAATGATGTTCATTTATTTCTGTACTTATTTCCGATATTAATGTCTGCTAAAAATAGTCAGGTGATTGAATGATTACTGGATGATCAGTTCTTTGTTTTAGGTCAAGTACTTTGTGTCAGTTGTCAATTTCTTAATCACACCCCCCGTTTGTTTAGGCTATCTAACGATTCCATTGTTTCCAAAATCATTAGATAACGCTATCAAAATTCAGAAAAGTATAAATAGTATCTTCAAAAACATTTTTCGTTGCTAGCAGCAGGAGAGATTAATATTTTTGCCAAGGCTTAACAAAGGTAATTTTAATTACGCAGTTATGTATTATTTTATTAATGGTTTTTAGCTGTTGTTTCTGTATTTTATAGGTCTACAAGCATGAAGGTTACATTATTAGCCGCATTAGGCGTGATTGTACTTGTACAATGTGCCTTAGGCCAAAGAAACTCTGGAAGTAGAGGTGCTAATAGAGCCCCATTAGCTGGTGGTTGGTCTGAAAGAAAGATTGATGAAGGCGTTAAAGACGCTGCTAAATTTGCCACAGTTGAATTAAGCAAGTCTAGCAACAGTCTTTATCATGATAAAGTTGTAGAAATTATTTCAGCTAAGTCTCAGGTATGATATTGTCATGGTTATCTCTTCTGTACCTTAACCTGTAAATTTGCATTTCTATTTTGTATTTTTGTATATTTCTGTATATTTTCTTTTTTTTTTCCCTATGGAGCTGTATGACCTTCTGATAGGGTTCTAGCTCGTCAAATAAATGGAGCAAAAAAAAAAAAAAAAAAAACCTATAGAGTAATGGCACCTACTTGCCTTTGACTGTATTAAGCTCTATGGGTAGTTAACATGGAGTGCCACTACTCTATTTAATTAATAATCTGATATCTTCAAATAAGGTTGTGTCTGGTGTTAAATATGAAATTACTTACACCGCTGGCAGAACTACATGCCACAAACACAAAGTTAAGGCTGAAGATGTAGAATCTTGCGAATTGGATCAAAAGGAGGTTTGATATTTAAACTTTAAATGGTAAATAATCATCATAATAATAATCATTGCATCGATAGCCTTTGGAAACATGTGTTGCGGTTGTTTGGAGCCAACCCTGGCTTCAAAAGAAGACACTTTTGAAGATAAAGTGTGAACCAAGAAAGAATGTTGTTCAACAATCAGATAAAAAGAAGGTACAATTAGAATTATCTAATTAATTAAGTGATGTGATTTGTTCTTTTTGTTTTTGCAAAAAATGTGATGTGATGTTTGTTAACAGTCACGTTAAATTTTATACCAATATTATTTTTATTAAGGTTAAATTATGTTAAGGAAACGTCTTAAAATTTTATTACTAATTAACCAAGTTGTTGTTTAAACTAGAAAGCACCATGCATTTCAGCTTTCTGTGCAATTGCAATTTAACCCAGTTTTTTTTCTAAATTGCATTGCCTATCCCAAACATTCCAGCTTTTCTTGCCTTTGTAACACAAGTGTAGAACCTGTTATGTAAAAAAAAAAAACACATTTAAGTTTATTGGAATAAAGTTATTTTTATGGTTTAGAAGCTAACGCCTCTTGTAATTTTTTTACCTTCTAGTTTTGTTATTCCTTAATCTGTTATCTATTGTCATTATTATCTCTCACCTAAGACACGCCCCTTTTAAATTCCAAAAAATATAGTCTTCTAGTAGGAACTTTCACACCCTCCTATCTCTTACCTGATTTTGGCGACCATATATTGCCCTAGTTCCTTAATAAAACATTAAAGTCCTCAGATCAAGGAATACAATAGACATATCTCAGTTGTGACGTCATTGCCTAGGTAAAACGTCACCGACTTAGCTTTAGCTTTGGCAGTGGGTGGCCATGTTTGGTACCGCTTTGGTTCTATAGGGAAATAGTATAGATGATGTCACACTAAGGCTTCTAAGATAGCTCTATTTAAACTACCAATATTGACGTCACGTCCCTGTAGCTTCTCCCCTCTCAGTACCCCTCGACCCCCCCCCCCTCTCCAATCATTTCCTAGGTAAAACGTCACCACTTAGCTTTGGCAGTGGGCGGCCATGTTTGGTACCCTTTGGTTCCATAGGCAAATAGCATAGGTAATGTCACACTAAGGCTTCTAAGATAGCTCTATTTAAACTACCAATATTGACGTCACGTCCCTGTAGCTCCTCCTCTCTCAGTACCCCTCGACCCCCCCCCTCTCCAACTCCTCACTCAAAATTCCGAAAGGTTTTGTTTCAATCAAATTTAGTTAACAAACAAATCTGTAAATCTTTCCAGCCTCTTCGTAAAACATTGAGTGAACAGAAAAGATTGTTTCAAGGTTTTCAATATCAATACAAAAAGGTTTACTCCACACCTGAAGGTCATTACCTTTTTTTTTTCTTATGTCCAGTCCTGTTTTTACTTTTTTTTCTCCCGCGAAATTTAAACGTATGTACACACGCGAAATTTTATAGAAAGCAACCTACGATTCAAAATTTTCCAAAACAACTTGAAAAGAATTGATCTATTGAACAAATATGAACTTGGAACTGGAAAGTACGGAATCACTGAACACGCTGATCTTTCTGGTAAATCCAGATTGCCATGGTGGTTTTACTTCTGAAATGACCTTGGGTCACTTTGTATCATAGCTAAAGAATTCTACAGGAAGTTCTTGGGTTTAAAACCATCATTGGCGCAAAAACAATACAAGTCCGGTGAAAAAGCCGTCATCACCCGAGTAGCTGACTTACCAGAGTCTTTTGATTGGAGAGAAAAAGGCGCCGTCACTGAAGTTAAAAACCAAGGATCCTGCGGTTCTTGCTGGGCATTTTCCACCACTGGAAACGTTGAAGGACAATGGTTCTTGTCAAAGGGACAACTGATTTCTTTGTCCGAACAAGGTTAAATATGCCCAAACGCTCTAGTTTCAAAACGAAGTCCTTATCTCATTTATGTTGTCCCAGAACTCGTTGATTGCGATAAGTTAGACCAAGGTTGCAATGGAGGTCTCCCTAGCAACGCCTACGAACAAATTGAAGAATTGGGTGGTTTGGAGCAAGAAAGCGACTACCCATACGAAGGCGAAGACGAAAAATGCAGTTTTAGTCAAAAATTGGCTAAGGTTAACATCAGCGGATGGGTCAATGTGTCCTCGGACGAGACTGACATGGCTAACTTTTTAGTGACAAACGGACCCTTGTCCATTGGTATCAACGCTAATGCCATGCAAGTATGTAAAGTTTATACCAATCCACCGTCCAGTAGCTTCTTAACCACCTCCTAAACCCCAAAATGTTTTGGTTCAAAGTTCTACTTTGGTGGTATCTCTCATCCACCGAAATTCTTGTGCAGTCCATCCAACCTTGACCATGGAGTACTAATTGTTGGATACGGAGTCCACAGTAATTATACTTAATACTTTTAATGGCAAATAAGCGGGACCTTAGGACCTAGGGACTAAACCTTGGCCCCTTACTTCCGTTCCGTCTAGCTTATCCATTGTTCCATAAAACTCTTCCCTTCTGGATCGTGAAGAACAGTTGGGGCGCTACGTGGGGTGAACAAGGATACTATCGCGTTTACCGTGGAGATGGTACTTGCGGTCTCAACCAGATGGTTACATCCGCTAAGGTTTAACCAATGAATGGGCTATAATTCCTAAATCCATCAGCTACTTCGGAAAAACTTACATATATTCTCCATTTTGCTAATTAAATATACTCATAAATTTCTTACGACGGTCATTTTTTGTATGCTTAAATTTTTAAAATAAATTTTGAAATAGAAAATTACAGCGTGTTATTTCTTCAATTTTTTTATTCAAAAGATCATTGCGTTTATTCGTCCATTGTCAATACAATCAATCATTTTGTATTACACCTTGAGCTTTGAGAGCGTTTGCCTTTCATTTTTTTGTATTTTTCCTGGTTTTGGATTGGTTTTAGGGTTAGAATGAAGGAGGCCTATTTTAATAGGCCATTTTCCATCGAGAAAGGGTTCTGGTTTTTAGAGTTCTTGAAACATCCTCCAATGCATCGCCGATGGGCGTGTCTGCATCTCAAAAACGCCGGTTTACTCTCAGACAGCCTGCTACATTCTAAGAAATTTGGTATGCACGTGTCGATGTAACAACCTGTAAAAATACCAATGGAAACTATTTAGGCCTAAAATCCTTTTGGAAATCTCTATAAGAGTAATGTCAGTTCTACGTATGCAAACGTCATACCCTTCTGTCTCTCAGCTTAGTGTCATCCCCCCTACCAGGCGCGTACAGTATCCCCTCTCACAAAAGCGCGCCTACAGGGAGGGATACACAGTCTACTCCCCTCTCTACCGACACTAATCTATTTTCCTTAACACGTCACGAGACATTCGTGGCGTTTAGGAGATAAGAAGTTGAGGAACCCTCCCACTCTATAATCTATAGACTATACTTGGCAATAACTTAGTTTTTCACGTGTTAAAAGGTAATTTAACCAACTGCATAAAAACAACCTAAACGTGATGATAAAACACGTTATCTATTATATGAATCACTTCGTAAACATCTAATATTTTTCAAGGTGACAAGGTCTTAATCGTTAAGGAAATTATAGAAATTTGTATTTTTTCTACGTCATTTTCAACCCTTCTACGTTCAGGACATAAAGGAGGTACTTACCTACTGCATTGACGATGGATGTACCGATTCCGTTATCGGCCGTGAAAAAGTCAGCTTTATAAAAAAAAAAAAATTAACTGATTAATATCTGTGAAAAGTAATTATCCGTAATTAATATGCAAATACCGGTTGACGTTTCGTCGTCTTCAAGGGCGGGAGAAACTGATTTTTTACTCCACCACGCTTGGTGCCAAAAGGAAGTAATTAGAATATAGTTAAGAGCTTCTTATTTTAATTAGTTTACATGACTCAACTATTTCTTTTTTCGACATTATCCTTCCACGTATTAGACATTAAAGACAGACCATCGTCGTGTAGACCTGTTTTATAGACGATTAAGTTTTATTACCTATAATTACACGACATGGTTTTTTTTTACCAAAAACTGAGCGTTTTTGAAAGTATCCAATAACCAAAAATAGTATTACGATACCGCGGTTCATTTTTAGTAATTGATTGGTTTTAAAATTATTGACAAAAGTATAAAAAGGAGTTATTAATGAATTATGGTGAGGGATTTATTTTTCTATGATGGATGTCCGTCTTTGACCGACGGCGGACGTAACAGCTAGTGGACGAATTATCTTTCTGACCCCGTCTTTTATGCCTCTCTATTTATAAGTTTACACTCATCCACCTACACTTGTGGGTAGGAAACCATTCGGGTATTGGTCAGTTAAACCCATCAAACCCTCGGAGGAAATCAAGTCTATGGTCCTCGTAATCCGACCAAAACGGCCCTTGACCAGTCTCTGGAGTCTTTGCAGGAAAGATAATTGTCTTGGGTCAATGTCGTTTAACGGTGTTTCGAGATCATGATTGCGTTTTTCTAACCTTGTTCAGAATACTCTATGTCTATACCCAGTCCCACTCCGTGCCCATTTCATGTTGGAAGTGCAATATAAGTTTGTGTTCTGAAAGGTCATGGATTTGCTACTTTAGTTTCTTAGGGGCACCTTAGAACTAAATGTAATCTTAGACAGAAATGGATTACTAGATGAACCTCCACGTTCAGAAATATTTAATGGACCTTTATCATATGCCTTTATGTGTAGTTTTCTACCGAGAATTAATTGGAATTTATTATTTATGGTAGATTGCTCAGTAAAGTCTGGCACGTTTGAGGCCGTGTGCGAGGAGCTGGTCACTCAAAGGTCCCCACTTTTACATCATATCCTCAATTCTCAGTTATAGGAAACCTAAAAGTGGTTAGCCCCTCGCTACGTAGCGTCTAACCATCTTTTTTCAAAGGGAAGAGGCAGCTCTCTTCATATAACGTATTCGTAGTTGGGGGAAAATAACATGAAGTGCCAACTTCAACTTCAAGTGATCTATATTATTTATTTTTATGTATTGCATCGGCCTATGAACGTATTCATTGGAAATATTTCTTAGTATAGTACTATATTACAGGAAATATATTTTTCGAAATATAAATGTAGAGGTACTCTTTCTATATATATATATGAACAAAAGTGGATGATAAGAATTATTGAAAGTTTTGTCATATGGAAAAATGAAGAAAAAAGTCTCTGTCCTCCTTTTAAATTCTAAACCAATCGGGAGCTACAATTTCTTTGACGCATATGACGTATGAGCCTCCGCGCATTTGTCGTCCGCTTGTGCTCGTTTAAATGGCGTTTCTAGGCGTTAAGTGGTTTACCGTCGTTACTGTCGTATGGTAGATGTATTTCGATTATGTTTTCGCGTGTAAAATAAGGATAGTTAACTACGAATATTTGTCGTAAGGGTGATTGTGGTTATTTGGATTTGATGCTGATTTTTCTACTGTATCGGTAAGCCATTTCTACTTGAATTTTCCTGCATGAAAGAGTTTTTCCGATTTCTATCCCGAGTTTAACCAAGGCTTAGCTAATTAAAATATTGTGAAATACGAGTCGGCCTCAGTTGACTGAGTTTTTAGTTGATCGACATTTAAAGGAGGTCAGGTTATGATTATCATTTTTTTATTTTAATCTAAAGTCTAAAAATTCGCCTTATTCTTAAGTTTATCACTTGATTAGATAGCGAAACCTGAAGTCGAGGACCTTATATATTTTCAGTAATTCAGTGTAGTGACTAGTGTGTGAAACCCAAAAATTCATTAGTTATAGATGAGGAATCTAGTCACGTCGGATATTAAAAAGATGGATCAAAACTCATTTGACTCGAATAAAATGGACGCTAATCGTCATTTATACACAACGCTGCACGCTTTAGTCGTGAATAACTTGGACTATTTCGGTCGCTGTTCAATGTCTAGTTCTTCTTACGCTAAATTAGTCTCTATTCTCAAATCAATTCGTGAAAATCTTGAATATATCGAAACTGAACGGGAAGATTTAAGCCGAATTGTTCATCTGTATGATGTTGATGAACAAACTCCTGGAAACGGTTTTCGAAGTTACATTAACTTAATGGATATCTTTGTAACCAAAACCATCACAGTTGTTCGGTATATAACTGTCAATCGTCAGTCATTATTCTTCAGAATAGAGAATCAGTGTAAGGAACTAGAAACATGCGCCACTGTATTCAGTGGGTTTCGTACGGGACTGGATTATTTAAAGAAAATGATGGCGAATAACAAAGAAGGTGACTTGTTTTCCCCTGATGGTCACTTGACTGGCCAAGAGCTATTGGATGAGTATGGCAGCTTAGACCAAACTGGATTTTATGGAAAATACCTTGGATTTTATTACTGCGAGTCTATGAGGCGGACCCTTATTGGTGTCGCGGTAGTTATGGCTTCATTCAGCGATTTGTATCAGAAAGGAGGTGGTGCTCTAGTTCACGCAGCTTCATCCGTCATCAATGGTGGAAAATACTCGCTTAACTCAGACCTAAGATCCAGACAAATCGTTCACGTCGCCCAAAATGCTTCGATTGAATTTCTGAAAGCCTTCTGGTCTCTGAGTGAAACCAACTTAATGAAACAAGTACCCAGTTGGTTTTGCGCAGTACCAGCAGTATCTGAAGAAATTTACGTCCCTCCAGAAATTTTATTCGCGGATAAAGTCATTGGCGGAGGTTGTGTCGAGATACCAGTACCGAGTTCTCATATACCAAAAGCACCTGTTCGATGTCGCCTACTTTGCCATTTACACCGTCAAGGTCAAAATCCACCCAATGGAAAGATGAAGAAGTCACCCGCTGAACCATCCTCTTCCTTGTTATTTCACGTCCACGGTGGCGGATTCGTTTCCCAATCGCCGGAAGCGCACGAAATATATTTGAGAGATTGGGCTAAGGACCTCAATATCCCAATCTTCTCTGTTGATTACTCATTGGCTCCGGAAGCCCCGTTTCCAAGGGCCCTTGAAGAAGTGCTTCTATGTTACGTATGGGCTCTTCAGAATTGCCTACGTTTGGGATGGACTGGCGAGAAGATATGCGTGGCTGGTGACAGCGCGGGTGGTAACATCGCGCTTGGTTTAACCTTGAAGACCATCGATTTAGGGATCAGAGTTCCCGATAAGGTATTCTGCGCCTACACTCCCATGATTCTGGATTTAATTCCGTCACCATCGAGGCTTTTATGCGTCATGGATCCATTGTTACCACTCGGTTTCATGCTGACTTGTTTGGACGCGTACGCCGGAGCTAACAGTACCATGGACGTTGATGACGAAATGTCGACCCCATCCTCAAGAAGTCGGAGAACATCGGTGATTCAGGCATTGGATTCCGGCATACATTTACTTATGGGATTTAAAAACCTGGACGTTGAAGATAGCGCGGTCGAAGCGGGGCAATTCTTTGAAGATGATGAGGAAAATGGGAACATTGGACCAACCCCTGATATCCAAAGACACAAACGCCTACGTCGCACGTCCTTGGCTTTAGACACTTCAGTCCTGCGCAAAGATAATCAACCCATTGTCGGATTAATATCGCCAAACTCTAACGAAACGCAAGTTCCTAACGCCGGACATTATGCCGATAATTTTATCGACCAGTATATCAAACCTGGACAAGATCACCAGTTTGAGAATTCATTCGATAAGGATGAACACCTCATCTACGATTTACCCAACGACATATCTTACAGCCTGCAACAAAAGGCGCGTAATACTACGCAAACTTATTTTAAAAAGGCCGTCGACTTTGCCACCAATAATAATTTCTACAAGAGACACATTGCTTTCGCTAAAGTCATGGACGGGGATGTGGTAGACAACGGTCGAGTTCATCAGACCAGCGTCCCGTGGTTTAAAGAATCCAAACAAGTACTTGCCAAGAAGTTTAAACAAATTCGTATTGTTGCTAGTAACCCCTTCATGTCGCCTATTCTCGCCACGGATGAGATGTTAAAGAAAATGCCCCATGTCTACTTTTTATGTCCCTGTTACGATCCAACCCTCGATGACTCCGTCATGTTTACCAGAAAGTTACGTCGTTTGGGACAACCAGTCACTTTAGACATTGTCGACAAACTACCCCACGGATTCTTGAGTTTCTCGCCATTTTCCAAAGAAGCTCACGAAGGTTCAAAATTATGTGTCAAACGTATCGCTGAAGCATTAGACTTGCCAATAAAATCCGCTTTATAAAAAAATCTTTCTCAGATAATCTTGATGTTACATTAATGTCTTCGCGCAAAGAAATACTAGTAACTGGTTCTTATTGGTTGGTAAAGCATCCCACTATTCAAAATATTTTTAAAGACCAAGCGTTTCCGTTTCCGTTGAAACTCAGGCCGCAGTATTTTTTATTTTTGTTATAATTATATTTTGTGACACATAAGCTTTGTGTAAAAATTATCGTTTTTGATTTCAACGCATCGAATATTTTCTCTAATTTAGTTGATATTGCGGATCGAAATTATTTAATACCAAATATCTGTATTATAATCGCTAATTTATTTAAATAATATAAAATATATTGGTTATATAATAGTATTTATAACAGTCTTGTATAATTTGTAATTGTTATTTGTAAAACGTTGTTGAATAAATAAATAAATAAAACTTAATCGTAAATAAATAAAAAATGAATAAATTATTCTTTCACTTTTAAATTACAGTTAGAAATTAAATCGGAAGGTTTGAATTTTGTTTTTTAGTTCCAATTATGGATGAAGTTGAAAAAGATGGCGGCGATCTACCCTTGTGTTCTAATACGAATGAAATATTGGTGAATCATTATAATTTTCAATGGCATTGTGATTTTGAAAGGAAATTATTTACGGGTCACGTGACGTTGTTTTTAAATGCCGTCGGTGATAAGTCACGTTCTTGTGTCGAACACGAGGTTTCCTGTAGCCTTAAAAGAGAACCTTTTTGTTTTGTATTGGATTGCAAGGATATTGAAATTATTAATGTTAAAGAAATAACGAGCGGTGGTATTGGAGAACTTCTTGAGGGAAGTGATTCGATGGAACTTAATTTCAAGGTTGATTCTTGGTCGTTAAAAATTTGGAAAGAAACGTCATTTTGCGCCTTTTGTTTCCCAAAAATCGTACGAATAACTTATCGTACAAAAGAAGCGGGAAAATCCTTACTTTGGGTTAAAGATCAAGACGACAAGTAATAATCTCTCTCTTGTTATGTTAAAAAAATATCTTTAAAGTGATAGTGACAAACTGACAGGTGATATACGTCGCCTTGTACTCAAAGAGGGAAAAAGAAAAAGCATATGTTTATAAGATATGTTCCATAAGTTTGTCACTGGTTGCCGAGAGAGTATGTCATGAAGTACGTAGGTTATAGATTCAAGGTAAAGCGACGCCTGGTGCGTCGTTATGAAAGGCTTAGGACAGACTAAATAGGAAGAAGTCCTGCTAAACCGAGTGTAGTCAATTCTCGCTTGTCGTTCTCGAACTAGCTCATAGCAAGAAGTGATATCTAGTTTATTAGGGAGAAGACATAAATTAGCCACATTTCCAGCTTTATCTCCAGTCCAAACATATAGGAGGTCCGGAGTTAATCCCCGCCTCTAAATTACAACCAGTATCTCATTGGTTCTTGAAAACTCACGTCAGCGCGACGCGAATGACGAAAATTACGTATTTTCCGACTGAGGAGAGGCGAAATAGCCCGGCCTCCTTTTACGTCCCCCCCCCCCCCTCGTATTTTGAAAAGGGGACTGGTACTATGGCGCGCGAATACTTAGGCATCTTACACCTTCTCCCTAATAAACTAGATATCACTTCTTGCTCAAAGTAAGTCTCTTGCCTTACGAACTATAGGAAGTGTCGTCATACTTATGGAACATATCTTTTAAACTTATGGTAAGAGGTTCCCTCAGCCATTGGTAGTCGTCGTGTTACTGTCACTTTTAAAGTTTTCTTTTTCATGCTTGTCGTAAATTTTTTCGGTAATTATAGCCTCAATTGTTCGGAAAATTTCTTTACGTTTAGTCCTTGCGTATATACGTACGGAGCTTGGGTCAACAACAGGTCATTATTTCCATGCCAAGAACCTCCAAACGCGATGGCCACTTGGGAAGCCACTATCAAAGTACACGAGTCATTGACTGTACTTACGAGCGGTGACGAACATTCGCAGATAAACCTTAACAATGGCACGTCAAAAGAAATATATTAACACAAAGATATCGAAATAATTAAACTATACTTTTTCGTTTATACACTTCTAATATGAAGTTCCTAAACTTCTGGTTCATTTTCAGGTTTTAAACAGTATTATTTTTGTACAAAATCAGTATTACCCATGTCTACGTTAGCGATAGCGGTTGGTTATTGGAAATGCAAAACTATAGAGTAATTGAAATTTTCTTCGTGAAAGTGTGAATCAATTTCTGTTCTACTATAGCAGCGTTTTTAATTTAATTTCAAAACTTTCTAATGCAGCGTGACTGGAGAGTTAGAATGCAGATTATTTGCGTCAAATTCGTTAATTGACCAATGTTATAATGTAATTATCTGAAATTAATTAAGAATGGGAGGGTGATTTTGACTATCTTAAAATCAAAGCGTCTTCAAGGTTTAAAAATAGGGAGATTAAGCAATCACCTACAGCTTTGACTCAATTGCTCTATTAGTAACAGAAGTATATAATACTTCTCTTCGAGAGAAGTGTACATAACACAAAGCGGGGTAATTGTAACATGATTCTTCCCAACATAATTTTACGTTTAGAGTAAGATTACTAAACCGAATCACATACGCGATAAATAGTTCCCTCGTTGCTTAACTATTTACCAAGGCGCATGCATGCGCTTGTGCGTTTTTGTCCCACGTCAAGACAATAAAGGTTTGTGAGGGGTTGACTGCTGAGAATTTAGTAAATACCAAACAGTTATAGAATTCGCCATAACACGGTGCGATGCCCATCTGAAGTTTTTTCAGCAGGAAAGCAAACAAAAAGGGTGTCTGGGAAGAATCATGACATTACATAACTAAAGTATTAAGAGGATACAGAGTGTCATCCTTCTTCTATTATCCCCTTCTGAATATAGTAATAAAAGTTCGTTGATTTTGTTGTTTTGTCCAATATAATCACCCTCTCCATTTTAAGTAACGTAATTTCATTTTAAATTACTTAACGACGCGTAATTATGGTTTTCAAGGCGTTTTCCAATTACATTCCAAATTGCGTAGAAGCGACTAGAAAACACATGGGAGCGTATCCATTTCCCAGGGTTGATTTCCTTATTGTTCCTCGTGGTTTTGGCAGTTTGGGAATGGCCAGGTGGATAACACGTCATTCCAAACTTAATATATTTTAGCTTCAGAGGGTTATTTTTTTTTCTTCTTGGAAATGTATTTATAGCCCCAATATTGTATTTCTTTCGCAATCGACTTTAACCCGTGATGGAAGCATGAATGTCCGTTTGGCTCACGAATTGGCTCACTCTTGGTTCGGACTCTTAATTGGAGCCAAAGATTGGACAGAAGAGTGGTTGAGTGAGGGATTCGCCACTTATTTGGAAGATGTCTTTCATTCCACCACCATGAAAGTAAGTTCAAATTATTAATCAATAAAAAAATAAAAATTGGCTAATTAATTGTAGTTAGGATATTTAGGTAATTAACAATAAATAAAATAGTATGGCTAATTAATAATTTGGTAATTTAAAATAAATAAAATAATATGGCTAATTAATAATTTGGTAATTTAAAATAAATAAAATAATATGGCTAATTAGTAATTAGGTAATTAACAGTAAGTAAAATAAAAGGGCCAATAAATAATTAGGTAAATAACAATAATTAAAAGAATAGGGTCAATAATTAGGTAACTAGCAATAAAATATATGATTATAGGTAATGAACAATAAAAAACGTGATTAGGTAATGAACAATAAATAACGTGATTAAGTAATTAACAAAAAATAATTGGATAATTTATGATAAATAAAATACTTGGAACCAATGTTCCCACCGGTCAGGGCAAACCTAGAAAAGTGGGGTCAAAAAGGTCAGGGATTTTAACAACGTTGGGGAATTGATTTTAGTACGTAAATTTTCTTGAGCTTACGAAAATTCCAAAGTTGAACTTTACAAGTCAATAAATATGATTTAACGCATGACCTGTCCAAATGTTGTTGAAGAATCTGAAGATATGGTAATAAATAAAAAACCATTCTTAAATAAACAGTTCGAAGACCCATTTTCATCGGATTACAAAGAATTGCGTTGTTGGATTCGCGCTCAAACTTTGAAAGCTGAAGTTGAAAATACTATTGACGAACTTCAAACGCTTAGGTGCGTTCAACAATAAGGTACCGTCCATTGGTTAAGGTCGATTTAAAGGGTCATTTACAGACCCACTAAAGGTCAAGATATATTAGCCCAAATTGACGAGAGAGACGCTAAAATGGTCAAAAATGGGATGAATTCGGAAAAAGGTTTTTTGCAAGTACATTACATAAAAGTAAATTACCTACCCCGAATATTTTTAAAAATTTATAATATTATCTAAAAGAAAGTAATTAAATTTCAGGGTTATTTCCTGCTAAAATATTTAAGTAATTTAGTTGGAGAAAATTATTTTATGGAGTTTTTAAGTAATTATGTTGAAATTAATAAAGGAAAATTAGTTGATTCTAAAGTAAGGTTAAAATAATTTAAAGTTATTTTAATTAAACTATACAGTATTATACTTCGAAAATGTTTTCTTGTAGGAATTTTTAGAATTTTTCTTCACGACGTTTCCTAATATCAAGTAAAATTATATAAACTCTTTAATTACTTAGCTTAATTAAACTCCTAAGTATGACTTTTTTGTATTTCAGAGAAGAAACGATTGAAAGTTTAACAAATGATTGGCTTGATTCTCCTGGAATTCCTGAAGTAAGATACTTTAATTTTAATTAATCTTAATTTTAAATGTAATTAATCTAAGGATTTTTCGTAATTTTTAAAGAAATTAGATCTTTTCACGCCTTCGGGGACCAATTCATTATACAATGATGCAATTACGCAGGTAGGTTGCGTAAATGTTTTTACTCAATTTAATCCTTATATTTAAAATAATATTCTTGCAATTTCAGTCAAACATCTTGTTAACTTGGTTCAAATCACTTAAGAAACGCAAAAAAACCGCCCAAACTTTAACATTTTCGCCAATAAAGGTAATATTATTTAATTTACTAATAAGTTTGATTATCTAATTATTTCCCACTCTATTCTTAATTATCCTTATCAAAACTCCATATTTCCACTCCACACTTTATCATCCTTAATCTTAGACTTCCTTTTCATATCTCTTTCAATTTGAGTCTTTGACATCGAGAATATTTCATTGCAGATTCAAGTTCAAGAACAATTAGTCATAATTTTAGAAAATCTACTGAATCACGAAAGTGCAATTCCAGTTGCAGCATTTAAAGAGTTGAAAGATAAGTTTTCATTAGCAGATAAAAACCCGGAGGTATGATTAGTATATTGAATGACGACCGCAATCTAATCAAATAAAAAATTAATTGCATAACGCACGTCCCTACTTAGGTTAGACATCGTTGGTGCGAATTAATTACGAAACATAAGATAAAAATTTTCTATGACGATGTTGAAAACTTTATACAAAATGATTTGGTACTATAGTCCGTAATTTTTAATTTAGTTAAATTTAATTTAATTATAAGTTCTTAATTAATAATTTAGGCAATGGGTATTTATCTATACGGAGAACTAATCAATTCTGGCAACGCCTCTCAAAGAAATATTGCCTCAAAATGTTTCCATCAACTTAAAGATGAAATGGAACCTAATTTTAAAATTGAAATTAATAAAATGTTTAATTTCTAATCAAATTTAGCTTCGGGAGGGTTTTGTTGACATTATTGTAGTTTTCAATGCATTTCCCTTGAAAACACGACTATGACAACCATAAGTTCATACGACATGATGTTCTATAAGTTTGTCAATGGTTACAAACTGGAGCTTGTCATGAAGTGAGTGAGGTAGGTCATAGATTCAGGGTAAAGCGAGGGAAGCCTGGTGAGGCGCTGCTGTCAAACGCTTAGTACAGACTAAATAGGAAGATGGAAGTCCTGCAAAATTAACCACAGAGTGTAGGACTTCAATTCTTGCTTCCGTCGTTCTCGAACTAGTTCGAGCTGTAAGTCTCTATGCTATAGCATTACGAAGTATAGGTTGTGTCATACTTATGGAAGGAACATATCTTATAAGCTTATGTTAAAAGTTTCGCGACTTTTTTGCCGTCACCCCCGCATATTTCTAGGGTTCTCTATACCACTCAGAAAAATTTGGCATCTAGGTATGTATAGAAGCGTGACACTGTGCCATCGTGTGTCTGTGAGAGACCACCCAAGTTGAGTGACTGTTGGAGGATCATCAGAGATTGCCTTGCCACAATCCCAGTAAAACCTTTCTTATCGATGGTATCGTATCTCTTAAGCCGTGACCCCCCATTTTCTCCCCCCCCCCCGTTTCTTTTTAAACCCATATCTTAAGTTTACATTAATTCCCACATTTTGCGTAAATGGTGTAATAAAATATATTAGGTTTTATTCTCATTGACGTCAGGTAAATAATAAATATGTTTGTTTCACCTTAATTATAATAATAATAATAATTTTTAAATTGTTTTTAAGTTTTTAGTTATCCAGAAAATGTACGTCAAAGAAACAATATCCCTTTTATTTTGACCTTATGTTGATCCCATGAAATCTGAAGAGGTTAGGTCTTATCACACTATAGGGTCTTTGCGCGTGACGTCAAGTTACCTTCCCCCTTTCCTCTCCCCTTGCCGGCTGCCCGCTCTGGCCACGTTAGGACGCCATGTTGACTTCCCCTGAAAACCGGTTTTCGCCCCTATTTCTTCCCCCTTTTTACTCTGGCGGAAACACCCTATAGACGATTTCGATTGTAGGAAGTAAGGACGTAGACCTTCTGACCCAATAAGCGCACCATTTCATACTTCCCAAGGCACGTTTGAGCAGAGAGATGCTAGGCGGCGTTTATCGCCTTGCCTTTCCATCAAAACTGTCTATACCACTCTCCATCACGTGTGTAAGAAAATTTAAATTTGGCGCTTCACTAACTGTACTAAGTCTACCCTAGTCGGTACCGCCATCATGCGGAATATTCCGGTTTAGTTTTTGGGTAATTAGCAATCATTTGCGTTTTGAAGCCGGCCACGTGGTGTCAAGCATTAGTAGTAAGGTGGATTGCGGGTCGGCCTGAAATATGATTTTATGGGAATTTTAGTAGGATTTTGAGGCAAAATATGTTTTAACAATGCGTGGCCGCCGGTATCGGGTATATTCAAAGCTTAATTATTTTTATTTTCGAACACTTTTACTCGGCGGTGCGGTGTGACGAATTAGTTTCGCGAGCTCGGAAATCTATTAAAGTTAATCTCTTCCCTTAACTAATCAAGCATAGCGAGGTACGTTTCTTTGATCTTCGCCGACGCCGGTACGAATTTTTTTTCAACCCCCTGACCCCCTCTCGCGCGTTGCTTGGTACATCTTAGCGCGCGGACTAGTACACGGTGCCCTTCTTCGGGACCTCAGTGCCTCCATCACGACCGACCAGTTGTTTATTCATCAATTAACTCATAAACAGAGGTATGATACTTGACTTTTCTGCGTAACCAAATTTGGCCATAGACCCCCTCGTAATTGAGTAGTTACAGACTGTAAGGGGACTGTTTGGCGTGTACAAGGGGTACAAAGGTCACGTGGGCTTTGGCGTGGTGTAACCCATGAGAATTTCTTAGCAGACTAATCATGCTAAAATGGTGGGGTTTAAAGGTAATCAGCTAGCTCGAGTGGTCAGCAAATTAGATTTGACTCATTGGTACCCAAGTCAAACTTTGGTCGGGTTCAACACGTGATTTCAGGGCTGAGTCTAGTTTGTTGAAGTCGCTGTTACAAGAAGTAGATGCTTGAGAATTACTATAGAGTAGTGTCGGTAGAGAGGGTAGTATACGGTGTATCCCTCCCTCTAGGCGCGCTTTTATAAAAGGGGATACTGTAGGCGCCTGGTAGGGGGGATGACACTGAGCTAAGAGATACAAGGGTATGACGTTTGCATACGTAGAACTGACATTACTCTATTACCTCAATGTATGTTCGGTTAGAGCTATAAGGGGTAGGTTTTATACTAGAAATATCAATGACGTAGTATACCTTGGCATTGGTACTTTGAACACGTCGTTTTTTCATTGTTTTACGCGTTATTAGAACTAATAATGTAAATAACCTTTGACCCCATGCGGTTACAATATTTTTAAACCTACCCCTCCCTCATCATGGGTTTTGTTCGGTTTATAGGGAGTAGGATTTATCTTTCTTTAGTAATTCCGTAGCTTTAATGCTTGTAATTACGATATTTCTAGATGTATATATATATATATAAAGTAATACAATTGTTCTACGTATTCACCCCCCCCCCTTCGCTTTAACTTAATGATAGACATTAGAGGCGGGCGGGTACAGAAAAAAAACCTTAAGTATTCAAATATACGATAATCATTTTTACTCGCTTCAAGACCACCCATGAAGGGAACGCGAAACTTATCTCTCGCCAATGTCTATACGTATTTTAAACGATTGCCTTAATAATTCTAAAGACTTATTCTTATGGCGAAACGATTAAGCCTCTTTTTCAAAAAAAAAAAAAAAAAACCCATGAAAAAACTAGGCCTAATTGAGAAACATCGACTTCCCATTGTTTGCATTATAATTGACAACGAATTAAGATTAATTATTCTAATTGTTTTACTATTGGCAATCAGGGGAGTGAATTTCATTGCTTTTTAATTGAATTATGCAATAGTTTAACCTTTTAATTACCACTCAAAAAATAATTGGGAACAGCTCCATTAGGACAAGATCGAAATTTTGATTTGTTTTTGAAAGAGTTATTAGACAATATAGAGGACAAGTATTGGGTTATTAGAACATGTTAGAGGACAAGCGTAGGGTTATTAGAACATGTTAGAGGGCAAGCGTAGGGTTATTAGAACATGTGGTGGACAATTGTAGGGTTATTAGAACATGTGGTGGGCAATTGTAGGGTTATTAGAACATGTGGTGGACAATTGTAGGGTTATTAGAACACGTAGAGGACAACTAAGTAGGGTTATTAGAACACGTAGAGGACAGTTGTAGGGTTATTAGAACACGTAGAGGACAATTGTAGGGTTATTAGAACGCGTAGAGGACAGTTGTAGGGTTATTAGAACACGTAGAGGACAGTTGTAGGGTTATAAGAACACGTAGAGGACAATTGTAGGGTTATTAAAACATGTGGAGGACAAGTGTAGGGTTATTAAAACATGTGGAGGACAAGTGTAGGGTTATTAAAACATGTGGAGGACAAGTGTAGGGTTATTAAAACATGTGGAGGACAAGTGTAAGGTTATTAGAACATGTGGATTATAATTGTAGGGCGGTTATAACATGTAGAGGACAATTGTAGGGTGGTTAAAATATGTGGATTACAATTGTAGGGCGGTTAGAACATGTAGAGGACAATTGTAGGGCTGTTAGAACATGTAGAGAACAATTGCAGGGCTATTAAAACGTATCAAGGACAAGTAGGGCTATTAGAACGTATCAAGGACAAGTAGGGCTATTAAAACGTATCAAGGACAAGTAGGGCTATTAAAACGTATCAAGGACAAGTAGGGCTATTAAAACGTATCAAGGACAAGTAGGGCTATTAGAACGTATCAAGGACAAGTAGGGCTATTAGAACGTATCAGGGACAAGTAGGGCTATTAGAAAGTATCAAGGACAAGTAGGGCTATTAGAACGTATCAAGGACAAGTAGGGCTATTAGAACGTATCAAGGACAAGTAGGGCTATTAGAACGTATCAAGGACAAGTAGGGCTATTAGAACGTATCAAGGACAAGTAGGGCTATTAGAACGTATCAGGGACAAGTAGGGCTATTAGAAAGTATCAAGGACAAGTAGGGCTATTAGAACGTATCAAGGACAAGTAGGGCTATTAGAACGTATCAAGGACAAGTAGGGCTATTAGAACGTATCAAGGACAAGTAGGGCTATTAGAACGTATCAAGGACAAGTAGGGCTATTAGAACGTATCAAGGACAAGTAGGGCTATTAGAACGTATCAGGGACAAGTAGGGCTATTAGAAAGTATCAAGGACAAGTAGGGCTATTAGAACGTATCAAGGACAAGTAGGGCTATTAGAACGTATCAAGGACAAGTAGGGCTATTAGAACGTATCAAGGACAAGTAGGGCTATTAGAACGTATCAAGGACAAGTAGGGCTATTAGAACGTATCAGGGACAAGTAGGGCTATTAGAAAGTATCAAGGACAAGTAGGGCTATTAGAACGTATCAAGGACAAGTAGGGCTATTAGAACGTATCAAGGACAAGTAGGGCTATTAGAAGATATCAAGGACAAGTAGGGCTATTAGAACGTATCAAGGACAAGTAGGGCTATTAGAACGTATCAAGGACAAGTAGGGCTATTAGAAGATATCAAGGACAAGTAGGGCTATTAGAACGTATCAAGGACAAGTAGGGTGATATATAGACCGACATGTAGGGTTAGCATTCCATGTTGTCTTCTGATAGATAATAATACATTCAAGGACAAGAAGCTGCCACTTCCTATAAAAGGCTAGAGGAATTAGTGGCGCTGGTTCAAGTAAAATATAAATAAAAGATGGGCACTGCGACTAGGCCCCATCTAAAAATGCTTTCCATTCTAGAGAATATATCGTAGTTAATTTTGATTTTTTTCTTCCAAACTTGAGAGATTTTAAGTCGTGGTAATACTTCAATATAAGTATCACTGTACGTCAAAAAAGTAAAATATCACCCCCTTAAAAAGAATTGTAGCTATAGCAAACCAAGGGTTATAGCCCAAGAATTCCGACGTTTTGTATGACCTTTACCGATCCAACATTCAAACTATAGGACCGCTTTTTTTTCTCCGACCAAGAAAGAAAGAATTTACCGCGGAATTTATGATACCAATAACCAGAAGCTGAACCTAATGAATGTGATAGGTGCTTGTAATCAATTGGCAGAGATCGTTCCGCAGCAGGATTTGACCTCTGACCTTGCCAATAACTTTAACCATACATAAAAATGGCAAAAGGCTATATACCCAAGATATATCTGTGCGTCCAATTCGTATTTTTTTGTACAATTTTGATAACTTATACGGCATAAGTTCGTAAGATATGTGAAGCATAAGTTTGTCACTGGTTACAAACTGGAGCTTGTCATGAAGTGGGTGACGTAGGTCATAGATTCGAGGTAAAGCGACGCCTGGTGACTTGGTCGATGTCAAAGGCTTAGTACAGACTAAATAGGAACTAGATGGAAGTTCTGCAAAATTAACCACCGAATGTAGGACTTCAATTGTCGCTTGTCGTTCTCGAACTAGCTCGAGCTGTAAGTCTCTAGCATTACGAAGTACATGAAGTGTCATACTTACGGAACATATCTCAGTGTTTATTCCAATAGAAAAAAAACTATAGTTTGTCATTGTTAATTTTAGATTTAAAAACATCCCTTGGAATCAGGCTATTTTCATGCAAACCTACGGAGGTTGTTGGGGTTTGCTCGAATGCTCTTTGGGAAGTTGGAGGGGACAATTATATTACTAGATTGCTTTTGGGGACCCTTAGGAACGCCTCCAATATCTGAACCCCCTTAATTGCCAAGTATGCACACCATTGCCTGAGATATCGCGAATTCTACTTGGGTGGTCCAACTTCATCTCGAAGTAACATCACTGCCTAGCTGAATATCCCCTCAAATCCCCCATAGATACTATAAGTTTTAACTTAAACCTGAGGGAAGGGGGGGGCAATAGAGAGAGACTAGAAGAGCTCAATTTACCAATGATTGGAACTTTGGAAGTAGGGGAAATCAAAAACCGCGTTGTAAATCACAAAATAACATTGCAGCTTGATTTCCCCCCAAAAAAGATTTTAGTCTTATTTTTTTTTTTTTTTTTTTTGGTTTTCCAAGAAAAGAAAGGTAAAAAATTAATTGTAGGTTCATTCGATAGCTTTAGAAGATGAATCGTAATCAATTTCAAAGGGGGAGGAGAGTGTATCGAGGGGAAGGATACTCTTCTGTTAAAATTTCTCTGAAAACACAAAAATATAGAATTTTGTTTTAGGTATGTGAACTTATAGAGTCTGGTTGAAAGTTGATTTAAAGTTAAATTAAGGCTAAGGGTTTGGTTTATTTAAGTAGCTGGTCTGAATTAAGTGTCCAACCCCTTATAGATGCGTGGTATTATCATGATGGTTGTTACTCACGAAACTGTTCAGCCAAAACCGAATTTTAAAATTTTCAATTTGTTGTAAATTTACTCGGGCGAATCGCTGAGCTTTATTTTAAATATAATTTTATTTTTTATTTTTTTTTTGCTTATCGCAATAGATAAAACCGGTATACAGGTATAATATTCTGGTCAGTAGTGATTGTGTCTCCCGTGGGAAATTCCATGTTAATTAAATTTATACAGGATAATATTTTGCGTGGAATTGAATAAATTAATTTTGTAAATTTAGGCGAGGAACAAATTCTAGAGATATTTGGAATTGGGATGACGAAGTATGTTTCGCAAATTTAATTTGAGGAAAGACGTTTTTCTAAGCCTTGGCGTTTGTTCAAAAATTACGTAATAACGGATTTTAAGATATCTTCTAAAAATAGACATTTTGGTCTACAAATTGACGTTGCCAGAAATTGGATAGCTTAATTAGAAGTCGAGAAATTTCAAAGCGAACATGAAGTGAGCGCTTGAAACAGTTCGCAGCCTTCATATAATTTGCACAGGGATAGATTTAATTTTAGAAGTAGGAATGGAGGACAGAGTAATGTGGGCGCGCGTCAAAGTCCCGGACCCCCTTCCACGGGACGGAGGGGTATGAAAGAAGAGGCGGGTCATAGCGACAGAGGTAAAAAGGAATTACGTATTTTTCGCCGTCCCCGTCAGCAACGTCATCAAAACGTAGTTTAAGTGAGCTAGCTGAACTTAGATCATTTCAACTTTTCGTTACGTGTTGGAAGGAGGGGCTCTATACTGGGCTATGAGTCAACAGTAGTAAATACTAACCGTTCTCCATTCCTACTTCGAAAATTAAATCTAACCCTGTTTGCATAAGGAGTAATTTAAAGACGTATGCTAAAAATAGACTTTTAGGCCTATAATTAAGAAGTTCATAAAGAGTTTCTATTTTTCCCTTGTACTCTTGAGTTAGCCCCATCCAAATTAGGTCATATTTTAATTTTAAAAGTAATATTGCACCTAAAATATTCAGGGGAAAAAAGAAAACTGATTTTAATTTCTTAATTAGTTGGCCTTTGGGGATGGTTCCCACGATTTATAGCTGATCGATGCTCTCGGTTATCTAATTGTTTCTTCTCTAGTAATTTGGAGAGTAGAAGACTAAATTGGATGGGAGGGGATCATATAGATATGTACACGAAGCCCGGGGCGGGACATCTAATGAAAAATGCCAAATTTAATATTTAATATACACGACATTAAATTCCGTCGTCCAACTTATCCAAGACTGGTTCTGTTTTTCAGTTCGGGCAGCCCAGTATTTCCAAAAATAATATTTAATATCGAAAAGTATGATTTGAGACGGCAATTAAATTAATAATCGGATTTAATTTAAATTTAATTATTTTTATTCCTTTTTTTATTCTTAAAAAAAAAAAAGAAGTCAGTAAAATCTTGAATTTAAACAACTTATTTTAGTTTTTAAAACTTTTTAAGCCTTACCCTTGATCCATAATTAACGCTTTAGTCTAAATAATGTCAAATTTATCAATTTAAAGGTGTAGTATCAACTCAAACGTAACTTTCTTTTATTGGGGTTTTGAAAAAAAAAAAAAAAAATAATAAGATATTAAAGAATCATTAAATAAACCTCGTGACAGGATGTGACCGAAAACGTTCAGTGTAAATCATAATTCCATCTAATTTAGGTTAAAGGTAGGTTCTGCTAGGTTTACCTATCCCTTCAAAGGACTCTGGTATTTTTAGAAATTCATTTTCTTGGGCCTATCTGACACCTCAACTAAATGAACTCCATAACCATAATACAATGGTCAAAATGGGAACCTGCAGGGTCAAGCTCAAAAGTGCATACACCATAAAAAACAAGACGTCCAAAGGCCATAACTGACCATTTTTCATATTGTAGTTCTTACAACCTATAGCCAAGAAGTGATATCTAGTTTACTAGGGAGAAGGTTAAGTTGCCTAAGTATTCGCGCGCCACAGTCCCAGTCCCCCTTTCAAAATACAAGGGGGACGTAAAAGGAGGCCGGGCTATTTAGGTGCCTCTCCACAGTCGGAAAATACATGTAATTTTCGTCATTCGCGTCGCGCTGACGTGAGTTTTCAAGAACCAATGAGATGCTGTTGTAATTTAGAGGCGGGGATTAACTCCGGACCTACTATACGTTTGGACTGGAGATAAAGCTGGAAAGGTGTCGAATTTATACCTTCTCCCTAATAAACTAGATATCCCTTCTTGGTATAACTTTTAGGTTAAGGTGACTTGATTAGTAGTTTCATATACCCCAACTCAAAAGTGAAACTAAAATCTATAATCCCAAGGTGGAAGAGGGTAGAATTGGATACCAGAGGTTTATGTTTCGGCGACGGGGGTCCGTATCTATTTGGTGCGAGTACTCGCTGGTGTTTGTGGCACGTGGATGACTTCTTGTGTGGTCCCTGATCATTACCGCTCTCGACCGCTAGAAGCGAGAAAGGGGGGGTGAAAATCTTCAACCCTCTTGTGGAAAATGGAGGGATATATGGTGAGCAGTCCATTAGTGGTGGTGCGTGGTTTCCTTTGGATTCTTATACTGCAACTAGCTATTGCGTGCCAGGAATTTTCACGTTTTCTCACGCCTCCTACGATGTAGTCAGTTTCGAAGACCAAATTAGATTAATTACTCAATTTCTATTGGTGCGTGGACACCCTCCTGTTATCCGATAGGTCAGAAATTAGACTCCCAGATAACATTTAACCCTAAAGGCAAGGCCTAAATGTCACGCTCACATCTTGGCAACATATAGTCAAGTGCTATGTTTCTTTCGTGACCTCGAGAATTTGATTTCTTGTCCGAATTATTAAACCCGATGGATTTTACGCGCTTTTACGAGTTGCCATTCGCTCTTACCACCCGTAGAGGAAGCTATAGGTATGAAGAAAAAACTCGGTTGAGGCTGTCTTTTCAGGCGTCGCGTTTGACGAGATGGCGACCTTAAAGCGAGGTCGTGGCCAGGTCAAAACCGTGTGCCACTAAAAAAAATATAGAGAAAGGTTACCACTGTAACTTGGAAAATGTTGAGGGAGGTTCGGATAAAACAAGGTATTCAAGCCAGCGAACGAATTTTAACTTTCTTTCACCCAAAAGAGTGTTGATGAGGGCGACGTTCGTAGCTAGAGTTGACGTATGTATAGGTACATCCGGTTTGAAAGCGTGGTTTACACTCCGTCAATGGAAAATCAGCGTAGTACCTTGCCGCGACCTCCTTCGACTCTTCTATTGATATTGAACTATGGACCATGTTGGACTATCACAATATGTGATACAAACGCTTAGTTCTGGAGTCTGTGAAAAAAAAATTTTGACTTAATCTCAATGTATAGTAGAAGGGAAGGTTGACCATCTCATTCTCAAGGTATGTTATAAACGCAACGGTATTTGATTCTAAATTTTGTTAGACCTTTCGACTTAATATCATGCAAAGGAGGAATGTACATTGCCGTCTCTGCGCACAATGACTTCAGCGCAGGCGACAAAAAGCGTCGTGGAAGGCATAGTTTCACACCAGTGTCTTCCCTCTTAGTTATATCGAAATGGTCTATGATTGTGTCCCTATTAGGCTGAAATCGACAAGGCCAAAAAACCTCAAATCGTTTCCGGGTACAATAAGTGTTTTTTCGACGACAGAAAAACTTTGGATATAAATTTTCCCATCTAACGAGGCTCTCTCTCTCTCCACGATTTCTTCCCGGACTCTGCAAATCTCACCATCACCTCTCGGGATATTTTTTTTTCTTCTTTTTCTACGAAGTTCAGGAACTGTTTTTTCTCCCTGAGAGCCAAGGCTATTGAGCTATTCAATTCTGAAAAACTGAAATGTTGCTCTTATTATGGGAAGAATGCGTCAATTGAAAATGGGGGACATAGCTTTCTGATTTTTGTGTCGAGTCTAAACGTCCAGGGTGTCCCGGATGTCATCTCAATGCGGGAATGTTTGAAAAACGTGATTTCCAGCTACGAAGTGAGCTTTACGCTGTGCAGGGGTTCCGCTTGGTGGTTTATGTTAGTTTAAGGGTGAAAATGAAAAAGGACTACAATTTTTATAT
Source organism: Phalangium opilio (assembly GCF_054372755.1). NCBI lineage: Eukaryota > Metazoa > Arthropoda > Arachnida > Opiliones > Phalangiidae > Phalangium > Phalangium opilio. The sequence goes on along the minus strand of NW_028324187.1, from coordinate 981,702 downwards.
TTTCCTGTATTTTTTTTTCTCATGGGGTTATCATCAGTCATGCGGCTATCAGCTTTTCAATCAATGAGTTTTTACGATGTAGGGTTTGAAGTAAATTTTGTATATAAGCTTAATTCAACCAAAATATGGTCAAAATGGACAAAAACAACTGCGAAGAAAGGCTTAGAAATCAATCTACATTCGGCATAATTTCAACCATTGAGCATGTATAAGGAGGAGAATCGGAGACACCAAATTCTCCGTCAGCCGCCCATTCAAAACCTGCACCGAGCTGTGGTTTTTGCATATGCGTAATCGGCGCAACGAAGAAGTGATATCTAGTTTATTAGGGATAAGATGCCTAAGTATTCGCGCGCCATAGTCCCAGTATTCCCTTTTCAAAATACAAGGGGGAACGTAAAAGGAGGCCGAGGTATTTCGCCTCTCCTCAGTCGGAAAATACGTAATTTTCGTCATTCGCGTCGCGCTGACGTGAGTTTTCTAGTACCAATGAGATGCTGGTTGTAATTTAGGGGCGGCGGGGATTAACTCCGGACCTACGGTTGGACTGGAGATAAAGCTAGAAATGTGGCGAATTTATACCTTCTCCTTAGTAAACTAGATATCCCTTCTTGGCGCAACAGAGAGGAAAAATAAAATCAGAGAAATTTGTTTACGGCCAGTATTCTTAACGGATCCCGTGACCGGCGTGACGTCTAACTGTGCGCCGAGGTAGGTGCGCGTGAGAGAGATATCATACTGTGCCGTTATCTTTGACTCTCCTTCTCATACAAGCTCACTGTTTCAACTACTCCATCCCTCGAACAAAACAAAAACGGCACACCCCGAAAGCTATATTTTACTAAATGACTCTTTCTATATTGGTGGGCCACGGGAACCAACAGCGAATTCAGTATTGGGGGGTTTTTCGGTACGTCTTTAGATATACATTCCTTGTATCCATCTATATCCGATCACACCTACGTGTCAAGGGAAAATGTCTTCATTAACTGGAACGAAAGATGGAAAGAAGAAAAAGCAAAAAGCCAAAGAAAAGAAAAGAAAGAGAGAAAAGTACAAAGAGAGACCGAACGTTCAATGAAGAAAAGCTTATTAATCGGTTTTACGCGCTGGATGGGCCCGGGCCGAGCCACGCATCCGTGTCTTCTCTCTTCCTCTCTGAAGATGAGATAGAGAGGAGCTAGAAGATCTCCAGAAGAGAGATCCGTGGAGGAGGAGAAAGATGGAAGGAAAAATAGAACTTGGGACTATCATCCCCTACGCCCCCTCCCCCTGACTTTCAACTGAAGGAACATTGTAGATAAACAAGGGGAGCAAAACGGTATAACCACTTCTGGAAATTAATAAGTTAATTATTGAACGAGTTATAATAAAATAGAGAAATGTTTTGAAGCATGCATTACGACTTGAAGAAAGGTAGTAGGAAAACATCAGTAGCGAGATTCATCGCTGTCTATGCGCGTGCTAATGAAACAATATAGACTAGTGGCGGAAAAGAGGGGTGTAGACTGTGTATCCCTCCCGCAGGTCGCGCTCTTGTAAGAGGGACTAATGTACGCGCCCAGTAGGGGGATGCCACTGAGCTAAGAGATATAAGGGTGTGACGTTTGCATACGTAATGGACCATTTCGATGTAACTAAAAGTGAAAGAGACGGGGGTGAAACTTTGCCTTCCATCTCGCTTTTAGGCGCCTGCGCTGTAGTCCTTTAGTATCATGAGAGTGCGCAGAGACGTATGGCAATGTATCAACCCCCTTGTACGTCCCGATATTGAGAGTTGCCTACCACCTGTGTAAAGAGTTGGACAGCGCAATTGCGGAAAAGATAGATGTATAGTCGAGTCCAATTGGCCATCCTTCCGTAATTCTATGGGAGTTTCAAACTTGTATGGTTTTAAATGTGTGACACTTTAGCCAGCCACTGATTATCAACCCAATAAGTTTCGTGAAAAGCGGGGATAGTTGAGGCTTTAAAGGGGAAGAGTAGGTAGGTGGAGGATTCGGCCGACTGGTTGAGCTCGGGCCGCAGCCGCCGCCGCCGGAGAAGTCGTATAGGACCACCCAAGAAGATGTACTAATAGGCTGGGCTAGCCACTGCTGCCCGCTTTCTAACCACCCGAAATCTCTCATTTAAGAATGGGGAGGAAGGGGGCAGATCTAATATTAAAAAAAAAGAAAAAACTGCACCGAGAGAGAGAGAAAAAAAGTTCTACTCTCCTTATTCCTAAAGAAAAAGAGAGTTCTTCCTAACCCCGTGAGAACTTTCGTGCTTTTCCCGCTCTGGCGCCTGCCTCGCTTCTCGTTGGACATTGGTTCCATCCATCGCTTCTCTATAGTCGCGCGCTCAAAAAGTGTAGTCACGTGACTGGTCGTTTGACCCCCACTCCGCGCCAGTAGTAGTAGTAGTAGACTGGTGGTGTCTTTTTTGATAAAAACTTGTAGTTATCCCGATTTTCTCGTATTTGAAGTCTCGTATGGCGAACACGTAGCACGTGTTGTACCCGTACGTCCTCGTGCGTTACTTGTAGTTTCATTCAGTTAACTGTAGTTTGAACTCTCTTTTCAATTTACTCGGAGAATCGTCGTCACGATCATGGGATGAACTATGAAGTTGCTAAGTTGCGAAAGTGTTAAGGTAGGGAATTACTTCGTATTTGTTATTGTTTACTTTGAGTCGTCGGATTTGAGTCAGTTAGGTGACGGAGTTGACACCTTCAGAGTATTTTAAGTATACCCTCATTTTAAATACCCTTAATGCATTGGCTGAGTTGGATACCGATATTTCAAATTTGACTCGGTAGAATTTATAACTGAATCTTTCACAACAATGAAAACGTTGTCGTACCCCTGTAACGGCGTCTTCGGGTTTTTATGGAAATATGGGCATAGTACCTTGCGGATATAAGATCAATTCCAATGCCCTTGGGGGTTCAAATCAGTTCATGAGATCCTTGTTGCTTCGTGCTAATGTAATTAGCAATTGTTAATAAGATAACAGTCTAATTGACAATGAAACAATAACGTTCTTCTTGGATCTCCTTCCAAGAATCCAAGAACGCTATGGAGTTTACCACGCGCATCCATCTCTTTAAGTTTGACATTGATTAACCCCGGTCGCGGATATGAACCATCCAGGAAAGTCACGTGTATATTCAGTTAGACGGGAAGTTTGATGAGTATGGGAAGTCGTAATTGGTTTAACTCTCTTATATGTAAGCTATCCGCATTAGACGTTAGTTTGCAATTCTTGGGTTTTTATAAGTTTTTTGGCGCTCGTGCGGTGCAATGTTGCACGACTCGAGCTCATCCTTCAAATTGTTTATAAGCTGTCGGAATGAATGGACCAAAAATAGCCCCACTTTCCAGAGAGAAACTTCCCCGTATTTTACTGTAAACATTTGCAACTGCATGAGCCTTTTTCGTTTTTATATAGTTTTTTTTAACTTGGCGGGAACTTTACATCGGGGCCACCCGCGCCCATCGGTTCATGAATTTTTTTTCTTCTAAAACATCTTCGTGATAATCACGCACCCCTAGGAGGTTTTTTTAAAACCATGGCGTGATTCTTTCACTTTTTTCCCAAGTTTTACGTATATACGAATCTCGTATGTCGCTTGCTAGCTTCCACTAATTTCAAACATTTTGCAAGATTTGAGATCTTGCAGCTAGCGGTGCTTTGAATTGCTTTGGGTTATATTTGGAATTGGGAGTTTCTAGCTAGAGAGCGGTTGATTCCCAAATGGGTCAAAAATATTTAGTTTCACCTTATTTACTTCTATACATCTGTGACCGTTTGTAGACTGTACTTGACTTTACCGCAATATTCGACCGTTTAAGATGACCCTTAACCCTTCCCATCAAAGAGGCAAAGAAGCATTATTGTACTGTACTTGACCTTACCGCAATATTCAACAGTTTTAAATGACCTTTAACCCTTCCAATCAAGGAGGCAAGGAAGCATTGTAGACCAATTGTACTGTACAAGACTTTACCGCAATATTCAGCCGTATTAAATGACCTTTAACCCTTCTTATCAAAGAGGCATGGAAGCAACCCTTATCTTCGTCCAATTGAAGCCGTCATCTTGTTCTAAATAACGCGTGAAGTTTATTCCTTGTAAAACTATTCATACAAACATATCTGAAATTGTTTTTAAAGTGGTCTAGAGCTTTCTTTGCCGCATTCATCCCCAATCTGTTTTTGGCCCCCCCTCTCCTTTCTCTTTTTCTTGATCTTCCTAAACTATAAAAGCTATAAATGGTTTACATCTTGTCCCGTGGAACGGCGCCACACTTCTATCTCTATCCTGGTCTTCTCGGGTGGTCCTCGCCTCGCGCCTTTTGCCCTTTAGGCTGCCAAAAAACTTTAACTTTACACAAAATCAGTTATCTGTCATTTTTCCCCCTAACTCCGAGCTCGTTCTGGTTAGCTATACAGAGACGCGTTTTCTACAAACTAAGTCAACCCTTTTCAACTGTTTATTAATTCCAAGAAGTGATATCTAGTTTATTAGGGAGAAGGTTTAAGATACCTAAATATTCGCGCGCCATAGTCAAAGTCCCCCTTTCAAAATACAACGGGGGGACGTGGGGACGTAAAAGGAGGCCGGGCTATTTCGCCTCTCCTCAGACGGAAAATACGTAATTATCGTCATTCGCGTCGTGCTGACGTTAGTTTCAAGAACCAGTGAGATGGTGGTTGTAATTTAGAGGCGGGGATTAACTCCGAACCTACTATACGTTTGAACTGGAGATAAAGCTGGAAGTGTGCGAATTTATACCTTCTCCCTAGTAAACTAGATATCACTTCTTGTTAATTCCAAACCCAATATACTATGCTCTTCCTTCCCGCCTGTTTTTAAGATTAGGCTTATCTATCTTTTGAGTTTGCTGGAATTAATCCAAATGGTTCGTAACATCAACACTCTCTCTCGAGTCTCGATTCTAATAGCTAACTAACTGATGGTGCTAGAAGTAAATTAACCCAAACCAACTGAGCTCATCAATTTTATTATTACGATATTTTTATGGGAACGTGAGTTCAAGAAACTTATATATTAAATATAGTAATTTCACCTTCCCTTTATTATCCCCCAAAGGCGGAAATTAATGAATATAATACCCCTTAATCAAGTAATCACTGGTGATGTCGTGAATTTGTATCTTTTCCCATAGAGGAATTTGTAAAATTTATTTCGGGTGAGGCTAGCTTCAGATAAAAAAAAATTTTGGGATTGGGTTTACTGGAAATTTATCATTATTTTTTTCTTTGGAAATATTTATTAGAGATAAAGATTCTTTGACTTCCGCCTAGCTGTTTATTAAAAGGGTAGTTATATCTATATCACAAAGAGAAATTAATCAGAAATAATTAATTACATTTAATTACTCAAAGGAAAGGGTCGGGTTTGAATTTTTTCCCATTTTATTCGAAAGAGCAGGGCCGGAAATAAGCACAGCCTGCACAGGACGCTGGACATTGTCCAATAAAACTTTAAAATGTCCCATAAAGTTTTTAAAAACTAAGGGGGGGGGGGGGTCACTGGACGGTTGACCAGTAAATTTTTCCGAAGTTTTGATAGCTTGACTATGAAGACGCGATACAATTTTTGCGCAGTCCAGTGGACAATGTCCTATAAATTTTCCAGTCAAAGGGGGTATCACTGGACACATGTCTCATAAGAAATTTTTCTTATTTCCGGTCCTGCGAAAGAGTATTTCAATTTCAAATTGGAACTTTGCGCATGTGCAATTAGCTTACGGGATAGGCATAAGACGTTGGGGTACAAAACTCTACTGGTCGATCCAAAAATACCTACCATTTGATGCTTATTTCCAGTGTGGCCTATTTGTTTCAATTTGAAATATACTCTCTTTTGAATGAATAAAAAAATCCAAAAAAAATTTAAAAATCGAACTAAATCTATCCCATAATCAAAGAAAAAAGAACTATATTCAATTCTAAATTATCGAAACTATCTAAGAACTCAATAACTTATTATAAGAAACAGGTATAACCGATATATTTTTTTTTAACCGGGGCTATAAAAACAGGGTGTAAGAAATACCTTCTCGGATATGCTATATGGACACCTATAAATTTCTCTAAAAACTCTTCTTTTAGTCCAGGTCGTATATTTTGGATAATCGACGTGTGGGTGAACTTTACGGTTTTAAATTTTTAGAGCTTAAGGTACGGATAAACGCAGCTCAGTGCACGCTTATACGCCAGCCAGCAACTGATAACAAAACGTATTTATTTCGATGCCTTTTTGGGTGGCACGTGGCGCAGTGTGGCCCTACGTGGTATTCTATAAGAGGGCATAGATATACTAACAAATTGGCCAAGACACCACCCGCACCCCTGTGAAATTCTATGGGTTTGAGATAAGAACCGTATATATAGTTTATGGCCTTTATCAAGATCATTTAAATGTATCTGCGGTCGTGTGGGATGTTTTAGAAACAGTTTTTACAATCACCTCCAACTGCATGGAGGACTATGCTTCAATTTAAGTTCCTGTTGAAGTTGTTGTAGGGTGTTTTTGACCCTGTGCAGGGATAGATTTAATTTTAGAAGTAAGAATGGAGTCTAACGGTTAGTATTTACTTCAGTTATTCCGACTCATAGAACACCCAGTATAGAGCCCCTCCCTCCAACACGTAACGAAAAGTTTAAATGATCTTATTGGCTCACTTAAACTACGTTTTGATGACGTTGCTGACGGGGACAGCGAAAATAGGTAATTCATTTTTACCTCTGTCGCTCTCTTTTTTCATACCCCTCCGTCCCGTGGAAGGGGGTCCGGGACTTTGACGCGCGCCCAGGTTACTCTGTTCTCCATTCCTACTTCGAAAATTAAATCTATCCCTCCCTACCCTGTGTCAGTTGAAAACTGCAGGTCTCTGTACATGTACATGTATATATTAATATTAATATTACATTTAGCATGTATTCTAATTACCACACTGTTCTTAATTATCTTTGTATTTCAATCAGTCGTGATTTAACGTTTTGTCAGATATGCTGCTTAAATGCAGAAGTATATAACACTTCTCTTCGAGAGAAGTGTACCACAAAGCATTATTAACAGCTAGCAACAGGCAGAGAAATTAAACAGGACTTTTTTTTCTGAATATAATACAGTTTGATCCTGAAGAATTAAATTCCTCCTTTTTTGTAAGATTTAATTGGTCATTTAATGAAAATACTTTAGTAGATAAGATAAATTGAACTATACGGTGCACTTATCACAGAGGCCTATAGATCCATGCACGTTTCTCTTAAATCTAAGGCTTATATTTAATTGAATTGTTACAGTATTAATTGAGGAAGCGCTCAGCGTGATTTCATTGTTTGCCAAACCTCTGAAGCGTAAATTTGGAGAAATAATCAAATAGAGGTGGGATCTAATATCCCCCCCCCCCGGTAGAAACGACTGTAGATTAAGGGGTGGAATGAAAGAAGAGAGGCAGGTATCCCTCTAGAGGAGCTGTATCGAATTGAGAAAAAAGCCGAGCTGAGCATTGGCCCGGTCCTACTCTTATACTGCCGCCAAAATTCGTATTGAAACTCTACGCGTGTCAAACCTTAGCCTATCTCTAGAACTCAAGATTATTTCAGCCCCTAAGAAAGATCAAAGAAACGCCGACAAATATCTAAAAAAGGAGGGGTCTTAGGTTCCCATCTCATCTCATCTCTCTCTCTCGTCTTATCCGAGAATACAACTTGGGTTTTTATAGTTAAAACAATGCTGGGGGTTTTTCTTAAACGTTTCAAGTCCATAAAACAATGGTGACATTGTCTTAGAAACAATTTATTGTTAAATACTAAAACTATAGCTACAAAGAGCGCGCGCGGGCCTCTTTCAAGTTTCTTCAAGAAATAAAGAAAAACGAAACGAAATACAGTCATGGATTTGTTCCACGGAGGTTTTATAGCTTCCAAGACGTATATGGTATAAAAACCGCCAATGTTTAAGTGAAAAACAGTCAGAAAATTCCGCGAAATATTTTTAAAATAGCTAGGAAGAAATGTGTTTGCCTTTGATGCGCATTGGGGGTCCGTTAGAAATCATTTGGGCAGTGCATTTTCCACTGTAAGTATATAGCTTCTTTGGTAGCAATACCGGACATCCTCGGTATGAAAGGGTTAAAACCACACGTTGGAGTAAGCAATTATTACGATTTTTCACAAACGTCCCCTCAGAGAAACTAATACTGGAGTCATAAGTTCATAAGATATGTTCCATAAGTTTGTCACTGGTTACAAACTGGGGCTTGTCATGAAGTGACGTAGGTCATAGATTCGAGGTAAAGCGACGCCTGGTGAGGCGTTGTCAAAGGCTTAGTACAGACTAAATAGGAAGATGGACTACAAAATCGAGTGTAGTCAATTCTCGCTTGTCGTTCTTGAACTATTTCCTTTGCTTCCATCGCCTGTAACTAAAACCTCTAACTCTAAAACATATTGAAACGTCCTTTCTAAAAATGAGTTGATAATCTTCGCCCCCTTCGAAGGAAGGAAGATTGGTGGACGTTTAAGTTGGAAATGGGCTGAATAGGATGGTGTAGCGATTGGCGTTCAAAACTATAGCTTCTATTTGGAAAAAGAACCTTTTTCTAGAGAAACTGCGCCACACCAGTTGAGTGCACCATCCATATCTTATAAAGCGTAACGTTTTTTGAAAGAGCTCCGGGACCACACAGCGAGTTTAGTTCCAAGATTAGCCCTAATTATAGGCGAGCAAAAACAACATGTATTTTTTTGCTTCTCTCTTTCTCTCTCTACGCGTTCATTTCCTTTTAAAATTTTAGCAACACAAGGATGCCCAGGGCTGTCTCATGAACCACTGCGGGTAAAAGTTTTCCCCGAGATACTTTTAACATCTCTATTTTCTTAAGTATTTAATAAGCGTATCGTCTACAGCATTACCGTGCCAATTTAAGCCTAATAGTTACCTCCCCTTATAATGGTTTAATGCTAATACAGACTCTGTGAACTCCCCGATTCACAGAGATATTACTGTACGTAGGAAAAGATGCGAGGTTAAAATGATTATAATTTGGCGACCCTCATACTCAAATTAGAATTCAATTTAATAAAGGGTCCTCTTCTGTATGAGTCTATTTCTACGCGGTTAACTCCCTCTCAAAATACCTCCGTGATTGTGAAATTGATCAGTATACATTGCAGGAAATGGATACGGCATTAATTTGCATACGTTTAAAATTTAATGTCTTCTTTATATGGAGGGTTAAATGAATTCATTTCGTCAAACGTTTATTTGATATTTTCTCTATAAGTTTGACTCGGAGAGATAAAGCGCTGGAGTGACGTATGGGCGAAACGTCGCTGCGCAGAATTAAGTATAGAGAGATGAACTGCGCAAGTCAATTTTCGCAGTGTAAGGCTATAAGAATTACAAAATATAAAAAGCGTCACACTTACGGTTACACTATGTCCTATATATTTTTTTGGAATTCTCATTTTCAAATTTGAAATTCAAATAGTGTATGCTTCCGTAATATTGAATATAATTGAGCTACCGAGATACCCATTGATGCCATAGCTGATTTCCTCCCCCACCTTAAGTTAATTCCCTGTTAGTTTAATCGAAATGGTCTATTGGTTATTGGTACTTTCCCACGCACGTTCGAAACGAGCCCATCAGTAAAAGCGAAATATTTTCATCTCGATAGTGCATACATAAATTCATATATTTCAACAATTAAACCGCGAGAGGCTCGTTAATTGACCTCTGAACCCACAAACAGTTAGTTACCTGCAGGAACTTGAAATTAACACCTTTTTCTCATCAGGAATAGATGACTACTACTAGGAATAAATCGTTACACCCTTATTAACATATCCTTGAAGGAATAGAAGCACCTAAAAACCATACCGGTAATTTATTTCAAATTGAAATTTGACGCGTTTGATACTAATTTATGTTAATGAACCACTTTTTTCCCCCGAACCTTTTTGGTAATCGATACCTATTTGTGGGTGGATGGGGGCAGAAGAGAGAAGAGAGACTCATTGGCAAATTGATGATGGACGAGTCGATATTTTACTTCATCCCATGTATCCATGTATGCGTGTTTCTATATGCGTGGCGTTATTCGGTTGGAAAAAGGGATTGGTAGATCTGTCATCTTCAGATCCGCGCCTGGGTGGCCCGGCTTATAGATTGACGCAACGATGCCTCTCACCCCCTCCCCCTATTTACGCCCCCCCCCAATTTCTCCCTCCTATCTGTTAGTGATGTATACTATATCAGTTGTACCCCCAAGCTAAATGTATACTCCTATTTAGTTTTGGTCATTTTACTGTAAATATTTGGGCCTATTTTCAAGTTTTTTTATGGATAGCTTGTTTAGAACTATAGATGCGACCGGTGTTGGGAATATATAGAGCGCCGAGCGGAGATGGGGTGATAGTTTACGCATGCGTGGATCTTTTCTAATATTTGACAATAGCTGTTAGTGATTTTTGAAAGATTGCCTGTTTAATTTTATCATGAATTCATAAGATATGTTCAGTAAGTTTGTCACTGGTTACAAACTGGAGCTTGTCATGAAGTGAGTGACGTAGGTCATAGATTCGAGGTAAAGCAACGCCTGGTGACTGGGGCTGTCAAAAGGCTCAGTACAGACTAAATAGGAAGATGACCCCACCAATATGGCCGCCAGAACTGCAGATGTGAGACTTACAAGGGTCTGACGTAGTATTCACCCGCCTGAAAGGTCTCTATGCTAATATAAATAAGGGGTCACCCTGAGCTGCCACGTGATTTTTGACTAAATTTGGACAAGAGATCAAATGGGACCGAAACTATATCGAGGAAAACGGCGTTCGACTGTTTTTACATCGGATGATATATTTCAGCAAGAAGTGATATCTAGTTTACTAGGGAGAAGGTATAAATTGGCCACATTTCCAACTTTATCTCCAGTCCAAACTTATGGTCGGGAGTTAATCGCCGCCTCTAAATGATAACCAGCACCTCATCTCAGCGCGACGCGAATGACGAAAATTACGTATCCGACTGAGGAGAGACGAAATAGCCCGGCCTCCTTTTACGTCCCCCCCCTTGTATTTTGAAAGGGGGACTGGGACTATGGCGCGCGAATACTTAGGCATCGTATACCAATTCTCCATAGTAAACTAGATATCACTTCTTGATTTCAGTTTGCGAATTCCGACCGCCAGCTTAATCTGTAATTTATACGCCATATTTAACCTTTCAAAACCTTAACTATTTTTGACACGTAATCATATCTAAAATGGGCGATTTTTCATGGATTTATGCTTGGAAACTTAAATTTTTATACAAAATAAATGTCGCGTGACAAAGTCAAACTAAATAGGTCCGATGGGTTTTAGTCAAGCAAGATTTACAGCGCAGCGATATCGGTTAGGGATTAAGTCCAATAATATGACAAGAAATAGGGGATCTTTTTTTTTTTTTTTGATCATTGAATCATGATTGAATTGCCTGCCCTCGTGGCATGTAGCGCGATATTTTCGATTTGGTCACGTATACCTTTACTAAAAAAATGAATTTTTAGGAAATCTATCCTCAATTGCCATAAATCAGGATAAATATCGCAATATCTTCTTGGCATTTTATCGTTTTAAACTAAAATTATGACACGAGGTACCCCCCACATCGTTCTAGTATCGAAATCGTTACAGTTATACCCGTAATCCTAAACACTAAGTCTACTTTATTGTCATCTTCAAGAGCCCCAAAGGCAAATTAAAAAAAAAGAAAACTTATTTTTCTCTCTCTAGTTCTCAAATAAATTAAGATCAATCTATTAAACGATTAAAGTATTTAACTTCCTAAATGGAAAACCCGCAATTACAAAATTCTCGAGTTATTACTAGTTTTTATGTCGTATTTGAAGGAAATGTAGAGTTAAAGTTTTCTTAAAGGATACGCTGTCTTATTACAAATTAATTAGCATTACATTAGTCTTAAAGGCCGACTTCCAACGAAAAGAGTTCTAGCGAACTGAAAACCGAGCATCGAGACTAACATTGGAGCGACCGTGCCGATTTTCGAATCCCCGCTGGGGTAAAAGATGGAAGGGTTCTAGCTAACTGAAAGCCAGGCAACGTGGTTCTAGCGAACTGAAGATACACAATAGAGAATTTCCTTCAGGGGAAAGCAAATATTCGAGAGGAAATAAATTTAAAAGGATTTCTATTGTTCATCTTCAGTTCGCTAGAACCACATCGCACGGCTTTCAGTTAGCGAGAACCCTTCCAGCTTTTGACCCAGCTCGGTTTTCAGTTCGCTAGAACCCTTATCGCTGGAAGTCGGCCTTTAAAAACGAGGACTACCTGTTGGTTTAGAGGCGTCTGCTAGCCCGAACCTCTTAACCTCACGGGATTGGTTGAATTCTCACAGGCTGAGAGAGAGAATAGAGATAGGGGTAAGAGGTTCTGGCTAGCAGACGCCACTAAAGCAATGGCGGATGGCACAGTTGTCCTTGATTATTTTTAAGACTGATTAAATGCTAAATTATTTTGTAATAAGAGATAATTTATTTATTTATTTAATGTTTAATTCCTTTTATATTTAGAAAAAGTCCGTTCTTTTAAGGTATAATGTTATGTTACCTGAACTTTTCCTTTAAACTGAAATTTCCCCGGACTTTGATGGTATATACTCCCCTTTAATTTTAATTTAGCGCTTCGAATCGTTTAGGGAATTAAAGTGTGAAACTAAATTAGGGCAAAAAATACTTATTATTAAATATCGGCTTCTTTGAACTTAAACTCATCGGAGCCATTATGAAATCCAGTTTTAGCGTTTGCTTTTTAGACTCCCGAATCTTTAAAGCGTGAAAACGAGTTTCCAAAATATACCAATCTGAAAAAAAATCATCTCTTTAAATTAATTTAATATTGCAGATAATATTTTTTTATCAGAAGTTGATAGAAAGACGCGATGTAGAAACTATAGCGCGTGCAAAAATATCCCTATAGGTTCATCTTCGCCCTGAACACCGATGTGCCGTTTTGGAGTACCTGCGCAGGCGCACGTCGATAGAGATATGCCATTATGCCTCTTATTTTGTTTAAGGTTTTTAACTTCTAGTTATAAACTTCTGCTTTTCATCTTCGAGTGATATCTCAATTTTTTGGCAAGCCAAGCCCTCCCAGACTCTCCCGCGAAAAGGTTTTCGCTTATTAAGATTTCTAGTTGGCTTTTTAAGTTTTGGCGCGAAGGGCCCATCTGAGTAAACTCCCTTGTAAACCGCCGTTTGATTCGCTACGGTCTTCCTGCCGAGTCGATCCTTGGCTTTTGTACGAAAGTAGTGCCTCAATCGGCGCTCTTTTTGGTGAGGTCGACGGCAGGAGGTCTCAACAATCGGCCGACCGTAGCGAATGTCGCCACTGACGGAACTTGGCCGCCGGCATCTTGCCCCAAGAATCTCTCAGGAGGGCCTTTTTATTATTATTATTATTTTACCTTCTTTCAGGAAAAATTTAAATATTTTAAAATTGGGCACACTACATTGAAGACAATTCCCTTAAAAGTCAATTTTAACAATTGCCAAAAATAGTCTGTACTTTTGTCATGTAACATCATCCCAAACAAACGCCAACCCATAAGGTGCGTGTACTCACGAACACGGCCCCACTAAAGCAGCTTGGGAAAACTAGGGCTTTTTGGGTTCACTTTTAAACCAATTTCCTCTTGTCACTATAATTGACTACGATGTCATTCAGTCCCTGAGCTTTTGTTCAACTTAAATCGTAGCGCCCTTCCGGGCTAGATAGGTTCAGAACGCCATCTTGACATTTAAGTTAGATTAAGGCGTTTTAAGATTAACTTCTTCAAGCAGTCCACTTGAAAAAATTCATGAACGAATTGATCTTTAAGTATCACTGTACCAAAACCAATACTTGACCATCATTCCAGGAGAACATAGTTCTTGTCCTCCTACGAAATAAGGTCATCGTGATAATGAAACCATTCGTTTGGTTACTCTTGTTGGTTTCTTACCCACTAACTTGACTCCTGGTGCCTAGATGGCAGCGTTGTTATTAAGAACAACCAGGAAGCCTAGGCCAATTCATAGAACATCAAGGTTGAGTACTACGACCAATGTTGATAATAATACATCCGCCACGAGAGGTTTAAGGTTAAAACTTGTCATTTAAAGTTCGTGATCTTTCAATCAAAGTTCCGTAATTGAACGACGAGGAAAATGGTTTTACATAAATCCTTTTCGAGTACAAGAGGGAAGGACATACCAGAAAGAGAAATAAATGTCCTTTGCATGATAGAAATATTTATAACTGATATTATCCGAGAGCTATTGAGGACATTGATGTCTTAGCGTGTTCGGCCGGTATACGATTCCTCATTTATTAAACGTTTCCAGTTTCAAAAGCTAGGGGGCTCTTTTCTACTATAAAAGCGTAGAGAGTTTCCGCCTGGCTATGGCTATATCTCAGCTGCCATTACATTTTAGACCACAGAGGGTGGCTACAGAAAAACTTTTCCCCGCGCGTAAAAGTGTTCGGTGCGTTTTTCTGTAGATCCCAACCACATCGTGTGTGGTCTTCAATATCTCTCTTCTTTCGGGGAAACCTTGCTAGAGGAACTTAATGGCAAGACACGCTACGTGACTTAAACCTACCGGACCTCAACAACAACACGTTGTGTATTCGACGCAGCGTGCGGGGGTTCTCTCGGTTACTCGGTATATGCCAATTAAATTAGGACCTTCATTAAGTTTATTTTGACGTAAATCTGTAGTACTGTGGGTCTCTCGTGGATACGTTGACGCGAAGCTTTCCATCTTCATCAGTGGTCCATTTTATAGGACCAAGAATTAATTTTTTTCACTTCCCAGCCTGCTGTTGCCAAAAAGGCTTGCGCAATGCCTATAAATTAGTCGGTTTATTCTAGGACTTTCAATTGGGTCAAAGGGCAAATGTTACTTGTACACCGTGCCGGTATACGTGACACGTTGAATCGACGTCTCGTGTCGCCTTATTTATTGCTAGCCTATTAACACTGAATGCATGGACATTCAATGGCCTTTATTTTTACACTTGACCATGTCCCAATGTACTTGGGTTGTCAATGGTAAATATTCCAAGAGATACCAGTAGGGTCGCTGTCGTTTATAGATTTGAGAGTACCAAGCTATCAAGGTTGTTGAATTGAGGTGCATCTTGCGAACAGCTATGGATGTACGATTCCCTAGCCAATGGGAGCGCCGGAAAAGACTTGTCATCCATCATCTTGGAAGGCGGTGCTTCGCATGCAAAGTTCTTTCCCTCTCTGGCTGGCTGGCTCTCCATCGCAGTCCCCCTTATCTTCTTCGACTGGGTAGCTGGAGTTCCTTATGATCGTTCTTGTAAAGTCTTGACAGAAGTTAGCGGCAGTCAAGTCGAGTGTGTCTCGTATATTATAGCTCCGTTAGGCCTGGCAGAACCATTTCTGCCCTCTCCACTCAGTCAATGCAGGAATAGAGGGTACACTCGTCCATTCGACAACGTCAGAGTTGTAGTACTACGTTAGGTCTTTGAGTATTTTCATCAGCGGGGCCTTCCCGCCTGGCCCGTACGCGCGGACGTGGTTTAGCGAAAGAGTGTTTCGTTGTCTCTCGTCTAACGGTGGCTCATGTGGCCCTAGTTCGTCTTAATGAAGCCGACTAAACTATTAAGGATACTAATAAGATTACCGGCGGACCGACCGTCTAGATTCGCGATTGAAAGGACTTGGCGGCGATAATCAGAAAAGTTGTTTCGATAAAAAACAGAATTCGCGGACGGCTGTTCGAACCAGCCCGCGTTTTGGCGCGGCCGTGGCTGCCCATTGGACTCGGCCTACCGCAAAGATGGCACCTGGGACGGCGCGGTTTTCACAATGATTCAAATGAAACCGAATTTCCAATCATTCCAGGGCACGACGGTCCCGCGTAAACGGACTCGCCTCAGAATCGACAACGAACTCTTAACCAGGACCAGCTGGGTGGACGCCGAAACCGCCCTCCTTCAAATTAGAAAAGTAAGTAACGTCCTCCATCCGAGGCTTAGCGACTTACCAACGTTAAGCCTCGGTGAATGGACTGAAATTCCCGCGGAATGTAAACAAAACTGGCTTGTCAGAGCCCTCGTGACTTCCTTAATCAAAATATCATTAAGCCTAATTCTTTCTTTTTCATTTATCGTAGGGAAAGGCGTCTGGTAACCCGGCATCGCTATGGTTAAGGGCCAAACTGCAAAACCATTTGTACCAACTCGGTTGCTTTGTGCAAAGGCACGCGGGCAAAGTTTTGTTTGTCGGACTACTCGTGCTTTCCACGTTTTGTGTCGGATTAAAATCGGCCACTATGGAAACAGACGTCGAGAAACTCTGGGTAGAAGGTAAGACTCGTTTTCTTCTTTCTTCTCTCTATTTTTGTTGCGTATTCTGGAATTTGTTCGTGGACCTCCCAATGTGTATCGCTCTATCCGGTGGTCCAGAGGGTTGAACATTTTACCACGCTATTTCTATTGAAACCCAACCGTGTTTGAACTGTATTGATTACGGAACTGACCACCTATCACCTTTTCGCGAAAAGTAAATTAAGTTATCTAAAGTAATAATCTCTAAATTAAGTCGCGAACGGTTTGACCTATTACTGGACATCAAAATAAATGTCACAAATATAAATTAGTTTGCCTTTAGTTTCAATTAAGGAAATGGAAGCAATAGTCTATTGCCAACAATAGCTCAATTTAATATGCAAATGGAAAGGTGACAGTTGGCAAAACGTTTCGGTGTTACTAAAGAATGACTATTTTTGACATCCACGCGTTTGTTGGCTACCATTTTATCTTTTCAACATTTTTACGTAATATTTTACTGTCAAGAATATATATCTGCAATGTATAAAGTTTTGCTTGGTTCAAATTTAAGCTTATTTTTAAGAACGAAGCGGTACGTAAAAAAAAACCAGTTTTTATTAGGCCTAACGAGTAGCTTTTGTTGGGACCACACACACCGAGATATACGGAATTTTGGTCCCCCCCATTATAACTACCCTCCACCCCCTTAATTCTTTTAGTGCCATATTTCTTGTAAGTAAGTTTACGTCTTTCTCTCTCTCCTTTATTTTTAGAGGCTGCAAGGAATAAATAGAAAGAAATTGGAGGGTGTAGGAGAAATTCTTTTTTTCGTATTAGTGTTAACTGCCTCTTAATCTTTGGGAGTTTATTACACTCTCTCTCCCTTCCTTAAGAAAATAATGTTATCAGAGACTGGACAAGAAATGATTTGAACCTTTTTGGAAGCCTTACGCTCATAAATTACAATTTTTCTTTCATGAATTTCGTTTGTACCAGGCCTAACAGTAAAACGGTTTTATTTTTTTATACTGAATTACAATTTTTTTCTTAAACCCGCATTGGAGACATTTTGTTGTAGGAATAAGAATAAGTATAAGAAGAGAAAAAAAGGATATAAATTCTTGCCAGGAAACCGGCCTCTTTTGTAGGTAGATTTTTACCCTAGAACTTTTATTGTATACCTGTACATTGCACATCTTATTTTGTGTGGTCCATAACGCGGGCTACAAATCACCAAAGTGATTAAACCGAAGTATAAGTATTTTAAAAGGTGCTGTCAGAATATATTTCCAAATGAATAAACAGGAAGAGTTTTATTATTATTATGTGTAATACACACAACTATATTAGCAGCCTTACCATCTTGTTTTTTTTTTTCTTTTACCAACCGGATTCCTTTTCTTAATAGAGACGTTAACGGAGAAATATCTTTATGTAGGTCCCCTCTTTTGTTCCCTACTTTGCGGTAAGAATTTCAAATGAAGACATCAATGTCGTTCCCTCGAGGTAATAAGGGACCAAGCATAAAGATAATTTTGCTTTTTTTAGATATAATAGTGTGGAACATTGTTATGTCCCTCAACCATTTATTATTATATAGGGATCAGGGACCTCCCGCGTTTCTTTACAATGCGGTCCCTTCTTTACCTTTTTTTTTGTATGGGTGATTAAGCTGGAAGGGGGAATAACTGAAAAATACCTTAGAAATTAAGGTCAAACTCTCTTGGAATGTTTTTAACATTGAAACTTTAGGTTTGTACCCCCGAAATATTCGTAAATAGATCGCTCCCGTAAATTCTTTATGCGTGTATAGTTTTTTAAGGTGTTTTCTTTCTCTTTTGCCGGTGGAAATTGCGTAGGGCGCGTGTTGGGAACATGTATATTATAGACAGAGGGTTGACACGATTAAAAATGCTAGAGCCACGTTGCCGCCATTAGCGTGGTACGGTGGTGGTGGTCTACAACGAGATTCTCTTATGTTATCCAAGATTTTCTTTCTTTTTCGTAGCGGTCAATTGTGATGAGGCAGTGTACTCATTTTACTTCAGACCGCGGGTAGTTTACAAGCGTTTGATATAGCCGCTCTCTCTCAAAATATGAATTAGAAAATGGAAACCCATTCAAGAAAATGTTTCATAATTTTCATTTAACGATAAGAAAATTTTATAAAATGTTTTGAAGCTTAATATATTTTTTCAGAGAGATTTTTCCTAACAATGTCAGGTTTTGTTTGAAATTTTTCTACATGTTATATTCTAACATCTTTAAAGGGGAGTGTAGACCGTAGTTAAGATGTTACATTATTTTTAATTACCCCTTAATTCAATTTTAATTTATGGAAATTTAAATATCGATATTTAAAGCACCAAATCAATTTATATTTTCAGACTTTTTCAAAATATAATGAAGACATTTTTTTATTTTCAATTTTAACTTTAACCAATGATATACTGGCGCCATATAATTTATTTTTTCGCGCGTCAAACACCTGCCCCTCTGTTTTTCCGCGTTATTTATAAATTTGCCTCGAGTTCAACCCCAAAATGTTACGATGCCAAAAGCTCAAGCCAAAGAAAGATAGCCTTTTTCGTTATTGTCAATTTTACAGAGAGAATTTTGAAATCGCCACACACAAAATACCTTCAGTCCTGGTGAAAACCAAGATCGGTGCACTGCAGTCTGGCTTGGTCATGGTCTCAGGGACCTCCTGTAACCCATGGTAGGGGGGGGTGAGTTTAACGCGGCATCCCCTTTCTTATTTGCGGTAGGATCCTTTGGGGTAGGTTCCCTTCTACGTTTGGGGCGTCCAAACCTCCTTTTCCCGAACAAATTCATGTTTGTGACTTTTTTCCCCTGTACGATTGAGACATTTTTCGACGTAGGTGGTGAAGACCCGGTGACTTTAAACCCCCTGGAGTTTAAGGGGACAGTACCCCAGTGGGAATACTTAAGAGAGAGGGGGACTCGGGGGTTTCGCCCTGGTCCGTCTTTTCGGCTCAACTTTGTGTGGATTTCCGTTTCAATCTATCTCACCCTCCCTGACCAATTGAGGGTTGCTTACTGGATAGTATTTTACTCAAGCTATACTTCCCGTCGGGTCGCGGGGTACCTAACCATTCTTATTGGAGTTTGAATAGAAGAAAGTCTACTATTTGAATTTGAACCCGGACGGGGTGCGCCCATGGTCCCTTCTCCCTTGAGTTGAAAGAGAGTTTATTTCGGTTAAGGCCACCTTAAACCGTAAATGATACATTGAACCTGACGAATATTAAAGGGGATTTAACGCTATTTGAATTTCATAGGACTTAAAAAATATTTTTAAATCCGGGGACCTTCTAAATGTTTTGTAAACTCAGTTTCGGTTTTTAGAGAACTGTCTTTAAGAATTGTGTAAAGGAAAACGTAATTAGCGCGATTTAAACGGGTCATTATCATTCTAAACGATTGCCATGTAAGAATAGGGCGTATTCTTATTCGGTTTTTTTTTTGTTTTCTTCATTCAATGGATCACCCAGGTGTGGACCTACAGCGTTAAAAACTTAATTTGCTCCATTTACCCGTGTCCTGTTATACATGGAATTTTAATTTATCCTCAATATGCTGCATGTTTCTCGCATCGTGTAATAGCTTGGAAGCTACTTTAGATAGGGTTAGAGTTTAACACACTTCTCTTTTCATTTCATTAACTTACTAAGCGCGAATGAATGAAAGAATGAATGAAGTATTCTTATCCAAGAAGAAGACAATTTGCGTAGGCGGATGCACAGTTCATAGCGTAGTGTCACCTCCCTGATGTTCCCGCCTTTGTAACTGCCTTAACTTGAAACGGAGTGTTATAGACCAATTCGAATATTACATGCAGAGAAACAAACTTCCAGGGGCAAGCCGCCATTCTGAATAATTTCTCTCCCGCCACGAAACACCACTAGAGGGCAGCCCAAGCTCACTGCGTGTTAGAGGCTAGCAAGCCCGGTCATGCCTCTAGCGATGTCTCCTGGCGTGAGGGAAATTATTCAGAATGGCGGCTTGCCCCTGGAAGTTTTTTTCTCTGCATGTAATATTCGAATTGGTCTACCATAACCATAACCAAAATACGTGTAAAGAAAAATTATTTTCGGGTGCTGATGATAACCAAGTATTCATTCACCAATTAGGATTCAAAATTCTGGGACGAAGGTTAAATTCGAACACGAATAAATAATCTTGGTTGGCGTCCTTGCGGGGGTCGAACGAAGGTTGAATTTGACTCGATTTAGGCTTAGGTGGGAGACTTGCCTTGCGAGGGAGAGAGAGAGAAAGTGAGTTTCCGCTCGTAACGGTAATAAGAGTGAGGAAATCCGACACTTTACAATCATGGTTGCACCCCCATAGCTTCTGCAATGCTTTAAAGACGCGGTTGGTTATATAGTTTTCCCGCTTTTTTTAGACTCACTGATCGGAATGTATCCCAAGAACTATAATATAAACAGGAAATGGGGAATCTATGTTGTAAATCTTCTGTTTTGGGGTTGGAAGACTACATTAATACGAAACCATGCATATTTGCCACACATGAGAGGCCGTTTTAGTAAGGGGATGATTACTCTCAGATTCCCTGTACACTGATTACTGATTACTCATTACGGATTACTCTTAATCCCTTTAGTATAGTAAAACGATTAGGCAGAGACTGAAAAATAAATAATAATATTTCCAAGAAACTTTTCACAACGTTCTAGAGATTGTTTGCCCCTATTTGTTTGCTTCTCCCTGAACACTGGTGTGTAGTGGGTTGAACACTTCTACAGGGGAAGTCAAATTTAAAGTATTTATTATTCAATATAATTTCTTATTTTATCAAAAAGAACTAAATACGTTTCTTCAGACTTTATTTTCAAAACTTTCTTAAATTATTTAAATTTGACTTGCGATGAATATAGTTATTATTAAAGTAGTTCCATACATTATTTATTTATTAAAGCCTGTATCATGGCTGAGGAAAAAAAAACCTTTGAGGTATTTCTTACACAATCGCTTCACTTCATATTCGGGAGGGACAGAGAGAGAGAGAGAGGGAAAGAGCGAGAGAGAGAGAGAGAGAGAGAGAGAGAGAGAGAGAGAGAGAGAGAGAGAGAGAGAGAGAGAGAGAGAGAGAGAGAGAAAGGGCAAACAAAATGAAAGAAATAAAAAAAGAAAAACGAGAAATAGAAATCAAGATATCAAAAAACGCATTAAACCTGTCGTATATAATTTCTTGTGGTACGCTTTGATGGTTTTACAAAAAAACCCGCGCATACATATATATATATATACTAGCTCGAACGATACGGTTTTTGTGCTCTTATAAAGTCATTAAATAAAATAACTCCGGGCTAGAGGGTGGCTAGCAAGCTGATATAATATACGGTTAGAAGTAGGTTAATGTCGAAGTTATAGTTTTCTCGACTATTAAACGTATATTTGTTTCAATTAAAAAATTTGACTTTTCATGCAGCATTGCCGTCTGTGTCACCGTTTTCAAGTTAAGATTGTCCAGTGTATTTTACGGAGGGCTCCTTAATTTTAATTAAGAAACTGATTTCAAGACAATTAATTCTAATTTAATTAAGGGGTAATCCCTAAATAACTCAAATCATAAATCGAATAAGTGTCCCGGATGGCAAAATGTATTCATAGAAGCAGAAGTATATTATACTTCTCTTCGAGAGAAGTGTACCACAAAGCGGGGTAAGTGTAACGTCACTCTTCTCAACATGGAACACTTAGAGCAAGGTTACTAAACCGAATCACATACGCGATAAATAGTTCCCTCATCATTACTCTATTAGCGCTTAAATATTTGGCAAGACGCCCTTGTGCATTTTTTTCCACGTCCAGACGAGGTTTGTGGGATGATTGCTGGGGATTTAGTGCCAAACAATTGTAGAATTCACCTTACGGTGCGATGCCCATCTGTAGTTTGATGAGCGGGAAAGCAAACTAAAAGGGTGAGCCTGGGAAGAATGACGTTACATAACTAAAGCATTAAGAGGATACAGAGTGTTATCCTTATTCTATTATCCCCTTCTGAAGTTACATTTTCGACTCAAAATCGTGCACCTAAAGATCATCCCCCTTAATTTATGGATGGCAGACTTATCAGAAACACCCTGTATATTAAGGTTTCGTCAATGGTTGGAATTCTTCATTAACAACTTTGAATTAATTTACTTTTGGTTCTATAAATTGAGATATCTCTCCTTGGTCATCCGAAACCCATCCATGTCGACTAAATAGCATGGCGGCTCCCCTCTTTGAACTTTGCTAACTTCACGCGATGGCGAGAGAGCATGCGTAAGATGATTGTCCCCTCCGTGTATATTTTTTTATATATATCATCATCTTTTCTATATCATTTGCGAAAAGCATGAAAAAGTTTAGAGAAATCCTTTGCCCTTATCAAAGGCCTGCCTTGTTTAGGGCTTGTCTAGTTTACGTTAGAGTTGGTTAATTTTTAAAGTAAAGAGAAGCTGAAACGCGTATTTGAAATTATGTGTATATATTATTATAAGTTCATAAGATATGTTCACCATAAGTTTGTCACTGGTTACAAACTAGAGCTTGTCATGAAGTTACGTAGGCCATAGATTCTCGTAAAGCGTTGTCAAAGGCTTAATTAGTACAGACTATATTAAAAGATGGACTGCAAAACTGAGTGTAGTCAATTCTCGCTTGTCGTTCTCGAACTAGCTCGAGCTGTAAGTCTTTAGCATTGCGAAGTGTAGGAAGTGTCGTCATACTTATGGAATATATAACTTATGAGAATGTTTTGGTATTGATGAAGATCAATTAGTGCAATTTCCTTGTACAATGGAGACAGCTGATTAAAAAATAATTGTATCGCATTTATCATTATTTTTTCCTATTACAAAATACACAACAATAAATGGTGTCGCATTACGTCAAAGTTATGTTAATATTAAGGAAGTTAGGTAAGCATTAAAGTTAACCCGTTTACCTTCAAATTTTAATTATTACACGCCCCCCTTTTTCGACCGTAAATAATCAATTTAATTTACTTTAATACGCGTTAAATATCCATCTCAATTAAATTTAATACGTGTAAACATTAATTTAATTACAGACCGTGATTAATTTTTATCAAAAGAAAGACATATTGTCCCCAGAAGCAACACGCCCTAAAATTTCAACATATAACCCCTTTAGCTTAATTTAAAAAAAAAGTAAATAAAATTATTTGTTTCGACACGCTTAAATTTGTTTTAAGGCATTAAAATTAATTCAGGAGTTGGACTATACAAGTAACAATTAGTTTATCTTGTGGGGGGGGGGGGTACCGCGCTGGAAAATTCAGGGAATTATATGGGGAAAAACCTGGAAATCTCAAGGAAATTGGTTTTCCAAAAGTTGTATGAACCCTGTATGATGCTTTGAGAAGTGGGAGGAGCTTCTAATATATTCCTTTATTGACGTCACCATGACTTACTAGAGTACACGCCCACTTTTCGACGAAAAATTCCCTCCCCAAATATGTCGCTTCTCCTGATCACACATACTTCCCAAAACAAATTAGTTTTCTTAATTCACAGACTGTAAACAGCATCACGCTCTTTCTACATCCAAAGATTCCGAATGACATTTTTTGGCTCGAGGGAATTTTGTGGGGAAATAAGATTCAAAGAAAAAGAGAAAATCTTTTAATGTCTCTATTCCCTTAATTAACGCGTGGATAATAAAGAATACGACGGCAAAAAGCCTTTTTAAGTTTTAGGCGTCTTTATTAAAGAAGAAGTTAAGCTCTTACTTGGCTCGCCTGTTTCAAAGCCTCGATCATTTCTGTCTTCAAACATCCACCCCTCGGCAAGCCCCAGTCTACAGTATATTCGCGCCGCTAATAACTGAATCAAATGTTTTATTCAACGAACTTATATACCTGACTATGTAGTCCCACCACCGCACCATCTAAAGGAACTGTGAAATATGATATCATTTCACCATTTTATTTTACCGTTTAATATATGGTTACAGGGATAGATTTAATTTTAGAAGTAGGAATGGAGAACGGTTAGTATTTACTTCAGTCCGACTCATAGACCACCCAGTATAGAGCCCCTCCCTCCAACACGTAACGAAACGAAAAGTTTAAATTATATTATTTGCTCACTTAAACTACGTTTTGATGACGTTGCTGATGGGGACGGCGAAAAAGACGTAGTTCCTTTTTACCTCTGTCGCAATGACCCGCCTCTTCTTTCATACCCCCTCCCGTCCCGTAAAAGGGGGTCCGGGACTTTGACGCGCGCTCACGTTACTCTGTTCTCCATTCCTACTAATAAAATTAAATTTATCCCTGATGGTTATTTATTATTATTATTATTATTATTATTATTATTTTTTGATTGTCATTCAGCAATAATTAATGATTTTTTAAATTAAAATTTTGTTAATTTTTCACATTTATTTTGATTGATTGATTTCGTGCATGATGTCGAATTTCGCGTTATTAACGTAATTAATATTTGGTTAATCGAAAAATTAAATAGTTTTCAATAATTATTTGAAAAATTAAATTGCTAGATTTTAATAAGAATAATAATTTGAAAAAGGGTATGAAATAATGCATGAACTCATTAGAACAATTAAGTTTTTCTTACACAGTACACAGAACCCTTGAAGTTAGGCCTCTCTGTGAAAGCAAACCATGACGTAATGTAATGTTGTGTGGGGGCTATAATTGGTTGCTCGTAATTTGATTGGCCCTTTCGATTAAAAAAAAGAAAAAATTCAAACATTCAATCAAAATGTTTAAATTAACCTTTCCTTTAAAATAGGAGTGGAATTAAATAAGCCATCTATCTTATAAGGGAGAGAGGAAATATGTTGGGCAATCGTTTTTATTCTTTTTTATCTTCGACCTCCATGATCAAAAAAGCAGGTGGCCAATTTTATTTTTATTTTTTTTTTAAATATACGCGGATATTTTGATTCTATCTCTTAATTCTTAAATCAGAATTTACTATATAGGAAACCAATTTGCTAATAAAAATAAAATAATGATAATTATACACATTGTATAACACTAAATTTATTGTTTTTTGTTTATTTCTTTTTGTTTTTTAGAAGGAGGTCGTTTGGAGAAGGAGTTGAAATACATCAGGTCAACGCTTGGAGAAGGTGCAGGAAGCACAAATCAAATTTTAATTCAGACACCCAAAGGTCCTGGAACGAATTTGCTCCACGCTGACGCTCTACTAGTTCATATGAATGCTGTTAAAGCCGCTACCGAAGTCACTGTTGAAATGTTTGATGTGTAAGTAATTCAGTTCAGTTCATTTCAATAGACAAGTTGTTCAATAATTAATATTTCAAATTAGAACTAAGTGTCTATATACAAAATTAATTAATTTATATTAAGATAAGAGGAATTAAGTAATGTTGGTCTATTTATGAAGCGAATAGGGTATTGGTCAATAAGTACCACGTGATAAATTTCTCCCCTAAGCCTAATTGCTGATATTGTTGCAATTTTAAATATTCATGTACGTTCTTTCATATAACAATGCAAAAATCTATAGTATTTTTTTTGGTCCTGTAGTAAAGTTTTGAAGAATTAAGTCCTTTTAAAATCTTAATCAAAGTTCTATAAATTTTCTTCTTCTTATACTAAACGCCTGAATGATTCCTCGTAAGTTGAGGTATTTTTATTCGTTAGGGAAAGATAGAGACATCACATTGATGCCCTCGAGCTTGAACAAGATTTTTTTTTCTCTTTCCAAGAGGTTATCAATGTAGGACGATTTTCAATAACGCCTCAGAAGCGACGATTTAAATTAAATCTCGATCTACATATATTAAAGCCAAAAATAGACGCGTATTATTTATAATAGACCAAAAAATTGTATTTGTGAATCAGTACTTTATTTTCACAAAATTATTATATTTTTATTTATACCTAATTTTAATTTTAATTGTTTTTTTATTATTGTATTTTGCAGTACATGGAGATTAAGGGATATTTGTTATTCGCCAAGTTTACCAAGTTTTGATGCTCATAACATAGACTCTGTAAGTATTAGTAATTCGTTGATTATCGGTTTTAACTGAAAATTTCTATGGAGAGCTTTCAGCTGGAGGAGGAGCTGAGTCTCGTGACATAATTTACGCCGCCATATTGGTAGGTTTAAAACAGGCATATAGCCGAGACCACCCAATATGGCTACCAGAACAGCGGTAAGACTTAGAAGGGTGTGACCTACTACTATCCCATCTGAAAGCTCTCTATTGTCTGCGCAGTGTTGTCAGATCCTGTGTGAGCCAAGTTAATTAAATCAAATACTGATTCAAACTGAACTGGCAAGCCTTTAATTCTCTCCGCAGTCTCTTGGCTCACAAATGATCTGGCAGTTTGCAACACATCTGCAAACTGCAAAAAAAACCTTCTCTATAGTCTATATTTATACTAATGATATCTCTAATTATGCAAATTATGTTTCCAAATATTATTAAATCAAATTAATCTAAAAAAATTTAAAATTCTAATTCGTGTGTTAAATATTTGTAATTTGAATATTTTTTATTTTTTATTTCACAGCTGTTGGAGAACATTTTTCCTTGCGCTATTATCACGCCATTGGACTGTTTCTGGGAGGGGGCCAAACTTCTTGGACCCGAATTTCCAGTTTATATACCGTGAGTTATTATTATTTTGATAAAATTATAAGAACATTCTTAGCGTTCTTTTTGTAAATTTCTTCTTTATTCGGGCTCGGACTTTGAGAGAGAGAGAGAGAGAGTACAGTACGAAGTATTTTTAATATTCCCCCTCTTACTCGTATTGGAGGAGATCAACGTGTGTGGTTCTCCTCGCTAACTCTTTCACCCGTATAGCCCGGGCTGAAAGAAATTTTAGGGTTGGGAATTTTTACTGGGGGAACCCTAATTTGATTTTAATATATTTCCTTTTTTAAAAAAAAGAAATTATTTTTCTTTCGGTTTTAAATACTCGAATTTGGAATATTGATAATTTCTTCATTTGAAATTAGGCCTACCCTTTTTCGAAAGATATACGCCAAGGTTTGAAAATGAATACTTTTTAAATGAGGGAGGGTGTTATGTACGGGTTAGATGATTAAATTGACAGTTGAAATTAAATTTTATGCCCTATTTTCTCGTTGAAATTCAATTTTGAAGCCTATTTTCTAGTTGAAATTCAAATTTGAAGCCTATTTTCTAGTTGAAATTCAAATTTGAAGCCTATTTTCTCGTTAAAATTCAAATTTGAAGCCTATTTTCTCGTTAAAATTCAAATTTGAAGCCTATTTCCTCGTGAAAATTCAAATTTGAAGCTTATTTCCTCGTGAAAATTCAAATTTGAAGCCTATTTCCTCGTGAAAATTCAAATTTGAAGCCTATTTTCTCGTTAAAATTCAAATTTGAAGCCTATTTTCTCGTTAAAATTCAAATTTGAAGCCTATTTTCTAGTTAAAATTCAAATTTGAAGCCTATTTTCTCGTTAAAATTCAAATTTGAAGCCTATTTTCTCGTTAAAATTCAAATTTGAAGCCTATTTTCTCGTTAAAATTCAAATTTGAAGCCTATTTTCTCGTTAAAATTCAAATTTGAAGCCTATTTTCTCGTTAAAATTCAAATTTGAAGCCTATTTCCTCGTGAAAATTCAAATTTGAAGCCTATTATCTCATGGAAATTCAATTTTCTGGCCTATTATATCATTGAAATTCAATTTCCTGGCCTATTATATCATTGAAATTCAATTTCCTGGCCTATTATATCATTGAAATTCAATTTCCTGGCCTATTATATCATTGAAATTCAATTTCCTGGCCTATTTTCTAGTCGAAATTCAATTTCTTGGCCTATTTTCTAGTCGAAATTCAATTTCCTGGCCTATTTTCTAGTCGAAATTCAATTTCCCGGCCTATTTTCTAGTCGAAATTCAATTTCCTGGCCTTTTTTCTAGTCGAAATTCAATTTCCTGGCCTTTTTTCTAGTCGAAATTCAATTTCCTGGCCTAAAATTTAAATGTCAAAGCCTATATGTCATATAAATTAAATTTCCTAGTCTATTTCTTTACTTTATCACGGAAACTCAATCTCCCAGTCTAGTTTTCACCGAAAATTAATACGCAAATTCAATTTCGTAGTCTATTTCTATAAAACGAGTCTCCAATTCGTATTAGAACAATTACCGAAAAAAACGACAGAATATCGAGCGTTCCACTAGCCCTTTTAAGCATTCTTTTAATCAAGAGCAAAAACAATTCCGTTTTTAGGGAAACGAAAACGTTCGATAACTGGCGATAGACAATCAGTTTTTCTTTTGCACCGAAACTCTAGTGTACTCACTTCAAAGGAACAGTAAAAAATCTTCTTCATAATAAAAAATACCCTAGAAAAAGAAGTCTCGGAAAAAAAAATAAAAAAAAGGTTCTCTTTTTCTAAACATCTGACATCTTACTTTGGGTAGAGTTTTCCCCCTTGGCTAAAGGACATACTATCATCGAAGCGATAGGATGCTGATATTGTCTAGTATATTCTTCGGCTAGACCTTTTCAAGATAATTTAGAAGAAGTTAACCACTTGGGAGGTCCTTTTCGTAGTAAGAAATAAAAAAGTTTGGGCTTTTTTTTTTCTTTTTCTTTTTCTATGGAGAATCGCGATGCCCTCTGGCAGGGGATGCTTGAGTTTTGGTGGCGCGTAGTAAGGGCAGGCCGAGAGGGTCGACACTCTGAAATATTACACATCCACAAGGAGTTAAGCTATAACCATAAAATAACGGCTCGAATCCCGAATTCATTCAATTACTAAGTCATTCCCAACATAAATTGATAAGATATGATCCATAAGTTTGTCACTGGTTACAAACTGGAGCTTGTCATGAAGTGATTGAAGTAGGTCATAGATTCGAGGTAAAGCGACGCCTGGTGACTGGGCGTTGTTAAAAGCTTAGTACAGACTAAACAGGAAAATGGACTACAAAACCGATAGAGTATTGGCAGTACTACGTATGCAAGCGTCATACCCTTCTATCTCTTAGCTGCCGTGTCATCCCCCTACTGGGAGCGTACAGTATCGCCTCTTACAAGAGCTCGCCCAGAGGGAGGGATACACAGTCTACACCCCTCTCTACCGCCACTAGTCTATTGCGTCGTTCTCGAACTAGCTCCTAGTAAAACTCTAGCATTACGAACTTGTATATGGTTATGGAACATTTTAGAAACTTATTCTGTTAGCAATTTTTGAATGGGCAATTAGATATAAGTAAAAGTTCTGACTGTTTGATAATTAACGCCCAGCCCTATTACCTATGGACTGGTTTTATAGCTTCTTGGGTTCCATTTGCCCCCATCTTTAAAAATGGCAGCCCAAAAAGTAATAAAAACGTCCCTCCGACGGGCTAACGAGCAACGCCGGGTGCTTTTGCAACTACTAGTTTCGTAGTGTTGACCCTCTCGGGATAGTCTTGCTTTGCCGGGCTGTTTATGCGGCCGTGTCCCCCATTCCAAGGAAAACCTTACTTACTACCATACCACCCGCCTTTAAAAAAAAGAAAACTTTCGTAAAACAAGATTCCTTTACACTGAATGAAATTTATTGAATTTTTTTTATATATGAAATCTGTAATTCCCGGATTCTTTTTATTTTTATTTTAATAATGTCGCTATTTAACTTATTTAAGGGTAATTTAGACTGTAAATTCTATTACTATCAATATCATTTATCATTAAAAGAGTAACTGCTCGGTTAATTTAGACAATTAACGGGAACGTAGGTCTATTACAGAGACTTCCTTCTTTAGTTACCCATCCGTTACACGTTCAACTTTCAAGGCTACTTAAAATCTTACCAAACAAATTCTTAACTTCATCTTACAACTAATTAATTTCTTTTTACACCCTGGATATATGGTTTTGTTAATTATTTCTTAACGATTATTTAATTAACGTTTAATTAAATTAAACCGTACTCTTTTCACACCATTAATTGAAGTGAAATTAATGTCAAGAGACAATGAATGAAACCAAGAAGTGATATCTAGTTTATTAGGAAGAAGGTATAAATTCGCGCCATATTTCCAGCTTTATCTCCAGTCCAAACGTATAGTAGGTCCGGAGTTAATTCCCGCCTCTAAATTACAACCAGCATCTCATTGGTTCTTGAAAACTCACGTCAGCGCGACGCGAATGACGAAAATTACTTGTATTTTTCGACTGAGGAGAGGCTGCGAAATAGCCCGGCTTCCTTTTACGTCCCCCCTTGTATTTCGAAAGGGGGACTGGGACTATGGCGCGCGAATACTTAGGCATCTTACACCTTCTCCCTAATAAACTAGATATCACTTCTTGATGAAACTAAATCGAAACATTAAACATCTCTTATGTACAATTAATTAAACAATTCTTAAGCCTTTTTCTTAATTCTATTATTAATTTTATATTGTTTTTATTTTTCTGATTTCAGTGGTTTGGGTTTGGAAGTTAAGTGGACGAATTTAAACCCCAAAGTTCTGGTCAATACTATGAAGTCCCTCAAAAATTACGCCTCTTCCTTTCCATTCTCCACATTGGAGGATTTCCTCAAAAGAGTAAGTTGAACCTTTGATTGTTAATTTGAAAATAAATTGATTCTCGTAATGTATACTTTAATGTGCGTTTTATTCTTTAAAATAATTAGTTTAATTCAAAATAAAATAGCTTAGAATTATGCTTTATATCATAAGTTTATAAGATATGTTCCCTAAGTATGACCTATACTTCGTAGTGCTAGAGACTTACTTAGAGCTAGTTCGAGAACGACGCGCGAATTGACCACACTCGGTTTTGTAGTCCATCTTCCTATTTAGTCTGAACAAACTAAACCTCACCAGGAGTCGCTTTATGAGAATCTATAACCTACGTCACTTAATGACAAGTTCCAGTTTGTAACCAGTGACAAACTTATGGAACATATCTTATGAACTTATGATTATATCAACTGTGTTTCTTCATAAAACATTAATGAATTTGAGTTAACGATATTATAAATAATTAAATTTTGCAATATATTTTAATTTTCATCCCAAAAACCATCAATAAAACAAACAATTTTAACAAAAAGTGCAGATAATTAACTATTTCTAATATACGACCAGTGACAATACCTCCTAAACTTTTTTATCCCCTTATCAAAAAAAAAACAACCAAAATTTCATTAAAATTGTAACCTGATATTGAATGAAACCTTAGAAGCCTGTACCACAACACACACGTGACTCTTAACAGAGACCAGAATCGACCACCCTCTCTATATAATTATTTTTCATTCAAATATTTTTCCCGATAAATTACGTTTTCCTTTTTTGATCCTTCCCGAACGTATTCCACGCGATGATAAATATATATATACATACATATACATATATATATTGGACGAATCTTACCTGCCCCCCCCCTCGCCAATCTTAATTCTTCAACCCCCCCCCCCTTTCTAATATCGGAAGGTATAAATACTAGATA
Source organism: Phalangium opilio (assembly GCF_054372755.1). NCBI lineage: Eukaryota > Metazoa > Arthropoda > Arachnida > Opiliones > Phalangiidae > Phalangium > Phalangium opilio. The sequence goes on along the minus strand of NW_028324187.1, from coordinate 949,845 downwards.
GGTGGTCGGTTTGCTTCCCAACATGGCTGGCACAACTCGATCTCTCTGTGTGGTCTTACCTTTCATTTTACCTGCTTTCTTAGAAACAAGGGAGGTGGGTAGGGTTTACTCGCATCTTTATCTTTTTCTTCGTTTTTACCACGAGGAGTTGCAGGGGCTAAGGGGGGGAGGGTAGGAAACTGACAATTTAAATTGTAAAACGAGGCCATAGAATCGTCACATTCTAGATGAAATTGTTGAGGTAAACTTTTATAGCTTACGTAAGAGTTGCTTTTAATATGTCAGTGTAACGCAATGCTATACCATACCGTCTATTAGCCCTTTTCATAGTAAAGTCTTCCTTAAGATATTCGGTTTCAGTTCTTTTTTGTAATCACAAATATCGTTTAACACTGTTAGGCTTAGTTTTTTTTTTTTTTTTTTTTTGTATTGCATTCCCCTTTAGCGGCATTGCATTTTAATCTTTTTCCTTTATTGTAGGTAAGCCTACGCATTTAGCTTAATTTCTTTACTTTTTAATATACTAAATTATAGTTAGGCTAAGTTTTCTTTTTCTTACGATGAATGAAGTGGAAAGAAATTATACCATGGGTGGCGCATTTCTTTTTTTTTTTTTTAAATGTAATGGGTGCGTTGTGTTGTATTATTAAGGATGCTACGTAGGCTGTATTTGTTTGTGTGTCACTAACATAATCAATTTTTTTTATTATTATTTTTAGGCTTTCTTTAAGAAGGGGTTTTTAATCGGTAATTAAGCCTAATTAATTTTGGTTTATTTTGTTTATTTATAGGCTGGAATTACAACGGGTTATCAAGAAAGACCGTGTTTGAATCCTAATGACGAGTTATGTCCAGCTTCCGCTCCAAACAAAGCTTCTGGAAAGGTACGATTTAATTTATGCACATTTTTTCAAAAAAAAAATGATTTAAATAGTTTTAAGGCTTACTTGAAATACAATAATCAATATACCTTATAAAATATTGAAAGCGAGTGAAGTTAATATGGTCTGAGCATCTTGTTTTTTATTTTTTTTAACTTTGCCAAATTTATTTAATACTTTAAATTGTTTGTAAATCTATTTAATATTTAAAATTCATTTTATAATTAAGAAAAATGATTTTAATTTAACTTTTATTTCAAAATTGGTAAAAAAATAGTGTATTTTTAAGAATAATAATTACAAATGTTGGCGTGACAAGTTTTAAATGGATCAGAATGTTTTTAATAGTTTTATTTTAATTTGACCCTCAATAGTTGCCTAACGTGGGAGCGGAATTAACTGGTGGTTGTTACGGTTTCGCCACAAATTATATGCACTGGCCGGAAGATCTAATCGTTGGTGGTGTGACGAAGAACAAAACCGGACATATAGTCAAGTATGTCCCCCTTAAATAAATTGTCATTAAGCATCAATTAAAAACGTAATTATAATTATCCTCTGATAGAGCCGAAGCCTTACAGACCGTAGTCCAGTTGATGGCCGAGAAAGAGATGTACGAATTATATCGCGATACTTATCGAGTGCATAACATGGATTGGAGTATTGAAAAATCTAGAATGATACTAGAAGCGTGGCAGAAAAGGTTCACTAAGGTAAGTTACTCTCTATAGATTTTAACGGTCCTAATCATATAACTAACTCGCAAAGTTGGCATTTAAAACGGCAAGAAGAGCGGGCTTACATACGTTAGCTTATAGGTGGTGCTCTATTAAAGTAGACATATAGACTAATGACATTATACCTAACATAAAATCGCGGAGAGTAATGGTTTTAAAGTCGCGTCTCGTCTTCAGAATTTTCTACAAATATAGTTTGTGTGTCATATTTACAGGAAGTTTTGAAGGCGACTTCAACAAGTAACGTGACGAAAAAGCACGACATTAGCGTTTTTTCTACCTCATCCTTAAGCGATGTCATGAAGGAGTTTTCCGAGATTAGTTTAAACCGGGTGATATTAGGGGCCATTTTAATGGTGGCCTACGCGTTTTTGTCTTTGAGGCATTGGGCCGATTGCGTCCAGTCTCAGAGCGGTATCGGTATAGTCGGGGTAGTTCTCGTCGGTTTGTCCATGGGAGCGGGACTTGGATTTTGCGCCATCATTGGCATTTCCTTCAACGCCTCCACAACGCAAGTAAGCGATGTTTCGTTACTGTACCCAGTATCAGACACAAGTCGATGTATAACGGTATCTAATAAGTTCGACGCGTGTTTAGATTGTACCTTTTCTGGCGCTTGGATTGGGCGTCGATGATATGTTCCTACTGGCGTATACGTACGCTAAAAACGCTAATTCCAATATTCCTTTAGAAGTAAGTTGGTCAATCTTTATGAAAACATCATCAGGAAATTTGGAATTATTAACTTACCGTTGTATCCGAAACAGGAACAAACTGGGGAGTGTTTGAAAAGGATAGGTGTTAGTATTTTGTTGACTTCGGTTAGCAACATGTGTGCCTTCTTCGCCGCGGCCATTATTCCAATTCCGGCACTTCGGGCCTTTGTCCTGCAAGTGGCTATCCTCATCCTTTTCCATATCGTAGTCACTTTGCTGGTTTTTCCGGCCGTTGTCAGTCTAGACCTCAGACGACACCACGCTCACAGAATGGATATCTTCTGTTGTTTCCACGGGTAAGTCAATAAGCTCTGGAGAGACAACAAACTGGTAGCTAACTAACCAAGTCTTTTATTACAGCGCGTGTTATCCCCTACTAGACGTCGAGTCCGGGAGGAGGAAAGACCAAGACGCGCCGAAGAAACAGACGGTGACGCACGCCTTGCCACCCGATCTGAGTCAAGTGGTGACGGTTTTGGCCACTCCGAGTGTCAGGAACGAATGTTGGGTTGATACAGCCAGTAAGTGTCAATTTCTTGAACTTCAACTTCCGAAGCGTTTTATTGTGTCCTGACCATTTCCGGTTTCTTCAGGTCGAGAAGTTAACGAAGACGAACCGGATGAAGACATCCCAGAAAATTGCTACCATCCTAAAGATAAGATTTTCAAGTTTTCGCTGACGTGGTTAGCCGCCTACTATTACGCGCCCTTACTACGGCGCAAATCGGTGAAAGTGTTGACAGTTTTGACGTTTTTGTTCGTTATGGTCGCGAGTGTCTGGGGTTTGTTACGCGTCAACGATGGTTTGGACTTGACGGACATAGTGCCGCGCGGTACCAACGAGTTCAAGTTCCTTCGCGCGCAGAGTCGTTATTTCGGTTTCTTCAATATGTTCGCGATAACGCGCGGTAATTTCGAGTACCCGACAAATCAAAAACTATTGTACGAGTACCACGAAGCCTTCACCAGGATCGACAAGATCATTAAGAACGATAACGGCGGGACTCCCGATTTCTGGTTGTCGCTCTTCAGAGATTGGCTATCTGGTAAGTGGAATTTCTTTTTGCAACGTTTATATTTTAAAATGTAATTAGGATTAGTGGTTTAACTAAGTCGCTGTAATTACTCCACCCATTTCGAGACTGCTTTAATTAAACAAGACAAACATTATTATTATTAACTGAAGGCTACAATTAAAATCTGATCTAGTTGAATTTTTGCATACTAATTAGCGAGGTAGGAGCGTTGATGACTTTTATTTTGAAACACTTTACTCATTTAAGACGATCGAACTAATGAATCGAAAGCTTTACGGGGGTATCGGTTGTACTATTTTAACTTTTAGCCAAGGACAATTTTAGTTGGTTTTCAGCCTTTAAGGGTACATCGTTGAATTTTTGGAGTCGTGAATTAACTGAAATGATTTTCAGGGCTCCAAAAAGCTTTCGACGAAGATTACTCGAAAGGCCATATAACTCGCGAGTATTGGTATCCCAATGCGTCGGACGAAGGTATCTTGGCCTACAAACTCATGGTACAAACGGGCAGAGTTGATAATCCAATCGACAAGTCATTGGTAAGTCCCCCGGAAATTATTTCGTCGCCATAATACGGGGACTAGTCGTAACCATTAAGGAACGTTTCTGGTGACTTTATAGATCGGTGTCGCGCGTCTCGTCGACTCTGACGGCGTCATCAGTCCTAAAGCTTTCTATAACTACCTCACGGCCTGGGTGTCTAACGACGCCTTAGCTTACTCAGCCTCTCAGGCAAATTTCCACCCCGAACCTCGTCAATGGACACACGTGGCCCAAGACGTGGAGCTCAAGATTCCCAAATCGCAACCGTTGATTTACGCGCAGTTGCCATTCTACCTCAACAACATGGGAAAAACGGAAGATATCACGAAAACTATCTTGGATGTTCGAGCCATTTGTGACAAGTTCGAAGAGCGAGGATTACCAAATTTTCCTTCCGGGATTCCCTTTGTTTTCTGGGAGCAATACATCGGCTTACGCTTCTACTTAATGCTAGCCCTCGTTTGCGTCCTTGCCGTCATTTTTCTAGTCATCACTATCGTCCTACTTAATCCTTGGTGCGCCTTCATCGTAGTAAGTACTCAAACCTTTTACCTTTAAATAAATTCAACATAGTTTTGCCAGAAAAGATTATAAATTTAAGCAGAAATAATTATTTTTAGTAATGAACAGTTAAGACAAATGTTTAAAAAAAAATTCTTTCTTTCATTCTTTTCAGGTCATTATTTTATCCACCATGGTAATTCAACTCTTCGGTGTCATGGGATTTTTGGGAATTAAACTTAGCGCTGTTCCCGCAGTCATTCTTATCACAGTAGTAGGAATTGGAGTAGAGTTCACCGTTCACATTACTGTCGTAAGTGTCTCATGTTAATATCTATATAGCCAATATCATCCACGCCCTCGAGAAACCAAACCACAAATACCAGCGAACGGCAACTACAAAATCTTTGGTCCTCTTGTATTTCCAGGGTTTCTTAACCAGTATTGGCAACCGCAACCATCGAATGGCCATGACCTTACAACATACATTCACCCCAGTGATCCATGGTTCGGTATCGACTTTATTGGGCGTACTTATGCTAGCATTTTCCGAATTCGATTTCATCATTCGGTGAGTTGATGTATTATTTCTTTTTTCTATTTTTAACTTACGGTAACGCTATGAGTGAGTTTTCACGAGAGTGTTGAAAGGTCAAAGATGGGTGACCCTTTGGAATGTCGCTTTGAGGGATCGCTTTGCTATGGGGGAATGCGGGACTATTTTTACTTATAACAGAAGTAGTTCAAGACGCGTTCGGTTAGCTTTGTAATAAGGGCAGATGGTGAAGAAGGAATGAATGAATAATGGCCAGTGGAGTACTTCGGTTTAGTGTACTTCTGGGTGTAAGCATCCGTTTTGGACCTATTTTTAGTTTGGCATGGTTGGCTTGGCATTATCCCTCGACCATATCCCCACTTCGTGAACTTTTAAAGTTAGAGATTGGGTGCCGGAAATACTTGTAGTCAAGATGTAAAAACTCGCCAAATTCTTTCATTTCCACACTTCACTTTTGGAGGGAAAAATCGCCTTCCTTTCAGCGATGTCTTATAGGAATTTCCCTCCTTTATGTTGGTGGAAACGAAATCGTTACCAGTGAAAAGCCCCAGGAAATTCCAGTCTTTTTAGATTTATCTGGTTATTTTTTTCTTTGCCTCCCAGACGTTTAGTGTACTGTACTGTACTGTTCTGTGTTTCATTTGAAATTCAGTTATCTACAAGATCTAGATTTTTAATACGAAATAGAAAGAAAGAAAAAAAATATGTCAGCCCAGCCGGCGAAGAATCTCAAGGATATCAAATTATTTAGCGTTTAGTGTAGCCTTTCCTTTTAATAAGCTAAGCTGCGTGGTGATTACTGGGAGATAAAATATCTGACAATTAAAGACGCGTGGCAAATTACGAGACATAGCTTTAGCATAAGTTTATAAGATATGTTCTATAAGTTTGTCACTGGTTACTGAGAGCTTGTCATGAAGTGACGTAGGTCATAGATTCTCGTACAGACTAAATTGGAAGATGGACTGAAAAACCGTGTGTAGTCTATTCTCGCGTCGTTCTCGAACTAGCTCACAGTAAGTCTTTTTTAGCATTACGAAGTATAGGAAGTGTCATACTTATGAAACATATCTTATAAACTTATGGACTTAGAAATAAAATAAAATTAATTTAATTTCTTGCTAAACTCATGATTAACATTATTAATTTATGGAAGTTTATTATTAAGTGTATAAACAAACGATGCAATATTTGTAGTTTTGTTGAAAGTTGCGCGCGTTCAACTTATATCTTTATCATTTCATTTCAGTTACTTTTTTCACGTTCTATTGGCATTCGTTGTCATTGGTCTTTTGAACGGTCTTTTATTATTGCCAGTTTTGCTCTCATTGTTGGGACCACCCGCTGAGGTAAGAATTTGTATTAGCAATAGCAAGTTAACTCGGGGACATGGTTAAGAAGAAATCTGGCAAATTTTAAACCTTAAAATCAAAAACTCTTCAGGTTGTACCGCGAGACCACGCGAATCGAATATCTACACCTTCACCGCGTCCATCTCCTCAACGACAACGGGCTTATTCTTCGCGGTCGCGAGACAGGAACAGGGAAAGGGACCGTGACCAAGATAGGGATGGTTACTCCTCCGATCGGGGCTGTGGTGGTGGACGGTCCCATTCTTCTAGCGGTTTTTCGAAGCGAATATTTCCACGGGTCAACTCGGAAATATCATTGTCTACTATATCGGAGGAACCGGCTTCGTACCATTCGTCGCACGAGATTGTCGTCTCACCGGAACTTGTACTTGAAACCACGACCATTACTGATACCGGACATGGAATAACTAGCGTTAACGCCCATACCAATGTAAGTAACTTTAGAAATTTTGATTTGCAACTTGTTTACGCGGTCTTAAAGCTCCTCGGCTATTTCTAAGTATTCTGTACCACTTCTGAACTGAAGGTCCTTTAACATGGCATATTAATCGCGCGAATCAAACGTGTCACGTGTGCATTTGATAGTTTTCGAGAAGAACTCTATTGAAGTGAAACTAAGTTAAAGTTAAAGCCCATGGTTTGATAATTTCCCGAATGTTAAACACTATCATGAGCATATATATTACGCGAGTAGTGTACCCCTAAGAAATAGTTAATTTCCAGTTTTAAAATAAGTTTATATTATCTTTGTCACAGACCGATCAAGGGTCAGGCGAAAGTAGCAATTCGTCGACTCCAGTTTACTCTGACAAGGAACGTTGCGGGTCCTCAACATCGACGTCCAGTTCAACGTCAACTAATACTTTGGCGGGTCCAGTACGGGCGGTCACTACAAAAGTAACAGCCACTGCCAAAGTTAAAGTGGAAGTTCACGCCCCGGTGCTTGATGCTGGATACAGAAGACATCGAAGGGACAGTTGCGGAAGCGGCGGAAGTAGCAATGGCCGCTCTTCTGGCGAAGGAAGGAGAAGTTCCTGCTACAGATGACAAAAGGTCAGTTTCTTATAATTACTTTTGAGTTTCCGAAGGTAAAGAGATACTTGAAGGCACCGATATTAATTTCTATTTACTTACTGATTAAATTTAATTCTTGAAGCTATGAATGATTAGTCACATAATGTGAATTTCGCGACAAAACAAGCCACTCAAGAGCTCTAGAATGTAAAATGTCACGTTAGTCTTAGAGTTTGATCTAAAGTAGGCATATCAAAACTTTACCATCAAATTTAAACCTTCAACAATATGATTAATGTGCATCATATAGAGTAATATCGGTAAATTTTGAAAGTTTTGAAGTTTTACTAGACCTAATGCAACCATAAGCATAGAATACTTCTCTTCGAGAGAAGTGTACGAGCACAAAGCGGGGTAATTGTAGTAACATGATTCTTCCCAACATCATTTTACATTTGTGGCAAGGTTACTAAACCGAATCATATACGCTATAAATAGCTCCCTCTGAGTCCCTCATCATTACTCTATTAGCGTTTAACTATTTGTCAAGGCGCATGCATGCATGCGCTTGTGCGTTTTTGTCCCACGTCAAGACAGTCAAGGTTTGTGGGTTGATTGCTGTGGATTTATAATACCAAACAGTTATAGAATTCACTCTAGCGTGGTGTCATGCCCATCCGAAGTTTGATAAGCAGTAAAGCATACAGAAGGGGTGGGGTGAGCCTGGGAAGAATCATGTTACATATCTAAAGTATTAAGAGGATACAGAGTATCATCCTTCTTCTATTATCGCCTTCTGATACAACTTAAATTTTGTATTTAAATTAGGACGAAATTTGAGACAGTGACTGGAATACTTTGTCAACGGAGAAGGGTTTTCCTCCTGGTTACTTGGCGAATAATAATTTTATAAAATACCTTAATTTATAATTGAACAATTGAAAACGGACTCATTACGTACGCTGATGAGTGAGGAGTAATATTTTTTTAAATATATTTATTTAAGCCTTATTAATGTTAATAGGCCGCGTTTCGCGATAAACTAATCAACAAAAATAAACGGAATCAAATACGGGTGATTATTTTTAAATATAGATTGAATTTATTATCATTTAGTTTCTCCCCTCAAGAAATACAGCAAAGTCCGACGCCAACTAATAGAAACTTATTAATGAAATCGGACTTTTCCGCTCAACTTTAATTTTAATATTTAGTATTTCCTGGATCCGTACCTTTTCCTAACTTAGCATATTTTACGTCTTTATAAAATAATTAAAATTTATTTATTGTGTAATATAGTTTTTTTTAAATGACGTCATGTGTAAATAACTTAGTTTAAATTTGCCTAATAGGGCTAGAATCGAAAATCATCAAACATAGTTAAAGCTTTTATTGTCTCAATTTGTATATTTCTGTATATACATTAATAAATAAATAAATATATATATAGATAAATAAATAAATGTGTCGATTTGAATCTTGTTTACTTTATTTAGTAGATGTTGTTGACGAAAGGAGCACTGTATATACTCAGGTAGGTATTTACCGAGTTGTTAAATATTTTTCCTTTGTTTTTCCTCCAAGCTGCTCAGAGTGTATAGTATCAAGAAGCAATATCTAGTTTATTAGGGAAAAGGTATAAATTCGCCACATTTCCAGCTTTATCTCCAGTCCAAACGTATAGTAGGTCCGGAGTTTATCCCCGCCTCTAAATTACAACCAGCATCTCATTGGTTCTTGAAAACACACGTCAGCGCGACGCGAATGACGAAAATTACTTATTTTGCGACTGAGGAGAGCCGAAATAGCTTTTCGATGAATTCCTATTTTGTTTTTGTTTTGTTTATTATGTTTAATTAGTAAAACAAGCGAGAGGCGTGTTACAATATATTGTATCAGAAGTATATAATACTTCTCTTCGAGAATTTTAAATGATACTTATTTGTCAAGGAGGGCCAAGAAGAAAAAAGCTTCCTCGCAGCGGTACTCTGCTTGTTCGATGACATTCTGAAGCTTCTTGTGTTTTTTTTAATGCAAAAATTCATGCTAGCTTAAGACTTTGAAGCAACGCCGTCTATATTACGTGTTGACTGCACTTGTAGTGATATTTTTTTAATTTTATCGGGCGTTAACTCGACCCTCCCACAATCTTTAATCCATCTTAAAAACTTAACTAGTAGAGTTTTTGGTGTAGGGAAAGAGTAAAAAACCGTTACCTTTATCTAAGAACCATAAATTACTATTAATAAAAAAATAAAATAACGATAAAAAAACGGACGGAGGGGTATGAAAGAAGAGGCGGGTCAGAGCGACAGAGGTAAAATGGAATTACGTATTTTTCGCCGTCCCCGTGAGCAACGTCATCAAAACGTACTGTAAGTGAGCCTATAAGATAATTTAAACTTTTAATTACGTGTTGGAGGGAGGGGATCTATACTAGGCTATGAGTCGGACTGAAGTAAATACTAACCGTTCTCCATTCCTGCTTCTAAAATTAAATCTATCCCTTATTATTAGTAACTTGAAAAATATGCTAAACATAAAGGAAAATATTACATTCACAATAGAGAATTACTAGATTTGAAAGTTGTGTTCCCGCCTAATCTAGGTGTAGATTATTAATATATGTGTATTGAGGAAGGTAAGCTCTTTCAGTTCGTAAAAGGGTCCCAAAAATTAATTTAAAAAATGTATTTCTTTATTTAGTTTGTGAAAAGACGGGCGTAAGTGTTTAATTTTGATCCTTTACATGTTCTTTCAGTAACTATCTAAAGAGATGGGGACCACGGTTTGGACGTTTCTCTTCATCCCCCCATCCTCCTGCCGCCATCATAAAAGGTAAGACCATGGACTCGATTTACATATTCCAGAGAGAATTTAGAAGGGGAGTGGAAGGCCCCCCCTTTGACTCTATTAAACGTGAGGACGCCCAAACAAGATGTCGCGTTGAGCTTTTTGGGGTAGGCGAGTTTCCGGTCACGTGTTCTAAAATCTATCTATTACAAACGCATCATACCGGAAATCGACCTGCCTAGATAACGTTTAGCAGACGACGTTGCGCTACATTCCAAACCACCCCTTCCACTCCCCTTCTAAATTCTCTCTGCATATTCTCAACTCCGCATAAGCTTTCAGTAGTAATACTTCTCAAGTAAGAAAAAGTACGTTAAAGTATTTTTACTTTTTTAGCCACATCGTATGACGTACATCTACGGTGAGGCTCTTAGTTTGACCTACCCTGTTGTTGTTGTCCTCGTCGTCGTCCCCGTCGTGCCAGTATACCCACCGTTGGCTGTATAAAAGTTTTCGTTAGTCGTTGAAGGGAAAGTGAAAGGGAGAGAATTGTGGTGAGGTGATATTTTTCGTTCGTCTACTTATGAAGGGAATTATGATAGTAAGGTTAACCTATATATACTCTCCCTTTAAATTCGTCTCACCCGTCGTCGACGTCCACAATACGATTTCACGCTTTCAATACCGCTCCCCTATTTCAACATTGAAAGAATTCGAGGGGAATTTATAATCTAGGCAAAGAAAATATATACTGATGTTATTTTTGGAATGGTCATAAGGCACCGGGATATTACAATTATTGGGTGTTTTACCGAATTCTTTCTCTTTCAACGCTTCTGGCCATAAGTTCACGTTAGAAATTGATAAGACGCCATAAGTATGCGTAGGTATAAGTTGTAAACTAAGAGTTTCTGTACGTGTATTAATTGAACGATAAATACGTAATCATTTTAGCACTGTTAAATGTAACTCAATCATCGAGGTGATAATCACTAAAACTTTCTCTTATTCTATTAAAGGTTACTTGTGTGTAATCAGTTTAGCATTGATAAAGCTAAAACTTCGTTTTTAGAATGGCCTTACGGGTAATCATTTTATCAATGTTAAGGGTAGCGCATCGAGGGACTATTCACATAAATTTCATGTACGCCTGTTAAGTACGGTACGATGTGGCTACTATTATGAGCCCAGCCCTTGGCCCATCTTGTTTAACTTTTATTTATTAGAAATTTTGTTTAATCAAATCTTTCGTGTTCAAGCATTATTATTTGCCGGTTCAAGCTAATTAATGAATATTTCTGTTTAGTTCTATCATGGAAGAACTAATTTATTAATTTATCTATATCTATATAAATCAAAGTCCTGACAGACTGACTGACTGATAATCAACGATCAGCTCAAACCGCTTGCCCTAGAAGGTTGAAAATTTTCAGGAACATTACTCGTAAGTAGTAGACGCGTACTAAGAAAGATTTTTCTTAATAAATGGCGCCCCGTAATGTAAAAAATCTTCTCTATGCAACAAAGTCCTCGCGTTTCAAGCGATTTCGCAAATATTTAGTACACTGGTTTCCTTTAACCTATAGACGGGCTGAATGGTCTTTCGGGTTCGATTTGTGGCCAACTTTTTAAATGGCGGCCACAAATTTAAAAACCCTTCTTTTTGGAATAATGTCCGCGTGAAAAGTAATAAAAAATGTCCCGACGGGCTGACGGGCAACGCCGAGTGCCTTCGCTCCTAGGGTGCTACAAAAATATTAGTCATCAGTAAAATCTACCCATTCTTTATATCATTTTGATGGAAGTTCTTATTACATTTCTTATTATGTTTATTATAATTGCAGATGTTCGGTATTGATTCAAACGTGCCTGTCAATTCTGGCGTTACTGCATTCCTTGCCGCCATATTGGTATTTCTTTCTAAGCTTTGGTCGCTTAAGAAATTGAAAGCTCAAGGTTTTTACTTCTGTTATTTTTGTATTCAAGGTTGGGTGCCACCAAATACCCTGGTTTTCCATCCTAACAACCTCGTTTTCCATCGTAGGATATTAGCATGGAAAAGCGAAGGAAATTCTAAGCCGATTAAAATTTGTTAATAATAGAAATTTTCTTATTATTTTCAGCACTTGGACTCAACACTCGGAAATTACAAGTTTATAAAAATATTCTTATTATTTTCATTATTAATCTTTTTAATAAAATCTATATAAAATATTATTTGATAAAATTATTTCTATTTATAAGCTTATTAATTATAGTTATGGCGTCAAATAATAAAAAGAATAAAAGACTTTAACCAAAGTTATAAAAATGATTACCACATTTTTGAAAAGTATTTTAATTACAAATTTTTATTAAATCAGAATGTATCAAATGGAATAGATTTCGAAATAAAATATTGAATTAATATTTATAAGTCTGCCTGATAAATTTATTTTTACTTGTAAGCTTACTAATTATATTTAGGGACTAAGGTATAGAAACTTGCTTCATACCTCTGAATTAGAGTATGATTAAAATGCTTGCTCAACATAGAAGAGCCGTCAGTCGAGTATGATGACGTGAGACCAATGACACACTCTTAATGAACAGTCAGAATAACTGAATGGACAATCATTACCTATTACCATTAACATCTGTCGTGACGTCACACACTCTATTCACTAAAAACTCGTTCGCGATTTTAAACGGGATTGGAATTTGGGGTTACTTAGGGCTATTAGTTATTATTATTATTTTATTAACGGATAATTAAGAATTAACACATTTGCCACTAGGGGCGCTGTATACGTAGTTACATATTTACTGACATCTAAAGCATGATAAATTCTGCTAGACTTTCGTGTAAGCATTATATATAGTTCATAAATTGCCGTTAGGGGCGCTGTATACGTAGTTACGTATTTACTGACATCTAAAGCATGATAAATTCTGCTAGACTTTCGTGTAAGCATTATATATAGTTCATAAATTGCCGTTAGGGGCGCTGTATACGTAGTTACGTATTTACTGACATCTAAAGCATGGTAAATTTTTGCTATGACGTCATATCCTGTAACAGCAGGGGGTAACAGTATGGAAACAGCAGGGGGTCACAGTGTGGAAACAGCAGGGGGTAACAGCAGGGGTCACAGCAGGGGGTAACAGCAGGGGGTAACAGTATGGAAACAGCAGGGGGTGACGTGTCATGACGTCATATCCGGTGACGCGTCATGACGTCATATCCGGTGACGTGTCATTACGTCATATCCGGTGACGCGACATGACGTCATATCCGGTGACGCGTCATGACGTCATATCCGGTGACGTCACCTATGACGTCAACGAGGTAAATGACTTCTGACGTCACGACAGATGTTAATGGTAAAAGGTAATGATTGTCCATTCAGTTAGGCCTAGCGTTCATTCATATATGCCTAGCATTCATTCATTTAGGCTTAGCGGTGTTCAGCTATTTGGATTTCGTGCCCGGGATATGGCGCACCCGAGTCCGCGCATAGGAGCTTTTAGCGCCCCCCGACGTTGGAAATTTGCTTAGCTGATCGTTACGAATCAGCCGGCTCATTTCGATGTTTGGAAGCCGTCGAGGTCGCTTGGAGAAACTTTTCCCGCTCAGCTGGTTCATTCGTTGCCTGGAAGCAGTCGAGGAGGTCGCTTGGAAAAATCTTTCGCGCTCAGCCGATCGTGATCCCAGCTTTCTTAGTCGATTCTTGATCGTTCCGCCATTTCTCTGATCGTTTTTCCCGAGGATGCAAGCTGAATTCGAAGCTCTTGGCGGCCATTGCTTGGCCTTGTGGTGCTTTAACAGTCCGTAAGCCTAATTTTACAATAATCCAAACTCATCTAGCCCCCCTTAAATTATTTATTTTATTTCAAGCATCTAAATTAATTAGGTAGTATTAAATGTTAGTGAATTTTATTTATTTATTGAAAATCAAGTACCACAAATAAAATTTTACAACGAGATCTTGGACAAGAGAGAATCCCTTGATAATTAGTTTAGGAGCTATTATTATAAAATATTAAACGGGCACGTAATTAATTTAGAGATATCGCGACAGATTTTCGGAAATCAAGTCCCGCCGAACACGAGAACTGTTACCATAAGCCTAGTTAAGCCGTGTACCATTTAAATTCTAGTTATTTACGGATACTGTCTGTGGGAATAGTTTTAAAATAAATAAATGGAAGGTTTTCCTAAAATTAGTTTAAGGGCTTCAATTCTTTTAGAGATATCACGACAGATTTTCGGAAATCAAGTCCCGCCGAACACGAGAACTGTTACCATAAGCCTAGTTAAGCCGTGTACCATTTAAATTCTAGTTATTTACGGATACTGTCTGTGGGAATAGTTTTAAAATAAATAAATGGAAGGTTTTCCTAAAATTAGTTTAAGGGCTTCAATTCTTTTAGAGATATCACGACAGATTTTCGGAAATCAAGTCCCGCCGAACACGAGGACGGTTGCCCTAAGCCTAATTAAGCCTTGTCCCATTTAAACTCTAGTTATTTTACGGATACTGTCTGTGGGAATAGTTTTAAAATAAATGGAATGTTTTCCTAAAATTAGTTTAGGGGTTATTATTAATTAATTTAGAGATAAAGCGACAGATTTTCGAAAATAAAGTCCCGCAGACATAATTTTAAGACACGTGGACGTTTGACCTAAGCCTAAGTTAACCCTTGTCCAATTTCAACTAGAGATTTTATTTGTGGGTTCTACCTGTGGGAATGGTTTTCAATAAATGACACGTTTTAATAAAATTAGCTAAGAAGATATTTTAAATTATTATTAAAAGGGGCAAGCAATTTAGTTTAAATAATTGTCAAGTTTTCCTAAAATTAATTTAGGGGATATTTTAAATTAATTCCATTATTAAGCTGCGTAATTTAAAATAAATAAATAGGTTTTTCTGAAATTAGTTTAGGGATGTTTTAAATTATTTTCATTATTAAGTTGCATAATAAAGGGACGGTTTTCTTAAAACTTTTTTCTATACAATTTTGGGAAATAATTAGCTAGCGAAAGTATTTAATTCAGGGTGGCAATTAGTTGGTGTAGTTCGTCTCAGTTTATAAATTTGGTAGCCATTTTTTTTAAGGACACGTTTTTCGTAAATTATTTAAATCTACGAGACTACTTTGTTAGTAGGCAATAATTTAATATGTGTTATAAATATGTTTTCATTTATAGATGTGGATGATTTTCTTGGATTTTTCTGTCGCTGGTCATTCCGAGACGTATCCTTCCAGATGTCATCCTTTGTTCGAATTGACGCAAGACGGAGCTGTTCTGGACTTGCTATGTATCATTCCTGATGGCATGCTTCGTTGGATTCACGCTACATGATGTCTTCTGGACTTGCTCTTTCTCTCAGCGCTGACTTAAAAGTTATGGAGAAAATCATCGAAGCTAGAAGACACAAAATACATCTTTTTTACTTGCAATTTTCTCATGTAACCACTTAACTTAATTTTTTTGCTTGCAAATTTTATTTGTAACTACTTATTATTTTTTTTCGCGTTCAAACTATAACTTACACAACTCTTTAATATTTTTTTGGTTCGAAATTTTTGTAAACACTTTGGTTTTTTTGTTTATTATTGAATAAATTTTGCCTTAAACCTCGTTCTTTCTTTTCTTGAATTTCTTTAGATACTAGACTTGGTTTCAATTTTTTAATGTCTGGACTTAGGGAGGTTTTTTTTGACCCCTTTTTAAGCTTTTTATCTAAAAAACAAGTGAAAAAATACATTAAAAAAGAATTTTTTAACAAAAAAAAATTTATTAAAAAAATAAAAATTTATAAAAAAAAACAATAAAATAAGCATAAAAAAGGTCAAAAAAACTACCCTAAGTGTTTTTCGACTGTTTTTGTTCCTTCCCCAATATCGAAACTTTAATTTTAAACTTAAGCTACCACCCCCAAAGTAAGCCTTGCGAGCCCAATTTAAATTTAACGAGTCCCTATTCAACTCGGGACTTATTAAATTTAAACTAAAGCCCGCTGTGGAGCCCCCAAAACCAGGAAACGTCGTCCTTAGCATGGGATTTCCAATGAAAGTCCACTCGATGATAGAAGTCCTCCACTCGATGATAGAAGTCCTCCACTCGATGATAGAAGTCCTCCACTCGATGATAGAAGTCCTCCACTCGATCATTGAAGTACTGCACTCGAGAGAATGTTCCTGCGCAAGAGAAATTCTTATTATTATTCGGAGAAAATAGCACATGCATAACTTCAAATTAAATACCTTAATATGAAAATCCACTTGAATATTCTTGCTTGATGTTCGGGCAGAAGACATTATTAATATTTGACATTAATAGCACCCGCGTAACATTAAAATAAATACCTTAGTATGGGGAAGTAAAATAATACCATAAAAACCTAAGCCTTGATTTAATAATAATAATAAAGGCTTTGTTTATTGGAACCCCGCTTAAAAATCGTGTTTACTTTCAAAGGACAAAGCGTATAAGCAACCTTCTACCTTAAACATAAATCATAAATTTATTTAGATCCTACAAAACTCCCTCAAAGAGTTGCCAAACGCTTTTCCCCTAAAAATATTTATAATTAAAATCATAAACTAGATACCTTAATACCGCAAAGGGAATCTCACCCTTAAAATCCTGATTACGTTCATTATTCTTAAAAGGGAGGGCTAGGACCAGTTTTCACCTATTCCATATTTCAGCATTTTATTCATGTCCTGGCGAAAAAAAAATCCCTAACAAGAAAAGGACACAAGCGCTTTCCTTCTAAGAATAAATATAATAATAAATAATGAACTAAATACCCCAATAATTGCCTACAATGTTTGACAGGCAGTCGAAATAGTCTAAATTGCTAATGAGATTCCCTTTAAACGGATAAAATCAAAGTGTAGACTTGAATTGAGAATGGAATTGTCCTGTTAATATTGGTAAAGTTACTATTAATAAGATTTAATTACTTCCCTGAGAGCCTAAAATGTCTAAATTGTTTTCCTAGTGAGATTCAGTTTCAACGGATAAAATCAAAGTGTAGAATGGAATTGTAATGGGTTCATTGACCTGATTAATATAGGGTGTATTTGTCAAATATTAATAATTCGTTCTAGAATCCAACAGAAATTGCTCCTTTGGAAACGGATGATAGCTAAAAAAAATAAAATTTGTTCAATTCAAACAATCTAATACAAAATTAAAATTATTATCAGCTTAAATGGCGCAAGCATTTTGAATAACATTAATTCCACTTTCAAATAAATCATTTAAACATAACTAGAAAGATAAATATTAATACGGTTTAGGGTCAGTCTTGAATATTTGTCAATTAAACAATCACTTTGAATTACTTTTAAACCGACTAAAAGATTGAATAGTCAAACCAGGAATAAACGCAATTTGATCAGATTAATTTCAAAAAATTTGATAAGATTAATTTCAAATATTTTGAATAAGTACGAAATAAAAGTGAATCACGAATACTGTGCGCCATTTTACCGCAACTCCCCAAAATAACCTTCTAAATTCTTTCAAAGAAGCCATTTAGATACGACTAACTCGCAACTACACAAATGGTGCTGTTACGGTGAAAACAAATGGGCTTGACACCCACAGGGCCGGAAATAAGAAAACTTTCATATAGAACATCTGTCCCCTACATTGACTAGAAAATTTATAGGACCTTGTCCACTAGTGTGTGCAAAAACTCTAGTAGAACCACAGTTATGAGCCTTCAAAGTTGGGTGTAATTATGGTGGGATGGGGGGGGGGGGGTAAACAGGACTATAACATAGTCAAAGGACACCCCCATATATCTAGTAGAACCACAGTTATGAGCCTTCAAAATTGGGCGTAATTATGGTGGGATAGGGGGGGGGGTAAACAGGACTATAACATAGTCAATGGACACCCCCATATATCTATTAGAACCAGAGTTATGAACCCCCAAAGTTGGGTGTAATTATTGTGCGATGGGCGAGGGGGGTAAATAGAACTATAACATAGTCAAAGGACACCCCCATATCTCTAGTAGAACCAGAGTTATGAACCCCCAAAGTTGGGTGTAATTATGGTGCGATGGGGGAGGGGGGTAAATAGAACTATAACATAGTCAAAGGACACCCCCATATATCTAGTAGAACCAGAGTTATGAATCCCCAAAGTTGGGTGTAATTATGGTGGGATGGGGGAGGGGGGTAAATAGAACTATAACATAGTCAAAGGACACCCCCATATATCTAGTAGAACCAGAGTTATGAACCCCCAAAGTTGGGTGTAATTATGGTGCGATGGGGGAGGGGGGTAAATAGAACTATAACATAGTCAAAGGACACCCCCATATATCTAGTAGAACCAGAGTTATGAATCCCCAAAGTTGGGTGTAATTATGGTGGGATGGGGGAGGGGGGTAAATAGAAGACACCCCCATATCTCTAGTAGAACCAGAGTTATGAACCCCCAAAGTTGGGTGTAATTATGGTGCGATGGGGGAGGGGTTAAATAGAACTATAACATAGTCAAAGGACACCCCCATATATCTAGTAGAACCAGAGTTATGAACCCCCAAAGTTGGGTGTAATTATGGTGGGATGGGAGAGGGGGGTAAATAGAACTATAACATAGTCAAAGGACACCCCCATATCTCTAGTAGAACCAGAGTTATGAACCCCCAAAGTTGGGTGTAATTATGGTGGGATGGGAGAGGGGTGTAAATAGAACTATAACATAGTCAAAGGACACCCCCATATATCTAGTAGAACCAGAGTTATGAACCCCCAAAGTTGGGTGTAATTATGGTGGGATGGGGGAGGGGGGTAAATAGAACTATAACATAGTCAAAGGACACCCCCATATATCTAGTAGAACCAGAGTTATGAACCCCCAAAGTTGGGTGTAATTATGGTGGGATGGGGGAGGGGGTAAATAGAACTATAACATAATCAAAGGACACCCCCATATCTCTAGTAGAACCAGAGTTATGAACCCCCAAAGTTGGGTGTAATTATGGTGGGATGGGGGAGGGGGTAAATAGAACTATAACATAGTCAAAGGACACCCCCATATATCTAGTAGAACCAGAGTTATGAACCCCCAAAGTTGGGTGTAATTATGGTGCGATGGGGGAGGGGGGTAAATAGAACTATAACATAGTCAAAGGACACCCCATATATCTAGTAGAACCAGAGTTATGAATCCCCAAAGTTGGGTGTAATTATGGTGGGATGGGGGAGGGGGGTAAATAGAACTATAACATAGTCAAAGGACACCCCCATATATCTAGTAGAACCAGAGTTATGAACCCCCAAAGTTGGGTGTAATTATGGTGGGATGGGAGAGGGGGGTAAATAGAACTATAACATAGTCAAAGGACACCCCCATATATCTAGTAGAACCAGAGTTATGAACCCCCAAAGTTGGGTGTAATTATGGTGGGATGGGGGAGGGGGTAAATAGAACTATAACATAGTCAAAGGACACCCCCATATCTCTAGTAGAACCAGAGTTATAAACCGCCAAAGTTTGGTGGAATGCTATTCCTATCGAGGGGGTATGTTTGTGAACATTTTGCTTAATTACTCGGCCCCTGGGTTTCTAATATAGTTGGATGGGGGGGGAATAGGACTATAACATACATAGGACATAGAAGGTTTAGAGTCAATCTTGAAATATGAATTAAATAAATGCAACGCGCAATTAATAAGAATAATTTCAAATACTTAGAATAAGTACGGCATAAATGTGCATCACGAATACTGTGTGCATTTTACCACAACTCCCCGAAATAAACTAAGGCTATGTTTTCTACAAACAAAGGTCTTAATTAAAGATCAATTTTCCACTTTTGTTTGCTCCTGTGGGGAATGTCGAGCTAGGGTTTAAGAGAAAACCTTACAGCTCCGAACAACATAGAGGCACATACGGCGGGGCATTATAGTTTGAGGTACTGTTTCAGTGCTGACTTAAATTGGGCAATAGATTTTAATGATACAATCTCAGGGGGAAGTGAATTCCAAATGGGGACCGATCTACGAACAAAGGAGTGTTTAAGCTGGTTTTTTACGGGCATATCGGTGGAATAATTTTCTACCATGATCCCTTGGGGCGATAGAGGGGCCATCAGAAAAATAAGTTTGATTAGGAGATTTTGAACAAGCTTAAAAGGTCAAAATATTTGCGACGCCTTGTTACGGAAGACCAACCAAGAATAGAAAGTCTTCCCTTGGTAGGTGGGAGTCTAGATGGGATTCGGGAGAGACAACCCTGGATATAGAGTAATTTCTTTCCCATATACGGCAATGTCATAACCCTCTATCTCTTACCTTAGTGATACCCCCCTCCCCTTCCCTTCCGGGGGCAAATAGTATTCTCTAGTACAAAGTTGCCCCTAACGTAGGGGATACACAGTTCACTCCCCCTCTCAACCGAAATTACTCTATTGTCTAGATACTTAATATCCATAGCGGAATGGGGGTAACGCTTAATTTCCATTCGGTTGCGATAAAACTTTGGTATTTAATCTAAATTAACCCTTAATATATAAATAAAACATTTACCTGGAAAGATCTCTGTATCCACCACTACTAAGCCTTGGTCGTAGTGTGTCAAGGAGTCCTTGACAAGGTCACAAGGACTCAAGGCGGCTCCAAAAGACATAGGATACTAAGCCTTGGTCGTAATTAACAAACGTATTTGGCACGGTTAAGCATAACTTTTCCACTTGCGACGCTGAATTTCCGATCGGTTGCGATAAAACATTGGTAATTAATGCAAAGTAACCCTTAAAATATAAATAAAATCAAAATATTTACCAGCAAATATCGGACACAAAATCACAGCATCTAGTTGTCACGGAAATCGTCCCAAAAAGAACCCAAAATGAATAAGCATATTGTGTCCAAACACTGACCGCTAGATGGCGCTGCTGAAGTTAGGCAGACTTCAAAATATGGCGGGAGCGTGCGTTTCAATTTTATTGTTTCTATTTTCTAATATAATTAATAATTGAGTTAATTATAATTTACTAATGTCTTCTAAACAGCCCAAAACACTTTTCTCCACTTTTAAAAAGCGGTAACGGAGTTTATGGATTCCTACAGCTGGAAAAACTACCCTATAAACATGTTTGTCGAAACCTGAGATCATAATAATTAAACTAATTCCTATGAAAGTTAATTCATTTTACAGGGGACCCAGTTTTACGTTGATCTAGATCAAATAAAAGTTCTGAAATGAAAAGTGTAATATCTTCCAAAATCTTTGTTAGTTTTTGGCCTAATTATTCCTGTTCTTAATTAGAAAATTAGTAAAATAGAAATAGTAGTGAAGAAAGAAGATGCTATAGGTTTAGCCGCCCCATAAATAGGGTGTCCTGTAAGAACAATCGGGTTGCAATGCACGTCAAAATGCTATCAGAAATTCCACCTAAAATGGTTCAATCGCAAGAGATGCGAGTCTTCCCTCCAATAATGACAATGGTCAATAATACCAGAAGTATATAATACTTCTCTTCGAGAGAAGTGTACCACAAAGCGGGGTTAGTGTAACGTCACTCTTCCCAACATCGGAACATTTAGAGCAAGGTTACTAAACTGAATCACATACACGATAAATAGTCCCCTCATCAATACTCTATTAGGGTTTAAATATTTGGCAAGACGCGCTTGTGCATTCTATTATCCCCTTCTGGTAGAAGAATCGATAAAAAATCACTTGATTTTCTACTTCACCCTCCCTTTAAAGGGCCCCACCGGCAGCTTGCGGGCGCGGTAGTTTTGGAAGAGGTAAAAGATGGCCTGCCGTTTGCACGTGTAAGGATAGAGACCCCGTAAGCCTCTTGTGGAGTCCTTTAAGAGAGATGAACTTTAGAAATACAGCGGGAAAATATACATGAACAGAAGTATATAATACTTCTCTTCGAGAGAAGTGTACCACAAAGCGGGGTTAGTGTAACATCACTCTTCCAAACATCGGAACATTTAGAGCAAGGTTACTAAACCGAATCACATACACGATAAATAGTTCCCTCATCATTACTCTATTAGGGTTTAAATATTTGGCAAGACGCGCTTGTGCATTCTATTATCCCCTTCTGGTAGAAGAATCGATAAAAAATCACTTGATTTTCTACTTCACCCTCCCTTTAAAGGGCCCCACCGGCAGCTTGCGGGCGCGGTAGCTTTGGAAGAGGTAAAAGATGGTCTGCAGTTTGCACGTGTAAGGATAGAGACCCCGCAAGCCTCTTGTGGAGTCCTTTAAGAGAGATGAACTTTAGAAATACAGTGGGAACTACAATATCATGGAAAATATACATGAACAGAAGTATATAATACTTCTCTTCGAGAGAAGTGTACCACAAAGCGGGGTTAGTGTAACATCACTCTTCCCAACATCGGAACATTTAGAGCAAGGTTACTAAACCGAATCACATACACGATAAATAGTTCCCTCATCATTACTCTATTAGCGTTTAAATATTTGGCAAGACGCGCTTGTGAATTTTGTCCCACGTCAAGACGAGGTTTCTGGGATGATTGCTGGGGTTTTAGTGCCAAACAACTATTGAATTCACCTTACGGTGCGATGCCCATTTGTAGTTTGATGAATGGGAAAGCAAACTAAAAGGGTGAGCCTGGGAAGAATGCCGTTACATAACTAAAGCATTTAAGAGGATACAGAGTGTCATCCTTCTTCTATTATCCCCTTCTGACATGAATTAATTTGAAAATGGTCTTGAATCACATGCAAAATGGTTTGAAATTAAGATTAAATGTTTATTGATTCAGATTTAAACTTTTTTTCAAGTTTATGTTTTCAGTGCTGGTAGACAGGCGGCGATACTATCCAGTATAGAGAGTTGTATACTATAATGAAGCGCGAAATACAAATTATTTTTCGCGCGAGACTTATCATATGAATGAATTATTTTAATTATTGCTTTTAACGCAGTGAAAAAATAATGAAACCCATGAAAGTTTATTTACAATGTTTAAGTATATCGAAGCTCATAACTTGATGTAAACTACCCTTGCATAATACAGTTATGATCTTTTGGCAAGGCTTAGAATATTGGCGCTTATTTACCACTCTTCAAAGTCCTTGTTCAGCCCTATAAATAACGGTAAAGACATGGACACAGAGTAGGGTCAAAATATTACCAGTATCCTACAAAATAGGACAGGGTTTGCTCAAAACCTAAACTGTGGGAAGGTTATAAAATAAAGTGCATACTCTTCAAACAAAAAATTTATTTTCAAGAAATATTATAACCAATATTGACTCTCAATTTTATTGAATAAAAAAGCCATATTTTGTGTAAATAATTTTATCATTTTAAGGCCTCAAAGTAGTTCTTTCAAAGGTTCTGGCAAACTGTTTAAATGAGTCTATGCTTTCAAAATATCAGGTAGAACAGGATTCAGTGCCATTTTTCCAACTACTCCTGTAAGCATAGAGAGTTCATGGTGATGTTTCTCCAAAAATTCCATAATTTTCTTCATTATTACTGCAAAGCCTTTAATAATGCTCCTGGGCATATCTTCACTTTGTTTGGACCATCCTTCACAAGCATAACGACAAGTTGTTGCCATAATCTCGCAGTTATGCTTTAGAAAGTGATACTTGATTACACGTTCCTCCAGCTTCCCTCTTGCGACTTTCAAAGCTTCTTCGTTACTTCTCAAATGATATCCACGTTTTTCAGCTTCAATTTCTTGGTTATTAATTCGAATAAGGTCAAGATTAGCCACAACTCTGATGTGTTCTTCCTTACATACTGCTTTAAATTCTTTCTTATGAAAAAGTGCGGCAAATAGTTCAACACTACCGCTAGCAAAATGAAGTCGCTTGGCTTCTTCCTTAGTTAAATGTGGAGCGTAATGTATCACTTTTCTGTTTCCAGAATAAACTGCATAGTGTATGTAAAGTCCGCGATCAACTTCTATTATATCGCCTGGTTTTGCTTGACTAATTACTAATTCTACCGGTAGAAATGGCTTCTCCATAATGAAGGTTTGGAATAATTTAAATTGTGTGTAACGTTAAGTCCAAAACACTCCCAACTTTGTGAAACCGAAACCAAAACTAATCCCTAATAAAAATTCCCAACCAGGGATGCCAGATTGAAAACCTTCAACCCGCCAAAATCAAATTGGAAACAAGCCCAAAAAACCGCCAATCGGTATTTCAAAAAGAAGCCCAAAAACTGCCTAAGATCTAGGCTATCCAGCCCAAAAACCAGCCAAAAATTTATCATGAAAATTTTAATTTAGTTTTTCTATTAAAAATTTCAATGCATATTCTTTTTTATTTCAAGCCAATTTTAGATAAGAAGCCCAATTGGCGGCTTTCCAGCCCAATATGGCAACCCTGGCTAGCCTATCAGATTCTTCGTTTTAATACTTCCCTTGGTAACTAACTAGATGGCGACTTATACCCTGTTTGTTTACTGATTCTGTGACGTCACTGAACTAAATAAAAGAGATTATTACACAATGTTATTTACAATTTAAGACACGTGATTATGGCTGGGGAGAAGATAAATTTAATCTGGAAATAAGCCTATATTCCCATATGCAATATTAAATCCTATAACAACCAACCAGTCCCGCGAATAAATTTTATTGTCCATAAATTTGATCAACCTCAAGGCCGTTTTGATAAATATTTTCATTGGAGTTATTTTGGTCTACTGGGCTTCAGGGAGCCGTCGCTTTTTGGGCTACTACTAAACCTCTGTATTCTACCCTCAACTTTACGCCTTCCGTGTCACTGTGTGGCAACATCTAAGACTTTTTAAGGACTTAAAAAAAATGTCTAAAATTAGCGACATTAGAGATATTCCTTCTAAACGCATTCTAATCAACGATGCGTCACAATTACCTACGGATTATAGTTCTACACCTGGTGGAACCTTATATTCAACCACGCCAGGAGGTAATTATATTTTTTTATAGCAAAGGCTTAGCGACTAAAATTAGTATAAATAATAGGCAGCATGGTTATCGTCCTTGAGTTCTAACGAGGTAAACACCAAAGCTACCCGCCATAAGGCAGCGATTTGTTAAAGCATTTGGGATTGGGAATAGTTTATAGTTAGTTAATTAATTAATTTGACATATTTTTAATTAACTTAGGTCCTAATTCCTAAAGCATGCCCTGAACACTAAACCAATTTAATTATTAAAATTTGTATATATTCCTAATATTAAAATTTGGCTAAAACTATGAACTAGGTACTAGAATCATCTATGATAGACAGTTTCTAATGCAAATGAGAAACTCCCCAATTGCAAGAACTCCTCCTACACATTTGCCACATATTCCTGGCATTACTAGTCCAAATGAGAAGAATAAGGAGAATGGGAAGGTTCTTGTACCCAAACAAACCCCAAAGACAAAGACTGGTGAGGACCCTTTTAATCCAATTAAAACCCTTGTAAGATTGTCTATATCATTTTTTAACAGAAGGTGCAATTGACGAGCCACAGTTTGAAATGGATATTTGAATTGTAAACTTGTTGAAAGCTATAATACTTGTCTCACTATATTCAGATTATATTTGGCTCTCGGCTAAAAAACAATCTAGGCCTCCATTATATTATAATAATGGTGTGCATTACATAATTCAGGGGGATCGGGTCAAAACCTTTAAAAATAAAAATAAAATGCAAATTTAAATGCATAATTTTTGCTCATAATTTCTTTTTTTTTCCTGCTTATTTTTCTCTCTATTAATTTTTACTCGTTAATTATTTTTTCCCGTTGTATACACAATTAAATACAGCTACAATCACCGTAAATTAATTAAACCCCTTCACAATTATGGAGCTAGTGTCGATTTTTTTTTAAAGATTATCAAATTATTGTGGGGTTACGTAAACTCAAAATCGCCTTATGTTATTTTTATTTGATACTGTGCCATAATTTTGTTATAGTTTTTTGGCGTTTACAAAACAATGTATCGAAGAATTTATAAATCGACGTTATATATAAAAAAAAAAAGAAAATTTTAAAATCTTTGCATAAATAATTATAGGAGTAATTAAAATACTAGCACCCTAATTTTAATTAAACATTACATTGGCAAGGCCTTGCCTTAAATGTAGCTGTAAGACCATCATAAGGGGCATTTTTATTAAAAAAATATTGTAAACTTACACCAAAAGATCTTGTGTAACTACAAATGTTATATTAAAAAAAGTTTAAAAACATTTTGAATTATTTTTATGGCCTTAAAAGGGCTTGATTTGTCTTGGATCCCGACTCTTTTTTCATTATATTGGCTGTTATACATAAGTTTATAGGATATGTTCGATAAGTTTGACATTTCCTATACTTCGTAATGCTAGAGAATGACGCGAGAATTGACTACACTCGATTTTCAGTCCATCTTCCTATTTAGTCTGTGCTAAGCCTTTGAAAGCGCCTCACCAGGCGTCGCTGTACTAGAATCTGACCTACCTCACTCTTCTACTTCGTAATGCTAGAGAATGACGCGAGAATTGACTATACTCGGGTTTGCAGTCCATCTTCTTATCTAGTCTGTGCTAAGCCTTTGACAGCGCCTCACCAGGCGTTGCTTTACCTCGAATCTATGACCTACCTACGTCACTTCATGACAAGCTCTCTCTCAGTAACAAGTGATAAACTTATAGAACATATCTTATAACCTTATGGTTATAGTTATACTAAAATATTTTTAATGGTTTACTACGAACTACACCTCCAAAAGACCGTTAAATTAATTAAAAACACTAATAAATAAATAAACGACATTACGACACACACTTTAAGCCTTTGGCACTGTGTCCGTCAAATTGTAACACACGCAAACGCAACAAGATGGAAACCTGAACCAGTCCGCAAAAATGCCTCTACATTCATTGCGAGGATCAAATGCCAAAAGGCGGTGCAATCGAAATTGCTGCTCGCACCGGCAACCATCGCGGCAAAACATTTGATGGTTTTCGTATCTAAATTCAAAAATCAGTGACTCATCACATGTAGCTTCCAATAGGCCTAACTCTTTTATGCTTTCGGCCTACAAGTATGCGAATATATATATAGTTAATGAACTTACGCGCATTTTTCCCAGTGAACATACTGTTCAAAGGGGTAGACATTCAATAAAGCCAAAATTTCTCCTCTAGTGTTATTTGCCCAGTAGGGAGCAACGACTTCTTCTTTAACAGGACAGGCGTTACTGAAAGTTAACAACGCAAGGCCGATTTAGAGCATAAAATAAACAAGACATTTAAAAGCAAAATTTACTAACAATCCTTTTTGTGGCTCCTTTTCTTCCTCTTTCTTGTTACTGTCCGTCACTTCCGGTGATACATCCTTTTCTTCCACGCTATTCGTCGACAAAACGTGAGATTCCTCAACCGTCTGAGTATTGTAGTAAACCCTGTCCTCAACTATCGAAGACGGTTGTCCGGTAATCACGTCCTGAAGACTAGGGGCTTCGGCCGAGGTTGGCGTCAATGGCGTCGTTGAAACCTTAGGGAACGTGGTAGACACACTATCATAGTCCTCTTCGTACTCCGATTCGAGTAGAGACGCTGTTCCAGGATATTGGTACGTGTCATCTTCCACTGTGGTCTGTTCGACAGTTGTGGGAACAGTTCCAGTAACAGTTTCATAGGTTTCGTTGGCATCCTGAGTTTGAGAACTTGGATTGGTAGAAGTGGGATTTGTTGTCGTGACATTCACATCCGCAACCTATTAATTAGAAACTTTTGTTCAACTGCCCTTATAGTCGCATCTCGTAATTTCGCGATACTTACTTTTTGGGTACTGGAGGTTGTACTCGTGGTATCATTGGGTGTCGAGGACGTTTTTGGGGCTGTTCTAACGGTTGAATTACCTCTCCTGTACCTCTCGGGTAAAATGTCATCGGGAATCGGTAGAAAATCCTTCTTGTCCGGGAGTGATATCCTACCAGTCCTAATCTTTTCACTACTCCACGAAGTGTATGATCTGGTTTGAAGATCGCTATGCAATATGATGCTATGTCTCTCATCTCCGTACATTCTGCGCATTAGTCCTTGATTCTCGTAAATGTACCGTCTCAAAGAATTCCTGAAACATTACGTTTGATCGTTTGGTGAGGTATATTATCCAAGAGGAGAGCGATGGTGTTTAGTTTTTACCATGGATAAGCGCTTCCCGCCGCCGGACAGAAAGTACTTTTAGACATGTCACATGGAATACCGACCAAGAAACGTGGTTTCACTTTCGGTCCGCATGACTGAGCAAAGACGCTTTCACTCACGAAATAAATCGTCTGTGAATAAGTAACAGTCGTAAACTTTGATGTCGTAAATTTTCAGGACTTCATAACAAAACAAGAGACAGTCATTATCAAGTTGAAATGGCAGCGAGTACAATGCTAGCTCCATTCCTATCCATGAGAGCGATAACAGAGAGGATAGTTTTGTACGCGCTGCCATTTCAAAGTGACTATCACCGTAAAAACAGAACTAACTTGGCTAATTAAAATTCAATAAATTAGCGAGCGTGAGTGTCAGTGACTCGTAGGCGCATATTTTTACCAAGAAATCGTGTCTTGTAATACTATCATCATATCCTGTTCTTATTACCAACTAACCCGCATTACAAAAATTAACCCAAGTATTTTGTTTACTCGAAAAACTATACCACCACCCAAATTTATAAAAAAAACATACTACGTTTTTTCACTAAATCACATACAACAATTCTAATAATAATAATTTTAAACTCGCTTTAAAACGATAAAATTTTCATTTCCCATAATTAAAAATACGTAAAACTGGCGCTAATTAATTCGTATCCAAAAAACCCCGTTCTGTTTGACCTCGAAACGCCGTTCGGTAATTAGATTTTGTTTCTCAATACTTAAAATAGAATAGAAAGAAGAAAATACTAATGTCGTCATAGACCGGTCACTCGACCAAGTCAAAGACCTGACTAGGAAGTTCAGCCGCTAAAAAAGTTGCTTTTCTTGGGGTGGGTAGAGAAATTTCCCTCGCGTCTACATGCAACCACGATTTTTAACCAATAATAACCGCCTGTTTTCATCTTCAATTCTCTACCCATACTGTTCAATCAAATCAAATAAATAAAAACACATTTAAATAATTAAATAAAAGTACTTACTATCAACAGATTGACATAAAGACTTGAAAAAATCATGGTTTAACCCTTTCAAGTCTAGATTAAATCCCAAATTGAAAAACGCGTCTCACTTCACTTAATAATCAGTATAAAACCGAATTAAACAGTTCTTGGTGGTAATTCTACATAAAATCATGACTATTCCAGGACCAGGACTGAATTATTAACGCTTATTTTAATATAATCGGCCAATAAATACGTCGATTCACGAGTCAAACTTTCCACGAGATCCAATCCTAGCACCCCGTTGTAACGGTACTTCTCTCTTGAATCTTTTAAGGTGCATTATTAAGTTTTACGTTAGCTAGGTGGCTGGGTAGGTAGGTTCAGGTGTGTTTACAGCCGTCAAGCGGGTTTCTTTTAAATGACCCACCCCCTACCACTACCAGATCTTCTTTGGTACAACTACTTCTTCAAAAATCTCTTACTTTTCTTTCTCTGTTGCCGGTGATGGGAAAATAAAAAAAAAATAAGTCTTTCAAAGTTGATAGCACAATAACTGCTCTCGTGTCTAATGCCTATTACGTAAGTAATTGGTTGAATATGCCCTAGCCGACTTGTCTAGCATCGTCATTAGGACGGGGAGGAAGACGGGTCCAACTGGGTTCACGGTGTTCAACGAGTTTTAGTTTTCTCAGTATTTGGAACTAACCAGCCAATGAAGAGAAGGAACTTTAAGGGGATCGACTTAAGACTACTTTCGTTTCCCTAGGGCTATTTTAATTGGTCCTAAAGGCCTAATTATACTTCGTAATTATAACGTTTTTGGTACAATTACCTACCATACCTAAAAATATTTGTTTATGGTTAAATCTAGGGGTTAATAAGGTCATTAGGCACGGTTTTTGGAAGGACCCATTACTTTTAGCAGAAGGGGATAATAGAAGAAGGATGACACTCTGTATCCTCTTAATACTTTAGTTGTGTAACGTCATTCTTCCCAGGCTCACCCTTTTTGTTTGCTTTCCTGCTTAACAAACTTCAGATGGGCATCGCACCGTGGGGTCAAATCTATAACTGTTTGCTACTAAATCCTCAGCAATCAACCCTCAAACCATATCTTGACATGGGACGAAAATTCACAAGCGTGCCTTGGCAAATAATTAAGCGTAATCGAGTAATGATGAGGGAACTATTTATCACGTATGTGATTTGGTTTAGTAACCTTGCTCCAAATGCTCTGATGTTGGGAAGAATGACGTTACACTTACCCCGCTTTGTGGTACACTTCTCTCGAAGAGAAGTATTATATACTTCTGCTTTTAGACTTCTAATTGAAAAACTAAAGACTGACATTGTTCAAGCGCATTTGACAAAATAGCCATAGGTGCACCATATTAAAACAAAGTGAAATCTGTTAAGCGTGCTTTAAGTTGAACCACAGGTCATGTGGTCAAGTAGTCGCTAATGACTTCATCGAGGGGCTAAACACTCGGAAACACCCTGTACACCGATTACTGTTAACACGTGACGTAATAATTTTAATAGGCTTGGGCGTAATCGTTTTAGTACAGTCAGAGGTACTGCACCGATTACGCTAAGTGACTGGCACCTCGGACTTCGTTCAACTACCACCCCCCCCCCCCCCGCAGCGGCGACTTTGACCCATCTGAGGGTAACAAGAGTATATAGTGTGTGTTAGAGTCGACTAAAGAAGCTAGAGAAATTTCTTGCCCACGTTAACTGCGTATTAGGGTTGATAGCAACTACACTTATCTGCACACTATCTCTAGGAAGCTCAGTGTTGAGGAAATCACTCCACTTAGTAAGTAGAAGCAGAAGGGGATAATAGAAGAAGGATGACACTCTGTATCCTCTTAATGCTTTAGTTTTGTAACGCCATTCTTCCCAGGCTCACCCTTTTAGTTTGCTTTCCCGCTCATCAAACTACAAATGGGCATCGCACCCTAAGGTGAATTCTATAATGGTTTGGCGCTAAATCACCAGCAATCATCCCACAAACCTCGTCATGACATGGGACAAAAATGCACGAGCGCGTCTTGCCAAATATTTAAACGCTATTAGAGTAATGATGAGGGAACTATTTATCGCGTATGTGATTCGGTTTAGTAACCTTGCCCTAAATGTTCCGATGTTGGGAAGAATGACGTTACACTTACTCCGCTTTGTGGTACACTTCTCTCGAAGAGAAATATTATATACTTCTGGTAGAAGTGTTCCTAGCAATTCTTCCAAAAAAAACGTATTAAAACGCGCACAATTTTTTTTTGGTTTCAACAAAATTAAACTTATAGTAAAATTTTGGTGAAATTTACCAGTCTTTAATTAAATAAAAATTATTCACGAGAATAACGGGAGCGTTTTTTTTTCTTCACAATTTTTTTTTTTACAGGGAAAGTTTTTGAGAAACACTACGATATACATTTTATTTTTTTTTTGTTTCGCTGAGCCACTGAAAAATAACTAAAAACCCCGACAAAAAAATTATTTTTCCAACTGGCAACACCAGCCAATCATCACACGCCAAAGTGATCCTGAATTACTTGTTTGTTTGTTTTTTTTTTGTTAATTTTTTTTCTTGCGTTTTGGTTTACATTAACAAGATATATAAAAAACATGATAATCACAATTTTTTTTTTGTTGTTATTTTGTATTTTTTTTTTGTATCTTTCAGATGTAGGGTGCATTTTTTTTTTTTTGTTAAATTTATATACAGTGAAATTTTTTTTTTTAATATTTCGCGATGAAAGGGTTTAAATTTTTTTTACGTTTCTGCACCAAATTAATGTTTTTTTTATGAGCAGATTTGAAAAAAAAAGGAAAAAAGGAAAAAGTTCGCATTTTTTTATAGCTAACACAATACGCTATGATAATGATTTTACCACTTTATTTAATTTTCTTTCTTTTATTGTAAAATCATCATTTAGTGTTAATTTTTTTGTTTTTATTTACCTTTACCTTTAAATTAAGGTATTAACAAAAAATAAAAAAGGGGATTTTTTTAAGGGTGTTATAAAGGTAGTTAGGGGTTTTTTTTTAAGGGAATTTAAGGGTATTTTTTTTTTTTTTTAGAAATAACGTCCATGGCACACATTTTCACAAAAAGTCTCAAGTTTTTTTTTTTTTTTGTTAGGTACTAGTTCTGTGCAAAAAAAAGACAGTTAAAAGTTAAACTGAAAAAACCCTTAAATTTTTTTTATACACGTTTTTTTTATTAGTTTTTAATATTATTTATTATTATTTTTTTTTGGTAATTTTTAATTTTATTTTAAATATTTAAAAACTGAAAAAATGATTATGGGCAATTATTCTTGTTGTTATTTTGTACATAAGTTGTTTTTTTATTGTTTTATTAATTTTTTTTGTTTTTCAAAAACAAATCAGTGAATTTAATTAACTAGGATTAAAAAAAAATATCTATGACAAAAAAATTATGAATTTATTTTTTTTTTAACTAATTTCCTAAAAAAAAAAAAAAGTTTTTTTGTTTTTTTATATTATACTTTTCAAATTTAAAATACAAATGTTATTTAAGGCCTAAATATTCCAAAAATAGTTCATTATATTTCATTAATCTATTATTGACTGTATTTTTACGTTAAACTTATAAATTAAACGAAAAAAAAAAAAAAAAAATTGGTTGTTAATTTGAATTTACTAAAAAATATCTCTGAAAAAAAAAAAAAAATAATTACAAGTATTAATAAATATTTTAAGCCCCGTTAGAAAAAAGAATATAATTAAATAATATTATTATATAGTTAAGCCTATCTTAATCTTTACTATTTAAAAAAAAATAATAAAAATAATTAATTAATTAACCGGAGATATTTTAAAAATATAACCAAATTAGAAACCAATTTATTTTTTCTAATTGAAGAATTTAAGTTTTTTTTTTTTCGGGACTTATTATAATTTTAATTAATTTAATTATTAATTAAAGCATGATGATGGATCCCCACTTAATTAAAGTTCTATTATCTATTTTAAAGCGCGGAGAAAAATACAGAGGGGGGAAAAAGGGGGGGGGGAAATAGGAATCCGAGGCAACATTTATTGAAAAAAAATGTTTATTTATTTGTTTTTCGTAGTGTTT
Organism: Phalangium opilio; assembly: GCF_054372755.1. Lineage (NCBI taxonomy): Eukaryota > Metazoa > Arthropoda > Arachnida > Opiliones > Phalangiidae > Phalangium > Phalangium opilio. Next base: position 916,487 of record NW_028324187.1, on the reverse strand, counting down.
TTCAATCTTAAATTATAATTAGTTTAATTGAAATTTAATTAATGTAAAAAATGAATTGGATTAAGGGGAAAGGAGGGGAGGGGAAAAGGGGGGGTAGGAAATTAACGATTTTATATAGATGATGATGTTATAGATATTTTACAAGTAGCGCGAGATATAAGAGAGAAAAACACAATAAAATTAATAATAGTTAATTATGATACCCCATTTTTAATTTTGTTTTTTTTTTCCCTTTTAGTTTAAGTGAAACACGTTAAAAAAAAGAAAAAAATAATAATAACAAAAATGGGTTACACTTGTTAATTTGGTGTTTTTTTTTTAGGGAGGGACAAAAAACAAAAAAAAGTGGGTCTTAACTCTTAAGCGTTTACCAACAGGGACAAACAAATGTTTTTTTTTTTTTCAAAATAATCAAATAAACACCTTAAATTTTTTTTATATCACTGCAGTTTTTTTGTTGTTGTTTTTACTATTTACAATGCCCACTTTTTCTCCAAACTAATGTAACAAAAAAAAATATATATATATATACTTTTAGACGCGAAAAAAAAAATTTATTTTTTTTTTTTTTTTCATTTTTCAAAAGCAAATTTGAAGAAAAAAAAATTCCTTAAGCAATAATTATTACGGTATTATTTTTTTTTGGTAGCCTTTAAATAGGCACTATTTATATTTACGACCCCCAGAACTTCCATGTACCACAGCTTGCCGAACCCAGACGGGTTTTTATTTATTTATTTTTTTTTATTATTATTTATTTATTTTTTAATATTTAAAAAATTTATTTAGCTCTTCTTTCTTTTTAATTTTCAAAAATCTATCGTCGAATACTTCCGCCTCCTCCCCCTCTACCACCTCCTCTGCTATCGCCGCCGCCCCTTCCTACTCCTTGCATCCCCCCTCCGCGACCGCCGCCACCTCGATTGTTATTCATACCGCCTCCTCGTCCCGACATCATACCACCCCCTCCACCGCGACCCGATGATATCATACGATTACCACCGTCATTATTACCACCTCCACCGCCCATACGGGCCTTGGTTTTCTTCTCCTCAACGTTCAAACGATGGTTATTGTAGTGAACCGGCTGAAAATATAACCATATTCGCCATTAAGACAAGTTGGAAAGTGTTTAAAACCAGAAGGGGATAATAGAAGAAGGATAACACTCTGTATCCAGTCTTAAAGCTTTAGTTATGTAATTCATGATTCTTCCCAGGTTTAGGCGTACCCATTTTGTTTGCTCTCCCGCCCATCAAACTTCAGATGAGCATCGCGTCATGCTAAGGTGAATTCTATAACTGTTGAGCACTAACAAGAAGTGATATCTAGTTTATTAGGGAGAGTGTATAAGATGCCTAAGTATTCGCGCGCCATAGTCCCAGTCCCCCTTTCAAAATACAAGGGGGGACGTAAAAGGAGGCCGGGCTATTTCGCTACACTCTCCTCAGTCGGAAAATACAAGTAATTTTTGTCATTCGCGTCGCGCTGACGTGAGGTTTCAAGAACCAATGAGATGCTGGTTGTAATTTAGAGGCGACGGGGATTAACTCCGGACCTACTATACGTTTGGACTGGAGATAAAGTTGGAAATGTGTCGAATTTATACCTTCTCCCTAATAAACTAGATATCACTTCTTGGTACTAATTCCTCAGCAATCAACCCACAAACCTTAATTGTCTTGACGTGGGACAAAAACGCACAAGCGCATGCATGCGCCTTGGAAAATAATTAAGCGCAAATAGAGTAATGAATGAGGGAACTATTTATCGCGTATGTGATTCGGTTAAGTAGGCCTTGAGCACTCGAAATGTTAAAGGATGTTGGGAAGAATCATGTTACAATTAACCCCGCTATGTGGTATGTACACTTCTCTCGAATAAAAGTATTATATACTTCTGTTTAAAACTATTCATTTCCATACAAAGGTGATTTGTTCTGCATTAAGTCTATTTCGCGTCGTAGGCACTACCAACCAAACCAAAAAATAATGCTAACAATAAATTGTTATCCTCGACAGGTAACTGACAATCAGACAACTGATCGCAGTGTTTTATAAGGAATTTCAATATAGTTTATCTATCCTCCACTGTGGCCATATTCGGCTATATTAAAAAATCGAAATGGCGAAGCTATGAAGGAATTTGGGTCAACTTATGTATACTATATGAGTATGCACGGGGGTAAAATATTAATCGGGGTCAAGGTATCCCCGAAAAAAAACAAGTCGGGGTCGCACACGTAGGGTAAAAAAAACTTTCAGAGGACTACTAAGTCTAGCTTAAAGAGTTGCAAAAGTGGCTTGCACTCTGGCCAATCAGAATTGAAAGAAAACTTAAACTTATTAAACAAAAAGTTTGTCTCTCACCTTTTGACTCAGAGCTTTCTGAACAGCGTCCGAATCTTCAAACACCACAAATCCAAAATTCTGAAATACAAGCCACGAAGAATGTTCAATGCAAATGCTAAAAACTCTCAGTTGTTTGACGGAAATACACTCTAATAAAATGGCCCTAAAAATTGCTTGTAACTTGGTACACTCAATAAATAACGCCCCACGGAGTTTTACACGCGCTCCTCAATGACGTATTCAGATTATTTACCCCCACCCCCCCCCAAACGGGGCCATAATTGTACGATGGTTGAAGACCAAGAGCAAGAACTTGTTCGTTACCACCCAACCTTCCCACTTCTTTAGTCATTACCATTATCGCGAAATCGGAGTAAGAACCACAACCAACCGAGAGAAGAAAGAAATCTAAACTTACCGGTACCTGTCCCTTGCCTCCGGGTCCCGTCTTCATATTAGGTTTTGTATTGATCCTGGCATCGATGACGGTTCCAAAATTATCAAATATCTTCTTCAACTCTTCCTCTCCAATAGTATGTGGCAAATTTCCCACGAATAACTGTTGGGAATCGGGGTACTGTGGTTTGCGTTTCTCCCCATCATTACTGGATTCATCCAAACGATTCATGAAGTTACCGCTTCCACTCAAACCTCCGACTCCGCTCGAAAACGATTCCCGATTTGAATCGAATCTATTGTTGTTCCTCATTCCACCACCGCCTCCGCCTCCGTTATTGACTCTATTTACGCGCATGCCACCGCGATGATTTTGTTGGAAATGTCCTCCGTGATGTTGATAGTGCATTCCGTAACCACCACCACCACCACCACCGTGTCCGGAGTTGTTATTTCCGTTATTATTGGTTGAATTGTTAGCGTTAGAGCTGGAACTATCGCTTTCGGGTGTAGCCGAATCTTGGTTGTTTCCGATAGGGGGACCCGAGACGGAGATGGGACTAGTTTGTTGTTCCAATTTTGTGAAGGGAACTTCGGGTTGTTTCGATCCATTGGGTAGGGGAATTTGGTTGTGGTGTAAAGGTGTTTGTTGTCCAAAAGCGGGAGGAACTGATGGGCCACCAGTGCCTGAACTAGCCGTAAAACCAGTTGGTGTGTTTTTGCTGACCATATTGGCGTAGGTTTTGGGTTCTATTAATACAAACAAGTAAAATTAAATTAGGTCTAGTTGAATTGAACAGCACGTGTGTACGATATTGAACGGAACGTGTGTACGAAATTGAACGGAACGTGTGTACGAAATTGAACGGAACGTGTGTACGAAATTGAACGGAACGTGTGTACGAAATTGAACGGAACGTGTGTACGAAATTGAACGGAACGTGTGTACGAAATTGAACGGAACGTGTGTACGAAATTGAACAGCACGTGTGTACGAAATTGAACAGCACGTGTGTACGAAATTGAACAGCACGTGTGTACGAAATTGAACCGCACGTGTGTACGAAATTGAACCGCACGTGTGTACGAAATTGAACAGCACGTGTGTACGAAATTGAACAGCACGTGTGTACGAAATTGAACCGCACGTGTGTACGAAATTGAAAAACAGTGTACGAAATTGAACAGCACGTGTGTACGAAATTGAACAGCACGTGTGTACGAAATTGAACAGCACGTGTGTACGAAATTGAACAGCACGTGTGTACGAAATTGAAAAACATAGTGTGTACCGAATTGAACAGCACGTGTGTACGAAACTGAAAAACATAGTGTGTACCGAATTGAAAAACATAGTGTGTACCGAATTGAACAGCACTGTGTTTCAAATTGAACAGCATGGTGTGTACCGAATTGAAAAACATAGTGTGTACCGAATTGAACAGCACTGTGTTTCAAATTGAACAGCATGGTGTGTACCGAATTGAAAAACATAGTGTGTACCGAATTGAACAGCACTGTGTTTCAAATTGAACAGCATGGTGTGTACCGAATTGAAAAACATAGTGTGTACCGAATTGAAAAACATAGTGTGTACCGAATTGAACAGCACTGTGTTTCAAATTGAACAGCATGGTGTGTACCGAATTGAAAAACATAGTGTGTACCGAATTGAAAAACATAGTGTGTACCGAATTGAACAGCACTGTGTTTCAAATTGAACAGCATGGTGTGTACCGAATTGAAAAACATAGTGTGTACCGAATTGAACAGCACTGTGTTTCAAATTGAACAGCATGATGTGTATCATATTGAACAGCATGATGTGTTTCAAATTGAACAGCATGATGTTTCAAATTGAACAGCATGATGTTTCAAATTGAACAGCATGATGTGTATCAAATTGAACTGCCTCTATGAAAGAACAGCCCAAGTCAACTGGCCTACTCCCAGATATTTTCAAAGTTTCAATACAAGTTTTCCCAATAAGTACTAGCTTAATTCCTCAAGATTAATAACAATAATAAAAAACAACTTACCCATAGTGTTGTGCAGATTATTGGTCATTTCGTGATGAGTTTCGATGGCATTCGGTTGTTGTTTAATGTTGTGTGATTCATGTTCAGCCTCTTCTTCCTCTTCATCAGCTTCGTCGTCATCTTCCTCATCTTCAACCGAATCCCAATCGGACTTTGACGAGGCCGTTTCCCTGGCCACTCCACTGATGAATGGAGGGGTACTTCCCCTAGGAGGAGTGCTTCCACGTTGAGCCGATGGGGCTGTCAATGGTTCTGGTGTTGACGCCTTAGCTTCCAAAGGATTAACTCCAATGAATGGCGGAGTAGAACCTCTGGGAGGAGTTGTAGCATTCCTCTGTGGCAAGGGAACTCCAATAAAGGGTGGGGTAGGTCCACGGGGAGGAGTGCTTGGTCTTTGGGTCGCTAATGGTGAAGACAACTTTGCCAATTCACTCTCGTTTAAGTGAGAGGTGCCGTTCCTGACGATTTCCTTCGCGTCATAGTACTGAATCGTTTTTGACAAATCTTGATTGTTTAGGTTTGCCTGATGGTTTTGGTCTTCCATTCCTGAAAAACGCGCGACTCTCTACTTTTAATCTTCAGCAGACAGAGCAATACTACTATAATACACTTTATCTAATCTATATCTATATAAATCAAAGTCCTGACTGACTGACTGACTGACAGACTGACAGATAATCAACGCCCAGCCCAAACCGCTTGCCCTAGAAGGCTGAAAATTTGCAGGAACGTTACTCATAAGAAGTAGGCGCGTACTAAGAAAGATTTTTGCAATCCGCCGCCATCTTAAAAAATGGCGCCCAGAAATGTAAAAACTCTTCTCTATGCAACAAAGTCCGCGCGTTTCAACCGATTTCACAGATATTTAGTACACGGGTTTCCTTTAACCTATAGACAGACTAAATGCTCTTTTGGGTTCGATTTGTTGCCATCTTTTTAAATGGCGGCCAAAAACTAAAAAACCCTTCTTTATGGGATAATGTCCGCGTGAAAAGTAATAAAAAATGTCCCGACGGGCTGACGGGCAACGCCGAGTGCCTTCGCTCCTAGGATGCTACAAAAATATTAGTCATCAGTAAAATCTACACATTCTTTGTATCATTTTGATGGTAGTTCTTATTACACGCGAGCGACGCCGCGGGTAACAGCTAGTTGTTAATGTATTCCTCGACAGGTAAATGCAAATCAGACAACTGATCACAATGTTTTATAAGGATGGTAAACTTTCTATATCCTTCAACGTGGCCAATAAAGTTATAAAACAACAAAATTGACGAAGCTATGAAGGAATTAACCCTAACATAAGCCTTTTTGCAAGTTTCCCCAATCAAAGGTGTGGCAAAGCTGGCCACACATGGTGGTAACAATGGTATTTGCAAATTTCCCCTAATAGTCTGCTACCACGAACTTTCCCTTGACGTCACACCCTCCTATATATTACCTCGCTTTTGGCGACCATGTTGGAATTCGTCATAATTGACGTCACGTCCCAGTAGTTCCTCCCCTCTCAGTACCACTTTATGACCCCAAAACCAATTGAAAGTTTCTCACCAATGGTTGATTCCTGGTTATCATTTTCATCGTCATCATTGAAGACTTCATCTTGATACCGAAAGATATCATTTCGAACGTAGAATTGCTTGGGAGTTTGCGGAGCCAGAACAAACGTTTGCATGAAACGACGCATTGGTTGTCCATTGTTAGACAATTCCCCGGTCACTTGCACCACCACCCCTTGCTCCAAGGTTTCATGACTGTCAACTTGACGAATTTTCGCGTGACAGTCGCAAAAATTCAACTGCATGATTTTCTGGTGAATCTCAACTTGACCGATGACCGGTTTGGACTCGGCTCCTGGATGGTCCAAACCGCCATGAACAAACGATGAGTTCTGGCTGTAGAATCTGAGCAAGAGACAACAGAGAAGGAACTTAAGGAAAAATGGGTTTTACATAAACTATAACAGGCTTTCAGTTTATCAATGTATTCCTCGACAGGAAACTGCGAAATCAGACAACTGACAGCAGTGTTTTATAAGGAACGTACTAAAATTTTTCTATCCTTCAATGTGGCCAACAGAGCTATGCAAGAACTATATTGACGAAGCTATGAAGGAAGTGACCCAACCCAACTTTGTCTCTAAGGGGCTTAAAGTAACAGGCGGCTCCATGATCACCCCTAGCATGGTGGCTAATCTTCTGGACACGAATTTTACCTTGCCAAAGGCAGGAACCAATCAGACCTAATGCACTAGGTCCTATTGGTTCCTGCCTTTGGTTTAACTAGCCTTTGCCAAGCTTAGCCAACGTATAGCGGAAAAGGCATCTTTCAGGGGCATCAACGGAGCCGCCCTTTGCTTTAAGAGGTTTGCTAAACTTGGGTCTTTTGAGCAGTCATATTTACCTGTGTAACAAAGTTGGAGCTTTGTTTAAAACTGTGTAGTATTGTCGGACAAATTCTCTTCCTACGCATTGAGGCGATGGTGGTTCCATGACCATTATTTGTTTCTGGGTACGATAGCTGTGGTAGATGGAAGCTGTGGTCTAGTAAAAAAAAATTAAAAATAAAGATTACATCACATTTTCAAACCCAGAGCTTAGCTACAACTATTCTAAATGATTTGATAGCAATTCAGTTATGGTTTCAATGATACTTTTTGAAAAAACCCTATAGTAAGCTACTTGATATGAAACCACTATCTCAATATAATCTCAAAGTCCAACTAACTTATTTCTTTCATAAACACAAGATACGCCTAAAATTTACATAACTTTCGGTTTGATTCTTGTAAACTAATTATAATAGAGTTGTAATGGCAGTATGCAAACGTCATACCCTTCCAACTCTTAGCTCAGTGTCATCCCCCCTACTGCCACTGGGAGCGTACAGTATCCCCTCTTACAAGAGTGCGCCCAGAGGGAGGGATAAACAGTCTACACCCATCTCTTGCGCCACTAGTCTATTATTATAAACTGTATTCCTCGACAGGTACCTGATAATCAGACAACTGATCTCAGTGTTTTATAAGGACTTAATTACTTTTCCCTCTAATGTGGCCACAGATGATTATAAATGAATCATAATGGCGAAGCTATAGAGGGGTTTTCAATAAAGCTTCTTTTACAGTTAGATTTACACTTAAGTTTGATGTATTAATAGGAATAGCTTAGATTTTGAGGCTACTGTATAAAGCTTCGTCACGCACAATCTTCTACCATGATGATGATACTACCCTCTCTTAGGGTTTAATTCCAACCTATTTCGCCACATTTCATATTTTCCAAGGTATATACACCCACCCAAAAAGCCCTATTCACAGGTTGACACAACTAATTTTTTTGAATATACAATAACCAAAAAAACAACGTTAGATCACCACAACTACTATAAAGTTATTTGATAGAGACCTTCTAAATCATTTCTTTACAACTACACCTACATATTAAGCCACATTTGTAAATAAACAAACCTAGGTCATACCTGAAACTAAATTAACACTAACAGATCTGATATTGAATAAGCTTAGAAACTGACCTTGTGATGTAAATTGTTTCACACCAAATCAAATTTAGTTACATTGTGGCGAAAGAATCTTGATCACATATGTTTATTTCATAAATTTAATTTTAAAGCTAGTGAAATGTTTAACAGCCTTGCCCAAATTTTCAAAGATAAATATTCATTCAGGGGAAAAACCACCCTTTTATCTGAGAAATCCCCTTGAACTTCGGTTTGTATCAATTTATCATACTTAGAAGTTGGTTTTAAACTATAACCTTTGTTATGATAAGATATTTTATGTTTTAAATAAATAATTAAACTAAAACTTTCGGATTTTAGAGTGTATAAATAACGTTTTAAGAAGAGGGAGGGTGGGGACAGTGGAAATGCCCCTTCAGAACTTTCAAGAAAAAACCCAAGGCCCAACGTAGAACAAAAGATTAAGAGAACCAATAATTAACTAATAAGCCAATTTTTCTCTTAGTTTACGTACAAAACAACTGCTCATCGACAATGCGAAAAAAAATATTATAGACGGTATAAAATAGCTTGGAACATATTTAAATATTTGAAAGTGAAAATTTTTAAAATTCGAAAGGAGTGGGCCTAACGCTAAGCCTTTCTATGCATGGCGCGCAAGGCTTTAATAATCATAGGCTCGAGACGGCACGCGTCATCGTGGAGGGAATTTCTCGCTGGGCAGTAAATTTTAGGCCTATTCTTAAATATAAAAAAGGCTTAGGAATATACAGTTATTACGGTAAATTCTCTCACCTTAAAATATTCAGATTTGCTTGCTCGTAATGATTCAAATTTTGTTTAGCGTAATTGAACGCCGGATAAAAATGTGTAGCGCTCCAGTGTTTTCTCTTGAGTTTTTAGGCTTAACTCAGCCCCTGCCTTTCCGAAATGAAAATCTGCCGAAATATCTCGCACAGTGGCGTTAGCTGCAAGTCGAATTTTTTTCTTGTAGGAGGGGCCCACATTCCCGCGCAAAATTATTCAAATTTTTGGCGGGAACATAATATGGATGTATTTTATTGTTTACATTCGTTTAATTCTTTGTTGTCATCAGCTGTCACTCTAATCTTTTGAACTCGAATTCCTCTGTAATTTTCATAGAGATTTAATTAAAAGGGATTTAAATCTAACGACGTGCCCTCACATCAACCACACTAGCGTTTTCAGCCGTGCTGTCATTAGTGAGATTGGTTTACGGAGACTTAGCTGCAATATAATTATTAATTAAGGAAACACTCCTATAAAATACCAATTGAAAATTGCGTAAAATTTCAAAATAGTTAGTCACGCGTTTGTGCGGGACTGTTTCTAGGGTTGGAAGCCAGGAATGATGTCGCTGTATGACGTCAAAACCTTGGACTCTAAAAAAAGTTCAAGTAGTTTTATTAAACTTTCTCGGCGTCATTGACTGTTCCCCTTTATTCTATCAAAATAATGAAATACTGAAAGGTGCTAAGCCCCTTATAAAGCCGCCTCTTTTGCATTATCTGCAAATTGATTTATAACCGCCGCTGATATTTTCAAGTATCAGATCTCCTATTCAACAATTAGTACCACTAAAAGCCCCAAGGAAGTCCTCGTGTGACGTCATCCATAGAGAAAAACGGTACCAAACATGATCGCCCACAGCCAAAATTATTCTCTTCTTTCCTCTTTGCCTACATAAACTGTCTGTCGAAAGTGAGAACAGTCAAAAAAATTGCTTTAAATACATTTATCGTGGATTAGAAAGTACTGGTACATCCGGGGGCGTCATTTCTTGTAAATGAAAATTTTCAATTTGAATTTTGGTTGCACCCAATCTGCTCAAACACTATAGTTGTCTTAACATTAAATATTCTATTTGTTAATGAAGTTTTCTCGTTTCCTTGGTATGAGGGAACAAAAATAAAATAACTACATTGTACAAATGCACATAATTAAACTCTTATGTTTGTCGTTTTTTATATATTATTTTAAAAAAGGGGTTTGAAATAAAAATTCAATGATCGATTTATACGCTACTATCCATTTAAAACTGACAGCCAATAATAGAAAACAGTAATCTCTCTTGAAAGAAAGTGTTAAAAAATATTCACACTCAAAATATCCCACGTAAGAAATAAGAAAAAAATAGTCTGGGATGTTATAAAAGTCTTCAGGAATTAATTATCGTATTTTATCTTTTGAGTTTAGGCAACGAGTATTCTAAGCAAACCAGTCAATTCTGGATTATAATAAAATTAATGATGTAATAAAGAACCACACCTGACCTAGCGTGATCGTGTCCTACAATCCCCCCTCATAACGACTGACGTTTTAAGTACTGATTTGACAATTATAAAAGGCAACTTGGGTCTCCCCAAATGAAACACAATTCCAAGAGATCCCTTCTCAATAGGGTAGCTCGAAAGGGCTTTCCTGAAGAAAACCATCTTCGCAACTACCAACTAAAGGTAATAAATAATTTGTAAATTAACTAATTTATTGAGAATTATTTCTTCTATTATTTTGACTTCAACCAATCAGTCTTAGTAAATTTTTTTTTTCCATAACGAATCGTAATACTTCGTGACGCTATGCAGTTGAATTGAGTAAATTCAGATTAAAGGGACATTAAATTACATTGATATATTAAAGGGAGAGTAAAGGAATTGAGATGATTCATAGAAAAACTTTTAAGTGCCTTGGCGCGGGGCCAGTGTTTATACCACTTGCAACCTCTTGCAACGCACCAGTACAGCGTTGCCTACGTTAACGGCGCAATTAAAGAACAATTGAAGTGTATAATTTCATTAGTAAATTTAAAACAAAAGCATGACACTTCCCATTGCCATAATGCTAAATTACTTATAGCTTATCGTTCTGTGTCATACTTATTGCTGCTTGGTAACTTATAATATAAATGCTAACGGCAAATTACTAAACTAATATACGCGTGCATGCATCCACAACTACAAAGAAATTTTAAAACCCGAGCCTATAACAACAGAACCCATTAAAAAGTTTGAACGCGCTATAGCAGTGTTATACGATCTTTGATTGACCAAATTCGTTGTGGGCATATTCTTTTACAGGTACGAAATATTTACGATGAAGGACTTGATACCAGCCCGGTATATGGTGGCCTTTATGACCATGATGGGTCTTGTGGTCATCTACCCGCAACGGGGTAACTTAAGCGTGGCTATAGTAGCCATGGTAGCCTCATCAGGACATAACAATCAATCGCTTTCTAACGCAACCGCCTCGTTTGATGACGAAACGTGTCCATATCCTTCAACTTCCGGAAATAATACCGAATCTGATTCTGATATGGTATATTTGATTTCCTCACATCAAATACCGTGAATGTTGAATTAAAAATTTGGTGTTTTGGACATTGCAGTTAAGCAAGGGGGAATTCCACTGGTCACAAACTACGCAAGGTTTTATCTTGGGTGGATTTTTCTATGGGTACGTCATTACTCAGCCATTGGGTGGACGTTTCTCCGATATGTTTGGTGCCAAAATAATGTTCGCAATTGGCGTCATAATATCTTCAAGTAAGATAAAAGCTTGTTTTAAAAAATTTACTATTTCAAATTAATACCAATTTAATTCTTTATTGCAGTTATGAGTCTCATAACGCCATTGGCTGCTAGATGGAATGTACCAGCTTTTATTGCAGTTAGAGTAGTGATGGGATTAGCTCAGGTTAGTTACTATTATATTACCCATGCATGATGGCGAAACTATTCCAATCAGAATAGTTTGAAGAGATAATCCACGTAATGGAAGAATCTCTTTGGTCTTACTCTGATTGGTCATAGAGTTTTATCTAAACTATTTATGACTAACCACACCTCTCATTATCTTCCACACTCTAGAGTATCAACATTCCCGCAGTATTCTCTCTTATGGTCAAATGGATTCCTCCAGCGGAACGTGGAATCCTTTTAAGTTTAGCTCTATTGGGTGCTCATCTTGGCAACATTATAGTTATGCCAATTACCGGATTCCTTTGCGAAGGCGACTTCATGGGCGGATGGCCCGCAAGTTTCTACTTGTTCGGTTGTGCCGGGTTCATATGGTTGGGTTTTTGGTGGTTCTTGGTCTACGACTCCCCCGAAGAACATCCTAGAATCTCCGAAAATGAGATGGCCTTCTTGAGGGAGAAGATGGACAAAGGCGAGAAGAAAGTATCGTCGGACCCTGAGAATGTCCCCTGGTTCAAGCTACTGACCTCAAAGGCGGTTTTGAGTTTGGCATATGCAAAATTAGCCCTAGCTTGGAATTATAATGGAATGTTGACCAAGTTACCGTCGTACTTGGAGTCGGTTTTGCATTTCAATATTCAAGATGTAAGTAACAATGATAAATGGTGTAACGTTGACACTGATGTTAATTGTCACTTACAGAATAGTAACATTAATTCCATGATGTACGGAGCTGCGGGAATTTCGCTGATGTTAAGCGGATACCTCGCGGACGTTATCATAAAGAGATCTCGTTTCTCCACAGGCGCTTGGAGAAAAACCTTTCAAGCAATAGGTAAGATAACTGGTCCAAAATGACTCAATTTATGATGTATTTTCCTTAATTTTCTTCTTCAAATTCTTTAGCTTCCTTTGGTACCTCAATCTGTCTCTTCTTCATACCCACGGCCAGGTGCAACGATACTTTGGTTGTGATCCTTCTCATAACCAACATGGCATTTTACGGCGTTCTCGCTGGTGGTGAACAGTCAAACGGGGTTGAAATCGCCCCACAATACTCTGGTTTAATCTCCGGAATTTGCAATTCCTTCTCATCAATCAGTGGGTTCTTAACGCCACTAATCGCTGGTCTCTTCTTGGAAGGCAATGTAAGCTAACGTCTTATACTTGGTCTTAAGAAGAATGCTTCCTTATCATAACACTTCATACATTTAGGAAGGAAGCGCTGTCAGTTGGAGCTACTTCTTTTACATGTCAGCTGCTATCAACGTAACAGGTGGCCTCGTCTTCATAGCATTTAGTTCCTCAACTGTACAACCATGGGCTTTGGAAGGCAAGGACAAATTAGACCAATTAGAGTCTAACAAATCGGATCCAATAAAGATGGAGAAACTTGGCGGAATTGATAATAACGGTTTCATCGAAAAATATTAGTCAAACTAAATTTTCATCCACAGTACAAATACAGCGTGTCGTCCCTCGTTAAGTTTGATTTTTAAATGTTTAATGTTAAATTAAATAATAACCATAAAGTATTTTGACTTTAACTGAAAGTTAAAGTCGAGATGTAGTACTTGCTATTATATAGCCAATTATGTAAATGTTAATTAAACGGTTTTTTGTATTTATTGGTGAATGTATGTAATGTCAGTGTGGAAGATTTGAAACTTTATTAAATAAATTTTAATTTCGCTTGACTTATTTTTATTTATGATTGAAGACCTGGATATGGTTTGATCTTATCACCTTCATCACTTTAGTTCCAGTCTTAGCTCTTTATCAAATGTTGAAAACGTCATCGATTACGCACTCATATTAACAAGGTGGTCAAGCCCACATAAGTCTACAATATAAAACGCGTAGGTCTACGACATAATAACTCTCACCTTCATCACTTTAGTTCCAGTCTTAGCTCTTTATCAAATGTTGAAAACGTCATCTATTACGCACTCATATTAACAAGGTGGTCAAGCCAACATAGGTCTACAATATAAAACGCGTAGTAAACGACATAATAACTCAAAAAATACACAGTTTTATATCAAATATCCAAATTTTATTATAAAAATACAAAAGTAGTGAGAATTTCAATGGTAACAAATCAGTCCATCCATTTCTGTAGCATGTCCTCAGTGAAACGCAACAAATTGTTTTGTAAAGCGCGATTGTGAGACAGTTCTTAGCTCTTTATCAAATGTTGAAAACGTCATCTATTACGCACTCATATTAACAAGGTGGTCAAGCCCACATAAGCCTACAATATAAAACGCGTAGTAAACGACATAATAACTCAAAAAATACACAGTTTTATATCAAATATCCAAATTTTATTATAAAAATACAAAAGTAGTGAGAATTTCAATGGTAACAAATCAGTCCATCCATTTCTGTAGCATGTCCTCAGTGAAACGCAACAAATTGTTTTGTAAAGCGCGATTGTGAGACAGTTCTTAGCTCTTTATCAAATGTTGAAAACGTCATCTATTACGCACTCATATTAACAAGGTGGTCAAGCCCACATAAGCCTACAATATAAAACGCGTAGTAAACGACATAATAACTCAAAAAATACACAGTTTTATATCAAATATCCAAATTTTATTATAAAAATACAAAAGTAGTGAGAATTTCAATGGTAACAAATCAGTCCATCCATTTCTGTAGCATGTCCTCAGTGAAACGCAACAAATTGTTTTGTAAAGCGCGATTGTGAGACAGTTCTTAGCTCTTTATCAAATGTTGAAAACGTCATCTATTACGCACTCATATTAACAAGGTGGTCAAGCCCACATAAGCCTACAATATAAAACGCGTAGTAAACGACATAATAACTCAAAAAATACACAGTTTTATATCAAATATCCAAATTTTATTATAAAAATACAAAAGTAGTGAGAATTTCAATGGTAACAAATCAGTCCATCCATTTCTGTAGCATGTCCTCAGTGAAACGCAACAAATTGTTTTGTAAAGCGCGATTGTGAGACAGTTCTTAGCTCTTTATCAAATGTTGAAAACGTCATCTACTACGCACTCATATTAACAAGGTGGTCAAGCCCACATAGGTCTACAATATAAAACGCGTAGTAAACGACATAATAACTCAAAAAATACACAGTTTTATATCAAATATCCAAATTTTATTATAAAAATACAAAAGTAGTGAGAATTTCAATGGTAACTGTTACGTTTTGAAAGATACTTCTTTATTTCTAAGTTTATTACAAGACTGTCAGTTCAAGAGTGCCTAGCTCAGGTTCTAGCTGCCGCTTATATCAACTCTAGCCCTAGCGGCGCATTCTATTATCTCCGATTCTGATCATGTGATTTCTAGCATGTGACTTCCAGTAATACATAACATCTTTCTTTTCCCCTTATGTAAGATTCTAATTCTCTAATTCTACATTTACATTAATTATTACTGCCGCTACATTTACTGTATACCCTCTTTCCTTTCTCGTTAATTAATCTGATTTGTTGTTTTACAATGTTCCATAAAATAATACGTGATTACAATTAAAATAACTATGTGATTACTATTAAAATAACTCGTAATTAGCTAAAATTTTAAAATGATAAATAAAGTCCTTAACGAGTTTAGCAGTTCTTAATTTTGATATCGCTGCGGTCTGATGATGGGACGTCCCCTGCGTGTTCTTGACTGGGAGTATGCTTGCTCAGGTCGTGGGTGATCTGGTGGTGTATTAGTGGCCGTTGTTGGAAGTCGTGCTGGGTTCGTATGGCTGTTCATGGTAGTGTTACGACCGGGCTGAATTCGGTGATGTATGTGGAAGTCGTCGGTTGGAAGGTCAACTGCTATTGGAATTTCTACGTTGTCCTGTCTTCTGTGTCTCTGTAATTCCCGCTGTACTTCGTCCTGAGGTGGAGTCTGTTCTGGTAAAGCTTGGTCGTCATTTGGTAGTGATATGGATACTGCCGTTGCTATGGTCTGATGATGGTGGTTTGGCTGGTTGAGTGTCTGTAGGTTTGGGTTTGCTGGTAAGAACTTAGGTTTGGTTCGAGCGTAATAGATTCGTGTGTTAGAAGGGATAGTTTTAGTGAGTGGTGGGGTTGGCGAGGAATTCATTGTTGTAGGTTTCGTCATTGTAGTATTGGAATCGCTATAATCCTGACGTAGATGGGTTCTGGTGCGCCGAAGTATTTGTCCTGTGGCGGTTCGAATTTGATATGATCGTGGCTCCGGCCCTCTTGTTATTACTTTAGCTGGTAGCCATTGTCGTTGTCCAGCCCAATAATAGACTGGTTGATTGGTTTGTAGGTCGGGTAGTGGTACTGTATGTCGGGTGTTGAAATTCTCTACCATGCTGTGTTGCTGTTTAGCGATGGAGTTCTTGGCCCTCTGGACGGGATAGAAGGGTTTCAAACTGTTATTGGTAGTTGTTAAGGTTGTCCTTAGTCTTCGCCCCATGCTTAATTCCGCGGGAGACGGTCGATTCGTCTTGGGTGTCGTTCTATATTCCAAGAGTACCGTTTCCAAATCCTTGCCACTCTGCTTGGCCTTGATGATGGAATTTTTTATGGTTTGTATCGTCCTTTCTGTGAGCCCGTTAGATTGGGGGTAGTTTGGTGACGATGTGGTGTGCCGCACACCCCATTCTTCCAAGAATTTGTGGAATTGTTCCGAGTTGAATGGCGGGCCGTTGTCCGATATTAACCTTTGTGGAGGGCCGTGTCTGGCGAAATGTGGTCGGAGGAAGTTTGTTACTGCTTGGGTGTTCGTCAAGACTAGTTTCTGCACCTCCACAAAGTGTGAGAAATAGTCTACTAGGAGTATATATTTCTGTGAGTCCACATGAAATAAATCAAGGCCTACCATCTGCCATGGTAGTGATGGCAATTGGTGCGGTGTCATTGGCATTGGCGGGTTAGCTCTCTGGCGAGTGGCGCAGATCGCGCAAGCCCGAATATGTGTCGTTAGATCCTGGTTTAGGGTAGGCCAGAAGATGTTAAGTTTGGCCTTAGCGATGCACGAGTTAATCCCTTGATGGGTGGAGTGGACCTTGTCGAGGAGTTCTTTTTGCATTAGTTTTGGGATTATCAGTCTTGACCCTCGGAAGAGTAGGCCTTGCGTTGTGTGTAGCTCGTCTTGGTATGGCCAATATGGTCGAACCTCTGGCGGTAGAACTTTCGCTTGTTTCGGCCAGCCGCTCTCAATGAGAACTGTTATCTTTTGCAATGTGGGATCTTCCTGCGTGGCCTTCTTGTAACGTCCTTGTATGTCATCGGGCAAGGTGGTAATTACGTGTACTGCAGCGTATGGTCCTTCCAGATTTGATGTATTGATATCGGTCGTCTTCTGCGGGGCTCGTGAGAGCATATCGGCGATTAATAAGGATTTGCCTGGTACATATATTAGGTTGAATTGATATCTAAATAAGCGCATCGTTAATCTTTGTAACCGAGGTGTTATTAAGTGTAGAGGTTTCTGTAGTAGTCCAATAAGTGGGGAGTGGTCCGTTTGAATTGTGACTCTCGTTCCGGCGATATAGAAATTGAAATGTTCGCAAGCGTAAACTATTGCTAATAATTCCTTTTCTATCTGAGCGTATCGAGTTTGTGTAGGTGTGAACGATGTGGAAGCATATTCTACAGGGTGGTTTTCTTGAAGCAGTACGGCTCCTACACCGTACTGGCTGGCATCAACGGACAGGATTATGGGCTTGGCCGGGTCAAAGAACGTCAAAACCGGAGCTGTTGCGGCGGCGTTTTTAAGATTGTCGTAGTGTCGTTGGTGCGTTGGTTCCCACTGGAAAACAGCATCTTTTTTAAGCAGTGTTCGTAGCGGGGCCGTGTCTTCGTTTGCATGAGGGATGAATTTAAGTATGTAGTTCACCATCCCTAAGAAACTTTGGAGGGCTGGTTTATCGGCTGGTGGTGGTAACGCGGTGATGGCTGTGACTTTCTGCGGGTCCACGTGAACTCCCTCTGCAGTTAAAATATGTCCGATGTAGGACGTTTTTGAAACGGCCAATTGTAGTTTCTTGCGGCTGAAGCAGAGGCCCGTTTGTAAGGCTTTTTCCAAAATCCTGATTAAGGATTCCATATGCGATTTCATATCTTTAGTGGCAATTAAGAAATCGTCCGTGGAAATGTGCACCTCTGGGAACTCTGTGACAGGATAGATTCTGCGCAAGGAAGCCTGACACACCTCTGACCCTGTAGCTATGCCCATTGGTAGGCGTTGAAATCGGTATTGCCCTTCTGGTGTTGCAAACGTACAGAGCCTTGAACTTTCGTCGTCGAGTTCGATTTGCCAAAAGGCACTTTGAACATCCAGGACGGTGAAAACTTTAGAGCCCTTCAGTGTAGCAAAAATTTCTTGTGAGGTTGGGACTGGAAAAGGAGTCCGTTTGATGGCCTTGTTCAATCGTCGTGGATCGAGGCAAATTCTAACTTCGTTTCCAGATTTTGGCACGACGACCATAGGATGAACCCAATCTGCAGCTTCTGAAACAGGTATGATTACCCCATTTTGTAGGAGTCGTTCCAATTCCCGGCGAACTGGCTGTTGTAAGGCAATGGGGATCTTATGGGCTGCGGAGACAGATGGTATGGCATGTGGTTTAAGCTGGATAGAGTGTTTTCCAGGGATTTTGTATACAGTAATTGTCAAAGGCATCCGTAATTACCTTCACAGTTCTAGCATCATCTATTTCGGCGATAGGTAATGTTTTGTAAATGCGACGTCCCGTCGCACCTAGTATGTGTAAAAATGTAGCGCGTTGAATGGCGACCGTTTTGGTAGAAAGTTCGGCAGCAGTAGCGTATATGTCGTAAGCGTCTTTGTATTCCGACCACGCGGTCGCGGGATCTGGGCCGGGCAGAAATTGCGCGGGACTCTTGAATGACGTCATCGATCTGAAGTGTCTTGGAGAGACGTTATCGCGTTTAGGGTTAGCGCGACTTGTCCCGTTTCCGAGTTAAATTGACGAATATAATTAACGCGATAATATTACTTAGAGAGACCGTAGGTTATTTAATCCCACCTCTATCACCATGTTACGTTTTGAAAGATACTTCTTTATTTCTAAGTTTATTACAAGACTGTCAGTTCAAGAGTGCCTAGCTCAGGTTCTAGCTGCCGCTTATATCAACTCTAGCCCTAGCGGCGCATTCTATTATCTCCGATTCTGATCATGTGATTTCTAGCATGTGACTTCCAGTAATACATAACAGTAACAAATCAGTCCATCCATTTCTGTAGCATGTCCTCAGTGAAACGCAACAAATTGTTTTGTAAAGCGCGATTGTGAGACAGTTCTTAGCTCTTTATCAAATGTTGAAAACGTCATCTATTACGCACTCATATTAACAAGGTGGTCAAGCCCACATAAGCCTACAATATAAAACGCGTAGTAAACGACATAATAACTCAAAAAATACACAGTTTTATATCAAATATCCAAATTTTATTATAAAAATACAAAAGTAGTGAGAATTTCAATGGTAACAAATCAGTCCATCCATTTCTGTAGCATGTCCTCAGTGAAACGCAACAAATTGTTTTGTAAAGCGCGATTGTGAGACAGTTCTTAGCTCTTTATCAAATGTTGAAAACGTCATCTATTACGCACTCATATTAACAAGGTGGTCAAGCCCACATAAGCCTACAATATAAAACGCGTAGTAAACGACATAATAACTCAAAAAATACACAGTTTTATATCAAATATCCAAATTTTATTATAAAAATACAAAAGTAGTGAGAATTTCAATGGTAACAAATCAGTCCATCCATTTCTGTAGCATGTCCTCAGTGAAACGCAACAAATTGTTTTGTAAAGCGCGATTGTGAGACAGTTCTTAGCTCTTTATCAAATGTTGAAAACGTCATCTATTACGCACTCATATTAACAAGGTGGTCAAGCCCACATAAGCCTACAATATAAAACGCGTAGTAAACGACATAATAACTCAAAAAATACACAGTTTTATATCAAATATCCAAATTTTATTATAAAAATACAAAAGTAGTGAGAATTTCAATGGTAACAAATCAGTCCATCCATTTCTGTAGCATGTCCTCAGTGAAACGCAACAAATTGTTTTGTAAAGCGCGATTGTGAGACAGTTCTTAGCTCTTTATCAAATGTTGAAAACGTCATCTACTACGCACTCATATTAACAAGGTGGTCAAGCCCACATAGGTCTACAATATAAAACGCGTAGTAAACGACATAATAACTCAAAAAATACACAGTTTTATATCAAATATCCAAATTTTATTATAAAAATACAAAAGTAGTGAGAATTTCAATGGTAACAAATCAGTCCATCCATTTCTGTAGCATGTCCTCAGTGAAACGCAACAAATTGTTTTGTAAAGCGCGATTGTGAGACAGTTCTTAGCTCTTTATCAAATGTTGAAAACGTCATCTATTACGCACTCATATTAACAAGGTGGTCAAGCCCACATAAGCCTACAATATAAAACGCGTAGTAAACGACATAATAACTCAAAAAATACACAGTTTTATATCAAATATCCAAATTTTATTATAAAAATACAAAAGTAGTGAGAATTTCAATGGTAACAAATCAGTCCATCCATTTCTGTAGCATGTCCTCAGTGAAACGCAACAAATTGTTTTGTAAAGCGCGATTGTGAGACAGTTCTTAGCTCTTTATCAAATGTTGAAAACGTCATCTACTACGCACTCATATTAACAAGGTGGTCAAGCCCACATAGGTCTACAATATAAAACGCGTAGTAAACGACATAATAACTCAAAAAATACACAGTTTTATATCAAATATCCAAATTTTATTATAAAAATACAAAAGTAGTGAGAATTTCAATGGTAACAAATCAGTCCATCCATTTCTGTAGCATGTCCTCAGTGAAACGCAACAAATTGTTTTGTAAAGCGCGATTGTGAGACAGTTCTTAGCTCTTTATCAAATGTTGAAAACGTCATCTATTACGCACTCATATTAACAAGGTGGTCAAGCCCACATAAGCCTACAATATAAAACGCGTAGTAAACGACATAATAACTCAAAAAATACACAGTTTTATATCAAATATCCAAATTTTATTATAAAAATACAAAAGTAGTGAGAATTTCAATGGTAACAAATCAGTCCATCCATTTCTGTAGCATGTCCTCAGTGAAACGCAACAAATTGTTTTGTAAAGCGCGATTGTGAGACAGTTCTTAGCTCTTTATCAAATGTTGAAAACGTCATCTATTACGCACTCATATTAACAAGGTGGTCAAGCCCACATAAGCCTACAATATAAAACGCGTAGTAAACGACATAATAACTCAAAAAATACACAGTTTTATATCAAATATCCAAATTTTATTATAAAAATACAAAAGTAGTGAGAATTTCAATGGTAACAAATCAGTCCATCCATTTCTGTAGCATGTCCTCAGTGAAACGCAACAAATTGTTTTGTAAAGCGCGATTGTGAGACAGTTCTTAGCTCTTTATCAAATGTTGAAAACGTCATCTACTACGCACTCATATTAACAAGGTGGTCAAGCCAACATAGGTCTACAATATAAAACGCGTAGTAAACGACATAATAACTCAAAAAATACAGTTTTATATCAAATATCCAAATTTTATTATAAAAATACAAAAGTAGTGAGAATTTCAATGGTAACAAATCAGTCCATCCATTTCTGTAGCATGTCCTCAGTGAAACGCAACAAATTGTTTTGTAAAGCGCGATTGTGAGATAGTTTACTGGAAGAATAAATTTGGCTTTCTTCGAGATATTTGCCACCAACTCCTTCTAACGCTGGAGCGACTGCGGCGTAAACTACAGTTTCAGCACCTTCCTCTGGTTTCTAAATTAGAGCCTCGTCATAACTTAGTGCCGAAATTGCAGAAAAACGCGGCAATTATTACCTTAAACACGTAAGCTCCCAAGTATTTAGCCCACCAAACGTGTTTGTACAAATTGGTATAAACAACACCAGGATGAAGGCAGTTGACAGTAACGT
Source organism: Phalangium opilio (assembly GCF_054372755.1). NCBI lineage: Eukaryota > Metazoa > Arthropoda > Arachnida > Opiliones > Phalangiidae > Phalangium > Phalangium opilio. The sequence goes on along the minus strand of NW_028324187.1, from coordinate 894,522 downwards.
GAGCATTTGATTCGGTTAATTCTCTTTGTAAAGAGTATGTGTGAAGAACTATGGCTAGTTTTGATTGTAAATACCCGAAATATTTGGAATAATACCGCCTTTAGGCAAAAGTAGGGTTAAAATTGCGTTATTGTAAGCTCCAGCTAGTAAGAATTAAACTCCCCTTAACTTACTCGCTTTGAATATCTTCAAAGTTAATACTACCCACAAAATGGGTACTGGAAGAGACATTCACTATTCTAGTGTGAAACGCGTCAGTCCCCGTTTCTTTTAATTTTGGCAACAATAATTTGGTTAGAAGGCAATGCGACAAGTAATTGACTTGAAAATGCTCTTCAAAACCGTCTTGAGTTTTGTTATAAGGTACATACATAACTCCCGCTAATTTAATCAATCCAAAATTACTTACAATAAGGCCAATTACCGATTTATATAATTAATAATTCAACCGACCATTATTAATTAAGATATGCAATGGTTTCCCTGATTCCAAAAACATTTGCGCGAATTTTTTTACTGATTGCATAGATGTTAGATGTAGTGGCCATATTTGAACTGTAATAATGTTTTACAGAAACATTTAGCTTGGAGTAGGGAAGTTTATGCTTCAAACTTCCCTCCTTCAAGGTAATGGGTCTGAGAAAGAGAAAGGATCCGCCATTTTTTGTCAATATAGGCCTATTTTTCAAATATAATTTTTCAAACCTTACCTTTACAGTTAAGCCTCTTTGATTCGAATGTATTTTTGAAATTTCTACATTCCTCTTCTGTTAAAGGAGCTCCTACGACCACATGCATGCCTAAAGTAAGCAATTTCTCGACTACTTTGAGCCCAATACCGCTGGTACCCCCAGTTATCACAGCCACGTGGTCTCGTCTGAATGGCAACTCTGTCAATTCAAAATAAGCCTTAGGGCCTTTGCAAAGTGTTAATTATTAAATGTGTTTTATCGCGTATGTAACGTTTCTTACCACTGTTAGTCAAAATTTTAGCCTTTCCTGTATATTTTCTGTATTGTTCTACTATTAAATAAAAAGCGCCGAGAGAATATGCTAATAAAAAATACTTTGTTTGGAACAGGAAACAATGCAACGATCCCATCAGAGATCTGAAAAAACCGGGCTTATCCATATCCGCCATTTTTACAGTACAAGCAGACGACGATTTTCAAGTCTTAGAAATTTTGGACTAGAAATAAGTATAAATCTTTTCTTAAGCTCGTGCCGAAATCAGCAGCAGTCTGGGAAATAAGGATAATTTTTAAACTAGTCCTTGGGACCAGTGACCCCCCTAGTGTCCTAAATAATAAACTGGTCTCCGGAGTGGTCCCAGCCTTTGTTCTCTTATAGATTTGCAATTAATAAACTGGTCCCGAGGACCAGTAACCCCCACTTTCGAATTAAAAAACTAGTCCAAGCAATTAATAAACTGGTGTTGGACCAGAGCCTCCAGAGGAAGTGGGCTATTTCCCAGACTGATCAGCAGACGACAAAAAGAGAAAAAGTAAACAACCAGGGCTCTACATAAGGATATTTTTTTTAGTAGTCAGCCTGACTAGTGAGCCCCCTATCCCAATTTTTTTTAGTAGTCACTGACTAGTGAGAGTGAGACCGTTGAGACGCGTGGTTTACGAATATTTGGGACATTTTTTTTACAAGTCAAGTTGACTAGTGAACCCCCAGATTTCGATTTATTTTAGTAGTCAAATACCTTAACTAGTGCCTTATGTAGAGCCCTGTAAACAACCCTGTGATTGTACACTAGTTTGTTTTGGTTTTTTCATGCCCGTTTACTGTATTTTAAATATAAGATAAATTAGTTCGAGTTTGCAAATTTAATTTAATTTAATTAATATGAACGGGAAGAATGATTCAAGTTTAATTGGGAGCAAAATTGTAATAAAAACGGATGATGGAGTGTATGAGGGTTTAGTAAGATCAGTAGTAGGGGAAATGTCCAAAGTTTCTTTGTACAATGGTAAGTTTTAGGGATTTGATCTTTAGGTCAAAAATTATGCCCAAAATAGGCCTAATATTCTTGACATAACAGTTAAAGTTTTACCGGAAGGCAAACCAATAGCGGGTCTTTTGATATTTTATGGAAGAGAAATAAGAAACTTTAAAATTTTAGAATCTAAACACAAGATTGAAAGGTAATTAATTAATTATAAATAATTAAGTAAAATGTTAATTAGTTACCCAAAATTAAAATTAATGCCTATAATCATTAGAGAAAAGATTAATCCCATTAAAAAGATAAAGTTACCACCTATTCCATTTGGGGAAATAGAAAATGCTGATGAAATGATGGAAATTAATGATCTAAAAAATCAGAAATTGTTCTTTAAAAAAGGAAATTTATGTAAGTTTAATTACAAACTCCCCTATTTTTCATTATGTTAATTCCCTTTTTTGAGTTAGCAAGCATGCAGTCGTGCTAACGGTCTCCTTGCAACAGTTAAGGCCAATTTCCCAAACCTCTCTCCCCAGCTTCTCACACGTATCTATCACTGCTATGTGCGGCCATTATTGGAGTTTGGAAGCCAATTATGGAACCCCTCTTTCCAAAGAGATATTGCCCTCCTTGATAGTGTCCAAGGTCGCGCTTCCAAGCTCTGTGCGTCCCTGCGTCATCTTCCTCGCGTTGCCAGATTATCTGCTTTGGGATGGACCCCCCTTTCGCTGCGGCGTACCTATCTAGACCTCGTCAGTCTCTATAGAGTTCTTAGTAAATCAAACCAGCGTTATTTCACCTCGGTTCCCCACTTCCATCAAACGCGCGGCAATAGTCGAAAGCTATTCCTTCCCCCTTCTCACAAAGGACCCCTGAGACACTCTTTCTTCCGTCGAACCATCCCTATTTGGAATTCCCTCCCGAATGACCTCGTCTCCCAGTCATCAATACTCCAATTTAAAACTGGAGTTAAAAAATTTTTAGGCATTTGAATTCTCACATTATCTAACTTATACTTATATTTGGAGCTGTAAGGCTATACAAGCCCTAGCTCGTCAACCTCGTTGGAGCAAAAAAAAAAAAAAAAAAAAAAAAAAAGAGTTGAATATTATTTAAGCCTAATTTATGCCTATTTCTGGGTATCTAAGGGATTGTCATGGGATTAAATGGAGAGGAAAGTTCAAATACCTTGGATTTAGAATTGGATAAACCCGCTTGCAATTTTAAATTACCTGACTCTTATGAGATTATCAATGCTATTGATGATGATTTTAAGAATGCTGTAAAGTTAATTAATCTTTTATAATTGAAAGATATTTAAAGTTAAACTTTAAAAAATACAAATTTTTTAGATTGATGTTATTAGTAACGAATCTGCAATTGGTGTTCATATTGAAGGAGCTAAGATGGGGCGTGAGGGAGAAGTTTGTTTATTAAATGTGAGGATGTGAGCCTTATTATTATTATTATTATTACAGGGAGCCCACCGGTCCTATAATTCCTATAAATTCCTATATTTTGGAACCAGTCCTATAATATCCTATAATTTCATAAAAGGTACTCCTATAATATCCTATATTTTTGACATAGTCCAAGTAATTTATATAGTTTAGCATTAAATTTATCAAAATTTAGCTGTTTTTTATCGATATGACATTTGAATAGACACCGAAATTGCTTCAAAGGCTCGCTTAGAATTTTATATATATTATATTATATTTTAATTAAGGTCTTCTGAATTTTCAAAGTAAAATCCAATTAGTTTTTTTATTTTTTTTTTTTTTTTTTGAGATTTTTCTACATAGTTTAAGCCCCAAAATTGTATTAAATATGAGCAATTTTAGTCCTATATTTTCCTATAAAAACACGTGATTTTTTTCTCCTATAAAATCCTATAATTCCGGGAAAAAATTCCTATTTTTCCCTATAAGGAATTTAATTTAAATTTCAGAGTGGGCTCCCTGTTATTATTATTATTTTAGAGTATTAATTAAAATAAAAATTGCATGATTTAATAGATTTCTACAAGAAACTGCATTTATTTATTTGACATCTACGAAATTGGTGAATTGGCCTTCACTTCTGGCTTAAAAAATATCTTGGAAGATGAATCTATAACCAAAATTTTCAACAATTGCCGTTTATTTAGTGATATTCTCTTTCATCATTATAAAATCACTCTAAAAAATATTTCTGACACTCAAGTAGGAATTGATATACCTTTTACCATAAGGACATCATCTCTCTAAGGGCCCAAGCGCATTGCATCTATTAGCAAAAACATCTAGTTCTGCTAGATGTGACGTAAATTTTGTATAGGGGCTCCTTCCGAATTTTTCTTGAAATTCGCGGGAGAGAAAAATAATTTTCAAAATCAGCCATGACGGTACCGATATCCTAAGCCAGTCGTAGTCTAGAGGCGAGCTCTGAGATAACGCTCCCAAGCGGTTGGAAATCAAACTAAAACAGGCGGGTAGGCGAGAGAGGAAGGACTGAGGGGGAAAAATTAGAAAGGGAATTTCCAGAACCCCCCAGCTCTCTCAGGCACAAGAGGTAAATTCGCGCTTAGTAAAAATCACGAAGAGCTGTCGTGAGAAATCTTTGAAGGAGGGGAAAATGTTCAATGCCGGGTTACTCTGCAGCGAATGCACTCGGTCTCTGTTTAGGCTATACAATTATTATACCACTTGAGATGAGACGGATGGCTGACCAAATCGGACATACATACATTTCAACCGTAACATAGAATCTTGGGCCCTTAGAGAGAGATAATGTCCTTATGCTTTTACTTACAGTTGTTAACCCTAAAAATGTTTTATTAGGTTCTTGACATCATTCAAAGAAGATACCATCACCCAAAACATAAATTACCTGAAAATGTTAGATCTTTATTCACCCTTTGTAGAGAATTATTGGATCTGGATGACGAGTCAATTACATTTAATCAAGATCACAATAATAGAATGCTGGTAATTTAATTGTTATCATTGCTAAGTTTAAATTAGTTGATTAGATTTAATAAACATATTATTTAGAATGATGTTATGTCATGGCAAATTCGTCCTTTGCCTCAAAATCACAGAGTTTGCGCTATCTCCAGAGTCGTCTATTTGATTCATTTGCAAAAGGCTTTAATGGCTAGACTTTTACTAGACGTTACTAAAGCCAATGAAATTTATTTAGGACTCGTTCGTGATGCTCATAATCCTCATTTAGCCATTGAAATGGTAACTTAATTTAATTAACGCAGTTTTACAGTTACAGGGTTCATACAAACCTGGAATAATCAGGGAAATAAATAGTTGACAAAAACCTCAGGGAAATTTATAATTTTTAGTAAAATTCAGGGAAATCAGGGAAATTTGCCAGGTCAAACAGGTCAGGGGCCGAGTAATTGAGCAAAATGTTCATAAACATACCCTCCATAGGAATAGCATTAGACTCAACTTTGGAGGCTCATAACTCTGGTTATATTAGAGATACGGGGATGTCCTTTGAGTATGTTATAGTCCTATTCATCCCCCATCCAACCATACTAAAAACTTACGGCTACGTCAAACAGGGACCGAGTAATTAAGCAAAGTGTTCATAAACATACCCTCCATAGGAATAGCATTAGACCCAACTTTGGAGGCACATAACTCTGGTTATATTAGAGATACGGGGATGTCCTTTGAGTATGTTCTAGTCCAATTTACCCCCCATCCAACCATACTAAAAACTTACGGCTACGTCAAACAGGGACCGAGTAATTAAGCAAAGTGTTCATAAACATACCCTCCATAGGAATAGCATTAGACCCAACTTTGGAGGCACATAACTCTGGTTATATTAGAGATACGGGGATGTCCTTTGAGTATGTTCTAGTCCAATTTACCCCCCATCCAACCATACTAAAAACTTACGGCTACGTCAAACAGGGACCGAGTAATTAAGCAAAGTGTTCATAAACATACCCTCCATAGGAATAGCATTAGACCCAACTTTGGAGGCACATAACTCTGGTTATATTAGAGATACGGGGATGTCCTTTGAGTATGTTATAGTCCAATTTATCCCCCATCCAACCATACTAAAAACTTAGAGCTACGACAAACAGGAGCCAAGTAATAAAGCAAAATGTTCATAAACATCCCCTCCATAGGAATAGCATTAGACCCAACTTTGGAGGCTCATAACTCTGGTTATATTAGAGATACGGGGATGTCCTTTGAGTATGTTATAGTCCTATTCATCCCCCATCCAACCATACTAAAAACTTACGGCTACGTCAAACAGGGACCGAGTAATTAAGCAAAGTGTTCGTAAACATACCCTCCATAGGAATAGCATTAGACCCAACTTTGGAGGCTCATAACTCTGGTTATATTAGAGATACGGGGATGTCCTTTGAGTATGTTATAGTCCAATTTACCCCCCATCCAACCATACTAAAAACTTACGGCTACGTCAAACAGGGACCGAGTAATTAAGCAAAGTGTTCATAAACATACCAACCTCCATAGGATTAACATTACACTATACTTTGGAGGCTCATAACTCTGGTTATATTAGAGATACAGGGATGTCCTTTGAGTATGTTATAGTCCTATTCATCCCCCATCCAACCATACTAAAAACTTACGGCTACGTCAAACAGGGACCGAGTAATTAAGCAAAGTGTTCATAAACATACCCTCCATAGGAATAGCATTAGACCCAACTTTGGAGGCACATAACTCTGGTTATATTAGAGATACGGGGATGTCCTTTGAGTATGTTATAGTCCAATTTATCCCCCATCCAACCATACTAAAAACTTAGAGCTACGACAAACAGGAGCCAAGTAATAAAGCAAAATGTTCATAAACATCCCCTCCATAGGAATAGCATTAGACCCAACTTTGGAGGCTCATAACTCTGGTTATATTAGAGATACGGGGATGTCCTTTGAGTATGTTATAGTCCTATTCATCCCCCATCCAACCATACTAAAAACTTACGGCTACGTCAAACAGGGACCGAGTAATTAAGCAAAGTGTTCGTAAACATACCCTCCATAGGAATAGCATTAGACCCAACTTTGGAGGCTCATAACTCTGGTTATATTAGAGATACGGGGATGTCCTTTGAGTATGTTATAGTCCAACTTACCCCCCATCCAACCATACTAAAAACTTACGGCTACGTCAAACAGGGACCGAGTAATTAAGCAAAGTGTTCATAAACATACCAACCTCCATAGGATTAACATTACACTATACTTTGGAGGCTCATAACTCTGGTTATATTAGAGATACAGGGATGTCCTTTGAGTATGTTATAGTCCTATTCATCCCCCATCCAACCATACTAAAAACTTACGGCTACGTCAAACAGGGACCGAGTAATTAAGCAAAGTGTTCATAAACATACCCTCCATAGGAATAGCATTAGACCCAACTTTGGAGGCACATAACTCTGGTTATATTAGAGATACGGGGATGTCCTTTGAGTATGTTATAGTCCAATTTATCCCCCATCCAACCATACTAAAAACTTAGAGCTACGACAAACAGGGGCCAAGCAATTAAGCAAAATGTTCATAAACATCCCCTCCATAGGAATAGCATTAGACCCAACTTTGGAGGCTCATAACTCTGGTTATATTAGAGATACGGGGATGTCCTTTGAGTATGTTATAGTCCTATTCATCCCCCATCCAACCATACTAAAAACTTACGGCTACGTCAAACAGGGACCGAGTAATTAAGCAAAGTGTTCATAAACATACCCTCCATAGGAATAGCATTAGACCCAACTTTGGAGGCTCATAACTCTGGTTATATTAGAGATACGGGGATGTCCTTTGAGTATGTTATAGTCCAATTTACCCCCCATCCAACCATACTAAAAACTTACGGCTACGTCAAACAGGGACCGAGTAATTAAGCAAAGTGTTCATAAACATACCAACCTCCATAGGATTAACATTACACTATACTTTGGAGGCTCATAACTCTGGTTATATTAGAGATACAGGGATGTCCTTTGAGTATGTTATAGTCCTATTCATCCCCCATCCAACCATACTAAAAACTTACGGCTACGTCAAACAGGGACCGAGTATTTAAGCAAAATGTTCATAAACATCCCCTCCGTAGGGTTAACATTACACTATACTTTGGAGGCTCATAACTCTGGTTATGTTAGAGATACGGGGATGTCCTTTGAGTATGTTATAGGCCAATTTATCCCCCATCCAACCATACTAGAAACTTACGGCTACGTCAAACAGGGGCCGAGTAATTAAGCAAAATGTCCGTAAACATACTCTCCATAGGATTAACATTACACTATACTTTGGAGGCTCATAACTGTGGTTATATTAGAGATACAGGGATGTCCTTTGATTATGTTATAGTCATATTTGCCCCCCTGCCCTCCTTCGTTAACATTTGCTCCATATGATACTCCATATACGGGAAAAACCTGGAAGATTCAGGGAAGTATATGGGGAAAAACCTCCCATAAATCTCAGGGAAATTTGTTTCCTTCCAAAAGTTGTATGAACCCTGTTCTGTTTTATTTAACCTAAATACTTTAAATTTAAACCCGCTTCTTTTCTTCTTCAAAAAAGGCCAATTACTCAATTGTACCTCAAGTTATTGGTAATATCTTTGGAGAAGAATTGCAATTCAAGGACCAATGCTTCAAACCAATTAACCCTACTAATGACATTGGCATCTTCGATAAAATGGATCTCTATAAGGATGTTATGAGCAGCGATAAAGCCATTGATCTTTGCATGAAACAGATAAATATCTCTGATTTTAAAGAAGGAAGTTCTGATGATGAAGGTGAACACGACAAGATGAAAAACTTGAAACTTCTTAATGGATTAAGAAGACAGAATCATTCCGAAACTCGTGCCAAAGAAAATTGTGATAAGAATGGAGCTGGTAATAATTTTATCTATTTTTTCTTAAATCAGGGTTCATTTCATACAAACCTGGGCTGCGTTCAGCAGAGCTCACCAAGGAAGACAGCGGATTTTGGGAAACTTTTACCGGTGAGCTCTGTCGTCATAATGACGTCATAGCTTGCTGAACGCTTTTTCTAAGTCATCGGTGTTTTAAAAATGACGGTAGCGCAATAAAGCCTTCAAAGTACCAAGGCTTAACAAAACTTGTATGAAAACCTATTTATAGAGATAAATAAGAACAATTTAATGATTAAAATTAGAAAGACTTAACGTATCTATTGAAATTCTCGCGTGATCAGCTAGTTTCACGGCAATTAAATAGGTAGTCCCACCAGAATCTGCAAGAGCTATTTGTAATAATTCCTCCATGTTTTTTCGCAAAGCTAAGAACTACGCGTTTTACGTCACGCGATCCAAAAAACCGACTATTTTCTTTGGTGACCGCGCTGGCTCAGCGCTGAGCAGCGTGACGTCAAAGTCCAAAAACAAAATCCGTTCAGTAGGACACAGCTAAAAGCGCTGACTCTGCTGAACGCGGCACTGGAAATAATTTTATTTTACAGGGGCTGGTGCTAATTTCATTAAATTAAATGTTGTAGGTTTCAAATCTTCAACTGTTTCCAAGAAAAATCATATTATAAAAGAAATAAATCTCATTCCTGCCGGAATGGAAAGTAATCCTTATTAAAAAGATTTAATTTGTTAGAAATTAAGGAATTGTATTTATAAAGCATTTTTTTGTAAACTCTCTTGAGAATTGAATTAAAGTGAATTTGAAATAATTTTTGGTATTGAATTGATTGAATAATGGTTTCAAGTACAAAATATTTTATTTGACGGGTTCATGAAATCTCATACAATCACTAACAATTTTCCATACCGTGCCTTCAGCAGTTAATACAAAGTTTTCGGTAAAAAATGTATTTGATTTTCCCTTAAGGTTCATGGAGCCACTAACTGTGACCATTATTGTTGTTTGTCCTAGAACAAAGCTGTCTAAAAAAAACAGTATTAATAATTAATTATCAAACTAATAAAGTAATTAGCCTTATTCCTGATCAGCGCCATCTACCCATAGCGGTGACTTTGAGAACTACTGTAAGCGCAAGCCAATCAGATGTCGATAAAATCTGGTGACGTCATTTTTGGTAAGACCCGAGAGTGTTAGTCAGTGACGTCACCAGATTTTAGCGACATCTGATTGGCTTGCCGCTTACAGTAGTTCTCAAAGTCGCCGCTATGGGTAGGTGGCGCTGATCAGGAATAAGGCTAATTGCCATTATTTAAGTACTTAGAACAGGTTGGGAGTCTATGGAATGTAAAGTGACATCCCCAGTTGGAAGAGATTCGTAGAATTTGGCTATTTGTTCCTTTCCTTGGTAACTAGCGCCATTCCAAATTAGACTGCCATTTGTTAGATATAAATTCGCGAGAAGCTGCGAGTTTTAATTAAAATGAATCGTTTAATTGAAAAATACGCCAATAATACCTATGATAATACTTACATGCCTGCTCTTGTCAAAGGTTTCATAAAATAGTTTAGCAAATTTTTCGCTGGCTGAGCAAGACAAGTCTATGGCTTGTTTTTTCTCGTCCTAAGTTTTAAAACATTTAATTTATAGTTAATTTAATTTTATTATAATTACACCTTACCATTTATAAAAACTTTTAATTTAAATTTTAAACTAAATTACGCAATATATGCTACACTGAAATTCGTCTGCTTGTACTCATGTACTCCTTTCGTTCGGAGTGGTTCACCAAAGAATCCGGTTCTGAAGAACTTCAGTCATACTTCGGTGATTTTGGTACTTTGACCAGAACGGCCGAGCATTTTGAAGCAAAGAATATAAACTAAAGGAATGGAAGTTTGATTCTGTTTTCTTCCTCGATATATGTGCCTTGAACCTTGTTTCCACTATTGGCCAAAAGCTGAGACTCGCGGGTCAATGACTTTCAGTTCCCATTCCTTATTTTTATGCTCTTTGCTAGCCTAGATAATATATAATTTTGATTTTTACTGCTTAGTGCTTACTTCCAGTTCTCTTTAAATTTCGGAACAAAGAAGATGGCCTCCGCTGCTGCTGGTGGGGCCGCTATGGATGTTGATGATGATGTTGATAGTGAACAAATAGATTTACCAACATCTACAAGTACTTCGAGAGGGGATAAGAAACGTTTCGAAGTTAAGAAGGTAATTACATCAAAATATTACACTCAAAAAGCGTTATTGTGACTTCATACACTAAGCCTTGGTTACGTTATGTCCATCTTTCCACCATGACATAGATGACAAGACATCTTTTGTCAAATGATTCAGCCATGAATGCTAAATTTAAATTTTAATATTATTTCAGTGGAACGCCGTAGCTTTATGGGCATGGGACATCGTAGTGGATAACTGCGCCATTTGCCGTAACCATATTATGGATCTGTGTATTGAATGCCAGGCTAATCAGGCTTCATCAACTAGTGAAGAATGTACTGTTGCTTGGGGTGTTTGTAATGTTAGTATTTGATCTTATTCTTAATTGATAATTAGTTTAGTGGGTTATAAATAAAGCTAATTAAATTATTTTATATTATAGCACGCTTTCCATTTTCACTGTATCTCAAGGTGGCTCAAAACCCGTCAAGTTTGTCCATTAGATAATCGTGAATGGGAGTTTCAAAAGTAAGTGATGTTTTTTTGACTAAGGTCTTGAAATTTAAACCACAAACTATTTGGGTAATCAAGGGTAACTAAGATTTAAGGGTTAGTTAGGCTTCTAAATAATAAAAAAATTAAAAGCCCAGGTAAGTTAATAAAGTTGAAAGATCATTTAGTTTGTTAGCAGTACTAAGGCTAGTTAATTAGTTATTTTAAAAGTGTGTGTTAGGAGATTTGAAAATTTCAAACACAAACCATTCTAAGGATATGGTACTATGTTTTGCAGGTATGGACATTAACCTGGATATTTTTTCTTTAATATGTTTGTTCACAATTACTCTTGTATAAAAAAAAAATTAAAATAAGACACTTTGGTTTGAGTTTTAATGTAGCTTTTTTATTCAAATTAAATGAACTGATATCTAATATTCAAACATTGTTTGGTTTGCTGTGTTATTTTAAGTTGTTTAAAATGTGGTTTGCCAAATCCCAATGAATTATACCTGAAGTAAAGCAATTGAAGTACACAAGGTTAGTTTTACTAGAAGTTAATCAATTGAAGTACATAAGGTTATTTTTCGCCAGAAGTAAATCTATTGCAGTACATAAAGTTATTTTTTACCAGAAGTTAATCAATTGAAGTACATAAGGTTATTTTTCGCCAGAAGTGAATCTATTGAAGTACATAAGGTTATTTTTTTGCCAGAAGTTAATTGAAGTACATAAAGTTATTTTTCGCCAGAAGTAAATCTATTGAAGTACATAAGGTTATTTTTTACCAGAAGTAAATCTATTGAAGTATATAAGGTATTTTTCGCCAGAAGTAAATCTATTGAAGTACATAAGGTTAGTTTTAAACAGAAGTAAATCTTCTGAAGTACATAAAGTTAGTTTTAAACAGAAGTAAATCAATTGAAGTAAGGCTAGTTTTTACCAGAAGTAAATCAATTGAAATAAGGTTACTTTTCGTCAGAAGTAAGTCAATTGACGTAAGGTAACTTTTCGTCGGAAGTCAATCAATTGAAGTAAGGTTAGTTTTCGTTAGAAGTAAGTCAATTGAAGTAAGGTTAACTTTCGTCAGAAGTAAATCACCCGAAGTAATTTTATTTTTCGTCAGAAGTAATTCAATTGAAGTAAGGTTGGTTAAATTATCAGAGCTTTCTATTGGTAGTAATGATGTGGCCTGTCGGTACTATGGGCCAGCCCTTGGACCATCTTGTTTAAACAATACATTGGGTACTTTTTCATACAAATAATCTCTTTCAAGTGTTTCTAACTTCATTTTGATGAAACACTTCAGACTTGCTTGTGGGTTATTTAACCATTCATTTAGTACACCATAGTTAGGGGCGTCTTTATCCAAAATGTTGCTAAGCCTTGCCAAGATTTTCCTTATGATGTTCCACCCCTTATCATTATAGTGTAGTTCCAATGCCCTTATGAAACGATGGAGGTGGCATTGAATTAGGGTATGAAAAGCAACCTCATTAACGCAATCCAGGCTGTAGGCTTCAGCACCAACTCCTTTATAAAGAGTTTCCATTCGCAGCCCAGTTGTTTTTTCAAGCGTATCTTGATGGCACTTGAAACCTCCAAAATCTCTCGCGATAAATCCATTTATTTCCTTGGTATTTCTATCTATTCTAAGCAACATATTTTGGGCGTGAGATTCAAACGCGAAAGCGTGTTGGACTAGAGGCGGTATTAAAACTTCCAGGATGACTTCAGCGTATGACTGAAACCATTTGATCTTCTGAACTTCGTCGTTCAATTGAAATACCTCGCAAACTCTAGGGCGTCCTTGCGTACTCAATTCTGTCAGTGCCATGCAAGGAATAACGATTTCATCCGGTCCTTCGCTTAGTGACTCGACACTTTCTCTGAAAAGAACCGCCATATGTTTGGCAATGTTGATACTTGTGTGGTTTGAAAAGACGCTGCAAATTTCCTTTGCCACGATCAACCGCGTGTTGTCTTTTATAACCGCCTTCAAAACAGGCGCCAAACCAGGTCCTATGAAGGCTGTCATTGGGGTAATGGTGCGCATGCTAGACGTGGTGACTAAACCCAAAGGCAATTTCAAACTCATTTTGGGAAGTTCATCGAGGTTTAGGGTTCGAAGTGACGCTTGGCCTTTAGTTCGCGCCGTGAAATTTAGCAGCGTGATATCCTCTCGGAAATGTAGAAACAAATTCGGTAATTGAAGATGGTGTACCGGAAGTATGACGTAGTTACTGTCCGTGGGCAATTTACTTGCCTTAATAGAAAGCTTATTCAAGTATTGACTGATGGTATGTTCGTACGGACCTCTGATTGTCAAGGAACTTCGTTTAACAGCCACAAAGTTTAAAGTTACATCAAAAACGTTGTTTTCTGGGGGGATATGCGCCATAGGTGTTTTGGCGTAACGTGCCCGGTGCATTGGGTGCGTGGCATGCCCTTCGATTAAGCTTTGTTCCCACTCGATTATGGTAGATTGGAATGTTGGATCCTTGGGTGGAAATCGATACAGGTGGGTCTGGCATTGGATAGAATTAGCTATCTCGTCGTAAAAAGCTTCGGTTTTGCTGGAGTCGAAGTTATTCCATTGAAATACACGACGAACCACCGAAATTGGGTCAAGTACTTGGATTAGAACGCCATTGCTGCTCTCGAGTATTGTGGGTCCGCATTCCTCTGGGTCTAATAGAGTAACAAGTCCTAGTTCGTCGTCAATATATGGAGTTTGAAGAAGGTTCATGTAGTACACGAAGTCCTTAGTTACGCCGTTTCCAAGAGGTTCCAAAGTAACCATCAGTGGCTTACCCTTGTCATTTAAGTAAAAGAGCGTGGCCTTGAAGAATTTCTCGTTAACAAGACACGAAATTAATCTTTTCATGGATGCATATTGAGCCTTTCTGAATGGTATATCAAAGTCCTCTTGATTGATGGTTTTAAGTGACGAAAAGTAGTATTGATCTTTGTCAGAACATACTCCGTGAGCAGTTTTCAACTCCATAATGACAATGGTGAATAAGTATTAAGAACGGCTATTTAAGTTAAGTTTTATCAACGAAGTTTTTGATAGTAATGACCTGTTTATATAGAATGAACTTTTATGATTTTTTTATCTTATCAGTTAGATTTACCAAGTGTCAACTATAGACTCTTGATTTTACGACTGAACAACAATTTTATCAAAATATGTAAATAACCAATTATATTAAAAAGATGAACTCATACAATAGACTTGTTTTTACGACAATACAACTTATGTTTACCGAAATATGTAAATAACTAATTATCATATTAAAAAGAGGCAAATATGGAATATAGTTTTATTTTATTATTCACAATTACATAGAAATCGGTACATTCAATTGTCAAAGTAGGCTATTCGCAACCCATTTCATTTGGCGCGGGAAAACCCCTTAATTCCTTCGCTAATGTCTTCAGTAACGGATTGGTTTCCTTACAGCATTCGCCTCTGAAGTCATCCAGATCTAAAGACCAAACCATAGCCCCGCCTAAACCTAATTTCTTGATGAATTTGGCTTTATTGGTCACAGCTGGGATATCGTCGTAACCAACCCATTGATTTCCTTTGTAGGCGTAAGGTCCCGCGAACTCATCGACCTCCTTTGTCCAGCCACCTCTTTTCACATACCGGCAGATCTAAATGAATTTTAACCAGTACTGGTACTAGTTAGTTGCCAGTACTATATTCTATAATATATTCAGATTTCATACCTCGTAAAAAGCTAGGAAACCACCGGCACCAGTATCTCTACCCGCTTCCCCTGGCCCATTAGTTAGCGCGTTAATTCCATGGTTATTGGCGTCAGCTAGCGTGAATGATCGACCATACAATGGTACCCCAACTATAAGTTTCTTAGGGTCGGCTCCTTTGTGCAGCCAATAGTTGATGGAATAGTTCTTTAACGGGTTGTTTATTAGATAGGGAATGTATTGTAATTACAAATATTACTTACGACGTTGAATTCTGGGATGAAATCACCCGGTCTGTAGTACATAGGGGCATTAGTGCCAGTCTGTTTGTCCCAAGAGCCGTGTAAGTCGTAACTCATAACGTTGATCAAGTCCAAGTACTTGCTAACCAATGGGACATCGTAGGCAGTATCGATGGTTGCTTTTCCAGCGGACACGGCTGCTGTTAGAAGCAACCGAGGCGTTTGAGCGTCGAAAGCCGTACGAAGTTCTTCAAGAAGCAAGACATAGTTTTCTTTGTCCGTATGCCTTGAGTGATCGCAGTCACCTTGCCAACATCCTGGGTATTCCCAGTCCAAATCCAAGCCGTCAAACCCAAACTTATTGACGATCTCGATCGCCGCCGTCACAAATCGACGTCTGTGTGAAGGATCTGTGACTAAACGTGAGTACTTGTCCCCCGCACTATCGTTCCATCCACCCAAGGACAGCAATATCTTCAATAGAGGATTCTTGGACTTCAATTTAATGACGCGCTTTGGGAAAATTAATAATGGTTAATATACACCTGGCAAGTTGCAATGTAACTTAAATTGAACACATACTTCATAGAAGTGGTTGTCTAAATCTGCCCAAGAATCGTAGATTTTGGGTACCAAATTCTCATAATCTAAGGTGGCAAACCCGTAGTTGATGTGGGTGCAAAGGTACGGGTCTACGTTTTCAGGTAGGAACTTTCCCGGACCTTGACGATACCATGCCCAATTTGTGAAGTAGCAAACCATGACATATTCCTCAGTGTGATTTGTATCTGGGGTGAATGGAGAGAATGTATATGGGGATTCGGTTGTTGATTTTGTGGGCTCCGTCCATCCTCCGGTATATTGCGTCACGTCTGTGCTTCTTGTTGGAGAACTCTTAGTTGTGTCCGTAGGATTGGGACTGGTGTTTTCTGTCACGTCAGTGCTTTGGGTTGGATTAGCTTCCGTCGGATTAGGGCTAGGTGGAGTTGGTTCAACCGAACTGTTTGAACTTCCCCTACAGTCGTCAGCGTACTTCGGCCAATCACACCTAACAAAAGCTCATAAGTATTTGAACGGAGCTTCTTTTTAAGTTAATGAATTTACCCATTTATTCGGGAATTCCACAAAGTTCCTTGTGCACATTGGAATCTGAATGCCGTTCCTTCTGAACATATGTAAAAGACGGAGCAGTCCGACCGAGAAGGAATAAAACCTGTCCTCCCATATCTCACATCACAGTTAACATCATCTATAGTGTCCTCGAGCGGAATTGTTAGTAGGCACATCCCATCGATGTAGCTAACCAAAGAAATCACTAAAGAAATTATCATCAAATGCATGGTTCTTTGAAGGCAATATCTAATATCAAAAGACGATTGTACTTATATAGTAGGTTGTGTTTATGTGTTATTTCTTAATTGTTTAATGTTTTGTTTCGTTAATTATTTTCGGTGTATTGCTTCCTGATAGAATTATCGAAGTAAACATTTACAGGTGCAGATGTTTACCAAAATACACTAAGTGTCAATGTACTTGTCTAACTAATTAGTGAACGACTAATCATAATTGCCTAAACTTTTACAATAGGGAATTGGCACACTATTTTATCTTTTCATAGACTCTCAAATAGTTAAAGGCAGAAAGCTGTCGCTTCCATATTTTCTTATAAAGTTTATTTTCAGCCTTCTTTGTTGCATCGTCTGCTATAAAAATAGAATTCCCGCCTTTTTCATAATAATTTCGGAATTTCAAACAGTGCTGAAGACGCTGGATAGTTCGACTCTAAAGATTTTTTTAAATTTCTGATAATTAATTAGAAGTTAATTTTAAAAATGGGTAGTTTATGGGTAGATAAATACAGGCCAAACACTTTAGGAAAGTTGGACTATCACAAAAATCAAGCGTCACAACTTAAAAAACTTGTAAGTATGAAACCTAAATGAAGCATTCTTTTGTCCTTCATTCTAAATGAATTTGGGAGAAAGTTTTAAGCATTAGTTATGGAAATAAGTTTAAATAAAATTAATTTAGGTTCAAGGGGGTGACTTTCCACATTTTTTGGTTTATGGACCATCGGGGGCTGGTAAAAAAACAAGAATAATGTGTGTATTAAGGGAGTTATATGGGCCAGGTGTAGAGAAACTTAGAATTGAACATCACAATTTTGTCACACCATCCAATCGCAAAATTGAAATAGTCGCAATTGCTAGCAATTACCACATTGAAGTTAACCCAAGGTAAAGCATTCCTAATCCCATGCAGTGACACAAAATGGCAATTAAAAGATACATTATTGCAGTGATGTGGGAATTTATGACAGAGTAGTCATACAAGATGTTTTAAAAACTGTAGCTCAGACCCAACAGTTGGATTCTAATTCGCAAAGAGAGTTTAAGGGTAATTTAGCTTTGATTTAACATAAAAGGTGGGAGGTGTGCTAAATTTCTGCCCTTATAATTAGTGGTAGTTTTGATGGAAGTTGATAAACTAACTAAAGATGCCCAACACGCTTTACGTCGTACTATGGAAAAATATTCAGCAACTTGTCGCCTTATTTTATGCTGCAATTCCTCCAGTAAAGTTATACCGGCAATTAGAAGTCGTTGTTTATCAATTAGAGTTGCAGCACCCAATAATTTTGAGGTAGATTGTGTAAATTACACTCTACTTAATTAAAAAAATGTCTTAACTCCCAATTTATACAAAATCACTAAATAGATTGCGACAATTTTACAAAATATATGCAAAAAAGAGAATCTTTTAATCCCCCCTGAACTTGCAACTAGAATTGCAGAGGCTAGCAAACGCAATTTACGTAGAGCTATTTTGATGTGTGAAGCGTGCAAAGTTCAAAGGTCAGGAGTGGTTTTTTTAGTCTTTCATTCCAAATTAACCTTTTGAATATTAATTAATTAGACTTAATTTTTTAAGGTACCCCTTTGTACCCAATCAAGAAATTGCCATCCCTGATTGGGAACTATTCTTAACTGAAACCGCAAGAATGATTGTTCAAGAACAAAGTCCAAAAAGGTTAAATTTAGGCCCATTTTTCAAACTTCCCTTCCCAAAACTAAACTTTGATCAAAAGTCAAAATATAACATTTTTCCATTAATTTTTTAAAGACTTTTTGAAGTCAGAGGACGTCTCTATGAACTTCTATCTCATTTAATCCCTTGTGACGTAATATTCAAGGGTTTATTGAATGAAATGGTCACAAATTGTGATGGGGAATTAAAAAGCAAGATTACCCAAATTGCTGCTGAATATGAACATAAGTTGCAATTAGGTAGTAAAGCCATTTTCCATTTGGAAGCATTTGTTGCTAAATTTATGGCAATTTATAAAGCATTCTTAGAAGAAGCTATGGCGGGTGTTTTCTAAAATTAATAATTAATAATTAATAACAAGGACTACAAATTTGATGACGTTTTTATTTGGTTTTTTCTCTCAAACAAAAGAAATTAAAGAATTCATGTTTATTCAATTATTTTTTGTACATTTTGAGTTATTAATTAAGCTAATTAATGATTTGACAAATAAACTGTGTTATATAATGACATAGTCTTTCGTAATTATTGTACCATCATTACATTACTAACTTTACGTAACTTTACGTTAAAGGAATCAGTGAATGGTAACAATTCCAAAGTCTGATTTTCGATGTTAAAATCATATTCATATTCGTAGTTATTAACATAATCATCTCCTATTTTGAAATTAACTATGGGATTAACATTAGGCAAAATTATATCCAAGTAGCGAGGAATTGCTATTTCACGAGGGTTTTTAAGTTCAAGGGGGTCATTTGTGTGGGGGTTAAGTTCAGGGTTTGATGAAGATGAATGTAACGATGAATTTGAATTTGGGATTCGAAGATTATTAACTTTAAGAGATGAAAGCAATTCTTCATCTAAAACGATCATTAAAAATTATTAGTTTTAACTAAGTGAAAAAAAAATGTTTAGAGGTAATTATATTTGCCTATTGTTTCTTCAAAACCTGATTCAGAAGCCATTTTGAAGTACTTTTCAGCTAATTCTGGGTTAACAGAAACGCCTAAACCATTTTTATAACAATAGGCAAGATAATACTGAGCTTCAGGATCCTGAAATTCAAAATAATTTAATTTAATCTTCATTAATTACATCCGGAAAGTTTTAATCATGGATAAAGAATTCGCGTAAGGAAATTTGTTTTCACATTATAGGATAGGCAACTCCCTATCTCTGACTGTAGCTTATAGAGTAATGTCAGTTCTACTGTGCAAACGTCATACCATAGAGCAGTGTCGGTAGAGGGGGGAGTAGACTGTGTATCCCTCCCTCTAGGCGCGCTTTTGTAAGAGGTGATACTGTACGCGCCTGGTAGGGGGGAGTAGACTGTGTATCCCTCCCTCTAGGCGCGCTTTTGTAAGAGGTGATACTGTACGCGCCTGGTAGGGGGGATGACACTGAGCTAAGAGATAGAATAGAGTAATGTCAGTTCTACGTATGCAAACGTCATACCCTTCTATCTCTTAGCTAAGTGTCATCCCCTCTACCAGGCGCGTACAGTATCCCCTCTTACAAAATCGCGCCTAGAGGGAGGGATACAGTCTACTCCCCTCTCTACTGACACTATACTCTATTCCAAATATATTCTGTTCCAGCTTCGGTTGTCAGCAAGCGCAAAGCTTGATCTCTATGTAAAGTAGCTTTGTGTATGCTGACAACCGAAGTTGGAACCAAGTATATATGAATAGGCTACCGTCAGCAGGGCCGGAAATAAGCACAGGACACTGGACATTGTCCAATAAAATATTAAAATGTCCCATAATTATTTTAAAAACTAAGGGGGTCACTGGACATTTTGACCAAGTTTTGATAGCTTGACTATGAAGATGCGACACTATTTATGCACACGCCAGTGGACAATGTACAATAAATTTTCCAGTCAAATAGGGGGTCGCTGGACACGTGTCCTATAAGAAATTTTTCTTATTTCCGGCCCTGACCGTCAGAGATGGGGAGTTGCCTATCCTATAGCGTGAAAACAAATTTGTAATTTCCCTACGCGAATTTGAATCTTTATACATGGTTTTAATTATAATAATAATAAATGACCTTTGAACTTGCATCTAACAAAAGGGGGAAAGCCAAATTCCATTGGCTTTGTTCAAAATAATGAATTCCCATATGAGTTATGGCCTATATATGATACATTAATTTATCATATATAATTGTAAATGCACTTAATTAAAGGGGCTGGCCGGAGCTGTTGGGGTGAAAGGGGGGGGGGTCAAACTGTTGGTTAGCATATTGCTTACCCGCCCACCGCGACGGTGGCGCCATTCCTTATGGCCAAAGAGCTTTGTGTTTTCCCCCTGAACTAAGGGCGGTCTTCCCCCCCCCAACAGCGCTGGTGAGCCCCTTTAAAACTCAATTTACCTCAGGGACATTAAGTTTAGCAGCTTTATCAATTAATTTTAAACCTTTCTCA
Source organism: Phalangium opilio (assembly GCF_054372755.1). Lineage (NCBI taxonomy): Eukaryota > Metazoa > Arthropoda > Arachnida > Opiliones > Phalangiidae > Phalangium > Phalangium opilio. The sequence goes on along the minus strand of NW_028324187.1, from coordinate 873,546 downwards.
TAATCTTGAGGTAGATTACCTCGTCCCTCTAAATAATAAACCCCCAAATTATACAGTGCCATTGGATGATCTGCATTGGAAGCCATTTGAAAATGGTGTGCTGCCTTTGAACATAAAATAACCCTTATTAATATTTGGAAATCTTTTAATTAAATTTAACACGAATTTTAATAAAATTAATCACTTTTTCTAAATCAATCTCAGTTCCTCTTCCAGTTTCGTAACAAACCCCCAAATTAAAATGAGATTTAGCATTCCCTAATCTACCACCTTCTTGAAAATGTGTCAACCCTTTTCTACTGTCCAAATCTATCGCTTCTAAACCAGCTATCGTTTCTAACTGCCCAAAATACTCTTGGGAAATTAATTCTAACTCTTTCCTCGTTGCTTCTAAGCTTTCTAGAACCCTTTGTTGTTTGATTTGAACCGGATCAGTTTCATTGTTGCAGTTATCGGAGGTTGTTTGGGGTGTTGTTCTTTGGGAATCTGGAATTGCTAATTTAGGGGCAATGTTTTTTGATTTCCCAGGGAGGGCCGAAACTAAACCCCATAATAATCCCCTGACTTTCTTGCATAGAAATGGTTGGGGACATTTTGAGCCTCTTTCAACTGGTTTTACTCTATTGCCATTACATAAACGGAAATTTAAACCCAAAGCTAATGCAGTTCCCACCCAACCCACAGTTTCAAGTAAAGAACATTCGTGGTGTGGATAATATTCTCTTTGTTCATCGCATGTCCTTTTGCGATGACCTTGTTTGCCCCCCTCCCCCTCCCCATGTTCTTGGTCAGAGCTCTTGAACACATATTGAATGCATTCACTAAAAGTTAAAAGGTGTCAGATGAATTTTTTTGTCTTAATTATGTTGTTTGTTAATTATACTTTGCTGGAGGTTTAGTTAGATCTCCGAATTTGTTTTTAGTGTTTCTTGCGATTGTTTTTTTGTCATTTAGTTGAGTTGTTCGCAGTAATGAAGAAACAACTATAAATGTGAAAATATTTTAGTGTTCAGTCGGAATTTTCTTTTTAATTCTTTTCTGACCTCTGTAACGGAGGTAGCTCCACATTATGATTTTTTTTATAATTTAGATGTTATTAATATTTTCTTAAAATTATTGGTTCAACTTTTACATTTTTTAATTAGTTAAAAACAACGTTGGTAGGTTATGCCCTTGATTGAGCCTACCAAGGCCCAACTGCAAATTTTTGAACCAAGAATGCACAGTTGCGCATTCTCGTCTTTGTGTCTGCGAATCTTAGTGTATTGTGCAGTTCGGTGCAATAATAAATCTTCGCATGGAATAAGCAAGCAACGAAAACAATACCGAGGAAATAGTTCGGGTTACTTGTTTCATAGCCTTGAACGCTCTCTTAGTCGCTCTATGATAATATGATAATAGCCAATGAGATGACGGTTTTTTCGCGGTTTTTCTACTATTTTCTCTGAACTTCTGAAGGTTGCAACTTTTGACTGGTACGGTGGTACCCGGTGCAGTCTGTTCGAGTCTTTTCGCCTGTGCGGGTTTGTGGTTTGTGCGTGCCGCGTTAATAGCCTGTTTTCGTGCCTTGGCTTTCGTTGAAAACTCAAATTCAAACTTTCGAAGGTAAAAAACGTATATTTAGTTAAAATTTTCCAGAAAAGATAAATTGTCATTTGATTATGATTATGCATGATGTTAAACCTAACCATATTATTTGTGGACAAATTCTTTGTTCTGAAGAAATACCGTGAATTTGCACTTTTCTAAGATATCACTTTGGGTTTGGGCAGGTTCCCTTTAGGCCAAAAGCAGGGGGTACCTTAATATTGTCCGTCAAATTCATCATATTAAATTAAGCAGTAATATTAATTTATGGCCGAATATTAATCAAAATATAATTAATTTCGTTTCAGAATAAACTGTAAAGATGTCTGGATTAAACAAAGCTCAACTGGAGCAACTTGAAACTTTCATAAGTGTTTGCCGAGATAACCCAGCAATCTTACATATCCCAGAGCTTAAATTCTTCAAGAACTATCTCGTTAGGTATGTTAAATTAACGTCTTTATCACTTAATTATTTAGAAAGATCCAGTTTTGTAGCTATAAATCTAGTTCTTTTAACTAGTCCCTAATTGTTAGTGTCTACCCATTTGATCTATTTACAGTTTGGGTGCTAGAATCCCCGCTCCAACATTTAAGGCTCCAGCTGAAGATGAGGAACCACAAATATTCGAACCAAGGGCTGCTGAGCCAAAAATGGAGGAAGATGAACCCAATGTAGAAGAAGTTGAAAGCAGCGAAGAGAGTGAAGTTGAATTAGATAACGCTGGAGTGATTGAGGCTGATGAAACCGAACCTCTTCCTTTTGGTGATGATTCTATCGAAGTCACTGAAGAAATGATGGAAGAATCTGCTGAAAAACGAGGTCAAGGTCAAGAAGCTCTGAGTGAAGGCAAACTTGATGAAGCATTACAATTGTTCACAGAAGCTATACAAAAAAATCCTCAAAGTGCCCCATTATATGCCAAACGTGCTGGGTAATTATTATTATGTTTTCTAATTAACATTTAACACTGTTCGATAAACTTTCTAGTGTTTTTTATTTGTTAACCTCAATATTTAACACTGTTCGATAAACTTTCTAGTGTTTTTTATCTGTTAACCTCAACATTTAACACTGTTCGATAAACTTTCTAGTACTAGTTTTTTATTTGTTAACCTCAACATTTAACACTGTTCGATAAACTTTCTAGTGTTTTTTATTTGTTAACCTCAACATTTTTCCCTTTTTTTCCCTTCTTTTTCCATAGTGTTCTCATCAAACAACAGAAGCCAGTGGCTGCTATTCGTGATTGTGACAAGGCTCTTACTTTAAACCCAGATTCAGCATTGGCTTACAAGTGTCGTGGTAGAGCTAACCAACTTTTGGGAAAATGGGAAGAAGCGGCTTTGGATTTGGCTAATTCGCTCAAAATTGATTATTCCGATGATGCCAATGATTGGTTGAAAGAAGTAACACCTAATGTAAGTCTTGTTTTACCATATTTTCTGGTGGAGGTGAAAAGGGGGGGGGTAGCGGGGGGAGGGTTTCTACTGAAGGGTTAAAGTGACATGTCACTCTCACGTGGCCCTGTGAATTGTGTTTATAAATGACGTCATTTGGCTCTAAATGTGGCTTATTTTGTAAAATATCAGGGAGTGTTATTGTATCTCAATATATACAGAGAGAATTAAGAAGGGGAGTTGAAGGGGTCGTTTGGAATGTAGCGCAACGTCGTCTGCTAAACGTTATCTAGGCAGGTCGATTTCCGGTATGATGCGTTTGTAACAGAGAGATTTTAGAACATGTGACTGGAAACTCGCCTACCCTAAAAAGCTCAACGCGACATCTTGTTTGGGCGTCATCACGTTTAATAGAGTCAAAGGGGGGGGCCTTCCACTCCCCTTCTAAATTCTCTCTGATATATAAGAGTTGATCAGAAACTGATATATAGAGTAGTGGCAGTGGTACTACGTATGCAAACGTCATACTCTTATATTTCTTATACTGGGCGCCTACAGTATCCCCTCTTATAAGAACGCGCCTAGAGCCCTAGATGGGGGCATACACAGTCTACACCCCTCTCTACCGACCACTAGTGCATTGAGTAATTTCTTCCCCATATATGGGAAGGTCATCTTACCTTAGTGATATGGTGATATCCATCCTTCTGGGATCAAATAGTATTCTGTCTTACAAAATTGCTCCAACGCGTTGAGGATACACAATTCAATCCCCCGCCCTTCTCTACCGAAATTGAGCGGAGAGTATTTTGTGCTCAGTGTAGCTAATCTAAGAAATTTGGTATGAGCCATTGAAGCCTGAATATTATCTTTGCTTTGTTATTATGGCTGAATATTGACTTTGACTTATTATTATTATGGCTAAATTTGTTATTGAGGGGAAACCCGCAAGTTTTCTCTATGCAAGTAGGTTTAACCATAAGTTCATAAGATACATTCTATAGAATAGTGTCAGTACTACCAGAAGCGGATAATAGAAGAAGGATGACACTCTGTATCCTCTTTATGCTTTAGTTATGTAACGTCATTATTCCCAAGCTCACCCTTTTAGTTTGCTTTCCCGCTCATCAAATTACAAATGGCCATCGTACAGTAAGGTGAATTCTATAAATGTTTGGCACTAAATCCCCAGCAATCATCCCACAAACTTCGTCTTGACGTGGGACAAAAATGCACAAGCGCGTCTTGCCAAATATTTAAACGCTAATAGAGTAATGATGAGGGAACTATTTATCGCGTATGTGATTCGGTTTAGTAACCTTGCTCTAAATGATCCGATGTTGGGAAGAGTGACGTTACACTTACCCCGCTTTCTGGTACACTTCTCTCGAAGAAAAGTATTATATACTTCTGGTACTACGTATGAAAAAGTCATACCCTTCTATCTCTTAGCTCAGTGTCATCCCCCCCTCTAATAGGCGTGCACAGTATCCCCTCTTACGAGAAGGCGACTAAGGGAGGGATACATAGTCTACGCCCGATTTCTAAGGACACTAGTCTATAAGTTTGTCACGAAGTGACGTAGGTCGTAAATTCTCCTTAAACGATGCCTGGTGAGGTGCTGTCCGAAGGCTTACTACAGACTAAATAGAAAGATGGACTGAAAAATTAACCGAGTGTAGTACTTAAATTCTCGCTTGTCGTTCTCGAACTAGCTCAAGGTGTAAATCTCTAGCATTACGAAGTGTAGGAAGTGTCATACATATCGTTATAACACACTCAGTTTAATTTCAAGAGATACGAGGTTGACACTTTCAGCCATTATATTTCATTTAAATCCCGATATAATTCATAATCTATATATGAACTTCATACAGTTAGCACCATTCGTAACTATTTAATTGGCACTCAATGATATTTACTTAAAATATCGAAACATTTTAGGATAAATTTAATAGTTTATCACGCAATTTATTTCATTAAGTTTTAGACCCCAGGGAAAGGTTTTCAACGAAGAATGATAATTATATTTAGTTAACAAATAATTAGCGGCGTTTCTGAATGATTAGAGATCTTCTCTATCAGCTGCTTTTGATTTCTTCGATTTTCCCCTGACTTCGTGTAGTTGCTTAAGTAGTTCTGGCAGTTCGGTATTGATGGCCCTGTTTAGTTGATCCAAGTAACAGGAACTGATATATCCGCAATAATCTTTGAGGTACTTGAACGTAGTTAACTGGTGACTTTCGAAAAATCCGGTGTATTTTTTCAAATCGAAGAAATCGTGAATACTGACGTCCTTTTGAGCTGATATTGCTTTGAGTGATATATGAGCTTCCGGTTTAGAAGTTATCTCGTCAGCTACTTCTTGGGTATTCTTGAAAATTGATTTCTTGCGGTACAAAGTGTTTAGGAAATGGTCGACTAGTATCGCGTGGTTTCGAACGTATAATGCGTGTTGACGTAACGCGACAATTTTGTTTTCAATGGCATTAGCGACTTCTTCGTATAAATCTTTTAGGAGACTTATTTCTTCTTGTTTGAAAAAATCGTGGCTGTTTGAGGATTCAGGGTTGAAATCACGTGACCAGAATGAACCGACGTAAACTCTAGGTGGTTCAGTTACGTTTATTAATGGAGATAGATTCCAAAATAGGGCTCCGTAGACTTTCATTAGTTCTTGGTGTTCTAGAGTATCGGCTTTGTTCAGAATTATCCTAACCTGTAGATCAAATTCATCGTTAATTGAACTTAATAGGCTAATTTGAAAAGGTCCATAGAGCTATCTCAGAAGCCTTAGTGTGACGTCACCCATGCTATTTGCCCGTAGAACCGAAGTGGTACCAAACATGGTCGCCCACTGCCAAAGCTAAGCCAGTGACGTTTTACCTAGGCACTGACGTCACAACTGAGATAGCTCTATTAGGAAAATTACCTTGGGTTCGTAGCCTTTCAGGTGTTTAAATAATTGTTCCAATTCTACACCCACGTCTAATTTTGAGGGGTCGAATATGACAATTATGACTTCGGAATGTGACATAAACCATTGGCAAACGTCGTTGAAAGGGTATCCACGTTCTCTTTGTTTTTGGTTTTCAATTATTCCTGGGGTATCTATGACTGTGACCTAAAAATACGCAATTTTATCAGCTACATTTTTATCTGATATTGAAATTGAGATTAATATCGGGAGTGTACTACCTTTTGTAAAAAGCTACTGGGAAGTTTTACGGTTTTCAACTTTTCCAAAAATCTGTGACCGAATTTTTTGAGATGGGAATACGAACTCTCAAGTTCAAGTACCATGCCATCGATAGTTTTGTAGTCGTCACCGTGAACTAGAATTGTGAAATCGGTTGTTGTTGGTACGGCTCCTGTTTGGAAGAAATGATCTTACGTTTTAGATAAATCGTTTTATATTCGATGATTTCAAATCATCGTCATGCATTTTTCATTTCTGGTTTTCCAGTTACGTTTTTTTTTATTTTTGGGTTAAAGTTAGTTACTAAGTACCTTTAGTGCGCCTGTTAGCTAAAATTAGACAAAATAATTCTAAGGACTTAATGGGTTTAATAAAAATTAATTGGGATTAACTGATGGTTATACTATTTTTAGTTTAGTTTTAGTAACATCAGGGACTTCACACTATTACTGTAGGTGAAGGTTTTTCGAGATTACTGTGCTCAAGTGGACTTTAGTTTGAAATTAAATTGAGCATTTAGAGTACTTTAGTAAACCCAATTTTGTAAGACATTCTTTAAGAGACTGTTGCTAATATCAATAAGAAGTTTTGGCAAAGTGTGAAACCCCTGAATGAATTATAAAGACGCCAAATTTACCCGAAGCTAAAGCATTAGGTTCATCCTCAATTCCTAAAAGATAGTTAATCATTGAAGTCTTCCCCGTACTCCATGGTCCAATGAATGTAATTTTGGGTTGAGCGTAGATATCACCTTCTGTTTAACGACACCAATTAATTAAAGGCCCATTAATTAACAAGTTTTGTTAACTTATTAATAACATATACTTTACCCGAGAAACTGTAATGGGTTACGTCCTTAAACTTGTAAGCTTCTTCTAATGGTTTGACACTTTGTTGGTAAATTGTTTTTAATCGTTCCACGATGATACCATTCAGATCATTATGGTTTTTGTCCATGGGGCTTTGTAGGTGAAAAGATTGATCCAAATGTTTGCGAGATCTACGGTTAAATGGACGTGAATTCCACGAAGTTTCTGTTTTTTTAACATTGTCCTCTGATAATGGTGGGGGTGGTTCGGTTGGTTTCACTTTTTTAGGCTTCACTTCTGCAAAATATGAAATACTATGTTTAGAGTAATAGGACATTTTTTTGCCACCATAGACAAATTCGTTGTAACACACAGGGGCGAGACCACCATTGGGGTATTCTCCCTCGCGCCAAGGAGCAACACCAGAGGCAGTGCGAGTTGGTTTGCCTCCCGCCTGTTGTAGTGAACTCCGTCTGGCGTTGCTTCTTGGCGCCAGGGAGAATACCCCAATGGCGGTCTCGCCCCTGTGTGTTGGTTTCTCTGTTTGTAATATCCGAATTTGTCTATTGTCTGAAATAACCCAACACAACATTTTAGTTTCATAGGGTACAAGTTGGGCTGTCTGTCACACCCTTAGTTGGTTTATTTTCGATATTCTAGTGTTATTACCATCCAGAGTTGGTTTATGACGTATATTTTCAAAGCTTTGATTTAAAGGGAAGTTGTATTTATCAGGTAATCACAATTAGGGGCTTGGTTGACGAGTAATTCTCAAGGTTAGTTTTAGTTCTCAACGAAAATTGATATTTTACAAAGCTTATTTCCTCATTTGGTACACAGAAATTGAAAATATTCACTTACCATTATCTTTTTTAATTGTATCCAACGATAATACGCTTAAAAATAAGCAGAGAAACACTATAATCGCGGTTACTCGCATGATCCTTTTTATTATAAAATGGTTTCGCCAGTGATTTTAATGATAATCAAAGTAAAACTGAACTAAATCTTTTAATTTTTAAACGGAAAAAACCTTGATTAGTACGTCAGAACCGGCGTATCTGTTTAAAAGGCTTAGTTTTGTAATGCGTAACGTTGCCGGCTTCGGCCTTTAATAATCTTTAGACTAGACTAGACTGCATCCATGCACACTACGTAACGCTCTGTCGATCGATAGCTGTATAAAAAGTAGAAACCGCCAGGAAAATGTATTGTTAAAGCGTTGGAAATTTATTCCCCCCCTTATCGTTTTCCCCATTAATTTTCATATCTTTTTAGTCTGTTGCGAGGCTCTCGGTTTAATTTCTTATGCTAAGGTACTTGAAATTTCAACTCTTAGATCTTAGTTCGGGTTTAACTGTTTATACGGATAAATATCCTTATCAAAAGTAAATTAAGTTCAAAGTTATTATACAGTGTCTGGTAGAAATTAACTAGGGGGATGCTCTTTGGGCGATTTCGAGTCAAAAATGTGCTTTTTATGAAATTTTTCCGTCAATCCAAACTATAACACTTTTCGCGATTTTATAATTTTTGGTTTAATTTACTTTTAACTGTATCGCAATCAACATTTTAATTTGTGGTTATCCGCACAAACGTATCTGATTTAGTTCGTCAAGGAATTATGAAATATTCCGAAAAACTATATCGTGATAGACATTGAAATTTTTTGCGTAAAATCAGAAGGGGATAATAGAAGAAGGATGACACTATGTATCCTCTTAATACTTTAGTTATGTAACGTGATTCTTCCCAGGCGAGGGAGACCTTTTTGTTTGCGCTCCCGCTTATCGAACTTAAAATGGGCATCGCACCATGCTAGGGTGAATTCTGTAACTGTTTGGTACTAAATCCTCAGCAATCAACCCACAAACCTGGATTGTCTTGACGTGGGACAAAAACGCACAAGCGCATGCGCCTTGGCAAATAGTTAAGCGCTAATAGAGTAATGATGAAGGGAACTATTTATCGGTTTAGTAACCTTGAGCACTCCAAATGTAAAATTATGTTGGGTAGAATCATGTTACAACTACCCCGCTTACTTTGTGACACACTTCTCTCGAAGAGAAGTATTATATATACTTCTGGTAAAATGAAGCCACATTTCCAACGCTGTCCAATTTTATTATTTTTAAACAAACTTTCGTATTTACAAGATTATAATGTAAATACAATAGCCAGGAGAAAAAAAAGAGAAATTAACTTTTTAAAAACATCTATTTTTTAAGTGTTTTTATCTACAAAGTAATTAATAATTTAAGGTTAAAAATTGCCTCCAATTTTAATTCTAAATCATTAGTTGGTTTTAATTATTAATTGAAATTCCTCGCGAGTACTCTCATGTTGTCAGTTAAAAGTCTTTAATTTCGGAGGAATGTCTCCTTAATTAATGAACCACAAGAAGAAAAAAAACAACGAAAATTTGAAATAAATTGGACAACTTAAACGACTACGTCCATCGGGGAGTTTTTATAAACCATTTTTGTGGTTGTTCGTCCATCTCTTCCGGTTTTGATCCTCTCGACTCGAAACACTCCACTTCCGGTAGACGTTGTCCTGTAAGACGCGTTGGGTACTTTTTATTATTTTGGTGGTTTAGTCAAGTTTTTAGACTTTAAAAACTGTCCAATTAGAGTGCACGATTTTAACTGACAACACGAGGTCACGTGGTACTTGAAACGAAGACGTTTGATCAAAAAATATCCAAAAAAATATACGTCCGCTAGTGATGGTAAGGCGCTGACGTATCCGTGACGCACTTTCCAAAAAAAAAATTAAAAAAGTTTCATTCAAATGATGTAAACGGATCACACAATGGCGAGTTGGTTTGGAAATTGTTATAAACCAAATCGCGGAACTATTTAAGTAATTAAGTAATTTTAAATTAATCCAGGGTTATATTTCTTTTTCTTCAATTTTGAAAAATTTAGTTTATGGGATATTTTTTGGTGTGGTATTCAACGTAACGCGTCATCTTGATGTGTGTGTTTTATCTGGGGTTGTCCTAATTCAATTTTGGTTCTTCATCTGCCCTTTTCATCATCCCATTCGGACGGTTGAATTTTCGTTCGCTTCTTGTATTTGCCGAGCAACTCTGGTAAATCGTAGGCGATTGCCAAATCCAATTTATCCAAAGGACATCCCTTGAAATAGCTGCAAGTGGCGGATAGAGGCGCGAAGTCGTACAAAGGATTCAATCGGAAAAAGTCGCGGTAGACTTCCGGGTCGGGCAGGTCGTAACGGCTGACGTTGGTTAGGGCGCTGAGGCCGGCGTAAATGCCGTATTGGTTCGGGTTTTCGGTTATAGACGAGGCCACTTCCTTGCGGTTGCTGAAGATTGACTTATGACGGAAGTACGTGGCTAAGTAACAATCGACCATCTTGGCGTGGTTGCGGACACGAACGGCGTGACGTCGGGCGTACGAGATGCGGTTCTCAACTCGCTTGTCCATGGTGAATTTGATGTCGTGGAGTAAAGCCTTCTCCTGTTCCATTAAGAATTTAGCCGGGGAACCTAGAAAGTTCAACGTTGTCATGACGATGGCATTGTGTTCAAGAGGGTTTTTAACGTACCTGGATGGAAGGGCTTTGTAATCAAGGACACGGTGTAGATAACTGGTGCTTCAGAGCTGCCTAACATAGGTGATAAGTTCCAGAAAAGCTGGCCAGTAATCCTCATGACGTCACGACGACGGATAGCGTCGGCTTTATTCAAGATAAATCTAATTTGAGCTTCACGACCTTTAAGTTGGTCCAGAACAGCTTCCAACTCGTTTCCAATCTCCAACTTGGTTGGGTCGAAGACAATGTAAATAGCGTCTGCGCGGTCAATAAACCATTGGAAAGCTTCGTTGAAGGGGTATCCCTTGTCCTGGGGTTTTTTGGTTTCCATGATTCCAGGAGTGTCCACCAATGTTACCTATTCAAGGGGATGTTTACTTTCACGGTCCTTAAGCCAGTTTCTAATGTCAAACCTTTTGGAGAAGCCTGTGGGGCATCTTAATGCCGCGGAAATGTTCCAAAAATCCTTGTCCGAATTTCTGAACAGTCGAGTAGGGCCAATCGGCCGCCATTTCGGTACCGCTGACCACCTGGTGCTTTTCACCGTAGGTTACCACGGTAAACTTGGTATCAGTTGGTTCGGGGCCTATAATGTAAATCAAAACATTTCTGCACCTATTTTGGATCGAGGTGATCCTTTTAATTGAAATTCTATGTAATTACCAGTCCTAAGGGCTGAGGGGGTTCTTTCCACCCCCAAAAGATAGTTGATAATGCTACTTTTACCGGAACTCCATGGACCCAAGAATAATATGGTGGGTTTGCCGAAAACCTCCGCATCTAGAATTAAACAAATTAATTGTTCAGCACGCTCCAATATTTGAAGCAAAATAACACGCCATTATCAAGAGCTGTGTGTACGAACCTCCAAGAACCCTGTTGCTGATGTCCTTGAACTTGTACAAGCCCTCCATGGGTTTGATGGCCTGATCGTAATTCTTCTTCAACTCTTTGAGAGTGGAAGTGACCAACCAATCCTCATCTTTGTCCGTTTCGGTTCCGATATCGTCCAATCCAAGAATGTCATCGATATGCTGCCTGGTTCGAATGACGAGTACCTTAGTCGGAATCTCGTCTTCGTCGTCATCGTCAATATCGCCTCCCAATTCCACTTCGGCCACTCCTGTTTCATCGTCCTCTCCGTCACTCTCACCATCACTGTCGCCCTCTTGACTCTCGTCTTGGACGTCAGCGGTGGTCTCGTCTTCGGTTGTTTCCTTGGTGTCCTCAGTGGTGTCATCGGTTACTTGAGGTTCGTCCGCTTCCGTTTCTTCACCGTCGTCTTTGGCTGATTCCTCAGCCTGACTCTCGGACTGCTCAGTCGATGGTTCGGATTCAGGAAGTTCCGATTCCACTCCAGCACCAGTAGCATCTTCTGAGAGGACACTCTTGCAACCAGAATTAAGGGACCAAACAAATTAAGTACATTATACGGTGGAACGTGGTGTTTGTATTACCTCTTCGGTCGTGGCCTCATCATCAGTGGTGCCTTCGTCGTCATCCACCGCCTCAGAAGTGGGAGAATCTCCCTCAGCAGTAGCCTCTTCAGTACCTTCTTGTGGACCCTCATCCTCATCGTCGCTTTTATTATCGTCTTGGGTCGTTTCCTCCTCCTGTTCCTGACCACCTTCTTTCACTTCGTCAGGTTTACCATCAGTATCGTCACCGGTCTCATTTCCAGTTTCGTGTTCGTCGTCATCATCGTCAGTGTCATCATGCTCGGCCGCTTCTTGACCATGTTCATCATCGTCCGAGCCATCATTGTCGGTATCCGCTTGCCTTAAACGACTAATTAGTAACAGACTACAATCCATAGTTATACGTGGCATACTTGTCTTGTTCGGGTTGTTCGTCTTGCGTTAGTTCCTCGGGTTCCGCCGGGGCTTCGTCTCCTCCATCGCTGCCTGACTCGGGAGTTGATGACTCCGCAGGCACCGGAGGATCGTCAGCCTCTTCTTTTGCTTTGTCATCTTCCGCCGATGAGCTACGCGGAACGGCCTGACTCTGGGCGGGCGATCCTGTCCAGTATTGTTTCAAAGCGGCTTCCACGTGCACTCGGCATTCGTTTACGGTTGGACCTTGTTCTGGACAAAGAAATGGTCACGAAACATTTAGTCGTAACAAAACACTTTTTGAAATTGAGATGTCGTTGTTGTTAGTGAATGAAACTAGGATTTTGTTGGGGCGTCTTGATTTTTTTACACCACCCACTTCGTCCTTGGGTTTTTATAAGCAGAACTAGGGTAGGAGCATCTGTGATGGTCGTAAATTCATTTTAAAAATAAAACTGGATGGTGTAGGATTTTGGTAACAAGTGTATTAGCTGAAAAGAGTCGTCGGAACTAGCGCAGTTAGCGACTCGTTTGTTTTGCCAAGATGTTTTATTTCGGAAAGGAAGATCTAGTTTTCTTCAGCGTTTTTAAAAGACGTTCTGCCCCAAAGACTCAACTAACAAATTGAGACTAAACAATTTGTAACTACGCTGATGTTAAACTTAACTTTTTAATCATGTTAGTGAGACACATATCTACGACCCCATTTTTATTGCAAATACATTAAATATTAATTGGTTTTAGAACTAACAAATCACTTCTGAAGAATGTAGTAGGCCTTGTCTTTGTAGGCTAACTTGGAAGTTAAGTTCTCAGTGTGTGGTTTTAGCAACAGCGACAATATTCAAGATCGCTTAGCTCTCGTTTGTACTACTAATACGCATCTTGGCTCCTAAGAAAAAAGGAGGATTCTCTTAGCTACCGCTCTCTTGGTCTCTTGGCAGCAAAAGCTGGTCTTCATGCAGTTGGATCTAAAAATAACCAACCCTAACTTTCTCTGGCGTTCGCGGTCTTCGTGCCTAAACTGGGAAGATGCTTTTTCAAAAACACAACCGGCTTTTTTTTTTCTAGAATTAATTTTCACCCTATCTCGACAACACCCTGGACTAAAACTAAGGCTATATTTTGTTTTAAACTTATTCAATATATGTTTAGGTTACTTAATTCACTTTGGACCAATTGGGACATACGCTTCTATACCCTAAAAAAATGTCCCGTTAGTTTGAGGTCATCTTCTATAAATAAATATCTTGTCGGAGTTCTAGAAAAATTATGATAATTTCTCCTCTCAAAAACCACGTAAAAATTTTGGCAACGCAAACATCGCTGGAGTCACCTACCAATTAGCCCTAACTTTAAAGTTACATTGTGGCTTTTTTATATATATATTTTTTTTTAATAGTTTGGGATTAGTTACCTTGGAATAACACACCACAGATGTGCCTATATTAAAAATAGACTTCCATGTACAAAAACTACGGTGGCTTTTAGCTCAGACACTGAGAGGTGGGACATTATGAATAGATTTGATCCTCTCTCAGTAGCTTAACGTCTTGAATATATATATAGGTTGCCCGTTTTGGTTTAACCTAGATCTTGCTGAGCTCTCAGATGTTAGGTTTACAAGAATTTCGAGCCCTTCCCTAAGACTCGGGTGTCCTTAGACCTTGGGGAACGTGATCAAAAAAGGTGTTGAATTTCGCTCCTATCTTCAAGCCAACTCCTTACATTTTTTATAGCTAAGCCTATTTTATTCTTAGTTAAATTGTACAAAGAACAATAATGGAATGTTAAAAAGTAATCGAAATAGGTTGAAACCGTGAATTTTAACCAACACACAAGGACCACCTATCCATACCGCGTTTATGGTTAAGGAAAGACAACTTTGTTGTTAAAACAGTTTTAATGTTAAAATAAGGAAAAATTGAGGAGTATTTTAGGACGTAATTAGAGTTTCGACTTACCAGCGTTAGCGTTATTAGCTAATAATGCGATTACACTCAATAAACCGAGGACACACCAGCTAACACCACACTTGGCCATCTTGGCCCTACCGCGGAAGGCAGTTGGGCTTCCTGGCCCGTCCTATGTGCTCGTGGGCGCGAAAGGAAAAAAAGCCGGTATCCGTTGCACGCGCCCTCTACGATACGTGATGGCCTCTTTGAGCTACGCAAGTACTCCCAACGCCACCGACCGAATGGAAAGACTTAACCGCTTTGAGACGTTCCTGGGACCATTGCCAGATTATTTCCCAGGCCTTTGCAAAGAGGCGAGAATTTTTTTTAAACCACCGTACAAAGTTTTTTGGCAATATAACCGTGATTCAACTTGGTTTTTTATACATCGGACTCGACTAAGGAAGTTAATTTTGTACCATGCACGTTTTGGGACGGATTAACGCGGCGTTTGCCCTCAGTGACAGCAGACGCTGGACACTTTGATGCTGCTACAATGTCTACCCGAGAGTCTGGTAGACCTAAGTCGAGTGAGATACTGAATTACTGACGCACGGTACCTTTTGCGATGGTTACTGGAGTGAGAAACGTAATTAGTAATTAAAAGGTAGTTAACTGAGTAATTAAGGACTTGGTCGTAGTGTACCAGAGCCTTTCTTTCTTCTTGACTTCTTTGAAGTTAAATTTGGTTACTGGTTACAGGGGGAGATGTTATCTCAAAGCGAGTAGAATGGGGAAAGGGATATATAGCGGATCAGATACACTGTTTTAAGTAGCAATTTCAAACATCGCACGGTAATGACACATCCTCTGATCAAGGCAGTTCAATTTTCCTATTGAATTTTAAACGTTATCTAGGTATACAGTACACTATAGAATCAAACGTCTTGCCTTCAAATAGGTTTTTCATTGAACTATAAAAGTTGTTCAGTAAACATGGTATTCAAATAATAACGAACTATAGAGAGGCCTATGTTCTATCATATGGCGAGTGCCAATTGACTCCTTGGGTTTTCAAGCATGCTTATTGAAAAATCCAGATTTACAATGGAAGTTATGGGACACAGTTCGAAGATATTTGTTCAGAGCTTGGATGGAGTAAAACGCTTCCAAGTGGGTTTTACTATTTTTTTTCTTAACCGGAAAAGCTCTTAAAGCTGATTTAGTAAAATTCTTCCAAGAAATAGAGGACAGGGCCAATGGAACATTTTTCTTTCTACTTGTCTTCTGGATGTTCTCTTAATGTTAAAGACTAGTAGTAGCTGGTCTTAAGTCTTTTACATATGGTTTTAGAAGACATTCCAGCAAAGCCAGATTTACGATATATTTTTTTCGTGTGGCATTTCTCTGGTTGGGGGAAAAGACAGTCTAGTCTCGAAGGTTTCTGCTTTTAGTTCCTTCTTACCTCGGGAGGAAGAAAGTTTGAAAAATTCCAATCCCGTTGTTTGCCAAAAAGTGACGTCATGTAGGGGTACAAACAAAGGGGGGAATAGCGTGTCTTTGCCTGCTTGATTGAGAGTTATTTTGGCCCCGTTTGCCGAATATTGCGTTTCGTATCAAGCATTCTGTCACCAAAGAAAATTTGCCAACGAATGGAAACTTCTGGGTTAGGGTTTTGTGTCGCAGTGACTTTGATTGTTTTTGATATGTAATTATAATGGGTTAATAAAAGTATTTTTCCTATGCTTTTCACTTTTACTGTTGTCAGTATTCGAAATCAGGTCCTAAAATAGACCCTTAACTTTTTATACAGGGTTCGAACAGACCTGAAATATCAGGAAAATAAGTTGACAAAAATTCGGCTCACTTTCGGAGACATTTTAATTTTGTAGTGAAATTTAGGCTTATCTGGACTAAAATAAAGTCCCGTTGTAATCACTTAGATCAGATTGAGACTGGTAGGCCTAAGGTGGTCTTACTTACTTACACTTCGAAATATCGTGGAAATGGTTTTTCCAAAGGTTGCCCGAACCCTCGTATAGAGGGGCTTTTGATTTAACCCCTGGCTCGAGGGAAGTAGATTATACTGTAGAGCTAAATTCATAAGGTTGTGTTTAAGAGATCTGAAATAGTGGCTTTGAATTACGCTTGAATATTAAAAATCATAAGTCTTAAAAAAATTTGACCATATTTATGTTATTTTTTGACAGGCCAAAAAGATCCAGGAACACAGGCGCAAATACGAACGTAAACGTGAACAAAAGGAGTTGAAGGAACGCGAAGAAAGATTGAGGAAAGCTAAAGAGGCCCGTGAAAAAGCCGCCAAAGAAGCCCAAGCTAACCCCGGTTTCCAAATGCCCCCTGGTGGAATGCCTGGTATGCCCGGAGGAATGCCTGGAATGCCCGGTGGATTTCAAATGCCAGCTGGATTCAGCCCCGAAAATCGAGAAGAAATCAAAGCCCAATTCGACCAGTTCCTCAAGAGTCCCCAAGTCATCGAAGCCTGCGGCAAGGTAAGACACAGAGTTAGACACCAAATGGGTGCGCACTTTTTTACACCTGGGCCGGAATTTCACGAAAAGGGTTCACTTGACTGTAGAACCCTTTTCGTATAAGTTCGGCCTTTATTTATTTATATTTTGTGAGGGAAATGAGACATACCTTGCATTGAATCTCTTTGATATTTTGCACTGGTTTATGCGAATGTTGTATACAGTTTGGTGGTTTGATGTTATTCCAGCAATTGCGACGCTTTGCGCTTATTGCGTAATATTTTATTTACACTGGGTTTTGTTGCACCTTGGCTTATTACCCCTTACCATGACCTAACACTATGCTAAAACATTGGTAGGCACTTACCTTTAGCCTGCGTTTGAGCGGTACATTCGCTGCAGGCATTGGTTTGGATTTATTTGCTCATAGTAACACTTGTACTTGTACTTGAAATCCCGTGCCACGGGTTATCACAATTATAACCTTACACCCATGAGCCGCGTTATCATTTGTTGTTTGATCATATGCCTCGCTTACTTGGGCTTAATCCTTCCTTACATACACAAATATTACGTAATTAACAAGTAGTTCCATCTGAAAATGGTGTAGCATGTATCTGCGTTTACCTTTATGGACGTAGGTAGTAACTTGTAGAATCCTATTCCTTGAATGTTTCCACGCTAACTTTGGTTTTCAAAGGTTATTCGCAATGTGTCGAGCAATGCCTTTGTCGTATTCCTTTTTTATTGGTGTACTTCCTAAAATCCCGCCTTGTGGCTTGTATTCTTAAGTATTTTACCTGGTTTTGCACAAATCCACTGGCACCATTGTTGCCTTTTTATTTGCTTGCCTTGGCATTATCGGTTCCGGTTTTTCGCTCGTCGTTGATTTTTCTCTTACGTCCTGGAAGTTAGTTCCATACCGGAAGTATATCTTCTGTACTTAACAGGATCCGGAAGTTGCTGCCGCCATTGAGGATTTGAAACAGAATCCAGCTAATTTGATGAAATACGTAAATAATCCCAAAATCATGAATCTGATGGAATCGATGGAGTTCTAAGTCCAAAACAAATTTGAATTTCCTCCGAATTTTTTCCCCTTTCTCTATTTTTCTTTCTTTTTGATACTATATAAAATTGCTATTATAATATTACATGATATAAATATCAACCCAGTCATTGTTTTATTCAAAACATTCAAAGATGCCATGGAAACTTCGTTGTACCATTTTTTTGCACACGAATTCATTTTTTTCGATCCCCTATACTAAATCATAAATATTATCATATATTAATACCGCATTTTTAAGGTATACAACGATCGTTTCTAACTTAATTAGTTACTAAAGATACAGGTAATTTAAATGAAGAAATGTAATTAATAGATTTTTCAATTTTTTTTTTTCAAGAGATATCCTAAAATACCTTCTTTTGAAATAAAGCTTTGTTGACAACCCCTTTGTTTATCGAAAGACATTTATTCTTAAATCATATTATACACAGCAACAATAATAACATCAAATTGACACAATTACTAAATCGTAATTAGTAACTAATGAAATTTAATTACGATATCAAATATCTTCACACAATTTAAACTATATTAGAATTAAATTCGCGTTTATGTTAATTAATATCGCGCGAATATATAATTAATGCTTAATTAATTAGTTAATAGAGATTATAACGTTAGGTTTTATTGTTGGTCCAGTCTTTAAACGAGTATTTAGGTATGTTTTCGCAGTCGATAGAGTTCAAATAATTAATTTTTCCATACGACACAATATAATTATTTGAATCTATTTAATTATATTTAATTATATTTTTTCATTACTTATTTTTTAAATTAACGTCACGCAAGTGTTCGCAATCCATGTCCGTATTAGTTTATATTTTTTGGTTCATAGTTTTGTACCGCGATATTATGTCCCACGAAGGATCATTTTTGATATCAATAGTTAATAAAAAAACCAACCACAAAGTATGGGGTGGTGGAATGTATGTTATGTTTCAGTAAAAATGGTCTAATTGGTGGCGTATTTGACACGGTACGATCTACGCCACGCTTCCATGAGAACGACTGAAGAATGAAATCGATAAAACACCATTAATGGCAAAGCTGTACGGGTAAAAATACCCCATGGTAATTTTCCGTAAAAATCTAATTGCATATTGCTGAAGACGTGATTTTGAGCCGTGAATAACTCCACCATCCATAGAACTATGTTGGTAAAGACGAGGTACATAACGACTTGTCGACCTGGTCGCTGCCTGCGACCTTCCTGTCCGGGAACGTAGTTTCGTTCGATTACTTGTCGGATGAAAAGCGATTGTAAGGCAGCGTGAAAAACCATCAATGCGCCGTCCACGAAGAGTACCATCTTATTGGTATCGAAGAGATCAGTACCACCGACGATCATGCTGGAGGTTCCGTAAGCGAAGACCGCTAGTACCGCGCTACCTTGTACCAAATCGCTCAATTTTCTATTTCGTCGGAACCGGAAACGTAAACGTTGTATTTGACAAAGGCCTAATAGAACGGCCAATGCCGATGTACCCAATACCGCCGTGTGCATCGTAATGAGGGCAAATAAGGTATCGAAGTGTAACTCGTGGTCGTGGCTCAGCACGAAGAATAGTATTAGTATGATCAGGCCGGCGACTAAGACCAGTAGGCCTAAGAATAAGCCTTTGCTAGAACCTTTGCAGTCGAGTTTTTTCTGGTGTTTCTTGCCCGAATCTCGCTTATCCGTGTCCGTTCCGTCTTGCGCCGAGGAACGGTACCGTTTAGAGGAACCAGGGTCCCAATCAGCGTTTCGCCAGAATGTGTAGATGATAGCGGCCGCGATAAGGTTGTATTGGACCGTGAATGGGGATAGGTACGGTTGAGCCATGTCCCATATCTCGCCGATGGTTGAGTTTTGAAGGCAGTAACGTAGGGTTAGCAAGTCTTCCATATTTTCTTCAACGGGTTTCCATAAACAATTGGCCGTAACTGTCATAAATCACGTCATTAAGTTAAAGGCTAATAGATGAATTAGATAACATATTAAATACAACAAACCGAATGTCCTGTGTTGATCATCTTCGCTCATGGCATGCGTCGTGACGTTGAAGTTCTTAGGAGGCCATCTTTGGCTGAAATTATGAGGGACGTGTATGTGTCCCAAGTATTCGCTCGTTGTTTCCCATACCACGACTTTGATCCAGGCTGCTAAGTTAGCTGACATCAGATGCATTAGTGACACGTGACGAAACCAACCCAAAGATCTGACCGCTTCCTGTAACATATATTCCCGTTAAAACACTCAATTTTATTAAGCCTCGGTAATAGTTAACTAAGCCTTGGTCTATCTAAATAATAATAACTTACCTGCGAATTGAGAAACAGAAAATGCATTTGTAGAAATGTGAAGAGACATGATAAAATAGGTTGAGCCATGTTGATTTCGTCAGTACAAGGGCGAGAAAGCGTAAAGATAGCGGCGATTTCTAAACCACTCGTGATTAATGTCCCCAATCCAAAGACTAAAGTAGTTAAACCTTGGTTAAATTTTTTTTCATCTGACGCTTAAGCGAACGCGTCAAACTTACGCAGCATTCCCGTTCGAAGGAAGATACTTATATCCGGGTTATGGTAAATAGTTTTCCGAACAACTTGACCTCCTCTTTCCAAGTCGTCCCCCGTTAGTTTGGGACACCTGTCCACCATCAGACAGATATAGATGCTCATGAGACATATGACACCTCCGCCCAATAGAAACGTGTACAAGTAACCCTGTGTACCATTAATTATTTTAAATTAGAAAATAAATCATTTGTACTTAGTGGAATACATACGTGATAAAATAACAGAGGAATTGGATTATTTAAAACTTCTGTCGTCACTAAAACCGCTGTCGCGACCAGCAGTAACTTGGCGTATAGACTACTAAGGACGTGCATTGTCTCGTTGCACGCGCCTCGTTTCCTTATAAATTAGAAATTCAACGTAAGTTTGTCGAATTCCCAAACTAGGAGAACCAATTAAGTCTTATGGTATGATCAAGGTGTCAGTACCCTATTCTAAGTCTGACTTAGGGCCTGGCTTTTTTAACCTAAGGTCATCAAGGAAAGGGGTCTTTATAGTACGTCAACAAGTACAAATGGAAAAGTTTGACAAATAAATGTCATTGTTGGTTAAATTAGGTATGCCAAAGTGTTTTCTGTTTAACCTAACCCAACTCAATTGCCCATAATGCTTAGTTCGTTTACAAAGTTCCCCTAATCTGGGTGGTGTGGTTTTCACATTAAATAGCGGTTATCAAACCCTGTCTTTAAGGTTTACCTATGTTGAAGGTATCCTTCGTCAGACCCACCACTTCCTCGTTTCTTGACAACAACGGACGTTGTCGTGTTGGGTGATAAAGCAGGTGTGTTCTCTCCAACCGGTTGTCCATTTTCGGTGAAACTGTTTGTCCGACTACCGCCAATTTGTCCGTTAAGACATTCGGGCGGTGGCGGAGGTAATGGCGGTGGAGTTGGGACGCCATTACCTTCGGGGATGTCCTCTAGAGGAGGCATGGGTGGCGGTTCCGGGATACTGTTATTGCTCTGCATCTCGTGATGGTACCTGGTTTTAACCAAGGTAATGTCCTCTAAGTTATCTTGAGGCGAGGACCTCTTCGGTATCATCTGTCGTACCTTAGGAAGAGAATTTAAAATCAGTTTTGAGGTATATATATATATATATATATATATATATATATATATAAGTTAGTGCGAGCTTCGGCGACTCACATATTTGTCTTTGGGTGGAATGAATACGTTCCACGCTTTGGATAACGGTTCCATTTAATTATTTAAACAATAATTTATGGATAAAATAAGTTGTATGACTATTAATTTAAGGGTTTTGTACTAGTTCCTATTACAAGTAGAGGAATTGAGTTGTGAAAGTGTTTAAAGTTCAAAATGGGACCAGTACATATAGAGATATATAGCAAATATTAACAAGTTACTTCCTCATTTGACATGGTCGGGGGCGGTTATTGTAACCCTTTCTCCGCACTCATCTCGGAGTCTCGGTTGCTCTTGTTTTTCGTACTCTTTTGATACATCTACTTAACGTCGGTCTCATTTAAACTTAATGGCTTTTTTATATGCCCTCGCTAGCTACTTCTACATTTACAAGCCACTTACTGAAGGTCTTCTTGTCTATTAGGACTCGGATACGTCTTATTTTAAAGTCAGCGTGAAGCTTGATATGCTATTATTTTCTCAGCAGTTTTTAATTATTTGCGGTTATAAATTTAATTGATTGGAATTGGTTTTATCTATGGTTCATCTTGTTCGATTTAAACCAAGAAAGGTGTACAAGACCCGCTATATGATATATCGAACCACCTTATTTAATTTCAAGAGTATCGGTTGAAATTTAAGGAAGCTATCGCCTGACCTTAAGGAGGGTTTTTAGAAATCCCTTCTAGCAGACAATTTTTCAAGATGGCCCGCAATATTATTTAAACCGAGAACTATTCAGATCCGCTATTATTAGGAGATAGTTAACCAGTATACTCATTGTCAGTGTTTGAAAACATAAGCATGTTATTCCGCAAGAAGGGTTATTTACATTTATGCCCGCCATTTTCCAATATGGCTGCAGGTTGAGAAAACCTTAAACTACTATTTGAAGAGTAGCGACATAGCAAAACTAATTTCAAAATCCTGGGTAAAGTGGTTGGGTTGAACAGAACTTGTACTGATATAACACAGTTATGACGTCATATACATGGATGAAAAAGCTCTCTCGACACCCCAAAATGTTCACTATCCCTTTAAATCCATCCTTTGATGTCACTATAGAAGCGCGAGAAACAGCGATTTAATTGGTAGTTTGTTGTTACATTTAGTCTTGAACGGAAGGGGCCGTCACTTATTATTGACAGCTTTATAATTTAATTTTATTATTCCCAATGTACTTGCGAAGTATAAAGCTTGTTTACCCTGCACTCCCCGGCGACTTTCAAAGTCAAATCATTGATCTCTATAGTTAATCTTTAGTCTAATTCATATCCGGACGGGAGAGCTAGCACCGATGTTTACAATTTGGGAAAATGTACAGAATGAAATTATGTTTTGGTTCATTTAGTTTTCGAGATAGGCTTGTTAGGAATTGCGTGGGAAGGTTACGAGCGTTTAATTATGTGTTTAATTGAATTTATTTACGGATGGACTCTGACCTATACTAACCAACCACGAAGAGAAAGCTCGCGAGGCCTCCTGGGTAGAATTAATAATAGAAAAGTTGTCAAGGAGAACGAGAATCGGATGTTTATTAAATTATTAAAAGCAAAAGCCACGCGCCGCCTTTGGGGCGTTGTTTGTACAGGTGTGAGTTAAGGAGGGTATTGACACTAAGTAAATTAGTCTTAATTTGTAGTGCACTAACCTTTCTATGGCCATAATCATCTACTGTATACAGGGTGTTTCTGATAAGTCTGGCATATATTAAGGGGAGATGTTCTTAGGGAAATTTTGAGTCGAATATGTTCTATGACATTTTTCCGTCCGGGCCACTGTTTTCGAGTTAAGCTACTTCTATTTCTCTGAAATATTTCTGTCGAACTTATACAGACGGTGTTGGTGTTACTAAGAAGCGATATCTAGTTTACTAGGGAGAAGGTTTAAGATGCCTAATTATTCGCGCGCCATAGTCCCAGTCCTCCTTTCAAAATACAAGGGGGACGTAAAAGGAGGCCGGGCTATTTCGCCTCTCCTCAGTCGGAAAATACGTAATTTTCGTCATTCGCGTCGCGCTGACGTGAGTTTTCAAGAACCAATGAGATGCTGGTTGTAATTTAGAGGCGGGGATAACTCCGGACCTACGTTTGGACTGGAGATAAAGCTAGATTATAAATGTGGCGAATTTATACCTTCTCCCTAATAAACTAGATATCACTTCTTGGTGTTACCTTACATGTATTGTCATCAGTTTTTATGTTATTTTTTTTTTAGTTTTCAAGCCTTGAACCACAAAAACCCCCCTAATTTGAATACAAAGGACTCTTTTATAAGTCCCTTCTTACGTGTCTTGAAACATGATTTCAATCTATCGTTTTTGCCGAGTAAGCTTCAAATTTACATGATGTAATACGATATTTAGTTATCGTGAAAAGTAAAAAAAGAAATATCGTGTCGAAATTGAATTGAAAAGCCGTATTGGCTAAGACGTATTATAAACAATTTAGTTACGATTAGATTTAGATTCGACGTGGGAAAACGTTTATAAATATAAAGATAAATATCTCTTAAAGTTCCAAATCAAGTGAAAGTTAAGCTGGCTTTAAATCAAAGCCAAGTTTTTAAGGCTTCTCGTGAACTTCAAGCTCTGTGAGCTTTTCACATTGAAATGAGGCATTTGTATTTTTTTATTATTTTTACTTTTTTTTTTTTTTTGGTTGGTGTATGGTTTTATCTTAAAGTTTGTTTATTCTTAAACGCTTCTTTGCTCATAGGTTGACCCAGAATAAAAAGAAAATATCTACATAGAGTAAATAGTCGATTCAAATTTCTCATTTTTAGGGATAAATTACAAAGTTGAAATATCTCAACCGTAGTCGTATTTTAATAAGGGGAGTTTAAACACATTGATCAGTTTATACTAGAGAAAATTTATGCCGTTATAGATCATAGCAGAAGTAGATAATACTTCTCTTCGAGAGAAGTGTATGTACCACAAGCGGGGTAATTTTAACGTGATTCTTCCCAACAACCCTTGACACTTTGAGCAAGGTTACTAAACCGAATCACATACGCGATGAATAGTTCACTCATCATTACTCTATTGGTGCTTAACTATTTGTCAAGGCGCATGCGATTGTGCATGGATTTTTGTCCCACGTTAAGACAATCAAGGTTTGTGGGTTGATTGCTACTTGGATTTAGTATCAGATAGTTATAGAATTCACCCTAGCACGGTGCGATGCCCATCTGAAGTTTGATGAGTGGGAGAGCAAAGAAAAAGGACTCCCTCGCCTGGGAAGTATCATGATACATAACTAAAGCATTAAGAGGATACAGAGTGTCATCCTTCTATTATCCCCTTCTGGTTATATTGATTAATTGTATTATAATATTTAAACTTTATAAATGGAATTGAAAATGCCCAGTTTAGAGTTACTCGAGCTCTTCTTAGATAGGTGTAAAGAGAAGCTAAACTTTTTGATTACATTACAATAATTAAACTTAATATCATTTAATTTAATTTAAAAGTTTTACACGGAAAGCTCACCCGGAGAACCTTGGCACCAAACACCTCATAATCCTTTAACCCAAAAGCATTATTTACTATTTAAACAGTTTAGAAACGGTTGAAATACCTCAAAGGAAATTAAGCTTAAATAAGTTAAATATTCACATTATAAAGGTCAAAATATATCATTTCCTTCCTTAAAAAGTTAAAAGATGTCCCGGGATCCTTTGTTAAAACAAAGGAAGGTTGCATTTGTTAAATTTCAAACACATCCCCACAAATTACGTACAGTAAACCTAAACCTACATTCAAATCCTTTTGAATTAAACCGCCTCTCTGTTTTTGGCTAACGTATCTTTTTATTTGAACATAAGTTTTAAAAGAAAAAAGAAATAAAAATGCCCATCAATTTTGTTGGGATCACGTTTAAGCGGCGCAACTGTTACAATTTTATATGGAAAGGACAAAGAACATAATTTGCTGGTTTCCCGTAGATGTACACACGTGTTTTATGATACAGATGAAACCGTAAAATCATTTGACGCGTGACATGAAGGGTTTTCTAACCTCGTGACTTGACACCATTTTTTTATTATTATTATTTCTTTGCGTCTACCTGTAGTTTAATTAATGTTCCTTCTACAAATATAATATAGCAAATATTTTAATTTCAAAAATATTCATATATATATATATATATATTATTTGCAAAAAATGAATTATTAATTTATGGTTTATTCTACAAAATATTTATACAAAAATCTTGCTGGGGGTTCAACTTAATTTAGGGTTGGAACCGGTCTCTTATATTTCTTTTAGGGTTTTTTTTTTATTTTTGCAAAAAATGTGAATTATAACCACATATTTCTAAGTTAATTTCCATAAGATAGTACCTACTTCAAGATGTAATTGCATATACTGCTTAATTATTATTTTTTTTTTCCTTTGGAGGAATCAGGTTCAATAATTACTGAATTCGTTCCATATTGGATTACCATATAGTTATATTTTAGTTACTAATTTGCTAAGGTAGCAAGCATTAAGATGTAATAAGCATAACTTCTCAAGAAAGAGAGGGAGAGATTCACCCGTTTTTTCTTGGAAAATTTGTAAATTTGGAATTTTCTTATCCTTATTTTGAATTCGAAATTTTTCCACTTACTATTCGAGTTATAAAGTTCATTTTTGGTGCAAAAATGTCAACTTCCGGCATACTCGCGGCGTTTATTTCCGATTTTAAAAAGTAACCTTTCCCCATTATTGTCCGATCATATGTCGATACTGTTGCATCATCGAACAACGAACGCCTTTTCCTCAGATGTGATTTTTTTTTTTAAACTTTTAAGTGCGGTTTGTGTTATCGATATATCCTAGGCATAGATAGTTTTTAATAAAAAGGGGCTAGAGAAAAATTCCTTCCCACTATATCAGATTTAATTTCAGCGCAGTGTTGTAAAGCCAGGCCCTCTGTGAGCCAACAAAGTCAAGTACTGATTCGAACTGAACGGCTAGCCATTTTGCTCAGTAAATTATCTGATAAATAACACTATGAGAATTGAAAAAACCCTTTTGTGGAAGCTTTCAAAATATTGTTCTGCTAAAGTTTTTAATTAAAGGGCTAGACCCTCTTTATCGTATATAGTTTACGGGCAGTGTTGTCAGGCTATCTGTGAGCCAACTTACTCAAGTACTTATTCGAACTGAACGACTATAGCCATTTTGCTCAGAACATTATCTGGTAAACAACACTATGATAAGTGGCAAAACCCTTTAGTGGAAGCAAGAAGTGATATCTAGTTTATTAGGGAAAAGGCATAAATTCGCCACATTTCCAGCTTTATCTCCAGTCCAAACGTATAGTAGGTCCGGAGTTAATCCCCGCCTCTAATTTACAACCAGCATCTCATTGGTTCTTGAAAACTCACATCAGCGCGACGCAAATGACGAAAATTACGTATTTTCCGATTGAGGAGAGGCGAAATAGCCCGGCCTCCTTTTTCGTTCCCCCCCCCCTTGTATTTTGAAAAGGGGACTTGGACTATGGCGCGCGAATACTTAGGCATCTTATACCCTCTCCCTAATAAACTAGATATCACTTCTTGGTGGAAGCTTTGAAATATTGTTGTAAACACCTTTTTTTTTTCAAAGTGCATCAAATTGTTGAATTGAAAATAATTTAGAAGTGAAAATACTCAAAATTGTATTAACTTCATAAGATACTTACAATTAGTTAAAACACCTTGATGATCACAAAAAAAACGAAAAAATTATAAAAATTCCAAGGGAAACAAAGTAAGACACAGTGGCGTCAGTCGAAAATCGTGTTAGGCTGTTTTTTCACGTTTTTTCGTTCAATTCGCCGCTGAAAATTAATCCAGCGCGCGTGGGTCTATTAAATCGACCAATCATTTTCATTTAATGTTTTCAGAGAGTCGATATAACGAATCGTGATCCGTAAGCACGCGATAAAAAGCGCGAAAAATTCGAGACAACGAACGAACGAATTTAAGAAAGTTCTTAAAAGAAAGCAAACGCCGTCGCTCGCCCGCCCGCGCGATACCAAGCTCAATTCAGACTGGAGACTTTACTTTCTTTCTTTCCTTAGTTTTTTGGGATAGTTAGTTGCTCGATCCCTCCTGCTGCATACACTTATTATCTCATTGAAGACTCTGTCTGTCTATTCAATGCTTTCGAGCTAAGTTTAAGGAGATGAAAAGATGAAGGAAGAGCCCGATGGAGCGACGACTATAGTTCGTTTACATTATCGTTTCGTTAGCGTATACCTCTCCGCCCCCGCCTCATGCTGGGTTTTCAGGGTTTCAGTTTGGGAAAAACTTTAACGGTGTATAAATATATACCGGGAAAGTGAAGTGGGTGATACGTTTACGCAACAGTGAGAGGATTGTTAGGTTACCCCTAACCTATTTAGACAGACTTTTTATTCATTTTGTGATTTTCAACTTCACGGTTTGTATTTCTTTTTTTTTTCTAAAATATTCAAATATACAGAATTTGTGTTTTAATATCGCTAAAAATTTTACTAATGGGTTATATCTTTGATGCAAAGTTGAAACTTTCGTTTTGTGAATGTGAATTGCTAGAAAAATAGTTCATTGGGGATTTTCTGAAATTTTAACACGTTTAGAATTGAAATTTATTTAATAATTATTCGTGAATTATTTTTTAAAGCCCTTTTATCACTAATTGTTTTGGTAATTACATCTAAATGAACTTAGACTGATTAGCGTATCTTGAACATTTTTAATTTTGATTATAATATATTGTTTATAAAGTTCAAAGTTTGAAGAGCACTTACACTAAGGAATTTTTAAACATTGCAATACGTAATATGTTTATACAAATACTTCTAATCGTTGTTTTTTCTTTTTAAATAAGTTAATTTTTATTATCAACCGTGACTTCTCGATTTTCATACTATCTCGCAATGTCAAACGTCACCCTGAATTGTTTATATCCAATCAAGTAACTAAATTTATTTGTTGGCGAATTTCGTGGGATTACGTTTTAGTTACATCAGCTATCAAAGCATTAGGATTGTGTCATTCTTATATTTTATAAATTTAACAAGACACAACAAGTTCCTTCTTTCTAAGCCACTCAAGGATTACGAAATATAATTTAAGTTTAACCGGACCTTTAAAGTGGGAAAACGTATTAAATACACCGTGAATCACGAGTCAATCATTTCTGAAAAGTGAGGTTTCTTTTTTTTTTTTAAATTGTGCCCAAAAAAAAGGCAATTCCGTAGTTTGAAATGAGATCCCTGGAAAAACGATCTTTGAACTCAACTCTTTTTTATTTTATTTATTTTTCTCTGGTTTTTTCTTTAAATTACATCTCGAGATCATTTTCTATCCTTAGTTAAGCTTCAATGGAGTTTACTTTAAGCGTAAAACCGAGGGGATGGACAGTTCCCCGGCTATAAAAACTGAGATCAATTGCTTTTATGTATATATTTTAACCTTACAAGAGTCAAATTTGAAATTCCTCAAAAAATCTTAATTATCCTTGTTTCAAGACGCCCTATAGACACTCCACCCTTAATCATCTTCGAACCTATGACTTTATAAAATTTAGTTTCTGATCCTGTTAGACTGTAAGTGCGTGCGTTACTATCAGACAGGCAGACAAATCAGTCTTCCCATAAGTTCATAAGATATGTTCCATAAGTTTGTCACTGGTTACAAACTGGAGCTTGTCATGAAGTGACGTAGGTCATAGATTCGAGGTAAAGCGACGCCTGGTGAGGCACTGTCATAGGCTTAGTACAGGCTAAATAGGAAGATGGACTGCAAAATTAACCAAGTGTAGTCAATTCTCGCGTCGTTCTCGAACTAGCTCTCAGTAAGTCTCTAGCATCACGAAGCATACGTAGTGTCAACGTATCTTATAAACTTATGTCTTCCTTATTGTTTTAACTCAATAAACCTAGGGAAAATGTGGAAAAATAGTTACGAATGTTATGAAATCCCTAATATTTACAATTATTCATAAATCATTGTAAATATTAGGAATTTTTTTAGTGTGTGTACAAATGTCCGATTCCTCAAGTTTACTTCTGCATTCTCTGAACCAACCATCATCCTCAAAAGAAACGACCTCAGAACTTCACGAATAATAATCAAGTCCCGGAGTCGAACGAACACTGCAGTTGAGTCTTTTAAAATAACAAACTCAAACATAGCTAGATGATGAAGATTATTTCTATTAACTCTATAAACATTGATGTAAAGTTGGACCTAGTTTTTGTAAAGAGAACCTCTTTATTCTCTCCAGTGCGTGGAATGTCAACTCAATAACGGTTTTTGCGTAGTTTGTACCAATCAAGGACATTTAGTATGTTTATAGAAAAAATAAATAGGCCTCAATTTTTTTACTACTGCCGGGTTGCCTGCCACCGATCAGGGGAAATCATGGAATTTTGAAAATACGCGTTTAAAAGGTTGAGGAACTATCAATGAATTTGAAAATGTGCTTTTAAAGGCTGAGTAATTGTCATTGGGGAATTTTGAAAATAGGATTTAAAAAGGTCGAAGAACTGTCAGGGAATTTTCAAAATATGCTTTAGAAGGTCGTGGAATTGCTAGGGAATTTTGAAAATATGCTTTTAAAGGTTGAGGAATTGTCAGGGAATTTTGAAAATATGCTTTTAAAGGTTGAGGAATTGTCAGGGAATTTTGAAAATATGCTTTAAAAGGTCGAGGAATTTTCAAAATATGCTTTAGAAGGTCGTGGAATTGCTAGGGAATTTTGAAAATATGCTTTTAAAGGTTGAGGAATTGTCAGGGAATTTTGAAAATATGCTTTTAAAGGTTGAGGAATTGTCAGGGAATTTTGAAAATATGCTTTAAAAGGTCGAGGAATTTTCAGGGAAATTTGAAAATATGCTTTAAAAGGTCGTAGAATTTTCAGGGAATTGTCAAGGAATTTTTGAAAATATGCTTTAAAAGGCCGATTAACTGTCAGGGAATTTTGAAACTAGGTGTAAATTGTCCATGAAGTGTTCGTAAATTTGAAAAAAGACTGAATTTGAAAGCAAAAGATGGAGAATTTGAAAATGTTTTTGTAAGGTCAGGGTATTTACAATATTCCCAAGAGCTAAGATGAAAATTGGCCCGAAAGCCGACCAAGTTAAAAATTGACCTAAAACATTTCAGAAATTCGGAAATGGGTCTGATTTTTGTAAATCGTCACAAATACCGCAAAGTCGACAGATTATTATGAATAAATTTATTAGAAATTAGTAGGTAAATCCTATTTTTTGACAGTGAAAGTTATAATATGTAAAACTTTCTCAAAATGGGCGTTCATAGACGTCACTCGCAAAAACACCCATGAAGGCAGCAAGTTCTTTTTAAGTATTTGCGTGGTTTTTGAAAAGTCAAAAGATCTCCTCTTCAATACAAAAAAATTACGGAGGTTTTTATTCATTTTCATAAGCGTAACGAACGCGATACTCCTACGCTATTATTATCTACGTTTATTTGCCAATATAAGAATACACCGTTCACGAATTTAAATACTGACCTAACTGGTTACTAACTTTACCTTATTTAAATACCATAATCCCCCGCCTTTATCCCTGGTCGCTACTTATCATGAAAAATACTTTAATACTTAGGGGCCATGATAGTTTTCGCCCAATCGCACAAGTTTGCATTGTTTGTAAAAGAAAGATAAAAAATATTCAAAAATTCTTTAAAGAATTTCAGTCTTTACTCCGGCTTCTTAAAGAGAGTGTAAAGGAGATGAAAATGGAGCTACTGACGCAGTACGGGATGCTGTTTGTGTACAGTAACTCGCACCACATATTCCCTTAAACATCTGTTAAACATAACATGCGATGATGTTAAAATGTGATAATTGTTTGGAGACACTTTGGGTAGTAGCAAGAAGCTATATCTAGTTTATTAGGGAGAAGTTATAAATTCGCCACATTTTTAGCTTTATCTCCAGTCCAAACGTAGACGTAGGTCCGGAGTTAATCCCCGCCTCTAAATTACAACCAGCAGCATCTCATTGGTTCTTGAAAACTCACGTCAGCGCGACGCGAATGATGAAAATTAGTCATATTTTCCGACTGAGGAGAGGCGAAATAGCCCAGCCTACTTTTGCGTCCCCCCTTGTATTTTGAAAGGGGCACTAGGATTATGGCGCGCGAATACTTTGGCATCTTAAACTTCTCCCTAATAAACTAGATATCGCTTCTTGGTAGTAGTTTTTACTCCCTTTATGGTCTACAACACTTAACGTACTGCTTAAAAATCTAAATTTATATCTAAATCCTTAATGGATATCATATAAACTTTCACGGGCAACTGGCCAAGATGATAACGACGTCTTATTTCTTGTCTCAACAGCACGTAGTTCGTTGTTTAACAATAAGTAACCTTCGAGGAAGAGTGAAAATGACTAAATTAGCCACTTGAAATAAACAGGATGGATTAGCTATTCGGGTTTTGCCAATTTCAATTTAAACTCGCGAATTTCACTAGGATTTGATTATTTTCTCTAAACTTGAAAATGCCCGTATCAGGGATAGATTTAATTTTAGAAGTAGGAATGGAGAACGGTTAGAATTTACTTCAGTCCGACTCATTGCCCAGTATATAGCCCCTCCCTCCAACACGTAAGGAAAAGTTTCAATTATCTTATTGGCTCACTTAAACTACGTTTTGATGACGTTGCTCACGGGGACGGCGAAAAATAGGTAATTCCTTTTTACCTCTGTCGCTATGACTCGACTCTTCTTTCATACCCCT
Organism: Phalangium opilio; assembly: GCF_054372755.1. Lineage (NCBI taxonomy): Eukaryota > Metazoa > Arthropoda > Arachnida > Opiliones > Phalangiidae > Phalangium > Phalangium opilio. The sequence goes on along the minus strand of NW_028324187.1, from coordinate 841,255 downwards.
CCGTCCCGTGGAAGGGGGTCCGGAACTTTGACGCGCGCCCAGATTACTCTGTTCTCCATTCCTACTTCTAAAATTAAATCTATCCCTGCCTGTATCTAGAATATCTGTATGAGATCTATTCAATCTCAAATTGATATGAAACACGGAATGAAATTTAAAAGGTGAAAAAAAACGCGCAGAAATAAAATGGAAATCGTGCAATTTGGCGTTGTATAAAATCTCGAACATGTATATAAAGTTTAGTTTCGGTGAAACTCGATTAAATTCATAATTCACGTTTCTGATCACGATTGGCCCAAGTACCAAGTAGATCAACCTCGCGTGGGTCGCACCACGTACGTCACGACACGAAACCGAGAAAGAAAGAACCTTACGTAGCAACTAAACATGATTAAATTCTGCAAGTTTTTTCTCGCGCCCTATAACCATGCGCAGACCTTCAACTAAGCCTCGACGTAACCCGTGAATTAAACTAAACCAACTACTGTTAATTACCATAAGTTTATAAGACATATTACCTGGAAAACTCAGAGAACTATACGGAATAAAAACCCTGGAAAACTCGATTGGGGAAGTAGGTTTTCCATAAGTTGTATGAACTATGAAGTTGTAGACTCTTATGTTCTTTAATCAGACTTTCAAGTACTCAGTTTGACCAGGGATAGATTTAATTTTAGAAGTAGGAATGGAGAACAGAGTAATGTGGGCGCGCGTAAAAGTCCCGGACCCCCTTCCACGGGACGGAGGGGTATGAAAGAAGAGGCGGAAGGGTCATAGCGACAGAGGTAAGAAGGAATTATGTATTTTTCGCCGTCCCCGTCAGCAACGTCATCAAAACGTAGTTTAAGTGAGCCAATAAGATCGTTTAAACTTTTCGTTACGTATTGGAGGGAGGGTCTCTATACTGGCTGGTCTATGAGTCGGACTGAAGTAAATACTAATCGTTCTCCATTCCTACTTCTAAAATTAAATCTATCCCTGGTTTGACCTTAGGAAGTTACACACCCTTTCAAATTTATCAGAAACAAACTTGCATAGACTCTCAAATTAATTAGATTTAGTTGATTCGCATTTATAAAAAAGGGGGTAGGTTAAAACAATTAAAAGCGAAAAGAATCCATTTGCGAGTGTGTCGACGCCGATATCCGTGAGAAGTTGGCTCCGAATCCCACGAAAAATAAAACGAGAGCTCGTATAATAGGAAGCCAGGGTTCACTCCCTTGGAACGGAAAATCATTTTGCTTTTATCCTTGAAATTGGGTCGAACTCGAATCCTCCCAAGGGTCCCAACTAAACTCCCCGATCTTCTCCTAATCCGAACAAATTGATGGTTAACCCCGAACTTTGTTCTGCCTCGTTATATACTTGCGTGTTTTATTTTTTTAACACCGCTACATCGTCATCATCATTACAAAGGTTATCGAAAGAATCTGTTTGTAAACGTGTGGGACCGACCATAGACGTTAATTTTGCATTCTAAATTCGTTAAGTTTAAATTTAAAGAGAATTTTAGTGTGTTAAAGGGATGTACAATGCGTTAGGTAGGGGGCGTGTCAGGAACTGTATTTTGAAGTAGTAGTGTTACTATTTCTTGGAGTAGTGATTGGGTAATACCACGTGACTGTAAGCGTGGAACGACTCGGCCGCTATATAGAGAGCTTTCAGATGGGATAGCTGTACGTCACACCCTCCCAAGTCTTACCGCTGTTCTGGTAGCCATATTGGGTGATCTTAGCTTCATTCCTGCTTTAAACCCACCAATATGGCAGCGTAAATTATCTGAAGAGACTCGGCTCCTAAAACTGAAAGCTCTCTATAGATTCAACGGAAATACCAACGAAGTTCACGCATGCCCAGTAAAGCTCTATTTGATGGGAGATAAGCATGATATAGGCCCCTTTTGGAAATGAGCTCGAACTGATTCAACTTTTCTATAAACAAATAATTAATTATTCTCGAATTGATAACAACCATCACCAGGAAAATTCTCAGAGCGACGAAGGACCACCATGCTGAAGCTTCCGTGACACTCTTATATATGAGAGCAAGAAGTGATATCTAGTTTATTAGGGAGAAGGTATAAGATGCAGAAGTATTCGCGCGTCATAGTCCCAGTCTCCCTTTCAAAATACAAGGGTCCAGGGGGGACGTAAAAGGAGGCCGGGCTATTTCGCCTCTCCTCAGTCGTAAAATACAAGTAATTTTCGTCATTCGCGTTTCGCTAACGTGAGTTTTCAAGAACCAATGAGATGCTTTTTGTAATTTAGAGGCGGGGATTAACTCCAGACCTACTATACGTTTGGGCTGGAGATAAAGCTGGAAATGTGGCGAATTATAACCTTCTTTCTAGTAAACCAGATATCACTTCTTGATGAGAGAGTCAGGATGTTAAAAGAATTGCTTGTCAAGGACTATGTGAAACATTTTAATTTGCCTTTTCTATATAGTCCTTCTAGGCCTATGCATTCAAGGAGCCTGAGTATAGAGAGATGTTACGCAGATATCCACGCGTCTCTTCCCATGCCCTTATCCACTATACGATTCCAACATCGTTTAAATTAAACAACACCTACTCGGGCTGGCTAAGTAATGATCACTTTATTCCGAACGCTGTAGAAAGAAACGTGACGAGAAACGTCCCGCTCTCTCTCTCGACGGAAACGCGCTTTGTTAACTCTCTGAAGACTCTTTTAGACACCCAAAAAATAGTCCTTTGTGTACGCATTTAGATATAAACCTAACTTTATAATTAAATTAATCTTTTCTACCAACGGTGGCTTTGTTCGTAACTGACCAATTGAATCTAATGAATTCAAATTCGATTTCTAAAGAAAGAAAAAAATATATTTTTTATTGAGTTGTAAAAATATTTTCTTTTTTATTTTAAATTTCCGTAATTTAGAAAACCGCGTGAATGTCAATGAGGCATTAAAAAAGAAAACAGTCTTAGCCCAAACTTTTAATATTATCAACTATAAAGGAAAGTTGTGTATTTAAATTAACCTTAATCGTTCAAGAATAATATTTATCGATTTTAATTTAAATTTTGGTATAAAAACCAAGAAGCGATATCCAGTTTATTAGGGAGAAGGTATAAATTCATTCATCCACATTTCTAGCTTTATCTCCAGTCCAAACGTAGCCTGTCCGAAGTTAATCCCCGCCTCTAAATTACAACCAGCATCTCATTGGTTCTTGAAATCTCACGTCAGCGCGACGCGAATGACGAAAATTACGTATTTTCCGACTGGGGAGAGGCGAAATAGCCCGGCTGCCTCCTTTTACGTCCCCCCCCCCTGCATTTTTAAAGGGGGACTGGGACTATGGCGCGCGAATACTTAGGCATCTTTTACTTTCTCCCTAATAAACTAGATATCGCTTCTTGTAAAAACTGATACTAATCCGACTAAATACTATTTATGTTTAAAACTTAAATAAAAATCTTATAAATAGTTGACAAGTTTGAGAAACCAAGCGAATCTACGTAAAAACATTCAATATTTTACAAAATAGACCTAAAAATGTTATTTTAGACTCAATTCAGTGATTTTTCGTGCCTAAAAAAAATAATAAATAAATACTTCGCGGTAGCTTGGACGCGTTCTAGAAAGTCTACACCAGTGAAATCAGAATTCAAGTTCTCTCTCTATAACACTGTTTTGTTTTTTAGGTTTTTTTCGCTGACAAATTTAGTTTCAAACTCATCGTTGCGCTACAGCCAAAAATACTGGGTTTACGACGAAATATATATAATATAATCTATTCCTAAATATCCATTTCAAGAACCTGATTTTTACTTGGGAAGTTTTTAGCATCCTTGATAATCAGAGCGAGAAGAAAAACTTCGCCAGTAAACTATAAATTCACGGAAAAAAAATCATGTGTTACATTTTTGGAAGATTTTAATTAATGATTTAGCCGTCGGTCATTTCTACAAGGTCGATTTCAGGTTATTTAAAGTGATATCGTATTTTTTGTTATTATAAATAATATCATAAGTTCATAAGATAGTTCACCATAATTTTGTTAATCTCTGGTTACAAACTGGAGTTTGTCTTGAAGTGTGTGAGGTGGGTCATAGATTCGACGTAAAGCGACGCCTGGTGAGGCGCTGTCAAAGGCTTTAAGTATATGTAGCCAGGGATAGATTTAATTTTAGAAGTAGGAATGGAGAACAGAGTAATGTGGGCGCGCGTCAAAGTCCGGGATCCCCTTCCACGTGACGGAGGGGTATAAAAGAAGAGGCGGGGTCATAGCGACAGAGGTAAAAAGAAATTACGTATTTTTCGCCGTTACCGTCATCAACGTCATCAAAACGTACTTTAAGTGAGCCTATAAGATCATTTAAAATTTTCGTTACGTGTTGGAGGGAGGGGCTCTTTACTGGCCTATGAGTCGGACTGAAGTAAATACTAACCGTTCTCCATTCCTACTCCTAAAAATAAACCTATCCCTGATGTAGCAATTTAAAGGTATGGGTCGCTCTGTTCAAATATACAGTGTGTGATGAAATCACAAACCAACTATTTATGGAAAATTCAATCAGTAGATAATTGTGGCAAGTTTTCGAATTGAACTTCATTTATGTCACTCTCCCTTTGTTAGTTTTAAAACCATAGTGTTTAAGTTTAAGGTGCATCATTGACAGGTTTTTATGCAATGACACAGATAACTTCACTCTCACACAATCTAAACAGGAAAAAAAACTTTCCTACAAATTCATCCCTGTAATGTAAGTGAGAAGCGTGTGGTATTTTTTATTTTTATTTTCAAAGTTTCGTTTTTCCCCTTAAGAGTCAAAAATTAAGGTATTTGGAACGAAGACATCATCTTCGTCTTCTTTCTAGCAATAATAATTACACTTTGGGAAATTATATTATCTTTGACGAACCGGTAAATGCCGGTATAATCTAAATACCGTGATACCGATAGATGGGATGGGCGTGAAGCTTGGATCTAATTTTTTCATTTTTTAAAATATTTAGGTAGTAGCGAATCTTTTAACCTAGAATTTCACGCTTCAATGAGTTATAATTTATTATATGGGGGTTTCTGATAAGTCTGGTCTGGTACTAATTAAAGGGGATGTTTTTTAATAGATTTTGAGTCGAAAATGTAACTTCTATCTCCATTTTGCCCTAAGGGACACTGTTTTCGAGTTATGACTTTTTTAGTGTTTTATTAATTAAATTTGAAATAATTGTCTAAATCAGTTTCTTAATTAATTAAACTTAACGGGTTCTTCCGTAAAATACACTGGACAATCTTAACTCATAGAACATTTTCGACTCAAAATAGCCCGAAGAACATTTTATGGGAAGCTGTAGTCAACTTTATAGAGACTAGGTTTAACTTTAAACACTAGATACTTTGAAACCTTTTCAACTGTTTTAGAAAGAAAGGCCTAACTCATTTTATCGAAATAATAATTGCATTTTCTTATAAAAGATCTCTTGGGTTAATTACGAAATTTTTCCATTTTTGATCTTTGACTTTCCAAAACGGTTTCGCAGAGTGTAGTAGTGTAATCTTAATTATTCTAATTGAAGTTTCTTTACAATTAAATATGATAAAATCTTAGGTTTCTTTTTTGTTTCTGTTTTTTGCTTCTTTTGTTAAATAGATAAAAGCTTCTTACTATCGTTATTACTAAATTTCTAAAATGTTGTAACTCCAATTTTAATTTTTAATTATGATTAAGTATACCACCTTTATCTCGAAATCTAAACATTAATTTTAGTTAAACTCGTATGGAAATTACGCAAGTCGTTCCTAATTTGCATAATTCAACAATGGGAACGAACTTAGCCTTAATAGTAATTTATGATTATGGTTATTGTTTTTTACAAAAAAACTAATTAAATTAGGCACGGACAATTAAAATTATTTAAACTAATTACTTTCGACGTTGGGGCTCATATCTACGCGTTACTTTACAAAGTATACAATCAACTAACTCACTAGTGGTATCTTGGGAAATATTTAGTGTACGCGTAATTTTCTTTTTCTCTCAAGACACCCTTTTGAGCAATAAGAAAGAAGGTTTTAAGTTACACTAGTTTTGAGATGCACTTGGTTTACTACACTCGTATACAATTTCGTTTCGCACTGGGGTGAAGTGTCACGTCAGAAGCTAATCACTCAAAACCTCAAGTATTATACTCTATAACCTCTCGTTATACATTTTAAAAACAAAACGTGTACATTGTTAAAACTTGTACGATTTTGTAGGAAAACAATTTTGTGTCTTGCACTTAGAAACAGGGCTGAGGGAATACAAGACCTATTCAATAGAAGAGGGAGAAATGGCGAATTGTTTTTAAAGGCTTATCTCGGTTTTTATTTATTTATACTTTGTATTTTTGATAAATTAAAGGGTGCATGTGTTCTTAGGGTCAACTGAGTGAAAGTTGTCAAAGAACATGGGGTCTACAACAGTTCACACACCCTTGTTCTGTCGCAAAGAGAACAATTAACGACGATTTGACCGAACGATATTATCTTGTTTTGAGTAATTGCACAAAGAATTAATTACGAAAACAATTAAGATTCGATTTGGTTTTTGAATCGTGCAAAGGAACAAGTCAATGGTTTGTTTTTCCCGAAAAATATGAATATCTGTGACAGAAATCAATCACATTTTTATTTTTTTATCTTCACAATTTAATTAGTTTGTGATAAACGTCACTTCGCAATTAAAAGAAAAAGGTTAATTACTTACATCTTGTTAATGATCGTTTAAACCATCATCCGTGAAATTAATTTTCCAACAATATTAAGTGTATTTGTTGTTTTTTTCCTGGCAAAAATAGTTTAATATCCGTATAGTTTATATTATAATCCAAGTTGACGCTTTGAACTTTATGGGTAAACAATCACCGTAGTATGTAGTACATTCAATAATGAACAAATGGACGATTAAGCTGCCGAGCTGTTTTGTCCGAGTACATCTGACTGCGATGACTTACTAGATATAAAAGCGCATTAAAAAGAGAGAGAGAGCCTCTCTTAAACTCCCGGTTAACTTCTTTCATGCCCTATTGAACACCCACCCGACATCCCAGCAGAACTCTTTTCAAAATCTCTCTATTAAAGGCTATTGGCACAAATATGGTTTGTATCACGCCTTGTTGTATCAGCTTTTTACAATACACTGCTGTTACATGACTAAAAGATTCCATCAAAAGGATCTAGTTCGAGGTTTTGATATTAAAATGTTTATTATAAAATTAGGCTTAGGTCAGGTGCACTGTTAACAAATTGGGGAATTTTAATAAAGGGATGGGTTAAGTTTCTTTCCAAGCCTTTTACGTCATATCCGGGTGAATTATGAACAACAAGAATTAATCAAGGAATGCGCATTAACTTGATCGGGTTACAGTTAATGCGGGTTATAAATTAGATTAATAGATGCTCGTTGTCATTGAGCAGAGAAATGTTTATTTCTTTGACATTTTAATTCTGTTTCAAGTCCCGCTATTGTAGATTAGAAATACTTAAAGTTAAAATACTGTCTGTCTGCTAAACCACGCCACGTTTATAAATAAATTCATATTGTTGTTAATAATTTGTATATAACGCAATAACATTCGTGTCTGCCCTACATAATATGTTGCTTTAAAAGAAATAAATAATCAAAATTGGGAAGGTTTTAAAAAAATACGTCCCGATTCGAAAAGAAAAACGACAAAACAAGTTTCAAAGTTCCCGCTAAAACTATTGATGTTTATTCAAGCATACACTCTAAAGCGCCATCTATAATCGAGTCCTCTACTTGTGTCCTAGGACATATTACCACCATATAATTTATTACATTCATATTAATTTAATATTGACTATATTTAAGCAAAGATTTAATACAAAATCGTTGATTAAAATTAAAACCGAATTGCCACTAGTTAAACTGTACAGATGGCGGCACATAATTTCTCTTCGATGCACTGAAGTCCAGTTCATTATGCTTCACGTACAAATGTACCGCGAATTAATTCCTAATGTTAAACTTCGTAAGGGGTAAAACTAGTTCGCGCATTCTGTAGTTGAAACGAAGGAAACGGTATATGTGGTTCCCTAACCAAAAATGGCTCCAGCCAGTCCGTTCCCGGCGTTTGCGATATCAGGGGTCGTTCACATTCTTATCGATATTGGCGGATTTAAATTGAAATATGAATTTGTAAAGCTGAATTTTTTAAATGGTACGTACTTGTGATTTTATTTATGAATTTAAATAATATTGTTACGTGGCTTTGCTAGTTAGATTTTAGTGGATAGGCAGATTATGGTTTTCTTTCTAGAGGTTTTGAATGAATAAATTGCCCCTTTCTCCCTTCGCTTCCCCCAATCACGAGGGCCTCCTTGAATCAAGATAGCCCATGGTTGCACCACCTTTACCTAAAATCACATGAAGTTCAATGTTATCCGATGTTATCGCCCGTTCGGTAAAATGTAAAGGACAATTGACATGAAAATTACGTAATAGTTCAGTCTAGACGCAAAATATACAAGGGAAACTTTATATTCCTTTTATTAAATTTCGCAATAAATTTCTCCCAATTTTCAGAAAACCTTTTTCAAATGTTTCAGTAAACGTTTCTTAAATTTCACAAGTATTTTAAATTCCCAATTTCTCTAGTTCCTCCTAGGGTTTTTCGACCATTTCGTTTTCAATATAGACCTAAATTTTACAAATTTTGACTAAAATGTCAATTTTCCTTTGCCATGTTCAAAAAGTACGTTAATGTCAGTTGTCCTTTAATTTTCAAGAGGGACCCCCTGTTGTGAGAAGCTGTGTCAGATATAGTATAGATAAGAACTGGAGGGTTTGGTTTATGAAGTGTTTGATTTGAGACAATTTTTTAGTCTAAATCGGAATAATTTATTGCAGAGACCATCGCGTAATATTGTCAATGTATTATTGAATGAAGAATTTAATAAATAATTAATTACGCACTTAACAATTGCAAAATGAAGATTAACACGCATTTGTTGCCAATTAAGGCCCATTACTTCTTCTTTTGGGGTGGTAAGTACTTGAACCATGTCCTAAATGTAACTCCTGTCTGTCTTGAATAATGTTGAATAAGTAACGCCAATGGTATAGTCAAAGGACTTAGCATTGCGATTTGTTACTTCATAATGAACAAAATACCTTGACATGACACTGAGGCTTTAAATTTTCAATGCAATTACTTTGTTCTCCATTTAAATCTAATTGGCTCCATTACAATACAATTAGGTCTTGCTGGCGTTATGCCGTTTTTAACGGTTGTCGGCAAAGACTTGGGCATGTCCGCCAGTCAAGTCGGCATGGTGACCACCTTCTTCCCTTTCTTGTGCATGATAGCCAAACCTTTAGTCGGTTCCCTCGTGGACCGTTTCCAAAAACTGAAACTGGTACTTGTGGTCCTCCTACTACTTACCGCGGTGTCCTATTTCGGCATCAACTTTATACCGAAAGCTTCGCCAATACCAGTGAATAGCGTTTTATTATGCGCGGACAATGGTGGCTCGGAATTCGCGTTGAATAGACAAGCGTCAAATTCGTGTATTGCCGATCTGGAAGGAAATTTCGGTAACATAACGGTGGACTTAAAATGCACCGAATGTAAGGTTATCGACGATACTGGACACGCTGATTACGCCAATATTACCATCGATGACTTAAGTTGTGCTGAAGATGATAAAGGATATCAAAGCTTCAATTTTACATTGGATAATTATATAAAAAGAACACCGGTTAATATATGGTTTCCCGTTGCGGAATTATCCTCTGATCCCCCAACACAATGCGTGGTCCCTAAGACGTACAAATGCCAAATGAAGACATCCCCGAAGTTGTTACAATCTTGTCACATCACAGTGGCGAAGGAGACAAACTTTTGGTTGTTTATAGCGTTGTTCATTTTATGTCGAACTGGTACATCGGTATTGATATCATTGTCGGACACGGCTTGCTTCGAATTATTAGAAGGTCAATACCATTTGTATGGGAAACAAAGAATGTGGGGTGCGCTCGGTTGGGGGATTTTCTCGCTTCTGGTTGGATATTTGATGGAATTGGCAACAAACAGTTACAGTACCGATGGCAAAACCGTGTATTCACCAGGGTTTTATACCCTAGCAATTTCCATGACAATAAGCGCCGTTATTATCGCAATTTCGGACATGAAGAACCCTCAAGCTTCCGGAAAAATTGCCAAAAACGTTGGCAAATTATTGAAGAATTTGGAAGTTATCGTCTTCCTACTTGGAGTACTGTCCATGGGAATATTAACAGGAATCTTCTGGAATTTTTATTTTTGGTACCTGTCCGATTTAGGCGCGCAGTCATTACTTATGGCACTGTCCCTAGCGGTTCAATGTTTCTTGGGAGAATTGCCGTTTTTCTTCGTTGCCGGTTGGATAATCGGCAAAATTGGCAATAAACACGCCATGTCCGTCGCATTAGGAGCCTTTGGACTTAGGTTCCTGGCATATTCGTTTTTAACAAAAGCAACCGTATATTATACATTACCGGTGGAATTGTTGCAAGGATTGACTTTTGGGTTGTTTTATACTTTAATGGCGAGTTACGGAAAGGCAATTGCACCTGTTGGTACGGAGGCAACCATACAGGGACTGGTTGGTGGGACGTTTGAGGGTCTTGGTAAGTTTAGTCACGGAAGTAATTGAACCGCGAGTACTTACTTGTGTTATCCATGTTCACTAGGGTTGGCCCTTGGTGGATTATTAGGTGGACAAGGGTTTTATTATCTTAAGGGTAAAACAACCTTTCAAGTGACGGCAGTATTTGCGTTCATTTGTTGCTTATTGCACATACTTGCCGATGTTGCATTTAGAGTGAAAGGGAAAAATCAAAATACAGGTGGTAAGTTATTGAAGGATGCTTAATGGAGAAGGTGTAGGTAGATCAACCTGTCTCTTGCCTGGAAGTTCTTTCTTTCCTTATGCAAGATTAATTGCTCGTTGCTACAGTTAGGCAATCAACCGGAAACGGAAGAAGGCTTTCAAGCGGAAGTACTTCAATTATTTGGTTTGAGATTTAAGTTTTCAAATTGTTTTCAGTTCAAGGAGCTCCCGTTGTTAATGCCGAGGAAGAGACTAGTTTCTTAAGAGGTTTAAATTCGCCAAATGAAGAAACTCATAGTGCCTAATTATGATTTCTTTAATTAACCAATTAATTAATGACCAAGACACTAGTACGAGACTTAAAAATGTATTTAAATTCATGGTTCCTGAGACACTAAAACTGTATACCATTTCAATTTGCCATTTGTATATGGGTTCAATAACAAAATTCAACAAACACGAATCTCGAAAAGATATATTTGCAATGTTCGTAGCAGGATTTGAAACTAGTTGCGTGACGTTTGTTGAGTATTCTTTTGAATGTGTAAACTTATTTTTGTAATAATTTTTATAGAACATGTTGTACCAAAAGGGTACCGACAAAATTTTGAAACAATAAACTGTGCTGGGAATTGCGTTTCTTTCATTTCTTTTAATTTCCTTTCTTAGCTTTTAATAAATTTTATCTTGAATTTTGTTTAGTTTAAAATCCATTATTTATAAAGTGAATGGTGGTGATTAATATTTGACAGATAGCATCGTCGGTTTGGTTTCTGATTGCAAAAGGCCTTGTAATCTATGGTAACTCTGCAAAAAAAAAATTGAAGTTATACAACAGTCCTTAAAATAATCATCAATTCTTCTATAAGAGCTCCATTTATTGGTGCTTATCTTATGTCATGTTTAGATTTGGTAATTTGAAACCGTTCTCTTGATAATTTCCTAAATCTGTGCCGCTCCGCTTTTAGTTTGTAGCAGCACTATAGCTTAATCCTTTTTAGAATTAAAACTGAAATTTCCGTATATTAAGTTGATAACTGGGGGAGGGGTGTTAAGGTAGACTCCCCCCAATACATAATGAGATTGTCGAAAAACCGCTGGGAAAAGTGGGCCCGATCCTGTTTTATCGGAGTCTATTTTAGGCTCATGATTTGTGGTTAACGTAATCAATCATTGTCCTATTTGTCATTTTATGTAATTAAAATTATCTTAGAAGGAACTAGAGCGCCCTGATTTATTAATTACATCTTGATTTTTAAAAGTCAATTTCCATCATTTAAATTTTATTATCAGGGTAAAATGTTATCAAAACCATAGCTTATTGTAAGTGAACAACTTTGGGTTTTTGCTCTGTTTCCTAACGATAACGTTATGGTAATGGTAACACGTCATTCTTATAAGCCTCTTCTGTGTAACTAGAAGAGGGAAAGACACTGGGGTAAAACATTGCCTTTCATCTCGCTTTTCTGCGCTGTTGGTGCTTGTAGGTGCTTGCCCCGGGTGCTTGTAGGTGCTTGCCCCGGTTGCTTGTAGGTACTTGCCCCGAGTACTTGTAGGTGCTCTTGGAGCTTTGGGTTCAGAGACTGCGCAGAGACGGCTATGGTTCAACCGCCTTGTATGGCCCCTTTTTTACATCGCAGAGTCTTATTGGCCATCACTTGTTAGCCATTTTGGCTAGGGTCAGCTCTGATAGGAGGTTCCTTTCTAAACTAGTAAAAGACACGTTATTAGCTATAACAAGCTGGCTCGCGCTGTAATCACGCGTAAAATGAATTGGGTTAAGGCTAAATTTTATATTTATACTTATAGTAAAATAATTGTTTGAAAATATACCATCCATTTTGAACGAAATCGCGAGCTACTCCAATTGTAGGCCTTTTACACGTACAATCCAACAATATACCATAAAATAAATATACTTCAAAAGAGGCATAGTAAATAACGCTATCGAATTAACCTATCAAGAAACCTGAACAAACTAAATTATAATTATATGAAATTTCCTGTACATTCTGGTGTCCTTTTTTTTATGTTTCTAAACTTAACCGGTTTGTCTTAACTGTATATAATTCTTGGCAAAAATTTAAATATAAAAAATTAATTCAAGCCTGCATATGCAGTTAGATGGGTTTTCAATTTGAAACAAGTATAAAAGTATCGTATAGTGTTTCGACAACGTCCAAAGGATGGTGTTTAAACGCGGGCGAGTACGAATTGATTTTGTTGGAAGTTAAAATTCAAAATCGTTATCGAGATCGGCATCGGGATTCTTGAGTCCAGACATCTTCGGTTTGGTCTCCTAGCGGCAAAGACACTCGATAGGAGTAAAATTATAGCGTATCATTTCTCGTGATTTTTAAATAAACAACGTTAGCAATAAAGATGTGGTCCTGTTTTAAAGGAATCAACCCAAAATTAATACTCATTAAAGTTCATTTCTTCCTGTTTTTTAGCGGTAAGATATATAATTAAATACAATTAATTATTTTAATTAAGAATATGCATATATCTATCTAGTGTAAAATATTTGCCAAGCTGCGTATTAACTATCATAGTTTTAGAAAGTTTATAAGTATGCATAGTTTTCAGACTAGGCAAGGAGGATTCATACCATTTACATAAGGAGGCCATTCTCCGTTATGGGGTCAAAAGTCAGACCTCCTTGTGTAAATGCAGTATGAATCCTCTTAGTCTGAAAACTATGTATGAGATGATTTTTTTATATGTAACTTCAGCTGCGCATAAATCATGTGACATAAAATGACGTAATATGTGAAGAATTAGTTATTATATTTTTTAGTGTATTTAACTATTCTATTATAAGGGATTTGAGCAATACTTATTTCGTCTGAAAATAGCGTTACTGTCGACGTAAGAAGTCAGTATATGATATTTTAGAGCAATGAAACTGATAAACGCGGTCGATTAGCGTCTTTGGTTTCATCAGTAGTTTTTAATTTTAATCTAATGAATGAATAATTATTGATAATATGAAAATTATATTAAAGTAAGCTAGGGACCATGCTTGAAAGTTAAAATATTTTCGTCTGAATTTTAACCGAATTTATTAGTTTATTACCTTTAATTATTCATTTAGATTATAATAAACCTAATTTCTTTGCGATTTTAATAAACAAGTATTGGTCTTATCTTTATCGCATTCAATATTACGCAAATTCAATTCACAATAAACGCAGTTTATAATTTGAATGATCAATTTCTCAATAAGAACTCGAAAATATAGAAAATTTACTTTTTTTAAAATTCAATCAATTTACGCCTGAAGTAAAAACGTGGCGTTGTCAGAAAAAACGGTACTTGAAAGTTCATTAGCCTGTCATTAAGAAAAACACTTATATAATCATATTTTAAAACTAAACAATCGCCAAGAAAATTTGGGAGAAAGTCTATCGTACAAAAATACAAAATGATATCAAGGGAGTTAATTTTTTTTTCATTTAATTTATAATTGATTAATTTGAAATCTTTCAAATTACTTTGACACTTTAAAACATTTCATTTATCTTTCGACAAGGGCACTAAAGTTTAAACGGGAAATACGACGGTATATATTCGACCTTGCCATTATCCAATAACGCCCTTAGACTAATTCTACCATAATCGTGTGCCATAATCTATCCACCACCGTCTTGTATCTTTATTTTACACGTGACTAAAGCTAGATACGATATAGTTTCATTCTAAGACCGAAATGGTACATTGTAAGCTGCTCAGACGTAAAGCTGCTGAGTCTCTTAAAATAACCCTAAAATACGTTGTTAAAATTTGAATGATAGTTACATATCTATTTGCACTTCGCAGCTATGGCAAATTAAAGTTATTTATAGTTCCACCTAATCAGCGTAAATGTTACTTGTAAACAGGTCTATCATGTGCTGTTCCATACATCCCAGTAATCGCCAAAGATTTCGGCGTTTCCGCAAGTTTAATCGGAATAGTGACTATCGCAATTTGTTTAATTGGACTTGTGGCTAAACCTCTTTTCGGGGCCATTGCTGACCACTTTCATAAGCACAAGGAGGTCCTATTGATTGTGGTCGTTGCCTCCAATATTCTTTACATGGGAATTGTCTTTCTCCCGTCACCGATTATACCTGGTTTAGTAAAATTACCCGTCAATGTATCGACGCAAAAGTCACCGAGTATCGTCACATTTTTCACCAGGAAATCTTGCCTGGAAACTTTGAACTTTAACGACCCGATAAACGCCTTTTGCGATACTTTTGATACTTCCGAAACGTTTAGTGAAACATTTTGGTTGCAAGTAAGGACCTAAACTGCTTGATAAGATTAAGAATAATAATAATAACAACAACATAATGAATAGATGGTTTTCCATTCAGTAATTTATCTAATTTTCTGATAATTTTTCTGGCTCCTGAAAAATAGATAGAACCAAGAAGTGATATCTGGTTTATTAGGGAGAAGGTATAAATTCGCCGCATTTCCAGCTTTATCTCCAGTCCAATCCCCCGCCTCTAAATTACAACCAGCATCTCATTGGTTCTTAAAAACTCACGTCAGCGTGGCGACGCGAATGACGAAAATTACGTATTTTCCGACTGAGGAGATTCGAAATAGCCCGGCCTCCTTTTACGTCCCCCCCTTGTATTTTGAAAGGGGGATTGGGACTATTGCGCGCGAATACTTAGGCAACTTATACCTTCTCCCTAATAAACTAGATATCACTTCTTCTATTATGTTGTTTACTATACCCTGTATGCGTAAATATAAACTGAATCTTTATTACTTTACATTTAAAGTCCAACTCTTCAAGCAACAAAAACTTGACAGAATACTCAGTGTTGAACACTACAATAGACGATACAGTTAGCGCATGGGCTCATTACCGCTGCAACGTAACCGTCCATAGCAACAACACCGAATTATGCGGTCACGCTGATGACATATCTCCAATTTATAACAAATATCAATTCTGGTTGTTTATATTTTTGGTGTTACTCTCTCGCGCGGGTACCGTGGCCGTCGTATCACTCTCGGACACGGCCGCTTTTGACCTTCTTCAAGGCAACACCGATGATTATGGTAAACAAAGACTTTGGGGTGGTGTCGGATGGGGTGCCATGTCGCTGGTGGGCGGAGCTTTGATTAAAATGGGAAGCCATAGTGATGACGACATCAATTACGCACCCGGTTTTTACCTCATGTTCGCGATTGGTATATTGGACGCCATTACCTTATGGTTTATCAAACTAGAAAACCCGTCAAATTCGGGATCAATTTGTAAAAACGTCGGTGAACTGCTAAGAAAAATGGAGATTTTATCGTTCTTGTTTTTAGTTTTTATAATTGGTGCCTTAACCGGTCTACAATGGAACTATTTCTACTGGTACATTAATAGTTTAGGAGCTAATAGCTTGTTGTTGGGTATAGCGATGTGTTGTCAGGCCTTCCTCGGGGAAGTTCCCTTTTTCTTCGTGTCCGGTTGGATTATTAAGAAAGTTGGCAGTTTAAACGCTCTAACTTTTACGTTCTTCTCTTTCGCGACGCGGTTTTTGATTTATTCTTACATACACAACCCCTGGTCCATTATACCTGTTGAACTCTTGGAAGGTGTCACGTTTTCTTTGTTTTACTCCGTGATTACCATTCACGCCAAAGAAATAGCGCCACCGGGAACTGAGGCAACGATACAAGGCTTAGTTGGTGGTACTTTTGATGGACTAGGTTTGTATTCTATTTGACTTACCATGGCCTTTTCAGACGATGCCTTTTGACTCATTTAGATGAGTCGAGTTGAGTAAACTATTTGGGGCGTGTGAACAGAAGTTGGTGAACAAGTTGAAATTGATCTCTGACCAATTTTTGCTGACTTAACTTTTTGACCCATCCAGTTGAGTCAAAAGATAAATCGTCTGAAAAGGCCTTTACTTGATTCGCCCTAATTTTACACGTGCTTAATTCTGTGTTAGGAGTCGCTTTTGGCGCACTTTTAGGAGGAATTGGATTCGACCAATTGGGTGGAAGAATGACTTTTAGATACTTCTCAGTGGCTTCTTACGTCATTTGCGTACTGCACGTGGTAACTAGAGTTGCGGCAGAATTATCGAAACGTAGGGGTAAAGCCGTTAAGCAAAAAGGTAATAAAGTTTAACAATCAACCGATAACATCCTTATTTGTTTATGGCGTTTATCAGTTTTTAAAACTGCTGAATATCCGCCATTAACAATGGAAATATCGTACTGTACAATTAAGGGTCTTGTATATAGTATTTCAATAATTTTAATTAATTTACAAATACAGCTGAAAATTTGGAGATGCCTGCAGTGAAACCTGTTGAACGATTTTAACATTAAGTCATCAAATAGTCATGTTTTATTTTTTCTCTTTGAATCCGTTTTTTCGCTTCAAATACAAATAGTGTAATATAACGTAGATTGTGCAACAAGCAGCCGCCGCGAAACCGGAAGTAAGAAATGTCTTCCTTCCGCCATATTTATCCATGGCTATCCCTCCAATCAATCCCGCTGTTGCAGCACCTACAGTAAACAAATAAACAATTTGTAAAAAATATTAAATACAGCGGAGATACCCAAGAAATAAATATATTTAAAAAATGTTGCACATATTTCACATACCTAAATTTTCAAATGTTCCAGCCATGATTCCTTGAACGCTAGCTTCGGATCCAATTGGCGCAACTTTCTGCGCGTATGACGTCATAGTCGAATAAAATAAACTGTAAGCTGGACCATGTAGAATTTCGGCTGGTAATATAATCCATGGATTGGCGATATAGGCGTATATAACGTAGCGTAAACCATATGCCATGAAGCATATAGAAACGGTTAAAAAATGGCCGCAGAATTTGATTATGACGTCAGAAAAAAAGAAAAATGGTAATTCCCCTAAGAAACACTGTACAGCCATAACTAACCCCATTATAGTATGATTTGCGCCTATGTCTTCAAAATACCAGAATGAGAAGGACCACATGAGTCCGGTTAATAAACCCATGACAAGTACTTCGACTATGAACACCGCGATAGGTGGTTTGCGAAGTATGGCCAGTAAAGTTTGTCCAAGGTTTAGTTTAGGACCTTCATATTCTTCGTGGCTTTTGATGGTAACGGTTTTAGGTTGCATAAAATACAGAACAATTAAGTCTAAAGTATACATTGAAGCCATGAATATAAAACCGATTGTGTAGTCAACGACATCGTCCTTATCTTTGGTCGTGTTGAACCAGTATCCCATAAGACTCCCAAATCCGCCCCAACCAATGGTTCCCCATAATCGTTGCTTGCCGTAACTGGACGCTTCATCTTGACTGTTAAGTAATTGGTAGCATAAGGAGTCCGCTAAAGACATGACGGTTGCCGCGAAAACCCACGAAGACACCATTAATACCAAAAACACCCAAAATTGATGGGATTTATAAACATTTTTGTCTAAAATAGCTTCACCGAGTTCCAGACACGGATGCACCGTATCGCAAGTTAGATCGCATTGTACCTTGATCTCGGCTTCGTTGCATGACGTAGTATAAGTATTTTCACCTTCGGACATACTCTGGATTTTAATATTGTCGCGTACCGTTAGGGTTAGGCTTAGTCCTGACGCGTTGCAAGAAAGAGCGTCGTCATGCTGGCTTGATTCCGGTCCATCGCACGTTGTAAACGAACAGTAACACGTGACGTTTTCACGTGAAACGCAGGACCCGTTTAGTATTTGCGTTCCTTCGATGGTTAGAGAACTTCCTGTTGGGGTACAGCTTAATTCGGCCGCGACTGACGCGAAATGTTTGCCAATTGGAGACAGAAACGCGATGCCGCTATAAGATACGCCCGTCATCAGGACGGCTATCATCAATACCAGTCTAATGGCGTTGTATTTATCAGCCAAGCTGCATAGAAATGGTACCGTAACAAATGCCACAAATGGTAGGACAGAATATGTTAGTCCTAAAGCTGTAGCGCTGATACCAAGTTGTTTAGCTATGATGGGCAAAAATGGTAGAATCGCTGATTGACCTAAAAGTCAAACATAAATTATTCATTCGAAATTTTTATGGAATATTAACTTAATGTGTCTTACCTCCAAAAAATAGAATATAGTGCAGCTTGATGGGCAGAAATCTTGGGTTTATCCATTTAGAAAGCTCCATGACTGGTTTATTTCTTTAAATAGTTTTAAAACCACCGATATGTTTAACCATACATCTTCTTAAGGGGTTATGGAATAGTGCCGTTATTTGAAACGATCTTGAACTGCAGACGGGAGTCTTATCTTTCAGACGTCTTCGAAGCTTCAAACCTCCTTCGTTTCCATCAATGTGTCTAATTGTTCCCCGGGTCCCTTTATAATTGAAACATACAATTCTTGATAAGATAATTTCAGATAATTTCCTTCCTCCTTGCCTCATCTAAGTCATTTTGATTAGTTTGTTTAGTTCCTTTATAGGATGATATAATTTTCATAACTCCAAGTTTGTAAAAAGAAAAAAAAATTGACAACAGTTATGTCGGTATTTTATAGCCTTTCTACGTACTAAGTTTTATAACATATAGATGTTGCTAATATAGTAACTGACCTCAATTGGTACATATATAAAACCGTAATGGTTCATTGAAGTGATGGTTATGGAATACCAGTTGACGCATACGTCATAAACGCGAATTGTGAATATATGAAACTTAATTTTGAGTCCCACTTAAAATCTTACATTATTCTTGGTAGTTATAAATAGTTTCTAGTTAGAATTTTAAAAAACAAAATAACAAAACATAATTGTTTACTACGCGTACAGACAAACTGCCCTGGTACCATTATTATCGTCTGCTTGGTTTAAAAAAGATGACTAAAATGGAACGCTGACACTCTTTTAGGGTTCAAACGCAGTTAGTATCTGTCGAATAACTGTTATGCCCTCTATAAGTTTTGTGAGGAATACATACAGTTAATGGGAATCATTGTGTAACCGTTTCACTCAACGTATCTAGGGAGATTGTATTATGTGTGACGAATAATCTATCTCGCTTTACGTTGCGCCTTGCGCGCGTGCACCTGACCTCGTGTTGCTAACGACCAATGAAATGACCATTAGAAAGACATCAGAACTATGACCCTTGTTGGATATATATTAACATGGGAAATATGGTGGCGCGATGATTTCTGTTGGCTGTAGGCATTCTTAGTTTGGTTTTATCTAAGAGGGAGAGGACCTTTTTATCGTTCAATGGGATATCCTTATTAGTCTAGACGCGACACAACAAGATGTCAGCGTTTTTAGACTCTGACTCCTATGGTTCAACGCAGAATAACTACTGAAAACGATTGAAGTATCTTCATATACGCAAATGAAGCGTAGAATTAATTGAGATATGGAAACTATTTTATACTGTAGAAACTCGAATACCTTAAAAGTGTATTTTGGGCGCGAAAAACCACAGATGGGTTCAAATTTTGGGATTAAAGCATCAACGCTGCTATCGTTAGAAATCGGAACTAGAGATTTGTTGTCGATATGGGGGAGTTCGGTGCCAAACTGGACCGAGATATTCATCCGTAGTTGGTTTATCTATATTTGTTGGTGATAGGATAATTTCATAAACACGGATTTCTAGTTTAAAATATATTTTGGTTCCATAATGGGTGGTAGTACCGAAGTCGAGTGTTTTCTTTAGAGATTTTGAGTCAAAAATATAACTAATATGGCATTTTGACCTGAGGGTCACCGTGTACGAGTTACGATCAAAGTGTTTCACGAATGACCCCTTTAAAATTTAAGTAAGAACTGAAGGATAATGCTAATTTAATTAAAGGGTCAAACGTAAAACACTCCTATCATAACTTCAAAACCGTGTCTCTTAGGACGAAATGCAGAACATTTTTGACTCAAAATTACACATAGAACCTACTGTACTTCAGTCCCACCACCATTTGTGGAACAAAGTGTATAATTTTAATAAGTAAATAATTCTCGGTATAGTTATAAAACAAACAAACAAACAAAGATGTCATTTTGAAACAAATCAACTGTTTGGTATAAAGGCTTCTCCATTGCCATGGTACACTTTAACTGGTCCTGGACACGAATGATACTGTTCAAACACTTTCTCTCCCGCGTTTTTCTTCCAACCAGTATCCAATTGTCTGTTCCACGAACAGTTAAGTACTTTATACAAAACGGGATGTTCCATCAAGGTCAAAGTGTAAAAATCTTGATGACCCATGTACCCCCGGAACTCGTATTTTTCACACAAGTTACTGATTGACGCTTCGGTCAACAACACGTTATAAAGTTTCGATTCGCGCATGCGCTTTAGGTTAAAGAGTACGACTCCCGTGTTGAATCCTTGCCGACCAGGATGGGGTCCTCCTACGTCAGTCTTTGGGTTTTTAGATCGGTACAAGGCAAAATCGAACCGGTACTGCGGTTGCTGGTCGTAAGCCATTGCCATTACTTGTTCCGGTTTAAATTCATCAAATTGCGACCATAGTTTTGAGATGTCGGCCATGAATTTAGTGTCCAAGTCTAACATGATGAGTTTATCCAAGGTACTGAAAAGTCGAACCTTGTGGAATATTTGTGACACGAAAAATATATCGTCGTCGTAACGACCCACGTCTTTTGTGAAGAAATAGTGACGGTACAGTTTGATAGTGTCCTCAAATTGCATGAAAATTGGTTCCAAATAGTGGTAGGAAACCTAAAAGATTACAAATTATTATTCCGATTAATTTGTCTGTCCAGGGATAGATTTAATTTTAGAAGTAGGAATGGAGAACGGTTAGTATTTACTTCAGTCCGATTCATAGCCCAGTATGCCCCTCCCTCCAACACGTAACGAAAAGTTTAAATTATGTTATTGGCTCATGCACTTAAACTACGTTTTGATGACGTTGCTGACAGGGACGGCGAAAAATACGTAATTCCTTTCTACCTCTGTCGCTATGACCCGCCTCTTCTTTCATACCCCTCCGTCCCGTGCAAGGGGGTCCGGGACTTTGACGCGCGCCCACATTACTCTGTTCTCCATTCTTACTTCTAAAATTAAATCTATCCCTGGTCTGTCTATGATGTTTATGCCCTCCAACTACATAATTATTTAAAAAAAATTTAGTTACCTTGAACTTCCTATGTTTATCAAGCATGAGTTTACTCAAGGTCCTACTAACTCTCATTTTACTCGGCGAATCCAACAAGACGTGAAAATGCATCTCAAATTTGGTGTGATCCAAAATACTTCCTAAACACCTGACCATATTCCTTAGAACCTTCATCCGTTTGTAGGCGAATTTGGCGAAAAACGTTACGTGAATCTCTGGTACCTTCTGAGTACCCGTCATTTTGATAGCCTTGTATTTCATCTTGACTCTCTGTAACTCTTTCTCGTGGGCGGAATTAATCCCTCTTAACCTGTAGACTTCCTTAGCCAGTCTCGAATTTAACGGTACCTCTTCCAAATTTTGAGACATCAAATACTTTTGGATATAAACAACGTTAAGGAGCAGAATAACCACTGGTAATCCAATTAACAAGGCGATTAAACATCGCAGATGATGATGGGAATATCTATCCATGTTCCTTACACTTTGGGATGATCGAAAAATAAACCTAAATTTTACTCGTCATCGTAATATTCAAGGCGGGTGTTGTTGTTTTTTGGTCTTGAAAGTTATTTCGTTTCTCGCTAAGCCTAAATTTCATCGCTGTTAAACTTGATTTTAAGGTGACTTGCCGTAAAGGTTTTTAACGAATGCACGGCAGTATATGGAAACCAGGTCAGGCGGGAATTTTTATGTTACGTTTCTTCGTTTTTGGCGTTCCCCCCCGTTACCTGGCGCTAAAAGTTGGATTGAGCAGCTTAACTGGTTGTTGAACCACTTTTTGTTTCGAGGGCTCTGCTAAGGTTGTAATATTTTCGAGGAAATGTTTGGATTTATTTATAAGGAAAATTTACCGAAAATGTTACGAGGTATTTTATACCGTTATAGAAAATTGTTTAAACATTAATATTTGGAGGGTTTTTTTATTTCAAGTCGTTGGACAAACCAAACCGCTGGTGTATACAGTGGTTCAATATACTCTATTGTACAGCTGAGTCCCTTTTTTTTCGTTCAAATTGGCAGTCATCTTGGTCTTATATTTTATAGTAAAGCTGTGTATATTTTGGTACCAAAAAGTAACGTCCGAAAAGTTCAAAAATAGTTTTTTAGCCAATCTGTGTCCTTTGTTGGATCAAATTGGTTGCAGTCTAATTCTTCGCTCGTAGATTCAACCAAATCTCTAAATTACCTTGCAGTTGAATGGGAACTATGCCTAGTAATGGTAGAATTTCGGATATAAGGGCTACGTTGCTGATTGAATCCGTTAAAAGCCTTTAGTATTTAATGGACAGTGAACAAGGGAATAAAGGGCCAAAGGCTATTTGAGAACTTGTTCTTTCAATGTGAAAAAATCAAATTACTAGAAGCCGACGACGATTTCAAGTTCGAGCCATTTACCACATTATCTACCTCGCCTCCCGTACAAAGTTACTTATCTCACCAGAAATCAATTCTCTCAGAAGTTATTGCTTCCTCGTAGTATAGAATAGGAATTGGTTTCTCTTACTCTACTTCTAGGCCTAGTCGGTGTCCGCACTATTATCTTAAATTGGATTGTGGAAGCGTAACCTTAGGTCACCTGGGATAAAACGTAATTGACTTTTAGTGGACTTTGATCAAGAAACTCAATACATCTTTTCTTTTCTTTTGGTCAAGTCTTATTCGATATTGGAGGGAACCTGAATTTCTTCCGTGCGCATGCGCCTTGAGTAATGATGAGGGAACTATTTATCGCGTATGTGATTCGGTTTAGTAATAAACCTTGCTATTATAAATGTTAAGGGATGTTGGAAAGAATCGTGTTACAATTACCCCGCCCACTTTGTGGTATGTACACTTCTCTCTAAGAGAAGTATTATATACTTCTGATATTAGTAAATAACTAAATAATCACTCTGTAACGATTCAAATAGATTTTTTAATACACAATTGTTTTTCAGAATGTATATTATTCTAGAATACAACTTTAGAAGGTTTAAATCGTCCCATAGAAAACAGCGCTTCATTTCTTCTTCTTCCAAGGTTGGGTTAATTCTACTACATTCATTATGGTAGTTAAAACATTCAAAAGTTTTTTACACTTGATTATAAATGTTTGTTTATTATTTCTTCTTCAATGGCGGGATGCGGAGAAAAATTTGCAAAAATAGCATTCACTGGGAACATTTTTTTATTTTATTGAGGGGAGGGTTCATTCTTTAAATGCTTTAAATTTCACATTTAAATACACGATTCAATACTATGAATATAAAGCATTTATAGATTGTAAAAGGTACACACTTTAAAATGTAGTAAAACGTGTTCAAACACGCAATACACAATATAAATAAAACGGATTATTTTTCATTTTTAAATATATTATTAAATTTAAACAATTTAAGTAGTTTTTTTATTAATTTATTTTTTGATATATTATTATATATAATATATATAATGTTGTGAATTATGAAATACTCTTTTATTTGGAAGAACATTTCAATGGGGGAATGTTTAGTTTTAAAATATACAAAATTATTTTATAATTCTTCAAATGACATAATTTTTTTTTGTAACAATTATTTTCATCATGTTGAAAAGATATTATTAAATGGGAAAATTGGCCAGAAAATACTGTGTGTATGAATGAATATCTTAAAGGTATTATTATATATATTTTATTTGGCATTGCGTGACGTGTCAGTATGGATCTTTTAAGCTAACTTAACCCTTTGATATGTTAATTTTATGATTGAAATTTATTTGGCAATCTTAATGAACCAATAAGATATTAAAATTGATGTAAAGCGTAACGATTAAGCCGCAATAATTTAATTTCCATTTATTTTTGGAATACTGACTGACTGACAATAATAACGGAACATATTTATTCATTGAGAAAGTTGTTTTATAATTTAATTTAAACTAAAAATACCGTAAGTACCTTTTCTCAAGTAATGTCATTAGCCCCTTGATGTTTTAGACCATTAGTGGTTGGTGTTGTAGTTGATGTGTTTGAGGCGCTGGTTACGGTAAAGCGTGTAGTGGTAGAAGAGAAGATGACCTTTTGTTCTTCGTTACGAGAAGTTTTGTTGTTGTCTAGTAGAACGCCATCCTCTAACTTCCGGTGCTCGACGCTAGGCGTGCACTTCCGGTCTACTAGGCGAAAAGCTTCCAGGAACTCGTTGAAATCGATGAAACCATCTTTATTGAAGTCGATACTGCGAGCTAAATCGCGAATTTGTTCTGGCGATAACGAAGTTCCGATGTGTTGACCCAAGAGGTCACATCCGTCTGTAAATTCCTGCATTGATATTCGGCCTAAAATTTGAAAGCGTGTCTTTAAATATTAATTATTAAGGGTGTTTCTGATAAGTCTGCCATAAATTAAAGGGTCTGTGCGATCTTTGGGTCAAACTTGGTGGAAAGTGTCCATCAAAGAACATGGGGTCTACAACATTTAGGAAATAGTCATACATGTGCAGTAATTAGCTTTACTTTACTAGTGTACGCCTTTTCTACTGAAAAAAGGTTCTAGAACTTTGCTAAATTGAAGACTGGTATGTCTTCTTACTTCATACGCCTGACTATAGTTTTAAGGAACCAATGTTTGGGAGACCATAATCTTTCAATTGTCCAACATACCAGAGCCGTCTTTATCCATAATCCTGAAGATAGTTTCCAGATTGTCTTTATTTCTGTACAAGAGTTCCAACAGGGATGGTCCCTCCTCCATTAGACTGTTGTTGGTCAAAGCGTATTCCTCAAAGGATGATTTATACTCGACTAAATTTTCGGTGACATTGTACCGGGCCATTTTGGGACATAGTAACCTCCAAGGTAGCTTAACTCCAACAACCGTTTCTATCGTGTTCCCCCAGTCCAAGATTCCGATTTTACCTGCATTTATAATTAAATTAACGTTAGGTGATTAGATTTTGACCTTACGAGCTGTGTGTCCATTGAAATTCACCAGTCTTTTCTTTGTCTATGGCTTCGAATTTTTCTAGTAGGATACTTTGGCTAGCGTAGATGTGTTTTCTTAGTTCCCTTAGCGCGGATTCCTCAATGTAACCGTGTCTTTGTCTAACTGTGGCGCTTCTGTGGTACTGACTGCTGACGTACAACACCGGACACGCTTCTAGCGTCGGTCCTATTAAGCGAACGAACGCCCCGCGATTACTGCCCAAGTCGTAGTAGTTTGAAGCTGAAAATATTGTCATCACCTGTAAAGGGCAAAAAAATTACGAAACTTTCAAAGGTCACAATATGCCAACAAATTGGCCAATCAGACAAACACGCGATAACTGCTTGCTTGCGTTGATATTTAGGAAACTTTTCGCTACCTTGCCATGATGGGTGTATTCGTATCCATCAAGTTTACACTCGTGTGACCTGATTATTCTTTGCAAACCGTGCTTGGCCAGAAAAGCTTGCGTAATATCCGGTCCGAAAAAACTACCCCCTCCTCTGAGACCATTGGGAGAACATCCTCTAAATGGTCTGGGATCGCTCCATAGTAAATCTACCAACTAAATTGTGAATTCAATGTAATTTCCTCCGAATCCTTATATTTATACTTAATATCGGTTTGATATTTACCTGTTTCCACTCATTTGGATTGTAACTCAGCTGTCCCTGTACCATAGGAGGCCGTAGAACTGTTAAGAACTGAAACCGTACTTGTTGGTTAGAGTCTATTGAATAATATACAATGTGTCCCAAACTAACCTGATGCCTATCGAGGGAGGAAATTTTGCGCAAATCAGTGTCGTCCGCTATTCCCCCATGAACTACGAAGATTTTATTGTCGATTATGCTAGCCAATGGTAACCAACTGTAAACGTCTTCAACTACTTGAATGATCCGCGTTGCTTCACGCTGTAAATAAGAATCTAGGGGTTATGACCTGGGTATTATCATGAATTGAAGCACTTAGTATCATCGGTTCACCACGAGAACTTTGTTGTCGCTGGAAACTTATGGAATATATCTTATGAACTTATGATAATATCTTATTATTATTATTATTATGGGAAGATTTCCAGGCTAATTTATTTCACAACTGCGTAGGTTTTTGAGATAATAGAGACATTATAAAATATTAATTTGTGTACTTAGGCTTTATGGAAATTATACAATCGATACTTGAACTTTATGCATAATGCAATAGGTTTATATAATAATACACGTATTTTATACGGGTTTCGCTGGTTTTAAGAAAATGCCTTTTTGATCTTTTTGATGTAATTGTGGTTATAGATGGGATATAATTTGGATTTGTGATGATTAGGTATAATGGAACTTACGGTGTACTTGAACATAATTTCTTTGATGAAACCGTATCTAATATTAACGCTAAAATCTTCGTGATTGCCTCGATTTAGAAAGACAGCGTCTGGCCATAATATAACGCTGAGAAGTAAAAGAATAAAAACTTCTATTGATTGAAAACCGCGGTCCACAAAGTCTCCGTTGAAAACGTATGGATTATGCCTCGCTGGTAGACCATTCTACAATTAAAATTAAATTATACATTAAATGAAGATTAATTTATATTAGAAATGGGACTAAAATACCTTGTAAAATATGGTGACTAGATCTTCAAGTTTGCCATGTAAATCACCGCAAACAGTTACAACTTTAGACAAGGCTGTTGAAACCACGTTAATGTTGGGTTTACAACGCAGGACTTTTCTAGCCTCGTGCATTATCATCAGAATGTATTTGGGGTGTAATAACTGTATACAAATCAGTTAATTTCGATGTGGAAATTCATTTATAAAATAATTCCTAACCCTTTTTTCTTTGAAATGATCTATAAGTCTAGTTATATCTTCGCTTTTTAAAGGTAAAGTTAATCTTGGCCCCGTGTAAGAATCTTCAACGTTTATGTCATCTGGGTTAGTATTTTTCTTTAACTCCGTGTCCTCTTGTTCGGCGTATTCCAATTGTTTCGGTCGTCCTGGTGTTTTGTAAATGAAAATATGAGACATTTTTAGTAATCCGAACGAAACTTAAGTTGGCTAAGTTATTACTCAAGAGGAAATTAGAAACGTTTCTGAAACGAAAACGTTCTTCTTCCATCCCAACATGTACCGACCCGATCGACGAGTTAGATTTAGATAACATTATAAGGTATAACAAAGAAAGCCCGAGGTAATATTTTAAAGAAATCGTAGAAATACCGTTTATTTTTTTTTATTTCTTACAAAACAATTTTGTCAAGAATAATATATAAAATTCTTCTTGACTTCAAATTTTACCTGGTTTCGTTGTTTAACAAAATTCAGAGAAATTTTAGACGAGGATTTTAATCCAATAAATGTAATTAGGCCCTCAAATTTATTACTAACAGAGTTTTATCAAGAAGAGATATCTAGTTTATTAGGGAGGTGTAAGATGCCTAATTATTCGCGCGCCATAGTCCAAGTCCCCCTTTCAAAATACAAGGGGGGACGTAAAAGGAGGCCGGGCTATTTCGCCTCTCCTCAGTCGGAAAATAAATACGTAATTTTTGTCATTCGCGTCGCGCTGACCTGGTTTTCAAGAACCAATGAGATGCTGGCTGTAATTTAGAGGCGGGGATTGACTCCGGACCTACGTATGGACAGGAGATAAAGCGGGTGATGTGGCGAATTTATACCTTCTCCCTAATAAACTAGATATCACTTCTTGGTTTTATTTTAATTTGAAAGAAGCAGGGATGAATAACAAACACTCCATCTTACTTCATTTCTCCATGGCTCAACTCGGTGGCCTTTGAATATCTTATTTCCCACCCCCATTTCAAAACGATATACCAGGCCAGTTATTCATTCCTCTTTCTTTAAAATAAACCAATTCCTGGTAATAAAGACCAGTAGGTAAATTAGATGTAAGCTGAAGGTATTTATATAAATGAAACAACACAAATTGTAAGATATTTCTGCAATCTATTTCTTTTTAATAATATTCCCACTGCCCCGGCCACTGGTTCTTCCTTCACCTTACTCATCTTTATAATCAGTGTTTGATCGCCTTATTTTCGTAGCATGTTTACTTCATATGAACGTTGTTTACGTCTGATTTAGGAAGGAAATTCCGTTTAAATTTCCTTACAAAGCGAGGTGTTTTTAGGCAATTTATTTGAAAGGGTTCGGGGTTATATTATATTCTAGGGGATTTACTAAATACCTTATTTTGGTATTCGAATCGTTGCGCGCCCACCGTCTGGAGAATTTAACGTATAGATAGGTCCCCTTTTGTAATAAATTGGAATTGGGAATGTATGTATCAGACTAAATTCTACACAAACAACAAAACCTGGAAACGTTTCTCGAGGCTCCCGGTCTTAAGGAAACTAATATTTATACGTAAATTCGTCAAGGACCAATGAGATTTCCGTGAGCGACGATGACAAATTTTTAAATATTTAAAGTACATTTCTGAGAATTTAAGGAATTGACCTAAAAAGCTGTAGACGTTAATGTTAATGCGTGCATTAACATTACATCCTCAAATGATTCTTCATCACACCATATCGACACCCACGAATCTTCAGGGCTTATTTTCAGGAAGAAGGAATTACATTTAAGCCTAACTGGCAAGGCTTAGTTGGTTCGACCAAGGGCTAACATTTTACAGCTAGAACTTAATAGTATTGCCAGACTCAGAGTATCTCGAAAAATGAAATGATCTGTTTTCTTTCAACTTCAAATTAAGACCTTATTTCGTGGCAATACATGTCACTGTGAACAAATTGCTTAGGTTCAGGCTTTCAAGCAATAATAATGTCCCGTCGTATCTTTCGTTTTCTGTGTCCCAAATTTAATTTCTCAGGGGTGTAGTTCGTTTTGTGAAAAACGGGCTCAAAACCTCCTTTGGGTGTTGACAAAAACAATCTTCAATATATCTTGTACAGAGTACAAGTGCTCGAGACAGGATTTTTGCGTTTATAGCCAAGAATGAACATTGTGGAAGGTGCGATGTAAGAGATATCATAAGTTTATAAGATATGTTCCATAAGTATGACGACATTTCCTATTCTGAGAGATTGTTCGAGAACGACTATACACTCGGTTTTGCAGTCCATCTTCCTAAGCCTTTGACAGCGAGCCACCAGGCGTCGCTTTACCCTGAATCTATGACCTACCTCACTCACTTCATGACAAGCTCCAGTTTGTAACCAGTGAGAAACTTATGGTGAACATATCTTATGAACTTATTTAGATATGGATATAGTTCTCGTCGGACTAGAAGTAGCCAAGGCTTCGGAATTTATTTATACATCTTAAGAAAGTGTAGGTGAATTTTTACGAGATGTCGTAAAGGTTCCTACGATTAACGAGCGACAGCGCCGCGTGACCTCGAGTACCCAAGAACCAAATTGCCACGATATAATTAAAATTGACGCTGACCTTTCACTGATTGGTGCGGCGATCCGATGATGGCCGCTGCGAATGTAGGTTTGGCCGCTGATAAATGAGTAATTAGATCCAAGAAAAAGTTGTACAACTGCAATTTAACGAGACAGGCAATTAAGAATCGCTGTGTTCAAAGTATAATTAATATATATAAAATACACCGGTGTAAGATAAATATGTTATATTGAGAAGTTATAGTGTAGAAAAATGACTTCAATGATTTATTTGAGAATTCGTGTTTCACCAAGCTCTGAAACTTATACGAAATAGACCTTATATACTTATGACTAAATTCCTTAAATTACATTACATCTTACTTAAAGTCATTTCTCTAGTAAACTATAATTAGGTTATTAAAGTTAATTTAATTAGGGATGGTCTAATTGAACGTGATGGATTGCTGGAAAGGAAGGCTCCTTTTAAATCTTCGAACACTAATAACTCGATTAATACGTATTGATTTATGTATGTAAGTATGTACAAAATATTTCTGTATGGGGAGGGGTTCGCTTAAACGCGTGGCGAATTTAATGAAAAGGATTTCCCCGTAATACCTACTTTGATTTGATCTTGTTCGCCGGCGTATTCCAACGATTGAAAGATGGTCCAAGAGCAACGCCTCTTGATTTCTTGTCGAGCCAAGTACCTGCGGTACCATTTTTGAATTAACAGAGCTGCCTTGAAAGCTGCAAATATATAATGATAATTGCATCGTTATGCTAGTAGTAATGTGCTGAAACTAAATTTATTCTCATGTTTGATGTGGTATTAATAACAGAAGTACATAACACTTCTCTTCGGGAGAAGTGTATCACAAAGCGGGCGGGGTAATTGTAACATGATTCTTCCCAACATCATTCCCAACATTTGGAGTGCTCAAGGTTACTAAACCGAATCACATAGGCGATAAATAGTTCCCTCATCATTACTCTATTAGCGCTGCTTAACTATTCGCCAAGGCACATGCATACAGTCGTGGATTTTTGTCCTACGTCAAGACAATCAAGGTTTGTGGGTTGATTGCTACTTGGATTTACTACCAAACAGTTATAGAATTCACCCTAGCACGGTGCCATGCCCATCCGAAGTTTAGATAAAGCAAACAAAAGGGGTGGGGTGATCCTGGGAAGAATCATGTTACATAACTAAAGTATTAAGAGGATACAGAGTGTCACACTTCTTCAATTATCCCCTTCTGCTATAATAATAATAATGATAAGCCAATGAGTAGATAAATTTAATGATAAACAATGTCGGAGAAATATTGATTTATAGATACGTGTTTAATGAATGACCACTTGAAATTCAAATTAAATGAAATTTTATCTCGAAATTCAATATCAAACGGTCGACTAGTTCGGTCCCTTTGCGTAATTTAATTCTGTCCTGTCCTCTAGTCTGCCGCTTTGAGAATCGAAATAGCTGACGCGTGAGATAATGGAGTGTGGACAAGTCTAAGCTTCACTTGTTAAAGCTGGCGAGGACATTTTATCCGTTAATTAGCTCGGGTTTTGAATAATTGAAATTCACGCTGTGGTTTTGGATAGTTTTGTAATATCTGTCAAAGTATAATTACCATAAGCAAGAAGTGATATCTAGTTTATTAGGGAGAAGGTATAAATTCGTCACATTTCTAGCTTTATCTCCAGTTCAAACGTAGGTCCGGAGTTAATCCCCGCCTCTAAATTACAACCAGCATCTCATTGGTTCTTGAAAACTCACGTCAGCGCGACGCGAATGACGAAAATTACGTATTTTCCGATGGAGGAGAGGCGAAATAGCCCAGCCTCCTTTTACGTCCCCCCTTGTATTTTGAAAGGGGGACTGGGACTATGGCGCGCGAATACTTAGGCATCTTAGGCCTTCTCCCTAGCAAACTAGATATCCCTTCTTGCCATAACGTTTCACACTATACAGGAGGGTGTTTTTGATAAGTCTGCCATGAATTAAAGGGCGTATGTGTTCTTTGGGTCAAATCATAAGTTCATAAGATATGTTCCATCCATAAGTTTGTCATTGTTACAAACTGGAGCTTGTCATGAAGTGACGTAGGTCATAGATTCGAATTAAAGCGACGCCTGGTGAGGCTCTGTCAAAGGCTTAGTACAGACTAAATAGGAAGAGTGTAGTCAATTCTCGCTTGTCGTTCTCGAATTAGCTCTCAGTAAGCCTCTAGCATTACGACGTATAGGTAGTGGCATACTTATGAAACATATCTTTTAAACTTATATGGTCAAACTGAATGAAAGTATCAAGGAACATGGGTTTGGGGTATTCAACATTTAGTTGCTCAAAATTAAATAAAAAAATAATATTTCATCCTTTGAAGATGGGATATTCGATATTGGAACTTGAGTAATCTTAGTAATAAAATAACAAATTTTATATCTGGGTCAAAAATATCTGGGTTCAATTGCTTTTTATGGGTTTTCGAAATTACTCGCGTATGCTTTGGCCGTGGTTTAATATCTAGGTATATTTACCATATCCAAAATTTATTATTAACTTCTCTCAAAATTATTTTATATCCCCTCGTATTTGCATTTATTTATTTATTGAAAAAACATTCCTAATTCCACTCCCACGAACTTTTATTAAAACCCCATGATTTGTAAACACAAGAAATTCGGGATTTTAAACTCTTTTTTATGGATGGAATTAATCCCTAACGTTGAAATTATTGAAAAACATAATCGGATTGGTCGGAAATTCAAGTATTCCGCAGAGTTGGAAATTGAATATTTAATGATGTTTTTTTTCCTTTTCACCAAGATAAGATTCTGAATTGAAAATTTCCATTTTAAGAGACTGAACGAATTGCATGCCGGGGAGACTTCAATATAATTAAAATATCATGATTGAACTTGTCCATGCAGGATGAAGTCGAAATAATTTATAAGATGACGTAATTTAAAATAATTTCTATAGATTTAATACAATAGTTCAAAGGTTTAAATCATGTCAAAATTGATAGTACCCCGAAAATGGTACTTGTAAGATTTTGTTTACATGTAATAGATAGTGGTTTTTCGTGAATTCGGATTAAACAGGGACAACTTTGTAATACAAGCACAAGTACAAGTACAAATACAAGCACCAGTACAAGCACAAATACAAGCACCAGTACAAGTACAAATACAAGCACCAGTACAAGCACAAATACAAGCACCAGTACAAGTACAAATACAAGCACCAGTACAAGCACAAATACAAGCACCAGTACAAGCACAAATACAAGCACCAGTACAAGTACAAATACAAGCACCAGTACAAGTACAAATACAAGCACCAGTACAAGTACAAATACAAGCACCAGTACAAGTACAAATACAAGCACCAGCACAAGTACACTTACAAATATAAGTACCTGTGTGGAATACCCCTGAAAACTAGAAACTAGCCTTCAAAGCCGTTTCAAGTTGGTTCGTGAAGCAACTTCAAGAAACCGCGTTTGTAATTAGCGTCTCAAGTATCAGTTTTGTTCACACTTAACTTTGGAAGCGTTTTGAATCGTTTCGAACCAGTTTCTCGTGTAAGTGTGAAGATGGCTTAAGACGCGTCACGATATCGACTGGAGATTTGTGGGCGACCGTAGTTAAACGGTAAACCAAACTTCCCTCGCTTGATCTTCCTTGGCACAATAACATGGTCTACTCGTGACACGCGAGGACTAAAACCTTACATTGAGTAATAGAAAAGGGGTGTAGTAGAACTGGTAAGTAGTATAGGATTATAATTCGATTGATACATACATTCTTAGCTTAGACTTCGTCAAACATACGAGAGATATAAAAAGATTATTTTCTTTCTGTATAGGTAAAGTACAGTCTACAAGAAACAACTCCCTGAGAAGTAACCGAAGATACGTAAAGTTTCAGTAAAAATCAAGTATCTCTATTAAGGTTAAGCCTAGTTTTGAAACTCTTTTGCTATAGACAAAGGAAGCGTTACTTTGTCTTTTTTCGAAGACTTGAAAGACCTCGTTTTAGTTTTTTTGTCCCGCCCTTGTTTTTACGATATTCCTAAAATAACTTTCACGATGGAATTTCAACGGAAAGAAAAAAATAACTAAATGGGAAAGTTGGGTCAAACGTCGGAGAGTAAAAAATGACTAGGGGGTTTGGGGTTGTCCGATCTAACTGACTGTATAAGAAGCGGAAGTTCCAACTGTGCCAACGAACTCTGACTTCCGGTTAGGAAGGAACCGAGCCCCGACGACTTTCCTGAAAGTCGTCGTCGTCGTCCGTCGTCTGTAACCCTTTATGCTTTTGACATATAAATGTCAAATGGTCAGTGGTGAGGTGAAACTTGGCTAAGTTTTATATTTATTAGGTGTGGTTTACAGAAACAAAAAGAGCCATGGAAAACGGGATACAATGCAAATGAAGTGGTTTTCACTGGAAAAGAATTTTCAAGGGATTTTTTTCAACCTAATAGTTTTTCAAAATCCTAAATAACAAGGGGTTCTATTTGAGATGCTACTGTGTCTTTAAAGTGCAAATTCAACACAAAAAGTATCGGCTTAAAATATATTGGTTGACATCTGTTTTTACGAAGACAACAACAAAACCAGGATATGTTTTATGACCGCGAAATATTTCATCGTTTGTACCTCGTGGGAAAATTTGATAAACAATGTTCGAGCATCATACAGCCTTTCACAACCATAATAGCCTTTTGATGAAAACATATTCTCGTATCTTGTCGAGGGACGGGACACTTCCGTGGTTAAATCATCCGGTGAAGATTTGGGTCGATAGAAAAATTTACCTCTTATCCCTAGTAGCCCATCGAAAAGATCACAGACGTTTATAATTATATCGATTAGTTGACTCAGTCCCATGTCCAGCAAGGATATGGACTTAGCAATTTGACCGTGAAATTAAATACACAATGAATGGGGAATGGAAAAGAAAGATGATTACCGATAACTACACTGCCCCTCGCCTGAAGCGCTGCCAGCTTAACCTACATATAACTCCAAACTACGCGGGCCACAAACAAGTCGATCTCATTCTCTGGGCCAAGAAACGATCGGTCATTCTGGATCATTTGGGCTCACTCGAATAGAAGAGATCCCCCGTATGGCTTGATAGCCAAATGGTAGCGGGTCACGCAACAAGGTGTCCCATCTAGAGTATTCAGTTGAAACCATTCATCGACCCCCGCATCAGTTCCATGACCTCGCGACATTAGATTTAACAGTTTAACTCGGAATCGTAGCTATTCCCAACTCCCATCGAAATAAAGTGCGTATACATTTCAAACCATTAAATTGTTTAAGTACACGGTACAAATAAAAGGTACATCCGCGGGAATCGAACCTTAAATTCGAGTTTACTCTACCTTGCCTTGAATATTGAACAACTGAACTGGAATCTACCTTAAATTGAGCTGAACTTTCAATATATATTTTTATGCTTTATAGACAAAATTTGAAAAAGCTTTGTCCTTAAGATGTTTTTTTTTTTTGAAGTATCGCAAAGAGTAAGCACTCGTACATCTTCAAAAGTTAACTTCTGCAAATTGATATAGTGAAGCCAATTCAAACTTGGGTTTAGAGTATCAAAGATAGGTTGTTTTCTCTCAAAGGGACGCTTGGACAGTGAGACCTTTCTGGTATCTCATTAGGACAGAAGTGTTCGCTTCGAGAGACAAGTCAATTAGGTTTAGAAATCCGAGGTCATTGAATGACCTTTAAGGAAGTTCAATCGAAAGACTGTAGCTATAATAAACCCGATTCATTTTCTTTCTAGAATTTCCACTATAATCGTACAAGAAGTATACGGTGTACCTTCAAAACCTATCTATATCAATTAGTTTGGCGATGTTATACTGTCTTATTTTTAAATGGGAGAGGTCATACTCCCTCCCTTTTATATTTCTCTCATTGCCTGAACCCTCCCAGCAGCTTTATATTTAATAAAAAAATTCGGAAATTTAAAGGATGTATACGCCTAAAAGCAAGTATGTACTAAGATTGGTTTTTAGAGTGGTCTTAATTTCGCTAGTTTTATATTACCACGTGCTGAGTTACGTCTATTAGGACAGTAACCACATTAATGTACCCCGATTTTTATTTTTCAAATTGGCTTTTTTCCCATCCGAATTCCTTCCTATTTAATTAGCAACTTCACGGTAATTGGATTGCGGTAAGGTTTAGGAAATGTAAAGATATACTTTAAAGTCGACAGGTAATTTTATTGAGCAAAGTTTGTCTCTAAGTCTCTCATACTCAAAACAGAGTAAAAAGTTTGTAGTTCTATATTTGACTGGTGTTCAATAAAACCTTGGAGGATGGAAGTTAGATAATGGAGTGGCATAGTTGGGGACTGTTAAAAAATCCCAGCATGCTTTTCAAGTGCATCCACCTGTCGGTAGAAATATTATTGCTAGCTTAATCAAATATAGATAGTAGTTCTGGTTGCTGTAATCAGGTGGCTCCTAAAGGTTATGCCCATTCTAAAACCGGGGTTATATGGGTAAACTTTACGGCCATGAACGGGAATGGCCCTCTCATGTATAAACTTCTCTTCCCTAAGGTAAAACTAAGTGGAACGTTAGTCACGAAATAGGCTTAGAGTTTTTGAAATGGTAATTGAGAAACCGCGCGAAAATATGAAGGGGTTGGCATTATGAGCGTTAGGCACGAATTAGGCTTAACGTCTTTGAAATGAAAATGGCGAAAGTGCATGAGAAGGTGATATTTAAGAGTGTTGAAACCGAGAAGGAAGACACTCCTGCATGGTTCTTTGTTTACGATTTACTTCCGAGAAGGGTGTATTGAAATCAGACCATTTTATACACACACACCCAAGTATCTCGCTGGTCTGAACTAATCTCATTAAGAAAATGCTTCGAGGGAAGTGAATTAGGCCTATTTGGGAAGTACGTGTGTATACACATCAGACAGTCACATATAGACAAACACCTTCGCGGTTGGAGCGAGTAAACAAGCCTCCAATTCAATACTCAAAGGATATAGCGTAGCGTTCGAGATGACTTTGCGTGTATGTCCATACACCTTAAAAGGAATTGATGTTTGCGAAAAATTAGGGTTACGGGGCGTTTTACGCTCTGTACATATACAAAATCGAAATGTAGGGGATTCGCCGGGGCTTTGCATCTCGCCAATAACACCTGCCAGTCCCGCCTAACACAACCTGTGGTGTCTGTGTGTGTATTCGAATATACTTCTATCCAAAGCAAGGTTATATTTGACAACAGCTTCAAACGTAGTGATACCTTTACCTTCAATGTAGAGTTACAGTGATACGAGTAAACCGGAAAACAACCTAAATATAACTTTACTTTCTTAGTGGTAGACATTCAAGTTTGAATTTTATTTGAACCAGAATGAGAAGTCCCATGAGTATTCGTTCAACATTAAATATGATTTTGATAATATGTATCGTGTAAGAAAGAATTGACATGAAAAACGTGGTTACAGTATAGCGAATTTTCTATTTCTAACTCTAAAGTACTGCGAAAACGCTCTTGAAAGCCTTTGAGCTGTTTACGGAACTCTCTCGGATCGCTCTAGAGATGTAAATTGGATAACGTCATTCTTTAAGTTTGAATTTGTCAAGACTAAACTGAAAACCGTCGCCTTAAACTGTCTGCACTACATGTTGACGTACGCGTTTTTCTGTCTCATTTCTGTAACTGCAACAAAGATTTCGTTACAAAAGAATACAGGGATTCCAAGTCAGAGAAGAAATGAGGAATTAACTCTTTGTATAATTTTCATTTAGGCCTAGTAACTCACTGAATTTTACACGTAGACTTAGCACGATCCAAAAGCCCGCAGTCGTTCTCTGAAGTATATAATAACCAACTTTAATATCGTATATCCTATAACGGTCAATAACTTGAGATTCTATCCAAGATGCTAAGTTGATATTTGCGTCCCAAAAAGCACTTATTATATTATCCAACGTTCACTTCATCATCTGGAATCGGAATATGTTGATATCTTGGTTGTGGTAGTACCTAATCCTATGACGTGCATTTGCTCTCTCTCTCTCTTTTTCCCGCTTTTTTTTTATAGGTCGAATATATTTCCCCCGTTCACTTGCAGACTTGGGTAACTTATTTTTCAAATCCAGGAAAGCAGGAATCCCTGAGGCCCCCTAAGCTACAATATGGGCCCGTACGGCATTTGGAAAATCACAAAATAGCTAGAGAAACAACAAAAAAAAATATATTTCCAGTTTTTCGTATTTTTTGAAAAGTTGCCTGGAGATTTGGAAAGGTTATCCAAGAATTTTTCGGAGATCAGGGATTTGTATTTGACCCGCCGCAATTTTCAGACAGTAATGGAAAAATGTATTTTTAAATTGCGCTCTTTTTTTTTCTTTCTTTGGCGGGTGATTTGCACGTTTCTGTTAAGTTTTGCTAGCAAAGTTCGCTGTTAATGAAGTGTTTTAAGCCATGTACGAAAGCAGTTATATCCCACTGTGAAACGGCTTTTACGTCTAATTACTTCGGAGACAGACACGCTGCGTTTCGCGCCAACTGTCGTTAAAACAGTACTCCTTTTTGATGGTCCACTCTTAATAAATAGTATAAGTCTATTACGTTAAGTCTCTGTTTACCAATGCTGGTCTCAACTCGCCACTAGTTAAAGTTAAACAGCGTCAATTCAAAACCCCATAGCGATTCTGTACGAATGAATACATAGTTTTCAGACTAGGACAATTGACATTTACACCAGGAGACCAGGCGTATGCTTAGTACTACCAAGAAGTTATATCTAGTATCTCAGAGAGAAGGTATAAATTCGCCAGATTTCTAGCTTCATCTCCAGTCCAAACGTAGGTCCGGAGTCAATCCCCGTCTCTAAATTACAACCAGCATCTCATTGGTTCTTGAATACTCACGTCAGCGCGACGACGCGAGTGACGAAAATTACAGTCATATTTTCCGAATGAGGAGAGGCGAAATAGCCCGGCGCCTCCTTTTACGTCCCCCCCCTTGTATTTTGAAAGGGGGACTGGGACTATGGCGCGCGAATACAAAGGCATCTTATACCTTCTCTCTGAGATACTGATATAACTTCTTGGTACTACGCTTTGCCCACCAAGTACCCTGGCCTCCTGGTGGTGTAAATGGTATCAATCCTCCAAGGCAGAAAACTATGTATATATAGAAGGACGTTGGAGCGTTATAATTTCCCTTGGCGAGCGCTGATCCCCGGTGCCTCTTAAGCAACGATCTCGAGGGGGAATTAGGCTTAGAACAAAAGATAGAGAGAGAGAGAGAGAGGGTCAAGGTTTTTTCCTGCCTCTTTTATTGCGAGACAAAATCTTAAGACTCTTAAAGTAAGACCTGTCGAAATAAATTGGACCGGAACAATCTCTATCTAAGGTGGCTAGAGAAAAAGAGCTTCGTTAGATGGTAACCAGCGATTCAGAGCAAAAGTTTTATCCAATAACAACTTTTGTTCTAGTACTTTGTTTTTTTTTTTTTTTTTTTTTTGAAACCCGTATGTTCTCGGCAAGCTATGATGGATTAATGAAGTGGATTTCATTCATTTTTAAAGTCGTGATTTGCTATCTATTTATCTAGTTAAAGATAACGTATAAAATATTTCAATTTTAACTCTTTTTTTATTTACAATATTCAAGCGGGTACGATCAATTATTTTAACTCAACTTTTGGTGCATAAATTCTATTACATAACCGATGTTTTTTCTCCTTTCTGTTTTACGTAATAGACGATTTCGCCGTTAAAAAAAGAGGGTAGGCAACTCTCTGTATCGAGACGTACTAGGGTGTAACTACAGCGCAGGCGCCAAAAAGCGAGATGAAAGGCAAAGTTCTACCCCCGTATCTTTCCCTCTTATTTACATCGAAATGGTCTATTGCTAAAATTTTCTTTTATACATTGTTTTCAGACTAGGAGGATTGACACCATTTACACCAGGAGGCAACGTTACTTGGCCGAAAAAGTGCAGCACGAAGTAGCCCATGGTCTCCTGCTGTAAATGGTATCAATTCTCCTATAGTGTGAAAACTATTTGTATTGTAGACTAGTTAAGCTTTCGTTAACCTCCCTA
Organism: Phalangium opilio; assembly: GCF_054372755.1. Classification (NCBI taxonomy): domain Eukaryota; kingdom Metazoa; phylum Arthropoda; class Arachnida; order Opiliones; family Phalangiidae; genus Phalangium; species Phalangium opilio. Next base: position 800,870 of record NW_028324187.1, on the reverse strand, counting down.
TGGTACATCAACGGTGTACAATATTATTTCACGATCACCAACGAAGATGGCATGTTGGGAAATATCTCGTGATTAGAAACTGTATTTAACGGACGTAGAAGAAGTCTAAATATTGCGTGCAAACGGCGTGTCTATAACCTCGTGAAAAAGACGATACGTTTTTATGTCAGGTTTCCTGTCTTTTATCCACAAAATTGCGCTGGCCAAGTCCAACCTTTTGCTTTCAAGAAAACTGAAATGCAAGGAGACTGTTATATACTGACTCGGCGTATATACGCGAGAACCCAAATAGGAACTGAGAAAACGCTCAAATATGAGAAAGGGAGGGTAGTATTAGCAGAAGGGGATAATAGAAGAAGGATGACACTCTGTATCCTCTTAATACTTTAGTTATGTAACGTGATTTTTCCCAGGCGAGGGAGCCCTTTTTGATTGCTCTCCCGCTCATCAAACTTTAGATGGGTAACTATCGCACCGTGCTAGGGTGAATTCTATAACTGTTTGGTATGTACTAAATTCTCAGCAATCAACCCACAAACCTTGATTGTCTTGACGTGGGACAAAAACGCACAAGCGCATGCATGCATGCGCCTTGGCAAATAGTTAAGCGCTAATATGGTAATGACGAGGGAACTATTTATGGCGTATGTGATTCGGTTTAGTAACCTTGAGCACTCCAAATGTTGGGAATAACCATGTTACAATTACCCAACTTTGTGGTACACTTCTCTCGAAGAGAAGTTCTGGTATCACGATTTCAGGTGAATTTATGAGCTCGTAGAAACCTGGGATGACGATTCGCGCGTTCTCAGGACGTACATTGGTTCTAGACGAACAACAATATCCCATAGTGGTTAATAATAAACCTTCCAACAAAGATTATACGCGTGGGAAATGTCTATAGTGCAACTCCATTTCAGCATTTCGTATTTTTTTTTTCGCTAAACCTTTGTGGTCAGCAAGGATCTGGAGCTATAGGTCATCGCGCAAAAACACGCCGAGCTCGATCGTGTTAGCATCATTTTGATGACGAGACTAAGCCGAGTTCCCATTAGAGAAAATGGAAGGAAGGAACGCTTCCCTTAATTGTGTACGAAATATGGGAGTATTAAATAAAGTAATAAACATAAGTATACCTTACCCCTTAATACCTCTCTCGATCAGCCTGTGAGAATTCAACCAATCCCGTAAGGGGTAAGAGGTAAGGGCTAGCAGACGCCACTAAACCAATGGCATATGGCGCAGTAGTCCTTGATTTTTTTAAGACTAATTATTTTGAATTGAGAGATCATTTATTTATTTTATATTTAATTCCTTTTATATTTCGAAAAAGGGCTGTTCTTTTAAGGTATAATCAAGGATAGATTTAATTTTAGATGTAGGAATGGAGAACGGTTAGTATTTACTTCAGTCCGACTCATAGCCCAGTATAGAGCCCCCCCCCCCTCCAACACGTAACGAAAAGTTTAAATGATCTTATTGGCTGACTTAAACTACGTTTTGATGACGTTGCTGGCGGGGACTGCGAAAATTACGTAATTCCTTTTTACCTCTGTCGCCATGACCCGCCTCTTCTTTTATTCCCCTCCGTCCCGTGGAAGGGGGTCCGGGACTTTGACGCGCGCCCAGATTACTCTGTTCTCCATTCCTACTTCCAAAATTAAATCTATCCCTGGTATAATTTTATGTTACCTGAACTTTTCTTATAAGCAAACCATAGTTCTACTTGATGAGTTCACACTATTTAGCAATAATAGTCCTTGAGATATTTCTGGTTGTTACCTTACTTTTGTTTTTTAATACAACAACAAAAAATGGAATCGTAGTCAAATAACAATCCCTTAAGTCACGTTTGCAGAAAAAAAGTCATTTCGTCTCAATGCACCAAAGCTCATTATACCATAATAAAGGAATGCCAAAAAAAATTTAGAATCGTAATGACTTTGTCACCCCCAAATGCGCCTGTGTCGAAAAAAAGACGCAGGAAAACATTTACCGCCCGTTTTTATTGTTTTTTATTTTTTGTTTGGCGTCTTTGCAACAAAATAACGAAATTAGCTTTGACTTATGAATTATTCATAAATGTAATCAAGAAGTGATATCTAGTTTATTAGGGAGAAGATATAAGATGCCTGAGAATTCGCGCGCCATAGTACCAGTCCCCCTTTCAAAATACAAGGGGGGACGTAAAAGGAGGCCGGGCTATTTCACTGTCTCTCCTCAGTCGGAAAATACGTGGAATTTTCGTCATTCGTGTCGCGCTGACGTGAGTTTTCAAGAACTAATGAGATGCTGGTTGTAATTTAGAGGCCGGGGATTAACTCCGGACCTACGTTTGTTTGGACTGGAGATAAAGCTGGAAATGTGGCGAATTTATACCTTCTCCCTAATAAACTAGATATCGCTTCTTGATGTAATAAAAGCAAGCATGAATGTATTCATATCAGCCCAGGTTTTCTCGCCTCTCGTTTAATACTTAAATATTCACAGTAAAAATTAATGAATTCGTGTTAAGAAACCGCGATAAAATATTTGAATTATTTCGGTCGATTAACGCGCCTAAAAATTTCCCGCCAAATTAACAAATTTCCCGCCAAGAAAGATGACGTTTTTCCTCGTTGGTTTCTAGGCATAATGATTGACTAATTTAGGGTTAAGGGCTGATTTTATAAAAAGAACTTCTCTTGGAAATATACGTTAGTTGTGACTAAAATGCGTGGGAAATGATGGGAACTTTGAACAGGGTTTTTTTCTTTTTTGGGACTCCCGCCAAAAATGATTTCAAACCAATTTTAAAATCAGTCGGAATTTGCTCGTAGGTTAATGATAAAAATTAAAACGTGTTAGTATTGTAAATATTGCAATTTAGTATGGATTTATAGTGTGGTTCCGTTCTAAATCGAGTATATTTGGCGGTAAAAAAAAGCATGCAACTGACTTTCGAAGTGCATCGTGTATTAGGTTACGTAATTCTACCAAGAAGTGATATCTAGTTTATTAGGGAGAAGGTATAAATTCGCCACATTTATAATCTAGCTTTATCTCCAGTCCAAAAGACGAAGGTCCGGAGTTAATCCCTGCCTCTAAATTACAACCAGCATCTCATTGGTTCTTGAAAACTCACGTCAGCGCGATGCGAATGACGAAAATTACGTATTTTCCGACTGAGAAGAGGCGAAATAGCCCGGCCTCCTTTTACGCCCCCCTTGTATTTTGAAAGGGGGACTGGGACTATGGCGCGCGCGAATACTTAGGCATCTTATACCTTCTCCCTAATAAACTAGATATCACTTCTTGATTCTACCTTATTAGTTAGTTGGCTTATATCTATCTCCTTATTTTTACCTCTCCGAGTGACGTATGTCACGGAGAGGTATTACACCGGCCGTGTCTGTCTGTGTGTCTGTCTGTCAGACCCCACGTGACCGCGTTCGCAGTTTGCGTATCGGAGCAAACGTGTTCCCAATTTCCGGACTGCATTGACAGTTCACGGAAATTTGGGTTTGTCTCCTCTGGCTATTCTACTTGAGTTCCAACACCACCAGCTTTGGTTTTCGTCTACTCCACATGGACACTAGTCTGTACTTGCTAGCTTCCAAGCACAAACATCTTCTGTTCTTCGTCAATTTCACCTTGACACCAGCTTCTATGCAACACCATCTCTGTTCTTCGTCAATTCCACATTGACACCAGCTTCTATGCACCACCATCTTCAGGTCTTTGTCCATTCCACATGGACGCCAGTCAGTCCATTCTGGCTTCATTTCCTTCGTCATCGTTTGGTTTCAAGACATACGCGGCGATCGGCTAGGGTTACGAGAAACGTCTAGCCTCCCAATGGCAGGGCTTCCACCATCGGTTCTCGCGAATGCGTTTTTATCTATTATTGGTTTCAAGATATACGCGGCGATCGGCTAGGGTTACGAGAAACGTCTAGCCTCCCAATGGCAGGGCTTCCACCATCGGTTCACGCGAATGCGTTTTTATCTATTATTGGTTTCAAGATATACGCGGCGATCGGCTAGGGTTACGAGAAACGTCTAGCCTCCCAATGGCAGGGCTTCCACCATCGGTTCACGCGAATGCGTTTTTATCTATTATTATAATGGAAACGAATCGTATATATACCCCAAAATTTGAATAAAGCGGGCAAGAGGGGTACCCTTCACTTTAAACGTCAATATTAGCAAAGTTTCGAAAGAAAATAAGAACAACTTTATTTTAAACGATTTAACGATTTTTAAAGTTATTTACTGGCGATTAAAATAATTAATATCATTTATATTTAATTAATTATTTAAGATAAACGTATTTCTATGTACTGACACAAGTGAGAGTTAATATAGAACGAGTAATGAAGATTGCATCTGAATCGAAACAGTACACGCATATCAAAGTTAATACAAAGCGAGTAGGGTGAAAAGATCTCTTACAAAACGATAACATTTTCTTTTTGCAGAATATTAAATGGAAATACTTAAATATTTTTCGGCATTACGATTCTTTTAGTAGTTGTGTAGCTATAAAGCTCTGTTTCATCTCAATATTCCAAGAACATCTTTTGATATTAACATTTAAAATTTGGTGTTTACTTTTTAATTCATCTTTACTACATTTATAAATAGTGTAAACGTAACTTTTAGCTTCATCAAATAATAAGGATGTTAATACTTCATCTCTCCATACGTGTTGAAACGACTGGGTCTATGAGATAAGATAATCTAGATCTTAACCATAATTGACCTTGTTTCATGTCCTCTTATAGGAGGTGTTAACGGTTCAGATTGAGCCGAAAGTTAAATACGCATTTAAGTGATAGATAATAGGTCCTCTTTAGAATTATTGTGGATACGCAGGAAATTATTAAAACGCTTTAAACTAAATGATCATGGCAATATCTCGCCGATTAGAACTATGTATTTCCGGTTTGTCTCATTGGCTTGCGGACCTGTGTTTGGAAAGTAAATTCGTCTCGGCTCGGAGAGGTTTATTTTGGTTTCCCAACTTGTTAAGTTTTGAAAAATATATAAAGGTTCGACCGTGGCCAGCGTGCTAATTTGGTGAGTTAAGCCTTTTTGAAACCTTTTAAAAATATTTTCTTTTTTTTTTCTTTTTCTTTTTTTGACTGAATGAGGCCGATCGAATCAGTTGCTCGTTGAAAACTAACTCGCAATTTATGAAGCTTTATAGCTGACTTTGAAACATTTTTTATTATATTTAAAGTATAAAATTTGATCCAAAGGCTACCTGTATACAGGGTGTTTCTGATAAGTCTGTTATAAATTAAGGGGGATGTTCTTTAAGTGGAAAATGTAACTTTGGATGGCATTTTGCCCAAAGGGATACCGTTTTCAAAGTTAAGATTGGAGTATTTTAGGGATGACCCCTAAATTAAATTAGAAATAATTGTCTAAATCAGTTTCTTAATTCAATTTAAGGGGTTATCCGTAAAATGCTTTGACCAATCTTAACTTGAAAACAGTGACCCGAAAGGGCATAATGTTATACAATATTTTTGACTCAAAAGAACATCCTCTTAATTTATGGCAGATGATCTAAAACACCCTTTATAGTATATAAGTTAAACGTTTTGCCAAAAATTAAAACCCACCACAATTCATTATTTATTTTGCCAAAACTATGTCGTTTTTCATCATTTAATTCACCCGTGCAAATATTTATAGATGCATCTCCCATAATTACAAAATTAATTAAAAATAAAATGTTTTGATAAAACTTCAAAAGTTTATTTAATTACCGTATAGCATGTTTGTTAATTAAAAACAATTGCATAGTTCCTTAGTTTTGCAAGATATATGCCTAATAATTTAAAATATTTAACAGTTTATAATTATAAAGTAACTTGATTTTAAAATATTTCCAGAGCGTTCAAAGCTTTGAGCGAAAATTATTAGTTTATTATTATTTTTTTAAATATTATCAAATTTATATTTATTAAACTTTCAAAACGGTTAAGACTAATTTTAGGGTTAGTTTAAACTCCGGAGATATATTGCCACGAACAAAGCATCCCCCCTGAGGCCATGACGTGTGTTCTAGTTCAAGTATTTGTTAATAATACCAGGATAATAGCTATCCCAAAGGCGTTTTAGAACAATCTGTGGTTTTTTTTTCTAAATTTTTAAGTTTGAACCATCCATCAAATAGCCCGAGGTATCACTAAATTGCCCGTCTATTTAGGACTTGAATTTGTAGCTCTATTTAAATTTTTAAAATATGCAAAACAGAAAAGGGTTTTATTGTATTTTCTACATGAATAGAAGTAGTATTGTAAAGGATTGAAACTGATGGAATTTTCCGTACAATATCTTCCAGTGATTCAAATACAGGGTGTTTCTGATAAGTCTGGCATAAATTAATGGGCATGTTCATTGGGTACACGATTTTGAGTCGAAAATGTAATTTCTATCTCCATTTTGCCACAAGGGTCACTGTTTTCGAGTTATGATTTGATTATTAGTGTTTTAGGAATGGCCCTTAATTAAATTGAAAATCATTGTCTTTAAGGGGTCATCCGTAAAACACTCTGGGCAATCTTAAATTGGAAACAGTGTCCGTTAGGTCAAACAAAATGGAGATAGAAGTTACATTTTCGACTCAAGATCGTGTCCCTTAATTTATGGCAGACTTATCAGAAACACCCTGTATATCCGTATCTAATAAATTTTTAATTGAGGAAATAGGAATTTAAACCGCCTTAATTACTAATTAGAGGATTCATTAACACTTTTTTTAATTAGTTTTTAATGTGTATTTCAAGCCCTCGAAGTATCGAACAGCCTATAATTAACAAATAAGGCGGAGGTTTTGACCTTAGATTTTAAATTTATTATCCAAGTGGAATGTTTGTAATTAGGCCTAAATTTTAGGCTTAAGTAGATTTATCTATGGGTGTGTACATACGTCGTCGTATACTTTAACCGCGAGATTAAGTTACCGCCCATTTCAGGTTAAATTCACGATCCCCTGGTCGTTAATTTACTAGATAAATGTGTTGTTTTCCAAAAATCCCGACGTTCCAATGATTTCAGACGTTCTTATCGAGAAAAACTTGAAAATTCTTAAGGTGTATATAGGAATACACTAATAAATTATTAAAGATGTATACTTAAATGCTCCAACGCGCTGCTATAATCCGAGAATAGTCCCTCCTCATACGTTATTTCGTCTATTTTATACCTAATTTTCTAATCAAATATATATACAGGGTGTATCTGATCAATTTTGAGTCAAAAATGTAACTTCTATCTTCATTTTGCCCTAAGGGTCACTGTTTTCAAGTTAAGATTTTACGGATGACCCTTTAAATTAAATTTAATTAAGAAACTGATTAAGACAATAATTTCTAATTTAATTAAGGGGTCATCCCTAAAACACTCCATCGAATTATAACTCGAAAACAGTGTCCCTTATGGCAATCAAAATGGAGATAGAAGTATAGAACATTTTCGACTCAAAATCGTACACCTAAAGAACATCCCCCTTAATTTATGCCATGCGGACTTATCAGAAACACCCTGTATAGAAACTTATGTTTTTAATTATCACTTTATAACGTGTAACTTAACTATACCTCTCTTATCACGAAAGCTTAATAAAACCATCCTTATTTTATATCCCGGCCATTTCTGTTACGGGTACAGATCATAAACAGGACTTAACAATTTGGCACTTAGAAAACTCAAAAGATAAAACCATACCATACTGAAAATAAAATAACTCTAGCTAGACTCCATGAGTGGCTAGCAAAATTTACTTTAAAAATCTATTTTTCAAGGGATTTTATTATCCAATTTTGCCGTATTCCAAGCAACTCAATGACTATATTATGTCCTTTAAGAGTATAGAGCTTATTACGTATTTAATCCATTCGGTAAACACCTTCTCCCCAAATTCCCAGTTCATCCATTAGCCCATTACCAAAATGAGAAATTACGTTAGGGCCTCTTTATGTTTGTCTCCTTGCATCGTGTAAATCATTATTTTCCAAATGAGTTTTGAAGCTCGCATATTTGCCGGAGAATTGGAAAATTATACAACGATGATAGGACCCTAGTACTTTAAATTATAATCAAAATTAATTAGAATGACCACGAACTTAAATACCCTATTTAGTGATTTTGGGGAATATTTTGCAGATTGCAGTATATATCGTAAGTAATACAGTAATCGGAGGTAATAATTTTCACTGGTGTTTTAAAATTAGAGGGCCTTGGCAAAATAGTACGAAATAAGTTGACAAAAATACGGAAACTTCTAGCGCTTCAATTTCGTTAAAAGGACAAAGTTCCCCCCCCCCCAAGAAGTGGTACGTGTTAAGCCTAATTTGAAATTTTAAATTAAAAAGCACGTGTTTTTTCTCGAATCTCGAGCCAAACTTGAATTATCTTCTGCCTAGAGGTACTTTACGTTTTTCGGTAAATTTTCCATAAATATTCATCGAAAAATTGGACGAAAATTTATATAGTTATAAATTAATAATGTTCTTATAGAGTACAAACAGCCTACGCAAATGACCTTTGAACTTTTATGATGGTATAAATAAATAAATATAGATAAAAATTGAGTTTGCATAAGGTAATTCAAGCAGAATGATTCTCAGATATCAACAAGCTATCCAATTCGATATTTGAAAGAAGTTCGTAACCGCAACGACTCTGTCCGTTTCTATCAATAGCAGCATAAGTTTATAAGATATCTTCCATAAGTATGACGACACTTAGTATAATCTACTAATGCTAGAGGCTTACAGAACGACAAGCGAGAATTGAAGTCCTACACTCGGTGGTTAATTTTGCAGTACTTCCATCTCCCTATTTAGTCTGCATTACTAAGCCTTTGACATGCAGCGCCTCACCAGGCGTCGCTTTACCTCGAATCTATGACCTACCTCACTCACTTCATGACAAGCTCCAGTTTGTAACCAGTGACAAACTTATGGAACATATCTTATGATAGCAGGAATGAATTTTTCTAAGCCTATATATCAATCCCATGAGACATTGCATTGCGTAAAGATGTATGTACCCACAGCCACCGTGGGTTCGAATCTATAACATGTCTTCCTTTTGGAAGAGAAATATGAGAGAGAGAGCTGGAAAAAAGCTGGTAGATGGAGAAAACCTTTAATGATATTATGGGGGTTGCGCAAGTAATGAATAGGAAACCCTTTCCTCGAAAGCCAAGGCTTAGGGCGTCGACTCTTTACAACATGGTCTACCCCGATTAATTTTATACACCCAGTATGACGCCTAGCTAATTATAAAACACACACAAAAAAACCACCACTAGCTCTTACAAATTTCAAAATTTTATTTATTATCTATAGTCGGGATTAAAATTTATATTTTGAAAAACTAGTTTTTGACATCAAGACAATTTATTTATTGAAGAACATCACGAAAGTAATGATATTAAATCTTGTAGAGGCCAAGAAGCGATGTCTAGTATGTTAGGGAGAAGGTATAAGATGCCCAAGTATTCGCGGGCCATAGTCCCAGTCCCCCTTTCAAAATACAAGGGGGGACGTAAAAGGAGGCCGGGCTATTTCGCCTCTCCTCAGTCGGAAAATACAAGTAATTTTCGTCATTCGCGTCGCGATGACTTGAGTTTTCAAGAACCAATGAGATGCAGGTTGTAATTTAGAGGCGGGGATTAACTCCGGACCTACTATACGTTTGGACTGGAGATAAAGCTGGAAATGTGGCGCGAATTTATACCTTCTTCCTAATAAACTAGATATCGCTTCTTGTAGCGGCTTTTTGTTGGAATTTTAGAATGTGGAGCACTTCTACCCATTTAAAAGTACACTTTTGCTATAGATAAAGGTTCATTAACGTTCTCAGATTATGCCTAGACTATCGAAGGCTGATATGTCTTACTCTTAATCTAAATTAACTTATGCCTTTTAAAATTAAGAGTAATTGCACGTAGCACTTTTAAATCAAAATATATATTTGCAAATGTAGCCTATCCTAAATTTTATTTACTTTCGCTCCAGTTAAAATAAAACACATAAATCTGTTCAAATTCTAGTGAAAGAAAGAAACCATGAAATTTCATTTATATTCGTTCTTTGCGAAAATGTTTTAGATGGAAAAAGGATTCAGATTTTTTTATTTTTAACTGAAACAGATCCTGATTAATAGCTGAGCTGCTACACAAGAAGATAAATCGCAAAACACAAGTTTCTTTCATTGTTTATTTTCACAAAAGCGTAACATCAATATTAGGTTTAAATAAACAATCCATAATTCAATTTTAATAGCCCTTTGGGAACTATTGCACGAATTATCATCAAATAAATTAACAAATTTTCTTTTTTATTTACAAAGACTAAACTCAGCTTAAACACTCTGAAAATTAAAAATATCATGGAGGATTGTGGAAAAGTTTTATTTTTACCAATAACTGCACCGAAATTTCAACCGAAGTTGTTGTGTTTATTGGTTTAATCAAGAAGCTTTATCTAGTTTACTAGAGAGAAGGTATAAATTTGCCACATTTCTAGCTTAATCTCCAGTCCAAACGTAGGTACGGAGTTAATCCCCGCCTCTAAATTACAACCAGGATCTCATTGGTTCTTGAAATATCACGTCAGCGCGACTCGAATGTCGAAAATTACGTATTTTCCGACTGAGGAGAGGCGAAATAGCCCGGCCTCCTTTTACGTCCCCCCTTGTATTTTTGACTGGGACTATGGCGCGCGATTACTTAGGCATCTTATACCTTCTCCCTAATAAACTAGATATAATATCTTCTTGGTTAAATATATCCATAAGTTTATAAGATATGTCCCAGAATCATACAATTGCTCACGAAATTCTTATAGCTTATAGAAATATAATTCACACTTAAAAGGGAACCCGATAGTTAGTAGAAACAGAAGTAGATAAATAAAGTTCTGAAGGTGATAAAATAAACATTTGCCTAATTGCGTTAACAGAAACTTTACTCGTGTTTTCTGATATCTTCGGAACGTGTCTAATCAATTTATATCAGAAGGGTTTAGCTTGTTATCTTGTTAACGCTGCTTTATTGTACTCGAGTTATCAGTAATAATTATCCCCTCTCCCATTCTTTGTTCATAAATTCGGATTACCGTTGATCAGAACTTGGAGAAACAAAAAGTAAAGAAAAATTAAGCTAAATTGAGGGATTACACGTATAGCTTAAGAAACGCTAACATATCTGACGCCACCTGTACTGTATTTTTAATCTGAAAATTCTTAACATGTCTACTATTTAATGGAGGAATTAAACCAAATATTTTATTAGCTTTAAATGTCAAGGGTCCATAGTCTTCTAACACGAACTTTCTCGTTACGTCACACCCTCATATTCCTATATCTCTTACCTCGGTTTTGGCTTCCATATTGGAAGTCGTCGGTTCAGGGCTCAGGCCATACAATTTAGACTATACCAATATTGACGTCACGTCTCCTTAGCTCCTGCCCTCTCAGAACCACTCTATACGGTATCATAGTTTAACTAATTGAACTTTAGTATCGGTAAAAAAATATATAGAAGCAAGCCGTCTCCGCTGTGTAAAGACGAATCTTCTGCCCCGGTACTCTAGTAAGCCACGGTGACCTCAATGAAAGGATATGGCATACGCGTCTCTATTTATCATCGAAGCACCATGCACATTCCCAGTGTCGTTTCTATGTTTTAAACAACGCAGCTGTTGTCGTTTTTAATTGTAATAAACGTAAATTACTTTGTTTACCATCCGCGTACTTTAGCTTTGATTTAGTGATAATGTTTCAGATTGCGTCACGTGTACTTTGAGATATTATCAATAAGTGATATCTAGTTTGTTAGGGAGAAGGTATAAGATGCCTAAGTATTCGCGCGCCATAGTCCCAGTCCCCCTTTCAAAATACAAGGGGGGGACGTAAAAGGAGTCCGGGCTATTTCGCCTCTCCCCAGTCGGAAAATATGTAATTTTCGTCACTCGCGTCGCGCTGACGTGAGTTTTCAAGAAACAATGAGATGCTGGTTGTAATTTATAGGCGGGGAATAACTCCGGACCTACTATACGTTTGGACTGGAGATAAAGCTTGAAATGTGGCGAATTTATACCTTCTCCCTAATAAACTAGATATCACTTCTTGATATTATAGAATAGGCGCTCATCGAGGGAGGTCTTTGTAAATTTGAACAGAATTTACATTGAAATGGCGTGGCATATTTTATATTCATTGTGCAGTTTCTTGACAACCCTAAAAGAAGCCGTTAACCCTTCTGAAGTAATAATATTATTGATGTTTTCAAAATGGTTTATACTTTCAAATAAAAAAATGGGAGGTTTTAAGGATTTAATGGTGTAATTTTCATCTTCTATTCCAGAGAGGAACCGTTCCGTTAAAAACGCGTTTCCCCAAGACTTTATTGGGTCATTTGGTTCATTTCTAAAGGAGCTATAGTATATTTTCTATTTTGGAAGCGTCAGTTATGGGAATGTTTTTATTGTTGAAATATAGAAGTATATAGGCTAGCTAGCGCCAGTTTCAAATTTGAATTTCATCTCTAATGTCAGTTTTGCTTAAGGATCCTTTCCCATTGGTTGTTTAGACGCGATTACCAATGCAATGTTAGTTTACACAATGTGTACAGGGTGTTTCTGATTAGTCTGCGATCCATAAATTAAAGGGGGATGTTCTTTGGGTGCACGATTTTAAGTCGAAAATGTATAACTTCTATCTCCATTTTTCCGTCCGGGCCATTTCTAGATTGAAATTAACACATAAACACGTGTAGTTGGATTTTAATAAAGTTTTAAAGGAATTTTGGGTAAATTTTTAAACGCTTATTGGATCTGAGATTCAATTTTCTAAGCCAATTAGGGCCAACAATATCAATTTAAGGATTTAAGAGGGTTAACTTTAAAGACCTCTTTACCCAATTAGATTATAATTGAAAACTATACTTATGAAATCAAAGGCTAGCTTCTCAAACTCTCAATTAAGTTTCATTAGGTCTGTAGTTTAGTATATCTATATCCTTGTCTGCAGTATCGCCATTTGAACTAAAAAGAATATAATAATACCAAGAAGTGATATCTAGTTTATTAGGGAGAAGGTATAAGATACCTAAGTATTCGCGCCATAGTCCCAGTCCCCCTTTTAAAATACAAGGGGGGACGTAAAAGGAGACCGGGCTATTTCGCTACACTCTCCTCAGTCGGAAAATATGACTGTAATTTTCGTCATTGGCGTCGCGCTGACGTGAATTTTCAAGAAATTGAGATGCTGGTTGTAATTTAGAGGCGGGGATTAACTCCGGACCTACGTTTGGACTGGAGATAAAGCTGGAAATGTGGCGAATTTATACCTTCTCCCTAATAAACTAGATATCACTTCTTGATAATGCTCCTTTTCCAAATTTTCAAGCTGTTGTTTTTCCACTTTTGCATTAATTATAAGCAGACAAAAATGTGAGTTTTCTGGCAGACATTTGTCGCGGATCGGGAAAGGTTCGTTCGATCTAGACAGTTTAAAGGGATGATTACCTTTCAAGATATTAAGGTTCTAATCGTCTATCTTTAATTGTAATTCACCTAATAGATTTCGTTCGATATAGTTAACTTCCCTTTACTATCTACTTTAAAGGGAGTTTATGGTCTGTTGACTTTAATGAATTTAGTCGTCATATATTGGACAAGTTTGAAAACCCAAAGCCATTTAAAATTCAAAATATATCGAATTTAAAGTTATAGTCAATATATTTCGGTTTGAGAGTTCTCTATAGGCCTATAACTGTTTCTGAAATGGTTTATAAGCAAGGGGGAGGGGGAGAGTTATTTGGGCAATTTTGAGTAGAAAATGTTTTATGACATTTTGGCCTAAGGGTCACCGTTTTAAAGTTGTGTTTGGAGTTCTTTAGGGATGACCCCTTAAATCAAAAGTTGAAAACGGTATCCCTTAGGGAAAAATGTCACAGATCATTTGCGATTCGCCCTGAGAAATTGGGAATTTACCGAAGTGGTTTGACATTTAAAATTTTTATTTATTTAAATAATTATTATTAACATTAATAATTAGATATCAGTGATGGTATTACTCAAGTTTATTTATTAATAAATAAATTTTTATCGATATTTCAAAATATAAGTGAAGATTTGGTAAATATTTCGAAATTCGAAAGATGAAATTTAGTAACATTGCACGTAAAAAACGTTTCAGTAATTATTTTTGTAATATTTGAATGCTTATTAAAATGTATAGCTAATTTCCAGAAGAAAAAAAAACCCGATTTTAATTGGGAATACAATACTTTTTAAGGTATAGTAAATATACGTTATAATTGTTCACGGTTCGTACGGTTTTAAAAATGTATTTCGAAATTTATGTTTAACCACGACATAACCCTTAAAATTCCGTGTAAAATATTTAAAACCAGCTTAGAATTGCGAATTTTAAAGGCATACCTCCTACATTACGTGTTTATGAATATGGCAACAAATATATTTTTTGATTTGTAAGCGTTAATTAACTAATTTAATGGTGCCACAATATTACGCGTAAAATTTTCAAAAGAACACGTGCTTTATTAGAAACACTCCTATTGGTCTGTTTTGATTAATTAACAAATTATAAAATAACTTTAAGTTCTACTTACAACGTTCAGCCGCTCCCATAGAATTGTCAACTTTTTTGACCACCGCTTTACCGTCCACGCTGTTACGTGTTGAACCGGCACAACCCATCTTGTCAACCCAAATTTTAAAAACTTCTATATAAACTTTAATAAATAACCATAAAAGTTTCGTATAGTTTGATCACATTATTAAAATAGATTCAAACTATCCCATTTTTTCTTTCTCGGTCTATAAATATAAATAAATTTATATTTAATATATATTTTTTGTAATATTAAAGTGTTTATCTATAAACTTCCGGTTCGCGCGTGCGATATCTAGCTCTCACGTCCTTTCCCGCCAAATTCCCGCGCCAAACTAAAGTCTCCGCTTGAGGCGCCTTTTTTTCCCGGCAAAAGAGCTTGCCAGCTCGCGCTCTGGATGATCCCATTCGCACGTGTAGCGTTTCTCTATGGCGTAACAATTTTTTAAATCACGTGACTTAAGAGTATATACTCTAATTATACGTTATATGTAAGCCATAGATATAGATTCACCTGTCTCGTGGAGTCACGGTTGTAGTACATAGAAAGAGCTCTTTAAAAAATATATCTTCTTTTTCGACTGGAGATTGTTTCCTGTATGTAGAAAAAGTTCAAGATACTTGTTACGTATTAGAATGTACTATTGAAATATTGATAACGTCTAGGGATTTCTATTCATATCAATTCTTAACGTTGGTTAGGGTTAGATATCCCATTCCTTGAACCATAAGTTTATAAGTGCTCAATAAGTGTAGGAGAGTCGATCAAAACATGTATGAGTATTCGCACTATCTATCATAAGTTCATAAGATATGTTCCATTCCATAAGTTTGTTACTGGTTACAAACTGGAGCTTGTAATTTTGAAGTGAGTGAGGTAGGTCATAGATTTAGGGTAAAGCGACGCCTGGTGAGGCGCTGCATGTCAAAGGCTTCGTAAGTACAGACTAAATCGGTATGAAGATGGACTACAGGGAATATCGTTTCAAACTTACGCGAATAAGCTTTTAGAATCGAGATATCAAAATTTTACAGCTTCTTTCGGAGTCTTTTTCAAAGTTTTGACAGACGGATCGGATCGTACGCATATTTGAGTGTGAGGTTTTTATATATTTTTTTATAAAAGACAAAAGTTCTTTGCGGTTCTTTTCAAGTTTAAAGTGAATGTGTAAAGTGCAAAGTTCAAGTTATAGTCTCAGAACTTGAAGAAGCCGATGAGAAGAATAATTGGTTTAATAAAGAAGACTACGATATCTAGTATATTAGGGAGAAGGTATAAGATGCCCAAGTATTCGCGCGCCATAGTCCCAGTCCCCCTTTCAAAATACAAGGGGGGACGTATTCACGAGTATACTCAGCCTTAATTGGTTTAGATCAGTGACTACATGATTAAAATGGTTCTTCAAGTAAATTAATTTCTTATTTATTTAATTTATTAACTCGTCTCAATTGCAGTGCTCAAGCAATTCGCTTAGTAAATTACGAGGAGCAAATATTTCACTTCCTCTCCAAAACCTTATTCTCATCTCCATAAATTTGTATGAACTTTGAGTTGCACTTTTGGGCTGGCGCTCGCGCTCCCGCTGTATGTTTCCAGCAGGTTTCATTTTTTCTGACCTTTAACGAAATATGGCGCGAAGTTCGTCGGCGCCTTGATATATTTGTATATTCATCGTTCTTAATTCCTTTTTTTCTTCTTTTACTTCTTCCTTCCTTCCTCTTTTTTACCCCCCTTCTGACGTCATCGGTGACCCCACCCTTTTAGACCGTTCATATTTCTTCTTTCCATAGCTTTGTTTCGATATAGGAAGCTCATTTCTTGATTAAACATTAACCCTTAGGGGATGATCCGTTCCGATGACGATACCCATCTCTTTTTCGGAAGTGGATTTTTTTTTCCCCACGATATTGTTAATGCCCCAGAGCCATCCTTATATTATGTTAAAACAAATATTTAAAGCTGCACTCAACCGCCATTGCACTTTCTTAATTGGATTACACTTATTATTATTGTCACTATTATATTTAAAATTAGCCTTAAATAATTATTTATAACATTTTAGCAGCTTCTTTTGACTCAAAACAACCAAGTATCATCAGAAGTATATAATACTTCTCTTCGAGAGAAGTGTATACCACAAAGCGGAGTAATTGTAACATGATTCTTCCCAACATCATTTCCAACATTTGGAGTGCTCAAGCGAGGGGTAGACACTTGAGAACTCAGGTGTACAATATTTCTTGAACTCAATGTACTGTCAAAGCTGAACTGTGAGTTCCGAAGGTTTTGAACTCAATGCACTGTCAAAGGTGAACTCTTTTGAACTCAGGTGTACACAGAGATCCAAAGCGTCTACCCCCTCGTGCTCAAGGTTACTAAACCGAATCACATACGCGATAAATAGTTCCCTCATTACTCTATTAGCGCTGCTTAACTATTTTCCAAGGCGCATGCGTTTGTGGATTTTTGTCCCACGTCAAGACAATCAAGGTTTGTGGGTTGATTGCTGAGGATTTAGTACCAAACAGTTTTAGAAATAATTCACCCTAGCACGGTGCGAGGCCCATCTGAAGTTTGATGAGCGGGAGAGCAAACAAAACTTTAGGGTGAGCCTGTAGAGTAAGAAGTGATTTTTGTTATCTAAGTAAATTTCTATGGTCTATTGTTACTTTGAAGTTTTTAATTATCGTTAAATTATTGGTGTGACGTGTGAGAATTTGTCACACTAGTGACGGGCGGAGTTTCATCAGAAACTGATAAAATTTAAACTTCAAAATTTGATGTGAGGTTTTAGTTTATGAAACTCAAAAGGTCACCGATGCCCGAAAACTAGTTGAAGTTTCTTGAAAGTTTTTAGCCCGAAGGAGAAATGATGAAAACGGGTTGTTGTTTGATCTTTTTAAGGTCAACGTTCAAATCGATTTAATTAAAAATTTAGACCAAAAATAGATCTTTTTTTAAAAAAACAAAATATAAAAATAAACCAATAATTTTAAAACCAACTGATCTAAAATTTCAATCGAAATATTTCTTTCGTATTTATATAACAGAAAATGAGCTGTCAAAAATATTTTGAAAAATTTTCTAGAGCATTTTTTCATTCGGAGATTGGACCAATTATTACATTGAAAACTTATTTCTCCATCTTACAATACGATGTCATTTCGTCTTAAAAAATAATGTTTAAGTTTAAAAGCTCCTTTATAGTGTGAAAGACTTTTTTTAGAGAGAAAAAGAAGCTCCGACAGTCAATTTTGTCGAAGCCCAAGTCCTATAGTAACTCAACACAATGTGATGTGACATTTTTTTCCCACACTTTCTTCGGGCCAATATTACAAAAAGGGTGCCACCTTTCCTCGGGCTTATGTACTTTCCCCGGGTTCTATCTTCCATTTGCACGAGATAGCGTAGAGCCAGCCCGCCAACCTAAGGGCGCGTCAAGCTCCTAATGCCTAAACCTAGGATCCAAAATCCGCACGTGCTTGGGGATTTCAATTTCGGAAAAGGACGGTTACCATGGCAACGTCTTTATGAAAGATATGCCACGCTTTAACCTTTCTTGACACTGTGGCCAAGGGTTAAAGAGATCTAGGGTTAGCTTATTGTAGGAAGACAGGTTGAAATTAGGCCTATGTACTTTGAAGGATGGGCATGAATCGGATGAACCGATGGTTTTTTTCTTGGTATTGCAGTTAATGTATAGTTTTGTAGGCCTTTTGTGGGACCTTGTAATCATTAATTTATATAAGGAGAAAGGTTTAAGTGATTTTGTCACCATGAACTTTGACCTTTTATAAGCAGCTTCTTTCGGATTATAATCATGGCATTAATCTATTTATTTAGCCGGAAGTATATCTTATTGTCTATGCCTAAGACCCGGAAATATCTATAAATACTCAAGGCTAATGCGTCTGGACACTGCAGGAAGAGTTTTACAGCGTTTCCTATTTTACTATAGGTCTAAAGTTTAGTGTAAGGGTGTGATAAAAAGTCAGTTTCCCAGCAAAGAGCAAATGGAACTCAATCTTGGATTTTATTTTTTTTCCAAAATCCAAAAAGGCTTCAGGACACAATTGCGCGTTGAAGTAAATGATTAACTTCGTACATTTTTTGGGCCAAAAAAACATCCCCTATCCTTAGCTAAATGTCTACCAATTACCGCCTCGGGTATCCCAGGGATATCACTTGGTTTGAAATGAAGTCAGATTGACTTAAAAATCTGGAAAAATGTGTTGCCAAGTGTAAAGCTTAATTGAGAGTTTGCAGTAATTAAAAGGAAGATTATACAAAAACGAGTTTTGCTTCGCAGTCCTTAAAAAACTGCATTTATACACAATCCGCGGCACTTTTTCAAACCCACAAAGGGCCAGAAATTAGAAATTATTTTATGTATTGCAATTTGAAATTAAGTTTAATCGATATGAAAAATTTGGTTTTAATTGCGTAGTTCAAACATTTGTTATGATTAGAAATTTTACAACAAAAACGGGTATAAATGCGGCGTTTCGAGATAAAGGGACCTTAGATTTTCACGTATGAAATTATATAGAATCTGTTCCCGTAAAAACTTATCCCTGTCAAGTAATTAAGGCGAAAAAATACAAAATGAGCTTTTAACATTTTAATTTTTCAGGGTGGAAGAGATAAGAACACTTATTTCGAGTAAAATGTCGCTTTACTACTCCTAAAATGAGGTCCCTCATTCTGATTTGTGGCTTTAAAAGCAGTGTCGTATTTCAGACATTTATCATACATTCAGAAAAGGTGTTCATATGTGTGTTGTTACATCTTGTATAAGTTTTAAACTTCAATTCGAATTCGAGTCATAATCGTCCTTGATTTAGCTCTTTGTTCCGAAACGCCGCATTTATACCCGTTTTTGTTGTAAAATTTCTAATCATAACAAATGTTTGAACTACGCAATTAAAACCAAATTTTTCATATCGATTAAACTTAATTTCAAATTGCAATACATAAAATAATTTCTAATTTCTGGCCCTTTGTGGGTTTGAAAAAGTGCCGCGGATTGTGTATAAATGCAGTTTTTTAAGGACTGCGAAGCAAAACTCGTTTTTGTATGATATCTGTCCCTTTTTGGGGAGAAACGTTATTTCAGAATAAATTAGTTCTGGAATAGTGAAACTCATTCGTGCAATTTTTTAAGACTAATTATATAGTATTTCACTAAATCGTAACTTACATTCGGAAATTGGAATGGTCGGATAATACAATGCACTGTATAAAAACACACTATGCTAAATATTCTTTGAAACCATGTGTAAATTATAAAAATTCTCCAACTATTTCTTTATGATCATTTAACCTTAGGCTTACAAAGAAAAAAAAATAGGCCCAAAGAGTTTAAAAAAAATCACGTGAACTTAATTAGAGAATCAAAATGGTGAAATTAAGCGCGAGATTTGAATTGAAACTTTTATTGAAATTCAGCGCGTGCTGGCGCGTGAGCTAGCGCGTGGTTTAAATTAATTTTTTTTAAAACCTATACAAAAAGGCCAAGTTAACCTTACACTACGAGAAATGAGATACTATACCTTTTCAGCCTTTGCTAGTGCTGTAAAGTTAGGCTGTGAAAAAAGTGTACCCCCTTGGTCGCGAAAATGTTTCCACCTCATAATGTTAAGCTCCATAGAGTTTAACATTACGATTTCGGATTGAGTATAAATAGAAAATCCCTGACGGGATTTTCTTAATTATGAAGTTTAAAAACGAAATTCAAATCATTTTTGGCGCGAGCGTTTAGCACGTGGAGATTTTTTTTTTTCAATAAGCTATTTGGAAAAACTAGGCTTAGCAATGAAATTCTACTTGAACATCTTGCTTTGAGGTTTAGGAACAGAAAAACTCGACCTGTTGTCCTCGTAGGTTAGTCAGATAGTTAATAGTACTCGCTCACAGGGAAGGCAGGTGTATTTAGACAATGGGGATCTTGAACGCTAGAACCGATTTCAAGGATTTAAACAAAGCTGAAAGTTATGCCGTTAATAATTGGTACTTCTTCCTAATTGGTGGATTCCTGGTGTCGGTGGTTGCTGTTGCATGCGCTGGATTTAATTTCTTTAGTAAAACCAAGAAGGTGAATGAATTGAAGGAAGGTATGGCCGCGGCTAAGAAGAAGGTTGGAAAACACCCAGTCGGGAAAAAACTGCCCAAAAAACTTAAGGTCAGCTTCTTTTCTTCTTCCACGATGTATTTCATTGGTTCTCACAATACTCGAGCTAAAATTCTAGGATCAAGCGGTAAAACTAGCTAACTTTTTTCCTACGGTGTCCATGGATGAAATTATCGAAGTTAGTCAAAAGGATATGACTCATGTTGAAATGATTGAGGAATTGTTAGCCAAAGGATATCCAATGAAAAGAACTTTCTTCATTGGTAAAGTTGATAAGACAATAAAAGTCAAGGACAAAGGTCACTCGAGTGGTTCCAAGGATGAAAGTCAACCAAGTGGTTCCAAGGACAAGGGTCAACCGAGTGGATCCAAGGACAAAGGTAATTCGAGTGGTTCCAAGGACAAAGGTAATTCGAGTGGTTCCAAGGACAAAGGTAATTCGAGTGGTTCCAAGGACAAAGGTAATTCGAGTGGTTCCAAGGACAAAGGTAATTCAAGTGGTTCAAAGGACAAAGGACATCCAAGTGGTTCCAAGGATAAAGGAAGTGGTTCCAAGGATAAAGACCATTCAAATGGTTCCAAAGATAAAGGAAAGCACAGTGGTTCCAAGGAAAAGGGTCATTCGAGTGGTTCCAAAGACAAAGGCCAATCAAGTGGTTCTAAAGACAAAGGTCATTCAAGTGGTTCCAAAGACAAAGGCCATTCAAGTGGTTCAAAGGACAAAGTTCATGCAAGTGGTTCAAAGGAAAAAGATCATGCGAGTGGTTCCAAGGACAAAGATCATCAGAGTCCGGGAAAAAAGGGAAAAAGCAAGGGAGGCAAATAAACAATTTAAACCAAGCATAAATTTAAATTCTAAAATGTTTCGCGGGAAAACGCTTTTTATGTAAATTTTTCTTAAAATTTCCCATTGAAGTAATGTATTTCCAGTTTAAATAATTAAATTGTTTGCGGTAGTGTCAGCCTCCATTTTTAGCTCGCGCGCGTTAGCACGTGAATAAGTTTTTCAAACAGTTAATTTCGATAACTGAAAAAAGTAGGCTTAGCAATGACGTTCTACTTTACTATTTTGCTTTGTATTTCTCTGTTAATCGTTTTCGTTGAAACGAAGGAAACTGTTCAAACTAAACTAAAGCTAATCACCAATAAGTATGAATTGGTTAACATAAGAGTAGGCGAAAAGATAATATGGCGCGAAAAGTACTCCAACGAAACCTATAGGGAAAACTTTCCCAACTTGATCAAGAACCAAGGATTAGTGAACCCAGTTTTTTCCAGCGGGAAAGAAATTGGCTTTCACCTCCATCTACACGCTTTCAACGATTCTCTAACTCTGAACGTAGTCTATTCTTCAACTATCTCGAAAGTGGTGGATCATTCGGCTTTGGTTGTCATTTATGGGAAGGAAACGTTGAAAAACGAGTCGCTAAGTGAGAACAAGATGTTATCCAAGTTTTTCGTGGGTAGCGTCATTGGACGCGGTGATTGCCGCGTCACTGGTGACGTACGAAGTCGGGATTTCAAGAAAACCAGGGCTACTATATCTTGCCCTTCCGATGACCTTTATTTGGAAGCGGCGGTTGAAGATAGTATTCGATACAGAAACCCGGACAATGTTGCCTTCACATCCATATTCTATCGCAAGAGTGACGTCGTGGAGGATGTATGCCCAAATTCAAGCGGTAAATAAGACGTCGGAGGGCGTCACCTTAGCCCTAAGTTTAATTGAGATTTAAAACATTTAGGAAACACTAGCCAACCATGCATTTTCGATGGGGCTAAGGGGATTGTAACAAACGTGACCATACCATCCCGGCGGCCATTTTCTCGATCTCGCGTTATGTCTCAAGACTATCGCGGCAAAGTATGCGGAATGCACCTAATCGCCGACCATACTTTTCATCGTTTCTTCGGCCGTAATGAAGCCAATGTTCTGCGCGAGATGTTGACTAACTTTCAAGAATCCGATAAAATTTATCGGTTGGGAATCATTACACGCACCCACGTCGTGAATATGTTTTCATTTCTAACTTCAACGTACTTTTAGGGCCACTGATTTTAACGGAGACAACCATCCTGATGGAATTGGGTTAAAAATCAAACGGATATCCATATTCAAAGACGATGGGCATTCCTATTTCAATATAGAAGAGAATGTCAAGTCCGACGTAGGGAAACTGCATTGAAATGATACGCCCATTCAGATATATTGAAATGAATTGTTTACACATGACCTTACAGGCTGTCCTCGACGCGCTAACTCATTGGGCGGCCTACCAAGGGGATTATTGTTTGACTTTGTTGTTTACGAACAGGGACTACGATCCAGAACGTACCATTGGTTTAGCCTGGGTCGGTCGACCCAATTATATGAACGCCGGTGGCCTGTGCGATCATACAAGACGAGATCCGGCCAAACGATCATACACCAGGATGAATACAGCTATGGTCACGAATATAAATGGCGGCGAACTTCTTACAACCGCTATTAACACTATCACATTTGCTCACGAGGTTGGACACAATTTTGGAGCTGAGCATGACGAAGGACGGTGCCGTTCTAGGAATCAAGCTGATAATTACATCATGCTACCAGCAGCGAACCATCCCTTTTCGCAAAAGAATAAAATGTTTTCGCCTTGCAGTATCGCCATGATGTTACCAGTCATCCGTAACAAAGTAATTAAATACTTTGCGGGAACGTATGACAGATTGCGTTACCTAAGTTGTCAATATGATTATTTCGAAAAGGGATTCTGTTTGGAAGAAGATCAAGGACCCCGTTGTGGCGACACTGTACTTCAAGCTGATTTCGAGCAATGCGATTGCGGCACCACCCCTGAGGAATGCCAGGCCATCGACCCATGTTGCGTACCGGCACGTAGTCAAAGCGAAAAACCTTGTACTTTGAGGCGAGGGGCCCAGTGCACCCCGATGAGAAGTTCATGTTGCGACCCGACTTGCGTTTTGTCTGGACAGGGGAAACCCTGTTTGACTTCGGGAAATCCATGCTTGAAGGACAACAGATGTGACGGATTGAGTTTCGAATGTCCTCAAGGGTCTTTCGCACCAGACGGTACTCCTTGCGCTGGAACCTCCATGATTTGCGTAAAAGGAAAATGTGATAGGACATTCTGCGCCTTTAAAGAACTTCGGGTGTGTTTAACTATGAAGCACGGATATTGTAGAGATGTTTTGTAGAATTTAACGGGTTAATTTCTGACTAGGACTGCGAATGCGTCAATCCTGACACCCACGTGTGTGCAGTTTGTTGCATAAACGAGTATGGTCACTGTATTCCCGCTGACGCGATTGAATCACTCCGAGGCGTTTCGCGCATGCGTTCACCCGGGTCTTCGTGCCATCAAGGAAACGGTGCATGTACAGTGTAAGATAGTGCTAGAAGCACTCTATATGTTGTCCACTGTGGATCGTCAGGTGCTTAAAAGTACACATTTACAGGGAGGGTAGATGCGGGAAGACAATGGGTAGGATCTTGGACGCTGGAACCGATTTCGAGGATGTAGACAAAGCTGAGGATGTAGGCAAAGCTGCAAGTTGGGCCGTTAATAATTGGTTCTACTTTCTAATTGGCGGATTCCTGGTGGCGGTGGGTATTGTTGCTTGCCTTGGACTTAATTTCAACCGTAAACGGAAGAAGAAGGTGAATGAGTTGAAGGAAGGTGTAGCCACAGCTAAGACGAAGGTTGAAAAGCATCCAGTCGGAAATAAACTGTCCAAAAGTCGAAAGGTCAGCTTCTCTACTTAATAGATGTATTTCGTTTGTCCTAACTATACTCGAGGTAATCTTCTAGGATCAAGCGGCAAGGCTTGCTAACTTTTTTCCTACGGTATCTATGGATGAAATTATCGAAGTTAGTCAAAAGGATTTGCCTGAAGGTGAAATGATTGAGGAATTGCAAGGCAAGGGGTATCGCATGAAACAAGATGTCTTCATTGATAAAGTTCATAAGTCAAAAAAACCCAAGGATAAAGGCCATTCCAGTGGTTCCAAGGATAAAGGTCATTCCAGTGGTTCCAAGGATAAAGGCCATTCCCGTGGTTCCAAGGACAAAGGCCATCATAGTTCGGGTAAAAAGGGGCACCATAAGGGAGGCAAGTAAACGAATTAAAACTAACATGATTTAAATATCAAATTAAAATTATTTTTGTGGGTATAATGATTTTTTTTTCACAAGTTTTTCTTAAATTTTTCACTGAGGTTAAGCGCATTTTATTATTTCATAAAATGGTTAAAAATTTTAAGTAATGAGTAGTTATTGTAGATTGTTTTGAATAATATCGAATGTTTACTTTAGAACAGAAATATAAAAAAAATAGATTTATTCTATTTTATTTGGTTAATTGGTAAATTTTTAAATCTTAAATCTGCTCCCTACTCGGTTTCTATTAGTTCTGCATCCATGGCTCAACTTGTCGTCTGCTTGTTGTTAGTTTCTTTCGGAACTTCGGAGTTTTATAACGATTGCTTTGTCAACAAGTTTGTGTTTAATAATCGTAATTTTTTTCGGGTAAATGTTAAATAACATGTAAGAAAATGATTAACGCGACTAATTGCTACGTAGTTGATCACACAGAAACGTTTCAAATTGTGATAGTTTTCTTCAACATGATTATTCAAGCTATAATATAGCAAGTGTTAAGCCTTTGTTAACTTTTACGTCAAGTTTTCATCTATAAAACCTTTCCGGACCTTCTCCCTGGAATTTTTTCAATATTGAATATCTAGAGGATGCTCGTGATATTTTGATTAGGAAATTAAATTAATTTTAAACCGACACATGACATCTTTTTCTCATCTGTTTTAAACCATTTAAATGGTAGTGATTGTGGTGTGGAAACTGCATACTTGAATTGAAATTGTGCTTCATTTTTGAAAACATGGATTAAATTATAACTTCATTAACTTTATGAAGACTTCAGTGATTATTACCAATACTCAGGTAATGTAAAGTGTTTAATTTTACGGTATATTATGTCAAAATTAGTTCCGAAAAGTTATTATTGTAATGCTAAAATGCTACATTGATAACCTGTAGACTTTTGGTTAAGTTTACACTCACAATGTCATATGTTATTTATGTTAAGTCACTGAATTACTACAAAACTTTGCGTTCAAATATTCCGGCGAAATCTTTTGATAAGGATTATCGGATTTCTGAAACCTTGGAACAGAAACTCGTCTGCCATCTAGGCATGACCGAACACATCCTGTTCTAGCTTGTTTTGATCGTAGGTTTTTTCCTTGTGAAATGGCGGCTGGTAGTTTCACGTACATTCTATACCTCTGTCTTTTAATAATCTAACCGTCAATTAAACCTTGTAAATATTATACCCAATGAGGTGCAATTTCGAATGAGAGATGCGTAATATCGTTAACGGTCGAATGAAGTACCTTTTTAGCTTCTGTCTATAGAAAGTTTCAGTGAAAGTCATTGGTACAATTGTACCAGTAATATTCGTGGCTGGTAGATAGCCTGGTAGGTTATCTACGAACAAACCATATGTTGTATCAGGAAACGTACTAGTTAAGTAGAATAGTTAAAATTATATACCATGGCTGAAGACGATTCTTCAAAAAGCTCCGATACCTTGAACCCCTATGATAGTCAAGACGAATGTCCGGCGATTAGGTTAACACCGTTAGGTTCCAGCGAGATACCCGACATTAATTACTCGTATTACGAATATGGGTAAGTGGGGTGATTTAAATTGAGATGGTATCGGCTTTGTTAATTAAAAGAAATTTGACAAATGAGCAGAGATTATGAAGCTGATCGACTTCAAAAATTAGAAGCCGAGCAAGAACAACTTAATTCGTCATTATTCGCTCTAACTACGCATTTTGCGCAAGTACAATTCAGGCTCAAACAAATTGTGGATGCGGATACTGAGCAAAAAGAAGTATATTTTTAAGTTTAATAGCATATTAGGGTTCATATAAGCTCGAAATATCTCATCCTAATTGAGATAATTGAAAACTAGCATCTTTTATTCACCTACAGCATGCAGACAACAGTTGTCTAAGTTGTTACTAAAGACTTAAACGGGTCTGTAATGATAATTATTAATTTAGCATTAAGGCTTCTTGATTTATCTTAAGTTATACGAACCCACTGCCAAATTTCGACCAAGAAACCCTGTTAACAAAGACTCTTTTAAATCTAAGGTCCTTTTAAAAGATTTGGAAGAATTCGCATTTAGAGGCATACCAGATGTTTTTGATTATAATACCACTGATGTTGAACCTAATATCATAGTGGTATGACTTAAATTATAATTTCCAATTATAATAACTTTACGCAAATTTTGACTGTAATTTATGCCAAAGACTGATCAGGATAGAGAGGTTAAGTTAGAAGAACAGAGAGTTAAACAAAAAGAATTAATAAACCAATTGAAGGAGCAATTGGAAGATCTGGAAAAATATGCCTATGAGGTATATAAAAGATTTGTGGCATCGTTAGGCCATTAGCGTTATAGAATTCTTATTTTTAACTATAACAGACTGGGGACGCTGGTATGCCACAAAGTATGATATTAGAAAGACACTCGGTTATTGTCGAACAGTTAAAAGGGAAACTCGCGCTTGATCTTGACGAACTTGACAAAATGAGTCCTGAGGAACTAAGGTCTCAAGTTGACCAAGCCATTAGAAAAGTTAGTATTTCAATCTTAATTAAATTACCTTAAAAAAACACCTTCAACCCTTTATACTAACTTTATTACTAATTTTCAAATCTATTTACTAACTTTATTCCAACTAAACACTAACTAAATTAATAGTTAGTCAATCCTGTCAAAATGAAAGAACAATTGGTTAGTCAACTAAAAACCCAAATAACCGATTTAGAACGTTTCATAGAATTTCTACAAGGTATATTTAAATATTTTGAATCAGAATATTAACTAATCGGCAAAGAATTTCAATTCTTAACTAACTGTAGTTAGTGGTGAAACTATTAGATACCGATTAGTTGATACTCTGTTTTAAAGGTATAGACTATAGATATCGGAAGTTGAAACTTGAGACAATTTTACATAGGCGAGGTGTCTAACAAAGGACAACCTCATTGCACGTGCAATTGCCCCGTGCATGGTAAAATGTCGGACTCCTCGAAAAATAGAGGCAGGTTGTGTAATCCCGGTGTTAAGCCTAATGGCGCTCAAGAATCTTACGACGATGAGGTACCTACTAAAAGTTTTTAAACTAATTTAGAAACACTTAAATTCATCTTAAATTGTCCATATTTAAGCACTTAAACAAATCATCCGTGAAAATTATACGCCGGGCTGTAGCTCTATTACAAATGTTCGCATTGACTCAATTTGGTTGTGGAAGCTCCGCATTTGAACGCAATGTTTTGAAAAAAACTGATAAAGCAAATCATTGGGGGTTGGTTAAGAATTATAATATTTAAGCAGGGATAGATTTAATTTTAGATGCAGGAATGGAGAACGGTTAGTATTTACTTCAGTCCGACTCATAGACCACCTAGTAGAGAGCCCCTACCTCCACCACGTAACGAAAATTTTAAATTATCTTATTGGCTCACTTAAACTACGTTTTGATGACGTTGCTGACGGGGACGGTGAAAAATAGTGACGTAATTCCTTTTTACCTCTGTCGCTATGACCCGCCTCTTCTTTCAAATCCCCCCCGTCCCGGGAAGGGGGTCCGGGACTTTGACGCGCGCCCACATTACTCTGTTCTCCATTCCTACTTCCAAAATTAAATCTATCCCTGATTTAAGTATAGGTCAATTCGCACCTAATTAGTTAATTTTTCTAATTAAAATTACAGTGATTTACGTGCCAATCTTGAAATTGCAATTAACAATATCGAGCAATTAGTTTTGAATTCGGAACCAATTGGAATTGATAGTGATTATACAAGCGATTCGGAGGATGTAAGTGTTGAATTGTTTTGGTGTATTTTTTTTTTACAATAATTCCACGTGTTCATGGAATTCACGGAGATGAATACAAATACAATAGGCTCCTGTAATTCAATGTAATGAGAAATTAACAACGGCTGTTAGAAAAGATTTAGCAACTGCTATTAGAGATTTGTTACAACACGGTTTAATGCCGGTATGATTGGCTATTGCTCTAAAGTATTTTATTAAAATTTGTTAATCGTGAAGTATGACGTTATAGATTGGGCAAAGTACTAGTTTAGTTCCATTCGGTTGTTTCCCTGTAAGATCGGCCAGTACAACCAAAGATATGCACGTTTGGGATCTTATAGTCAAATACTACGAACTAAAAGTTAGTTGAAAAACATACACATGATAGGGTGTTTCTGTTAAGTCTGTCATACATAAATTAAGGGGGATGTTCTTTGGGCGTTCGATTTTGAGTCGAAAATGTATAACTTCTATCTCCATTTTGTTTGCCCCTAAGGGACACTATTTTCAAGTCAAGATTGCATCCAGAGTATTTTACGGATGAGCCCTTAAATTTAATTTAATTAAGAAACTGATTAAGACAATAATTTCTATTTTAATTAAGGGGTCATCCCTAAAACACTAAAAAAAAAAATCATAACTCGAAAACAGTGTCCCTTAGGGCAATCAAAATGGATATAGAAGTTACATTTTCGACTTAAAATCGTGCACCCAAAGAACATCCCCCTTAATTTATGCATGCAGACTTATCAGAAATGCCATGAATACTTAAGAGAAAATTCATAAAACAATAACCATGAATATATACATATGCATAGAATGGACGCATGTACAATGCATCTCCAGCGCGAAAACTATCTCAAAGTTTTAATTTGGAGATTGTGGGCGGAGCCGCGGTTACTTCTAAACAGGTATATAACCCTTTAAATCGCGTCGCGTGAATATAGGAACCATTTTCACACGAATATTTTAGACCTTACTGGGAGCTCTGGACAATATAATGTCAACGCATACGCCATTAAAAAGGAGCGCTGATTCGCATTTTAAAGCATTCATTTGCGCCGCGCTCAAGTTAGTAAAGTTTTAACTCTTTTTTACTGATATATGCCAGTTTATTTTTGGGGTCCAGTAATTAGAGAATATTTTAAATGTTTAGTCAAAAGAAATTAGTAAGTTGGTTGCGACTTATCGTAAGGTGTAAACCGTTGACTGACAGATTTTATCAACCTTGGAGTTACACGATAAAAACAGGTTAGTTAATTTGAATATTTTGTTGTTTTTTTTTTACAAAATAACGTCGTGAATGCTTCTTTAAACTAATTAATAAATTAATTAATTGCGTGTAAGGTTTCGAAGATGCGTTTAAATCATTAGACAGACTGAATCATTTTGATTTTGATCTACCAGTTGATCTCGCTGTTCGTCAGCTACAAAACATCAAAGATGCCTTTTGAAAAAGACGTGGGTGGTTGGTTTAAACTAATCGAATACTATAATTGGCATTTAAACAATTAAATACAAAAAAAAATAATTGTGCCGAATTTATCGATAAAAATATACCCTCTTTCTAGTCTTTTAACTAATCCTGTTAGTGATCCTACCGAAATTTAGCCTAAAAATTAATAGATCTATATTTATTTTTTATTATAATAAACTTTAAGATTAATTTAATATTAAGTTTTTATTTTTATTTGTTCAGTTTGAAATACTATGACCCTCTTGATCTGAAATAAGAAATTATTTTATCTCTAATTTATTAATTTCAAAGACTTCACTTACTAAAATAGCAATACCCTTTTTAATTATTTTTTCCAATTATGTTTTTTTAGGCATCAGGGAAAATGTTTTTTAACTTAAAAAATAACCCATATACGTCCAGTATTTGAATATTTCTGTATAAAAATATTCCAGTCATAAGCTCTAGTCAATTAAATATAATTAATATTTAATCTCGGAGTTTTTTTATGATCAATTTAAAATATTTTTAAATTTTTAGTTTTCAGCCTGGTGGTTTGCTTCACCCTGCGCACTGATGTGCTGCGGGTTAAACATTTCTACAGGCGTTCTATGGGAAACTAATGTTAACGGTTTGCCCCTAAATGATGGCTTTCACGTTGAACACATAGTTCGGAAGGTAAGTGTTATCCTAACATTTTTGAGGGACATATTATACCATAGATATATGAAATATATTTATGTATGAATAATTATTTCACATTACAAGTCATAGACAATTTAAAGATAAAGTTATGGATAATTTAAAGATAAAGTTATGGACAATTTAGAGATAAAGTTATGGACAATTTAGAGATAAAGTTATGGACAATTTAAAGATAAAGTTATAGACAATTTAAAGGTAAAGTTATAGACAATTTAAAGGTAAAGTTATAGACAATTTAAAGGTAAAGTTATGGATAATTTAAAGGTAAAGTTATGGATAATTTAAAGGTAAAGTTATGGACAATTTAAAGATAAAGTTATGGACAATTTAAGGATAAAGTTATGGACAATTTAAAGATAAAGTTATGGACAATTTAAAGATAAAGTTATGGACAATTTAAAGATAAAGTTATTGACAATTTAAACGGAAAATTAATACTTTTAACTTAAACCCGACTTTAAGTTATAAATTTAAAAATAAATTGTAGCTATTTTATACTTCCTTCCATAGACGTCACTAAGAAATTCCCTTAATTACCAGTAAATAACATTTCCCCCTAGATGTCGACAGAGATGAGAGAAAAATTAATACTTTTAATCAAAATCCCGGAACTTTTATCCATTAAGTCAATATTACAATAACCGGCAGATTTAATGAGTTATTTGTGTCCAAAAAAGGGGAGGAATTATTTTTGATTTCTATTATGACATCATATTCATTATAAAACTAATAGATTTAAACCCCCATATTTCAAACTATTTACTAATAAATAATATGCTAGAATATAACATAATGGAGTTTGGGAAATAGTGTATTAGGAGAGCGGAATTATTAGTACTTTGCTATTGTCCCGTATTTCCGCTGCTACTTACTCCACTATAGCTTTGTGTTGCTAGGCCATTAAACTACATTAGTGGCCTAATATTATTGACAATGTAATATATATACACAGTTATTTTGCGCTCCCCACTGTCTGTGAAATTATTGTTTTATTGTTTTGACTAAATAACTTCGAAATTTCCGTACCAATTTCTATTATTGATAACGAAATGGCAGTATTTCAGGTTGTTTAAATTTAGGCTAAAATGATTAAAGTAGGCTTTGAAATTAATGGCAGAGGCCTTAAAGTAGGCTTAGCAATTAATGCCGCAATTCTTAAAGTAGGCTTAGCTTTTAATGCAAAATTGCTTAAAGTAGGCTTAGCTGATAATGCAAAAAATGCTTAAAGTAGGTTTAAGCATGTAATTCAAAAATGCTTAAAGTAGGCTTAGCATTTAATCAAAAAATTACTTAAAGTAGGCTTAGCTTTTAATGCAAAATAACTTAAAGTAGGCTTAGCTTTTAATGCAAAATAACTTTAAGTAGGCTTAGCTTTTAATGCAAAATAACTTAAAGTATTTTTAGCATTTAATGCAAAATTGCTTAAAGTAGGCTTAGCATGTAATGCAAAAATTCTTAAAATAGGCTTGGCATTTAATGCAAAATTACTTAAAGTAGGCTTAGCAATTAATGCCAGAATTAGCTTAAAACTGAAATTGATTCAAAATACTTTAATCTATTGATTTTTTTCCGTCTCATTCTAAGGATTGGTTCTACTATAGGCTTAGAAATCTTCCTTAAAATCAATTCTTCAGTTAGGGCAAATAATAATGGAATTCATGGTCCATGTGCCATGCTCGTTTAAAGAGCATTACCAGTATAAAAACCTGGTCCGACTACTGGGCTTTTTAAAAATGACGGTTCTAGTGACGCAATCGATATTACGTAATCGTAATTGCGAGCGGGAATTGTTTTTTAGACCACACTACGCACCGTTCGCATGGACGGCGGGATTCGGGAATGCTTCCAACAATCTCCCTATTGACAAGAGCTTTTATCGGATGTTGAAAATAGGCCTAGGTTTTGCGCTAGTTCTGCTGGCGTAGGCGTTCCGCGTTCGCGTGACATACATAATATATAACCCGGACGGTAGGTCGCGGTGTAGCCTAGCCTTTCTCCCGCGTTAAGTTTTCTTTTTTTCCCCCAGAACAATTGCACCAGCGCCCGCTTGGCGTACAGAGAGAATAGCGCCGCGAATACGCTAGATGATTTGAATGAAAAAAGTACACGTGAATCGATGTTGTAGTTAGTTCCCGGGCCTAGAGTTTATAGGGGGCACTAGCTGTTAGATTACAAGGAGGATAAACATTCGGAGGCGATAAGAAGAGTTATTTTCTTTCCAGTTATGTTTGATAATGATTACACTGTTTATTAAATTTATATGTCTAAATATTATTGGAGTTCAAGATGCAAACAAGTCTGTTTAGACTTAAGATAAAACGGCCCGTTTTGTATATAGTAATCTATCTTTAGTCTATATGTGTGTTGCCTAGAAACATTTTTATTTTTTTTTATTACATGAAGATTTTGAAACTCGTGAATGGTTAGAAGGACAAATTATGCGGGTTGAAATGTACCTGCGTCTTTTATTGCAAAAGTATATCAGTTAAGTGAAGACTGAAGAGTCTCGGTCCACAACTGGATTTTGCATTTTTAGTTAGTATTGCCTACTCCTGTATTGTTAGTGCTCCTTGGCACGAAGCCGCGGCTCTTTAAAGGGAAATTACTCAGAGAGAGGCTGGCCCCGAATCGAGCTTTTTTTAAAAGAGCGGTTTCCTCTCGTAGCGCGTGCGCGTGTTTCGTCCGCGGTCTCCGCTTTGGCTCCGATCAGATGACAAGATGGCGGCGACGAAGAGACTGTGTTGTTCTCGGGTCGGGATTCGCGGCTCTTCCATCGCCGATAGATTAAGTAAAAAATGCGGCGAAAGTGTCGAAATGAAAGTGCCGGACACCTTGTTGGACGTGTGCGCGAAAGTGGTGGCTTTGTATATCCCATTTCAGCGAATAGAAGAACGCTACGATCGCATTCCCGAACCGGTGCAAAGGCGGATTATATATTGGTCCTTTCCTCGCAACGAGCGAGACATCTGCATGTATTCCTCACTATCAAGCGATAGCCAAGGGTGTGCCGATTATCAAAAACTACCTTTTTACCGAGGACTACGACTTTACGAGTCGGGAGGTGTCGAAAACGTCCTACAAGTCGGTAAGTCTCCCGAAAAAATTCCTTTTAAATCGACCAATATTAGCCCCTGGTACCTTAAAGGACCAGCCAAGCGTCTTAAAATCCATAATGGGCCATTATATACAGTGTGTATTCCGGGGGAACAGTGTAGAGCTGGTAACAAGCTTCAAAAAGAGACCAACTACGTTCAAATCGGTCCAAAATTAACAAAGTTACGAATTTTTAAAGAAAGGTATTAAACCATCCCATCAGATCCCTTAAGATTAGGGTGAATAATGTAGAGGATTTCGAAACTTTACAAGAGATGCCAATTTTTAATACGCCATTATGAAGTAAAATTTAAAGTAATGGAGTGAATTTGGCGTTAATTTAATGCGGGAAATGTAAAAGCGCGTGGAACGAAATTGACGTCACTAATTAACATCATAGTACAAAAAAGAACGTCGGGCCTAATTTATGTATGAGGCTTTTCAAAAATCGCGTCTTCTTTCATTACAGTCCGATTAGATTGTTACTTAACTCTTATTATATCCGTAATTTGGTTCTACGTTAATCCGTAATTAATTTAAAACGAGATACGACGTGAAACACTGAAACTTGTCCTTGCAAAAAATCAAATTAAAAGCCAGGCTACGCCTTTTCTACGTACGAAGCGGATTCCTTCTCTCTTTTTACCCCGCCGCCTAGCTTCCCTCTCCCCGCCGCTGCCGAGTTTTTTTTCTCCGTCGGGGGCCTCTATCGGGGGTTTTCAACGATTAGGCCTATTTCGACGGTGTACGGCTACGGCGTACGGACAAAGAAAGTTGGCTACCCCGGAACGTCGCCGTGGCCTGCCGGGGGGAGTTCGGGCGAATTCGCGGCGGCGCTCAGTCGTGCGAGCCGCGGGCACGCTTTTTTTCTTAGCGACCTTGGGGGAGGGGCACACGTGTAATTTCTGGTCCTTCTACGGGTAGTTTCTGCTAAGGGCAGTTTTTCCGCCCGTTTTTCCATAATTTTTTCTCCCGCTAAATCCAGTACCCCGAGCCTTTTAAACGCCGTGCGGTGACTGGTGAAAAAAAAAACTAGAATTTTTTTACAAGTTTTAGGCCTCGGTCTCAGAATACTGCTCTTCGTTAAAAAAACTTCTTAGAGGGGAAATTATCTTGTTTTTTTTTTCGTGGGCTCTCGCCTTGGGTCCGTCAAGCGTAGATTAGCATCTAGGCCTAGCGGATATACATCGAAGTATACGATTTAAATGCGAATTAAAATCGTGATTTGAAAATTAAGTTTAAACGCCAATCGCCGAAATTACTGATGAAATACTCGTCATATGTTCTCGTTTGAGTTTGGAAATTTAAACTTTTATTTCATCCAAGGCTTAGGTTAGGAAATAAATTTAAAAACAAATTGCTGGTTTGTAAGTTGTTGTAGAAACAGGATGTGGAAAACAACTTGCACCATCCGTTCAGATTTTTGTTATACTGAGAAACTAAGAATTAGAGAATTAGGCTCGGTTTTAAAAGTTAAGGCTTGTCAAAGTTAATTTAATGTTGTTAAAATTAATGAAATTTCGTACGCAATTAAATTTGATATATTACTTAGAGATGCAGTTTGAGGAACATTTTATTTACGAATTAGAAATCAATTTTTAACGCTATATTTACACGCGAGGTTGAAACATGATCTGAATTAAATATTTGTAAACAAATTAAAATTAAAATTGGTAAACAATTTTCAATGCTTTAATGTAAATATCATTAATATTGCAAAACTAATCTGAACAAGACCCGATTTTTTTTTATTCATTGATTTCGTAGCAAAACTATTGCATCTAATTGATTAATATTTCATTTAGTATATTAATTATTTTAATCATTTTAATAATATCTTTCTTGAATTTAATGGCTCGGTTTTATTAGGTTACCCTAGATATTTTACAACACGTTGATATTCCACCGCCCAAGCGTGTTAAAATATTTTTCTGTTAGTTAAAAAACTTTAATTTTTTCGAGCATGAACCAAATCAAGTTTTTTTTCTCTCTTACTTTTTCTCCCATGCAAAAAGCCTAGACCCACATTAAAAATTGGACGCGCTGATTTTGAACGAAACAGAAAAAAATTAGGGCTAAGTATTTTCTTTCTGCCTTTTTAATTCACGCTATAGTATAACTAACTGACCAAGAGGAAAGTGACCATGTACGTAGTAATTAATAAGTAATAATTCTAAGTTCATTGACTTAAAAGGCTAAGCATCTGTAGTAAACAACTTAATGCAGTCTGTAGTTGAAAAGCAAGTTGCGTGTAGCGTATAAATTAATTTACTCATTCGTTGTTAAGCCTTGTTTGAATTTTGAAGTTCCCGCATTTTATCGAGGAATTTTTGCGTAATGTCACGTGGTTTGTGAAGGCATCGTTAAGCCTCGTATCAATTTTGAAATTTGGCGCCATTTAACAATTGGCGTATCAGGGGTTTTACCTAATGTCACGTGGTTTATGACTGCTTGTTAAGCCTTGTAGTCACGTGGTTTGTGAACGATGCATTGTTAAGCCTTGTTTGGTGCTCTTTATCTAGTGGTTTTACGTAATGTCACTTGGTTTATGAACGATGCATTGTTAAGCCTTGTTTGGTGCCCTTTATCTAGTGGTTTTACGTAATGTCACTTGGTTTATGAACGATGCATTGTTAAGCCTTGTTTGGTGCTCTTTATCTAGTGGTTTTACGTAATGTCACTTGGTTTATGAACGATGCATTGTTAAGCCTTGTTTGGTGCCCTTTATCTAGTGGTTTTACGTAATGTCACTTGGTTTATGAACGATGCATTGTTAAGCCTTGTTTGGTGCCCTTTATCTAGTGGTTTTACGTAATGTCACGTGGTTTTAGATGCATCTCAACGTTAAGCCTTGTTTCAATTTTGAAATTTCGCGCGTTTTCGGTTGCTAAGACTAATGTCACGTGATTAGGCCTAGGGAATACTGTCAGGCGAACGTCAGATGTCTCGTTACTGATTTTAAATGACATTCGATTAAGCCTAATTAATTTTAAGCCTTGGCTGATTTTTCTTCTTAATTGATTGAATGATAAAACAAATGAACTAAATTCCGGGATTTAGTCATTTATGGGAAATACCGTATATTTATTTAGGTGGTATTGAAAGTAAAAATAACCCGTCGAATTCTAAATAAATCAGGAAAGTTATTGAAAGGGAAATTCCAACTTAGGTATTTCAAAAATTAGCAAATTAGAGCTTTGACGCCGTGTGGGGTAAACACTACCTATAATTATTTAAATAATTATTACACCGTGTAATATTTGACACCTTTTTAATGTAGTAGAATTATTTTTATCTTTTACAATCGTAAATTGGGTTCATATTAAATTTAAGTTCTTTAGTTTATAAACTTCTGACGATAATATGTTTTGGTCCTAACCAAATTGGGGTGCAAAATATTTCATAAGGTGACTGGTTAGGTTATGCTGTTCTTACAATTCACCCATGAATATTTTGTATAATTTATAAAATCATATATCTTTTATATAAAATCGACTGAAAATTCGCGTATAGTTTTGTGTATTCATGGGATGTTTAAGGTATTTTTTCGGACACAAAGACCGAGGGTGAGGGAATGCAAAAAGGACCGACCAGAGGGATGAATTTCCATTGGTTACAGGTAGTAAAGGAGATGCCAGTTGCCCTTGAAAGTTCACCACTGTAAGTGCGCTCCACCGACGACTTGCTTTTGCAGGCGGTAGTGGGAACAGTTTTTATTTGAAAAAGTAGAGATGCAACGTACCAGTTAAATAACGATTGAATATATTATTAAAATTTATAAATGTTTTTTTGTTAGTCGATATTGATTCGGTCCAATGGGACATTCGCCTCATTAGACCGAATTTACAATTAACCGACACGTCTCAATCTTTAAATTGGCAATTATGATAAAATACTTTTTATTTTAAAATTATATATTTATCTTTCATTGGAGATTTTATAATAAAATGTGCAATGGTGAGATGATGTTCAGGGTTGTTAGAGGACCTGGCAAACCAAGGAAAATTTTAAGATTTTGGTGTGAAATTCCAGGGAATTGTTTTTATAAGTTTTGATAAACAGGAAATAAAATTTCAAAAATGTCATAAAAACGTTTTGGGAGAGCATGTCGGGTTTGATCTGAATTGAACAGAACTATAAGCTTTTCAATGTGTTGAATTGCACTGGCAATGACTGGCAACTCTTGTCTACACATAATGAAATTATAAATATTATATTTAATTTTTTAAACACAATATTTTATGTTTTTTTATTTGAAAATTAAAATAAAGTGCAAATTTAAATTCGAGAAAATTATTTTAGACTGTCATGGTTTATTTTGAAATGAAAAATCTGCTCTCAAGAGTCGGACCAACACCAACTGATGTGTTTGTGGTTGCATTTCCGCTTTAGACGTTTGGCGTTAGCTATTATATCGAGCTGGTTGGGTTGCCGCAGCCATCGCGATGCCTTGAGCTGCTGCTTCAACTTTGCTCGTTGCATCCCCCTGATTCCGAATATTCTCCTAAAAACCCGCCTTGTTCTGTGTTGTATAAGCCCTCAATCCACACGCTGCATGGATGAAAAAAAAAGCCAGAGTAATTCTCTCTCTCCTCTCTTCTTTGGCATGCTGCAGCAGTGGCGTTGCACTAGCTAGCACTGACTTAGAAATGCCTAAGTTCTTTTCTCTCTCCTGTCCGCCGACAACCTTAGTAAGTAAAGTCGAGAACGCCTCCAAAAGCCCCAACCGAGAGAAAGGTCGGTCCCAGGGTTCAAACAAGACGTTGCGTTCCAAGGTTGCGTTCCCCAGCTTCAACTTGTAAATATTGTCAGTCTGGAGGTACGCGATCTTCTAAGATGCTTGGGAAATAAGGTTATCGAATTAAATTTTGTTACCAAAACAATTTTTTTTATGTTTTGTTGGTGTTTGAAGATACAGGTTAAAAGTGTCTCAAAAATGCATGGAAATTGTCGTAAGTCTATTAGAGGCCATCGTAAGTTCATAAGATATGTTGCATAAGTTTGTCACTGGTTACAAACTGGAGCTTGTCATGAAGTGACGTTGGTCATAGATCATAAGTTTATAAGATATGTTCACCATAAGTTTGTCACTGGTTACAAACTGGAGCTTGTCATGAAGTGAATGACGTAGGTCATAGATTCAAAAGCCTGCGCATGCGCTAGCTCCTATTTATGAAGTAAATTTAAAGGTATTTTTATATTCAGGAAGTCTTTGACATTGTTTAATTACTTTCAAACTAGCAGACGACAAATAGTAAATGGCAATTGCCATAAGTCTAGTACAGGCCACACGTGGTATAGATTGTGTGCTAACAAGTGTTGCCAGTCACTTGCGAGTGCCGTTGAACAGACTGATATGGCAAAGCGCCTCTTTAGCACGCGCTATCTATAAAGCAATGGCAGTTTCCCAGGTTTGACTGTGTTAACTTAAATGGACAAATAACATGGAGTGCCACTAGTCTATTGACCTACCCCAGAATTTGTAAACTAATACCGTTTTCTATTGACTGATGCAATATTAAATTAGACCTAGATGCATTTAATGATTGCAATTTTAAAGGGAATTTCGTTCACAATCCTAGAAAATTACTCCATAAAAAATGCCAATGGAAAAGGACACAAATGAATTATTTATCAAAATAAGTCATACTTACGCCTTGTTATATTACTTCTTAGGCTAGAATATCTCTCGAATCTCCTCTCTCTCTCTCTCTCTCTGCTATATAGTCCCAATCCGGAGAGCTTGAAAAAAATTCTAAAAGAAAATCCATGCGGCATAGATTGTTATTTAGTTCTATTTTCAAGGAATGGAATAGCGGAGCAGCGAGCAAGCGAGCGGGTCGGTCATACTATAGCCTATACTTTAGGGAGATTTCTAAAGGCACAATTTTTGGAGAAAAAAACCCCATTGAAATATATATATTTCGTGAACCGTCTAAGAATTTTGGCGTCGAAATGGGAGGTTTTTAACTTGCATAGTTCGGGACGGTTATCTACATTGTATTGTACCCCTCTCCTCTTCGTCGTTGGAAAAGTGTACTTACCTGGTGCGATGGTGATGGGTTGGTTTGACCATCTTGTTTTTATGTCTAATAGTTTCGCTTTTGTGTAGGCGTCATTCATTATAAGTACCGTATACCTCTCTAGTCGGGTGAAGTTTTTGCAAAGAAATATACGACTTTGTCATGCGTAGAAAGAATTTAGGCTTAACTATTGGATAAAAAATTCAAATGTATGTACAGAAATTGGCTATATTGTTCACTGTCAGGGGTTAGTTTTCATCTGGTTTTTGGGTTAGGGACAGATCTAGTCGGGGCTTCGTTTATCTAGGAATTTTTATGGTTCAGCATTATTTGGGGTATTAATACTTCAATTTATGAACTTCTGGTGGATGTAAAGTTGAAATGTAGCGCAAGATGGTTCATTTGTTGAGTTTTTATCTGGTTTAGGTCTAGGGGTAGTTGTTTATCTCGGGTTATTATGGTTAAGCACTTTTTGGAGTATTAATACTTCAGTTTATGAACTTCTTTAACCTTTAAAGTAGAAACGTAATCCAAGATTGTTCTTATGATTGTTTTTATTTGGTTTAGGTCTAGGGGTAGTTGTTTATCTCGGGTTTTTATGGTTAAGCATTTTTTGGAGTATTAATACTTCAATTTATGAACTTCTTTAACCTTTAAAGTAGAAACGTAATCCAAGATTATTCTTATGGTTGTTTTTATTTGGTTTAGGTCTAGGGGTAGTTGTTTATCTCGGGTTTTTATGGTTAAGCATTTTTTGGAGTATTAATACTTCAGTTTATGAACTTCTTTAGCCTTTAAAGTAGAAACGCAACCTTAAATCGTTTAAGTGTTGTTTTTCATCTGGTTTAGGCTAAGGACCGGTTGTTTATCTGAGAATTTTTATGGTTAAGCATTTTTTTTGGGTATGAATACTTCAGTTTATGAACTTCTGGATGATTTAAAGTAGAAACGCTACCCAGGATATTATAGACAAATTAGTTTATTACAAACAGAGAAGCCAATGTTCACACAGGGGCGAGACCGACATTGGGGTATTATTTCTCTCGTCAACAAACTCCACCAGAGGCAATGCGAGTTAATTAGCCTCCACCGTTTGACTCGGGTGAACTCCATCTGGCGTTGCTTCCTGGCGTTAGGGAGAATACCCCAATGGCCATCTCGCCCCTGTGGGCTGGTTTCCCTTTTTGTAATTTCCGAATTTGTCTATTTGTTTAAAATCGGAGTATCGTAAAGAAAGCTTATTTAACTAAATCGCAAAATCTTTAAAATTTTAAAAAACTTCACTCTGCGGTATCTTTAAACTTGTTGATATTTTAAAGTTGTTCTCTGATGTCAGATGATGATGTACTTACTTTATTTAAAAGGCTATCGTCCTTGAAATTTAATTTATAAGAACAAGAAAATCGATTTAAAGAACTAGTTAGAGAGAATGAAAAACCATTCACTTTATAATTCAAATTTCAAGTAAATTCTTTTATTGGTTTTTGGAGAGTCTTAGTTCAAAAATGCGGTTTACAATTATCTTTGAAACGTATTTAATTTATGTTAATTTTGAAGAAAACAAAGGCGCTCAAATAACTAACTATACAGGGTGTTTCTGATAAGTCTGCCATCCATAAATTTAGGGGGATGTTCTTTGGGTGATCCGTTTTTGAGTCGAAAATGTAATTTCTATCTCCATTTTGTTTGGCCTAAGGGACATTGTTTTCAAGTTATGTTTGGAGTATTTTATGGAAGTTACATTTTCCACTCAAAATCGTGTACGCAAAGAACAAACATTCCCCTTAATTTATGGAAGGCAGACTTATCAGAAACACCCTGTATAGAGGAAAAATAAATTAACATTTTAATTAAAAATATTGGTAAGTTAGGTCCTGATAATTTCGTTACGTAATTATCTATCAATAATCGAAGTCCCAAATAAATAATTGAACATTATCTTACACCCACTCACTAACGTGTTTCTCAGGGCCTATTTCTACCTAGAATGACGTTATGGAAGCCATATATATAAGAGGTTCAGGTATAACGTTAAAAGTCCAAACTGGTATTATTAGGTAATTCTAAGGTATTTTCTTTTAGTTCAGAACTTTGGAAAAATAATTTAGAGCCGTAAGGTGCAATTATAAGCTGCTCCTACGTTTTCTCAAGGCGGGTTTGGCTCTCTCTAAGCTCTCTCATTGGTTACCCAAACATTTTTTTGCCATCATGTGGCCCAAAAAATATCAGAAATGTCCGACTACGGTCTGTGTTATTAGTTATAATATAAGCCCCAAAAAAAAAAAATAAAAAAATGTTTTGGAACGGAATTATTTTCCAGCAAACATAGACCTCTTCAAATGAGTATTGAGATTGTTTTGTGACCTAACCTTGGCCCTTTTTTAATTACGTAAAAAAACTTCAATTATAATTTAAATGTTTTATTATTCATATTAATGTCATGAATTTCAAAGCAGTTTAAATTTTATTTAGTTCTGGGTTGTTGTTTTTTTTTATTATTATTAAGAGGGTTCTTACACGACCTGGGAATCCTGGAAAAGTCAAGGAAATTAAAACAGGACTGAGGGTAGATAACAACTAATTAAAGTCATTTTTAATTACGTAAAAACTTCAATTATAATTTAAATATTCTATTACCTGAATAATGGTTTTCATGTTAATGTCATTAATTTCGAAGTAATTTAAATTTTATTTTGTTCTGGGTTGTTTTTTATTGTTAACAGGGTTCTTACACGACCTGGAAATCCTGGAAAAGTCAGGGAAATTAAAACAGGGTAGATTCAACTAATTAAAGTTATTTTTATTCACGTAAAACTTCAATTATGTCATTAATTTCAAAGTAATTTAAATTTTATTTAATCCTGGGTTTTTTATTATTATTATTATTACTATTATTAACGGGGTCTTACACGACCTGAAAATCCTGGAAAATTCAAGGAAATTGTAACAGGGTCGATAACAACAGATTAAATTCATTTTTAAACCGTTTTCATCAAATTTGAAAAAAGCAGTCAAATGAAATTCATTACAAACGCCTGTAACGGGGAAAACCTTATACTTTCTGAAATAAGAAATCAATATAAACGTTGTCACTTATAGTATATTATTAGATCACGTGATATGTTAATTGTAGGCGTTATTTTCCTACTAAGCCTAATAATGTTTAAGTACTTGATAATAAATTCACGGTGTTCTAGTACTTGGAATATGAAAAATAACGTTTGTTTCACCACACCAGGAAATGTTTTTTCTTTCTTTTTTCCATCGAAATCTACTTAAGTATAGAGATAACTGTACTTTGACAAATAAAAAAACTTTTTTATCTCTCGTCAAAAGGAATATAGTCTTTGATCAAGGTGAATGAATAATTTCAAAATCTTAAATTCCATTCGATTTTTAAAATTTAATGCAAAGTACTTCAGTGGTGTATTATTTTTATTTTTGGAGCGAAAGTAAAGTCTAATAGATCTTTTTAAGTAACTTAACTAGTATAAGTACGTCATTACTTCCTGTTGCGAAACTTATTTGACCATGGATTGCACAGAAACTTTATTGCAAAACATCGGGGTTTTGCTAAGTGATGGAAATAGTGGATTAAGTTTCGAATGTGAATTAAGTGTGGCAACGTTCTGTAGTGCAAACTGAATTTTGGATAAGTCTGCCATAAATTAAGGGGTATGCTCTTTGAGTCGCAAATGTTGGTAGCAGATTTATCAGAAACACCCTGTACTAGTTATTGGCTACACCATAAGTTTATAAGATATATTCCATAAGTATGACGATACTACCTACACTTCGTAGTGCTAGAGACTTGCATGTCGAGCAAATGTTTATAGCAGATTTATCAGAAACACCCTGTATAAGTTATTGGTTACACCATAAGTTTATAAGATATGTTCCATAAGTATGACACTTCCTATACTTCGTAATGCTAGAGACCTACATCTCGAGCTAGTTCTAGAACGACAAGCGAGAATTGAAGTCCTACACTCGGTGGGTGTTAATTTTGCAGGACTTCCATCCAATTCCTATTTAGTCTGTACTAAGCCTTTGACAGCGCCCAGTCACCAGGCGTCGCTTTACCTCGAATCTATGACCTA
This sequence comes from Phalangium opilio, assembly GCF_054372755.1. Taxonomy (NCBI): domain Eukaryota; kingdom Metazoa; phylum Arthropoda; class Arachnida; order Opiliones; family Phalangiidae; genus Phalangium; species Phalangium opilio. Next base: position 756,786 of record NW_028324187.1, on the reverse strand, counting down.
CCTCCCTCACTTCATGACAAGCTCCAGTTTCTAAGTTACCAGTGACAAACTTATAACATACCTTACGAACTTATGGTTACACCTATAGCCCAATCGACTTATTGTAAAAGTATACAGACCAAGTCCTAGCAAGGCTAATAGATAATACTATACAAATTAACGGGGTTGGGTGTTTAGGGGGTGGTGAAAATTCCCTAATTCAGTTCATCAGTAGATTGTCAAATTCAGTATAATCCTCCGCTCCCACACAAACCGGATATCCAATGCAATTCTCCCGTTAGCAATTAACGTATTGGGTTTAGATTAGCAAATACGGGCCATACCTATATATATACACACATAGACCAGTGATAAATCCCAGTATTAGGATAAGACCTATCCATTTCCACCCTCCTCTCTTCCTCCCCCCCGGTTTAGACCCACCTACCGCTATCTCCTGGTATTGAACTACGTATTAGCCGTTGGCAATACAATACATTGGCAATGTTTACCATTGTGCACGACTGACGCTCCCCAATATTAGAGATATCAGTGCTATAAGGTCTCCCCCTCCCATCCCCCTACCAATAAGCGAAGCCAAGGCTTATCTCCTTCAAAATATTCTACCCTAAATTATGAATTATGAAGTCTTATGTATCTTGAAGGACTGATGTGAGACGGAGGGTTGAAATCTGTATTGCTATAACGTAGTCTCTCTGTACCAACCATCTATGGAAACGAATATAGTCCTCCCAGCATCCTCAGTGGGGGCGTTTTGGTAGGGTTGTACTATATGAAAGAATTAAGGACGACCCCCTGTCTTAAAATAGAAGATAATTCGTGAGAAGTAGATTCTGGTTTTTAATGGAGTTACGTGGAAGCACTTAACCAATCGCAAGGTACACTGGGAGATTTTCATTGTCGCATATGGAAAACCAACATGCTACTCCGTCTCACCTCTTTCCTCCAAGTTTGCATACTAAATCACATAGACTACAACTCTGATGACGTCATTTATTGATGAGTTTGTAAAGAAATTGATTAGATTTTTTAGTTAGAAGTATGTGTATTGGCAAGGCGTACTGAGATTTTCCTTAATTTTGAGTAAGACCAGGGATAGATTTAATTTTAGAAGTAGGAATGGAGAACGGAGTAATCTGGGCGTGCGTCAAAGTCCCGGACCCCCTTCCACGGGACGGAGAGGTATGAAAGAAGAGGCGAGTCATAGCGACAGAGGTTAAATGAAACTACGTATTTTTCGCCGTCAGCGATAGCAACGTCATCAAAACTTAGTTTAAGTGAGCCAATAAGATCATTTAAACTTTACGTTACGTGTTGGAGGGAGGGGGCTCTACACTGGGTTATGAGTCGGACTGAAGTAAATACTAACCGTTCTCCATTCCTGCTTCTAAAAATTAAATCTATCCCTGTTCTAATTCTTACTTATGGAAATTTCTATGGTTTTATGATATCAATGAAAAGAAAACATTTTGTCGACCTAGTGAACCGAGTTGGAAAAAATTGTGAAATCTAGGAAAATCCCCAAAAAAATATTATTTTTATATTCTGCATGGCAATAATCAAAGTCGAGGTCCTTCAGTGTGTATGGAGAACTTTGAAAAGTCGGTCCTTAACGCTATTAACAAACCCGAACGCTATAACTAAATTTAAATCTTAATCGATTTAGTTTGCTTTAAAATGAAAATGAAAGAAAAAAAGCATACCATAAACTTAAAATTGAATTTTCTATACGTTTTAAACGCTCTCTAATTCTAAATCGACCAAGGACTACAACTACAAGGTTTTTCAAAGGGGGTTTCGAATTCATGAAATGCCCACGGGTTCAATTCGATCGGACTTAATGCTATATTATCATTTTCCTATATGGTATGTTTCCAAGGATAAGCATTTTAAACCTAGCTTGCCAAGAAACTCAAACTGTATAAACTGCGAATGTTAATCAAACATAAAAATGATGGGCTGTAGTACAGTTATGTTCTCAAGTATAATATGGGTTCTTGCTAGTACCAAGAAGGGATATCTAGTTTACTAGTGAGAAGGTATAAGATGCCTAAGTATTCGCGCGCCATAGTCCCAGTCCCCCTTTCAAAATACAAGGGGGGGGGGACGTAAAAGGAGGCCAGGATATTTCGCCTCTCCTCAGAGTGGGAAAATATGACTGTAATTTTCGTCATTCGCGTCGCGCTGACGTGAGTTTTCAAGAACCAATGAGATGCTGGTTGTAATTTAGAGGCGGGGATTAACTCCGGACCTACCATACGTTTGGACTGGAGATAAAGCTAGATTATAAATGTGGCGAATTTATACCTTCTTCCTAGTAAACTAGGTATCACTTCTTGCTAGTACCAATTAACAATACGTTTTAACCGTATTAATCAGAATATTTTGTTAATGTTTCGTCGATTATGAAGTGTGAATTGAAGGGGCTAGAACAATTTCCTCCCCCCATGGTTGCCAGCATTTTGTTTACAGAGCATCTTGGGTGTTTGGAACTGAATCGAACAGAACTACAATTAAGCTTTGCCATTTCAGTCTGTTGTTGATTATATCGGTTGAATTGCCATCGTAAGTGACTGGCAACACTTGTCCGCACGCTTTCTATAGTCTGCTACTACGAACCTTCTCTTGACGTCCCACCCTCCTATTCCTATCTCTTACCTAGATTTTGGCTTCCATATTGGAAGTCGTCAGCTCAGGCCCGTACAATTTAGACTACCATAATATTGACGTCACGTCCCCGAAGCTCCTCCCCTCTCAGTACCACTCTATACCATCCATGTATGGCCTGTATTAGACTTAACCAATGACCATTATTTATCTGTCGTCTGCTAGTTTGAAAGTAATTAAATAATGTCAAAGACTTCCTGAATATAAACATACCTTTAAATGTACTTCATAATGTAGGAAGGAGCTAGTGCGCAGGCGTTTGAGATTGTTTTGGAAAGTGTAGGCCTATAATAATAACTTAAACCCAGTGAGATGATTCCTTCCTAAGCCTTGGCCTTCTTAAAAGTAAATTTACTTTCAGTACGGTTCCCTTCCCCTTCCCTTGTTTATTCGAGTTAAAAGAGGCCGTCCCATATAATTAGGCATCGCTTTTAATTTTTGGAAACCATTTCCGCTTTGCCCACGATGCGATACGAGTTGGTCTAATACTTCACTGCCAATTTTGTTTTTATTTTGTGAGAAACAAATTACAAAATTGTACGTGATTGCCTTTTTTAAATTTTAAATTATGATTTAATATTAATAATATTATTTAATAAAAATAAATTAGTGGTAGGGGTGAATTAAATTAAGAATTAAGAAATAAAAGGAAAGTATCCGAGCCCTTTAGTTCCCCTCGTTGTTTACGAGCCCGTGTAAATCGTCATCATAAGTTTTAGGTCTGTATGTAGATTTTGATCTGCATTGTATTCACTGTCGATTTAAATTTTCGTTTTCTATTCTTCCATTCTTGTTCATTTTATCCCGGTTAATGGCATCCCGTTCTATAAGTTAAGGCGTTTTTCTACTTTCCCCGGTTTCCTTTCATTAAACTTTACGAGTTGAACGCTTTCCCCATGTTACTCGTCTCTGAAAGAAAGGAGAAATTTGGGTATATATATACCGTTTGTAGTAATGCCAACCGTTATCGTATACTAGCATAGATTTTTTTAGAAGGCCCTAATTTTTCTATTTTCTTTTTTTTTCACTGGGTTTCTAAACCAGTTAAATTGGCGCATGCGTCGAAGGTTGGGTCGAAGCCAAACCTCCATAATCATTACCATCTTATATATAAGTTTTTATTTTTTTTCTTTTTCCTGTCTTTTATTTTATCCCTTGTGGGTGAAATGGAAATTCATGGATGTGGCTATGAGGTAGGAATATGGTTGCGCCATCTACTGTAACCAAATTGTAATTGGGCGATTATTGCTTAAATCTTTATTTTGATTTAAATTAAATTTTCTACATATGAAGAACAATAAGTTAAAGGTTCAGGCAAGAATGGCAAAAAAGAAAAATATTAAAAAAATTAATTATCTTTCATTTAAAAGTAATTAGGTGCTTACTTGGTCTTTGAATTTCCAAAAATTATCTTGTTATATTATTATAGAATTTTTATCATTTTTTATTATTTCTTTCTTTTTTGGGGGGATTTTGTATGAATGCTGTATGAGTTTGATATTGACTGAGTCACACACAGCTAGCATGTCGTGAGCGTGATCCCCCCTTCTGATTTTATGCAGATTACTCATAGGCCCCAATGTTATCAAAATATACCTTGCCTTTGTTTGAACAAAAAGGCAATCGGTAGGAAAGTTTTATTAGTAATTTAATTTATGCGCATTGCATTTTTAATGAAGATAATATTAATTAGCTTGTAAGTGACCCAAGTTTTTTTATTTATGTAGGCCAAGAGTCCAATTATTTCACGCTGTATTCGTTAATTGCATCCTCGCATTTAACCTTTATTACGACTTATTTCCACTTTATGCATAATCATCATTGCGTTATTATGATGTATTAAATATATCACAAGTTTATAAGGCATGTTCCATAAGTATGACACTTCCTACACTTCGTAATGCTATCTAGAGACTTGCCTTTAACCTTTATTACGACTTATTTCCACTCCATGCATATTCATCCTTGTTATTCGTTATTATGGCATATACCATAAGTTTATAAGGTATTTTCCATAAGTATGACACTTCCTATACTTCGTAATGCTATCTAGGGACTTACTGTGAGCTAGTTCGAGGAGAACGATAAGCGAGAATTGAAGTCCTACACTCGGTGGTTAATTTTGCAGTACTTCATTTTCCAATTTATTCTGTGCTAAGCCTTTGACAGCGCCTCACCAGGCGTACGTCACTCACTTCATGTCAAGCTTCAGTTTCCAAGTTACCAGTGACAAACTTATGGAATATCATATCTTATAAACTTATGGTCTTTCTTATTATAATTCAAAGTTTATGATCGTAATTTAATATTAAAAATGGATTGTTGAAAAATTATATGTTACTAAATTAGTTATTTTTCACGCTGTGCAGCGCGCTGCGTGGGGTTTTACATCCAAGTTGGGGGTCCGAAAGTTAATTTCAATCTCTCTTTCAATGAAAATGCCTCTATTACAATTTTATAACCTTTCATACCCGAATTCAATCAATGAAATTGAAATTTTAAAGTTAATATAAGACGTTAAAATTATGAGCATTTAAAAATAACCATTAATCAATTTGCAAATTTTGTTTATTAATAGTTTTATATTATATTTTATTCTGAAATTTAAATAATCACGTTTAAATTATTTTCAGGTTAAAAATAACCATTAATCAATTTGCTAATTTTATTTATTAATAGTTTTATATTTTATTCTGAAATTTAAATAATCACATTTAAATTATTTTCGGATAATAAGTCCATTTTTGCTCTCTCTCTCTCTGAATTAACTGCTTAAGTATTTAAATGCGCAAAAACTTAAGATAATGGAGAAAAGTTCAAAATAATTTTCCCAAATCTAATGTTTTTTTGTAGAAAAAAGAGGGCGAGTGTAGATATATACAGGGTGTTTGTGAAAGGTCCATCAATAATGAAAGGGCGTATTTATTGGGCCATTTTGAGTCGAAAATGTTCTATGACATTTTTCCGTTCGGGCCACTGTTTTCAAGTTATGATTGGAGTAATTTACGGATGACCCCTTAAATTTAATTAAGAAATTGAAAGACAGCGCTAATTTAATGAAGGGGTCATCCCTAAAATATTCAAATCATAACTCGAAAACCGTGGCTCGGACGGCAAAATGTCATAGAACATTTTCGACTCAAAATGGCCCAATAAATACGCCCTTTCATTATTGATGGACTTTTCACAAACACCCTGTATATGGAGAATTTTAAAAATTCAACTTGAGCTTTAGTACGCGGGCTCGTAAGGGCACAACCCAGAAAGAAACTAGCTAAACTTTTAAAAAAATGTTTTTCAAAAGCTATTTTGCTAAAAAGCCCGAAGCTGAGCCAGCCTGCCAGCCAGCCGCTTGCTCCGCTGATCCGCTGTTGAGAGCCTCATTCTAGCGTAGAAAATTCAGCCCTCGCATGCGATGCCGAAGCTGTTAGGGCCGCTACAGGCACTCTCTTATTCGAGAAAATTGGCATTGATTGTGTTGGAGAATAGCCCATCCTAGCTATCACCCCTATTTCGCGTCTCGCGTCCTTTGAAAATAGACTCGTCCGCCACCGACTCCACGTGCGCCCCGCGCTCTCTCCAGTCTGCCGCCGGTGTTTTCATTTTCTCGCGGTGTTGCCGACTGAGAGGAATTCCCGCCAAATTGGGCGCGCGCCGGAGAAAGTTTGGCGGCTTTTCTCAATCTTTCCCGCCCAAATCGATACGCTCTCTTTTGAATTTTTTATATATTTTTTTTTCATTTCTTTTTAAGGCTTAGCCTTGAATTCTAACTACGTAGTTTTGAATAAATATATTTAAATTTCCGTAAATATTATAGTATTAAAGTTTATTTGAGGAATTATTAAATGTAATTAAAGGTGTACTGAAACTTCAAGGTTTTAGGTTGGTTTGCATGAGTCACGTAGTTTTTAAAGGGGTAGTTTTTGAACTTAGGCTTGGGAACTTTCGGGATAAGGCTTACCTATTCGAGAATATTATAATTAATTGTTTCTCAGCTTTGAACTGACCTTCTGTCCAGTTTTTTCACAACATTTTGCGACTGGCAACACTGAGGAACGACATAATGATAACGATAATGTACTATCCCTTTAAGACTAATTTCCTCTGAAAACAATACGACATTATGTTAATTTATAAAATATTTTTTTATGATAAGCGTTAGACTTTATTACGTATACCTAATTGCTTCAAGATATACACTATTGCGTTTCAATCATTGTATAATATATTATTATTAGTTATTTATTATTCATGGAGCAATTTAATTTATTCCTAACTATTTTCAAAGACCTCTTAACGCTTGACCGCGTGTTTTGGAAAGTATAAGTTGCAAAAATTTCTTATTTTTTTAAATATTAAATTTTCTGAATTAGGATAATCATTCAGTCGCAACTTTGTACTTAATGTTAGTTTTAAATCGATCTTAACTTGATAGGAGTTTTCCGAAAAGATGATTTCTTCACGAGATAAGCGATAAACCATTATTAGTTTGTATAACCTACTTTTATGATCACGTGTCCCAGAAATGGCGCGTGATACATACCATGATCCTTTGACATTTGCGGAGAGTATTCGACCCCTCGGTTGTTGTTGTATACGCGATGCGCTCGCTCGCTAACTTGTGTGGAAAGTTGTCTTTATTATGTTGAAGCAACAGTGAAAGTGCATGGAAATCTGTTTATAGGTCTGTTTAGAAGTTATGTTGTTAGGGGTGTGCGAAATGTTGTTTGTTTTTCGTACGTTGGTTAATCGATTCGGAAATTTAGTATTTTAATAGATTAAATTAATTAAATACATTCAAAATTTAGTAAATTAGATTAAGTTAATTAAAAATATCCAAAATTTAGTAAATTATTCGATTAAATTAATTAAATACATTCAAAATTTAGTAAATTAGATTAAGTTAATTAAAAATATCCAAAATTTAGTAAATTATTCGATTAAATTAATTAAATACATCCAAAATTTAGTAAATTATTCGATTAAATTAATTAAATACATCCAAAATTCATTAAATTATTATATTAAATTAGTTAAATAACGTCCAAAATTTAGTAAATTATTCGATTAAATTAATTAAATACATCCAAAATTCATTAAATTATTATATTAAATTAGTTAAATAACGTCCAAAATTTAGTAAATTATTAGATTAAATTAATTAAAAACGTCCAAAATTTAGTAAATTATTAGATTAAATTAATTAAAAACGTCCAAAATTTAGTAAATTATTAGATTAAATTAAATGCGTCCAAAATTTGGTAAATTATTGGATAAAATTAATTAAATACAATCAAAATTTAGTAAATTAATTGAATTGAAAGTGTTGTTTATTGTGCAATGAAAAATGTTTTTACACACACGAGATCATGCACATTCTGTACAGTATAGATAAAATTAATTAAATACAATCAAAATTTAGTAAATTATTAGATTAAATTAATTAAATGCATCCAAAATTCAGTAATAAAGCGTGAAGTATAAAATTAAATGTATAATAACAATGAATAACTTAATGATTATGAATGATATTTAAATCTTAAGCGCTTATCAAACTATATAAATATTTCCAGAGTAATCTCGATGATTAGATTCGAAAAATCAATACCCGAATTCACTTAGAATTAATCGATTATTTTCGGTTCGATTAATCAGATTTGAAACAGCCTTACAAGTATATTCGCGAGTTTTCGAATATTCGGCTCGCGCAGCCCTAAAATTAGTACTTGAAACAGGAAATAGCCATTTGTAATAAACAATGATTGATGCATCCTCGCTTGTAAAAAGCAACAATTTTTTCTTCTTACTTTACTGTTGCTCGGAGGGTTTTTAAGTATTTAGGCTTTGAAAGAAACGCGTATTGCCTTTATGTATATATTCCCAATTTATTTTAGTGGAAAACCCTTTGTATTTGTTAAGTTAAAAATCCTTCCACTGAAAGTGTTGTTTGGAAAGAGGCCATGTTTTAACTATTCAATTTAAAGACACTTTGAAGTTCTTCCATACTACTTGTGTATTGAATTTCACTATAATATATGCTGACTTTGCGTGAAACTGTGACGTTTATTGTAGATGAGATGGGGTTGGTTCGTTTCAGATCGGATTGCATTTTCTACATCTATAGTGATCCGATGTTTAATATGCGAGCTAAATTACTGCTATAAAGGGTGTTTCTGGAAAGTTTAGACGTGGCACAAATTAAGGGGGATGGTCTATGACATTTTTTTGCAGTCCGGGACACCCACGGTTTTCGAGTTTTGATTTTATGATCATACAAACCTGGAAAACAGGGAAAACCTGGAAAAATCAGGGAAATAAATAGTTGACAAAAACCTCAGGGAAATTTATAATTTTTAGTAAAATTCAGGGAAATCTGCGTCAAACAGGGGCCGAGTAATTAAGCAAAATGTTCGTAAACATCCCCTCCGTAGGATTAACATTACACCTAACTTTGGAGGCTCATAACTATGGTTCTACTAGAGATGTCCTTTTAGTATGTAATAGTCCTATTTCCTCCCCCCCTTCTTCGTTAACATTTGCTCCATAGGATGCGCCATATACGGGAAAAACCTGGAAATCTCAGGGAAATTTGTTTTCTAAAAGTTGTATGAACCCTGGGGGTCGTCCGTAAAATACTCTGGACAATCTTAACTTGAAAACGGTGACCCGGACGGCAATATGTCTTAGAAGTTACATTTTTAACTCAAAATCGACATCGTGTACCCAAAGAACATCCCCCTTAATTTGTGCATGGAAAACTCGGTATATTTTCTACACTATCCCTTGAGAACACAGAAATACTTCAAAATCTATATAGAGCTTTTGCCTCAAGACCTTTTAGAGCACTTTGATTGGATTGACATGTCTTGAAAGATACCGTATTTCTTCTTTTTTCTTTCAAAAAACCGTTGACCCTACCCTGCCCTATGGTGCCCATTATTTTTAACTAACACTATTTGAGGGGGCGTGTCACAAACCTAGCCCTTCCCATGGGGTTACACATTTTGATGTTCAGATGTTTTGAATAGAAGAAAATGCGATTGTAAGGAAAAGGCCTAGTTTTTGGGGGAATTAAAAAAAAGTGGCCAATTTAGGTTTTAGCAGAAGTGAGATGAGACCAGAAGTACTGAGCTAACCAAATTCTTCACTCGGCGAAAGTGAATATTCTTGATAACACACAAAACGGTTGGCCCTCTGGTAGTGGTTTCTGAATTTTCCCTCCAAAACGTGAGACGCTCGCGGTGGTAGACGGCCGAACTAGATTCAAGGAGCCGCGTCCGTGTTCGGCCGCTTAAACCGCTTTAGGTTGAGGGGAAGGGGGTAGGAAATGTTTTTGGAACTCGACCAATTTTTTCCTCTCTAGTTTTAGCGCGTGGGAAGCGGCATAAAATCCTCAAATTTGTTCACTAGTGCCAGGATCTACTATCAATGCTAGAGCCCTTCACTTCTAGTCTCATCTCACTTCTGGTTTTAGGCATGTAGGACTTGAAAGTTCTTCGACCCTTTCTAAGGGATGTACCGTATCGAATAGTATCGGCGCCAGACCTAAGCCTCGGTCGGTGTAGAGAGCGGTGCTTGCTTGCTTGCTTCAAACGCAGCGCGGCATCGCGACGTAACAATGGAAAGTAGGCTTAACCTCCCCGGTTCAGTTCAGCCCCGTTTTTTGACATATATTGATGGATATAAATGCGAATAAAGTGAAAACTTGTTGTATGATTTAGGTTTTTGCTATATTGTAGCCAAAAACTAGTGTTGTCGGGTACGAGTCGAGGGGTTCTACACTAGTATACATGGGGTTTCGGATAAGTATGTGTTCTTGGATTGTAAACTATCAAGAAGTGATATCTAGTTTATTAGGGAGAAGGTATAAATTCGCCACATTTCCAGCTTTATCTCCAGTCCAAACGTAGCCTGTCCGGAGTTAATCCCTGCCTCTAAATTACAACCAGCATCTCATTGGTTCTTGAAAACTAACGTCAGCGCGACGCGAATGACGAAAATTACGTATTTTCCGACTGAGGAGATGCGAATTAGCCCGGCCTCCTTTTACGTCCCCCCTTGTATTTTGAAAGGGGGACTGGGACTATGGCCCGCGAATACTTAGGCATGTTATACCTTCTCCCTTATAAATTAGATATCACTTCTTGGTGAAACTGTGTGGAATGTGTCAAAGAACATGGCGTCTACATTGATTAGCACCCAAAACAAAGGAAATAGCTACACATGCTCAGTAATTACCTATACTTTACCACCGTACGTGCACTTCTACGCATTTAATAGTACACTTCTGCTAGATAAAGGTTCAATAACGTTCATAGATTGAAGTTAATTGATCACTCTAGTTAATTATAATGATTAAAAAATGTAGATAAATGTCTGAACCAATTTCTGTTGAAGTGTGGATCCCCTCGGTTCGGATGTGGTGGCACTGGCCGGGTTCAAGGTTACGTACGAGGCATGAGATTTCTGTTTGTATTGATTTATTTTCGTCCTATCGAAGTTGAAAGAGAGAGTTTTTATCTTTTTCTTGAAGAAGAAGATATTTTTGATCTTTTTAAACGTATCCCCTTTGGGACCTATTAGAGATACATCCTGGGCAGTGGGCACACGGAATTACAATTATATGGTGCGTAAATCACAATAAATATGGACCCAATTAAAGTGTCATGACCTTTTAAGAAGAATTATACTCACTGTATAGTTAAAGACAGTCATTGCTTCTGTACAGGGTGGAACATTTCGACATGTCTGATAATGAATCTCTTTGAAATGCATGCATCTATTGCTTTGTAGGCAGTTTTTAATTGGGGTTTTCAAGGGGTTAAAGGTAATTGCAGGTGGTAGCCCAGCGGTCCTATAAAATCCTATATTTTTCGAACCTGTCCTATATTATATGCCTATAATTTCATAAAAGGTCCTATAATATCCTATATTTTTGACTTGGTCGAAGTTTTCGTATAGTTCAGTATCAAATTTGTCAAAATTTAGCTCTTTTATCGAGATCAAATTTAACCAGACAACCGTAAACGGTATTTAATATAATTCTAATTATAAACACCAGTTGAATCAACTTTAGTTTACGCCTACGAAATCCCAAATAAAACATAATATTGCTATGTAATTATACAGGGAGAACTTTAACATATGAACCCTGCATGTTAAATTTTAAGCAGAAACAGAATTAGGCCTAACAGATGAGAGGAATAAAGGGGTTGTTAGTTGATAAAAAGCTAGCATCCTGTCATTGACTTTGGTACGGCTATATAACTTCACCACACCACAACCTTGCGTACAACCCTCCTCCTCCTCGTCGTCTCTCACTCCTAGCTCTCTCTCTCTCTCCAGTGACGTTGCATGTCTCTAATCAAATACTTCCGTCGCTTGGAGCAATGACTGTCCCCTCTCTTGTGTTATGTGTGTGTGTGTGCTCGCCAGTGTATTTCGCCTCCAGTCACGTTCACATGGAACCATGGAGGCTATAAACCAATGTTTTATATATGGAAGATACGCTCGTGTGATTTTTGTTAGCTAAGCCTAAATTGTATTGAAAAAGGCCTAGGAAAAAGGAAAGGTTTTCGTTTCGACTTGTCCTTTTATTTTTCATTCTTCTTGGAGGGCTTCCGGTGCATGGTCAAGGTACATTCTGGTTCGATCGGAAGTGCTACGTAACGATCGCTGTTGGCGAAAATGTGTAGAGAGTAGTGGCACTCCATGTTAATTTCTCATGGAGCGTAACGTAGCCAAAGGCAGGGAGGTGCCATTGCTCTATTACATTCATTTTATGTCGCAAGTGTACTGATTTGCTCTGAATTATATTTAGTTTTTAGAGGGATGACGTCATTTATTAAATAAGATAATGTAGTTTATTTAATTTGTATGATTGAGACTTTGGGATGTCCTAATCCTAATAGGGTTTAAATATGAGGTGACTCGTGGGAAATTGCTAATTAGTCCCAACTTTATTATGGGATAAAAATAATTAACAAGTATGAAACTTCCTGTACTCTACTAATACTAGAGACTGTTTGAGAACGACAAGCGAGAATTGACTACACTCGGTTAGTTTTGCAGTCCATCTTCTTATTTAGTTTGTACTAAGCCTTTGACAGAGACTCACCAGGGTCCAGGCGTCGCTTTACCCTGAATCTATGACCTGCGTCACTTCGCGACAAGCTCCAGTTTGTAACCAGTGACAAACTTATGGAACAATACCTTTAAGCAAAGAGAATACTTAATCAAATACCAGAAGAATTTCCCTGAATTAAAATAAAATATAAAATAATCCCTGAAATTTTCCTGAATATTTAATTTACTGAGAAATTTATTTCCAGGTTTTCTATGTTTGTTTGAACTTAGTAATGGTACCTAGTACTAGTAGTAAATTATGGTAGTCATCGCATTCGCAGAAGTGAATGTTCTCGTGGACATTTTTCGATTTTAATCATTCTTCATGTGGAAAACACTTAGAAATTCTTTCTTTGTTGCCCGAGGGTTTATTTAGCTCGTTAAAACGTTCTGCCGCTGCAATGACCAAGTATTTCTTCGTCATGGATGGACTGTGGCGGGTTCTTTATTACCATAAGCCCCTTTTTTAGATATAAGTAACGTTATAAGAACAAGTATGCGGCTAGAATATTTTTCTATTTCTTCTAAACTTGAAATAGTAATAAATAAAATATACTATATCAGGGATATATTTAATTTTAGAAGTAGGAATGGAGAACAGAGTAATGTGGGCGCGCGTCAAAGTCCCGGACTCCTTCCCCAGGACGGAGGGGTATAAAAGAAGAGGCGGGTCATAGCGACAGAGGTAAAAAAGGAATTACGTCACTATTTTGAGCCAATAAGATAATTTAAACTTTTCGTTACGTGTTGGAGGGAGGGGCTCTATACTTATGAGACGGACTGAAATAAATACTAACCGTTCTCCATTCCTACTTCTAAAATTAAATCTATCCCTGCGTATATAAAATGTGTTTCAAAGATTGTTTAACTACAATAACAAAGCTCATACGTGCAAGAGACCCGGAAATAACATTGAAGGGTATTTGCAAATACAACAAAGGTGTCTTCAAACAATACACGGACCATCCAAATAAGTTGATGCAGGACTGGTAACTTTGAAGCCCCATATAAGGTCTTTCTAACGTACATGACCTTCCTTGGTTGGGAGAGTTTACTTATGGTTGATATGCTTCTTATGGTCAAAGAGTGGAAACGTCGCGAGCGGGTTATGCAGAGTAGTGGTGGTCGTCCGGCTAGTTTTGGCGCGTTCCTAACTTTTGACTTATTTAGTATGCGTAACGTTAAGTTTCTTTTCACGTTTAATTCGATTTCTACACTTTATACACACGTACGACCATCAAAAGTATCTGGCCACTTAATCGTTTTAGAAGTCAAATTTAATATTATTATTATTCCAGCATAATAAAGTTTTTTCAACTTTGCTTAACAGCTAAATTGACTTTATAGTTCAATTGACCCATACTTTAGGCTTAAAATAGGATATACACGGCTTAAGGCGTGACGTCATCACAATCGTACTAGATTAATCTTTAATTGAAAGTGAAAGTATTCTTTATTTATCTAATTTTTATCAATATTAGCAAGACGTGATATCTACTTTACTAGGGAGAATATATAAGATGCCTGAGTATTCGCGCGCCATAGTACCAGTCCCCCGTTCAAAATACAAGGGGGGACTTAAAAGGAGGCCGGGCTATTTCGCCTCTCCTCAGTCGGAAAATACGTAATTTTCGTCATTCGCGTCGCGCTAACGCGAGTTTCAAGAACCAATTAGATGCTGGTTGCAATTTAGAGGCGGGGATTAACTCCGGATCTACGTTTGGACTGGAGATAAAGCTGAAAATGTGGCAAATTTATACCTTCTCCCTAATAAACTAGATATCGCTTCTTGATATTAGTTAGCGCTCCCAATAAGGTTTTATCAGCGATTTGGTTGTTGATTATTCTGGTGGATTACAGTGTAAATTACCTTAGATTAGCCCTATGTAATATCTTTTTTCTCTTTGAATTTATCTAATTTTTATTTATTTTAATTAACATTATTACAAGAGAAATCAAAATTAATCTCTATATATTGTATTACGATATTGCTTAAAACATTTAAATATGTTTTATCTGCAGGCATTTTCTTTGAGTTTAAGTTACTTAAATTAATGATTGCACCTTAAAATTTCCCACGTGAAAATACATGGTAACACACTCTTTAATTGGACGTATTTAATTTTTTTTTAATCTAAACTGACGTTGATTAGCTGTGAATCTTAGACATGACGACATACACATCCATCCCTTTGGAATTTTTGATTTCACCTTTTAAAGGGCTACTGAAACGCCCAAATATTGCTCAGTTTTTATTGAGGATAATAAACATATATAAGGATTATTAGTTCAAATTTAGGGAAGTTATTGCGTTGGAAGTTTTTGTTGCTTTATGCTTGGCAGCCATTTTTCAAGATGGCTTCGATTAAAACCAAAAACCATACAGAATGAATATAAATTAAATAAATGAATATCATATTGGTGTTTTATAATTCAAGAAAAGTCGTTTTTGTAGAACGTTAATTATCCTATAGGTGATCCCAATTAAGAATAATTTGCGAGGGCTTTTAAGTATCCCTTTAATGACATGTTTGTGGTACACCGTATTTGAACAACGTTTCATAGAAATTATAATAATAGACCTTAAAATGTCCCTAAGGCATTGAGGCACTCTCCATAAGATTCCATTCGTATGAATAGATAGAAATGAAAATATGATATTTCTTTATCACGATGTTATGACAAACCGACATGGCACCCCGTTGAAATTCCCCGTAGCCTCTTTCACCTTTAAACCTGATGGTCTGCCATTATTCTTTCGATTTTTCATCATGTTCGCGTTGTACCCATTGAATTAACCTTTGTTAGGGGACTAAGGGTGATAAAGGCTATGATCCCCCTTTTTCGAGGGTTCTACTTTATTAATTAAGTTGGTACGAACGTTTCTGGTATTTTCTTCTCTCGAGTCTTGCAGTAAGAGGGTTTGGGAAAACTACTAGCTTGGGTATCTTGAAATTTTTGAGAGACGTTTCTTAATTAAGTTTTGATAATACTGTTGATGTTGAGTTTTTAGATTTATAGTTTTTTTTATTCTTTCTTTGATGAGACCAATTAAGAGTTGGGGATGATCTCAGGGACTAATTACTAATTAGCTCATGGGTTGATTTTAATGTAAAAGGGGTCAGTTAATGATGTCGGAGTTTATTAGATTAAATGGATTCAGAATCTGTTATTACAATTTAATTCATTTTTTTTGAAATTAGATTAATTTTCTAAATAACGTATGGGATTTTAAGGAATGATTTTGAGAAACGTATGGGGATTTTATGGAATGGTTTTGAGAAATGTATGGGGATTTTATGGAATGGTTTTGAGAAACGTATGGGGATTTTTTGGAATTATTTTCTAAGAAACGTATGGGGATTTTATGGAATGATTTTGAGAGAAACGTATGGGGATTTAATGGAATTATTTTGTGAGAAACGTATGGGGATTTTTCGGAATGATTTTGAGAGAAACGTATGGGGATTTTTCGGAATGATTTTGAGAGAAACGTATAGGGATTTTACGGAATGATTTTGAGAGAAACGTATGGGGATTTTACGGAATGATTTTGAGAGAAACGTATGGGGATTTTACGGAATGATTTTGAGAGAAACGTATGGGATTTTATGGAATGATTTTTGAGAAATGTATGGGGATTTTACGGAATTATTTTGTGAGAAACGTATGGGGATTTTATGGAATGACTTTGAGAGAAACGTACGGGGGGAATTTACGGAATAATGTTGAGAGAAACTTATGGGGGGAATTTACGGAATAATGTTGAGAGAAACTTATGGGGGGAATTTACGGAATAATGTTGAGAGAAACGTATGGGGGGAATTTACGGAATAATGTTGAGTGAAACGTATGTGGGGATTTTACGGAATGTTGTGAAAACCCTAAGGAAACTAAACTGAACTTGCAAGGTGTGGAATTTCTAAAATTTTTATGAATACAAAGCATACAAAAAACGAATAGCATTTAAAAACGTATTTACTCCTTATTACTACGTCATGTTAATAACTCAATTTCTCCGAAAGCTCTTTGACTCCTTGATAGCAGCAGCAGCAGCAGTAGTAGTCATTGAATATCACGGCTGTTAGCTCATTGGACAACGCTCGAAGGAGTTACTAGACCATTAGCTCCAATTAAAATGAATAAGAAATAAAAAAAGCAATCTGCTTGCTTTGGGAGGGAAGACGTTTTCTCGGTAAAAAGCTAATAAGGTTGGACTGGAGAATTTCTTTTACGTAATGAGTCTATGTATGATAAGAGTTTATATTATAAAAGTGGTGCGGCAATCTTTTTCACAGGAAACGTGAGTTAGAATTTAGAAATGTAATGGGCCTTTGCAAGGGAGTGTGTCTCTTTTTTTCTTTAACAGTGCTGGAGGGATTTTTGAATTTGAACCCCCACTGAACTTAAGCCTAACTTGATATGAAAATTATTTTTTATTTTTTTTAATATTTTTTAAGTTTAAATTGTTACCCCTGAAAGAGCGTTGACTACTACGCCATCTGTGGATTTTTATTGACCTTGGTTTTGGGTATACCCTGCCTGTCCTCGTGGATTTGAGGGGCCATTGAGTTTTGGGGGCCACTATACTATAAAGTCGAGGGAATTTGATTATGGGGTCCTTTTGAAATAGACTTTTTCGATTTAATTCACTAGCATCTGAGGACTTCAACTTGTACTATATTCTGATATTATAAATTGGGGAACTACAGTGATAATCGCGAAGGTTTTCCCAATTGAATTGGTCCATAAGTCGATATTGCTTTTGACAAGAAATCTATGTATGATATTGCAAAAAAAAAAAATATATAAAATTTTTGGTATTTTCTATAGGGCCAAGGTTTTCGATGAAACATTGTTTGTTTTTCAAGTGTTTTTCTAATATATTTTTAGGTTTAAAATTCGAGTGTGATTTTAATTTTGAGTTTAATCTTTTTCAAAGTAACTTTTCTGTTATTGTATAGTCAATCCAGCGTCGATTTTGAACCGTGACCAATTCAATTCAGTTCATTAAGTTCGTTGTAATATTTTAATTTTAGAAAAATTTGACGAAAAAACAAACTAAATTTAGACATTTTAATTTTGAAAAACATAACATGTTTTACGTATAACCAAGAAGTGATATCTAGTTTACTAGGGAGAAGGTATAAATTCGCGCCACATTTCCAGCTTTATCTCCAGTCCAAACGTATAGTAGGTCCGGGGTTAATCCCCGCCGCCTCTAAATTACAACCAGCATCTCATTGGTTCTTGAAAACGTATTTTCCGACTGAGGAGAGGTGAAAAGGCCCGGCCTCCTTTTACGCCCCCTCACCCTTGTATTTTGGAAGGGGGACTGGGACTATGGCGCGCGAATACTTATGGCAACTTATAGCTTCTCCCTAATAAACTAGATATCACTTCTTGGTACAACTAAAAGGCAAATTTTTATTTGAAGAACATGTAAAATAGAGGTGACCAATCGAATCATCTTTAAGTTAATCTCGATCAAGGGCGTGCCAACTACGGGGGCAAAGGCCCCCTCTCAAATTTTGAACTCTATGGGACTTTAACAATAAGGCAGCCATTTTGCCCCCGCTCCAGTGGAAAATTTGGGCTCATGTTGGCACGCCCCTGATCTCGATCCAATTAGAAATAGTCGTAATTTTGGAGGCTCTTTTAAATTCTAAATTGAATCCTTATACTTCAAGTATCGTATAGAGGCAAGAACTCGGAGACTACATACAGACTAAATAAGAATTGTATCTCACCTTGACTTGTTAGGGTCTGTTATATTCTATATTAGATTTAGTATATACTGAGGTATATAATTAACTGCTGCGAAAAGGATTTTTATTCGTTTTACAACACTTATTTTAAACCACGCAGGTGTTTTGTCAATTACTGTACATATTATATCTAAAATATAAAATATATTTTTGGATTAAATATCCAATAACTAATTCAGATAAAATGTCACTTGACACTGTTACCAAAGGTATACGGTACACCCTTCCCACGTTATTATAAGTACTCCACGTGACGCGTGTTTAAACATATTGCCGTTCAACCGAGCTTGAAGGTTGTAGACCTTCGCAAACTAAAACTGGATGAAATAAGGCATTGATTTTTTTCGTATAAACTAAGTTGAAACTCGTTAAAACCTATTATTAGGCCTTGATAGTTTATGTGCAGTTGGCATGGTGCAACTGTTATGGCAACGTTTTTAGTAATTGCGGGTTAATTATATTATGAGAAGTAATTTGGTTGCTACAGCAACTTGATTGGAGATAAAATAAAGAAATTAATAAGGCGCCATTTGTCCAGTGTTGGAAATTATTATAGTATTCATTCATATTCTGTTGTAGATTTGGTTAGGGTTAGGTTAGGTTAGGTTCAATAGGGGGGTCAGGCTGCCGTCTTCTAGCGAAAATTGTATTTATATCTTTTGAAATTTACAATAATTATTGCGTTTTTAATGAAAATTACAACGAGGGGCTAATCACTCGTAATGTATTTCTTGTACTTCCATTACTCCCGAGTTCTTGGCCTCTCGATTTAGACCCGTTGAGGGGCCAAACATCGCTACCTATCGCTTACTTAATTCAAAAGTAACTTCTCAAATTTCGTGAACTTTAATAGGTTTAAAAATTAACAGAAATAAATGCTTATTAAGCACTTATTAAATACGTAATACTTACTTGAGGGGGCGATTTTTGGCCGTAATATGTTTTAATTGGATATATATATACAGACCTAGATTTTAATAAACGATTAGTCCCACCTTGAAACGTCAGCGTGGTAGTAAAATACGGCGTAGGGATATCGCATATATATTAATTTCTGTATAAGAGGAAAAATAGGACTTTTCTATTAATTCAATTCCTCAATTTTACATTAATTCTCATTCATAATTTTATCGTTTAGAAAATTTTAATTAGCGTATAGTCTATTAATTCAATTCCTCAATCAATTTTGTATATTAATTCTCATTTATAAATTTTTAATTAGCGAAGCTTTTAATTGCTTGTACGGTATACAGTTATTGAACTAATTAGCTTATATTAGATTATTCGATAATTTTACGAATACGAATTTCTTGATTTCCTCCGCGATTTCTTATTTTAATAATACGAAAGATTTGTTATCGTAGTGTCTTACCCCTCGACGCATTTGCGTAATAAACCCAACCTCATTAATATTCGTAAAACGGGGTAGACCTTTTCTACGTGTTATTCAACCTCATCCGCGAGTCACAACGTCAAGTGTAAAACGGACTATAGTTAGCTAGGTTCCCCGTTTTTCCAGCTATAGGGCATGCAGCATGATGGTAGGAGCACCTGCCTACGTCCCGGTTACTTCCGGTTGAGTCTTGCCCCCGTCCGTTCCCTTCCTCCTCGGGACTGTTATTCCCCAAAACAGCTTTTAATAGCTGCAATATCATACTAACATCACCAGCTGGTATTAATTTTTTTTGGTGTACATGCAGTGTGAGATGAGACATGTTTGAATTTTTATTTTTTTTTATTTATTTTTTGACAACGCGTGGGCTACCGGCACGTGTTTGCGTGACGTCAGTAACCCCCTCTCTCTCTCTGGTAGCACTGGCTGTACTGATGTTAGGGGGGTCCGAAGCGTAGAAAGAAACGCTTTATTGATGTATTTTTCTTGAATTTTATGGTACACTTGGTTTGTAATTGAGAAGACCGACTTGATAATCAGACCGATTTCGTTTAGATAATTATACGACATTGATTAATTCTATAAATTGTTTGTTTGAATTTTAACTGTGGTAACTTTCTCATTAGGAGAACGTTGAACTTGACGTGCGCCATTTTTCAAGCTGTTTTAATATATATATATTCTTATCAACAAGTGGGTGTATAGTTATTTTAAATCAATCGATATAATAAACCTAATTTAAGGAATTATGTGAAATCGGTTACATTTCAAAATTATAGGATTTTTATGTAATGTTTTTTTTTTTGCAAAAATTTAGGGTTTTTATGATTTTTTTTGCGAAAATTTAGGATTTTTATGGATTTTTTTGCGATAACTAAGGATTTTTATGGATTTTTTTTTGCGATGCTTAAAAGTTTTTATGAAATTTTTTTATTTTTTGCCATAATTAAAGGATTTTTTTGTGATAACTAAGGATTTTTATGGTTTCTTTTGCGATAGTTAAGGGTTTTTATGAATATTTTTTTGCGATAGTTAAGGATTTTTGAAATGTTTTGCGAAAATCAAGTGTTTTTATGAATATTTTTTGCGACAATCAAGGGTTTTATGAATATTTTTTGCGATAATTAAGGATTTTTGAAATGTTTTGCGAAAATCAAGGGTTTTATGAATATTTTTTGCGATAATTAAGGATTTTTGAAATGTTTTGCGAAAATCAAGGGTCTTTGAAATGTTTTGCAAAAATCAAGGTTCTTATGAAAACTTCCTAAATCAAGTGAAATATAAGTTAATCAATTAATCACCAAGATCTGATTAAATATTCGGGGGAGGGGGACCACAATCATTTTCGATCATTTTGCACCATATGCCTTATAAACCCCTCCAGGATTCTAGCATTTGAATAGAGACAGAACTTTAGTTGCTTATGTATGTATGTATGTCCAGGTGTGTTAGTATAGTATACGCTATCCTTTAACCAGATACTAGCAGTATTATAAATTTCAAAGGCTTAAAGGTGTTATGGGAAAATGGAAAACTTGTTGAGCAGGGCACCACCATTCAACTCGGAATATTTTATCTACTTGTGTGATTATATAAACAAAACGTAGGTTATAGAAACGGACTTCTGTGTGTCTGTATGTGTGTACGAAAAACACTAACTGCGGGCTTGTACACTATTTTCAGGCTTATTAGAAGAACGCGGATTAATATATGAGCTAGATTGTAGCAAAATTCCGAAAAGTGTGCACGGTAGAACCAAAGTTTTATTTTCAATCTTAAATTTCATCAAAATCTTTAGTTCACACGTAGATGTTAGTATTTTTGGTCGTGATGTTTCTTGTTCCTCCGAATGATATCTTTGGAGCTTTTCGGCATTTGGGTTGTATTGAGGCCAGGGATAGTGGTGTTGTACAGCACGGCAGTTTGCAAATGTTTAAATTTGCCCTCAAAATATATAATCCTATATTCCCTTTGTAGGGGTAATTCCACCACCGTCCTTTTCCGAGGCGTTTCTCACGGAACCTAGCGAGCGGGTCAACGTGAAATTCGTAATCGTGAAAAGACCCAAAAAAGAAATAAAATAAAAATACCAGAGAAAATAACATCGTGACCACTTTCACATTGGCCGCTATGTATTTTTTGGAGGGAAATGGGTTTCTAAAACCACGCTATTCTATGTGGAGGTTTTTGTTGCATTCTAAACGTAGGCCTAGTAAATATCGACACGGGTCAGGGACAGGAAAACCTGGAAAAGTTTGGGAATTTTAAAAAGGTCAGGGAAAACGTTAGGGAATATGATTTTCGTTAACAAAATTTCTGGTGGTTTTATGAATTTACTATGTTTAGCTCTCGTTATAAACTGGACTGTTTTAGTACTTGTGAGCCATCTTTGAAAATGGTGGCTCTAACACAGGTCAGGGACAGGTAAACCTGGAAAAGTTAGGGAATTTTAAAATGTCAGGGAAAACTTTAGGGAATATGATTTTCGTTAACAAAGTTTCTGGTGGTTTTATGAATTTACAATGTTTAGCTCTTGTTGTAAACTGGACTGTTTTAGTACTTGCGAGCCATCTTTGAAAATGGTGGCTCCAACACGGGTCAGGGACAGGAAAGCCTGGGAAATTCAGGGAATTTAAAAAAGGGCTTAAAAGGTCTGGGAAAATTTCAAGGAATATGATTTTCGTTAACAAAATTTCAGTGGCTTTATGAATTTATAATGTTTAGCTCTTGTTTTAAACTGGACTGTTTTAGTTGTGGGCCATCTTTGAAGACTGGGAAATTCCGGGAATTTAAAAAAGGGCTTAAAAGGTCTGGGAAAATTTCAAGGAATATGATTTTAGTGCACAAAAGTTCAGTGGCTTTATGAATTTATAATGTTTAGCTCTTGTTATAAACTGGTCTGTTTTAGTACTTGTGAGCCATATTTGAAAATGGTGGCTCCAGCCTCAAACACACTTCTCGGTTGGTTCACCTTCAGTAGTTGAATGTGCATGCATGGTAATCTTAAGTATACAATTTATGGACTCATTTTATTGACGGCGTTCCATTCCTAGCTTTAAATGCATTAGATACTTTGCGTATTGTGGCGATTAAAGCATGAGTCACGGACGGCATATCTTCAAAAGAACGAGAGAACCACAGCACACACGTATATATTATGTGTGCCCGTAAAACTCCCTCTACTGAGCATGCGTAATTCTCAATCGGATTTTCCCTGGCTTAACCTACCAGCACCCTATCTTATTTTCTTACGGACCATCATACGTAGGAAGGTAGTGATGTGCCATTACTAGCGTTGCCCGTGTTGGCTTTGGCTATAGAGACCCCCAAAGGCAAAAGCCTTCGATTTCCCTGGCATCTAGTCGAACCCTACACTGCTGAAGCTCTCCAACCATTCCTTACTACACTAGCTATATGAGAAAATGTTCGATTTTTCTCGGTATACCCGATCGAAAAATCGAATATTTTTGAGTGAATTTCACAATTTTCTTGTTTTAAACATTTTTAAGTAAATTTTCTAGACAAATGGAGTTCTGCAAACGTTATTAGCACTCATTCGGTACGCTGTGTATAATTCCTTCGTGTTCGTGTACCTGATTTGATTGGCTATGAACCAATAGACGTACTATAAAGAACTCATTTAAGCAGAAGTAAATTACTTTTGATTTAAGTCTAGAAAACCCATGAATAATCTTACCATATTAGGTCTACATTATAACCATACTTTTATAATTTGTCGTTAAATGTTTCTGTTTCTCATTATGATGTCCTGGAATAGTGGGGCTGGATACTTGACCCCTCAGGACAACAGCCCAATTCTATCTTTTAATATTTTTTCCTTACATTATATATTTGTTCTTTACGTACTGCAGTTATATTTTAGGCTTAAAATATATAGGCGTATGAGGCTAACTTTATCCCTAATAAACCTTGAAATACCACACGACTCCAGCTTTAGTCCTTGGACTATTTTGGTTTCATACCAGTATTTGTCCGTGGGAAAGCCTTTTTTACACCTTAATCCGCGTCATAATCCAAGCCATGCACCTTTCACCTGGATTTAAATTTGAACTAAATTTTATAAGGGCACCCTTATCTATTCAACCTTTGAACCCATAATCTTTTCGTGTGAAAGTATATACTGAAATACGTTCGTTGTCTGGTCTTAATATATTTCTAATTTAAACGCCTACGCGTACGTCAAGCTCTTTTAAAGGGACCGTCTTCTTATATCTCTATTAAAAAAAATATTGACGTATACGTAAAAAGTTTTTGTTTATGTTATTAGTGTAGCTGTGGATAAGACTCTTGATCCCGCGTTTTTATTGGTCCATTTTTAGGCGGTTTATCTACCACTAAACCGAACAAGGTCTGCCTGCGCCTTATCTTATAAAAAAAGTGTACTGGTATATAATATTTCTGGCAACCTTGCCCCCTGGAAGTACTTGGGTACTCTGGAGTGGAAACCTCCTCCAAAAAACCCCATACATGTCCGATCGTGCCTTTTTTGAATAAGTACATGTAGTCATGTACATCGTGGGCGCCATTTTAGTTAGGCCTTTCGTCTTCGTGAAATGAATTTTTAAAGAAACGCTCAGAGAATTCTTTGATAATGTTTTTCGTTGTTATGTTCACGACAACGCCTCAAACTCACTTTAAAACCGCCAAAATTTGTATATATGGAAATTGGGTGTTTTTTTTTTTTTTTGGCTGACACTGAGGAGTCTGGTTGGCGACTGGTGGAAATTGGCGCCCTATCGTCTAGAGACTATCTACATGAAAGGATTTCGTTGGTTGGATGGGTTAGTGGCTTAGTGCGATTGGTAAGGTGATTTCCCGTAGAGAGGATGTTCGCTAGATATGAAATAAATGTAAAGTTTCCCTTGAAAATAATCATGTATTTTAAGGATTATTATACCACGAAAATTATTTCCCACTAACGCCATTACACATATGGTTGGATAGGTTTACGGCCATTAAAAAAACATATCCTGTACCGTAGCAATACTTAAGTTAGGCCTAAGGTAATATCGCTAGTACTGCTGGTAGTTTTTTTTTCTTTTTCTGCATGCGAGTTAAATGGAATTGAAGGTAACGTAGTAGGCGAGCGGGCGGCGAACCGGGGTAGAGAGTTTCTGAGGCAGTCAGTTGTCAGGGGTTTTTGGCCCGATCGAAGGCCACAGCCTTCAAAATAGCGGCGGGCGGACCTGAGTGAGTGCGCTCTGCTCTGCCCAGAAGTATTCTCCGCCGCTACAGCGACGACGCCGGGCTAAATAATCCTGTAAAAGTCGGAGCGGAGGTACGGTGCTGGCGGGGGTGGGGATAGTGCCCCCGTAGTGGTGGCGGGAGGACGGGAGAGAGATATTGGTGGGGATATTCCCCTTACCACTTCGCCTTTGGCTCTCTCTCGGGCAGAGTCCTTCGGCGCGAGGGGAGTAGGGAGTCGGACTCGGAGCATCTATCCGAAGTAGGGAGTCGGGACTAGGGAGAGAATCGATGCGCTCACCCCTAGCACACTCACGCGGATAGTACCGATCTTGAGTCGCCTCACTCTCGCGGCATCTCCCCTTAACGTCCCGGCTACCCTAGATCATCTCTTCGCCGTACCGAGGAGGAGTGGGGACGAGAACTCGGCTAAGCCATGCCACGCATCTCTGCTTTGGCGGGAGAACGAGACTTCCTCCCTCCTCGAGCGCATTAAAAACTCGCTCTGAATTCGCCTTGGTCCGACGACGCTACGTACCAGGCCTCTCTCGTTCCTCGTTTCCCCTTTCTTCGGGCTCAACCACCTACAGGCTACGGTACGGATCGAAATTGGGGGACGCGAGCGAATCCTTGTAGCGCGCGGGAAGACATTAGGCGCTATCGCCACCTGGTGGACTGTTTTTAAGACTTTTTTCGTCGTATTTTATGCGGGGGCATGACTATGAGTCGATTTTCGTACAGCGGAAAGCCTAGCCTCCTGGCCACTACAGTACTACTACCTAAAACCTAAAGCCTTTTGCCAATAATCCCAAACGCTCTAAAATCCAAGGAGGGCCAAAAAAATCAACAAAACTTGATTGGCTTATTTTCCTACGGGCCTGTGGGGCTGTGCCCCTTCTGAATCTAGAAACTTTCATTCGCTCTAGCGTCATTGAAATTCTTACTCGCTTACTCGTACGGACCTACAAGTATAATTGGGTTTTGTAGAACAAACAGAAACATCCTTTGCTAGGAACCGAAATAGGCTTAAAATCAATTTCGTCTAAATATAGACGTAGGCCCACAATTTTTAACAGAATCACTGATCAAAGTACTGTTTGGTAGTCCGAAATTTTGTGCATGGAGCTAAAATTGTGTCGATTCAACACCATCTTTTGCAATAAATGACTTTAAAACTAACGATAATGGTTGCGGATAACGACATTTTCTTGCCGACGTAGGTGTTAGAGAAGGGTTTTTCATTTATAGACAGCAATGTGACTATATTACAAATAAAATTACGCGTTTTCTGTACTAAATATTTTGTGCTAGTTTAATTAGCAATCGTTTTATTATAGACATATTTTGGGCGGAAATATAATTTAGTTAAAAGACGGCAAAGCCCCTTAATTTTCTTTGAAATAAGATTGCGTTTCTTGAGTAAAACACGGAAAACTCAGCCTAATCTAAAAAATTCTTTTCATTGTCCAGGTTTTCACTTGAGTGGAGTTGTCACGACGCCCAAACTGCCCAACCCCTTACCACCCAGTTGCACGCCCGAACCCGAGAGACGGCATAGAGTCTCTATCACCTTTGATAGGTAAGCTTGTCAAAGTTTAATTCTAAGCATGAAATTCTCAATTTAATTTAAATTTTACATTGTTAATTTGTTGGAAAGTAAATTAAGACTAATTTGATTAAAGGATTAGTACGACCTTGAAACGTTTCTCAGGGTTATGACGACCTGATAAATATTTCCTAACGGTACAAACTTTACAGGTGTAAAATTACTTCAGTTACGTGTACATGTGATACGAAAGATATATTTTGGTGCCAACACGTGGTCGCGCTAGCTTTGTACAGGATAAGAAACGCAGATAGTGTCAGGTTAAGAGTTCCAATTTCAGGTAATTGTCCTTCCAAACGAACATAGTTATTTATTGGTAGGTCGAAAACGTGGCGCTAAGAATAGTTATATTTTGAATTTGCGCGTGTAGAAACACTTTTACAACTAGATCGGCAACAGTTGCAAAAGTTAGTCCAATATATCATTGCCGAACATCATACGGAAGTCCTTCCCACGGCTCAACGGCTTTCCGATGAAATCTTACAGACTAGGTCAATTATCAATCGAATTGCTGGTAAGATTTCGTGGCCAACGATTTGGTCCATCCATTGTGTGTTGTTAGATTTAAGAGTTTGTTACGTGACGCGACATTAGGCGCTCCCGATCCCACGGCGGGAGCATCGGCGGATGAAGAACACAGTTGGCACTTGGACGAAGAGCAAGTCAGCGAACAAGTGCGGACGTATCTTTCTCAGGGAGGTTACTACACGGCCAATAAGCAACTCAACGCGCTTTTCTCCAAAGTCAAAGAAATGTTACGAGCCAGAGACTCGAACGGAGCTCGTATGCTCCGGCTCATTACGGAACAGTTCCTCGTTGACCCGCGTTTGGTCATTTGGCGGTCCCAAGGGACGCCTATGACTGACAAATGCAGGCAACTCTGGGATCAGTTAGGTTCGTTAACGATTTTTCAATCCTCGCTTCTTGGGCGCAAAAAGCTAAAATTGCGTCGCGATGTACTTAGGAGCCCTATGGGTCTGTATCGTACTTAACCCTCATTCTACGAGCCTCGAAAGACAACAGTGGCCTACGTTGCTCGAGAGCTGGTCCTCTATGCACGTGTGTCCTCTGGAAGACGCGGATTTTAGGCCTAGTGGTAGCGCGCTCAATAACGTCCGACAGATCATAGACACGAGCTCTTCGGATTCTTCCGACGATGATGGTTAGTTAGCGCTTTAAATCATTATGTCTAGGACCCCGTTTTTTGAGCCATGGCGGAACGTTTATAAAATTATAGAAAGCCCATTGTCAAGCCATCGTCCGGGAGCTTCATCAGCCAGAGATAGAAACCAAACGGCGAATCAACCGCGCACAGTATTTCACCGAGCTTTGGAGGCCTGCAACTTAAGTTGGGACGATACCCATCTAAAGTTTATCTTGGCCAATAACAGCCTTCCCCACGGGGTCGACCCACCCGCCAATGGGACGTTCAATTCTCAGGGCTATCCCTTATGGCACGGTAAGTTAAGCCTAACGTGGCAAAACTTAGCCCAAGGCTTAACTATAAATTCCCGAACATCCCATTTGCCCCTTAGAACATATCCCTACAGCGTGCGCTAGAGTAGAAGCTCTCCGATCTCACGGGTACCAAAAAGAAGCGTTGAGGTTAGCAGTGGCCATCGTCAGAACGATGAAACGCCAACAAAGAGAATGGCAATGTAGGTGGCAAACGGAGCAAGATAGGGGAGGCATTCCTTGTTCTAGTTCCGGTATCACGCCGAACCCAATTCACAGTAACACCGAAGGATGGATAGGCCATCCTTTAGATCCAATTGGATCCCTCTTTGATACCTTAGCCGAAGCGAGCTTAGTTGCCGAGACGAAGTCCATGGACCATTTCTACGGTATGTCCCGTGAGTCATTAACGTTTTTCTATTTTATCCAATCGGCGCGGAAAGATTTGTTTCGAGTGTAACACGACGATGACGTCGTTAATAGATTTCTTATCGTTGAACATCGGGGAAGATAGTAATTCTACGGTGAAAGAGAGGCCTCGGTACCATCACGTGGTGGTGCCGAGTAGTAGGGACCGTAGCGAAACCTTTTTGTCGTTAGCCGTTGAAGCCGCCCTTATCGGGTTGGGTCAACAGCGTATCATGCCACCCGGGTTGTACGCCCAGGAGAAAGCCTGTAAACAAGAGGACAGACTAATAGCCAAACTCCAAGATATCGAGTTGGACGGAACTCTAGTCGCGGTGCTCAGGAAACAAGCCATGTTACTCTTAGAAGGTATGCTGATATACCTTAAACTACCCCTGTACTTACTTAGGCTAGAAATCCGCGATACGTTTTCTTGTTCAGGAGGACCGTTTAGTGGTTTAGGTTGCGGTATCCATCCGGAGAGCGTTCCGATGCACACTTTTGCCAAGTTCCTGTTTTCCGCGTTGTTGCCCTATGACCCCGATTTGGCCTACAGCGTCGGACTTCGTGCCATGAGGTACGTTGAACGAAAATTTTATCCTCGGAAGCGTACCCCTCTTGATGCTGCGATTCTGAATCGCGTTTTAACCTTAAGGTTACCGGTACTGGAAGACCAAGAGGAAATCGAAGAGTCGACAAACAGTTCCGGCCTAAACCAAGTGGTTATGAGCCGCTATCCGAGGTGGTTCACTCTGGGTCACATCGAGCTTCAACAGTGTGCCCTCGCGTCTACCATGCTTTCCGCTGCCAAAGGTATGATTATTTTTTTGTTAGTTGCTTAAAGTCGCAATGTGTTAATTCACTACCATATGGTTATACAAACGTCATTTGCGTCTATTTTTGTGTCTTTTATTAGGTGACGTCTTGAGGTTACGGACTGTCCTGAAATCAGCCCAACGCAACATTCATAGTTCCTCTCAGCTATTCAAGCTTGCTCAGGACGCTTTTAGAATCGCCGTTTCGCCCGATTCCGGTCCCAGACATACGACTCTGCTAGATGCTGCCTTCCAACTAGGTCTACAGGTAATTAATTCTTTCAACCTCCGATCTTACAGTGACCAAACCCGGGGATGCGACTATGATATATATATGGCCCGTTTGTTCTTTTCCTCATTGAAGGTAATGCGTATGACACTGTCTTCGATGAATTGGCGTCGGCGGGAAATGGTCAGGTGGCTAGTCACTTGCGCGACGGAGGTTGGTTTGGACGCTCTTACTTCTATCATGCAAAACTGGTATCAATTGTTCACACCCACCGAAGCTACGGGTAAGTTTCGTTTCTCTTTTATCTTTTGATACGGTAACATTTAAGCCTCCGAGAATGGAATAATGGCACCCCGTGCGTGTAGTATTTTTTATCGGGGTGGTACATTTAAGGTGCCATTGCTCTAT
Organism: Phalangium opilio; assembly: GCF_054372755.1. NCBI lineage: Eukaryota > Metazoa > Arthropoda > Arachnida > Opiliones > Phalangiidae > Phalangium > Phalangium opilio. Next base: position 726,710 of record NW_028324187.1, on the reverse strand, counting down.
AGCTTTTATCTTAAATGTAAGCTTACGTTGACGCGTGATTGAGTGAAGAGATTGTTAAAAATTGGTATGATTGGGTGACGGTGACCAGAGTCATTGTGTTTTACCACTAAAACATATCACGACGTCCGCCCCCTTCTTCTGTCGTCATCAGGTCCGGTAGCGACGACGGTCATGTCGCACGCGACCGTCATGAGACTGAACCTGGATCTCCGGCAGCAGGAAGAGCTTTCCTGTTGCGCGCGCAACTTGGCCCTTCAATGCGCCTCGAAAGACCCGCCGAATTGCGCCCTCAACGCTTTAACCCTTTGCGAGAGCGATCCTTTCGCTTTCGAAGCCGCGTACCACATCGTGGTGGACGCGGCCACGACGAACGTCATGACATCGTCGCAATTGTTCACGGTGGCGCGTTATATGGAGCATCGTGGGTACCCTCATCGCGCGTACAAACTAGCCGTGTTGGCCATGAAGGGCGTACACGTACCTTATAACCAAGAGAACCATCCGGCGATTAACGATATTCATTGGGCATGCGCGTTAGCCCACTCGTTAGGCAAATCGGAGCTGACGAATTTGGTGCCCTTACTGGTTAAGAACGTGCAGTGCGCGACGGTTTTATCGGATATTTTACGGCGTTGTTCTATGGCCGCGCCCGGTATCGCTACTCTAGACGCTAAACGGCGGTGTATCAAGCCATTGTCGTTGGACAAACCGCCGTTAAGGCAACTGCTGGAAGCCGCCATTACGGCATACGTCAATACGACGCATTCGAGATTAACGCACATTAGTCCCAGGCATTACGGAGATTTTATAGAGTTCCTCAGTAAAGCGCGAGAGACGTTTCTATTGGCCCAAGACGGTCATTTACAGTTTGCCCAACTTATAGACAACATGAAAACTGCGTATAAGGGTAAGAAGAAACTCATGTTCCTAGTCAAAGAACGGTTCGGTTAACGGACACCCCCCGATTATAGCTCATTGTAGACATTTTTATTATTATTATTATTAATATTAATTATTATAATTATTAATTAATTAAGTAATTCGGTTTGACCAACCAATCTTTATTTTGTTCCAAAATCGGTTTATATTAATTATTAAATACGTCATCATTTCCCCGGAGAAAATACCCTCAAACCCGGTTAATAACAAAATTCCCCCAATTGTATTATATTCTATTCTATTCTATTCAACATTTTTCGAATCGTTATCCGTGCTCAGAGACTGAAAAAACAAAAAAACAAACCAAATCTCCTGTCTAAAAACCTCTACGGGTGACATATAAAACTTTATTAAATATTATACAAAAAAAAATGGTTTTTTGGAGATATGCAAATTCACACTAAAAGTAAATTTTTTAATAAAAAAAATTATAACAATTTATCCCCCCCCCCCCCCAAAAATTCATCGACTTTTTCCATATAAACTATAAATTAAAAAAACCCCGGAAAATAAATTATATTTCTTCCCAAAATTTCTTAAAAACAAAATTTTTCGCGTGAAAAACAAAAAAAAACAAATTGAAACTAAAAGTGGAGTCCGCCGAACTTTCGAGAACCAAAGAGTTTTTATATGAATGTACCAGAAATATTTGGAGAGAAAAAAAAAAGGAAATATACTTTGATGATGAAAAACAATACCGCGCTTAATATTATTATTATAACGAAACCGTTTTGTCTACAGTCTACGTAAATACTGTTAATTAAGAAAGATGTGCGCGACGTGGTGTGTAAATAGATTTTTTCAAACACCACCACCAAAATCTGTGATGACTTTTTTCCAGCCCTGCAATTTTTCCGTTACCAGCACACCCCCATCCCGTTTTTCGTGAGTAAAATGCAATTTATCTTCAATTCATTTAAATTTAAGCCCAAAATTAAGTTCTTTTGGCTTCTATTTGCTAGAATAGAATCAAAGTTAACAAATTTCAAATACTTTAAGTTCTGTTAGTTTTTATCAATTTCCCGCCAAATTAGGCCTATGGGGTTTTATTTTTCCAAGGTCGCGCGTTAGGTGACGCTTATCCTGATTGGCGCGCGTTAGTGACGCTTGTCCTGATTGGCTAGCGTTACTTTTCAAGGTCGATGTTCTCAGCCACTATTGGTTGAATATTTGGGGGTCGAATTTAAATATTTTATTCAAATTTTCACCTGTTAAAATTTTCAAATTAACCTAATTTGTTGAAGTTTATTTCAAATCTAAATAGTTCGAATTTTTTTAAAAAAGAAATCTGACGTTTAATATCCGTTTGCCACATTTTATTTAGCTTCTATTTAATTATACTTATAATTATTTTAATTATACATAAATTTACACTATTTATATATTTTTCCTAAACATTTAATATTTATTTTAAAACAAAAATCGATTCATAAATAAACCAACTCGTCCTAGTAAATAATAAATAAATAAATAAATAAATAAATTAATTTCGCGCTAATTAAAAATGGCAATTGGTTATTTTTGCGTCGGTTTAACCAGGGATAGATTTTAATTTTGGAAGTAGGAATGGAGAACAGAGTAACCTGGGCGCGCGTCAAAGTCCCGGACCCCCTTCCACGGGACGGAGGGGGGGGGGTATGAAAGAAGAGGCGGGTCATAGCGACAGAGGTAAAAAGGAATTACGTATTTTTCGCCGTCCCCATCAACAACGTCATCAAAACGTAGTTTAAGTGAGCCAATAAGATAATTTAAACTTTTCGCTACGTGTTGGAGGGAGGGGCTATTTACTGGGCTGAAGTAAATACTAACCGTTCTCCATTCCTACTTCTAAAATTAAATCTATCCCTGGTTTAACCAAATCGTTCCCCCCCCCCCTTATCAAAATTCTTAATTTTTGGGTCCCTTAATTACTAATTAACGCGGTACTGTAATATTAGTTGTTTCGTTAATGGTCAAGCATTTAAAACCATAGAAATATAAAATCACGTATAAATTATCTTGCACAATGTAGTTAAACACACACAAAAAAATTAAGTACAAATTAATTTCATCCCCTTCATCTCTTAATTAAGGTAATTTTTTAGTTAGAAATTAATTATCTTTTCAGTATAAACATTTAAAATTGTGCAATATGTATACGAATTTTTGGCCTAAGGTTCCAATCTAATTAGAATAAAAAAGATCCAGTTATAGTTAATTTTAGTAACTCGCCCGTATCTACTTAATTATATTTTTATTGCTGGTAATTAGATCTATAGATTTTAGTTGTAGGGGAACCCCAGTTCTAACTAATTAACTAAAGCACTTGTTTAAATTGAAAAAAAATAAAATGCTTGGCCATTATAAATTGCAATTCATTTTTATTGTAGAAATAAGATAAACGATTTCTGTTAATTCTTAAAAATTTAAATAAAAATTAAAAAGTAACTATTCCGCTGGATTTTGTTAGCTTATAAATATGTACAAAATTAATAAGAATATTGTTGAGTAGGTTTTATTGGCGGTAAAATTTGGGTTGTTAATTATTTTCAAAGTTTTTCAAAATCTCTTTTAAAAAAAAACCAAAAAAATCCTTCAATTTTCCCGCAATTTCTATTAAACCAAGAAGTGATACTTAGTTTATTAGGAAGAAGGTATAAATTCGCCACATTTCCAGCAGCTTTATCTCCAGTCCAAACGTATAGTAGGTCCGGAGTTAATCCCCGCCGCCTCTAAATTACAACCAGCATCTCATTGGTGGTTCTTGAAAACTCACGTCAGCGCGACGCGAATGAGTACGAAAATTACGTATTTTCCGACTGAGGAGAGGCAGCGAAATAGCCCGGCCTCCTTTTATCCCCCCCCCCCCTTGTATATCGAAAGGCAGACAGGGACTATGGCGCGCGAATACTTAGGCATCTTACACCTTCTCCCTAATAAAATAAACTAGATATCACTTCTTGATTAAACTAAGGAGGTATTTTTAATAATGAATTTTCGCCTCAGTTTTACTATTTTTCATGGTCCAAATCTTTTATCATTTTAAACTTTTAGCTAAAATTAAATTAGATTTAAATTAATTTGATTTACATTCCACAGTTTATATTTAAATTTAAAATCCCTAATTATAAAATTATGAATAAATTATCATATTTCAGTTCTAATACGAGGGGGTAGTCACTCTCAGAGTCCCTGTACAACGATTACTGACTACGCGTAATAATTTTAGCACTATCAAGGGCAGGGATATTTAAGATATCGCGTATTACCTTCAGTACAGTCAAAGGTACAACCGCGTACACCATTACGCGAAGTGACCGACCCCTCGTTTCAATACTTATCTTGTAATATGCATTAGCGTCCCGGGCTTCAAGACTATCGAAAAATATGCAAATATCGTAACAAATAAACACCTAAAAATTACGCAAAATGGTAAATATCAGAAAAAATATTTAATTACAAAAATAATAATTAAAAATCGCAAAAACCATCAAATAAATTAAACCCCCCTCTTAATATTACACGATAATATGCAAACAAATCAGCTCTAATTTCTCAAATTTAATTATAATTATAATTATAATTAACTTAAATTCATTTTCGTACCAATAATCTTAGTATTTTTATTTTTTAAAAAATACTAAAACCAATTAAGTAATTGACTCCAGGCTGTATATTATTTATATAAAAAAAGAAGAAACTTTTCTATTTTATTTTCTTGTAATTTTAATTAGTTAATTTAATTTAATTTAATTAAATTAATTGTAATTAAGCACTGTAGAACCAAAATATCTGACGAAAAAAATTCTAGAACGCAACACTACCTCAAGCAGTGCCACAATAAAATGTTTTTTTTTTTTTTTTTTTAATTTAATAATTTTTTGGGTAATTATTTAAATTAAACTTAATTATTTTTGCTCTTTTTTTAAACGTACTAGTTATTAATTAAATTAAAATAAAACAAAACCCACCAATAAAATAATTAATTAAGCCACGGAACATTTAGTTAATGAAGATATTTCCTAATAACTGTTGCCTTCAAAATAGTAAATAATTAATTAGTTAAATTAATGCCAATTAACTAAAATTTCCGTTTTAATTAAAATATAAATCTGCAACCCCAAAAACTATGACAAATATGGTGAGTTTGTTATAACGCTTACTTCATTCAGTACCAGCCGGGCTTGTGATTAAAATAATAATTAAAAAAAGTACAATGATTTTTTAGCGCTAACAAACTCTATGCTGTGCAAAAAAAAAAATACCTCCAATTAAGAATATTCTGACTTAACGCTTTAATTAAAATTAATTTGTTTACCTAAACTATAACTTTATACTATACTTAATGTCTCGAAAACCAAAATAAAAGAAAACTTAAATTTAATCTCTTAATAAACAAAACTTTTCGCGTACAGATGGCGCTCTCTAAAAGATGAATATATATTTTTGGGTAAAAAAAATTTCCCGCGTAAAATAACTAACAAAATGGGCAAAAACAAAAAAATGAATAAATAAACGTGTAAATAATATGATAAACAATTTAAAAATGAGGAAGAAATAATTAAAAATAAATAAAATACAAGAGGGGAAAATAAAAACAAAATTGTAATTTTTCGTGCAGTGTTTAGTTGTTGTTATTTTGTAAATATTTTAGTAAATAACTGAGTGATGTCCATTGTAAAGATAAACAAACAATATATTGCAGCCTTCTGACAATATCTTCCTGAAAAAAACAAACAATATAATCTTTTTTGAAAGTAAATAAAAAAAATAACGATGTTTATCGCGAGTGAAACCACGTGTTTTACATGAAAAAAAAAACCAACAAAATGGCGACCTTTACTCACTTTCACGATACAAATAATTAATTATCATTTTCTAATATTTTAAAGAAATTACTATACTATCAATAACTTAGCATTTATATGCAAAGAAAAATTATTTGAGAAGGGGTTCAAATAGTTAATACGAAATTAAATAAATAATTATTACGATGTATTGATATCTCCCTTTTAAATCAGTTCAATTCAGATCTAAGTAATGTGATTTATAGGAATCATAAATAGGTCCGTTTTTTTTTCTTAAAATAATATTTATTTTGATTAATTAATTTAATTAACTTATGACGGGACTGAAAGAGTTGTGTCAATTTATTGTTAATGAGCGAATTTATTCAATTCACCCATTAATATTTGGATGAATTGAATTAATTCTATAATTTCCACAAAATTAGTTGAACCCTGTACTCAGGCGCCATTGATATAAGCATTCCTACCCGTCTATGCAAAAAAGGGTAAAACAATGCTAATTATAGCTGTTTTTATACATAAAAAAGAAAATGTAAAGAATTAAAAAATGAAAAAACTACAAACATTTTGTGAAAGAATTAACTAAGGTATACCGCGATTTTAGCCAAAATATTTCTCAAATGATCATTGATTAACCAACCGTTTAAAAGAACAATTAAAACCAAATGCTGCTATGAATATGATAAAAAACAATTATGAGCTACATTTTTTTCCTCCATTGTTGAGCTTATAATAAGCTTGTTTAATTTAATTTTTATTTATTCGAGAAAAAAAACTTAGTACTATAATTTAATTTTCATTTTTTTTTAAAAATGGTCTTTTATTTTTTTTTCCCATCTCCGTTTTCCCATCAATAAAAACGGCTTCATCCCCATGATTATGACCTGCAAATAATAAAGGCCAGTTAATTGCAAAAGTGTTTTGAATTTTGTATTTTATTTCCGTTTTTTTAACATTGTTCTTGCAATGTTTGCTCCAGGTAACTTATAGTATAATTCATCCATGGAATCTCATCATCTTGCTGCTTCGAATGATCTGATCGGATCTACTGGTCCCGATGTCCGAAAATTTTAATGAGAGGTGTGATACAATCTATTCTATTATACCAGAAGGGGATAATAGGAGAAGGATGACACTCTGTAACCTCTTAATGCTTTAGTTATGTAACGTATTCTTCAGAGGCTCACCCTTTTAGTTTGCTTTCCCGCTCATCAAACTACAAATAGGCATCGCACCGTAAGGTGAATTCTATAGTTGTTTGGCACTAAATCCCCAGCAATCATCCCACAAACCTCGTCTTGACGTGGGACAAAAATGCACAAGCGCGTCTTACCAAATATTTAAACGCTGATAAAGTAATGATGAGGGAACTATTTATCGTGTATGTGATACGGTTTAGTAACCTTGCTCTAAATGATCCGATGTTGGGAAGAGTGACGTTACACTTACCCCGCTTTGTGGTACACTTCTCTCGAAGAGAAGTATTATATACTTCTGATTATACTAAAAAGGATTCAAGGTTTTAGAATGAATAAAAATTAATTTCTAATGTCAAAATTGTAAATTCAGTATTTAATCCACAATATCGTTGGATTAAATGGTCCAAATGTCCTGAAATTTGAATGAGAGGTGTTCCACAATATATTCTATTCTATTAAAAAGATTCAAGCATTTAGAGTCGATAGATTTTTTTTAATAAAAGTTAATTTCCAATGTCAAAATTGTAAATTAAGTATTCAATCCACAATATCTGGTCCAAATATAATGAAACTAATGAGAGGTGTGTTACAATAGTGTGTTACCACGAACTTTGTAGTGACGTCACATGCTCTTATCTCTTACCTTATTTTCAGGCGACCATATTGGCAGTCGCGAGACGTCGTCAGCTTGGGCAATACAAATTCGGGACCCAATATTGACGTCACAGTTTTTCCCCCCTAGCTTCGTGGTAGCACACTATATATTGTATCAGAAGTATATAATACTTCTCTTCGAGAATTTTAAATTATACTTAGTTGTCAAGGAGGGCCAAGAAGAATAAAGCTTCCTCGCAGCGGTACTCTGCTTGTTCGATGACATTGGGGACCGTCCATAAACTACGTCACGCGAAAAAAAGCATTTTCTGACCCCCCCCGTCCCCCCAGATCACGCTTCGTCACGCTTTTCTCAGACCCCTCCCCTAAAAACCACGTCACATTTCTTTAACCCCCCCCCCCTCCGCACTATGATTTGTCTTAATTTACAAATTTAATTTGATTAATTTTTTGAGTGATATGCCGCCCTCTCAGAAATATTTTGCTCGGCTGAAAATTCCATAAAGGGGCACACTTTTTAGGTTTCGACACTGTCACCGAAAACAGACTAATCGAGCTTGAGATTTAGAAAATTTGCCAAAGAATCGAAACCATTTCAATCGGTAGGGGGATTTGATTCATCCTCACAAATAATAGGGGCGAATAAACAGAGACATAAGAGAGTTTACGCTGTTTATTTTAAATGCGCTTTTTAAATTGGCTATATAAAGGTGTAAATAGTAGATAATTGCTTAAATTTTCTACTATTTAAGCGATGATGGAATAACAATTTTGGTAAATTATTGTATCGGTGGACTATGGAATGTTGTCTTTCTTCTTCTATAACATAAGAGAGCCAATCGGCCTCTCACTGACTTCGTAACAAAATCAATGCTAAATGTGACGTCACGCATCGAAGAACCCCTCCCTCCCCCTTGTCACGGACCGTCACAAATTTAGAAACCCCCTCCCCCCATAAGAGTGTGACGTAGTTTATGGACGGTCCCTTGTGAAGCTTCTTGTGTTTTTTTTAATGCAAATCCAATTAAAAAATAGCTGGTTTTTCGTGCTAGCTTAGGACTTTGAAACAACGCCGCCTATATTACGTGTTGACTGCACTTGTAGTGATATTTTTTTAATTTTATCCGGCGTTAACTCAACCCTCCCACAATCTTTAATCCATCTTAAACACTTATCTAGTACTAGTAGAGTTTTTGGTGTAGGGAAAGAGTAAAAAACCGTTACCTTTATCTAAGAACCATAATTTACTATTAATAAAAAATAAATAACGACGGAGGGGTATGAAAGAAGATTCGGGTCAGAGCGACAGAGGTAAAGAGGAATTACGTATTTTTCGCCGTCCCCGTCAGCAACGTCATCAAAACGTAGTTTAAGTGAGCCAATAAGATAATTTAAACTTTTAATTACGTGTTGGAGGGAGGGGATCTATACTAGGCTATGAGTCGGACTGAAGTAAATACTAACCGTTCTCCATTCCTGCTTCTAAAATTAAATCTATCCCTGGTATAGTAATTAAATTAGTAACTTGAAAAATATGCTAAACATAAAGGAAAATATTACATTCACAATAGAGAATTACTAGATTTGAAAGTTGTATTCCCGCCTAATCTAGGGGTAGATTATTAATATATGTGTATTGAGGAAGGTAAGCTCTTCCAGTTCGTAAAAGGGTCCCAAAAATTAATTTCAAAAATGTATTTCTTTATTTAGTTTGTGAAAAGACGGGCGTAAGTGTTTAATTTTGATCCTTTACATGTTCTTTCAGTAACTATCTAAAGAGATGGGGACCACGGTTTGGACGTTTCTCTTCATCCCCCCCCATCCTCCTGCCGCCATCATAAAAGGTAAGAGACCATGGACTCGATTTACATTTTCTCAACTCTGCATAAGCTTTCAGTAGTAATACTTCTGAAGTAAGAAAAAGTACGTTAAAGTATTTTTAGCCACATCGTATGACGTACATCTAGAGGCTCTTAGTTTGATCTGCCCTGTTGTTGTCCCCGTCGTCGGGCCAGTATACCCACCTTTGGCTGTATAAAAGTTTTCGTTAGTCCACAATACGATTTCACGCTTTCAATACCGCTCCCCTATTTCAACATTGAAAGAAATCGAGGGGAATTTATAATCTGGGCAAAGAAAATATATACTGATGTTATTTTTAGAATGGTCTTAAGGCACCTGGATGTTACAAATATTGGGTGTTTACCGAATTCTTTCTCTTTCAAACGCTTCTGGCCATAAGTTCATGTTAGAAATTTTTAAGATGCGATAAGTATGCGTAGGCATAAGTTGTAAATTAAAAGTTTCTGTACGTGTATTAATTGAACGTTAAGTACGTAATCATTTTAGCAAGTTGTTAACTTGGTTATCAATGTAAACCAAAATCAGACCTGAAGAAGCTACCGAATGGTAACGAAACTAGTCGTCTAGCAATTTTTAGAAATAAAAACGATTTTTATCGTACAAGTGGTCTTTCAAACCTTTTTAACATTTTAATTCATATGTAAAAGTGTCGTACCTCATTAACAATTTTAGCACTGTTAAAGGTAACTCGATCATCGAGGGGATAATCACTAAAACTTTCTGTTATTCTATTAATCAGTTTAGCATTGTTAAAGCTAAAACCTCGTTTTAATAATGGCCTTACGGGTAATCATTTTAGCAATGTTAAGGGTAGCGCATCGAGGGGCTACTCACTCAAGTTTTCTCTTGTCGTCGCACTATTACAATTATAACATTGAAGTAAGGATTACAGGTAATCATTTTAGCACAGTTAAAAGTAGCGCATCGAGGGGCTATTCACGTAAATTTTATGTACGCCTGTTAAGTACGGTACGATGTGGCTACTATTATGAGCCCAGCCCTTGGCCCATCTTGTTTGACTTTTATTTATTAGAAATTTTGTTTAATCAAATCTTTCGTGTTCAAGCATTATTATTAGCCGGTTCAAGCAAATTAATGAATATTTCTGTTTAGTTCTATCATGAAAGAACTAATTTATTTAACTATATACATACATATATATATATATATATATATATATATATATATATATATATATATATATATATATATATATATATATATATATATATATATATATATAAATCAAAGTTCTGACTGACAAACTGACTGATAATCAACGCCCAGACCAAACTGCTTGCCCTAGAAGGCTGAAAATTTGCAGGAACGTTACTCGTAAGTAGTAGGCGCGTACTAAGAAAGATTTTTCCAATCCGGCGCCATCTTAATAAATGGCGCCCCGAAATGTAAAAAATCTTCTCTATGCAACAAAGTCCGTGCGTTTCAACCGATTTCGCAAATATTTAGTACACTGGTTTCCGTTGACCTATAGACGGGCTGAATGGTCTTTTGGGTTCAATTTGTTGCCATCTTTTTAAATGGCGGCCAGTAATTTAAAAACCCTTCTTTATGGAATAATGTCCGCGTGAAAAGTAATAAAAATGTCCCGACGGGCTGACGGGCAACGCCGAGTGCCTTCGCTCCTAGGGTGGTACAAAAATATTCGTCAGCAATAAAATCTACCCATTCTTTATATCATTTTGATGGAAGTTCTTATTACACGCGAGCGACGCTGCGGGTAACAGCTAGTTTATTTTAATTGCAGATGTTCGGTATTGATTCAAACGTTACTGGCAATTCCGGCGTTACTCTATTCCTTGCCGCCATATTGGTATTTCTTTCTGAACTATAAATGTTTATGTTTTGAGGCATACCAAGTACAATATACGAGGGGTCCGACTATACCAAAAAAAAAAGCGTACGGAATTTCGGGATTTCTTCTTGATTTCGCCAAAGATTTCGGATTTCCTCTTTGATTTCGTAATTTATTGATTACTTCAAAGATTTCGCGAGAAGCGTACGGGATTTCGTGTAAATGTCGGACCCCTCGAGAATGTATAATTTAATAGTGAGATTGAAGTAGTTTATAGTGTCACCGAGGGGCTAACCACTCGCGCATTCTGGCCTCAGTGTAGAAAAGCGCTACTTGTGATAGCTAATTTATTTTTAAATCCATCCACCGGACTGAAACAATGGTTGGGTAGTTATTTTTGCTTATTAATTGGTCTTAGTTCCGAGATAAATATTTAGCAACTCTGGGTTATCTAAACAAATAATTTAATACGAAGTTGTAACAAGACGACCCAAGGGCTGGGCTCGTAAGAGTAGCCACATCGTACCGTACTTCGATGCGCATCTTTTAACAGTGGTAAAACATGGTACCCGTAAAGAAAATCAGAGTGAATAGCCCATCGATACTCTAACAAACAAGACGACCCAAGGGCTCGTAATAGTAGCCACATCGTGCCGTACTTAACTGGCGGACATAAAATTTATGTGAACAGCCCCTCGATGCGCTACTTTAAACTGTGCTAAAATGATTACCCGTAATCCTTACTTCAACAAATTTATGTTATAATTGTAATAGTGCGACACAACGAGAAATTTTGAGTGAGTAGCCCCTCGATGCGCTACCCTTAACATTGCTAAAATGATTATCCGTAAGACCATTCTAAAAACAACAATGCTAAAATGATTACACACAAGTAACCCTTAATAGAAGAACAGAAAGTTTTAGTGATTACGCCCTCGATGATAAAGTTAACTATAATAGTGCTAAAATGATTACGTATTTAACGCTCGATTAATACACGAACATAAAGTTTTAGTTGACAACATAGACTTATGCCGACGCATAATTTTCGCATCTTATAAGTTTCTAACATGAACTTATGGCCAGAAGCGTTTGAAAGAGAAAGAATTCGGTAAAACACCCAATAATTGTAATATCTCGGTGCCTTAAGACCATTCTAAAAAGAACGTCAGTAAATACTTTTGCTTTCAAAATTTCCCTCAATTTCTTTGAATGTTGAAATAGGGGATTGGTATTGAAAGCGTGAAACTCTTATTGTCGACGGGTGAAAGGAATTTTTAAGGGAGAGTATATGGCTTAACCTAACAATCATAATTCCCTTCCTTTTAAGTAGACGAACGAAAAATATCAACTTCACCACAATTCTCTCCCTTTCACTTTCCCTTCAATGACGATCGAAAAATTTTGGCTCTACTATTGACACTACTACTACTACAACAACAGGGCATATCAAACTAAGAGCCTCATCGTAGATGTACATCATACGATGTGGCTAAAAATTAGAACCCTTAATCCTTATTTCAAGAAATACTTACGATGTAAGTGAATATCCGGGGCCACAAGCTAGTACTTTCTTATAAAACTCTTCTCGATTTGTAGAAGGTACTAGCTTGGGGCCTCAAATATTACAATTATAACGTAAGTAAAGGATTTAAGGGTTATAATTTTTTGTTAGGGCATGGAGGTGCTATTCACTCCGATCTTCAGTACTTATTTTAATGGGTGTTTTCCGGTATATCGTTTTACCACTGTTAAAGGATGCGCATCGTGGGGGTACTCACTCACGTTTTCCGTACGTGTCACACTATTATAATTATAACAGAAGTAAAAAAATTTAAGTTAATAATTTTACAACAGTTAAAGGTAGCACATCGAGGGGCTATTCACTCAAAGTTTTTCTGTACGCCGTCGCCTGTTAAGTAACGTACGATGTGGCTACTATTACGAGCCCTTGGGTCGCCTTGTTGTTACTATTAAGGGTTGGTCGCTTTAGAAATTCAAAGCTCAAGGTTGTTACTTCCGTTATTTTTGTATTCAAGGTTGGGTGGGTTTTTATCTTTTTACTATTGTTCACTCGCACTTACATATTTCTTTTATACGCTTAATCTATACATGGTTAATAATATTTATGCAATTTTGATTTTAACAATTAACTTATTCCATAAAAACGCGCAAATTACTTTCCTAATTTTTCAACACTTTACGCACTTCCTATCTGGACGCAAAAGCGTAATGCTACGTTTTGCCACCAAATACCCTGGTTTTCAATCCTAACAACCTCGTTTACAACCGTAGGTTATTTAAGCCGATTAAAATTTGTTAATAATAGAAATTTTCTTATTATTTTCAGTAGCTGGACTCAACACTCGGAAGTTACAAGTTTATAAAAATATTCTTATTATTTTCATTATTAATCTTTTTAATAAAATCTAATGTATCAATGAAATATATTTCAAAACAAAACTTACTAATTATAGTTATGGCAATGTTATAAAAACTTGATTTGTACCCTCTGGTTAAGTATAAGATCCACTATATTAAAGTGCTTTCTCAATATAACAGAACAGGTGACTCGAATAATAAACAGAATAAGAATTTGTTCAAAAAGTTTGGCGTAATCGTTATTTATATGATAAAACTTAACGTTTTTGCACAGACCATAAAGTCGAAGAAAATCGATAGGTTGCTATTGGTTCAATTTCTGTAAACTAAAACTTTCTGTACCTATATTAAAGGGGCTAAACACTAATGACAATTTTCCTTCATATACGATTTTCATTGATGCTACATTATGAGCCTATTCATGGCTTGTTCCCTGTTCGGGAAGGTACGTCGACACTATTTTGGAATAAAGGGAGCCTTCTCATATTACACGGCTCCAGCAAGTTTCAACGCAGCGTACTTTCTGTTTTTAAACATATACTTTTGTTTATACTTTATAAATGTACTATAGAATAAATAAAATGAAATAATTGTTCGTCGATTTAATGAATCTTATTTTTATTGCTTTTCTTTTCAATAAAGTTACAGGCATACATATGATCATAAATAAATAAATCACTTTTTAGCACTGTTAAAGGCAGTGCGTCGAGGGGCTATTCACTAATGAAAATTTTCTTTCATTGGTGATTTCTATTGATGCTTTTAAAAAGTTATTAAAATGGATTTGGATTAATGGTTGCCTCTGGATTACGAGTAATCATCTAAAACTCGTTACTGCTTTTAAACAGGATTGGGATTTGGGGTTACTTAGGGGCTATGGGTTATTATTATTATCATTATGAACGGATAATTAAGCATTAACACATTTGCCACTAGGGGCGCTGTATACGTAGTTACGTATTTACTGACATCTAAAGCATGAAAAATTCTACTAGACTTTCGTGTAAGCAATATATAGTTCATAAATTGCCGTTAGGGGCGCTGTATACGTAGTTACGTATTTACTGACATCTAAAGCATGATAAATTCTACTAGACTTTCGTGTAAGCAATTATATATTAGTTCATAAATTGCCGTTAGGGGCGCTGTATACGTAGTTACGTATTTACTGACATCTTAAACATGCTGTAAGATTTGCCGCTAGGGCGCGCTGCATACGTAGTTACGTATTTACTGACATCTAAAGCATGGTAAATTTTGCTATGACGTCATATCCGGTGACGTGTCATGACGTCATATCCGGTGACGTGTCATGACGTCATATCCGGTGACGTCACCTATGACGTCAACGAGGTTATTGACTTGTGACGTCACGACAGATGTTAATGGTAAAAGGTAATGATTGTCCATTCATTTAGGCCTACCGTTCATTCATATAGGCCTAGCGTTCATTCATTTAGGCCTAACAGTGTTCAGCTATTTGGATTTCGTGCCCGGGATATGGCGCACCCGAGTTCGCGCATAGGAGCTTTTAGCGCCCCCCGACGCAGGAAATTTACGTAGTTGTAAGTTGCAGGTATAGGTCAACCGGTTCATTTCGTTCCCTGGAAGCCGTCGAAGAAGGTCGCTCGGAGAAACGTTTTCCCGCTCAGCTGATGGTGATCGTGATCCCGGCTTTTGAGGTCGAATCTTCATCGTTCCGCCATTTCGATGATCGTTTTTGCCGAGGACGCAAGCTGAATTCGAAGCTCTTCAACATACTTGGCAGCCATTGCTTCGCCTCGTGGTGCTTTAACAGTCCGTAAGCCTAACCTTTACAATAATCCAAACTCAACTAGCTCCCCTTAAATTATTTATTTTATTTCAAGTATTTAAATTAATTAGGCAGTGTTAAATGTTAGTGAGTTTTATTTATTTATTTAAAATCAAGTACCATAAATAAAATTTTACAACGAGATCTTGGACAAGAGAGAATCCCTTAATAATTAGTTTAGGAGATATTATTTAAAGATATTAAACGGGGTACGTAATTAATTTAGAGATATCGCGAAAGGTTTTTGAAAATCAGGTCCCCCCCCCCCCAAGAGAAAATTTTAAAACACGAGGACCCTAAGCCTAAATTAAGCCGTGTCTTATTAAACTCTAGTTATTTTACCGATACTGTCTGTGGGAATAGCTTTAAAATAAATGGAAGGTTTTCCTAAAATTAGTTTAGGGGGTATTATTATAATCTATTAAACGGGGTACGTAATTAATTTAGAGATAACGCGACAGATTTTCGGAAATCAGGTCCCGCCGAGAGAATTTTAAAACACGAGGACCCTAAGCCTAAATTAAGCCGTGTCTTATTAAACTCTAGTTATTTTACCGATACTGTCTGTGGGAATAGTTTTAAAATAAATGGAAGGTTTTCCTAAAATTAGTTTAAGGGGTATTATTATAATCTATTAAACGGGGTACGAAATTAATTTAGAGATAACGCGACAGATTTTCGGAAATCAGGTCCCGCCGAGAGAATTTTAAAACACGAGGAACCTAAGCCTAAATTAAGCCGTGTCTTATTAAACTTTAGTTATTTTACGGATACTGTCAGTGGGAATAGTTTTAAAATAAATATAAGGTTTTCCTAAAAATAGTTTAGGGGGTATTATTATAATCTATTCAACGGGGTACGTAATTAATTTAGAGATATCGCGACAGATTTTCGAAAATCAGGTCCCGCCGAGAGAATTTTAAAACACGAGGACCCTAAGCCTAAATTAAGCCGTGTCTTATTAAACTCTAGTTATTTTACCGATACTGTCTGTGGGAATAGTTTTAAAATAAATGGAAGGTTTTCCTAAAATTAGTTTAAGGGGTATTATTATAATCTATTAAACGGGGTACGAAATTAATTTAGAGATAACGCGACAGATTTTCGGAAATCAGGTCCCGCCGAGAGAATTTTAAAACACGAGGAACCTAAGCCTAAATTAAGCCGTGTCTTATTAAACTTTAGTTATTTTACGGATACTGTCAGTGGGAATAGTTTTAAAATAAATATAAGGTTTTCCTAAAAATAGTTTAGGGGGTATTATTATAATCTATTCAACGGGGTACGTAATTAATTTAGAGATATCGCGACAGATTTTCGAAAATCAAGTCCCGCAGAGATAGTTTTAAGACACGTGGACGTTTGCCCTAAGCCTAAGTTCAGCCTTGTCCAATTTAAACTCAAGTTTTTGTTTATGGGTTCTATCTGTGGGAATACTTTTAAATAAATGGCAGATTTCCTAAAATTGGCGAAGAAGATACTTTAAATTATTATTCTATTGAAAGGGGAAAGCAATTTAGTTTAAATAAATGTCAAGTTTTCCTAAAATGAATTTAGGGGATATTTTAAATTAACTTCATAATTTAGTTGCGTAATTTAAAATAAATAAATGGCAAGTTTTTCTGAAATTAGTTTAGGGGATGTTTTAAATTATTTTCATTATTAAGTTGCATAATAAAGGGACGGTTTTCTTAAAACTTTTTTCTATAAAATTTTGGGAAATAATTAGCTAGCGAAAGTATTTAATTCAGGGTGGCAATTAGTTGGTGTAGTTCGTCTCAGTTTATAAATTTGGTAGCCAGTTAAGGACACATTTTTCGTAAATTATTTGAATCTACGAGACTACTTTGTTAGTAGGCAATAGTTTAATATGTGTTATTAATATGTTTTCATTTATAGATGTGGATGATTTTCTTGGATTTTTCTGTCGCTGGTCATTCCGAGACGTATCCTTCCAGATGTCATCCTTTGTTCGAATTGACGCAAGACGAAGCTGTTCTGGACTTGCTATGTATCATTCCTGATGACATGCTTCGTTGGATTCACGCTACATGATGTCTTCTGGACTTGCTCTTTCTCTCAGCGCTAACTTAAAATTTATGGAGGAAATCATCGAAGCTAGAAGACACAAAATACATCTTTTTTACTTGCAATTTTCTCATGTAACCACTTAACTTAATTTTTTTGCTTGCAAATTTTATTTGTAACTACTTATTATTTTTTTTCGCGTAATTTTATTTGTAACTACTTATTATTTTTTTTCGCGTAATTTTATTTGTAACTACTTATTATTTTTTTTCGCGTAATTTTATTTGTAACTACTTATTATTTTTTTTCGCGTTCAAACTTTAACTTACACAACTCTTAAATATTTTTTTGGTTCGAAATTTTTGTAAACACTTTGGTTTTTTTTGTTTATTATTGAATAAATTTTGCCTTAAACCTCGTTCCTTCTTTTCTTGAATTTCTTTAGATACTAGACTTGGTTTCAATTTTTTAATGTCTGGACTTAGGGAGGGTTTTTTGACCCCTTTTTAAGCTTTTTATTTAAAAAATAAGTGAAAAAATACATTAAAACACATTTTTTTTACTAAAAAAAATTTTTTTTTTTTAAAAAATTTATTAAAAAAATAAAAATTTAAGGTCAAAAAAACTACCCCAAGTGTTTTTCGACTGTTTTTGTTCCTTCCCCAATATCGAAACTTTACATTTAAACTTAAGCTACCACCCCCCACGTAAGCCTTGCGGGCCCAATTTAAATTTAACAAGTCCCTGGTTAACTCGAGAATTATTAAATTTAAACTAAGGCCCGCTGTGGAGCCCCCAAAACCAGGAAACTTCGTCCTTAGCATGGGATTTCCAATGAAAGTCCACTCGATGATAGAAGTCCTCCACTCGAAGATAGAAGTCCTCCACTCGAAGATAGAAGTCCTCCACTCGAAGATAGAAGTCCTCC
Source organism: Phalangium opilio (assembly GCF_054372755.1). Taxonomy (NCBI): domain Eukaryota; kingdom Metazoa; phylum Arthropoda; class Arachnida; order Opiliones; family Phalangiidae; genus Phalangium; species Phalangium opilio. The sequence goes on along the minus strand of NW_028324187.1, from coordinate 708,343 downwards.
ACTCGAAGATAGAAGTCCTCCACTCGAAGATAGAAGTCCTCCACTCGATGATAGAAGTCCTGCACTTGATCATTGAAGTCCTGCACTCGAGAGAATGTTCCTGCGCAAGAGAAATTCTTATTATTATTCGGAGAAAATAGCACATGCATAACTTCAAATTAAATACCTTAATATGAAAATCCACTTGAATATTCTTGCTTGATGTTCGGGCAGAAGACATTATTAATATTTGACATTAATAGCACCCGCGTAACATTAAAATAAATACCTTAGTATGGGGAAGTAAAATAATACCATAAAAACCTAAGCCTTGATTTAATAATAATAATAAAGGCTTTGTTTATTGGAACCCCGCTTAAAAATCGTGTTTACTTTCAAAGGACAAAGCGTATAAGCAACCTTCTACCTTAAACATAAATCATAAATTTATTTAGATCCTACAAAACTCCCTCAAAGAGTTGCCAAACGCTTTTCCCCTAAAAATATTTATAATTAAAATCATAAACTAGATGCCTTAATACCGCAAAGGGAATCTCACCCTTAAAATCCTGATTACGTTCATTATTCTTAAAAGGGAGGGCTAGGACCAGTTTTCACCTATTCCATATTTCAGCATTTTATTCATGTCCTGGCGAAGAAAAAATCCCTAACAAGAAAAGGACACAAGCGCTTTCCTTCTAAGAATAAATATAATAATAAATAATGAACTAAATACCCCAATAATTGCCTACAATGTTTGACAGGCAGTCGAAATAGTCTAAATTGCTAATGAGATTCCCTTTAAACGGATAAAATCAAAGTGTAGACTTGAATTGAGAATGGAATTGTCCTGTTAATATTGCTAAAGTTACTATTAATAAGATTTAATTACTTCCCTGAGAGCCTAAAATGTCTAAATTGTTTTCCTAGTGAGATTCAGTTTCAACGGATAAAATCAAAGTGTAGAATGGAATTGTAATGGGTTCATTGACCTGACTAATATAGGGTGTATTTGTCAAATATTAATAATTCGTTCTAGAATTCAACATAAATTTCTCCTTTGGAAACGGATGATAGCTAAAAAAATAAAATTTGTTCAATTCAAACAATCTAATACAAAATTAAAATTATTATCAGCTTAAATGGCGCAAGCATTTTGAATAACATTAATTCCACTTTCAAATAAATCATTTAACATAACTAGAAAGATAAATATTAATACGGTTTAGGGTCAATCTTGAAATATTTGTCAATTAAACAATCACTTTGAATTACTTTTAAACCGACTAAAAGATTGAATAGTAAAACCAGGAATAAATGCAATGCGCAATTAATTAGAAAAATTCAATAAAATTAATTTCAAATATTTTGAATAAATATTTGAAATAAATAAATGTCAATCATGAATACTGTGCGCCAAAACAAACTTCTAAATTCTTTCCAAGAAGCCATTTCAATACGACTAACTTGTAACTATACAAATGTTACAGTGAAAACAAATGGGCTTGACACCCACAGGGCCGGAAATAAGAAAACTTTCATATAGAACATCTGTCCCCTCCTTTGACTAGAAAATTTATAGGACCTTGTCCACTAGTGGGTGCAAAAACTCCGCGTATCTCTAGTAGAACCAGAGTTATGAGCCTTCAAAGTTGGGTGTAATTATGGTGGGATGGGGGCAAATAGGACTATAACATAGTCAAAGGACACCCCAATATATCTAGTAGAACCAGAGTTATGAACCCCCAAAGTTGGGTGTATTTAAGGTGGGATGGGTGGGGGGTAAATAGGACTATAACATAGTCAAAGGACACCCCCATATATCTAGTAGAACCAGAGTTATGAACCCCCAAAGTTGGGTGTAATTATGGTGCGATGGGGGGGGGCAAATAGGACTATAACATAGTCAAAGGACACCCCAATATATCTAGTAGAACCAGAGTTAGGAACCCCCAAAGATGGGTGTAATTATGGTGGGATGGGTGAGGGGGTAAATAGAACTATAACATAGTCAAAGGACACCCCCATATATCTAGTAGAACCAGAGTTATGAACCCCCAAAGTTGGGTGTAATTATGGTGGGATGGGGAGGGGGGTAAATAGAACTATAACATAGTCAAAGGACACCCCCATATCTCTAGTAGAACCAGAGTTATGAACGCCCAAAGTTGGGTGTATTTAAGGTGGGAGGGGGGTAAATAGAACCATAACATAGTCAAAGGACACCCCCATATATCTAGTAGAAACAGAGTTATGAGCCCCCAAAGTTGGGTGTTATTATGGTGGGATGGGGAGGGGGGTAAATAGAACTATAACATAGTCAAAGGACACCCCCATATCTCTAGTAGAACCAGAGTTATGAACCCCCAAAGTTGGGTGTATTTAAGGTGGGAGGGGGGTAAATAGAACTATAACATAGTCAAAGGACACCCCCATATCTCTAGTAGAACCAGAGTTATGAACCCCCAAAGTTGGGTGTATTTAAGGTGGGAGGGGGGTAAATAGAACTATAACATAGTCAAAGGACACCCCCATATATCTAGTAGAACCAGAGTTATGAACCCCCAAAGTTGGGTGTATTTAAGGTGGGAGGGGGGTAAATAGAACTATAACATAGTCAAAGGACACCCCCATATCTCTAGTAGAACCAGAGTTATGAACCCCCAAAGTTGGGTGTATTTAAGGTGGGATGGGGGGGGGGCAAATAGGACTATAACATAGTCAAAGGACACCCCCATATCTCTAGTAGAACCAGAGTTATGAACCCCCAAAGTTGGGTGTATTTAAGGTGGGATGGGGGAGGGGGGTAAATAGAACTATAACATAGTCAAAGGACACCCCCATATCTCTAGTAGAACCAGGGCCGGAAATAAGAAAAAATTCTTATAGGACATGTGTCCAGTGACCCCCTGTTTGACTGGAATATTTATAGGACATTGTCCACTGGAGTGTGCAAAAATAGTGTCGCATCTCCATAGTCAAGTTATCAAAAATTGGGAAAATTTATTGGTCAAACTGTCCAGTGACCCCCTTGGTTTTTGAAAAAATTATTGGACAATTTAAAATTTTATTGGACAATGTCCAGTGTCCTGTGCTTATTTCCGGCCCTGAGTAGAACCAGAGTTATGAACCCCCAAAGTTGGGTTTATTTAAGGTGGGATGGGGAGGGGGGTAAATAGAACTATAACATAGTCAAAGGACACCCCCATATATCTAGTAGAACCAGAGTTATGAACCCCCAAAGTTGGGTGTATTTAAGGTGGGATGGGGGGGGGCAAATAGGACTATAACATAGTCAAAGGACACCCCTCTATCTCTAGTAGCGCCAGAGTTATGAGCCTCCAAAGTTGGGTGGAATGCTATTCCTATGGAGGGGGTTTGTTTGTGAACATTCGACTTAATTACTCGGCCCCTGTTTGTCTTAATCCCAAGTCCTAAGTATGGTTGGATGGGGGGGGGGGGGCAAATAGGACTATAACATACTCAAAGGACATAGAAGGTTTAGAGTCAATCTTGAAATATCAATTAAATAACCACCTTGAATTACTTTTAAACCGACTAAAAAGATTGAATGGTAAAACCAGGAATAAATGCAAGCGCAATTAACAAGAATAATTTCATATACTTAGAATAAGTACGGCATAAATGTGAATCACGAATACTGTGTGCATTTTACCGCAACTCCCCGAAATAAACTAAGGCTATGTTTTCTACAAACAAAGGTGGTAATTAAAGATCAATTTTCGACTTTTTTTTTTGCTCCTGTGGGGAATGTCGAGCTAGGATTTATGAGAAAACCTTACAGCTCCGAAGAACAGAGGCACATATGGCGGGGCATTATAGTTTGAGGTACTGTTCCAGTGCTGACTTAAATTGGGCAATAGATTTTAATGATACAATCTCAGGGGGAAGTGAATTCGAAACGGGGACTGATCTACAAAAAAACGAGTGCTTAAGCTGGTTTTTACGGGCATATCGGTGGAATAATTTTCTAAGGGCGATAGAGGGGCCATCAGGAAAATAAGTTTGATTAGGGGATTATGAAAACAAGCTTAAAAGGTCAAAATATTTGCGACGCCTTGTTACGGAAGACCAACCAAGAATAGAAAGTCGTACTTCCGTTGGTAGGTGTCGGAGTCTAGTTGGGATTCGGGAGAGACAACCCTGGATATTGTCTAGATACTTAATATCCATAGCGGAATGGGGGTAACGCTTAATTTCCATTCGGTTGCGATAAAACTTTGGTATTTAATCTAAATTAACCCTTAATATATAAATAAAACATTTACCTGGAAAGATCTCTGTATCCACCACTACTAAGCCTTGGTCGTAGTGTGTCAAGGAGTCCTTGACAAGGTCACAAGGAGTCAAGGACTCAAGGCGGCTCCAAAAGACATAGGATACTAAGCCTTGGTCGTAATTAACAAACGTAATTGGCACGGTTAAGCATAACTTTTCCACTTGCGACGCTTAATTTCCGATCGGTTGCAATAAAAATTTGGTATTTAATCCAAATTAACCCTTAAAATATAAATAGAATCAAAATATTTACCAGCAAAAATCGGACAGAAAATCGCAGCATCTAGTTGTCACGGAAATCGCCCCAAAAAGAACCCAGAATGAATAAGCAAATTGGCTCCAAACACAGACCGCTAGATGGCGCTGCTGAAGTTAGGCAGACTTCAAAATATGGCGGGAACGTGCGTTTCAATTTTATTGTTTCTATTTCCTAATATAATTAATAATTGAGTTAATTATAATTTACTAATGTCTTCTAAACAGCCCAAAACAATTTTCTCCACTTTTAAAAAGTGGTACTGGAGTTTATGGATTCATATAGCTGGAAAAACCACCCTATAAACATATGAAATCATAATAATTAAACTAATTCCTATGAAAGTTAATTCATTTTACAGGGGACCCAATTTTACGTTGATCTAGATGAAATAAAAGTTCTGAAATTAAAAGTCTAACATATTCCAAAATCTTTGTTTGTTTTTGGCCTAATTATTCCTGTTCTTAATTAGAAAATTAGTAAAATAAAAAAAGTAATGAAGAAAGAAGATGCTATAGGTTTAGCCGCCCCATAAAGAGGGTGTTCTGTAAGAATAATCGGGTTGCAATACACCTCAAAATGCTATTAGAAATTCCACCTAAAATGGTTCAATCGCGAGCTTAATTTTAATCGGAATTACTACATTTAACCCGTTTAACAATGCGGATTTATACTATCGTTAAGTTTATAAGGTTTGCTTTAGAGTTAAATGTGTTTAAATGGTGAATCCAAGTCGATGTGAATACAAAGGATTATCGTGAATTTCTGTACCCCGGGAAGGACGTTTTTCTGCACGCCGTAGCACCCTTTCTAGAGGGGCTTCGGTAAGCCAAGACAAGCGGAAATATACTTTTCAAGTAAGTGAATCATCATCGTTTAAATATGAAGGTATAGAGAAGTCCGTTGAGTGTTGTAAAGTTACTGTTTCCAACGATACTAAATACTTGGGGTTAAGTAGGCCTACATGATGAGTATTAAAAAATTTAAAATGGTAAAGGAGAGGTAACATCATCATTTAACTGATCGACGACAAAGGGTGGTGGTCATGGGCCAACACTCTTCTTGGGCACCGGTAGAAAGGGGGGGTCCCTCGGGGCTCTGTTTTCAGTCCCCTACTTTTCAATATATTCATCAACACTCTCCCATTGATCGTGCGATCCGCCCTCGTTCTACTATTTGCTGACGACACCAAACTCTCGTACCATATTCGCTCGACCTCAGACTCACTCCAACTTCAGGCAGATTTGTCTTTAGTTGAATCTTGGGTCACCAAGAATGGACTAAAATTCCACATAGATAAATGTGCAATCCTACATTTAGGTTCCTCAAACCCGCACTTTACGTATCACCTTTACGGGTCTCCCATTGGAACTTCTTTATCTGAGCCTGACCTCGGGGTTCTAACGGATCCGCACCTCAAATTTTCTAACCACACTAACAAAATCGTAAAGCGCATTCACTCCCTCTCAGGCTTAAAAAGGCGTACCTTCAATCATAGGGTGCCAAAAATAATAACAACTATATATAAAGCCTTAGCACTACCAATATTGGACGATACTTCCCCGATATGGACCCCTTCCTCATCTCTTGATATAAACGCCCTACAAAAGGCCCAAAACAAATTTACAAAATTAACCAAAAACTTTGAAACTCTACCAGCCCCAGATCGCCTAAACAAACTAAAATTAGACTCCGTCAGCACACGTCACCGTTTCAATAACCTGTGTCTCTTATATGACTTCTTCAACAATAAACATACAACCATAAGTAACATAATAATATGTTACTTATGATACAACCATTAGGCAACACCACTTTACTAATACAGTCATCACTGATTGGAATACCCTCCCAGAATCAATTGTGTCACTCACTAATAAAGCTAAATTTCGCGCAGAATTATTCCTCCATTTTGCGAAGTCGAAGTCACAATCCTTATCTTAATAAAAATTTACAAGAGAAAAAAAAATGTACTGCCCATGTATTACCTAAAATAAATAAATAAATAAATCGCAATCGTTTGGGGATTTCATGCTGCCTTTAATCAAATTAAAACCGATTTAATTAATGCACTGTGGTAGTTTCTGAAATGTTTATTATAATAAGTTCAAAGGGGAAGAATTTGTCTTGTGCCAGTTGTGCTTTTATGAAACTTGAAATTCGCGTTTCCTTCACCAAGTAAAGAATTCTGGTTTATTATAAAGAGACTAGCGACATCTACTGGTAGTTAACTTGAAATGAATTGGTTTTCCGTTCCGATATTCTATGGTTCTTGGACCGATCTCGCCATCTATGGGCAAAGTTATAAGTAATAAAATTAAATTTAAATATAATTCATTTTGTAACGGATAAAGTTTATTTCTTTTCTTAACGTAAGAATTTCTTAACTTCGTGAGATAAGCGTAAGAATAGCACCATTATTAAATTTTGATTACCTGATCGTTGAAATTAAATAGATGGCGAGACTGTTTCTATCTCGATTTTTCATTGGAAAAACGTAAAATTTAAACCGTAATAATGTAAATTATTTGGTAATTAAATAAATATACATACATATTCTTCAGCATCACAATGAAAAGAGAAAGTTTCTACTAGGTTCAAAAGTGTCAGTCTTTCCGAATAACTAAATTCTATATACGAGCTAATATAAATAGAGCATGTGCTACATACAACAGCTATAAGAGTTACAATAAATTGTATGTAAGGTCCATTTTCAGGTATCGCTTCTCGGCCTTTTGGCTAAGATCAAAGTGTAGTATCTGTTCTTATCAGCTTAATATCTGATACGGGTCCCATTGGGGCCCAAGATATTAAACTTAGTTTTGAACGGCGGCGGAGAGTTCGGGGCTTGCTCCACCTCCGCCACGGGTTGGCCCGGTATTGCAGTACCTCCGGGATCGGCCCACTTCCTTAAATAAACCAAAATCAAACACACTTACCTACTTAAATAAAAAGCAAATTAAAATTTGCTGTCCTAGCTTTCTGTGACTTATGTGGATATGTGCTAATGAAGCACAAAAACAAAACCACACGTTATATATGTTAGGAAACACTATGTATTTGGTATCTTTTATATAATAATATCCATGTGTTATAATTTATTTATGTGCAACTTTGAAATAAATTGACCGAAATGTTACAGTGTTATAATTCAATTATGTGCCATCCTTGAGATACATTGACCAAAATGTTACAGTAATTCACAAATCAAAGAATTAACTGAATGTGGAATTTTAAACACTGTTATCCTACAACACAAATTTTATATTCTTCAACTTAAGGTGGCAATTTACAAAGAGCATCATGAACAGGTAGTGATAAAAATCCAGCACAGGCTATCCCAAAACCATCTCCCATACTTGCAATGCCCATTGAGGCTTCCTTGTGCTCTGGTGCAATCTATGTTAAACATTTTTGATGTTCTCATGTTTAGAGAGTCAATAATAATTATTGTTTCTAAGGCAACTTTACCTCTTCCCTTATGGAATAAAATGTGTTAACGTAAGCAGATCCACCCAGAAGCCCCTCATAGAGCACAATTACAAAAACAATCCAAAAACTGGGCAGAAATAAGTAATAAACGGCCAGCAGAAGGAAAACTGCATTAATTATCTGAAAAACAACATTGTTTTATTTAATTTTTATTTAATGATCAAGTTTTACCTGAAGAACAGGTAAAATCCATAGTTTCCTAATTCTAACGAAATTCACAGATGATCTTGATATCAGAACACCAACTTGATATATTACTTGATACCTAGATTAAAAGTGTATGAATGAATTTAGTTTTAAACTGTGATTAAAGTCTACTTCTAGATCAATACCTGACCACTCCTTTCTAACTTTAGGCCAGTTCAAATTGAATTTATAAATACTTAATTAAGTCTTTTGTTTCAAAGCTTAAAATTAATTCAGAAATATCTTACCATCTATATTGTTCTTTATGTTCCATGTTTATATTATCAAAATATAACAGTTCAAACTGATTAAAAAAAAATAGATTAAGGCCTAGTTAATTAATTTAATTTAAGAACTTATTACGTAATCAAAATTAAAATATCTTACAAGTCCTTGGTTTATGAAATATTCAGCAAAATAGACTAAACCAAGTGGTATCATATATTTCAATAGTGGCTATATATTAAAACCTTAATTAATTTTAATTCTACACTAATTAAAATGATTTAAATTAAGAATTCATACTCTAATCAAAGCAATCTTTGTTTTAAGTGTATATCTAGTTGGTGTGTATGTTTTTAATGTTGACATTTCATCGGCTCTCTGAATTTGTAAATCACTATCGGTTCTTTGACCACCAATATCCGTTCTTTGACCACCAATTTTATCCATTTCATGAGTGCAAGACCCGCCCCTTTTGCAACAACTTGGTTTAAGTGGTTCAGGGTGAACTATGAGAATCCAAAAACTATAAATATTTAGTAGATTAATACTGTAATTAATTAATTAATTAAGTTAAATTAAATTAAATTTTTTTTTTACACAAAGGCCATAAGTATTGGAATGACTAGCATAACTTGAAGCGTGGTCCGAGGGGTCAGCATGTTTTTTGCTGTGAGTGCTGCATAGGAAAATGACCCCACAACCCCAGCGCCACCTGTACCACTTGACCAAGTGGACACAACATTTCTGTAAATTTTAAATAAGTAATTATTCCCATTTATCACTTAAATTAAGCTTTAATTACTTATCAAAGTGTGATGCCAAACTTAAGCACGTTATTTCACCAATAGCACTAGATATTGAAGCACTAACTACACCCAAATATGACATAAAGTCACTAATTGATAAAGATGTCAGGATAAAACTTAATGCTGCTAATGATATCACAGCTGAAAGTCTGAAACTTAATTAAAATCCAAAGAAAATTGTTAAGATTAATTAATTAATTAATTAATTAATTAGGTTTAATTTCAATTAACTTACTGAAATCCAATAGCAATAAAAGGGGCTAGAATTTTTGTAGTTAAACCTGGTAGAATATCAGCCAATAATATTGCCTAAAATCAAAATTAATAATTTAATACATTATTTTTAATTCTAATTTAAATTAATTATATGTAAGAAATTTAATTAGTTACCCCTGTAGATGTTGGATTACATTGTCTTGTTAAATTTGAAAAATGTTCCGTGTCAGTACCCTTTATTTGTTAAAATAATTTTGAAACCTCTTAATTAATTTATGACAATTAATTAACAAATTTAAATACATTATTTGAGTGAAATTCTGGGTGGAGTATGTCATACGCTGCACTCAACATAATAACATAGCTGTAGTTATTACATAAACCCAACAACCTATTAAATATAACGCCAAAATATAAAACCAAAAAGTGTATTAAAACATTGTATTTTATAAAACATACCAAAACCCAGTTAAATTTCGACATTTCTTGTATTTTGGTTCACTTTCAGTTTGAAGTATGTCACCCTCTTCATCATAATCTATTAATTGTAATGTTTAAAATTAAATATAGCTTATTATAATTAATTTTAAGTAATTATGTACCCATTATAAGTATCTGATTGTTTCTGAGTTATAGGATAAACATTTAATTCTCTAAATAGGATGCGACTTTCACTAGTACAAAGTACAAGTAACAAATTCGCCTACCAGCTCTTACATCGTTCAGTGACTTCAGTCCCTTATTTACATGTATATGTAGATAGTCTAGATAACAAGTTATCAGTTATTATTATTATGACGTTCCCCCATCAGCTCCCATCCCCTTCTCGAGCTAAGAGAGTATAAATATGGAGAAGCAGCATCTCCATGTTTTAATCGATTTAATTAAAATTTAGCATAATGTTTCCCTAAATTATATGGAGTTAACAATTCACAATCATATTCCAAAATGGCGACCCGGAAAGAAATATAAACCCCGGGTCTCTATGCTTTGCTGTTAATAGATATAATAGAGTAAAGAAAAAAATAATATTATTTTTTAAATACCCGTCACACTTGTCTCTAAAGCGAAGCTCAAAATGCGTAACTTATGATAGACTTTTACGGTCAAGTAACAAAGACAAACGATATTTATAAATGGTGTTCTGAGTGTAGTGCGCGGCGGTTCCTTTGAGCTTTGAAGTCTCGTCTGCGCGCTGGAAGAGTGGGGTATAGCAGCTGAGACTTAAAAGGGGCCGCTTTTATAGTATAGATACTGCTTCCAGTGGTGGTAAAGGGGTTGGAAACGACATTGAGAGGGGGCTTTCCCAAGGACGTTGCATTCCTGAGACCCATACAATGGATGCCGACTATTTTGGGAATGCGGATGTTGCATAACATAAACAGACACAACAGAAGCCGACTATTTCGAGGAATGCGGATGTTACATAACGGAAACAGACTCAATCGGTGCCGCCTATATCAGGGAACGCGGAAAGAATTTGTACTTCTTTTTTAGCTCACTGCTAATCAATGCCCAGTCCGAACCGCTTTTCATATAGGGTCGAAATTTTGCAGGGACGTTACCCTTAAGTAGTAAGTGCACACTAAGAAAGATTTTTCAAATCCGCGGCCATCTTGAAATATGGCGGCCAGATATGTAAGTAAATCCTTAATTGCGGAATACCGTCCGTATTTTTCAACCGAATTAATTAATATTTAGTATACTGGTTCGTTATATCCCCTAGTCGCGGTTTACGGCTTTTACGGTTGAAAATGCCACCATATTTTAAAATGGTGGTCTGATAAGTAACAATGTATCGTGGCGGGCAAAGCCGGATCTTTTGCTTAGTGATTATCTATAAAATTATGCCGCTCCTGTATTCACTCATGGACGAAACAATACTGAAGGACGGATGGCAGCCCATAGAGCCCCATACTAAGCCACAAAACAACCAATGTTAAGCTTACTTCCCCTTTTTCAGCCCCAAAACGGAGGGGGGTTATGAAAAATAGTGAGTCAAATCCCGGAGAAAGCTAGCGCCATCTAGACAAAATAAGACGTTAACTACTTCAAAAAAAATAAAAAAAAAAAGATTTTTGAAATTTTGCCGTAACTTTGCAATCACAAATTTTTAAATTGCATGAAATTAAAGGTATGTTCTTATTATACTCTATATGTTTAATCATAACAATTAAAAGGCTATTCAATGTATTTTTAATTAATACAACTTCTTCTCTTTAAAATCGGCATTGATTTTATTCTAAATTTTGTCCAAGGCTTAAAGAAAATGGGCAGGAAAAAAATTTGTGTTTGCAAGCTTTGCAACAGCGATTCGCGATACGCTGATAAGGTTTATATGAAAGGAGTTAAATTTTTCCCATTTCAGTTTTTGAAATTTGGAACCAGCCTGAATCCGTTGAACAATGATTACTGACTTTTTTGTCACGTGCCTAATGTCCTTACCCCGGTTTTTCAGAACACTGATTCCCCCATATGCCCCCCACTCTCCGGTTTGCTACTATCTGCCGCTAGAAGGCGAATTAACAAGTATTTTTCAAGTTTCTCCCGCTGCCATTCGTCCTTCAGTATTGTTTCGTCCATGATTCACTGATCTTTGATAGGGAATCCAGTTACGTGGAATATGCTATCTAGTGGCTATTTTTTAAAACAATGTTGTCTTTTTGAATATTGTATTTCAATAAAATTATTTATTGGTTTATAATCGATTATTATCCAAATTAAGCAAAGCGCAAAAGTCATTAATTGTATAGTTTCATTATTTCTTATAGGAAGCGCTTAATACCGATCGGATTTTTCATTGCTTGGCCGATATTCGAATTAATAGCCAAAAAATTGGCTGCTATTGCAATCAATGTATATGTGTGTCTGTGTTCATTTTTTGATTTTTATTGAACTTTATTTCAGCCGCGAAATTTAAAGATTGCGTTAGAGAATTGACGTGAAAAAACTTTTTCACTTGTATTTCGTTATTAATATTTTTCATCGAAATTCGGTTAACTATTGAAACTAATGGAAAGTTATCACCATTAAGCGTGAATTGATTAACCATTATTTAAAAGATTTAGTAAACATCAATCAACCATTTTCGATATTTCTTAGGCTACAGTATTTAATTTTCTCCTGTTAAAATATACCTCTACCTGGGCGGTTGGTTTTTAAGCTATAAAATAGGCATACACTACGCAAAACCTTTAATTATAGTATTTTACATTATATAAAATAGTCTCTTAGCACTTTGTTACGATCATTGAGGTAAAACTTCAATATATTCTCTTTTATATTCTTTAAAGGAAATATAGTGTAATTTATAAAAATATTTTATTTACTGTCCATCTGGTGTTGGTGCTTTCTACCTTGATAAGATGTTATATAAACATGTTTGGAGGTGGGTATAAGTATTATTTCAAGGACGAAACTGCATTGGAACCATCGTGTAAACCTCATGGATACGTTAGCACTTGTCAACAATTAATATTACGTTAATCTTTGATAACAAACAGACTTTTGGACTATATGTCTTAAATAGAACGCGATAAAATGTATCACAATATAGTCGGATTATATAATGAATTTAAGGCATGTGTTATCAGTAAAATGTATGTTATCCGTAATTGTACAGTAATTTCACGCCATTACTTACTGCCATAAGTTTATAAGATATGTTCCATAAGTATGACGACTCTAACCAACATTTCGCAATGCTAGAGACTTACAGAGCGAGAACGACAACCGAGAATTTACCACACTCGGTTTCGCAGTCCATCTTCCTATTTAGTCTGTACTAAGCCATTGAATGCGCCTCACCAGGCGTCACTTTACGAGAATCTATGACGTTGCACCTACGTCACTTCATGACAAGCTCCAGTTTGTAACCAGTGACAAGCTCCAGTTTGTAACCAGTGACAAACTTATGAAACATATCTTATCAACTTATGTTACTGCGTAAAATAGATAATTCCTTTTATCTGAGCTCGATTAAATAACAAGTAGATTTGAAAAAGAAAGGGAATTTTGCGTGACCTTGCAATTGTACAAGGAAAAACTGCAATCATTCTCTAATGGTTCTTAAATTGCAGCCTACGACCGACCGACATCGCCGATTTGAGATATGAATTCTCTTTCGCTTATCCAAAGTTGTCGCGCTTATTTTACGCGGTTGAATTGAAGATTAAGTGGAGAATTGTTTTGATAAAATCCAATGTCGTTATGATAAAACATATACAAAATTATCTTTAAACTTAAAGTATATTTCGACATATTACCACACCGATTCATATTCGGCGGCAGTCCTCGACTCGTGGCTAGGTATAGATGGAATTAAATCAAATTAAATCCGCTTAATACTCTGAAAAGAGGAAATCCTGCGTGAAATTTGTTTTAATTAAAAATGGCAGTTTTAAAACCATTTAGTATAGTCTATAAACTAATTTACGCTGTTTATATTATTAATGTACGGATAATTAATTTAGTTACATTCAAACGAGGTATGTTTGATTGATTATCAATATCATATTGAACGATATAGTTATATGGTTGTCTGTATTTGAAATTTTTAAAACTTTTAGGGTTTGTTCAAATTTTATGGGAAATTATCTTGTTTCTAACTCGCAACACTAAGACACGTCTTCCTGAATACCGAAGTACTGAATCGGGTGACTTGGAAGAAAATGCTCTCAAAGTCCCCACTTCACAGAGAGATTTAGAACATAGACGTTCAATAAAACAAGATGTATGAAATTTCACATCAATTGGTGTTTTTGTAAACAACACCTAAATTTCTATTTAGGAATCTGACACAATTTTAATTTATGGGTGTCACGCTCAAAAACAACGTTTATTGGTTCGCGTTACCGTATGCGGTCCAGTTTCATTGGCTACATTATTCATGCGACTTGAAAATGGTAAAAGTTACAGCTTGCCCAAGATTCAAGTGACCAATTTACCAAGAACAACTCTGGACTGCTTTGTCGGTAATGGTTTGAGAATCAGATGTCTCGTGCCTATGAGAAAGTGGAGGGTTTCTTATGCCGGCCTATTAGAGTAAAATTTACTAAGCCCTAATTCCAATTTTTCATAACGCTAAGCCTAATTTGGTCTATTTTCGTCTATACTTCAGAGAAACGTCGGAAAATGGTGAAAAGCGATTGGTTAATGTTAAACTCGGTTTATAGTAAGTTTTCGCGCGATTTCTTCGACTAAATTCGTGCTTAATGTTAATGTTAATGTTAATATAGCTGGACATGTTCCTCGCCTATTCATGACCTTCAAAGTGATATTTCAAACGCGGAATTAGCTGAATTTTTTGGAAATCAAAAACGATTTCAACCATGGCCACCAAAAGTTCAGTACGTTTGGGGTCTCAATTGAGTTTATTATTGAAGGAGCTTATGGTTCTTTTTTTCCATCTCTAGTTTCATTCAAAACTTGGACAGTTATGTCCAAGCCGGAAACCTTATTGGGTCAGTGTCTATTGAAGGTCAGGAAGAAAGGGTCACTCTATGGGGTGCCAGGAAACGAAGTGTTGGTAAGTAATTGCTATACAGTTAAGACAACTACAGCACTTACGTAATTGGAGCTGCTATATACAGAAAGAGACATTGAGACACCAGACAACCATACAGAGGTTATAGTCTACACCAAAGATGGCCAAATGTTTCATTTCGGGTCTTTGCAATTATTTCCATACCCTAACAAGTAACGTCCTATTAATGTATCATAAGTTCATAAGATATGTTCCCCATAAGTTTGTCACTGTCATGAAGTGACGTAGGTCATAGATTCGAGGTAAAGCGACGCCTGGTGACTGGGGCGCTGTTAAAGGTTTAGTAATGCAGACTAAATAGGAAGATGGAAGTCCTGCAAAATTAACCCAGTGTAGGACTTCAATTCTCGCTTGTCGTTCTCGAACTAGCTCGAGCTGTAAATCTCTAGCATTACTGTCGTCATATTTATGGAACATATCTCATAAACTTATGGTCCTATTAATATATTCAAAATAAAAGCTTTCACGAATACGTATTTTTAGACTGAAGTACGGGTTCGTTGTGCTGAGAAATTCAATGACGTACAAATTGACGAAAGTACATATGTTAAACAATAAAGAAGATCGCGTTAAAGAAGCGGTTCTATCGACAGGTCAGTTTAAACTAAAGATGATTAAGAATTAGGCCGCTAATTATCTCCTTATAGGTCAATACGATTTCCGTATAAACTTTGGTAAGCAAATGGACGAAGTTAATTGGCCGGTTTCGGACTTGCAAAATACGAAACGTAGTGTCAATGTCACCTTCACCGCGGTTGTGTTGCAGGATGACATTGGAGAGGCCGTGATACTTCAAAATAACCGGTACATCCGCGCATACACTTTGAAGTCAAGTACCCAATTGTAATGTTAGTTATTTTATACAGAAGAAACGCTGATAGTACCTCATTGTCGCCTCCAAGTTGTTCACTTATGCCTCTAAGTACTTGGGTAGTTAATTGTTAAATAATTTATGGAATCTTACCAATACATTGGTCTTCAGGTAGCGAATATCCGGTGAATAAGCCAGGTAATGAAGTAGTTGCCTTAGCGGATTTGGCAAGTCATTATCCAAGCGTGACTGGTGGTAAGGGGTCATCGTTGGCCAGTTTATTTAGCCTTAGCAAACAAATTGAACCGGTAATATTGGGATTTTCGTTTAATTATGATTATTATATTAAATAGCGGTAATTAACCCTCTTTTTAACCAGACCTATAATGTTCCCGCCGCAATTGTGGTATCCACTTTAGCTTACGATATATTTTCAAAGGAAAATAAAATTCAAACTTTAGTTAAAAATTTGGAAAAAGTAGTTTGGTATGTTATGTTTTATCAGGGATAGATTTAATTTTAGAAGTAGGAATGGAGAACAAAGTAATCTGGGCGCGCGTCATAGTCCCGGACCCCCTTCCAATGTACGAAAGTGTATGGAAGAAGAGGCGGGTCATAGCGACAGAGGTAAAAAATTAATTACGTATTTTTCGCCGTCCCCGTCAGCAACGTCATCAAAACTTAGTTTAAGTGAGCCAATAAGATCGTTTAAACTTTTCTTTACGTGTTGGAGGGAGGGGCTCTATACTGGGCTATGAATCGGACTGAAGTAAATACTAACCGTTCTCCATTCCTACTTCTAAAATTAAATCTATCCCTTGTTTTATTTTAATTAGCCTTTTGATTTGTTTAGTTAATTAATAATGTTAAACAAATTAATTAGGAACCCTGAAAGTAATAATAAGGACATCGAAGACATTTGCGAAAAGTACTGTGTCATTTCTTGAACATATCTTATGAACTTATGATTGAAGTAACTACTTGGCGCAATTAATCATTTACTTTTGCAGAATCTCTTCAACCATTGGTTTTCTTGTTTTACCACAATCGATTCTTACGCAAATTGAGAAAAAACTGATCAAAATTTATGGTGAAAATTATCGTGGTAAGCGGTTCGCCGTTAGGTCATCAGCTTCCGGGGAAGATTCGGAAGAAATGTCCGCCGCTGGTCAAATGAAAACATTCTTGGGTCTTATTGGATTAGAACGAGTAGGTTAATTAAGCCAAAATCTAATTATGCTTAGCAATTATTCACGATTTCTCTTTGAAAGATCGCTGAAGCCGTGGTACAATGTTGGGCCTCGCAGTTTTCGTTTACAGCGGTTCAATACAAAAAGTTCGTCGAGTTAGGCCTAGATATCCCGCCATTTTTATTATTGATAAACAAAATTTGATATTTAGACAAAATGGCCAGGAATTGAACACACCGATGGCAGTTGTCATTCAAGAAATGGTTGCCGCTGACACGGCCGGTGTCCTCTTTACCCGGGACCCTGTTACTGGTAACGCTGATAGAGTAACCATGACTTGCAATTACGGAATAGGAGAAGTAAGTATAATTGCACCTGATTGCACCATGCAGTTGTAGATGGGTGGGATAACTCAATTATTTAATGCGTTTGCAGTCTGTCGTATCAGCATCGGCGGATCCGGACACGGTTGTTTTTCAAAGGGACCCAGATAATAACTTGGAGATTAAGTCGGTATTCATTGGTGGCAAGAATTCCATGACTGTTATGTCAGGTTAGTGATTTACGCTTAAGATATTTTGATGGAAGTGCTCAGTAAGTGCAAATGTTTTCTTCTAAAGACGAAAATGGTGTCCGGGACAGTTTTGTTGATGAAGAACGCAAGAAAAAGTGTAGTATTTCGGTCAAAAACGCAAATATTTTAGCCGATATTGCCGTCAAGGTATTTACCCCAAATTTGAAATGATTACCAGGGATAGATTTAATATTAGAAGTAGGAATGGAGAATGGTTAGTATTTACTTAAGTCCGACTCATAGCCCAGTATAAAGCCCCTCCGTCCAACACGTAACGAAAATTTTAAATTATCTTATTGGCTCACTTAAACTACGTTTTGACGACGTTGCTGACGGGGACGGCGATAAACGCGTAATTCCTTTTTTTACCTCTGTCGCTATGACCCGCCTCTTCTTTCATTCCCTTCCGTCCCGGGAAGGGGGTCCGGGACTTTGACGCGCGCCCAGATTACTCTGTTCTCCATTCCTACTTCTAAAATTAAATCTATCCCTGATTACTTAGTTCTAAAGTGAATTATAGAGCAATTAAACTTGTTTGAACAATTTTAATTAACATCTATGATAGATTGAAGAGGCTTACGGATGTCCAGTTGACTTGGAATGGGCCATCAAGAACGGACAAATATACATCTTACAGGTTAAACTTAACTCGAAGCCCATTTAGGTAAATAAGTAACCCCGGGACTATAACGTTATAGGCGCGACCAATTACAACATTGGACAGAGAATCGGAACTTGAACTTATGCATGAAATTGATTGGTCAATGCGTAGTGAGGAAGAATATTTGACCACGGCTAATACTGGGTTAATATAATTAAAAAATTAAGTTTGCGTCGTAGTTTAATTAAATTGCAATTGACGTGTTTCTAGAGAGGTTATGGCACACTCAACTTCGTATTTTTGCGGCACAGCTTTCATTACTCTCACCAGGCACATGTTGAACGTAAATATATCTACAAGCATAAGTTTATAAGATATGTTCCCCATAAGTTTGTAACTGGTTACAAACTAGAGCTTGTCATGAAGTGAGTGACGTAGGTCATAGATTCGAGGTAAAGCGACGCCTGGTGAGGCGCTGTCAAAGGCTCAGTACAGACCTAAATAGGAATTAGATTGAATTACTGCAAAATTAACCACCGAGCGTAGGACTTCAATTCTCGCTTGTCGTTCTCGAACTAGCTCGAGCTGTAAGTCTCTAGCATTACGAAGTATAGGTAGTGTCGTCATACTTATGGAACATATCTTATAAACTTATGCTACAACTAAGATGAACATATTGTCCACCTTCTTTCAATTTGGCCCACTTAGAAAGGTCACTTTTTGATTCTTTCAGCTTTATTATAAAAATATAAGCAACTGGATATTTTTCGGCGAAGCATTTGGTCCCATCCTCGTTCCTATCATGTATTTACGAACCTTTATCAATATGCCAATGGTATTATAAATCTAAAGCTTAAAAGAAAAGTCCAGCTAGCATAACATTATCCCTTAAAAGGAGGGCCTTTTTCTAAATGTAAAAGGAATTAAATATTAAGTGAAAATAATTTATCTCTTATTACAAAATAATAGAGCTATCTCAGAAGCCTTAGTGTGACGTCACCCATGCTATTTGCCCGTAGAACCAAAGCGATACCAAACATGGCCGCCCACTGCCAAAGCTAAGCCCGTGACGTTTTACCTAGGCACTGACGTCACAACTGAGATAGCTCTATTAGCATTTAATTAGTCTTAGAAACGAGGGCTACTGTGCCATACGCCATTTATTTAGTGGCGTCTGCTAGTCAGAACCACTTACCCCGACGGGATTGGTTGAATTTTCACAGGATTTATATTTAGAAAAAGGCCGTTCTTTTAAGGTATCATCAAGAAGTGATATCTAGTTTATTAGGGGGAAGGTATAAGATGCCTAAGTGTTATAATGAGGTCAGAGGTCAGAATTGGGTTAGCCAATGGGGAGCTATGACGTGGTAAAGGACTTTGATCTCACGAGGTAACCTCATATGGCATAACGGGATAGGGCAGTCAGTCATGAGCTAGCTAGCATGCTGTACAGTCGAGTCCAGAATAAAGTATCTTTTAAACTTAAACTATAGTATTTAATGTCAAGTTATTAACACAACTTAACATGGTGATAGAGTTGATCGCCATTTCACACGCCTCGTTTGCTCACTCACTCGCTTTTGTCTGCTGATTCACTTGCCAAGGCCCACTTTACTATGGCCTCCATCACTTGCCCTAAAGCTTTCGAACCAGGGATAGATCCCGCTTCGTCTTGGAAAACTTATAAAGAGGAGTTCGGTTATTTTGCTGCCGCTGCCAAACTAAATAGAGAAACTGTTCCTACTCAAGTAGCCACTTTCCTCCACATACTAGGAGCCGCTGGACGCCGTATATATCATACATTGGAGATACCTGAAACAGGGGATGATCGCACAGTGCCTATAATACTTGCTGCATTTGATCTCTATTATGCACCTTATCAAACAGAGGTATTTCATCAATACGCTTTCATTACGTCTCGACAAAGCCCTACACAAACTTTTGACGAATTCTACACTGACTTGAAGACCAAGGCCCAAGCATGCAATCTCGGACCTCAACAAAATCCTTTGTTACGCACTATGATCGTCGCTGGCATCCAGAATGAAGAGCTCAGACTACAACTACTAAATAAAGGCAATGCTCTGGACTTAGACACTGCAATAATCATGTGTAAGGCGCATGAAATCACCAATTCTCAGGCTCGTGCCATGTCTACTACCACAACACAGCCTTCGGCAGCAAAAGAATTCACTGTGGATGCTCTTAATCGACACAGATCCACAATAAGACCGCGCTTTAGACACAATCAACAATCACAAGAATTGCAACGGTATTCTTCTCGCGGCAATACTGCTAATTATCAACGTCCACCATTTCACCGCAGTGACCCAAACTCTCAAAGCTCTCATCGTTCCAATTATCAATCCGACCCTCAACGTACGACACGACCTTGCCAAAATTGCAACACGCAGCATCGATATCAATCATGCCCAGCCAAAAATTCCAAATGTTTGAAATGCCAACGTAAGGGTCACTGGGCTACCTCATGCCGCTCAACCTACAGTCTACAAACATATCCCATCGAAATGGACGACTCAAATGACCAATTCTCATCCTTTGACGAAACTGATCAGTATTACCAAGATTTCCAACATGAAGATCAAACATACACTACGTATAGCATCAGTATTCATCCTCGACAGCGTCACTCAACTTCACCCACCACGGATCTGACATGTCTTTCGACTGCCGCTACATTCAGATGCAATAACCCTGGTGATGAATTATATGACGAACTTTATCTATTTAACACTCGACATAGATTCAAGCTAGATACTGGCTCGCAAGTGAATCTAATATCAAGAGGGATATACAATTCTCTACCATACCAGCCCCCTCTACGTCAACCACTCTACACCGTTTCCTCCTATTCCGGACACTCAATTCCTATTGATGGCGTTGTTGATCTTCCTAGCATGTCGGGCACCGCCTACCTACCAAATTGCCCTTTCTACGTTACGTCACACAACCATGTACCCATTCTTGGAGCCGTTACATCACAACAACTGGGGCTAATACAACACACTTCCACACCATTGGGTCCGCCACCACAAATAAGACCCAACACCGCACACACTCATGCAACCTTCATAGGAACTCAGCCCAAAGATATCGCAACAACACGATCCACTATAAATACTGGCACAGCGACAGAACTCATTGTTCAATATCATATGATCTTCGATACTGTTGGTAAGCTACCGGCTGAATATGACATCAAATTAAAACCCAACATTGTACCTATTGCATCAGCATGTCATAAGATCCCTCATGCATATCGTGAAGCTACGCACAAGGAACTGGATCGTATGTTGAACCTTGGTATTATAGTTCCTGTTAATGAACCAACTGATTGGGTTCACCCTATCGTAGTCGTACCGAAGCCAACAAAACTACCTAAAGCTGACTCGACTCAGGAAGTTCGTATTTGTCTGGATCCCCGGAATTTAAATGGTGCCATAAGAAGAGAACCCTATCCTTTACCAACCACGCAAGAAATCTTTGCGGAACTAAAAGGTTGCACAGTATTCACCGTCCTTGACGCTCAAAGTGCCTTTTGGCAAATTCCACTCACTGAGAACAGCTCGCGCCTTTGTACATTCGCGACGCCACATGGACGGTACCGCTTTAAACGACTTCCTTACGGCATCGTCACTGCAACCGAAGTCTTCCAGCGTCAGATGCGAGATATTTTCCCCGCTCACGAATTTCCTAATGTCCACATCTCTACAGATGACTTTTTGATAGCAACGTCAGACATGAAGTCTCATTTAACTGTACTTCATAGCATCCTAGAACGTGCCAAACAATATAATTTACGATTCAGTAAACGAAAAATGCAACTTGCGGTATCACGCATCACCTATCTTGGACACCTGATCACAAATGAAGGAATCCATGTGGACCCTAGGAAAGTTGAAGCCATTTGCTCACTCGCACCGCCTCAGGATAAGAAAACACTTCAACGTTTCTTAGGCATGGTAAATTATATATGCCGTTTCATTCCAACATACGCCGAAGACACGGCACCACTCAGAGACCTACTTAAACCGGATGTACTCTATGAATGGACATCAACACACCAAAGACACTACGACTCGCTGAAGACAAGTATTTCATCAGCACCAGTACTTCAATTTTACGACCCTAAACTACCAAACGTTATCTCTACAGATGCCAGTCAGCACGGAGTTGGTGCAGTATTAATGCAAGACAACAAGCCCATCGCATATACATCCACGACTTTTACCGATACACAATCAAGATATGCGCAGATTGAGAAAGAGTTTCTTGCCGTTATTCACGCATGTGAACATTTTGATTTTTATATTGCAGGCACCCAAGTAACAGTAGAAACTGACCATAGTCCGCTCCTAGCAATTGTAAAGAAACCAATGACTCTATTGTCTCCACGACTTCAACGCTTACTTCTGCGTTTCTTCAGATATAACCCTAAGCTGGTTTATGTTCCTGGAAGCAGGATGTATGTGGCCGACGCTTTATCCAGGGAACCTCTAACGGACTGCCAAATAAACACTGACATATTGGATGGCCCACATACAGCAGTCTACACTATAACAACGTTACATACATGCGCACTGGACAAATACAAGACTGCAACTGATCACGACCCAGTCTTAGCCCAAATCCGCGAATATATTACAGATGGCTGGCCAAAATATCGAAATCAACTGACTCCAGAGGCCACTACATTTTGGCAATATCAAACAGAACTTCATGAAGAAGATGGATTATTATACAGAGGGACAAACCTGTTGGTGCCTAAAGCTCTTCAGCAAGATTTATTAAACCAAGTTCACGGCGCCCATCACGGGATTAACGCATCAATTGCCAGGGCCAAACAACACGTTTTCTGGCCGAACATGATTGCCGACATTACATCATATGTTCAAAACTGCACAATCTGTCGCAGTAGAGACCCGATGAATAAGAAACAGCCACTAACACCTCATAGCATACCACAATATCCCTGGCAAACTGTAGGGACTGATCTCTTTCAAGTCAATTCCAAGCCTATAATCTTAATGATAGACTACTATTCAAAATATATCGAAGCTAAAGAACTAAGACTGACCAACGCACAAGCCATCATAAATTTCATGAATCCACAATTCGCAAGGCATGGAGCACCTCAACGATTGGTATCTGATAACGGTCCACCCTTTAATTCTCTTCAATTCAAAGAATTCCTTCAACAATGGCATGTCGATCACGTTACATCAAGTCCATACTTCCCACAATCTAATGGAATGTCCGAAAGAGCCGTACAAACCATAAAAAATTCTCTTCACAAGGCACAACAAGAAGGGAGAGACTTACACTATGTCCTAATGGAGTACCGGACAACTCCCAAAAGTAATGGTTTATCTCCGGCCGAAATGCTGATGGGACGGCGTTTACGTACGCCATTAACAACGCACATAGATAAATTGAAACCACACTATCCTACAAGACGCATTGATGCAGGGTTGCGAGACAATAACGCAAACATGATACGCCAATCAAATCATCGTTCATCATTACCACCTTTATATATTGGTCAGAAGGTTCGTTACTACGCGGCACCCCGTACATGGTTACCCGCAAGAATAATTGCACATGCTCAAGAACCACAATCATATCACATTCTGACAGCGAAAGGTCAAAACTTCCGTCGAAACAGAATACATCTGCGTCCGGACTATAGTCAAACGAAAACTAACCCTACTATAAAACCAATAACGGCTAGAATTCAGATACCGATGTACCATAACGCCACAGCAAGGATTGGACAATTTCCAGGACAGAACCAACAATCAACGCACCAGACTCGTGTTCAGCAACATCCAGGACAGAATCAACAATCAACACACCAGACTCGTGTTCAGCAACAATATCAAAATCCACAATCACAACAAACGCAACCACCAAGTTCAGCACAGAACCACACAACCCTTATAACACCACCACAACCTGAACCAACTCGAGATGAAGTAGCGGTCACAATTCAAAATATCCTGGAACCTCAACAAGTACCTACTGTTCCGAAGACATTCCAGATTCATAATCGCATTCAACAACAAACCTCGCTTATACCAAGAATTGAACCAATCGGAACACAGTTCACCAGAACTACAATACCCGGAAACTCACCTTTTATTCCCTATCGGCAACCCTTCCCGCAACAGCCCATACAAGAAGAAACTATACCCAAACAAATAAACAATCAACAAGAAAGAAAACATGATTCAAGAGTACGTCGACCTCCACAAAGATACTCGCCAAATTAACGAACAATTAATAAGTACTTAGTTTAAAAAAACAGGCTGTTTTATTCTCTGTTTTGTTTTGTTAAACTTTTAAAATTATTACTAGACAGGTTGTTTTTATTTGTTAGACTTTTAAATTATTACTAGAAAGGAAGGATGTTATAATGAGGTCAGAGGTCAGAATTGGGTTAGCCAATGGGGAGCTATGACGTGGTAAAGGACTTTGATCTCACGAGGTAACCTCATATGGCATAACGGGATAGGGCAGTCAGTCATGAGCTAGCTAGCATGCTGTACAGTCGAGTCCAGAATAAAGTATCTTTTAAACTTAAACTATAGTATTTAATGTCAAGTTATTAACACAACTTAACACTAAGTATTTCAAAATACAAGTGGGGACGTAAAAGGAGGCCGGGCTATTTCGCTGCCTCTCCTCAGTCGGAAAATACAAGTAATTTTCGTCATTCGCGTCGCGCTGACGTGAGTTTTCAAGAACCAATGAGATGCTGGTTGTAATTTAGAGGCGGGGATTAACTCCGGACAGGCTACGTTTGGACTGAAGATAAAGCTGGAAATGTGGCGAATTTAAACCTTCTCCCTAGTAAACTAGATATCACTTCTTGGTATAATGTTATGTTATCTGAACTTTTCACCTAATTACCCCTAATTTTACTTAATTACTACGAATGTATAGTTTCCGTTGCGATTTCACCGTAATGGCGTCAGATCTTTAGCGACGGAAGCCTCGATGATATCGGGCTTTGGTAAAATCTTGGAAGACAAAGATATGTTGGACCAAGCGGACAAACGCAATAAATACTATCCCCCATTCTCATATTTTAAAATGACATTATTTAACATTCAGGTATAATCGTATAATTAAGCCTAAAATCGAAAGTAAAACTTAAAACTTTCGTTTGAACTTTGAACTTTGTAGAATTTGATATTTTGCAAATCGCGTTTGTATAAATGCAGAAAGAGAGTAGTTAACAGGAATTACCACTTGGATGAGTGTAAAAATGCTCACGAAATGTTTATCAAATCAATGGAGGGATTTTATGGATATAAAGAAGTGATAATTAACCATTTAATAATTAATTTTATAATTGATATTTAATGGGTTTTATTATTTTTTAAGCCCTCTGTACGTCATATGGACGCGACATTACTTTCGGGTTTAGTTAACACCGTGGTTATGACGGTCTTGGTGTCTTGCATGGGAGGAAGTAAAGGCTTAACTTTTGAAACAAAAAAAAAGGCTTAAGCCCTTAATTTATACAATAAACTTTTATTCCACGTCTTAGAATGGAGCAACACTATTTATAATGATTTTGCCACGATACTTTCGCATTGCATGGAAACTGTAGAAAGTGCAACTGTTCCGGTGGCAATTGAGGTCAATACTTAGTGCCAACCAAGGCTTAAAGAATGTTTAAAAAAAACCGGGCTTTTATATTTATCTTTTGCAGGAATTGAGTCGAGCTATCGCAAAAGCGATTGATGTTAATGAATTTAAAAGAATGACCAAAAAAGTAAGGTACTAATTAGCTATTAAGTTTTTCGCAAATTGTTTTAAAACTCTACAACTTTTTGCAGTCCGCCCTTGGTTGGCTTAAAAGCACCAAGTCAGAAGCGGGAATTAAGTACCAGGAGTTCATCAAAGCCCACGGACATCGTGGCATCAATGAGGTAATTGAATGTAATTATCTATAGCTTCTTAGAAATATTTTTTAACTTGTCTTGGGAAATTTCGAAAGTTCGATGTTTACTATAAACCATGGGAAATGGACGAAATGCCTTTAATTGAGACACTTCAGGTATAATAAAGTTTCTGTTGAATTATTTATTGTCTAAGCCTAAATGAAACGTGTTTTCGTGGGATAGTCAATGGTTGGAACCAACTTACAAGCGAAAACCAAAACGGCTATGAGTACCGCGGACACGATTAAAGCCTTGGTGGTCCCTCTGACCTTTATGTCCAAATTGTACTTGAGAGCATTAATTCCGCTATGCAGACGACAAGTAGCTTGCAGGGAAATTTCAAAGGTAAGGATACACCCCCCTTTTCAGTATTACCAGCGGGTCCTGCGGGAGAGCAAACAAAAAGGGCTCCCTCGCCTGGGAAGAATCGTGTTACATAACTAAAGTGTTAAGAGGATACAGAGTGTCACACTTCTTCTATTATCCCCTTCTGCTAGTAATACTATGTATCTCTTTCAAGTCAACGTACGTGTACTCCGTGAATAAATTTCGACGATGCTGTTGGAAAACGGCCGAACAAATGGTAGATGAAGGACTGATTCCCGAAAAGGAGTTGTTCTTCTTTATGACCAACTTTGAGCTTCTTGAACTGTTTGAAACGAGGAATGCGAAAATAGTCCAAAAGTAAAACCAATCATCAAACTCGTAGAAAGGTCATCAGGGGATTTTAAAGTTGCTACTAACCAATTTCAGGGCCATTCGTCGAAAGGCACTCTTCCCAAAGTTTGATGAATTGGAATTTGAACTAATTACTAAAGGATATCCAATTCCGGTAGTTATAAAGACTTTTAATTAAGAAAGGCCTGGTTAGGCTTACGACTGTTTAACACTTTTCTGATAGATTAACCGCAACAATGAAAAAGAAGAACCAGTTGAGGCAACCTTCACGATGTCGGGAACACCCGTCAGTCAAGGGTACATCAAAGCCAAGGCTAGAGTCGCTGTTAACCTTCATGAAGCCAAATTAATTCAAGTACTTGCGACGTAAAGGGTTAAAATCGTACTTGTCGCGTAAGTTAACGGTTTATTTTGCAGAAAGGTGAAATTCTTATCGCCAAGGGAACTGATATAGGATGGAGTCCTTACTTTCCCATGTTATCGGGAGTTATAACGGAACTCGGAGGCTTGGTGTCACATGGTAACAAAATTGTTTATATTTATATAATTACACGTTGTTTTAATACATTTGAATTAGGCGCTGTCGTGGCCAGAGAATATGGTCTTCCGTGCGTTGTTGGAGTAGAGGGAGCCACTAGAAAGTTTAAATCGGGTAAGCCTTTGTGTGGCCACGTGGCATTTTCTAGTTTAAATTTCCCGCCAAACAAAACGCCCGCGTTTTCCTCCACGATTTTCATTGGTTAACAGAATTTTTTTTTCTTTTTTTCTTTTCATGACGTGTCCAGGAGATTTAATAATTTTAGACGCAAATAAAGGGATAGTCACAAAGATTAAAATATAAGAAACTTTGTAATGTAATGTAATAAAAGACAAATTTTTGAATTTTTCACCAGTGATTTTTTATTTTGCAATTACAATTTGTAATTATAAGTCAGTAAATAGTTATTTTTTGTCAATAAATATATAACAAAGAGCGTGGTTATCAAGAAGATATAGTAATTAACACATTGTTTAGGAAGAAATTGGTGCTTTCTTGAGAAAGGACTCTCTGTGAGGTTTGGCAACTGTATTCATCTGAATTTTCTGCGAATGGTGCATGTGATTTTCTTTGTCTTTACGTAATTGTAAATTTTCCAGTTCGAGTTTGCGAAGTCTTTTAGTCAAGGCGGCGTTTTTAACTTTAAGTATCTCATTTTTTTCTTCCAAAATATCAATTCTATGTAATAGAGCATCGGATTCTGGAGGTAGTTTGGAGTAATCAAAGTAATCTGATTGGTCCGAGTCTGATTCCCCTTCGTTAAAGTCGCAATCCAAGTCTATATTATGATCAGATTCTGGTTGTTGAATTTGAAGTTCAGGAATGCTGATACGTAAGTTGGACAGTTGTTTTATGTATTTTTTGGGGTTTCTCGAGTAACTGTGGTCCATTATGGGGTCTTCTTGCTTAATGCATTCTATAGAACATCTGTGCTCCCCTTCGCTGGAAGTTGTGGCGGGTGTAGCGAACATTTGGTCAAATGGGTTACCTCTAATTGGCATGAAGAAAGTGTATTTTTTCATGGGTTTTTGGGGTTCCTTTGGTTTTTCTTGCAACGACGTTTTTTTATCCCGTATGGTGGGGTTGGAATTTTTACACATTGGGTCGAATACCATGCACAAGGGGTCAAAATGGGCTTCACAGAGGTACTTGGAGTGATAGGAGTGAAAATTGGCGTGACTTTGGCCCACGAATTCCGACCATATTCGATTACGCGCGTCATTTTTAGGGAATTTAAACATTCGAAAACCAGCACCCTCCGAGTTTAAACATTTTGGAAAAGCGCAGCTTATAGACGCCATGAGGACACTCAAAATTAAACGATTGTTTAACGATGGTCCAAGGCACAGAATTTATAGCAGACGACGGTGACGTAATCATTTACACTAGGTCAAAGCTCTATGTGGGTTAGGGCTGAAAATATTATCTTTTTTTTATTAAAAACTAAAGCGTTGGCGTTGCAAGCCGAAGGCCTAATTGAATTCTAAATGACAATTAAATAAACCCATATTAACACTATTCATATTTTATATCATAAATAAGTTCAGTTATTCTATCTTAATATTACTGAATTGGACAATGAATACGAAATATCGATTTTTCCATGCTTATTTACAGCCCACTTCAGCTTCCCTTTAAATTAAATTTCCCCCTTTAAAATGCTAAAAGCCTTTACCTTAAACCATAAACGCAGTAACTAATGTACGATACAAGTAAGAGATACGATATAGTTGCTATTAGTTTCTTCTACCTCGTGCACCTCAGCTCCTTGTAAACGAACCAATCAAATTGTAGCGTTTACGAAGCTCGTGACTCTCACTCTAAGGACTACTTTCTGTGACGACGACGTGTAACGATCATCCAATGTCGGAATTTCGCGCTTTCTGAAGTTGCCGGTGCTCCAAGTATTTTTACGTTTTCGTGATTAAACAATGATCCAATGATGGAAAATTACATCATTTTAGATAGAAAATAATTAAGTTTAATTCAGTGCTGCAGAAGTCGAAGTTAAATCTGGTTCTTTAGTTCGGTAGAAAACTCAGCTTTATCCCCAAAGTCCCCAATTCCTTTTCGGGCCTAATCAAATTTCACCGTCACTACACAG
Organism: Phalangium opilio; assembly: GCF_054372755.1. NCBI lineage: Eukaryota > Metazoa > Arthropoda > Arachnida > Opiliones > Phalangiidae > Phalangium > Phalangium opilio. Next base: position 678,870 of record NW_028324187.1, on the reverse strand, counting down.
TCATTTTGCGATGGCTTCTACGGCCGCTAGAAAACTATCGTGAGTAACCGATACAAGGCTTAACTATTTTCACCCTTTGGGCCTTAGGTTCTTAAGGCCTAGAGCCTTAGATTCCTTATAGATCTTTGAACAAGGCTGACAGCAGTTATTACTTACCTTAAGGCCTTAAAAAAATAAGCCTTGGACCTTCCTATTTCTATTTTCTAAACAGATTTTCATTATTTCATTCATAAACTTGATAAAATTAAAGGCAGAAATATTAGAGTGCATGAAACTGAAAGTAAAACTTGTATGATCTAGAGCTAGAGTTTTCTGTGGGTTTCTTTGCATTATGCAATAACTAATGGACATTTTTTAGGCTTAGCAATAATTTATCAGTTATAAGGCACAATATTAATAAAAATGTACCTTATTTAATTACAGAACAACAGGCGATTCTCTATACTTAATCTTGGGTCTTCCAAAAACTGCTACTCAAGATGATATTAAAAGAAGCTACAGAAAATTAGCCCTAAAATTCCATCCTGATAAAAATCCAGGAAACCCTGATGCAGAAACCAAGGTAAAGAAAGATTCAATTTAAAACCCTTTTTAATTAATTAACCATCCAAGGGGACCAAGGTAGGTAAAAAATTGACCAATATATTTTGTTTTGTATTCTTAGTTCAAAGATATCAATCGTGCAAACTCAATTCTGAGTGATTTGACCAAAAGAAATATATATGACAATTATGGCTCATTGGGTCTCTACATTGCTGAGCAATTTGGTGAAGAAAATGTCAATACATATTTCGTTCTAACTAGTGGATGGTGCAAGGTAAATAAATATGTTTTCATTCATTATTTTGATTAAAAGGGTTACTAGAAGGTATGGGGGACAAGCAGGGTTCATACAAACCTGGAAAACCGGGGAAAAAAACCTGGAAAAATCAGGGAAATAAATAGTTGACAAAAACCTCAGGGAAATTTAGAATTTTTAGTAAAATTCAGGGAAATTTGCGTCAAACAGGGGCCGAGTAATTAAGCAAAATGTTCATTCCATAGGATTAACACTATACTTTGGAGGCTCATAACTCTGGTTATTTTAGAGATACAGGGATGTCCTTTGATTATGTAGTAGTCATATTTGCCCCCCCCCCCCTCCTTCGTTAACATTTGCTCCATAGGATACTCCATATACGGGAAAAACCTGGAATGGAAATCTCAGGGAAGTATATGGGAAAAAAACCTGGAAATCTCAGGGAAATTTGTTTTCCAAAAGTTGTATGAACCCTGACAAGTGTATAAAGCTAAGAGCAAGGATTATACAGTATTTTATTCTTTTAAGTTGGGGATTTAAATTGTCTAGAAAATTTGTATTATAGTTGGCAAAAAGCTATAATAAATGCCATGTAATTCAAAATAGTTTTTGCTGAAGTGGCTAGAGAAAATTCTCCCCTTTCATAGAGTAATGGCAGTTAAGTTTCCCAGCTTTGACTGTATTAAAGTCTATGGACAAATAACATGGGGTGCCATTAGTCTATTGTGTAGATAGAAAAGTTCTGTACATCTGATTCAAATTTGAACTACTAGCCTTTTTGAGCTCTCTCTTGTCATACCAATGATCTAGTAGGCCTAACACTGGGGACAGCTATCTATAGGGACTTGGCTAGAAAAGGCACCAACCAAGAAAAGGGGAAGGGGGGGGGCGGTCTGGCCAGAATGGTGACAGGGTGTGAAGCTATGCCCAAATTGCCAATGCCAAGTCCCAGGAGCTATTATTTGTAAGATAAGATGAGATAAGATACAATGACCATTTTGGTGGGTTGAATATGGTAACTGAAACCCACTAAAATGGCTGCCAGAACTGTGGTAAGACTTAGGAGGGGCTGACTTACCAGTCACTCAATTGAAAGGGGGTCTCTTCAGGCAAATAACATGAAATTAGACGCCATCTGGCGACAGGGTGTGAAGCTATGCACAAATTGCCAAGTACCAGGAGCTGTTATTTGTAAGATAAGATAAGATACAATGACCATTTTGGTGGGTTGAATATGGTAGCTGAAACCCAGTAAAATTGCTGCCAGAACTGTGGTAAGACATACCAGTCACAGCAGTCACCCAACTGAAAGGGGGTCTCTCTAGGCAAATAACATGAAATTTCAAATGAAATTTGCCAAAAAGAGTTAAAAAAGAAAAACTAAGCAGGTTATAGAGAGCTTTCAGATGGGATAGTAGTAGGTCACACCCCCTCCCATGTCTTGCCTTGCCTGTTCTGGTAGCCATATTGGCTGGGTGGTCTCAGCTTCATTCCTGCTTTAAACCCACCAATATGGCAGTGTAAATTATGTCACAAGACTCAGCTCCTCCTTCAACTGAAAGCTCTCTATACTGCCTGTCAAATCACACACAACAGAAGCCCATATCTTCTGGTGAATTGGGGTAAAAGTTAAGCCCCAAGACACCTGGTGGCCACTCTTTTATTTGATTGACTGTACTGATTAGAAGCTAAGCTACATCCTAAGTATAGTTTAAACGCTTTTTCAACCTGCAGGGAAAGTTTTATTCCTTTTTTATACTTGGTAAAAGCCCCCTGGGAGGCAGGCAGAACTTCTCTATCACTTGTATCTTTTCTCCACAAAAATACACAAGCTGGTGTGAACGTTTTGTATTGAAACTTGACAGTATAACAACTTCTCAAAATGAATGCTAATAAGAACTTACTGCCCTTTATAAAGGGATTAGGGAGATAGATAGATAAATGGGAGAATCAATAAAGTAGCCTATGGACTGCTGGAAAGGGGACCACTAGCTGCTCCTGATCTTTAAAGTCAGAGTTCAGTGTACTGGTTTTGAATAGAGTAATTTATTCCCTAGACTATAGTTGACAAGGTCATAAATCAGTGTTTGATTTGTCATCCTACTTACCACTTAGGTGTGTGGGGTCGGGAAATTGTATTTTCTGTTGCAAAAGCTTCCCCTAGTTATCTATAAAATCAACTCTCCTCTCTCTTATGGTTATTATCACTCTATTGACAAAAATTCCCCCCAAAGGCCACCAAGAACCCCTTTCTTAAAAGATTTGAAAAGCGTTTGACAACTGATGGCACACCCCTCGGTGTTGCTTCTGTTTTGGCCTAGGTTTTGTTGGTGGTTTTCAGTTTATCTTGAATTTGGAGGTGCAGTAAGGTCCTATCAAGAAGTGATATCTAGTTTATTAGGGAGAAGGTGTAAATTCGCCACATTTGCAGCTTTATCTCCAGTTCAAACGTAGGTCCGGAGTTATTCCCCGCCTCGAAATTACAACCAAGCATCTCATTGGTTCTTACGTATTTTCCGACTGAGGAGAGGCGAAATAGAAATAACCCGGCCTCCTTTTACGTCCCCCCTTGTATTTTGAAAGGGGGACTAGGACTATGGCGCGCGAATACTTGGGCATCTTATACCTTCCCCCTAGTAAACTAGATATCACTTCTTGGTCCTATGCATTATTTCGCGGAATATTAGCACCAACCCCAAACAAATGTCCCCGCTTTCCCCGTTTTCTGAAGGGAAGCGAAGCGAAGTACTTAAAAATTTCTATTTGAGAGGTCTGAGTACTTATGCCACACAGTATTATCAGAATTTTTACGTGGTTTTTCCACTACTCCCTAGGGTTTTTGAAATTTGGATACCATAAATTACTTTTATTTTTAAATTTGAGGGGTTATCTCTATAAAATATACAGTTTCAAGTGAAACTTGGTTGGCAGAAAGAACTAATATAATATGATTATATTAACACAAATATGTTAACTTTAGGCATATTTGTAAGCAAGAATTTTTTACTATTTCAACCTAAAATTGAGGCTAATTTTGAGTCAGCCCTGGACCCAAAAACAAAACATAAATTTAATTGGTTATTTTTTTACATTTTGTGCTCAGGCCTTATTTATATTCTGCGGCGTCATCACTGGATGTTACCTTTGTTGCTGTTTTTGCTGCTGCTGCAATTTCTGTTGCGGGAAGTGCAAACCTCCGCCACCTGAAGACTCGGGAGATTACTGTAACTTAAAAGTGAGTACAAAATACATTTCTTTAGTTTTTAAAACAATTTCTCAATCTATAGTTAAATTATAAAATACCTCGTGCATGATTTCATTCCCCCCATTCAAAAATCATCGTATTCGAATCGATTAATTGTTAATAAGTCTTATTTTTAAACGCTTATTAAAATATATAGTTAAGGTTAAAGGTCAGGCCTAATTTAATCGCGATAAGAAAAGAAAGAAAAAAAAAAACAAGTGTCATCCGCTGGGTTTTAAGTGTCTTTTGGTGATCATGCTCAGCCGAGTGTTATTCATTTATTTATTTATTTATTTATTAATTAATTAATTTTGGAATGGCAATTTAATTTTTTTTTGGTTTATTTTCCAAAGCGCATGAAACCTCTGGTTTAATTAACCCAAAAGCGATTATTTTAAGCTGTTAAAATGGATTATTAATTAGTAGTTTAATTATTTAATATTGTCAAGGATCAGTTTGAGAGACTGAATTAGGGATTTAGAATATCAGGGAATATTTTAATGAAATGGGTGAACTTTGACCCTTATTATAGTTTAAGGTTAATATTAAGTTGGTAATCTTTGAAGTAGAAAATATTTTGGAGCTTATGTACTCGGAAATGTTTGTATAGAATGTAGTTTTTGTCCCTCAACATGGCGGTAAAGTTATAGAGAGCTGAGAGAGTTTGTGGACCCCGAAAAAATTGATGAAATCGCGGACCCCCTTTCTAAACGCGTCCCGGGCCCCGAGAATGTACAGGCCCCGGGGTAACTGACCGAATTGCCCCCTCTCTCTCTCTCTCTCTCTCTCTCTCTCTCTCTCTCTCTCGACGGCGTTTAGTGGGGGTGATTTTCACCATTCTTTCCCCCCATTCTTGTCGACTATAAAATCCTTTCTAGACAAAGTTAATTTATAGGCTGTCAGGGTAGTTTACCAAAAATTTTGTCATAAACCCCGCGGTCCCGGCGTAGCCGTAGCCGAGATACCCAACCGCGGTCTTGAGTTGACTGGGTCCTTAGGTTATTTTCCTAGTTTTGACAACTTGACACTTCACCTTTTGTGAAAGTTTTTGAGAACTTCGGCTTATTAAGATTTAGTATCTTTTTCGATCAATGTTAAACAATTTTCTGACGCCAACTACAATCTCGTCTTGATCCCGAAGTAAAGAAGTCGGATTTAGGGGTAGGGTAGATTCAGTCAAATCCACGTTCGAAATCTTCTTGTAATCCATTTTTTAAGCTTGAAATGATTCTGTGTTCGATATTATTTGCTGGTTTTAGTTTTAGTTTTATTTTCTCCATTATTATTTTTTGGGGGTGTATATATTATTCTTTCGTTGTAAACTACCCTACCGCCCCAAATTACACCCCCCCCCTCCCAATAAGCCCTTTACCTATCCTAATCCATCCCAAATAGACCAATTCGGAAAGTACATACAGAGAAACCAATACACAGGGGCGAGATCCTCAGACCGCTATTGGAGTATCCCCCCCCCCCCGCGTCATGAAGCTCCGCCAGAGGCAGTGCGAGTTGGTGCAGACTCCCGCCTGGTGTAGTGAGTTGCTTCTTGGCGCGAGGGAGAATAGATTAATGTCAATTCTACGTATGTAAACGTCATACCCTTCTATCTCTTATCTTAGTGTCATCCCCCCTACCAGGCGCGTACAGTATCCCCTCTTACAAAAGCGCGCCTAGAGGGAGGGATACACCGTCTACTCCCCTCTCTACCGACACTACTCTATAGAGAGCTTTCAGTTGTAGGAGGAGCTTGAGTCTCGTGACAAAATTTACGCTGCCATATTGGTGGGTTTAAAGCAGGAATGAAGCTGAGACCACCCAATATGGCTACCAGAACTGTGGTAGGACTTAGGAGGGTGTGACGTACTACTATCCCATCTGAAAGCTCTCTATACCCCAATGGCCGTCTCGCCCCCCTGTGTGTTTGTTTCTCTGTTTTGTAATAAACGAACTGGTCTATCCAAAACCCTTTGAACCCTCCCTCTTCGAAAAGAGATTAGACCAAAAAAAATATGGAACCTATTTATAATATATCCAGAGAGAACACGAAAATGCCGGATCTTCCCGTGATGACGTAACGAGTCGATTAAAGGTGAGAGACTAATTTTCCAAAAAAAAAAAAAAAAGAAACGACAGAATCCATGCCGAAAAAAAAAACATAAATATGTCTCCGCTTTTCCACGTTGCTTTCTCCTATTTCCTGGGATGTTATTATTCTCTTCCTTGGCGTCTAGAATCTTTGGTCACGTTTTTATCTCTCCCTTTTTGGTTTTTCTCGATTTTTTTCCACTTTTTAATTATTTTGGTTTTATTGATCTTGGAATGCTTTTTATTTTATTTCTCTCTGTTTTAATTTAAGTGGATGACTTGTCTATTCAAATATATTTATTTGGGTATTTAATTATTATTTTTCATGCAGTATTATTGGTTAATTTTTCGCTTTTAGTTCAGTTATATTTCATCTGCTTTTTAACGTGGTTGGTCCATTTAAATTATATTTATTATGTATTTGTTTATATTTATATATATATATATATATAATCATTTGGGGTTCGCGTACGTTTTCAACGTTGAAAGAGTTCTAGGGTGCGCTAGGCTGTATTATGAATTTTGATGGGGTGTTGATTATGTAATTGGTGCTATCGTAAGACTATTTAATTAGGTCCTATTGTAAATAAGTCGCTGTTTGATTGATTTTCACTTTATACAGTTTTCGAGAAAATTACTCAATTTTAAATTTCACGTTAACTATCTCGGTTTTAATCGCATTTTTGAAGTAATTTTCTGTATCTTTATGAGCTCATTCAAATCCGTTATTCAAAATTTTAACCGCGGAAATTCCGTTATTCAAATAGGTGCTTCGACGTCAAATGTTTATAATTTTGTTCAATACCAAAGGTTTTGAACCAAATAGGGCTTAACGAACGGATATCCTTGTTAGGTCTTATCAGGGATAGATTTAATTTTCGAAGTAGGAATGGAGAACAGAGTAATCTGGGCGCGCGTCAAAGTCCCGGACCCCCTTCCACGGGACGGAGGGGGGGGGTATGAAAGAAGAGGCGGGTCATAGCGACAGAGGTAAAATGGAATTACGTCACTATTTTTCGCCGTCCCCGTCAGCAACGTCATCAAAACGTAGTTTGAGTGAGCCAATAAGATCATTTAAACTTTTCGTTACGTGTTGGAGGGGGGGGGGGGGTTCTATACTGGGCTATGAGTCGGACTGAAGTAAATACTAACCGTTTTCCATTCCTACTTCTAAATTTAAATCTATCCCTGGTCTTATAGTAGTTGGTTGTTTGCGCGAACTGCTAAATCTACTATCAAGATGCTACTACCTTATATTCTAACTTGACGTTGCTTGCAACTGATACATTGTGATCGAAATTGCGAACTTAATTGCTTCTTGGGACCTAACGCGATAGACTTACGTTGGCCAAAATGCTCTTGGTTGAAATTTGGCAAGCTTAATTTTATTGTCCGTGAAATTCGCTTAAGAGAGATATACAGTTACTAAAAATATCATACATTTAATCATCATTATAACGCGGGATTTTGGGGTATCCCCCTTAATTTATCCATCATGCACGTGGTTAATATTATGTAAAAATTTTGCACCCGATGCTATCCGAAGGAGGATTTCAGTGGTAGCGAAGAAAGCAACCAAACGACACCAGTGACAAGCCAGCCCCAGCCCCTCGGTGCGGGAGATAACGCCCCCATTGCCATGCCACCACCGAGTGGCGCTCAAGATTACGGAGCCACGGAAAAAACCACGCTTAGTTCCACGCAACAGGTAACCTACCAAACGGAGCACGGCACTCCTGTCCACAATCTGTGAAAAACCAAAAACACCACCCACAAAGCTAATAGTATTATTACATTACAAACAAAAAGAATGAAAAGTAATTACATAAATAAATTTAGCTACAATATATAACTTTTTCGAGGGGTGAATTAACATTTTTTTTTTCTTAGCCTTACTGTCAGATAATCCCGTGAAAATGTTTCGAAATAATATACCTACCTACTATACATCCCGTTAAAATAATAAATACAATGAATGCTTGAAAGACATTATATTTAAAATTTTAAATTTAATCAATCCATTTGTTATTTGTTCAAAATTTCACTCTATCAGACTATCACTAAGGTTAACGGTTAATAAAGACTCTGCTCTAAGTGACAAACATGCCAAGCTTTAATTGCCATCCATATTGTTTAATTTCAATTCAATTAAATCGCGTTTGTGCTCGAGAAAATAGTTCTGACCTTAAGCCGCAAGGTCACGTGGTATTAAGGTACCTATTGGAGTGAGTGATCGGTGAAAGAAACCTTACAATGCGTACCTACCTTTCTTGAGCAAATACGCGCCTTTAAACCGAGGGGGTAGACGCTCTGGATCTCTGTGTACACCCGAGTTCAAAAGAGTTCAGCTTTGACAGTGCATTGAGTTCAAAGCCTTAGGAACTCACAGTTCAGCTTTGACAGTACATTGAGTTCAAGCAAGGCATGTTGTACACCTAAGTTCTCAAGTGTCTACCCCCTCGCTTTAAACACACTCGCTTATACGCTACCCTCTGAGTCACAGTCCATCTTTCCCCCTCCCTTGACTACGTCATAACAAGAGCGGAGTCTTAAACTTAAACATTAGGTTTTCTGTCTCAGAATTCTCCCCCCCCCCCCAAAATCAAATCGTGTTTTTCCAATATAACTAACAGAAAAGACAGTCTATTAAAATTAATTGATGTCTTAATCGCCATAACATAATAATTAATTAATTAATCCATAAAAGGAAACTAATTAAAACCAATTAAAAAATATCTTCCCTGTCTAACGAACATTCCAACAAATAAACAAAACATACACAGCGCGTTCTGAAGTTTCTGTGGGGGGCCCGCCATTACGTAAGGTTACATTATTTTTTTTAATAGGTTAAATAATTAAATAAAAATTAATTTCTAGGATATCGGGGGTTTTTCTAGTCAATTTATTTTGTTTAGGCAAGGTTTTATAATTGCACGTAGTTACGACCTTCTCTCTCTAATTTTGGTATAGCCAATAGAAATAAAGGCAGAGATAATTAATTAAACTAATTATGTTTGCCTTTATTTATTAATTGGCCAAAAAAAATAAAAAAGTCACTCACTAACGTAGCCTACCCACCTTTCGTTTTTTCTCTCACCTTCACAATTTTTATAAGTCGTAACAAAATGATGGCAGTTTATGATAAACGGGAGGTGGTAATTCGATAAGACCATTGTTAATGGTAATTAAGATGTTTACGATGTCGAAAATTTAATAAATATGATAAAGTCTGAATATATCGTATAAAATTATGGGGTGTTGAAATATTTCGAGTGCCAAGTTTCGTATTATAAGTTATCGTACGCCCTGTTAGTATGATTTTGAAGAATCGTTAATTAAACTAGGGTTTAATTAGATATTGGGCCGTGCGAGGAATTTATAAGTTGCGGCAGTTGTTTTCCAAAATTAAAATAAGAGTTATAGCGTCAGGACAAATCGACAGCCAATTTTATAAGATGGCGACTTATATATAGAGTTATGTAGTTAATTAATATTGTTTTTAAAATTACGCTGGTTAAATGGCTGTAGTATAATAACTATATTTTCTCGCTCGGCCAGCTATAACTTAGTTTAATTTTAATGCGAAATAATCGTGATTGTCGATAAGTATTTTGACGAATATGGACGGTGAATTAAAGGGTCTCTAAAGAGGTCTGCGAACCGTTGGAACTTTTTTTTTTATTTTGAAAACGTCGTTATTGACTTCACAATCCCCGGGGGTGAGCAAACGAAAGTCTTTCCTTCTAGCAAACGCAGCGGGGGTCGGAACTGGGGAAACGCCGAGCGGCCGAAGCAGAGCGGCACTCAACAAATCACAAGAGAGGGGAGGATGGGTCGGGTGAGTTTTTTTTTTTAGGTCTGCCGATCTCTTTACAGTCCCTTAGTTTAAGTAGCTAATACTTCAATATATGGGCTAGACTACCTCTTGAAGTTTTACTAACTCCGTTTGACCGTTTCCTACTCAAATTTATAAAACTGTCTTCATTTTGTTACGCGATCTAAGTAACATAACATTATAAAAAGTGTAACGCAATTTAAAATTGATTTTTATAGAGTTAAAAAAAAAACCAAAAATTATCAGTAACTTTATCAGTATCACTCGAAGCGTACGTAGCAAAATTATCCGTGGAAGAAAACAAAACATCAGCTATAAACTAAACTAAACTTAAACGTATGCCTAGTAGAGTTTACGCAACCTTTTTAATTTTAGGCTAATTTAAACAAACAAAAATTATTGCACGCAAAAGAAAAAAAAAATAAATAAAAACTTTTTGCTCTAAGCTATGGTAATTTAACGCAACGCAATTTGCTGCCCCACAAACTCTTACAATATTTAAAAATAAAACCATACATAAGCCATCAAAATTGAGTCAGTACGAGTTTGATATGATGATACTCGGAAAGCCATTAAAAAAAAAGAAAATAACAAACAAAACTCTTTATTAAATTAATTAATTAAAGAGTTATGTATGTATGTGTGTAGCTATAATTTTAAATGAAAATGTTATTATAAATGTGTTTACGTTGTTATATAACCGTGTTCTCGTATATAAAAAAAATCAATCAAATTCTTATTCTGGGTGGTATCCTTGTTGAATAAAAAAAAAAGATGACTCAGTTGAGGACAAACAAACAAACAAACATCTTTGTAAATAAAAATAGCCTAATTAATATTTCCTGTTAACTAGAAATTTTTTATTACGAAACTTTTATTATTATTCCAAATTTGTTTTTTTATTTTATTTCGGTTTAATATACGTTTTTTTTTCTTTCTTTCAAATAATTTCGTTCAGTCAAGGTACAGTTTTAAAATTAAGTAGTAAATTAATTAAACTTAATCAAGGATCTCTATTTAATTAACCTTATTCCCCCCTTTAATGGTAGTATTATTAAATATCAAATTTTTGAGTCTAGTAAAATTCATTCAAGTAACTAGATTCAATTCAATTCAATATAATCTGTAGGGAAAAAAAAAATAACCAACCGCAAACTTTACATACATACAAAAATTATACATGTTCTAATTTTTTTAATCTGTTAATAAATCTGTCAGACCAAAAGGAAAAATTTTTTTTTTCAATTTTACAAGAGAAAAAATGTACACTATTTTTTCCAAACAAAATTAGACTAGATATCAAAAACACTAACAGTTTTTTTTACATAATTCCCAAAATCGCCGATGTTTTATTTGTTTATTTTTCGAAGAAACAAACATAACCTTTCCCACAAACTCTTTAACATCTTAAGATGTATTTACATATTACACGTAATTGTAAAAAAAAAAATGATGACTTAGGATTGTTGTGAATATATAATGTTAAGGGTATTTTACCAGGGGAAGTAAAAAAGTTAACACATTGTAAAAACGTGATGAACATACGTGGTGGCAACGTATATATTAGAGCTGCTGCAGCATGGTTGACGATTTTGTAATGGGGGGGTTAATATTATACACACTACTAACAAAATGGTGAGGCAGTAGGGTCTATCGTTTTAAAGACCTCTTTTAAGGATTGGTTAGTAATTATTTCGGAGTTTGTTGTAATAATTGGTGACAATGGATCAGGAAGAGACGGTAATCGCGAATTTGGAATGGTAATAGGAAGAGAATCCTGCGGAATTGTTTCGTTTTGAACCTTAGGATTTGTCCTGTTAACCGGAGTAGGTCTACGATTGTAACTATTGTAAGCTCCGGTACTTTCATTTTCAGGATACGCGTTTAACGGAGAAGCGTAATCTAGACTTTTTTTACGGTTTAAACTGCCACCTTTGGCGGCTTCTTCGGTCTTCTTAGCATCCTCTTCCTTGTTGAGAGGTTTTGGAAGTTGTAATTTCGCGCTCTTTTTGGGTATGGCTAAATGCCGCGATCGTTTAGGGTCCGTGATTTGATGTAACATGGCTAGTCGCGGATCAGTGAAGTTCTTAGGTAAATGACTAATCATAGGTGTTGGTGGTTTTGGTGTTGGTATTGGGGTTGGCGGTGGTAAAGGTTCAGCGGGGGTGTCCTTAACAGGCTCTTTGTCCTGTTGAGGCGATGCGATTTCAATTTTCGCGACTTCGGTTGAATCTTTACGTTTTAGTTGGTTACGCGTTGCCGCGTTTCGAATTTCTTGCATAGCTTTCGCGACGTTACCTTGTGGTTTAGAAGCAGTTATGTTAGGTTCATTTCTTGTAGGACTTTTGGGGGTATTTGCGTCGCTATTTTGTAACGTTGCCTTTGATAGATCGGGTGGGAATGGTAAAGAAATAGATTTTTGTAACGCGTTAGTCGGAGTGTTTTCCAATAATTTCTTTAACCTCGGATCGTTCAGTAACTTTTTGTCATTTTGAGTCGCGAACAAATAGGAACTGTAGTTTAAGGGGGATACGGTAACAGTGTAAAGTTGGTATTTCGAGGTACCAGCTGCCTGTTTCCTATCATTGTCTTGTCCTTCTAAAGAGGGTCTTTTCTCTTTAGACTTACTCGGAGGCGGAGACGGTGACTTAATACAGTTCGTAACGTTTTTATTAATTATAACCTTGGAATTTGACGTTGTTGAAATAGGTTCCTCATCTTTGGAGTTAGTAGGCATACGCGGATCGCGAGAACTTAACCTCGGGTCCCTGGCAGTAGGCACTTTCTTAAGATCTACTGATTTTTCTAACCTTGACACCGCACCGGCGTCGCGAAACCTGGGATCGCGAGGGTCCAAGTTCTTATTGAGCGATGAGTTTTTAGATTGTAAAAGATGTAATGGTGGTGGACCTAACAATGAAGTACCCTGAGACCTTAAAGGAGGTGGTAAAAGTCCACCTTTTCCCATTTTATCACCAGGTACACTGGAAATTAACGGAGGTGGCCCATTGTTTGGGAATGATGACGATGAGGTTGAGAAAATATTCTGCCAGAAATTTTGGTTTCCCGTAAAGTTCGAGTTAGTATTGTTAGGATTGTTAACCAATTGAGTAGAGTGTTGCCTTATATTGTTGAGCATTTTAGTTATATCTATGGTACCCGAGAAGGTATTTGATTTGGGGTTATTGGGAACCGTGGGAGGTGGTGGCTGTAAAAAATAAATTATTAATGGTCAAGGATGTCAGCGCCACAAGTGTTACTAGGCCTAAAATTTACTAATTTCAAAGTTTCATACCATTTGTTGTAGTTTCTTCAGGACATCTGTGAGAGGTTGATCTCCAATTTCGTCATCTTCGTCGCTGCTTAACCAGTTCTTTTTGTCTTCATCTCCATCCATATCCTCGTAATCTTCATCATAATCATCTTGAGGAACATCCATTTTTAAATCTTCCTTAACTTCAGATTCCTTCTCCGCAACCTTTGTTGAGGATGTAGTAGCCTCTTCAGCGGTATTTTGTTTTTCATCACCCTTGTCCAGTTGCGAATTGTTAGATTCCTCGCCATCTTTTTCCTGGCTGTCAGACAAGCCTTCTCCATCAGGATTTGGATTGCTGCCCGCCTTCTTTTGATGTTGTTGTATCCTTAGGAACAGTTCTCTCGTTCTCCTTGGCAAATGGAATGGTATGGCGATTGGTGGTTTGGAAGATACCGCTTCTGATGAGTTTTCATCTTGAGTTGGCGACTGCGATTGGTTTTGCGAAATAATGGTCGATTGGCTTTCAGAGTCTTCCACCTCGCCTTTTTCCACACTACCCATGACGGCAGTTTTCTTAACTTCGAGTATTCTTTCAGAGAATTGGTCATCCTCTTGGTCGTCGATTCCACCAGCTACTACGACATCTTCGTCGTCATCTTCGTAAAAGTTGTTAACTGGATTCATTGGTAAAACGTTAGGCCCCATTAATCCTGGTTGTAAAGGTCTGCCCTTGTTTAAGAACTGGTCAAATTCTAACGCATCCTCGTCATCAGTTGGTACTGGGGTAGTTTGGTTGTTCCTTGGAGGGGTAAAATTGTCCCTGTTGTCCTGGTTCATAAGATCGGCGTTCATGAAGGGCATTGTAAAGTTTGGAGCGCCCATTGGTCCGCCCATATTCATCATCCGAGGACCATTCATATTCCCCATCATGGAATTACCAATTCCACCCATACCAGGCATATTCATGTTGTTATTCATATTGTTGTTCATATTCATCATAGGACTGCCTAATCCAGGAACGCCACCATTCATAGGCGAGTTCATTGGACAATTCATGGGGCCATTTAGTGGTCCGTTCATGGGGCCATTTAGCGGTCCGTTCATGGGTCCATTCATAGGGCCATTTAGAGGTCCGTTCATGGGTCCATTCATAGGGCCATTTAGAGGTCCGTTCATAGGGCCATTTAGCGGTCCGTTCATGGGTCCATTCATAGGGCCATTTAGAGGTCCGTTCATGGGTCCATTCATAGGGCCATTTAGAGGTCCGTTCATGGGGCCATTCATAGGACCATTTAGAGGTCCGTTCATGGGGCCATTTAGGGGTCCGTTCATGGGGCCATTTAGGGGTCCATTCATTGGACCATTAAGTGGCCCGTTCATGGGACCATTTAGAGGTCCATTCATGGGACCATTTAGAGGTCCATTCATGTTGCAGTTCATTTGTCCATTAAAATCTCCAATTCCTCCCATCATGTTCATGTCTCCCATCCCTTGTCCCATATTCATGTCCCCGAGGCCTCCAGAGCAATTCATATTGTTCATGTCCCCGAGGCCTCCAGCGCAATTCATATTGTTCATGTCCCCGAGACCTCCAGCGCAATTCATATTATTCATGCCTCCCATGACGGAACCTCCATTCATTTCCCCCATCATGTTCATGTTCATATTCATATTGGGCATATTCCCCATGTTTCCCATCATGGGTCCTCCACCCATGTCCATATTGAGCCTATTCATGTCCATGTTATTTTTAGGCGGAGTTGTTTGTAGGGTATCAACGTAAAAATTTCCCGGCCTGCAACAGATAAATGTGTTTTAGAACTTTTTACACGATAAGCCTATCTTCAGTAGGTGAATCTTTATTTCAAAGACTTTGATGACGAATGGTTTGTTTCTAACTATAGTGTGTCTAATGTTCAATTGGCTAGCGAATTAGTCGCCAGCCATGATTTGGATCCAAACTAACCTAAGAAAGGGTTGGGATTGTTGCTTGTTGGGACTGTTGTTGAGGTTTATTGCATTGTGACAACCAAAGTCAATCTTTTTATCTCTAGCGCTTAATCTTTGAATTAAGTCTTGCTGCCATTCTTCGGCAGCTTCTCTAACGTGTCTAGGAGGTGAACCTAATAAGCTGGGCCTCGAAATTTTGATGGTATTGGGATTACACTCAGAGTTGTCATTCTCTTCCTCAAGCGTTCCACCCTCCATACTCTGTAATGAAAAACAGTATTTCATATGTACAACGTTCTTTTCTTCTATTTGAATTGAGACCCAAGCTTAACGCAAGGTCTTACCCGTTCTAGAATCATTCTTGTCTCATCAGTCAATGGTTCGTGTGAAAACCTACAAAATGATTCGTAGTTGCAATTTCCATTCACGTGGTAATATTTACAAGGGAAATCTTGTGAACATGTCCGTTAAGGAAAAATTACCCAAGGTCTTCGATAAGCGATAACCACGCAAACACCCCACCCGAACCCATAGGTAATGACCAAAAAGGATATCATGCATGAAGAGGCACGTCTCAGCTTTGGCACAAAATCCGTTTAAGTAGAATTTGCACAAGTCTCTTTTACGCAATGGTGAGACATCGTGGGAATACTGGCAGTCATTCTTTTTGTGACATTTTCCGTCTAAGTAATACTTGCAGATTTGTTTGGGACGCGGTTCGCGTTTCTCAACGCGGTTGTTGCGCATGTTGTTATTACCACCACCACCGCCGCTGCCACTATTAGAGTTTTTAAATTTTTTTCCATCGTGGCCCTTTCTTTTTCTTGTTTTGCTGTTATTCCGTTCTTGAGACATTCTTTGTCGACGCGTGGTACCACGCCCTTTTCGACTATTTCGAGATGAAGAGTTACCACCCCTGTTGCGAAAATCGCGAAAGTTTTTACCATCTTCGTCCGAGTGTGCCGACATATTGCTGAGGAAAACAATATTGTTATTATTGTTATTTAGTACGCTTTATTCAAAGATAAGCAAAACGAGAGACCAGTCACCATACCTATCATTGGGTGATTCTTCCCTACGTAATTTACGCTTATTCTGTGACGCATTTTGCGTATTCCAGGCCATGTCTTCGTCGTCATCCTCAAGTTGATCATGATCAACGTATCGACCTTTTTTAGTTGACCTCTGCGTGTCCAAAAGAAATTAATTAATTAATCCAAGATTAATTAACGAACCGTCGCCATTAAACTAATTACTTTAGTTTTTTTGTCATCCTCTTCACCCCGACGTTTTTTCTTTTTTCTTCTCCTGTCATCATCACTGTCTTCATTAAACTTTTCATTGTTACGATAGGACTGTTCATTCTGGTTTTGGTTGTAATTAATCGGCGGTGGGGTGGGTTCTTTCCGAGGGCCACCATCTTGTTGTGATACTGGGGCTTCCTCATCTTCGCCTGAATCTAAAATTTCGCCCTCCTCTAAATCTATATCTGTTTCTTCATCATCATCCGGCTTATCGCTATAGAATTAATTTTAATTACAGTTAATTTAACCGTCGTTAATTAACCAATTTTTTGTTTAAAAGTGATTTTGCGTAGTAAGCGCATTATTTCATCCATTTTACTCTAAACTTATCTACTCTCATTTGTAACTCTACTCAAAATATGCACTCCTGATATAAATTAATATATGCAAGATCAGATTATGTTACAAATCCATAAAAACAAACTTTCTGACGTTAGGTTTTATAGCACACACTGTATTCTGTATGTTATATATATATCAAATGTTATTCCCGTACTTTTAACTACCTCTACATGTCTGACTCTGACACGGAGTTGTATATAGGCTTACAAGTTATAACACCTTTTCTAAATATAGGCAATGTTTGTTTTGTACAACTTTTAAAACAAAGCCCATCTACCATATGATCAAATTGTTGTTGTAGAACTAGGTGAAAGGAAAAATTAAGTGGAAATATCGATTTTTACTGGGTTTCCCCCCCCCCCTCCATGTTAACCACCCAACCACGATCCAACGAAGGCGTTCGCACTTTATGAAACACCCCTACTATAGTACGGACAAAGTGCCTGTCCAAGCTATTTCCTCTATCGTTGGAAAGTCGTAAGTTACATCTGTCCGTATATTATAAGTCGCGTTCACATATCACGCACACAAACAGTAAGTAAAAAGGCGGGAAAATAATTTTCTTTTTGCTTAAAGATTTCGCTAACATCATAAACTCTATAAGTTACTCCCAACCTATTGTTAGTTATTTTAAATGTAAATAAAACGAATTGGTTCATTTATACACTTTTTGAATTTTGTAGAGATAAGGCAGCTCCCGTCATTGAACGTTTTAGGTTATATGAGAATATAAAATGGGTTGCCACTACTCGATTGTATTAGTTTATAGCTTACCCTGTCAATGTTTTGAACATTTTTTTTAATTTAATTTTGTCTAGCTGAATTAGGCCATAAACCTATCATAAATACTCAAGGTCAACTCGACAGTTTTGAAAAAGCGCGGGGTTTCTATTCTATCAAGGCAAAAGTAGGGGGAGTTAGTATTCAGGTAGAGGTTTTAGGAAATAAGGATGTCTGCTAGGCCTAATTTGAAACCCAATCACGCACAGCGCAGACGGCTGGAGTCCTTAACTAAGCGAATTTTTTCAAGCCAGCTAATATTGTGAAAGGTAAGATTTTAAAGCACTGTTTTAACACTTTTTGCCTCATATTTTATGCCTTCTATTGCTTAATTTAATCGGATTGCGCAAAGTATATTTTGTACCAAAGCGTCAAAAAGGAAAGCAACCAATGGGGGAAAATGATATAATACGCGCCTCCCCCGTCACTAGTTTTGGCGGGGAATGGTGGGAAGTCACGTGGGGGGTAGGGTAGGAATAAGGGTGGTATAACAAACTCTTTTATTCACTCCCCCCTTGGCTAAAGACCCGCGATTTTTAAAAATGCTCTTATCATGTGGATTATGTTTCTAAACACTTCCATGATTACTAATGGGCCTTTGTTCTCCAACTCTACACATTGGCCGTAATTAATTTGAAATTAAATATATATTTTCAACATAAACAACTACAATTACACTATAATTTAATTTATACATTGAATAATTATATTTATGGTTTTACTCACTGTTTACTTCTATTTTTTTTAGTACTTAATTTTTGTAAGTACTGGCCAAATAACAAAGAGCCTACCTGTATTTTAATGGCGAAAACTTGGAAAAATCGCAGGTTGTGGAGCTATTTGTTTTAAGAGCATGGTCTATTTTTAGGTAGAATTGATTTGTTTAACTTTTAGTAGCTTTTTTTTGGGAAGGGGGCATCTATAAATATTGGCCTGTAAAATTGCAAAAATTTTCCCGGCTATGAACGCGTTGGGAAATGCGAAATTTAAATAGTGATAAAAAAGAAAGTGAAATTTTTCCCTCCCTCGCAAAGCTGAAGGGAATAGGGGGCCTATAATTTACTTTAAGGAAACCCCAACGAATAATGGCGTTAGTGGTAGTCTCTCGGCAGAGGCATAATTTTTACGGGGTTACCGCTCGCCGCTAGGGGATTATGTTTAAGGCAATGATGGGCTGGCATACTTCCTACTCCTAGGCTTAAAACTCTTAGCAACCTTCGCATTTTGTTTCCAAAATGGCGGCTAAAATCGATTGGAATCGGTGAAAAGGAGAGCCAGGAAATAAAAATGGCGGATGGTTACAAATAAAAAGCAAGGTTCGGGAGCTAGTACTACATCTACGAAGCAAAATACTTCCAGAAATGATTCTACGCAAAACAGAAAACCCATCGAAATCAAGCATAAAAGAGGATTTTAAGCGGATTTTAACATAAATCGTAACACTACACATGCATATGTATGAAAGAGGGAAATTATAGAAATTAAGAAAAGACAAAAGAGGCTTCTATCAGAAAGATCCCAGATTTTAGGTCAAAGGCTCAGAGAGTGAGTAACCGTAAAAAAACTATAAAGGTACGAGTTATATATAAATGATATAGTACGAAGCACAATGGCTCTGAAAACTACGCAAAAATCACTTTTTTCGGTTTCGGTTCGAAAAACCGACCGTGGAGATCATTTTAATAAATACTCGACCTTTCGTTTTCTCCTTCAGTCTGTAGTTTTGTGTCTTTGTTACCCTGATCGAGTGAGGGTGGGGTAAGCACACAATCAAGCGCCATTTCAACGCGAATTTTACTAATGATAAAACGTTGCTCTTTGGGAAGACGATATACCAGTCGTATAAAAAACAGGCACCAACCCTGCTATCTTATGGAAGCGAAGGCTTTTTTCGGGATATATTAAAATTTTCGCCTGGTTTAATTATTATGATACTTAATAATGCATTGAAGTTAAAATAGGAGTGAATTTTCAGCGACCAAATCCTTTTTTCCAAAAGCTGGATTTTCGTCGGCCGATTCCCGTTGCTACTTTAGTCACTAAACGCTTACGTATTGTCGTATTGCCCTGAAACAGGCTGAACTATCAGCCGAATCAGCCCTCCACGTTCTACGAAATTCTTTACTCCCCTAGTCACGTGATCGGCAAAACCCGAAAAGCTAGTACAGCCGCGTTACATTTCCCTCCGCCAAACAATGATAAATAGTCCAGTACACTCTCGATTAGAACATCTATTAAACGGAACTAAAAGTGTAAAAAATAAACTAACCAATAATTTTAACGAACTAAATTAATACAGAATGTGTTTAACCTATTATTTTCACGTTTTTATTAAAAAATACGAAACCTATTTACGGCCATATTGCTGCCTTTATGCCGTGGACTCGTTCTTACACCATTTATGAAAGAGGAGCTTTGGGGGGGGGGGGGGTTATCTGAAAGAGTAACAGAGATGTGAATGAAGAATGAACGTGCGAGTATTTCTGCCTTTGTTTGATGCTTTTATGCCGCTGAGAAACCGGTTGTAAAGCTAGGAAAATGACTCATACCAAGTTTGCAACTTTGTAAAGACATATATGAAGGAGCTACCGGGAGGGCTGGGGGCTATGGGTTGAAAGCCGGTCTAATCTCTATTCTCTAATCGGATGACAAACGTTGGTCAACAAATGATTAGTTTGTTGACAGTTGACAAACTAATTTAGCATGAAAGATTATCAGACTGATAAGATGCAAGGGTCAGAAAGAAATGGACATCTTAAACTACACTAATCATTGCTAAGGTCAAACTTCAATTTTAGAACCAATTGGTTTCGGTTTTGGTTTTATATTGAAAGGACTTTAGTCCTTGTAATAATAAATAAAGAAGGATAATAAACAAATTAATTAAATATTGTGGACTATTTTTATATTAGGCCTATTTTAGTTTTAATTTCAGGCTTAATTCCTAAGCATATATTATTCAGCAGTGCTGCCAGGTGGCACTTCTGCTTCGGCGGTGGAAAATTATAAATGAAGTAGCGGCCATCTTTAATTTTTTCAGCTGTAACCGAATTTACTTTTAAATAATAGGGTAAGTTGCGTTTTTTACAACAATTAAAAATGGAATGTAATCTGAAAAATATGTGTAATCAAAATATATATGGGTTATTTTCAATTTTCATAACCGAAATATGAGCATGAGTTTTTTGAACCAAGGCTTAAGTATCCAAATGAGATAATTTTTTGAAATATGGTTTTAAATTAATTGTCATTAAACTTGAGTAAAGAATTAGTAGTTATTGAAACCAACGTGTGCATAAAACACGAAATATTTTGTTTTGTATTTAATTATCGCGTACTTGCCGCCGTTTTCAGTTAAAAAAACGAACTAAAAATGTCAGATTCTGACGGTGAGGGAAGTAATTTCTCGGGTAGCGAACAGGAACAAAGTGCCGCTTCCGAGAGTGAGGTAAAGTTATTTTAATTAGTTAGTTAGTTTAAAATAAAGCGAAGAATAGTTTAGTATTTATAATTTTAAAAAAATCTTCAGCAAGAAAAAAGTGAAGCGGGTAGTGATGCTGAAGAAGGTAGTGAAGGGAACAAAGAAGATGAAGCTGAGGAAGTTAACGAAAGTGAAGCTGAAGCGGAGGAAGGTGAAGGAGAAGAAGAACCTCCTGGGGAAGATCTTGATGATGAAGACGATGTAATGACAAATATGGAAATCTGTGACAAAACATTTGTTAATAATAATCTTTATTAAATATAAGGATGAGTATGACGAAGAGGAAGATGAAGATCGTGGTCCAAAGAAAAAGAAAAGAAAGAAGTCAAGATACGGTGGCTTTATTATTGACGAAGCTGAAGTAGACGATGATATTGAAGAAGAGGAAGAATGGGAAGATGGAGCTGAAGCCATGATTGATAATTCCAGAAAGGAGGAAGAGGTCAATTCAAGAGATATTGATAATCATAGAAGACTTCACAGTATTTGGACGTAAGTATAATTTTAAAGTTTTATAATTATAATATAATAATATATATGTTTAACTTTATTCTAATTCTAATTCTAATTTGTACCTCAAGAACGGAGAAAGAAGATGAAATTGAAGATTACTATAGAAGAAAGTATGCTGAGACTTCACGTACTGAAAGAGGTTACGCTGATGGAGATGTTGAGCTTTCCGATGAGATTACTCAACAAACTTTACTTCCTGGAGTCAAGTAAGTTACTCAAATTAATTAATATACTTACTTTTCTTAATTAATTAGCCTTATTCCTGATCAGCGCCACCTACCCATAGCGGCGACTTTGAGAACTACTGTAAGCGGCAAGCCAATCAGATGTCGCTAAAATCTGGTGACGTCACTGACTGGCACTCTCGGGTCTCACCAAAAATGACGTCACCAGATTTTAGCGACATCTAATTGGCTTGCCGCTTACAGTAGTTCTCAAAGTCACCGCTATGGGTAGATGGCGCTGATCAGGAATAAGGCTAATTTAATTAAATCCAACAGAGATCCAAATTTATGGATGGTTAAATGCAAAATTGGTGAAGAAAAGCTGACAGTTTTGCAACTTATGAGAAAATTCATCGCGTACTCTGATTCCGAGGAACCCCTTCAAATTAAGAGTGTTGTATCACCCGAGGGTGTCAAGGGATACATTTATATCGAAGCTTATAAACACACTCACGTCAAACAAGCCATTAATGGCATTGGAAATCTCAGAATTGGACAATACGCCCAAACTGTACGAGAGACAAACATCGAACATCGAAGCTTAATTATTTTTTTTTTTAAATAATTAATTTAATTTAATTCTTTTTAATTATAAGATGGTGCCCATTAAAGAAATGACTGATGTTTTAAGAGTTACTAAAGATCAGGTTCAACTTAAACCCAAACAATGGGTTAGATTAAAAAGAGGAATCTACAAAGATGACCTGGCTGAAGTTGATTACGTTGATACAACTCAGAATTTGGTTCATTTGAAGCTAATTCCACGTATTGATTATACAAGAATGAGAGGATCATTGAAGGGAACTGTAATGGAGTTATAATTTAATTAAATTTAATTTCATCATGGTTAAAATTATGTTAATGCTATAACTTTTAATTTTAGGAAGGTGATAAAAGAAAGAAATCCAAGAGACCTCAGCCCAAACTCTTTGATATTGATAATATTAGGGCAATTGGCGGAGATGTAACTACCGATGGAGATTTTCTCATTTTTGAAGGAAATCGTTATAGTCGGAAAGGATTTTTGTATAAAGGATTTGCAATGTCGGCTATTGTAAGTTAAAAAAGGAGAAATAATGTATTGTAATTTAATTGTTTTATTAATTACAGTTAGCTGAAGGTGTAGAACCAAAGTTAGCGGAGTTAGAAAAATTTGAAGAGCAAACGGAGAGTGTCGAAATTGATGGTAAAAAACCTCAAAAAAAAAAATTGTTTCTCAGGGTTCATACGGAACCTGGATATCCTGGATAAGTCAGGGATATGGAAAATAGGGGAAAAAGTCAGGGATAAGTCAGGGATTTAAAAAGTTTTCGTAAAAAGTCAGGGATATGTCAGGGATTTTGTTTGGTATATCAAACCATGCTTCGAGCAATGCTAAATATGAGACAGGTGTCATTATGAAGTGGGCTCTGGTAAACACCTTAAAATGGTCAGGGATATAGGGAACATTTGGTCAGGGATAACCTGGATATGTCAGGGATTTTCAATGTAAAAATTTCGTACGAACCCTGTTTCTAGGTTCAACTTCTGCTTCACATTTTTTTTTTTTATTTATTGAATAATAAGTGGCTGATAAAGCGGATTCAGCGCATAATTTCGTTGCCGGTGATAACGTCGAGGTTTGTGAAGGAGAATTAATACATCTTCAGGGTAAAGTAGTCAGCATTGATGGGAATAAGATCACCATGATCCCAAAACACGAAGATTTGAAAGATCCTTTGGAATTTCCCGCTCACGAATTGAGAAAATACTTTAAGATGGGCGATCACGTTAAAGTGATTAAAGGAAATTACGAAGGAGATACTGGTTTGATTGTTAGGGCTGAAGATAATAGAGTAGTACTCTTCTCCGATTTGACCATGCACGAGTTGGAAGTTTCCGCCAAGGATTTGCAATTGTGCTCTGATATGGCGACTGGTGTTGATTCTTTGGGACATTTCCAATGGGGAGATTTAGTTCAATTAGAGTAAGAACTGTAACTTAAAGGAAAAGATCAGTGGTGTGCGAGTCCCGTTTTTTCAGTTTCGAGCCGAGTCCGAGTATCGAAACTAATTTCTTATCGAGTAACTATCGAGCCGAGTCTCAAAAATACTTTCGAGTATCGAGTATTTAGATAGGTCAAATTTTGGATCTTTCGAGCGAGTAATTATCGAGTCTCAAATATTGACTTGTCGAGTAGCAATTTTGTAAATTTCTTGAAAATAACGAAGATGTTCAATTATCTAACATCTAACTAGTTCAAAAAGATTGCTAGTGATCAATTAAACATTGAACAGGTGATTTTCAAAATAAATGATCATGAACTCATCGTCTGCTATAGTTGTAAGCCTCGGACTCGAGTATTTGTCGAGTATTTAAGATGTTAAAAAGCTACTCGAATCTGTCTCGAGTATCTCAATGTGTTGTTATCGAGTATCGAGTCGAGTACTCGGCTCGATACTCGAACCGAGTACTCGAACTTAACGAGTACTCGCACACCCCTGCACATTATACCTTAAAAGAACGGCCTTTCTTTTAAGGTATAATGTTATGTTACCCGAACCTTTCCAGTTTAAACGTAATTAGCAAGGTATTGAAGGGTATTTTATACATTTTTTAGCGCTCAGACTGTTGGTGTTATTGTTCGATTAGAAAAAGAGCACTTTCAAGTTTTAAACATGCATGGAAAACTATTACAAGTTAAGCATCAATCGGTTCTTAAGAAACGTGACACAAGACGCGCAGTCGCTTTAGACCATGAACAGAATCCCATCCAAGTTCGGGATATTGTTAAAGTCATTGATGGTCTTCATTCTGTAAGGGTCACCTCTAGTAGATCTCCCAATCCGTAATTCGTACTAAACACATTATTTGTTTATTAATCTTAATTAATTAATTAAAAAAGGGACGTCAAGGTGAAATTAAACATCTTTATCGAAATTACGCCTTCCTCCATGCAAGAACGATGCTAGAAAATGGCGGAGTTTTTGTCTGTAGAACGAGACATTTACAGCTAGCGGGAAGTACTCGGGGGACGACAACCCCGATGGGTAATTTCGCGCCAATGTCACCCAGAATTACCAGTCCCATGCATAATTCCGGGGGAATGGGAGGAAGTCCGGGTGGTGGTGGAGGTGGCGGCGGAGGAGGAAGGGGTCGGGGAAGAGGAATGGGAAGAAGAGATACGGATCTTATTGGACAGACGATTAAAATCATTAAAGGACCATTCAAAGGTACGTTGTGTTTGATTTTAATGGTGTCACGTGATTTAATTTGATTATATTAAACGTTTTAAATTGAAATTCCGTCATAGAAGTTGTGTAGGGCTTACTTTAGACCATTTCAGGGTTCGTACGGAACCTGGATAAGTCAGGGATATGGAAAATAGGGGAAAAAGTCAGGGATAAGTCAGGGATTTAAAACATTTTCCTGAAAAGTCAGGGATATGGAAAATAGGGGAAAAAGTCAGGGATTTAAAACATTTTCCTGAAAAGTCAGGGATATGGAAAATAGGGGAAAAAGTCAGGGATAAGTCAGGGATTTAAAACATTTTCCTGAAAAGTCAGGGATATGGAAAATAGGGGAATAAGTCAGGGATTTAAAACATTTTCCTGAAAAGTCAGGGATATGGAAAATAGGGGAATAAGTCGGGGATTTAAAACATTTTCCTGAAAAGTCAGGGATATGTCAGGGATTTTGTTTGGCATATCGAACCATTCTTCATGCAATGCTAAATGTGAGCCAGGTGTGATGGAGTTGGCTCTGGTAAACACGTGCTTAAAATGGTCAGGGATATAGGCAACATTTGGTCAGGGATAACCTGGAAAAGTCAGGGATTTTCAATGTAAAAATATCGTACGAACCCTGCATTTAGAGTCTTCAACTCTCGTTTTAAAAACTATTAGGTCACATTGGTATTGTTACTGATGCGACGGATGTTACGGCAAGAGTCGAACTTCATTCCAAATGTCAAACCATTTCTGTGGATAAATCTCGAATATCCACAATTGGCGGTGCTAGCAAAGGGGGAGTTTCCACATACACTTCTACCCCGATGTACACCAGTCAAACACCGGCGTACAATTCTGGCGGTGGTTCTCATACTCCGATGTATGGCTCTCAGACTCCGCAATACGAAGGCAATCGTACTCCTCATTATGGAAGTCAAACGCCGCTTCACGATGGCAGTCGCACACCTAGTCACGGAGGTGGAGCTTGGGACCCTAACAACGCCAATACTCCAGCAAGATCCGATTTCGAGGATTATAACTTTGAGGACCCTTCACCATCACCGAGTTATAACCCAGCCACACCCGGATATCAACCCGAAACCCCACAAGGACCTTATACCCCACAGACACCGGGAAGCGCCGTCATGTACAATTCTTCCGATCATTCATATTCACCCTATCAACCGACTCCATCTCCGACTGGATACCAACCTACTCCAAGTCCAGGGACCTTCGTCGGGACCCCGAGTCCATCTGGATTTGCCGGGACTCCTTCACCCGCTGGTGGATATAATTATAGTCCAATGACTCCGGGAGCGCCGTCGCCCTTTAACCCACAGACTCCTGGAACTGGTATTGAACACCCGTCTGTCGAATGGCAAACCACTGATATTGAAGTTCGGATAAGAGATACCCACGACGATGTTGGTATGGTTGGACAGATTGGAGTCATTCGTGGAATAACGGTAAGGAAATTTTTCTTCAACTATCTCAGTTGTGGTGTCAGTGCCTTGGTAAAACGTCACGGGTTAGGTGGCAGTGGGAGGCCGGGTTTGGTACCGCTTTGGTTTTATGGCGGCCGTGTTTGGTACCGCTTTGGTTTTATGGGTGGTCGTGTTTGGTACCGCTTTAGTTTTATGGGTGGTCGTGTTTGGTACCGCTTTTGTTCTATGGGTGGTCGTGTTTGGTACCGCTTTTGTTCTATGGACGGTCGTGTTTGGTACCGCTTTTGTTCTATGGTCGGTCGTGTTTGGACCCGATTTGGTTTTATGGGCGGCCGTGTTTGGTACCGATTCGGTTTTATGGGTGGCCGTGTTTGGTACAGTTTTGGTTCTATGGGCGGCCGTGTTTGGTACCGCTTTGGTTCCATGGGCGGCCGTGTTTGTACCCTAATTGGCCTAATGCCTCCCGTAAACGTGAATTATTGTATTTTTGTAGGGCGGCATGTGTTCAGTTTTCTTGCTGAAAGAAGATCGTACCGTCAGCATTCTCAGCGAGCACTTGGAACCCGTCGTTCCCGTTAAAGGAGATAAGGTAAGCTTATTTTATCTTTTTGATTATGCAGATTCAGATTGCTAGAAAACTCTATAAAACTTATTGCGATATACTGTTTTCGCAACTAGGCATTAGTCTCGGTTTAGGACTCTTTGTTTTAGTTTTTCTTTAAATTGGGGTGTAGAACGGGAAGAGGAGGGGAGGGGGGAGGAAGAATGGGTTTCCTGGAAAAGTATGTAATGTGTACATCCGTTAAACCGTGAAATATCAATAATGACTTTTTAAAAGGTAGGTACTTCTCCTCCTTGTTTTAAAAGATAAATATTTTCCGGGTGAAAATTTTTTTGCCTTTTTAAACCATTATTTAAAATTTTGACGGCCCTGTGACTGGTAGACTTTCTCCCAAAGAAATCCCCCTAATTTTCACTGTATTTGACCCACTTTAACAACGCGATTTTTAGACCAGAAAAATATATGTTAGGCCTAATTGAGTACACGTCAGATTAAGTTGGTTTTATGTATTTAAATTCGGCCTTAAAGGAATAGCGACGTGATTTAAAAATTATCTCAAATCTAAAGAAAACCTTACTTTTTTGAGAGTTTAAACTATTCTGATTCCAAAAATATGCTTGATTAATATTTAAATATGAAGGAAAACACAGAAAAAACACTTTGAAAACTTGAAATTGGGGGGGCAAAAAGCAAATTTGCCGAGAAGATTTTTGGCGGGTTTTCTCGTTGCTACGTCACTCACGGCATCTCGCGGAAACGCCAAGCGCGCGCCCGAGACTCCCGAGTATACTAATGCCCAGGGCCGGAAATAAGAAAAATTTCTTATAGGACATGTGTCCAGTGACCCCCTGTTTGACTGTAAAATTTATAGGACATTGTCCACTGGAGTGCGCTAAAATAGTATTGCATTTCCTTAGTCTAGCTATCAAAACTTTGAAAAATTTATTGGTCAAACTGTCCAATGACCCCCTTGGTTTTTAACAAAATTATGGGACATTTTAAAATTTTATTGGACAATGTCCAGTGTCCTGTGCTTATTTCCGGCCCTGCTAATGCCGCGCGAATCTGAATAAATTAGGCTTAACGCGGCGCGCGCGGAGACACTAACAGGCGTCACGCGACATCTAGAGAGAAAATTTCTCCTTACTACGTCATCAAATGAAACAAAATTTTAACTAGGCCTTTTCCAAATACTCTACTTTGATTGCAATTTTATAAATTGCTACGAAACCAAATAAAAAAGTAAACATATCATAATTAACTAGATTTTTCAAGGATTTTTTTCGTATTTTAAGTTTGTGGGTGACGAAAATTATGTCACTAACACTTTAACTAAAACCAAGAAGCGATATCTAGTATATTAGGGAGAAGGTATAAATTCGCCACATTTATATTCTAGCTTTATCTCCAGTCCAAACGTATAGTAGGTCCGGAGTTAATCCCCGCCGCCTCTAAATTACAACCAGCATCTCATTGGTTTTTGAAAACTCACGTCAGCGCGACGACGCGAGTGACGAAAATTACAGTCATATTTTCCGACTGAGGAGAGTGTAGCGAAATAGCCCAGCCTCCTTTTACGCCCCCCCCCCCTTGTATTTTGAAAGGTTTAAATTCGGCCTTAACTAAAACCAAGAAGTGATATCTAGTTTATTAGGGGGAAGGTATAAAATTCGCCGCATTTCTAGCTTTATCTCCAGTCCAAACTTATAGCAGGTCCGGAGTTAATCCCCGCCCCTAAATTACAACCAGCATCTCATTGGTTCTTGAAAACTCACGTCAGCGCGGCGACGCGAATGACGAAAATTACTTGTATTTTCCGACTGAGGAGAGGCTGCGAAATAGCCCGGCCTCCTTTTACGTCCCCCCCTCCCTTGTATTTTGAAAGGGGGACTGGGACTATGGCGCGCGAATACAAAGGCATCTTATACCTTTTCCCTAATAAACAAGATATAATGTCTTCTTGCTAAAACTAAAAGAAAAGAATGGGCTTCTTTGCGCGTTTAATTAACTTTAAACCACCCTTTAAAAAAATCATGTTTCATTACCGCCCTTATGGGTTGATAATACTGAAGTTTGGCGGGATTTACGTACATTATTATTATTATTATTATAAAAAATGGGTGTTTTTTTATTTAGTTAAAGATGCTAAGACTAGGAATTATAAAAATCATTAAAATTGAAAGGGGAGTTTTTGTTTTTCCTTGAAATTAACTTAAGCTTCTTTGAAATTGATATTGAAGGTTAAATCTTGCTACTTACTATCTGGTTAATTTTATGCCGATTCATGCCATTACCTTTAACAAAAATATAATTATTTTGAATTTTAATGTATATGTATATGTATATGTATATGTATACTTTAGGCCTATTATTAAAACTAAATTAATTATCCTTAGGTAAAAGTAATTATGGGAGAAGATCGGGAAACTGTCGGAGAATTATTGAGCATCGATAACAATGAAGGCGTTGTTAAAGTATTTTCGGGAGATCTAGCCATGTTAAAATTATGCTATTTGTGTAAAATGAGCTCGGTTTGAATGGAAATTGTATAATTTACTTAAATAATACATATGTTCATTCATTTTTTATAATAAAATATCGGTACTATACAATTTGTGTCAAAAATGTTTTCTTTCAAAATATGCTATTGAACCATTTACTCCCACACCCCTCTACCCTGCCGATCTATTTTCTTGGATTTAAAATGGCTCCATGGTGGCAGATTGATAGCAGTCAATGGAAAACGGCAAGTTCGGCAACACAATGCGATACCAGTTTTGCCAAGGCCTACCTGTCCCGAGTTATTTCCCCCCCCCCCCACACTGTTGGAAGGTCAAGGGGTCAAATTTTAATTAGTAATCGCATTGTCGCGGTACGGTCTATTTGCCGCGTTTTTAATTACGCTAATAAGTCAAGTTCGCGATAATTAAATACCATGACGTTATTTATCAACGTTTGGACAATATTTAGTCGCTTTCTCATGTATGTTACATCAAAATGGAAACGGAAAACATAATGGAACTCATTTTGGAATCGACTGAATCCAATTAGCATCGTGGCAACTTGGGTAAGCCTTTGCTTATTTTAAATTCTATTTAGGAAGGTTTTGATTGATTTAAAATACAAGGAAACGCGGAGATATACGTTTCTTTTTGCATATATTAGGGTGCAAAAAGTCATAAATATGTCATTTTTTGGCTACATGAAGAGTTTTAATTCTTCAAAAATGTTTTAAAGATCACGCTAGGGTGCCAGTTTTAAGTTATTAATTCCAAGGGGTGTAATGTAACGTTAGAGCTTTAGATAGATCTTGAAACGGGACCGTTACAAGAAGGTTAAACTGTTGGGCAATACCCTTATGCATGTAAAAGCAATTATAATGAATGACTTCACGAATGCACTTTCTTGGTTAAGTAACTAAGTTCACCAATTTTCGGTATTTTCAATTATAAAAGGTTGTACTCCATTTTAATGGTACATATGCAGTAAACATCCCCCCCCATTCCGGAACAACGACTGCATTTTTTTTATTGCAATGAACTTTCTGTATCAATATATCTCTGAAATATATGACCCATAGCCAATATACTTTAAAAAAATATATTAAGAAAAATATAATTTTTTTATGTGCCCGGCCCATGTAATCGTTGGAGCGAAACCGTTGTTTTTTGTGCACTAACTGTTAAGTTCACGATATCCCCTATGGAGTTCTTACCGGACTCTTCTGATTGGTTTGTATAGCTTTTACGTTATAAACACGTACGATTGTTAGTTATACTTGACCTTAGATGACCTAAATTCGTACACTTGGGTCTTGGGCATTTAATTTTAAACACGTGAGGTGTTTCAAATATTAGTTTAGAAATAATACTTTTAAGTTGTTTACAAGATACGATACTTCGTGTTTCTTTTTCATAGCTTTATTCTCTTAATCCGTTACCTTTAATTTTGGGAGAGCTCAAATTTTTATAAGTGTTCCGACCGACTGAAAAATCCAAACCATAAGTCCCCGTTCGTCGCGTAACTTATAAGAATCACTGTAATTCCGTGGTATCTAAACCTTTTCCATTTCTTTCATTTCCTTATTATGTCCGAAGACTACCGTTTCCAACTTCTAATTTCCATTCTTTAATTATTATTGTGTCCGAAGACTATAGCTCCTTGAATAGGTCTGAGCTCCATTTTTTATGTCCAACTAAGGACTTCTAGCTTCTTTGCTAGCCCATGACAATCTGATTTTTCTCTTATGTCCAAGTAAGGACTCCTAGCTTTTTGCTAGGTCTCAAAGTTCCATTTCTATTTTCCACCCCCATATTCAAAGTTCAGTTTTGATTTTAACAATTTGCATTTTTGGCCAGATCATCGGCCTTTACCCTTATTACTCTATCCCCTCATTGTCTCTTTTATTTATCTTAACTTTAACTTTTTACTAATGCACGTGCATGTCATACCCTGAATCTTTGATCAGTCTGTCCTATCCAAGCTAACAAATTTTATTACTTTGTTTTTCGGTCAAAGATTCTTTTTAAAGCGGTTATACTTATTTTTCTTACACAAATATCCGACTAAAGCTTTCTATACTGTTTATGCAAGGAACATTAATAATTCAAAGTTTACAAAAAATGTATATAACACAAATTAATACAAAACAAAAAAAAACATGAATATTTTGCGCGCGCGTGAATTAGGCCTAATTTTTGAAAAAAAACATTCAAAAAATGCACATCAATTCAAAATTCATACACTTATTTTCAACACTTTGTGCTAGTCTTACGCCTAACCTAAACTGCTTTGCCTAGGAAGTTGAAAATAGTTAAGTAGTAGCATAAGTTTATACGATATGTTCCATAAGTATGACACTTAATATACTTCGTAATGCTGGAGACTTTTAGTAGTGAGAGCTATTTCGAGAACGACAAGCGAGAATTGACTACACTCGGTTTTGCAGTTGCAGTCCATCTTCCATCTTCCTAGTTTTAGTCTGTACTAAGCCTTTGACAGCGCCTCACAGGTGTCGCTTTGACGTTTCACCTACAAACTCAGTAGCCAGTGACAAACTTATGGAACATATCTAACGAACTTATGCTGTTAGGTATTTTCCAGCATGGAGGATATACAATAGAGGAGTAGACACTTTAACCTTTACCAATGCACGTTTTCAACAAGTGTAGGCCTAATTTTAAACCTTTTAACTTAAGTAAAGAGCACATGATGTAACAAATCTACTTAGTTTCATCTTTATCTTTCAAAAAACAGCTCTACAATTACAATACATGGAAACAGTAACAAAATGGGTAGCACTAAAATTAGAAACCTTTGTTATACACTTATTTTCCTGTTAGAGAATGGCAGTAACCCTAACCCACATATTATTACCTCGATTATTCTCTTCGGTTCGGAAGTATTTAGGCCTAGTTTTTATTTTTTCTTGGAAAAAAGTAAAAAAAATATGCTAAAATGCAAGAAAACGAAAGTCTACTCTTAAATGTGTTTTCCTTCCTTTTAGAGGAAAGAAAAATGTATTATTTTTCTTTCAATTTAAATAAATTCTCAGTATTACTACGGGATTCATCAGACCATAATAACTAAAGTATCAATTATTAATTTAAATTTTTAACAAGCATTCAAATAAGGGCGGACTCGTGGTCACTGTAGGCAATTTTGTAATTGGGATTTACAAGCGGTAAATACGATTAAATTATAATAAAAATGATGAAGAAATAATTTATAAATTTATAATATATAAAACAATGGCTCTACTTGAACAGAGATGCTCTGAATTTAGAGATACTCATCTTTATCTTTAAAACCATGGTACAAAAGAAAACCGCAATTTAATAATTAATTTCTTCAAGACTTTAAATTAAAGTTCTCTAAATTGTAAACTAATTCAATCGAAAGTGTTAGTCGCGTAGATTTTTATACAGGAATTTTAAAGTCTATATCAGGGATAGATTTAATTTTAGAAGTAGGAATTGAGAACGGTTAATATTTACTTCAGTCCGACTCATAGCCCAGTAAAGAGCCCCTCCCTCCAACACGCAACGAACAGTTTAAATTATCTTATTGGCTCACTTAAACTACGTTTTGATGACGTTGCTGGCGAAAATTACGTAATTCCTTTTCACCTCTGTCGCTATGACACGCCTCTTCATTCATACCCCTCCGTCCCATGGAAAGGGGTCCGGGACTTTGACGCGCCCACATTACTCTGTTCTCCATTTCTACTTCTAAAATTAAATCTATCCCTGCCTATATACATAGTTTTTTTAGACTTGGGCGATTCATACCATTATCATTAACACATGGACGCTAGGCTTCTGGTGTTGCATATGGAGACCAAACTCCATGGTGGAGTGTCATCCTTCTTCTATTATCCCCTTCTGATGGTATGAATCCTCATAGAAAGAAAACTACGTATTTTTACCTCATGAATCTGGTAAAATAATTCTCGACTATCACTTTAAATTGGGGAAAAATGAATCATATAGAAGAATCTGAAGAAATTCAATTAAATTTCTTTAAAATTTTAGTCACGTTCTGTAAAATATATAAATATTAAAAGTTGTAAAAAGTAAAGTCGTTTAAATATACAGTATATACACGCCCTTATATGAAGAAGTGAAAGTGGTACAAATACTCCGCAAATGACAAATCCTAGTCCACGTTTATCGTGTCAGCCCAGCCGACTTATTTAGAGATTGTATTTCCGTTAGCACATTTCTTTTTACTTTTACTTGGTAACCTAAAAAAAAATTCCGGGGTTTTTAAGACACAACCCCAAACTCAAGGTGGTCGGTCCCCATGATTTCCCTCGCGGTGTATTTGACCAATTTACGATACGACGTCCTTGGTACTCAAGTTTTAGGTATCTCTTCCGGTTATGTCGAAAGGAAAAGTTAAAAGTTTCTTTAAACGGGAAAGATAATAATAAATGGGCGAAAAGAATCGTAGTTACGTCTGCTTTAGTAGAAAATTTATAAGTGCCTTCTAGCTATCTATAACCCCTTTTCGACTTTACGAACTCTGGGGGTTTTTAGAAATTGATTTATAAAAGGATTATGATTTGAAGTTTTTAAGTTCCTCGTGTAATGAATGGTACCTTACCAACTTCTGTGATTTTTGGTATAGATTTGGTTGGTGATTATACTTTGGTATTTTCAACAATGGCACTTAGTTGACAACAGATGAGGTTGTTAGATTTTGTTGCACAATTTCTTATGCTAAGAGTGGAGCATTTTCAAAATAACCAGGGTTCATACAGACCTGGAAAACTCAGGGAAATAAATAGTTGACAAAACTCGCTGGGAAATTTGTTAGGTTTGATCGAGTAAGGTTGCTCTGAAGGGTTGCTTTAACTATAACAAAACCACTCCTGTTGTTATAACTCGATGTATTGGAAAACACCTGGAGAACTCTAATATATGGGGAAAACTTTTGGAAAACTCAGGGAAATATATGGGAAATTGTTTTGGAAAACTCAGGGAAATATATTGGAAATTGTTTTGGAAAACTCAGGGAAATATATGGGAAAAGTATTTGGGAAACTCAGGGAAATATATTGGAAAAAAACCTGGAAAACTCGTGGAAATATATGGGAAAAAATCTGGAAAACTCGTGGAAATATATGGGAAAAAAACCTGGAAAACTCATGGAAATCGGTTTTCCAAAAGTTGTATGAATCCTGTATAACGAATGAAATCTTTCTAATACTCGTCATAGCCACTTAAAAGACTCGAGTTAATGTTAAGTTAATTAAGTTCTAAACGGGTTTCTAAAATCTTCAACTCTATCTGGGTATTATTATACTGTATATTTGCATCACAGATTCAACTAAATCCTATACTTATCCAAAGAACCCATATATAATTTCAGAAAATATATCGTAACTGCATGGTACACTCATTAAAAAGTTATTCAAACTCGTATTATCCATCGTTAATTAAAGTAGAAAGTATACCGACCGCACCATGATTTAAAATCCTGTTTTCAGACATATATTTACGTATAATATTGTTGCTTTGCGTTATTGAAAATTTACTTTTTACTACGAATGAAAAATATATTTATTATTCAAATTAGGGGTATTAGCATCTAAACAAGCTATAATTTGACTGGTACCAACAAGCTTCTAGTTCCGGGCGGGACGTACATAACTTTTCATCTTGACCTTCGAGAGAAAATTTCTATTTCTTGACGTAAAATGAGTGATACTTCTATTTTCTCTTCTTCCGGTTTTTCTTAAGGGGGGGGGGGTGTAAAGAATCCTTGAATGAGAACTTAAAATAAAATAGCTTTAGCTTTCTTTGTCTAACGTTAATTTTAGTGTAGGGAGAATTTTTGTCAAGACTTACGTTGAAATCTACAAGGTTATCGGTGAACTTTCATTTAAATTTATTTATTATAAAACCCACTTGTAAAAGATATCTTAAGATTTAAATTTCACACGCCCAAAATAAGATAGTTTCGGTTTATTTGATTTTAAAATTAAATTGTTTAGATTTTTTTATTTAAAGTGAGAGTGACACGCTTTGTTGACTAAGGTCATGTGTTCCATAAGTTTGTCACTGGTTTCTGTGAGCTTGCCATGAAGTGAATGAGGTAGGTCATAGCGACGCCTGGTGCTTGAGGCTTAGTACAGACTAAATAGGAAGATGGACTGCAAAATTAACCACCCAGTATAGTACTTCAATTCTCGCTTGTCGTTCTCGAACTAGCTCGAGCTGTAATTAAGTCTCTAGTATTACGAAGTATAGGTAGTGTCGTGATACTTATGGAACATTACTTATAAACTTATGCTAAGATTTAAGGTTCAAAATTTTATCTTTTGTAAAAATATACACGTATTGAATTATTTACAAAATTTTGAAATTCTGCGAAATTTGACGTATATTTAGAATCACTTTTCATAATGCGCTAACCAATTTTAGATATTTCCACGCTATTTCGAAAATATTAGTCAAATTATATTTGGGTTTTATTCAAAATCAGGGACCCCTAACACTTTCAAAAACACTTTAATCAACAAGTTAATACTAACTTTCAATTCAAGTAAAATGTTTAAAAAAACACACATTGTCAACAACCGAACATCAATTAAAATCAGCAACCATGAAATTAACAATAACATACTTAAATTGAAGTTTAATTAAAGATTAATAGAATATTTCTATTTGAAAACCGTGACCTTTCATTGTGAACTTCAATCAAAATTTTCCAATATATTTTTTCCGCTAGGTATAAACACGTACTATTTAGTTTTTAATTGGAACAATAATTAGTTTAGCATTGAGAACGGTTTGTTAAATGAACGTGCTGTTCCGTAAACAGTGGAATTATTTGGC
Organism: Phalangium opilio; assembly: GCF_054372755.1. NCBI lineage: Eukaryota > Metazoa > Arthropoda > Arachnida > Opiliones > Phalangiidae > Phalangium > Phalangium opilio. The sequence goes on along the minus strand of NW_028324187.1, from coordinate 642,497 downwards.
ACGTGCTGCCTAAAGTTCAATAATTGAAAGGCGAGGTCTTTTAAAATATGACAATAACAAATGCGCGACACTTTGAAAGAACTCGCAGCACGCCATGCCAACAGGAAAATTGAAGGCAAAAATTATGGTTTTTAATTAAAAATTTTTACATTTGATAGCCCGAAGCTCATTACGCTATATAGATTTATTACCAAAAGGGTAGTTTAAATCATACAAAAAAACGGACAGGGCAAAAAATGGTTCAACCGAATATTTTGAATTCCTTCACGAAAAACTATTTTATCTGAAGTATATAATACTTCTCTTCGAGGGAAGTGTATCACAAAGCTGGCGGGGTAATTATAACATGATTCTTTCCAACATCATTTTACATTTGGAGCAGGAGACCAAACAAAAGGGGTGAGCCTGGAAAGAATCATGTTACGTAACTAAAGCATTAAGAGGATACAGACTATTATCTTTCTGTTATCATCTTCTGGTTTTATCAAGTTACGATGAAGATTTTGCGTGAAATTACGCAGTGTATTTATTGAATGGAAACCCGTTTATCTAACTATGAAAAGTTTTGGTATCGTCCAATAGGTTTGATTTACTGCTATACCTAAAATAATTTTAAAAATATGTAAAAAAAAATAACAAACATTAATTTAAGCAACTTTCTCCTCTTGGTGTCGCTATTATCGTTAATTTTGGTACGTAAACCAAATAATAATATTTATGCATTCGTGATCTAAAAATCTACATTTTCTGGTGATTTAGTGAACTAGATTTTTTATTTTTTTGGGGGGTGCGATTGTGAAATGGAATTCAAGGCTTCGTATCACCAAAAACACAGTCCTTTTGAAACGAAATCGGCACTTCCTATCTGCTCTACGCGGAAGGAAACGGTAACATATATGAAGATTATAGCGGAACCCTTTAAAATGCTAAATATTTCCGTTATGTGATACTGTTTATCTAGTTAATTGAAGCCAATGAAACGCGAAGTTAGGTCCCAGCAACTTTAAACTTCCCCGTGGAACTAGCGGCTTATAGCCTATTTCATATTGGCTTTAGTTACTTAGATATGGTTAACGCGTTGAATGGCAAATTAAGGCATAATTGCTCGTGACACCTTTGAATCAGTTACCCAGAACGCCAAGAGACTCGAGTACATCAACTATGAAAGGGAAATTTAAAAGGGTTGAAAAAGAAAGATAATACACCGCAAATTAGATACGCTAGAGCAATTTGAATTTTTGTATGGCTACGTGTGGTTATGAAACCGTACTAGGTTATGCGTTCATAGTGTGTGTGTTTGTTTGTTAGTTGGTGGTGGTTGGCTTTCGTTAGCCCGTTGTAGCAAAGAGAGTTGTAGGGTCATGAAGTGAGTGACTTAGGTCATAGATTCTAGGTAAAGCGACTCCTGGTGAGGCGTTGTCAAAGGCTTAGTACAGACTAAATAGGAAGATGGACTGCAAAATTAACCGAGTGTAGTCAATTCTCGCTTCCGTCGTTCTCGAACTAGCTCAAGCTGTAAGTCTCTAGCATTACGAAGTATGCGTATTGTCATACTTATCGTTTAACACATCTTATAATATTATGTTTATACAAATAACGATACTGATTATTATTTACAATTATCCCTTTAAATTAATGAAATTGTAACACCGAAAGTAGGCGTAATAACGTAAAGTTAAGATTACATGATTTTCTAATTTGAGATAGGCGCGCCCCTTTTCGTACATTGATTCTTTAATATTAATGAACAGTATTTAATTTATTATATTAAAGGAACGCTTACCCTGTTTTTTAAATTGTGATTGATCGCCAATTTTTAACAACCTGAATAAATAAATTGTCTAGAAGTGTCAAAACGTTACATGCTTCAGCAACAATTAATTACCAGGAAAGTTTCCATTTGACACCTGTGGGGTACCTGTAATTTTTTTTTTTGAACGGAAATTATTAATCAGATATCTTAGAAATTATCTATACACTTAGTTTAATTTTGCTCGGGTAAAACAGAAAACTATTTCCTGAAAACTCTGCTGGAAACGTCATGGGTCTGAAATTTAAGGCAAACTCAGGGATTCCAATTTTGTCATGAAACTCAGGGATTAATTAACTAATTTAGTTCAGGTCCTGTAAAATCCTATATTTTTAACCTGTCCTATATTACCCTATATTTTCATGAAAGGTCCTATAATATCCCATCTTTTTGACTTTTTAAAGTTATAAAGTTTTCGTATAATCAAATTTATCAAAATTTAATCTTAAAGAAAATTTGACATTCCCGTGTTGATAATTGGAAAGCAATGGAACGAAGTTATATTTTCCTCAAAAAACTAATCCAGTTCACAAATTACACAACCGTTACTAACAATAAAAATTACTGTAACTACATATTTGACCATGAGAATTTTTAAAAACAATTACATTTTTTCAAGTTTAAACTATGCATTATTTAAAACTTTTAAAAAACACTTAAGATTTAAGCATCACTTTAAACCCTTTTTTCCCATCAGTCACGCATTAGTTTCGTTTAAGGTTTTTCAGTCCAAATCAATCAATACTTAACCCAAAAAAGGAAAAAAGAAACATTATAATTCACGACGCGTATCTTATAATATAATTAAGAAATAAATAAAAATTTAGTTTAACTTTAACCAACTTTTCTACTAATGTTAATAACTTTGACATGACCGACCGATCTTGACCAAAGTTGTACCAATTACGATTTTTGGGGGAAAAAGAAAGAAAGAAACCTGCACACGGTATTACGTGAATCGCCGACGTTACCCCTGGCGAATTGGGGTCAACGAGGGTTAAGAGAAAGTTACAGTCAGAATCAAGTTTGCCAAAAAACCTAAACTATCTTCCAAAGAAAGGACAAGCCTCGTGAAAAATTAAAATTTTTATAGAGATGTTTTTATTCAGAGCAGGGATAGATTTAATTTTAGAAGTAAGAATGGAGAACAGAGTAATTTGGGCGCGCGTCAAAGTCCCTAATCCCCTTCCACGTGACGTAGGGGTATGAAAGAAGAGGCGGGTCATAGCGACAGAGGTAAAAGGAAATGACGTATTTTTCATCGTCCCCGTCAGCTACGTCATCAAAACGTAGTATAAGTGAGCCAATAAGATAATTTAAACTTTTCGTTACGTGTTGGAGGGAGAGGCTCTATACGGGGCTATGAGTCGGACTGAACACTGAAGTAAATACTAACCGTTCTCCATTCCTACTTCTAAAATTAAATCTATCCCTGTTCAGAGCTAAATAAATCAAATTTATTTCTTTATTTATTTATTAGAAGTTTGTTAATCCGTTATTAATTGACGAGTGGCTAAAAGTGAACCCTCTATAACCAATAACATTTAATTTAAAGAAACTCGGTTTAATATAAATGACCACGATAAACTTTAGTTATTTTCATGATAGTTTTCCTTTAGAATATTGAACGAGTTGCCTAAACAAAAACCATCAACATTTTTATTTACAACACTAGTACGTGCAAACTAAATAGAAACATTAGATAAGCTTAAAGTCCCGCTTTAGGCCAAGCTGCACGTGAGTTAAACTGCGGGAAATCGGGTTGCTGTATGGTCGACTAACACGTTTCCAATCTAGGGCTAAAACTTGAACTTTCCTTTTTTTTAAAAAAAAACTTGGGATTTTTATACGTATTATTTTCCGATGCCATAATAAATGAAAATTGAACCGAAATTTTCGTGTGTTTAATTTTTGTAAAATTGAGGGGAATTTTTAAATTGGTCTGGTCTGGTATGGGGTACTATGTTTGTACCACATTAAAACCACCTTATAGGTGCGTCAAATGATGAGCTGTATAGCCTGAAAGAATTTATATTCGGTTATTTAAAATTTAGTACTTTTCGTGTAACCTATTTCCCATTGGTTTAATCACGCCGATAATTAGAAATTAGTTCATTTAAATATTGGACAGAAGTCACGAAATTTTTAGTGACTCTCATAAAGGCTGAGATCCAAAGATAGGAGAAAATTAAAAACGGGCATCAAACAATTGTTTATTTCACCAAAGAGAATATACCAAGAGGAGCAGAAACTTTGTAAATAGGGACCGGCTCTGAATTTGGAGAAACTAGTTCCGGTTGTTCAAGTGACCGTGTTGTCTGCTTAGAAATTACCTTTTGTTCGTCAACGGTCAACCCAGAGATCAACCCTTTTGCCGCCACCAAAAATAAGCAGCCGACATAATTTAACCAATGAAAGGCATCGCTTCTTAGCCAATCAACAAAAACCGGATCTAGTTACTACAAAACCGTGGCCGGGCTATTCAAAAGCCTTGTGAAAGGCTAAACTTTCTGCTCCTCTTGGTATATTCTCTTTGATTTCACCATATGAGAACCGTTGTTGACGTCACGTCACCGTAGCTCCTCCCCTCTCAGTACCACTCTATAGATGCTCGGTTATCACTTCTCCTCGAAACCCCCTTTTATTTTTTTGTTGAATCTCGACCTTTAACTTCTTTCATATTCTTGTTATAAAATACTGAACATGAAATAAATTCGTCTCTAACATGAAAAAGGAGTGAAAACATTGATTTCTTAACTAACAAAACATGCTACAAAATTTAGAGGAACAGAAAAAATTAAAGCTAACAAGTTACCGTCACGAATGTCACGATTTTTAACAATGAAACTTAAGTTTTGACAAATTAAGTCAAAATTTAAAATTATATAAGCTACAGCGAGGAAACAGTTACTGGTAATATTTTTTATTAATAAAGCAGCTGGTTTTCAATGATAGCTCCATAGTGCAGATCCCCTTGGGCCTTTTTTTTCTAGGCTGGTTAAGCAACGTCATAATTCATCCGGACGAGTGGGGGTGGGAGGGGCTACTAGGTAATATCTCCGGTATTATTTCCGTCTAAATTAAAGTTAACTCTGGATTGGTATGATTACCTACATTTTTGCTCCACATTTCTCGTTTGACTGAACTAGCTAGCTAGCTAGGTAGGCCCGGTAAAAAACGAAAATTTACCTTCGATTTTTTTCTAGCGGTACTTTCACCCTAATATTAATGCTTAGAAAATGTATAGAATCATTACATTAGTCATTCGAGGCCTTTTATTTTTAGAACCGGCCAGTTTTAAAGGAAGTACCTTTCCCCGTAGAGAGACTAGATTCCAGAAACTCTGAATAAAAGACAGTTAAAAAGAAAAAATTAGCAAAACCAGTCTCGATTTTGTTAGACTTTAAATGATACCAGAAGCTAATAACTTTGCTCTAATTAGTCCACACTTCTTTTTAAATGGTATTCGTCACGTGTACAGTCTCATACGGATCACGACTGTAATATCCCGCTCCTGAAAGTAACCCCTAATAAAGATTTGTACACACTTTATGTTATGGATTTCTTTTTTTTTTAATCATGATTATTTATACGAGGAAGCTACGTACGCTATCACTTCCTGCCATTTAAATCTATCTACTGATTTTCTAGACGATTTGTTTCCGAATAGAATCTCAATTCTTTTATCCTTTTGTTAAGATAAGTTCTTAGAAATTTGTTCATTTTAGTGAATAAAAGATATAATTGTTAAAATTCAAAGGGAGAGTGAAGGGGATAATTAAATGATTGGAAAACAATGAATGTAATTTTTAAAAAAATTCAAAAAGGGCTCTTAAGTAATGACTTTGCATCTAGCCAATTACAGTGCGCCTTTTTGGGAGCTATAGATATTTTCCACAATGGAGCTCTCTCAGAAGTCTTACGTCCTCATAGAGAGGTTTCAGTTGGAGGAGGAGCTGAGTCTCGTTGCCATATTGGTGGGTTTAAAGCAGGAATGAAGCTGAGACCACCCAATATGGCTGCCAGAACAGTGGTAAGACTTGGGAGGGTGCGACCTACTACTATCCCATCTGAAAGCTCTCTCAGGAGTCAGAAGTCTTACGTCCTCATAGAGAGGTTTCAGTTGGAGGAGGAGCTGAGTCTCGTGACATAATTTACTCTGCCATATTGGTGGGTTTAAAGCAGCAATGAAGCTGAGACCACCCAATATGGCTACCAGAACAGTGGTAAGACTTGGGAGGGTGTGACGTACTACTATCCCATCTGAAAGCTCTCTAAAGAACCAGGTATCAAACATGGCCGCCTACTGCCAAAGCTAAGACCGTGACGTTTTACCTAGATACTGACGTCACAACTGAGATAGAAGGTAATGCAGTTATGACGTCATAGCCCAATCAAATTTCCCGGTCAATTTTAATTTCAATTTTGGAAATTTCACAATACCGACAACCCTGTGATTGTGACCGACCCCTCAATTGACAATGAATACTAATTAACATATTGAAAATTATTAATTTTGTCACGTTTGACTTCAGGCTTTGTTTTCTTTTTTCGGAAGTGGGTAATCTAGAGTCGTGTTTGCCCTTTTTGAAGTGTTTGTATGACTGTCTGCACTTCCTAAGGCTACAAAAACAAAACATATGATCAATATTGACTTATTTCCGTTCAGGGTATTTACCTAGAACACTATAGTAATGTATTAACATAAAGTATGACCAGGGATAGATTTAATTTTATAAGTAGGAATGGAGAACAGAGTAATGTGGGCGCGCGTCAAACTCCCGGGCCCCCCTTTCACTGGGCGGAGGGGTATGAAATATGAGGTGGGGTCATAGCGACAGAGGTAAAATGGAATTACGTATTTTAAGCCGTCCCCGTCAGCAACGTCATCAAAACGTAGTTTATTTAAGTGAGCCAATAAGAAATTACAAGCACTTTATTTTAGATTTACAAGCACTTTTTTTTAGATTTACAAGCACTTTTTTTTAGATTTACAAGCACTTTTTTTTAGATTTACAAGCACTTTTTTTTAAATTTACAAGCACTTTTTTTAGATTTACAAGCACTTTTTTTAGATTTACAAGCACTTTTCTTTAGATTTACAAGCACTTTTTTTTAGATTTACAAGCACTTTTTTTTAGATTTACAAGCACTTTTTTAGATTTACAAGCACTTTTTTTAGATTTACAATCACTTTTTTTTAGATTTACAAGCACTTTTTTTTAGATTTACAAGCACTTTTTTTAGATTTACAAGCACTTTTTTTAGATTTACAAGCACTTTTTTTTAGATTTACAAGCACTTTTTTTAGATTTACAAGCACTTTTTTTAGATTTACAAGCACTTTTTTTAGATTTACAAGCACTTTTTTTTAGATTTACAAGCACTTTTTTTAGATTTACAAGCACTTTTTTTAGATTTACAAGCACTTTTTTTAGATTTACAAGCACTTTTTTAGATTTACAATCACTTTTCTTTAGATTTACAAGCACTTTTTTTAGATTTACAAGCACTTTTTTTTAGATTTACAAGCACTTTTTTTTAGATTTACAAGCACTTTTTTTTAGATTTACAAGCACTTTTTTTAGATTTACAAGCACTTTTTTTTAGATTTACAAGCACTTTTTTTAGATTTACAAGCACTTTTTTTAGATTTACATTTAATTTAAAATATTCGTTACGTGTTGGAGGGAGGGGCTCTATACTGGGTGGTCTATGAGTCGGACTGAAGTAAATACTGACCGTTCTCCATTCCTACTTCTAAAATTAAATCTATCCCTGGTATGACACGTGATACTAAATTTCTTAAGGAAGCCTTTTTGAGTGTCACACTTATAATTATGGTTATATACTTTTGTAAAATTGTCGGGGGAGTGAGTGAGTCTAAGGTAAGAAGGTAGTATTTAATTTAGCCTAGAAGGTTTCTGTAATGAAAAAAAATGTAGGTTAACATTATACCATTGATTAGTAAAACAGTTTCCTCCTAAAACAATTTTTTTTTATTTTTTTGTGTGTGTATGTGAGCATATACATTGGGTTAACTTATTACAACGGAAGAAAAAGTATTAAAACGGAAATAAAATTCGAGCACTTTTTGAGTCACAGCTCAATAAATTTATTTGGAGAAAGTCAACTTTGTTTTTGGACAAATTGGAAAATGAATAATTGCATTGGACTTATATTTTATATAACGATTTTTATCAGTGAAATAAATATAAATTTTAAGTGTTGCCAATCATTGCTGAGTGCAATTTCAATCGCTACCAACAACAGCTTGTAGTTCAGTTCAGTGCAGTTCGATTCGGTTTTAATTTAATTTTTTTAATAAATTTTAATTGCCTCAGAATTTTTTATATAAAGATTTTTATCAGTAAAATAAATATAAATTGTTAAGTGTTGCCAGTCATTTGGGAGTGCAATTTCAATCGCTACCAACAACAGCTTGTAGTTCAGTTCAGTTCGCTGTTAATTTAACTTTAATTTTTTTTAATAAAGTTTTTCAGAACCTTAATATCACTGGGTTATGTTTAAGATTCAACTATACCTTTAACTTTAATATGACAGGTTTAAACAATTAATTTTGAATAGTTTGCGAGGGTATTGTATAATGTGTTCAATAAGTAGATAGAGGCGCCATTGTAATATATGTTTTCCCCGTGACACGAATTTATCACATTGTGAAAGTGTTATACCAAACGCGTATGAACTGAGGTTCATTTGCCAATATAACGAATTTGTTCAAATGAAATGAAATGAAAATGGGTGCTTGATGATGAGAAACGAGGTTTAGAGGTTTAGGTTAACAAACAATATTGACCAGATTGGCTCCCCATCGCTACGGCCTCAACTCTTAACCCTTTCAAGTTGTTCTTCGTGAATGAAACTATAATCATTTCGTCAGTTTTGGAAAAAAAAAGAAAAAGGTCCAACATATTATTCAAAGAGATAGAATACACGTAATTTTGTTCGCTAGACCCTCGTAGAGTTGCCCATTAATTTTAATTATCCATCAAGGTATAAGAAGGTATACTAATTTGCTTGATTATTTTCTAATATACAGTATACAGGGTGTTATTGAAAGGCAGGGCAGATTACACAGTCAAAAGGTCAGCCGTGTACACCGATTATGACGAGTGACTGACCCCTCGAAAAATAATTATAATTGAACTCTTTCACGGATTAAATTTATTTAAGAAACTGAAGGACAATTACTAATTTAAATTTAAATTAAAAGATTCCGTTTCTACACATTATATCTTGAAAGAACGCTGCTTTTCTAAATATAATAAAAAATAATTAGCATCTAATTAGTCTTAAAAACGAGGTCTACTGTGCCATCCGCCATTGCTTTAGTGGCGTCTGCTAGCCCGAACCATGACTTTACCCTTACTTCGCTCAGCCTGTGAGAATTCAACCAATCCCGTAGGGATAAGAGCTTCGGTTTAGCAGACGCCACTAAACCAATGGCGACATGCGCAGTAGTCCTTGATTGCTTTTAAGACTAATTATCATATTGTAATAAGAGATCATTTATTTATTTAATATTTAATTCCTTTTATATTTAGAAAAAGGCCGTTTTTTAAGGTATAATGTTATGTTACCTGAACCTTTCCTTTAAGGGGTCATCCGTAAAACACGGTGGGTGGCCTGGACGGAAAAATATCGAATTTTCCACCCTGTATAGTGAAATGTATGGATCATATTTTTCAAATAACTCAAAAGTTGTAAATATCTCAAATATTCAAGGTTCGAAAGTTACGAAAATACCCTAGCTGTTGTTATTGTTTTTCACGCAATAACCGAAACCCCGCCATTTTGATTTTCTTCTTTTTTCAAGGACTTTGTCTTGACCATAACATCTAAACAAAACCCAAAAAAAGAACTATAGATAATTATGATATATAATTGAAGAAATACCTATTTTTTCCAACCATCACCTTAGGGGGTAAAAAAAATCTAATTTAAAAGTACCCAATGTTTCGATTCACGAAAAAGGCCAAATTATAAGTTTGAAACAACTCATCAAAAACAGAAGGCATTGTGATGGCGTGGAATAAATATCTCCAAAGGGCCCCCTAATTTCATGACCCAGAAATATTAGGGAAAAACATCCCAACGGGGAAAATCCCTGAAGATCGTTCAAATGAAAATCATATAACTTTTACTTTCAAAATTGAAAAACATTTCTTTTTTTATGTGAAGTGAAATTTCTCGGTTAGATGCTATGCTTATGAAATCTTTCCCTTCAAAGTTCTACGAACTATTTCGGAATATTTTCATAACCTTGAAGAAAAAGAAATGTATTTAAGTTAATCCATATTTCATTTTAAGTTCATAGCGTTGTTAAAGGCGGGGGTGCCATGTGGATCTTGCGGGTGAATTCTGTACCTTACGTTGTATCAGAAGCGTATAATTCTTCTATTTGAGAGAAGTGTACCACAGAGGGATATTGTAACATGATTCTTTCCAACATCATTTTACATTGGAGTGCTCAAGGTTACTAAACCGAATCACATACGCGATAAATAATTCCCTCATCATTACTCTATTAGAGCTTAATTATTTGCCAATTAAGGTGCATGCGCTAGTGGATTTTTGTCCCACGCCAAGACAATCAAGGTTTGTTAGTTGATTGCTGAAGATTTAGTACCAAACAGTTTTAGAATTCACCCCCACGGTGCTATAGTTACACATCTGAAGTTTGATGAGCAGCAGAGCTAAGACCATTAATTGTTAATGGTCTTAGAGCAGAGCAAGCAGAAAGGGGTGAGCCTCGGAAGATTCATGTTATACATAACTGAAGTATTAAGAGGATACAGAGTGTCACACTTCTTTTATTATCCTCTTCTGTTCGTATTAAGTCACGGGTATTACCCGGGGCCAACACTCGTAGACCGTGTAGTAAATTTAATATTTGTCTGAAATTTATGATGCCTACAAATTACGTCTATTTGCAATCGTTATAGCTCGAGTCTTTCTCGAAACTCTTACCGCACATTCCTTAACCCGTTTGGTTGAATTTCGCATTTAAATTCTCGTCTGATATGATGATGGAGGGTGATTAATATCGGCGATCTTTTGAAAATATCAATTTAAATGCGTTACATTGGAAATAAAACTCCATGATCAATGATCAATTAGACTCCAAAGTAATCATTCAATCGTTAGAAGAAATCATTTTATAAGACGTATATGGTGTTAGAAATCAAATTAAGATGTTTTTAATGTTCAATAAATGGTTAATAGCCATTTTCAATGTATCTTTATCGGGATATACAAGGGGGTTGATACTTGCGCAGTCTCGTGATACGAAAAGACTACAGCGCAGGCGCTAAAAAGCGAGATGGAAGGCAAAGTTTTACCCCCGTGTCTTACCCTCTTGGTTACATCGAAATGGTCTATCGTTAGGTTACACTCTGTACATTGAAAAGCCTCGCATTTATTACACGTAACTGTAATCGTTGTACTACAATAATGGCGCAGTAGATAGAGCCAAGCCCAAATTCGAATCTAAATCAAGTTCTATTTAATTAATTTTTTACATAATGCGTGTATTAACAATCATGTCATGGACTAACGCTATCAGTGAATGCATCGGGACATCGATCATCCTTTTAGACAGGACCTATTCCATCTCCTTGGTTCAATACTTTATTCACTCCACTTGCAGTTTGTTTATTTACCTACCTAGCGTGTGAAATATTATTTAATAATCTCTGAAATGAGTTTTATCTAAAATTCTAAATATTTCACATCGAAGATCATTTTTTTTTGGACTTTAAATTCATATTTTCTATATTCTGTAGGAAGAATTAATGTTTTCAGTAAGATTTGGAGCTCAGAAATAAACGTTTAATGAAATTGAATTTAAAATATATTTGAATTTAATCGAAATATTTAAGAGTTTTATTTCTATCCTTGTGAAATTTAAAGTATTTTATTTTTTTTCTATTTTGAGTTTTCGAGGTCTTTGCGCACGCTGTTTTCTATCACGCCAAAATGTCGTTGATTATATTTTAATCAAATTTAAATACTTTGATTCGGAATAACCCTTGGATCTTATCTATCTTTAAAGAGGGTAACAGAAACCATTGTTTTTGTTATTTATGTCATGGCCATATGCCTATCGACTTGATTACGGACGTCACTACCGGTCGAAACTAAGTAATTAAGAGGTTAATTTACATACGAGATTCCCTTGCTAAATATTATAATACATTTTAATTTATATCTTAACTTAACCCCTAAATCATCCATCAAACGATATAATAGAATATTAGGTCTATAACGAAGAAGAAATAACAAATTTCTACTCTAGCCGCCATTTTTCAAGATGGCCTCTTATTTATACGAAAAATTAAACAGATGTGGAATAAGACTTATTGAACGTATATGCAAATTTTCAAACCAATCTGTTCAAATATACTTCAGTTATTGCGTCTTGAAAACAAAGTATTTCGCAAAAAAATTTAATTAAAAATTATGCGTAATCGTTTATGCTTAAGTTTTGTTCCAGGAATGAATGTATGTATTGAAGTTCCCTAACCGGATTTTTTGGGAAATTAATCTTTAAAAGACTCGGTGTTTATTGCACAACAATTTGTAGGCATAATTCATCTATGAAAATTTACAAATTGATGAATTACAAGATTTGAATAATATGAAATTGAGCCTCGGTTTTTTCCCAATTGTCAAAACGAAGAAAATTCAAAATTATTATTTATTAGTTTGCTTATGCGTATGACGTCAATTTATAAATTTTAACTAAACTTTGAATTGAATATACATTGTGTTTCTGATGAGTCTGCCATAATTAAAGGGGGGATGTTCTTTGGGTGTAGGATTTTGAGTCGAAAAGGTTTTATGACATTTTTCGGTACTAGTTATAAGTTGAGTATGAGCAAGAATTTATAAATATTTTCCAAGAATATTGATTTTTTTATTTTTTCATATTACTGTATCGAATATTCATTAACGGTTTAATTAATTTAAGAAATTTGAATATTTTCATGGGTTATCCATAAATTAAATTAAAAAGAAATAATAATCGGGTAAGATGATCGCGAGGTTTTGCAGGTTGGAATTCTACGAATGACGATCGTGGGGATTTTCAAGTAATTAGCATAAAATATTTATTAGCCCCGCGCGCCCGCCTCTTTTGAAATTAAAGGGTGTATTACCCCCGCTGTTCTAAGAGCATTTTAAAAATAATTCTTAAAAAGTTAACCTTGGGAAATATACAGAAATTTATAGAATTTTTTTCTTTTTCAATGAAGATATCTTTGATTTATTTATATTAATTGCGAATTAACAGAAACTAATTAACGAAAAGTTATAGAAAGTTACTTATAGAGTAATGAATGAATGAATGAGGGAATTATTTATCGCGTATGTGATTCAGTTTAATAACCTTTCTCCAAATGTTAAGGGATGTTGGGAAAAATCATGTTACAATTACCCCGCTTTGTGGTATGTACACTTCTCTCGAAGAGAAGTATTATATACTTCTACTTATAGTAAGCGAGCCTCGCTTGCCTAACAGGGATGGAATCTACCAGGGGTAGTTAAAGTTAATAGTTAATTATCCACGAAAATTTGAGAATTATTAGTAGCATTTTTAGCAGTAATGAAGAATTTAAACTCAATAAAAATTTACCTCGAGTCCTTTCCTTCAAATATACGCAATTGTCTAATTTATTTTTGATATTATTTCAAAAAATGTTTTCAACGATGAAAACCGTTCATATTTTGTTTGTTTGCTAAATCAATTTAAAATCAAATGTCTATAGTTAAGGTTAGAAACGGCGTTGTAAATATTGCCCTTGAAAAATCATAAGCATTGAATAATTTTATTTCAAATAACATCGAATTTTTAAACCAAAAAACCCCTTTGAAAATAATTTTTGTAAAGAAACTTTTGAAACCTTTTTACATGGAAAACATCGGTTTGCTTTTGAAGTTGTAAACTCGCGAGTTTTTGGGTGGTTTAATATAAAACCGAAAACCAATTGCGTTTAATATGAATTCGTAATAAAATCGCGAGGATATTAAAATTAACCAACATTAGTTAAGGATAAAGTAATAAAATTTCTTTGAATGTAATTTTGGGAAAATTTCGATTTCTGAAGGTCAGCTTGTAATTTCTATGAAAAGCAATGCAAATCAATGTAATTAAGTTCTAGCATTGCCAAGCTAATAATTTTATGCCTAAATATGTTTTTTAGTACTTTATCTATGTTGAATAGTTTTTTATGTATAAATACAAATAGTTAATAATGATTTTTGCCCAAGGTTTCCATTTTTATGGAAGTAAGCGTAACTGTTCCTAGATAAAATCCGTTAAATGAAGCTTCGAATACCGCAAGGTTTTGAATACCTCAAACTTGTTCAAACTTTAGGCTTAATTATTTTAGGCCGGTCTTTGAAACATTAGACTTAATGATTTAGGCTAGTACTTAAAATGCTAGACTTAATTATTTTTAGACCAGTCCTTAAAAGTTAGGCTTAATGATTTTAAGTCCATCCTCAAACTTGCTCAAACTTTAGGCTTAATGATTTTAAGTCCGTCCTCAAACTTGCTCAAACTTTAGGCTTAATTATTATTCATCTTGTCTCTCTAAAATTAGGCTTAGGTCATGGAATTTCTCAATCGAGAATTGGGACTAGTTCTAAATTTAGATGTAAGTTGCCCAATTCATACAATAACATAAACTTCAAAACCTAATAACCGATAATCAAATAACTCCTCTAGTAAAAAAAGAAAAAAGGTAGTGAAAATTGTATCAAAATATTTAAACTCTCTCCCAAACATCCCTAGGCGATATGCAAAAATAAATAAAAAAAGAGAGAAATTTATGAATAATTTTAAATTTCCGTGCTGCTTATTGTTAATTTATGAATGAGTGCGTAATAGCCCAACACATCCCACACGCTTTTAAAAAAGAACCGGGCTTAAACGAGGTCGTCTCTATAGTTTAATTTGAATTTTAGAAGCCAAAACTCTAATGTAGCCTTGCTATAGCAATTTACCATTGTTCGATATTAAAATAGGCGCTTTTTTGTGCCACTCTAGTCGAGAAATCATACAAAAATGAAAACGAAAGTCCACCCTTTTATCCGCTACTTTTTTAATTCATTTATTACATGTATTGTTGCCAAGAAAAAAAAATTTAAAATATTTGTCAGTATAATTTCCTGACCCTTATGGTCCTGATTAAAGTAGTATTAAAACTCCCATCCTTTCCAACGGTGTCATTCGGGAATTATTTTTCCTTTATGGTGTACTGGGTCACGTGGATAGGAAGGTTGCACGTGGTATATACATTTCTTGTCTTTCCACGTGCACTATAAAAAATAATAATAATTGAACCTTGATCGAACAACGTGTTATTTACGTGCGTTTGGGAACGTCTGTGTATTTGTATGATTCGAGGAACACGACAAAATAGGTGGTTGTTTCGAAGTCTCACCTTGTTATTCTTTATATTATCATAAGTTTATAAGATATGCTCCATACATAAGTATGACACTTCCTATACTTCGTTATGCTAGAGATGTACTTACAGCTCGAGCTAGTTCGAGAACGACAAGCGAGAATTGAAGTCCTACACTCGGTTAGTTTTGCAGTCCATTTAATTGCTATTTAGTCTGTAGTAAGCCTTTGACAGCGCCTCACCAGGCGTCGCTTTACCTCGAATCTATGACCTACGTCACTCACTTCATGACAAGCTCCAGTTTGTAGTAACCAGTGACAAACTTATTATGGAACATATCTTATGAACTGATATTATGGAACATATCGTATGAACTAATATTATGAAACATATCTTATGAGTTTTCACTGAAAGGTCAGCCCGTTTTGCTAAAGGAAAGACTTGGTACGCCATTTTTTAAAAATGGTGTCACTGAACTCTTTCACGAATTAACCTTGGATAATTCCAATTATCCCTAAGAGGGGGCGTGGCACTTATACTGTTCAAGTCGTAAATGGCGACAACATTGAGCACTGTACATTTGAAGCTTTTCCCATTCAACTCAGGTCGTCACTTTTGCTACTAGTTTTATTTAAAATTTAATAATTGACCTTAATTTTAAATAAATAATAATAATAACTTTTAAATATGCTTTGTTTTAAACATTATATACGGGAAATGTGTTTCTCGCGTTTCTTTTAAAACAGTTATAATATTTTAAATAAATTCAATGACTCGTATATTTAATCCCGAGGTAAAACGCGATCTTAATATTAGAAACTTTAGTCATTAACACGAATAAATTATACCCTACGAATTATTTAGTCTAATATAACCCAATTTTAAATGTATATAATATAAAACGGAGCAAGTTCATCAAAAAAAGGGAACACTCTGTCCGAACCTCCGGGCAGTTTCTTCAAACCATTATATATTCTTAAATAACTCGACATTTGATAGATCGCTATTACTTATATGAAAAGATTGAACTCGTGTTTTTGGGATAGATAAAAAAGAAAGGAAAACAGTAAATGTGGTGGATGTAGTTATGGGCAGGTTATAAAATAAGCATTGACAAGGGCTCAGCGTGCAGCTAGACCAACTACTCAACACAATCCTCCTCGAATCTAGGCTAGGTTGGTTCCACAGCGGTCAGTGCCAACAGAACTCTAACTGAATTCGAAATCCTGTTTTTAAACTCAAGGATAGTAAAGAAGGGACTGGAATACACTATTGTTTATCGTTGGTATCACGTGACTGACGTCATGAGTGTCGTTGTTAAACGAAATGGTCACGCGCATGTTTTCATTTTTATTTCAAAGGGCGTATAAACTTATTAATACTTCAAATTGGAAACTATGTGTCTGTTGATACAATTTTAAAGAAGATATAAGCAAATAGGTGTTCAAGCAGGAGACCAAGTGTTAGAGAGGACACAGTGAAGTGGATGACGTTGAGGTACTAAATTCTACTGGACGATACGGGGAAATGCTTGAGATTTGCTGAGAGCTCATTCATGAACGACGCGAGAATTGATTGACTATACTCGGTTATTTGGCAGTCCATCTTCCTATTTAGTCTGCACTAAGCCTTTGACAGCGCCTCACCATGCGTCGCTTTACCAGAATCTATGACCTACGTCACTTCATGACAAACTTATGGAACATATCTTATGAATTTATGGTGGTACAAGTCTTCCAGTAGACTTTTAATAAAACGTCGTCTGCTTCACACAAATAGGCCTAACACGTATAACTCCTGTAAATGCTGGTATCCAGTCCCTTCATGAATGTCCTTTTTCATGACGGATTC
This sequence comes from Phalangium opilio, assembly GCF_054372755.1. Lineage (NCBI taxonomy): Eukaryota > Metazoa > Arthropoda > Arachnida > Opiliones > Phalangiidae > Phalangium > Phalangium opilio. The sequence goes on along the minus strand of NW_028324187.1, from coordinate 625,403 downwards.
GTTTTAATATATTGCGTAACAAACAATATATAACCCGACGAATGAATAACATTATTAAAAAAAAAAATATTAAAAATGTTTCGATTATACTTTAGGGATTTCTGTTCTCATCGAAAAATCACTCTGGTTTTTTAAAAATAAAAAAAAAATGTATTTCAACTTCGGGGTCGCGTTATGATTGAATCCGTACTTCGTAGGACGAAAGAGTTCATACTCAGTCATTCAGAAAGAATTAATTTTACGCTATACGGGCCCCTAGAAACGGAAGGAAACAAGTATAGAGATTCTTACTACAAGTTCTTGTCTCATAGTTGGACGTGTGACAAAATATGGGGCAAATTATAATATGTTTGTAACTATAATGTTTCGAAATTTGGAGATTTAATATTTTTAAGAACCGTTGTCACGGTGGTCTTATAATAATTCTTCTGGTTTCAACACTTAAGCCTTTAAGGTCGTTTATAGGATTATGGGTAATATTTACAGTTAAGTAAAATTAAAAATATACTGTATAAAGTTGCTTGATCCTTCGAGGGAATTTTGTACGATGAATTTATCATAAAAAGACCACCCTAATCAAAAATAATTTGAATTCTAAGAAACGATTTTCTTAATGTTTACTTTTTGCAATGCTCGTTAAATTAATTTAAATTAATTTAAATTAATTAAAATATTAATTCATTAGTTTAAAATACAAATAAGTCAAAGTTAAATTGCCAATAAAAAGGATAATTTCTTCGACGTATCTTTGATGTCTTATTATCTGAACCAGTGAACTCCGATCGCGATGGTAACAATTGTTCCTTGGATGAAGATAGGTTTTAGGCAACATTTTGTACTTTGGAGTTTTTAAATAATTTACATCCTTAATATTGCATCATACTTTTAAGAAACACCCTTTACGAAACAAGTGCATCATAACAGTTAGTTCTATTGACCTATTAGACCTACCTGTGGTAGTAGGTAGGTCAAACTTAACAGGTATTTTTTAAAATTAGTTCTTTCGTATCCTATATATATTTTATATTACTATACTTTGAGGCCAAGTTTATCCTGTGGAGACAGATAAAACCAAAACCAATTGTATGTAATGTAACTGCACGTTCATTTCAAATGATGAATGATTCTCCATGGTAAAGAAGGTAACGTTTGGGTAGCACTAGCATAAGCCAGTCTTTGACAAGAGTGGAGTGCTTGGTATCTTGCTATTAATAGAAAGAGGGCTGGAGGGGGGGTTAAAGTCAATCTCTCACATCCCCCCAAACTACCTACCTGCCGGAATTGGAACGCGGAAACGATCATCCGTAAAAAGTGAAGTTTAAATCCAATTTTTCTTTAAGCTTAAAGGAATTGTAAAGTAGTAGGCGGCTGGATGCGGTTAAATCTTTTGAAATACGTCACTGCACGTGGTATGCCTTCACAAAACTGTTTTGCCCCACCGTTTCATGTGCAATGACGTATTTAATCCCCACTTTACACTGTTCTTTTAACACGGTTGCGTTGGCGTTTAGATAACATGGTCCGGACATAAATTTTTCTCATGGCATGCAGCATCCGCCATTGCTATTGTGTGTTTTGAGGACTGGTAAGATGTTCTTGTATTTCCAAGAACCAAGGTTACCGGGCCACGCTTTTTAAGAGCCTAGTTTTATAGCGCCTTTACTTGACTGTTCTATCAACAACTTGATGTTTATGAAGAAAACTTTAATTCGTTTTAGAAGACGTTTCTCTTACCACGTGAATTCGTGTGCAACGTTAAGCCTATAAAGGGCAAATGAAACTATATAGTCTCGAAAACGTGCAACAAGATCTACTCGTAAAATCACGGATTGTGAATGTAGAAAGTTACTAGGCCTAAATGGTTCTTACTGCTCTGATAAACAAAGTACTCGAATTTATGTGAATTTATAAAATAGGCCTAAATGGTTCTTACGTCTTTGATAAACAAAGTACTCGAATTTAAGTCTTCATTTGACCACGAAAATTTGCGTTGTTATAACTGGGATTTTAATGTGAAATAACATGGGTGACCATGACGCGTGGGGTCAGTGCACACCAAGTTTTACCTTTGACCGTACTAAAATAGGTACGTGTAATCTTCGAAAGCCCTACCATTGACGGTGCAATAGTGATCACACGTAACTTGTGTACAGGTAATCTCAGATTAATTAGCCTCTCGCTGTGACGCAAAAATGTCACGTTGGTTAAAGTCATCCGTTTATAATATACGAGGGGGTAGACACTTGAGAACTCAGGTGTACAATATGTCTTGAACTCAATGTACTGTCAAAGCTGAACTGTGAGTTCCGAAGGCTTTGAACTCAATGCATTGTCAAAGCTGAACTCTTTTGAACTCAGGTGTACACAGAGATCCAGAGCGTCTACCCCTCGATAATATGATGTTGCATTCCAAATACAAGATAGAAGACGTTGTTATGAACAAACAAACATCTTAATTTGTTCTGCACATTGTAATAAGACTTTGAACACAAAATCACGTTATAAACAGACGAATTTCACGGATTAAGCTTTCAAGTGCCTGCGTTTGGTTCTTGAAAATAACATGTACGCCGTCGCCACGGCAGCTTTATCGTTCATTCTCTCTTGGACATCTAATATTGCAAATTTGCAACGGTATTGTTTTTCTGTCTAAGCGCTTAGTTTACTATTGAACCTGGAATACGCTTGGTTATTATCCACACTTTGAAACATAAAAGTTGCCATTTGAAACGAGAATCGTTTGTATTCGTGTTTGCTTCTAGTAAACATTAAGGTGTAATTTGCTGTGTTCATAAACCATATAGTAAAGCCATTTCGACGTGGAAATCCTTTTTCTCTTAATATTTATTCGTATTGAAGGACTTTTATTTTACAAAATGAAGTAAATGAAGCTGAAATTATTTAATTTTTATTTATCCGATAGCGTGTACATAAGTTTATAAGATATGTTCCAAAAGTATGACGACACTACCTATACAAGTTCATAATGCTATAGACTTACAGCTCGAGCTAGTTCGAGAACGATAAGCGAGAATTGAAGTCTTACACTCGGTTAATTTTGCAGTAATTCCATCTAATTCCTATTTAGTCTGTACTAAGCCTTTGACATGCAGCGTCTCACCAGACGTCGCTTTACCTCGAATCTATGACCTACGTCACTTCACGACAAGCTTTGAGTAACCAGTGACAAACTTATGCTTCACATATCTTATGAACTTACGATTACACGCAATACAACCAAAAGGCCAGAAAAACAACTTTGATTTTGGTCTTTTTGTTCTTATAAATTAACAACTTTGAACTAATTTATTTCTACAAGAAGATGCTCATCTTCATTACTTTCCTTTTAATTTTTGTAATTCGCAAACGTACACGAGCCTTGACTTAAATTAATTTATATTCCATAAATAATTTTGAAGGTTTCTTTTTCTCGTGAACATCTGCAGGTTGACCAAATCATGTAGTTATAATTTAAAAGTGAGAAAAATCGTGATAGAAAAGTCTTTCGTATTTACGACTGTTAGCTCATATTACGTTAAACTATTAAAATGTTTAACTTAATGAATCCCATCTCATTTTATCTTTTTAAGGATGTTTTTTGTGAAAATTTGAAAGGAAGAAATGGTTTTTGCAAGTACTTGAGAGTTTTACTACATGGTTTCAATGTAATTTTAATGGATTACGTAATAGGAAAGTTGATTATGACGTCATTTTGTCACCTTTCACCCGGGCTGCTTGCTCCTGAGTCCTGACCTTCTACAAGCTGTTTCTCATTTAACATGGATGTTCTTTGAACAATTTTCAGTCAAAAATGTAACTTCTATCTCCATTTTGCCACAAGCGACACTGTTTTCGAGTTAAGATTGTCCAGAGTAAATTAAGAAACTGATTTAGACAATGATTTCTAATTTAATTAAGGGGTCATCCCTAAAACACTCCATCAAATCTTAACTCGAAAACAGTGTCCCTTATGGCAAAATGGAGAGAAGTTACATTTTCGACTCAAAATCGTGCACCCAAAGAACATCCCCCTTAATTTATGGCAGATTTATCAGAAACACCCTGTACAGGCATGAAATAAGATCTGAGAACAAGCGCAAAACGATGTAAGTTCTCAGAATGTATGTGGGTTCTTGAACGAAAACTTAATAACCTTAATTCAATTTATAAATCGAGAAAGTAAAGTTTAATTTTTTTTTAAACTCTTCTTTGTAAAATTTAAGGTGGTTTTTCTCACACAAGGTAATTTTTTAAGCAAATGATTCTTGATTCTTTAAAATAATAAAAAATAAAATAAAACCAGATATCCATGTAGCATTTTTAGCGCGAAGTAACCTAGAAGCCCATGAGGGGGCTTAACCAACTGTCAAATATCTCAAATTACAAGTTTTCAAGCTCGAATTTACCTTCAAAAAATACGTCACACGTCACACTATAGCAAATATGACGTCACATTTTTTTCTTTCTTCTTTATTTTTAAGATCTCCGTTAAGGCAGGAATTAACGTATAACCCTTTCCCCTTCACCACCTCCTCATTTCCCAGTTCAATGAAAAATAAATTTTTGAATATGTACATTCGAAATAAACCCAAGGTTTTAAGAAAGAAATATATATATTTAGCTTTATCAGCGTGAAACATTGAAAAATAAAAAAAAACGTGTTAGATCGTCCAATAGGAAGCCAGTTTTTTAGTGGAAGATGTGTACACCTTTCCACTCAAACGGTTCCGCCGTACGCTCACATCTTCCGCGCATGCTCAGTAACCACCCATTTAATAATAATAAAAAAAATATCAGTATTCTTTTTTGTTATTCAGAAATACGGCGTTATTTGTGTGAACTTTTGATAAAATCCTAACGCGATACAGGATTGAGGCGATAAGTTGTAGAACACCTCTTCAGAGCGGGTGCTACTAAGTACAGTGCGCCTATAATCAGTTTTAATTTTTTATTTACATTAACTTTAAATCGGGTGCGAGCCGCGCTGTGTTTTTTTGGGGTCTCGCTTTCGACCTGTTTTAATTCTAACTTATTTTTTCTCTGGTTTTGCTAAACTTTTATCGGTCACAACAGCGGGAGATACGCTGTTGAATCGTAATCACGGTTCGGCTTTTCTTTCAATTCATAAAAAAGTTGTCGGAATTTTTGTCATTTGCAGGAACTGTTTGTTGAACATTTACGGTACGGATTAATTTTAAATTTAAATAGCGCGGCTTATTTAGATTAGTTACGGCGGTTATGGCGTTTTCATAATTTGCAAAGTGCCTTTTTTCTGACGACGACGTTTCAATTCGGAACACGTACTTTTAATAAACTTCTCTGGAAGTCAACTGTGCTTCGTTGTTTGCAGGATTATTGGGTGAGTTTTATGTTAATTATTTTTTTAATTTATTGTAAGGGTTAAGTTGAGCTGAGATGTAATTGTTGTGAGTATAGTACGGTTATACATGGTTTTCAGACTAGTTGGGAGGATTGATAGCATTTACACTGCAGGAGTCCAGGGTTCTTTGTAGTGCATTAACTTTGTTGGATAATCCTGGTGTAAATGGTATCAATTCTTCTAGTCTGAATACAATGTACATTGGTTTGTGGTAGAGACCACAGACAGGCCTGGGTAACGTATTTATCGGTATAAAGATTGGGTACGCTTAATTGTCCTTGCAAAATAATTAACGCTATGACAGACATCAGTCATAATCATAAACACTTGCCAGTTTTTACTGCAAAAAAAATTGGATTAATTTTAATTATTGCAGTTTTTTAATTAAGCTATATTTCCCTAATATACTTCATACAATTTAGCAATTATAAGCCATCATAACTGAAAAGTTTATTCAAAAGTACATACGTAACATTATAGTATAATTAAAATTTTCAATTCTTTTCTTAATAGCAGCCCTTGAATAATCTGAGACTTTTCCTTTAATGATAAGGTTTAAACTAAATAAATAAAATGATATAATAATAATACCTGAGTCGGGCCACAATAAGCCTCTGGCTTTCTTTTTTACCCGTCAATAAACCTTATTATTATTATAATAAATAAATAAATAAATAAACAAAGTCAAAAATTACGATAAATACACGCAAAATGGCTTCCTGTAACAACACCACCACACTTAACTTCCGTCTTGGAAAAAAAACTTAAACCGTTCTGTTTCTCGCACCATAAATTGAAATGTATCTATTTCAAACATCTTTTACATAAATGGATGACGTTACTAGGTCAAAGTTGATATATAAAAATGATAAGTGATGGTGCGATCTATTCAAATTATTATTTCCTGTATTATGTTATATTATTATTATTATTTTTGTCTGAGATAAATATGAAAGAAAAAAACACTTAGATTAAGTATGGTGATATATATTTCCCTTTTAAAAACTATATACTCTATTTTAAATATGAATCGGATTTAGATTCAAATCTATCGTGTTAAACCAACCGGAAAATCGGTTCTACTTAACTCTAAAACCGAAAGAGAAAGTTTAAATCTTGAAGACTTCTTTTCATTAAACGAAACAGGCTAGAAAGTAATTTAGAAGCCCATAATGTAAAGATTGTGGTGTCGATCTCCATGAGATGTTCAGACCGCCCTGTTTCAAAAGGGCGTACCATTGTACGGCGAACAATTAAACCTGTAAACCATTTCGGAAGTACATACAGAGAAACCAACACAACACACAGGGTTGAGGCCGCTATTGGGGTACCCTTCCTCTCGCCAAGAATCTCCACCAGAGGCAGTGCGAGTTGGTTAGCCTCCCGCCTGGTGTAGTGAACTCGGGTTAACTCTGTCTGGCGTTGCTTCTTGGCGTCAGGGAGAATAGGGTCTTTGGGCGTGACGTCAAGTTACCTTCCCCCTTTCCTCTCCCCTTGCCGGCTGTCCGCTCTGGCCACGTTAGGACGCCATGTTGACATCCCCTGAAAACCGGTTTTCGCCCCCTATTTCCTCCCCCTTTTTACTCTGGCGGAAACACCCAATGGCGGCGTTGCCCCTGTGTGTTGGTTTCTCTGTTTGTAATTAACGATTTTATCTATTGTCAACAGAAAATATTCCCCTCTCTAAGCTTAAACTTAGTGTGCCAGAGTTGTCAGGCCCTCTGTGTTGTATGGACAAATACTGCCAACCTCTCTCTCAACCTACTCATCAACTGCCTGGCAACACTTCGGTTGGGGAAACGACATAAACACTCTTTCCTTCAGTGTAAACAATGCATAATTGAAAACAATTAAGGAGAACTACGTGATGTGTCTCGCCTTGAAACGTAGGTGGAGCGTGAGAATTCGGAAGTTTTTGGACATATGTTTAGAAAACTTAATTAAAAAGACATAAAAGTAACCTCAAAAATCACTTAGCAGTTAAATTAAATGGTCGGGAACGATTTTAGGCTTAATTAGCAGGCGTTAAAACAAACTTCCAACCTTTTCCCGTCAATAAAATCGATATTTTTCGGGGAAATTATGTTTTTTTGTAGTGAAAGGGGTATCATCATGGTATCAATTACTGTCTCTTTCGATATTTTTGTTCGGCTTGGTTGATTTAATTATCGGAAACTCTCGGTATGAGTGGACGCACACTAAAGTAACATCTTTTCCTTCTTGCCCCTTAATTTTTACGATGAGAATGTAGTAGAGTTAAAGACGGGTGTATGTGTGTTTATAAGGAGAATTGAATGGAAAACGGCGTGTTTTATAGCCTTGGGCTACGCTACAGTTTCATCCTGAAATTTTAACTTCTCGCCCACTTTGCTCATTCCGATTATCTTCCGATATGTAGGTCTCAAAATTAAAGTGATGGTGAAATACAAATATATTTATTGAAAATCGTTATAATTAATAAAATTAAATTAAATTTTAAATTTCATGCTGTTAAAAGCAGAGATCTTACACGATAAAATGCAAAATATTATTTTTCAAAATAGATTAGGCCTTTCTAAAACGGTTCCAAAGTGTCTGGTGTAAACGCGGCTCAATTAACACCCACCATAACCATGCCTTAATTTCGTTTATACCGTGATCTAAATTGACAATTAATTATTAAAAGCATTTAAAAAGTCATAAGTATATAACAACAAAGAAACCAGCTTAAATTATTATTTTATAACAAAATGAAATTGGGAATTTCGGAAAGTTTTCTCGGAATAAATAAATCGCTCGAAAGATCTCGGTTTTTTTTTTTTTTTTTTGAAATTCCTTTCATAAGAAAAGAATACAATAAAGGTCTTTAAAATTCTACCACTTTTCATGACAAGTAACTGACGTAGGTAAAAATATCTCTGTCCGTTCCCTCTTCCCTTTGTTAATATTGACCTCGTTGATGGCAAGCCTGTAGAGTTGACTCGAGGGTAACTTTTCTTTTAACACCCCCTGCCTGGAGTGGTACCTTGTTGGGGTCATTGTTGATATTTTTTCTTGGTCCTTCATCCTTTGAGATTCGTTACAGTACGGCAAATTGCTACGCTTGTTGAAAAACCAGAAAAAGTTGAATTCTTTAGTGTATCAAGGTGTGGGTTGACCATTGAGAAAATCCACTGCTATGACAATGACAAAGAAAATTGAGTTTGACCCGTATCGTGTTGACTTGCTTTGACCTTTCTTTTTTAAATTTGACATGTGCGTCTTGTCGTCTCGGTATTTGACCTTGCGACTATAGTATTTGAAATAAACGCTCGTGCGAAACTAATTGAAAAGGGGTCCTACCCCAAATATTTCCATGTTAAAATTGACAATTTCACCTTAAAAATGGAGTTGCAATGCCTCTCAATTGTTACCATGCCCAGGCTGGGTTTTAAGTTTTAAACCCAATGATACTATAGGCCTACTATTTTCGTTAATTGTTTTTACTAATTATAAGAGATATAATAGATGCAGTTTTCACTAAGGAAGCTAGAGAAAACTATCTCTTACTCAGCATTATTTAAAATATAGTGTTGTCAGACACTCTGAAATTAGCCAAGTACTAGTTAAATTAGACAGTTAGCATTTCTCTACGCGTATTCTTGGCACACAAAGGGCCTGGAAACACTGAGGGGTGAAGGTAATGCGTAGTTAATTGAAAACCCACAGTGCAGTGTAGTCAGGCCTTATGAAATTAATCAAGTACTGGTTTAAACTGAACCGTTAGCCTTTCTCTCTTTGTTTTATTGCCACACAAAGGGCCTCTAAACACTGTGAGGTGAAAACTATGTGACCCACGAAAATAACCTCGTGTTCTGCAAAGTTTACCCATGAAATTATTGGTTTCTATTCGGTAGTTCACCATCCCTTTAAGGCATAAAAAAATGAGTAAAATTTTAGCATAAATTGTTGTCTAAATGGCCCGGGGGTTATTTTGGTCGCTTCGCTTTCGCTTTCCTTATCGGTCTAACTAATCTTCCAAAAGTTACGCTTTTTTATTTTCCGGATTTTTCCTGATGCTCGGCCGAGCAACTTTCTTGCAATATAACTTAAAGACCACGTGCAACTTTTCCCGCCATTTTGAGGAAAAACGCGCCAAAAATTCATCGGAATTTTTGCTCTCCCCCGCCGGAAATGTTTCTTGGTTAAATCCAGTTTTTTTGGGTTTTTACATTGCATTTGAGTTATGTAACGGATTAAAGTGGATGTAAACAGAGCTTGATTTTCGTAGTTTCATATTTGATATACCAAGTTTAAACTAAAGGTATTTTTGCATGCCGTAACCCCAGTGTTGCCAGATGTGTTGCTGAAACTGGAGATTTTAGAGGGAAAGGCTAACGTTTCAGTTTGAATCAGTCAGTAATCAAGCGAAAACTGAAACAAATTGACCTATTTTGGTCTAAATCCTAAAATTAAAAACCCTGAATATCCAATCTCACTATAAATGGTGTTTCACTTCCACTTAATTCACTTTTAGTGCCAGTGTTGCCAAACTTCAGAGAGAAAGGCTATATACCAGTTCAGTTTGAATCAGTGTGTAATCGAGCTAAAATTGAAACAAGTGGTCTATTTAAAACCCTAAATATCCAATCGCACTGTAAATAGCTCTGGTATCTTACTTCCTCTTAATTCACTTTTAGTGCCACTTCAAATTCCTTCTAAAATGAAATTAATAAATAAATAATTCTAATCCATAATTAATTTTCTTGAAAATCATCCCATGCGAAAATGAATGAATATTTAAAATTATAACGTCCTTCAATCATATTTCTCGTTTTTCACGTTGAACGGTTATCAAAATTTAATGTAGATTTTTCAAGGATTAAGTTAAAAGCGTCAGTTACCAGAATGATGCGTCTTCTTCAAGTTTAAATGACATTCATACCATCTTTTAAAACCCGAGGGTTAATTCACTACACACTTTTTATAATCAATTATCATTGAAAGTAAGAAACGAGTGTTTTCAAAGTGAATTACCCCTCGATTTTTCTAATGATAATTCACGAGGATCCCTAGACTAAGTGCCACCCGTTGAGGCCATATACCCATCATATTCAAGGCCAAATTGAATACTTAATTCAACATACTTGTATTGCTCAAGTCCTTGCAGACCTTGCTTGGGTTTTAAATTACTTTCTTTTATCACTAAGGCTAATTAACAATTAGTATTATAATATTCTCTTAGTCATACTTCGAACATTGATTGGTTAATTTTACCATACTTAATAAATAATTAAGGTCTTTGTGCTTTTAATGCCTAACATCTTCCCGGATATGAAGAATTTCCTAGAATTTTCCACTAATTTACATGAAATTACCATGCCACGTGGCGTTAGATATTTGAGGTTATATCATACCACTCCAGAAGTCTATTATCTGATGTGTACCTAATTTTTAAATTACTCTTTTGAGGGTACCTATTCAATAAAACGTGACTGTTGTGGGAAATTGTTTCAATTTAACAATAGAAAATGGGCTTTAATTTAACTTTAGTGCAGTGTTGTCAGGCCCTCTGTGACTTAAGTTGGTCAAGTACCGAATCAAACTGAACTGATGGCCTTTTTCTATGCAATCAGAAAATTGTGTATTATTTGATAAACTATTGTGGTTAGAAATTGATTCAATTAAACAAGAGAAAATGGGCTTTAATTTAACTTTAGTGCAGTGTTGTCAGTCCCTCTGTGAATTAAGTTGCTCAAGTACTGAGTGAAACTGAACTGCTAATCTTTCTACATGCAATCAGAAAATTGTGCATTATTTGATACAATATTTAGGCTGAAAGTAAATTAGTAAAAACTTATTATTTATCGATAAATTATTAAATGTATTTGGTTTTATTAAATACGTGAGGTTGATTAAGTTCATTGATATTAATTAAATTATGAATGAATTATTTGGAGTTGGGTTAGTATTATCAAACTAATTTAATTCAATTCAAGTTGTTGTTAAACTTATTTTATATTGTTTAAAACCTTTTTTTTTCTTTAAAAAAGGGGTTAAAATACTAAGATTAATCAAAGTGAGAGTTTTAATGTCTTAAATCCGTCACCTAAGCAATAAAACTAGAACAATTTAAAATTAAATTGTATCTTTATCCAACTACCTCCCGAAAGTTTTCCTGTTATCTTGTTATTCATTGTCTTTCAAAACCGAAACAAAAGGATAGACCATTATTACTTAACTAAATTATAGGGTATTTTAACTTAATCTTTAAATTGAAACACGCGCTAGTCTTAACGATCTCGTTTGAGTCATTGTCAAATTAATTTATGTAGAACTAGTTGACGTAGCTTTTCAATTATTCCGATCATGAATGAAATTAAAAGAGAATATTTGAAGCCTTAAATTGTTTACCCGCAACTTTCTAGGTCGGTTTACGATTTTCTGAGAAATTGGAGCTAAATTCATTGAGGGGTCGGAAAGTTGCGTAGATTTTAAGCCATTTTAAAATTTTACCCCCTTTTGTTATTATTTATTTCTTAACTTTTAATCGGTATAGACTTTCATTTAGTCACAAAAGTGAATTCTAGAATTAATTCTTCATATTTGGTTATGTCCAACCCCTCTAATAGAGGTTAAATTATTCCAACACTAGTTTGCAATATAGTTAAACGTATAAACGTACATTTTAATTACAATTAGAAATACTTTGGTCCCTACGCAAATTGGGGGTGCGGTATAACTTTTGTTATATTTAAATGGCAACTTTCGGAATTTTGAAAACATATTATATATACACTTTGAGTGGATTGTTGACCTCGCAATTTCTGTTAAAAATGTCAGTTTTAAATGTATATTTTAAGGCAGACCAAGCTACTCAAAACTATATTCTCGATTTTTCTTGACAAAGGAAATCTTAACCTGTGACTTTTGCTTGGCACTTGACAGCTCCTATTTTCTGCTAGATAAAACCCTGCAAGCAGGATATTGACTCTTTTGTCAAAATTTAAGGCAAGGCTAAATGTTTTTCATATAGTTTGAGGCTTGTTATCAAGAGAGAAACGAGGGGCTGTTCACTCGGGGTTGTTATTGTACGTGATGTATCTGTATTCAGGGATTACGCGTAATATTTGAAAGCAATCTCCTTTACAGCTCTAAAATCGTTGTACAGGGAATTTAAGAGTGATTATCCCCTCGGGGAGTAACGAAAGACCACCAAGTATAGCCTTTAAAGTGCTCGGATCTAATTTCTTTCTTATATGTTTTGCAACGAAACCTATTAACATTTTTTTCCATATTTTCCCAACTAAGGGAGATTTTGAAGTTTCGACTTGTTGAGATAAATTTTATTTTGAAAATTTTTCGATAAATGTTTTCGGAAATCCATAATGGTCGATTTTCCACGTGGAAATTCTTGGAAACTGGTAGCTACTGTCGATCATGTCAAAATTCAAAATAGCGTAAAATATTAGTCTAGGAATTTTGTTGCGAAATATGAACCTCGTGCGTCCTTTTGGCCACGTGCATTTTTACCTTCCCGCCAAAAAGCTGAATAGGTACTTGCAAGTACTACGTCACAAAACCTCACTTCAGCTTCCACTCTAGCTAGAAATGACACCCAAGGGGGGGGACTCAAAAGTGTGTCTTAGAAAGGTTTTAACTCAAAATTGCCCAAAGAACATTCCCTTAATTACTTTTCAGAAACACCCTGTATGTAAATCACCAATTCTGACCTTCCAAACCCTATATTTGGTAAGCCTAAAGCCTAAAAAAATTTATGAGATCTCATTTGATCTTTTAAACCACAACAAATACAGCTAAAAACAATGTGATTATTTCGAATCTACTAAACTAGGTCCAATACAACGTTGTTAAATTGTTTTCACTAATGGGCAAGACACTGCCTTTTTTAACTAGTTAAGAAACATAGACAATGTGTATGCTAATTAGATTAAATTTCAATTCAAAAACCACGTAGTTTCCCTCCATCCCCTCTGTAGCTTAAAGTCGTGCGGGGTCAACGATTGCAAAGACTTGACAACGCTGGTACCCTGGACAGAGGTCAAAAACCCATGTTCTTGAAAATGTAAGGGTATTCTACCCTTTGCATGCACTGCCAGCTTGCTAATTTCAATGCAAAGCCATGAAGTATCCCTCCCCTTTAGTAGCGTAAGGTCGCGTAAGGTCAACGATGCTCTGGGCAGAGGTTAAAAACCCATGTTCTTGAAAATGTAAGGGTATTTTAGCCTTTGCATGCACTGCCATTTCAAACTAGTTCCGAAACATGCACAGCGTGGATGCTAATTTCAATGCAAAACCATGATGCAGTGTCCCTTCCCCTTTAGGAGCGTAAGGTGGCGGGGTCAGCGATTAACAATGAACCCAACGCGCTCTAAAACTCTCTATGAGGCCCCGAATCGTCTTTGTCAGTAATAGTTCAAGAATCAGGTGCAGGTCAACAACGTGCACTTTAACTTCAAACCATTGGTAAAGCGTATACAACCCCCGTTCCACGTGTTAGATGACATTGTGTCGTTTGACTTGGTCAATATCAATATGCAGGTGCGTACGTATCTTCAGTTATTCACTATACAAAAGCGAGAGGATTAAATCCTAAACTTCTTAGAAGTAATTCCCGTTCCCCCCGAGAAGAAAGGTGTGTGTGAAAACCCCTGCCCCATTGATACACACACCTTATGGGGAATAAATATAGGTCACTTGGTTACAGTTCCGTGTTTTAACTTCTATTCCCCCCGTGTATTTATACAAGAAGTTTATAGCAGCACCGCAGAAAAAAAAATCCCTCCCATTTTTAGGTACAATTTCACTGGGGGAAAGAAAAGTTTTAAATATAGGGGGGATTTACTACCAGATATTTTTAAGGTGGTGGTTGATTAGTAGACCTAGGATAGTATCTAAAGTCAAAATCATTTCGAGTCTGAGCCTCGCGAAGGAAAGTTGTCGTCAATATTTCGGATGTCCAGTTAGTTCGATCTTTTTTATTTTTTTTTAACTTGCACGCGGACAACTTTTTTTTTAATTTAAACTCGCAACTTTGAACTTGTGTGCGGGTTGGTTTGGTTTCCGATCATTTCAATCGAGTCCCTCAGGCAATCAGGGTGAAAGCTATTTCGGAGCTTAGGAAGGACTAATATACTAAACGCGCTTCAAAATGATGAGGTTTAGATAACAGTTAAAAATATTTAATTCAAAGTTTCTTTTGCGGTCTATTTCAACCTCGTTTTTATTTAAATTATTTGAACTTTTGATTCGCGGACGTTCGGTTATAGGCTGGTCCTATAATATTTGTTTCTAATTATTCGAAAAAAGGATTATTTTTCAAACTTGGGTAAGCTTTTTTGTATTTTGTTTAAACTTTATTTTTACCTTTTTTTTTTCTTAAAAAAACGGATTTTGTAAAGTTAAATTGTAGTTTAGAAAATTCGCAATTTTTTTAAGGTAGAAATAGATAGATTTTGGGTGAATTTAGACTATCTTTTAAGGTAGAAATAGATAGATTTTGGGTGAATTTAGACTATCTTTTAAGGTAGAAATAGATAGATTTTGGGTGAATTTAGACTATCTTTTAAGGTAGAAATAGATAGATTTTGGGTGAATTTAGACTATCTTTTTCGATTTACTGAAGTTAGGAATTCTTTAACTTAGTTTTTACTGATTTTTAGTGAAATAAGTTTGTGTAGAACTTAAGCCTTTATTTCACTAAAAATAAGTAATAAAACTGAGTTGTTCTAAAGAATTTTTGGGTGAATTTAGACAATATTTATTTTCCATTTTCTGAAGTCCGGAATTCTTTTTCGAACTCTGGTGAAATTTTATTTAACTAATTTTAAAATAATTTAGTGTAGTAATAGCAGAACTTATCTAGCTTCGGTAACATAAGAATCTACAAAGAATTAATCCAGAATGCCGTTACTAATGATATTCAGATTAAATTTTGATAATTTATACTTAGAAAAGGATTATGGATATTTTTATTGATAAGGTATATACAAATGGCAGAGGGTTACCTTAGGTCAGTAAGGGTTTTACGTAGAATTTACGTGAGCTGCCATACCTCTATATCTATTTTTCAAAGATTTGGTTCATTGGGTATATTCAAAAGATGTTCCCGAATAAATTTTCTATCTTTTTATTTCGTAGGAGTTTTTTAAATTTTAAATATTTTTTATTAAATGCGTCAATGATCTTTAGTTATTTTTATGGTTACGCGATTTTAACGGTATTGTTCGTTTAGAATAGGGATCAATATTTCCTTTTAAAACGTTATTTAATATCGCGTTTAACATAACAAAAAAAGGGGTTAAAATAAAATTTATTGAGAACTCATAGCTATACATTTATATATTAAATTATGCCTAAAAAAGGGTAAAAAGTGGTCTCACTCTCCCTGTTAGCTAAACCTAACTACACAAATGCTAAAAACTGCTATTATTAATTAAAATTAATTGTTAATGAAACCCTTTCTGTTAGCTAAACCTACCTACATTCAAAATTTCCTTGACGAATCAGATCTCATCTTAAAAATTACTCGCTTCTGATTGGCTACATAATTTAAGGGAAATTTAGTCAAATAAGCAATTAACATTTTATTAATGGATATAAATACGTAATCGATTGAACGAACTTTCTCTAATTTAAAAAGAAATTTCGGTTTTTTTTATTTCTTTATTTTTTAAACGACTTACTTTCCTGAAGTTTCAGATATTAATTTTTCTTTATCTTCGTTAGGGAAAGTTATAACCTCTTTTAGAAGTAAAGAAAAAAAGAAAAAGCAAACTCGTTTTTATTTAAAACAAGATAGTTTTTGGATGGCGCATTAAATTTTATTTTTATCTGGCTAACTTCAGACTCGATTTAGGCGGTTTTCAAACCATCCTAAATTCAATGCTAAAAATAACTTTTGAATAAATAATGTAACGTTGGCAATTTGAGACAGTAGTTTTGTCATAAGATTTTTAATTTTCGTGGCTTTGGGAAGAGAATTTGCTTGCTAAAAACCTTTGCTGGTAATGGAAATTGCTGAAAATTAAACCGTTGCTCTTAATTCTATTGGTGATTTAGCCCCTTCCTTGATTGCAAATTTGTTTCTAATATTTTTGCGACTTTGAATTGGTTTAATTAAAGATAGAATAGAGGGTACTGCTGTAATAGAAACGTTATAATAACTGTTGTTATACTGAACTCATTTATAGCCTGCAAATGTCTTTTTACTATGTTTGCAGGCTAAAATGGGTTAAATTTAACACAGAAATGCTTTCTTTTGCTAACAAATGCAAGGTTTAACATGCTCAGGATTTTGCTGCGTCCATAATTCGCTAACTAAACAATTATAAGGCTTTAAATGCATTAATCACATTATTAAAAACAATTTAATGTAATCAGAGGTTCATTACTTGAATTAAGTTCACGTTATTAACTGCTTGCTTCAAGTAATCTACTTCTGGTTTTAAAACGAGTGGTGTTTGATAGGTTACCCTCTTCCTTATAAACTATAAGTTTGAACTTTCACAGCCTCGGGGTCAAACGTGTACTCGAAGCTCAACTAAGCCTAACTTTACTTCACCTAGTTCTTGTAGTTCAAGTTTTAAATTCTTATTCTTTATATACGCAGGTCCGTACCAGGTGTGAGTTGATTTGTTCATCTCGCACACGCATCGCACATTATCACCAAATACAACCAACCAATCAAGTCATTATCAATCATGGAGTCAGTTTGGAATACAACGGTCACGCTCTATGATGACATCATGTCCAGAGGAGGTAAGCCTAATTTTTAACTTTCATTTTTATTTTTATTGCGAATCAATTCAATTCTACCCCAAATTCGAAGTTGTAAGCTAAACCCAGGGAGCAGAGCGGTCCTATAATTCCTATAAATTTTTTGAACCTCTTATAATATCCCTTAATTTAATTTTATGCAAAGTCCTATAATGTTCTATATTTTTGACATAGTCCAAGTTTCTTATAGCTTAGCATCAAATTTATCAAAAATTTAGCTCTTTTATTGATATCACATTTGACTAGACACCGAAATTGCGAACCTTGTTTCGCTCGCTTAGGATTTTTTATAGACAATATTTTAATTAAGTTCCTCTTTAAGAGTAAATTCCAACCAATTAGCAACCTCTACACCATGTCACGTGACATTTCAGTAGACAGCAGACAGCTGAACAAAATAAAATTAATTTGGAGCAACTAGGTTTATTACAAGCCATTTAAATATTTGGGGTTGAATTGAATATGTTTATGATCTTCGCGTGTGTGTTCTATAATAGATTCAAATGGGTTCAAATTTTAGCTATTCTTAGTTCACCCAAAAAAAAAATATTGAAAAAAAAAGAAAAAAAAAATGGCGTTCCTTTTAGTGTTTAACTTCCGTGTGTTACCATGAGGAAAACGGAAACAATTCCAGTCCGATAGGAAACTATTTCACATATTTTATATACGCTTTTACTTTTTAAAAAGTTATTTACGTGCCCCCAAATTATTCCCCGTTATAAAAGACTATAAAATATTTCGATTTTTATAAATTAAGCGTGCCTAATTGATTGTTACCGTTGTAGAGTTATTTTCAAGTAATAAGATTCCTTTTGTTATTAGATGTTGTTCACGAGATTCTTATCTTTGAAAAGGGGGAGGGGCTAGATTAGAAAAATGCGGGAATTTATTCCTTGTTATTGTGGGAAAAAAATGGTGTAATGTTTAGTTTCGTCTCGTTAGATATTGGGAATTTTATTACATAATATTATGATAGAAATTATTTAACTTAAAATCAGTTAAAACACCTTATGGTTTCAATTGGGTGGGGGGTTCGTACCATAAGTCTTACCACAAGTTTATAAGCTATGTTCCATAAGTGTGTCACTCGTTAATGAGAGCTTGTCGTGAAGTGACGTAGGCGAAACGTCATAGATTCTCGTAAAGCGACGCCTGGTGAGGCGATATCAAAGGCTTAGTATAGACTAAATAAGAGGATGGACTGCAAAACCGAGTGTAGTCAATTCTCGCGTCGTTCTTGGACTAGCTCTCATTAAACCTCTAGCATTACGAAGTAGAGGTAGTGACATACTTATGGAACATATCTTATAAACTTATGGTCTTAAGTGTAATTATATTATAGCGAGGGGGCTGTCACTCATCGTAAATTTGATATCTTTCAAATCCCTACCCTTGACAATGGTAACATTAATTAAAAGGATTAGTGGTTTTTTCCTACTATATTTCGCACTCAAAATAAGTTAATTACCAAACAAAACTAATTATAGTAACATCCACCTAAACTTTGCAGCATAATTTCTAATAATTTTAAGTCCCTAGCTATTTCAAGCACCACATAAATTCCAAAGATAAATTCAAATACTCGCTTGCCTTTCTTAAGATCAGGAAATAGAAACTCTTTTTTATGAAAATCTATTACGAAACGCAGCTGCACGTCTAATTAGCAATTCCCATCTAGTTAATTGAATAATTCCACGCATTTTTTAGACGATTAGGCTTTCGGTAGCACCTAAATAATTCACACTATTGGCGGTAAATGGGTCAGCCCTCTCTTGGTTGGTAATCCTAAAAGAGATAGGCTTAAGTTAGTGTAAATTCTTCACTGTTTAGTTTGGCCCTTGGCAGTGAACTTTTTCCTGAAAGTGCCAATGCGCGCCGCCGAGAAATTATCTTTTTATTTCTTTTACAAATACGTCGGGCTCGTGCATGAAGTCATTGGCCCAATTTTCAATCATTTTCTATGCTTACATACGTTTAAAACAAGGCTTAGCTACCAGGGAACCTTTTCTCCTGTAGTATACACAATATTAGAGGTACAGATTATTTATGAAGGTTTTTTTTTAATATGGGTATCAAAGGGTTGTTTGAATTTAGTTTTCCTTAAGTTATATATCGTCTTCTCTATTGTCAAAAATGGAGGTTTTTTTGTGGTTTATTTTGTCAGTAAGAAGTACTTTTCAATAAGTAGGGTTTTTTTGTCTGTCCCTCGGTGTTGCCAAACTGTTGGTGAGACAAGAGACTTGGTTCGAGTTTAGGGAGCTTTTTATTGCCTTTGAGGTCTCCCTTGGCTAGTTGGGTGCCTTTCATTCTGTTAAATTGGCCGCCATTTTGAGGGAAAGAAAATGCATCCTTATGTGCTCATCCTTTTTGAGAACTCTTCACACTTTTCCATGCTAAACTTCATTAGGTTGGGTTCTACTATACAGTCTTTGGTTAAAAGCAATAATGCAAAAGTCCCCAAAAGAACAGGCATTTTATGGGTAAACAAACAGTTAACATTTTCAATTAAATAAACGATCACGTAATGTGTCACGTATGTCTATATTATCGGTTCAATTATATAAATTTGTTTCGGTCCTAAACTTTCTTCGGAAATTCGTGTTTTAGTTTATTCAGGTTAAGAAGTGGAAAGTTGTTAGTAGATTTTTATCTCGTGCTTGGTGGCATCAACAACAAAAGAAAATAACGCGATACCATGACAGTTAGGCTTAGCTACTGGACAATTATACGCATGGTGAAGTATTCTATGAGCAATTAAATTAAATGCTCCCATGTTTGTTTTTCTCCTATTTTGTTATTCTTCACCGATTAATTGCAAACATGGTTAATTGAAAAATTTATTGGGAATGGGTGTGATATTTCATGGAATTTTTCGCTAAAATCATGGTATTCTCAGAATTTTTCTGCTGCCACGAACTTTCTCGTGAGTCGTGACGTCACACCCTCCTATCGGTTTTGGCGACCATGTTGGAAGTCAACAGCTTAGGCCATACAATTTAGACTACCAATATTGACGTCACGTCCCGTAGCTCCTCCCCTCTCAGTACCCCTCTGTACAAGCAGTCTTTTGGGGGGTTTCTAAAAGGGGGTTGTTCAATGGTTAATAAATTTTGAGTGGAAAACTTCAATGATATTATATTTTGCCCCAAGTACCACTGTTTACAAGTTATGCTTGGATTGTTTTAGGGATGACCCCTTAATTAAATTAGAATTGTCTTCCATTTTCATAATTAATTTCAAGGGATCATCCATAAAATAAAAACACGTCAATGATAATGTGGAAACGTTGGATTTTAAATATATTGACCCCATCCAGTGTCAAACCAATTTAACTCGAGACTTATATTATTGTCCCAGACCTTTTTCAAATAACGAAGCCTTGAGGTAAACATTTGTATTGATAATCCTCAAAGCCCCAGGCCAGAAAAAGTACCATAATACAAACATTAACAACTTGAAGATGCCGTTTTTTTCTCGCTTTCTTTCTTTGAGAGAGAAAATGCATTATGACGGATTTCGGCCCGTTAATTCTTGTCCTACATAACTCTAGTATAAACCGTAGTTCTAGCGGCTATAACTGGTTTATTTTGGCCTCTTATAATATAAAAATTGAGAGTTATACTGTTAGGTTAATACCTTACCTAGAGGCCATCGGGAGACTTTGGCACCGTTGTCCGCGCGGTAACTTTTGAGAGAAAAAGTTCATGATGATAAGGGACGCAAAAAAAAGAAAGATTTTTGTTGTATTCTTTTTTCTTTTCGTAGGAAGTTTTTTTGGTAGAAAGGAAAAGTTAAATTTTGTATTTTTATTTAAAAGATTTGTTACGAGAATTGAGTAGACAGGTCGTCCTAAATAATCTTTTCGGATTTTGATGGTCATTATTCTGGATTTCGATTAATTATGTTATTACTGGGTCATGTATTGCTAAACTATAAAGCTTTCTTTAAATATTGTTAGGGAACCACTGATTTTCATTTGACACGTGGGGTGTTTAGATATGCTTTTCGGAAAAGGTGTCAGAGGGGAGGGCGCTTGAGTACCTGTAGAAATAATTCACCTGTCTAGCGCAAAGATGTTCAGGGTGTCATACAGAGCAGGGTTCATACAAACCTGGAAAACTCAGGGGAATAAATAGTTAATATAAAAAACTCGGGGAAATCTGATTGAGATAGAACATTGAAAACTCACAGTAATATAGAAAAAACCTGGGACACTTAGGGAAACTAGTTTTCCAGAAGTTGTATGAACCATGCAGAGTGAAAACAATTAAATGTCTAGTCGTTAACAGAAATGTCAGGCGATTTTTAAATCTGTAGTCTCTGAATTTTGACCAAAACTTCTTACCAAATATCCTCTATTTAAAAATAAGTTTTTATAGAAGTAATTAATCTGAATTAAAACTCATTTTAATATTTCCCAAATACGCATAGAATTAATTTAAATTAAACCAAATTAATCCACGGGGGAAATCAACGTATCACACCCACGCAACCCCTAATCCCCCTAAAATTTAATAAAATAAAATATTTAACTAAAAATCAGAACTTAAGTTATATAACAAATTTTAAAAGTTGCTATAAATTTTTAAATATACACCCGAAATACGGTTTTTTTTTTACAGTACCCGGGGCTTTATAGATAAAATATTAATAGAGTATAAAAATTTAGTCGAGGGGTAAATTACGTTTGAATTAAATCCTCTATATACAATAAGGAAAATTAGAAATTAATCGGTAATGCCATACCTCTCGTCTTTAGTTTGAAACAGGAAGTATTCCATTTTTCTTTCTCGTCTATGACGTTTTGCGCAAGGCCGGAAAATATTTCGCTTTTTAAAGTTTCACGTTTATTTAATTTGGTTTCTTTCAAACAAAACGGCGTCTATCTATCTGGTAATGGGATATAGGTCAACAACTCTCGCTTTTTCGGCTTTTAGGCCATTTCGGAATGTCTAGGTCCGATTTTAAATGGCCCCTTTTCCTTCATTTGTTACCTAGAAACAAAAATAAATTACTTTATTGGAATGAGGGGGTGTTTGGGTGGGTGGGGGCTACAATGTTAGTGGATGCTACGAAATTAAGGTTGTTATAAAGTATGGGTCTAAGACATTATAAAAGATTTCTTTTTTTTTTAATTGTTAGTTAATACGCCGATTTTAATGACGTTTCGTTCCAATTTTGTTCTTGTAACCAGTTTAATTTTTATGTAATTGAGGGTTAAGTATTTCAAATATGTAATCAGAGAAGTGAAATTACGCTGTGATTTTAATTAGGGTTAATTGGTTGTTGTATGAATTCGAATAGATTTAACGAGGAAAGGCTTAGCGTGTTTTGGTTTCAGCTAAGCCTAATTGAGGCTAAAACTATAGGCTTAGCCAGGAAAAAATAGAAGTGACATGGGGAATCCTGTAGTCATATATTTAACGAGCATAGGCTTAGCAAGATATTATGATTTAATTTGGTTTCAGCTAAGCTTTATTGAGGAATGTTAAAAAGGCTTAAATTTATATAGGCTTAGCCAGGAAAATATAGAAGCGACACTGGGAATATTAACTAATTCCAGTGTTTTGTGTAATGATAAAACTTCCGAGGTGTAAGACAAGACGTTATAAAAGGTTGTAACACAAACTGCTCCTATATCTCTAAATATCATCGTGGACCGTTATTAATTCCCGGTGTCACTTCTATACTTTCTAACCTACACGGAGAACCTTCTTAAAAGATTTACTTCCCATATTTTGTCCGATAATTTCACTAGTGGTTATAGTTAATCAGCTTTCGTCTGCTTGAATTTCCACCTGGCCTTTAGGGGAAGTGAACTTTAAAGAAGAGAAAACTCGACCTTAACCAGTTTCCATGATGTCACAAACTTAAAGAAAACGATCGAGTTGTCTGCTGAAATTAACTAACTAGATCGAAATTAGCATATTTGATACGAAATTCCGTTATGTTTTTAAAATCTCCTAGACATGGATGGCGGTTATTATTATTCTGACGTCATAATGAGCTAGTTTTTAAACGAACTAAAAGTCCAGGAAATAATAGCGCTAAACAATAGTCCATTTCCATATATTTTTCCGCTTTACCTGTCATGTGAATTATCTTTCTCTCAAATAATAACAATGATACGTATGATACTTGCACCATGAAAACGTCTTCAAATTCACGCATCAAAAAATTTTAAAAACCCAACTATATGTTTCTACTTTAATGATATACCATTATCTCGTCACTTAACTAAATTTTTTGACATTTTAGCCCGGAGTTTCAAATTTGAATAAATTCATTTTGCTCATGAATAAGCAAACGAAATATTGTATATAACTAATTTAATCTAATGAAATTGTTTTCTTTTTTATCCAATCAGATCCAAGGACGGGCGGATGGCCTCTACTAGGTACACCGTTTCCCATGATGGCTATTATTGGTCTTTACATATACTTTGTGAAAGTGGCTGGTCCATCTTACATGAAAAATCGCAAACCATTTCAAATAGAGGGCATTATTGTAGCCTACAATCTCCTTATGGTTATTCTTAGCAGTTACTTCTTCTTTTACGTAAGTATTTCAAACTTAATTCCATTCAAATTGGATCAGTTCAGTTCATTAAAATAACCATCGTTTCTTTCTTTTTTCTTAATTTCTTTCCAGGGTGGTACCTTCACTTACTTATCGCCAAAATTCAGCTGGATTTGCGAACCTATTGATTACAGTTTAGAACCAGATTCGCTAGAAGTAAGTGGTGTATTTAATTTTTTGTTATGTTTCGTTGAACGATAAATGTTTTATAATTTTTATATGTAATTAATTACGTAATGTTTTTGTTTTCAGTTGATTCGCTTGGGTTGGTGGTACTTGATGCTCAAAATCAGCGAATTTGCCGACACGGTAAGTCAACTTTTGAAAATATTGTCTTATTTCCGGTAGAATTGTGACAAAAATCTAGCATTTTTTCTTAGATAATTGACAGATAATATTTTGAAACTCTTAAAAGCCAATTTCGTAAAGAAAGAAAAAATACTACCTAGCTTTTGACCCCAATTTAAAAAAATCTTAGTTTGACCCCATTGTTTGGTATCGCCTCCCACAACTTTAAATGAATGACTAGGATGTCTATGGATTGCCGTTTTGACAATTCAAAATATTTTTTTTCTTCTTTTCTTAATTAAATATGCAGTTTTGTATGTACATTTCCCGATATTAGTATTAGCAAAATTATTCGATACGTTAGTGACGGTTGTCTTATGATAAAGGTCTGACATTGGCGGGTATTTCATATATTAGGCTTAGTGAGTCAGCAAAATTGAAGTAAGGTTGCGAATAGTTAATTAGTCTTGGTGATATTGATTATTTCAGACTTAAAGGAGAAATACTAGTTATATTTTAGTTATTTACAATAAGAGTTTAAATATTACAGTTTTAAACTCCGTGTGGTTATTACATAACTAACGGAGTAATGCGTTGATACCCAGTTAGTTAGTTAAGTTATTTAGTGTCATGCACACGAAAATGCAGTGCACGTGATTCCATATATATTTCAATCGTAAAGGGGATTGGTAAAGGTGAGAGCTTTGGTAGTTCAAAAATCGTGCACGAGGACGGTTTTGAAGTTCAGTATAAAGCTCGGGTTACCTTATAATAGTTTGTGGAAGTGTAGGCATAGAATAATTTTAACTCGTCCTGGAAATGAAGATTTCCTCATTGTTTGAGACTTGTCCTTTAAGACATTGAATCTTATAAAAATAGTCGCAATTTTTCTTAACCCTGAATATATTTTTAATCATAATTTTTCTTAATTAATTTTTGCAGATATTCTTTGTTCTTCGTAAGAAGAATAGCCACATCACTGTCTTGCACGTTGTCCATCACTCTTTGGTAGCCTGGGGTGTCTGGGTTGGAATGAAATTCGGCGCTGGAGGACACAACGCCTTCTTCCCCTTTATTAACTGCTTCGTCCACATGATTATGTACTTCTACTACTGTTTGGCCGCTCTCGGACCCAGCATGCGCAAGTACTTGTGGTGGAAGAAATACCTGACCATCGTCCAAATGGTAAGTTTTGAGCAAAAACCTACTTTCATAGTTTGATTTTTTGTGGGATGATGTGACTTCACTATAGACTAATTCAATCATTGAATTAGCAAATGTTAAGTGCTTAGATTTAATTAAACGTGCCACTGTCTAAAGATAGGAATGTACCCGTTTTTCCTTCTATATCTATAAACGAAATTGGGTAGCGCACCTCTCTATCACTATACCAGAATAAGAAAATAAATTATAATTTATAATTAGGTAACATATTTTCTAACGCGTTAATGTGGAATGAAGTCGACAATCTAGAAGTGTGGTTTTTAATTTTAAATTAGAATCATTTACATTCGTATTTTTGTACCGGAAACAATTAGACGCGACAATATGACGTCGATTTTAAAATAGTCGCTTTTATGTAGAAGTAGATAACCTAAAGTGTTAAGTGCCAGGGTTCACGCGAATAACCTGCGCGTTGAATCTTTGCTCGCGCTTGCTATACCAACCAATGAAATCGCGCTTAGAACACCGTCAGAATTATGACGTGTCATGGAAAGTCTACAAAATCCGCAATTATAGAAGTTAACATGGGATATATGGGAACGCAATGGTTATAAATAAACGTTTTCAACATGAAAAATGGGGCAGGCAACCCTCAGTATCGGGACATAAAAAGGGGTTTATACATTGAAGTCTCTGCCCACTCTCATGATACAAAATGCAGGGTTCATACAAACCTGGAAAACCGGGAAAACCTGGAAAAATCAGGGAAATAAATAGTTGACAAAAACCTCAGGTAAATTACGAATTTCTAGTAAAATTCAGGGAAATCAGGGGAATTTGCGCCAAACAGAGGCCGAGTAATTAAGCAAAATGTTCGTGAACATACGCTCCATAGGATTAACATTACACTATACTTTGGAGGCTCATAACTCTGTTCTACTAGAGATACGGGGATGTCCTTTGAGTATGTTATTGTCCAATTTGTCCCCCATCCGACCATACTAAAAACTTAGGGCTACGACAAACAGGGGCCGAGTAATTAAGCAAAACGTAATCAACCCCTCCATAGGAATAGCGTTACACTAAACTTTGGAGGCTCGTAACTCTGGAAAATTCAGGGAAGTATGTGGGGAAAAACCTGGAAATCTCAGGAAAATTTGTTTTCCAAAAGTTGTATGAACCCTGATAATGACTAAAGCGCAGGTGCCAAAAGCAAGGGTTTCCCAGAATGGCTTCTTTTCATTATGAACCTTAAAACTTATAACAACGTATGTCACGTGTACTCTTCGTATCAATACATTATACACGCGAGACTTAATTAACTTTTTGAACTACTAATATCGGAAATTTAACTTAAAATTAAATTGTTTTCCTTAGTAAAGACCGTTAGTTAGATCGCTTTTTAATGATTTATTTTTTTAAGTGAGGCTAAGGGTTAGCGCGAGTTCAATGGGTTCACTTTAATGACTTGTAAACCATATACTTTCGTCATAGGGGCAATAATCTTAAAACCTGTTAGAAATCGGAAAGAATTTTTTTTTTCATTTGGGATAGATTGGAAAGTGGGTTAGTGTGAGTATGACGTGTTTAGCGTTTTTAAGGATGTTTGAAAACTTAAGAATTCCCGCTTTCTTTTGGCTTTTTTCTTTTGCTTCCGAATAATTCTATTAATATCTGACGGTATTCGGTTAAAGTTTCCCCCAATTGGAAAAAAGAAAAAAAAATCAAATAGAAATACTGTATCGTGATCTAAACTGGTTTAGTAGTTATGCTGGATTTATGATTTTTTTCTTTTTTTATTTCTAATAATTTTCAATGTAGTAGTTTTAAATTTCTGCTAATAAGGAATATTTCTATATACAAAGCTATCGAAAATGAATTAGAAGATATTTTTAGAATGTCTAGTTATTTATTATATAAAGAAAATTAGACTTAACTCTTTCCTCTTAGAATTAAAAGCGTATTTAACCGTAGATATGTTGAAAATGATGGCGCATGCGTTGTAGAATTCGGTTTAATGGGTTCCGAGTCATTTTGTGGGTAACTAAAGAATGTGTACTGTACACATCAGACATTTTGGGAGTTCAATGTTACGTTTTTCTGGGTCTATTAAGGTCCAGTGTTTTAACCAATATTTACACCAGGACGCGAGGCTACTTGGTACCGCACGTTGTACGCCATGTAGCCTGGCCTCCTGGTGTAAATGGTGTCAATAGTTTTTGTTCTGTGACAAAACGTTGGACACCCTTTTTGTGTGGTACTTCGTGAAGGGTCACTTTTGTAATTCGTAACGTTGAGGTTTCGGAGCCCAATTCAAATCTTAATGAACTCTGTTTTTAAAACTATTTCTTTAATCTTTTTAGGTCCAATTCGTCGTTGCTTTCGTCCACGCTATGCTTCCATTGTACTTTGATTGCGGTTTCCATCCTGGTTTCGCTTACGGATTGATGGCTCACGCTGTACTCTTCTGGGTTATGTTCTACAACTTCTACAACAAGGCTTACAACACCAAGAAGGATGAAGCCGTCGCCGCTAACGGCAACAAAAGCTTGACCAATGGTCACGTCTCCAATGGCAACGCCATTAATGGTTCCGCTAAAACCAATGGTACGTCGTCTCCTAAAAATGGTTTCAACAAGGTCATCCTTAATGGTCACAGCAAAACCAACGGTAAACTCGATTAAATTAATTTAAAAAACGTATTATTCCCCACACACGTTTCCCCCCCCCTGATCGCGCTACGAGCTTCCCTCCCCCCGTCCAATCCCCCCACCCCCTTTTCGACAACTATGTTGAGTAGAACTAAACTTAACGGAAAGACACGTGTCCGTTAATGAACTTTTTAATTATTAAATTCTCTTAATTATCGTTGAATAAAGAGAAAAATGCTCAAACCAATACCCTTTTACCCTCGTCCCCAAATTAATTAAAAATATGAAACGGAAAATGTGGGGATAGCGACCAAAAGACACTCTTGAAATGGTGTGATAATAAAACCAAGAAACGTCCGTGGCCAATTCTTATGACATTATAAACAATTTAACTTTTGTCTAAGTCGGACTTAATAATCTTAAACAACCTTTTTGAATACAAAAGTGCGCGAAACAAATTCACAATCCGCAACAAAATACACCGATTCAACCGTAAGACAAGGCTTAGCGAAAAGCCAATTTTTATACAGTTAAAAATAACGCAGTTTAATTGAAAGAATAATTAATTACCATCCGTAATTTTCACCCCCTTTTAAATTTAATTGCGGTAATTTACAGTATTTCCCAAAAAAATAATCAACTTTTAGTACGAAATTAGCCCGTAAAATTTAATATTCATTTTTATTAATTATAAAAAAGGGGCATTTTTTTAAATGATAGGTTATTAGACGATGTGTATAATTATTCAAATATTATTAATTAACAATATGATACGAAACCCTGCATCTCATTATTTCCCCCTACACTTTAATTAATTAATTATTAAAATGTCCAACCAATCAAAAAAGCGGGTTTAATGTTTCAACTATTGAAATGAATTTGATTTTCCTGATATTTTTTTTATTTTAATAATAAGTGTTGAAAATTTTTTTGTTGTAAATTTATATTGAAACTTCATCTTATTTAGTTTAATTGTAATTGTTTTAATTAAATATGGAGGGTAAATAACGATATTTTTCCCAAAAAATAATTGAACGTATTCTCCCTCTACCCTTGAAAATGTGGCGAAATTTTCGTAAAAACATTGTAAAAAGTCAACTTTTGCATTAAAACATATAAAATAGAAAATATTTCTACTTGAATTTATTGTTTTTTAGGCTTAAAATGTTATTTAAACTCATTTTCAGCAACACCACCAAACATTTACATCTTAAATAACGCAAATAGGCGAAAAATAGGCCTGGAATATAATACTCAAGCGCCACGTGGTTTGGGTGGATCAAAAGTCTAATAGGCCTAGAAATTTATACACTTGCGCAGAATGGATTCGTCCAAGGCCACGTGGTTCTCCACGCAAGTTTAGTTTAGGTGTATCGAACCTCGCGCAAAGGTCAAATTGCCTGTGGCCATGACATAGAGATACGGCCATGAAAGCGATGTTCAGACCCTTGTTCATTCAGTAATAGCTAATCGGGCGTCGATTAAAAATTTGAAACGAATTATAATAGTACTTGATTAGTTTAACCATGAACCCTTGTAAATTAATCGAATTTAATCAAACATCTGACGGAGAATAATTTTCGGAATCTCTTCTTCAAAGAATTAAATTTCGTGCCAAGGCGTTTCAGGAACTTCAACTATCAAGGTGAGTGTTAAATTAAATTGTTCTTAGGGATTTGCTCGTCACTCCCCCGCGACAAGTACATTAGGCCTTGGCCTATTAAAAAGTGCAAAGTTTACTTTAAAATTTCGGGGCCGAATTAACTGAAGATACGTACACGTAAGGTGAGAAGGTACTTTGCCATCGTGAATGGGTGAAATTTATTTATTTTTCTCGATTCTTAACTGTTAAGCTATAGATTAGGCTTAGCAAACTCCGGATACGTAGCCTAGTGACCCCGACTCTTTTAAAAGATGGGACATGGGGGTGTTGTTCGCTGTAGCGTGCCAAGTGACGACAAGAAGCCTTATTGGTTTTTTGAATTTTAAGGATGATGTTAATTTAAGAGCTACCGTTCTCATTTTCTCTCTTAAATATTACACTCGGTAAATTACCCCCTTCGCCGCAAGAACACTACTATTTAGTTCTTTAAACTTGACACCCTCATCACTCGCGTGTCTAAAGAGAGGTTGAAACTATAGAGAAGTGACACTTCATGTTAAGTAGCCATAGATCATAATGTGTCAAATGCAGGGAGGTGCCGGTACTCTATGGTATTTGTGGGAATCGATTAATAGTGATTGATCTTGAGGATCATTTCAAGGCCGGCCAAGCATTCCTTTGTCTTTGGTGTCGCAAAAAAATAGGGCAATCATTACGCTGGCATTGGGTTCTCTAAAACAAATAGTCCAGTGGCTACTTTGACATCGAACGATGTATCATGCAAATAGGCTTAGTTAATTGCCTTTATTGGTCAGAACAATTATATTCCCGATGTGTGTGCCAAGGCTTAACGCGATTTCAACTGCAAAATCTGGAACCACTTGAATTCTAGTATTACAATCAATTTACAGTTGAACCTCTCTTTAATTATGTAGTTTCAGTTCTGGTAGACAAAAAATTAGTCAAAGTCTCTGGGGTTTATAATTTTTTCGACGCATTTATTAGCTTTTTAGTTATTCAAAGAAGTAGTTCATCAGACCAAAAGCGTAGGGGTTTTTTTCACATTCACCACCACCATCGAGTCGGTGGTTCCGGGGTCGACGTACCTTCGTTACTCGCTATTAGTTGTCTTGAATGCTGCTATAACACGATTCCCCATTCTAGTGACCTTGAAATTAACTTGTCGGGGTACTTAGAGACGTCTTATTACGCAAATATAGGCCTAGGACGAAGCGCGACAGTTTAATACGTCGTTAACAAACTAATTAAAAATTAGGCATGTCGCGAAATATGTGTCAGGTTAAAGGTTATGAAATATACCCACAATCCCTCGTGACGATATTGTTGTCATTTTGTACTCGTTAAACGTAAAAATTGTCACTTTCGCAATTAATCCGTTTTGGTTAGACCAAACTCGTTTTATAATCGTGATTTTCATTCCTGATTTAAAGTGAGAAAGAAATAGGTCTCGAAATGTCACTAGAATTCATTTATAAGTAATTACAAATGTCAAAATTTGCCCCTTTTACAATGTATCATAAGCTAATTAAATTTTATATAAGTTCTGGGGTAAGCTGCAGAGTTGTTTGAAAATATGGTTAAATAAGTCGCCGCAAAAGTTACACGTTAGGTACAAACAAGAAGTGATATCTAGTTTACCAGGGAGAAGGTATAAATTTTCCACATTTCCAGCTATCTCCCTCTTAATCCCCGCCTCTAAATTACAACCAGCATCTCACTGGTTCTTGGAAGCTCACGTCAGCGACGCGAATGACGGAAATAACGTATTTTCCAACTGAGGAGAGGCGAAATAGCCCGGCCTCCTTTTACGTCCCCCCTTGTATTTTGAAAGGGGGATTGTGACTATGGCGCGCGAATACTTAAGCATCTTATAATTTCTCCCTAGTAAACTAGATATCCCTTCTTGGTATACAAAAAAAACCCATATTAAAAGGGATAGACGCCCCTATTAAGTTTTGATAAATTGCCAGAATTCTGAAGTCAGTCCACCAAATTTGTCCACCAATGTCTAACGTTTTTCGATTCACGTATCTTAAGAAAATGAAGTAATGAAACGCTAGTTTCTATTTCACCCTCAACCTTTGACCCATGTTTGTAAATGAATCTATTAGACCCTATGGGATGCCTTCCATTGAATAAATAAGGATTTAAAACCATTTATTTCTTGTAACTATGAGATAAGTAGTCCGGGCGAGGCTTAGAAGTAGATGTCTATGTCCAAAAGGTATTTTTAAATTCGAAAGTTAATAATCCAGTTTTTTAATCTTTCTTAGTTGATTCTTGAGGTTATGGGAGGTTTTTTAGTCGCGCGTTTTTTTAACGTTGAATTTAGTTTATAGAAAAAAAGGTCGGATTTTCCCTTTCCTTTAAGGCTTTCCTTATTTAAAATTCGGATCACGATCTGGGGAAAGTAAAATTAAAAAATAATAATAAAAAAAGAAAAATGTCGGGGAAATTCCAGTATTTTTTTATCTTGATCTCCAACTTCAACCGCACTACCACTTTGCACTAACTAAAAATAATGAGGAAACATCGAGCTTCAGTAATAGAATTAACTACCTAAACTAAAGGGATAGTATTTTCCATTTTTTGCTAATACATATTGAACTTCATTTTGGCATTATCAACAATTGCCACTATCACTTTAATACTGTTTCTGTTGGACTAGATATAATTTCGTATAGTAGACATCTACATTACGATGATAAGGTATAAAATATCATACGGCTGAGTTCATTAAGAAATTTGTCGAAAATTAAATCTCCCTTTAAAACTATGGAATTTCAGACGAGGGGCTAGCCACTAAATATATATTCGAAATTTTTACAGTGATGTCTTTAAATAACTTTCTGTAGACTTGTAACATATACAATAACAAAATAATATAATTCAAAACACTTAAATTACAATTTAAATGGTTGTATAGGCTTTAGCAGACAATGGTTCAAAAATGCTCATCGGGTGCGAAACGCTAATTGCGGTATACCCATCTTGTTTTAAATTTGAAACGTATTGAAAATTTATAAAACCTGCAGCGCCATCTAGCTTATAATTATATAAACGTTTTGTAATGTGTTAAATGCTTGTAATTAAAATGAAACTGCACAAACAGGAATAATTTACGTATATTTTGAATGTTTTGAAGTTTAATTACAATCACTATTTTTAAGATAACTTATAAAGTATCTGCTAGATGGCGCTACAACCTCTATAATTAAAAAAAATCACTTATAAACAAGAAGTTACAGATAATATTTTTAAATATTTTAAAAATGCTTATTTTATAATAAATTCCGTGTAAAATTTGTGCACCCCTTAATTAGTATATTATTTCTTAATTATACCAATGTAAGAGTACTGCAAAACATAATTTAGTTCCTCCAAGGTTGTAAAAACTAGCGCTATATACAACCTTAATGAGCGTGAAATTTTTATTTCTTTGGATAGTTACCAAAAAAAGCAAAGAATCAAGGGACGTTAAGGCTTAGTAAAGCCAGCGTTGAAAGATTGAAAAGAAACGTCTTTGTAATGTTACACGAATAAATTCTGGTGTTTTTGTGAACTTAATAAAACCGTAACCATACACCATACAATGCCTAAGTTTGGGTTTATAGTAAGGGCTGAGACAAAATTAAATAGACTACTTTTGCGCCATCTACGTTTCGAAGTTTTCGTCCGTCCAAACAGAGGCATGACGTACTGTGATTAAATCTAGTCTAGAATAGAGAGCTTTCAGATGGGATATTAGTACGTCACACCCTCCCAAGTCTTACCGCTGTTCTGGCAGCCATATTGGGTGGTCTCAGCTTCATTCTTGCTTTAAACCCACCAATATGGCAGCGTAAATTATGTCACGAGACTCAGCTCCTCCTCCAACTGAAAGGTCTCTATAGAGTGCTGTCAGAAGCGCCAGTGTGACGTCACCCATGCTGTTTTCCCATAGAGAAAAAACGGTAACTGTCATGGCCGCCCATTGCTAAAGGCAGACTCGTGACGTTTAACCTTGGATCTGACGTCACAACTGACAGCACTCTATAGGGAGCTAACAGTTCTGACCCTGAAACGTCACACCCTTCTATCTCTTACTGAAGTTTCATCCCCCTAACGGTTGGAAACAGTATTCTACGCGCAAAAAATGCCAACCAGAGGGTGGCTGCGTGACGTCAGACTATCTCTTCCCCCTAGCCAGCTGTTCTGTGAATTCTAATTTCCGACATTCGCCACCAGGAGCCGCCCCATTACCTTTATACGAAGGGAACACGCTCGTAATGAATATGCTTAAGGCCCATACTTATGGAAAATATGATACGCTTATGATTAAGCTAAAAGCTCTCGATATATTTATAGACAAATCAGTATTCAATAGCGAGCGGGGGAAAAAGCTACGCGTTCCAATTTATTATTCTTTGCGAAGTTGAGATTGATCTGTACATCCCCTTAATAGTTTCCGTTGCTTACAAAGTTTGCAAAGTGCCTTTTTATGGAGGGGAAAAATGTAGCAAATTGCTTTACTATTATTGAACACGGGGGTTACAACGACCTCAATGTAAACTGAAAGGACAATGTTAAAACATAAGACTCTAAAGAATTTAAGATACGGAGGATACTTAGAACCATAGTGCCTACCTTATAATCTAATGTGAATTATTAATGTAGAATTTTGCTCAAAACAGTTTTGTTTATCTTGAAATAATATATTTATTACCCATAGATGTTTTCATAAAATATTTAAATTCCGCACGAACCTTGCGATAAGAAATGATTTAAAGCAGTATGTTTTTTCTTTAGTAGGAAACCACTAAATTATAGTGGAATAATACTACTATGGTTCTCGAATAGCTTAGTTTGGGATAATTGGAAATTATCTTTTAGCAAACTTGAAATGCATTACGCAGAAATGATCCCCGCTTATAGTTTTCCAAGCTGCTTAAAGGCAAAGATATTTTTCACTAAGTTCACAACGGTATTGACTAAAATACTCAGACTGACTGCCGCCTGGCGGTCCTACTCGCTTACGTCTAATAATAACGCTAGTAACATATCAAATATAAGTATGTTTGAGTCTAAACTATAAACGTCGTGTTTCACGTTTTCTGCTAGACCTTATAATTTAAAGGGAGTACAAGTTTTCTTAACCCACCTTCTACTCCTATTACCATATTCTCTCTGTTTAGAGGAACTGCCGCTTTGCATAAACCATTGCGATGTGACTAGTGGCGCATTTGTTTAAACTAAACCGCGGCCGAGACTAGCTTTAAAGCAAGAAGTGATATCTAGTTTATTAGGGAGAAGGTATAAATTCGCCACACTTCCAGCTTTACCTCCAGTCCAAACGTAGCCCGCCTCTAAATTACAACCAGCATCTCATTGGTTCTTGAAAACACACGTCAGCGCGACGCGAATGACGAAAATTACGTATTTTCCGACTGAGGAGAGGCGAAATAGCCCGGCCTCCTTTTACGTCGCCCTTGTATTATGAAAGGGGGACTAGGACTATGGCGCGCGAATACTTCTTCCTAGTAAACTAGATATCACTTCTTGTTTAAAGTAAGTGTTTCGACATACTTAGCGTTATTAGGATACTTATGATAATACTAATAATCATCGCGTGTATTAATCCCTCCCTTAAAACGCTGTACGTTAATAGAGAGAACAAAATCAGTCTAAAAGTCCATTTAGTTGAAGTTGAAGTAAGTTATATTTCTGCTCATACCTACAATCTTAAATAACAAAGGGCCTACTTCAATCGTGAACCACACCTTCCTAAAAATGAAAATACTGATTGCTTTCGTTGTCAAATGTTGTTCAAAAATAAAAGAGTGTCTAGATTAATATAGGTAGGCCGCAGAGAATTTTCATGTTTATATCACGGTAACCATAGCAACGCGAAATTGCTATCATCGCTAGCCAGGCAAGACCCTAACCTAGGGGTTATCGTCTTCTTAACGCTAGTACTTTCAAGGGAACTTTGTATTTGCTTTGATATTTAATGTTTCATTTTAATCATGTCCAAAAGCGTCACTTTTAAGGAAGCCTTAAAAAAATGGGAATCTCGTAAGGGTATTAAAGGCGTCGATGCTAAGGAGGTCAAGCTAAATGGTAACAGTCCACCCATTGGTCTACTGGACCCATCCGTTTCTCAATTGGTCAATTGCGAGAAGTTGTCTTTGTCGACGAATTTTATCGAGAAATTAAATAACTTAAATGGGCTCCGGAGTTTAAAGGTTAAATAGTTTTTAATTGGTTGTTACTTAGTTAATTTTAATGATATAAATATAATCTCATTTGCAAATTTGTTTACGTGAACTTATTCCTTTGTTTTTCTCGGTATCTTTCATTAAATTAAATTAAATAATTTATTTTAATTTAATCAAAGTGTTTATCACTGGGTCGAAATTGGATCAAGTCTTTGTACGGTTTGGAAGTTTTAGGAGAGACTCTGGAAGAATTGTGGATCTCCTATAACGCCATAGAAAAAATGAAAGGAATCGGATCTCTCCTTAAATTAAGGGTTCTCTACATGTCGAATAATTTGGTCCGTGAATGGCCGGAGTTTTTGAAATTGAACGAGTTGACCCAGTTGGAAGACTTGAACTTTGTGGGGAACCCGATCGAAGAGAAACATTCGGCGACCGGTGATTGGCGGGAGAAAGTGACAGATGTTGTGCCAAGTTTGAAACGATTGGACGGTTACCCCGTTATCAAGAAAGAAGTAGATGTTGAACGGTCCGCGTCCATTTGTGGAACATTAACTTGAAATTACTATTAAGAAAGTTTACAAGTACTAAACAAATACCTACCGACATATCGTACGATGTAATGTATTTTCAAACAACTCAAATGGTTTTGATATCTCTTAAACGTACTTGATTTTGATTGGTCAACTGTATAGGCCTAATATCCTGGACTTGGCTAATGTGTATTTTAAAAATAAACGCTAATAGTTATAACATTCATTAGTAGTTATTTTACCCAGTACTTACGCGTATTTTTCCTTATAATTTTTAAGTATTCAAGCCTAAAATAATAATTATTAACCAGGACCCTTTTATGATATTTTCTGGCAATCAAATTGAAAGGTGAAATCGTAAACGAGTTCAGGGATGCTAATGAAAGTTGAATAAAATTGAAGCCGTCCATGTTTAAGATATGAATTAATAAATAATTTAGATAGAAAAATAGCCTTATTTGGCGCCATGGGTTCGAATTATTTGGGGATGGGTGAAAATGTCAAAATACTATATCCTCGTTCCTTAAGTCGTAAATAACTAAATATTAAAATCGAAAAGAGACTTTGAGCATCCCTAGCTAGAAGAGCCGGAAATATCAATGACCTTGTCAATATTCCAAAAGATCAATTTTAATTGCAAATTACACCATAGGTACATAAAAATAACCATAATAAAAGGGATAGTCGCTCGCCCCTTTTCATTTTGACAAAATATGTGCAGTGCGCAGAGAAGGCAATGTATCACCCCCCCCCTTGTACGCAACGATACTGAGGGTTGCGCCGAAAAGGTCTTTTGTTTGAAGCCAGACTTTTGAAAAGGTGTAATATACTATCCCATTAAACTATTTTTAAAATTTGAATATCAATAACTTAATAAATGAATAAACTTTAACCATCAACTATGGTACCTACAACCTAAGCCTAATTTTAGGATAGGGGAATGAGGACTGTTTAATAAAATAAGGTCAATTAAATAACCTTAATAATTAAATTCCTAGAAAAATCGAAGGTAAAAAACTTGTAGATTTAATTTTCGATTAAAAATATCCATTTTTCGGCCTTAAACTTTTTGTTCTGGGAATATTTTCAGTTAATTTGGTAATAAATATAGAGATTCCAAAGCAAATACCTAGTGAGCCGTTAAAATTTACCCCTTTCAAGGAAAACTTATACGAATATTGATTTACAGAGATATAAATTTTCCAGGGTCTCAATTTGTATGTAAAATCATTTTTATGTAGCTACTACATTTCAATTATTATATAGCTACATTGTATTAGGAGTTCCAAGATGTTTGTACTTCCAAAATGCCTAACTGTACATAACCCTGGTCTAGAGGCAGCAGAAGTTCATAAAATATTTTCCATAAGTTTATCACTGGTTACAAACTGGAGCTTGTGATGAAGTGAGGGAGGTAGGTCATAGATTCGAGGTAAAGCGACGCCTGGTGACTGGGCGCTGTCAAAGGCTTAGTACAGACTAAATAGGAATTAGATGGAAGTCCTGCAAAATTACCACCGAGTGTAAGACTTCAATTCTCGCTTGAGTCGCTTGTCGTTCTTGAACTAGCTCGAGCTGTAAGTCTCTAGCATTACGAAGTATAGGTAGTGTAACTTAATGCTAACATACATACGAGAGGCAGGAGTTTAATAGTTAGTCAAATTTTCAAAACGCTTAACCCTAA
Source organism: Phalangium opilio (assembly GCF_054372755.1). Lineage (NCBI taxonomy): Eukaryota > Metazoa > Arthropoda > Arachnida > Opiliones > Phalangiidae > Phalangium > Phalangium opilio. Next base: position 587,546 of record NW_028324187.1, on the reverse strand, counting down.
TTGAATATAATTCAAAACCAATCACAGTATTTTGTTTGTTATTATTTATTTCGTAGAGTTACCTGACCTGGCCTTATTTGTAGTATAACTACAGCTTTACATATTAATTATTAAATATTTGAGCCATATTTGCTATGAAAATTATAAATGACGTCATTACATGTAGAAATTTTTCTGGAAAACAAATTTCCCGGTGATTATTAGCCCAATTCAAAATTGGAAAGTTGAAACTATACCCCTCAGAAATGGAAAATCCAAGTACGTGAAAATGTTTAACAAACCCGTGGGCCATTTCCCAAACTTTCGTAATAACAAGAGTAAGTCAACTAAGAGTGAGAAACTAAAGATTTTGCATTTAAACGAATTTATTTTATTCCGTACTGTACGACCCTATACAAGAAGTGAAATCTAGTTTATTAGGGAGAAGGTATAAATTCGCCAAATTTCCAGCTTTATCTCCAGTCCAAACGTAGGCCCGGAGTTAATCCCCGCCTCTAAATTACAACCAGCATCTCATTGGTTCTTGAAAACTCACGTCAGCGCGACGCGAATGACGACAATTACGTATTTTACGACTGAGGAGACGCTGCGAAATAGCCCGGCCTCCTTTTAGGTCTCTCCTTATATTTTGAAAGGGGGGACTGGGACTATGACGCGCGAATACTTAGGCATACCTTTTCCCTAATAAACTAGATATCACTTCTTGCCCTACCTAAACGCTACGCTGAGGATGCTGGGAGGAATTTGGTACCGTTCCGTAGGTGGGGGTACAGAGGCAACGTTCTAGGTATGGGGATTACCACTACATCCATCTCTCTTTCAAGACGATATTATTTTCTCTATATTGAAACCTGGTCTTCGTAAGTTCGTACTCCTAAAGACAACGATTGCGTTTCTTACTCCTTAGTTGATTTACCCTTGGTTGGTAATAACAAGTTTTATGTAAGTGAAAGCGACATAACAAAGTCAGTTGAAAACTCAAGCTCTGGGCTCTAAGCCACGATTATTTTAATTATTTTCAATTTTTATTTTAAACTTAGTAACCTACTAATTATATATTATATCACTTCCTGTTTTTGCCAAGATCTTTAAAGGTTATCGGAATTTGAAGGAAATTTTGGATAATTCTTTTCAAACTAGGATTTATACTATAAGTGAAATAACTACTTACAAGTAGTTTGTTACTTATGACAGATACGAAGGAAAATTAAACGTTCTCATCGTAAAATATTAGCAAAAACAGTCGTGATAATTTGAAGCTTTAAATTAAAAATTTTAACTTTAATATATGATTATAAAACGTTGTCATCGTAAAATGTTGGTAAAAACAGTCACGAAAATTAGCACCTTTAAATTAAAAATTTATAACTTTAATATATGATTATGATAACATTTTTTTCCCTTTCTTCTCACTTACGTTAATTACGATGCATTGAAAAGGTGTTTGAAAAATTATGTTCATAAATAGGACCTAAATTAAGTCAAATAATAAAATAACGTGTCAAATAATTAACTTGACATTGTGTTTTTTTTCTTTATATATATCAAGAAGTGATATCTAGTTTATTAGGGAGAAGGTATAAGATGCCTAAGTATTAGCGCGCCATAGTCCCGGTCCCCCTTTCAAAATACAAGGAGGGGGGCGTAAAAGGAGGCCGGACTATTTCACCTCTCCTCAGTCGGAAAATACGTAATTTTCGATATTCACGCCGCGCTGACGTGAGTTTTCAAGAACCATTGGGATGCTGGTTGTAATTTAGAGGCGGCGGGGATTAACTCCGGACCTACGTTTGGACTGGAGATAAAGCTGGAAACGTAGCGAATTTAGACCTTCTCCCTAGTAAACTAGATATCACTTCTTGATATATAAAGACCCCCGATAGCTAGATTATTTCGAAATTCGTTTCTGATTTATTAGAACACGTATGGTAACTATTCTCAATAGAAAATTTACTATTTAATAAATTATGAAAAAGAGTCAAGGTTTTTTAACAAATCTCCTTCGGGGGAAAAAAATGTTTTAAAATGTGCATTGAATTGATATCAAACACAAATACCGAGGGGCCAGTCACTTAGCATAATCGGTTGTATCTTTGAATATATCTATAATGTCCCTGCTGCCCTTGACAGTGCTAAAATTATTACATGTAATCGGGTTACAGAGACTCGGAAAGTGAATAGCCCCTCGCACAAACAAGTTTATCAAGATAGTATGTAATAAAGTGCGTTTATACGCAACCTCTGGCAAATAAGTAATATATTTATGGGTGTAATTGTAATGTGAAATTAATAAGGTTCAGGGTTCATACAACTTTTGGAAAACAAATTTCCCTGAGATTTCCAGGTTTTTCCCCCATATACTTCCCTGAATTTTCCTGGTTTTCCCGTATATGGAGTATCCTGAGGAGCAAATGTTAACGAAGGAGGGGCGAGGGGCAAATAGGACTATTACATAATCAAAGGACATCCCCGTACCTCTAATATAATCAGAGTTATGAGCCTCCAAAGTATAACGTAATGTTAATCCTATGGAGTGTATGTTCATGAACATTTTGCTTAATTATTCAGCCCCTGTTTGACGCAAACTTCCCTGAATTTTACTAACAATTTTAAATTTCCCTGAGGTTTTTGTCAATTATTTATTTCTCTGATTTTTCCAGGTTTTCCCGGTTTTCCAGGTTTGTATGAACCCTGATGTTGTTTACCATTAGCATTTTCCATCGGAAGTAATTTTATTGGAGTGAAAATGAAATCTTGTTGCTACAAGTCAATTAAAAACGACTTTAATTGCATTACCGAAATACTTGTTAAGATGCTTATTTTGTTATTGTTTTAAGTTGTGAAATTTGACTGTAAATTCCAGTATCGCAATTTCATGAAGCAGAATGACTTAAAAAGAAAAACCCCGATTGTTCAAGTAGGTATCAAATACATATTTTGCCAGACACATTAAATTTATTTATAATAATTTTCCCCAACTTGAACGACTACCACTTGAACATTAAATTTGTCTAGGAATTATTTTTTTTTTTTCAATGAAGGTTCCTCTTTAGTACAGTTAAAAGCATCAAAAATATATGTAATAACCGAGTCCTTTTCAAGTAATGCCGCGTGAAATAATTTGCTAGTTAAAATTTATCATAAATTCTTTAAAGGCCAAATTCTTAATGAAAGGTTTTTATAAGTTTTGATTACGTGTGCATTTCCTAACTAGGCCTAGCTGAACTGTACTTGAGGAAGTCGCTACGATTAACCCACATTTTCTTTATATAAGAATTAGTAGTTTAAAGAACAAGTACCACCAAATTGTTAACGCTGGGTGTAGTAAAGGAACCGGGGCTCTTATTCTCTCTCTTATGGATTATCATTCATGAGACTTGTCCTTCATAAACCAAGGAATTAGATATAGTATCGTGGATTCGTTTATTGCTTCATCGATTATTCGATAATTCCCACGATAATAGTTACAAGAAACGATATGTTATTTGATCGTTAGGCTTAACGTCAGCTCACAAATGTAAATATTACCATTTAAAAACGTTTTAAGCATTTCTAATTTATGTGGGTAAGGCTGCCAGGAAACGTGTTAATTTTTCTTTTTAAACACATGTTGAACGATGACCCAGGTAATTTGTCATAGGAGAAAGGCAGTAGGAGTTATTATTTAGCCTAAAAATTACGTAATTTCCCGACCCTGTTTGCGTATTTGGCGCTCTTTTTAACACCTGTTAATATTGCGCGTGAGTATTTGTGGTCTTCTTCCCGTTGCAGTTCCCGCCGCGAGTTCCCGGCTTGTTCCTCTCTAGGGCAATAGCGAGGTCACGTGCTAAAAACCGTCCTATGAAATGGCTGTAATTTTCCAGAGGGAAGCCCAGTGTAACGCTGGCGTAAGCGGACACACACCTCCGCTCTGACTTATCAAATTGTAATAGCCTACGCCCTATGTATTCCTCCGCTAGCTCTTTCTTAAAAATGATGTCATCGATTTTTTTATAACTTGGCGGGTCTAGAGAGTCTATTTTATTTTTGTTTTATGACTCCCGACGTTGGAGAACTTCGAGTTCGTACGGGCTTTGGTCGGTCAGGGACGTTTCAAAATTGTCACGGCGTTTTAAACAAAATACCAACTATGTACCGGCGATTAAAGATTAATTAGGCGTACATATTTTGAATCGGGAGCTCAATTTTTATTTTTTTAATTAGGCTTAGCGTTGTTTTTTTCGCGGTAAAATTTTGTGAAATAGAACTCCGCGCGGGAAACGATTTTGCCGGTGTTACGTCCTAAATTTGCGGCTACTTTCCAAGTAACGGAACGGTTCCGAAACCAAAAGCACGTTGCCAGTTCAAAATTACACGCCGATCGTTACAGCGGTGCAATTTGTTTTACGTTCTAACACTGTACCAGGAAAAAAAGGCGCGAGAAACCTTGGGAAATTTAAAATGAAGATGGAATCTTGATAATTGTAAGTTGAAAATGCAATTATTTTATAATATAATGCGCTTCATAGACGGGTAATTCGGTAATAGTTTCTATAAGCCTAGATAATATAATTTGCGAACCTGGGAGTACCGCCCGCTACGATTTGAATGTATTTTTAGCCAAGGCTTACCTGCATTACCCCGGTCAATGCTATTTTCATTAAAGGGCTTCTAACACTCCCCTAGTATTTCAAGGCCATAATTAAGCGGATTAATATCTTTATTAGGCGTAACCGAGACGTTAAAATTTGTAAATTATCTATGGTTGAATGAACTTCCCGTCAAAATTTCTTTTCCAAGTTTTTTAACGGGTTTATTTCTTTATTTAAATAATTGTTTGGTGTGATAAAATATTTATCATTTGTCTACTTAAAGTTCAAAATGATTGAGGAAATTCGAGTTGTGATTATTAATATGAATAGAATTTCAATGTTATCGTGATCAGTTGATATTGATAACCGTGTTTTTTAAGTGTTTTTGTCCTATCCAACTAGGAAGTAGGTTTAAGAGTTGAAATGCTATCTTAAAATTGATAAAATAGTTCAAATTTTGAGTGTTAAACTTTAGAGCACTTTCTACTGTTAAAATCCTGGGAACGTTAGTAGCAATGGACTATAATATGCCTATCATTTATCACATTCAGATTAGTAGGAAGTGAAATATTGTTGGTTTTTTTAGGGTTAGCAACGGTAAACACACAAAAAAACGGTAAATATGTTCGTTGCAATAAGTGCAGTTGCAAAATATAAAACTTTTCTCACTAAAACACTTGAATAAAACCCGCTATCAAAATCAAATATGCTGAATTTCGAAACCAAATTGATTTTATAGTCACTGCCTAGACAAATATTTATGGGGTTTTTTAGGTGTTGCTTATATACTAATACCAAAGGCTTAGAAACTTTAATAAAATGTTTCTTAACATCGTTACTGCCGCGTAATAATGTTAAAATCCCAGAATTGGGCTTAAAAATTAAAATTACGTTAAAATTTAATGAAAACCTTAATTAATTAGCCAAGAAATTATTTCGTAAAAAAATCTATAGTCCTATAGAAATTGGGTTAGAATTTAGAAAAGGCGACAAATCTTAGCAATTTCCTTAGAAAATGTGGGCAGTAAGCCTTTTTTTAATTGAATCTTCTATAAAATAGTTGAGAATTTGCCAAAATTTCAATAGAAATTAATTAAATTTTTAAGTCCCCTAAATTTTATAATACCGACGGTATAATATTTTTTTGCAGTCCTAGATTTTTAGAACATTAAATTTGGTCATTCATGTAAAGGTATATTTTTACTAGTTCTTTCTTTTTACCGGATATAGAACGGCTGTAGGAATTTTTAGTTCACTAATCCCCTGGGGTATCTCATCCCGTATGCCCTAAAAAATGAGAATTTGAACCCAGTTACTTTAGCTTGCCAATGATGAAGAAAAAAAAATTGTTAAAGAAAAAAGTTGTCTTAAAATCTAGTCTGGCTTTGGCCTTGCTCTTGACTTGGTAATAAATTTATTTTCTTCTTCTATTTTATGGGTCATCGCGACATAATAAAAGCACTGTAGTATCTTTGACAGTTGTAAAAGATACCGCGAAAATATATTAGATGCCTTTACTATATTAAATACAAATCTATATACATGTATTTAGTTTACACGTGACATTGTGGGGGAATGAAATGTTTTGGTGGTCTGCAAAATTTTGTGTTTGCGCTACTACCATTTAGTTTGAAATTTAATTTAACCATAAATTTTTTAAGGAATAGACAGAGAGAGCGTTAGATTAAATTTATTCGTGTTAAAAAAACGTGTACATTTTGACCGAATTAATTGATTTGCGAGTGTATTTAAACTGCTATCTACAACAGACTGAATAGAGAGCTTTCAGTTGTAGGAGGAGCTCAGTCTGGTGACATAATTTACGCTGCCATATTGGTGGGTTTAAAGCAGGAATGAAGCTTAGACCACCCAACCAATATGGCTACCAGAACAACGGTAAGACTTGGGATGGTGTGACGTACTACTATCCCATCTGAAAGCTCTCTATAGCTTGCTTTTAGTTCTATTCGATTCAAATCATTCAGTTAATTTTTACAAATTACTGGCAACCTTGAAGCGTGGTTGAAGTTAAGAAATGGGTGATGAAATTTCTCTAACCCCTTTAGTTCACATTATTGATATGAACTGCATTTTTAATAGTTAAGTGTTCTTAAATGGAGTATAAAGATAAACATTTTGAGAGCTAATTAATTTAACTGCTAGCTGTCGCTATGTGCTAAACATAGATGGCGGTAGTTATCTACGAAATTTACCTTCGTCACATGCTTCCAGTAGCAGACGATGTTTCAATATTTCTCTCTTTTAAAAAATAAAACCACGTGCATTCGCATAAAAATTAAGCAACAGGTTTATGAAACCAAGAAGCGATATCTAGTTTACTAGGGAGAAGGTATAAATTCGCCTCATTTCTAGCTTTATCTCCAGTTCAAACGTAGGTCCGGAGTTAATCCCCGCCTCTAAATTACAACCAGCATCTCATTGGTTCTTGAAAACTCACGTCAGCGCGACGCGAATGACGAAAATTACTTTAATTTTCCCACATGAGGAGAGGCGAAATAGCCCGGCCACTATTTACGTCCCCCCTTGTATTTTGAAAGGGGGACTGGGACTATGGCGCGCGAATACTTAGGCATCTTATACCTTCTCCCTAGTAAACTAGATATCACTTCTTGATAAAACATTGGAAATTTATTTTCATTAGACCCTGTCCTTAAAATTACATCGTCTTAATTGAACATAATGAGTCTTAATGACTCCGTTACCGGCTTTCATATTTAAATAATTTAATTGCCTGTTTTTTCCCAATTTGACCGTGACTCGACTGAGAAATAAATCAGTCTTGACCCTTCGAAACCTTTTGAACTATACGAAAAAACAATCATCAAAATAAGATCTAAAAATAAGATTTAAGAATAATTTTGATGTACTACTATATAATTGACATCGTTCCACAGTATGTCTAGGCCTAGAATTTTTTCAAAGAAATAAAACCGAAATTGGATGAATTATAGTTCTTGCGCTTTAGTCAGAAACAATAGGATAATTAGAAAAGTTTTTAAACTAAACAATATATAATTACAGTAACGTGTTTATTTGTTATTTTGCCTTGTAGGGTTCGTAATAACGTGGGAAAACCCTCTAATATTAACTCTCGTAAACAGTGTCCCCTAGGGCAGAATGTCATAAAACGTTTTCGACTCAAGATAGTCCATATAACCTCTGTACCACCTTGAAACCAATTCAGTGACCTTTCTACAATAATAGTTTCAAAAAATTGTAGGCGAAAATTACTTTAGACTGTCAGGGATAATCTCAAAAATATCTGGCAACCCGGTTGTAAAGGGTAACGTGATGGTAGCTTGGGAAATTTCCACTCTAATGGTGTGCTTATACCAGGGATAGATTTAATTTTAGAAGTAGAAATGGAGAACGTTTAGTATTTACTTCAGTCAGACTCATAGCCCAGTATAGAGCCCCTCCCACCAACACGTAACGAAAATTTTAAATTATCTTATTGGCTCGCTTAAACTACGTTTTGGTGACGTTGCTGACGTGGACGGCGAAAAATACCTAATTCCTTTTTACCTCTGCGCTATGACCCGCCTCTCCTTTCATACCCCACCGTCCCGTGGAAGGGGGTCCGGGACTTTGACGCGCGCCCAGATTACTCTGTTCTCCATTCCTACTTATAAAATTACATCTATCCCTGCTTATACTAACTTTAATGAAAATGAATATAAATCATGTTTTCCAACGATAGTTGGTAATAATAAACTAGTTAAAAATGCAATACAACAACCCTGAATCGAAAAACAACTGCATAACAAAACATTACGCAATATTTTTTGGAAAACCTTTCAATTGTGTCCAATTATGGGTTATTTCGTTGCCTATCTGATGCGAAATTTCATTCCGCCATGAACAAGAACCCCTTGAACTCTGGGGGGGTGAACTTGAGGGGGGGCGGGAATAAAACGCGCGCAGACTTGGTACTTTGGTACCAAGAGGAAAAACCATGTAGATAACAATTTATTTTTTTTTGTTGTTGATATTAAAAATTTGATCATAAAAGCTTCGCGTGTTCTTAGAGGTTAGCATTAGTTCGCTAGGTCTTCGCTTTCAAGTAAGTCCTTAATTTTTTGTTCGTCATATAGTTTTAAAATTTTAAAGTTTAGTATTAAAGTTGTACTTAATTTATTATCTTATCTGTATTTATATTTAACTGAAATTAAATTGTTTTTAAATTTAATCGGTATAATTTAAGAGTTTATTGGGAATTAGCTTGGAAATTTGTTAATTTTAATTTTAATTTAGTAACGGTGCTTAGGATTTAGGATTAACATTTTTCAAAAGTCGGCGTTTGTGAACAATATGACTTAGATATAAATGTCGAGCCTGTAAGAAATTTTGGATGGCGTCATACGTAATCAGAGGGTTTAATTAAATGAATGAAGTTGGTAAACATTCAAGAGAAAGTATTTCAGGTTTTGAAATCAGGTGTTCAAACAATACTGGCATGCTCCAGATCGCTGTGTTGTATCTCAAATATCTGATGTGAATTCTGCAGTCAATACCTTTCATTAAAGGGGCTAGAAATTCTTTACCCCTTTCTCTGGTTTAATTAACTCCAATGCAGTGTTGCCAGGTTTCTACAATTAAAAAAAAAACTCAAATAAAACCTCGTGGGCTGGGGCTTTTTTTTTTTTAAATAAAACCCGGTTTTTTTCTCTCCAAATCCGGTTTTATGGGCTATCTAGATTTAGGGATAAATATATTTTCCGTATATGCTCGAAAAGGTGTACGTTACTATATCTTAAATCCTAATTAAATCTTATTTAAATTTGGTAATTAAGAAAAAAAATCGGACATGTTTATTTATTAATTTATTCTAAACTAACGGTGATCTCAGTTTCTCAGACAAATATTGACGTGTGTGAAAATGAACGGGTTTCACGCTCTGTTACGCGTATGGCGCACGTAACATTGACGAAAAACGGTATAAATTTGAGAAAAAATCTATATTTCCTGTTCAAAATTGGTTTTTAACGACCATACTAGCTTCAACATTGCGTGTTCATCCGCTTTAACTTTGGCTATGTTCAAAACTATACCTGAAACTAAACTGTATATGACAGCGAAAGTTATAATTTGCCATTCGCGCCGCAGATTTATTTTGTTTTCAATTTCAAGGCCACTTTCAATCATTAAAAGGGTTTTATACAAACCTAGATACATTGAAAAAAATTATTAATTAACTTGAAGAATCGATGTTTACAACTTTAGGGAAAATTATAGGCCTAGAAATTAAGGGAATTTAAATTTTTGAAAATTCCATTTAAATAATTAAAAATAATGATAACTAAGTATTAACTTAATTAACTAATGATATACGCGAGGTTTTTCCAAATTTCAATGCTATTATTTGGATGGAAAGATTCTTCAAATTCTTATAATACCCGTATTGTATCAAGACCACATCTTTATTTGACAATGCAGTGACCTTTGACCTGACCTTAAATATGACAGTTGGAATGTCCCCGTACTTTCTTTATTCTGGGGAGTCCCTGTTACACTCTTCAAAAGTAGTATTTAAACGAAAACACCTGGGTGTTTTTGAATGGAAACTGCCTTTACTTTTAAAACGTTTTAAAGCCTGTAACGGGTTTAAAGAAAGTCCCTAAAATGTTATCTTCGAAATTTCAGGCCCGCCCCTTCAAAAAAAAAAAAAGAGAAAAAGAATGAGAGACGATTGATATATTTCGGTTCGAGTATCTACCATTGATAAGACCAATAGCGGTACTTACGTGGGCAAAGTTTCAGAGCATTTACATTCATTTTCCTGCCTATATGGCATAGTACATTTTCATGGTTAAATTTGAAGGGTTTTTTTTGAAAACTTTATCTGTTCTCTGTTGAAGGGAGCATCCCCTTCTTGCAGATAATCTTTTTCTTTAGTAGAAATGAAACAAAATTGAAGATACGTTGGTCTCCAGTGATAAACCCCTCGGTTTCAATACATCTACATTAGGTGTTCCTGATAAGTCAGGCTTAAATTAAGGGGATGTTCTTTGGGCGATCCGATTTTGAGTCGAAAATGTAACTTCTATCAACGACTGCGAGCAGGGTTCATTCAAACCTGGAAAACAGGGAAAACCTGGAAAAATCAGGGAAATAAATAGTTGACAAAAACCTAAGGGGAAATTCGGGGAAATTTCGAATTTTTAGAAAAATTTAGGGAAATCAGGGAAATTTGCGTCAAACAGGGGCCGAGTAATTAAGCAAAATGGTCATAAACATACCCCCCTCCATAGGATTAACATTACACTATACTTTGGAGGCTCATAACTGTGGTTATATTTGAGATATGTACTTTGATTATGTTATAGCCCTATTTGCCCCCCCCCCCTCCTTCGTTAACATTTGCTCCATAGGGTACTCCATATACGGGAAAAACTGGAAAATTCAGCGAAGTATATGGGGGAAAAACCTGGAAATCTCCGGGAAATTTGTTTTCCAAAAGTTGTATGAACCCTGATCTCCATTTTGCAACAAGGGACACTGTTTTTAAGTTAAGATTGCATCCAGAGTATTTTACGGATGACCCCTTAAATTTAATTAAGAAACTGTCTGATTAAGACAATGATTTCTAATTTAATTAAGGGGTCATCCCTAAAACACTAAAAAAAATCATGACTCGAAAACAGTGGCCCTTAGGACAAAATGGAGATAGAAGTTAGATACATTTTCGACTCAAAATCGTGCACACAAAGAACATCCCCCTTAATTTATGTAATGCATACTTCCTCCTTAATTTATGCCATGCAGACTTATCATAAACACCCTGTATATAATAAACGGGTTGACATATTTATAACTTGAGGCCACGTCGACCTTAGGATATTTTAATGTTTCAGACGCTAATACAGATTTCCATGGGGAAAACATAAGACATAACAACATATTAATACGATGACTTCGGGAAACCCTTCAGTTGCGCCCCGAGTTAGAGGGGTTGAATACTTAGCAACTCAACATGACCCTAATAAAAATCCTGAAAGGTTTATGCCCATTATGTTGAAGGCAATTGGAATTGAAGTAAAAGTGAAGGGAACGTAAATAAATAAAATTTAGATAAAAATGGGTTTCCACAAAGAATCTGTTGAAGGGTGCAAGTGTCCGTGCCCTCTCCAGCTGACGGGAAGCGAAGCCAATTGATCGAGTTTACGTCGTTTTATAAGATTAACCCAGTAATCTCTTAGTAATGGTGTTGTTTCATAAACCGACAACCAGGCGGCGTTGTAAATAGGGACTTAACTGAAAGAGTTAAATCATTCTAGTGACAATAAGTTAACCTTAACGATGTCGCCAATTAATACCAACCATAAGTTTATAGTCTATAAATGTGTCTGGCCAGCTGCACTTAGTGGAAGCAAGAAGTTATATCAGTATCTCAGAGAGAAGATATAAATTCGCCAGATTTCCAGCTTTATCTCCAGTCCTAACGTAGGTCCGTAGTCAATCCCCGTCTCTAAATTACAACCAGCATCTCATTGGTTCTTGAAAACTCACGTCAGCGCGACGACGCGAGTGAGGAAAATTTCCGACTGACGAGAGCGAAATAGCCCGGCGCCTCCTTTTACGTCCCCCCTTGTATTTTGAAAGGGGGACTGGGACTATGGCGCGCGAATACAAAGGCATCTTGTATCTTCTCTCTGAGATACTGATATAACTTCTTGGTGGAAGCAAAGATCCCTAAAGTTTTACAAATATTTTGGCGCGAAAAGTAGAATATACAGGGTGTTTTTGATAAGTATGCCATAAATTAAGGGGGATGTTCTTTGCTAGGACCATTACAATTTACACCAGTAGACGAGGCAACTTTTTACTGTGTCAAGAAGTGATATCTAGTTTATTAGGGAGAAGGTATAAGATGCCTTAGTATTCGTGCGCCATAGTCCCAGTCCCCCTTTCAAAATACAGGGGGGGAGGCGTAAAAGGAGGTCGAACTATTTCGCTTCTCCTCAGTCGGAAAAACGTAATTTTGGTCATTCTCGTCGTGCTGACGTGAGTTTTCAAGAACCAATGAGATGCTGGTTGTAATTTAGAGGCGGGGATTAACTTCGGACCTACGTTAGGTCTGGATATAAACCAAGAAATGTGGCAAATTTATACCTTCTCCCTAATAAATTAGATATCGCTTCTTGACTGTACATAGTCTTCGAAGTAGCCAGGACTCCTGGTGTAAATTGTATGAATCCTCCTAGTCTCAAAACTATGTTGTATATATTTTTTAAAATTCACGCGCCAAGAAGAATGAATCACGTGACACGACAAGCTTAAAACGCGGGAATTGGATCTAGTTTCGTATCGAGATGAAATAAGGATTCAATTTCAATTTGAATTTCTAAAGAAAGATTATTTTGTTAAACCCTAGTTTTTTTAGATTTGGTTGTTGTATTTTTACTACGGCGCTTTCAAATGCAAATATTTGAAAGGATATTTTATTGATGAGGTGGTATCAGGTGTAGAAACCCGCGATAAACACCTGAGATGTTTTGACAAGTTGAAATATTCGCGGAAAATCCTCATTTCCACCTCATTCTCGAAATTTAAGGGTACGTTGGGGTGAGTTGAAAAATAACGTCTCTTTTCATTCAAAATCAAATGGAGAAACGAACGAGAGGGGTTCAAGGAATGACCGTAAATAAAGAAACTGCTCTGGATTAGGTACGCTTTGAAAAGGATGTTTGCTCTCCTCCCCCCAAAAGATGACAAAATAAAGAGCCTTGCACCATTGTGTATAGCTATATAGATTTCTTGGGAAAGATAAAGTTTTAAGAAAAATAGGTTGTACAAAGGGGGATGCAGGTGTAAGGCCACGATCTTTTTTGGGGAATAACCGTAGCAGTATCATTCCTTATCCGTTCTACGGACCAAAATCAATTTAGACCCACCAAGTTTGGAAGAAGAGTCCCGAGGGGCCAATCACTTAGCGTAATCGTTGTACACGATTGTACCTTTGATTGTACTTAAAAGATTACAGGTATTCTTGGAAAAATCTGCCTTTGACAGTGCTAAAATGATAACACTCAATCTGTAATCGGTATACTAAGACTCTATGAGAGTGATTAGCCCCTCGGTCTCTAGGGTCTTGGGATGTTGCTAGAAGGGACGAAACTAAAATGGTGGAAGAATTTCTTCTTCGATATCTTGAAATAATTTCGTTGACGTTATAGTGACAAATATTTTGCAAGGGGGAAAACCATTAAAGCTAATATAAACGATACATTGTTTTACTACGTTCGTCGTAGGCGTTTTTCACTGAAATTGTCGGTGCACTTTTAATTTAATCGGAGTAAATGAAAGATAATCAAAATTATACTTTTTAATTAAGTGTTGTCATTTCTCTAAAAGGGATTAATAATGGATTTCCCCAAAGGGTTGGTTCGAGGGGGTAGACACTCTGGATCTCTGTGTACACCTGAGTTCAACAGAGTTCAACTGTCAAAGTGCATTGAGTTCAAATCCTTCGGAACTCAAGAGCTTAGCTTTGACAGTACATTGAGTCCAAGACATATTGTACACCTGAGTTCTCAAGTGTCTACCCCCTCGGGTTGGTTAACTATGTAGCCCAAATCTCGAGTTTGATCGAGGGGAACATCACTTTTTCGGGTTTAATCGGGGCACATTGGGGTGATGCAAAGCTTCCATTAAAACACTTAACGGTAATTCTGTTCTAATCCATATCGAAAAGTGATAAAATAGAGGCCAAATCATACTGATCATGATCAAATTCCTTATACACCGACTGAAGTAATTTTTAAACTGTTGAAATTACAGCGTGTATGCAAAGTGACTAGCCCCTCGAATGCACTGATTAAAGTCAACCATTTTGGACGGTTGAAGTTTGGGGTCACAATGATTCCAGTTAACTGTATATAATCCTGATAATATAGATAACTATAGGTTCCAGTAAATTCCCCCGTAAATATTGTTTAGAAGAATAGGGTCAAAGGTGAAACCATTCAATAGTGTTTTCTTGTCACATCGCAAGGGGTAAATCTAGGGGATTTCTTCTGGGTGGTAATGTTTGAACTCGGGACTGCAGGTGTAGCTAGAAGGGATCGGAGTAACTAGTACTAGTTTCTCTGCACCTGAGGGCCTTGACGTCACTCGACGAAGTATTCCCATTGGGTTTACCTAGGTATTTACCATTCTATTTGTATATGACCTTGAAAGTTTTATTCAACTAAAAGAAGGGGTGGTTTTTTTTTCTTCTAATTCTTTTGGTAAGGTAGTATCTTCTAACCAACCAACCTTCTAAAACAACTTTTTCCCCTCGTTGGTCTATTTTTCTAGGTGGCGCTCGGAGTCGGGTTTTTTTTTTTTTTATTATTTATTGAGGACCAAAACCTTGGCGCTGGTTACTTCGACGAAACTTTGCGTGGACTTTAAAACGTTACCAGTTGTACAGAACTGCCGGGATCGAATTTGATCAGTACTCGTTCTGTTTTGGACGTAAGCGGTTCGAGAAATACGTTACGGAAATTTGGACTTTCGGACTTGAGTGTTTAGTGCCTTGAACAAAAGAAAAAATAGAAGAAATTTAATAAAGAAAACAAGGCTTTCGCCAGTTAAAGAACTTTCTTAAAGAACTTGACCCATCAAATCTCACCAAGATGTCTTTTTTGTGGGAAGAAGTTACGGATATGTATAACAGGACAATGGAGAATGCCGGTAAGTTCATATTTTTTTTATTTTATTTAATTTTCTGCGGAAGCGGAATTTTTAGGTAAATTACTTAGTTTTTTTTTTTAAATATTTGAAGTATTTCTTTTAAATTAAGCAGGAATTATTTTATTTTAATTTTCTGCGGAATTTTTAGGTAAATTAGTTTATTTTAAATATTTGAAAGTATTTCTTTTAAGTAGGGAGATTTAAATGTACAGTTTTTTTAAGAGGTATTTCCTTTTCTGGCAGTATTTTGAGAAATTTTCGTAGACTTACAAAGTTTTTTTTGATAAAATTTCTAGACGTTTTTAGATTAATCAGATATTTCTATGGTTTTTTTTGTTGATAAAATAGGAAATATTTTGTAGGTTTTTAATATTTTTGAGTTTCTAGAGGTTTTCTATAAATGTTCCAATATTTTTTCAAATTTATTGCCGCCGTTTCCATGGTTGCTGCAATCTGCCAGCATGGAGTCCTAGCTGCAATAAGCGCGCTTTTTCTTTTTTTGCGTAAACAATTTAGACTCCAGTAAAATTACTCCATGGCGACCGGTATAAGCCTTTTCTTAGTTTTATATTTTTAAAGGGGTTTAAGAGATAAGTAGTGTTCGTACGGGGACCCCGACCCCGAAAACCGGGGATCCCCGACTTTTTCCCCCGACCCCGACCCCGGTACCTAACATGTAAAATGTAGTCGGGGTTTTTTTCGGGGTTAGATTTTGGTTAGGTTATTTTTAGCAATTTATTTTTTGTCCTGCGCCAAAAACAATCATCTCATTCGTCTCAAATAAGTGCTCCGCTTCTCCTTTATGAAAAAAAAGGGCAAGGGGGTAACTAACAACAAACAAAATACAGTAAAAACAGTCACCAAAATTCCAAAGTTCACCATCCTCCCTCTCGTGGATCGGCGCCCCCCCCCCCGTCTTTTGTAATGGCAGTGGTCTTTTGTGGGAATCGTAGATGCGTAGCTCGGAAAGTCGGAATTTATTGGGCTTTTTTACAGTTTCTTGCCTATTAGCTAAGAGTCACTAGCTAAGTGCGATACGAAAATAAAGCTTCTTTCCAAACACCCAGAAATTTAACGATTTTTTATCATTTTTCCAAAATTTTTCAGCATGCGGTCATGTCTTACCCCGACCCCGACCCCGACTGGTTTTTTTCGGGGATAACCTGCCCCGACCCCGATTAAATTTTTACCCCGTACGAACACTAGAGATAAGTTGAGGATACTTTACAAAATATTTTGATGATTATTAAGACTTTCGAGATGAAATTTAGTGAAGAGGCTAACCAGAGGGGATAATCACTCTGTATAATCGGGTACACGCTATACAATAGAAGTGTAGGGGGGAAACCAGAGTGATTAACTTCTCGATGGATGTTGAACGATTGTCTATCCAATCTAAAGACCTAATTTTTGTCTTGACAAACTTAAGTTTTGCAATAAATAGCTTTGTTTAAGTTCAACTTGGGTACTTAGGGACAGTTAGAGAAAGTTGAGAAAACACTAAAGGGGTAGTAAAGTATTACCGAAATTATATAATAGCTCTATAAGAATCGTTTCGCTATCACTTGAAAGTCATCTTTTATTTATTATTTTTTTGGGAGATATATTAAATTATAAATTTACAAAAATTGTTTAGGAAAATTTCACTTCATAGCACGTGAGAGGTGTATCAAAAGAGGCAACCCCATTTAACTTTAAAAATAACCGGTTTTTGGTTAATTTAATTGGGTATATTGCGTAAATAATAAATCTTACTGGGAATTAACGTTTTCCAATTTTCGCCTGCTTTTAAAGAAATCTTGTTTTTAGGAGAAAAACTATGTAGAAGTAATTTTTTTTAGGAAAAAAGTTTTCTTTCTCAATTTCACCATCCCTTTATTGTATTTCATTATTTAATACCAAATTTCGGTCATTACCTTGGTCACGTGTTACTCTACTTTTTCCCGTCCGTGAACCAATTGTCTCGAGATTTTCTTTCATAACCTCGGAAATTCTAGAGTAACCCTTTGGATTTTATAAGAGTTATATAAATTTTATCGCATTTTTTATTCAATTCACGAATTCTTTAATTACCATTAAATTATTGTCTAGCGTACTTAAAGATTACGGATTACCTAGTAACCCAATTTTATAATTTTTTTTAATTCATGGAAACTTTCTTTTCGGAAATTCAAAATGATTAGTTGGTAATTACACCAGATGTTTATCGAAATATTAACAATAAGGGTTGATAGTTCATGTATTGTTAAGATGACTTTGAGGTTATGGTTATTTTGAAGCTCGCGATGGACCAGAAGTCTAGAAATATTTATTTATAGGGCTACAATCATATAAGTTCATAAGATATGTTCCATAAGTATGACGACACTTCCTATACTTCGTAATGCTAGAGACTAACAGCTCGAGCTAGTTTTTTTACGTCCCCCCTTTGTATTTTGAAAGGGGGACTGGGACTATGGCGCGCGAATACTTAGGCATCTTATATCTTCTTCCCTAACAAACTAGATATAACTTCTTGATTCTATACATTCACCTACTTTGTAACTATCAGAACTTCATTTTCAATTTTTAATTTCGACATTTGAATTAATCTCGTTAATTAACATTAAATTATATCATAAGTTTATAAGATATGTTTCCATAAGTATGACGATACTGTACTTAGTAATGCTAGAGACTTGCAGCTCGAGCTAGTTCGAGAACGACAAGCTACAATTGAAGTCCTACACTCGATTTATTTTGCAGTCCATGCAGTGGTGGGCAAATTCGCGAAGGACGCGAGGGACTTTTGTACTACCAAGCGGGGGCGAGGGAGCGACGTTTCCCCGCTTGGTAGTACAAAAGTCCCTCGCGTCCTTCGCGAATTTTGCCCACCACTGAGTCCATCTAATCCTATTTATTCTGTACTAAGCCTTTGATAGCGGCTCACCAGGCGTCGCTTTACCTCGAATCTGTGACCCATGTCACTTCATGACAAGCTCCAGTTTGTAACCAGTAACAAACTTATGGAACGTAACTTATGATATAATAAAACCAAAACATTTCAAAATTTAGTTCAGACTCTAGTAATATTTGAAAGTTAATTATTTAATTTAGCAAATTACTTCATCAAAACGAGATAGTTAATTTTTCTTTTTGGTATGGATATTTTATATACCCTTGACCGTATTTAAGCCCGTTCCCAAATACATCTTAATAAAAACAACCTTCTTGGTTTTTTATTACAGTTGGTTATTTAAGGTGTTTATCAGTTAGATCTTAGTTTCTAAATAACCCTGGTAACGTGAAATTAAGTAACCGAACTAAACCTCCCTTCAAATGTAACATTTAGTTAGGCATGCATAGTGTGAAAAATGGTTGAAGTCAAGGTTATCTGGTCTATATAACAAAACAGTAAAGGGATAGTCTCGGATAGTGCTCAGGATTAAATTAGTTAAAGGTATCGGTGGTGGGTAAAAATTATTTGAAAATACGTCAGTCACGTGACCGAGGAGAGGAGTGGTGCAAAAGAAGCTAAGTTCGTTTTATTTCGAAAATAAGCACTTCGGGGAATTGGCGCTGCAATCTGGCGAAAAACAAGGACTAAATGTCCAGTCCCACACCTGGAGTTTTGGGACCTTGGCGTCACGTAGTGCCTGTGACGTATTTCAAATAATTTTCACCCACCCGCCGATAGCTTCTTCACAGTCCCTTTAAATTGGCCCGTAACTGGCCATAATATTAGGAAATTATCTGCAGTGGTCCTATAATTCCTATAAAATATTTGAACCTGTCTTATATTATCCTATAATTTCATGAAAGGTCTTATAATATCCTATGTTTTTGACTTATTCCAAGTTTATTTATAGTTTAGAATCAAATTTATCAAAATGTAGCTCTTTTATCGAGATCACATTTGACTAAACACCGAAATTGCAAAAAATGCAAAGTTTATATTTTTGATTTAGTTGAAGTTTTTGTATAGTTCAGCATCAAATTTTAGCTTCTTTTATCGAGATCACA
This sequence comes from Phalangium opilio, assembly GCF_054372755.1. Taxonomy (NCBI): domain Eukaryota; kingdom Metazoa; phylum Arthropoda; class Arachnida; order Opiliones; family Phalangiidae; genus Phalangium; species Phalangium opilio. Next base: position 568,275 of record NW_028324187.1, on the reverse strand, counting down.
TTTGACTAGACACCGAAATTGCGAAGTTTGCTCAGGATTTTTTGTTCATTATATTTTAATTAAGTTTCTATTTTCAAAGTAAAATCCAATTTATATTGTTTTAAGATTTTTCTACATAGTTTAAGCCAAAGAATTAATATATGCGCATTTTTATTCCTTTATTTTCCTATAAAAACACATTTTCTCGTATGAAACCTATAATTCCGGAAAAAATTACTATTTTTATTATAAGGAATTTAAATTTTAGGCTGGGCTCCATGCATTACTTAATATTCTTCCAGGGTTAGACCAATTAAGTAATCAAAAGTTGCAATATCGAATATCCTCCAATTAGTTATTATTTTAAGATTTTTTCTACATAGTTTAAGCCAAAAAATTAATATATGAGCATATACCTATCAAGAAGTGATATCTAGTTTATTAGGAAGAAGGTATAAATTCGCCAGATTTCCAGTTTCATCTCCAGTCCAAACGTAGGTCCGGAGTTAATCCCCGCCTCTAAATTAAAACCAGCATCTCATTGGTTCTTGAAAACTTAGTCAGCGCGACGCGAATGACGAAAATTACGTATCTTCCGACCGAGGAGAGGCAAAATAGCCCGGCCCCCTTTCACGCCCCCCTTGTATTTCGAAAGGGGGACTGGGACTATGGCGCGCGAATACTTAGTCATCTTATACCTTCTCCCCAATAAACTAGATATCGCTTCTTGGTTAGACCAATTAAATAATCAAAAGTTGCAACATCCGAATATTTCGATTGAAACTTATTGATTGGGTCACGACAAAACTTGACCCCAAATAGTTTCCTTGAAAAATACGATTCGATCATTACACGTTCTAATTACCCTCTATTTTCTTTCAATATACATTATTGATCGGGTATAAGTCCTAGAAAACATCGAAGACTCTAGTAGTAGTGCTATTATGTCAAATTATTTTGAAGAGACCTTTCTTGAAAGTCCTTGATCTGTTACGTAAAATCTATCAATACAAACCTGTTCTTTTTAAAATTTCAATTTTTCAAAAGTCAGTTTTGAAAAAAATAAGGGGGGGGGGGAGTTTTTTAATACTGAGGGCTTTTATTCAACTTGCTAAAATTCGAAGAAACTCCCTTTTAATAATGATTATAATAAAGTACAATAATTGCTCTTAAAAGTCTTAAATAGACAGGTTTATATTTTGAAAGAATGTCTATAGATCGTTGGTATATTAAATAATAAGGAAATCAAACTTAAAATGTTGTTGCCACGTGATTTCTGATTTCGAAACTGTATACCTGGGTTCATTCAAACCTGGAAATTTTGAATTTTTAGTAAAATTCAATGAAATCAGGGAAATTTCTGAGGTTTGGGTAAATTTGCTCTGAAGTGGTTGCCAACTATAAGAAACCACTCCCGTTGTTTAATTACACGCAATTCTGGAGGCTCGTAACTCTGGTTATATTACATATAAGGGGATATCCTTCGAGTATGTTATAGTCCTATTTGTCCCCTTTGCAATGATACCAAATACTCGGGGTTACAGCAAACAGGGGCCGAGTAATTAAGCCAAATGTTGTTAAAGTGTCCAAAAATAATTTAAGCCAAAATAAGAAGACTTTCATTTAAGTTTTCGTATCTTTTAAATTTTCTCAGACACGAGAGTGGCAGACTGGCCCTTGATGTCCAGCCCATTGCCCACCTTGTCCATCTGTTTGTCCTATGTATATTTTGTTAAAATATTAGGACCAGCTTTAATGAAAAACAGGGAACCCTTCAACATAAGAGGTCTTATGATCTTTTATAATTTCGCTATGGTTATCGTCAGTTTCCTACTCTTCTTTTGGGTAAGTAAAGTTTGTAAACCTACACAACTTTAGCTCGTAGTCCTGTTAGTGGACAAAACGTAAAACTTGAACAATTTTCATAGCTTGGTCAGTACGGGTGGTTCACGAAGTACAGTTGGAAGTGCCAACCAATTGATTACAGCAATTCGAGTGATGCCTTAAACGTGCGTACTTAATAGATACAATTTTGTTTTATATTTATTTTGAAGTTTAAGTTTAATGGATTAACTTTAATTTTAGATGGTTAGCACTGCGTATTTGTACTATTTCTCGAAATTCATCGAATTTGCTGATACGGTAATTATTTCAATAATTTTAATTGAGTTTTAAATTTTTTGAGCAAAATCACATTAATAAATTTCCAATACAGATATTTTTCGTGTTACGTAAAAAATACACCCACGTTTCTACCCTTCATGTTATACACCATGGTGTCATGCCCATGAGCGTTTGGTTTGGTGTCAAGTTCACCCCAGGTCAGTATATCGGGTTTTTTTTGTGTGTGTGTGTGTGTGTGTTTTATCAGAAGTATATAATACTTCTCTTCGAGAGAATTGTACAAGCACAAAGCGGGGTAAGTGTAACGTCACTCTTCCCAACATCGGAACATTTAGAGCAAGGTTACTAAACCGAATCACATACGCGATAAATAGTTCCCTCATCATTACTCTATTAGCGTTTAAATATTTGGTAAGACGCATGCGCTTGTGGATTTTTGTCCCACGTCAAGACAATCAAGGTTTGTGGGATGATTGCTGGGGATTTAGTGCCAAACAACTATAGAATTCACCCCAGCACGGTGCGATGCCCATTTGTAGTTTGATGAGCGGGAAAGCAAACTAAAAGGGATCCCTCGCCTGGGAAGAATGACGTTACATAACTTAAGCATTAAGAGGATACAGAGTGTCATCCTTCTTCTATTACCCCCTTCTGGTTATACTAGGTTATTTAACTTTTATTTCTGTTCGAATTTCTTCCAGGTGGCCACAGTACGTTCTTTGCCTTCATCAACAGTTTTGTTCACATTTTGATGTATTTCTACTACGGAGTTGCTGCCATTGGTCCTCACATGTACAAGTACCTTTGGTGGAAGAAGTACATGACTGGAATTCAAATGGTAAGTTGAACATTGTCACTATTTATGTTTATCAGTACAGGTTCTTAATTTCCTTTGGTTTTATCTACTTAAAGGTTCAATTCATCATGATTTTTGTTCACTCGTTCCAACTTCTGTTCATTGACTGTCATTACCCCCGCGGTTTCATGTGGTGGATTGGGTTCCACGCTGTCATGTTCTGGTTCCTCTTCTGGGATTTTTTCCGTGATTCTTACGTCCGACCTTTTAGCAAGAGAATGAACGCCGCCTATTCGGCCGCCATGTACACCAATGGACAATCCACTACTAACGGCAAAGTCGTCACAGTCAATGGTAAAGAAAATGGTGGTCACACTCACACGAAGGAACAAAATGGTACCTCGAAAAATGGATCGGTTACCAATGGTGTTAGTCAAGATGGTGCTAAAAATGGAGTTACGAAAAGAGCAGCTGCCAAAATTAACGGAAATTGATGATTACGGTGAATTTCTTGTTAATGGTGTTTTTTTTGATTGACAATTTAATAAAAAACAAAATTGTAAAAGGAACAAGATAAAAAACAAAAACAAAACGCAGACTATTTAATAATATCGCCGCCAGATCAGTACTTAAAAATAATGATAAAATGTTTTAGGCTCTTAAAAACAGTTAAAAACGGATAAAAAGTTAATCAAATGTAGGACGAAACTGTCTAGTTAATTAATTAACCTATTCACGTAGAGCCTTGGAATAATTTCGTGATTTTTTGATAGAAGAACAATGGTCAACTTCAACTTGTTTTTCGACATTGGTGGTTATTTTTTTCAGTGCTCAATTTAGTATTTGTTTTTTTTTTGGTTTTTTTTTTAACGGACTATGAAAAATTTAAACCACAAAAAACACTTTAATAATGATGATGACACGTGTTAATTTTTTTTCTTTTTTCGTTAAAAATTGTTGTTATAATGTTAAGCTTTACGCGGTTTTAAACAAACAAACAAACAAATAAATAAATAAATAAACAAACAAACACTAACCGTAAAAGTACTATATGATCAATCAACGTATTTGCTATTAAAGAAAAAAAAAAACAAAAAACAAAGTTACCTATTTAGGACATTTTTGGGAAGAATAAAAGTATTTTTTAAATAAATAAATAAATAAATAAACAAACCAAGATACAAAAACACTAATATTTTTAAAAACACCCCTCATCCCAATCCAAAGGTTCTAAATGCAAATACAAATATTTGTCGCGTGTTTAATAGTTAAATCAACGACTATAGTGTATTAATTTAATTATCAATCATTTTTTTAAGTTATGTAACATCAAAATTAAAAAAAAAACAAAACAAAGGCTACGTTAAATGTTAAAAAAAAAAACCAAAACAAAATTGTATTTAAAAAAACTTACACACCGACCGACCAACTACCGAGCCAAATTTTAATTCCTCTTTGGAATTTTATGCAAAACAAACAAACATTGAAAAAAGGGATAATGAATTGAATTGGCCAGATTAATATTTTTTTTATTTAAAGGGAATCTAAATAAGTTTTAAATTAAAAAAAATGTTATTCTGGCTATTTTGTTATCACTTTAATATTTAAGATGGTGGATGCTATCTTTTTGATGAACTGAACTGAACTGTTAAAAGGCCTAGGTATTTTTTCAGTAAATTTGACTTTTTATACAAAGAATATATACCTAAGCCTAGAAATTTAAATTTAAATTTAAACAAAATTGTTAAATAAACAAATTAAAAATTGTTTAAGTTGCTTTAAAACAATTTTAAAGCACTAAAAATTTCACGTGCCTTGTTAAAAAAGAACAGTAGTAACTGGACTATGACCTATGACCCTCCGAGGGTTTTCATTTTCAAAATTTTCTTTTTTTAAGTATTAAACTATTAACAAGTAATTTTCTGAAGATATTAAAACGTTTAAGTAATTAGCCTTATTCCTGATCAGCGCCACCTACCCATAGCGGCGACTTTGAGAACTACCGTAATCGGCAAGCCAATCAGATGTCGCTAAAATCTGGTGACGTCACTGACGGGCACTCTCGGGGTCTTACCAAAAATCACGTCACCAGATTTTAGCGACATTTGATTGGCTTGCCGATTACAGTATTTCTCAAAGTCGCCGCTATGGTTAGGTGGCGCTGATCAGGAATAAGGCTAATTAAGTTATAATTATAAATTAAAGAAACGGCACTGCCATTGACACTTAACAATATTTGTCTCGGAAAAAAACTTACTAATCTAATCTCAGTGGCTAAAAAAGAGTATAATACGGGACCAAATGAAATACAAATTACGGCACTTAATTTGAATCTATTTTATACTAAGAAATTTAGTCGGAATTTGATTCAAGTTCGCTACTTTTCTTCGACTTTGCCTATAGGTAATATTAACATATAGCACTGTGATCTAGAATAATAATAATAATATTGTCTGATTGCCTAGAATTTGAGTGTATTTATAGGCCTTATATAAAAACAATTCAAATCGTTATGTCCCAGGAAATTAATCGTGTAAATTCTCAAGTAAAATTTAAATTATATTGCAAATAAAAGTGGTTTTCATAAAATATATTTTTTATTTCCAGTCAGAAACTAATTTTCACTTTTTTCTGGACTTCTTTAGGATGACCATTTGTAAATCAATCTATAAGTAGCGGTCGACGCATATAAGGAGAGTAAAGGTCAAAGGAGGTAGGTAAATACAATGGCATAGCCTGGTATATCTTTCACGCGCACCCAACTCAGCGCAGAGCCAGACGTCACGTCACGTGATCCCTTAAGAATCTTGGCCAAGGCTTATCGCGCAGACGTCACGTGATCCCTTAAGAATCTTGGCCAAGGCTTATCGCGCAGACGTCAATTGATCCCTTAAGAATCTTGGCCAAGGCTTATCGCGCAGACGTCAATTGATCCCTTAAGAATCTTGGCCAAGGCCTATCGCGCAGACGTCAATTGATCCCTTAAGAATCTTGGCCAAGGCTTATCGTGCGCCAGACGTCACGTTATCCCTTCAGAATCTTGGCCAAGGCTTATCACGCAGACGTCACGTGATCCCTTAAGAATCTTGGCCAAGGCTTACGCGTAGACGTCAGGTGATCCCTTAAGAATCTTGGCCAAGGCTTATCGCGCAGACGTCACGTGATCCCTTAAGAATCATGGCCAAGGCTTATTGCGCGATAACCCTTGGTGCAGTATGGGGAATAAGCCTTATCCAATAACGTGCATTATAGTGAAACAAAAGAAACATAACAAAGTAATTATCTCGCAGAACATTTTAATTACAAGCTTTACAGTAATAAACTATTTTTTAAAGTTTTTAAATCCTATTCTTCTTCACTTCCACTTTTCTTGGCTCTTTCCATTAACCTTCTTTCCCTTTCAAATTCCTTCATCCTTAAAACGTAACTGAAAGTAACAAAATTAAGATTTAATATAGGACAAGACGCTAGTATAAGATAGACTCAATTTACTCTTCATATTGACATTCCAGGTAATGATGTTTTTCAGCCCCGCATTTTGCTACAAATGGGAAGTTATTTTTTCTGCAAGCTCTATATTCGATTAGTTTATGAGCGCAATAATCCCGATGTCGGTATTCCATTTTAGTAGCATCCATTTCTTCTTTAGTAGCTATCATTACTGTTTAAGAGTAATCAAATATACCCCTCAAAAATATGGAAATTGGAACCAACTATAAATGTACATAGGCTGACGGCTTGACTTTGAAGTTTGAACACGGTTAATAGCCAAGGCTTAACATTTTTTACCTCTTTCTTTTCTTTCAGCGGGAAATCCTTCATTTGCGTCAAAAGTTGGAGGTTTTTTTGTATCGGGGACGGTGTTAAGAGGAGCCAGGGGACCAGAATAGGACATTACATTCCCAAAAACGTTCCCCATAATTAATTTTAAAGGTAAATTTTAATCTTACTACTTTATGACCTCCAGACCATAGACGGTCTAGTTATTATAGACTAATGGCACCCCATGTTATTTCCCCATAGAGCTTAATACAGTCGAAGGCGGAGGGCTGCCCTTACCCTATATTTTATATGCTTATTTACAGCACAATTTACCCAATACGCATGCGCTTTAGATATTGTAAACTAATGTCATCTGCTGCCGCGAAATTCATTCGGTTTAATTTCAAATTTCAATTAAATTTATAATTTAACCTTAAATATTCTTATTTAAAGCGCTAATTAATTTAATTATATTAACATAAAATATATTGTTATTTTAAGCTTTAGTATCCTTATTAGATGGCTCTCAATACCATACTCGCCTCAAATTGTTGATTGCCAAGTCATTTTTGCATCATCGGCGACAGTCGGCTCATTGCAAGGGGTGCTCGATCGAGTTTCGGAATTTTCAAATTTTCGCGGGCGGTTGGTCTGACGTCACCGAGAGACCCCCGAGGGGGAAGAATGTTTGTTTTTGCTTGTCAAGGCCATTGATTATACGAATAGGGAAGCAATTTCAAAGTTTTCAAACTATTTTCATCCCATTTTTTGTTATTTTTACGTGCAAAATGTTCGAGGGAAGAGTTTTTATTACATTATTTTCAATAATATTGTTGAATTTAGGAGGCTGAACGCCGAATAATTGACCATGGTGTTTTTGACTTTTTTGCTATTGCCAAGGCCCAAGGGTATTTGATTATTCAAATTTAAGGATATTTAGTTATTTTTTCTTTTAGGGCTTTAAAATATGAGAGAGAAGTGTTTTTTTTTCTGTTTATCGTTGAATAATTTTCAATTATATTCCCCATCCATTGTAGTACTGAACTTTACAACCCCAATGGCTAAACTTTGCAAATTTAAGGTAAAGAATGGATAATTGGATATTGAAATTGAATGCACAAACTACAATAGTTTACATGTTTCAGAATTTGAAACAAACCAATTTAAAGCAATGTAAATTATTGTGGTTAATTATTGCAATATATTTTGTCTACATAGCGAGATTACGTTGGATATATTCAAGAAAACTGATGTAATTCTGGAATAAACACAAACATTCGTTGCTAATAAACACTTTTTTTTATTAAATATGAATCTTTAACATAACAGATGAAAGTTAGTCTGACTTGTAGAATCATTTCTAGGAACATTTTTTTATTAAATAATAAATATGAATCTTTAACGTAACAGATGAAAGGTAGTCTGACTTGTAGAATCATTTCTAGGAACATATGTTTATTAAATAATAAATATGAATCTTTAGCATAACAGATGAAAGGTAGTTTGACTTGGAGAATTATTTCTAGGAACATAAGTTAATCTTTTATTAGATTTATTGTTTTATTATTTGATATGATAATGCTTATCACAGAATTTAAAGGGCAATATGGCTTGGAGCCTAGTTTCTCGAAAACGGAAACAAGTAAATTTAAAAGATTCTTATTTCATATCACAGTTTTAAAAGGCAAAAGTTAATGGTATTTTAAGAAGCATTTCAAATAAGATAGGCTAAACTCTTAAGCGGGTGAAACTAATGAATTATCTTGTTCATTTTTTTGGCCTTTTTCCGACCACTGTCACCATTTTCAGCATCTGTTTTTTTGACATTATTAAGGAATTTTATTCTAATGAATACTCTTAACTTCACAAAAGATTGTACTAATTCCTTGGGTAATGAAGAACTTTGCAAAATTAAATCACTGATATTTTTGACTAGATTTGGCTCGTTTGAAAGGGAAAACTGTGGTAGATAAGATCTAAAAACTGATTCGAATGTATTAACAGTTGCTAAAAATGAAGAGGATGGGATTGCTAAGCCTCCGTAAGATAAAAAATTTGCCCAAGATGGCAACTCATAACTATGGTCCGAGAGTGTTTTAGTTTCAGTTAAGTTCAAATCAGGAAACTTTTTGTTATGCTTTTTCGCTAGCCAACCCGCGCAAAGCTCAATACCATTTTCCTCCAACTTTGAAAAATCACTCTCGTCCAATTCATTAGTATTCTTAATAGTTTTTGATGAGTCACTATTTGCTAAATATGTTTTATTGTCATCAATCAAACTATTAAGATCTGCAGCTGTGCTGCAATCTGGATTAATAGGTTCTATTGAGGCTTTTTTAAAGGCACTAGCTAAAACATATTCTCCTTCCTGAAAAGATGGAGAATTTACAATATCACTAGAAAGATACTCAGATTGGCTTAAATCAGACGTATTGCTATTTTGGTGACATACACCAGGATTTTTTCCCAGTATAATCATTCTAATTCGGTATATTGAATTAAGAGGCGTTGGGTGATCATTTAAGCCTCCTCTAGTACGAACCTGAGAGAAAAAATTCTCGAGGCAGTCTTGATTTAAACGATGAGTTAAGATATATTTATAGCCAAATTTATTTTTAAGGTCAAAATATAAGTCTTTAAGAGACTTAATAGAGATCAGCAACCCTTTTTGAAAAATTTGTAGGCATTTCGTTCCTTTACACCTCATGTCATCTATTAGATTAGACATTTCATTTAATGCCTCTAACTGCTCTGTTAAATGAACACCAAACGCACATTTAATTTTAACAGGATCATTTTCAGTGTAGGAATTGAAAATTTGAAACCACGCATTGACCTTTTCTATGAATTTGGATAGATTTTGGTAGTCTTCAAGATTTTCATCTGAAGAATGACTTTGTTTTTTGGAAATGTAAATTGAATATAATGCTTTTGAAACATTGTTAGATAACAGCTGAGCAGCTAGTTTTACATTTTGCCTTGTTGGCCCTCGGCATTCCAAATGAATTGCTCTTAGTTTGTGACACATTTTAAGTTCGTTAAAGTCTAATTTTAGTAATTCGTCTAAAGGTTTTCTATTTACATCAACATCCCCATCTTCCAGAATAAATCCCTTGTCCAAAAGCCAGTTTCGAATTAATTTTAGTGCATGGGGTGCATCTGCGAAGCAGTAAATTAATTGTTCACTAACACTAGGATGATAAAACCAATTTCTGTTAATATTTACTCCAAGTTCACGCCACAACCCCATGTTCCCTCCACCCATGTCACAAACTGTTGATACAACAAGATATCCAGCTTCGTGAAGCTTGGTGATAATTTCTAACAGTAAGGTTTTTGTCATTTTTTGGTCAAAGCCAATGTATATTGGTTGTTTCCAATTTCCATACAGCCCTCGGACCATAGCCACTTGCATTTGTTCATGTTTGCCCACTACCTGGTCTGCTTTAACATCATACTCATATTGACTTTGAACTTTCATTTCATCAAATGTCAAAACTGCAAGTTTCTCACGCGTGGGTTTTACACTACCAGTAACTTTCATCAAATTTAAAACATCTGTCAATATACCTTGTCTTAAATTTAGTTTAGAGGCGTAAGCTCTCAAGGTAGATAGACCTGGTAGGGGAATATGAAGGTCCTTTTTCAAAAATACGTAGGCTCGTTTGCTAAAATAGCGCAGGGTGAATGCATTTTTTAAATCCTCAGAACCCCAATTAACCCTTTTTTTCCCCAAAAGTCTCTTTATCTGACTATCTGAAAACACCACCCGCAAAATATCAGCTAATTTTGAATTATACTTTGCTTTTTTGTTTTTCTTGGTTTTTAAGGCTTTGAGGTCTTTAAGAGCTCTTTTAGAAACAAGGGTTTGCATTGAAAGTTGTACTTTCAAGTCTCGAATTACTGTGTCTTTTTGCTTACGTTGCTTAATTACTCGACTACGACTCTTTTCTAAAAAGCTTATTCTAGCCTTTAAGTTCTTGATTAGATTAATATTTTCACTGGGTATTTCTACAAGATTTCTTGGTGTATCTTCTTGGATTGGGGAAATTTCAACATCCACAGCATTTTGGTTGTTAACCATTTCTGGCATTTCATTACCTTCTGATGCAACAGACGTTGATGCTATGATATCTTGGGCAGTTTTTCTTCTGTTTCTTCTACATAACCTTGCCTCTCTGTCACACAGAGAAGCAGTTTTTCCAGTGTTACATTGTAATAAGTTTTCAGTTGGCACTGCATTGAACTTTAACACTTTGCGTTCAGGAAGCCCTAAAAGTTCCGCTTGCATATCACGTTCAAAATTATCATCTTTGAAGTGTTTGGAACAGATTCGACTAGTCGATGGATTCCATTTCCCAACCCTTCTACATTTGTTGACCCAAATTTTTCTAAGCCCAGGTTCTTTAGGAAAAGAATAATAACGAATATTGGCTGTAGACTTATTATTTTTGGTTTTAAGCAGACTATTGTTACACACGGCAACTGCACATCTTGTTCCCGGCATTATTTACCAATTTACGGTAGGATTTTACTTTACTTAACTAACTCAACCAACACTTGATTCTGACTGATTAGGCCACGGGGAGTTCGGAAAAAATAGTGAAAAAATTCTAAACCCGCCGCAAGTTAGTCAAAAAAATTTTTGAAAATTTTAAAATTGCATGTACTTACCGCTATAGACTAAACGCACTATGCACTCAATCTTTGATAATATGCCGGGGGGAGGGCAACTATAAGAACTTCAAGGACTCGCAACGGAAGTATAGCTATGGAATTTTTAAGACCTACTGAATTTAACAAAACCATTCATTTTTGGTACTGGGATCGAAACGTAATCTGTGTAAAATTCCAAAATATTGCGTAAAGAAAAATATAGAAATGCCAAAAATAAGGAAAAGGAGAATATAGGCGAGAAATGGCGAAAATTACATTAGTGATATTTTAGTTTCTAAAACAAGCATTAAAACTTTTGGGAAGTATTTAAAAGTAAAACAATATTTTGGGAAAAAAGGCACTAATTGGTTTTTAAGTAACTAGGCCTAATCGCAAACAGAAATTTTGGAAAAGGTGGTAAATTAGCTAATAAGTAACCAAACCGAACCCTAAATAATAATATTTGAAAGGGTGGATTTTAATTGAGAAAAAAATTAGGAATAGGGCGCATTTTATTTGAGTTGTAAATGAAGTAATCATCAAAACTTTGGAAAAGGCTGACTTTAGTTGAGAAATAATTCAGAAAAGGTTGCATTCTATTTGGGTTGTAAATGAAGTAATCATCAAGTTTTTGGAGCAGGCTTCAAATAATTTGGGAATCAAATGAACGCAAAGGCAAAAGTATGGAAAATAGCGCGAATTATTTGGAAGTAAATGGTAATATTTGTAAAAGGCGTCATATTTTACAGCAATATTTTGGAAAAGGCGTCAAATTTTACAGCAATATTTTGGAAAAGCGTCATATTTTACAGAAATTATTATTTTGGAAGTAAATAAAGATAAACAATAATATTTTAGAAAAGGCGTAACATTATTTTGGAAGTAAATGAAGATAAACCACAATATTTTGGAAAAAACGTAACATTATTTGGGAAATAAATGAAGATAAACAACAATATTTTGGAAAAGGCGTAACATTATTTGGGAAGTAAATGAAGATAACCCACAATATTTTGGAAAAAACGTCATATTTTACAACAATATTTTGTAAAAGGCGTCATATTTTACAGCAATATTTTGTAAAAGGCGTCATATTTTACAGCAATATTTTGGAAAAGGCGTCATATTTTACAGCAATATTTTGGAAAAGGCGTCATATTTTACAGCAATATTTTGGAAAAGGCGTCATATTTTACAGCAATATTTTGGAAAAGGCGTCATATTTTACAGCAATATTTTGAAAAGGCGGCATATTTTACAGAAATATTTTGGAAAAGGCATCATATTTTACAGCAATATTTTGGAAAAGGCGTCAAATTTTACAGCAATATTTAGGAAAAGGCGTCAAATTTTACAGCAATATCATAAAAAAACTCTCCGTGAGAAACGAAGTGTGGCCTCCACCAAGTTGTGTTTTTCGGGTAATACATTACGGCATAGCCATAAATATATTTGGAATTTCTAATTGTATTTAGTTCTTCTCTGGTAATTTGAAACCCTTTACAAAATATCGCTCTTTGTGTTTAGATATTTCAAAAAGAATAAGACGCCTTTTGCAAAATTTTGCTGTAAATATAACGCCTTTTCCAAAATTTTCCTGTAAAGTAGAACTCCTTTTCCAAAATATTGCTGTAAAATTTGACGCCTTTTCCAAAATATTGCTGTAAAATATGACGCCTTTTCCAAAATATTGCTGTAAAATATGACGCCTTTTCCAAAATATTGCTGTAAAATATTACGCCTTTTCCAAAATATTGCTGTAAAATATGACGCCTTTTCCAAAATATTGCTGTAAAATTTGACGCCTTTTCCAATATATTGCTATAAAATCGGACGCCTTTTCTATAATATTATTGATGTAAAATATGACGGCTTTTCCAAAATATTTCTGTAAAATATGACGCCTTTTCCAAAATATTGCTGTAAAATTTGACGCCTTTTCCAATATATTGCTATAAAATCGGACGCCTTTTCTATAATATTATTGATGTAAAATATGACGGCTTTTCCAAAATATTGCTGTAAAATATGACGCCTATTCCAAAATATTGTGGGTTATCTTCATTTACTTCCCAAATAATGTTACGCCTTTTCCAAAATATTGTGGTTTATCTTCATGTACTTCCCAAATAATGTTACGCCTTTTCCAAAATATTATTGTTTATCTTTATTTACTTCCCAAATAATCTACGCAATTTAGCAAAATATTATTGTTTATCTTCATTTACTTCCGAAATAATCTACGCAATTTAGCAAAATATCGTTTTTTATTTTTAAAATTGGAGCTTTCTTCAAATATTTTTCTATCCTGGTATGAGAATTGCAAATGTTTCAGCGGGTGTTTAAAATTTCATAGCTATATTTCCGCAGTGTGTGCTCCCTGATTTCCGTCGCGAGTCCTTGTTATTATATTTACCCCCCCCCGGGTAGTTTTTCAAGATCGAGGGCAGAATGCGTTTAGGCGCGTGCGGTCTTAATGGCGGTAAGTACATGCAATTTTAAAATTTTCTACATGCAATTTTAAAATTTTCAAAAATTTTTTTGACCAACTTGCGGCGGGTTTAGAATTTTTTCACTATTTTTTCCGAACTCCCCGTGGTCTAATTAATCAGAATCAAGTGTTGGTTGGGTTAGTTAAGTAAAGTAAAATCCTACCCAATTTACACCTTCCCTAAATAGAAAATAATTATAATCTATTAAATTACAACCGTATAGAGAAAGTTCTGACAGAAATTATCATAATGGCACAACTTCTTAAAGTTCTTCAACAGAAATTATTACCAATTTATCTACTTTTGTTATTACCCAAACGCCAAACGTCCAAAACCATACCCAAAGTCTTTACCATAAGCCTTGCCCATTGCGCTACTTTTAACTTTAAATTTATAAGAACTCAACGGATGTAACGTTTAAAAACCTAATTAAGATAATCTACAGATCAATTTCAAGAGTTAAAAACTTACAATTCAATAAAATTGGCACTCTATCTTTACTCTAAATCCAATCAACCAGCCATCACAAATTCAAAATCATCGAGCCGTTTGTTTTTTGGGTCTCTCAGTGACGTCAAAACTAACAGCCAATGAACAATCTTTAAAAAAGATAAGCTTTTGACCTTGATTGAGCAAACCTATTATAGCGATTTTATACTTTACTAACCTTGGGCTCATTGTAGCATGGATGAAGGATGCGCGTGAAAAATATTCGACGCTCAACAGGATGTGCAACTCCCTATACTAAAAAGTAGACAAGTCGATACTAGCGCCGCCTGGCTACCAGCGCTGGAAACCCTCGCGGGAAAAATAAAAAATACTGGACACGAGAAAAAAACACGCGCTACCATCTATTTTTTTTCCTTAGCGTCGTCTGCTAGAAGCAAAACAGTTGTTTTTTTTCTTATGTCCTGTATTTTTTTATTTTTCCCGCGAGGGCTTCCAGCGCTGGTAGCCAGGCGGCGCTAGTATCGACTTGTCTACTTTTTAGTATAGGGAGTTGCACATCCTGTAGAGCGTCTAATGTTTTGCACGCGCATCCTTCATCCATGATTGTAGTAGTTAGTGTTAGGCTTAGTGACATTTAGTTTTTCGAGACTTCGGCGTGCCGGAATTCGGAATTCTTTTTATCAGTGTGATAACAGCTATTACGTCTTCTAAAATAGACAAAAACTCTTAGTTATCCTTAATAAAAATGGAGCAAGTACAAAAAGAAGGAGGAGGTGAGACAATTTCGAATACCATTAAAGAAGAATTACAGTCCAGCGATAAATCAGTCATCCTAGAAATAGTAGAGTCCATCATATATAGCCCCATTAATTTAATATTACTCGCGATATGCGGCTTCTTAATGTACAAGCTACTATTCAGTGGAAGAGAAAAAATAGAGCCCGTAGAACCAGAAGACCCATTACCACCTCCCCTTAAGAAACAAGACATGACTGTTGTCCAACTAAGGCAGTACAATGGTTTGGGACCTGATGGTAGAGTTTGCGTCGCTGTTAATGGAAAAATATTCGATGTAACTCGTGGGAAAGCCTTCTACGGACCTGGTAAGCATTAAAATTCCAAAAAAAACCCAAAAAACAAAAAAACTCAGGGTCATAGTTAAATTCCGGGAATTACTAATGAATTAATTCAATTAAACTAAAAGGTGGGCCATACAATGCCTTTGCTGGGAGGGATGCATCAAGAGGGCTAGCTACTTTTACTGTTGAAGCACCAAAAGGTGATGAATATGACGATCTCTCGGACTTGGGTCCAATGGATATGGAATCCATTAGAGAATGGGAAATGCAATTTACGGGTGAATATAATTTTATAGACTCAAACTGGTTAAAATATGGAATGTTTCAAACTTACAACCAGAAAGGGTAAAACTTATAACCAAAAAGGGTGATAGGGAATGCCCCAAATGAATAGTTTAAAGAATAAATAAAACTATTAGAACCATTTAAAATATTGAAATTTAGTTATAGAACAGGGTTCGTACACGACCTGGAAAACCTGGAAAAGTCAGGGAAATTGAAAATGGGCCTAAAAGGTCAGGGAAAAGTCAGGGAAATTGAAAATGGGCCGAAAAGGTCAGGGAAAAGTCAGGGAAATTGAAAATGGGCCGAAAAGTCAGAGAAATTGAAAATGGGCCGAAAAGGTCAGGGAAAAGTCAGGGAAATTGAAAATGGGCCGAAAAGGTCAGGGAAAAGTCAGGGAAATTGAAAATGGGCCGAAAAGGTCAGGGAAACGTCAGGGAAATTGAAAATGGGCCGAAAAGGTCAGGGAAAAGTCAGGGAAATTGAAAATGGGCCGAAAAGGTCAGGGAAACGTCAGGGAAATTGAAAATGGGCCGAAAAGGTCAGGGAAAAGTCAGGGAAATTGAAAATGGGCCTAAAAGGTCAGGGAAAAGTCAGGGAAATTTAAAATGAACCTAAAAAGTCAGGGAAATGTCAGGGAAAAATATATTGGTGGGAAATTTAAGTCTGGATAACAGTATAAGGGTGACCGGAAAATGTGTTGTCTGAGATTTGACCAAAGCCCCAAAATTGCGGAGCTCGCTTCGCTCGCTCCGATTATTTATAATTTAATTTAAATTAATTTTAAACAAATTAATTGGCTAATTTTTATTACAATAACTCGTGCAAAAATGATTCGAGTGAATTTAGATTTGTTTTCATATATATGTTTGCCATGTACGTTATTGCATATGGTCAGGGAAATTTGTGGAATTTAGTCAGGGAAAACCTGGAAAAGTCAGCTAGGAATTTCATTCCAAAAATTTTGTACGAACCCTGTAGAAGTGGTGGAACACGAGATAAGTAAAAAAAAATGAAACATTCCATATTTATTTAGTCCAAGAAGTAAGAGTAAGACTCATTCCTGTGAAAATCTTTATTATCAATTAATTACACTTAACCCTGATACTAATTGATTATTCTCGCATACCTAAAGAAAAATACATTTACGTGGGTAAATTATTAAAACCGGGTGAAGAGCCAACTGAATACTCCGATGATGAAGATTCGAGTAACGCGTCTAAGAAAGATAGTCCCACTGAAACTTCTTCTTCTTCCAAATCTAAAGACGAATAAATAAATAAATAAATATATAAACACACACACAAATAATTTTTCATATTATTCCCAAAATAAAGAGGGCATTGTTACAATAAAATAAATGATAAAAATAAAACAAAACAATTTTTGGATGAACGTAAAATGGGTGGGGTGTATGAACTCAGTTAATGGCAGCTGATTTAGCTTTTGATTTATTAAAATTATTCATTTGCTTTTTTGACTTGTTTTTTTTTTTTTTTTTTGCCTGCTGAGTTTTTAAGGGATGTTTTGAAATTTGGATAAACTAAAAGTCTCTTATTAAAATATAATATATAACATATTTTTAATTGAGAAATGGTCGAATTAAAGGGAGGGTGAAGTAGAAAATCAAGTGATTTTTTATCGATTCTTCTACTAATTATAAGACCAGTCTGCATAGTCAAACATTCAGGAAATACTTAATTCTGAATGATTTTAAAATTATTTCAAATTAGGTTCAGATTTTAAGGATTATTTTAAACAAGGACCTCCGACCAATCGCGTAACGCCCTGCCTTTTTGTTAACAAAATTCTCGTGGCACGCTCCACGTCTCGCGCCATGATTTTCACGTAGCGCGCGAATTTTATCAAATCTCGTGATAAATTTCTTTAGGCATGGAACGTGCCACGAGAATTTTGTTAACAAAAAGGCAGGGCGTCACACGATTGGTCGGAGGTCCTTGTTTAAAATTATCCTTAAAATCTGAACCTAATTTGAATTTTAAAATCATTCGGAATTAAGTATTTCCTGAATGTTTCACTGTGCAGACTGGTCTTATAATTAGTAGAAGAATCGATAAAAAATCACTTGATTTTCCACTTCACCCTCCCTTTAAGTTAAAAATTGGTCAAAATTTATATTCTGCTTACAGATTAATTTCTTATATGTTTGAAATAAAAGAAATTCTTTAAATTGGTAAATTTCTTGACAAATTTTGAAATAAATTGACTAATTTTGACCTTAATTTACTAATTTGTAACAAGATTTGTTTTTTTTTTCTTTTTTCCTTCAAAGCACAGTTTTTTTTATTAAGAAATTCTTTTAGTCCTTAAATGAAAAACAAACTAAAACTAAAAACAATTGTAAATACAAATTGTATTTGAAAGAGTCAAAGAGTTAATTATTATTAATCACCGATTTGTAGTCTAGTTAACTCTGGAAATTCTTTATTAATTAATTAATTTTACTAATTACTAATTAGTTATTCAAGTAATGGTTCCTGATTTAATTCATATTTTTTAATTTTTTTTTAATAAAATTTTGATAAATAGTCTAGATTCTAGAAACACTAAAATATTTTTAATCATTAATTAATTTTTCAATTTGTATTAACCAAAATTAATTAATTAGTCCAGTCAGTTAATTGATAAGGGTTAAGAAATGCAAAACGAAACTTGAACGAACAAGTAATTATTTCCAAAAAGAAAATTCAAAATATATATTAAAATTATAGTGTTTTATTAATGGATTTATTAAATCTTAATACTTTAATATGAAAAACATAATTAAAACATTAATTAATTATGATAATTAACCTGAAAACGAAAACAGAGTTGGTTAGAAATTTTTACAAGACTTTTTCAAATAAAATAAAATAAATGGGGTATTATTACTATTAATTAAACAATTCGTTAATTAATTTGGATTCCAAAATTAAATTAATTATTTAGTTGGTAACATTTTACTCCTTAATCTGTATTGTTCATTGTCTTTGTATCCTTAATGGCATTCCAGTATTTTTCAGTTGCACTAATCAATATTATCTTACGAAATGCATAAATTAGTATAAGTTTTTCTACAACAGGAAATATTTGGTTTTTTAAAAAAAAAAAAAAAAAATAATTAATTCTGCTTTTTTTTCCTCATTTATTCTGCAGTTGATAATGATAATTAAACCAAAATGTTAATAATGCGTAAGGTTTTTGGAAAAGTGAATTCCTGTGCCTTTGTAACGTCTATAATTTTTAAAATGTTTTTTGAAAATAATTTTTGGCTTTCGTTTATTTCTTTTTCGAGTTTGAATTTTCGCGCCTTTTTCAGATATCCTATTCCTATTGCTTTTTTCCGTGGCGTGATACAGTAAGCCATGAATCGAACGCGTCGTCTGCTTCAAGTGCTTTGCGTTATAGGTTGGTTTTACGAGATGGTTGTTCCTTAACTTGTCGTGAATTTTATGTAGAAGCAAAATGTATCGCCTTAATTAAGTTTACAAATCTTAAATTAGTTCAGCAAGTTCGAAATTATGGTGCGGCATCGAATTGAATTTTCGCGCCTTATTCAGATATCCTATTGCTTATTTCCTGGTGTGTTCCAGTAAGCCCTGAAGGCCTGAACCGAACGCGTCGTCTGCTTCAAGTGCTTTGCGTTATCAGTTTTACGAGGTGGTTGTTCGTTAACTTGTCGTGAATTTTATGTAGAAGCAAAATGTATCGCTTAATTAAGTTTACAAATCTTAAATTAGTTCAGAAAGTTCGAAATTACAGTGCGGCATCGAATAAAACGGTTAAAATTGGTTCGGCATCCGGTTTTTGGGGAGACACAGCAACGTCAGGTATGGGTTACAACCAGGGCTTTAAAGTTGAAGCCCAAGGTTAAGGCATCAGGCGGGTAATTTAAAATGAGTTAAAACACGCCTGCCAAATTATACAGTGCCGCAACTTGTGTATGGAGGCAATATCCAATACCTCGTTTTCGATTATTTGGCGGAAATTACCATGTCATTGTTAACTGCAGCGAGAAGAAAATTTCCAGTATGTAAATAATATAATCAACATAAAAGTAAGTGAAAATTTTACGTTACATACATGGTGGGCGGTGTTTTTTTCTCTTAGGACTTGGGTTACGCGCCAGATTTTGTTCATTTTGCCATGAAACCATTTTTAGGGGATATTAAACAAAAGGGTATTCGCGTAATTTCAAACGCAGGTATGCCTATAAAATAAATTTACTTAGTTTTAGGCTTAGAGTTAAATGATTAAATTTAAAAATTAAACAAAACAAAAGGCGGTATTAACCCAATGGGTTGCGCTAAAGCCTTGCAAGATGTGGCTAAAGATTTGGAAATTGACTTAAAAATTGCCGTAGTTACTGGCGATAACTTAATGGACTTTGTAAGTTCAATGGAATGGGTTTATATCTTTGCGAAGTTTTAAAAGACCCCTGATTGTTGTAGAAAGATGAATTTGCGAAACGTAACATCACTGATATGAATAGTGGGAGAATTTTCCCTGATAAAATAACTAGTATGAATGCTTATCTAGGGTAGGTTTCAATATCAATTGAATTTTAAACGATAAAAATTAATTTGGTTTATTAATTATAAGTTGTGGGGGAATCGTAAAAGCTCTAGAGAAGGGGGCTGATGTTGTTATAACAGGACGATGCGTTGATAGCGCCGTTACTTTAGGACCGTTAGTTCACGAGGTTAGAATTTTAAATCTACTATTCAGCGCAGTCAGGGATAGATGTAATTTTAGAAGTAGGAATGGAGAACGGTTAGTATTTACTTCAGTCCGACTCATAGACCACCCAGTATAGAGTCCCTCCCTCCAACACGTAACGAAAATTTTAAATTATCTTATTGGCTCACTTAAACTACGTTTTTGATGACGTTGCTGACGGGGACGGCCGAAAATACGTAGTCCCTTTTTACCTCTGTCGCTATGACACCCCCCGCCTCTTCTTTCATTCCCCTCCGTCCCTGGGAAGGGGGTCCGGGACTTTGACGCGCGCCCACATTACTCTGTTCTCCATTCCTTCTTCTAAAATTAAATCTATCCCTGCCGCAGTCCAAAAATATTAAATGAAATAAAATATCATAGTTTGGTTGGAGTTTTCAAGAATGGGACAAACTAGCCTCGGGATGGTGAATTATATATTTCCTAAATTTAAAATAAACCTTATCAAGGGGTCTAAAAGTTAACAAACGCAATTAGTTTAGCGGGACATATTATCGAATGCGGGGCTCAAAGTACCGGTGGTATATGCACTAATTGGGAATCAATTAAAGGATGGTAAGAGGTCTCATCAATTTATAATTTGGCAATTATATCTTTTACATTGTCGTGTGTTAAATAGGGATAATATGGGTTTTCCAATCGCGAAGTGTTCCCAAGATGGTTCATTTACGTTAACCAAAGCCCCAAATACAGGCGGCAAAATATCATTTGACACTGTAGCTGAACAATTGGTTTACGAAATTGATGACCCGCGTAGTTATCTATTACCGGACGTTACTTGCGATTTTTCTAAGGTTGAAATTAAAGAAATTGGGGGTAAGGCTATCCTTAATATAATCGTAAGTTTATAAGATATGTTCGTACCATAAGTTTGTCGCTGGTTACAAACTGGAGCTTGTCATGAAGTGATTGATGTAGGTTATAGATTCAGGGTAAAGCGACGACTAGTGAGGCGCTGTTAGAGGCTTAGAACAGACTAAATAGGGCCTAGATGGAAGTCCTGCAAAATTAACCACCGAGTGTAGGACTTCAATTCTCGCTTCCGTCGTTCTTCCTCGAACTAGCTCGAGCTGTAAGTGCCTAGCATTACGAAGTCATGCTTATAGAACATATCTTATAAACTTATGATATAATTTAATGATAATTAACGAGATTAATTCAAATGTCGGAATTAAAAATAGAAAATGAAGTTCTTGTTAGTGGGGCCAAAGGCAGGCCGCCTTCTGATAGTTACAAAGTAGGTGAATGTATAGAATGAAGAAGTTATATCTAGTTTACTAGGAAGAAGATATAAGATTCCTAAGTATTCGCGCGCCATATTCCCAGTCCCCCTTTCAAAATACAAGGGGGGACGTAAAAGGAGGCCGGGCTATTTCGCCTCTCCTCAGTAGGAAAATACGTAATTTTCGTCATTCGCTTCGCGCTGACGTGAGTTTTCAAGAACCAATGAGATGCTGGTTGTAATTTAGAGGCTGGGATTAATCCGGACCTACTATACGTTTGGACTGGAGATAAAGCTGGAAATGTGGCGCAAATTTATACCTTCTCCCTAATAAACTAGATATCACTTCTTGATAGAATATTATTTGTATACTTGCCGACAAATTTGTAGGTATGCGCTACTTATATGGATGGCTATCGTATAACCGGGGTTTCGCCTATTATCGGACCTAACGCAGCTGAAAAGGGTCGCAGGTCATCGGAGGCTGTTCTTAAGAGATTAGTTTTAACGCCAAATTTTTGGGGAATATTACTTACAAGACATTCTTTAATAATGACCCCTGAAAGAAAATGTTTCATGCCTTGTGGTTATATTCCCTTATGATTTTGTTAATATACCTAAATTAATTATATTTGAAAAGGGTTAAGAATTTGATTTCTATGAAATATTTTAAGACTCGTAGAATATTGGATTTCTTGGGAATGGATGATTTTCAACGAACAAATTTAGAAATTTTAGGGACTGGTGTTAATTACGGTCCACACGCCACTGAGCACGAAAAAGTACGCCTATAATTAAATTAATGTGAAGTTTAATTTAAATTTAGTAAGAGTGTTATTTCATTGTTAATTTAAAGAATAATCGCGAAGCTGTTATGTGGACAGCCGCTCACCACAATGAAAAAAGAGCTCTAGAAATTTTAGCCAGAGAAATGGCCGCTTCCGGAACTGGGGCCGGTATTTGAATTGAAATTTGCTTGGTTTTGGGTTGTTTAGTTTAATTAAATGTGACGTCATTTTAGCGCCTGGTCTTACAACAATGGTTGGAGGCAGACCTAAAATGTAGGACCTGTCAATTATTGTTAAGAAAAAGTTATTCTTAGAAGTGTTTAAAATAATCTAAAAATTTTTTGCAGTTCTCCCGTTCTAAGATTATTTTCATTTTTGCTTCCAAAGTCGGAAGTTCAAGTAAGAATTATTTTCGAAAGATCACTTTTTTTTTGTCAAAAGCGCTTGAGTATGTAGAAAGTATAGGCTTTATTCGCGAAATTTGAGAGTTAATAGACTATTGAATTAAATAGCTATAGAGAAATCAACACACAGGCGTGATGCTAGCCGATGGACGAACAATACTAATTTGTATTGTTCATCCATGGCTAGCCAACTCACACTGCATCTAGCGGTACTTCTTGGCGCGAGGGAAGCTAGGGACAATTTGTATTCTGAGAGAAATCCGCACACTAGCACTAACTGTGGAAGTTGGAACGGCTCAGGTCCAGTGGGGCGCTAGAAAATGGGGGAGGAATACATGGAATAGAGAGCTTTCGTTTGGGGGAGGAGCTAAGATACGTGAGATAATTTACACCGCCATATTGGTGGGTTCATTGCATAAGGAGGGCTGAAACCCACCAATATGGATGCCTAAACCGTGGTAGGACTTAGGAGGGTGTGACCAGGGCCGGAAATAAGAAAAATTTCTTATAGGACATGTGTCCAGTGACCCCCTGTTTGACTTGAAAATTTATAGGACATTGTCCACTGGAGTGTGAAAAAATAGTGTTGCATCTTCATAGTCAAGCTATCAAAACTTGGGAAAATTTATTGGTCAAACTGTCCAGTGACCCACTTAGTTTTTGAAAAAATTATGGGACATTTCAAAATTTTATTGGACAATGTCCAGTGTCCTGTGCTTATTTCCGGCCCTGGGGTGTGACGTACTACGCAGCCAACTGAAATCTCTCTATTATAGCGGGCGGTTTTTATTATTCGTCTGACGAAGATCACCAAGTATTCCTCCCCCATTTCTAACGTCCCACCGGACCTGAGTCGTTCCACAGTAAGCGTGTCCACCGATTTACCTCAGGGTGCGTATCTGCCTTCCCCCATCATCCTTGTCTAAGTAGGCGGTCTACCTCCTGTGGTGCTTCGCTTTCCTACTGGTATTAATGAAACTGTCTATTTTGTCGGATCCCCTATCGTTAGTTTGTAGGGATATCTTAACCAGAAATAATTCGGCAGGACTTGTGTAAAGGTTTATTGGGAAAGGTGGTTTTTTTAGGTGGAAATTCATCAGGATGAGGTGTCTGAAAAATTGCAACCAGACTTATCATTAACGTCTTCCGATATTAAAAGCTCGAATGTCCGTGATACAGACGAAACGGACAATGTACGAAACAAAACTGGTAATAAAAGTTACCACTTGGCCGATTTGGCCTATACTCGAAGCGGGGACAAGGGAAATAATTCCAATATCGGTAAAATAACATTTTGACATTTAAAGCGGTGGTGTTTAGCCCTGAGTTTATTCTTTAAGGTGTCATTTGTCGAGATCCTAAGTACTACCCGTTGTTGAAGGAACATTTAACGGCCGAGGTGGTGGCTGAATATTTTAAGTACTTGTTTGAAAATCCCGATCAATCCAAGAAAAACGTTACACGGTAGGTGAAATATATTTAATTTTTCAACGTAGAAATGTTTAGGCAATCCTTAGTATTGGGACATACAAGAGGGTAGGCAATCCTTAGTATTGGGACATACAAGAGGGTAGGCAATCCTTAGTATTGGGACATACAAGAGGGTAGGCAATCCTTAGTATTGGGACATACAAGAGGGTAGGCAATCCTTAGTATTGGGACATACAAGAGGGTAGGCAATCCTTAGCATTGGGACAGGCAAGAGGGTAGGCAATTCTTAGTGTTGGGACATACAAGAGGGTAGGCAATTCCTAGTATTGGGAAATACAAGAGGGTAGGCAATCCTTAGTATTGGGACATACAAGAGGGTAGGCAATCCTTAGCATTGGGACAGGCAAGAGGGTAGGCAATTCTTAGTGTTGGGACATACAAGAGGGTAGGCAATTCCTAGTATTGGGAAATACAAGAGGGTAGGAAATTCTTAGTATTGGGACAGAGAAGAGGGTAGGCAATTCTTAGTATTGGGACATACAAGAGGGTGGGCAATCCTTAGTATTGGGACAGACAGGAAGGTAGGCAATCCTTAGTATTGGGACATACAAGAGGGTTGGCCATCCTTAGAATTGGGACATACAAGAGGGCTGATAGAATGCCGTCCCTGCGCATACTCTCTCGGGATCCAAAGTGCCTACAGCGCAGGCGCTTGAAGATGGGTTAGCGAGAAATCATCTCATAAATAGGAGAGAACGTGTTTGCAAACATAATTAGTACCATCCTTCTGGATCGATTCCTTTTGGACATGGGAACACAGGCTCAAGTTTTTAATTTTTAATCAGGTATACTTTGCCTGGCGTCAAGGGGTTTAATTTTGTGTTGAAGGATGCTTTGGGCGGTGGGGGAGTTTCATCTTTGAGGAGCGACCCTCAGGTAAATATTTTAGACATTGCTTTAATTTTTTCCGACAACCAAAAATTGAAGGTCTTTAGAGAACCTTAAAAGAGTGCATTATGATTTATAATTATAATATAAAGTTAAATAATTGCAGGGTAAAGCTCTGGGTCAAATCGCTCTTGATTTGGAACTTAAAGGTCTTCCCAATTTGAATTAAACTGAGATCATTTTGTACCTGAATTATATTTGAAATATATTTTCTATTTTCACAAAAATTTCGTGCCTAGAACTTATTTTGTAATCATTGACACGTAGCTACTAGGCGTGTTCGAATAGTGAAATTTGCAATCGAATATCAAAACTGCGAAAATTTTTCGAATCGAATACTCGAATTTTCGAGTTTTTTCGAATATTAAATTTTATCGAAATTCCGATCGAATACTAATCGAGTTCGAATATTTCAATCAAATATTTGGAATATTTAAAAAAAAATCGAGATTTCAATCAAATAATAACAAAACCAAATCGTTAAATTAATAATTCATTAATTCTTAATTATACCCTTTACTTAAATTACATTAACTATTATTTCCTTAGTCCTTACTTAAGTAACATTAACTACTACACCGTCAAAAAACGCGGCTTGTCCAAGACCATAGCCCACTAGAAGCCCGTTCAAAGAATTCGATTTACGTGTTTAAGCGCAGCTTTTGAAGATTATTCAAAGGAACCCAAATTTAACATTAAGTTCTATGGGAGGAGGTAGCTTTTTTGGCCAGATCCTTTGTCCTATTCAACCAAATGACCTGAAATTTTAATGAGACGTGTGTTTTGGCTTGTTTTATTAGCCACATCGTATGATGTACATCTACGATGAGGCGAGGGGATAATCACTAAAACTATCTGCTCTTCGATTTGCCGGAATATTACGGCATAAGCAAATTTATACGGGTAATAATTTTATCACTGTTTAGGGTAGGGTATCGAGAGGCTATTCACTCTGATTTTATGCACGGTAAATCATTTAAGCAGTGTAAAAGATAGAGCTATTCACTCATTAGGGTAAGGTATAGAAGGGTTATTCACTCATTAGGGTAGGGTATAGAGGGGCTATTCACTCTTGATTTTATGCACGGTAAATCATTTAAGCAGTGTAAAAGATAGAGCTATTCACTCATTAGGGTAAGGTATAGAAGGGTTATTCACTCATTAGGGTAGGGTATAGAGCGGCTATTCACTCGTACGATGTGGCTACTGTTACGAGCCCTTGGGTCGTCTTGTTATACTAAAAAGGGTCCAAGCTTCTAGAGTGGATAGTTTTTCTTATAAAAATTATTTTCCAAAGTCAAAATGATGGCTTCAGTGCTAAGACTGAATATATCTTCGGATCTACTGCTCCAAATGTCCTGAAATTTGAATGAGAGGTGAGCTACAATATATTCTATTCTATTAAAAAGATTCAAGCTTTTAGAGTCGATAGATGTTTTTAATAACAGCTAATTTCCAATGTCACAATTGTAAATTCAGTATTCAATCCACAATATCTTTGGATCTAATGGTCCAAATGTAATGAAACTAATGAGAGGTGTGTTACAATATATTATATCTAAAAATTATTAAAAACATTCAAACTAAATTGCTTTGTCAAAATGATAAATTTAGTACTTTCACCCCCTTTCCAAAATTAAACATATTCCTTACACATGACACTAAAAATCCTATAATTAAACAAAATTATATTCCCGAAAGTCTAAAACACACCTATTTAGGGGAAGTTCAGAAGAACCCTTGTGTTTCTAGTTTTCTACCAAGTAAACTTTACTATGTGAACGAAATTTTAGTTCAAAACCACACCCCATGGGTCCGATATAGTACTCCTTGATAGTAGTAGTAGTAGTATTAGCAAGAAGCGATATCTAGTTTATTAGGGAGAAGGTGTAAGATGCCAGTAAGTATTTGCGCGCCATAGTCCCAGTCCCCCTTTCAAAATAAAAGGGGGGACGAAAAAGGAGGTCCGGCTATTTCGCCTCTCCTAAGTCGGAAAATACATAATTTTCGTCATTCGCGTCGCGCTGACGTGAGTTTTCAAGAACCAATGAGATACTGGTTGTAATTTAGAGGCGGGGATTAACTCCGGACCTACGTTTGGACTGGAGATAAAGTTAGAGATGTGGCGAATTTATACCTTCTCCCTAGTAAACTAGATATCGCTTCTTGTTGTTAGTAATTAAATTAGTAACTTGAATTTATACCTTCTCCCTAGTGAACTAGATATCGCTTCTTGGTGTTAGTAATTTAATTAGTAACTTGAAAAATATGCTAAATACAAAGGACAATATTACATTCACAATAGAGAATTACTGGATTTGAAAGTTGTATTCCCGCCTAATCTAGGTGTAGATTATTAATATGTGTATTGAGGAAGGTAAGCTCTTTCAGTTCGTAAAAGCAGAAGGGGATAATAGAAGAAGGATGACACTCTGTATCCTCTTAATGCTTTAGTTATGTAACGTCATTCTTCCCAGGCTCACCCTTTTAGTTTGCTTTCCCGCTCATCAAACTAAAAATGGACATCGCACCGTAAGGTGAATTCTATAGTTGTTTGGCACTAAATCCCCAGCAATCATCCCACAAACCTCGTCTTGACGTGGGACAAAAATCCACAAGCGCGTCTTGCCAAATATTCAAACGATAATAGAGTAATGATGAGGGAACTATTTATCGTGTATGTGATTCGGTTTAGTAACCTTGCTCGAAATGTTCTGATGTTGGGAAGAGTGACGTTACACTTACCCCGCGTTGTGGTACACTTCTCTCGAAGAGAAGTATTATATACTTCTGGTAAAAGGGTCTCAAAAATTAATTTAAAAAATGTATTTCTTTATTTAGTTTGTGAAAAGACGGCCGAAAGTGTTTAATTTTAAGGTTAAGGTTAAGCCTAGAAGTGATATCTAATTTATTAGGGAGAAGGTATAAATTCGCCACATTTCCAGCTTTATCTCCAGTCCAACGTAGGTCCGGAGTTAATCCCCGCCTCTAAATTACAACCAGCATCTCATTGGTTCTTGAAAACTCACGTCAGCGCGACGCGAATGACGAAAACTACGTATTTTCCGAGTGAGGAGAGAAGAAAAAGCCCGGCCTCCTTTTACGTCCCCCTCGTATTTTGAATGGGGGACTGAGAATATGACGCAAGAATACTTAAGAATCTTTAACCTTCTCCCTAATAAAATAGATATAACTTCTTGATTCTATACATTCACCTACTTTGGAACTATAAGAGGGCGGCCTGCCTTTGGCCCCACTAACAAGAACTTCATTTTCTATTTTTAATTTCGACATTTGAATTAATCTCGTTAATTATCATTAAATTATATCATAAGTTTATAAGATATGTTCCATAAGTATGACACTACCTATACTTCGTAATGCAAACTCTAGACTTACAGCTCGAGCTAGTTCGAAAACTCGGTTAATTTTGCAATACTTCCATCTTCCTATTTAGTCTGTACAATGCCTTTGACTGCGCCCAGTCACCAGGGATCGCTTTACCCTGAATCTATGACCTACATCAATCACTTCATGACAAGCTCCAGTTTGTAACAAGTGACAAACTTATGGAACATATCTTATAAACTTATGATTATATTAAGGATAACCTTACCCCCAATTTCTTTAATTTCAAACTTAGAAAAATCGCAAGTAACCTCCGGTAATAAATAACGCGAATCACGAAAATTTTTCTGACTGAGGAGGGGCGAAGTAGCCCGGCCTCCTTTTACGTCCCCCCTTGTATTTTGAAAGGGGGACTGGGACTATGGCGCGCGAATACTTAGGCATCTTAAACCTCCCTAATAAACTAGATATCACTTCTTGGTTAAGCTATAAAATTCCTCTCACCCGTCGTCGCCGTCGGAAATACGATTTCACGCTTTCAATGTCGGTCCCCTATTTCAACATTCAAAGAAATCGAGGGGAATTTAGAATCTAGGCAAAAGAAAATATATACTGATGTTGTTTTTAAAATGGTCTTAAGGCACTGGGCTATTACAATTATTGGGTGTTTTACAGAATTCTTTCTCTTTCAAACGCTTCTGGCCATAAGTTCATATTAGAAATTTTTAAGATGCGATAAGTATACGTAGGCATAAGTTGTAAACTAAAAGTTTCTGTACGTGTATTAATTGAACGTTAAGTACGTAATCATTTTAGCACTGTTAGTGTTAAAGGTAACTCAATCACTAAAACTTTCTGTTATTCTATTAAGAGTTGCTTGTGTAATCAGTTTAGCATTGTTAAAGCTAAAACCTCGTTTTAAGAATGGCCTTACGGGTAATCATTTTAGCACAGTTAAAAGTAGCGCATCGAGGGGATATTCACTTAAATTTAATGTACGCCTGTTAAGTACGGTACGATGTGGCTACTATTATGAGCCCAGCCCTTGGGCCATCTTGTTTAACTTTTATTTATTAGAAAATTTTGTTTAATCAAATCTTTCGTGTTCAAGCATTATTATTTGCCGGTTCAAGTAAATTAATGAATATTTCTGTTTAGTTCTATCATGGAAGAACTATATATATATAAGTCAAAGTTCTGACTGACAAAACTGACTGATAATCAACGCCCAGTCCAAACTACTTGCCCTAGAAGGCTGAAAATTTGCAGGAACGTTACCCATAAGTAGTAGGCGCGTACTAAGAAAGATTTTTTCCAATCCAATGCCATCTTATTAAATGGCGCCATGAAATGTAAAAAATCTTCTCTATGCAACAAAGTCCACACGATGCAACCGATTTCACAAATATTTAGTACACTGGTTTCCTTTAACCTAAAGACGGGCTGAATGGTCTTTTGGGTTCGATTTCCGGCGTTACTCTATTCCTTGCCGCCATATTGGTATTTCTTTCTAAGCTATAAATGTTTATGTTTTGAGGCATACCAAGTACAATATACGAGGGGTCCGACTATACCCAAAAAAAAGCGTACGGAATTTCGGGATTTCTTCTTGATTTCGCCTAAGATTTCGGAATTTTCTCTTTGATTTCGTAATTTATTGATTACTTCAAAGATTTCGCGAGAAGCGTACGGGATTTCGTGTAAATGTCGGACCCCTCGACAATGTATAATTTAATAGTGAGATTGAAGTAGTTTATAGTGTCACCGAGGGGCTAAACACTCGCGCATTCTGGCCTCAGAGTAGAAAAGCGCTACTTGGGAGAGCTAATATATTTAAATCCCTCCACCGGACTGAAACAATGGTTGGGTAGTTATTTTTGTTTATTAATTGGTCTTAGTTCCGAGGTAATTATTTAGCAACTCTGGGTTATCTAAACAAATAATTTAATACGAAGTTATAACAAAACAACCCAGGGGCTAGGCTCGTAATAGTAGCCACATCGTACCGTACTTCGATGCGCATAACACGGTACCCGGGCCGTAAATACCCATTAAAAGAAGTGCAGAAAATCAGAGTGATACGCTAACAAAAAATTAGAGCCCTTAATCCTTATTTCAATAAATTTACTTACGTTATAAGTGAATATCCGGGGCCACAAGCTAGTACTTTCTTTTAAAACTCTTCTCGATTTGTGGAGAAATAGACGTGTTTTGGGAACGTTCCCCTTTCGCTAGCTCGAGATAGAAGCTCTCCAGGATTACGGATTAACAAAGCTTGTTTTACAAATACGAAGGTGCATTTTTGTTACTATTAAGGGTTGGTCGCTTTAGAAATTGAAAGCTCAAGGTTGTTACTTCCGTTATTTTTGTATTCAAGGTTGGGTGGGGTTTTATCTTTTTACTATTGTTCACTCGCACTTACATATTTCTTTTATACGCTTAATCTATACATGGTTAATAATATTTATGCAATTTTAATTTTAACAATTAACTTATTCCATAAAAACGTGCAAATTACTTTCCTAATTTTTCAACACTCAGTGACTTTACGCACTTCCTATCTGGACGCAAAAGCGTAATGCTACGTTTTGCCACCAAATACCCTGGTTTTCCATCCTAACAACCTCGTTTTCCATCGTAGGATATTAGCGTGGAAAAGCGGTGGAAATTCTAAGCCGATTAAAATTTGTTAATAATAGAAATTTTCTTATTATTTTCAGTACTTGGACTCAACACTCGGAAATTACAAGTTTATAAAAATATTCTTATTATTTTCATTATTAATCTTTTTAATAAAATCTAATGTATCAATGAAATATATTTCAAAACAAAACTTACTAATTATAGTTATGGCAATGTTATAAAAACTTGATTTGTACCCTCTGGTTAAGTATAAGATCCACTATATTAAAGTGCTTTCTCAATATAACAGAACAGGTGACTCGAATAATAAACAGAATAAGAATTTGTTCAAAAAGTTTGGCGTAATCGTTATTTATATGATAAAAATTAACGTTTTTGCACAGACCATAAAGTCGAAGAAAATCGATAGGTTGCTATTGGTTCAATTTCTGTAAACTAAAACTTTCTGTACCTATATTAAAGGGGCTAAACACTAATGACAATTTTCCTTCATATAGGATTTTCATTGATGCTACATTATGAGCCTATTCACGGCTTGTTCCCTGTGCCACGTTCGGGAAGGTACGTCGACACTATTGTGGAATGAAGGGAGCCTTCTCATATTACACGGCTCCAGCAAGTTTCAACGCAGCGTACTTTCTGTTTTTAAACATATACTTTTGTTTATACTTTATAAATGTACTATAGAATAAATAAAATGAAATAATTGTTCGTCGATTTAATGAATCTCATTTTTATTGCTTTTCTTTTCAATAAAGTTACATATGATCATTAATAAATAAATCACTTTTTAGCACTGTTAAAGGCAGTGCGTCGAGGGGCTATTCACTAATGAAAATTTTCTTTCATTGGTGATTTCTATTGATGCTTTTAAAAAGTTATTAAAATGGATTTGGATTAATGGTTGCCTCTGGATTACCAGTAATGATCTAAAACTCGTTACTGCTTTTAAACAGGATTGGGATTTGGGGTTACTTGGGGGCTATGGGTTATTATTATTATCATTATGAACGGATAATTAAGCATTAACACATTTGCCACTAGGGGCGCTGTATACGTAGTTACGTATTTACTGACATCTAAAGCATGATAAATTCTACTAGACTTTCGTGTAAGCAATATATAGTTCATAAATTGCCGTTAGGGGCGCTGTATACGTAGTTACGTATTTACTGACATCTAAAGCATGATAAATTCTACTAGACTTTCGTGTAAGCAATTTATAGTTCATAAATTGCCGTTAGGGGCGCTGTATACGTAGTAACGTATTTACTGACATCTTAAACATGCTGTAAGATTTGCCGCTAGGGCGCGCTGCATACGTAGTTACGTATTTACTGACATCTAAAGCATGGTAAATTTTTGCTATGACGTCATATCCTGTAACAGCAGGGGGTCACAGCAGGGGGTAACAGTATGGAAACAGCAGGGGGTCCCAGCAGGGGGTAACAGTATGGAAACAGCAGGGGGTCACAGCAGGGAGTAACAGCAGGGGGTCACAGCAGGGGGTAACAGCAGGGGGTCACAGCAGGGGGTAACAGCAGGGGGTAACAGTATGGAAACAGCAGGGGGTGACGTGTCATGACGTCATATCCGGTGACGTGTCATGACGTCATATCCGGTGACGTTTCATGACGTCATATCCGGTGACGTGTCATGACGTCATATCCGGTGACGTGTCATGACGTCATATCCGGTGACGTCACCTATGACGTCAACGAGGTTATTGACTTGTGACGTCACGACAGATGTTAATGGTAAAAGGTAATGATTGTCCATTCATTTAGGCCTACTGTTCATTCATATAGGCCTAGCGTTCATTCATTTAGGCCTAACAGTGTTCAGTTATTTGGATTTCGTGCCCGGGATATGGCGCACCCGAGTCCGCGCATAGGAGCTTTTAGCGCCCCCCGACGCAGGAAATTTACGTAGTTGTAAGTTGCAGGCATAGGTCAACCGGTTCATTTCGTTCCCTGGAAGCCGTCGAAGAAAGTCGCTCGGAGAAACCTTTCCCGCTCAGCTGATGGTGATCGTGATCCCGGCTTTAGAGGTCGAATCTTCATCGTTCCGCCATTTCGCAGATCGTTTTTGCCGAGGACGCAAGCTGAATTCGAAGCTCTTCAACATACTTGGCAGCCATTGCTTCGCCTCGTGGTGCTTTAACAGTCCGTAAGCCTAACTTTTACAATAATCCAAACTCATCTAGCTCCCCTTAAATTATTTATTTTATTTCAAGTATTTAAATTAATTAGGTAGTGTTAAATGTTAGTGAGTTTTATTTATTTATTAAAAATCAAGAACCATAAATAAAATTTTACAACGATATGTTGGACAAGAGAGAATCCCTTAATAATTAGTTTAGGAGATATTATTTAAAGATATTAAACGGGGTACGTAATTAATTTAGAGATATCGCGAAAGGTTTTCGGAAATCAGGTCCCGCCGAGAGAATTTTAAAACACGAGGACCCTAAGCCTAAATTAAGCCGTGTCTTATTAAACTCTAGTTATTTTACCGATACTGTCTGTGGGAATAGCTTTAAAATAAATGGAAGGTTTTCCTAAAATTAGTTTAGGGGGTATTATTATAATCTATTAAACGGGGTACGTAATTAATTTAGAGATATCGCGACAGATTTTCGGAAATCAAGTCCCGCCGAACACGAGAACTGTTACCATAAGCCTAGTTAAGCCGTGTACCATTTAAATTCTAGTTATTTACGGATACTGTCTGTGGGAATAGTTTTAAAATAAATAAATGGAAGGTTTTCCTAAAATTAGTTTAAGGGCTTCAATTCTTTTAGAGATATCACGACAGATTTTCGGAAATCAAGTCCCGCCGAACACGAGGACGGTTGCCCTAAGCCTAATTAAGCCTTGTCCCATTTAAACTCTAGTTATTTTACGGATACTGTCTGTGGGAATAGTTTTAAAATAAATGGAATGTTTCCTAAAAATAGTTTAGGGGTTATTATTAATTAATTTAGAGATAAAGCAACAGATTTTCGAAAATAAAGTCCCGCAGACATAATTTTAAGACACGTGGAAGTTTGACCTAAGCCTAAGTTAACCCTTGTCCAATTTCAACTAGAGATTTTATTTGTGGGTTCTACCTGTGGGAATGGTTTTCAATAAATGACACGTTTTAATAAAATTAGCTAAGAAGATATTTTAAATTATTATTAAAAGGGGCAAGCAATTTAGTTTAAATAAATGTCAAGTTTTCCTAAAATTAATTTAGGGGATATTTTAAATTAATTCCATTATTAAGCTGCGTAATTTAAAATAAATATAGGTTTTTCTGAAATTAGGGGACGTTTTAAATTATTTTCATTATTAAGTTGCATAATAAAGGGACGGTTTTCTTAAAACTTTTTTCTATACAATTTTGGGAAATAATTAGCTAGCGAGAGTATTTAATTCAGGGTGGCAATTAGTTGGTGTAGTTCGTCTCAGTTTATAAATTTGGTAGCCAGTTGTTTTAATTAAGGACACGTTTTTCGTAAATTATTTAAATCTACGAGACTACTTTGTTAGTAGGCAATAATTTAATATGTGTTATTAATATGGTTTCATTTATAGATGTGGATGATTTTCTTGGATTTTTCTGTCGCTGGTCATTCCGAGACGTATCCTTCCAGATGACATCCTTTGTTCCGATTGACGCAAAACGAAGCTGTTCTGGACTTGCCATGTATCATTCCTGATGACAAGCTTTGTTGGATTCCGTTACACGATGTCTTCTTCCGGACTTGCTATCTCTCTCAACATTGCCTCGAAGTTACGGAGAAAATCATTGAAGCTAGAAGACACAAAATACATCTTTTTTACTTGCAAATTTTTCATGTAACCACTTAACTTAATCTTTTTTTCTTGCAAATTTATTTGTAACTACTTATTATTTTTTTCGCGTTCAAACTTTAACTTACACAACTCTTTAATATTTTTTTGGTTCGAAATTTTTGTAAACACTTTGGTTTTTTTGTTTTTTATTGAATAAATTTTGCCTTAAACCTCGTTCTTTCTTTTCTTGAATTTCTTTAGATACTAGACTTGGTTTCAATTTTTAAATGTCTGGACTTAGGGAGTTTTTTTTACCCCTTTTTTAAGCTTTTTACTTAAAAAACAAGTGAAAAAAAACATTGAAAAAGAATTTTTTTAATTTTTTTTTAAAAATTTATTAAAAATATAAAAAAATTTTAAAAAACAATAAAATATGCATAAAAAAAGGTCAAAAAAACTACCCTAAGTGTTTTTCGACTGTTTTTGTTCCTTCCCCAATATCGAAACTTTAAATTTAAACTTAAGCTACCACCCCCCACGTAAGCCTTGCGGGCCCAATTTAAATTTAACAAGGCCCTGTTCTACTCGGGAATTATTAAATTTAAACTAAGGCCCGCTGTGAAGCCCCCAAAACCAGGAAACTTCGTCCTTAGCATGGGATTTCCAATGAAAGTCCACTCGATGATAGAAGTCCTCCACTCGATGATAGAAGTCCTCCACTCGATGATAGAAGTCCTCCACTCGATGATAGAAGTCCTCCACTCGATGATAGAAGTCCTCCACTCGATGATAGAAGTCCTCCACTCGATGATAGAAGTCCTCCACTCGATGATAGAAGTCCTCCACTCGATGATAGAAGTCCTCCACTCGATGATAGAAGTCCTCCACTCGATGATAGAAGTCCTCCACTCGATGATAGAAGTCCTGCACTCGATCATTGAAGTCTTGCACTCGAGAGAATGTTCCTGCGCAAGAGAAATTCTTATTATTATTCGGAGAAAATAGCACATGCATAACTTCAAATTAAATACCTTAATATGAAAATCCACTTGAATATTCTTGCTTGATGTTCGGGCAGAAGACATTATTAATATTTGACATTAATAACACCCGCGTAACATTAAAATAAATACCTTAGTATGGGGAAGTAAAATAATACCATAAAAACCTAAGCCTTGATTTAATAATAATAATAAAGGCTTTGTTTATTGGAACCCCGCTTAAAAATCGTGTTTACTTTCAAAGGACAAAGCGTATAAGCAACCTTCTACCTTAAACATAAATCATAAATTTATTTAGATCCTACAAAACTCCCTCAAAGAGTTGCCAAACGCTTTTCCCCTAAAAATATTTATAATTAAAATCATAAACTAGATGCCTTAATACCGCAAAGGGAATCTCACCCTTAAAATCCTGATTACGTTCATTATTCTTAAAAGGGAGGGCTAGGACCAGTTTTCACCTATTCCATATTTCAGCATTTTATTCATGTCCTGGCGAAAAAAAATCCCTAACAAGAAAAGGACACAAGCGCTTTCCTTCTAAGAATAAATATAATAATAAATAATGAACTAAGTACCCCAATAATTGCCTACAATGTTTGACAGGCAGTCGAAATAGTCTAAATTGCTAATGAGATTCCCTTTAAACGGATAAAATCAAAGTGTAGACTTGAATTGAGAATGGAATTGTCCTGTTAATATTGCTAAAGTTACTATTAATAAGATTTAATTACTTCCCTGAGAGCCTAAAATGTCTAAATTGTTTTCCTAGTGAGATTCAGTTTCAACGGATAAAATCAAAGTGTAGAATGGAATTGTAATGGGTTCATTGACCTGATTAATATAGGGTGTATTTGTCAAATATTAATAATTCGTTCTAGAATTCAACATAAATTTCTCCTTTGGAAACAGATGATAGCTAAAAAATAAAATCTGTTCAATTCAAACAATCTAATACGAAATTAAAAGTATTATCAGCTTAATTTGGCACAAGCATTTTGAGTAACATTAATTCCACTTTCAAATAAATCATTTAACATAACTAGAAAGATAAATATTAATACGGTGTAGGGTCAGTCTTGAAATATTCGTCAATTAAACAATCACTTTGAATTACTTTTAAACCGACTAAAAGATTGAATAGTCAAACCAGGAATAAACGCAATTTGATCAGATTAATTTCAAAAAATTTGATAAGATTAATTTCAAAAAATTTGAATAAGTATGACATAAAAGTGAATCACGAATACTGTGCGCCATTTTACCGCAACTCCCCAAAATAACCTTCTAAATTCTTTCAAAGAAGCCATTTAGATACGACTAACTTGTAACTACACAAATGTTATGGTGAATACAAATGGGCTTGACACCCATAGGGCCGGAAATAAGAAAACATTCATATAGAACATCTGTCCCCTCCTTTGACTAGAAAATTTATAGGACCTTGTCCACTAGTGTGTGCAAAAACTCCGCGTATCTCTAGTAGAACCAGAGTTATGAACCCCCAAAGTTGGGTGTAATTATGGTGGGATGGGGGAGGGGGTAAATAGAACTATAATATAGTCAAAGGACACCCCCATATATCTAGTAGAACCAGAGTTATGAACCCCCAAAGTTGGGTGTAATTATGGTCGGATGAGGGGGGAGGGGGGTAAATAGAACTATAACATAGTCAAAGGACACCCCCATATATCTAGTAGAACCAGAGTTATGAACCCCCAAAGTTGGGTGTAATTATGGTCGGATGAGGGGGGTAAATAGAACTATAACATAGTCAAAGGACACCCCCATATATCTAGCAGAACCACAGTTATGAATACCCAAAGTTGGGTGTAATTATGGTGGGATGAGGGGGGGGGGTAAATAGAACTATAACATAGTCAAAGGACACCCCCATATATCAAGTAGAACCACAGTTATGAACCCCCAAAGCTGGGTGTAATTATGGTGCGATGGGGGGGGGCAAATAGGACTATAACAGAGTCAAAGGACACCCCCATATATCTAGCAGAACCAGAGTTATGAACCCCCAAAGTTGGGTGTAATTATGGTCGGATGAGGTGGGGTAAATAGGACTATAACATAGTCAAAGGACATCCCCATATATCTAGTAGAACCAGAGTTATGAACCCCCAAAGTTGGGTGTAATTATGGTGGGATGGGGAAGGGGGGTAAATAGAACTATAACATAGTCAAAGGACACCCCCATATATCTAGTAGAACCAGAGTTATGAACCCCCAAAGTTGGGTGTAATTATGGTGCGATGGGGGGGGAGCAAATAGGACTATAACATAGTCAATGGACACCCCCATATATCTAGTAGAACCACAGTTATGAACCCCCAAAGTTGGGTGTAATTATGGTCGGATGAGGGGGGTAAATAGGACTATAACATAGTCAAAGGACACCCCCATATATCTAGTAGAACCAGAGTTATGAACCCCCAAAGTTGGGTGTAATTATGGTGGGATAGGGGGGGGGGCAAATAGGACTATAACATACTCAAAGGACAAAAACGACTTAACTCTTTAGACTAGAAAATTTATAGGACATTGTCCACTAGAGTGTGCAAAAATAGTATCGCGTGTTCTTGGTTAAGCTATCAAAACTTTGGGAAAATTCATTGGTCAAATTGGCCAGTGACCCCCTTAGTTTTTAAAAATAGTATGGGACATTTTAAAATGTTATTGGACAATGTGTCCTGTGCTTATTTCCGACCCTAGACACCCATATTTACGCCAATAGATTTGTTAATTGAAAACATTTTAGAGAACTAC
This sequence comes from Phalangium opilio, assembly GCF_054372755.1. NCBI lineage: Eukaryota > Metazoa > Arthropoda > Arachnida > Opiliones > Phalangiidae > Phalangium > Phalangium opilio. The sequence goes on along the minus strand of NW_028324187.1, from coordinate 529,573 downwards.
AGCTACTTAAAAAGCTCACTTCGGCGTTAATACACAACTGCCGTTAAAGGTTTTCTACTCGCTTCAGTTAAGGGCAATATACAGCCAATAACCAAAGCAACAAAAGTGCATTAGTTATTTAGAACTATGGAGTTCCAAATAACTACCATTATGTTTGGTAACCAATATATAAAATCAACTAAGGCTATGTTTTCTTCAAACAGACAATGGTCGTAATTAACAAACCTATTTGGCACGGTTAAGATACATTTTCCATTTGTAACACTTAATTTCCATTCGGTTGCGATAAAACTTTGGTATTTAATCTAAATTAGCCCTTAAAATATAAATAAAATATTTACCTGGAAAGATCTCTTATACCACTACTGAAGGAGGCAACAGCTTCCTTGAATCCGTGGTGCCAACGTGATCCCGTAAGCCTTGGTAATAGTAGCACCAGCCAGTGGTGCCAACCAACGTGGTCCCGTAAGTAAGCCTTGGTCGTAATTAACAAACGTATTTTGGCACGGTTGACCATAAATTTTCCACTTCCAACGCTTAATTTCTGATCGGTTGCGATAAAACTTTGTTATTTAATCAAAATTAACCCTTAAAATATAAATAGAATCAAAATATTTACCAGAAAAAATCGGACAGAAAATCGCAGCAGCCAGTTGTCACGGAAATCGCCCCCAAAAAGAACCCAGAATGAAAAGGCTTATTCGTTCCAAACATGGACCGCTAGATGGCGCTGCTGAAGTTAGGCAGACTTCAAAATATGGCGGGAGCGTGCGTTTCAATTTTATTGTTTCTATTTTCTAATTAATAATTTAGTTAATTATAATTTACTAATGTCTTCTAAACAGCCCAAAACACTTTTCTCCACTTTTAAAAAGTGATACTGGAGTTTATGGATTTGTCTAATAGGACGAAACCTGAAATCATAGTAATTAAACTAATTCCTATGAAAGTTAATTCATTTTACAGGGGACCCAGTTTTACGTTGATCTAGATCAAATAAATGTTCTGAAATGAAAAGTGTAATATATTCCAAAATCTTTGTTTGTTTTTGGCCTAATTATTCCTGTTCTTAATTAGAAAATTAGTAAAATAGAAATAGTAATGAAGAAAGAAGATGCTATAGGTTTAGCCGCCCCATAAAGAGGGTGTCCTGTAAGAACAATCGGGTTGCAATGCACGTCAAAATGCTATCAGAAATTCCACCTAAAATGGTTCAATCGCGAGAGATGCGAGGCTTCCCTCGAGTAATAACAATGGTCAATATTACTAAGGTTAGTTTCCCTGACATGAGCGCTAGCTTCAAAGTTCAAACGTTACAGCGAAAGCGTTCCTTGGTTTCTTGAAGTAAAACTGACCGGTACAAAACTAAACCTCAAGAGTACATGACACAGACATACATGTACGTTGCGTCATTCGACTGGTTTAAAGCTTTCGATTCAGTGTGTTAAAGAACATTAAAGAACAACAATACAACTACTGCATTTCTACGGCGTAATAACATTTATTGTTTCAACAATTTTGATAGTTACATATTAATTTATTACTAACGCTACAAAATTTTCTTTTGGCGTCCATTTCACCAGCAATTCGTAAAGGTTGACGCGTATTTATATATACATGTCTCGTTCTCATTACATACTTCATCTTCAGTCCTCCGACGCGTTAATCCCTTTCCATATTAATTCCTTGTTATATAATCTACATCAGTACAATTTAGCACCCTTCCTCCAAATAGGCCTGGCAAATATATCTCCGTAATACGCGTACAAAATTATACAAAAATAATATTCAAGCTTACTCGTATAAAAACTCTACCGCGCACTCAAAATCATATGGTAACTGGAGAAGCGACGCGATTGGCCGAAGATGATACGGAATGAGAACTCTTCGAGTCCAATTCCCTTCTCAATTCTTCAACCTTTTGTTGAAGCTGGGCTTTATAGGCTTGAAGTTCGCGGCTACGCAAATGAACGGGCTCCTGGTGTCTCATGCGAGGGTTCCATCGGCAATAGTAACTCTTCCAAAGTTCGATTCTTCTCATACTCGCGACGGGGAATAGAACGTGTTGTTGAGGGTAGGTTGTGTACAAAGGGTTCGTGAAATCGTCAATGTTGCTGTTAATGAATGTCCATAGAGAGATCGTCTTCTCCTTCACGTTCTACAAATGGTCAAAATAATAATAATGATAAACTATCATAGTCGTCTATATTATACTATTAACTTCGCGAACCGCCCGACCATACTATACTATACAATAAACCTCGTGAACCGCCCGACTATACTATACAGTACAATACAATAAACCTCGTGAACCGCCCGACTATACTATACAGTACAATACAATAAACCTCGTGAACCGCCAGACTATACAATAAACCTCGCGAACCGAACGACTATACTATACATTACAATGAAACCTCGCGATTATACCATACTATACTATACAATTAACCCCGCGAACCGTCCCACTATACTATACAATTAACCTCACGAACCGAACGACTATACAATAAACCTCACAAACCGCCCGCCTATACTATACAATACAATAAACCTCGCGAACCGCGTGACTATACTATACAATAAATGAAACTCGCATACCGCCCGACTTTTCCATATTATACTATCAAGAAGTGATATCTAGTTTATTAGGGAGAAGGTATAAATTCGCCACATTTCCAGCTTTATCTCCAGTCCAAACGTATAGTAGGTCCGGAGTTAATCCCCGCCTCGAAATTACAACCAACATCTCATTGGTTCTTGAAAACTCACGTCAGCGTGACGCCAATGACGAAAATTACGTATTTTCCAACTGAGGAGAGGCAGCGAAATAGCCAGGCCTCCTTTTACGTCCCCCCTTGTATTTTGAAAGGGCGACTGGGACTATGGCGCGCGAATACTAAGGCAGCTTATACCTTCTCCCTAATAAACTAGATATCACTTCTTGATACTATACATTACAATAAACATCGCGTACCACCCGACTATACCATACTATACAGTGCAATACGATTAACCCAGCGAACCCCCCAACTATACTATACAATTAAGCCCACAAACCACCCGACACGCAACTATACTGTTAACTCGCAACTGCGCGATACACGCCACTATATGATAAGTATGATAAATATCTGACCTCGCCATTCCTTTGCATTTCAGAATTGTAGAGAAACGTTCCAAAGAGACAACTATACAGGTGATCCAAAATAGTAATAAGGAAATGTTCGTTAAACTCGAAAGCATTCGGAAATTGACGACTCATTTGCCAGACGCAGTCCAGAAATTGCAGAAAAACGGGCGATCGATCAGCGTCCGAGTGTTTATCATCACCGTGACCGATCCTTTGACTAAACTTGTGACCAAAACTGATCCATTCCTTTTCAATCAATATTTCAAATCCTTTAATCGTTCGGTAAAATGGATCCAGCATTAACATCGAGAGACTAGTTAACTGTGTCAAAGAAACGTTTCAATTAATCACTACAACCAGAAGGGGATAATAGAAGAAGGATGACACTCTGTATCCTCTTAATGCTTTAGTTATGTAACGTCATTCTTCCCAGGCGAGGGATCCCTTTTAGTTTGCTTTCCCGCTCATCAAACTACAAATGGGTAACTCTCGCACCGTAAGGTGAATTCTATCGTTGTTTGGCACTAAATCCCCAGCAATCATCCCACAAACCTTGATTGTCTTGACGTGGGACAAAAATCCACAAGCGCATGCATGCGTCTTGCCAAATATTTAAACGCTAATAGAGTAATGATAAGGGAACTATTTATCGTGTATGTGATTCGGTTTAGTAACCTTGCTCTAAATGTTAATTCCGATGTTGGGAAGAGTGACGTTACACTAACCCCGCTTTGTGCTCGTACACTTCTCTCGAAGAGAAGTATTATATACTTCTGCTACAACGCGGTTGCACCGAAAGTATATCCTTACTTGAGCAGTTCTGTCCCATCCGTCACTGCAATGCACTACCACCGAGGTTTTATTGCTCTCAACCTTGTCAGCCACGCGAAGGGCTCCGGCTAAGATGCAACGAATATGTTCCAACCAATGGGTCGACTCGATATTGGAAAACCAATGATTTTCGTCAATAGTCGGGAAGCATATCACGTTCAACTTTCTAAGACTCTCTCTCATCACGTGTATATTGTGAATGTCCAAGAAAACCAATTCCGCATTCTGGTACGCGTCCTCGCTCTCGTATCCACCTCCCTTTGCCTGCAAAACAATTAAGCAATATTCCTACAACATTCCCTCCCAATTGACCGGCCGCGTCCCTTTTTAGTTTTGCGCTCTTTAGAGCTGGAAAACTATTGTTCCGACCCCTTACGGCTGGGCGCCTATTCCCCCTTCATCTCCAGGTTTTGGTGTGATCAATTTGTTCGCGCAAAAGCGTAATATGGCTGGGGCCATCTTGTTAGTTACCTTATTGGCCGTCGCATTCACGCTAGGTCTGGCATCCATTATAAAAATCTTGTGTGATTGGGCATTGGCATCCATGATTAACTGAATGTAACGCTCGTCATCCTTGCTTCGTTTTCCGCTAACACCCACCATGGGTTGACTACAACGTGATATAGTCGCTTGACTTTCAGGGTGAATCCAAGAGACAACTGGTAGCCTTCCCCGACTACGAAAACTAGCAACTGATCGCAGATCTTCGTCGCTCGTACTTGCTGGCACAACAAGCTAAGAAAACAACATACATTTTCTCTTTCGACTTCTTCCATCATTTAAAATCGAATTTACTTCAGGGGTGTGCGAGTACTCGTTAAGTTCGAGTACTCGATACTCGATAACAACACATTGAGATACTCGAGACAGATTCGAGTAGCTTTTTAACATTTTAAATACTCAAAGACAAATACTCGAGTCCGAGGCTTACAACTATAGCAGACGATGAGTTCATGATCATTTATTTTGAAAATCACCTGTTCAATGTTTAATTGATCACTAACAATCTTTTTGAACTAGTTAGATGTTAGATAATTGAAAATCTTCGTTATTTTCAAGAAATTTACAAAATTGCTACTCGACAAGTCAATATTTGAGACTCGATAATTACTCGCTCGAAAGAACCAAAATTTGACCGATCTAAATACTCGATACTCGAAAGTAATTTTTGAGACTCGGCTCGATAGTTACTCGATAAGAAATTAGTTTCGATACTCGGACTCGGCTCGAAACCGAAAAAACGGGACTCGCACACCACTGATTTACTTACAATTGCCGGATAAGTGTCGCAGAAATCGTAATTCTCGTTAATTTTTGATATTTTCCAGCTCTCAGTTGGAATTCCCTGTCTTTTATACTCGTCAATGGGTTTATAAACTGACCATCCATTACAAGGGTCATTCCAAGACTTTTTACAATTTTCTCCGCATGAACTAGTGCACGGGTAATTTTCTTTGTACTCGAACGCAAACAGAGGCTTTGAGCAAAAATGATCATTTTATTAATGTAAATTAAATTTTAAACAAAATCAAATTTAAACTACTAACTAGTTTGTTTGAGATGGGGAAAGCGTATTGCTGAAGTTTTTCAAAAACGTCCCTTCTAGAATGATTCTCTTGTTTATGAGCGAACCTCAAATTGCGCATATCTTTACAAAATAGCTCAATCCCGTAAGAATTTTCGCCCCGGCTGCTAACTCCGCCAACTTTCTCAATTCTGCTAACAACTCCCAATGGAACATCCAATATAAAGGGAGGGTCCTAGTAAAGAGTGACCACTCTCAAATTTTAGCCAAAGTTTTCATTCAAATACCCTAATTACTAATTACCCTATCGCTACTCTTAAAATAAAGCTTATAATTCGTCACGTAAAGCGTTCCCCTAACAGGTCCGGTAAAGGGGCAAAGGTGGGTAACGTCTCTCGCTATAAGATAACAAATCATTGAACATTTAGTCAACTACATTTCTACAATCGTCTTTAACCTCTGTAATTTCCTGGAATAGTCTCTCCCGGAAGTAAAGGAGGTTCATCTGATCTATGAATACGAGATTCTCTTTGTTGAAGCTAAGAGTGAACATTTCAATTATTACTTAAATACTCGATCTCTATTTCATGTTATAATTTACGCCACGCCTCTTTTACTTTTAGTCCTTGCATAGCCAAAGGTAAATTTTCTGTTGAAGTTGACGAAGATGAACAGATAGACTTAGACGGAGAGTTTGATCCTTTGGATCTGGAGCTCTGACTGCCAACAGAGTGACCAAGTTTGGAATTCAAGGAACTAGACTTTGAACCCGAACCGGTAAAAGACTCGGAGCTTGCTCCTGCCTGTTTTGTTGTAGATATTCCCGATTCCTCCATAGAATATCTTGTAGTACTACCTCTGTAAGAGATGATAAAAACCTATCTTTCCCTTATCATATCTATTAATTTCAATGATTAAATAACGGTAAAAAGAACACAACTGCAATGTCAGTCAGTAGCGTCACAGGGCTTGGAACTTGACCAGACTTAAAATTCGACAACATACCTAATAAATTTCCACTTGTATTTTCCTCGCGTAAAACGAGTTACGTACAATGACTACTTTCGGCTTTTAACTCTTGGATATTAAAATAAAAATCTACGTAAAATTTTCTCCTTGATTCAATAGAATACACAGCCGTCAAGATTCAAGAACATTACGTACCACTCCTACAAAATCACAACATAGCAGACGCCCATAGCTCTTACACTACGTCATAGCCCACTCGATCACGAGCTCAACGACGCAACTGCTCGCGCACTTTTCCGGGAAATTCCAAAACATAAAATAACGTGTTATAATCTTGGACAACTTACTTAATCATCTAAAACATTATTATACAATGGTGCCGTGCCATTCTTAAAGCTAAAATGCCCCTTCTCTTCTTCTATTATCATTTTAAGGTCAATGTTATACACGTAACACTTTTTCACTTTGTCTGAAAGTTTTCCAAGTACAGCCAATGGATGACCCGCTCTAGATGTCTTGCCTAACTTACATTAAGCTAACTTCGGTATCCAAAAATCAATAAAAACCTTATTGATAGTTAAGAAAACTTAGTGTACCGTTTATATTGGCAACTCTTTAACGCCTTAGACACGTCCGTCTCCTCCCCCTTGCAAATTTCTTTAGTCGGTCAAGTATCTCGCTGGACGTACAAAAAAGGGCGGGGTAAAAGTCTTTATTAGACGGCTAGCGTGACAAGAAAACGAGGGCCACCAAACTCCGTTAGTTTATTGGAACTAGATCGTCTTTGTTTCCCAAAAAAATAGAGTGTCTAACGATAGAGTTCCTACTTGCGGCTTTTCGGACAATGTCCACGGGAATTTTAAGCACAATTTTCGTGATACAAATTATCGCCTATTTATGTGGGTAAGATTACATTAAAATTCATTTAAAACTTGTTAAATGTGCGCATGTTAACACATCGTATCACCGTGTAAAGCGCTTACAACCTAGTTTAATTTATATCTCACGAACAAAAGTCAATTGACAAATCTTCATTTCCGTAATGTAACACCTGTCCAATCACTTCTCCACTCTATGGTGTGCGATATGAGGAGTATCATTACTTGTCCAATGCAATAAGCCCCTATATTTTACAAGTTCATAATGACCGTCGTAATTAGCTATAGTAGGCGAGTTTTCCTTACACCCTATCCCTCTCTAGAATAAACTTTATTGTCTTAACTATTTCATGTTTCTTTTAATCCACTAACTGATCCCTTAGATAGCCTATTAGCATTTAGGACATGTTCAAACGCCAGGCGATGACGTTTGCGCACACAAATTAGTAATGACCATAAGCGGTTACTTCCAGCCATAGCCGAAAATAAATGTTGTTAACTTCCTGGCATTTCGTGCCATAAAAACTAACGGACACGGACACGCGACGGGGTCAACATGCCTAGAAAGGGAAATTGAATTGCGAATAAGAAAGATAGATTGCTCAGTTTTCCCACGATTTAGATGAAAAACAAATCAATAACCGAAACTTTCCTTTCTCGTTTCTATCAAAGATGCCAAACTTTGGAGAAAACAAGCACACCCACCGCTACTACAACTAAAACTAGCGAAAAAATTCAAACGACCAACAACACTTCCGCGTCAAAAAACATTGACAGTTTCCCGAAGTTCGAAGGTAAAAGTCATATCAAATAGATGACGAGTTGCAATAGGGACCGTAAATTAATCCAAAGTTATCAGTCATCTATTTTTATAATGTTAACTTGTTTGTCACTCATTTCTACCTCAATTAAAGGCTTGAAAGAACCCACTCATATCACATCCGAGGTATTTATTACTGATGTTAGTGATCTCAATGCCGCTTCTATGGTAAAATTACTTCGTCATTCGCGAAACTCATCGCGAATATATAGTAACATCACCCTGCCTACAGGACTTTAGGTTGGATTTTTTCCTACTTCAAAATTGGACTGTTGACTCTAGTTACTGTCACAAGTACGACCAGTTTTTAAAAAATGTTGATGTGGAACTTAAAAGGGACGAATACGTAATCGTTCCATCGTTAAAAATCACGTCATTTTGGCTACCGGACACTTATCTCATGACGGCCAAGGTGACGGACACCCAATCCAGAGAAATTTTAGCTAAAACACTTAAAATTAAAATGGAAGACACTTTTTGTTCCATGAAATACACAGTTAGGTAATAAAGAATAATTACACTATTAAATAGTTAAAACTAATCCTGATTAACTAAATACGTTTAAGATGGTTCGCAACCATATCATGCCAATTGGACTTTCGCAAATTTCCAATGGACATTCAACCTTGCGACGTATCGATGCGCAGTTGTAAGGTCAACATGAAACCACGTTTATTTTTAAGATTAAATTTGGCTTTAACTTTAAGTTTCGTACCCCGTATCCATGGTTCGTTATGAATGGTCAGACAATACCGATTCCCCTCACTCTAGTAAAGGCATTAATATGTTAGAATACGACCTCACGATGACCAAAAGCGTCACGACCATAGTTATGTTGAACGGTCAGTTTCAACTTTGACCCCGCGCTGTTAACGTTCTAATTAACTATACTTATCGCGAGCAGAAACGTATTCCGTTTTGATGCTTCACATGTCTTTTCAAAGGGAATTGGCTTATCAAATGTTACACGTCTATACCCCGAGCTTTTTAATAGTAATCCTAGCATGGCTGTCTTTTTGGATGGGGATGAACGCGGTGCCAGCGAGAGCCACGCTTTGCGTCACCAGTATGTTGAGCTTGGTAACCATGTTCACCGGGAACAGTAACAGATTACCACCGGTATCGTACGCTAACGTAAGTATTTCACGTTAGGTTTAACTACTAAGTCTGAAAGTTTCGGTTTCACTTCGCTAGAGAATGGACGTATGGATGTTAGGGTGCATGATATTTGTGTTTTCAACTCTGGTGGAGTTTGCATTTGTCAAGTATTTGGGTGATAAAGGTGAACCAAACGTTACTACGCGAACTAATATGACAGTTACGGGACATTCGATGATGAGAATCCCCGTACGTAAGAAACAAATTAATAAATAAATTCCAATTCAGTACGATAAACTTTATTTCTAATTTCCAAAAATCAAGAGTTACAACGTTACCTCGGTGAATAGATTAATGACAACCAGAAATGATCTTCCATTGACTAAACGACTTAACGTCTGGGATACTAAAGGCTGGACACCGTTCGAAAACGAGAACCATCAAAGAAAACCAGAGTTAATATTGGTACCCACGACGCGTCGCATCAAGAAAATCGACGTTTATTCCAGAGCCGTTTATCTCCTTTTATTTATCTTGTTTAATTTCTTGTACTGGCCTATTTTACTAGCAAGAGTTTAAAATAAAGAATGAGTTTCCAATTAAATCCCTGTGTCAATTTTAAAATTTTCGGAACATCAAAACAGGCCAATAGATTACATTGAAGACTAAAAACGCGCATGGAAAAATTATCTTAGCTTTCTGGTCAATGTCAAACTTATTCCAGCGGTTAACGAAAGTGCCTGGTTGTTTAGAAAGGCTTTGGACAATACTGCGTGACGTATTAACCGACCCGGGTCTTTCGTAGACGCTGGGAAACAAATAGGTATCTTCAAATTCCAGTAAACCTTGGCGTACCTTCCATGGAGACGTCGAGAAAGATGATCCACGAATAGAACGCAATCGTGTCTGTCAGATATATAGGTTCTACTGTTTCTTAGGTTCGCTCTACCAAGGCTAGATGCATCAATTCATACCTGCGTCATCATGGCGATTTCTTCAGTGCTTATATTAAGTACTTTGATCCCGCGAGGTCTCGGTGCTGGGAGGAATGCCTTCTTTGGTTTTTCCTCATTCTTTTTCTCCACTTGATTGGCTAAATTGCGTTTTCTCTTGTTATTAGCCAAAGTGAACTCGAAAATGGTTAAAAATATGAAAAAGGTGCAAGCAACCAGCCACACATCCATGCCCTTTTTCATTAAAACACAGATTTAAGTATATTTACTGATGATATAGACTCATTTATGGTTCAACGTACGCAAATATAAGAAATTCGAGGCAAACTTAATCTGGCGCTGGTACCCTGCGTCACTATGGTCAAGATACTGGTAACGCACAATGATACTCTAGCGGGGATGGCGTCAAAACCCATCCAAAAAGAAAACCAGGATAACACCACGATCATGGAGCTCGGGACGTAAAGTTGAACTATGGAGTTTAACAAACGCCGCTCGAAGACAAAGTTCACCAGGATGTACGAATATTCAACTTGGTACGCGTTCAAAATTTTAAAATTACGAACCATAGCTCGGTAAAATTTTAACGGTTAAATACCACCGAGAATTGAGGAAAACGTCGAGTCCATAAACACGGATAGTTCTTGTTGCAGAAGAGATACGTCGGGATTGACTGACAAAGACCCGTTAAAATCTTTCCACCGATAATGTAGAATGTCCGATGGATACGAATCTATAATCGTACGTTTCGTTACCTTTACAAGGAGCTTCAGTAGTTTTTAAGACCCAGATTGAACAAAAGGACTTCTAGTTCGGTTTTCAGTACGCCTAGAACCATAAGTTCATAAGATATGGTCCATAAGTTTGTCCCTGGTCATGAAGTGACGTAGGTCATAGATTATCGTAAAGCGACGCCTGGTGAAGCGCTGTTAAAGGCTTAGTACAGACTAAATAGGAAGATGGAACTAGGAAGTCCTGCAAAATTAGCCGAGTGTAGTCAATTCTCGCTTGTCGTTCTCGAACTAGCTCGAGCTGTAAGTCTCTACCATTACGAAGTATAGGAAGTGTCATACTTATGGAACATATCTTATAAACTTATGCTAGAGCCTACGATCTTAGCCCTTTAAGAATCTTACAGCTCCTCAATCTTAGCGGACAGTACTGAAGATCGTTAGGATATTGATGAAAATCCATGCCACAACCAACTACGGCTTGCCTCCTAAAATGTTTACTATATAAGTAAACTCTTGACAAATATGCCTCATCCGAACCATCATTCATCCATTTCCAAAAATACCTCGCTTTATAAGTTAGAACGCAGGTATCGTTAAGAGCCGTTTCAAACCGAAGCGTTTCCGAATATCCCGTTGTTGACAGAACCTGTTTGGCATTACTAACAACAGTATCGGGTATCCAAAACTTCCTAACTTGAGAACCGGGAATTATAATGGCGCCACCGGCTTTGTTTGACAAGTTAAACGGCTTCAATGTCAACGCGTATTCCCGACAATAATCGTTCGCTAATGTCCATCGTTCTTGAAGAATAAAGTCAACCGTAAAGTCCTACATAAAAAGTGCACGTTTCTATATTCAATCAATTACGCCAAATTGGTGAATATTTAGTACCATATTAATTTCCCTAATTGTATTCACGTCTTGGACAATTAATTCGAAAAGAATTTCCAATGGATCCCCTAAGAAACGTACTTTAAAAATAACGTACACCTCTCAGCATAAGCTTATAAGATATGTTCCATAAGTATGACACTTCCTATACTTGGTAATGCTAGAGACTTACATCTCGAGCTAGTTCGAGAACGACAAGCGAGAATTGACTACACTCGGTTTTGCAGGACTTCCATCTACCTATTAAGTCTGCACTAAGCCTTGGACAGCGCCCAGTCACCAGGCGTCGCTTTACCTCGAATCTATGACCTACGTCAATCACTTCATGACCAGCTCTCAGTAACCAGTGACAAACTTATGGAACATATTCTTATGAACTTACGCTCTAAGTTAATGGCGGGAAAAACATACCTAGATGTTTTACAGGAGGTATTAAGCTATTCAATTGATTTTTTTCAGTTAGAACGTCAACCGCGGGAATTGTCAAACACAATGACAAACTATATTGAAAAATATCTCCTTTATCATTATCGTTTAGCTAATCGATTCAAAAACTTAACTAAGACTTACCCCAAAATGACTCGCGGATCTATGCCTTGTAACATAACGCGAGACTATAGTTGTTTCTTGGAGTTGTGAGACAATTTATGACTATACTATTACAGTTCTTTGAATTTTTATTCCATTGGTATATATATATAGATGTATTTACTACTAAATCAACCAATATGAGTTTATTCCGTGAATTTGTGAATTGAAAACAAGAAAATAATGGAATATTAATGGGCCTTAGATTGGTCGATAACTTGAGAATATTGGACAAAAGCTAAATATCTTATAGCGTGAGTTTTTATTTTTTACTGAAATTTCAATAGGAGTGTATTGTAAAACTAATAAATTGACAAATTGTGTGTCAATGTCTCCTTCACGCGTGTTAAAAAAACGCAGAGTTCCCATAAAGGTTAACAGTATATTTAAAACAAATGTTATTTTAATAAATAAATGAATAAACTATTTTGTTTATGTTCCCAACATATCAGTTGTAAACAATTCTTATTGCAACGATAGCCATAACCTTCAACGTTTGAGAAATTCATGAACCCGAGAAAGTTCCTGAATCCTGAACTATGAACTCCCTGACTTTCTTAACCCATTTTTAAAAAAAATTTCTTCCCTTTTTTCTCACTTATCAACCCTAGTTCAACAAAAAAATAACAACATTCCATTGGCTATTTTTACATTGAAAATATCGTAAATAAGAGAACACCACTGGGAAAATCGAGATATCGACCACCGTTGAAGACGAAGTACTTACCTGCCATCTCTAAACTGCCGCATTTCCACGTGAAAAGAACATCGATTAAGTTAATCATTTTGAAACTACCTCCCCCCAAAGACAATAATTTAAATACTTAAAATTCCAGTGCCTTTCATGATCCTTTAGGAATTCCATATAAATTCAATCTAATCGATACCGCACCAAAGACTATACTTGATTCCGCCAAGCTAATTATAGCATACCGGGCGTCTAATTACTTAATGTAACGAAATACTTCTTTTCAAAGGCCTTCCTGCTCGGGAAGGTATACAAAGAGAAAAATGAAACCAGACCATAGTACTTCCAAAGTGCGAATACATAAATTGATCGACTATAGACTTTTCTCCTCTTTTTATTGGGGGGGGGGGTTGAGGAAATATGATTCAATTTATTAAATGAATAAGCGGTGTTTCCATACACCAACGTTGCCTCAAGAGCGGTTTTTTAACTTTGTGTCAAATGTAACCATTTCAATTTAAGTGATTTCAAAAAGTAAAACATTTTTAGGATGAGATTTAATTCCACCCAAGGTCATACATTTTCTTTGCTTTTGTAAAGCCGGCCCTTAATTATAGATTTTTGAACATGCAAATAAGGCTTTTCGGTATAAGCGCTTTTAGCGACAAAAATCAATATAAAGAACATGATCAAACTGCTCTTGGCCTTGTACTTTTCGTTCTGTCGGTCAAACGTTACAACGCTTAATGACCAAAGTCACGTGATGATCAAACGCCCAAGAAACTTAACACTTCTTATTGGTTTAATTTTCACTGTTTAATTAAAACATTTCCAGGTAGTTAACAAAAAATATATAAGCAATATACAAGCTCTTAGTAACCAGTGACAAACTTATGGAACATATCTTATGAACTTATGCTATTACTTTGATATATTATACAGTGTAAGCTGAAATATACGCGAGTGGCTAGGGCCTCATAATCTTAATCCAATATTCTAGCCACGAATGTCGGAGCACAGTTACCAAAAATAAAAGGTTTGACCAAGAAGTGATATCTAGTTTATTAGGGAGAAGGTATAAGACGCCTAAGTATTCGCGCGCCATAGTCCCAGTCCCCCTTTCAAAATACAAGGGGGGGGAGTAAAAGGAGGCCGGGCTATTTCTCATCTCCTCAGTCGGAAAATACGTAATTTTCGTCATTCGCGTCGCGCTGACGTGAGTTTTCAAGAACCAATGAGATGCTGCTTGTAATTTAGAGGCGGGGATTAACTCCGGACCTACTATACGTTTGGACAGGAGATATAGCTGGAAATGTTGCGAATTTATACCTTCTCCCTAACAAACTAGATATCACTTCTTGGTTTGACAATAGGTATTTTCGGTCTGCGCCTTCTAAACGTTGAAACTTTACCGTCTGGGCTAGAACAAACAGTTTTGAAACTATATCCGCGCTTCATTATACATTATAATTGGTGTAAACTTAAAAAAAATGAAATCAGAGAGAGAAAACCGGTAAACAAAGGAGTGGAAAATTACCAAGCGTATAAATTATTAAAATGAACGAAAGATAATGATGTATAAACAAGAAACTAGTTTTTTTTAATATAATTTAAGAATTGTCTGTATAGAAAACCCCTTAGGGCTTGTGCAGACGCAACCCGCTAAAAACTAAAGGAGAGAGAGGTAAGGGCTGATTATAATTGATAGCCCGGGCGAGCTATTCAACCTCCTAATTATAGTCAGGCCCCTGCGCAAAACATGGGAGGCATAACGACCGATTAACAGAATGGTATAAGAAGGGCTTTAGTCATTTGGCGCTCGAGAATGTCTGGAACTTATATATATAGTTGTGAAAAAATGGTTCTCTTCTTCTTATTTAACTTCTAAAAGTTCCTCCTCCGAGGAGGAATTTCTACAGCCTAAAGGGTTGCCAGAACAACCCTCAGGTGAGCCGCAAAAAATAGCCAAAATATATTTGAAATAAAGTCAATTATAACATCACAAATCACCTAACTTTATTACGCAAATGTTGGTTAATTGTTGAAGGTCTTATAAGAAATAGTGAATGAAACTTACATACGTCCGGGCCAACGTTTAAGATATGATTGAAGTGTCTCATGGGTTACCCGCTTGAATTTAATTAGCTTTGCTTGCCTATAAGTTTCTTCATTAAATTTAAGGGGTCATCCCTAAAACACTCCAACTAATCATAATTTGAAAACGATGGCCCGGACCGCAAAAGAACATAGACATTTCAGAAACACCATGTCCCGCCTAATTCAATGCAAAAAATAGCCCAATTTGGCTGTAATTACACGAAACAAGTTACCCTGAAGTGATGGTACACATAACACAGTCTATAAGCATAACCTAGTCAGTTTTTTGACGGAAGGCTAGAACCCACTCCCCTTTAACGCGTCTGGTATCTTTCCACAATCCAGCGTCAACCAATGAGAAGCCGTTACGTCATAGATGGGGGGTTAAAATCATCGATTTGTTAGCTAACAGAGGGAGAGAGAGAGACTTAGGAAGAGCGCGAAGCCGGGGAGCACTAGGGGGACAGTTACCTTCTGACAGCCGCGAATTACAGAGCCGAAAAACAAAGGTTCTAGCGTGATTTCTTAACTCAAATGCTGAGAACAGTTATAGGGTTAAAAAGAGAATATGGTGACCAATCCGTCAGCATCCCAGGCTTCAATAGTAAGTCATAATCATTTAAATAATTGCATGATTCATTACCGCTTAATTACGTTATATATTCATACGTAAACGTTTCCGTTTTATGAGGAAACGCCGGTCTGACACACACGTACCTTTTTTCGCTTAAACGCTGGCATTACCTTCAAAATAAAACAAAATACGTAATGCAATATGTTGAAAACGTATTTTAAATAATATTTAAATCAGCAAATAATCCAGATTGCACCTGTAACATAAGGAATATTGCCTCCCATATGCAACCTGATTCCTCATTCTCTCCTTATAAACCTTATATTATATAAAATATTTTCGTTATTAAATATTAAGTAAACAAAATTTTAAGGGTAGTCTAAATATAGATACATTCCACTATCAAAATCTTGAAATTTCGCTTAAGTGAGATGGATCTAAACATAACTGGAGATGTTGCCAACTTTCGCTTACTTCCCAACTTCTTTACCTTGACCTAGGCCTAGTATTATTTTAAATGTCAAAGAAGTATATAGAGCCTGAAATAACGTTTATTTTAATTTTAACTTATAATAACTTAATATAAATTAATATAAAAAATTACGAATTTAATTTAAAGTGCCCTTGAAATCCCTGGAGAGAGTTTGAGAGATTTTATAAATTTTTTATTAAAATAAATGCAACACTATTAAAGGCCTTATATCCCTGAATTTCCTCTGTCTGATTAAAAATTAACATTTCCCAATCGCTGGTAAAAGTAAAATTCCAAGAAAGAATATATTTTGCTTTTCTCGAATTGAATTCATAATTAAGTTTAAGCAGCTATATATCAAGTTAATTCAACGCGATGTAAGGAGGGTTAAGAACCGGCCTTTATCTATAGTAGCCTTTCCCCGAATTGACTATGGCGCCAGCCAGACAGTTTAACTTAAGGTGGCGTTAGAATTTTGGAAAGACATTCGTGATAAGTTAGTTGAATAAATCCTTAATTAAAAATGCGTAATTTATTATTCGGAGAAAAAGGGTTTAAGACGATAAGAAAGAAATATTTAAACATGAATTTCACTCCTTCCATTTCAAGTGTATATTAAATACTTTTGCATGTACATGCTGAATTTTTGAATTAGGTTTGTTTTATATTAAAACAACTGTATAGTTTGAAGTAAATGTTTCGGGGGAAAAAAAGTAAACGGTATACGATTGTTATGTCTAAACGTATGAACAACTCGCTGTTATGACTAGGTAGTCAGCGAGAGTCTCAACTATTACATTTAACCATAAGTAAAATAGTAAAAATACGTATGACACTTACTTTGATTTGTACCCTTGCTATCTCAGTTGTGACGTCAGTGCCTAGGTAAAACGACACGGGCTTTCCTTTAGTAGTGGGCGGACATCTTTGGTACCGCTTTGGTTTTATGGGTTCAGAAATAGCATCGGGTTGAGAAAATTCCTTCTCACTCTCTTAGCATTAACTTCAGTGTAGTGTTGTCAGACCCTCATTAGTCAATTACTGGTTCGAACTGAACTGATACCTCATAAACGAACTGGCAACACTAGGAGGAACGACAACCCTCTTTAAAGTGAACAATGTATTGTCCCTTGACCTCAGTAGGGGTCGCTTCTACTTAAAAATAAATTGGTGTTTCGAAAATCACGTTAACGTAGTTTATTAACTGTCATATTTATCGTTGTTATGTTAACTATGACGCAACTTAACATTTATTTGATTAAAAAACATTTATCAAAATTAAGTTTCAAATGGCAACATTTACCCGCTCTTAAATATAACATGTTGACGCGTTTTTCAGAATTCGACGTCATGATGGGGAACTTGGTTTGCTTAATCTCATCCGACATAAAATTACTTTTACTTTAATCAAAGGATGATTAAGCTCTAAAATCTCGTAACTTCCTATTCCCTTACTCCCACGCTAGCCGATAAAAGCTAATAGAAATAAAATAGAGACCCCCTGATCTACATTACTGAGGAAAATGGGCACCATGGGCGGTTTTAGAATATTTCGGACCCCAAAGGAGAGAGAGAAAGAAAGGAAGAGAGAGAGAGAGAGAGATTCGGAAGTCTCTAGCATCTGTGGCTGATTGCTTTCCGAAAACATCCAACACCTACGCGCTGCCAAAATCGCCCTCCTTTTTCACGTTGCTAGGCAACCGATGGACCAATATTATTATAATATATTTTTTTTTTCATCTTTCTTCATAAGATTTCGGGAAGATTCTCGAATAATTTTGGTGTTATTTAGGCTAACGCGCTAAAAAAATCGGCATAAACAAAATCAAATCAGCTTATAGGTCGTTGTCTCGTTGGAAACACGAGCTAAGCCTAATTTTAGTACAAATTTATGTATGAGCGTGCCCGCCTTTTCTCTCATTCTACGACATACAGGGGATTTTATTAGCTCTAAAGTCTAAATGCGCACGGCCGTCTAACCCGCCTTTATATAATCTACAGCGAGGGGAGGGTCACTTATCGTATTCCGTATGCACACCTTTGACTGTACCATGTAAAGCGAAGCAGACATTGTGAATCCCCCCCCCACCCGAAAAGTTGCAGGATTTCGTGTAAATGACGGGTCAATTCATTGCGTACACTATGACATTGGATTATTACGTCTCAAACATTGATAAAAAATCCCCAGACCAGATCCGTAGACGTTCAATAAAGCTTCAGTATAAGTGTATTGTATTTTTCTTCCTCAAACTTTCAGACAAAAATCTCCCTTTTGTGATAGATAAAGTACAGTAGGAAATAGCCCTTTCTTCACTATATTCTTTATTATAAATCTGGTTTAGTATTGACAAAGACTTTTGATATAGAAAGGGCGCGCGTTGTCATGGCAACGAGAAAAAAGGGGCAATCGGACATGATCCAAAGATCAAAGTACCGAGACGAAAACCCTAGCTTGATTTATAGAACTTTGACCAAAAATAACAGTGTAGGATCTCTATACGAGACACTCTAAACCAGACAATAGTTGTAAGTTTAGACCTATGATATTAAATCGACAATGAACAGGGATCGATTTACAATAGGAGGAAGGTTAAACTACCAGAAAATGAAGAGGGCAAAGTCGTCAGAGGCAGGGAAAGCTGGAAAAGTCTGCTTGTGTTTTAAAATTGGGAACATATCTTATAAACTTATGGATAGACCGGTCCACAAAACTCATACAGAGAAAATTATGTTTAGTGGGGAAATCTTAACCTTTAACGCGGGCGACCTTAGGCAGACATGAATTTCGTTTCCATGGTAACAAAAAGCCACGTTTTTGTCGATAAATCGTGATAGTCACGGTAAACAATTCTAGAACGATTGAAATGACTCGCGATGTGTGAAAACTAAAAGCCTCGCGAGCATGCAGGGGCTGTGAGAAAACAACAAACCGACCGAGAAATACTAACTCTGAGAGTCAGCAAAATTTTCATCAACCTTGAACTATTTCGGGGTTGAAATCGATAAGAATATACGTGTAAAAACTCGGTTATTACGTTAGCGGTGCCACGCTGTAGAGACCCCGCAAGCAGACCCGAGAGTCTTAGGTTGTTTAGAAGTCGATAAAAGTGGGGCTGAGCTTGGGCTCTCGCCCCACGTGCTAGACTCGTGCACACTTGGAATGGCGACTACACCTCCTTTCATGAAAAGGGGAATAAACAAAATAAACATGTTATTTGTCTAGAAGGCAAAAACGAACGTAGTCCGTGCAATATACAACAGCTGGAATGAATCATTAAGTTCTTTCATGAATATTCAACAAACTGTTTATTATAAATACAGGCAGAAATGTTGGCGAACATTACGTACAGAACGCAATGGCGTATAGACCATTTCGATGTAACTAAAGGGGGAAGACATGGGGGTAAAACTTTGCCTTCCATCTCGCTCTTTCGCGCCTGCGCTGTAGTTTTTTTTGGTATTATGAGAGTGGGCAGAGACGACTATGTATCAACCCCCTTGTACTTGCCTACTTCCTTTTTCAAGGTCATTGTTGCATGGACGCGCTAAACATAGCTAGTCTGACCACTAAAAATTTACGAAAGTTCAATATTCAAGAAATAACATATTCAACATTACAGAGTTTCTGTATTAAAAAAAATTCGGTTATTTTTGTTCAATTTTGAAAGGGCCCTGGGCATTTCCTTCTTTTGAGAGCCAATTTTACTTGTAGCCAGTGGACAAAAGTGTTATCTACCGTAGGATCTCGTTTAATATTTAATATGGAAAACCAACAATCTGCGCCTTATGTTTGGTAGGAGATTAGATAAGAAATCGAAAAAAGAATGGCTGCTATGGGAATAGCGCCCTAGGCGTTTCCCCCAAAGGCTTTCTAGGAAAATTGATTAGTTGGCCAAAAATAGGCGAAACTCATATATGTGACTCAACCCAGTAAGGTTCTTTGTAAGATAGTCGGTGAACTAGTTTATAACTTATTGAAAGGGAAAGGAAAAAGTACTTTATCATTGTAGCAACCGAGTCTTGGGGATCTTCCAATTTTGACGTTCACTTTTCCCCCAAAGTTCTTTCTGGCATAAATTACTCCGAAGAAACTTTTAAAAGTGAAACTTTCAGGGCAAAACTTTCATTTTTAAACCATGTCACGTATATTTACTTAAGCTTTGACTCATACCCTACATCGATTAACCCAGAATAACCCCTTTATGTTAAACGCTATTAAAGTTTTCCCAATTTTACAAAACAGCTTACGCCTTTACCATTTTACAATTGATTCTCTGGTTCGATTTTCCCCAACAACCGAGCGAGCGAACGCGTTGTCCAAAGTACTTACAAGTTATAGACCAAGATGATTCCGTGTTTCTAAAAATAGACTGTGATGGTTGTACAGATATCGTGTCTACTTACAATTGAAACACTCCCTTATCCGAATTCAATTAAGGTTAAGGTTTTGATCCCTGACATTAGGAAACTTTTTTTTTTTCAATTTTCAGTCGAACGAAGATCAGGATATTATCGGTGATGACAGAAGTCTACTGTCCAAATCGAGAAGTCACAACCCACCCAGATTACTGTCTAGTAACGGTAGTGGTGTCTTGAATCATTCCCAGTCCGCCCACGCGGCAATCTGTCTGCCCCCTCATGGTGACCCGGACTCAACCAGCGAGGATAGTGGCAGCCATTGTGGGGTCAGAAAAGAGCATGAACGTGGAAATTGGAGTAAACAACTAGATTTCTTTCTATCATGCGTTGGTTACGCAGTTGGCTTGGGAAATATATGGAGGTTTCCGTACCTATGTTATCGAAGCGGGGGTGGTAAGTTGACCAAGTGTGGTAGTGGTAATACCTCAAATAACTAAAGAAAGAAACACTACTGCGCAGGCGCTTTTCTCGTACCTTATCTACTGTTCCTCGTCATATGTGGTATACCGCTATTCTTTCTCGAAATGAGTTTTGGCCAATTTGCCAGTTTGGGACCAGTAGCTATTTGGAAAATATCACCCATGTTTAAAGGTACTTAGCTTAAACCCCTGACGCAACGAACAAAGGAACGTAGTTTTAAACTCTTATTCAACGCGTAGGATTGGGTTACGGAATGGTGGCAATTTCGGGCATCGTTTGTATATACTATAACGTCATCATAGCGTGGACATTGTATTACACTTACCAGACGTTAGGTGCTATTGTGCCTTGGTCCACTTGCGGGAATTTCTGGAACACGCCCAACTGTGTCGATCAGAAAACGGTCGAAGATAATTCCACCACTTCCGCGATGAGTCTCAGTAACTCTAGCGAGTTCACGGATGCCCGTAATTACAGTAAACATTTACGAGGCGATAGAGTGACATCTAGCGAAGAGTTTTGGCTGTAAATATTATTATTATAATAGCAGTCAGGTTTATTTGAATTAAGTATAAGACGTATGTTACATTTATAGAAACTACGTCCTAAGAATAAGTACAGGAATTGAGGACTTGGGTGAAATGCAATGGCCTTTGGTCTTAACCTTAGCGATTGCCTGGGTCATTGTCTTTTTGTGTCTTATCAAGGGAGTCAAATCTTCGGGCAAAGTAGTTTACTTTTCGGCCACATTTCCCTACGTTGTCTTAGTAATTCTGTTAATCAGGGGTGTGACGTTACCGGGAGCTAAGGAAGGCATTCTCTTTTACCTGACTCCCAGGTGGGAGCTACTTAAAGAGTTCAGGGTATTATATCAATTTTAACACTATTTTTTCCTTGGAACCCTAATTACACCCGGAACTAATTAACTTCGTCTTTAGGTATGGGGAGACGCCGCGACTCAAATATTTTACTCAGTAGGGGCATCATGGGGTGCCATTTTAACCATGGCTAGCTACAACCGGTTTAACAATAATTGCTACCGGTAAGTTTGAACACGAAACAAAACCCTGCCAGCCAGCCGTACTGGTCTGAGCTATACTTTTCCAGCCTTATATGGCAAAAAAGTAAAAATAAACAAAGTGCAACAATTCTTTCAGTGATTCTCTAATAATTCCCGTGATAAATTGCGCAACGTCAATCTTTGCCGGCTTTGTTGTGTTTTCCATCATTGGGTTCATGGCGTATGAAACGGGAAAACCCATAGATGAGGTTGTGTCTCAAGGTACGTAAGGCGATAAAATTCGAAACAAGTTGGGTTGCCTTGATATTATAAAGAGTTACACTACCAAAGGTATAAATTAATAAAATAATTTTTTGCAGGGCCTGGGTTAGCGTTCGTGGTGTACCCAGAAGCGGGTAAGTTTCATAACATTATTTATGTACGTGTAAAAATTTATCTGACCATTTCTATTTTTATTTTGTTCATTCAATCTTGCAGTGGCCCGATTGCCTATTAGGTACATTTTAACTATTACCGTAAGTTTATAAGATATGTTCCATAAGTATGACACTTCCCATTGACAAAGTTATGGAACATATCTTATAAACTTATGCTATTACTAACTAAAGTTTTGTGATCAGGGAAAGCTAATTATTTATTCTTTAATTTCAGCTCATTGTGGTCAATTTTATTCTTCTCTATGTTGCTTTTTATTGGTTTGGACAGCCAGGTAAACCAAGATGTCCAATCTGGACATTCCCCCATCCTCTGGTGTACCTTGTCTCCTGTCCAGTTGTCCACCCTTTTTCCTCTAAATGGTCAAATCTCCCACGCCATTACGGATATTCTACTTTTAAAGTAGTAGCCAATTGAAAGATAATATTCGAAAAACTAAATAATCCCCCCAGGCGAACCATATGTTCCATTTCATCTTCGTTGACCTTAATTAACCCTTTAACTATAATTATTAAAATTTTAGCTAAATCAAAGCTCAAAACGCTCGTAAATCATTTAATGATTAATAATTTAATTTTTAAATTTCAAAATTGGCGGATCCAGGTTTAATAGGGATGGTTGGGGAACCAATGAGAACGTTTCCCGCGTATATTAAGCCTTTGCATTAGTTAAATAAGCGTTCCTATTGGTCAATAGACCTTTTCGAAGTAAAAAAAGGGGTAGGCAACCCTCAGAATCGGGACATACAATACGCACTCTCGTGATACAAAGATACTACAGCGCAAGCGCTAAAAAGCAAGATGGAAGGCGGGGGTTTTACCCCCTTAGTTACATCGAAATGGTCTATAGGGTGTCAGGGATATGGGGACGCGAAGACTTTAGCTTTTGACCAACCACAACGCAATTTGGGGGCAAATGCTACTGCTAGAGACAATCCCGGGCGGGAGGGGGGTAAGGTCATTAGGTCAATGCGATTAGTCCATGGATCCGCTTTTTTAATCTAAATTTAGACTGGATTTCAAACTGTTAATCGTAATACTGGAAAAACAGATTAAAGTCCAGCAACCCATACACGGAGCGTTGTGAACTTTTGATTTGTTTGGAAAAACAAAATTTTATTTAGGCCTAATTTGAAAAAGGCATTATAAATTAAAAGTTGGAGTTTGATTGGCGTTGGGGAACAAAAAATGTCTAATTTTAGTTTTATTATATAAACAGGCCACAGGAACATAGCCTTCTTTTTGTAAGTAGTAAAAAAAAAGACAGAAAAAGATTTAGAGAAAAAATGATTTAAAAAAAAAATAAATAGTTTAAAACTTAAATTTAATTTAAAAAAGAATTTAATGAAAAAGAAGTGGCCAATTAATGATAAATATCAAGATTAATGGAAATCTGTTATTTTATTCTTAACGCGGGAGGTTGAAAGGTCAAATACCGAGTTAAATATCAAAGAAAAATTAGTTAAAAATTTAGAAAAATAAATAGGCCTAAAATAAATAAAATAACAGACAATATTAATTTTGATTGTGTGTGTTTACCCTGTATGTGGTTGTTTGGGATTACGGACCCAGATTATTGTACAGAAAAATATATTATTGCTCACTGGATTAAATAAAAAGCTAGCTAATTAATATTTAATTACTTCTAAATTTAATTAAACAAGTTAGTTTTACGTAATATCCAGTTAGGAAAAATATGAGTTACTATACAATATTCTTGGTCTATGATTGGACGATGGAATGATGACGTGAACGTATTTGGTTTGATTTTTTTTTTCATTATTAATTATTGATTATTTTAATTAATAAAATTCGACTGGATTTTTTTTAATTTATATTTAAAAAATATAAAAATTTAACCAAATACGTTCAATTGTGGTAATATTTCAATAGCTGTGTGGTGCCGGGAATTTTTGGCGCGATTATAAAATATGAATGACCTTGAAATTACCGACTCTGAGTTTAATTAATAAGATAACGTTAATTAAATCCATTATAATTAACGCGCTAAATTAAGAGTCGGTGGTATACATTGTCCATTTGTATTTTCACATGGCGCGTAATTTGGAGCAAAGTTATTTTTAATTTCATTTTTAATTTTAATTTTAATTTCGTTTAAATTTAACTATGTTCTCTATAATGTTTAATGAATGATAATTGTTTCTGCTTCGTCTCACAGCGTCCCCTTTTCCTTTCCAGTTGGAGAATTTTGAACTTTTTTCCTGTGCTTCCCAGTCGCTAGCGTAGCTTTACGGTACTACTTGTTTTTGTAATAAAAATAAATATAACGAATAAGGGGGTACCTAATTATATTTCACCATGAGTCTGTCCGCTTATAACCCCATCGCTAGCGTGTACCATTCGTACAACCAAAGGACAAATTAATTTTTAAAGCAATTTTAATAATGTATACGTTAACTAACTAACTTAATCTTAATTTAAATTAAATTTTAAAAAAAATGTTTTTTCCAAAAATTTAAAATAATAGTCCTTGGTTTTGCGTTCTGTTCTATACCATTAAGTGATATTGTAATTAAAAGAAAATGGTTTAATTGTAATTAGGTTGGGGAGCTCTGGGAAGCACAGATAGATTGATCTGACGAGTTCTAGTCGTACTAACTAAAGCCTGAGTCTCAGCTGCAGGTACTGCGTAACAGAGGTATCTCATAGCTAATTAATACATGGCTTGTTGATTAGTTTCATTTGATGAGAATAATATATTGGACACAATCTTGAAAGATAATTATAATTAAATTAAATTAGGTTGTGGGTGGGGAGGAGGGTATTGGGATGGCGTTTCGCGAACGGGGGGTGGTATAAAGTTAATTCGATAGCCGGGCAGGAGGAATTATGGGTAATTAAGGAATTAATTAGTAATATTATGAAGGGAAGTGTTGAGTGGTTGGTACGGCGGGAATCTTATTTGCGATTGATTATCTGGTTTTATTACGAAACCAGCTTTTTCTTTTAGCCAATTAAAAAGGGCAGCGCAGAAATGAATGGTTTTCTTTGTTAATTAAACTAATTAACGCGATGTTTTTATGAAGAAACCCAAATTTCTAGCTGCCTTTTTAAACTATATACTAATAAAGCGTATTTTCATTTGCATGTTTCAGATTTAACCAATTTATGTAAGACAAAGTCGTTATTTAATTAGTTATTTAATTAATTAATTAGGTTTGAAGAGTAATTAAGCATTGAAATATTTTTAAAAATATACATAATTAGGTACTAAGATGTTGATATTTTTCATAACGGCTTTGTCATAAAATTGGGGCTACACTGTAATAATGGGGGAAAACTTGCGATAAACATATCTTGCGATAAGAACGAAGGCTTATCGAATGTACGCAAATTCGTAAGCTTTCGTTCTAGTTGCACCCAGCGCGAATTATTGTTATTATTATTATAAAATAGTTGAGACTAATTTTTCCTGTTTAACTTTAAATATCAGCTGAAATAATTTCGAAAGATAGCTAATTTAAGGGTTTCGCTCTACTTTGACGCAGTTTGGAATGTTCGAAGCCATGGTCAGCGCCTTTGTAGACGAATTCCCCATCTTGAGAAAGAGGAAAGTCTGTTTCATCGCCTTCATGTGTTTTGTACTCTTTCTTCTCGGATTGCCTTGCGTCACGCAAGTACGTCACGCCCTCGAAAGGCTTTTGTTTCGTAATAACAGGGATAGATTTAATTTTAGAAGTAGGAATGGAGGACAGAGTAATGTGGGCGCGCGTCAAAGTCCCGGACCCCCTTCTCCGGGACGGGGGGTATGAATGAAGAGGTGGGTCATAGCGACAGAGGTAAAAAAGAAACTACGTAAAACGTAGTTTAAGTGAGCCCATAAGATAATTTAAACTTTTCGTTACATGTTGGAGGGAGGGGCTCTATACTGGGCTATGAGTCGGGTTGAAGTAAATACTAACCGTTCTCCATTCCTACTTCTAAAATTAAATATATCCCTGGTAATAAAAATTAACATGGACCTTTTTTTTACAGGGTGGCATGTACGTTTTACAATTGATGGATTGGTACAGCGCCACATTCTCTCTCATGATCATTTCACTCTTTGAGTTAATCGTTATTGGATGGATTTATGGTATAAATATGTTTTCAGTGTCTTAGCAGGGACAGGGATAGGGGCTGTAATCCTTCAAGCTACACCACTGAACACATTTTAAACATTAGTTTTCTTGGCGTTTTCAGGGGCCGACAGGTTTCTGCACGACATTTTCCTGATGACTAAAAAAACACCGCCATTTTGGTGGAAACTGTGCTGGTGTTACGTCACCCCAATCGCCATTGTGGTAAGTATTTAAGGGCCAACTTTACCTCAAATAAAAATACAGACGAATTGGTGGTACCTTTACAGAGTTTGCTGGTGTTTATTTTCGCAAACCACGAACCAGTCAAATATGGCAGCTACCAGTACCCTTACTGGTCTATAGGGGTTGGCTGGTTAATGGCCATGTGTTCTCTACTACCCTTTCCGTTGGTAGCTATCTACCAAATTGCTTTCAAAGCCAAGGGGAGCTTTAAGGAGGTTAGTTTCGCGGTTAACTAATAAAAAACACTTGACCAGGGATAGATGTAATTTTAGAAGTAGGAATGGAGAACGGTTAGTATTTACTTCAGTCCGACTCATAGAACACCCAGTATAGAGCCCCTCCCTCCAGCACGTAACGAAAATTTTAAATTATCTTATTGGCTTACTTAAACTACGTTTTGATGACGTTACTGACGGGGACGGCGAAAAATACCTAATTCCTCTGTCGCTCTGACCCGCCTCTTTTTCATACCCCCCCCGTCCCGTAGAAGGGGGTCCGGGACTTTGACGCGCGTCCACATTACTCTGTTCTCCATTCCTACTTCTAAAATTAAATCTATCCCTGACTTGATTACTCTCTTCTCCATTCCTACTTCTAAAATTAAATCTATCCCTGACTTGACTAACTAATAAAAAAAATTATTTCAGAGACTTTTAGAATCGGTGCGTCCAGCGCCCGATTGGGGTCCCCATTCCGAAGAAGACCGGTTACTATACCGTAAAAGTCTGGCTATCGTATCTAGTCGTTTTAAACAAACGTACGTGGCTGGATTAACCAGTAGCGACAGTCAAATGTCAAATGGCAAACTACGTTTAAGTACTGACAACATGCTTTCACCCTTGGAGTGCAAAAGTACGCATTTCCTTCAAAATGAAAGTAAAGTTTAAACTTTTTTCTAAATGGTTGGTCCCCCAACTCGACGTGAGTCTGCTACAACTTTTTAGAAATAATGAACTGTGGGATTTTTTTAATGGGGACCATTAACCAATAACCACTTTACAAGAAAAACAAAACGGTATTACCGAAAAAAAGGGATCTCAAACTGAAATAAAATTGCAGTTTTTTTGTTTTTTCCGAGTTTTTAAAAAATGTATACTGTACAATAAGAAACAGCCAAGTTTTATCAAAGTGAAGAAAAGAAACAAATTTTTTGCGATTGTCATTGACAAGAACGTCAAGGGTTTTTAAAATAAGGGCCAAATATCCAGTTTTTTCGAACCAAAGTGGTATACCACAAGAATCAAGATCAAAAGTTTAAAACTAATTCTTTGCGTTGGGAAAAAAATTACGATGAATTTTGGTTAGCTACATCATACATGAGGACCAAGTGTTAACGTTTCAGAGTGATATTTCTGTTTAAAGATTGTTACGCAAACAATGGATGATCTTCCAAAACTATTTAATGAGTTGGAAACGTTTTAATTGACACAGTACATTAGGAATTCAATATCTGTTTGTTAATATTTCGAGTGGTATGGTATGTCTTTAGTTCAGGTCAAACGTCAAATGAATCAATCGGGGGTTTAAATAGTTTTGGATGAAAATGAGTATTAAATGGGGGTGTGCATGAGACCGCGACGTCGGACTAGAGTTGTGGATGGGGAGAGAAAAGTAGATATTGCGGCGGCCATATTGGTAAAAGGGGGAAGACAGTCTAACATCATCCACCCCCCTCTATGGATGGAATATTACTATATTACACCCAATGGGGGATGACAACGTAGTAATAGACTTGCGGGCCGGGAGGAGGTTAGAAAATTAGACATAGCGGCGGCCATATTGGTAAAAGGGGGAAGACAGTCTAGCATGATTCATCCCCCCTCTATGGATGGGATACTATATTACACCCAATGGGGGATGGCAACGAAAGAAAAGATGACGTACGTTGCAAAAAGTGTTAGCTCCCTATTTCCCAAAAGTAAGGATTTAATTAATTAATTCAATTAAACGCAATAAAATTAATTTAAATATAATTTTATACAAAATATGAAAGATGTGCACGTATTAATTATTGTTTCGTAAAAAATATTAGAGTCTAAAAGGAATAAACAAGCCTTATGTAAATACCTTACTGAAAAATTGTTTGAGTTGGCACAACTACTGTCGTTTGACCTTTACTCGTCTGAGGTGTTAGTCCCGTAACCTTTACTTCCCCCACTTTTAAGTAGCCACGTTTATTTTGTCTTCCTAAACCACCACAATGATTTACGTACGAGATAAATTGATTTCAAATAACGTTACGATAAACTGTGATAAAATATAAAGGCTTAACGCGAGTTTTTAAAATGTTTAAGTCCTTGTATTAAATACTGCCTTCGATTGCTTACAAACACGAGAAATAAACGCGATGGAAAAAGACAAAAGCGCGTCTGTTACCGACGGAGATTCAATTAGAAATGACAATGACACCCGTTAGGGGTCTCTAAAGTTGGCACACCACACATCCGATCACACCGAAGTTCGCCCTAAAATGAATGATAAGTCTGCTTGATTCCACCACAAACCGTAGTCAATACAAACAAAGTCAAGAAGAAACTCCCTTAAAACTAAAGTGACCAATATTGATTAAACTTAGATATCTTTCTATGCTAATTAGCAAAGAAATCATAGAAAACTTCGGTCCTAGGCGAGCAGTTGTCATTCAAAAGGTGGTTGGTTTCTCCCGACACGGTGTAAATAGAGCTATCCCAGTTGTGACGTCATTGCCTAGGTAAAACGTCACGGGTTTAGCTTTGGCAGTTGGCGGCCATGTTTGGTACCGATTTGGTACATGAGTGACGTCACACTTAGGCTTCTGAGATAGCTCTATTGATTCTGAACAGAAAGGCATAATAGAGTTTTGAGTTTTAGGAAGCAACGTACGTGTGTGTGGCAAGCGTAAGGTCAAAGGTACTTAGGCATTAGATTTTTTACAAGGCGATTTTTATATTTATTTAAGTACTTAGTTTAATTTTTTTAAATAGTAAAGGAACTTATTTTGTATTAAGAAAACTCGACCCTTTTACTAAAAGAAACGTTTAGATGTTAATTGTCACTTGGTAATTTATTTTGTCCCGTGCGCGTCCATTCCATACTTAAAATAAACCCTAATTTCTCATATAAAAACGTTTAAATAGGTAAATAAATAAATAATTAACTATTTATCAAATAGTATGGCAATCAATGTAATTAAAGAGCTACTACCACAACACACACAAACACACTTTCGGATCCCGTATTTAACATTTTGAGTGGAATAATCTCTAGACCCTAATAGCGTGGTAATAATACTAAAATTTTATATAGACTAACTTGTAAGAAATAAAACAAAAACTTAACTTAAGAATCATAACTACCAAGAAGTGATATCTATTTGACTAGGGAGAAGGTGTAAGATGTCTAAGTATTCACGCGCCATAGTCCCAGTCCCCCTTTCAAAATACAAGGGGGGACGTAAAAGAAGGCCGGGCTATTTCGCTGCCTCTCCTCAGTCGGAAAATATGACTGTAATTTTCGTCACTCGCGTCGTCACGCTGACGTGAGTTTTCAAGACCCAATGAGATGCTGGTTGTAATTTAGAGGCGGGGATTAACTCCGGACAGACTACGTTTGTTTGGACTGGAGATAAAGCTAGATTATAAATGTGGCGAATTTATACCTTCTCCCTAGTAAACTAGATATCACTTCTTGTAATTACCAATGAGAAAAACTGTCCACTTAGATATTAGTATGTTTGAAAAGAATTAAAATGAAGAAAAAATTCAAAATGAAACCCATGTAAAACAGCACATTAAATAAAAACTTAATTAAACAGCATCAGTTATTTAATTTTGTTGTGGTACAACTTTTTATTATTATTAATTATTTGATTTTACAATAAATAACCCGATATAATTTAAAAAAAAATACATTTTTAAATTATTCACAAGACCATATAAGCCAACTGTTCTCCAACATCGAGAACTTTACCATTCTCCTTGACGTGAATTTTACTTTGGTCAACTTGTATATGAAACGATGCTGAGTCGCCAATTTCGGTTTTACCTTCTTTAAGATTACCCAAAACAGGAATCTTTCGTGGACCCACAACGGGGTCATCGTATCGAAAGAGTTTAACTTTGGCGGGATCTTTAATGAACCTATCTTCTTTACACATCCTTGCAATTACTTTCTGAGTGGTATCGCCTTCGTGAATACCAATGTCCATTTCAAAATGGCTACTAGCTGGTTGTCCATTAATTAATTTAATAGTTACTCGCGGCTAAAATTAAATCGTGATTTAAATACGTTAGTTTTAAAGGCAGTGTTAATTTAACCCTTTAACTCACGTCAGTTCGATAAGTTATGTGTGGAGCTCCGGGACAACAATCTTCTTTTATTTTTTCATCAGCTTCTGATGAAGTTTTAATCTCCATACCCTCCAACTATAAATCAGATGAATATTAGCAGAAGTATATAATACTTCTTTTCGGGAGAAGTGTACTGCACAAAGCCGACGGGGTAATTATAACATGATTCTTCCCAAGGGCTCCATCAACAGAGCTATCTCAGTTGTGACGTCAGTGCCTAGGTAAAACGTCACTGGCTTAATTTTGGCAGTGAGCCGCCGTGTTTGGTACCGCTTTGGTTCTATGGACCAATAGCATGTATGACGTCACACTAAGGCTTTTAAGATAGCTCTACTGGGAAGAATCACGTTTCATAACAAAAGAGGATACAGAGAGTTATCCTTCTTCTATTAGGCCAGGGATAGATTTAATTTTAGAAGTAGGAATGGAGAACAGAGTAACGTGAGCGCGCGTCAAAGTCCCGGACCCCCTTCCCGGGATGGGGGGGGGGGGTATGAAAGAAGAGGCGGAAGGGTCATAGCGACAGAGGTAAAAAGGAATTACGTATTTTTCGCCGTCCCCGTCAGCAACGTCATCAAAACGTAGTTTAAGTGAGCAGCCAAAATGGTAATTTAAACTTTTCGTTGCGTGTTGGAGGGGAGGGGCTCTATATAGGGGTATGAGTAGGACTAAAGTAAGTACTAACCGTTCTCCATTCCTACTCCTAAAATTAAATCTATCCCTGATTAGGCCCTATCCCCTTCTGATACACAAACCAATACACGTACTTCCAAAGTATTAGTCAAATATAACAAGTTTTCGTTTAGAACTTGAATTTCATCAAAATCCAGTGTTAAATTCAAAGCGGAAACTCCACGTTGTTCAACTTTTTCCCTGGCCGCTTGAACGAAAGGCATGACCTTTTTCATATACTTCTTAATAATATCGTTGATACTTTTCAATTCAGCGGCGATAACTTTATTATCGGGAAGACCATTATTTTTATCATGGAGATTTTTCATTAGGGTTAAAACGGCCGATTGCCAAGGTGGGAATGTTTTGGCCACCCATATAGTAGCGTGTGTTGGTTTGACAACGATTCCAGGAGCGCCTTTCTTTCCTTTCGCCATAGATTGACACAATGTCTTCAAACGAATACGGAAATCGTGAGCGGCGTCCATTAGATACTGCGAAGATCTTATCAAGACTTCATCGGGTTCGACCGTAACTGGCCAACTAGCTTTTAAAATGCTTCCCTTCTTTCCAAGGAGCGACCATACGTGTTCGGCAATATGCGGACAAATAGGTGACAAAATAATGGCCTGCGTTTCGATAAATTTCATAACGAGATCGCGATGCATTCCTTCGTTAACTGTCAGTTCACGATATTTATCTCTCATAGCTTGATATTCAAAGAAACCAGCTCTTAAAGCCTCTTTATACAACATTCCATCGTAAAATTGGTCTGTTTGTCTTATGGCTTTGTTCATTTCACTGTAAAGCAATTTTGAATCTATGACACTTTTGTTGTTCGTGTTTAGCTACATCAAGTGATGTACATCTATGATGAGGCTATTAGTTTGACAGCAGGAAAGCAAACAAATTGACAAAAAGGGGATTTCGGGGAAGCCTGCCACGGTTTCAGTGCCACTCCCTCTTTTTTCAATATTCAAAGAAATCGTGGGGGTTTCCAAAAGACCGTAGAAACAACATTCTTTCTTTTGTATCTATTCACCTTGAGTCTTTTGACCCCCATCCCGTTCTACCCCATTGAAGTCACCTGTCCCTGGTCAGGGGAATTTTTTTCCCTTATCATTCTATGTTTCGGAAACTCCATTGAGTCTTTAGTCTATAGAGCTATTTCAGAGGGGGTAATGGCTACGTCACCAATGCTATTTGCCCATAGAGAAAATCTGCACAAAATGGCCGCCCTGGTCCGCCAAAGGCAGGCCCAATTTTCGTAGCAGACGAAATTTTTCCCCCACTGAAATAGCTCTATTAGCATACTACCATGAATATGGCATCGCTTTAAAATAGGCCTAGGGCTGTTGAGGAAAAAAAAGAAAGAAACTAGGAAGATAACATCATTGCCAATATCTATGAACACTGAACATGTTTGCTATATCTATGGATATAACCATAAAATGTGAAGTGCGAAAATTCCCACGGTTTAGCGACTGCAAACTCAAACCAAAACAAAAAGTTATTTTTGTGACCTCTGGCGAGTGTTTTTATGGCGCCAGAGAGTCAGAGTTCGTTTGGAAAGCATGATGTGTATCACCGCGAGTTGTTATGCTCTTATATTTCGTATTTCCCATTTTAAAATTAATGTTTAACTTAGTTTAACTAACAAATAGTTATTTATTAATTTAAATCAACGCGTTTAGCAGTCATTTGGGAATTTGGTAGCCTGTTTGACGTATATATCGTACCGCTAGGTATAGTGTGTTTCATTCCGCCCTGTATCAAAGGCGTAATTTTGTTCTCCCAAATAATCTCGGGTATAATTACGTAACAAAGGTACTTTGTGATTTCTTTCGACACTATTCATGGGAGTCTATGACTTATTCATTGGATTTTCCCCTTTGTATCCAGTTTTCTCTTAAACTTCCTTGCACATTTTCAAAACTAGGGCAGTGAGGTGAGAGCGTCCTTGCTGACTAGAGAAACATTTTGTTAGGGACGGTCGGTGCTATGAGCCCGGTTACATGGGCCTTCGAAGAGCGCTTTATCGTAGGACGGACGAAAGGCGCTTTTGAAAACATGCTTACTGTTACATGCGCGCTCTTCGTGAAACCCTCGGTTTTCCCACTCTCGATTTTGGGGAACTTATCGTGTTTACAAATTGCCTGGTTTGTCAGTCGGTCCCAGCTCCTTGTGAGAATAGTTAGGATTTTTGAGAAAGCTTTAGGTATGATTATGGATATTTCATTACATAATATAGTAAAGGTATTGATTTTGACAATACAATTTCAACTTCAAACTCAATTAAAAATTCGGTTACTATTTGATAAACTAATTGAACAACGAAGATCCGTAGTTGTCCAAATTTTAAAAAGTGGCATTCTTCCCACTTACGATTTCATTTATGAATCTGGACTAATTAGTTCGGAGAGAAATGCAGAAATCGCCAATTTTCAAAATTAAGATTTTAATTTTTTCTTAAGACTAGTTTGTAAAAAAATCCTGGCACACTTGGCGAAATACATTTCAGTACTGGAGAAAAGCCTCTACAGTAGAAAAATTCCCGCATAAGGGATTTCTTGTTTTTCCAAGAAAATCGCTTTTGTAGTTACATGACTAGGGAAAGGCGGTTTAACCCCGCGGAAAGGCGCTTTATCGACGAAAACCGCTTGTCCGAGGTAGTTTTCGTTAAAGCGCTTTATCTCGAAAATTTTTCGTGAAAACCGGTTTCCAGGTGTTACATGAGGGCGGATTAAAAGCGCCTTTCGATAAAGCGCTCTTCGAAGGCCCATGTAACCGGGCTCTATTACTGTTGCGGGCGTGTGTGCTAATAATCAAATTTTTTAGACGCTCATTTTTTTGTGTGTGAATCAAAGCTTCAGCCTTATAGAGTGCTGTCAGAAGCGCCAGTGTGACGTCACCCATGCTGTTTTCCCACAAAGAAAAAACGGTAACTGTCATGGCCGCCCATTGCTAAAGGCAGACTCTTGACGTTTAACCTTGGATCTGACGTCACAACTGACAGCACTCTATTGGCGACTAAAAATATTTTTAACATATTTTATCGGCTTTTCGTGATCAATTAACACTTGTTGAACACCACGTGCATGTCAATGAGAATTCAGGTAAGCTCTAACATTTATTATTGTATAAACTTAAGTGTGAAAAACAAAAAGATGTTGTTAGGTGTGTTGGAATGGTGGTAAGGGTAAAGGATCACGTGGGTAATCATTTAAGCACTGTTGAGGGGCTAATCACTCAAACTTTCTGTACATCTTATTCATATTAAGTGCGAGTTGAACAAAAACACATGATTAGGCGTGTTTAAATGGTGGTAAGAGTAAAGGATCAATTTAGCAGTGTTAAAGGTAGCGAGCGCATCGAGGGGCTAATCACTCAAACTTTCTGTACATCTATTAAGTATTAGGTGCGAGTGTAAACAAAGACATGAATAGGTGTGTTGGACTGGTGGTAAGGGTAAAGGATCACGTGGGTTATCATTTTAGCAGTGTTAAAGGTAGCGAGCGCATCGAGGGGATAATCACTCAAACCTACTGTACATCTATTAATAGAGTAATTTCTTTCCCGTATACGGCAACGTCATAACCCTCTATCTCTTACCTTAGTGATATCCCCCCTCCCCTTCCCTTCCGGGGGCAAATAGTATTCTCTAGTACAAAGTTGCCCCTAACGTAGGGGATACACAGTTCACTCCCCCTCTCAACCGAAATTACTCTATATTAACTTAAAGAGGCTAAATTTTCTGTACGTCACCAGGAAATTGGGAATTGCAGAGTTTTAAGTATGGTACTATGAACCACCTTATCCACTTACTTTTCAAAAACCCGATCATTGTAGAGTTTGTCACTTGGTCCAGTTCTCAACAAATTACTATTAGCAATCATTTCTTTGACCCATTCCAAAAATGCATATAAACGCAGAATTCCAGCATCAGCCATAGTCTCAACAAAATTGGCATCTTCAACACCATCTCCAGCATCCGCTAGAGACAACCTCATACCATCGGCCGAAAATTTTTCAATGGCTTCCGATAAGGTTAAAAAGTTTCCAGTTGATTTGGACATCTTTTCCGAATTGAGCAAAAGATGTCCATTAGCTCTGATGGCCAATGGCCATTTATCAGTCTCCTCGGGCCATATGGCGCAATGGTTATAGAGATAATAGGTCAAATGGTTGGGAACCAAATCTTTCCCGGAACATCTTAGGTTAACTGGGTACCAATAGTTAAATTCTCGTTTCAGAAGGTCCAAGGTTTTACGTGGAATTTTAGTTTTGGGAAATTTGGCGGTTTTAAAGAAAATGTAGTCCCAAACTTCGGGAGTTAAATCTTCGGCTCTGATCAGGTGACAACTGGTGATTAGACAACATCTCTGTTTTGTAAAACAACGCGTCATCATTATAACCTTACTTGATTCCAACTGGTGATGGAGCTTGTCCATTAAAAACCCCGCCTTGTAATAAATGCGCTACTGTGTAGTAAGCCATGTATATTGTGGAATCGGACAAAGATTCAATTAGCCATTGTTCATCCCAAGGTAGACGTGTTCCCAATCCGTATGTTCTTGAACACGCGTGTTCTCTCAACCAATCCAAAGTGGCGTTAAAGTTTTTCCTAACTTCATCGGAGTATAGTTCCATTTTGGCAACACATTGATCAACTTTAGCTCTCCAACTCGCTTCTCCGTAGTCCAAATACCATTGGTCACATAATGCGACGACGCATTCGTCACCCGAACGTGAAATGATTTGTTTCTCAGGTTCCATATACAAAACAGCTTCATTCTAAAGAAAAGTGTTCAGATTAATCATGTCAGCTTCTTCTCAGTATAATTTCTTCTTACCTTTTGAACCATTTCTTGTTGAATTTGCTTCTTGACCTCTTGCACCTTCTTGCCTTTATAAGGACCAACCAATAGAACACCTTCGTAAAAACCTTTAAGGTACACTTTCTCTTTGGCCTCCATTAGTTTATCTCGGTCATTTTGACTCTGAATTTTCAATTGGTCACAAATTGTCACGGCACACAAGTTACCAAACTCGGGAACGTCAATAATGGGAACCTAAACATAAGAAAAACTTCAATTAACAAACAAAATCAACGTGTTAGACCTAAGATTGAATCTACTTACAGGGTCAAAGGGCATGACCATATCATCCTCCAAATTATACTTCCTTCTAAATGGTTCTTTGTTCTTCAAATCCCTCAGGGCCGCGTAATCATCAGGGGCATCAGACGGAACGCTTGTCACAACTCCAGTTCCTTTATCATATTTTATATTTAACATGGGTAGGGTATAAATGACGGGGTATGAAGTTAATGGAGATTTTAATTTAATGCCCATTATGTCCTGTTAAAAAATTATTATTATTTTGGGTTGGTCACTTCACTTGGGAGCAGGGGTGTGCGAGTACTCGTTAAGTTCGAGTACTCGATACTCGATAACAACACATTGAGATACTCGAGACAGATTCGAGTAGCTTTTTAACATTTTAAATACTCGACAAATACTCGAGTCCGAGGCTTACAACTATAGCAGACGATGAGTTCATGAGAATTTATTTTGAAAATCACCTGTTCAATGTTTAATTGATCACTAACAATCTTTTTGAACTAGTTCGATATTAGATAATTGAACATCTTCGTTATTTTCAAGAAATTTACAAAATTGCTGCTCGACAAGTCAATATTTGAGACTCGATAATTACTCGAAAGAACAAACAAAATTTGACCTATCTAAATACTCGATACTCGAAAGTATTTTTGAGACTCGGCTCGATACTCGATAAGAAATTAGTTTCGATACTCGGACTCGGCTCGAAACCGAAAAAACGGGACTCGCACACCACTGCTTGGGAGACATACTTGTCCAGTTACAGTTGTCAATACATCAACTTTGCCATTCTCCTTTGTAAAACCTTGATAGCTCATATTAAGGGCGGCTCTCAAAGTAGCCACCCATACTTCTCCATTGGTCAATTCAAAAGCAACATACTCCATATCGGGTCTAACCCAACAATTAGTTTGACCATACATTGTTTCGGGTCTCAATGTAGCGGCTACCAAAAAAACTGGCTTCCCACCGCTACATGATTTCAATTTTTGGGGAAGTGGGTTCAAAACTTTCATTTTAATCAGAGTATATTCTTGAGGTCCAACACCCTGAAGTAAGAAAAATAATGTTTCTTTAGAAACTATTAAGGTTTAAAGGGCTCCTTCGGACCCTTAAGACACATGGCCCCGCGGATTTCCATCCCCTCTTCATAGACGATCTTCCTCAACACTTTGCCCCACCGATTTCCGACCTCTAAGTAGTTCCCTCCTTGTTAATATCCCCCTTCTTTCACTCCCTCCCTCTGGTTAGGTAGGGGGGCTCGGAAATCCGAGGGCCATGTGTCTAAGGGTCCGAAGGAGCCCTTTAAGGGACTTAATTACTTCTCCGGTAGAACGATCATGATCCATACAAGGTTGGTTATCTTTAGGGGAAAAAATTGTGTATCTTTTTCCATATTGAATCTTATTTCTTTCCTTCAAACGAATAAATTGCCATCGAACAAATGAATCGTAAAAGGGATTCGCAGCTGTTGTTATGAAGGAACGCCTCCAATCAACTTTCAAACCCATAGCTTTTAAATCATCCTTGGCTAATGGAGGAAAGTAGGATAGCCAGTGATTTTCATCAGCGAACTGTACTATCTCTTTATCAGAGAGCCCCAAAGATTGCATAATTTGCCATTGGAATTTCGCGTTGCCGGCTTTAGCAGTAGCTTTACTCTTCTTGCCTTTGCTTTTGTCGGTAACGAAAAAATCATCAGCTTTAATAGGGGCTTCGTCAATATCTGTTTGAGGAAAAACTGGGGGATTTCCGTAATCTTCTATTTCACGTTTAAGTTTATCAGCGCAAGCTTTAATAGGCATTCCAGTGCAATGGAGGCCAAAAGGAAATAGGCAACGTTTGCCTTTTAAACGTTGGTACCCAGAGGCAAACTAAATGAGCGTTACTTTTAAGAGAAACTTCTTACCTATTGAATTTGAAGTTAAATTATAAACGAACCTCGCATTTTGACAGAGAAAACGTGTGTCCCAAATGTAATCTTCCATTCATGTAAGGGTATGGGAATGTAGACACAAACTTCTCTTGGTTTTTATCTGGACCATTTGGATCGGGAGCATCTACTTCAAATATCTTTTCATTCTCCCAACGTTCTTGAACTTGACGTTCAATATCTTGTAGAGTTCGAACTTTAACCGTACCTTTTCTTTCAACAACAGCCTTGGAATATAAAATTTAATTTAATTTCTTAAAAATTCCGGAACATCTGCCAAAAAACGCCGACTTGGCCTCCACTTTGGGGAAATACCCAAACCCTTGGTTATTTAGAGTACTTACGGACATTGCGGAAACTACTAAGGGGTTTTGCTGATTAAAATGGATATAATATTAAGATAATTACATTAATCAATCGAATCGTTTCTTAATAATTTAATCTATAAATTAACAATAAATATAGCTTAATTAATACTATTTCTGGATACCGCGGGATCAGCGGTTCTATAGTACGATTAAACTGACGCAATTTTAGGTAGAAATTTCCCACGTGTACACGGTCAACTATACCAGGATTGCCATATTTGAACGTATTAAAGTTGGCCGTGATTGACGTACTTTGGCGGGAGATTCAATCCACGTGTAACGTTATGGCGGGAGATTCAATCCACGTGTAACGTTATGGCGGGAGCAATGAGATAGAATATATATATTAAACCTAGAGTCACAACGTGAGATCTCGAGATCGACGTTTCGCAATACACCTTTTGTCGAGCATGAATCTTTATCAAATACGGGTGGCGCCACCCTAAGAACTTTTTTATTACCGTCTGCTGCTATAATCTGTGTAACAAGCTGTCAAGATAGTTTTTAAACGTGTTAAATAAAATACGCGAGTTAAATAATAAAAACTCTAGTCCTTTTTAATCTAATAAATAGATGAAATAAAAATCATAACGATGTTTCTGATTGCAAATAAGCAAGTAAAAGTTGTAATTAGTTCCGCTAGAGGTTCCCAGGTGGCGCTGTCATGTTTTGATAAACTTGCTTGATAAAAACAAAGTGTTTCGTGGCAAAAATATATAGACCAACCATAAAGTTTAGCACTGGGCCGCTAGCACTCAACATGAAAAATAATAAACCCCTCCGTGTACCGACCCCCATCTGTGGTAGGAGGGAAAGTAAGGTGGTTCGCCGCTGCGCAGTATTACATTTGCGTAGTTATACACAAGGTACATGAGTGAGTTGGTTACAAAATATAGTTCCACCAAAAGTGTAAGAAGTTTCATCGGCTGCTTAAGGTTGCAAAGGCCTAGTCAAAGCGTTGTTTTTTTCTTCAGTTTGGGTTTCAGAGACGATACTAGTGGCTGGGCTGTAATTTTCAGTTTGCATTTCAGTACTACAAACACTGAGGCTGTTAGTTTGAGTTCCGATGCACGTCTTTGGTTGGAATTGGATTTCATTTCCAACTCCGATTTCAGCCATCACTTTGTTATCTGTTTGGCTAGATTTGTCCTTGGTGTTTAATTTAAGGATGGGAATGTTCATCATTGTTTGTACACCAACAGTACCGCATTCCTTCACATAAAAATTATACTGCGTGCTTTGGTTTTTTGGCTTTAAAGCCAAAAGGGCCATCTGTTCCGCGGTTTTCTTCCGAGGCATCTCAAAAACTGATTTTTTTTTTTTTTTTTTTTTTTTGTTCCTTTAATAAAAGTCGAGCTAGGGCTGAGTCAGCCATACAGCTCCCTACATACAAAACAGGTTTATATCACATTATCGCATATCACATTGTCATATCACAGTAAAAAATAGGTAGTTAATTTTTTTTTTTTTTTTTTTTTTTTTTTTTTTTTAAATAGGTAGTGAACTCTTAAAGTTGCAAGTGAGCCCTTAGTCGGGTTTTAAATAGAGCAATGGACCGGACTGATATCACATCCTCGGGGAGGGCGTTCCAAAGGGGAATTGTGCGACGGAAGAATGAATGTTTTAATACATCGGTCTTGAAAGATTTCAGAAACAATTTGCGGGAGTGACCTCTAGTGTTAATGGAACGGGGTGCTTGAATAAAATGAGATTGGGAGGGGTCAATTAAAATTTTGAATAGACTAATAAGATCCAGGTAAGAACGTCGAAGAGTAAGGGAGGGCCAACCGAGGGCTGACACGCGTTGTGCCCTTGGGCGGGATTTCAAACTGTAAGGAAGCCGAGAAGCACGGCTTTGGACCCTATCGAGAGACGCTATATCCTGGATGTGGGAGGGGTTCCAGACTTGGGAGCCAAATTCTAGAATAGGGCGCACATAACAGCTAAAGAGGCGAGAGATAAGAGCGGGTGAAATATTGGGGAAGTTAGCATTGATTACAGCTAAAAGACCATTAGCTCGCGCACAAGACTTCAAAATGTGAGAGTGGAAGGACAGGTTATGAGTAAGATGCACTCCGAGGTCCCGACAATCGTTTACCCGTTGGATGTTACAACCGTATAGAAAGTAAGGGGAAGGGGCAGAG
Organism: Phalangium opilio; assembly: GCF_054372755.1. Taxonomy (NCBI): domain Eukaryota; kingdom Metazoa; phylum Arthropoda; class Arachnida; order Opiliones; family Phalangiidae; genus Phalangium; species Phalangium opilio. The sequence continues at coordinate 488,134 of NW_028324187.1, read as the reverse complement.
AGATCTGAGGGTTTTCGTTGCATTGTAAGAACTAGGGATTTTTCTTCATTGAATATGAGACCATTTGATAGGGACCAAGCCTCTAGTTGAGAAAGGTCCGCCTGAAGAAGACTAACATCTTCGTAAGTACGGATCTCCCTAAACAGTTTGAGGTCATCCGCGAACAAGCGAAGGGAGGAAGAGACTACCCTTGGGAGATCATTAATGTATAGGATGAATAATAAGGGGCCTAGAACACTACCTTGGGGGACACCACTAACAACTTGAAGGGGTAAACTTAAAGAATTACCGACACGTACAGCCTGGTAGCGGTTGGATAGGTAGCTTTCAAGCCAAGCGTATATATTGTTTGTGATTCCATAAGCGCGAAGCTTAGCCAAGAGACGCTTGTGTGGGACCGAATCAAACGCCTTAGCGATATCGAGGTAAATAACATCTACTCGGCCGCCTTTATCAAGAGCCTCTACCCAAACGCTAAGAGCAGACAGTAGGTTGGTCTCCACTGACTTATTGGAAAGGAAACCGTGTTGATAATCGCTGAGATACGGGGTTACATGACGAAGTAGGGCAACTCGGAGACTTTTCTCAAGGACCTTACATACGACTGAGGTGAGACTTATAGGCCTATAGTTTTTGGCATTACACTTTTCCCCTTTCCCTTTATAAATCGGTGTTACATGAGCAAGCCGCCAAGCCCCCGGGACTGAACCATGCACGAGAGTGTTAGTGTAAATTAAGTTTAAAGGAAAGGCTAGAGAACCGGCACAGTTTTTAAGGAGACGAGAAGTGATGCCATCCGGTCCTGAGGCACTCTTAATATCGAGGGTCTTAAGAGAATTCATAATGTCCTCAGTTGAAGGAAAGAAGTCTTCCATTTCAGGGGCGATAGTGGGAAAAATGTCATTTAAATTTGTAGGAGCTTGGTTAAAGTTTTTGACTAGTGTCTCATTAAGGCTCTGAGCCATGAGGAAATTAGAGTATGTGCTGTCACCGTTTGGCAGTTTTACATTAAGACGGGTTGGTAGCGATTTAATTTGTTTGCGAACAAATCGATAAAACGCGCGAGGATTTTTCTTTAGGTTTTTGAATTTGCGATCCGTCATATTAGATTTGGCACGAAAGATGAGGGATTTTACACTGGATACTTGGGCTTTGTACTGGGGCTGGAGGTGAGAAAAAGTGCGGTGGTCACCAGTGGAGCTAGCTTTACGGAGCTTTTTCCATAGTCTTTCTTTCTTCCGCATTGCACGTTTAGTGGATAAAGGGATCCAAGCACGCTTATCACGAGTCGAAGTATCGTAGATAGGCACATGGCGCGAGATGCAATCAAATAGATTGACCGTAAAGAGAGTCCATGCCTCATCAATGGGGAGAGAGCCCAGGGGGGACCAGTCTATTCTGGCAAGAGCGGTGTTGAGGGCCGGGAAGTCAGCTCGTGTGTAGTCATAATTGTTTTCAAATGGAATTGGAGAATCAAGAACGCACTGCAGTGGGTAGGCAATTTGAAGTATCACATGGTCACTGCCTCCAAGAGGGGGTAGATGGCTAATACATGGCACGACTGTTGCGGAGGTAAGGACGAGATCAAGTACATTACTGCCCATTGCCTGACTCTGGCTAAACCTGGTAGGAAAGTCTACGTGCTGGGTAAGGGCGGAATTGTGGATGAGGTCGAGAAGGAGCTCATGTTCTGGTGATGCGGGCCGATTTACGGTACAAGTTGACCAGACAATTTTTGGGAGGTTAAAGTCGCCCACTATCAGAAGGTTTGAGGTAATTGACGAGCGATCGCGAATATTATTAAAGAGATTAGTAGATTGCATAAGAGGGGTGTTCGGGGCACGATATATACATCCTAGAGTTACCCATAGCGAGGAGGTGGGTAGGTAGAGTTCCAACCAAAGCGATTCTGGGAATTGATCTGGTAAACGTATTTCATGAAAAATAATGTCGGATTTGAGGTAGATCAATATTCCACCACCATGACGGTCAATTCTATCCTTCCGTAGGAAGGTGTAGCCGGGAAGATTAAAAACAGCGTCAAGCTGGGAAGGAGAGGCCCATGTTTCCGTGACGCAAATACAGTCTGCATCCCAGGTTGACGATATCGTGATAAGTTCGTTTCTTTTGTTAAATAAACTTTGGGCATTGAGGTAGAAAATCTTGAGTTTAGCTTTAGTTAGTGGAGTCGCATTTGTTGCTACCGGTAGTAAGGATGTGGAGGGGCAGAGAGGCTGGTCACATTTTTTGAGGCCTGATTTCCTGGACCAGTGTTGGTGGAGGCGGGGCCCGAGTTTGCGACTTGGTAATAATCATTAGACACGGGGGAACCATCGTGAAAGATACGGCCCTGACGAATATAGAGACCAGTTTCACCCCTCGCCTGCCTCTGGCGGAGCTCCGCAACTAGAGATTTATGCCGCTGTCGTTGAGGAGCCGTACGATCAGGGGATACTGGGTATGCGAACTGGTACCTCACGCGCCAGTCCTGAATACATCGGACAAAGTATTGTCTGTGACTGACCGAGCAAAACTTAAGACGTAACGGACGGGGCCGGTCTTGCCTAAAGGAACCGATGCGGTCAATCCCGATTTGACAACAGTCAGAGTAGGTAAAGTCCATATCCTGTAGTAACCCAAAGACATAGGAAGTATCGCCGTTGAAATCGTCATAGTCCGGTATATGGAAAAGGAGAGCATTAAGCTTTCTGGTATTGTTTTGGGGTTGCACAGAGGCGACTTGGGAGCTCTCAGTGGGATGACTGGAACCAAATTGGTCCGTTGCTGGAAACTGCTGGTGGTTAACGGGTGCAGGTGCATTCGCCATATCATTTGTATTAGGAGAAATGTAGACAGATTTGGGTGAAGTTGTTTGTGACTGAGTGGGGTCACTAATGGCTCCCGATTCCGTTGAAATTGATTGTGATTGAGCTTGAGCCATGGGCGTGGCAGGTAGAACATGTTCAGTGTTTGGAGAGATAGTTGGCAGCTTAACTTCGCTGCGGCTGGAATCGCTGGATAGTCTATCAGATAGAGATAATTGTTGCACTCTCAACTGTTTTACTTCGTCTATTAGGGGGAGAAGGGTATGCATATGTTTTGTTAAGGATTCATACTCCTTTAGGAGAGACCCGTGGACTTTCAGTAAAGATTGGCAAGAGTTATTAGTATCAATAATATTTTGTTGGGTAGGTAAGTGCAGTTTGAGTTGATGTATGTCAGCTTCAAGTTTATCGTTGGAGGGCGAGACCGCCTGCCCCCCAGCATCTGGTGTAAGGCTACCTTTCAAAGCGGAAAGTTCCGAAGAAAGGGAATTGAAAGAAAGTTTCAGGGACGAGTTGTCTTTAACGATCTTGCTAAGTGATTTTAGTACCTTGGGGCCCGTTACGACACAAGATGGGCAGAGGAAGACAAAATTGTCACATTGTGATGACGCATGGAGAGAGTAAAGATCGTCGGAAATATTAGCACACTGTGAATGACACCAGCGTTCACAAATTTCACATAACAGAGCCTTATGAGAGGCTTCAACTGGTTGAGCACAGGAGCAACAAGAGGGAGACGCTTTCCCTGGTGGTTTTTTAGTTGTTTTTGTAGTAGGGTTTTTTGTTTTACGTTGGGCTTGTGAGCGAGTGTTAGGACATTGCTGCTGATCGGAGACAGAATCTAGTTGAGTAGTTGATGGAAGAGTGGTATTTGTAAGGTCAATTAGAGGCAGCGGCTGACTAGGAACAATAAGCGTTTCTTTCGGGGGAGGCTCATGTGATGAAGCCAACTGAGAATCAACGGGTGATGGGCCAGAGTTTAGACCTGTTAGCGAAGTAGTCGTGAGTTTTTGGGTGGCCGGAGAGAGGGTGTCACTTAGTCTTTTCGGAGATACAAATTTTAAATTTGAATTGCAGTAGTCCTCAATAGAAGGTGACAGGACCTTAAGTCGTTGTTTAACCATTTGGAACTCGGCTGTAAGATCGGCTTCTTCTTCTTCTGAAAGCCTTTTTACTGGCGTGCGAAACAGAGCCATTTCCTGCTCCCGTGAGAAGTTTACAGTGTAAGGCGAGGAGTAACAGCGGCCAGGAGGGCGCCAAGGCTTAGCAAGGAACGGTTTAAAATCGATGAATCGTAATTAAATTCGCGATAATCCATTGAGCCGAATTCACCGCGTTGTAGACCGTCAGAAATTAGCTTAAAAACACATTACTTAACTTGAGTTCTTTCTAAAAAACCAACTAGTTTTAATAAAAAAACCGGAGCGAAGCGAATACGTGTGTAACTCTAGCGTTGGTTACTACACCTTTTTGATTGATTTGATCAGTATTTATATACAGAATTACTACTTTAAAAACATCGACTGTCTAAATTTTATATTATTAAGAATGAAAACAAAACTTACCAAAGATTAAAATTCAAATCAACTTAAGCCTTGGGCGCCCAGCTCCCGCTCTCATTAGAGTAATTTTCCCGCAATTTTTAAAAAAATAGCAGACGATCTGATCGTATTTACGTTTTTCCTCGGACCGCGCCGCTACCGTCGCAAAACTACTTTTAGATGTCCGTTGACTGTTCAGATGACGCAATGAAAGTGGGAGCTTATTGGTGGAACAGAGGGGGTGCAAACGTCCACCCTACAAGCTTCTTATTTTACATGGATATCAAAGCCAGAGCTTAGGAATGGGTTGTGTGCTAAACTTTATGGTTGGTCTATATATTTTTGTTCGTGGTAAGCCGATTTGAATTGTAACTCTATCTATCTCATTGGGCGGGAGATTCAATCCACGTGTAACTTTATGGTGGGAGATTCAATCCACGTGTAACTTTATGGCGGGAGATTCAATCCACGTGTAACTTTATGGCGGGAGATTCAATCCACGTGTAACTTTATGGCGGGAAATTTATATTTATTTTAAACGACAAAAATATTAAAATTTGTTTTTTTAATCGTAAATTATGTACATTAAAATACAATATTGATTTAATTTCTATTAATTCCTAAATCATCTTCATCGTCAGTATCAGAGCTTTGACTTTTCGAGTCTTTGGGTGCATTTAACCAACAATTAGGCCCACTTTCAATGCCAGTTCGATTAATTGCCATTAAAGGTTTAATCGCTGATAGTAAACTAACAAATAGACGGGGGAACAACGCTTCTTGTTGGGCCAAAAGTTGTTTCGTTCTATGACGTTCCTTATAATAAAAATAATAATGAATAATGAAAAAATGGTTGCAAATATTTATAAAAATGGCAAGGCTTCACGAACTAGTCCCTGACTCCCTGGAGTTAAGCCTAATTTGTCGGAGTAAAAAATAAAAATATCTAACTCACTTTGGGTGCTTCAAAACACCCTGGACAATTTTCTGGTATAACTGGAAGCCGTTTCTGTTAAAAAAATAATAAAATTTCTCAAGAATTAGTTTTGAATGTATTTTACGTTGAACTTTAACCTCTTCAGCAAAATTTCTCAAATTCTTTTCCCTGACAAAGGCAAATGGACGCACAACTCTCATATCTTGTTCTCTGAAATAATTATGCTCGATAGTCAGTCAAAACTCTTAAAAAATGGCCCGTTTTTACTTACTTTACGGTGTAATTAACTTTCATTGTTCTCAACCTTCCATTATGAAATATGGACATCAAAAAACTTTCGGCTAAATCATCCAAATGTTGTCCTAAAGCGATGACATTATAACCTTCTCTCCTGGCGCAAGCGTATATCCTACCCCTTTTCATCCGACTACAAAAACTGCATATTGATTTGCACTTATCCAAATTAGCAGCTTGCTCTATAATGCCTTGCGATTCGAAGAAATAGGGGACTTTCAAACTAGCCAAATACGGGATTAAGGGTCTAGGGTCATAGGCGTTACTTCCAGGGTCAACTGTAACCGCGCCAATCGAGAAATTAACATCTTGTTTCTTCATATAAAATTGAAGTTGATGTAGACTGTGAAGCAACGACAAGGAATCTTTTCCCCCTGATAAACAAACCAGAACCTTGTCTCCATTTTTAATCATTTTAAATTCATCAATCGCCTAAAATAATTAGGTGTTAATTAAGTTACACCAAGAAGATATTATATCTAGTTTACTAGGGAGAAGGTATAAGATGCCTAAGTATTCGCGCGCCATAGTCCCAGTCCCCCTTTCAAAATACAAGGGGGGGACGTAAAAGGAGGCCGGGCTATTTCGCCTCTCCTCAGTCGGAAAATATGATTGTAATTTTCGTCACTCGCGTAGGTCGCGCTGACGTGCACGAGTTTTTAAGAACCAATGAGATGCTGGTTGTAATTTAGAGGCGGGGATTAACTCCGGACCTACGTTTGTTTGGACTGGAGATAAAGCTAGAAATGTGGCGAATTTATACCTTCTCCCTAATAAACTAGATATCACTTCTTGGTTACACCCCCTCGTCTTTAGACCAATTAATCCTAGGTCATTACTTTGAGTAAGGGTTTAAAGATGTTTTTCGGAGGGGAATGCCACTTGGAGGCCATTGAGGGTATTAGCGCTTCGGGTATATCGTTTTTGCGTTTCAGTGTGCACATTAGAGGTTCATCTTGTATTTTAGCTTCAACTTTAGTTAATTTTCTAGCATCGTTTGAAGGGGGTTCATAGAGAAGTTTGGAAACTACTGGCAGTTTTCCATTGCCTTCATGAGGAAATAGATGCGTTTGAGCTTCACTTGGTAGCAGGAAAATTCTAAAGGGTTTAGCTTCGTCGTCAAACAATAGTGATTGATCGGGCAAAGAATTCTTAGGAATAATCTGAAGAAAGCCGATGGTATAAACGATAATGATTAGCTGTGAAATACAATTTAAGAATGTAGGACATAATCCCCCCTGGACATAATCCCCCCATTTGAGAAGAAAAGGACATAATCCCCTCAGGTAGGAGACAAAATCCCCCGGACAATTTCCCCCCGAATGGATGCCGAAGACAAAATACCCCCAGCCCCAGGACAAATTCCCCCCAAACTGTGTTCTTCGGAAGAAAATAAATGTAAAAAATAATATTTTGGAAAAGGCGTACCATTGTTACAATATTTCCAAAATATTACGAACCGAACCCAACCCAACCTAACCTAACCTAACCTAACATAACCTAACCGGGGATTATGACCGGGGAATTTTGTCTAGAGCGTAGGGGGATTTTGTCTACAGAGTGGGGGGATTTTGTCTTGATAGTGGGGGGGTTTTGTACGTTTTTAAAAATGGGGGGATTATGACCGGGGGTCTTTTGTCTTGGGGGTATTTAGTCCGTATACCACAATTTAATTACTTTGTTAACGGAATCAAATAATTCTTGGGCCTTTCGTAGACAATCTTGTCTATCAACTGGTAAAGGTCCAGTATTGTAATCTTTGGGATGAGTAAACTGAAACTCCCCTGACGTGTATGATATTGCACCTAGCCATTTCCGATCCCGGAAATGTTGATGACTCTTATGTTTCCATTCACCAGTTTCAAAGTTTAAGAGATAAAGGGGTAACAGCTTCCAACCATGTTTCGCGATCATGGTAACGGCTTCCAAAACAAAGTCAACATCCTCGTCACTCATGAAGAATGGTAGATTGAGACGACTGAAACCGGGACGTAGTATTTCCCTGTGGTTGTATTCTCTGTAACGTCTCAGATGGACTCTATCTATAGTGGCGTCTTCCGCCAGTATATCTTCAATTCTTTGAGCTAAAGGCTCGTCAATTCCTAGTAAATCTTGAGCGTAAGGCCCTGCGCAGGCGCAACCACCTCTTGTCTGGATTCCAAAGATATCATTTAAGAGTGCGCAAACGTAATTGTGATGGAGAAAATATCCGGAAGCTGGATGTTTGATTAAAAAGGAGAATATGGCCAACCGAGACACGGTTGTGTTGCCGAGTAAAACGAGTTCAGGAACTTTACTCCACTTATCAAAAGCTCGCTGGCATAGCTCTTTTTCTCTGGCTTCAATGGCTCTTGTTGTGCAAGCGTCTTTAAGTTGAAATGTTAATCCGGCTCTAATTGATCCAATAATAAACGGAGTTCCCCCTTCTTCCCTCATCTCTACTTCTTGAAGATATCTATGCGTTTCTTTGGAAACGAAAAACACGGTTCCACCCCCGCATCCAGATGGTACTGGATTGACAAAGAGTTTCTTCTTAGCAATAAGAATGCCTGGTGTATCGGGTCCCCCAACAAACTTATGAGGTGACAGAAAGACAGCGTCCTTGTAAACCAGTTCCTGGTCAGGACCAGTAATGACTGGATTCATGTCAATGTTAAGATAAGGACCACCACAAGCGTAGTCCCAAACAGACAATGCCCCATAACGATGTAGAAGGGCGGTAACTGCATTAACGTCTGTTAATATGCCAGTTACATTTGATGCGGCCGAAAAACTACCCAATAATTTCAGACCCTTATTTTGGTATTTCTGTAAAGTGGGAAACGTTTTGGGAACTATAGACATTATGAAGTCAATTGGCCTTATTCCTGATCAACGCCACCGAGGCGTAGCGGCGACTTTTGGAACTATAATAATACGGTAGCCAATTACAGGTGGCACTGGAGTCGATGTACTCTGATGGAGATCTGTTATTTTCTTATTACCGCTTCAACTTCAAAAAACATGTTTTAACTAATTATTATTAACCTAATAATCTCCAAATAGACCAAAATCGAATGAAAACTTACTCCGAAAGTCTTATTTCATAATATTAGACAGAATAAGAAAGGTAAAATCAACTTTTAATACTTTTGAAACCATATCGCTCGTTAAGCCTTGGCTATTCACATGATTCAGAAAGATCAACAAAACATAGAAAATAACAGATTTCCATCAGAGTCCATCGACTCCACCGCCACCTGTAATTGGCTACCGTATTATTATAGTTCCAAAAGTCGCCGCTAGGCCTCGGTGGCGTTGATCAGGAATAAGGCCAATTGAACTTTATCAATTTACCTTCAACTCTGATTCCAAATGTTTCAAATCTACGAGACCATCTTGGTTTTCGTTAATTCTAACCACTTGGGCCCCTATTTCCCTCCAAGGTAACAAATTGGAATGATGTTCAAAGGGTCCCACAAAAACAATGCTCGGAATTGATTTAGAGAGGCCAAGGACACTAATAAACTTATGAACCGCGCCCGTACAACCCGAACCAACAAAGACAACCGCATCGTGTTCAGATGCATTGGTGCAATTTCTTATTATGTCCCTAAAATAATATTTACTCTTCTATCATTATCATTACAATTTTTTCGTCAACTAAATTGAACACAAATGTTAGTCCTAGGTCTACCTGGCTTCGTGTCTTGATAGGGTACTTTGTAAAGACGTAACAGAGGTTGTTGTATGAGTATTTCCATACATTGGATAGCATTCTTCGGAAAGAAATTTCTCCAAGAATTTAAGGGGCTTTCCAGAAGCAACGTAATCGCAATATACAACTAATGATGGAAGTCTCTATACTCTCTATTTGCTTTATTCAACACTCTTTTTTTGAAGGAGAAGTTTAGGTAACATAACATTATACATTAAAATAATGGCCTTTTCCTAAATATAAAAGGAAAAATATTAAAAAATAAATAAATGGTCTCTCATTACAAAATAATTAGTATTAAATTATTCTTAAAAACGAGGACTACTGCGCCATCCGCCATTGGTTTAGTGGCGTCTGCTAAATCGAACCACTTAACCCTGCGTGATTGGTTTAATTCTCATAGGCTGAGAGAGGTAAGGGAAAGGTGGCCCACTCGATCACGCGCGTAAGAGGTTCGATTTAGCAGACGCCACTAAACCAATGGCGGATGTAGTGTTCGTACGGGGACCCCGACCCCGAAAACCGGGGATCCCCGACTTTTTCCCAAGACCCCGGTACCTAACATGTAAAATATAGTCGGGGTTTTTTTCGGGGTTTGTTTTTGGCGCAGGACAAAAAATAATTTGCTAAAAATAACCTAACCAAAATCTATCATCTCATTCGTCTCAAATAAGTGCTCCGCTTCTCATTTATGAAAAAAGGGCAAGGGGTAACTAACAACAAACAAAATACAGTAAAAACAGTCACCAAAATTCCAAAGTTCACCATCCTCCCTCTCTTGGATCGGCGGCCCTCCCCCGTCTTCTGTAATGGCAGTGGTCTTTCGTGGGAATCGTAGCTGCGTAGCTCAGAAAGTCGGAATTTATTGGGCTTTTTTACAGTTTCTTGCCTACTAGCTATAAGAGTCACTAGCTAAGTGCGATACGAAAATAAAGCTTCTTTCCAAACACCCAGAAATTAAACGATTTTTTTATAATTTTTCCAAAATTTTTCAGCATGCGATGTCTTACCCCGACCCCGACCCCGACTTGTTTTTTTCGGGGATAACCTAAACCCGACCCCGACCCCGATTAAATTTTTACCCCGTACGAACACTAGGCGGATGGCACAGTAGTAATTAAATGCTAATTATTTTGTAATAAGAGATCATCTTTGTCTTTTTAATATTTTTCCTTTTATATTTAGAAAAAGGCCATTATTTTAGGGTATAATGTTACGGTACCTGATTTTTCCTTTAAATAAAAGTTACAGTAACTTACCATTACGCATTCCAAAGGGTGCAGCAAAAACAGTATCATTACCAACAACATTTTTGTATATGTAATCAAACAGATTATGATGAACTTGATCTTTTTCTTCTTGAGATTGTGGTTTATGATCAGCTCCATGAGAAAGATCATAGAATTTTCTACTCGCATGAGTTTTAACTTCTACTGTTGGCATTATAGTTTCTGGTTCTATTTCAAGAGGTTCTAGTTTGGATCGTTTCATTTCAGTATTATTTCTTCCAAGGCTCTCTTTTAAAGTGGTGTTCAACCGCCTACTAGTCCAGTTTTGAATGCCTAAAGAATTTGAGGTTGATGGGAAATGGTTCCCAGTAATTGACAAGAGGCCAGCGTTATTTTTAATAATGATAAAAGAGGCTAGTGTTGGGATAGAACTCTTGAAAAGGCAGTAAGTGGCTCGACTGAACATAAATGTCAGTGTCCTATGATTGCCTCAATGAATCACCTAATAGAGAAGAGATTTGAGGTTGTCGAATTTTATTCGGGGCCTCTTTTTAGTCTCAAATAACAGTTGTTGGCAATAATAGCGGCTTAGATTTGCAATATTGCAAGTAGAAAATATCAAAAAAACCATTGAAAATTGCCGAAATAATTATATAATATAAGCTAATATGAACAGGACTAAGCTGAAAATATATTATTACGTAACCTAACCTAACCTATCCTATCCGGTAGAGCTGAGGAATATAAAGCGCGCAAAAAATAACTTTTTAAAACTTACCTTATCCTAATTAGAAGATTAAATAATTCTATAATAACTTAAACTAATAATAAATTATGGAAGACACATACACGTGGCACACTCAGTCGGTAACCCTTAGATAAGCAGACGACACTAGATTGTTAGTTTTTGACGTCATCGTTGTCATGGGAACACATGGCCCTTTCGGGCGAAAGAGAGTATGAAGGAAAGGGCTAGAAAGCTAGGCTGTAGACAGTAGAGTTCTTCTTTGAAGCTTTTACTACTACAAAAATACATAAAAAAGAAAAGAGAAAGTACCAAAGCTGTTACCTTCTACTCCTCTTTCTCTTTGGCTAAGCTCTTGGCAGATGGCTTGGATTGAGCCAATGAATTAGACGACGAGTATTTTAGAGGGGCTGTGCATCGTCGTTTGCTCCATATTGCGAACAGCCCCTTTAACAGCGTGTGGCTTACAGAATAAGGTGGATTTTGTCAGTGATCCTCGGGACCAGTGACCCCTCATGTTGGAATTATTAAACTAGTCCTTGGGACCAGTGACCCTTGCATTAATTATTTTTTTACTGGTCCCATTATAAAATTTCTAAATTGGTGAGAATAAGAAGCACGTAAAGACACAAAAGTAAAGAAGCTGAAAGTTCTAATTGATTTTGAATTTTTCACTGTAGGAAAAAGTAGCGTATCAAAATCAAAAACAGTTAACTTTTATTTATTATTACAATTTTGCGACTAGTTGCCGTCTAAATATCAATCAACTTGTCTAATGATATTTGAAGTTCTTCATCCTTTTCTGAACTATCCTTATTCCGTTTTACATAACTTCGGTGGCTACATCAGTAAGCTAGAGTACGAGAGCTCCCTTTGGATCAAAATCCTGTAATGTGACTAGTACCATACACTACTGCCTAATACGACTACTGAGAACTATTCCTAGTACCAGAAGGGGATAATAGAAGGATGACACTCTGTATCCTCTTAAAGCTTTAGTTATGTAACGTCATTCTTCCCAGGCTCACCCTTTTAGTTTGCTTTCCCGCTCATCAAACTACAAATGGGCATCGCACCGTAAGGTGAATTCTATATAATTGTTTGGCACTAAATCCCCAGCAATCATCCCACAAACCTCGTCTTGACGTGGGACAAAAATGCACAAGCGCGTCTTGTCAAATATTTAAACGCTAATAGAGTAATGATGAGGGAACTATTTATCGCGTATGTGATTCGTTTTAGTAACCGTGCTCTAAATGTTCCGATGTTGGGATGAGTGACGTTACACTTGCCCCGCTTTGTGGTACACTTCTCTCGAAGAGAATTATTATATACTTCTGCTAGTACTGAATATCGTCTAGAGCTCTAGGCTGTCGACTTCAAGAGACTCATTCTAGTCAAGAACAATAGCCAGTATAGAGCTTTTAGAGTCGATAGAGTTTTTTAATAAAAATTAATTTCCAATGTCAAAATTGTAAATTCAGTACTTTTCAAGTCTCCAAGATAAAAACCCAACCCCATCCTACTTGTTCAAAACATGCCTTTTAGAAAGTATTAGATGATACAAGATATTTTACCAGATTGTCATTACTGGTCCTGGAGGGAAGCCTCGCATCTCTCGCGATTGAACCATTTTAGGTGGAATTTCTGATAGCATTTTGACGTGTATTGCAACCCGATTATTCTTACAAGACACCCTCTTTATTGGGCATAGCATCTTCTTTCTTCATTACTTTTTTTATTTTAGTAATTTTCTAATTAAGAACAGGAATAATTAGGCCAAAAGCAAACAAAGATTTTGGAATATGTTACACTTTTAATTTCAGAACATTTATTTGATCTAGATCAACGTAAAACTGGGTCCCCTGTAAAATGAATTAACTTTCATAGGAATTGAATTAACTTTCATAGGAATTGAATTAACTTTCATAGGAATTAAATTACTATGATTTCAGGTTTCGACCTATTAACAAACACGTTTATAGGGTGGTTTTTCCAGCTATATGAATCCATAAACTCCAGTACCACTTTTTAAAAGTGTAGAAAAGTGTTTTGGGCTGTTTAGAAGTCATTAGTAAATTATAATTAACTAAATTATTAATTATATTAGAAAATAGAAACAATAAAATTGAAACGCACGCTCCCGCCATATTTTGAAGTCTGACTAACTTCAGCAGCGCCATCTAGCGGTCTGTGTTTGGAGCCAGTATACCAACTCATTCTGGGTTCTTTTTGAGGGCGATTTCCGTGACAACTAGATGCTGTGATTTTCTGTCCGATTTTTGCTGGTAAATATTTTGATTTTATTTATATTTTAAGGGTTAATTTGGATTAAATAACAAAGTTTTATCGCAACCGATCGGAAATTAAGCGTTGGAAGTGGAAAATTTATGGTCAACCGTGCCAAAATACGTTTGTTAATTACGACCAAGGCTTACGGGACCATGTTGGTTGGCACCACTGGCTGGTGCTACTATTACCAAGGCTTACGGGACCACGTTGGCACCACGGATTCAAGGAAGCTGTTGCGTCTTTCAGTAGTGGTATAAGAGATCTTTCCAGGTAAATATTTTATTTATATTTTAATGTTAATTTAGATTAAATACCAAAGTTTTATCGCAACCGAATGGAAATTAAGTGTTACAAATGGAAAATGTATCTTAACCGTGCCAAATAGGTTTGTTAATTACGACCATTGTCTGTTTGAAGAAAACATAGCCTTAGTTGATTTTATATATTGGTTACCAAACATAATGGTAGTTATTTGGAACTCCATAGTTCTAAATAACTAATGCACTTTTGTTGCTTTGGTTATTGGCTGTATATTGCCCTTAACTGAAGCGAGTAGAAAACCTTTAACGGCAGTTGTGTATTAACGCCGAAGGGAGCTTTTTAAGTAACTGTAGTTCTCTAAAATGTTTTCAATTAACAAATCTATTGGTGTAAATATGGGTGTCTAGGGTCGGAAATAAGCACAGGACACATTGTCCAATAACATTTTAAAATGTCCCATACTATTTTTAAAATCTAAGGGGGTCACTGGCCAATTTGACCAATGAATTTTCCCAAAGTTTTGATAGCTTAACCAAGAACACGCGATACTATTTTTGCACACTCTAGTGGACAATGTCCTATAAATTTTTTTCTAGTCTAAGGAGTTAAGTCGTTTTTGTCCTTTGAGTATGTTATAGTCCTATTTGCCCCCCCCCATCCAACCATATTAGAAACCCAGGGTTACGACAAACGGGGGCCGAGAAATTAAGCAAAATGTTCACAAACATACCCCATCCGTAGGAATAGCATAACACTAAACTTTGGGGGTTCGTAACTCTGGTTCTACTAGATATATGGGGGTGTCCTTTGACTATGTTATAGTCCTATTTACCCCCCCTCATCCGACCATAATTACACCCAACTTTGGGGGTTCGTAACTCTGGTTCTACTAGATATATGGGGGTGTCCTTTGACTATGTTATAGTTCTATTTACCCCCCTCGCCCATCCCACCATAATTACACCCAACTTTGGGGGTTCATAGCTCTGGTTCTACTAGATATATGGGATGTCCTTTGACTATGTTATAGTCCTAATTGCCCCCCTCGCCCATCCCACCATAATTACACCCAACTTTGGGGGTTCATAGCTCTGGTTCTACTAGATATATGGGAGTGTCCTTTGACTATGTTATAGTCCTATTTGCCCCCCCATCGCACCATAATTACACCCAACTTTGGGGGTTCGTAACTCTGGTTCTACTAGATATATGGGGGTGTCCTTTGACTATGTTATAGTTCTATTTACCCCCCCCCTCGCCCATCCCACCATAATTACACCCAACTTTGGGGGTTCATAGCTCTTGTTCTACTAGATATATGGGGGTGTCCTTTGACTATGTTATAGTTCTATTTAGCCCCCCCCCTCGCCCATCCCAACATAATTACACCCAACTTTGGGGGTTCCTAACTCTGGTTCTACTAGAGATATGGGGGTGTCCTTTGACTATGTTATAGTCCTATTTGCCCCCCCCCCATGGCACCATAATTACACCCAACTTTGGGGGTTCGTAACTCTGGTTCTACTACATATATGGGAGTGTCCTTTGACTATGTTATAGTCCTATTTGCCCCCCCCCCATCGCACCATAATTACACCCAACTTTGGGGGTTCGGAACTCTGGTTCTACTAGATATATGGGGGTGTCCTTTGACTATGTTATAGTTCTATTTACCCCCCTCCCCCATCCCACCTTAATTACACCCAACTTTGGGGGTTCATAACTCTGGTTCTACTAGATATATGGGGGTGTCCTTTGACTATGTTATAGTTCTATTTACCCCCCCTCGCCCATCCCACCATAATTACACCCAACTTTGGGGGTTCATAGCTCTTGTTCTACTAGATATATGGGGGTGTCCTTTGACTATGTTATAGTTCTATTTACCCCCCTCGCCCATCCCACCATAATTACACCCAACTTTGGGGGTTCATAGCTCTTGTTCTACTAGATATATGGGGGTGTCCTTTGACTATGTTATAGTTCTATTTAGCCCCCCCCCCCTCGCCCATCCCAACATAATTACACCCAACTTTGGGGGTTCCTAACTCTGGTTCTACTAGAGATATGGGGTGTCCTTTGACTATGTTATAGTCCTATTTGCCCCCCCCCATCGCCCATCCCACCATAATTACACCCAACTTTGGGGGTTCATAACTCTGGTTCTACTAGATATATGGGGGTGTCCTTTGACTATGTTATAGTTCTATTTACCCCCCTCGCCCATCCCACCATAATTACACCCAACTTTGGGGGTTCATAGCTCTTGTTCTACTAGATATATGGGGGTGTCCTTTGACTATGTTATAGTTCTATTTAGCCCCCCCCCTCGCCCATCCCAACATAATTACACCCAACTTTGGGGGTTCCTAACTCTGGTTCTACTAGAGATATGGGGGTGTCCTTTGACTATGTTATAGTCCTATTTGCCCCTCCCCATCGCACCATAATTACACCCAACTTTGGGGGTTCGTAACTCTGGTTCTACTAGATATATGGGAGTGTCCTTTGACTATGTTATAGTCCTATTTGCCCCCCCCCATCGCACCATAATTACACCCAACTTTGGGGGTTCGGAACTCTGGTTCTACTAGATATATGGGGGTGTCCTTTGACTATGTTATAGTTCTATTTACCCCCCTCCCCCATCCCACCTTAATTACACCCAACTTTGGGGGTTCATAACTCTGGTTCTACTAGATATATGGGGGTGTCCTTTGACTATGTTATAGTTCTATTTACCCCCCCTCGCCCATCCCACCATAATTACACCCAACTTTGGGGGTTCGTAACTCTGGTTCTACTAGATATATGGGGGTGTCCTTTGACTATGTTATAGTTCTATTTACCCCCCTCGCCCATCCCACCATAATTACACCCAACTTTGGGGGTTCATAACTCTGGTTCTACTAGATATATGGGGGTGTCCTTTGACTATGTTATAGTTCTATTTACCCCCCCTCTCGCCCATCCCACCATAATTACACCCAACTTTGGGGGTTCATAACTGTGGTTCTACTAGAGATACGCGGAGTTTTTGCACACACTAGTGGACAAGGTCCTATAAATTTTCTAGTCAAAGGAGGGGACAGATGTTCTATATGAATGTTTTCTTATTTCCGGCCCTATGGGTGTCAAGCCCATTTGTATTCACCATAACATTTGTGTAGTTACAAGTTAGCCATATCCAAATTTCTTCTTGGAAAGAATTTAGAAGTTTATTTTGGGGAGTTGCTTTCAAATGGCACACAGTATTCGTGATTCACATTTATGTCGTACTTTTTCAAAATATTTGAAATGAATCTTATTAAATTTTTCTAATTAAGTGCGCGTTGCATTTATTCCTGGTTTTACTATTCAATCTTTTAGTCGGTTTAAAAGTAATTCAAAGTGATTGTTTAATTGACAAATATTTCAAGACTGACCCTAAACCGTATTAATATTTATCTGTCTAGTTATGTTAAATGATTTATTTGAAAGTGGAATTAATGTTATTCAAAATGCTTGCGCCATTTAAGCTGATAATACTTTTAATTTCGTATTAGATTGTTTGAATTGAACAGATTTTATTTTTTTAGCTATCATCTGTTTCCAAAGGAGAAATTTATGTTGGATTCTAGAATGAATTATTAATATTTGACAAATACACCCTATATTAATCAGGTCAATGAACCCATTACAATTCCATTCTACACTTTGATTTTATCCGTTGAAACTGAATCTCACTAGGAAAACAATTTAGACATTTTAGGCTCTCTCAGGGAAGTAATTAAATCTCATTAATAGTAACTTTAGCAATATTAACAGGACAATTCCATTCTCAATTCAAGTCTACACTTAGATTTTATCCGTTTAAAGGGAATCTCATTAGCAATTTAGACTATTTCGACTGCCTGTCAAACATTGTAGGCAATTATTGGGGTATTTAGTTCATTATTTATTATTATATTTATTCTTAGAAGGAAAGCGCTTGTGTCCTTTTCTTGTTAGGGATTTTTTTTTCGCCAGGACATGAATAAAATGCTGAAATATGGAATAGGTGAAAACTGGTCCTAGCCCTCCCTTTTAAGAATAATGAACGTAATCAGGATTTTAAGGGTGAGATTCCCTTTGCGGTATTAAGGCATCTAGTTTATGATTTTAATTATAAATATTTTTAGGGGAAAAGCGTTTGGCAACTCTTTGAGGGAGTTTTGTAGGATCTAAATAAATTTATGATTTATGTTTAGGGTAGAAGGTTGCTTATACGCTTTGTCCTTTGAAAGTAAACACGATTTTTAAGCGGGGTTCCAATAAACAAAGCCTTTATTATTATTATTATTATTAAATCAAGGCTTAGGTTTTTATGGTATTATTTTACTTCCCCATACTAAGGTATTTATTTTAATGTTACGCGGGTGCTATTAATGTCAAATATTAATAATGTCTTCTGCCCGAACATCAAGCAAGAATATTCAAGTGGATTTTCATATTAAGGTATTTAATTTGAAGTTATGCATGTGCTATTTTCTCCGAATAATAATAAGAATTTCTCTTGCGCAGGAACATTCTCTCGAGTGTAGGACTTTTATCATCGAGTGGAGGACTTCTATCATCGAGTGGAGGACTTCTATCATCGAGTGGACTTTCATTGGAAATCCCATGCTAAGGACGAAGTTTCCTGGTTTTGGGGGCTTCACAGCGGGCCTTAGTTTAAATTTAATAATTCCCGAGTAGAACAGGGCCTTGTTAAATTTAAATTGGGCCCGCAAGGCTTACGTGGGGGGTGGTAGCTTAAGTTTAAATTTAAAGTTTCGATATTGGGGAAGGAACAAAAACAGTCGAAAAACACTTAGGGTAGTTTTTTTTTACCTTTTTTATGCATATTTTATTGTTTTTTAAAAATTTTTTTAATAAATTTTTCAAAAAAAAATTTTTTTTTTGTAAAAAAATTCTTTTTTAATGTGTTTTTTCACCTGTTTTTAAGTAAAATGCTTAAAAAAGGGGTAAAAAAACTCCCTAAGTCCAGACATTTAAAAATTGAAACCAAGTCTAGTATCTAAAGAAATTCAAGAAAAGAAAGAACGAGGTTTAAGGCAAAATTTATTCAATAAAAAACAAAAAAAACCAAAGTGTTTACAAAAATTTCGAACCAAAAAAATATTAAAGAGTTGTGTAAGTTAAAGTTTGAACGCGAAAAAAAATAATAAGTAGTTACAAATAAATTTGCAAGCAAAAAGATTAAGTTAAGTGGTTACATGAAAAATTTGCAAGTAAAAAAGATGTATTTTGTGTCTTCTAGCTTCAATGATTTTCTCCGTAACTTCGAGGCAATGTTGAGAGGGATAGCAAGTCCGGAAGAAGACATCGTGTAACGGAATCCAACAAAGCTTGTCATCAGGAATGATACATGGCAAGTCCAGAACAGCTTCGTTTTGCGTCAATCGGAACAAAGGATGTCATCTGGAAGGATACGTCTCGGAATGACCAGCGACAGAAAAATCCAAGAAAATCATCCACATCTATAAATGAAAACATATTAATAACACATATTAAATTATTGCCTACTAACAAAGTAGTCTCGTAGATTTAAATAAGTTAAGAAAAGAGTGTGCTTGATTAAAAAAATAGGCTACCAAATTTATAAACCGAGACGAACTACACCAACTAATTGCCACCCTAAATTAAAGAAAGAGTTGACTACCGTGAATTCCACCCCAAATTAAATAAATACTCTCGCTAGCTAATTCCAAAATTGTATAGAAAATAGTTTTAAGAAAATCGGCCCTTTATTTAAAATTAAATTATGCAACTTAATAATGAAAATAATTTAAAACATCCCCTAAACTAATTTCAGAAAAACTTGCCATTTTTTTATTTTAAATTACGCAACTTAATTATGAAATTAATTTAAAATATTCCCTAAATTAATTTTAAGAAAAGCTGACATTTATTTAAACTAAATTGCTTGCCCCTTTTAATAGAATAATAATTTAAAATATCTTCTTCGCCAATATTAGGAAACCTATTTATTTAAAAGTATTCCCACAGATAGAACCCATAAACAAAAACTTGAGTTGAAATTGGACAAGGCTGAACTTAGGCTTAGGGCAAACGTCCACGTGTCTTAAAACTATCTCTGCGGGACTTGATTTTCGAAAATCTGTCGCTTTAGCTAGACTAAATTAATTAATAATATCCCCTAAACTAATTTTAGGAAAACCTTATATTTATTTTAAAGCTATTCCCACAGCCAGTATCGGTAAAATAACTAGAGTTTAATAAGACACGGCTTAATTTAGGCTTAGGGTTCTGTGTTTTAAAATTTTCTCTTGGGGGGGGGGAGAGACTTGATTTCCAAAAACCTTTTGCGATATCTCTAAATTAATTACGGACCCCGTTTAATAACTTTAAATAATATCTCCTAAACTAATTATTAAGAGATTCTCTCTTGTCCAACATATCGTTGTAAAATTTTATTTATGGTACTTGATTTTTAATTAAAAAATGAAACTCACTAACATTTAACACTAGCTAATTAATTTAAATACTTGAAATAAAATAAATAATTTAAGGGGAGCTAGATGAGTTTGGATTATTGTAAAGGTTAGGCTTACGGACTGTTAAAGCACCACGAGGCGAAGCAATGGCCGCCAATTAAGTTGAAGAGCTTCGAATTCAGCTTGCGTCCTCGGCAAAAACGATCAGAGAAATGGCGGAACGATCAAGAATCGACTAAGAAAGCCGGGATCACGATCGGCTGAACTTGAAAGATTTTTCCAAGCGACCTCCTCGACTGCTTCCAGGCAACGAATGAACCAGCTGAGCGGGAAATGTTTTTCCAAGCGACCTCGACGGCTTCCAAACATCGAAATGAGCCGGCTGACTCGTAACGATCAACTAAGCAAATTTCCAACGTCGGGGGGCGCTAAAAGCTCCTATGCGCGGACTCGGGTGCGCCATATCCAGGGCACGAAATCCAAATAGCTGAACACCGCTAAGCCTAAATGAATAAATGCTAGGCATATATGAATGAACGCTAGGCCTAACTGAATGGTCAATCATTACCTTTTACCATTAACATCTGTCGTGACGTCACAAGTCAATTACCTCGTTGACGTCATAGGTGACGTCACCGGATATGACGTCAAGACGCGTCACCGGATATGACGTCATGACACGTCACCGGATATGACGTCATGTCGCGTCACCGGATATGACGTCATGACACGTCACCGGATATGACGTCATGACACGTCACCCCCTGCTGTTTCCATACTGTTACCCCCTGCTGTGACCCTCTGCTGTTACCCCCTGCTGTTTCCATACTGTTACCCCCTGCTGTGACCCCCTGCTGTTACAGGATATGACGTCATAGCAAAAATTTACCAGGCTTTAGATGTCAGTAAATACGTAACTACGTATGCAGCGCGCCCTAGCGGCAAATCTTACAGCATGTTTAAGATGTCAGTAAATACGTAACTACGTATACAGCGCCCCTAACGGCAATTTATGAACTAATATATAATTGCTTACACGAAAGTCTAGTAGAATTTATCATGCTTTAGATGTCAGTAAATACGTAACTACGTATACAGCGCCCCTAACGGCAAATGTGTTAATGCTTAATTATCCGTTCATAATGATAATAATAATAACCCATAGCCCCTAAGTAACCCCAAATCCCAATCCTGTTTAAAAGCAGTAACGAGTTTTTAGTGAGTAGCCCCTCGATGATTACTCGTAATCCAGAGGCAACCATTAATCCAAATCCATTTTAATAACTTTTTAAAAGCATCAATAGAAATCACCAATGAAAGAAAATTTTCATTAGTGAATAGCCCCTCGACGCACTGCCTTTAACAGTGCTAAAAAGTGATTTATTTATTAATGATCATATGTATGCCTGTGACTTTATTGAAAAGAAAAGCAATAAAAATGAGATTCATTAAATCGACGAACAATTATTTCATTTTATTTATTCTATAGTACATTTATAAAGTATAAACAAAAGTATATGTGTTTAAAAACAGAAAGTACGCTGCGTTGAAACTTGCTGGAGCCGTGTAATATGAGAAGGCTCCCTTTATTCCAAAATAGTGTCGACGTACCTTCCCGAACAGGGAACAAGCCGTGAATAGGCTCATAATGTAGCATCAATGAAAATCGTATATGAAGGAAAATTGTCATTAGTGTTTAGCCCCTTTAATATAGGTACAGAAAGTTTTAGTTTACAGAAATTGAACCAATAGCAACCTATCGATTTTCTTCGACTTTATGGTCTGTGCAAAAACGTTAATTTTTATCATATAAATAACGATTACGCCAAACTTTTTGAACAAATTCTTATTCTGTTAATTATTCGAGTCACCTGTTGGTGGATCTTATACTTAACCAGAGGGGACAAATCAAGTTTTTATAACATAGCCATAACTATAATTAGTAAGCTTATAAATAGAAATGATTCTATAACATATTATTTATAAATATTAATGCAAGTTTTTATTTTGGAATATATTTCATTGATACATTAGATTTTATTAAAAAGATTAATAATGAAAATAATAAGAATATTTTTATAAACTTGTAACTTCCGAGTGTTGAGTCCAAGTACTGAAAATAATAAGAAAATTTCTATTATTAACAAATTTTAATCGGCTTAGAATTTCCTTCGCTTTTCCATGCTAATATCCTACGATGGAAAACGAGGTTGTTAGGATGGAAAACCAGGGTATTTGGTGGCACCCAACCTTGAATACAAAAATAACAGAAGTAAAAACCTTGAGCTTTCAATTTCTAAAGCGACCAAAGCTTAGAAAGAAATACCAATATGGCGGCAAGGAATGAAGTAACGCCAGAATTGACAGGAACGTTTGAATCAATACCGAACATCTGCAATTATAATAAACATAATAAGAAATGTAATAAGAACTTCCATCAAAATGATATAAAGAATGGGTAGATTTTACTGATGACTAATATTTTTGTAGCACCCTAGGAGCGAAGGCACTCGGCGTTGCCCGTCAGCCCGTCGGGACATTTTTTATTACTTTTCACGCGGACATTATTCCAAAAAGAAGGGTTTTTAAATTTGTGGCCGCCATTTAAAAAGATGGCCACAAATCGAACCCGAAAGACCATTCAGCCCGTCTATAGGTTAAAGGAAACCAGTGTACTAAATATTTGCGAAATCGGTTGAAACACGAGGACTTTGTTGCATAGAGAAGATTTTTTACATTACGGGGCGCCATTTATTAAGAAAAATCTTTCTTAGTGCGCGTCTACTACTTACGAGTAACGTTCCTGAAAATTTTCAGCCTTCTAGGGCAAGCGGTTTGAGCTGGGCGTTGATTATCAGTCAGTCTGTCAGTCAGTCAGGACTTTGATTTATATAGATATAGATAAATTAATAAATCAGTTCTTCCATGATAGAACTAAACAGAAATATTCATTAATTAGCTTGAACCGGGAAATAATAATGCTTGAACACGAAAGATTTGATTAAACAAAATTTCTAATAAATAAAAGTTAAACAAGATGGGCCAAGGGCTGGGCTCATAATAGTAGCCACATCGTACCGTACTTAACAGGCGTACATAAAATTTACGTGAATAGCCCTCGATGCGCTACCCTTAACATTGATAAAATGATTACCCGTAAGGCCATTCTAAAAACGAAGTTTTAGCTTTATCAATGCTAAACTGATTACACATATGTAACCTTTAATAGAATAAGAGAAAGTTTTAGTGATTATCCCCTCGATGATTGAGTTACCTTTAACAGTGCTAAAATGATTACGTACTTAACGTTCAATTAATACACGTACAGAAACTTTTAATTTACAACTACGCATACTTATCGCATCTTAAAAATTTCTAACATGAACTTATGGCCAGAAGCGTTTGAAAGAGAAAGAATTCGGTAAAACACTCAATAATTGTAATATCCCGGTCCCTTAAGACCATTCCAAAAATAACATCAGTATATATTTTCTTTGCCTAGATTATAAATTCCCCTCGATTTCTTTCAATGTTGAAATATGGGAGCGGTATTGAAAGCGTGAAATCGTATTGTGGACGTCGACGACGGGTGAGACGAATTTTAATAATAGCTTAACCTTACTATCATAATTCCCTTCATAAGTAGACGAATGAAAAATATCACCTCACCACAATTTTCTCCCTTTCACTTTCCCTTCAACGACTAACGAAAACTTTTATACAGCCAAAGGTGGGTATACTGGCACGACGGGGACAACAACAACAGGGCAGGTCAAACATGGAACTAACTAACGCTAGCGTTAGTTAGTTCCATGGGTCAAACTAGAGCCTCACCGTAGATGTACGTCATACGATGCACAGTAAGAAAAAGTACGTTAAAGTATTTTTAGCGCTAAAAATACTTTAACGTACTTTTTCTTACTTGAGAAGTATTACTACTGAAAGCTTATGCAGAGTTGAGAATATGTAAATCGAGTCCATGGTCTTACCTTTTATGACGGCGGCAGGAGGATGGGGGGGGGGATGAAGAGAAACGTCCAAACCGCGGTCCCCATCTCTTTAGAACATGTAAAGGATCAAAATTAACCACTTACGCCCGTCTTTTCACAAACTAAATTAAGAAATAGATTTTTTAAATTAATTTTTTGGGACCCTTTTACGAACTGAAAGAGTTTACCTTCCTCAATACACATATATTAATAATCTACACCTTGATTAGGCGGGAATACAACTTTCAAATCTAGTAATTCTCTATTGTGAATGTAATATTTTCCTTTATGTTTAGCATATTTTTCAAGTTACCAATTTAATTACTATACCAGGGATAGATTTAATTTTAGAAGCAGGAATGGAGAACGGTTAGTATTTACTTCAGTCCAAATCATAGCCTAGTATAGAGCCCCTCCCCCCAACACGTAATTAAAAGTTTAAATTATCTTATAGACTCACTTAAAGTACGTTTTGATGACGTTGCTGACGGGGACGGCGAAAAATTCCTTTTTACCTCTGTCGCTCTGACGCGTCTCTTCTTTCATACCCCTCCGTCCCGTGGATGGGGGTCCGTTTTTTATCGTTATTTTATTTTTTATTAATTGTAAATTATGGTTCTTAGATAAAGGTAACGGTTTTTTACTCTTTCCCTACACCAAAAACTCTACTAGATAAGTGTTTAAGATGGATTAAAGAATGTGGGATGGCATATTGTAACACATCTCTCATTAGTTTCATTACATTTGGACCATTTAATCCAACGATATTGTGGATTAAATACTGAATTTCCAATTTTGACATTAGAAATTAATTTTTATTAAAAGTTTATTCATTCTAAAACCTTGAATCCTTTTTAGGATAATAGAATAGATTGTAACACACCTTTCATTAAAATTTTCGGACATTTGGAGCAGTAGATCCGAAGATATATTCAGTCTTAGCACTGAAGCCATCATTTTGACTTTGGAAAATAATTTTTATAAGAAAAACTATCCACTCTAGAAGCTTGGAACCTTTTTAGTATAATAAAACACGCCAAAACACACGTCTCATTAAAATTTCAGGTTATTCGGATGTATAGGACAAAGGATCTGGCCAAAAATGCTACCTCCTCCCATAGAACTTAATGTTAATTTTGGGTTCCTTTGAATAATCTTCAAAAGTTGCGCTTAAACATGTAAATCAAATCCTTTGAACGGGCTTCTATAGCACGAGCAGCTTGCGTCGTGTTGCGCGTGTGAATTATGCTTTAGTAGGGAAGTTGTAGCCAAGGAGTACTAACCACATAGGAGTAGAATTGGCAGAAAAAGTGTGAGCTAGAAAAATTCTTATAAGGAACCCCGAATTAATAAACTGGTCCCACCGTCTATTTTTACCAAAAACGATAATTAATTAAGTGGTCCTTAGGACCAGTGACCCTAAGTTTTGGAATAAATAAATTGGTCAGAGCAATTAATAAAATAGTTTTGGACTTGTAAACCTGTCTTATTTCCAACCCTGGGTCACTGGCTTAACGTAGATAAGATTGAAACATGACACAAAATTTACTTTTTCAAGTTTTTATACCTCTTCTTAGGAAAAATCACAAATACATAATATATATTATATATATATATAACATTCTCAATTGTATAGTATTAATGCGGAAACATCATACAGAACCTATATTTTTTTTTGAACAATCCTAAGTTTTTTTGTTTTGTTTTGTTTGAAGGGTCAAACTCATTAACTCGAAATAATCGGAAAAAACAGGCAAAGAGAGTAATATTCAGTTTTGTCTGATTATTCTTTTTGGGTTTTTGTATTTGTATTTTGTTTGTTTTTTTACAAGTTTTCGATTTTTTATCGCAACTCTCACTCAGTATTGTATGATCCCCCCCATAGTGGTCAATGATAAATTTAAAGCCACAAAGTTATTATATAATTCCGTCGAAATCAAAGTCAAATATTTTTGGGGGAAAAAATTCTTTGTACAAAAATGCGCTTTCTTTTTTTTAAAAAAAATTTAACACCACTTTTAACTGTCTATGTCTACCCAATGAAAATTATTTTTTGTATCACATTTATGTTTAAAATGTCTGTAAAAGTTTTTTTTTTTTTTTGTCGGGCGTTTCAGAAGAACAATTTTTTTGTTTGTTTGGTTGGTTGGGAGAAAAAATGGAATATTTTTTAAGCCGGGAAACTTTAACAAGTCTTTCTCAGGCCTAATTATAATATACTTATAATAATTATAATTTTTAATTATAATTTTATGTTGATAAAAAAAAAAATCACATTTTTTTTTTTAAATTTTTTTTTCCTATTTTTTTTTAAGATAATTTTAGTTTTTCATTTTAATGGCACTAGAAAGTTAAGTGATATACAACATTTTTTTTTTTGGAATAACTTTTGTTTTTTTTTTTTTTTGTCTTCGTATTTTTGTTTTTGTCAAAAAAGCATCTTCGCGGTTTTTTTCATTTTTTTTATTCATTTTTCGTTTTAGGCAATTTTTGTCATAAATTTTTGGAAATTTTATCAAACTATATTTACACTTTTACGTTTATTTGTATGTTTGTTTATTTGTTTGTATTTTTGCGTGTATGCGAATGTTTTTTTTCGTCTTTAAACATTTTTATTTACAAAATAAGTTATTCGCACTTTTAGACAAATTTAATAATCCTTTTTTTTTTTAATTTTTGTCCAAATGTTAAGTCAAAATTCTTTTTATACGTTTTTTTTCACTAAAAATTGGAAAAATTACATACGAGAAAAACGGGCGTTTAAAAATAAATCAAGGCACATTTTTTAAACAAAAAAGAAAAAAACTAGCTAAACCAATCAGGTGGAAGGTGGTTTTAATCCCAAATACCATTTAAAAAAATTATTTTTTTAATTAACAGGCTAGGCTAATTGCTACGAAAATTTTAACAAACTAACAAATCTTAATTTCTTTCTGTAACAAATACCTATGTAGAAAATTTTGGTTTTGTTCAATTTCAATTTCAATTTCAATTTCAATGAATTTAGTTGATTTTCTTTTTGAATTATTAAAAAATAATAATAATTAACGTAGTAAATTACATTAATTTAATTAATTTAGTACCGGCAATACTGATTTAAAAAAAAATATTTGAGAAAAATAAATTCATTATAATTTGTTTTCCACGTTAAGAGGAAAATTTAAGGCAAGTTTAAAATAGAGGTAGGCTTTCTAGAGAAAAAAAGCGCGTAATTTTAATTTAGGGTATTTAACTTTAAAAGATAGTTAAAGTTAAATTCCCTAAAATTTAAAACAAATTTTGAGCAAAATAATAAATTTTATTTTTTTAGTTAAATTAAACGAAAATGTATGGAAAAATTTTGAAAAACCAAGTCCCGAAATATTTAATTTAATCTTACGTTGCGTTTTATTTAATTACTTAATAAAATTAAATATTTATTCATTATTTGATCATCTTATTTGCGTTATTAATAAATTATTAATTTATATAACGTAAAGTATTATTATTATCATTATTATTTATTTTTTTTGGCAAATTGCACTTTTGATGTTTTATTTTATTTTAAATGTTTTTCAACAATTTCCATATATTTCCCATTGTATATTATTAATTATTTATTTTTTTTAATTTTTATTAATTTCTTAACTATTGCATATACCGATTATTAACTTAAGCCGGTTTATTGATTTTCTTTTAAAACTGTTTGCTTTTAAAAAATGTACCAATGATAAATAGGCCTATAGTTTTCACTATACGGAAAAAGGGTTAGGACAGGGGGCAGGTTTCAGGCTTTTTACTTCAATTTTATTATTATTATTAATAGGATATGTATTGACCAGTATATATTTTAACCAGTGGCAAAATACGCTTCATTTTTTTTCAAAAAATAATTGTTATAAAAAGTTGTTTTTCATCTTACCAACACAGAAAAACAAAAATTGCTAACTAAAAACAAAGATGTCGGAAACGCGATTAAGTTGTTACAACTACAAATTAAACTTAAGCCTAATTAATTAATTAATTTCCAAAGTTTTTAATTGTTTTGCATGATGTATAAATTTTTTAACCTACCAGCTACAGTTTTGTGCATAGAATTCTTAAACAAGAAATTAACTAATTTAAAAATGAGTTTTACGTCTCAAAAGTACAACTTCGGTGATGCTAATTGAAGAGTCGTTCGAAAAAATAACGAAAAACAAATCAAAAATTTTTTTTTTTTGAAATAATTAATTTTCACTTGGCAAAATATAAATTTCAACGCGTGAATTTCTTAACAATTTCTTTACCCATTATATATAGTTAAATTAAACCAATTAGTGCCCTAACATTTGCATCAAATTGCACGTCTATCTCATTCATAATATCGCGATAAAGTTGAATAACTTTTTTAAATTTTTAATAATAAATAATTTTCCTCTCTTTTTAAAAACTTATAAGAATAATTGAACTACATGATGATATTTTCTTTTAATAATAAGTTTTAACTTTTAACTCGATGTTCAATTAGCCTTATTCCTGATCAGCGCCACCTACCCATAGCGGCGACTTTGAGAACTACTGTAATCGGCAAGCCAATTAGATGTCGCTAAAATCTGGTGACGTCACTGACGAGCACTCTAGGGGTCTTACCAAAAATGACGTCACCAGATTTTGGCGACATCTAATTGGCTTGCCGATTACAGTAGTTCTCAAAGTCGCCGTTATGGGTAGGTGGCGCTGATCAGGAATAAGGCTAATTGACGTATTTGGCAGAATTGCAGACCCAGTTGACTGACGCGTTACGTTACACACACTGCCCTTAAAAATACTGACTGATATTTCATTTGATAGCGTTTGCAACGCAACAAAATTTTAAGTTTAATCATCGCCAGCTGCTGCGAAATACATCGAATCAAACACGCCGAGTTAAACTTAATTAAATTTAATTTAATTCAAAACACTGCATTTTAATTAAGGGTAATTCAAGATAATGCGGAAAAATTAATTTCTGCTAGCTTAGAAAAACAAAATACTGTGTCAAAAAAACAAACGAAGGTAGAATAAATATATATAAGTACGCTAGAAGTTGATTAAATAAACTAAAAATTAAAATTAAATAACTTTGCTGCGATCACGTCAACTGATTAATTAAGTAGGATTGTCAGGCAAGTACAATTACGTTCGTTTCGAGTAGACTCGGTATAACATAACCGAATTTGATTGATGTATATATATAATTTGTACTGGGAGCGGAATTCCATTAATAAAAATGCAATGTTTTAAATCTCAATTAGAATTAACTAATTAATTAACCAACCAGGAAGCCAATTATAAATTAAAATTAAAATTATATGATTAATTTCTTCGGGTATTATTAGGTGAACTAAAAACTAAAAACTTTGACGCGTAATTTACGTCAAAATGATCGATGAACTTCAAACTTAAAAAAAAAAAAAGGGGGGACAGAGGAACATATATAACAATATTAATTATCTTAATTTCTCCACAAAATTCCTATTTTGCATCTTTTCTTTGATAATAGCAGTTTAAAAAAAAAACGAAACGAAACGAAACGAAACGAAAACTAATTACCAACGAAAGAAATGTATTTCAATTGAAATATACAACAATCATATTGAATTGCTTAAATTTTGTAGTTGTAGTTGTAGTTTTGAAATGGGACAGATGGGATTATGGGTAAGAAGTTCATTTTCATTTTCATATCCATATCCATTTTTGTTTAAAATATAAATTATTTACAAAAAAAAACAGTAAAGTACCGAGCATTGTTGTTGTTGTTGATGTTTCGTAAAATTTGTATATTCTTATCAACGCTAAGTTGTTAGGGTACAAACATTCGTTTACTTTTCTTCAACCCAGTTTCATAGTTACTAATTTAAATTCACTTTTGAAGAATGCAATATATCGAACACATGCTGCAAACAAGTTAAAGTTAACTTAATAAATTTCCTTACCATTTTTGAAATCCTTTTCTTATTTCATTCTTAGTGATCCTCGAGGCATCGATACTTTTTTTTTTTTAATAATTCCCCATATACGAACATTTCATTTCATTTCATTTCACAAATTGCACTTTCGATTAACCGGTGAAAGTTTAGTTTAAGTTTGTTTTCAACATATTTTGTAGAGAGTAGCGTAATTTTTCATTTTTTTTTTGTTAAATTTTTCGTTATGTACAAAAATATACACATTCTTACAAATATTTTTTTTAGTAGTAGTACGAAACGAATCCATCCAGTTGCATGGTTTTTTACTTTTGCGCTCTTTAGAGCTCAAAAGTATTGTTTAAATGTAGAGAAGAGTAAAAAAACCTTTATGTTACGATAAACCGTATTTTAGAAGACCTTGTTTGTGGAATATTCATGGCTACAACAAAGTTATTCGTATCGTATCCGCATGAAGAAATAAACAAATAAATAAATCTTTATGCGAAGGGAGATTTTCAGATTTATGTTATGTGTGGCCGAGCCGCGTTTTTCTTTTATTTAGCGTGAAAAAAATGTTTTTTTTTTTTAAAAACTTATCACCACCGTAGTTTATGCTCATGTTTATCTTCCTCATTTCGTACGTACACAAATTCATCGCGAAATATAGATAAGTTTAATTAATTAATATATAAAAAAAATTTAAAAACGAAAAAAGAAATGAAAGCTTTACGTAACGTAACGTAACGTTTTGTAGATTTTTGTTTTAAAAAATATTATCGGATGGATCATTTTATGTTAAATAATAATAAAAACAGTAATTAATTAATTAATCTAGCGCACTGAAAGTTAATTTTAATTTTAATTGCGAAAAAACAATATATTGGCAGCTGCCAATTAATTAAATTGAGTACCGTTCCGTAAAACAGTTTCTTTGAGAGAGTTCAATTGATCAATCGAAGGGAAGTATAGACTATAGAGTCAATTAATTAAGGAAGAATTTACTTGAACCGCACTTTCATGATTTTAGTATAGAGACAATTAAGGAAGAATTGAATTTAATTGAATTGAATTGAATTGAACCGCATTTTCATCATGATTTATTTAATTTTTCAAAGCACTCACTCCCATAGTATTCGTATAGTTAAAAATCTAATCACGTGTCACTATCTTTCAAACGATTAAGACCTTGAAACACATATTGAACCAGTTCAAAGAGGGTGCTATGGAGAGTCAATTTACCGCAAGTTTTGTCCAAACCGTCAAAAAATTCTGAAGTGAAATAGAACAACGCGAAACAACCATGATTGTAATGCAAATACTCGAAAGAGATGAATGAACAAACAAAAGGGTGTGTGTAACAGGGGTGTGCGAGTACTCGTTAAGTTCGAGTACTCGGTTCGAGTATCGAGCCGAGTACTCGACTCGATACTCGATAACAACACATTGAGATACTCGAGACAGATTCGAGTAGCTTTTTAACATCTTAAATACTCAGACAAATACTCGAGTCCGAGGCTTACAACTATAGCAGACGATGAGTTCATGATCATTTATTTTGAAAATCACCTGTTCAATGTTTAATTGATCACTAACAATCTTTTTGAACTAGTTAGATGTTAGATAATTGAACATCTTCGTTATTTTCAAGAAATTTACAAAATTGCTACTCGACAAGTCAATATTTGAGACTCGATAATTACTCGAAAGAACAAACAAAATTTGACCTATCTAAATACTCGATACTCGAAAGTATTTTTGAGACTCGGCTCGATAGTTACTCGATAAGAAATTACTTTCGATACTCGGACTCGGCTCGAAACCGAAAAAACGGGACTCGCACACCACTGGTGTGTAAGCTTGCGCGCGAAGGTTCTTATTAAGAATTCAATGACTTACCTTTGGAGTGGCAAAACGTTAAATGATCTCCCAATTCCCAAAGGTCATGGCATTGCTGCAAATTGTAATAATGATTTCGCTGCCTTTGCATTGTATCGTAGATAATAGCCGGTATGCTGACTGAGCTGCTGCCCGAAGTTGATTGATGACTTAAGTTACCAGGCGGTACTATCGAACCGGGCGCCTGAGGATGACCAGATGAGCCATTGTTAGGTAACTAATGTTTGAAAGAAGAAAAAACCAAACGAAACCGCAATTTTCAGACGCGTCTCAATATTGAATAGGAGAAAAAGAAAACTACGTTCTTAAACGCTAACGTTAACTTACAGAATTCCTGCCATTTCCATTTAGTTCACTGCTACTATAACCGCTACTTTGAGAACCAACGGATGCCACGCTTCCCGCTGGAGAGGGAGTGGGCGAATGAGGCGAAGGAACCCCATTACCACCACCCAAACCTCTCCCGGGTTGACAAGGTGATTTTAAGAGATGACTATTGGTAAGAAGTTGGCTAGGTATGATGGCGTTTCCGGCAGCTAAACTTAGCTGCGCGGCGAGTTTGCCAGCTGGAGTCTTTTGGAACTCCATAATCTTTCTTTGTAATTCTTTCACTTCGGATTTACGTATAGTATAAAGCTTCAAGTAGAGTCGAGACTGGCATCGTAAGCTAATTAAATAAATATATACTATACAATTAGTTTAAGTTCTTAAACTTAAGCGAAGGAGATTGCGTGAAAAACGTGTGCTTACCTAAGTACAGCGAGTTTATTATCAGTGCTCCCTACAGTGGAACCCTGATTTCTGTGGAACTTTGATGAAGATATGGACCTACGAGAGAGTAAGTGGTAATTAGTACCACTAATGGTATCAATTAGTATTTTTCCATTTTTATTTATTTTAACGATTTGAAATTAAAGCGGTATTTACTTGATGAGCTGAAGAGTCTCTTTGTACATGGTATAAACTTTATCCTTATCGTGATGAGCATCTTCCATAGCATTGCCAGTTAAAATGAAGTAAAGTACCGCCTCCAAGTACGTCGTTACTTGTAGCGTTCGATTTTCCTGTAATTCAGATTCATCGTGACAATTACACACACACATTTCGTGACCCAAAACAGTTTAAGGTATCGTCGTACTTGAGGGAAGGACAAAAAAAAAGGCATACCTCTTTGTCCGCTTGATGCTTCAATCTTTTGGCTTCTCCGAGATAATAATCGGAAGATGATCTTTCATCTCTCGGCTCATAATCTAATCGACTTTGAGTGGTTGAAGCGGAATTTTCAATCGGCCCTTCTTTATCACAGTTTTTCTTTTCCCCTCCTTTTGAGCTTTCTTTTCCACCACTACCACCACCACCTTTTAAACTAGTGACCCTTTGTTGTGAAGAACTCTCGTCATCTTGGGGTTCGCGTTTAGGGGACATCTTCATTCTCTTCACTTTAGCGCCGACGTCCGTCTCTGGACGTTCGGCGATGTCTTTGCTACTACCCTTTTCCGTCGACGCTTGACTAGCGCTTTCACCGGATTTGCCATTGCCACTAGAATTAGAGGTGTTCGAAGAATCTGATTTTTCTTTGCTCCTATTCCGGTGTTTCCGCTTTTCCTCTTTTTCTTTCTTACGAGCTTCTTTCTCACTGACTACCGAAGCCACGTTCGAAGTTAATTCCTTTTTAACTTTAACCTTAGACTCTGAAGGAGTCTAAATTTATTAAAGAAAAACAAAAGGGGGGTTAGCTAACTAAATATCAACAACGACATAATGAGGGAAAGCTAAAAAAACAATATTTGCGTACAATTGCACCAGCCCTGGACGTCGAAACATTGGATTTTGGGGCTTGTTCCACCGGGACCTCCTTTTTAATCTCTTTCGACAAGCTTTTATCCTTTTTGGAGCTTCGTTTCGAGCCAGTTGGAGTGGCGGATCTCAACGAGCCATGATGACTTTGTTGGCTCGTGAATGACGCCAAACTGCTGACGCTATCCGACCGCTGCATTTTGCTCGTAACATTATCGTATCTCATTTCTTCATCCATAACCACATTGGACCTCTCTGACTGAGTTGTACTGAAGGATTTAGGAGGGATTTCGTATTAAACCGACTACATTCGACGTTTCAGATACCCAAAGGGCATTGATATCTCGCGATTCTTATAATACATCGCGTCAACTACCAGTTTAATCGCGTAATTAAAGTAACTGTCCACTTCCCGTCTCCAAAATAACAAAATATAAAAACAAACCCAGAAACCACCAAGTACCCATATTTATGACAAGCAACGAAAAATAATCAGGGACTTACTCATTTTTCTCCACTTTAATCTTCTGTCTTTTGGCATATGGCACTTCTTTCTTGTCCTCATCTTTGAGCTTTCGTTTGCTAGAAGTAGTAGTAGTAGTAGCGGGCGGTGGAGTTCTACACTTTGAGGGCCGTGAGGCAGCCTCCATTGAGGAATTTCTCTTTTTAACACTGTCTTGAGCTTTAGCATCTTTGGCGCGCACAACCGATTCGCGACTCGAATCTCGCTTGGTTACCGTCGCGTTCTCCGCACTATAGCGTTCCTGAGATACGTCTCTCCTCTTTGAACTAAGCCGAGAACCGTTATCTCCTTCGGCGGCAGTAACTTTATGGTAATCCAAACGGTCACCGATGGTCGTCTTACGCGAAACTGGTGGATATCTCGGTATCCTATCCAATAAGGTTAGGCTAATCCGAACCATGACTCTCGGTTGAGTCACCTCCTCGTTGTACTCTACGCGATTACAATTGGGTGTGGAGACAGCTTCGGAACGTTCTCTATCGTCCTCTAAGTCGGGAACGGGCATTTTCTTGGATCCGACCAAAGCTATCTTTTCCTTGCTCGACTTGGTTTTACCGGGAGGTCGCCCTGGTGTTAGGTTCTTTATTGGTACACTGAAGTCTTGGGTTGGTAAAGTTATCTCTGGCTTGGTAATTGGCGCGATGACGGCTTTAACCGGCAGTGGTTTCATTGGAGGCTGAGGTGGTAACGGATGCACCATGGCAAAAGGTTTCTTCCGAGGCGATTTACCAAACACAGTTTCTCCAACTTCCCCGGCTTCATCTTCTTCTTCGGCATTGCTAGCGGCGCTTTCATCTTCGCTAGCGCTGTTGGCACTACTGTCAGAGTCCGATGATTCTATGTATTCTCGCGACTTAAAGACTGGAGCTTTACCCCTAGGTTTAAGAAAGTAAAGAACAAAATTTGAAGCCCCCCGTTTAGCACACAAAAGCCCAATTCCCAAATCCCAACTCGACGTTTCGCCCAATCGCCCGCGAATCTTTTGAAATATAACAGAAACTTAAACTTACTTTCTATTCTTATCACTTTCGTCTCCGGAACACTTCTTGGTTGTAGCAACAGTTTTCGAAGCCACTTTTCCAGAACCAGGTGGTCTTCCAGGCATCTTGGGTGTTTTCCTGGGTGCCTCTTTGATGACCGGAGGAGGTTTCTCTTTTACTTTCTCCCTTTTGACCATCTTAGGCTTGGCGGTAGCTTTAACGGTCACGTTTTCACGAGGAGAGACGGATCGTCCCGTACTGGCCGACGAGGTCCTCTTGTTCTTGACCTCCTTTTCGTCGGAACGAGCCATCTTGTTAGCGTTTGGTCCTTTAGCCGGTTTCTTCATTCCCTTCTTTCCTGTAACGGGTCGAGGTTTGCGCGAATCGGCGGACGAATCATTCTTTCGGCTCGAAGTGACGGTTAACGACGACGGTGGTGGTTGTGGTGACGGACAAGAGCTCGAGGCCGAACTGGACCTCTTGGGAGAGACCGACTTTTTATCCTCGTAATCGGAGTCACTTTGATCACTAATATTTTGGCGGCTTTTGTGCATATCTCGGCGTGACTTGTGTTTGCTAGTTTTGTTAGCGGTTCTCGCTCGAACTGGTTGCGAAGATTCTTCGTCACGACCATTGTTACGTTTGCCGCAAGGAGATACTGAAAACCATACGAAGATATTTCTGAAAACTCGCCATTTTTGTCGTAAAATTTTTCCCCCCGTTATAATTACGACACAAACCCACCCTAAATGACGTAACAACAATATACCGAAGCAAAAATATTTAAAAGAGCAAAACAACTTACCAGAAGTACGCAGAGAAGAGGCAGGGTTATAGTAACTGGAAGAATGTCTTTTGGAATCCGAACTACTTGACTGTACTCTGAGATTTTCTTGTCTGTGCATAGGCGGACCAGCCGGAGTTTCGGGCGAATTAATGGGCGACATGAGATCTCCTTGGCTAGACGAGGCTGTATGATTGGGCCTCATATTATCCAATTCCATGATATAAGGCGTAGGACTTCGCAGGATTTCTTTTATGTCCGGAGTTGGATTCAAAAACTCACTAACGGAATAATGGTCCGCTAATGAATCGTGGCCCAAATGCATATTGGACTTGTCCCCTTTCCCGTCGCAAGAAGCCACGGTGTTATCGCTTCCGAGTCTATCTGACCGGAAACCGAGGCCGGAGCGACCGGGAGTGGCCAAAGTGGGGAGAGCCGGACTGTTCTTCTTTTCCATGAAGTATTTCAAGGACCAGTTATTTTTAGCGGTACTATCGTCTCCCGGACCATCATCAACGTTTCCTCCGCGTTCATCAACCATATTGGCTTCGAATTCTTTTTCTTTCGGACCACCTCTTTCTTTCAGATCATCATTAAGATCGTCGCTATCTTTATGGTCTTCTTCAACGTCTTCCTTGTCGTCGGAATCCTCGTCCGAAGACTCTCCGTCCGAACAAGCTGACGAAGAATTATTGGAGGAATCGTCGCTTCCGTGGTTGGAAACCACCGAATTCGAGCGCGGTGGAGAAGGCGGGTCGAGATCCATGGGAGAATGAATGGGAGATCCGTGTGGCGCGGCACGGGGTGAACCCGCTAAGGACCCCGGTGGAGAGTTGATCGCCGATCCTGGCAGCGAATGAAGTGGCGAACCGTTTACTGATCTTGGAGAGGAACCGCGAGGAGAAGACGGTGGAGAATCTGGCGGTGTTCCCGGAGGCGTCCCGGGTACACCTCCGACGTGGCGTGACGGAGGGCAGCGTTGCGACGAATGATTATCCGATGGACCACCGTACTGAAATCCGTAACTCGCGGATGGTGACCTGCAATCCGATAGACGATGAGACATATTCTTCTGTGGCAAATCCCCATCATCGTCACTTTCACTTATGGCTAAATCTTCTCCCAAAGTGGGTCTATTCGAAATAAATTGCAAAAAGCGAAGGAAAAAAACAAATATAATAAAAATCACATTTTTTCTTTATATTACGATAATTAAAATTGAACAATGCAAAGCGCTTGTCCTTAAAATTGGCAACTCTTTAACGCGACGTAAAAAGAAAGAAAAACTAACAAACTGCATGCCAAGCACGTGTTAATGGTAACAGTAATCGATGGTTACACAACCGGGTTGCGTGCTAGTGATGCAATAAACCAAAAAGCGCTATGGAAGGCAGAGATTTAAGCATCTCAATTCCATCGAAATATACATCACAATTCAATAAATTTATTAAATTAATCTTAAGTGATGGCTAACAACTTTCAATGCCTGAAAAATTCAAAGTATTTCTCAATATAAATTTCCATGTGCACGTCATGAAAAATGTTGGGCAGAAACATGTTCACTAGCTCGCCTATTTCCTTGTCTTTGTCTTCTAAAACTTTTTAACCACACCAGTTAACGAAAAAAATTTATTTTACAAAACTCTGTATTCAAAGCGCGTTAGTATAAAAAAAACCACCAAAAATCGGGGCTGTTTAAAAATTGATAGCGGAGTCAGCCAGCCACCCTTTCCTTCCTACGCCATCCATTTGACGAACGAACTTTAATCTCAAATAATGCTTTCAACTTTCACCATAAAGGTATATAATTAAACCATTAATAATTGTTAGTATCTAGATAACAAAAAGAAAAAACCTCTCCATTTTTAAAGAAGATAATCAACTAATTATGAAAAAAAGATGAAGAAACCTTTTGGCAAACAGGTTTTACAAAAGGCTAGTTTTAATATAAAAATAACTGAAACAAAAAAAAGTATAAAAACGAACGTACCGGTGTACCTAAACCAAAAATAAAACACCGTATCTTTGTTCTAAGAATTTTTATATTTAATCCTAAAAAGCCTTTAGTTTGACCAAACATTTCTGAAAAATGTCGATTCGTTTTTATTTATTTATTTAATATAAATCTCCAGCCAACTTCTTAAATATAATTAGGATATAAGGAAGGCAGGTAAAACCCATAATCAAAATTCCCAAACACTTTTCATCAGAAACAGTACAGCAAATGCGGAAAACATCGTGAGGTAAAAAATAAATGGCTAAGGGCAAGGTTTATTCCGAGGGGCCGGTCACTCAGTGTAATCGGTGTACAAGGCTGTACCTTTCGCTGTAATAAATTGATTACGCGTAATCTTTAAAAGCTCTGCCCTTGACAGTGCTAAAACGATTGCACGTAATCCGTAATCGGTGTACAGGATCTTTGACAGTGATTAGCCCCTCGGTTTATTCAAATGCATAGGTATAATCCTATTTCAATTTTCCAATCGATGCCAAAAACGAACTTTGGTTTATTTAAAAATATAAATTAAACACGCCTGATAATATCGAATTACGGTGAAGCAAATATTATTTCACATAAATATGCATTGACAGTAAGCTAGTAGAAAATGTTATATGACATTTTCAATGTCCTGAAGGGTCACTCACGAGGGGCTGACCACTGTAACAGTCCCTGTACACCGATTACACGGATTAGGAATGACCCCTTAAATTATATTAGCATTGTCTTTTAAATATCTTAGTTAAATCAGGGATAGATTTAATTTTCGAAGTAGGAATGGAGAACAGAGTAATCTGGGTGCGCGTCAAAGTCCCGGACCCCCTTCCCCGGGATGGAGAGGTATGAAAGAAGAGGCGGGTCATAGCAATAGAGGTAAAAAGGAATTACGTATTTTTCGCCGTCCCGTCAGCAACGTCATCAAAACGTAATTTAAGTGAGCCAATAAGATAATTTAAAATTTTCGTTACGTGTTGGAGGGAGGGGCTATAAGAACTAACCGTTCTCCATTCCTATCCCTGGTTAAATTTAATGGGGTCATTTGTAAAACACTAAAATAATGTTAAGAACATTTTGAGACCCAAAATCGCCCAATGGAACCAACCCTTTAGAATTAACTTACTCTAAATACACGTAAATACCCTATAATAAAAAGCAATCCGCAATAGGTGTTTCTCCAATTTGTCTGGGCACATCCCAGCTTGTTTCGGGACGGGTTTACTGTTTTTGTCGACGTCACAATAAATACGTTCAGTGAAAAGTACCAAAGATTTCGATTCAGTATAATACATAAGATTGGTTTATCTCACTGAACGCAGCCAAAACGTCACTCGAAAAATTCGTTTATTTGTTATGTCGTCTGCAAGAAATTTAAAATAGGTGTTTCTCCAATTTGTCTGGGCACATACCAGCTAAATTATTATTTAAACCGGTGAAAGACAAGAACTTAACTTTGGGCGAAAGTCGATTACAAGGGAAGGAATCCAGTTTCTATGAGGGACCTAACCACGATGGGAAACCCAGACAAACCAAACCGAACTGAACTGAACTAAAATAAAAACAGTAAAATTTGACCTTCTAGGA
Source organism: Phalangium opilio (assembly GCF_054372755.1). NCBI lineage: Eukaryota > Metazoa > Arthropoda > Arachnida > Opiliones > Phalangiidae > Phalangium > Phalangium opilio. The sequence goes on along the minus strand of NW_028324187.1, from coordinate 448,376 downwards.
TTTCAAGAAACACCTATTGAAAAACAGCTATCTACTCCAGACAGTAAGTCAGTAACCTTGATTCCTTTGTTACTGTATAGATCAAAGCATCTTGCGCCGGGGAAACCAACCCCGAAATTGGGCCCCCGGAAGTGACAAAAACCGAAAACTGACCTCCCGCATAACGACTGGAGGGTGCGCGTTGCGTTTTTCTCTTTTTTTTTTTGTTTAATCAGGAAGATAGTACAGAGATGACTTCCTCAGAGAAATCCCCCAATCTCGACTAACCGTTTATTCTACATCCCAAGGGGTCGGATACTTATATCAATTTCCCTGTAACGTTCCACAAGAGAAAATTTAATCTTTTAAATGTCCCATCCCCATGAACTCCCTTTCTATTATCACGAGTGACGACACACAAAGTTCTGTAAAAGTGACATGCACGTGAAATATATCACATAAATTTGAAAGGAAATCCGCGAGTCACGGGGTGGACCTCCCATTCCGTCCCCCTAGTAAATATGGACAGTTTTTTTGGGGGGAAGATCTGTTACAACCGTAGTTGCAACAAATTTAAGTCAACCCCACCGACAAACGAGAGAGTGTTTCTGAATTTCCGGAATAGGGAAATTATCTAACGTAACTCTTAACCGTATCATTTTTAAGTCGCGTTACATGAAAGGCAACCATACAAATTCAAATCGACTATAGCTTCCATTACAGAGAAGCCATTTCAAATAAAATAACCTCATGGTCGATTGGGTCGTACCTTACGTTATGTTAAGTTACAATCGACAGAGTTCATAGGGGTTCCAAACTTAAGCAACATTTCTATTGCGTAATCTGTATGTTCCTTCCTAAACACCCGAGATGGAGACGTTTCCTAGCTTTACATTAACACTAATTAGCATAACTAATTTAAGTGCATCCACTAATTCGCAGCGAAAAAAACAATTAAAAGCGTTAAGTAACATTTTCGTTGCATACCCATCATCATGTTTTCGAAAATCCACATGGGTTTCTTTGAACTCGCGTACGTCACCAACAACAGCAGCACAACACCACGTGTTATAGATAAAATGGGGGGGGGGGATGAATCTACCTTCCAAAGAGCAAACTGCGCGAGAGTTGGATGGCTGGCTAGCTAGCTAGCAACACCACAACCGAAGTGACGTTGGTCAACGCTTATAAAAGCCATTGGGAAGGACTTTTTTCTCAGGGCTGGCTTTTCCGCGACGTCATTTCTATCCAACGATAAACGGGCCAAAAGCGCGCCTTCTCTTTCGCGCGCGCAACCAAGACAGCCGGAGAAAGATTGGTCGTGACGTCAGAAATGGTGGCGCAAAAAGTAAAAGTTGGCGGGAAAGAGAGGGCTGCAAAATAACCGCCAGGGTGAAAAAAAAAATATATCGGGGAATTTATCGCGTCTGACAATGGCTATAAACTCTCCGAAGGTTTTTCTTTCGGAAAAAGGGCCTTCGGATAAATTTTTCACCCCTATTTTCTCCTTATTCCTGTGTATATATTTTTTTATTCGCACTAAATCGCGAACAGAGGGCGTAGGTGGAGCGTCGTCTTTTTCACTGACATAAGGTTCCCCCTAGTTACAAAATTCTCTAATCTTTATACCGACCAATCGGGAGAGCGGTTAAAAAAAAAAAAAAAAAAAAAAAAGAACGACAGTCGTAAATTATTAATTATCTTCTCTTCTGTCAAAATGTTCCGAGTTTCTATTTAAAAATATTCCAGAAACTTGTTTAAAAGGAAATTAATAATTTGCAATGCATGAAATCGCCGCGCGCCGTGTTACACCACCCCGTCTCGCACTAGTGTTCAGGGATAAGATGTCATACAGGGGCAAGAAGTGATATCTAGTTTATTAGGGAGAAGGTATAAATTCGCCACATTTATAATCTAGCTTTATCTCCAGTCCAAACGTATAGTAGGTCCGGAGTTAATCCCCGCCTCTAAATTACAACCAGCATCTCATTGGTTCTTGAAAACTCACGTCAGCGCGACGCGAATGACGAAAATTACGTATTTTCCGACTGAGGAGAGGCGAAATAGCCCGGCCTCCTCTTACACCCCCCCCCCCCATGTATTTTGAAATCGGGACTGGGACTATGGCGCGCCAATACTTAGGCATCTTATACCTTCTCCCTAATAAACAAGATATCACTTCTTGACAAGGGCAAGGAGATTTTGAAGGGGAACGTCAGAAGACATTAAAGAGGGAAAACAAACAAACAGAAAACAAATGACAGTATTAGAAAAATAAATCGAAGAATTCCAAGCCAAAATCACGTTCCTCTCTGAAAAGAGTGGTATTAAAATGCACACGTGATTGTTATAAAATTCCTTCCCCCTTCCCTCTCTCGATAAAATGGTTAGAGAGGCAGAAAAAGTAAGATTTCTTTTGTGTCCTGGCCTCTATATAGTTTCTTTTTTATTTATGGGCAGAAAAAGAAAACAGAACTTGTCTGGAACAGTAGAGTAGAGAACGAGGATGCATTCGAAGTATATTTTTTCCCTAGGTATTTTTACACCTTTATACCCACAACGTAAGGTACTGTTTCTTTTATATAAACACAAAACAACTTCAGTTGGTACACGAGGGAAAATTCCTAAATAATATTTGCACCAATCAGGTCCCGGGGTTGTCAAAGGGTTACAGATTTACCATGGAAGAAAAGCTAGGTAGGGTTTATACGCCAATAGCGACGCGGTTTCAATAAAGGTGTTTTTCTTGTCCTTTCCCCCCCCCCCACTGTTGGTGGTCCGGGAGACTGCAGAGGTTTGCATTTGTGTTTAAATCAGTCAGTACTTGGCTTGACAACCGCCACACTGAAGTTAAACCTTAAAGAGTGATTTGTCTTTGAGGCGAGGTAAGCGATATAGAGTCGAGGTAAGCGATATAGAGTCGAGGTAAGCGATATAGAGTCGAGGTAAGCGATATAGAGTCGAGGTAAGCGATATAGAGTCGAGGTAAGCGATATAGAGTCGAGGTAAGCGATATAGAGTCGAGGTAAGCGATATAGAGTCGAGGTAAGCGATATAGAGTCGAGGTAAGCGATATAGAGTCGAGGTAAGCGATATAGAGTCGAGGTAAGCGATATAGAGTCGAGGTAAGCGATATAGAGTCGAGGTAAGCGATATAGAGTCGAGGTAAGCGATATAGAGTCGAGGTAAGCGATATAGAGTCGAGGTAAGCGATATAGAGTCGAGGTAAGCGATATAGAGTCGAGGTAAGCGTGATGGAGGCGCGGTAAGCGTGATGGAGGCGCCTTCAACCAAAGGTAAGCATGTGCTAGAAGTACTCTGGGCATGCACTGGGAGACAACATGGCCCATGAACATCACAACCCCATCTCCCATCACTCCTCCAAGGTGCGTCACGGAGAATCGGGGGCTAATTTCCTCAAACCTTAAAGAGATTTTAAGTTTTTGACATACCACCTAAGCCTTTTACTTTACTTATTTATAAACACACCCCTACTATTTATCCTAAGCTTATTTCCACCAAAAAATTGGATTTTCCAGATCCAGATCATTTTGGGGGGCCCCAAAATTAATCCAATAATAAAGTTGTGTCTTAAACACTTTACCAACGGACCCCCCACTTAAAGAAGGGATGGCATGGCTGCGGGAATCAATACGAGAAAAGAAAGCAAAGCGGCAAAAGACATTCCGAGAGAGGTTTTTGGTTCGTGATGGAGACAGCCAATAGAGAAGGCCCAGGTTCTGACTATACCATGAGAAACTCTCGGTTACAGATAAAAGATACACAACAAAAATAATAAAAGAAATTCCAAAAAAGGGTAAGGGCTCTCTACCCTAAAAAAAAGAAAGAAAGAAAAAACAGAATCCAGCTGACATGGCTTATTATTCAAAATAATGCACGCGAACATGTCACGTGACTCGAGTGGAATTGAAGCCAAGTCATTCCCTAACTACGGAAAGAAACCGAACGACGCGATGAACAACCAACCAGCCCACTTACATTTGAATAAAAACATTTCTAAAGGTCAACAGGATTTAAACCGAACCTTAATTCTACAGAGCAAGAAGATTAATTTATATTAAGATGGATTAATATGTTTGAAGAGAATGGAAACCCTTTCTTTTTTTCTTCTTACGTTTAATTCATTTTGAACGAGTCTTTCTATGTTTAAAAAAGGAATTGAGGTGTAAGCCTTTGCCCTAATTTGAATATTTTATTCGGTTTTCCGATTGATACTTCGTTAGTTTTAATTCAGGTGATAAAATATAAACACAACCGTTGACTAATTAAATTTAACTCATTTATTTATGAAGATGTATAGGTAGTCATAGTTAATTTATGTTTGTCTGTCAAATTAGAAACTCATAACATAGGCCTATGGTGTACAAAAGCGCTTAGTTTTCAAAGAAAAACGAAGATAACTTCAAATGAATCTACTTCTAAATTAACACATTAAAACCATTCCAATTAAATTAAATAAACGATCTTCTAAATCTAAAGAAGAAATTTAAAGGAAAAAAAGGATCCGATTTCCTCGAAAATAAATAAACAATCTGATTGTGGGGTCAAAGTTCAAAGTCAGTGAAAATAATGATTTTCCTAATAAAAAAATAGTAGCGACCTTAAAAAGTGTTTTTTCCCCTCGAATTAACTTCTTTTTGGTCTTTATTCTCTAGAATTTCTTCTCTCTCTCCTCTAACAATCCCTGGGAATCAAGGAGGGATGCGCGGGAGCAAGCAAGAGATAAGGATGGAGAGAAGGAAGATGACAATCATTTGAGGAGATGGTTACTGAAAGCGGTGGATGGACTAGGTTCGTACCTCTCTCTTAGCTTTTCGCTAGAATTTAACAACGTATGGGATTTGCTTTTTCTCTTTCCTTGGAAAACGGCGAATATTTTACGGGGAATTTGAAGGAGAGCAGAGTGCCGACCATGCAAGCTTGGAGGGGGAATGGGAGGAAACGAGTTCCACTGAAGGAATACGGAGAAGGGAGTTCTTGGGGGGTTTTTCTATAGAAACCGATTTGATATCGACAAACTGTTTGTTCGATCAAATACGCCCTCCTCTAACACTTCCCGGCAATTGAAATATGCCACCAGTAAAAGGATTTTTCGCAAAAACTGATTTGATTTTATATCCCATTTCTCAAAAGTGAATTGTAAATAAAAGCGAATGTAAAACAAGATTTGTGTTAACGCAGTGATTAAAAAAGGTCTACACAGGGTTCATATAACTTTTGGAAAAACGATTTCCCCACGTTTTCCAGGTTTTCCCCCATATATTTCCCAGAGTTAACCAGTTTTTACCCCATATATTTCCCAGATTTTCCCCTCATTTATTTCCCTGAGTTTTCCAGGTTTATAATCCCATATATTTCCCTGAGTTTTCCAGGTTTTCCTCCCATATATTTCCCGGAGTTTTCCAGGTTTTCCTCCCATATATTTCCCTGAGTTTTCCAGGCTTTCTTCAAATATAGAGTAATAACAACGGGAGTGCGCAACCCCTTCAGAGAAAACTTACTCAAATTTCCCTAATTCCCCGGAATATTACTAAAAATCCGAAATTTCCCCGAGTATTTTGTCAACTATTTATCTCCCTGGCCTTATGTTTTCCAGACAATTTATACGAATCCTATTATAAAAATTAAACTAAGGCATATACACGACGTAGATTTAAAAAATAAAATGGGCCGTCAAACATACGTTAAAATATCCTTCCTTTCTACATAGGTAGTAATCATTTCTGCGAATCACGTAATTAACGTCAATTAACCCTTTTAATTAAAAAGGACCTCCCTTAAAAAATGAGCTGGAAAACGAATAGGGGGAAGATGATTTTAATGGTTAGACTCGCGACAGAGAGCCGAGAGGGGAACCCTGCACAAAAGAAGCGCGAGGCTCCATTTTAAAAATAATGAACTTGTCACATTAACCAGTCATTCGATTAAACAGCGAAAATCGCTAGGAGTACATGCCTCCTGTCCCCGCCTATGTATATGTACCCAAAAGCACTGCAAAAGATACAATACATCTAGTGGCAGGATGGTCCGGACGAAACATTGGGTACATAGTAATTTTAAAATTTATTTATCAGACGCGGTGGTTAAGACCAGTTTATGTTTGTTTATAAGATCTTTCTTGAGGTAGCCACTGCACGTAAATTTTATTTTCTAATTTCCTTAACCGCCTGAACTATTAAAATTCTGACCAAGCAGTCGAGAGAGAGAGAGATAAGTAGACATTTAGGTCAACCCTAAAAGTTAAACCTCCCGGACTTATCATATTTCAAAACCGTACGAGCGTGGGCGTGGAGGGCGCGAGATACAATCATAGACAAATTAGATTTCATAAGGATTATGGACCAAAAATGCAATTTTGATGATTTTTCTCAAAGGATGATAGAAAAATGCAATTTAGATTATATTCTTCAAAGGCCTAGTTCCAGCAAAACGGGATCTAGCAAACTGAAAACCGAGACTAACAATGAATGGGGGATAGGCGACCGTGCAGATTTTTCGAATCCCCGCTGAGGCAAAATTTGAAGGGGTTCTAGCTCAACTGAAAGCGGTGCAATGTGGTTCTAATTGAAGATAAATAGAGGGTCAATTCAACCCACTTTGCACGATTTTCAGTTAGCTATAGAGAGCTTTCGGTTGTGGGAGGAGCTATAATTCGTGAGATAATTTTCACGGCCATATTGGTGGGTTCGATGCAGAAGGAAAGCTGAAAGAATCCCACCAATATGGCTGCCAAAACACTGGTAAGACTTAGGAAGGTGTGACGTAGTAATCATAACCCCTCAAGATATTGTCCGAAAATCAGCTATAGCACGGTCGTCACATTGTAACTAAGTCCCCAAGGCTGTAAGATGCAAGAACCCTTTTCGTTGAATCTCGGCCTTTGAAGTTGGTTGAAAAGGAGAACCCAACCACCGATATGAAAGATTATTTGTCTAACTTTGGAAACCGATGCTTAAAATTCAGTAAGCGTGTTCACTTTTCCATGATAGCTTTCCTCTCTTTCTCTTTCGCCTTGCCTTCAAAGCTCAACTCGTTCAGTCACTTCTAGAACAAGGGGGTCTCTCCTTCTCTCTCAGCCGTATTGTTCATGGGCGGAGCTAAAACTCTTTACCTAATGGATAGATTCGCAAACTGTAAAAGGCAGATATAGGTCGATACCGGAAGTTAGGAACCCAACCCCCCAGTGGTCTCTCCTCGCCCAGCTCGAATGTCCCTACGGTACCGACCGACCGACCCTAGTTCTAAGCCTTGGCCCAGACCATACATACACCACACCACCCATCAGCCACAAATATTGATCCGAAAATTGCGGCATACACCTTACATTCTAGACACTTGTTTTCTCGTATTTTTTTAAGGGGACTTTTTAGGGCTGGAAATAAGAGAAAAACAAACTGTCAGAAATGTCTATTTTTGGTCGTTTTATTAAAGAACGGGGAGTTCACGTTAAACCTAATTTTACGCGAGATATCTCCCGCGCATAATGTTTATATAGACTCATTTTATATACGATAATCAAATGAGGATGCTAAGCCTAATCCTAAATAAGTCTTTTATAAACTTTGTTCCTATTTCTAGTGACAATAATGAACCCAAGGCGTTAAAGCCTTAAAGTGAGGTTGAAGTGGAAAATAGGGTGATTTTTTATCGATTCTTCTACCAATTATAAGACCTATGATAGTGAAACATCCAGGAAATATCCCCGAATGACTTTAAATTCATGGAGAATTTGAAATGTGCACCTCCGACCAATCGCGTAACGCCCTGCCTTCTTGTTAAAGAATATTCCCGTGGCACGTGCGCTTAGCGTGAGATTTGATTTGATAAAAATTGCGCGAGAGATATAGAGCGTGTTAACAAGAAGGGCGGGGCGTTACGCGATTGGTCGGAGGTGCTAATTTCAAATTATCTATGAAATCTCAAACTAATTTGAATTTTAAAATCATTCAGAGTTATACACATGAACAGATCTTATAATTAGTAGAAGAACCGATAAAAAATCACTTGATTCTCCTTCAATCCTAATCCAAAATAAACCATTAAAACTATTTCTAATCACTCCATCCATATAGCGGTAGATTTTAAGTTTTAAAGTGGTGGAATCAATATCAATCAAATAACAAATTAGGCAATAAACTATAAGATCCCCTAATCATTACCATCAATTTCGTTTTAACGATTACCCACCTTCCCTTTAAAGCGACACCGATGTCTGAGTCCCAGGTAAATAATGACCTAATTTTCCGTTAGAGAGTACAACTCCTAGACTACTACCTTGCAGTCGGTCGCTGCTGTTAGGGTGTGATACAGCGGTAGTTAAGAATAATTCTTAATTACAAGGATGTATGTATACAGAAAGGAGAGCCTGGAAAATGGAGGTGGCGTGGCGGGAGGTGAAGTGGGCTTGGTGCTTAAAATGGCGTATAACATTTAAGGTTTCCTCGGACAACGGTACCTATATCAATTCTCCCAAATTATCAATTTTGTAGAGCGACAATCTCACGTATTCCTCCTCCTACATACTACCAATGCGAGGGATGCATAATATAAAACTTAAGAGACAAAAGTGTCATGCACTGTCTGAAGTGAATTAACGTGAAGTTACAAGACATTTTCTTGTAACCTACCATTTTCTCTGAAGAATTTTTGAAGAAAAGTCATAAGATTGTGTTTAAAAGTGAAAATATCCCATTAAAACTATCATTGAACATATAAATTTCCCTGATGTTTATGCCACATTTTTACGCGCTCATTTCAAAACCCCTGACATGGCCAACTTACATATCCTTCTTTTACCGGTAATCTAAGTTGGCCATGCCCACGAAATCTGGTTCCCTTATTTTCCAATCAAATTAATTAATTTTAGATGGTAATATATGCTATAGTAACTTTTTCAAAATGAAAACAAACCCCAAAAACCTCGGGTTAATTTACCACGAAAGTGAAATGATCAAAATAACAAAAAAGAAATAAAAAATATTGGAACGAATCCAAAATAGTGGAAGAATATGTAAGAAAGCAGTTTTCTCGTTGGGTCTTATAGAAGACCTTGAAGAAACTTTAAACACGGATAATAATGGGAGTCATATGTCGTATTAATATCATATTCGAGGATTAAATTACCGCATATTACCGTCCCCCTTTAAAGTCCCTGAATAAACTAGAATTTTAACTTAAAATTTCATCATTTTCGTTGAAAGATTTAAAGGCGTTACCGATTTTACACACAAGATGGCGTTAAAGTGTCTCTAACAATCGCGAATCGCGCCCTTTAGTGTCATGCGGAATAGACCATTTCGAGGTAACTGAAAGGGAAAGACATGGGGATAAAACTTTGCCTTCCATCTCGCTTTTTGGCGCATGCGCCGGAGTCTTTTTAAATCATGAAATTGCGCAAAGACGGTCAACCCTACCCCCTTTTTTCACGTCGAAAAGGTCTATTATAATTACAGCATTACAAACTAGTTCCAATATATTAATTGTAAAGAAGATTAATAAAAGCAGAAGGGGATAATAAGAAGAAGGATGCCACTCTGTATCCTCTTAATGCTTTAGTTATGTAACGTCATTCTTCCCAGGCTCACCCTTTTAGTTTGCTTTCCCGCTCATCAAATTACAAATGGGCATCGCACCGTAAGGTGAATTCTATAGTTGTTTGGCACTAAATCCCCAGCAATCATCCCACAAACCTCGTCTTGACGTGGGACAAAATGCGCAAGCGCGTCTTGCCAAATATTTAAACGCTAATAGAGTAATGATGAGGGAACTATTTATCGTGTATGTGATTCGGTTTAGTAACCTTGCTCTAAATGTTCCGATGTTGGGAAGAGTGACGTTACACTTACCGCGCTTTGTGGTACACTTCTCTCGAAGAGAAGTATTATATACTTCTGATAAAAGTAACAATTAACACTCACGGATCAGGTTGCTTGTCTTGCCTACGTCCTCCATTGGTTGAGCGCCCACGAGAAGCTGAAGGTAAAGAAGAAAACACATTAGAGGATTTCACATAACAACTATAAAAAAAAAACACGTTAATAAATATCTAATTAACAATCACACTTCATCTTATGACAAAACTGCTAACTGTATTTTGGTGAAGCAACCTATTTAAATTTAATTTAATATTTGAAATGGGGGAGTAATGTTGTTTACCGTGACTTAAATTAAGTTAATTTGCATAACGGAAAAGGTCACATTAATTTACGAGCAATTAATATAACTTAACTTACAGAAGGAGCCTACGCGTTAGGCCTCTCCGTGAAGCGGATGACATTTTTTTTACCTTTACATTGGCCAATCACAATCCCGGACACAACATTACGTAATTGCTAGAATATTCTTTAATATTATTATTAAAAACGGTTCCAATTTGAAACACATTTCGAATAAAAATAAATAAAAAACATTTAATCCGCTTAAGCCTTAAACCTAATTTTATCTTAATTGTGTTTAACAATGGGTGCTGTTAAGCACAAACCGTTGAAAATATAACACCCCATAAAAATCAAAATCGAAGGGAAGGAAAGGGGTTGGTCTCTCGAATCGTCTTTGGTTCAACTGTCATTTCCAAAATACAAAGGGCGGTAAAAGGAGGGAAAGTTTAAGCCTTGGTCCGTTGGGAAAAGCTATATAGTAAGGAGTTCGGAAGAATGCGGCGAGTTTAGAAGCCAATATATATATATATATATATATATATATATATATATAGTTCAGTTTCCATCTTCAAACGAGCTCTGAACGCTACACCAATTCATTCCAGCTTTGCACTGGACACCAGGGTGACCAAGGCAAGCTATTGTTACGCGAGGCAACCCTGCCTTTCTTTGATATTAGAGCAAACATAGATTGAATCACGGTATAAATAAGGTATTGCAATGGGCGAGGATAAAGGCATAGCACTGGTAAAGAGAGATCTGTCAAACAACACAGTGATTAAACGATGTTCTCAACCAACCAGTCGCGCATTTTTCGAGATCCTTCTTTGGGGAAAAAACTTACAGCCTAAAGTAGATAAACTAGAAAGCAATAAATAAAAAAGAGCAGACGAAACTAGTTTGCCGGACGTTACTCCCCTACCTATGATATATTATTCAAATCCATCGCCATGTTTTCTTTTTTCTTTCATTACAAAAATGTAACCCCAAGAAGTGATATCTAGTTTACTAGGGAGAAGGTATAAATTCGCTACATTTCCAGCTTTATCTCCAGTCCAAACGTATAGTAGGTCCGGAGTTAATCCCCGCCTCTAAATTACAACCAGCATCTCATTGGTTCTTGAAAACACACGTCAGCGCGACGCGAATGACCAAAATTACAGTCATATTTTCCGACTGAGGAGAGGCGAAATAGCCCGGCCTCCTTTTACATCCCCCCTTGTATTTTGAAAGGGGGACTGGGACTATGGCGCGCTAACACTTAGACATCTTATGCCTTCTCCCTAATAAACTAGATATCACTTGTTGGTAATCCAAAATCCTTTACAAAGGCAACTCCAAGAAATTTGTTACTAACGCGAAAAAAAAATATATATCTGAACACTTCGAGTTAATTTCTTTCTGATAGAGTACAGGGCGATATGTAGGGGGTGAGAATTAGGAGAAGCGAGTTGAGCTGGCCCGAGTGACGAGGGGAGGGGTAAGCGAGAGAGAGAGAGAGTAAAGTTGAACTGGCGGAAAAGATGCGGATGGTGGCGGTGGTGGTGGTATTCGATTCGAAAAGTGGAGAGAGATTTCACCAAAAACCGAAAAAAGAAGAAAACGCTATCGAGGCTTCATGGGGAAGCGAATGGAGGAGGAAGAGGAGGGGATGAGAGAGAGACCAAACGAGAAAGATCTCAAAAGACTTCAAGAGTATATTTGTTTGGTAAAGAAAATCGGGACTCGTATCGCTAGAAAAGATACTACCCCCTGTAAATACTTTATCTCAGTCTGTTTATCGGAATCTCTCGGCGCCTGAGCTTGACAACTAACTGTAGTACTGACTGCTAAATAACCCAGAAGAGATCAAATTTTTTTTTAAAAGGGGAGCTGTCAAATATGGGATGGCGGAATAAATGTTACAATTACGTGTTTAAAAAATTTTAAATGAGAGATAGGAATTGTGGCTTCCTAATTGACGGCGTGGGTTTGACTTTTTTTTATATATATATATAAATCCGCAATTATAATATCAGTAACGTCGTTAAGCCTATTTTGAAATGGGTATTGTTTTCTGATAGAAAACCAGACGTTGTTATCAGTACCACTGTTAAGCCTAATTGGTCGAATTGAGGCTTCTACATAATACTAAGCCTATAATTTGTCGAATTAAAGCTTGTACATAATCCTAAGCCTATAATTTGTTGCTTTGAAGCTTGTACATAATCCAAAGCCTATATATAATGTTGTCGAATTGAGGCTTATACATAATCCTAAGCCTATAATGTTGTCGAATTGAAACTTGTACATAATCCTAAGCCTATAATGTTGTCGAATTGAAACTTGTACATAATCCTAAACCTATAATGTTGTCGAATTGAAACTTGTACATAATCCTAAGCCTATAATGTTGTCGAATTGAAACTTGTACATAATCCTAAGCCAATGTTGCCGAATTGAGGGTTATAAATAATCCTAAGCCTATAATTGGTCGAATTGAGTGTTATAAATAATCCTAATCTAAGCCTAACTTGTCTAATCCAGGCTTCAACATAATCCTAAGCCTAACAATATGACAAAGTATCATATCAGCTAAGCGTGGCATAGAAGTATATTCCGGATATCCGGATCGAAGACCAATTAAAGCCCTGACAAGTAACCTAATATAACCAATACCTCTTATCAAATATGGCTGCCGAATTATTTCTCTGCCAAAACAACGTTATCACTCCTTAAAGTTCATCCGCGAAAAATAAACATAAGGCGACCCGACTAACAGTGAGTGAGTGAGAGAGAGAAGGACCTTCTAGATAAGGATAGATAACTCTGGCATAGAGACAAAATTTTTGTTCGGTTTGGTTGTTGAGGGTTGTATAGTTTACGCAATTATAACGAACAGTAATCTGTCGCTTTCGACGAAATGTATCGTACTCGTACATTTTTTTCAATGTACAAGCTTGTTTTATATTCCAACGGCAAAACATACGTTACTGATTTAGCATATGTAGGCCGGATAACTATCATTAGAGAATGGAGTGCGCGTTACGTCTACACTAGCCTATTCCCGCGCAAAAAATAGGCCTAACTCCTATAGTTAAAAAATTCTAGAGAAGTTAACGCGATAGACCTTATTATATAACTCTGGGTCTACCATAAAAAAAATATATTTATATTATTTAACCGTATCTTCGAAGGATGTCGCTTCAGTATTATGTACTGAAAGAATCGAAAACCATGCAGGGAGTCTCTTTTTGGGTCAACGTAACTTGAGACTATAATAACGGTGGTATTATCGTAAAGACGACTTTCGTAGTGGTGTAAGGTTGTATTGTACAGTAAACCCACCGCCACCGACTAAGAGGGAGGAGTTTAAAGGAACTGATAAAAACATATATATATCGCGCCGAACGTCTCGCCAAATTCGCGCCACACACATACTTGAGAAACCTAGTAGGCCTATATTATTTATTTTTTACCAGTACCTCCACCAACCACCGGATATCCAGCTTAGTGACGTCAAATTTTTCGAGAGTCTGACAACACTGTACCCAAGTTTAAGCCGAGATAGGGGGGGGGGAATTTTCTCTACCCACCTTATTGAAAACTATTTATATCTCTTTATAATACTTAAGTTTGAAATAAATAAAACTGTTGATCCGATGTACCATTATGTTTTTGTGATCCATCTATCTCTAAAAGCTTTTTGTATATTGTTTATAATACGAAGCCTACCTAGTACCATAAGTTCATAAGACACGTTCCTATCATAAGTTTGTCACTGGTTACAAACTGGAGCTTGTCATGAAGTGAGGGAGGTAGGTCATAGATTCGAGGTAAAGCGACGCCTGGTGAGGCCCTGTCTAAATAGTAAAATTAACTGCAAAACTAACCGAGTGTAGTCAATTCTCGCTTGTCGTTCTCGGACTAAATCGAGCTTTAAGTCTCTAGCAATGCGAACTATATATTGTCGTCATACTTATGGGAACATATCTTATAAACTTATGTAAGTACACGTAATAGAGCTAACGATATTGTAATCTAACATAATGTAAACGTAGAGACCACATTACGAACTATATATTGTCGTCATACTTATGGGAACATATCTTATAAACTTATGTAAGTACACGTAATAGAGCTAACCATATTGTAATCTAACATAATGTAAACGTAGAGACCACATTACGAACTACATATTGTCGTCATACTTATGGGAATATATCTTATAAACTTATGTAAGTACACGTAATAGAGCTAACCATATTGTAATCTAACATAATGTAAACGTAGAGACCACATTACGAACTATATATTGTCGTCATACTTATGGGAACATATCTTGTAAACTTATGTAAGTACGCGTAATAGAGCTAACCATATTGTAATCTAACATAATGTAAACGTAGAGACCACATTACGAACTATATATTGTCGTCATACTTATGGGAACATATCTTGTAAACTTATGTAAGTACACGTAATAGAGCTAACCATATTGTAATCTAACATAATGTAAACGTAGAGACCACATTACGAACTATATATTGTCGTCATACTTATGGGAACATATCTTGTAAACTTATGTAAGTACGCGTAATAGAGCTAACCATATTGTAATCTAACATAATGTAAACGTAGAGACCACATTACGAACTATATATTGTCGTCATACTTATGGGAACATATCTTGTAAACTTATGTAAGTACACGTAATAGAGCTAACCATATTGTAATCTAACATAATGTAAACGTAGAGACCACATTACGAACTATATATTGTCGTCATACTTATGGGAACATATCTTGTAAACTTATGTAAGTACGCGTAATAGAGCTAACCATATTGTAATCTAACATAATGTAAACGTAGAGACCACATTACGAACTATATATTGTCGTCATACTTATGGGAACATATCTTGTAAACTTATGTAAGTACACGTAATAGAGCTAACCATATTGTAATCTAACATAATGTAAACGTAGAGACCACATTACGAACTATATATTGTCGTCATACTTATGGGAACATATCTTGTAAACTTATGTAAGTACACGTAATAGAGCTAACCATATTGTAATCTAACATAATGTAAACGTAGAGACCACATTACGAACTATATATTATCGTCATACTTATGGGAATATATCTTATAAACTTATGTAAGTACACGTAATAGAGCTAACCATATTGTAATCTAACATAAATGTAAACGTAGAGAGACCAATCTAGAACTGACAAACACGGACATCTGTTTTTATCACGCGTTGGAAAACGAGGATTCTACAATTTCTATATATCTAAGATTAGATTAAATAATGAAAAACATTTAAAAACAAAACTTACTCCAGTTCCTTCCACGGTTTTGCGTGTTAGAAGACTGCGAGGTAATATGACCCGGATCGTCAGAGATGGGATCCGGTGAGAAGAAACATCTTGAGTCTTCAACTCGAGGTGTTTCAATGGCTGATAGTGGTGGCGGTACACCTTGTTTCATTTCCTATAAAGGTTAAGATTAAGTTAGGATAAATAATCATGCCTTGAAACGATGTATTACAATGTTCCCTTATCCATGTCCCACATCACTGAACTGCCAGCCCCTCGCAACATACAGTCCCTGACCAATTAATTACCCATCCCTATCCATTCTCGTACATTGAAGAGTAGTTGTGTTAAGACGAACGTACCTGCAAGATTGTCTCTAGTTCCACGGTTGAGCCACAAGCAGGGTCCAAGGGTAAATCGTTAGGCACTGGTGCCGACGGAAGCTTGGGTATTCGAGGAAGGTTGTTACTTTGAGCCAAGTTATCTCCATTGTGAGAATTGTGGTAAGAAGAATTATTGGAAGCTCCCCTCGAAGACGAAGAGTTGAAGTCGAGCCCGCTTTTGGACACGGCCGACGACGAGCCACCGTGCGGGTCCGATTGTAGCGCGTTGTTGTTGTTGGACCTCCTAGAATCGGGCCTCGAAGACGATGACAACGAAGAATTGTTCATTTTGTTGGGCCGTCCATCTTTCAGTGTTGTTGAAGACGCGGGATTGACTGTGGAGGAGGTGCCGGAAGAAGAGTTGATCACGCGATTGCCGTGAGATGAGGAGGAAGATAGAGGATACGGAATTTTCTTACGATGACCCTTTGAAGAAGAAGTTGGCAAAGCGGAAGTAGGGGGAGGTTCGGCGTCTTTGCCTTTATTACCGCGACCACCGCCACTTTGAGCTTGGTAATTACTCGACCCGACAATACTGGGACCTGAAGATGAGTTCTGCAAAAAGACACCAAAAACAACAATGTCAAAAATATCATTTTACGATAACGCCGCTAAGGTTAACCTAATAAAATTTAGAACCTCTATATAACAAAGAACCTATTCAACTATACTCTTAACTTTGGCCTAGATTTTTTTTTAAACCCTCAGTCCTCAGGTGAATAGTCTTGAGTACGTAGAAAAAAGAAATGGAACTGGGCCAACTTAAGTTACCCCCTCGATTCCTCGCATGACACACGGCATGGTATACTTTCTAAGATCAGCATTTTATTATAAGCCTAATTTAAGAAACAGCGAGGAATATCTGCCACTTTAAAACTATACTTTAAGGTTTAGCTAGATGACAATGGGCACGCGAGACAACTAACTCACCTGTGATTGTTGAGAATGCTTAGGTTGTTGAGACGGATGGTGGCCACGATTGTTTCTGTGATAATTGCCCATAGAACCGCCGCCATTACCTCCTCCGGAAGAGGAACCACCAAAAGAGGGGCTTTTGTACTGACCATTGGCCATCCCTTTCTTGACATTGTGATCATCGTGGTGAGAGGAAGTGTCTTTGGAGGACAACCTATGGTGCTGACCTTGAGAGACGCTATTCGAAGAGGTTACCGAAGCCGGATTACTACTAATCCCAATTAGATGTTTGGGATCGGCTTCCAAGTATCTTTGAACCTCTCTAAAATCTCCTAGAGTGTTACGAATTTTTCTGGACGTCTCGTCCTCCAAGGCAGGGTCCACCTAAACACAACAACAACCAATTCTCAAAGATTAACTTTCATGACGACGCTATTGGATGGAAATTAATAATTCTATAGGCAAAGGTCATCAAGTCATCATATCATACCTTGATCGGTTGAGGGAAGAAAGGCTTAGGCGTAGATTCGCGGTGTTCTTCCATACCACCACCGGGGCCACCATTACCACCGCCCCCGCTACCACCTGGTCCGTTTGAACGACCACCTCGGTTAAAGGCTCGAGCCCTGGCTTGTCTTTCCTTCTCTCGCAAAACATCCCTGTCAACGCTGTTGAAACAAACAGAAAAAGAAAATAAAGAATGAATAATTAATGTTAATCAAACATTTAAGTGAACTACGCAACACTTCCTGTACACGTTAAATGAACCGAAAACTAACCGTAACATTTAAATTAGAATTTATTTCAGTTTAAAATATTCATAAAAGACTAAATTATACGAGAATTCACGAGATTTTGCGCAACTTAAGTTTTATTAATTCCCAACCCTGATTTACAAATTCTCATTAAATCTCCGCGCAACCGAAAGGTTCGGATGAGTTCTAGAAAGACGTAGGAAGTTAAATTTAGTGGAAGTATGTTACGGCATTTAGAGAATATTCACTTCCTTTTGAATTATTATTCCAACGAGAACTAATTTCATCCGATGGGAAATAAATTACTAAACTAAACTTCCAGAAAATCATTAAAATTTCGCTTTGATTTCATTATTTATGTTGCCAAACTTTAAGGGAATTTACGACAGGCACGTCTTACGCAGCATTGGATAAATCTTAATTGAGTATCATACACCCCTTTACTTTACAATCATTTTGGCCTATTTTTCACCTAATTTCCGCATCGACTTGCGCACATCTTTTAAGTAGAAGGTCCTACAGACTACAGTGGTCTCTTTTCGTAAACAACGCGGTATTCAATTGGTTAACAAACACTTAAAAAACAAGAAGAAATAATTGAAAGATAAACCATACACTTTCGCAAAATTATCCATTTGGCAAGCGAGATGGTGAGTGAAGTCAGTTCTGACGTATCTCGTCAGAAAAGAGAATCGGACTGCAATAAGGTAGCGTTGGTAGCACAGTGCATGGGGCTATTTCTAAAGGTCCAAAATACCTAAGCGCAAGTTGAGGGGATTTTGTCTCTCGAACGTACGCCCACGAGGACGAGGCGCAAACCTAGAGTTACACACGATGTATGGGGCAACACCCCCTCAATTCTATATTATATCGACTTTTGCGGGGTTGGATGGGCTGTAGCCCCCTGCACTCCACTTCACTCCGTTCCGTTGTGGATGGGGTGGAAGGAGCCGCCAAGAAGCGAGCTACGGTGCATGCGGTGTTGAGTTTCTAAACTTTTCTCTCTTCTTTAGAAGGACTACAATGCGTGGGCGAAGTAACCTTTCTTTTGTATATTACGCTATAGTAACTCAATTATCTTCAAAAGATGGTTGGTTGGTATTCCGCGGTATCCAAATTTAGACCTTATAACCGCGTCAAATTCCACGATGACGTAATTAAACGTGTTAATCTTAATTGATTTTAAGCCTTTGCCCCATTCCTAATCACTCACTATTGTCTCTCTACATACCCACGCGTATCACAAACGAATTAAACTACGCGATAACAAATTAACAACTATTATAACACCGCACCGCTAATTTTGGTGCAAACAAATTTATTTAAAAACGTATAGATACGGTTTGGTTTCCCTATAGCTCGACGTTACTCTCCAATCTAAAACTAGCGCGAATTCGTCACTGATGACGACACATAGTTCAACCCACACACACAAACTGACTAATAATAATCGCCCCTTATTGACACACTATGAGGTTCAAAGAATCAGGCAAAAATAAATACTCAAAAAAACATACGCGGGGCAAGCTTTGATTTTTTTTAGAGATAAGGGATAATAAACTGTCTCTAATGCTTTACTACTATAGAGTTCAAAGTTCAAGTTAGTATACTCAAATATAGAAGAACAATTTTATGTTGAAACCAAAGGGCGATTTTTATCTTTTAAACAAACAAAACCACTGTTAAAAACAAATAAATGAAACTTATAGTAAATAATATTATCCACGATTGCGACAAAAAAAACTTAAGAAGGTTACCAAAGGGTTAACTATTCTTTCACTATTAAAATACAACGACTTTTAATTAAGAGGGTTTTTTGAAAATTCTAATATAGTAAATAATATTATTATCCATGATTGCGACAAACAACTTAAGAAGGTTACCAAAGGGTTAACTATTCTTTCACTATTAAAATAACGACTTTTAATTAAAAGGGTTTTTGGAAATTCTAATATAGTAAATAATATTATCCATGATTGCGACAAAAAACTTAAGAAGGTTACCAAAGGTTTTAACTATTCTTTCACTATTAAAATACAACGACTTTTAATTAAAAGGGTTTTTGGAAATTCTAATATAGTAAATAATATTATCCATGATTGCGACAAAAACTTAAGAAGGTTACCAAAGGGTTAACTATTCTTTCACTATTAAAATACAACGACTTTTAATTAAAAGGGTTTTTTGGAAATTGTAAACCCAAACAAAGCCTAATGGAGTAAGAACAACTGTATAAACTTAAAACATAAAAACAACTGTATACATTTAAGAAACTTATACTATACAGGGTGTTTCTGAAAAGTCCATCAATAATGAAGGAGCGTGTTTATTAGGCCATTTTGAATCGAAAATGTTCTATGACATTTTGCCGTCCAAGCCACTGTTTTTGAGTTATGGTTTGAATGTTTTAGGGATGATCCCTTAATTAAATTACAAATCTATTTCAATTTTCTAATTAAATTTAAGGGGTCATACGTAAATTACTCCAATTCCAACTTGAAAACAGTGGCTCGGACGGAAAATAGTCATAGAACATTTTCGACTCAAAATGTTCCAATAAACACGTCCCTTCATTATTGATGGACTTTTCAAAAACACCCTGTATAGAGCTCGGGACAAATGTTTCCCCAAAACAATCCCGGAATTGTTGTTGACCAACAATTGATATCCTTAATTGATGATAAGCCCTAGTTTGTACCAAAACAAATCCGAAAACTAATAAAAAAAACATCGAACTAAGTGTTGTCGTTTAGAAACGTCTCGTTCTAACGATTGAAAGGGAGAAGCTGATCTATTTTCGACAAAACAGTTAAGGATAACAACTAACACGGACGCGGTGGCATTAGATCCAGATATAATCAACCTCATTTGGCCTCTCCCCTATTACAGCAGCAAGCAATCTCTTGAACACGCAAGTGTGTTACCGTACTACCTCAAAAGGGGTGAAAACAGTAGGACTTTAATTTCCTGTCAACAGGCGGAACCCTTAGAGAATCAGCCCAACATCCGCCCCCAGGGGGGGGGCGGAAAGAGACATAAACCTTGTTTACAAATCCTTCCCCATGCAGCACACACAAAACTCATTTTAAAGAGTCCACTCGATCTCATTGATTGGTCAAAAATGCCTTGGAGATATTTTTGTTATTTGAATAAAATATAAACTTGTAACTTGTTTGTATTATTATTTTTCTTTTAACATATATAAATGTTATAAATTTGAACATACACTAAAGTTTGAAAGTTTTAATGGTAACGAGTAAATTTTAAATTTATTCTTGTAAACTATGTAATTACAACTTATTTTATAGTTGAATAAAGAACCCAATTATGAATAAAGAACTTTTAAAGATAATTTATATTCCCCCATGCAACCTACAATCAGTGAATTGAATTTTCGAGTGACATTGATATACTATAATCATAACCTCTCTTTGCTCATGAAAAAAAAAACGTGGTTTTGAATCGACAAGCCACCCCATTTTCTCAATATTATTAAATAAATAAATAAATAAATAAATAAATAAGACAATCCAGTGCAAAAGTACAAGCTTATGAAAATCTATAAGTTGGTTATTCATACGTTCTCGGTAAACTTATATATGTTCCTAATTGCCTAACATTAAATTCTCCGTAATGCTTATTAATTTTTCTTTTTTTAAACACATATTAATATCCTAAAACATTAACGACAAACATTTCCTAGAAACGACTGTATTGCGACATCAAGTCAAAGATTTAAATTAGTTACAAGAATTTTACCGTTTTCCTTTCTAACTTTACGTAATTTGAGATAACATAACACCTTTACAAAAAGTAACCAAAAACCCTAAAACAACAAAACCGCACATTTGAGATTTCTCGTGGAATCTTCTAGAGAAGCTATAACAGTAACCATGACAACGAGGAATCAGTCTAAAGCTCCCAGTTCGAGTCAATTCAGTTCAGTTTAAAAAAGAGGGAAAATCATGGAAGGAGGCAGGGGTTATAAACATTTCTATTAAATATATTCCACAGTAACCATGACAACGAGGAATCAGTCCTAGTCTTCTAGTTCGATTCAATTCAGTTCAGTTTAAAAAAGAGGGAAAATCATGGAAAGAGGCAGGGGTTATAAACGTTTCTATTAATTATATTCCACAGTAACCATGACAACGAGGAATCAGTCCCAGTCTCCTAGTTCGATTCAATTCAGTTCAGTTTAAAAAGAGAGGGAAAATCATGGAAAGAGGCAGGGGTTATAAACGTTTCTATTAATTATATTGCACGGGTCGCGTGCTAGGAAACCATGGAAACGCGTTAGGAAGCTAAGACATGGCATATACTATTAGTGCCTCGGTGGAGAGATAAGGGAAACATACCATGCGTGCGTACGGAAGCGCGAGGGAGAAAGAGAATTCCTTGTCGTCACGGACCTAGCGCGCCTTTTTTTTTTTTTTTTTTTTTTTCAATCGATTTGCCGTAGAATAGCGGTAGTAGCTAAGAGGGACCGGATACTTCTTCAGGGAGGAAATTCATTCACTTCCGGAGCAAGCGTTTCCGTTTGAAATCTAGAGACACTTGACAACAACGCCCCGTTATCAACGCCCGTGTTGCTATTCCTATATATACTTTTAGTTTCGGTAGAGATGACGATTTCTTTAGATATTTGTCCGACACCTCGGTAGCGGGGCTTCACCAAAAGGTTTCAATCTCAGTATTTCCGCGTCTTTTCTTGTCGACGTCCCATCTTCCAGTAAAACCAACCCACCCAAGAACCCAACCAACCGCCTCTCTATGGCTATGCCCTGGCATTCCTATCTGAAAGAACATCGCTAACTTGTTGATAGTGAGAAAAGGGGCCGGGTTTTACAAAAATCTGGCCCTTTGAATAGCCAGCCAGAGATCCCCGACCACACCAGACCGTAAAGGTAGCCCCTACAGGTTGGACAAACATAAAAAAGACACCTATAAAGCTTTCCTAATTACAACTATTATTGATCCTACACCGAGTCAAGTATCGTATCGACCATAACGTTTTAAGGCAACTCAATTTTAGATGAGTTTTAATACGTAATGTTTTCCGTATAAACTTGTTTTATTTTCATAATAATATACCAATAATTAACTCAATCTTTTATGATATATATATATTTGAGAAAGTGGGTTTGGTTGAGTGTTTATTGGCTACACTGAAAGCCTGGAAAGAAAAATCTACGGTTTCAATAGATAGCTTTCAGTTGGAGGAGGAGCTGAGTCTCGTGACATAATTTACGCTGCCATATTGGTGGGTTTAAAGGAGGAATGAAGCTGAGACCACCCAATATGGCTACCAGAATAGCGGTAAGACTTGGGAGGGTGTGACGACGTACTACTATCCCATCTGAAAGCTCTCTATGATCCTCAAAACACCAAATTTCCAATGCAGGGTTGCAACCTTATTTTCAGAACCAAATTTTCCCTGACCTTTTTGGCCGAAAGCGTAAATGTTTACAGCACGTTTTAAGTGCTTATTATTAAATAAACTCTCTACATTAAGTTTTCCAGTGTATTTGTTGCACCAAAATGAATAAGAAACATTTTAACTATAAATAACAGTCTTAAGAGATTTTTTTATAAAAAAAACTTTATAAAAACAATTCTAGACATTTTTAAGGATTGCTCTAGAGTTTTCTGTGTTAAGAGAAGATTGGGAGAAACTTTTATTACTATTTCAATACAGACTTATCCCCAGACATTTTACCCTCCAAAATCAAATTCCCTGACCTTTCCGGCCCATTTTTGAATTCCCTGACTTTTCCAGGTTTTCTCTGACCCGTGGCAGCCCTGCATTGAGTGGACCAATTTTCACCACAAAGTAACAGAGTATGATGGTATCCGAAGAAAAGTTATATCCCCATATTCACCAGCACGCACGTGATTTACAAGTGTTACCCCATGCAGATTGACTTTGGCAGAAATTGTCCTTTCTCTGTTGAATCGATTTTTATAATTGCAAACTGTTATGTACTACTACTATATACTTAATCTTTGAAAGTATACACGTAAAAGCAATCAAGTTGTGTTTACTACTAATGAGTTTACGCTCCAGAAGTCATACATTTTTCGTTTAAATTTTCTTTTTTTCTCCCATTATTATTGGTCTTCTTTTCTGTATTAAAGTGTTTTGTCTATACAATACAAAATAAAGTAGCAAAACGCCTCAATAATTTTTTGGCATGCCTCGACCGAGCGTGCGGATACATTTTTAATCGGATCAAACATTACTTTAAAAGGAAGGGCGACTGACTTTAGGACTATTGTATTTTAATGTAACACGCGTTTAACGAACAAAGGTTTTAATAGAGAGTTTAAGAAATTTATCGAAAACTCGTACAAAAACGTTTCGCCACTCGAAATCAGGCGCGAATTCAGTAACTTCTCAAAATAATTATGCGATTTCTCCCTAATTTCTCAAAATAATTATGCGATTTCTCCCTAATTTCTCAAAATAATTATGCGATTTCTCCCTAATTTCTCAAAATAATTATGCAATTTCTCAAAATAATTATGCGATTTCTCCCTAATTTCTCAAAATAACTATGCAATTTCTCAAAATAATTATGCGATTTCTCCCTAATTTCTCAAAATAATTATGCAATTTCTCAAAATAATTATGCGATTTCTCCCTAATTTCTCAAAATAATTATGCAATTTCTCAAAATAATTATGCGATTTCTCCCTAATTTCTCAAAATAATTATGCAATTTCTCAAAATAATTATGCGATTTCTCCCTAATTTCTCAAAATAATTATGCAATTTCTCAAAATAAGTATGCAATTTCTCAAAATAAGTATGCAATTTCTCAAAATAAGTATGCAATTTCTCAAAATAAGTATGCAATTTCTCCCTAATTTCTCAAAAATAATTATGCAATTTCTCAAAATAATTATGCAATTTCTCCCTAATTTCTCAAAAATAATTATGCAATTTCTCAAAATAATTATGCAATTTCTCCCTAATTTCTCAAAAATAATTATGCAATTTCTCAAAATAATTATGCAATTTCTCCCTAATTTCTCAAAAATAATTATGCAATTTCTCCCTAATTTCTCAAAATAATTATGCAATTTCTCCCTAATTTCTCAAAATAGTTATGCAATTTCTCAAAATAATTATACAATTTCTCCCTAATTTCTCTAAAATAATTATGCAATTTCTCCCTGATTTCTCAAAATAATTATGCAATTTCTCCCTAATTTCTCAAAATAGTTATGAAATTTCTCCCTAATTTCTCAAAATAGTTATGAAATTTCTCCCTAATTTCTCAAAATAGTTATGAAATTTCTCCCTAATTTCTCAAAATAGTTATGAAATTTCTCCCTAATTTCTCAAAATAGTTATGAAATTTCTCCCTAATTTCTCAAAATAATTATGCAATTTCTCCCTAATTTCTCAAAAATAATTATGCAATTTCTCCCTAATTTCTCAAAATAATTACGAATGTTCCTTGATTTCTCAAAATAATTACGAATGTTCCTTGATTTCTCAAAACGAACCGAGATTTTCACAGGCTATCTATCAACCATATATATACATATATTACACAATATTCTATGTTTGGAAGCTAACAGCACGTGAAAAATGATCAAATCACACACTTGTCAATTTTAATTATGAAATTCTTGTGAAATTCTGACTTAAACACAATTGAAGTTGCATGCCGTTCAATTTCCTCTACAAGATACCGAGAAAGTCGAAGCGCATAACTATAACATCCAATCAATAAACTGTATATACAAATATAGGAAAACGCGAGCTTCATAATATTTTGCGTTTCCAAGTAATTTAATCTCCCTTTTATTCTCTCAAATTCTAAACAAAAGCAAAAGACGGGCATAGTAAAAATTTTGCCATTTATTTTAATATTAATATATATAAAAAATGACCTATATAAGGTTCCAGAGGATGATATAAAATAATACTAAGTCGGAAACAGGAAGTTAACTCTTACACATACTCCTATGCGTACACCTCTGTATATTTTATACTCGTGTGCTTTAATTTTTTGTTGGTTTGTTTATATTACCGTACATAATAATTAACACGTTTAATTCGTAGAAGTTCTTTCTGAGTGAATGACGAGGGGATAACCACTCCAATTCCCAGTAAAAAATTGTGTAATTTGGTCTAAATTAACTTAAAAAGATAACTATTTAACACATTAAGTCAAAACATAAAATAAGGGTCGTGCATAAGGGAAACTTCAGTTTTAAATTCCCTGTAGTTTCAAGGGTTTTCCCTGACTAATTACTGCGATTTTCCCTGGCCTAAATCAACTTAACAGATAACTAATTAAGAAATTAAGTCAAAACTTAAAGAAAATAAGGGTCGTGTAAGTAGGGAAACTTCAGTTTCAAATTCCCTAAAGTTTCAAGGGTTTCCCCATATATCGACTTAAATTTTTGCTGACACTTGATGACAAAAAAGTGTCAATGTTAACATAAACAATATAGGGAAACAGCAAAAAGGCTGGGCTTGAAGAAGGCTCCTCCCTTTTACATCGACATAGTGGAGGATTTTATTTAGTGGGGGAGTAAAGCAGATTGGACGAGCACCGGTATGACGCTAAGTAGGTGGGGTTTCCTCCGTACCGCTGTGTCCCTATTTTTATAGACAAACCAATTCCACAGAAAATTGGTTTAAAATTATTATAAAATGCAAAGCTGTAAGATGCAACGGTGTGCAAGACTTTCCCAGGTAAGCAAAACGATTCCCTGACCTTTATGACCCTAATATTCCTGAATTTTAATGAAATTCTTTAACCCCCCTCTCCGACTGCTTTCCCTGACTTATGGGCTGGCAACTCCATAGCTATGTTTGAAGTTTCAATTTTGAAACAGTTTCAACTACAATTAATGGATTTCTTCAGAAAAATGTATTTACATTAATTTTGAATATTTTTCTTTTAGCGGGATTCTTTTGAGTATAAAAAGAAAGAAAGCATATCTTTACACACAGCATATATTTTCCGCTTGCTTTCACGCGCTGCCAGTTTTGGGTATATGTCGCGTAATAATATACCATATTCATAAACTGAGTATTTCCTGTTTAGTTTAATCGCAAATTTATTTGACAATCATATTAGAGGAACCGATTTTATTCTTTTTAAAGGAAATGAGTGTTAAGTTCTCGATGTGTATACACCAGCAAGAAGTGATATCTAGTTTATTAGGGAGAAGGTATAAATTCGCCACATTTGTAGCTTTATCTCCAGTCCAAACGTATCGTAGGTCCGCAGTTAATCCCCGCCTCTAAATTACAACCAGCATCTCATTGGTTCTTGAAAACGCACGTCAGCGCGACGTGAATGACGAAAATTACTTGTATTTTCCGACTGAGGAGAGGCAGCGAAATAGCCCGGCCTCCTCCCCCCTTGCATTTTGAAATGGGGACTGGGACTATAGAGTGCGAATACTTAGGCAACTTCTACCTTCTCCCTAATAAACTAGATATCACTTCTTGATACCAGCTATAGATATTTCGCCATTAACCTCGGTTCTCAACCCCAAAATGTCAACGCAAAGATCCTCATATTGATACCAAAATAAAAAAACAAAATAAATTACTTCATTGATGTGAAATATTGGATTGTTTTAACGAATCAAAAACGGATACGGGAATTGCGAAATTATTATTTTAACTCTTGTTCATCTCTAAAAAGGGTGTTTTGTTGCATGCGCTTGAAAATTATACTACTATACAAATAATAATAATAAGCATATATCCATGACCTACTCTTAAAATATGCTAATTAGCTAAGCTTCAATTCCCGTCTCTTGCTTAGAAATTTAGTGTCATTAGTAAAGTTGTTAATCGTTAAATTATTATATTGGGGGAGTTGGGTTGAAAGTATATTTCATCTTAACTGTTAAAATTTTGAAATTAAAAATCACGTGAAGTTGATTTAATCATTCTATTGTGAAATCCCGAGAAGAAACATCACGGAAAATTAATTTGCGAAGTAAAAATCTCGAGAATGAAAAAGAAAAATTATGATAAATTTCTTTATCAAGTAAAATCTCGAGAGAAAATCCATGTGAAATTAATTTATGAAAATAAATCTCTCATAATTTCAGGTGCAAAATTAGTTTATAAATAGAAATCTTTCTGAAATCCACATGAAATTAATTTATAAATCTCTCGAAAACACACGTGTTAAATTAATTTATAAATAGAAATCTCTCGAAAACCCACGTGAAATGAATTTCGCGTGCATAAATATTCGCCATTTATTTCAGCATTGACCCATTGCCCTTGCGCATATGTACCCATATCCTGAAAAAAATTCACAAAAATATTTCTCTATATTTAAATACACACAATATTAACCTAAACTACTAAAGCATACCGTTATATTGTTACATTTATACCACCGTAAATTATTCATATTCCATCATCACAAACGAGAATAAAAAAATGAATAAAAATACAATTTAAATATCTTAAATTCCTAAATTATCTTTTCGCGTTTTAAACAGAAAAATAAAATAGCAGTGCGCGCACCCAACAGTGCACCCCTCGACGTTTTTGCGACCCTGCCACGATGTATTTAGTCATTTTATTTTTAGTCTGGAGGTTTTTGTTTGTAACAGTTCCCTTTAATAGACAGTTTAAGCAATAATAAAAAAAAAACCCGGGCCGGAAAATCATAACCCCATATAAATAAGGACCGTTTTTCGAGACGAGGGACGTATAAACTCTCTAGGAATAATCATTTATTTTTTAGGTCCATCTTCCTCCTAAAAAACGGGATATATTGAGCGCTAAAATACGTTTCGGGGAGTGAAGTTAAAAGTAGTAGTTGTTTTTCCTCGCGTTTTGACTTCGAAACTCGCCTCCCACAAGGCTATAATATACGTGAACGAGAGAGCTAGCTAGCTACCTAACGCGACTCCAAGCAATTTTCAACATTCCATTCAAGGTCGCGGTTCCTCTAGCCCCGCAGCTTTCAAAAATCCCCACAATTTTTACCTCCATGCACGTTCTCCCTCTCCCTCTCTCTCTGGTAAAGGCACTGGTACAATAAGTAAAGCATACAGAAAAGTTTAAAGTGAGTCTGAAACGTAATTTACACCTCACCCAACAATAGTCATGTTGCAAACCTCACACCTCTTAGCTCAGTGTCATCCCCCCTACCACGCGCGTACAGTATCCGCTCTTACAAAAGCGCGCCTAGAGGGGGATACACCGTCTACTCCCCTCTCTACCGAGTACCGACGCTACTCCATTAACCCATGGAAAACAACCCTACGCAGTTACGAAATCATTTCACTGTCCCTTTAACTACAGAAAAGCAACGGTATTTTGGTAGACTCCCGGCGAAACACGTATTCTTTAGAACCGTTAATTAGCGGTGTTAATATTAATGGGGCAATATTAATACGCATAAACCAGTCTATCACTAACTACTATAGTTTAGGCTTAATCTGTAGCAATTTAACCTTGCTTTCCTAATATTCTTTAATATAATTCTAATAGCGATATTAACTATTTTTAGATATAAATGTTAATATACCTGTTCTACACTAAGCTAAGGACCCGGTAGTTTTTTGGAATTTTAGTTTTTTTTTTTTTTTAAACAAGAAATACTGATTTTGGTGAAAGATTTTTTTCTTCTAGAGTGTATTCAACCGTAGCATGACCTACTTTTTAAGAGAGTATTTATAACTTTTTATTGCTATTTAATTTTTATAAATATAAAAAATATATTTTATTTCTAAAACTTTCTCTCTAAAGTTTAAACAATTTATTATTTTTTATTGCTGGCTATATAAAATTAATAATTCACGGCTGCCGTGGCGTGTTTTCAAACCTTAATCCTTCAAAAAATTAATACAACCCCGGGCAAAATTTTAATATTGATTTCTCAAGATCATATAATAGGGAAACACCAAAATGGGCGGGGCTTCAGACGGTTCCTCCCATATACATCTACACTGTGGAGGATTTTGCGAAGTAGAAGGATGGTGAGGGAGTAAATATGATTGGGTAAGTAAAGGTATGACGTTATGCAGGAGGGGTTTAAAACTATTGAGTAACTGTCAATAAAAGTGTGCTAAAAATAAAAAATTAGGCCATTTAGTTGTTCAAATTATGTAGTCCAAAAAATACGCCTTGGCTAAAATTAGACTTATTGCTTGCTTGTGGAATAAGGGTGTTTTAATTTATACGCATGATTGCGTCACTTGGTCATGGAGATATGCTGCCTTTGGGCGAGTTTTCTTTATCTACATAAAATAATGAATATCGTTATTACAGCTAGAGTTCGTACAAACATTTTGGAATGAAATTCCCTGACTTTTCCAGGTTTTCCCTGACTAAATTCCAGAAATTTCCCTGATCATTTGTAATAACTTACATGACGTAAATATAAACTTCTAAACTAATTATTTTATAAAATTGTCGAAATTATAGAATAATACGCGCGTGCCATACTAGTTAAAGGCCGACTTCCAGCGAAAAGAGTTCTAGCGAACTGAAAACCGAGCATCGAGACCAACAATGAAGGGACCGTTCCGATTTTCGAAGCCCCGCTGGGTCAAAAGTTGGAAAGGTTCTAGCTAACTGAAAGCCGTGCAATGTGGTGGTTCTAGCGAACTGAAGATGAATAATAGAAATCCTTTAAAATTTATTTCCTCTCGAATTTTTGCTTTCCCCTGAAGGAAAT
Source organism: Phalangium opilio (assembly GCF_054372755.1). Classification (NCBI taxonomy): domain Eukaryota; kingdom Metazoa; phylum Arthropoda; class Arachnida; order Opiliones; family Phalangiidae; genus Phalangium; species Phalangium opilio. The sequence continues at coordinate 418,172 of NW_028324187.1, read as the reverse complement.
TCTCTATTGCGTATCTTCAGTTCGCTAGAACCACATTGCGCGGCTTTCAGTTAGCTTGAACCCTTTTACCCCAGCGGGGATTCGAAAATCGGCACGGTCGCTCCATTGTTAGTCTCGATGCTCGGTTTTCAGTTCGCTAGAACTCTTTTCGCTGGAAGTCGGCCTTTAAGTGAAAAAGTTTTAAAGTTTTAAAGTTTTAAAGTTCAGCTAGCTACTTGGACCAAGTCATCTTGCGACTTATTGCCACTTATCTAACGCCTTTACAATGCATAGAGGGGTGGTGGCTAGCCCCTATGCCACAGCTAACCGACAGCGCCCTATACTAACTATTACCGTTAACCTCTAATTAAATTAAAATTACTAATTTACTAATAATTCTAAAAATAGTGAACCGAAAGTAACTAAATTTAAACCAAATGAAGACGTTATAAAAGTGTGTCTCGTAATGAAAATAAGAGCAATTAAATTAGGCTTAAAGTAGAAAGGAAAAAATCCGTTAGATACACGGTACAAATCATCATCCAATAGAAATTTATACCCAACTTCACGGACACGCCTACAATTTAGGCTAAAATAAGTCAATTAATATTGCTTATACATATAGACAAGTATAGAGTTTTGAAATATAACTTTATATTACACGCTCCGAGTCTAAAATCATAGGAATAGATGCATGACCCTTTTCCATTAAAGAAGTCATCCGGGCCCTTTACTCGGCGCCATACAGAGGGAAGAAAAAAATTCATCGGGGGGAAAAAACCCGAAAAGACTAACAGTTTTCTCTTGTTTCTTGCTTGGAAACATCAATTTTTTTTTTCCTTGTGTCCTTGGTGTTTTTTTCTTGGATGGTAAGCCCATCGTTTATGCCCCATGTAAGCCTCAATAACTAAAAGAATTCCCCGGCTGTGTTCTAGCTTGTCTTAAGCGGGGATAGTTTGAAATTAATGATCCTTTCAAATTTCCCTCTTTATCAGAGCGGTGGGGGAAAAGAAACCGCGTCGTCAAGTTTGATTTTGGATTTGAAGTCTTCGAAGTTGCTGATGCCATTTATTTTTAAAAAAGGAGCTTTCTATCTCTATACTGGTTTTAAATTTATAATTTGGGTGTTGGTTGTTATAAACATGGATTCTGAGAATTTTACCAATACTATTACTAAAGGATGATTATGTATACATAGTTAATTCAGAATATATGAGGATTGGGTCCATTTACACCACCAGCCAGGAGGCGAGGCTACTGGTTACGCATTTTATAAGGCAAGTTGCCAGGACTCCTCCAGTGTAAAATGGTATCAATCCTCCTAGTCTGAATTAACTACCCCCCTCCCCTCAAAAAATAAAAAGGGTTCATTTGATTGGATTTGGAATATTATGTTTACTTTTGAGATTGGGTGAAATGTTGCAGAAATTTTGGCGTTTTTATGACGTTTACGGTGATAGATTTGAGATTAAAAGGGTTGGGGAAAATCTCACGCTACGCTTTTATAATGGGTCTGCTTGCCGCAGTTTTTTTAAGGTTTTTTTTCCAAGAAGTGATATCTAGTTTACTAGGGAGAAGGTATAAATTCGCCACATTTCCAGCTTTATCTCCAGTCCAAACGTATAGTAGGTCCGGAGTTAATCCCAGCCCCTAAATTACAACCAGCATCTCATTGGTTCTTGAAAACTCAAGTCAGCGCGACGCGAATGACGAAAATAACGTATTTTCCGACTGAGGAGAGGCGAAATAGCCCGGCCTCCTTTTACGTCCCCCCTTGTATTTTGAAAAGGGGACTGGGACTATGGCGCGCGAATACTTTTGCATCTTATACCTTCTCCCTAATAAACTAGATATCAATTCTTGGTTTTTCCCCGAATGTCTAAACATTCACTTTCACTAATTTTGAGTCAGAATATTGTGTTTAAAAATGACAAGCACCATCTGTAACCGTTGACCCTTAGGGGAAAATTTCAGAGAACACTTTCGACTCAAAATCGATTGACCATAGAACCCTTTTTTGGAACAACTATAGCAAAATTACAGAACCAGTATAAAACTCCAACCAATTTTCAAAATCCCTTCTTTTCCAGGTTTTAAAGCAACCCTGCAATATTATTTACGAACAATAATCACAATATTTGCGAAAGTTTTAAGTCTCTACGCATGCAGATAAGCGAAAGGTATACTCGTAAATCAAGTCCTTTCAAAAAGGTATAGAACTACAACGGCGCGGACACGGCTGAATAAACAATAGAATTAAACCCTTTTGAAATATATCATATCGACACCTGTCCTATTGTTATTCTTTTCCCTCCATATCATACAGTTCCTCAAATGCAATTGAATTCCCGCAATAAACACGCGCTCGCTACTGGAAATAGATTCAAACAGAGAATTTAAAACCTTCAGTCACGACATAAGCAAAGAACTATTAACTTAAAATATATAATTAAATATAAGTTTACTTTAAAAAGTTTTATTTTTTTTTATTTTATTTTAGTAAGTTTCCCCATATTTGCGATATTAAAAAAAAACATGTACGGTATTTTAACTCTTTAGGAATAAATTAAAATTTTACTTAAAAAACCACCTAGATTTTTAAAGCACGTTTAATGCATTAAAACCCCAAGAAATCAATGACGCTTACAACGTGTCACGAGAGAGAGAGAGAGGGACGGTATAAAACGCGGGAGATATTACCCGCCAAAACTTCGGATCACCATGGCAACCACCATAGATAACCATTAACAAAAATGCTCTAAGCTTAACCCTATACCTAAAAAAACACCCCTACTTCCTTGGACAGTGAGAGGGACTCTCTCTCTCCTAATAACCTTTAACCTCAAACATATATCTTAAGTTAGGGTTAGATAAATAGATGGTTGACCAACAACAAACAACTTGACCTAAGCCTTACACCAATCGTATGTAAACAGGAACGACATTTACGACTTAACCCCTAACATCCCGATTGTAATAACCACATCGCGATAGATGAAAAGTTATATCTAGTTTATTAGGGAGAAGGTATAAATTTGTCACATTCCCAGCTTTATCTCCAGTCCAACGTAGGTCCGGAGTTAATCCACGCCTCTAAATTACAACCAGCAGCATCTCATTGGTTCTTGAAAACGCACGTCAGCGAGATGCGAATGACGAAAATTACAGTCATATTTTCCGACTGAGGAGAGGCTTCGAAATAGCCCGGCCTCCTCTTACATCCCCCTTGTATTTTGAAAGGGGAACTAAGACTATGGCGCGCGAATACTTAGGCATCTTATACCTTCTCCCTAATAAACTAGATATCACTTCTTGGTTAGGGTTAGAATAATACATGCAACAATGGTTCAGCAACAACAAACAACTTGACCTAAGCCTTGCACCAATCGTACGTAAACACGACATCTACGACTTCACTTAACCCTAACCATCTTAAACCCGCTTCTAACAACCGCATCGCGATAGATGAAAATTTCTTGGGATAGACTGAGTTATTTTAACACCGAAAAGAAAAAAAAAAGCAGACCCAATTTGATGGGACGAGTGGATCCAGCCTGATAGAAAATGACCTTTTCGAGACATAAAAATCCTTCAAGACCATCACGGTCTATCATTTTGGCACGTGCTTCAACACACAAAAGACTTCTTCTATAACGGACAGATGCGAAGCCAGTAAAAAAAGGCTTAGGAAACCCAAACCCAAACCCTAGGAGACCAATATATTTCTACAAATGCAACAAAATCCAATAGCGCACGCGGTCAAATCCTACGGAGGATCTCAGCGAAATTATATTTTTAAACTTTTATAATACCTTTTTTTATTACATTAAAGTTCAAATATTACGGGGGTTGACCCATTTAAGTTATATACTAAAAGTTGTTAAAATAAATCCATAACGTAAAGTTCAATAATGATAAGCAATTTAAATAGCGAAAGCGGTTTTATTCGCTCTGCTCTGCTCTGCAAGGAGTGAACGGTTATCTACGATTTAAATTGCTCATTGTTTAGTGGAAATGTATCAATAAAATTTGTATAAAGTAACTAAATAAAAGAGTCATAAATAAAAAGAACGATCCTATAAAATTGTTGCCATAGGTAGTGATAGGGGAGGAGCTACATGGACGTGACGTCAATATTGGTGGTCTATATTGTATGCCCTGAGCTGACGATTTCCAATATGGTCGCCAAAACCACGGTAAGAGATAAGAATAAGAGTGTGACGTCACGAGAAAGTTCGTAGTAGCAGACTATAGGGAGGTAACAGTTCTGACCCTGAAACGTCACACCCTTCTATCTCTTACTGGAGTTTCATCCCCACTAACGGTTGGAAACAGTATTCTACGCGCAAAAATGCCAAACAGATGGGGGGCTGCGTGACGTCAGACTATCTCTTCCCCGTATCCAGTTGCTAGCTCTATATAGCGAAGAAGCGGAACCAATAGGATCCACCCAAAACTGACAGTTTGTTCGGGTTTAAAAAGAAACTAATTATCATTTTCAGCAAGACTTAAGCCTAATATTGCATTAATTATTAAGAAAATTCATGTCCTAAGCTAAGCCTAATGTTTGTTTGTTTCTCTTCTAATTCCATTAATCTCCATCCAATTAAACTTCTCATTTAAATTAAATTGACACAAAATAAGATAGGTGGTTTTGGCTTTCAAACGCGACACACTCGTGAAGGAGGAGGGAGAGATTCAACGCGATAGATTATGAAGAAGGTGGAAGACTGCAAGTAGAGCGAGGCACGAAAAAGAGGAAAGTTCAACAACCGTTTCAAAAGATGATCGACTTTCATCTACAAGTCCCTCCCTTCCATATTGTAAACTCTCCTTGCACGAGTCGCCACCATCTTCCGCGGGCTCCTTCCCTTCAGCAGCTAGGACTCAAGGAGCAAAGAGGTTTTCTTATACTAAGGGATGACGGTACACGTACCGGAGAATATTGTCTTGAAACGAAATCGTATATCGACTTCAAAATGATGTTTTCATACAATAGAACATCTTGATGTAACCAAGAAGTAATATCTAATATCTAGTTTATTAGAGAGAAGGTATAAATTCGCCCCACATTTCCCGCTTTATCTCCAGTCCAAACGTATAGTAGGTCCGGAGTTAATCCCCTCCCCTAAATTACAACCATCATTTCAATGGTTGTTGAAAACTCAAGTCAGCGCGACGTGAATGACGAAAATTACGTATTCTCCGACTGAGGAGAGGCGAAATAGCCCGGCCCCCTTTTACGTCCCCCTTGCATTTTGAAAGGGGGTCTGGGACTATGGCGCGCGAATACTTAGGCAACTTATACCTTCTCCCTAATAAACTAGATATCACTTCTTGATGTAACTAAGAGAGGGAAAGACAACGGGGGTTAAAACTCTGCCCTCCATCTCTCTTTTTGGCGCCTGCGCTGTAGCATTGGCTAAATGAGAGTCTGCAGACGCTTAGTAGGGGAGATTTTCACCCCTCTTAGTGAAAACCATCACACCGCACTATAAATATTCATGGAGAAATTTTAAAAATAAATTCACGCTTTCTAACTTTCTAGTTGTCACCTAATGCCGAAAAGATCTTCAACATTTTTTATTTATTTTTAAGGTTCCGTGAGTTCTCGAATTTCTATCCGTGCATTAGAAGGTGCGTGCTTAGGGTAAAGAACAATTAAACCCTGGAACAACGGCGACAAAGAAGAAATTAGAATTTTGTTCGTTGGCTCGAAATTGTCACGCGTTAAATGTCGCGCGAACAAATTGGTTCGAAAAATGGGAGGAATTTTTATCGACGAGTTTTAAGTTGTCGTGGGTGCGTGATTCAAATAACTTTTGAAAGAAACTTTAACAATTAACAAAGCTTCCTTTAAAAAACAAAGATCAGTAGTTATTTAAGCTAACTTTAGTGCGTTTCGAAACGTACCTACGGCTATAACGACACCTGGCGACGCTTTTATGGTGTAGCTTTAGACGTAATGCAATTTTTTAGACATATAGAGAGCTCTTTTGGGAGAGGAGCTAAGATATGTGAGATAACTTACACCGCCATATTGGTGGGTTCATTGCATAAGGAAAGATGAAACCCACCAATATGGCTGCCAAAACCGTGGTAGGACTTAGGAGTGCGTGGCGTACTACGCAGCCAACTGAAATTTACTCTATACGCCACGCAACACTTAAAACTCGCTTGTCACTTGTGTGTAGTAAGCTTAAGATTTGAAATAAATTATTCGAAATTTAGTCTTAGACATGGGGTAGTTAGAGGCAGCACTTTACGCAACGAATTGTTATCTAAAATTCTTCACAACCAATGAAAAGTTTTTAAAGTTAGGTTTGAACGGGTATTTCTTCTGACAAATCATGTAGCTGAGTTTAGACGGGATTTTTCCACTAAAATCGTGACTATATAACCTTTGTACGAAAAAAGAAAAAATCCCTTAAACTTTACAAAAATCACCGAATAAAATAAAAAGAACTTCGGGTTTTTTTTTCTTTTATAAAGGTTTCTTCATAAAACCAAATTTGGTGGGGGCGATGGAGGGGGGGGCGTAAAGGTATGACGCAATATTGCCAAAGAAACCCTTGATAATTCTAATAAAACAATTTTTATAATCATAAACGCAACCATGAGATCTAGGTTGAATAGTTGTCAATCAATACCACAAAGAAAAACATGAAATAAACACCATTTTAAGCCTAAATAATTCCATACTAATTAGTACGTTTCAATTTGTATTTAGTATAGTAATAAAAAAAAACATGTGCGCATGTACACAACCTAATAAGATGTACGAGAGAGAACACAAGGTCGTCTGAGATTCTCCATAAAACTCAGATATAATTAGGCTTTTCAGCCCAAGACGTTTGGAGTCTATTAAAATATACATACAGGCCAATGTCAAGGAGATCGTTTTTTTTTCTCCTTTCCTCCTCTCTACTAAAATCTAAATTATTTGCCCGGGATTGGGGAAAAGGACCTTGGAGGCCCAGGCTGCGTGGCAAAATGTATTTTGTTATAATTGCAAAATGGGACACACGTGCCTACCTACACTCCTCATGACTGGCTGGCTGGCTACGTTCTGTCTGTAGAAGCCCCTCGGGGGTCAAATAAAATGAACGCCTATAATCTACATTATTACATATAGTTAAGTAATAACTAGAAACCATTGAGTATCGAGCTAAAATACAAATTATACTTCTGTCGAAACGAACGAAAGTAAAACGATATACGCGCTTTATTATTAATAATAATAACCAAGAAAAATTATGATTATGTAATATCAGAAGGGGATAATAGAAGAAGGATGACACTCTGTATCCTCTTAATACTTTAGTTATGTAATATGATTCTTCCATTGTTCATGCACCTTTTTGTTTCCTTTGTTCTCCCGCTCATCAAACTTCAGATGGGCATCGCATACTCCGTGCTAGGGTGAATTCCATTACTGTTTGGTATTTACTAAATCCCCAGCAATCAATCAATCAATCAATCCACAAACCTTGATTGTCTTGACGTGGGACAAAAACGCATAATCGCAAACATGCGCCTTGGCAAATAGTTAAGCGTTAATAGAGTATAATGATGAGGGAACTATTTATCGCGTATGTGATCAGGTTTAGTATAACCTTGCTATAATAAATGTAAGATGATTTTGAGAAGACTCGTGTTACAATTACACACCCAGCTTTGTGGTATGTACAATTCTCTCGAAGAGAAGTATTATATACTTCTGATTATATTATTAGTTCAAAATATATCCTCATTAACCTTAAGAACATATTGATGAACAATCACTTTAGTTTCTATTCAGGGTTCGTACGAAATTTTTACATTTCAAATCCCCGACTTTTCCAGGTTATCCCTGACAAAAATTTTGGCAATATCCCTGACCACTTTTAAGGTCTTTACCAGAGCCCACTTCATCACACCTATCTCATATTTAGTATTTCTCGAAGCATAGCTTAATATACCAAACGAAATCCCTGACTTTTAAGGAAAAACTTTTAAATCCCTGACTTATTCCCCTAATTTTCATATCCCTGACTTATCCAGGTTTTCCAGGTTATCCAGGTTCCGTACGAACCCTGCTATTGATTTTCTAGCAACACACACACACAAATAAACAAACACACAGTTCCAAGTATAAACTAAATAATTGTAATATAACTATATAAAACAGTAGCTATAAAAGAAGGACCACCACCGGCCACAGTACCACTAAAACCTTTTTAATTCTCGATTGAGGTTAGAAACCTAGGTGTAGTCCTGATTTGTTTATAATAATATTAACGCGGCGTCAGTCCCATGATTTTCTTTCTAAAATTTCTAGGCTTGACCTGCTGGCCTATTTTTCTTTCCCTCGCCTAGTCACTTTCATTGAATTTAGTTTCTTAAAAACTCAAAAGAGAAAAATTTTGTAAACAATTTTTTTCTCCATTCACTCCAAAAAAACCTTTTATCACGAAATAATATCCAGAAAATGTTTTTTAAAAACTTTTGCAAAAATCGGCAGGAATTGTATCTCAAACTTGGTGAGTACTTTCCAGTTGAATAGAAATTGCGAAAAAGGTGAAGTTTAGGCACGGATTGATACATTAACGGTTAATCCTAATTGCATGCACCACCTACAATTTGTAGTAACTTCGGTTCAATAAAAGATACGGGCAAGAAGCGATATCTAGTTTATTAGGGAGAAGGTATAAATTCACCACATTTCTAGCTTTATCTCCAGTCCAAACGTAGGTCCGGAGTTAATCCCCGCCTCTAAATTACAACCAGCATCTCATTGATTCTTGAAAACTCACGTCAGCTCGACCCGAATGACGAAAATTACAGTCATATTTTCCGACTGAGGAGAGGCGAAATAGCCCGGCCTCCTTTTACATCCCCCCCTTGTATTTTGAAATGGGGACTGGGACTATGGGGCGCGAATACTTAGGCATCTTATACCTTCTCCCTAATATACTAGATATCGCTTCTTGGTTAGGGTAATCCCTTTTGAGTATCTTGTAGGTCTAATGATCCCTAATAGAGTGGTACTAAGACTGTAGGAGTTACGGGGGCGTGACGTCAATATTGGTATAGTCTAAAACTCTAAATTGTATGCCCTGAGATGAAGACTTCAAATATGGTCGTAAAAACCGACGTAAGAGATATTAATGTGACGTCAAGAGAAGGTTCGTAGTAGCAGACTATACTAGGGGTTACAACAATAAAGGATCGAATAATTAAGTCAAAAATATCAAAGATATCGCTGTTGCGACCATAAATACAAAATATGGAAAAGTTCTTATTTAATTAACCTATTGTGCAAAAAAATAGAGATACGTTTGAAGTCTTTAGGGAGACATTTAAAGTAAAATAATTACTACATATTCCCCAACTTCAAAAGAAGGATACTAACATCGAGTAACGAAGTACCTTTTCTAAAAATATACCCGGTTATAAATTAATAATCTTCAAACCCCTATAGATCAAAATTTCAACATCGAAGATGAAAATCATGAAACATACCCCCTATAGTGCGGGCATTACGAAATTTGAACCGAGAGGCTCGTCACTCAAAAGTTTACTTTAAAACTCTCCCAAAGGTTTAAAATGATTAAACGTAACCCGCCATCGATGTACAGTGATTATCCCCTCAATTCTACAATATTTATAGCGATTTGCAATAAAGTATATAGGCCTATACAGGGTGTTTCTGATAAGTCTGCATGGCATAAATTAAGGTGGGTGTTCTTTGGGTGCACGATTTTGAGTAGAAAATGTTCTGTACTTCTATCTCCATTTTGGTTGACCTAAGGGACACCATTTTCAAGTTATGATTGTTAAGAGTATTTTACGGATGACCCCTTAAATTTCATTAAGAAACTAAAAGTTAATGATTTCTAATTTAATTAAAGGCCGACTTCCAGCGAAAAGGGTTCTAGCGAACTGAAAACCTAGCATCGAGACCAAGAATGAAGCGACCGTGCCGATTTTCGAATCCCCGCTGGGTCAAAAGTTGGAAGGGTTCTCGCTAACTGAAAGCCGTACAATGTGGTTCTAGCGAACTGAAGATGAATGGCACGGTCGCTCCATTGTTAGTCTCGATGCTCGGTTTTCAGTTCGCTAGAACTCTTTTCGATGGAAGTCGGCCTTTAAGGGATCATCCCTAAAACACCCATCATAACTCGAAAACAGTGTCCCTTAGGGCAATCAAAATGGAGATAGAAGTTATACATTTTCGACTCAAAATCGGATCACCCAAAGAACATCCCCCTTAATTTATGCTATGGAGACTAATCAAAGAGAAACACCTTGTATATTGGGTTCCAATCATCCAGTACCCCTCTTGTAATATAATTCTTCCCCCCTAAATTAAAATGAAATCAAATGAAATGAAATGAAATGAAAAAGATTAAAAATTTATATATATATATATATATATATATATATATATATATATACTACAGGTTCTTGACCTATAAAATTTGTCGTGTAAAAAAAGATATAATATTCATGATGTTCTTTACTTCTATCTATCCGTCTACCATCACCAGATCATTTTAAAAAATTTATACACTTGGTAAATTAAATTTCTTGATAAGTTATCCCACCATATATAAGATTGCGTCAAAACTATTATCGTATATATAGAGCTGTTAAAATGATACGAGATGTTAGAGTAGATGAAAAATGATTTACCTTATAGACGAGAGAGGTGGTATAGATTAAATTTACAGCTGTTAAATAATTTTTCAAGGATAGCAGGAAAATTATAACATCTTATACACTACTAGCTATAGAGTTGTTGTAGTCGTATACACAACACACAGTCTCATTGCGTAAACTAGGGTATGGGTACTATTTTTCCTGTATAGGGGAAAAACATGGCGCATGCATTCAGAATTATAAGCTAGACTACAACCGCAACCAACTAACTAACTAACTAACTATGGCGCATTCGTTAGAATGAAATTTCAGCCGGAGTTACACCATTACTTTCGTATGCTACATTTCCTCTCTAAAATAATAGTTTCGACCAAATTGATTTTATGTCTATTCTGAAACTTAATTGTAGATAAGTTCCGATGTTTTCTCAGGGTTGATTTGCTTACAAGACTTTCAGGTTCAAACTCCCTGACTTGCCCAGCATGTTTTCTTTAACTATTGATGGTGATTTTCCCTGAACAGGGTTGCCATAGAATTTTCAGAACCAAATTCCCTGACTTTTCCATTTTTCCCTGACCTTTTTCTAAGATTTTCCCTGACCTTTTTCTAAGATTTTCCCTGACCTTTTTTTAAGATTTTCCCTGACCTTTTAGGGTAAAAGTGTAAATTTTTAAAGCACGTTTAATTAAATAAACTCTCTGCATTAAGTTTTCCAATGTATTTGTTGCACCAAAATGATTAAGAAGCATTTTAACTATAAATAACAGTCTAGCAGATTATTTTAGAGAGCATTTACTTTCTAGACATTTTTAAGGATTGCTCTAGAGTTTTCTGTGTTAAGAGAGAGGATGAGGAGGAACTTTCATTAATCTTTCAATAAAGACTTATCCCCAGAAATTTTACCCACTAAAATCAAATTCCCTGACTTTGCTAAAACTTTAAAAATTCCCTGACTTTTTTGGCTCATTTCTAAATTCCCGTGGCAACCCTGCTGAATGACCCTTTGAGGGCAAAGGTTATCATTGCTAAAGGTCACCTTTTCAGCGTATAGTTTTAAAACATTTACTACGATATAATCTTGCATAAACCTAAGAAATATCCAAGCTTGAAACCAAATTCCCCGTCTTCACCTTCATCTTCACGCCCCATTTCAAAATTCCCTGCCTGTTCCAGGTTTCCCCGACTTTTCCAACTTTTCCCCGACTTTTCCAAGCTTTCCCTCAACTTTTCCCTGACCTCTGGCATCCCTTTTTCCCCCCGCTAAGAACTCTTGGACGGAGTTCGTTACTTTAAAATTAACGAGATCGGACTTAATTACTTTGCAATAATTACGAATTTATACAGTAATAAATATCGCCAATATCTATCTTTGCAGTTAGCGAACGCCATGTTAGTATTTGTCAAGGCCGTACAGCGTTCGCCTCCCTTATCTATTGGAGAACTTTATTATAGGAAGAAAAAAACAACCAGTAATATACGAAAACCTAACTACGGTTTCAACTTTACTTACAACAAATCTTCCATTACATAAAAATCGACTGCCTATACATTTCTATAGGGAAAAAAATTAAATAAAACATCTGTTCTTGATTCAAATATACAAGGGACATTTATTTCTTTTTCTGTCAAATGCACAAACTTTCAGGTAGACAGTCCCAATTTTCAATGATAATTTCGCTGCATATAGACGAATGGCACCCCATGTTATTTCCCCTTAGAGCTTAACCAGGGTTCATACAACTTTTAGAAAACAAATTTCCCTGAGATTTCCAGGTTTTTCCCGTATATGGAGCTATGGAGCAAATGTTAACGAAGGAGGGGGGGGGGGACAAATATGACTATTACATAATCAAAGGACATCCCAGTATCCCTAATATAACCAGAGTTACGAGCCTCCAAAGTATAGTGTAATTTTAATCCTATGGAGGGTATGTTTATGAACATTTTGCTTAATTACTCGGCCCCTGTTTGACGCAAATTTCCCTGATATCCCTGAATTTTACTAAAAATTCGAAATCTCCCCGAGGTTTTTGTCAACTATTTATTTCCCTGATTTTTCCAGGTTTGTATGAACCCTATTAACACAGTCGAACCTAGGGGGCTACCATTACTCTATTGTTTGGCGTCAATTTTTTGAAATATATACATGGTTTACATACTAGGAGAATTCATACCATTTACACAAGGAGGCCTGGCTTTAGACTCAACTTATGAGTCAGGTCTCCTTGTTAAAAACGTGAAGCCCGGCCTCCCTGTGTAAATGATACGAATCCTCCTAGTCTGTATGTATATACAATGCATAAGATTTTTATATACATATTTACAGAAGTCTTGGCTAATTTCAATGGACTTCTGATACAATATTTTAATATATCGTAGGCGTTTATGTAATGTATCTTTGAGAAAGTGGGTTTGTTTGATTGCATGTTTGTTCTTTAGGCACAGTCACAGTTCGTTACCGAATTTTGACAAAATTGCATGGTCGATACTCGATATTACTAAGACTAGGGGGAGGGGCTAATTAGAACCACTTGGTGGTGGTTTGGTGGGGTTTAGTTCTTCTCAAGATTGGGGCGGGGGTGAATCCCTAGTCACAAAGACGGTTAGGGAGTCTACAGTGTTCGGACGAAAATCCCTAACTTTTCCCTGACCAAATTTTTTTTTCAAATATCCCTGACCATTTTAATTAAAGTGCACTTCATAATTACACCTAGCTCATATTTAGCATTGTTCGAAGCATCATGGTTTGAAACACCCAATGAAATCCCCGAATTATCCCTGATTTTGTTGGGAAAAAAGTTTAAACCTCTGACCTTTCCCCGCGTTTCCAAAACTCCGCCTTATCAAGGTTCTGTATATAACCCTTGAAAATCCTTCCCGGTTTCTAGTCTTAAACCACAAAGATTAAGGAGGATGGAGTGGAAAGAAATGATTAAGAATATTGTGGCAGTCAATTAGAGTGACGAACACGTACAAAAACAAAGAGAAGTTCCTTTAGCCCTTTTCTAACCTTAAATTTACCTTAAAAGTCATAACCACAAAATCATACGAGTGTGGAGAGGAGATGAAGAGAACATTTGGTGTACTGTTTGATAACAAAAGATCATGCGGAATTCATAGACCATGAAACAGGAAATACAAATACCAAAAAAAAAAAATAAAAAAATAAAATAAATTTTCTTAAGTGCGCCTGATAATATATTTATTTTTATGTGAGAAAAATATTATATTTTACTGTTTGCCATATTTATATTTCTTTACATTGGAAATTGTTTTTTTTTTTAAGTTTATAAACTGAAGTACCGTTCTCAAGAAAACCCCTTCTAAACCATATTACGGATCACGTCGTGAGCCTCACGATGTTATTTGTGTATTTTAAATCGAATTGAAATTGAGTTTATTTTTGAATCCTGTATTTTATTAATAACAAAGATATATAGCTCTACTTCTCCCATTTACCAACGACACCCAATACTCCTAATTGTAATTACAACAATCAGGGCTCGTGTAATTAATTAATTAATTAAATAAATTATTAACCGTTTATAAATTAAAATTTCAATCCACCACAAAGAAAGCTATGGACCCCCTCTCCCGAACTAAAGGATGGGGGGGGTAAATCACCCCCTCTAAGGGGGAACCGGGCCCTAAAGTTTGGTTTTATGACAGGTGATAATATTTTTCCCTGGCCTTACAGATTACAAAAGAGTAAAGAGACCCATTTATCCTCTAAGACTTTCCAATTCAAACAAGCAATAGGGGAATCCCAAACCCAAAACCCCTGCCGTTTTGAAATTTATACTAAATATGTTATCGTTTTTGGACACTCCATTCAAACAAAAATAAAAAAATGTATTTTTAACTTTTACGTGACCTTGAAAAGGTTACAATCATTGTACAAATAAGATCTAAAGGTCAGGATGGATGAATGCGATTGTAGCTTATCTCTTTATGTAAATTTTTAAAATTTAACTCGAATTTTCTTTAGAAAAACAACAACCCAAGGATTTTTTACTCTATGTGGCAACCAATGTTCAATTTTAATTTTCCCTATTCAAAATAATTCTTTTTTTTTCTGTCTAAATTATCTAAGCCTAGTTTCGATTTGACCTAGACCCAAAACATTAATAAAATTTAATCCCTCTATATATATGAATAATAATTAAAATGTATTACAAAATGATAAATATAATTAACGCCATAGGGCTTCGTATTAAACGCTAGAATAATTTTTATGGCCTATTGGTTATTATATATTTGTAATAAATATAAATATATATATTTTTAGTTTGAAACAATGAACCGCATTAAGCACCTGTTGGACATAACATCCTTCCTTTCCAGGTGTATAGCCAGAAAACTAAAGTTAAATAACCCTGTTATATTTCTGATTTTACTGTCTTACACCCTGTTGGGTGGGGTTTTAGTTAAATTATACTAAACTTGAAATTAAGGCCACTTTAATTTTCAAGAATGATATAAATCTTAACGCGAAATTGGTGACGCAATACCTTGCGAAGTGTTTTCCCCGCAGGTATCCCATGGGATATTGACGTCACACATTTAAACTTTATGAATATTCTAAGAATTAACTAAAATCTTCGTGAAACAATTGAAATTTTTTGGGTAATTTATAGAGGGTTGAAGTGCTGCCATCTTATAAAAAAAGGCCGCCATTGTGGGCTAGCCTACTTAATGAAAATCTTTGGCCTAGATTTTTCCCTCAACGTAAAGAACAGGTTGATTACATGGCTGGCAAAACCTGATAGACATTTTGGAATACCCGAAAAAAAACTGCTTCTACATGGAATTTAGACCATTGGAATTTTTTTCGTGGCATTTTAAACAAATAAATAATAATTAAAAAATAATTAAGAAAAAATTAGGCCCTATTTGGCATGTTTTAATGCAGCCAAGTCATTCTTGTCAAAATGATTTTTTTCTTTTTAAATAATTTCCAAGGAACTAACTAAATAAAACTCAACGTCAAAATGTTTTATCTTTAAATTCCTATTTATCCTAATTGTTTCAGATAAAACCATTTTTAGTTTGATTTCATCAACTATTTTTGTGGTATATGATTCATATGTCTATTTTATTTTTCCCTCAATCATGACTGACTTCCTTGTAACACTTTTCTAGGTTTTTAACTAAGCCTAATTATCATTAAAAAACCATGCAATTACGATAAAATTCCGATTAAAAAAAAATCAAGAATTTCTTGGTGTTAAAATCCAAGGATTACGGGAACGTTACTAAAAGCAACTAAAAATGACAAAACGGGACTCTCGATATTTAAAAGAATGTGACAAGGCTTAGTCGTTAGGACTTGGCAAAGCTACGACGGTCTACGTGGCTAAGGAAAAACGCTATTTTACGGCAAGATAGGTGCGAAAATCTTGATGCAGAAACGTCCTAATATATTAAATTCATATAACCTGATTGAAATTTAGGGTTATTTGGGTCGTTTTAGGTCTATTAATGAGGTAGTTTATGGACGACCCCTTCTCTTTCAAAAAGGATAATGGCCGTCTAATGCAGACGATAAGACGAAAAGTAAGCTCGAAATTATCTTGGCAATAAATCCCAGTAAAATTCGTTAGAAATTAGGCTTACCTATTTGTCGATTGGCTGGACATGATGCGTAGACTATTAGCTAAACATCCTGGCTGCCGGGTGGATTTTTCTTTCGTTTAAATTAAACACCGAATTTAAATACCGCGAACGTCTAGCACTTTTCTACCCGCGAAGACATCTTTTTGTCGGGTGAACCGATTAGGCCTATGCCAGCAGCGGCGGGGTCTCGACCGACCGACTTCCGAAAGAATTGAGCCGCGTAGATTTTTACCTCTGCCCGTTAAGCCGAGGCCTTTCGTCGGTAATTTTCTTAGGGTTTAAATTAACGCCTACATATTACAGTTTACACTTTAAAAGCACCGATAAGTTCGCGTAATTTACCGTAAAATTACAATTATTTTCTTACGCGGCGCGTACTGAAGTAAAAAGGAAGATAAATTTTAACTTAGGCCTTAGACGGATATCGTCCGTCCCTCACCTTACAGCTGGAAGCTTGTTTACTAACTAATCGGGAGATCCAATATTGTAGATCCGTGTATCACTCCGCACGCTCCGTCTCTCAGCTGCCGGACTGATCACCGTGCGCGCGCCGTTACCATGGCGCCAAAATTCAACCGCGTATTTTTTGGCGGGTTTTTTCATAAATCAATAATTTTTCACGCATTATTTTTATAGAAATATAGGAGTTTCTTTATTTTTTAAACAAACCGACTTATTTTCTAGTTAAATTAAAGTCGGGTTAGTAATTTTACCAGCTACTAAGGTAAAAAGCATTAAACTATAACTTAAGCCTAACTCCAAGTCTCGCTACATACACTATTTAGACCTTTGAAAACACCATCAGGTGCATGATAAAACCTGTTGCACTAATATAAACAAGAACATTGCGACCTTTTTGCCGTTACAAGGTGACATTAAATACCTAACTTTCAAAACAATATCAATGCCACTCGTTTATCGTTTCCAAAAGATACCCAAATATACATCTACAATTATATCACTTATAAAATTGCAAAAACGGCCTCCGTACTAAAGCCCGCCCAACTTTTAAAGTCCCAGGACGATTTGAACTATTTGAAAATGAGTAAAAAAATTAAAACCAAGTCAGATTCTTAAGTTCTTCGCCGAGTGAGTCACAAATACTGCGACACTGGCTGTCTTCCAATAAGCCTCTTCAAACCTCAACCCATCCCCGACCATCTAAATCTCTTATGTCGAAAACCAGCGAAAAAACACTGCTTTAAAATTCGGGGAACTTTACAAACTAGGGCCTACAAGAGAAGAATGTCATCCTTACTGTGCCTCGTTGAGGGGTCGGACATTAGACCCGTGTTCCACACGTTTTCTCTACACTCCCAGGCTACCAACAACTTCTGAAACACATTTTTTTCCCTCACAAACGCCAAATTATTTACGACCTTTGACATATTTTTTTTAAAATAGGTCAGTGTTACCATACTAATGGGACATTATGAAATTAATTTATTAAAATAATTTCAAAATGCGTAAAGAATACTAATCAGCGTTAGTTTAAATAAGTAATAAATTTTTCCCCATCCCCCTTTCTTGAACTGGAATTTCAAGTAAGGAGTTCTGTCAGATGATTAAATATTTAGAAAATATAAACAAACATACAGGAACTAAATTAAAATTAATTAAACGGTTTCATCCATATCATTTCATTATGCGCAAAACTGTAAACAGTTTTGGTGAACCCAAACCCCCACAATAATGGCGGGAAATCATCATCGGTATTTTGGCACGTCAATGAACTAAAATGTTTGCGTAATAAAGCTAGAACTCTATTTATAACCCCAACTGGCACCAGGGGGGGGGGGTTGAAATAAATATGTTACAACAAAATCACGGAAAAACAATCTTTTACAAAAACCAAATGAAACTTCTTTCCCCATTATAACAATTATTTGAACAAGAGAGAAAAAATTAAATCATTTAACTACTAGGGACCTACACTACACTACTTATAACTAAAATTAGAATTTTCTCCGATGATACGGGTATTATTATTGAGGTTGGAAGTTGAGCCCCAGGAATAAGACGCTACAGGGAGAGAGAGAATTATTACGTCACATAAACGACTGACGTAGGTAGATCCATGACGTCAATAATTTCGTCTATCGAAGAGAGGAGAATACGCCACCGTAAGGTGCCGCCATCTTTTGGCAGTTTTACTCCTGAGCTTCTATCTCTTCTAAGTAACGATAATTTTCGCGGTTTTTAAGGGGAGGGCTTTTTAGAAATCAAGTATATGGGTGTTTTTTTCCCGCCCATTTTTATCGTCAACAATTTTCTCAAAAGGTTGCAGATTAGGTTAAGGACTAGCAACTTCGAGAACCCATTTAACAGCTGAGAACGTTTTATTTCTTTTTTTTTTGGGAGGGAGGGGGGGGGGGTTACTGTAGTGCACGATCTTTCCCCTAGCAGCTTCGAGAACCCATTTAACAGCTGAGAACGTTTTATTTTTCTTTTTTTTTAGGGGGGGGGGCTGTAGGGCGTTTTACCATCTTCCCCCTCTTTATTCACGGTCGGGTTCCCTGACCTAATGCAAGTCCGCCATCTTGAGTCACTACAAAAGCGCAGCATGTTCCAAGAACTAATATACGTTCTTGATAAAAGTGGACACGCTGTTTTCATTCCAAACCAAGTACAAACACCTGAATTCGACTATTTCAAACAAAACTAACCAGTTTAAGGGACAGTACCTATTCCCCCAGCGACTTTCTAGGGATAAAAGGTAACACTAGGAGGGTCCAGGTGCACACACACATACACACACAAAGAAAAAAAATATAGAATACCTACCGCAGTGTCAAAGATTGTAAAAATTACCTTTCTTTCCTCCCAAGATAGGGGGAGTCCTCTCGGACGGGTTGTTGTCAATCTCAAAACTAAAATGGACGAAAAATTCGTCTTCAACTACCAGTTTTAATTTTCGGATAAAAAATTTAATGATCATTTTTTTTTTCTTCAATTCTTTTTCGTTTTTTTTTTGGTAATAATAATTATACAAGTCGAGAATCGATTGTAAATCCACTGGTACCAATAAAACGGGATAAATTTTTCAATCGGTTTTCAATTATTTTTGTAATTGAAATATATCAATGATTCGAGTTATAGGTACAATTTCTTTTGGTTCTTGTTTTTTTTTTTGCGTAACGAAAATAATAATTAAACACGAATGTAGAGAGAATTCATTACCCATAAATAAAAAATAATTAATTCAATAATTATAATTAATTAAATTTGCAATTAAACGACGTGGTGTATATATCCGATTTTTTTGTTTTTTTTAAAAGGAAGAGATTTTATTTTCCTTTATTTTTTAAACTATTTCATTGAAATGACGATGAATTATTTAATCTATGCGGATGATGCAATGTTTGTCTTTTTTTATTTATTTGAAATTGTTGTTGTTGTTTTGGTATTTGAATTCATTTTGTTTAGTAAATATTTAAAATCGAGCTCGTATGTACACCGCGGAAACATCGTGTTCACTATAACCCATTCTCTTTGCGTGTTTAAAAACCTATATATTATATGCCAAGAGATTGGTGATTTCGTATTGGAAGATTTAAAAAAAAAAAAAATAGAAAGAAAAAGAATTAATGGGGTTAAAGTTCACGGAAGACAAAAACATTTATAATGGAAAGTTTCGTCAACGATCAAATCGTTATCTAGGGTTCGTAATAATAGAGCCTTTTCAAATTTAGAGAGGGGGGGGGAATAAAATGGTCTTGTGTTTGACCATTATGATTTTTTAAAGGATAAGTTGAAATAACATAACATTATACCAGGGATAGATTTAATTTTCGAAGTAGGAATGGAGAACAGAGTAATGTGGGCGCGCGTCAAAGTCCCGGACCCCCTTCCCTGGGATGGAGGAGTATGAAAGAAGAGGCGGGTCATAGCGACAGAGGTAAAATGGAATTACGTATTTTTCGCCGTGCCCGTCAGCAACGTCATCAAAACGTAGTTTAAGTGAGCATAACATTATACCAGGGACAGATTTAATTTTAGTAGTAGGAATGAAGAACAGAGTAATGTGGGCGCGCGTCATCAAAGTCCCGGACCCCCTTCCACGCGACGGAGGGGGAAGTGTGAAAGAAGAGGCGAGTCATAGAGACAGAGGTAAAATGGAATTACGTATTTTTCGCCGTCCCCGTCAGCAACGTCATCAACACGTAGTTTAAGTGAGCCAATAAGATAATTTAACCTTTTCGTTATGTGTTGGAGGGACGGGCTCTATACTGGGTGGTCTATGAGTCGGACTGAAGTAAATACTAACCGTTCTCCATTCCTACTTCGAAAATTAAATCTATCCCTGATATAACATTTAAATATTTTAAATATTGGGGAAAAGCCCGTTTTTTTTAAGGTATAATTTTATGTTATCGGACCTTTTCCTTTAAGACAGAACAGAAATGAATATGTGGACATAGACCTTAGATATGGTTTGAAACAAAAGGACTTAGGTAGACTGTTAAACCTTCAAGCCTTATCTCACACGTCCCCATTTGAAAAGGTTCCATTTCTTTTTGGTTTGCCAAGCCACTCAAAAACTATACACGAGCAAATTTACCAAAGCTCCCCCCCCCCGGAATAAAGACGAACCCACCCCCGAACTATAATTGCCGATTATAGTTGATAACGATTAAATCGTTAAATAAACCACCACGATAAATTAGGGAAAAAAATAAAAAAAAAGAGAGAGAGAGATATCTGACCTCAGAAGCGGACGCGGCCAACGGAAGTGGTTGCTCTAATTGGTCCCCAATGCTGAGTGCTAACCTCAAGTCTTTCTGCATATGCTGTAAAGGCATGCTGGTCGGGAATGTCCCCTCAATAATTGCTGCAAAAAGAGGGAGAAAAAAAGAAGAGAAATTTCGATTTCAGTACAAATTCCAATAAAAATCGCGGCGCCAAGCAAATATATCACGGGGGACACAAAAGGAGAAGCTAATGTTGTTTAATTATAACAAAACTAAACCCTTACCGAAACAAAAAGTTTCTCAAAAAAAAAAATTGTAACCTTTATTAAAAAGAGAAGAAATTGAACATTTTTCAATTTTACAAATAATTCATCAAAGGTTTGGAATTGACTTCAAGAAAATAAAATGAAAATGTAATATTAAAGCATTATACCAAGTTAACGCTAAATTAAACCTAAATTAAGTTATTTCTTTGTCGCTCCCAAATTGATTTGAACTTTCTTCATTTCAAACCCCACAAGTTTCAAATAATCCGTTATTGGCATTCGAACTCCACCTAATTTTTTATCAGTACGATAATACAAATCCGAAATGCTAGGCGGTGTCTTGACTTCAGCGTCATTTTCGTTCATTATCAAGTCTTCTTGACCTTCAACGACCTTGTCATTCAACGAAAAGGTTTCGGTAATTACCAAATTCTCGGCACCACCAGCGGAGGTTGATGGCTGGCAATTGTCCTCGTCGCTATCAGAGGCCAGATCAACGAAGTCAACGACGTTCGATTTAATTTGCAGATGACCAACTTCCCAACCATCGTAATAGGAACTATTATACTCGGCCACAATTTCAATATCGCTGTCCGAAGAAGAACCATCGGACATGGCTTCGTCCAAGTCGTTGGACTCTTTGGGACTAGGGCTTTTAACGAAGACAATAGGCGGGTTAACCTTCGTCACTGTAACGGTTCCCTGAGGCCCCATTGGTGCGGGAACATGGGTATCATTGCTTTGACTAGCAGTAATAGTTAGATTGTTAGTTAAAGTAGGCGAAAAAACCTCCAGGTTAGCCTTTGCTCTAGGCACACGCGTGTACGTTCGGATTGGTGGCTTAAGTGTCTCTGTGACGTCGGACTGCGTTGGTGAGGTAGAGTTTATATGACCTTGAAGGTGGACTGGTCTCTTCGAGGGGCTAGTTTGGCTCGCGGTAGTTAATTCTGAGATCTGACCTTGCGCTTGGGGTACGGAAAATCTACCTTGAAGTCTTATGGGTGTGTTAAAAGTGACCGTAGTCATTTCGGGCGGTCTGTTAGGAGTTAAAGCGGGTATCCGAGCTCCTAAGATGCTTTCACTTTGAAACGTGTCGGGTGTTAATACGGGAATTGGGGTCTGAAGAACTGGGGGACCCGAAATTGCGGGAATTGGCGTGGAAAGAACGGGAATTGGCGTGGGAAGAAAGGGATTTGAATGCGCGGGAATTTGACCTTGAAGTCTTGTAATGGTAGACGCGGGCATCAGAGCGTACCCTCTAACGGGTGTACTTTGCGCGCTGAACCTAACTGG
The DNA here is from genome assembly GCF_054372755.1 of Phalangium opilio. Taxonomy (NCBI): domain Eukaryota; kingdom Metazoa; phylum Arthropoda; class Arachnida; order Opiliones; family Phalangiidae; genus Phalangium; species Phalangium opilio. The sequence goes on along the minus strand of NW_028324187.1, from coordinate 395,683 downwards.
GCTCAATGTGGGTCGAATTTGACCTTGGAAGCTAACCAGGGTGTGATCACCCTGAACTGGATCAATTTGTAATTGAGTGGGACACATTGGAGGGCTAATTTGACTTTCCTCAAGACTGACAGCGTTTGTGGTAACTACTTGACGTGGAAGAGGGTTTACTACATTAATCTTAGTTCGAGCGGGTTCAGATCGGGGACAGTTGGGCAAGAAATCAGACTCAAGCGGTGGACTTAGAGGCGTATCAATTCCCGGACGATAGACGGGACTAACTGGGTCAGCTTGGCTAAGGTGGTTAGAGTTAACGATACGAAGGATGGTAGGCGTTTTAATCGTGCACGTTAAATTAGTATTCTTCGGTGTGCTTGGGGTCTGAGCAACAGCTTGACCACTGGCACCACGTTTTGAACTCAAAGGTCCAGGTTTGTCGACGCGATTTTTTATCGTACTAGAACTAGGACCAACTGTGGTCTGAGCAACAGCTTGACCACTGGAACCACGTTTTGAGCTCAAAGGTCCAGGTTTGTCGACGCGATCTTTTATCGTACTAGAACTAGGTCCCTTTGCGGTCTGAGCAACAGCTTGACCACTGGAACCACCTTCTGAACTCAAAGGTCCAGGTTTGTCCACGCGATCTTTCATCGTACTAGAACTAGGTCCCTTTGCGGTCTGAGCAACAGCTTGACCACTGGAACCACCTTTTGAACTCAAAGGTCCAGGTTTGTCGACGCGAATTGGAACATTACTAGAATTAGGTCCCTTTGCGGTCTGAGCATCAGCTTGACCACTGGAACCACCTTTTGAACTCAAAGGTCCAGGTTTGTCCACGCGATCTTCTATCGTACTAGAACTAGGTGCCTTTGTGGTCTGAGCAACAGCTTGGCCACTGGAACCACCTTTTGAACTCAAAGATCCAGGTTTGTCGACGCGATCTTTTATCGTACTAGAACTAGGTCCATTTGTTGTTAGGGTCTCTCCGCCTTCAGTAGGGCGAGAGTTCCAAGTCCCAACAACATCTCGACTATTATTAGGGTGAAATCGGGCCCGAGGTTTCGCAATTGGTTCCCGACGCTTCATTAATTCTCTCTCGGCAGGTGTCGGTTGCTCGCGGAGTCTAACTAAAATACTTGGTTTGGCTAATTCCTCACGTAACCTTCTACGCGTCAAGTGTCCTTCAATTCGCGACATTACATCGTCCAACTTGGTGGTTGGTTTTTGACTCGGTTTGTTAAAAGATTGTCGAACCAGGATGGTTCGTACTTGATTGTTCGCGTTCCTGGCGCTATTAATATTTAAAACTGGCGCGTGCGTCATAACATTCTTGCGTCTAACAACAACACCGGTTGCTAGATCGGGACTACCTTCACTCGATAATGATTGGTCAGTTAATATGGCCTGCGTTCTATCAGCCAACGTTTGGTGATGAACTACTTCTTTAACCTTAATGGCTTTCTCATTGCTTTTAGACTTTGATTTTCGTTTTGTCGAAGATGTACTTGGTTCAGATATAATGTCAACCAACTGTGGTTGGAGTTCTTCGACTTGGGCAACTTGCGGTAAGTTCGCGACAACTTTATCTTTGACCTTATCCTTAGATTTTGACCTTTTCTTTTTAGTGGTACTAGCCGCGACTTCCGGAACTGATACCACGGGTTCTAGCGTATCATTAGCGTATTGTCCAACAACAAAATCTAACGTTTCAGTTACCAAGTCATGAGTAGTAACCTTATTTTTAGCTTCATACTTTTTAGTCACCGTTGTCTCAACCGAATTGTAATCTCTCGCGACAAGTTCTATAGTGACGGACAAATTATCGACATTGACATTGACCTTCTTTTGAAAAACATTACCATCAACTGATTCGGACGTCACATCAGTAACATTTCCCTTAGCAACTTCATCAATGGAAGCCATTAAATTATTAAGAACAGTTTTAGAATTATTCTTTTTGGAACGTCTATTATAAATTCTTTTGGATCGACGAGAAGCGTCTTCGATTGTCTTAGAGACGCCTCCTTCTTTGTTAGAAGCGTCACTCGGTTGTTTATTAGAAACTTTGGCACTGCTGCAACTAGGACCCAACTCGATCGCACCAGATTGTTCTCTTTCCCTGACAGTTATTGTGACTTGATATTTTTGGGAAATATGTCCAAGAGACAGACCCGCGGCACTGGCCAATGAACGTTGGAAATAATCCGATGCGAACGTAGTCTGAGCCACTTTTGGCAAATCTTACAATTTGGATACGTACATGCAAGAGAGAGAGAGAGAGAGAGAAAAAAAAAGTACAGCCAAATGATTTTGTTTTTCCCATAATTCAGCAGTTGGGACTTTGTTGTTGTTTATAATGCGCGCAATGTTAATTTAAAGTATCGCGTTCATTTTGATATTTTTAAAAAACTGCACCCAATTAATACTTATATAAAAGTAGGTTTAAAAGGGGGTCCAAAAGAAGTGGTCCAAAAACTAACTTGGTATATACTATATAGAAAGATAATTGAAAATAAAATTCACCTTGTCCTTTGTCAACGATCGCTGGACAATTCATGTCCCCTAACTCCAAAATCTCCACCAAATCCCGTTGAGATAGACCCGCCCTATCAGCCAATGCCATGGCTTCGGCTAGTGAAGCCAATGTGGTGCCCAATAGCATATTTAAGATTAAATTCATCTTGGAACCATTTCCAACATCCCCTGTGAGTATTTTTGGTAACCATCATACAGTTAACAATCGAAAGATTGAAATAAAAGCGTGGATAGGTAAGTCTATTTTCGTTGGACTTACCGAGATAGAAAGCGTGTTTGCCCATTGCTTGAAAACACGTGGTACATTCGGTAAAAAGTGACCTGTCTCCAGCGGCCAATATGATCAACATACCGTCTTCGGCGGGTTTCTTCGAACCCGAAACAGGTGCTTCTAGATATCGTCCGTTTCTAGCTATGATAGCCTAAGGGATATGGGTTAGTTTGTACGAAAACACTAAGCACTTCAAAAAACATCGTAAAGATCGTAACGTACTTCAGCAATGTCTGCCGATGTCTCAGGGTCAATAGACGTCATTTCAACGTATCCCTTGTTGTTACCTATTTCGGCCAATACCCCACAATTGCCAAACACCATCTATATAAGGAAGTTTGAACATGATTGATCAAGGAGTGATATTGGAAACTGATCAGGGTTACAATATTAAGGGCGATCGATGTTATAGGGGAGATTATGGGACAGAGTTCGAAAACATCCAGGTTTTATTGGTTTTTTTTTTAAATATATTTAGCAGTTATGTGTAATGTAGAAATTGTTATTCAAAAGTCACTGCTTAGTAAAAAAGATGTCTTAAAATGTTTCATGAAGAATAATAAATATTATTATTAAATAATACTTCTGAAGTTAAAACAGTAAATATGCCTATATTAAACAATCTTTAAAATAAAATTATTCTACCATTCAAATTGATCGAAATGGAATATTTTAGTGAAGGGTTTTATCAAGAAGCGATATCTAGTTTAAAGGTATAAGATGCCATAGTCCCAGTCCCCTTTCAAATACAAGAGGGGGGGGGCGTAAAAGGAGGCCGGGCTATTTCGCCTCTCCTCAGTCAGAAAATACGTAATTTTCGTCATTCGCGTCGCGCTGACGTGACTTTTCAAGAACCAGTGATATACTGGTTGTAATTTAGAGGCGGGGATTAACTCCGGACCTACGTTTGGACTGGAGATAAAGCTGGAAATGTGGCGAATTCATACCTTCTCCCTAATAAACTAGATATCGCTTCTTGGTTTTATTAAGTGGTTTTTTTATGGTGGATAAAATCGAATATTTTTTGGGCTGGTTTCTTCTTAGATCGACCCCTGTTATGGGACAAACTTAAACTGATCGGGGAACCAACATTGTGTCAAATTTTAGAACAGATAATACAGATTAAAAAAAATTCTGTGACAAATTCAAGAGAAACCTGCCAATTTGCGATCATGGTGACAAAATTAGGACCAACACGAAGCAAGTTTATCTACAATATCACAAAAGCTTATCACGTTTCGGCATCTCTAGTACCGACCGGTGCTTTGTCATACCACCACATACGATGTCAAACCCGATAACAGCGGTATGGCCCCGTTGAATAATCAGACACGCTTCAAGCCCATTTCCATCAACCCACTCAAATACCTCCAAATCCCGTATAATAACAAGTAGTAACGGGGAAATTACCTCTTTGGCAGCTTGAGGATCAGCGACGCAACAGAAGGTAATGTCGGCAGCTTGAACCACATCGGCTGGTGTTTGACCTTTGGTAGCTCCCGCTTTCACGAATTCGCGACACTGTTGAAAATAAAGTTTTGAGTGGAAAAAAATGTCAATTTCAAGCTAAATTCAAGAATAAGTATCCAGTTATCACTTATCAGAGAGCCCAATAAAAATTAAAATTTCTTATGGGAAAGTTTGGGGTTTTTCTCAGGATTTTATAGGAGAAAAAAATGCCGTTTTATAGGATAATATGGCAATAATATGGCAATAAAAATGGTCATATATAATACAATTTTGGCTTAAAATATGTTGACAAATCTAAAAAATAACAATTTTTTATTTTACTCTGAAAATTCAGAGGAACTCAATTAAAATATAATTTACATAAAAATCCAGAACAAACTCCGAAATTTCGATGTCTAGTTAAACGTGATCTCGATCAGAGCTAAATTTTGATCAATTTGATGCCAAATTACACGAAAACTTCGACTAAATCAAAAATATAGGATACTATAGAACCTTTCAATAAATTGACATTAAAGGATAATATAGGACAGGTTCAAAAATATAGGATACTATAGAACCTTTCAATAAATTGAAAATAAATGATAATATAGGACAGGTTCAAAAATATAGGATACTATAGAACCTTTGAATAAATTGAAAATAAATGATAATATAGGACAGGTTCAAAAATATAGGATACTATAGAACCTTTGAATAAATTGACATTAAAGGATAATATAGAACAGGTTCAAAAACATAAGACCGCTGGCTCGGAATCCCCGAGATATTTTAAAAAAGAGACAGTTTTCTAAAAACAAATCCACATAAAAGTTAATTACAATAAAGCGACCTGACGATTATATCATAATACGAATATTTAATGTCTGGTGGTTGTTATATTTTCACTGACCGTTTACACAATACAATAAAAATATAATATAATATTAATGATGAAACTTGTTTTCATAATGTTTGCCTAATGCGTATGGGAAAAATTGAGTGAAAACCAAGTCAAGGTTATTTGTTGATAAAACAGAGCGGGAGCGAGAGCGTTTGCCTCAAGTTGGAACTAGAGTAAACAGTCAGGGACTTGGATCAATAACGTATCAGTCCAACGAAAATTTTGTAAACAAAACCTAACTTTGGGAAACTCCTGTGGTCCCACATTTATTTTAACTATTTTTTTCTAAATAGCCTATTAGTATTAAAGTAATTCAATTCAGTTCAGTTTGAACCAGAACTTCATTGCAGCTTCCTAGGTTAATTAAAGAGGTTTTGGGGTTTTGTGTTGATTAACAATCAATCAAATGTACAGTATAATATGAGTTGAAAATGTAGACAATGTTCCTAGATTATTCTTGGAAACTTCACAAACATTTATTTGTGTGTTACCAGAAGGGGATCCTAGAAGAAGGATGAAACTCCGTACCCTCTTTAATTAATACACGATTCTTCCCAGTCTCACATTTATGGTTTTCTCTAATGCTCATCAAACTTCAGATGGGCCTCGCACCGTGGGGGTGAATTCTATAACTGTTTGGTACTAAATCCCCAGCAATGAACCCACAAACCTTGATTGTCTTGACGTGGGAACGGTTTGACAAAAACGCACAAGCGCATGCATGCGCCTTGGCAAATAGTTAATCAGTTAATAGAGTAATGATGAGGAAACTATTTATAGCGTATGTGATTCGATTTAGTAACCCTGAGAACTCCAAATGTAAAATGATGTTGGAAATAATCATGTTAGAATTACCACGCCCGCTTTAAGGGTACACTTCTCTCTCGAAGAGAAGTATAATATACTTCTGGTGTTACAAATACATATAATTCAAACAAAAAGCAACAATAGGGACTACGAGGCCAACTGGGGAAAATGCGGTTCTTTTTAAATATTTTGGAAAAAGTACATATGGGCATATTTTCAACTCCATAATGAATGTTAGGTTATTTTAAAACACGAAATGAAATAAAAAATAAAAATTAACGTCTTAGGTAATAGAGCTCGGAGCCGTAATTAAGTTCAGCAGGCAGATCTTGCCAAAAATTCCATTTAAAAACAGACGACGCGATGCGCATAATAAAGTGATAGTCTCACGAAGATAAAATTCCAGACTAATCAGCGAATTACTACTTCTAAAAATAATCAGCGTTAAGTTTACGGGATTGACAAATTAAATTCACTTAAAACACGTTTCTAGGCCTATAGTTTGAAGTAAACCATTTTCACTAAAGATTTACCAACTTTGTCTTCACAGTTACAATTTTACTTCAATACAGAGGAACGGAAGAGGCCCATACGGTACCCTCTCGTCTATTTCGGGAAAAATGCGGAGTGAAAGTTTTTCTTTTCATGGGAACACCGAGACGCCCGTGGGAGCTAGGCGAGTTTACATCACGCAGAAACAACTTTGTATAAATACAAAGATAAAATCCATGTAAGGAAGAAAAAACATCGTAACTCTCGTCTCGACTACGCGGCGGGTGTTCTATAAAGCTAGATTCCCACTCGACCGAATAAACCCGGCGGAAATCACACAGCCAACGGTAGAAATTTTAACTTACGCCGGCGTCCGGCGGTAGACCGTTCACACTACGACTGAATTTTCAGTTTGGCGGTAGATATTTTTGGGTCACGTGACAGATTTGAGTTGTTTCCACAACATCTATTTCACACTCTGAATTATCTTTCTCCCCTTGTCGCTTAGATCGTAAAATAAGGGACATTTTCTAACCTCCTCAGTAAAGTCTTCCTTATTAACATCTTATCTCTTTTTACTTTCGTAAGTTTAATTTTTCTTTCATGGTGGTATGTTTCCGATAAGCCTTGGTCAACCACAAAAAAATGGCGGCTATCAATCGATCTCGCGTGTGCGTGCGCTCTTGAAATTTATGACTTTGTCAGTGGGATAATTTCATTGGCTGAGACTCCGGCGTAACGCCGAACACGACCGAAAAAATAGAACACAACTTACGCCCGACCGAACGGAAATTCCGTCGGGCTCGGCGTAAAGATTTTTCAGTCGAACCCCTTTCTGCCGGGTTTCCGTCGTGTTTTCCGTCGAGTGGGAATCTAGCTTAAAGGGTAATTATAGGACAGTGGGATTCGCGAACCACTTTGAGTCCAAAATTCTCCATGACATTTTCCCCCAAAGGCGACACAGGGGGAAACCCCTCCTACCTAACTTCATACCCATGCTTGCCCAATCAGCTTTACTCCCCAACTAGCCCTTCCACTTAATATTTAAGTCCCCCACCATGTAGATATAAAAGGGAAGAGCCTTTTTTAAGTCCAACCTTTTTACTGTTTCCCTATAGTGTATTTTACGGACGACCCCTTAAAATTAACATAAAAAACTTGAAGACAATGGTAATTTACTTAAGGGGTCATCCATAAAACACACTCCAATCGTTGTAAGTAAGTACTCCTTATGGAAAAATGTCATAGAAATTACCTACATTTTCGACTCAAAATAGCAGTGATACTTCGGCCCTACTACCCTATATAACCATACCGAAATTATTACACACATCAAGACATATCTACTTAAATTGATACCAGATACAATACACCATATTGCAATAAAAACCATACAGGGAGTCAGGGACTGAGAAACAAAGGTTATCCAATAAGATCGTTAAGCACCGAAGCGAGAAAGGCTTACGTGAAACAAAGCCTGTACTTAGAAACGGGCTAATGACCGAATCATTATTTAAACCTTCTGGATGGTATATAAATCTAGAAGGGTTAAAAGCTAGCCAAGAAAGATCTAGAGTAACTCTTCTAGAAATCTAGAAAGGTTAAAAGCTAGCCAAGAAAGATCTAGAGTAACTCTTCTAGAAATCTAGAAAAAGGTCAAAGCAAAGACACGTTCAGATAAACACGTAGTTTCCCGCGCTTTCTGTTAATTTTAACGGAAAATAGGGCCCCAGTACACAGGTGTAATTTATTGCATCGTCATTGAAAAGGTCATTAGTGATGAGGAAATAAGATGAGTTATAACTGATAACAATACAGGTAACGCGAGCTCTTTATAATGAGGAAACATTTGCATATATAAAAAGAACATAAAAGCTTCCCTTACACTTAATCTTAGTTTCGTTTTCTATTCTTTAAACAATAAATCAAATTTCAAAACACAATAGCGAAGGGTCCACCCCCATACAACTAAGTTGAAGTTAATCTTAGGTGTGCGGGTACGTACATTAGGTACACCGAATGTTTTTGGGCGTATTAATTTGATTTCCATCATGGTATAAATTTACAACAAACGGATACTAAAAGAAAGTTCAGTAGAGCGTACAAAACTAGGGTGTGCGTTCCAATTCCGCCTTAATTTTTCCACTGTTTTTAAATACAAAAACCCTATTAAGACCCACGTATTTTTAAAGGTCTGCTGCCGAAATGGAGATTACTCTCTACAGTTCTACCAAGAAGTGATATCTAGTTTATTAGGGAGAAGGTATAAGATGCCTAATATTCGCGCGCCATAGTCCTAATCCCCCTTTCAAAATACAAGGGGGGACGTAAAAGGAGACCGGGCTATTTCGCCTCTCCTCAGTCGGAAAATACAAGTAATCTTCGTCATTCGCGTCGCGCTGACGTTAGTTTTCAAGAACCAATGAGATGCTGGTTGTAATTTAGAGGTGGGGATTAACTCCGGACCTACTATACGTTTGGACTGGAGATAAAGCTGGAAATGTGGCCAATTTAAACCTTCTCCCTAATAAACTAGATATCACTTCTTGGTTCTACATAAAAATTATTTCCCAGAAAAACAGGCTACAATAATTAGAAATAGGCAAAAAACAACCCAGGTGTATATATACATATACAAGTCCGGAAACGAAGAAAATAGGAATTCCATCGCGTATTGGATAAGATGGTTGCCATAGCAACGTAATTCTTCCCTATACAAGGGGATATTTTAGTCTCTCCCTCCGTTACAACCCTTCATAATCGGACCGAATCTAAATCTTAACCTTCACCCTTTAAACACTTCATATGGAAGGAGTAACCGATAGAAACAGACAGACAGACAGAAGGGGGGGAATCTTTTTCATACGCAAAAATTGATAGGGGGGAATAGAGAGAGGATATCTGACGAGAAATTTATGTCTGATAAAAATATCTTTCATAGTTTCAAACACGCATTTGCACAAGAAAGAGATAAAGAGAGCTCAAAAGTCGAAAGGAATAGGAAAACTAGCTCGATTTTCTAAGGGTACGTTTTTCGAGGAGCCTCTCGAACGCGGCCACCCCTTATAAGATTAAAATGGGACTAGTCCATAGGGTAACATAGATGTTCGTTGATTGGATGGGGGGGATTCTAGAGAGGGGAATAAACCAGAGTACAGGGATTCGCTAGAGCGTGCGTTGCTAAAACGGCAAAGGAGACTAGGAGAAGGATTCAACAGAAAATCGTGAGTCCAAAGAACCGCCGCGTTTGTCGGTTGTCCCTCGGTCGGGCTTGGAGTTAGCGCGAATAGTTGCGTATTTTTTATTTGGGGGGAGAAAATTACTTACTTAAAAACATACCTTATGGTTTTTATAGTAAAAATCTAACAATTGTGGGACAGTTTCATCATGGAAATGTTTTTGATGTAATCAATATTTTTTAAAGAAACAGTCGCGGGGTCCCCCGTAAGAAAAAAAAACTGTACTGTTCAAATTCAAAATGTGTAGCAAAAAAAGCTCCCATTAAAACGGGTGGATTTTTAGGCCTTTGGCGTTTGGTTTTATGGAAATGTTGGCCAATTTTAAAATTAAACGCGATCACTTCTACGGTAGAGTTTCTTTACTACAACATCAAAGTCTAATTTCCTCCGTAAACAGTGTAAAAGCTGGCTCGGGATTCAAGTTTGGCAATTGCTCGATCGGGTAAGTAAAAGGCATACCACTTTGTCTCTACTTTAGCCGTTAGCTATAGATATTCAAAAATTTTAAATTGGAAAATTTGACGCGTCAATTTGTCGGTTAGAAATAAATACTACACCATCAACCCTAACGCCTTTTGAACGATTTAAAAATTAGAGATCTAGTTACGTAAGATTTACGCGAACTGAAAGAAGCCGTTGCATCTAACACAGGCTTTCTCTATGAACAAAGAGATGTAAGCGTGGAAGATTTCAATCAATAGTGTCTTTGTAGATTCCAGGCTATTTTTGGCAACATTCCAACAACCCTTATCACGTGTATTCCTTCTAGACGTTCTAGTAGCTTTTCATAACATTCGCACTACGCATTGTTTTTTAAACATCGCGATAATGCTCTAATTCAACTATAACATTTAAGTCACATTAAATGTAAACATTTTTTTGTAAATGTACGGCGTATTATAGATGAGTTTTAAATGAAAATATTTTGCCAAGGACAAATTTATACGTTCGTAAACAGTTTAAAGCAAGTTTCTTAAGTTAAATTGAGTTTTAAAAGAGGCAAAACAACTTTTTGCAAAGTTTTTCCCCATCTATGAAAGGATGATTATAAAACATTGAGTGAAAAGTGTAGTGGTATAATATTTTTAAAATTTTTAGACATTGGTTTTTCCGTATATGTAAATTTCTATTTAAGTTTATTTCTTATTTTCAGTCGAAAAAGAGGCAAGAAGAAGGGTCTAATCCCAAGCTGAGACATAACACTTCAGTTGAAGTCCGCGAAACGATAAAACTTCGTCCAAGTCATTCCTAGTTGAACTTTAACCTTTTCAAACCTTACATAAAAACTCTCGAAGTGATATAAATGTTAATAATAAGCATGTCTCAACTTAGCCTAATCCGTCAGTGCCTGTTTGTGGCTACACTAGCGTTGTTATTCGTTAACTCGCGCGCGGTAGTCAGTGGTCGCGCCGAGCCTTCGAGGCAAAAAAGTCTTCCCAGAGTGATAGAATCTTGTCCGGAAAAGTGCGGATGCTCTTTGACATTATCGAGAGGTGAAAAGATTACGGTCGATTGTCAAAATCAAGGTCTCGGCGCCGTACCCAGCAACATTCCTAAAACAACTTTAAAACTAATCCTGAACTCCAATCTCCTAGTCAGCGTCAGTCACGAAGAGATGAAAGATCTCGAAACGTTAGAGAGCTTGACATTGGCCAACAATAATTTGTACAAACTGGAAGAGAACGTTTTCGACGATCTAACCGCTTTAAGAGACTTGGATCTCAGTGGCAATAGTCTAAATTCCAATACGCCCGTCGAAATATTCCGTAGACTTTCATTCTTGGAAAACTTAAACTTAACTCGAAACGTTTTCACGCATATCTCGAACAGCCGTTTCAGCGGTCTCAAGGACCTTCAAACTCTTGATCTGTCAGCCAATAACGTGGCCGGCATTGACCGAGAAGCCTTCCTGGGCTTATGGTCTTTGGAAGTTCTGGACTTGTCCGGAAATCGTTTGAGTACCATCGAACACGAATGGTTCGAGAACTTGCAACGCTTGAAGGTCCTTAAGCTATCCAACAACAAGATCACCAGGATCAGCAACACCGTCTTCTTTTCCTTGAGTGGGTTGGATTTCTTAGATATCAGTGCCAACAACGTCACCACCATCGGATACCTCAGCTTCAAAGGATTGAGCCAAGTCACCACGCTGGATTTGAACAGCAACAATTTCACCATCCTTCAAGAAGGGACTTTCAAGCCGATGGAAAAGCTAAAGAACGTAGATCTTAGCAACAACCCGTTGAGGGTCTTCGATGGCCTGTTTTCGTCTTCCAGCAATGTACAAGAACTGTACATGTACAATATGTACAAAATGGAACGCCTAACCGGCGACAGTTTGAGAGGGTTAACCGGGTTGAAACAATTGAACCTGGTGGATTCTAATTTGAACCGCGTCTATCCTAACGCCTTCCTACACTTGAGTAGCCTCAAAATCCTTAACTTACAAAACAACAAGTTAACATCCTTGCCAAGAGGAACCTTCGACCCTCTAGGTCGAGGAGTCTCCATCATTCTGAAAGGAAATCCCTGGCATTGCGACTGTAAACTTTACTGGTTACTCATGTGGTTGGGCGATCATCACCTTAGTCACATGTCAGCCCCCCTGGACACAATATGCCAAACTCCTCAAAACCTCCTGGGAACTCCTATATTGGACGCGCTAGACCATCATATGGTGTGCCTTAACGCGAATATAACCAGGCACACTCCGCCAACGGCTTTCAAATTAGGTTCATCCGCCACTTTAACTTGCGAAACGCACGGCTTCCCGGAGCCAACTCTCACCTGGGTCACGCCGGGAAATATTATGTTCCACTGGTCTAAGCATCTCCAAAATCAAACTGACCCTCCAAACATGGAGTCCTTCATAAACGGTTCCGATAACCACCTTCTAGCTCACCGCGACGGCCAAGAACCTCTAGACGAAAATCAACTGGCACGGTTCTCTCTTTTAAAAAACGGAAGTCTTCAAGTGCACAACGTGAAAAGATCAGACAGCGGTTTATATTATTGCACCGTCTCCAATGCTCTTAGCAACGCCACCGCCATTGTACAGCTTAAAATCGACGCCAATTACAGATTTCACATTCAAATCATGAGCATACTCGTGGGTTTGGCTACGAGTTTCGCCTTCTTGCTTTTAACATTGATCGGAGTAATGATTGACATGATCATGGACGCCTGCGGTTGGACCTGCCCATGCTGTTCAATGTCCCCCAGAGCAAAACAAATAAAGAAGATTATGGAATCGATGGAAAGCTACAAAAGCCAACAACTGGACTGGCTCAGAGATAACTACACGTCTCAGGTACAAAAAATAAAGGACAACTGTATGCAACAAATGGAGAAACTGCGAGAGAGTTACTCCTTCCAAGTCGAAAAACTGAGAGACATTAGGGACTATGGAACGTTGCAAATCGATAGAATCAGGGATAACTATTACATGAAAGTCCAAATCGTCCGTGACTACAGCACTTCCCAAATTGATCGCTTGAGAGAAAACTACGTATTTCAACGCACTAGAGTTCGAAAGTACAGCGCGCACCAATTCATTAAACTACGCGAGAACTACAAACTGCAACAGCAACACCTTAACAAAATCCTCGAAACTCTGAATTTGGAAAGTTGCAAAACAACCTGCGCCAGAACGGATTCCATAATCTTCGAACCGGAGATACTCAACGTTGACGCGGTTTTCCCTCCACTAGAATTACTGGTCGGCGTAGATTTGGACGCCAAACCAAGAGCCATACCGTTAAAATCCAGCCGCGACCGAACGGGTCATCACGGCGCCATATCATTTCCTTGCTCATCTTCTTCGGGCCAACCTTTATTGCGCGAAATATTAGATTCCGAGAGCCAAATCTCAGCTTACTACACGCCGGAAGATTCCACCTCCCAAATATCGATGGGTCCATTTGACAAGGACCATTACTGCTTATCATGGGACGACATGGATGATAAAAGTATCATCTTGCCTCCCCTTAACGCGCCCTTACACGAGAAACCGACAAAACGGGACGTTGGTGTCTCAACCTCCGACCTTTACCTAACTCCAGTCATTATCGTTCACAAATCTAGCATTGATAATAATAGCAGCAGCGATGATACTAGTTCTTGCGATGTTAATGATACCCAAGAAATCTTAGACGCTATCACGATAGAACCCACTGATATACAATGCGTCACCCTAACCGATACTAGTTTAAAATTAGACACGTCGTCGAATGAAGCCAGCGAAACTGTGGTTTAAACCAATATTATTACTATTATAAATTAATACTTTCTCTTTTTTCATTTAGTAGTAATTAAAAAGAAATCAGCACGATTTTTCTTAGCGTTAGATGACTTTAAAAATTAAAAAAACTCACTGAGAATTTTTAAATGTCTCTAAATGTGATATAGTTAATGATAATGAATCAAGCCCGTTACTCGTGTTTAAAAAAAAATGAAATAAAAATTAATTAAAATTAACTTTATCCCCGTTCCGTTTCCCCTAAATGAAATGAAATTAAATTAAATTAATTTAATTTAATTTAAAAAGAAATGATTTTGAATGTTGTCGGAGTGCTTTGGAATTTTTTGCGAGTGATTAAGAAGTTGGATAAATTAAAAAATAAATAAATAAATAAAACCCATATTTCTTTTAAAGATTTAAATGTGGCTGCATTATTAATTTAAACGTTAATCGGCTGTTATTAATTAATAAAAATTTATTAAAAAAGCTACGAAATGTACTCCCACTCACTCCCACCCCCAAGTATTTAAATATTTTTCTATAAAGAAAACTTATAAATCTAAATTTTACACGGAGCAAAAAACAATGAAAAGAAGCCACATATTGCAAAAGAAAAAATTAAAATCAATGTGATAAAAAAGGATAATGCTAAAATTAATTCTGTTAACTGCTGGCAGTTAAAGGAATTTTTGGAAATCATAACCCCGAAAAAATAATTAAATTTGCGCTGGTACAATTAATAGAAAGGCAATTAACAAATACACGTGCACCAATCAATATTAATTATATTGCCTTTCCAGGGTTCATACAACTTTTGGAAAACAAATTTCCCTGAGATTTCCATGAGGTTTTCCCCCAAATATACTTCCCTGAATTTTCCAGGTTTTCCCCCGTATATGTAGTATCATATGGAGCAAAATGTTAACGAAAGAGGGGGGGGGGAATAGGACTATAACATACTCAAAGGACATCCCCCTATCTCTAATATAAAAAGAGTTATGAGCCTACAAAGTTGGGTGTAATGTTAATCCTAATGAGGGGATGTTTATGAACATTTTGCTTAATTACTCGGCCCCTATTTGACGCAAATTTCCCTGAATTTTACTAAAAAATATGAATTTCCCTGAGGTTTTTGTCAACTATTTATTTCCCTGATTATTCCAGGTTTTCCCTGTTTTCCAGGTTTGTATGAACCCTGCTTTCGTATTAGACCAACTACTTAAAAATAAAATCTAATTAGTTTAATGAACTAGTCCGCAAATTGTGGCTTTCCGAGTAAATCCCCCTCTTTCTAAACTAAAAAAGTATTTGGTTAAAATTTGACGTTTCCTTTTAACATTATTAACAAAGACTGTCTTCGTATTCTTTGAATGAAATAATTTTAAACTCGTGTCCTCAATTTTCCCGATTGAATGAGGGATGTAACGATAATGATTGAAAAAAAAAATCGCGTGGTGTATGTATTTTTGACTGGAATACGTGACTCTTTCATTGTTTTTTTTTTAAATGAAGATTTAAATATTTTTTTTTGTTTTTTTTCCGGTCCATTTTATGTATGCAATATGAATGTATTTTAGGTTAATAAAGGAATTGCAAATTACAAAAAATAAATCTGTGTTAAATTTTTTTGGATTACACAAATGAAGTTCTATAACCATTGTTCAATGGTACGACCTTGATTGTAACCCCCTAAATTCTAGGACAAGGTCGTTTCACACGAATCTCAGTGGATTCACCCTAAATTATGTTCAGTTATACCATGGAGCACCGCGCTTACATTTCAATTTCAACCCACACGTCAGAAACCATTGTGTCACGTGACAAGCCTGTGGTCCTTACATTTCAACCCACACCATTGCAAAATGAAATCAAAACCCTTTCACTCTCCTTTCTATTTTCCCTCCACAGTTATACAACGAGACTACGCCATTAAATGACCTTTGACCCGATATGTAGGCCTGTGGTCCTTACATTTCGACCCACACCATTGCAAAATGAAATCAAAACCCTTTCACTCTCCTTTCTATTTTCCCTCCACAGCTACACGAGATTACGCCATTAAATGACCTTTGACCCCGATATGCAAGCCCGTGGTCCTTACATTTCGACCCACACCATTGCAAAATGAAATCAAAACCCTTTCACTCTCCTTTCTATTTTCCCTCCACAGTTACACAACGCGATTACGCCATTAAATGACCTTTGACCCCGATATGCAAGCCCGTGGTCCTTACATTTCAACCCACACCATTGCAAAATGAAATCAAAACCCTTTCACTCTCCTTTCTATTTTCCCTCCACAGTTACACAACGCGATTACGCCATTAAATGACCTTTGACCCCGATATGTAAGTCTGTGGTCCTTACATTTCAACCCACACCATTGCAAAATGAAATCAAAACCCTTTCACTCTCATTTATATCTTCCCTCCACAGTTATACACCGCGATTACACCATTAAATGACCTTTGACCCCGACAACCCCAATTTAAAATGCGACCCCTTTTGAAGTTTATATGAGAAACTGAAGTGGTGAATGAAGTTTCTCCACTTCCTATATTTTATTTCAAACCCCTTTGACCTTTCACCATCCATAAAAAAGTAAAAGCAAAAAAAACTTTTGTCTGACCTTTGATGGTGTTCTGTTCCAAACAATGACCTGGTGACCCGAGTTGAGAAGATTTTTGACGATTCCTTGACCCATAATTCCGAGCCCCAAGAATCCAAATTTCAATTCAGAGGCGACCACTTTCTTTTGCTTCAAAACATCCGACACCCTTTCAACGTCCAAAACTGGCGTGACCTTTGGAGAGATGTGAAAATATATTATCATTAACGAGATAAGAACCATTAATATAATTAAAATTGAATAATCAATTAGCCCTCTATCATTTGAACCGTGCTCAGGCCCCGCCCTTAATGTCTAGCCTGACTAATTCCCACAAAAACCTTAACATTACTTGAACCTTGACCTAAGAAGCCCTTGTCTCAAAAGACACTGGTTACCCTGTGACCTCAAGGACAAGCCTAAAGAATAACAAGGTTGATCCAAAGCTAAGACCAATCCCACAAAAACCTTAACATTACTTGAACCTTGACCTAAGAAGCCCTTGTCTCAAAAGACACTGGTTACCCTGTGACCTCAAGGACAAGCCTAAAGAATAACAAGGTTGATCCAAAGCTAAGACCAATCCCACAAAAAGCTCAACATTAGTTGAACCTTGACCTAAGAAGCCCTTGTCTCAAAAGACACTGGTTACCCTGTGACCTCAAGGACAAGCCTAAAGAATAACAAGGTTGATCCAAAGCTAAGACCAATCCCACAAAAAGCTCAACATTAGTTGAACCTTGACCTAAGAAGCCCTTGTCTCAAAAGACACTGGTTACCCTGTGACCTTAAGGACAAGCCCAAAGAATAAGTAAATCAAAATCACTTCACCCAGTTCCCCTTTTGTTGACCTCTCTAAGAAGCCCTTGTCTCAAAAGACACTGGTCACACTATAACCTTAAGGACAAGCCTAAAGAATAAGTAAGTCAAAATCACTTCACCCAGTTCCCCTTTTGTTGACCTCTTTAAGAAGCCCTTGTCTCAAAGGATACTGGTTACCCTGTGACCTTAAGGACAAGCCTAAAGAATAACAAGGTTGATCCAAAGCTAAGACCAATCCCACAAAAAGCTCAACATTAGTTGAACCTTGACCTAAGAAGCCTTTGTCTCAAAAGACACTGGTCAAGACTATGACCTTAAGGACAAGCCTAAAGAATAAGTACTTCGAATTCACTTCACCCAAATATAATTTAGTTGAACCTTGACCTAAGAAGCCCTTGTCTCAAAAGACACTGGTCACACTGTGACCTTAAGGACAAGCCTAAAGAATAAGTAAGTAAAAATCACTTCACACAGTTCCACTTTTGTTGACCTCTTTGAGAAGCCCTTGTCTCAAAAGACACTGGTTACACCATGACCCTAAGGACTAGCCTAAAGAATAAGTACCTCGAATTCACTTCACCCATATTCCCTTACGTCTGCTATATTTGACCTATTGATCCCAAAAACATTAAATAAAACAAGATAAAAAAAATTACAGGTCTAGTGACGTATGTTGGTCTTGATAATAATCCACTGGATGACTTATTAGGCGAGTTTGAAGAATTGTAATGTCCCGGCACTCCTGAGGGTGACGCGGACCGTCTGGTAACTGACACTGAATTGTGAGATGAAGAAGGAGAAGCCGCGGCACCATCAACTGTAGCATCACCGGTAGCTCCATGATCCGGAGATTGGGAACCAACTGCCCCGTCTGTACCATCATCAGGTGACCCGATAGAATTAACACCCTTCTCATTATGTTTTTCCATCCTTTGCTTCTTCGTTCCTGGCATGGAACTCGTACTACTGCTATCGGACATTGTTCTTTTGTTTGGTGCCTACAAAAGCAATAATTAGTTTTGCAATAAATAAAATCCCAACAAGATGAATCAATGGTACTGGTTCTAAGTCCACCCACCATCTTGAGTTGGAGCGCTCAAAAATCTCAAAGTTACACAGACACACACATGGGACAAAAGGACGCAAATGAGACTTACTTTTTTAGGTTTAGTTATTTTCTTTCGATCGGGTTTAACAGATTCTGTCGTAAACGAGTTTTCGTCACTTGGGGGTGGTTCGGGCGAATTTTGTTGTGGGAGGGGCGAGTCCGGCTGTTTATGGTCAACGCAATGTACAGTACACGTAACGCAAGAGGATGGTGATAGTTAATGAAAGGATAAAAAACAAAGACAAATTCAGTTAGAACAAGTCGGAGTGTACGTACGTACGCTTGGTTAGTTTATATTTAAACGAAAAAAAAAAATGTATTTGGAATTGGGTGCGTGATAAAATGTGTTATAGCTTTCAGTCGCAGCCTGTTATTAGAGTTAGTTGTGTTTGTGAATCTATTGCCAGGGGGTTGGGGTTTACACGTAATTTTCGCAATGTCTTCTGTTTTGAACAACAAGGGTCTATTCCTTACCTTCCGAGATGAAAGGGAGGTTTGTGATAATCGAGAATTTTCAGATTTTTCTCTTTCAACTTTTTGGGTGAATGTGGTTGTGGAAGAAGTGGTAGTAGTAGTAGTAGTAGTAGTAGTAGTAGTAGTAGTAGTAGTAGTGGTAGTGGCGGTAGTGTTTTGTTTTTTACTGCGTCGCTTCTCTGAGCCGATGGGAAACATTGAAGCCAACTCTTCTTCTATCGAAGGCAATTCCCCGCTTTTGGCCTGCCAGGACACAGACAAGGTGTTAAAGGATCGCTCAACCCCTCTGCTAACCACATTAACTAATTTAAATTAACCACACTCCCCAAATTGTTTTAAACGCGACCCAACATGGTAGCCATCACTATAAGTCCATTCAGATGGTCAAAGACAAAGTATAGACTAATAATGGTGGACATCATGGGGTCGCAAACAATTTCTACATCTCACTTTGTAACTAATTTAAATTGTCAAAATATAACTTTTAACTACACTTTGTAACTATTTTAATTTTAACTAAAACTCGCAATATTCGCAAGAATTGACTTTTTCTATTAAATTAACTTTAATTATACTAACATCTTATTTAATTTTTTAAATATATCCTATATAATTATATACACTTGCCCACAACTCAACGCGGATATAAGGGCAATATACATAAGAATATTTTTTAATATGCTAACTACAGGCCTTTTTATTTATGAACATAATCCTTTAAAACCTTGTATCTTAGTTTTCGCTTCCGAAGTCAAAGAAAACACACGAGTGAAATTCAATGGGAATATAAAACAATGTTCCCAATGGCTCAGAGAATCAATTTCATTTTTGGTTTATTTTATTTTATAAAGGTAGAAGTTTATGGAAGAAAAATATAAAGCTTGTAGGGCATAGTAAAAAATATTAATTGCGTGTACAAGTAAGTAAATAGCCTTTGGTGTTAAATACTCAGTGAGAAAATGAACAAGAAAGCAACAGTGATGATTTGAACAGTGAGCACGTATAAGAAGGAGAGTCAAATATTGAAGGGGTAAGTAACTAAAACGGCACAGTCCGATGTCTATCTCACGCGCACCTAACTCGGCGCACAGCAGAGGAACCAGACGTCACGTGATCCGTTAAGAATACGGATTACGCGCATCTACCTCAGCGCACAGCCGAGGAACCAGACGTCACGTGATCCGTTAAGAATACGGATCACGCGCATCTACATCGGCGCACAGCCGAGGAGCCAGACGTCATGTGATCGGCCGTTAAGAATACTGGCCGTAAACTAACTTCTCGGATTTTTTCTCTCTCTATTGCGCTGATTGCGCATGTGCCAAAAACTCTGGTTTTGAAGGGGGGTGGGCTGACGGAGAATAGAGTAATGTCAGTTCTACGTATGCAAACGTCATACCCTTCTATCTCTTAGCTCAGTGTCATCCCCCCTACCAGGCGCGTACAGTATCCCCTCTTACAAAAGCGCGCCTAGAGGGAGGGATACACCATCTACTCCCCTCTCTACCGACACTACTCTATTCGGTCTCTCCGAGCTCCTTCTCATAAGTGCTCACTGATTCGAAGCGTAAAATGGTGCATTTTGTAATTTATACAAATCAGTGTTAAGGGAAAATTCAAACACATTGGCAATAACTTTTAAATTCATGTTGACAAAGTAACATAGTTTTTGGACTAGGAGGATTTATACCATTTACACATGGATTCCATGCTATTTGGATAACAAAAACGCATACAAATTTGTCCTCCAAGTAGCCTAGCCTCTTTGTGTAAATGGTATGACTTCTCCTAGCCTGAAAACTATGTATTTGAATCGTACATTGCAAGCCAAACTAGTAACTACGCATTTCTATCACTTTCCATGTTATGAAACTTATAGGGAAACCAATGAAATTCATCAATGGTGTACTTTTTGTGAACAACAAAATATGATAGCCACAAGATGTATATGGTTGGTCATTGATCAGGGTTCATACAACTTATGGTAAACCGATTTCTCTGACATTTCAAGGCTTTTCCCCCCATATGAAAACTATGCATTTCCAGGTGCAAGGTCACCTAGTAACTTCGGTAGTACGTTTTTGGAGCAATAACTATGGGAGTGGTAAGTTTTAGTTGGACCATCCACTTCAGGGTAAATTTACTCAAGTCTCACAATTTTTACCAATTTCCCGGAATTTTTATAAAAATTATGAATTCCCCTGAGTTTTCCCCAAAAATGATAAATTCCCCAGAGTTTTCCCTAAATTTTTAATCTACAATTTATTTTCCAGGTTGTGTATGAACCCTGTTTTCACGCAGGTTGTGTATGAACCCTGTTTTCACGCAGTTTATGGTTCTATAATTCCACATTGCTTGAAAGCAAAATGGCAATTGAACTTCTGATCAAACACCCTCCCGACCTCCATCATATTATATAACAAAAATTTATATATAATCGGTTTTAATTAAATCAAACTAATTGCTCTCAAATCAAACTACCTCATCAGTAGTTAGGGAAAAAAATAATAATAAAATCAGAGTTGGGACAACCCTTTCATTGATAAGGAAAATAAATTGTACTCTCTTGGCACCTTGGTCATATGACCAGAAAGAAATTAAAACCGAGAAGATAATTTAGGGGAATAAAAATCTCTTCACACTCCTTTGACACTATTAATGTCTATTTATGGTCTTTCTCTTGCTAAGTTACTATAATAAAATAATTGAGGGGAATATTTATGTTTTTTTTCACCCCAAGGTGCTAAGTTACTATAATACGAAGATAATTGAGGGGAATATTTATGTTTTTTTTCACCCCAAGGTGCTAAGTTACTATAATACAAGATAATTGAGGGGAATAAAAACTCTTCTCACTCAAATGACACTAAAATATTTATTTATGGTCTTTCTCTTAGCACCAAGGTGCTAAGTTACTATAATAAAATAATTGAGGGGAATAATATTTATGTTTTTTTTTTCACCCCAAGGTGCTAAGTTACTATAATAAAATAATTGAGGGGAATAATATTTATGTTTTTTTTCACCCCAAGGTGCTAAGTTACTATAAAAGTCTTATCTTGAAGATTCTTTATATTATGGCTGTTATATTTAACAGGGGAAAAGTTATTTCAAATATTGTTGGGGTCATTTTGGGAGTAAATATGACGCAATAGGGTGCAAGCAAGAAGCAACATATCATTGTGATATTTAAACCATGGTAAGCAAACCAAAACCAAAGCACCTTAAATTTAATGTGCAAATAGGCAAATGGTGCAGTCACCGGGTGTAAAGATTGATTTGAAATGAATTTAAATAACTGACCTTTTGTCCTCCTTCAATATAGTCAATAATTGCTTCGACAGCTTCTTTAAAGGACCCAGATTTTTTATTGGACTTCATGAATTGGTCTTTGTATTCCTCATAAGGGTAAATAAGATCTTCCATAACCCAGGCACTGTTAGTATAAAAAATATATTAATTAATGATTTAGTTAACTTAGCCTTTAATGTCTTTCTCAACACTTAATTGGATTTTATTATTAATTAAAATGTTAATTAACTACAGTTTTCACTTAAGGGGTTAGAGAAGATTCCTCCCCCTTTCTCTTAGCATTAACTTCAGAGCAGTGTTGTCAGACCCTTGGTAAGGCAAATAAGTCAAGTACTGGTTCAAAGTAGTCTCTTACTCTCTTGCCTCATACATGGTCTGGCAACACTGGTGGAAGGACAAAACCCCCCTTTAATGTTAACTATGTATGCTCCAATTAAAGTGCAGTTTGTAATGGATACTTGTATTATGTAATCTGACCCAGGTTTCTATAGTTTGCAATGCAAACTGCCCTTAAAAGATGTTTTATCAATATTGGTATAATACCAATTAAAGTTAAATTAATTTTGTATTTAAATTTTGGTGAAATTATGTAATTAAACACAACACAAGGGAGTATTGACCCCTCATGTCTTGTATCATTCAGTTGACCATACTTTACATTAATTATTTAAACATAAATATGTTTACAATCAATGTTTTGCAATAATTTATTTCAAAAAATACACAATAAAAACACTACTTACTAGTTATCAGTTCCAAAAAAGAAGACGCAATGCATGGCCTTCTTTACTGATGGTCTTTTAACTTCTTTAGTTGGTTCCACAATCTACAGAGTAAAATAAAAGAAACAAAAACATTAATTAATAGGAGCAAACAAGGTATAATTAATTTTCGCGAAGTTCATTTTCAATGAATAAAAACGCGCGCCAAACGTTTGGAAAAGGCTAAGGTTTCCCGCTTAAATTCCAACCCCCCTTTTTGCCACTCAAGTTAGATAGAGTAAAATCGGCAGTGTTTTTGAATAGACATAAGAAACTGGGCATATCCCGCCTTTCCCAACGTTTTACGTTAGGCTTAGCTTCAAGCTAGAAACCAAAGACAGCAGACGCGTTCGAAAAATTTTCGGCACCCCCTTTGTAGACTTACTTTAGCTGGCCATGGAGAAAATCCTTTCATCTTTGCCCTGGAAAAAAAGACGAAAAACGTTAAGCCTAAACGTTAATCTAACTTTTCGTACAAAATTTGCGTATTTAAATATAATAACTAGGGCGTAATGTTAAATTTTCTTACCACACAGGGTCTCCGAGTTGGTACTTCTCCGCCATTTTAGCTACTAATGCGATAACACGGGTGTCTTTGGCGGAAAAATACACTTCTTGATTTTGCCGCGGCTAGGTGACGCTAGCCTACGGAGGTACTAGGAGTAGAGGGCGCCACTCGTCGGGGTAGTTTGCCAGATTTATAGTGACGTCATAAATACTTAATTATTTTCAAATTTTAAAAATTAAAAACCGTTACAGTGTTTAATAAGTGTAAAAAATCATATATGACCTATAATTTGTTTATTTTAATCATTAATTTGCGTAAAACATTAATTAAAAGTGTTTACATAACCGGTTTCGGGTATATTTTAGGCGAAATTATGTGCCCTCAACTGTTTAGAAACACTTTTAACTTTAATTATTGGTTAGTACGTTGAAAATAAGCCTAATTTCTATTAATTTTTATGATTAAGTTAAACTAATCGCATTTCAAGATATTTCCAACAAATGTTTTACTTCAAAAGTAAATGTTTGAAAATAAAATTTAACTCTACAATTAATATTTTTCTAACGAGTCAAAGCTTTAAAAGTGATGTAAAATTACTAATTACATTTACTAACAAAACTAGATGCTACCTAAAAACGGAATAATCAATAGAATATTAACTTAGCCTAGATGTCTCTGTTCGCACAGGCTAAAATCAATATTGTTAGTATGGCGGGTTTTTCGAAAAATTTAAAAACAATAATTAGACCCTCGTTTTTTTTCGTCAAAGAACTTTGAACTCTTAAAAAAAAATTAAACCGCCTTATATAAGCACTAAACCCAGTCGCAACTTCAAATTTTCTCTACATAATGTCGCGTCTGTTAGCAACTCTCAGAATGTCCCGGTGCGATCGGGGTTTGGAAGAACTTGACCCCGATGAACAATGGAATCACGTTCGAGGTCAAGTAATTAAACGTTTCATAGGGCCAGGTTTAATACCTGTACCCAAACTGGATTTGGCTACCAAATGCAACGTTCTTTGTGTCTTCAAGAAATGCAAAAGGGTAAGTATTCCTTGACGCGTGACGTGTTTCTCCTGACACTAACACTATTCTCCTTAGTTTCTTCGCAAACCAGTGTTCGAGTACATCGGAAACCTTAAGGACTTAGTGGTTAAAAGAATTAACTGGAATGAAATTATAACAAAGCCTGGTAGAACATTCTACAGCAGAGATGTAGGTTACAATCAAAATAATCCCCAACTGTTGGAAATAATAAATTCCTCATTTAGTTAATGCCGCGTTACCACCAAGACCTTATCGTTCCATCTCAACCTAACAACGAATACGAGATTCAAATAAATGGCGCAAGTTACGTCCAAGTGAAAGATGACTCCTTGGAAAGTTCAACGATCGTGGTTGACCGTAAGCATCCGTCGCTACGTCGCGTCAAGTATATCTACGTGGTGACAGAGGTTATCTACGCGTCAAACTTGTACTTCAAAGTAAGCTGCGAGTTTACAATGTTGACTGACGTCGCTTTGCGTAAAAAGACTCCAATCGCCTTCCGTTACAAGAAATTCAAAATGGCAGCTGACGGAAATTTAGTAGAAGTACGAGTATAGATATTAAAAATATTTGTATAATGATTTTGTTATGTCTATAGGTGTGCACCAATATTAGATGGAGGTCCAATCAAGCCGGATGGACTTTCCCTTACAAAATAACTAACATATCCATCGCCAACGCTTTACATACATCAATGAGACACATAATATACTGACTGCCCAGTTTTTAATATAAACATGTGGTCTATTTTAACAATAATTTTGGTTTAAATAAAATTTTAATGTAAAGATTAATCTAAAATGAGTTTGTTTTCTTTTTTTTTTGTGTGTGTACTACAATACCGTTAGTTTTAAAACAAGTTCATTTCGTTTTATGACGTAGCTATCTCATTGGCGTAATATAATTAAATAAGGCTTAGTTTAATTAAAAATGGAGACGTGCATGCCTCAGTTGTCCAATATAGTCTAGTTACGTTTTCTATATCCAACAACAGTTGGGCCTTGGTTCGATTCAGGCGTCACGTTGGTATTGGAGATTCTCTAAGTTGATTAAGCCCTTTTAATTCTTTTCTCTTAGCCAGATCAATCGGACTAAAGGGCTATAAAGGGGGGTTTTGGGGGTATGATGAGGGCTAGACCCACGGAGCGTGAAAAAGCCCCTCGAGATTTAGAGCCAAAGTCATCCGACCTGCTCCTCAAAGCGAAGGGGGATCAATTAGTCTTTTATCTTCATTTCTTAAAGTACAATGGCTGCATGCTAGATAGAAAGGAAGGGTTTAACTTACTCTATTTACCAAGAAAAAGAGCTCGTAGAAATGTCGTGGAATTACTCTTCTACCCGCTAATACCGGGCTCCTTTTAGCTCCTCCCCAAATGGCCAACTACAAGAAACCATTTCGATGTAACTAAGAGGGGAAAACTTTGTCTTGTATCTCGCATTTGGCGCCTGCGCTATACTCTTTATGAAGTACGAAAGTGCGCAGAGACGTCAATGTATCAACCCCTTTGTATGCCCCGATACCGAGGGTTGCCTACACATTTTTTTAACCTCAAAAAGGTCTATATTGTGCCAAGAAGTGATATCTAGCTTATTAGGGAGAAGGTATAAGATGCCTAAGTATTCGCGAGCCATTGTCCCAGTCCCCCTTTCAAAATACAAGGGGGGACGTAAAAGGAGACCGGGCTATTTCGCGTCTCCTCAGTCGGAAAATACAAAATACGTAATTTTCGTCATTCGTGTCGCGTTGACGTGAGTTTTCAAGAACCAATGAAATGCTAGTTGTAATTTAGAGGCGGGATTAACTCCGGACCTACGTTTGGACTGGATATACAGCTAGAAATGTGGCGAATTTATACCTTCTCCCTAATAAACTAGATATCACTTCTTGATTGTGCTCTGTGGGAACTTTATTTTTCTAAACAAAACCACCATATCTTCTTGAAACTCGTGGAAAATACTGACAAGGAATCCATTCACAATATCAAGTTAATAAAATATCTATTTTATTAACTTTTATGATATGCAGCTATTTCCGAAATTGTCGAACTATAGTTACAGAAAAGATATTTTATTAACTTTTATGATATGCAGCTATTTCCGAAATTGTCGAACTATAGTTACAGAAACACCCAACTTGTTTTCTGAATCTAAAATCCGGTTCTATCATTTCGTTAAGTGCATCATCGAATCCTGGAAATAAAAAAGAGTTTTCATCTTTAAATCGGAGCACGTTTAAATTAAATTCCTGGAGAAGGTACCTATATAAAAAACCAAATCAAAATTCAGTTACAACTGAAGAAACAATATCGACACGCGTACTCGTTCAGTATCGGGTTACCATGGTTACCGAAAATAGAAGAAAACTTAGATTAATCGGTTATTAATATGGATTGGGAAAAGTACACAAGAAAAAGCGCAAATATATGATCCAGACCCTTAGGAAAAGCGTGGAAGCAAATACGTTGTCAAGCTTGTTGGGTGAAAACCTGTAAAGATTATTTCTGGAGCTTATAGCCCAAAAAACAATATACTATATTTTAGGCCTAATACTTTAGGACCGATAATGTATCCGAACTAGCCAAACACCAGCTAGACACAGGGATTGGAGGAGCTGAGTGCCGCGTTAGTAACATAAGCTTCTATCCTCCTGACATAAAAATATAGAAGCGGATAAATGATTATGCCTACCTAACCCCGTTGACCTTTGTCCCCCCTCCCCTAACGTACGTTGTTCTATCCCAAACACAGCCCGGTCACCTCCTCCTACACATCTACCAGAAACTTTCTTCCCTAGTTCAATTATCGGACAAAAGAGTGACCCGGAATAAGTTGATAACCTTATTCTAGAATGTTTTTCTTCCATCCTGAGCTAAGCCTAATTCTATAATAATAAATAATGGTGGGATTTAATACAGGAATTGTTTAAAAAGCAGACGATTGTACCGACCTTTCTCGGTTAATATCTTTAATGTTTCTTAAAACCAAACTTAATTAAATTAAATAAACTTCAAAGGCGAAAGGAATGCTGGGGAGAAAGTTAATTGAATGAAAAAGTGAATTTAATTTATTCACTAAAAGTTGGTAAAAAAAAAAAAACCCGCGCGCGTTTCATGACAGGAATTAATTAGAATGAAAGACTACCTTACCTAGTTTCCTTTGAAGATCTATTTACACCGTCAATTTTTTTTAACCCAACATTTCTTAATTAACGACTTAAAAAAATTGGCAAAAGATTAGCGATACTCTAAGGGATTACGTTATTTTTAACTTTTTTATTCTGGTCCTTTAGCTGTAGGGTATCTCTTATTTCATTAGCCTTTTAATTAAACGAATAAAACGTTTTAAGAACTTTAGAAATATAGGTCAAAAACCCTTCAAGAGATGCTTTAGTAAAAAAAAAAAGATGAAGTATAGTTTTCAGACTAGGAGGATTTATACCTTTTACACCAGGAGGCCAAGCTACATGGAGGACAAGTGTATCACCAAGTGGTCTTGCCTCCTGGTGTAAATGGTATCAAAAATCCTAGTCTGAAAACTGTATGCGGCCGAAATAACCGATTCCATTACTAAGTAGATTCTTTTAATAAAACTATACTTAATTAAGTTTGCTTTCGGAAGAATGTTACGCAATATGTTATGAAAAATCGTGTGTGTATGCAAGGGGAGACGTAGATTCTAATAAATCAACATCTTTGGTCTTCAATGCCACACTACTTCTGAACTATTAATTCAGAACGTATTGGTATTAGTAAATAAAATTTAATTACTAAGTTCTTGCATTATTATTAAAAACAAATTATCATACCTTATGTTTTTGAGTTATGATTTTTTTAGTGTTTTAGGGATGACCCTTTAATTAATATAGAAATCATTGTCTTAATCAGTTTCTTAATTAAATTTAAGGGGCCATCCGTAAAATACTCTGGATGCAATCTTAACTTGAAAACAGTGTCCTTTAGGTCAAACAAAATGGAGATAGAAGTTACATTTCTGACTCAAAATCGCTCAATGAACATCCCCTTTAATTTATGCTAATTCCAGACTTATCAGATAAATTTCACTAAAAGCTATTCAAAACGGTAGAGTATATTTCTATTACTGTAAAAGATTTTTTCTTCATTTGCAAAAACCTCCAAAAAGCTTAAGTAATATTAAACCGCGTCTCTGGTGGCAGCATGAAAGGTATTAAGAGGGAAAGCTTTCTCTTAAGTCACTTGGGATTGAACCGGTAAGAGTCAGGTTAAAATTGAAGCATGTACAAAGCTACACTGTATCTTATCTCTACCAGTATGGAAATAAGATACATGCATCTTTAACAAGCGCTCAAATTTCAAGCTGATTTAATTGTTTTTTATCTTTCTCTCTCTTTCTCTCCAAGATTCGGCTTCTTTTCTTAGGAAAGTTCAATATTAAAAGGAACAAAACCCACAAAGAAATCTTTTCATATTAGAAAAATGAGCTATATTGGACCATCAATGAAGGGTAAGAAGTTCTTCTAAAAAAGACATACCCTAATGAAGTCATAAACGAAAATAAAAACGCGGTAAATATGGAACCCCCAAAGAGAGAGAAAAATTTCCATCACGGATAAGGGGATAAATCGACCGCCATTTTGAATAATAAACTAGGCTTAGGAGGGTTTGAGAATGATATATAATTGAATAGGGTTCCCAACGGGGTATCATCAGGAAATGTATTATGGTAGTTTTATTATGTTACTTTTTTTCTTTTTCATTATTTGGGACTTAAGTCAAGGTCGAGTAATAATTTGAGGTTTATTATAATCAGGAAATAGGCGGGAGAGCACAGTATCGTCTGCTTCATTTAGGGACTGAACTAAAGACCCAAGGCTTCAAAGTTACTTATCAGTCCTACACCAAATTTGGATGGTAGAGTTCAATCTTTATTTACATCTTTGTAGTAAACAAAGTGCTCAAACACCAGGCTCCATTTTAGCCCCGAATTCTAAAATGGGTCTTATTGCGCTGAGTATTTGAAACTTTCTAATAGCTAAGAAATAAATTTTAACGGTTCTTCATTGTGTGCTAAATAAAATCATTTATCTCCAAAAATTGTAACTATACTTCTTTATACTATTAAATTACTAAAGTATACTCTATTTTTTGTTCCAGTTCTGGAATAAACGTACAATAACATGTACATCATCGTAATGGGATGAGACACACCCTGAAATGGCAAATGACCCGAAACATATAAAAGGATCTACTTCCGTTAATATATAGGGGTTAATTTTGTTTGATTTTTGGCAGATGCACGTCATCCCTTTTCACGACATTTCTCGCAATTAGGTGGACTGTAATGTGTACAAGTGTCCAGTACTCGACAGTTTTTCTCGGACCCTATTACGTATATATATACATTTCGATCTATTATTTCCCTGGCTCTCGCTCGCACTACATACACTCCAATTCCTTGGGGTAATAAAATATGGAGCTACCTATTGGATATTTGGTTGACCCTATATTGAATCTTGAAGGAGTGGCAATCGCCATACCTAAATTAAAACGTTGCCTCTGTACCCCACCTATGGAACGGTACCGAAGTCCTCCCAGCATCCTAAGTGGCTTTTAGGTAGGGTCGTACAGTAGGGAATCGTAAAGGACGCCCCCTCTGTCTTAAAAATAGAAGCTAGTTCTCGTACAAATACATTGGCGCTACGTGGCAGCACTTAACAATCGCCTACAGAAGGATAGGGGCGTGTGCAAGGTACACTGGTAGAGTTTCAGTGCCACAGGTCGCCAATCATCATTTCAATTCCATCATACCTAATTTCTCCAGGATGATAATGGACACTTCTTATTTAAATACTCCAAGAATTCAACGATGGTTCAGAGTTTCCTATACACTGTCCTATATTAAAAATAAAAAAAGAGAAGAACTGTCTTTGAGATCTAGTTGTTGACTTTTTGGGGTCTTGGCTCGGCGCCCGCCCAGTAAATTAAGAAGACTTCCCTTAATTTTATTTCCGAAGAAAGAGCTTGAAATTCAGGAAAGTTTTAAGTGCATTGTATCGTTAGGCTTAGGCCATGGATCTCACGAAATCTATGGGGGTTGGAAACTTGCCGCTTTATAGATTCTAAACTTAATACACTGGGGGGATGTAAAGGTATTTTCAGGGCCGGATTAAAGGGGGGCCAAGGGGGCATTGGCCCCCGGGAGCAAGGCTTGTTGGGGGCGCTTTGAGTTAAACTATTCCCCTTCAGCAACATTTACTGTTCCCTTTTTCTCGGATTAAGGGGGCGCTTACTATCTCGGCCCCCGGGTGCAAAATTGCTTAATCCGGCCCTGGGTATTTTCTGGTATTTCAAGGTCACAACACCATATTTCAAACCTCTGTTTTAAAGGTAGGCGTGGAGGTGTCGAAGTAACTGAGATTACACTAAACATAACTGTGCTACCCCTCTTAAGAATTACAAAGTCCACCACTTAGCTCCATGAGGTTAGACCAAGAAGTGATATCTAGATTATTAGGGAGAAGGTATAAATTCGCCATATTTCCAGCTTTATCTCCAGTCCAAACGTAGGTCCAGAGTTAATATCCGCCTCTAAATTACAACCAGCATCTCATTGGTTCTTGAAAACTCTCGTCAGAGCAACGCGAATGACGAAAATTACGTATTTTCCGACTGAGGAGAGGTGAAATAGCCCGACCTATTTTACGCCCCCACCCTTGTATTTTGAAAGGGGGACTTGGACTATGGCGGGCGAATACTTAGGCATCTTATACCTTCTCCCTAGTAATCTAGATATCACTTCTTGGTAACACCTTTATACGTTTCTTTAGTATTTCCTCTAGAAAACTGTCTTCTTTTGATGATGAGAAAAATCTAGCAAATTTTAAAGATTTTGTATAGTGGAAACAGATGTCAAGATTCAGTATAGTAAGAGGAGGATGTTCAGGATGGATTGTACCGCACCAAGAAATTAATTAACTTGTCACTTTGGTCTGGTTAGTCTAGACGTTAATTAAAAATTTTGATACGGTACGGGCTTTTTGGGAAAATTTTGCGGTTTTCTGAGTGAGAAAGAGGATATTGGGGATGCCTAGGGTTATAAAAATACCCCCTAGACCTTTGAGACCAAGGCTTAGCTAGGAAGGAAGAAAAAAGGAAATAAATATAGGCAATGACGTCACCTTAGTACGTATTACTTCAAATGTGTATCTTTAGCTATGCATATCAATTGGCAGCAGATACATCAAACGCGATCTCCTTTCTATAAAGGATTTAGCCTTATTGTTGGCGTAAATGACACTCGCTATCTTTGTAACAATATATCCTCACCCATTATCTCCTGTCTCTAGCATTTACACTAGAACAGGATGGAGTTAACCTTCCCATTCATAGTCAAGCAACAAATGATTACGGTTAACTCCGCCTACTTTTCGATATCGAGTTATCTGTTCAGTTTAAAAAAAAAAGCTGTCAAAAACAGTTTTCGATATCCAGCCGAAATTTATTGACTTGAATTCAGAATATCAACGAAACTTGACTGGTGTTAAGAGTAATTTAACCCATCCTTCTTATACTTCCGTTATAGTGTCCAGTGACATTTGTAAAGGTATATGGTGACAAAAACTCATCGCGGAAGTGTCCGGCCAAATTTTGGATGGACTGTATCTTATCAAATGCCACCTTAACCTGACGTATCGTTTCCATATATCCCTGAATACGTCAACACGTTATCCTAAAACTATGGGAAAAGGGTATAGAGTCGTTTGTTTACGGTATTTAGGCCGTGAAATTGCTAAGTAAACGGTGGGTACATCGCCACGACATACCGCTTTCGCTTTGGTAAACTCGAACCTTGAAACCTAGTGCGTCGATTCTGGGTCCTCTGGGAGGAAATTTAAGGACGTTAAGCCTAATTACGAACCAATTTAGGATGTCGTAGGGTTTGATTGTATAAAGTTACCGGCAGAACCATTAAGTCAACTGTATACTCTGAAAGGTCATACCTGTACAAGGTACATATTTTCGAACACTGCTTTTTCGTGGAAGTCGTCTAGAAGGATCGACTTTCGCGGAAAAAGAAAGGTTTTAATGGGACTTTTCCCGCCTTGCCCCCATTCAGTCCAGCCCAAAAGGATTTAGACAATAGTTCTTAGCCATTGGTCACTCGATACCATTATCTTTACGTTCTTCTTCTTCTTCCTGGAACTTGAAAACTATAGAGCATTAAGTTTAGTTGCCAAAGACAATTTTGTTATTATTTTATTTTTTTAACAGCATGCGCGTTCATCCTTCGTTATACAATTCTAAAGAAAGATGTAATTTACTGTGACAAAATTATTACAACTTAGTTTCACCGCTTTAGAAAAGTATACTAAAAGTTTTGACCTTTATAACTGCGTATAGGAACACCAAATAAATCAAGAAAATTCGAGAAATGACTTAAGAAGCATTGTTTTGTAATTGTTCGATCCCTGAGTTTTGCACGTAACTTCTTGGAAAGTGGAGATATAACATACTCGAAGAATTTCCCTGTATCTTATATCATATCAGCAGAAGGGGATAATAGAAGAAGGATGACACTCTGTATCCTCTTAATGCTTTAGTTATGTAACGTCATTCTTCCCAGGCTCACCCTTTTAGTTTGCTTTCCCGCTCATCAAACTACAAATGGGCATCGCACCGTAAGGTGAATTCTATAATTGTTTGGCACTAAATCCCCAGCAATCATCCCACAAACCTCGTCTTAACGTGGGACAAAATTCACAAGCGCGTTTTGCCAAATATTTCAACGCTAATAGAGTAATGATGAGGGAACTATTTATCGTGTATGTGATTCGGTTTAGTAACCTTGCTCTAAATGTTCCGATGTTGGGAAGAGTGACGTTACACTTACCCCGCTTTGTGGTATACTTCTCTCGAAGAGAAGTATTATATACTTCTGATATCAGGGATAGATTTAATTTTAGAAGTAGGAATGGAGAACGGTTAGTATTTACTTCAGTCCGACTCATAGCCCAGTATAGAGCCCCTCCCTCCAACACGTAACGAAAAGTTATTGCCCACTTAAACTACGTTTTGATGACGTTGCTGACGGGGGCGGCGAAAAATACGAAATTCATTTATACCTCTGTCGCTATGACCCGCCTCTTCTTTCATACCCCCCCCCCATCACGTTGACGCGCGCCCACATTACTCTGTTCTCCATTCCTACTTCTAAAATTAAATCTATCCCTGATAGAACCAAAGTTATTACACTCCAAAATGGAAGTGTAATAAAGATCGCGATTGGGGAGAATTAACGCTATTTTTGGCCATTTTACTTAATTACTCAAGGCCTGATTGCAATTGTAACACCAAGTATTAGTTATTGTTGGAAAATTTATAAGTATCACGTATACTCAAAGGATTTCTAGATATCTTTAATAAAACCAAAGTTACTCCGCTTCAAAGCGCAGAGGCGCAATAAAGATGCGTAGTAGAAACCTTAGAATTGACCTTTTGCTATAAGGCCAGCCAGCCCAGCTATTAAATTAAAGGCCCTGGTAAGGGCGATGATGAAAAGTTTTGTTTCAGAAGATTTTTATGGGAGAGAAAAGGTGCCGTTATAACGAACTTGATTGAGGTAAAGCTTCCCCTTTCGGCTTCCTTCCTTCTCCTCGATTAGGGTTAAACTTGGAAACGCGTTGAACGAAAGGGTTAATTATTTCTGCAGACGTCGACTGAAAATGCTGATAAGATTCCAGAGGCGAGTACGTACAGCCACGAGGGATTCAGCGCGCGCGCGAGAGAGAAAAGAGAATTTAGCATCAAGGGACTTTAGGGTGGACCAATTAAGAAAATACTGCAGAGTGCCTCGCATCTTGCGCGTAAATATAAATCTAAAACCTTTCATCAGAGATGTTTCAAACGAGATAAGGTGGAGTGGGGAGAAGGTACAGAGGCAACGTTATTGGTATGGGCAGGGATTGATTTAATTTTAGAAGTAGGAATGGAGAACGGTTAGTATTTACTTCAGTTCAACTCACAGCCCAGTATAGAGACCCTCCCTCCAACACGTAACGAAAAGTTTAAATTATCTTATTGGCTCACTTAAACTACGTTTTGATGACGTTGCTGACGGGGACGGCGAAAAATACGTAATTCCTTTTTACCTCTGTCGCTATGACCCGCCTCTTCTTTCATACCCCTCTATCCCGTGGAAGGGGGTCCGGGACTTTGACGCGCGCCCAGATTACTCTGTTCTCCATTCCCACTTCTAAAATTAAATCTATCCCTGGTACGGGGGTTACCACTCCATCCTCCTCTCCTTCAAGGTTTCATTCCCCTAACCTCTAAACTATCATTGACCGAATTTCTAGCGCTTTTCTCTCTAAAGCAAACGGGTTCGAAAAATTCCTTCCGAAGCCATCATCGTAAAAATGTGTTGGGAAACATATTAAAATATACAGTTTATTTACAAGAACACAATCTTTGTATAAAATATCTTTCGGGAAGCTGGAGTTCGCAACGAAAGTCAACTTGTAGGGGAACCAACCACGTGACCCGCGCTTTGCCATAACATAACATCAGCCATTTTTAAACCCTAACATCTGCAATATACATTAGTAATATATAAGCTTAACGGGAATAGCTAACGTGGCACGTTGAACTAACGAGATGTGTACTTTGCTTGGCTTTTATTTTGCCCAATAAAGACAAAAAATAAGTGCATGGGGCTGATCAGTCTAGTTTACTAACAAGTTTCCGGGAAAAACGTCTTAACGAAGAGCTTATATTATTTCGTTGATCCTAAAAGACGCGACCAATCATTCCTTATATGAAAAAGGTTTGCACTTATATACGTCGGACCGAATCATCCTGCAGGGTATTAGGAAATTCCTTACTTAACATATTCGAGGGCATTACGTCTGGTAAAAGCTATGTAGAAAATCCCTTAAATAAGGGCGATATTCAGCGTTTCTTCTCATTCGAATACGTTATTGTTACCGCATAAGTTCATAAGATATGATAGTTACAAACTGGAGCTTGTCATGAAGTGAGGGAGGCCTGGTGAGGCGCTGCATGTCAAAGGCTTAGTACAGACTAAATAGAAGAAGATGGAATTCCTACAAAATTAACCACCGAGTGTAAGACTTCAATTTGCGCTTGTCGTTCTCTCTCGAACTAGCGCGAGCTGTAACTTCTAAATGCAACATAAGCAGAGTAATAATAGTTATTTTACGAGAAAATGCAACGGTTTCAAAGTGCCTAATGTAAACGCGGCTTTAATAGACGGTTTTATGGTTTTCCATTGAACCGATCCTCCACCATCTTTCAAAATGGCGGCTAGAAAGATCCTGACAACATAGCGTCCTCATACTCCAACTGGCAAGGCCAGTCACCTTGGTATAAATGTTAGCCCATTATCACTAGCAAGATTACACTCTGGAATCTCAACGGAATCAATATTAATATCATAGTTTTGTTCACTAAAGAAGGGTACATACAGTGCACAGCAGCTCATTCCTGGCGTGAAAAGGGATGGGTTTTGATTAATTACCCCAGCAAGCAAGGGGAGGATAAGAGAAGGGGGGGGGGGCGATTCCCTATTAATCCACTCTTCCTCCTCATCATCTCTCTTCTTTATTTCCGAAAGGTAATCTTTTCCATCCTCTCTCTCGAGCTCTATTCACCTACAGATGCGGGCTAGGAGCTAGAGCACGCATGCATGGGTAAGGTAGCGAAGGTTAGAAACTAATTAGCCTTTAATTAACAATTTCTCCGATAGAGGTAGCGCGTGGCAGTTTCTCTTTAAATAGAAAATCAAGCAGCGTAGCTATAACCGGCCCTCAATTTAATCGGGATTAAGAGTCACGTGGTTTAGATCAAGTTGGTTTTGACAACTCATGTACCAACCTTTTAAGTAGATACTTGGAATGCTGTCATTACATCATCTTAACTCGGTTTAAATATCAAAGGCTTAGTACAGATTAAATAGGAAGATGGCCTGCAAAATTAACTGAGTGTAGTCTTCAATTCTCGCTTGTCGTTCTCGAACTAGCTCGAGCTGTAAATCTCTAGCATTATGAGGTATAGGTAGTGTCATACTAATAGAACACTTATGATTAAACTTATGTAGATTGTTTTATCTGGACCACCCTAATTATCGCGCCAGGAAACGTCCTAATTAAGTTACCAAGAGTCTTAACATAATTAACAACATTTGGATTTTAAAATATGCTTATTTAAATATTTGGGAATTGGAAATTTTGAAGGATGAGTTATAAGAGAAACATTTTGAATGGTATTCATTTATCCAAGTGTATTATAATTTTGGATTATTGAATACTTGCCTACATTTGTGGAGAAAACTCGAGTCGTTTCTCGCCCTTTCTTTGGATTCCAAACATATTTGAAGGAAGTTCAAGGGGAAAAAAATATACGGGTTATATTTAAATTTTCTTGTTATTTTATGTAGTTGTGTATAAATATTATAAAGTATAATAGAGCGAGATTATGTTCGGGAAATATTTTTCTGTTTTCTTGAATCCCAAAACCAAAAACAAAAGAACCTTGCAAGCTTTAGCAATGCCAGCTTGGGCACTGGCGCCATAAGCAGCTGGGAATAAATATTTTATCATGGTATATGGATGAACAAAGGAACGAAATACTCCCCCAAAAAACAGTGGTATTTTTATTCTTTGTTTTTATCTCTATCTCTATCCATTCTTTTGTGTGTTGAAATTCCAAAATTTCACAAATTCTCGCAAGTTCGCCTTGTTTACCTCATAAACCTTTATCTCAAAACACCTGTTGTTTGCATATTCTATGATATATATTCCAAATAAATATGTACTCTATTCAAAATTGAGGCATACATCTTTGACTAGATATAAGGTATTAAAGATTAATAATATACGCTACAGGATAAACATTATTATACAGGGTGTTCCCGATAAGCCTGCTCGTACGGCAAAAGGTCATAGAAGTTAGTTACATTTCTGACTCAAAATCGTGCACCCATGGAACATCCCCCTTAATTTATGGCAGACTTATCAGAAACACCCTGTATAGGCTACATGCCAAACATTATTATATATCTGCTTGAATATCTTTGGAAAGGGGCTTAGTAAGTCTGTAATAATCAATAATACAAGAAAGGGGATTCCATAGTTCTCAGTGAGCACACCGTGTCTATAAGCTATGTATAGAATCCTTTGGGTACACCTGTTATACAATTTCTAAGGAGCCAGAATTAAAGGCTAAGATTGCGTAAGATAATACTCAATATCTTCTTTTCAATCAATGTTTAATCCAGGAAACATAATAGAAGGGTCACGTGGAATCTTTAATTCGTCGCTTGTTTAATATCCATTTTCGACATTATAAAAGGGGGGTAGGCAACAATCGGCATCAGGGAATACAAGGGGGTTGATACGTTGCCATCCGTCTCTGCGCTCTCTCATGTTACAAAAAGATTACAGCGCAGGCTACAAAAAAGGGGGATAGTGTCTTTCCCTCTTACTTACATTGAAATAGTCTATTAATGTCAGCAAGCGTTGCCAGCTTACGTCGCGAAGTATCAACACCTGGAGGTAAGAATTCCACATCTCGCTTCTATTTATTCCCTTACTAAGTGTAGAGACCTATAGAAAACTCTGCGCGAAATTCGTTAGTTAACCATAATACCAAGAAGTGATATCTAGTTTACTAGGGAGAAGATATAAATTCGACGCCACATTTTTAGCTTTATCTCCAGTCCAAACGTAGGTCCGGAGTTAATCCCCGCCTCTAAATTACAACCAGCATCTCATTGGTTCTTGAAGACTCACCTCAGCGCGACGCCCATGACGAAAATTACGTATTTTCCGACTAAGGAGAGGCGAAATAGCCCGGCCTCCTTTTACGTCCCCCGCCCCCTTGTATTTTGAAAGGGGGACTGGGACTATGGCGCGCGAATACTTAGGCATCTTATACCTTCTCCCTAGTAAACTAGATATCTTTTCTTGATAATACCTTTGCACCGAGTTGAACCAACCCAGGGTTATAAATAAATAAATAAATAAATAAACAACAACATACTTTTGCTGTCTTATATTTTTCTTGGAAAAACAAAAACGACAACTTTATTATAATATCTCGTAATTTCATTAATATACAGTGTGTGTGTTAATAATGTAAGCTTGTTATTGATTATTTTACAAAGTATGCGAGTCATCCAGGCAGGGTAAAGAGCTTATTTTTAGAAACATGGAAAAGTCCATAAATAACCTAATAACAAACAGTTTTCTCGGTGCGGTGTAGTCTTCACAATATTCAAGCGGTTCAGATAATCAATTAAGATAATTTAAAGATATATTAATTTACGTTATCCTATTTCTAGAAAACACGGCTTCAGAAGTAAATCAAGAACCGAAGTTATAATAAAACTCTCCAAAGAGCAACTGAATTTCGTATAGTTTATAATCGGTAGTCATTTCTTTGACAGAAAGGTTAGATTACTAATTGAACCAATCCAATCTACTATATCTACTTCAATCAACTGACAACTGCAACAACATCTTTGTCTGTCTCAGTTAATAGAGAGTTTAAGAAATTAACCGAAAGAGTTTTAACATGGATGATCACTCTAGACTTGAAGGAGAGAGGGATGGAGTGGTAAACCACCATACCTATATAGTTGCCTGTGTACCTCAACTTCCCAACATCCTCTTTGGGCGTTTAGGTAGGGTCGTACAGTAGGGAATCGTAAAGGACACCCACATTGTCTTAAAATTAGAAGCTAGTTCTTATACAAATACAATGGTGCTACGCGGCAGCACTTAACAATCGCCTACTAAAAGGTAGGGGCGTGCACGAGGTAGATTGGGAGAGTTTCAGTGCCGCAGGTCGCCCATCATCATTCATAACCACTCCATCTTACCTTTTTTCTCCCTGCTCTAGACACGCTACAGTTTAATAGCATTATGTCTAAATTTCGCAAGAACTTGTACGTGTTAAAGGGTGAGATCTAATGTAAAGGATTATTGACTGAAAATTAGAAGAAGTTAACAAAGAAAGCCCTCAAAATTTTAAAAGGCCGACAATGTCGACATCGGCACGGTCGCTAATTGTTAGTTCGATGGTGGGTTTTCAGTTCTCAGAATTCTTTTTTGCGGGATCTTTGTCTTTAAACCTAATGTTTAATTAATTGAGAGGTTTCAAAGCAAATTTCTCAAACTCTCTAAAGACGTGGACGTGACTTCAACTTGTAGATCATATTTTCAAATCCTCTGCATGGTAGATTATTTTCTACACGCTATTATTTATGTACAAACATCTTGACGTACAAAATAGTTCCTCTGACAGCACAGCGTTCAATGTATTTATAAACCAACAAGATTTCTTCCTTAATTACATTGTTCTCCGAATTTTAATTAATTTTCCGATGACGTAAATCTATTAATTTTTGGGAATCGTTATTATTTGTGTGTGGATTTGTGTGTGTTTTAGTTTTAAGGCACAGCCCGTGCCATTAATCCTTTATAAGCGAGAGTGATTTGACGGGATTTGGACCTCTAAATGTACTTGGAAACGTTTCCTTCTTCCAAAAACTACCTACCCATCGCTTCGTAATTAATTATTCATTATTAATTAACTGTGTAAAACTTTTCCAATTTGCTTCATATTTTCGAAAAGGGAAAAGAAAAATAATTTGTTCTTCGCGTGTATGACGCAAATATTGTTTGGAATCTGATTAAATTTGGCTTGATTCTGAAACGATAAATATGACATTTAATTAACTGTCATTAATTAAAAATTTTAATTAAACTTACATACTGAAAGGCCCTCTAAATCAATATTGTTTTCAAAACTTCAGCAATCTTCATGCAAAGCAAATAAACGCGTCAAAAACAGACCGGAATATTTGGAAAAGGCGCAAATAAACCCGGTTAATTGGCGCCACAAAACACGACATGCTCATCGCGGATCGCAACTACAACGTCATAACCCCATAATGCGTAAGTATTTGTCTGCTAAGGAGCTTATCATTGACCTTATCCATGCGAAAAATCGAAAACAGCCATCTAGTGCTCGTTTAAGTAAGGTAAAATCGTGCTGACATTGAGCAGCCCAAAACTGTCCCTTGGTGCCCAACAATAGAGCTCTCCCAGAAGCCTTAGTGTGACGTCACCCATGCTTTGCCCATAGAACCAAAGTGGTATCAAACATGGCCACCCATTTGCAAAGCTAAGCCCATGACGTTTTACCTTGGCACTGACGTCACAAATGAGATAGCTCTATTCCATGATAATGCAACACAATAAAAGTCCCAAAAGAGATTGGTAAAGCCACTTTCCGCTACTTCATACTTACATGCCAATAATTAAGAGAAAGAGAAAAAATAACGCAATTTTTCAAACCTTTATTGGTCCTCATTCCTAGCAAGGGTTGAGTATCCTTGATGTTAACTGTATTCCGTCCTTCATCGACTTGACTGCAATCTTCGGGTGATTCTCGGTCCATTTTGGAAGTTTCCTCGTCTTTAATTCCGATTTTAGCATCTTGGATCACGATCCTCTTACTCTGAGGTGGTTCCTGAGTGGGGCTAACGCTGCGACTGTCAACGGGTACCAGAGTGACGTCGCTGTATCCGTTCATGACACGACTCTCTTCGTTGATAGTGCCTAATTCGGGGTAAACGCCTGAAACATATAGTGGAACTACTTTTGTATATTTAAGACATGCACGCGACTTTAATTTTTTTTAATTTAAACGTAACAAGGTCTCGAACGTGTTCGAACTAATTATTTAATCAGAACTCATGTTCCGGAGCAGCGTAGCTTTTTCATTAAATAAATAAAGCATTTATTCCATTATCTCAATAATATTATAAGTTCATAAGATATGTTTCGTAAGTTTGTCACTCGTTACAAACTGGAGCTTGTCATGAAGTGAATGAGGTAGGTCATAGATTCAGGGTTAAGCGACGCCTGGTGAGGCGCTGTCAAAGGCTTAGTAATTCAGACTAAATAGGAAGATAAGTCCTGCAAAATTAACCACCGAGTGTAGGCCTAGTCAATTCTCGCTCCCGTCGTTCTCGAAATAGCTCGAGCTGTAAGTCTCTAGCATTACAAAGCAACGGCAGTGTCGTCATACTTATGGAAAATATCTCATAAACTTATGCTTATATGAATATGGAACTTTTAGCCTTGGCTTTCCACAAATTAAACGTTCGGTTGGGTATAATTCCTATTCGACTATTACTGAGAAAATTAGGGAAATTCAGGTTCGAGCTCACTTAAAATTCAAACCGCCCACGGGGTCAACCCGTTTCAAATTTCAGAGGAAAATCAATTAATCAATTAAGGCATTTATTGGAGCTCAGTTTTGAGATATGCTAATTACTTTATGGTGGTTATTAATCCTTTCATTTTGTAACGGAGAGATTGAACCATAGCCCGGTTTGAACCAACTATGTTGCGGGCCTGGCTATATCTAACCTTTGAACCGTACGCACCAGCCATAGAGGTGGTGATAATATTACATTATTATAATATTTATGAAAAGGTAGCGTGCAAAACATAACCATAATAGAATTCCGTTACACACCTGAACGACTAACAGAGAGTCTCTGTTGATAAGAAGGTAATGAAGAAACAGCGGTGGACATCCCTTCATCGGTCACCTGATTAGAGAATTTTGGCACTGATAAGTAAGACGAGCTCTTTCCATTGG
Organism: Phalangium opilio; assembly: GCF_054372755.1. Taxonomy (NCBI): domain Eukaryota; kingdom Metazoa; phylum Arthropoda; class Arachnida; order Opiliones; family Phalangiidae; genus Phalangium; species Phalangium opilio. The sequence continues at coordinate 353,446 of NW_028324187.1, read as the reverse complement.
TTACGCCACCGGGATTCTGCGCAAAGTGAACCTACGAGAAACGCCATAAACAAACATTGAAAATTATCATCATAAACTGCAAATAAACTATTTTAATATTTGCAAATCAGAATTTTCCCACTTAAAAAGTCAAAGGAATGAACGCGTTCCATTGAAGCTATTGTCGAAAGGAGAACTCGGTCGAAACATAAGCGCAATGTATGCATAAAATTATACATGGTTCTAGTTTCGCTGGTTAAACGAAGCCCTAAACGACTTAGTCATGTTTGCGATCGTTGCACCGAAATTACAAGAATAAACTTCAAAGCCACAATTTTTTTACTCTGAATTTTTTTATATCGGAAGTCTATTAACTAGAAGTAAATTCAACCGTTCAATATATAAAAAATGATGATCTATGGCGAAAATAAGGCTTCGTCTAAGAAGAAAACCTCTTAAAATAATGGATTTCTGATGCTAAACCAGTCAGTCAGTTTCAAAGCAAAAAAGAAAGCAAAAAAAAAACCCCCTAAAACCTCCAATTTTCTTTTAAAGATCAATAAACGGTTCTGTTTAACTATCGATGTCTTTTCGCGTTACACAGATTAATACCATAAAAGGCAGGATACTATTTGATATTATTAAACGCTCCCGATGTCCCTTCATTCACAATTACATAGCGAACACATCAACTTGCATTTCAATCTAAGTATACTTTAAGACTATACCCAACAAAACGGCAATTTTAAACCGTCTGAAAAAGGAGTTAGGTTTAGCGGTGAAGTAAACTACGCTTGCGATAAATCTAGCGCAATATCCGTGCTGTAGAAGCGTTGCCGTGATTGGGTTAGACCTTCTAACTTCCGGTTCGACAAAAAAAGTTCTTTCCAAAAAAAAAAAAAGGTTATTTGGTAAAAATATTACCAACCAAAAGCGCCCACCAACCATTTCTAGAAAAGGGTTTCAATGCCGCTTTCAAGTTAAACTGACGTAGTTTAGTTACAGGTTCAATCCACCACGTTATCGATTGAACGTCAACGTAACTTAGCTCCAAACCATGGAAGAGTTTACCCCATTACTCTCTACTGACTATTTAAGATTGAAACGAGTTCCTTCTTTTTTTCGTTTTTCAGGACAGGAAAATCAGTGGAGCAGTTCTGGGTTGCACTCGACTAGACTGAACGACTGCATTAAGCCTTTGTGCACTAGGCCTAGTAGCCTGGGCAATGGGTGGGCGCCAGCTCCCAGCCCCCTCTCTTGCACTTAACCTAAAACTCCCGTTTACTCTACGGTGTCGTACACTTGCAACTTTAGCAGGGAAAATTTTAGAAATTCGGCAAGTGTTTGACCCCTTAATTTAAAGAACGTGGGCAAATTCAATAAAATAGAACTTCCATAGTAGATGAAATAGTTAGTGGTACTGAGAGGGGAGGAGCTACGTGGACGTGACGTCATAATTGGTAGCCTAAATTGTATTGACTTACAATATGGTCGCCAAAACAGAGGTAAGAGAAAGGAGGGTGTGACGTCACGAGAAAGTAAGTAGTAGCAGACTATAACATAACCTCCCTACCCTGTTGTTTGGGTTTCTAAAAAAAAAAAAAAACAATAGGGAAGTAGCAAAGGGGGCGGAGCTTCAGAAGACTCCTCCCATTTACAACTACACGGTGGGGGATTTTATAAAGTGAAAGGCTCTTGGGGGAGTAAAGATGATTGGGTAAGCGGAGGTCTGACTTTGGTAGGAGGGGTTTATTCCTTTTTGCCACTACCCTCTTGAAATTGCAATGTTCTCCTTATATTGAACTGTGTACTAAATGATACAGCATCGGGTATATGAACTCGATTGACCTCAACCATGTCATCAAGAAGGACAGTGCGTTCAAAGTTCCTTAGGTTTATATAATAGGGTTGTGTGGGCAGAAAGGCCTCCTTCTGGGAGATTTTGGCTCGGTCCTCGACTAGGTCCCAGGGTGTTAGGAGAGACAGAGGGGGGGGGGTGGGACTCGGCGCTCCGCCTAATTTAAGGACTAAATTGATCCAATGGATTTTAAGGGTTAAATCAAATTGAGTTCCGGATTTATCGGCCGATTATAAAGCGGATGGGAAGTTCCAACTAAAAAGGACGGGCGTACATAACCCGCCGTCGCCATAATAACCCGACTCTCTCCCTCTTTCTCTCTTAAATATACGCGCCATTACACCCGATCTTCCCGCGAATTGTTGAGCAACCATATGGATGGGTGCTGCTGGTGAAACGAGGTCAAGTTTTTTTCCTCCACCAAATTGTATTAATTTTCCAGTTTTCTCATTGAATTATGGGACTTATAAAATAATATAAACATAAACATATGTTACATAAGTTTGTCACTCGTTACAAACTGGAGCTTGTCATGAAGTGATTGAGGTAGGTCATAGATTCGAGGTAATGCGACCCCTGGTGAGGCGCTGCATGTCAAAGGCTTAGTAAGTTCAGACTAAATAGGAAGATGGAAGTCCTGCAAAATTAAATTAACCATCCGAGTGTAGGACTTCAATTCTCGCTTGTCGTTCTCGAACTAGCTCGAGCTGTAAGCAACTCTCTAGCATTACGAAGTATATTAAGTGTCTTCATACTTATGGAACATATCTTATAAACTTATGACATAAATAAAAATAAAATCAATTCGGTTCAATTCAGTCCTCACTCTAAAAATTAATTAAAATAAGATTATATTAAATCAAAACAAACCAAACCAAAACATACTTTTAACGAAAACATGCACTGTATACTGTATATGAAATAAAACGGAACGGTGTTTTTGTGATTTAAAATTCTCCTCCCAAAGGGTCATTTGTAGATAAAGCTTCTCTGCTTTGATAACTTTTGCTCCATGGATAGTGACACGATTCTGGTGGATTCGCGCCATTTTTCTGTGAAAAAAGAGTTAAATCAAACTGACGTAAAATAATAAATATATAGGGATTCAGAATAAAATTATAGATAAGAAGGTATATGTATAAGCCCAAGGGGAATAAACGAATCGAATCAGGATTTTCTTCACACGAGAAAACACTTACTTTAAAACGATATTAAGTCTTGTCAATTAAATATAAAAGCTTTTATAAATGGGCCCTAACTCATTTATGGGAATGTATATAAGATTACGTATATTTCTTCTACCTGAGGCCATAGACCCTACACTAATATCTGATTGAAGGTAAGGGGAAGGGCTTAAAACGTCATTGAACCGGAAGCTCCTCCTTCCTCAAGTCTCATTGGCTATTCACATATATAGGACAATCGTCGACCCTGGGTCTACTCGTTCACATAATTGAAAGAGAACTATACTTTAAATTCGGGTTCAGGGCTCATAAGTCGTGGGAGTTATTGCGCAGTCAGTGTCACGTGGTTTCTTTTTAAGTTAAAACGCTTTGTGCATTACGTCAGTGGTAACGGTTTCTAACCCGCCTCCCCTTTATAATTCAAGCAGAAAGGCAAAGAAAACGGCCTTGCAAGTAGAAGAAATCTATGTATTTCTTATATGTATACAAAATTTCCAAAAACCACTATATATTCCTTATATATACAATATTTCCAAAAACCACTATATATTCCTTATATATACAATATTTCCAAAAACCACTATATATTCCTTATATATACAATATTTCCAAAAACCACTATATATTCCTTACATATACAATATTTCCAAAAACCACTATATATTCCTTACATATACAATATTTCTAAAAACCACTATATATTCCTTATATATACAATATTTCCAAAAACCACTATATATTCCTTATATATACAATATTTCCAAAACCATTTTCGACGATATTTCAAGGATTTCATAAATTTCCAGGTGTTTCATTGAGGAAAATATTTATAATCTAGAACTATAAATTTCTCAGATTGAAGAAATGTATAATTTCATACGCACAACAAAAATCATCTATTTTCAAGCAAATCTACAAATTCTGGTATGGGTCCTAGTCAGGGTTGGCAAGTTTTTGCCAGGGGTGGAAAAAACCGCGGTTTTTACCTGGTAAAAACCGGGTGGCAAAAACTAATTTTTCCGCGGTTTTTACCGCGCGGTTTAAACCAGGTTAAAACCGGTGGCAAAAACCATTTTTTTCCGCGGTTTTTTCCACTTTTTAAGGTTTTTTCCAGTTGCTATGTGAAGTATTTGACTAATTATTCGTTAAATATTCGCGAAAAACCTGGCAAATTTGAATACTAAAAATTTAATAGAGTAATAACCACCTCAAATTTAAAAATTAAAAATACTATTGTTATTTTTCTAACATAACAATTACAAACATCACGAAAATGCACTTAAAACTATCTAGTTTACCACTTTGTAACCATGAATTTAGTTTTTGCCGGTTTTTTCCGTTTTTGCCGGTTTTTACCACGTGTCCCGGCAAAAACTAGTTTTTTCCGGGTTTTTGCCAACCCTGGTCCTAGTCAAGGAATTTTATAAAAAATTTCCATCAACTCTTTAATATAATTCTGATATCACTAAATACTTTACTCTTAATTATTTCAATGGCATTTCCACGTCCTGATTTCCACTAACTGATTATCCATATTTATACGAACCCTGAGTAAGGTATTAATAACTATAACGCATTGTGACGTAAATATATGGAAAACCTTATTCCCATGGTTTAATTTTCCATCAACTCTTTAATATAATTCTGATATCACTAAATACTTTACTCTAAATTATTTCAATGGCATTTCCACATCCCCACTAACTGATTATCCATATTTTTACGAACCCTGAGTAAGGCATTAATAACTATAACGCATTGTGACGTATATATATGGAAAACCTTATTCCCATGGTTTAAACTTTATCCTCAAATAAATGAAATCAATATGAAAGGCATTTTCTATCAAACGCTTTAGTTCCTTTCGAAATCCAAACCCGAGCGAACCGAGCCAGCCTTCAGGGCATCGGATTTTTATTTCTAAAATATTTTTAACAAGAAGAAGAAAGTGTGTATTACTTTTTTTCAATCTTCCACAGAAAGAGATGAAAAGCCATAAGTCACAAGGTACGGTGTGTGTGGTTTGTAACGTTTGTTATATCTCTCTTTTTATTTTGGTGGGTAACTGTTTCAGATTACTAGTATTTCTTATCATCACCTAGGCCTAGCTTTCATTCTTCTTTACTTTTTTTGTATCCTTATCTTTTCTTTTGGGTTTTATAAAATGAAAAACTGTCCAAGTTTTTGGATCAAATACTTCGTTCTTTCTTTTAGTTATAGGTAGCAAGCATTTTATTGTTTCGATAGAAAATGAAAGTTAAAACCCGTAAAATTGTCCTCGAAGTTCGAACACTAGTACCTGCGTGTATCCCCTAGAGATTGCTGGGAATTTTTAGTAGAGAGGTTAAAACATTGTTTATAAATTATTTTCTCAAAACTCCCTGACAATTGAAAACTTTTCCAGGTTTACAAGGTACTGCTAAGAAGTGATATCTAGTTTATTAGGGAGAAGGTATAAGATGCCTAAGTATTCGCGCGCCATAGTCCCAGTCCCCCTTTCAAAATACAAGGGGGGGGGGACGTAAAAGGAGGCAGGGCTATTTCGCCTCTCCTCAATCGAAAAATACACCGTAATTTTCGTCATTCGCGTCGCGCTGACGTGAGTTTTCAAGAACCAATGAGATGCTGGGTGTAATTTAGAGGCGGGGATTAACTCCGGACCTACTATACGTTTGGACTGGAGATAAAGCTAGAAATGTGGCGAATTTATACCTTCTCCCTAGTAAACTAGATATCACTTCTTGAAACTGCGAAAACTCAGTCTGTTGTCTGTTTCTAATTTCAATGAAATTGTTTGAGGGTTTTGATAACAATAGAAAGCGGTGACTTCATTCTTACAACAGGAACGTTGTTGTTTAGAATTTTAGACAATTATGTACTTGTAACAAACACAAGCTTCAGGCTTACCTGTTGCGATGTGTTCATATTTTGATTAACAGCGTTGGTGTAAGTTTGATATAATGAAAACACGCAGAATATGCAGTACACCTGAAAAATACCAAATGAAAGAAATTATGTTTAAATTAAAGTTTAATATAGTATAAATAAAATAGAGATATGTCCCATTGATAAATAAATAAATAAATATGTCCCTAAAAAGCATATAGACCTAAATCAAATTTAAGATTTGAGATGCCTTCCGAAGTAAACAAAGTTTTCAACCTAAGAGAGTTTATACCATTTACACAAGGAGGTCAGGCTACATGAGTGCACATTTTGTCCTCCATGTAGGTTGGTCTCCTTGTGTAAATAGTATAAACCCTCCTAGTTTTAAACCTATATATGGCGAAGATAAGACGGTACTAAGAAGAAAATTCTTGGAAATAAATTTATAAATTTCAATTTATATTCGACTACGAGTGCGAATATATCTAGATCTACGATCTCTAACAGGAATACATACAGCTACTAGGATTCATTACGTTACCAAAATTCCCTGACCTTTTTGGCCCATTTTGAAATTCAGTGACTTTTAGGATATACAATGGTTCCTATTAGCCTGTATGTATTAATGCTTTCAAAAATTTGAAGTTAGCAGATTTGAGAGTTTTGTAACTAAATATATATATTATTCCCGGTAGAAAAGCGGTAACCGTAAAACTAATCGAGACTCAAGAGATAAAACGGTCCAAGTTATCTTTTCAATGGAGTCAAATACCCTTAGGTAGGATAAAGTTTTCAAATATAATATTTAAGTTTTATAGCCAGGAATTCAATTTAAAACATAAAATATTTCGTTTCAAACAACTTCATTCGTTGAATTTAATAAAGTTTAAAAGATTTATTAAATAAAATATAAATTATTTCAAAATTTTCAAAGCCGTATATATTTTAATATTTTTAAATTTTTTCTAAAATAAAAACTTATATTAAAGATAAGCTAAATCGCTATAAATCGAATTTAATAAAGGTTACAAGAAATTATAGATATTAAATTTGGGATCAATGGTGTTTTTTAATTCTATCTTTGTTATTTTAAATAAGAAACTGCTACTTCATGGAATTCGTTAAAATTATATGGTTATTTTAATTATAAACTAAAAATTATTTTGGGAGCTTTCAGACCGCGGTCCTTCTTCAGCCAAGTTTTAAATCTATACTTGACTTGATTCCCCATAAAAACCACTACACTTCGACGCAACCACCCATTTTTGAACACCCTGTACACTAATAAATATATTGAAAGTATAATTGTATTTGTGTTTCAATTACTTAAAAAACAAAACTCCTAGCTTTGAAATTCAAAAATTGTATTTAAATATTTTCTAAAAATAAAAGTAATTTATTTCTATTTTTTTTATATGTATATCTATGTATAAATAAAACCAAATAAATTCAAATTTAGTTGAATGTATCCTAGGAAGTATATCTTAAAGAACCTTCAATTTTTCATTCATTGTTAACGGTTGCAACGAGAAGGGATTACTTAAAAATATATTCCTAAAAAAATAATAATAAAAATCCGACTCTTCCTCTTTATAAAAATAAAGTAAGGTTTTCTTTGAATTTTGGTTTCTTGTCATGCATGCATGAAGAAACAATCAACGAATGCAAAACGAACTACAGAGTACAGCGGGATAAGGGAACAATTTTGAATCTAATCACGAAAGGACCCACATCAAGAATTTATCCAATTTACCCAAGAAAATTTTGGATCTCATGCATGAAAGTGTTCGTTGCTTTAGGGACACGGTGTGTCTGATAAGTCTGGCATATTTTAAGGGTGATGTTCTTTGGGTAGCTTAGCTATAGTTAGGAAATATTCAAGGGTAGATTAAATATTGGATAAATTCATGTGAAAGTATAAAACTAAAAATTCTCCATTTCACAAAATCCATTCTTTCGGACCAAATCACGTTTCCCCGTACAGTACGACTCAAGAGAATTCTACTTTAATGGCAAAGGGAATTCCAATTTAGGATTAAATTTTAACAATGAAAGCAATCAATGCGTTTACGCTAGATCTCTCATAACGAACCTACCCTCGTTATACACATAGAAACAGTTGAATATTTTATATTTCAAAAAGAAAAATATGTACTTCTATAGTTTATTTATTATTTACGGTTCAACTTTCCGTTGTTATTTAAAGAACACTCTAAAACGTAATCAACTTAAAGTCGGAACAATTTAAAATGACTCTCTTAAGATCAAGGCGAATGTTCGTCAATGAACATTAGAAATTAATGTGCTTCTAAATTTAGAATAGCATTTTCTTGGATGAGATATTGTCGGGTGAGGTTGGGTTTGTCCTTATAATGTCGGGTGAGGTTGGGTTTGTCCTTATAATGTCGGGTGAGGTTGGGTTTGTCCTTATAATGTCGGGTGAGGTTGGGTTTGTCCTTATAATGTCGGGTGAGGTTGGGTTTGTCCTTATAATATCGGGTGAGGTGAGGTTGGGTTTGTCCTTATAATGTCGGGTGAGGTTGGGTTTGTCCTTATAATGTCGGGTGAGGTTGGGTTTGTCCTTATAATGTCGGGTGAGGTTGGGTTTGTCCTTATAATGTCGGGTGAGGTGAGGTTGGGTTTTTCCTTATAATGTCGGGTGAGGTGAGGTTGGGTTTGTCTAGATCATGTCGGGTGAGGTGAGGTTGGGTTTGTCTAGATCATGTCTGGTGAGGTGAGGTTGGGTTTGTATAGATCATGTCGGGTGAGGTGAGGTTGGGTTTGTATAGATCATGTCGGGTGTGGTGAGGTTGGGTTTGTCTAGATCATGTCGGGCGAGGTTGGGTTTGTATAGATCATGTCGGGTGAACTAAGGTTGGGTTTGTCTAGATCATGTCGGATGAGTCGAGGTTGGGTTTGTCTAGAACATGTCGGTCAAGGTTGGGTTTCTCTAGAACATGTCGGTCAAGGTTGGGTTTCTCTAGAACATGTCGGTCAAGGTTGGGTTTCTCTAGAACATGTCGGTCAAGGTTGGGTTTCTCTAGAACATGTCGGTCAAGGTTGGGTTTCTCTAGAACATGTCGGTCAAGGTTGGGTTTCTCTAGAACATGTCGGTCAAGGTTGGGTTTCTCTAGAACATGTCGGTCAAGGTTGGGTTTCTCTAGAACATGTCGGTCAAGGTTGGGTTTCTCTAGAACATGTCGGTCAAGGTTGGGTTTCTCTAGAACATGTCGGTCAAGGTTGGGTTTCTCTAGAACATGTCGGTCAAGGTTGGGTTTCTCTAGAACATGTCGGGCGAGGTTGGATTGGGTTTCTCTAGAACATGTCGGGCGAGGTTGGATTGGGTTTCTCTAGAACATGTCGGGCGAGGTTGGATTGGGTTTCTCTAGAACATGTCGGTCGAGGTTGGATTGGGTTTCTCTAGAACATGTCGGGCGAGGTTGGATTGGGTTTCTCTAGAACATGTCGGGCGAGGTTGGATTGGGTTTCTCTAGAACATGTCGGGCGAGGTTGGATTGGGTTTCTCTAGAACATGTCGGGCGAGGTTGGATTGGGTTTCTCTAGAACATGTCGGGCGAGGTTGGATTGGGTTTCTCTAGAACATGTCGGGCGAGGTTGGATTGGGTTTGTCTAGAACATGTCGGGCGAGGTTGGATTGGGTTTCTCTAGAACATGTCGGGCGAGGTTGGATTGGGTTTCTCTAGAACATGTCGGGCGAGGTTGGATTGGGTTTCTCTAGAACATGTCGGGCGAGGTTGGATTGGGTTTCTCTAGAACATGTCGGGCGAGGTTGGATTGGGTTTCTCTAGAACATGTCGGGCGAGGTTGGATTGGGTTTGTCTAGAACATGTCGGGCGAGGTTGGATTGGGTTTCTCTAGAACATGTCGGGCGAGGTTGGATTGGGTTTCTCTAGAACATGTCGGGCGAGGTTGGATTGGGTTTCTCTAGAACATGTCGGGCGAGGTTGGATTGGGTTTCTCTAGATCATGTAGGGCGATGGTTTGTCGAGATAATGTCGGGTGAGGTGAGGTTGGGTTTGTTGAGATAATGTCGGGTGAGGTGAGGTTGGGTTTGTTGAGATAATGTCGGGTGAGGTGAGGTTGGGTTTGTTGAGATAATGTCGGGTGAGGTCAGGTTGGATTTGTCTAGATCATGTCGGGCGAGGTGAGTTTGGGTCTATCTAGATCATGTCGGACGAGGTTAAGTTTGTCTAGATAATGTCAAGTGAGGTTTTATTATGAAATTGGGTGTCTAGGCTACCGATACTATTACATTAACACTCGATGATATGAGAAACCGCTGTTTTGACACAAGCTAAGAAGTTTTAAGAACCACTGATCTACCCAGAATCCCTATGGCTTATGTGGGCGGAAAACGAGGTTATATTAAGTCTTACAACACAGCTTTGCCTGATTTACAAGTCCCTTTGCACGTACGCTTCCAAATCAACAAGATATTCACGGTAGATTAACTCCGATCAAGCGACATTCAAGCGAATAAAGGATCGCCTAGCCTACTACTAAAATAAACATTCCAGCAGCTGTCGTGTCACGAAACAAGTACATCGACCAGGAAAAGGTCAGAAGGTCATACACAAATTAATAAAAATAATTCATTTTAAAAACGAGGCATGTACAATTAAACGTCGCCGCAATTATCTATTTTCATATATTCATTCTTTTCCGCGCCAGAAGTTCAGAACCTGCTTCTACCTTTTTAGATTTTGAAGAAGGGGCCAATTGGGTTAAAAATTTTGTTAAGCCTAACGCGTTTTAACACCTAAGGCAAAAATATATATCAGAGGTTAAAAAAATACTGGTGAAAAGGCGTAAGTTTTATTTAATTACCAAATGGAAGCGCCTCGAGTCCGAGGCTTAGCGGAAATTTTTCTGTCAAGAGAGATTATGTCAACACTAGTTCCGCTCGAGAGGCTTGCACGAGATCGCGAGTTTGGATGAAAAATAGTCAAATATAACCTTAGCTATTCCTGGTTTGGAGGACCATATCCAACATCGGCCGAAATAAGTTTACAAAAGTTTAATGGAAAATTATTTTTCTTCTGTTTTTGGGGGGAGTTACGAAAAACTTTGCTCATAAACCTTTTGATAAATTTCTCAAATGTTCCATGTCATTTTAACAAAAAGAGTTAAAGCTACAGGTACTTTCATTAGGGCTCATTAATTGTATCATAAGTTTATAAGACATGTTCCATAAGTATAACACTTCGTATACTTCGTAATGCTAGAGGTTTAGAGCTCGAGCTAGTTCGAGAACGACAAGGGAGAATTGAAGTGCTCGGTTTTGCATGGTCCATCTTCCTATTTAGTCTGTTCTAAGCCTTTGACAGCGCCCAGTCACCAGGCGTCGCTTTACCTTGAATCTATGACCTACTTGAATCACTTCATGACAAGCTCTTAGTAACCTGGGACAAACTTATGGAACATATCCTTATGAACTTATAATGCACAACGAATATCTATTTTTTTTAACATAAATTCGGTTATAGGTCCTGCTAAAGCTTTGAACCCATATAGTTGACAGTACTAGCATTAGCGAAAAATATGTTTACCCAAATTTTGCAAACACTAGAAATTAAAAACCCCTAATCCATTAATCGAATAAACAACTTCAACAAAGGTATAACGAACTCACTGTCAATAAAAAGGGCGTTAAGTAGGTGGTTTTAAGTCATAATACGTCATCCACCTATCAAGACGACACTTAATTAACACGGAAGGGTCTCCCTCTCATTACCCTATTAAATTACCTAAGTCATTGTCATACCCACCCTTTTGTAAACACCTTCAAAATGACACTCAAATCCACGCCCTAATAATAATCTAACAGATCCGGTCGACGCCTATTCAAATATTAAGCCGAAAACCCTCGACTCGGAATTTTCAAGTCGTAAATATTGTTAGGAGAAGAGAAACAAACATTTAATTAAAACTTTTAGACATTAAACAAACCGTGTGAAAATTGTGTAAATTCGGAATATTTTGAATAATTTTCAAATAGTCTTTCTACAAAGATAATTAATTTCTTGCTGAAGGAATTTTCAATTTAGGCGTATATACATCGCGAGGGGCTATTCACTCTCCGAGTCCTCGTACACCGATTTAAAGGTATACAATCACCTCTATTATTAAGTTTTGTAAAAAAATATTAAACCTTATTAAATTATCTATTTATAATATAAAAAAATATTAGTTTTTAGGGTTAGATCTGCAACGTTTCTCAACTTTTAGTAAAGACAGGTATGCATAGATTTAATTTTAGAAGTAGTAATAGAGAACGGTTAATATTTACTTCAGTCCGACTCATAGCCCAGCATAGAGCCCCTCCCTCCAACACGTACCGTAAAGTTATTGGCTCACTTGAACTACGTTTTGATGACGTTGCTGACGGGGAGGGAAAAAATCCGTAATTCCTTTTTACCTCTGTCGCTATGACCCGCCTCTTCCTTCATACCCCTCCGTCCCGTGGAAGGGGGTCCGGGACTTGGACGCGCGCCCACATTACTCTGTTCTCCATTCCTACTTCTAAAATTAAATCTATCCCTGGCAAAGAATAGAGCTATTTCATAGTTCAAGCTTCTTGTTAATACACTTCTTACGATCTCACGATTTAAATTCTGGGGATGTTTCCAAAGAATACATACAAATTCAGTTAACGGTTTCTCTTACGATAAATTGTTTATCGATCTTTAGTGTTTCTTGAACCGCGTTGAAATCAACCCTTAACCAGAGGCATTGTTAGAAAATCTCAAAGATAATCTTTCGTATAGATATAATATACCAAGCCATTTTATAATTTTGTACTCTAGCTAGTCTATTAGGTCGAAATATTTGCACATATTTTAAACTAAATATTCTAAAATATGGCATTTAAATAAAAATATATTTAAAACTTACGTTTAGCGCGCCGACGAGCAAATCGATGATAAAAACGACTACCACGAATTCATCAAGAACCTATACGAGAATGGAAGAAACACACACACCAAAAAAAATTAATAAAAATAAATTCGAGACTTTGAAATATGGATGGGGAAAAAGGGTTAACATCCGATAAACTATTTATACCACTGAGATATATGGGAAAATAAGGGAAAATGTGAAGGGAATTCACTCTCACCCCTTCGAACATGAGATATATCGAAAGAACCAGATCGAAAATGGTAGTCAACGTCATTGAGATCAACCAAGGGATCAAGAAACTGCGTCTGTTCTGGAAAAGACACATTGGAAAAAACCAAGGCTTAAATTAGACTGAAATTTCCTTCATTATAATTCAGGAAAAGTAGATAAGTAAGAAGTTAGGGAAAAATGTTCACAGAGGAATGGAATTTAATATCATTGGAAAGGAGAGATGTAGGTCTAAAAGGCTAAAATTATAGGATATTTATAGCAGGGAGCCCACTCTTAAATTTAAATTCCTTATAGGAAAAATAGGAATTTTTTTCCGGAATTATAGGATTTTATAGGAGAAAAAGTGTGTTTTTATAGGAAAATATAGGACTAAAAATGCTCTAATATAATACAATTTTGGGCTTAAACTATGTAGAAAAATCCCAAAAAATAAAAAATAACAAATTGGATTTTACTTTGAAAACTCAGAAGAACTTAATTAAAATATAACATAATATAATATATAAAAAAATCCTAAGCGAGATCCACAATTTCGGTGTCTATTCAAAAGTGATCTCGATAAAAAAAAGCTACATTTTGATAAATTTGACGCTAAACTATACGAAAACTTCGACCAAGTCAAAAATATAGGATATTATAGGACCTTTCATAAAATTATAGGATAATAAAGGACAGGTTCAAAAATATAGGAATTTATAGGAATTATAGGACCGGTGGGCTCCCTGTAATGTAAATCTAAAAAAAAGTGCTTGTAAATCCAAAAAAAAAGTGCTTGTAAATCCAAAAAAAAAAGTGCTTGTAAATCCAAAAAAAAGTGCTTGTAAATCCAAAAAAGTGCTTGTAAATCTAAAAAAGTGCTTGTAAATCTAAAAAAAAGTGCTTGTAAATCCAAAAAAAAAGTGCTTGTAAATCTAAAAAAAAGTGCTTGTAAATCTAAAAAAAAGTGCTTGTAAATCTAAAAAAAAGTGCTTGTAAATCTAAAAAAAAGTGCTTGTAAATCTAAAAAAAAGTGCTTGTAAATCTAAAAAAAAGTGCTTGTAAATCTAAAAAAAGTGCTTGTAAATCTAAAAAAAGTGCTTGTAAATCTAAAAAAAGTGCTTGTAAATCTAAAAAAGTGCTTGTAAATCTAAAAAAAAGTGCTTGTAAATCTAAAAAAAGTGCTTGTAAATCTAAAAAAAAGTGCTTGTAAATCTAAAAAAAAGTGCTTGTAAATCTAAAAAAAGTGCTTGTAAATCTAAAAAAAGTGCTTGTAAATCTAAAAAAAGTGCTTGTAAATCTAAAAAAAAGTGCTTGTAAATCTAAAAAAAAAGTGCTTGTAAATCTAAAAAAAAGTGCTTGTAAATCTAAAAAAAAGTGCTTGTAAATCTAAAAAAAAGTGGTTGTAAATCTAAAAAAAGTGCTTGTAAATCTAAAAAAAGTGCTTGTAAATCTAAAAAAAGTGCTTGTAGGTCCAAAAATCATAAATTTATAGGTTCAAACTTATGTTATGTAAATTTTATACGTTTAAAATTACGAATTGTTGGAGTTTTACAGGAAGTATGTTATATATATACGAGAGTAGACTACAACTTTTAAACATATTTATAAAAATATGATGATTATTTAATTTACTTGGGACTAGTACTTAATAGTGTAGAAACAAAACTATTTACCATGCATGAAATTTTTTATAGATAACTACCATACATTTTTTTATTATTTTTATTGTCAGGTACTTTTTTTACTTTGGACTAATTCAGGGTTAACACGAAATTTTCAGATTCAAATTCCCTGACTTTTACAGGTTTTGTCGGACTTTTAATACGATTTTCCCTGACATGTTTAGGCCCAACTGTCATTATTCTAAATAACTAAACTAGAGCGTTTAAATCGCCTTCTTGAATATATAACTTAAAACCTTGCGGAGCGAGCGAAGCGAGCGCCGCGATTTTTGTGTCGGGTCCCCTGAAAAGTAGGCTAAGGTAAGGGGTGACGTAGAGCTAGGTATCATTGGAAAGGGGTGACGTAGAGCTAGGTATCATTGGAAAGGGGTGACGTAGAGCTAGGTATCATTGGAAAGGGGTGACGTAGAGCTAGGTATCATGGGAAAGGGGTGACATAGAGCTAGGTATCACTGGAAAGGGGTGACGTAGAGCTAGGTATCATGGGAAAGGAGTGACGTAGAGCTAGGTATCATGGGAAAGGGGTGACGTAGAGCTAGGTATCATTGGAAAGGGGTGATGTAGAGCTAGGTATCATTGGAAGGGGTGATGTAGAGCTAGGTTTCATTGGAAAGGGGTGATGTAGAGCTAGGTATCATTGGAAAGGGGTGATGTAGAGCTAGGTTTCATTGGAAAGGGGTGATGTAGAGCTAGGTTTCATTGGAAAGGGGTGATGTAGAGCTAGGTATCATTGGTAAGGGGTGACGTAGAGCTAGGTATCATGGGAAAGGGGTGACGTAGAGCTAGGTATCATTGGAAAGGGGTGACGTAGAGCTAGGTATCATGGGAAAGGGGTGACGTAGAGCTAGGTATCATGGGAAAGGGGTGACGTAGAGCTAGGTATCATGGGAAAGGGGTGACGTAGAGCTAGGTATCATTGGAAAGGGGTGATGTAGAGCTAGGTTTCATTGGAAAGGGGTGATGTAGAGCTAGGTTTCATTGGAAAGGGGTGATGTAGAGCTAGGTATCATTGGTAAGGGGTGACGTAGAGCTAGGTATCATTGGAAAGGGGTGACGTAGAGCTAGGTATCATTGGAAAGGGGTGACGTAGAGCTAGGTATCATTGGAAAGGGATGACGTAGAGCTAGGTATCATTATAAAGGGATGACGTAGAGCTAGGTATCATTTGTAAGGTGAGAATCGGGGCTATCACATACTCAAAGTTTCAGTGCGTCTATTATAAAAAGGTTCTGAACAACTGACACTCAGCCGGCTTGCGGTAAGACCTCCCACCAGGAGCAGGCACATAATAACAGAGACTAAAAACAATGAATTGTTTTTATCTTAACAAGCCTCGAAAACCCAATCAAAGTTTGGAAAGTAGAACATACCAGGAAGCTTAATGAAGCGTCAATTACTCTATACATTAATTAACTTTCATTATTAATAATTTTTTTGTACTTTAGTATTAATTTTACGTATAGCCTAATGAATAATTCAATGAAGCTTAGTAGCGGTTTTAATCAAGCGAAGAAGATTTTTCCTTATTAATTTTTTTGTTAATTAATTGAAAGGAGGATTAGCCCTTCAGGCCATCTTCCAATAAAACAAAAAATAAATTGAGCTAAGCCTTGTCTCTCTCTTTTTTAATCACCGTGTAGCAGACAAAAAACGTTTTTTTAAACCGAACTGGGATTTTGTGGTTTTAAGATTTGACAACAGGGATTTGAAAATTTTGAAAGATTTGCTTTTAGAAATAATTTTTTTTTCTTCTCAGTTTTAACTTACCGAGCATATTCCAATAATAAGAACGATGGAAGATACCACTGATGAGCAGGAGAAAATGACCATTAGCACAGTGAAGAAAAGCATGATGGGTTCATGTTGGACAGTTTGAATGTGGAAAGAACTGGCCGTTAGTAGAACCATGTAAAACACCTGTGAAAAAAAGAAACAATTATTACTAATAGTCGATATTTTTTCAAAAATCGACCATGTTATTTTTTGGAAATCGACGATAATTTTTTTGGAAATCGACGATATGTTTTTTGGAAATCAACGATATGTTTTTTGGAAATCAACGATATGTTTTTTGGAAATCAACGATATGTTTTTTGGAAATCAACGATATGTTTTTTGGAAATCAACGATATGTTTTTTTGGAAATCAACGATATGTTTTTTGGAAATCAACGATATGTTTTTTGGAAATCAACGATATGTTTTTTGGAAATCAACGATATGTTTTTTGGAAATCAACGATATGTTTTTTGGAAATCAACGATATGTTTTTTGGAAATCAACGATATGTTTTTTGGAAATCAACGATATGTTTTTTGGAAATCAACGATATGTTTTTGGAAATCAACGATATGTTTTTTGGAAATCAACGATATGTTTTTTGGAAATCAACGATATGTTTTTTGGAAATCAACGATATGTTTTTTGGAAATCAACGATATGTTTTTTGGAAATCAACGATATGTTTTTAGGAAATCAACGATATGTTTTTTGGAAATCAACGATATGTTTTTTGGAAATCAACGATATGTTTTTTGGAAATCAACGATATGTTTTTTGGAAATCAACGATATTTTTTGGAAATCTACGATAATCTCTTGAAAAATCGTCGATATTTTTCATTTAAGATTTGGAACAATTTTTAAGAGTTCTATAAATGAAAGGACCACGCAAAAATAATTTTCTCTTTTTCGTAAGTTAAAATAATTGCCCATATATTAAACATAAAAAAGTTGAAATTTAATATCTTATACGTTCTTTCAATTAACCATTAAAACAACATAGAACAGTCCTTTCATTCTGACGCAATAGGCCTAAAATTGCATTCAAATTTATAAAACCCCTTAACAGTAGTATATCGACCTTTTCCAAGTTATTGACGACTATCGTACTCCCTGCAGTCAAAAAACAGGGGACATTTTTAACCGTATCGGCAAAAGCAGACGCGAGAAAAACCATAGAGAGAGAGAGAGAAAAAAAAAGTGTAAAAATATGAGTATGACCCAAATCCGCCACAATAACGAAAAAACCCATATTTCTTTTTATGGTCATCTTCGCGTTTCATACGTGACCAACGACACCTGACACCGCTACCACAGTTTTTCCAACCATGCCTTAGCCTTTCCCGCTAGACTCGGTTGATATCGAAGAGGAAGGTATCACCTTTTTTCTGTTAAAGGCTCAGATCCAACGAAAAACAGTGAATCTCAAAATAAGGGACGATATGTTTATCTTCAATTCAACTAAAACCGCTTTGCATGGCTTTCTCGTTCACCCACCTATCATTGGAAGTCGTCAGCTCAGGCCATACAATTTAGACTACCAATACTGACGTCACATTCCCGTAGCTCCTCCCCTCTCAGTACCATTCTATAGACCATTTCAATGTAACTAAGAGGGAAAGACACGGGGGTAAAACTTTGACTTCCATCTCGCTTTTTGGCGCCTGCGCTGTAGTCTTTCTTATAATGAGACTGCGCAGAGACGGATGGAAATGTATCAACCCCCCTGTATCTCCCGAAACTGAGGGCTGCCTACCCCCTTTTTCAGGTAGAAAATGTCTATAGGGTGGGAACTCCGATAAGGGCGCTGTTAACTTCCCTTTGTTAGTTCGAGGCTCTGTTTTGGTTGGATCTCGGCCTTTAAGAACCGCTGCAGTGAACGAAAAACTGTAGGAAAAAAAGTGAATTTTCCGAGCAATTACCTAATTGGGGGATTTTTTTCAACCTTTCATCTCTTTAGGAGTGCATGCCCAAAACACTTTGTTATCATCGCAATGAAAAATGTGAAACTATAGATACTTTTCACTAAAGAGGCTACGGAAAATTCTACCCCCCTCTCTCAGGTTTAACTTCAGTGCAGTATTGTCAGGCCCTCTGTGAGTCAAGTTGGTCAAGTACCAAGTTAAACTGAACTGTTACGTTCTATCTATTGGTTCAACAACGGCCTGGCAACACTGGGGAACAATCCTCTTGAGAATTTTGAAAATCACAAATTTTTGAAAACCATATTTTCCAGGCACCGTTTCAACCCTGAGCGACAATTCGACGTCCTTTCGAAGATCGAGTCTCGAAGAAGGACATTTCATTATTAAACCACCCACGCGTATCCTTAACCCTTAAAAAGCGAGCGAGCCCTTAAAACTGAGCCCTGAAATCGAGACATATACACACACCCACGCAAATTTATCCAACTTTTGTCTCCGATCATTTTAACACGATGACAACATCGTTTCTCCATCCTTGCCCACCAAAAGACGAGGGCTCTAATTACTTTAAGTGCTCAACGCTGTGGCCCGAGCCAAGGCCGGAACGGATCAAAAAGGTTCGATACAAATACGAAAAAGATTTTTTGGTAATCTCAAACCTTCTGTTTAAAATTAATGTTAAAAACCTCTAGAGTTTGGGGCTTTCGAGGATGCGGGTTACAAAAAATATATTCAAAATTCTAAAACAAATCGATCAATATTGGAAAAGGGGTTTCTATAGCGAAGGTGAATAGAGCTATACATGGTTTTCAGACTAGGAGGATTCATACCATTTACACAAGGAGGCCTGATGGCTTTTGACTCCATCAGGGAGTCTGGCCTCCCTGTGTAACACCTGAAGACTATCCTCCTTGCGTAAATGGTATGAACCCTCCTAGTCTGAAAACTATACGTATAGCCATTGCTCGTGCCTCATGCTTACAAGAAAAGGGTTAGGTACGTTTTCGAAAGATAGCTCGGACCGGTCCTTACCGTTTTTTTAGGGATACACTAAAGAGGAATCAATCTCCATTTTGAATAAATTTCCTTTATCTCTCCGTTACACCATAAGTTTATAACACAAGATGTGTACCACAAGTTTGACACTGGGTTACTCACTGAGAGAGCTAGTCGTAAAGCGAGTGGCCAGACGCTGCACCTTTGTGTGTACTAAAGATTAGCCTTTATCCCTCATCGTGCTAAATTATTAGAGGTATCAGTTTAGTGACGCAAACAAACTACCTGATAAGCCGCTGTCAAAGGCTTAGGAGTGAAGGTATAGTTTTACAGGCAATCGTGTTTCCAGAAGGTGACGGCCACCTAACTAAGGAATTAGTATGACGTATTGTTAACGTCGTTCAGAGAGGAAAACCGATTACACGTACTTTTACATAACCAATCTCTTTGGTATGTGCAATGAACGCCCCCGTGTGACGTCCAAAAAAAAAAAAAACCAGTAAAAATCAAGCTGTGAGGTTCCATAATCATCTCTACACGCTTCCACCTCAACCAAGGCTGTGTTATACAGTAGTAAGTGTCACACTTATGGAATATATCTTATGGTTATAACAATGGATTGATGGATGAGTTGGAAACGCGACTATTACTATCGCGGGGAACACGGTTTCTGCACTCTAAACTTAGCCAATGATGGTGAAAGAGTGTATGCAGGAGCTCTACAGGAACAAAGTCTTCCTTTCTTCGTACACGCTTCTATGTTAAATAGCCTAATGTCTATGTACCTATCAACTACTCCATGAAGGCATACAAAAAGAAAAGAAAAACTAATCCAAAAGACCGGTGAATAAACTTTATCTCATTATAATTAAACACCTTAATTAAAAAGCAGACATCCTAAAACCGTAACTTCATTAAAAAATTCCCTGTTATTTATGACCAGTTTATAAATTCTCTGACTTCTCAAAAATGTTTTTCCTTGATCCTGGATTAGTTTAATTAACTTTTTTTAATTAAAACGTAACCCTAGATGTTGACATTAACCCCAAATTTAAGCGCAAACAACGTTTTTTAACTTAATTTCATTTCAAACCATAACATTATTAAAAAAATCCCTGTTATTTATGACCAGTTTATAAATTCTCTGGCTTCTCAAAAATGTTTTTCTTTGATCCTGGATTAGTTTAATTAACTTTTTTAATTATAACGTAACCCTAGATGTTGACTTTAACCCCAAATTGAAGCGCAAACAACATTTTTTTAACTTAATTTCATCTTTCAGAGAGAAAAAAATAAAAACGTAAAAATACATATCTGAAAATTAATTTTTCTCATCGTAAAATTCTAAAAAAAAAATTTGAAAACAAAATAGACGAGCAAAAAACCTTTAAGCTGACAGGAGGTTCGTGCCTAACCCTAAACTGCATTAGGAGAGGCCCAGTTATGTGTTTAAAAAATATCAAACGCAATAAATCAAGGCTCCTTCTCATCTTATTCTTCGTCGTTGACGACCCATAATCTCATCTGAATTTTAAATTTGTGATTAAATAGTCTCGAAAAGATTAATAGCGTATGTTCGCAGTCCATCCTTCAACAAGTCTTTGTATATTATATATTCACGTAAAAAAATAAATTGTTTTAGGATGAAAATATAAGCATAGACGCATTTTACTATACGACGAAAAAGTTATTGGATATAAAAAAAGAAAAAAATAAAGAAACAGGCGAAAGTTCTAAAATACTGTCAAACACTTTTCTTTGAATATCCGCCCACGAGACTTAGGCTATAGAAGTAAATTCGTGTGAAGTAAATATAAGCCCTGCTTTTCTTAAAGGGGGAATGAAACAGAGAAACAACAGGTTTTCTAATAGATTTATATTGATAAAATAACATTGAAACCATTATAAAACATTAATTTCATAGAGCTGTTTTCCAGTTAAGATTGTTCAAAGTATTTTACGGATAACCCCTTAAATTCAATTAAGAAACTGATTTAGACAATGATTTCTAATTTAATTAAGGGGTCATCCCTAAAACACTCAAATCATAACTCGAAAACAGTGTCCCTTGGGGCAAAATGTTAAAGATAGAAGTTACATTTTCGACTCAAAATCGTGCACCCAAAGAACATCCCCCCTTAATTTATGCCAGACTTATCAAAACACCCTGTATACATAAAACAGTTTTGGTTTTCCAAAAATGGGAGTTAAGTTTTGAGTGTCACCATTCGAAACGGAAAGGTTTTGGTTTCATTCTCACTTTAAACATAATAACGCGTAGCAACACGGTAATCCTTCAAGTTACGAGCTTCTAGTTAAGCCTATTTCAATGGGAGAAAGCGCTCTCAAATCACGCGAGAAAGATGTACACATAAACCTCTTCACGCGAAAGAAACTTCTATCTAAATCAAACCAACCAAAGTTTGCGCAAAACTTGAATATATCAAAATAGTAAAAATTCACTCTAAACTTACAACGAACATCCCGTTATAAATACCTCGTAAAAATCACCTCAACCTGTTACTACGCGAAACGCCTATAAAAAGGTTATTTACCCTTAGCACCTCTTTGAAATCCCCATGGAAATAAATTCAGAAAAACCTAAAACAATCCAGTCGATTTAAACTTAAACTTCAATGCAAACCAATACTGATATTTCAATGCAAATTGGGTCTAAAGTTACAATACAACGAGGTAGCGTGTAACGAGGCACGAAACGGCTAAAGTATTTTTCGTACGCGATGTACTAGATAGGTAATCTCTTGGAAAAAACATGGTAAATAGGTGAATTCAACCTAACTCCCGACATAACGTAAAAACAAAGCGATAATAAAATCAATATGTTACCTACGTAGATAAAGTTGCCTTTTGGAAGTATAGCGTATAAATTGGACTACCTCAAAGTCTTGATAATTAGTTTTGTTATTTGAAAAATTGGGGAAAAATAGCCAATTCGACTAAATGGCAAAGTTCCCTTAGCTCTAACGCTAAGCCTAAACTTTCAAACTAGGCCTAAACCGTCTGAAGATCGATCCCCCATCTTAAAAACGCCAGTACGACAAAATTACGCAACATTTTTATCCCGATCATAACTTTTCATAAAGCGAAACAAAGTGCACATTGTTTTGTTGCTGAATTCCATTCATTTCTGAAGCCATCCATGGCCAAGGGTTATAAAAATACCGTAATAAATTTAGCCAAGGCTTACAGTTTATATTGCTTTTGCGCTTAGTTCTGGTGAAATACATATAGCTAATAGAAAGTTTATTGCTTCTTTTGAGCCAAGTTTTAAGCCCTAGAATGTTTTCTCTTCTATATTGGTTTAGTATTTTTTTTGTTATTGAACAACTTTCAATTCTTAGTGTATCGGGTAATAATAGCCGATGTTGTTAGATGTAATAGAGAGTTTAAGTAAGGTGTTAGAAAACTTCAAGCTAGTTGAAAACACCAATTAAAGTTGCAGAATATCGTCTGCTACAGTTTGAGGCGTGCACGGTTTTCGTTTATATCTTAAACTCTCTATATGTCTTTTCATTTACTTCTTAAACTCTCTACTATGTCTTGTCATTTACTTCTTAAACTCTCTACTATGTCTACAACAATCCCACTTGAAACTCTACGCGACAATAAAATTATAATTGTAAACGTCCCTGAAAAGATTTGCGTACAATTTCAAATTCAGTTTCAAGATGTAACATTTTAAAGCGAGTCCTTTAATGAATAAGCCAAACAAATTTAAGCATGTTTGAGTATAACAATAACTATCGAGGGGTTACTCACTTTGAGTAATCGGTGTATACGTGGCTGTACCTTAGACTATACTAATATCCCTGCCCTTGACAGTGCTAAAATGAATACACGTAGTCCGTAATCGGTCTACAGGGACTCGGAGAGTGAATAGCCCCTCGATAAATATATATGGCCCAAATATAAACTTTATACACAAGGTAACCAAATTAAATTTTAATCCCTTACAAAAGTCTTTAGTAATCCTGTAAAATAAAAGGAATACATATTTGTAACATTTAATTCCAAAAGCCCAATGAAGATCTCCTCTTGAATATAGGCCTACGAGAAAACGACCGTATTTTCCCAAAATATAAGTTGTCTCAGATAGAACTAGACTAGAGAAATTTATCCAAAATGATGGATAATAATGACAAGACCCGAAAAAAGAAAAAGTACCTACAGCTGTTTTCAGACTGTGTTTGCGATGAATTCAAACCAACACTTTATTAAGGTGATTAGTAATACCTGAAGCAAACTACGAGTGAAACGCAGAAACCACCAAAACTAGATTGGTAAAGTAGTTCCATATCAAAAAGACTCGAGTGAGACAGAAAAAAAATAACTACGCCATTAGGAAACAGGGCGTCAAAAACCCTTCATCAAACAAATCAAGAGTTTTTCTCTCTAAAGTAGATTATTGTAAAGTTCTTACAATATCTCTCGCGAAGTATTATGGGATGTAAGTGCCAAGACTCTAAAGGGGGGATTTAATTTTGATAATTTCGGTTTATTTTGTTTTTTACATTTGAGTAGACGTAACGTTAGAGTGCACCCATTGGCATCTTTACCAAAATAGAGATGGGATAGGTAACAACTTATGAAAAAAAAAAAATATCAGAGCTATCATCTACCTGTAAAAATACCGTCAAAGCCTAATGGACCCTGACAGACGTTGATATAGTAAATTTATGCCAATAGATGGTATGGAATACCAAGGGTTTTTTAAGGAATTTTAATACAAACTAGGGTTGCAATTTTTGAGAGAAAGTATAGGCTCTAATGGACTTTAAATCTCCCGTGATCGTTCTAATTAAAAATTATATTATTATTTGCGCCTACAAGATGATTTTCCTGACTAGCATTTATGTATTGCGGATTTGGGATTTACAGGCGTTCTATGGGAAACTAATGCTTAAGTTTCATCCTGGTGGATGCTTCCCCGTAACACAGTGGTGTATTGCGGGTTAAACATTTCTACAGGCGTTCTATGGAAATCTGATGTTAAAGTTTCAGCCTGGTAGATGCTTTGCCGCATAGCTTACTTTATTCGTTTTAGGTTAAACAGACTGAAAGGGGCCATAGAAAATACATTAACATTATTTAAACTGAATAATAATAAAGTTAATAAATTGGAAAAATAAAACTAAATATAGGAGACCTTAAAATAAAATTAAATATTTTGAAATAATTAATAATTATGTTAAGCTTAACTATATATTGAGATAAAAATAAAAATAATTTAAATAATGGAGAGATAAAGGTAAAAATTAATATTTTAACTAAATAATAATGATTTAAGATGAATTATAATTGAAGAGGTTAAACAAAAAACATAATTTATTTTATTAATATTAAAATTCTTAAATAATAGAGAAGTGAAGCTATTAATATTATTTTCTGGGAATTGAACACACACACAAAAAATACCCCTTATAGCAAACCAAATAATAACTCCTGGCGATAACAAATCACAAAGGGAATACCTACTAATACCTGGCATGGGCTGAGAAGCAATATTACCTTCCTACACACATCGACGAGTGTAGTACAAAAATACCGGCGCAATTTTATAAAGTTAGTCAACGTTTTCCTTAAGGTAACGAATGTATTGGATAATTCAGCCCCATAGGATGGCCAGCCCTACCAATCCTTGAGTGGATTATCTTTTATACAAACAATCCCATAGCTGCTGCGCCTGTGCCTTTATCCTATAGCTTATGCCAAAAAAGTAGGAGAAACGGAAGTTACTGATTAAGTTCTCTTTTTTTCTATTGGAGATAAATAGTGGGAAATATGAAGGAAAAAAAACACCGCAATTTCAGGATAATTCACTTCCATTGAAGGAAGAACAGGAATGGCGCTAAATAAAAGTAAATTTGTGTCTCAGCCAGCATCTGTTTCCTGGCAAAAGTACCTTTTAGCTTTTCCAGCGTAGCCCCCAAACGTATTAAGAATTCCCCTAAGGCCTAACTCAGAGGGAATCAAGTAGAAAATGCAACATAATTTCAAGGATTACTAAGGCTTTTCCGTCCTCTTTAAGTAATGAACATTACAAATGGTATGAACTGTACACGAGTAAGAATTTGGTGGGGTCGCGGGTGAGGTTAATGTTGATTTAAAATTCAACCCACGTATAGATTTTATGCCGAAAAAAAAACCTTCACTACAAAACAGTATGGTATAAACCAAGTTTGCTTCAAACGGAAAGGGACATGCTAGATTTTTTCTCTCTCCATTTTTATATGAAACAGCGTATAAAATGATGAATATTTTAGATTGGAACAATATCTCTATGTACAATACGATAAATTAACCTAACCACAGATAGTAGGCATTTGGGCCTATCTATGAAGCAGACGACGGTTCAGTATAAAATTCAAGTGAACGACTATAGTCAGGTTGGGAAATAAGGATTTTTTTGACAACTGGACATTAGGCCAGCGACCCCCCGGTTTGAAATAAATAAACTGGTCCATGACCATTGACCAGGGCACGTCGTCTGTTAAACTAAACAAGTGGATAATTAAAATATTTGAGTTAATGTCTGAACTCTGGTTACCCTTGAATTTTCTTAGTGGTCTCGTGGACCACTGACCACTCTCCTGTTTAATTTTAAAACTGGACCAGGCAATTTTTAAACTGGCCATTTGCCCTGTGCCACCGCCTTGACTATAGTACCACCTAACGGATTCCCCCACTCTGCCGTTAGGCCTAAGGCGTAGTCTTCAGAATAAGAACATTATTACAAAGTTCAAAGTTCGAATTTAACTATGGCAGTAAAATCACTAATTCATTAGGTCAAACGCAATCAATTTCTCTAAAAAATAATAATTCCAACCGTAATTGGCCAATATTCATGCCCAAGCCTAAAAACAAACTCCAAAAAACCATAGGACAATAAAGCAAACTATGACTGAACCCAATGAAAACCAGGGAAACCAAACAACGACCCTTATTCGCACCCTCCAACACATTTCTAGAATGAACGTCCGAGGTTATTTTCGTCTTTCTTTCTTTTTTAAACCAATTTTTATTCTTCGCACTATCAAGAAAGGCCTGCAGAGATGCCCTATCTGTTATTTTTTTAAACCCAAGAAATTAAATTTGCTTCAATATTTTTTTTCGTTTCTTTTTCATAGTATTAGTTCAAGCCTCCATCCTTTCTCAAACCAAATTTACATTTTGACGAGATTGTGTTTTCCTTTTCTTAAAAGGCGTTTATGGAAAGATACTATGAGGACCCCTTAAAACTGAATTTTCTATATCTTCTCTTTTTCTCACATTTTTCTTTTTTTTTTTTTCAAAAAATAATAAAATACGAAATCTGATTTGAAAAAAATGAAATTTTCTACCAATATTTTATAAGAATCTTTACGCTTATCCTTGGCGTTAACCCTTGGACTACTCGTTCAAAAAGCCCTATCGAAATTGGATAAGTTCATTTACCTAAAGGTCATGTGAAGAACAACTCCATTTGAACCAAGTCTTAAAGGAAAGGTAGAGTAGCTTACCTTAAACCTAACCCCTTTATTTGGCGTTTTGAAAAAATAAATAAAAACAATTATAACCTGGAAAGACAAATAAGAACTCCAAACCTCATTCGGTGAAGTATATAGAGTTATTTTATGAAATTGGACTTTTAACTAGAACCAGATCACGAAGGAAGTTTGCTTTTAGGCGGTAGTGATGTCAAAATTTGATAAATGGAATGGAAAGCAGGATCAAATTGGATATTTGAAATGGGCAATTACTTTTGAAAACGTGTGGTACTGGTTCTTGGGTTTGACCAATAGGCTGACCAAATGCAGGGTCTATAATAATCTAGCTAAACGAGCGCCAATTACCCAAAACTGAGATATACCGAGTATGACGTCATAGTTTGTGAAACTACCAAAAGCATTTAATCAAAATTAAAAAAGCATGCACCTGACTTTAATTAATAAGTTAAAATACATTAAACTAAACCAAACCAAACCAGAAATAATATTTACATCTTGAAGATACTGAGTGTTTACCGTGCTATACTATTCCTTTAAACCCCATAACCTTTCTAAAGTACCTTAAATGCCTGAAGCGCGCAGGAAAAGTGAACGAAAGCTATTATTTGCTCTACGAGAGTGGATGCGTCTACCTCGCGATGCAAGTAACGGTGGGTCTAGGCCTAGCACTGCTTATCGGGACCAAGTTCTAATGTCCACAGCCAGTTAAGTTAAAGGACCTTATATTAGACTCCGGGGCAGTCCTTCCTTACACTCTCCCTCCATCTAGAATCTGGATCAATTACACGATTTTAGTTAGTATACCCCTCTCCTACCCCTAATTGCTTTGAACTAAAAGGAACCCGCCGTAATGATCACGGAGTACAGCAAAAACCTCTTTTAAGTTCACTTTTGCTTAAAGAAAAGGATATGGTGTATTAAGTTGTACAAAAGTAGTACGTACGACGGAGAAACCCGCGCAAGAGTTGATTTTTAAAAAACCTCCTCAGTAATGAGACTAAAATAACTTGTTTTCTTTATCGTGTGTCGTCGGCGGCTACAGCTTGTGTGTTATGTTATTTTTGGCATGTTTTTATTTTTGCTTTTTTTGTGGAGCAGAATTTCCCCCTTAACGAAGAACCAATATAAGTTCCGAGAACGCTGTCTCACCGTGATTTCAAATTTCGCTCCATTATTCAAAGTTTTCTTACGGATTATTGCCATAATGGCAAGAATTTCACGACCAAGTACAATTACGAGCTATTGCTAATGGAAATTCACATTTTTTGATTTTTACAAAACTATCGACAGGGCTTCTCTTTTTGAAACGCAAATTTGCACGATATAAAACTAGACAAGAAATTGCTTTTAAAAATATTACGGATTAAGTTTTAATGAAGCCCAATATAAATGAACTTTCTTTGATATAAATAAACGGCACTGAATTACTAAATTACTTCTAGTTGATACGACATGAGCTTGTTATCAACGATACGCTTCTTATAGCAGACGAAACTTCTTAATATCTTTACGTTATCTTTAATTTAATAATGCTTAAAAGGTTAAAATTTTCAAACTTTATTATACAGGGAGTTTCTGATAAGTCTACCATAAATTAAGGGGGATGTTCTTTGAGTGCACAAACGATTTTGAGTCGAAAATGCATAACTTTTATCTCCATTTTGCCGTCCGGGTCACTGTTTTCGAGTTAAGATTGTCATAGTATTTTATGACTGACCCCTTAAATTTAATTAAGAAACTGATTTAAACAATGATTTCTAATTTAATTAAGGGGTCATCCCTAAAACACCAATCAAATCATAACCCGAAAACAGTGACATACCCGGACGGAAAAATTTGATAGAAGTTATAAATTTTCGACTCAAAATCGTGCACCCAAAGAACATCTCCCTTAATTTCTGGCAGACTTATCAGAAACACCCTGTATACAGCGATAAAATATTAAAACTATTTTGAACTGGAGTGAAGAAAACCCAATGAAACATGTATAATGAAAAGATATAGAACGATACGTGACATTTTCAACCAAATGGTCGTATATATTTTACAAGTATCATAAGGGCCATAAATATAACCTTTCCCCAAAATGTCGCCATTAAAAATATTAAATTTCGGAATATTAAGAACTCTTATTAAACTTATCTTCCTTCATATCTCCCCCACATAGGAGAGGATCCCCCTCTTTTCTAAGAAAGTAAAGAACTTTCTTTTGCCTTCCTGTTACCAAGCAATATTTCACTTTTGCTGAAACCAAGAAGCGATATCTAGTTTATTAGGGAGAAGGTATAAGATGCCTAAGTATTCACGCGCCATAGTCCCAGTCCCCCTTTCAAAATACAAGGGGGGACGTAAAAGGAGTCCGGGCTATTTCGCCTCTCTTCAGTCGGAAAATACTTAATTTTCGTCATTCGCGTCGCGCTGACGTGAGTTTTCAAGAACCAATGAAATGCTGGTTCTAATTTAGAGGCGGGGATTAACTTCGGACCTACTATACGTTTGGACTGGAGATAAAGCTGGAAATAGGGCGAATTTATACCTTCTCCCTAATAAACTAGATATCACTTCTTGCTGAAACCAAGTCGTTACAGTTAACGATAAAACTAGTTACGTAATGAAACTACACTAAAAGTCTAGCAGACTACTTATGTAAGCCTAATTTTGTCACTGCGGTGATAAAGATGCAACCCAAAAGGAGGGAAGTTGAAATAAATTAATTTCTCATTATAATGCCATCTTCATCCTGCGAAGTTCCATTTAGTGGGTCACTGGATATCTTATAATCTAATCAAGAAAACTGAAACAATCTAGGCTAAAAGCAATTAGTTACAAAAAAACAAACAAAGAACTGGGCCTAAATTGTAATCTCCAAGGAGCTAAAAAAACAACAGAGCATCCATAACAGTAGGTCCCAAAACGCTAAGCCTAACGAGCTGAATAACATCAAAAACTATATAGTTCTTTAGCTTGGTTTTAATTCCTTGAGGAGTAGGTAGGTCTATATGATTTGATCAAATCCTAATAAATAATATAACCTCGAGTTTTCTTCGAATTAGACTTAGCAATTACGTATTATTACTTTTTCTTAAGATTTAAGATTCTTAGAGACAATTTGCTCCTCTAAAAGTATTAACGCATCATTTACTTTCTTTAATAACCACATAATGATTTCCCATCATCTCTAATCTTTGAAAAGGGTCAGCTTAAAAACAAGGTTCGTACGAAATTTTTAAATTGAAAATCCCTGACATTTCCAGGTTATCCCTGACCATTTTAAGGTGTTTACCAGAGCCCACTTCATCACACCTGGCTCATATTTAGCATTGCATGAAGAATGATGGTATATACCAAACAAAATCCCTGACATTTCCAGGTTATCCCTGACCATTTTAAGGTGTTTACCAGAGCCCACTTCATCACACCTGGCTCGTATTTAGTATTGCATGAAGAATGGTATATACCAAACAAAATCCCTGACTTTTCCAGGTTATCCCTGACCATTTTAAGGTGTTTACCAGAGCCCACTTCATCACACCTGGCTCATATTTAGCATTGCATGAAGAATGATGGTATATACCAAACAAAATCCCTGACATTTCCAGGTTATCCCTGACCATTTTAAGGTGTTTACCAGAGCCCACTTCATCACACCTGGCTCATATTTAGCATTGCGTGAAGAATGATGGTATATACCAAACAAAATCCCTGACATTTCCAGGTTATCCCTGACCATTTTAAGGTGTTTACCAGAGCCCACTTCATCACACCTGGCTCGTATTTTGCATTGCATGAAGAATGGTATATACCAAACAAAATCCCTGACTTTTCCAGGTTATCCCTGACCATTTTAAGGTGTTTACCAGAGCCCACTTCATCACACCTGGCTCATATTTAGCATTGCATGAAGAATGGTATACACCAAACAAAATTCCTGACTTTTTAGGAAAACATTTTAAATCCCTGACTTTTTACCGTATTTTCCTTATCCCTGACTTATCCAGGTTCTGTAAGAACCCTGAAAATGTACCCCCCCCCTTTCCCAAATCAGATCAAACGCCACAATGTCCTTTAACTCCATACTCCAACTAATATTACAATAAAAATTCACAGAAAAATGGAACAAAATGTAAAGTTCACTCAGTTCACTTCACACTTCAATGAAAATCCAAAGAAATAATAATAATAGAAAGAAAGGTTCCTTTAAAAAAATTTCTAGGACAGAGTTATTAGAGAAACGAGTGAAACGAGCGTTTGCAATGTTCGATATTTCTTTTGCTAGACAACGTTCGTTCGTTGAAAAAGCATTAGTCCAAGGCTTAACGCGCTAACGCATCCTAAGAAATGGGTGGTGGAATTTCTCCTAGCATTTCTTTCTCATCCAGGGTTTCGCTCCAACAATTTTTCGCGGGAAAATGAAGGGTGAAAAAATAATAAGAAGAGAAAAAAAATAAAAGTCCTAAGAAAGCAAAGAAGAAAAAGTAAGAAAGAAAGAAGAAGCTGGATTGGAGATGAGAGTGCCGTTCCTTTATTGCCACCCTGATCTGCCTTTTAGCATCCACGTTCACTTCTACTCTCTTTGAGCAATTTTTTTCCTTCTCTTCCTTGACCGGTAGTAGTCATGGTCATTTTCATTGCCCAGTCTTCAGAGCGGCGGTCGCCCGGAGCGAAGTCGCGTATTACCAAGAGTCTCGGTGCAAATTAGACGTATCTTATAACGAATTCCATTATACGGCCTGCTCTGAGATCAATCGCGGTTTGCTCTATTTCGTCATCAAATCCGATAAAAAGCGATTAGATCATTGGACAGTTCGACACTGAAGAAAAATGCATGTCATTTCCGGAGATTTTTTAAAGTTATAGTTTTCTTTCCACCAAAATGTATATGCAAAGTTATTAAGCGATCCATGCTGATCTATATGTCATTTAGTAAAACAAGGGACCGAGCTCGTTACCAATGGAAGATGTGAATCAGAGCTATCTCGATTTACCAACGCAATTTAAGCAAGGAACTTTTCAGAGCCCACTCAGAGCGCCCCGAGCAGTCCAATGGAATTCGCTACTAATATCTATAGAAGTTCATAGGATATGTTCCATATAAGTTTATCACTGGTTACAAACTGGAGCTTGTCATGAAGTGAGGGAGGTAGGTCATAGATTCGAGGTAAAGCGACGCCTTTTGAGGCGCTGTCAAAGACGTTTCAGAGCACTTCGAGAGCGCCCCGAGCAGTCCAATGGAATTTGGTACTAAAATCTACATAAGTTCATAAGATATGTTCCCCATAAGTTTGTCACTGGTTACAAACTGAAGATATGTTCACCATAAGTTTGTCACTGATTACAAACTGAAGATATGTTCCCCATAAGTTTGTCACTGGTTACAAACTGAAGATATGTTCCCCATAAGTTTGTCACTGGTTACAAACTGAAGATATGTTCCCCATAAGTTTGTCACTGGTTACAAACTGAAGATATGTTCCCCATAAGTTTGTCACTAGCTCGAGCTGTAAGTCTCTCAGTAGCATTACGAAGTCATACTTATGAAACATATCTTATAAACTTATGATATCTATCTCACTCATATAGATTTACACGAAGTTACGACGTTTTTCCTTTTATATATTTTTTCTCTCTCTCTCCTACATCCCTGGCTTTTTCTCTAAATACCCAGGGCGTGATAAGGAGCTCTAGCCAACCTCCATACCGGAAAGATAAAAAAAAATCAAGAAATCTAAGCTTTGGAAGCTCATATCGATAAAACGGAAGGAATATAATAGGCAGCTAAGCCTTTGGGGAAATTCCAAAGGCCTATCTATAAAACACTAAGGCCTTTTACGTCCCGCGAACAACATAAAGGGATTTTTAATTGATTTCACCTCTTTACTTCATAGAGTAAACGAAGACACATAAATTGGAAGTAAAAATAAGATAACAGCGGCTCTTGAAGGCTTAAAGATAAAAGAAACGAATAACCAATTAACTAGTCTTAGAGTTTGCAAACTACACAGTGTCAAAGTTAGCCAAACAACAAGAAAAACAAGACGGCCCAAGGGCTCGTAATAGTAGCCATATCGTACGAGTGAATAGCCCCTCTATACCCTACCCTAATGAGTGGATAACCCCTCTATACCTTACCCTAATGAGTGAATAGCGCTATCTTTTTCAATGCTTAAATGATTTACCGTGCATAAAATCAGAGTGGATAGCCCCTCGATTCCCACTCTAAACAGTGATTAAATTATAACCGTATAAATTTACTTATGCTGTAATTCTAATATTCCGGCGAATCGAAGAACAGATAGTTTTTAGTGTTAATCCCCTCGATGAGTTTACAACAGACTTATGCCGATGCACACTTATCGCATCTTATAAATTTCTAACAAGGACTTATGCCCAGAAACTTTTGAAAGAGAAAGTTTAGTTATAGTGATTACGCATTTTAGTGATAATCCCCTCGAATTACCTTTAGCAATGCTAAAATGATCAAACGCATAACGCTCATTTAACACTATGTTAGCTCTATCTAAACCCACATTTGAATTAACCGCCAAAACGTCCCAGTCAAACATAACATAAATGACGATAGCTACCGAACGAGAACGAAACAAGGAAAATCGTTATCTATTTAATTAGCACATAAAAAAAAGGAAATAAATATAAAAACCCCAAACATACAAATTCATAAGTATCCGACCCCACAGATAAAAATTCAAAAGTATCCGACCCCCACAGATTAAGAGGTAACCCACCCCACATCACCCTGACATTTTAGAGATAAAAATAAATAATAAAAAACTCGGGGTTTCTATCAAGTCTCTATAGCTCAGTGGTAGAATTTCCGTCTACTACGTGAGCGACCCGGGTTCGAATCCCGGCTGCGATCTCAAAAAAAATTTTAATTAAAATTAAATTTCTAACCGAGCCCAGTTACCCCTATGGGTGGGTTGTGGTAATATAAAGTTCCTTTTAAGCTAAAATCTGACGATAACGAAGCGACAACCCCGGCCACTACTACTACTACTACGGCTCGGGTCAAACTAAGAGCCTATCGTATACTACGATATGGCTAAAAACGGTAGATACCGGGATATTTGGGCACTTGTAAATGACAAGAAATAAAATGGCTCCTTTGTACATACATAGTCAGAGACATAACAAGAAGACTTATACCTACTTTGGGCCAGTCTGGGAATTTGGACACTTCCTCTGTTTAATTATTGCTTGGACCAGTTTTTAAATTCAAGAAGTGGGGGTTACTGGTTACTGGGACCAGTTTATAGGAAAAATAACGGGACAAGTCCAAGGAACAGTTTAATAATTGCATATATATGGGAAAATAAGGGGGACAAGCCCAAGGACCAGTTTATTATTTTGGACACTAGGGGTTACTGGTCCCAAGGACTAGTTTATTATTTTGGACGCTAGGGGTCACCGGTCCTAAGGACCAGTTTAAAAAAGTTCTTATTTCCCAGACTGCTCTTGGCTATACACAGATCCCAGCAAAAAATTAACCTTAACCAGCCCTTTAACGAATTAATTTTCATACACAGCACATAAATAAATTCAAAATTTGACATACACTACTAACAGACGAGATAGCTGTAGACGGTGACTCTTGCAACTGTTCTACAACCGATCCGTCAAAACCTTTTACCAATTCCAATAAACTAAACTTTTACTAACTTCTTTTTTTCGCCTGAATGAAACGAATTTATTTCACGGCTTCTTTATTCTAATTTATTCCAAGGCCTCTAAAACTAAACTTTCCTACAATTACGGTATAATGAAGTAAAAATTCAATTGACTTAACAAACGGAAGCTAAGAGAAATTCGGTTTCGTACCTTTAGAGAGAGTTAAAAAAACTTGAAAAAAGGAAAGAAAATAAAACGTGGCCAAAGGTATTAGGCTTATATAATTCGAAATGGCCTGTACTTAATTTGAAAAGCCTTGGTAGAAAATCCAAGCGCTAAACTTTGCGGGGAAAAAAGGTTGTACGGAAATATATAGTCCTTTTTTAAGCCTTAACTTCAAGGATTTTAAAGGAAAGCAATTAGTACTTAGTAGGCCTAAATGAGGGTAAAAAAAAGATGAAAAATTTGCTAAAAGGAACAAACTCTTAATTGAAATGTTATTCAGTGAAGTTTAACTTGTTTGTCTAAAGATAACTTCTGGGGAGTTTAAAAATATAACCCAAACAAATAAAAAAGGCTAAAGCTTAAAAGTTCAAACTAAAAACCCAGGACACAGAAGTTTTGACCTATAATCACTTTGGCAGCAAATCATTGATTTTGCGGTTCATTACCCCTTTACTGTCGTTTCGAAAAGTCCAAAACAGCTAGATCCCCCAATACCGAAGGGGGTTTCGGTTGTCAAAAATTCTGGGGAAAACTATACAGAAATCTCAATAAATGGCGCGCGATTTTGGCGGGAAACTAAGTAGAAAAGTATAGTAGTTGGGACGATTCGGACGAAGGATTACCAGTGCGCCCTAAGGCCCTTAATGAAGAGATTCATTTCTACCCTGAATAAGTTTAAGTTTTCTGTATTTGCCATTTAAGGCTGGAATATCATCTAAAAGTAATTTTATTTTTAGACGTCAATATTCTTGGCTAAATTCGTCTACTCATTGAGCAACCTCTTCTCTATAGGCTATACCCCAACCAAGGGTATCTGTCACAAGAGATTGAACGAAGTTTCTAGCTTGACAAGTCTTCGATAAAACTTCATCATTTCTAGGGCGCAGTACAAAGCCGCTCTATAAAAATTGTCACGGCACTGTGTATTACTTTCCCAATGTCTTCAACACGACCTAAGGCAAAGATCTGCCAATACTCGATAGTTCATCCCGACGATAGAATTCATTACCAAGAAAGAAGCCTTAACACGATTTCTACAAATTATAAGATACCTTTCTACATATTGCAATCTCAAAGTGCGCGGTGTTAGGATAGTACCTTCACTTTTTCTGCAACTTCAATTTATTCTTCTCTCTAGGGGACATGGTGGGCAAAAACACTTTATAATAAGAACGGTTTAGATGCAATACAATCTGAGGCGGGAGTAATGTCCATAATTTAGGCCCCTATCTCCTTTCCCAGCCTTTGACTTCATTGCTTCTAAACTGACTAAACGAACAGAGTTACATAGGAATAATGAGAAATGGTTTAGCCACCTCCTCATAACCTTGTAGAACTCTACCATTTTTTTCTTCTATTTTTATTTTGTTATACTTTTTCAGCAGTAAGACGACATAGACATGACAGTCCGAAAGAACTTGTCGCTTACGGTCATCACCGCCAAGGTGATATTAAAGTTACCGACATTGTCTAATATAGCTTATATCAAAAGCAAATAGAAGCAAACGGAAAGTGAGGTACTAAAAAGAAAAGAGCGCATGCGACACGTGACTTTGGTTGTTTGGTCAACGAAAACCATAATTAAAGCCACAAAAGCCAAAGTAGACCACCGATTGGTCGGCCAAAGAAGCTAGAGAAAGCGACACTAAACATAACACTGAGGGCACTTTACTTTCCTTCCGTTATTCATATTTGCTTTTGCTCATACCTAAATTACCTAAGGCTTGTCCAAGAAAGCTCAGAAAGTAAATTTCCCATAGGGTTTTTTAAAACTAAGTTAATTTAAAACGTAGAACAGTTTTCCAGGACTATTTTAATTCTTACGAAACTTAACAATACATATTAATCCGCTTCAGGTTCCTCTAGCTTGCAAATCGAACTTGTTCGTAAGCACACCCATGGGGCGATTTGAAAATTTCTTTGAAAATAATTGGATTATTCCTAGATATTTAATTTCCTAAATAATTTAAGACTGGCGGCAGAATTTATATAACTTCCCCAAGTAGTTTCTCAATTTAACGGACGACTCCTGCAAAGAAGTTCTGGGCCATTAAAAACTGATGTCGCGTGGTCCCCCCAAAAATGGAAATTCGATTTTTTTTTTTATCTAATGACGTTTTTACGGATACTGCTGCCACATTGGTTAATAAGTGACAGTTTTTGGCGGGAAATTGACGCGGGAAACTTAAAAAAAAGCACGTGGGGTGCGTTAAGATGAAGGGAGAGGCGGTAATAACCGCATCGACAATTTGTGAAAATGTCATCTAATGGCTATCAAAACGTAAAAGACCAAAATATGGCTGTCAGCTGAGGGAAGAGAAGAAAAATTACTTCACAAATCGAGAAATCGATGGCGTAAAGGTTGAATGGTATATTAATGCCAGCTATAAAAAACTTACTCCAAATCAGACGCTTTTAAATCCAGACAAAATTAGGTGTGACGTTACTTTGCAATTAGTTTTGTTTACAGTGACGATATTCTTCCTTTGAAATTAAGTTAATTATCTCGCCTTAACTTTGGATTAATGTTTTGGCGCCTAAATATATAGTATAGGTAATTCCAGGAAGTCTTATTCGGAAATCTTTGGCGCTTTATCTCAAATGGTTTCACTAAATTCTTGAAGGATATTAGTGTAATTAAGACATCAATCAAACGATCGAAAGATAGGTGGTGATATGGCTTTAATCAACTAAGCCTTTTCAAAGGCGGATCATAATTCCCGGATCCGGAAACGAGCAATTCCTTTAAGCTTTCAAAAGCGAATTACAACAATGTTCCGGACAAACTCACTCGAGCGTTTACGTAATATCGCCCGAGACACGCGAGGTAGAGTTGAATTAGCGCGAGAGATCGGTCGATCATTTGTCATTGGAAAGATTTCAGTCTACTGGATTTTAACACTAGTGACTTAGGTAGTTCAAAAGAGAACGTACTATACAGATCGTCATTTACGTCAACCTTCCCTCTCAGCGCGCCTAGCTTTAAACAGGGGTAGATTTAATTTTAGAAGTAGGAATGGAGAATGGTTTGTATTTACATCAATCCGACTCATAGCCCGGTATAGAGTCCCTCCCTCCAACACGTAACGAAAAGTTTAAATTATGTTATTGGCTCACTTAAACTACGTTTTGATGACGTTGCTGACGTGGACGGCGAAAAATACGTAATTCCTTTTTACCTCTGTCGCTCTGACCCGCCTCTTTTTTCATTCCCCCCCCCCGTGTCCCGAGGAAGGGGGTCCGGGACTTTGACGCGCGCCCACATTACTCTGTTCTCCATTCCTTCTTCTAAAATTAAATCTATCCCTGCTTTAAACAAAGCTAAAATTAAATTTAAAATAACCTTGATATACTACAATCTTAATCCCTCCTTGGTATTTGTATTGAAAAAGAAATCATCCCTTTTCCCTCTCCTTCAAAGGATTTATTATATCCACAGTGTTTTCTCATTATTGATTATGAAGTGTCCAAACCTTCTGCCATCAGTAACAATTGGTCGTCAACATTACGAAAGATATTCAGAAACGAATTAGGATTCGTCTAAAGCCACGAAGAGCCATACATGATTCGATACTTTCCGAGTACCGAACACGATGCTCGAAACTCCCCGAATAATACACGAGAGTCTAGCGACTACAGACAGAGGACTCGTTCTTCAAAAGTATAATAGCTTATCTATCTACAAAAGCTCTGTCTATTCCACGGAATTATTTAACGAAAGACTACAGATGTCACCGATAGGCCTTGGCAATAATAAGGGCCTGTAGCATTGTAATAAGAGATCCCATTCTATATAAAAGAGAATAAGACAGTCACCCCACCGCGACGGAGAAAATAATGACCTGATTACGATAAGGGTCTTTGACGAAACAATGTACGCTTAATTGCCTATTGAATGACCTAAGGGGTTCAAAGTTAAATGGCATCTTTGCTCAATAATTGCATAATTCATTGAATAAAGCGGTGCCAGGAACCAAACGGAGGCAGTATGCTTTTTCCCTAGAGACAAATATTAAAGATAAATACGTCACCCTTAATTTACATAAACTGAAAAGTATAGAAGATCCATCATTAAAGGTAAAGTAGAACAACAATCCTGTTAAGTTTGACATTTTTCAAAATTAACTCAATCTTTAAGAGTAAGATAAAAAGATTTTCCAAAGGTGCATTCTTTGCTATTCGTTTAACATACGAATCTTATATACAGGGTGTTTCTGATAAGTCTGTGGCCCTGACGACAAAATGGAGATAGAAGTTACATTTTCGACTCAAAATCGTGCACCCAAAGAACATCCCCCTTAATTTATGCCAGAATTATCAGAAACACCCTGTATTTATGCATAATTCCTGAAACAAGCCAAAGAGAACCGCTGATAGAGCCGCAAATAACCTAACCTTGCATGATTGCAAATTCAGCAATCCAAAACTTATCGGAAAGTCAGTCTAAAACTTTAATATTCGCAAACTAAGCTGCGGCTGAATTTTCCTAACCGAAAAATTCGACGAAAATCCTCAGAAAAAAAAGGAAAAAAATTCCATCATTCCTTTATACGGTTAATCAAATTACGTCGAAAATACATTGGACTCGAGTCAGATAGCCCCTGGAGCTTTAGTAGGGGATATTGGGGGTGGTGTACTAAAAGACAATTACAACAAGTTTAATTAGTCATAAGCGTCAAGGCGCAATTACCTTATTTTTGTAGCTTATTGTTATCTTAGGCCTTTGACCAAAGTAGCACCTAATTTCTGGAAATGTGTGAAAATCATTTCGTTCCTAGAACAAAAGGTCTCACCATAGCCCAATGAATGTATTTGTCAAAAAGTTTTAAAGAGTTGCTAACTTGGTATTACCATAAGTTCATAAGATACGTTCCATAAGTTTGTCACTGGTTACTGAGACTGGCGTAGGCCATAGATTCAAGGTAAAACGACGCCTGGTCAGGTGCTGTCAAAGGCTTAGTACTACAGACTAAATAGGACCAAGAAGTGATATCTAGTTTATTAGGGAGTAGGTATAAGATGTTTAAGTATTCGCGCGCCATAGTCCCAGTTCCCCTTTCAAAATACAAGGGGTGGGACGTAAAAGGAGGCCGGGCTATTTCGCCTCTCCTCAGTCGGAAAATACGTAATTTTCGTCATTCGCGTCGCGCTGACGTGAGTTTTCAAGAACCAATGAGATGCTGGTTGTAATTCAGAAGCGGGATTAACTCCGGACCTACGTTTGGACTGGAGATAAAGCTGGAAATGTGGCGAATTTATACCTTCTCCCTAATAAACTAGATATCACTTCTTGATATGACTAGATGGAAGTCCTGCAAAACTAACCGAGTGTAGGACTTCAATTCTCACTTGTCGTTCAGGAACTAGGTATCTCGAGCTGTAAGTCTCTAGCATTACGAAGTATAGGAAGTGTCCTAATACTTATGGAACATATCTCATGAACTTATGGTATTACACAAGAGAGCGAGCGTCTTTCGGGTGGTGACGAGGGTTTTGTCTAGTCTTTTCAACTCGGGAAATTGGAGTCGAACAAAAGGCGACGGTCGAGCTAAGGCTAGGGGTTTTCCGAAACAAAAGATAACTAACTCTCTCTCTCTCTCTCCTTTTCAAAACCATCAATTAAGTTTCCAGGATGTGTTCATTTTTATCTAGTTTCTATATATTTTCAAACGGGATATTTGCTACAAACGTAAGAAACCAAGTGTCTTCGTTTGTCTCAAAATTTCCAAGTATAATTTTCACTAAAGGTTCATGGCTTTGGTTTTGAAACATTTTTTTTTTTTTGAGAAAATAAAATAATTGATGAGATTAAAAAATAACAGTTCAGTTTAAATCAGTACTGGAGTAAATTGTATCACATAATGCCTGACAATTACAGTCACACTTTGAAGTACAAACTGAGAAAAGGGGTAGGGAATTCTCTCTAGCACCTTCATTAATGAAAATAATCTATTAAAAGCTCTATTTAATGTTTATTAAACTTTAACCACGCTGCATTTTTCCATTAAAGTTCAAACAAATTACCTTCGACACCGTCGCTAATTGGCAATATAAAATCGTAATTTAAACCTTAATTTCTCAAAGGCATATCTTACCTTGATGACATTATTTAAAAACTTATGACTGTCTCAAAAAAAAAAAAAAAAAAAAAAATGTAAAGATGCTGGGTAAGATGTGATGGGAAACTGCTTTTACACATTCTTTAAAGAGCCAGAAAATTATCATTTGCAGAGAAACCACAACCGCTCCAAAAACTGCGGTTTCAACTTTCATCAAAGAACCTTTCCTAGAATGTTTCCAGCCCTTAACTTCCGGATACTTAGATGAGATGAGAGCCGGGGAGTTTCCAAGGGTAAAATTGCGTGTAACTTCCTCGTAAATTTTGGACCGCGTAGTAAAAAAAACTACTTTGCGTATAAAAAAACTGCAATTTTTTTTTGTAATTCAGGCTCATCTAAAAGGCTTATTAAATTCCTTCCTCTAAATTCTTTTTTTGGATATTAAAAAGAAAAAAAGCTACCGAGCCTTTTATAAGTGGTATAGTAGCTAATTTTATACGGAATCTTGCTAAAGTCTTTGTGACGTAGCATGTGTCACGCGCATGACGTGTGACGAAGTTCATAACGTGGAACCGCAAGTACAACACCCAATCAGTAATTCAGTATCATCATCTTCCATTTCAAATGAAAGTTGATTTCAAAAATATAAATCAAGTAAAATTGATGTAATTTTATCTTATCTCCGACGAATTGAAGACATGGTTCGCTAAACTTCAGAAAACCCATTTCCCAATTATTCCCAGGGTTTTTTTACAGATATTTTAATAATATTAACGAAATAAAAACTGGTTTTTGAGTTACTAGCGTCTGGAAACTTCCAAAATTTCCCTCAATTTTAATAAAAATCTTAAATATACGCGAATTTTCAGATAGAAACTTAATTCCTTGATATTTTAAGGATTGAATGAACCCCTTTGAAAACGAGGACAGCAACAACCAAAAAAAGGAAATAAACAGAACCATCAACTTACCATCGCGTAAATTCCGCATGCTAGACTTCCACTCCGAACCGATTTCCAACAACAACAGGAAGTTAAGAGCACCATTTTTCCACCCACGACTACGATGACCGGAAGTTGGTAGTTCTAACCTTCTTCCGCCGTCGTTTCCTCAAGAAAGGTTGTGGTCCCTTTTTCGACTTGGACGGGAAACGCTCTTAAGAGTGGTGTCGAATTGCAAAAGCCGGAATATATATAAAAAGCAACGATGGATCCCTTTTCAGCTTCTTCTTTTGGTAAACTGGAACTTTACTCCTTTGATCTGCCAAGAAAGGAAAATATTGATCATCATTACACTAAAAAAACTTTTGTTTTTAGACGTCACTTTTATTTGTAAAAACAAAAAAGTATATTGTAAGGAGAGTCTGGAGAGATGATAATAGTGCATTAGTACAGGAAGATAAAGCAAACTTAGTTGTACTACTAGGCCTATTATGCCTAGCAAGAAGTGATATCTAGTTTATTAGGGAGAAGGTATAAGTTGCCTAAGTATTCGCACGCCATAGTCTCGGTCCCCCTTTCAAAATACAAGGGGGGACGTAAAAGGAGGCCGGGCTATTTCGCCTCTCCTCAGTCGGAAAATA
Source organism: Phalangium opilio (assembly GCF_054372755.1). Lineage (NCBI taxonomy): Eukaryota > Metazoa > Arthropoda > Arachnida > Opiliones > Phalangiidae > Phalangium > Phalangium opilio. Next base: position 311,025 of record NW_028324187.1, on the reverse strand, counting down.
TGACTGTAATTTTCGTCATTCGCGTCGCGCTGACGTGAGTTTTCAAGAACCAATGAGATGCCGGTTGTAATTTTGAAGCGGGGATTAACTCTGGACAGGCTACGTTTGGACTGGAGATAAAGCTGGAAATGTGGCGAATTTATACCTTCTCTCTAATAAACTAGATATCACTTCTTGCCCTAGTTTATTCCACCACGATCACGTGACGCGTGCGTTTTTCAATGGCTAACGCGATGAATGAAGCTGCCATAACTGAAAAACTCCTTCTGTGAATGGGTTTTTAACATTTTCCAATTCCCCGGTTCTCCCAGGAATATTTTTCCCTTATTGCGTCTCACTGACACCTACAATCTTTCAGTAGCACTAAGAACAAACTCCAATTCCCAGTAAAATGTTTTGCAGAAAAAAGATCGGCCTTAATGTGTTTATCTTTGCATAAAAACTAAATCTTAAACAACATGCACTTTCGACACATTATCTAAAGACGGTATTAGTGTCCTTTTTCAAAACAACAACACCGAAGCAACAAGAATGGCAAACGTGACAAGGAAGCTATAAACATTCACGGGAAAAAGTATACATTAGGGAGTTATAGGCTTTCAAAACATCGGATGAAAGTGTCCCAAGCCTGAAGCTATATGCCATACGTACAGTTTTAAGAGCATAAAGACATTTCTATAAGCTTGGCTGTTTAACTTTCTTCTTGGATTAAATCCAAAACAGAGTAAATAAAGATTCTTTCTTATTTGCCAAAACACGGACATGTTTTTATTTTTAATCCAGGTTAAGAGAATACCTCATTCCGAGTAAGGAACCTGACGAAACAAATTGGCGTATCGCCATCGTATAAGTGTCGCAAACTAGAACAGGTAGTATACTAAAATATTTAGCTAATTAACAACCGATATATAATTAATTTGTGGTTGTACGTTGGAATTAACTTTATCCTTCACAGATTCGAGGCAATTTCTGCACGATAAAAGTTGAGGTCAATTGAATTTTGCATCCCAAAATACGATGTCAATATTTACTAACTCCTACGAAAAAAATTTAAATATAGTAAGCAGTTTTGAAAATGCATTTCCCTTTTCATTCTAAATAAATGCGTGTTTACAGAAGGAGTCTTTTAAATCTCGTGACTCGAATTTTTTATTTTGAAATCAAACCGTTCCTTTCAGAAGAAAATATCTGAGTAAATATCACTTGTGTTAAACAGGTTCACGGGTAGTTGAGCGGTTTTCAAAAGAGCGTTTTGGAATAAAGCGGTTCCTAAAACAGCGGTTTGCAAAACCGCGTACAAGCAAAACCGCGGTTGCTGTTTCCGCGTTTCTCAATACAGCGCTATTTCCCAAAACAGCGGTTGCTGTTTCCGCCCAAACTGTGATTGATAGGAGGGAAATATCTATTATATTAAGTATATAGGACAAAGAACAATATTATGCAAAAAGGAGTAATCTTATATCGGAAGTAAATATAAAATATAATTTTTTGGAAAAGGCACATTATTTTGGGAAGTTAATGAAGATAAACAACAAAATTTTGGAAAAGGCGTACTTTCGTACGCTCAAGATATAAACGCTGTAATCAAAATGCGCTAAAACGAGAAATGGCTATAATGGCAAACGCGCTTATGAAAAAGCCGTTTTGGACAATGCTGTTTTGATAACACGCCCAATCGATAACATACCTGTTAAACATGCACACGATATAAGCCTACTCGTTCTGAATTTGAAAGTACTAGGTATCTTTTTGGATATACAGGGTGGGTGTTTTTGAGAAGTCTGACATAAATTAAGGGGGATGTTCTTTGAGTCGAAAATGTAATTTCTATCTCCATTTTGCCACAAGGGACACTGTTTTCAAGTTAAGATTTGATTGGTGTTTTAGGGATGACCCCTTAATTAAATTAGAAATCATTGTCTAAACCAGTTTCTTAATTAAATTTAAGGGATCATCCGTAAAATCCTCTGGACAATCTTATGTTGAAAACAGTGACCAGGACGGCAAAATGTATTCAATCAAAATCGCCCTAAGAACATCACCCTTAATTTATGGCAGACTTATCAGAAATAAATATTCTAAACATTACTAGTTGGCTGAAATATAATCAACCTTACACCATTCAAAGCAACTGACCGAATTAACTAAATTAATAAATTATGATTTGGCACTATAAATGACTCTAATGAATTACAATATATTGAAACAAAGGAAACCCTTACGAAATTGAAAAGTTGAATCCTATAACGTTAACATACAAATACGAAATTACTAAAAGCCCTTGATAAACCGCATCCAATTTCAGTCAATATTTCAAAATATGTTTATTAAGGATTGGAGACAAAATCAATTTTGCAATTCATCTGTATCGCGCAGCTTTGTCTAAATACCCAATCCCGAATCACTCACTCTCTCCATCTCCGGATTACGAAACGCATTTCAACAGATATAGTTTTATATAATCTTGAATAATTAAATTTTAGCAATTTATTTAGAAGGAATAAATTAATTAGCAGTATAAAATCATTTGATTGAATTCAATTTCAAACTGTGGTAAAATGATGATTGATGTTCAAATTCAGCTGAATTTCAGCAAGTGGCCATGCAATTTCGAACGTCACTGCAATTGCATTGCATTGCATTAAATTAAATTAAATTAAATTAAATAAAATGACGGCAAGAAATGTAAATAAAACCTTTCTTGTTAAATTATTTTAAATAAATTTAGTTGAAAGTGCACAGTGGTCGAAAACGTTTGAAAGCATAGACGTAAAATTCTTCTAATTGACTAATAATATACTAAAATTGAGGGTCAGAGGTCATAAAGCGTGTTAATTAACGAAACTTCTAACAATTGAAATTGGACCTAAATATTGATTATGAATATCAATGTAAATAGAACTTCTCTAGTTAAATTGTTTAAATAAATTTAGTTAAAGTATAGATGGAAAATTCTACAATGGACTAAGAGTACAATAATATACAAAAATTGAGGGTCAGAGTTCATAAAGCGTGTGATAGAAACAAAAACGTTATATTTATAATTAACTAAGCTTCTAACAATAGAAATCGGACCTAAATATTGATTTTTGATATAATTAATTAAGCGTAAACTTTAACCATCACTTTAAACTCAAAACCAGTCCACCATTCTGCCAGAAAGTTTCAGAACCTTCAGTCTTGTCGGTCCTGATTTTCAAAGGAGATAGATGTATCGTTTCTTGTGGCATTTAAAGGATTACGAGCTTAGTGAATGACAGACGGGGAACAGAGAAAAAGGAGCTGATAAATTAAGAGTTCCGAGGAAGCTGTTCAGTCTAACTCGGGCCGGAGAAAGGGTTCTCCGCAGTAATTGGTCGAAATTGATGTCTTTAGTTTGTGAAGGATTCTTCTAGGGGGAATTAACTAGTTCCAAGAGGATAATGTTACACCTTTTTGCTCGTAAATTATACAACTGTTTAAAATTCAAGCCCTGGGATCACCATATTTAAAATTCCTTTGAAAATTAATTGCGTTTCTTCTTTGCTTATATAAAAAAGGAAGGATTACGCATGAACAGGTTATTAATTGATCTTGGGTAAAATGATCCAGGATTAAATTGCGGTTTAAGATTAACTGCGGTTGAATTTCGAAGACGAGATAGTTGTGTATTATTTCCAGCGGCGCCGATCCTGGGGGGGCTGCGGGGCCCGGGCCCCCCTGGGGAAATTCTGGGGGGGCAGAGCCCCCCTTGGAATATGGGTGACCTAATGGGGCATGGGGGCTCAGGGAGTCAGGGGCTGTGGACTCAAGGGCCAACAAGGTCAGGAAAAAATTTCTAAGTCCGCTTAGCGGCTAGCGCTAGCCGCGAGCTGCATGAGATGAGAGAGAGAGAGATAAACTGGTCTGATACTATAACAAATTTCTATGGATCGGACTTTGACAAAAACCGCCTGTTGTTACACAGAGACATGCTTCTAGATGCTGCGAGGTCTGAAAAAAAGACGCTTTGTCATGTAGCTGATGTCATTTCGTTTTTACTTGAGCGCGAATCGCTTAAGACCATGCTACCAGAACTAACTAAGCATTTCAGAATTTTGCTAACGTTACCGGTAAGCTCTGCCACTGCAGAAAGATCTTTTAGCGCTTTAAAAAGGCTAAAAACATATTTACGGAACACTGTGGGCCAACTGAGGTTAAACAACTTGGCTATACTACATATTTATAAAGGTTTGGCTGACAACATTCCCCTTAATATTCTAGTGAATAATTTTATCGATAAAAGCGATATTAGGAAAAATACATTCCATAAAACAAATAAATAAAGCATACATTTTTGGCAAAAACTTGTATTTTGTTCTCCTTGAGTGCCTTAAAATGTCCAATGTTCACATTTAATTACCCATAGCATAATATCATTGGAATGTATAAAAGAAGCACCCCACCTGGCGTCAATGAGAATTTAGCAGCGTTTTCATTTATTATTTTAAGTTGATGCCCACTACTTCCAAACAATCTTTAATTATATGCAGTTATGATAAAAAATTAACAGCCGTTATTTCCAAAATCAGAAATCATGAGCCCCAGCCCCCCCTGGAAAAATTTGCTATCGGCGCCGCTGATTATTTCGACTAACAAAGGGTTTTGACAGTTATAAATTATTTAAAATTATGTGAAAAATAATTGTCTTAATACCTACGTTTTGTAATTTGAAAATATTTCGAATATACTTCTAAAAGTTCAGCGTTTCACTTGTGGATGACGTCATAACAAGATAGCAATAGCGTTTGACATCATAACAGTGTAATTTTATATGTTTTATTTCCGATGACGGCAAAGCAATAGATATTTCTCAAACGAAGGACATGTATATTGTTTATCAAAGGTTCAAAAACCTTTCCATCGATATATGTATTCGTTCGAATTAAGACATAGATAATTTTACAACCAATGATCCAACTCTCCCTTCAAAGTAAACACGTCGAAATAATCAAAAGACAGAATTATACACAAGCAAACACATGCAGCACAACCGTATAAACCATAGTTGCCAACAGGTTGCGAGCCCTGCAATTCCAAAATACCTTAATGTCTGCCTACTTCAGACTATCCTACATTACGCATAACTTTCAACACCGATGTCATTACAAGATACAACAAATCACCTCCCATTTAACTGAAACTAATGTATAACGAATTTAAACCCCCAAAAAACGAAGACAGACAGAGCAACATCAATTCATCCTAACCATTCATAAAAAAGGCCCTTTTTTTCACATAAAAAATTCACAAATTTTCTTACTTGATGGGAGAGAGTCTACATAAAATCCATTACATAAAAGCTGTCGCAAATGAGGGAAGGCAATGATTTATTAAAGGCGTCGTTCATTTACGAGTAAAGAAAAGGGAAGAGAAGCGAGAAAAAGAATTTAAAGACGTCGAGCTCAACGATCCACGCGAGTCGTAACAGCACGAGGCAGTTTTATGGCAACGAGAGAGAACAGATTTTAGACGTCCAGCCTCTGGATGGATACCCAAGGCAAATGTGGCACGGCCACGGACGGAGAAACCGAACCAGCTAGAGAGAGAGAGAGGAGAGAGATAGAGAGAAAGGGACTCTCAGAGGCTGAGCGGTGCGCGCCTCTCGACTTCTATTCACCCGTTTCTAACAATCCCTGCTTTCCCCCATCTTCATCCCCCTTATCCTATACTCCTAAAGAACAGTCAGTCGGAGGGGGTGGTCTCTTGCCATAGCTATTGTTACGTTAGATTCTAAGGGGTAGAACACTTCCCGTTAAACGTCAAACCGACAATAAACGCCTAAAATAACGTATTTTAAATGCATATCCGACTTCTCGCTAGATACAAGTACAAGAAAGTGTTCATTCACGCCCCGTTGTCGATTTTTCCACGTACAAAATCTTATCCTCGGGTGCGATGCTCCTTTTCCGATAATTCTGGATGGATTTCCCACCCATTTCTTGGATTTTGGGAGTCCCGGAGAAAAGAGGGGGGGGGGGTCCATATCATGACTGACAATGGATTATCCACGAGGATTCTAAGATGAATGTTTCGTAAGTTCCAAGGTTGAAACGGTGAACTGGACATACAAAAGAACTAAAGTTCTGATTTATCGGAAGAACTTTTAGAGAGAAAGGTGTTTCAGGATATTGGGGCGATGCCTATTTCGAAGAATTTTGATAGATCCTTTGTAAAAACTCTACAGAGAATTACTGAATAAAAAAAAAATAAATAAAAAATTCATGGATGGAAAATTGGGGACTTTGTTCGATATAAAAACCGGACCACGTACGAGCAAAAGGAGATTTGCATTTTAGTATATCAAGGTCTACATTTAATAAGGACTTGGCAATTCGGACTTAACTCCACCCCATCGCCATTATAGTATGTTTTATTTACAGAATGAAAGGCATTCAAGTCCCTGCTTCTGGTGTGTTTTAAGCACTACTAGAAGGGGTAACGTGACGTTGCATGACGTAGAACTTCCAAATCCCTATTCCAGAAACTAGGCCCGGGGAGAGGGTGAATTTCCCTGCGGTAACCATGCTCTAATTGCAAAAAAATTACTAAACATTGTCGCGGCGGTCCTCTTCAGGACTACAAGTCGCACGAGAGAATTCACCTTGTAAAGAAGCAATTACAAGTACAATTTAAAACTATCTCCGGAACAAACTATAATTACACAAGTACAATGAACTTAAGAGGGAGGGTGATTAACCGCGGAGAGACAAAAAATACGGTTGTTTCATTTGTCGCCTGGGTCCGAAACGGTTACGTATAGGCACGTATACACTCTAGTCAAGTCTCAAAATATCCCGAAAAAAAAAAAAAATAAATTCCTTACATTTTTGTTACTCATTCACTAAACACACTCTTTCACGGAGAAGCGAACAATGAATACTCAATGAATGAGATAAATGAAATTTGTAATTAAAGTAATTAAGCTAAATTAATCGTGTAACAACCCTTGGAATGAGTTGATAAAATAGAGTAGGATGGTTCGGTTTGTAGTAAAAGGTCTGTAATCTTTTTCAGATACACCCTGTATAATGAAGAAAATATCTTAAGAGACGTTCGCCATCTGGTAGGCCTAATTTAAAACACAAAACTATTGGAAACTTCAAGTCCAAGATACACGCTGTAATCTAACTCGAGTCTTTTATCGACATTTAGGAAATTCCTTGTCATATTCACGCTTAATCAGATTCAGGTCCGCGATACGTTAAAAATTAGCATACCTTAGCATAATGAGGGACAAAATATAAATAATATACGCTACGAGTATATTATATTTTATCAAGAAGTGATATCTAGTTTATTAGGGAGAAGGTATAAATTCGCCACATTTCTAGCTTTATCACCAGTCCAAACGTAGGTCCGGAGTTAATGCCCGCCTCTAAATTACAACCAGCATCCCATTGGTTCTTGAAAACTCACGTCAGCGCGACGCGAATGACGAATGACGAATATTACGTATTTTCCGACTGAGGAGAGGCGAAATAGCCCGGCCTCCTTGAAAGGGAGACTGGGAGATTTTGAAAGGGGGACTGGGACTATGGCGCGCATCTTATACCTTCTCCCTAATAAACTAGATATCACCTCTTGATTATATATATATTCATTGCAAAATTTTCGGCCCTTATTAATATTCAAGGCTACATAACCAGAAAATTGATTTTTGTTAAATATTTATAATTAAAACTTTAATACGTAAATTAATTAAATTTTGCACTTGAAAAACAACACGTGTTTTTATAGTTAAAAAGGTATTCTAACCACGCAAGGTTAAATAAGTGTATAGATAAATTCTTTTATAACCAGAAATATTACGTAATCAACTGACTATAGTATACAAATTGGGGTCAGTGTCATACAGACAGACTATAACCTTAAGACTAAAAAGCTCATCAGTTAAAGTGAAGCGTGTTACATAGCCTCATTAAAAAACAAAAAAAAACAGACTTTAACATTGAATTGTCAATTTCAATAAAGGTCGAACAGAAGACGTTCACCTTATACTCAATTTTTACGCTTTGATAACTTTAATTAATTATGTTAAGTATTTTATTATTATTATACCACAGATAATTAAACTTAGGAGATTATCAAATTTCTCCAAAAAGTTCTAATGTTAACTTTATTACGAGGAAAATTTCGATTTAAGAGATTATTTCAAAAAACCATCATATGGAAATAAAATAGTTTCAGCAGGGATAGATTTAATTTTGGAAGTAGGAATGGAGAAGAGAGTAATGTGGGCGCGCGTCAAAGTCCCGGACCCCCTTCCACGGGACGGGGGGGGGGGGTATGAAAGAAGAGGCGGGTCATAGCGACAGAGGTAAAAAGGAATTACGTATTTTTCGCCGTCCCCGTGAACAACGTCATCAAAACGTAGTTTAAGTGAGCCAATAAGATAATTTAAAGTTTTCGTTACGTGTTGGAGGGAGGGGCTCTATACTGGGTGATCTATGAGTCGGAATGAAGTAAATACTAACCGTTCTCCATTCGTACTTCTAAAATTAAATCTATCCCTGGTTTCAATAACATTTTAACTAGTGGATTGGTTTTATTTTCTTCTCGGGTCCAGGTTTAAAACTTGACCTCAATAGACCTATGCCTATAACCAGTTAATCAACGCTTAATCAATGGCTGTCAAAAACACCATACCGCAAAAGTCAATATGTTAGATATAGCCAATATGGGAAAAATTTATAAAACTAATAAAAAGGCCTAAGGCATTTATATATATATTAAAAGGAAACACGACGAATATAAAATTCAAACTTAAATTCCCCGATACAATCTCAAGCGTATCGTAGAATACAAATTAAAATCTTAAACGTATTTATAATATTTAAAACATTAACAAAGGGATGGGATACTTGCCATTATTTTTAATTTTATGTTTCTTTAAATACAGGGTGCTTCTGATAAATTGAAAACCAAAATAAATAAATATTGAGTTCTCTCAAAAGGTTCAAGGTAAAGCGTTAAAATGCGAGTGGAAATTGGATTTTGGAAATTGCCGGTTTATTTTTAGGAAGTTTGGCTTTGATGATTTGTTATATCATTCCGAAGTCTTATTACGATCTTTGACGTAATCATAATTATACAGGGTGTTTCTGATAAGTCTGCCATCCATAAATCAAGGGGGATGTTCTTTGGGTGCACGATTTTGAGTCGAAAATGTATTTACTTCTATCTCCATTTTGATTGCCCTAAGGGACACTGTTTTCCGAGTTATAATTTTAGGGATGACCCCTTAATTAAATTATCAATCATTGTCCTAATCAGTTTCTCAATTAAATTTAACGGGGTTATCCGTAAAATGCTTTGACCAATCTTAACTTGAAAACAGTGACATACCCGGACGGCAAAACGTCATAAAAAATTTTACTAGCTCAAAATTGCCTGCCTTGATTTATGGCAGACTTATCAGAAACACCCTGTATACAAGTTTTTGGACAATGACCGACCCCTTTGCTACTCGTATTCCCGTAAATGTATTCGAGTTTTTCGATGGCGACAAACCAAGAACAGTTCAACTCAAATGAATAGCGAAATTTACCTTAAACCGAAAAGCATTTAACCTAAACGAATTTTCATTAAACGAGAATGACTAATTAAATACATAAATAAATAAATAATGAACTAAATCAATACGCTTTATATTAAATAATATAAACCTTAACGCAATACGCGCCAGATATATTATTCAAGGGTTGAACATATAGTAACTGGAATATCTTAATTAAAATAGTCTATACGTTTCAAACCTCAGAGATATATGATAACGATCGAGGAAACTTTATAAGATAGGTATTCTCGCGTTACCTGTCATATAGATATTTGGTGTTACAGGGAAACAAGTTTTAATAGGCGCTCAGCGTCTAAAACTGAATTCATATATAGAGACAGAGAGCGACTAGCTGAAGAGAATAATATTCTTTTTATTTTTTATATCAAACTGCTTTTCAGAAACTCGTTAGCTGTCGAGAAAGCGGCTTAGCAAACGTTTGCCAGCAAGGGATCGGTTTTAAAAATATAAAGATGTTAACTCTTTCGGATGTTTTTCAACAGTTCTCTACTATGAGATAATAAAAGTTCTAAATGTGGTGTTATAATCTGTGATTTCAAAGTGAGTACCATTTTTATTTTGTTAGTTTAGTAGATAAATAGATACAGGGTGTTTCTGATAAGTAAATTTGGCATAAATTAAGGGGGATGTTCTTTGGGTGCAAGATTTTGAGTGGAAAATGTTCTATGTCCATTTTGCCCTGTGGGCAACTGTTTTCGAGTTAAGATTGGATTAAGTATTTTACGGATGACCCCTTAAATTTAATTAAGAAACTAATTAAGACAATGATTTATAATTTAATTAAGGGGTCACCCTTAAAACACTCTTCAGTCATAACTCAAGAACACTGTCCCTTGTGGCAAAATGGAGATAGAAGTTACTCAAAATCGACCACAGAACAACATACCCCTTAATTTATGGTAGACTTATCAGAAACATTCTGTATTATTTAGCATCCACTAACTCACAAACTGACCACTATATCTCCGTAACCCCTTGACCAAAGGTACTAATTTGCTAAATATTTTTAAGGGAAATTGACCTTAGGTTCTAGAACTAACAAGAAAGCTATTTTAAACCGGGGCCATCTTGAAAAATGGCGGCTGGAGAAGAAGTTATGTTAATGATGATTAACTTCAATTTAAAACCATTTATTATAAATATAATAATGGTTAATTTTTAAACGGCGTGATTAATAATTTAAAATATACGCTTGAACAAACGTTTCACTTATCAATAAAAAACAAAGACTTCAATATGATTATCCTTAATTAATGTAGCGCCACATCCTATTTAGATTAAAGTAAGATTATTTTAATGGTCAATTTTTAATCTGTGGATAAACAGTAGTGCATATTTTTAAAATAGGTACCGAGCTTCTAAGAGAGTTAACCAATTTCACGTATCTTACTTAGTTAATTATCAATAACATACGATAAATTTGCCCGCTAACGTGCTGCATAGGACATTTTTAACGAAGTGAAAACATATACGCTTGATTTGTCGTTAAGTTAATTTTCCGGCAAAACCGGATGTTTAAAGCAACGCTAGCTAGTCGAAGTTACGTATTAAACTACCGTCGTGTGTTGCAGCTGGTAAAATGTTATTCTTGATTATAGAAGGTTTGGCGGGAGTCCGATGTGATCAAAACGCGCGCCAGTTTTAAGGATACGCTAGTGTAACTTTTGGGTTAGTAATTAACATTATTTTTCCATATATAAAACTTTTTCTTGCTAGTTTAGCTTAATCTAAATCCTTTTGTATGAGAAATAATAAAAAAAATAACATGCTGGTATTTGAAGTAGTTCTTTGTGTTTCTGTTTTCAATATATTTTTTATGTTAGAATTAAATAACAAAAGAAATAACGCCCTTAAACTGGTCTTGAATTACTTTCCAAGGGTAAACTTCTACAATTTATTTGTTTATTTAACAATATTAATATTCTTTTAAAAAAATTCGTAATCTCTCTAAGCCTTTGCAAGCTTTATATAAATCTAAGTAAGCTTTTGTCAGAATTTGTAAACGTAAACATAATAATGTCTTTCGTTATGTGTTTCTGATAAGTCTGCCATAAATTAAGGGGGATGTTCTTCGGGGGCACGATTTTTGAGTTGAAAATGTAACTTCTATCATGACATTTTGCTGTCCGGGACAATGTTTTCGAGTTAATATTGTCCAGAGTATTTTACGGATGAGTGATGACCCCTTAAATTTAATTAAGAAACTGATTTAGACAATGATTTCTAATTTAATTAATTAAGGGGTCATCCCTAAAACACTCAAATCAAATCATAACTCGAAAACAGTGTCACTTGGGGTAATCAAAATGAAGATATAAGTTATACATTTTCGACTCAAAAATCGTGCACCCAAAGAACATCCCCCTTCATTTATGGCAGACTTATCAGAAACACTCTGCATAAAGCCATATGCGACTTTTTAAATACTTTTGAATTTTAAACGGATATGAAATACGATATATTGTCAGCGTAGGTCGTAGGCTAAATAAAATAATCTCCTTTTTTAGACGTAATTTAAGATCTAACTAACAAAATAATAATTATTAGAATTCTCGTGACTGTTCTCTGTAAAAGTCTCTAAATTGAAAATGTTGGAACGTCGGTCATAAAAACAATATATTTTTTTCCTGTAACAGGATACGCCTCTAGTCCCAAATCCAGATTTTTTTAAGTTCCTTTTTAATTACGTAAAAAGAATTAATTTTAGCCTGAAGAATGTAAGTAATTAAAGTTACCAAGGCATATTGATTACCACATAGATTACGTATATGGTTTCAATGTCAGACAATTATTTTTTTTAATATATAAACAAGAATAAAAATATAAGATAAAAAGGAAAAAAAATAAGGATATTCAGTATTCTGGACTTTTCCAAAGAATTTCAAATTAACATTAACATTAACATTAATATTAACGTCGCACGCATTGCCTCAGGCTTGTTCTTTAATAAAGAGTAAAGACACAAAGAAAACCTTATTTTAAATCTACCTTAGATCTGCTTATAAATTTATCTAAAAATTTCATAAATTTCCAAAAACCAAAATATTTAATTTAAAAAAAAAAAATAAACCTTCGGATCTCATTTAAATATCATCTTAATTAAATTAATTTTATTGTTTAACATTTCCTTTAACATATAGGGGATGTAAAAAGCAAAACTTCATAGAATTCCCCCCCCCCCAAAAACAAGACAGTATTAGCATTTCATTTTCTACGAATAATTTTAGTTAAATGACTTAAAATAATGTCGTAATAACAACAGTACACGGAACGCAACAATCCTTAAGAGACAATTATCTTAACGTATATAATTTGAAGCCTTCTAACGACGACGAAACGAACGAACTTGCGTTGAACGTCGTCAACTTACATCAGTCAACCCTAATTGACATTAAAGATAAAACTAAATTGACTACTAAAAATACTAAACGCCGGCAGACAACTCATCCTGACACGAAATTTCAAAGTTATAATAAGGAAAAAAAATAAGGTTTGGAAAAAGTTAAAACTGGTTGCCATTTAGGGCGAGCTGCACTTTTAATTTTGGTGTCATGGTGTAAACACCCATCACGCGCCCATTTTTAAAGAAATAACTTCTTCAAATGGTTCCGGCATTTCGGTATATCGATAATATTGGGGTAAAAAGATTTTCAATTAATTCATTAATTAGTTATTAATAAAGAGGGGGTAACGTGACGTCATTGCAACACGGCTGGCAACGCAATTTTATATCACCCTCCTTTATATTATAATGAAACGATATATTTCATTCTTCAACTACTACATTAATAAGTTTTGACACGCAGGTGATGTTATTGAATGCCTTTTAAAAATAAGAAAGATTGTTATATCGACGTCATTTCTAGATGACAGGGGAAAAAGTATAGTTATTTTGAACCTTTAAGTGACCCCAAGCAAAATAACAAACTATTATCAAACAGATACAAAGGAATTTTGAATAGGGATTCGTACCAACCCCTCTAATTACTTTGATTAAACTTGAAATAAATTAATTATTAAAATTTTTCATTTCAGTATGTCTTGTGAGAACAGCCAATCATCGGACTTAACCTTGTCACTACAATCAAAATTCCTCCCGCGTCACCTATCCTCATCATCAGGGTACTTAACCAATGTCCTCAGTCATTCCAACAGCGACCAGAGTCTACCGACCATGGCTAACCACACTGACCATCGTAATAACAATATAAACACGAGACATCGTCGCCTATCATGGCCGTTCTTCGACTCTCAAACGTCACTAGAACTTCAAGAAAAATCTTCGTCAACCACTGTTCTACACTTGGACCAATCGCCTCACAACTCCGATAGCATCTTCACCAGTTCCGAAGAAATTTACATCAAAAAACAAAGATCAGTTAGTTTTTGTCCAGAAACAAATTTTGCCCGGTTGCCGGGTAGCAAAAGTGAAAGGTCAAAGTCGATAGTGTCGGCACCAGGGTCACTACCAAATGGACCCAATAAGAACCGGACATTTGTACGAAACGTTCTATTACCACCCGACGGCGATTGGGGTTGGACAGTTGCAACTGGTGGATTTTTCTTGTCATTTCTTACACTTGGACTTTTAAGAAGTTACGGTATTGTCTTCACATCGCACGCTAGAAGTGGATTTTACATTTACAGTGTGGCACATTCAGTGTTATTGTGTTCAGGTACGAAAGATATCCATTACATTCTCCATAAAAACACTTTGGGGGTCATATGTTTTATTTTAACATTTTAATTTTAAAAACACCATAACACAAGTCTAAACACGTGCCCAATAAGTGTATGAAGCAGGTTGTGTTAAATTTCTACCACTACCAATAATAATTTGCGTGAAAAAAAAATAAAATAAAACTTGATTAATTAAATAATTAAGTTAATATCAAGATATTATAGGCGACAGAGACCGGTTTCGCGTCGTCTCAAGGTTGCTTATTAGATATTACAAGCGAGATTCATTCGCTATAATAAAAACAATTTCATTTTTAATAGTGTTAACGTTAACGATGAGAATATGAAAGTTGATCCCATACCAGGAATGCAACTCATTCAAAGCCTCAAATACACGTGTTTAAAAAGTACCGATACGTATTGGGATGAAACTAGCTAGTTAACCTAAATATAATGTCCTTAGTCTATTTATTTTAACCCTAGCATCGTTTTATTATGTAACATCGTAACAATAGGTTTGACACTTCGAATATCTGTATGCTTATTTATTTAAAGGAAAAGTCTAGATAACATAATTTTATACCTTAATTTCTAAATATAAAAGGAATTAAATATTAATAAATGATTTCTTATTACAAAATAATTAGCATTTAATTAGTCTTAAAAACGAGGACTATTGCGCCATCCGCCATTGGTTTAGTGGCGTCTGCTACCCAGAACCTCTTACCCATACGGGATTGGTTGAATTTTCACAGGCTGAGAGAGGTAAAGGGTAAGAGGTTCGGACTAGCAGACGCCACTGAACCAATTGCACCACAGTAGTCCTCGTTTTTAAGACTAATTAAATGCTAATTATTTTGTAATAAGATATTATTTATTTTATTTTTAATATTTTTCCCTTTTATATTTAGAAAAAAAACAGTTCTTTTAATGTTCTGTTTCCTCATCTTTCCATTAAGAAATATTTGTCGCGTTACCCAGTTGCATTAACCCAAAAATATTTTACTATACAGTGTCTTTGAACGAGTACATATGCTTTCGAATTGGTCCAAGAAAGTCTGCCTTGGTAGGCAGTATCTTAGTACTGATCTCGTATCTGGTCAGTTTCTCAACAGTATCTTTACCAGTGTACCTATTTACTCTCGCCATTATTCCAGGTATATATTTGCGAAAGCAATGCTTTTATTTTATTTTGCTAATGGATTGTTCATGGGCGTATATTGATCATAGCTCTTTTGTTATTACAAGGTTTTGGTACCTCCTTATGCCTGGTTGCCACTCAACATATCATCAGACAGTATTTTTATCATAAAAGGTTAATAGCATTGACCTTAAGTTCGTCGGGGTCAGCCGTTGGTCTACTATTATGGCCGTTATTTTTGGATTTCTTCGCAGTACAATACAGTGTCTCGTGGACTTTCTTCTTAGTCGGAGTTGGAAGTACTTTAAGCGTGATATGCGCCTTGCTATTTCGTCCAGCCATTAAGTAATTAAAATACCCTTTGACCTTGCATGCAGCCCTTCCGTTAGACCATAAGTTCATAAGATATGTTCACCATAAGTTTGTCACTGGTTACAAACTGGAGCTTGGCATGAAGTGACTGTAGTAGGTCATAGATTCGAGGTAAAGCGACGCCTGGTGACTGGGGTGCTGTCAAAGGCTTAGCAGAGACTAAATAGGATTACATGGACTGCAAAATTAACCACCGAGTGTAGGACTTCAATTTTCGCTTGTCGTTCTCTCTCGAACTAGCTTGAGCTGTAAGTCTTTAGCATTACGAAGTATGGGTAGTGTCGTCATACTTATGGAACATATCTTATAAACTTATGGTTGGACTAAAGACTTATTTTAAATAAACTAAAGTATATAATGATATAATAAACTCTTTTAGGTACTACAGGAAATATTACATCCGTTACGAAATCAGAGCTGACCAAGATCCGGACGAGATTCACAGAAAACTTGACCAGTTCCTGGCAAACGACGAGCCAACTCCGACTCAAAAATGTTTGATACGTCAAGTCCGACAACTAATCACGCATCCAAGTTTCTTCTTACTATTATTCACCGTCAGTTTATCAAATACCGGGAGTACATTAGCCGTATTCCTAATCCCCATTTACATAATCCGGATTGGCCGTACGCTGTACCACGCCAAAATGGCTTTGATATGTCTGGCCATTGGTGACATCGTCGGTCGTTTGGCGTGCGCGCGATGTTCGCAATTAACTAGCAAGAAACGCGTGGTTATTATCGTCATTTGTTCAATCATTTCCGGTGTTAGCCTAATTTGCCTGACATATCTGGCCAGAACGGCCTTTTACGCCACTGTGATACTGACCACCCTATTCGGGTTGACCAGCAGTAACCAATGGAATTCCCTTTACTTGCAAACTGTCATGAAAGACAATGAAAAGATAGACGAGAGAGCGATGATACCGGCGGTTGGGATGGGAAATTTATCGCAAGGATTAGCTCTTATTCTGGCAACCGCCTTAATAGGTAAAAACGGGGTTAAATTTAATTTGAGAAGTAGGAATGGAGAACAGAGTAATCTGGGCACGCGTCAAAGTCCCGGATCCCCTTCCCCGGGACGGGGGGGGGGTATGAAAGAAGAGGCGGGTCATAGCGATAGAGGTAAAAAGGAATTACGTATTTTTCGCCGTCCCCGTCAGCAACGTCATCAAAACTTAGTTTAAGTGAGCCAATAAGATAATTTAAATTTTTCGTTTCGTGTTGGAGGGAGGGGCTCTATACTGGGCTATGAGTCGGACTGAAGTAAATACTAACCGTTCTCCATTCCTACTTCTCAAATTCAATCTATCCCTGGTAAAAATAATTTATAAATTAAAATGTTCATAACGCTAATTTTATGGAAATTTCACAGATTTTCTAGCGGAAACAATGGAATCATTTGCCAGGGTTCACTTTTTATATTGTATGGGAGCTTTCTCGTGTATTTCATCAGTCATAATTATATTCTCATCCATAATTAATTGCAGAAAAGCAATTACCACGAGATTTAATTAATTAGTTATAAAGAAATTAATTAAAAATCATGGCCGGCGTCAAACGCTAATTCTATTCCTATTCAATTATTTAATTTGTATAATAAAATGCCTTTATACGTAACGAACTTCGATCCTTGACATAATTCCAATCAAAAATTTTGACATAGTTAATTAGTAACGGAACTGTTTGTTTATGACATAATTTTCCATAAATAACTGGTCGATTATTGAAAACAAAATACTTTGTTACGTATTTTGCTCCAGCCTTCGGAAGCTATAGGTAAGCTATAACTACACTAAATAATACTCAAATTTAAATGAATACATATTACATAGGTATAAATTTATAACAACAATTTTAAATTAAACTTTTACATTTTTTAAGCCTAAAAATTAAGTATTTAAAGTTAAAACTAACGCTATAGTATAGATGTCGCGAGGTTTTCTGGTTAGAACGTTAAGAGAATATTGATTAAGGCACGAATTCAACCCACTAAACTCCCAAGCATTCGTATTAACTTCCTCTCAATCCCTCAGAATTCCGTGTTCCGCCAACCGAAGCAAATGGGCGTGGTCCTTCAGCCTTCAATTCCTCTAACTAAACAATCACGTGCCTTGAAACGTCAGCACAACCATAACCCAACAAGCCCCTCCCATACTTTTCAAACCAGTCTCATCCAACGTTTAGTTAATGTCCGGGGAAATTGATACAATACCGTCTGAGTACGTCCTAAACCGTAACACATACGCGAGATTCTGGCTCAATTTCAATAGATGTAATCAAACCATGTCAATTGAAGCATTCAATATTGTGAATTACTCAACAGTCAATAAGTTGAAGTGACTTCACGCCAACCTACGACTATAGCACCAAGGACTTCCAGACCGGTTTGTCTAGGTAGGTTTGTCTGGCGGATAAGTGAGTGAGTGAAATACTTCACACTCCATTGTACATTCCTCATGGTACCAAAGATGACGTTGCACCATTCTCGCAATGGATATGAATCCATCTTTGGATTAAGGGAGGCAAAGAAGAGAATGGATTGATGAAGGCGGGAGCGAGACAGGGATGTGCTTCAAAGTACTGAAATCGTACAAGGGTCTTTTGGCAGGCAGGGACTATAGCGGCCCCAAGGCTGCCAGATGAGCAGGGCAAACCTCGTTTGTAGTAAAAATGATAAAAGAACTTTCAAACCATCTCTCTCTAACTAATTAACTTTAGTCAATAATAATGTAACACACTTCCTCTTGAACTATGTGATAATTGATAAAACAAAACCAACGCGAGTCTCAAGTACTTGTCTTTTTAAACCATGTTGATATGCATTATGCTAAGAAAAGACTGTAAAGAAAAGTAATAATACAAAAGAGACATCGGTTGATTAGGGTCGGTGCTTTTAATAAATAACGTCTGTATAGTGAACGAAAAAATTCGAGAGGTCAACTAGGGATCACAGTGGACTCCCTCCTAACCAAACAGGTTTGAAATTATATTATATTTTTTACGTTTTGTAAAGCTATAGTTATTGATTTGATTGCAAGAGTCAGTAGATATCGAACCGTGCATTGTAGGCCAAGGCTTAACAATATTTATTTTTATGAATGATTACGGTAGATTTTCTTTTCTTGTTTTTTAAAACGGTGATGGGGGAAATATCTTTCCGTTTCGAAGGAAAGGAATGTAACGCACGCCCTATATCTACCTACTTTCGATTTTTATTGAAAAATACTTCCGCTTTATTATTTAGGCCTAATTGCAATTAGATAAATCATAAACCATACAGTTTAAAGTATGTTCGTTTTATAAAAACACTTTTTCGAAAATGTGGTATTTCAATTGGAGTTAATAGTCTAGACTACATGTTAACCCTTTCCCACGTGAGGCAATAGTTATTTATAGATAAAATCACCTAGCTGAATTCCAAATAGACGGGCTATTTTTGTTTTATGCTTAATCAGCTAATAATAGTAGACAGGAATACCTGTTAGTGTTCGGTCATTAAAAATGGTAAGGGTTGAAGTTTAATTGTAATATAAAATTAACTGCCTGAAATTCCAAGAATAATTAAAATTATTTCTTAGTTCAGGAGCTAAAAAATAGAGTTACAATTTTTAGTGTACAACATTACATTTATCTAATTCATTGAATCAGATCGATATGTTTAAAAAATGTAGGTCTATTTTTTGCAAACTTTTGATATAAAGTTAGAAACTTAGAATTTAAGTCTATTTTGAAATATGGTAACGTAAATTTACGTCTATTTTGAAATATGGTAACGTAAATTTACGTCTATTTTGAAATATAGTAACGTAAATTTACGTCTATTTTGAAATATAGTAACGTAAATTTACGTCTATTTTGAAATATGGTAACGTAAATTTACGTCTATTTTGAAACATAGTAACGTAAATTTACGTCTATTTTGAAACATAGTAACGTAAATTTACGTCTATTTTGAAACATAGTAACGTAAATTTACGTCTATTTTGAAACATAGTAACGTAAATTTACGTCTATTTTGAAACATAGTAACATGAAAATAATTTCCACAAAATTATAAGAAACACAATAACTATTCTCTCCTGCAACTGTAATAAATTTGATGACTTTCTTAACGCGAAACCATCCTTTTTTGGGTTAAGAAGACTCGAACCACCCACCTATAATTGAAACCAATAAATCCCGGTACCTTAAAAAAAAACGGGTACTATATAAAAACGAGTACGTTTTTAATCCTACGGATTTATACGTTCTAACAGTATATAACTTTCGTAATAAAAATCCATACTTTCCAAAGACAGATGTCGCCCGAGCATAATGTATTCGGTCACGACAAAAGATATCCCGGAGAAAACATAAAGTTAGCGGTACACCCTGTATCTTTTCACTCTAACAATGTAGCGTTACGAAAGGCTAGCGAAGGGTTTTCTTAATACCAATTCAAAAATTACGCTATGGCGCTTTCTTTAACGGTATAAACTCACATTGAAAAATAGTCTTAGTAGAATCATGATTCGCGTGCCATTTCATAATCAACTTCCCTCGAGGAAATTTCCTGTGGAAGGAGAGTTTGAGAAAAATATCCGAATCTACCAGAAGTAGATTAACCCGAAGTGTACAGTTCCACGCTTTTAACGTAACCAGAAGTGAGATGAGACCAGAAGTACTGAGCTAACCAAATTCTTCACTCGGCGAAAGTGAATATTCTTGATAACACAAGAACGGTTGGCCCTCTAGTAGCGGTTTCTGAATTTTCCCTCCAAAACGTGAGACGCTAGCGGTGGTAGACGGCCGAACTAGATTCAAGGAGGCGCGTCCGTGTTCGGCCGCTTTAGGTTGAGGGGAAGGGGGTAGGAAATTTTTTTGGAACTCGGCCAATTTTTTTCTCTCTAGTGTAGGCGCGATTGAAGCGGCAAAAAATCCTCAAATTTATTCACTAGTGCCAGGATCTACTACCAATGGTAGAGCCCTTCACTTCTAGTCTCATCTTACTCTGATAATACCAATAGTATACTTCGGATTAGAATTTTTTTGAAGACTTTAGTTTAATTCAAGTCTATTTTTTACTAGGCTTTGTTTAAGATCTGGCATGTGGGTCACGTGAGCGTATACCGTCACGCGAACGGATTGGCGCCTTAAAAATGATTCTTAACAGGCGACCAATGGTTGTCGCGCGTCTCTTGTGTCTCCGGATAGCTGTAGGCGCCGGTCAGACCCCTAAAGATCTTTGTCCGCCTGACCATCACGCAGCTTTGCTTTTACTCTGGGACTACACCATTCAGAGTACGAGTATTGTATAGCTAACCTTTTCGTGCGTGGTTAGCTAATATAGTTTATCATTAAAGGGAACTATTATTTTGATAGTTATTGTTACTTTATGAGCACTAAAGTTCTATAGCCTTTTGGTTACAATGTGTCTATATAGATTGGTTGGGTTATTTCTAATATCTATGATTGTAATCAAGAAAGGCAAATTCTAGAAAGGGGGTGTAATTAAAACATATAGCGCCTAATTCTTATGCAAATGAGAAAGGTTTCACCAAAATGGCATTCCAAGAATTAAATACCTTTGCGGAGGAACACTGCTATCTCATATTTCAAACATCTTCTACAGGTTTAGTAGATGGAATAATTGAGAAACGCGATTAAACCTTGATATTACCTTTAAGTTCTTAAAATAAACTTGGTTCGAACATTTCACACTCCCTTTGAGAAATATTATACTAAGTAATAAATATATTAACTAAAATCAAGAAGTGATATCTAGTTTATTAGGGAGAAGGTATAAATTCGCCACATTTACAGCATTATCTCCAGTCCAAACGTAGCCTGTCCGGAGTTAATCCCCGCCTCTAAAATACAACAACCAGCATCTCATTGGTTCTTGAAATCTCACGTCAGCGCGACGCGAATGACGGAAATTACGTATTTTCCCACTGAGGAGAGGCGAAATAGCCCGGCGCCTCCTTTTACGTCCCCCCTTGTATTTTGAAAGGGGGACTGGGACCATGGCGCGCGAATACTTGGGTATCTTATACCTTCTTCCTAATAAACTAGATATCACTTCTTGCTAAAATATAATATATCCTGCAGTTTGAGTTAATTGTCTCTCAACTATCTTATCTACCAAAAGACCGAAATTCTTGATTACATCACATCGCATCCCCATCGTAAAAATGCTAATTTAAAATCGGCGAAACGAAATTAAACAAAATTTAAGAATTCAATTAGAAAAGGAATTTTTTAAAAAGGGAGGTAAACTGCGTGTAGTTTTAATACGATTACTAGGCCTACGATGTATTCGCTGACTTAAAGCTAATGAAAGTAAAGGCAGGGAGAAAAAGAGTCGACCTGTGTTAACGTAATCATTACCATATTACTTCCTATTGCTTCTAACATAATGAATATAATGAATTAGAGAGCAATGTTTTAATTATTTAAATGTATATTTTCTTTAACAGATCAAATTATCTCGAAGAACCGGAAATTCAATAAATTTAAACCATGGCTGATACCCTAGATATACGTGAGTAATTTTAATTTATATTAATTTATGTTAAAAAGGGGTTTTACTAACTTCACTGTAGTATAAGAAGCCATAAACGTTTGAGATTACTTGACCATTTATTAGAAGGAAAACTTCACGCATAAATCGAAGAATTTAATGTGAAAATTGGCCTAATTTTAAATAAACTACTAAAACGATATTTACATTTTTGTTTTATAAGTTCTACAGTATATAAGTAATATCATAAGTTTATAAGATATGTTCCATAAGTATGACACTACCTATACTTCGTAATACTAGAGACTTACAGCTCGAGCTAGTTCTAGCAGAACGACAAGCGAGAATTGAAGTCCTACACTCGGTGGTTAATTTTGCAGGACTTCCATCTTCCTATTTTTAGTCTGTACTAAACCTTTGAGAGGGCCCCAGTCACCAGGCGTCGCTTTACCCTGAATCTGTGACCTACCTCAATCACTTCATGACAAGCTCCAGTTTGTAACCAGTGATAAACTTATGGAACATACCTTATGAACTTCGGGTAAAATAAACTGAGATTTTTCTATAATAATAATGTGTGGGAGTAGAAAGAAAGCCTTTCTTTCCGTGAATAATCCGTCATAATTTGCATATCATTACGTTATCCGCGCAGGATGGTACGTGTATTTAATTGATATATAAAGGGGCGTATCCTTAAAATGAAAAGTTAACAAGGAAGAAAACTTTTTAATCCCCAGTCCAACGGTGTACTTAACTTGTCGTTAGTGAGCTATACTGCTAGTAACGATTTTTCTCGCGTAATATACCCTCGTCTCCCGCCATTCCCAACTTAAGGTCGCAATTGATTCGGAAACTATTGGCGCGTAAAACGTACGTTGCCATGTTAAGTAGGGAATAGATCGATATCAGAAGTCGATCAATTCGAAAAAAATATAATTATTTCAACAGAAAGGGTATAAACCTTAAAATTATTTATCCAGCCACTAGTATACCCAATCAAGAGGTCGAAAGCTATAGATATTTATTTATTTTTCCAGTCAGTAAAATCAAGAAGTGATATCTAGTTTACTAGGGAGACGATATAAATTCGCCATATTTCCAGCTTTATCTCCAGTCCAAACGTAGGTCCGGAGTTAATCCCCGCCTCTAAATAACAACCAGCATCTCATTGGTTCTTGAAAACTCACGTCAGCGCGACGACGTGAATGACGAAAATTACGTATTTTCCGACTGAGGAGAGTGTAGCGAAATAGCCCGGCCTCCTTTTACGTCCCCCCTTGTATTTTGAAAGGGGGACTGGGACTATGGCGCGCGAATACTAAGGCATCTTATACCTTCTCCCTAATAAACTAGATATCACTTCTTGGTAAAATATTTAACCATTTTCAAAGAAGAGAGGGAGCAATAAACCCGCATCTCCAAGTGATCCCCCATATCTTCAGTTTCATCTACTTCTAACTATACTTATTGCAGTGAGATTACTAAACTCCGAAAGGATGGAGAGACTCGAGAGGATGAATCCGGGAGAGGTTAACTTGGTATTGATGAGGCAAAAATGCATGGGGGGTTAAAAGTAAAGCGTGGAATTTCCTTTGACTTTCCAAGTAATATCTGACAGAGAGCAAATAATAGGGACAGTCGGAGATTTCCTCTTTCTCTCTCTCTCTCTCTCTCACACACACACACCATCTCTCTCTGTTTTATTATTCTTGCAAAAGACAAATATATGCCCATCACAAATCCAAGAGCTCTGCTCCATTTTTAATTAAAGAGATAGTGAAAGTATAACTTTAAAAGTTTGCCCTAAAGACAATCAACTTTCCACTCTTGACTAAAAAAAAATTAAAAAAAATTTGAAGTTCGTTGTTCTTCTAAAGTCAACATTTAAATAGTTAATTATAACCCGTCCCTAATTAAACTAATATCAAACCCGTCACAAAAGCGGAGCGGACACCACGCATGCACTCTTTGTGATATTATTAAACGGGGCTTCTTTTTATCTTGGAAACTGTAATAGGAGATCTGGCGCGGTTATCAAAATAAGTGGGTCAAAATTTGCGTACGCGTCTTAATTGCAATTACGAAATTAGGCATAATTGAGGATGCGAAAGCGGGAAAAGTGTCCTCGAGAGAAATTCTAATTACGTATTCCCCCACACATTTCACGCCTACTCGAAAGAAAGCACTAAGCCGTTAGCATACTGTCGACTCGCTGAAACGAACCGATCCAAAAATAGTGACATTTTGATGTCTTGTCACGGGGAGAAATTTAATCTTATTAAAAAAAATTTCCTTTGAAGGTAAAGGTCAAAAGACTTTGGGTTAAAAGCAGGGTTTTAGGGAATCCTATGATTATAATGTACCCCTGTTGTAGGTTTTCCATGATCGTAAGAACACTGTTAAATGAAAAGGTGCACGTAACATAATATTTTATACCAAGAAGTGACATCTAGTTTATTAGGGAGAAGGTGTAAGATGCCTAAGTATTCGCGCGCCATAGTCCTGCAGTCCCCCTATCAAAACCCAAGGGGGGGGGGGGCGTAAAAGGAGGACATGCCATTTCGCTGCCTCTCCTCAGTCGGAAAATACGTTATTTTCGTCATTCGCGTCGCGCTGACGTGAGTTTTCAAGACCCAATGAGATGCATGCTGGTTGTAATTTAGAGGCGGGGATTAACTCCGGACCTACTATACGTTTGGACTGGAGATAAAGCTAGAAATGTCGCGAATTTATGCCTTCTCCCTAATAAATTAGATATCACTTCTTGATATAATGTTATGTTAGCTGCCCTTTTTCCTATAAATTTGATTTTGATTTAGAGAATGTTTACTCTGAATCCATAGCGTCCTCTCGAAAGTGTTAGTCAGCGTATGGGTGAATGAACCACTTCCCACTGACTAAATTGGTGGTCACGTGGCAAATTATAGGCAGTTATTTAAGCAAATACATCTTAGGAGGGGGGGGTTGTGATGAAGGATGAAGTTGTCGTGTAGCTACTCTCGTCTAATGTAATGACACGAAATCCTCGCACCCGTTGATGAGTTACATTAATTAATCAAGCCAGGCTTGGTGGGATTCATTTTCCCGCAAGTTCTCTAGCCCTAACTCGAGACATAGGCCAAGTAAGTTTTAGTATAACTAGTATTCTCTAGCTGACTCGTTTGGATTGGAGCGCCGACTCGAGCTCACGAAAATTTTGGCGGGAAAAGGAGGGGCCAACATCTGGCAGCTCCATCATCATCATAATCTCCTCTTCCTTCTCGCTAGCTTGTGTCTTGGTCTTCAGGAGGAGACCCGGCTCCTTATCAGACATAGACATCAGAAATATTAAATCTAGATTTAAGGCCATGTATCTCAATCTAATTCGATTCTTAGGGGGCGGTTGAAGGTGTTTAAATTTACATATTTACAATATCTATGCCATTTTCCTTCTTATCCAGCCTTGATTATCGATTCGTTACGCTTAGACCTTTTACACAATATCAAATTTTAAAGCAATTTTCACTAGCGCTAAAATTGAGGAAAATTACGTGATGAAATGTCTCGAATTGTAGCGAGAGACTGCACCACAAAGTGGATATTGTATAGTTATAAAGTCAATTTCTTTCTAGGGATTTTTTGATTGGAATAACCTAGTTTTAGTCGTTTCCGGTTTTCCCCGTCGTTGCCATGGCAACCAATCTTCCCTTTTTAAGGCTTCGTATACTATAGTAAAAGACCATTGGTGAAAAGGCATATAGATAATTTAAGCCTAATCGAGCTGTTTACGTGCATTGGTTGGTCATCTACTACATCTAGTCGTTTCACCATTAGTAAAAATACATACTATACAGCATATATTATTTCTTTAAAACCGTACATACAAACTGAAAGATTAGTTACTCCTTCCTTCTATTTCTTTAAGAAAACCCTAAGTTAAGCCTTGGAGAATTACTTCCTTTCAGCTGATGAAATGAAAAAGTTTTCTTAGAAAAATCAAAAAAAGAAGCCGCAAACCAGAAAAATATAATCCCTCTGTACAGTAGGCTGTAGGACTAGGCCTATAGGGTTTTGACAAAAATACACCTAGTAAGCGGATTTTATATCTACTGAGTCAATATAGAGGGCGCTTTAATATACTACACGTTAACGGAAAAGGGGGGGTTAATATAAGGGGGCAGGTAAGGTTGTACAAACACGACGACATCATCCCACACCCCAGCCAGAAATATGAAATGGCTTTCGGTACCGGGAATAGAAAAAGCACAAAAATCAAAATTTTTCCATGAGTCATCATTTTGGAGACTTCTTGGCGTTAGGGCGTCTAGTCTACAACTAAGCCTTAACCGTTGGTAGAATAATATATATCCGCCTTTCCCTCCCCCCCTTAATCTCTCTTAGGAGTCTCAGCTTTGACTTCAATGCAGTGTTGTCGGTAAAGTACTGATTCAAACTGAACTGAGACAGGGTTCATACAACTTTTGGAAAACAATTTTCCCTAAGATTTCCAGGTTTTTCCCCATATACTTCCCTGAATTTTCCAGGTTTTTCCCGTATATGGAGTATCCTATTGGGCAAATATTAACGAAGGAGGGGGGGGGCAAATATGACTATTACATAATCAAAGGGCATCCCCGGATCTCTAATATAACCAGAGTTATGAGCCTCCAAAGTTTGGTGTAATGTTATTCCTATGGAGGGGATGTTTATGAACATTTTGCTTAATTACTCGGCCTCTGATTGACGCAAATTTCACTGATTTCCCTGAATTTTACTAAAAATTCGTAATTTCCCTGAGTTTTCCCTAAGGTTTTTGTCAACTATTTATTTCCCTGATTTTTCCAGGTTTTGAAGGTTTGTATGAACCCTGTGAGAGCCTTCCCGTCTAGGATAACGGTGCCTGGCAACCCTTTCAGTGAATACTGTCGTTGGGAATTGACTCTAGAGGGTTTCCTAATGGTTTTATCACGGAGTTACACACACACTAGGGAGGGACGGTTCTGGGGGAATTCAATTGAAGAGACCGCGGTGATGTAATTAAAAGTTGTTCTAGAAAACTGGAACTAATGCTGAATTAACCGTAACCAAGGCTACACCCAACGCCTTAATTCCCGCTTCGTGGCTTTTAACTTCAATTCATTAAACAAACATCAACTTCATGCTTTTCTAAGAAATTCACTTCCTTCCGCCTAAGATATTACAACTGGACAAACTCTTTGGTTTTTACTGTCATCTTGGTCTCCACCCAAATATCTCTCCTTCCTGCCTTTCCTAATACTATTTCTAATTCACTGAACTTTCCAGCCATTATATAAGTTTCCTTTATTCTTTATACCATAGTCCGAGATAATGGAACCAATAAAAGAAGGCGCTCTTTTATTTTAGAACTTTGCCTTTCTCTTTACTGTTATTTTTTTCTTCTTTCTTTTCATTCATAATAGGGGTAGATATCCCACTATTAATGTTCAATACTAATAATACAATCCCTAATATAGGAGCGTAGCTTTGTAAGTATTGTAAATTGAACCTGAAACATTCCATTAAAGTTAGAAGTATCATAAGTTTAAAAGAGAGGTTCCATAAGTATGGCACTATCTATACTTCGTAATGCTAGAGAATTACAGCTCGAGCTAGTTCGAGAACGACAAGCGAGAATTTAATGACTACACTGAGTACACTCGGTTAATTTGCAGGACTTCCATCTAGGTCTTATTTAGTCTGTACTAAGCCTTTGACAGCGCCAAAACCAGGTGTTGCTTTACCTCGAATCTATGACGTTTCACCTACGTCACTCTTAGTAACCAGTGAAAAACTTATGGACGATACCTTATGAGCTTATGACGTATGTATAGGAAGAGCTTTTCCTTTCCAAGAGCAGTCCCTTTCTCTTCCAATCCTTTTTCACTCTCTCACAAGCATACTTGGGTTTTGTAAAAGAAAGCAAAAACTGACTCGCCATTCTAAACGGAGTTAATACCGCGTACGAAGCTAAATCCCGTGTATTTTCTTCACTATAGTTAAGTTACCCATGGTTTAGGTTTTATTTATAAGTGTCAGCTCAAAATGGAATATGTAAGGCACCCTTTTATCTTGAATAGAAAGAATAAAACCCGTATATGGTTTAAGTAGTCCTGGACTTTTCATAAATTTTGGGACGGGAATCGCGAAAAAAAAGAGTTTCAACGTCTTTTGTAATAATTCCTAAGCCTAAATAATAAATATTGTAAATTAATACTTAAAATTCTAGTCCCGTTATTGGGTGTGCACTGCATTTGCTGTAGAGAAGCTAGCAAAAGCAATAGAAGAAATGGTTGAGGAATAACATGAGTGTATTTCTTCACTGTAATAGAATTTCAGTTTTATTTTTTATTTTTTAAAGTATTTTCCAGCATCCTTTTTATAAAACTATGTTCTTATCGCTTCACAAAAGTCAGGGTCTTTTAGACTACGCGTGGTAGAAAACTATTTTGCCTTCTTGCCTCAATATATAAGTTGAAAAACTTTATATTTGCGCTATTTTTAGCAGCCTCTAACATTTTGACCACATACAGTATAGTAAGTACTACGCCGCGATTTACAGGAGAAAATTTTCGTAATATTATTCCTGGCTGGGTAGATAAACAAAAGAGTTTTTAAGTCGAAAAAAGGATTTTACTTGTTTAACGAGATTAAACACTTAAAATGTATACAGAATTTTATATTCAAGACTTAAAATTGGGTCGAAATAACATAATACTTGATAACTTCTGGTATTTAATACGAATCTACTTCTAATATGTTTTATTCTTACCCTTTAATTTAATAATTAAGATCAACAAATCAAATTTGATATTATCGTCTTCCTAAAATTAGGGTGATTATTGGTCAAAATAACACTTGATAACTTCTGGTATTTAATACGAATCTACTACTTCTAATATGTTTTATTCTTACCCTTTTATTTAATAATTAAGATCAACAAATAAAATTTGATATTATCGTCTTCCAAATTAGGGTGGTATTTTATATTAAAGACCTCAAACATTGGTCAAAATAACACTTGATAACTTCTGGTATTTAATACGAATCTACTTCTAATATGTTTTAATTTTATCCTTAAATTTTATAATAAAAAATCAACAAATCAAATTTGATATTATCGTCTTCCAAATTAGGGTGGTATTTTATATTAAAGACCTCAAAAATTGGACAAAAAAACACTTGATAACTTTTAGTATTTAATACGAATCTACTTCTAATATGTTTTATTCTTACTCTTTAATTTAATAATTAAGATCAACAAATCAAATTTGATATTATCGTCTTCCAAATTAGGGTGGTATTTTATATTCAAGACCTCAAAAATTGGTCAAATAATACTTGATAACTTCTGATATTTAATATGAATCTACTTCTAATTTGTTTTATTCTTAACCTTTAATTTTATAATAAAAAATCAACAAATCAAATTTGACAATGTCAACTTCCAAATTAGGGTGGTATTATATATTCAAGACCTCAAAAATTGGTCAAAATAACACTTGATAACTTCTGGTATATTTATTACGAATCTACTTCTAATATGTTTCATTCATACCCTTTAATTTTATAATAAAAAATCAACAAATCAAATTTGATATTATCGTCTTCCAAATTAGGGTAGTATTTTATATTCAAGACCTCAAAAATGGGTCTAAATAACACTTCATAACTTTTGGTATTTATTGCGAATCTACTTCTAACATGTTTTAATTTTATCCTTAAATTTTATAATAAAGATCAACAAATCAAATTTGACACTATCGACTTCCAAAACAAAAAAAGGGTGGCATAAACGAAGAACGGCGGGTTGGTTCTAATTCTAAGGGGCCATTTTAAGCCGAGACTTCTACTTAAATAGATAAAGATTTTAATTAAATTTATATCTATAAAGGAAAATTACGAATAAAAGACGCGACACCAAATGAAGGAAAGGAAAAAAATAATCTATATTTTATCAATATAGAAACAACACAGTTTTCTGATTTATTAGCTTTGATGGGAAACGATACGGAGATGGTAAATAGCCTATGGGATCGCCCAGATCAGCGTGTATATCCAAGGGTTTACTAGGTCGCGATGATGAGCGTTGCATCGAAGCGCAAAGGCCCAGCCAGTAACGGGAGGAGAGAGAGAATCTAGAGAAAGGGATTTTTCCTGCCTCCGAGAATCCCCTTTCGTTCCCTAGAAACTCGACCCGTACAGTCAGTGCCAATGCAAGGACAGAGAGAGAGAGTGAGAGAGAAAGCTGTTTATCGCCTTACGAAATTGCCAAACATTTCTGTGTATGCTATATTTAATAGACGAGAGGGTTTGGAAACGATAATTCGTTCAATTTTTAATTAATCGTACTGAATATTAAATTAATTAGCTCGATAGCCTGTTTATATATTTCATTTCAAAATTCCCTGACTTTTCCAGGTTTTCCCTGATCAATTTTTATGGCGCTTATTTGTATAAAAGTTAACCTTAGTTCTGGTTAAAAATTAAAATTACTATTAACTATGAAATATATTATATATTATTATCGGAAAATTACAAAACTAATAAGGAATCCTTTTTTATCACAATTTCAATATCCCATTTTCAAACTCCCTAACCCTTAATTTTCCTGGTATTCCATGCAGCCATGACACTCCTTAACATTTAAAGTTAGGGCAAGAAGCGATATCTAGTTTAGTAGGGAGAAGGTATAAATTCGCCACATTTTTAGCTTTATCTCCAGTTCAAACGTAGGTCCGGAGTTAATCCTCGCCTCTAAATTACAACCAGCATCTCATTGGTTCTTGAAAACCCACGTCAGCGCGATGCGAATGACGGGAAAATTACAGTCATATTTTCCGACTGAGGAGAGGCAGCGAAATAGCTCGGCCTCCTTTTACGACCCCCCCCCCCCTCAGTATTTTGAAAGGGGGACTGGGACTATGGCGCGCCAATACTTAGGCATCTTAAACCTTCTCCCTAATAAACTAGATATCGCTTCTTGGTTATACTAATACCGGGTTCATTCATAACTGAATACCCAGATCCCAAACACGGTGCAAATTTCACAAAACCAACAGACTGTCCAAAACCACCTTATCTAACAAAATGCCTTATATAGGTTTTATTCCAACTCTGGCGCTATCCATTCCCTCAGGTCTTTCGGCCCCATATTATTGGAAAATGATCGATAAGTGCAAAGTGGAAGCCGCATCCTTCTTAACGTTAAGATACAACATTTCCTAAAAGTGAGGTGTGGGAGGGGGGGTGCAGCGAAGGGACAAGAACTTTTGTTGTTAAAGACGTCTGAGACGACTGTTTCCCCAAAAATATTTTTGGCCTCATTTTCGACGCCCGATGTTTGGCCCTTACTATTAAAAGGGGTATTTTCTTTTTCTTCTTTCTTTCTCTTTAGGCACGATTTTGATCGAGTGTAAACGTGCCTCTCTCTCTCGCTCTCTTCTTTACCTCTTTTCGCTACTGTTATCATCGATTAATTATAGATTTAGCCCACTTTTAGGAGATAAAGGGCCCCCCTTTCGAACTTTAAGGTATTGACCAAATATATCAAAACAACATACGTGAGATGGGAGATTGTGTTAGTTAGAAAGAAATGGTTGAGGAATTAAGTCCATGAGTGATCTATTTTCCAACGATTACGTGGCTGATAGGAAATTTTGAGATTCATATTCCCTGAATTTTCCCGGTTTTCCGTAACCCTTTTTTGCGATTTTCCCTGAATTTTTAGGTCCAACTGTCTTTGTAATAAATATAACTAAATAATTGCGTTTAAATCGCATTTTTGAATATTTAATGCAAAACGTTGCCATTTTTGTGTCTGTTGAAACGTGATCTCGCTAAAACTTCACCAGCTGCAGATATTTTAGCCACTCTCTTGACTTTTATGAAATCGTTAAAATTCCATGACCTTTTGGCCCATTTTGAAATTCCCTGACTTTCATGAAATTGTTAAAATTCCATGACCTTTTTTGCCCCATTTTGAAATTCCCTGACTTTCATGAAATTGTTAAAATTCCATGACCTTTTTTGCCCCATTTTGAAATTCCCTGACATTTCCCTGACCTATGGCAACCCTGGATTAAAACTGTAGAGGATGAATCAGTCATCCTTTTTTAGGCTTAAAGACAGGTTATTCTTAGACCTTTCATAACATGAAGACCCGGGAAATCGCCAAAATCACATAATCAAAAAATTCCGAAGTAATTCTGATGTCTCAAAGTTGTTCTACATTCTTACAAGAAAATCTTAAAAATTTTCAAATTCCCCAGAGAATATTTACAACTATCAAATCCTCAAATGTTTTAAATCACCAGAGTCCTGACCTTACCAAAATATATCTATTTATTTAGACTCTAAAATATTTCCACAAAGAACACCTTCGATGCTACATTTCAGTTTAACTCTATTTCAAATACATTAAACAATTGTAGGCAATCCGATTAAATTTTCGTAACAATATCTCCTCCTCCAAAGGAAAAAAAAATAACAACAGTAGGAAAACCCCCATTTCCTACGAGAGAGAGAATGACATCATCTTTAAACCTAGCGATTGGTCGATAGTAGGGTCACATGACTTTAGCCTGAAACTGGCAAAGGCAAAACGCCGGCGGTGAAGTAAATATCGGGAAATAGTAGCCTCGGAAAGGTTGGGTTAAATTTCCGCACGTTTTCTTCCGAAATTTTTACTACTTTAAGCAAGAAATTTTCGTGATAGTTTAGCTAATTTATTGATAGTTCTTGCAGAGGAGTTTATTTTACTATTTAAAACCTCTTCGCATTTTAATCTTACTAATCTTTCGAGGTTTTAAAATACCTCGGAAATAATTTTTGGATAAACCCCGGTTCCAACTTTAAAGTGTAGTTCTGGATCAAGCAGTGATGGTGTGGCAACGTGAGTTTATTTATATTTATTTATTTATTTAAATTTAATTAAGATTAAACTATTTTAAAAAGTACCCAAGGGTGCCAAGCAACCAATCATAATTTCTTCATCATAATTTGAATTTTAAATTTTATGCAAATTCAATATAAAGCGGGGATTTTTTACTCGGGTTAGGAGAGAAAAAAAGAATAAATAAATTTGCTAAGAAAAAGTAAGTTAGGGTTACCAAGTAAATATGGATGGGGTTATTTAATTCCTAGAAAAAGGTGATATTCCCTTTACTCTAAATTTTAAGATTTCCATTTACTTTTAATTTGATAATTTAAATATAATTATTAAATGTAATTACTAATTATTTATTTAATTTAAATCATTTAAACTTATTCGCAAAACTAAAGAAATCCAAAAAAATATATTAAAAATTCGAACAGCCCCTGTAAGTTATTTTCACCCTGAACACCGGTGTACCGCGGGTGAAACATTTCTACAGGCGCTGGTAGAAAAAGCATGGGCAGCTTTACCCCTGGAAGTAGGCTTTGGGGACCATACCATAGCAGAGGAAAATTGGCAGAGTTCAAAGAGAAAATGTCAAAATGACGCTCGGTTTCTGCATTTAGAGGGTGTGACACTAAACTCCCCTTTCACGTACGAAACTGTACACGTTGCCAGCGATGTAGGAGTATAGCTAACGTTTTGGTCGAAAGTTTTACTTTCCAGAGCTAGCTAGCTATAGCGAGTTATTTGAGGTCTGGAATCTGGAGCCGTCCAGTCTATGGCTGTGACGTAACTAAAGAACTTGTCGATAATATTCAGAGCCAAAAAACCAAGGCCATTCCCGTTAAACTTAGTGGCCGTTGCTTCCTCAGTAGGGCTTCCCTGAAACCTTTACAATAGCGTTTAAACCCTTTTAGTCGAGGGGCTAACCACAACGATAACATTTTGTACATCACCAAGGACTTCGCTTTATATCAAAGGCACTTTATAAGACTTCCTTACAAAGGAGCGTTTCACCCCTCATCCATGAATTAAATCGGGCTTCCTAATGAATATTTAACTGGTTTTAAATACAACTAAAATCAGTACGACTCTTTATAGAGCAAATCTAGATTCATATCTAAATATTCGGGGTGAAATGCGAATACATTCCGAGCGAGTCTTCTTCTAATTTAAACAAACCGAGCTATGACGTACGTTATTTACCAATAAAATTAACTGGGCTACGCACGCACAGGCAGATATTTTGTGTACTGAAGGGATTTTGATTGTTTGAATATGGTCCTTTTAGATATAATTAATTATGCCAAGTTATGGTCTATAATATACAGGGTGTTTCTGATAATTGTGGCATAAATTAAGTGCAGTGTTCTCAGCTACACTTTTTCTCTGCAATCTTTTAACACTCACTAATGGTCTGGCAACACTGGGGGAACAGGAAAAAAAACACCTTCAGAGGAAACTATGCATACGATGTATTATTCACAATTACGGACGACCATAAAAGGATCACCTACTAGTTAATATTATTTAAATTTCAAAGGCTCCCTTAGGAAGGGGGAAAGAAAAATATTATGCAGGGAAGACATAAGCATAAGGTGGCCACGGGGATATAAACTGCTACATTATTTACAACGTTTACGACCCTTTGAAGTCTCCTTACCCCAAACGCAAAGTAATAAGGCATAACCGTATCCCAGCAGGAACGCAAAAAAAAAGAGGTTTTGACCCAAACAAATGACCTTTCTCTTTATAGTCTTAAGAATAGGGGTTATGGAAAAAAATTGCAATGGGTGTTGAGGCCCTGTTTTTTTTTCTCTCTCCAAGAGACGTACTAAGCCTTGCACGACTCTTTTGCAGTCGACACGCGAACAAACAGAGTCCTAGCTAGCTGTATAAGTATTGGTCAAAAATTCATACACCCGATATAACCTATCTTTCTTATACAGGGTGTTTGTGAAAAGTCCATCAATAATGAAAGGGCGTATTTATTGGGCCATTTTGAGTCGAAAATGTTCTATGACATTTTGCCGTCCGAGCCACGGTTTTCGAGTTATGATTTGAATATTTTAGGGATGACCCCTTCATTAAATTAGCGCTGTCTTTCAATTTCTTAATTAAATTTAAGGGGTCATCCGTAAATTACTCCAATCATAACTTGAAAACAGTGGCCCGAACGGAAAAATGTCATAGAACATTTTCGACTCAAAATGGCCCAATAAATACGCCCTTTCATTATTGATGGACCTTTCACAAACACCCTGTATACCAAGCTAAGCCTTGCGTGTGTTATTGTTTGCAAAAACACATCGGATCTTAGCTCCAATACGTTGTTGCGAGATTCGCGATTGAAAATGAATGTATGAATGAATAAAATATGCAATCTCTTACTTTGAGTGAAAGAACAGTCGAGAAGGATTTGTTGATTTCGTTTCATAATATATCGTTGCAATATTTCAAAATCTGAAATAATAATAAAAATGATAATAATAATTAAATATTTATACATTTATTGTATCAGACAGATAACAAATCCATAAATTTGATTGACAAATTGAACCTCGTTACGATGCAATCAGAACACACCCAAAATTAGAATCTTTTAAAAAAAACTATGATTATACCGTGCACTGCCCTCTAATAACGTGACGTCATTACCCTGCACCTTTATCCTATTACCTGTACAGGTATTTCTCCGCAATTCCATTTTCCCCCTAATATGGTTGCTCATTTTTGGCATTTTGCCGTCTGGAACTTATTAGGGCGTTTACCTATTTTTCCTCCACGCTGATACGGACGGTGTGGTTTGGTTGGTGTACGTCGCTTCATCAGGATAATGTTAAAATCGAGTAGGAAAAACCTCACCCCTCTTAGAAGTCTGGATGGATATTAAGGCTTATACATGATACGTGTGTGAAATAACCGGAGAAGATCTCTCTCGTTTCTAAAATGGTGGTTGGGTTCGCTTTACTTGAGAAAAATTCGCTACTCAAAATTAACCCAATCAGATAAAAAAGTTCCAATTTCATCTTAATTTCAAAGCATAGCTTCTAACATTTTTAATTATGAACCGATTTTGATGTAATTGGTCTTATTTTGTAGCTTTTAATATTCTATATCAGACCCCATTTAAATTTCTTCCCATTAATATCATTAATAGGCCTAAATAATTAAGTTTAATCCAAAAAAATCAACTTAATCTTGATTTCAAAATTAGCTTCTAACATTTTTAATTACGGACCAATTTTGATGAATTTGGTCTCATTTTGAAGCTCTCACTCTGCTCTATCAGATAATAAATAAATTAACATCCCACAGATATCACTAATAGCCTAAAAATTTAAGTTTAATCGAACCTTGCATAACTTTCCCCGCAAAAAACTATTACTTTCCCTCTACAATGCGAACATTCATTTTTAGGAAGGAAAATTCAGCCTGTTCTGGAAAAACGTACAACGTACGACGAAAACCACCACCACCAGAGGGAGATCATCGTTATTTAGATAAGGGAAAGAGGCAATGCCCCGGGAAAAGGAATGGGGCAATTGCCCTACCCCACTCCTCCGTTCTATCCAGGTCTTTAATCTAGCGCCGCAAAAAACCGGGATCTCCCTCTATTTTTCGATTACAATTTCGACCCCCCGTATCTACCTTTTGGCTTTTTTATATAATGCAAGAAATTCGAGGGGGCATTATAGCCTAGTGCTATGGGAGTTCTTGTTAATAATAAGAGATTGGTTGATAGTGGGGCGCCCGCCCAATCACCATGACAACCGTCAGAAATTAAAAGGAGATTAAAAGAGGCCCAGACCTACCACCCAGGATCTTCCTTTTGCTAAAGGAGCTATGAACAAAACAAAAATATGGGAAAAATTCTCTTTAACACCAGCAGGGGGAATTTTGACACGCGCGAAGCCACGAGCTACGGGGATTAAATTTTGACATTGCAAATGACGTAATATCCCTTGACGCCTACTTACTCCTCCCTTTCTCTTTCTCTCTCTCTCTTGGTTCCAAGGGATTAAAAAAACTGCTAAGGCAAAGGCAAAGGAAAGGATTTCCTTTTTCTTTTTCTTCATATACCAAATGCGGAACCACTGATAACATAAATGCAACAAAGAAAGAAAGAGAAGGAAGGCAAAAAGAAAACTAAAAAATATCGATTTTTACGTCGATGGTTTTTATACCGAAACATTAGGCCTAAAATATAAAAAGCACCAATTTGACGTAATGCGTGGGTTTTCCCAAAGTGCGTATAGTTAATAACAATATTAAGAAAGGTCTGTCTGTCTGATAGTAACGCTCTCGCGGCGTGGCGTTTAGCTTCGAAAACATGATTAATAACAGTACTAAAAGCAACTTTAAAATTAAATTCGCCGTAAGGGTTTAAAGCCCTTAGGTTTTTAGATATCATACATAAGTATCATGATAAGTTTATAAGATGTTCCATAAAGCCTTCGTAGAGACTTACAACTCGAGCTAGTTCGAGAACGACAAACGAGATTTGACTATACACTCGGTTAGTTTTGCAGTCCATCTTGTTCCTATTTAGTCTGTACTAAGCCTTTGACAGCGCCCAGTCACCAGGCGTCGCTTTACCTCGAATCTATGACCTACGTCACTTCATGACAAGCTCCAGTTTGTAACCAGTGACAAACGTATGGAACATATCTAATGAACTTATGAGATTACTAATAACATTTTTTAAATTTAATGATATGTCCTTTCTCGAACTGTTTATTAAAACCTCATTGCTCGAAAATTCAATTCCCCTTAGAAAGAAAATTAGAAATCTTTCCATAATCCATGATAACGTACAAACTCGGGGAAACCATTTTCCAGGAAGTCAAACTCAATTCCCAATGCAACCTTCAAAGCTAAAGTGCTTTTCTTTATTCTAGGTTGGTTCTCGCTAAGCTTAATTCAAAACAGACTAAAGGCACGCGAGTCTAGCTTATTACAAAGCTGGTCAGATCGGTCAAAAGAAAACAAAATTATGTACCCTAAGCCAAAAGTCGGCGTAGGAACGCACTGTTAAGTTAAGAATATCAAGAAAGTCAATGACGAAAAATGTTAGATTATTTCTTAACTTTAGTATGTCTTGAAAAGACAAAGGTCTAAAAAAAGACAAAGAAAAGGAGATGGACAGAAAGACAGACAGAATCCCTGTGGCATTGTTATTTCGATGGAAAAAGGGGGAGGGGGATTTTTCCAAAGGCCTCCTATAATAGTTGATCGTCTATCTGGGGGAGCTTAGGCCTAACTTGGGTTAAGCTTATAGTAGGAACTATTCCTTCCACGGGGTTGGGCTTTAACGTTTCATTGTTGGGGCACTAGAGCGCGTAGTGGCGTTGGGTTTTCGCGCCCCAAGTCACTGCCTTTTATCGATTGGGCACTGGGGCAACCTTTCCCGCCAAAATCTTTCAACTCACGCTCGCCCTATTCGCCTTGATAGCCTTGTCGCCAAGCGACTCAGCGCTACTGGACCAGTACCGTACGTATAAAAAAAACCCCCTGTTAAGGCGTCAGGCTCATTCCAGGCACGTCTCGTTCGTTGCCTGCTGCTATACATACACCAGCACGGCTAGCTAAAACGAATATACATCCTCCTCCTATAAGGTGCAAAATCTTTACGGTTTCACCGTATCTAACCCTCACCAGCTACAGCCTGTGGTGATCATTTTCTTTTTCTAGGTAGGTTTATGTACCTTTTCGCGGGCTTGAATCAGATTTTTCATTTCAAAATTCCATGACAGTCTAAAGTCATTTTCTCCGACCAATTTTTTCCACTTTTATTTGTAGAAAGGTCAGCATTTTGTGGCTAAAAAAACTACTAATACCAAACCAATGTACTTGCAAATACAGGGTGTTTTTGATAAGTCTGACGTAAATTATAGATTGCATGTGTTCTTTGAATCATACCATAAGTTCATAACTTCATAAGATATGCTCCATAAGTATGACGACACTTCCTATACTTCGTGATGCTAGAGACTTACAGCTCGAGCTAGTTCGAGAGAGAACGACAAGCGAGAATTGAAGTCCTACACTCTGTGGTTAATTTTGCAGGACCTCCAACTTCCTATTTAGTCTGTACTAAGAATTTGACATCACCCCAGTCACTAGGCGTCACTTTACCTCGAATCTATGACCTACCTCACTCACTTCATGGCAAGCTCCAGTTTGTAACCAGTGAAAAACTTATGGAACATTCTACAGGGCCGGTAGGCCCTTGTAGATATGACTTGATACTCTTTTGTAACGTTAAAGCAAAATTCACATGCTTTTACCAATTTTCCTATGGAGATTAACATGGGGTTTTTCGTGATATTTAACCACCTCTAACTGAAAAACTAGAGCGAAGTTACTTTTCGGAATACTCTTAATTTAACAATTAAGTATTCAGGGTGTGCGATCGGCTAGTCTAATCAGAAACAATTAAGTCTAAGTATGTTAATTTTAGTTAATTACAGAAGTACTTGTTTCGACCATCGTGATTGGACATAATAATAATGCTAGAGCTCTTCGAAAACTCAAAATAACCAAGTATCTATGGTGTTGTGGTTATCACGTCCGCTTTACACTCGGAAGGTCCCAGGTTCGAGCCCTGGTAGATACATGACTTGAATATCGTTATTGGACACAATAATAAGCTAGATCTCTTCGAAAACTCAGAATAACCAAGTATTCATTGTGTAGTGGTTATCACGTCCGCTTTACACGCGGAAGGTCCCGGGTTCGAGCCCTGGTAGGTACATGTTTTGACCATCGTGATTGGACATAATAATAAGCTAGATCTCTTAGGAATCTCAGTATTACCAGGTATGTGTAGTGTAGTGGTTATCTCGTCCGCCTAACACGCGGAAGGTGCAACGTTCGGGCCCTGCTAGATACATGTTTTGACCATCGCAATTGGACATAATAATAATCGGTAAAGAAAACATAATTACTCAAAATTTAATTACATTAAGACTGAAGCGACAGATATTATATAAAAACGTCTTGGTTTGGACCAAGGCCGAAAAACAAACGATATGTGTGAGGTTTATCAATTGACTGAAGTTTCAGATATTGAAATTTTTTCTAGTTATTTTTATACACTCAATCCTTAATCAATATTTAATTCAATCAACTGATTTTACTGTTAATCGACCTAGTCCCTCTAAATTAATTGAAAAAATTACATATCAACGCTTTTTCAAGAACAATTACATTTTCCGAAAACATTTTATCATGAAATTAATTATTTTGAAGGGATTTCGTGTCGATGCTCACTAACTTGTGAGCATCTTGACCGACATAGTTTTAATTGTTGCTGGCTTGACAAATTTTCAGGTTTGCACCAAAAGAAGTTTAAATCTGTTTTAAGTTGTTGATAAGACTGTCGTTTAGAGTGAATGTCGTCTACTTAAGACAAAGCAACAAAGTTTATCCTGTGTGGTAAAGGGTAAAGATCACATAAACAGAAATACTTCTCAGACTTGTTATATTCATTTCCCGCGGAAATAATATGGTTAAACACATCATTCATTACTAGTTATGCCAAGAAGGTCACATTTAACTCCGACACCCCCTCCCTCCCTCTATTTTCCCAATATATGGCATTTTATAATCACCAGTGGTTTCAGTGTATGGGTCATCTGAGCCGTCGCAACACACTCAGCCAATATTACCATAGACTGAGTTATGACCAAGAATTCTTAAGTACGGAAAAGGAAGTTCCAGTGCAACTTTACCATCAAAGAGGCGACAAAAGAAATGTAGCATTTCGATATACGAAATTAAATGTATAAATTCGCGCAACACCCTTGTTTGGCATCCACGATCAAATATTTACATTTTCCATTCGAGTTATGCCAAAGTTCGCTTGCTTGTTTTAGACATCCAGTAGACATCAAATATTCAATACTGTATCCTCAACATGATAAATTAATTTCTCGATAAAATGTTTTCGGAAAATGTAATTGTTCTTGAAAAAGCGTTGATATGTAATTTTTTCAATTAATTTAGAGGGACTAGGTCGATTAACAGTAAAATCAGTTGATTGAATTAAATATTGATTAAGGATTGAGTGTATAAAAATAACTAGAAAAAATTTCAATATCTGAAACTTCAGTCAATTGATAAACCTCACACATATCGTTTGTTTTTCGGCCTTGGTCCAAACCAAGACGTTTTTATATAATATCTTATGAACTTATGGTCAAACTGAATGCAAAGAGTCAAAGGACACTTGGTCTGCAAAGTTTAGTTACGGGGATACGTGCTCACAAACAGTCTGGGAAATAGCACACTTCCTCTGGTCCAAAACCAGTTTATTA
The DNA here is from genome assembly GCF_054372755.1 of Phalangium opilio. Taxonomy (NCBI): domain Eukaryota; kingdom Metazoa; phylum Arthropoda; class Arachnida; order Opiliones; family Phalangiidae; genus Phalangium; species Phalangium opilio. Next base: position 269,532 of record NW_028324187.1, on the reverse strand, counting down.
ATTGCTTAGACTAGTTTTTTAATTCAAAAACTGGGGGTTACTGGTCCTCAGGACCAGTTTATTAATTGCAATCTATAGGAGAATAAAGGTGGGGACCAGTCCTGAGACCAGTTTATTACTTAGGACACTAGGGGGTCACTGGTCCCAAGGACTAGTTTAAAAAATATCCTTATTTCCCAGACTGCTCACAAACATTGATTGGCCCCTAATGTTAACAACCAATAAGAAATTCATTGCCTTTTGTGACAATTTTAAAATATTAAAAACTTGAAATTACTCAGTCGTAAAAACGTATTAAAATATAAATTTAAAATTAACAACACTTTTTACAAAATTATCCAATTTATTTCAACGCGACGTTTACTTTCTCAAAACAAGATGGCCCAAGGGCTGGGCCTTAATAGTAATTTTACACGGCTCACGTGACCCCCCGTATAGTTGACAACTAAAAACATTTCTGAAACACAATCGTGTATCCCTTTAATTTCTAATAACGTCACATTTCAAATAATATTAATGAAACTAAATTGTGCACCCCACTAAAGTATAATTTTTAAAAACCATACGAATCAAATAATGTATTTAAACAAAATCCTGGATCCCCTAAACCAGAAATCACTATGACCGTAAGGCGTCCCCTCTATTTTACGAAACCTAACCTAACCATCCAGCATAATCTCTGATGTATCACGCGCACAAAGTGCAGTAGTGCACGAAAATTATCATCTTGTTTCCCTTCACTCAAAAAAGCCCGCGAGATTTAAACTACCTTTCTTTCCTCTCTCTCCGAGCGGGATGCCCCCTCTCCCTCTTCCCCCTCTCACTAATACACGGCTCACGTGACCCCCCGTATAGTTGATTTCCAATAAATCGTACAACTAAAAACATTTCTGAAACACAATCGTGTATCCCTTTAATTTCTAATAACGTCACATTTCAAATAATATTAATGAAACTAAATTGTGCACCCCACTAAAGTATAATTTTTAAAAACCATACGAATCAAATAATGTATTTAAACAAAATCCTGCATCCCCTAAACCAGAAATCACTATGACCGTAAAGCGTCCCCTCTATTTTACGAAACCTAACCTAACCATCCAGCATAATCTCTGATGTATCACGCGCACAAAGTGCAGTAGTGCACGAAAATTATCATCTTGTTTCCCGCGAGATTTAAACTACCTTTCTTTCCTCTCTCTCCGAGCGGGATGCCCCCTCTCCCTCTTCCCCCTCTCACTAATATACCAGGCAGGCAGTTCTCTCTCTACGCGGAGCTTCGTATCGCCACCGCGTACGCTAGCGATCTCTCTCTCTCATCGTAAGCGTACGTTTCGCGGACGCGACCGGTTTCCCTCTCTCTCTCATCGTAAGCGTTCGTTTCGCGGACGCGTCCGGGACAGGGACAGGGACAGGGACAGGGACAGGGACAGGGGTTTTGGTGCCGTTTCTTAAATTTTACCGTAATTAAAATTACGTGTAAAATTAAAAACTAGAGCGAATGCCAAAGTTGAAGAACGTTTAATTCATCATTAAAAAGACTTAACGGATAACTTTTAAGAGGAAATGTATTTAAGGGGATAAAAAAAGAAAAGAAATAAAATCGTTCCAAATAATTCGTTTTAACTTTGTCCCTCATCTTTCTTTTCATAAGACCTCCCTGTAATCCCGGGGCTAAATTCCAAGTAGATTATTTTTAAATTTTTTATATAGGCCTACACCCGTAGAAATTTATTTTAGCGATTTTTATCGATTTTAATGAAAAAACAAAACCGTCGTCGTTATTTTAGCTCACTAATGAGGAAAAGCAAAATTCGTTTCAACGACTCGAATTAAAAGATTTTTTAAAAGATAAAGGAATGTTTCTTTCATTTCCGCTTACGGTTACGGTTAACGTTTACCAACATTAAGACAAGCGCTAATAAAATTTATAATTAAAGGGATAAGTGTTGTATATAATAATATATTTTAAAAATCAGTTCGTAAATAAATTAATTATAATATAAATAAACAAATAAATAAATAAATAAATACGGAAATTCAGAGTTCAGAGTTGTATACAGGGTGTTTCTAATTATTGTAAATTTGTTACATAATAACGATGCAAAACATTATGGTAAAATATAGAAGAAAATTGCGAGAAATTTTGCAAAAATATAGAGGAAAATTGTGAGAGATTTATGCAAAAATATAGAAGAAGATTGCTAGAGATTTATGCAAAAATATTGATGAAAATTGCTAGAGATTTATGCAAAAATATTGATGAAAATTGCTAGAGATTTATGCAAAAATATTGATGAAAATTGCTAGAGATTTATGCAAAAATATTGATGAAAATTGCTAGAGATTTATGCAAAAATATTGATGAAAATTGCTAGAGATTTATGCAAAAATATTGATGAAAATTGCTAGAGGTTTATGTGCAAAAACATAGAAGAAAATTGCTAGAGATTTATGCAAAAACATAGAAGAAAATTGCTAGAGATTTATGCAAAAACATAGAAGAAAATTGCTAGAGATTAATGCAAAAACATAGAAGAAAATTGCTAGAGATTAATGCAAAAACATAGAAGAAAATTGCTAGAGATTAATGCAAAAACATAGAAGAAAATTGCTAGAGATTAATGCAAAAACATAGAAGAAAATTGCTAGAGATTAATGCAAAAACATAGAAGAAAATTGCTAGAGATTAATGCAAAAACATAGAAGAAAATTGCTAGAGATTAATGCAAAAATATTGAAGATAATTGTGACATTTATGCAAAAATATAGAGTAAAACTAAAATTGCGAGATATTCGTACAAAAAATATAGAAGAAACTAGGAAATTCAAGAAAAGTGTCCAACCTGTTTGACCTCTACATTAAAGAAAAAACACCCTGTACAGGAACTACTAAGTTAAAAATAAATGAAAGAAACAGAACAACAAAAGCTCTAAACTAAATTAAATTAGAGAGACCCCAAAAAAGCAGCACGACATTGTTAATTCAAACGCTTCCTATAAGCCGAAATGCGAAATCCCATTGTTATTTTGTTCTGGATTGACAATGCCAAACGATTAATTTTATCCTTAATTCAAGGGCAATGTATTACAAACAATTACAAACATTTATCCTTTCGTCGTATTCAATCAATTAGGAAACGTTGTTATTTTTAAAACACGTACCTTCTTAAAACATTACGGCGATTTAAGTTTTTATTATCCTTGACCAGTGGGCCGTGTAACGTCACGGATTTTAATACGACCTTAAAAACGCGGTTAACCAAACGAGTTGTCGATCTTATTAGCAGCTGAAAATACAATTTTTTTCTTACTTTTAATATTTATAACAACTTTTTCCCCCTAATGGGAAAAAATTAACAAAAAATATTATGTGTATCATTTTTTAATTTTATAATTTTTATCGGTTATATTTTTGGGGTTAAAAATATTGAATGACAGATAAAAGATTTAAGGGTAGTCTGCTAAGATTAATTTATACTGCATAGTTCCTTAGCACCTTATTAGATAAAAAGGAATTTTATAGTTTCTTAGTACCTTATTAGATAATAAAATATTTATACAGTTCCTTAACACCTTATTAGATAAAAAAGATTTATATAGTTCCTTAGCACCTTGTTAAATAATAAAATATTTATACAGTTCCTTAGCATCTTATTAAATAAAAAATATTTATATAGTTTCTTAGAACCTTATTAGATAAAAAAAGATTTACATAGTTCCTTAGCACCATATTAGAAAAAAAATTATATAATTCCTTAAAATTTATTAGATAAAAAAGATTAATATAGTTCCTTAGTACCTTATTAGAAAACAAAGATTTATATATAGTTCCTTAACACCATATTAGATAAAAAATATTTATATAGTTCCTTAGCACCTTATTAGGTAAAAGAGTTCCTTAACAAATTTATAGAAAAAAAAACCCAATTTGAAATAAACCTTTTCTATAATTTAATGAAATCAAAATTATATATTGTACATTGATGGAAATTATAATATTAAATAGTTTAAATAATTTAAATTTCCTAGTTAGGGCGGATACAGCAAGTTTAATTAATGCTAGCATTCCTACATAGATAATTATACTATAGGCCTAACTAACTTTGTAAATTATTATATTTTGGTTGTAAAATTAATAACTGTCACAAAATTCCGCGGGTGTTTAATTAAGCGAAAAAATTAAACCTTAAAAAAAAACCTACCACAAACTTTCAGCTAAAGTAATTTTTTACAACCGTAAATTTTAGTTATTTTGCATAAAATTTCGAGGGAGGTATACTGCCTAAAAAATGTTCTCTTTTTGATAAACGGGGCCAAAATATTATGAATGGTTAGAGTTTTACGAAAACTACAATATACCGGATTTATGGCGCTTCTAGATTTTGGTAATGACTAATTTATACAAAGATTTAAATAATTAAAAAAAAAAACTCGATTAACTATATACAAATTTTAAAAATAATTTGTAATTATAAATTTTCAGGTTAATAGTTTTTATAAGGGAAATAATCAAGGTGTTTTTATTAGGCGTATGAAATTATACAGGGTGTTTCTGATAAGTTTGGTATAAATTAAGGGGGATGTTCTTTGGGTGCACGATTTTTAGTCGAAAATATAGCTTCTATGAGCCATTGTTTTCGAGTTAAGATTGTCCAGAGTATTTTATGGATGACCCCCTTAAATTTAATCAATAAACTGAAAGACAATGATTTGATTGCTAATTTAATTAAGGGGTGATCCCTAAAACACTCAAATCATAACTGGAAAACTGTGTCCCTTAGGGCAAAATGGAGATAGAAGTTACATTTTCGACTCAAAATCGTGCACCCAAAGAACATCCCCCTTAATTTATGGATGACAGACCTATCAGAAACACCCTGTATACATTTAGAAAGATGCTTAAAATAAACGGGCAAGCTAGCTAGTAAATAATATATTTAATTTAAGTTCTCGAATTTATTTCTCGGAAGAAAGTTAATCAAAAATGCATTCAGACGTTCTGGGCATTTCGTACTTCGTAGAAATTAGGAATAACAATCCAGGAAAATGACAAATTTTTTCGAGTTAAAATGCTTTATACTCGAGTACCTAAGCGGCAATGTATTAAAATGTGTACATCTTTCTAGTAAAGTTAATAATATTATCCCTAGAAATTATTATGATAATTTATGCATAGACGCACAATAGTAACGAATATAAACATATATACATAAGGAAAATAAGGAATTAAGACATGCCTGATATATTTAATTCAAGAATTATTCCACGAGACTATACCTAAATCTTCCATGTCTAAATATATTTCCTCGTGAGATTATTATTACGATCAAATTTGCATAAATATACCATCACTAATTGTTTCATTAATTAAATGACCTCTTTACTTAATAAGAAGTTCCATAATGATCTTAATTTAAAAATATTGATACTATGAATAACATTACCGTTACCCAAACAAATAAATAAACAAATAAATAACTAAATAACTAATTGGGTTTTTTTTTCGGAAAATGTTAATTAAAGGTCAGAGACTAGGCTATATAGGTCAAGATATCCTGAACTTTCAACCCCTGTAAATCAAACTATATAAAATATATAACGGACATAAGATTTAAAAAAAAAACCGTACTAACAATCAAACGTTACAGCGCTCCTTGTTGTTATTATGTATTAGACACAATTAAAAATAAATACAAGTCCTCATTTAAAGGTTTCTTATCAAAATCAAATGATGGGTTCAAATTATGAGGGTAAGGAGCGATAATAGAGGTATTTAGAGAGTTTAAGAAGTTAGGGATAAATGTTTAAATATTTCTAACTCTCTAGAGTCTATACGCATTAGATCTTTCAAGTTTTGGTGCGAAACAAACTTTAGAACTTTCACTATACCAAGAAGTGATATCTAGTTTATTAGGGAGAAGGTAAAAATTCGCCACATTTCCAGATTTATCTCCAGTCCAAACGTATAGGTCCGGAGTTAATCCCCGCCTCTAAATTAATTACAACCAGCATCTCATTGGTTCTTGAAAACTCACGTTAGCACGACGCGAATGACGAAAATAATGTATTTTCCGACTGAGAGGCGAAATAGCCTATACTCCTTTTACGTCCCCCCTTGTATTTTGAAAGGGGGAATGGGACTATGGCGCTCGAAAACTTATTCATCTTATAACTGCTCCCGCCTCCCTAATAAACTAGATATCACTTCTTGACTATACATTAGACTTAACTCTTATAAGTTCACGTGAGAATTCGAAACGACTTGTATCGCTCGATACAAGTTTTAAAGTCAATTTCTTAATCTCTCTATTGAATAGATGAATACCCTCAATTTAAAAACCAGTTCCAGTTAAAAAGGGAGAATCAAAAATTTATCCTGGTTCATTCCAAATGTTTAAAAAATAAAAAAAAAAAAAAATCCGTCCGTCTGGCATGGATAACTTCATACTTTGACGCGAAGTTTAAAACTCTAGGGTTATATCTCAAGAAGGAGTACTCAAAGTCAGTTCTCGAGGTGACGCTGTCGATTGAGGATTATAGTACAATAGAGTGTTATGGTTAGTAGTTGCGTAATTGCTCAGAGAGAGAGGATTTTAAGCATTTGATTCAAGAAAGTGTTTAAGTGTACACCGAAGTGTTCGTTTCGCAAGCTTACGGATGGATATACGTTCAATTTAGTGCTCAATATATAAACAAATACTGTTTCAAAATGCCTGCATCTTCTATGGTATTTTGGGTACGCGCTCTGTGTCTTAAAGGTGCGTTGCTATTCATTTTAAACTTCAATAATAATAATTTAATTTATCAAAATGGTTAAATAATTATTTGCTAAATTATTAAATATCCCTAAATATAAATTTTATATTAATTACGAGACCATAATGGTTCAATTAATCAAACGAAACCAATTTGTCTTAAATAATTTGAAACTTCCACGGGACATTACGTTATGTTATGTTATGTAGATAATCTATAATTATCTTTTGAGTAATTGTTTGATGAGCAGCGGTTTCCCGATTGGCTCGAGCCAAGTAATATTTACTAGAAACGGTTATTTATTCATTGTAAAAGAGATATACAGGGTGTTTTTGATAAGTCTGGCATAAATTAAAGGGCGTGTTCTTTGGGAAATCAATTTCGAGTCGAAAATGTAACTTCTATCTCCATTTTGTGCCAAGGTTCACTGTTTTCGTGTTATGCTTTTAGTCTTTTAGGGATGACCCCTTAATTAAATTAGAATTATAATCATTGTCTTAATCAGTTTCTTAATTAAATTTAAGGAGTCATCTGTAAAATACTCCGGACAATCTTAACTTGAAAACAGTGCCTCGGACGGCAAAAATGGATAGATAGAATTTACATTTTCGACTCAAAATCACAAAAAAGAACATACCCTTTATCAGAAACACCCTGTATATTAAGCCTATTTAATTATTATTTAATCATACCGCGAAATTAATGGTTCATATTAATTGATAGTGAAATATACGCTTTGTTTGAATAAATAATCCGAATAAATCAATATTGAAAATGAAACCCTATTTGCATCTATATAAATCGAGGGGTCGGTCATTCATGAAATCCCGTACGCTACCCGTGAAATCCAATTTAAGAAATCCGAAATCAACGCTGATTTCGAAATCAAATAAAAAAATCCGAAATCAGCAACGAAATCATAAAATCAGTAAAGAAATCACGAAATCAGTAAAGAAATCACAAAATCAGTAAAAAATCACAAAATCAGTAAAAAAAATCACAAAATCAAGAAAGAAATCACGAAATCAGAAGCAAAATCAGTAAAGAAATCGTGAAATCCATTACAAAATTCACGAAATCCAAAATCAAAAGAAATCACAAAATCCGACGAAATTACGGGGAAAAATCTCAAAATCCGAGGAAATCATGCGAAAAACCTCAAAATCCAACGAAATCGAGGGAAATATCGCAAAATCAGTCGAAATCGCGGTAAAAATAGCAAAATCCGACGGAATCACGGGAAAAATCTCAAAATTCGATGAAATCCATTGGATTTTATCGAACTCTGAAATCAAACAAAATCCGATGAAATCAAACAAAATCCTATGAAATCCGACGAAATCAAACGAAATCCGACAAAATCCGACGAAATCAAATTGGATTTCGAAATCCCGTACACTTTTTCCTAAACGTCCGACCCCTCGATATAAATGTACTGTCTTTCAAATTGTAATTTAAACAAATGCTGCACAATACAATATAATCCAGACTGTCGAAAATATCCCAGTACAAATATACACGAATTATACAAATATATAGGTAGTAAATAAAGAATCAGGGTTCGTACAAAATTTTTGGAATGAAATTCCCTGACTTTTCCAGGTTTTCCCTGACTAAATTCCACAAATTTCCCTGACCATATGCAATAACTTACAAGGCTTAAATATATGAAAACCAATCTAAATTCACTCGAATCATTTTTGCACGAGTTGTCATTGTTACAAAGATAAGCCAATTAATTCGTTTAAATTTAACCATAAGCAAATCATAAATAACCGGAGCGAGCGAAGCGAGCTCCGCCAATTTGGGGTTCTGCTCAAGTCTCAGACAACACTTTTTTGGTCACCCTTATACTGTTATCCAGACTATCAATTTCCCACCAATATATTTTTCCCTGACATTTCCCTGACTTTTTAGGCCCATTTTCAATTTCCCTGACTTTTCCCTGACCTTTTAGGCCCATTTTCAATTTCCCTGACTTTTCCAGGTTTTCCAGGTCGTGTACGAACCCTGAGAATAACAGGGCGCACAGAATGTTTTTAAAGACATAAACTCAATTAAAATAAAATGTTTGTTAAACCACCAACATTAAATCACTCGAACTCCAACCACGCAGTCTCGCATAATTTCCTTAAGGTTTTAGTGAACAACAATTAATTTCTCTGGTATTTTCCAGGGTATATACGTATGAACCATAGCTGCAATCAAAATCTAATTTAATATTAATAGCGAAATTACCTAAAATTGGCCAAATTTATAAGCTGCCTCGCATTTAAGGTAATCATGTTAGGCGTTCTAAACAGTATTCTCCCAGGGATTGAACGTATATAGCAAGTAGTAGCAAGCTACCTTATCGCAAAGGCCCATTTAGACAGGACATTAGTCAAAAATATGGACAAAATCCCTATGGTCATATGGCGAAGAGTTACATCAGCTAATATAATATTAAAGAAGCTGATCAAACCGAAGTCAATATTGAAATTGTTTCGTTGAATTTTAAGGGGAAGTTATTGAAATACTTCGAAATAACCAACTTCTGATAATATCGGAGAAAGGCCAGGCCAGGTCAGGCTATAGTCCCCGGTCCAGTATTTACCAAATTACAGTCTGGACTTGTGGAGAAGGAATTTCGTGTCCCCAATAATCGCTTTTGGAACATAGTAACGTCGTCTGGGAAGGTATATTTATGAACAGAGGTATTTGAGCCTTGATCAATATAAGGTTTACCACGCCCATAGCCCTGGGAAACTCGTAAATACCGCAACCATTCACGGGTGGGGAAGGCAGTGTTGGCTTTACAAGTCATATTATATTGTTGATCCCGATAACCTATGAGGCGGGAATAAGCCTTGCCTATCTAATATCAGACCAGGTGCTGCGACAAACTTTTTTAACGCTCGTTTGACCATTCGCAATGACCTATAGTTCCCTTAACTGTTGTGTACTTGGAACCTAGGTACAGTACGCGTGGTGATAAATGTGGTGTTTGTACGAAGTAGTATAGTCTGCTACTAGTAGGCACTTTCTCGTTTTGGCAGGGCATACAACATAAGTTCATAAGATATGTTCCAAAAGTTAGTCCCTAGTTACAAACTGGAGCTTTTCATGAAGTGACGTAGGTCATAGATTCGAGGTAAAGCGACGCCTGGTGACTTGGCGCTGTCAAAGGCTTAGTACAGACTAAATAGGAAGATGGAAGTCCTCCAAACCGTGTGTATAGTCAATTCTCTCGCTTGTCGTTCTTGAACTAGCTCGAGCTGTAAGTCTCTAGCATTAAGATCAAGTATATAGGCTCTGCTATATAGGTAGTGTCGTCATACTTATGGAACATATCTTATAAATTAATGCTGCATCCTGATAAAATTAAAAGCTATAACCCTTCACTCGAATCTTACATAAACAACTGCTAGTCTATAACTGAAAGGGATTGTAATGGTAATTTATGAAAGGACATTATTTTAGAACTAAAATTGGGCTTTCCTTTATACGAGGATAACGAGGCCTTTCGAACGCTTTATTTTCTAAAACGGTTTTATAGCCTGCACTATAAACAATTAATAGGGGGGGGGGACTATTTTAAAAGTTTGTAAGTATTTAATTAAGAAGTTTTAAAAGTTTCCCCATCATTTCTTATTTTTTCCGATACAGAGCACGGCCTTCTCAGTTACGCCAATCCGAATTATAATTTAGCCTCGCCCGATGTTAATTCCGCGAATTGCAATGACCATACGGACGAGGACGAAGAAGAGGATGAAGAAGATAGACTTCTAGGAAGGGTAAGTACTTTAAAAAATTAAATAAATTTATTAAAAGCGATTGATATAGAAACGGCAGGTAGCACAGTGAACCTATAATTCCTATATTTTTGAACCTGTTCCACTCCTACATTATCCCATAATTTCATGAAAGGTCCTATATAATATCTTATGTATCTTATATTTTTGACTTAGTAGAAGTTTTCGTATAGTTTAACATCAAATTTATCAAAATTTAGCTCTTTTATCGAGAACACATTTGACTTGACACCAAAATTGAGCTGGCTTCGCTCGCTCAGAATATTTTATATATTATCAAGAAGTGATATCTAGTTTATTAGGGAGAAGGTATAAGATGCCTAAGTATTCGCGCGCCATAGTCCCAGTCCCCCTTTCAAAATACAAGGGGGGTGACGTAAAAAGAGGCCGTGAGTTTTCAAGAACCAATGAGATGCTGGTTGTAATTTAGACGCGGGGATTAACTCCGGACCTACGTCTTTTGGACTGGAGATAAAGCTGGAAATGTGGCGAATTTATACCTTCTCCCTTATAAACTAGAATACTAGATATCATTTCTTGATATTATATTTTATTTTAATTAAGTTCCTCTTTTCAAAGTAAAATCCAATTTGTTATTTTTCAACATAGTTTAAGCCAAAATTGTATTATACATATAAGAGCATTTTTAGTCCTATATTTTCCTATAAAAATCATTTTTTCTCCAATAAAATCCTATAAAATCCTATAAAATTCCAGAAAAAATTTCATATTTTTCATATAAGGCTTTTAAATTCTTGGCTGGGGTCCCTGCACTATAGTTTCGTTAAAATTAAGATATATATAACATTCGCGTATGACCTAATTTTTCAACAGGACATAGACGAGGAAGGACTTGGCGAAAACGACCCGTACCAAGCTCTTTACGAGGAACTGGACGCAGTTTGCCGTTTCGGGCGTCCAGTGTCCGGAGCCATCCCGCATTCTAACACGACACCTGGGGGAGTGATAGGACTGGGCTTGGATGGCTTGGGTCTAGTAGGAGGAGGTTGCGGCGCTCCACCGGGAAAGGGTAAAACGCGTCGCAGCTACGCTCAACTGGACATCAACTCAATGGGAGTGGACGTCGAAGACGGGGGCAGCTTATTGACGAGTTCCTTAACTACGGGCAGCGTCGGAGCGATACCCGTTTCACCCTACCAATCCCTCGTCTCAACGGACTCTGAAAACAACATGTAAGTACCGAAGTCCTACGATTTATGACCGTTTTCCATTGGAGCGATAATAAAAGTCTTAAAAAGTTACCAGTTTTGGTTTACTTAAAATTACTCCATCGGGTTACTGTTATCTTTTTACCCCACTGATAACAACGTGCTAGCAGACGACGTAACAGCAGAAGTATATAATACTTCTCTTCGATAGAAGTGTACCACAAAGCGGGGTAATTGTAACACGATTCTAAACAACATCCCTTAACATTTGGAGCAAGGTTACTAAACCGAATCACATACGCGATAAATAATTCCATCATTACTCTATTAGTGCTTAACTATTAGCCAAGGCGCAAGCACTTGTGGATTTTTGTCCCACGTCGAGACAATCAAGGTTTGTGGGTTGATTGCTGCGGATTTAGTTAATACCAAACAGTTATAGAGTTCACCCTAACACGGTGAGATGCCCATCTGAAGTTTGATGAGCAGGAGAGCAAACAAAGAGGGTGAGAATGGGAAGAATCATGTTACAGAGTGTCATCCTTCTTCTTTTATTATCCCCTTCTGTTAATACAGATTTGTATCATATATTAGCACCAGTCGATTATTTTCACCCAATTCGAACTAAACCAATTTTATCACCTTTCGAATTTAAACCAAGGGGGAGGCGAGAAGGTCACGGTGTACTGGGTGTAGTTGGTGAAACCGGTCATTTTATAAACTCTAATGGTCTCATCCGTAAAATGTTGACCGTGCTCTAAAGTGGCTATTACTTTAAGGGGTACCAGTAAAGTTACTTATTAAAGGTTGCTAGTCAACCCAACCGGTAAGAGCTGTATTTCCCAAACTAAAAGAGAAAGAGAACGGGGTCCCATCGTCAGGTGACTTTCCTGAGTATATGTTAGAACGAAAAATCACCCAATTTCAATTCAGGAAATGGATTTCGTTCCTTTTATTGTATTTCATAAATTGAATTCTTTTCTCCTTCGCCCCCATCTCCCGTTCAAGCCAACAAAAACGTTAAAACAGGGTTCCTACCAAACTTCCAAAACCAATTTAATTAATTGAACTAAGTTTTGCGTTTACTCCAGATAAATATTTCCATGCAGTTCTTCCCTATGTTCCACGTTCTTATTAACCCTGTAAAACAAAACGCAATCCACGTGACCCTGTTCACATTCTTTGCCACCCACAGAAAGAATACTTTTTTCCCCCATCCCCATGCAGTTGGTGCTTCTGCGAAAATGATAGTTTTTGAGTAAGGCGAATTTTTAAAAAGGGTTCCTCTTTGAAATTCCTTAAAATAGAAAATCGATTCGCGGCAAGGAATTTGTAGCTTTGGAAAATGAGCATTTTTTTTCTTTTTTTACCTTGTCCATACTTTAAGTGTGAATAAAGAGGACTCGGGTAGACTAGTAGATATGTACTTCTAAATCCCTTCCTTTGGCTGAATTCAATTTAACAACGCGAACAGATATAACCAGAAGTAAGATGAGACTAGAAGTATTGAGCTAACCAAATTCTTCGCTTGGCGAAAGTGAATATTCTTGATAAGACACCAACAGTTGGCCCTCTAGTAGCGGTTTCTGAATTTTCCCTCCAAAACGTGAGACGCTCGCGGCGGTAGACGGCCGAACTAAATTCAAGCACCCGCGTCCGTGTTCCGCGGCTTTAGGTTGAGGGGAAGGGGGTAGGAAATGTTTTTGGAACTCGACCAATTTTTTTCTCAGTAGTGTAGGCGCGATGGAAGCGGTGGCATAAAATCCTCAAATTTGTTCACTAGTGCCAGGATCTACTACCAATGCTAGAGCTCTTTACTTCTAGTCTCATCTTACTTCTGATATAACCAAAACCAAGACCCTAAGGCAAACATTTTCTCTCATATCGATTTTGAATTATTTTTTATATATCCTTACTACCTCTTTCTGTACCTGTCCAGAACTCACAACCCCAGGTTTGCTTTGTCACTTGGAAAATAGTCTTTTCTACAAACAGAAACCGTGTAACATAAATTTTAGGCCCTTTTTTGGTCTATTTTTCTTTCATTCCGCGGTCTCAAAATGCGAACACAAAAGGTCTGCGAACTTCTATTACAATATAAATTATATTCCATTTATGGGTTCAGTGACGCTGTCAGAAGCTTTGAATACCAGTCCATTTTTGTTGTCTGTACATAGTACAAACACAGGTATTTGAAATTGAAAAGGGGCTTGGATATGTTTTGCGCAGCTACTTTTAGATCAGTTGTTGCGAATCGAGAGACGAAAAACCAATAAAGGTTTACGATTTTAGGTGAAAAGTTTAGAAATGCTTTTAGGATTTAACAATTTTCGTCAACTGCTTTAAAAATGTTTCCAAAACTATTTTCGATTTAAGTTTGTTTATTTTTTGCGGAACTCGCGACCAGGTTTTAAGGGTCACTAGGTCAAATCAATACTCAATAGTGTACAACAAAACTTATATTAATATACTCTTTTTGGCCCGTTAATGGGGAGTTTAAAATAGTACTATTAAAAGTGGTAGAACTTGAGGTGACGACACGTCGTAAAATGAGTTTCATTAAATCAAAGCTTGGGTCCTTTTTCCATGCACCCCTAAAATCCTGGCTAATCTTCTATACACCTATTTTACCTTGCCAAAGAGGCAGGAACCAATTGGAACTCGTTACGACGTACACGAGGGCGGAGCTTAAACTAACCTTTATTAAAAATTATGACGCTGCAAAGCAGGCAAGCAATCTTTAAGGGGCACCTACTCATTAATAGCTTTGAAAATGCCCATTTTTTCTCGTGTTAGAAAGGACCCAAAGAACGTTTTTAAAGAAAATATTTAACCTATAAACAGGGTTCATACAACTTTTGGAAAACAAATTTCCCTGAGATTTCCAGGTTTTTCCACACATACCTCCCTGAATTTTCCAGAGATACGAGCCTCCAAAGTTTAGTGTTATGCTATTCCTATGGAGGGGGTTATTTGTTTACGTTTTGCTTAATTACTCGGCCCCTGTTTGTCGTAGCCCTAAGTTTTTAGTATGGTTGGATGGGGAACAAATTGGACTATAACATATACTCAAAGGACATCCCCGTATATCTAGTAGAACCAGAGTTATGAGCCTCCAAAGTTTAGTGTAATGCTATTCCTATGGAGGGGGTTGTTTGTTTACGTTTTGCTTAATTACTCGGCCCCTGTTTGTCGTAGCCCTAAGTTTTTAGTATGGTTGGATGGGGGACAAATTAGACTATAACATACTCAAAGACATCCCCGTATATATAGTAGAACCAGAGTTACGAACCTCCAAAGTATAGCGTAATGTTAATCCTATGGAGGTTATGTTCACGAACATTTTGCTTAATTACTCGGCCCCTGTTTGACGCAAATTTCCCTGAATTTCACTAAAAATTCAAAATTTCTCTGAATTTTCCCATGAGGTTTTTGTCAACTATTTATTTCCCTGAATTTTCCATGAGGTTTTTGTCAACTATTTATTTCCCTGAATTTTCCATGAGGTTTTTGTCAACTATTTATTTCATTGATTTTTCCAGGTTCTCCCGGTTTTCCAGGCTTGTATGAACCCTGTATAAATATGGTTGCAATAATAACGGCGCCAATAACCAGAACGCAGCGTTAATAACAAAATTTTTCGGGGAATCAAATGAAACAGAATAAACTGGAAACTGTAAAACCTTTTTCAGAATATAGACAGTTTTCAATGTCGTTGTGAAAAAAAGGCAACAACGAACCCATAGACAACCCAACCCAACAAATGAAATCGTGTTGTTTCTATGGTTGGGAAAAGTAATTTGAAATTGAAACTCCCCCGAACCGGGTAGAACTCGAGGTTTACAAGGTTGAGTGGTAGGAGAGAAAAACTTTACCGGTTAACATAAGTTGCTTGTTTCCTAGAAGAAAATGTCGATACACGTTACTATGGAAGCTGTTAGGAAGCTAACAAGAGTAAATAGGGGGAACTAAGAAAAGCCTTACGCTGTATATATATTGGTATAGCTCGCGGAAGCTTAAATAGCAAGAAAAGATCAAAAGAAAGTTGCCTTCTCGTCCATCCCTTTTTACTTTGGGAGGGGCCCCTAGCTGCACAACCCCAATACCATAAGTTCATAAGATACGTTCCATAAGTTTGTCACTGGAGCTTGTCATGAAGTGACTATGTAGGTCATAGATGCCTTGTGAGGCGCTGTCAAAGGCTTAATACAGACTAAACAGGAAGATGGAAGTACCGCTAAACCGAGTGCAGTCAATTCTGGCGTCGTTCTTATACGAAGTGTCATACTTATGGAACATATCTTATAAACTTATGCCAATACTTATTTCTCTTGTTTCGAGGGTCTGGAGGCTAGCAGCCCCAATACCATAAGTTCATAAGATACGTTCCATAAGTTTGTCATTGGTTACAAACTGGAGCTTGTCATGAAGTGATTGAAGTAGGTCATAGATTAATGTCAAAGGCTTAATACAGACTAAACAGGAAGATGGAAGTACTGATAAACCGAGTGTAGTCAATTCTTGCGTCGTTCTTATAGGAAATGTCATACTTATGGAACATATCTTATAAACTTATGCCAATACTTATTTCTCTTGTTTCGAGGGTCTGGAGGCTAGCAGCCCCAGCAACTACACAGATCTTTACAACTTTTTATCCACTGGGGAATCCGCTAGCCGAGGCCAAAGTCCTTCTTCAATATCCAATGTACATCCTTCTTCAGTTTTATATACCCGTCCGTATACGGTAAACCTCACTTTGGACTAGCTGGTATAGAGCAAGCTTACCACCAAAAGTTGATAAACAACAAGGCAGGATATATGATTGTAATTTCTTCACGTGCTTTGCAGCTAGGCAATATACCCAGGAAAGCTATGATAATTTCGGGTTTAATATATTTCCGAGGTGGTTGTGGTTGTTGCCCTTTTGTCTTTGTGACTGGCGCAAAAGTGACCTAACTCCGGAGAAGCTATTTGAGAATAGGGTGTATTGTGTTTCGGCGAATACTCGCGAAGAACAAGAAGAGAGATATACGTTTTATTCTTATTCAAGATTCTGATGGTTTCCTTTGCACCACCTTAGATCCACGTCTAACCAGAAGGGGATAATAGAAGAAGGATGACACTCCGTATCTTCTTATAGTTACGTAATATGATCCTTCCCAGGCTCATGCACCTTTTTGTTTGCTCTCCTGCTCATCAAACTTCACATGAGCATCGCATAGGGTGAATTCTATAACTGTTTAGTACTAAATCCTCAGCAATCAACCCACAAACCTTGACTGTCTTGACGCGGGACCAAAATCCACAAACGCATGCATGCGCCTTGGCAAATAGTTAAGCAGCGCTAATAGAGTAATGATGAAGGAACTATTTATCGAGCGTGTGATTCGGTTTAGTAACCTTGAGCACTCCAAATTTAAAATGATTTTGGGAAGAATCATGCTACAATTACCCCCGCATTGTGATACGTACACTTCTCTCGAAGAGAACTATTATATACTTCTGATCCAACGTGTATAAAAAACCGGTGATCACTTTTTGTTACTCAGTATAAAGGAAAAGCCTGTTTTTTCCAGCTGAACCAGAAGTAATTGCCTCATTTTCCTTAAATCAGTTTCATTAATTGCATCAGCTATAGTCGGATTAGGGGTTTAGGTAATCTAAAGCTTCATTAGTCCGCATTAGTTAGGCTTAAGATAACATTATCCTTTGAACCGGAAAAACCGTATTTTAAAATCATTACCCCCACAAATATTTCTCAATTTTCTCTCGTTCCAAAGTTGGAATTTGTAAATTAAATTTTTTTAGAAAGGAGTTACTAAACTCGAATAACATGCAGGCGGAATTTACAAAGTTTACAGGCGCATGCACTCTCTCGTTCAACTTGCAGTTGAGAAACGCAAACGCTACTTTCTTTCCGCATAAGTATTATTATAAGGTATTTATCCGCCTTAACTTCCGTTCTGTCGTCAAGTGTACTTGAAGAAAACCGAAGAAAGACTAAGAAGACACGCGTTCCCAAAACATACACACACACACACCCGAAAGCGAGCGAGGGACGAGCAATTTTAGGAAAAGCAACTAAAAGCTTAACGATAAATTTATCCCGGGGTAAAAGAGAAGGATCCCAAGGCAGGGATGGAAGAGGCTGGAAAGAATGTGGTGAGGAAGCGCGAGAGCATCAGAGATGGAGAAGAGAAAGAAGGGGGGGGGGAGTCTCCTAGACAATTATTTATTCTCCTCTAGTTCAGAGTCTCTCCTTATCTCGACACTTCAAGCGGCAGCCTAGCCGCCTGCACCCAAAACTAAAACTTCCTAAGTTTTAGGTTTTAGCCGTTCTCTCTCTCTCACTCTAGAAATGTTAGAAGTCCTCTAAACTGTTCCCGCATACACTTCGCGGGCGGTATACTACAGCGGTACATGGCCCATTAGCGTATAAACTTTGGTGTCAAGTGATGTTAGTACACGTTCGTTCTTTTTAGCAGCGGGTGCATGCGGGCTCGATCTACTTTTAGTTTATGAAATTTTCATCCAACGTACCGGAAAATTTATAGGAAGGCTTCGGGCGACTGTGAACTTCGTCAAGGAAAGTTATAAGTTTGATAAGAAAAATATATATATATTTGGAGCGTTGTTTCGTAAAAGAGAAGGTGTCCGTCCGTCTTGAGATAGTTGAGGTATCATGGTAGGTCAGAGAGTCGTTTAATTGTCAGTAAATGATACCTGAATCCGTCTAAAACTAAAAGCTCATTCAAATTGTGAAATAGAAAAATGTAAACGCGTTTCCTCCATCGCAATCCTAAGTAATGTACCTTCACTTTGGAGTGTTTGTTTGTTTGTTATGATCATGGTTTTTTTATAAGAGATAACAGGAAACACGTGTCATAAGTTCTCGAATAATTAATTGAACTATTAAACTGAGGAAGTAAGTCGCTACTAAAATAATATAATAAGATAATATCAAGAAGCGATATCTAGTTTACTAGGGAGAAGCTATAAGATGCCTAAGTATTCGCGCGCCATAGTCCCAGTCCCCCTTTCAAAATACAAGGGGGCACGTAAAAGGAGGCCGGGCTATTTCGCCTCTCCTCAGTCGGAAAATACGTAATTTTCGTCTTTCGCGTCGCGCTGACGTGAGTTTTCAAGAAGCAATGAGATGCTGGTTGTAATTTAGAGGCGGGGATTAACTCCGGACCTACGTTTGGACTGGAGATAATGCTAGAAATGTTGCGAATTTATATCTTCTCCCTAGTAAACTAGATATCGCTTCTTGATAATATGAAAGAAATAAACTTTGAAATAATAAATTGAACGTAAAAAAATGGAAATATCAAAAAATCACTTTCAAAGTAAAATAAAGAAGGGTTTCATTTCGCCATCCCTTTAACGACTAAAAAATAAATCCACTACGAGACTAAATAAATAGCTCATTATCACGTTTTCGTTTTACCAAAAACAAAATTTGCATAATTCATAAAAAACGAAACCCCATCTAGATCCTCGAGCGATTTTCGCGTTAAACCTTTGGAGGTAAAGTTTTAAAAGATGCGGCAAGTATAAAACCAAAAATAATACTTCGTACAGGCGATAACTCGAAAACGAGCATGCAATTTAATAAAAGCAATTAAACTAATTGGGTTCTTCGTTAATTTTAGAAAAAGGGTAAGAAAAAATAAAACTCGCCCACTATACCACCAACCACCAAGGTTTTCTAATTTTGATAGCCTAGGGCTTTAGTTTTAACTAGGTCGCTTGGTTTATATATATAACTCTTTCTCGTTATACATGTCGCCTTTAGCGAGCCGGGGATAAAACGTGATAGGAAAGCGTACAGTAGAAATGGATTTGAGAGGGACGAGTTCATCTGGGTCAGCTCAGCTTTCACGACGGACGGTCTTAAGCTCATCTCATCGTCCGAAACAGAAGTTAACTAAACCTTAAGTTATCTATCTCTTGACTCTCAGGGAGCCCAGACAAAAATTTAAATTCCTTATAAGAAAAATATGAATTTTTTTCTGGAATTTTAATACGAATTTAAATCTACAGCGCAGGCGCTAAAAAGCGTGATAGAAGGCTTGTGTATTTCCCTCTTAGTTATCTCAAGAAGTGATATCTAGTTTATTAGAGCGAAGGTATAAGTTGCCTAAATATTCGCACGCCATAGTCCCAGTCCCCCTTTCAAAATACAAGGGGGGACGTAAAAGGAGGCCGGGATATTTCGCCTCTCCTCAGTCGGAGAATACGTAATTTTCGTCATTCGCGTCGCGCTGACGTGAGTTTTCTAGAACCAATGAGATGCTGCTGGTTGTAATTTAGAGTCGGGGATTAACTCCGGACCTACGTTTGGACTGGAGATAAAGCTGGAAATGTGGCGAATTAAACCTTCTCCCTAATAAACTAGATATCACTTCTTGGTTATATCGAAGTGGTATAACTTCAAATTAATCTATTTCCGGGTATAGCGAGATCTCCCATGGATAGCGAGCGTCGACTTATCTAATCTTCGGGTCGCGTAAAGTTCATTACAGTATATGGTCATCATTTTATATATAAAACTAGCGCTGGATCGGTGCCGCGGTTGCAGCTTGCGCGGACGTCTCGGGTCAGCTATCAAAAACCCCTCTTCTTCATTTCGAAGCTTCGATCTCTGTCCACTCCCCAAGATATAATTGAAAGAAAGGCCCAAATACAATTAAAAAAATATACCCTATCACGCCTTCCACCTTATTCACAGAGACAGCGTGAATGAACTTTAACAATGGAAAGCTTATGGGGTCATTTTTCTTTTATTATTCTTGTGGAACAAGAAGGACTAGAGAGAAAGGGGGGCAAAGGATGTTATTAATCCTAAATGTCAAATTTAATATTAACTTTTTAATATCGGCGGTTACGTAGAAATAATGGACGTCACGTGGTAATGAATGGACCACGTTAACGTGCCAGGGTTTGTACAAGGGAGTTCACGCCCAGCAACCACCCAAATTTTTAATATTAAAAGAACAAACATTGACCCCAAAAATGTTAGGTCTAATTGTTTCAAAGTAATTAATAAATTGGTGCAAAGACTTATTTCACTTCAGACGATGTGTCAGAAAAATTAAGTCTAGTCAAAAGGGCTAAAGGGGTTAAGTTACACCGGAAGTAAATAGCTAACTGTATGCTGTGGTATACAGTAAAGTTTATGAACAAGTCTAAATGATGGACGCAAATTTATGGGTTTTTGTTTATCTTATGTACACTTATGACAGAGGCAACACGACGACCCAATTTGAAAGTACCCGCAAATCGCGAAGTTTGGAAGAACGAAACAACAACCGTGACGTTGACAACGTCAGTCGGACAAGAGGGAACCAGGGTCGAAGGAAAAAAGATGGTGGAGAGGACAGTCCCAGAAAAAGCAACAGTCTATTGGATTACTATTCTAGCCTGGCGAAAGCCGTCGCTACACGAAATGAATCGGGTAGCAAAGACGTTGTCGATTCGCCCTCAATCATGGAGACCGAAGACGACCCCGCGGGTTCAAACCTCAAAGAAAAAGGCTCGTCCAAGAGGTACGTAATGGATACAACATTCATTTCCTTGATTAAAGGGGTAGTAACATCACGCAAGATGAAATCATCGCCGCGCTTTTCGGGTCTATATCCCTTTTCTAATTGGACGCAAACCCTTTATTTATTTTCCAGTCAAGGAGGTACGATGGAGGAATTCGATACAGCCATACCTCACATCCAAGGGGAACTGACCAACGACCTCTACGCCGTACCGGTCAAAAGGCGAATCAGGAAATCCCCCGACGGAGCTAGCGCTGATTCGCGATCAAATAGCCGGGGAGGTAGCCCCACTGAGGGCCAATCCGGCTCGGAAAGCAGCGGGGGGCAACGGCAAAAAGAAAGCATAGAAATGAGCGATTTGATTAAGGCCGAAGAAAATCAACAGGATGACGATGAAGAAGAAATTTTGTTACCGCCCGGATGGGAAAGACACGAAGGTTCGTAGTAATAAGACATCTACAGACATTACATACACTCTACATTAAGCTAGAAGATTAATGACCCCTTACTGACGTCATACGGGGGATGTTGTTTCGGATAGTATCATATAATATTCAGGCAGTTAGTTAACTTTGGTCTTCGACGTAGCATAGCAAAGGAAAAGCTTAAGGTTTATCTAACGCAAAATTGAGCTACCACTCGTGACCTTGTAATTATTACAATCAGATGACGATGGTCCTTATTACTGGCATATAAGTAGCGGAACCATACAAAGAGAGCCTCCCGCAGTCTGTCCTAGTCACAAGTTACAGTCCAAGAGGCTCTCCAGAGACCTCGATGTGGTAAGACAAACCATAGTTAAAGAAGGAATGACAAGTGCGCCCCCCTATAACCATAAACATTGGCAGATATGCAATTTCACCAATTTCGCTACGACGAGTAGTTCATCATCAAAATCATCATCCGTGTCCTCAACATCGTCTACCAACTCAGGAAAAGGGGCTACCTCGGCAGCTACAACCCAAATAGGAGGGGTCCATCAGCCATTCGCGAAACCTTCCCAAGCAGCTGGAGGGGTTGAATTTCGATCCCTTTCAGAACATTGTCGGCAAAAGGAAGAGATGCAACTGAAGTATGTCTTTTCAAGGGCTGATAACCATCCTTTCAGCCTAATTTAACCCAAAATCTTAAAACCCTACCCTATAGGCGACGAAGCTACCCTCAAGGAATGTGCAGTTTAACAGCGGACAAAGTATGTTTTTTTTAATTCTCTTAGATTTTGGTAGCCCATCAAGAACAGCATCTTGTACTAATCAATTTTAATGTCCATAGCAGAAACCAATCCGTTTCGCTGTCCGATCTTTAGGTTGGGTAGAAATTGCCGAAGAAGATTTGACCCCGGAAAGGTCAAGCAAAGCGGTCAATAAATGCATAGTAGACCTATCATTGGGCAGAAATGATATCCTAGATGTCGTAGGACGATGGGGAGATGTAAGTTTCAAGGCTAAAAATATCTATTGGTTTTGCTTGGAGTAACGTAGCGTCATCACAACCTTGACAAAAGGTTAAAGGTTATTCCATCAACCGTTCAAGGCTCCAAACAAAACTAAAAACACTTGAGTATTTCTCTATATTCTTATAACGGACTCAAAGCTTTTCCAGGGCAAAGATTTATTTATGGACTTGGACGACTATAGTCTACGTCTCATAGATCCTCAAGACTTTACCGTCTTAAATACGCAACCAATTCACACGATTAGAGTCTGGGGGGTTGGCAGAGATAACGGAAGGTACGTTTAAACTTAATTACAACGTTAAAAATTTAACCCTAATTTAGCCCTAACTCGTTAGGCCTCTATCTTTTGATTCTAAACTTTTTAATTAATTTTATACAAACACATTGACGAGAGTTTGATCACTGTGGTACTTAGTAGTTGAAAGAGTCTTTTTAATTCTATCCTAACACTATATGGAAACCATTCAGTTCCAATTACTTCCCCAGTATTCTTGGCAATTTACCCTCCAAAAAAACCTAAACTAAAAGTGGTGTTTTTTCTATTTTTCTCTATTTCAATTTTTGACGAAATTTATAAAAATGCGTCTCTATAGGGAAAGGTAAATTCTAAAAAATTACCTTTTTTATAATTAAAACAAAAACAAAAAAAAACTTTGGTTTCTTTTTGACCGAAATAATAAACGTTAATTCGTTTGAGCTCAAAATAAGCATGGAACAAACGTTAAAAAACCAAAAAAGTTGCATGAATTCAAATTAACAAAGTTAATTGCATCGTTTTTCTTTTTTATAATCTGGTACTATTTTGTCGCTTTTTGTGTAATAATTTTTATGAAAAAGGTAAACAGGTATATTTTTAAAGCTCCGATTCTGATATTGTTAAGCCTAAATTGATGCGATTTAGGCTTATAATTTGATAGATCCCAAGTCGTTTAGTAAACTTAACATGTTTCTGGAAGGAAATCCATAAATATAGCCATCATGACCTTGGTCAAGGTCAAAGACCATTGACAGGCAATTATCAATTGAGGGTTTAATGACATTTATAACTACTTCTAAGTGAGGTACTTCAAAACTTGCATGGTTGTTAAACGTTTACCATTTGAGTAAATGCACGCTCAAAGTTCAAGCACGCAAAAAACACTTGTGGACACAAGGAAAACCAACCAATCTCATTTTATCTAATAAATGTACCTATATTTTTCTTTTCACCAATTAAAAATAATCTCAGGGACTTTGCTTACGTGGCTCGAGACCGTTTGAGCCGAAAGCACATGTGCCACGTTTTCCGCTGTGATAACCCAGCCAGAATCATCGCGAACACATTGAGAGATATTTGCAAGAAAATCATGATCGAACGAAGCCTGCAACAGAATCTAGCCAAGCAAGTCATGCCCGGTAGTGGACCTTCTCGTAGTATGACCGGACCCGTGGGGGCCAGTAGGAGAGAAGCCCTTCTCTCCCAACCCCACGTATGCCGAGCCGGAAATGCGGGAGCCGGAGCTAATGCGACAAGACCCAGTAACTTGCCCACGGAACAGAGAAGGTTTAGTCAGAGCAGCGGCAAAAGCAACTATAGCAGTAAGTTCAAATATTCACCTCGCCTACCAAAGCCTAATAGGGTCAAAGGAACAAATTCACCAGATGATAAAAGACCTTTTCGACGTATCGGGACTATTACAAGGGGGTTGATACATTGCAGTCTCTGCGCATGCGCTCTCATGATACAAAAAGTATACAGCACAGGCGCCAAAAAGCGAGATGGAAGGCAAAGTTTTTACCCCCGCGTCTTTCTGTCTTAGCTACATCGAAATGGTCTATTCTGAGCAATTTCCTAGATTCGTTGTTAATTATTCCTGCTTAGGTTAGGTCTATGCTTTCCTACATATGGTCGTAATATTTTTATGGCTTCCTCCGCTGGGCTAATCGAATTAACAGTTGTATATAAACTTTGAGAGTAAAATATTCATTCTCTATCTCTTTCTCGATCAGGTAAATCTTTCCCTACCCCGATGGAAGAGCCCAAAAAGTTACTGAAAGCATACTACTTGGGTTCTACCAGCGTGGACAAACCAAATGGTATGGACACCCTCAACATGGCCATCGATAGACTAGCCAGTACTACTCCAAAATCAGAATATAAATTTGTACACGTGGCCGTAGCTCCTTCAACAATTACTATAATTGAACCAGGGGTAAGTTGAGACTAATTACCGCCCTTAATTAAGATACTAATTTATTATAATTATAATTACAGCAAGAGGAACCCAAAGTTATAGCCGAATGTAGGGTCAGGTTTCTATCTTTTCTGGGCATAGGTCGAAATGTTAAGTAAGTGATTCAAATTCAATGACTTTGAATTATCATTGAGGTCACGATTAAATCGAGATTTATGTTTATTGTTTTTAGAACGTGCGCGTTCATAGTTCACACAGCGCAAGATCAGTATCTAGCACACGTCTTCACATGCGAGCCTTCATCCGGGGCATTGTGTAAAACTATAGAAGCAGCTTGTAAGGTACGTTACACCCCTGCCTACAATCCTACATTACAAATTCACGCCCAATATATTGGTTTTACTTGTTAAAATTAAAAATTATCTTATTTTCAGTTAAGGTACCAAAAATGTTTGGACGCTCATAGACTAATCCAAGAACGACGGAGGACCGAAGCCCAACAAAATAAAGTAAGTAGTACCATCAATGTGATTCATCGTGGTTTGATTATTAAAGGTTGCCGCGCTTTGTTTCTAACCATACTTAAAAACGCGATTTATTTTGGGGAAACATTTATTTCAAAAAATATTACCTGATAATATGACTTCATGTAAAGCGTTGACACATGTTGAGCCCAAAAATATTTGGTTTCCAACGTGGAGCATGATGTCATCCGATTCATTTCTGACAACGTGTTTGTCGTTCAGAAATCACAATTCTCACACAAAGGAAATTGTTAAGCTTTGGCTTCCACAGCGTGTTGATACTTCGTTCTTTTATGAAGTTCCGCGAAAAATATTGTTCACGATATAATTTACCTATTTATTAGTTGATTACGCTTATAAGACACGTAAAATATATTTGGATTTTGTTGTAAATTATTTTAAAATTAAATCCCGTAATTAAACGATATACACATGGCGTATGCACGATAAACACGTTGGTAAAACTATTTAAGCCAGCAGACGATGCTCACTCAGTTCCTCAGAATAGGCATGCTGGACATATCCACTAAATAGATACACATCGACTAATAGCGTTTTCCTTTGGGTCCTCGCGGAGCGCTCCCATGGAGGAATAAAAATAGGAGATCCTATTCTTCAAAAACAGTCTTTAACGAAGCTGGAAACTACTACTACCATTTTTATTGCTCCTTGGGAGCGCTCCGCGAGGACCCAAAGGAAAACGCTATAAATCGAGCAACAAAGCTTAATTTTCATTGGTCCATTGCATGAATTTGGCGGGAGTTTCACATTTCCTTTATCTGGCGGGATATTGGTTTGTAACGTAATTATTTTTTTGTCATTTTTAGGGTCTAACAAGCACTATAAGAAACGTTTTGGGCAATCTGACCACCCGCCTGACCAATAAAAGCGTAGAAACGTGAAACACAGTTTTGTTATTTTAAGACAATATATAATTTTGATTAGAATTCCTATCATATATGTCAATTTTTGAAAAAAAAATAACACCAATCCCAAGAGTTGGAAACAAAATAGTTTGAAAAAGTAGTGAATAAAAAACAAACAAAAATCAACTTAAAATATTCCGTTAAATAATATAGTCTTTGTCACAACTAGATCATAACCAGAATATATATAAAATGAACTCTCTTAAAACAAAAATATAAAGCGTCCATTCATTTCCAAAAAAAAAATTAGAATATATTAATATTTTCACAAATTTATTACTGGTATTGTAGTCAAAACGTTTTTAATTTAAAAAAATTAGTCTATTAGCCGAAAAATAGTTCTAAATATATATATATAATTAAAATAAAAATCAACTAATTTTTAGTCACAACAAATCAGTTGAGAAACGTAACGTAATTTAAAACACTTTAAAAATAAATAAATAAATAAATAAATAAACTAAACAACAGGGTAGATTTGATTTTAAAATATCCCATATTGTTAAATTCCCACGCATTTGTTAAAAAAAAATAAAAAATAATACTTTTAACTTCCAATAATAAATTATAGATTAATTAAATATATTCTAACCCTTTCTGTTTTTGGGTTTTTTAGAAAATATCTGTTGTTATTTTAAATTTTAAACTTAGATCAATTAATTTTAAAGTTTAATTTCAAAGGTGTCTAAAAAAACAAAAAAACTCTATAATAGTTTCTCAACTGATAAAATTATTTAAAAATAAAAATAAAAATAAAAAAACTTGGGGAAGAGATCTTGGACATAAAGCTATATATATATATAATTATAAATAATTTAAAAAAAAAATGTTGTACAGTTAAATATTATGTGTATTTGTGACATGGTTTGCGAAATAACTGCATCTCATAAGTGGACCATAATACTGCAAAAAAAAAAAAAAAACTTTGACTTAAACCTAAACAGTAAAAAAAAAAAACGCATTTTCTAAATTATATAAATTAATTACTAAATTCTAAAACCAATATCAATTTAATAAATAAACGCAAAGTGTGTTATATAGTAAAGATAAAAATAATTATTCAGATGTGAACGTCCATAGAAAAACAAAAATAACAACTGATTTATAATAACTAAACTCAAAAAGAAAAAGAACATATAATTGTCCATTTTTTCTATTTTTTCAATGACTAAAAAGTAAAAATTTAAGTTTTTTCCGAAAAACTTATGAAATAAGATGAATAAAATTAAAACTAATTGTTGTAGGTATTTTAAACTAAAGAAACAAACAAAAAAAAATCCCCCGTCATGATTCTGCAGCTATTTTTAAAAAAAATTTTAAAGTAATGTTTAATTTTAATTTTTAGAAACCTAGGGCCAGTTTTATACTTGTAATTTTGATTATAATTATATTTTAGCCTTGGCTATATTAAAGGGATGTACAATCCGTTATGTATGGGCGGGGCCTATATCAAACTTATCTTCCATCAAATATAGCTCTACTGAGCACGCGTGAAGTTCGTAGCATTATCAGTGCATTGGGAATGGGCATCTACCGTAGAAACAGACGTTCAAGCAGACGACAGCCTAATCACTACTCCAGGAAATAATAACACTACTACTAAAAAATATAGTTCTTGAGTCTTATAGACACACCCATACATAACGGATTATACATCCCTTTAACTACCAATTTAGCTCTAAAACGTCTAAAGGAAGGCGCGAGTCCCAGTATTCGAGGGTTAATTAATTAATTAATTAATTTTAATAGTTAGCGCCTAGATCTGATTTTATCTTCTAAAGTGTTTCTAAAGTACTCACAAATAGCAGCTTAAATAATGTACGATAACTACATAAGTTCCATTTTAATAGTGATAATAAAATAGCACTACTAAACACTTTTGAAGTGTATATTGGTTGCTAAATAAATAGCCCAATAACAATTGTTTTTTTAAAAAAAAAAGAACTGCACTTGTTGACCGATTTAAATATAAATATGTCCCGTAAACACTAAACTTAATAACCTAAATCTTGAGCTAAAAGATTTAACGTTATTTAAGGTTTAAATTAAAATTAAATTTAATTCACGCAAAAAATATTATGAAGGAAAAAGAAAACTGTACTAAATGTTGAATGAATAATGTTGAAAAAAAAAAAACAAATTGTCTTAAACCCTTAGAATTCGCTAATATCATGAATCTATATAACTGTGAATATACAGCTGCGTTATGCTGTCTAACCTCTCGATAAGGTTTGGGCGGGGCTTAGCGAAAGGAGACACCAGTCCGGGGGAGTGTAAATTCGAAACGTCACTTCCCCTTGTCTTGTGATTGGCTATTAGAGCTACGCAAAATGCGTCAAAGCTAGGAGGGTTACGCCCAAACCAAATCGACATGATAGAAGCAGAGAGAATTTAGAAGGGGAGTGGAAAGGGTGGTTTGGAATGTAGCGCAACGTCGTCTGCTAAACGTTATCTAGGCAGGTCGATTTCCGGTATGATGCGTTTGTAACAGAGAGATTTTAGAACATGTGACCGGAAACTCGCCTACCCCAAAAAGCTCAACGCGACATCTTGTTTGGGCGTCATCACGTTTAATAGAGTCAAAGGGGGGCCTTCCACTCCCCTTCTAAATTCTCTCTGATAGAAGGGGCATATGATAGAGCTGTATATTCATAGATTCATGCTAATATGATCATGGCATCAAATAATTTTTGTAAAAAAAGGACTTAGCCAATGTTAAGTGTAACTAATAATTCACTCTGAGTAAAAAAAGATTAATTCCCATAAAATCCACACATAGTTGAACGTGAAAAAGTGTTATATATATTTAAAAAGACTGTAAATTGAATTGATAAAGAAAAAATTAACTATTCCAGATTTGCACTGGTTAAATAAGAAAAAGAAAACAACTGCCATTTATTTTATAAAGAACGTAATCTCAAGTTTTCAATTTATTTTGATAAATATTTCTTTAAGTTTAAACTCACGATGAAAAAAAAAACCCATGACATCAATCAATGTTAATCTTTACTCCCTCCCATTGTCCCTTTTAAAACCATTCAACTATAAATGAATTTCTCGTAGTAAATCACACGTCTTTTTCTATATAATTAAAAACTATTAGATTTTTCCGTAGGGCTGTATTTCAAACCACTTATACAAACATTTGTGACCATTTCTAATACCCCCTGAAGCCCCGATACCCTACCCATGAAATACGAAGAAGTCACATGAGCGAGGAAAATAAAAATCACTTTGTTATTTTGTAAATATATTTACGAAAATGATGATAGAAATCAAGCTACGTAAAAAAAAAACGGTGAAATCAATTTTTGCGTTTGGCTTAAATGTTTGTCCATTATTGCGAATTGTTAAACGTAAATAATTGTAAAGTGTATAAAAGACCCTCGGCGGTAACTTTTAAAAAAATAAAAAGGCTTTTTGGCAGTGATGTTCAAATTTCAAATGCATCTATTCCCGACTTTTTCTTACCTAATTTATAGATTTATACTTCAAGTATCGAGTTATATCGATTTAAAAAGGCCGTTTTTCAAACCTCATGCACCATTAGGCTTAACTAAAAAACGTTTCTACCCTCGTAAGCCTTGGCAGTGAGTGATGTTCAAATTTCAAATGAACCTTTTGACTTTTTCTTATATAATTTATAGATTTATACTTCAAGTATCCAGTTATATCGATTTAAAAAGGCCGTCTTTCAAACCTCATGCACCATTAGGCTTAACTTAAAACCGTTTTTACCCTTCTAAGCCTTAGTCAAAAGTGTACTTACATTTAATTGCTCCCGACGTTAATTTATACTGTAAATTTTGTTGACAACAATCACCTAACATAAATAATCCTACTAAAGTTATTTATAACTCTTCAACATAATTGAAATACCTAAATTTCAGTTTAAACTTAACATATTTAATAAACAAGCGTACCAACGCGGCCATTTTTATTTTCAAACTGCAGTGACGTGCAGTCACTCACCTTTGACACCAGGGGGCACAATCAATGAGATAGAATATATATATGAAACCTAGAGTCACAACGTGAGATCTCGAGATCGACGTTTCGCAATACACCTTTTGTCGAGCATGAATCTTTATCAAATACGGGTGGCGCCACCCTAAGAACTTTTTTATTACCGTCTGCTGCTATAATCTGTGTAACAAGCTGCCAAGATAGTTTTTAAACGTGTTAAATAAAATACGCGAGTTAAATAATAAAAACTCTAGTCCTAATAAATAGATGAAATAAAAATCATAACGATGTTTCTGATAGCAAATAAGCCATAAGTAAAAGTTGTAATTAGTTCCGCTAGAGGCTCCCAGGTGGCGTTGGCATGTTTTGATAAACGTGCTTGATAAAAACAATGTGTTTCGCGGTAAGCCGATTTGAATTGTAACTCTATCTATCTCATTGGGCACAATATACGTGAGTCACGTGACCAGCCGTAATAATATGGCGCCAAATTTAAATAAAAGAATGGTTAACACGTGTCAATCTTTTCAAAACATTTTATATACACCAAAAATTTTATTCAGAAATTTACAAATTTACAAATTTGTTACATCTGAAACAAAACTCTCATGAGGTTATGTTTAATTTTTCCACAGGAATCTGCAGCTTTATTTGGTCTGAAACAATAATTAAAAATGAACTAAGTTAATTATTTAAATAAGATTATAATTAAAGGGGACTTACTGGGATAGGAAATATTGTAGAGTATCTTTTGTAGCTCTGGAAAAGAATGGTTGCCTACAACTATGTGCCAAAGCCATAAATGGTCCTCTGAGATCATGGGGTGCACGGAACTTCTTATCTTCACACTGAAATCACAAAAAGTTTAATTATTATAATTAATAACTTTTAGTTCCTGTTAAAAATAGGAACTTACTTTAATTAAGCCTAAATGAACTAATAAATCATTAGTTAGTGTAAGAATAGTTTGGTCATTTACAGATCCAAATGCAGTTTCTAAGTAGTTATCTAAAATTAAACGTTTAAAAAATAAATTAAACGTTTAAAAAATAAATTAAACGTTTAAAAAATAAATTAAACGTTTAAAAAATAAATTAAACGTTTAAAAAATAAATTAAACGTTTAAAAAATAAATTAAACGTTTAAAAAATAAATTAAACGTTTAAAAAATAAATTAAACGTTTAAAAAATAAATTAAACGTTTAAAATATAAATTAAACGTTTAAAAAATAAATTAAACGTTTAAAATATAAATTAAACTTTTAAAAAATAAATTAAACGTTTAAAAATGAAATTAAACGTTTAAAAATGAAATTAAACGTTTAAAAATGAAATTAAACGTTTAAAAATGAAATTAAACGTTTAAAAATGAAATTAAACGTTTAAAAATGAAATTAAACGTTTAAAAATGAAATTAAACGTTTAAAAATGAAATTAAACGTTTAAAAATGAAATTAAACGTTTAAAAATGAAATTAAACGTTTAAAAATGAAATTAAACGTTTAAAAATGAAATTAAACGTTTAAAAATGAAATTAAACGTTTAAAAATGAAATTAAACGTTTAAAAATGAAATTAAACGTTTAAAAATGAAATTAAACGTTTAAAAATGAAATTAAACGTTTAAGAATTAAATTAAACATTAAAAAATTAAATTAAACATTAAAAATTAATTTAATTTAAAATACATACCACAAATTTTGAAGATTTCTTTCTGAGTTTCTTCATCAGAATTGACTGTAAGGCAAGAAGATACTTTAATAAATAATTCTAAACAATCCCAAGTTGAAGGATTACTCTGAAAATAAATATTTTACGACAGTTATCAATCATTAACAAAAACTACACTTAACTAATAACTAATTACATACATACCCCAAGTTCTTTAATTAATAAATTAACTCTATCATTTCCTAATTGCAAGAAAGTTTCTGCATTTGGTGATTTTAAAAAATCATTGATAGATATCTATATTGAAATATAGACTAATTAATTTTATAACTTTCTAATTAGTAAGTTTAATTTCATTAATTTGTAGGATAGGAATGAAGTTAATGGACAAACTTACAAAGATTTATTAATCCTCAAAAAATTAATTTTATTTAGGTTATAAAAATAATATAATATTAATTTTGCAATCAAATGAACAATATTAAAAAAAAAAATATTAAAAAAAAAAAAAAACAAAAATTAAATTAAAAAATTAAGTCTATAAACTTAAAACATCCATTTTAGTAATTAATAAATCTTCGTCTGTCACTTTGGCCTAATCATGAGAAACATTATAAAGCAAGCTAATTAGCCTTATTCCTGATCAGCGCCACCAACCCATAGCGGCGACTTTGAGAACTACTATAAGCGGCAAGCCAACCAGATGTCGCTAAAATCTGGTGACGTCATTTTTTGGTAAGACCCCGAGAGTGCCCGTCAGTGACGTCACCAGATTTTAGCGACATCTGATTGGCTTGCCGATTACAGTAGTTCTCAAAGTCGCCGCTATGGGTTGGTGGCGCTGATCAGGAATAAGGCTAATTAAAAAACACCATTATCATGTTACCTTTGGTGTCAAAACAACCACTCCATTTGAAACAGCTGGTTTCACATTTTCTTTTTGAACTTCAACTTCAACAACATCTGATGTATCTTCCTTGGAGACTTCCTCACTTTCATCCCCATATTCATCACCATCACCATCTTCATTCTCATAATCTTCTCCTTGATCATCAGAATCTTCATCTTCCACACCCTCATCATCACTAAAAAAATTAATAAATTATTTAAAACAATCCTAAATGCATTAATTAATCTTTTCAGGGTTCGTACGACTTTTCCAGCTTATCCCTGACCAATTTTTGGAAATATCCCTGACTATTTTAAGGTGTTTACTAGAGCCCACTTCATAATGACACCTGTCTCATATTTAGTATTGCTCAAAGCATAGCTTAATATACCAAACACAATCCCTGACTTTTAGGAAAAAGTTTCAAATCCCTGACTTATTCCCCTATTTTCCATATCCCTGACTTATCCGGGTTATTCCAGTTCCGTACGAACCCTGTAATTAATCTTTTTCACCTCATGGATCCAAGTTGGGAAGCCATATTAATAGCTTCCATTGTTCCCTCAATCATTTGGCATCCTTCACTTCCAAATGAATTCCCGTTTAGTTCAAGTTTTTGTAAGTTTAATTTGTTTTCCATCGCTTCGGCTAAAGCGATTCCACCTTCTTTATGAATTTCATTAAAACCTAAATGAACTTCCTAAAAAATTACACTTAAATTAGATCAAATTAGGCCTATATCTAATTTTTCAAAAAATGTGTATATCTTACTCTAAGTTTAGTATGACCTTCACGTAAAGCTTCAGCAATGGCCAATGCCCCTTCTGTTTTCAACAAACAATCTCCTAAATTAATTACCTCCAATTCTTGAAGGTTTTCCATGTTCTTAATAAGATAAATTAAAGGTTTTAAACACTAATAAATAAAGAAATAAAATTATACAGGGTTCGTACAAAATTCCCTGACTTTTCCAGGTTTTCCCTGACTAAATTAAACAAATTTCCCTGACCATTTGCAATAACGTACATAACGAACATATATGAAAACCAATCTAAATTCATTCGAAACATTTTTGCACAAGATATTGTTACAAAAATTAGCCAATTCGTTTAAATTTAACTTTAAGTGAATCATAAATAACCGGAGCGAGCGAAGCCTCACACAACACATTTTCTGGTCACCCTTATACTGTTATCCAAACTTTAAAATTTCCCTCCAATATATTTTTCCCTGATATTTCCCTGACTTTTTAGGTTCATTTTAAATTTCCCTGACTTTTCCCTGTGACCTTTTAGACCCATTTTCAATTTCCCTGACTTTTCCAGGTTTTCCAGGATTTCCAGGTCGTGTACGAACCCTGTTATATAAAATAGGCATAGATACTTTAGCAAAAACTTTAGCTCCTTTCTCCGTAAAAGTGTTATCGTTAAAATTTACAACTTTTAGTTTAGGATTTTGGGACAATGCATCGGCTAATGCTGAAATCCCTTGATGATAGATTCCATTTTGAGGCATTTGAACCTCTTCTAATGAACCAAGACTCTGTAATAAAAGGTTTAATTAATTAATTAAATATGATTTAATTAATTCCAATTACTATTTCAAACTTACTTTGAAAACGGCAGCCAAAGCTTCAGCTCCTGGATTTTCCAACCGGTTTCTTCCACAAATGAATTTTTTTAAGGCAAATTTTGCGCCAGGTGTTGAAGAATCAATATTAGATTTCAAAGCCTCAGCTAGAATCTAAATTAAATAATGTTACTTAAGTTAATATTAAGAATTTATATTATTTTTATATTTGTATTACTTTTCCACCAGTTATCCCTAATCCATTATTATTTAATCTCAACTCTTTTAGAGTTTGACAAGCGGAGGATTTAAGTAATGTCACAATTCCTTTGACCCCAATGGGGCCAAATGCATTATCACTTAGATCTAGCTCTTGTAAATGAGCTCCTGCTAAGATAATTCCGCTACTTAGGTATTGCTAAAAGATTTAAGGGTAAAATTAATGTCATTAAATAATAAACTGATAGCTTTATTATACCAGAGCATCAGGGATTTCAGTTTTAAGACGCCCAGTGAACAAATCCTTCCATAGAGCTCTCTAACGAACAAGTTTAACCCAATTAAGTTACTGAAATGGTTGGTTGGTTAACATCCTAAAAAGATAACTACCCTAAATTGAGGTTGACTCTCTAATGACTTGGCTACTGCCTTAGCGGCATCAACACCAAGAGTATTGCCCTCCAAGCAAAGTGTAGTCATATTAGGGCAATTATTAATCGCCTCAACAACCGGTGTAGCTAAGTAAATTAATATTAAACCCAGCGTATGTTAATTAAAATCAAAACATACCATCTCGTTCTGTATCCAATTTTAAGCCTTGGCCAGAAAAACTGACTTCTTTTTCGGCATCTTCCACATCCACCGTCGTTTTAGCTAACTGGGAAACTACTTGTTCAATTTCATCCGCAGACATTTTAATTACTTTTGGTCCTTTATTCCACTTCTTAAATAACCGGCGTTGCCGTAAAATTAAAAATTTGGTCCAAAATGTTGACACGCCGCGAAAATTCCCGCCAAATAACAGACAACAACAAGGAAGAACGAGTAACGCGGATAAGCCGAGCACTAGGGGGATTTTGGGGGTCAAAGGGGAAGTGGCCCCTCCACCGGATGCCAAAAATAGCATCCAATTTAATAAAAGTATTTAAAATATAATTTCTTATCTATTAAAACAAGAGATTAAAACGCATAAAAACAATATATATGCGATTAACGTAAGCTAATCGATTAACACGTCAATAAAAGCAAGGACACACGACTGCCTGCCTACCAGACTATGGGATTGGGGAAAACGCGGGAAACTAGATTTTTTTGGGTGAGTTACCCCTTTCGCTTTCCCACCAAAATAACTAAAGGAAAACGTAATAATTTATTTCGTCATGTAGAGGTAAAGTAGTTTTACTTTTCAATAGATGAAATAAAAAATAAAACGCGGTTACAGTCTCCGGGTTTTATTATTTATACTTTTGGTTTTATTTTGGTCGATTACCTCAAAGGTATTTTTTTTTTAAATCCCGGCGACCTGTACGAGTCAGTACGACGAGGTTGAAATAACGCGCGCTTTTATAAACCAATCAGAGGCCTTTATGGTCAAGTTTAGATAGTTTTAGACCAATCAAATTTATTATACGCAAAAATATACTTGCTTAAGCCTTAAACTTTTACAAGTTTCAAATTCAATATTTAAAGAAAGTAGAAGGATAGCATCCACATTTCTTAGTTTCTTTATCGCAATAAAATGCTTTCTTTTCATCCCCACACATATCGAAATATTTGGGAACACAAACTAAATTTGACACGCATGGATCACCTATATCAGATCCTGGAAATTCCATAGCTGGTCCTAATCCATATGAGTTTAGAAGGGGAGCGAATATATCCTTTAAATCGTTAACCCCATTGGCTAAATTATTCAACTAATTAGTAATAATTATATTAAAAATAATAAAACTTGAAATTTATAATACCTAAAGCCAAAAGAGCCCAAAACAATAAGAATTTGTGGAACATTGTTGGGTCCATTCTGTTTGTAAAAACATATAGCTGTATTGTGTAAGGTGTTTTAATGACTGTCAACGTATCATATGGTTGGAGGTCTACCAACAAACACAACTACATAAAACCACTACACACACTACTTTCTCCAATCAAAAGTGAATGTACAAACTACAATGGCATTTACAGTGAAGCTTATATATAATCAAGAAGTGATATCTAGTTTACTAGGGAGAAGGTATAAGATGCCTGCGTATTTGCGCGCCATAGTCCCAGTGCCCCTTTCAAAATACAAGGGGGGGGGGACGACGTAAAAGGAGGCGCCGGGCTATTTCGCCTCTCCTCTGTCGTCAGTAATTTCCGTCATTCGCGTCGCGCTGACGTGAATTTTCAAGAACCAATGAGATACTGGTTGTAATTTAGAGGCGGGGACTAACTCCGGACCTATGTTTTGGACTGGAGATAAAGCTAGAAATGTGGCGAATTTATACCTTCTCCCTAGTAAACTAGATATCCCTTCTTGATATAATGTAGAACCTTTAAAAAAATGTTTTTTCAAGTTCATATTAGAATAATTCAAAAATTATATTATTTTTTATTCAAGCTTCAAATAAATACAATTATTAGTGTGTACAACTTCATTTTCTAATAATCTATATCCTCTTCCTCGATATACTGATCGTTATTCAAAGCACCATCTTCAAAATTAACAAGTTCCTCTTCTTCTTCCCTTGAATTTTCACCAGAATATATCATACTTTCTTGTTCAGCATCATCTTTATGATGGCTTTTCACGTGTTCTTGAGCCAAGTTCACCTCCAAAAACGCATCCCCACAAATATTACAAATATAAGTATCACTTTCTAATGTTTCTTCGGTAGTTGTTTCCTCCTCATCCTGGTTTACTCTGCTTTTAACCATTCTCAATGAAGATTTCTTAAAATGTGTTTGCTGATGTTTTTTCATGTTGCTTAAATCCCTGAACATTCTTCCACACTCTGGGCAAGAATAAGGTAACGAATTCTCATGTATTCGATAATGTCGCCTCAATTTTGAATTTTCTCTAAAACTATTTCCACAAACATTACACTTGAATGGTTTTTCACCCCTATGGATACGTTTGTGAGCACTTAGATTCCCTTGTTGTCTGAACCCTTTGTTGCATATTTTACATATGAAGGGCTTCGTATCAGTGTGAATCAAATAATGAGACTTTAATTCGAAATTGGTTTTAAAACTACGCGTGCAAACGTCACAAGGATATTTTCTAGCTTCAGAATGGGTTCTTTGGTGACTGTATTGGTTTGATCTTGTCATAAACCGTTTACTACAGTGTTTGCATTGAAATCGTTTCTTTTCCTCTTCATGCTCAAGTTCATTGTTGGTTTCAGTAGCGTGAATGTTTCTTTTATGTATATTTAGGTTACTATTACATTGAAATCCCATATAGCATATGTTGCACATGAAGGGATACGCATTGAGATGAGCGTTAAAATGGGTCTTCAATTGTTTCGCGTTGCCAAATGTTTTTTTGCATAGACCACATTTATACATTTGACGGTTAACAGAATGATCTTGTAGCTTGGGGTCAAACTTGCATTCACAAACAGAGCATGTTTCCGATTTGAATTTGAGATTGCTTGTAACAGTTATGGACTCAGACGCTATGACATCCGAGTCTTTATTTAATTTATTTGAATTATCGGGAACTTGGGATGAATTTGTAATAATTGTATTAGTGTCATCATTAACTTTATAAATTTGTGACTCTGAGTCTGACACTTCACATAATTCAGAGTTTATTAACTTTTTGGAATTCATTAGGTCTTATTATATAGCTACTAACAGTTAATTATTATGAATTAATTCCTTTATTTCCATTAATTATCTATACATTTAAAAGTAATTATCTAGAAATAGTAGCGAAAACAAATTTTAAGTTTTCAACATGATTCAACTAACGTTTAGTTTCCTAAGCCTTGGCGGTGGGCACAAGGAGACGAACTCACGAATCAGACGAAAAAAAGAAAGGGCTGTACATAAGGATATGTTTATTAGACCGCTGGAAACTGAGCCCTCTTCCCTATTTCAAAATCCTCTAAAATTTAGTAATCACTAACTAGTGGGGATAGCAAAATTTATTATTTAGGCAAAATATTTACAAGTCAAGTTAACTAGTGAGTCCTCCAATTTAAATTTATTTTAGCAGTCAAATGCCTAGTGCCTTATGCACAGCCCTGGTCTAATTCCGTGTAGACGGTAGAGCGTAGTCCGTAGATGCGCGGCAAGCACGATACCATTTAATGTTGTTGAACGTTCATTAAATCTATTCTAATCGTAAATCAAATAATGCTGGATCAGTTATTAATTTGTTGATTCTCACATTTCTAAGTTAGTCGGGCTACTGAAGCACCAAGAAAATAACAATCGCAAACATGACGTCTATCATCAAGCTGCAAGCTATGTCTGGAGTCTATAGCGAAACTCCACACTGTTACATCTTGCAAGTAGACGAGTTTAAATTTCTATTAGACTGCGGATGGGACGAGCACTTTGACCAAAACTTTATCAAAGAACTTAAAAAACAAGTACACCAAATCGATGCCGTATTGCTATCCTTTCCGGATGCCAACCATCTTGGAGCTTTACCCTACATGGTTGGAAGATCCGGATTAAACTGTCCCATATACGCCACGATCCCTGTATACAAAATGGGACAGATGTTCATGTACGATTTATTTCAATCGAGGCACAATATAGAGGAATTCGACCTATTCACTTTGGATGATGTTGACGCGGCTTTTGATAAGATTATTCAACTTAAACATAACCAAACTGTGGCTTTAAAAGGGAAAGGTCAAGGAATATCCATTACTCCCCTTCCAGCTGGTCATATGATTGGCGGGACAATATGGAGAATAGTTAAGGATGGAGAAGAAGACATATTATACGCCACTGACTTTAACCACAAAAACGAAAGACACTTGAACAGATGTATCCTGGAAACTGTCACCAGGCCTTCATTGCTAATCACTGATTCCTTCAACGCCAATTATAATCAAGCTAGGCGAAGACAGAGGGACGAACAGCTAATGACCAATATCCTACAAACGTTGAGAAACAATGGAAATGTTTTGATCTCAGTCGACACTGCTGGAAGGGTTTTAGAGTTGGCGCACATGTTGGACCAATTATGGCGCAACCAAGACTCTGGCTTGATGGCTTATTCGTTAGCCCTCTTAAACAACGTCAGCTACAACGTTGTTGAATTCGCAAAATCCCAGGTGGAATGGATGAGCGATAAGATCATGAGGTCCTTTGAAGGAGCCAGAAACAACCCATTCCAGTTTAAACACCTACAACTATGCCACAGTTTAGCCGAACTAAATCGTGTTCCTGATCCTAAAGTAGTTTTGGCTAGCATGCCAGATATGGAGTGCGGATTTTCGCGGGATTTATTTCTGCAATGGTGCGGAAATCCGCGTAACAGCATCATTTTGACGACTCGTACCTCACCCAACACCTTAGCTCGACAACTGATTGAAAACCCTACTGATCGTACAATCACCTTGGAAGTTAATCAGAAGAT
This sequence comes from Phalangium opilio, assembly GCF_054372755.1. Taxonomy (NCBI): domain Eukaryota; kingdom Metazoa; phylum Arthropoda; class Arachnida; order Opiliones; family Phalangiidae; genus Phalangium; species Phalangium opilio. The sequence goes on along the minus strand of NW_028324187.1, from coordinate 229,501 downwards.
TCGTCTGGAGGGCCACGAACTTGAAGAATACATGCGCAAGGAGAAGGAAAAGGAGCAAGAACAAGCCAAACAGAAAATTGACAAGGAAGCTGAAATGGAATTGTCGGATTCCAGTGAAGAAAGTGACGATGAAGTTGAATTTGAACGTACTGGGAAAGCCCGTCACGATTTAATGATGAAACAGGATGGAAAACTGAAAGGTGGCGGATTCTTCAGACAAGCCAAGAAGGCTTATCCAATGTTCCCCTTGAAAGAAGAAAAAGTCAAATGGGATGACTATGGAGAGATTATCAAACCAGAAGACTTTATGTTCGACGTCAACATCAATGACGAAGACAATAAGGAAAACAAGACCGTTGACGAAGACCTTCAAGACATGTCGGAAGTGCCAACGAAATGTATCGCAACCCAGAGGACCCTCGATATCCACGCCACCGTCATGTTCATCGACTTTGAAGGTCGCTCTGATGGAGAGTCCATCAAAAAGATCATAACTATGATCAAACCTAGGCGCTTAATCTTAGTGGGAGGTGACGAACAATCAACCAAATCCTTGGCAACGTACTGCAAAAACAGCGGAGCCATACAGGGCAAAGTTTTTACGCCAAAGTTATACGAGATTGTGGATGCCACGACGGAGAGTCATATCTATCAAGTAAAGTTGAAGGATTCCTTGGTCAGCTCGTTAAACTTTGCCAAAGCCAAGGATGCGGAATTGTCCTGGTTAGATGGAGAAATAATCCTAGAAACTTTGGAGAAAATTGCCCCCATTGAAGAAGAAGATGACGACCAAGGGATGCAAGTGGATATCAAGGACAATAATCGCGACACCATTTTGACCTTGCAACCCCTACCTCAGTACCAAATTCCGGGACACACCACCATTTTCGTCAACGAATTAAAATTATCGGACTTTAAGCAAGTGTTGATGAAGAATGGAATCCAAGCTGAATTCGCGGGCGGAGTTTTGTATTGTAACAATACTGTTGCTGTTAGAAGAAACGAAGCGGGAAGAATAGATCTTGAAGGGTGTTTTAGCGAAGACTATTATAAAGTTCGAGATATATTGTATCAACAATACGCAGTAATATAAAATTTCGTCTTGTATTAAGTTTTCTATGAGTTTGGGGGGAAAAATTAAAGATTAAAGAGATTTGCAATGAAACTTTTGTAAATTATTTTATTTCAGCGTACAAATAGCGAGTTTTCTTCTTAGCTAGCTAGCTATTTCTGTATTTGAAGCTTCCAAATTACTAGTTACAATTTCAGCGGCACTTATTTCGGGTATTTGGTTGTTGTTTTGAGTTAAACTTTTCACTACTTCTTCACTAATTTCTCGCGCTTGAGTACCATCTTCATCCAATAGCATAAAGTATACAACTTTCTTATTTTTGTTATGCGTTTTCATATGAGCTTTCATATTAGAATTGTCCGAAAAAGCTCTTTTACATATGGGACACTGATAAGGTTTTTCATCAAAATGTATCCTCATGTGTCGACGTAGTTTAGAGCTCTCTATAAATCCTGAAAAAGATTTAAGATTTCGTTATAACTCCTTAAGTCGAACAGAATCTGAATACTACTTTTGTTGCAAATCGGGCAGACATGTGGCTTTTCATTCTGATGCATTCGAAGATGACAATGGTAGTTTCCACTTTGTCGGAAACATTTGCCACAAATTGCGCACCGATAAGGCTTTACATTAGTGTGAATCAATATATGCGATTTCAACTCCGCCGCGCTTTTGAAAGCCCTTTCGCAATACTGGCAAACGTGAGGTCTTTCTTCAGAATGGACGCGCGAGTGGCATTTAAGATTGCTCAATGTGCGAAATGACTTATCACAAAGGTTGCACTTGTATTTCTTATCCTTGTAATGAATTTCCTATACAAAATAGAGTAATGTCAGTTCTACTATGCAAACGTCATACCACAGAGTAGTGTCGGTAGAGGGGGGAGTAGACTGTGTATCCCTCCCTCTAGGCGCGCTTTTGTAAGAGGGGATACTGTACGCGCCTGGTAGGGGGGATGACACTTAGCTAAGAGATCGAAGGGTATGACGTATGCATACGTAGAACTGACATCTAGCTCTAGCTCAGTGTCATCCCCCCTACCAGGCTCGTACAGTATCCCCCCTAAAAAAGCGCGCCTAGAGGGAGGGATAAACAGTCTACTCCCCCTCTCTACCGACACTACTCTATACAACCATAAGTTTATAAGATATGTTCCATAAGTATGTCACTACCCATACTTCGTAATGTTAGAGGCTTAATGAGAGCTAGTTCAAGAACGACGTGAGAATTGACTACACTCGGTTTTGCAGTCCATACTCCTCTTTAGTCTGTACTAAGCCTTTGACAGCGCCTCACTAGGCGTCACTTTACGAGATTCTATGACGTTTCACCTACGTCACTTCATGACAAGCTCTCATTAAGGAGTGACACACTTATGGAACATATCTTATAAACTTATGATACAACCAAATATGCTTCAAGTTTTTCACCGTTCATCTGAACTTACTTTTCTATGAGCTTTTAACAACATTTCTGAATTAAATGTTTCTTCGCACATATCACAGAAAAATACGTTAGTTCGTACGTGAATTGTGAAATGTTTTTTCAGTTCCTTTATAGACGTATAACCCCTTTCACAGACACCACACAAGAAGGGTTTAAAAGTTGAATGCATTGATTTAGGTCTAATGTGACTCTCACAAATGGGGCAACCATTTTTCTGAACACTTTCAAATTCTTCTAGACTATGTTCTAAACTTTGGTGTCTCTTTAGGTCATTAAAATCAGTGAAATCAGTGTTGCATTTAAAACAGTGGTAACTTTTTACTGTTAACCCTTCACTCTTTTGACTGGTGCTTGTATTTAAATTAGAATTAATTCCATTGTCGATTTTATTAGAGCCTTCTTGTTCCGTGGTGTTTGAATCACGCTCATTATCAATAACCGAAGTAGGAGGAGCTAAGCTATCGTTATTGGTTTCAGAATCACCAGCGTCTGGCAACTTATATACTTCATAAAATACGTTTCCTTCTGTGATAACTATCTCAACTTTCTTTACAATAGGAACTTGAAAAGTACCCGATTTTGTCACAACAGATGCAACAGTTTCCAAAGGCTGTTCAGTTATTTGGTTACGCAAACTTTCCTCCATTACATAATTTAACAAAGATTTAATTTCTTCCTATTTCGAATCTCGTTGGATATATCTAATCAATGCTATCCTACAATAATTTAATTTTATACTTTATCCTGCTTAGTGTTCAACACCGCGGATCAGTAGCCGCCATTACGAAAAAGAGAGCAGATGACAGCGAGTTTCACATCCTATCTGCTCGGTAGCGCCAAAAACCGACATTTCCCGCCAAATTATTCCCAGATGATAAAGTTGGCGCGAAAAATTAAAACTTGAAGATACAATGTGGAATTTCAAAAAAAAAATGCAAATTTTGAAAGAAACTCGATATTAAATTTCCGCCTAAATTAAAATAAAAATAACCTTAGTTTAAGCAATAAATAGGAAATTTCGAATAAACTAATAACATTTCCCTAAGATGATCAAAATACGTAAACAACGCAAACAAACTAAAATAATTTACTTTACGTTCGAGAAACACCCATATTTCATTCATAAAACCATAAGTTTATAAGATATGTTCCATAAGTACGTCACTACCCATACTTCGTAATGTTAGAGGCTTAATGAGAGCTAGTTCAAGAACAACGTGAGAATTGACTACACTCGGTTTTGCAGTCCATCCTCCTCTTTAGTCTGTACTAAGCCTTTGACAAGGCCTCACTACGCGTCGCTTTTCAAGAATCTATGACGTTTCACCTACGTCACTTCATGAAAAGCTCTCATTAACGAGTGACACACTTATGGAACATATCTTATAAACTTATGATAAAACGGAAACTAAAAAAACCGGACAACAAATACGTAAGTTGAAGTGACTATTTCCAATTAGGAATTTCCCTGTCCCGATCAGGGTTGGGAATAAGGTGGATTTTGGAAATTGGTAGTGGTCCTCGGGACCAGTGACCCCTCATGTTGGAATTATTAAACTAGACCTTGGGACCAGTGACCCTTGCATTAATTATTTTTTTACTGGTCCCATTATAAAATTTCTAAATTGGTGAGAATAAGAAGCGCGTAAAGACACAAAAGTAAAGAAGCTGAAAGTTCTAATTGATTTTGAATTTTTCACTGTAGGAAAAAGTAGCGTATCAAAATCAAAAACAGTTAACTTTTATTTCTTATTACAATTTTGCGACTAATTGCCGTCTAAATATCAATCAACTTGTCTAATGATATTTGAAGTTCTTCATCCTTTTCTGAACTATCCTTATTGCGTTTGTGGCTACATTAGTAAGCTAGAGTACGAGAGCTCCCTTTGGATCAAAATCCTGTAATGTGACTAGTACCATACACTACTGCCTAATACGACTACTGAGAACTATTCCTAGTACCAGAAGGGGATAATAGAAGAAGGATGACACTCTGTATCCTCTTAATGCTTTAGTTATGTAACGTCATTCTTCCCAGGCTCACCCTTTTAGTTTGCTTTCCCGCTCATCAAACTACAAATGGGCATCGCACCGTAAGGTGAATTCTATAATTGTTTGGCACTAAATCCCCAGCAATCATCCCACAAACCACTACCTCGTCTTGACGTGGGACAAAAAAGCACAAGCGCGTCTTGTCAAATATTTAAACGCTAATAGAGTAATGATGAGGGAACTATTTATCGCGTATGTGATTCGTTTTAGTAACCTTGCTCTAAATGTTCCGATGTTGGGATGAGTGACGTTACACTTGCCCCGCTTTGTGGTACACTTCTCTCGAAGAGAATTATTATATACTTCTGCTAGTACTGAATATCGTCTAGAGCTCTAGGCTGTCGACTTCAAGAGACTCATTCTAGTCAAGAACAATAGCCAGTATAGAGCTTTTAGAGTCGATAGAGTTTTTTAATAAAAATTAATTTCCAATGTCAAAATTGTAAATTCAGTACTTATAACCGTTTTCCAAGTCTCCAAGATAAAAACCCAACCCCATCCTCCTTGTCCAAAACATGCCTTTTAGAAAGTATTAGATGATACAAGATTTTACCAGATTGTCATTACTGGTCCTGGAGGGAAGCCTCGCATCTCTCGCGATTGAACCATTTTAGGTGGAATTTCTGATAGCATTTTGACGTGTTTTGCAACCCGATTATTCTTACAGGACACCCTCTTTATTTCGCATAGCATCTTCTTTCTTCATTACTTTTTTTATTTTAGTAATTTTCTAATTAAGAACAGGAATAATTAGGCCAAAAACAAACAAAGATTTTGGAATATGTTACACTTTTAATTTCAGAACATTTATTTGATCTAGATCAACGTAAAACTGGGTCCCCTGTAAAATGAATTAACTTTCATAGGAATTAGTTTAATTACTATGATTTCAGGTTTCGACCTATTAGACAAACACGTTTATAGGGTGGTTTTTCCAGCTGCAGGAATCCATAAACTCCAGTATCACAGTGGAGAAAAGTGTTTTGGGCTGTTTAGTAGATATTAGTAAATTATAATTAACTAAATTATTAATTATATTAGAGAATAGAAACAATAAAATTGAAACGCACGCTCCCGCCATATTTTGAAGTCTGCCTAACTTCAGCAGCGCCATCTAGCGGTCTGTGTTTGGAGCCAATTTGCTTATTCATTCTGGGTTCTTATTGGGGGCGATTTCCGTGACAACTAGATGCTGCGATTTTCTGTCCGATTTTTGCTGGTAAATATTTTGATTTTATTTATATTTTAAGGGTTAATTTTGATTAAATAACAAAGTTTTATCGCAACCGATCGGAAATTAAGCGTTGGAAGTGGAAAATTTATGGTCAACCGTGCCAAAATACGTTTATTAATTACGACCAAGGCTTACGGGACCATGTTGGTTGGCACCACTGGCTGGTGCTACTATTACCAAGGCTTACGGGACCACGTTGGCACCACGGATTCAAGGAAGCTGTTGCCTCTTTCAGTAGTGGTATAAGAGATCGTTCCAGGTAAATATTTTATTTATATTTTAATGCTAATTTAGATTAAATACCAAAGTTTTATCGCAACCGAATGGAAATTAAGTGTTACAAATGGAAAATGTATCTTAACCGTGCCAAATAGGTTTGTTAATTACGACCATTGTCTGTTTGAAGAAAACATAGCCTTAGTTGATTTTATATATTGGTTACCAAACATAATGGTAGTTATTTGGAACTCCATAGTTCTAAATAACTAATGCACTTTTGTTGCTTTGGTTATTGGCTGTATATTGCCCTTAACTGAAGCGAGTAGAAAACCTTTAACGGCAGTTGTGTATTAACGCCGAAGGGAGCTTTTTAAGTAACTGTAGTTCTCTAAAATGTTTTCAATTAACAAATCTATTGGTGTAAATATGGGTGTCTAGGGTCGGAAATAAGCACAGGACACATTGTCCAATAACATTTTAAAATGTCCCATACTATTTTTAAAAACTAAGGGGGTCACTGGCCAATTTGACCAATGAATTTTCCCAAAGTTTTGATAGCTTAACCAAGAACACGCGATACTATTTTTGCACACTCTAGTGGACAATGTCCTATAAATTTTCTAGTCTAAGGAGTTAAGTCGTTTTTGTCCTTTGAGTATGTTATAGTCCTATTTGCCCCCCCCCCCATCGCACCATAATTACACCCAACTTTGGGGGTTCATAACTCTGGTTCTACTAGATATATGGGGGTGTCCTTTGACTATGTTATAGTCCTATTTGCCCCCCCCATCGCACCATAATTACACCCAACTTTGGGGGTTCATAACTCTGGTTCTACTAGATATATGGGGGTGTCCTTTGACTATGTTATAGTCCTATTTGCCCCCCCCCATCGCACCATAATTACACCCAACTTTGGGGGTTCATAACTCTGGTTCTACTAGATATATGGGGTGTCCTTTGACTATGTTATAGTTCTATTTACCCCCTCTCCCATCGCACCATAATTACACAGAACTTTGGGGGTTCATAACTCTGGTTCTACTAGATATATGGGGGTGTCCTTTGACTATGTTATAGTCCTATTTGCCCCCCCCCATCGCACCATAATTACACCCAACTTTGGGGGTTCATAACTCTGGTTCTACTAGATATATGGGGGTGTCCTTTGACTATGTTATAGTTCTATTTACCCCCCTGCCCATCCCACCATAATTACACCCAACTTTGGGGGTTCATAACTCTGGTTCTACTAGATATATGGGGGTGTCCTTTGACTATGTTATAGTCCTATTTGCCCCCCCCCATCCCACCATAAATACACCCAACTTTTGGGGGTTCATAACTCTGGTTCTACTAGATATATGGGGGTGTCCTTTGACTATGTTATAGTCCTATTTGCCCCCCCCATCGCACCATAATTACACCCAACTTTGGGGGTTCATAACTCTGGTTCTACTAGATATATGGGGGTGTCCTTTGACTATGTTATAGTTCTATTTACCCCCCTGCCCATCCCACCATAATTACACCCAACTTTGGGGGTTCATAACTCTGGTTCTACTAGATATATGGGGGTGTCCTTTGACTATGTTATAGTTCTATTTACCCCCTTCCCCATCCCACCATAATTACACCCAACTTTGGGGGTTCATAACTCTGGTTCTACTAGATATATGGGGGTGTCCTTTGACTATGTTATAGTTCTATTTACCTCCCCTGCCCATCCCACCATAATTACACCCAACTTTGGGGGTTCATAACTCTGGTTCTACTAGATATATGGGGGTGTCCTTTGACTATGTTATAGTTCTATTTACCCCCCTGCCCATCCCACCATAATTACACCCAACTTTGGGGGTTCATAACTCTGGTTCTACTAGATATATGGGGGTGTCCTTTGACTATGTTATAGTCCTATTTGCCCCCCCATCCCACCATAAATACACCCAACTTTTGGGGGTTCATAACTCTGGTTCTACTAGATATATGGGGGTGTCCTTTGACTATGTTATAGTTCTATTTACCCCCCTGCCCATCCCACCATAATTACACCCAACTTTGGGGGTTCATAACTCTGGTTCTACTAGATATATGGGGGTGTCCTTTGACTATGTTATAGTCCTATTTGCCCCCCCATCCCACCATAAATACACCCAACTTTTGGGGGTTCATAACTCTGGTTCTACTAGATATATGGGGGTGTCCTTTGACTATGTTATAGTCCTATTTGCCCCCCCCCATCGCACCATAATTACACCCAACTTTGGGGGTTCATAACTCTGGTTCTACTAGATATATGGGGGTGTCCTTTGACTATGTTATAGTTCTATTTACCCCCCTGCCCATCCCACCATAATTACACCCAACTTTGGGGGTTCATAACTCTGGTTCTACTAGATATATGGGGGTGTCCTTTGACTATGTTATAGTTCTATTTACCCCCTTCCCCATCCCACCATAATTACACCCAACTTTGGGGGTTCATAACTCTGGTTCTACTAGATATATGGGGGTGTCCTTTGACTATGTTATAGTTCTATTTACCTCCCCTGCCCATCCCACCATAATTACACCCAACTTTGGGGGTTCATAACTCTGGTTCTACTAGATATATGGGGGTGTCCTTTGACTATGTTATAGTTCTATTTACCCCCTTCCACATCCCACCATAATTACACCCAACTTTGGGGGTTCATAACTCTGGTTCTACTAGATATATGGGGGTGTCCATTGACTATGTTAGTCCTATTTGTCCCCCCATCGCACCATAATTACACCCAACTTTGGGGGTTCATAACTCTGGTTCTACTAGATATATGGGGGTGTCCTTTGACTATGTTATAGTTCTATTTACCCCCCCTGCCCATTCCACCATAATTACACCCAACTTTGGGGGTTCATAACTCTGGTTCTACTAGATATATGGGGGTGTCATTTACCCCCCCTGCCCATCCCACCATAATTACACCCAACTTTGGGGGTTCATAACTCTGGTTCTACTAGATATATGGGGGTGTCCTTTGACTATGTTATAGTTCTATTTACCCCCTTCCCCATCCCACCATAATTACACCCAACTTTGGGGGTTCATAACTCTGGTTCTACTAGATATATGGGGGTGTCCATTGACTATGTTAGTCCTATTTGTCCCCCCATCGCACCATAATTACACCCAACTTTGGGGGTTCATAACTCTGGTTCTACTAGATATATGGGGGTGTCCTTTGACTATGTTATAGTTCTATTTACCCCCTTCCCCATCCCACCATAATTACACCCAACTTTGGGGGTTCATAACTCTGGTTCTACTAGATATATGGGGGTGTCCTTTGACTATGTTATAGTTCTATTTACCCCCCTTCCCCATCCCACCATAATTACACCCAACTTTGGGGGTTCATAACTCTGGTTCTACTAGATATATGGGGGTGTCCTTTGACTATGTTATAGTTCTATTTACCCCCCTTCCCCATCCCACCATAATTACACCCAACTTTGGGGGTTCATAACTCTGGTTCTACTAGATATATGGGGGCGTCCATTGACTATGTTAGTCCTATTTGTCCCCCCATCGCACCATAATTACACCCAACTTTGGGGGTTCATAACTCTGGTTCTACTAGATATATGGGGGTGTCCATTGACTATGTTAGTCCTATTTGTCCCCCCATCGCACCATAATTACACCCAACTTTGGGGGTTCATAACTCTGGTTCTACTAGATATATGGGGGTGTCCTTTGACTATGTTATAGTCCTATTTACCCCCCCCCCATCCCACCATAATTAAACCCAACTTTGAAGGCTCATAACTCTGGTTCTACTAGAGACACGCGGATTTTTGCACACACTAGTGGACAAGGTCCTATAAATTTTCTAGTCAAAGGAGGGGTCACAGAACACATGTTCTATATGAAAGTTTTCTTATTTCTGGCCCTGTGGGTGTCAAGCCCATTTGTTTTCACCGTAACAGCACCATTTGTGTAGTTGCGAGTTAGTCGTATCTAAATGGGTTCTTGGAAAGAATTTAGAAGGTTATTTTGGGGAGTTGCGGTTAAATGGCGCACAGTATTCGTGATTCACTTTTATGTCGTACTTATTCAAAATATTTGAGATTAATCTTATCAAATTTTTTGAAATTAATCTGATCAAATTGCGTTTATTCCTGGTTTGACTATTCAATCTTTTAGTCGGTTTAAAAGTAATTCAAAGTGATTGTTTAATTGACAAATATTTCAAGACTGACCCTAAACCGTATTAATATTTATCTTTCTAGTTATGTTAAATGATTTATTTGAAAGTGGAATTAATGTTATTCAAAATGCTTGCGCCATTTAAGCTGATAATAATTTTAATTTTGTATTAGATTATTTGAATTGAACCAAATTTAATTTTTTTAGCTATCATCTGTTTCCAAAGGAGAAGTTTATGTTGAATTCTAGAACGAATTATTAATATTTGACAAATACACCCTATATTAATCAGGTCAATGAACCCATTACAATTCCATTCTACACTTTGATTTTATCCGTTGAAACTGAATCTCACTAGGAAAACAATTTAGACATTTTAGGCTCTCTCAGGGAAGTAATTAAATCTTATTAATAGTAACTTTAGCAATATTAACAGGACAATTCCATTCTCAATTCAAGTCTACACTTTGATTTTATCCGTTTAAAGGGAATCTCATTAGCAATTTAGACTATTTCGACTGCCTGTCAAACATTGTAGGCAATTATTGGGGTATTTAGTTCATTATTTATTATTATATTTATTCTTAGAAGGAAAGCGCTTGTGTCCTTTTCTTGTTAGGGATTTTTTTTTCGCCAGGACATGAATAAAATGCTGAAATATGGAATAGGTGAAAACTGGTCCTAGCCCTCCCTTTTAAGAATAATGAACGTAATCAGGATTTTAAGGGTGAGATTCCCTTTGCGGTATTAAGGCATCTAGTTTATGATTTTAATTATAAATATTTTTAGGGGAAAAGCGTTTGGCAACTCTTTGAGGGAGTTTTGTAGGATCTAAATAAATTTATGATTTATGTTTAGGGTAGAAGGTTGCTTATACGCTTTGTCCTTTGAAAGTAAACACGATTTTTAAGCGGGGTTCCAATAAACAAAGTCTTTATTATTATTATTATTATTATTATTATTATTATTATTATTATTATTATTATTATTATTATTATTATTATTATTATTATTATTATTAAATCAAGGCTTAGGTTTTTATGGTATTATTTTACTTCCCCATACTAAGGTATTTATTTTAATGTTACGCGGGTGCTATTAATGTCAAATATTAATAATGTCTTCTGCCCGAACATCAAGCAAGAATATTCAAGTGGATTTTCATATTAAGGTATTTAATTTGAAGTTACGCATGTGCTATTTTCTCCGAATAATAATAAGAATTTCTCTTGCGCAGGAACATTCTCTCGAGTGCAGGACTTCAATGATCGAGTGCAGGACTTCAATGATCGAGTGCAGGACTTCTATCATCGAGTGCAGGACTTCTATCATCGAGTGCAGGACTTCTATCATCGAGTGGAGGACTTCTATCATCGAGTGGAGGACTTCTATCATCGAGTGGAGGACTTCTATCATCGAGTGGAGGACTTCTATCATCGAGTGGAGGACTTCTATCATCGAGTGGACTTTCATTGGAAATCCCATGCTAAGGACGAAGTTTCCTGGTTTTGGGGGCTTCACAGCGGGCCTTAGTTTAAATTTAATAATTCCCGAGTAGAACAGGGACTTGTTAAATTTAAATTGGGCCCGCAAGGCTTACGTGGGGGGTGGTAGCTTAAGTTTAAATTTAAAGTTTCGATATTGGGGAAGGAACAAAAACAGTCGAAAAACACTTAGGGTAGTTTTTTTGACCTTTTTTATGCTTATTTTATTGTTTTTTTTTATAAATTTTTTATAAATTATTCAAAAAAAAATTTTTTTTTTGAGAAAAAATTCTTTTTTATGTATTTTTTCACTCTTTTTTTAGATAAAAAACTTAAAAAGGGGTCAAAAAAACCTCCCTAAGTCCAGACATTAAAAAATTGAAACCAAGTCTAGTATCTAAAGAAATTCAAGAAAAGAAAGAACGAGGTTTAAGGCAAAATTTATTCAATAATAAATAAAAAAACCAAAGTGTTTACAAAAATTTCGAACCAAAAAAATATTAAAGAGTTGTGTAAGTTAAAGTTTGAACGCGAAAAAAATAATAAGTAGTTACAAATAAAATTTGCAAGCAAAAAAATTAAGTTAAGTGGTTACATGAAAAAATTGCAAGTAAAAAAGATGTATTTTGTGTCTTCTAGCTTCGATGATTTCCTCCATAACTTTTAAGTCAGCGCTGAGAGAAAGAGCAAGTCCAGAAGACATCATGTAGCGTGAATCCAACGAAGCATGTCATCAGGAATGATACATAGCAAGTCCAGAACAGCTTCGTCTTGCATCAATTCGAACAAAGGATGACATCTGGAAGGATACGTCTCGGAATGACCAGCGACAGAAAAATCCAAGAAAATCATCCACATCTATAAATGAAAACATATTAATAACACATATTAAATTATTGCCTACTAACAAAGTAGTCTCGTAGATTTAAATAATTTACGAAAAACGTGTCCTTAATTAAAACAACTGGCTACCAAATTTATAAACTGATACGAACTACACCAACTAATTGCCACCCTGAATTAAATACTTTCGCTAGCTAATTATTTCCCAAAATTGTATAGAAAAAAGTTTTAAGAAAACCGTCCCTTTATTATGCAACTTAATAATGAAAATAATTTAAAACGTCCCCTAATTTCAGAAAAACCTATATTTATTTTAAATTACGCAGCTTAATAATGGAATTAATTTAAAATATCCCCTAAATTAATTTTAGGAAAACTTGACATTTATTTAAACTAAATTGCTTGCCTCTTTTAATAGCATAATAGTTTAAAATATCTTCTTAGCTAATTTTATTAAAACGTGCCATTTATTGAAAACCATTCCCACAGGTAGAACCCACAAATAAAATCTCTAGTTGAAATTGGACAAGGGTTAACTTAGGCTTAGGTCAAACGTCCACGTGTCTTAAAATTATGTCTGCGGGACTTTATTTTCGAAAATCTGTCGCTTTATCTCTAAATTAATTAATAATAACCCCTAAACTATTTTAAGGAAAACATTCCATTTATTTTAAAACTATTCCCACTGACAGTATCCGTAAAATAACTAGAGTTTAAATGAGACAAGGCTTAATTAGGCTTAGGGCAACCGTCCTCGTGTTCGGCGGGACTTGATTTCCGAAAATCTGTCGTGATATCTCTAAAAGAATTGAAGCCCTTAAACTAATTTTAGGAAAACCTTCCATTTATTTATTTTAAAACTATTCCCACAGACAGTATCCGTAAATAACTAGAATTTAAATGGTACACGGCTTAACTAGGCTTATGGTAACAGTTCTCGTGTTCGGCGGGACTTGATTTCCGAAAATCTGTCGCGATATCTCTAAATTAATTAAGTACCCCGTTTAATAGATTATAATAATACCCCCTAAACTAATTTTAGGAAAACCTTCCATTTATTTTAAAACTATTCCCACAGACAGTATCGGTAAAATAACTAGAGTTTAATAAGACACGGCTTAATTTAGGCTTAGGGTCCTCGTGTTTTAAAATTCTCTCGGCGGGACCTGATTTCCGAAAATCTGTCGCGTTATCTCTAAATTAATTACGTACCCCGTTTAATATCTTTAAATAATATCTCCTAAACTAATTATTAAGGGATTCTCTCTTGTCCAACATATCGTTGTAAAATTTTATTTATGGTTCTTGATTTTTAATAAATAATTAAAACTCACTAACATTTAACACTACCTAATTAATTTAAATACTTGAAATAAAATAAATAATTTAAGGGGAGCTAGATGAGTTTGGATTATTGTAAAGGTTAGGCTTACGGACTGTTAAAGCACCAAGAGGCGAAGCAATGGCTGCCAATTAAGTTGAAGAGCTTCGAATTCAGCTTGCGTCCTCGGCAAAAACGATCTGCGAAATGGCGGAACGATGAAGATTCGACCTCAAAAGCCGGGATCACGATCACCATCAGCTGAGCGGGAAAGGTTTCTCCGAGCGACCTTCTTCGACGGCTTCCAGGGAACGAAATGAACCAACCGACCTATGCCTGCAACTCACAACTACGTAAATTTCCTGCGTCGGGGGGCGCTAAAAGCTCCTATGCGCGGACTCGGGTGCGCCATATCCCGGGCACGAAATCCAAATAGCTGAACACTGTTAGGCCTAAATGAATGAACGCTAGGCCTATATGAAATGAACAGTAGGCCTAAATGAATGGACAATCATTACCTTTTACCATTAACATCTCTGTCGTGACGTCACAAGTCAATAACCTCGTTGACGTCATAGGTGACGTCACCGGATATGACGTCATGACACGTCACCGGATATGACGTCATGACACGTCACCGGATATGACGTCATGAAACGTCACCTGATATGACGTCATGACACGTCACCGGATATGACGTCATGACACGTCACCCCCTGCTGTTTCCATACTGTTACCCCCTGCTGTGACCCCCTGCTGTTACCCCCTACTGTGACCCCCTACTGTGACCCCCTGCTGTTACCCCCTGCTGTGACCCCCTGCTGTTTCCATACTGTTACCCCCTGCTGGGACCCCTGCTGTTTCCATACTGTTACCCCCTGCTGTTACAGGATATGAGGTCATAGCAAAAATTTACCATGCTTTAGATGTCAGTAAATACGTAACTACGTATGCAGCGCGCCCTAGCGGCAAATCTTACAGCATGTTTAAGATGTCAGTAAATACGTAACTACGTATACAGCGCCCCTAACGGCAATTTATGAACTATAAATTGCTTACACGAAAGTCTAGTAGAATTTATCATGCTTTAGATGTCAGTAAATACGTAACTACGTATACAGCGCCCCTAACGGCAATTTATGAACTATATATTGCTTACACGAAAGTCTAGTAGAATTTATCATGCTTTAGATGTCAGTAAATACGTAACTACGTATACAGCGCCCCTAGTGGCAAATGTGTTAATGCTTAATTATCCGTTCATAATGATAATAATAATAACCCATAGCCCCTAAGTAACCCCAAATCCCAATCCTGTTTAAAAGCAGAGGCAACCATTAATCCAAATCCATTTTAATAACTTTTTAAAAGCATCAATAGAAATCACCAATGAAAGAAAATTTTCATTAGTGAATAGCCCCTCGACGCACTGCCTTTAACAGTGCTAAAAAGTGATTTATTTATTAATGATCATATGTATGCCTGTAACTTTATTGAAAAGAAAAGCAATAAAAATGAGATTCATTAAATCGACGAACAATTATTTCATTTTATTTATTCTATAGTACATTTATAAAGTATAAACAAAAGTATATGTTTAAAAACAGAAAGTACGCTGCGTTGAAACTTGCTGGAGCCGTGTAATATGAGAAGGCTCCCTTCATTCCACAATAGTGTCGACGTACCTTCCCGAACGTGGCACAGGGAACAAGCCGTGAATAGGCTCATAATGTAGCATCAATGAAAATCCTATATGAAGGAAAATTGTCATTAGTGTTTAGCCCCTTTAATATAGGTACAGAAAGTTTTAGTTTACAGAAATTGAACCAATAGCAACCTATCGATTTTCTTCGACTTTATGGTCTGTGCAAAAACGTTAAGTTTTATCATATAAATAACGATTACGCCAAACTTTTTGAACAAATTCTTATTCTGTTTATTATTCGAGTCACCTGTTCTGTTATATTGAGAAAGCACTTTAATTTAGTGGATCTTATACTTAACCAGAGGGTACAAATCAAGTTTTTATAACATAGCCATAACTATAATTAGTAAGTTTTGTTTTGAAATATATTTCATTGATACATTAGATTTTATTAAAAAGATTAATAATGAAAATAATAAGAATATTTTTATAAACTTGTAATTTCCGAGTGTTGAGTCCAAGTACTAAAAATAATAAGAAAATTTCTATTATTAACAAATTTTAATCGGCTTAGAATTTCCACCGCTTTTCCACGCTAATATCCTACGATGGAAAACGAGGTTGTTAGGATGGAAAACCAGGGTATTTGGTGGCAAAACGTAGCATTACGCTTTTGCGTCCAGATAGGAAGTGCGTAAAGTCACTGAGTGTTGAAAAATTAGGAAAGTAATTTGCGCGTTTTTATGGAATAAGTTAATTGTTAAAACTAAAATTGCATAAATATTATTAACCATGTATAGATTAAGCGTATAAAAGAAATATGTAAGTGCGAGTGAACAATAGTAAAAAGATAAAAGCCCACCCAACCATGAATACAAAAATAACGGAAGTAACAACCTTGAGCTTTCAATTTCTAAAGCGACCAACCCTTAATAGTAACAAAAATGCACCTTCGTATTTGTAAAACAAGCTTTGTTAATCCGTAATCCTGGAGAGCTTCTATCTCGAGCTAGCGAAAGGGGAACGTTCCCAAAACACGTCTATTTCTCCACAAATCGAGAAGAGTTTTAAAAGAAAGTACTAGCTTGTGGCCCCGGATATTCACTTATAACGTAAGTAAATTTATTGAAATAAGGATTAAGGGTTCTAATTTTTTGTTAGCGTATCACTCTGATTTTCTGCACTTCTTTTAATGGGTATTTACGGCCCGGGTACCGTGTTATGCGCATCGAAGTACGGTACGATGTGGCTACTATTACGAGCCTAGCCCCTGGGTTGTTTTGTTATAACTTCGTATTAAATTATTTGTTTAGATAACCCAGAGTTGCTAAATAATTACCTCGGAACTAAGACCAATTAATAAACAAAAATAACTACCCAACCATTGTTTCAGTCCGGTGGAGGGATTTAAATATATTAGCTCTCCCAAGTAGCGCTTTTCTACACTAAGGCCAGAATGCGCGAGTGTTTAGCCCCTCGGTGATACTATAAACTACTTCAATCTCACTATTAAATTATACATTGTCGAGGGGTCCGACATTTACACGAAATCCCGTACGCTTCTCGCGAAATCTTTGAAGTAATCAATAAATTACGAAATCAAAGAGGAAATTCCGAAATCTTAGGCGAAATCAAGAAGAAATCCCGAAATTCCGTACGCTTTTTTTGGTATAGTCGTACCCCTCGTATATTGTACTTGGTATGCCTCAAAACATAAACATTTATAGCTTAGAAAGAAATACCAATATGGCGGCAAGGAATAGAGTAACGCCGGAATTGCCAGGAACGTTTGAATCAATACCGAACATCTGCAATTATAATAAACATAATAAGAAATGTAATAAGAACTTCCATCAAAATGATATAAAGAATGGGTAGATTTTACTGATGACTAATATTTTTGTAGCACCCTAGGAGCGAAGGCACTCGGCGTTGCCCGTCAGCCCGTCGGGACATTTTTATTACTTTTCACGCGGACATTATTCCATAAAGAAGGGTTTTTTAAATTACTGGCCGCCATTTAAAAAGATGGCATCAAATCGAACCCAAAAGACCATTCAGCCCGTCTATAGGTCAAAGGAAACCAGTGTACTAAATATTTGCGAAATCGGTTGAAACGCGCGGACTTTGTTGCATAGAGAAGATTTTTTACATTTCGGGGCGCCATTTATTAAGATGGCGGCGGATTGGAAAAATCTTTCTTGGTACGCGCCTACTACTTATGAGTAACGTTCCTGCAATTTTCAGCTTTCTAGGGCAAGCAGTTTGGACTGGGCGTTGATTATCAGTCAGTTTGTCAGTCAGAACTTTGATTTATATACATATAGATAAATATTAAAATAAATTAGTTCTTCCATGATAGAACTAAACAGAAATATTCATTAATTTGCTTCAACCGGCAAATAATAATACTTGAACACGAAAGATTTGATTTAACAAAATTTCTAATAAATAAAAGTTAAACAATAATAGTAGCCACATCGTACCGTACTTAACAGGCGTACATAAAATTTACGTGAATAGCCCCTCGATGCCCTACTTTTAACTGTGCTAAAATTATTACCAGTAATCCTAACTTCAATAAATTTACTTATGTTATAATTGTAATAGTTCGACGCCAAGAGAAAACTTGAGTGATGCGCTACCCTTAACATTGCTAAAATGATTACCCATAAGGCCATTATAAAAAACGAGGTTTTAGCTTTAACAATGCTAAACTGATTACACACAAGTAACCCTTAATAGAATAACAGAAAGTTTTAGTGATTATCCCCTCGATGATCGAGTTACCTTTAACAGTGCTAAAATGATTACGTACTTAACGTTCAATTAATAGACGTACAGAAACTTATGCCTACGCATACTTATCGCATCTTAAAAATTTCTAACAGAAGCGTTTGAAAGAGAAAGAATTCGGTAAAACACTCAATAATTGTAATATCCCGGTCCCTTAAGACCATTCCAAAAATAACATCAGTATATATTTTCTTTGCCTAGATTATAAATTCTCCTCGATTTCTTTCAATGTTGAAATAGGGGAGCGGTATTGAAAGCGTGAAATCGTATTGTGGACGGCGACGACGGGTGAGACGAATTTTAAAGGTAGAGCATATATAGCTTAACCTTACTATCATAATTCCCTTCATAAGTAGACGAACGAAAAATATCACCTCACCACAATTCTCTCCCTTTCACTTTCCCTTCAACGACTAACGAAAACTTTTATACAGCCAAAGGTGGGTATACTGGCACGACGACGACGACGACGGGGACAACAACAACAGGGCAGGTCAAACTAAGAGCCTCACCGTAGATGTACGTCATACGATGTGGCTAAAAATACTTTAACGTACTTTTTCTTACTTGAGAAGTATTACTACTGAAAGCTTATGCAGAGTTGAGAATATGTAAATCGAGTCCATGGTCTTACCTTTTATGATGGCGGCAGGAGGATGGGGGGATGAAGAGAAACGTCCAAACCGCGGTCCCCATCTCTTTAGATGTGTACTGAAAGAACATGTAAAGGATCGAAATTAAACACTTACGCCCGTCTTTTCACAAACTAAATAAAGAAATAGATTCTTTAAATTAATTTTTGGGACCCTTTTACGAACTGAAAGAGTTTACCTTCCTCAATACACATATTAATAATCTACACCTAGATTAGGCGCGAATACAACTTTCTAATCTAGTAATTCTCTATTGTGAATGTAATATTTTCCTTATGTTTAGAATATTTTTCAAGTTACTAATTTAATTACTATACCAGGAATAGATTTAATTTTAGAAGCAGGAATGGAGAACGGTTAGTATTTACTTCAGTCCAACTCATAGCCTAGCCCCTCCCTCCAACACGTAATTAAAAGTTTAAATTATCTTATAGACTCACTTAAAGTACGTTTTGATGACGTTGCTGACGGGGACGGCGATAAATACGTAATTCCTTTTTAGCTCTGTCGCTCTGACCCGCCCCCTCCGTCCCGTGGAAGGGGGTCCGTTTTTTATCGTTATTTTATTTTTTATTAATAGTAAATTATGGTTCTTAGATAAAGGTAACGGTTTTTTACTCTTTCCCTACACCAAAAACTCTACTAGATAAGTGTTTAAGATGGATTAAAGAATGTGGGAGGGTCGATAAAATTAAAAAATATCACTACAAGTGCAGTCAACACGTAATATAGGCGGCGTTGCTTCAAACTCCTAAGCTAGCATGAAAAACCCGCTATTTTTTTAATTGGATTTGCGTGGTCACGTGATGCGCATAACCAAGGTAACTAGGTACGGGTGCACGAATCTCCCATGGGAGACGCCGAAACCTGAGCTCTAAGATCGGGCAGTCGAAGACTCCCTTACCCCTATATCCTCCTAGCTACTATTACGCTCGTACCGCTTTTATATCCTATCCCTTTCCCTCTTGGATACTGATAACAAGTCACGTAAAAAAATTACGTATTAGCTAGGTGTGGTTGAGGTGGGAAGGGCAAACGTTTTCCCAAATTCCGGACCGCATTTACAGTTCCCGGAAATTTGAAAATTGTATTCCACTTACAAAGGCTATTATCCATTGCCTGTCTAACACCACTATCCTCTGGCCATTTGTCCATCTCATATGAACACCCGTCTTTACCTACTGGCTTCTATAGTCCGCCATCCTCTGCTCTTTGCCCATCCCACATGGACACCAGTCTGTACACACTGGCTTCTACACACCACCAGCTTCTGGTCTTTGTCCATCCCACATGGACACCAGTCTGTACACACTGGCTTCTACACACCACCATCTTCTGGTCTTTGTCCATCCCACATGGACACCAGTCTGTAAACACTGGCTTCTAATCACCACCATCTTCTGGTCTTTGTCCTTCCCACATGGACACCAGTCTGTACATACTGGCTTCTACTCCATCTTCATTAAGGTTAAGACGTACGCGGCGATCGGCTAGGGTTACGAGAAACGTCTAGCCTTCCAATGGCGGGGTCTTCTTCCAAAGGTTCACGCTAATCCTACAGAACCTTGATATTCACTTTTTCCATAATATAAAGTGAATATGTTGAAATATTTTTCGTAATTACGATGCATTTAGTACTTTTGCAGCTTTAAATCTCTGTTTCAATTTGATATTCCAAGGACATTTTTTAATATTGTTATTTGAAATGGCTGTTTATATATTACTTAAGCTATACTACATCTGTATATAGAATAATCCTTGCTTTAATTATTACAAGAAGAAAGCTAAGGCCTAGACTCTTTCAAGTAGATCAAGTATTGTCCGTAATAGGCTTAGTGAACCAAACAGTAAATAATTGAGACCTGATGTGAAGTGAACTATGGGTTTTGATTTTCGTGTCTGAAATGAAGGGACATTAACGGCTCAGAGTGAGCCGAAAGTTAAATACACGTTTAAATAATCAGGTTTAGATGTTATGATAGAAGAAAGCGTCACGGTGGCAATTAGATCAGTGAAAGGGCTAATCGTAATCGGGTTATAGCTTCGAAGTTTTCATTCTTGTTGTGGTGCGAATCGACTTTCAGTGCGTCTAACCACAAGTCAGCTTTGGTGATATTTAACGTTAATACTCATGTTGGCAAACTGGGAATATCGTTGAGGTGAAACGAGACAATAGTGTTTATGCTGCGAACCAGTTATGAACTTGTGAATGTAGCTATGAGAATATAGGGTTAACAGTTGAGGCGTAGACAATTGGGCCTTTTCAAACACATAAAGGTTATATCTCTCCAAAATTTATACACTTCATATCCTGTTTTTTTCTTCTCATTGACTGATTTCCATGTGTCCAAGACATATCTTTATTGGGTGTAAAATGTCGTCTGCTTTACTGTATATTCGCTATGCTTGGAATACTGCTTTAATAATTCGTAAATTTTAACTTCAAATAAAGAGAAATAATTCTATATCTAGGTTAATAAGTAGTCCTCCTCTTGACTCCGAGAGGTAATATTTTGGTTTTCCAACTTGTTCTTCTTGGCCCTCCTTGACGACTAAGTATAATTTAAAATTCTCGAAGAGAAGTATTATATACTTCTGATACACTATATTGTAACACACCTCTCATTAGTTTCATAACATTTGGACCATTAGATCCAAAGATATTGTGGATTGAATACTGAATTTACAATTTTGTCATCGGAAATTAACTTTTATTAAAAAACAAATCTATCGACTCTAAATGCTTGAATCTTTTTAATAGAATAGAATATATTGTGGCACACCTATCATTCAAATTTCAGGACATTTGGACCATTTAATCCAACGATATTGTGGATTAAATACTGAATTTACAATTTTGACATTAGAAATTAATTTTTATTAAAAATTTATTCATTCTAAAACCTTGAATTCTTTTTAGTATAATAGAATAGATTGTAACACACCTCTCATTAAAATTTTCGGACATTGGGACCAGTAGATCCGATCATCCGAAGATATATTCAGTCTTAGCACTGAAGCCATCATTTTGACTTTGGAAAATAATTTTTATAAGAACAAGAGTAGACGACCCAAGGGCTCGTAATAGTAGCCACATCGTACGAGTGAAAAGCACCTCTATACCATATTCTAATGAGTGTTTAACCCCTCTAAACCTTACCCTAATGAGTGAATAGCGCCATCTTTTACAATACTTAAATGATTTACCGTGCATAAAATCAGAGTGAATAGCCCCTCGATGCCCTACCCTAAACAGTGATAAAATTATTACCCTTATAAATTTACTTATGCTGTAATTGTAATATTTCGGCGAATCGAAGAACAGATAGTTATAGTGATTATCCCTTCGATGAGTTACCTTTAGCAATGCTAAAATGATAAAACGCATAACGCTCATTTAACTTTACAACATAAACTTATGCCACCGCATACTTATCGAATCTTATAAATTTGATGGTTTTAGTGATTACCCCCTCGATGAGTTTACAACATAGACTGATGCCGACGCATACATATCGCATCTTATAAATTTATAACATGAACTTATGCCCAGAAGCGTTTGAAACTTGAGTTCTTTCATTGTGTAAATAGGTGTAAACCCCGAACTTTTTATTGTATAGAAAGTTCGTATTCTTAGAAAAGTACGAGAAATTTTAAAGAGAGAATGAAATTTTTCGTTTTAGGTAAGGCAATATGATAAACTTGCGTGTTCATAAAAGACCACAGATATTACTGTTTGTTCATTAATATTTTCACAGTGCATCCGCATTGTACTGTTAGAGATAGATCATATGATCCTTTAAAATCACCAATTAATGAAAAATATCACCTCAACACAATTTATCCCTTTTCACTCTAAGTGCGTTCATTAACATGTGCGTTTTACATTCGCATTGCACTGTTATAGACAAATCATAATCCCCACTAATTGAAAATCACCAATCCCTCTTTTCATTCTCCCTTTAAAAAGACGAACGATACTTCTTCTACATCTTCAGAACAAGCCAAACTAATACCCCCCCCCCCATCGCTAGATGTACATCAATCGATGTGGCTAAAAACTATCCACTCTAGAAGCTTGGACCCTTTTTAGTATAATAAAACACGCCAAAACACACGTCTCATTAAAATTTCAGGTTATTCGGATGTATAGGACAAAGGATCTGGCCAAAAATGCTACCTCCTCCCATAGAACTTAATGTTAATTTTGGGTTCCTTTGAATAATCTTCAAAAGTTGCGCTTAAACATGTAAATCGAATTCTTTGAACGGGCTTCTATAGCGCGAGCAGCTTGCGTCGTGTTGTGCGAGTGAACTATGCTTTAGTAGGGAAGTTGTAGCCAAGGAGTACTAACCACATAGGAGTAGAATTGGTAGAAAATGTGTGAGCTAGAAAAATTCTTATAAGGAACCCCGAATTAATAAACTGGTCCCACCGTCTATTTTTTCCAAAAACGATAATTAATTAAGTGGTCCTTGGGACCAGTGACCCTAAGTTTTGGAATAAATAACTGGTCCGAGCAATTAATAAACTAGTTTTGGACTTTTAAAACCTGTCTTATTTCCAACCCTGCAAAGTCCTATCTGCTCGGTGGCGCCAAAAACCAATATTTCCCGCCAAATTATTCCCAGATGATAAAGTTGGCGCGAGAAATTAAAACTTGGAGATGAGATACAACGTGGAATTTCAAAAAACATGCAAATTTTGAAAGAAACTCGATATTAAATTTCCGCCTAAATTAAAATAAAAATAACCTTAGTTTAAAAATAGGAAATTTCGAATAAACTAATAACATTTCCGTAGGATGATCAAAATACGTAAACAACACAAAAAAAAAATTAAATAATTTACTTTACGTTGGAGAAACACCCATATTTCATTCATAAAACGGAAACTAAAAAAACCGGACAACAAATACGTAAGTTGAAGTGACTATTTCCTGTTAGGAATTTCCCTGTCCCGATGTACTCTTTTTTTTCGCGCCTATCATTAATTTCCGAGCTAAAATATTTAAATTACGCAATACACAGCCCAACATATCTCACCCTCTGAATTTCCATATGTTGCTATGGTCGTAGAAGACGTAGATAATACGTAGTTTTGGCGATAAGCTTTTAAATAAAAATTATACCGTCATCGAAAACTATATACTATAGCAATAAAATTTCAAATAAATTTGAAATTATTCTCAAGCCTTTTAAGAAGCCAAATTTCCGCGATAAGCTTTGAGCAAGAAGTGATATCTAGTTTACTAGAGAGAAGGTATAAATTCGCCACATTTCCAGCTTTATCTCCAGTCCAAACATAGGTCCGGAGTTAATCCCAGCCTCTAAATTACAACCAGCATCTCATTGGGTCTTGAAACCTCACGTCAGTGCGACGCGAATGACGAAAATTACGTATTTTCCTACTGAGAAGAGGCGAAATAGCCCGGCCTCCTTTTACGCCCCCATTGTATTTTGAAAGGGGGACTGGGACTATGGCGCGCGAATACTTAGGCATCTTATACCTTCTCCCTAATAAACTAGATATCACTTCTTGACAGAAGATTTCCTCCGTGAAAATTGTTCCACGCTCGATTTACAGGGAATTACATCCTACGCTATAGTAGGCATCTTATATCTTCTCCCTAGTAAAATAGATATCACTTCTTGCTTTGAGCACTGAATAAATAAAAATCATAAATTATTTAACTTAACGTAATTCAATTAATTTATGTTTTAAAATCCTGAAATATTAGTCGACTATTAACATTACACGATAGTTGTTAATAGAAAATGCGTTTCTAAGACATGTCAAAATCAATCTACAGTTGACATATTCGGTTTAAAATAATGTCCCGACTTAATTTTTCAAGATGTCATCAATTAACAGGAAATATGTAGGCGGTTGTACCTAAATAAACAATTTCGTATAATATATTGGGTACCAAGAAAGAATTTGGCACACACTTAAAGCTTAGATGTTCTTCGAAACCTCATTATAAATCTCCTTTTTTTATGATTATTTCTTATTTCTTTGGCGTTACGAACTTACGACACTCTCTCGAGTATCTTGTACAATAGTTGTGTAATCCTTTAACATCTTTCTTAGAAGCTATAAGTGCCAGGGAAACTTTTCTCTCAACAACTTATTTCTTTTATTATTTTTTTAATTATCTTTTTGTAGAGAAGATTAAAACATTTTATCATAAAATTATAGGGGTCTAAAAACTATTCGACGTTGTACAGGGTGTTTCTGATAAAGCTGGCATAAATTAAGGGTGAAGTTCTTTAGGCGATTTTGAGTACATTTTCAACACAAAATTGTGCACCCAAAGAACATCCTCCTTAATTTATGGATGGCAGACTTGCCAGAAACACCCTGTATAGTTATGATGACTTCAAATACCGTAATACGAATACGGAATGATATAACAACTAAATCATCAAAGCCAAACTTCCTAAAAATAAACCGGCAATTTCCGAAATTCAATTTCCCCTCGCATTTTAAAGGCCGACTTCCAGCGAAAAGGGTTCTAGCGAACTGAAAACCGAGCATCAAGACTAACAATGAAGCGACCGTTCCGATTTTCGAAGCCCCGCTGGGTCAAAAGTTGGAAAGGTTCTCGCTAACTGAAAGCCGTGCAATGTGGTTCTAGCGAACTGAAGATGAACAATAGAAATCCTTTAAAATTTATTTCCTCTCGAATTTTTGCTTTCCCCTGAAGGAAATTCTCTATTGTGTATCTTCAGTTCGCTAGAACCACATTCAACGGCTTTCAGTTAGCTAGAGCCCTTCCATCTTTTACCCCAGCGGGGATTCGAAAATCGCCACGGTCGCTCCATTGTTAGTCTCGATGCTCGGTTTTCAGTTCGCTAGAACTCTTTTCGCTGGAAGTCGGCCTTTAACGCTCTACCTTGAACCTTTTGAGAGAGCTCAATATTTATTTATTTATTTATTTAGGTTTTCAATTTGTTTATTCAAGAAGACCGTTTTTAGTACTATATCGTTTTGAGTTACCAAGGGTTCAATATAGAGGATATTTGCTTCCTAATTTGAAAATTGTTTATGACGTATTGAACTAGATTACACCTACAATAAACTCCAACTCGCCCAACCCAACAAATTCTAGAAATTATAGAAATTATCAGCGGAATGAATAAATAAGAAAATTGCATCTAGGCCTAATTGTTAACCCGTTTAGTTTTGTTTTCTAATCTTGAAACAAACCAGAGCTAGAGCTAGTTCCTGGATTTTAGAAAATGGCTTCTCTGAAGTGTAGACTTCAAGATGGGAAAAACCAAAGACGAGGGGGGGGGGGAGATCCGCAACTTGTTGATTGGCAAAGTAACAAAGTTCAGACGTTTCTATGTATAGTTAATTTTATCTCCAGTCGCCAGACATTTTTTTTTCGTAGCATAAACAACTATTTTATAGATAATGTTAGCTGGTAGTTCTAAATTAAAACCTCGAACCCCATAAGTTCATAAGATATGCTCCATAAGTTTGTCACTGGTTACAAACTGGAGCTTGTCATGAAGTGACGTAGGTGAAGGTCATAGATTCGAGGTAAAGCGACGCCCGGTGAGATGCTGTCAAAGGCTTAGCAAAATTAACCGAGTGTAGTCTTCAATTCTCGCTTGTCGTTCTCGAACAAGCTCGAGCTGTAAGTCTCTATAGCATTAAGTGCCATACTTATGGAACATATCTCATAAACTTATGCTGGAACTAAGTTCATTCTCTCTCCATAGTCATACCTAACCTAATCTTTATAAACGAAAAAACACTGTGATAAAAAAAAACCATGTCATGAAAAGAAATTTTCCATTGTTATAGGTAATCAACAAGTAAAACAAATAACGCAACTCTCCCCCGCATAAAAAAAATGTGTCAACTAAATGTTATTATTATTTTTTTTATTTGTAATTTTACATCGTGATATTTTTCTCTGACCTACAATTACAATTACATTTTTTGCACTCTTTTAAGTTCAGAAAAAGCGTTCTTGTTACCTGTTTTACCAAGAACCCATATAAAGATCGGAGAACGTATGACTAACTTCGGTGCAGCAAGAAGCGATATCTAATTTATTATTAGGAAGAAGGGATGACCAAGTATTCGCGCTTCATAGTCCCAGTCCCCCTTTCAAAATCCAAGGGGGGGGGGGAAGTAAAAGGAGGCCGGGCTATTTCGAACCCTCTCCTCAGTCGGAAAATATGACTGTAATTTTCGTCATTCGCGTCGCGCTGACGAGAGTTTTCAAGAACCAATGAGATGATGCTGGTTGTAATTTAGAGGCGGGGATTAACTCCGGACCTACGTTTGGACTGGAGATAAAGCTAGAATTGTGGCGAATTTATACCTTCTCCCTAGTAAACTAGATATCGCTTCTTGGTGCAGTATGGTAGCGAACTTAGTGAAGCTACTGATTCAAATGAACAGATTAAATAAATATTTCAGTGAAAATATGAATCTTCTCAGTTTTTAAATGGGTTCTTGTGGTGTTACCTAATTTAAGAGGAAAACTTTGAACCTAAAAGAAAAAAAAACCTTTATTTTTTTATATTTCACAATCTTAATTAGTGATATAATTACGAAGCTAATTTCATCAGCTAATTTCGATAAGGGATAATTTGAAAACTGGCGAAAGTCTAGCTAGGCGTTAAATTTAATGTACGTTTACACTTGAAGATATGAACTTAAACTTATCACTATATTTTCCTCGTAAGAAGAGCTTTAATTTTAAGTTTCAGTTCCGATAATGAGATATATATTACATTTCGCCAGATTGATACGGTATGTAAACGAGAAAGCGTAGATAATTAAAGAAACTTCATTAATTTTCCTCTATCAACTAATGGACCGCCAACATAAATGGATGATGGAATGATATATTTTAAAGTTGAACTTTTTTATTTTTATTAATATTTAACTTTGTTGTATTCTGCCAGTTCATTTTCTCTTTAATTGATTTAAAATTATGTCAATGAAATGTGTAAAATCGATAACAGAATAGGGAAAAGCTAGTATAGTAATCTTTGATAAACTTTCTTGTAACAAAAAAGAAAGGTCCATTTTTTTTTCGATTTCTATTGCCCTTGAAGCGTTTATTCTTTCACATATACTTTCCTGTAAAATTAAAAACTTCCCCGATGCTCCAAATTATTTTTCATAATTGGGTCGATAAGCTTTGTCCTTAACAATGGAAAGGTTTTATTCGAGAATTGCAGCGTTTTAAGGGATTCTTTGATGAGTATTGCAGGGTTTTAACGGGTTCCTTTGATGAGTGTTGCAGGGTTTTAAGGGGTTCCTTGATGAGTATTGTGCAGGGTTTTAAGGGGTTCCTTTGATGAGTGTTGCAGGGTTTTAAGGGGTTCCTTTGATGAGTGTTGCAGGGTTTTAAGGGGTTCCTTTGATGAGTGTTGCAGGGTTTTAAGGGGTTCTTTTGATGAGTGTTGCAGGGTTTTAAGGGGTTCTTTGATGAGTGTTGCAGGGTTTTAAGGGGTTCCTTTGATGAGTGTTGCAGGGTTTTAAGGGGTTCCTTTGATGAGTGTTGCAGGGTTTTAAGGGGTTCCTTTGATGAGTGTTGCAGGGTTTTAAGGGGTTCCTTTGATGAGTGTTGCAGGGTTTTAAGGGGTTCCTTTGATGAGTGTTGCAGGGTTTTAAGGGGTTCCTTTGATGAGTGTTGCAGATTTTTAAGGGGTTCCTTTGATGAGTGTTGCAGATTTTTAAGGGGTTCCTTTGATGAGTATTGCAGATTTTTAATGGGTTCTTTGATGAGTATAGTGCAGAGTTGACCGCGTCCTCTTTGATTTCACTTTAGACCTAAACACTCCACCTCAGCTGAGATCTGACATATTCTATACACAGCCCCATAAAAACCCCCAAGAATGGTAGAGATCTCAGTCCAAGTATTTCAGTTAATTTAGGCCTATAAACATAAGTACATCCTCAACCATGTCATCTCATAACCAATCTATGACTTCTCATAATCAGCAGTCCTCAGCCCATATTCTTTATACAGCCCCATAAAAAACCCCAAAGGAGAAGGAAGATCTCTCCTCGCGCACTACATCTCCACGTGAAGAGAGGGATTTCTCCTAGACAATCACGTGGGAGTTTCTTTACGTCACATCCATAAAACTTCCCTATTGGTCGATGAGCGCCGCGCCGGCAGTCGGCAATCTAGCATGCGGTTTCCAACTTATAAAACCAAGTTCGTTTCCCTCTGAATTTTCACTTTACTCTCCCAGTTTTACTTTACCAGGCAGATATCGCAGAGTATAATACTCGACGCTGAAACCGAAATAGTCGATCAATTTCACGCTCGTTCCTCAGTCTGGACTCTGTACAGTCTCGACGGAATAAAACGAAATATCTAAATAGTACGGAAATGCCAATGGCCCCAGAACAACGTTTACGTCAAGAAGTACCAGGTTTTCTACACCGATATAACAACATGAATGAATTTGATAGGTCCGTGATAATGGCGGGAATGTTGGATTTATACCGCGAATCTGACGATAATTCCAATTCAAAAACGTCCGTAAAACATCAAAGAGTGTTTGTTCGAATTTACCGCACTTCAATCGAACATTTCGCCGTCCTATACCCATTAAGGGCCATGGTGTCAGCCTGCAAACCCTTAGCGACTGTCAACTTAAGGGCATGTCGCGTGGAAAAGTGCGTTCAACCCGGTCAGCTAGACAGAATAAGGCTTTCCCCGAGAGGCACGGCCCTGACCCTTTCCTTCGAAGTCCCCAAGAAAGACATTGATTTAAAAGAACAATGGTTATCCGCCCTAACAGCTGACGCCGTCAGTGAAGCCGTACTGGCAAGCAGTGGACGAATTTCGCCTAAAAAACACATAAAATCGTCTACAATTGGAAGGCTACTTCCGGTTTTGGACGAAGAAGAGGAACAGTGCATCTAATTAAGTTAATGGATTAAAAAAAACACTAAACGGTATGTGCCAAAGTGATTCCATAAAACTGTGATTAATCCACGACCACGGTACATTTTTAATTTAGTCATAAAACGTAACATTTGTGCCAAAGATCTGAATTAATATTTAAAATACCAATGTATATATATTTTTTCTCTCTTCGTGAAATTCGTTATCACCGTGTGTCATTCATTCATTCATTGTCAGTTGAATTATAATATTATAAATTTTGCTGTATAAAGGCAGCCCCCATTCATTTATAAATTAATTGTTAAACTAATTTTTTTCTTTTCATTTCGTTGTGTTCATTATATTACCCTTAACTGTGTAAATTATTTAATTAATATCTTTTGTGTATTATAATCAAGGAACAAATCTATATTATTATTAATAAAAACTGTCATTGTAGACAAAGACTGGAAAGTGTAAAAGATAAGGTTTGAAAATGAACTGCCTGAAGTAACAGATATTAAAATTTTCACTTTTGAAGACATCATTATAAAACATCAATTATTTTAAAAAATTCTTATCTTACTTTTTTTCACCAAAATTACTTCGGGAAAGTATTTTAAAAAGGAACATGCGCGTTATTTTAAAAATACTACGGCTTTACATTTTATTTTTATCAAAAATTTAAAATTAGGTAGAAAATTGACCCTATAACGTGAGAAAATCGTTGAGAGCTTACAAAATATAAACCGTATTAAAACTTTACAAAACGTATTCTTAAATTGTAAAGCTTTCAAAGTATTAAATATTATCGTGCTGTGTTGCTCTCAAAGATCACGATCAATCTACAGATCTTTTCGACACTAATAACTAAATCACAAAGAAAAGGCCTATATTATTTTCCGCTTCGCAATATTTTCAATTTTAAAATATAAAAATTTAAACTCTTCAAGAGAAATCTTTTCAGATATCCAAGCATTTGAATCTCCTAGAATCAAATGTTAGTTGTAAGTAAAACCAGTACCAAGCTAGTATCCCTTAAACCCTTCTAGGTGACAACTACTATTGAGGACAAAATACTTGGTAAATATTGCTGAAAAATATTTTGGGAAAATGAAATTTTGGTGAAAAAAAGTAAGATAAGAATTTTTTAAAATAATTGATGTTTTATAATGATGTCTTCAAAAGTGAAAATTTTAATATCTGTTACTTCAGGCAGTTCATTTTCAAACCTTATCTTTTACACTTTCCAGTCTTTGTCTACAATGACAGTTTTTATTAATATCTGTCACTTCAGTCTTCATATTAATTAAAATTCTTTAGAAGATATGGGAGAAAAAGTCCTAGGGCGTTGCGCGTCCATCGGTAATCTAGCTTAAATACCAGCCGTCGGTAATACGGCTAAATTACTAGTCGTCGGTAATGCGACTAAATTACCAGTCGTCGGTAATCTAGCTTAATTACCAGTCGTCGGTAATCTAGCTTAATTACCAGTCGTCGGTAATCTAGCTTAATTACCGGACGTCGGTAATCTAGCTTAATTACCGGTGGTCGGTAATCTAGCTTAATTACCGGTGGTCGGTAATCTAGCTTAATTACCGGTGGTCGGTAATCTAGCTTAATTACCGGTGGTCGGTAATCTAGCTTAATTACCGGTGGTCGGTAATCTAGCTTAATTACCGGTCGTCGGTAATCTAGCTTAATTACCGGTCGTCGGTAATCTAGCTTAATTACCAATCGTCGGTAATCTAGCTTAATTACCGGTCGTCGGTAATCTAGCTTAATTACCAATCGTCGGTAATGTAGCTTAATTACCAATCGTCGGTAATGTAGCTTAATTACCAGTCGTCGGTAATGTAGCTTAATTACCAGTCGTCGGTAATGTAGCTTAACTACCAGTCGTCGGTAATGTAGCTTAATTACCGGTCGTTGGTAATCTAGCTTAATTACCGGTCGTCGGTAATCTAGCTTAATTACCGGTCGTCGGTAATCTAGCTTAATTACCGGTCGTCGGTAATCTAGCTTAATTACCGGTCGTCGGTAATCTAGCTTAATTACCGGTCGTCGGTAATCTAGCTTAATTACCGGTCGTCGGTAATCTAGCTTAATTACCGGTCGTCGGTAAT
Source organism: Phalangium opilio (assembly GCF_054372755.1). NCBI lineage: Eukaryota > Metazoa > Arthropoda > Arachnida > Opiliones > Phalangiidae > Phalangium > Phalangium opilio. Next base: position 197,539 of record NW_028324187.1, on the reverse strand, counting down.
CTAGCTTAATTACCGGTCGTCGGTAATCTAGCTTAATTACCGGTCGTCAGTAATCTAGCTTAATTACCGGTCGTCGGTAATCTAGCTTAATTACCGGTCGTCGGTAATCTAGCTTAATTACCGGTCGTCGGTAATCTAGCTTAATTACCGGTCGTCGGTAATCTAGCTTAATTACCGGTCGTCGGTAATCTAGCTTAATTACCGGTCGTCGGTAATCTAGCTTAATTACCGGTCGTCGGTAATCTAGCTTAATTACCGGTCGTCGGTAATCTAGCTTAATTACCGGTCGTCGGTAATCTAGCTTAATTACCGGTCGTCGGTAATCTAGCTTAATTACCGGTCGTCGGTAATCTAGCTTAATTACCGGTCGTCGGTAATCTAGCTTAATTACCAGTCGTCGGTAATCTAGCTTAATTACCGGTCGTCGGTAATCTAGCTTAATTACCGGTCGTCGGTAATCTAGCTTAATTACCGGTCGTCGGTAATCTAGCTTAATTACCAATCGTCGGTAATCTAGCTTAATTACCGGTCGTCGGTAATGTAGCTTAATTACCAATCGTCGGTAATGTAGCTTAATTACCAGTCGTCGGTAATGTAGCTTAATTACCAGTCGTCGGTAATGTAGCTTAATTACCAGTCGTCGGTAATGTAGCTTAATTACCGGTCGTCGGTAATCTAGCTTAATTACCGGTCGTCGGTAATCTAGCTTAATTGCCGGTCGTCGGTAATCTAGCTTAATTACCGGTCGTCGGTAATCTAGCTTAATTACCGGTCGTCGGTAATCTAGCTTAATTACCGGTCGTCGGTAATCTAGCTTAATTACCGGTCGTCGGTAATCTAGCTTAATTACCGGTCGTCGGTAATCTAGCTTAATTACCGGTCGTCGGTAATCTAGCTTAATTACCGGTCGTCGGTAATCTAGCTTAATTACCGGTCGTCGGTAATCTAGCTTAATTACCGGTCGTCGGTAATCTAGCTTAATTACCGGTCGTCGGTAATCTAGCTTAATTACCGGTCGTCGGTAATCTAGCTTAATTACCGGTCGTCGGTAATCTAGCTTAATTACCGGTCGTCGGTAATCTAGCTTAATTACCGGTCGTCGGTAATCTAGCTTAATTACCAATCGTCGCTAATCTAGCTTAATTACCAATCGTCGGTAATCTAGCTTAATTACCGGTCGTCGTTAATCTAGCTTAATTACCGGTCGTCGGTAATCTAGCTTAATTACCGGTCGTCGGTAATCTAGCTTAATTACCAATCGTCGGTAATCTAGCTTAATTACCGGTCGTCGGTAATCTAGCTTAATTACCAATCGTCGGTAATGTAGCTTAATTACCGGTCGTCGGTAATCTAGCTTAATTACCAATCGTCGTTAATCTAGCTTAATTACCGGTCGTCGGTAATCTAGCTTAATTACCGGTCGTCGGTAATCTAGCTTAATTACCGGTCGTCGGTAATCTAGCTTAATTACCAATCGTCGGTAATCTAGCTTAATTACCGGTCGTCGTTAATCTAGCTTAATTACCGGTCGTCGGTAATCTAGCTTAATTACCGGTCGTCGGTAATCTAGCTTAATTACCAATCGTCGGTAATCTAGCTTAATTACCGGTCGTCGGTAATCTAGCTTAATTACCAATCGTCGGTAATGTAGCTTAATTACCGGTCGTCGGTAATCTAGCTTAATTACCAATCGTCGTTAATCTAGCTTAATTACCGGTCGTCGGTAATCTAGCTTAATTACCGGTCGTCGGTAATCTAGCTTAATTACCGGTCGTCGGTAATCTAGCTTAATTACCGGTCGTCGGTAATCTAGCTTAATTACCGGTCGTCGGTAATCTAGCTTAATTACCGGTCGTCGGTAATCTAGCTTAATTACCGGTCGTCGGTAATCTAGCTTAAATACCAATCGTCGGTAATCTAGCTTAATTACCAATCGTCGGTAATCTAGCCTAATTACCAGTCGTCGGTAATCTAGCCTAATTACCAGTCGTCGGTAATCTAGCTTAATTAACAGTCGTCGGTAATGTAGCTTAATTACCAGTCGTCGGTAATGTAGCTTAATTACCAGTCGTCGGTAATGTAGCTTAATTACCAGTCGTCGGTAATCTAGCTTAATTACCAGTCGTCGGTAATCTAGCTTAATTACCAGCCGTCGGTAATCTAGCTTAATTACCAGCCGTCGGTAATCTAGCTTAATTACCAGTTGTCGGTAATCTAGCTTAATTACCAGCCGTCGGTAATCTAGTTTAATTACCCTTAATTGGTAATCTAGATTAATTACCCTTAATTGGTAATCTAGATTAATTACCCTTAATTGGTAATCTAGATTAATTACCCTTAATTGGTAATCTAGATTAATTACCCTTAATTGGTAATCTAGATTAATTACCCTTAATTGGTAATCTAGATTAATTACCCTTAATTGGTAATCTAGATTAATTACCCTTAATTGGTAATCTAGATTAATTACCCTTAATTGGTAATCTAGATTAATTACCCTTAATTGGAAATCTAGAATAATTACCCTTAATTGGTAATCTAGATTAATTACCCTTAATTGGTAATCTAGATTAATTATTCTTAATTGATAATCTAGATTAATTACCCTTAATTGGTAATTTAATTAGTAACCCTTAATTGGTAATTTAATTAGTAACCCTTAATTGGTAATTTAATTAGTAACCCTTAATTCGTAATCTAGTTTAATAACCTCTAATTGGTAGTCTAGTTTAATTAACTCTAATTGATAATTTATTTGAAGAACGTTTAATTGGTAAACTACTTTAATTACTTAAATTCGTAATCTAGTTTATTTATCTTTAATTGGGAGTCTAGTTTAATTATCTTTTATTGGTAATCCAGAATAATTAGCAGGGAAAAGTTAAAATGTCCATTAAGCTAGTTTGAATTTGACTATATCCGCGACAATTTAGACCCGTGTGTTTTGATGGCGTCGCTGTAGCGGCCGCGTCAACGTCACTGCAGCAATATTAAATTAAAGCCGTCTTATCTCACTATCGATAGGCCATTCCAACCAAAAGGCATTAAGAAGGAACAATGGGATTATTATGAGGCAACTATACGTTAAAAAAGGCCAACATTGGTCTCGCTGATATTTCCTAATAAAACAGTGTATAAATGCTAAAATATCGCAGATTGGGGTAGTTTTTAAAATTTAAAATTAAACATACTTAAAATTAATTTTTCTCAAAAACCTTAAAAATGGTCCTAGAAAAAGGTTTAAATTTTGATATAAAACCGTTCCCAAACGTAACAAACGAATATTTCATTTCAAAAGGGTGGCCACAAAATGGCCAAATTTGAAAAAAACTCCATGTTATTTCTATGGGAAAATTTAACTTTTTCACCAAAAGGGCTGATTAATTTTATGGAAATGAAAACCACCCTTAGCAACTTTATTTTTTATAAAATAAACTAATGAGTGGATCTTCTTGAAATTTAAACCACATATTGAGGGCCCGAATTGTAGTTCCGTGGAATTGTTTTAAAGCAGTTAATACAATACAAAAAAAGTTATATCCAATCAAAAAACCATCCTTATACATTAAAGTCAGTATGAGGTCTTATCTAAGAGAGCTACCGCTCTCCTAGAATAATTATTAAAAAGAAAGTTCTATTTTAAAACAAAATATACTGGTTTTTATTTGATACTAATTTGTGAGGCAAATTTGATTTTGGAAAAGGGAACTTATAAAATTTAAACGAGGAAGTGTTAATTCTATTGCGGATTAGTTGGGAAAATATAAAATAAAACCTATTTCCTCATCCTCTCATTGGAGAGGGTAAGCATAATGCTAGAGACTTGCAGCTCGAGCTAGTTCGAGAACGACAAGCGAGAATTAATTTACTACAATAGGTTAGTTTTGCAGTCCATCTTCGTATTTAGTCTGTATTAAGCCTTTGACAGGCGTCGCTTTACCTCGAATCTATGACCTACGTCACTTCACGACAAGCTCCAGTTTGTAACCAGTGACAAACTTATGGTAGGAACATATCTTATAAACTTATGGATAAACAGATGGACCCTTATAACTTCACGTTAATCCACTTCTGTCAATCAACACATTGGGAATCTTCATAATATAATATTACGTTCCCAATACAATAAATTATTTCGTAAATTGTTTTGTCGCCTTGGCCCTGATGTAAGACGAGGAAAAAACACAGTAGCTGTAGTTTATTGTCCCAAAACACAGTCCTTAGGCTCAAGAAGACGATTGCGTAAGGTTTCTTCATTCCCCGAGAGAATTTGACAATCTCTAGTAAACAACGTTTCTCAAGAACGATAGCGACATAAGGGTGCTCGCTGTTGAGTCGAGTTGATTACCAATATATTAAATTTTAGGGCAGGGCTATACCGTCAACGATCGAAACAAAAATAACCGATACAGGAATGGATTTATCTAGACCTACATATTTATTTGTTTAATTGTTATTATTTTCTAACATAATTTAGGAAGAAGTCAACCTATCATATTCTCAATTGTGTTTCTCTTATAGAACAAGAGTTATAACACCCCAAAGTGGAGATGTAATTAGTAATGCGATTATCAATCGCTGATTGTTGTAATCCTAAGTATAAGGTATCGTACACTAAAGGGTTTTCCCAGTGCCAGAGTTATAACACTCCAACTTTGATGTTAAATAAGGTGCATTATCTTAAAGTAATTTATTAACTCAAGTTCTGATTAGTTTAGAGCCAAGTAAACAGATACCGTCGAAAATAAGACATTATATCAAACACTTCAGGTTCCTGGACTTTTAATATAAAATAAATCTAAAAATACCACGGGAATTCCCAAGTTAGGGTTGACTTTTTCGCCAGGCAATTACGTGGGCGAAGAGTTCCATCCGCCATTCAAGGTTTTGCGACATTTCAATCGCAAAAAAAAACCCCCAATAATATTTAACTTTCCAAAGTTAAAATTTCATTTTTAAACACACCTAAAAACCCCGACTAAGTTAAACTAATTTTTCTGTAGCAGTGGGTGGCCTTTATGTAACTAACTCTAGGTATGTATCACGCGTAATTTGGCATTTGGACAGCTCATGCTTTGAATATTTACCCAACTAGAAGTGGGTTAGTTCCCGCCGGTCAGTACACCCATCCACCCCAGGAGCGATGACTCACGCGACACCACATAAACCGTGGTCCTTAAAAAAAAACCCTCCCCCCAACCGAACAGTAAATGTGCCCCAAAAAGTAGGTTTTACGTTTACAATAGAATGACGTCACGCTTGTTGTACTAGCGGTAACTATAGCGTAGGATGTAATTCCCTGTAAATCGAGCGTGGAACAATTTTCACGGAGGAAATCTTGTGTCAAGAAGCGATATCTAGTTTATTAGGGAGAAGGTATAAGATGCCTAAGTATTCGCGCGGCATAATTCCAGTCCCCCTTTCAAAATACAATGGGGGGGGGGCGTAAAAGGAGGCCGGGCTATTTCGCCTCTCCTCAGTCGGAAAATACGTAATTTTCGTCATTCGCGTCGGGCTGCCGTGAGTTTTCAAGAACCAATGAGATGCTGGTTGTAATTTAGAGGCGGGGATTAAATCCGGACCTACTATACGTTTGGACTGGAGATAAAGCTAGAAATATGGCGAATTTATACCTTCTCCCTAGTAAACTAGATATCACTTCTTGCTTCTGTAACAAGTCGCGTACCCACACACACGTTTCAAGATTGTACGTATTGTTTTTATAAAACCTTGTCTGACTATTTCCGTCAATGTTTTGTGTAGATCTTAATTATTTTGTTTTTTTCCGGCCAACTCATTGTCTGGAATACCGTACTTTTGTGATGTTTCATGGTTGTCATTTATAGAAAATAATTTCTTTTATCTAGTACCGCATTTACATTGTCTTATCACGAAGGACAAAAGAAAAACTTAAGAATAACATATCTGTTTCCATATTTTGAAGTGTTTGTATCGCATTTCTAAAAAAACTTCCCACACGTGACTTAACCTTACAAGAAGCGTTAATACCTTGAATTAATTACCATCAAAACAACCCCTAATGTTATTTCACTTAAATAATTAGAATAAATTTAAATATCCTCATTTTAAAATGTTTTAACGTCAAATAACAAGCCTTCAAACTAATAATAAACAAGCCCACGCTTCTTAAACTGTCAAAAACATATTGACAATGAGTTCAGTAACAGTTATCAACGCAACTCGGGACTGAAGTCGATGTTACCAGCGGTACATCTCTCTACGAATCTAAACTATGGAATTTTGCCTCTAGTACCAACTACCATCTCGGAACATAACCTGATTCGATCTAAAAGGGTGTAGGGCCTATATCTTTGGCAAATGTAATTTAATCTTAATTTTCACGCTCTTAAAAGAGACGGAGAAAGCAAAGTGGGGGGGGGAGATGGGGAGATTCAGTTTACTGTCCCGTTTAAAGGTTGTTTGTACCCGCAAATAATTGACATATTTAGCTGCCAGCGGGAAGATAAAAATTCCATTTCGAGAGAGCGAGGTCGATAATTTAATCAAAGGTAGGACTACCGGTTTTTCGTCTGAATCATTACGTGAGTAATATGAATATGTCATGTTACCATCCCCTTTCAAAAATTCAGAAGTTCACTGCCCGAAGTGATTACATTTTTTTTTTATTTTTAAATACCATTGGCTTTTCGCCTTGGAATGTGGAACAGTTATCACGAATAGAATGTTAATGTACTAATATTGAAATCAGATCCGTAATTTTTGTTTCTATCAAGAAGCGATATCTAGTTTACTAGGGAGAAGGTATAAATTCGCCACATTTCCTGCTTTATCTCCAGTCCAAACGTAGCTCCGCCCCTCTAAATCTCTTTGGTTCTTGATAAACTCGCGTCAGCGCGACGCGAATGACAAAAAAATTACTCTGTATTTTCCGACTGAGTAGAGGCGAAATAGCCGGCCTCCTTTTACGTCTCCCTTGTATTTTGAAATGGGGACTGGGACTATGGCGCGCGAATACTTAGGCATCTTATACCTTCTCCCTAATAAACTAGATATCACTTCTTGCTTCTATCTTTAAAGTAAAACTATCTTGGACTGGGTGTCAAAAGGGTTAATATTAAATTTATTCGAAAAAAATTGTTCATTTAATGATTTGATCTGTTTCACCAATACATTTTGTCAGTTTTATGACATATCTTAATTAATAACCTTTCAGTAATGGCCTTCCACGCGCAAGAGAAAATTCCCCCAAAGAGGTGAAAAAGAGAATTCTTCTCTCTAATTTCTTTACTTTTAATAAAAATTAATACCGATGATCAAATTGGCAAGGTGAAGAGGGCTATTAACTTTGGGTTTAATAACCTCCTTCCTGAATAAATATTAAATGGAGCTAAGCTAAATGACTGTAAGAGAAATCAGGGACAATGGATCCCGAAGACCTCAAAATCTGTGGAAATTGTTCTGTCAGCTGCAAGGCTAATTTTTTTTTCTTTTTATTATTACTAGTTCTAGTGTAATAGTGGTGATGTAAAGGAGATTACGATATATTACAGCTGTGCTGACAATGCCACTAAAGTTAGGTTTCCCCCAGACTAGATGATTTCGAAATTTGTTAATCTATTTCTCGCAAGGGGGTAATTTGTAATTATCAGTATCAGGAGGCTCAACTCGTAAAATTAGACATTTCTAATTTATGAAGGGCCGAATCCGGTTAATACTGGAATTAACTAAAGCCTTTCCAAGGTATTGGGATTTACTCCGATTTAGCTTCTTTTGAGTTTCAAGTGTCGTTTATCATTAAGGATTGGTTCAAGATTAATTGTTTGCCTTATCTTTGTTATTATTGCCATGACTTGCACACTTTATAGCCTAAAACCTGATAAAACGTGAAGCTGAAGTCTCACGAGTATGATGGAGTATCTTACAACAATTAAAGTCACTAAACTCAAAATAATTAATACTGTTGATGAAACCTTAACACAAGAAGCTAAACTTATCCCAAAGATAATTATGCAAATTAGTAGATTGAACAACGATGATCTACATTTAAAGGAAAAGGACCAAAAATTCAACCGTTCAATGTGCGGTCATTTCAACCGTTGCCTACGTTAATCAAGGCCTGTGCGCGGCGCCGATTTTTATTTTGGCAATTTAAGCTGCCAAATTCTCTCACCTGAGGCGCTATTAGCTGGACCTAAATAATTTGAAATGCTCATTTTCTCGCGCTTGGAATTTTAAATACTCATTTTCGCGCGCGTTTTGGTCCAGCTATCAATGAAATCTCGCGGTAAAATAGGGAGAAAATAAGAGGTCTCGTTTCTTAAAGGGAGGGTGAAGTAGAAAATCAAGTGATTTTTTTTATCGATTCTTCTACTAATTATTAGACCAGTCTGCGTAGTGAAACATCCAGGAAATACCTCCGAATGATTTTAAAATTCAAATTAGGTTCAGATTTTAAGGATAATTTTTAATAAGGACCTCCGACCAATCGCGTAACGCCCTGCCTTCTTGTTAACAAAATTCTCGTGGCACGCTCCATGTCTCGGGCCACGATTATCACGTCGCGCACAAACTTTATCAAATCTCGTGATAAATTTCATTCGACACGGAACGTGCCACGAGAATTTTGTTAATAAAAGGTAGGGCATTGCGCGATTGGTCGGAAGGGCTTATTTCAAATTACCCTTAAAATCTGAACCTAATTTGAATTTTAAAGTCATTCTGAAGTATTTCCTGAATGTTTCACTATGCAGACTGGTCTTATAATAAGTAGAAGAATCGATAAAAAATCATTTGATTTTCTACTTCACCCTCCCTTTAAAAGTCCCCCCTTCGAAACTACCGTGCACAGGCCTTGATTAACGTAGGCAACGTTTCAACGATGACAAGACCGACTCACCAAGGCTTACCACGCATCATTCAATGTCCAATTATTATATCATTCATTACACTTTAAAAAATCCCCAATTTAACATCATCAATATCTTAACACTTACCCTAGTGATGCGGCAAGTTGAATATTATCCATTTATCCATGATAATTAACGTAATATTTAGATAAAATTATGCCATTAAACCGTTAACAACGCAGCGTGTGAAAATTCCGTTCATAAAAGACTAGTAGACGGTAGACCACTTCAACGTACCACTCTGCCATCTAGCGGTGACCGAGGCTTCGACGAAATTGACAAAATGGCCTCCACTGCCACGTGAGACTATTTCGATGTAATTAAGAGGGGGAAGACACGGGGGTGAAATTTTGCCTTCCATGCCGCTTTTTGGCGCCTGCGCTGTAATAATTTCGCGTCATGAGAGTGCGCAGAGATGGCAAAAGATAAAACTCCATGTATGTCCCGAAACTGGGGGTTACCCACCCCCTTTTTTACACGGAAAGGGTCTATTAGGATTATTCCTTTAAATCCTACTCAAGCATTGAAAATTTAAAATAATAAAAACACGTGGTTAAACATTGTAAAACAAATTTTATTTCGTCATAAAATGTTTTCCCATCACTTCAGATCATTTTAAACCTAAATCCGACAAAACATTTTGGGATTTCGTTCATCAATTACAAGAAAAAATGTTTATATAATAATTACAATAATAAAAGACAAAAAAACTTAAAAGAAGTTGTTTCTGAAATTAATTTAAAAAGGGGTTTCTTTGGGTGACGATGTTGAAAAATGAATCTAACCACTACACATAAGACACTCGTCACGATTCTCCAATGAACAAATTAGTCCTTCAACCTGTTTGGCTTTACTTTCCTCACTTAGTTCGCCATGATGACCATTTTGAGTGGGGCCCGTAGGAGTGGCAACACCATTTTGTACCGGCACTTTGCCATTTGCATAGTTTTTGAGAGCAGTTTTATCAACTGTGAACTGAATTGCATTGACAGCTGGCTTGGTTCTCAAATAATACATGCCCGTTTTCAATCCCTTTAATTAAGCATTAATAAATTAAATAGTTAATATAGTATTTAACTTAAGCCTTGGTCATAAATGTAACGTAACGTAACGTACCAATTTCCAGCCATAAAAATGCATACTGGAAAGTTTTCCATAGCTAGGTTGAGCCATGTGAATGTTTAATGACTGACTCTGATCAATAAATGCACCACGATCGGCGGCCATCTTTAAAATATTTTTCTGCCCAATCTCCCAAACTGTTTTGTACAGGTCCTTCAAATCTTGCGGAATGTTTGGGATATCCTGTTGCCAATTTAAATTAATTTAATTCTAAGTGATTAAGCTTACTTTAAAGTTTAAACTAAGGCGCAAGTCATCATACCTGAATGGATCCATTATTGGCAATCATCAAATTCTTCATATCATCATTCCAAAGTCCCCTTTCGGTTAAATCCTTCAACAAATGATGGTTGACAACTTGAAATTCTCCAGATAAAACGCGTCTGGTGTAAATGTTACTAGTGTAAGGTTCAATAGCTTCATTATTTCCAAGAATTTGAGCGGTGGAAGCTGTTGGCATCGGTGCTACGAGAAGACTGTTTCTAATTCCTTGTCTATATTTTAAATAAAAATTAAAGTTTAAGCCCAAAATACTAAACTAAACCATGGATAAAGAATTCGCGTGCGGAAATTTGTTTTCACGCTATAGGATCGGCAACTCCCTATCTCGAACGACAACTTATTCTGTATACATTCTGTTACAACATCGGTTGTCAGCACGCGCAAAGCTAGGTCTCTATGTAATGTAGCTTTGCACGTGCTGACAAGAGACAAAAAACTTCAGGATCTTCAGGATTTAAAATCAGTTTAAAATATCCTGAAGTTTTTTGTCTCTTGTCAGCACGCGCAAGGCTAGATTACATAGAGAATGAGCTTTGCGCGTGCTGACAACCGACGTTGTAACAGAGTATATACATAATAAGCTGTCGTTCGAGATAGGGAGTTGCCGATCCTGTAGAGTGAAAACAAATTTCCTCACGCGCATTCTTCATCCATGACTAAACTATTACTATATCATACTTTGCGATCTTTTCCTTCAAAATACTCCAATCCCAAAGATCAGTTGGAGTAACATTCCACATATCATATTGCAAAATGCCTTTAGAAACTGGACAACCAGGGTATGTTTCGTAAGTTCCCTCTTTCTCAGCCAATTCGCAACTGGCTTCTAAGGCACCGTAGTAAATCGTTTCAAAGATCTGTTTATTTAGTAATTGCGCTCCTTCACTTTCAAAAGGTAGCCTCATTAAAATGAAAGCGTCGGCCAAACCCTGAACACCAATTCCAATGGGTCTATGTCTTTTGTTTGACCTCTCAGCCTAAAATTGAATTAAATTAAATTAATAAACTAAACCAGAAGGGGATAATAGAAGAAGGATGACACTCTGTATCCTCTTAATGCTTAAGTCATGTAACGTCATTCTTCCCAGGCGAGTGAGCCCTTTTAGTTTGCTTCCCCGCTCATCAAACTACAAATGGGTAACTCTCGCACCGTAAGGTGAATTCAATAGTTGTTTGGCACTAAATCCCCAGCAATCATCCCACAAACCTTGATTGTCTTGACGTGGGACAAAAACACACAAGCGCATGCATGCGTCTTGCCAAATATTTAAACGCTAATAGAGTATTAGAGGGAACTATTTATCGTGTATGTGATTCGGTTTAGTAACCTTGCTCTTAAGTGTTCCGATGTTGGGAAGAGTGACGTTGCACTCACCCAGCTTTGTGCTTGTACACTTCTCTCGAAGAGAAGTATTATATATACTTCTGACTAAACTTAATTATAAAGAGATTTTAAATTATAATTACTTCGGGAATCGGGTAGAAATTAACGTCAATAATCTTATTCAAGTTCTTGGTGACTACTTTGGTTACATCCTTCAACTTATTGAAGTCAAATTTTTGATCAGACGTCACAAATCTGTTTAAAGCTATCGAAGCCAAGTTGCAAACTGCAATCTAGAAAATTAACAATTAAATTAAATTAAATTTAATTAAGTACGCTATGAATTAAAATAATTAATTAAGGCCAGCGTACTTCATCTTTAGAACTATATTCAACTATTTCTGTACACAAGTTGCTACACCTGATGGTTCCCAAGTTCTTTTGGTTACTTTTAACATTGCATGCATCCTTATACAACATATAAGGAGTTCCAGTTTCAGTTTGACTCGTTACAATCGCTAACCATAAAGATTGAGCCGTAATTTGCTTTCTGTAACGACCTTCAGCTTCATACCTAAAATATTAAGTTACCCATCGTGATAAGTTCATCTTGAAACTTGGGAGCTCAATTTAATACACATTACTTAGTGTAAAGGGCTTCAAATTCTTCACCATAAACATCAGCAAGCCCGGGACTTTCATCAGGGCACATTAAGGACCACATTCCATTGTTTTCTACCCTTTTCATAAACAAATCAGGTATCCAAAGAGCGTAAAAAAGATCGCGAGCTCTTTGTTCTTCTTTCCCGTGATTCTTTTTCAAGTCTAAGAAGTCAAAAACATCAGCGTGCCATGGTTCCAAATATATAGCAAAGGCACCAGGACGCTGTAATTAAATTTAACAATCAGTGGTGTGCGAGTCCCGTTTTTTCGGTTTCGAGCCGAGTGCGAGTATCGAAACTAATTTCTAATCGAGTATCGAACCGAGTCTCAAAAATACTTTCGAGTATCGAGTATTTAGATAGGTCAAATTTTGTTTGTTCTTTCGAGTAATTATCGAGTCTCAAATATTGACTTGTCGAGTAGCAATTTTGTAAATTTCTTAAAAATAACGAAGATGTTCAATTATCTAATATGATCTAACTAGTTCAAAAAGATTGTTAGTGATCAATTAAACATTGAACAGGTGATTTTCAAAATAAATGCTCATGAACTCATCGTCTGCTATAGTTGTAAGCCTCGGACTAGAGTATTTGTCGAGTATTTAAAATGTTAAAAAGCTACTCAAATCTGTCTCGAGTATCTCAATGTGTTGTTATCGAGTATCGAGTCGAGTACTCGGCTCGATACTCGAACTTAACGAGTACTCGCACACCCCTGGTAACAATGCTGTAAAATTAATTATAACTAATTATTTTACTTTATTTCCTCCTTGATCCACGTAACGAGCTGTATTATTGTAGACACGAAGCATTGGAACTAAACCATTGGAAGTACCATTGGTCTAAAGAAAAAGTTACAACAGTTGAAACATCAACTTTTGAAGCTTGAATTGGGTCTTTGATGACTTACTCCAGCGATATAGCTACCAGTAGCTCTGATGCAGTGAACGTTGACCCCAATACCACCAGCGGATTTGGAAATTAAAGCACACTGCTTCAGAGTGTCATAAATACCCTCGATACTATCTTCACCCAAGGTTAAAAGGAAACAACTAGAAAGTTGAGGTCGGGGAGTGCCACTGTTGAATAATGTTGGAGAGGCGTGAGTGAACCATTTCTCAGAAAGTAAATTGTACGTTTCAATGGCTGCGTCAATGTCATCTTCGTGAATGCCAACAGAAACTCTCATCAGCATGTGTTGAGGACGTTCTACAACTTTGCCATTTATTTTAAGCAAGTAGGAACGTTCCAAAGTCTGAAGAAAGTCAAAATAATGTTAGAAACACTGGTTGATAAGCCTAATTTGCACTTTGACTGTTTGGGCTCGCAAAAACCAAAATACCACTTAAACCTAAGCCAGCTAACAACAGCTTTAGATTGGGAATTTTAGAGTGAAAGAGCTCAATTTTTATCTATGATGGTTCAAAATCAATCTCAACATCTCTGAATTGAGACTGAGGAACTGTCCATCAAATAAAAACCCAAATAATACCAATACAATTAATAATTACCTTAAATCCAAAATAATTATAGCTAAAATCCCTGTCAAAAATTATTGCCGAGTTTAATCTCTGTAATAAAGATTAGAATTTCAACATTGGCGTGAAAACTGAAAAGGGTTTGGTTAGTTTCGTTAACCAAAATTTAATAATTACGTCAGAATTAGCCATAACAATTTTGTAAGTTTTGTCAGAAATCATAGGGGATTTTTTTCCCGTTTTTTCATTCACCATGTTATAAAGATCGTCAATTACATCTGAATTATTATAAACAGCATTAAATATCAGCCTAATTTCCCGGTATTACAAAATAAATTACCGCTGAAAGCTTTTTTTGTTTCTTTATGCAAGTTAGCAACAGCAATTCGAGCAGCGAGTATCGCGTAATCTGGGTGTTTTGTAGTCATTGTTGCACTGATTTCAGCAGCTAGATTATCCAATTCAACTGTAGTGACCCCAGGGTACAACCCACTAACAACTCTGAGTGTTATGCACGGCTGTTTAATTAAAATAATTATTTTATGTCTAAGAAAACGGGGTTATGTAACCATTGCCGAAGCAGCTACATACAGGATCTATGTACTCCATATTCAACCCATAACACAATTTTGATATGCGAGATGTAATTTTGTCAAACATAACGTTTTCTTTACGTCCGTCTATTAATTTTAATTTAATTAAATAGGTACTTAACTTATTGTAATAATAATAATAAAGGGGTTAATTCATACCTCTCTTGTATACAAACATTTTGACCTCTAGTTTTTAATTACCCGTTAAGAAACAAATTAGGTAATAAACTATAACGTTAGCGATTAACTTTATTTAATTATAATTAATTATTAAAAGCGTAAAAACAAAACTAAAATACTTAGAAGTAACCGAATACAACCACGCTCCTCGCTTCAACGAGTTGGACTGAATGGAAACAATGACTTCGTTCCCGCGCTTTTCAATACCGGAGCTATTTTCCCGCCAAATTTCATAGGCCTATGATTCGGTTATTTTAGACCAATAGAAAATCTCCCCTCCGTTGTTTACAGTTCAAATGGACCAATAACATTTCTGTTTCTAAGAAAACAAAAGATAAGCGGGACGAAAGGTTAGCAACGTGCCCCAACACGCTTCCAACGGATATTTGAATTTTAAAAGGAACGTGGTAACGTATAATTATGCCTAATTTCCTCTAATTATTACTTAAATTACCTTTAATCATAAAATTGCCACGATATTATGGCGGGATTGGCTTGGAATGTGTTTAAAACCATAATTTTACTAACAAGCATCAGTGTTAAAGGACATGGACAAAGGGAAGATTATAGTCTTTATGATTACGAACTTACATTGTCAAATGATAAACTCGCCCAGGAAGGTCGCCAACAATATGAAAATTTGGTCCAATACAGCAAACTACCTCGATATGGCACTTGTTGGACAGAAGCTCTCATGGATTTGGAAACAGGATGTAAAGACTTAACCGAAGATGTCCAACGTAAACTCGCCTTCACATTTGCCAACTGTTTCCTTAAAGGCGCTGGACGAAAAGCAATTCGTTGTCCCATAAATTCACCAATCACAGAATGTTTGGCGGATGCTGATGACACTTCCTTCTCAGCTTATAGGGAGTTTTATGTCCACACTCAAAACATATGTTTCTTCCTCCAAAGTGAAGCTTGGCAAGCGAACACTATCAACACCATTTCGAAATTATCCCTTGTTTCAAACAAAGTCGCGTCAAAACTAGAGGAAAGCGGGGCAACCCAAGATAAAATTCTAAGCCTACAAAAAGATTCATACGGAATTCAACAAAAAATCATTCAACAAGGGGAAGTTTTGGGCCTAACTTTACAAGAATCCCAAATGAAAGCGGAAAAAGTCATAGAAGACTTTGAGAAAAGCACAAAAGAACAGAGATTGATTATACACCAAGTTTTCGACCGTATAGTGCAGATACAAACATCCGTATTTGGTTTATTTTCTGGCATTGACAGCGTAATTTTCTATACATCATCATTATCAACATCGTATCTAGTCAGCATGCCAGCACGAACCAGAGGAGCTAGGATTGTAATTTTTCCCTTATACGCCATTAATATGATCCTTGAAAGTCGAATTAAACGTCCGGATATGAGTAACGAAGACCATTTCCGTCTGGAGTTATCAAGAATGGAATATAACTGGTGGATTCTATTTTGGAGAACCATTACTACAGGCCTCGTGATTTTAACCTTAATTTTTCACTACATTCGTTACGTTGACTACAACTATCAAACTTATATGAAATTGGAACAAGTTGCCAGGGAAATGGCTGACATGAAAAACTTAATCCTAAATGTAACACCATCAAAATTGAGCAGCAGCAACAGCAACTTTCATTATCACCCTAATGCAAGACCATTGAGCTACGATGAAGAAGAAAACTATTCCGACTCTCAATATGACTCCACCTTTGTTGGCTCTTCCTCTGACAGTGATAATGACTCGGAAGGCTCTGAAGATAGCTTCATGTCCACCATAAGTTATACAAACTCAAATGGGGACTCACTACCATCATTTAACAACACTGCCATTACATCTCCATCAACTGAATATTCCTTGTCTCTCAATGACAGTACTGGAAGTTTTCGTTACAATTTGAGGAGTAGAAGTCGAAGCAGTACTCCGGTTAAAACGAACCCAATTTTGCTCAGAGAGAGCCCAAAAATGTTTGAAAAAGCTGTCAAAAGTTATGCCAGACGTAGAGCGAGCTAATCTAGTATACTTTTCAACAGCAAAAACGGATTTATGGGATAAGAACGTTGAGCGTAGCAAATTCACTCCCCATCCTCGCATACTTTATTGAGAAACTTCGTCTGCTTATATTTTGACTCCACCCACAAATTCTGTATATAGCTACTTCTAGAGATCGAATTTGTGGGTGGAGTCAAAATATAAGCAGACGAAGTTTCTCAATAAAGTATGCGAGGATGGTACTAGAGGCTAAAGCAGCTATGATCCGACGTTCTTATCCCATAAATCCGTTTTTGTCAACAGTGATATGTTTAAGAAAAAAATTCAAATATTTCCAGGATGAAATGATCGAGCATATTTTTAAATATATATTTTTTTAAAATAATTCTATATATATTCAAATCCAAAATTGTAAATTAATTAATTAATCAACCCTGTGAAAGACTTCCAAAATTATTTTCTACCTGCATAAACAGCTTTTATTCATATATGCTAACCAATATTTAAATAAACTTAATTCTATTTTGGTGCTTTTACTTTTGCGCGTTTGCTTTCCTTTCTTTCACCAAATTTTTCAAGAAAAATTCACCTATAATAAACAATACAATATTTTTCACGAGGTCAAGATCATCATTGAAAGAAATAACATAACATTATACCTTAAAAGAACATCATATTATAAATATAAAAGGAAAAATATTAAAAATAAATAAATGATCTCTTATTTATTACAAAACAATTAGCATTTAATTAGGCCTAGTCTTAAAAACGAGAACTGCCCAATGGGCCATTGGTTTAGTGGCGTCTGCTTATCAAACCTCAGGCGCGTGATCGAGTGGGCTATGCCCTAGTTCTCTCAGCCTGTGAGAATTCAACCAATCCCGTTTGGGCTAAGTGGTGACGCCATTAAACAAAATGGCGGCGCAGTAGTCCTCGTTTTTTTTTTTTTAAACTAATAGCCCCTTCCAAAAAGTTTTGAAAAAATGTTCTTAGTCTGAGTCAGTTCAGTTCTTCCTACAAACAGGAAGTAGTTTCCCCGCATAGCCTAGTTCACAACCTAGATATGACGTTTTTTAGCTCAAAGTGCGCATGCGCGAAGAACTTAAACAACAAGATGCACAAGGCAGTCAAACTTTTTGGAAGGGGCTATTAAATGCTAATTATTTTGTAATAAGAGATCATTTATTTATTATTTATTATATTCCCTTTTATATTTATAAAAAGGCCATTATTTTAAGATATAATGTTATGTTTCCTAAACTTTACCAGCTTTGTAGGAAGATCTAACTAAAGGTCCACTAGCAGTATAGGCAAAGCCAAGTTCATTCCCAATCTCTTCCCAATGCTTATACTTTTCAGGTGTGACATATTCCACAACCTTTAAATGCCTTTTTGTGGGTTGCATATATTGTCCCAAAGTTAAACAATCAACTCCATTTTCCCTAAGAGCTGAAAATTAATTTAAACTCTAGTAGTAATTTAATTAATTACAAATTAAAAATGAGTATAAAATTTAGTTAACCTTTCATTGTATCTAAAACTTGTTGATCAGTTTCACCCAGACCCAACATTATAGACGTTTTTGTCAATATATCCTCTTTTGTCTCTTTAGCGTGTCTTAAAACCTTTAATGATTGTTCAAAATTTGCTCTTGGGTCTCTCACGTGCCTAGTTAATTATTTATTAAGATTAATTAAATTAATTAGCTAACTTAATTGGTTCTAAGAGAATACCTCTGAAGCTGAGGTACAGTTTCTACATTATGAGCGTAAACATCTAAACCAGATAGAGCTACTCTGGCAACCGCTTCTAAATCACCTCTGAAATCTGGAGTTAAACATTCAACTAGTAGTGAAGGAGATCTGTTTAACAACAGATATTTAAATTTAAATTTTTAATTAATTTTAAGTAGGACTTTAATAATTAAAAACCTTCTTTTCAATTCCCGTACTGTTTCTGCAAAATGTTCCGAGCCTCCATCCTTTAAATCTTAGTTAAAATTAATTGCCTTTTAATATAGAAACCTACTTAATCCCACTTAAACTAATAATTAATTACCATCTCTATCAACTGAAGTTAAAACAACATAATCGAGACCCCAAGCTGCAATTGCTTTAGCGGTGTTTATAGGTTCATTTGGATCAAGTGGTGGTGGATTTCTTGCAGTTTTAACAGAGCAAAATCTGCACCCTCTTGTACATGTATCACCCATTAACATGATTGTCGCAGTTGCAGTGCCATGTTCTCCTCCTCCCCAACATTCTCCAATGTTTGGGCATCTGGCTTCTTCACAAACCTATGGTTATGGTGGAATTTTAACTCTAATGAAGTTATTTATCATTCTAAAGGACTTACTGTGTGTAAGTTTAAGTCTCTAAGAGTGGATTTAAGCTTGTGGTAATTTTTTCCCATTGGAATTTCTCGTTTGAGCCATGGTGGAAGTCTTAACCTGTGTAGAAGCATTACTATATAAGACATACAAGTTTAAATCCAAATATCTATGAAAATTACCTTCCAGATTCATTAGGTTCTCGTCTTAATTTCCCTTTATAATCCTCGAATGTTTCCCCACGAGGTACAACACCGGCAATAAAGTCGTGCAAATCAGGGCCATCAAAATTTGCATCTTCCTCATTAGGGGATTTACTAGAGTAACTTCTGATCTGTAATATAAATACCTCTTAAGCCTTGGCTTCTACTTTTAAATTCGTAAATTTTGTTTACAAATTCAAAAATACACAAACAAGCCTTTATATTTAAAAACTTACAGCACTATTTGAAGCTATTTTAATCCTAAAATCTGTTGATAAACCATAATTTATCCTAAATCCTGTACATTTCGCGTAGGTTATTAAGTTCAAGGAATTCTGAGGCAAGCGCGCAGCCATTTTGGATTGCTCGAGCGTGCGTTCAGTGCAAAAAAGTGGAATGAGTTAATGTCTGAAATAATACTGTTAGAATAGAAATTCTTTAAGTTTACGATATTAACTATACTCAGATTAACCTATCATACTTTAATATACCTTCCAAGAATTAAATTTACTTAAATAGCTTATTAGAAACTTTAAAATCGTTGGAATAAGACTATAGCCCATGCACGGCAGCTACTCCCTGAGCATTGCTGTATTGCGGGTGAAACATTTCTACAGGCGTTCTATGGGAAGCTAATGTTAAAGTTTCACCCTGGAAGGTTGCTTCACATATGAGCATATACAAACGTAAATCTTTCTTATTTTGCCTAAAATCCATAGATATATTGAAATATATAAACGAAATTGGTTAAAATCCCTAGTTGGACTCTGAACGCTCTGTCTAGGGTCAAGAGAGTGATGTCATCGCCTGCGTCATCGAAATATCTAATTAATAGCTTCCTCTGGTGGGAAATAGCTGGGATATCAGCGGCCATGTCGTCAGAGAAAGGCGGGCTACAGTAGTGCGGTGAAGCTGCCTCTTACCGTTCCCAGTAAAATCATTTCTCTAGTTCTCTCATCCGCGTACAGTGGTTCGGGTGATTTCTCCAATTGAAAAACTGATTTCCGGGCCAATACTGGGACCAACTGGTACACCGGATTCCTCATTTATAGCACTAGGAAAGGTGAGTCCCTAATTTTCATAATAATAATCCAAGAAACCCGCGGGAAAAAAATAATACTCCGTGAATGTTCGTTCGGTCAATGAAGTAAGGCTTAGAGAAAATATCACCGTGAGCTCTCTCACGTTTCCAAGGGATAACTGGACATAAACGGGTTAATTGAATTAAAATAGTAAAATTTCTATAGCGTTTATTTTGGTTTCTATTTTACTTAAAAATAGATCAGAATAAAAAAAATACAATAAATTGAGTTTCAAACCGAACACGCTATGCGTATGTAAAAAAGGCCAATGAGCAGAGAAAAAAAAACCGTGCTGCATTATAGGTTTGCGTGACATACCGCGAAAATAATAAAACCAAATACTGGCAATTAATATCCATCGATTTAGTCAACCCCGCTTTGCGGCTCAATCCCTAGCATGTGTTTACTCTACCGCGAGGCGACTCAACTGGAAATCCCACAGATAAAAGCCGCCTACCAAATTTAAAATAATGATCGGATCGAATCTTTACTAACGATCACTTTAAATTGGATTTGCGCAGCATGAATGGTATGAGAACTTATTATTATACAATGGTAACCCTATAGCTTGAAAAGAAAAACTATAGGTTTTGGTAACACTTTTAAATAAATAATTAAAAAAAAATTGTCAGAGGAAAGAATTCTTCACATTGTCCGATTTGCATTTGGTCTTATTTCGTAGCTTATATTGATAACTATTATACTTATGATAACAACAATAAACCGGGGGGGGGGCGGCGGGCTTTCTTGCCTCCAATCTGTAGGATCTAGACTAGTCTCACCAAATATTGCGCACAGTTCAGGAACTTTGAAGGTATTTAGTAAAGGGTCATTAAAGAGAGACTACAAATTCGTGGGTGGTATAGAGAAAGAGAAGGCAGAAAACTATAGAATCAAAACGCGAAAAGATAAGTCCCTCGCGATATGAAGGGGGGGGGGAGGGATGGTCCATCCTTATCCACCACCTTCCTTTTCTTTTTCTCAATATCTTTTCGACACCACTAAGATTGAAAGATTGTAGGGCTCATGGGCACACAAGCAGAAAAACGTCTATTGAAAACGCCGAGAGGTAGGGACAGAAATAGATTAATCAGAAGTTGTAAGTCAACAAATGGAACTTTGCCACTTTAACGTATCAATCGTGGATCAATCATAACTTCGGGGGAATATATTTCTGCTTTAGATAAACGCTGAACTATTTTACGCCTCGCAATGTGTACTTGCCTTTTGCTTGCCATAGCTAAGAAGCAAAAGATTATGGAATTGGAAACATTTTTCTTCGGAATAAAGAGTCACCGCTTTTCTATGAAGGATTTACGCGTCGGTCTCTATTTTTTTTTCTTTTTTCGTGTTTGAAAGAAATGACTGTTATTTAAAATATCGACAAATAGCCAACCATTCATCCCCAAAGGCGTGAAGAGTTGCCGGTTGCCACACACGCTATCTGTATACAGTATAGAAAAGGAATATTACAGATTCATCCGGTCTGCCAGATATAGTACAGATGTATGGATAATTAACGTAGTTGAATTTAACATTAACACTTCAGGCATTTTTAAAGACACTAAAAATACTAGTAATAAATGCGTCTAGCCTAAATGTCTTAAGATAGTATAGACCAGTCACCGTCCGTATCTCTCAAGCCAAAATACTGGCCAAAAAATCGTTTGAAAAGTGTGCCAAATGCCAAACATTTTTATTCTTTTTTTAAGAAAGGTGGATATTTTATTTCTTTTCGCCTTTTTGGAGAAAGGATGAAAAAGAGGGGCTAAAGATTTGAGAAAAGGGGGTCTTTTCGGTCATTATGGGCGGGCGTAGGTCATGGAATGCTATTTCAACCCTTCAACTAGAACTATGATAGAAAACAGAGTAAGGAATAGAAAGCTCCCATTTGAAGAATAGATAGTTTTCACACATGGAGGATTCATACCATTTACACCAGGAGGCCGGGCTACCTGGAGGACAAAAACCCGTCTGCTTTTGTCCTTAATGTAGCCTGGCCTCCTGGTGTAAATGGTATGAATCCTCCATGTGTGAAAACTATCTATAGGTTCTAAATAAGAGGGGAACATTTAATAAAAGACAGTTTTCTACTCCTCATTCAATTTTCTTCTTAGCTATCCTCTTCGGTCTCTTCAATGCCTCTCACTTTCAGTCTTCCATTTTTTATTATTCCTCCGAGTGCATGCCACGCCACCAGCCAGAAGCCTGATCGATTCCAAAGCCTTTAATAGGAGCTCGCGCCAGTTGGCGAGGGAAAAAAAAAGGTATAAGGTCCTCTGTCCTTTGGTGGGAAAGGGACAATCTTCATTACCGCCAGTTTCCATTCAACTCCTTCGAAGTGCCATGCACAACCGAGAATGCCAAACGCTTTAACTTCCCAAGATGTTTTATATTAGGCTTAGTTAAACGTGACCCGAGTCAATATACAAACAGGCGCGAAGAAAGCGCGGGAAAATGCAAAAGAGGTCAGAAGTTCAAAAGTATTCCGTTGCCTCCAGTAATACAAAGTTTGCGAATAGTGATAAAATGGGTTAACCTTAAATTTCTTGGTTCAATTCAGTTCAAACCAAAGATAAACAATCTTTCCCTTCTAACCCAGATAGAGAATGAGGCCTCCTAATTTTGGTATTATAACCCAGACGCCAGTATGGTTTTATTACCCAAATTCAGTGTGGTTATACCACCAAGAAGTGATATTTATTAGGGAGAAGGTATAAATTCGCCGCATTTCCAGCTTTATCTCCAGTCCAAACGTATAGTAGGACCGGAGTTAATCCCCGCCTCTAATTGAAAACTCACGTCAGCACGATGCGAATGACGAAAATTACGTATTTTCCGACTGAGGAGAGGCGATATAGCCCGGCCTCCTTTTACGTCCCCCCTTGTATTTTGAAAGTGGGACTGGGAGTATGGCGCGCAAATACTTAGGCCTAATACCTTCTTCCTAAAAAACTAGATATCACTTCTTGATACCACCAAGAAATGGCAGTATTTTCGCATAATATTCCAAGACCCTCAGACTGGGATGAATTTGGCGTTCTTTGTTGCATTGGGACCGACAGAGCGTGTGGGGTGGCAGTCAGGGCTTCAACGAGAATTATATTAGCTTTACGCGCCACTAAGCTACACTGTTTTATGAGGGTTGTATCTTTATTAAGGCCTTATTTATCGTGGGGTGAAGGACGAGCCAAAATACTTCGTCTTCTTCTTTGCCTGTAGTTAAGGGAATCCTGCACGTGAAACAAACCACAGAGATAGAGCTATAGAGTTCCACGAATAACGCGCTAAGATTACTATCACGTGGGATTTCACCCCTTGGATAAGACACACACAGAGAGAGAAGAGCGAAAGAAAAGAAAACGTTGCAGTAAAAAGATCTAGGAAGATAAAATATATGACTCTAATACCAAACGAGTAGTTTGGGGGTTCTGCGGGTCCCTGAACACTTGTTCTTCAATTTCTTTAGCTTGCCCGGGTAACAAAATGAAAAATGGTCAAACTCCAGATACCCTGGATTTACTTTCTACACCCTTTGGGTACTTGGCTTAGGATTTTCCATGAGTTTCCAGGGGAAATTTATTTCTTACGTGTATTGTTAGGTTAAAGTACAGAGGCTAAAGTGTCAATTCGGAGAAATATATCAATTGGGATTTACAAATATATTTATCTCAAAATAAAACGAAAAAAATCCTCTATGACTCTAAACATTTCCTAGTCGATCCTACCAACTTTTTAAATCCTTAGGATGTAATTTAACACTAAAAGCCCCCCCCCCTGGAAAAGTTGTAGGTACTATTAAAAAAAGACCAATTTCTTAAAAATTTCAAAAGTTTTCAGATAAAAGGGAATTCGACTAAACTTAGATTTAACAATTTCTTATTTTTTAATCTTAATGTTGGAAGAGTAGAGGCTATAATTACATTAACGCCTTTTACAGGATATTAAACGTCTTGTACTCTCTCTCGAAAATAAGATAAACCTTTATTCTACGTAATGTTTTAAAGAAAGTATAACGAAAGTATGTTAACATAATGTTATGACTCAAAAACTGTAGTAAGGGTAGTCTGTAGACATTAATAATAATTGAGCGTGAAAACTTCGTGTTTAACTTACTAATCTAATTTAGTCTCGAATTTGATATATTTCCTTGAAAATTTCTTAAAAAAGTTCAGTTTTTACTTCAGAGATAATGAATTTATTCCTGTCGAAAGATCAAGAAAAAAAACTCGTAAAATATAAAATATAAAAAATAAAATTGATAAAAACGCGAAAAATTTCGTTTAATTTAATTTTTTTTCGTGCCTCTTTTTCAAATAAAGAAAAAAAAACTACTAAGAACATATATATTTTTTTCACCAATTCTGACAACTCCAAATTCTTCCCAATACCGTCAGAAAATTTTCTATCTTTTTATTTCTGTTCATATATATATTATTTTTTTCTGTTGATTTTCTTTGGCGAAGCTTACTTCCACCAAAGGACTTATCCCACCAAGTAAAAAATACTTCTTCCAAATTCGATATATTTATAGCCGACATTGCTAAGTTATAGCTTATAAATAACAAGCTCGTAAAAGGACATATTGTTTCGGATTCTCCGAGTAATAATTTAGATTTGGTGGATAATTTTTAGCTGTGGAATTAACTATTAATTACAGTGTTGGCGCGGATGGTTTGGAAAATTACACGCCTTTTCCAAGGTCTCCCTGACCGTCTAAAGTCATTTTCCCTCACCAATTTTAATTGTACAAAAGTCCGAATATTGTAATTAAAAATGGCTATGCATCAACATGGACGAACAATAACAATACCAAAATTCCATGATATTAGCATAAGTTCATAAGATGTGTTCCTTCTATAAGTTTGTCACTGGTTACAAACTGCCACTGGAGCTTGTCTGGAAGTGACGTAGGTCATAGATTCGAGGTAAAGTGACGCCTGGTGACTGGGGCGATGTCAAAGGCTTAGTAATGCAGACTAAATAGGAAGCAGGACTACAAAATTAACCAAGTATACGACTTCAATTCTCGCTTGTTGTTCTCGAACTAGCTCCCAGTAAGTCTCTAGCATTACGAAGTATCATACTTATGGAACATATCTTATAAACTTATGATAATTTAAAATTCACTGACTTTATATACACATTTTCATCAAAAACCCCCTGATTTTTACATGTACTACATACTAGTTGTATTAAGTTATTAACCAGCCCCGATTTTCGGTAGATTGCCAACTGCTCCTGAATAGGGATAAGTGTAGATTACTACAGGTTCGTTTTATAGAGCTCTATCCCCTTTTAAGGGCCAAACTGGGCCTCTAAATACAGTATAGGCTTTAAGTTCCAAAAACTTTAGAGGATAAACTGAAAAAGGTTTACTATTGGAGAAGCAGAAAAAAAGATCATATATTGACGTGATCTAAGAGTTCTCGCCTTAGGCCTAGTTTCTCGGATGTTTAAAAGAAAAACCTAAGAAAGAAATAAAAACGAGTTGTAAAAAAAAATCTTCCTTTCCTTCAGAAAAAGTGCGCTAAGTTGATTCGAAAATCGAGTCCAAACACTGAAGAAAGAAAAGAAAGGCCTTTTATACCAAGGCCTATAAGATTTCAAAGTTTTTCTGGTGCTGGAGGCTCTATTTGAAGTCCAAATATTTCTATAAGACAAACTAGTGAGGTAAAGTTATAAAGCATCGATTTTAGGGCCAACTTTCGACGGTTATTACTATGATAATTAGTCAAATCTTTGCGGGTGTTATAGAGAAAATTTCCTTCTTTACAATGGTACCAAAAACTTGATTCTACATTATATTGAGTTCAAGCCGGGATAGATTCAATTTTAGAAGTAGGAATGGAGAACAGAGTAATCTGGGCGCGCGTCAAAGCCCCGGACGGACCCCCTTCCCCGGGATGGAGGGGTATGAAAGAAGAGGCGGGTCATAGCGACAGAGGTAAAAAGAAATTACAAATTTTTCGCCGTCCCCGTCAGCAACGTCATCAAAACGTAGTTTAAGTGAACCAATAAAATAATTTAAACTTTTCGTTACGTGTTGGAGGGAGGGGCTCTCTACTGGGCTATGAGTTGGACTGAAGTAAATACTTACCGTTCTCCATTCCTACTTCTAAAATTAAATCTATCCCTGGTTCGAGATAACAGGGTTTTAAACATTGAAACACTTTTACGGTATTGTAATAAATAAAACTGTCCTCTGTTGCCACCAAATACCTCAAAAGGGATCATACCAGAGTAAATGAAGTTTTATAATAAAATACGAAAGATCTAGAAAAACCCAAATTCTAAGATAACGTCTGGAAGGTTACGATTCTGACGGACAGTTCTAGGAAATGGGAATTAAGTCGCGCTGTTTGGAAGGGGAAAAACTTTTTAATGTGACGGAAGGCAGAAAGAGAGAAAAGTGCTGGAAATATTCCCTAATTGACACTCGGACGTTGCCATAACAACGCCGTTAGAAAATTGCCCATCAAACACCTTATACCGCAGCCATACGGAAAATAGCGGCGCGCGCCCAAACCCCATTTAAGGCTACAGTATAAGCTTAGGGGAGCCCAAATAGGTAAAATTGGGTTTTAACCTTACCCTACCCCGGGAATCCCTTAATATGAAAGACATCCATAAATTAAAGTAACATTTCGGGGTGTTTGTTCTGATGAGCATGAGTCTGCCTTGGCCCCGAAAACAATTAAGGATATAGTTACACATGCGCAGTAATTATCTTTTCTTTACCAGTGTACACCCATTTAACAGTACTTAAACTTACGCTAGATAAGGGTTCAATAACGTTCTTGAATTCTAAACTATCAAGAAGTGATATCTAGTTTATTAGGGAGAATGTATAAATTCGCCACATTTCCAGCTTCATCTGCAGTCCAAACGTATAGTAGGTCCGGAGTTAATCCCCGCCCCTAAATTACAACCAGCATCTCATTGGTTCTTGAAAACTCACGTCAGCACGACGCGAATGGCGAAAATTACGTATTTTCCGACTGAGGAGAGGCGAAATAGCCCGGCCTCCTTTTACGTCCCCCTTGTATTTTGAAAGGGGGACTGGGACTATGGCGTGCGAATATTAAGGCATCTTATAGTATTCTCCCTAATAAACTAGATATCACTTCTTGAAACTATTAAAGGCTACTCCACATGTGTCATTATTTCCTTTTTTTAAGGGGCTAATCAATGTTTAGTAGCACATATCTCCACAACTAAATGTTGTAGACCCCATGTTCCGTGACACTTTTCACTCAGTTTAACCCTAGCAGCATACCCTTTAATTTATGTCAGACTTATTAGAAAAACAATGCATACTTTCATTTATAAACTTCTGATAAAATGACCTAGCCGCGGGATAAAAGTCATGCAATAAACTTGTTATCGTAAACTGAAAGGAATAACGCTGTATCAAAACCTCTTTCCTTATCTGGTGTATATACCGCTGCTTCGTTCTAGGATATTTTAATATTTAAAAGAATATATACATATTTTCTTTTTCCTACCACTGCCAGAAGTGAAATTTTTATGACCAAGTATACTGACTGCCTCGCGTTGTAATTTACTTTTGCACGTAAAATGCATAATGATAATAATAATAATAATGGTTGCAATAACTCTTAACTTCGTGTTCATAAACTTCAGTTATACTTTCAAGATTACATTAAAATTATTATATATGGATGATAATAACGTCTCCACAGTTATTAAATTAGTTTAGAAGAAAGTTAGTTAAATCAGAAGTATGATTTACTTCTCTTCGAGAGAAGTGTACTTACCACAAAGCGTGGTAATTGTAACATGATTCTTCCCAACATCATCTAAACATTTGGAGTGGTCAAGGTTACTGAACCGAATCACATACGCAATAAATAGTTCCCTCATCTTTACTCTATCAGCGTTGCTTAACTATTTGCCAAGGCGCATGCGCTTGTGGACTTATGTCCCACGTCAACAAGACAATCAAGGTTTGTGGGTTGATTGCTGAGGATTTAGTAAATACCAAACAGTTATAAAACTCACCCCAAGGTGCGATGCCCATCTGAATTAAGTTTGATGAGCGGGAGAGCAAACTAAAAGGACCATGAGCCTGGGAAGAATCATATTACATAACTGAAGCATGAAGAGGATACAGAGTGGCATCCTTCTTCTATTACCCCCTTCTGATTAAATTTATAGAGAAAAGTTTCTGGCGCATCTTGAGCAACACCTCACTATTTTCAAAGGTTAGAATTCAATTTGAGCCCAATTTTAGGAGATTTTCCTGTACTAGGTCATTAAGGGAATACACCTAGCTCGTTAATTTTGTTAAATTTTCGTATTACCCGCCGAACAGCCCAGGAGAAAGATAGAAAAATGTGTAAGAATCGATCCTTAATTTTCTCAAAATCAGTTCTCGGTTTTCGCTAAGACTTGGTTGGGTTCTCTCGGTTTTCGAAAACTATGCATTAACTAACTTCCATCTCGATCCTTTCTGCTTACTTTATTAAAGTCTCTCTTAACGTTATAATTAAGTTTAGAAAAGAATGGAGAGGGAGAAGAATCTCAGAGTTTACTTAGGTTTAATGGATGTTGTCTTTGAACGGAAATTGAAGTAATTAAATTTTATAATTTTTCAAAATTAGAAGGGAGAGAGAGAGAGAGGAGAGAGAGGGAATTTTGATTAAATTAAGCGTATAAAGTAATTAGACTTTGTTTGAAGTACAATACCAATCAAATTTAACGGTAGTTAATTACTTAATTTCACTAAATGGGATGAAGGAAACCTTTAAAGTCAATTATAAATTACGACTTCCGATATAAATGGCTTAATAATGAAGATGAGAGGTATTACGTGATGTCATCGAACCACCAAAATAAGTTAAAATGGTTAATATTATAAAATTAATCATGCACCAGGTATAAATAAGTAGCAGTAAAAAAAAACAGTTTTTTTCTGTATTTCGGGAACAAAATAACTCGAATAGGCTGTAAACATAGAGAACATCTGAACTTTATATCAGATTGCACAATATCTTTTTACAATATCAAGAAAGAAAGAAAGAAAGAAAGAAGAAAAAATAAACAACAAGGAAAGAGTAGCGACGACCCCCTTTCGTCGAAGTACAACAAGATTTTATATAGATGTCAACAACTCATAACCGTATCCATTTGGAATGTGTCCCTGGTTGGGCTATCTTCAATTAAGCCCTTTATCTAGGAAATTCAATCAAGAAACGCACGGTCGGTCTGGTCGTGCAATGCCAGGCCCATGCATTGCAGCCAGAGAAAAGAAAATAGAAAATTCTCATGAAGACAAGCTAAAAGTCGACCGTCTCTGTCTGGTGGCTCGCTAAATAAGTTTCATCGGGGAGATTCTGTAAATGGAGTAGATCTTTCTGTAAATCATGGAGTAGATCTTTCTGTAAATCATGGAGTAGATCTTTCTGTAAATCATGGAGTAGATCTTTCTGTAAATCATGGAGTAGATCTTTCTGTAAATCGTGGAGTAGATCTTTCTGTAAATCGTGGAGTAGATCTTTCTGTAAATCGTGGAGTAGATCTTTCTGCAAATCGTGGAGTAGATCTTTCTGCAAATCGTGGAGTAGATCTTTCTGCAAATCGTGGAGTAGATCTTTCTGCAAATCGTGGAGTAGATCTTTCTGCAAATCGTGGAGTAGATCTTTCTGCAAATCGTGGAGTAGATCTTTCTGCAAATCGTGGAGTAGATCTTTCTGCAAATCGTGGAGTAGATCTTTCTGCAAATCGTGGAGTAGATCTTTCTGCAAATCGTGGAGTAGATCTTTCTGCAAATCGTGGAGTAGATCTTTCTGCAAATCGTGGAGTAGATCTTTCTGCAAATCATGGAGTAGATCTTTCTGCAAATCATGGAGTAGATCTTTCTGCAAATCATGGAGTAGATCTTTCTGCAAATCATGGAGTAGATCTTTCTGCAAATCATGGAGTAGATCTTTCTGCAAATCATGGAGTAGATCTTTCTGCAAATCATGGAGTAGATCTTTCTGCAAATCATGGAGTAGATCTTTCTGCAAATCATGGAGTAGATCTTTCTGCAAATCATGGGGTAGATTTTTCTGCAAATCATGGGGTAGAATTTTCTGCAAATCATGGAGCAGATCTCTCTATAAATGGAGCAGGTCTCTCTATAAATGGAGCAGGTCTCTCTATAAATGGAGCAGGTCTCTCTATAAATGGAGCAGATCTCTCTATAAATGGAGCAGATCTCTCTATAAATGGAGCAGATCTCTCTGTAAATGGAGCAGATCTCTCTGTAAATGGAGTATATCTCTCTGTAAATGGAGTAGATCTCTCTGTAAATGGAGTAGGAAAAGGCTCTAGCTACTTCTTAAAACCCCAAACCTTCTGCTCCACGTAAGTTTAAATAAAATACAAACGTGTATGGTATTTATGTTTCACTATCCCTTGAACCATCTCATCAACGTCTATATACCTCGCTCTATTCTTCCATCGGTCTGGATTCTTGAAGTTGATATCCTTTGTTCCATAAGACCAATCCTATTCCGAAGCTTTTATTTTTTTTTCATTACGTTTGGATACGTTTATCCAGGGCAGAGCAATGACACAGTTTGAGCCTGGACGATTAGCTTTTTTATCCAAGTTCTTTTTTTCCATCCCGGTACCTCATTTACAAAAGAAAATGAATAGGAAACGAAAGAATAAAAGACAGGGAGAGAAAAAGAAACTATAAGCTATTTTCATCTTCATCTTTTAATAAGTTCTTTTTTTTTTTGCCCATCTCCATCAGTCCCTTGGATCATCCTAGAGGGGTCTTCATTCTAGGTCCGATTTCGTGTGAGGGAAAGTAAAGAGATAATTTCCACTTTGGTTCCTTTCAAGCGTGTTTCAGGCTTGCCCATTGGGACAAAGGATTCATATTAGTTTTAATTTCTCACTTTTTTTGTTACCACGAAAGATAGTTTTTTCCTTTTTATTTCTGGGGGCAGGGAGAAAAGAAGTAAGATGGAGTAGAATTGATGATGGGCGATCTGCTTCAATCAAATGAAAGTCTCCCAGTGTAGCTCGCGCACGCCCCCTACACTTCGGTATAGGCGATTGTTAAGTGCTGCCACATAGCACCAATGCATTTGTATCAGAACTAGCTTCTATTTTTAAGACACAGGGGGCGTTCTTTACGTTTTCATACCGTACGACCCTACCTTAACGCTGAGGATGCTGGGAGGACTTCCTTGTCGTAGATAAGGTTCAAGCCACCATTGTAGAATAATGGCAGTACTACGTAAGCAAACGTCATACCCTTCTATCTCTTAGCTAAGTGTCATCCTCCTACTAGAGCGCGCCCTGAGGGAGGGATACACAGTTTACCCCCTCTCTACCGCCACTAGTCTATAGGTATGGCGATTTCAACTCCATCCCTATCTCCTTCAAGCTGGGGGGTTCCTTTTTCATTGATTCCGTATATTAAATTAAGGCGCAATCTATATGCAATTGCCAAGGCTTAAAAAGAAACTAACCTAATTCCAAATTGAATCAAAATTACGTCACACGCTCCAATTTATCTCCCTTCCCCCTTTAATTACCTATATCCATGTAACAAGAATTACTCGGCTCGGCGGTATGAGTATAGTATCTTGATAACGTCACGGTATATTACCCGGGAACCTTTTTTTCCTAAACCTTAATAATACGCGACGACTCGTTTCCTTCAACGTATTTTCATAATAACGCGATCGTTAATGGGGTCTGTTTTTCTTATAACATGTAACGAAAAATAACAATAATAAAAACCTCAACCAGAATATTTACGGTCCGGTCCAGCCCTCCTCTGCTTTCAACATTAGCTTAAAAAGAAACACGCCAGCCAGGGTTGGTTGTTTGCGGTTGTTTTTTTGTTTTTTTTCAACAACGCTCGTGGTTTTTAGATGAAAGGGGTACGAAAAAAAACACTGATTTTTTTTTTTACCGTGTGTCAACTGCGCTAGCCCCTCCAGCAAAAATGACACCGTTAAACAAGATGCACGAGGAAGATAACACCCACTTATGGTCGGACTAAGTAGGTATGTTTATATTAAGAAAGGTTCGGTCAATCCGCGTCCATCTTGAAAAATGGCGGCCAGTAATGTAAAATAGCCTTTCTAACGGAATAACGTCCTTAATTTTCAACCGATTTTATTAATATTTAGTATATTATACTATATACAGGGTGTTTCTGATTAGTCTGGCATAAATTAAGGGGGATGTGATGTTTTTAGGGCGATTCTGAGTTGAAAATGTAACTTCTTTCTCCATTTTGCCACAATGGACACTGTTTTCGAGTTAAGATTGGTCAAAGTATTTTACGGATGACCCCTTAAATTTAATTAAGAAACTGACTTAGACAGTGATTTCTAATTTAATTAAGGGGTCATCCCTAAAACACTCAAATCATAACTCGAAAACAGTGGCCCAGAACGGAAAAATGGAGATAGAAGTTACACTTTCGACTCAAAATTGTTCAAAGAACATCCCCCTTAATTTATAGTAGACTTATCAGAAACACCCAGTATATTTTAAAGACGGTATTACGCTTTTTGGGGTTGGATGGATACGCAGCCATCTTTTAAAATGGCAGCCAGAATTTTCCTATTTAATAACGTCCTTGAGTTTCTTAACTTTTAAGTATTATTCGTGGAGCGAATATTTTCACACTTGAGGCCTTGGTATCTACAAAAAGCCATCACCTCAATAAACCTAAACACAATTT
This sequence comes from Phalangium opilio, assembly GCF_054372755.1. NCBI lineage: Eukaryota > Metazoa > Arthropoda > Arachnida > Opiliones > Phalangiidae > Phalangium > Phalangium opilio. Next base: position 164,694 of record NW_028324187.1, on the reverse strand, counting down.
ACGTGAAGCTTAAAAACATACAAGTACACGAAAAATAAACGAAAAAAAAAACCCTCTAATGAAGTTCTTGAATTAATTAATGAAAATGACGCCTACGTTTAAACCTAATTGAACAGAGAACAGTGTACCTACAACGTTGATACAATATCGTATCCTAGCTACTACAATAAAGGCCCTAAAGGATTTAATGAAATTGTTACTCCGTGACTTTCTATTCTACCTACAAGATTATCTCTTGATAGTTAATTATTACTGAGTTTTGTATCAAACCATTAACCAGTGACCTTTAACATTATCTACGTTAGCCAAGCGAAACGAATAGTTAAACTATATGGTCTTTAAACATCAAGCTTGTTATATGTATAACTATCGTGGTAAAAAATGTATCAACCGCGGTTTTCAGTTCAAGTTTGCGGTATTGTTCCGTACTGAGAGTGTATTAACCTTTGGGAACCACCTAGCTAAGTCCGTATTCAAATGTCAATTACATTCAAATAATATTTTAGAATTGCAGCTACATGGTGTATTACGATTAATTACTCGAGTTTTGGAAAGGTAATTACAGATATCATATTCTGAAGTGAGTTACATGTATCTGTTATAGAACCACAGTTACAACATTATAACAGAAGGGGATAATAGAAGAAGGATGACACTCTGTTTTCTCTTAATACTTTAGTTACGTAACATGATTCTTCACTGGCGAGTGAGCCCTTTTTGTTTGCTTACCCGCTCCTAAAACTTCGGATTGGTATCGCACCTTGGGGTGAATTCTATAACTGTTTGGTATGTACTAAATCCTCAGAAAATCTACGCACAAACCTCGATTGTCTTGACTTGAGACAAAAATCCACAAGCGCATGCGCCTTGGCAAACATTTAAGCACTAATAGAGTACTGATGAGGGAACTATTTATCGCGTATGTGATTCGGTTTAAAAATCATGCTCCAAATGTTAATGGATGTTGGGAAGAATCATGTCACAATTACCACGCCCGCTTTGTGGTACACTTCTCTCGAAGAGAAGTATTATATACTTCTGCTAGTAGGTATCATTGGAAAAGGGAGACGTAGAGCTACCACATACTCAAAGGATTTCCTTGTATCTCTTATAAAACCAGCGTTATGATACTCCAAAGTAAAAATAAACGGGTAAACGATTTCACGTGAAAACTAATGCTAAATATTCACTTCTCTTTTAAACGATAAATCCAGGAAGTTGAGTTTGAAATCTTTTGAACCCAAATCCCGCCGTCACCAAACTAAAATTCAAATTCCCCATACACTCTTTCATCAGTTAAATCCTCCAAGGCTTAGCGTTATTCAGTATGGAGAATTTTAGGTCTAAATTTACATTACATTATGTATAGAATATATTTAACGAACCGATTTCTGTAAAATCAAATATGAAAGAGAATCTCCTCGTGGGATTTTTCAAATAAGCGTCTCAATACGTCCTACACGAGCAAACAAACACTGACTAATATAATCCGACTTTAGATCAAGCTGGCCCCTAAGGCTATCTATACAGGGTGTTTCTGATAAGTCTCAAATGTCATACAAGTACTCAGCATCTCCCTTAATTTATGACAGACTTATCAGAAACACCCTGTATACTATACAGCTTTTCAATCTAAAAAATATTCTTCCGCCCACGAATGGCAGAATATGTTAAAATTGCTTTAATGCAGTTCGGAATACACTCTCTTGAGAGTTCTAGGCCTAGGTTAAATAAAAAAGAACAGACTTAAATCAGTAGCGTATGTGTGGGCTTACAATATTACGTAATAAATATTTGATGGAACAGATAAAAAATCGTATAACATGCCTGCCTTTATCTATTTGTATAAAACAAAATTGCTTAGAGAAAAAGTACCATACAGGGTGTTTCTAATAAGTCCGTCATAAATTAAGGGGTATGTTCTTTGGGAGATTTGAGTCGAAAATGTTCTATGATCCCTTAAATGTAATTAAGAAACTGAATTAGACAATGATTGCTAATTTAATTAAGGGGTCATCCCCAAAACAATCAAATCTCAACTCGAAAACAGTGGCCCATAGGGCAAAATGGAGATAGAAGTTACATTTTAGACTAAAATCGCCTATCTCCCTTAAATTATGGCAGACTTATCAGAAACACCCTGTATGCACTCATTTCTATAATACCTACCTACCTAGGAAAGAAGCTTAATATTTGATCTTCTTTTAACGAGATTATAAAATCCCACTAGAACAAACTCAAATTCCCTTGTACAAACAGTTTAAAAATATATTTAGGCCTAATCCCACGTAGAACCGGGGTTTGGAAAAATAGGACAGCTAGTGGTGGGTGGAATCATGAATGAAGAGTTACCACTTAAGTAAAAATTAAGAATAATGGCGGTCGTCTATACCTTTAAAAACAGTTCCCAGGAAACCCTTCAAAAAATTTTAATTCCTCATAGGAAAAATAGGAATTTTCTTTAGGAGTTAAATAATTATATAGGAGAAAAAACTACGTGTTTTCATAGGAAAATATAGGATAATACACGGCAGGTTCAAAAAATAGGTATTATAGGACCGCTCGGCCACCTGGCATGCAGTTTGGTACATCCGCTTTATAAAGTACCATTTCAGAATCAGAAAAGGTGTTAAAGTTAAAGACCCAGGTCGGTCATCTTTAAACTATATAGGGTTCGTAGTTTTATTGGATTGTACATTTTTATTCTCTAGCACTTGAAAAAATTGCATTTCTAAAGGGAAAGTAAAATAATTTCAAGTATTTTTTTACCAAATAAAAAGTTTAAGGTTAAACAAAGGTAAATTGTGGCGTGTCATATGTCCTTTGAACGAGAACCTAGGAAATGGTCCGAATCTACATACGAGGTCCGGGTTTATTTGAATACATTTTCTGTTCTCGAATTCATGACGTTGAGTTCCTTCCCCTTTTTTTCTTATTCCGGACAATGTCCACCCAAATAACTCGAATAAACACAAAGGCGGGGATAAGAGTTACAAGGCATTATTTCTCTAATATTAAACAGCCTTTTTCTTAAACTTCACTACCATTCCCAGTAATCAAGATCATCATGGTGAACGAATAAACTCCACTATACCGTTTACTCTGAGATCCAGGACCAAATCTCTATTACGTTTGGGTAGGGGGTAGGAAAATTGCAATTTCTTGCACGTTTAAAAGGGAATGTTTAGGGTTTTGATAGTAGCTGTCCGGGCTCTCGGTTGGCTGACGTTATACCACAACGAACACGTCAACCCTTGCAAAATGGTCGGTCGAATAGAGAGATGGGTATGGGGTATACTTTTCGCCCGAATCTCCTATGAAATACAGTTCTCTGAATCGGAAAATTTGTTGGGAATTTTATAAAGGAGCCTTATTGCCATTCAAAACACGCTTTTTTACTGTCGACTTTCACTAGAAATCGTTAAGATTTTGCCTAAATTTGCTCCAAGAATATTTTTTACGTTCCATGGAAACTCCTGTTTATATCGAGATAAACTTTACATAATCCTTCCTTTTATGATTCCTTCCTACCACCAATATATAGTTTTCAGACTTGGAGGATTGATACCATTTACACCAGGAGGTCAGGCTATTATAGGTGGACAAAGTGCAGTGTACCAAGTAGCTTGGACTCCTGGTGTAAATGATTTCATCAATCCTTCCTTTCATGATTCCTTCTTACCACCAATGCATAGTTTTCAGACAAGGAGGTTTCATACCATTTACACCAGGAGGCCAGGCTATAGCGGACAAAGTGCAGTATACCAAGTAGCTTGGACTCCTGGTGTAAATGGTTATGATTCCTTCTTACCACCGATACATAGGTTTCAGACAAGGAGGATTGATACCATTTACAACAGGAGGCCAGGGTATTAGGCTGACAAAGTGCAGTATACCAAGTAGCTTGGCCTCCTGGTGTAAATGGTTTCATCAATCCTCCTTGTCTGAAAACTATGCATACACCATCGTGGGTCTCCATGAGCTCGTAACCTTTGCAGTATGTCCTTTTAAGGTTGCCAAACAATGAATACTGTGAAAATACATGATGCAAATAATATCTTTGAATGTTCTCAGGTTCTTTATGGGTTCTGGCTGGATTCGAGGCAAAGGTAGCACTTGCGTAATTATTTTAAAAGGAAAATATATTCAAATTAGACAGAATATTCACGTCCCCAAAAACAAATACTCAGATTTCCGCAGTGAAATCTTGTTTCTTTTTTAGGTCTCAGTTTTCTAATAACTCTTTTTTTGGCTAGGTTTAATCATAAGATCATAAGATATGTTCACCATAAGTTTGTCACTGGTTCCAAACTGGAGCTTGTCATGAAGTGACGTATGGTCGTAGATTCGAGGTAAAGCGACGCCTGGTGAGGCGCGGTCAAAGGTTTAGTACAGACTAAATAGGAAGATGCAAAATTAACCACCGAGTGTAGGACCTTAATTCTCGCTTGTCGTTCCAGAACTAGCTCGAACTGTAAGTCCCTAGCATTACGAACTTGTATAGGAAGTGTCGTCATACTTATGGAACATATCTTATAAACTTATGACATTAGGCTTGGGCAAAAAAAGCCTCGTTTTCATTTCTAGCTAGACCGAATAAAAAAAAAGAAAAAATGTCGTCTCTCTCGCACCGGTGAATTCATTTTGTAACTAGAAATTAGCAGACGCAATCAATCCTCGAGGGAATTTGAACTAGGTTTTCCAGACTTATTATAGGGATTTGGATAAGTTTCATCACCGCGCTCTAGCGTTAAATTTCTCTTTTAACGACAAAAATGAAAATAATGGAGTTTCCATGTTATTGGCTCTGGCTGGCAAGGTGAAATTAAGAGGATTTAACCTTTGTCAGACCTAATAAAAATTATTTCCCATTTATAAATAAAAACAAATTAGTATTTGGGATTTGTTTGGGACCTTTCAGTCGCGAAAACCTAAATACAATTGATTGTAAAGATAATCCAGGATTCGGAGAAAATTTTTATATTGAAAATCCCTGACCTTTGCAGCTTATTTATGACGAAATTTTACCAATATCCCCGAGTCCTGACCATTTCAAGGTGTTTACCAGAGCCCACTTCATAATTATACCTGGGCCCATATTTAGCATTGCTTGAAGCAATCATGGTTTGATATACCAAACGAAATCCCTGACCAAACTTTAAATCCCTGACTCCCCACGCCCCAATTTCCTAAATCAAATCCCTGACTTATCAAGGTTAAGTACGAACCCTGTAATCTGGCTTAATCGAATTAATCTCTTTACGGTTTTATTGCTATGGCCCACAAAAAAGTCCTGCATGGGCACCGGTTGCATTTGCGCTTGCGCATTATATCTAAAATTCCAATATAAAAGCCGCAGAGAGGCATTTGATGGCCCTGAACCCCTAGATGCTATTAGCTGGAAATATCCAATCTTCGTAATACGGAGTGTTTCGGATAAGTCTACCATCAATATAATTGCGTTCTTTGGGCACAGAAATGAGTGGAAAGTTCATGTCAAAGAACATGGGGGCCTACAATATTTAGTTATTATAGAGATAATTGCTCCCCAACATTGATTGGCCCCTAAAACAATAGCCACATCAGGGATAGATTTAATTTTAAAAGTAGGAATGGAGAACAGAGTAATCTGGGGGCGCGTCAAAGTCCCGGGACGGGGGGGGAGTATGAAAGAAGAGGCGGGTCTTAGCGACAGAGGTAAAAAGTAATTAGGCATTTTTCGCCGTCCCCGTCAGCAACGCCATCAAAGCGCAATTTAAGTGAGCCAATAAGATAATTTAAACTTTTCGTTACGTGTTGGAGGTAGAGGCTCTATACTGGGCTGAAGTAAATACTAACCGTTCTCCATTCCTACTTCGAAAATTAAATCTATCCCTGGCCACAGCTTTACTTTAGCAGCTTGGGCACACTTCTACATATTTAATAGTTTACTTTTGCTAGATAAAGGTTCAATAACGAGATTAGATTGAATGAAGACTACTGAATACTAAGTTAATCCAAGTATAAAGCAAATGAATAAATATCGTGAATTCATTTTATATTTCATGATATACCGTTAAAATAAGCGTGATTTGCATAACAAAATCCTTAATACCTAAAATTTAAGATTTATAAACACTGTTGACCCCTTTTCCAGACTCCATTTTCTTGAAGAAAAAGGAGAAAAAAAAACTTAATAAGAATATTCTAAAAGTCAAACAACTTTAACTCAAGAAAAACATTTCCTAAATATAACAAATATGCAAATTTTTCTACTGCGGATTTGACTGCCTTAATAAAGGTTTCGTTTCAATTCTCAAATCTGAGAAGTTATGAAATAATACCAATGTTTTAAGTTTTTAAAGGTAACATAACATTATACCTTACATAAAACTGTTTTTTCCTAATTATAAAAGGAAAAATATCATAAAAAAACGATATCTTATTACAAAATAATTAGCATTTAATTAGTCTTAAAAACAAGGAATACTGTGTCGCCAGTGGTTTAGTGGCGTCTGCTAGCCAGAACCTCTTACCCCTACGGGATTGGCTGAATACTCATAGGCTAAGAGAGGTATAGTGTGTAGAAACGGGATCTTTTCCTTTAAATTAAAAACCACACTTTTCTCTACCAGGAATTTATTACTTTAATAACTTCGAGGTTATCCATTTCTCTTAAAGAATAAGAAGGATGGGATTTTCAAAGAATTCTATGAATGTTTAAAAAGAGAGGCCAAGGCTTAGGTGAGTGAAGAAAAGAGAAATGGTATATAGGGGAGAAGGGGCCGAAGATCTCCGGTAGTTTGCACCACTTCTTCTTCCGAAAACTCTTCAAAAGATTAGCCCCCGGTTTTAAAAATGCATACTCACGCGATACCGCTATCTAGTTTACCCCCCCCCCCTTTGGCCTCCGGAAACATCCAATAAAAACGTACAAGGCTTTCCTTAATGTTTAAACAAAAGAAGCTAGGATCACCGATAGGCCCCACCAAATCAAATGTCCCTAAAGCCTAATACTGGGGAATTAAAACAATCTTTGTTTAAACTATAATCCAGTCGTGTCTCCAGGTAATAAATTATGGGACTAGATACGAATCAGAGATAAAGTCTAACCATCCCATAAGGTTATCAGAGTCTTCCCCCTAAGTAGGGCCCGGGTCTTATCTCCCTCCAATAAGCATTAATGCAGACTTATGGACCCATTCATTTTATACCTACCTTCCATCGCGCATGGTCCGTTTTTATATTAACTGAACATACGTTGTATAGTTAGGTTGTCGTATGGCTTAACCGCGTCTTGGGGCTTTATTTTTGTAGAAAGAAAGAAAACAAGAATGATAACGCCAAGATAACCTCAAACCACGAAGGGATACTCTTATCTTTCATACATTCTTTTTGGATACAGAACAAAGTAAGGGAAAGGTCTGGGATATTGGTTACAATATAAGTTCTTCAGATATGTTCCTACCATAAGTTTGCCACTGGTTACAAACTGGAGTTTGTCATGAATTGATTGAGGTAGGTCATAGATTCGAGGTAAAGCGACGCCTGGTGAGGCGCTGTCAAGGCTTAGTACAGACTAAATACTAGACTAGATGGAAGTCCTGCAAAATTAACCACCGAGTGTAGGACTTGAATCCTCGCTTGTCGTTCTCGAACTAGCTCGAGCTGTAAGTCTGTAGCATTACGAAGTGCAGGTAGTGTCGTCATACTTATGGAACATATCTTATAAACTTATGCTTACGCTTATTGTTTCTAGACGGCGAAGTGAGAAAAAGTGAAAACTACTCCGGTCTTTGAGCCAATCAGAACTTGCAATCCGTGTAGAAACGGATTCAACAAAATTAGAGTAAGACTCTTGGATCTTCTTCATCTATAGGAGGAAGTTAATAAAGACTTTGCGGTTGAACGAGCAAGGATTCAACCACGCGAAGAGGGTTCAAACCCTTTACTTCCTCAGACACTAAAAGAGCGAAGAGTGAGGGAGAGAGAGGAAGTTTCTTACTATAGCATAATAGTTTTTCTTCTATCCGAGTTCGCTTCCCAACAGTAACCCTTGGTGATGGACAAGCCGCTTTACTCTAATGGACCTTCTTTTTTTCTGTCTCTCTTTTCACACAGTTATTAAAACCGAAGTTGACAAAAGCTTTTGAAGTCAATATTTGAGCGGTGCTACCAAGGAAAATTGTTTGAGCAAGAGTCAGGGGTTATTTTAAGAGCTTTTGTTAGATTTCCGGATGATTTTTAGAAATTTTAGTTGATAGGTTTATACATATAACGTAGTTTGAGAAGTCGTCAAGAGAAAAAAATTGGTTTTAAATTTTATAAACAAGTTTTTATGGGTTCGATGATGGATTAAATTTTATAAGAAGGTCGCCCATTATGATTACCACTCCAACGAGGGGACGTACTTCTTTTCTCCCTCCATGGCTTATTATGGTCAGGGATAGATTTAATTTTAGAAGTAGGAATGGAGAACGGTTAGTATTTACTTCAGTCCGACTCATAGCCCAGTATAGAGCCCTCCCTCCAACACGTAACGAAAAGTTTAAATTATCTTATTGGCTCACTTAATCTACGTTTTGATGACGTTGCTGACGGGGACGGCGAAAAATACATAATTCCTTTTTACCTCTGTCGCTATGACCCGCCTCTTCTTTCATACCCCCCGTCGCGTGGAAGGGGGTCCGGGACTTTGACACGCGCCCACATTTCTGTTCTCCATTCCTACTTCTAAAATTAAATCTATCCCTGTTATGGTACATTATTCAGGGTTCATACAACTTTTGGTATTAAACCGATTTCCCTGAGTTTTCCATGCAGGCTTGTATGAACTCTGTTATTCCCGTTGAAGGGCTCTATGGTTTATGGTTTGAATATACCATATGTTTCAAAATAGTGGTCAGAAAACTAACCAAAGAAACGCCTATCCATTTGCTATGGCTATACTGTAGTTTGTTTGCATAATCTTAACCCCTATGAAGGTACTAAAAGAAAATACGCATTCGTTTGACGTCAAGGTAGAAGATCCAATATACTTTCCATCCATTGGTTTTTGGATGTATATATACACATCCAATTTTCCGGGGCACGCACATCATTCGTTCGGTTTTCCAAAAACGAAAATAACCACCGAGAAACAGTATATAAGCGACTAAAATACGTTTTGCGCAGTCAGAGACGGTAAATCCTTTCTGTAAACACCAGAAAATCAGATGCAAGGAACTATATTCCTAAATCTATACCGATCTTTCGGCAATATAAATCCTTTTCGAGTTCTGTATAAGCAGAAATACTGTATAACAAATGTAAAGGGTTAGGAAAACATCACCAAGGCCTAGTAGCTACAGAGCTTTGTTCCATGGGTCGGTCAGGATAAATAAATTATAAAATTTCAATCTTATACTGCATAGTTAAATCTAGAAGTCATATCTAGTTTATTAGGGAGCAGGTATAAATTCGCCATATTTCCAGCTTTATCTCCAGTCCAAACGTATAGTAGGTACGGAGTTAATCCCCGCCTCTAAATTACATCCAGCATCTCATTGGTTCTTGAAAACTCACGTCAGCGCGACGCGAATAACGAAAATTACGTATTTTCCGACTGAGGAGAGGCTGCGAAATAGCCCGGCCTCCTTTTACGTCCCCCTTGTATTTTGAAAGGGGGACTGGGACTATGGCGCGCGAATACTTAGGCATCTTAGACCTTCTCCATATCACTTCTTGGTTAAATCCTTATATCCCGCTGAACAATATGGTATCTACTTCCGCCCAGAAAACGGAAACGTTGTTAAAAATAAAAGAAAGTATTAGACCTATACCCTGGTCGTATATAAAAACAACGCGACGAATTTATTGAACCAGGGATTTTCTACTTTCTATTTTTTTCTTATTTTTTGTTCTTTTCTGGTTTCTCGCGCTAAAATCTGGTCACGTGTTTCAATTCAAAAGAGTTTGCAATGCGGCAAAAGCTTCAAGAAGTGGGGATTACTTAAGGTTTAAAGCAAACCATTCATGGTTCCCAGTCTTCTACGTCACTGCACTCTTAACTGGGTAAGGTTCTCGTGTACCAAGGGAAGAAATGGATCGGATCTAAAAAACTGTAGCAGAGATATGTCAGGAAATAAGCTATATAGTATACTATTTATTTCACAATGCAGGCTCAACCAAGAAGTCGGTTAGAACCGACTAAGCCTTTTCGGTTTCTCCAGAGAATTGTCTAGCCTGTTCTAGAATCTACTATTACACGAACGGATAGACCTAAATGTTCTCTGTACCCTTTCAAAGCAGGCTGTACTCTCCTATACTCCGTCTTCAGCAAAAAAAAAAGTACAAAGCCTAAGAGAGAAAGAGAGCCTGAATTGTTCCTTACAACCAGAAGTGAGATGAGACTAGAAGTGAAGGGCTCTAGCATTGATAGTAGATCCTGGCACTAGTCACTAGTGAACAAATTTGAGGATGTTATGCCGCTTCCATCGAGCCTACGCCAGAGAGAAAAAAATTGGTCGAGTTTCAAAAACATTTCCTACCCCCTTCCCCTCGACCTAAAGCCGCGGATCACGGACGCGGGTGCTGGAATCTAGTTCGGCCGTCTACCGCCACGAGCGTCTCACGTTTTGGAGGGAAAATTCAGAAACCGCTACTAGAGGGCCAACCGTTGGTGTGTTATCAAGAATATTCACTTTCGCCGAGTGAAGAATTTGGTTAGCTCAGTACTTCTGGTCTCATCTCACTTTCGTCACTACTCGCATCTCTGACTAAAATCCACTAGATTGTGTCGAGTTTTACTCCTTAGCTTTTGATTCGTTGATTGTTCCCTCGTGACTTGTGTTTTCGCCTGTACTTTCCGCGTACTGCAAAGAAAAGATAGTAAAGACCATGTATTATATATTGCAAACTTAATTAACGGTATCGTCATGGAAGCTCTGCCTATAACTACATGACAAATATTAAATCATAATGAAAACTATACGTATAATCAGTATAATCAAGAAGTGATATGTAGTTTATTAGGGAGAAGGTATAAGATGCCTAAGTATTCGTGCGTCATAGTCCTAGTCCCCCTTTTAAAATTTTTCCTCAGTCGGAAAATATGAGTGTAATTTTCGTCATTCGCGTCGCGCTGACGTGAGTTTTCAAGAACCAATGAGATGCTGGTTGTAATTTAGAGGCGGGGATTAACTCCGGACCTACGTTTGTTTGGACTGGAGATAAAGCTAGATTATAAATGTGGCCAATTTATACCTTCTCTCTAATAAACTAGATATCACTTCTTGGTATAATAAAACTATAAAGTATATTATAAATCAATATTTTATAACATATAAATATAAATATATATATTCGTTCCTAAAAGGAGGAAAACCAACAAAACAAAAAATCCCAACCCCTCATCCATTTTTCATGGAACCGTTTTAATAATATACCATGGGTGGACCCAAGGGGTGCTCGATCGAGTTTCGGAATTTTCAAATTTTCGCGGGCGGTTGGTCTGACGTCACCGAGAGACCCCCGAGGGGGAAGAATGTTTGTTTTTGCTTGTCAAGGCCATTGATTATACGAATAGGGAAGCAATTTCAAAGTTTTCAAACTATTTTCATCCCATTTTTTGTTATTTTTACGTGCAAAATGTTCGAGGGAAGAGTTTTTATTACATTATTTTCAATAATATTGTTGAATTTAGGAGGCTGAACGCCGAATAATTGACCATGGTGTTTTTGACTTTTTTGCTATTGCCAAGGCCCAAGGGTATTTGATTATTCAAATTTAAGGATATTTAGTTATTTTTTCTTTTAGGGCTTTAAAATATGAGAGAGAAGTGTTTTTTTTTCTGTTTATCGTTGAATAATTTTCAATTATATTCCCCATCCATTGTAGTACTGAACTTTACAACCCCAATGGCTAAACTTTGCAAATTTAAGGTAAAGAATGGATAATTGGATATTGAAATTGAATGCACAAACTACAATAGTTTACATGTTTCAGAATTTGAAACAAACCAATTTAAAGCAATGTAAATTATTGTGGTTAATTATTGCAATATATTTTGTCTACATAGCGAGATTACGTTGGATATATTCAAGAAAACTGATGTAATTCTGGAATAAACACAAACATTCGTTGCTAATAAACACTTTTTTTTATTAAATATGAATCTTTAACATAACAGATGAAAGTTAGTCTGACTTGTAGAATCATTTCTAGGAACATTTTTTTATTAAATAATAAATATGAATCTTTAACGTAACAGATGAAAGGTAGTCTGACTTGTAGAATCATTTCTAGGAACATATGTTTATTAAATAATAAATATGAATCTTTAGCATAACAGATGAAAGGTAGTTTGACTTGGAGAATTATTTCTAGGAACATAAGTTAATCTTTTATTAGATTTATTGTTTTATTATTTGATATGATAATGCTTATCACAGAATTTAAAGGGCAATATGGCTTGGAGCCTAGTTTCTCGAAAACGGAAACAAGTAAATTTAAAAGATTCTTATTTCATATCACAGTTTTAAAAGGCAAAAGTTAATGGTATTTTAAGAAGCATTTCAAATAAGATAGGCTAAACTCTTAAGCGGGTGAAACTAATGAATTATCTTGTTCATTTTTTTGGCCTTTTTCCGACCACTGTCACCATTTTCAGCATCTGTTTTTTTGACATTATTAAGGAATTTTATTCTAATGAATACTCTTAACTTCACAAAAGATTGTACTAATTCCTTGGGTAATGAAGAACTTTGCAAAATTAAATCACTGATATTTTTGACTAGATTTGGCTCGTTTGAAAGGGAAAACTGTGGTAGATAAGATCTAAAAACTGATTCGAATGTATTAACAGTTGCTAAAAATGAAGAGGATGGGATTGCTAAGCCTCCGTAAGATAAAAAATTTGCCCAAGATGGCAACTCATAACTATGGTCCGAGAGTGTTTTAGTTTCAGTTAAGTTCAAATCAGGAAACTTTTTGTTATGCTTTTTCGCTAGCCAACCCGCGCAAAGCTCAATACCATTTTCCTCCAACTTTGAAAAATCACTCTCGTCCAATTCATTAGTATTCTTAATAGTTTTTGATGAGTCACTATTTGCTAAATATGTTTTATTGTCATCAATCAAACTATTAAGATCTGCAGCTGTGCTGCAATCTGGATTAATAGGTTCTATTGAGGCTTTTTTAAAGGCACTAGCTAAAACATATTCTCCTTCCTGAAAAGATGGAGAATTTACAATATCACTAGAAAGATACTCAGATTGGCTTAAATCAGACGTATTGCTATTTTGGTGACATACACCAGGATTTTTTCCCAGTATAATCATTCTAATTCGGTATATTGAATTAAGAGGCGTTGGGTGATCATTTAAGCCTCCTCTAGTACGAACCTGAGAGAAAAAATTCTCGAGGCAGTCTTGATTTAAACGATGAGTTAAGATATATTTATAGCCAAATTTATTTTTAAGGTCAAAATATAAGTCTTTAAGAGACTTAATAGAGATCAGCAACCCTTTTTGAAAAATTTGTAGGCATTTCGTTCCTTTACACCTCATGTCATCTATTAGATTAGACATTTCATTTAATGCCTCTAACTGCTCTGTTAAATGAACACCAAACGCACATTTAATTTTAACAGGATCATTTTCAGTGTAGGAATTGAAAATTTGAAACCACGCATTGACCTTTTCTATGAATTTGGATAGATTTTGGTAGTCTTCAAGATTTTCATCTGAAGAATGACTTTGTTTTTTGGAAATGTAAATTGAATATAATGCTTTTGAAACATTGTTAGATAACAGCTGAGCAGCTAGTTTTACATTTTGCCTTGTTGGCCCTCGGCATTCCAAATGAATTGCTCTTAGTTTGTGACACATTTTAAGTTCGTTAAAGTCTAATTTTAGTAATTCGTCTAAAGGTTTTCTATTTACATCAACATCCCCATCTTCCAGAATAAATCCCTTGTCCAAAAGCCAGTTTCGAATTAATTTTAGTGCATGGGGTGCATCTGCGAAGCAGTAAATTAATTGTTCACTAACACTAGGATGATAAAACCAATTTCTGTTAATATTTACTCCAAGTTCACGCCACAACCCCATGTTCCCTCCACCCATGTCACAAACTGTTGATACAACAAGATATCCAGCTTCGTGAAGCTTGGTGATAATTTCTAACAGTAAGGTTTTTGTCATTTTTTGGTCAAAGCCAATGTATATTGGTTGTTTCCAATTTCCATACAGCCCTCGGACCATAGCCACTTGCATTTGTTCATGTTTGCCCACTACCTGGTCTGCTTTAACATCATACTCATATTGACTTTGAACTTTCATTTCATCAAATGTCAAAACTGCAAGTTTCTCACGCGTGGGTTTTACACTACCAGTAACTTTCATCAAATTTAAAACATCTGTCAATATACCTTGTCTTAAATTTAGTTTAGAGGCGTAAGCTCTCAAGGTAGATAGACCTGGTAGGGGAATATGAAGGTCCTTTTTCAAAAATACGTAGGCTCGTTTGCTAAAATAGCGCAGGGTGAATGCATTTTTTAAATCCTCAGAACCCCAATTAACCCTTTTTTTCCCCAAAAGTCTCTTTATCTGACTATCTGAAAACACCACCCGCAAAATATCAGCTAATTTTGAATTATACTTTGCTTTTTTGTTTTTCTTGGTTTTTAAGGCTTTGAGGTCTTTAAGAGCTCTTTTAGAAACAAGGGTTTGCATTGAAAGTTGTACTTTCAAGTCTCGAATTACTGTGTCTTTTTGCTTACGTTGCTTAATTACTCGACTACGACTCTTTTCTAAAAAGCTTATTCTAGCCTTTAAGTTCTTGATTAGATTAATATTTTCACTGGGTATTTCTACAAGATTTCTTGGTGTATCTTCTTGGATTGGGGAAATTTCAACATCCACAGCATTTTGGTTGTTAACCATTTCTGGCATTTCATTACCTTCTGATGCAACAGACGTTGATGCTATGATATCTTGGGCAGTTTTTCTTCTGTTTCTTCTACATAACCTTGCCTCTCTGTCACACAGAGAAGCAGTTTTTCCAGTGTTACATTGTAATAAGTTTTCAGTTGGCACTGCATTGAACTTTAACACTTTGCGTTCAGGAAGCCCTAAAAGTTCCGCTTGCATATCACGTTCAAAATTATCATCTTTGAAGTGTTTGGAACAGATTCGACTAGTCGATGGATTCCATTTCCCAACCCTTCTACATTTGTTGACCCAAATTTTTCTAAGCCCAGGTTCTTTAGGAAAAGAATAATAACGAATATTGGCTGTAGACTTATTATTTTTGGTTTTAAGCAGACTATTGTTACACACGGCAACTGCACATCTTGTTCCCGGCATTATTTACCAATTTACACCTTCCCTAAATAGAAAATAATTATAATCTATTAAATTACAACCGTATAGAGAAAGTTCTGACAGAAATTATCATAATGGCACAACTTCTTAAAGTTCTTCAACAGAAATTATTACCAATTTATCTACTTTTGTTATTACCCAAACGCCAAACGTCCAAAACCATACCCAAAGTCTTTACCATAAGCCTTGCCCATTGCGCTACTTTTAACTTTAAATTTATAAGAACTCAACGGATGTAACGTTTAAAAACCTAATTAAGATAATCTACAGATCAATTTCAAGAGTTAAAAACTTACAATTCAATAAAATTGGCACTCTATCTTTACTCTAAATCCAATCAACCAGCCATCACAAATTCAAAATCATCGAGCCGTTTGTTTTTTGGGTCTCTCAGTGACGTCAAAACTAACAGCCAATGAACAATCTTTAAAAAAGATAAGCTTTTGACCTTGATTGAGCAAACCTATTATAGCGATTTTATACTTTACTAACCTTGGGGTGGACCTTCCCATAAAATATCTATATAATAAAATAACTCAGCTAGTTTATTATATTTCATTGCAAAACATATTTCTCCTAAGGAGCCTTAAGGGCTGAGCATTGGAAGGCTTTTTAAGGCCAAAGTAAAGTGCATATGCAGCGTAAATTTAAGTAAATATGAATAAATCCATAGCAAAAATTAAACAAATAGCTCTGCTCAAATTTCTCAATGAAAAAAATATATATAATTTCAGTTTTCAAAAAACTCCATGCAGGACTGATCGTTCTGTTTTGTACTTGTAGAAAAATATTGGCCCCAATAAAACTGCGATATATCTCTCTGTCCCTTCGCAGTTTATCAAAGCGATAATTTATAATGATTAAATGACCAATAGAAACTTACGTTCTGGGACCGCTACACCAGCACTAACACCACCACGTGATAAATGGGTTACAACAAGGATTTTACCAGAGTATAAAGTGTCGCGTTGAAAATGCTAAAAATAGATGATCATTGTTTCCCGAATATCCCGAGTTGTTTTACGGTCCAAAAATATAAAACATTTTGTCTGTTTTGTTCTTATTTTACAATAAAAAAGAAACCATAGATCAAACGGCTTCCCCAAAATGAATAAAATATTTTAGTGTTTGTACGACACCTTTCGGAGACAAAGTAACGTTATTTAAATAATATAAAGTGGATTCTATCTCGCGAGGAATTGCGGGATAAGTAAGCTTCGAACATGAGATGGAATTGAACAGAAATATATAAAATAAGAAATTAAGGAAAGTCCTAAAAATAAAAAGGAAAGACTCGAAAGAGGGTCAGCTAGGAGACAGACGAATTAATGGGGGGCTGGCTATCTTTCCATTAAATAAGCCTTGGTCTTTAATACATCCGCAAAGGCTTAAGAACAAAGAAACTTTATTCCACGAGCGCACGAGAGAGAGAGAGAAATAGACATAAATAGGTTTGCGGTTCTGCAGGCCTATATAGGCCTAAGTTTCCGGGTAATGCCTTGGAATAACTTGGAAAACAGAGGTCCGGAGTAAAGAGCTTGCGAAAGTAGGCTTAAGGCAACGGCGGCAGCGTGTAAATGTAAGCGCTTCGTTTAACATTTCATACATTCCAAAGTGAAAAAGAAGGAAGGCGGGAAAAGGGGAATTCCACTATCGTGTGCATGACGTACGCGACCGAAAAGAAAAATTAAATGACGTCGCGTAATGACGTATGTTTCTACACACACACGAAACGAAACGAAACTGGCGCTATGGCTCCGATATGAGAACAAAAACGCGGTAAGATACGTTGCTTCCGTATCGATCGTCAAATTTCCTAGGCTTAGCCTATTCAAAAACTTATCGCCTGGTTGCATTGTTTAAGCCCTAGAGGATAAAATCTTTGCGACCACCAAAATGGTCTAAATACACTCGCAATGAAAGAGTCACTTCAAACCAACTTTACAGCGTGACTGAAACTGAAAAGCGTTTATACTGCGCTACTGTCTCAACCCGATTTTTTTCCTTCGCTAATGAGTTCGAATATTAGTTTTGTAACAAAAAGTCCATTATGCGATGTAAATTTGTGATAGGGTACATTGAAATACCATGGTATTTCTACACAGCCAGAAGTATATAATACTTCACATCACATACGCGATAAATAGTTCCCTCATCATTACTCTATTTGCCAAGGCGCATGCGCTTGTAGATTTTTGTCCCTCGTCAAGACAATCAAGGTTTGCGGGTTGATTGCTGAGGATTTAGTATACCAAACTGTTATAGAATTCACCCCAAGGTGCGATACCCATCCCATCTGAAGTTTGATGAGCGGTAGAGCAAACAAAAAAGGGGTCTCTCGCCTGGGAAAAATCATGTTACATAACTAAAGTATTAAGAGAATACAGAGTGTCATCCTTCTTCTATTATCCCCTTCTGCTACAGCGCATACTCCACTTCTTCAAAATAGTTCCTCGACCTTTAAATTTTTCCTCCTTAACCCTTTGCCCTATAAAATTTCCTTAAGACCAAAGCCTAAGATGCGCGAGAAAATAGAGAAGGAAAAAAAAAAACAAAAAAAGGCTTAAAATGGGATGAGGATTTTGAATTAATGAAGCGAATGCTTTTCGGGGTGGAAACCGGCGGCAGGGGCAGGGGCGCGAGCTACTCTCGTTTAGTTTAAGTACGGTGTAATGATTATTAAACTGAAATTACCAACCCTAATAGTTCCCCATGGAAGCGAAATGGTTTTGTAATAATATAGCACCATTTTCCGAGCTCTGCAGCCGAGAGTGGCAGTGATTTAGAAAGAAAAAAGAAATTGAGGGAAAATAGTTTAACATCATGCACCTTTTGCTGTAATTTGAAACAATATTACATTATTTTTTAGTCTGTAGTGCTCAGCAGTAGTATAACACCAGCCTTGATAATAAGGATCTTTTTTAAACTATAGTCCTTTTGAGCAGTGACCCCATTAGAGTCCACAATACTAAACTGATCCTTAGGACTTGTCCCCAGCCCCCTTAGTTGACCAATAGATTCGCGATTAATAAACAAACTGGTCCCAAGGACCAGTAAATCCCCCACTTCGTGAATATAAAGTATGAGAACAACTAATTAATAAAACGGTTTTGGACCTGTAAACCTATCTTAAGTGTACCTTTCCTCGTAATAAGAGGTGATTTTGCTCCAGTTTTAGTCATAAGGAAACACAGGAGGACCAAGCTGGTGTTTCTGAAAGGTTTGTCAGGTATTAAGGGGGATGCTCTTAAGGGGGGGGCGATTTCGAGTCGATAATGTAACTTGTATTACATTTTGCCGTCCGGGTCACCGTTTTCAAGTTATATTTGGATTGGAGTGTTTTACGGATAACCCCTTAATTAAATTAGACATCATTGTTAATGTTATCAAAATTAATAATAACGTGTTAGAGAAAACAGCAACTAAAACAGTAATAATTTAGAAAAGAAAAATAAATAAATAAATTACGACTATATCCAGGACTATAAACTGAAATCAAGGGCACCCCTTCTTAAGCGTAAGCTTCAACTCCTATTGCAAGCTATAGTTAATACTCCCTTTGTCACTTATAGCCGAGTGCAATCAAAGAGTGCATAAGATAGGGAGTAGAAGGCTATGCAGTTGGCTTTAGTGTTCTCGCTTTTTTAGGCTTTGAAAGTTTTCCTCTAAGCTCCCGGTGTGCGCACGCATCGCATCTTCCTCTGCTTTCTTATTGGTTTAAATACGGTAAACCAGACATTAGGAGGAAAATATAACAAATAATAAAAAAGAAAAGCGTAGAACTCCCGAGAAGCCCCAAAATGGCTAACCTTTCAAAACTTCTAGCTTCAACTCCCCCTCTTTATACCCTCTTTGGCATGCAATCTTGAATATCTCTCTCTGAGAACGCTATAGCTGTTTGTATAGTGTAGCACTCGTTCGTTCTAAGCTATTCTTTATACAGCGAAAGTTATAATCTGAAAGTCGCGATTATTAACCGGGAAAAGCGTTATACGTGGCATAAGAGGGTTGACACGAACGAATCCCCTACATTTTTCCTCAACCACGATTTACGTATTAAAATGAATAAGGCGGGAAGGGGAGTGGGAAAGAATAAAAGAAGTAGAAGATTAATAGGATCATTTGTGGTCCCGGAAACTTATATACGAATGTGTAATGGAAAAAACCCTATTGCATGTGAAATTACATTCCCTACCCAGCTACATGTATTAGAAACCTTGGATCGCTTTTGGTTGGGGTTTTTCTTTAAGTTAAGGGGTCATCCATTGAGTTAGTTTACAGGGTGTTTCTGATAAGTCTGCAGCCTTCCATAAATTAAGGGGGATGTTCTTTGGGTGCACGATTTTGAGTCGGAAATGTGTAACTTTATCGCCGTTTTGATTGCCCTAAGGGACACTGTTTTCGAGTTAAGATTTGATGGAGTGTTTTAGGGATGACCCCTTAATTAATTTATAAATCATTGTCTTTCAGTTTCTGAATTAAATTTAAGGGGTCATCCGTAAAATACTCTGAATGCAATCTTAACTTGAAAACAGTGGCCCACATACATTAGATGTATACTTGAAATATGGATATCAAAACTCGTTAACGTTTTTATATATATGCGTATGAAAAATTTGCCTATTTTCATTTTAACTGGGGAAAACGAAGGGTACTATTAATACTAAAATTCTATACCGTTTAATTTTAATACGTAGTATACTTTATCAAAGAGTATATAGGAAGATATTGGTCTGACGAGGTTTTGCTTAGGAAGTAAATTTCCCCATGTTAATTCCCGCTTCCCTTTCTGCCCTCTCATTGGTTGAAATATTAAGGGAGAAACGTAAACAAATAAACCAAAAAATAAATAAATAAATTTGACAACTCCTAAAGCTGTTATACTATAAACCTAACTTTACAAATGCGTATATAAAACTTTAAAAGTTTTCCTATAGTAATAAAGGAGTATTACGATATAGTGTGGCATAGTAAGGGCGCGGGAATTTAATGGGAGCTCGTCGAAACAGGAAACATTCACCTAAAAGCAAATTTCGTCGCAACTACATACGCGCGACAAACACCGCGCAATTTCACTCTAAACTTTCTCCAAAAGTTAGTTTCCAATTCACGCCTGGAATATCTTGTTCCCTGCCTGATATACCCTTTCGAAGGAAACGTTAGTGAAACCACGGTTCTTTGGTTTACAGGTCATAGCGCGGGCCTACCATCTCCAAGGGCCTACAATGTAAAATGACCCTGGTGAAACTAAACCCCGTTTCTAAGGCAAAAAGGTATCACTCCAACTAGCGCTCGAGTTCAACTGAAAGAGCCTATGAAAGCACACACTAGAGATAGCAAAAGGTTTTTGCGTTAATAAGTTAAATCGCTTATCCAATTAGCTCTCGTCGACTTTAAGTCTTAAAAGCATTAGGGTCGTACGTAAAACTCCCCTTGAAAAACTACCACTAATTTTAATCAGAAAACTTAGAGAGTGGTTTCGTCCGCGTAAATTTAATTACGATTTTATATCAAAATGTTATTTAAAAAGAAAAAAATCCGCGTAAAGAATAATTAGGCTCTCTTATAATTTAATTACATTTAAAATTAATGTTTTTCGGACGACGTACAAGTCGTTCCGATATAGTACGTGACTTTTGGTAACAATTTTAGATAAATAAAGGTGACAAAGGAGGGTGTGTCTAGAACACGTTTCGGAATATTTTATATTTTTAAAATTACTAGTAAAGGGGTTCGATACTTTCCGTCATTACCTTCTGGTTACTTTTACGGACGCCATTTTAAAAGATGGCCGAAGAGGATTGAAGAGATATTTCTTAGTGAGTATCCATTACTTAATAGTAACTTCCTGCAAGGTTTCAGTTTGAAATGGCCGTTGATAACCGGCATTTAAGGTTTCACCCTTAGGCACCGATGTCTTGCGGGTAAAACATTTCTACAGGGGTTCTATGGGAAACTAATGTATAAGATTCACCCTGGTGGGTCGCTTTCCATAAAAACTCCAGTGTATTGCAAGGAGAAACAGTTATACAGGCGTTCAACTAACGTTAAGAATTTCCGTGAAGTATTCCATTTCAACAAATCGTTCCATAATGATAAAGAACTAAGACGAAAGAACATTATAGTACGAAACATAACTGTCTTGACAAAAAGTATTACTTAAAATCGAAAATGAATCATTAAGGGGAAAATAAATGGTCATGGGAAAAATAATAAATAATGTACGAGTACAGAAGACGTACCCCATCATGGAACCCCTCCCCTCAAGAATTCGAACCCCCATCCCTGGTAATATTTCAGGCGTAATTTGAACCGACACATGGATGGTCAATGCAGCCCGTATGAAAACGTTTTCTTTCCCATTCACACAGAAGTAAATTAAATCTGAGGTTAAAATATGCAGACCTCTAAACCAACAACTCGTATAAGATCCCTTGAAAGATATATTTGACTGTAATACCGTGATCTCACAATTAAACTAATATTTTTCCTTGTAATGTTTTGTGGTTATAGCGTGAGGTATTATGGTAAGAGACTAGAAGAGAGAATCCAAGAATCTACCGAATGCTTCGGGATAATTTCCGCTTATCTTACTTCCGATAGCGCGACCGAACGAACATATAGAGAAGGAGCGAGAGAAACGGAAGACGATATGAATCTTTCCTTTGTCTCACTCGAGTTGTACTCTTGTCTTTGTAGCGTAGCCCAATGATGTAGCGATGTTGTTGGGCCCCACGAGCTGGCGCCATTGCCCCGCAGTAGCCCCATTGTCTTGGGAAGCGACTTCTTCCGACAAGCTAATCAGTCGAGCCGCCTTGAACGACCAACCATTGATTTCCCCGAGATCCTTCTCTAACTGTAACATCAACTTTCCTCGATATTTCTCATCCTCAGTGCCGCCAAGATCGACGCGTCGCCAAACGGATTCCATACTAAACAAATTTAGAGGTAGATATATCGGCTTCTTTCCACAGTAGTGACTAATGTTTCTTGTCTTCAAGACACGTAATTTTCTTTACGGGTCATTCAAAATATCCCGTTTCCCTTAAACTATAGAACGTTATTAGCTAACGGGGCCTTATTTAAGGGTAGCCTAGCCATAAAGTTATCACATTCAAACTCCCAGACTTTTCTAGGTTTTCCATGACTATTCAAAGACTTTTCTAGCTTTTCCTTGACTATTCCCGGACTTTTCTAGCTTTTCCTTGACTATTCCCAGACCTTTTTAGGTTTTCCTTGACTATTCCCAGACCTTTTTAGGTTTTCCTTGACTATTCCCAGACCTTTTTAGGTTTTCCTTGACTATTCCCAGACCTTTTTAGGTTTTCCTTGACTATTCCCAGACCTTTTTAGGTTTTCCTTGACTATTCCCAGACCCTTTTTAGGTTTTCCTTGACTATTCCTAGACTTTTCTAGGGTTTCCTTGACTATTCCCAGACTTTTCTAGGTTTTCCTTGACTAATCCCAGACTTTTCTAGGCTTTCCTTGACTATTCCCAGACTTTTCTAGGCTTTCCTTGACTATTCCCAGACTTTTCTAGGCTTTCCTTGACTATTCCCAGACTTTTCTAGGTTTTCCATGACTATTCCCAGACTTTTCTAGGTTTTCCTTGACTATTCTCAGATTTTTCTAGGCTTTCCTTGACTATTCCCAGACCTTTCTAGGTTTTCCTTGACTATTCCCAGACCTTTCTAGCTTTTCCTTGACTATTCCAGGACTTTTCTAGCTTTTCCTTGACTATTCCCAGACTTTTCTAGGCTTTCCTTGACTATTCCCAGACTTTTCTAGGTTTTAATTGACTATTCCCAAACTTTTCTAGGCTTTAATTGACTATTCCCGGACTTTTCTAGGCTTTCCTTGGCTATTCCCGGACTTTTCTAGGTTTTTCCTTGACTATTCCTAGACATTTCTAGGTTTTTCCTTGACTATTCCTAGACATTTCTAGGTTTTCCTCGACTATTCCCGGACTTTTCTAGGTTTCCCTTGACTATTCCCAAGATTTTCCCTTATTTTTTACCTTTTCACGCAAAATGTGTCAATATTAACAGTACATTTTTAATCACGCTATATTTTAAAACGTACTAACTACTCCATAACAGTCAACGTAGAAAACCCCAGAAACTTTCCCCACTAAAATCAAATCATCTTACATTTCCCTGGGCCTTCCTGGATCTTTTTCCAAATTCCCCGACTTTATACAGGGTATCCCTGACTCATGGGAACCCTGAATTTCGTAACGCAAAAACAAACCGGTTACGCAAAAAGCCAAGCTGTTTACCTACATAATATTTCTCATATTCGCTTTAGCTGAGAATTCCTATCGTTTTTGCATGAAAAAAATAAAGAAAAATTCTCCTCACAGTCACGTCTGACGGAGGTATGGTAAAGAGAATATGGGAAAAATAAATTTCTTTAAAAATCAATATCGTAACGGGTCCGACCCAAGTTTAGACTCCAAACTGTACGAAAAGACGGTTGCGTTATGGGGTGGTAAGAGAGAATGAGAGAGGAGATATAGTTTATGTACATTTTAAAATATTCTAAAAAGAAGGAATCCAATAACATTTTGCTATATTACACTGAACAGACTCAGGCACTGAGAAAATAAATTCAGGAAAAACCATTTTTCTTTTTTTTTCTGTAAAAATATACTGTGTACACGCAGCTGGGACCCTAAGTTATTTTAATAGTACTAGTACCTCGTTGGAAAGATACAGCTGACAGTTATTGAAAAGTTTCAGTCATTGGGGTGATTTATTTTAAGGGGAATATCTTACTAATATTTACGACGCTGTCAACATTATCATACGAGTTCGCGTTTTTCTTTTTTTTTGATGAAAGTTAATTTTACAGTAGTGATCGTGAAAGCATGCCCGAAGCGGATGAAACGTCATCCCCAGACCCTGTTAAAGGCCTTATCGAATACGGTGATGATGATAAGTCGGGTTACGGTGTCGAAGTCGCCAAAGAGGAAACTCCGGAGGATTCCCCAGAGAAACGGGAAGAACGACAAGCCAGATCTATCGCCTTGGAAAAGGCCTACGTTCACGAAGTCTACCAACGTATTGCCCCGCATTTCTTGCAGCGCAAATATAGAGCGTGGCCCAGAGTTAAACAGTTTCTATTGGGACTCGAACCCGGAAGCCTCGTGGCTGACGTTGGTAAGTGTATATTATAGCCATCTGTAACTGAAGGAAGCTTAAAAGATGGTATTGTACAGGCTGTGGAGGAGGAAAGTACTTGGATATCGGTACGGACACTTACAGAGTCGGTTGCGACCGTTGCTCGCCTCTACTGCAGTCAGCTAGTCAAAGGGGAAGGGAGGTGACCGTATGCGATAATTTGCAACTACCATTCAGAGAGGAGAGTTTTGACGCCGCGCTCTCAGTCGCCGTTGTGCATCACTTTGCAACAACAGAAAGGAGAATCAAGGCTTTGCAAGAGTTAGCCAGGATCCTCAGGATCGGTGGAAGGGTCCTCATTACGGTTTGGGCCATGGAGCAAAGGCATCGAAGGGTAAATTAACAACATCCTGGGGTGAGAAGGAACCTAAATTCGTAATTTCACCTTGATATCTAGTTTGAATCTCAAGATGTACTAGTTCCTTGGCATCAACCAACCAAATCAAGTAGCGAAGGTACGTCTTCTTATTGTCTCAGGCCAGTCTATTTAATTTAAATAAGAAATCTAACAGATAGGACATCTTCGGTAGAACACGAAATGACCAGTACGACGACCAGCGACGATGATCTCTTGGTTTACAACGCCTACACGACGCACACGTCCGACTCGGACGGACATCAACATAGTCATCTGCACACGGCTCAACGGAGAGCCAGGTTTAGAGACGCCAAAGGAAGGTAGGCGACTCCCCAGTCCCAATGTAGAATTGACCCAAACCAACAACCCGCTTATTCGTCTAACAGATATCGAGGTCGCAGCTTAGATTTTCCTCGAGGTCCAAGTAGCCCTAGTAGTTCGGAGTTATCGAGCCCTAACGAAACCTGCTACAGTTTTGTCCGGCGAGCCCTTAAGAAACTCTCCAGTTCCACTAGTCCTTACAACTACGGACCCCGACCTTATTTCTACGGCAGTTGTAGGAAACCCTGGTTCACGGAGAGCACGGACTCAAACGGACTACCAACGTCTCCCAGAAGCGCCTTCCGCAGCGGCGACCCACGTCGTCAAGAGAGTCAAGAATCCGAAAGTGCCGAAGATCAACCCATAGAGTTGCGTCATTTGGACGGCGTCACGCCACCCATCAACTCTTTCCCCAGCGTCACCCAGAGATCCCGGACACCGGAACAGGGGTTGCAAGAAGAGAAAACCAGGTCATTAGGAGACATCTTAGGAATCATCCCTAGTTTATTAAGATCGCGGAAGGCGGTGGATAGAGGGGCCATGGTTGAGATTCACAAGAGAATTTCAACAGTCAGCGACCCGAGGGAGTACGTTGTAAAGACTATGGGGTTTAAAAATGGAATCGCTCGATCAAAATCAACAGTCTCGTGCATGGCACGATTCGCAGAGTTGAAACGCAACGCGCAGGAAGAGAAAAAGGAAGAAGAGGAAGCTAATAAGAAGAAAGAGTTATCGACCACAATAGTCTCTGAAGAAAATAAAGGAATAGTACCAGGTAAGTTTTTTAAATTTAAGGTCGGTGTAGAATCATTTTACAAGCATATTTTCTTCTCTTAAAGACGAAAAAGAAAAATCTACGCAAGCAAAAATCATTTCACCCGATAAAGAAAAACCACCATCACCCAAGCCGCCTACTCCGCCACTTCCGGTCGAACCATCACGAATCGAAACTGCCGAGGAAATCGAGCAGAAAGCCAAAACGGAATACATTAAAAAAGTGGCCGAGAAGAAAACTAAAAGTAAAACCACGATGACCCGAAACCATACGCAAAGACGGAGTAGCGAAAAAACCATCAAGGAACGTCAACACGAAGAAATCAAAGTAAAGCCGAAAAAGAACGATCATCATTACCAACTAAACGAAGTCCCCGAAGAGGAATCCGAGGGTCATATGGCGACTTATTACTCCATGCCCGAATTGCACAATATAGATGACTTGGATAACGGGGAGGTTTTCGAACCTGAACCTGCGGAAAAGGAGAAGATAAACGATAAACTATGGGAGAAGGAGGTGAACACTGATGACACGTTTGACTTTGATGACGAGTATCTACCAGGGAAGAATGGTTTCGTAAAGAGAAGCTTCAGCGTGGATACGGGTGATCGCAAGGGTTACGCCAGCGGATATAGTTTGGTTTGCGAACGCCAACGGCGATTTTCAGCGTCCGCCGCGCAAGGAAATAATCTCGAAAAGAGCAGACGACGAAGTTGCGGGTGTTCCGAAACCCTAACGAGAAGCGCGAGTAGAGGAAGCAACAGTTTAAAGAGTGACGCTAGTTTGGACAGCGAGGAATCCATCGTCAGCGTCATCCCGCGCAAATGTAACAGCATACAAAGCGACACTAGCGTCGACAGCGAGGAATCGATCATTTCCGTAATACAGCGCAGTACCAGCGAACTGGAAACGTTATCCAAGGACAACCTACGTAAAGAGGCCATCACCCGATCGGCGCAAACGTCACCCTTAACAATTTGTGGCGATCGTTCCAGCGTCTCCTCGGACAACACGTCGGATTTCTCTGCCCCAAATTCACCCTTGACTTTGTCAAATGCCAAAAACGAACACTTTAACGCCTATCTTGCTCAAACGTCGCCACCGATTCTACAAGACTGCCAATACAAGTACGACGCGCGCGAAACGACCACCTTCTTGGACGCGTCTAGTGGGGGATACAGCCCGCGCAGGTTAAGCGCCAATAATAACACCATCAACAACCTACAGGGTAACTCCAACGGTTACTACCGTCACGTGCACGCGCCAAAAGCCCTTCATCTCAACAACTCTAATAACGTCATCAACAATAAAGAAGAAACCATACCGTTTCCCGACGTCGTGGACATACCAAAATTGATCAACTTAGATGAAATAATCCTTAGTAACAAGTTCGCCAAGAAAGAGAAGGAGCTGAACGTCATCAACAGCGAGAAAAATTCTCCACCAAAACCGGGAAAAGAGGAACCGCTACCACTGGTCAGTTTGTTAATTGACGAAACAAAGGTCGACGGTAAGACATGCGACGCCACGAGGGTTTTCGAGTGTTCCGCGTTGCTACGCGAGTTAGTCGACCGGGTTTGCGAGCTAGAAACGTTAGAGCCGAAAACATTGGACATGGTCATAAAGGCGTCACCTCGCGCATTAGGTCTCCGTCCAATTCTTCAAAGGAGTATATCCATACGCGATAATGACGTCACAGCCGAATCTACCGTTGAAAGTAAAGCGGTTAAATCTTTCTCGACCAATCACAAATCGTTACTGGACGACAGTTTCGAGGACAACACACCAACAGCAGCCGGCGAAGAACAAATTAAGGCGGTAATGATACCGATAAAAAAACCGGACGGCCTTAAACTGGAAAAGTCAATAGAATTGACTGTCTTGAAGCAAGGTGACGGCAAAGATCAAGAAAAGCACCATCAAGATACGTTTACGGAAGAGCTCAACTTCGAAATGCAAACGCCAATGCAACCGGAAAAAGAGCCGTGTCTAAACACCGAGAAGACTGACGAGGACAAGTGTAAAAACTCCGACGAAGAATCACCCCAGCCAGTCGAGGAACTGAGTAACCGCGCTATCATGAGAAAGCGTTTCACGTCGCGGGGTAGAACTCAAAGCGAAGGAGCCACGGTGGCTCGGGGAGTTGGTTCCGAATCGGATGAACCAGTGATAATGGGCGGGGTTCGCGGTAGAATTAGAAGCGAAGGTCGCCTACCGAAAGAGTGTTTCGAAATGGACAAATCTTTTCCCCATAACTGTCTAGTGGTGAACGATATAGACCCTGATGAAATTTGTGATGAAGAAGACGAGACGGATGGCCACGAAAGGCTCCAAAAGGACGATAGTTCAACAAGTAAAGGAACCGAAACGCCCTTGAGAAAAATGGACAGCATAGACGATGATTCTTCCAGAGAAATTAAAGTATTTCAAATGAAATTAATTGAAAATAATTTACATAACCCTAATTTGACATTTCTCTTTTAAGGACGAATCAGAATCATCCGGAGGTCGACTCACCCGAACGGACAGTTTAGGTAGCTCAACGGGCAAAACTGAAACCAGTCTTAGTTGCAGACCACCTCTAGCCCGAAATTCCTCAGCCCCTCAAGAAACTGACCGACCTGACCTAAGCCGAAACACGTCACTGTCCCTCTCAACGTCTCAAGAAAGTTTGCAAGGACCGGAAGAGACCGAAGGCGGAGGAGGAAGCGTCACGCTTCACAGATACTACCACGTCTTCAGAGAAGGTGAACTTGACCACTTAATAGAGACATACGTGGAAAACTTACATATAATCTCGTCGTATTACGATCACACCAATTGGTGCGTCATTGCCGAGAAAGTTCAGGTTTGGACAATATAACGCGGATGTATTTTAGAATAATTTGAAGGAGGTCAAAAGTTGCAAAAAACAAAACCAATATTTGCAAGTTTGAGTGACGTGGGGCTCTAAAGTAAACAAATAAACAAGTCTCTGGCTTCCATTAATAAGATTAGAGAATAAAAAATACAAACACTAAGAAATTTCAAATTAAAAACTCTTTCATGATCCCCTGTTGTTAAATAGTAATTAAAATAATAGTTAAAACTTTTCTGTTTAATTTAATATGAGTAATAATAATTAATAAGTATTAATAGTAATTAGTTAAGTATAATAATAACTATACCTAAGCATGGTTAATTTAAATTTAAAGTCCAATTAAAAATTAGTAGTGACTTTTTCCCATTTGATAACTCCGAGTTAATCAACTTCCAGTTGAAATGGAGAACTTTTCTTAATGTGGACTTGATAAATATTAAGTTAATTTTGTAAATTTAATTGCAATTAACCTAACGCCAATGCGGAATGATATTAAAATAAAATAAATAAATAAATCAAATGTACGTGTTTAAACTTAAGTGAAAGTTACGCTTGGAATAATAAATAATTAGCTTAAATTTAAATGGCTTTTAATAATTTTATCATTTAAAAAAATAATAAAAAATTCAATCGGTCGAAATAGATTAGGAAAATATTTTAAAAATCGTTTAAATGGATATAGCCCAAAATACAAAACCCAAAAAGAAAATTTAATAAAAAATGAAAGTTTAATTTTTTATATAAATAAATAAATAAATAATAAAACAAAATGTAAATATTAGTCCAATAAAAATTAGTTGTAACTTTCACTTAAGATAACGTTTATCTAATTATACATTAAGCCATTAAGAATCTAAATAAACATTATATGTATCATAACTTTCTTCTAATAATAATATTTAAAATAAAAAAATGGCCTTAATAATTAAATAAAAATTATAATATTAAAAAACAAGGTGCTCTTTTTACTTGTGCAAAAAGAGTTCAAATTTAGAGTAATAAAGTGTTTTGAAATCTTTTTAAAATAAATATTATTACAAGAAAGACTATTTAAAAAAAAAAACAACTTCAAATCGGTATCATAATGTTACTGTAACAAAAACTAACTACTATTTGTGGTTAAAGAATAAAGAGAAAACGTTCAATTTTGATTGGGTTTTTTTTTCACAACGTAAATTTTCCATTGATATGGCAGTTTTTTAAATGAATTTTGGTTTCTTACAAGTTGCTCATATACTATTGTTTTAAACTGAAGTTTTTAAACCTAGTTAACCGCCGCAAGCACGTGAGTAAGTTTGCGCCAAAGTTTCCCGCCACAACTAAAAGCTCGTG
Source organism: Phalangium opilio (assembly GCF_054372755.1). Lineage (NCBI taxonomy): Eukaryota > Metazoa > Arthropoda > Arachnida > Opiliones > Phalangiidae > Phalangium > Phalangium opilio. The sequence continues at coordinate 134,522 of NW_028324187.1, read as the reverse complement.
GGGTAAATTTGCGCCAAAGTTTCCCGCCACAACAAAAAGCACGTGGAGTAAGTTTGCACCAAAGTTTCCCGCCTTTTAACCTTTTTCTATAAACGAGGCAACTAAAAGCACGTGGTACTAATTTGCGCCAAAGTTTCCCCCTTTTTTCTCACGCAAAACGAGCCCCTAAAAGGCATTTAGCGCCAACATTTCGCGCTCTTTTACTTTCAGTAACTCAATTTTCCCGCCATTTCCTTTCGGAACCTAGAAGCCAGTAAATAGTTGATAGAATCTTTCACTCGTCTGCTTTTATAGTAAATAGCCAGCCTCGAAATGAGTAATCCACAAAACATTCCCGTTTTAAGGTAATTTAAATTAGTTTTAATTGAATTTAAATAATTATAATTGGTTTACAGCCCCCAGGACATGGAAGATCTAATCAATAATGACGAAAAATTCATGAAATTCGTTCAAGAATTGCCAGATTGGAAAGAAATTGCTTCAATTAAAGAGCAACTAATTGAAGAAATGGAAGAAATAGCCAGTAATTATCGCTAAACTTAAATATTTAAGTTTAATTAAACTTAATTAATTTTTCGTTATATTTTTTTAAGTCACTAGTTTAAGTTTGAAACCAGTTATCCAAGAAAAAAGGCACAAATTACTAACAAAGGTATACCACCACCAAGCAATTAAACTTATACTAATTATAATTAATTAATAATTACAGTTAGACGAATTAGACTTTGCCAGAAAAGAATTTCAAAAAAATAGCCAGAAATACGATCAAAAAATAGCCAATTTAGTTCCAAGGGCACTTGAAAATAGAATACAAGTTGCAGCTTTAGAAGCAGAAGAAGAAGCGGAAAAAATAGCAGACACATTCCTAAATGGTATATAATTAATACTGATCTAATACTAATAATATTAATTAAACTAATTAAGTATTTCACCTATTAACAGGAGAATTAGCTACAGACCAATTTTTATCACAATTCATGGAAAAAAGAACTGTAAGTAATATATATACATATATATATAGTTATCATTTGATAACTTTGAAATTAATTCACTTCTGAAGCCTGAAGGCTTAATAATAAATTACCGTTTTTTTCATTATAATTTTCATTAATTAGATTGGCCATTTAAGAAGAGTAAAGGAAGAAAAACTCCACGGACTATTAGCCCAACTTCCCAACTAATCAACTATCTTGTCTAATTAAACTAATCCACCTCTTTGAAATAAGAGAAATTGTTCCTTTTTTTGTAAATAAAACAAATACTAATAAAAACTATTTTCAAACAAGTTATATAAACATATATATTAGCATAAGTTCATAAGATACGTTCCATAACATAAGTTTGTCAATGGTTACAAACTGGAGCTTGTCATGAAGTGACATAGGTCATAGATTCGAGGTAAAGCGCCGCCTGGCGAGGAGCTATCAAAGGCTTAGTACAGACTAAATAGTGTGCTACCGCGAAGCTGGGGGGGGGAGGAAACTGTGACGTCAATATTGGGTCCCGAATTTGTATTGCCCAAGCTGACGACGTCTCGCGAGTGCCAATATGGTCGCCTGAAAATAAGGTAAGAGATAAGAGCATGTGACGTCACTACAAAGTTCGTGGTAACACACTATAGGAAGATGGAAGTCCTGCAAAACTAACCGAGTGTAGGTACTCAATTCTCGCTTGTCGTTCTCAGTAAGTCACCAGCATTACAAAGTATAGGAAGTGTCATACTTATGTAACATATCACTTATAAACTTATGATTTCAGTATAATCTATCTATATCTCATTAAAAATTCTGTACACAGTGACGCGTGGTAGGCATATAATTGCATTTAAAGACGCTAAAGCTATCGCGTCATAATACAATTAAATGGTAGGTTGCATCTTTGAGAGGTTTCATGCAGCTTCCTTTGATGACTAATATTGAAGGAAAACTTAGGAGGTTTCTTACTGAAGGTGCAGATGGTTCAAGATCAAAAAGAAGGGTCGCAGACATACTTTTCTGTCTCTCAACACTTACTCCTCCTTCAAATATGGAAGCCATCTTAATAATGTTTACTTAAATTAAAGGGGATAAACACAACTTATTTCCATAAATTAAAACTTGGAAGAAATTTTCACGCCATGCCTGACTTTTATGTTGGAATTTTTATGGTTTTTACAAAAGAGTGAATGCAAAAAAAATGTGCGCAGTAGAGTTCTATTCTAAGACGAGGGGTAGGCTACTTTTAGGATGGTTTTTTTATATAGAAAGGAAAACCTAACAGGGTATTTTTGGGGTCGTGTACAATCCCGGTATTCCCCAGGACATAAGTCAATTCCTACAGTCAATTTTCCACAGGTCAAGAAATGAAAAACCATAAATTGCAGGTATTTGGGAAATAGTTTTGTAAAATATTGATGTCAAAAACCGCAACCCTATCTTTGTACCAAAAACGAAATATTTCAAGTATTTTCATGGGAAGGTGAATTAAAGTGGTAGTCACACATTTCGTAAATAATTTTCAAAACTACTGTACAATAAAAAAAATAAATAGATACCCAATGTCGCTCATAATATTTATTTGTAACAATCTTAAGTACCATTGATTTACCAATTAGGGTCAATTAGAAGTTCACTTCAGCCGGTCAAACGTGGGTAGCTCATAAACACCCCACCATTAATCCTAATAATCCGTATGGGACTTAAATCTCTTGACTAAATTCAACAACAACCCAAAAAATAAAGCTAAACAAGCCAGGAGATGGCGACAAGGTATCGCTATTTTCCCTTGAAGTCATCCAGCTGGTCTTTTGAAACCTATAAGCCCCAGACTGTCAGAGCTCAGAAGGGAAGTTGAAGCCTGGGGAAACTAGAAAATCTTCGACGTTCGCGCAGCGGCAGAACCGTTCTGACAAGGATTAACTCCAGAACGTAGGTACCTCCGCTCTCTTCCTCCGTCTCTGTATATTCTTTAGTGTACCCGAGTCTAAGTGAATCCCGTTAGCCTGCCTGCCACCGTAAACGTCAAGAATCTCGTCATCGAGAACCCGTACCCTAGACTATACTATAGGCGTTTGCGACCCCTAATTATTCCTTTTTCACGACTGGGCTTCGCGCGATTAGGAGGACAAAGTTACGGGGGACATTAGTCCCCAGTCCTCCGTTATTACGATTAAAGAAAAAATACGGACTGAATTTAATGAAATGGTTCTTTCGGCTGGGATGCAATCTTCATTGCTATGATGGGGTATTGGCGTCCGCCCGTTACGACCATGTTTAGTCGGTCCCAAAAAGGTCACTTGAACCGAGACCTCCTCGGAGTTCGCGTTAAGCCTAAATCTTCCGAATCGAATTTTTCATCAGCAGCCGGAAGAAAAACGGGTAACGTCGAGCCGTTCTCCACCGAGTTAGAGGCTTCTTCGCCTTTATCTCGATCCTCCTCTTCAACATCTTCCGCATCCTTTGTCGTCGCGAGATATATGGGTGCCAAACCAAACCGCGACCAAAAAATTCTCCTATCTTGGATAATGTTGGCATTTTTCCTAAACTTCCAACCATTGGCTTCCATCCCGCCAGTATCGGCGGAATATACTTATTACGAACACGAAGACTACACCTTCGCCAACTTGAACTGCTCCTACGTTGACCAGAGTGACGGTCAAACCAAGTTTAAAAACTTTAACGACGCCGGCAAATTCGGTTCGGGTCGCGTTGAGACCGTACTAGGGGTGGTGGTCCAAGCCACCTCTCTTAACCACACGCGTTTTGACGCTTGTCAACCCTTGGACACTGACACCATACCCCAGGGTGAACCGTGGATCGCTCTTGTCCAGTATGGGACGTGCGGAGAAGCCACCAAACTCAAGAACGTCCAAAATGGAAACGCGTCAGCTGTATTGGTGTACAGCGACAAAGTCGGACATAGAGTGATCAAAATGAACTATAAAGGTGAGTTCTGATAATCTCATTGATTTTACTCCGATGCACGCCTTTGTTAAGCGCTCAAGTATCGCGATAAGATTTTGACAACAGATAGTTTTCACTGTATATCGGCTCTCTCTCTCTCGTTTAAACTTCAGCGCAGTGTTGTCAGACCCTCGATGAGCCGAGAAAGTCAAGTACTGGTTCAAATTGAACTGCTACCCTTTCTCAAAAGTCTCTTGGGTCAACACTGGAGGAGGGGGGGGGGACGAGAAGTAAACTCCTTCAATGAAAAGTATACGCGTCAATATGTCAATATATCAATATATTTACCAAGCCTTAAAAATTAAATTGAACCCAACAAAATATTTTTTCTTAATTTCAAAAACGAGTAACTAAAGTTGTTAAGTCGTTATTTGCTCTCTACACGTGATTTCAGTTGCATGCCTGGCTCCGTAGTTTAAGTCTTTAGGGCTCATATGACCCCTATAACTACCCTCAAATTATCAGTGGAAACACCGCTTTGCTACCCGGAAATACAAAGTTACCGTTTCAACCTCAAAACAAAAGGAATATTTTAACCCACTTTCTAGGATGCATATTAAAAACAAGTTTAAAAATTTTGAAAGAAAAAAAAGTGCAGGTCGAACGGTCGAATTTTAAAAGGACTTTCGCTTGAATGAAGATTGATAATTAAATAAAAACCGGTTTCATAATTAATTTTTTAATCCCATTGCTTTAAAACTCCTTTAATTTCAAGGATTCTCTATTTTTATTTAAAAGACCCGTTACTTATGAATATAAATGGTATAAATTGTAGATACGAAAATGGAATTTGATAACTTCCAATGTAATTAAATTCTTAAGCCGCTAAAGTTAATAGTATACTTCTGCTATAAGTAAAAGTATTTCCAGCTAATTGCGTAATTAAATAAAAAAAGAAAAGAAAGAAAAACGCATCTCTCCCAATCCCACCTTGACTTGACCTTCAAGACAATGCAATAAAATTTTACAAGGAAAATTTACTTGAGAAAGTCCTTAGAAAAACACGAAATTTTGACATCACCCCAGGACCTTGCAAATTTGCCAACCCTAAAATGGCGCCATGTAATATTTAACTATATTCAATTGCGTACATAAATGAAGAGGAAAACCTGAGATTTTTAAACTATTTCATTAATATATCACCATAAAATTGCAAACATCGCCTTAAATATTGATTGTAAAATACGTATAAATTTCCTGAAATATGGTTTTCACTATACATTAACTAATTCTTCGAGCATGGCGTCGTATCGTTAACGGCCAATACGAAACAAGGAAAACTAATGACAATATTAAAAACTAATTAAAACTTTCCCCCTTAGGATGAAAAAACCTTGAAGAATTAATAAATTAAAGTTGGTATCACTTTGCATAATGATTTGTTAATGACGTTTTAAGAGTTCGTAACCCTTGCACGCGTGCATATTAAGTAGTGAAAATGACTAGCGTAAATTTCCGGGCCATTTGGGGTAGGGCGATTGCGTTCAGTGCGAGTGACCATCCTAACCGGTTTTAGGAATCTAATAATATTATAGGGAATATCGGTATGAACGAAGCGCGTGCGTCCAAATTCATTTTAGACTTTAGAAGATCGTGTCACCCCCTATTTAGGTCTAACCAAGAAGTGATATCTAGTTTATTAGGGAGAAGGTATAAGATGCTTCAGCATTCGTGCGCCATAGTCCCAGTCCCCCTTTCAAAATACAAGGGGGGACGTAAAAGGAGGCCGGGCTATTTCGCTACACTCTCCTCAGTCGGAAAATACGTAATTTTCGTCATTCGCGTCGCGCTGACGTGAGTTTTCAAGAACCAATGAGATGCTGCTGGTTGTAATTTAGAGGCGGGGATTAACTCCGGACCTACTATACGTTTGGACTGGAGATAAAGTTGGAAATATGGCGAATTTATACCTTCTCCCTAATAAACTAGATATCACTTCTTGCTATAACCAAATGTGTTAAAAATTTTAAAATCCTTCCCGACACCGACTCCGACCCAGAGTTGTCCCTATTAATTTGTATTTTGCGAGGTGTCTTGCAATGATTTTTAAAATTGTCCCTTGCACAAAATTATCAACGCACAACCCGCACATCTCCCCTACTAGTAAAAATTTTAAATAGAATCAAAAATAAGAATAACTTAACTTTAATCTGACCCTCCCCATCTTTAACCTCAATTTAAAATTGGATTTAAACAAAACACCACCAAAAAGTCCCTTTTATATTATTATAAAAGCCCATCCAACTGACGTCGTACCCTTAACCCCAAAAATTTTAATTAAATTTGGGGGAATGGGATACTTAAGAGAAGTGAATTTCCATTCGTCCAACCAACCATAATCAAGAAGAGTCTTTCACAAATGTCTGCACTACAAAAGGTTTTGTACTTTTGTTCCTATTTCTAGTTTTGTACTATTTTTAAAAGATCCAAGCTTCAAAGGGGAAAGTCACACAGAAGTGAATTAACTCAAAGTAAAAAGTTAAACCTCAATCGTCTATGGATAGGTTTTCATTAAAGTTGGCTAGAGAAAATTCCTTCCCCTTTGCATCTCAGCTTAAACTTCAGTCAGAAGTATATAATACATCTGACAAGTATATAATATATACCACAAAGCAGCAGGGATAATTGTAACATGATTCTTCCCAACATCATTTTACATTTGGAGTGCTCAAGGTTACTAAACCGAATCACATACGCGATAAATACTACCCTCATTCATTAGCTATTTGATGCTAAGGCGCATGAGTTTGTGGATTTTTGTCCCACATCAGGACAATCAAGGTTTGTGGGTTGATTGCTGTGGATTTAGTACCAAAGAGTTATAGAATTCACCCCCAGCACGGTGCGATGCCCATCTGAAGTTTGATGAGCAGTAAAAGCAAACAAAAGGACTCCCTCGCCTGGGAAAAATCATGTTACACAACTAAAGTATTAAGATGACACAGAGCGTCATCCTTCTTCTATTATACCCTTATATTTCAGTACAGTGTTGTGACTGTTATCAGACATTCTCAAATTATCCAAGTTTGTCAAACACTGATTCAAACTGAACCACTAGCCTTTCTCTATGCAGATTGATTCTTATCTCTCAAAGGGCCTGGCAACACTGCGGGTTGAAAACTTATGTATCGCGGTGATGGAAACCTGATAACTTTCTGCTAATATCTAATAAGAAAATTCTTCCTTGTCTTTATCTTTACTCAATGGAAAAGCTTAGGATCCTCTATATACTGTTTATTCAAACTGATGTAAAGTATAGAAACAAAGGATATTCGATATTTTTCAATATTTTTCTAGCATAAATTCAAGCATTCTTTTATTGGTTCAAATAACTTGAACCAGCACCACCACTCTGCTTCAGTGCAGATTTTCCCTTCAAAAATTTTCCCCTTTTATTTTTATCTGATTTTCACTGGCGTCAATCCAAAAATTTCTCCCATAATATTTTTCTTCCGTTTTTCAAAAGCTTCGTGTTTCCCCTTCCGACCGATCGATCCAATCCTTAAGTGTCACCTTACACGAGTCAATTTTAACAAAGAAACCTTCCCCCGCCTTTAACAGCAATGCCAAGAAACATTAGGCTACAATATAGTTCCCCGTATATTCTTGAATGGTTGTAGGAAAGAAATGTTTCCTTACTTCGTTCGGTTGTCCGAAGAACAACTTACAATGTCACTTTACTACAGAAGAAAGGGTTGTAAAAATAGTCGTAAAGCCTTGGATATAGTGTCAAGTATAACGGAACGTTCGTAAATTTTTTTAACCCTTTACGAAATTATCAGGTTAAGATTATACCATTGATAAAAGCAATAGGGGGTGTTAAAATGCCTTACTCTTCGCTTTAAAGTTAAGTTGAAACAAAGTCCATTTATAGATCTCCCGCAGAGTACGTAACCCTTTCACGTAAGTCCCAAACTAGCTGTGGCTTTCTCGAGTCCTATCTTATCGTTTTCCCGCCTTGTCACTCCGTCTCTTCTCCATCCAATCAGACAGAATGATAGCCTCCCATTATGACTTTTCCCGCAATTTTTTCCCGCCTAATATTTCTTAATAGACCCCCAAGACCTCAACCGATTTAAGCGCGTGCCAACATTGTTTAAGCTAGAGTGTAGAGAAGGTTAAATTTCTGAACTGTGATGACAGTTGCGTGTTTGCGTCTGAGCTAAGCCTAACATCGTTGAGGGAGGAGCCAAGATTCGTGAGGTAATTTATACTTCCATATTGATGGGTACAATGCAGAAGAAAAGCTGAAAGAAACCCACCAATATGGCTGCCAGAACCGTGGTAATACTTATAAGGGTGTGACATACTACTCAGTAAACTGATATCTCTTAATCACGCTTGGAAGAAGAGTTACGTGTAATTACGTTCCATCTCGCTTTTTGGCGCCTGCGCTGTACTCATTTTGTATCACGAGAGTGCGCAGAACCGGCAATGTATCAACCCCCTTGTATGCCCCACTACTGAGGGATGCCTACCCTACCCCTTTTTAACATCTAATAGGTCTGTAAGAGAGGTTCTAAAATCTAAATGCAAGGATAACCAAAAAGCCCTAACATTTGTGGAATGCGAATACATAGGCATGACTTCCTATTCCGAAGAACTATTTTCTTTAACTAAAAGCGAGCTCTCCTAGATTTCTTTTTTTTTTCCTTTCGAATTTTAACCGATGAGTGAAAATCTTTAAAGAGCAATTGAAGAAATAAGAAAGGTTTTTTTTTTGTTTCCAAGGGGAACTTTTAATTCGTCATATTTAAATAACAGATTCCAATTGGAAATTCAAGATTTCCCTTTGCTAGAAAGTATTGGACCCCTCGCTAACGTCGAGAACATCCCATCATCTCTAGGAAGTAATTTCGTTAGCATGTTTCGGATTACTTCAGACAAGTGTCTTAAAAATTGAATACCCAGTCCGCAGCCCTGAAAAGGGATTAGGGTTTTAAGGGTTCAAGGGAAATTCATTTACTCCAGGGATTTTCGAAAGGTTCCTTTCAGTGTTTACAAAATATTCCGCGTGAATGCGGATTAATTTAATGTTCCTTACTTTTTATACGATGTTACCTAATAAGTTGGTAATCTTTTTATGGGGGAATTAGTATCGGATTTTGGGTAATACCAAACTTCTTTCGTTTTTTTTAACCCGACGTGGTTTTATGGTTATATTTAGTTATTTTGCATTTCAAAAGGTAGCTTCCACCAGGGATAGATTTAATTTTAGAAGCAGGAATGGAGAACGGTTAGTATTTACTTCAGTCCGACTTATAACCCAGTTAAGAGCCCCTCCCTCCAACACGTCACGAAAAGCTTAAATTATCTTATTGGCTCACTTAAACATACGTTTTGATGACGTTGCTGACGGGGTCGGCGAAAAATACGTAATTCCTTTTTAACCTCAGTCGCTATGACCCGCCTCTTCTTTCATACCCCTCCGTCACGTGGAAGGGGGTCCGGGACTTTGACGCGCGCCCAGATAGATTATTCTGTTCTCCATTCCTACTTCTAAAATTAAATCTATCCCTGCTTCCACTAACAGGGCTACAGAATTTCTCCCAATCTCTCATATAAAACTTAAGTGCAGTGTTGTCAAGTTGGGTCAAGTACTGAGTCAAACTGAACTGAACTACCCTTTATCTTAATTCGCAATCTCTTGACTCACCAACGGCCTGGCAACACTTGTGGAAAGGCAAAATCCCCTTTAGTGTAAACATAAGTTCATAAGATATGTTCACTATAAGTTTGTCACTGGTTACAAACTGGAGCTTGTCTTGAAGTGACGTACGTCATATATTCGAGGTAAAGCGACGCCTGGTGAGGCGCTGTCAAAGGCTTAGGACAGACTAAATAGGAAGATGGAAGTCCTGCAAAATTAACCACCGAGTGTAGGACTTCAATTCTCGCTTGTCGTTCTCGAACTAGCTCTTAATAAGTTTCTAGCATTACGAAGTATAGCTAGTGTCATACTAAAAGAACATAACCTATTACCATTAAATCACCTTTAATGGATTAATCAATTGAAAAAAAAATTTAATGAAGTATTTCCGTATTTGCAATAAGCGTAAACTTTAAAATTAAAGGCCAGAAAGATCAAATATAATTATTTCCAGTTAGGTAAAGCATAACTGCAATCAAATTATGTTATATACGGAAAAATTCCGTGACCTGACATTAGTTTTGAAATAAAGGATTGAAAAGAATCAGTATAAAAGGCCACTGTTCATAACTAACATATCTCCATGAAAATTTAACTTCTCTTTCTTCAAAAAAGAAAACCTATAACAGTGACTGTAAACTGGCGCTGTATAAGGTTACCTCGTATCTATTCCTATTCATTAAAATATTCAACGAGATTCATATAGTCAAGGTATAACCCCATGCATGCATCCCATCTCTGTCGAAACTTATTTTCTTTAAAAATATCTTGAAATTCACTGCCGGATTTGGGGATTTGGCCCATCGCTTCCTGGGCTAATTTTACGGTTCTACGGTTCAAGCTCTCAACCGTGACATTAAGATATAAAGAGGAGGGAAGGGAAAACTGACTGTATCATTTTCAACGTTCCGTGCAAAATTATTTCGAATCTATTCTTTTAGAAAATGAAGAGATATAACCCCGGCCGCGACCGAAGTTACTTATCGGGTCACATCATTGATCATTAAAAAAATTAAAAAGAAAATCAAGCGATTTTTTTATCGATTCTTTTACTAATTAATTATAAGACCCGACTGCTTAGTGAAACATTCAGGAAATACAGTCTCCGAATGATTTTAAAATTCAATTTAGTTTGTGAGATTTCGTGGATAATTTTAAAATTGCACCTCCGACCAATCGCGTAACGCCTTGCCTTCCTGTTAACAAAATTCCCATCGCACGTGCTCTACATCTCGCGCCACTATTGTTGTCACATCGCCCGCAATTTTTGTCAAATCTCGCGCTAAATTTCATTATTAAATTAAATTGCCACGAGAATTTTTTTTATAAGATGACAGAGCGTTACGCGATTGGTCGGAGGTGCGTATTTCAAATTATCCATAAAATCTCATCAAACCTAATTTGAATTTTAAAATCATTCGGAGACTGTATTTCCTGGATGTTTAACTATGAAAATTGATCTTATAATTAGTAGAAGAATCGACCAAAAAAATTACTTGATTTTCCACTTAACCCTCCCTTTAATTCCTTAAATTGTATTTCAAAACTTCAGTTTAATCTATGATTAAGTAAATGAACGTCTTATATAATGTAATAATTATTCGCTTTTAATTTAAATTAAAAACCTTTTAAAAAAATAAACAAAAGTTTTAAGTTACGCTATAACATTTAGGGCAAGGTTTCCGTGGTTTGCGTCGTTAAACTTATTATAACTTTCGATTTAAATTTAAAAACCCTTCTTGGAAAGATTCCGCGTTAAAGCTGCCAAAAACGAGGGCAAGTCGTTGGTTATACGCTGTGTAATGCTGGATATTATTTAATTCTTAAAAGAGGACTAAAATTTTCTGTTTTCATCGGCCTCATTGTCACTACGACGTGCTGCGTATATTTATAAACTTCCCAACATATAAAAGTTCCCATAAACTTGTTACGTAGTTAAAGATCCTTGAATCGCGATAACTACATTTAATTAACATAATAAAGGTATTCAAGGTTACATTAAGAAATATTCCTCTAATTCGATAAAAGTATTTTTTTTAATTAAACCCGTTCAGGTATATAAATCGAACACGTGGCCAGAAAGTCTCGTGTTTGTGTTAATAAACCTAATCGTAGTTTCAGTTTGCAAATACCAGTTAGCTAACTTTAAAACGTTTTAAGCTTTAACCGCATTAATTTACCTCCCATGCAGCAAAGAGGGTAGTTATCGCGTTAGTTTCGTGGTTTCCTTACATATATAGCGTATAACCAAGAAGTGATATCTAGTTTATTAGGGAGAGGGTATAAGATGACGAAATATTCGCGCGCCATAGTCCCAGTCCCCCTTTCAAAATAAAAGAAGGCCGGGGCTATTTCGCCTCTCCTCAGTCGGAAAATACGTAATTTTCGTCATTCGCGTCGCGCTGACGTGAGTTTTCAAGAACCAATGAGATTCTGGTTGTAATTTAGAGGCGGGGATTAACTCCGGACCTACTATACGTTTGGACTGGAGATAAAGCTGGATATATGGCGCAAATTTATACCTTCTCCCTAATAAACTAGATATCACTTCTTGATATAACCCTGATAATATGTTTAAAAAAAAAACCCAGCAACTTTGCAAATTAATTTCATATATACAGGGTGTTTATGATAAGTCTGGCATAAATTAAGGGGGTTGTTCTTTGGGCGATTCATCAGAAACACTCTGTATAATGCTGAATTCATTTCTATGTCATGACCGCAATTATAAGTTACGCAAATAAATACCTATTTTATAAGCTATTCAAGGTTCAATTTTTACGACTTGTATAATAAAACTTTCTTTATAAAGAAATATATTAAAAACCAAATAATGGCCATTGATAAAAATAAAATAAAAAGAAAATCTATGTAAAAATTGAATATTGATCCACATTTATGCGGAACTTTCAGTTGGGGTTTTATCAGCTCTCAAAATTCTCAAGTGGAAAGAAAATTCAACTTGAGATGTCTGGACTTTTTTTATCTAGAATATTCGATTTTCGTTTCAGGATTGAAAATATTGACTCAGCTATAGTTTATCTAGGAAGTGCGCCCAATTTTTAAAGGGGATATAAAACTATTTAAAACCTATTTTGAAAATAAGCGTGCAGCTAAGAGATTGTCTTGGTTGTTTTGTTTTCGAAAGAACATGCAAAATAATGAATATTTGAAATATTCATATTTCCCTATTGCCTAGGCTCCTGCTAAATAATAAATAATTATTTCATATTGTCATAAGTTTATAAGATATGTTCCATACAACACTACCTATACATCGTAATGCTAGAGACAGCTCGTTCGAGAACGACAAGCGAGAAGTCCTACACTCGGTGGTAAATTTTGCAGTCCATCTAATCCTATTTAGTCTGTACTAAGCCTTTGACAGCACCTCACCAGGCGTCGCCTTACGAGAATCTATGACGTTTCAACTACGTCACATCATGACAAGCTCTCAGTAACCAGTGACAACACACTTATGAAACATATCTTATTGCAGATACAAGTAATTTCAGTTTGAAACATTTATTACTTTGCACGCTATTCGAATAAAACTGCAAAAACTGTACAACAACAAAAAGAAAAGTAAATAATAATTTATAAACTTTATCTTTGCGTGTCAGTTTCCCCTCATTTGATAAAATAGCGATAACCGTTGATCAACACAAAACTTTCGAAACGTTTAGTGTTTGTAAATATAATGTCCCTTAAAATGAGTAAGCCCTGTTTAGGTTTGCCTTTGGATCATTGAAATATTCAGGCCTCCACTATAGGCAACTAATTCGGGTTTATGGAGGGTAATTTAGATAGAGGTAACCTCTATTAATAGCGTTATATTTTAGTAATAACAATGGGAGGACCTCCCCAGACACTTTAAGTGGGGGGATATGTAACGCTATTCGTGAATTTCTCAGCCAAATTTTTCTATGGCACGTTTTCGGTAGTTTGAAGAAGAAATTAATTAATATGTTGACAAGACTAACAAGGCCTAAAGTTGTTCTTTGGTCAAAATTTATAGTTATAGCTTGGCGTAATCGTGAAAGTTACCATAGTATATTGTCGTGTTTAGTAATTAACTGTAAGACAAGTTCCAAGTTTGTAACCGGAACTAAAGAGGCCTCCATTTTTAAGCCTAATCAAAGCCCAGTACCTGCCATAGTTTACCAGTACAGTGTGTTTTTCTGAAAAGTCTGCCATAAATTAAGGGGGATGTTCTTTGGGTGCACGATTTTGAGTCGGAAATGTAACTTCTATCTCCATTTTGATTGCCACAAGGGACACTGTTTTCGAGTTAAGATTGTCCGAGTATTTTACGGATGACCCCTTAAATTTAATTAAGAAACTGATTAAGACAATTATTTCTAATTTAATTAAGGGGTCATCCCTAAAATATTGATAATCAAATCATAACTTGAAAACAGTGTCCCTAAGGTCAAACAAAATGGAGATAGAAGTATAGAACATTTTCGCCTCAAAATCGTACACCCAAAGAACACCCCCTTAATTTACATCAGACTTATCAGAATTTCAGAAACACCCTGAACACGTTATTTCAACCGGAATTATTTCAATTCACGCAGAAAAAATATACAGAACGTGTTGTATAAAACAGAACACATTATTGAGTAACGTCATTCATTTTTCGCGGGAGGTTTGCAAAGCTCGGCAGCTGTTGTTACTTAACATTCTAATAGCGTTTTCCAGGATTTTCGTCACAAACAAAAATCCGTGTGGGAAAAATTTCCCTTTCATCCACGTTTTTGGCTTTTGTTGTATAAGAAGTTTCTTTCGACATACATGAGGGAGGAAAAACCACAAAGATAATTTCTCAGAATGTATTGTGTATATAGACAGCTTATACCGAACCAGTATAAAGGAGAAAAAGGTTTTTACGTCGTAATTAAACGAATCGCTTTTTGACCTAAAAACTGACAGAAATACGCCCGGATACTGCAGGCGACTTACTAACTTCCCAATCCACCATTAGTGGAGAGGTGAACCCATAGAAGAATTGAGAACATCTATAGACAGAATCGGGCTGCGTGGTTAGGGAGCCTTCTGCTGACAGTCTTTCTTAGGTGGGCGTCAGTGAGTTCAGTTACCTCTAGGTAGATATACATAATTTTTACGTTGCGAAATCACGTGTAAATAAAAAATTAAGTTCTTGTTGCTATAACCAGGTGGCACCTTACGCTTGCTCTCAACTAAATCTAGTGAACTATGGGTAATTTTTGAGTTCAGGGGGGATTCTCATAGTGTGTCGGTACATACAAACAGGGATAGGGATAAATGAGGCAAGGTGGAGTGGGAATGATAATGATCGACCAGTGACACTGAAACTCTCCCAGTGTACCTTGCGCACGCCCCTACCATTTGGTAGGCGATTGTTAAGTGCTGCCACGTAACGCCATTGTATTTTTATGAGAACTAGCTTCTATTTCTAAAACAGAGGGGGCGTCCTTTACTATTCTGTACTGTACGACCCTACCTAAACGCTGAGGATGATGGGAGGACTTCGGTGGGGATACAGAGGTAACGTTGGAGGTATGGGGGTTTCCATCACTCTATCCTTCAAGATACAAAGAAAGTTTTTGCTTTTCCCTCTTAAATTCATCGCAATGGAATCAAAAAATTAGTTTTAATACGTTCTCGTGTCCTTAAATGCGTTCCAATCATCCGCTAAACTCTAAAAGAGGCCTAAATGGCAAACCAGATTGAGAGGGGAGGATATATAGGTAGGAGGCCACGTGAACGCGGATGGGTTGCGGCATACGAGGCCAGACCAACGCAACGCAACGCGCCTCATAGCTACTAGCTAGCTAGCACTCTCGCTTAATCAAGATTCTGGTGGTAGGTACTTATCCCTCCCAACAAATTCCCTCTCGTTCTCTTAAATACCCGGAAATGAAGAGTTTATTGTCATTTGTTGAAAAATGAGACATCAGCGGAAGACAATCTACGTGGGGGGAACAAAAGAGAGGGTGGACGTTTAAAGCTTTTAGACTTTTGAGAACTTTCAAGCGCAGGCAGAACTTTACAACCGTCCGACATCTTTTTAACGGTATATGGTGAATAGGAATGAATATAAGGAGATGATATTTTCATCAAACAAAAGAGGTTTTGGTCAGGGGAAAGGGGGGGAGAGGATCTTATCATCTTTTAAATAATTGGTTGGTGGAACCCTTAATCCTTAATCGATTTGAACTGATCATTTTACCTAATATATAGCGACCGTATTTCCTCGTATTCAATTCCTAATCGAAAGGTTAATTAGGGCCCAAGATAATCAACCCCTTAGATCAATAAAGAGATACTTCCTCTTTATATAATCCTTGTTCTCATTGAAAACAAAATTAGATTCGATAAACTTCAAATTATCCCTCCCTTACGCAATCTGTAGCCTAAAAAATAACCTGAAACTAAAATCGTCTACACGCAAAGTATAAAAAAGAAGTGATATCTAGTTTATTAGGGGGAAGGTATAAGATGCCTAAGTGTTCGCGCGCCATAGTCCCAGTCCCCCTTTCAAAATACAAGGGGGAACGTAAAAGGAGGCCGGGCTATTTCGCAGCCTCTCCTCAGTAGGAAAATATGACTGTAATTTTCGTCATTCGCGTCCCGCTGACGTGAGTTTTCAAGAGCCAATGAGATGCTGGTTGTAATTTAGAGCCTTGGATTAACTCCGGACCTACGTTTGTTTGGACTGGAGATAAAGCTAGATTATAAATGTGGCGAATTTATACCTTCTCCCTAATAAACTAGATATCACTTCTTGTTATAAAAGCATTTTTTTTGTGCGCCATTTTACAGATGTTTTCCCGATAAATTAAAAAAAAACTTTCCCTTTTAACTTCCTTCCGCAAGAATTAACGGTGATAACTAATATTATCACTGCAATAATAATATACAATTAAAATTCCATTCGAGTTGCATTGTAAATAAACCGTACAATATTTCCATGAGTTTTAGTATAATTTGTTAACATGGTTAATGATTAAGAAAAGTGCAGTTAAAAGATGCCTATTTGAATAAGTAAAAGCCGGATATCCGTTTAAAAGATGGGGGGAAGAGAAGAAAGGATATAGCATAAAAGATAGGGGTAGTTAAGTTCTAGATAGAGTTCCATCTTTGACGTCACTCCTTTCCGGGCGTCATGTACGAGTTACTTCCGGCGATTTAAAACGTACGAGGATTTGGTTATTATAGTTACAAAGAGTCACAGATGCAAATATGGTCGGTGCTAATAACACACACTCGTGATTTAATAAGTGTCCTTAGCTTAAATCTAATATTAGGTAAAAGCTTGGAGAAATAATAATAATAAAAAGCAGCTAGATCTAAGCCTCGGTTAGTCCTGATTGTCCCCTCGTTAATCAAAACGACGTAACAACGCTCCTCTTAAACCAGATCGCCTTTAATTAATAGTTATACCCCCATCGAAAAGGAGTTTCGGTGGGGTCAACCTCTTGACAGATTGGGAATGCAGTTAATCAAAGTAACCTAACCTGGCCCGGGGCTTCGCTGACAACTAGGGTTGTCTATAGGGGAATCTGCGGGTTTTTCTCAGAGCGCGCGGTCTCGAGACTCGAGAAAAGAGAGACTCCCGCGAGCGTCACGAGTCTGTCGTCATGGCAACCACCAATCAGACTCTACCAATCCCAAAAGGGCCGTTGCCTAGCAACGACCCTTCTCTCTTTTCACCTCTCTCCGGAGTATCAGGGATACGTTATAAGCGATCCTAGTTGGATGATGAACAAATGATAATGCGAAAGCTTTTGGAAAGTGAAAGGGTGATTTTTAAATTAATTTAATTACCTAGATTTTAACTCAAAATCTGAAAACTAGACAGTTAGGGCGTTCATAACATATTAGCAACGATAGTAACGTCTGTTAAACGCCATAATAATTATAACGACGCTACTTTTCTAGCAGTTTATCATCAACACTGCACAGCAAATTGTCCAGGAATTATACCGATATGTTTAGCAACTCTGGAATCATGGCCATCCACCCTGACATACGACACACGATGAAGGGGTGGGTGATAGATTTTGTCCTCAGGGTCCAAGGACCACGTCCCTTTCGTATCGTGTCAAAACTCTGCTGGTCGAGGTGGCGCGGGGGAGGGAGGTTAAAGGGGGATAAAGGGGTCACGTTTAAAACGGTATACCACCTACGACGAAGTTGATCCGAAAACCCATGGTATTATATGTATAAAGTTCCAAGTTTTAGATTTGGAAAGGAGGAAACTCCCACTAATAAGGCAATTTAAGCTCAGGGTCAACCAACCATGAGTCCTAATGGTATTTACCCAGAGTCCGACTGACTATACTCGGTTTTCTAAAGTTCTACTAATGAAGTATATAACCCTTTTCATTCATTTTGAATTTATTTCAAAAACGTGCAAGGGGCCTGATGTTCCTGATAAGTCTGCCATGCATAAATTGAGTGGGATTTTCTTAGGGTGCACGACGTCGAAAATGTATAACTTCTATCTCCATTTTGATTGCCCTAAGGGACACTGTTTTCGAGTTATAATTTGATTAATGTTTTAGGGATGACCCCTCTTAATTAAATTAGAAATCATTGTCTAGTTAAGTTTCTTAATTATTTAAATTTAAGGGGTCATCCATAAAATATTCTATGCAATCTTAACTCGAAAACAGTGTCCCTTAGGCCAGGGATAGATTTAATTTTAGAAGTAGGAATGGAGAACAGAGTAATCTGGGCGCGCGCCAAGTCCCGGACCCCCTTCCACGGGACGGAGGGGTATGAAAGAAGAGGCGGATCCTAGCGACAGAGGTAAAAAGGAATTACGTATTTTCGCCATCCCCGTCAGCAACGTCATCAAAGTGTAGTTTAAGTGAGCCAATAAGATAATTTAAACTTTTCGTTACGTGTTGGATGGAGGGGCTCTATACTGGGCTATGAGTCGGACTGAAGTAAATACTAACCGTTCTCCATTCCTACTTCTAAAATTAAATCTATCCCTGCTTAGGCCAATCAAAATGGAGATTTTCGACTCAAAATCGTGCACCCAAAGAACATCCCCTAATCTATAACAGACTTATCAGAAACACCCTGTATACAATTATTCATTCTGGTTATAAAACCCTGTTAATTTTCACTAATATCGCATTAAGCCAAGTTCAATGCACGGCTTTTTAAAAATTTATAACTAATTCCCTTTGATAAATACTTGAACACAATTTAGTTCGTCTTTTTCGAAGTGAATTAAATCTAATGAACATTTACCGAAAAAACCCTTATTCCTTTCCCTAAAACTAATTTTGCGACCGTGACATATCGTACCATGTTTGTTATTCCTGCTGGATTATGTCAATAAGGGGTCGGGGGGATCATTGTACGCGCGTTGTAAGCACAGACAATATTAGCGCAAGGATACGTATACTATAAACGATCCGACCGAGAGCTAAAGTCAATAAAGTCATCCCTGCATGTCACTCGAGTCGCGTATGTTGTACGTTATAGAATACAATAACCCTAAAAGAATGCTCCAAAAAGCTAGCTACTACAGTGTGGTGGTTTTATTATATCTCAACTGACATGAAACAGGGTTCATACAACTTTTGGAAAACAAATTTCCCTGAGATTTCCAGGTTTTTCCCCATATACTTCCCTGAGTTTCCCAGGTTTTTCCCGTATATGGAGTATCCTATGGAGCAAATGTTAACGAAGCAGGATGGACAAATAGGACTATTACATAATCAAAGGACATCCCCCTATCTCTAATATAACCAGAGTTATGAGCCTCCAAAGTTTAGTGTAGTGTTAATCCTATGGAGGGGGTATTTTTATGAACATTTTGCTTAATTACTCGGCCCCTGTTTGACGCTAATTTCCCTTAAGTTTACTAAAAATTATGAATTTCTCCAAGTTTTTTGTCAATTATTAATTTCCCTGATTTTTCCCTGTTTTCCAGGTTCGTATGAACCCTGTGAAAGGGTGTGTCTTTAGTTAAAAAAAAAAAAAAAAAAAAAACTTTTTGGGTTGGGACCTAACTAAAACCGATCCGGCGCTGACCTTGAGTGTCCCCAATAATTTACTGACAGGTCAGATTAAAAAATTGTCAAAAATAGAACGTCGAAAACTTTGTATACGAAAGTTTTGAGGTCGTTTGTTGTCATTTGTGATTTATATAACGTTATTATCTAAATAAACAAAAATACACTCGAACGACGGAAAACTAATATAAATTAATATTCAAATAAACAAACTATAAGTAAACGTGATAATGTCCTTCCTGTTGTGTTGCGTTATATATATACATATGTATATGTAAAGGTAACAAGCAGGTGTTTACACTGCTATCATAAACAAATTATTCGTTCCGAACACGCGAATGATAACAAAATCCCCACCCATTAAAAAGCAAGACAACAAAAACAAAACGTAAGCGTATGTCTCAACACCATACTTCTTAATAAAATTCAATTCCATAAAACTGGGTAACCTTCCCCACTTCGCCCCCTCCCCAAATTAAGAATAAAACGGGGTTATAAATATTGGCTAAGATAAATTTAGAATAATTGCATTCGCTAACAACCTTGGATTGGCGAGGTATTTAATATTTCGTAAAATTTTGGATTGTAGGGCTTACACCAAAATCTCAAAAATAAATGTTGAAAAAAAACTTTTCACGATAAAAATAGGAACCAAAATTTTGAAAGTCAGAACCCCTAACCTTTTCAGAATGCGAGAATTCAACCAATACCTAAGGGGTAAGAGGTTCGGTTTAGCAGACGCCATTAAACCAATGGCGGATGGTGCAGTAGTCCTTGATTTTTTTAAGACTAATTAAAAGCAAATTATTTTGATTTTATTCGAATATTTAATTCTTTTTATATTTAGAAGAAGGCCGTTCTTTTAAGGTATAATCAATTATGTTACCTAAACTTTAATGTTAAAAAATCTAACAGTAATTTAGACTTTTAATGCTAATGTTTTGAAAAAAAAAAAAAAAAAATGTTTCTAGGTATAGAGATAACGTGCTAACTGTCATATTCACCATCGCGAAGAATTTTGGCTAAAGGCGTATACATTTATCTAACTTTCATTTTTGTTTTGACCCGATACTGTAGTGTTATCCGGATTTTCCGGTTTTGTGGGAGGTAGTTTTAGTTTTGAAAACTTAATAGTGTTTACCTTATTTAACCATTAAACTATATATTATTACGGTATTTTATATTTGAAGGAAAGAAAGAATAATATATTAAGTATATAACTTAACTTCCTTAATATCCTTAATCACATATAGTTAGGGTGATTTTTGTAACGAGAATAATGCATGGTCTATTCATTTAATTATTTAGTCCTGATTTAATTTAATTTGTTGCATTAGCAACCATTTCTTTTCCGGTTTGTTCAAACCCCCCACCCTTTGTTTAATCACGCCATTTCCCATTTACATATGTAATTATAGTATTGAATTAATAATTGGTTTGTTTTAATTGTTGGCGGCTAGCTTTCAAGGTCAAGGTGTTTTGTTAGAGGAAATTATTTTACACTCCGGAAGAAGGGCTTTTTATAACACGGAACTAACTTCCGTTTGTTGTTTAAATAAAATAAATCTCGTGTTCACGAGTTCAACGTTTCCTAACTATTAGTTTCTAAATATTATGTAAAGATTGATATAGTTAGGGTTTTACTTATGATATTTAAGTCATAACACGCGAAAGTGGTGGTTTTAAGTACCATTAGACATGTCACTAGTGTCTACGTGACTTTTTGCTCGTAATATCATATAATTTTAAAAATAAAATCAAACCGCACCTCGTGACTTCGGCAGAAAAATAGAGACAAGTATAACGGATGTACTCACCATATATCTTGAAGGTCGTTGAAACCAGTAATTATCCAGCGTCGATAGTTAACTCTGTCTCATTTTATATATTATAAAGTCTCGTTTTACTTCAGTTCTTCGTGAAAAATTGGCGAAGGTCAAAGTTCATCCCATCTTTACTGGAGCCTTATCCTGAAATTAGACAATATGGATTAATATTGAGAGTTTAATGCTTTATGGAAATTTCCTTCAAGGCTTAGGCCACAATTAAAATAAATGCATTAATGATTGATTAATTATTTGTTCTTAAACTTTCGATATTTAAACGTATCTACACAAATTAAGATCTGTGGAGAAATTACGCAACGTAACTTTCAAGAGCGAAGCTTACTATCTCTAAATGATTATTACACAATTTAAAAGATTCATATTTCCGCTTAAGACCATATAATTTCGCAAAATTAAACATTAATAAGTGTAATTCACCTTTATTATATATATGAATAATTAATTAATTTAAATTCATTATCACGAATAAGAGAGTAAATAAAACGCTCCGTTAAAACAATAAGCAGACGATAATTAATTAGGCTGTAATTAGCAGCGGGGCTGTAAATAAATAATTTTTAAATTGGACATTTATAAAAATTAAAAAAATAAAATTACCCAAAATGGATTAAGATTTTCACGAATATTTTTTTGAATGGTTTAAGTCCTCATCTTCGTGCATGTATCATATTTGGGGAATAGCTAAGAGGCCAATATTTAAACCATTCACTCATTACAATTATCATAAGTTTATAATATATGTTTCATAAGTATGACACTACCTATACTTCGTAATTCAAGAGATTTACAGCTCGAGCTAGTTCGAGAACGACGGAAGCGAGAATTGAAGTCCTACACTCGGTGGTTAATTTTGCAGTCCATCTAATCCTATTTAGTCTGTACTAAGCCTTTGTCAGCGCCGAGTCACCAGACGTCGCTTTACCTCGAATCTATGACCTACCTCACTCACTACATGACAAGCTCCAGTTTGTAACCAGTGACAAACTTATGGAACATATCTTATAAAATTATATAATTATTCATTGCACAATGCGAATGAGTCTAATTAAGCATTTTCTTTTCATTAATTTAAAGACATCCGCATATTTAGATAAAATTCAAGCTGATATTATATCAAATGGCGGCTGCTCTAGAAAGGTCCTTTAAAACAAGTAAAATTAATGCTCTCCCTCATTACAAACAGATGCCGGTTTGAACTTTAGGAGGCTGCTTTGGGATGCATCCACCAAACCATGGCTAATGTTAGCTGTGTTGTTCCCTAATATAAATTTAAAATTTCTCTCCAACCAAAAGAGATTGAATTGAGCCTACAAAATTTAATGCAAAAGGCTTATAAAATGGATCCCCATGTCGTCGTAATCCAACATTTAAAGCCGCCAAACTTGGAGACACTAAAGTAAATGCCTTTTCTTGATGTACAGAAAATGCAAGAGTGGTTGGGACCCCTCCCAAAGATATAGATTCTCAACAATCTCGTCTACTTATTGTTGCATCACAAGTTCATAAGATATGATATTCCATAAGTTTGTCACTGGTTACAAACTGGAGCTTTTCATGAAGTGACGTAGGTCATAGATTCGAAGTAAAGCGACGCCTGGTGACTGGGCGCTGTCAAAGGCTCAGGGCCGGATTAAGCAATTTTGCACCCGGGGGCCGAGATAGTGTGCGCCCCCTTAAGTCGTAAAAAACGGAATAGCAAATGTCCCTAAGGGGGAATAGTTAAACTCAATGCGCCCCCAACAAGCCTTGCGCCCGGGGGCCAGTCCCCCCTGCCCCCCCCTTAATCCGGCCCTGCAAAGGCTTAGTACAAACTAAATAGAAAGTAGGAAGTCCTGCAAAATTAACACCCACCGAGTGTAGGACTTCAATTCTCGAATGTCGTTCTCGAGCTAACTCGAGCTGTAAGCCTCTAGGGTAGTGTCATACTTATGGAATGTAAGATATCTTATAAACTTATGGTGATGACATCTATAAGAATTTTGTGGGCTATTAGCTATAAGGGGAAGAAAGAAAAGACGCGGTTTCAATCTTGTAAAAAAATTGCGATTTGGACGGCTTTTCTAATCCATTAAGCTCGCGCCTCCTTTCGTGTCTTTTCCACACACACAAGAAGAAAACAGACAAAAACCTCAATTCCCGCTGAGAGTCCCGGTACCAACACCCTTCCTTCCGTTTATGAGAAGTTGAGAAGCGATTGCGTCGAAGATGATTTGACCTTGCCAGAGATTTCAAAGCCGGGCGATAAAGGCTTCCATCAGATCCATAGACTGGTACCATAGATAGACGTACGCGATATAGTTTCCCCCCATTCAACGGAGATGGGGTATATTATATTATATATTTTCTAAAGCATGCATACATACATAGAGCGATAGATCCCCCTTTTGGCCCTAAGGGAGGAGGGCTTGCTCCTTATCGATTGGGCAAAGCTTGGGCGGAAGCCTAAGGCCAACATAAACGCCCACCACCCCAGCTCGGCTATAGTAAGAGTATACCGTACGTCAGACCAAGGCCGACACCACAAGGGGAAAATAGGGCGGAACGTTTAAGATAATTAATACTAAAGACTATTCAATTCCCCCCTCCCCCTAAAAACTCTTACCTAAATGAGAGTATAATATCATCACGTGATTTTAATTCTAAAACAAAAGCGATCGTCCCGTTTATAAACAAAAACTAAAAGTTCATAAGATACGTTCCATAAGTTTGTCACTGGAGCTTGTCATGAAGTGACGTAGGTCATAGATTCAAGGTAAAGCCAAGGAGGCCTGGTGAGGTGCAGTCAAAGGCTTAGTATAGAGAGCATTCAGATGGGATAGTAGTACGTCACACCCTCCCAAGTCTTACCGCTGTTCTGGTAGCCATATTGGGTGGTCTCAGCTTCATTCCTACTTTAAACCCACCAATATGGCAGCGTAAATTACGTCACGAGACTCAGCTCCTCCTCCAACTGAAATCTCCCTATTGCAGACTAAATAGGAAGATGGAAGTCCTGCAAAATTAACCACAGAGTGTAGGACTTAAATTCTCGCTTGTCGTTCTCGAACTAGGTATCTCGAGCTGCAAGTCTCTAGCATTTCGAAGTATAAGTGTCGTCATACTTATGTATGGAACATATCTTATAAACTTATGCGAAAAGTAAATGTAGCGAACCAAAAATAAACAAACATTCCGTCCAAAAAAACATGCGACGTGACATTTTTACTTGACGTAAGAAATTATTATAAACGAACTACATACGAATTTAACCAAAAAAAAAAAAACATTTATCTAAATACCCCAAAATAAAAAGTTTATCTATTCCATAAAAAACCGCCCCCTCACACACAAAAAGAAAAAAAAAGAAGAAAAATTGCTAAAATGATTTAAATCCCTGAATGATATTGAATTTGTTTCTGCCATTTTCGTGGACACACGATCGCAAAACACATCTAAACTAAAATTACAGCCAAATTTTATTTCCAACTGCAATGAGGAGAGGGGTGAAAATGCAACTAAGAATTTATAAATTTCCTTGGCGAATGTAGTCGCAATCGCACGTCCCCCCTAATTCGAGTAATTCACTCACTCGCAACCCGCAGGTGTGACAGTTCAATATTCACTGACTGATAAAATGAATTCGTCGTATACTTTTTCAGTTATTCGATCTAGGGAAATATTAATAGTGACAGTATTTCTCCCCATCCGGCTATAAAGTTGAAGGAGAAATCTTTCGGAACCGTAGGGTAGGGATGGCATGATGCGAACTTAAAACCCAGTAACCATAAATATCTCTTTTTCCCACCCAAAAACGAACGGGGGTCTTTTCTTTGGAAAAAGAAGCCCAGGAGGAAGGAGAAATTTATTTAGGAAGTTCCAGCGGGTACCCAAAATAAAATAAAAAAGAAAAGGGGGGGGAGAAACGTTACGTTTCCGTTGTCATAGAAACACGTTGGTTCCTTCTCCCTGCCTCTTATAATCCCAATACCTCCTCCTCCTCATCCTTCTTGTTAGCCAAGCAAGAAGCAACCCCCTTTGGGATTTGCATCGCCCGAAGGTCCCGATGTTTCAGCTACCACCGTATAGCTTAGCCTTTTCTTATAAATTTGACGCTAACGACGATAAAAATATGAAATGAAAACCGATACTTTTTTTTACAAGATACCCGAGACGACTAAGAAGAATTTCTATAGTGGGTGTTAGCTTACGTTATTTGGGGGGCGGGGGATTTCGATGGAAGTTTCGTGTTCAAACTTCAAGATGAACTGTATTGTAATACCATTGATGCATTTTAAGTTAATTGGCCTTCCGTGTCTCAAGGGGTGCTTTGGGGGAAAGTTACTTTGGCGTGGCTTGTCGAGTAACCTGTCAAGTTGACGTAGGCCTGATCCTAGCTCTCAGACAGGCAAACTTACTATACGGACCCGAGGGTCTTAAGTTGTATACCAAACTGTTTCGTAAACTAATTAGTTTCCTATTCTATCTGTCCTTCCGTTAAACAGCTCATATTGTGACGGTTTTCATCAGCAAAGACAAGACGGAAGAACTTTTAACCTTGCTGGACAATGGTACGAGGGTCATGATGCAAATTAACATTGGCAAGAACAGTCCTTTCCGTTTGGCCAATATCAACCGGACGTCCGTGTTATTCGTCTCAATTTCTTTCATCATTTTGATGATAATATCCTTGGCATGGCTGGTATTCTACTACGTCCAAAGGTTCAGATACATCCACGCCAAAGATTTGCTCGCTGTTAGTACCACTACCTCTCCCAACAATAAACCCAGTTCATTTTAGTTCTAAGCTAAAACTAACTGTCTGTAATTTACAGAGAAGACTTTGCAGCGCGGCTAAGAAAGCCTTAGATAAAATACCTGTTAAAACAGTCCGTGCAGGGGATAAAGTGAGCCTCGAACTTAATTTAACAATGGTGGGATATTACAGAAGGGTTTTCATATTGTCGAATTATATACATTTAGGAAGCCGAAGGCGATTTCGAATGCTGCGCTGTGTGCATCGAGCCATTTAAAGTGGGAGAAGTGGTTCGAACGCTTCCATGCAAGTACGTCAAAGTTTTTATTGTCTTTTGGGGTTTTAATTCGTGCGCGCGAGTTACTAGCGTAAAATTTTCCTCCTCAACAGGCACTCTTTTCATAAATCGTGCGTGGACCCTTGGTTGTTGGAACAGAGGTCGTGTCCGATGTGTAAAATGGACATTCTCAAATACTACGGCCTAGTGGTAAAAACGCGCGACGCCTTTTCTTATCAAATTGGGCAACATTCTGAATTGTTCTACCATCCGCAGTTCACGGGAAGCCAGGAAAGCGTCCTGAATCTCGACGACGCGGACCTCCACCCGCATCACGGCCAGGCGGAAGTCGAGATCACCCATCACGTTCCTCTGTACGTACATTTGAACCAAGTCGATAGCCCTAGTCACCACTACCCTATTCAGTCTCCAATCAATCATTCTCTGGTCAATGGAAACAGCTCGACGACCGGGAGTAGCAGCGGAACTGACGAGGATCGACCGCGTCATCCTCACAGTCCATCGCAGCCCCGTTCCCCTCTCAAAGCGGCAACGGCGGCCACCGTGTCCCGCGGCGGTACCCCTTATCCTCCTTCGAGTCTCTTAACTTCTAGCCCAACCTTTACCCCTCCGCCGCAAATAGTGACCTCGGCTATATCCGTCATAGAAGGCAATCTCATCTCCCCATTAGGCGTACCTTCCGCCACCGCCATTTTGCCCCCCTGCCCCAGGGACTCGCCCGTAATTCCGCCCCAGCAAACTCACCACAGACGATGGGGCAGCGCTCCACCCGGAGCTCCAGTCATAGCCTGTCCACAAGGATCCAACATCGTCGACACTTTTGGTTCCGGAGGAACCACCACCAACTTGGGGCTCGACTCCAATATGTTGAGCCCCGCCGCATTTTGCGCCATAGACTTGACGGGAAGTGACCCAATCTCGTGTAACCAGGGCAAATTAGGTAGTTTAGAAACTTTAGCTACGTCGCCAAATCAAATTCAAATTGGGAAAAAACTCAGTCTACCATCTTCCGACCTGGGTTTACACACGACGCCGCCACTGGCTCATCACCATATGTAGATATAACCTACGAATTATATTAATTATAATTAAAATTTAATGAGAAAAAAATTAAAATTAAATTATTTAACGTTCAAAAGTGGTTGCGAAGAAGATTATTTGGGCTTAATCTATAGAGCTCAATTTGAGGTTGTAAATTAATAGTCACATGTATCATGTTAAGATAACTGTATAGTACAAGGGGTAAGGCTGAAAACATATGAGAAGAAAAAATAAACAACGCCCGTTTAAGTTGAATTATTAAAATGGAAAAGTTTAAGTACTAACTACAGTTACTGAAAATGAGGAATATGGTTTAATTTGTTTAAAAAAAGACTTTGACCATCGTTGGTCTTCAGTCAAATTCTCAAAGAGAAGCGCCTCGTTATTTCCAGAGGCTTGTTGTCTTTTTAAAACAAAGCAATCCAATTAAGGGTTCAAGTTTAAGAATTCATTTAAATCATGCGAAAATGGCTTAATTACTTATGTGGCCTAATTATTTGTTACTTTTCCTATTTAAAAAAAAATTATTTATCTTAAAAAAAAAAAAAATTCCAAATAAACTGTGATCCGTTTTGAATATTTTATAAAAAAAAAAGACTTTCGTTTGGTATTTGATTATTTTTAAATCTTTTGTAATTATTAAGGTTATAATTGATTGGAGAGAAAAAAATAAATAAATATGATGAAACGCCTTAGCTACAACAATCACAAAAGACCTTTAACGATTAAAAAAACAAGAAAATTAAAATTAATTTTATAATAAATTAATCTCGTTAGAATTAAAACAAAACTCTAAAAATAATTATAGGGGGTAAAATTTAATTCCAATTTTCGCATTATTTCTAATTAAACAGGGTCCAATTATCGTAAATTGCTAATGAGATCTATGGGACAAAATGTTAATGAATTAGTAATTGATAATTATTAAAAACTAAAAAAAAACATTTACATATCATTAGGAAATTAAAATGCGGCAATTACGCTAAGTTTTACGAGGTTGCGAGTACCCAAACTTTCAGGTTCTACCATCTTTTCTTTTTTAATTTATATTATATTAATTATTATTCACTGGAAGCTTGCTTGCTTATCCCTGAACACCAGTTTTAAGAGAAATTTGAGACTCCCACACCGAGGTGTTCAGAGAAGAGCAAACGTGCCAGGATTCATTTCAATAAACTAATCGCGTATGATTAATTAGTTTATTTTGATGCAAATTTCTTAAATTAAAAGAAAAAGTTGGGAAGCTGTTGTTTGGGCACCCCTTACCTCTAAAACTAACCGTTTTTGAGCTAATTCCTCAAAGTTATACGGAATTTTCAGGTTAAATTAGTCAAATCGGGCTTTTCTAGCCATTACCAGAATGCAAAGTAAATGATAAATATTGTCTGGATTATTGTAGTTAACAAGTTAACTCGCAACATTAAAATTTAGTGCCAATATTTCGCCACTATAATTATTTATTAAACTCTAGTAGTAGCGGTAGCGTTGAAATACATAGACTTTAGGGTAAAAAAATAATTGAATATAGAAGTCAAAAATTAAGGTTAATTGAAGGTATTGCTATTAAGGAATTATATGGGGCTAAACAAATACTGATTAAATACAGTAACAGAGGTTATTTTGTAAGTCAAATTTTCCTAAGCGTTGATAAATAACTTTGTAAAAAAAGTGGCCCTAAATTAATATTTCCAACTTAAACCAAGGGACAAAAATTTAAAAACTAACTATAGTTCAAAAATCTATATTCATGTAAAAACCTACAGTATTTAGTTTATCGCTAAGTTATCAAACTGCTTTAATTCCTTTTAAAATATTAACGTAAACACGTGCCATTTTGGGGAAGTGTATAATTTTCTTCCTCTATACTTCCCTTCCTATTTCCAGACAACCTACAACATTAAACCAAGAAGTGATATCTAGTTTATTAGGGAGAAGGTATAAGATGCCTAAGTATTCGCGCGCCATAGTCCCAGTCCCCCTTTCAAAATACAAGAGGGGACGTAAAAGGAGGCCGGGCTATTTCGCCTCTCCTCAGTCGGAAAATATGATTGTAATTTTCGTCATTCGCGTCGCGCTGACCTGAGTTTTCAAGAACCAGTGAGATGCTGGTTATGATTTAGAGGCGGGGATTAACTCCGGACCTACTATACGTTTGGACTGGAGATAAAGCTAGATTATAAATGTGGCGAATTTATACCTTCTCCCTAATAAACTAGATATCTCTTCTTGATTAAACATTAACAACTTTAGCTGTTAATAACTTAATATCGGTTAGCAACCAAATAATTTTGATAGCCTAGTGTTAATCTACTTCAGTTTCGATAGGTTCCACAATATCTTAACTAATTAAAACGTAAACATTGTAAACGTAAAAATCTACCAAGCCCCCCAGCTCAATGTTTAAAAAATACTGTAATACCGTATTAAAAAAAAAACTTTATGAAACCAACTAGTTAATTCATGCAACTGCAACTGTTGGTGGTACTAAGGATCGTATTCCATATAACTATTGATAAAAAATACTCTGAAGTATTTAACTGTAATTCTCCCCCCTTTTACCGTTAATTAGTTATTAATTAAGATAATGGAGTGAAATGAATTGATTTATTGTTATTACGTTTTTAGGCGATTAAATGTTTGTTCCTAATGTAGGAATCCTGACTAAATAAATTATATTAATTATTCAAGGGAAATTATAAAATAAAAAACCTCTAATACTATATAGAAAACTAATAAATGATGTATAAAATATTCAACAAGTTCTGAGATATGCAGACAATTAAAAAGCCTGTACCTAACATATTTAAATAACTATCCAAATCCCGAGTCCCCCAAAACGGTAACTAGTCAAAAATTTAAATTTTGTAAATAAAGAAGTGTTGCATCATAAACTGGGCTTGATTTTTTAAGCAAACCTCAACCCTTTTCTTTTAACCATGATAAAATAGATTCACTACTATAGAGTAATGTCAGTTCTACTATGCAAACGTCATACCATAGAGCAGTGTCGGTAGAGGGGGGAGTAGACTGTGTATCCCTCCCTCTAGGCGCGCTTTTGTAAGAGGAAATACTGTAGGCGCCTGGTAGAGGGGATGACACTTAGCTAAGAGATAGAAGGGTATGACGTTTGCATACGTAGAACTGACATTACTCTATTCTATCTCTTAGCTCAGTGTCATCCCCCCTACCAGGCGCGTACAGTATCCCCTCTTACAAAAGCGCGCCTAGAGGGAGGGATAAACAGTCTACTCCCCTCTCTACCGACACTACCCGTCCATCTTTCGTTTCACATAAAATAAATACACAAATGGTAACAAAAGTCAAGAGGTAAATTTTGACTATCATAATCGTTGGCCTCTGCATAAAAGTCCATCTTTGGTCTCATACAATTCATCTTTGCAGTGCCAGTATTGGCGCGTAGTAAGTTTTGTTGAGGACCTTTTATCAGGCCATCCAGTTCGAACATACTGGAGTACATCACTGAGAGTGGGGTCTTTTGGAGTCATTTCCCGCAATTCACTCCATTTGTTATTTGAGGCCTGCATTAGTAAGCAAACTCGTGCGGGGTTGGTATCTCCAAGCGGAAGATCGAAAGTGGTATTAGGAAGTTGCGCACGGGACAAAGCATCTGCTATTACCAAATCCTTGCCAGGAACATAAGTTAATTTAACTTCGTAACGATGCAAGTTGAGGAGCATTCTCTGTAGTCGTGGAGAGATTGTATCATAAGGTTTGTTGCTAAGTCCGAGTAGCGGCTTATGATCGGTTAGGACTTCTACAGGTCTTCCATATGTGTAGTAGTTAAAATGTTGTAAACCGAAAATGACGGCTAAAAGCTCTTTTTCGATTTGCGCGTAGCGCTGCTGCGTATCGTTGAGAGCGGCAGATCCATATGCTACTGCTTGATCATCTTGCAGCAAAACTGCGCCGATGCCGAATTTGCTAGCGTCGACAGCGACAGTTACTGCTTTTAAAGGATCGAAAAGCTTCAAACATGGAGGGTGAGCTAGGCTGGTTTTGAGCGTTTGGAAAGCTTGATCCATGTTTTCGTCCCATACCCAGGCATTGCCCTTCTTTAGTAACTGACGTAAAGCATGTGTTTTGCCTGATAGAGCAGGAGTGTACTTAGCTTGATAGGTCACCATGCCAAGGAACCGCAGTAGGTCTTCAGGGCTTTGAGGTTGTGGGTACTCGAGAATAGCTTGGACCTTCGATGGATCTGGGGTAATGCCATCTTTAGTGAGAATTTGGCCGAGGTATTTGATAGAAGGTTTAGCAAGTTGGAGCTTAGCGGCATTAAACTTGAGATTAGCTCGGCGAGCTATGGTAAATACCCGTCTCAATAATTGACAATGTTCATCCTTGTCTTTTGAGCCCAAGGCAGAGTCATCATAAAAGGGATTCACGGTAGGCTCATCTTCAAAAAGATCATCCATGGCCCTCTGAAATTCTTCTGGCGCGTTATTTAGTCCAAACGGCAGGACGAGGAAACGATACCGTCCCCAAGGAGTAGCGAAGGTGGTCAAGTAAGACGACTCTTCCTCCAGAGGTAATTGCCAGAATCCGTTTTTTGCATCTAGCAAAGTAAATATTGAGCAACCGTGGAGTTTGGTAAGAAGTTTATCCGGATTTGGAATCGGATAATGAGGTCTTTTGATTGCGTTATTAAGTGGCCTTGGATCGAGACAGAGGCGGACATTTGGCCCTGGTTTGGTAGTAGAGTCAATGTTTAGACCATCCAAGGGATTGGCCTTTTTCTCTACGACCGTGATGGAACTAACCCAATCAGTGGGTCGCTCAACCTTTGTAATTATTCCACTATCAAGCATCCGTTGTAGTTCGGCTTGAACTACCCCATGGAGCGCCAAGGGTATTTCGCGGGGTGCTGAGACGTGTGGTACAGCATCATCCTTTAAATGAATTTTAACCAGACGATTTAGGCGACCTTGCCCAGTAAAAACATCTTTAAATTCATCCACTACAGACTCAGGCGTGTCATGAGACGGCTGGGGTCGTGCACCGTGTGTTGAGTTAGTAACAGACATGATACCAGAAACGGTCTGTTCTGGAGGTGTAGAGGGATGGTTTCTGGAGAGTAGGTGCAGTTGCAAACTAGCATGCAGTCCTAAGATTGGTACAGAGTTCAAGGACGTGACCAAGAATTGGAGCGGAATGGGCGGAGCTTCAGAGGAAGGTATTTGAGCTTGAAATACGCAGGATCCAAGTATTGGCAGGGCATGTGATATATTTCCTAAGTTACTTTATGTAAGTTCCCCCCTGAACTTTATACATGTTCCCTTGCTTCTCAGAACTGGATACAACCCCCCAATAAAGAATCATTCCGTACCTAGCGTTCTAGAGTGAGAGTCGTTCCTTTATTTACTTAGCTAAAGAATGTAACAATCACTAACCTTTTTCATTGCAAAGCTTTCAAGGGCTTCCTTTGTTTGAAAAACACAAAAAAGCAACCACAAATCCATGCTGCAAGCAACGGCATTTTAGGCGCGAACTTAAGCCTTGGTCACCGTATTGTCGTAAACTTCTAACATTTTGTCCATTATAACTAGGATGTGACAACTACTAACCACGCGTTATTTCATTATTTTAGTCGAATACTAATTAAAATTTACTATATAATTACAAAAACTGAGAAAAATACAATAAAAGCTGAAACCGAACTTGCGTTTTCTACACACACCACACACTCGCGAAAATTTGTGATAGAATTCTACACGCCGGAAGTGCTAGATGGCTCTGAGTAATGGACTAGAATAGAAACCACGTATCTCTGAGCAAGATACCCAAGTTGGGGTTCGCAAAACAGCTATATACAAGTTGGGAAACCAAAAAAAAACCTCTCCTACTCTCCTAGACGCAACTAAGAAGTTTCTCTTGAATAATTAAATAAATATAATTGTTATTAATTATTTTAATCGTCATTAATTTACCTTAAGTCATTTTAAGAACGTTATTCCTAAAATAATTAGCATATACGTTGGCTCCGATTTTTCCAACTGAAAAACTGGTGACAGACAGAACATCCAGTATAATACCTCTCCATAACGACATCATCACTCCGAGAGGTAAAAAGGTTTTAACTCGACTGCTAGTATAGTTTTCGTAACGCCAATGTTGAATGAATTGTGTGACTGTCCTGACCGTTCATTTTCCGGTGAAAGACCGGTGTTGTTGTGGACGTCGTATGTCTTCTGTCAGTGTGTATTTAAAAGAAATATTGTAATAATGAATCGGTTTGATAGCGAGAAAAGAAATGAAGAATGACAATTTCATCTGGTAAATTTGGCGCCTCGTTTCATTCGGGTATTTAGTTTTTTACTATTTCGGTGGTTTTTCTACTTACCAAGGCTTAAAATTCCAAAAGACTCAGTCTCTCAGTCAGTCAGTCTTGGTAAGAGAGACCCAACCCAATCATTCTGAAGGGGGCCCCTTAGTATTTATTTCCTGGACCTTTTTTTATATTATGTTTATAAAATTTAGAATCATTTTCCCGCGAAATTTATGATGTAGTGACTTCCACGTTCCTACTTTCAACATACAGGCAAGTGCAGTATGAAGATAAGGACAACTCTATTATAAAACTTAACTATGGGCAATCGTTTATCGTGTTGCGTTGACTCGAGTCCTAGACCAGAACGCAAAGTCATTGACAACGACGAACGCCCTCCTTACCCTTTTGAAGAATACAATGAGCCTAGTCTCACTAACCTTCAACACATCAGTGAAAGGGAGCCTGAAGGTATGTTGTACTTAAGTCTTCGATATCCTATAAGAAAAAGTCCCAATTTTGATTTCTCTTAGACGTTGACTGTGATCCTTCTACACATCCTACTGCCGGGCCTTTATTTATGCTCAGATCCAAGAGTGAACTTAGAAGTAAGTTATTCTTATAAGTTATTCCAGAAGTATATAATACTTCTCTTCGAGAGAAGTGTACCACAAAGCGGGGTAAGTGTAACGTCATTCTTCCCAACATCAGAACATTTGGAGCAAGGTTACAAAACCGAATCACATACGCGATAAATAGTTCCCTCATCATTAGTCTATTTGCGTTAAACTATTTGGCAAGACGCACTTCTGGATTTTTGTCTCACCCCATGACGAGGTTAGGGAGTTGATTGCTGAGGATTTAGTACCAATTAGTTATAGAATTCACCCTAGCACGGTGCGATGCCCATCTGTAGTTTGATGAGCGGGAGAGGAAACAAAAAGGGTGAGCCTGGGAAGAATGACGTTACATAACTAATGTATTAAGATAATACAGAGTGGCATCCTTCTTTTATTATCACCTTCTGGTTATTCTATAACATTACTTACATAACTGTACATTTTAGATCATATTTCTGGTACAGACAGTAAAGAAAAACGAAAAAGCAACGTAAACAATTTTCCCTTTGTTAAATTAATCTTATCTTCAACATTTAATAAATATTTGATCCGTAGCTTTTGGAATCGAGGCCTTTAAAGAAATCCAGTTCTTGTTCCACCATTTACTTGGACAATAGTACAGTTAGTCAACCTAATTTGAAGAACACGATAAAATGTGTCACACTAGCTATATACTATCACATTCGTAATCGAACGTCCAATAGAATCCTTGACATATTTGATGAAACTACCCATCCTCTCTCAGTAAAGCGTTTCTGCGTAATTAATTAATGCCAGGCTGAAACTAATAACTGTTTTTACTACCTAATATAGAAAGACTCCGTTCCAGATGAAACTGACCCTGATCACAGAACAATTTATCGTTTTGTTCGAACTCTATTTAACGCAGCTCAATTGACTGCTGAATGTGCCATTGTTACTTTGGTAAGAAAGTATTAATGTTACTTTATTTAAATAGACTCGACGTTTAATTTTTTTGATATCAGGTTTATCTAGAACGTCTTCTCACTTACGCTGAAATAGACATCATTCCAACAACGTGGAAACGTATAGTTTTAGGTGCCATTTTACTCGCCTCAAAAGTTTGGGATGATCAGGCAGTGTGGAATGTTGACTATTGCCAAATTCTTAAAGATATCTCGGTGGAAGACATGTTAGAAGTTTAACTTATAATTAATTAATTAATTAATTTAAAGAGTTAGAAGAAAGTTAAAATTTTACGTCATTTTACTCTTTTTTAGGAATGAGTTAGAAAGAAATTTCCTTGAATTATTACAGTTTAATATAAACGTTCCAGCGAGTGTGTACGCCAAGTACTACTTTGATCTAAGAACACTCGCAGATCAAAATGTCCTAAGTTTTCCAACAGAACAATTAAGCAAAGAAAGGGCTCAAAAACTTGAGGTTGATTTTTGTAACATTTTCAGTGGTGTGCGAGTCCCGTTTTTTCGTTTTCGAGCCGAGTCCGAGTATCGAAAGTAATTTCTTATCGAGTATCGAGCCGAGTCTCAAAAATTACTTTCGAGTATCGAGTATTTAGATAGGTCAAATTTTGGATCTTTCGAGCGAGTAATTATCGAGTCTCAAATATTGACTTGTCGAGTAGCAATTTTGTAAATTTCTTGAAAATAACGAAGATTTTCAATTATCTAATATCGAACTAGTTCAAAAAGACTGTTAGTGATCAATTTAACATTGAACAGGTGATTTTCAAAATAAATGATCATGAACTCATCGTCTGCTATAGTTGTAAGCCTCGGACTCGAGTATTTGTCGAGTATTTAAAATGTTAAAAAGCTACTCGAATCTGTCTCGACTATCTCAATGTCTTGTTATCGAGTATCGAGTCGAGTACTCTGCTCGATACTCGAACTTAACGAGTACTCGCACACCCCTGAATATTTTCTCTTATTGAAGTTAAACTATAAAAGTTTTAAATTAAACTTTTTGTAGGCAATGTCACGAATTTACGAGGATAAAATGGCGGAAATGTTAAAAAATGGCCTGAAAAAAGCGTCGAGTTTGGAAGACGTGACATTGTTTAGGCGAAGCACCGCCATCTTGTCCTGACACGGACCTCTGGTCAAGTGGTTATGGATAGTTAGTCGCAGTTTTTAAAGACTGCGGGTGCTTTTTAGCCGCGTTTTTTTTTGGTCACTAGAATATTAAAAATACAACAAAAACAAAATAAAACAATTTTTTGGACTACATTCCGAATCCTGTTTACCGGCTCTCCCCAAATTCATGAAAAAAAAAAAAATATAAACTTTTGACTGAAACAACGCAAAGAAAAGAAAACAAAACTGAAAGAATTAAAAATAATATATGGAGGAACATTGAAGGAACGGAAGAATGGATGGTTTTTTTTTTTTTTTTAGTTTGCAGCTTTGACAAGAAAAAAAAACAAATTTTAGAATAAAAACTTCGTTGCCCCTTCCCCCACCCACCCAGCCTCCCCTTAAAAGAAAATGTAAATAATTTTTATACGCTGCAACGTAAAGACAAGAAAAACTAACAAAAATTAGTTTAAAATGCCTAATTCCAGGGGGTCTAATTAACATCTTTCTCTACTAAATTAATTAATTAATTAATTACGCTTTAAATTTTCCGCCAATTGTCAGACGTAGTTGATATCAACCCTGCATTACCAAAATGGTTTAATAAAAATGAACTACGGATCATCTACTTTTGATTTTTCAAATTAATAAAAGAAATCTCTTCACCTTTTTAACCTTACGAGTTCAGTTCAATTAACGCAATATTTATCCTGCAGCAGTTCATTCTGTTATAAAATTTCGCTGGCTGTTGTTTCTTCCAACATTGAATCATACCTCATGAGTTGAAACTTTGAAAGAAATGATCCTTTCCCAATTGCAGCATTTTACATCGGACAAAAAGTTAAACAACCAAATCTATCTAATGAATCTCAGTATAGGCTAATTTGAGTTTGTAATGATTTGTTAAATTGCAAAAAAAACTATCACTCGAAAGGTTAAAAACGGGAGTTTATCAGTGGTGTGCGAGTCCCGTTTTTTCGGTTTCGAGCCGAGTCCGAGTATCGAAACTAATTTCTTATCGAGTATCGAGCCGAGTCTTAAAAATAATTTCGAGTATCGAGTATTTAGATAGGTCAAATTTTGTTTGTTCTTTCGAGTAATTATCGAGTCTCAAATATTGACTTGTCGAGTAGCAATTTTGTAAATTTCTTGAAAATAACGAAGATGTTCAATTATCTAACATCTAACTAGTTCAAAAAGATTGTTAGTGATCAATTAAACATTGAACAGGTGATTTTCAAAATAAATGATCATGAACTCATCGTCTGCTATAGTTGTAAGCCTCGGACTCGAGTATTTGTTGAGTATTTAAAATGTTAAAAAGCTACTCGAATCTGTCTCGAGTATCTCAATGTGTTGTTATCGAGTATCGAGTCGAGTACTCGGCTCGATACTCGAACCGAGTACTCGAACTTAACGAGTACTCGCACACCCCTGGAGTTTATCAGGTCAATCAATTTTAATTAAGGTCTCTTTTAATGAACAATAAAAACTATAATTAAACTTAAGTCATGTTGACTTTGAATATTTCTTATTTTGCAAGGCTTTAAAGAAATAGATTTAATTTTAATTAATTATATGATCACATGTAGAACACCCGAATGAAGACTTTTTAGAGAAAGAAAACGAAAAAAGCTTACTAATAAACTTTGGAAAATTATTAAAAAGAGGAGTCACTCGTTACTTATACAAAAATTAATTTTCTTTAATACTTTTAAAGTTGTTCAATTGGCTTTGAGAGAAGTTACCGAAGTTTTTATTACTTCAAAAGGAGTCTAAATCATTATCGTGTAGTTTGTAAGTCTTCCACGAAACTGAAATAATACTTTCGGTTGTGCAGGCCACTATAACTGGTTCCCCATTGATATCACCGATATCTAAATCTATAATGGTTGCCACACTCAACTTACTTCTAAACGCGGGGTTATATAAATCTAGCCATAGCAAATCCAATGGATGTTGGATTTTAAAGCCAATTACTACCCCCGTTTCTAAACCTAAAACAAAAATACCAGCTTTCAGGGCTACAGTTTGAACGCTGCACTGTAACGGTTCCAGTAATTCGTAACAAAAGTACGAGCAACTGTCTATGGAAATCCACATCCGGTGATCAGCTGTCAAATTCGATACCTTTTAAAGTTTCCTCAACGATAACGTTTACGTAATTCGATCTTACCAGAAAATAAAATGATAGTGGAGCTCCAAAACAGAAAGGCATTGGTCAGTGTCAAATAACCATAGTCTGCGAAATTGACCATGTGACATTTTTGAGGAAAAGGGATATCTATCACAGGTGGTGGGGTGTAAATTATGGGGACCCATTGGTCAAGGGTATCTTTAAGCCCCACCATTCGTATAACAGTGTTTCGACAGAAACAAACAACCTTGAAAAGTGGTTGAGAAATGAATTTTGGGTATTATAATGTTAATTTATACGCAAGCTTAGAGAGAGACCCACTTTTTCTTTCCAAAAACCCATCCATTGCAATATGTCAGGTGGTCCCTGAATAGTTTTAATTCTTCGAACTATCGCTTTATCCCAAGGATTATTAGAAACCATAACTCGCCAAACAGAAATAGTGTTATCTAAGCAACTAAGAGCAAATGTGTTGCCAAAGACCCTTAAGCAAATAACAAATTTAATGAACAATTCTCCGAGTCACTATGAAATTGTTCAACTCACTTTATA
Organism: Phalangium opilio; assembly: GCF_054372755.1. Classification (NCBI taxonomy): domain Eukaryota; kingdom Metazoa; phylum Arthropoda; class Arachnida; order Opiliones; family Phalangiidae; genus Phalangium; species Phalangium opilio. The sequence continues at coordinate 95,336 of NW_028324187.1, read as the reverse complement.
CGTTCTAATATACGAGTGTGATGAACAATTATGACTCTATTTTGTACTTCAGGTTCTTCATTATTTTTACCGACTAGAGGTGATATTATGGCTGTATAGTCTTTCGAAATAGATATCACCTATGATTTTCATTATTTATACCACAAACGTCTTTTGAAATTGGACTATGAAAAAACTGGCAAGGGTCTTACATGATGATGATAACATAGGCACGATCTATCACCGTAAGGGCCACTTTTAAGCAGATCAATTAATGCCAAATCAGTCACTATTCTTAAATGTTGAGCTACCACCCTTTTTAGTTGACCAGTTTGATATTCCCAAGCGCAAACGCTACCATTTCTATGACCAGTAATGACTAAGGAACCTAATTACCGTGTAACCAACCATCTTAAGTAGGGAACAAGTACTAGGCCTATATGAAAAATACTTCTTACCAGAAACTTTGCAACACATAATGGGTATTGAGGGAAAGGCATTAAAAGGGCAAATCGTCGCTTGACCTCTTATCTTCGAGGTACAATACCAAGTTTTATAAACGTACATCCAATCAATATTTAAGTCGTAAGCTTTTATCAGAGGTATGGATAGTAAATCTTCAGTAGAGTCTTCAGGTTCGTTGGAAAATTGAGAATTTCCAAGCTCAAAGCCTCCAATCAGATCTAAGAGCATTTCTTCGGGTATTTCTCTTACGCAACAGAGTCTCCATAAATTTACAATCCTTAATTGGTTTTTAATCACTGCTCTCCATTTGCAACACACACCCAACGAATTTGCCAATGAAACCCCATTGGCAAAGTTGAATACACGTTCAAGTACTTCATTTGGAAGATCATTGATGGTGGTCATTTTTATATTTACACGAGTTTAGAACAATAAACAACACGAACTTCAGAACGTTTGTTCAAAAACAAAAACCATTTTATCATATAAAATTCCCATGAATCACATCACTGTTTCAAGTTCCAACTTCGAACTTCCAAAGTTACTGATAAAGTGAAATTTCAACCAAAACAAAGGAGCCAAGGCTTACGATAAAATTGTTCGATTCCTCCTCCCAGACTTCCAATTCTAACTTAATTTCGCTAATACATAATTTACGTCTTATATTTAATTGCTCATTAAACAAGAATATTCCGATTTCCGAATAGATAAAATCAAAATCGCTTCATAATACTCGGCTTAGCGCCCGCGAGCGTGAGTCGCCGATCTGCGATCTGTCTATTAAGCAGACGACACTACTTCTTCAGCCATAGAACATGTACTACGTCTAAAGGCTTCTGATTGGTCAACTTAGTTGCGTATAAGCGAGGTTTCAATAGAGACCATTTCGATGTAACAAAGAGCTAGGTAAAACTTTGCCTTCCATCTCGCTTTATGGCGCCTGCGCTGTAGTCTTTTATTATCCTGAAGGCAATGTATCAACCCCCTTGTATATCCCGATACTGAGGGTTGCCTATCCCCCTATTTTACGTCGAAAAGGCCTATTTTAAAATTAAATGACACGTGGACAAATAGAACAAAGGTTTTATTTGAAACTGAAGTTAACAGAAAATAATGTTATACGATATTGTAATACTTTTAGTTACTATATGGGAAAATTGAAAATTCCTGAAAAATAGGTTATAAGGAACAAGTTATGAAGATCCCTGAAAAATAGGTCGAAGGTTATTATTTGAAACTGAAGTTAACAGAAAATAATGTTGGTAATACGATATAGTAATACTTTTAGTTACTATATGGGAAAATTTAAAATTCCTGAAAAATAGGTTATAAGGAACAAGTTATAAAGATCCCTGAAAAATAGGTCGAAGGTTATTATTTGAAACTGAAGTTAACAGAAAATAATGTTGGTAATACGACATGGTAATACTTTTAGTTATTATATGGGAAAATTGAAAATTCCTGAAAAATAGGTTATAAGGAACAAGTTATGAAGATCCCTGAAAATAGGTCGAAGGTTATTATTTGAATTTCGATTTCTTGGCCGGACTTTCATCTAGTCCACCTTGACTAGAAGGGGACGAAAAGGGATTGAAAGGAGTAAAAGATCTCAAACGATTAGGCATATTTAAATTTAACCCCGAAGATGTAGAAGGGAGTTCACCCAATTTTCGGAAGTTAGGCAACTTATTTACGTCACTACGAGTAACTTTTGTTGAGGGTACACTGGAACTAGATGGTAACTGTGTGGGATTTAAGCGATTAGGTGGTGGCATAGTGTGTCTGGACGGTTGAGGAAAATTTATTAAAGGGCATCTGAATTTTGGAGGTTTCGATGGTTTGGTAGTTCCTTCGTTATCTAGGCCTATCTCAATTTTGGGTTTGATATCAGCGTAGTTCTCGATGTTCCCGACAATTTCAACAATCTGAATTTCGTCTTGGTCATCCTGTTCCATAACTTTGTTTTCTTCCAAGGAATTTTTTGGGTTTGAAATGGTATCTGGAGAAAATGGAACCTCTTCAACTTCTTGGGCAAGATCAGAAAGAAATGTCGGTTTCATTTCTTGAGATTCTGGCTGGGAAATTGCCATTGATTTATCAATAGTAGATTCCGATGAATTTTCGGAATGTTTGTTCGTATTTGGGTTACGTAAATCAGCAAATGGTTTCATTCGCATAGGCGAGACAAGATCATTTTGTGGTGAATTCGGTTTATCAGAAGAAACATATTCAATCATTTCTTTCTTTGAAATTGCGCCCGGTTCTTTCTGGTCAGTTGTTTCGTAAGAAGTTGGTACTTCAATCCCAAAGGGTTTAATTTCCATAGAGGAAGCTAATGATACCTCATTCGCATCGTTATTCGGAGTATATTCCTCCAAAATTGGATTAGTGGTATCTTTTCTTTCTGATATTGATATTTCATCAGGAGACATTGGGTTTGGGGCGTCATTCGCGTATTTTGGCGTTCGTATAGTTTCAGCATCGTTTCCATCCTTTAAGGAAGACTTTTCTTCGTATTTGGATATAATTACAGGCTCAACTTGGTTTGTTTTTTCCAAATCCACGTCTTGAGCTGAAGAAGACTCTAAAGTTGATGAAGACAAATTCAAGGTTACCAAGTTCGGTATTGGTTGCTGAATTTCGACAACTGGTTCTCCGAGAGTCATCAGTAAAACGTGTTCTGATGAGGAACGACTTTCAACTTCTTTTTCGACTTCTGACTTGACAGGAGTTTTTTCAATCAGTGGAAGATGTACTTCAGGCTCCCTCTTTAAAATGTTAGAGCTTTCCCCCAACAATGTGGCTCTAGTCTCAGAAGCGATACGCGTCTCAACAATGTCATCATCAGAATCAGACAAATCAAAAACTGGTTTAAGTTTGATCATAGGGTTTAGATTGCTTTCGTTTGGCTCAAGAGAGTGCTTGAATTCGAAGCTCGGAATTTCTGCAGTGGATGTTTGGACTTCTTTATCGAAATATTCCATTTCTAGCTTCTTGTTTTCGCTCATTCGCGCGGCACCCAGTTCTTTCTCTTTCTTTGGATAATTTTTCATATTTTCTAGTTCAAGATTTTTTTCTTCGAGCTCTCGTTTCATATTAATCCTTTCTTCCTCAGCAAGTAATTGGGCACGTTGAAGTTTCATCAGTTGCGCATTAACTTTACCTACGATTTTAGTGTTTTTCTGCGCAAAGCGTCAAATTGAAACATTGGAATTAATTTACGAAGTCTTTTAAGTATATTTACGAGACCTACCAAGCTCTCACAAGCCATTTGGGATATTTTATCACGTAACCCTTTAACTTCTTTCTCTTTCTGAATTCACAATAGTATGATTTTTTTAATTCAAGTTTCTGAGGTTTATGAAGAAAAACGTAATGCTTACTTCTTCTAAATTCTTTCGCATGTTCTCAAAAACTGTAGCGTCTTTCTGGAGTTTTAAGTTCTCAATCTCCATTCTAAGTTTCTGTCTTTGAGTGACAATTTCCTCGACAAATTTATTTTGGTTTGATTTAAACCAATTTAAAATCTCCCCCTGCTTTTCATATGATTCCTGGACTTCATCTCGTTGACTATTGGTTTTATTAACTACAAATTTCGATCAAGATATTAAGACCTAGTGTCTATTAAAGTGTTGTTTAAAGGGGCGTTACCAAGCTCTTTTATTATGCTCAATTCTTTTATGTACCCTTCACAACGCGTTAGAACTTCGTTTTGAAGTTGTTTTATTTTGGCTACTCTTTCCGATACTTCATCGCGATGGTTCACTTGCGAGCTATATCTGCTCTCCATGTTACTTAATCTCATATTCAATTGCAGTTTCTCAAGCTAAATCCTCATGATTAGTAAGTTATTTAAGGATGACCATATTCTTTAACACTAACTTGAAGCTTTTCAAGTTCTTCTTGATAAAATTTTGCTTCGGTTTGTAGATTTTCAATACATAGTTTATTTTTAATCTAAAAAAACCAGTATGCCATGTTTTGACACTTGACAGTATCCTGACTTAATGAACATTGCATCTAACCTGTTCATCTTTGAAACTAGCTATTTCTTGGTCGCGTTTGTCATTCAAGCTTTTAATATTCCACTCATTTTCCTCCAACAAAGCTTTTCTAGCTTTGATTTCATCTTTCTATAATAAGATTTAGAATACGTAACTGCCAGTCACGACTATAATCTAACCTGCTGTATACTAACTAGTTTATTTTCCAGTAAATGCTTATCTCCAAAGTATTGCAATATTTGCTGTTCATAATTATTAACTTGTTTCTAATAATAAACAAATATCATTGCTACAATGCTACTTTTCAAATAGTGATTCATTTCTAGCTAAGGCTTATAGCATTAACAAAAATTAAAAAGACAATGATGGCAACAAGGCTTAGCAAAATTTGAAAATTGAAAGCTCACCCGACGAAATTCAAGTTCTTCGCTCAAAGCAATAATGTTATCGTGAAGTTTTTCTCTTCCTTCTTCGTTTAAATTGACTATTTTTCTTAAATCTTTAACCCGTTTTAAAAAATTGCCGTCCATTTTTTCAAAAATCCATAAGCCTAAAAATCGCGACACACTCAAAACGATTTGAAAATAAAACTTTGGGCGGGAGAATGGGAGATATAGAATGAAATCAGTTCAGTTCACATAAAAACAATTTTCGAGGGATAAAAACTGTTGAAATTAAATTTTAAGGTAAATGGAGTAGAAAAGAAAGATGCATTAAATAAAAATAACGGTATTCAAAATAAAAACGAAGCCATTAAAAACTCTTTTTAACCAGCGCGCACCAATTAAATTCATTCAAGCCAGTAACTGAATCAATTCAGTTCAGTTCAGTTAATATAAAAAGAATTTGCCTGGGATAGAAATTATTGGAATTAGAGTTAAATGGAATAGAAAATAAAGACGCATCAAGTTAAAATGATGGTTTTTAAAATAAAGACTTGGAAGTTAACAACTCTTCAACACCTACAACAATTACTCACCTTCATTCAATCCAGTAACTGCTCCACAATAGACTGTCACCCCATGTTATTTCCCCATAGAGCTTAATACAGTCAAAGCCAGAGGGCTGCCATTACCCTATTGCTAGAGGGAAACGTTTCTATAATGCAGCTTTTAGCGCCAAATTTAAATCTCTAATTCTGTGCGAAGTTTTTGTTTTGAAAATGTTAGTATTTTTTATCAAATATATTGAAAAATATCATTTACATTCGACATTTTGTTAAAATTGCAATAAATTTAAAACACAGTAATCAATCTAAAACTATTTCATATGTACATATCTTACAACAATAAAGAAAACTTAGAAAAACACAATATTAAGGAAAAGTGTCGAGAGTCCCATTATCTTTTACAATAAAAAAATAAATAACCATCTCTTAGGGTTTCTGATTTCACTAAATTTCGGGTAATAACATTATGAAGATCATCATTATATTTATGCCAAATTTCAGTTGATTTATCAAAGACATAAGATATATAATGTCCCTGGTTAACTTCGGACCCTTTGTGACTAATAATACCAGTAAGTTGATATTGACCAGGTACCTAATGGCAGAAATTTTCAAAGTTTAATGAAAAATTCATGTTTTTGTTCTGAAATATTAGAAATTTCCCAAACTTACTTCATTTTCTTCCACAAAAATCGGCAAAACTTCGGAATTTTCTATGTCACCGGCATCTAAAAAAAAATAGACGAATTTTTCAATTTTCTTTACGCTTTAGATCTAAATTAAAAGATAACAAAACCAATTAAGACTGACCACTTCGACTCAAATTAATAGCTTCATTCAAGTCTTTAGTTTCTTGGATATCTTGGATTTCTAAGCTGGCCTGAATAGCTAAATTTAACCTTTCTTCATCAGTCAGAATATCTATTGACACGTTATCAGTAACTGTTTGTTGTTTTAGGAAGAGAGAAAAAATATCATTAAGTAAACAAACTTAATTCTTCATATGACAATTTCTTAATATACTAACGGTCTGGAAGTTCTGTAAGTGGAATATTGTTAGAAACATCGGCAATGCATTGTAAAACATTTTTGGATTTTTCCTCTAGAGTTAAAATATGAGAAAAGTGCAAAATAATTAGCACTTAATTAGTCTAAAAACAGCCTTGCCATCTTTCAGGGTTCGTACAAAATTTTTGGAATGAAATTCCCTGACTTTTCCAGGTTTTCCCTGACTAAATTCCACAAATTTCCCTGACCATATGCAATAACTTACAAGGTGTAAATATTTGAAAACCAATCTTAATTCACTTGAATCATTTTTGCACGAGTTGTCATTGTTATAAAGATAAGCCAATTAATTCGTTTAAATTTAACCATAAATAAATCATAAATAACCGGAGCGAGCCAAGCGAATTTGGGGTTCTGCTCAAGTCTCAGACAACACTTTTTTGGTCACCCTTATACTGTTATCCAGACTATCAATTTCCCACCAATATATTTTTCCCTGACATTTCCCTGACTTTTTAGGTTCATTTTAAATTTCCCTGACCTTTTAGGCCCATTTTCAATTTCCCTGACCTTTTAGGCCCATTTTCAATTTCCCTGACTTTTCCAGGTTGTGTACGAACCCTGTCTTTAGCTAAAGGCGTCTGCTAGCCAGAACCCGGCTCTGTTTGATTCAACCAATCAGATAAGGATAAGGGGTTCTGACTAGCAGACGCCTCTTCTCTTAGAAGAACTAAATTTACAAACCTGAATTGTCACCAGGTTTTAAACCATATCCTCCTTTCATGGAAACTTTAGGACGCATTATATTTGATTGATTTGGATTTGATTTTAATGGCTTAAGATTAGAAACATTGGTAATTAATTATTGTTTAGAAGAGAAGTTTAAGGTACAAAATCATAATTAAATTAAATACTTACAGATTTTGCAAAAGTAATTAGTTGATTTTTGTTATTTTCAATTCCTTTTAAGGGCGATCTTAAAGCGTTATTATTATTATGAGTAGTGTTAATTCTGAGAGTAGTCAGATACTCATCCAAATTCAAATAAGAGTTAGGGCAAACGTGAGTTTTAACTTTGGCACTTTCACGTTCATTGATGTAAGTATATCGAACCAATTGTATTATTAAAACCCTGTAAAAACACGAATTTATTTTATATATCCTTAAAGTTTATAATAAATAAATAAATAAAGCAGTGTTTAAAAGACTAATTAATTAGTTAATTAATTAATTACTCAGGCAAGTTTTCCATTCTTTTGTATCTTTTCATAGTGTTGCATCCGCAAGTGATACAATTATCAGTATCATCTTCCAAGAACTTTGAGATCAATGTTTGTAGTGTTAAATCATTTTGTCTAAAAAGATATATATTAATTAATTAATTAATGATAAAATTAAAGAGATAATTAATTAATTAATGATAAAATTAAAGAGATAATTAATTAATTAATGATAAAATTAAAGAGATAATTAATTAATTAATAATAAAATTAAAGAGATAATTAATTAATTAATGATAAAATTAAAGAGATAATTAATTAATTAATGATAAAATTAAAGAGATAATTAATTAATGATAAAATTAAGAGATAATTAATTAATTAACGATAAAATTAAGAGATAATTAATTAATTAACGATAAAATTAAGAGATAATTAATTAATTAATTAATGATAAAATTAAGAGATAATTAATTAATTAATGATAAAATTAAGAGATAATTAATTAATTAATGATAAAATTAAGAGATAATTAATTAACTTGAGATTAAGAGTCAACTCACGAGTCAGATGGAATAGGTATTGTCATTATTGTGAAGGCTTCGGTTTCTTGACAAATTGTCTCCTTAGAACATCTTAAATAATTTACTTATATTAATTTAATACTTTCATCTCTACACTAAAATTAATCTAATAACTTTAATTTACTTGTTGCAAATTGATCTTTTACGAGTTTCAAATCGAAATAAATTCTTTAACTTTGCAGTTAAATCAGGATTGCCATATTTTGTCAACTCTAATTCCATTCGATCTAACATTTTCAGCATAAATTCATGAGCATCCTATAAACATTACTTATTGTTACAGAAAAATTCATAATTAAATAATTAATTTTAATTTAATTTACCTGCTGAGCTCCGATATTAAATTTAGTGGCAGATCCCACACTACACACATTGGCAATTTCTTTCAAATTGCTGGCCAAGTTACCGTCTCCTTTAAGTATACCCAAAAGTTTCCTGATAACGCTTTCTTTCGGTAAAGAATTCCCCTTCAAAGTATCATCTTTTACAATTTCTTGCACTTTTGGGATTCTTAAAATGCATTGGATTACGCTGTTCATGAAACAAGTGTTGCCAGTATTTGGAAAACTAAATTTAAAAGCAATTTAATTAATAAGCAAACATAGTTTAAATATTAACTCGTTATATTTAATTAAAAGGCAAGCAATTATTTACCCTGTTGTCCAATTAAATATTGCACTTTGTGCGTGTGAAATTGGACTCAGTATTGACCTTTGTACGTGTGAAATTGGACTCAATATTGGCCTTTGTACATGTGACACTGGACTCAATATTGGCCTTTGTACTTGTGACTCTGGACTCAATATTGATCTCTGTACTTGTGACACTGGACTCAATATTGGCCTTTGTACTTGTGACACAGGACTCAATATTGACCTCTGCACGGGTGAAGTTGCCTCATATAATGGAGGACTCGGTGTTTCGGGGCTTCTACTCCACAAATCAGCCAAAGAAGTAAATGGACGGCCTGGACTTCTATAGCACCCAGCCAAATCATCATCATCATCATCTTGAAACAATTTCTTCCTCTTTTTAAAAACGGATCCAAATTCATTGTCTTCACATAGAGAACGCTTAACTTGATCACGATGATCAGTTCTTCTATACGTTTTTATTTGTTCATCCTTTAAAAGCTTATCAAATGCTTCTTCACATTTAGTGATTTTTCTAAAAGTGAATTTTAAACCAAGACAACATTTATAAAATTGTGGGGGAAGCCAAAATAGATTGATTTTCTAATTACTTCTTTGGTGGTGAAATTGGAAGCGTATATAAAGGTAGGATTTTCTTCTTTGGGGTAGTGACAAATTTTCTGTCTTGCCTTTCCGGTTCGTTCACTTTACACACTTCATAGCCCAATGCCCTATTAACCATTAGGGCGACTCGCGGGTTTGGTTTATATCCTAATTTCTTGGGATGTTTTCCCATTTTTGAAATAATTTTGGGTCTATTTGTGACAGATTTTGTGGGGAATTCAATTTCCAGTTGCAGTTGTTACTCCTTATGGATAGGGCTAATAGTAGCCTACCAGACCCAACCCAACAGAGTAGCAACTTCAATACGCAACTTAACTTAACTACTTTGCAAATTGCACGCACTAACACCGAAAGTTCAAAGATAATAAACAATCTATGAACTTTGTCTTTTTCTCACACTAAGGAAGGTACCAGTGTGACCAAGGCTTATCTAAAGTACATTTAATTTCCACATTATACATACATATTCATAATTTTAATTGAAGTACACTTACTTAAACGTATAACGATATTTAATTCGTGATGAAATCTTCAAATTTAAAACAAACATCTTCATTAAGCAAATTGAGACTTGCCAAAGAATTTAAACTAAAATACGACCACGATCCACGACCAAGTCAAAAACAGAACTGCGTGCTTGGAGCAGAAATGGCGGGAAAATGCCTCTCGCAAACTTGCGCTGAACTGCCGCCTGTCGGCTTGCTGTGACTGCTGTCGGTACCTGGGAGTTTGGGACTCTGGACTCTCTGGGAGGGGATACTGCGTTTCACGCCGTCATGGAGGAAAAATTAAAAGGAGAAGCAAGTGAGAGAACCAAACCAAACCGCCGAGAGCCTATAGGCCTCCTCCCTGCTACAGACGGTTATGTTCGTTTTGTCAAGTGACCATATTTACATTCTACGTAATGGACCTTTTCGGCGTAAAATAAAGGGGAAGGCAACCTTTAGTATTGGAACATACAAGGGGATTGATACATTTCCGCCTCTGCGCACTCTCATGATACAAAAAGACTACAGCGCAGGCGCCAAAAAGTGAGTTGGAAGGCGGAGTTTTACCCCCCCCCCCCGAGTTACTGCTATTTATTCTTAGGAACCTTGAGTTACATCAATGCCGACTCAATTTATAAAATCCCTACTAACCCTTTCTAATTAATTCCTCATAGTAAACAATAATTTCTTTTAAATTTTTTGTAACTTAAATTAGGTAACTTCTATTGTCAATTCATTACCAAAAATAGTAAAAAAAAAATTTGGAGCTGTAAGGCTGTTTTAGGAACAAAAAAAAAAGAAATGGTCTACTCTATTCTATCCTTGAGGGTGGTTGGCACCTCCTGGAAATAGAGGGAGGCATTTTGGCGGGAAAAGCGTGTCTAGCATTTTATTGGCTGTGATGCAGGGCGGGAAAATGGGCCATAATAATTGGTCAAATTTAGTCACGGGTTTTTGACGTTCCCACTGTAGTTTGCCAGAGCCCAGAGAGTGATTCTTATAGTTCCGTCTGTCAAGCAATCATAATATTAAAGTATTAAACCCGCGAAAAATACTGTAAGGTACATAGTGCAAGTCGTTCGTAGTTTAATTTGAAAAAGGTACTGTTAAGTATGGAAAGTAACGACTCTGATGATAGTAATGATCATTCAGAAGAGCGGAAAAATCAGGATAAAGATGATATTATGCCCCCCTCTCCTGAAGAAAAATCGGAAAATTCTCATGATGAAAAAGTACAGGAGGATTCTGCAGATTTTAATGATAAGTCATCAATAAAACCCCAAGACCTAGAAGAAGGTAACTCCGAGGAATCATCAAAGGATGTCAAAGCTGATACAAAATCTGGTGATGATGAAGAGCCTGAAGAGGAGCCATCAAAAGACTCCGAAGATGAAAGTAAATTGGACCAATCAAAAAGTTCTGACATTGATGAACTATTAAAATCTGGGGAAGTTGAAGACAATAACCTTCCATCAAATACATCTAAAATAAGTGACAATAAGTCTGAAGATGAAGAAAAACTGCCTAAAGAAACTGAAGATACGCTTAAAACACCGACAAAAATATCCAAGGATGGTAACATTCAGAAAATGATACCTCTAGTCGAGTGTTTGGATGAATCAAAGGGCAATGATGATGAAAATGAACTGATGGATGAAGATAAAAAGGTTTCTGACAAAGAGGAAGATCAAAAGCCAGATAATAAAGGAAATGGTTCGGATGAAAAAACTCCAGCACTGAAGGCAAAAGGACAGAAAAAGCAATCTGAATCTGAAAATAATATGGATTCTGATGATCAATCTGACATCTCGGATGGCAATGATTCATCTGGCATTTCTGAAGAAAGTCATGAATCTAAACCCAAGTCTTTGTAAGTAATTTTTAAACTAATACTAGACTCAAAGCATAGCCCACTTGATCACACACGCTGGCTGCACGCGCTTTAGAAGCCCGTCCAAACGATTTTTTTTACATGTTAACTCGCGAATACGGCGCGTCACATAGTTTCGGTCTAAACTTTCAAACCCGTCTGGTTTTAACATGGGCGTCTATGGGAGGGGACCAGTTTTTTCAACGTTTTTGACAATATTAGTGCATCTACTGGTTCAAATCTCTTGAATTTTTAATGAGACGTGTATTGAAAGGTTTGATATTATCCTGTAAAATTTCAAGTCTTCAGCTATAATAGTTTTTTTTATAAAAAATAAAAACCATCACATAGTAGAGAATTTTGCCCCTTCAATTTCTCTACTATGTGATGATCTTTATTTTTTACAAAAAAAACTATTATAGCTGAAGACTTTAAATTTTACAGGATAATATCAAACCTTTCAATACACGTCTCATTAAAAATTCAAGAGATTTGAACCAGTAGATGCACTAATATTGTCAAAAACGTTGAAAAAACTGGTCCCCTCCCATAGAGGCCCATGTTAAAACCAGACGGGTTTGAAAGTTTAGACCGAACCTATGTTATTCTCATTTTTAGGGTCGATTGAGCGGGCTTCTATAGCGCGTGCAGCCAGCGTGATCAAGTGGGCTATGCTCAAAGAATAATAAAAGTAATTAAAAAAAAACATGTAGGAAAAAAAGAAAAGCCAGTGACAGTGATGAAGATAGCAACCCTCCAAAGAAATCTCGTAAAAGCTCAACTTCAAAATCCAAAAAATCAACCAAAGCTAAAGTAAATTAAAATTGCGGAAAATATGAAAAAATTTGTAAAGAAGATAACATTTTGAAGTTATTTTAGGCAACTAATAAAAAGGAGGAAGAAGCTCCGGCAATTTCAAGACTAAAACGATGCATTAGAGCCGCTGGCCTTTTTGTAAACTATACTAAAGTTTTAAAAGATTGTCGGAGAACTAGTCATAAGATTGAAAAACTGAAGGATATACTTCAGAATGCTGGATTAAAAGGTACCCCAAGTCGACAAATTAATTATAAAAGTACTTAAACTTCACCTTGAATAGGGGAAGTGAACATGAAAAACTGCAGAAGGTTGAAGTTAAAGAGAGAGAGAGAAAAAGAAATTGCCGAACTTGACAAGAGCAATATAATTAAAGGTAATCCCAATGATTAAAATGAAAATTTGGATCATTCATGGAACTTTTCGGCTTTTCCCGACTCATTTTCAGGACGTTCAAGAAGAAACGTTGTAAGCTTGTATCAAAGCAGGAGAGAAGATGAAGATGAAGACGAAGTTAGCGATGCTTCCAACAAAGAAACTCCTACTAAAGTTGAGGTCAAAAAAACATTCGCGAGACTAAAGGGGATCGTTGATAGTGAAGAAGACAGTGATTAGATTCAATTTGTTTAGTTTTAAAGTTGTTTAAAACATTTGAAACTCATTTCATATCACATTCCATAATAAAATTTAACTTTTCTTGTCTTTACTTAATTTACTCTTAACATCAACTTAATGATTGTCAACCATTGTTCGCGCTATTATAGTTTTTATTTTAACTGTTTAAATTAAATTAAAAGTTAGTGTTAATCTTAAATCATTAATCACCTCTCATTGTCAATCAAAGAAAATTAGTAAATTAGCTCATGTCATTTTGCATAAAATAATAGTTAATTAACTTAATAGTCATAGTGTCGTGAGTTCCAAGTTGCCATGATTTAAATTTAACTCTTTTGTGTATGTAAATATTTCAATTTTAATGACTTTGTAAAATAAAATACGGATTCGTACCGGTATTGAAATATAATACTATTTGCCTATCTATTTTTTGCAGGGGTGTGCGAGTACTCGTTAAGTTCAAGTACTCGGTTCGAGTATCGAGCCGAGTACTCGACTCAATACTCGATAACAACACATTGAGATACTCGAGACAGATTCGAGTAGCTTTTTAACATTTTAAATACTCTGACAAATACTCGAGTCCGAGACTTACAACTATAGCAGACAATGAGTTCATGATCATTTATTTTGAAAATCACCTGTTCAATGTTTAATTGATCACTAACAATCTTTTTGAACTAGTTAGATGTTAGATAATTGAACATCTTCGTTATTTTCAAGAAATTTACAAAATTGCTACTCGACAAGTCAATATTTGAGACTCGATAATTACTAGTCGAAAGAAACAAAATTTGACCTATCTAAATACTCGATACTCGAAAGTATTTTTGAGACTCGGCTCGATACTCGATAAGAAATTAGTTTCGATACTCGGACTCGGCTCGAAACCGAAAAAACGGGACTCGCACACCACTGATTTTTTGGTATTTCTTACTTTTGCATGAGCAGTTATTGTTTTTACGATACAGGGGGGTTAGTTTCATCTTCTGGTTTAACGTTAACGTAGAACCAGGTGTAAAGAGGAAATAATTTTGTGTCGACTAGTTTATACTTTACTTGGTTCAATCCGTCATCATCTTGTCTAGCCACTCCCTCATATAGTAATTGTTCCCTGATTGGGTTTTTGGTTTCTTTGGGATGAAAAAGCATAGAATATCTTGAAACTGCGGGTTCCCATCGAATTATCTTAAGATTTTTTGCTTGAATTCTATATTTTGTGGTTTAAAATAGAAGTTTGAGCTATTTTCGTATTCCAGAGTAGAAAAATAGTATTGTAGCTTTGAAGTACCTATTCATGAAATCGTCATCTTCACCACCCCATCCCCAAAACTCATTAGAAAAGCCATTAACTTGGGCAAATTGAGATTTGGAGATTGATACAACTCCGCCAAAAATGCCAGTGTAAGGTAATCTAAATTCAAGATAATAATTTCAAATTTGCAAAAAAATTCCTTTGAAAGTGCCAAGTCTTTAATTTAGGCCTTTGCAAGTTGAAACTAAGTAACTGACATAAAGGCTTGTTAGTAACAACGTGGATTTATAATAACAAGCTTTGAAGTTAAGCCTTTGAAACTATCAAGGCTTAAAGTTAGGCCTTTGAAACTGTCAAGGCTTAAAGTTAAGCCTTTGTACTACCAAGGCTTAAAGTTAAGCCTTTGTCCTGACAAGGCTTATAGCAAACCTTTGAATATTAAAGATTATAACTACAAATAGTGATATACTTACACATATCTAAACGTATCAAGGTTGGCACACATGTGTCTTGGGTGTTTTGAGCAAGTATCTAAATTAACACCTTTTATCACCATTTCTTTCTAACATATAATTCCTATGCCTGCTTACATAGGTTGAGAATATTTTCTGGGAGTAGATCGGCATCATTCAATACAAAACAGCAAAAATCACGAATTTTTAAGGCCTCCAAATACGCTGCATTGAATAATACTCCTTTGTTGAAGTTATGTTCAGCTGTCTGTAAAATACCTAATTATAACCAATTTTTTTACTTTAAACCTTATATTTTTACCTGCTCAACTACAAAAATTTGGTAATCTATCATCTGTTTTTGTAGAAATTTATGTAAATGATTCAATAAAACCATCAACTGCTCATCTCTTCCGCGATTTGGGATGATTATAGCAACATGAAAGTGTGACTTGCAATTTGTAGGCCTCCATTTTCCACCCAAACTTATGTTTAATTCCGTAGGTAGCTTATCTAGCTGCGCTTGGTTTACTTCCCTTTCAATTTTCTCAAATGTTTCTAAAATTAATTAAGTCTTTAATATGAAATGCCTAGAATTAAAAACACTCTAGTAACT
The DNA here is from genome assembly GCF_054372755.1 of Phalangium opilio. Lineage (NCBI taxonomy): Eukaryota > Metazoa > Arthropoda > Arachnida > Opiliones > Phalangiidae > Phalangium > Phalangium opilio. The sequence goes on along the minus strand of NW_028324187.1, from coordinate 79,759 downwards.
AATCATATACCTTCGTGTTTGGGAATTTCAGGGCAAAATGGTTTAACCGATTTTCTAAGGTCTTTCATTTTACAATACAATAGATCATCATCCAAATCGGAATAAGGAACGTAACTGTAACTAAAACTATTGGGGCATCTTAATGGCAACAAGAAAAATAACAACAAAAAGAAGGCTATGAAACTTTCTTGGGGATTTTTATGACAACGTGAGACGAGTTTCGAAATCAAAGCCATTCTGAATGATCTAGTATGTTTAGGCGTTCAGTGTAATTAAAAATATAATGTACAATTTTATGGGTATTTTCGGTTCGTAAATGTCATAATTAAGCCTTGGCCATTGCAATCATGTTTATCTTCTTTCACACACCTACTAAACAGATACAACAACAAAAATATTGCTTTTAACTACAAATTATACTTGTTACTGGTAAACTTAACGAAATTTTACGTCTGTAATTTTGTTTATAAATTATATTTTTCAAAATGAATCTAAAGCGAAGCGAAGCCACATCCGCATCATCCACCAACCATCACCAGTTCAACACTTCAACTTCACCTTAAAGGGAGGGTGAAGTAGAGAATCAAGTGATTTTTTATCGATTCTTCTACTAATTACAAGACCAGGAAATACTTCCGAATGATTTTAAAATTCAAATTAGGTTCAGATTTTAAGGATAATTTTAAAGAAGGACTTCCGACCAATCGCGTAACGCCCTGCCTTTTTGTTAACAAAATTCTCGTGGCACGTTCCATGTCTCGCGCCACGATTGTCAGGTCGGGCGCCTAATTTTATCAAATCTCGTGATAAATTTCATTCAACACGGAACGTGCCACGAGAATTTTGTTAATAAAAAGGCAGGGCGTTACGCGATTGGTCGGAGGTCCTTCTTTAAAATTATCCTTAAAATCTGAACCTAATTTGAATTTGAAAATCATTCGGAAGTGCATATTTCCTGAATGTTTCACTATGCAGACTGGTCTTAAAATTAGTAGAAGAATCGATAAAAAAAATTACTTGATTTTCCATTTCACCCTCCCTTTAAAGGGGCTTGCCGGAGCTGTTGGGGCGAAGGGGGGGGGTTGGCAATTCTGGCTTAACTCCGCCCCCAGCGCCATTATGGTATGTTTTTTTTAACAGAATGAAAGCTATATAAGCCCCTCCTCCTGGTATGTTTTTTAGCACTAATGGAAGGTAGCCTGACGTTGCATGACGTAGTACTGCCAAGTCCCTATTGGTTAGCATATTGCTTACTTACCCGCCCACCACGACGGTGGCGCCATTCCTTATGGCCAAAGAGCTGGGTGTTTTTCCCCTGAACTAAAGGCGGTCTCCCCCCCAACAGCGCCGGTGAGCCCCTTTAAAATGACTCATTCTTTCATAGCCAACATCGATACGATAGCGGGATTGTTGTGCATAGCGTAGAGGACGGTGCGTGGCTTCATAATTTCCAAATTTGGTATCTAAATTTATGAAATTAATTAATTGGTGAGCTCAAAATGAATATTAAAAATCTAAAAACGATGGAAGTTATCGACTCGGAAGGCTGCGATATTGTGAAAAAATTGCAGGTTAGAAAATTTCGTTTATCTTAAGCCTTTGTGCATTGGTTCTTCCCGATTTTAATTACTATAAATTAATATTAATCAAACATTTCAGATTGAATTTAAGGATCACGACCACCTTTCAAATAGATTAAAGAAGACGCTTTATTACGGCAAGCTGCCAAAGAATCAACGACCTTCACTTCCTTTGACAGGTATATAAAATTATCTTGTGAATGTGATTCTCCGTGTGATTCTCCTTACGTACAAACCATCTCCATATGTTTTAGAAGTGGCGGTCGAGTTGTTTGCTAAAGCTGTCCCAAAAGGCAGATTAGACATTGTAGGAATGGACTTTGCTTCGTCATTTTCGAGGTTGACAATGGTTTATAAGCTTAAAATAATTGGAACTATAAAAGCGTTTTTTGTTTCTTGTTAGGGAGTCTTGTATCTCTCCTTGTTCGTTAATGTTGGCTTTAGTTTACTTGGAGAGATTGCGTCATAAAAATCCCGAATACCTTCAAACTGTTTCTTCATGTGACTTATTTTTGGTTTCAATGGTAAATTCATGAACTTTATTAGTAATAGAAGAAAATGAGTTTGAAGTTAAAACCACAATCATCAATGTAGCTGGTGGCATCTAAATACTTGTTTGATGACGGAGAAGAAGAGGAAGTGTTCAATGATGAGTGGGCTGCATCTGCACACATGGAAACCAAAGAATTGAACAGATTGGAACGGAATTTTCTAAGTGCCATGAATTGGGAACTGTTCATCAAGCCTCAGGCATTCTACAAAGCTCTTAGTGATATGGAAAATCGGTTGGATTTAATTTGGATATTCATCCAAATGTAATTGAAATCGAAGTAACTCTTTGTATAATTTTCATTACAGGATTGCTCATTGGGAAGGTTCAAAACGTGGTTGGTTAACATACACTGACGTACACATCTTAACTCAAAAGGATTGGTTGTTAGCGCACTATTGGAACATCATTATGGAAGATATTCTCAAAGTCGCGGTGGTTTCCGCAGTAGCTTATATTTCAGCAATCGCAACACTTATCACAGCAGCAACCATATCCCATCAATGTACCACAGCAATTCTTCTGTCCTCATCAGTTGCAAATCCCGCCTCTTGTAATGTTTCCTCAAACTTGCCAATGACCCTTCAACCCGCCTTATTACCCGAAGAACAAGAAGTTTTTGACGAAATACCACCTGGCCAAGTTTACTACTATGAAGAAATCTGGCATTCCATTTTAACGAGTCAAATCTTCAACAGTGAAATTACCACCACCGATGTCAAATCAGAAAACAAAAATGACACGAAAGATTGCTGGAATGATGACGCGTGGTTTAAGGATGTTTTTTCGATAAATAAACAAGAAGTTCCGTCTGAAAATATTGGGAGAATGAAACTCGACAATCGGAAGTTTTCAGTTTGGAACAGTTTCCAATATTGGCCAACTTGTTGCGGAGGAGTCAATAGCTTTTTCGCCTGAAATTTTTCACGTTTAAATATAAAGAAATAGGTCTACTAAATTTCTCAAGAGATAATCATTTTAACCGGTCAATTTTGAATAAGTGCTAAATATATGTCTGTATTTATGTAAATTAACGCGAGAAAAGATAAAGTTGGGGATGAAGAAAGAGTATAGATTTTCTACAGGGGTTTTTCCATGGGAGGGTTTGTAATGGATTTTGCTTGTTCTCCCCAGACCTGAATTATATTTTTCGCTGCTGTCAAGTAGAAAGTACTATTTATGTAAACAAAATTCTTGTTTGTCGCTGGAAATAAATGATGTAATTGATATTAAATAATTTTCGCTTACTTAATTGTTTATTATTGGCTTAAAATAAAAGAATCCGTTTTTATATAAGGAATTCAAGTTGTAAACTGTTGAAGGGCAACTTTCACGCGTTCAAAAAGCGTCGTATCAGTTGTTGTTAACAACTGTTGCAATAATTTTTGAATTCCCATTTCTCGTAGTTTAGATTGCCTTTCCAGATAGCCTAAAAAAAGATTAAGAACGTTAGGTTGAATTTTATTCAGTGGTGTGCGAGTCCCGTTTTTTCGGTTTCGAGCAGAGTCCGAGTATCGAAACTAATTTCTTATCGAGTATCGAGCCGAGTCTCAAAAATACTTTCGAGTATCGAGTATTTAGATAGGTCAAATTTTGTTTGTTCTTTCGAGTAATTATCGAGTCTCAAATATTGACTTGTCGAGTAGCAATTTTGTAAATTTCTTGAAAATAACGAAGATTTTCAATTATCTAATAACTAACTAGTTCAAAAAGATTGTTAGTGATCAATTAAACATTGAACAGGTGATTTTCAAAATAAATGATCATGAACTCATCGTCTGCTATAGTTGTAAGCCTCGGACTCGAGTATTTGTCTAAACATTACAAACGCTCCTCAGCTACGGAAGCCAGAAACATCGCAAAAATCACTTCACCGATATACAATTACTATCATGACTTACTAATCTTTATGTTTAAAGTGAGACAAAAATATCTCCCCAATTACATAACAAGCTGGTTTGCAGATTGCAACTTGACGGGGAGAACCAGGGGCAATCTATATAACTTTTATAACGAAACTTTCAACTCATCCTTCAGAGAGAAAAGTTCAAAATTCCAGGGTGTAAAACTCTGGAATAATCTAGATATCCCCACTAAAAGTATCACTTCAATCAACCTTTTCAAAAACGCCGTGGACGAACACTTGAGGAATCAACTCTTTTAATTAATCTAATTTAACAAGGACATCACTGTAAACAAGAATTCATTCTTAATGATTGTTCCTATAAATAAAGCCTTTTTATTATTATTATTATTTAAGATGTTAAAAAGCTACTCGAATCTGTCTCGAGTATCTCAATGTGTTGTTATCGAGTCGAGTACTCGGCTCGATACTCGAACTTAACGGGTACTCGCACACCCCTGATTTTATTAGAAATTAAAAGATACGCGAGTTTTATTTATTTACCTTCCTCTTCATTCCACGTAAGATTAGAGATACAAAACGTGGCTGCAATTTGTAACTTAACATTTGAATGCATCATATAACTCGTCAACTTTTTCAGAACATCTTCATTAGCCATTATGGAATCTTTAGCGGAATCTCCGTCGGCAATGTTAGCTAATATGCACAATGCTTGTTCTTTAACATCGGCACTGTGATCTCCCTCCAAAATTAAGATGACCGCTTGCATGATTTGTTTTCCATGTAATTCCATTATGTGATCTATGTGCTAAGAACGAACGAACGAATCTAAATCTATCAGTTTGAAATTGTTTCAATTGAAACAATAATAATTGAACATTTACATACAGGCTTTGTTGAAAGAAGATTTCGCAATAATCCCAATGTTTTCATTAACACATTCACGTCGGGATCTGAAAGCAAACGAAAAACTTGGTCCGTTCCTAGGCTTTCTAATATCTTGGTTTTAACTTTCTGGTCAGCTTGAAAAGCCATGTTCATTAGAGCCCAGGCTCCGTTTAATCTTAAAGCCGGATCGTCCTTCAATGTTAAATTACACAGCAATTCTATCGCTCCACTTTCCAAAATTGGCTGATAATTAATTAAATGAAAAATAATTAAGAAAATAAGTTAACTAAATCAAATTAAATAAACAGTGCTGATCGAAGAACATAAATAAATTAGTCAAAATTAAGAATTAGGGAATGCTACAAAAATAACTTGTCAAATATGTCTAAAAAGTACACTAATTTTATCTAATTCATTTTTAGAGCTAAATAAAACTATTAAGTTTTAAAATTTGTGGCATTCTCTAAAATAAAAAAGTTAAAAAGGTAACATAACATTATACCTTAAAAGAACGGCATTTTTCTAAATATAAAAGGAATTAAATATTGAAATAAATAAATGATCTCTTATTACAAAATAATTAGCATTTAATTAGTCTTAAAAACATTCAAGGACTACTAGTGCGCCATCCGCCATTGTTTTAGTGGCGTCTGCTAAACCGACCCTCTTACTAGTACACAGGGCTCCCACCAAAATCTCAAAAATAAATAGGGGAAAAAGGGACTTTTCACGATAAAAATAGGGTAAAATAGGGACCTAAATTCTAAAAGTAGGAACCAAAAAGGGACCACTGGTAAAACAAAATGATATCTATTCTGTGAAAATATCACAAACAGTTAGGAACCTATTAGGCCTACTCTTTTATATTTTTTTCGACAAAATAGGATATTATTTCCGACTTTCTTTTGTTTATATTCTTATTCTAAGGGAGCGGTAGGTAAGACTTGATACTGGCTCTAATGTATAAGGAAGGTATTTTTTTTTTTTTTTTATTAGAAGTAACTATTTTCGTATCATGTTTACTGTTTTTTCAAAAATCCACTGAACTAGAATTTGGGCCTTTACAGGGTTCGTACAAAATTTTTGGAATGAAATTCCCTGACTTTTCCAGGTTTTCCCTGACTAACTTGAACAATTGAATTTCTCTAACCATTTGCAATAACGTACATGGCGAACATATATGAAAACCAGTCTAAATTCAGTCGAGTAATTTTTGCACGAGTTGTTATTGTTATAAAAATTAGCCAATTAATTCGTTTAAATTTGACATTAAGTAAATCATAAATAACCAGAGCGAGCGAAGCGAGCTCCGTGAATTTGGGGCTCTGGTCAAATCTCAGACAAGACATTTTCAGGTCACCCTTATACTTTTTCTGAGGTTTATAAAAATAGGGTGATTTAAGGACCGAATACCAATTTTAGGGTAGATTAAGGACCTTGAAGAAAATAGGGACTTTAGGGACTTTTAGGGACCTGGAGGGAGCCCTGAGTACAGGATTGGTTGAATTCTCACAGGCTGGGAGAGGTAAGGGTAAGGTATAGGGTTCTGGCTAGCAGACAACGATAAAACAATGGCGACGCAGTAGTCCTCATTTTTAAGACTATAGTGTTAATTATTTTCTAATAAGATGTCATATATTTAGATAAAGGGCGTTCTTTTAAGGTATAATGTTACGTTACCTTAACTTTTCACTTAATTAAAACTAGAAAAAAAAAAAACGACAGAACAAAAATAATGAAGGAAAAAATAGAGAGAAAAAGACAAGATGTTGGTTGTCTTACATTTCTCCTCACCTCTTTACACGGAGAAAACTCCAGTAAGAGGTTGCAAAGGGTTGAGCTGGCCAAAACAGTCATATCATCGGGAGAATTATGAAGAAGAGTCATGAGGGGCCGCCAAACGGCGTGATCTTGGAAAGTGGTCCTCAATTGATGAACGGAGCGAGATAAACTATGTAAACATCTAACAGCGGCTAAACGAACCCTCATATTTGAATCAGACAAACCCATGACTATATGTTCCATTAGAGACTCTGTTTCAATAACCTATTAATAAGTGAAGTTTATTTCGTCATTTTCAATACGTATTCGGTACATGAACTAAAATTAAAATTTTTCTCCATACTTTTTTACGAATTTCTTCGTCATTCGCTCCTAAAGAAGCGAAAGCTTTGAAGGCGGCTTGTTTCATTTCTTGCGCAGTTTTCATTTCGTGTTCCAGCTAATTTAATTTTCTCTTTGGTTATTTTAAAATTTTCGTACAAAGTTTATTTAACAATTTTATTAAGAAAGGGAAACCTTTTTTAAAGCTAAAGTGGAAACTGGGCCGGTGGTATGAAGTCCAGCAGATGGAGGTTGGTATTTTAAGAGCTCGGCCAAGACGGATATAAGATGGTCACTTATACTAGCAATTCTTTGTAGCTCAGTATCAACCTCTGTTAGGTAAGCTAGTGTTTCCGCACTTTCAGCTCGATTTTCGGGTAATTGGTCCTTTTTACATAGACGCACTAAAGTTGGAAGAGTCTAAAAAAGTAAAACATTGAGTCATAATATTAAAACAAAAAATATTCAAGTATAATTATTAAAGGAAAAGTTTAGGTAACATAACATTATGCCTTAAAAGATTGGTCTTTCTTTTTCTAAATATATAAGAATATCTCTCATTACAAAATGATAAACATTTAATTTGTCTTAAAAACATTGACTACTGCGTCATCCGTCATTGGTATAGTGGCGTCTGCTAACCAGAACCTCTTACCCCTTCCTTTCAGCCTGTGAGAAATCAACCAATCCCGTGGGGCTAAGAGGTTCTGAGTAGCAGACGCCACTAAAACAATAGCGGCGCGGTAATCCTCATCTTTCTTATTTCCAGCCCTGTTTATCAATATGGGTTGAACCCAGGGCTGGAAATAAGGAAAATTTCTTATAGAACAAGTGTCCCTGTGGTGACCAGTCTGGGAAATAGCACACTTTCTCTGGTCCAAAACCAGTTTATTAATTGCTTGGACTAGTTTTTTAATTCAAGAAGTGGGGGTTACTGGTCCTCGGGACCAGTTTATTAATTGCAAATCTATAGGAGAACAAAGGCGGGGACCAGTCCGGAGACCAGTTTATTATTTCAGACACTAGGGGGTCACTGGTCCAAAGGACTAGTTTTAAAAATATCCTTATTTCCCAGACTGGTGGTGACCCCCCCCCCTTTGACTGGAAAATTTATAGAACATTGTCCACTGGAGTGTGCAGAAACTGCGTCCCATCTTCATAGTCTAGCTAGCAAAACTTCAGAAAAGTTATTGGTCAAAACTTCAAAATGTCCTGTGCTTATTTCCAGCCCTGGAACTTGAACCAACCCCCATGTGGGTTCCAGTTTGGGAAATAAGGAACTAATCCTTGGGACCAGTGACCCCCCATAGTGTCCTAAATAATAAACTGGTCTCCGGAGTGGTCCCAGCCTTGGTTTTCCTATAGATTTGCAATTAATAAACTGGTCCCAAGGACCAGTAACAATGTAACCCCCACTTTGTGAATTAAAAAAATAGTCCACACATTACTAAACTGGTTTTTTGGACCAGAGGAAGTGAGTGTGCTATTTCCCAGACTGGACTGGGTTCTGGCTAGCAGACGCCTCTAAACATGGCCGCACAGTAGTCCTTATTTTTTAAGACCAATTAAATGCTAATTATTTTGTAATAAGAGATCATTTATTTCTTGTTTAAATATTATTTTTCCTTTTATATTTAGAAAAAGGCCAATCATTCTTTTAAGGAAAAACGTTATGTTGTCTGAAATTTCCTTTTAAGAAAAGATATACTTTGTATAAAATACGGGAATCATCTGACTTGATAGCTCCTGATCTTGAAATTAAAGTTAAACTGAAACATTGAATTCAATAAGAACAAATACGAATACGACAAAGCCAAGTTTGTCTTTAGAAGATTTATCTACCATTTAGCAGCCGCTAACTGCATTTCAACCTTTTTATCTCTGGCCATAAGGGATACTAAAATATCTGGGATTGTTTTACCTCCAAAGCTGGCTATATTCACACAAATTCAAAAGAAGTTAGAACCAATTTCAACAGGATACCATGGATAAAGAATGCGCGTGAGGAAATTTGTTTTCACTCTACAGGATAGGCAACTCCCTATCTCGGACGACAGCCTATTCTGTATATACTCTGTTACAACGTCGGTTGTCAGCACACGCAAAGCTATTTCTCTATGTAACGTAGCTTTGTACGTGCTGTCAAGAGACAAAAAACTTCAGGATCTTCAGGATTTAAAATATCCGCGAGTTTTTTAGCTCGAGTGCTCGGACCTCTAGGCCTTAGTTTCAAATACGTGTAGTAGGCTGTAGGTAATTTCACACGTATTTGAAACTAAGGCCTAGAGGTCCGTGCACTCGAGCTAAAAAACTCGCGGATATTTTAAATCCTGAAGATCCTGAAGTTTTTTGTCTCTTGTCAGCACGCGCAACGCAAGATTACATAGAAACCTAGCTTTGCGCGTGCTGACAACCGATGTTGTAACAGAGTATATACAGAATAAGCTGTCGTTCCAGATAGGGAGTTGCCTATCCTGTAGAGTGAAAACAAATTTCCTCACGCGCATTCTTTATCCATGAGGATACTATAAATCTTGTTAAAAATTTATTTACTCATGGTAACAGCTTTGGAGACTTTTTCATTTTGGTAACATAATTGGGCTAAACACCTTAACGTTGGCAACTGAACTCTGGGAGCTGGTGAGGTCAGCAAAACTGCGATAGCTTGAATAGCACCATTGCTACTCAATACTATCTGATGATCAGGGACCTATGAGTTTTAAAATTAGTTAATTCTAAGTAATCTTAAAGGGAGGGTGAAGTAGAAAATCAAGTGACTTTTTATCGATTCTTCCACTAATTATAAGACCAGTCTGCATAGTGGAACATTCAGGAAATACCAACTCCGAATGATTTTAAAATTCAAATTAGGTTCAGATTTTAAGGATAATTTTAAAGAAGGTCCTCCGGCCAATCGCGTAACGCCCTGCCTTTTTTGTTAACAAAATTCTCGTGGCACGTTCCGTGTCGAATGAAATTTTTCACGAGATTTGATAAAATTCGCGCGCGACGTGATAATCGTGGCGCGAGACACGGAGTGTGCCACGAGAATTTTATTAATAAAAAGGCAGGGCGTTACGCGATTGGTCGGAGGTCCTTATTTAAAATTACCCTTAAAATCTGAACCTAATTTGAATTTTAAAACCATTCGGAAGTGCATATTTCCTGAATGTTTCACTATGCAGACTGGTCTTATAATTAGTGGAAGAATCGATAAAAAATCACTTGATTTTCTACTTCACCCTCCCTTTAAGATGTTTGCTTGACAATAAAGTTACTTTGCAAGTGCTTGTTAAAATGGACATAACACATTCTTGATAAGAAAGAAGAGGTAATGTGGACATTGTAATCAAATGAGGGATTATGGCTGGATCTGCGTATAAAACTTCAAGGGGAGCTAATGAAGAGAGAAAAACTGTCCTCAAACAACGTAAACATGCCTCAACATATTTCTGATCACTGTTTAATAAACCTAAGAGAAAGGCGCGGCGCATTAGTAAGAAATGTAAGTTTATCATAAAATATGATGTACCTCTTAACATAATATTAATAACACCGGCATCTAAAAGAGATTGTATATTTTCATCAGTTCCTTTAGCTAGACTACCGATTGTAACCGCTGTCTCAATCTTTAACGCGATTGGTAAAGAATCGTCATTAAGTATCTGAAAAAGCCTCGGAACAATGCCCATTCCAATTATGGTTTCTTTTTGATGGTTTGACCCGATGACAGCATTTTTAAGTTGTCTATATATATAGTAGATTGTTTTGACATTGCAATACACTTTTACAACAACAATTTACATACGTTACGGCTTCTAAACACTCGTTTCTATCATTAGAAAACAAACTATCTACGTAACTTCGGTTACTTTCAACGTTCTAAGATAAATAATAAGGAAAACTAATTAATATTTAACCAAGGCTTAACATAAAAACAAAGGAAATCCTACTCTACTCACCATATAAGGTTGAACTGTTGTTATAACTGCCATCATTTTCGTTAAATGTTAAAATAAAACTGAATATACGTAAATTCCAAGCACTATTAATCTCAATTTAAAATTAAATAATATAATTTCACCCATGATAGCTGAGCGGACATGATTCAGATAAACTTCATTTTTTAATTATTTTTTATTACCTCTCCGAGTGTCAGTGACGATGACCTCACGAAGAGGTATTAAACTGGATGTTTCTGTGGGTCTGTGTCTGTCTGTGTGTCAACGCGTTCGCAGTTGGCAAATGGGAGAGGCTTATTTAATTTCCCAACTTGTTTTTTTAAAGCTGTAAAAGTGTAAACCGGTGTAGTGTTCGCAATTTCAACTCCACGGTCTCCACCTCTCCTGAATCCTCCCTGCTGCGCTTCGTCAAATCACGTGATTACTACCACGTGGTTCTATAAACCAATCACCAACTTTGGCGCGATAAACAATGACAAGAAAGTAACGGCTTTCATTTTCAAACCGTCAGCGTCAAACGACGTGATAGTTGTAGCTGGTTCACCACGAGTCACCAGTGGCTTCATTTTTTTAATATAGACAAGTTCGTGGGCGTTTTATTTTAAAATTATTCTCCAGCAAATTAATTTTAACCTCAGATATTTTATAATTCAACTTTCCATTGGGATTAGTTTGTGCAGTAATTAAGACAAATATGGCTTCGGTTTCTTCGAGCAAAGGGAAGAACATACAGGTTTACGTTAGATGCAGGTAAGTTAGTAGCTAGCTACCTGAACGATATATTAACGGTTAAGCTTTACAATTTCCGAGTCATATTCGAATTAATTATAATATTTTAAGACCTCTAAACAATTCCGAGAAAAAATCTGGCGCGGTTTCTGTGATTGATGTGAACCAACATGCTCGTGAAATTGTGGTTAAGGAGAGATTGGGTGATAAGGAACTTAGCAAAAAATTCACCTTTGATAAGGTTTTCGGCTTCTATTCTACACAGGTTAATATTTTTAGACATCCTTATATGGTTTAAACAATGTATTAATATAGTCTCGCGTATTAAAATTAGTCCGAAGTGTATAAAACTGTAGTTAGCCCCTTGATTGAAGAAGTATTAATGGGGTACAATTGCACCGTTTTTGCATACGGACAAACGGGAACGGGTAAAACCCATACTATGATTGGTGCTAAATCATCCCCAAACCTTACATGGGAGGATGTAAGTTAAAATTTAAAAAAAAATTAGACCCACCTACCCGAGGTAACTTAAAAATTTCCTAGGATCCTGGAGCTGGGATAATTCCCAGAACGTTGCATGACCTATACGATGCTCTTAGTCAACTTGAAGTTGAATTTAACGTCAGAGTTTCATTCTTGGAACTATATAATGAAGAACTTTATGACTTGTTGGCTCCGTGTCCTGATGGGACAAAACTTCGCATGCTAAAAGATAATGGAAAAATGGGTTCTGGGACAATATGGGTTCAAGGTCTGGAAGAAAAAATAGTTCACAACAAAGAGGAAATATTCAATGTTCTTGAGAAAGGAACCGAACGTAGACGAGTGGGCAGTACCCTAATGAATGACCAATCCAGTAGAAGTCATACAGTATTCACCATCACGATTCACATTAAAGAAGCCAATATAGATGGCGAAGATTTATTGAAAATTGGGAAACTTAATTTAGTGGATTTAGCCGGCAGTGAATGTATTGGAAGATCGGGAGCTATGGATAAAAGGGCCAGGGAAGCGGGTATGAATTGTTAAATATGTAAACCATTCCCGCAGTAACCTTTCATTTGCAGGAAATATCAATCAAAGTTTATTGACATTGGGCAGAGTCATAACTGCGCTAGTTGAAAAAGCTCCGCATGTTCCCTATCGCGAGAGCAAACTTACTAGATTGCTTCAAGATTCTTTAGGAGGTCGAACTAAAACGTCAATAATCGCCACCATCTCTCCAGCCACCATAAACTTGGAAGAAACTCTTAGCACCCTTGATTACGCGTACAGAGCTAAAAACATTATGAACAAACCCGAAGTCAATCAAAAACTGACAAAGAAAGCCGTCTTAAGGGAATACGCCGAGGAAATTGAGAGATTGAGAAAAGATTTGGTAGCATCTCGGGACAAAAATGGCGTCTACTTGGATGTGGAAAATTACGAGTGAGATCATTGTTCTAAATCAATGGTTTAGGAGACAAAATTCATTCGGTCATTTTAGGTTTATGCAAAGTAAAATCGCTGGATTATCAACTGAGGTTAAGGATAAATTAGCTAGTATTGACAAACTTAAAGAGCAGTTATTCCAAATTGAGGAACTCTTTGCGACAACCAAAGTCGAACTGGCGCAGAAAGAGAGACAGTTGAATCACACAACTCGCGTTCTTGACAAAACTCAATCAGAACTAAAGGAAACTGTTTTGGTTGGTGAAAAGGGACTTGTTTAACAATCTGGGAACGTTTAATCACAAAAATGTTTTTTGTAATAGACCTTGAAAGTTGTAACCACCGAGAAAGAAGAACAAGAATATCTTGTTAATCATAGAGCGATGATTGAAAAACAGTTAACAGAACAAGCTCAAAAAGTACACGTGACGTTTTAAAACGTTGTCAAGTTAACACTGAACTTATTTGGGGCGGCTTTCTTTCCTTGTAGCTCATTGAAGTTGCAAATGAAACCACAAATCATGTTGAAGGTCTTCATTCCAAAATCGAACGAAAGAAGTTAGTCGAGTCCACTAACGAAATAAAGTGTCAGGATATGAAGACTGAAATTGGGGAACACGTGAAATACATGAAAAACTTCGCGTCCAGTGTTCATAAGACGCATAAAGATAGTTTAACGACATTTCAAGCACAAATGAGTGAGTTTTAAAAGTAAATTATCCCTGACTTAATTAATCTTGCTTTTTTTTTCTTATTTCTTTAGATGAGATTATCGCATCCCAATTACACGTGACATCTCAACAACCCAAAGTCATTCATGAGCTAATCAATTTGATTTTGAATGAAAGAGCGACCACTAGCCAAAATATGGACTGTTGCAAAGATTACGTCTCTGATTGGAGTGAACAAAATGGCAATATTGATCGTGACAACAAAGATAAGATTATTAAAGAGCAAGAATCACGCAATCACGAAACTTCAGAGTTAATCGCGAAATTGCTAAAAATCATGATGGAACAAAATGAGTTGATCGTCACGCAAAGTGAAATGTTCCAGAAAAATGTAAGATTGCTACTAGTTAATTTGGAATTAACTACTTCAATTATTAACACTTATTTTAAGGTGGAATCGGCTTGCAAAAGTTTGCAAACTAATTTCGATAAAGTTGAGGAGGAAATTGGTCAATTTGAAGCGTTGGAACAAAATTATTTGCGCAAAATCCAAACTGAGATTGAAGTTTTGGAAAATAAGGGCAAAATTGTTGAGGAACAAAGAAAATCTTTGCTTGTGGTAATGTTTCTGTTTCTTTTTCTTGGTGTTTCGTTTACTGTTTCTTACATTGTTGTATGTTTTTTTTTAGTCATGGCAACAGCAAGAAAACTTATTACTGCAAACGATACAAAAAACTAGAACACTGATCGAAGGACATGATAAAACTTTGGAAGAAAATCTACCTCAAATTCACAAGTCCACCGAAAACATTAAAAAAGAAACTGTTGAAAAATACAGCGCTTCATTAAAGTAATTCACTTGTGATGCTGTGATCAACATGGTACAATATTTATTAATCCTTGTTGTTTATAGCCACTTTGAAACTATCAAAGTCAACACCAAAAATACGTTCTCGGATGGAATTGCCGATGTTGAGAAAATGAAGCAATGTTTTGAAAGTGTAACATCAAATGTACGCGATTTAAATGATACTTTAAATTGTACTGTACTTCGGAGGGAGTTATTAATATTACGATGACCACTTCTTAGGTACAAACTGGTAAAGATGCCATTAACGAAACATGTAACGAAATCAAAACTACCGTTCATGAAAATCTCCAAGGCTTGAAATTCAACTTTGATGTTTACCAAAAAACGAAAACTGAGGAATATTCAAAATTGAAAAATGAAATTGATTCCAACCGATCTGTAGTATTATCTGGCATCAATGTAATTCATTTGTTCGATATTTTTTCCATTCTCTATAAAACTTCTCTATGTAAAATCATAATGTTATTATTACATAGGGTCTGGCTGAAGAAACATCGGTCAAGACTACAAAGTTGATAAGTTTAGTTGAAAATGTTCAAGAAAAATCTAACGATATTTGCACATTGCAAGTACAAATGAAAGATAGTTTTAACGAGTGGAGTGGCAACACCCATAATTCCTTGCAAGATTTAATTTCCAAAGTTGAAGAAAAGGTCGAAAGCTTTGTTGATGGTTTAGCCAAGGACATTCCAACTGGTAAGATTCAATATCACTCTCGGATTTAATTTAACCAGAAGGGGATAATAGAAGGATGACACTCTGTATCCTCTTAATGCTTTAGTTATGTAACGTCATTCTGCCCAAGCTCACCCTTTTAGTTTGCTTTCCCGCTCATCAAACTAAGTTCAAATGGGCATCGCACCGTAAGGTGAATTCAATAGTTGTTTGGCACTAAATCCCCAGCAATCATCCCACAAACCTTGATTGTCTTGACGTGCGACAAAAATCCACAAGCGCGTCTTTGCCAAATATTTAAGCGCTAATAGAGTAATGATGAGGGAACTATTTATCGCGTATGTGATTCGGTTTAGTAACCTTGCTCTAAATGATCCGATGTTGGGAAGAGTGACGTTACACTTACCCCGCTTTGTGGTACACTTCTCTCGAAGAGAAGTATTATATACTTCTGATGTAACTTATTACTCCCGTTAATCTATGAGTATATATTATATAAAGGCGCAACTCCTCAACGTAAAGAATTCACTTATCCAAAGGATTTAATCGCCACTTCACCTCACCAGCAAATTCTCCAACGTTTTCGTCAAACTGTAGCCACTGAAACGTCAGATGCCGAATTTGTTCTTCCCGAAGTACCCCAACTTGTAGGTTTAAACATGAATAGTATTTCCAACTATTGGTTTGAAATAATTATTCTTCTTAAATTTAGGACCTGGATCCAGCGGAAGTATTGCCTCTTCATAAGACATCCAGTCTCCTAAACATTGCTTCTACACCTTTCGGTAATGATTCAGCGTGCAGTTTAGAATCATCCAAATCGGCAGACTCAACTCCGGCAAATAATTATAAAAATGAAAATAAACCAGTTAAAAGAAACAAGGCAACTACTGGTAAATTATTAAAACCACCAACCTCTATTAATAGAACTGGGGGACGTGTCTTAAGTACGCGTAACATGCCTGATCGCTCCATATCTCCAAAGTAAACGTGGATTGTTGTAGAACTTAACTTTTTTCTTTTAAACCTTGGAAAAAATTTGTAAATTTTTAATTAATATTATTATCAAGTGTATCTTTTGAACTATTTTGTATTGTTTTTTTTAAACTTATCTTATGTATGGAATAAACATTTTTTATCTCTGGAAAATTCTAATTTTCAAATTTATTTTTGTTTCATACGTGCTTTGCTTCATTTATTCTGGGGAATTTCTTTAAAGGGGAAAAAATTTCTACCAATGTATTGTTTGTTTGTTTGTTTTTATATATACATTTTTCACCACTAAGCCACATTTTTTTTTAATCTAATATTCCAATTTTAAATTAATTTAATACTTATAAAAATCATCGTAAAGGGAAAAAAATCACAAGCTCCACTTTCATCAAATTGGTTAAGAATAATTCCAAAAGTCGCTATAGGCATAGGCCTAGCAGGTGGTAAAATTGTTTGACCGTAGTCTTGGCGTACTTTTCGAGAGTTAAGACCCTGATTGACCTGGAGGTAAGGTTACGATACTTTTAGAAACGATCAAATAGTTCAGTCAATTTCATTAATATAAGTTATCCATAAGTTATCCGGCTAAGTAATGGATGAAATCAGAAGTGAGATGAGACTAGAAGTACTGCAGAGCTAACCAAATTCTTTTTTTTTTTTTTTTTTTTCGGAGGGTTTCAATGCGAGTGGGTCAGTGGACCTCGGCAAGGATGTGATTAGACAGGTTTCAGTACGTGTGTAGGCAGGGGAAGGAAATGAGGTTTACTTGGGAGGTGACGGATGGGGTGTGGGGGTCAATTCACCTCCGGCGGACACGGGGCAGTCGGCACCTATAGGGTAGGATCGCAAACCAAATTCTTCACTTGGCGGAAGTGAATATTCTTGATAAGACACCAACGGTTGGCCCTCTAGTAGCGGTTTCAGAATTTCCCCTCCAAAACGTGAGACGCTCGCGGTGGTAGACGGCCGAACTAGATTCAAGCACCCGCGTCCGTGTTCCGCGGCTTTAGGTTGAGGGAAAGGGGGTAGGAAATGTTTTGGAACTCGACCAATTTTTTTCTCTCTAAAAAAATGGAAGCGGTGGCATAAAATCCTCAAATTTGTTCACTAGTGCCAGGATCTACTATCAATGCTAGAGCCCTTCGCTTCTAGTCTCATCTCACTTCCTGATGAAACTTAAGTATCTAACCCTGTTTTTAAAAAAATGTGTATTAATCATTTAGAAACGTGGAACCATCACTTTAAACGTTTAGAAGCTTAAACTCAATATTTTTGGGACAGTTTCGGAAGACCGCCACTAAGCGGGAAGTGGTTGAATATCAATTAAACCAGAAGCTTTTAAGGTTAAATTGTTTTTTTTTTTATCTTACACGAAAAGTTATAATGGCATCTTTTCTCTTTCTGGGTATGAATACTTATTAAATTTTAATTTATTTATTTTAGTAATTAATTTAGGAGCAGATAAATAGTAGCCTACGCTTTCCTTCTTCAAAATTTGGTTTTTAAATCGATCACAACAGTTAAAAAACGAATGAGATAGTTATAAGAAACAAACCTCGAGTACCGCTTAATTAATTAATACTTAAATCTTGGATTGATTGAGAAGATAAAATTTCCATTCAAAAATCCACAAAGTGCACCATTTTTCTATTGTTTGTTTTTATGTATGTACGCATGTTTTTGTTTTCTTATTTTTTAAAGTTTAGTTATTCCCCTTAAACAAAAAGCATCCTTAAAGAACGGATAGCATCTAACATGCATAGGTAAATTTGTTTCGGCACCGTAAAGTTACAAATTTTTCTTTAAAAGCCCAGTTTTTAGTTCTTTTCCCTCTTTTATTATTATTATTATTACAAATTTTTAAATAAATAATTTCCGATTCGCTAATGGGCCAATAAATTTCATTAAATTGATAATAAATTTTACAGTAGTATACACCCCCTGTAAAAATATTGGCATTGCATTTCAGCACGTCTGCAAAATATTTTTTTTTTATTTAATTTTTTTTTTAATTTTCTTCACGATTTTAAACTTTTTAATCTTTTAAAAATGGGGTTGAAAAATAAGTTTAAATATTTCGGTTTTATCTCTTATAAAATATATAAAAGAAAAACTAATATACTTAAAAAAAATTTATATCATTTATATAGAAGATTTAAGTCCGATAAGAGGTTTTTTTCTTTTTTTTTTTTTTGGTTATTTTTGGGAGGGTTACATCTGAAACGTTTAGCTGCTGCTGTTAAAGTAAATCCTAATTAAACTATACTAATTAAAGCCTACTTATTAAAGGGAGGGTGAAGTAGAAAATCAAGTGACTTTATCGATTCTTCCACTAATTATAAGACCAGTCTGCATAGTGAAACATTCAGGAAATACCAGCTCCGAATGATTTTAAAATTCAAATTAGGTTCCGATTTTAAGGATAATTTTAAAGAAGCCCCTCCGACCAATCGCGTAACGCCCTGCCTTTTTATTAACAAAATTCTCGTGGCACGTTCCGTGTTGAATGAAATTTATCACGAGATTTGATAAAATTCGCGCGAGACGTGATAATCGTGGCGCGAGACATGGAACGTGCCACGAGAATTTTGTTAATAAAAAGGCAGGGCGTTACGCGATTGGTCGGCAGTCCTTGTTTAAAATTATCCTTAAAATCTGAACCTAATTTGAATTTTAAAATCATTCGGAAGTGCATATTTCCTGAATGTTTCACTATGCAGACTGGTCTTATAATTAGTAGAAGAATCGATAAAAAATCACTTGATTTTCTACTTCACCCTCCCTTTAAATTATTTATCTGTGAGAAAAAAACTTATCAAACATAAACCATCTATATAAAATGACGTGTCTTAAAATGTGCACGAAAAAAAAAATAAATATTCTTGTTTTTTTTTAAGGAGGAACGGGTATTTACAGAAAAGATTTCCTTTTTAATTAATTAATTAATTGTGCTAAATTAATTAAATCACATTAAAAAATTAGGAGTATAACTATTTGTTAGTTGTATTTATTATTATTATTTTTTTTCTCTTACTTACTTTATTTTAGCACAGGCACAACAAACACTATATTATTATTAATTATTATTATTATTTTAATTATCATCATTTTTTTTGTAGTTTTTAATTATTATTACGTTTAAGAAATCTAGGCCTATTACTATAAATCACTTGGTTTTACTTTTACAACAACTAAAAAAAAAAAAAATTATTGTTGTATAGTATAGAAAAATTATTTACAATATTTGGGTTAATCGGAGCACGTTTAACTCAAGGAATGTTTTTTGATTTTTCAAAATGTTTTTCAAAATGTTTTTTAGCATTTCATCACTCGAATATAATCGTTATCTCTCATAGACTAAATTAAATTTTTTAATTCTTAATTCTTAATTTAAAAACAATCTTTAAAAAAATCCTTCATTAATAAACTTGTGTATATAAAAAATGGGCGGGGTTTGTTTATAATGGGAACTATCGCGATTATTTGTTAAACGTAATAATAAAATTAAAAAAAAAATTCGTTGGAATTTAATAATACGTAATAAAAAAATTAACTTAAAAAAAACATTTTGTTTTGAAAATTAAAACAAGCCACTGACGTTACGTAGGAAATGACGGGTGGTAAAAATGAATGATTTGGCGTCATTTTTCAAATTCATAAAACTTTTGTTCACTAACTATAACTCGACGTCTTATATCATATGAAATGTTGTTTTTATCTTGTAGATATATATTTAAGAAAAGATTGTTTTATATTTTGTTGAAAATTCTCGTTTCGTTAAAAAGGAAGACCCTCCGTCACGTTTTTCAAAGATTGTATGGAATTGACGTATATTTCGATTATTAATATATGTTTTATACTATCTCGCGAACGAACACCAACTCTAAGTGACTTTTCTTTTTTTTAGAACCGGTATCATAGTTTCTGTTTAATTTATATCCCTTTGTGAAAATATGTAAGCGAAACTACTGTCATAGTTCATCATTCATTCATTTTTTCTTTTTATCAGCTTTTTTAAGCTGCTTTTCTTTGGCTTTAATTTCTCTTTCGTGAGCTTTACGCTCTCTATCTATTTGTGACCTCATTTCTTTAATTTTCTTCTTTAATAAAGTTCGATCAGCTCCATTGACGACACCAAGGTTCTTTAGCGAATGTAATTCATCGTAAATATCAAATGATAAAAGCATCTACAACACTAAATCTATAGAAGCATCGAGCTTTAAAGGCGTGGTAGGTAGGAATTAGGTGAAAAGGTTAACTGGGAACCAATTGCAAAAACCGTGCGAAGAATTTCTACTACTTGTAAAACACCAAACCAAAAAACAGGATGAACTGCTAGGATTACTACCAGAAAAAGAACCACGGGGATTTTAGGAAATAATCGCGTGTTTATCGCATAAGCTGTAATATTCAGTGGTGTGCGAGTACTCGTTAAGTTCGAGTACTCGATTCGAGTATCGAGCCGAGTACTCGACTCGATACTCGATAACAATATATTGAAATACTCGAGAAAGTTTCGAGTAGCTTTTCAGCTTCTTAAATACTCGATAAATACTCGAATCCAAGGCTTATAACTTTAGCAGACGATGTTCGCTAAAAATATTCCTTGATAATGAATAGAGCTATCTCAGAAGTCTTAGTGTGACGTCAGCCATGCTATTTGCCCATAGAAGCAAAGCGGTACCAAACATGGCCGCCCACTGCCACACCTAAGCCTGTGACGTTTAACCAAGGCATTGACGTTACAACTGAGATATCTCTATAAAGTGAATTTCCTTTTGAAAAGTGAGCATTTGTTTTTAAAATAACCCGTTTAAAGTTTAATTGATCACTAACAAATTAACAATCTTATAAACTTGTTTAATATTACGTAATTAGTGTTCGAACATAAGTGTTATTTTCTAGAAAGTTAAGAAATTTACTCGATAAATACTTGACAAGTAAATATTTGGGACTCGATAAATACTCGAAACTAAAATTTGACCTATCTAAATACTCGATACTCGAAAGACTTTTCAATACTCGGCTCGATACTCTATAAGAAATTAGTTTCGATACTCGGACTCGGCTCGAAACCGAAAAAAACGAGACTCGCACACCACTGGTAATATTGCTGTAGCGGATTATACTTACAACGAAAAACGTGTACATCTAGCGTGCAAAGAAATGAAATGAAAATCCCACTTACTTTAAGTCGAGCACTATCCAGCTGTATAAGTATTTGACCGGATATGTTGCTTTGAATAAACTGTGGCACGTATCTATCTAATCCGAAGGACATCATCCATTGGCCAACATGCTCGGGGGCCCATTCGTGAGCGGGACTAGCCTGCCAGAACGCCAGAGGTTGTCCGCCAATGGGGGATGCTTCGCTGCCCCTTGGACTTTGAATTGATGATGATTCACTTTTCTTTAAAAAAATAAATCAGAAAATGTTCCATGTTTCAAGCCATAAGTTGGATTACAACTAAGCATGGGCGAATACCAGTTTTTGACTGTCGAGACGAATATCGAATAGTGAAAAATTTTCTTATCGAATACCGAGACGAATAGTTGTTTGGGAACCGAATATCGAATAATTAGGCTTAACTTAAAATTGCCCTTATCGAATAGTTATCGAATAGTCAGAAATAGAAGGATTAATTAAAATCAATTTAAATTATATTTAGAATTTAGATGCGCTATCGAGTAGTAGCACTTCAGGCCTATTTTCCCATAGAAACTTATACATTAAAAAGTGTAACTGCCATTACTTTTTTAAAACATTTTTACCGTTAATATTTTTGTTTTCTCGAATAGTTAATCGAATATTTAACGAATAGTTAGTCGAATATTTAACGAATAGTTAATCGAATATTTAACGAATAGTTAATCGAATATTTAACGAATAGTAGGCCCGAATAGTAAAATTCACTATTCGATATTCGTTCGAATACCCGAAATGGGGCTTATCGAATATCGAGACGGTTATTCATCTCGATATTCGATCGAGTTATTCGTGTTACTCGAGTATTCGCCCATGCTTAATTACAACCTTACAGCGAAGAATAAAATTACTATAAACACCTACCCTGCTTAAACTTTCACTATGATGATGATAATTATATTGAGCGCCTTTACCACCTAAAACACAAATCAACTTAAAATTTTATCGGTTTTTTTTATATAGTAACACACTGTTAATAACTATTAATAATAATAGTTAATGTCAACGCATGCTGTTACGTGCGAAAAGCGAAATAAAATATTAATCTAGAAGTTTAGCAAAAGCAAACTCATTAACTAACACTACGTATTATTAAGGGAGGGAGCGACTAAGGGAATTCGCAATGTTGCAATGGGTTGAGAAAAAAAAAATACTGCAAAAATCCCAGAAACTTGTGATCTAAATACCGTACTACAGTTCAGGATCAATCAATCAATCAATCAATCAAAACCACCATTTTCTACAACAAGAGTGGTGTAAAAATGCTAGAACCATGGTAAAGAAAACGAAAACCATGCCAGTGATTATGAAAATGCGAAAACAACTGCCAAACATCTCATCCCACGAGTAGGAGGTGGCGAATTGGTTCGAACCATCGTCTTCGGCAGCCTGTCCATTTCTTATTACAGCCTGTTTGGCACCGCAGTAACCACCCAAGCTACCACCGCCACCATTATACGAAACGCGTTTGCTAGAGCCGACCACGCTTTCTGTAGGCGAAGATAAGCCAAGCCCGAGTGATTTTCGAGTTTCGTCGTTGAAATAACAACCTCCACCAGTGGCCGAATTCTTGTCCGAACTTTGGGCAAACTTTTGGATCACCTTACGGACCAGCTCGTCCGTAAATGACACGTATGTATCGCGGCTACCTGGGGTAAAACTTCCTAGATGCTGGGGACGAACGTATTGCCTCGTAGTCGCGGACTTGTGACCACTAACCGCCGCCGCCACCGCGTTTGGATTGTTGTTGTTATTGGATACTGGGGAACCAACGGCGGAAACTGTGGCTGTCAGAGTCGTGGTAGTGACAGAATGATGTTGGGGCTCTTTAACGATGCCACCACTCGCACCCACGTCTAGGGACAGGGTCGAGCGAGAGGTTGTTTCAATGATAGACGATCGAGCCGACATGTCTGCGGAGGAGGAATAATTGGGCTCTTGACGCGCCGGTATGGCTCTGAATGTAACGGGAAACAAACGTTCTATTGTACCTTTCTCCGTCGAATCATCCTTTTCATTTTCGTTGCATTCCTCTTTGGAAGCTTTAGGGATCTTTTTGGGGTAGGCGTATAGTTCGTTAATCGCCGGATCAGGGTGGCTTATCTTGGAGGTGACTCTAGGAGGAGCCGGATTAGGGCCGGAAGTCCAGCTACTTCTAAAACTAATAGCTGGGTCTTCATTGTCTTGAGGAGAGTAGTCCACGATTGGAGTTGGTGGTGGAAGATCTTCATGGTGTCTAATGCAAAGTTTGGGGGGGACAAATTTTTGTCCTTAAAACGTCTGCAATTTGAACCCCCCTTATCTAAGCAGTAACCTATCATTTCTCAATCAGCTAGCGGCAAAGTATATCTCTAAATGACTAAAAACTATCAACAAGTATCATCGACAAACTCTACTTACTCAATATAAGTCTTATTGGAAACTTCCTCAACTTGACTCGACTCCTCACCCACCATTTCGTCAATACTGTTACTACTGCATTGTTTTTTCAACGTCGGGGGTTGTCTATTAGCTAACGATCCCTTAGTAGCGAGTTCCGCCTTACTCTTAGCGGCTGAAGTGTCTAGAAGCTCCGTTTGCGGAACTGCCTTGTTTAAAAACTCTTCATTGCGTTTCCTCCTCTCGAGAGTGGAAAATTTCTTAGGGCCAACGTCATCAGACTCGGGGCTGCCTTCGTACTTTCCCGAATCATTGTCGGAAGTTTCAGAGTCGGACACTTCCAAGTCTAGCCTCTTAGTACCTCTCGCGCTCAAAGCCATTTTCTGATATGTGGAAGATTTCTTGGAAACGTTATTGAAAATTCTGGCAGTGTGGTCGAAAGGTAAACTGATTGGTAAGCCAATCTGCTTTTGAAGATCAACGATACTCGTTTCCAACAAAGATATCTAAACGCGTCGTCAAATTTAAATGAATACCTTCAAGTACACACGGACGCGAAAAATATCTACCCGTTCTTTGAGAGCTTTAACGAGATCATTGTATTCTTTGTCCTTTTCAAGAATTTGTTGAACTTGACTGTCATGTTGTTCAATTAGTTCTTGTTCCCTTTGAAAACGGAAAATTGACGCGGTTCAACAACCCGCGCATGCATGAACAGTCATTCATTCATTCATTCGTTATACCCATACCTCTTTTGGTATTCCTTGATAATCTTCTTGGCCTTTCTATACTTCTTCTGCAACATTATACACTGTTCCTCAGTATCCTGAACATGCTGTTGACAACCCAGGATGTCCTGTCTGGCATTTTGGAGAGTGCTCTCCGTTTCTGTTAGTTTTCCTTTCAAAAACTCCAATTGTTTCAACCACTCAGATTGATCGGCTTCGGACTATACAGAAATTAATTAAATTCATTCAAAGGCCGCAAAAAACCTTTTAAGCAACCGCGGTCGGTAATAAGTTAAAAATATCATTAGATGATTAGAAAAGGGGATTTTCGTAAAATTGAAAAAAGAAGCGAACGGAACGGAAAAGATATCTCATTTGAAAAAGAGTGTCTCGTTTCTGTCGAAATCATGCTGATGTTGTAAAAAAAAAAATTAACCATAACCAATTAATATTAACCACAGCTTTACCTTGGATTTCAATTGCTTCAGCTCTGCTTCAACTACAGCGTATTTAAACTGCCACTGTAAAAATAAACGGCACCGCTATTACCACTATGGTTTCCAATTTCCATACTACACAATGCCGTTTATCGTTTTGCCCATCCTTTTACCGCGCGCGCAACTGACCACCATAAGCCTAAAATAGCTACTCTATAATATGTAATAGAGTGCTCGAAAGAAGATCTATAGAGTACAGTAAACATGCTATAAACTGCAAAGTGATTCACACGAAATTAGTATAGTACAGAAGATGATCCCACCTATTAAACAAAATGACTCGCGATAATCGCAGCCATACTTTTGCAAGACACATACCTCTTTAAGCTTTGCTCTGAGTATCTCTGGATCATCCGAAGTACTGGCAGAATCGCTGCAAGTACTGGCCGCAATCAAATCGTAAGAATCCGAATGTCCAATATGACCATCACCTTCATCTTGAACCGAATTTTGCGAACTGTCTGTGCTTTTCTGGTCATCATCATCTTCCACACTGGTTTCGCACGGAGATACGACATAATTACGCGTAACCTCGTCAGACTGCGAATTTTGACTCTGATCTTGTTGCTCTTTATCAGCTTGCAAGGAAAGGGATATAAGCTGCGCTATTTCACTGTTTGGTCCTTCTTTATCTCGACCAATCAGGAACCTATAAGATTTTCCTCCAGTTCTGAACCTTCATCGACGTCGTAACTTTAGAAATGAAACCAACCTGACTAGACCACTGGTGCTTCTTAAAACTGAAGCTGCGTAAGCTTGCGTAACCCCAACTAGCGATTTACCATCAACCTCTATGATTTGATCATTTACCTTGATTCTAATGACTCAAAATGGTTAGATCTAAATTAAAATTACTTCCAAAAGGACTTTATACCTTCCATCCTTGGCAGCTGCACCCGAATCGGTAATAGTTTTAATGAAAATCCCTAATTTTTCCAAACCAGCATCAGCACCAACTCCCATTCCTATGATACTCAAACCTAATCCTTCGGGACCCTTTAAAATTTCTACAGGAAATACATCCATGTTTTCAATTCTTTTTTCAAGCTCGTACTCGGCAGAAGCAGATACAGGGTCAACATCGTCGTTATGTCTATCATAATCTTCGACTGAGTGAGTACTATACATCTAAAATGCGAGGTGACATCGAGTAAGTTAAGATCATCGAGAACTTGTTGGTGGGTCATTACTTTGATGGGTGCGGTGCTAAACTGAACTTTATTCTTCTTTTTGGGAGGAATGGTACAAAAGAACATATTATCCTCGTCAGAATCTTCAGGAGGAAGACCAGGAGTTTCGATGAAGTAGTGACCATCGGGAAAGACGTGGTATTCAACATCATCATGAACCAAGCAAGCTTCTACAGTTTGGGAATGGGCCAACGCTTCAGAGGCACCATCCTCCGAAGCGTCGCTATAACTGTTAACGGTACTATCTCGGTTGGAACTACAGGCATCTTGAGAAAGAAGATATTCTACTTCTTGAGCTTCATCGTCACTCAAAAGAGACTTTCTAGTTCTGCCATCATCAGTTTCGGACGTGAGAAACTCTTCAGGTACTGGGACAAATTCGTTAAAAGACTGAGTGACAAACCTCTTGCTGAGCAACTGATCCGCTTCTTCTTGAGTCATTAGTTCAACATCATCAACCGGGGAACCCAAGAAGGTATCCTTCTATAATTGGTTGCTTTTAATTTTGGCAATTCATCTCACTAATCAGAGACTATTACCCTCGTTTGCCCATTTTGGGCGTTAGACCCTAAAACCGCTTCAACCAGGAACAATTCCTGATCCCGGCTTTCAAACTCAGCTAGAGTTTCCCCACCAGAATCGCGGAGGTTGTCACTAGCGGAAGTTCTCCCATAGAAATTCTACCATTAAGAGTTTTATTTATGTCCCAATTTGAACAATTAAAATGACGAAAGAGGGGAAAAGGTCGCGCGAATAAAATTATCATCTTATTTACCTTAATTCTGCCAACATCACTCTCTTCCTGCCAATTATCATTATATTCGGGAGTGATGGATCTGTTTTCCTTATCATCAAAGTTCATTAAAGAGTTTTGGCCTCCCCCTCCAGCCACCGCGTAATCCTTGATGACAGAGCTAGGGTTATGCTTAACGTATTTGCTTTCATAAGCCGTGAACTCTTCAGAGTTGGAAGAAGAGTCCCTTTTGCGTATGGGACTGGGAGACTTTGATTCGGGTGTTTCTTCGAAATCATCACTACTCATACGATGGTTACCTCCACCATTTTCCACCACTAAATTCAGGCTGAGATCAGTCGAGGCTCTTTTGCTTTCGGCTACCCTGTTTGCCAACGGAACTGCGCTGGTGGTTTTTTCAATGGCACTTTGCTGTTGAGGTAAATCGGGCTTGTCCAAATTGGAGTTTTCTTTAGTTTGATTAGAAGAAGCCCGATTTAGAGTATCTATCCGTGAGAAAAATCAGTACAAAGGACGGAAAAGCGCGAGCCTTGGGGGTTCAACATTCAGGAGATTTGAAATCTACAGTGTATCAGATCACTATAATTTGAGGTGGATTTTCGCGATTTCGTGGGATGTGTGAACAAGCAATGGGGTTTGAGGCTATTGTCCAGACTTTCCAGTGACAATTTCTCGTTTTCCTCAATGTCAAACCCCTGACTTTACATATTTGATCCACTTGTACCTTTGTACGTTTTCTGAGCATCAATCCTTGGCAACGCCACATTCTGATTCGTCCTATTCAGTAATTGGCTATCCGTCACGTTTTCTATTTTGTTCTTATTAACACTTTCTTCGTGTAAACTAGATCTAGGACTTTGCAAGGTTGAGTTCTCGACGAGACTACTAACTCGAGGGCCACAGGGTGCCGTGTTTTCGTGCAAACTAACACGAGGGCTAGGAATTGGAGGCTCGTGAATACTGCCCCTTGGACTGGGGACAATTTCGTGAATACTGCCACGAGGGCTCGAAGAAGTGGTTCTAATCGGTTGAGGAGGTTGGTTACCATCAACTACCGAGGGTTGTATCAATGTTCTAGCTTCTTCGATAGCCGCAGCCCGATTTTTATTGTGGGCGTGAGGAGGAGGTGGTGGTGGTGGTGGTGATTCTCGTTTACTCAAAGGTACGCCGGACTCTATGGAACTTACAGCTTTGTTATTGACAGTCGGAATTTTCTTTGGGGAAGAGAGGGACATTGGTTGTTTCACTTTCCTGGCTTCCAAATTTTCAAACATGGCTTTGGCATTGTTAAACCTAGCTACGTGACTCTCAGTTCGAGACAGTGAGGATATTTTCGTTGGTACCATCCCGGTATGAGGAGGAGGGGGTGGGGGCGGGGGATGTTGTTGTTGCGATGGTTGGGTTGCAATCTATAAAGATTGTAGATAAGAATTCCAAATACCATGGTAATTTACAGGAAGTCAAGAGGGTAACATATACTATATGTTAAAGATTAATCATTTCACAAGTTGTTACCCTCTTGCTATTTCACTTGGTGCCCAGCGGGACAATACCTGTTGGGTTAAATTAATACTATCTCCGCTATCCGATTTCACAACCGCATTTTCTTGCATGTATTTAAGTTTGGCATTAGCTGTTTTAGCAGAAATCATAGATTTCTCCTCCTTTTGCGGAGACAAGGCTTGGAACATGTTAGCAATGGTGCTAACCTTGCTGCCTAGTTTCCTTACAGGCTCCATTCTAGTGGGACTATTTGGTACACTACCGTCTCTTTCCTCAAAGGTTGATTTAATAGTCTCAATAAATGGGGGTTTGTTACCGGTACCTAAAAGTCCCATTTCCAAACTGTTAGGTAAAGGTAGGTTAGGTACCAAAGGCAGGTTGAGAAATAAGGCGGTGGCCCTGGACAAATGTCCACTTTAAAAATTAAATGCTTGTAGGTCCATTGGCCCTGTGGCCACTTAATTAAAAACGTTGCAAGTTTGCTCCATTTTATGTGGTCAATGTCCAGTTTTTTTTAATCAAAAGTGCTTTCTTTGGGTCTACTGGCCATATGGACAGTTTAATAATAATCCTTATTTCTAAGCCTGGCCAAAGGTTCAAATTGGACCCTGACCTAAGTGCTGTTCTTCTTCCACAATGTTGTGTTCCAGCCAACCTGTTCGGGATCGGCTGGCAGCTAAAATTTCCGCTCTTACACCTGCCATGCTTTATCATCTTAATGGCAGATGTTTATATCCTTTGGAAAATGGTTTCAAGCATTTCCAATTATAATTATTTACATTCAAAATCAAAGTTAATTCATTACAGGGTGATATAATTCTGTAAACGTACAAATATATGACTAACAATGCAGATGTATATCATGACTAATCTAGAGTTCAGAAAATGATCATAATTGATTTGAGTTTACTTTTAGTCAAATCATGCCAGTGAAGCGGATATTACTGATAACCCTAATTCGTTTAAACCGTATTTACTGTATTAAACAAATAAAGTTACTTAACTAACCCCTTTGAAACAGATTACGAAGCCATTCAATTGCATTCAACAATTTTAATCACATGTATTTCGAGATTGAAATTATAAATAAGTTACAAGGCTTATATGCCCTACCTTAAACTGGTTAACGTAACGAAACAAACCCTAGTTTTAATTTTTAAAATCTTTATCTTAACACACCCAGTTTAAGTGGCTGCTTAACAAAAAAACAACTCGTGTGTGTCAAAAGTCATTGACATAGTCTTAATTGCCTTTCAATTTATAGTCTCTCACAAGGTTGAATAATTGGGAGGGTCTTTGAAATCGTAAAAGCCGAACAATATTAGCAATAAGGAACTAAATACTTATATTTAATTGATAATTACGACTCGCTATAATTAGCCCGCAAATTATTCTTGACGTAAAAAAAACCAAAGATGCGAAAAAACGATTAGAAAAACAGGCTTGTTCTGTACTCACCTAATCCGTGCGAGGGTCTATGGAGTCGGAACTCGGGTTTATTACAAGGCTTAGCGGTTGGAAAAAGCACACACAACACAACTTTACAACGGTTATCCAATGAGAGAACGGTTACTTATCCACGATATAGACCTAATTAGACACCGTAGACGCTCAAGATAAACTATTTTAAACACTCGACGCGTTGTAATTCGAATATCGCGTTACTTTGATAAACCTTTATCTTACATAAAATGAAATTAGGCCCACCGACCGAGCGTCCATCGCGATAACCGGCTTGTCCCTCTGCGTCCACTGCCTCCTGCGGCCTGCCTCTAAAGTGTAAAAAGAAAATAGGGCTGGAAATAAGGGGGATGAAAACAAGGGGATGATCCGATAATCACTTCCGGCAATTAAGGCGGGAAAATATCATAACAATGACCCAAACAGGATTGACCCTCGTAAATCCGGACAAAAATACGCGTTGTGGACGGATTTATTTATGTAGTGGGTATATTATCATTATTATGAAGCGAAATATGGTAAGATTATAGTTTGGTTAGGTATATATTTTAAGTATTTTTTGTTATTTATTTATTTCCATGTGATACGCAAATTACGCATGGCTGGTTCCCGCCAAACTAATCATACCCGAAATCTATCAAATTATTATTAATTCCTCCCAAAAAGTCAATTATCTTTTACAGTTTATATTTCCGAAAGGAACGATGTACGGCGCAATATGATTGAAGGGTCACATGATGTGAAGTTGCATTTGGCGGGAAAAATTCAAATATTCATTTTTACTCACGTGTTCCAAAGAATAAATTTAGAATACGAGGCGCTGTTTCTGTAATGTTTTCAAAGAAAGATAGGCTTAATAAACTATATGATATAAATTCCCAAATAAACCTGGAAAAGTAGTATTTAATTATTTTTAGGAGCAATTAAATAAAATATTTCAAACATTTATATCAATGTTTTAACAACAAAACGTGATAACGTTTTCTGTTATGGTTCTTTTATAAAAAAACATAAATACAATATCTTAATACTGAATATCTTTTATAGCGCACCGAATAAATTTTCTCACAGAGAATAATGGAAACGCTGTATAATAAATTAAAGCAATAATTTAAATAAAAATGGCTACGATAATAAAAGGAACTGTACCTTTTATTAAATAAAAAAATTAACTATGTATTTAAATACCATTAAAGTTGCCAGTCCTTGGTATTTATACCTTTTAAAAGTAATATCTGAGATTATTTAAGTCTTTATTTTTTTTGGTCGGGAAATGAGCTGGATTTGAATCGCGATGAACTTCAAAGTCTTAGACTTCGTTCGCTACTTCGGATAAATCTTTACATCCACATTTTGTATGGTTCACAAACTCTCTAACAGCCACTTCTTTCCTTCTGCGGTTTGTCAGGTTTAACCTTACAACTTTAAAGTATAATTTAATTGTTTCTGTTTCTAATGGCGCGCAAGTTTGCGACGCGTTGTCGCAACAACCAGCTTGCGAATCACACCGGTGTAACAGCACATAATTTGGTAGGAATTTCTTGTCATCCTCGCGATGAAAATCTTGCACTCTTAATGTTCGCGCAGTCGGTTTCGAACATTCGTATTTGCTCATTCGCATTATATGTTCCACGGCTTTGTGGTGTAAATCGTCCATACTATGAGGTTTACAAGTACACGTGGTTACGAAGATGATTAAAATGGTGACTAGTCCCGCCATAACGGCTGTTTCGTAAATTTTCTGAGCAGCCATTTTTAAAATGCGTTATGTATAAAATGGTCTGATTCCTTCGAAAATAAGTCTGTAATAGATTACGATTTAAACTGTAATCTCAAAGTCGCCTGGTTATCACAAGTGCCACCGTTTTTAACTTCTTTGAGCAAAGTATCGTTATATCAGACATAAGATAATGTTACTAGTGTGCGGGTTAAGACTAAAGTCGGAGGGTTATTTCTTCCCGATGCTTCGTGTTAGCTTTCGAACTTTCTTCTGAAGGTTTATCTAACTGAAACACCAGCTTTTATAAGAAAAATATTAACCGGCTACAAGAGGGAATATACCTAACATCACACGCCACCACCAAGGCATGGAGACTGGATGATGGAGGGAAGCCGGGCCGGATAAAAAAAACCCCTAGACTTACAATATCTCCGCCCATTTTATCATAACATTGTGCAATAAATTTGGCTCCAAGTGTTTCCACTAATAGGAATAGCGCCCGTTGCATTACTAAGTTTTCTAACTAGCTTTTAATTAGGTGTCTTAATCTTAACCGGCGTGACAATTGGATAAATTAAAATAAAAATAAAATAAAAAAGATCACGCCAAAAACCGACACTTAAACGTGTACAGTAGAAGGAAAATAAATGATATTAAAATCTAGAATTAAGCGAGATAAATTTAAGCCTGGCTTAAGTATATGGAGGTTTGCGGAAAGGATGTAGCGTAAAAAGTACAACCTCTTTTTGGGAGGGCCAACATGTTTCGTGGACATTACGTCATTTGAATTGAGGCTCAATACGAATCGCAATCAAATACGTCATTAAAAATATTTTAAAATGCGGTAAATTCGGAAGGGTTTTTTTTTCCCGCCAAGTCCTTTCCGGTGTTGAGACGTTTCGAGATCGACCCCGACACCCGGAGACATACTCATTGACACTATTGTGTCACACTCACGCGACTTTCTCGAAATCACACACGTTGGTAAAAATTCCAGTTCGAAGAATTGAAATAAAAACTGTCTGATTCATTTTAAAATATTCAATAAAATTAAGGACATAACGGAAAACAATATCGTTTTCCCTATCTTAAAGAAGTTCCTAGATTAAGAACGTTTTATCATGAAGAACTTCCAGCGAAACACACTAGGTATTTTTAATTGTAAAAATGAATCCAAACATTTTAAATCAATTCATGGGAAAAAAAGGTTTTCCTATTATAAATTCCATCTTGAAGGTCAACATGTTTTAAGGCAAACTCAGTTAACCCTGAGATCCTAAGAACCACCCTCAATTCTTTGAAAACTTGAACTAGGCGAAAGAAGTCTACAGACTTGATTTTTCTTAGCCTAAAGCTACGAAAACGATTAATAAAAAAAAAATCAAAAGCCATTGAAGACAGGAGATCGAAAACTCATTTCTCAATGCCCCCGATTCATAAAAAAATCCACCCATTTTCTGTTGAATTACCCTCATCATGTAATTTCAAAGTTTCTTATTTGATTATGCAAATGATATTCCCCAATTATTAACCAGTTGTAGACAAAATGGGTGTTAAATTAATAAATTGTAAAATAAACCAAATGAGGAATTTCCGTTTACTATATTTCATTCTTCTTTACGAAGAAGAAACGGTGAAATAAAAGAAATATTTGTAGCATCGCGAAAAGATGTCGACTCTATAATTAGGCAAAAAAAAACTGAATTTCGAAACCGTTAACCCACGCTGTAGAAAAGCGAGTTGACGTTTAGAAATAATCTAATGTTTCTTTTTTAAGATGTCAGTCTATTAATAATGTTATTCTAATAACGGGGATTATCTTAAAACATAACGACGACTTGTTTGTTGGCTGTCATATGAGATAGAAATTTCGAGGTATTTAAAACATAGAGAAAGAATAATTAGATATAAATAAAAAAAAATATTGTAACCAATTTTTCAACGGAATTAAACGATGGGAGGTTTTCTTGCGCGATTACGGTTTCTAGAATGGAAGCATTTGCTTAGGGATGGTGCATCTATTTTAAAAGAAATTTGCTAAATTTTAGTAGGGAAACGTGGGAATAAATTTAAGCAACTTGGCAATATGGGATTTTACGCTATGTAGCATACATTATAACTAGGCAACATTGGGACCAACTCACTCTTCCCAAAAACCCAATGAAATCGGACACTCTTTTTCTAAATATTTAGATTGAGAGATTAATGAGATATGGTGCCCCCTTTTTTTTGGTTTTCGTGTTTGATAATGAAGTGTGTAATAAAATTATGGCTCGGTTGATACGATTACGTGTATCTGGTGTTCTTTAGGCTCCAATAAGTCTTAATTACAGATGTATAGACCTCCTCCTAAGCCCCAGGAAATACTTGAGTACGTTGTAAAGATAAAAAAAAAAAGATTTTCAAGTTTATTCTAACCATCCAAGCGGAGCGCGATTTAATTTTAGAATTTTATTTTTGTCAGGATTCAGGTATTAGTGTCGTCATCAAAAAATAATAAAAAAAAAGTTAAGATCTCTGCAGTGCACCAGGATAAATAAACAGTCAAATTCCTGACTAGAAAGTGTTTAAATTTACACTTTTAAAAAACGAAAAACTTCATACAATATCGGGGTTTCCACGGTAACGTTCTTTACTACAAAACTCCCCGACTTTTCCAGGTTTTCCCTGACAAATTTTAACACTTTTCTTTGTAGAAAAGTCAGAATACTGCGGCTAAACATGACCAATATCATCATAAGTTATGAACATATGGTATCATGAACTTAAAAACATATTTGTTCCAGATATTACCATGAATTTATTCATGAATAAATTCATGATATTACTCTACTATAGGCAAATTACAAGCCAATATTAAAATTTATTACATTTCACACTTATTTTCAAAATCCTCGAGTTTTCCAGGATATCCTGATACTGAGACAACACTGAATTGAGCATTAAGGATCCACTCAATCTTGTACAATAACCAACATTAAGTAGCACTGACCTACGGGATTACTAATTCTACAAAAATTCCCTCTTCTTTCATCTGTCGAAGGGAAAACTGTAGAAAGAACGGTGGTTTCGGTATCGTTCGCAGACAAGATTCAACTCGTTGAAAAGAAGTTTTTTTTTTGGGGAGGATGTGGTCTGTAATGTTCCTTTCGTCTTTCACCCATTTCTTTAGGGATAAAATGGCCCATGGCGAGATTAATCATTGTTTTACTGAGTCATCCAAAATTCCTTCAACATTATAAGGATAATTTGCAAACGATTTAAACACAATTAGGGTGTGGAAACTGGAACCAAAACTTTCAATAATTGTCATGCCACCATATTCGATAAAATTACCTAACTTAAAGGCATAATGAGTAATATTTATAAATTTATTTTTAACATAGGTAGTAATTAGCACAAACCGGCAACGGATATTAATTAATAAAACTTAGTAGCGGTTGCATCTCAACATAATAATATCACACCGACTGAATTATCGCAATATTGC
This sequence comes from Phalangium opilio, assembly GCF_054372755.1. Lineage (NCBI taxonomy): Eukaryota > Metazoa > Arthropoda > Arachnida > Opiliones > Phalangiidae > Phalangium > Phalangium opilio. The sequence continues at coordinate 44,511 of NW_028324187.1, read as the reverse complement.
ATCCTATGATCGATACGATCACCGGATGTTTATCACGGATTAATTATAAGCCTTAAATACGAGGGGCGTAATCGGTGTACAACTGTACATTTTATCATAAAAATAATGAGGATTTCAAATTTGACATTGCTTAATCAGTCGATTATCAAAAGTGTTTTTTATTTTTAAATGTAAAGACGGAAGCCTTTTGGTGGTATGATCCTAGATAAGGTTATACGTTATCTTGAGTTTGGTCAGGTAAAGAAAGGCTTCGTTTAACGGCGGACGGAATGGGGGAAGGAACTTTGCGGTCACGGTGTCATTGTTTTTTATTCGTTTCATCGTAGTTATGAAATGGGCTGTTTATGAGAGCTACAATATTGACAATAGCTGATATCATAAGTTTATAAGATATGTTCCATAAGTACCTATACTTCGTAATGCTAGAGACTTTACAGCTCGAGCTAGTTCCAGGGAGAACGACGGAAGCGAGAATTGAAGTCCTACACTCGGTGGTTAATTTTGCAGGACTTCCATCTTCCTATGTAGTCTGTACTAAACCTTGACCAGCGACCGCGCCCCATCAGAATTACGAGTATCTATGACGTTTCACCTACGTCACTTCATGACAAGCTCTCAGTAACCAGTGATAAACTTATGGAACATAGCTTATGAACTTATGCTGATATTAGAAACCGCTTATATGGGACACTCCGTTTTAGGAAATTCCTGACCCAATAAGAAATCAAAAATTCTACCCTTGAAAGTCATCCCCTCGTTTCTTATCGGACTCTTGGTACTAAATGACAACTATGTTAAATGTTTATTTAAAATTTTCCTGAAAAATAAACTGGCTATAATTTGCTGTCTTAATTCGCCCAAACAAGGAAATTTTGGTATAAAATAGTTTTAACGCGATCCAACAACGAATTATCCCATCTGAGAATCAACCTTTGCGCAATAGGTTGAAACCGCTATATTTCCCGGAATATGGGCTGGATCCTAGAATAATGTTTATATTGGACGTCAAGTGTCTTAATTCAGTTCAAACATTGTACCCACGCGGCGCGAAAGTAAAACTATCTTTAGAGGCCGAGGATAAATTCGATCAATACCGAATCACAAAGGGTCCGAAGGAAAATGGCGTCGTGCCGGTAGAAACCCTTCAAGATGTTACGAAATTAAAAGCACCGAAAATTTCCCAGAAAATCAGCGCGAAACACAACCTCGTTAGGCCGTAGAGGTGGTATAATAACCACCACCGTAACAAGAATCAAATGAAGACATAGTTTGAAGTTTCTTTTTAACGAGAAATGCGGACCCCCAAAGTGAGTCTTGGTATTTTTCTATGCCTTTTATCGTTATGTTGTCGACATCAGAATCTGGTGGAAGGCATCGCGCCTCCTTATTACGGTCTGGACCGACCCTCCTTGGAGTACGAATTGCCACCTTTGTCTTTCGGGTACGAAGGATTGGAGCCTTATATGGACAGCGAGACGCTAAAGGGTCATTATCTGGGACATCACGCCAAGTACACCGAAAATATGAATAACGCTTTAAGAGAATGGAGAAGGGCTGTGGTAAGACTAAGACAGAGCGTGGTACAATTTGGATGAAAATACCACCTTTTAACTTTTCAACAGGATAGAATGTCAATTAGGGTGTCTATTATTGATATCTTGCGTAATTTGAGCCACATTCCTCCAAAGTTTCGGGAACCCATCAAAAATTACGGAGGAGGGTAATAGTTTGCATACGCGAATATATATATTATATTTTTAGTTGAGCGAGGTTCTCGTTTGCGTATTTAGATACGTTAATCACGCGCTGGTTTGGGCGTGTCTGTCACCAAACTCTCAAGGTGAAGACCGCTGGCCTCGTGGACCTATTGCCGACGATATCAAGACCTACTTCCGGTCATTCATACACTTTAGAGACATTTTTTCTGACGCTGCCCAAAGTGTATTTGGTTCAGGTCAGTACATCACATCATCTTTCGCGTGCCTATCCAGCATAACATAAATACCTCTACAGGTTACGCGTGGTTGTGTCGCAACAAGAAGAACGAAAAGAACCCGAGAGAACTCAAGATCGTGACAACCAGCAACCAAGACTCACCTCTAAGTCAAGGACTATACCCTATTTTGGCTATCGACGTCTGGGAACACGCTTACTACTTAAAACATCGTAATCAAAGGACGAAATACATCCAAGAATGGTGGTATTTAGTCGACTGGGACAATGTTAAAAATATAGACGATTTTTGGCTTGGTATTAAACAACACGACGAACTTTGAGCTACAATATCATAAATTTGTAAACACCCTAATATTTCATGCACAATTACCGCCAAAATTTACAACAAGTAAAGATCCTATACTCACCGTACGAAGTTCGCTCCCCTCGCATTGCGAAATAAATTAGGCATAATATAACTTGTAGTATTTTAATTACAACTTGCATGGTTAAAATGATACAACTTTAAAAGATTAAAATAATTCCCGTACATTCTGCAGGATTTATTACATAATGGGCATGATAGTGTATATGTTGTTTATGTAAATATATTTTGATAAACTCAATGACTGACTCGTGTAGGTGTATTTTCGTCTGGTTTTTTTTTTCTTTGGTTTAATCTAAAGTTATCACTTCGACATCCGAATCATTTTGAGGAAACAAGCTGTTCTGGGCACGATTAACGTCACCATTTTCATTTACTATCTTTTCCGGTGTCGCGTCCGAATCAGACTGGGGATAACCGGAAGTTGCGACTGTACCATCGCCGCGATTCGAATTATCACTGTCCTCATCGGAAAAACCGTCGTTTAAGTTAGATACTGAATCGGAACTGGATAAGTCAACAACTTCAAACGATGTCCTGCGGTTTACAGGGGTTGACTTGACCTGATCATTAGATTCGGAGTCATATTCTTCATCCGATTCGTAACATTCGACTACAGAATCCGAATCTTCACTAAGTTCATCGGGACTGCCCGAGGTATGTCCGTTATTTAAAGGGTTACCCGGTCGTTTCTGTTCGAGATCGTTTTGGTAATTGGACATAAAGGGATCCGCGTGTTTCGAGCGTTTGGGTTTTGAAGGTACATCAAGGTTATCGTCGCGCGATCGTTTTTGTAAGTTCAAGGTGGACGTATCGATAGCTCGCGAATCTTCGGACCAGGAACCACTGTCCGATGGGCCTTCGGCTAGGCTTAAGTATATGTCATTTTCTTTTCTGTTTTCCGATTTATCCAAAGAATTTCCGTCGGAAGTTAAAGACGAATCGGAACCGTCCAACCCACGCGCTGCATCAATCTCCACGCGTTTTTCCGGTCCTTGGGCTTCCTCGTTGTCTTTACCGTTTAAAACTTCAGTCACGGGAAGATTTTCCCCACCATCTACTTCCGAGTTGTTTCCGTTTTGGGCTGCAATACTTTCTTCTTCATCGGGTTTTTCCGTCGTGGTTGATGGTATTTCGTGGTTATTCGCCATCGAAATTAACGTAGACATTTGATTAAGTCGCAAGTTACTACCGTTTTCCGTCGTTGATATTTCATCACTAAGTTCTACGTTATTAGACACCAACGCGTCTAAGCAACCGTTTTCCGTGATCAAAATTTCACCACCAATTTGTACACCGTCACCGGACGGACTCGTATTGTTATTGTTTAAGGGCGATAATTTACAAAGTTCAAGCGCGTTGGTGGTCACTTGACCTTCGGGTCGTTCTAAATGATCTGCCACGGAGACTAAATTACAAATAGTTTCGGCCACTTCATTAAGATCCATTTTTTCAGTAGAGCTTAAATTCGCATCTTTTTCAAGCTCAAGTTTCTCAGTTTCCCGAGGACCGTTTTTACCCGTTGTTGAATGTAATCCCGAAACCTCGTCTAATTCAAAATTTTGAGTCTCCTGTAAAACTGGGTCATCCGCGGTTGAACTCAACTCCGATACCTGACTTTCTAGCATATTTTGGCTGTCTTTAAGACCAGAGTCTCCCGGTGACGCGCTTACCTCTGAACTTTGACTTTGCACGTTTTGGGCTTCATCTAGAGTAGAATTTCGTCTAATTTTTAATGGAATGTCTGAGGTTTCCGATAACCTTGAAGGTACTCGTAGCGCGTCCTTTTCCGGGGTCATTTCGAAACACCATTCGGGGCTACACGGGTTATGGACAGGGGTCTTTTTAATATACATTGGACCATTGTCCTCGACACCACTCAAGTCAAGTTCACTCTCGTAATTTTCTTTGCTCTCTTGACTAGAGTTGTAGATGCTTTTCTCCGGTGACGTCACAACGTTACCGATAGTATCAATCGCTAGTAACACGTAAAAAGATTTACAGGTAAATTATTCGGGACGTCACCATGAACACACGTGGGTCAAAGGGCAAATGCGGGAATTACGAAGAAATATACTATGATGAGCAAAGAAGGGAAATTTGGGCAAAGCCAAGAAACTAGCGACAATATAAAGAGTAGTTCTTTCTACCATACAACTTACATTTGGTAATTAGAGGTAGTTTTAGATGACCCAGAAGGGGAGGCGATTCAACGCCTACTTCTGGTTCGCTCTTTGGCAGAGGATTCCTCAGCCACTTTACCAAAGTACCAGAATCAACGCCTTTAGGTACGACATTAGGTGTTATGGAAACGGGCTGAGTGTACAAAACAAAATCGCGCAATTCCTCCAAAGACGAATGCATAGAGTAACAAACTCGGTAGAAATTGCAATCGTTAGTTCGACAACTAATTTCTTTTATACTAACGTGCTGGGTGTACCACATGGCGCTTAGTTTGATATGTAACACTCGCATCTACCATGAATAGCTCGCGTTAATATTGAACATTAAACTAAACCGTGACCTCTTTCGTTCCATGGTTCACGTAAGAGGTAAGTATCTACCAGAAGAATGAACAACTCTTACCTGAGTGTCTGGTTTATAACCACAAGGCAATTTATAACTCGCAGACACGTCATCCGCCTCATCGTCACTTTCGGTTTTTTGACCCGATTTCGACCAAGTACAGGCGTGAATTTGACTTTCATGAGGCAAAATAGTCAAAACATTTTGAATTTCGGGGACACCATCGTATCGATGGAATTTTGCGTCATTGACGTGAATCTATAGACGTTTGCGGTTAATACTTCGGCGGCATTGGAAAGGAAACATTTCAAACCTTTGTTCCCAAAGATTCGTTAAGCCCAATGAAAAATCGTTCGTATCCATATTGGGCGCTACATATAATTCGGACATAGTTGCCTTTATCTTTCAACCAAGGTTTAATGATATCCAAGGCTGCGGTAAGACTGTCATTACGGTCCGGTATGTAAAAGGCGTCTGGTTTGCAGAAGGTGGTGTCTATGTACAAGTTGTCTATCTTTTTCTTTCTAAATAGGTTTTACCACAAAATAGTACACACCTTTGCCGGTGATAGGCCTAATATTTAAGTATAATCTACTAACTCTCCAAGTTCGTCCAGTAAGAACGAAGTCGATTCCAAATCTGACAATGTCAGTCTAAAGTCACCAGTGTACAAGACACGCCCATTTTTTCCCTCAAACAGAAACCTGAATTTTTCACAAATATAAATAATACTTCGGAAACTCTTTCTGATTCTGAATGGAAGTCACCCGAAACCTCTTCCGCCTCTTGAACAAGCAAGTTTGAGACAATTGAAATCCTTGACAAAGGCGGGAAAAAGTTTCGCGGGCTCACAGTGAAAATTGTCTATATATTTTCAAAATACTAACATAACTGAACCTGGACAATGTCCGGCTTGTAATAAAGTTACGACTACTTCTTTGCTCTGTTTGCGGATCAAAAGTGAGTTTACGTTATTAATATCACGAATATATTCGTGTTTTTATACGTATAGACCATTCCAGTAATACCAGAAGAGAAGCAAATACCACAGGGGTCTGCCTTCTTAGGTTATTTCTCTCGCGCTAAGAAGCATGCACCACTAGAGGCAGTGCGAGTTGGCTAGCCTCCCGCGTATAGATAGTTTTCACACGTGGAGGATTCATACCATTTACACCAGGAGGCCGGACTATCTGGCGGACAAAAACTCGTCTGCTTTTGTCCTCCAGATAGCCCGGCTTCCTGGTGTAAATGGTATGAATCCTCCACGTGTGAAAACTATCTATAGAGCTATTTCAATTCGGGGGAATGGAGTGCTTTTGAGACGGGGTTTCGCCAGTCCCCACCCAGGCGCCTTATTTTGCGCGAAATTTAGCATAGAGTTCTTCAGCGGCCCGCACGGATGGAGGCTGAAAACCAGCTCCGTTTATTGGCAGGCCCAACTGTGACGTTTCCCCCCCCCCCCTTCAACTGATATAGCTCTATGGTAAACTCGGGCTTCGTCTTGGCGCGAGGTAATTAAGCTAAGAGGCGAACCTCCCGCCAGTCTGTTGGTTTCTCCACTTCCCCACCAGTAATTAATGTAATAGACCGTTCCTGAAATTACTTATAGAGAAACCAACGCGCGGCGGAGGGGGGAGGGTGTCTTCTTCAGACTCGCCAAGAGGCAACCTGGCAACGCCACACGAAGCCAGAGTTCACTACACGCGGGAGGCTACACACACCCTACGCCCTGTAAAGTTCTCTTCACCCATGTTAATAATGGAATGGTCTATGGTCGATAGATCTACCTTTTCAGGGTCTTCGCTGGGAAACAGCGAAATTGTAACCGGTTCATTAACCGGCAACGCGACCATGTAAGGTTTGAGATGTTTGTACTTCGCGTCATTTTCGAGAAAGGTCTGACTGATTTTGGACAAGTACAAATGCGTACTTTGTCTAATAATATCAATAGGTTTCATGGATTTTCGTTAAAGAAAAGAAAAAAAAAAAAAGAATCGATTCCAAAATGGACTCAGCCAATAAATTTTTCTTACCTTCCACCCAATTTTAACCTATTTTCAAAGGCTGGGTTTTTCAAACCGTGCATATGGTCTGCGAATAAAGAGAAAGCGAAGAAAAACACGTGTCAGCTGGCGCATTGTCACAACCCTGGTATACCCTACCACATCTACAGTACATTCCCCCCAGTATGATAAAAGAGAGATAAGAATCCCTCTTCTATACCAATAAAGAAAAAAACCTTGAAAATGAAGGCAGCTTTGCTGGTGTATGCCCAGTTGGGGGTACACCTTAGAAAACTAGAATTTTTTTTGTATGGAGGAACGATAGAGGGGTCAGAAAATTGGACCGCCCATTGCCTGAGGGAATTCTTTCTCTTTCCTTTCTATGGGACTTGAGTTGATATCCAACATACAACCTGAAGTTTCCAACCAACCTGAGGCTAAAGTCGCTAAACAGTTAAGAGGACCGTATCTCGGTTTTCGCGGGAAAGTTAGCACTTATCGCGCCAAAATCCAATATTTGTTGATATTTTCAACAGCCTTCAAACATGAACATTTCACAACCACGTGTAAAATGTAAGTACTTAATTTCTTTACATTTTGGTTAAGGGTGTTAGAAACTAAACAAAAAGGCGGATGGATTTCCACCCCTAATTACTCTAGCGCGTTTCGTAATTGGTGGACAGGAAAAATAAGGAGTGACGTCACTCACACGCGCTAAAATCAACGCATTTTAAGTGGGGAAAAAAGGTTGCGTAACCCCATGGATATCTATTCCCCCGGTTATCCGCGTTATAACATTTCTGGGTCGCGAGCTTCAAAATAGGCTTAGCGTTTATTTAGGTTTTAAAACCTTACCTGTATGGCAATGCGATAAAAAATACGCTCCTACATCAGTTTCCAAAGCCTTGTCTCTAAAATAGTCCACGGAAAGGTTGGGGTATTCCTTTAAGATACCCAAAAAGGTGCTCATGTTGAAGCTGTAAAGCTAGAAATATCGCTTCGGTTCTACGAAATTCTCTTATTTTCTCCGTCTCGGTTGGTGGAGCGACCGACGCGACTCTCTCGATATCGTTTCTAAATACTTGGAGGGAACTTGTTCCAACTCCTAGAGAGGGCGATAGGGTCCTCGAGTTGAAGCTGCTTTATTTATCTTTTGAACAAACACACAGAAAGAACGAAAACGTAACGTTAGTACTTGGAAATGATGGGAGGAACTAACAAGTTGGACGGCGTCCAAATAAATATTTTCCCATCGGTAGAACCACATGTGTTAGTTTTAAAGTAAATGTTGATAGTGACAGCTTGCTAACAGGCTAGAACGGTATGATGGTATCAGATACTCGACTTTGGACTTGATGGATGTTAAACACGCGCGTTCAGTTGGTGATAAGGGAATGTAAATACTACGTCATGATATCCTCTAATTAGAGGTAGAAAAATAGCAGAATAGGGGCTAAAACAACTGCTAACAATCTGCAAAATAGGCAATAGGCATGCCGTAATGGCAATGCAGGGCTACGTAGAGCTAAGCGTGAATTAATATGTTTCACTGAACCGGGTTTTTGCGGGTTCCCAGGCCGTTGGTAGGCACAGATATAGGCTGGCAGTTCAGTTTGAATCAGTAATTGCTGAAATACATGTATTTCTGGTAATTGGCTCACAGAGAACCTGTAAACATTACACTGAAGCAGGGCCGGAAATAAGCACAGGACACTGGACATTGCCTAATAAAATTTTAAAATGTCCCGTAATTTTTTAAAAACTAAGGGGATCACTGGACATTTTGACCAATAAATTTTCCGAAGTATTGATAGCTTGACTATGAAGATGCGACACTATTTATGCACACTCCAGTGGACAATGCCCAATATATTTTCCAGTCAAATGGGGGGGGGGTCACTGGACACATGTCCTATAAATTTTTTTTATTATTTCCGGCCCTACACTGAAGTTAAAGCTGAGAGAGGGGAGGAGTTTTTACTAGTTCCTTTTGTGAACACGAATTATTGTCAAGTTATATTCTGAATTATTATTGTTCCGCTATGATATTTATAAATGTAGGAGGAGCTTATTGACGGTTTTACTAGAGAACCCGACCAATGTTTAATCATAACACGGCGGACATAAGAATTCCCCGTACCCACTTTATAATTTCCTGCTATTGCTTAATGCAAATTAAAATATTTAAAGAACTGAGGATTATCAACATTAGCAAACTCGTGTAGTCAAATATTAGTTAATAAATAAACTACGATAGATAAAACTGTTATCAGATGGGTCAACACTGAAAATAATACAAATATCATGCTTCACGTAGGCTTTTCCTTGAACATTGAAAGCAATTCATTCATGTATTGCGGGTATAACATTTCTACAGGCGCCATAGAAAATACACAGGAGTTTAAAATAGCTTTTCATCCTGTATGGATACTTCCCCACCGAAAAATCTCTATTTTAAAATACGTTCAAAGATATTTTTCATTTGTCAGTAACGCCAAACACGTCGTTAAATAGGGAACCATTACTGTTAATGTAGCTGTATGGCGCCGAAAAGGAAAATGAAGCAAAAAGATTATTAGAACTCAGAGAGATTGTAGAATAGGGCAAGACTATTATGATCACAAGAGTTCATTAAATATTTATAAAATCCGGTAGAAACGAATGGGGAACGTAATGGGAAAACAAATGAGAAATTCTCTTAGAAACTGAGCAAAAAAATCAAGAAAAAATGTAGGCCTTGATTATTCCGATAAAAGGATTTCTAAATTGAAAATCAACAAATTTGGAAGAAAAAAAAAGCCAAAAATGCAAATATTGAAGATTATTCAACGAAACCTTGGAACAGGATTATGGCTAGATGTTCTTAAAAACCCTTTCCAAATTTCAAAGTCCATCGATTACAATTGGCATAGAGCCAATAAATGAAGAGGCGTACGTCGTTAACTTGATTTCAATTCCATTGTCTAAAGTGCTAGACAAATGCGCATTTTATTCTAAGGAATATTATGAACATCCTCAATTTTAGCTCCAATACAATGGTTTCTCCCTTTGTGTTTTGAAAAACACACATACTTTTACCTCTCTCTCTCTTTTCAAAACAAAAACCCACGCTAGTTCGATATCATTTTACAAAACATAACAACGTACACCACGGATACACAGGAACGAACGGCGTTTTCGAATGAATTCCAGGCCGTTTGACGCATTAAAACACTACTTGTATAGGCAAAGCTTGAACGCGAAACGCTATTTCATTATTAGCTTCAGGCTCTATACGAAGCTTGCAAAGGGGGGGGGGGGGTCAATGTTCGGAGCAATAACCGAATAAATAATTAATGAGCGTTATCTTATCTGAAAATGCAAGGGCAAAGCTCGATTTAGTGATAATGTTTGTTTTAGAGGCCTATCAAATATTATATTAAGAAATTTTCCGCTGCGAAAATTTGAGGTTTGTCCTGTATCGATTAGTTCTAATTCGGAATCATTATCCGGTTTTCCAATGGCTTATTGAGCTATTTGACGAATTTCACACGTGGCGCGACTCGTGACTTTTCAGTCAGTTATAATCCGGAATTATCTGCGCCTAGTTCGTCCATGAATTTTCGGGTTTTCAATGACTTCTGTCCCAACTTCCCAGCATCTCCACTTTTCCATGACTTCTGCCTCAATCTCCCAGTACCTTCACTTTTCCATGACTTCTGCCTCAATCTCCCAGTACCTTCACTTTTCCATGACTTCTGCCTCAATCTCCCAGTACCTTCACTTTTCCATGACTTCTGCCTCAATCTCCCAGTACCTTCATTTTCCATGACTTCTGCCTCAATCTCCCAGTACCTTCACTTTTCCATGACTTCTGCCTCAATCTCCCAGTACCTCCACTTTTCCATGACTTCTGCCTCAATTTCTCAGTCCAAATTTTCATGACTTTTGTCCCAGCCTCCAATTACCTCCACTTTTCCATGACTTCTACCTCAATCTCCCAGTACCTCCACTTTTCCATGACTTCTGAATCAATTTCTCAGTCCTCCACATTTCCACGACTTCTGTTCCAACCTCCCATTACCTCCACCTTTCCATGACTTCTACCTCAATTCCTCAGTCCTCCACTTTTCCATGACTTCTGCCTCAATTCCTCAATCTCTCGACCTTTCAATGACTTCTGCCTCAATTTCTCAGTCCAACTTTCCGCAACGTTTGCTTCAATTTCATAACCCCTCAATTTCCGCAGCGTTTGCCTCAATTTCATAACCCCTCAACTTTCCGCAACGTTTTGCCTCAATTTCATAACCCCTCAACGTTCCGCAACGTTTTTCCTCAATTTCACAACCCCTCAACTTTCCGCAACGTTTTGCCTCAAACTCTCCCGTTTTCCAGTGCCTTCTGGATCAGTCTACAGTTTCTCCAACCTTCCCACCCTTGGAAACTCAAAATTTTGAAAGAATTTCCCAACTTTTCCGCAATCAACCAATAATCCAATCCTCAGAGGTTGTCGCCCCTATGACTGTATTCTCACTCCTCAGCCACTTTTAGAAAAACCCTTATCCGCTTTAGTCATTCGCCCACCCACTAAACCTTCCACAGAGAAGAAATAAAATATTTTATACATTTTGGGGCGTGGAAAGTTTAAGACTTCGATTAGCTTGTGGGCACAATGCCACATTGCGATCCTACGCAGAAAAGTACATTTAACACGGTAAAAAGACGAAAGACAAGTCTATTTCGGACAGAGGGGGAATTTTCATTGGCAGGAAAATCAATAATGAATCAAGAAGATCGTGGACATGGTAAAAGCAGTTCTGTCCCTGAATAGTTGAGTATTACGTGCAGCTGGGGAGAACTTGTCATCCATTAATACCTCCCCCAACCCCAGTGACGGATAACGATATCTTGGCGTTTGGGCAATGTGCCAGCCATTCGAAGAGAATACTCCCTCTCTCCGAACAGTTCTCTTGTTCGTGCAGGATATTGCAAAACGCGTAACAGGGTACAGCCATCCAGTATCTACGGAAAACAGCCAGGGTCTTAAAGGGGAGGGGTAAAGTGCATTCCAAGCCGCAGCCCCGGAGATTGGATCCTGCGCCGTCGAAAGCCAAATGCATGGTAGAATCCATAGATTAGGGCCAGATGCCGGATGGACCGAACCAACTTTCAGAAACAGGGGGTGACGGGAACTTTGCCAAACCCTAACCACGTTCTTCCTAACCTAGCTTATCTCAGCCGTTAGAATAGGTTTTCCTTTTCCACTAGTCGCTCCGCTCTTTTCAGTCTAAGCTTTTATCGAGCTGTTTCAGTGAGTGCGTTGCGCGAGTGTCGTCCTTGAGTCAGCGATATTTTCACGCTTTCCCCAACGAGTAGTGGTTGTTCAGGATTTTATTGGCAGCCGTACGATAAAGAAGTTGAAAAGTTCGTATTTTCATTAAAAATGGGGTTGTAAAACGTCGCTACCACCGCCTTGTTTCGGTCAAAACCGGGGAGGGTAGTCAACTACACGCCACCGCGTGTGCGGTTTGTTGACATTTCTGATCAGTTATTAACCCCGATTCGCGAAATAAATAAATTACTTTGCGGAATACGATGTTATTATCGCGATGTCATTCAATTTTTTGAAATGAGCTAATAGGAAATAACCATGAAGGAATCAGACGATTATTTTAATCTAAGGTATCGTAAACTTTAAACTCTGATAGATAGTTCCGAGTTATTTGTTGTTTGTTAAACTATCGAAACTCGATAGAGAGAGATAAACGGAAAATGATATTTCAAAAAGATTATTTATGTGGAAAAAATATCGCGCGATTTTGTTCCCATTTCGTTTAAGGGGAATGGCAATAGAGCGTTGAAAAACTTTTTTTAGTTGTACTATACGAAATAGGATGTGTGTTTGTGTAGCTCTTCAAGCGATACAAAAGTTCTCAAACCGGTTGGGTAGGAACGTATAGAGGCGAAATACGGCCGAGTGTCGACGACCCAGCCGAAAAAATTGCCTTCTGTATTTTATCTCTGGAAGCGTTCTAAATTCTAATACGCCTTAGCTAGCATTTTACGATGGGAAAGTATGCCAGACGGGGGTTGTCAAAAAAAGCAGCTCGGAGAGGAAATTGAACGCCCATTTATTTTTACATTGGGTTCTACGCGAGTATTTTTCCGTCAAGGGTTAATTCTGGTTCTATCAGAAAATAGGGCGTGAGGCAGCCAGCGGGTTTACGCGTTGGCCCGTGTTATCGCGCAGACGCACAAGATACTAACCTCATTTCCCCGCCATATTCTTCCATGACAGGAATTTCTACGGGTATACAGAGCAGGATATGATGACGCGGGAAAAGGACGCGATTTGGAGCCAGGCTTTGCAGTCGTTGGTAATGAAGGATAATTCAAGACAGTTTGTTCAAACGACGCAGAGTTACCATCAGCCGGCTACAAACACAAATACCTTCATTTCCCTGCAAGAGGTACCCAGAGGGATTACGGTTTACCAGCCGGTTATGTCCCCCGTTATGAACACTGGAATAGTGGTGGATTTTGCAAATGGCGGCAACACGTCCATGGCCAATTCGTTTGCGGCCACCACTCAACCAGTACCACAAGCTCCTTCCATTCAACAACCGAATCGCTTTGATCCGCAACAAAATGGATACAACCAAATAATACAGACGCGAGTGGCTCAACCTAGTCCCAATGGATATGGCAACTACGGCCCGCCTCCTTCATACGCCAGCTACTTACAGGGAAGCCAAAATCCAGCCAACTTGAACAATAACCAACCTTTGGGTACCACGCAGAACATAAACAACCAAACATTGACGGTCATACACGGAGGACAGTTGATTAACAATGTATCGACGCAACCAACTCTCGGTACGATGTTGGCACCCAATCATCAGGCTGCGATGTATAACACCAGCCAACAACATCAACCGCAGCACATTGTGACTCAAAATATGCAGTTAAACAGCCCTCCTCTACTTGTTCCAAATAATCAAGCGGTGTCAGTGAACAATACTCGCGTCATCAATCTACCAAATTTTACGAGCAACGGTATGACCATAACGAGGTCCACCGTCACGCCGACCAATAGCCAAGTAACACAGCAACCAACCAATGGCGGAGCTGGAACTAATATATACAGGAAAGAAGGCAACATTATAACGCCAACTTTGTCACAGTTACTAGATCGCGGCGTACAACCGCCAAAAAACAATTTGCAAGAACATCCGAAGTTGGTCCAGATGCTGAAGAATCCAGAAATGAATTTTACTCATTCCACAGTTGTTCAAAATAGGCCAGTATCAAACCCCGTGGTTCAAAACAGAGCATTACCAACACCTGTTGTACAAAATAGGCCAGTTCCTACGCCACTGGTTCAAAATAGTGCAGTATCATCTACGGCAGTGTTTCAAAATAGGCCAGTAACAGTGACAACAACCCCCGTCACAATACCAATTACGTTGCAGAATATAACATTAACGCCAATTGTGGATAAACCTAACAGTCCATTGGTACAGCTTCTCAACGCACCCCAAAAGACTGTTGCCTCTGAACAACAGAAAACGATTAGTATAACTACAACAGCCACTTCCCGAGAGGAAGAACGAGTCATGTTTGTGATACCCGACAATCAAACTAGCCAGGCAGACGCCGGCAAGCCTAAACCACCGGAAACTAAACCCGACCAACCAGCACCACCCAGGAAAGCCAGAGTCAAGATATCACCTAAACTGGGTAATGATGCCAAGAGAAAAATGTGGTACTCGCATTTCGAGCCCAATGAAGAAAAGATAGAGGAGGAACCGACGAAAAAGTTACCCGAACCGGATGAAAACGGCAAATGGGACATGACTAAATTTAAAAAGTGTTACGTCAAGGTGACAAAATTACCACCCGAAATTGAGGATATTTACTTCGCGAAGGGTAATTATAAAAAGAGGAGCAAAGAAGCATTGGTTTACGTCGGGCCAAGTCACAAAAAAACTGTCAGGTTTAAACCATACGTCGCCATTAAGCAAGAACAGGAAATACCGACGGACGCTGCGAGTCAAATGGACGTTAAGGAAACAGTAAACCAAGACGAACCCATGAAGCAAGACGCTCCTTTGAAGACCATCTTAAAGATCAAGAAGATTAAAAACAAGAATGAAGCCTACAAAGTAATGGAAACAAATAATGGCGATCAAGAATTGAAGACGACTCTAAAGACAATTAAAAAGTACAAGATTAAACGGTCTAACCGACGAAGTGAAAAGTAATTCATATAACGAAATAGTTCAATCTTGTCAATGCACTCGCGTTACTAATGCTGTTATTGCATAATTTAGGGCCAAATGCACTTTTTGTAACAAGATGCGAAAACCAGCCGACAATTGGAGACACGTCATGGCGATTTATAGCAAAAATGTTGACGCAAAAGATCAGGTAATTAAACAATAACTCGTAATTATCTTTCAGGATGTACAGCATACAAAATGAATTTAAACTCCAGATAAGCGCGGACCAAGTCAAAGAAGAGTGTGAGTTATGCGGGACCAAAGTTTGCAGTAAATCAGCGTTGAAAGCGCATCAGGAAAACGTTCACGACAAGAGCGAAGAAACGGAGGAACTACCATTCGAGTGTTTTGTCTGCAAAAGACGATTGAAATCGGAAGAATTCCTAGAGTTCCATTTACAGACTCACTTCCGTTCCAAGAAAAAGAGTAGTGGAAAAGCTAGCAAAGTCAAAAAGGACGAGGAAGAAGGGGGAGAGAAAGAAGATGCAGGAACGAATGAGCAGAAGAAGTCAGCTACCCATCAGTGTGACTTCTGTCAAAGGTCTTTCCAAACGGGTTGCGCCCTTGCAGCCCATTTAAAAGTTCACGGAATCTTCCCCGACAACAAATGCAGCATTTGTAGCAAAGTCTTCGTTAAACCCTCGCAACTTAAAGCGCATTTAGTGGTCCATACTGACGAGCGACCTTTCGAATGCACAGAATGCGACAAAACCTTCCGCTTTCGTTCCAGTTTGAAGCAACATTCCTACAGTCATCAAGGCATCCTACCTTACAAATGCAAGATATGTTCCAAAGCCTTCGTGGCCAATTGGAGTTTGTCGCACCACATGAAAAGAACGCATAAAACCTCGCACGAAATGTGTCGGGTTTGTAAGCAAACATTTACGGATAAACTAAGTTTGAGCACCCACATGAAACTGTACCACGGAAAGAAGTCGCCAACTAAGGGCGAGAAAGAAGAGAGCGCCATTGAGGAAATTGCCGAGACATTGCTAAAGCAGTTGGCACACGAGGACGATGATGATGCCATGACAGAAACGGAAGACCCAATGAACGAAGAGGAAGATGGTGCCATCGATCGTGATGACCTGGATGGCTTGGAAAGCAATATGGAACTAGTATGCGAGTTATGTGACAATGTATCAACTTCCATTGCCGACATGGAAAAACATTTAATGCAATACCACAGAGTCAAGGAAAGTAAAGTCTCGAAGCTCTTGCCAGTTTAACTTCACGGTTGTGTACACGTATAAGATTTATAAATTGAAGGATTGTATTTAGTTCACCATGTCTACAATCCATTAGATTTTTATCAAAGCTTCTAGGTAATACCAAAAATGTTTGTGTTTTCCAACACCAATTTTAAAATTGTTGAATGTGTTGTAATAAATCGTTTTTTAACAAAAATCGTGGCATTTATTTTCACGCGCATTTCTTCACTAGCAGTCGCGTGCGCGTGTCTCTACCATGTAGTGAGGCCTAATTTCCAGGTTGCCTAAATGTCCTCGTATGTCCTAGTGTTTTTGGTGTTTTTGCACTTAGTTTTGGAGCCGTCAACAGTTGGAAAAGCTATATCTCAACAAGAGATGAAAAACAGCAACAAGTCCAATCAATTCATGAGAATTATGGTTAAACCTCAACTCAGCATTCCTAAATCCCAAAACCACACTCTGAAACGTCGTAGGGTTGAGCCACGATGGGAAGTCCTTAAAATTGACGTGGAAGATGGCAATTATGAAGTTAGTAGACAAAATAATCGTCCTTTTAATGCCATGCGAGATGAGGATTATAAAGCAGCGCATAGAAATATTGAGACTAAATCCGAATCGGAACGTTATGTTATAGTGAAAACCGACGAAGAAACGTACAATCTGACTATTGCTTTTGCGATACTGATCATATCCATGCTGATGTTAATTGTCACGGTGCTCGGCATAACTCTATACTACTTCAACGAAATAAGCCAAAACTTAGAGATCAATAAGATTGACCGACAATTAACTCAGTATAACTACAATGACGAGATATACAGAGACGACGAAGAAGAATATGGTCCAAAGATCAACAACAACCAAAATGATGGCACTTATTGGTGGGACAAATGGGACACGCGACCCAAAGTGATAGGCACTATTCCTGCTAAAGAAAGCTCAACTCAGAATGCGGGAACGCAAACTTTGAAGGAGGCTGATGCTGAAATCAACACTGTGGAAACTCCGAGTGACGTTAGGCAACAGAAATTAACAAAATTATTCCCGGGAACCAGCACTGATACTGTGAGCTCACTTGAATCGAGGAAATACCAAAACCCTTTCAAAGCTAAGAATCTTTTGTCTTGCAATTCGTCAATGGCTACTCTGAACCATGAAACAAATCCAAACGAAGATACAAATTGGCATGAAGTTACTTTAGTCAAATCGAAACATTCCTACACCTCAGTGCCAAATAACTTAGAAAGTATGGTCTTTGGTAAGGCTATGCCTAACGAGGGCTCTTCAACAAGTTCTGTTTGTTCGACTTCATATGAAGCTCATGTACCTATTTTACCAGTTTCTAATGAATGTTCTCAGCCAAAGAAATTCGCAGCATCTAATACTTTTCCATGGTTTAAGAACTTAAAAACGGGAGATCGAATGCGTACTAATGAACAAGGATCCGGTCGAATGAAAGTTACAAAATTTACAAGGACAACTTTGGATACTTTACGCGAGGATGCCCTTCATTGATATGAACATTTTAAAATTTAGGCTTAGTGTAATGTTGAATAAAATTAGTTTCACTAACTGGTTTTTTCTGACTTAGGAAACTGGTTTACCTTTAACTGTTGACTAACTCGAGTAGTTTATTTTAGATCTACAAAACCTGTTTCTGCTTATTTGCATCGTTGATTTCGAAATATGCAAATCATCGCTAAATATTAACATTGCATTTTTCCCAGCTATCAACATAGTTACATTCAAAGGCTTAAGTCCCGACTCCAGTTAACAATGGCACATACCCGATCACGATGACAAAAACCCCAAATAACATGTTTAAGTACTTACGAATTTGGAAGATTCCTGAAAACATCCAAAACATCTTCAGTGAATGTATCCAGACGAAATTATATCCATTTAAGCAAACACAGTATGATTTAAGTATTAAAAGAGAAACCGTTATAAAAGAAGCCACGTTGTTTGCATTTTTTAGAAATCGCGTAAACTAGCAGACGACAGAAACAGAGCCGACTCAGCCACTCAATGTCAGGGTGGAAAATAAGCGCAGGACACTGTACATTGTCCAATAAAATTTTAAAATGTCCCATAATTTTTTTTTAAAACTAAGAGGGTCACTGGACATTTTGATTAGTAAATTTTTCCAAAGTTTTGATAGCTTGAGTATGAAGATGGGACACTATTTATGCGCACTCCAGTGGACAATGTCCTATAAATTTTCCAGTCAAAGGGGGCACATGTCCTATAAGAAATTTTTCTTATTTCAGGCCGTCCGCCACTGCACCAAGAAGTCACGTGATACGATTCAAATTTTGGCGGGAAATTTCAAACGCAAAAATTTCAATTTTCCAAATTTATTTTTTTCTTTCTTTCTTTTGATATTCACAATAATATACCAACATGTTTTAAGGTATTTTTTTCTCCAAAAATGGATTTGACTAGAGTCACATAATATTACTACAATAATTTTATAGGCCTAATTTTAAATTATACTATAATACTCTGTAGTGTTTTTTGATATATTTGTGTGTGTATATATAGGACCACCATGCAATATAGAATTAGTAAATTAATAAGCAAATAAAAGTACTTTAAAGAAACCCCAATAACAAAGAAAATATGACTAGAAATTATTATTTGAAAAACAAAATAAAGATCATAATATAAATGCTTAAAAAACAAGTAAACCCACAAACCTCAAAATTAATTATAATTAAACCATTAAACCATTGAAAGATATAAATGCCAAGTTTTTAAAAATTCTTTAGATGGTTTTTTAGTTACCTCATTAAAAATACTTCTTTTTAAACTTCACTGGCAGTTCAATATTATTACTAAATTATCATAAATTAATATTTTAAGCTATAAATGTCTCAATTAAAAATAAAAGAAACCCTTCTAACAACTTCTATCGTCATCATTGAGGCCCGCTTTTAATCCAAGAGCATCTGGATTCCCCAAGGGATCAAGATCAGCAAATAAATTGAACCAAGCACTCATGTCTTTCTTGTTCTGGATTATGTATGTTAGTTTATGTGTTAGATTATGGAAAGGAGAGGAAAGGAATGTTAGTTTAAAATATCAGACCTTTTTTGATAGAGGGGCGGCTGACATTGGCTTTGGGTTAGATGAAGAGTTAGTTTTAGACTTATCCATAGAGGAAGGTGTGATAGAATTGGCCGGCAAAGGAATATTGTTAGCAGCTATTAAGAAAATGTTTGTGTTTTGTAGTGAATTTTTATACAACTTTTTGGGAAAACATATTTCCCAGAGTTTTCCAGGTTTTTTCCCATATATTTCCCAGAGTTTTCAAGGTTTTTTCCCCCATATATTTCCCAGAGTTTTCAAGGTTTTTTCCCCCATATTTCCCAGAGTTTTCAAGGTTTTTTCCCATATATTTCCCAGGTTTTTCTCCCCCCGTATTTCCCAGAGTTTTCAAGGTTTTTTCTCATATATTTCCCAGGTTTCCCCCCCCCCTATTTCCCAGAGTTTTCAAGGTTTTTTCTCCCCGTATTTCCCAGAGTTTTCAAGGTTTTTTCCCCCATATTTCCCAGAGTTTTCAAGGTTTTTTCCCCCATATTTCCCAGAGTTTTCAAGGTTTTTCCCCCATATATTTCCCAGAGTTTTCAAGGTTTTTCCCCCATATATTTCCCTGAGTTTAAGGTTTTTCCCCATATATTTCCCTAAGTTTTCCAGGTTTTTCCCCCATATATTTTCATGAGTTTTCAAGGTTTTCCCCCCATATTTCCATGAGTTTTCAAGGTTTTCCCCCCATATTTCCATGAGTTTTCAAGGCTTCTTCCCCATATATTTCCATGAGTTTTCAAGGTTTTTTCCCCATATATTTCCATGAGTTTTCAAGGTTTTTCCCCCATATATTTCCATGAGTTTTCAAGGTTTTTTCCCCATAATAACAAGGAGTTTTTTAATAGTGGCAGCAACCTCTTCAGAGCAAACTTACTCAATCCTCAGAAATTTCTCTGAATTTTATTAAAAATTCTTAATTTCCCTGAGTTTTTTGTAAACTATTTATTTCCCTGAGTATTCCCAAGTTTGTATGAATCCTTTACTTACAATAATGTTAGATTTAAAGGAAGTTTATGGGTTCAAAATCATAATGGAACCAATTCTAGGCTCCAACAAAGAAAGTACACGAAAAAAAAAAAAAACCCTTGCCTTACCACAGAATAAATACTTACCACCTTCTCCAATAGAACAGGCTGCGAAAGACGAATTCATCTGTAAAAGCTGTGATGGAAGAAATCCTTGTCCACTATTGTGATCAGTAGCGGCTGGGTTCTTTTGCCACTCATCACCATTCATGATCAAATCAGCTTCGGAATTAACATTTGATGCCGAGCCATCCTTAGTGGTGGTCAATTCTTGCCCTTCAAAATTAAACTCCTCAGCTGATAATGACCAGTCTGTAGCTGGTTTAGTAGGTGACTGATCACCAAAAGCAGCTTGCCAATCAGCCGCAAAGCTTCCTTGAGGATGGAGACCCATATTTTGGAAGCCAGAGGAAGGACCATTCAGGATATCATTTAAAAGAGTTAAATCATCTTTATCGCAGTCGTCAATCTCTGGGTTTCCAGTCAAGAGATCAGTTTGCCCTGTTTTATAAATACTTAGTTTTGTAAATTAAATTAATTGAGGGTGAAGTGATTTTTTATCGATTCTTCTACTAATTTTAAGACCAGTCTGCATAGTGGAACATTCAGGAAATACTTTCGAATGATTTTAAAATTCAAATTAGGTTCAGATTTTAAGGATAATTTTAAAGAAGGACCTCCGACCAATCGCGTAACCAGAGTTGGGCACTCCTTTTTAGATAGATTTTTTTTCTATCAAACTATCATAGATGGCGAAACTATCAATTCTTTTGGCTATATTTTAGAGTGGAACTCCTTCTTAGATAGATTTTTTTCCTCTCAAACTATCAAAGATGGCGGAACTATCAACTCTTCTGACTATATTTTAGACTGACATTGCTGGTTAGATCGATATTTTTCCTCTCAAACTATCATAGATAGCGAAACTATCAACTCTTCTGACTATATTTTAGACTGACACTGCTGGTTAGATAGATATTTTTCCTCTCAAAACTATCATATTTGGCGAAACTATCAATTCTTCTAGCTATATTTTAGACGGGCATTATTTGTTAGATAGATTTTTTCCCTCTCAACAAATCATAGATGGTGAAACTATCAAATCTTCCTTCAATATGTTAGATTGGCTCTCATTGTTAGATAGATTTTTTGCCTATCAAATCAAATTGAAATCTTTAGGGACGACTAAATTAATCGATTATTTAATTTTCGGACTTTAAATTTGATTGTTTTCGATCAAACTGATTTGGTCTCTACCTAATTTTACTCTGTTTAATCGATTCCTGATATTTCCTGATTTTGTAGAATTTCTAATATTTTCATATATTCATATAATTTCCATAATCTCATTTCTCAAGTTTGACTTTTAACTGTCTATAGTTCAAAAGCTACTTTTCATAATTTTTAAAATTATTCGCCCTTGATTTAATCTAAACCATCTACTATAAACGGTTAACTAATAATAATTAAAGGCAAAAATTGCAATTAAAAACTGTGGGTAATAAAAATCAGAAAATCTACACTTTAATTTATCTACTTCTACGTTTGGATGATTTCGTGGAATCGTTCTTCCTCCTCGAGTAGTCGTTCACATCAGTGACAGCACGGAGCTTCTATATACAAGAAGCTCCGTCTTCACAGTTTGAACTGTTGAACCATCGTTTATTTTATTTTTATTTATTTGTTTGAGAGGGTTATAACGACCACCAAGTACAGAATCTTCTTATAGAATAAACCTACACTTGCTAACGTTAAAATATATTAAAAACTTCGATATCATTCAAAAAACGACTTATCTTTCCAGAAATTTTCATAACTATCAATATTGCCTATCAAAGATTAGCTCATAATTTTTTTAAAATCAAATCAGAAAACAGATGTCGCCAAATAAAATCACTCAAAAAATCAATATATTTCTCAAGGAATAATGCCTATCATTTTTTATGATTTCTAAAAGATGGGGTTAGTAGCCAGATCACGTTGAGAATCGATATTTTTCTCTAGAAGATTTCAACGAATCAATGAATCATATCAACTTCGAGTGCACTTTCTAAGCTATCAAACTCAATCGATCATTATAATTCAAATTTTTCTCGAAAATAACTATCAAAATTGATACTTTGATTGGGGCAGATTTAGTTTTCTATCGTATCAAGTGGTAAAACTATCAAATGATATGATAGTGCCCATCTATGCGCGTAACGCCTTACCTTTTTATTAACAAATTCTCGTGGCACGTTCCATGTCTCGCGCCACGATTATCACGTTGCGCGCGAATTTTATCAAATCTCGTGATAAATTTCATTCGACACGGAACGTGCCACGAGAATTTTGTTAACAAGAAGGCAGGGCGTTACGCGATTGGTCGGAAGTCCCAGTTTAAAATTATCCTTAAAATCTGAACCTAATTTGAATTTTAAAATCATTCGGAGGTATTTCCTGAATGTTTCACTATGCAGACTGCTCTTATAATTAGTAGAAGAATCGATAAAAAATCACTTGATTTTCTACTTCACCCTCCCTTTAAGTTGTTTCTTTACACTTTTAGTGGAAACTTACAGGCATTTTTAGTTTGATTAGGTTTTGTTGGTGGTGGAGGTGGGTTTGTTGATGGTAAATCTTTTAAATTCAATAAAGGAGACTCGTCTAAAATAGAATCCGGTTTAGATTCAGCTTTCCCTTCTTTTTTCGAAGCCACATTTAAACTTTTGGCAGGGGAATTATAAAGATTTTGCAAACTATCACTCTTTTTCCCATTTCCCTTTGATTTTTCTTTCTTTTCAGATTCATCAGCTTCATCCCGGTATTCGGCATCGAAAAATATAAGTCTGTAATGTACAAGCAATATTAAAAGTCAGGGGTGTGCGAGTACTTGACTCGATACTCGATAACAACGCATTGAGATACTCGAGACAGATTCGAGTAGCTTTTTAACATTTTAAATACTCGAGTCCGAGGCTTACAACTATAGCAGACGATGAGTTCGTGATCATTTATTTTGAAAATCACCTGTTCAATGTTAAATTGATCACTAACAATCTTTTTGAACTAGTTAGATATTAGATAGTTGAACATCTTCGTTATTTTCAAGAAATTTACAAAATTGCTACTCGACAAGTCAATATTTGAGACTCGATAATTACTCGAAAGAACAAACAAAATTTGACCTATCTAAATACTCGATACTTGAAAGTATTTTTGAGACTCGGCTCGATACTCGATAAGAAATTAGTTTCGATACTCGGACTCGGCTCAAAACCGAAAAAACGGGACTCGCACACCACTGTTAAAATAATAACTTAATGTAAACTCCGTGAAGATTACTTACTTGTCTTTATCTTCTTCCTCATCTTCATCAAGATCAAGTTGAAGGGAAGTTGATGTCTCTTCGGCTAATTTCTTGCTGGATTCTGTCAATTCTTTTAGCATGTTGAATTCATAGTGTTGATAACCTTTGAAGCTATCAGCGACAGTGGCCATAGTTTTGGAAGTTTTCTCCCAAAATTGAAGTAAGGTGTTTTGATAAGACACGAGGGCGTGTGAAAACATATTACAGCGGGAAGCTGAAAGGAGATCCACCTTTTGAAGGGTATCAACTTTCAATTTGTCAAATTTTACTTTAGTTTTTCGAACATGACCTTGAACCTATTTGCAAATTTGTTTTTAGAAAAATATTTATATAAAATCCTTTGCAATCTCACTTTTCTGAATTTGTCAAGTTGACGATTCATATCAGGGTCAAGTTGTTGAGAAATATCTTTCATCCACATCAAATTTCCCCGATAAACTGTTCTGGATTTTTCCATTTTGTCCACAGTGATAAAAGTATCAGCTATTGCTCTAATTTGAAAGGTTTCAACCTCCTGATAGAGTCTAACTAATGGTCCTCTTAGATCCAGCCTTTTTTGAGCAGTATAGCTTAAAGTTTTCCCCGTGGCTATCATCATCTTTCCAGCCCTAGTTTTATCTTGTTTCCCACATTCCTTCAAAAACCTCCCGGTAGAATTCTCTTCTTGAGCCAAAACTACCATGTAAAATAACCCCCAACTCGTTAAACTTGTACCCAAACACAATACAAAAGTAGTTGTAAGATTACTTACCCAATAATTTATCTTGATACAGTTCTAAAACCCTCATAAGATTGGCACAAGAGTCCTGTATAGCTCGAAACATCTGGTGGGTGAATATAAATACACTCCAAGTAAGGATAAGTCATAAGGAACTTTTAAGTTTCTTAAAAAAGGATTTATTACCTCTAACTTTGAATCAAGTTCGGCATCGCTAGCAACGATACACTCATCTTCTTTCTTCCCCAGTTTTCTAAGCACAGCTTGCTTAGTTGACCAATACTGCTGTTGGACTTTGGAGAGGGTTGAAGAATCCACGTATCTGTCATAACCAGGTCCATACATTTTGCCCGGGATTTAATACTAACTTTGATTTATCAAAGTAATTCTAAATAAAATTAAATAAAACCAATTTAAATTATTAGAATATTAAAAATATACGTTACAATTTCGCCCTATTAAATTATTATTGCTGATAAGGAAGGTTAGGAGTAGTAGGCATAAAATGTTTAATTAGCCTTGGCTTCCAGTTTCTTTTTTTTTTTTAACATTTTTACCGGTAGAAACTCAGCTTAGATCGCAAAGTTTAGTGAATAATAGTTACCTTTAAATAGTTTTCAACAGCTTATTGTATTTCATAACTAATTTAGAATGCCTTAATTTTAATGCGGTGAACGTGACAAATTACATATTTTTGACGTAAACAATTCACTATACCGGCGGCCATATTCCCGAGTAAGCAAAGAGAATATAGGAGAGGAGTGGAAAATGGGGCAAAACTTGTGACTCTTTTCTACCGTGCATCTTCAACGCGCAGTACCGAGGCATCTTCAACGCGCAGTACCGAGGCATTTCCGTTTGAGACTTTAAATGATATCGTAGGTGGCGCGACTGAGCCGGAAACTCCCTCGTACCGCTAGTATAATTTAGGCGAGACATAACTATTTACGCTTGTGGAGCGGGGGAGGTTCCACTCCTCTCCTATATTCTCTTTGGAGTAAGCAAGTAGGCAAAAATAAATTGGGCTATAGACCCGCCATCTATCAATATAAATTGGAATTTTAAAAATTCACAAACCTTGATTAAAAACAGTTTAACTAATTAACGGAGCAATTAAGTTTATATTTTAAATTATATTAGATTATCACAATGATTAGATATACGAGTTTTTTTTCAAAAATTAAGAGTAATAGCAGTCATCCACCTTTGACTGTATTAGTGTATATGGAGAAATAACATGGAGTTTCACTATCCTTTATTAATTAATTAAAGTGGTGTTTAATATATTGGTCGCTAAAAGAATATAGATATGTGAACAAAATTTCTTGTTTATGATACCATGTTTTATAGCGATGAAGTATAGATTTCAGTTCACTAGTAACTTTAATAAGTGGTCAATGACCAGTTTTTAGTTACTCCGTGTGGTTTTTTTTTCAATTTGAGTATATGACCAGCTGGGATAAAAAATACTTATTTCCAACACTGTTCTAAACGCCTCTGAAAGATTTAAATAACTTCGGGTACAAAAGCCCCGATCAAGTCCCAATCCAAAACCATCTACACGCGAACGTCGACCAAAAAGAGTATCTTCATTTGAAAATTTATGAGCAACTCTGACCCGGAGGGCCTAGCCCCTTTAAAAATTCAAAAAGAGTTCTTTTGGTGTGGGCGAAGTTCTTTGATTTCCCTCAAATCCTAGGGATTAAAATTTAGAATTCCTATCTTCAAAGCTAACTTATTTAAAAGATATATATATTTTATGATCAATGAAGATGTATGTATACGACTCGTGGCCGTATTGAATCGCTCCTTTCAATACAAGCTTTAAATACTTTGGGCGATTAGCGAAATTCTTCCCTCGAGGGGATCTCTAGAAATCCAATAGGTGATTGCATAAATTTATAAGATATGTTCCATAAGTATGACGACACTTCCTATTATACTTCGTAATGCTAGAGACTTACAGCTCGAGCTAGTTCGAGAACGACAAGCGAGAATTGAAGTCCTACACTTTGTTTTGCAGTCCATCTTCCTATTTAGTCTGTACTAAGCCTTTGACAGAGGCCAGTCACCAGGCGTCGCTTTACCTCGAAACTATGACCTACGTCACTTCATAACAAGCTCCAGTTTCTAACCAGTGCCAAACTTATATGGAACATATCTTATGAACTTATGATGAATGACATAAAAATGTTTCTTCAGAAGTATATTAGTTTTTGAAGAGGCCGTTTAATTTACTTCAATTACCGCGACAATTACTTCAAAACTAATCCGTTTACAGAAGTTAAGGAACTAAAAAACCAGTTATATCTCCACTATATTAAATCCGCGGTCATTATTGACAACTATAACCAAGAAAAAAATAAAAAAATTCGTTCAAATTATTCTAAATTAACTACGAACAATATTTTTTCTTTCAAATTTAAACTATTCCCCTCATTAAAAATACCAACAAACTTTAATAATGTCGGAAATCCTGTTTGATAAAAAAAGAAAATATATAAAACCAACTTGTAAAGCGAGAAATCTTGATTTGCGAAAGTGCATGATGGTGGCGTCGAGGTACTTATTAAAACCTCAAGGTTGTTGGTAGCATCTTTACAATTAAAATTAATTAATAAAAATTTCCATTCTAAGAGAGTAAGTTTCTGGGTAAAAATTAAGAGAAAGTTTCGGAAAGGGGAAAAACCATAAGAGGTTGGTAATGATTTTCATATTTTGCGATGATTGGCAACTTTCCAAGCAAGACGACCTTGTTTTTGCTGTTACAGCAAGGCAAAAATTTAAGTGACACATAAGGAGTTTTATGATGAGTCTATTGTTTTCATATATTATCTCCTTTTATAACGATTATGAAGTATTTAAAAATAAAAAAATAAAATGTATATTAATTCTAATTTCTAACGTAACTGCGTCGTTACTTGGGTCTCGGTCAAGGACATAAAATTGATTTAATAATCATTAATACTATATTTTCCCGCGCAGGAAAAAAGGCCTAACCGAAATTATCCATTCAAGGGAGGTCATTTAGAGGTCAAATTCGAGGATTCGAAAGGTTCTGGCCCCAATTATACGAGGTTTAAAAAAATGTTTGAGAGCTCGTGATGTACCTGACATGACATTAGAATTAAATAAGAAAGATCCTTATAAATTAAAGAGGAATATATACCGCTTCGTGAGCCATCACAAAAAAATAAAAAAAAATTAAAACTAAGTCAGGATGTAAGGTTATTTTACCATAATGGGAATCACACATTCGGTGAGATATTTTTCAGGGTCTAACACATCTTGAAACAAGAAGAAACAAACGAAAGTTCTGATGGAATTTCCCATTTAGTTTTAATAGTTACAGAGAGACGGTTGAAATAGTTACCCTTGGGCGAAGATTTTTAACTTTAAGATCAAAATAGTTCATCTTTCATATTGCGTTATGCTATAAGTTTATAAGATATGTTCCATCCATAAGTTTGTCACTGGTTACAAACTGGAGCTTGTCATGAAGTGACGTGGGTAGATCGACATCTGGTGAGGTGCTGTCAAAGGCTTAGTACAGACTAAATAGAATTAGATGGACTGCAAAATTAACCACCGAATGTAGTTACTCAATTCTCGCTTGTCGTTCTCGAACTAGCTCGAGCTGTAAGTCTCTAGCATTACGAAGTATTGGAAGTGTCATACTTATGGAACATATCTTATACCGTTTTGAACGCAATAAGACGCAGACAATGATCGCGTGACGCCTGAAGAATATGAAAAGGGAGAGCGGGGGAGATCATTGAAGCGGATCGTTCTGAGACTTCACCTTGGAGGAGCGCTACACCGGTACATCACGATCCACCTTTTCATCTTCTAAATTTTCTTACTCTTCTTAAAAAGTGAAATTAAGGCCAAGGTCGACGCAAAATTATAGCGATCACGCGGAGAGAGAGCGAATTTTTTTTTTCAATATTAGAAAAAAGTAGAAGTATATTTATCCAAAGTTATCAGATACTAATACACGGAGTTTGAAACCCCTAGATGTTGGCTTTAAGAATACGTTTATTTTTAATTATACTGATTATTTAAATAAATATGATCTTGAATTACTTTGTTTTAACGTTCTATAGCCACAGTAAAATACTGGTTTTCAGTGACTTCAAGGTTGGGATCTTGTATACTGTAAATGTAAAGCAACTTTTGCAATATTTTAAAACCATTACCATTATTATTATTTCGCGTTTATCAACTTCAGGTGAAAAAAATATGTATAAAAACCCATATCTCTAAGTGTATGGTATGGTTGTCGAATACCTAATCGAGCTATAACCCGTTTTAGTACGGGGTCTCCAAAAGAGGCGAAACTTCATTAGAGTCTTAAGACGAAAAACCTCCTTCACAAAATCCTTTAATGTAATACTTTTTAATAGCTATTCTCTCTATACGCAATAAACCGTAATGATGACTTTCATAACGATTTTCTTCGTCTTTTAATTAATATATTCGGATAATTTTATTATATCAGCTAGGGAGCCCAGCCAAAAATTTAGATTCCTTATAGGAAAAATAGAATTTTATAGGAAATTATAGGACCGCTGGGCTCCTTGTTGTATCGAACGTTTATAAAATAATCGAGGGGTCGGACGTTTTGGAAAAAGTGTACGGGATTTCGAAATCCAATTTGATTTCTTCGGATTTCGTTTGATTTCGTAGGATTCCATGGGATTTCGTCGGATATTATTTGATTTCAGAATTGATAAAATCCAATGGATTTCATCGAATTTTGAGATTTTTTCCGTGATTTCGACGGATTTTGCGATATTTCCCTTGATTTCGTTTGATTTTGAGGTTTTTCGCGTGATTTCTTCGGATTTTGAGATTTTCCCCGTGATTTCGTCGGATTTTGTGATTTCTTAGGATTTTGGATTTCGTGAATTTTGTAATGGATTTCACGATTTCTTTACTGATTTTGTGATTTCGCTTCTGATTTCGTGATTTCTATGTTGATTTCGTGATTTCTTTGTTGATTTTGTGACTTTTTTTTACTGATTTTGTGATTTCGGATTTTTTTTTGATTTCGAAATCAGCATTGATTTCGAAATCAGCATTGATTTCGGATTTTTTAAGTTGGATTTCACTGGTAGCGTACGGGATTTCATGAATGACCGACCCCATAGGGTCTCTTCAAGTTATCCAGTTTTTGACAACCTCAATATGCGCCCTAAAAATGTGCGATAAAAATTTATTTGGTACAAAACGAAACATTCTTGAAAGAAGCGCCTGGTGATGGTGTCAATAGATGAACTTAAAATAAATCATAAGAAAAGAGAGAGATAGAGAAAAAAGGCGATTTTTTCTTGGAAAATAACCTTATTTATCACTGGAATACGAGGTCGTATTCATTTTTACCTTAGAAGTTCAAATTTGGGGGTGTTATTGCGAGCGCCTTTTGTGGTTCAATTGAGAAAATTACCATGGGGAGTCCATTAATCAAATCAAAAATTCTCGCCTAATGAGATGGTCGGAAGATACGGGACGTTTTCGGTTCTCTAGTCAATAAAAACGGAATAACCTTTCCTTCCTGACCCCTACGATTCCGTGACCTTTGACACGAATGAGATTTTTCTAAGGAAAGAATAAAAAAAGAGGAAACAAGTTGATTAACGAGCAAGGACGAGCCGAGCCTAACAGGGCAAGGCATAGTGATAGCTTGAACTTAAAAGGAGGGTTACAGGAAAGTGGCATCACACCCCGTGCTAGACATAAATCAAAAGTCAAGAGGTTGTTATACTCCAAAAGCTGCATGGTCCGCTTTGAAATTACCACCACCAAATTCGAACAGGGCCACGTATACGCGATAAACAAACTGGCTGGGAGACGTACAAACTTATACACACCCTTAAACAATCGTAAAAGGAACCCGATGGAGTTTATTTACAATGAACTCTCATTTTTGGAGGGATATGTATAGACTGTAGGTATAGTGGGAAATAGACACTTTAAAGTGATGATGACCTGTGCTTAATATTCAAATACTTGTTCAATATATTTGTGAAATTCGGTCACTTTATCTCTAGAACCCTTTGAATACAATTGCAATAAGTTAATCGTAAATGATAGATTCTCAATATTGAAGTATTTATAATCTCGGGGTCATCTTGCGAAATGGATGTCAAAAAAGTTACTTGAACCGTGATACACAGTAAAATTTTGAAAATGTTATAACTTTATTTACGCAGTTTAAAGAACACCAACTAATCCTCCTGATAATGGAATGTTTATAGATTTCAATAAATTACACCTATATTGATACTTTCATTCATTGTCTTTCTGCCTAAACACCTTATAGATTTTACCCTGAAAGGTAACTATGCATTCATTGCGCTTACACAAAAAGGTATGTTCGCTGTTAGTATCCATTAATTTCTAAAGATAATTCTTTAAATTCCCCTATAGTATTGCATAATAATAATCCCTACCTTATGAACTCAATTTCACAAAAATTTCAATCCAACGAACCTCTGAGAAATTAATTAAACAACTTATGAAATATTTTAGTGAAGGAAAAAAGATTGAGTTAATACATACTCGCAATTTCTTATATGTTATTTTAGCGAGACGATGGTGTCACGATCTCTTTAGGGGCGGTGGTTTTTAGCTTTGTAGGTGGTGATGTATTGGATTATGAAAATATACTGTTTAAACATAAGATTATGGTGGTCTATTTCAATAATATCGCGAAGGTACCACGGTGAGTACCACGTTTCTCGTCTAACTGGAACGGTAAGGTATATTTCTCGAGGTGACTTTGCGGTCTGAGGTGAGGCGAATCGTAACTTATACTGGGCAAACATACACCACCACCACCACCACCAAAACCAGACCCAGTATGTATACTGAATCTCCATTTGAACTGGTTTAATTAATTTAGGAATTTCAGCCTGTACAATATATAGGCGAACTGTAAGAGGAAATATGGCTATCACTCGTTACGAATTTAGAAAGGAATACTTATAGTTCTTTCGTTTCGTTTCTAGTTTGTTTGTCTCGGCTGGAGATCATACGGTACGTACATACCGGATAATAAATTCAATTTCTTCGCCGTGATACTATGAACTTTAGGCTTAACGGCTTACGGTTGGTTCTACGTGGGTGTTTAAGACATTAAAGTGAGGGTCAAACGCGATAAAGTATAAATAGTTTTTACCAGGGAGAAATAAGGTAAGATGGAGTGGAAATTATGATGGGCGACCTCAGGTACTGAAACTCTCCCAATCTACCTCGCGCATGCCCCTACCATTCGGTAGGCGATTGTTAAGTGCTGCCGCGTAGCGATATTGTATTTGTATGATTACTAGCTTCTATTTTTAAACAGAGGGGGCACCCTTTATGATTCCGCACTGTACGACCCTACCTAAACGCTGAGGCTGCTGGGAGGCCTTCGGTGTCGTAGTGATGGGTTGACAGAGGCAATGTTATAGGTATGGGTTTCCCTCAAGTTTAATCTGAACTGCTAGCCCTTCTCTATACAGACTCTTGGTTGGTAACACTGGCTCCATTTAATGAAAATTATGTATAAGAACAAATACTAAATTAGTTTGAAAACCTTGAGTTGAAGTCTAAATATTAATTAGGGTTAAAATCCATTTAGAAGTCTTAATTAGGGCTTGGATTACGTCTGTTCCAAAGTCTTAATTAGGGTTTGGATTACGTCTGAGATATTAACGGATAATCCTTGACAAAGGCTAAACGTGATGAATTACCAAGTTTACTGGTATATATATACAAAAGTTTATCCAAAATTTGTATGGCCCGGTGCCCTCAATCTCTAAAAAAAAAAACTGGGCGCGATTTTTTGCACGCGTTGACACTCTACTTATATACATCCAAAAACACGAAGCATCTAGTTAAATTCCAGTGAGAAAGTCGTGGGAATGACTTGAGGTCAAGATGTACGACCGCTAGTATACATACCCGAGACTGGCTAGTTTTATTTTTTAGTGGCAGATATTTTGAAACAAAAAATAAAGGGGGTTTTAACAAAAAGTACCGAAAAATAAATACAAGAAAATACTTAATCTTAAAAAACTGAGCTTTAAAGGGAAGCGAAAATAAAAGAAAACTTGAAATGTACATAAACTATATTATAAATAAGCCAAGAAAAATGTTTCTCTTGTTAAGAATATGTTAGGAGCTCGAAGAATAATCATTTTTATGGGTCATACTATACTCACACTTGAAATTCGGAACACTTAACTAAAGAATTACCTTTTTTTGAAATAATAGAAATTCTAGTTCGAGTACGCTGACCTTTCAACCCCCAGCCCAGTGTCTTAAGTTGCGGATGAACCACGAATTATTTATGATAATTGAATAACCTGGTTGCATAGTTTTAAAGCAAAATTTCTCAAAATTGTTTGATAATTTAGTGAAAATTATTAATTTTATTCATTGGCAATATTTAAAATGATCCTTCTTTCCTGAAAATTAGTTCCGAACTATTTATAATCTTTTATAGAATCCCGCCCTTGTAGTATCCAAGAAGGTATGTGAAACCATATCCATATAGACAGCCCGCGATTCAATACATGTATAATATTTCATAAATTTATGATGACCAGGGGTGTGGACCTCAAAATAGTATATAAACTGAATCGAATTTTATGGAATTTTCATTCCATACATGATACCAGAAGTATATTATACTTTGCTTCGTGAGAAGTGTACTACAAAGCTGGGAAATTGAAACATGATTCTTCCCAACATCCCTTTACATTTGAAGCAAGGTTACTAAACCGAATCACATACGCGATAAATAGTTCTTTCATCATTACTCTATTAGTGCTTAACTATTTTTGTCCCACGTCAAGACAGTCAAGGTTCGTGGGTTGATTGCTGTGGATAAAGTACCAAAGAGTTATAGAATTCACCCTAGCACGGTTCGACGCCCATCTGAAGTTTGATGAGCGGGAGAGCAAACAAAAAGGGCTCCCTCGCCTGGGAAGAATCATGTTACATAACTAAATTATTAAGAGGATATACAGTGTCATCCTTCTTCTAGTATCCCCTTCTGATGATAGCCAGGATTTTAAAAAAGCCTTTAAACAAAAGACTCGCGTGTTGAGCATTTACATGACCTTAGCGTCTTCACGCTTATTAAAGATACAAGAATACAACACACGCCCTGAAATTTTAAATAAATCGGTTGGTTATTGGTTCAAATGGTTCCATTCCCAAGTTGGAATTTGGGTGGGAGTTTTCTTTCGACTGGTGGTATTCATTTTTAACCATACCAATATTCTTTTCTTTTTTTTTGATAACTTCGAGGGCTCTCCTTTACCCTTAAGTTCATGGTCTGCAAAAATAACAGCGTACAAGTCATTACTGTCTGATATAATTTGATTTCAAAGGCGATTACGTGATCATTAAACAATAGAAAGTGTAATAAAACACTATGGTAAGCGTCGCGGGGGTCTCTTGAATAAATGACGAACATCCGGCGACATTACGACACCCAAGTTTCTAAGAATAGAGGTCAAAACTTTTTCCGACCTAGACACGGTAACCGCAAGCCTGCTCTTAGTTCGAAACCCGGTTAAAAATGCCATTTCAAAAGCGCCGGACCATAACTCCCTCGCATTCGAATTATAATTGCTAGAGCACGGATATTTGAAACAATAGTGGGAAAGAACAGAATTATCGTCAAAGTTTTCGAGTTCGGAATAAGTTGTCGAGATGGAGCTAAGGTATCTAATCTCTACTTTGTAAATCTTGCAGGCAGAAACAATTCGGAGATACGTTAGTTAAATTTTGAATGACATTACATGGGGCTTGAATTTTAAATCGTTACAGATATATTTATTTTGGGGTCAAAGGTTATTCAAAATAGATATGGCTAAGATATCCATATTTCAATCCCTTCTTCGTATAAATTTTTACAGAGAGAATTAGGAGATATGTTGCTTAAATTTTGAATGACATGGGTATTGAATTTTAAATCGTAATTAACAGGTAGAATTAATTTGGGTGTCAAAGGTTATTCAAAATATATGGAGCTAAGGTATCTATATGTCTGTCTTCTTTGTATTTTTTTCAGAATCAATTCGGAGATATGTTGGTTAAATTTTGGGATTACATGGGCCTTGAATTTTAAATCGTAACAGATTGAATTATTTTTGGGGTCAAAGGTTATTCAAATTAATTTTTCAAGACGTTTCATTCCTCTTGGTACTATAATTATTTCTAAAAAAATAATTGTTAAGCCTAATTTTATCTACTGTAATTTCTTTAGGGACATTTGCTAAATTCCAGATTTTCTGTGACCACGCGCAGTTTGTTCTATAGGAGCTGCATTTGCCAGAAGAATTAATCCATGACGATTTGCGTGTGTAGTTGGTAACTGTATGGATGCAAGTATACGAAAACAAGACTGGTTCCTAAAAAGCACGACAATTCGTGATCTTCAAGTTTGCGAAATGTTTTAGTTATAGGGCCGCGAGCCAGATAAAATAAAATAAAAAACCCTTTAGTTAGGCGCCAGATTTCATTATTTTCTTTACACTATATAGCCGCGTGTTTCAATTGTCAAAACAAATTTCCGTGTGGCAGAAATCAACAGTATTACATCGTGATCAAATAAGTCAGTTTCAGTTTGAATTGAGATTATTAGAAGCTCAATAATGTTGCGAAAAACCCACACATGATGAGCGTGAGTGAACTCAACCCTTAAGTGTCCGCATAAGTTTATAACATAAGTATGACGACACTTCCTATACTTCGTAATGCTAGACACTTACAGCTCGAGCTAGTTCGAGAACGACATGCGAGAATTGAAGTCCTACGCTCGGTGGTTAATTTTGCAGTCCATCTTATTATTTAGTTTGTACTAAGCCTTGGACAGCGCCCAGTCACCAGGCGTCGCTTTACCTCGAATCTATGACCTACGTCACTTCAGGACAAGCTCCAGTTTGTAACCAGTGACAAACTTATGGAACGTATCTTATAAACTTATGGTGTCCGTCTATAGCGTATTGTTTTAAAGGCAATATTGCAAAATGCTCGGCCATAGGTGTCGTACGTCAGTTCACGTGGTTTTGTTATTATTCAACAAGAACACGGAGTGTTTTAGTAATTTTATTTATGAGTTTTTCGTGGCCAGTAAACCTCCACTTTCGTGTTTTG
Source organism: Phalangium opilio (assembly GCF_054372755.1). NCBI lineage: Eukaryota > Metazoa > Arthropoda > Arachnida > Opiliones > Phalangiidae > Phalangium > Phalangium opilio. The sequence continues at coordinate 8,851 of NW_028324187.1, read as the reverse complement.
GGTCCTACGATATAAGAAACAATTAAGCGTTGGCGTATATTTACCTGGCTCTTCCTTATATCATGAATGTCCCAATTTGCCTCGAGAATTTTGAAGAGATAGTAATACATATAATGCTTAAGATCTTCGTAAATGATTGCCTTAGCATTTCACCACGATTCAAAATTGCTGGTGAAACTGACTTAATTCCAACTCTCGTACACTTTATTTAATAGGCCAGCTTTCGTATCTGGGAATTGTCCAAGATAGACGTAGAAGTATATAGGCCTAACGATGAAAACTCTTGCTCTAGGGTAGTGGATTTATGAGCCGAGATTTTGATCAAATAAACATCGCGGATGCGTCATCATTTTAATGGTTATTCTATACTTATATAAACTTCACATCTTTAAGTCAATACAATCCTAAATAGATCAATACAGTCCTTTGTATGTTTTAAAGGGATGCGCAATGTGTGTTATTGTATATACACCTTTAAGCAGAAGGGGATAATAGAAGAAGGACGGCACTCTGTATCCTCTTAATACTCTAGTTATGCAACATGATTCTTCCCAGGCTATTCTTTTTGTTTGTTTGCTCTAATGCTCATCAAATTTCAGATGGGCATGACACCGTGCTAGGGTGAATTCTATAACTGTTTGGTATGTACTAAATCCTCAGCAATCAACCCGCAAACCTTGATTGCCTTGACGTGGGACCAAAATCCACAAGCGCCTTGGCAAATGGTTAAGCGTTAATAGAGTAATGATGGGGAACTATTTACCGCGTATGTGATTCGGTTTGGTAACCTTGAACACTCCAAATGTTGGGAAGAATCATGTTACAATTACCCCGTTTTGTGGTACGTACACTTCTCTCGAAGAAAAGTATTATATACTTCTGATTTAAGTAACTATCAGTCAATTTTAAAATGGCCTCCATCATGCGTCATTCCAAGTAATTTCATCGTCTTCGAGAGACACCAGTCAAGCCAGGATATTAATTTTATTTCTTCTTCTTATATATACTGTATTGTTTTTAATTTCATTACTAAATGCGTTAAAGATTTCGTTCCGGGTGGGGCCTGCGGCCTAATTCCGACACAGAACATAAACGCTAGACGCATACTGGTCCACGAAGTTAGTAATAAGTCCCCTCTAGGCCTAGCTAAAGCGAACCTCTCAATTTTGGCGTCATACGACAGGCGTTATAACGTAATTACCAACACCACGAATTAAATGAAATTTAATCTAAAGTTAATTGTGAGCTTAAATCGTTTTTTTCTTCTTCCTAGGCATGACCTCTGACCTTAGTGACGTTCAAGGAAGCAGGCGGAATTTTCTCTAATAGCTAAAGTTAAACTTGTAGTACATTTTATTTGAAATTGCGTCTTAAAGAAACTAGTTCTTAATAACCACGACTTTTTTTTACTTTGTTTGATTAAGCTATTATCATATAAATTTCACAGCCTTCACATTTTACGGATTTGGGATCACGTGAAAGGTAAATTAAATTAAGACATGACCAATAACTGGTAATAGCAATATTTAAGAATGCATTCGCACGATTAGGGAATTTTTAAAATTAAAGTTTATAAATTTTAGCATAAGTTTATAAGATATGTTTTATAGGTATGACGACACTTATGCTATGTTCACACTTTTGAAGGGATTTAGTGTCGATACTCAATAGCTTGTAGTGCTAGCATCAGTACAAGCACAAATACAAGCACCAGTACAAATACAAATACAAGCACCAGTACAAGTACAAATACAAGCACCAGAACAAGTACAAATGCAAGCACCAGTACAAATACAAGCACCAGTACAAGTACAAATACAAGCACTAGTACACGTACAAAAATAAGTACCAGTGTAGAATACCCCTGAAAACTAGAAACTGGCCTACAAAGCCGCTTCAAGTTGGTTCGCGAAGCAACTTCAAGAAACCGCGTTTGTAATTAGCTACTCAAATATCAGTTTTGTTCACACTTAACTTTGTGTAAGTGTGAACATGGCTTTACTATACTTTATAATGCTAGAGACTTACAGCTCGACCTAGTTCAAGAGAGACACAAGAATTGGCTACACCCGATTTTGCAGTCCATCTTCCTATTTAGTCTGTACTAAAAATTTAATAGCGCCTTTACGAGAATCTATGTTTTTCAATCATTATAAACGATGAAAAAATATTGTAATGCAATTTTATAAAATCACCAAACATGTGGTTCACGAAAAGTTGAGAGAATCCCCTCGTTAAAGACTAATATGGCCTACAGATATTTTCAAATATGTCATTACACACAATCACCTAGAACTGTATTTATAAATAAGAAAAACCGTGTCAAAGTAATTAATTAGTTTTAAAGACCAGAGAACGAGACAGATCGTCCTACGCTCTTTTAAGATGCTACCTTTAAAATAATTTTATTGAAAAGATAACTCTACTTTATGTGGCGTCGCGATTGGATTGGCCCCAAATAGGTGACATCCCTTGTCATAACCAAAGTAAAGACACCTAAAATGGAATGATTTCTTTGAAACGAGTGACATTTTCGTAAGAAAGAGTATTTATTTCTTGGCACAAAGATTTGCCAAGAGATCGAGCAGCACGCGGGTCACGCGAACCTCAGCCCACGCGATTGAAAACTCGCCGAAAAATTGAAAGCCCACCGTTGTAATTCTTCCGAATAAACAAACGAAAAATAAAAAAAAGAAGACGTAAATCTTAATTTCCACTCCCAAGCCATACATATTTTATTTAAAAAGTTTACTTTTCAAAATCGTAACTAGTTCCACTCGAAACGTTTCACTAGTGCTGTGCGAGTACTCGATAAGACTCGAGTACTCGATCGAGTATCGAGCCGAGTACTCGGCTCGATACTCGATAAGAGATTTTCTAAGACTCGAAAAAGTTTCGAGTATCAAACCAAGGCTCGATAAATACTCGAACCTGCTTTTGGAAAACCTTCAACTCTGAAAATAGGATGTAGTAGCTATAAAAATCTACAAGAAAGTCACGCTTATTGGTTAACAGACGCACATTAGTGCTCATTGGGGAGGTTAGACCATAATGCCAGTGCAATATAGTAGGGTAGTAGCTAGTAGCTGGTAAAATAGTAGAAGTAAAAGTAATGAAATACAGTTAAAGGCGCGTTTACTATTTTTATTTTATTAATTTTTTTTAAGTTTAGGTTAGTAATTTTCGTTTGGAACTCTGCGCGAAGTATAACAATGGCTACAAGTGACTTCGGTGAGGAATGAGATTCCGAAGAAGATATTAATGAGGAATTCAGTTAGATAAATTAAAAGGGAAGAATACTAATACCGTCTGGGAATTGTTTGAAGTAGTTGTCGATGATCAAAATTACACCAAATGTCTATTATGAGAGCAATAAATTAACAGAAAGTGTGAAAATACTAGAAAATCAATTCCTAATTACTCGATAAATACTCGAAACAAATTTTCCAACTGCTCGATACTCGATTCGAGTACTCGAGACTCGGCTCGATACTCGATAAGGGAAAATTTCAATACTCGAGACTCGACTCGAAACCAAAAATTCAAGGCTCGCACAGCCCTACGTTTCACCCCAACGACTTGACCCGCAGTTTGAATGTTGACAGGGGTGAAACAGGATTTGAAAGAGAGAGAATTATTTTCAAAATTCACTGACTTTTCCAGGTTACCGTGACCGCTCCTTGACAGTCTCGTGTCATTTTCTCTAACTAATTATGTCATTTTCCTTGGTGGAAAAGTCAGAATGTAGTGGCTACAAATGATCAGTACTACCAAAAGAGATAATAGAAGAAGGATGACACTCTGTATCCACTAAATACTTTGGCTATGTAATGTGATTCTTCTCACACTTTTTGTTTGCTCTTCCGCTCATCAAACTTCAGATGGGCATCGCACAGTGCTACTGTTTGGTACTAAATCCTCAGCAATCAACCCACAAACCTCGATTGTCTTGACGTGGGACAAAAATCCACCAGCGCAAGCGCCTTGGCAACTTTAGTGCTAGTAGAGTAATGGTGAAGGAACATTTTATCGCGTTTGTTATTCTGTTTAGTAACCTTGCTATAATAAATGTTCTGATGTTGGGAAGAATCATGTTACAATTACCCCGCTTTGTGGTACACTTCTCTCGAAGAGAAGTATTAAATACTTCTGGTACTACGAACTTGAACCAATGTGAAATTCCCTAATTATCATTGACTTTTACAACAATTTTCATTTTCTGTAAATTTTCCCTAACAGTTCATATTTATTTTCAAACTGAATGGAATTTCCAGGTACTTCATGACGTAACCCATATTTTCCAAGAAGTATCGTAAAAAGTGTCTTCCGTTTAACCAGACCCTAATTAAATCTATGAAGCGTATGTTGCGGACGTGATGATTAGATTTATATACGATGAATTGATAAAAACACGTTTCTTAATCCGGTTAGAAACAGTTCTGACTTGGTCAAAGAAATAATTCACAGTTAGGCTTAAGGAGTGTTTTCTTTTTTTTCTTAATATGAATTGCATGGTCCCATATTTCTTATCGTAAGCACCTTGTAAATGGTCCGACACTTAATGGAAGAAATACCACCATACCTGGGATAAGGGTCGAAGGAGAAATCCATGCTTTTTTAATGGAACCGGTTTTAGCTGGCGCGTGGTTTCGGGCTTCATTCCAATCTCGTGGTTAAACGCGAAATTTCTCTTTTCTCTTGACGCTTTTCGGTGTTAAAAATTAATCTCTCCGCTCACGTAGGTCCTTGTAATGAGCATTTTATATCTCGCTAAGGGCCGTTACGAATACATTAAAGATGATAGACTAGCTACTATCCATCGCTTAATTCGATTCATAAATAGCCACCGCAACAAGTTAGTATAGCCCTATATATATCGTTCTTTGAAAAAAAAGTGTGAATTATCGCGATAATTATCGCTTATACCTTAACTAAATCAATCAATAATTAAACTGGTATCGACTTAAGTACTAACGAAGATAAAATACGCTTACAAATTTATGCAAGTATAAAGATATAAATAAATAAATATATATTAATAATATAAAATTATAATAAATTGTTTCTGCTTAGATGTCAGGAAACAGGGAGATGTAACGAGGCAAGAATATAACCGGTTCATAAAAATAGATATTATCAGAAGTATATAATACGCCTCTTCGAGAGAAGTGTACGTATCACAAAGCGCACGGGGTAATTGTAACATGATTCTTCCCAACATCATTTTATATTTGAAGTACTCAAGGTTACTAAACCGAATCACATACGCGATAAATAGTTCCCTCATCATTACTCTATTTGCGCTGCTTAACTATTTGCCAAGGCGCATGCATGCGCTTGTGGATTTTTGTTCCACGTCAAGACAATCAAGGTTTGTGAGTTGATTGCTGAGGATTTAGTACACACCAAACAGTTACAGAATTCACTCTAGCACGGTGCGATGCCCATCTGTAGTTTGATGAGCGGGAGAGCAAACAAAACTTTAGGGTGAGCCTGGAAAGAAATATGTTAAATAACTATAAAGTATTAGGAGGATACAGAGTGGCATCCTTCTTCTATTATCACCTTCTGATATTAGGCGAAAACCTCTTCTTTTTTAACTAAGCTGTCTTTCTATAGCTGCAGGAGTTGTTTTACTATATTCCCGCCAAATCTTACCGGTCTATTTGCCAAAACATTGCGTCCATACTTGGAGAAAGTAACTTAGAAATTATCTATCTTGATTTTAAAAATATAGAAAGTTTCAGGCAAGGGGAAGTGATACATTCTATAAATTGTGACGTGACACCTGCTTGTAGTGTTAAGTTTTTTGGCTTAACTGTCACTTTTTAGCGAGCAACCTTGGCCTTGATTTAAATATAAATACGAAAATAACTATCATTAGAACCTGCCAAGTACACTCGTGGGGCAAAAAGAATCGAACAAAAATCAAAGTTGAAATCAAGAATGAACAAGTTGGGAAAACCAAAATATTACCTCTCCGAGTCAAGAGGTCTACTACTACAAACTTATTTACCCAGATATGGAGTTATTTCACTTTTTTGAAGTAAAAATTTACGAAATATTGAAGTAGTATTCCAAACATAGCAAACAGTAAAGTAGACGACATTTTACATCCAATAAGGATAAATCTTGGACACATGGAAATCAGTCAATGGGGAAAAGAACAGGAAATGAAGTCTACGCTTCAGCTGTTTACCCTATATTCTGGTAGCTACATTCACAACTGGTTTTCAGTGTAAACACAATCGTCTCGTCTCACCTCAACAATATTCTTAGTTTGCCAACACGAATGTTAACGTTAAATAACACCAAAGCTAAATTATACCCAGACGCACTAATAGTCATAGCGCACCGTAAAGAGAATAAAAAGTCTGTAGCTACTCGTTTACCACTAGCCCTTTTACTAATCTAATTGCCACCATGATCTTTTCTTCTATTATAAAATCTTTACCTGATTATTTAAGAGTGTATTTAACTTTCGGCTCACTCTGAACCGTTAATGTCTCTTCATTTCAGACACGAAAATCAAAGCCAAAAGTTTACTTCACTTCAGGCCTCAATAATTTACACTTTGTTTCACTAAGCCTATTGCGGATAATACTTGTTTTACCCGCCGGAGTCTAGGTCTTAGGTTTCTTCATGAAGTCACTAAACCAAGGATTATTCTATATACAGATGTCGTATAGCTTAAGTAATATATAAACAGCCATTTCAAATAACAATATTAAAAAAAATCTTTGGAATATCAAAATGAAACAGAGCTTTAAAGCTACAAAACTACTAAATGCATCATAATTACGAAAAATACTTCCACATATTCACTTTATATTATGTAAAAAGGGAATATTAAGGTTCTGTATGATTTCTTAACACATCAACACAAGGCTAACTGCTAACGCGACGCACTAGTGTAACAACGGACGGACACACACAGACAAAAAAATAAGCTGCTTTTTAACTCTTTCCGTATTAATTTTGAGATGAGAAACAAGATTATCTTAAATATTAAAATAAATATAATTAATATTAAATATTTTCTTCGTCAGTTGTTTGCCTTATTGAACGTTACATCGTTTTGATATAGAACAATTAAACATTCTAGAGAGACTTGACTAATATTGGCGTTTGAAATGAAGCATACGGCGGCTGCTTCGACTTACTCAAATAGGTAGTATATAAGGGATTCGAATCGCGGCTGTAGATAAGAACATCGCAATTGCGTGAACCTTGGAGGAAGACCCCTCCATTGGAAGGCTAGACGTTTCTCGTAACCCTAGCCGATCGCCGCGTATGTCTTAACCTTAAGGATGTTGGTGGTGTTAGAAGCCAGGTGTACAGACTGGTGTCCATGTGGGATGGACAAAAACAAAGACCAGAAGATGGTTGTGTTAGAAACCAGGTGTACAGACTGGTGTCCATGTGGGATGGACAAAAACAAAGACCAGAAGATAGTGGTGTTAGAAGCCAGGTGTACAGACTGGTGTCCATGTGGAATGGGCGAAAGACTAGAAGATGGTGGTGTTTAGAAGCTAGAAAGTTCAGACTGGTGTCCATGTGGGGTGGACAAATGAACAGTTGTTAGACAGACAATGGAGTTATAGCCTGTAAGTGGAATACAATTTCCGGGACGGTAAATGCGGTCTGGAAATTGAATACACGTTTGCTCCGATCTGCAAACTGCGAACGCGGTCACGTGGGTATAACAACGGACAGACAGACAGACAGACAGACAGACAGACAGACAGACAGACAGACAGACAGACAGACAGACAGACAGACAGACAGACAGACAGACACGTCGAATTTAGAACCTCTCCGTGACATACGTCACTCGGAGAGGTAAAAATAAACTGTAATTGAGCGTGCAAAATAACCCAAGAAGTATTTTGCTACATTGCATGGTTATTTGTTGATTTCTATCTCGACCAACAACTTTTTTTTCTTCAAAGAGTCCAGTACGTTGAATTAAGTAGATTTAATTGTATTCTGATTGCATATGTATATGTTTATTTCGTGATTTCGTATATTTGGTAGGCCTTTAGTTCCTGGTAGAGAGATATCAAGTCATATCCTTTTCAAACGGAATACTATGGTTTACGTTTAGGGTTACATGTCAAGGACGTAGACCTTGAATTGATTTGATATTTTTCAGGTAATAGGGTGTTAGTATTAACAAGGAAACAAAGGATTTGGAAATAATTAAATCTTACCAGGGGTAGATTTAATTTTAGAAGCAGGAATGGAGAACGGTTAGTATTTACTTCAGTCCGACTCATAGCCCAGTATAGTGTCCCTCCCTCCAACACGTAACGAAAAGTTTAAATTACCTTATTGGCTCACTTAAACTACGTTTTGATGACGTTGCTGACTGGGACGGTGAAAACTACGTAATTCCTTTTTACCTCTGTCGCTATGACCCGCCTCTTCTTTCATACCCCTCCGTCCCGTGGAAGGGGGTCCGGGACTTTGACGCGCAACCAGATTGCTCTGTTCACCATTCCTACTTCTAAAATTAAATCTATCCCTGATCTTACACACTCTATAAGGGATATTAATTTACCTTCAAGGATAATTATCTATTAATTAAACCACTCTTGAAAATAGGAGCAATGGGGTGGAGTAGTAATTGAGATGTACAATTACTTTACTGGTCCTCTTTTACAGTTAGAGTCCATTGTAATATCCACTTGGGAGTAATTGTTTTCGTGTATTTAAACCGGAAACAGTACTTTCCGGAAATTTCGAGGTCTTAATTAGTAGATTTTTTTTTAAGAAAGCGAGGTTATCGTATATTATGCGAGTCAAACAAGAAAAGGGGGAAAATTTTTAGATTTAAAACGCTGTATCA